>NC_090442.1:609561175-619561175 GCF_031143425.1 Pleurodeles waltl
AAAACACCTCTGTTTTCTGTAGAAAAATGTGATGTGTCCATGTTGTGTTTTGTAACATTTCCTGTCACGGGCAGTATGCCTACCCACACAAGTGAGGTACCATTTTTATCGGGGGACTTGGGGGAACGCTGGGTGGAAGGAAATTTGTGGCTCCTCTCAGATTACAGAACTCTCTGCCACCAAAATGTGAGGCAATTGTGTTTTTTTTAGCCACATTTTGAGGTTTGCAAAGGATTCTGGGTAACAGAACCTGGTGAGAGCCCTACAAGTCACCCCGTCCCGGATTCCCCTAGGTCTCTAGTTTTCAAAAACGCACAGCTTTGGTAGGTTTCCCTAGGTGCCAGCTGAGCTAGAGGCCAAAATCCACAGGTAGACAATTTGCAAAAAACACCTCTGTTTTCTGTAGAAAAATGTGATGTGTCCACGTTGTGTTTTGGAGCATTTCCTGTTGAGGACACTATGCCTACCCACACAAGTGAGGTACCTTTTTTATTGGGAGACTTGGGGGAACGCTGGGTGGAAGGAAATTTGTGGCTCCTCTCAGATTCCAGAACTCTCAGTCACCAAAATCTGAGGAAAAAGTGTTTTTTAGACACATTTTGAGGTTTGCAAAGGATTCTGGGTAACAGAACCTGGTGAGAGCCCCACAAGTCACCCCGTCTTGGATTTCCCTATGTCTCTAGTTCTCAGAAATGCACAGCTTTGATAGGTTTCCCTAGGTGCCGGCTGAACTAGAGGCCAAAATCCACAGGTAGACACTTTGCAAAAAACACCTCTGTTTTCTGTAGAAAAATGTGATGTGTCCAGGTTGTGTTTTGGAGCATTTCCTGTCACGAGCACCATGCCTACCCACACAAGTGAGGTACCATTTTTATCAGGAGACTTGGGGAACGCTGGGGGGAAGGAAATTTGTGTCTCTTCTCAGATTCCAGAACTCCCTGTCACCGAAATGTGAGGAAAAAGTGTGTTTTTAGCCACATTTTGAGGTTTGCAAAGGATTCTGGGTAACGGAACATGTTGAGAGCCCCACAAGTCACCCCGTCCTAGATTCCCCTAGGTCTCTAGTTTTCAAAAACGCACAGCTTTGGCAGGTTTCCCTAGGTGCCAGCTGAGCTAGAGGCCAAAATCCACAGGTAGACAATTTGCAAAAACACCTCTGTTTTCTGTAGAAAACTGTGATGTGTCCACGTTGTGTTTTGGATCATTTCCTGTCGAGGACACTATGCCTACCCACACAAGTGAGGTACCATTTTTATCGGGAGACTTGGGGGAACGCTGGGTGGAAGGAAATTTGTGGCTCCTCTCAGATTCCAGAACTCTCAGTCACCAAAATCTGAGGAAAAAGTGTTTTTTAGACAAATTTTGAGGTTTGCAAAGGATTCTGGGTAACAGAACCTGGTGAGAGCCCCACAAGTCACCCCGTCTTGGATTTCCCTAGGTCTCTAGTTCTCAGAAATGCACAGCTTTGGTAGGTTTCCATAGGTGCCGGCTGAACTAGAGGCCACAATCCACAGGTAGACACTTTGCAAAAAACACCTCTGTTTTCTGTAGAAAAATGTGATGTGTCCAGGTTGTGTTTTGGAGCATTTCCTGTCGCGGGCACTATGCGTACCCACACAAGTGAGGCACCATTTTTATCGGGAGACTTGGGGGAACGCTGGGTGGAAGGAAATTTGTGGCTCCTCTCAGATTCAGAACTCTCTGTCACCGAAATGTGAGGAAAAAGTTTTTTTTTAGCCAAATTGTGAGGTTTGCAAAGGATTCTGGGTAACAGAACATGGTGAGAGACCCACAAGTCACCCCATCTTGGATTCCCCTAGGTCTCTAGTTTTCATAAACGCACAGGTTTGATAGGTTTCCCTAGGTTCCGGCTGAGCTAGAGGCCAAAATCCACAGGTAGGCACTTTGCAAAAAACACCTCTGTTTTCTGTAGAAAAATGTGATGTGTCCATGTTGTGTTTTGTAACATTTCCTGTCACGGGCAGTATGCCTACCCACACAAGTGAGGTACCATTTTTATCGGGAGACTTGGGGGAACGCTGGGGGGAAGGAAATTTGTGTCTCTTCTCAGATTCCAGATCTCCCTGTCACCGAAATGTGAGGAAAAAGTGTTTTTTTTAGCCAAATTTTGAGGTTTGCAAAGGATTCTGGGTAACAGAACCTGGTGAGAGCCCCACAAGTCACCCAGTCTTGGATTCCCCTAGGTCTCTAGTTTTCAAAAAAACGCACAGGTTTGGAAGGTTTCCCTAGGTTCCGGCTGAGCTAGAGGCCAAAATCCACAGGTAGGGACTTTGCAAAAAACACCTCTGTTTTCTGTAGAAAAATGTGACGTGTCCATGTTGTGTTTTGGAGCATTTCCTGTCGCGGGCACTATGCCTACCCACACAAGTGAGGTACCATTTTTATTGAGAGACTTGGAGGAACGCTGGGTGGAAGGAAATTTGTGGCTCCTCTCAGATTGCAGAACTCTCTGTCACCGAAATGTGAGGAAAAAGTGTTTTTTTTGCCAAATTTTGAGGTTTGCAAAGGATTCTGGGTAACAGAACCTGGTGAGAGCCCCACAAGTCACCCCGTCTTGGATTCCCCTAGGTCTCTAGTTTCAAAAACGCACAGGTTTGGTAGGTTTCCCTAAGTTCCGGCTGAGCTAGAGGCCAAAATCCACAGGTAGGGACTTTGCAAAAAACACCTCTGTTTTCTGTAGAAAAATGTGATGTGTCCATGTTGTGTTTTGGAGCATTTCCTGTCACGGGCAGTATGCCTACCCACACAAGTGAGGTACCATTTTTATCGGGGGACTTGTGGGAACGCTGGGTGGAAGGAAATTTGTGGCTCCTCTCAGATTCCAGAACTCTCTGCCACCAAAATGTGAGGCAATTGTGTTTTTTTTAGCCACATTTTGAGGTTTGCAAAGGATTCTGGGTAACAGAACCTGGTGAGAGCCCTACAAGTCACCCCGTCCTGGATTCCCCTAGGTCTCTAGTTTTCAAAAACGCACAGCTTTGGTAGGTTTCCCTAGGTGCCAGCTGAGCTAGAGGCCAAAATCCACATGTAGACAATTTGCAAAAAACACCTCTGTTTTCTGTAGAAAAATGTGATGTGTCCACGTTGTGTTTTTGAGCATTTCCTGTCGAGGACACTATGCCTACCCACACAAGTGAGGTACCATTTGTATTGGGAGACTTGGGGGAACGCTGGGTGGAAGGAACTTTGTGGCTCCTCTCAGATTCCAGAACTCTCAGTCACCTAAATCTGAGGAAAAAGTGTTTTTTAGACAAATTTTGAGGTTTGCAAAGGATTCTGGGTAACAGAACCTGTTGAGAGCCCCACAAGTCACCCCGTCTTGGATTCCCCTAGGTCTCTAGTTTTCAAAAAAACGCACAGGTTTGGAAGGTTTCCCTGGGTTCCGGCTGAGCTAGAGGCCAAAATCCACAGGTAGGGACTTTGCAAAAAACACCTCTGTTTTCTGTAGAAAAATGTGACGTGTCCATGTTGTGTTTTGGAGCATTTCCTGTCGCGGGCACTATGCCTACCCACACAAGTGAGGTACCATTTTTATTGAGAGACTTGGAGGAACGCTGGGTGGAAGGAAATTTGTGGCTCCTCTCAGATTGCAGAACTCTCTGTCACCGAAATGTGAGGGAAAAAGTGTTTTTTTTGCCAAATTTTGAGGTTTGCAAAGGATTCTGGGTAACAGAACCTGGTGAGAGCCCCACAAGTCACCCCGTCTTGGATTCCCCTAGGTCTCTAGTTTTCAAAAACGCACAGGTTTGGTAGGTTTCCCTAAGTTCCGGCTGAGCTAGAGGCCAAAATCCACAGGTAGGGACTTTGCAAAAAACACCTCTGTTTTCTGTAGAAAAATGTGATGTGTCCATGTTGTGTTTTGGAGCATTTCCTGTCACGGGCAGTATGCCTACCCACACAAGTGAGGTACCATTTTTATCGGGGGGACTTGTGGGAACGCTGGGTGGAAGGAAATTTGTGGCTCCTGTCAGATTCCAGAACTCTCTGCCACCAAAATGTGAGGCAATTGTGTTTTTTTTAGCCACATTTTGAGGTTTGCAAAGAATTCTGGGTAACAGAACCTGGAGAGAGCCCTACAAGTCACCCCGTCCTGGATTCCCCTAGGTCTCTAGTTTTCAAAAACGCACAGCTTTGGTAGGTTTCCCTAGGTGCCAGCTGAGCTAGAGGCCAAAATCCACATGTAGACAATTTGCAAAAAACACCTCTGTTTTCTGTAGAAAAATGTGATGTGTCCACGTTGTGTTTTTGAGCATTTCCTGTCGAGGACACTATGCCTACCCACACAAGTGAGGTACCATTTGTATTGGAGACTTGGGGGAACGCTGGGTGGAAGGAACTTTGTGGCTCCTCTCAGATTCCAGAACTCTCAGTCACCTAAATCTGAGGAAAAAGTGTTTTTTAGACAAATTTTGAGGTTTGCAAAGGATTCTGGGTAACAGAACCTGGTGAGAGCCCCACAAGTCACCCCGTCTTGGATTTCCCTAGGTCTCTAGTTCTCAGAAATGCACAGCTTTGATAGGTTTCCCTAGGTGCCGGCTGAACTAGAGGCCAAAATCCACAGGTAGACACTTGCAAAAAACACCTCTGTTTTCTGTAGAAAAATGTGATGTGTCCAGGTTGTGTTTTGGAGCATTTCCTGTCACATGCACCATGCCTACCCACACAAGTGAGGTACCATTTTTATTGGGAGACTTGGGGGAACGCTGGGGGGAAGGAAATTTGTGTCTCTTCTCAGATTCCAGAACTCCCTGTCACCGAAATGTGAGGAAAAAGTGTTTTTTTAGCCACATTTTGAGGTTTGCAAAGGATTCTGGGTAACGGAACATGTTGAGAGCCCCACAAGTCACCCCGTCTTGGATTCCCCTAGGTCTCTAGTTCTCAGAAATGCACAGGTTTGGTAGGTTTCCATAGGTTCCGGCTGAGCTAGAGGCCAAAATCCACAGGTAGGCACTTTGCAAAAAACACCTCTGTTTTCTGTAGAAAAATGTGATGTGTCCAGGTTGTGTTTTGGAGCATTTCCTGTCACAAGCACCATGCCTACCCACACAAGTGAGGTACCATTTCATCGGGAGACTTGGGGGGACGCTGGGGGGAAGGAAATTTGTGTCTCTTCTCAGATTCCAGAACTCCCTGTCACCGAAATGTGAGGAAAAAGTGTTTTTTTTGCCACATTTTGAGGTTTGCAAAGGATTCTGGGCAACGGAACATGTTGAGAGCCCCACAAGTCACCCCGTCTTGGATTCCCCTAGGTCTCTAGTTCTCAGAAATGCACAGGTTTGGTAGGTTTCCATAGGTTCCGGCTGAGGTAGAGGCCAAAATCCACAGGTAGGCACTTTGCAAAAAACAATTCTGTTTTCTGTAGAAAAATGTGATGTGTCCATGTTGTGTTTTGGAGCATTTCCTCTCGCGGGCACTATGCCTACCCACACAAGTGAGGTACCATTTTTATCGGGAGACTTGGGGGAAAGCTGGGTGGAAGGAAATTTGTGGCTCCTCTCAGATTCAGAACTCTCTGTCACCGAAATGTGAGGAAAAAGTTTTTTTTTAGCCAAATTGTGAGGTTTGCAAAGGATTCTGGGTAACAGAACATGGTGAGAGCCCCACAAGTCACCCCGTCTTGGATTCCCCTAGGTCTATAGTTCTCAGAAATGCCCAGGTTTGGCAGGTTTCCCTAGGTTCCGGCTGAGCTAGAGGCCAAAATCCACAGGTAGGCACTTTGCAAAAAACACCTCTGTTTTCTGTAGATAAATGTGACGTGTCCATGTTGTCTTTTGGAGCAATTCCTGTTGCGGGCACTATGCCTACCCACACAAGTGAGGTACGATTTTTATCGAGAGACTTGGAGGAACGCTGGGTGGAAGGAAATTTGTGGCTCCTCTCAGATTGCAGAACTCTTTGTCACCGAAATGTGAGGAAAAAGTGTTTTTTTTGCCAAATTTTGAGGTTTGCAAAGGATTCTGGGTAACAGAACCTGGTGAAAGCCCCACAAGTCACCCCATCTTGGATTCCCCTAGGTCTCTAGTTTTCAAAAACGCACAGGTTTGGTAGGTTTCCCTAGGTTCCGGCTGAGCTAGAGGCCAAAATCCACAGGTAGGAGGGACTTTGCAAAAAACACCTCTGTTTTCTGTAGAAAAATGTGATGTGTCCATGTTGTGTTTTGAACATTTCCTGTCACGGGCAGTATGCCTACCCACACAAGTGAGGTACCATTTTTTTCGTGGGACTTGGGGGAACGCTGGGTGAAGGAAATTTGTGGCTCCTCTCAGATTCCAGAAGTCTCTGCCACCAAAATGTGAGGTAATTGTGTTTTTTTAGCCACATTTTGAGGTTTGCAAAGGATTCTGGGTAACAGAACCTGGTGAGAGCCCTACAAGTCACCCCGTCCTGGATTCCCCTAGGTCTCTAGTTTTCAAAAACGCACAGCTTTGGTAGGTTTCCCTAGGTGCCAGCTGAGCTAGAGGCCAAAATCCACAGGTAGACAATTTGCAAAAAACACCTCTGTTTTCTGTAGAAAAATGTGATGTGTCCACGTTGTGTTTTGGATAATTTCCTGTCGAGGACACTATGCCTACCCACACAAGTGAGGTACCATTTTTATCGGGAGACTTGGGGGAACGCTGGGTGGAAGGAAATTTGTGGCTCCTCTCATATTCCAGAATTCTCAGTCACCAAAATCTGAGGAAAAAGTGTTTTTTTAGACAAATTTTGAGGTTTGCAAAGGATTCTGGGTAACAGAACCTGGTGAGAGCCTCACAAGTCACCCCGTCTTGGATTTCCCTAGGTCTCTAGTTCTCAGAAATGCACAGCTTTGGTAGGTTTCCATAGGTGCCGGCTGAACTAGAGGCCAAAATCCACAGGTAGACACTTTGCAAAAAACACCTCTGTTTTCTGTAGAAAAATGTGATGTGTCCATGTTGTGTTTTGGAGCATTTCCTGTCACAAGCACCATGCCTACCCACACAAGTGAGGTACCATTTTCATCGGGAGACTTGGGGGAACGCTGGGTGGAAGGAAATTTGTGGCTCCTCTCAGATTCCAGAACTCTCAGTCACCAAAATCTGAGGAAAAAGTGTTTTTTAGACAAATTTTGAGGTTTGCAAAGGATTCTGGGTAACAGAACCTGGTGAGAGCCCCACAAGTCACCCCGTCTTGGATTTCCCTAGGTCTCTAGTTCTCAGAAATGCAGAGCTTTGGTAGGTTTCCATAGGTGCCGGCTGAACTAGAGGCCACAATCCACAGGTAGACACTTTGCAAAAAACACCTCTGTTTTCTGTAGAAAAATGTGATGTGTCCATGTTGTGTTTTGGAGCCTTTCCTGTTGCGGGCACTATGCCTACCCACACAAGTGAGGCACCATTTTTATCGGGAGACTTGGGGGAACGCTGGGTGGAAGGACATTTGTGGCTCCTCTCAGATTCAGAACTCTCTGTCACCGAAATGTGAGGAAAAAGTTTTTTTTTAGCCAAATTGTGAGGTTTGCAAAGGATTCTGGGTAACAGAACATGGTGAGAGCCCCACAAGTCACCCCGTCTTGGATTCCCCTAGGTCTCTAGTTTTCAAAAACGCACAGGTTTGGTAGGTTTCCCTAGGTTCCGGCTGAGCTAGAGGCCAAAATCCACAGGTAGGCACTTTGCAAAAAACACCTCTGTTTTCTGTAGAAAAATGTGATGTGTCCATGTTGTGTTTTGTAACATTTCCTGTCACGGGCAGTATGCCTACCCACACAAGTGAGGTACCATTTTTATCGGGGGACTTGGGGGAACGCTGGGTGGAAGGAAATTTGTGGCTCCTCTCAGATTACAGAACTCTCTGCCACCAAAATGTGAGGCAATTGTGTGTTTTTTAGCCACGTTTTGAGGTTTGCAAAGGATTCTGGGTAACAGAACCTGGTGAGAGCCCCACAAGTCACCCCGTCTTGGATTTCCCTATGTCTCTAGTTCTCAGAAATGCACAGCTTTGATAGGTTTCCCTAGGTGCCGGCTGAACTAGAGGCTAAAATCCACAGGTAGACACTTTGCAAAAAACACCTCTGTTTTCTGTAGAAAAATGTGATGTGTCCAGGTTGTGTTTTGGAGCATTTCCTGTCACGAACACCATGCCTACCCACACAAGTGAGGTACCATTTTTATCAGGAGACTTGGGGGAACGCTGGGGGGAAGGAAATTTGTGTCTCTTCTCAGATTCCAGAACTCCCTGTCACCGAAATGTGAGGAAAAAGAGTGTTTTTAGCCACATTTTGAGGTTTGCAAAGGATTCTGGGTAACGGAACATGTTGAGAGCCCCACAAGTCACCCCGTCCTAGATTCCCCTAGGTCTCTAGTTTTCAAAAACGCACAGCTTTGGCAGGTTTCCCTAGGTGCCAGCTGAGCTAGAGGCCAAAAACACCTCTGTTTTCTGTAGAAAACTGTGATGTGTCCACGTTGTGTTTTGGATCATTTCCTGTCGAGGACACTATGCCTACCCACACAAGTGAGGTACCATTTTTATCGGGAGACTTGGGGGAACGCTGGGTGGAAGGAAATTTGTGGCTCCTCTCAGATTCCAGAACTCTCAGTCACCAAAATCTGAGGAAAAAGTGTTTTTTAGACAAATTTTGAGGTTTGCAAAGGATTCTGGGTAACAGAACCTGGTGAGATTCCCACAAGTCACCCCGTCTTGGATTTCCCTAGGTCTCTAGTTCTCAGAAATGCACAGCTTTGATAGGTTTCCCTAGGTGCCGGCTGAACTAGAGGCCAAAATCCACAGGTAGACAATTTGCAAAAAACACCTCTGTTTTCTGTAGAAAAATGTGATGTGTCCACGTTGTGTTTTGGAGCATTTCCTGTCGAGGACACTATGCCTACCCACACAAGTGAGGTACCATTTTTATCGGGGGACTTGGGGGAACGCTGGGTGGAAGGAAATTTGTGGCTCCTCTCAGATTCCAGAACTCTCAGTCACCAAAATCTGAGGAAAAAGTGTTTTTTAGACAAATTTTGAGGTTTGCAAAGGATTCTGGGTAACAGAACCTGGTGAGAGCCCCACAAGTCACCCCGTCTTGGATTTCCCTAGGTCTCTAGTTCTCAGAAATGCACAGCTTTGGTAGGTTTCCATAGGTGCCGGCTGAACTAGAGGCCACAATCCACAGGTAGACACTTTGCAAAAAACACCTCTGTTTTCTGTAGAAAAATGTGATGTGTCCATGTTGTGTTTTGGAGCATTTCCTGTCGCGGGCACTATGCGTACCCACACAAGTGAGGCACCATTTTTATCGGGAGACTTGGGGGAACGCTGGGTGGAAGGAAATTTGTGGCTCCTCTCAGATTCAGAACTCTCTGTCACCGAAATGTGAGGAAAAAGTTTTTTTTTAGCCAAATTGTGAGGTTTGCAAAGGATTCTGGGTAACAGAACATGGTGAGAGACCCACAAGTCACCCCATCTTGGATTCCCCTAGGTCTCTAGTTTTCATAAACGCACAGGTTTGGTAGGTTTCCCTAGGTTCCGGCTGAGCTAGAGGCCAAAATCCACAGGTAGGCACTTTGCAAAAAACACCTCTGTTTTCTGTAGAAAAATGTGATGTGTCCATGTTGTGTTTTGTAACATTTCCTGTCACGGGCAGTATGCCTACCCACACAAGTGAGGTACCATTTTTATCAGGAGACTTGGGGGAACGCTGGGGGGAAGGAAATTTGTGTCTCTTCTCAGATTCCAGATCTCCCTGTCACCGAAATGTGAGGAAAAAGTGTTTTTTTAGCCAAATTTTGAGGTTTGCAAAGGATTCTGGGTAACAGAACCTGGTGAGAGCCCCACAAGTCACCCCGTCTTGGATTCCCCTAGGTCTCTAGTTTTCAAAAAAACGCACAGGTTTGGAAGGTTTCCCTAGGTTCCGGCTGAGCTAGAGGCCAAAATCCACAGGTAGGGACTTTGCAAAAAACACCTCTGTTTTCTGTAGAAAAATGTGACGTGTCCATGTTGTGTTTTGGAGCATTTCCTGTCGCGGGCACTATGCCTACCCACACAAGTGAGGTACCATTTTTATTGAGAGACTTGGAGGAACGCTGGGTGGAAGGAAATTTGTGGCTCCTCTCAGATTGCAGAACTCTCTGTCACCGAAATGTGAGGAAAAAGTGTTTTTTTTGCCAAATTTTGAGGTTTGCAAAGGATTCTGGGTAACAGAACCTGGTGAGAGCCCCACAAGTCACCCCGTCTTGGATTCCCCTAGGTCTCTAGTTTTCAAAAACGCACAGGTTTGGTAGGTTTCCCTAAGTTCCGGCTGAGCTAGAGGCCAAAATCCACAGGTAGGGACTTTGCAAAAAACACCTCTGTTTTCTGTAGAAAAATGTGATGTGTCCATGTTGTGTTTTGGAGCATTTCCTGTCACGGGCAGTATGCCTACCCACACAAGTGAGGTACCATTTTTATCGGGGGACTTGTGGGAACGCTGGGTGGAAGGAAATTTGTGGCTCCTCTCAGATTCCAGAACTCTCTGCCACCAAAATGTGAGGCAATTGTGTTTTTTTTAGCCACATTTTGAGGTTTGCAAAGGATTCTGGGTAACAGAACCTGGTGAGAGCCCTACAAGTCACCCCGTCCTGGATTCCCCTAGGTCTCTAGTTTTCAAAAACGCACAGCTTTGGTAGGTTTCCCTAGGTGCCAGCTGAGCTAGAGGCCAAAATCCACATGTAGACAATTTGCAAAAAACACCTCTGTTTTCTGTAGAAAAATGTGATGTGTCCATGTTGTGTTTTTGAGCATTTCCTGTCGAGGACACTATGCCTACCCACACAAGTGAGGTACCATTTGTATTGGGAGACTTGGGGGAACGCTGGGTGGAAGGAACTTTGTGGCTCCTCTCAGATTCCAGAACTCTCAGTCACCTAAATCTGAGGAAAAAGTGTTTTTTAGACAAATTTTGAGGTTTGCAAAGGATTCTGGGTAACAGAACCTGTTGAGAGCCCCACAAGTCACCCCGTCTTGGATTTCCCTAGGTCTCTAGTTCTCAGAAATGCACAGCTTTGATAGGTTTCCCTAGGTGCCGGCTGAACTAGAGGCCAAAATCCACAGGTAGACACTTTGCAAAAAACACCTCTGTTTTCTGTAGAAAAATGTGATGTGTCCAGGTTGTGTTTTGGAGCATTTCCTGTCACATGCACCATGCCTACCCACACAAGTGAGGTACCATTTTTATTGGGAGACTTGGGGGAACGCTGGGGGGAAGGAAATTTGTGGCTCCTCTCAGATTGCAGAACTCTCTGTCACCGAAATGTGAGGAAAAAGTGTTTTTTTTTGCCAAATTTTGAGGTTTGCAAAGGATTCTGGGTAACAGAACCTGGTGAGAGCCCCACAAGTCACCCCGTCTTGGATTCCCCTAGGTCTCTAGTTTTCAAAAACGCACAGGTTTGGTAGGTTTCCCTAAGTTCCGGCTGAGCTAGAGGCCAAAATCCACAGGTAGGGACTTTGCAAAAAACACCTCTGTTTTCTGTAGAAAAATGTGATGTGTCCATGTTGTGTTTTGGAGCATTTCCTGTCACGGGCAGTATGCCTACCCACACAAGTGAGGTACCATTTTTATCGGGGGACTTGTGGGAACGCTGGGTGGAAGGAAATTTGTGGCTCCTCTCAGATTCCAGAACTCTCTGCCACCAAAATGTGAGGCAATTGTGTTTTTTTAGCCACATTTTGAGGTTTGCAAAGGATTCTGGGTAACAGAACCTGGTGAGAGCCCTACAAGTCACCCCGTCCTGTATTCCCCTAGGTCTCTAGTTTTCAAAAACGCACAGCTTTGGTAGGTTTCCCTAGGTGCCAGCTGAGCTAGAGGCCAAAATCCACATGTAGACAATTTGCAAAAAACACCTCTGTTTTCTGTAGAAAAATGTGATGTGTCCACGTTGTGTTTTTGAGCATTTCCTGTCGAGGACACTATGCCTACCCACACAAGTGAGGTACCATTTGTATTGGGAGACTTGGGGGAACGCTGGGTGGAAGGAACTTTGTGGCTCCTCTCAGATTCCAGAACTCTCAGTCACCTAAATCTGAGGAAAAAGTGTTTTTTAGACAAATTTTGAGGTTTGCAAAGGATTCTGGGTAACAGAACCTGGTGAGAGCCCCACAAGTCACCCCGTCTTGGATTTCCCTAGGTCTCTAGTTCTCAGAAATGCACAGCTTTGATAGGTTTCCCTAGGTGCCGGCTGAACTAGAGGCCAAAATCCACAGGTAGACACTTTGCAAAAAACACCTCTGTTTTCTGTAGAAAAATGTGATGTGTCCAGGTTGTGTTTTGGAGCATTTCCTGTCACATGCACCATGCCTACCCACACAAGTGAGGTACCATTTTTATTGGGAGACTTGGGGGAACGCTGGGGGGAAGGAAATTTGTGTCTCTTCTCAGATTCCAGAACTCCCTGTCACCGAAATGTGAGGAAAAAGTGTTTTTTTAGCCACATTTTGAGGTTTGCAAAGGATTCTGGGTAACGGAACATGTTGAGAGCCCCACAAGTCACCCCGTCTTGGATTCCCCTAGGTCTCTAGTTCTCAGAAATGCACAGGTTTGGTAGGTTTCCATAGGTTCCGGCTGAGCTAGAGGCCAAAATCCACAGGTAGGCACTTTGCAAAAAACACCTCTGTTTTCTGTAGAAAAATGTGATGTGTCCAGGTTGTGTTTTGGAGCATTTCCTGTCACAAGCACCATGCCTACCCACACAAGTGAGGTACCATTTTCATCGGGAGACTTGGGGGGACGCTGGGGGGAAGGAAATTTGTGTCTCTTCTCAGATTCCAGAACTCCCTGTCACCGAAATGTGAGGAAAAAGTGTTTTTTTTGCCACATTTTGAGGTTTGCAAAGGATTCTGGGCAACGGAACATGTTGAGAGCCCCACAAGTCACCCCGTCTTGGATTCCCCTAGGTCTCTAGTTCTCAGAAATGCACAGGTTTGGTAGGTTTCCATAGGTTCCGGCTGAGGTAGAGGCCAAAATCCACAGGTAGGCACTTTGCAAAAAACAATTCTGTTTTCTGTAGAAAAATGTGATGTGTCCATGTTGTGTTTTGGAGCATTTCCTGTCGCGGGCACTATGCCTACCCACACAAGTGAGGTACCATTTTTATCGGGAGACTTGGGGGAAAGCTGGGTGGAAGGAAATTTGTGGCTCCTCTCAGATTCAGAACTCTCTGTCACCGAAATGTGAGGAAAAAGTTTTTTTTTAGCCAAATTCTGAGGTTTGCAAAGGATTCTGGGTAACAGAACATGGTGAGAGCCCCACAAGTCACCCCGTCTTGGATTCCCCTAGGTCTATAGTTCTCAGAAATGCCCAGGTTTGGCAGGTTTCCCTAGGTTCCGGCTGAGCTAGAGGCCAAAATCCACAGGTAGGCACTTTGCAAAAAACACCTCTGTTTTCTGTAGATAAATGTGACGTGTCCATGTTGTCTTTTGGAGCAATTCCTGTTGCGGGCACTATGCCTACCCACACAAGTGAGGTACCATTTTTATCGAGAGACTTGGAGGAACGCTGGGTGGAAGGAAATTTGTGGCTCCTCTCAGATTGCAGAACTCTTTGTCACCGAAATGTGAGGAAAAAGTGTTTTTTTTGCCAAATTTTGAGGTTTGCAAAGGATTCTGGGTAACAGAACCTGGTGAAAGCCCCACAAGTCACCCCATCTTGGATTCCCCTAGGTCTCTAGTTTTCAAAAACGCACAGGTTTGGTAGGTTTCCCTAGGTTCCGGCTGAGCTAGAGGCCAAAATCCACAGGTAGGAGGGACTTTGCAAAAAACACCTCTGTTTTCTGTAGAAAAATGTGATGTGTCCATGTTGTGTTTTGGAACATTTCCTGTCACGGGCAGTATGCCTACCCACACAAGTGAGGTACCATTTTTTTCGTGGGACTTGGGGGAACGCTGGGTGGAAGGAAATTTGTGGCTCCTCTCAGATTCCAGAAGTCTCTGCCACCAAAATGTGAGGTAATTGTGTTTTTTTAGCCACATTTTGAGGTTTGCAAAGGATTCTGGGTAACAGAACCTGGTGAGAGCCCTACAAGTCACCCCGTCCTGGATTCCCCTAGGTCTCTAGTTTTCAAAAACGCACAGCTTTGGTAGGTTTCCCTAGGTGCCAGCTGAGCTAGAGGCCAAAATCCACAGGTAGACAATTTGCAAAAAACACCTCTGTTTTCTGTAGAAAAATGTGATGTGTCCACGTTGTGTTTTGGATAATTTCCTGTCGAGGACACTATGCCTACCCACACAAGTGAGGTACCATTTTTATCGGGAGACTTGGGGGAACGCTGGGTGGAAGGAAATTTGTGGCTCCTCTCATATTCCAGAATTCTCAGTCACCAAAATCTGAGGAAAAAGTGTTTTTTTAGACAAATTTTGAGGTTTGCAAAGGATTCTGGGTAACAGAACCTGGTGAGAGCCTCACAAGTCACCCCGTCTTGGATTTCCCTAGGTCTCTAGTTCTCAGAAATGCACAGCTTTGGTAGGTTTCCATAGGTGCCGGCTGAACTAGAGGCCAAAATCCACAGGTAGACACTTTGCAAAAAACACCTCTGTTTTCTGTAGAAAAATGTGATGTGTCCATGTTGTGTTTTGGAGCATTTCCTGTCACAAGCACCATGCCTACCCACACAAGTGAGGTACCATTTTCATCGGGAGACTTGGGGGAACGCTGGGTGGAAGGAAATTTGTGGCTCCTCTCAGATTCCAGAACTCTCAGTCACCAAAATCTGAGGAAAAAGTGTTTTTTAGACAAATTTTGAGGTTTGCAAAGGATTCTGGGTAACAGAACCTGGTGAGAGCCCCACAAGTCACCCCGTCTTGGATTTCCCTAGGTCTCTAGTTCTCAGAAATGCAGAGCTTTGGTAGGTTTCCATAGGTGCCGGCTGAACTAGAGGCCACAATCCACAGGTAGACACTTTGCAAAAAACACCTCTGTTTTCTGTAGAAAAATGTGATGTGTCCATGTTGTGTTTTGGAGCCTTTCCTGTTGCGGGCACTATGCCTACCCACACAAGTGAGGCACCATTTTTATCGGGAGACTTGGGGGAACGCTGGGTGGAAGGACATTTGTGGCTCCTCTCAGATTCAGAACTCTCTGTCACCGAAATGTGAGGAAAAAGTTTTTTTTTAGCCAAATTGTGAGGTTTGCAAAGGATTCTGGGTAACAGAACATGGTGAGAGCCCCACAAGTCACCCCGTCTTGGATTCCCCTAGGTCTCTAGTTTTCAAAAACGCACAGGTTTGGTAGGTTTCCCTAGGTTCCGGCTGAGCTAGAGGCCAAAATCCACAGGTAGGCACTTTGCAAAAAACACCTCTGTTTTCTGTAGAAAAATGTGATGTGTCCATGTTGTGTTTTGTAACATTTCCTGTCACGGGCAGTATGCCTACCCACACAAGTGAGGTACCATTTCAATCGGGGGACTTGGGGGAACGCTGGGTGGAAGGAAATTTGTGGCTCCTCTCAGATTACAGAACTCTCTGCCACCAAAATGTGAGGCAATTGTGTGTTTTTTAGCCACGTTTTGAGGTTTGCAAAGGATTCTGGGTAACAGAACCTGGTGAGAGCCCTACAAGTCACCCCGTCCCGGATTCCCCTAGGTCTCTAGTTTTCAAAAACGCACAGCTTTGGTAGGTTTCCCTAGGTGCCAGCTGAGCTAGAGGCCAAAATCCACAGGTAGACAATTTGCAAAAAACACCTCTGTTTTCTGTAGAAAAATGTGATGTGTCCACGTTGTGTTTTGGAGCATTTCCTGTTGAGGACACTATGCCTACCCACACAAGTGAGGTACCTTTTTTATTGGGAGACTTGGGGGAACGCTGGGTGGAAGAACATTTGTGGCTCCTCTCAGATTCCAGAACTCTCAGTCACCAAAATCTGAGGAAAAAGTATTTTTTAGACAAATTTTGAGGTTTGCAAAGGATTCTGGGTAACAGAACCTGGTGAGAGCCCCACAAGTCACCCCGTCTTGGATTTCCCTAGGTCTCTAGTTCTCAGAAATGCACAGCTTTGATAGGTTTCCCTAGGTGCCGGCTGAACTAGAGGCCAAAATCCACAGGTAGACACTTTGCAAAGAACACCTCTGTTTTCTGTAGAAAAATGTGATGTGTCCAGGTTGTGTTTTGGAGCATTTCCTGTCACGAGCACCATGCCTACCCACACAAGTGAGGTACCATTTTTATCAGGAGACTTGGGGGAACGCTGGGGGGAAGGAAATTTGTGTCTCTTCTCAGATTCCAGAACTCCCTGTCACCGAAATGTGAGGAAAAAGTGTGTTTTAGCCACATTTTTCAGGTTTGCAAAGGATTCTGGGTAACGGAACATGTTGAGAGCCCCACAAGTCACCCCGTCCTAGATTCCCCTAGGTCTCTAGTTTTCAAAAACGCACAGCTTTGGCAGGTTTCCCTAGGTGCCAGCTGAGCTAGAGGCCAAAATCCACAGGTAGACAATTTGCAAAAGACACCTCTGTTTTCTGTAGAAAAATGTGATGTGTCCACGTTGTGTTTTGGATCATTTCCTGTCGAGGACACTATGCCTACCCACACAAGTGAGGTACCATTTTTATTGGGAGACTTGGGGGAACGCTGGGTGGAAGGAAATTTGTGGCTCGTCTCAGATTCCAGAACTCTCAGTCACCAAAATCTGAGGAAAAAGTGTTTTTTAGACAAATTTTGAGGTTTGCAAAGGATTCTGGGTAACAGAACCTGGTGAGATCCCCACAAGTCACCCCGTCTTGGATTTCCCTAGGTCTCTAGTTCTCAGAAATGCACAGCTTTGGTAGGTTTCCCTAGGTGCCGGCTGAACTAGAGGCTAAAATCCACAGGTAGACACTTTGCAAAAAAAACCTCTGTTTTCTGTAGAAAAATGTGATGTGTTCAGGTTGTGTTTTGGAGCATTTCCTGTCGCGAGCAACATGCCTACCCACACAAGTGAAGTATCATTTTTATCGGGAGACTTGGGGGAACGCGGGGGGGAAGGAAATTTGTGTCTCTTCTCAGATTTCAGAACTCCCTGTCACCGAAATGTGAAGAAAAAGTGTTTTTTTAGCCACATTTTGAGGTTTGCAAAGGATTCTGGGTAACGGAACATGTTGAGAGCCCCACAAGTCACCCCCTCTTGGATTCCCCTAGGTCTCTAGTTCTCAGAAATGCACAGGTTTGGTAGGTTTCCATAGGTTCCGGCTGAGCTAGAGGCCAAAATCCACAGGTAGGCACTTTGCAAAAAACACCTCTGTTTTCTGTAGAAAAATGTGATGTGTCCATGTTGTGTTTTGGAGCATTTCCTGTCGCGGGCACTATGCCTACCCACACAAGTGAGGTACCATTTTTATCGGGAGACTTGGGGGAACGCTGGGTGGAAGGTAATTTGTGGCTCCTCTCAGATTCAGAACTCTCTGTCACTGAAATGTGAGGAAAACGTTTTTTTTTAGCCAAATTGTGAGGTTTGCAAAGGATTCTGGGTAACAGAACCCGGTGAGAGCCCCACAAGTCACCCCGTCTTGGATTTCCCTAGGTCTCTAGTTCTCAGAAATGCAGAGCTTTGGTAGGTTTCCATAGGTGCCGGCTGAACTAGAGGCCACAATCCACAGGTAGACACTTTGCAAAAAACACCTCTGTTTTCTGTAGAAAAATGTGATGTGTCCATGTTGTGTTTTGGAGCATTTCCTGTCGCGGGCACTATGCCTACCCACACAAGTGAGGCACCATTTTTATCGGGAGACTTGGGGGAACGCTGGGTGGAAGGAAATTTGTGGCTCCTCTCAGATTCAGAACTCTCTGTCACCGAAATGTGAGGAAAAAGTTTTTTTTTAGCCAAATTGTGAGGTTTGCAAAGGATTCTGGGTAACAGAACATGGTGAGAGCCCCACAAGTCACCCCGTCTTGGATTCCCCTAGGTCTCTAGTTTTAAAAAACACATAGGTTTGGTAGGTTTCCCTAGGTTCCGGCTGAGCTAGAGGCCAAAATCCAAAGGTAGGCACTTTGCAAAAAACACCTCTGTTTTCTGTAGAAAAATGTGATGTGTCCATGTTGTGTTTTGTAACATTTCCTGTCGCGGGCACTATGCCTACCCACACAAGTGAGGCACCATTTTTATCGGGAGACTTGGGGGAACGCTGGGTGGAAGGAAATTTGTGGCTCCTCTCAGATTCAGAACTCTCTGTCACCGAAATGTGAGGAAAAAGTTTTTTTTTAGCCAAATTGTGAGGTTTGCAAAGGATTCTGGGTAACAGAACATGGTGAGAGCCCCACAAGTCACCCCGTCTTGGATTCCCCTAGGTCTCTAGTTTTCAAAAACGCACAGCTTTGGTAGGTTTCCCTAGGTGCCAGCTGAGCTAGAGGCCAAAATCCACAGGTAGACAATTTGCAAAAAACACCTCTGTTTTCTGTAGAAAAATGTGATGTGTCCACGTTGTGTTTTGGAGCATTTCCTGTTGAGGACACTATGCCTACCCACACAAGTGAGGTACCTTTTTTATTGGGAGACTTGGGGGAACGCTGGGTGGAAGGAAATTTGTGGCTCCTCTCAGATTCCACAACTCTCAGTCACCAAAATCTGAGGAAAAGGTGTTTTTTAGACAAATTTTGAGGTTTGCAAAGGATTCTGGGTAACAGAACCTGGTGAGAGCCCCACAAGTCACCCCGTCTTGGATTTCCCTATGTCTCTAGTTCTCAGAAATGCACAGCTTTGATAGGTTTCCCTAGGTGCCGGCTGAACTAGAGGCCAAAATCCACAGGTAGACACTTTGCAAAAAACACCTCTGTTTTCTGTAGAAAAATGTGATGTGTCCAGGTTGTGTTTTGGAGCATTTCCTGTCACGAGCACCATGCCTACCCACACAAGTGAGGTACCATTTTTATCAGGGGACTTGAGGGAACGCTGGGGGGAAGGAAGTTTGTGTCTCTTCTCAGATTCCAGAACTCCCTGTCACCGAAATGTGAGGAAAAAGTGTGTTTTTAGCCACATTTTGAGGTTTGCAAAGGATTCTGGGTAACGGAACATGTTGAGAGCCCCACAAGTCACCCCGTCCTAGATTCCCCTAGGTCTCTAGTTTTCAAAAACGCACAGCTTTGGCAGGTTTCCCTAGGTGCCAGCTGAGCTAGAGGCCAAAATCCACAGGTAGACAATTTGCAAAAAACACCTCTGTTTTCTGTAGAAAAATGTGATGTGTCCACGTTGTGTTTTGGATCATTTCCTGTCGAGGACACTATGCCTACCCACACAAGTGAGGTACCATTTTTATCAGGAGACTTGGGGGAACGCTGGGTGGAAGGAAATTTGTGGCTCCTCTCAGATTCCAGAACTCTCAGTCACCAAAATCTGAGGAAAAAGTGTTTTTTTAGACAAATTTTGAGGTTTGCAAAGGATTCTGGGTAACAGAACCTGGTGAGATCCCCACAAGTCACCCCGTCTTGGATTTCCCTAGGTCTCTAGTTCTCAGAAATGCACAGCTTTGGTAGGTTTCCCTAGGTGCCGGCTGAACTAGAGTCCAAAATCCACAGGTAGACACTTTGCAAAAAAAACCTCTGTTTTCTGTAGAAAAATGTGATGTGTCCAGGTTGTGTTTTGGAGCATTTCCTGTCGCGAGCAACATGCCTACCCACACAAGTGAGGTACCATTTTTATCGGGAGACTTGGGGGAACGCTGGGGGGAAGGAAATTTGTGTCTCTTCTCAGATTCCAGAACTCCCTGTCACCGAAATGTGAAGAAAAAGTGTTTTTTTAGCCACATTTTGAGGTTTGCAAAGGATTCTGGGTAACGGAACATGTTGAGAGCCCCACAAGTCACCCCCTCTTGGATTCCCCTAGGTCTCTAGTTCTCAGAAATGCACAGGTTTGGTAGGTTTCCATAGGTTCCGGCTGAGCTAGAGGCCAAAATCCACAGGTAGGCACTTTGCAAAAAACACCTCTGTTTTCTGTAGAAAAATGTGATGTGTCCATGTTGTGTTTTGGAGCATTTCCTGTCGCGGGCACTATGCCTACCCACACAAGTGAGGTACCATTTTTATCGGGAGACTTGGGGGAACGCTGGGTGGAAGGTAATTTGTAGCTCCTCTCAGATTCAGAACTCTCTGTCACCGAAATGTGAGGAAAACGTTTTTTTTTAGCCAAATTGTGAGGTTTGCAAAGGATTCTGGGTAACAGAACATGGTGAGAGCCCCACAAGTCACCCCGTCTTGGATTCCCCTAGGTCTCTAGTTTCCAAAAACGCACAGGTTTGGTAGGTTTCCCTAGGTTCCGGCTGAGCTAGAGGCCAAAATCCACAGGTAGGCACTTTGCAAAAAACACCTCTGTTTTCTGTAGAAAAATGTGATGTGTCCACGTTGTGTTTTGGAGCATTTCCTGTCGAGGACACTATGCCTACCCACACAAGTGAGGTTCCATTTTTATTGGGAGACTTGGGGGAACGCTGGGTGGAAGGAAATTTGTGGCTCCTCTCAGATTCCAGAACTCTAAGTCACCAAAATCTGAGGAAAAAGTGTTTTTTAGACAAATTTTTAGGTTTGCAAAGGATTCTGGGTAACAGAATCTGGTGAGAGCCCCACAAGTCACCCCGTCTTGGATTTCCCTAGGTCTCTAGTTCTCAGAAATGCCCAGCTTTGATAGGTTTCCCTAGGTGCCGGCTGAACTAGAGGCCAAAATCCACAGGTAGAGACTTTGCAAAAAACACCTCTGTTTTCTGTAGAAAAATGTGATATGTCCAGGTTGTGTTTTGGAGCATTTCCTGTCACGAGCACCATGCCTACCCACACAAGTGAGGTACCATTTTTATCGGGAGACTTGGGAGAACGCTGGGGGGAAGGAAATTTGTGTCTCTTCTCAGATTCCAGAACTCCCTGTCACCGAAATGTGAGGAAAAGGTGTTTTTTTAGCCACATTTTGAGGTTTGCAAAGGATTCTGGGTAACAGAACCTGGTGAGAGCCCCACAAGTCAACCCGTCTTGGATTTCCCTAGGTCTCTAGTTCTCAGAAATGCACAGGTTTGGTAGGTTTCCATAGGTTCCGGCTGAGCTCGAGGCCAAAATCCACAGGTAGGCACTTTGCAAAAAACACCTCTGTTTTCTGTAGAAAAATGTGATGTGTCCAGGTTGTGTTTTGGAGCATTTCCTGTCACGAGCACCATGCCTACCCACACAAGTGAGGTACCATTTTTATCGGGAGACTTGGGGGAACGCTGGGGGGAAGTACATTTGTGTCTCTTCTCAGATTCCAGAACTCCCTGTCACCGAAATGTGAGGAAAAAGTGTTTTTTTAGCCACATTTTGAGGTTTGCAAAGGATTCTGGGTAACGGAACATGTTGAGAGCCCCACAAGTCACCCCGTCTTGGATTTCCCTAGGTCTCTAGTTCTCAGAAATGCACAGGTTTGGTAGGTTTCCCTAGGTGCCGGCTGAACTAGAGGCCAAAATCCACAGGTAGACACTTTGCAAAAAAAACCTCTGTTTTCTGTAGAAAAATGTGATGTGTCCAGGTTGTGTTTTGGAGCATTTTCTGTCGCGAGCAACATGCCTACCCACACAAGTGAGGTACCATTTTTATCGGGAGACTTGGGGGAACGCTGGGGGGAAGGAAATTTGTGTCTCTTCTCAGATTCCAGTGCTCCCTGTCACCGAAATGTGAAGAAAAAGTGTTTTTTTAGCCACATTTTGAGGTTTGCTAAGGATTCTGGGTAACGGAACATGTTGAGAGCCCCACAAGTCACCCCGTCTTGGATTCCCCTAGGTCTCTAGTTTTCAAAAATGCACAGCTTTGGTAGGTTTCCCTAGGTTCCGGCTGAGCTAGAGGCCAAAATCCACAGGTAGGCACTTTGCAAAAAACACCTCTGTTTTCTGTAGAAAAATGTGATGTGTCCACGTTGTGTTTTGGAGCATTTCCTGTCGAGGACACTATGCCTACCCACACAAGTGAGGTACCATTTTTATTGGGAGACTTGGGGGAACGCTGGGTGGAAGGAAATTTGTGGCTCCTCTCAGATTCCAGAACTGTCAGTCACCAAAATCTGAGGAAAAAGTGTTTTTTAGACAAATTTTGAGGTTTGCAAAGGATTCTGGGTAACAGAACCTGGTGAGAGCCCCACAAGTCACCCCGTCTTGGATTTCCCTAGGTCTCTAGTTCTCAGAAATGCACAGCTTTGATAGGTTTCCCAAGGTGCCGGCTGAACTAGAGGCCAAAATCCACAGGTAGACACTTTGCAAAAAACACCTCTGTTTTCTGAAGAAAAATGTGATGTGTCCAGGTTGTGTTTTGGAGCATTTCCTGTCACGAGCACCATGCCTACCCACACAGGTGAGGTACCATTTTTATCGGGAGACTTGGGGGAACGCTGGGGGAAGAAAATTTGTGTCTCTTCTCAGATTCCAGAACTCCCTGTCACCGAAATGTGAGGAAAAAGTGTTTTTTTAGCCACATTTTGAGGTTTGCAAAGGATTCTGGGTAACGGAACATGTTGAGAGCCCCACAAGTCACCCCGTCTTGGATTTCCCTAGGTCTCTAGTTCTCAGAAATGCACAGGTTTGGTAGGTTTCCCTAGGTGCCGGCTGAACTAGAGGCCAAAATCCACAGGTAGACACTTTGCAAAAAAACCCTCTGTTTTCTGTAGAAAAATGTGATGTGTCCAGGTTGTGTTTTGGAGCATTTTCTGTCACGAGCAACATGCCTACCCACACAAGTGAGGTACCATTTTTATCGGGAGACTTGGGGGAACGCTGGGGGGAAGGAAATTTGTGTTTCTTCTCAGATTCCAGTACTCCCTGTCACCGAAATGTGAAGAAAAAGTGTTTTTTTAGCCACATTTTGAGGTTTGCAAAGGATTCTGGGTAACGGAACATGTTGAGAGCCCCACAAGTCACCCCCTCTTGGATTCCCCTAGGTCTCTAGTTCTCAGAAATGCACAGGTTTGGTAGGTTTCCATAGGTTCCGGCTGAGCTAGAGGCCAAAATCCACAGGTAGGCACTTTGCAAAAAACACCTCTGTTTTCTGTAGAAAAATGTGATGTGTCCATGTTGTGTTTTGGAGCATTTCCTGTCGTGGGCACTATGCCTACCCACACAAGTGAGGTACCATTTTTATCGGGAGACTTGGGGGAACGCTGGGTGGAAGGAAATTTGTGGCTCCTCTCAGATTCAGAACTCTCTGTCACCGAAATGTGAGGAAAAAGTTTTTTTTTTAGCCAAATTGTGAGGTTTGCAAAGGATTCTGGGTAACAGAACATGGTGAGAGCCCCACAAGTCACCCCGTCTTGGATTCCCCTAGGTCTCTTGTTTTCAAAAACGCACAGCTTTGGTAGGTTTCCCTAGGTTCCGGCTGAGCTAGAGGCCAAAATCCACAGGTAGGCACTTTGCAAAAAACACCTCTGTTTTCTGTAGAAAAATGTGATGTGTCCACGTTGTGTTTTGGAGCATTTCCTGTCGAGGACACTATGCCTACCCACACAAGTGAGGTACCATTTTTATTGGGAGACTTGGGGGAACGCTGGGTGGAAGGAAATTTGTGGCTCCTCTCAAATTCCAGAACTGTCAGTCACCAAAATCTGAGGAAAAAGTGTTTTTTAGACAAATTTTGAGGTTTGCAAAGGATTCTGGGTAACAGAACCTGGTGAGAGCCCCACAAGTCACCCCGTCTTGGATTTCCCTAGGTCTCTAGTTCTCAGAAATGCACAGCTTTGATAGGTTTCCCAAGGTGCCGGCTGAACTAGAGGCCAAAATCCACAGGTAGACACTTTGCAAAAAACACCTCTGTTTTCTGTAGAAAAATGTGATGTGTCCAGGTTGTGTTTTGGAGCATTTCCTGTCACGAGCACCATGCCTACCCACACAAGTGAGGTACCATTTTTATCGGGAGACTTGGGGGAACGCTGGGGGAAGGAAATTTGTGTCTCTTCTCAGATTCCAGAACTCCCTGTCACCGAAATGTGAGGAAAAAGTGTTTTTTTAGCCATATTTTGAGGTTTGCAAAGGATTCTGGGTAACGGAACATGTTGAGAGCCCCACAAGTCACCCCGTCTTGGATTCGCTAGGTCTCTAGTTCTCAGAAATGCACAGGTTTGGTAGGTTTCCATAGGTTCCGGCTGAGCTCGAGGCCAAAATCCACAGGTAGGCACTTTGCAAAAAACACCTCTGTTTTCTGTAGAAAAATGTGATGTGTCCAGGTTGTGTTTTGGAGCATTTCCTGTCACGAGCACCATGCCTACCCACACAAGTGAGGTACCATTTTTATCGGGAGACTTGGAGGAACGCTGGGGGGAAGTAAATTTGTGTCTCTTCTCAGATTCCAGAACTCCCTGTCACCGAAATGTGAGGAAAAAGTGTTTTTTTAGCCACATTTTGAGGTTTGCAAAGGATTCTGGGTAACGGAACATGTTGAGAGCCCCACAAGTCACCCCGTATTGGATTCCCCTAGGTCTCTAGTTCTCAGAAATGCACAGGTTTGGTAGTTTTCCATAGGTTCCGGCTGAGCTAGAGGCCAAAATCCACAGGTAGGCACTTTGCAAAAAACTATTCTGTTTTCTGTAGAAAAATGTGATGTGTCCATGTTGTGTTTTGGAGCATTTCCTGTCGCGGGCACTATGCCTACCCACACAAGTGAGGTACCATTTTTATCGGGAGACTTGGTGGAACGCTGGGTGGAAGGAAATTTGTGGCTCCTCTCAGATTCAGAACTCTCTGTCACCGAAATGTGAGGAAAAAGTTTTTTTTTAGCCAAATTGTGAGGTTTGCAAAGGATTCTGGGTAACAGAACATGGTGAGAGCCCCACAAGTCACCCCGTCTTGGATTCCCCCAGGTCTCTAGTTTTCAAAAACGCACAGCTTTGGTAGGTTTCCCTAGGTTCCGGCTGAGCTAGAGGCCAAATTCCCCAGGTAGGCACTTTGCAAAAAACACCTCTGTTTTCTGTAGAAAAATGTGATGTGTCCACGTTGTGTTTTGGAGCATTTCCTGTCGAGGACACTATGCCTACCCACAAAAGTGAGGTACCATTTTTATTGGGAGACTTGGGGGAACGCTGGGTGGAAGGAAATTTGTGGCTCCTCTCAGATTCCAGAACTGTCAGTCACCAAAATCTGAGGAAAAAGTGTTTTTTAGACAAATTTTGAGGTTTGCAAAGGATTCTGGGTAACAGAACCTGGTGAGAGCCCCACAAGTCACCCCGTCTTGGATTTCCCTAGGTCTCTAGTTCTCAGAAATGCACAGCTTTGATAGGTTTCCCAAGGTGCCGGCTGAACTAGAGGCCAAAATCCACAGGTAGACACTTTTCAAAAAACACCTCTGTTTTCTGTAGAAAAATGTGATGTGTCCAGGTTGTGTTTTGGAGCATTTCCTGTCACGAGCACCATGCCTACCCACACAAGTGAGGTACCATTTTTATCGGGAGACTTGGGGGAACGCTGGGGGAAGAAAATTTGTGTCTCGTCTCAGATTCCAGAACTCCCTGTCACCGAAATGTGAGGAAAAAGTGTTTTTTTAGCCACATTTTGAGGTTTGCAAAGGATTCTGGGTAACGGAACATGTTGAGAGCCCCACAAGTCACCCCGTCTTGGATTTCCCTAGGTCTCTAGTTCTCAGAAATGCACAGGTTTGGTAGGTTTCCCTAGGTGCCGGCTGAACTAGAGGCCAAAATCCACAGGTAGACACTTTGCAAAAAAACCCTCTGTTTTCTGTAGAAAAATGTGATGTGTCCAGGTTGTGTTTTGGAGCATTTTCTGTCGCGAGCAACATGCCTACCCACACAAGTGAGGTACCATTTTTATCGGGAGACTTGGGGGAACGCTGGGGGGAAGGAAATTTGTGTCTCTTCTCAGATTCCAGTACTCCCTGTCACCGAAATGTGAAGAAAAAGTGTTTTTTTAGCCACATTTTGAGGTTTGCAAAGGATTCTGGGTAACGGAACATGTTGAGAGCCCCACAAGTCACCCCGTCTTGGAATTCCCTAGGTCTCTAGTTATCAGAAATGCACAGCTTTGATAGGTTTCCCAAGGTGCCGGCTGAACTAGAGGCCAAAATCCACAGGTAGACACTTTGCAAAAAACACCTCTGTTTTCTGTAGAAAAATGTGATGTGTCCAGGTTGTGTTTTGGAGCATTTCCTGTCACGAGCACCATGCCTACCCACACAAGTGAGGTACCATTTTTATCGGGAGACTTGGGGGAAGGCTGGGGGAAGGAAATTTGTGTCTCTTCTCAGATTCCAGAACTCCCTGTCACCGAAATGTGAGGAAAAAGTGTTTTTTTAGCCATATTTTGAGGTTTGCAAAGGATTCTGGGTAACGGAACATGTTGAGAGCCCCACAAGTCACCTCGTCTTGGATTGCCTAGGTCTCTAGTTCTCAGAAATGCACAGGTTTGGTAGGTTTCCATAGGTTCCGGCTGAGCTCGAGGCCAAAATCCACAGGTAGGCACTTTGCAAAAAACACCTCTGTTTTCTGTAGAAAAATGTGATGTGTCCAGGTTGTGTTTTGGAGCATTTCCTGTCACGAGCACCATGCCTACCCACACAAGTGAGGTACCATTTTTATCGGGAGACTTGGAGGAACGCTGGGGGGAAGTAAATTTGTGTCTCTTCTCAGATTCCAGAACTCCCTGTCACCGAAATGTGAGGAAAAAGTGTTTTTTTAGCCACATTTTGAGGTTTGCAAAGGATTCTGGGTAACGGAACATGTTGAGAGCCCCACAAGTCACCCCGTATTGGATTCCCCTAGGTCTCTAGTTCTCAGAAATGCACAGGTTTGGTAGGTTTCCATAGGTTCCGGCTGAGCTAGAGGCCAAAATCCACAGGTAGGCACTTTGCAAAAAACTATTCTGTTTTCTGTAGAAAAATGTGATGTGTCCATGTTGTGTTTTGGAGCATTTCCTGTCGCGGGCACTATGCCTACCCACACAAGTGAGGTACCATTTTTATCGGGAGACTTGGTGGAACGCTGGGTGGAAGGAAATTTGTGGCTCCTCTCAGATTCAGAACTCTCTGTCACCGAAATGTGAGGAAAAAGTTTTTTTTTAGCCAAATTGTGAGGTTTGCAAAGGATTCTGGGTAACAGAACATGGTGAGAGCCCCACAAGTCACCCCGTCTTGGATTCCCCTAGGTCTATAGTTCTCCGAAATGCCCAGGTTTGGCAGGTGTCCCTAGGTTCCGGCTGAGTTAGAGGCCAAAATCCACAGGTAGGCACTTTGCAAAAAACACCTCTGTTTTCTATAGAAAAATGTGACGTGTCCATGTTGTGTTTTGGAGCATTTACTGTCACGGGCACTATGCCTACCCACACAAGTGAGGTACCATTTTTATCGAGAGACTTGGAGGAACGCTGGGTGGAAGGAAATTTGTGGCTCCTCTCAGATTGCAGAACTCTCTGTCACCGAAATGTGAGGAAAAAGTGTTTTTTTTGCCATATTTTGAGGTTTGCAAAGGATTCTGGGTAACAGAACCTGGTGAGAGCCCTACAAGTCACCCCGTCCTGGATTCCCCTAGGTCTCTAGTTTTCAAAAACACAGAGCTTTGGCAGGTTTCCCTAGGTGCCAGCTGAGCTAGAGGCCAAAATCCACAGGTAGGGACTTTGCAAAAAACACCTCTGTAGAAAAATGTGATGTGTCCATGTTGTGTTTTGGAGCATTTCCTGTCGAGGACACTATGCCTACCCACACAAGTGAGGTACCATTTTTATTGGGAGACCTGGGGGAACGCTGGGTGGAAGGAAATTTGTGGCTCCTCTCAGATTCCAGAACTCTCAGTCACCAAAATCTGAGGAAAAAGTGTTTTTTAGACAAATTTTGAGGTTTGCAAAGGATTCTGGGTAACAGAACCTGGTGAAAGCCCCACAAGTCACCCCGTCTTGGATTTCCCTAGGTCTCTAGTTCTCAGAAATGCACAGCTTTGATAGGTTTCCCTAGGTGCCGGCTGAACTAGAGGCCAAAATCCACAGGTAGACACTTTGCAAAAAACACCTCTGTTTTCTGTAGAAAAATGTGATGTGTCCAGGTTGTGTTTTGGAGCATTTCCTGTCACGTGCACCATGCCTACCCACACAAGTGAGGTACCATTTTTATCGGGAGACTTGGGGGAACCCTGGGGGGAAGGAAATTCGTCTCTTCTCAGATTCCAGAACTCCCTGTCACCGAAATGTGAGAAAAAAGTGTTTTTTTAGCCACATTTTGAGGTTTGCAAAGGATTCTGGGTAACGGAACATGTTGAGAGCCCCACAAGTCACCCCGTCCTGGATTCCCCTAGGTCTCTAGTTCTCAGAAATGCACAGGTTTTGTAGGTTTCCATAGGTTCCGGCTGAGCTAGAGGCCAAATTCCACAGGTAGGCACTTTGCAAAAAGCACCTCTGTTTTCTGTAGAAAAATGTGATGTGTCCAGGTTGTGTTTTGGAGCATTTCCTGTCACAAGCACCATGCCTACCCACACAAGTGAGGTACCATTTTTATCGGGAGACTTGGGGGAACGCTGGGGGGAAGGAAATTTGTGTCTCTTCTCAGATTCCAGAACTCCCTGTCACCGAAATGTGAGGAAAAAGTGTTTTTTTAGCCACATTTTGAGGTTTGCAAAGGATTCTGGGTAACGGAACATGTTGAGAGCCCCACAAGTCACCCCGTCTTGGATTCCCCTAGGTCTCTAGTTCTCAGAAATGCACAGGTTTGGTAGGTTTCCATAGGTTCCGGCTGAGCTAGAGGCCAAAATCCACAGGTAGGCACTTTGCAAAAAACAATTCTGTTTTCTGTAGAAAAATGTGATGTGTCCATGTTGTGTTTTGGAGCATTTCCTGTCGCGGGCACTATGCCTACCCACACAAGTGAGGTACCATTTTTATCGGGAGACTTGGGGGAACGCTGGGTGGAAGGAAATTTGTGGCTCCTCTCAGATTCAGAACTCTCTGTCACCGAAATGTGAGGAAAAAGTGTTTTTTTTGCCAAATTTTGAGGTTTGCAAAGGATTCTGGGTAACAGAACCTGGTGAGAGCCCCACAAGTCACCCCGTCCTGGATTCCCCTAGGTCTCTAGTTTTCAAAATGCACAGGTTTGGTAGGTTGCCCCTAGGTGCCGGCTGAGCTAGAGGCCAAAATCCACAGGTAGACACTTTGCAAAAAACACCTCTGTTTTCTGTAGAAAAATGTGATGTGTCCACATTGTGTTTTGGGGCATTTCCTGTCGCGGGCACTAGGCCTACCTACACAAGTGAGGTACCATTTTTATCGGGAGACTTGGGAGAACATAGAATAGCAAAACAAGTGTTACTGCCCCTTATCTTTCTCTACATTTTTTCTTCCAAATATAAGGCAGTGTGCAAAAAAGACATCTATTTGAGAAATGCCCTGTAGTCCACATGCTAGTATTGTGGCACCCCAGAATTCCGAGATGTGCAAATAACCACTGCTCCTCAACACCTTATTTTGTGCCCATTTTGGAAATACCAAGGTTTTCTTGATACCTATTTTTGACTCTTTATATTTCAGCAAATGAAATGCTGTATACCCGGTATAGAATGAAAACCCACTGCAAGGTGCAGCTCATTTATTGGCTCTGGGTACCTAGGGTTCTTCTTGAACCTACAAGCCCTATATATCCCCGCAACCAGAAGAGTCTAGCGGACGTAACAGTAGATTGCTCTTAAAAATCTGACATTGCAGGAAAAAGTTACTGAGTAAAACGTTTCATTTTTTTCACCTCAATTTAAATATTGTTTTATTTGATTTGCTATTTTGTGCAGGAAACCCTTGTAGGATCTACACTAATTACCCATTGCTGAATTCAGAATTTTGTCTACTTTTCAGAAATGTTTAGGTTTCTGGAATCCAGCATTGTTTTCACACCCATTTCTTTCACTGACTGGGAGGAGGCTGAAAGAACAAAAAATTGTAAAAATGGGGTATGTCCCAGTAAAATGCCAAAATTGTGTTGAAATTTGGGATTTATGATTCAAGTCTGTCTGTTCCTGAAAGCTGGGAAACTGGTGATTGTAGCACCACAAACCCTTTGTTGATGCCATTTTCAGGGAAAAACCACAAGCCTTCTTCTGCAGCCCTTTTTTCCCATTTTTTAAAAAAAACGAAATGTTCACTGTATTTTGGCAAATTTCTTGGCCTCCTTCAGGGGAACCCACAAAGTCTGGGTACCTCTAGTATCCCTAAGATGTTGGGAAAAAAGGACGCAAATTTGGCGTGGGTGGCTTATGTGGACAAAATGTTATGAGGGCCTAAGCGAGAACTATTCCAAATAGGTAAAAAAAAGGCCTGGCAAAGGAAGGGGAAAAGGCCTGGCATCAAAGGGGTTAATATGATGATAAATATAAACAGTTCAGCAATTATACAAATTAGGGCAAAGGGTAGCTAGCATAATTGCACCATATATACACACTCTGTTGATCTAAATCCTACTTAAACTGTAACCAGCCATGTTACAGAAGGATTACATTGGTTCTTCATGATATGCCTACTCATATAAAGCTTCTCCGCATACCTAGTTGTACCATCAGGCCTGAAGTTGGAACTCTATATTTCAGCATGCCCTCCCACATCTAGTCTGTGTGTCTAACTCTGCCCCCATATCAATATCTCATATACCTTTCTTAAACATAGGGCTCTAGAGAGCAAGGACAGGCCATCTCATGCCCAGCTCCTTTGTCATTACACAGTATATTGAACAATGCTTCTTGGGGGAAGCCAGCAACTTCTATGTAGTGTGGTGCCTGATTCTGATAGCGTAAACCTAAGCAACGTTATGTACTAGACATCCCATACAATGCAGGGAGGGTTCCAGACACAGATCTGACATGGGACGGAAGGTCACTAGGAAATGCCACATAAAATAGTGCTGTAGCAGATTGGCTTGTGGAACGAGCTTTTTTTCTCCTGCTCCTGTAAACTGCAACGTGGGACCTGGCAGCTGACACCCAGAAGAAACTCACAACAAAAGCAACCTGTTGTGCTTTTGCCAAACCTGTTCTACATGTAGCTACTCCTCTGCCCCTAATTTTCACTTGCTTGGATTCAAGGAAGGGCGTAACACAGGCCCATGCAGTCTCTGCAGTGCAGTGGGGGACCTAACCCTTCAGATGTTCCTAAATCCTTTAGAGGGACCCCATTCTATTCAATGTCAACGCATATCTGTTAGATATGGGAGACCCAGGAACACATCACTTTGGGGGTCATTAAGAGTTTGGCGGACTGAAAAGGCCATCCACCAAACTCCTGCGGTCAGGTTACCGCCAGTTACAGCCCACAACATTGACACCAACAATATTGACGCAAAGTTGCATGCATAGGGTTCACAAGCACCAGTTGCGCTTTTCACTGTCACTGACAGTGAAAAGCACAACAGGGCTGGCCATGATGGGACCTGCACTGCCCTTGCCAAGTGCCTGGGCAGTGCATAGGACCCCATAAGGCCCTCTGCACCCTGTATCGTCCAGCTTGTACATGGCGGGACATCCACCATGTAAACGCCAGCAGAAAGGGGAATCGTAATCCCAAACTTGGCGGATTGGTACCACCAGCACTGCCAGGCCGTCGGGTGGCCAAAAAGTGTCGGTTCTGGCTGTCCAACCGTGGTGAAACCATCATGGTCGTAATGTGGCTGCTGGACTGCCACATTGGTGGCAGTCCGACCGTCACTGCGGCATGGTCATAATGACCTGCTTTATATTTAGGAGGAGAGGCCCATCATTTTACGTTCCCCCACTGTATTCAAGAGACCTCTAACAATCCCTTGTCCCCCCAGAGAGGTGGGAGGATGGTGAGGTGAGTAGACTAAGTTGGGTGGTCGTAGGAGTACAGAAACTCTCTTGTGGAATGCAGCAGACAGTAAAGGTTGTGATATACAAAAAGGAAAAAGGAATCCCATGAGATGCAGGGAAAAGTAAATTAAAATTCACTCGATAGGAAGTAGAAATGTTAATTACAGAAATCATAGTATTTGAAAATCAACTACAGTATTTGTCAGCTATTTGCCACTTCTAAGCTCCCTCAAATTAAGAAGGCAGCTTTGTGGAAAGACTTCCTTTGTAATATTAATAATGTTTTCCCAATACTCTGAATAGTGGAAGAGTGTAAAAAAGTAGCATAACTAAAGTGGACAACCAAAGTACAGTTAGGTTCCAACTATTTTGCTGCAGTGGCTACATGGGGTAGTCCAAGAACCAACATTTCTTAGATACCGATATAAGAGCCAGTAACAGCCGTGATAAGACCAGAACTGGTTAGTGGCATAGAAGGGTCAGACAATGATCTTGAAGACTGCAGCACAGAGTAAGTATAATCTGCAACATAGATTATCAATTTAGTAAACATAGATTATTTTATTTGTGCTGCAATTTTTAATGTACACATTTAAATGTGTGAAATACCATGAAAATATTAAAGCAAATGTGTGGATTGTTGAATATGATACTTTGCTTCAGTCATTATCAGACCCTGTTTAAGGTTCCCAGAGGAAAATATGGGCTAATGTGCCCCAACTGTATTTCTTGAGTTTGTTTACCTTTGATTTCCTGTGGTCTGTTGCACTCTGGCTGCGTGAATTTGCATAACCCTTTCTGCACTTGACTCTCACCACTAGCAGGCAAATTAATGTTCAGTGTTTAATTTCTGTTGTGCAGTTGTTGTGCCCCCTCATTCCATCACTGTCCCAATTGTTACCAGGCCCTCTTCCCAGTTCTGGCAAATCACCTCTATCTCTTGGGGAAACAGGACTACCATGAATGTAGCGTGGCTGTAGTCAAATCTACCCTGAAATTATTTCTCCCTGGGTTTGCTTTGCCTTCTGGTACTTTGGGATACACTGCACTCTCCTATGATTGGAAGTATGCTGGCATATAGGCCCTCATTCCAACCCTGGCGGTCATGGACCGCCAGGGTGGAGGGACACGGAAGCACCGCCAACAGGCTGGCGGTGCTTCCAGGGCCATTCTGACCGCTGCGGTAAAGCTGCGGTCAGAAAAGGGGATCCGGCGGTTTCCCGCCGGATTTCCCCTGGCCCGGAGAATCCTCCATGGCGGCGCTGCTTGCAGTGCCGCCATGGGAATTCTGACCCCCTTCCCGCCAGCCTGTTTCTAGCGGTTTACACTGCCAGAAACAGGATGGCGGGAACGGGTGTCGTGGGGCCCCTGGGGGCCCCTGCACTGCCCATGCCACTGGCATGGGCAGTGCAGGGGCCCCCTAACAGGGCCCCATAAAGATTTTCACTGTCTGCTTTGCAGACAGTGAAAATCGCGACGGGTGCAACTTCACCCGTCGCACCCCTGCAACTCCGCCGGCTCCATTCGGAGCCGGCTTCATTGTTGCAGGGTCTTTCTCGCTGGGCCGGCGGGCGCCCTTTTGGCGGTCACCCGCCGGCCCAGCGGGAAAGTCGAAATGACCCCTACGGTCTTTCGACGGGGTTACTTTGGAGGGTGGCGTCCTCCGCCCGCCAAAGTCAGAATGACCCCCATAGTCCTCTAAATTCTCCTGGTTCCTGTGATCTTATGCAATTGGTAGTGTACCTGCTTTGACCATTCTTGCCTAAGAGCAGGAGGCAGCCAGCAGGCCAGATACAGTTCAGATACCAATGGTAAATGTCTTTTGACTTTCTGTCTTTCTGGTGATCCTAGACTGGAGTCAGAATTCCATGAGCGAAGTTGCTGACAGGGCCTTGTGATACTTTTCATTTGCTGCTCCCCAAGTGGGCTGCAATTAAAATATGTTAATGGAGCCTGCCATGGGTTTTTCATAGCTCCAGCATTTCAGCCCAGGCTGGATTGGTCACAAAGTGGGTTATTACAACTTTGGAGGAGGTGTTAATCCGTCCCAAAAGTGACAGTAAAGTGACGGATATACCACCAGCCGTATTACGAGTTCCATAAGATATAATGGACTCGTAATACGGCTGGTGGTATATCCGTCACTTTACCGTCACTTTTGGGACGGATTAACACCTCCTCCAAAGTTGTAATAAACCCCAAAGTCTACTGTTACTGACTAGCATGGACCGATCTTTTTGGTGGATGTATGTTTCTCACAGGCTTGAAGGCAACATGCGATTTCATTCCCCATTGGACCTATGCAATTATTCTGTTGACGATTCTTACATTATTGAAGTCTTACCTTGGATCATCTCAAGACTGTAATGTGTCACTCTGATTGCTTGTTTCCTACAAGATGGTTCTTCAGCACTCTGCTGCTATGTACTCTAGACAGAAACGGGGATGTGCTGCACTTCAATCAATCCTTGACAGTCTCTTCTGCTGTGGGATGGGCATTCACCATCCTTTTCTGCAACAGACAGGCAGCCTTCAAGACACTTACTAACAGGTATACAGCTTTAGCAGCAAGAGATAATGGCTTCATGTAAAGTGGTCTTACCTCTGGGGGACTGGCTGATATACAGAGAACAATTCTCTAATCCTTATAGGTATTTTTCCCTTTCTATGTGTACTGTAGATTGCAGCACATGTAGAAAGTGGAAATGATGAGGAGAAATAAACATATTTCTCCTTAACAATCTTCTGTTGGGAAAGCGTTGCATTTTGACGCATTCCCAGGTTTACTACTCTTAGTAAATATGGGAACGTGCCAAAATGCATGGGCAGAGGTACGGAAACTCTACACATGTAATGCCTTACCAACGCAGAGTAACACAAGGCAGTGACTTGTACTGCCTTGTGTTACTCTAGATTTACTAAGCCACCCACAGCCTCTGAAGGTGGCTTTGTATTGCTGAGTAAATCTAACTTAAGTCTTATTTTGCCTTGCATCACCTTGCATGACACAAGGGCAACACAAGCCCTTAGTAAATCTGGGCCCTGGTATTCATTTAAACAATATAGAAGGCTCACGGGCCCCGCTTCTAGAAATTAATTCCAAACATAATAAATGACAAGAGTCTGTAAATTACCTCAGACAAGACTTTATAAAAATAATTTCACTAAATGATACACTTACCAATTCTGTGATAATATTGAATCAGGGCTTAATCAAATTGACTTTGCAGAAGAATTTAGGCTAGCCTCGCTATCTATCTGCAGGACTTTCACATTCAAAACAAAATATGCCTGTTCTCAAGCTCTCAACTATCACCTATGAAAAGAATTTCTGTGATAAAGAAGGTCAACATTCCTATATTATTAAGAAGAAAAAAAATATATATTTTTAATTTTCCTATTAAGCTCTCTTCAAATTGCTTGTCTGAAAATGCAAACACCTTGTGATAGTGAATGATGGGTTTCCAGTAAATAGTCTAATTACTTCAATATCTTTTTGCAATTGTGATTTTTAATACTTTTTTAATACATCTGCTGTCTGTAATTAGTTTGTAAGTCCACCCATGTTTGAAATCTCAGTACAAAATCAAAACATGTAGTCATATTGTATTCTTGTGAAAGTTTATTTCTTTTAATTTATGTTAAATCTTCAAGCACCTTGCCATCAATTAATAAAATTAATGTTCCACTAGTATTATTTGACCTGTTTTCTTTTAAAGAATTGACATTTATATATACATTGGCATGCACTAATAGTAAGCTGACTCAATGGCCAAACCATCATTTATGTTAACTATATATTTCTTTCATATTTAAAAAATGCATATACAAATATGTTTCTAAACATTCAAATAATATTTATAATTCCAGTATAAAGTGTTTATTTGTGCAACATAAATTAAAATTAATTCATATACTGTATGTATATACTACTAAAGAAAAGACAAACTTACATATTAGTGGTAAGAAATCATCTAAATAATTAAAACATAGTACAAACATGGAGGACGGTTTAAACAAACCTATTCAAAAGTAAGACTTCATTCAGCATTCATTTAAGAAACTTTTATATCCTTAAAATGTATATATTAGAATTAGATTTCTCAGAAAATGTACTACTTTTTAAGCACACAGGGGGTCATTCCGACCCTGGCGGTCCATGACCGCCAGGGCGGAGGGCAGCGGAAGCACCGCCAACAGGCTGGCGGTGCTTCCTGGGCTATTCTGACCGCGGCGGTAAAGCCACGGTCAGAAAAGGGGAACCGGCAGTTTCCTGCCGGTTTGCCCCTGGCCCAGGGAATCCTCCATGGTGGCGCTACTTACAGCGCCGCCACGGGGATTCCGACCCCCTTCCCGCCAGCCTGTTTCTGGCGGTCTTCACCGCCAGAACCAGGATGGCGGGAACGGGTGTTGTGGGGCCCCTGAGGGCCCCTGCACTGCCCATGCCACTTGCATGGGCAGTGCAGGGGCCCCCTCACAGGGCCCCATACAGATTTTCACTGTCTGCTTTGCAGACAGTGAAAATTGTTACGGGTGCCACTGCACCCGTCGCACCCCTGCAACTCCGCCGGCTCCCTCGTTGCAGGGGCTTTCCCGCTGGGCCGGCAGAGGCCTTTTGGCGGTCGCCCGCCGGCCCAGCGGGAAAGTTGGAATGACCGCCGCGGTCTTTTGACCGCGGGGCAGTCATTCGGCGGTAACCACATGGCGGGCGGCGACCGCCACCCGACGCGGTCAGAATGACCGCCACAGTCTTTTCAAACATGATCAGGAATGTCATAATTACATTTCCCACAAAATAAAACCGAAACAGAAATGTAAAATTGTTTCTTATTTTACCTCTTGTCTGTTGTTTGCATTTCACCAATTAACATAATATAAAACATTGATATCAACATAAAAGAACCATTATGATTATCACACAGAAAAAAGGAATGTAGATCAAAAACAATTTAGAAAAAGAATTTTAAATTGCAACATTAAAATGCTTAAAATTTGAAACATTAAAACATTTTAATATTGGCTGGTGTATAGCTTCCTCATGCCCCTTCTAAGGTCCTCATTACTAGTAGTTAAGGGCTAAATTCAAATCCCTGTGCCAATGCGTGATAATATCCTCATCGGATTTACAAGTTGTATGATAATAATCACACCCTCGCAGGTTTCCCCTGCGGAAATTTGGCAGCTCAAACTTACTGAATTTATCCAAGTGGGAAGGGCAGGGAAAAAGTCAAACCATGGAGAACATGGTTTGTTAAAAAGCAATTCTGCATGGCATGCTTTCTTCTCTTGTAGGCATGGGCAATTCAGTGGACAGCCTCTGGCCTCAAGTACTGGCCTACCACTAGACCGGTGGTCCCCTGGCAGTCCGACGGCAAGGGTCGCAATGTGACAGTCGGACAACCAGCGTTGCGGTGATCCTTATGTCACTGTGAGCCTGGCAGTCCTAGGACCGCCAGCCTCATAGTGAGGCCCTAAATATACAGAAGGCAAGGGGATAGTGACAGAACTCTAGATTTCAGCAATAGGGTTTCAACTACTTACTTATGGGGCATTTCTACAGCTGCCAACTAAACATAAAGGGGGTGATTCTGACCGCGGCGGACGGCGGTCGCCGCCCGCCAAGCGGTTCCCGCCGAAAGACCGCTCCGCGGTCAAAAGACCGCGGCGGTCATTCTGGCTTTCCCACTGGGCTGGCGGGCGACCGCCGAAAGTCTGCCCGCCAGCCCAGCGGGAAACACCCTTCCCACGAGGAAGCCGGCTCAGAATGGAGCCGGCGGAGTGGGAAGGTGCGACGGGTGCAGTTGCACCCGTCGCGAATTTCAGTGTCTGCAAAGCAGACACTGAAATTCTTTGTGGGGCCCTGTTACGGGGGCCCCTGCAGTGCCCATGCCATTGGCATGGGCACTGCAGGGGCCCCTAGGGGCCCCACGACACCCCATACCGCCATCCTGTTCATGGCGGGTGAACCGCCAGGAACAGGATGGCGGTATGGGCTGTCAGAATATCCATGGCGGCGCAGCAAGCTGCGCCGCCATGGCGGATTCCCATGGGCAGCGGAAAGTCGGCGGTACACCGCTGGCTTTCCGCTTCTGGCCGCGGCTGTACCGCCGTGGTCAGAATGCCCGGCGGAGCACCGCCAGCCTGTTGGCGGTGCTACCGCCAACCTCCGCCATGGCGGTAATTACCGCCAGGGTCAGAATGACCCCCAAAATGTTAAATGGTTCCCACCCGATATTCACAAACAGTCCAAAATCTTTAGCCCGGGCACATGCTATTCATGTGTAGCTGTTCAATGCCAAGGGACCAACTTGGAACTTAATGAAGAGTGTTCTGACCCAGTACGGGTTAACCTCAAGAAGATATGCTTCAAACTGCAATTGGGGTTTCTAAATAAGAAATCTAGCAGTAGGGCTATCACTATCTGAAGCATGTAGCTATTCAGCTTTGATAACCCCCCAGAATAATTTCTTCAGGGATGCCTTTGATGAGTGGTTAATATAAGGAAGGTTGGATCACATGGCTTTCAAACCCAGAATGTGAAGCCATTTTTAACATGCAACAACCAGGGGACAGTCAGATGCCTATCCTGCAGCAACAGATTCCTGAGACCCTGTCTAAAGGTTTCCAGTTCCAGCATAGATCAAATCCTGATCCAGTAGACAAGGGGTATACAGGGATAAGCAGGGTGGACCAGGGTAGAGAAAATACTGATCTTATGCAATGGTTTTCCCTGCCAATAAGGGAATCTAAGGGAGCCATACCCCATACTTTAGCCCCATATAATGCAGCTGACTGAGCTGCAGCCCTACACACTTCAATAGCAGGGGAGATTGCAATCTGGGAGTTGGCCCTATAAATCTTTCCAATAGCAGCTGTTTTATGGACAATAGTGGTCTTCCTCTTCTCAATATGGGCAAGCCACATTAGAAACCTGTTAAGTCTAAATTCCACATAAATAAAGTGGTTCACTTCTTCAATTAACATACCCCCAAGTGACAAATTTATGAGGAACAATCTATGCTGTTGTAAGGCCATGATTTTTGTTTTCTATGCATTAATTCAAGCTCCCTTAGATTACAAAAATCTTGGAATTTGTTTAATAAATTCTGAATTTCAACAGGGTCCATGAGATAAGCAGAGCATCATCTGCAAACAACAACACAGGGATAGAGACCAAGGCCCTCATTATGAACTTGGTGGTAATCACTGCGACCGCAGTGCTTATGGTGTACAAAAGACCGACAGTGGCGGTGGACTGCACACAGCCAAAAAATGATACCAAAAAGATAAACCTCAAAAAATCCTGCAACCTCCACCCAAGGGCAGGGCCAACGACAGCAGAAAGGCAGTACAGGGCCACTGCCATGCAGACAAATCCACCGTCCACCAAATAATGATGCACAAATCAGCTTGGCGGACAGTAAATGCCGAACAACCATTGGTAGTACGGACCGCAACGGCCAGCAATGGGACCCACTAAAAACAAATGCACACATTTGCAAGTTTGAAACTGACACACCTGACACACATCCACAACACTATAAAACACACACATACACACCACATAATTCTTTCCAACGCCAATAGCAGAACAGATATTAACAACACAACACGCATACACTGAACAGAACATCACACTAGTCACACACACAAATACACCAATAAGCCACACACCCAACCACACAACAGCACCCTCACCATTACACCTATAACACACCACCCACAACACACACCATGGCACCCCTAAGCACAGACAGGGAGCTAAGGACCATGGTGGAAAAAATACTCAGGTTCGAGCCACAACTATTCGGGACTCAGGTGCAGCAGACACCCATGGCCAGGAAATGGAGCTATGGCAGAGGATAGTCAACAAGGTCAATGCAGTGGGAAACCATCCAAGCACTAGGGAAGTCATATGGAAGAGATGGAACAACCTGCGCGGGAAGGTTCGGTCCATGGCATCCAGGCACAACATCCCAGTACAGAAGACTTGTGATGGTCCCCCACCTCCTCCACCTGAAAACACAGACTGGGAGGAGAAGGTCCTGGCTATCCTGCACCTGGAGGGCCTCACCGGACTCACTGCAGAACTGGACTCGGGTAAGTCAACTACAATATCCTAATAGTCACCACACTTGTAATGCATGTATCACCCCATCCCCTCACTACCACCAGTAGCCCATCCACTACCCAGTCAACAACACCCACATCCAAGTCCCCTGCATGCCCAGAATCCCACAAACAAATCTCCATCCAGCCCCCTGTGCACAGTCACCTACCCCTGCATGGAATCCCAGTGGCACTACAGCACCCACAATGCACTTCCACCCCCCACAAAAAATGCACCAAAATGTACATGAAGAGACCTTGCATGCCACTACAAGGGACGATAAGCATAAAAGAGTGCAGATCAGTGTAGCAATTGCCGAAAAAGTACAAGACACCTACATGTCTATTCTCCCACACACAGGCACCACCACCCATGCCACCCAGACGGAGACATCAAGGAGTGCCAGTCCTCCACCTGAAGACGAAGGCCCCACTCAGGTGAGTGCAAAAGGATGTCTAACACAGAGGAAATCCCTGGCCCATCCCACAGTTCTGGACTGTCACCTTCCAGAAGCCCTACCCAGGACACCACTGACACCCCTACCACACAGCCACCATCATCAGCTCTGGCCAAACGACCCCACACCAGAGATTCCTGGCCACGGACTGGCTGCCCACATGTACAGAGGCCAGAGTCTCCACCCACCAACAGGCAGGATAATGAAGGGCCTAGTGCAAGTGGGACTGCCAGACCTGTGCAGGGGACACAGGCACAGGGGGCTAGGGCCAGTGAGAGGTCATCAGTGGCCCCGGGGGGTAGCCACAGGATGTATTCTGCAGCCCAGGAGGTGATTTCTGAGGTCCTGGGAGCATACCACTATACCCAGGATAGGATGGGCCAGATCCCGGCCACCCTGGTGCAGAATCAGAGGCTGCAGATAGCACACCACCATGGAGCAATGGAAACAGCTCAATGCACCATGGCCTCCATTGCAGGGGTGCTGCAGCACCAGTGCCATGGCCAGCCTGAGTCCTCCTCCCAACTGCAAGCCCCTACCACTAGTCAGGACACTGCCCTGCCATCTTTATCTGCAGCATCCACTGGACTGGTGGCCCTGCTAGAGGTCTCACAGGACATCAGCAACCCTACCCCTGCAGTCCAGCTGCACCTTCGCAAACATGCCCCCAAACCCAGATGTCCCACTGAAACACCAGCCAAGACAAAGACCAGCGCCAGGAAGTGAGTCTGCCCTGAACTGCCTCCCTTGTGTTCCACTGAGCTACCTTGTTGACATGTCACTGCCATCACACCATCTTCCAATGGCCACATGGATACCCCAGTGCAACCAACAGCTGAGCATATGTACCTGAGTATGTTTTTTACCATGTGCCCACTCCCTTTCACTGTCCCAACACTTATGTATATATTGCCATTGAATAAATATACCTATGCACCCAAATTACATGTCCTTCATCAATATGAGAGATCAATTGTGAATGTGAATGAATTAGCCAGTTACTATCATAATAACACTTTTATTGCAGGAGGGGATCCAACACACTGTAGTGTCGAAAGTATGTCACACTGTACCTAAAATTGTGTTCCCTGGCACATGCCACTTCAGTCATGATTTAGCATTGTCACTGACAAAAGACACCACATTACGTGTTACATGAGTCAGACTGTAACTATGCAGTGAAGACATCAGCATAATTGAACAGTACCTTAGAGTCACTGGGTGTATAGCCGTATTAGCTGGGTCCTGGAGTTGAGATCTTCCCCCTCTTCTTCCTCACCATCACTCTCATCCCCTCTCTGAGGTTGCAGGGCAGGTAGGACTTCTTCCAGAAGGGGGATAGCTTTCCTCACAGCCAAGTTGTGCAGCATGTGGCAGGCCACCACTATCTTACACACCTTGTCAGGGACATAGCACAGGGATCACTCAGAGAGATAGAGGCAACAAAATCTTGCCTTCAGGAGTCCGATAATGCACTCTATCACCCTCCTAGTATGACCATAGGCCTCATTATAATTCCTCTCTGCATCTGTCCTGGGATTTCTCACAGGTGTCAGAAGCCATTGCAAGTTGGGGTAGCCAGAATCACCTGCAAAAGTGGGCAAAAGAGGACTTGAAAAAAATGCCTTTACTTGCATGCAGCCTGGCGGATTTGATGGCGGTGAGTTCAGCCCTTTGGGGAAACCAGACATAAGTTTGCAAGTGTTGAACGAATGCATCCAGGAAATTGAACAGAATGTGGCTGAACATTGGCTGTGAGACCACTGCAGCCATGCTCACTGTCACCTGAAATGAGCCCGTGGCCGGAAAATGGAGCACAGATAGCACTTGCACAGTTGTCCGGATGGCATGCTGATTCAGATTGGCTGGCTACAGAACAGGATCCATTAATGCACAAAGGTCATGGATTGTAGCTCTATTGAGTAGGTAGGTAATGATGATGTGACATTCCTCCATAGTGGCCAAATCTACCAGCGGTCTGTAAATAGATGGGGCCCTCCCTTGCCACATGGGTCTGTACCTATGGGGGAGGAAGGAACACATTTTGAGTGTCAACATACACTTGCATCACATGATGTCACTGTACTTTTCAAAATGCATCACATAGGTAACGCACAAAAACAGAAAGAATGAGGTACACCGTCAGGATCATGTGTGCAGAGGTTTCTCTGTCATAATGCTATCACAGTGTAGACACACTTCCAACCATGAGTACATGTGGGGATCATAGAATCATGTCAGCAATTGACGAAGGGGAGAGAGAATGGGGCCATGGCTGAGGTACCCGGCCAGGTTATGGAAACGTGATGAAAGCAAAATGGCAGCCTCCTGCCATCCAGGTATGGTAGAGTGGAAGTGACTTAATTCCTCTGGCATTAGTCATCATGGTGGAAGGCGGTGTTCACCGCCATGCACCTGATCATTGGATTACATGGTTGTCAATGGAGAACCTGGGCCAAACCTGATCGCCGCCGGCGATGATGGTGCACACCGTCATGGTATCTACTGCCATTTTGTCAGACTCTTGACTCATGCATTCCGTGAAGGGTAGTAGTCCACTGTGTGTGCTGCTGTGTCCTGACTCTGGTCCCTGAGATGGCACGTGTCACAGGGGAACGGGCCCCAGCCTTCAGCATGGAGGAGCTGGAAAAGCTGGTGGACGGGGTCCCACCCCTGTAGGCGAAGTTGTATGGGCGACCACAGGAGCAGGTGAGTTGCTATCTGTCATCCTGAGATGTGTATGATTGTGGCAGATGCCTGTATGCCTGTGTGTTCGATGTGTAACTGCCCAGCCATAGGTTGTCTGGCACCTTCTGCCTGTAATTTGTTCATATGCATGTCAACATTGGCCGTTCAGTATGAAAGGGCACGGTATCAACATCAGGACAGTGCACGCTCTATGAGCGATGTAAATGCAAAAAAACTGTCTTTATGCAGAGGCATATTTCATGCATTGTGTTTCTATGCAGTATGTTAACCTTTTGCATTGCTATGTTAACCTTTTGCATTGCAGAACTTTCACCTTGAAAAGTCATTAATGCTGTTTGTAATTCATTGTTCATTTACAAGGCTTGTTTGCAGGACTACAGCGTGTGGTCCTTTATTCTAAGACTTTCTAGAAGCCTTTCTTGCAGCATGGTTGGGTGTGGCTCGTGGGCGGGGCTTGGCTCTATATAAGGGAGCCAACCCAGCTCCACGTGCTCACTATTCAGAGGTCCCGGTGCAGAGCAGCAGCATTTTCCAGAGCTCCTGTCCCGGAGGCCTAACCAGCTATTCCCAGGCATGCTCTAGCTTATTTGGTGATCTTTAGACAGGGCGGTAAGGTGGAGGTCGGGTTAGGGCCCGACTCCGTTTTCCAGTAACATTTGAGTTTTGGGCCTAAACTTCAAATCATGTGTATGTAATCATTTCATGGCATTTACCTTGTAAATTCCGAATCGGCAACAGTGTGCGCAATTCTTTCCAGGCATTTATTTCATAGTATCCAGATCGGCAGTGTGCGTGATCATTTCATGGCATTTACCTTGTGAATTCTGAATTGGCAACAGTGTGCGCGATTCTTTCCATGCATTTATTTCTTGGCATTCAGATCGGCAGTGCGCGCAATCATTTCATGGCATTTACATTGTGAATTCCGAATCGGCAACAGTGTGCGCGATTCTTTCCAGGCATTTATTTTGTGGCATTCAAATCGGCAGTGTGCGTGATCTTTTTATGGTCTTTGAATCGTGAATTCCGAATTGGCAGCAGTGTGCATGATTCCTTTTCGGGCATTTACTTCTTGGCATTCAGATCAGTAGTGTGTGCAATCATTTCATGGCGTTTACCTTGTGAATTCCGAATCTGCAACAGTGGTTGCGATTCCTTCCAGGCATTTACTTTGTGACATTCAGATCGGCAGTGCACGTGATCATTTCATGGCATTTCCTTTGTGAATTCCGAATCGGCAACAGTGTGCGTAATTCTTTCCAGGCAGTTACTTTGTGGCATTCAGATTGGCAGTGTGTGCGATCATATCATGACATTTGTATCGTGAATTCTGAATCGGCAACAGAGTGCGCAATTCTGTTCCCTGCATTTAAATCTTGAATCATAGATCGACGTTGTGCGCGATCATTTCAGTGCATAATAATCTAGATGTTCGAATCGGCAATAGAGTGCGTGATTCTTTCCTGATGCTTAACTTTTTGAAATACAGACCGGCGAGTGCGCGATCATTTTTTGACATTGAAACTTAGATGAGTGATCTGATTAAAAAGCATAATATTCCCTGAATGTTTAAGTCTTGAAACTCTTAATCAGAAAATGACTTAGGAGTGTATTTCATTGTGTTTGTACAGTTCATTCATGTAGAGAAGAAACCATGTGTTCTTTGATTCTTGCTACAATGCAGAGAGTGTTCTAAACAGTATTGGAGAGAGGTTATTGTTCCAAAATCTAATATGTTAATTTTGGAATGTTCATGTGAAAACCTTGCAAAACCTTTTCTTGATTTCCAGTTACCTAGATTCTTGAGGCCTAGTTATAGTGAAGTCGTAGGCCTTTCATGTTTTCAGCATAAGTGTTTTATTTGAAACAAAACTTATTGAAAGTCATTGTGATTAATCTGTGTTGTTTAACTCTTGCTTCCACAGGTCTCCTTCCCAGCTGTTCCCAACCCAAAACCCATTCCCCCACTTGGCCATTCTTTAACTCTGTGCTATGTAACTAGTGGAGTTTAGAGCTGCCAAGAGGTGGACATGTTGGGAACATGTGCAAGCCCCGAGGATCTGGACTCCTTGACAGAATAGTGAGCCCACACATTTTTAATCCTCCTGGTTTGCGCTAGGTTCTCAATATGGCCACATTGGATGAGTTAGTTAAAGTTATAATGCAACTTCAATCAGATGTGGTAGCAACCAAAGATATAGCAACCAGTTTAGCTGAAAGAGGGAGTCAGTTACAAGAACGAGTAGAAAAGAAAGAACAAGGTCCTCTGGGTGCGGGTTGGTTTGGTACTCCTCCTCAAGGTTCAGGAGGTAATCCTCCAAATACCATTTCCCTCAACGTTCCCTCAGCCATTCCTCTGGCTCCTCCATAACGGTTTTCAGGTGATCCTCTGACTCAAGTGGAATTGCATTTTACCTGTCGACCACACACTTTCCCTGATGCCCAATCCTGAGTGGCCTTCTTGTTATCTTACGTGACTGGAGACGCGGCCACTTGAGCAATTCCTCGTGTGTGCAAAGACAGTCCACTGCTTTACAATTGAAGAAACTTTGGGGGTCATTCTGACCCTGGCGGTCCATGACCGCCATGGCGGAGGGCGGCGGAAGCACCGCCAACAGGCTGGCGGTGCTCCCTGGGCGATTCTGACCGCGGCAGAAAAGGGGAGCCGGCGGTTTCCCGCCGGTTTCCCGCTGGCCCAGGGTATCCGCCATGGCGGCGCTGCTTGCAGCACCGCCATGGGGATTCCGACCGCCTTCCCGCCAGCCTGTTTCTGGCGGTGTTCACCGCCAGAACCAGGATGACGGGAACAGGTGCCGTGGGGCCCCTGGGGGCCCCTGCACTGCCCATGCCACTGACATAGGCAGTGCAGGGGCCCCCTAACAGGGCCCCACAAAGATTTTCACTGTCTGCTGTGCAGACAGTGAAAATCGCGACGGGTGCCACTGCACCCGTCGCACCACTGCAACTCCGCCGGCTCCATTCCGAGCCGGCTTCATTGTTGAAGGGGCTTTCCCACTGGGCCGGCCGGCGGTCTTCTGGCGGTCGCCCGCCGGCCCAGCGGGAAAGCCAGAATGGCCGCCGCGGTCATTTGACCGCAGAGCGCTCTTTCGGCGGGAACCGCTTGGCGGGCAGCGACCGCCGCGGTCAGAATGACCGCCTTTGTCTGTGAATTTGAAAGAGTATTTGATCGAAGAACAGTGACTCTATCAGCAGACAGAGAACTGTTAGAAGTGCGACAAGGCAATAAAGATTTAGGGCCAGATGTAGGTAGACAGCAAATTGCGACTTGCAATTTGCGAGTCCGAGCGACTCGCAAATTGCAACTCGCAATTTGCTATGCAGAAAGGTGTCTCAGATACCTTTTGCGACTCGCTATGGCGTCGCAAAGACCCACCTCATTAATATTATTGAGGTGGGTCGCAGTTTGCGACCCCATAGCGAGTCTGGGCACTCACGGGGATGGTGGCCTGCTGGAGACAGCAGACCACCATGTACGTGACTGCTTTTTAATAAAGCAGTTTTTTTTTTCTATCTGCAGCCCGTTTTCCTTAAAGGAACCACTGCCTGCTCTGAAAAAATAATTTTGTGATCATTCACAAAGGGGAAGGGGTCCCATGGGGACCCCTTCCCGTTTGCGAATGAGTTACCATCCACTTCAAGTGGATGGTAACTGCGAGTTGATTTGCTTACATCGCGGTGCGAGTCGCAAATAGGAAGGGAACGGTTCCGACTCGCAAAATGCGTTTCTGCATCGCGGGCGAGCATTAGCGCCTCTCAAACTGCGTTTTTCGCCGTTTGTGAGGCGCTAATGCCTTGCTACATCTGGCCCTTAGTTACCTACTTGGCTAGTTTTAATCGCCTGATAGCAGAGACATCCTGGCCTGAAGAAAAGCAAGCAGCCCTGTTCTACCAAGGACTCAGAGATGAGCTAAAAGACATTCTTGCCAAGATCGATCCTCAACCTACAGATTGTTAAGATCTAATAAACCTTGTTTTAAAAATAGACCATCATCTTGGAGAACGACAAGGAACAAGCAAAAAGATTGAGAAATATTCCTGGTGTGTTCATGAATGTAGAGAATCAAGAACTCTGAAAGAGAGCAGTCATGAACCAATGGAAATTGGAACTATCAGGCGACCTTTGACAAAAGTCGAATAAAACCTAAGTAGAAAGAACGGACAATGTCTTTACTGTGGGCGCAAGGGCCACTTCGCCAAAGAGTGTCCAATCAAACCGAAGAGCAAACAAGGTCCAATCAAGAAAATAGCAACAAATGCACAAACCGTGCAGGAAAACTAGATCACCCAAGATGTAAAGAAGGGTTGCTCTTGGGTGTCACCATGGACCCTTCACATTCAAGGAATCTAAAGTTAGACATCGAAGTACAAATAAAAAAGAAGAAATATCTTAAGAAAGCCTTAGTGGATTCTGGGGCTACTGGTAACTTTGTGGATGCACAATTGGTCCAAACATGGGGGATCCCATGCACCAAAAAGAAACCCCCCGAAATCCTACAAGCTGTAGATGTAAAACTTTTAACTGGAGGTCCAGTAACTCTACAGACTGTCCCCTTGTTGATGACCTGTAATGGGGGAGATCAGAATATCAAACATGAAGAGAAAATCATTTTTGACGTCATCCATGCTCCTCAGTATGGAGTCATTCTTGGACTGCCATGGTTAAGCTATAATAACCCTGAAATCAACTGGTCAGAACGAAAAATCATCTTCTCCTCCATGTCGTGTAATGAAAAATGTCTCCAGACATAAAGAGTCTCAAAACCTTGCAAAGCTCACGTAGCAACAGCTGCTGAAAAAGATGTAACGCTGCCCAGGCAGTATTCGTCCTATCTCGACGTTTTTGATGAAAGAGAAGCAGAAACCTTGTCACCTTACAGACCATATGACTGTCAAATTGATCTAACTCCTGGTGCTATACTCCCAAGTTGTCATGTGTACGCCTTGTCAGAAAACGAAAATCAACACCTGATGAAATACTTGGATCAATTTCTAGCTAATGGCTTTATTCATCCTTCCAAATCTCCTGCAGCGTCTCCTCTTTTTTTCGTCCCCAAGGCTAATGGGGATCTTCAAACTTCCATAGACTATAGAGGTTTGAACAAGATCACAGTCAAGAACAAGTACCCATTACCACTGATTCCTGTCTTGTTGGATCAAGTTAAAAAAGCAAAAAATCTACACTAAGTTAGACTTAAGAGGTCTTTATCATTTGGTCAGAATGAGAGAAGGCGATGAATGTAAAACTGCCTTTAAAACCCAATATGGTCTGTTTGAATACACAGTCATTCCCTTTGGGCTTTGTAACGCTCCAGCAGCATTTCAATTCTTTCTGAATGACATCCTTAGAGAGCATCTAGATCTATTTGCAGTAGTCTACATCTACGATATCTTAATCTATTCAGACAATGAAGTCGAACATGTACAGCGTGTCAAGAAGATTCTCACAGCCCTTCGAAAGCATCATCTGTATTGCAAATTAACCAAATGTGAATTCCATGTTACCACCGTCGAGTTCTTAGGAGTCATCCTTACTCCTCAAGGTATGGTCATGGCAGAAAGAAAAGTACAAACCACAACTGATTGGCCCACTCCAAAGAATGTTCAAGATGTTCAGTGCTTCCTAGGTTTTGCAAACTTCTATCGCAGGTTCAGAATTCATTTTTCTCAGACAGTGGTGCCAATCACCAAGTTGTTGAGAAAGAAAGAACCATTTGTGTGGTCCCTTGAAGCTGACAGAACCTTTTCAACCTTAAAGGAAGCTTTCTCCACTGCCCCAGTCTTCTGTACGTTGAGCGTCCATTCATAGTCGAAGCCGATGCTTCAGATGTAGCAATTGGTGCAGTGTTATCACAACGTAGTAAAGATACTGGTCAACTACATCCTGTAGCCTACATGTCTCGAAAGCTGAATGAAGCAGAACGAAATTATGTTATTGCTGAGAAAGAGCTTCTAGCAATCTGTGATGCCTTCAAAGAATGGAGACACCATTTGCTAGGCGCTAAATACACTATCACAGTATATACAGATCACCGTAATCTCCAGTTCATGAGTTCAGCCAGACTTTTGACTCCTCAGCAACTCTGATGGATGCTGTTTTTTGCCGAGTTTGATTTTGAGGTAACATTCCGCCCCGGAAAGGGTAATCGCAAAGCGGATGCCTTGTCCTGTCAAGATTCCACTATGTTACCCACGATTCAATCTCCTAGCTCTATCATTGCTCCAGATAAAGTTCTTTGCATAATAAAAACTGAAGACTTTTTGAATAAATCCGTAATTCCTTCACCATTGAGAAATGGCAGAAATGGGCTCAAGCAGATCCCAAAAGATTGATCAAACAAGGACTACCTTTCCATGATGCCCGTTTATTTGTTCCAACTAACAAGTTGCGTAAGTTGGTATTTCATTGGTTTCATGTTATACCTACGGCAGGTCATCCAGGTGTTCCTAAAACTCTTGAATTAATTCAACGTTACTTTTGGTGGTCTACTTTGATAAAAGACATCAAACAGATGGTAGCGAACTGTGAAGTTTGTGATTGCATCAAGTCAAGTCATTCTAAGCCAAGAGGTTTGTTACATCCTCTCCCAACTCCACTTCGACCTTGGGAGCACATCTCATTAGACTTTATTACTGGCCTACCCATGGTTCAACATCACTCAGTAATCCTTGTGGCGGAAGGTAGTCTCACGAAATATGCACATTTAATTGCTTGCAAGAAATTGCCCACCTCCAGTGAACTGGCAACAATCCTTTTAAATGGAGTGATCCGATAACACAGATTACCAAAAATGGTTCTCTCCGATCGAGGATCACAATTTGCCTCTAACTTCTAGAAGACGTGGCGCAAAACCCTTCAAATCACTTCTACACTGTCTACCAGTCACCATCCTCAAACGTATGGCCAAACGGAGCAATTAAATCAGACTTTGAAACAATACCTACGTGCTTATGCGTAAAAATTACTTCATTCTTGGATATCGATGCTTTGATTAGCTGAACTGGCCTATAAAAACTCATATAATGCTTCCATTGGTGTCACCCCCTTTTTTGGTCTGTTTGTCTATCATCCTGCTACCCTGCCAATCACGATTCCTCAAGAAAGTACATTTACACCAGCAGTATCAGAAGTGATTCAAGAACTCCATCAAACTCAAAAACAAATCCAGCAACATCTAGATAAAGCTAAACAAACGTATAAAAGACACTATGGCAAGAAACATTGTGAAGGACCCCAATATAAGCCAGGTGATAGAGTGTGGCTTTCCACACGTCATATTGACTTCAAGAAAAAGCATATGTTTAATCCCAAGTTCATAGGTCCTTACATGATTCTTCAACAAATTAATCCAGTGACCTACAAACTGCAGTTACCAAGGTCACTATGTATTCATCCAGTATTTCCTACTTCACTCCTGAAAAGAGCTGTCCAAAAAGTCAGCTCCCAACCAGCTCCAGTTCTAATACAGGGAGAATTGGAATACAAAGTTAAACAGGTGCTGGATTCAAAATTTAGAGGTTGTAACCTCTGGTACCTAATATCCTGAAAGGTTACGGTCCCGAGAGCAACTCATGGGTCTCCGCATCTGACATTCCTGCTCCACGACTACTGAGGAGTTTTCATCGCCTACACCCAGGCAAACCAGGCCCTAGAGCACGTTTGGGAGGGGGGAGTACTGTCAGCATCAGGACAGTGCGCGCTCTACAGGTGATGTAAATGCAAAAAAAAGTCCTTATGCAGAGGCATATTTCATGCATTGTGTTTCTATGCAGTATGTTAACCTTTTGCATTGTTATGTTAACCTTTTGCATTGCAGAACTTTCACCTTGAAAAGTCATTAATGCTGTTTGTAATTCATTGCTCATTTAAAAGGCTTGTTTGCAGGACTACAGGGTCTGGTCCTTTATTCTAAGACTTTCTAGAAGCCTTTTTTGCAGCATGGTTGGGTGTGGCTCATGGGCGGGGCTAGGCTCTATATAAGGGAGCCAACCCAGCTCCATGTGCTCAGTATTCAGAGGTCCCGGTGCCGAGCAATAGCTTTTTCCAGAGCTCCTGTCCCGGAGGCCTAACCAGCCATTCCCAGGCCTGCTTTAGCTTATTTGGTGATCTTCAGGAAGGGTAGTAAGGCGGACGTCGGGTTAGGCCCCCAACTCAGTTTTCCAGTAACATTTGAGTTTTGGGCCTATATTTGAAATCACGTGTACGCGATCATTCCATGGCATTTACCTTGTGAATTCCGAATCGGCAACAGTGTGCGTGATTCTTTCCAGGCATTTATTTCATGGTATTCAGATCAGCAGTGTGCGCGATCATTTCATGGCATTTACCTTGTGAATTCTGAATCGGCAACAGTGTGCGCGATTCTTTCCAGGCATTTATTTCATGGTATTCAGATCGGCAGTGTGCGTGATCATTTCATGGCATTTACATTATGAATTCCGAATCGGCAACAGTGTGCGCAATTCTTTCCATGTATTTATTTCTTGGCATTCAGATCGGCAGTGCGTGCGATGATTTCATGGTATTTACATTGTGAATTCCGAATCAGCTACAGTGTGTGCGATTCTTTCCAGGCATTTATTTTGTGGCATTCAGATCGGCAGTGTGCGTGATCATTTCATGGTCTTTGAATTGTGAATTCCGAATCGGCAGCAGTGTGCACGATTCCTTTTCAGGCATTTACTTCTTGGGATTCAGATCGGCAGTGTGTGATCATTCCATGGCGTTTACCTTGTGAATTCTGAATCAGCAACAGTGTGCGCGATTCCTTCCAGGCATTTACTTCATGATATTCAGATCGGCAGTGTGCGTGAACATTTCATGGCATTTCCATTGTGAATTCTGAATCAGCAACAGTGTGGGCGATTCTTTCCAGGCATTTACTTCGTGGCATTCAGATCGGCAGTGTGTGCGATCATATCATGACATTTGTATTGTAAATTCTTAATCGGCAACAGAGTGCGCGATTCTTTTCCCTGCATTTAAATCTTGACTCATAGATTGGCGTTGTGCGCAACCATTTCATTGCATAATAATCTAGAAGTTCGAATCGGCAACAGAGTGCGCGATTCTTTCCTGATGCTTAACTTTTGAAATACAGATCGGCGGAGTGCGCGATCATTTTATGACATTGAAACTTAGATGAGTGATTTGATTAAAAAGCATAATATTCCCTAAATGTTTAAGTCTTGAAACTCTTAATCAGAAAATGTCGTAGGAGTGTATTTCATGGTATTTGTACAGTTCATTCAAGTAGAGAAGAAACCATGTGTTCTTTGATTCTTGCTACAATGCAGATAGTGTTCTAAACAGTATTTTGGAGACAGTTTATTATTCCAAAATATAATATGCTAATTCTGGAATGTTCATGAGAAAACCTTGCATAACCTTTTCTTTATTTCCAGGTACCTAGATTCTTGAGGCCTAGTTATAGTGAAGTCTCAGGCCTTTCATGTTTTCAGCATAAGTGTTTTATTTGAAACAAAACTCATTGAAAGTCATTGTGATTATTCTTGCAATTGTGTTATTTAACTCTTGCTTCTACAGGTCTCCTTCCCCGCTGTTCCCAACCCAAAACCCATTCCCCCACTTGGCCATTCTTTACCTCTGTGTTATATAACTAGTGGAGTTTGGAGCTGCCAAGAGGTGGACATGTTGGGAACATGCGCAAACCCCGAGGATCTGGACTCCTTGACATATGGCATTTGTGTACGAGGCACCCACACTGACATCTATTTCTTTGCTCTGTGTGTCCCATGCAGGTCAGTGCCCATCAAAAGAAAGGCCTGTGGCAAGCCATCGCCAAGGAAGTGCGGACCCTGGGGGTCTACAACCGGTGGAGCACCCACTGCAGGAAGAAGTGTGAGGACCTGAGGCGCTGGTCCAGGAAGACCAGAGAGGTCCAGCTGGGGAACACCTCTCAACGAGGAAGGGGTGCCCGTCAGACCCTGACCCCCCTAATGGACCGCATTCTGGTTGTGGCCTACCCAGATTTGGATGGGCGCTTGAAGGCAGCACAGCAGCAACCAGTGGGTGAGTACCAACACTGTTGTAATACCACTTTCGTGGGTGAATTTGGGTGCTGTGGGATGTATGCATTGTAGTGCCAGGCACTTAGACAGGAGTGTCCCTGCAGTCCTGCCCCCCTCCAAGTCCTTGGGACAGTGTCATAGCTAGTTTTGGCAGGGTGTGTAGGCCTATGAGAGGTCCCCTTTTTGTCATCTGGTATTCATAGTGGCCTTATGGACTTGTAAGTGCATTTGCTGGCATGGTCTCTCATGGGTGTACTTCACACTGTGCATCAGAGTCGTGTTTCATGAGGGTTATGTGGTGTATTCTGGGGTCATGCCTACTAGTCAGGGGCACATTCATAACGTATGTTGTGTCTGCTGAGGGTTCGTGTCTGACATGGGTGGGAGTGTCAGTGACCCAAAATGTACTTATATTCAGGATTTTACATACTTCTTTCTTGTTTTCTTTCCCCACCCCTGTACTCTTGTGTCTGTGTACATTAGCATCATCTGGCGAGGGAGCTGAGGCACCAGCGAGTAGGGATGCAGCTGCCCACAGTTCCAAGGAGGTAGAGTCGACTGACTCCAAGGGGACCAGTGGGTTGGAGGGCGAGGGGTGTACCACGGGGAGGCAACTACCACTGGAGGTAGTGACTCTGATATCTCCTCCGATGGCAGCTCCCTGGTGGTGGCAGACCCTACTGGACCCACCCATTCTTTGTCATCTTCCGCCACACCCTCCTAGTTGCTCCTAACCGAGGTGCCCTGGCCCACTGACCCAGGAGGTTGGGTATCTCCTTTACCCCAGGCACCTCATCCCCTGCCCCAGTCAGCCCTGCTGCCCTCAAAGTGGAGGGTATTGACCTCCTGAGAACCATCTTTGTAGCACAGACAACCATTGTGAATGCAATCCAGGGGCTAGCATACCAGATGCAGCAATGCAATGCATAAATGGAAGGCATTCATGGTGCCATGTCTGGCCTTTTCAGGCTCTGGCCTCCTCTTTGACGACAGCCAGTGTCCCTGGTTTTTCCATCCCCCCTCCCACCACCTCTACCCCTTACAGCACCCCACTCCCTTCACCCATCCCAAGCACACATACAGACAGCCATGCACACAGAGCAACACACAAGAAGCACACAGAGAAACACAAGCACCACACTTCACACTGTTGTGTAGCCATTTTAGTTATATCTTGATGCACATTATTTTAACATATTAGGCCTGCTGCTGTGCACTTTAACCTAGATATATTTTATTCGGCTTCGCTTTATTATTGTTACAGTTAGCCACTTTTACGGTCTTGTTTTATTTTCTCTTTATCTGACTGTTTTTGCCTAGACCAGCACTCTGTCCCCAACAAGACATTCTTGATCACTCTTTGCTTCTTCCAAGGCTGCAGTAAGATAGGTTACCGGTGAGCGTGGTATAAGTTTAGTCTCTGACATTCGTAGAAAATACACATCCTTACGTAGGAACATTTTCTCAGAACATCAGCTGTTTTATTATAAAAACACTTCCCTGTCCCTTATCCGTTAGAGGCAGATTCCAGCCAGAGAACCACACCTGTATGCTGATTGCTAAATGCTTCTCTACAGCTGTTTTGCAGTCTTCAGCCCTTTGCTCAGGTATGGGGAATTATGTCTTCCCAGGGGAACCTGAGGGCAGAATTAGAGCTTAACACGCTGTGCTCTGTCATAGCTTAGGTAGGAATTAGTCTGTCGACTCTCGTGACAATATGGTAGCATTATTTTTATGTTTTACTCTCCTTGTCACAATTTTAATCTTGTCATGCTGTATTGTCCTGGTTATTGCAATTCACACTTTGCTATCTAAGATGCAGTCGCTTTATTAAAGCATTATTGAAATATATACTGCCTCTGTTTGTCATTGTGTATGTGAGACTAATGTAACTGAGAGAAACGGATGAGACCTGAGTGACAATGGCTTCCCTGAGAAACCAGTTATGTCATGCACCCGGCTGCCCAATCATCCCTACCCTTGGGTAGAGATAAGGCACTGCTAGTTAGCCTGAGCAAAACCCGGATTGTGGCAACAGATGTCACCTGTAGTGGGTCAGGCTCATTCTCCCACACTGCAGGCGACACCTCAGTACTATATACGGAGATGTCCATGGTATTGATGATTTCCTCCTCAGCTAAGTAGGCTATCCTATCTGATGCTGGAGGTTGTTCAAGCTTGAACTCTAAAAGGAGAATCCATATTTGGTGTGCCTTCTCTGAACAAATTTACCATCTATAGTGGTGAATCCCCAACAGATAGCAATTGCAGTCAATATGAGATAACCCCTGACTCCACATTTATTAGCAAACGGCCTAACGGCCCAGGGCGGTCCAGTCACATTTGTGGTGGACACCCATGCAGCTTATAGAACAGAACTTTTCTATTTTTGGATCACATTTCCAAAAGTTAATGGGAACACAAACACATTTCATCACTATACACTTGAAAACGTATCTGGACAATACAGGGCATAATATATTTAGAAATACCTCTATCTTATAAAGAACATAATAATTTGCTTGATGGCACCCCACCCCACAAGATTTTACCAGTTAGGTTAGGTCCTCTAAGTAATGAAGGTCCTACTGGCCACTTATACACCTTACCCTGCAGTAGCAAATTTAGCAGTAGTTGAGGTTTGTCGTTTATATACTGAACTGATAGTGATATACAGGCGATTAGTACAGTTTGTAATGCAAACATTGAATACAAACCCAGCACGTGCTTCTCCAGCGCAACCACATGCAGTGATGCCAGGTATTAACCCTGCAACTGTACATTCGATTATGGGTAAAGTACCCACCAAAGAGAGGAAACTCTGTTTAGGATAGCTCAAAAAATAAATGCACTGGAAGCGGTATTTCCCCATACGGTACCTCAGGATAAACATAGAATTCTAACGATGTGCTTGCCATTTGGGATTGTCCCCACAGTAGATAACTGTAATACGTGGCGCTCTACACTACCGCACACGGTACACCAACATTTGCCACTTTACCGGAAGTATTGAAGCAAATTCAAGATGAATACGGGCTGCCCCGGCCCTGGACTTGGGGATGCAATTAATGGGCAATTTTGCCACAGTATCCTCAATTTTTTTAAGTAATCTCAAAAGGGAAGCAGTCGCACTAGCAGTGCGCATGCGGCTCCATGATGTTACTCAACAGGATCGGGAACGTAAGCTGCCAAAGATTATCGCAGAGACCTATTTTAGCATTGGTGGAGATAGTCTAGGGGCCAGACCAACTAAACCACAATTTCAGGGCAAATCAAACAAAGATTTTTCCAAGCAAGCTCCTGGGGGTAACTAGAAATGCTGGGATAAAAAATAAAAAAAACTTCTAAAAAAGAAAGGGGAGAATCTCTGCGTACCGAGACCCCACAGAATAGATATAATCTCCAAAATAGAGATAATATAAAAACGCCTGATAGATATCAATATACTGAAACACACCAATCTCCTTCCTTTCAGGACTCATCGGAAAAACGCAGTGAGAGAGGTGGGCGATCAGAGCGAAGAACAGATCATGTGAAACCGAGACAGGAATCACAACGCTCATCAGAGGTTTCTGTTAAAAAAGAACCTCCCCAACAAAAACCCCAATTTAAAAACAAAAAAGGTAGTAGCAGTTGCAATACAACATGCCGCTCAAGAAGAGGGCCCTCTTGAAGAACAGGAAGTGAGCACTAGCTCTGCTAGACAGTGCGGCAGAGGTCACAATAGTTCGCCGGAGTCTTCTAGAGCATCTGGAGGTGAAAGCAAATGATGACTTTCTACAAGTAGAAACTACGGACATGCGAGTCTCCACGCCTGATAGGGTGTATAAAGCAATGCTACAGTTAGAAGGAGAGATTGAACGCCCAATAGACACAATCGTTTGGGATTGCGTGGTAAATATATATGATATCTTGTTGGCCAAACAAGATTCGCCACTAGAATTTGTCCATGCCTGCCCATATGGGGAAGATGTTATTAAACCTTCTTTCTCGCCCCTTGTTCTGGAGGAACTTGCTGAATCCTACACCATTGGTTGGGCATTGGTGCAGGCACCCGCGTCATATTGCAACCATGTAGAATGGGATAAAGAATCCCCCTACCATGTAATGTCTATTAAAAATGAACCTCAATCTCAGTATCCAATAAATCATAATGTGAACGCACCCGTGAGAGAAATCCTCACACAACTAGAGTACCAGGACGTAATTGAACACTGCGGCGGTCATTTTGACCGCGGCGGGCGGCGGTAGCCGCCCGCCATGCGGTCACCGGTAGCCGCCCGCCATGCGGTCACTGCCATTTGGCCGCTCCGCTGTCAAAAGACCGCGGCGGCCATTCTGGCTTTTCCGCTGGGCCGGCGGGCGCCCGCCAAGGGAGCGCCCACCGGCCCAGTGGGAAAGGCCCTGCAACACAGAGGCCGGCTCTGAATGGAGCCGGCGGTGTTGCAGGGGTGCGACGGATGCAGTTGCACCCGTCGCGATTTTCACTGTCTGCTAAGCAGACAGTGAAAATCATGCTGGGGCCCTGTTAGGGGGCCCCACGACACCCGTTCCCGCCATCCTGTTCCTGGCAGTAAAAACTGCCGGAAACAGGGTGGCGGGAAGGGGGTCGGAATCTCCATGGTGGCGCTGCTTACAGCGCCGCCATGGAGATTCAGCCCAGACAGGGGAAATCCGTCGGGAAACCGCCGGATCCCCTTTTCTGACCGCGGCTTTACCGCCGCGGTCAGAATGGGCAGGGAAGCACCGCCAGCCTGTTGGCGGTGCTTCCGTGGTCCTCCACCCTGGCGGTCGATGACCGCCAGGGTTGGAATGACCCCCTGTGTCTCCCAAATGAATAATCCTTTCTTCCCAGTAGCTAAACCGGACCATTCATACAGAATTATCTTAGATACAGACATTTAAACAGTCATACATGCACATATGCTATACAAAACTCACATAGCATAGCACTGAAGAACAACATAGTGCGCAAAAAATACAAAACAACACTGGACGTTTCCAATGGTTTCTTCTGTCAGAATATAGTGCCTGAGAGTAGAGGCTTAACAAGTTTCAGCGCACTGGGCTCTCAGAAAAAAATTCTGTTGTTTACCTCAGGGGTACAAGAACAGCCCGGGACTGTTCGCAGCTCGTGTGACTTAAATTTTGTACGACATTGACCCTGAAGCATTGTCCTATGTAGATGATATCTATCTTACGGATGATGAATTACTACAACATTTAAGACAGGTAGCCTGTATTGTTGTAGCATTTGCTGAATTTGTCTACAAATTCAACTTTAAAAAAAACAAAAATAGCCTTCGTCAGCGTCCTGTTTCTGGGATATGAGCTATTGAGTGAAGGAAAGAGCCTACCACAACAATTCTTAGAAAAATGTGCACAATAACAACCTCCAAATACGATTAGAAAGCTCCAATCGCTATTGGGTTTCCTAAATTGTGCCAGAACTTACATTCCAGATTATGCATCACACATAAAACCCTTATATGACTTAATACGTCCTGACTTTTCAAGTAAGTTTTGGTCAATCGAACACACATGCATTCTCAGAGACTTGCAGACAGACATGCTTGCAGCACAACATCTACACACAAGGGACAACAAAACACACTTGGACATCAGAGTAATTGATGGTGCCATTGGTTTCACCTATGTCACCTTTAATGAGGGTGAGATGGTCCCAATAACATACAAATCACATTTATACTCAGCAGCAGAACAACGCTTTGCTCTCACTGAGAAAATTCTCACTGCTGTTCAGATGGCTATCATTAAAAAAAGACCTCTAGCCCAGGGCAAACACATTTTTGTCGTTTCTCCCATCCCAGCCCTAGAGGCTGTCACAAAAGCCAGCGGTCCTAACGCAAAAGCATTTCATCCAAGTTGCATCCGGCCACGTCTTTGACAGCCACTGATGTAGATTACATTACAAACTCAGGAATTTTTGCAATACGAACTAGAATACCCAGTTCCAGCAAACACACTGCCTATTGAACAATATCATCGAGTCATGTACACCGATGGCTCTGCACATCCTGCAATTGGCACAAAGCACCAATACTCCGCTGCTTGCGCAATCGTAAGTGGCTACATGGAGGATAATAAATTTTGTCCCCTACATACATTTACGCAAACCCTAGGGGATTGCACAGCACCACTAGCAGAGCTGAAAGCTCTGGTGATGGCACTGAAACATACGGATCCTGCACAGCTCACACTGATTGTTTGTGATTCATACTATTGTGTCCAGTTCTTCAATGAATACCTGCATTACTGGCGCCAGAAAGGGTTCAGAGATTCTAAAGGCAACACCCTTAAACATAGACTACTGTGGGGGAAAGTAGCGGATCTGAATGAAACGCTACCAAATGTCCGTGTTGTACATACACTTGGACACCAGCGCATTGGAATACACGTGGCTGGGAATACACTAGCTGATGGAGCTGCAAAGTCAGCAGTTGCAATGGCCACTGTTGCTGCAGTAACCCGCTCAGGAGTGAAACCGGACACAGATATATGGGTTGCTGTGAAAGCTACAGCTGATGGTACGCCCTATCCAAAAGCATTTCCTGCTAAATATTCCTACCGAATGGGAAGCTGCCTAAATGCTGAAGTTAAGATACCAGGAGTAGGGGTTCGAGAAATTCCCAATAAAGATATAAGACCAGAGTTGATTAAAGCAATGCATGAGGGGGCAGCATCTGCCCATGCTGGTGTGGCGGCTGAAAAATCATTGCTACAAGCCTGTTTTTGGTGGCCAGGCCTATACAAGGAGGCCAAACAGTATGTCCTTTGATGTGACATCTGCCAACAAATCAAGGTTTCCACTGTTAAGCGCCCACCACAGACATCCCTCCTAATTTCTAACAAATCTTTACAATGTGTGTACTTGGACCATTGCAGTCCCCTAACACCAGACAGTGCATACCAATACATCCTAGTCGCTGTTGACTCCTGCTCCAGATTTCTATGGGTGTGGCCACAACGCTCAGCTGACGCTTGGACTGTTATTAAAGATTTGCGAGTCTTTATTGGTACATATGCAGTTGCGGCTTTCCACTCGGACCAGGGCCCTGATTTCGCCTTAAGGGCTTTCAGGGACGCTATGGCTTTGTTGGGGGTCCAACTCCAGTACTCGTCTCCCTTTCATCCCGAGGGAAATAGTGTCATGGAGCGATTAAACTGTAATTTAAAGCATTCCTTAACAGCCAGAGTCTAAGGTACAAGTCGTAGTTGGCTTAATCACCTGTATGGAGTCCAGAGAGCACTTAACAATCTGCCTAGAAGGTCCCTGGGGGGTCGTACTTCATAGGAGTGCCTGTTTGGAACTCAAATGTATGTTCCAGATCTTGATGGTCCTGCGTGGAGGCGGCAGAAACACCTTTCGACATAAATGAACATTTCACTGTCTTACAGGAATTACAACAGTTGCGTGACAACAACTCTTCTGCCAGTGCTGCCTCCATAGGAATTAAAGATGCACTTGTTAATCCTACAGGCTAGATTCCTAGAGTGGGGGATCTAGTACGTGAAAAGGTTGCTGTGAAAAAGCAATTTGGCCCTTCCTATTGTCCCAGTTTTGGGACTACACGGTACCAGAACTGTCATTCTACCACCGTTGGCATTTGCCAAAGAAAATCATTTTGTCTCCATTGACAATGTAAAATTACACCATGTGGCTGATCCTGCACAGCCGACCAAAAGGAACAGTCAGTAGTTCCCGAATCCCTCTCACTACTGGTCAAGAAGTTCCTCTACAAGTTGTAAGCAGCAACACTGACACCTCTCCGAGCTTGGGGAGGGTGGAAAGTGATCTTGCATTGGTTCCATTGACATCAAATAATATGGAAATTACTGATCGGTTTGACACAACTTCGACACAGACGGATGGTGCTATTTATTTTGTGCTGCTGCGGGAAACACCAACAAACACGGCTCCAGTTTTTGCGCAAACTGCTTCTGGATACTTTTTCGACATCAACAATGACTTTTTGGACTCACCCACCTCTTCAACACCTGAACTGTCAAAATCACGTAAGATGATAAATTGGCTTAAAGTAACTTACTTCATTCTTCCAAGGAACTTTATGTGGCTTTCCTTGACTGTACTAGCCTTACTGCTTTGGATTGGGTTTGTCGTCGCATTCTTTTTCTTGATTTTCTTTCTGAAAAATCAACAGTTGAACTGGTGGATGAGGTCCTAAAACCACATTTTTCTTCTCACAAGGCCCGCAGAGACTTGTCTTTTGTGAATATTTCCACTATACCAATTCCTGATGGGATTGTTTGGGATATAGTGACATTTGATATATACGGCCCTATTGAAGGTCATTCAAATACCATATGTGTTTAAACTTTCAATGAACTATATAATAATACACGGGGTTGTTTCTGATGATTGGGATGTGAAAACAGTTGATTCTATGATGACTGAATTGCAGTATTATTCTGTATTTGAAAATGAAGATGTTTATCAATCTAAAGAGAATTATGGTGATATGTTTTGCTATCATTATTATGGCCACCATTTCATCCACAGAGCAAGCAGCCCAAAGACTGCTTTTGATTATACACAATGGGAACATTGTCTAACTCCACCAAAAGGGAGTTCTAAAACGTATTCTGAAAAGTTTACATATTTTTATGGGCACGATGTTAAAAATGCTGAGTCGTAATATTTCAATTTGCCACCTACAGAAAACACACGCATATTATTGACAAATACGGAATTTATATATTCAGATTCCTTTGTTTCCCGGTTGACTATAGAAGGCTATGAATATTGGCTGAAGTCGATTGATTTAAAAAATGTGTGGGGAACTAAACATTGGCAAATACGGGGGAAGGAAGTTTTACTTAGAGCATGATTGATACCAGTTCAAGTGATATTTTTAAATGAAACTGTACAACAAACAAGTTGTTTAGGCTTACCAAAGATTATGGAATTGAACACGGCCAGTATACCTGCCCCTGCAAAATTTTATAAGTGGCAAAAATACATAAATGCAACTGAAGATCAGCTCAATGAATGGGTCCAGAATGGCACATTTAATGTTTCACCAACAAGTCCTGGCGGGTGGATATTGTGGCCAATAGATACCAATGGGTGTCACAAACATTTTATTAACTCCTCGGGGGGTTTTAGAACAAGTAGGCCGGATCCTCGCTATATATCGTCCGAACATGTGGGTATAGTAACAACATACAGTGTAGGGAAACTATGCCAGCAATGGTTAAAGACTTAGGACCAGATGTAGCAAGATATGAATTTGCGAATTGCAAATTGCGAGTCAGTGCGACTCGCAATTTCCGATTCGCAAATTTGTATGCAGAATGGTGTCTCAGACACCTTCTGCTAATCACAAGGGGGTCGCAAAGACCCACCTCATTAATATTGATGAGGTGGGTTGCAATTTGCAACCCCATTACGGTTCCCTGCACTCACAGGGATGGTGTCCTGCTGGAGACAGCAGACCTCCATGTCTGGGACTGCTTTTTCAATAAAGCAGTTTTTTTTGTTTTTTTTTGTATTGCAGCCCGTTTTCCTTAAAGGTGAACGAGTTGCAATACAAAATAATGAATGAAACGATTTGGTTTCGTTTTTTCAGAGTAGGCAGTGGTCCATTGGACCACTGCCTGCTCTGAAAAAACATTTTGTGCGAGATTCACAAAGGGGAAGGGGTCCCATCGGGACCCCTTCCCTTTTGCGAATGAGTTAGCACCCACTTCATGTGGGTGCTAACTGCAAATTGCTTTGCGTCTGCTTTCCCTTTTGCAAATGAGTAGCACCCACTCCAAGTGGGTGCTAACTGCAAATTGCTTTGCGACTGCTTTCGCGGTCACAAAGCAATTCTGCATTGCGGTGTGAGTCGCAAATAGGAAGGGAACACCCCTTCCTATTTGCGAGTTGCATTCCCATTTTGCGAGTCGGTACCGACTCGCAAAATGGGAATGTGCATCGCAATGGCAGTTTTGCATGGCGCAAACTGCGATTTTCGCAGTTTGCGCCATGCAAAATGGTTCGTACATCTGGCCCTTACTCACTAGACATGGTTAGAGAACACCTCAGTCTCCTGTCTAATAACACCGACTTACAGGACTTCCTGTTAGGCCCCTGAAAACACTGTAGAAAACACTTCTTATATGAAGTGTAGAATTAAATTTGGAAGCTTTCACAACAAGAAGCTGTTGCCTGGATAAGGCATATATACCTGGAAAACTTAAAGAAGGCATTAGCTGTTGTAGATAATGGGATTAATACCCTGTCCGACCGGATATACACCTTAAATAACATCCTCTCTTCTGCTATAGACATTATACAAACAGATATGTCTTCCTTACATCATGGACAGAGTCAGCTAAGGTCCATTATGCAGTTGGGGTTGAACACTTCAAACACTGAAGGTGGGTCGCGTTCCCTGGCAATATGTCAGTACAAGGGAAATATTTTCTTCTTTTAATTTAACGCAACAACAACAACTAATGGCTAAGAAAGAAGCGACTTACGTCATGCTAAACATTGAAAAATGAGAAAAGTTGCCTTTTACTGTGGCTGAAATACCATCTGCTGAGTGGTTAATGCACAGGGTCATTAATCTGCCTATTTCCACACTACAATTCAGATCCTGTTTGAAGCACATTCCGGTTGGCAGATACCAAAAACTGGTAGATAGTTACTTCCATGAGGTGTGGGAGCTACCCTTCGCATACAAATTGTGAGAAAACAAGGCTGATTGCAGAGCCCCCCTAACTTTTTGCCCCCATTTTCCACTTTTTGCTGGTGTTTGCCTGACTCTGATGGTGCCCTGGGTACTGCTAACCAGTCCCAGGGCCTGTTCTCTGTGTAAAATCAATATGCAAATTAGGCTAATTATAATTGGCCAAGTCAACGTACCTATAAGTCCCTAGTATATGGCAGGACATGTAGGTTTAGGGACTCCAGCATAGGAAGTGCACCCATAGGTGCACTGCTGGGGTGCCCAGTGTCATTTTAAAGGCAGGCCTGCCTCGCTGGCTTCTATTAAATTAATGTTATATGCAAATTCGACTTTGGAATTAAAAGTAGTTTCAAAGTCTTAAACGACCTCATTTTTACATATAAGTCACCCCTAAGGTGTGCCCTAAGTGCCCCTAGGGCTAGGTGTCATGTAACTATAAGCAGGGACCTTGTAAAAATAGTTTTATAAGCCCTGGTGAGGTAAAAACAGCCAAATTCGTTTTTCCCTCATTGTAGTGAATGGCCTCCCTAGGCTAGAATGGGGAGACTTTATTTTAATTTTAAAAGTCCCCTTAAGTAATGGCTACCAAGAGTTTGGTATCAAATTAATTGTTATAATAAATCCCACAACTTCCAGTTGTTGTATTTAATATAACTTGTTCAGTTAAGAGTTTTACATTTACCTGAAAAGTTGCCAATTTCAGCCCTGCATTGTTTCTGTTGCTGTGCTCTGATTGGCCAGCCTCTGGCAGCCTGGCCAGGCTGCCTTGATGAGGTGTGAAGTGGCCTGGCTTCACACAAAGAGATGTGCCTGTGGGAGGGAATTTCCCCTCAGCAGATGGTGAGGCAGGATGGGGGAGGGCTGCCAAACTGGTCTTCAAAGGCAGAGAAGGACATTTGGAGCTACCCAGCAACACCCCCACATCCTGCAACCCCAGACAAAAATCAGATTCAGCATGATGGACATTTGAAGAATGTTGCCTCCTGGGATTGATTTTTGCCACACTTCCCAGGAAGTGGTCATCACAGGGGGAAGGACCCTGCACTAGAGAATCAGGTCCCCCCTTTTTAAAACCGGCAGACCTGCACCCATACCTCAGATCCCCATCAGATTCCAGCAAGGAAGAACCAAAGGAGAAGAAGGACTGCCCTGCTGGACCCCTGGCCTGCACCTGGAACCTGCACTCAGAAGGACTACACCAGCTGCACACTTGGGCTTCACCACAAGAAGGACTTTCCTGACTTCAACTGGTTCAAGGAGGGACTCCCTGTTTGCTACAGGTGAAAAAGTGCTAAGCAGAGTCCCCTGCACCAACTCCTGAAGAAATCAACCAGCTGACCACTGCCCAGTGGCCAAAAAGGAGTTTTCGCCAGGTGCATTCTAGGAGTTGTAGTCCACACCCCCGAGGAGCATCTCAGAACTTCTGGACCCTTGGGGTCAGCTGTGGAACCCAAAAGAACCTTAAAAGAACATCTGGGAGAAGCCCCAGAAGTTTGGAGAAGTTTGGAAAACTTTTGAAAAAAACCTCCATAGAAGGACCGACCCGCCGCGGCAACTGTAGCCGGCTTGCCTCAACCGCGACCCGGCCTGATTTGCAGGTTTGCCCCGGTGAAGAAAATCTCCAAAAAAAGAGACTAAGGCCCATATTTATACTTTTTGAGCGCCGCATTTGCGTAGTTTTTTTACACAAAATCGGCTCAAACTTACAAAATACAATTGAATTTTGTAAGTTTGCGATGATTTTGCATTAAAAAAACGACGGAAATGCGGCGCTAAAAAAGTATAAATATGGGCCTGAGTCCGAAGGTAAATTTTTGACCCAGGCCTCCTGCGAGCTGTAGCCGAGCAGGGCTCCATTGCGGTCGGCCTTAAACTTTGACTTTGCCCCGGTCGAGGTGCAACCAGATGACCCGATTGGCGCTTTTTGTTTCTAGGTGCTAAAAACAATAATTCTTTTAAAATGTATATCTCCTGTTCCCCTTATCCAATTTTATTCGTTTTTGTGTCATTTTAAAGATAAAAATATAATCTAATTTTATAAATTGGTTTTGAATTTTTAAACTGTTTCCTGTGTTTCATTTAATTACTGTTTCGTGATATTTGAATGCTTTACACTCTGTCTCCTAAGTTAAGCCTTGTTGCTCGTTGCCAAGCTACCAAGGGTTGAGCTGGGTTTAATTTACTGAGACCTAAGTGGACCTAAGTGGAGGTTAGTGGCCTATTGCTAAGTGTAGGTACCTACCTGCCCTTACCAATAACCCATTTTCCAAGACAAATGTTTCAGTGGCATGAAAGAAGTCTTTCTTAGTGGTAATGAATGCAAGACTTCTGTCAGCCATTTGATGGTTTATAAAAAGCTGTCCTTGCATGGGGCGTGTAACGCGTCTTCAGGGAACTTGGCTTGTTATCTGAAGGGAGTTCCAGTCCCCTTGATTAGACCTATGTTTCAGGTGCGTGCTTTTAAATGGCAGCTATGTTTTCCTCAATGGTGAAGACTGTTGTGGGATGCGAGCCGGAATAGTTTAAGTTGTTTCGGTCTCTAAGATTGTTACATGCTGCAGGAACGTACTTTTTCCTCCCACTAAAATAAAAGAGGTAGCGGACATTTGGCCTCATATTGCTACTTCTAATGTGAATTTTGACAAGTTGAGCAGACTCAAGGCTTTATTGTTTCAAAAAAATGTGGCTCTTACATCTGCACGCGAGACCTACGCACTTCAGGTGGCAAGGTCGTCAGCAGAGATACAGTCCCTTTTAATTACCAACTTTCTGCGACACTTTGGTAAACTTGTGGGATGGATATTTAATGCGTCCAGTACTACTGGAATCGGAAATTTCTTTAAGGCTGTTGGTTCTGGTTTCATTCACACCTTCTCCTTCATATTCGGTTTAATACCATCAGCCATCCACTCAATATTCTCCAGTATTTTCAGGGCATTTCCAATAACTTTGGCTATAATAGTTGGCGTTTTGCTGTTGCTATTTTTTATGCGCAATGGCTGCCCCGCCGCAACAAGAAAGAACAAAAGCACTCCCATCAGCGCAGCTGTGTCGTGAACGCATGATGCAGTATTGTGGAGCAACACTCGTGGAGCAATTGGAGTGTGACTGGTCCCTTTCATTGAGACCGGTTTTACATTGTTTGCAGCCCATGTTTCGGTGCCTCTGGTGCTCTGTGGAACATGCACTGGAACGTTGTCTTTCTACGCATCGCTTTCTTTCTTTGGACACTGATCTGTTGATTTCTCGCTGAGGGCTCATTACCAGACATGCGCGTTGAAGGGGCGTTTGCTACGGGAAGCCACTTATGAGTTGCTGTTCCTGGAAGATGTGGCTCTTAACTCATCATTGGGTACACCACGGAATGCTGCCTTGGCTGAGGCTCAGGGTATGGAAAACGACTACTCCTTCGTCCTTCTCGGCAATGCCTTTCCAACTTTAACACCTGCCGAAGTGGAAGATTTCCTGTCCTCCATTGTCCCGGAATTGATTGGAAATTCTAAAAATAACTCTGACTCTTGAAATTTGGTCCCTTTTATGCCACAGTTTTCAATTATCCTTTTATATGCTTGTGTGTCCTTTTAACTTGTCATTATTGACATTTTTACATATATATCTTAGGTTGAGCTTAGTAGCTTCTAAGTATATTTGGGCTTTGAACCACCTTCAACCGATAAGGGGAGGATGTTGTGTAGCCATTTTAGTTATAGCTTCATGCACGTTATTTTAACATACTAGGCCTGCCGCTGTGCACTTTAACCAAGATATATTTTATTCAGCTTCGCTTTATTATGGTTACAGTAGCCACTTTTATGGTCTTGTTTTATTTTCTCTCTATCTGACTGTTTTTGCCTACGCCAGCACTCTGTTCTCAAACAAGATATTGTTGCTCACTCTGTGCTTCTTCCAAGGCTGCAGTAAGATAGGTTGCCGGTGAACGTGGTATAAGTTTAGTCTCTGACATTCATAGAAAATACACATCCTTAAGTAGGGACATTTTTTCAGAACATCAGCTGTTTTATTATAAAAACACTTCCCTGTCCCTTACCCATTAGAGGGAGATTCCAGCCAGAGAATCACGACTGTATGCTGATTGCCGAATGCTGCCCTACAGCTGGTTTGCAGACTTCAGGCCTTTGCTCAGGTATGGGGGATGATGTCTTCCCAGGGGAACCTGAAGGGCAGAATTAGAGCTTAACATGCTGTGCTCTATCATAGCTTAGGTAGGAATTAGTCTGTTGACTCTCATGACAATATGGTTGCATTATTTTTATGTTTTACTCTTCTTGTCACAATTTTAATCTTGTCATGCTGTATTGTCCTGGTTATTGCAGTCCACGCTTTGCTATGTAAGATGCAGTCGCATTATTAAAGCATTATTGAAATATATACTGCCTCTGTTTGTCATTGTGAATGTGAGACTAATGTAACTGAGAGAAATGGATGAGACCTGAGTGACCACGGCTTCCGTGAGAAACCAGTTATGTCATGCGCTCGCTGCCGAATTACCCCTGCCCTGCCGGAGCAAAACCAGGATTGGGGCGACAGGTGTCACCTGTAGTGGGTCAGACTCAGTCTCCCACACCGCAGGTGATTCTGCCACTTGAAATCTAGTAGTCTCATTAGAATAATGAGAGCCTACGCAACACCACCACAGGCAGGCACACACCCAACATACCAAACCACACACAACAACATCCATTTCCCCCAGTGTGTCAATCTCCCCCACCACCCTGTCTGTCACCTCACCATGCACACCCACACGCACTGCACCCTCAGTCACTGCTGCTGCCCCATTCATGCAGTCACCACAACATCTGACATCCAGACATGCACCCCTGACACCACACCTGCACTCACCACAACTACATTTACAGACACTTGCAGCACACTCAACAGACCTGCAGACACCCAGACACCCAGACAACATCCTTCTACACTGGCAGCCTGCCTTCTCCCACTGGGTCCACCCCCCCTCCCAGAACACTCAAATGTTCCCACACATCCACACCACACACATCCACCACACATAAGCATATGATTCAGGCACCTGCATCCACATCCGGCACACCTACACCTGGTACGAGCACTCCCTCAACCTCCACTCCACTCCCAGACCTGCCTCAAAATCCTCTCCAACTGCACCTAAGATGCTTTTCCTATCCCATGTTGACCTGTTTGAACCCACTGGCCCACCCCGTCTTGTCCATAAACGTCCACATGTCTTTGCCCAGTCCACTCCTTTCTCGTCTAAGTCCACCCCAGTCCGCGCTTCCCATTCCTGTGCCCCTTCCTCAGGGAGGAAGAAGCCCCATGTTGCACCAGGTCCCTCTGCCATCCCCTGGTGCAGGCCCACTCCCCCTCCTTCCAAGGGCAAGCCCAAACCCCCTCCACCTCCCAAAACGTACCCCAAGACCCCCCCAGACCAAAGTCCCCACCCCCGCAACTCTTTGCCCCTGATCCCTGAGGTGCCTGGCTGTCCCATTGATGCCCCTTTCCAGTGGAGTACTCTTTGCACACGTGGGAGTCAAGTTTGGGCACCATTTGCCCTTCAGCGACTTTGCGATGGACTGGCCACTGGCCTTATTTTTACATTAGTTTTGATATTTCAAATACATTTTAAGTGCCCAGCAGTGCTGTTGGCACAATATAGTGACGTTGTTCAGAGTTTCATTGTGGCGGTGTGGTGTGCACAGGTGTGTACATTGGTGCAGGTATTTGTTGGCTTGTGTCTGTTAAGTACATTTTGTTATGGTATGCATAGCTTGGGATGGTGGGAGGGGTTGGGAGTGTGTTGCGGGGTGGGTGGGTGTGTAACTGTGCCCTTTCTTCCTATGTGTACTAGGCTGAGGTACTTACCATCGTCGTCTTCGTTGTCGGTCACGGTCCTGGAGGAATAAGGCAAGGAGAAGCACTGGCATTATTTCCAACTCTCGCTCCATATCTACGTCGGAGTGTTCTGTGTACCTCTGGTAAGTTTTTCCTTTTATATTGTTTGTTTCCACTACACTTTGCCTGGTGGTGGTTCCCACCCTGGAACTGACGGTGGTGTGGTGTTTCATTATTTGTTGGGTGGGTAGGTCCTTTCCACTGGCCTGTGGGTGGCCTCATCCGTCGTCGTCGAGACTACAAAAATGTTGGTGTGTGGATGGACCGCTACTTGTTTCTCACGGGCTTCATTATTTGGCGGTCCGGACCGCCAGCCTGTTGGCGGTAGTTATCACTACCGCCGGCTGTGCAGTGTTTACCGCCATGTTGATTATGACCACCCAAGTTTGGGCGTGCCGTGTGTATGTGTTTAAATACATCATTTATATAGAGAGAAAAAAGTGTTGGCTCAAGGATGCATTCCTACGAGGATAGAGTCTTTTTTGGTATTTAGCTTCTAAAACACTGTTTGATGTCATCCTTGGCTAGCCCCAACTGGTTTCATAATGTATGAGTTGCCAGTGCATCCTTGCTTGATATCCAGATGATTAATCTGCTTGAGCCCTCTGACTTCTATTTTGGTCATTATGTCTTGTTTGTTTAAGTAATTACTTAAATTTTTGGATTCAGACACACCTTTATGTTTGCAGCTTGTAGAAGCCCCGCAACAGTAAAAAGACAAGAAAAGCATTGATGACTGGACTTCTGTTTATATATAACAAACATTGGCAAAGCTAACAGGTCATGCCTATCTAGGAGCTATTGGCTTGTCAATATGTTTTAGCCATGCTGTTCAGCATGGCTAAAGGTTAGTGGCTTAGAGGACAGTGGTGTGGAGTGGACTGTTGTAGAGTTGATGAGTGGAGTACAGTGTCATAGAGTGGAGTGGCAACGCGTGTCATGCCATGGAGTAGAGTGGAGGGTTGTGGAGTGGAATAACACAAAGACGAGTGTTGTGGAGTGTGGTAGGGTACACTGTCATAGGAAGAAGTGGAGTGTCATCGAGCAGAGTAAAGTAAAGTGGAGTATAGTGGAGTTGGGGTACATAGTGGAGGAGCGTAGATTGGAGGGGCATAGAGTGGAGTAGAGTGTTTAAGAGAAGAGTGGAGTAGAATGTTATAGAGTGCAGTTGACTGGCATGGACTGGAGTGGAGGGTCATAGAGTGGAGTTTCATAGTGTAGAATGTCATAGAGTAGAGTGACGTAAAGTCGAGTGTCAGAGTGGAGTAGACAGTTGTTGAGTGGAGTTCATAGAGTGACATGGATGGGCAGAGAGTGGAGGGGTCTAGAGTGGAGTGGGATAAAGTGCCGTAGAGTAGAAGGGGTAGACTGTCATAGAGCGGGATAGAGTGCCAGAGAGTGGAATAATGAAGAGAGGTGTAGAGTGGGGAGGAGTAAAGTAGAGGGTGTAGAGTTGGGTGGTTTGTTGTAGAGCAAAGAGGTATAGAGCAGAGGAGCAGAGAGAGGAGGGGCGTCACAGAGTGGAGTCTCATAGAGCAGAGTGGCCTAGAGTTGAGTGGCATAGAGTGGTGTAGAGTGTAGTAGAGTGAAAGGGTGTAGAGTGGAGTGGCATATAGTAGCATACAGTAGAGTGCAGTAAAGTGTTTTAGAGTGGTGATTAGTATCATGAAGTGCAGTACAGTTAAGTTTTGTAGAATGGAGTGCTGTAGAGTAGAGTGGAGTGGCATAGAGTGGAGGAAAGTGGCATGGAGTATAGTAGAGTGGAGTGGCATAGAGTGTCTTAGAGTGGCATGAAGTGGAGTGGCATGAGTGGCATAGAGAGGAGTGTTGTACAGATGAGTAGAATGGCTTAGAGTGAAGTGACATAGACTATCGTAGAGCATCTTAGAGTGGAGTTGCATAAAGTGGAGTACAGCAGAGTGGGATAGACTGGAGTGTGGTACAGTAGAGTAGAGTGGCCTAGAATGGCGTAAGGTAGAGTAAAGTGTCGTAGAGGGAAGAGGCATAGAGTGGAGTAAAGTACTTTAGGGTGTCATAAATTGGAGAAGAGTAGTGTGTCATAAAGTGGAGTGGCATAGAGTGGAGCTGTGTTTAGTGGAAACAAGTAGAGTAGAATGGAGTGGAATAGATGATCATAGAGTGGAACAGAGTGGTGTAGAGGGGAATAGAGTTGAGTGGCGCAGACTAGAGAGGGGTATATTGGTACAAAGTGGAGTGGGGCGGAGTGGAGTGGAATAGAGTAGATTGGATTAAAGAGGCAGAGAGTGAAACGGAATGGAGTAGAGGGGAGTATAATGGAGTGACATAGAGTACTGTGGTATGGAGTGGCATAGAGTGGAGTGGGGTAGAGTGACATAGAGTGGAGTAGAGTGTTGTGAAGTAATATATTGTACAGTAGGCATGCTGTGGTAGTATACTGGCATACAGAAAACACAATTTCAATTGAAGTGAGCATTACATTTTGACAGACATACAGTTTTACTGATAAAACTATGCAGTTCATAAACATTAATGTGTGGAAATGGCAATGCCTAGTGTATTGACTTGTTTTTTCATAACAAATTTAATTGAGGTTTAAGAATAAAACTTGGCTGAATTGTATTCCAAGAAAGCAGAGGCGATAATAAAGAAAACCCCTGTCAACTACTATAGAACATCAACTTGCAGAATCAGTCCCATATATCCCACCCGCACCCCACATATCTGCTAGATGCCTTATAATTAAATTAAACATTATACACACATCCCAGTCTCTTGCGCCATGGCCCCATAGTTCTATATTTCCATATCCAGCAGGATCTGAGGGGAGCAAACCTGAGCAATGACTATACCCCTATGTATTGATTTGTTTTGACCAATTTCAAATACTGGTTTCCAGCATATTACAGAATTACAACAAATGTGCTTAACTTGTGCTTTATTAATTGTGATATATTCTTAAGTATTTGCAAGTTCATTGACAGACATTTAAATGTTTTCATGTGCTAGAAAAAAGCCATATTGTAAGGTAAACCTCTCAGTTTGAAGTCAGAGAAAGAAAAGTAAACACCAAGCTCCCTTGGAAGACAGAGCCTGACATTTGACCACTATTTCTGAATACACAGCAAATGTGATACGAACAGAATGTAAAGGCCTGTTTATAGAAAGTGAGCACTCGTGGAAGAATACATTAAACAGGCAATGCTACACATAAGGGATATAGATATGGTGGACAGATTAAAACACATAAAGCCAGTAAATAGAAAAGAAGCAAATGTGAGATGCTAACCACAAAGGCAATGGTAGGAAATGGGTGCAATGCATTCTTAGGTCAGCTTTTAGAACATCCCCTAAAAGTCTTAAGCAACCAGACAGCTGTGCTGTCTGATATGCGTTGACATAAAAATGAAAAAGAAGAAATTATTGAGAACACATATAAAATTAAAAATTAAAAATATTAGAAAATAAACGTTGTCACCTTTAAATAAACATGTAATATATCAAATATATTGATTCACACAATATCGACTGCTATATTATGACCAAAATAAATACTTTGTCAGTAATAAATATCAAAAAGCTATGTTTTACGTAAAACAATTGAACAATTATTTGAAATAAACCTAAAAAATCACCAAAATATTTACCATTCACAACAATAAATTATAAAACCAAAATTAAAACAATACCACCCAAATAAATATTAGCATTAACTACAAACATTTAGACAACAACCTGAATGTGTATATATATATATATACATATATATGTGTGTGTGTGTGTGAATGTGTTTGCATATATATTGATATATATATATATATTTACAGTATTTATATATGTACACATATAATACACACACAATACATAGATAGAAAGATAGATAGATAGATAGATAGATAGATAGATAGATAGATAGATAGATAGATAGATAGATAGATAGATCACTGATAGATTGCTGTGTCTTGGGGAACTTTTGGAATATTGACTGCTAAGAAATTACATGCACATTGCCTAAAGAGTGTACGCTAAGAATTGTAAGTGTTTCGTTCTTTCTAGCATATACAGCATTTTTAATGTGTGTGGAGGGGAACAGAAAGACCAAGTAAATTTTCTGTGCTTGAGGAAAGAATTTGGGATACTCACAGCCCTGAAGAAGAGACTGTGTCTCAAAGCACGTGTTGGCTGTTTCTGTCATTTTCAAGAGACAGTATATATTGGCTGTCTATGCTGCTTTTCAAGTGTGTACAACTGGAGAATAAAAGTAAAAAAATTTGGAACAGATACGTTTGTAACTGTATGTATTCTCAGACTACCCTTTATTATCTATCTATCTCTCTCTCTCTCTATATTTATATATATATATATATATATATATATATATATATATATGTGTGTGTGTGTGTGTTTAATATATATATAGATAACTATTACATACCGCAGTAGGTAATTATAATTAGGACCTAGCTTCCATAGGAAAAGGATTTTTTGAGTTGGCTGTAAATTTGGTGCCGTTTGACGAATCTCCATGAAATTCATTTTTAAAGAAATGTGTCTTGTTGAGTCTTGTTGTGCGTGCAATGTTTTGGGTCATTTATCAAGGGAGAAGCAAGAAAAGGGGGGGGTCAAAAAAGTATGTTTCCCATGTTAATTCCCAAAGAGATTTTAGACACCAGCAGTACGAATCGCTAAATAGAATTACACCAAATTTGACAGGAAGGTAGCTCCTGGTCCAGAAAACACGCTTTTTCTTATTTGGTGTTAATCAGTTCAGTGGTTTCTGAGATATTCAAGGAAAAACAAATTTGTCTATCTAGGCAACAGAATAACTCACAAATTCTGCAGAGATCTGATTGACTACCAACACCTCAACCAGGAAGTGTTGGCAGCCATTTTGGGACTCAGACTTAGCCAAGTCCCAAACAAAAAGATAAAAAATAAAGAAAAGGGAGCAGCGTATAAATACCCTGAACTCCTAGCCATGGTGCTGGGGTCCTGCTGGGACGATACAAAACAGCTCTTTAAAAAAACAATTGCTGTGAATTTGTGGAAAAAACTTTGGAAAAACGAGCATGGGCTCTCTGCTTGTCTTCAAAGAAAGCCATATGTGGCCCAAGTCCCTGGGGCATATGCATATCTATAAAAGAAAAGCATGTTGGTGCATGGGGACCTCCTCCTATCACTCATAAGAGCTCCAGGGAACACAACTTCCTCACAGCTTTATTTAATTAATGGAGGGGGCCAGACAGACCTCATCTTCGGGCTGTTTGAAGCCCCAGGGACCACCACCTCCTAGGGACTAAATGAAAATTATTGCGGGGAAACACACGGATCCCCCCATGCCCTAGGGATCACAACCTCTTTGGGGTTATTAACATTTTTTGAAGAGAGAGAGGGGGTTGCGTGGCCCCTTTCCCAGGCCATATACAGCCCCAGGGACTACCTCCTACCTGGGACCAGCCTGTGCCAATTAAAGGAGGGGGCAGAGCAGCCATTAATTACCATGGGGACCACCCCCCCCAGGGTCAGCTCCTGCTATCTTCCAAAGTGCTAACCCTCAGGAGATAGCTGTTTGCTTTTGCTTGGCCGTGCTAATTATAACTCAACTTTCCATTAGCCTTTTAATGATGAGGACTGGCAGAAAGCCTGTGCAGGGGGCACCAGAGGGGCCCATGCACTATCCATACTCATTCATGGGCAGTGCAGGGGCCCCCCTGCCCAGCACCCTCAGAAAGTGCACTATCTGCTTTGCAGACATTGTGCATTCCGAGGGTATTGCTGTGCTACAGTAATGGCCTTGGCTCCCCTAAGGGAGCCAAAACCAAGACTGTAGCACTGTTTCCGCAGGACAGCCCAGTGAGAATGCTGTAATACAATGTTCCTGCTGGTCAGCCCGGCAGGAACATTATAATATGACAGGAGGGACGCCACTGGCATGACGGCAACATCCTCTCTGAAAGTTTTGCAATCAGCCCTTCCGACCACCAAACTCATAATGAGGCTCTAAGTGTACGTAAATTAAGAAAACTATAAATTCACTCAAATAGCGTTGGTAAAAACAAACCTAATGACATGAATACTCTACAAACTACCAAAAAATTAACATTTAAAATGAAACATTTTTTTTTCATCCATCTGACACGATAGCACCTGCTCTACAACAGAACATACCTAACAGAAAAGCTTCAAAACCGTGTGGAACTTTTATACAGACTATAAATGTAAGTATGCAAAATAGAAGTAGTTGCATTATTTTACAGTTGAATAACAAGTGAGCAAACTTTAAAATATTGCATATATTTGTACTAAGACACTACTTTCTGATACAATGACAGAGACGAAGACAGAAAAATACAAAACCTCAAATGATGGAAAACAGTTACTTAATTACAAGAGCTGCAATGGTGTGTGCTTCCTACCTGTCTATTCAATCTTTTTTATGGCAGACCTGTATCAGCAGTTTGATAACAATAATGCCCACCCTCCGAAATTTTTAAATCCCCATTTAAAATATCTGCATAGTGCGGATGACACAATACTTCTTAGTTAGATCCCTATAGGCCTACTGCAATCAATTGTGTCACTTGATTAATATAGTTTACTTAACTGTTTGAAATTGAACATTAAGAAAATCAAGTTAATGTCAATAGGATGGAGGAACACTGAAGTCCGAGCCTGGCATGCAAGAGGAAGGTCTATTGAAGTCATACAGAATTATAAATACTTTCGAATATTATTTGATGATAATTTCTTTTAAAGGTCATTTTATTGGTTTAAGAACTAAGACAGCCTCTTTTATTTATGCTACATGACAAATTAAGGTGCCAAGCATACAAACATTTACTTTAAATTGTGGGAGTCACGTTGACTTCTGCTTTTGCTTATTGCTCAATCATTTTCAAAGGGAAGGATGCCAAATTACTTGACTTGTTGCTAATCAAGGCATGTAAGTATGTTTTTGAGATTCCAAAAGACATTGGCGAGACAGGTGTCTTTTCTTAAAGCTATCTATTCCTTTATCCTTATCTGACTTAAGTTCTCTAGTAAATATGTGCTGGCAGGAAAGACTAACTCTATGTAGGCTGGGTCCAGGAGATCCTATTTGACAAAGTGCTGGCAGAGTTGTGAACTACAGTTGGGGGTTCAGAAATTAACAGAATTTGTTTTAAACAGTTTTTAAATCAAAAGACAAAGGTACTGTCACACCTAGTGGATACGAATGCAATAGCAGCAAAGAAGCATGCTCGGACTGTGATACATTCTTATGATAGAGATCCAGTCCTACTTGACTCCTTATTTTCTATCACTTATGAGGGATGTATTCTTGTAATTACACTTTGGCAGGTAACCAGCAATAAACAGCACTCCAAAATTGTAAAAACAATGGGCATCTAGTTGTTGTAGGCTGTGTGGGTTTCCTCAGAAAACCTGAACTCACAAAATATGTGTCTGTCCTGACTTGTTTGATGCTTGTCACATTCTTACAAAACCACTGTTCAGAGAAGCAGCAGATGTCGACAAGGCCTTATGTTATGTTTATCGGGCAAATCAGTACCATTGATTTGCCAAGTTGTGAAGTTCTTGGATTCATTGTTTTCATAATCATTTTGCACTTTTATTTTTCACCTTGAAATTTGCAGTGGCCACACTTATATTAATTGAATGGCAGGGGAAAGAATGTTTCAACTGCATTTGTTTCTGCTAATTGCATTCTTGATTTAATTTTTTTCAGGATGACGGTTAGAATAATGTTTACATCTTTTTAAAACTTTGGTAGCAACTTTTTCGATCCATCGCTGTGTTTTAGTTCCAATGCTCTCCTTTTGAATGACCTGGTAGGAACTTATGTATATATTAATTTCCTCATATGTATCCAAGTACTTAAGCATTTGCCAGATGTTAATTCTTTGAGCAGTCAGGTCAACGATTTTATGTACAAAATTATAGTTGTATATTATACTGTGTTTTTTTCGTAAAGATTTTTATTAATCAGACAGTAAATCCTGGACACACGGGATACACCTACAGTCCCGTAAGTTCATCAACAGGAAATATAAATTGGAAATGTGCCAAATACTATTCTAATGCATGCTATGGGAGGGCAACTTCAAAAATGAATGTTGTTATCCATGTAACAGAGCACAAACACCTCCCAAATGTATCACAAATAGAAGTAAGGGAAGTGTTGTATGATGTACAAAAAGGAAAGCAGGCACTCACAGGGACCCACCACTGAAATTCTTAAGGATATACTACCTAAAATCTTCAAACACATCACAGGCCAACTACCACCTAAACCCACCACAGTCCTAAAAGTGGACCGGTAAAGCCGTGGGGAGGATGCCACTGTTGTTCCGGTGGCACCTTACTGCAAGCGTATCACAATTTTCCCACAGGGCTGACTGGCGGGAACATTATATTATGCGTTCCCACCTGGCTGACTGGCGTAAACACTGCTGCGATATTGGTCTCAGCTCCTTTAAGGGAGCCGAGACCAAAATTGCAGCACACCAGCACCATCGGAAGGCACACAGTCTCCAAAGCAGATAGCCCCTGCACTGCCCATTCCACCAGCTGTTCTATGGCAGGGTCCCTGCCATGGAAAGGCTGGCGGAAAGCTGAGTTGTAATCAGTAAGGCGGTGGTGCGTTCAGCACCCTTCTGGCTGAGTACAACTCAGACCTCCATCAAACCCATCAAGAACTATGTGGGGACAGCCATCTCCTGGTGGGTCCACCCACCAGTGTTGTAATGTGGTGGTTGGATAGCCACAGTTGCAGCAGTCCCACCACGAATCTGGCCAGCCTCGTAATGAGGCTCTTATTTCATAAACTATAAAAGCTACCATCAATACTCCTCCTGCTCTTAGAAGGTACCAAGGCACAGGAAAATCCGAACATTTAACAATGACACATAGGCCCTCATTGTGACATTGGCGGTATATCCCACTTATCGTAATGCTGACGGCTGCAAAGTTACCACGTCAGTGCCGGATATCTGTTCACCCTATTATGACACACACCCACCAACCCGACAGAATTCAGTCACACACACAAATCCGCCAGACCAGGCATCAGTGATAAAGTGGCGGTCCCAAAATCCACCCCAACAGAACAATGCCCATCACATTATGACCCATGAATCACCACAATGGACATTCAACGGGGGTAAACCATTGCCGGTACATACCGCTACGCTCACAATGGACAACCACATACAAAACAGAACCACATTGGACAATTCAAACAACACACACCTGACACCCATATACACACCACACCCACACCCCTATAAAACACACACCCACATTACCCACAACCCTTCACGACTGCAAAGCATTGCCACCAGAGAGACACCAAGACCACTGACACAACTAGAGCCACACACTACTCACACCTATACACTACTCACGCACTCCACATCACACACCCCCAACACATTATCCAACACACCCTCACCAACACACCTCATATAACACCCATGGCACCACAAAGACACCCCCGTTTCACGGAGGAGGAGCTGAGGGTCATGGTGGAGGAAATTGTCAGGGTAGAGCCACAGCTATTTGGAGCACAGGTGCAGCAGATATCTATAGCTAGGAAGATGGAGCTATTGCGGAGAATCGTGGACAAGGTCAATGCCATTGGACGGCACCCCAGAACTAGTGATGACATCAAGAAGAGGTGGTACGACCTATGGTGGAAGGTAGGTTCCATAGCAGCAAGACAGCAGCTCGCTATCCAGAGGACTGACGGTGGACCCCTACCTCCTCCCTCACAACTCACAGCATGAAAGGAGCAAGTCTTGGCAATACTGCAGCCTAAGGGCCTGGCCAGAGTTGGAGGAGGACTGGACTCTGGTAAGTCAACTCTCTACTATTATCACCCCCCTACCTGCATGCCATCACATACCCTCACCCTCCCTCCCATCACTCCACTACATCCCACACACTCACATCCCACTCATCCCAATGTCAAGCCCTGCATGCTGTACCAATGCATGGACACCCGTCACAGCACTGCATGGACACTCATCGCTTAAGCATGCACACCATAGAGAACTAACAATCCCACCATACACTAACATACACAAGTGAAAGCTGGCAGGGCGAATCCAACCATAGAGGGGAAGCCACAGATGTACAATATGTCAGACACATAAACCATAACACATCATTTACATCCACACAGGTACCCCAGCCAATGTCAGCGGAGAGGAGGTGGCAGCAATATCCATTTCCCCCACAGAAGAGGCCACAGTGATGACAGTAACTCTGGTCTTCAGGATCTGGGCGACCTACCTGGCCCATCAGGTAACACTGGGCAGCACTGGGTTACCCAAGCTCTGTGACACACCACCATTGAGCCTCCCCCATCAGGATCCAACACCACAGCACCCACACAGCGTACCCACACCTCTGTCCCCAGGACACGTCAGTCGGGTATATCTACCTCTAAAGGGACCTCAGGCCACACCTTGCATCCAAAACAATCAGGGACCTGGGGTCTGTGGCAGTGGGCATACGGTTCAGGGGGCCGGGCACAGGCCAACAGGGAAACTGGGAGGAGTGCTGTGTGCCAGGGGGATGACAGGCCCAGGGAACCGAATCTCCAGGGGGCACTCTCCGAGATCCTGGGACCCTACCAACATTCCCAGGGCACGATGGGCCAGATCCTGAACAACGTGCAGGAGAACAGGCGGCTGAACGGGGACAGTACCAGGGGATCAGGGAGGACTTGCAGGCCATTAACAACACCCTGATCTCCATAGCAGGGGTGCTGGCAGACATGGCCAACATTATGAGGGAGGCAGTCTCACAGCAGCGGGCCCCTGCCACAAGCCAGACATCTGAACAGCCTTCCACTTCCGCTGCCGCTGGTGGCCAGGAGGCCCCGCCACAGGACTCACAGGCCATCAGCACCCCTCCCCCCTGCAGAAGGTGTACCACCCCGCAAACGTTCCCTGCAATCCAGACACAAGCCAGAGATACTTGCCTAGACCCCTGCCAGGAAATGAGACTCTCCGGATTGTCCCCCTTGTTTCCCACTCTGTCACCATGTCCACCTTGAACTGCCATTGCTCCCCTTCCTATGTCCCCTTGGACAATGCACCTGTGCTACAAACAGAACTGGAACAATACCCTGGACTTTCCTCCATCATCACCCCATCTCATTGCACTTTCCCCCTATAAAGTAGCACATCAATAAACAGCCTTTGAAAAAATTCCATTTGAAGTATGTCATGTATATTAAATATGTATTATTTGAAACAAGTACAAACATTGCAAATTAACTGTACATAGAATGAGCATAGATTAATGACCTGCAGCTGGCTGTAGTGATCACATCAGGAGTATATGTCAAGTCACCAACATCTGCAAAATGAATTGCCAAAGGGAACAGTAAGTGGGCATAGAAGTGGGAAATATCAGCATGCCATTCCCACACAGATTACAAACAAAGACATTAAAATGTAAAGTTACACTGTCCAACCTGTGTGTCATTGGAAGTATTTTCGCATAACTGATGTTCTGTTGTCCTCATCCTCATCCTCTGTCTCCTCATCCTCACTGTCCAGAGGGTCTACTGCTGCCACAAGGGCATCTCCAGTCTCCTCCTCCTGCAGAAAAGAGACAGGGTGTCTGAGGGCCAGGTTATGCAACATGCAGCATGCCACTACTACCTGTCAGACCTTCTTGGGTGAGTAGCACAGGGATCCACCTGTTAGATGGAGGCACCGAAACCTGGCCTTCAGGAGGCCAAAGGTCCTTTCAATTATCCTTCTGGTTCGCACATGTGCCTTATTATAACATTATTTTGCCCTTGTCCTGGCATTCCTCATGGGGGTCAGCAGCCATGATAGGTTTGGGTAACCAGAGTCACCTGCAAATATTGAGGGACAACATTTAGCCACACACTATGCTGTATGACCCACACCATACCCACACACCAACATCTACTGGGTGGGAACCAGGGCTCACCTATTAGCCATACCCTGTGCCTTGTAGTTGACCCACCAAATTTTTAATGCTGCTATTCCTCAGGACAAAGGCATCATGCACCGACCCTGGATACTTAGCATTGATGTGGGAGATGTACAGGTCCGCCAAGCACACCATCTGAACATTCATGGAGTGGAAACTCTTACGATTCCTGAACACCTGTTCATTCTGGCGGAGGGAGGGGGACAAATGCATTATGTGTACTATCAATCACCCCAATTATGTTGGGGATATGTCCCATTGCATAAAACTCGGCCTTCACAGTGGCCAAATCCTCAACCTCTGGGAAAACAATCTAGGTGCACATGTGTTTTATCAGGGCAGACAACACTGCTGTCAGCACTATAGAAAATATTGGCTGTGACATTCCTGCTGCCAAGCCCACTGTCACTTGGAAAGAACCAGTTGCCAGGAAATAGAGTACAAATAGCACTTGCACAAGAGGGGGGATCCCAGTGGGGTGACGGATAGCATATATCAGGTCATGCTCCAGTTGGTCACACAGCTCTGTGATTGTGGCCCTGTCAAATCTATAGGTGAGGATAATGTGTCTGCCCTCCAGTGTTGCCCAGTCCACCAGGGGTCTGTACACAGGGGTATGTCTCCATCTCCTATTCATCCTCAGCGGTAGGTATCTAAGGGACACAAGAGTGAGAAGGCTGTCAGAAACTGAACATTGGAGCCACATCAGGAGTTTGCAATCTGTAAACTTGTAATGGGTCAGTGTGATTTACCCAGTATGTGCCTATTTCTCCTGTGATGCAGCATTAATCCATAGGGCTGCTCCCCCCTGAAATGACATCCGCCTGTCTGTGTGGAGGGACAGGTGAAAGTGAGGTAATTTCACTGACATTGTGCGCCATGGCCGGAGATGGCCAGGTAACCGCTGTGCAACACCTTATTGGTTAATATTGGACCCTATGGGGTACAGTGGCCAATGGTAATCTACGCCGGTGGTAACGGTATGCACCTCTGCGGACGTGACCGCCATTTTCTATCTGATTCCTCACTTGCTACCTGACCTTCCATAGGAGAGGACCTACACTGCATGTGCTGCTGTGACCTGTGTCTGGAACCTACCATGACCCGTGTGACCGGGCAGATGGCCCCAGCCTTCACTTCAGGGGAGTTGGAGAGACCAACAGGTGAGTACACTGTGAGCACGATGGAAGTGGCATGAATGCATGGAGTTGTGTGTGTGAAGGCTTCATGTAAGGGGGTGGCTGTCTTCTCTGCGGTGTACACGCTGTGTGCTAGGCTATGTGTGTGCCAATGGTGATGGAAACAGGTATGGTGGGCCATATATGTAACAGACTGGACTGTTTGTCTAATGGTGTTTTCCTATGTGTATTGCCTCTGCAGGTCAGCGCCCATCAAAAGTAGGGTATATGGCATGCCATCGCCAAGGAGGTGCGGACCCTGGGGGTCTATGGCAGGCGGTGCACCCACTATCGCAAACGGTGGGAGCACCTGAGACGCTGGGCACGGAAGACGGCGGAGGCCTAGCTGGGGATGGCCTCCAAATGAGGAAGGGGTGCCCATTGAACCCTGACACCCCTGATGGCCTGCATTCTGGTGGTGGCCTATCCAGAGCTGAATGGGTGCTTGAGGGCATCACAGCAGCCACAAGGGGGTGAGTACAGAGGCTATCATTACAACTTATGGCTGGTGGGGTGGTGTCCGGCTGGTGGATGTGTGTCAGTGGGAGATGGTGCAGCCATTGATCCAGTGTATCCTTTGTCTCTCTCCCTCCCTTTCTTGTTTTGTCATCCTGTCCTTATATGCGTTAGCATCATCTGGCGAAGGAGCAGAGGCACAAGTGACGGAGGGATCTGCATCCCACAGGACCCAGGAGGCAGAGTCCACTGAGAGTACCAGTGGGAAGGAGGGTGAGGTAAGCACCACGGCGGAGACTGGAGGGGACAATTAAGACTCAGATACCTCCTTTGACGGAAGCTCCCTGGTAGTAGCGGACATTTCTGTGACCACCGCAGCTACAGGTACAGGCCCCACCCCCATACCAGCACCACCCTCCCAGCAGCCCCTCAGTGAGCTTCCTGTGCCCGTTCAACCAGGAGTGTGGGCATCTCCTTCGCCACAGGCACCTCAGGCCCTGCCCTAGTTAGCCCTGCTGCCCTGAATGAGGAGGCTATTGACCTCTTGAGATCCATCTCTTTAGGACAGTCAGCCATTGCGAATGCCATCCAGGGGCTGGCAGACCACATGCAACAATCTAATGCATTCCTGTAGGGCATTCACATTGGATTTGCGGCCCAACAGAGATCGATCCAGGCTCCGGCCTCCTCTCTGATGGCAACCATTGTCCCTGTTTCTACCATCCCCCTCCAACTTCCTCTTCCCAGTCCCATTCTCCTCTACCCCAACCCATCCAAAGCACACAGCCAGATGAGCATGCACACAGGACAACACCCAAGAGTGTCACAGGCAAACACAAGCAACATACGTCATCCCACAAGCACTCACGCAAACACCATACAGTTGCAGACACTACAACATCCACTGCCTCCACTGTCTCTCCCTCCTCCCCATCCACCACCTCCCTTCCAGTCACATCTACACTCACACCTGCATGCACTACATCAGCATCCACTACTAGCATCTTCACCACACCAAGCAGAACACACACCTCACTGGCAGACACCTCCACAACATCCATGCACACGTCCCATGTGTCCTCTCCCACTGTGTCTATCCCTCCTTCTAAAGTACACAAACGCAAGCACTCAGACACCCAACAGCCAAACACCTCACAACAGCATACAAATAATGCACCTGCACCCAAATCCAGCAGACAGACACCTCCAACAACCACTCCCTGATCCTCCACTCCCATTCCTTCTCCCTCTTCCCAATGTCCCTAAGAAACTTTTCCTATCCACCATTGATGTCTTCCCTACCTCTCCCCCCGTCCTGCATGTATGGCCAGGCTATCACGAACCCAGCTAAGCACCTCAGCCACAAAGTCCACGGGTCCAGTTCCATCCGCACCTACTTGTGGTGGAAAGGATTCCAGGCCACATATACTGAAGGGAAAGGATCCTGCACCAGCAGGCAAGAACGGCAAGGCGCCTGCACCAGCAGGCAAGAAGGGCAAGGAGCCTGCACCATCAGGCAATAAGGGCAAGGAGCCTGCACCAGCAAGCAAGAAGTGCAAGGAGCCTGCACTAGCAGGTAAGAAGGGCAAGGAGCCTGCCCCAGCATGCAAGAAGGGGAAGGAGACTACACCTGCTGCCCGAAAGGTCAAGGAGCCTGCACCAGGAGGCAAGAAGGACAAGGAGCCTGCGGCGCCACACGAAAGGGCAAGGAGCCTGCACCAGCAGGCAAGAAGGACCAGGAGCCAGCACCAGCAGCTGTCATGGAGCCCCCTCCACCAAGCATGGTTGTGCATCCATCTGAGGGTGCTGGGCCTGCGCAGGCTCCTCCCCCCACCACCACCCCAGCACCACCACAGTGCATCCATCCGAGGGTGCAGGGGATGTGCAGGAGCCTCCCACCACCACCATCACACTGCAGCCATCACCGCCAGCGAATGCAATGTGATCCTGCCTCCATGGGCTGCTGTGCGGCCCGTCCACTCCCGAACCAGTGGCCAAGTCTCCCACTTGAGAGACTGTGACCTTGCACTCCCCAGGACAAAGCGCAGGGCGTGTTGCCCCCTCCAGAACCAGTGGGCAAGACTTCCACTAGGGAGACTGTGGCCTTGCACTCCCCAGGACCAAGCGCAGGGCATTTTGCCCCCTTCAGGACCAGTGGTATTGTTTCCGCATCCGGCTAATCTACCCCTCTCCTCCTCCTGAGGTGCCTGCCTCTTTGCCAACTGATGGCCCTACAGTGTTCTCTCTGTATTGATGAAGGTGACAAGTGGGGCCTTGGACTTTGCCCTGTGGCCATGTGGCCCATGCGAACTGAAGACTGGGCAGTGTCCCTTTTTCTGTACATTTGTAGATATCTGTAACATTTTCATACTGTGTTGATATTATTACATTCACTTTAGGAAATTTGTTTTGTCCTAGCATTATTCAGCCAATTTAGGGGGATTAACTTGCTATCTTTTGCATCTGGTTGTGTGTATGGGGTGTGTGTGGTGCGTGTGTGTGTCACTATTGTTTTCCTCCCCACCCTTGTGTGCTAAGCGGCTGTACTCACCGTCATTGTCTTCACCCGGCATTGGTGTTCATGGTGGAGCAGAGCATAGAATATAATCAGAAATGCATGCAGTTTGGGTTCCATGGCGGCGTGGTTGTTCACTGTGTCTCCAATGGTGAGTCTTTCCACTTCTGAGCTCTTTTTCCGCCAGGTTTTTGATGTTGGTACCAACCCGGAAAAGGTGGCGGTTTGCAGGGTCTTAATATGGTGGGCGGAACTTTGACTTCTGTCTGGCTGTAGGCGGCTACCGCTGTGGTGGCTGTTGTTTCCGCCCTGGCGGTCTGTGTGGTACATTGGCTGTCTTTCGGAGATCTTTCCTCCATGGCCATAATTTGGCAGTAATTACAGCTGGCAAGTTGGTAGTATTGCTGCCAATTTATCAGCGACCGCCAGGGTCGTAATGAGGGCCATAATGAGGAACCTTTCCTTTAACCTAAACAATGAGAAACAAATCCTAATACTCTCTATAGCAAATAACTTACTAAAACTAAGCTATTGTCAAACCAGGATGATGGATGGGACCTTCAAAATGTGTCCTAAACCATTCACTCAGATATACAACATATATAGTGAATATCAAAAACAAATATCCCTTTTATATATGTCCTACTACCATATAAACAAAGCAGCACTTACTATGATCTCCTAAACCACATTGATCATAAAGAAAATAACTACTACCCCCAACAAATTATCATAGACTTTGAGCAAGCCATGATTCAAACCATTTTAAAAGTTTATACCCACACAGCCATATAAGGCTCTTAATATCATTTTAATCAAAGCACATGGAGACACCTCCAGCAATCTGCACTAATAACCCGATTACGAGGCTGGCGGTTTTAAGACCGGCAGCCTCGTGGTGGCGGTCGGACTGCTGCGGCTGTGGGGGTCGGATCGCCACGGCTGTGGTGGTCAGACTGCCGCAGCTGTGGAGGCTGTACCGCCACATTATGAGGTTGGCGGGCAGACCTGCTAACCTGTCGCCGTCCCCACCTGGATTAGTAATCCCGACGGGCTGACAGTGGTCTTGGCTGTAATTGTCCAGCCGGTGCAAAACTCAGTACCGTCCTGCTGATTACAACGTTGTTCACTGCCAGCCTTTTCATTGCAGTCTGACTGCCATGAAAAGGCTGGCAGAGAACAAGTGCAGGGGGGCACAGAGTGGGCCCCTGCATTGCCCATCACCATAGCATGGGCAGTACAGAGGGATCCCCCTGCTTAGCACCTTTGAAATCCGCACTGTCTGCTGTGCAGACAGCGCGCATTTCAAGGCTGCTGGTGCACACTGCATGCAACAGCATTGCTACCGGCTCAATTATGAGGCGGGAACAATGTTGCTGCACCTTTCCCACTGGACTGGCCGGTGGGTATCTTGGTTCTCGCCCGTCGGCCCAGTGGGAAAGTCATAATAGGGGCAGTGGGGAGACTGCCACCTCTTCGGCGGTGTCCTCACCACGGGTATGGAGGTTGGGTTTTTCGACTGCAAAACTCCTAATCAGGCCCTACGTGTAGAATATTCTACTGTCAATTTGCCTTTCAAATAAAAAATATATACCACTTGCAAATCATGTCATGGAAGTAGCTAACCACTACACTTTACTAAGAGAAAGCCCTTTCTACCAACAAAATGAAGACACATTCAGCCCCCTCAGAGATTATTTCAAAAACACTTTAGTTGGCAGACTGCACCACTCGGGACACAGATGCAAACCAAATTCCAAATACCATGGTGCAATGTCCATGGCAGTATCTTGGCAAAGGAAGCCAAAACAACAATGGATTGGAAGGTATGGCACACACCAGACAGTTCCCAACCTACACTTTATTAATTTAAAGAAGCATTAAAAAAAGCAAAGCTACCAACAATTATGAATGGAGCAATCTGTTAGCCAAATTAACCTTAAATAACAATGTGCAATTCAAAGTCAAACTCTTTATAAATAACAAAGAAGTAGATTATTTAGAAGTGAAAGGAAAAGCATATGATAAAATAAATAGTAACCTACAAAATGTCCCAAAAAGCTATCACTAAATCTAAATCAACATTACAAATCTTTTTTTATAAATAATAAATATACTTTTTTAAGGCAAATGTTAATGAAGACTGAGATAATAAAATTATATAGATAATTTCAACAAAAAATGTAACAGACACCAACTAAAAAACTGAAAAGACAAAGTCAGTCCATCACAAATCATAAGTACAAAAATTAAACAGCACAATTCAAAATAGCAATCACATGATATTTACACTAATAATAAAATATAACATTTGCCACTCAAGGGAATAAAATAAATAAGGGCTTCATTACGAGGATGACAGTCTTGCGGCTGCCAGCCTAGTGGTGATGGTCAGACTGCTGCACTCCAGGTGGTCCGACTGCCACATTAAGACCCTGGTGGTCGGATCCGCACAGTTTTCATTGGGATGAGCCGCGGGAACCTCTGATTTCAGAGGTTTCCGCTGGTCAGCCCAGTAGAAACCTTGTAATAGGACAGCAGGGAGCCCACCAACTCCACGGCAGTCCCCTGTCCATGGGTCTGGCGGTCCAGGATCGTAATGATGCCCTAAATCTCACTGTTGTGTATCTGCGTAGTCAAGAATAGTAATCCACCAAAAATTGAAAAAATATCATCCAAAAAGCCCCAAAAAATGCAAAAATAAAATTAATCCAATAAAGATCCCTAAAGCAATCCACAGTGTTTAGGAACTATAAAAATCCAACAAATTGTTTAAAAAGAACTCTCTAGGGAACCTGAAAAAAAAAATCATGCTAAAAAGCATAATTTTATTGTGAACCAAAATTGATTTAATTTATAAAAAAATAGAAACTCCCAGTTGACATAGGACACATTCATAGAAAAAAACCTGAAAAGTAAATAAGAAAACCCACCCACAAAACATAGTACATTCTCATAAATACATATACAACACACTTATATATCAAAATATAAGTACCATAACAAAATTTAACATAACATAACATAACGATAAGTTACCTAAATGGGGCATAAAAATGCAAAACTATACACTAGAGAAAACCACTGCTACTATTACATCTGAAATTACAGAAAACCCACAAACAACACTATAAATAACTTCTAGAGCTCTCCCGTAAGGGCCACCCACCCTCAAAACACTTGAAATATCATGAAAAAGGGACATGCATGTTCTAATGAACAGTAGTACCTTACTGTGATCAGGTTTTGGGAAAAAAGACAAAAAATGACCCAAACAGACAACGGAAAACAAGGTAGTGGTAACAACAATTACTGCAAAATAAAACAAAAAATAGACTATCTCCCATTTGAAATGAATAGGAAATAATGAACAAATGTTGTAAAAATGCACTAAAAAAAAGAAAAACATATGAAAAATATAAAAAAAGGTGCAAATGTTGCAAAAGTGAAAAGTATTAATTAAATAATAGTATAAAATATATAAAATTATGTAGTATTTACTGAAAAAAACTAAGCTGAAATGAGGATGAAAATATGATTATAAAACCATGTAAGAAATGTTTAAAAAGTGTTAAACAGTGGAAAAAGTGGAAAATGTACAATATACAAGAGCATTTAAATATATAATTTACATTAGTTTTTAAGCCCATAGGTGCGTTCATCGGCCACTGGCCAACACACTCACACCCTCCTTGGTGCCGGCCACAACCATTTGCCAAAGGCAGAGAGGGGTTTTAATTTTGTTTTTTTATTCAAAACTCCGTCGGGAGAGCTTCCATGTTCTCCCCCACACTCCCACGACCCTTCCTGAAACGGTTTCCTGGCTGTGGATCACAGCCGCGATGCGATCCACAGCCAGGAAACCCCACTAAACACCAGGGATTACACTTGAGGGATGGCCCCCTCTGTAAATGCCCCAAGGGAGCATTTTTTTTTAAACCGTTTATCCATGGGGTTAGAAATAAAACATTATTTTAAAAAATTTTAAAAATTGAAATTAAACTGACAGGTGGTCACCCGTTAGCAGGGCTGATCCCCTCTGGAAGCAATTTTTTTTAAATAGATGTACATTTCCCTGGGGGCCCGATCGCCCATACATTATACATCTATTATAAAAATATTGATATATATGTATATAAATATTATATATATATATATATATATATATACATATATATATATATATATATATATATGAATATAAGACTTACGAGTAGATATCACAATCGTTATTAAACCATCGGATAATGGAGTAAATACCATATTGATGAATAGTATTGACTACATAAAGGAGGCCAAAAGACAATTGGGTAACAAAAAACATTATAGTGAATTGAAAAGTAATCCTATGGAAACCCTGACGGGTACATAGCGCGCTTTATAAATACCATGATTGATTGATTGATTGATTGAAACATATATTGTGGAGTATCATAAGAAATTACAAATATGGTTAGATAAAGGATTATTGGAGGAGGAAGAATATAGATATCTTAAGACGGATCATCTGATTGTTCCAACAACATATTTTTTGCCAAAAGTTCATAAAAATAAATCTAACCCACCTGGACGCCCTATTGTAGTTCAATTGGTCATTACTTGAAAATACCTCCAGATTCATAGATATTTTCTTGTTCCCATAAGTTTCGAGTCGTCCATCATATTTAAGGGATTCTATGGATTTTCTGAATAGGATTAATAATATAACTTGAAAAAGTACTTACATAATGGCTACTATTGATGTTGGTTCTCTTTATACGTCAATTAAACACAAAGATGGTTTAGAAGCCTGTCGATATTTTTTAAGACCTAGATCCATTAGCCTTTTGGAACATTCAGAAATGTTGATAGAAACGTTCAGTACTGTTTGACCTACAATGCCTTCATATTTGATAGTAAATATTACTTACATGAACAAGAAACAGCTATTGGGACTTCGTTTGCACCAACATATGCAAATCTGTTGATGGGAATGTGGGAATCAGAAGTGGAGTGGCAAGAGAATAACCAAGAAACACTAGATCATATTATCATGTGGGTACGTAACATCGATGATCTCTTCCTTATATGGGAAGGGGGGCAAGAGACCTTGGTACAGTTTATAACTTCTCTCAATGATGACCCTCAACAGCTGAAGTTTACATATGAAATGAGTAATCTGGAGATCAATTATTTAGACACTGGGGTGTATATTAAAAATGAAAAAGTTTGCACAAAAATGCATAGGAAACCAACAAGTGCAAACAGTTTGTTACATGTGAATAGTGGACACCCGAAGGCGCAAAAGTGGAGTGTCCCATTTGGAGAATTTTTGAGAGTGAAGTGCAATTGTACAGAAGAAATGGAATTGAAAGCTCAAATAGACGATATGTATGATAGATTTTACAAAAGTGGATATCCAAGATCAGTCCTAAATGATGCTCCAAAAGGAGAAGTGCAATGTACGAGAGATGGATTATTGATACCTAAAATGAAAAAGAATTATGACGATTCGAAAATGAATGATGTGTCATGTGCTTTGATGCAGGCTGTCAAATGACAAAGATACTGTTAGAGGACAACTGGAAATTGTTGTTATTGGATGAAACACTATAAAAAACTTTGCATAATTATCCGGAAATTACCTACAGGAGAGCACCGACACAGGGTGATCATTTAACAAGTAGCTACATGATTCCACCGAAGAAAATTGGATTAAATTGGCTGATGTGTAATCAACAAGGTTTTTGGAAATGTGGCAAGTGCAAAGCGTGCACCTTTGGGAAGAATATGACGCAGTTTAAAAAAATTGCCGGTAGAATAATGAACATTATGGCAAGAATAAACTGTGAAACTCCGCCTGTGATCTATGTATTGGAATGCATCTGTGGTAAAAAAATATGTGGGTAGTACTGTGAATAAACTAAAACTACGCATATTACAACACCTCAGGGCAATAAACAATCAGGATCCAACATGTTCAATGGCAAAACATATTTGGGAACAACATCAAGGTAAACAAAAGGGACTCAAATATTATGGCATTCAACATATCAAACAGAAGACTGGAGGAGGAGATCGTGAACAAATATTAAGGAGAATGGAATCTAAATGGATCATCCTGATTGGAAGTCAGATACCCTGGGGCCTAAACACGGACGAGGAACTGCATAGACATTTATGAAAGACCAGTATTTGGAATGATATAGATGAGACAAATGAATATCAGCCAAAATGTATGGAGGAAAAAAGGTATATAAAAAGGGAATAGAAATGTATTTACTAAAATATCATTCAAGATTGGAATGTGATTTTGAAAATATATGATTTAGATATACATCTTATTGAGAACAAAATATTTAGATAGATATTTGTTTATAAAAAAACACACCCCTTATATGTTCTGAAATTACTGTAAACAGGTGAAGAGTATAAATATATATATGTGGTGGATACAATATACAGTCAGTGAGTATTTAGATGTAGTTAGATTCTTTGATTAGTTAGAGATGCTCATTGAGCCTTTCATAGCTCTCGTAGATGCTGATAAAACTCCATGGAATGAACATGTTTGAAACATGAATAAGTAAAAAGGAGGATTTGACAAATATGTGTCAATAAAAGCTTGGGTTTGTCAGCTCCAGGATCAATAAAATCAATTTGTTCCACAGAAAAGGTACTTTACCGATATTAGAAATTCGTTCTAAGCCGTTAGATAAGAGCCAGAAAATGACAAACTATTGATAAAATAGTTTAAAATATGATAGGGCAGTTTAGGTATTAATTATAATGATTTGTTCACCATGTCTCAGATTATGTAATTATGTAGAAATAAGTACTTTACCTGTATGTAGAAATGGTTAAAATTAGAGACAGGGACATGGATAAGAACATTAAGATTTTCAAACTGTTATTATAAGATTAAATAATAGCATGTTATCATATTTAGCAAAAAGTATAAAGTTGTCAGAAGTGTGACTATTGAAAGTGAAACAGATAATGAAAGAATTAGCAATCAAAAACGAATAATGGATTTTAATTGGTGCAAGGTGGGTGGTCACATGATTTAAATACGCTTGTGATGCACACAACTCTATGGCCAGTCGAAGGCTCAGGTCGAAACCCTTTTCCATTGTTTTTTGGAACTAGCACTTATCACCTTATACTTTTCACCTTATACTTTATACTATGAAATAAAGAAAAAATCTTTTGGATTTGGTTGATGGTGCCGGTGTCATTCATGCAGCGAGAATTGAGGAAGCCTGGTTCCCTTTTGTTATGAAGTTTGTGAAATATAAATTTATATATATATATATATATATATGTATATATATATATATATATAGAGAGAGAGAGAGAGAGATCTATATATGTATAGATCTATATACATGGATATCTGTATCTATCTATCTATCTATCTATCTATCTATCTATCTATCTATCTATCTATCTATCTATCCATCTATATGTATCTATATATTTATATATCGGGATATCACTTTTGTCAATCTGTGTGTGGTGTCCCTGGGGGCTACGATCAGCTCCAGGGAAACCACACCCACATATAAAACTGATCTCTTTGTATATATAAATATATATATATATATATATGTGTACATATATATATTCGCCACCAGTTATCTCGCACTGCGCGTCTTCAAAGCAAAGCACATACTCCAACCGATGCGTTTCAACCGTAACTTTTAGGCAGCAATAAAAAAGTCAAGCTAACTCTTGTGATTATGTTTCGGCTAGAGAATAATCAGACTTTTGTCTCATGGCAGTTTTGATCTCATAAAGTAGCGCAGAAAGTTTATATGCCTGCTGAAAAGATCAAATCTGTATTTTATGTCAATAGCTGAGTGGATTAGTAATACCAGCCATTACCAGCACTATAACACAAATGAAATGTATGTGCGAGGGGGGCTATGGAGAGATGAAGGACACTTATGCTGAGTGGTAGTGAGGGACTCCGAGGGGGATGTCATGGGAGTGGGAGCACCAATACTGATAGTTGGTCAGGGTGCCACAGGAGCCAAGGACTGTGAGGACGGGTATGTGACAAGGTGAAGAAATAGTCTGTCTTTTTTTCTTTTCTTTTTAGTGTCTCGAGAGAACGTGCTGATTGAGGGAAAAAGCGAAGGTAAACTGCCTGACCTTTACTGTTGCACGCATCACACACACACACACACACCCACCACCAATTTTGTGACTGTCTACCAAGGCTAGTGTTTTGGAAGGACACTATAGCCAGTAGCAGAGATGGCATCTCTTTGGATGACTGCTGCTCAAGCCCTAATTTGGGTAATGGAGGACAGCTCTGACTTAGTATCAGAGACTGAGACAGCAGATACTGAGACAGCAATTGAGGGATAGGACAATGGAGCAAACTCTGACAGTGTTTTTTCAGTCGGTGGAGTCCTATGCGACAGGTCCTCCTCCAGTGATTCTGAGGGAGGTGCTGAGGATAGTAGTGATTTCCCTTTCAAAAGCACAGTCTGTGCAGAAGGACAATAGCGGATTTGCCAAACAGAGAGAGCAGGTGCATGCGGTGCAAGCACAGAGAGAGTGCTCTCTTGGGAGCTCCCCAATTTAGTTCTTCCCTAAATACCACCGCCCAAATCGTATTGTGGAGACATCAAAATTATCTATCACAAAACAACCTAGTTTTGTAAGGCAGACACCTGTGTTTTTGGTCCTGGGCTTGGCGGCCATATAGGGAAACCTACCAGGCCCAGACATTTCTCGAAACCAGACACACGTGGGAGTCTACAGAGGTGTAGCTTGTGCGGATTTCCCAAAGTTTTCTTACCCAGAATACCCTGCAGAGGTGAAATGTTGAATAAAAACTCAATTTTTTCTTGCATTTCTGTCACACAAACTACAGGAATATGGTGGAATCCACAAAATTCCTTCCATCCAAGGTTTTCCCCATCTGTCCTGATAAAAACGCTACCCCACTTTAGTGCCTGTACCTAGTCCCTGTAAAAGGAAATGTTAATGCAAAATGACTTAACTAAAAATTATTAATGATTGTTTATGTGAATTTGTTAGAAAATTATTTACGTAGGAAAATTAATGTGCACATTTGAAATTGTGACCTTGGAGATTGTCCACCAAGATTCACGAATGTACTAATAAAATGACTAGCATACATGAAATATAGAGAAAAACGTATAAAATAATGTAGTAATGTGTCATATTGAGAGATATATCCTATGTTTTGCAATGATGGTAGGCCTTAACTTAGCTAATGTCTTGGCCTAGTTTTTGCCAGGCCACATGCAGAAACCGTATTTCTTTGTGTTTAATAGAAAATGCTGACAAGCTGAACCAACCATGAACTGCTCATTGTTTAATAAAATTTGCTTAGCTAAAACCTCTACATGAACCGACGGACAGGAGATGATAGAACGAGAATTGTAGCAAATATGAGTGTAAAGCGCACTGAGTGCACTTTCCCAGGACTTGAACTATGAAAGCACAGACTGGAGAAGAAGATGCAACATTTTGGATACCTGACGAGCCGGACGATGAGGACATCGTAAAGTGGACCAATCAATGGCATGAGAACTGTGGAATATTATAATTCATAGATTTTTAATAAAACAACTATTGGGTAGACTTATAACTGGTGATTAATTCACCAATTGGAAATTGGGGGATAGTCTGGGAAACTTCAATATAACAACGTGACAGAGAGATAAGAGACAGACAGAAGGAGAGAGATGTCCGATGCCAGACGCAGATGCTAGGTGTTGCTAAGGAGATTCGAGATTCTATCATTGGGCTCAAACTTTGCGAGTCTAATGTGATGCTGATCGGCTGATGACCTGAGGATGAAGACTGACTCTGTTGCTGATCCGTACCGAGCATAGGTAAATATGATAATGTGACTGAATATATAATGTTGTGCCTTTTCTTTTTTAGGTACCAACTGTGCTGTCTAATAGTTTTCTTAGCTAGATGGTTTTTCCAAAATTCCTGTTCTAAATAGTTTTTGCATTAAGTCCCACATGCTAATGCTAATCTGGACTAGATGAGGTTTTCCCTTATATGACAACCTGACTGACTTTAGAGACAAATAATTGACAGACTGTTTTGATGAACTCTATGAACAGGGAAAACTTGTTATCTTTGATCTTTCTATTGAATCTTACTAATTAATCAGGATATGTTTTGATGCAAGTTTTGGTTAGATTATGTTTTTGGTGCCTTATAGCAAACTAATATGGAATTCTTTCTGATTTGATTTGAATTGTGTTGAATTAATCTTATGACTTAGTATTGTAACAAATAGGGAAATAAAATCGCTAAAACGTATAACAAGTTGTGGTTATTCATGACTGGAGGGTCATGGGGTGTTGTGTTCTTTGATTCATTGCTGATGATGACTAATGTTTATTGAGTTGTGCATTGATCATTACAGTACCAGCCATAACCCGACTAGGATACTCCATGCAAATCAAAAGGTTCATCGACCTATGCGCATCCCCTTGTAAGTTTACTTATTAAGGATCAGGTGTGCTAACAGAATGAATCACCCCAGGGTCAACAGTTGCCTTATGTAAGGACTAATATTAACCATTGTGTGATCCATTCCTATCACGGGCACTAGGCCTACCCTCACAAGTGAGGTAGTATTTTTATCAGGAGACTTGGGGGATTGCTGGGTGGAAGGATGTTTGTGGCTTCCCTCAGATTCCAGAACTTTCCATCGCAGAAATGTGCAGCAAACGTGTCTAGCCAAATGTTAAGGTTTGCAAAGGATTCTGGGTGACAGAACATAGTGAGAGCCCTACAAGGCACCCCATTCTGGATTCCCCTAAATGTCTACTTTCCATAAATGTATAGGTTTGGTAGGGTTCCCTAGGTATCGGCTGAGCTAGAGGTCAAAATTCACAAATAGGCACTTTGCAAAAAACATGTCTGTTTTCATTAGAAAAACGTGATGTGTCCAAGTTGTGATTTGGGGCATTTCCTGTACCGGGCACAAGGCCTACCCACACAAGTCAGGTACCAATTTTATCAGGAGATTTGGGGGAATGCTGGGTGGAAGGAAGTTTGTGGCTCCCCTCAGATTCCAGAACCTTGCAGTACCAAAATTTGAGGAAAACATGTTTTTTAGCCCAATTTTGAAGTTTGCAAGGGATTGTGGGTAACAGAACCCAGTGAGAGCTCCATCCTGGATTCCCCTAGGTATCTACTTCCATAAATGTATAGGTTTGGTAGGTTTCCATAGGTGCCGGCTGAGCTACAGCCCCAAATCCATAGCTATGCACTTTGCAAAAAACACATCATTTTGCAATGGAAAAATGTGATGTGTCCATGTTGCCTTTTGGTGAAGTACCATTTTTATCGGCAGACTTGGGGAAGCACAGAATAGAAGAACACGTTTTATTACCAATTGTCTTTCTCTGCAGTTTTGCCTTCCAAATGTAATGCAGTGTGGAAGAAAGAAGTCATTTTGAAAAATGCCCTGTAATTCACATGCTAGTATGAGGCCCCCCCAACTCAGAGATGTGCAAATAATCACTGTTTCTAAACTCCTTATCTTATGCCCATTTCAGAAATACATAGGTTTCCTTGATACCTATTTTTCACTCTTTACATTTGACCAAATTAATTGCTGTATACCCAGTATACAATGAAAACCCATTGCAAGATGCAGCTCATTTATTGGCTATGAGTAGCTTGGGTTTTTGATGAACCTACAAGACCTATAAATCCCTGCAGCCAGAACAGTCCAGAAAACATAACAGTATATTGCTTTCAAATAAATATCATGGCTGGAAAAAGTTACGGAGGAAAACATAGTCAGAAAGGACTGTTATTTTCAACTCAATGTCAATATTTTCTTTATTTCAACTGTTACATTCTGCAGGGAAATCTTGAAGATCTACACAAATGACCCCTTGCTGAATTAAAAATGTTGTCTACTTTGCAGAAATGTTTAGCTGTCTGGGATCCACCATTGGTTTCATACCCATTTCTGTCACTAACTGGAAGGAGAATGAAAGAACAAATAATAGTAAAAATGGGGTTTGTCTCAGTAAAATGCCAAAACTGTTGAAAAATGTGGTTTTCTGATTCAAGTCTGTCTGTTCCTGAAAGCAGGGAAGATAGTAATTTTATCACTGCAAACCCTTCATAGATCCCATTTGCACGGAAAAACTCATATGCTTTCTTCTGCAGCACTTTTTTCCCATTTTCCCCTCCCAAAAACTAATTTTAGCTATATTTTGGCTTATTTCTCGGTCTCATCCAGGGGAACCTACAAACTCTGGGTACCTTTATAATTCCCAGGATGTTGGAAAATAAGGACGCTAATTTGGTGTGGATAGCTTATGTGGAGAAAAAGTTATGGGGGGCCTAAGTGCAAACTACCCCAAATAGCCGAAAAAGGGCTCAGCACTGGTGGGAAACCCTGCAGCTAAGGGGTCAATAATAAAGAATGGTTGCAAATGTTTTATTTATTTATCTACATACATGATTATTTTTAAGTTCAAAACATATGTTGAAATTTTTTAAAATATACGTTCATCTTTGAAAACATAAATAAAATAAGAATATTTTTTAGATGTCTTTATAATGAAATGTAATTATTGATATTATTGCTTACAAACATACAACTGTTTTTTTTTTATATTTATAAACACCAACAATACTAATGACATAACAAAACCTATTTTCACTACACACAAATTAAAACAAAGGATGTCAGACAAAAAATATAAAATTAAATAATCACACTGTGTTTATATTAAAGGGGGTGCCATTTACTAGACCCACTCCAATCTAAACCAGCTTGGGAAGGTGATATTTGCTATTCCTGTTGCAAACTAACCATTTGGGGGAAGGTACTGGACACTAAAAGGATGACATTTACTATTGCTACTCCAATCATACCATAATGGGGTAAGGTGTTAGACATTAAAACCGGGTGACATTTACTATTCCAACCTCCATCTAACCGTATTGGGGGAAGTTGCTGGACACTGAACAGGTGACATGTAGTAGTTCCACTCCCATCTAACCATATTGTGGGAAGGTGTTGGACACTAAAGTGGTGTCATTTACTATTCCTACTCCAATGTAAGGACATCATTGCAGGTTTGGTGGTCCTGTGATCATCACATTGGCATTGGCGGTCCAACCGCCAATGGTTCGGCAGAGCAGCCCTCTGTATTACGAGTTTGGCAGTCAAAGAAACAGATGACCACCAGCGGTCAGCTGGCACTGCCAGGCAGCACAGACTGCCAAGGTCACAAGAAAGCATAAACAGGCTGGCAGAGACAGTGTTTCCACTGGACCCATTACAAGGTTGCACGCCACCAGTGTGACTGTGGCAGTCCAACCACTATGTACAAGTTGGCAGAAACGGACAGTATAAAGGGAGACACTCACCTGCAGGCACATGTATGGGGTCACTATGGAGCCATTCACAAACATCATACAGCTACTGCTACTCGTCGAGAGACTATGAAATCAACGTCGATGTGGAGGCCAACAACCGTACGTTCACACACCTACCTGTATCATCAATATTTAAAAAACATTTGTAGCACCGGCAAACATGTTGTAGGGGGGGATGCCACAAACAGCAGGCACACATCTCATACAATACACACTCACTGACATACAGCAATACGGACATCTACACATATAAAATACACACACTTTGGTCAGCAAGCTCACTGCACTGCAACACTACAAAAATACACATGGCCACACAGCCCAGGAAAAGGGACACTGAAGGCTACATAACATTGTCACACACAACAACAACAACACACCTATAGCACATATACAATTACAGCTCACACAACCATGTTCACAGTGGCCAGGGACTCCCCACACTTTCAACACACATACCTATCGATGTGGCATGCAACACAAGCAAAACCACTAGTACACAACCCTGCAATGGACACACACATCACAGCACAATGGCAGGTATAAAACACAGAGGCACAAATACACCAAGAACAACATAAAAAGAATACTCATACAATTGGGATGGGGTCATCAGTGAAACACAGAGGAGACTGTACTGGGAAATAGAACACTTTGAACAGGACCTTCAAACAATACCTCCACAGAAAATGGCACGACATGGTTCTCTGGGACAAACAATGCTAAAATCAATTGTCAGGCACAAATGCACAATGGGGAAGGGAAAGTCAACCAAGCACATACAATCCCTCTTCCTGGGACATACATCTACAGGAACCATTTCCAAGGAACACACATGTAAATGCACATATGCAGAGGAAAATGCAAACAAAACTAGCATAAATCAACACACTCTATGTATCTACACACACAACTCAAGATGACACACATCTCATAAATATATAAGTCAGATCAGGGGGACAAGTCTCAGATTATACTTGCTCACATTGGACATCCTAATAACGAATACTTACCATACCAAATGGTGCACAATGCCATTACACCACCATTGCATTCACACACACACATACATATACACACAACATGTACCCTTCACTTGGAGGACAACAGCACTGCACACAAACTCACATACTGCTGATCACAGCAACTGGAGCAGCAAGCAGGCTCAAACTCACAAAACTGCATGCACACAACCAAAGTCACTCAGAAACAACATAAAGCTAGGAAAGGAAGTGTAGGACAAAGGTGAACCCAAAACAAAATAACTGTTGTGTTTATTAATGAGAACACCTCAAAATTGTCCATATGCCATTGTTCAATCCATAAGAAATGCTAATAATTGCACACCGTGAGAGAGTGATTGTAGGCCGTGTATGGGTGAATGTCTTGGGTGCATGCTTATGAGAGGTATGCTTGTGTGTGGTGGGTGTCTGTTGGGTGGGTGAGTGAGGGTATTTATGTGTCTTGGGTTTGAGGGGTGGAGATGCTGTGGATGCAGTGGTGGGTGGGTGTCTGTTGGGGTGGTGACTGCAAGTTATGGCGGATGCGGTGGATATAGGTATGTCTGTAGTTGTGAGGTCTGCACGTGTGGTACTTTTGGTGGATGTCTGAGGGTCTGCTGGGGTGGTGTCTGCGGGTAGGATGGGTGTGGTAGCTGGGTCAGTGACTATTGCAGTGCTGTCTGTTTGTCAGCTTGATTTTGCGTGTTTGATGCTGGGAGTTGGTGGGGGTTTCAGGGCCAGTTGCGAGTGTTGCTGTGTCTGTGGGTGGATGTTGTTTGTGTGCGTGCTGGTGTGTCTTGTAGTACTTGTGTCTGTGTGCACTACATTTGTCTGTTGAGGTGGATGCCTGAGGATCTATTTGTGTGCTTTGGGTAGGGAAGGAAAGGGGGGATTTGGATTGAGAGGAAGAAGGTGGCGGGGGGAAAGGAGCTGGAGGGTGACCGGCTGCCGTCAGTGTGGAGGCAAGAGCCTGAGAAAATCTATGTAGGCCAGACTTTGCACCATGAATCCAGGGTTGTATTAGTCTTTCGGAGCTGACTTGCCAATCCCTGGATGGCATTCACAAGGGCAGTCTGACCCAAAGAGATTGTTCTCAGTAGGTCAGTGACCTCATCACTGTGGGAAGCAGGGGTAACAGGGCTGGGGCAAAGGTGCCTGCGGAAAAGGAGACTCCCACCCTCTTGGGTGAGCGAGCATGGGCAACTGGGTGGAGAGAAAAAGGGAGGGCGGTGATAGAACAAGGCTGACAGACAAGGATGGTAGGTAGGGGTCCCGGACTGGTCTGCCAACACTAGGGAGTGGCCAATGGAGGAGAAATCCGATGAAGAGGATGTCGTTACTGTCTCCCCATGGCACTCCCTTCACCCTCCAGGCTAATAGGTCCCTCTGTGTCTGTAGTATTTTGTCCCGAGGTTCCGTGGCCAGATGCTTCCCCACTCGGCTCGGCCCCGTCTCCTTCGCCTGCCTGTGCTATGCTGCAAAAAGATTGTGAAATAGCATTGTTACATGTACATGGGAACACCCCAATCACAACTATGTTTTACACACAATACCATCATGCCAAGTAGGCTCCATAAAATAATTTCATAAAAGTGGCACTTTCATGTGCCATAATATATGCATGCATGCCATCTGAACAACTACAAGTACATGGCTGAAATCTTGCAACCACAATGAGCTTAAACAACTAGGTGAACTCTCCCTCCTCACAGCTATACCACTTGCAGCAGACCTCATTACACTGTAGCCAACACTTAAATCCCTTGGTAAAATAACTTTCCATATTTCACACACAAGTTTATGCACACATCTATTTTGCACATACATGTGGCACCAACAAATTGAGATGATGCCAAGGAAGCCAGCTGTCACAGGTACAAAAGTAAAATATTCTGGAGTAGTAGACATGGAAATATCCATGTAACAATGGACTTTCAACAATGTACAGTTCAAAAAGTGACACCGGTCCCAGTAGTGTCAAAGATGCGGTATCAATGTCACTCTGATGGGCCTCATATGTGTCATTGTAAGGAACAACATTGACGTCAGGTCCAATATGTCAGAGAGGGATGTCTCATGAATACATACAGCAATGAATCAATCAGCCCGTGGATAGTCATCCCTAATGTCTAAGATCCATTGGAACTGTCATGGAAAAATAAAAAGATCCAAACCTTTTGTCCACTAAGAAGCAACATCACTATCCACATTTTAGACATGCCAACCCTGGTATCTGTCTGCGGATGAATGCCTGCACCCATGTACATTCAATGTCAACATCGCTGCACGTCACTCCATGATGCATGACAACAGTCAGGGAACAATCCTCAATCATTCGACATGTGCAGTGCACTTTTCAAAAACATTCCACATCAAGGACATAGTCAAACATAGAATGGTTCCTAAATCTGGGCCTAAATGTTGTGTCCCTAATTGCTACTGAAGTCCTACATGACAAATGGCATACTATGACACATGAAGGTATCTGTCAGATAATACACAATGCTAACACACTCCTGCCTGCGGCACGACATGAAATGGATCAGCATTTTAAATATGCAATTTCACTAACAGTTTTTCATTCATATATATGTCAGGGAATACAGCCATCATCCCATCAACATGAGGAGAACATGCATGAAAATGCAGGTTAGGATGCTTCCAGGAGAGAAAACAACACATGCTGACGTGTATGCACAAGGAATGTTTGCTACAGTCAAGTGACATAATTCTACTCAAAGGACATTCCCCATTTACAAAGGGAAGGTAGTTTGCCACAGCTGCAAAGCATTAACCATCTAAGCCATGACACATCAATGCTGGGCACAAAGACATCACAGACTGCAGTGAGGCACCAGCACACATCATACACTGAAGATAACTTACTTTTGGGTGGGAGATGTTTACGTACACATATGCCCAGACACATGACAGGAGACAGTAATCTAACCAATTACCTTTTGTCTGTGATTTTCAGGGGAAGTGATCTGCAGGTCAGAAATTACACCCCCTCCAACAATAATCAGTACATGAAAGATCACTGCACACAGCCGGTTCTGGGCGGTGCACAGAAAGTTGTTTGAGGATTGCCCTCAGGTTTGTATATGATTTCAGTTTTAGTAGGCAAGGTAGACCACTTTGATATGTATAACATTTCAACACAAACCATCTAGCATCTACTGTGTGACACATGGCTCATCCCTGATTGTCAGGGGGAGCACTCAGTAGCCCACTCAATCACCTGACAAAGGGACAGGAAGAAATTTGCATTCTACTCACCCCCTTGTGGCTGCTGTGCTGCCCTCAAATGCCCATCCAGCTCCAGGTGGGCCACTGCCAGAATATGGGCCATTAGGGTGATTATTGTCCGATGGGCAGCGGGCGAATAGCCCCAGCTGGGACTCCACGATCTTCCAGGACTAACGTCCCAGGTCCTCCCACCTCTTTCTGCTGTGGGCGCTCCGCCGGCTGTGAACCCCCATAGTATGCAACTTCTTGGCCATGGCTCTCCAAATCCCTATCTTCTGATGGACGCATGGGTGCAAAGGAGAACATGACAAATTTTGTCCACAAGTCCCATCCAAGATAGCTGAGGTAGTATACAAAGCTATGAACATCCTTTCTCAGGCCAAACTTCCCAAGTGTGCCTCATACCAGCCACTGAGTACAGGCACATGACTACAAACAGTTCCCAATTTGCAGACATATCCACCACCCTGCTCAGCCACTCCACTAACTAGGTGGGCCAACTGACTTGTGGTACATGCTCTAGCAAGCTGACTGAGAGCAGAGGAACCACTGGACACATCATATCTCTGTAGATTCTGAATGGCACACTCCTTAAGCATGAAAGAATGAAAACACTCACACTCTGTGATTAAAATTCATGCATACATTTCCTACAGGCTGCTGCCAGGCTACAGACTCACACATTACACATGGGCAACAATGAAGGGACTGGGTACAGAAGGTGTCCACCCTTTCCATGTGTGGACATGTGGACTGACAAATCCAAACTCATGCCAGCTAAGGGTACGGGGTTCTGTATCATGTACATGTGCCACAGAACATGCTTCTGGACATATGTGTCCATTCTTCAGAGATCTCATCCAACTAACAAAGGCATGCATTGTCCATTATCAGCTATGTGAGCAAACCAAAGAGTCACATATCATGGCTTCTAGGATTCATCACACTGTCTGCACTATGAGACTATCATATGTGCTATAAGCCCACATAGGACAAATATGACCAGTGTGATGCTGTCAACCGGACTGTGGGTATGAGGGACCTGTCAGGGGTCACAGACACACATTGACAGTGATGCTAAGTGCACATAATACACAGATCATTCAGAATAATAGTGTAGGGTTAGACGTGGTTTGAAATCTCACAGGGAACATACACCCAGCTCACTTGACACATACAACATGCATACAACATGCATATACAGCTCATGCTGTCATGCAAATACATGCTGTCTCACATTGACAACATCCATGTGACAAGTGATGTATGGGGATGGTTATGATGTCACTTCACCTAGTTTTGTGCATCCAACATCAAGTACAACCAGGTACACTCTAAACAGACACACACACCACATTCTAAGGACCCAACGTCTGGCACTGAACACAGTTGCATGAACATTGACTCTCCCATTGATGCCACACTGACAACCTCAATGGCCTTGACTTTTCATCCTGGCACATATGGGCACAATCTAGCCTGTGAGGAGGGAATTTATGGTGAAGAACATTTTTAAGAAGTGGACATGATGTACTTACCTGCTCCTCTGGTGCACCATAGAGCTGTCCATACAGGGGTAAGACCTCCTCCACTAGCTTCCGAAGCTCCTCTGGGGAGAAGGCAGGGGCCTTATCACCTTTTGGACACAGCATGATTGATCCCAGTAGTGGTGCACAGCAGCTCTTGTCATGGAGGTCATGCTAGCAGCAGTGTCAGGAGTCAAGTGAGGGATATTTTAGAACATGGTGGTCACATCCGCCTTGTGTGCGGCTGTCATAACAGGTGGACACTGCCGTTGGCCTGTGACCACCACTAGATGAAACGTTAGCCTATGGCTGTGCCCGCCACAGTAGCAACCGCTTATCGCCATGACGACTTCCGCCGGCAGGCCCAGGTGGTTCACAATGTCCAGTAGAGTAGGTCATGGAGCGGCCATTTTTGAAGCATGACATGCTTTATTTGGCTAATTAAAACGTCTTACAACTCCAAAAATGCTGTTAATACCAATGATATGTGCTTGTTCTGACCAGTTATGTGGGATCTCGATTTGGACATCATTTTTATACATTGTCTGACACATGTGGCAAGTTGCTTTGGGACAAAGCACCCTCCCCTCGCCCCTGGAAAGACGAGTTTTGGGACATCAAGTTCCAGTCCGGGTGGCAATTATTATGCACAAATTTGTGGCAAAGCAAGGGGGAGACCTGTTGATTTTGTGTCATTGGCAGTGTTGATGTGTACTGTGTATCATGTCCTCAACTTATGACATGTCTTGTCACAGCTTGTCATTGGCATGCCTAATATATGTTGCAAGGGACAAATAGAGTAATAGCTACACACTTTACTTGTCCCACATAGGTACCCAGGAAGGGGAAGGATCAGACATCATTCTGCCTACCGTCCACTGCCAGACCTTCAGGCCATGGATGAAAGTCACATAGGCCCTCATTATGACATTGGTGGTAAGTACTGCTTACCGCCATGCTGATTGCCGCCAACATACCGCCGCCACAGTGGATAACCGCTACCCATACTATGACACACACATAGCAATCCGCCACTATACAGCCACACACACAAGTCCGCCACACCAAAGGTCAGTGATAAACCTGCAGTAGCAAAACCCACACCGTTATGCCAATAGAACTACGCCTACAGCATTATGACTCACGAATCACCACGGCGGACATTTAATGATGGTAAACCATTGGCGCTACAAACTAACAAAACAACACTACATTGGACAATTTGACTAACACGCACCTGACACCTATACACACACCACACCCACACCACTATAAAACACCCACCCACAACTCTGTATGACTAAAAACAATTGCCACAAGAGAGATAGCAAGACCACAGACAAGATCGCAGCCAGACACCACCATCACCACGCACCTTACATCACACACCCCAATACATCACCCCACACACCCTCACCTACACCACTCACACTACACCCATGGCACCACAACGACACCCCAGATTCTCTGTGGAGGAGCTAAGGGTCATGGTGGAGGAAATCATCCGGGTAGAGCCACAGCTATTCAGACCACAGGTGCAGCAGACATCCATTGCAAGGAAGGTGGAGCTATGGCGGAGAATCGTGGACAGGGTCAACGCCGTGGGACAGCACCTCAGAACAAGGGATGACCTACAGGGGAAGGTGCGTTCCACAGCAGCAAAACACCAACTCGCTGTACAGGGGACTGGCAGTGGACCCCCACCTCTTCCCCCACAACTAACAACATGGGAGGAGCAAGTCTTAGCAATCATGCATCATGAGGGCCTGTCAGGAGTAGGAGGAGGAATGGACTCTGGTAAGTCAAATCTCTATTACTATCACCCCCCTACTTGCATGCCATCACCTACCCCCACCCTCACTTCCATCACTCCACCACCTCACACTCACCCCACCATCACAACCCACCCCGCTCACTTCCAAGCCCTGCATCTAACACAAACGCATGGACCCCCATCACAGATCTGCTTGGACAACTATCACAAAAGCATGCACACTAGAGAGAATCGCCTAGCCCACCAAATAACTACTCACACAACGCAAAGCTGCCCGTGAAATAACAACCATAGAGAGCAACACACCCATGCACAAGATGTCACACGCAGAAACAATAACACTGCATTTACATCCCCACAGGTCCTCCATCCAACATCACCTGAGAGGAGGTGCCAGCAACATCCAGTCCCCCCCAGAAGAGGCCCACAGTGATGACAGCAGCTCTGGACGCCTGGATCTGGATGACCAACCTGGCCCATCAGGGACCTCCAGACAGTCAGTTAGCCAGGCACAGTCCCATACCACCACAGAGCCTCCCCCCTCAGGAAACACCAGCACAGTACCCATCCAGCGGGCCCATACCTCTGTCCCCAGGACAAGTCAATCAGCAGTGTGCCCACCACTACAGGGACCCCAGGCAACCCCACAAACACAGGACAATCAGGGACCTGGGGTCCGTGGGCACACACTTCAGGGGACAGAGGCACAGGACAACAGGGAAGCTGGGAGGACTGCTGTGCGATAGGTGGAGCGCAGGCCCAGGGAACTGACTCTCCAGGAGGCACTCACCAAGAACCTGGGAGCATGCCACCATTCCCAGGAGATGATGGGCCAGATACTGGACAAGTTGCAGGATATCTAGCGGCTGCAGGAAGGACAGTACCTGGGAATCAGGGAGGACTTGAAGAACATAAACACCACCATGGTCACCATTACAGGGGTGCTGGCAGACATAGCCAACACCATGAGGGAAGCAGTGGCACACCAGCAGGCCCCTGACACTAGCCAAACCACTGAACAGTCTTCCACCTCCACTGCCACTAGTGGACAGGAGACCCCACCGCAGGACCAACAGGCCACCAGCACCCCTCCCCCTGCAGAAGGAGAACCACCCCGCAAACGGTCCCTGCGATCCAGGCAGAAGCCAGAAACTATTGCCATGCCCCCCACCAGGAAATGAGACTCTCCTGATTGCCAACCTTGTGTCCCACTCAGTCACCCTGTCCACCTTGAAATGCCATTGCTCCGCTTCCTATGCCCCCTTGGACAATGCACCTGTGATCCACATAGACTGGACTCGATCCTGGACATTCCTCCACCATCACCCCAGCCCATTGCACCCCCCCCCCACTTACTGGCACTTAAATAAATACCATTTGAATAAATACAAGTATAGAGTCTGTCAAATAATTGAACTAAGTATTTGATCAACAAGCTGTATCCACTGCAATACAACTGTAGAGTAATGTATACATAGGAATGATCAATATCAAACACAAAACTGTCAATGAAAAGTGAAGTTACAGTGTCTTACCTGTGTGTCATTGGACGTATTGTCGTATTATTGCACTTCTGTTGCACTCATACTCATCCTCTGCCTCCTCATCTTCACTGTCCACAGGGTCCACTGCTGCCACACAGCCATCTCCAGCCTCATCCTCCTGCAGAAAAGGCACTTGGCAAAGTAAGGCCAGGTTGTGCAACATACAGCATGCCACAATGATCTGGCAGACATTCTTGTGTGAGTAGTACAGGGATCCACCTGTTAAGTGGAGGCAACAAAACCTTGCCTTCAGGAGTCCGAATGTCCTCTCTATGATTCTTCTTGTTTGCCCATGTGTCTCATTGTAACATTCCTCTGCCCTTGTCCTGGGATTCCTCACAGGGGTCAGTAGCCATGAGAGGTTGGGGTAACCAGAGTCACCTGAAAATATCGAGGGACAACTGTTAGCCACACACTAACCCTTAGGGCCCACACCATACCCATACACCAAAACCAACTGAGTGGGAACCAGGGCTCACCTATTAGATACACCTGGTGCCTCTGGAGTTGAGCCATCACATATGGGATGCTGTTATTCCTCAGATAAAGGCATCATGCACAGACCCAGGATACTTTTCATTGACATGGGAGATGTACTGGTCTGCCAGGCACACTATCTGCACATTCATGGAAAGAAAGCTCTTTCAATTTCTGAACACCTTTTCATTTCTACGGGGAGGGAGGCAAATGCAATATGTGTACCATCAGTAGCCCCAATAATGTTGGGGATATGTCCCATTGCATAGAAATCAGCTTTCACAGTGGCCAAATCCTCCACCTGGGGGAAAACAATGTAGCTGCACATGTGTTTTATCAGGGCAGACAACACTCTGGTCAGCACTATTGAGAAATTGGCTGAGACATTCCTGCTGCCAAGCCCACTGTCACTTGGAAGGAGCCAGTTGCCAGGAAATGGAGCACAGACAGGACTTGCACATGAGGGGGGATCCCAGTGGGCTGATGGATACCAGAGATTAAGTCAGGCTCCAATTGGGCACACAGCTCTGTGACTGTGGCCCTGTCCAGTCTATAGGTGAGGATAAGGTGCCTGTCCTCCATTGTTGCCAAGTCTACCAGGGGCCTGTACACAGGGGGGATGTCGCCATCTCCTATTCATCACCACTGGTTGCAATCTAGGGGGTAAAACAGTAAGCAGCTGGTCAGTATTCCCTATTTACAAACACTACACTGCATTACATGTTTGACTGTATCAGTATATTGTTGGATAGGCCCAAATAGTGACTATGTGTACTGTTATGCAGTTAGATGCCATGACCTGCCCCTCACCCCCCCGAAATGGCGTCTGCCTGTCCCGTATGGAGGGACATGTGGAAATTAGGTAATTCCGCTGACGTTGTGTGCCGTTGTGGGAGGCGGTCGAGAACCGCCATGCAACTCCTCATTGGATACCATTGGGCCCTATGAGTTACAGTGACCAATGGTGATGTACGCCGGTGGTGACGGTACGCACTGCCGTGAACGTGACTGCCATTTTCTATCTGTTCACTCAGTTGCTACCTGATCTTCAACAGGAGAGGACCTACACTGCAAGTGCTGCTGTGACCTGTGTCGGAAACCGACCACGGATCGTGTCACTGGGGAAAGGGCCCCTGCCTTCACCGCTGCAGAGTTGAGAGACTGGTGGATGGGGCCCTACCCCAGTACCGAATGCTGTATGGGATTCCAGACCAACAGGTGAGTACACTGTGAGCACGATGCATGGGGCATGAATGCATGGAGTGCTGTGTGTGAGGGCCTCGTGCTGGGGGGTTGGTGGAAGGGCCCTGGGCAGCGAGCTGCATGTATGGTGGGCAATGTCCGTGCGTAGGGGGATGTGAAGGGCTATGGTGGGCCATGAGTGCCGTACGGTCTGACTGATACCTTTTCCTATGTGTATTTCTCTGCAGGTCAGCGCCCATCAAAAAAAGGAAGTATGGCGTGCCATCTCCAAGGACGTGTGGACCCTGGTGGTCTACAGCAGGCAGAGCACCCACTGTCGGAAACAGTGGGAGGACCTGAGAAGGTGGGCATGGAAGACGGCAAAGGCCCAGCTAGGGATGGCCTCTCAACGAGGAAGGGGTGCCCGTTGAACCCTGACTCCCCTGATGGCCCGCATACTGGCAGTGGCCTATCTGGAGCTGGATAGGCGCTTGGGGGCATTACAGCAGCTACAAGGGGGTGAGAACAGTGCCCCAATACACTACTTGCGCGTAGTGGGGTGGCTTCCGGGTGGGGAATGTGGGCCTGTGGGTGCCCCTAGGCCAGGCCGGACATTGCAGGGTAAGTCCCATGTTGGGCAGGGTCTGATGTAAACCTCCTCCAACCAAGGAGGTAGGCATCCACTACTGGGCAGGGGTCTGTGGGTCTCAGGTATGCTGAAATTGGTGTGAGGTATCCCTGTCCATGGGCTGGTGACTACCATTGGGACTGTTAGTGCATTGCTTAGTGCGTAGGGCTGTTCCCTGTGTGTGTGTGCTGTGTAAACCAACTGTGATGTTGTTGCCACCATTGACCAAGGGTATCCTTTGTCTCTCCCCCCATTTTTGTTTTGTCACCCTGTCCTTATGTGCATTAGCATCATCTGGCGGAGGAGCAGAGGCACCAGCGATGGGGAGAGCTGCATCCCACAGGCCCAGGAGGCCAGATCCATCAACGGTGAGGGCACCAGTGGGACGGAGGGTGAGGGGAGCACCACGGGGGAGACAGGAGGGGACGGTTCTGAAAGTTATACCTCCCCTGAAGCTCCCTGGTGGTGGTGGACACCTCTGTGCTCACCCCAACTACAGGTACAGCTGCCACCCTCATACCAGCACCACCATCTCCCAGCAGCCCCTCAGTGTGTTTCCCGTGCCTGCTCACCCAGGAGGTTGGGCATCTCCTTCGCCCCAGGCACCTCAGGCCCTGCCCCAGTTAGACCTGCTGCCCTGAGTGAGGAGGCTATTGACCTCCTGCGATACATCTCTGTTGGGCAGTCAACCATTGTGAATGCCATCCAGGGGCTGGCAGCCCATTTGCAACAAACAAATGCATTCCTGGAGGGCATTCACTCTGGCATGGCGGCCCAACAGAGATCAATCCAGGCTCTGGCTTCCTCCCTGATGGCAGCCATTGTCCCTGTTTCTAGCCTCCCCTCTCCAACTTCCTCTACCCAATCCCATTCCCCTCAACGCCAACCTATCCCTAGCACACAGGCAGATCAGCATGCACACAAGACAACACACAGGAGTGGTTCAGGCAAACACAAGCACCACACATCATCCCACAGGCACTCACACAAACACCATCCAGATGCAGACATACCAATATCCACTGCCTCCACTTTGTCCCCCTCCTCCTCCTCGTCCACCTCCCTCCCAATTGCGTCTACACTCACACCTGCATGCACTACATCTTCATCCGCTCCCACCATCAGCATCACACCTATCACTGCACGCCACTCACTGGCAGTCACCACCCCCACATCCATGCACACTCCCCTATGTCCTCTCCCACTGTGTCTGTGCCCCCTCCTACCAAAGTACACAAACGCAAGCACTCAGTCCCCCAACAGCCAACCACCTCACAACCGCATCCAGCCCATGCACCTGCACCCAAAATCAGCAGACAGACACCTCCTACAACCACTTCCTCTTCCTCCACTCCCAGACCATCACCCTCTTCCCGCCCCAATGTCACTAACAATCTTTTCCTCTCCACCGTTGACCTCTTCCCTACCACTCCCCCCCATCCTTCATGTCGGGCCGTGGTGGTCAGAACCCAGGCAAGCACCTCAGCTACCCAGTCCACGGCCACAGTATTGTCCACAGCTACTGCATGTGTTGGAGGATCCTGGGCATCAGGCAACAACACTGAAAGGGTGCCTGCACCAGCAGTGTCTAGGAAAGGCAAGGAGGCACCACCAGCTGCGACAGGGAAGGGCAAGGAGGCACCACCAGCAGCGTCTAGGAAGGGCAAGGAGGCACCACCAGCTGCAACAGGGAAGGACAAGGAGAAATCTCTGGCTGCTGACAGGATGCGCAAGGGGTCTGCACCAGCAGGCAAGAAGGACAGGAGGCCTGGTGCTGGGACTCATTCGGAACCCCCACCATCAACCATGGTGGTTCAGCCGTCCGAGGCTGCAAGGGATGGGCTGGAGCCTGCCCCTACCACTGCCAGCCCTGACTCCAGCACCGCCACTGCCACAATGGAGCAGCCGTCACCGCCAGGGGACAGTGTGTAGTCCTGCATCCATGGGCTGTTGTGCGTCCTTGCCCCTGCAAATCCTGTGGGTATGACACCCAGCTGAAAGACTGTGACCTTACACACCCCAAGATCTGCATCACAAGGCACAATGCCCCCTCCAGAACCAGTGGAAGAAGCCATCCACTCACCCCATCCTTCCCAGGATGAAGCACACTGGGCACAATGCCCCCTCCAGGACCAGTGGAAGAAGCCATCCACTCACCCAATCCTTCCCAGGATGAAGCACACTGGGCACAATACCCCTCCAATGCGAGTGGAGATGCCATCCACTCACCCCATCCTTCCCAGGATGAAGCACACTGGGCACAATTCCCACTGCAGGACCAGTTGAAGAAGCCATCCACTCACCTCATCCTTCCCAGGATGAAGCACACTAGGGACAATGCCCCCTCCAGGACCAGTGGAAAAAGCCATCCACTCACCCCATCCTTCCCAGGATGAAGCACACTGGGCACAATGCCCCCTCCAGGACCAGTGGAGATGCCATCCACTCACCCTCTCCTTCCCATGATGAAGCACACTGGGCACAATGCCCCCTCTAGAACCAGTGGAAAAAGCCATCCACTCACCCCATCCCTCCCAGGATGAATCACACTGGGCACAATGCCCCCTCCAGGACCAGTGGAGATGCCATCCACTCACCCCATCCTTCCCAGGATGAAGCACACTGGGCACAATGCCCCCTCCAGAACCAGTGGAAGTAGCCACCCACTAGAGAGACTGTGGCCTTGCACTCCCCAGGACCAAGCAGTGGGCAAACCATCCACTAGAGATACTGTGGCCTTGCACTACCCAGGACCAAGCAGTGGGCAAACCATCCACTAGAGAAACTGTGGCCTTGCACTCCCCAGGACCAAGCAGTGGGCAAACCACCCACTTGAGAGACTGTGGCCTTGCACTCCCCAGGACCAAGCAGTGTGGCAAACCACCCACTTGAGGGACTGTGGCCTTGCACTCCCCAGGACAGCACAGAGGACATGTTGCTCCCTCCAGAACCAGTGGTATTGTACCATTTTCTGGCTGAGGTGCCCCCATTCCCTGCCCCCCTGAGGTGCCTGTACATTTTCAACCTGATGCCGCTACAGTGTTCTCTCTGTGTTGTTGCAGGAGTGAGGTGGGGCTTTGGCCTATGTGTTGTGGCCCTGTTGCCCACGGACATTGAGGACTGGGCAGTGTCCCTCCATTTGTAAATATGTATATATGTTTGTATTTTGATGCACTTATTCATGTTATTTTATCGTATTACACTCACTTTCTTCAAATCTTTTTGTCCTTGCATTATTCCTGAGGGGTACGGGAGAATATGTAATGTTACTGCATCTGGTTGTGTGTATGGTGTTGGGGGTGGGGGTGTTGCGTGTTGTGTGTGTGTGTCACTCTCTTTTTCCTCCCCTCTCCCTTGTGTGCTAGGCGGCAGTACTCACTGTGGTCGTCTTCGCCTGCGTTGCTGTTCATAATGCAGCAGAAGGTAGACGAGCATCAGAAATATGTGCAGCTCGGGCTCCATGGAGTTGTGGATGTTCCCTGAGTCTCCACAGGTGAGTCCTTTGACTTCTGAGCTCTGTTTCCGCCATGCTTTTGATGTCATTGGTCCCGCCCCAGAAAATGTGGTGGATAAGCTGGTCATAATAGTGTGGGTGGTACATTGTCTTCTGCCTGGCTGTTGGCGGTTACTGCAGTAGTGCCTGTTGATTCTTCCGTGGCGGTCGGTGTGTTAAAGTGGCTATCTGTATGAGCAGTTTCTGCCCTGGTCATAATTCCATTGTGGTTACCGCGGGCATGTTGGCGGTATTACCGCCGCTTTATCACCAACTGCCAGGGTTTTAATGAGGGCCATAATCCAGATCTACAATCTGAATTGGTAGACAATCGTGGATCTCTGTCGTCAGTTGGATCCAGATCTGATGCCTGCCATTTGTCATCGACACAGCATACTGCTCATTATACAAGTCATGGCAGTGTTGCACTTCCTGGCCACATGTTCTTTCCAAAATATAGTGTACCTATCTGCTGAGATATCCCAGCCTATGATCAGGCTATTATTGAAGGATGCACTCTCAGCAATTTTGAAACACCTGGACAGCTATATCCGGTTTCCACAACGTGAGGATTTTGTCCATGTGAAGGCTGAGTTCTATGGTTTGGCACACATTCCACATGTTGTGGGAGCCATTGATGGTACACATATTGCCTTCTTTCCACCGCGTGGCAATGAACAAGTCTGTCACAACAGAAAGAAATTTCGTTCCATTAAAGTCCTAGTTGTTTGTCTGGCAGACCTCTACATTTCAAAGGTCTGTGCCCGTTATGAGGGTTCGGTCCATGATGCCTTCATCATGCAGAACAGCGCAATACCACAGCTGAAGTCACAGCTGTACCCAGAGAGGGCCTGGCTGGTTGTAAGTCACATATGACCTGTTTGTTTGCATGCAATGCCTGCAGCACAAATTCAGATGAGAAGGATTTATATTTGCACATATGTCCCATTCCATAACAGGTGACTCTGCATACTCAAACCGTCCATGGCTGTTGACACCAGTGAGGAACCCAACTACGCCAGGGGAAGTCCGCTTCAACGATGCCCATGGAAGAGCAGGTCATGTTGTGGAGCAGGCTTTTGGGCTCCTGAAAGCCAGATATCACAATCTTGGCAAGACAGGTGGAGAACTCCTCTACTCACCCGAAAAAGTATGTAAGATCATTGTGGCCTGCTGCATGTTCCACAACATTGCCCTAAGGAGAGATATCCCATCTATTCCAGATGAGGGGGAGCTAGCAGTACCACCAGGTGAGAATCCTGAAATGCCAAGTGAGGATGACAGTGATGCTTGAGAGTAAGTATGTCATGTTATATGCTTACTGTGACCGTATGATGAACTGTAGGTGTCAGGATGTGCTGAGTAGGTGATTTGTTTCCTATTGATAGGGGATGTGAAGCTATCCAGTATGCAGCCAAGGTTTGCTTGCTGACTCAGACTTGGACACTTTGCAACCCTGATGATCTGCTTTGTTTGTGTCAGTCTCCTTGCAATGTGAGTGGACCTGCTAAAATTTGTAGTGTGGTGTGGGTTATATGGGTGATTTCTCATGGCTGGACTCCTTGGTTTCTGTTTTCTCCAGGTCTTTTCACCACCCTATCCTCATCTAGGCATTTCAGAGTTGTGACTTTGGCAGGTAGCTGTTGCTGTCTGACATTTGAAGTGGACATGAACTGATCCAGGTAATGTTGGTCATAGATGTGGGGTGTATGAGTCCTGTGCTAAAGCATCTTTGACAGTGGGTGGATGTAATTCTGAAGTGCACATGACAGTTGATTGATGTGGTGAGTAGGTCCGATTGTCTCATGTGCCCTTGAAACATGTCATCCAGTGAAATCCCTGCATTCTCCCTTCACATTGTGTTGACAATGATCCTATATTACCTTTATGTAGCTGTTGATATCCCTCCATCTATTACCATCCATTACCGATACAACCACCACCCTGCCGCACCAACCTACTGAACACTTGGACCCCCACCAATGATGAAGAAATCAGCAAAACCATGAACTCCATCCAATCAGGCTCCCCAACAGACACCAACAAGGCCAGCCAAATCATCGCTTCCCAGCTCCGGGTTGTCATCAACAGTTCCTTCGACACCGCAACCTTCCCAGATATTTGGAAGCACGCCGAAGTCAACGCTATTCTCAAAAAACCCAAAGCAGACCCAGGAAGACCTTACAAACTACCAACCCATTTCTCTTCTCCCCTTCCCCGCAAAGGTAGCTGAGAAGATAGTAAACGTACAACTGTCTCGCTTCCTAGAAGAGAACAACATACTCAACGTCTCCCAGTCTGGATTCTGTAAGAACCACAGCACTGAGACCGCCCTCATCACCTGCACAGACGATATCAGGACCAGAGTGGACAAGGGCGAGACCGTCGCCCTCATCCTCCTAGACCTCTCTGCAGCTTTTGAGACTGTATGCCACCAAACCCTCCGCGCACGCCTTTTCGACGCCGGAATTTGCCACAAAGCCCTGGACTGGCTCACCTCCTTCCTCTCCAAAAGAACCCAAAGAGTTTGCCTCCCTCCTTTCCGGTCTACAGCCACTAAGATCATCTGAGGATCCCCCAAGGATCCTCCCTTAGCCCTACCCTCTTCAACATCTACATGGCTTCTCTTGCCAACATCCTCCGCCCTCACGGCATCACCATCATTTCATACGCTGACGACACCCAGCTCATCATCTCCCTCACTAGGAACCCAGCAATCGCCAAGAATAACCTGCACACTGGACTCCTCGAAATCACCAAATGAATGAGAGCAAGCCACCTCAAATTGAACTCAGACAAAACTGAGATCATCATCTTCGGCACCAACAAGACAGCATGGAACGACTCCTGGTGGCATACCACCCTTGGATCACCCCCAACACCAACCACCCACGCACGCAACCCTGGCATCATACTGGACTTGTCTCTCTCCATGACGCAGCAAATCAATGATATATCATCTTCCTGTTTCAACATCCTTCGCATGCTATGGAAGACTTTCAAATGGATCCCTTTAGAAACAAGAAAAACAGTCACCCACGCCCTCATAAGCAGCAGACTGGACTACGGCAACGCCCTCTATGCAGGGACCACAGCCAAGCTTCAAAGAAAACTCCAGCAAATCCAGAACGCAGCCGCATGTCTCATTTTCAACCTCCCTTACCACAAACACATATCCACCCACCTCCGATCCCTACACTGGCTGCCCATCAACAACAGGATAATTTTCAAAATCCTTGTCCATGCTCAAAAAGCCCTCCACGACAGTGGACCGGCCTACCTCAACAAACGAGTCAACTTCCACATACCAACTCAGCAGCTCTGCTCCGCCGACCTCGCCCACGTTACAGTCCCCAGCATCCAACGCACCACCTCCGGTGGCAGTTCCCTCTCCCACCTCACCGCCAAGACCTGGAACTCCCTCCCCACCAACCTATGCAAGACCCAGGACCTCCTAATCTTCAGAAAACACCCAAAAAACATGGCTTTTCGAGCAGTAATCGCCCCCCCCAGCGCCTTGAGTGCCTACCGGGTGAGTAGTGCGCTTAAAAAATTACTTGATTGATTGATTGATTGATGTGTTTCCTCATTCCAGGCCACAATGCTTGTGCCACAACACTGACATAGGTTTGAATGATGCCACCCGATGCTTGCTCATTATAATAGGATGGAGTGATGACCAGGCACTGTTGTTCTGCCCTCTGTCTGTGCCAGCACGTATGTTAAATTGGTAGACACGGTTTTGGCATGTGATAAGACTCAATATAGTAACAATATACACTGATCTGTCAGCCTATTCTACGGAACAAGGTCTGGCAAAGCCCTTTCTTCTGTGTTCTAGGGGATGGTACCTTTGAAATATCTGGCCTGACTCAAGATGATTCTGTTATTCTTGGCTGTGACATTCCAGACATTTTACCAACCTCTGTGCTGTACTGTGCATCACAATGTTTGTTGTGAACAGACACTTGTGTCATTGATTTGCTAATTGTCCGCAGCATGACATTACCTGAGACATATCCCTCCTTCCATTATCATCTTATGTAATCTTCAAGTGCATCACATGGGTTCACTATTCAACCTCTCAATATTTATAAAAGTGGTAGTATGCAGTGTTTTTGTGATAGTAGGGTTTCTTTACAAATGTACAGGAAATAATTTTGGGACTCAAGAAAAAAGAAGTAAAGTGAAGGGATCAGTCATGGTGGATCAAATCAAATTATTAAAAGCAACATAATTTGTAGTCCAAAGGCCAGTGTCCTACTATCATTGGAAAATGGAAAGTGGTTCAAAACAGTCAACATAGTAGATCTGTGGCACACAAAGGAGTGAAATCAGGAAGAGGTCCCTTACTGGCAGTGGTTGATGTCATGCAATCTGCACCTCCTGGATTCTTGGGTGCCCGTCACTGTTTGCGGAAGGGACCAGCTGCTACATCGGGGTTGTCTGAGGTGGTTCATTCCCCTGACAGGGCCTCCCTTCCAATGGCTGCCACAGATGTTGAAGGGGCTGGTGTTGCTTAGCCAAAGGAAGGGGTGTGGTGTTGCTCACGGTCCCTGAGCAGGGTACTACTGATTTTCCTGAACACCCCTGTGAGGGAGGCCAAGATGGGGTTGGTGGCCTCCCACTTTTCCAGAGACTCATGATGAAAGTCCCTCTCTACCTGCTTCATCTCCTTGAGTTCAGCAAGTACCTGGCCCATGAGGCCTTGGGATTGTTGGTACACCCCAACACTTGGCTTATGGTGTCCATAGGCCTACACCATTCCTCCCACGTACCCTCCCCCCATGTGCATGTGCCCTTGGCACTGCTTGCCCCTACCACTGTTTCCAAGACCATAATTGTCAGAGGTGTGTTGCTGTGACCCAGGATCCTGGACTGGGGGCATGAGATGGTAGTCACAGTCCTCGGGACACAGGTTTGGGGGTGACTGGCTGCAAGAGATATTGAGGCAATGGGGCTGGGAGGAGTCGATGTTGTCACAATGAGGCTCACTGGTGTTGTCTGACCAGGTTGGCAGGATGTGACAGAACCGTCCTCAACATCCAGACATCCAGGAGTGGAACCCACTTAGAGGGCTTCATCCATAGGGGTAGTGGCAGTTTCTTCAGTGGGCTCAGTATTTCCAGTGGAAGCCAGACCTGTTGATGTGAGAGTCTTATATGCCATCTACCTCCAATAGCAAACAGTGACATTTGGCTAAGGCCATGTACACATTGTGGGGCATATTTAAGAAACGTGGCGCTGCACTATGTGCATCACCACTTTTCTTACCCCCTTTGCCGTCCCCCTACCGGCACCATGTGTGCATCATAATTAAAATATTGCACACTATGGCGCAGGGGGCAGTAGCGTCATATTTCATGACACTAGTGATGTACTCTGCAGTAGTAGCACAAAAATAATGGTGCTACTCCTGCAGAGTACATAGGGGCTCATTATAAATAATGGAAGCCCTGGTTAACACCTGCTCTGAGCAGCTGTTAAAAGCGCTGTAAAAAATGACTCAAGGAAAGCCTTGCCACATTTTTTCAGCCCCCTAAAGGGGGAATGCCCCCTTTGCAAACATTATGCCTGGTCCGGGCATAATGTAGTGCAAAGGGTTACAAGAGTAGATGCGAAGTGCTAGGGTGTCACCAGTTGAGGTGGTTCCTGATAGCAGAAATGCCATCAGTGCTTCAAGTCCAAACTGACCTTCCTAGCTATCCAGTCTATTTTTGGTTTGTGTACCTGGAGCCTTGGGATACCTATAATGGCACCAAAAACTAAAGAGATCAAATAGGATCTCCTGATAGTTGATAAGTCCTGAGGATAATTCTGAACCATCAACAGCTCTTACTGGCTCTGGAGTATCTTTCATAATCATAGTGATTCCCAAGGTCTTAGCAAGACCTACATCCAAGAAATTACCAGTGGCTCCTGAGTCAAGTACTATTGGAAGGACCTTTCGTACTTGGGCAGACAAAATCAAGGTGACTATTAGGGTTAGGTGACGAGGTACTTGAGTCATGGTATTAGCTAGGAAATGTCAGACCTTACTCATAGGGCTGCTCGATAAGATGGTCTCAGGTTTACCGAACCTGGTAGTTTTCCACCTGCTCGGAAGTTCCTGAATCTGACATAGTTACTGCACCCACTGCTTTCTTAGAAGTAGTGGATTTATTTGTACATAATCGAGCAAAATGCCAAGGTTTGCCGCAATACAGACAAAAATTAAACTTCCTTCTGCGCTCCTTCTCTTCCTTGGACAAGGGTCCTCTCACACCTCCAATTTGCATGGGTTCTGAGGAGTCGTAATTAGAAGTGGTTGGTTCTTTCTTTTCTAGCTTAACCACCACTATTCAAGATTCACCTTGTGATTTCTCACCTCTTCTTTTTGCCAAACGGGTCAATAAACTGTGAGCACTCACTGGATGGGTCAGCTATCTGGGCTTGAACATCCTTAAGTTCATCACAAAGGCCTCGATAGAAGGTAGAGGTGCATTTTTCTTCAGCCCACCCAGTCTCATCAATCAGGCGATTAAAAGAGGTGATGTAAGTTAACAAATCTTTATTTCCCCAATGTAGACTCAGCAACTCATTGTCTATGGCTTGAATAAACAAATGTTTAGCGAAAAGCCTACGCATGAATTCCTTAAAGCAAGCAAAGTCATAGAGCAATGGGTTGTACAGTTCCCCTAGGGGAACAGACCAGGTTGCAGTGTTTCCTCCTAGATAAGAGATTATAAATGCCGCTTTGTCGGCATCATTTGGGAAGGCCAATTGATGGCAGAGAAATTGTAAATGACATTGGTTCATAAAGGTTTGGTATTTGGCACTGTCACCAAAGAAATGCTCAGGGGAGCTAAGGGAACTGGGGTAGGTGTGGTGATGGTGACCTGCATGGGTTGTGTGAGGGGAGATAAACTTGGGTTTGTACTATGGCCGAAGGCGATATATTGAAAATTTGGTGGATGTACAATGGGGGTTCTCGGCATGTATCTAGTGTTGTCACATGAAAAATCCTGGGGCTTTTGCGTTTGTAACTTGTGACGCAATTCAGTATTTTCCAGTCGAAGGGCTGGCAATTCCTGCTGTAAGCCCTGGAGGGTCCTTGTGATATCTGCCAAAGAAGGAGAGTCCTCGTCAGGTAGCAATGCATGCTTAAAGGCTTCGGAAGACTCATCCAGGGATTCCTTCACTCAGGCAGCCCTGAATGTTGTGGCTTGGCTTTTATGTTGGGGGGCGGCCACTCATCTGAAAACCAGGCTGTCTACAGGGGCAATGCCTGTTCTCCCGACCTCCTGAAGCACCTCTTGGTGCTGCTGATTGCACCAGGTGCCCTGGCAGGTTCCCCAAAAGGGAAGGGGATTTGGAAAAAGAGAGAAAGAAACACTGCACTCCTGTTCATCAGGTCCAGCCAGGTGCAGTTCTTCGGGTTATAGAGGACTGTCAGTGGAGCCCCTTTGAAGTTGCCTTCCTGTGATGAATTAAGGTATTGGTGAAGCTATGTGCTGATAAGAGACTGTTTCACAACATTTAATAAAGCAGCTCTGGTCTCATTAAACAGCATTCAAAAAGGCATGCACTGATCTCATTAAATTTGTCTAATTTGGTTATCACAGCACATTCACCAGGTAATATGAGCAACTTGGCCCTCTCTCCCTTCTCACGGATTAATATATACGAAAGGTGACGAAATCTGAATGTCTCTAAACAAGTTTAGAGAGTTCTGCAAGTCTCTTTCATGAACCTGCACTTTCACATTAGGTTTTCTCTGGTAAAGATACAACATAAAACGAGTTGCAATACCAAAAGCAAGAAAACTCACATATAGAGTATTCCTAGCACTGAATTGCATAACCACTATTAACATAAAAAGAATTGCAATACCAAAAGCAAGTAAACTCACACATAAAGTAATCCTAGCACTGAATTCTGTAATCACTATTAGTACAAAAGTAAACAAGTGGAGGATAGTGTAGTTCTGTCACAGTTCTCAGTTACAAAACAAAAGTTGTCAAGGCCCCCACACTAAATCTGTTGTTCAACCCTCATCAAGGCCCCACTCATAAATCATGTCTGTGTCCTTAGAAGAGGCCTTTCAAAGTCTCAAGAAGGCTAGAGTGCAATCAGTCTCAATTTTCAGCTTTCACCCAAAAACTAAGCAACCATAATACAATTCTACACAAACAGATTCCAGACAGCATGCTTCACTTAGCTGACAGAAGTGTGTTCTTTCCAGAAGATCTCTGCTGAGGCTTTTTGCTACCAGCCGAGTCAAGAGGGCAGCGGGTGGGGCCTGGAGGGAATTCCAGAGTGCAGGGGGCTTTCCTTGCCAGACAGGAAGAAGGCCAAGCAGAGGCATGTGCACAGCAAGAGTATTTATAGCCAGCATAACTCATGTCTTTAAAAACAGGGGGCAGCTGCTCCCTGGAGACCTTGGGGACATGGTGGTTTCCTGACACCCAAGAAACAAGTGAACCTGACACATTTAGAAGTACGAGGACTTGGCACAGTCATATGTGTTCAATAAGCATTGGTGAAAAACAACTATATAATGGAACAGACAGTGGTAACATCAAGTACATATCAAACACTGGCAATATCTATCCTGAAATGCAGACAGTACAATGACGTTCCATGCAACACAGTGGTGCTACACGCACATGATTAAAACTACGCCCCTGAGGATGTAGACAAATTATGCAGAGTTGGTGGGTCCTGGCAGTCACTTTTTCAGAGATTTTCTTCAGCTGGACGAAACTGCAAGTTAGGCCTGGTTGCATTTGAGGAAAGCCAGCTAGAGTCACTGCGGCAGGTCGGTCCCTCTATGGGGCTTCTTCCAGAAAGTCTTTTAAGGTCCTTTTGGAGTCCACAGTTCACCTCAAGGTTCCAGAAGCTCTGAACTGCTCTTTGAGGGTGTGGACTACAACTCCCAGAATGCACCTGGTTCAAACTTCAAATTGGCCACTGGACAGTGGTCAGCTAGTCAGTTTCTTCATGATCTGAGACGGGGACTCTGGTTAGCAATTTTTCAACTGTAGCAAATAGGGAGTCTCCATGAACCAGTTGCAGCCAGGCTAAGTCCTTCTTCTGGTGACGCCCAAGTGTGCAGCTGGTGCAGTCCTTAAGAGTGCAGAATCCAGGTGCAAGTCAGGAGTCCAGCAGGGCAGTACTTATTTTCCTGATGTTCTTCCTTGTAGGGATCTGGTAGGGATATGAGGTGTGGGTGCAGCTATGACATATTTATCCTCGCTCCTGGGTGAAAAACAGGATTTTCCAATCAAAAGCAGGGTCCTTCCTCCTGTGATAACCATTTCCTGGGAAATGTGGCAAAAATCAATCCCAGGGAGCGATATTCTTCAAAAATCCATCATGGCTGAAAATTATTTTTGGTGGTTAGATCTGTCTGCATCCGCCCACAGGTCTGGCTAAAAATGATAAACATACCCCTCTCCTGCCCTCTCCTAATCTAATCAAGAGGGCACCTAATTGTCTGGTGTTGCAGGATGTGAGTGAGGTACTGGGTTGCTCCAAATGTCCTTCCCTGCCTTTGAAGTCCAGTGTGGCAGCTCTCCCCCTTTTTACTTCCCCATCTGCTGAGGCAGATCTCCTCCCCCAGGCACATCCTTTATGTTCAACACAGGCCACCTCACACCTCATCCAGGCAGCCTGGCCTGGCTGCCAGAGGCTGGCTAATCAGAGAAGGGCACTACAGAGCTGAAGTTGGCATCTTTTCAGGTAGAGTTTAAAACTCTTTACCTGAACTAGTTATATTAAACCCAACAATTGTAAGTTGTGGAATTTATTATAACAATTAATTTGATACCAAACTCGATTTATCTGACACTTAAGGGGACTTTGTTAATTAAAATAAAGTCTCTCCGTTTTAGCCTATGGAGGCCATTGGCTACACTGAGGGAAACATGTATTTGTCTGTTTTACCTCACTGGGCCTTAAAACTATTTGTATAAGGTTCCTGCTTCTGGTTACATGGCACCCAACCCTGGGGGGCACATAGGGCACATCATAGGGGTGACATATGTAAAAATAAAGTAGTTTAAGACTTTGGAAATACTTTTAATTCCAAAGTCGAATTTGATCTATAATTTAAAAGCATCCAACAAGGCAGGCCTGCCTTTAAAATGACCCTGGGCACCTCAGCAGTGTGCCTATGGGTGCACTACCTATGCTGGGGTCCCTAACCCTACATGCCCTTCCATATATTAGGGGCTTATAGGAAGGTTGACATAGCCAATTATAATTAGCCTAATTTGCATACTCATTTTGCACAGAGCAGAGGCCCTGGGACTGGTTAGCAGTACCCAGGGCACAATCAGAGTCAGGAAAACACCAGCAAAAAGTGAAAAGCAAGAGGAAAAGTTAGGGGCCTCTGCAATCAGCCCCGTTTTCTCACAGGTGGTCTGGCAGTCCGACCAGCAAACTTGTAATCTGTCCCTATGCCTATTTGAAAAGTTGTTAGGCGCTAAAGAGAGGAATTTTTTTTCAACTGCAATCTAAAACATGTTGTACAAGGTAATTCAAATGAAACATTTTAGATACTCAATCAATACTCCATACTCACACACAATTTTTAACTATAAAATAAACTAACATATTGCCTAAAAATACACTAACCAAACTTACAGTGCCATATATTTATATCTCAACATTAAGATAGTATAGAAAATATTACCATAAACAAGGGATATATTTTTTAATATTTACTGCCATTCCTAAACTTTAATCCATAACATGAAACGTAAACTATTACCCCAAAATTAACACTCCTACAATAAAATGTAAAAAAACAATGTTTGAAATTGAAAAAATAGAAATTTATCGATAATATAAAAGTATCATTTTAAAATAAAAAATATAAAATATTTGTATTATTTAAATATAGTTTTCAAAACAATTATATAATTTAAAATGTTTATATGGAAAGTATTGAATTATTTTACTTTTTTAAAACATTTCTATATAGTTTTAATTTAAAAATATTTTTATATTTAAAAATCTTTGAAAATTGTAACTTTTTAAAAATTTAATACAATTGATATGTACTTTAAATAATTATGAACTAAAAGGTCAAAAAACATTAATGTAATGAAATCGTTTTAAAATGGTAAAATATGAATTTGCATATCTTCAAAATAATTACTATAACATTCACTTTATAATCTGCACCTTTTAAAAATGTCCCCACCAATATTTCCTAAAATTCCAATATCCTGCTCCTAAAAAAATTATAAAACCATTATTTTAAACATTAATACAACTAAAAATAAAAAATGTCAACACTTTCATTGCTAATAAAGTATCTTTCTGAAAATACAAACAAAAAAAAAGTGATAAACACAAAATATAACACACTATACTAAATTACATACTAACTAATACTTGAAAATGACATTGCATACAACAATATCTTCCATATCGATATTTTTATAACAATACAACACTAAAAATTATATTTTTACCTTGATAGCCTGTTGACAATATTTTTGACATCCCACTATTCTTTACACATTGGCCCTTATTATGACATTGTCGGCGACAGTCATGGCGGCGAACGGCGGTAAGGTGGCGCTGCTGCCAGCAGCAGCTCCACGCCAACAAAACACCACCTACCATATCATGTCCCATTATACGACCTGGTGGTGTTTTGCTGGCAGATGCTGCTGCTGGCAGCAGAGCCGCGTCCCGTCTCCTGCCAGAGGACCCCTGCAAGCAGGTAAGTTGGGTTCTCCGACAGGAGAAGGGGGTGGGGTGTGGGGGCGTGTGTGACTATGTTAGAATGCGTGCATGCGTGTAATGCGTGTGTGCATGAGTGGGTGTGTGTGTACGTGCATGTTGTGTCATGTGTTGCGTGTGTGCCTGGATGTATGTTCATGAGTGTTGCTGTGAGTGTGTATAAATGTATGCATGTGTGGGTGAATGTGTGTATGCATGTGTATGTACGGGTGTGTATGTATGTGCGTGTATGTGTGTATATGTGGAGGGGGGGAGGGGAGGAGGAGGGGGGGGGGGAAGGGGAGTGGGGAAAAGCCCAATCAGTGCCAGGGAAGGAATTTCCTGGCACTGATAGTGCCTACCGCCATGGTTTTTGTGGCAGTACAGAAACCATGGTGGCTGTAATACCTCCACTATTGCACTGACCACCGGGTTCATAATGACCCCCATTATGTTTGTATCACGGTAGTTTATTTTCTAACATTTTGTCCAAACACCCCACATCTCATTTAACCCCTCCCTTAAATTGCTATAATTGCTACAAGTCTGATAAAAATACTGTAAATGCATTACTCAACTTATTTGGATGAAAGATCACTTTTTGCGTGACACTCAACATGTTTTTTTAGTACTATATAGCATGAAGTCAACACATCTAATCACTACAGAGAATATTTTTCTATTATCCTGGAGCCTTTTTCATCCAGGTATTTATATTTATCAGGGCCTACAGTTGATTTTGGGTCATCTAAGACAGAGAAATCGAGAGGGCTTGGAAGAGATAAGGGATCTACAGTAAGATCTTCATTTTGATTATGGCTACCCAGCGGAGTCAGGAAAAGTCCTTCAGCTGCAACATCTGTAAGTCATGTTTTAATTCTTTCAATAGCTAGGAGTAGTTTTGAGTGACTGCTTGTGTAACTGAGAGTCCCAATTTGGCCCCTTAGATATGTTACAGTAGTAGCCCTCCATTTAATAGGTATCAACTTCTGAAGGTCTTGAATTTGATTTAGATGTGGGTGTACGAGCAATGGCTCCTATGTTCGCACATTGATCTTAAATCCTGTCCCACTGACTCATTTGGATTTAGCAGCACCTCCATAACGTCATGCTCAAACAATGTTAGTTTAAAAACATCCTAGCATATTTTGACCTCTTTTACTGCTTCTCTGTCCCTGATTGCATAAACCAGTAACTTCAAAATTAATGCAAACAATAAGGATATAAGAAGGCACCCTAGTCTCATGACCCCTCAATATGAAACATCTGAAAGGTTAGAGTTCATTCAAGTGTGGGTGAGTTCTGAAATAAGTGCCCAGACCCTGTCATTTCATACACATGCAAGCTATGTGAGAAACTGGATATTCTTGCATTTTCTTTGAGTTCTCTTTATAATGTGCAATACATTTTTAGTGTTATAGCCAAATTGGCGACCAGGGAGAAAGCCCGAGATAGCTGCATTTCTCAAACTGGGTAGTGGAGTCCCAAAGTGTGCTCCTAGTAGGCTAGTGAAAGTGTTTATGTGGATTTTCAAGATAGATTGGCCAATAGGGCTTTGTCAGGTTTCGGGATAATTATAATGGCAGCCTCTTTCATTGTCTCAGTAGTCTTCCGTCCCCTCAAGCAACCATAAAGTTTTGCTAATCTTAGAGATAATGAGGCTTGTAAAAAATGGCTGGAAACCTATTCGACTCTGTTGTCTTTTCCTACTCGAGTTTCTTTATGTTGCAAATGAATTCCTCCATGGTTACAGGTTCATCCTAATCATCTCTTCAGTCTTTGGGAACCTTATAACAAAGATGGTTCTAGAGATAATGATTGAATGGCTGAGGTCTGTTGGGTCCTCTGCTAAATGGCATCATGTTCAACTCCTTAAAGCTGTCTGCAATTAGTTTATCTCCTACTACTTCTCCCTGTAAAATCTATCAATTATGTCTTCTGTAAATGTTTACCTTAAGTTGTGAGAAAAGCAGTTTGTTGGCTTTATTCCCAGATGAATAATATTTCTACTTAGTGATCAGCAAGGCATACTCTGCTTTTTTCAAAGTGAAGCCCTCTTGATTGGGATCAAGTAGCACCTGAGGACTGCTGCAGGCCATGACCCCACGTGTTGGTGGCCGCAGTTGGGGAGTGATTATACCTCACAAGAATCCTTGCACCAGGAGGCACAAACATTGAAACACTGCCCAGAGTGTGGGGCCACTTCAGGAGAGTTTTTATAGCGCTAGTGGCTTCCCTGCTCACTGGACATGCAGAAGGACTGCTGGGGGCCGTGACCCCATGTGTTGGTGGCCCCTGTTGGGGAGAGACTGCACCACCCAAGAAAATTTACACCAGGAGATGTGAACATCGAAAGTCTGTCCGGAGGGCAGGGCCACTTCAGGAGAGCATGTATAGTGCTACCGGCTTCCCCACTGCAGAGGACGTGCTGGAAGACTGGTGAGGGCCGTGACTCCATGCTTTGGTGGCCACTGTTGGGTACAGACTACACCTCCCAAGAATCCTTGCAACAGAAGGTGCAAACATAGCATCATTGCCCAGAGGGCAGTTCCACACCAGGAGAGCACATACAGTGCTACCAACTTCCCCATTGCACAGGACGTGCACGGGCCAAGGGTGGGTGCATCCAAACCTATCAGAGCCTAGAGGAGGCTGGGCTGGGCCAGCCCTCTGACTTCAAGCACAAAAGGCACTATTATTAATTTGCCCCAATCTCCCACTACTCTGGCTCTGGATGATACGTTATAATACCCAGGGGTGATATAATTTCAGAGGGTACTTGCTGTCCCATTTACCTCCCATTTACCACAGAGTTTGCATTGGCCCAGACAATGGAAGAAGGAGGGCTGTGGATGTTGCCTCTAGCTCCCATATGGCAAAGAAAGGTTTCAAATCAACCGGTGAGAACTGTGTGATTAATAGAATTGGTGACTTATTGGAGGAAGTTGAGGAGATACTAAACCCGGCACTGTACCCACAATTCCACTTCACCAGTGGTGCCTCCATGCCACATTCTAAAGAAAATATCATGGAAGAAGGTGCCAGCCATGTTCATTGAGATGAAGAACCTTGATTCTACTCCAGCTAAAAACTGCCAGATTCCAGCTATGATGACTGAAGTGATGTGGGTAGTGTGCTGATTCTGACAGAAAGGGATGTTATACATGAAAACAGATTTTCTGTATTAAACTTTCTATGGGTGATGAGTCCGGGGGGAGGAGAAGGTGACTCTTGGTCAGCAAGTGATGCCTAGGCCAATCATTGATGTTGATAAATTGTTATAAATGATTATGGGGCTGAGGAAAGAACAGGATTTGGAATTGGTTATAAAAGTCCTTGAGAGGAATCTTAATGAGGTGGTGCTGCATAAGAGCCCTAAATGGGCCACTCAGATTGAGGAGTGTTCCGGGGTGTTAACTTCTCCAAGGTGTCCCAACCCCCTTTCAGTGCATAAGACTATGGGGGTCATTCTGACTTCGGCGGGCGGCGGAGGCCGGCAGCCAAAGTTCCCCCGACAGAATACCGCAGCGCGGTCAGAAGACCGCCGCGGTAATTCTGAGTTTCCCGCTGGGCCGGCGGGCGACCGCCAGAAGGCCGCCCGCCCGCCCAGCGGGAAACCCCCTTCCACGAGGATGCCGGCTCCGAATGGAGCCGGCGGAGTGGAAAGGGTGCGATGGGTGCAGTTGCACCCGTCGCGATTTTCAGTGTCTGCTATGCAGACACTGAAAATCTTTGTGGGGCCCTGTTAGGGGGCCCCTGCAGTGCCCATGCCATTGGCATGGGCACTGCAGGGGCCCTGAGGGGCCCCACGACACCCGTTCCCACCAGCAAGGTTCTGGCGGTCAAAACCACCAGAACCAGGCTGGCGGGAAGGGGGTCGGAATCCCCATGGCGGCGCTGCCTGCAGCGCCGCCATGGAGGATTCCCCAGGCCAGGGGAAAACCGGCGGGAAACCGCCGGTTTCCCTTTTCTGACCGCGGCTTTACCGCCGCGGTCAGAATTGGCCTGGATGCACCGCCAGCCTGTTGGCGGTGCATCCGCGGTCCCCGGCCCTGGCGGTCTATGACCGCCAGGGTCGGAATGACCCCCTATGACTTTAAAATCTCCCACCTTTCGTTCACCACAGGGAAATGCAACCTGGTTGCTCTATTCTACCATCGGTAAAGAGAGATCGGGTGTGTTTTGTCACTCTGACATCCCACATTTGCCGTAGAAGATGCAAATGAACTGTAGTGGGAAGTATTTTGATTTTAGCTGAGATCAGTCCTTCTTAAAGAGATTGATCTTCTGGAGGAGATACATGTCTCATCACTTGCTCATGGGATTTTCAGAACTGCGACCCTTCTTTGTGATGAATTCTGGACCTTTACTTTAAGACTGATACTTTTCAACATTCCCCAGTGTTCAATTAGACCTTCATTAGGACCTGTCACCAGCATGTAATTCTTTGGCTCTCCTCATATTGACTTCACCGTGTGTGTTGTATATCTCCTCTCCCTACCTGCAACTTCCTTGAGCTGCCTCCTTAATCCATCAAATAAAAGAATCCGACAACAAAAACATGAAACACACAAAAGAGGATGGGAAAAATTCTTTCAACCAGTCTAACCACCGCCAATCGCCCCATGTAGCCTTCCAACCCATCATTTTTTTGCCCACTCTAGCACCCCAGATTTTACCCAGCTAAATGTAAATCAGACATTGTCTTGCTTCAGCAGGAAAAAGTCCAGCCCAAACTGCTAAGCCGGGACCTATCTGAACAGGACCACAAGTAACTCAAGACTGGTTTAGGCCTAGTTGCAACTTGCTTCCAGTGGCACAGTGTGCACTGGACCTACATCTGGGTATTCCCTTGCCCACTGAAGGCTTGTAAGACATGAGAGTACAGTTAATGGGGTGAGAACCCACTTCATTTCACAGTCACAGTCCTTGTCAGGGTGAACCACAATGGACACCAAATAAATCTGTGCTTAACCGTCTGGTACGTTGACGCAAAAGCAGTCTCAATTTAGAGACAATGTGTAAAGTACTTATGTAACATTCAAACAGTAATAAGGTATGAATACAATAGACACAAAAATCCCAAAACAATTGAGAAATAAAGAATGAATGTTAGTAAAAACAATTGACATCAAAACAACAAAAGAAGAATGGAGATATGAATTCTTAAAATTTGGATTAAAAATAGCCCAACCGGGGTTATCTAGTTGCACGGACATGGTTAACGTCAAAACTTAAGGCCAACCACGAAGGATCACCACTCGGACAGAGGGACCAAATTAGTCCCAGTGGAATCACTTAGAAACTTTCATGAAGAAAAAGTGGTCATCAATGAGTCTCTGTGGGGAAAGCTACAAGCTGGATATGAAGCAGGGCTTGATAAAAGGGAAAGCTGCAAGTGGGTGGTCTGAAGTCCTTGCCCAGGATGGGCTTGACAACAACAGCATTCAGTCCTGATGAAGTCCTCTATGTTCTGACATAGAAACCTTTCTAGAAGTCATATCTCCTTCAGCGGGGAGAACCAGCAACCTGAGGCCAACCAGCAATTCAGTGTTAACGGCTTCAATTGTCGTCCTAGTCTCTGACAGTTCTCCAAAAAGAAAGTTCGCAAAAGCTTCTAAGTTCCAAAGCTTGCACTTTTTGGACAGGAAGATTCCACTCTAACATCAGCCAAGGATGCAGAACTTAAGGTCACTTGGGGGTTAGGACCCAGCAGGGCCCAGTGCAGGTCCAGTTGGTGCTGGTCAGCCGGTTCATGAAAAGGCCTCAGGAAGTTTGTTGTGTCCCTGTAGCTCAAACAAGAGTCACTTCTGCGGTCCTGGATTTAAGGCAAACAATCCTGGTCTTTTATCTGGATTCAGAATGCAGAGCAGTCTTTCTTCTGAGGAGAAGCCTGTGGTGTCCACTTTAATTCCTAGTCCCAACCTGTGGGTGGAGGGTAAGCCTTTGTCCACCCCCTAAACCAGTTCTGATACATTCCTCTACCCTCTGTGGGTTTGGTACCAAAGGGGAGATAGGGAGATAGGCATAGGTGTGAGCTGCATCTATCAATGACAGAGTAGACAATCTTTAAAGTCAGGAAGGGGCTTGGTACAGCCCCAAGCTACCTTTTGAAGCTCAGGAAAGGCTGTCTTCAACACCCTAGTCCATCCTGCTCTGGAGAGGAATGCCCCTCCACCCACCCAGCACCATTTGTCCACTGTCTGGCAGCAATACACATACAGTTTAGTAGGGCCATCAGGGTCAGGTGACACTGAACACTGGCAATAAAGCCTTTCAGGTTGAGGGAGGAAAATGACAACTTTCGGAAATACTTGTCATTGAGTTGCATTTTAAATTATTGTTACAATGAGCCTTTGAAGTATTTCTAGCTGCTCCCAAACTAAATTTAGCCCTTCTAAAATGTAATAGGATACACCAGTACTAATCTATTGGACTGAGAGCTTTACACAGTGAAAATTTACTTTGAGGGTAGTTTCACTATCAGGACATGTAAAATATTAAATACAGATGTCCGACTTTTTAAATACCATGCCTTTTGCTCTAGAGGTATTTAAGGCCTAAAGTGGAGGTGACTTCGAAGTATTAAAAAGGCAGATTAAGGCCTGGCAAAAGGTGTATTTTGCTAGGTCGAAAATGGCAGTTTTAAACTCCATATTTATGATACAATGGCAAGCCTGATACATGTTTTACAGCACTACTTTAATCAGTGGCACAATAAGTGCTCCAGCTAACTGGTAGCATTTAATTTAGAGGCCCTGGGTACATGTAGTGCCACATACTAAGGACATATAAGTAAATTAAATGTACAAATCAGTTGTATATTACATTTAACGTTTCGAGAGGAAAGGACAAGCACTTTAGTATTGGTCAGCGGGGTTAAATGCAGGGTCCTCAGACCAATGAACCTCTGGTCATGGAAAAAGCTCCACAGGCCCCCTAACACCGGTCCTGACACGGGTGTTAAATAATTGCGCTAATCAAGCTTAGCGCCATTATTTAAGGCCCCCATCCCCCGTGCTTGTTTTTAGCACAGGGGAGTAAATATGTTGCTAAGGCCATATCGTCATTTTCTGGACGGGAACACCTACCTTGTATCTCGTTGACGCAAGGTAGGTTTTCACGTCCAGAAAACAACATTATCTCCATATATTTGGCACTAGACGTGTCTAGTGCCAAAGTATAAATATGGAGTTAAGTTTGCACTGGATTAGCGTAAAAAAAATGACGCTAATCCAGCACAAACAGGGTATAAATATGCCCCTTTGTTTGCAATCCGGCCTGAAGTCAGAACTCTGCCTTTCGGAATAACACCAGCAAATGTTTGGTTTGCCTTATATCTTTGTCCAGGTTATAGGCCATACACAGAAGCCTACTGCCTTGATATCCCCTTTCCATCTTTCAAGATGGAGCTTACAAGGTCATCTCTCTTTATATCCACATTTCAGCTGCCATGTTCATTAGGAGTTTAACACAAAGGAAACCTTCCCTTCTATGGCCTGCTGGCATGAACCTCAGAGAACAAAAAAATCAAGCATATATTTTCATACTCTGCACAACTTGATTCAATCATGATAGGTAGGTTTCTGTCTTAGACCTTATTCTTTGATCATACATTTCAATGCATTCACTGCATAGTGTGCAGTGACCATGTTAACATACAGCAAGCTCTGTGTTGTATGTAATTTAAAACACGTAAAAAGCGGGTAAAGCATGTCACATTCTTTCAGGATGGTTTTTGGGTTTAAAAAAATGGTTCTGTTCTGTATGAGATATTGGTTTAGAGATGGAGGGCGAAGGACGTTGGCATCCTACGTCTGTCAGGCATGCAGGTGAACACAGATGAAAGTCTTTTTGTCCTAGCATCTAGTGCTTTGCAATCTTAAAGTAGTTTCTGGGAATAATTTACCAGTCAATGGTTAAATGCAAGTTTGACCCCTGTTTCTTTTAGAGCACAGTAAACTGTTAATAACAATCACAACCCATGGGCTAGTCAATTATACAGCTCACAGGGACACTGTTCACTGTTCAGTACTAACTGAATATTGAATCTTTGCCTGCTGAAGAAGAGATGGATATTAGGGTGCATGATAACCAAATGCTTGAATGACATATTTGTTATAGCTGGCATCCTTGGTGTGGTCTCCCCTAACGTTTTGACTCTACTTCCCAGGTTGTTGCTGTTTGCTGGACTCTGTTTTTGCTGTTTTTGTCACTCTGGGCACAGTGCAAAAGTGGAAATGCTCCCTATGTGTAAATTGTAAGTGTATTTGGCTTTTCTATGATTGGCATTTTTGATTTATTAGTCAGTCCCTAATAAAGTGCACAAGAGGTGCCTAGGGCCTGTATATCAAATGCTACGAGTGGTCCCGCAGCACTGGTTGTGTCACCCACATGTGTAGCCCTGTAAACATGGCTCGGACCTGCCACTGCAGTGTCTGTGTGGGCAGTTATAAACTGCCAATTCGATCTGGCAAGTGTACCCACTTGCCAGGCCCAAACCTTCTCTTTTTATACGTGTAAGGCACCCTTAAGGTAGGCCCTAGGTAGCCCCATGGGGAGGGTAGAGGGTATGTTAAAGGTGGGACGTGTACTGGTGTGTTTAACAGATCTGTTAGAAATGGGGTCTTTGGTTGTCAGTCAGGTTACCCCCTGTCCAAGCAAGGACCCTCACTCTAGTCAGGGTAAGTGATACACAATCCAAATTATCCTGTGCCCACCCTCTGGTAGCTTGGCACTGAGCAGTCAGGCTTAACTTAGAAATACAATAAATCACACAATAACACCATATAGCACCACAAAAATACACCACACGGTGTTTAGAAAAATACATAATATTTATCTGGATAAATGTAGCTCAAAACGATCAAAGATGCAATAAGTAAATGTTGAGACATCTTTGAAAAGTGATATAAAGGCCCTCATTACAACATTGGCGGTAAAAGCTGCTTACCGCCGTGCAGAAGACCGCCAAAACACTGCCGCCGCAGTGGAATTCCACCACAGCTATTATGACCCACATTTCGGAATCCGCCAAAATTCAGACACCCACACAAGTCCGCCACACCAAAGGTCAGTGATAAACTGGCGAAAACAAACCCTCCACCGTCACGCCAACAGAAAAACACCCACACTATCACGACACATGAATCCACGCGGCGGTCTTTCAACCGCGGTATTCCATTGGCGGTACAAACCGCTGCGCTCAAAATACACACACTCTTACAAAACACAGCCACATTGGACAATTTGAAATACACACACCTCATACACATACACACACCACTCCCACACACCCATTACAATATAAAACACCCACCCACATCACCCCCAAACCCCTATGGCAAAAACTTCCAAAAGAAGGCCAGAGAGAGACAGCACCAGCAAGAACAACAGCATCCACAGGCACACAACACCATCACCCACAGAACTTCCACACACCTCACACAACACCCCACTACATATCAGCACACTTATCACCACACACTCCACCCCACACATCACCTACACCACCCCATGGCACGGCAAAGACACCCCAGGTTCTCGGATGAGGAGCTCAGGGTCATGGTGGAGGAAATTGTCCGGGTAGAGCCACAGCTATTCGGAGCACATGTGCAGCACACCTCAATTGCAAGGAAGATGGAGCTATGGCGAAGAATAGTGGACAGAGTCAACACAGTGGGACAGCACCCAAGAAATCGGGATGACATCAGGAAGAGGTGGAACGACCTACGGGGGGAGGTGCGTTCCGTGTTCTCAAGACACCACCTGGCGGTTCAGCGGACTGGCGGCGGACCCCCACCTCCTCCCCCAGAACTAACAACATGGGAGGAGCAGGTCTTGGCGATTCTGCATCCTGAGGGCCTCGCAGGAGTAGGTGGAGGAATGGACTCTGGTAAGACAAATCTTAATTATTACATCCCCCACCCTACCTGCATGCCAGCACATACCCCCACCCTCACCCTCACCCCCAGCACCCCAACTCCTCACATATATCCCAACATCACAAACCACCCATCCCAACACCAAGCCCTGCATGCAACAACAACGCATGGACACACATCATTAAAGCATGCCCACTGCACATACCCATACAACCCCCTAAACCATCATCAAACAAGGTCCCACACAGGAATGCAAGCACTGGGGTACACGGTCACCCATCCATTGCACACCATGACACACACAGATGTAATAACCATCCTTTTATACCCCTGCAGGACCCCTACCCAACGTCACCGGACAGGAGGATCCACACATGTCCACACCACCAACAGAAGAGTCCTCACAGTGATGACAGCAGCTCTGTCCAACTGGATCTAGATGACCAGCCCGGCCCATTGGGGACCTCGGGACAGTCGGTTCCCCTCACCCAGTCACAGGCCACCACAGACCTTCCCCCCTCTGGAAACACCAGCACAGCACCCACCCAGCGGGCCCATACCTCCGTCCGCAGGACACGTCAATCAGCTGTGTGTCCACCACTACAGGGAACCCAGGATAACCCACCACCCCAACAACAACAGGGACCTGGGGGCAGTGGCAGTGGGCACACGGTCCAGGGGACAGAGGACCAGGAACACAGGGGAACTGGGAGGGCTGCTGTGCGACAGGGGGTGGACAGGCCAAGGGAACCCACTCTCCACGAGGCCCTCTCTTCAATCATGGGAGCCTACCACCACTCCCAGGAGACGATGGCAAAGGTACTGGCCAAGTTTCAGGAGAACCAGCGCCTGCAGGAGGAACAGTATATGGGCTTCAGGGATGAACTCAGAACCATCAGCTCCACCCTGGGCACCATCGTAGGGGTGCTGAAGGAAGTACTCAACACCAGGAGGGACACTGTGGCACTACAAGGGGCTTCTGACACTAGCATGGACGATGAACTGCCCACCACCTCTGCCGGCGCTAGTGGATAGGACACCCACACCAGCACCCCACCCCCTTCAGAGGGAGAACCACCCCACAAACGGTCCCTGAGATCCAGGACAAACACAGAGCACGATGCCAAGACCCCCGCCAAGAAATGAGACCACCCTGATTGTAATCCTACTGTCCCACTTTGTCACCCTGTCCATACTGCCCAGCTCCACTTCCTATGCCCATATGGGCAATGCACCTGTGAGACTGATAGACTGGACTCTGCCATGGACATTCCTCCGCCATCACCCCTCACCATTTCACTACCCCCTCCAATATTGAGCACTTAAATAAACACACTTAAAGCACAAAACAATCTGGAGTCTGTCTGTGATTTCGAAATAGTGTATTAACAATTACAGTGACAAAATGCTCTTTCAATTGTAATGTCAACATACCTATGTGACACAGCTCTAGTGCATGAGGAATCTAAGCAGATGTCACACAGTGCGACCCACATCTGTGAAATCGTAAGGGAAAGTGACAACTCAGTACACTGGGTGAAAACGACAGACAGTAGAGAGGTAGTAGTGTTAAAGTACATGTAGTAGGCAGGTCTGTACTCTTACCTGTGTCTCACTGGAAATATTGCTGGATCACTGAGTCCCTGTTGTTCATGACTTCTTCCTCTGCTTCCTCCTCTTCACTGTCCACAGGCTCCACAGCTGCCACAACACCGCCATCTGGACCATCCTCCTGCAGAAAAGGCACCTGTCGTCGCAAAGCCAAGTTGTGAAGCATACAGCAGGCCACGATGATCTGGCACACCTTCTTTGGTGAGTAGAATAGGGATCCACCTGTCATATGGAGGCACCTGAACCTGGCCTTCAGGAGGCCGAAGGTCTGCTCGATCACCCTCCTAGTAAGCCCATGGGCCTCATTGTAGCGTTCCTCTGCCCTTGTCCTGGGACTCCTCACTGGGGTCAGTAGCCATGACAGGTTGGGGTAACCAGAGTCACCTGCAAATGGTGAGGGACAACTGTTAGACACGCAAAAACCTGGAGGGATATCCCCAGACCCAGACAACCACTCCCACTGACTTGCTTCCAGAAGCTCACCTAATAGCCACACACCGTGCCTCTGGAGTTGACCCATCACATAAGGGATGCTGCTATTCCGCAGGATGTAGGCGTCATGCACTGAGACAGGGAACATGGCATTCACATGGGAGATGTACTCGTCTGCCAAACATACCATCTGTACATTCATCGAATAACTCTTCCGGTTTCTGTACACCTGTTCACTCCTGTGGGGGGGGGGACCAAAGCCACATGGGTCCCATCAATGGCACCTATGATGTTGGGGATGTGTCCCAGGGCATAGAAATCACCTTTCACTGTAGGCAAATCCTCCACCTGAGGAAAAACGATGTAGCTCCGCATGTGTTTCAGAAGGGCAGACAACACTCTGGACAATACGTTGGAAAACATAGGCTGGGACATCCCTGATGCTATGGCCACTGTTGTTTGAAAAGACCCACTTGCAAGGAAATGGAGCACTGACAGCACCTGCACTTGAGGGGGGATTCCTGTGGGATGGCGGATTGCTGACATCAGGTCTGGATCCAACTGGGTACACAGTTCCTGGATTGTGGCATGGTCAAGCCTGTATGTGATAATCACAAGTCGCTCCTCCATTGTAGACAGGTCCACCAACGGTCGGTACACCGGAGGATGCCGCCATCTCCTCACATGTCCCAGCGGACGGTGCCTATGAAGGACAACAGCGAGCACAGAGTAAAACAACTAAGAGGTACGTACCCACAGTTTACACAGAACACCATTCATATACAAAAGATGGCCTGTATGTCTGTAGAGTCTAGGCCTAGGTATGTGTGACACAGTTGAAAATAAAGCCATGTGGGCCCCTGAAATGGCGGCTGCCTGACCTGTAAAGTGGGACAATGGGATGTGAGGTAACTGCGCTGGCGTTGTACGCCGTCACGGTAGGCGGTCGAAGACCGCGGCACAATGCTGCATTGGTTAACATGGGACCCTATGGGTCCCAGGAGCCAATGACGATGAACGCCGGCGGTGACGGTACTCACCGCCGCGGACGTGACCGCCATTTTCTATTCGTTCAATCACTCAATACCTGATCTTCGACAGGAGAGGACCTATACTGCAAGTGCTGCTGTGACCTCGGTCTGGAAGAGACAATGGCTTGAGTGTCTGGGGAAAGTGCCCCTGCCTTCACATCGGAGGAGTTGGAGAAGCTCGTGGATGGGGTCCTCCCCCAGTACACGCTACTCTACGGTCCTCCAGACAAACATATAAGTACACAGGGAGCATGTTGTATGGGCTATGCCTGTGTGGAGAGGGCTGGATGTAAGAAGGAAGGGGGGAGAGTGCTGCGTGCATGAAAGACGGTGAATGCATATGCCACATGACAAGGGTAGGGATGGGGGCCAATCAGTTTGACTTTGCAGTTGGTAATAACTTCTCTTTTTCCCCTGTACATTTCATGTAGGTCAGCGCCCCAAGAAAAAAGATATTTTGCGTGCCATCGCCAAGGACGTCCGGACCCTGGGGGTCTACCACAGAAAGAGCACCCACTGTTGTAAAAGATGGGAGGACATTCGCCGCTGGAGCAAGATGACGCGGAGGCTCAGCTGGGGATGGCCTCCCAACGTGGGAGGGGTACCCGTCACACCATGACCCCCCTGATGTTCAGGATCCTGACGGTGGCCTACCTGGAGTTGGATGGGCACTTGAGGGCATCACAGCAGGTTCAAGGGGGTGAGTACACTCTCATTCTGCTGACTTTGTGCGCAGTGGAGGTGTCTGGGTGGGGGAGGTGGGCTGTGGGTTTCCCTAGGCCAGGGCAAGTTCCGTAGGCAAGGCCCCTCCGTAAGGCAGGCCATGTGGCAACCCACCCCACCTCTGTAGAGTGCCAAGTACACCTAGTCATGCCCCTGTGTCATCTATGTGTGCAGATGTCGTCCATAGCCTTGTAGGCCATTTCCCAGGAATTGAACAGTGGACCCCAAGAGTGCTGCGTAGTGCATGGGGCTTCTGTGTCTGTTGTGTCCGCCAACGGTAGCGGTAATGCATGCACTCAACATGTCTTTCTTCTGCCGCCCCCCCCTTTTTGTGGTCTCCCTGTTCTTGTGTGTATTAACATCATCAGGCGGAGGAGCAGTGGCCCCGGAGCACGAGGGAACTGCATCCCACATGGCCCTGGAGGGCGAGACTACGGACTCAGAGTTCACCAGTGGGACGGAAGGCGAGGGGAGCTCCATGGCGGGGACAGGAGCTGACACCAGCGACACGGACTCGTCCTCTGATGGGAGCTCCCTTGTGGTGGTGGCAACATCTGTGACCCCGGCATCTACAGGTACAGCCGCCACCCCCTCTACCAGCACCGCCCTCCCAGCAGCCCCTCAGCCTTTGTCCCGTGCCCGCTCACCCAGGAGGGTGGGCATCACCTTCGCCCCAGGCACCTTAGGCCCTGCCCCAGTCACCCCTGCTGCCCTCAGTGAGGAGGCCATTGACCTCCTCAGGTCCCTCACTGTTGGGCAATCTACCATTTTGAATGCCATCCAGGGTGTAGAGAGGCAGTTGCAACAAACAAATGCATTCCTGGAGGGCATTCATTCTGGTCAGGCGGCCCTTCAGCAAGCTTTTCAGACTCTGGCCTCAGAACTGATGGCAGCCATTGTCCCCGTCTATAGCGTCCCCCCCTCCAACTTCCTCCACCCAGACCCAATCCTCTGTACCTCAGCCTATCAAAAGCACACCTACAGACCAGCAGGCACACACGTCAACACACAAGGGAAGCTCTGGCAAACATAAGCACCACACATCCCACAGGCACTCACGCAAGCATCACATACATGCAGACACACCAACATCCACTGCCTCCACTGTGTCCCCCTCCTCCTCGTCTCCCTCCTCCCTCCCAGTCTCGTCTACACTCACACCTGCATGCACTACCTCTACAGCCACTACATCTCTCTCCAGCACACCCACCACCACACCCCGCTCACGTGCAGTCACCACCCCCATACCATTCACACGTCCTACAACCACTACCTCTTCCTCCACTCCCAAACCCCCTCCAGCTACCCATCCCAGTGTGTTAAAAAAACTTTTCCTGTCCACCATTGACCTCTTTCCCACACCTCCCCCACCCCGTCCGTCTCCTAGGTCCCGAACTAGCACCTCAACCACAACAGCTCTGGGACCAGTGGTGCCTGTAGTCACCGGAATCTGGAGTGCACCGGCCACCAGGGCAGCCAGTGTGGCACGGAGCCACAGCACAGACAGTCCCCACCTTTGAAGCATCAGAAGTTGGCCAGTGCCCGGCGGGAGAGGGGGAAGACTCCAGCCACCAAAGCCGCTCCCAGGGGTCCCGGTGGGAGTGTGGAGTCAGCTGTGACACCTTCCAAGGTGGAGAAGGGCCACAAGAAACCCGTCAAGTCTGGGAAGAGCAGCACGGCAGAGAAGACCGCCATCATCCCCGATGCCCCGGAGCCCACCTCCAGCACAAGCCAAGCTGCCCAGGACAGGACCACCAGCACAAGCCCAGCTGCCCAGGACACGACCGCCAGCCCTAGCCCACCTGCCCAGGAGGCCACCACCAGCACACCTGCCCAGGAGGCCACTGCCAGCACCAGCCCACCTGCCCAGGAGGCCACCACCAGCACCAGCCCACCTGCCCAGGAGGCCACCACCAGCACCTGCCCACCTGCCCGAGAGGCCACTGACAGCACCAGCCCACCTGCCCAGGAGGCCACCGCCAGCACCAGCCCACCTGCCCAGCAGGCCACTGCCAGCACTAGCCCCGCTGGGCCATGAAGGACCGCCAGCAAAAGCCCCGCTGGGCCATGAAGGACTGCCAGCAAAAGCCCCGCTGGGCCATGAAGAACCGCCAGCACAAGCCCCGCTGGGCCATGAAGGACCGCCAGCAAAAGCCCCGCTGAGCCATGAAGGACCGCCAGCACAAGCCCCGCTGGGCCATGAAGGACCACCAGCAAAAGCCCCGCTGGGCCATGAGGGACCGCCAGCAGCTGAGACCCTGCAATGAAGACCGCCATCTCAAGCATCGCTGAACAGGGCACCACCATCTCGAGCACCGCTGAACAGGGCACCGCCAACTCAAGCACAGGTGAACAGGGCACCGCCATCTCAAGCACCGCTGTACAGGGCACTGCCGTCTCAAGCACCGCTGAACAGGGCACCGCCATCTCAAGCACCGCTGAACAGGGCACTGCCGTCTCAAGCAACGCTGAACAGGGCACCGCCATCTCAAGCACCGCTGAACAGGGCACCGCCATCTCAAGCACCGCTGGCCCATGAGCGGCAAGGGCACTGAAGCAACTGAGTCCATCACGGGGTGAATGATGCACTCTGGGCACCATGCCCCCTCCAGAACCAGTGGAGACTGTCATCCACTACCTCTGTCCTTAGGAGGATGAAGCACTCTGGGCACCATGCCCCCTCCAGAACCAGTGGAGACAGTCATCCACTACCTCTGTCCTTAGCAGGATGAAGCACTCTGGACACCATGCCCCCTCCAGAACCAGTGGAGACTGTTATCCACTTGTGAGACTGTGGCTTTGCACTCCCCAGGATATGGCAGTGGGCAACCCACCCACTGTAGAGTCTTGAGAGACTGTGGCTTTGCACTCCCCAGGATTGAACAGTGGGCAAACCACCCACTGTAGAGACTTGAGAGACTGTGGCTTTGCACTCCCCAGGATTGAACAGTGGGCAAACCACCCACTGTAGAGACTTGAGAGACTGTGGCTTTGCACTCTCCAAGAGTGAACAGTGGGCAACCCACCCACTGTAGAGACTTGAGAGACTGTGGCTTTGCACTCTCCAGGATTGAACAGTGGGCAAACCACCCACTGTAGAGACTTGAGAGACTGTGGCTTTGCACTCCCCAGGATTGAACAGTGGGCAACCCACCCACTGTAGAGACTTGAGAGACTGTGCCTTTGCACTCCCCAGGATGGAACAGTGGGCATGTGTCCCCCTCGTGGATTTGGCGTCGTGCACTCAAGCGGCTGAGGTGCCCCCCCTTTCCCTCCCCCTGAGGTGCCTGTTTAGTTGCTCTCTGATGCCCCTGCAGTGTTATCTCCGTCATGGTCGGGAATCTTGTGTGGGCCTCCTCCATACCGTGTGGTCCCAGTGTTCCACGGACTTTCTTAGAGCACCACCTGGACCTATGCTTGGTATATATTATGTACATGGTGTATATATATATTTCTGCCTACTTGCTTTTAATATATTACAATGGTTACACTCATTTTCAATTATCTTTGCTTTCTTCCGGGAGGTTTGGGGGGTGTAACTGTGATGTATTGATATGCATTATTGTGTGTGTTGTAGTGGGTGAGGGTGGGGGTGTTGCGTGTGTGTGTCCCTGTTTTTTGCCTCTCCCTTCCCCTGTGTTGTAGGTTCAGTACTCACTGTGTTCTTTGCCGCCGGCGTTCGTGCTCCTGGTAGAGGAGCAGGAAGACTGTTGGAGGTAGAATTTGGAGTTCCGGGTTCATGGCGTCCTCGTTCCTCGTTGGGTGTGTAAAAGTGAGCGTTTTTCCTTCGGGATTCCTGTTTCCGCCGTGTTTTTATCTGCGGTGAATCCGCCCCGGAAAAGGTGGCGGATTGGCCTGTCATAATAGTGTGGGCGGTACATTGTCTCCCGCCTGTCTGTTGGCGGTGACCGCCGCGCTGTTTGTTTGTACCTCCGTGGCGATCGGAGTGTTAAAGTGCCTGTCTTTGTTGGCGGTTTCCGCCATGGTCGTAATTGCACATTTTTTTACCGCCGGCCTGTTGGCGGTCTTACCGCCGCTTTAACACCGACCGCCAGGGTTTTAATGACCACCAAAGTGTCTTAAGTCTCTTAAAAGCAGACAATGGGGGTCATTCTGACTTTCCCGCTGGGCGGGCGGGCGACCGCCAAAAGGCCGCCCGCCCGCCCAGCGGGAAAGCCCCAGCAACGATGAAGCCAGCTCCGAATGGAGCCGGCGGAGTTGCTGGTGTGCGACGGGTGCAGTGGCACCCATCGCGATTTTCAGTGTCTGCTAGGCAGACACTGAAAATCATTATGGGGCCCTGTTAGGGGGCCCCTGCACTGCCCATGCCTGTGGCATGGGCAGTGCAGGGGTCCCCAGGGTCCCCACGACACCCGTTCCCGCCATCCTGTTCCTGGCGGTTTTTACCGCCAGGGCCAGGATGGCGGGAAGGGGGTCGGAATCCCCATGGCGGTGCTGCGAGCAGCGCCGCCATGGAGGATTCTGTGGGGCAGGGGTAAACCGGCGGGAAACCGCCGGTTGCCCTTTTCTGACCGCGGCTTTACCGCCACGGTCAGAATTGCCCATGAAGCACCGCCAGCCTGTTGGCGGTGCTTCGGCGGCACTCTGCCCTGGCGGTTTTCAACCGCCAGGGTCAGAATGACCGCCAATGTCTCTTTCAAGCACAAAGTACCTGATTCGCATGAAAAATCTCCGCAAAGAACTGCAGAAGAGGAGAAGCGAGGAAACAAAGGGGTGTGCGTCAATTTCTCGGGCCGCACACGGCGATGCGTTGTTAAGTTTTCACGCAGGGACGGCTGTGCATGGATTTTCGGCGCTCAGTCGTGGATCCTCTTTGGGTTGTGGGGTTTTCAGACGCCCCAGGGACGGTGCGTGGACTTCCTGCACTGGCAGGATGAAGTGACAGGTGCTGCGTCGATCCGGTGGGAGTTGTGTCGAATTTTCTACTGCACGGCAGACGCTGCGTCGATTCCATTCTGGAAGTCAGGCTGCATCATTCCAGGTCGGCTATGCGTTGATTCAGTGGGCTGTGCGTCGAATTTGATGTCGCTACACTGGCGCTGCGTCAATCTTCTCATTGCAAAGTCGGACTGTGTCATTCCGGTTCGGTGTGCCGCGAAATTTTCACCGCGGTGCAGGCTGTGCATCTAATTTCGCCACACAAGGAGTCCTTGAAGAGATTAAGGGGGTCAACGACCAACAACCACGGAAGCACCTCCAACAGGCTGGCGGTGCTTCCATGGGCATTCTGACCGCGGCGGTACAGCCGCGGTCAGAAACGGGAAACCGGCGGTGTCCCGCCGGTTTCCCGCTGCCCCAGGGAATCCTCCACGGCGGCGCTGCAAGCAGCGCCGCCATGGGGATTCCGACCCCCTTACCGCCATCCTGTTCCTGGCGGTTTTCACCGCCAGGAACAGGATGGCGGTAAGGGGGTCGTGGGGTGACCACCCTAAGGCTGTCTGGTCTAACACGTGTCCCCCCCAGCTGAAAGTTGGGAGAGCTATCCAACCTCCTGGGAGCTCTCATCTCTAAGTGGGAAGTATCTGGAGAGACCATCGGCGTTGACGTGGCCAATTCCCGGGTGATGCTCCACCATAAAGTCCATCCCCTGTAGGGAAATGGACCACCTCAAGAGTTTAGGATTTTCACCCCTCATCTACATGAGCCATCTGATGGGCCTGTGGTCTGTCTGAACATGGAAGTGAGTCCAAAACAGGCATGGTCTCAGCTTCTTCAGTGCCCAAACCACAGCAAATGCTTCTCTCTCAATAGCAATTCACTTCTGATCCTGTGGTAATAGTCTTCTGCTAATAAAGACTACTGGTTGGTCTGAGCCCTCCTCATTTAGCTGTGCTAGAACAGCCCCTATGCCATGCTCTGAAGTGTCCATCTGCACAATAAATTCCTGGGAGTAGTCAGGGGCCTTGAGCACGGGGCCGAGCACATGGCTTCCTTCAGAAAAGCAAAGGCTTTCTGACAAGCCTCTGTCCTATTCACCAACCTAGGTTGCTTTTTGGAAGTGAGTTCTGTCGAGGGTGACACAATGGTACCATAGCCCTTGACAAATCTGCAATAGTATCCAGTGAGGCTTAAGAAGGCTCTCACTTCAGTCTGTGTTCTAGGTGGTTGCCAGGTCTTGATAGTTTTAATCTTGGCCTGGAGTTTCTGCACCTTGCCACCACCTACTAGGTGTCCCAAGTGCACCATGGAACCCTGCCCAATCTGGCGCTTACTAGCCGTGATGGTCAGGCCTGCCTGTTGCAGAGCCTGAAGCACCTCCTTGAGGTGGAGCAGGTGTTCCTCCCAGCTGGAACTATAGACAGCTATGTCATCTAGGTAGGCTGCACAGGAGGCATCCTTGCCAGCTAGGACCCCGTTAACCAGCCGTTGGAAGGTAGCGGGGGCATTTTTCAACCCAAAGGGCCTCACCGGGAACTGGTAATGGTCATAAGGTGTGGAAAATGCAGATCTCTCTTTAGCCCCCTCAGTCAGGGCGATCTGCCAGTACCCTGATGTAAGATCAAACATACTCAGGAACTTGGCAGCGCCTAGTCTGTTAACAAGCTCATCAACCCGGGGGATGGGGTGAGCGTCAATCCATGAGACTGAGTTGGGACCCCGGTAGTTCACACAGAACCAGAGTTCTGGTTTCGCACCACACAGCACCACAGGGCTGGTCCAGGGACTACTGGATTTCTTAAAAACCCCTAAGGTCAACATCTTGGAGACCTCCTCATTGATGCTGACCTTCACCCTATCCAACAACCTGTAAATTTTGTTCGTCACAGGGGGACTGTCTCCCCTGTCAAAGTCAGGGACACATAGATGGGTAAGTCCAGGAGTAAGGGAAAACAGGGAAGGGAACTGCTCAAACAACTCATAGCAGTCTCCTCTCTGGTCTAGAGTCAGGGAGTCAGAGGGAATGACACCCTCCACTGACCCATCACCTTCTTTGGCAGAGAGGAGGTTGGGGAGAGGTTAACTCTCCTCTTCCATGCCCTGATCTGTGACTAGGAGCATACCGACCCCAGACCTCTCAAAGTGAGGTTAGAGTCTGTTGTGATGGATAACCTTTATGGGGTGCCTAGGGGTCTTAAGGTCCACTAGGTAAGTGGCCTCCCCTTCTGCTCCTTAATCTCAAATGGGCCAGACCATCAATCCTGGAGAGCCCTAGGCTCTACTGGCTCCATCACCCAAACCTTGTCTCCAGGTGAGAACTCAACCTGAGTGGTCTTCCGGTCATACCACTCCTTCATCACCTCTTGACTGGCCTCAAGGTTACTCTTGGCCTGCTTCCAGAAGCGTTGGGTTTGGTTGCCGAGGGCCAGCATGTAGCTGACCACATCCTGGGGAGATGTCTTGGGAGCTTTCTCCCAGCCCATGTTTACCTATGCTTAGTGGCCCCCTGAGAGGGTGACCATAGAGAAGTTCAAAGGGGCTGTACCCCACCCCCTTTTGGGGCACCTCCCTGTCAGCAAACAGCAGGCATGGCAAGAGGGCGTCCCATTACACCTCATGGCTTCAATTAGGCCATTGATCATGCCTTTGAGGGTCTTGTTGAATCTCTCAGCAAGCCCATTGGATTGAGGATGATAAGGGGTGGTAAACCGGTAGGTTACCCCACTCTCATCCCACATGGACTACATGTACTCAGACATGAAGTTTGTGCCTCTGTCAGACACCACTTCCTTAGGGAATCCCACACATGTAAATATTCCCAAGAGGGTTCTGGTCACCACCGGTGCTGTCACTGTTCTCAAAGGGATTGCCTCTGGATAGCAGATGGCATGGTCCACCAAAACCAGGATAAACCAGTTTTGGCAGTTTTGGGGTCCAAGGGACCAACAATGTCGATGCCCACCCTTTCAACAACGGGGAGTGGGATCAGGGGAGCTTTAAGCTTTTTCCCTGTCTTCCCACTAGCCTGGCAGGTGGGGCACGCTCTGCAGAAATTATCTGAGGCTACCCTCTTTCTGGGCCAATGGAAGTGGGTGACAAGCCTGTTAAAGGTCTTGTCTTGGCCCAGATGTCCTGCCAGGGGAATATCGCGAGCCAGACCCAGTAAGAAGGCCTGGTAAGACTGGGGGATCACCAGCACACGTGCTGCCCCAGGGCCCAGAACCTCAGGCTCACTGTAAAGGAGATCATTCTCCCAGTAGATATGGTGAGTGCCAGAGGCGTCACCTGTTGCTTGGGCTGTGGCCTGTTGCCTCAGACCCTCAAGGGTGGGGCATTCCTTCTGTGCCTTGCAGAATTCTGCCCTGGTTGGCCTACCCTCTACTTGCCAGCCAGCAAGTTCAGTTAGATTGCCCAGATCAGCTATGTCCTCCCCCATTGGCTCAGGGGCCTCCTCCGCCTCACGGGGCCTACCCACCACTGTGGGTACATCTGAAGGGGGTTTCCCGCACCTCTTGCCATTCCTCTCTGCAGCTGTCTGGGCCATTGTTACAGTCTCCAGGCGCCCTTGACTCCCTTCCCGGGCAGCATGGACCTTGTGATCATACAGACCCACTCAGGCAAACCTAACATCTCCAGGTGGGATCTGAGCTCTACCTCCTTCCAGGCAGTATGCTCAAGATCATTGCCTAACAGACAATCTACATGCATGGCAGGACTCACAGCTACTTTCAGAGTATCAGGGACCCCCCCACTCGAAGGGAACCAGAGTGTCAAAGTGTCCTTTCCTCGGGATCTGCACGTTGCTGAAAAAAAGGCCCACCTTCCGGCGTCACCAACTCAGAAAGCTAATATAGCACAGAGTTATGATGAAGACAGTTGGGGGAAGGGAATTAGGATAGGGAACAGCAGGGAGAGAGATCTGAAAAGAAAAGGTTAGAACAAATATGCATTTACTCATTCATAGAAATATAACTCATCAATAGACTGTTGACTAAATGCGTCTCTGATATCAGATGGAAACCCCTTTTGAAATGAGGGCAAAGCCCCTTCTTTGAATCATGGAACAAGAATGAACTGCGACCTCAGAACCAAGAGATGGCAAGAGTTTTGGACTATGATCATCATGGAACAAAAATAAATTATGACCTCAGAACCTAGAGGTAAGCCTTGTTGAATAGACCTATTGGTGTCTTGTTGTAACCACTCTTGCCTCTTAGTAATGTGAAATCGATTACGAATGAGATCAAAGAATTTCTTGGCAGCTACTAAACACAACACTTTTGAAGGCATTATAATAGACATGGGTTTTTGTTCAGTAGGTGTGATTGAAGAATCTTGTCTAGATAATGCATCAACCTTACGATTATCTACTCCTGGTCTAAAAGTCACTATGAAATCAAATTCTGCAAAGAATAGCATCCATCTTAGTTGTCTAGGAGTTAGAAGTCTGGAAGAACTCATAAATTGTAAATTTCTATGATCAGAATATACAGTTATGGTGTGTTTTGCTCCCAATAGATAATGTCTCCATTCTTTAAAAGCATTACAAATTGCTGGTAATTCATTTTATGCTATGGTGTAATTCTGTTCTGCTTCATTCAATTTTCTTGACGTATATGCTATTGGGTGTAATTGTCCCGTTTCTCGATGACGTTGAGACAGGATGGCGTCAACAGCAACATCAGATGTATCGGCTTCCACGATGAATGGTTCCTCCACATTAGGGTGAGCTAGAATGGGAGCGGTAGTAAAGGCCTTTTTTAAATCTTGAAATGTTTTCTCTGTCTCTTGGGACCAGTTGAATATGGCGTTTTTCCTTAGCAATTTGGTGATTGGTGCCACCTTTTGGGAGAAGTGATGGATGAAGCGTCGATAAAAATTCGCAAAACCCCAAAAAAAATTCAAATCACGTACCCATTTTGGTGTGGGCCATTCGGATACAGCTTGAATTTTTCTTTCAGTCATTTGCATGCCATCAGGTGTTAAAATGATTCCTAGAAATTCAACTTTTTTGGTCTGGAATTCGCATTTACTTAGCTTACAAAACAAATTATGTTTTTGTAGAGTTTTTAATACTTTTTTAACATGTTCTTCATGTGTATCTTCAGAGTTTGAATAAATCAATATATCATCAATATAAATAATGACAAAGATGTCCAGATATTCTCTCAGAACATCCTTTAGGAAATATTGAAAACCTGCTGGGGCATTACATAGACCGAACGGCATCACTAGATACTCAAAGAGGCCATAACGAGTATTAAAAGCTGTCTTCTACTCATCTCCCTCTCTAATTCGAACTAGGTGATAAGCACCTCGTAAGTCAAGTTTGGTATAGATAACGGCAGATTTTAGCTGGTCTAACAAGACTGGTATGAGAGGTAGTGGATATTTATTTTTAACTGTGATCTTATTTATCGCTCTAAAGTCAATACAAGGCCTCAAATCGCCATTAGCTTTAGTTATGAAAAACAATGCAGAAGCTGCTGGAGATCGTGATGGCCGAATTAGCTTGTTGGCTAAACATTGATCAAGGTATTCTCGTAGGACTTGATTTTCTTTCTCTGATAGTACATAAATTCTACAATTTGGTATATTGGCGCCAGGTACAAGGTAGATCTGACAATCGTACAGCCTGTGAGGTGGTAATGAGCTCACTTTCTTTTTCTTTGTCACAAATGTTGGATCAATTTTACCTTTGGGTTTCTTTTGACATTCTTTCACGAAATGACCCTTTTTTCCACAATACGGACACTGACCATTTTTTCGTTGCATGTCTTTCTCCTCTTTGGTCAGTGGTGGGTGAACAGTTCTGATATCTATTGGTTCTATAATAGGATCTGAAGACAAGTGAAGATGTCTGGATCTTTCCATTAGCCAGTTGGTTTTTTCCCATTTTTTCTTACTCCTTTTCTTTCAGAAAGTCTGTGATCTATCCATAGGGTTAGATTAATTAAATCAGTGCAAGTTTCTGGTTGTGGTTCACCTTGGGCCAATACATCTTTTTGTTCTTCTTTTAGCCCTTGATAAAGTACTGCTGACCTTTTTTCCTCAGGGGAGCGGTTTCCAATACTAACCGGTTGAAGTGTGACAAATACGTTATTGTACGTCTGTCAAAAACCTTTACAAATTCTTCTACAAAACGACGCCAGTTATATAAAAGAGGACTGTTTAATCGGACTAATGGCACTGCCCAAGTAGCTCCATCACCATTCAGATATGATATAAGGAATGCAATTCTATATTGTGCGTCCGGAAAGGCACTAGGCCGACATGTAAAATGGAAAATGTAGTTCCACCTGTGTGAGAAAAAGTTGAACCTTATTGGGGTCCCCAGAAATCCTCTCTGGTGCAGCTAAAGGAATCTGTGTCCGCACATTCGCAGCTATGTTAGTAGGTGCGGAAGGCGTAGGACGAGACTCAGATTCAGAACCATCCACCTTACTCTGTAACTGAGTTACTTTATTAACTAAATCAGCTGTAAACATTTTTGAGTCTGTCAAATTCCTTTGCATCTGAGTGACTACTTGCATAAGGGTATCTAGGGTGGCCATTTTGCACAGCTCACATACAGACCAAGAGGAAAGTATAAAACACGTGGGCTCACTATTCTGTCACAGTGTCCTTTCCTCGGGATCTGCACGTTGCTGAAAAAAAGGGCCACCTTCCGGCTTCACCAACTCATAAAGCTATTATAGCATAGAGGTATGATGAAGCCAGTTGGGGGGAAGGGAATTAGGGTAGGGAACAGCAGGGAGAGAGATCTGAAAAGAAAAGGTCAGAACAAATATGCATTTACTCATTCATAGAAATATAATTCATCAATAGACTCTTGACTAAATGCGTCTCCGATATCAGATGGAGACCTGTAGGAGGCTGGACTGGCTTGTAGTGAGTACCAAGGGGTACTTGCACCTTGCACCAGGCCCAGTTATCCCTTATTAGTGTATAGGGTGTCTAGCAGCTTAGGCTGATAGATAATGGTAGCTTAGCAGAGCAGCTTAGGCTGAACTAGGAGACGTGTGAAGCTACTACAGTACCACTTAGTGTCATATGCACAATATCATAAGAAAACACAATACACAGTTATACTAAAAATAAAGGTACTTTATTTTTATGACAATATGCCAAAGTATCTTAGAGTGTACCCCCAGTGAGAGGATAGGAAATATACACAAGATATATGTACACAATACCAAAAATATGCAGTATAGTCTTAGAAAACAGTGCAAACAATGTATAGTTACAATAGGATGCAATGGGGACACATAGGGATAGGGGCAACACAAACCATATACTCCAAAAGTGGAATGCGAACCACGAATGGACCCCAAACCTATGTGACCTTGTAGAGGGTCGCTGGGACTATTAGAAAATAGTGAGGGTTAGAAAAATAGCCCACCCCAAGACCCTGAAAAGTGAGTTCAAAGTGCACTAAAGTTCCCCAAAGGACAAAGAAGTCGTGATAGGGGAATAAGGCAGGAAAGACACAAACCAACAATGCAACAACAATGGATTTCCAGTCGAGGGTACCTGTGGAACAAGGGGACCAAGTCCAAAAGTCACAAGCAAGTCGGAGATGGACAGATGACCAGGAAATGCCAGCTGCGGGTGCAAAGAAGCTTCTACTGGACAGAAGAAGCTGAGGTTTCTGCAGGAACGAAAAGGGCTAGAGACTTTCCCTTTGGTGGACGGATCCGTCTCGCCTTGGAGAGTCGTTCAAAAGTGTTTTCCCGCCGAAAGACCGCCAACAAGCCTTGCTAGCTGCAAATCATACAGTAAACGTTTTTGGATGCTGCTGTGGCCCAGGAAGGACCAGGATGTCGCACATTGCGTCAGAAGAGAGAGGGGATGTCGAGCAAGACAAGGAGCACTCTCAGCAGCAGGTAGCACCCAGAGAAGTGCCAGAAACAGGCACTACAAGGATGCATGAAACGGTGCTCACCCGAAGTTGCACAAAGAAGTCCCACGTCGCCGGAGAACAACTTAGGAGGTCGTGCAATTCAGGTTAGAGTGCCGTGGACCCAGGCTGGACTGTGCACAAAGGATTTCCACCAGAAGTGCACGGAGGCCGGAGTAGCTGCAAAAGTTGCAGTTCCCAGCAATGCACTCTAGCGAGGTGAGGCAAGGACTTACCTCCACCAAACATGGACTGAAGAGTCACTGGACTGTGGGGGTCACTTGGACAGAGTTGCTGGATTCGAGGGACCTCGCTCGTCGTGCTGAGAGGAGACCCAAGGGACCGGTAATGCAGCTTTTTGGTGCCTGCGGTTGCAGGGGGAAGATTCCGTTGACCCACGGGAGATTTCTTCAGAGCTTCTAGTGCAGAGAGGAGGCAGACTACCCCCACAGCATGCACCACCAGGAAAACAGTCGAGAAGGCGGCAGGATCAGCGTTACAGAGTTGCAGTAGTCGTCTTAGCTACTATGTTGCAGTTTTGCAGGCTTCCAGCGCGGTCAGCAGTCGATTCCTTGGCAGAAGGTGAAGAGAGAGATGCAGAGGAACTCGGATGAGCTCTTGCATTCGTTATCTAAAGTTTCCCCAGAGACAGAGACCCTAAATAGCCAGAAAAGAGGGTTTGGCTACCTAGGAGAGAGGATAGGCTAGCAACACCTGAAGGAGCCTATCAGAAGGAGTCTTTGACGTCACCTGGTGGCACTGGCCACTCAGAGCAGACCAGTGTGCCAGCAGCACTTCTGTTTCCAAGATGGCAGAGGTCTGGAGCACACTGGAGGAGCTCTGGACACCTCCCAGGGGAGGTGCAGGTCAGGGGAGTGGTCACTCCCCTTTCCTTTGTCCAGTTTCGCGCCAGAGCAGGGCTAAGGGGTCCCCTGAACCGGTGTAGACTGGCTTATGCAGAATTGGGCACATCTGTGCCCAAGAAAGCATTTCCAGAGGCTGGGGGAGGCTACTCCTCCCCTGCCTTCACACCATTTTCCAAAGGGAGAGGGTGTAACACCCTCTCTCAGAGGAAGTTCTTTGTTCTGCCATCCTGGGCCAGGCCTGGCTGGACCCCAGGAGGGCAGATGCCTGTCTGAGGGGTTGGCAGCAGCAGCAGCTGCAGTGAAACCCCAGGAAAGGTAGTTTGGCAGTACCAGTGTCTGTGCTACAGACCACTGGGATCATGGGATTGTGCCAACTATGCCAGGATGGCATAGAGGGGGCAATTCCATGATCATAGACATGTTACATGGCCATATTCGGAGTTACCATTGTGAAGCTACATATAGATAGTGACCTATATGTAGTGCACGCGTGTAATGGTGTCCCCGCACTCACAAAGTCCGGGGAATTGGCCCTGAACAATGTGGGGGCACCTTGGCTAGTGCCAGGGTGCCCTCACACTAAGTAACTTTGCACCTAACCTTTACCAGGTAAAGGTTAGACATATAGGTGACTTATAAGTTACTTAAGTGCAGTGTAAAATGGCTGTGAAATAACGTGGACGTTATTTCACTCAGGCTGCAGTGGCAGGCCTGTGTAAGAATTGTCAGAGCTCCCTATGGGTGGCAAAAGAAATGCTGCAGCACATAGGGATCTCCTGGAACCCCAATACCCTGGGTACCTCAGTACCATATACTAGGGAATTATAAGGGTGTTCCAGTAAGCCAATGTAAATTGGTAAAATTGGTCACTAGCCTGTTAGTGACAATTTGGAAAGAAATGAGAGAGCATAACCACTGAGGTTCTGATTAGCAGAGCCTCAGTGAGACAGTTAGTCACTACACAGGTAACACATTCAGGCACACTTATGAGCACTGGGGCCCTGGATGACAGGGTCCCAGTGACACATACAACTAAAACAACATATATACAGTGAAAAATGGGGGTAACATGCCAGGCAAGATGGTACTTTCCTACAAGACCCCTTTTGAAATGAGGGCAAAGCCCCTTCTTTGAATCATGGAACAAGAATAAACTACAACCTCAGAATGAAGAGATGGCAAGAGTTTTGGACTATGATCATCATGGAACAAGAATAAACTACGACCTCAAAACCTAGAGATGGCAAGAGCTTTGGACTATGATCATACTCAGAATGTCAATCCTGTAACATCTATGCATTCATAACATAAACCTTTGGTCATGACCCAGAAAATCTCAAAGAATTAAATATGCTTTTCAAAAAAACAATGAAAACTATGATTTGCTTATCTTCAAAAATACTTTCACATTCACAACTATAAAGGTCGAAAAGTTTTTACTCATTGAACTAGAAGCGCTTTACTTCTAATACCAGGAAGCACTTTTACTTGTCTTGCCTGAAGCTCTACGCTCGTTATGCTAAGGGGGCGCTTTACTCATGTGGCCTGAATCACTTTGATTGTTGTGCCAAGATCCTTTTACTCCTGTGGATTGAAGCGCTTTGATTGCCGTGCCAAGAGCGCTTTACATCTGTGGACTGAAGTGCTTGAATTGCCGTGCCAAGAGCGCTTTACATCTGTGGACTGAAGCGCTTGAATTGCCGTGCCAAGATCACTTTACATCTGTGGACTGAAGCGCTTGAATTGCCGTGCCAAGAGCGATTTACACCTGTGGACTGAAGCGCTTGAATTGCCGTGCCAAAAGTGCTTTACACCTGTGGACTGAAGCACTTGATTTGCTGTGCCAAGAGCGCTTTACATCTGTGGACTGAAGCGCTTGAATTGCCGTGTAAAGAGCGTTTTACATTTATGGACTGAAGTGCTTGTATTGCCGTGCTAAGAGCGCTTTACAACTGTGAACTGAAGCGCTTGAATTTTGATGCCAAGAGCGCTTTACACCTGTGGACTGAAGCACTTGAATTGCTGTGCCTAGAGCGCTTTACATCTGTGAACTGAAGCACTTGAATTGTTGTGCAAAGAGCGCTTTACACCTGTGCTCTGAAACGCCTTTGATCGTCGCGCCAAGGCCGCTGTACTTTAGAAACTGAAAATGCTTTGCTCGTTGTCCTAAGGGACGCTTTACTTCTGGCAGTAATGACTTCTTCCAAAATAGGATTCATCAAGGCCTTACCGCTATGAGTACGACCTACTCGTTTTTTAATTCACCATGGAAACAAGGATACTTCGATTGGATGTCACTCTGCAATGCAGGAGCTCTGCTCTTCTTCAGAGAACCCCCAACGAGGTCTGACTGCATTAAAGTCTTCAAAATAGTGAGCAACATGCTTGGGTGTGGCTGGGCTTTATAGGCCTTCCACACCCAAAGATGGCTGCTGCCTCTACAAACATGGGAATTGTAGTCCCTTCATGGAATAGCACTGATAAGTGCATCTTGTCCACCAATGTCCTGAACCTGCAGCTCTATGAGCTTTGCTACAAGGCAGACAACGCTGATGGCCACCTTTGGAGCAAGAGGGGATGACAAGTGGTGCGTATAAAGCGCTGCAGAGCTGCGCAGCGGAGTTTCGGGCGGGACCTGGACCGCGCATGGCCTTATTCCTGACACAGAGCCACTGGTAGGTGACTCTCACCATTGTCAGTGACTATGACCTGGTGGAATGTATTAAGGACTATCTGCTCTGCTGACACCAGCTGACTCTTGACAGTAGTGATACTGGCTCCTGTGTCACGCAGAGCCTCCACCCTTTGCCCATCAATGGTGATGCACTGCCTATACTTTGAAGTATTTTCTGGCATGTGGGCTTTAGGCACCATCTTTCTTTCTCCCAGGGACACTAGGGAAACCTCTGTCTGCCCACCCAAAACTAACGGGACTGCCTCCCCCCGAGCGCTACACTAGCCAACCCAAGTGTTTGTCCAGTGGTAGACTGTGCTCGCTTGGGACACAAGGAGTCACGCTTAGAGTGTCCATGCTGGTAGCACTCTAAGCATTTGGGGATGAACTTCCCTAATGTTCTATCAAAGTACCCTGGCTTCTTCCCAAATCTAAAAGAGGAATGGTTACCACCCCCCCCGGGAATTGTTTTGGGGGCCTTTTGAGAACTCCTTCTTTGAAATGTATCTCTCGTCTATTTCTTCTCGTGGGAACCCTGACCACCTTTGTGGGTGTCCCCCCAGATGCCTTCTTGGACACTCTGGTGCTAATCCAGAGGTCCGACTCAGAAAGCTTCCTGGGATCAGTCAGCTTACTATCTACCAAATGCTGGCGCAACTCTGTAAAAGAAATACTGAATATATGCTCTCTCAGAATCAAGTCATATAACCCTTGGTAATCATCTACTTTGCTGCCTCGCACCCATCCATCCAGTGCCTTGTTGGAGAAATCATAACAATCTACCCAAGTTAGTGTTGAAAGTTTGGTGCTGTCCCTGAACCTCTGACGGTAGTTCTCAGGGGCCAGCCCGAACTTGGCCAGTAAAGCAGCTTTCATGTGTGAGTAGTCATTTCTGTTCTGTGGAACTAGTGTAAGAAGTGTGTCCCTCCCCACTGCTGGTACATAACACCACAAGGCCACCCACCAGTGCTCCTCAGAGGTCCCATGGGCCCTAAGTGCAACTTCATAGGCAGCCAGCCACGTGTCAATGTCATCTCCCACCACAAAACTTGGCACCACATTCTTGGGTATACAAACCTTTTTGTCCCCAACAGGTCCTGCATGTATGCTGCCACCATCACTGCTGGACTCAGACTGTCTCGCCTTGATCTCCAGCTCCTTGAGACTCAGCTCATGAGCCAACAAAAGTTTATTTTCAGCCTGACTGGCTGCTCTCTCAGCTTCAGCCTGTTTGGCTTCTCTCTCTGCTCTCCTTTCCTCCTGTTGAGCCTCAATTTTTAGGCTTGCCATCTGCAATTAAAACTCTTTCCTTTCCTCTGCAGTCAGGCCTTGATGAGAGACACTGCTCCCTGGTTTGGCAGGGGGCACAATTGCAGCTGTAATCTCATCCACTGATGGCAAAAAATCCTCTGAGGGGCCATCCTCTGGACCTTCTTCCTCAACATTCTCCTCTGTTTGGGCTTCTGCCCAGTCCCTCAGCACCATTTGAAATTCCTCCTTCCTGTAGGCTTTCTGATTAGGTACACCCATATCCCTGCAGAACACCCTCAGCTGTTTAACGGTGTAGGTCTCCAGTATGGCCATATCAACATCTCCATCTACTGCTTGAGACCCAGCCAGAGACATGTTAAATGAGGATTTTAGTCAAAATATTTACAGGAAAAACAAAATTGCAGAAAAAGATAAAAAATCAAGTTGACCTTCAACTGTGGGTAGGGAGTGAAATACTTAGCTACTGTACGTCACTGCACAAATATCAAAGTCTTACCCTCACCGCTGATCACAAGTGTTAGAAATGGGGTCTTTGGTTGGCAGTCAGGTTACCCCCTGTCTAAGCAAGAACTCTCACTCTAGTCGGGGTAAGTCACACACAATCCAAATTATCCTGTGCCCACCCTCTGGTAGCTTGGCACTGAGCAGTCAGGCTTAACTTAGAAGGCAATGTGTAAAGTATTTACGCAATAAATTATACAATAACACCATATAGCGCCACAAACGTACACCACACAGTGTTTAGAAAAATATATAATATTTATCGGGATAAATGCAGGTCAAAACGATCAAAGATGCAATAAGTAAATGTTGAGATATCACTGAAAAGTGATATAAAAGCCCTCATTACAACCCTGGTGGTAAATGCCGCCCACCGCCGTGCTGACGGCCGCCAACATACTGTGACCATGGCGGTATTCCGCTACGGGTACTAAGGCCCACACATAGAATACTGCCACTATACAGACACCCACACAAGTCCACCACACCAAAGGTCAGTGATACACTGGCAATAGCTGTAGGAAGGTAGCCTCTTTATAGCCTTGTTACCCCCACTTTTGGCCTGTTTGTGAGTATATGTCAGGGTTGTGTGTTTTTACCCTAATAAATTTCAGCAGATTTTACCATTTTAACCAAGGTTGCGTTTTTTAATATGTCCAATAACAGTCCTGTGGTCCAAGAGTGACATATCGTCTGAGCACGGTGTGTATGGCTTTGTGACTTGTCGGATGTGTTGTAGACAAGTGTGCAATGTTCTTTTTAATGTGTAGGATACTGCAACTTTGCAAAGGAGTTTGTACAATCCTCCAAAGGTCGATGGGAAATTTCTCAACATTATGTAGTTTGTGATGGTTTTCTGCTTTACAACATACTCTAGAAAATGTTGGAGTATATGTCAGGGTGTTTTTACTGTCTCACTGGGATCCTGCTAGCCAGGACCCCAGTGTTCATAGTAAAAACCCTAGTTGTCAGTGTGTTTTACATGTCCAACTGGGACCCTGCTAGCCAGGACCCCTGTGCTCAGAGTTGTGGCCTGAATGTGCTCCCTGTGTGGTGCCTAACTGTGTCACTAAGGCTCTGCTAACCAGAACCTCAGTGCTTATGCTCTCTCTGCTTTTAAAATTTTCACTGAAGGCTAGTGACCATTTTCACCAATTCTGACTGGCACACTGGAACACCTTTATAATTCCCTAATATATGGTACCTAGGTACCCAGGGTATTGGAGTTCCAGGAGATCCCTATGGGCTTGCCACCCATAGGGAGCTCAGACAATTCTTACAGAGGATTGCACTGCAGCCTGAGTGAAATAACGTCCACGTCATTTCACAGCCATTTTACACTGCACTTAAGTAACTTATAAGTCACTTATATGTCTAACCCTCACCTAGTGAAGGTTAGGTGCAAAGTTACTAAGTGTGAGGACACCCTGGCACTAGCCAAGGTGCTCCCACATAGTTCAGGGTAATTTCCCGGACTTTGTGAGTGTGGGACACCATTATATACGTACACTACATATAGGTCAATACCTATATGTAGCTTCACAATGGTAACTGAATATGGCCATGTAACGTGTCTAAGATCATGGAATCGTCCACCCATGCCAAATCAGGTATTGGGGTGCCAATCCCATGCATCCCTGGGGCTCCAGCACGGACCCCGGGTACTGCCAAACTAGCTCTCTGGGGTTTTCACTGCAGCTATCGCTGCTGCCAACCCACAGACAGGCTTCTGCTCTCCTGGGGTCTGGGCAGCCCAGTCCCAGGCAGGCAGAACAAAGGATTTCCTCTGAGAGAGGGTGTTACACCCTCTCCCTTTGGAAATAGGTGTTAAGGGCTGGGGAGGAGTAGCCTTCCCTAGCCTCTGGAAATGCTTTGAAGGGCACAGATGGTTCCCTCCTTGCATAAGCCAGTCTACACCGGTTCAGGGATCCCCCAGCCCCTGCTCTGGCGTGAAACTGGACAAAGGAAAGGGGAGTGACCACTCCCCTGTCCATCACCACCCCAGGGGTGGCGCCCAGAGCTCCTCCAGTGTGTTCCAGACCTCTGCCATCTTGAATGCAGAGGTCTGAGTGGCCAGTGCCAGCAGGTGTTGTCAGAGACCCCTCCTGATAGGTGCTTACTTGGTTAGGTGGCCAATCCTCCTCTGAGGGCTATTTAGGGTCTCTCCTGTTTGTTTCTCGTCAGATAACAAATGCAAGAGCTCACCAGAGTTCATCTGCATCTCCCTCTTCGACTTCTGCAAAGGATCGACCGCTGACTGCTCCAGGATGCCTGCAAAACTGCAACAAAGTAGCAAGAAGAATACCAGCAACATTGTAGTGCCTAATCCTGCCGGCTTTCTCAACTGTTTCCTGGTGGTGCATGCTCTGAGGGCTGTCTGCCTTCCCCATGCACTGGAAGCCAAGAAGAAATCTCCTGTGGGTCAACTGAATCTTCCCCCTGCTAATGCAGGCACCAAACTTCTGCATCACCGGTCCTCTGGGTCCCCTCTCATCTTGACGAGCGTGGGCCCTGGAACACAGGAGCTGGATCCAAGTGACCCCGACAGTCCAGTGATCCATCTGTCCAAATTTGGTGGAGGTAAGTCTTTGCATCCCCACGCCAGACAGTAATCCTGTGTACTGCGTGAACTGCAGCTGCTAGGTCTTCTGTGCACTTTTGCAAGGAATCCTTCATGCACAGCATAGCCCAGGTCCCCAGCACTCTGTCCTGCATTGCTCAAATCGCTGAGTTGACCACCAGCTTCGTGGGTCTCATATTTGTAGTGTTGAGATGACCGCCGTGCTCAGTTTTCTTGAAGCCCTGTTCAAGTACTTCTGTGGGTGCTGCCTGCTTCTGCGTGGGCTCTCTGTGCTGCTGAGCGACCCCTCTGTCTCCTCCTCCAATGGGCGACCCCCTGGTGCTTCGTGGGCCCAGGCAGCACCCACTTTCTTCAACCATGACCTTTGCAGGTAGCAAGGCTTATTTGTGGTCTTTCTGCATGGAAACAACTCTGCGTCCTCCACCATGCCGTGGGACATTTTCTGTGCAAAGGAGAAGTTCCTGGCATCTTCTGTTGTTGCAGAATTTTCAGCTTCTTCCACCCTTAGGCAGCCATTTAGCACCTTCATCCGGGGTTTAGTGGGCTCCTGCCCTCCCTAGACACTTTTGTTACTCTTGAACTTGGTCTCCTTCCTTTACATGTCCTCAGGTCCAGGAATCCATCTTCAGTGCTTTGCAGTCAGTTGTGGTCTTTACAGAATCTCCTATCACGACTTTAGTGTGTTTCTGGGGAATTAGAGTAACTTTACTCCTACTTTTCAGGGTCTTGGGGTGTGGTATTTTGGACACCCTTAGTGTTTTATTACAATCCCAGCGACCCTCTACACACTACAATAGGCCTGGGTCCCTAAGTGGTTTGCATTCCACTTTCTTAGTATATGGTTTGTGTTTCCCCTAGGCCTATTGCATCCTATTGTATTCTACAGTGTTTGCACTACTTTTTTAACTGTTTACCTATTTGATTTTTGGTTTGTGTGTATATTGTCTGTATTTTACTTACCTCCTAAGGGAGTATATCCTCTGAGATATTTTTGGCACATTGTCACTAAAATAAAATACCTTTATTTTTATGTAACTCTGAGTATTGTGATTTGTATGATATAGTGCTATATGATATAAGTGGTATAGTAGGAGCTTTGCATGTCTCCTAGTTCAGCCTAAGCTGCTCTGCTATAGCTACCTCTATCAGCCTGGGCTGCTAGAACACTACTAACCTACTAATAAGGGATAACTGGACCTGGCACAAGGTGTAAGCACCATCAGGTACCCACTTTAAGCCAGGCCAGCCTCCTACAATAGCAAAACCCACACCGTTACGCCAACAGGAATATGCCCACAGTATCACGATCCACGAATCAATGCGGCGGTCTTTTAACCGTGGTAAACAATTGGCGTACACACCACAGCGCTAAAAATAAACACACACATGTACAAAACACCACCACATTGGACAATTTAAACTACACACACCTGACACACATACACATACCACACCCACACACCCAATCCAATATAAAACACACACCCACAATGCCCACAACCCCTTACAACAAAAAAAAGATAGCTAACTGAAACAAGTCAGGAGCACCCGCCCAATCACAGGGACAGAACACCATCACCCATACACCATTCAGGCACATCACAGCACACACAACAACACATCACCCCACACATAACCCCACACATCCTCACAAATATCACTCACACCACATCCAAGGCACCCCAAAGACACCCCAGGTTTTCAGAGGAGGATAATGGTAGAGGAAATCATCCGGGTAGAGCCACAGCTATTCGGATCACAGGTGCAGCAGACGTCCATTGCAAGGAAGATGAAGCTATGGTGGAGGATCGTGGACATGGTCGACGCCGTGGGACAGCACCCAAGAACCAGGGATGACATCAGGAAGAGGTGGAACGACCTAATGAGGAAGGTGCATTATGTGGTATCAAGACACCAGATTGCTGTACAGAGGACTTGCGGTGGACCCCCACCTCCTCCCCCACAACTAACAACATGGGAGGAGCAAGTCTTGGCGATCATGCATCCTGAGGGCCTCGCAGGAGTAGCAGGAGGACTGGACTCTGGTAAGTCAAATCTTAACTACCTTATCCCCCCCACCCTACCTGCATGCCATCACAAACTCCTACCCCTACCCTCACCCCATCACTCCACCACCTCACATATACCCCACTAGCACAACCCACCCATCCCAATACCAAACCCTGCATGCACCACCAATGCATGGACATCACTCACAGACCTGCATGGACAGCCAGCACCCCAGCATGCCCAATAGAGAGACTCACCCAAACCACAAAATCACCACTCACACAAGGCCAAGCCGACAGGGAAATCACAATCATACAGGGAAACACACCCATGCACAAAATGGCACACGCAGATACATTAACAATGCATTCGCATCCCAACAGGACCATTACCCAACGTCACTGCAGAGGACGTGCCAGCTACATCCAGTTCCCCCCACAGAAGGGGCCCACAGTGATGACAGCAGCTCTGCACGCCTGGATCAGGATGACCAACCTGGCCCACCAGGCACCTCTGGACAGTTGGTTCCCCTGCCACAGTCCCAACCCACCACAGAGCCTCTGCCCTCAGGAAACACCAGCACAGCATCCACCCAGCGGGCCCATGCCACTGTCCCCAGGACACGTCAATCAGCAGAGTGTCCACCACTACAGGGACCGCAGGCAACCCCACAAACACAGGACGATCAGGGACCTGGGTTCAGTGGCAGTGGGCACAAGGTTCAGAGGACAGAAGAAAACAGGGAAGCTGGGATGACTGCTGTGTGATGGGGAGGACAGGCCCAGGGAACCCACTCTCCACGAGGCACTCTCCAACATCCTGGGAGCATACCACTGTTCCCAGGAGACCATGGGCCAGATACTGGCCAAGTTGCAGGACACCCAGCGGCTGCAGGAGGAACAGTACCTGGGGATCAGAGAAGACCTAACAAAAATATACACCATCCTGGTCACCATTGCAGGGGTGCTGGCTGACATGGGCAAGACAATGAGGGAGGCAGTGGCACAACAAAAGGTGCCTGACACTAGCCAAACCAAGGAACAGCCTTCCACCTCCGCAGGCGCTAGTGGACCATAGGCCCTGCCACAGGACCAACAGGCCACCAGCACTCCACCCCCTGCAGAAGGAGAACCAACCCGCAAATGGTCCCTGCTATCCAGGCAGAAGACAAAGAACATTGCCAAGACCCCCACCAGGAAATAGGACTCTCCTGATAGTCACCCTTCTGTCCCATTCTGTTCCCATGTCCACCTCGAACTGCCATTGCTCCCCTTCCTATGCCCCCTTGGACAATGCACCTGTGATACCAAGAGACTGGACTCTACCCTGGACTTTCCTCCACCATCACCCCAGCCCCTTGCACATACCCCTATACTTATTAGCACCTAAATAAACACCCTTGAAACAAATACCAATCTGGAGTCAGTGTAATGAATCCCAAATGTATTAGTACCACATTCTCAAAGCATTGTAATGTATATGTACACTGAAATATACTACACGATGACCTTTGGTGGGCAGCAGTAAATGTAGCAGGAGCCAGAATGCGGCACACAGATCTGAAAATAGAGAATCCAAAGGAAACAGTCAGTGGCCATAGACATAGGGTAAGATGCTGCAATGTACAATGTCCAACAGATTACTGAAATGTTAAGTGGAGTTACAGTCTCTTACCTGTGTGTCACTGGAAGTACTGCTGTATTATATTTGTTCTGTTGTCCACATCTTCTTCTTCTGCCTCATCTTTGTCACTGTCCACAGGCTCCACCGCTGCCACAAGACCATCTTCAGGCTCATCCTCCTGCAGAAAAGGCACCTGGCGTCTCAAGGCCAGGTTGTGCAACATACAGCATGCCACGAACATCAGGCACACCTTCTTGGGTGAGTAGTACAGGGATCCACCAATCAGATAGAGGCACTGGAACTTGGCCTTGAGTAGGCCGTAGGTTCTCTCAATTATCCTCCTTGTATGCCCATGTGCCTCATTTTAACGTTCCTCTGCCCTTGGCCTGGCATTCCTCACTGGGGTCAGTAGCCATGATAGGTTGGGGTAACAAGAGTAACCTGTAAATATCGAGGGACAACTGTTAGACACACACTAACTACTTATACTTATACTGGATGGGGATCTTGGGCTCACCTATTAGCCACACCTGGTGCCTCTGGAGTTGGCACATCGCATACGGGATGCTGCTATTCCTCAAGATATAGGCATCATGCACAGAGCCAGGATATTTGCCATTCACATGAGAGATGGGATGCACATTCATCAAGTGATAGCTTTTTCTATTCCTGTAAACCTGATGATTTCTCCGGGGAGGGACAAATGCCACATGTGTACCATCAATGGCACCTATGAGATTGGGGATATGTCCCAGGGCATAAAAGTCAGCTTTCACTGTGGCCAATTCATCCACCTGGGGGAGCACGATGTAGCTGTGCATGTGTTTCAGCAGGGCAAACAACACTCTGGTAAACACGCTGGAGAACATTGGCTGTGACATCCATTATGCCATGGCCACTGTAGTTTGAAAGGAACCACTTGCCATGAAATGGAGCACTGAGAGGACCTTCACTAGAGGGGGGATTCCTGTGGGCTGGTGGATAGCTGACATCCGGTCCGGCTCCAATTGGGCACACAGTTCTTGGATTGTGGCACGATCAAGTCTGAATGTGATGATAATGTGTCTGTCCTCCATTGTTGACAGGTCCCCCAGGAGTCTGTTCACCAGAGGATGCCGCCATCTCAAAATCTGCCTCAGCGGTTGTAGCCTGTGGAGGAGAACAGTGAGAAGAGGGTCATATTTGCACACAGATTGCATTAATATTGCTGAATTTACATCACAGAAGCAGTATGTGAAGTTAAGAGTCAGATGATGTGCCAATGGCTGCTGTGACGCAGTTAGGTGCCATGCCGTGTGTCCCCCTGAAATGGAGGCTGCCTGACCTGTGAGGAGGGACAAGTGGAAATGAGGTAAGTGTGCTAGCTTTGTGCGCTGTCGCTGTAGGCGGTCGAAGACCACCGCCCAACTGCGCATTGGTTATCATTGGGCCCTATGGGTTCCAGGAGCCTATGGCAACATACGCCAGCGGTGACGGTACGTACCGCCGCGGAGTCACCGCCATTTTCTATCTGTTCACTCACTTGCTACCTGACCTTCAAGAGGAGAGGACCTACACTGCAAGTGCTGCTGTGACCTGAGTCTGGAAGCGACAATGGCTCATGTGTCTGGGGAAAGGGCCCCTGCCTTCACTACGGAAGAGTTCGAGAAACAGTTGGATGGAGTCCTGCCCCAGAACACAGTACTCTACGGTCCTCCAGAAAAACAGGTGAGTACACTGTGAGCATGATGTGTGGGCAATGCATGTTTGAAGTGGTGTGGATGTAAGCCATATGTTGGGTGTTGCTGATGGGTCCTGAACTGAGTGCTGCATGAGAGGTGGTCAGTGTATGTGCGTCAGGGCATGGGTGAGAACTAGTGGACAATGGGTAAGCTGGTCCTGACGTGTGAGTGATTTTCTTTTCTGCTGTCTTTTCCCTCCAGGTCAGCGCCCAACAGAAAAAGGGTATTTGGCGTGCCATCGCCAAGGAGGTGTGGACCTTGGGGGTCCATCACAGGTGGAACACCAACTGCCGCAAGAGATGGGAAAACCTGCACCGCTGGACCAAGAAAACGGTGGAGGCCTAGCTGGGTCTGGCCTCCCAATGTGGAAGGGGTGCCCGTCACACCATGACCTCCCCTGGTGTTCCGCATCCTGTCGGTGGTCTATCCGGAGTTGGATGGGCGCTTGAGGGCATCACAGCAGCCACAAGGGGGTGAGTACAGATTCAGAAAGCTGACTTTGTGCGCTTTAGGAGGTAGCTGGGGGGGGATGTGGGCAGTGGGTGCCCCTAGGCCAGGGCGATCGTGGCACAGTAGGTCCCTTGTGTGCAGGCTCTGGCGCACTCCTACTCCAATGGTGGAAGTGGCCATCTACTACTGGGCAGGGTCCTGTGGGTGTCAGGTGTGCAGATGCTGGTGTTAGGCATTGTACCCCATGGGCTGGTGACTATCTTAGTGACTGGATGGGCATGGCCTAGTGCAAAGGGCAGCTCACTTCGTGTTGTGTACGTCAACGGTAGTGGTGTTGCTGGCATTGACCAAGTGAATCCTCTGACTCTCCTCCTCCTTTTTTTTTGTAGCCCTGTCCCTGTGTGCATTACAATCATCTGGCGGAGGAGCAGAGGCACCGGTGACAGAGGGAGCTGCATGCCACATGGGCCTGGAGGCCGACTTCACCAAGGGTGAAGGCACCAGTGGGACGGAGGTCCACGACAGGGACAGGAGGGGAGACCACTGACAGTGATTTCTCCTCTGATGGAAGCTCCCTGGCGGTGGCAGACACCTCTGTGCCCACCCCAACAACAGGTACAGCTCGAACCCCCCTACCAGCACCGCCCTCCCAGCAGCCCCTCACCGTGTTTCCTGTGCCTGCTCAAACAGGAGGGTGGGCATCTCCTTCGCCCCAGGCGCCTCAAGCCCTGCCCCGGTCAGCCCTGAGGCCCCCAGTGAGGAGGCTATTGACCTCTTGAGATCCCTCTCTATTTGGCAGCCAACCATACTGAATGCCATCCAGGGTGTTGCAGGGCATTTGCAACAAACAAATGCGTACCTGGACAGCATTCACTCTGGCATGGTGGCCCAAAAGAGAGCATTTCAGGCTCTGGCCTCAGCACTGATGGCAGTCATTGTCCCTGTGTCCAGCCTCCCCCTTCCCGCTTCCACTCCTCAGACCCAATCCCCTCTACCTCAGCCTATCCCAAGCACACCTTCAGATCAGCATGCACCCAAATCACCACACAAAAGTGGCTCAGCAAACATGAGCACCACACTTCATTTGACAGGCACTCACACAACCACCATGCCCATGCAAACACATTAACATCCACTGCTTCCATCGTGTCCCCCTCCTCCTCGTCTACCTCTCTCCAAGTAGCGTCTACACTCACACCTGCATGCACTACATCTTCATCCGCCACCTTTATCACCAGCACACCCATCACTACAAGCCCCTCACTGAAAGTCACCACCCCCAAAACCATGCACACATCCCCTGTGTCCTCTCCCAGTGTGTCTGTGACCCCTCCTCCCAACGTACACAAACGCAAGCCCCACCCACCCAACAGCCATCCACCTCACAACAGCATCCAGCCCACGCACCTTAACCCAAACTCAGCAGACCTACACCTCCTACAACCACTCCCTCTTCCTCCACTCCCAAACTCTTTCCATCTCTCTGTATCAGTGTGTCTAAAAACCTTTTCCTGGCAAGCAATGACCTCTTCCCTAAGCCTCTCCCCCCCCCGTCCTTCCCCTCTGGCCAGGGTGTCAAGATCCCAGCCTAGAACCTCAGCCACCAAGTCGGTATCTACTGTGGTACCTGCAAGTTCCAGAGGATCAAAGGGCACCCGTCAGGGCAGCCAGTGTGCCACCGACCCCTGCATAGGACCAATCACTTCCGCCACCTGCCAAGGTGAAGAAGGAGCCAGCATTCAGCATGGGCAAGAAGCATGACCCACCCAGCAAGGCCTCCTCCAAAATTCAAGATGCCAGTGCCAAGGTCCCAGCAGCATCTGCCAAGGTGGGGAAGGGAAAGAAACCCCAAGGCAAGGCACTTCAGGCCTCAGAGGCTCCAGGTGGGGGACTAGTGCCCACCATCAGCACCAACAGCCCAGCAACCTGTACCGCGGAAAGCACCGCCGCAGGCACCGCCACCTGCACCACCACCTGCCCCGCCACCTGCACTGCCCCTTGCACTGCCGCTGCCAGAACAACTGTGAGCAGCTTCGTCCCCAGGGGGCAGCCGTCCGAGGCTGCAGGAGATGGCCTGGTGTCTCCCTCCACCACTACCAGCACCTACACCATGGCCAACACTGGCATCATCCCCGCTGTAGACCCCACCGCAAGTACCGCCACCTGCACCACCATCAACACCGCCACATGCCCAGCCGGTGCCACTAGAACTGTCAGCAGCAACATCCCCAGTGGGCAGCCATCCGGGGCTGCAGGAGACTGCCAGGACCCTCCCACTACCACTTGGATGCACCCCCACCAGCACTGGCACTACCACCAGTTTTCAGCCTTAGTCGCCACAGGATGGAGTCTGGCTCTGCCTCCATGGGGTATCATGCTAACTGTTGCCTGCAAATCTCGTGCCTCAGACACCCAGGTGAGGGAATGTGAACTGCCACACCCCAAGTGCAGCATCACTGGGCACAATGCCCCCTGCAGAACCAGTGGAGACATGCATCCACTCACCCTATCCTTGGCAGGATGAAGCACACTGGGCACAAGCCCCCCTCCAGAACCAGTGGAGAAAGGCATCCACTCACCCAATCCCTGGCAGGATGAAGCACACTGGGCACAATGCCCCCTCTAAAACCAGTGGAGAAAGGCATCCACTCACCCTATCCTTGGCAGGATGAAGCATACTGGGCACAATGCCCCCTCCAGAACCAGCTTGTACCGCTGTCCTGGGGATTATGACCGCCAGGCAAAAGCCTGGCGGTATAGTGGAGGGGCCGGCGGTATGGCTGTGGCTATTGCACAACGGTCATAATAGCTGGCGGAACACCGCCAGCCTGTTGCCGGTGTTACCGCCAGCTTACCGCCGGCCGCCAGGGTCATAATGAAGCCCAAAGTCTCTTTCAAGCACAAAGTACCTGGTTCGCATGAAAAATTTCTGCAAAGAACTGCAAAGGAGGAGAAGCGTGGAAACAAAGGGGTGTGCGTCGATTTCTCGGCCGCACACAGCGATGCGTCATTTAGTTTTCATGCAGGGACGGATGTGCGTCCATTTCTGGCGCTCAGTTGTGGATCCTCTTTGGGTTGCAGGGTTTTTCAGACACCCCGGGGACGGTGCGTGGAATTCCTGCGCTGGCAGGATGAAGTCACAGGAGCTGCATTGATCCGCTGGCAGTCGCTGGGTTGATTCCTCTCTGGAAGTTGGGTTGCGTCATTCCGGGTCTGTTCTGTGTCGATCCATTGGGCCGTGTGTCGAATTTCCAGTCGCTACGCTGGTGCTGTGTTGATCTTCTCATTGCCAAGTCGGGCTGCATCGTTCCGGTTTGGCGTGCGGTGAAATTTTCACTGCGGTGCAGGCTGTGCGTCGTTTCTGGCTGGCTGTGCATCGAATTTCGCAGCACTTGAGTCCTTCTTGAAGAGATGAAGTCTTTTTGGTCCTGAGACTTCAGGGAACAGGAGGCAAGCTCTATCCAAGCCCTTGAAGAGCACTTCTTCACCACAGCCAAAGAGTAGCAACGCAGCAGGGCAGCAGCAAGGCAGCAGTCCTTCACAGAAAGCAGTCAGATCAGTCCTTTGGCAGCCAGGCAGTTCTTCTTGGCAGGATGCAGGTTCTGGTTACAAGTTTCTTCTCCAGAAAGTGTCTGGGTTGGTAGGGGCAGAGGCCCTGTTTATATACCCAAATGTGCCTTTGAAGTGGGGGAGACTTCAAAGAGTGGTTTAAAAGTGCACCAGGCCCCCTTTCAGTTCAATCCTGTCTGCCAGGGTCCCAGTAGGGGGTGAGCAGGCCCTTTATACGCCCAGCCCAGGAAGACCTATTCAAAATGCAGATGTATGCAAGTGAGGATGAGTATCCTGTGTTTGGGGTGTATCTAAGTGAATGCACAAGGAGCTGTCAGCTAAACCCAGCCAGATGTGGATTGTAAGGCACAGAAAGTTTTAAGTGCAGAAAAATTCTCACTTTCTAAAAGTGCCATTTCTAAAATAGTAAAATTAAATCCAACTTCACCAGTCAGCATGATTTTATATCACCATTCTCGCCATACTGAATATGACCTTCCTACTCCTTTCCGATCAGCAGCTACTACTCAATGTATGAGGGCAGCCCAAATGCTAGCCTATGAAGGGAGCAGGCCTCATAGCAGTGTAAAAATTAATTTAGGAGTTTTACACTATCAGTACATGTAAACTACATACGTACATGTCCTGCCTCTTGCCTACACAGCACCCTGTCCTAGGGTTACCTAGGGCCTACCTTAGGGGTGTCTTATATGTAGAAAAGGGAGAGTTTTAGGCTTGGAAAGTACTTTTAAACGCCAAGTCGAATTGGCAGTGAAACTGCACACACAGGTCTTTCAATGGCAGGCCTGAGACAAGGTTAAGGGGTTACTTGAGTGGGTGGCACAATCAGTGCTGCAGGCCCACTAGTAGCATTTAATCTACAGGCCCTTAGCACACATAGTGCACTCTATTAGGGACTTATAAGTAAATTAAATAGTCCTATTGGGTAAGATCCAATGTTACCATGTTTAAAGGGAAAGAGCATATGCACTTTAGCACTGGTTAGCAGTGGTAAAGTGCACAGAGTCTAAAAACCAGCAAAAACAGTATCTAAAAAGTGTAGGGAGGCAGGCAAAAGGTTAGGGGTGACCACCCTAAGGCTTTCAGGTCTAACAATATCCTAACAGTGAAATACTGCCAAATTTGGTTTTCACTGTTTCAAGGCCTATCTCTCTCCTAGGTTAACAAGAGGGCTGCCTTTAAATATCCTCAAAGTGCAGTTTCCCTTTAAGCAGATAGAGATATGGAATTTGGGGTCTTTGAACTCACAATTTGAAAATAGATCTTTCGGTAAAGTTGTTTTTTAAATTGTCTGTTTGAAAATGCCACTTTTAGAAAGTTGGCATTTTATTGGTTAAACCATTCTGTGACTCTGTGTGCTTGTGTATTCCCTGTCTGGGTCAGACTGAAAGTTGGGCTGTTTGTAAATCCCCTCTAGACAGTGACACAAAGTGAGCTGGGGTGTAGCCTGCATATCCTGATGAGCCATCTAGGCTAGAGTGGAGGGAGTAGTGGTCACTTACACTTGAATGGGCTGTGCCTGCCCTCACACAATGCAGTCTCCAACCCCCTGGTGTGAGTCTGGAGTCAGGCCTGGGCAAGGTAGGATCTTGTGAACAACAGCGACTTTCATTTGAAGTTTGCCTACTTAAAAAGCAAAAAGAGGTATAAGTAGTAGACCAAAACTCCACATTTTTAGGTTACTTTTGGCTTCAAGAAGACCCTCTGCCAAGGAGAAAAGCTGAAGAGCTGGAGGTGGAGTACTGCCTCTTTGCCTATGACTGTGTTTTGGTGGGTTGGCCTGCAGTGGCTGCATCTGCCAGAAAGAGGACAACGACAGGACTTTGTGGTATATTCCTGCTTGTGAAGAATCTCCAATGCCTTGGATTGAGCTTGCCTCCTGTTTTGAAGTCTCAGGGCCATCAAAGACTTCCTCTGCCAGCACTTGGACTCTCTGCTGAGACTCCTGCCCTGCCAAGTGGTACCCTATCCAGCCCCCGGGCCCTTGAGAGGTGAAGTTGGCACAAGGACTGAAATCCACTCACAGAACACCGTGCGGGGAGAATTTTGATGCACCACCTGCATCGCGGTGGAAAAACAACACGCCATCCGCTTCATGGCTAAAATCTGTGCCCCATCTGCATCACGGCTGGGAGAACAACGCATCGGGGCTGGAGAAATGACGCAGCGCCCTGCACAGCACGGTTTTCCAACACTGTGCGACCGGATTTCTCATGCATCACCGCTGGGCATCAAAAATCAATGCAGGCCTGTGCAGATCTGAGGTGCTCGTCTGGAAATCAACTCATTGCTCTTTTGCGGGAGAGAAAAATGACACATTGCCAACCTGTCTGTATTCATATGTCATCCCTTGAGACCAATTTGTTTGTGGAGTGTACACAGTTGTGTCCTAGTTCCCTGGGCCAATAGGTAAGTACATCAATATACAACACATGACAGGTCTACACAAACAATCACTCATCTACTGTGTTACACATGGCTCATCCCTACTCATCAGGTGGAGCTGTCAAAATCTAACATATTCACTTGTCAATGTGACAGGCAGGAACATGCCCGGTACTAACCCCATGTGGCTGCTGTGCTGACCTCAAACACCCATCAAGGTCTGGGTAGGCCACCACCAGAGTGCAGGCCATTAGGAGAGTCATGGTCCAATGCCCACCCCGCCCACATTGGAAGGACATCCCCAGCTGGCTCGATGAGATCTTTTGGGTCTAGCGTCCCAGGTCCTTCTACCTTTTCCTACAGTGGACGCTCCGCTCGCTGTGGACCCCAAGGGTCCACACGTTCTTGGAGATGGCTCTCCATAGTTCCTTTTTCTGATGGACATTGGCCTGCATTGATGCAAAAGACAAATTAAGAGATTATAATCACAAGTTTCATCACAAATGGTTGAGTCACATACGTGTCAGGAACACCAAGCTAGGACTTATCTATTTGTTAATACTCCCCAAGTGTGAAACACACAAACCAATAAGTACAGGGACATGACTACAGACACATATATATTTGCTTCTGCAGACTAACCCACTACCCTGCTCATGGCCTACAATGACTAATCAAGCTTACTGACATCAGGTAGTCCATGCTATAACAACCTGTACTGTGATGTGAGCCACAATGCAACACTACAGACCTATGTGGTTTCTGAACTGTAAACTCCTTAGGCATGAATGTACCAACACATTCACACTCTATGAGAATGACTCAATGGGTACAGTCCCTACAGGCAAATGCCAGAGTACAAACTTCAACATTGCACATGAGTAACAATCAAGGGGCTTGCTTGGTGGGTACAGAAAGTGTTTTCCTTGTGCATGTATAGACATGTGGCCTCCCAAATTCAGATCCTATTGTCACATCGGGTGGTGAGGTTCTGTGTTATGTACCTATACCAAAGAACACTCCTTTGGACATATGTGTCTACCCTAAAGAGATGGCATCCAACAAACAAAGGCATGCATTATACAGTTTCTGCTATGTGACCAAGCTAATGCCTCAGATATCATGGCCTCCCAGAAATCAACACACTGTCTGCACTGCAGGACTGTGATTTGTGCAATATGCCTATACAGGACAAATATAACCTGTGTGAAGGTGACAACAGTGCTGTGGGAGTAAGGGACATGTCATGAGTCTAAGACACACTGACAATGATGCTAAATGCACATATGGACTAGAATCATCATGATTTACCTCTGAACCCATTCCTAATCTAGTCAAAGGAATGAGGCATTCAGGGCAGGGTTTGCTACCACAACCTCATATTGGCTTCATGACAGGATCTGCTGGGGTACAGGGAGTGGGCACAGTGCCACAATTGCATACCCACAGTGACTTTACCACAGCCTAGACTAGGTCCCATACTGGGATATACATTTGACAGGCCATGGTCTCTGCAGACTGCGCTGACAGAACCTACATGACACTCCATTCCCATCATTTCCATGCATGACAGTACCTCATGTAACCACCAGCAATTTGTCTTGTGGTGTGTGTAGCAACCTGAAGGGCAGAGTGAATCGTGATCAGCCTTTCACACAAAAGTTTAGCAAGGGCAGATGTGGTTTGTAAGATCTGTGGCACTATATGCATTGTTCACATGACTCTCAAATGACTCATACAACATGCATACATGGCCTATGCTTGTACATGTTGTCTGACATTTACAACAATCACAAGGAAAGAGAAGTCAGTGGATGGCAGTAATGTCTCCATAGCTAGTTATGTGCATACAACACAAAGAGGATCTAGGGCCACAAAGACCTCAGACAATAAATGTGACTGAACTCAACATATACAAAAAGAAGAGATGATGGACGGAATGCAAGCATTCAACCCAGTCACAAAGATCTGGGTTTAATCCATTGTGTTTGCCCAACACGCCACCCCAGTTTGGACCCAGCCATGTGCAAATCAGTCTTGACCCTGTTTCCAATGGGAGCAGTCCAGTTTGAACTGCCAGACCTGGTCCTCCCTGGACCGGAACAAGCATCCTGGGACCGGTTTCAGAGTGTCACCCGTCATCAGCCAGGCTAGTTTGAATACAGTGGTGCAGTGAGCAGGGGACCAGTAAGGACTGGTTGGAACCTCTTCCACCCTTTTGTAAAGCTTGTGCAAAACTGAGTACAAGTACAGGGATTTTTCCTCATGTTAGGTGAGACATTAATGGACTACTGAACTGGACACAGGATGCTGGAGGGCCTTCCCAGGAACCACCTTGGACTGCTGCTGTTGTGCTGACCTGTGCCCTGCTGGGTCACTAAAGGACCTGCCCCTGACAGCAACCCTTTGTGCTGGCCTGTTTGCTTGGGCCTCGCGCCATGTTCCACATTCGTTGTCTCCAGGCTCTGAGTGGTGTGCACCCTGTTCCCCTGCAGCTTTTTCCTTCCTCACAGCTCTGGAGAGCACTGCATTTAGCTGATGGCCGTGGCGCAGGAAGAGCGCTTTTATGGTTGAACCCTGAAGCACTGTGCTTTACTTGATTGAAGCATGTGAAGAGCGTTTTTGCACTTCTGCTGGTAGAATTCTGGAAGCGCAGGAAGATCACTTTGTTGTCTTAGCACGTGTGGAACGCTTTGCTGTAGGTGGATAAAAGTGCGTGAAGAGTGCTTTTGTTTTGCTGCGCGAGGAAGAATCAATGCTGTGACCCGAACGGGTCGCGAAAATCAGGCGTGCATGAAGCATGTACCGTGATCTGTGCCCCCAGGGCACAGGCAAGCATAGGAGAGTGCCCTTAGGGCACAGGCAGGCACTTGCTTGGATGTGTTCACTGCCTCGGGATGGCTGTGGAAGAAGGCTCATGCTCCAGGTCGGGTGCAGGCATGTCTGGCCAGCTGAGAAGCGACTACATGGAGGAAGGGAAACATCATCACAGGTCCCTGGCTCTCACTGGGCCTCCTCCTTGTAACTGTGGTTCCCGGGTAGGCGGTAAACCTTGTCGGAGGTCCTCCATTCCTGCTGGGCTCCATCCTTGATCTTGTGGCTCACAGGTGGGTGGGAAACGTCATTGGAGGTCACCCCTTCCAGCTGGGCCTCTCTACTGGTAGCGGCTCGCCAGAAGAAGGGACACTTCATTGGAGGTATCCCATTCCTGCCAGGCCCCCTACTTGTTGGTTTTTGTGGCATAGAGCAGGCTAGGGTGTTGACCCTCAATGGAGGTTTCCGGTCCTGCCTACACATCTTCCATACTGCAGGTGTAAGGATCAGAACGTAGGGGCTCTCAGATTGGGACACGGACTTCCCTGTTTTGCCCAGCATTCTTTTGGATAGTGCCTGGTGGGTAGCTGATTGTACTTGCCAGTTTTGGTGAGTCTCATGACCTATGCTACATAAGACTGTTTTATTTAGTGGACATTCATGATGTTGTTGTGACATTTACACAATGTTGTTAATGATATGTGCAGTCATGATGTTGTTTGACCTTTCTGGTGACGTGTTTTCTATGACATGCACATTTCTACTGATATTGTTTTCCTGACTACTGCGTATGTTGCAGAATAACCAGTAATCTATATGTTTTATGTGACTACTGGCTTTTGCAGAGTACTACTAACTGAGTAATGTTCTGACAACTGCTTGTGTAGCAGGGTATTACTGACATGATGTGCTTGGTCTAATGATGTGTACAATACAGTTTATTCTTATATAACTTGGTGTTGTGTTTCCTTTGTGGTACATGTATAGTGCATTATGTGTATTGTGCGTGTTGTGCAATCGCTTTACACATTGCCTCTGGGATATGCCTGACTGCTTGTGCCCAGCTACCAAGGGGGTGAGCAGGGGTTATCCTGGGTGTGTAATTCCCTCGCCCTGACTAGAGTGGGTTGGTTCTACCTGGCCTAGGTGCATACCCTAGCCAACCAGAAACTCCAATTCTAACAGTCCTACTCAAACACCATTTTAGTATGTTGCAAGGCAGATATGGCATTCAACAGTGGGGTACAGTCAACCACAGCTGACTGTCATTTTGGAGGTCGGGATATCCAGTCATATTTTGAGGGGCAAGTATGTTGCACATCTTTGAGTTTGGTCCATTTACATGTTGTAGACACATGAGTTATTTGCAGCTGTGATGTGTACTTGTTGCTATGTCTATCCAGTCAGAAATGCCTTGTCACATGGTATCATTGACATGCATCATGTATGTTGCAGTGGACATACTGACTAATGTCTACCGTCCACTGTCAGACCTTCAGACCATGAAGCAAAGGCACATAATTGCATATTACTGCCTTGATAGGCAAACAATAGTGGACTTATGTCGTCAGTTACAGCCAGATCTGATGCCAGCTAATAGCTATCCAACCAACATACGACTCATTGTACCAGTCATGTCAGTATTGCAGTTCCTAGCCACAGGGTCCTTCCAACATACAGTGGCCCTATCTGCTGGTATGTCCTAACCTATGTTCAGTCTGGTATTGAGGGCTGTCCTCTCAGCAATGTTGAAACACCTTGACAGCCATATCTGGTTTCCCTGAAGTGAGGATTTAGCCAATGTGAAGGCTCAATGTTATGATTTTGCACACATCCTGCAAGTGGTAGATGCCCTTAATGGCACACAATTTGGCTTGGTTATGCTGAAGGCCAATTAACAAGTATATTGCAACAGAAAGAACTTCCATTCCATTAACGCACAAGTTGTCTGTTTGGCAGATCTCTACATTTCATGTCTATGCCCGTTATCCAGGTTCAGCTCATGATTCCTTCATAATGCAGAACAGCACCATACCCCAGCTGATATTACAACTGTACCCAGAGAGGGTCTGGCTGGTTGGTAAGTCACATCTCTCCTGTTTGTGTGTGTGAAATGTTTGGTGCTACAATCATGAAGTGAGTGACTCATTGTTGCACATATGTCCCATTCCTTAAGAGGAGACTCTGCATTTCGAATCCAGCCATGGTTGTTGACGCCACTGAGGAATTCAACTACGCCAGGAGAAGTCCGCTTCAATGAGGCCTATGGAAGAACACAACAGGTAATGGAGTGAGCTTTTGGGCTCCTGAGGGTCAGATTTAGGTGTCTGGACAGTACTGGTGGAACCCTCCTCCACTACTGAAAAGTATGTCAGATCACTGTGGCATGCTGCATGTTTCCCAATATCGCACTGCGTAGGAATATCCTGTACATTCCAGAGGATGGGGAGCCTGCAGTGCCACAGGGTGAGACTCCTGAAATGCCAAGTTAGGATGGCAGTGATGAAGAGGAAGGAGCTAACTTGCGGGAAGATCTCATCAACAGCTAGTTTTCATGAGTGTAAGTATGTCATGTGATGTAATGACTGTGACGGTACAATTAACTGTAGTTCTGAGAATGTGTGGAGATGAGTGTTTTAGCAACAACTAGGGAACTGATACTCTGAAATATTCAGCCATAGGCTGCTTCAAGAGTTAGCTTTTGACATATCCCCACCTTAAAAATGTTGCTTTTTTGTGTCAGTTCCTTGCAATATAATTTCATTTTCAGTTTCAGTTATGTGATTTGTGTAATAGGTATGTTTTCAAGCCTATTCTCCTTGTTTTGCCTTTGTACAGGTACCTTCACCATGACATCCTCATGTAGGCATTTCAGAGTTGTGACAGTGGCAGGTATCTGATGCTGTTCCAACATACAAAGTGAACATTGATTATTCCAGGAAATGTAGGTCACAGATTTGGGGTTTATGAGACTTGTGCCAAGGCAGCTTGCATAGTGTTTCGGTGGAAGGTCAGAAGTCCACATTGGGCTTGTTTTGTGTGATGTGTTCGGCCAATTGCATCATGTGTGTCATCATGCGGGCATGAAATATGAAGCCATCAATTGTGAGAAAGTAATTCACCCTTCACATTCACTATTCTTGTATGACCTGCATGTAGCTTTCATTGCAGACCACAGTGCTTGTGCCACAATACTGAAATATGTTTGTGTCATACCACCAGATGCATGATCATTGGATTATGATGGGCATGTTGTACTGCCATCTGTCTGTATCTTGGATTATGTGATGTTGGATTACTTTGGTGTGGTGTATTATAAGGCTCAAGCTGTTGACATTATCCTCTTTAATATTTGCCTGTTCTACAGGGCATTGTCTGGCAAATCCCTTCCTTCTGTGGTCTGGGAAGGTGTAACCTGGAATGTGTACTTTGACTCAGTGCGAGTCACACATTCTTATGTCAAAAAAGTCCAGGCATATGGATAGCCCATGTGCAGTACACTAGAATAAAATGTTTGGTGTGACCAGACACTTGTACATATGTGTTTTTTGTGTAATGGTTGTAATCCTGAGCAGGACACTGTGTACCTGTAACATATCCCTCCTTGCACAAGTAAGTTATGCCTTCATCATATGGTTCACATGGTGTTACATCTCTACATAGCAAAATGTTAAAATTAAGCAAGCAGACAATGAATTTGCGATTGGTGAATTTATTTCAGTGCTGGTGCAATAAAATGTGGACAGAAAAGAAGAAAAATAATAAAGTGACGGTGTCAGTCATGATGAATGAAATCATTGGAGTAGATGCAAACCATTGATAGTCCAAAGTCCAGAGTACTCCTCACATTGGAACTGGTAGGTAGTTTAGGATCAGACAACAAAGTGATTGTGTGGCACACAAGAGTTCCTTTAGGAAGCGGTAACTTCCTGGCTGTGGTCGGTGTCTTGCCACCCGCACCTCCTGGATTCTTCGTCAGATGTCCCTGTTTGCATGGTGAGGGGGATCTGCTGCTACAGAGGCAGGGGTTTCGGGGGCTTGTTTCTCTGGTAGGGCCTCCCTTCCAATGCCTGGCACCGATGAAGAAGGGCCTGGTGTTGATGCACCAAAGCAAGGGGTAGAGTGGTGTTGTAGATCACTGCTGTGAATGATGTTAATGTCCCTCATCACCCCTATTAGGGCGGCCATGTTGGTATTGTGAGCCTCACACTGTTTACACATATCCCTATGGATGTCCCTCTGTAGCTGCCCATCATGCCTTGGGACTCCTGATAGACCCCCAAGATGTGGCTGATGGTGTTTTAGCCAGGAGCAGCCCCAGTGGCCTCACCCTGTTGGCCCACCGTATTCCTCCCATGCACCCTACCCCCAAGGGCCTGAGCCTTTGCCACAGGGTGCCCTCTCCCACTGGGTCCCGGATCCTCCTTGCTGGAAGTGTTGCGCTGCAACTCACAATCCAGGACTGGGGGGGGCACGAGATGGTAGACACTGTGCTTGGGACACAGGTTAGGGAAAGAATGGTTGCCTGGGATATTGATGGCAACATTGAGATTCACTGTTGGTGTCTGACCAGGTTGCCCAGGTGGGTCAGAACCGTCCTCCACGTCCAGACATCCAGAATTATCTTCTTCACTGAGGACTTCATCCAGTGGGGTAGTGGCATTCTCTTCTGTGGCCTCTGTGTGCCCAGAGGCAGCTCAACCTACTGATGTGAAAGATACACTGTTACTGATTGCATTGCGACATCTACCTGCAACAATTTAGTGTTACATTAAGCATAGACATTGTACAAAGTGATTTTCCAGTTAATCTTATTGTGGCAAGTAGCCATGATATTGGTTGTATTGACATGTCAATTGTGAAGCATGCCAATTCCATCTAAGTTAAGCAGCTGCTAAAATGTGCAGATCATTTGCACTTGAGAGGATCACCTGAGAATGCCATCTTGCCACCTGTTCAGGTGAAACAGTGGCTCTGCAAGCTATGTCTTAGGCCATTTTGAGGCCTAGTTGATTGTGATTCAGGCAGACCCAGGACTTTGTTGTATATGTGACTGGAGCCGTCATGTGGGCCGTGGATTGTGAATGTATCTGCTGCCAAAACCATTCTGGGATGCATCTTGAAGCCTTTGGACTCATTGTTTTGTACACTGGGTAAGCTGTCGTTCCTGTTCTGAATAGTTTCAACTTAGGTTAGCTGGTCAAGATGGAGCTAGGTGGCCAGACACATCCTAGAGTTGAGCATGATTTGTATCTTGGTCACTCCTATGTGAGTAAAATTCAATTGAGGGTTTACAGGCAAGGGCATTTTGACAAGTGACCACTTATCTGACGTTTGGAGTTACTGAAACAGTGCCTCCTGGGATTTGCAGTCAGGTCACTCTCTATACTACACACACTTTAGAAATAATATCCTACCAGGTGAGTAAACTTCAATTGAGAGTTGGGCATGTGAACATTGTTTTTGTGTATGGAGTTAGAGACACAAGGCCTAGTGGGCTTAGCATTCTGTTCACTCCCTTTACTTCCCACCAGCATACAAATGTTATCTTCCCAGATGAGTAAACTTCATTTGAGAGTTAAGACACAGGGGTATTTGGGCATGAGAACAATGGGCTTATGTTTGGAGGTAGAGAAACAGAGCCTCCTGGAATTAGCAGTCATGTCACTCCCTCTACTTCATACACTTAATAAATGTCATCCCCACAGGTGCGTATACTTCATTTGGTAGTTTCGAAAGAGGGGTGTTTGGAGAACTGAAAACTGGACTGGTGTAACTCCCTGTACTACACACACTATACAAATACCATCCTCCCAGGTGAGTACACCTTAATTGAGAGTTGAGACGTAGGGGTCCTTAGACAAGAGAACACTGTGCTGGTGTATGGAGGTACATAAATAGTGCCTGCTGGGAGTTGAAATCAGGTCACTGTCACTAATCCCCAATACTTGACAAACTGTATCCCCCCAGGTGAGTAACCTTTATTTGGGAGTTAGTTGCCAAACAGGGGTCCTTGGATAAGAGAACTCTGGGCAGGTGTTTGGAATAACAGAAACAGGGCTTCCTGGCCTCAGTAGTCATGTCACTCCCTCTACTACACACACTATATAAATGGTATCATCCCAGCTGAGTGAACTTACATCGAGGGTTACCAAACAGGGGTTTTTCAATGAATTAACATTGTTCTGGTGCTTTGAGTTGCTGAAACAGTGCCTCCTATTATTTGCAGGCAGTTTATTCCATCTAGTTCACACACTTTTCCAATGTTCTCACTCGGGTGAGTATACTGCTTTTCTGACTTGACAAACAGGGGTATGTTGGGAAGTGACCACTGTGCTGGTGTTTGGCATTACAGAACCAGGACCTGCTGGGAGTTGGAGTCATGTCAGTCCCTGTACAACACACACTATGCAAATATTATCCCCGAGGCAAGTACACTTCATGTGTGAGTCACCAAACAGAAGTCTTTGGAGGAGATGACACTGGACTGGTGTTCGGAGTGACAGTAACAGAGCCTCCTGGGTGTTGCTCCCATGTGACTCCCTGTACTACACACACTGTACAAATATCATCCTCCCAGGAGAGTATACTTCAATTGAGAGGTAAGACACAGGGGTCTTTGGACAAGAGAACACTGGTCTGATGGTTGGAGTAACAGTAACAGCAGTCATATCACTCTCTGTACTACACACACTATTCAAATGTGATCTCCCTGGGTGAGTACATTTCATTTGTGGCTTACCAAACAATGGTACATGGACAAGAGAAAACTGGTCTGGTAAGTGTAGTAACAATAACATATAATCATATAAGGGACAGGGAGATTAAATGGTCTGGTGTACAGTCTCCCTAAAAGTCACGTTAAAACAATAGAGTACACTGTTCCAAAAGAACGTCAAAAACCACTAGGCACTTCTATGTATAGAAGCAAAGGCCCTCACCCATCCATTAGATGTCATGCTTCATCATAGGGCTTGCTCCTCGCCAATCTGGCGCTGCAATGTCTGACTGGCCCCACAAGGGGGCTGTTTGCCGGAGATCTTTTTTGGTAATCCATGCCGTAGTAGGAATACATTTAAACCTAGAGGCAAGAAAAGGAAAGCTGGAGAGAAAAAAGGGTTTAACATTGGATCGGGAACCTCCAAAAAAACAAACTTTATCAATCGAGGCCGGGTCCCGGTCAAGATTAAAAACACTGTAGAGTGCCAATTGATCCATTAGGACTTTCTAAGGCGTGAAACATGTTGACCTTCTCTAGTGGTCGAAGAATGTTTCTTCCTCCACTACCTTGGTAGAGCGTGGGAACATTATTTCCCCTTCACTCTACAGTGTTTTTATTCTTGACCGGGGACCTGGGCCGTTTGGAGTTCTAGAGCAGTACCTGCTGGGAGTTGTAGTCATTTCAGTCCCTGCATTACACACACTATACAAATGTCATCTCTCCAAGTGAGTACACTTAAAATGTGAGTTGCCAAATAGAGGTCTTTAGGCTGGTGAGTGAAGTGACAGTAAAAGTGTCAAATGGTGAGCTGTGGGCTTGCATGACATAGAATGTTTGTGTCATTTTTAGTGTTGTGACTTACCAGAATCTACTATCTCAGGGATTCCTGTCAAGACCTCAGGATGCAGGATGGCTAAGACCATCTGATCCCAGGGAAAGAGATGTACTGGGGCACTGGGAAGGCCACCACCAGTCTTCTTGACCTGAAGCTGGTGCCTAGAGACTGGGGAATGGACCTTGCCCTTGAGGTTGTTCCACCCCTTCCTAATGTCCTTCCTTGTGCGCAGGGTGGTGCCTATAGCATTGACATATAACATCAGCAGAATTAACTCACTTCCACATGTCCCTCCACACAGGACAGGCGTTCGCCATTTCAGGGGGGGTGAACAGGCCTATTGATAATTGCTGCGTCACTGGATAAATAGGCACATACTTTTAAATTACACTGTCCCAAAACATGATTGCATGATGTAGACTGCCGTTGTGGTATAATTGTTCAAATGGTGACAGCCTACTCATTCTTGGGTCCCTTAGATAGCTACTGCTGCAGATGAATAGGAGATGGAGACATATCCCCATGTACAGACCCCTGGTGGACTTAGCTACACTGGTGGACAGGAACATTATACCCACCTATAGACTGGACAGGGCCACAATCACAGAGCTGTGTGCTCAGTTGGAGCCTGACCTGATCTCAGCTATCCGTCATCCCACTGGGATCCCACCTCTTGTGCAAGTGCTATCAGTGCTCTATTTCCTGGCAACTGGTTCTTTCCAAGTGACAGTGGGCTTGGCAGCAGGAATGTCACTCTCTTTACTGTCACCTATAGATTATCATTTTACAGATGTTGGTGATATGACAACAATGTCGTGATGTGGTCACAACAGCCAGAAAAAGGTCATTCATTCTATGCTCTCACTATGTACAGTTCATTTGCAATGGATGTAGCTGTTTCAATCAATACAAATTTGCAATACATGAAATACTAGTAGTCGAGTTTTTGTCCAAGGGTGTTCATTGTGGTGCTAATAAATTGAGGATAAAGTGCAATGGAATGGGGTGATGATGGAGGAAGGTCCAGGGTATTGTTCCAGTCTGTTTGTAGCACAGGTGCAGTGTCCAAGGGGACATAGGAAGGGGAGCAATGGCAGTTCAAGGAGGACAAGGTGTCAGAGTGGGACACAAGATGGACAATCAGGAGAGTCTCATTTCCTGGCGGTGGTCTTGGCAATTGTCTCTGGCTTCTGTGTGGGTCGCAGGGAGCGTTTGCGGGGTGGTTCGCCTTCTGCAGGGGGAGGTGTGCTGGTGGCCTGTGTGTCCTGTGGGGGGGGCTTCTGGCCACTAGCGGCAGTGGAAGTGGAGGGCTGTTCAGTTGACTGGCTAATGGTAGGGGCCCGCTGGTGTGCTGTTGCCTCCCTCATTATGTTGCCCATGTCTGCCAGCACCCCTGCTATGGTGGGCAGGGTGGTGTTAATAGCCTGCAAGTCCTCCCTGATCCCCTGATACTGTCCCTCCTGCTGCCACCTGTCCTCCTGCACGTTGTCAAGGATCTGGCCCATCTTGTCCTGCAAATGGTAGTAGGCTGCCAGGATCTCGGAGAGTGCCTCCGGGAGAGTTCCCTGCTCCTGTCCTCTCCCTAGCTCACAGCAGTCCTCCCAGTGCCCCTGTTGGCCTTTGCCTCTGTCCCCTGAACGGTGTGCCCACTGCCACTGACCCCAGGTCCCTGATTGTCTTGTGGGGGAGGTGTGGGCTGGGGCCCCTGTACAGGTGGGCAAACTGCTGATTGCCGTGTCCTGGGGACAGAGGTGTGGGTACGCTGGGTGGGTGCTGTGGTGTTGGTTCCTGATGGGGGAGGCTCTTTGGTGGTCTGTGAGTGGGCTTGGGTGACCGGCTGTCTAGTAGGTCATCCAGATCCAGAGTTACTGGCATCACTGGGGGCCTCTTCTTTTGGGGGACTGGATAGTGGTGGCACCTCCTCTCCACTGACATTGGCTGGGGTACCTTTGAGGATGTGAATGATGTATAATGCTTCAAGTGTATGACATTTGTACTTCCGTAGCTTCTCCTCTATGGTTGATGTTGCCCTGCCAGCTTTTGCTTGTTTATTGTGATGCATTGTGGTTATGTTAGTTTCCCTGTGCTGTGCATACTTTGGTGATGGGTGTCCATGCAGGGCTGGGAGGGCGGTCTGTGCATTGGTATTGCATGCAGGGCTTGCCTTTGTGGTTATTCATATGTGTAGGTGCAGTGTGTGAGAAGGAGTGGAGTGATGGGAGTGAGGGCGAGGGGGTGTGATGGCATGCAGGTATGGGGGTGATAAGTAGTAAATGTTGACTTACCAGAGTCCAGTCCTCCGGCTACTCCAGCGAGTCCCTCAGGTTGCAGTATTGTCAGTACCTACTCCTCCCAGACTGTGAGCTCTAGGGGAGGAGATGAGGGTCCACCGCCAGTCCTCTGTATGGCAAGCTGGTATCTTGCTGTTATGGAATGTACCTTCCACCGTAGGTCGTTCCACCTCTTCCTGATGTCATCCCTTGTTCTTGGGGGCTGACCCACGATGTTGACCCTGTCCACAATTCTCCGCCATAGCTCCATCTTCCTTGCTATAGATATCAGCTGTACCTGTGCTCCAAAGAGCTGTGGGTCTACCCAGACAATTTTCTCCACCTTAACTCCTTCTCAGTGAAACAAGGGTGCCTTTGTGGTGCCATGAGTGTTGTGTGATGTGTTTTGGTGAGGGTGTGTTGGGTAGTGTGGTGGGGTGTGTGATGTGTAGTGTGTGAGGGGTTTATGGGTGAATGTGGTGTGTGTGTCTAGTTGTCTCTGTGCTGTTCGTGTCAATCTCCTGGCAGTATTTGTTGTTTGTAAAGGGTTGTTGGTATTGTGGTTATGTGTTTTGTAGTGCTGTGGGTGAGTGGGTGTGGTGTGTGTATGGTTATCAGGTGTGTATTTTTCATATTGGTCAGTGTTATTTTATATGTGGGTGTCCATTCTGAGGGCAGTGGTATGTACCGCCAATGGTTTACCGCTGTTGAATGTCTGCTGTGGTGATTCGTGAGTCATAATGCGATGGGCATTGTTTTTTGGCAGAACGATATGGGTTTTGGGACCGCCACTTTTGCACTGACCTTTGGTCTGGCGGACTTGTGTATGTGACTGAATTCTGTCGGATATGGGTGTGTGTGTCATAATGTGGTGAACAGATATCTGCCACCTCGGCGGTAAATTGGCGGCTGTCAGAGTGGCGGAGAGCAGGATTTACCATTAGTGTCACAATGAGGGCCTATGTTGTCTCTGACATTTTCACCTAATTATAACACCACTTTACACTTTGATTTTTTGCTGTGAATTTCTAAGGTCGTATACAGCCACTCATACAGCCACGGAAACAAGCACTCACATGCTCACTCACATACCCACACAACCACTCACCGACCAATAAAGACACTGAAACATCCACTTGCACGCACATACAGTCACTCATATGTCAACTTACACATACATACACCCACTACACACCCACTCCCATACTTACCCACTCAAGTTCCTATTCACAAACTCAGATAGCCACTCACACATCCAATTACAGACCCAGAAAACTACTCACACACTCTCAGAACCAACAGCCACTCACACATCTACTCACACAGCAATCCAGCCACTGAAACACCACTCACAGACCCATACAGCACACACACACACATACATCCACTCATACACCCACTAACATACTTACTCATGTGCTCACATACCCACTCATGAAAGGAATCCTGTGATTTGCTAAGTGCAGCAGTATCAGTGAGAGGAGAGAGGGAAGGGTAGCCATTATTGGTACTTTTGTACTGAGAGAGGAAGGCAATTGCTATATTTTTGACATGAGATTTGACTAAAAAGAGAAATGAACTGATATTAAGAAAATAGTTGGAGAAGAGAGGTTGGAGATCAGCAAAGAACTCTTACTGGTGTGTGAATTAGGGTGTAGCATAAAAACTATATGTAAAAAACATATAACTGCATATAAGCTGTGAAAAAATGTGTACTTTACAGTAACAGGGAAAATAGAAGGGAGGTAAGATGAGGACATTATGACATATTTATGAGAGGCTTGCACCAGCGTTGTACCATGGATTGTGATACAACAGGGGCACAAGCAGTAAGTCATATACTGCATATAACTGGCCAAAATGCATTGTTTTTTAATGGTGAATGGTGCAAACACTTCACTGAAACCAGCTGTGCCACACACAATTTATTATATGCAATGTAGGTGTTCCCTTCCGAAATCTGCCGCACATGTAACAGTGATATTGATGGGTTTGCCAATGCATCACACATTGTTGGTAAGTGCAACTTAAAGCCTGAAATGTGCCAGAATTCCTATTCATCTGCAAACCAGGCATAGGAAATAGTGCAGTAGCTGTGGTAGAAAAAGAGCAACCACACAAAACAATTTGGCAAGCTCAACTACACCATGGAGATCAGCATACTGCAACTTAGAGTCACTAGGAGACCACCACCATGTAGGTAGTGAAGGAGAAGGGAGCGTGTGTTCCGACATTCCTTCATTGACCTCAGGGAGGAGGAGGTAATACAATTCTACATACTTAAGAGGGAGTCAATCATTGAATTGCTGCATATGATTGGGCCAAGTCTCCATCCACCCTCTGCCAGGCCTAATAACATCCCCCCTCTTGTGAAAGATATGGCTGTGCTCCACATGCTGGCATCTGGTTCATTTCAGATCACAGCAGCCTGATTGGCAGGAATCTCACATGGAGCATTTTCTGCTTTCCTCTCCTCGGTCTTGGATGCAATAACCAAACTCACACCTTAGTGCCTCCTGTTCCCCAAAACTCAACAACAACACCTGGACACCAAGCAAGGATTCTAATACATAGCTGGATTCCCACATGTCCTTGACGCAATTGACTGCACACATGTGCAATTGGTGCATACTGCTGCAACATCCCACCTCTTCAGAAAGCAGAAAAACACATATTTAATCTATGTCCAGGAGATAGTGGATCATCAGGAGATGTTTATCAATGTGCTCGCCAAATATCCAGGGAGGGCAAATGATGCCTTCATCTTCCACCACAGTATTATAAATGAGCGGCTGCAGAATGGGAGATATGGGAATGGCCTACTCATTGGTAAGGAAAGCAGAAATATACATAATACTAACTGAGAATTTGTAATGTGTGGCATAATAGCCATCTCTGTGTTTCTCAATGAATGTGTGCACAAGGTGGGAATAACTTACTCCAACATGTAGACAATGATGTTCCATTGTGTCATCCCCTCGCTAATCCTGCAATGGTAGTAGCAAAATATCAACGGTGAGAGGTATTGTGTCAACTCACACTGTGTAAGTGGACAGAACAACATATTCTGGACTGGTTAACAAATCAATACATAAATCATGTGGTACACAAGTTAAATCAATACAAGAACAAAGGGTACATATTAGATAAGTGTGAGATTTGTATATTAACTTGAGATTTCATATGATGTCACAGAACTGGCCAGTAGAAGTGCAATAGTGTACCTAGTCTCTGTATTAGTTAAAGTTCCACTTAAATAATGGGTTTTGAGCAAATCTTGTACTCTTAAGTAAATATGTCACACATGTTAGTAAACTTCTGTTGACCAAAGAGTGATTATGCTCTCTCTTCCAAAACTCTGCATTTCACCCACAATTGGCACACTGGTGCCCCATTATAAGTCCATAGTATATGGTACCTAAGTACCCAGGGCATTGTGGTTCCAGGGGATCTCTATGGGCTACAGCATATATTTTGCCACCCATTGGGAGCCCAGGCAAAGGCTTCTGCAGGACTGCCATTGCAGCCTGCGTGAAAAGGTGCAAGCACCCTTTCACTGACACTTTTCACTACACCAGCTCACTTATAAGTCAGCCCTATGGCAGGCCATCTAGCCCAGAGGGCAGGGTGCAAAGTACCTGTGTGTGAGGGCACCCCTGCACTAGCAGAGGTGTCCCCATGAACTCCAGGCCCATTTTCCTGGACTGGTATCAAACATGTTGGAATCATACCCCAAGGCTTTTGCAAGCATTGTTTGTATGATTCCATGAACTCTGGGGCTTCCTTAGAGGACCCCGAATACTACCATTACAGCCTTCTGAGGTTTTCCAGGCAGCCCAATCTGCTGCCACCTCCCTGGCAGGTTTCTGCCCTCCTGTTGCTTGAACAGCTCAAGACCAGGAAGGCAGAACAAAGGAATTCCTTTGAGAGTGGTGTTACACCCTCTCCCTTTGGAAATAGGTGTAACAGGCTTGGGAGGAGTTGCCTCCACAAGCCACTGAAAATGCTTTGAAGGGCACATTTGGTGCCCTCCTTGTATAAACCAGTCTACACTGGTTAAGGGACCCCCAGTCCCTGCTCTGGCACGAAACTGGACAAAGAAAAGGGGAGTGACCACTCCTCTGTCGATCACCACCCCAGGGGTGGTGCTCAGAACTCCTCCAGAGGGTCCCTGGGTTTTGCCATCTTGGATTCAAAGTTGGCAGGGGACTCTGGGAGCATTTGAGCGGCCAGTGCTAGCAGGTGATGTCAGAGCCCCCTCATGATAGGTGGTCACCCAGCTAGGCAACCAATTCCCTTTTCAGGGCTATTAAGGTCTCTCTCTCGGGTGTTTCCTCATATTCGGATTACAAAAATTCAGCAGGAATCCTCTGCAACCTCCACTTTAACTTCTGACCGAAGAAACTTCCTCTGGACTCTTCAGGACCGTACAAGCTGCAACAAAGAAGCAAGACACCTCTTGCAAAATTCTATCTCCGGCTCCTTCAAGCAACTGCAACATTTCCCCAGTCATGCATTCTCTGAAGACAGTCTATCTTCAGCCTGCATCAGAAGGAAGAAGGACTCTCCAGAAGGAAGAAGGAAGCAGGCACCAACTGCGACAACGACTGGCTGCCTGGATCCCCGCTCCTGCTGAGCTGTGTGGATCCTGCGTCACGGGTGGTAGACTGAAGTTGTCCCTATGGTCCTTTCTTTCACCCAACTATCCAACTTGGGTGGAGGTAAGACCTTGCCTGCCCACGCCGGACAGTACTCCAGTGCACCATATACTTTGCAGCTGCCAACACTTGTTGGCACCCTTCCTCCAAGATCGTCAGGTATCCTGAAGCTCGAGCTCCGAGCACTCATTCCTGTGACGCTCATCTCCCTGAGTAGTTTTCAGGCGGCATGGGAGCCTTTCTTGTAATGCTGATTGGCCCTCTTCTGTGGCTTTCCTTCCCATCCTGTGGGACTCCTGTGGGCACTGCCTGGGATTCTGTAGGCTCTCTGTGTTGCTGAGGGCCCACTCTCACTCCCCCTCCTGAGTAGAGTCCATCTGGTCCTACCTGGTCCCCAGCAGCTCCACTTTCCGCTAACCATGAGTTTTGTGTGTGCCAAGGCTTGTCGGCAGAACCCGAAGACGCGAACCAGACTGCAATCCTCCTTCCGACGTGAGACATCACCTGCATCCTCCAGGAACCCGACTTTGCCTTCTTGGGTTCAGTGCTGACTCTTCTTCTTCACCGGTGGCTCATCGTTTGCATCTTCCTCTTGGTGGGTAGGGCCTCCTGCTGTTCCTGGACACTGCTGTGCTTCTTGGACTTGGTCCCCTTTTTCCACAGGTCTTCTTGTCCAAGAATCCACTGTTGGTGTCTTGTGGTCTCTTCTGGGCTTTGCATAATTCTTCTTCTCTTCTCTGTGTGTGAGCAGGGAATTATAGTGATTTACTCCTGCTTTCCTGGTTGCTGCGGTGAGTTGTGGTACTTACTTTAGGGCTTTCCTATTAGTCCCAGCTCCCTCTACACACTACACTTACCTAGGTAGGGTGACCGACTTTCACATTCCACTTTCTTAGTATATGGTTTGTGCTCCCCAAGGCGTATTTTTAACTATTGTGATTTTCACTATTTGCACTGTTTTCTAACTGTTTTACGCCTATTTCTGCACACTATTGCATACTTGTGTATTACTTACCTCCTAAGGGAGTATAGTCTCTATGGTATTTTTGGTATTTGTGCCACCAAAATAAAATACCTTTATTTTTGTAACACTTTGGTGATCATTATGACGTTAGCAGTGACTGTTAAAGTGGCGGTAATACCGCCAACAGGCTGGAGGTAATTACTGCCAAATTAAGACCATGGCAGTGATAACTCCCTTAGACAGCCAATGTACCACACCATCCTCCAGGGCGTTAACACCACGCACCACGGTGGTAGCCATCAACAGCCAGGCGGAAGACAATGTACTGCCCACTGTATTATGACACTGCTAACCGCCACGATTTGCGGGGTGGTACCAACGCCATCAAAAGCCTGGCGGAAGCACATCACAGAAGACCAAAGACTCACCAATAGAGACACAGAAAAGATCAATACAACCATGGAACCAGAACAGCAAGTCTTCCCGATGCTCTTTTACACCATGCCCCACCTGGAACACCAACGCCGCCGCCTAGCACACAAGGGAGGGAGGGAAAGAAGAGTGACACACACACGCACGACACACACCAGACACACACAGACCATACACACAACCAGTTGCAGATGTAAACCAATGGCACAGGACACAGAGCATAATGATACAAGGACTACAGGTCAGCAGTACTGAAATTGTAATTGCAAGGCAACAGCCACCGTATGAACCAATTTTAGAACAAAGGTACGTGAACAATTTTCCAGAAAGGTCCAATTCCCAGTCCAAAATACATTAGGCCCACATAACCACAGGGCACAGTCCAAGCCCCAACTTGATCCTGACTAACTCTGCACAAAACTGTGCAGGGGCAACATCTTGTAAGTAGACAGGCACCTCAGGGGAAAGGGGGTGGGGGACATCTCAGCTGAAGTTGGGAACATGCCCAATGCTTCTGGAGGTGGCTCCATGCCCATTTCCCAATGCTCGGGAGTGCAAAGTCACAGTCTCTGAGGTGGGGAGCTTGCCCACTGCTTCTGGAGGGGGCTCAATGCCCATTTCCCAATGCTGGGAAGTGCAAGGTCACAGTCTCTGAGTTGCGGAACATGCCCACCTCTTCTGGAGGGGGCTCAATGCCCATTTCCCAATGCTGGTGAGTGCAAGGTCACAGTCTCTGAGGTGGGGAACGTGCCCACAGCTTCTGGAGGGGGTTCCATGCCCATTTCCCAATGCTGGGGAGTGCAAGGCCACAGTCTCAGGGGTGGCGAACATGCCCGCTGCTTCTGGAGGGGGCTCCATGCCCATTTCCCAATGCTGGGAAGTGCAAGGTCACAGTCTCTGAGGTGGGGAACTTGCCCACTGCTTCCAGAATGGGCTCCTAGTACACACACCAACAGTCCCTGGAGGGTGGCCAACATGCCCTCTGTTGTAGGTGAGGGCTGCATTGTCTTTGCTGCAGGAGGAGTCCCATGGGCAGCCTGTTCTGGAGGTGAGGGCTGCATTGTCTCTGCTGGGGGAGGTGTCTCCTGGGCAGCCTCTGCTGGAGGTGAGGGCTGCATTGTCTCTGCTGGTGGAGATGTCTCCTGGGTAGCCTCTGCTGGAGGTGAGGGCTGCTGTGTCCCAGCTGGAGGTGAGAGCTTTTTGCTTGTCATTGGCGGTTGAGTGGGAATCTCTTCTGTCATTGATGGTTGAGTGGGAACTTTACCCTTCCTGTCTGGTGGAGTGGGATCCTTCACTTTCCTGGCTGGTGGAGTGGAAGCCTTCCATTTCCTGGTGGGTGGAGTGGGATCCTTCCATTTCCTGGCTGGTGGAGTGGTATCCTTCTCTTTCCTGGCTGGTAGAGTGGGATACTTCCCTTTCCTGGCTGGAGGAGTGGGATCCTTCACTGTCTTGCCTCCACGACTAGGAGGTGCCTCCACTGTCCCTGTGGACTGTTTGGCTGAGGTGCTGGGGTGGGTCATTGGGGCCCTACTCTTATGGGCAGGATGGGGGGGAGAGGGAGGGAAGAGGCCAAGTAGGGCAAGGAGAAGCTTCTTAGGGATGGTGGGGTGGGATGAGGGAGGAGAGATGGGAGTGGAGGTTGAGAGAGGGGTCGTTGGAGGAAGTTGTCTGCTGGACATGGGTGCAGGTGCATGGGCAGTGTGCTGATGGAGGTGGATGGCTGTTGAGTGTCTGGATGCCTGCATTTGTGTCCTTTGGGGGGGCACAGACATGGTGGGGGAGGACACAGGGGACACGTGGATGGATGTTGTGGAGGTGTCTGCTAGTGAGGTGTGTGTGCCGTTCGGTGTGGTGATGCGGGAGGTGGCTGTTGAAGCAGTGCATGCAGGTGTGAGTGTGGGAGTGACTGTGAGAGAGGTAGAGGAAGAGGAGGAGGAGGAGGGGGAGACAATGGAGGCAGTGGATGTGAATGAGTGTGCAACTGTCTGTTGTTTGTGTGAGTGCTTGTGGACTGAAGTGTGGTGCCTGTGTTTGACTGTGCCACTCTTGTGTGATGTCTTGTGTGCATGCTCGTCTGTATGTGTGCATGGGATGGGTTGGGGTTGAGGAGAATGGGACTGGGAAATGGTAGTTGGAGGTGGGGCAGTAGGAACAGGGACAATGGCTGCCATCAGAGAGGGGGCCAGAGCCTGAATCGATCTATGTTGGGCAGCCAGTCCACAGTGGATGCCCTCCAGGAATGCATTGCATTGCTGCATCTGGGATGCCAGCCAATGGTTGTCTGCCCTACAGAAATGGATCTCAGGAGGTCAATGGCCTCCTCACTCAGGGCAGCAGGGCTCAATGTGGCAGGGCCTGAGGTGCCTGGGGCGAAGCGGATGCCCACCCTCCTGGGTGAGCAGGCACAGGAAACTCGCTGAGGGGCTACTGGGGGATAGTGCTGGTATGGGGGGTTGGCGTCTGTACATGCAGCTGGGGTGGTCACAGAGGTGTCCACCACCACCAGGGAGCTTCCATCCGAGGAGGAATCAGAGTCTGTGTTGTCACCTCCTGTCTCTTCCATGGTGCTCCCCTCGCCCTCCATCCCACTGGTTCCCTCAGTGTCGAGGGACTCTGCCTCCTGGGTACTGTGGGATGCAGCTCCCTCTGTTGTCGGTGCCCCTGCTCCTCCACCAGATGATGCTAATGCACACATGGACAGGATGACAGAAGGAGAAAGGGGGGGAGGGAGAGAAAGGGAGCACTGGGTCAATTACAGAACCAACACCACAGTTGGCATACACAGCACCGTCACACACAGGGATCAGGATTGGGCACTATGCATTGCACTGGCATTGGATTGGCTAGATGCCACAGCAAGATGAAGGCCAAACACTGCCAACTGCACACCTCTTTGGACCCACAAGGCCCTGACTGACATGGAATGCAAACAAGCTACGTTACCTGCATTTGCCATAAACCCATTACCCTTAAGCTGGATCACACTGCAATGTCTGTCCTGGCATTAGGGGGCACCCACTAACTCACACCCACCACCCGGATCCCAGGCCACCTCCAATTATTGTAGTAATGCCCACTGTATTCACCCCCTTGTGGCTGCTGTGATGCCCTCAAGCACCCATCCAGCTCTGGGTAGGCCACCCCCAGTATGCGGGCCATCAGAGGGATCAGGTTCCGACAGGCACCCCTTCCTTGTTGGGAGGCCATCCACAGCTGGGCCTCTGCAAACTTCCATGCCCAGCGTCTCAGGTCCTCCCACTGTTTCCTGCAGTGGGTGCTCCGTCTGCTGTAAACCCCAAGGTCCACACATCCTTGTTGATGGCACACCACAATCCCTTCATTTGATGGGCACTGAGCTGCAGAAGTAGTACAGACAGGAGGACAGCATTACACATACAATCCAGCCCGTCACACATATGGCCCATAAATCCCGTTTCCAAATCCATTGGCACACACATCGCCTGGGGCACACCATGTACACTGCCATCAGACATCCCCCCTACAAATGACATGATGCTTGCAAACACATATCCATGCAACCCTCCCACATGCATTGTGCCCAAGGTGTATTCACCTGTTGGTCTGGATGCCCATACAGCTGTCCATACTGGGGCAGGACCACATACACCAAGCACTCCAACTCCATTGAAGTGAAGGCAGGGGCCCATTCCCAGGTCACATGGACCAATGTTCTCAATCGTGCTGGCAAGGGTATTGGCTGCCTTGGTGAAACACATGTGCAGCTACATTTCTTTCCCACAGGTGGAAGATCTGGCCACTGTGAAAGCGGGATTCTATGCATTGGGATATATACCCAATATTATTGGTGTGATTGACGGTACGTATACTGCATTTGTCCCCCCCACCAGAATGAACAGGTGTGTCACTCTATGTGCAAATGGTGTGCCTGGCGGACCAGTACATCTCACATGTCACTGCCAAGTGTCCTGGGTCCATCACGGTCTGCATGTATCTTACCACCGTTGGCTGAAGAACTTGAAGGAACACCCAGTCTTCTACTGGTTCTGGACTGGCCAAGATAGGGGCAACCCTTTCAAGCAGCCATAGTGCTGCTGACTGGAAAAGACGTCAAGGCAGAAGGAGAAGGAGTCCCATAGGGAAAACCCAAAAAGTTGGGAAAAAAACTCTATCACAGGAACTCCTGAAAAAGAGGAAAAAGAAACAATGAAAAAAGGAAACATAGAATAAATCTTGCAGCAAAAAACAGGAACCCGGAAAACACAGAAAAAACAGGAGCGAGGATCACCACCAAAGCGGAAGTGTTTGTAACGCAAGGAAGAAAATAACTGAAGTGTTTATGTGCCAGAAAACAGGAAGTTACACAACAGGAAGAAAGTGCGACACCATCTTCGATTGGGAAAGACCATATAGAAAAGAATAGGAAAAAAGACCAAGTAGAAAAGGAAAAGGAAAAAGGCATGCTGCCAAGAAGAATACCAAGGAGAAAGACAACTTGGACACCAAGAAAAAGAAGAAACGAAGATGGAAGCAAAAAGAAGAAAAAGGAGGAAAGAAAAAAACCCAAGGAGGTAAGTATAGGTGAATTCATGAAGGGTTGCAGGAGCTGCAGCACGACCCAGAGCACAAAATGTGCCTCCTGGGTCGCACCGCGGAAGCAGGTAGGCAAAACAATGGGCTGCAGCAGTGCCAACGTCCTGAAACTCAAACCGCCAGCCCGACCGCAGATTGAGAAAGAGACGCCATGGTAGTGCACAGCGACACACTAGGCCCCCTTCCCGAGGCCCCAGGCTTGTCAGCAAAAAGAGAAAAAAAAGTACAAACCAAACGAGGTGCATGAACTGAGGAAGCATCTTCCCATGATCAGTCACTGAGGGGATAACCTTTCCAGTGGATCAGGAATTGAAGTTTGTTCCGAAAGATTTATAAATCACAGATCTCTTGTACCTCATATTCAGGATGGCCATCCACAGAAAGGAGAGGAGGACATTGGAAACACCTCTGGTATGGATCAGAAACAAAAGGTTTAAGCTGTGAGACATGAAAAACTGGATAAACCTTCTAAGTCTGTGTAAACGTAGCCGAACAGCGACAGGATTCAATTACTGCAGTACTCAAAAAGGACCATACAAACAGGGTTTTAACTTGTTTTGGGAAAAACGAAAGGGCAGAAATTTAGACGAAAGCCACACTTTGTCTCCTGGTTGATAAGACGGTGCCACCCGACATTGGCGATCAGCCTTTCTTTTCATAGTTCTTTTAGAGGCCGAAAGAGTAGTACGGATCAGGCCTTCAATATGGCTAAGTCGTCGTGCAAATGATGTAACTGGTGGAATAGAAGGCTACACATGAGGGATAGTGGAAAAAGTCTTAGGTTGGAAACCATAGGTGCAGTAAAAAGGTGTTGATGCTGTTGCACTATGTACCATATTATTGTAGGAAAACTCAGCTAAAGAAAGGAAATCCAACAGTTACTTTGAGTGGCATTACAGAAACAACGTAAATATTGTTAGAGTTCCTGATTCAATTATTCAGTTTGACTGCTGATTTGGGGATGAAATCCTGATGAAAGGGAGACATCAATGTGCAGTAGAGTAAAAAAAGCTTTCCAAAAACGGGACACATATTGGGGTCCTCGGTCTGAAATATTCACTTGTGGAAGGCCATGTAGGTGAAAAATATCTTGCATGAATATATGACTCATTTCTTGAGCTGTAGGTAATTTCTTTAAGGCTGTGAAATGCACCATTTTGGTAAAAGAATCAACAGTTACCATGATGACATGATTCCTTGAAGAAGACAGTTATGAACAGATGAAATATGTGGACAGGGTGTGCCCTGGAGCAGAGGGAACAGGAAAGGGAATCAATAATCCTGCTGGCTTGGTTCAAGGTGTCTTGGTTTGGGCACATACAGGACATGATGTTACATAGGATTCGGCATCGTTCTTAAGAGTTGGCCACCAAACGAAACGTAGAAGCAACTTCTGTGTCTTTTTAATTCTGCGATGTCCAGCTACGGGAGAATCATGGCACATCTGTAACACCTTAGTTTGTACTTTCTTAGTTGGCAAAAAGATGTCTTGATAATAGAAGTAGTCCTGATCCTTTTGTAGTTGAGGACTCGATTTCTTCTATTCTTCTAGTGGAAGCTACTGGTATTCTGATTTAACACGGTCAAGAAAAGACTGAGGCCCTCATTACAACTTTGGCGGGCGGCAATCGTTGCCCGCCAAGCTGTAACCGCCATGCGGCTGCCAATGCGGCCTCACTCCCGCGGTGGCCATTAATACATCCCCGCTGGGCGGTAACCAAGTTTCCGCCTGCCGGCCCAGCAGGGATATCGGCCGCAATATGGGAGCCGGCTCCAAATGGAGCCGGCGGTATTGCGGCTGTGCAACAGACAGTGAAAAGTTTTATGGGGCTGTGCCAGGGGGCCCCTAGTGGCCTCGCGACTCCACTTTCCGCCAGCCTTTCCATGGCGGTTCCTACCGCCATGAAAAGGCTGGCGGGAGGGGGACTCGTAATCCCCTGGGCAGCGCTGCCCTGGAGGATTAAGTCCGCTGGGACCAACGTGGCGGAACGTTCCGCCTTGGTCGTAATATACGAGTTTGCACCACCAGCCTGTTAGGGTGCAACCTCCAAAACAGCCATGGCGGTCTTTGACTGTCAGGGTTGTAATGAGGGCCTGAGTAACCCCAATTATTCGACTGGATTCAATTAAATTTGGAGAGGAAGTGTTAGTACTTTCTGCATATCAATGGGATAATGCATCAGCTACTAAGTTCTGTGATCCGGGAATGTAGGTTACAATGAAGTCATATTCACTCAAAAAGAAGTCCCATCTTTCTTGACGGCTGGTTCGACTTTGGAAATTCCGGGGACATTGTAAATTACGATGATCAGTTCTTGTTTCAAACGGTTCTTTGGGACCCATTAGGAAATGTCTCCATTCTTTACAGGCAGCCTGGAGCGCAAGTAATTCCCGTTCTAACAGTGAATAGTTGCGTTCAGCTTCTGTAAAAATATGGGATAATAAAAAAATAGGATGTTCCAAACTGTCCTCTTCTGGTTTCTGAAGCAAGACTGCACCAATTGCTCTCTCAGAAGCGTCAGTAACTACTATAAACTTCTTAGTAGTATCCTGGTGTCGTAATATAGGCGTTTGGGTAAAGGCTTGTTTCAGATTTTGAAATGTCCTTTCAGCACTGTCAGTCCAGACAAATCCCTTCTTCAGATTTTCTCCCTTGATCGTCTGGATGATAAAACTTTGTTGATGGGCAAAGTCTTATATGAATTGTCGATAAAAGTTGGAGAGACCTAAGAAGCATTGATTTTCTTGGACAGAAGAGGGAGAGGGATAATCTAAAATGGCTTGTACTTTTTCAGGATCCATATCTATTTCAGTCTGATGGATGCAGAACCCAAGATACTGTACTTCAGTCTTGTTAAATTCAAATATTTCTGGTTTACAGTATAACTGATTCTGTCTGAGTCTTTCCAAAACATGCTCTGTATGCTATTCAGGTATATGGGAATATACTAGGATGTCGTCCAGATAAATCACCACACTATGATTTAATAAGTCAGAAAACTTGGAATCCGTGAATCGTTGAAATATGGCGGGTGCATTGGTTAACCCAAAAGGCATGACACAGTATTTATAATGGACGAATGGAGTACGAAAGGCTGTTTTCCATTAGTCTCCTTCCTTGACACGTAAGAGGTGAAAAGCACCCTTCAAATCTAATTTTGTAAACCTCTTGGCACCTTGGACGGCGTCCAGAATATCCCTAATAAGGGATAAGGGAGAACGATCCTTAATGGTTATCTTGTTAAGTCCACGAAAGTCAACACAGGGATGCAGATCTTTCATTTTCTTTGGAACAAAGCAAAGAGGAGCCCCTGCAGGAGATGAAGAGAGGGGGATTAAACCATTCTGTAGATTTTCATCTAGGTAAGGCTTCTGGAATACATCATAGTATTCTTAGTAACAACTTGGTACTCCCTGTATCATGCTGATAGAGCAGTTGGTATCTTTTGGAGAAAGACTTAACCCTTTTGGAGACTTAGGCAAAACTGTGATGATAACGATATTGTTCTTGTCCCCAAAAGGATATAAGGGTTATGTCGAGTTAAGCAGGAAACTCCTAATATCATGGTATGATTTGGAGAGGATATAGATCAAAGGTAATGTGTTCCTGGTGCCTTCCAAAACGCAGGTAGAATCCACCACTGGTCCTGAGGTTAAAGGAGAACCATCAACTGTGTGAATTGTTCTGGGGTTTCTTTAGGAACTCATGGGATTCCTCTTTCTTTGGCCCAGGTCTCATCCAAATATATACCACTGGCTCCGCAATCCAACAAGGCAAAAACCTGCTCTTCTTGATTTTGTGAACGCTGTACCGTAACAGATAGAATAAACAGTGCGGAGATAGTCTCTTTGGAGGAACAATTTGAAGGTAAATCTACTCCTCCCCTCCCCTTCCTACTCACAGGGGGAGGGAGCTGGCATTTCCCAAGGGTCTGGAAGGACGGACAGGACACATCCGGATCAAGTGGCCAGCTTTGCCACAATATAGACAAAGACCCTTTTGCCCCTTATCCTCTCTTTCTGAGTCAGATAAAGGACCACGGACTAAATCAATCTGCACAGGTCTTTCTTCTGTAGACTTGGTTGCTTCAAGATGGACTTTGTCAGAACGTCAATTTGTAGTACGGGGTACTCTGGACTGGTACTAAAAGTAAATCTTTTGCCTTTCCATCTTACGTTCTCCCAACCTATACTCTATATTCAACGCTTGATCCATCAGGTCTTTCAGAGATCTACATTGAGCAGAATGTACCAATTCATCTTTCAATTCTTCTTGAAGTCCACGGTGAAATAGGGTTACAAAAGTGAGTTCTACCCAAGTGGTCTCAGATGCTAGCTGTTTAAACCGGGTTATTTATTGTAATACATCCTGATTGCCTTGCTGTATATGACATAATGCTTCTTCAGCAGCTGGCTCCAACCCAGGTCGCTCAAACATCTGCTTAAAGAGTTTGAGAAAGGCAGGATAATTATCTAAGACAGGATCTTCAACGGAGACCAAGGGGTTCACCCAAGTTAGTGGGGGCCAGACAAGGCACTGATCAAATAACCCATATTGGCCTTGTCAGATGAGAATTAGAAGGGTAGAAACGCAAAGGAGACTGTCAAAGAGTCCAGAAATTCATTTATCTTATGCGGATATCCGGAATATCGAGGTGTCGAGGTAGACACCGGAGGTATATCCACAGGTTGGGAAGACAAGGATTGTCATAGTGCAGTATTCTCTGCCCGCAGTTATTGTAATTCTTGAGCTTGTTGTTGCACAGTGTGGCGCATGGATTGCGCATTTTCTACAACATCATCCTGTGATCCTTCCATGGTCAACATGCAACGCAGATTCTTTTGGCTTTGCAATCTGTCACGGTCTGCACGTCTCTTACTACCGTTGGCTAAAGAACGTGAAGGAACACCTGGTCTCCTACATTGTTCTGTACTGGCTGAGATGGGGGTGACCCTTTCTAGTAGCCACGGTGCTGCTGACTGGAAAAGACGCCAAGGCAGACCGTACCCTCCAGAAGGAGTCCCAGAGGAAAAACCCCAAAAGTTGGGAAAAAACCTCTATCACAGGAACTCCTGAAAAAGAGGAAAAAGGAAGCAATGAAAAAAGGAAAAATAGGATAAATCTTGCAGAAAAAAACAGGAACGCAGAAAACAGTGAAAAAAACAGGAACGAAAAACACCACCAAATTGGAAGTGTTTGCAACGCAAGGAACAAAAGAACTGAAGTGCTTATATAGCAGAAAACAGGAAGTGACCCAACTGGAAGAAAGTGTGACACCATCTTGGATTGGGAAAGACCATATAGAAAAGAAAAGGAAAAAAGACCAAGTAGAGAAGGAAAAGGAAAAAGGCATGCTGGGAAGAAGAATACTAAGGAGGAAGACAACATGGACACCAAGAAAAAGAAGAAACGAAGATGGAAGAAAAAAAGAAGAAAAAGGAGGAAAGAAAAAGGAAACAAAACCCAAGGAGATAAGGATAGGTGAATTCAGGGACGGTGGCAGGGGCCGCACGCGACCCAGAGCACGAACTGTGCCTCCTGGGTCACACTGCAAAAGCAGGTAGGCAAAACAATGGGCTGCGGCGGTGCCGGTGTCCTGAAACTCGGACCGCCAGTCCGACCACGGCTCGAGAAAGGATCGGTGCATGATGCCTTCGTTCTGAGGAATAGCAGCATTCCAAATGTGATGGCCCAACTACAGAGACACAAGGTGTGGCGAATAGGTGAATTAGAGTCCCCACCCACTGCATGTCAGTGTATGTCTTAAAGTGTTATCCCCATAGCATTGTGTAAGGCAAAATTTTGTCCCTCAATACTTGCGGGTGACTCTGGCTACCCAAACCTATTGTAGCACCTGACCCCTGTGAGGAATGCCAGGACAGGGGCTGAGAACTGTTATAATGATGCACATGGGCGAACCAGGAGAATAATCGAAAGGACCTTCGGCCTCCTGAAGGCCAGGTTCAGATGCCTGCATCTGACAGGTGGATCCTTGTGCTTCTCACCCGAGAAGGTCTGCCAGATAGTAGTGGCATGCTGCATGTTGCAGAACCTGGCCCTCAGACGACATGTGCCTTTTCTGCAGGAGGAGGGGACTGGAGAAGGCCCTGTGTCAGAAGTGGACCGTGAGGACAGTGAGGATGAGGAGGCAGAGGATGAGGATGAGGACAACAGAACATCAGTTATACGTCAATACTTCCAATGACACACAGGTGAGACAGTGGAACTGACCATTACTCAGACTATTGATGTTTTCTGTGTGGCAGTAGCATTAAGGCATTCACTTCCTTTGCATCTCAACTTACTGTCACCCATGGCTTGTCCTTTCACAGATGTTGGTGATATGACAATAGTGTCCTGATGTGTTTACTACAGACAGCTACAGTTCATTATTTTTATGCTATCACAGTGTTTAGATCATTTGCACCAGATGTGACTGTTCCCATAAATGCAGATTTTCAACACATAAAACTGTGTCACTCAAGTGCTCAAGGGTTTTTATTGTAGTGCAAATAATTGACTGAAAAGTGCATTGGAATGGGGTGATGGTAGAGGAAAGTCAAAGGTATTGATCCAGTTTGTTTGTAGTACAGGCCCAGTGTCCAAGGGGCCATAGGAAGGGGAGCAAAGGCAGTTCCAAGTGCACAAGGTGACAGGGTGGGACACAAGTGGGACAATCAGGAGAGTCTCATTTCCTGGTGATGGTCTTGGTCTTGGCAAGTATCTCTGGCTTCTGTCAGAGTCGCAGGGAAAGTTTGTGGTGTAGCAGGGGGAGGCGTGCTGGTGGCCTGTGGGTCCTGTGGCGGGGCCTCCTGCCCACTAGCTGCAGCGAAAGTGGAGGGCTGGCCAATAGCGTGGCTAGTGGTAGGGGCCTTCTTGTGTGCTGGTGATTCCCTCATGATGTTAGCATGCCTGCCAGCACTCCTGCAATGGAGATCATGTGGTGTTGAGAGCCTGCAAGTCCTCCCTGATCTCCTGATGGTGTTCCTCCTGCAGCTGCGTGTTATCCTGCCTGTTGGTAAGGATCTAGCCTATCATGTACTGGGATTGTTGGTAGGCCCCCAGGATCTTGGTGCGTGCCTCCTGGAGAGTTGGTTCCCTGGGCCTGTCCTCCGCCTGGTGCACAGTGGTCCTCCCAGTGTCTCTGTTGCCCTGTGCCTGTGTCCCCTGAACAGTGTACCCACTGCCACTGTACCCAGGTCTCTGATTGTCTTGGAGGCGAGGTATGGACTGGGGTCCCTGTACAGGTGGGCACACTTCTGATTGACGTGTCCTGGGGACAGAGGTGTGGGGATACTGGGTGGGTGCTTTAGTGTTGGATACTGATGCGGGAGGCTCTTTGGTTGACTGGAAGTGGGTTGGGGTGACCGACTGACCAGTTCCTCCAGATCCAGAAGTCCAGAGTTACTGTCATCACTGAGGGCATCTTCTGTTGGGGGATTGGTTTGTCTTGGCACCTACTCTCCCCTAAGATTGGCTGGGGTACCTGTGGGGATGTAAGTGATGTATTATGCTTCATGTCTGTGACATATTGTACATCCCTAGCTTCCCCTCTATCGTTGCTGTTGCCCTGCCACCTTTGTTTGTATATGGTGATGTATTGTGGGATTGTCAGTTCCCCTATGCTGTGCATGCTTTTGTGATGGGTGTCCTTGCAGGGCTGGGAGGGCTGTCCATGCATTGGTATGCCATGTAGGGCTTGGCATTGGGGTTAGTCAGATGTGTAGGTGCAGTGTGTGGGATGGAGTGGAATGATGGGAGTCAGGGTGAGGGGGTGAGATGGCATGCAGGTATGGGGGGTGATAAGTAGTAACTATTGACTCACAAGTGTCCAGTCCTCTGGCTACTCCAGTGAGTCCCTCAGGATGCAGGATTGCCAAGACTTGCTCCTCCCATGCTGTGAGCTGTTGGGGAGGGGATGGGAGTCCACCCCCAGTCCTATCTATGGCGAGCTGGTTCCTTGCTGCCTCAGAATGTACCTACCCCGTAGGTCGTTCCATCTCTTTCTGATGTCGTCCCTTGTTGTTGGATACTGTCTCACGGCGTTCACCCTGTCCACAATTCTCCACCCTATCTCCATCTTCCTGGCAATGGATATTTGCTGTACATGTGCTCCAAACAGCTGTGGCTCTACCCTGACTATTTCTTCCACCATGACCGGCAACGCCTCATCTGTGAAATCGGGGTGCCTTTGTGGGGACATGGGTGTTGTGTGGTGTGTGTAAGTGTGTGAGTATTGGGTACTGTGGTTGGATGTGTGAAGTAGGGTGCATGAGGGATGTATGGGTGTATGTGATGTGTGTCTAGTTGTCGCAGTGGTCTTGGTGTCAGTCTGGTGGCAATGATTTGTATTTGTGAAGGGTTGTGGGTAATGTGGGTGTGCTTTATAGTGGTGTGGGTGGGTGTGGTGTGTGTATCAGTGTCAGGTGCATTATTTTAATTTAGGCCAATGCTGTGTTGTTTTGTATTTGGGTGACCATTCTGAGCGTGCCGGTGTTTACCCCCAATGGTTTACCGCCATTGAATGTCCACCATGGTGATTCGTGCGTCATAATGTGGGGGGCGTTGTTTTGTTGGCTTAATGGTATGGGTGTTCGTATCTCCACTTTAGCACTGACCTTTGGGCTGACGGATTTGTGAATGTGGCTGTATTCTGTCGGATCGGTGTGTGTGTGTCATAATTTGGCGAACGTAAGTTCACCTCCGCAGCGGTATGTTGGCAGCCATCACCACAGCAGTAAGTGGGATTTACAGCCAATGTCATGATGAAGCCTAAGTGTTTTCTTCCATGTGTGTAAGTACTAAGTGTGACTACATTGGTATTGCATGAGCTTTGTATTTCTCCTAGATAAGCCTTGGCTGCTCATCCTCAGCTACCTCTAGAGAGCCTAGTTTCTAGACACTGACTACACTACACTAATAAGGGATACCTGGACCTGGCAAAAGGTGTAAGTACCATAGGTACCCATCACACACCAAGCCAACCTCCTACAGTTGTAATTCCATTTGTGTCATGCACTGTAAATTTAAGCCCTAGGCATTTATAAATGTCAAATCCATGTACATATGTGATACTAACAGTTCAAATTACGCATATGTCTCAGCTATTCTTATAGTCTAGATCAAACATATACATAATTTTCAACCGACAATGACAGGCTTCATCAATGTGATAGTTGACCAGTTTTAGGTCACGATTTGGCTACATTTCCTGCACCTGAGTCCATCAATGTAAAACGCACAAAGTTAATCAATATGCTGTCAAACATGCCATACACCAGAAACAAACCTAGAGTAAAATGCAACCAAGGTAAGATATCACAGTGTACTCTGGATCCCAATCTCCACTCTCTCTTGCCACATCAATAATGTCATAATCAAGGCATATAAGTACTGAATCACCAACAAGTCAAAATCATATACATACATGTCAAATCATAAAGAATTGTGTCCAGGTCTGTAGTAGAAAGTTTCTTGTATCTACATCAGTTTGTCCCATACAAAAACGGCCTACATTTCTATACCTGTCAATGCCATTCCTTCTGATGCCTTGCCCTACAAAAAGCATTAGCTCTTGGTTGACCACAAAATATATAACTATCCATGGCACATGTTGGAAAGTCACTACATGTACTAAGCAAATAGCCACACTAAAGTAGGTGAACAAATCAAAGGTTGTGCTAATGTCATGTATGCAAGCAAGGACATCAGAGGTGTCAAAAGGGCAAATGTTTTTGCGAGTGTCAAATTTGTTGGTGCTGTCACAACCTACCTAGGACTGACTATATGCCAGAGACTATGGTCATACATTTGTCACTTTGCATATATAGAAAGTGCAAATAACAGAGATGTTAAGAACATTTCAAAATACCAATTACAGTGATCTGCCACATAAACATGAAAGTCAACATGTAGAAGTGCCCAGTGTATCAGGACATGGTCAACATTTCCAATGACACATAGTAATTGAAGGTACATTTGTAAACCAAAGATCAACAATATCTAACACATATTGTTCAAAATCCTGAGAAATGTGTATGGGTTTGCTAGCATACATAACACACATGGGCAGTTATGCCTTTGTAACAATGTGCATGATAATTTACTGCATTTTTGTACTTTCAGCTGACCAAGGATATGGATTGTAGCCATGGGTCATGACCCCTTTCACCCATCCCCAGATGGAGACTGAAAAACAGTACAATATGGCTCACAGCAAGACGAGGAATGCTGTGGGGAGGACTTTTGGTTTCATAAAGTCCAAGGTCAGATGCCTGGATATGTCTAGGAGAAGACTGTTGTACTTCCCCATATGGACTGTAAAATAATCCTCAACTGTGCAGTATTGCACAACAGCTGTTTAAAAACAAATGTCCAGTGGGACTATGAGCCATCACATACTGTGGAACTTGACGAGGATGAAGACAATGAGGGAGCTATCCAGCAAACATTGACTGGTTAGTGGAGATGTGACCATATTGTGGCTAATATCTTAAGCTAAACTATATCACCTGATGGTAAAATAGACAGACATTATGCCAACTTATCAACAAAAAACACACGTTTGAACTCATTCATTGTGTTGTCTCTATGTGAAAGTCAATGTAAAAATCTAGTCACTCATATCTTCTCAGCTAGATGTAGGCCTCAACATGTAACAATCAGGTTGTCTGAGCTGTTGATCAACATGGAGCCATAACTCAAAAAAATAAATCAATCAACACAGCAAGCCAATATACTGCACTGTACTGCATGAAAGGGACAGGGCAGAATCGCCACATATCCACATACCAATGGTCCATTCCTGTCCTCGTGCATTTAAGCAATGCAGTCCAGCACTGTTAGAACTGACAGCTTTAGGGTGGTGTACCCCCAAACGGTTTGCCTGCTTTGCTCATTTTTGCTGAGTTTGTTTTTCTTGGCTTTAGGATTCTAGACACTTTACCACTGCCAACCAGTGCTAAAGTCTGTGAGTCCTTTCCCCAAAACATGGTAACACTGGCTTATCCACAATATTGCATATTTAATTTGCTTATAAGTCCCTAGCAAAAAGTAATATATGTTCCCAGGGCCTGTAAATTAAATGCTACTAGTGGGCCTTTAGCACTGATTGTGCCACCTACTTAAGTAGCCCTTTGAACATGTCTCAGGCCTGCCACTGCAGAGCCTGTATGTGCAGTTTCACTGTCATTTCGACTTGGCATTTAAAATCCCTTGATAGTCCATAAAGGGGGTCATTCCGACCCCGGCGGGCACTGCCCGCCGGGCGGAGATTGCCAGAAGACCGCACCGCGGTCAAATGACCGCGGCGGTCATTCTGACTTTCCCGCTGGGCGGGCGGGCGACCGCCAAAAGGCCGCCCGCCCAGCGGGAAAGCCCCAGCAACGATGAAGCCGGCTCCGAATGTAGCTGGCGGAGTTGCTGGTGTGCGACGGGTGCAGTGGCACCCGTCGCGATTTTCAGTGTCTGCTAGGCAGACACTGAAAATCATTATGGGGCCCTGTTAGGGGGCCAATGCCTGTGGCATGGGCAGTGCAGGGGCCCCCAGGGGCCCCACGACACCCGTTCCCGCCATCCTGTTCCTGGCGGTTTTTACCGCCAGGACCAGGATGGCGGGAAGGGGGTCGGAATCCCCATGGCGGTGCTGCGAGCAGCGCCGCCATGGAGGATTCTTTGGGGCAGGGGTAAACCGGCGGGAAACCGCCGGTTGCCCTTTTCTGACCGCGGCTTTACTGGCGCAGTCAGAATTGCCCATGAAGCACCACCAGCCTGTTGGCGGTGCTTCCGCGGCACTCTGCCCTGGCGGTTTTCAACCGCCAGGGTCAGAGTGACCGCCAAACTCTTCTTTTATTACACATAAGACCCTCCTAAAGTAGACTCTAGGTCTCCCATAGAGCAGGGTGCTGTGAATGTAAAGGGCAAGGCATATATCTTTAGTACAACATGTCCTGGTAGTGAAAAATTCCCAAGTTTGTTCTTCACTACAGTGAGGCCAACCACTCTTATAGGATTACATTCAGGATACTTAATAATGTATTAAGTGTAATTCCTGGTTGGAAGGAGGTAGAGCTGTCAGGTTTAGTACATATAGAATTGAAATGATAAATCATATTTAATGGTAAAGTCAAATGTATCATTAAAATATTAAAAATACCACTTTTAGAAAGTTGGCTTTTTTCTTCTCTTAGCTGTGTGTGTCTACTGCCTGTTTCCAATACATGACTAGGTGAAGACTAGGCCTTGTGCATTACCTCTAGATAACCACACACAAAGCGAGGTTAGGTTTGACTTGAAGGCCCTTAATGGGCCATTGACTGGCTTAGCACTCCCTCACTTATACCTGAACAGGCTTGTCCAGTCCACCCACAATAGGGCTTAGCGGCCCTGCTTTGTCACTCTTGCCAGCTTGGAGCTAGGACAGGGGAGTCAGGGCCTCTATGCCCTTCAAAGGCTTGCTAATAGAAGCTTCTCCCACCGACAAGGACCAGGGCACCAAAGTATAAATATTGGACCTCAAACACCACCACTTCAGTATACTTCTGGACCTGTGGATACTCTGCCAGGAAGGACTGTTGTGCAACTGAAAGAACTACCACTCTGCTGCTCTGTTACTTTGCTGAACTCCTGCTTTGCTGTATTGACCTGTGCCTGCTGCCCTCTTGCCTGGGAGAGAGAAAAAACTGGATCTGCATATCTACAACCCAGAACCCAGAGTGACTCCAAGGGCCAGCTGACTGGCCTTCAGTTGTTTTGAAGTCTCAGGAACATAAAACCAACCTGCTCATGTACTTGAACTTTGCCATCTGTGAGTCTGCCCTGCCAATGGTACCACCTCAGTCAGTCCTGTATCCTTGGAACTGGGCCTAAGGTGCTCCGCCCTCTGTGGTCTTCACCAGAACCGCAGAGCAACGCTGCACAGACCTCACACCATGATTTAAGGTGCTGTGTTTAGCGGACCTAAGTGGGTCCTTCTATCTGCCCGTACTTGATCATAGTTGGCCTGAGCTCTTGACTTTATCCTGGTACAGCCCAGATAACCACAGTTGGGGCCAGATGTACGAAGGGTTTTGCGACTCGCAAACGGCGAAAAACACCATTTGGGAGGCGCAAAAGCCTCTCCGCTATGCAGAAATGCATTTTGCGAGTCGGATCCGACTCGCAAAATGCATTTCCGACTCATAGATAGGAAGGGGTGTTCCCTTCCTATTTGCGACTCGCAATGCTATGCAATTTCATTTGCCACCGCGAAAGCGGTCGCAAATGAAATCGCAGTTACCATCCACTTGAAGTGGATGGTAACCCAGTCACAAACCTTCCCCTTTGTGAATGGACACAAAAATATTTTTTCAGAGCAGGCAGTGGTCCAATGGACCACTGCCTGCTCTGAAAAAAACCGAAACTAAAGGTTTCGGTATTTTTTTCCAAGTGCAGCTCAGATGCAGATGGAAAAAAAAAACTGCTTTATTAAAAAGCAGTTACGGACATGGTGGTCTGCTGTCTCCAGCAGGCCACCATACCCGTGAGTGCTGATACTCGCAATGGGGTTGCAAACTGCGACCCACCTCATTAATATTAATGTGGTGGGTCTTTGCGACCCCATTGCGAGTTGCAGAAGGTGTCTGAGACACCTTTCTGCATAGCAAATTGCGACTTGCAATTTGCGAGTCGCACGGACTCGCAAATTGCAAGTCGCAATTTCCATTGTTCCTACAGCTGGCCCTAGGTGCTTTGGAATGTTATGAGCTATTTTTAACTACATGTTTACAATTGCATATCTCAGGATGTACTTATTGGATTTTTGTAGTTTTGGTCGTGTTTTACTCAGATAAATATTCTCTATTTGTTCAAACTGGTGTGGAGTCTTTTGTGTTGTTTTCACTGTGTTACTATAATTTTAATGTTTCACAAATACTCTACACATTCCTTCTTAAGTCAGGCCTGACTGCTCTGTGCCAAGCTACCAGAGGGTGAGCACAGGTTTATTTAGGGAGTGTATCTCACTTACTGTGACTAGGATTGTGGTCCCTACTTGGACAGGATGTATACCTGTGCCAACTAGAGACGCCAATTTTTAACATTGGTGATCAGCGGTAAGGATAGGACTTGTGATTGTACAGTGCCTTATAGTAATTTGGTGTATCTATGACGAGTTTTTTCTCCTACTCACCCTGATTGACATTTGTAATTTTTCAAATATTCATGATTGCCATTTTTTTCTCTAAATCATGTCTCTGATTGGAGGTCCCATAACTGCACCTGCACTTACAAACCTGGATTTTGAGTTGGCCTAACCGGCGAGGTATACAGTGACCCAGCTCAAGTATTTTTGCAATGCGTTTGGAGTTTCTACTAAAGGCTATACCAAGAAGGTGGAGCAGCAGGAGGGCTGAGGTCCTGGAAATAAACTATGGGTGCAACACAGGAGATCCCTGAGGAGGATGATGTAGAAATTGAGGATGATAAGAAGCAGGGCCAGTATTCAGAGGAGATTCTGGAACTGCCCATGAGCGAGGGTGGTAATACCTTGCAAGGAGCTGGTATTTCTCCCATGCTGGGAGCAGCATCTCAACCAGAGGCCTGTCCACAGAGGAACTGGAGGACCGGAGGGACAAGAGAAAAAATTCAAATTGGATTCAGCTAAGCTCCAACTGGAGAAGGAGAGTACTCTAGAGGAAATAAACTTTGAAGAGGAGTAGAAGAAGAAGAGATTCGCCACGGAGGAAAGGAAATACATTTTGGCTCATGAGCTGAGCCTAAAGGAGCTGGACATTAAGGCCTGACAGGCTGAGTCCAGCAGGGATGATGGTGGCAAACCTAGGGGCACATTCCTAACACTAGAAGTAGAGGACCAGGTACAATATACTCCCATGAAGTTTATAATCATCAGAAAGTTTGAGTTAACTCCAGAGAAGTACAGCCAGCGATTTAGGAAGAATCGCAAACTTCCCACACAAACCTAGGTGGGTTTCCTTGATTATTCCAGCAAGGCACTGAAGGGCTGGGTGAGTGACACACAGTAGATTACTTTAATGGGCTACACAACCTGATAATGATGGAGCACATGTTTGAAGTCGGTTTTCCAGAGCTGCACCAGCACCTTGCTGAAGAGGCAGACCTCTGGGTCAGTATCAGAGTGTCTACAAAAGCATTTGGGGGAGGACTCACAGAAGGTTGGTCAGTGTTCACACCAGAAGAAGGGGGAGATTAAAAAAGATTCAGAGCTCTCAAAGCCCCCAAAACAGTTCTCAGGGGAAAGGGCCCCAACCCAATTGGGTCCCCAGAATAAGAGCTTCCCTGAGTCAGCACAAACAACCCAAGTGCTACGAGTGCTATGAGTATGGGGACTACAAGGGGTGTCCTAAGTGTCCCAAAAGGGCACAGCCTCCCACTTAGGGCTTGACACCCTGGGTGTCAATTGTAGAGCTTGGGGAGGAGTTTGTTCCAGTGAGTGGGAGGGGCTTAGCAGGGTTACCTTAGTGTCCCTGGGTGGTGTGGAGATGGTCCCAAATACCCATCTATCATCCAATACTACCAAGTATAGGCAGTAGGTTACCTTCAATGAGTAAGGTGTGAAGGCTCTGAGGGACACAGGAGCCAGTATTACTATGGTAGGATTCACCTAGTGCCCTCTGATTAGATTTTACCCATTGTATTTCACCAGTGTGGTAGTAGACAACTGTGAGGGTCACTGCCCAGTGGCCCTTGTTCCTTTTGGGTGGGGGGAGGGGTTCTCTGGTCTTCTGCAAGTAGCTGCAAACCCTGCCATGCCTGTGGACTGTTTGCCAGGGAATGACTTAGAGCACATTGCCTGGAAGGAAGTGGAGCTTAACTTGCACCCAAAATGTTTGGAGTGCCTGAGTGAGCGTGTGCTACCACTATGTCCATGTCTACCCAGGGGCACCGACTTCATGCAGTGCAGTCAAAATGGAAGGAGCGTGGAGTTACTTATAAGTTCTCCACCTCTACCATCCACAAACCAATGGGCGTGTTGAGAGAGTCAACAAGACCCTGAAAGGCATGATCAGAAGCCTACCTGATACTCTGATGTGTGAGTGGGACATCCTTCTGACATGCCTGCTTTATGCATACAGAGAGGAGTCACAGAAGGGGGATGGATTCAGCTCATTTCATCTACTGTTCAGGCACCCAGTGTGTGGACCTCCCAGCCTAGTATAGGAAGAGTGGGAGCAATCTCCAAAGAAACCTCCCCAGGATGTTGGGAACTACATGCTGGCCATCCAAAGTCAGATGACGAAGTTGTGAAAGCAAGCTTCAGACAGCTTAGAGGCCAGCCAAAATGTAGTGAAGCAGTGGTATGACCAATTGGTGGCCCCTGTGGATTTACAACCTGAAAAGAAAGGGTGGGTGATTGAGCCTGTGGCACTTGAGCACCCCCTCCCAAGACCAGTTGATTGGGCCCCAAAAGATTGTTGAGCAGCAGGTGGAGGACACCTTTTTAGGTGGACCTTAGAACCCTTGAAAGCTCTTAAGGGTTATGCACCTCATCCCTCTCAATCCCTATTATGAGAGGTCTGAGGTCAGCCTGCCTTTGGTGACAGATGGAGGGAAAGAGGAGGAAAGTGAGACTCTTACTGACCTCTTAGCCTCCAAAGTAAAGGATGGGTCAGTGGAAGCAGAGGGACTGTCACCAGCTGCTGGGATGGTTCTCCCCTCTGTTTTCCTTCACTCCCAGGATTATACACTTGTGTAACCACGACATAGACACAGGAGACCGCCCCACTGTTAAGAATAAAATTTACAGGCTGTCAGACAAACTGAGGGCAAACATTAAGGAAGAAGTTTCCAAATTTGAGAGTGATTGAACGTTCCAGTAGCCCCTGGTTCAACCCTTTGGTACTGGTACCCAAGGCTGCCCCAAAGGGCCTACCCCAGAACTCAGGTTCTGTGTAGACCATAGGGGGCTCAATTCAGTCACCAAAATTGATGCTCTTCTAATTCCACAGGTGGGTGAGCTGATTGACAGATTAGGGGCTGCTCAGTTCCTGAGCAATTTTGACCTCACTTCAGGATACTGGCAGATTCCCCTAACGGAAGGAGCCAAAGAGAGGTCAGCCTTCTCCATGCCAGAGGGCCACTACCAGTTCAGGGAACTGCCCTTTCGGCTCAAGAACGCCCCTTCCACCTTGCAGAGATTGGTATACCAAGTTCTGGCTAGGAAGAAGGCCTTCATTGCTTCATACCTGGATGACATAGCTTTCTTCAGCAGCAGCTGGAAGGATGATATATTCCACCTCCAGGAGGTGCTTCTGGCCCTGCAAGATGCAGGCCTACCTATCAAGATAGGGCAGGGGTCAGAGGTGTACTCAGGAAACATGGTGGGCAGGGGCAAGGTGCAATCCCTCCAGGCCAAGATGAATACCATCATAGCCTGGGAGCTCCCAGAGACTCAGAGCCTTCTTAGGCCTTATCGGGTACTACTATGTCAAAGAGTATGGTACCATTGTGGCCCTCCTTGACTGAACTAACATCAAAGAAACAACCCAGAAATGTGATATGGACAGAGGCATGCCATAAAGCATTCTGACTTTTCCAAGGAGTTCATAGTTCAAACTGCCTCAGAGCATGGCGTAGGGTAAATACTGTCACAGTTTAATGAGGATGGCCTAGACCAACCTGATTCGGGAACAGAGGTGGAGTGTTATTGAGCTGCAAGCATTTGTTGTGGTTTGGGCACTGATTAAGTTGAGACCATACCTGTTTGGGACTCACTTCCAGATTGGGACTGACCACAGGCCCCTCATGTGGTTAATGTAAAAGAGGATGGGAATACAAAATTGTTGAGGTGGTCCATCTCCCTACAGGGAATGGAAATTACGGTGGAACGCTGACCTGGGTCAGACGCCGCAAATGCTGATGGTCTCTCTAGGTTCTTCCGCCTTACGTGAAGAGAGCTCCCAAGGGGTTGGGTATCTCTCCCTACTTTCAGCTAGGAGAGACACATGTTAGACCTGACAGCCTAAGGTTAGTCTTCCCTCAAACGTTTTGCCTGCTTTGCCTCATTTTTGCTGAATTTTATTTCTGTTGACTTTAGGGTTCTCAGCACTTTACCACTGATAACCAGTGCTAAAGTGAATGTGCTCTTACCCTTCGACATGGTAACACTGGCTTATCCACAATTGGAACATCTAATTTACTTAAAAGTCCCTAGTAAAGTGCACTGCATCTGCCCAGACCCTGTAACTTCAATGCTTCTAGTGGGCCTGCAGCACTGATTGTGCCAGCCATTTAAGAAGCCTTCTAAACATGCCATTGCAGAGCCATTATGTGCACTTCCATAAAGACTTGGTATTTAAGACCCCTTGCCAAGCCTTAAACTCCCCTTTTATTACACATAAGACACCCTTAAGTTAGGCACTGGGAAGCCCATAGGGCAGGGTGCTAACGGCAGAACATGCACTTCTTTGTTTTACATGTCCTGGTAGTGAAAAAATCCCAAATGCATTTTCACTACTTTGAGGTGTCTTCTCTCACTGGATAACTTTGAGAATATCCTAATACATTTCTTAAGTGTAATTACTGATTGGAAGTGTTGTAGGACCCCTTTAGCACCGAGGCTGGGCACCACTATTTTAGCATTCAGCCAGTAGCCTGTGCCTTTAACATTCATATGCACTTTATTCATTTTCATACTTTTAGCAGAGCCAATTGTTAGCTCGTTGTTTTTATATTTTAATCAGCTGCCTCCTTCCAAGAAGACAGTTGTTCATGCTGCACATTTTATCAGCCATTTATGCAACATGCTCTCTTTGCCTTGCTCATGGCTGTCATGTACGGTAAGTGATACGCTAACTTGTGTTGCCAGTCTAGAAGCCCAGGAGCCAATCCCTTCTTTCTAGACATATGAATACAACAGGCCTGTTATTAGAACCCTGTATGGATTATTATATAAACAACCCATAGGCCTAAGGGGGGCAGAGGGCATTCCAGTCATGGCCATTCTCGGATGCACACCATGTTGCAGACAGCTTTGCTGATCCTGGAGCCTGGCTTCCCAAGACGATTGCCATCCAGATAACAAGCAGATCCTTGCAATCCCATTCAGGTATGGAGCTGGGGGTTACTCCCTTAGATCGGGACATGCAGAAGAGTTGCAACATCCACGCTCTCACATCTAGACATAGGGTTTAGGCAAGAATCTCTAGGCCTTCGAGAATCAAACAAAATGGTGGAGTTTTTTCACCTTTGCACTGGTTGTAATGATGATTACCATACTATGGCCCAGATTTAAGAGGGCCTAGCACCTCCTTGTGCAACATTAGTTTAATTTTTTTTACGCTAATGTGGCTCAACAAGGCTCAATTTGCTGCACCAGATTTACAATGTTGTAACGCCTAATGTATGCAAGGGGGAAGTTCGCCTGTTAGAGATTCCTCTGCACCATTTTTGCCGACTGTTATTAATGCCTGCACAGAGCAGGTGTCAAAAAAGGCCACACCATTGTTTTCAATGGGCCCCAATGTACTTTGCAGGATTAGTGCCAACATTTTTGGCACTAATCCTGCAAAGTACAACAATGGCATTAAAAATATTTGCGCTGTTCTCCCTCACCTGTGCCATAGTATGACGTATGTTTAATACTGTGTACACATGGTGTCATTGGGGCGGCTAGGGGCGCTAGAAAAGTAGTGCTGTATTTTATGCAACACCACTTTTCTTAAATGTGGGCCTGTGTTTCATCTGCCTTATTATCGCAGCCCATGCTCTTTATACTAGGATGCAATTGCTTCAATAAAAGCATTAAAATCGAGTTTGCATCTTGTAACCTGCCTTGGAGTGTGTGAGTCACTGAGGGTATGATCTGTTTCCACATCTTCTCTGAGGAGTCATAATGTCAGGTTTAGGTTGCCACAAACCACCTTCTTCTTTCCAGGATTGGGTAAGGCACTGTGGGTTAGCCAGGTGTCAGACTGAGTTTCCAAAACAGTGTGGAGTTGACTCAGTCTCCCACATCCAGTGGTGCTGCCGCCCTAAACACTCAGTCTTATTATCATATTAGGAACTGCACACCAGGAAGAAGTAGAGTTTGTCATGTTTAGTGCCCATGGAATTGTAATACTAAATCCTCTTTCATGGTAAAATCGAATTTATCATTTCAATTTTAAAAATACCACTTTTAGAAAGCTGGAATTTTTCCTGCTCTTAGCCCTACGTGCCTGTCTCCAATACACTTCTGAGGTGGGTGACAACTGGGCCTCGTGCATCCCCTTTAGACAGCCGCACACAATGGGCGATTAAGTATGACTTGATGGGCCTTAATGGGCCATTGTCTGGCTTGCTGGGGGAGGGATGAGCTTTTCACTGCCTCAATTACACCTCAATAGAATTGTCCTGTTCACCCACAATAGGGCTTAAAGACCCTTCATTGTCACTCTTGTCAGCTTGGAGCTAGGATAGGGGAGGCAAGGCATCTGTGCACTTCAAAGGCATACCTCTAGAAGCTTCTGCCACCTTTCAGAAACAAGTCATCAAAGTATAAATACTGGACCTCAGACATTGTGACTTCAGTATACTTCTGGACCTGTGTATACTCTGGCTGGAAGAAGGACTTCAGTGCTGCTGAAAGGACTTCCACTCTGCTGGACTGCTACTTTGATGGACTTCTGCTTTGCTTTGCTGACCAGTGCCTGCTGTCCTTTTACCTAGGAGTGAGACCTGCATCTCTACAACCTAGAACCCAGAGTGACTCCAAGGGCCAGGTAACTGGCCTCCTGTTTTCTGAAGTCTCAGGGACACATAAGACTTCCAACCAACCTCCTCCTGCAACTGGATTCTGCCATCTGTGAGTCTGCCCTGCGAAGTGGCACCATCCTAGTCTTGAATGCTTTGAAGTGAGCTTAAGGTGCTTTGGCTTTTGTGGTCCTCACCAGAACCGTTGAGGAGCCTCGCAAAGTAATGCCACATAGACCGCACACCAGGATGTAAGGTACTGTAGTCAGGGGCCTAAGTAGGTCTCTGCATCTTACCCGTACTCTATCGTGGTCGGCCTGAACTCTTCACATGGTCCCTGTCAGTGAGACCAGAAACTACTTTTGCCACTTTGCACTTGTATGTGCTATTTTCACCTAAATCTTTTAAATCGCATATTGAGGATCTACGTATTGCATGTTTGTCATTCTGGACCTGTTTCACACAGATAAATATCCTCTATTTTTCTAAACTGATATGGAGTCTTTTTGTGCTGCTTTCACTGTGTTACTGTACTTTAAGTGTTGCACAAACTTTACACATTTCCTCTTAAATAAAGCCTGATTGCTCCGTGCCAAGCTTCCAGAGAGTGAGCACAGGTTAATTAGGATGTGTATCTGACTTACTGTGACTAGGAGTGTGGTCCCTACTTGAACAGGGTGCATACCCATGTCAGCTAAATACCGCAGTTCTAACAAGCACAGCTAGCAGACTTGCTATGTTCTCTCCAGCAGTAAAGTGTGTTTCATATGGTACTCAGTGAATGATGGAACGCAAATCTCCCAAAATGACAGTACCTGAGGAAACCCCCTCATTTGAGTTTGTCTCACAAATGGACTAGCATGCAGACTGACAGCACTTTTCAGGAGAAAATGTTGTTGATGATACATCACAGATCACGAGTGACAGTTGTCATGGACAAAGGCCTAGTCCCAGGTGTAGATGTTGAAATGTCATATGTAAAGAAGACATACATGCAAGGGTGGAGGTCCACGAGAAACTGTACATGGGACACCTTTCTGGGGCAGATTAATGTAAATACTGCATCTGGCCAGAGTTGACAAAATACACATTTACAATGCTGTGCACAGCAATTCAAGGAGGCTCAAAGGACTGTAACAGAACACAATAACCAAATGAAGTAGCAATTTATGGCATTAACCAGAAAAGAAAGACAAAGGAGATGTTTGCCAAACATCACATCATCTCAAGAATACAGAGATGGTGAATACGTGAGGAGTCCTTGTCAACAGTCCAACAATAATGTATGTGTACACACACAATCTCACTAAATAAGGTATGAAATTACTTGTGCATGTTAAGAGTACTCTATCCCTGCCCCTAGAGTAGAAATCCCACAAAAACATGTGTTGACATAATAGATGTACGCTACTGCCTTTGCCAGGATTAAAACAGAGCTACAGTGGGAATGGCAGCATGTTGTATAATGAACAGAAGCAGTGTACATTGCCATTTAACCCTGAGGCCTACTGGTTCACACACCTCTTTAGAAGGGTCTGCTGCTGTGTGTTACACTCATGACTGCCCAACAGCAACTTATTCAGGAAATGTGAACATGACAAAACCAGGTGCAGAATGCATGTGCCTATGCAAGGCATACACAACACATAGGGCCTGATTTAGGTCTTGGAGGCATTAACGCCATGCAGTGTCAGCGGCAGACCCGCAAAGACTGTCAAGTCAACAGTGTTCTGCCTGACATATTTGTAGGAAGCTGGTCTGGTGTGTGGTGTCCCTGGATTAAATGGACAGCCTGGAATGGGCCAATACATCAAATAATAGATCAGAGAAACTTGGCAGACCTGGACATAAACATGTGTTACTGGGCAATTAATTTTAAGTTGTGTGATACATGAATTTATATGTGAGACACTCCTGCACTTTCACATGCACACAGAGCAGTGCAGCAAAGTATCTTGCTGCACAGCACAACAGTTTTAACAATATTGCCCCTTTTTCATGCTTTCCCTGTAGTTGTTCCTGGTCCTTGACTGCAGCACTGTCCTGTCCATTAACTCCTGCCACCTACTCTGTTGGAATGAGTGATACCACCTGTCCTCCAATGGGTCACACTCCTCCTGGACATCAGGTCCTCCTCCAGTCCTCATGGCTGCCCTAAGGTTCCTGGACGGTTTCTGTTTGGTCCTTAGCTTGTAGTCGTGCCTCCCCTTCTTCATCGCCAGCACTGTTCTTTTTGTTTGTCCTATTCTGTTGATTTTTCCGGTATGGTTTGCCAAATGGCTTCCTTCTTTCCTAACGGCAACTTGGAGGTGACAAAGAGAAGGTGTTCATTCTTTGTCACCTCAGACATTAATATTTGGTTCTCCTCCTCACTGAAATTGGTCTTCCTCTTCTTCCTCTCCTGGCCTGCTGTCTGGTCATCTTGACTGGGGTTGGGGTTTTTGCCCTCCTAACTGGTGGATGGTGCTCCCTCTATTTTTTAAACGTTTTTTTGGTCTTCTGTTCTGTGTTCTGAAATGCATTTTTTAAGCTTTCCACCATGCAACTCAATCCTAAGTGATGTAATACTGATTTGCGCCAGTTACAAGTGCTTTACAGCACGCAAATCAGCTTTGCGTCACTTAGGTGCCAGTTGCCTTATGACACATTGCATTCTTTTTCTCAAAGGTGCATCAGAATTACTGTTGCCGCATTGGAGCATACAACATGGTGCACCGTACCATAAATATGGTGCATCCATGTAACAAGTAAATGGTCCGAAACAGTGCACATTTTTTTTACAAAACCCTGACGCCATGCAGCATTGCGTTAAGGTTAATAATTATGCCCCAAAGTCACCAGGAAAGGAGACAGAGGAATTGAAATACTTTATGTTATTTTATAAAGTCTCTACGAATTAATGTGTTTGAATTTTGAAATGGGTGCTTGGTTTTAGCATGCACTTCAAAAGCATGTAATTTATATTCACTGACACAATTAGGCAGCCACTCATACACCCAGTTACACTCCTAGAAAAACACTTGTGTACTCACCACTCATGTAGCCAGACAGTTACTGACACACTCGGAAACAAACCAATAAAAGCATTCACACACCAATTTACTTACCTAGAAATCTACTTACATAGTTTTTCACAGATCCATTCATGCACAGTCACACGCACTGACACACCCATACAGCCATTCATATATCGAGCACTCAGACAGTTAAGTAAAGAGACATTAGCTTACACATACACCCAGTCATACACTTAGTCACCAATACGTATAAGCACTCATATTCCTATTTACAAAACCAGTCACTTACTCATCCAGTCACACAGCAAAGCAATTGCTCATCAGCTCACACACCAACACATCAGCTATGTATGCACTACTAACATAGGCAGTAGTATACAGAGTGACACACCAAACACTCACTGACACAGTCAGATACCACTCCATAGATGAACTTACATACCCATTTACACACCCATACAGTCCCTAACACATAGACACCCTCACTGCTACTAACACCTCCAGTGACATGACCATAAAGGCACTGATACACTCACTCACATATCTAGTTAACTACTCACACACCACGTCACTCACCCATAGAGCAACTTACATACTCATTTATATACCAATAATTAGAAACCTAGGGCCTCATTATGATTTTGGCGGTCTATAACGTAGACTGCCGAAGTCCCATCAGCCACAAGACCGTCAGGGATGGCGGTCATCCGACTGTGCCATATTATGACTGCTGGCGGCTCTCCACAAGAATTTGGGTGGAGAGCCTCCAGCTGCCATACTGGTGATGGGCGGTGCAGTGGAGGCTGCTCAGCTTGCACCGCCACGTCATCACAACACTGCCACGCCTATTAAGAGTTGGTAATAGTTGTGGCAGTGTTGTGGTGACTAGGCGCTGGCGACGGAGCAGGCCCCAAGGATACCGTCACCTCCCAGACGACCACTGAGAAAAGGTAAGTGCCCGTCCGATAGGGGAGGAGGGGTGATGAGTGGTGTGTGCGTGCATGGGGGTGTGCATTTGTGTGATTGAGGGGGGTGGTGTTTGTGTGTGTGTATGTGTGTGATTGTGAGTGTGTGAGTGTGTGAATGGATGCAGGGGTGGTGGGGGTGTTTGTGAGTGTATTTGTGTGTCTGTATGAGTGCGTGAATGCGTGATTGCATGTATGTGTGTGTGTTTGTGTGTGTGTGGTACGTGCATGCTTGGATGGGATGGGGTAAAGGGGTCTCTACAGGCTTAGGGGGGACCTTGTTGTGTGGGGGAAGCTAGGGTTGTTGCGCTGCGTGGTGCGGCGCGAGCCGAGCATTCGGCTCTCGCCGCGCAGCGCGTTCTCAAGACGCGGCGCGCCCCGAGTCTTCTTTGTACAGCGCGAGGCCCCAGATATTATTTTGGGCCTCGCTCTGCCTTCTGTTGTGTCCCTGTTCTCCCCTGACCCCTCCTTACCTGTTTCTTTTTCTTTCTTCTTCTTCCTTTTCTTCTTTACTTTTTCGAGGCATTTTTCTGTCCTTTCTTTATGTCTTTCCCCCTTCCCATGTTACCTTTTTCTTCCCAGCATTCCTTGGTCCCTATTTTCTATGGTTCCTGTTCTATTCTATCCTATGTACTTTTTCCCTATCTAAAATGGTGTCTTTTTACTTCCTGTTGGTCACTTCCTGTTTCTTGGTATATAAGGGCTCTGTTTTCTCCCTTTCCTTGCGCTGCATCACTTTCTGCTCAGATTGTGTCTTCGCTCCTGATTCTTAGCCTTCGGTTCTGAATCTTTTCAATTTTGCACTTACCTGCATTTTGTTCCTGTTTGATTCCTGGTTTTGTTTTCGTTTCAGGAATCCATTTTTTGGAGGTTTTTTCCCCTTTATTGGGGTTTTTTCCCTCTGGCACTAATTCTAAAGGGCACGGTCTGTTCTTGGCGTTTCCACTGCCTGCAGCACCGTGGCTACTAGAAAGAGTCGCCCTTTTCTGGGCCAAAGCCGAACCCTCAAGACCTACGCCACTAGATCTGCGGTTTCCAGGTGCCAGCAGCACGTGAGTCGTGACAGAATGCAGCGCCAAACCATTCCGACATCTTCTGACACTATGGATGACACAGTGGCAGCGGCTGCAGATCCTGATTCATCTTTTTTGACTACTATTCAACAACAAGCTCAGGAATTGCAACAATTGCGCAACGAGAATGCGGTCTTACGACAGGCTTTGGCCCTCCGCAGTGGCGATGTTCCGACTATCTCCGCCTCAACGCCTCGCTTCTCTGGTGAACCAACTAAACTGCGTGAATTCCTGGATGCATTAACGGTTTACTTCGCCTTCAGACCTACCCAATTCTCTCATGACAGGACAAAGGTGGGATATCTTATTAGTGCATTATCCGGTCCTGCCTTGGCCTGGGCAACCCCGATGGTGTCATCCAACAATCCAGTATTGTCGTACTATTCTGCCTTCGTGACCCGCTTCAAACAAATGTTTAGTCGCCCAGGATTGGAAGCCTCGGCAGAGGAAGCATTATGTGATATCCAGCAAGGTTCCCAGGATGTCCTCCGATATATTACACGTTTCCGTCAATTAGCGGCAGAGACCACTTGGGTGGAGCGTACCCTGGTAACTTTGTTTCGCAGAGGACTTAAGGAAGAAATTAAGGATGAATTAGTACATTCCACCAGAGTTGAAGATCTTCGTGGCCTCATGGATCAAGCACTTTCCATCGAGTATCGTCTTCAAGAACGACGAATGGAGAAGAGACGGAGTAGAGGATCGTCTCAGCCAAGCTCTTCACGGATGTATCCACCTCATCCTGAGGAATCTCGTCCTCCTGCTAAAGATATAGAAGGGGAACCCATGCAAGTGGATACTACTCGAGGGCCACTCTCTGCTAGTGAGAAGGAAGACAGACGGAAGAAGGGATTGTGCCTCTACTGTGGTTCTGCCTGTCACATGCTTCGTACATGTCCTGTACGTCCACCTAGACCCTTGGGAAACGCCACCTCCCGTCCTCTGTAAGAAGGGAGGGGACGGGGTCATCGGCTATACCTTCTATCAGCTCATTCAACGACAATACAACTTACTTGTTCGTGTTACCAGTCATATTACAACTACCTGATGGCCGCCAAGAAAGAACTATGGCATTATTGGATTGTGGTGCTAGTGGTATATACATGGATAAGACATGGGCCACTAATCTGCAAATTCCCACTCAACCCAAAGACATTCCTGAACAAGTACACACCGTGGATGGATCTTTAATATCCTCAGGTCCAGTCGATACTACGACCTTGATGTTAAATTTACAGTTTGGTAATCATCAAGAACACCTCTCTTTTGATCTCATTTCATCTCCCAACCATACCATTATTCTCGGAATTCCATGGTTTACTAGACATAACCCATATGTGAACTGGGTAACCCGGACAATTTCTTTATCCTCACAGTTTTGTCAAGAAAATTGCTTTGCTTCCGATAAATATTGGTCACCAAACAGATTAACACCTATGAAGAGTACTACGGAGTATTCCATCAACACTGTCCAAGGGGTTCCTGAACATTATTTAGAGTTCCAAGACGTGTTTCAAAAACCATCCAGACCTGTATTACCTCCACATCGAGAGTACGATTGTGCTATTCCTTTGGAACCTGGAACAGTCGTTCCCTTTGGGAGGATGTATTCTCTCACGGAACCTGAAAAGGAAGTTCTTAAGGAGTATCTGGAGGAAAATGTACAGGGTGGTCTCATTGTTCCATCTTCTTCTCCAGCAGGGGCTCCTCTCTTTTTTGTACCTAAGAAGACCAAAGATCTTCGTCCTTGCATAGACTTTCGAGGCCTAAACAAGATAACTATTAAGGATCGTTATCCTTTGCCCCTCATTAAGGATATTTTAGAGGCAGTCAGAGGGGCTCAACGTTTTACCAAGTTGGATCTTCGGGGAGCTTACCACCTTTTACGTATAAAAGAAGGAGACGAGTGGAAAACAGCATTCAGGACACCGTTCGGTCATTTTGAATATAAAGTCATGCCCTTTGGTCTTACGAACGCTCCTGCTATATTTCAAAGGTTTATGGACTCAATATTTTCCGATCTCTTGAACCAGACACTCGTAATCTACTTGGACGACATCCTTATTTTTTCCAGACACCCCGAACTCCATTCTTCTCATGTGAAACAAGTCCTTCACAGACTCCGAGCACATCAACTATTCTGTAAACCCAAAAAGTGTGAGTTCGATAAGACGGAAGTCAAATATCTGGGTTATCATTTAAGTTCCACCGGCATAGCTATGGACCTAGAAAAGGTACAAGCAATTCTAGAGTGGCCTTCTCCCTCTTCTATCAAAGAAACACAATGTTTCCTAGGATTAGCAAATTTTTACCGACAGTTCATTCAAGACTTTGCTAAACAGACCAGCCATATAACCCATACCTTAAAGAAGGAAAATCTAAAACAGGGGTTTGTCTGTACCAAGGCGGCTGAAACAGCTTTTCACGAATTAAAGAAGGCATTCACTCAAGCTCCCATCTTGAGACATCCAGATACCAATAAACAGTTTATCGTAGTTACCGATGCTTCCGAAAAAGCTATTGGAGCAGTCTTGCTTCAACTTCAAGAAGATGATGGTCTTGAACATCCTGTTTTCTATTTTTCCCATATTCTCTCTTCAGCTGAACAACATTACTCAGTACTAGAAAGAGAGTTGTTAGCTCTGAAGACAGCCTGCATCGAATGGAGACAGTTTCTGATGGGATCCAAGGAGCCTTTCGAGGCGAGAACAGATCACCGTAATCTGCAATGTCTACGTAATTTTGTATGCCAAAATAGTCGCCAGGCGCGTTGGGCCTTTTTCTTTAGTCAGTATGACTTTTACATCACCTATATTCCTGGATCTCAAAACATTCTGGCTGATGCTCTGTCTCAACGCTATCCAGATTGTACTCCTTCCCCATCTCAGTTTCTACTGGAGCCTAGTAAGATCATTGGAGTTGCTCAATCTTTTCTGGATGAGGTACAACTGGAGTATTCCAGCCTGTCTAATAGCGAAATAGAGAAATTAAGAACCTTTTTATGCAAGAAGGAAGGATTCTTTTTTCATCAGAAGCTGTTATTCCTCCCTACTAACAGAGTGTGAGACAAAGCATTACAGATGTGCCATGATTCACCGGTTGCTGGACATAGAGGTATTAAGGCCACACAAGAACTTCTTTCGCGATCTTTCTGGTGGCCTACCTGGAAATCAGATGTCGAAAGATATGTTCAGGCTTGTCCCATGTGTGCCCAAGTCAAGATTCCCCGTAGCAGACCTGCAGGATTACTACAGCCTTTGCCAGTTCCACCAACGCCATGGCATACTATTTCCACTGACTTTATGTGTTCACTTCCGCCATCAGCTGGAAACCAGGTTATCATGGTCACTGTTGATTCTTTCACTAAGATGGCCCACTTTACTGTTCTAAAGAAATTACCAACATCCCAAGAATTGAGCCAGATATTTATCGACCATATTTTCCGTCTCCATGGACTTCCACATACCATTGTGTCTGACAGGGGTCCCCAGTATATTTCCCGGTTTTGGAAACATTTTTGCAAGACCCTAAATATCAATATAGCACTATCATCCGGTTTCCATCCTCAGACCAATGGACAAACTGAGCTTTGAATCAAGGACTAGAACAATACCTTTGTTGTTTTTGTAATTCCACCCAAAGCAACTGGAACACTTATCTTCCTATTGCTGAATATTCCTACAACAATTCTGTCCATAGTGCCTCCAAGGTCACTCCCTTTTTCTGTTCCAATGGCTATCATCCGACCTCTTTTCCTACTGCTCCTCAATCTACCTCTTCTCTGCCTGCCATTACATCTTTTTCCAAACGTCTCCTGCAACTCCATAAGCTAATTAGATCTAATTTATTGCACACTAAGAGATATATGAAGAAGATCGCTGATAAGAAACGTGGACCCACTCCTGATTATCACCCTCAGGATAAAGTCTGGCTTTCTTCCAAATTCTTGCCCTCTCGCCTTTCTCTGAATAAGTTCACACCTCGCTATTATGGGCCTTTTCGTATTCTTCAGTTGCTCAATCCTGTCACTGTTCGTCTTCGCTTGCCTCATACTTGGAAAATTCATCCGGTCTTTCATGTATCCCAACTCAAGCCTTATGTCCCTGATCCTTTCTCTCGTCAGTTTCCTTGTCCTCCTCCTGTGTTGGTGAATGATGTCCCTGAATATGAGGTTCAAGAAATTTGTGACTCTCGCCTTTTTCACCGGCGTCTTCAGTATTTGATTCACTGGAAGGGTTATCCTCTTAGTGAATGCTCTTGGGAAGATGCTTCTTCTGTTCACACCCCTCTTTTGATTTCTCGTTTTCATCATTTGTTTCCTTTCAAACCTAGACCTTCGGGGGGGGGACCTACTGTTGCGCTGCGTGGTGCGGCGCGAGCCGAGCATTCGGCTCGCGCCGCGCAGCGCGTTCTCAAGACGCGGCACGCCCCGAGTCTTCTTTGTACAGCGCGAGGCCCCAGATATTATTTTGGGCCTCGCTCTGCCTTCTGTTGTGTCCCTGTTCTCCCCTGACCCCTCCTTACCTGTTTCTTTTTCTTTCTTCTTCTTCCTTTTCTTCTTTACTTTTTCGAGGCATTTTTCTGTCCTTTCTTTATGTCTTTCCCCCTTCCCATGTTACCTTTTTCTTCCCAGCATTCCTTGGTCCCTATTTTCTATGGTTCCTGTTCTATTCTATCCTATGTACTTTTTCCCTATCTAAAATGGTGTCTTTTTACTTCCTGTTGGTCACTTCCTGTTTCTTGGTATATAAGGGCTCTGTTTTCTCCCTTTCCTTGCGCTGCATCACTTTCTGCTCAGATTGTGTCTTCGCTCCTGATTCTTAGCCTTCGGTTCTGAATCTTTTCAATTTTGCACTTACCTGCATTTTGTTCCTGTTTGATTCCTGGTTTTGTTTTCGTTTCAGGAATCCATTTTTTGGAGGTTTTTTCCCCTTTATTGGGGTTTTTTCCCTCTGGCACTAATTCTAAAGGGCACGGTCTGTTCTTGGCGTTTCCACTGCCTGCAGCACCGTGGCTACTAGAAAGAGTCGCCCTTTTCTGGGCCAAAGCCGAACCCTCAAGACCTACGCCACTAGATCTGCGGTTTCCAGTTGCCAGCAGCACGTGAGTCGTGACAAGGATGAGTCGCATGCTGGTGACAGGAATGTAAATTCCGGTCGCCAGTATCCTTTCCGCCAGGGATTTCCTGGCATGGTTGCTGCCAGGAAATCCCTGGCAGAAAGGAGGCTCCAAATACTGTCAGTGGTCTATGGTGGACTGCCGGGGCGAAGATGGTCTACCTTTGCCCCTGCAGTCCAACCTCCCTGGCGGTACAGGTGGTGAAGTATTCCGCCGTGGTCACAATCTGGCGGTCCAGCACTGCCACGACGTAGGCGGTGTTACCACCACCATCAGCGTGGCGGAGCTGGATCGCCAATGTCATAATGAGGGCCTTAGCCTGTTAGAAAGTGATATATGCATTTATGTAGCTACTGATTTGCTTATAGTATGTAATCTACTAGTATGTAATGTAAAGTTAAATATATTCTAAATTTGGTTTTCAGATAATTAATTTTGTTTAAAGAAGCGGATTTATAATGCTGAGGAAGATACGAAGGACAAAAAACTGAGTAAACAGTATTATGTACTCAAAATTGAAAGTTAAAAAGGACATGATATGGACAACCGACTGGAAAAATGCTGCTGGTAAGAAAACTATGGAATTTCTTAAATCAACATCAATGCAAAATGTGTAAAAGTGGAAATACAAAGCAAGGTTTAAAATCAACTGACAAAGGGGAATGAGTAAGTCACATTGAAAGTAGGAAATCTTATAACAAAACACCTAGTTTGACAAGAAGACAGAAACAATGTAAAGAAATAAGAATAAGAATGTTTAAAAGTATGGTAATATAGAATTTGGTATGAAAAATGAAGCAGTATAAGAGGAGAAGGGCAGTAGTGAAGCAAAAACAACATATTGAGAGTGTGGTTGATAAAGCGTGTGCCTTAAAGTGTAAACTATTTATATTGATATTAAGTAGAATGAGAACACTGGATAAAACAGTGTTGTCTATGAAGAAAATAAGTCAATTAAAGGCTTATTAATGAAAGTAATTTTTGCAATTATTTTAAAGGAGAATACTTTTATTTCTGAGGCTACCTTTAATGAAGAAAGCTACTTACACATTAGTGCATCTAGTTGAAACAACTGGACTATACTATGAGGTAAAAGATGTAGTTCCATTGCAAGATAGAACATAGGGCGTCATTATGATTCGGTGGTCTATAACGTAGACCGCCCGAAGTCCCGCCAGCCACAAGACCACCACGGATAGCTGTCATCCGACTGTCATATTATGACTGCTGGCAGCTCTCCACCAGAATTTCGGCGGAGAGCCAACAGCAGCCATAGTGGCAGTCGGAGGTGCAGTGGAGGCTGCTCCGCTTGCACCGCCACGTCATCACAACACCGCCATGCCTACTATGAGTTGGTAATAGGCGTGAAGGTGTTGTGGTGAAGGGGTGCTAGCAGCGGAGTAGGCCCCAAGGATCCCGTCCCCTCCCGGACGACCACTGAGAAAAGGTAAGTGCCCGTCCGATAGGGGAGGAGAGTGTGCGTGCATGCGGTTGTGCGTTGTGTGATTGGACGGGGTGGTGTTTGTGTACATGTATGTGTGTGATTGTGAGTGTCTGTGTGAGTGCGTGAATTCATGATTGCATGTGTGTGTGTGATGAGTGCATGCTTGGATGGGATGAGGTTGCGGGTCTCTGCGGGCTTAGGTGGGGCCGTCTCTGTGTGGGGGGGCTGGAAGGAGTTGCATACTGGCTACAGGAATTTAACTTCCTGTCACCAGTATCCTTTCCAACAGGTATTTTTTGGCAGGGTTGCTGCCAGTAAATCCCTGGTGGAGAGGAGGCTCCAAATACCATCAGCCGTCTATGGTGGACCGCCGGGGCGAAGGTGGTCCACCTTTGCGCCGGCGGTCCGGCCGCCCTAGCACTACAGGCAGTGAACAGGCTGCCTTGCAGCCTGTTCACTGCGATGGTCATAATCTGGTGGTCCAGCACCGCCACGCCGTCACTGGTGTTACCGCCACCACCAGCGTGGCAGCGCTGGACCACCAATGTCATAATGAGGACCATAGTTTCTAGAAATGGAGAGGAGAAGATAGCTGAAGAGGGACAAGGGAGGTAAAGACATGGCACTGTGTATGAGTGGGTTTGCAGTAGTATTTACAATGCTTACCAGGAATCTATTGATATATTCAGAAATGTTCTTGTCAATTTCCAGCTAGAAATGTGAAGCAAAAATTGCAATGTTGCAAACATTAGATCCATGCAAAGTCAGGAAATATTCAAATTTCCCAGGACACTCACTAGCGCATCTATTCAGGAAATTGTGCACAAGTACTTTTGATCCTTTTAGAATGTTTTCTGTTCTTCGTTCAAACATGCAAAATTGAGGTAGAAGATGCTACTTTGTTAAAAGTCCTGCATTGTGTTTAGGAAAAATGAACAAAACATTTTTGCATGGTACAGTATCAGAGGTTGAGAATCTTTGTGAAGATATTCAATTACATTTCTTTGGTCCTGAAATGGAGTCTGGGCAACATGAGGAGTTGGCATGTTCAGGTGTACAGGAACAAACATAGATATTATTATCAATACCTTTGCAGGAGAAATAGCAAGGTTTAATGCAGTTTCTATTGAGAAACCAAACTATTTGTATGTGTTGTCAGTGCACTCACTACAAAGGCCAGATTGGAAATGGTGATGTGTCTTTGAAAACTGAACAGGAAAACAGAGAAAAGTGTCTAGATTTGCAGTGTATGTATTTGTGGAGGAACATTTTGATTTGTTGACGTGCCAGATAATGTGTAAGAATTGCTATGACAAATTTGAGGACAACAAAATGCATGCCAGAGCAGTGCAAAATTATTTGGAGCTGGCTGAAGTTCCAGAGGAACTTTGAGTTCTCAATGTTTATGAAGGAATAGTGTTACAAGTAATACACACCCTTTTCACGCAATAGTTCAGCTTCTGAAAGGGCTTAAAGGTACAGTTTTGTATTTACCTTTAGATTTTAAACACAATATTGCAGGGTGTAGAGAGAGACCTGGATGAACCACTTGTCATTCTAGTGAATGGTGCGCCCAGTAAAACAAAAAAAAACTGGCAGAAACAAGTAGATGTGAATAAAGTGAAGAAAGCTACATAATATTTTAAAGATACTAATGCGCATTATAAAGATGTAGATGTTGTCACACACGGAAGTTGAATGGAGGGAACATTTTTGCCTTCAAGTAGAAAGTTTGAAAAAGTGGATGGAAGTCAATCTAAAGAACTATATGATCACTGTTGTATCCATCCAAAAGAGGCTATTGGGGATGCCATTGAACTGTATTTGATAAAACAAGCTAAAGGTGTTCCAATGAGTATTTGGGAGATAAGTTTAGAGGCTCAACTATGTTTTCCTCAACTACTTCCAAATATTTGAAGCTGAGAATAGAGCAACAAGATTATTTTCAGAAGACTCTAGATTTTTACAAAGTATTCCATATCTATTCCATCTGTTATTTGAAAGTGATTTGTCCGGACTGGCATACATCTTTTTAAGATAGCAGTTAATTTGCACAATATGTCTGCAAAAGACTCTGTGGAAAGAAATTCAAGGCAAAAATGAGAAGATTGAATACAATTTGATCAGTTTGATGGCATGCCAATGTGGGACCAATGAAAACCGGTGTCGTCATGGTGAGCTCAAGTGCAGATTGTGAAACATAGGTGTACCAACTTGGTTTGCAACATTTAGTTGTGCAGAGTATGCATAGGATCATTTACATGAGTTTTAGAGAGTAGCAAACTCCAACATTAAAGGCAATCAATTGAAAACACCAGGAGATGTTTGCTCTTTGGATCCTACAAATGCTTGAAAGTACTTTAACCACAGATTTTAAGCTCTGTTGTCTTTCATCTGTATAAAAGAAATGTACCTCTTGGAGAAGTAACTGATTTCTTTTTGCGAAAAGGGTGCCAAGCATGAGGTGCTCCTCATATCCAGATGCTTTTGTGGATAAAACATGCACCTACATTTGGAACAGACACAGACGAACAAGTACTGTGTTTCCAATCTCACAGATGTGGAAAGTACTGTCAGCTGAAATACAGAGTAAATGAACATTTTGTACAAAATGTTGTTTTGGATTTCCAAGACCTGTTATGTCAAAAGGAAGAGTAAACCGATTTATCTGCAGTGAGACATACACTACTCATAATCACCTAAAACACCTACAACCTGAGGAGAACAGAGGCTTCGGAATATACTAATGCCTACAATCCAGTCATTTTGAAAATGTTCAACGTCAATATGGATAGTCAGTTTTTAGCAGACAACTCTATTGCTGTTGCTAGTTAACTTTATACGTAATAAAATCTGAGAAGACAAGGATGACATGTAGGAAGAGATTTCTGCTGAAAATCTGTAACAATTTTTTTTTACAGCTTCAGCTTTTGTACAGAGGAATTGGATCCTATGAATGCTGTGATTGGTTGAGTTCAGGTAGTTTATATTCTAATTCAAGAGGAATTGTTTGTGTGAGGTTAGGGCTAAAATCAACTTGAGGTTTTGAAATATTTTCCTGAAATTCAAAATTGTGCTGAATTTGAGCCAGATAGTACAGACATTGTAAAAACAAACATGTTGGACACTTACTATCCAAAAAAGAGTGGATATCTTGAAAAGGTTTGCCTTTATGAAGTACTCCAGTATCACACATATAGAAGCAATGTGACAGAAAATGTAGATGAAGGTACATTTGCAGTAGTTGAATTCTGCTGAAAAAATATACTTTCTTCTGTTTGGCACTTTTGTAGCTGTTAAATCCTTGGTGTTCTGAATCAGAATTACTGGGAGCATTTGATTGCTATGAAGATTATTTCAATACTGCAAAGGATGGCCTTGAGTGCTCTCTATTCTCAAATTACTTGCACATTTTGAATGACGAAAGTGAACAGAAAGATGCAATTGATGCTCTGGTAGCTAAGGAGAGTTCACAAAGCAGCCAATGTTCAATTCCTCAAAGTCAGGACCCACTTGGACAGCCAATAATTGAAAATGAGGCAGCTATTGCAATAAATTAGGTAGAGACTGCAATGGAGCAAGCAAGACAGGAAACAATTGATTTGGGAGATTTAGTTGGACAACTGACAACTAAATAGAAATATATATAAAAGTGAAAGCCACAGTTGAGCATGGATTGCTGTATGACAACAAACAGTGTGCATTCTCATAATTTAAGCCTATACATTTGTATGTAAGGGGTCAAACTGGTACTGGTGACTGCTTTCCTAAAGAAGAGTACAGAGTGTAATTTATCATGTATGGTTACAGTACATACTTGATTAGCTTCACACAGTATCAAAGGTATTTCTTTACATTGACTTTTTATGCTGCCTGTAGGACATGACAACAAACTGAAATACCAAGAATTATCAAGTGAAGTTTGTCATGAAGTGTCAAGACTATTATAAAAAGTACAACATTTAATCATTGCTGAGGTGAGCATGGTCTCAAACTTAATGCCTGTATTTGTACATTTGAGAATGCAAGAGGTAATGACAACAGATTATGATGTCCTATTTGGAGGAAAACAAATTAACCTTTTTGGAGACCTAATGCAACATTCGCGGTCACAAAGCAATTTAGCATAGCGATGCGATTCGCAAATAGGAAGGGAACACCCCTTCTTATTTGCGAGTCGCATTCACAATTTGCGAGTCGGTACCAACTCGCAAATTGTGAATGTGCATCGCAAAAGGCTTTTTGCATGGAGCAAACTGTGATTTTCGCAGTTTGCACCATGCAAAAAGCTTTCTACATCTGGTATAGCGAGTATGGGTCACATTACACAAACTGCCCAAAAACAGAGACAAAAACAACACCATCAGGCCAACTCACGGCAAAAGAGTGACTGTGCAACCGCCAGCCCCGCTATGCCAACAGCATTCCAACCATCATATTTAGAGGCAACCTCTAGCACAGCGGTTCATGCACGGCGGTAAACTCTTGGTGGTCCGCAACCCTGCAGTACAAAAAGGCACCGCCGAAAGTAGCCAACACCACATTGGCCAGTTTGAATATCCCACACCTGAAACTCATACACACACCACGCACACCTGCACACGCCACCATAGAACATCCACACACCCACACCCACAATCTCTAGCGATAACTACGAGCATCTCCACATCACCACACTACCCGCACCACACCTGACACGCACACCACATACCCACCCCACAAAATGTCACACCAGAAGCACTACGATAAGTTGTGGGTCATGGTAGGCGAGATAATCACAGTAGAGCCACAGCTCATGGGAGTCCAGATACAACAAACATTGATGGCCAGGAAACTGAGTTATGGCAGAGGATCGTCAACAGGGTAAATGCAGTTGGAACCTACCCACGCAAAAGGGAGGACATCAGGAAGAGGTGGAACGACCTCAAGGGGAAGGTCCGTTCCATGGCGTCCAGGCACCAGATAGCCATAAACATCACTAGCGGTGGGCCCCCACCTCCTCCCCTTGAGTTGGCAACCTGGGAGGAGAAGGTCATGGACATTATGCAACCCGAGGAGCTGACTGGCATCAGAGGAGGGCTCGACTCCGGTAAGTCAACAATACCCCTCAGGCACCAACCACCCCTGCCCAGCATGCCTCCCCACCACCCACCACTCTCCAACCTACTACAACCCACCCCACTGCACCTCTCCCAAACGCCCCAGACCACTCCTCTGCATGCCACACCACTCCACTCCCACCATCCCTATTCACTCCCTCCTAATGCATGGATGACAACCACAATGTGAAGAACCACAGCTCCCACAACCCAGTACCATCCACATAACAACACACCACAGACCCACTGCACACTGGAACATCTGCATGGAGAACCATACTACAGCCCACACCTACTGCCTGCCCTGACTACGTTTCTATACATGGCGATGACAGCAATGCCAAACCCCATCCACAACTCCCCATGCCACATGGAAACCATGCTACAAACTCCTACACCAAATTAATGTCTGCAGTGCATCAGCTGTCATTGCCATCACTGGGAAGCCAGTCGAGCCACTGCATGCATCACAACAGGGACATAACAACCACTGTTACAAAATGAATATCTACCATTTCCATCCACAGGTACCCCTGCTACTGCCACCCTGCACAGGATGCCAGGCTCAGACAGCTCTCCCCAAGATGAAGGCCCCACTGGATGCCTGGATGGAGATGACTTGCCTGAGAAATCTGGGGCCACTGGACAGTCCACCAACAGCAGACCCACTCTGGACACACCAGATGCCCCCACCCATGTGACAACAACACCACAGCCAGCCCCTGAACCTCAAATCTGTGCCCCAGGGACCTCACAATCAGAGGAGCGCCCTATAGTACAGTTGCCAGAGTCAAGGGCACACACCCCAGACAATAAAGGCCCTCCTGCTAATGGGAGTGGGAACACTGTGCCAGAGGCACAGGGGCCAAGGGTAGTGGGAGGAGAACCGTGGTCCAAGGCTTAGGGCAGCCTCACCAACTGATTGCCCAGGAGGCCCTCAACCAAAACCTGGGTGTATACCAGCAGACCAAGGACACAGTGGCCCAGATCCTCACTACCGTGCAAGTAACCCAGCAGCTGCAGGTGGAATACCATCTGGAGGCCATTCAACAGTGGCAGGCCCACAGTACCACCATGTCCTCCATAGCAAGGATGTTCAAGGACCTGACCACCATCCTGTGTGAGTCCACCACTCACCAGGCCCCTTCCACTGGCCACATCCCATCAGAACCCTCCACATCAGCGGCAGCCAGTGGTATGGAGGTCTCACTACAGGACCTGCAGGACACCAGCAACTCTACCCCTGAAGCTGAGGAACCCCCACGCAAGCAAGGACATCAAAGTAGACATCCAGCCAGACATGAAGCCAAGACCACAACCACTGCCAGGAAGTGACCCTCTCCTGAACATTCTCCCTTGTGTGTGACTGAGACACCCTGTCGACTGTCCACTCTCATATCTCCATTTTCCCATGGCCACCATACCGGACCTGGACTATCCACAGCTGGCCTCACCACTCCTTGGATCTCAGCAGCCATGACCCCACTCATCACCCCTTGCACTTGTGCCTCCCAAATAAACACCATTGAGCACAGTTACAGCCTATATCTTTATGTGTAATGAGTACGAATGCAACTGGCAATACATGTGCAACTGGCAACCCATCGCCCAGCACATGCATGAGAGAGTGACATAGGGGGGAGCAAAATGCAGGTAGGTCGATCATGGATTGGCCAGTGGCTGAAGATATGTGTCAAGGGAGGAAACAGGTGAGGCAGGGACCAGAGTACATCACTACAATGACCTGAAAGTAGAGCAGGACAGGGACAATAATCACCGTAGAAGTCACAGATTACTACTCAACACAAATGCACTGTAGAAACAGGTATCCAAGGCATATATGGCAGTTAAGTCCACAACCATATTACCAGTACCAACAGACAAACCAACACATACCAACCCAATTGTCCCACCCTCATAGCACACAGCACCAGACCTGACCCCATACCCACTGCCAACAACAACAATGTAGCTCTGCCAAACAATGTTGACTCCCAGGATAAATGCTGCACAGATGCAACAACCCTGTGTGACAAGCACACAGCACATTTATACTGGCAGCTGAGGGAACGTTCTACATACACTTTGATGGCACTTGTGCACCAGCACAACAGCTGTCTTACTATAGGCCTGACCTGAACACTGTGACTACCTAAGTCATTGGCACATGTGACACCCTTCCAACCCACCCAGAGTCATAGCTGCAACCAATACCGTCAGTGGTCACAGACAACAGGTGGTAGCAGGGACAAGGCAGACAGTTGTAGAGGACACATACCAGACCGTTTACACATACCTGCATCTCAGTCGAAGTACTGTCGAAGCAGCACTGCCCTGGAGTCAGCGCATCCTCACCATACTCCTCCTTATCACTCTCCATGTCCCCTTCATCAGCCACTGGTAGAGCTACCCCCTCCTCTGCATCCAGCAATGGGGTGTGATGCCTCTGGGCCAGATTATGCAGCAGGCAGCAGGCCACAATGATCTGGCACACCTTCTGTGGGTTGTAGAGCAGGGCACCCTCGGAGATGTGCAGATACCGGAATATGACCTTCAGCAGGCTGAGGCACCTCTCAATGCTCCGTCTGGTATGACCGTGGACCTCATTGTAATGGTCCTCTGCATCTGAAGTTGGATGCCTCACAGGTGTCAGGAGCCAGGGCAGGTTGGGATAGCCAGAGTCACCTGTGTGCACAGAGGTAAGAGGCATGTCAAGACCGGGAGGGTGATAGGGCAAGGACACAAGTGTGCAGAGAGCAGAGGGGCACACATATGCAGGGGTACATACTGATGAGCCAGGCCCCATCCCTCGTAAGTGGTGCCATCATGTGTGGGACCCTGCTGTTCCACAGGATGTAGGAATCATGTACAGAGCCTGGGAACCTGACCATCACCTAGTAGATGCATTGGTCTGCAAGACAAACCACCTGCACATTATTGACCGCATTAATGTTTTTGTGGTTCCTATAAACCTGTTCACTCCTCCTGGGTGGCACCAGCGCAATGTGGGTGCCATCAATGGCCCCAATGACATGAGGGATGTGTGGCACTCCGTAGAACACAGCCTTGACAGTTGTCAGTTCTGCAAATTGGGGGAATCGGATGTAGCTGACCAGATGTTTGAGCAGGGCACGTAGTACATCCCTCAGGACTTTGCTAAACATGGGCTGCGACATCCCTGCCTCCAGGTCCACTGTGATCTGGAAGGAGCCTGAGGCAAGGTAGAGGAGGACTGACAGCACCTGCACTGTGGGAGGGATGGCATTGGTATGACAAATGGCAGGCAATAGGTCCGGCACCAACTGGGCCACCAGTTCCATGATGGTCTCACAGTTCAGGCGATAGGTCTGGATGACATGATGCTCCTCCAGGGGGGCAAGGTCGACTAGGAGCATGTACACCTGTGCATTCCTCAACCCAACCTTCCATTGTACCTGGGAACAGGAGAGAGTGGGTATCATGTCGTGTACCATAGACTGTGTTGAAGAGGTTGATGTGGCCACAGATCACCAAATGTCACCCATGATGCACTAACATTTCACCCACTATTCATATTAGACATGTAAAATGGCAGCCACCTGTCTTGCATGCATGGTACAGGAGGAAGTGATATAATCACACCGGCGTTACATGTCTTGGCGGTAGGCAGTCATGACCGGGGATGTGGGCTTTGGTAGATGGCAGTGTGTCTTGAGCATAGTCATGGGTTAGGGGCCTAAAGCTACGTTGGGTGATGATGTGTGGGTGTGGAAGTGTGATGTGTGCTGTCCACTGCTGTCCCAGGGATGCCATTCTACATGACTGTGTCCTTCTTTTTGTGTCACCCATGCAGGTCAGCGCCCATCAGAAGAAGGGGATTTGGCATGCCATTGCCAAGCAAAATCTGACCCTGGGGGTCGACGCCCATCAGGGCATCCACCACCCACTGCAGAAAGTGGTGGGAGGACCTGAGACGCTGGGCCCAGAAGACCGCAGAGGCCCAGCTGGGAACGTCCTCCCAATGAGGGAGTGGTGCCCGCCGAACCCTGACCCCCCTAATGGCCCACATATTGGTGTTGCCATAGTGGCTCTGGGAGGACACCATTGGGTAGCTGTGGCATGGGTGCTTGGTATAATGGTGTCACCATTGGGTAGCTGTGGCAGGGATGCTTGGTACAGTGGAGTCCACTGTGGGTAGTGTCCATCTGGGTGGACTGGCATCACAGGTGTGGGTAATGCCATGCAGTCAGTGGTAGCGGGCTGCTTCCTCCAATACTGTAACTGTGTGGCCACCTACTAGCTAGCTGTGGTTGCAAACTCATGGCAGCAGGATGATTGGACTTGGGGTGTCAGGACATTGCCAACCACTGTGTCAGGGGTGGATCCCGGGACCTCAATCAGCTGGCAGGCACTGCATGTGTAGTGGGGTAGGTTGCGCCAAGTTGTCACGGTGGAAATTTACAATAAGCAAGTAGGCCTGCCAACTATCCATGCAGAATTCTGTTGGATGTGCAGTCCTTCACATGACTGTCTCAACGGCCATGGGTAGTGGGCAGATACTGGACAGATGTGGTAGGTATGTCACTCCTCTTGTACATGTTTGCATAAGTCAGACAATCAGCAGTTGACATGTGCATTGTTGTGGTTTCCCCCATGGTGTTTCATAGTTGTAGGATGTGCAGGGGTGGGCTTGGTGTACCATGGCATGGCTTCAAATGCTGATGTTCCTGTTGAGCTGGCATTGACAGATTGCACCCTGTCTCTCTCTCTCTTTCTCTCTCTCTCCCTCCCTGTCCTCCTATGTCTTTGTGTAAATCAGCATCATCTGGCAAAGGAGAAGGGGCACCGGCGAGTGGGGAAGCTGCAGCCCACCAGACCCAAGTGGCTGAGACCAGAGGAGCCGAGGGGACCAGTGGGAAGGACAGCAAGGGGAGTCCCACAGGGGAGACAGGATAGGACACTACCTCCACTGATTCCTCCTCTGATGACGGCTCCCTGTTGGTGGCAGACCCATTTGGGACTATCCCAGCACAATTCTTGTCCACTTCCCCCCTTACCAGCACTGCCATCCCTTTAGCTCCCTATCCAGTTGCCCGTGCCCGTGCACCCAAGAGGGTGGGCATCTCCTTCGCCACAGACACTTCTGCCCAAACCCCAGTCAGCCCTGCTGCCCTCAATGAGGAGGGTATTGACCTCCTGAGGGCTATCTCTGTGGGGGAGACAACTAATGTGAATGCCATCCAGGGACTGGCATCCCATATGCAACTGTGCAATGCCTTCCTGGAAGGCATTCATGGGGCCTCATCTGGCCTACAGAGATCTTTTCAGGCTCTGGCCTCCTCCTTGATGGCAGCCAGTGTCTCTTCTTCTTCCATCCCCCTTCCAGCTACCTGTACCTATACCCACATCCCTCTCCCCTCACCCATCCAAGGCACACCTACCAACCCACATGCACTCTCATAAACAGACACGGTACACAAGGAGAGACATAAGCACCACAAATGCCACCAACAACATGACAACATCCACTCCCTGCACCGAATCCCCCACCAACTCCCCCCTCACAGTCAGTACACCACTCACACCTGAAGTCAGCACCACATCAGTCACTGATCCTGCCACATGTGCCATCACTGCCATCGTCATCACATTATCTGACCCCCATTCATGCACCCCATACACCAATGGTGCAGACACCACGACTGTCAACACACTCACATGCAGCACATCCACCCTACCTGCAGACACCATCCCAACATACATTCACAAGTCTCCCCTGCCATCTCCCTTCATCTCCTCCCCACCTCCTCCCAGTACATCTAAACGCCTGCACTCACCCAGCCAAAAGGCCCCCAGCGCACACATTTCATCCACCCACGCACCTGCACCCAAGGCACATCCACGTACACACCTCTCAATCATGCCCCCTCCCTCCAATTCCAAACGTCCTTTCCTTGACCTCCCTTGTTTCCCCAAAAAATTATTCCTCAATGGGTTTTCCCTGTTCCCCACCACTGCCCCAGTCCCTGTTCCCCCCAAGCACCCTGCTACCCTTCCAAGGCCCCTGCCTTCCACCTCCCAGTCCACCACTGCCCCTTTCCATGCCCTTCCAACACCTGCAACTTCCACCCCGTCACATCCACTGCTCCTTCTGGCAAACCCAAGGCCATTCCCACTCCCACCAATTCCAAGGCCAAGCCCACGGACCCCCTTCCAAGCCCTGCATACCCCAGTGATGCACCTGCCCTGTGGAGGCCTGCACATTGGAGTCAGGAGTAAAGTGGGGTGTCACCTTGTGCCCAGGGTGCTCTGGGCACTGTGGGACTTTTGGACTGGCCCTTGGGCCTGTGTGTACACAGATTACCCATTATTTTAAAATTTTATAATATATCTGCACCACAACACCATTGGTGTCGATGGTACCTACTTTGTCCTGGCTTTCCTTCCACATGTATGTGTGGTGGTTGTGGGTATTGGCATGTATGCATGTCTGTATGTTTGTGTGTGTGTTGGTATGGGTGTTTGTTTGCATGTGTGTGTGGGCGTGGCTTCCCGTGTCATGTGTGTGTTGTGTGTGTGTACTTACCTCCAGTGTGTGCTAGGCTGGTGTACTTACGGTTGGTATCTTGGTCGTTGTCGCTGGTCCAGGAGTTGCAATGGCCAGGTAGAAGGTGGGTGTTCCCTTTTATATTGTTCGTTCCTGCCAGGCTTTTGGTGGTGGTGGATCCGCCCCAGAAATCCTGGCACTGTGCAACCTCGTAATATGGTCGTGGGATACTGCCTGACCGTGGCCTGTAGATGGCTGACTCCAGCTGCGCCAGCCCTTCCTCAGTGGAGGTTCGAACAGTAACTTGGCTGTGCTCTGGAGGTGTCTTCCTTGTACTTGTGATTTGGTGGTCTTCACCACTGGGCCTGTGGTAGTGCAACTGCCAACACCACCCACCGTGGCAGTCCACTGACCGCCAAACTTGGAATGAGGGCCATTGACTGGTTTGTATCTAGTTGCATTTGATAAGAGCAGAGTAAACACAGACTCCAGTTGTATTACAGAACACTACTGATTGAGAAGTGCTTATGCTCCTCATTTAGGACAGTATCCAGTTCATGGGAAATACTCCATCTATCTGAAGTGGAAAGTTTCAAATCAGTGTAGTGATGGTGTTACAAAGAAGAAAATAAAAGAGAAGAAGGAAGTTGTTAAAAAACAAAAACTTGAAAATGAATGAACTATTGTGGGTTATCCATTGTCAAACAGCTATGCTAATGTTGTAAAAATTTTGTTTGCATTACCTTGTGTTGCAGATGCAATTCAAGAGAAACAACAGAACTATTGTGGTCTGCACTGTGTAGTTTGTTGAACCATCTGCATACTGAGACAACAAAAATACATTCTGCATCAGTGATTCGAGACACTGTAGATTTATGTGGTGGATTTGTACAGCTTACTCAAAATTCTCAAGAGAATGCACAGGACTTTTTAATTGTGATATTTGGTGTTTTGGAAGAAGAAGAGATACCTGTAACTGACATGTTGTATTTAGGTACACATGACACCATGAATGTGAAGATTGCTCATACACATCAACTACACAAATAGAATTGAAAAATGTTATTTATTTAACGTTATCAGATTCCATAAGTGTGAGTTTTACACATTACTGAAAAAAACTTTCAAATTAATGTACGTCCAAATTGTAGAACTAATTTATTGTTGACTTTACCTCTAAGAAGAAGTGGGAAATATGTCATTTAAGTGCTACAACGATGCAGAGCAGATGGTAGTACAATACATACTGAGATTGCTAACTTTAAAGCAGGACAAATATCTATCTCTGGTAAAACATACACTACTGTTGATATAATTTTTCATGAAGGAGTTAGTATTAGATCTGATCATTACACTGTCTATTTGAAAAGGAGAAGTGGATGGACAGAATGTAATGATATGAACCTCAAATTTAGACAAAGATTGTCTTCACTGATGACATCATCCAACAAAGTAAATTTTTATATATTTCATAAAATACCATGAAATCCTTTTTAAAATAAGAAAAGGAGACAGGTGAGAGACATACAGCACAGGGCTCACTGTAACCTTATCAACTACTAAACTCCGTTACTACTCAGGAGATTAGCCCTGCCTTAGGGTTTAGTTTGTCATTAGGTTACTTTAACTATTATGCAGGCACATTATTTTGGCCTAGGCCTACAGCTTGCTCCCTTTCACTCTGAGACATGCATTTTTATTCCTCTATTATTTTAGCAGAAGCTTTATTTTAGTGGAGATATTTTTTGTTATTTTTTCAGATGTTTTTTACACAGACCTCTGTTATTGTTTTCTCTGCACAGCCTCCCCATTCTGTGCTTTATTCAAGGTTGTACATTATGATTTTTTGCAGGTACAAAGCTTTCATCATGCCCCCAACTCTTATACACAAAAATATATGTGATGTCACGTCAGGGCAGTTTCCTCAGAACACCAGTTGTTTTATAATAACACACCTGACTGCCCCCTACACGATAGAGAAAATTACAATTAGCAGCCATCGCACACTGCATGTCACCTTTGCAGTTTCTGCTGAGCCCTGATGTAGTCTCTCCCTCCATGTGGGAGAAATCGTAGTAGACCAAAAGACCTCTTCCTCACCTACAATCACAGGTATGGGTAATAGGGGTTGGGGTCCTCCTGGGGGGGCTAGACGGGCAGATTAGGGTTTACACTGCCATGCTCTTATAGAGAGCCTTAGTAGTGCAGGTAGGGATTTTAGAACCATTGCTGTGACAGTATGGTGGGACGTTTCCTATGTTTCACTTTTTTTGTCACTGCCTTGCTTTTATTATGTTTTACCATCCTTATAATCACAATACATGCCTTTTTACATAGAATGCAGTTCATTCAATAAAACGTATTGAACATAGTCCTGCTTCTGTTTTGCCTTTGAATGTGTGAGACATAGGTGACTGAGAGAAAGGTGTAAGATCTGTTCCACCACGATTTCCCTGAGAAATCCAGATGACATGCTAAGGACTGCCACAAATCACCTTTTACTTTTCGGTACTGGTGAGGTGCTGCTACCTGGCAGGAAGGGTTAGACTGACAGCTTTCACATGGCGTAGGATCAGACTCATTCTCCCGCGCCAAGTGGTGCTGCCGCTCAAATACAACTTTTCTTTATGACAGGTGCAAATGTTATTTTTTTCACCTACCACTTCAACACATGCCCAATAACAGAGGTTGTATTGACAGAGCACTGTATCACAAACCACTAGTAAAATTGTTCTTGCTCCTACAGAAAGGTATGAGCAGATAGGTCAGACCCTTGCAAATATCTACTGCACTGAGACATCACCCTAGAGAAAGGTCTTAGTGAATAGATTAATTTATTGCAGTCTACTACTCCAGTTATTCATCACAAAGGAGAGGCGTCTCAGGAAACTGGTCAGTATGTTATAAAACAAAACTATACTGAGTTATCAAGTTATCACTATGGAGTGAAGGCTCAATGAACAGCTTAGACTTTCACAAAGCACTACCATACACATACATCAGTAAGGAACATGTGTCAGTGTAGAGGATAGTTCATTGATAACTAATACACCCCCTTTAAAAGCAGGATTATATGAAAAATACTAAAACACATTAGTAATACAGAAAGAATACCAATTTAAGTTACACAGTATTTCAGTATAAATCTTTCAGTGTCAAAAACGTTTATGAAATGCTCACCCTCACTGGGTGATGTGATGTCATCAGTGATATCATCAGTGATGTCACTGACCATGTCATGAGTGATGTAATATGTGAGGTCATACGTAGTGCATTGCAAGGGCACAAGTTATAGTTAGCTTAGGTAACTATACTGCTAATTTTCTATGGTTTTGTGTGTGTAAAATCTGAACCTAACTATAATGTCCTGTAACCTTTGTTTTTTTTCAGTGAATGTGTAAGATGTTTTTAATGCTATTCCTAACTATACCGTCCCAGTAACCTTTGGATTTTTTTAGTGAATTTCGGAGGTGTTTTAATGCTGTATCCTAACTATAACATCCTTGTAACTTTTGTTTTTTTCAGTGAATTTCTATGTTTTTAATAGTAGTTCCCAACTTAAATGTCCCTGTAGCCTTGGTTTTTTTTAGTGAATGTGTTTATGTGTGTGTGTGTGTGTGTCACTGGATCAGTCTGGAACAAGCAGAACCTGGAAGCCACAGGCAAGTGGCAGGCAAGGTGTTGAGTTGCCTACTGGTGTGGTCACGCTGTGACCTCCATTAAGTGGGTCCTGGGGTGGACAAGGCTTCTGCTGGCTAAAAGAAGGGTGAGTGGGAAAACCCGGTCAGGAAAAGCCCAGCAGGAAAATCCAGGCAGCTGCAGTGTCACTTAATCAGTCTGGATCAATGAGGAACTGGGAACCACAGACAAGTGGCAGGCTAGGTGTCCAGGTGTCTACTTGCCTGCTCTGCAGTTTTCCAACCTTTTCACTTTGGATTGCTATTTATTGTCTCACTATTTTGTACCAATAGAATTTTTCCATTTTAGATCTGGGTGTTTTACATTTGCGATGGACTTCCTTTTAGGATTGGAAGGATTGCTCAATGTGCTTTGACACAATCATGTCATGGGTGTTTTTCATCCAGTGAGTGAGTGTTTCATAAGGAATGCTAAGTTAGGTATAATACTTTGATGAGGTAAATACTTATGGCATGTGGTTCGTTAGTAATAGACCTGAATCAGGTTGCACAAACCTGAATACGGAATACAGATTGTCACTTTCACCGACCATGGTATGTAGGGTATTATATAGAGAAGTGACCACATTTCCATGAGCTGTAAAATCACATTTCTCTAAATAACACATTTCTACCCACTATAAATGAGGGTGCAAGTGTATGACTCTGAGTCAGATGCACATGAGTATTATTTTTATTCAGCTGTTATTCCTTTCAGAGTTGGATGTTCCCATGTTAATGAAGAGGTAATCACTTGACTTATAGTTACTTCATTTGGAGGTTGCAGTGTTATCACCTTGTCCCATGATTGTAATTGATCTCATAATTGACAAACATTGCTGATTCCACAACTATGTTGGTACAGGAGTCATATTTCTGATTTCCTTTAAGCATGTTAGGCCAATTTAGTGCTCTAGCTAATAGCAATACCTGCGGTAACTCGAGGGACCTTACAAATTGAAAATATGAGTTTCTGGCCAAACACTGTTCCCTTTCAACTTTACTCTGGTAAATGTCAGTAGGTCAAACCTGTCAGAATTTACTGGGAGAAAGATGCCCAGTAACTACAGTGAGATGTGGATTACGTTTCACAAAGCGCAGTATAGTAGGCGCCTTTTATCGCAGACAAAAAACTCTGATCCCTTCTGCTTCACAATAAATATATATAAATATTGCACTCTGCTCTGGGGCACTCATGATTGGGCCTTTAATCCTTCTTAAATAATACACTATGATTATGTCATATCATATAAAAGATATTTAGATTCCATAGTGCTGTACTGTAACCTCTATAGTATCGGAGCATGTTGGAGTTCGGGGACCCTTAAGCCGTGGTCACTAGGACTTCATTGTCAACTATTACACAAACACAGCACCAAAATCGAAAATATATGGATTAATGCGCATCGAAAACAAGTTTACAAGTGCAAGTTTTATCTTGGTCTTTGTGCTTCTGGCAGAATGTTTTTAAAGGGCTAGATGGAGCTTGTTTTTGCTAAACGGCTCATTAAAACCATTAATGCAACATCTCTCAATAAGCTTGACAGGTGGTTAATAAATAACCACAGGCCCTGCAAAAAACAAGTGCCCTGCAGTGTGGATTACGAGCAACAAGTACATTGAGATAATTAAAATTTGCAAGCCTATTCCGGGTGAGTTATTTAAAACAATGCGACACATTCTACAGTGCACCATCAAGTGAACAAAGAAAGCAATCTCATGTGTGTTAGAATAAAAGCAGCAATTGACATTTTCACAGTCGTTTCTGTAACAAACAGATCACGAGGGACTTTTTTTTATTAACGAATCCATTCCATTTGTGTATATCTCTATATCACTTACACATCTTGGCCTAAGGATACTTGTAACAGACTGAGCAACTCTTACCATGTAGGAATCAAAGTTAAAGTGAAAAGACAATCAATTACATCCCAATTCAGAACCTTTTATTCTGTTCAATTTTATTAATTTCGCTTTTGTATACCAATTTAGGTTTGCAGTGCTGCTCGCTAGGTACAAACATGCCTACTAGAAATGATAATGATGTATACAGAAATATTACAACACGGTTTTCTGACCTCAAAGCAAAATTCACATATAATATTATGAACATAATTAAGGCTATCCCATCTGCCAAGCTTCCATCAGGATGGCTGCCTCAGTAGTGGAGACCACCCCTCCAGACCTACTAGGTGTTTCCCACTAGTCTAATGGGCGGAAACCTAGCTGAAAACAGGCAGCAGAATTGTTTCCAGCTCGTAGTCGAGCCAGCCGCAATGCTGTGACCGCAGGGTGCACAAGCAGCTTTGCAATGTTCACTGTCTGCACAGTGAACATTGCGATGATGCTGGGTAGGGGGACCCCCGCACTACCCATGCCAAGTGCATGAGTAGGTCAGCGGTCCCCTTGTGGCCCCCTACACCTGTTCTCGGCCAGCCTTTCCATGGTGGTAAAACCGATATGAAAAGGCTGGTGGAGAACGAGTTCGTAATCAGCAGCACAGCCATGGCTGATTGCGATCTCTGCCACCACCAGGTTGTTGGGATCATGGATCCCTGCAGTGATGGCAGTATCCAGGCGGTCTAACCACTAGGGTCTTAATGGGGCAGTCGGACCACCAGGGTAGCGAGGGTCCTGACTCCCACCGCAAGGCTGGTGGTCTTAAGACTGCCAACCTCATAATGAGGCCCTAAGTGTCTGATTTAACATTCAGTTGTCCTACAACTGTATTGTGTTCTGTTCATGCCTACATGAAAATGTATGCCCAGACTACAGAACAATTATTCACCATCCTGCTGCTACAATTTGTCTTATCATTTCTCCCCTTTGATATTTTACACCTTTAAAATCCTCAGGTCTCCACGGCCACTCACACTAACCACTGCTGCATATCATCACATAACCTTGATCACTCACTTGACATCTCTGTCCATTATCAATCTCTCATATCTACCAACAACCATCCTATCCACCCTTACAGACAAAATCCTAGCCAAATAACCCTCGGAAGACATTAACCAAGGCTCTAGCAATTTCTTCTCTCTCTCTTTAGCACCACATAAATGCCTATGCACATCGACGGCCACAATATCCCTCACAACTCTTACTATCCTCTGTAAACTGGATCATGCTAATGTACTATACATCTCACTGCGAGAAAATTATTTCACCGAAATGTATTAGCAAGCTATATTTGTTGGTATTCAATAAACCAAAAGCTTTGCACAAGTACAGGAAGTGAGCATGTCTATGTAAACACAGATGGACAGTCTTGTATGGAACCTGCATATCTATCAGTCTATCTATCTATCTATCTATCTATCTATCTATCTATCTATCTATCTATCTATCTATCTATCTATCTATCTATCTATCTCTTTCCAATGAAAACACCTAAAGTTAACAAGATGTTATATTTAGGTAGGTAATAAGATTTTACCTTACATTAAAAAAAAGTCACTGTAAAAAAACAAGGGTTAAAGTAAGGCAATTTGTAGGTTTTGAAAAGCGATAAGAACTAGAGTTTAAAAAATTAAAACCAACTGAAATTCACCAACTACAGTTCAGTTAACTAGTTACAGCTTTCTCCCTGTTATGCAGTAGTTGGCTTTCAACCCCTATTGGGCACCCAACCCCCACCTGCACATATGTTTATCCAGGCACAACATTTCTGTGTCTTGATGCCCAATCCCGTAAACACAGCCAACCTCCACTGCACACAACCTGAACAATGGCAGGTGGCCACACTTCAAACCTTTATTGAATGTTTTTCCAGTACTGCAGTATGGGTACTGGTACCACAGTACCTCACTAGGGGCCGAGCTGGGTACTGGTACGTTGGTTATGGGGTTGTTGGCCACAGGGCCTGGCTTTTAGCAGCTTTAGGACATACGTCACATGGGGATGGCTGCAGAACCTGGCCTCTAGCCACTCCCTGGGGTCAACACCCATGGCTGCCCAATCCTTGGGAACCCAAATTTCCCCTCTGTACTAAACCTTCAGTTGTGTGCAGAGGTGGTTGGGCGTGTGCCCACCACAATCGACTTCCCTGACTGTGCGCCACCTACAGCCTGAACAAAGACATATTGCTGCTGGGTCCGGTCTATGACTTGACCCTTATCCTTTTTTTATATGTTTGTGATGCTGTGGTACCACAGGGTGCCTCATTGGGTACAATAGTACCACAGTAACAAGGCACTGTCAGCAAAGAGCGCAAAACCTGAAATTTGTTTTTTTAAAATCATCAGCTAAGGATACTTTTGGGACACCCCTACATGGCCCTGTGGAATTGGGAATGGACACTCTGGCCCTCATTTTGACCCTGGCGGTCCTAAACCGCCAGGGCCACGGGCCACGGAAGCACCGCCAACAGGCTGGCGGTGATTCAGTGCCCATTCTACCGCCGCAGTCAGAAAAGGGGATCCGGCGGTTTCCCGCCTGATTTCCCCTGGGCCAGAGAATCCTCCATGGCGGCGCTGCTTGCAGCGCCGCCATGGGGATTCCGACCCCCGTTCCCGCCATCCTGTTCCTGGCGGTAAAACCCGCCAGGAATAGGATGGCAGGAACGGGTGTCGTGGGGCCCCTGGGGGCCCTGCACTGCCCATGCCACTGGCATGGGCAGTGCAGGGGCCCCCTAACAGGGCCCCACAAAGATTTTCACTGTCTGCTATGCAGACAGTGAAAATCGCAGTGGGTGCTACTGCACCCGTCGCACCAATGCAACTCCGCCGGCTCTATTCGGAGCCGGCTTCCTCGTTGCAGGGGCTTTCCCGCTGGGCCGGCGGGCGCTCTTCTGGCGATTGCCCGCCGGCCCAGCGGGAAAGTCAAAATGACCCCCGCGGTCTATTGACCGTGGTGCGGTCTTTCGGCGGTTTCCGCCCGGCGGGCAGCGCCCGCCGCCCGCCGGGCTCAGAATGAGCCCCTCTGTGTCTTATGTGGCCTTTGAATTTTGTTTGTTCAGCACAGCAAAACCAAACTGTCTTCCTCAACTCCTCCAAAAGTGTTAGGTTAGAACACCTTCTGTATTCCAGAACTTTATCACACATTCCATAGTCATTCCCACATGCTCCTTCCTCTCACATGCACCATCAATGAAAGGCACACATACAGAGACTCACACACACATTTTTGTTTTACCTAGCCTTTGCTTTTACTTGTTCCTCTATTTCTGTGTCGAGCATCTCATTGTTGCCCAAAATTCTGTCTCTGACCTGTCTTACTCTTGCAAACAATTTTTGTTAACTTTTCTTTCTGTCAATCTCCCGCAGAGGAACTATTGTATGGTGTCCACGTGGATGGGCATTTCTATTGCTCCACCTGAAAAATATATAAATATTTGAGCCCTGCTTAGACTTAGGCACTGTGGGGCAGATTTACTTGTAATTCACACAATGCAGTGCACCAAGACAAGTTGTCGTTTTACTAAGTTATGGCATTCTTCAGTCCTCTCTCTGAGCTGGCTCACTGGAAGTTGTCTAGTGTCAATTCAGGCAAGAGACCATGCATTACAGGTAGGATAGTATTTGTGCAGGAAGGAATGCCTTCCTGCACAAAAAATCCTCAGAGGTGTATTAATTGTTCCTTGTGTGCTGTAGAATGCAGAACACATGGTAAGAGGAAATAAAGAGGAGAAATAAAGGAATGTATCCTTGATACGCTTCACTTGGGAAGGAGTACAATATTCACACATTCCCAGGTCTACTAGCTTTAGTAAATCTGGGAATGCACCAAAATCCATGGCTTGATGCATGGGAACGCCTATCCTCCACTCATCAAACACCTTCCCAATGCAAGGTAACACAAGGCAGCGCTATGCTCTGCATTGCTTTACTTTGTATTTACTAAACCATGCAAAATCATACAAAGTGGCTTGGTGTTTACACAAATTATTGGATTCAAAATATTGGGAGGCAGAAATATTGGAAAATAAATATTGTGATACACAAATATTGTGATCATTGACAACAATATATATATTTTTTAATAATAGCGATGTTTTTCACATCGTTTTCACAAATATAATGATAATTTTTTAATTATTTGACTATGTTTCAGTTGGTACATTAATTTTTATGTTACTCTTGTTTATATAAATGTTTTTGTTTTAAACATAGCTTTTAATTTTGACTGATTTAGTATTTTATATTTATTTATTTTTATAGTAATTTACATTGTTGTTGCAGGTTTTTGGGGTTATGGGGGAAGAGCGGTAAGTAAATTAGTTAATAAAAATTATAAATTATTTAATACATTTCATATAATTATATGATTGATATTTACTATGTAAATATTGTAACATTGATTAATTTTCATTATATGTTATTTGTGGGTTGTTAGTTTTGTCTGGGTATAGAGTGGTAAGTAAATTAAGTAGTAATTAAATAACATTTTTTATTAATAACAGTATTTAACTGATTTTGATTATGTAATTCGTGGTATAGTTATTTATTTTACTAATATTTTTTTTGTAGCTGCTAGGTTTGTTGGGGTATAGAGTAGGAAGTTTAATAATAATAATAATTTGATAATAATAGCTTTTAATTAATCATTGAATCAATTCGTAATTATGTAAAATATGGAATACTTATTTATTGTGCTAATATTTTAATTGTGGTATGCTAGATGTGTAGGGGTATATGGTGAGAAGTTATTTAATTAAGAATTCATGTATTATTAATTATGATTTGCAAATCAATCATTTAATTGAATTTTAAATATTTAAATTATGAAATATTGAAATATTTGAAAGATATTTTAGTTGTGACCTGCTAGGTTTGTAGGAGTCTAGGCTGGGAAGTTATTTAAGTATTATTAATTAACAATGAATTATTAATTACTTACGTAATTGATTTTACATATGTAAAATATTGAATATTTATTTTTTAAGTTATATTTTAGATGCAGGCTGCTGGGTTTGTAGGGGTATAGAATGGGAAGTTATTTAATTAATCAATTATTAATGGAATAATAAATAATTATTTATTTAATGAATGCTAATTATTGATTAATATATGTGCGTGTGTGTGTGTGTGTTCATATTAAGAGGTTAATATGTTTTCTACATTCATGGTGTTACTTATATGTGCAATGTGTTTGAAGGGAAGTACTTTACCTACTCTTGTTTAGATTGCAGTAGGTATAGTAAAGTTAATGTTTTTGCAATTTGACACTTAGTAAATGTCACCCCTCAGAAATCCAAAGCTTTCCCTACTATGGCATAGACTGGAGTGGGAAAAATAAATCGTATGCCTCCCAAGTTCAATGCTTTAACTGGAGTTGGAATAGTAGATTTCACCCCTCCGTTTCCCTACTGTTTCACAGACTGAAGTGGCAATAGTACATTGAGTGAGAGTAGTATATTTAATATTAAGTTCTATTTAACATTATTTGTTTTTATTTTAAAATCTATTTTAATGTTTCTAGTCTATTTTGTAAATACTTTTTGCATCTTCCTTATTTTTATATTTTATTTATTGTGTACATTATTAAATATACTTTTTATTACACGTTTATGTATTTTATTGTTGTATTTTGTATATCTATTATATTAATTTTAATAATAGTTTAATTTATTAGTATGAATATATACATATAGATGTATGTGTTCATATTAAAAGCATAAAAATAATATAATGTAAATTAATTATGTTTCAATTGTTACACTATCTGTATATATACATATATATATATATATATATATATATATAAAAACACATGTGTGTTTATATGTGTATATCGTTATATCGGATAGTGACACAATATTTGTGTTACATGTTATTGTTGTTTCGATATTCTGTTAGTGATCCAAGTATCTTTTCAGGGCTTTTTAAATACTAAAAATGATTTTGCATCAGAAAAGTGACACAACCCTGGTACAAAATCATAAGAAATCTGCCCCTTAGTTTTTTGGGATGTTCTGCTCAATTTTCATTTTTACATTTGTGTTCCACGATTCACTTTTGTTCGCATGATGTGTGGTGACATCTTCCTGTCTAGTCACCTTGATCTTCCCTGATTGCTTGTACTTTTTAAATTGAGATATGTTTTATTTTATGTAACATACAAATGCTTGAGCTGTGACCCTGGATCCTTGTTTGGTGGTCATTTGTAATATGAAAACAATGTAAGATACAACAGGTTTGTAGCTATCTAAGCTTTTTTTGAATGCTCTGGCTATTCTGTCCTTGAAAATCAGCCTGGTTCACTCCTATCCATACACTTCCTTTACAACCATGTGTAGCCTAAACTTCTATAAACTTGATTGTCCGTGTTTCTAGCATCTTTTATATACAGCCACCCAAATGTACTATATGGATACCAAATGGCTAAAATGAACTCTACTGGCGAGGCACTCTCATGCAAGCAACAGATGGGCACATCAACCATGATATTTTGTTGGACATTGCGAATGACAGCCGTAGCTTGTTAGTCCACTGTCCTCATTTTTTCAGTGTATGATTAGTGTCTGTCAGACTAAGCTAGGGTCATCCTGACAGACAAACATCATGTCTGTGTCAGACAGGCAAACACTTTTAATATGCAGTGGCAGGCTGAAGATTTGAGAAAGGAAAGTGATATCAGTGTTTGCTGTGTAAACCAAATATCAGTTGGAATATCTCCTCCAGCTGTGGTGTTGTACATTTTTGATCATCACAACAATGAAGGTGGAGATTGCCTATTATTGTGTAGATGTTTCATTGCTGAGTCCTATAAGTGCCTTTGGTCTGATGATGTTCTCATTCTCATTCATGAGATGGGCTTGGATTGTTCTTTGTAACTCCTGATGCAGCAGCTTCCTGCATCCCAGTGGCTACCCTGTGTATCATGCACAAATGGAAGTCAGACTACCCTTTTTAAACTTTATCTGCAGCTCTCTTTGTCGCAACCTCATTGATACTCTGCTGGATGTATTTCCATATTTGTTTTTGTGGCTTCTAGGACACTTAAATAGGATTTACTGTTTATGACTCTCTGTCACACATTCTTCGCAATTGATAATTGTCAGTGATTTCCACTTCATCTTTAGGCCAGATTAATCGTTGTCATATGGCTTCTCGCTTACCATGGTGCTTCACTTCTCTTGGTAGGTAATACCTTCCTCTTCACTGTTCTCCAACACAGAGGCTTGCAGCACCTGGTGCACTTCCTTGAAATATGATGTCTTCAGTAACTCCAAGTGTTCTTGCAAATCAAAATTTAGGATTTTTTTCACAAACGCAATTTTGCCTTTTGACTTTGCTAACATTGGAATGTTATGTTAATATGGTTTAGCAAATCACAATTGGAAGGAGGGCAAGTTTAGCAAACTGACAAATTTTCAAACAGGAAATTGCAAAACGGTTTGTTCCTACTTTTTGTCCAAAAGGTCACTCAAACAGGTTTGGATAGGTATGTCTTTTCACAAGCTGTGAATTGTTTTTAAAGTTGTTTGAAATCAATTGCCTCCACAGATAGAGCCCCAACCTGGGCTTGACAAGCCACACCTGTGAACACTTTTGCCAGCAAGTTGTCAGGATTGAACTCAAGCTTATTCCCATATGTTTATTAAACTGTTCAGGGAGTTACTTTGAAAGGTTTATTGTTTAGTGTTCCTAATTATAAATATGTACCCAATATGTCAAGCTAAACTATCCTTCCTCAACTCCTCCCCCAAACCATGGTCTAGTTTATTGTCATTTTGCACTTATCAAATGACATGGTTATCACTTAGATGTTAATTCTATTTTCCATTCCAAACAGTGCTTGTTGAGCATAGTTTCACCTGCATAAAATGGTAACATAATATAGAGAAGTGTTCTGATAGAAATAATACTAGCCACTTCAAGACAAGTGAAACATCTGAGCTGTATGAATTGAACTGAGAGTATCTCAACCCTGACCCTGCTCCATATGGGAACAGTCCAGCCGAACTGCCAACCCAGGTCCTCCCTGGACCACAAAAAAGCATCCTAGGACCGGTTTTGGGGTGTCACCAATCATCAGCCAGGCCCAGTGAACCCAGTGGTGCAGCAAGCAAGGGACCCATGACTGGGCATACCCTAGCCACATAGGGCACACATAGAAACATCACAAAATAAAATGATTGGCAGAGTGTTGAAACTTCTCAAACACTCACCCTCAGTCACAGATTGTATACCCGAATAATCATACTGTTTGACAGTCTTGAAGGATACACCGTCTATCATAAGCTTCTGCTTGAAGCTGCGGGATGGGCTCAAGACCATGCTCTTTTTTCAGTGCAATTGATGGTCAGAGACTTCCGTTGGCAGTACTCTGCAAATGGCATTAATAATCAATGGGTTGCAATCTCTGTTTGCGCCATTAGTACTACATCATCGGCAAATAGTAATATGGGGACCCTACTTCAAGCTGTTATGGGCACATCCAAGTAGATATTCAATGACATTGTTAAAAAAAAGGCTAAAAGGTAAAGATGCTAGCACCCATCCTTGCCGTACACCCTTTACTTTGGGAAAGGATTCAGTGCACTCAACACCTACTCCATACCTAACCATGGCAGCCCCTTGGTGTATCAATAATCTCCACAACTTCTCCTGGTCAATGTGATCAAAACCTACCTTCAGGTCCATGAAAATGAAATACAAAGAAGATTTCCTGTTAACTATGTACTTATACAAGATCATAAATAACCATACTGCTTGGTCTATGGTACTTACCCATGATCTACACCCACCTTACGCCTCAGTTAGGATATTCTGGTTGCCCACCCAACCTTGCAGCCTGTTTAATAGAAGTTTCCCGAGAATGTTTCCTAATCTGTCTAGGAGTGAAACCGGGTGGTAGTTAGAAGGCCTGAAACAATCACCTTTCTTGAATATAGGTATAGGAATAGCTGGGCATCAGGAGGGTAAAACACTTTTAGAGGCTAGGGACAAATTTAATATTTTAGAAAGAGCTCTAGCCCACAGGAAGGGCTCCTCCAGATAGATGTTGGTGGACACTAAGTCAGGCTCTGGTGCTTTGTGCTTTTTCATGCCTTTCAATGCTCTTTCTACTTCTGGTACGAGGATGTTAATTGCAGGGCAATCCTTACAAGGATCCTCCCTCGCTAACCGTGGATTATAGGGACCGTTGGGCACAACATTATAGAAAGGCACTAAAATGCTTTACCCAGGCTACTGGGCCAATGTAGTACTCCAGCGTATTTACTACACTCTTCTCCATGCATGTGACGAGTTCCCACAACCTTGACTCTACTTGGTTTTGACCTCAAAGTCTCCAGCTCTTTAACCATGAATTCATACACCAACAAGATATTGTCACTGTTATCAGTAGAGGTGCTCAATATTATAGATCCATACTTTGACATCATATCTTCATGTATCAGGAGTTTGTGCTGGTATTTCTCCCTGCTCCACCTTAAGCTCTTCCTGCTGTTAGTTGGAACAACATCATGGTAATAGTTTGCCTTGCTCAAGTTGCCAGTGGTTATGCACTAGGTGGGGCTCAGTTTCACAAAATCTCAGGATCGTGGTCACTCTCAACCATCCTGATAACAGCTGAATCGTAGACACATTCCCAACATTCAATATTAAGTATAATGTAATCTATTAATGAAGATATTCTGTCATTATCATACATCACTTTGGCAGTGCTATCGGAGGCTGCGCAGCCATTAATAAAGCATAACTGGTGGTTAATTAAAAGTTCAGAAAATGCTTCACTCTTCTTAACAGGTTTAAGAAGACTCAGGGATGCCTTAACAGTAGTCTTCCATCAAAACGTCACTATTAATAGGTCAGATGGCTGTGTGTTAAAATCACCACAGATCAGAATCAAGTGTTAAACCCCTGTTACATTCCTCAGATAACTTTCAACTGGCGATTTCCTCTCTAATCTGTTCAATATATGTGACAAAGTTCTCCCAAATAGACTGGAACTCGGTGACCAGCCATGTGGATTGTAGGCATTGAAAATATCAATCACATCAATTTCTGAGCCAATAATGCTAACCCTCACTTGCAAAACATTACAAGGTAAGTACACTGCTACGAGTTTCTCTGGTTTATATTTCAATTTGCAGGATAACATACTGCGAAACCCCTAAATGGGCATTCCTTTCTACAGTGTTTGGCTGATATGCTTAGATCCAGAAACCCATTTACATTAGTTGCCTCTAGGGCTCAGATTTCCTGGAAACAACATACAGAATGTTGACCTATAAACTTTAACCAGTCCTCTTCCTCCATTTTACTGACCAAACCTGCAATGTTCCATAATAGAATGAACAAACGCTCATTGTTAATATTACATGCTTTGTTCACGTTAGGCACCAAATTGAAGCTAGTGGCATTAGGTAGGGGTGGAGAAATCCCCAGCAATCAATCGAGCTCCGCTCCAGGAGTGGATCACTTGCTGCTAACCAATGCTACTGCTATCCAAGACCAATCTTGACAGTCTGACTTAGTCACAGCTTCACCAGATACTGAAAATATGACTGCCTTTTAATTTTTAATAGTGGTGATACACAAGTTATCATAACGGCCATCAACAGGGCCTACTAGGTTGACCCTTACTAGGCTCTTTGTATCCCAGTGTGTGATGAAGTTCGATGGTCCAGAAGGGTCTTTCTGTGGCCACTTTTGCCCTGATGGACCAATGTCTCTTTGGTTCATGTGATAGCATGGTAGAAAGTCTAATCCCATTATGTGGAAAACCTCTAGATGCTTTAACACCAGTCTGGTGATACCTCAAGGTATGAATTCCACTATGGATAATTATGTGCCACCCACATCAAGTCCAGAACCAGGCTGCTGATTGACCACTTTCTTCTTAAGTCTCCTGAGGGCACCACTCTCAGCTCAGGAATCACATAAAAGAAGGCTAGAAGCCTTGACATGTCCAGGGGGTTTATGGACCCTGTATCTGGGAAGGGATTGATAAATTCCAAACAATAATTGTTTACTTTGTAATCAATAGTAGTAATCTTATCTGAACTGGCACTATATCTTTCAAGTTTCGTTACCGCTTCTGCTCCTGTTCCTATGAATGAGAGAGCTAATGGATTTAACCCATGGGCAGCCTCTGATTCTTCACAGGGCCTAGTGACAAGACTATTACTGACGGTGATGCAAAAACCTTCTATAGTAGGCGTCATGTGTGTTCCCTTGATAGCCCTTCTCCTGGGTTGATATTTCCTCTTGAGCAGCCTTTTCTTAGACTGTACTGAGTGTTTAGCCCATTCATTATGGTCATCTGGGTTTAGTTTGCTGTACCCCTGTGGAACTGTAGAGCTTTCAAGGCCCTTTGCTTCAACTGGGCAGGAGTCAGGGTAAGTAGGAGTTGGTATCTGAGCATCATCGTTCTCTGTTTTATTGGATCTCAAAATATTCTTGGAAACAGTTTTATTTTTGGGCCCATTCTGGTCAAAGAGAAGTAAATCCTGGATTTACTCTTCTTCCCATTATATTGAGTTCCTCTGGTGCAGCTTGCTCCTCTCTTAGTGTCAGATGGTGTTGCAGAGCTCTCTAATTTATTTGAAGAACCGAGAAGAATTCCTTGACTTAAAATATATGGGCTCTTGTTTACAGTGAAAACCTTTGAATTCATGCTGTGCCATTATGAAAGGTAATTTCTCAGCAGATGCAGCCAAAATGCTACTGGTATTTTGGCAGCATACCTGCCTGAGTAGAAGGGCCAGAAGAATGAAAATATGTATTCAACATAGACGAAAACTGAAAATCAACCTGCTGCATCATCATCACAGTCATAAGGTTTTTGAAAAACAAAACAATGAATTTTCCAGTAAGTGATTTTTTGGCACACATTTATTCCAAAACAATACAACCTTAAAATAGTTACCAACATCAGAGAACAAGATACCAAATGAATTATGATGCATCATAAAAATAATAAACAATCCAGATGAATAATTTTGGCCTGATTACAAGGTCGCCAGGCTTAGGCGTGTGATATCTTGTGGCTGGAAAAATAGTTTTCAGCTCATATCCCAGCACATAAATTCGACTTCTACAACTGTTTGCCCCCAGAATGCGTCTGTGAAATTCAAGATTAGCCTTTCTTCTCTTATATCCAAAGTAGGGTCTCTTACTCTATATAGACTGCTAAGAGTCGAGGAAGGGATTCAGCTTTTTTGCATTGGGAGGAGGATTCCTGAAACAGAAAAAGAAGATTGCTGAAAAAGTTGGGGCCCAGATTAGGCAAACATAATGACTAAAGGTTTGACAGAGGAAATCCAGACTCAGATGTTTGAATGCAAATGATCCTCCTCAGCCTAGCTGGAATTCAAAAGCTACTTGACTGCAGTGGGATGCTCTATTGTGTCTGACAGACACTGCCCACTCAGCTCACCAGACACCAAGAATAAAGAAAACACAAGAGGTCAGTAAACAGAAAGAAACACTAGAGCAATTCTACAACAACAGGTGGACAAGAATGTAAAAGCCAAGTTATAATTCAGGCTTCAGTGTCCTAGTTGTAGAAGGGTGTATCCTACGAAGACCAAAAGCTATTGCAGCAATGTGAAATCGTTCCTGGAGGTTTGATACATTACTAATGCAAGTTGGGAAGTGTTAGACCTAATCGAATCAAATCAGGGTTTCTAAAGTGCAACTACTCACCCGGGAGGGTCTCAAGGCATTAAGAGGGTTTGTTCTCTGAGCTTCAGTCGAAGAGCCTGGTTTAAGGTCCTTCCTCAATTGGGGTAGCAATGATCACTGGCTGATGTGCATGGGCAGGGTGTTCCAGCTCTTTGCCTTGAGGTAGGGGAAGGATTTCCCATCAGCCAAGGTCTTCCGTACGAGGGGTACAGTGGCTAGTGCTTGTTGACTTGATTGCCGTACAGTGGTCTTCTTCATCTCATTTTTGCTGATCTGTTTTTGCTGGCCTTGGGACTCTAGGCACTTTACCACTGCTAATCAGTGCTAAAGTGCATGTGCTCACTCCCCTAAAACATGGTAACATTGGTGTTTCCACAATTGATGCATTTAATCTACTCACACGTCCCTAGTAAAGCACACTATATGTGCCCAGGACCCGTAAATTAAATGCTACTAGTGGATCTGCAGCACTGATTGTGCCATCCACGTGAGTAGCCCTTTATACATGTCTCAGGCCTCCCACTGCAGAGCCTGTGTGTGCAGGTTCACTGCTATGTCGAATTGGCATTTAAAGCCCGTTGTCAAGCCTTAAACTCCCTTTTTATTACACATAAGACACCCTTAAAGTAGATCACAGGTAGCCCATAGTGTAGGGTGCTGTGTATGTAGAAGGCAGAATATGTGCTACAAGGTTTTACATGTCCTGGTAGTGAAAAACTCCCAAATTCTTTTTTACTACTTTAAGGCCTACTCCTCTCATAGGATACCTTTGGGGATTCTTTAATACATCTATTAAGTGTAATTCCTGACTGAAAAGGTGTAGGACAGTCATGTTTGGAACCCATGGACATGTCATAAAAAGTCCTCTTTGAAGTTAACGTAAGATTCATGTTTACAACTTTAAATATGTCCCTTTTAGAAAGTTAGCATGTTTCTGCTTTCAAGCTCTGTGTGCCTGCTGCCTGTCTCCAATACATGTCTAGATCGGTGACAGCTGGGCTTTATGCATTCAGTCTACACAGTCACACACAAAGGAATCTGAGTTGTGCAATTTACATCCTGATGGCCCGTCATCAGCTTATGAGCCTTCCTGAGCAAGATGGGTGGGAGGAGCTGACACTTGCACCTGAATAGGACTGTACCTGTCCCCACACAAAGAGCTGCATAACCCACTGTAGTGTCTGCAGCCAGGGCAAGGAAAGAGGATCTGTGTGTACTTCAAAGCCCCTCTTTGAAGTCACGCCTACATAAAGTCACCACTTGGTATAAGGACTGGTCTTCTGATCCTACCAAATCAGTACACTTCTGGACCTAAGGATAGTCTGCCAGGAAAAAGGTCAGCCACTGCCTCTTTGCTGGAACTCTGCTTGACTTGGCTGGATGCCTGGTTTGCTGTGCCTAGCCTGCTGCCTTCTGCCCTCCTTTCATAGGAGTGAGAAGGAGTATATCTGCATCTCTTCATTCCGAGAACCAAATGAGTCCAAGGGCATTCTTGGTTGCATCCTGTTCTGAAAGTGTCAGGGCCATCAAAGACTTCCCTCAACTCCACCTGCTGGACTCTGCCCTCTGTGAGTCCTGTCCTGCCAAGAGGTGCCAATCCAGTCCTGATTGTAATCTGAAGCTGTTTATCTTACAAAATCGAAGCATTGAGGCTGTTGCACCATTTAGAACTGACGCAATGCCCTTCGACACTGACAGTGCTGACTCGATGATGACAAGGGTCCCGACTGTGAGGCTTGGCGACGACTCAGCCCCGATCTGAGGAATTTGCTGTTCAACAATGATGCACTGCCTGCATCAAAAGAGATTTAGCACTGATGTGGGACCCAAACTGTGAGGCTCGTTGACAACGCAACTACACAACTGTATGGATCGGAACAACGCATTGAGTCTTCAATGGCGACGCTTGCGCCATCCAAGGTCATTTTTCATGGGGCCCTGCGTGGGTCCCTCAGTTGGCCTCCCCTCCATCACGGTCAGCCTGAACTTTGGATTTATCCTGCTCTGACACAACCTCAAGTAAGCTTTTAGCGCTATTGACTTTTAAGAATGGCATTGCAGTTTATTCTTTAAAAATTAATATCTGGAGTTCTACCTATTGGCTGTTTGTTGTTTTGGTCTTGCTTTACTCAGATAAATATTCTCTGTTTTTCTAAACTGGTGTGGAGTCCTTTTTGTGGTGTCTTTCACTGTGTTACTATAATTTATGTGTTGCACAAATGCTTTACAGATTGCCTCTTAAATTAAGCCTGACAAGCTACCATAGGTTGAACACAGGTTAATTTAGAGAGTATAACTGACTTATACTGACTATGATTGTAGTACCTACTTGGACAGGGTGCATATCTCTGCCAACTAGAGGCCCAATTTTTAACAGGATGGGCTGTTTACATGTGGGGGAAATGTTCTCAGTCTAAACAATTATAAAATAGAGATGGTCAGTTAAAGGATCCAAGTATGGAACTCGCCACCGTGAACGGCCTTAAACAATGGACCCTGCTCTCGTCAGCAACATAAAGCTACCATTTGAACCTCAAAAAAGGAGCATTCCTTAGTCAAGGACTTCAATTTCCCACCTCGAAGTAGAATTATTATAGTTTGGCTTTTTACCCTTTTTTTCACTTTTCAAGATTTCAGGGGACACCCCAAAAACTCACATACTTGTGATGAAAGCATGACAACGCAAAGTCTACTAAATTGTACCCATATTTTACAACAACGTTTAAGGAATTCGGCGTCTGTATGGATGAAATCTCCATTGGAAAACATTTTCTAGTGAAAATCCTCATAAATAAATCATGGACAATCTCTAACTTCTGTAAAACGTTCTCTTTCTAATAGACAGGAGCAAGTCCCTACTGATTGGAAACTATAGACATTTTTCAGTGCTTGTCAGACAATATATAATGCTTTGGAACAGAAAAAGGACAATTCTCCCAGGCCTATTCCTCTTCAATCATGTAAGTAATGGCACAGAAGCAACAAGGCCTTGATACCAAGCCATGGATATGCAGAGACGATGCAGCAGTGTTGTGGGGGTACATGTTTGTGGAAAAAGTATTGTGTGAGTACTGGTTCAAGGAACATGCGTATCATTTACATAATTATTTTATTTAAAATATGTTTGTAAAGATACGGAAGCTCACTGAATAGCATCAACATGGATTATATAGGATTACAACAAAGTAACAAAATTTACAATTTTCTGACAACCAATAAATACAAATATCACAAACCTGATTACACTAATTTCCTGTTGATTTGCCTTTTCAGGGGCAGTGATTACAACGTAAGTATAAGGCATTGTGGGCATGGAAGTGTATACATATAGTTGCAAATCAACCTCCAAAAATTGAGAAGAAAATAAAACTAAACACCACGAACGAAAGGAAAGAGCGTGTAAGAGTAGAGTAGATGAGGCAACTGTGCCATTTACTGGGACAAATATGGAAACAAATATCTCATTAAAACGAATTTTTTGGTGTGAAAATAAAGGAAAAACAAAGGATCCTTATATTATAAATCGGATATTATTCCGCCGAGATTTATAACGGAGTAATTAATGGAACCAAAACTATGACATGGGACTGCTTTTGGAACACAGTGGATAGCAGATTGTTATTTTTCCATTGTTCTGTATGCTGCTTGCTGTTGTTTGCTTGTGTTGCCATTTAATTATATCTTCGCTAGTAAGATAGCCAGATGCACTTTCAATTTGCTTCTCTCCTTGCTCCAAAAAAGGTACAACATTAAGCATCATTCAAGCTCAACCTAAGCTGTAGAATGCATGGTTTCTTTGATAAAATCCTTTATTATTAACAGTAAGTATGAGCTGGCAGACACGTTTTAAGGCAAGGGCAAAGTGGGCTCCATCCCAGGGCCTCGGCCTTTCAGTGGTTCCCCTGTTAGAGCCAACTCTGTTCTGCAGAGTCTTGCCCCGGTGACCTTGAATAATTTTTAACCAGATTTTTAAATACCGTTTTACCTTAATACATTTTTAATGTGGGTAATATATACGAGTCTATTACAGGCGTTTTTCTGAGAAATGTTTGCTTTTCATCACCCTGCACCATCCATGACAAACTTTTTCTTTTAAACCAAAGCAGGACCACACAAACGAGAAACGTGAGGAGGTCGCAAATATTATTTGCAATAATGTTAGTGAGCTGCTGCTATATTAAAATATAGAAAGCGCACATCACTGTCCCTGAATATTATATGGTAACACATTAAGCATTTGGACTACTATGCCACGGCACTGTCAGGGACCTGGCCAAAGAGGGCATCACAGAGCTGTTCAAAACAAAGGCCCCTAGACTACGTTTTGCCAGGGGCCACTGAAACCCTCAGGATGTCCATGTGTGCTGGTAATAGTTACGGACATGTAAAAACGTGGTAAGTAACCAGTGTTAAAATATTTAATTTATCACATTACACACAATGAATGTTTCCTCTCTGCGTGGTGAAAAGATTGGAAAGTAAACGTGATAATGTTTTTGTTTGAAAAGCCGTCGAACCAAAGCAGAACAGATAATTTAGCTCAATGTGTTTTTTTTTCACTTGCTATTCAGTTTGACGCAATGTGCAGGCTGCACCTGCAGCCACGTATGCTAGTGTGCTACTGTTGCATCTTAAAAGAAAGAGAATGTTGTTCGATGCTGTGAGGGACTACAGTAGACACTATACGTGTATAATATAATGTCATAGCTTTATTAAGAACACCATGAGTACATAATGACATGTTTAAGCATAAAATTAACAAATCACCTATGCAATGAAGAGGGAGAAATTACATGCTTGGATACATGTCCTATTATTGTCGCTGCTAAATATTCATTGTTCTCTGAAAGAAACATATACATGAACTATTTTAATGTAAATCGTGCAGAGAGAACAAATCTATAAATTGTTACTACAGACTGAAATTATAGAATTTAGAATTGGGGTGGAAGAAACTGCTTGGTTAGTCATAAATGTTGCCCGGGAGTAAACTGTAACTTACATCAGAAGTTTCTTCTCAGTTTTGTTCAGAGATGTAAAAAGCCCTTGTGCTTATGATGACAAATGTGTTTTCGTAAAATTGTGTCATAAACGATTCCCGTCATTACAATATTGCTTGCTACTTGTCTATAGATCATCCAGAGGGACCATAATGCAAAGACAGTGAAAAGGTACTCCTCCTACCTGCTTTCAAATCCCAAGTGTTATAACTTTGGTTTCCGGTTGTCAGAATAGGGACCCTGTATAAGCAGGAATCATCACTCAAGTTAGGGTAAGCGAGATGCACACTTAGATGTAACCTGTGCACACCCTGTGCGCGGCACAGAGCAGTCAGCTTATCTACAGAGGCAATGTCTAAAGTATTAGTGTATCACACACACACACGCGCACACACACAGTAACACAATGAAAAAAACACAAAAAGTACTCTACACAGGGTTAGACAAATCAATCATATTTTTATGAGTAAAACAAGACCAAAACAACAAAAACAAAAAAATCCGTAGAAGTTGTTATGAGTTTTTAAAGAATAAATTAAAAATAGTGCTTAGAAGTCAATAGCGCTAAAAGGTTATTTGAGGTTACACTAGACCAGGGTAAATTCAAACAGGCCAACCGCAATGGAAGGCAGGCCAGCTACAGAATCATGCAGGGTCCACTGAGAAAGTTCTTTGGATGGAGAAGATTCAACATCATGGACTCGATGCGTGGAGCAGAGGAGAAGATGCGTTGCTGTTGATCGAGATGTAGGCAATGCATCAGTTCTGAACTGTGCAGCAGCAAGGATGCATCAAAGATCAGGTAGTGTTGGGCATCGAGGCAATGCATCATCATCAAATCATTGGTTTGGAGCGATGTATCGGTGCCAAGCTGTGGAAGGTCGAAGATGCATCAGAATCCGTGGACGATGCATTATGCAGTCTGCAATACGGTGTCCGCAGCTCAGGCAACAGCATGATGCACCGGTTACAATCAGCACAAAGTGGTGGGGACATTGGTTTTCTTGAGCTGCTCACTTCCAAGGGCACAGGACTGGATTGGCAGCACTTGGCAGAGCAGGCATCTCAGCAGACAGAGTCCAGGTTAGGGTGACCACCCGTCTATAATTTTCACGGACTGCCCGTAATTGCGTTCTGCCGTCAGTTGTCTGTGGTGAAAGGCTTAACAGACAGCATTTGTCCGGAATGTTAGCCTTTCACTTAAAGTACAAAATGTAATTAGGACCAATCAGTTTCCCCAGCTGGATGGAAAGGCAGGGAGTCTCCTGTGCTCGGAGGGAGGGGCAGACAGATATGAAAAGGGCTTCTTGCCAGGGTGTCGCCTTCCCTGAAGAAATGCAAATGTGTGCAACTGGTAAATCTGCAAATGTAAAGGGACTTGGAAACCTGCATTAACTTTAATCAAGGGAGTCACTTGAAGCTTTCTGATGACAAAGATATTTTCTTTTAGCGAGGTGCTCTAAGGGTGTTCAAAGGTGAACTGTGGAGTGTGTGGTTTTATTGGACTGTTATAAAAAATGTTATCACTAGGTATAAACTGTATATTATTCAAATCGGTATTTTAAAAGTCCTTTTTTTATTTAACCGAAAAGTATTTGCACTTTTTGTAGCAGCCTATATTATGATGTGTGTAATGCATGTTTAAAATAAGGACTTACACATTCACAGTTCTTTCAGGGACGTCGGTACCTCATAGAACTAACAAACATTGGCAAAGCCAAAAGGTCTTGTCTACTCAAGAGTAATTGGCTTTGCCAATGTGTTTTACCATGTTATACACCAGATTGGCTGCTGTTCAGCATGGCTAAAAGTTAGTGGCATAGTAGTGTAGAGTGGAGTAGAGTGGCATAGGAGCAGTGGCGTAGAGCACAGTAGTGCAGAGTAGAGTGCAGTGGGGTACAGTGCAGTTGTTTAGAGTGCATTGGCGTAGAACGCAGTGGTTTAGAGTTCAGTGGCATCGAGCGGTGTGGGATAGAGTAGAGTGGCATAGAGTGCAGTGGAGTAGAGTGGCATACACTAGAGTGGCAGAGAGTGCAGTAGTGTAGAGTGGTGCAGTAGCATAGAATGCAGAGTAAACTCATGTGGCATAGAGTATCGTGTCGTAGAGTGGTGCAGAATGGAGTGGTATAGTGCAGGGTATAGTGCTGTAGAGTGCAGTGGCGTAGAGTGGAGTGATGCACAGTAGAGAGGCAGAGAGTTCAGTGGCATAGAGTGCAATTGCATAGAATGCAGTAGTACAGAGTAGCGTGGTATACAGTACAGTGACGGAGGCTGCAATGTTGCAGAGTATAGTGTCAGTGCAGTGGTGTAGAGTGGAACAGAGAGAAGTGGTGTAAAGTACAGTGGTACAGAGTAGAGCGCAGTGCCATACAGTGCAGTTTAGAATACATTGGCATAGAGTGCAGTGGTAAAGAGTGTTATGGGGCTGAGTACAGTGGCATAGAGTACAGTGGAATAGAGTGGCATACAACAGAGTAGCAGAGAGTGTAGTAGTGCAGAGTGGTGCCGTGGCATAGAGTGCAGAGTAGACTTGCATGGCATAGAGTGCAGTGACGTAGACTGGTGCAGAGTGGAGTAGTGTAGAGTGGTGCTGTGCAGAGTAGAGTTTAGCGCTGTAAAGTGCAGCAACATAGCCTGGAATTATGCAGAGTAGAGTGGTATAGAGTGCAGTGGAATAGAGTATATTGGTGCAGAATGCAGTAGTACAGAGTAGAGTGGTGTAGAGTATAGTGGCAGCCAGTGCAGTGTTGCAGAATAGAATGTCAGAGTGCAGTAGCATATAGTGCAGTTGTTTAGAGTGCATTGGCATAGAGTGTATTGAAGTAGAGTGCAGTGGTTTAGAGTGCAGTGGGCAGAGTGGCGTAGGGTGAAGTGGTGCATAATAGATTGTTTCAGAGTAGAGTGCAGTGGCGTAGAGTGGAGAGGTGTAGGGTAGAATGCAGTGTCATAGAATGAAGTGACACAGAGTGCAATGGTAAAAGTAGATAGTTTCACAGTAGAGTGAAGTGGCGTAGAGTGGAGAGGTGTAGGGTAGAGCGGAGTTGCATAGAGTGGCATCAAATATGAGGGCATAGAGTAAAGTGGTGTAGACTGCTGTGGCATAGAGTAGATTAAAGTGACAGACAGTGTATTGATGTAGAGTGTAGGGGCATAGAGTTGAGTGTTACAGAGTAAAGTGCACTAGCATGGAGTGCAGGGGCATACAGTGCAGTGTTGAAGAGTGGTATAGAGTGTAGTTGTGCTGACTAGATTGGTGTTGCCTAGACTGGAGAGGCGCAGAGTGCAGTGGTGTAGAGAGGCGTTAAGTGCATTAGCATAGAGTAGAGTGGCACAGAGTAGAGTAGAGAGGCATAGTGTGAAGTAGCATAGAGCATAGAGTGCAGTGACATAAAGTGGAGTGGTTCAGAGTGGAGAAGAGTGCAGTGTCCCACAGTGCAGTGGCATGGAGTGGTGTAAATTGGAGTGATGCAGAGTAGGGTGCAGTGGTGTGGATTGGTGCAGAGCAGAGTGGAGTATGCATGGTGTGGTAACACACTGCCATTACAGACATCATGTATTTGATTGAAATGACCATTACATTGCACAGACACACAGTTTTTCAAATAAAACTATACAGTGCACAGACGATGATGTGTGGAAATTGCATCACCTAATGCAATGATTTGTTTTAATCATATAAAGGTATTTGTTTCCAGCACAGTTCAGAATTAACAAAAATGGGCTTTAAGTTTATTTAAGTGTTGTCATGCAATAGAAAAAACTCTTTCCTAACCCCACTATCCAGCAAGATTGTCACATAAATCCTCTCACTTTGAAGTTAGAGAAAGAAAACCAAACACTAAGGCCCTCATTACAACCCTGGCGGTAAATCCCGCTTACCGCCGTGCAGAAGACTGCTAACATACCGCTGCAGCCGTGGAATTCCTCTACAGGTATTACGACCCACAGCCCGGAATCCGCCACAATACAGACACCCACACAAGTCCGCCACACCAAAGGTCAGTGATAAACTGGCGATACCAAAACCGACACTGTCATGCCAACAGGAATACGCCCACACTATCACGACCCACGAATCAACGCAGCGGTCTTTCAACCGTGGTAATCCATTGGCAGTACACACCGCCGCGCTCAAAATACACACACATATACAAAACACAACCACATTGGCCAATTTGAAAAACACACACCGGATACACATACACACACCACACCCACACACCCACAACACTATAAAACACACACCCACATTACCCACAAACCCTTACTACCAGAAATTTGAAAGCAGGCCAGAGAGGGACTCTACCTAAAACAACACCAGCATCCACAGACACACAACATCATCACTTACACAACATCCACACACCTCAAACAACACACACCAACACACCCCCTCACACATCACAACAGACACCACCTCACACATCACCCACACCACATCATGTAACCTCAATGACACCCCAGGTTTTCTGACGAGGAGCTCAGGGTCATGGTGGAGGAAATCGTCCGGGTAGAGCCACAGCTATTCGGATCACAGGCGCAGCGGACGTCCATTGCAAGGAAGATGGAGCTATGGCGCAGAATTGTCGACAGGGTCAACGCAGTGGGACAGCATCCAAGAACACGGGATGACATCAGAAAGAGGTGGAACGACTTACGGGGAAGGTGCGTTCTGTGGTCTCCAGACACCAGGTTGCTGTACAGAGGACTGGCGGTGGACCTCCACCTCCTCCCCCACAACTAACAACATGGGAGGAGCAAGTCTTGGCAATACTGCATCCTGAGGGCCTCGCAGGAGTAGCAGGAGGACTGGACTCTGGTAAGTCAAATTTTTACTACTATATCCCCCTCACCCCACCTGCATGCCATCACATACTCCCACCCTTACCCTCACACCCATCATCCCAACAACCAACAGATACCCCACTAACACAACCCACACATCCCAAAACCAAGCCCTGAATGTAACACCAATGCATGGACACCCATCACCCAAGCATGTCCAGTACAGAGACTCACTCATGCCCCAAAATCACCAATCACACAAGGACCAAGCCAATAATGCAAGCACTGGAGTAGAGGGTCAACCACCCATTGCACATGATGGCACACACAGATACAATAATTATGCATTTACACACCAAAAGAACCACTACCCAACGTCACTGGACAGGAGGTGCCAGACATATCCAGTCCCCCCACAGAAGAGGCCCACAGGGATGACAGCAGCTCTGTACGCCCGATCTAGATGACCAGCCGGGCCCATCTGGGACCTCTGGACAGTCGGTTCCCCTGACACTGTCACAAGCCACCACAGAGCCTCCCCCCCAGGAAACACCAGGACAGCACCCACCCAGTGGGCCCATCCCTCTGTCCCAGGACACGTCAATCAGCAGTGTGTCCACCACTACAGGGAACCCAGGCAAACCCACCAACCCAAGGAAATCAGGGACCTTGGGGCAGTGGCAGTGGGCACACGGTTCAGGGGGCAGAGGCACAGGATAACAGGGAAACTGGGAGGACTGCTGTGCGACAGGGGGAGGACAGGCCCAGGGAACCGACACTCCACGAGGCACTCTCCGACATCAAGGGAGCTTACCATCATTCTCAGGAGACGATGGCAACAGTACTGGCCAAGTTTCAGGAGACCCAGTGGCTGCAGGAGGAACACTACCTTGGGATCAGGGAGGACTTGAAGTCCATTAACACCACCCTGCTCACCATTGCAGGGGTGCTGGCAGACCTTGTCAACAGCAGGATGGACACAGTGGCACAACAAGGGGCCCCTGACACTATCCTGGACAATGAACAGCCCTCCACCTCCGCCGGCGCTAGTGGACAGGAGGCACCGCCACAGGAACAACAGGACACCAGCACCCCACCCCCTGCAGATGGAGAACCACCCCACAAATGGTCCCTGAGATCCAGGAACAAGACAGAGAACATTGCCAAGACCCCGCCAGGAATTGAGAACCCCCTGAATGTCACCCTTCTGTCCCACTATGTCACCCTGTCCATCCTTAAACTGCCATTGCTCCACTTCCTATGCCCCTTTGGACAATGCACCTGTGAAACAAATAGACTGGACTCTGCCATGAACATTCCTCCACCCTCCCCCCAGCCCATTTTACAACCCCCTCCACTTATTAGCACAGGAATAAACACACTTCAAACACACAACAATCTAGAGTCAGTCTGCGCTTTCACAAATGTGTAATTGCAATAACTATGGAATATAGCAATTTCGATTTACTTGTTCACATACCAATGTAACACAGCTGTAGGCCAGCAGTAAACATAGCAGAGGGCACAAAGTGGGACCCAGATCTGTGAAATGGAAAGTCAAAGTGACAAGCCAGGGTTCATACACAAAATTAAACTGACAGACTTATGCTAGTTTCAACAATAGTATGAGATGTGGGAAGCAGTAATTGAAATAACTATGGAATATAGCAATGTCAATTTACTTGTTCACATACCAATGTAACACAGCTGTAGGCCAGCAGTAAACATAGCAGAGGGCACAAAGTGGGACCCAGATCTGTGAAATGGAAAGTCAAAGCGACAAGTCAGGGTCCATACACAAAATGAAAATGACAGACTTATGCTAGTTCCAACAATAGTATGAGATGTGGGAAGCAGTGACATCTTCTTACCTGTGTCTCACTGGAAGTATTGCATGATGATGTTGTTTCGGATGTCGATATCCTCTTATTCTGCCTCCTCTTCTTCCCTGTCCACAGGCTCCACAGCTGCCACAAGACCACCATCTGGCCCATCCTCCTGCAGTAAAGGCACCTGGTGTCGCAAAGCCAGGTTGTGTAGCATACAACAGGCCACGATTATCTGGCACACCTTCTTCGGTGAGTAGTATAGGAAGCCACCTATCAGATGGAGGCACCGGAATCTGTCCTTAAGGAGGCCGAAGGTGCGTTAGATCACCCTCCTAGTTCGCCCATGTGTCTCATTGTAGCGTTCCTCTGCCCTTGTCCTGGGATTCCTCACTGGGGTCAGTAGCCATGACAGGTTGGGGTAACCAGAGTCACCTGCAAATGTCGAGGGACAACTGTTAGACACACACTAACCCTTAGGGACAGCCCCATACCCAGACAGCAAATGAAACTGTGTGGGGACTTTAGGCTCAACGATTAGCCACTCACAGTGCCTCTGGAGTTGCCCCATCACATAAGGGATGCTGCTATTCCTTAAAATGTAAGCGTCATGGACTGAGCCAGGATACTTGGCATTCACATGGGAGATGTACTGGTCTGCCAAACACACCCTCTCCACATTCATAGAATGGTAGCTCTTCCGGTTTCTGTACACCTGTTCATTCCTGCGGGGGGTACAAATGCCACATGTGTACCATCAATGGCACCAATGATGTTGGGGATATGTCCCAGGACATAAAAGTCACCTTTCACTGTGGGCAAATCCTCCACCTGAGGGAACACGATGTAGCTACGCATGTGTTTCAGCAAGGCAGAAAACACTCTGGACAACACATTAGAGAACATTGGCTGGGACATCCCTGATGCCATGGCCACTGTTGTTTGAGAAGACCCACTGGCCAGGAAATGGAGTACAGACAGGACCTGCACTAGAGGGGGGATTTCTGTGGGATGGCGATAGCTGACATCAGGTCGGGCTCCAACTGGGCACACAGCTCCTGGATTGTTGCACGATCAAGTCTATATGTGACTAGGATGTGTCTCTATTCCATTGTCGACAGGTCCACCAGGGGTCTGTACACCGGAAGATGCCGCCATCTCATCACCTGCCCCAGCGGACGTGCCCTATGGAGGAGAACAGCGAGCAGAGAGTCATCCAACACTGAGTTATCACAATGTGTTATTTGCAGAAACGTTATTAATCCGCAATGTGCCGGTATCTGTCTATATTCCTGCCCTAGATAGGTGTGACGAAGTTAACATCCATCCCATGTGGCCTCCTGAAATGGCAGCTGCCTGACCTGTGAGGTGGGACAAGGGGATATGAGGTAACTGCGCTGGCGTTCTACACCGTCGCGGTGGGCGGTCGAAGACCGCGGCGCACCTCTGCATTGGTTAACATTGGGCCCTATGGGTCCCAGGATCCAATGACGATGTACGCAGCTGGTGACGGTACACACAGCCGCGGACGTGACTGCCATTTACTGTCTGTTCACTCACTTGATACTTGACCTTTTACAGGAGAGGACCTACACTGCAAGTACTGCTGTGATCTGTGTCTGGAACCGACGATTGCTGATGTGTCTGTGGAAAGGGCCCCTACCTTCACTTCAGAGGAGTTGGAGAAAGTAGTGGATGGGGTCCTCCCCCAGTACACGCAACTGTATTGTCCTCCAGACAAACAGGTGAGTACACTGTGAGCATGCTGCATGAGCAATGCCTGTTTTGAGTGGTATGGATGGAAGACACATGGAGGGGGGCTGAGGCCTGCATGTGCGGATGGGGAGTGTATGTGCGTCAGGGCAAGGGTGGGAACTGGGGGGCAATGAGTATGACGGTCAGGACGGGTAAGTAATTTCCTTTCCCCCGTACCATTCCTCTAGGTCAGCGCCCACCAGAAGAAGGGTATTTGGCATGCCATCGCCAAGGACATCCGCACCCTGGGGGTTTACCACAGAAGGAGCACCCACTGCCAGAAAAGATGGGAGGACCTGTGCCGCTGGAGCAAGAAGATGGCGGAGGCCCAGCTGGGGATGGCCTCCCAACGTGGGAGGGGTGCCCGTCGCACCATGACCCCCTGATGTTCCAGATCCTGGCGGTGGCCTATCTGGAGTTGGATGGGCGCTTGAGGGCATCACAGCAGCCACAATGCGCGCATTACGAGGTGTCTGGGTGGGGGAGGTGGGCAGTGGGTTCCCGTAGGCCAGGGCAAACTTGGTAGGCAAAGTCCTTTGTGAGGCAGGCCATGTGGCACCCGAAACCCACCAGTGGTAAGAGCCATCTACACCTAGTCAGGATCCTGTGACTTCCAGGTATGCAGCAATTGGTGTTAGGCCTCGTACCCCATGGTCAGCTGAAATTTCTAGGAACTGTCAGTGCATGGTGTGGTGCAGAGGGCTGTTCCCTGTGTGTTTTGTCCGCCAACGATAGTGGTGTTGCATGCACTGAACATGTCTTTCTTCTGTTTTCCCCCCCCCCTTTTTGTGGTCTCCCTGTTCTTGTGTGCAATAGCATCATCAGGCGGAGGAGCACTGACACCGGAACAGGAGGGAGCTGCGAACCACTTGGCCCTGGAGGGTAAAACAACAGAGTCTGAAGCCACCAGTTGGATGGAGGGCGAGGGGAGCTCCACGGCGGGAACAGGAGCAGACAGCAGTGATATCGACTCCTCCTCTGATGGGAGCTCCCTTGTGGTGGCAGGCACCTCTGTGCCCACCCCATCAACAGGTACAGCCGCCAACCCCCTACCAGCACTGCCCTCCCAGCAGCCCCTCAGCGTGTGTCCAGTGCCCGCTCACACAGGAGGGTGGGCATCTCCTTTTGACCCAGGCACCTCTGGCCCTGCTCCAGTCAGCCCTGCTGCCCTCAGTGAGGAGGCTATTGACCTCCTGAGATCCCTCACTGTTGGGCAATCTACCATTGTGAATGCCATCCAGGGTGTAGAGAGGCATTTGCAACAAACAAATGCATACCTGGAGGGCATTCATTATGGGCAGGCAGCCCAATAGAGAGCATTTCAGGCTCTGGCCTCAGCACTGATGGCAGCCATTGTCCCTGTGTTCAGCCTCCCACTTCCAACTTCCTCCACCCAGGCCCAATCCCCTGTACCTCAGCCTATCCCAAGCACACCATCAGACCAGCATGCACACTCATCAACACACAAGAGTGGCTCAGGCAAACATAAGCACCACCCATCCCACAGGCACTCACACAAGCACCATCCCCATGCAGACACAGCAACATCCACTACCTCCACTGTGTCCCCCTCCTCCACTTCCTCCTCCTCCCTCGCTGTCTCGTCTCCACTCACACCTGCATGCACTACATCCCCAGCCACTGCTTCCATCACCAGCACGCCCCATCACCACACACTGCTCACGTAAACTCACCACCCCCACTACCTTTCACACATCCCCAGTGTCCTCTCCCAGTGTGTCAGTGAGCCCTCCTCCCAAAGTACACAAACACAGGCACACACCCACCCAACAGCCATCGACCTCACAACAGCCTCTGGCCCATGCACCTTAACCCAAATTCAGCAGACGTACACCTCCTACAACCACTACCTCTTCCTCCACTCACAAACCCCCTCCATCTTCCTGTTCCAGTGTGTCTAAGAAACTCTTCCTGGCTAACATTGACCTCTTCCCTACACCTCCCCACCCCCCGTCCTTCCCCTATGGCCAGGCTTTCCAGGTCCCAGCCCAGCATCTCAGCCACCACATCCCCAGGCACAGTGGTGCCAGCAACTGCGGGGTCATGGAGTGCGCCACCGATCAGGGCTGCCAGTGTGCCACGTAGCGAGGGCAAGGACATTCCACCACCTGCCAAGGTGAAAAAGGTGCCCACATCCCGGAGGGAGAAGCCGAAAGTACCAGCCACAAAGTGCTCAGCAAAAAACAAAGGGGATAGTAGGATGAAGCACTCTGGGCAAAAGGCCCCCTCCAGAACCAGTGGAGAGATACATCCACTATCTCAGTCCTTGGCAGGATGAAGCACTATGGGCACAAAGCCCCCTCCAGAACCAGTGGAGAGATACATCCACTACCTCAGTCCTTGGCAGGATGAAGCACTCTGGGCACCAGGCCCCCTCCAGAACCAGTGGAGAGATACATCCACTACCTCAGTCCTTGGTAGGATGAAGCATTCTGGGCAAAAGGCCCCCTCCAGAACCAGTGGAGAGATACATCCACTATCTCAGTCCTTGGCAGGATGAAGCACTATGGGCACAAAGCCCCCTCCAGAACCAGTGGAGAGATACATCCACTACCTCAGTCCTTGGCAGGAGGAAGCACTCTGGGCACCAGACCCCCTCCAGAACCAGTGGAGTATCACATCCACTACCTCAGTCCTTGGCAGGATGAAGCACTCTGGGCACAAAGCCCCCTCCAAAACCAGTGGAGTATCACATCCACTACCTCAGTCCTTGGCAGGATGAAGCACTCTGGGCACCAGGCCCCCTCTAGAACCAGTGGAGTATCACATCCAGTACCTCAGTCCTTGGCAGGATGAAGCACTCTGGGCACAAAGCCCTGTGGAGTATCACATCCACTACCTCAGTCCTTGGCAGGATGAAGCACTCTGGGCACAAAGCCCCCTCCAGAACCAGTGGAGTATCACATCCACTACCTCAGTCCTTGGCAGGATGAAGCACTCTGGGCACCAGCCCCCCTCCAGAACTAGTGGAGACTGTTATTCACGTGAGAGATTGTGGCTTTGCACTCCCCAGGATAAAGCAATGGGCAAGCCACCCACTTGTGAGACTGTGGCTTTGCACTCCCCAGGATAAAGCAGTGGGCAAACCACCCACTGGAGAGACTTGAGAGACTGTGGCTTTGCACTCCCCAGGATAAAGCACTCTCCAGGATAAAGCAGTGGGCAAACCACCCACTGGAGAGACTTGAGAGACTGTGGCTTTGCACTCCCCAGGATACAACAATGGGCATGGAGCCCACTCGTACAGCAGTGGCGTTGTGCGTTCATCAGGCTGAGGTGCCCCGCCTCCCCCTCCCCCTGAGGTGCCTGTATATTTTTGATCTGATGCCTCAGCAGTGTTCTCTCCGTTTCGAGTCAGGTATCATGTGTGGGCCTCGCCCATGCATTTTGGGCCCAGTGGTCCACGGACAATGATTAGTACACCATCCGGACTTGTGTAGTTGGTGTACATATTTGTATATACTGAATTTGGAGTTTTGACTAATGGATTTTTAATGATTACAATTGTTACAATCATTTCCTTTAGTCCTTGTGTTCTTCTAGGGGGTGGGGGGCTGTATATGTAATGTTGCTGCATGTATTTGTGTGTATGCTGTGGGTCAGGGTGAGGGTGGGGGTGTTGCGTGTAGGTGTCACTCTCTTTCCTCCCCCCTGTGTTGTAGGTGCAGTACTCACCGTGTTCGCAGCCGCCGTTCGTACTCCTGGTAGAAGAGGAGGTAAACCAACATGGGTAACACCTGAAGTTCGGGCTCCATGGCGCCTGGGTTCCCCGTTGGGTGTCAAGAGGTGAGTGTTTTCCCTACTGTGTACTGTTTCCACCGTGCTTTTGATAGCTTTGGTTCCGCCCCTGAAAAGGTGGCGGATAGGGCTCTTGTAATACAGTGGGCGGTACTTTGTCTCCCGCCTGTCTGTTGGCGGTGTCCTCCGCGCTGTTTGTTTCTACCGCTGTGGCAGTCGGAGTGTTAAAGTCGCTGTCTATGTTGGCGGTTTTCGCCACGTGGTAATCCCATTTTTTTTTTCGCCGGCCTGTTTGCGGTATTACTGCAGCTTTAACACTGACCGCCAGGGTTGTAATGAGGGCCTAAGTTCCCAACAAAGACAGAGCCTGACATTTACCTTGTTGTTTAAATGCACAGCAAATGTGATCCGTAGAATGGCCAGTAGGAACCAATGAGCAGTGCAGTAAGCCCTCCTTAAAAGTCTTTACGGTTAAACCCCATCTCATGCAGGGAGGCGGGCAGAAAGCCAGCGAGCTACCCATTGGACCTGTGAAGCTGAATAACAGTATTTTAAGTCCAGAAGGCCTAATCCACCCTCAGTCATGGGTAGCTTTAGAGTGGAAAGAGCTACCCGATGCCACCCCAGCGACCAAATCAGATGTGTGGCATGTCTGAAGAAGGAAAGAAGGATGAGCAGGGGAAGGTTTGCAAAATAATACTATCATCGGGGTAGCACACCATCTTCACTAGTGCCACATGGCCCACTACAGAAAGAAGAAGAGAAGACCAAAAGGCAAACTGGGCTTGGAGGGACTGTGATGCTCTGTAGAGATTTACATCCTGCAAATTAGTGGGAGAATGGTAGATATTAATCACTAGGTATTGAAAGGTAACTGGTTCCCATCTCAGTCTGAGATCTAATTGAATTTAAAGGGGAAAACAGTGCCACATTTTAACCGGTTCTGTGCCGCGGACGTAACGGTTACGTCCCGCGGCACAGTGCTCATGTGCCGAGGACATAACCATTAGGTCCTCGGCACTGAGCTCAGAGGGAGAGCTAGCTCACCCTCTGTGGGCTTCCCTCCCACCCCTCCAAGGCAAGGATGGAAGGGGAAGCCCTTACCCTTCCACCCCCACCCCCAACTCCCTCGTATTTACGTCAGTGCTTCCAGTGGAGTACAGAGAAACAGGTGAGTTTCTCCTCTGGCGGGTGGGGGGTTGTAAACAAAGGGCCCAGGAACTGGATAGGGCACCACTTGTCAGAGCAGGAGTCTCTCCAGAGACTCCAGGTGCTGGCGGAGAGAAGTCTTTGCTGTCCCTGAGACTTCAAACAACAGGAGGCAAGCTCTAACTCAAGCCCTTGGAGATTTCTTCACAAGATGGAAGGCACACAAAGTCCAGTCTTTGCTCTCTTACTCTGGCAGAAGCAACACTGCAGGAAAGTTCCACAAAGCAAAGTCACAGGCAGGGCAGCACTTCTTCCTCAGCTATCAGCTCTTCTCCAGACAGAGGTTCCTCTTGGTCCCAGAAGTGTTTCTAAAGTCTGTAGATTTGGGTGCCCTTCATATACCCATTTTAGTCTTTGAAGTCACCTTTCTTCAAAGGGGACTCACACCTACTTGTGAAATCCTGCCTTGCCCAGGCAAGGCCTCAGACACACACCAGGGGGTTGGAGCCGGCATTGTCAGAGGCAGGCACAGTCTTTTCAGATGAGATTGACCACTCCACCCCTCCCTCCTAGCAGAGATGGCTAATCAGGAAATGCAGATTACACCCCAGCCCCCTTTGTGTCACTGTCTAGTGCCAGGTGAAAAACAACCCTACTGTCAAACTGACCCAGACAGGCAATCCACAAACAAGGCAGAGTCACAGAATGATTTAAGCAAGAAAATGCTCACTTTCTAAAAGTGGCATTTTCAAACGCACAATCTCAAAATCAACTTTACTAAAAGATGTATTTTTAAATTGTGAGTTCAGGGACCCCAAACTCCACATGTCCATCTACTCTCTAGGGGAATCTACACTTTAATCATATTTAAAGGTATGCCCCCATGTTATCCTATGAGAGAGACAGGCCTTGCAACAGTGAAAAACGAAGTTGGCAGTATTTCACTGTCAGGACATATAAACCACATTACTATATGTCCTACCTTATCCATACACTGCACCCTGCCCTTGGGGCTACCTAGGGCCTACCTTAGGGGTGCCTTACATATAAGAAAAGGGAAGGTTTAGGCCTGGCAAGTGGGTACACTTGCCAAGTCGAATTTATAGTGTAAAAATACACACACAGACACTACAATCGCAGGTCTGAGACATGATTAGAGGGTTACTTATGTGGGTGGCACAATCAGTGCTGCAGGCCCACTAGTAACATTTGATTTACAAGCCCTGGCACCTCTAGTGCACTTTACTAGGGACTTACTAATAAATCAAATATGCCAATCATGGATAAACCAATCAACAATACAATTTACACAGAGAGCATATGCACTTTAGCACTGGTTAGCAGTGGTAAGGTGCTGAGAGTTCAAAAACCAACAGCAACAGATCAGAAAAAATAGGAGGCAGGCGGCAAAAAGATTGGGGATGACCCTGCATAAGCAAAATAGTCCAACAGACCCCAAACCAGCATCAGCCTAATAGATGTATAAAAGAAAAATTTGCTTATCAACTCGCTGTGCTATCCCCTCAATCTCTACAAGTTTTTGGCCTTTTTCTGTAGCAGGCACCGGGCCCACCCCCACTAGTGAGGTACTATTTTTATCAGGAGACTTGGGGGAACGCTGGGTAGAAGGAAATTTGTGGCTCCTCTCAGATTCCAGAACTTTCTGTCACCGAAATGAGAGGAAAAAGTGATTTTTTGGCCAAATTTTGAGGTTTGCAAAGAACTCTGGGTAACAGAACCTGGTCAGAGCCCCACAAGTCACCCCATCTTGGATTCCCCTAGGTGACTGTTTTTCAAAAATGCACAGGTTTGCTAGGTATCACTAGCTGCTGGCTGAGCTAGAGGCCAAAATCCACAGCTAGGCACTTTGCAAAAAATAGCTCTGTTTTCTTTGTGAAAATGTGATGTGTCCAAGTTGTGTTTTGGGGCTTTTCCTGTCACGGGTGCTAGGCCTATCCCCACAAGTGAGGTACCATTTTTATCGGGATACTTGGGGGAACGCTAGGTGGAAGGAAATTTGTGGCATCTCTCAGATTCCAGAACTTTCTGTTACCGAAATGAGAGCAAAAAAGTGTTTTTTAGGCCAAATTTTGAGGTTTCCAAAGGATTCTGGGTAACAGAACCTGGTCAGAGCCCCACAAGTCACCCCATCCTGGATTCCCCTAGGTGTCTAGTTTTCGAAACTGCACAGGTTTGCTAGGTTTCTTTAGGTGCCGGCTGAGCTAGAGGTCACAATCCACAGTTAGGCACTTTGCAAAAAACAGCTCTGTTTTCTTTGTGAAAATGTGATGTGTCCACGTTGTGTTTTAGGGCATTTCCTGTTGCGGGTGCTAGGCCTATCCACGCAAGTGAGGTACTATTTTTATCGGGAGATGTGGGAGAACACAGAATAGGAAAACAAGTGTTATTGCCCCTTGTCTTTCTCTACATTTTGTCCTTCCAAATGTAAGACAGTGTGTAAAAAAGACATCTATTTAAGAAATGCCCTGCAATTCACATGCTAGTATGGGCACCCCGGAATTCAGAGATGTGCAAATAACCACTGCTTCTCAACACCTTATCTTGTGGCCATTTTGGAAATACTAAGTTTTTCTTGATACCTATTTTTCACTTTTTATATTTCAGCAAATGAATTGCTGTATACCTGGTACAGAATAAAAACCCATTGCAAGGTGAAACTCATTTATTGAATCTGGGTACCTAGGGTTCTTGATGAACCTACAAGCCCTATATATCCCCGCAACCAGAAGAGTCCAGCTGGCGTAACGGTCTATTGCTTTCAAAAATCTGACATTGCAGAAAAAAGTTACAGAGTAAAACGTGGAGAAAAATGGCTGTTTTTTAACTTCAATTTCAATATTTATTGATTTCAGCTGTTATTTTCTGTAGGAAACACTTGTAGGATCTACACAAATGACCCCTTGCTAAATTCAAGATTCTGTCTACTTTTCAGAAATGTTTAGCTTTCTGGCATCCAGCAGTGGTTTCTCACCCATTTTGGTCACTAACTGGAAGGAGGCTGAAATCACACAAAATAGTAAAAATGGGGTATGTCCCAGTAAAATGTCAAAATTGTATTGAAAAATTGGGTTTTCTAATTCAAGTCTGCCTGTTCCTGAAAGGTGGGAAGATGGTGATCTTGCCACCGCAAACCCTTTGTTGATGCCATTTTCAGGGAAAAAACCACGAGCTGCCTCTGCAGCCCTTTTTTCCAATTTCTTTGAAAAAAAAAAAACTTTTCACTGTATTTTGGCTAATTTCTTGGTCTCCTTCAGGGGAACCCACAAAGTCTGGGTACCTGTAGAATCCCTAGGATGTTTGAAAAAAAGGACGTAAATTTGGCATGGGTAGCTTATGTGAACAAAAAGTTATGAGGGCCTAAGCGCGAACTGCTCCAAATAGCCCAAAAAAAAGGCTCGGCACAGGAGGGAAAAAGGCCAGGCAGCAAAGAGGTTAAAGAAACACTAATTACATATTAAAATGTTTACATTTTGTTTGTGCAATTTATATCCCAAACTTTTTGAAGATTCTATGTGTACTTGACACTTAGGGATAACCCAGATCCCTAGGCCCATATTTATACCTTTTGTAGCACTGCGTTTGCGTCATTTTCTGACGCGAAAGTGGTGCAAACTTACAAAATATAATAGAATTTTGTAAGTTTGCGCTGCTTTTGCATCAAAAAAAGTATAAATCAGACACTAGTTTGGCTTTTTCTCAATTTCAAAAATATTTTAAGAAATGGACAAAGTGGGCAATTTCTTTGCACAACCTTTGCAAAGGGTCTGGCCCCTGCTCACCCTTCACAAGCATGAACAGCGGACCATTGCACCAGAGGAGTTTGCCAAGGTGGGTGGGTGCTGCTTGTTCAACCACTTGACAGTGCCTCTTCTTTTTCTCTCCTGTCTGCAGAGTCAGCTCCCCAGGTACCCAATGCATTCTGTTAGTCTTGGTGGACCCATCTTATCTGATTTTAGGAACTGTTCCACCTTGTTCTTCTCTTCCTTATACATCCAGTTCTTAGCAAAAACCTCCAATTTGATCTCGATTTCATCCTCCTCTTTTATTATCTTTAATTGGGTGTCCAGGCTCCCAGTTCTGAGATAAATATGGAGTCCCAGACAAACACTATTGTGCTGTGAGACTACAGACAAGTTGTGGGTACCACACATCCTGACATCAGGTGTGAGACTGTCGCACACACCATCTGCCCTACCTCATTACATTTCTTTGAGGTTGAAAGTACATGGGCAGTTGGGGTGAGCCAGATGTTTTTGTTCAATTTGTTTAAACTAGCATAAGGTTAATTACCTTAATGTTTCCCAAACTATGTGCAAGGGGTTTTAAAATGTTCAGAAACATAATCTAAACGTTGTTGTTTCTTTTTCTTTAAGAAAGATTGGGTAGATTCGTGTAGGGGTGAGGTGATGGCCTTGACACAGTGCTGAAGGGTATTAATTTACTTCTGAACAAGGACGTAATGTGACACCTGAATGTAGAATACCAGGAGGCAATCACAAAATGACCACAGTAAATAAAAAAAAAGAGTAAATAAATGCACTAATAACGTAATGGGGTATGGCCTCTCTTGAGTGTGTCTGTAAAACCAACGTTTGTCCTTGAATTTATGTTCTGAATTTTGACCTTTGGTCCTGAATTTGTTTCCTGAATTTTGACCCTTTGTCCTGAATTTTTTACAGTCCTATCCAGAATTTGCCTCAATGCCAGGTGGTCACCCTAGTCCAGGTGCTGGTTGCAGGTTGCAGTCCTTGATGTCCATGAGACTGCAGGAGAATAGGGGGAAAGCCAACAAGTCCTTGGAGTCACCTTGGATTCAAATGAGAGGAGTCCAGTCTTTCCTCAGCAGTGCAGAGATCAACAGACAGCAAGGCAACTCATCAAAGCAGAGAGCAGCCCATCTTGGATAGCAGTCCAGCAGAGTGGCACTCCTTGTAGCACAACAGTCCTTAATTCTGGCAGAGTTCCTTACAGGTTCAGTAGTGTACAGATTTAGTAGGCTCAAAGACCCAATTCTTATACTCAAATTTGCTTTGAAGTTGGGGTGACTCTAAAGAAGGGTCTTTGAAGTCTTCAGAGGTCCTTTAATCATAGCCCTGGCTCAAGACTATCAGTAGGGGGTAATCAGCTCATTGTGGGGGCACAGGCACTCCCTATTCAGGTGTGTCAGCTCCGTCCTCCCTGCCTGCCCAGGAAGATCGATCAGAATGCAAATTACTGCAAATATGTACTCAGATACACCTAACCTTCCTGTGTTTGTGGCTGGTAGATGAAATGCACAAAGTGTAGCTGTCACCCACCCCAGATATGCATTGAAGACAGGCTGCTGGTGCACAGAGCTATTTGCAGCCAAAATGCCCACTTTCTAAAAGTGCCAATTCTAAAATAGTACTGTTAAATCCAACTTTACCAGTAACGAAGATTTATCATTACGATTCCAATGATATGAAACTTGAGACAGCTATTCCTTTCTTATCGGAAATTACAGCTTAAAAATATAATAAGGAGTTCCCAACTCTGGTCTATAAAAGGAGAATGCTTCAAATTAGTGAAACCGCTCTAGGGAGTTTTTCACTACTAGGCCATGTAAAACTTAAAAGTAAAAGCTCTATCTTTTAGTTAGTACATGTTCTATCTTTTAGTTACATAGCACCCTGCCCTATGGGCTGCCTAGGGCTTGTAGTGTAGTGCATGATTTACAGAGTAACCTTTCTGAATCAGTGTAACATAATGGCTAGAATAGAATATATGAAAGGTTGGTTTAGAATGTTTGAGTTCCCTGGCACACACAGATGAATAAAGATATGTAATTTATAGCTCCCTGTGTGGCCTAATTATTCAGTGGGTACCAGACGTGGGAAGACACTACAACTGGCAATGAATTAGGGGATAAGCAACCCAAAGAAGAAAGTGCTCTCCAGGAGAGTTTGCGTTGCTCCAAGCAAACTGCTTGTGCGTGCCATGTGTGCCATCAAAGTGCAAAGTCAATGTTTGGAGCACAACTCCGCCGGTTTGAAGCATGTGAATGGAAGGAAAGCTTCATGGAAAAGTCTATGCATCATTGGTGAAAAATCTATGACTAAGATCTTACAAAAAGGTACCACGCTGTTTGCAAAACAAAGTTATAGAATATATACAGTAGAGCGTTAACGCTGAAGGTGGACACAAACAGGTTCAGAAAGCCCAGTAAAGTCAATATACCAAATTGTGTTGGCTGACAGAATAAGTTAAAAAAAATCATACTACTATTCCTCTTACCTGGCTCTTGATAAGTGGAGCACTACGACCTCCGGGTGGGGAGACCCAAGAAGAACCACTGGCATTTTGCTTACTGAGCTGTGCAATACCTGAAGCGGCATACCATCAAACCTGCCAGGTGACGACTCAGAACAACTCTAGAGGTCTTCATGAGAGAAAGGGCCCTAATGGAGACCAAGAAGATTGTCAAAACTCCATGGCCTGTCCTGGATGACCCAGAGGCTAAAACATCATCAGACCTCAGTGATGATGCAGATCACCAAGGACAGTCAACAGTGTTTGACAGAGCTCAACCCCCAGCGTCAGATACTCACAGGAAGAGTTGAAATGCTGCTGCCTTCCTCAAACCACCACCACCATTGGACACCGCCAAAAAGCAAAATATAAAAGCAAAATATTAGTGGCAGGTGGACTGCATGGATAGAGACATTAGAAGATTGCATAGATGCACCTGATGAGGCTGAAAACCAGAGGCTTATCAAGTATCTCAAAAATCTTGAAAGTGATGGTGTGAACAAAGTGTTAAAGAAAAAAAAAGTCACATACTGTCAGAAAAAGAATGCGTTGAATTTCAAGTTTAATCCAGCACAAAACATTGAATATGAGAAATATATTTTCAGTAAAGAACATAAAAGAGTTGGCAAAACAATTGAATTTGTTGAAAGGCTGATTAGACACTGCATGTTAGATTAATTTAATAATGAAAAAGACATGTGGCTTAGAGTGATCGTTGGATGCTTTTCCGATTCATTCAGACTATAATTCATTCAGACTACGAATGCTGAGAGAAACTCTTAGTCTAGAGCGAATGTAGATGGCTGTCAGAGCTGAGGAATGTGCTGCAGACATGGAGGCTGGAAGCGCCCAGAGAGAGTCAGTCATAAGTGTCAAAAGTAATTCAAAACAAAAGACTGAAAAACACAAAGCAATTCTATATGCAAAAAGAAGTTGTGCTTCTGGTGTGGTTTTGTGTTTCCACACAAAGGAAAGTGCCTGCCATTTGTCAGATACGCAAAGGCTGTGGTAAAGAGAACCATTTTGGGATGATGTGCAGAGAAAAGGAAAAAGTATGTGGCCACCCGGACTTTCCAGTAGCAACGTTTAGCGCACGGCATACAGTCAAGCGGCCACATCAATTGAGGCAAATAGATACTAAACAAAGTCAATCACCGTCTAAAATAATTGTCAAACAGTTCTTCACCCTCAATAATAAATTAAAATGAAAAAAAGTGATTGTGCCATGTCAATGCTTACCTCAGAAAAAACTTGCACATGTCGGACTGGTTGCCTGTGAAGAGAAAAGTCAGTCAAAGAAAAGTGGATATGTCAAAATAACAAAATCATGCAAACACCGTCCAAAGATTACTAGAAAAAGAGGTCGGCAACAGTAGCTTGTCCAAGGCCGCACCTTCCCTTACAGTTTATTGAGTACAATAATGGTGCTCGAACACTCAAAAGCGTACCTGTTGCCAAATTACGTATACTGAGATAAATAAGATCCTACACCAGTTAATATGAAGTCAAAAGAAGGGACAATTTGTGGAGCACACTTATGAACAGAATTTCTAGCTGTCCAACATACTGGATTCAATAATCTATACACACTGATGACAACATATGAGATTACAATACACACATAAAATTCACACAAAAATCAAAAACAAAATATCAATTGGTATGTGGCAAATATATTAAAATCTATTTAATATACATAGTCGTATCCATTGTAAAAATATAATTCTTGACAACCACAGTTCAGCTTATGTTGGAATCTATACAGTAGGTGTACAATTCAGCCCGGTTGGAAAAATAAATTGAGATAGGTGCATCTGTAAACAATCTTGCATGAGTTCACAGGATTCAGCCGACACGTGTTTCGTCCTGTTATAGGACTTTTTCAAGGATCCTTGTAGGTATACAAATCCATAGTAGTCCAAAGATTTCCTTATAACTAGTTATCCTCATGGTGCATCGATATTCACATATTATGGGACAGAATTGATATATCCCAAAAAGAAAAAGCCAATATGGTCCTCACAACACCTCACACAAATACATCTTCATGAGCTGTACATATTTCTAAAGGACAAACAGTGTCATGACCACACAAACTTGCCAAGTCAAATCAAAGAAGTGCATGAGAAAAGCAAAGAGATATCCTCAGTGGAGACAGCAAAGCCCAAACTGGAAGAAGGTTTGCAGAGTAATCTTGCGCTTATTTCAAAGGAAGAATCAAGAAGAGAAGATCCAAGATGGCCGCTGTGAGTCCTGAAGGTTAGTTACAGTTCTAGTCTAGTAATCGGTTGGTTGCTAGGTTACGAGCTCTCCAGCTGGGAGCCTTGCACTTCAACTGAGGTCTGACAGGAATCAGCTGTGTGGAGAGAGAGCGCGCTTTAGAACAGAAACTCCTGTGAGGTAAAATTACATTTGAAGATTATATTACAGAAAACGGATAAATATTGTCAAGGTTTATTCAAAGAGTTTGATAGTAGACCGTTCCCCTGGAAGTCGGCAAGGCTACAGAGTTAATGTGTGAATTAACCTTATGTTTACAAGGTTCTTGTTTAAGATATTAAAGTCAAAGAAAAAACGAACTTTAAAAGAGCAAGTATCTACAAATGTCAAGGTTATAAACAAAGGCCAAGTTTAAAGGAGAAACGAACTGTTAACAAATAAGCATTTACAAATTCAATGGTAATAAACCAAATAGAGTTTAAAAGAGAAACAAACTTAAATAAACAAGCATTTACAACTACAAGTTATCGACAGATGTCGAAGTAAGGAAGGAGAAACTAACTGTAATAAACAAGCATTTACAAATACAAGTTATCAACAAATGTCGAAGTAAGAAAGGAGAAACGAACTTTAATAAACAAGCATTTACAAATACAAGTATTGACAGAAGTCACAATAAGACAGGAGAAATTAAATAACATCAGCTGATTTGAAGAACGCATTATCACCAACTATATATATATATATATATATATATATAGCAACATAAAACCAATCTCTAACAAAGGTTGAGAAGTTCTTCCAGAATCAGTAATAAGCATTTTTTTAAGAAGAGCTATCATTTATAGAGAGAAGCAAGGCTACAGAGAACTCAGGGTGAGTGAAGAAATAATAGAATTAAAGAGAATTAAGTGTTGAGAGTAGAAAGTGAAAAACTGATGTTGTATGTCCCTAGTAATTGCGACTGTGACTCTTGCAGGTGCTGTATCCAATCTTAGATGTGAAGAGGCAGACTGAGTACTGGCATTCATCATCTCTGTGGCAGTCTCTCTACCATCCCATTCCCCTTTCTCCCTCCGGGGTACTCAGCACGAAGGATTAATATTCGTTGTGAGTAGCTTGGGTCGGGACTGAGGAGTTATCTTCTGCTTCTGAGGAAATCGAATTGAAGTATCCTGACAAACGGCATCCCAATTTTGCGCCAAACTGTCCATAGATTACATTGGAAGTAAATGGATGCTCAATACCTTACATTATCAAAAGTGGTGCTTCGAGAAATAAAATACCTGAAGTAAAGTAAAATGAACTTACTCTGTTACTACGGCTTATGGAGTCAAAGACCAAAGTGTACCCTTGAGCTGGCATTGACAACCATGAAACGTAAAAGTTCATTTATAGTGACAGTTAAACATAAGAAAACAAAGGTAAAAGCACTGATTCATGTTCTTAAGGTACAGCAGCAAGTGCCTGCTTGCTCAGTTTAAACATAGCTGCTGACATGGGACTGATTTCAGAGAATTACAACATGAATGCTTATCATGTGATACTAAGTCAATTCCCTTCATTGTTTCATGGTTTAGGAAAATTAAAGATTATGAAAGTAAAACTGCATATTAATGAGGATGCCTATCCTGTTGCTCAGAGACATAGGCAAGTTGCTTTTCATTTACAGGAAGCTGTTGAAAAAGTCCTTGAACTGCTACGTAAGCATCACATTATTGAACATTCCACTGGTCTAATGCCACGGATTTCTTCCATAGTAGTAGTCCCTAAAAAGGGCAATGAAGAAAGTGTGCACACATGCGTTGACAAGCACCAGGTGAACAAAGCGATTGAATGAGAGTGACTTCCACTGAAATGAGTGACTGCTGAAATGATCACGTTATTGAACGGTGCCAACATATTCTCTTGACTTGAATGAAAGTTATTATCAGTTGGAAATAAAAGCATGCTACTGATATAGTACAACCGTTGCTACACATGTTGGTTTGTTTAGATTCTAGTGACTTAGGGCCTGATTTAGATTTCGGTGGACGGATTACTCCATCACGACAGTGATGGATATCATGCCCGCCAAAATATAAATCCAATTATTTCCTATGGGATTTATTTTTCTGTGGACGGGAAATACATCACCATTGTGATGGAGTAACTCATGCACTGAAATCTAAATAAGGTCCTTATTTTAGATGTCATTGGCTGCAGAACATTTGCAAAACATCCTACGATGCATGATACAAGTTGTTTTGAATGCATTTATCTATAGCGATGACATACTGGTTTTATGAGGTACACAGAAGGACAATGATAGATCCCTCGCACAAGTATGTCAATTACTAAGTGATGCTTGCTTAACTTTGAATGCAGACAAGTGTGAGTTCAAAAAGACAAAATTTTAATTATTTAGCCATATCATTTCTGTTGACGTCTGACTGCAAAAATTCAAGTTTTGACAAATGTGGAACCTCCACAAGATGTTTCAATGGTATGTTCTTTTCTTGGACTGGCCAGCTACTGTTCATGATACATAAAGGACTTTGCCACTGTCAGTTCTCCATTACAAGAGTTAACAAGGAAAAGTGTTTCCCTTAAATGGTAACAAGAATGTGAAAGGAGTTTCAAGAGAATCAAATATGCCATTGAAAACGTCCAGCCCTGGCAAAAAAGGCCTCTTTTAAATACTTTTTTGAGCGATATCTGGGCCTTGTCCAGTGTGAGTAGGTGGGGCAAATCTTTGTGGGTTACTTGACAAAAGGTACCCCAAAGAGTAAACCCACAGCCACTTTGCTTGCTTCAGAGGTGGCAAGGTTGTTTAGTTAGCATCAATATGCATAAGAATGGACTCTTTGCGCCCAACCTATCAATATATCAGTGTTCACAGGCAATCCAGATTCCTTAGATTGGGACGCCCGTTCCAGGATTTTGATTAAGGATCCAGACATGTCCAGTAATTTTTCTTGGCACTTACACTACGCTCCATCCAACCCTTTCTTAAGATTCCTGGAATATTTCTTCATGAACATCTCCATAGTGGGATCAACCTCAGGAGCATCTCCTACCTTCCCCTCCAAATCAGGTCTGGGACATTCTGCACGAAGGGGGGCACGGACGTCTGTATCAAAACTTTTATGGATGTGTGATTGCACATATTTTGTCACTTCAGGGGTAGGAATCAAATTCGATGCTCTGGGATAAATTATATCAGCAGGGTCAAATGTGAGGAATTACCTGCCCTAGAATTCTCTGAAGAAGATGGGGAAAACAAAGAATCTTTATGCGCAGCATAATTATGTTTGCTGGCCCTTTTGCAGAGTAATTTAGCAAAGGCCTCTGCATGCTCGTCGGAAGATGCAGAATCCGCCGCTTTATCTTTATCCCTAGGGTAAGCACCCTCGTTCTGTGCCGGACGTTCCGGCATTCAACCTTGGGTGCAAGCATAATCCAAGACGTGGCCTGAAAAAGGCCCCATTGCCCTGACCAGGGCCTCATTAACAGGCTGCAGTACTCTACAGTCTCAACCAAATTCATTTTAAGCTGCTTACTGGTTTCCTCAGGTTAATAGCCTGCTCAGCTTCATAAAGGTCCCATTGAGCCATTCTCTTTCTGTAAACTTTGTTTTGTGCAAGTAGGAAAGCAAGAAAGATCACATGGGGAGTGTTGAAAATCCCTACCAGGCTGGTATCCTAGGCCAATAAAATGTGTAGGGAGCAGTCTGGTCCAAGAAAACACTCTAGGCAGAGTCTATTCAGTTTACACAACCCTGTGCTCAAGCAACAGGTTGTTAGTGGAGCAAAAATAGAGAGATAACTAAATGGGGCAACTCCACAAGATCGCTACTATGAGCTGAATTCTGAAAGCACAAGGCTTCAGAAGCTCATATTCGCAGCACGGCACGATGCGCGTAGTGAAAATAGAAAAGGGAAAAGGGACTACACTAGTAAGCGTAGTCCGCTTCCACTCCACGGATGGCCACAGATGCAAGTCGCCATGCAGAAACGCCAACCATGAATTAGAACACGTTAGGAAACACTTATGAAAGGAAATAAAGTGCGCTGAATCGCGTCGCTGCGTGCACAAAAAGTACAAAATAAGCAAATATTGCATAACAAGAAGGTCAAGAAGTACTTATCTGGCTGCGGAGCAGTAAAGAAAGAGGAAGTGATGTTTAAAGTCATGGTTTATATACGAAGATTCTGTATGGTGATTGGGCCATGTGATAATATTCTATATACTCATAGGTATTGAACTTTTTTGTTTTACTTTAATGTGATTGGCTGCTGAGTTTTTCAGTAAAAGAAAGAGAAAGCATAATGAAAGCCTCCGGTCCTGACATAGAATCTGTTTACCATAAAAGCATAACGGAATGCTTGAGCGATCTTGGAATCCCTATATTCAAAGAAAAATTTAATAAGACACGTCCTGCTAGTTACTAAGGAAAAGTATGTGAGCAAGAGAAATACTGATATTGGTACCAATTGGGAGAAATGTTAAATTAGGAAACAAGATAAACACAATTTTACATTTGCAGGCAAAGTACCTAAAGCCTGATATAAAGTGTTATCCCATTCTACCTAACTCTCTCACCTACTTAGATAGCTTTCTCAACATTCAGCTTCTGTCCTGTGGCTTCTTTGGCAACAGACATTAAGAATATTGAAAAAGAAAGTAACCCCTCAAAAATAAATTCCACTGCCCACCTTTGTGCAATAAATATAAACCTTCACCAGAGAGCAGCCTTGTTTCTGCCTGGGATGTGGCCTGGTCATTTGGTTCCTAATCAGTGGCTGAGAACACAGGGTGCTTGGTGTGCAGGAAGGATTCCTTGTCTGCTTCATCTAAGATGGTAAGAAGGCTTTGGCATGCTAAGAGCCTTGTTATCCTTAATGGCCAAGGTGGACCTGAAGGGTTTCTCCTAGCGCAAGGCAGCTCATCATGTGGTCCAGGATGTTGGGCTGAGACTTCGGAGGAAGGAGTACAGTGGTGCGTAAGATCAGAGATGCCAGGTGGATCATGGGCAGGGTGTAGGACATTCAGGCGGTCATTCCGATGACCGCCAGGGCCGGGGACCGCGGATGCACCGCCAACAGGCTGGCGGTGCATCCAGGCCAATTCTGACCGCGGCGGTAAAGCCGCGGTCAGAAAAGGGAAACCGGCGGTTTCCTGCCGGTTTTCCCCTGGCCTGAAGAATCCTCCATGGCGGCGCTGCAGGCAGCGCCGCCATGGGGATTCCGACCCCCTTCCCGCCAGCCTGGTTCTGGCGGTTTTGACCGCCAGAACCTGGCTGGTGGGAACGGGTGTCATGGGGCCCCTGGGGGCCCCTGCAGTGCCCATGCCAATGGTATGGGCACTGCAGGGGCCCCCTAACAGGGCCCCACAAAGATTTTCAGTGTCTGCATAGCAGACACTGAAAATCGTGACGGCGCCGGCTCCATTCGGAGCCGGCATCCCCGTGGAAGGGGGTTTCCCGCTGGGCGGGCGGGCGGCCTTCTGGCGGTTGCCCGCCAGCCCAGCGGGAAACTCAGAATGACCGCCGCGGTCTTTTGACCGCGGTACGGTCTTCTGGCGGTTCCCGCTTGGCGGGCGGCGGGAAATGACCCCCTCAGTCTCTTTTCTTGTGCTGTGCTATCCAAGACAATGTCATTTTCCTGTGACTTTGGGAGTGTTTGTGTTATGTAGCCATTTTAACTATAATTGTACACATGTTATTTTAGCAAACTAGGCCTACTGCTGTGCACTTTAACCTAGATATATTTTATTCACCTTTATTTTATTATTTTACCATTAGCCACATTTGCAGCCTTGTTTTATTTTCTCTATCTAGCTGTTCTTCTCCTAGGACACCACTGTATTCTTAAACAAGACATTTCTTTCACTCTGTTCCTTTCTCAAGGCTGCAGTAAGATAGTTTTCCGGTAAAAGTGGTACGCTTTGTCTCCAATGTTCACAGAAACATACACACTCTTTTGTGGGGATCCTTTCTTGGAACATCAGTTGTTTTATTACTTTATTACTTTATTACTTTGACCCATGTATGTTAGAGGGAGATTCCAGCCAGATGACCACAACTGTCTGCTGATTGCCTCGCTACAGCGGCTTATGTACACTACAGGCCTCTTGCTCAGGTATGAGGGATGATATCTTCCCAGTGGGAACCTGAAGGGCAGAATTAGAGCTTAACATGCTGTGCTCTAACATAGCTTAAGTAGGAACTATCCCTAAAAACCTTAGTGACAACATGGTAGCATTATTCTTGTGTTTTACTATCCTTGTCACAATTTTAATCCTATTGTGCTTCATCGTTTTAGTTATTGCAATACAGGCTTTATTATCTAAGATGCAGTTACTTCAATAAAACCTTATTGAACTTTACTTTGCCTCTGAATGTCCTTGCATAAGTGAGACTAATGTAACTGAGAGAAATGGATGAGATCTGAGTGACCACGATTCCCCTGAGAAGTCATTTATGTCATGCGCCCGGTTGCCCTAATGATCCCTGTGGAAATGAGGAACTTCTAGTTAGCCGGACCAAACCCGGATTAGGCCGACAGGTGTCACATGGTGCAGGACCAGACCCAGACCCCCGCAGTACAGGTGATTCTATTGCCCAAATCCAGTAGTCCCATTAGGATAATGAGAACCTACGTGACATGGCACCACCAACATTTGGTCAGGCACTAATTTTTGGGTCCTCCTGAGTTTTTCTGTCCCACTACCTGCAAAGACACCTCAATACTATTTGCGGAGACGTCCGTGGTATTGAGAATTGTTCCTACTCAGCAAAGTAGGGAGTACCTAACTAACGCTGTAGGTTCTTCAAGCTTGGACCCTAAAAAGATAATCCCCTTTGGGTGTGCTCATCTCTGAACAAAATTTACCATTCATAATGGCAAACCCACAGCGGGTAGCAATGGCAGTCAATATGCGACCGCCCCTTACTGCACATTTATTGGCACAATGCCTAACGGACCAGGGGGATCCAGTTTAATTTGTTATTGAAGCTCATGCAGCATACAGAACATAATTTTCTCATGCTTGGGTCACATTTCCAGCAGTTGATGGGAACACAGATACATTCCACCACTATACACCTGCAAATACACCTGACAATATAGAGCTTTTGCATATTTAGAAATACCTCTATCTCATCAAGACCATAATAATTGGTTTGATGGCTCCTTACCACATAAAATCCTACATGTTAGGTTAGGTCCTCTTAGTAATGATGGTCCTACCTGGCCTTTATTGGCCACATATACACCGCACCCTGATGCAGCAACCTTGACGGTAGCTGAAGTTCGCCGCTTATACACTGAGCTTACGGTAATATACAGACTATTCGTATAGTTTGTAATGCAAACATTAAATACAAACCCAGCACGTGCTGCCCCAGTGCAACCACATGCAGCAGCACCAGGCATTAATCCTGCAACTGTACATTCGATCATGGGTAAGGTACCCGCCAAACGGGAAGAGATTCCGTTTTGGTTAGCTCAAAAAATAAATGTACTGGAAGCAGTATTTCCCCATACGGGACCTCAGGAGAAGCATAGAATATTAACTATGTGCTTGCCATTTGGGCTGGTTCCCACTGTAGATATCTCCCATATTGACCAACATTCTTAACCATTTTTTAACCTCTGGATTTATACCTCAATCCCTTAAACCTGCTGTTGTTAAACCCCTACTGAAAAAACCCAAGCTCGACCCCACACTGCTAAGCAACTATAGGCCTATCGCTCTTCTCCCGATTCTGTCTAAGATAATGGAAAGCATGTAAATATTCAGCTAACATGTTTCCTAGAAGACCACAAACTTCTAGACCCTTCTCAGATGGATTTCAGGCCTCAGCACAGTACAGAATAAGCCTTACTAATAGTCATGGAAAGCACCCGCCAATTGTTAGATCGCAGTGGACACGCAGCTATCATTTTGCTAGATCTCAGTGCCGCATTTGACACTGTGGATCATAACACTCTCCTCCAAAGACTTTCTCCCATAGGAATGGAAGGCACAGTATTGAGCTGGTTCTCTTAATTCATGAAGGATAGAACCTTTCAGGTCCTTGACCGCTCATTTCTGTCCAAAACACTTTCCCTCACAAGCGGGGTCCCCCAGGGTTCCTAGCAGAGCCCCACACTCTTTATTATCTATCTTTCTTCCTTAGCTAAAGTCGTGGAACCTCATGGCCTCTCCTTGGTCTCATCTGCTGATGACACATAGTTAGTGGTATCACTCTCCAACGAGGATACCTCTCATTCAAACTTCTCATTGTGTCTGGCAGACGTAGCAAAATGGATGACCGAGTCCAAACTTTATCTTAATGATGGAAAATCAGAAGTAATGATTGTGGGTAATTGTCCCCCTTCTAATACTCCTACACTACTTCCAGAGGATTTTAAAAATCTTCCTACCCCGAAAGACCACATAAAGATCCTAAGCTTCTGGCTAGACCGTCGTCTTTCGATGGACCAGCAATCTAAAAAGATTGCCTCATCCTGCTTTTGCCTCTTAAGAACCATGAGGAAAATTCTCAGTCTCCTGCCTCCTCTTGCCAGGAGACTTCTTATGCAGGCCCTTATATTGTCACAACTGGATTATGGCAATTCTCTGTTTCTCAGTTCCCCTGGCTACGTGATAAGGAGACTGCAGGTAGTGCAAAATGCAGCCACACAATTACTCAAGAATATACCTAGACATATGTCGGCCAAACCTGCTTTAGTCTCCCTCCATTGGCTACCTATAAGACAACGCATTCATTTTAAAGCCCTATGCATGACACACAAAGCCCTTCATAACAATGGTCCCAAATGTCTTAGACAACACATTTCATTTTACGTCCCAGCAAGGACTTTGAGATCCTCTGCTCCCTGCTAGTTCATGTTCCTCAATTCAAGAGAACTATATGGGGAGGTAACTCTTTCTTAGTTAAAGCTGCTCACCTCTGGAATTTCCTTTCCTTAGACCTTCGACAAGAACATCTAGAACTACCTTTTCATAAAAAACTGAAGACCTCCCTATTCGCAACATATATATATATATTTTTTTCTTTTTGCCCCAAGCTATCACTTACCTTTTCAGAGCTGGGAGGCCGTTTGGTAGCCATGCGCTCTATAAATTCCCTAAACTAAACTAAACTAGATAACTGCAACATCTGGGCAACGGTATTTGCCATGCTCTGCCACTGCACATGGTACACCGACACTTGGCAATATTCTGGAAGTGTTAAAACAAATTCAAGATAAATACTGGGCTGTCCCGGCCCTAGACTTGGGGATGCAACTTATGGGCAATTTTGCCACTGTATCTTCAATTATATTAAGTAACCTTAAAGGGGAAGCAGAAGCACTATCAGTGTGTATGCAGCTCTGGGATGTTCCTGCACAGGATCAAGAATGTGAGCTGCCAAAGATTATAGTGGAGACCTATTCTAGTATTGGTCAAGATAGTCTGCGGGCCAGACCCATGAAACCACAGCTTCAGGGTAAATCTAATAAAGATTCTACCAAACAAGCACCTGAGGGTTCTAAAAAATGCTGGGATAAAAAACAACAAACACCTAAAAAAGAAAGGGGAGAATCTCCGCATTCGGAGACCCGTCAGAATAGATTTAGGCCCTCATTATGACATTGGCGGTAAATCCCACTTACCGCCATGCCGACTGCCGACAAAATAATGCTGCCGCGGCAGATAACCGCCAACCATATTGTGACACACACATACCAATCCGTCACTATGCAGCTACACACAGAAGTCCGCCAGCCCAAAGGTCAGTGATAAACTGGCAGTAGCATAACCCACACCGTTATGCCAACAGAACAACGCCCATCACATTATGACCCACGAATCACCGTGGTGGACATTCAATGATGGTAAACCATTGGCGGTACATACCGTGGTGCTCAAAATACACACACACATACAAAACACCACCACATTCATCAATTCAAACTACACACACCACACAAACACACCCAAACCACTATAAAACACACACCCACAGCCCTTTACAACTACAAACAATTGCCAACAGAGAGCTACAGTAAGAGCACCCACACAACCAGAGCCACATACCACCATCACCTATACACCACCTATGCACCTTACATCACACACCCCAACACATCACCCCACACACCCTCACCCACTCACAATACACCCATGGCACCACAAAGATACCCAAGGTTCTTAGAGGAGGAGCTAAGGGTCATGGTGGATGAAATCATGCTGGTAGAGCCACAGCTATTTGGATCACAGGTGCAGCAGATATCCATTGCTAGGAAGTTGGAGCTATGGCGGAGGAACGTGGACAGGGTAAACGCCATGGGACAGCACCCCAGAACAAGGGATGGCATCTGGAAGAGGTGGAACGACCTACGGGGGAAGGTACATTCCATTGCAGCTAGACACCAGCTTGCAGTACAGAGGACTGGTGGTGGACCCCCGCCTCCTCCTCCACAACTTACAACATGGGAAGAGCAAGTCTTGGCAATCATGCATCCTGAAGGCCTGGCAGGAGTAGGAGGAGAACTGGACTCTGGTAAGTCAACTCTCTATTACTATCGACCCTCCTACCAGCATGCCATCACATACCCCCACCCTCACCCTCACTCCCATTATTCCACCACCTCCCACATACCCCACCATCACAACCCACTCATCCCAATACCAAGCCCTGCATGCAACACCAATGCATGGACAACCCTCACAGACCTGTATGGACACCTATCACCACTGCATGCACACTAGAGAGAATAGCCCAGCCCACCAAATAACAACTCACACAAGGCAAATCTGCCAGAGCAATAACAACCGTAGAGGGCAACACACTCATGCACAATATGTCACACGTAGAAACAATAACACTGCAATTACATCACCACAGGTATCCTAGCCAATGTCACCGGAGAAGAGGTGCCAGTAATATCCAGTCCCCCCACAGAAGAGGCCCACATTGATGACAGCAGCTCTGCTCGCCTGGATCTGAATGACCAACCTGGCCCATCAGGGATCTCTGGACAGCATTGACAAATAATTGCACTTCTGTTGTCCTCATCCTCATCCTCTGCCTCCTCATCTTCACTGTCCCCAGGGTCCAGTGCTGCCACACGACCATCTCCAGCCTCCTCCTCCTGCAGAAAAGGCACCAGGCAATACAAGGCAAGGTTGTGCAACATACAGCATGCCACGATGATCTGGCAGACCTTCTTGGGTGAGTAGCACAGGGATCCACCTGTTAAATGGAGGCAACGAAACCTGGCCTTCAGGAGGCCAAAGGTCTTCTCTATATTTCTTCTTGTTCGCCCATGTGCCTCATTGTAACATTTCTCTGCCCTTGTCCTGGTATTACTCACAGGGGCCATTAGCCATGAGAGGTTGGGGTAACCAGAGTCACCTCCAAATATCAAGGCACAACTGTTACCCACACACTAACCCTTAGGGCCCACACCATACCTGTACACCAACATATACTGGGTGAGAACCAGGGCTCACCTATTAGCCACTCCCTGTGCTTCTGGAGTTGAGCCATCACATTTGGTATGCTGCTATTCCTCAGGATAAAGGCATCATGCACACACCCAGGACCTTTGCATTGATGTGGGAGATGTACTGGTCCGCCAGGTACACCATCTTCATGGAGTGAAAACTCTTTCGATTTCTGAACACCTGTTCATTTTTAACCGGGGGGGGGACAAATGCAATATGTGTTCCATCTATTGCCCCATTGATGTTGGGGATATGTCCCATTGCATAGAAGTCAGCTTTCACTGTGGCCAAATCCTCCACCTGGGAGAAAACGTTGTAGCTGCACATGTGTTTCAGGGCAGACAACACTCTGGTCAGCACTATTGAGATCATTGGCTTTGACATTCCTGCTGCCAAGCCCACTGTCACTTGGAAAGAACCTGTCGCCAGGAAATGGAGCACATATAGCACTTGCACAAGGGAGGGTATCCCGGTGGGGTGACGGATAGCAGAGATTAGGTCAGGCTCCAATTGGGCACACAGCTCCGTGATTCTGGCCCTGTCAAGTCTACAGGTGAGGATAATGTGCATGTCCTCCATTGTTGCGAAGTCCACCAGGTTTCTGTACACAAGGGGATGTCTCCATCTCCTATTCATCTGCAGCAGTTGCAAACTATGAGGTAAAATAGTGAGCAGCTGGTCATTATCTCAACATTTCAACCACTACAGTTCAATGCATGCTGTGATTGTAACAGTATTTTGTTGGAGATGTCCAAATGGTGCATTTGTGTACTGAGATGCAGTTAGGATCCATGGCCTGCACCCCCCTGAAATTGTGTCTGCCTGTCCTGTATGGAGGGACAGGTAGAAATTAGGTAATTCTGCTGACGTTGTGCGCCGTTGCGGGAGCCGGTCGAGAACCGCTGTGCAACTCCTCATTGGTTAACATTGGGCCCTATTGGGTACAGTGGCCAATGGTGATGTACGCCGGCGGTGACGGTCTGGACCGCCGCGGACGTGACCACAATTTTCTATCTGATTCCTCACTTGCTATCTGACCTTCAACAGGAGAGGACCTACACTGCATGTGCTGCTGTGACCTGTGTCTAGAACTGACCATGGTTCGTGTGACTGGAAAAAGGGCTCCTGCCTTCACCTCGGCAGAGTTGGAGCGACTGGTGGACGGGGTCCTACCCCAGTACCGACTGCTGTATGGGCCTCCAGACCAACAGGTGAGAACAGCGTGAGTACGAAGCATAGGGCATGAAAGCATGGAGTGCTGTGTGTGAAGTTCTCATCTAGGGGGTGGGTGGTGGATGTGCCCTGGGCAGCGTGCAGCATGTATGGTGGGCCAAGTCTGTGCTAATGGGGATGAGAAGGGGCATGGTGGGCTATGAGTGTAAAAGGCAGGGCAGTTGGACTACTACCCTTCCCTATGTATATTCACCCTGCAGGTCAGCGCCCATCAAAAGAAGGGTATATGGCGTGCAATCGCCAAGGACATGCGGATCCTAGGGTTCGACTGCAGGTGGAGCACCCACTGTCAGAAACGGTGCGAGGACCTGAGACGCTGGGTGTGGAAGATGGCGGAGGCCCAATGAGAATGGGGTGCCCGTCGAACCCTGACCCCCGATGGCCCCCATACTGGCGGTGGCCTATCTGGAGCTAGATGGGTGCTTGGGGGCATCACAGCAGCCACAAGGGGGTGAGTACAGTGCCCTAATATACAACTTGAGCCCAGTGGGGTAGTATCCGGTGGGGGTGGCCTGGCATTGCAGGGTAGGTATCATGTTGGGCAGGGTTCTGATGTGAAGGTACTCCAACCAAGCTAGTAGCCATCCACTGCTGGGCAGGGGTCTGTGGGTCTCAGGTATGCTGCAATTGGCATTAGGTGTCCCTATCCAAGGGCTGGTGACTAGCATTGTGACTCGTAGAGCATTGCCTAGTACGTAGGGCTGTTCCCTGTGTGTGAGTGTGTCGTGTACGCCAACGGTGGTGTTGTTGGCGCCACTGACCAAGAGTATCCTTTGTCTCTCCCCCCCTTTTTGTTTTGTCACCCTGTCCTTATGTACATTAGCATCATCTGGTGGAGTAGCAGAGGCACCGGAAACAGAGGGAGCTGCATCCCACAGGACCCAGTGGGACAGAGGGCTAAGGGGGCACCACAGCAGAGATAGCAAGGGACAGTTCGGACACGGATACCTCCTCAGATGGGACTCCCTGGTGGGGGGCGACACTTCTGTGACCACCCCAGCTAGAGGTACATCCGCCACCCCGTACCAGCACCGCCCTCCCAGCAGCCCCTCAGAGAGTTTCCCATGCCCGCACACCCAGTAGGGTGGGCATCTCCTTTGTCCCAGGCACCTCAGGCCCTGCCCCAGTCAGCCCTGCTGCCCTGAGTGAGGAGGCTATTGATCTCCTGAGATCCATCTCTGTTGGGCAGTCAACCATTTTGAATGCCATCCAGAGGCTGATAGCCCAAATGCAACAGACAAATGCATTCCTGGAGGGCATTCTCACTGGCTTGGCGGTCCAACATAGATCAACCCAGGCTCTGGCCTCCTCTCTGATGGCAGCCATTGTCCCTGTTTCCAGCCTCCCCCCTCCAACTTCCTCTTCCCAATCCCATTCCTCTACACCCCAACCAATTCCAAGCACACAGTCAGACGAGCATGCACCCAGGACAGCAGACGAGTGGACATGGCAAACATAAGCACCACACTTCATCTCACAGGCACTCACACAAACACCATCCAGAAGCAGACATATCAACATCCACTGCCTGCACTGTGGCCCCTGCTCCTCCTCGTCCACCTCCCTCCCAGTTGCATCTCCACTCACACCTGCATGCACTACATCCTCATCCACTACCATCATCATCAGCACACCTAACAGTACACGCCCATCACTGGCAGTCACCACCCCCACAGCCAGGCACACGTCCCCTGTGTCCTCTTCCACTGTGTCTGTGCCCTCTCCTCCCAAAGTACACAAACGCAAGCACTCAGACACCCAACAGCTATCCGCCTCACAACAGCATCCAGTCCATGCACCTGCTCCTGCTCCTGCACCCAAACACAGCAGACAGACACCTCCTACCACCACTCCCTCTTCTTCCACACCCAAGCTATCTCCCTCTTCCCGCCCCAATGCCCCTAAGAAGCTTTTCCTCTCCACCATTGACCTCTTCCCTACCTCTTCCCTCGTCCCTCACGTAAGTCCATGGTGGTCAAAACCCAGGCAAGCACCTCAGCCACCCAGTCCACGGGCACAGTAGTGTCCCCAACTACTTCCAGGTGGGAAAGGATCCCGGCCACCAGCCAGCCAGATGGACCGGGTGCCAGCCAAAAGTGCATCAAGAAATGGCAAGGAGTCAGCCCCATCTGCAGGACGGAAGGGCAAGGAGGCAGCCCCAGCTGCAGGACTAAAGGGCAAGGAGGCAGCCACAGCTGCAGGAAGGAGGGGCAAGGGGCATACAACAGCAGGCAGTAGAGACAAGGGGCCTGGTGGAGGGACTCAGTCAGAGCCCCCACCACCAACCATGGTGGTTTAGCCATTGGAGGCTGCAGGGGATGGGCTGTAGCCTCCCCCCACCACTGCCAACACCTCCACCAGCACCGCCACCAGCAGCAGCAGCCTCAGTGGGCAGCCGTCTGAGGCTGCAGGGGATGGGCTAGAGCCTCCCCCCACCACTGCCAGCACCGCCACTAGCACCACTGCCAGCAGCAGCAGCCCCAGTGGGCAGCCGTCTGAGGCTGCAGTGGATGGGCTGGAGCCTCCCCCCATCACTGCCAGCTCCACCAGCAGCACCACCACTGCCACCACTGAGCATCCTTCACCGCCAGCGGACAGTGTGTAGTCCTGCGTCCATGGGCTGTTGTGTGGCCTGGCCCCTGCAAATCCTGTGGGTCTGACACCCAGGTGAGAGACTGTGACCTTGCACTCCCCAAGATCTGCATTCCAGGGCACAATGCCCCCTCCAGAACCAGTGGAGAAGCTATCCACTCACCCCATCCTCCAAAGGATCAAGCTCACTGGGCAAAATGCCCCCTCCAGAACCAGTGGAGAAGCCATCCACTCACCCCATCCTCCACAGGATGAAGCTCACTGGGCACAATACCCCCTCCAGAACCAGTGGAAGAAGCCATCCACTTAGAGACTGTGGTCTTGCACTCCCAAGAACAAGCACAGGGCATGTTGCCCCCTCCGGTGCCAGTGGGCAAGTCACCCACTTGAGGGACTGTGGCCTTGCACTCCCCAGGATCAAGCACAGGGGATGTTGCCCCTCCAGAGCCAGTGGGCAAGTCATCTACTTGAGAGACTGTGGCCTTGCACTCCCCAGGACAGAGTAATGGGCATGTTGCCCCCTCCAGGACCAGTGGCATTGTACCATCTTCCAGCTGAGGTGTCCCCCCATTCCCTGTCCCCCTGAGGTGCCTGCCTATTTTAGACCTGATGCCCCTGCAGTGTTCCCTCCATGTTGTTGCAGAAGTGAGGTGGGGTCTTGGACTATGTGATGTGGCCCTGTGGCCCACAGACATTGTGGACTGGGCAGTGTCCCTACATTTCTAAATATGTATATACTTGTTGATTTGTATCCACGTATTTATACTATTTTATCTTATTGCACTCACATTAAGCAATTCATTTTGTCCTTGCATTATTCCTGAGAGGTACGGGGTGAATATGTAATGTTATTACATCTGGTTATATTTATGGTGTTGGGGGTGGGGGTGTTACGTGTTGCGTGTGTGTGTCACTCTCTTTTTCCTCTCCCCCTCCCCTGTGTGCTAGAAGGCAGAACTCACCGTGGTCGTATTCACCAGCGTTGCTGTTCATAGTGGAGCAGAACGTAGAAGAGCATGGGGAACACATGCAACTCAGGCTCCATGGCGGCGTGGTCCTTCCTTGAGTCTCCAGAGGTGAGTCGTTTCCCTTCTGTGCAGTGTTTTCACTAGGCTTTGATGTCATTTGTACCGCCCTGGAAAAGATGGCGGATTGGTGGCTCATAATAAAGTGGGCGGAAAATTGTCTTTCGCCTGGCTGTAGGCGGTTACCGCCGTGTTGCCTGTTGATTTCATCCTGGCGGTCGGTGTGTTAAAGTGGCTGGCTGTCTGAGCGGTTTCTGCCCTGGTCATTATTTCATATTTATTTCCATCGTCCTGTTGGCCGTGTTACCACCACTATATTATGACTGCCAGGGTTGTAATGAGGGCCATAATATCAGAAATACAGATAATATAAAAACGCCTGACAGATATCAATATACTGATACACGACAATCTTGTTCCTTTCAGGACTCAATGGAAAAATACAGTGAGAGAGGTGAGTGGTCAGAGCGAAGATCTGAGCACGTGAAACCGAGACAGGAATCGCTCAACAGAAGTTTCTGTTAAAAAAGAAGAGAAAGTCTCTCAACAAAAACCACAATTTAAAAAGAATATAGTGGCAGCAATTGTGATTCCTCATGCCACTCAAGAAGAGGGCTCTATTGAAGAACAAGACGTGGCCACTAGCTCTGCTAAACAGTGCAGCAGAGGTCACAATAGTTCACTGGAATCTTCAAGAGCATCTGGAGGTGAAAGCAACTGATGACTTCTTACAAGTTGAAACTGCAGACATGTGTGTCCCCACGCCTGACAGGGTGTACAAAGTAACAATACAGTTAGAAGGAGACACTGAACGCACAATAGACGCATTCTTTTGGGACCCGGTTGTTAACATTTATGATATTTTACTGGCTGAAAAGATTAGCCACCTGAATTTGTCTGCACTTGCCCATATGGGGAAAAGATTATCAAACCTTCCTTCTCGCCTCTTGTTCAAGACGAGCTCGAGGAATCATATGCCATTGATTGGACTTTGTCGCAGGCGTTATACCACAACCACGTAGGGTGGGATAAAGACTCCCCCTATCATGTGATTGCAATTAAAAATCAACCCCAACCCCACTACCCAATAGAACATGATGCTAAAGCACCTGTGAGGGAAATCCTCACACAACTAGAGTACCAGGGCGTAATCAAACCCTGTGTCTCACCAGTGAATAATCCCTTATTCCCTGTAGCTAAACTGGACCATTCATATAGAATAATTTTAGAATACAGACATTTAAACAGTCATACATGCACATACACTATACAAAACTCTTGTGGCACAGCACTTATGAACAACATAGTGCACAAAAAATAAAAAAAATCATTGGATATTTCCAGTGGCTTCCGCTAAAATATAGCGCCTGAGAGTAGAGACTTAACAAGTTTCAGTGTACAAGGCTCTCAGAAAAGATTCTATAGTTTACCACAGGTGTACAAGAACAGTCCAGGACTCTTTGTGGCTTGTGTAACTTCAATGTTGCATGACATTCACCCTGAAGCATTCTCCTATGCAGATGACACACCTTATGGACGATGAATTACTGCAACATCTAAGACGGGTAGCCCGCATTGTTGTTTAATTTGCCAAAGTCGGCTATAAATTAAACTTTAAAAAACAAAATACCCTTCCTTAGTGTCCTGTTTCTGAGATACAAATTATCAAGTGAAGGAAAAAGCTTAGTGCCACAATTCTTAGAAAAATTTACACAGTTACAACTTCCAAATACCATTAAAAAACTCCAATCATTATTGGGTTTTCTAAATTTTGGCACATTCCTGATTATGCATCACACATAAAACCCTCATATGACTTGATACGTCCTGACTTCTCCAGTGAATTCTGGACAGTCAAACATACACACATCCTCAGAGCATTGCAACAAGACATGCTTGCAGTACAACACCTACACACTAGGGACAATAAAAAGCATCTAGTCATCAGAGTAATTGCTGGTGCCATTGGTTTCACCTTTGTTACATTTATTAAAGGTGAGACAGTCCTGATTGCATACAAATCACATTTGTACTCTACAGCAGAACAACGTTTTGCTCCCACTGAGAAAATTATCACTGTTGTTCAGATGGGTGTCATTAAACAAAGACCATTAGCCCAGGGGAAATGCATTATAGTTGGATCTCCAATCTCAGCCCTTGAGGCTGTTACCAAAGGAAGCGTTCCAAACGCTAAAGAATTACATCCATGTTGGATCCAATCAGCAACGTCTCTGACAGCCACTGATGTTGACTATAGTTTTGACCCAAAGGTACAAACTCAAGAATGTTTCCAATATGAACTAGAATACCCAGTTCCGGCAAATACATTGCCTATTGATCAGTATCAAAGAGTAATGTACACTGATGGCTCAGCACAACCTGCTATAGGCATAAAGCATCAATATTACGCTGCTTGTTCAGTCGTAAGCGGCTACATGGAGGGTAGTAAATTCTATCTACAACATACCTTAACGCAAACCTTAGGGGATTGCACCGTACAACTAGCAGAGCTAAAGACTCTGGTGATGGCACCCGAACATACGGATCCTGACCAACTAACACTGATTGTCTGTGATTCATACTATTGTGACCAGGCCTTCAATTAATATCTGCATTACTGGCGCCAGGATGTCTTCAGAGATTCCAAAGGTAACACCAACAAACACAGACTTCTGTGGGAGAAAGTAGCGGATCTGGAGGAAACGCTACCAAATGTCCATGTTGTACATACACTTGGACACCAGTGCGTTGAAATAGACATGCTGGGAATACACTGGCTGATGAAACAGCCAAATCAGCAGTAGCTGTAGTAGTACGGCTTCTGTTGCTGCAGTAACTTGTTCTAGGACGAAACCAGACAATGACATATGGGCTGCAGTGGCAGCCATGGCTGAAGGCACGCACTTGTCAAAAGCATTTCCTGCTAAATATTCCTACCAGATGGCAGACTTGTATTCTGCCATAGCTATAATACCAGGTGTGGGTAATCGCGAGATTCCCAACAAAGATCGCAGACAAGAGTTGATCAAAGCAGCACATGAGGGAGTTGCTTCTGCCCATGCTGGTGTGGAGGCTACAATATAATTGTTGCAAGCTCGTTATTGGTGGGCAGGTCTATACAAACAGACCAAGCAGTATGTCCTTTGTTGTGATATAAGTCAAAAAATTAAGGGGTCCACCAACAAATGCCCACCGCAGACACCCCTCCTAATCTCTAACAAACCATTACAGTGTGTGTGTGCTTGGACCATCGAGGCCCCCTGAAACCTAACAGTGCATACAAATACATCCTAGTCGCTGTCGTCTCCTGCTCTAGATTTCTATGGGTGTGGCCACAACGTTCGGCTGACGCTCGTACTGTTATTAAAGATTTGCAAATCTTTATCAGCACATATGCAGTTGCGACTTTCCGCTCGGACCATGGCCCTGCTTTCGTCTCAAGGGCATTCAGGGATGGCATGGCTTTGTCAGGGGTCTAACTCCATTACTCGTCTCCATTTCATCCCGAGGAAAATAGTGTTTTGGAGCGACAAAACCAAGATTTAAAGCAATCCGTAACAGCCAGAGTACAAGGTAAAGGTCATAGTTGGCTTAATCACTGGTATGGAGTCCAGAGAGCACTTAATAATCTGCCTAGAAAGTCCCTGAGGGTTCATTCTTCATACGAGTGCCTGTTTGGAACTTCAATGTATGTTCCAGATCTTGATGGTCCTGGCGTGGAGGCGGCAGAAACCCCCTTCGACATAAATGAACGTGTCACTGTTTTGTAGGAATTACAACAGTTCTGTGATGACAACGCTTCTTCCAGTGCTGCCTCCTTAAGAATTAAGGATGTACCAATAAAATTGACTGGCTGGATTCCAAAGGTTGGGGATCTAGTACATGAAAAAGTTGCTGTGAAAAAGGAGTTTGGTTCTTCCTATCGTGCACTGGTTCCAGTCCTGGGGATACACGATACCAGAACTGTTATCCTACCACTGCTGCCTGGTTCTAAAGAAAACCGCTTTGCCTCCATCGACAATGTCAAGTTGCACCATGTGGCTGATCCTGCACAGGAGACCAAGAGGAACAACCAGTAGTACCCGAATCCCTCTCACTACTGGTCAAGATGTCCCTCTACAAGTTTTGAGCAGCAACGCTGACACCTCTCTGAGCTTGGGGAGGGAGGAAATGATCTTTCATTAGTTCCACTAGCATCTTTTGCAACAAGCAACACAGAAAATGTTGACTGATCATTCTCAAATTCTACACAAATGGATGGCATTGTCTATTACGAACCACGGCGGGAGACTTCTGTCAGTTCTCTTCTTCAAAATACAGATCCAGTTTTTGCACGAACTGCTTCTGAATACTTTGCCGACATCAATGACACCTTTTCGGACTCATCTGCCTCCTCTACATTTGACCTGTCAAAAACACGGAAGCTGATAATTTGGCTCAAAAACAAATTACCTAGTTCTCCCATGGAACCATATGTGGCTTTCCTTGACTATATTAGCTTTCCTCCTTTGGCTTGGCTTTGTTATTATTTTCTTTCTACTAATAAATAGTCACTACCTTCCTGAACGAACAACAGTTGAATTGGTGGATGATGTCCTGAAACCCCATTTTTTTAGCACAAAGTCCACAGAGACTCATTCACAGAGCAAGTACCCCAAAAACTATTTTTAATTATACACAATGGGAACATTGTCCAACCCCACCACAAGGGAGTTCTAAAACATATTCTGAAAACTTTGCATATTTTTCTGGGCACAGTGTTAAAAATGCTGAGTCATATTATTTTAAATTGCCATTTATGTAAAATGTACATTTAATATTGACAGATACAACATGTTTTTATTTGGATTCCTTTGTTTCCCTATTGGCTATAGAAGTCTACGAATATTGGTTGAAGTCAATTGACTTAAAAAGTGTGTAGGGAACAAAAAATTGGCAAATAAGCAGAAAGGAAGCTTTATTTAAATCATGCCTAATACCTGTTCAAATGATATTTTTAAATGAAACTGTACAACAGACAAATTGTTTAGGCTTAGCAAAAATTAAGGATTTAAATGTGCCCAGTATTCCTGCCCCTGCAAAAGTTTACAAATGGTAAAAGTTTATCAATGCTAGAGAAGATCAGCTCAATGAATGGGTCCAAAATGGCACATTTAATGCTTCACTTTCGTGTCCTGGTGGGTGGTTATTGTGGCCAATAGATACCAATGGGTGTCATAAATGTTTGTAAACTCCACAGGGTTTTAGAACAAGTAGGCCTGACCCTCGCTATGTGTCATCTGAACACGCGGGTATAGTAACAACATACAGCGCAGGGAAACTATTCCAACAATGGTTGAAGAGTTCCTCACTAGATGCTGTTAAAGAACACCTCATTCTCCTGTCTAATAATACTGATTTACAGCATTTCCTGTTAGGACCTGGAAAACCATGCAGAAAGTGCTTCTTATATGCAGTCTATAATGAAAAAAGAAGCTGCTGCCTAGTTAAGGGAAATAGAGCAGGAAAATTTACAGAAGGCAGTAGCTGTTGTAGATAATGGGATTAACACCCTGTCCAACCGGATATACACCTTAAACAACATCATGTCTTCTGCAATAGACATAGTACCGAGCAACATGTCCTCCTTACACCATAGACAGAGTCAACTAAGATGCATTATGCAGTTAGGTTGGACACTACAAACACTGAAAGCAGGTCACGTTCCCTGGCAACACGTTAGTGTGAGGGACATATTTTCTACACTTTATTTAAGGTGACAACAACAACTAATGGCAAAAAAGGAAGCGACTTATGTCAAGTAGAAAGGTTGCCTTTTACTATGACTGAAATACCATCTGCTGAGTGGTTAATACATGGGGTCATCAATCTGCCTATTTAAACACTTCTATTCACATCCTGCTTAAAACACATTCCAGTGAGCAGATATGAGAGGCTAGGAGATAGTTACATACACAAGGTGTGGGAGCTACCCTTCTCGTACAAATGTGTCAGTGGCATGAAAGAGGTCTTTCTTAGCGGTAGTGAAAGCAAGACATCTGTCAGCCATTCGATAGTTTGTAAACAGCTGTCCTTGCACAGGGCGTGTAACGCTTCGGCAGCGAACTTGGCTTGTTATCTGAAGGGAGTCCCAGTCCCCTTGATTAGACCTACATTCCAGGTGCTCTCGATTGGCAGCTATGTGCTCCCTAATAGTGAGAGCTGTTGTGGGATGCGAGCTGGAATAGTTTATGTCGTTTCGGTCTCCAAAATTGTTACATGCTGCAAGAATGTACTTTTTCCTCCTACACGACAGAGGGAAGTAGCAGAGATTTGGCCCCATATCGCTACTTCAAATGTGAATTTTCACAAGTTGAGCAGACTCAAGGCTTTATTGATTCAAAAACATGTGGCGCTTACATCTGTTAGGGTTTGTGCACAGCAAAGAGCATGTCCCCTCTCACTGCACTAGTGGGTTCTGTAATAGCTCCCTTTTAAATTTACTATTGAAAGCCTTTCTTGTTATCTCACCTTCCCCCCCCTAGGCTTCTGTGTATGTTGTTTAATGTGCTGTTTTGTTTACACATTGGGCCTTGCTTTTACCAAGGCTTCTTTAAAACACTCCGCTCTAGGCCATGTGTTAATTTAACTCATTTGCATAATAACTGAAACTCTGCACACCTTTCAAGAACATGTGCAGCATGTGAGGACCACACCCAGCTCTTCAAACCACACCCAGCTCTGCACACCTTTCAAGAACATGTGCAGCATGTGAGGACCACACCCAGCCCTGTCTATAAAAGGCAGCCCCCGAGCCTCACCCAGTGCTTGTGCTCGTCTACCTCCCGCTTACCTGAGGACAGATCCCTCGGCGCTGGCACTCCTGCTCTCTACAGACTTTCATTGGCTTCAATGGGCGCAGCTGCTGGCTCTTCCTTCTTCCGGTTTCCGGTTCCTCCTTGCCTCAGCCTCTCTCCTACAAGCAACCTGCAAAAGAGAAAGAAGACAAGGTTAGACTGATCATTATCTCTTGCCAGCAACAAGTAAGTGCAAAACTTTTATTACCTGAAAGAACTTTGACAACAATTTCTGGATTCGTGTATAGACAATTTGAAACAAGATACCTTCCACGAACATTGTGATTCAAACTCTTTGTTACAAGAATACTTTGCGGAACTTTGTGAGGCAAACAGTAAATCAAGGACTTGCACAAATTACATGCTGTATTTTGACGTAAAAGTACAGTATTTGTTTTATAAAAGATTCTGGAAATATGGGAAAAGTGAGTCTGCTATTGGGAATTTAGGCTTTAGTTATATTAAGATGAATGTTTGATATTGGTAATTCTGATAACGGTATTTGTTTAATGTTTTAGAAGCTTTAGAGTAATAGAAAGCACATCCCAGAGCAGTAACACATTCCAAACCTGGAAACTAGAGACCAGGATCCAAGAGGTACTTTTAGAAGAAAATGTTTAATAAATAAAGGGATAGTCAGGAACCCAGTTAGGAATAGGTTGTACTTATCTGTTCTTTGTTTATGTTTCATTAGGCACTAGTTTCTACAGAAGTCAGAGATGGCCGCAGATTTGTGCAGCACTTCAACAGTGGAAACACAAGAACGGTGTTGTCTCTTTATTTTATTTTATCCACTTCCCCCCTTCCCTTGAGCTTCTGTTCTTAGTGCACTGTTTTAAAAACTAGTGTGCTGGAACAAGCAGTTTCAGGGTGGGGTCGGATTGTCTTCAACCTCCATCAGAACTGAACAAGGACTCAGGTGAGCTGGGCTTTGACAGAAGCACAAGCCTTAAAAAAAATAAAAAAAAATTCTGTTCTGGTGGACGATGAATATCGGGGAAGAAATAGAGGGCATTGACGTCACGGATATGGCGCAGGCCCTAAATGAGGATTTGGTTCATAATGAATCAGTGTCTGGCATCTTGCAACATATGCAAGAGGAAATAGAGAGATTAAAGATGGAGAATACCTCTTTAAAACAGGATTTAAGCAGGTATAAATTTAGGGTATCTCAGTGGAACACAGCTTTTACGCCTTTGTTTAAAACCTCCTCAGAGACAGGGGCGCCATCAAAACATACAGCTGTGCCTCCCCCAGTTGAGGTCGCTGTTAATCTTCCTAATGCTGTGCCCTTAGCAGCACCTGAACGACGTTTTCATGGAGATAGTAACAAATTCCATGTTTTTATCAATCAATGTCAATTACACTTCGTTTGAAAGCCACAACAGTTCCCTACTGATGCTACGAAAGTCTTGTCTTATTTGGGTGGCACAGCAGCCAATTGGTCAATTCCTTTCGTGGAGAGAGATAATCCCATCCTCCATAATTGGAATCAATTTAAACGTACCATGACCAGCCTTTTTGCAAAACGCACTTTCATGCAGGCAAGTGATAATGAGCTTTTAAATCTTAAACAAGGTAACAAGGATTTATTGACCTATCTCACTAGTTTTAATCGTTTACTCACCGAGACACAGTGGCCAGAAGAAAAGCGTGTCTCCCTTTTCTATAAAGGTTTGAGAGACGAGTTAAAAGACGCGCTGGCTCATATCGTTGATTTGCCAGAAGACTATTCGGACTTTGTAGATTTAGTTGTGAAATTAGAACATAGACTAGGAGAAAGAAAGGGAGATAAATACAAACTGGAATCACGGTTAACTTTTATTAGACACGAGAAGAAAGACCCAGATAATAAACTCCCTGAACCTGAGCCTATGCAAATAGGGACACTCAGAGGTCCACTCACATCAGAGGAAAAGAAAGAAGGAGAAAACTTCAATTATGTTTATATTGAGGAAGGGCAGGTCACTTTGCCAGAGAATGTCCAGTAAAGCCTAAAAATCCACAAAAGGGTGCTGTTTCCTCCACCTCCTTAACTGAATCGGGAAACGATTAAGCTCGACAAGGGGAGAGGTTACTTGTTCGAGAAAACATCTTAATCAAACCTCTAATGCTGCAGCCTTCATGGTACCGCACATACCTAGACATTTCATAATTCAGGTCGTTTTAATTGTTACTACCCAAGTGAGGCATTCTCTCCCTGTCCTACTAGACTCAGGCGCGACAGGAAATTTTGTGGATAATAAGTTAGCTGAAAACTTAGGACTTCCTATGTGCCTAAAGCCTTGTCCAGAAGCAGTATGTGCAGTGGATGGGTCAGAATTGACCTCTGGATTAATCACAAAACAAACAAGTCCACTTGTTATGGTCTGTCAGAACGGGCACACAGAGGTGATTAGCTTTGATCTGATAGATACTCCTAATTTTGGTTTGATTCTCGAGGTACCCTGGTTAACAACTCATAACCCAAAAATTGATTGGGTGAATAGAACTGTTACTTTGGATTCCTCTTTCTGTAGAACCAATTGCTATCAAGAAGCAGGTACAGAACAGAGCACAGTATTACACTGTGCTAGTGTTACACAAGATGAACCAAGTCTCCCTCCTGAATATTCTGACTTCAAAGACGTCTTTGATCCAGTAAAGGCTTGTGCGCTGCCCCCACATAGGTCTTATGACTGTCGTATAGATCTTATCCCAGGGGCCCCTTTACCTAATAACAGAGTATATGCTTTGACTGACGAAGAAACCAAATACTTAAGAACCTACCTAGATGACCTACTACAGTCTGGGTTCATCCGTCATTCCACATCTCCGGTGTCATCTCCACTCTTTTTTATCCCGAAGCCGGATAAATCCCTGCGCGCGTGTATCGATTATAGAGGACTAAATAAGGCTACAATAAATAATAAATTTCCTCTTCCTCTAATACCTGTGTTGTTGGATCAATTAAGACATTCTACTGTATACACTAAACTAGATCTGCGGGGAGCTTACCACCTGGTCCGAGTAAAAGAGGGGGATGAGTGGAAGACAGCTTTCAAGACAAAGTTTGGTTTATTTGAGTACACAGTAATGCCCTTTGGGTTATGTAATGCCCCTGCGGCCTTTCAGTTCTTTATAAATGAGGTCCTACACGAATTCCTGGACGTTTGTGTCATAGTATACATAGACGACATCCTCATTTACTCTAAGAACTCAGAAGAACATACCCAACATGTTCGTGCAGTATTATCAAAGTTAAAAGAAAATCATCTTTTTGCTAAGTTAGAAAAGTGTACTTTTAATGTCAGCAAGGTGGACTTTTTAGGATACTGCCTGTCACCTCAAGGAATAACTATGGATGTAAAGAAAATCAGTGCTATTGCTGATTGGCCAGAACCATCCTCTGTAAAAGATATTCAGAAATTTCTGGGTTTCGCCAATTTTTATAGGAGGTTTATTGCACATTTTGCAGACATTGCGGCCCCAATAACTACCTTGTTGCGGAAAGGGCAACGATTTCTTTGGACTGATGAGGCGGCACACGCCTTTCAACTCCTAAAACAAAAGTTCACTTCAGCCCCAATTCTGAAACATCCTGATCCTGACTTGCCTTTTTTTGTTGAAGCGGATGCTTCACAAGTAGCTTTAGGAGGAGTTCTCTCTCAACGAGATGCAGTAGATGGCCAGTTACATCCTATAGCCTTCTATTCCAAAAAGTTATTACCAGCTGAACAAAATTACACTGTGGCTGAAAGGGAACTACTAGCTATCAAAGTAGCCTTTTCAGAATGGAGGCACCATTTAATGGGAGCCAAGTATCCAGTTACAATCTTTTCTGACCATAGGAACCTACAGTTTTTTGGATCACTTAAAGCACTAACACCACGTCAGATGCGCTGGTTAATTTTTTTTAGCACATTTGACTTTGTAATAACCTATAGACCAGGTGCACAACAAATTCAATCTGATGTGTTATCTAGATACGGACATACCTCAGACATGAAACAAGATAAAATAGGAGAACCCATTATTCCTCCCCAAAAGTTTTTGGCACCAGTACAACAGAAGGATTTCATCACAGATCTATATAATGCACACATGCAAATAGCACCTCAGGATTGGTTAAAGGATTCCCATAACACAATACAACGAGGTTTATTGTATCACGACAACATGCTGTTAGTGCCCACCTCTGAATTACAAACACAGGTGATAATTTGGCATCACGCCTCACCGTTGGCAGGTCATCCTGGTTGGGTAAAAACCCTGGAAAATGTGCAAAAACACTTTTGGTGGGACACTATAAGAAAGGACATTAAGCAATTTGTCACTACCTGTCCAATTTGTGCAAGACATAAATCTTCTCATAAGGCCCCTGACGGCTTGTTAATACCAATGCCAACACCCAAACAACCTTGGCACACTGTGAGCGTAGACTTTATTGTAGGTTTACCACCTGTAAAATATTTCACAACAGTGTTGGTTATGGTGGATTTTTTATCTAAAATGGCACATTTTGTACCATTACGGAAATTACCCACGGCGGCAGAATTTGCCGATATTTTTATAAGGGAAATTGTGCGTTTACATGGTTTGCCAAGCAAAGTGGTGTCAGACCGAGGGAGCCAGTTCAACTCTAAATTTTGGAAAAAATTATGTAAAAAACTGAAAATAGATGTGGCATTATCCACTGCTTTCCACCCAGAGACAGATGGACAGACTGAACGACTGAACCAAACCTTACTTCAAACGCTACATTGTTTATTGGCTGATTATTCTAGTGAATGGTTGGAAGCTCTCCCTGTAGCGGAGTTTGTTTATAATAATACTGAGCATTCAGCTCTACTTTGCTCACCATTCTATTTCTTGCAGGGGTATCATCCAAGAGCTATACCCATTTTGTTAGAAGATTCTCTGTTACCTACAGTAACGGATAGACTAACGAGGTTAGGTGACATACAAGACAAAGCCAGGAAACATTTATTAAAGTACAAGGAAAGCATGAAAAGACAAGCAGACAAACACAGATCTGATGCCCCAATGTATAAAATCGGTGACAAGGTATGGCTCTCCACAAAGAACCTAAACATAGAGGGATCCCGAAAGCTGCAACCACGTTTCATTGGACCCTTTAGTATAACTGCCATAGTAAACCCGGTAACAGTAAAATTAGATTTACCAAAAGAATATCCAGTACATACTACATTCCATGTGTCCTTGCTTAAGCCGTACAATCCAAAAACCCGACCTGAACTACCACCTCCACCCATACCAATTAAGGGAAATCTAGAATATGAAGTGAAAAGCATAAAAGACTCAAAAAGAATTAGTGGACGTCTGTTTTATTTAGTAGAATGGAAAGGATATGATGAATCTGAGAATTCATGGGAACCAGCATCATATGTACATGCCCCACAGCTGATTAGACGGTTTTATTTAAAAAATCCAGGAAAACCCTGTCCTGTAGGAGGGCCTTTGAGGGGGGCAACTGTTACGGTTTGTGCACAGCAAAGAGCATGTCCCCTCTCACTGCACTAGTGGGTTCTGTAATAGCTCCCTTTTAAACTTACTATTGAAAGCCTTTCTTGTTATCTCACCTTCCCCCCCCCTAAGCTTCTGTGTATGTTGTTTAATGTGCTGTTTTGTTTACACATTGGGCCTTGCTTTTACCAAGGCTTCTTTAAAACACTCCGCTCTAGGCCATGTGTTAATTTAACTCATTTGCATAATAACTGAAACTCTGCACACCTTTCAAGAACATGTGCAGCATGTGAGGACCACACCCAGCTCTTCAAACCACACCCAGCTCTGCACACCTTTCAAGAACATGTGCAGCATGTGAGGACCACACCCAGCCCTGTCTATAAAAGGCAGCCCCCGAGCCTCACCCAGTGCTTGTGCTCGTCTACCTCCTGCTTACCTGAGGACAGATCCCTCGGCGCTGGCACTCCTGCTCTCTACAGACTTTCATTGGCTTCAATGGGCGCAGCTGCTGGCTCTTCCTTCTTCCGGTTTCCGGTTCCTCCTTGCCTCAGCCTCTCTCCTACAAGCAACCTGCAAAAGAGAAAGAAGACAAGGTTAGACTGATCAGTATCTCTTGCCAGCAACAAGTAAGTGCAAAACTTTTATTACCTGAAAGAACTTTGACAACAATTTCTGGATTCGTGTATAGACAATTTGAAACAAGATACCTTCCACGAACATTGTGATTCAAACTCTTTGTTACAAGAATACTTTGCGGAACTTTGTGAGGCAAACAGTAAATCAAGGACTTGCACAAATTACATGCTGTATTTTGACGTAAAAGTACAGTATTTGTTTTATAAAAGATTCTGGAAATATGGGAAAAGTGAGTCTGCTATTGGGAATTTAGGCTTTAGTTATATTAAGATGAATGTTTGATATTGGTAATTCTGATAACGGTATTTGTTTAATGTTTTAGAAGCTTTAGAGTAATAGAAAGCACATCCCAGAGCAGTAACACATTCCAAACCTGGAAACTAGAGACCAGGATCCAAGAGGTACTTTTAGAAGAAAGTTTTTAATAAATAAAGGGATAGTCAGGAACCCAGTCAGGAATAGGTTGTACTTATCTGTTCTTTGTTTATGTTTCATTAGGCACTAGTTTCTACAGAAGTCAGAGAGGGCCGCAGATTTGTGCAGCACTTCAACAGTGGAAACGCAAGAACGGTGTTGGCTCTTTATTTTATTTTATCCACTTCCCCCCTTCCCTTGAGCTTCTGTTCTTAGTGCACTGTTTTAAAAACTAGTGTGCTGGAACAAGCAGTTTCAGGGTGGGGTCGGATTGTCTTCAACCTCCATCAGAACTGAACAAGGACTCAGGTGAACTGGGCTTTGACAACATCTGCACACAAGACCTATGGGCTTCAGGGTGCGAGGTCATCCACAGAGATACAGTCCCTTGTAAGTATTAACTTTCCGAGACAGTTTGGTGAGCTTGTGGGACAGATATTTAACATGTCCCATACTACTGGAATTGCTAATTTCCTTATGGCTGTTGGTTCTGGTTTCGTTCACACCTTCTCCTCTATATTTGGCTGAATATCTTCAGCCATCCACTCAATATTTCCCAGTATTTTCGGGGGATTTCCAATAACTTAGGCTATAATGGGTGCCATTTTGGTGTTGCTACTTTTCATGCGCAATGGCTGTCCCTTTACAACAAGGAGTACTGAAAGCGCTTCCACCAGTGCAGCTGTGTGGTGAATGTATGATGCAATACTTTGAAGCGTTTGAAGTGTGACTGGTCTCTCTCATTCAGACCAGTTATGCATTGTGCGGTGCCTCTCGTGCCCTTTTCAATGTTCCCTGAAAGTGTGTGTTTCTATGCAGCACTTGCTTTCATTGGACGCCGATCTGCTGATGTTCTTGCTGAGGGCTCATTACCAGACATGCGCGTTGAGGGTGCGTTGGCTCAGGAAGCTGTTTATGAGTTGCCCTGTGTGGATCATGTAGCTCTAAACTAACTGTTGGGCACACCACGGAATGCTGCTGCCTCGGCAGGAGCTCAGGCTTTGGAACATGAATGCTCCTTGGTTTTCCTTGGCAATGAACTTCCTAATTTACCACCTGCCAAAGTGGAAGATTTCCCATCTTCAATAATTCCAGATTCGATTGGCAACTTTAAAAATTACTCTGACTTTTGAAATTCGGCCTTTTAGATGCAACAATAACATTTTTAAATTGTCCTTTTAATACATGCTCAAGTGTCTTTTAACTTGTCATTATTGCCATTCCCATATATATGTCTTAGGATGAATTTTAGTAGCTTTTACACATATAATTAGGCTTTGAACCACCTTTGAACCGGTAAGGGGAGGGTGTTGTGTTGCCATTTTAGCTATAATTGTACACATGTTATTTTAGCTAACTAGGATTGCCGCTGTGCACTTTAACCAAGACATATTTTATTCAGCTTTGTTTTATTATTTTAACATTAGCCACATTTGCGGTCTTGTTTTATTTTCTCAATCTAGCTGGTATTCGCCTATGTCAGTACTGTGTTCTTAAAGAAGACATTTCTTTTACTCTGTGCTTTTCTCAATGCTGCGATAAGATAGGTTGCTGCCAAAGTGACATGCTTTGTCTCCAGTGTTCATAGAAACATACACACTCTTACATGGGGATCCTTTCTTGGAACATCAGTTGCTTTATTATAAGAACGCTACTTTGACCCATGTACGTTAGAGGGAGATTCCAGCCAGATGACCATGACTGTATGCTGGTTACTGATTGCTTTGCTACAGTGGCTTATGTAGACTACGTGCCTCTTGCTCAGGTATGAGGGATGATGTCTTCCCAGGGGGAACCTGAAGGGCAGAATTAGGGCTTAACATGCTGTGCTCTAACATAGCTTAGGTAGGAACTATCCTTAAAACATTAGTGACAGCATGGTAGCGTTATTCTTGTGTTTTACTATCCTTGTCACAATTTTAATCCTATTGTGCTTCATCGTCCTAGTTATTGCAATACATGCTTTATTATCTAAAAAGCAGTTACTTCAATGAAACCTCATTGAACTTTACTCTGCCTCTGACTATCCTTGCATATGTTAGACTAATGTAATTGAGAGAAGCTGATGAGATCTGAGTGACCACGATTCCCCTGAGGAGTCATTTATGTCATGCGCCCGGTTGCCCCATTCATCCCTGCTCTTGGGTGGAGATGAGGCAATACTAGTTAGCCGGAACAAACCCGGATTAGGCCAACAGGTGTCAAATGGTGTGGGACCAGACCCAGTACCCTGCAGTACAGGTGATTCTGTCACCCAAATCCAGTAGTCTCATTAGGATAATGAGAACCTACGTGACAGTTGGTTTTATGTTTCTTCCTAATAAGGATGGTCATCTTCCCAGTTTATGCCGCTAGAGCTTTCCTGTCCTGTCCTTTGAACTTTCTTAATCTACTCATACATAAGGGAGCTTTGAGCTGAAAAGTATGGAGCACAATCCTTTTAATTCCTCTATTTTGCTCTGCATTTATTGCCTACCTTTGGATACTTTGGCTCATATTTATGGAAAGCTAGCGTTGACTTAGCGTAATTTATTTTTCACGTTAAATCAGTGCTATCTTAACTTCATATTTATATTTTGACGCTAGACTAGTCCAGCGTCAAAATATTGAAGTTAGCAACATTTTTAGGAAGAGCCAACCCACTTTGCATCTCATTGTAACAATGAGATCCAAGGTAGGCGTTCCCATCCTAAAAATGACACTAGCTCTCTAGTGCCATACTTACCTCAGATGTAAAAACAATGCATACCAAGAAAGCGGACCGCAAAAAAGCCAGTAAGTCCGATTAAGGTCAAAATTTAACTCCTGGCCAGACCAGGCACTAAAAAGAGGTCCACACACCACCACTTAACGAAAACACCCAGAAGGAGCATTTGCACCCTCCAGGACAACATGGAAGTGGTACTGCTCCAGCTTGGTACACACCGCAGACATCAGCAATGACAGCAGGACCCTCCACCACCTCCGCACCAACCCCAAACACCACCACAGCAGCCACAAAGGCAGCGCAGAAGGCGGGAGAGGATCTTCAGACGGCGGACAACCATCCTTGGCCTCAGGGAACAAGATGTCATCAGGATCCACCGACTGCAACGGGAGTCCATTGTACGCCTGCTGCACTACATTGTGCCACACATCACAGCAAGGGTGCCAACTCCTACAACTATTCCACCTATGACAAAACTCCTCACTGTCCTTTATATGCTGACGTCTGGATCTTTTCAGATAACCGGCACACAAGCAGCTGGTATGTCCCAGCCATCCTTCTCGGTCTTCCTACCTAAGGTCCTGGAAACAATCATACGCCTCACAGCCCACCACATCTGTTTCCCAAACACCCAGCAACTGCAGCAGAAGACCAAGCAAGGTTTCTACCAAAATGCTGGGTTCCCACATGTGCTGGTGCAATGGACTGCAACCATGTCCAACTGGTGCCACCTGCAGCAACTGAACCTCTACATAGGAACCGCAAGCACACTCGATCAATGTGCAGACCATTGTGGATCACTGTGGGCTCTTCACTAACATCCTAGAAAAATATCCCGGCAGTTTCCATGATTCCTACATATTCCGCCATTCCACTATCAACAAGTGGTTCCAGGATGGGCAATATGGCAATGGCCTACTCATACGTAAGCCACCATACCAATCATTACACACATAAAACATCAACCACGTAGGACAAACAAAACATATACCACACTAAATACACATTGGCAGGGGGACACAGATGTACAGGCAATAACACATATGAAACATGCCACACTACACCACAATCATTGTATATCACATTGCACATCACAAACACATACACCCACATGTACATAACGTAGCCACATCCTTACTAGCACACCACATGTGAACAGATGGAGCACTGTCCCCTTTGCATACAGAAGCTGCCCACAAACCACTACAAGTGTCCACTGTTTGACAACTAAATACAGATCCCACACATATTATGCCAAACAAAGAATAGCTCAGCTATGTCTATATCACTGGCCAGGACCATTTAAAGAAAGTCACACATAGGCATAGCACCGCGTAAATCATGGTGTGTAAGCCTCTGCCAGCACCTATATCAAATGCTACCCAGGTGGTGCCATTACTACTTACATATCATCTACATGTACCTGACATACCTGTAGTGTGCACATACACCTGTCTGCTGTATTGTGTCACACACATAGGAATACAAATTAACCTGCCATGAAATACCATGGGGCAAAATCATGAGAAGTGGGTCAGCACCTACTCCAGTGCCACCTCCCATGCACCCCTTAGCGCCCCCTAATACCACCATGTATGTTCCATATACTAGAAACAGTCCATTATGGTGCAGAGTTTGTGCAAAACTGTAAAGATCATGGATGCCATAGTAGGACTCAGCAGGAGTATGGAGGACATATCTGAACTTACATGCACTGTACATAGGGACCCATGTGAAAAATAGGTTTGCCCCCTCCAAAGGCCTGCACTATGCATGTGTTGAAAATGTCTGTGATAAATCATGGATTGGAAACTAGGGGTTACTACTGCACCAAATTAGATTATCCTACAAATATGTGATACACACCATCATACACTTGATGGCTGGCACAACCATCATCTGCCACAAAGGGTCAATAAGTGTCGCACTGCATGCGTAGTGCCACATGGTTACATGGACAGAACAGTTTGGCTTTGTAGGGCTACCATGGTGTCTCTACATCTGACACCATTGTAGTGCAAGAAGGTGTTAGGTTCCATCCAACAATAGGGCATTGCCTCACGTATGGACTAACAACACATCTTTGCAATGGTTTAACCATCAGTTTGGCATCAATATTAAAATTCCCAGGTCCCTGAGCCACTACCCAACTTTGTCATATCCATCAACACAGACCTATGAAACCATTTCACAAAAACAGGAACCCACTCTATACCACAAGCATGTCTGAGTCACCACTCCACCTACAACTAACAACTGCCATGGCATATTCCAAACCACTATCAAGCTTTACCAACACATCTTCTCTCATTCCTTTGCAGCTAATCAAGCTTATGATATATAGCCATGGGTAATGGCTCTATTTCCCAGTCCCACAATGGTGGAAGAGCATGCATATAACAAAGGGCACAAAAGAACATGCAATGTGGTGGAGAGGACATTTGAGCTTCTGAAGTCAAGTTTCAGGTGCCTGGCCCTGACAGGAGGAAGCCTCTTGTATGCTCCACCACTAGCATGTAAAATCATACTGGCATGTGCAATCCTCCATAACACATGTAGAAGAACAAATGTTCCCTGGGATGAACAGGTTGAGGTCCCCATCGAGGAGGAGGATAATGATGATGGAGCAGCTAATTTGGAGAGGGAGCAACAGTTTGTCTTATGTATATGTCTATGTATATATCTGTTGTTATTACAATGCAGTTCCCACTGAGGACTTACTATGGATAAACCGTCGGATAAAGTCAAAAGGATACATCCCAAAAGACGAAACACATGTTGGCTGGAATTTGAGTTGAAGTTTGGCTGCTACAGGACAAAGAAGACAATTGTATAAAGAGAAATAAACATTGAGCTTGTGTATGGAGAAATTAATGTTTCATATTTATGTTATGGCATGTGCCTTATTGTATATTTGATGTTTTTGACAATCACTGATTGTTAAATGCTTCGGGGTTTTGGGTTTGTTCCCCCTTAAGAGATTTCAATGAATAACCTTAATTATTGTTAATAAGGGGTGTGTGATTGTGAGTGCCAAATTTTCCCCTAAAGCCACCTGTACTGGGAACAACAGAACACTGCTGCAGGAGTTTGCAGGAGACTATACATAGTACAGAACTTTTAAACATAATGACTGGACTATCATCATCACATTGTAAATATCACAAATAAAATACTTTGCACCTGAATCTCCTTGGTCTACTCATTCTCCACTACATATACCATTGGAATGTAACTCAAACCTCAGGGAGCAGGTAAGAAACACAATAGTTACAAGTATGGCAGCAACATCATTTGTGACATAAAAGGATCTACTGCCTCCATTCCACATATCAGTGACAAGCAATTCATGGGCATGTGACTCCTGAAGGCCTAGATCCATGCACCACAACATATATCGTGCCATCAAGTGGGCAAGGTGCTAATTCCTAGCCTTTTCCCCACATCAACACCATGCCTACGAGGATGTATGCAAGGGGGAACACATAAGGCAGGGGCTGTGATCAAATGGTGTTTAAGTAATGAGGGAACTGAAAACTGTCACATCTCAGGGTGGTTGATGCTTTGCCTGCATGGTGCATGTGTGACAAGGGGTGGGACATCTCTGCCCACCTCAGATCCCTACACTGGCTGCCCATCAACAAAAGGATCATTTTCAAAATCCTTGCCCACGCTCACAAAGCTCTCCACGACACTGGACCGGCCTACCTCAACGAACGAATCAACTTCCACAAACCAACTCGACAGCTACGCTCCACCGACCTCACCGTCGCTACAGTCCCCCGCATCCAACGCACCACCTCCGGCGGCAGATCCTTCTCCCACCTCGCCGTCAAAACCTAGAACTCCCTCCCCACCAACCTATGCAAGACCCAGCACCTCCTAAACTTCAGAAATGCACCTCAAAACATGGCTTTTCGAGCAGTTGCCCCCCCCACCAGTGCCTTGAGACCCTACTGGGTGAGTAGTGCGCTTAAGAAATTTGTTTGATTGATTGATTGATTGATTGATTGGTAACTATGGCCCTTCAGTAATTGTACAGGGATTGTAACCAATGTTAAAGGCAGAGCCTGCACAGTGTATCCATGGGCTTATGTCCCGGGACTGCCATTGGGCACAACCCTGAAACATAGTGGACTTTACCTTACTTATGGCACACACACGTTGGCTGTTGAATGTGCTATGGGTTGCCAGACAAATTAAGCAGCTATGGGTGCTGAATCACTATCTAAACATATGCCTGGGTGGAATGTAGGCAGAGTGTGTTACACTTCCTATGTACATAAGGTGCACACTTTTCACACAAATCTGCAGTCTTGACACATGCCTACACCAATTCCAGATAAACATGTGAAGACTGATGTATGGGTGTATGTCCTAGGTAGCAAAGGGTTTGCTAGTACCAACAATACTTGACATGTGTCAGCATGGTTACCTAGCATGCTCTGTATAAGAACATCACACAGCACATAGCAATGCACACCACTCATTTTCACTCACATGCCAGAACAAGTGCAAGGGAGCAACAGCTACAAATTATCCCATACATGTTTTGGGCTCCAACATGGCAATCAGGTGTGGGATGTGCAACTATGTCCAGCAATGTTCAAAAGTGTCAGAGACCCATCAATATTATGAATGGGAGTAGATGTATCCATATATGTTGCGTTTGGCTAATGAAAAAAAAAAAAAACAGCACTGAGATGATTTCATACCTGCACATCATTCAGTCATAGTAAGAGTTACATAGGTTGTGGCATGCTGGAAGAAATGCATACCCATGTTCAACGGAAGATGTGGATGTACAGCTGAGAGATAACCACAGATACTTGCAAATACAGCACAGGAGGTCTCTTGGAGACAACACAAGTGCTGTGGCAGTTGTCATGTCATGTGTGCCTGGCACTCATTACATCTCACAAATACCGTCAATGGGATGGTAGCTATCATGTAGCCAGTAGTAGAAGATGTGTACATCTACAATTTACACATGTTGCATCCTGTACATGTATGACCAGACACTATTGCTGTAGAAGATGTGTACAACGTACAAGCAGCCTAAAGAATGGGAGCAATGTAGGAGACAAAATAATACCGTTCATGTAATGCTGTACCACATGTGGCAGGAACACACATAGACCAATACTGACTGTGCAACACATCAATGTCTACATGTGAACATCCAACACATGTACAGAGGGTGGCCAGGTCAGTACATAACCCAGTCATGTTTACCGCTACTATAACCTGGTAGTTACCCATCACATGCCAACATGACATGAGGCAGTGACAGGTAACACCATCTGTATCCTGGCATTTTCCCAAAATAGAAGTCACAATAGATATACAACCCCTAACCAAGTTGCCCATGGAAATGACTAAGGACAGCAAATGATGAGACATGTCCTAAACGTGCAAGTACCCTGTCCTCTGTACATGATAGGGGAAGGCTGATATCAAGTACAGCAGAGGAAAATGTGATATCCTGTGTGTTTGATCACAATTGTGCATGTGTGTGCCTACAGGGGAGTGTGCATTGTTCTGCTAAGTAGCAATCATGAAGAGGCTAGATCTTCTCTCAAAACACCCTAACACTGCTACTCTGGCTACATAAACCTATGTCATTGTCAGGGGGCTGATGCATGTGCACAGTGGCCTGAGTAAACTGGAGCTCCATAAATCAGCCCCTTCACATGCAACCATGGGTTTGTGTTGCCATACGAACTCCCACAGTAGTGATGAAGAGTAGGCTGCCATCTGTGCCACACTGCAACACTGCTACACAGTAGTATGCAATTATATGTGACAGTCATAACAAACATGATGTGTACAAATGTGAGTGCCTAGTTGATGGCATGCACACATATACCACATATTTCAGCACAGATGTACCACTGAAATGGCTTAGGCATGGTAATGTGTATAGGATTCTGAACAAAGGGCAACCTGCCACAAAAGTAAGGGCATATGCATCACAAGATCAGTGAATGAAAGAAATGACCTTCACATGTATTCTGACATACAGAAACCTAGGTGGCACTGATATGACTACACAGGCATTTGTCAACGTCCAACATGTGTCCATGCAGCAAGATAGTTATGTGAGGTTTCAGATCCCATGAACACACCACTGTGGTCATATATTACTGCAATTACACTACACATATCTTTACACACACAGCATACAGCAACCTTCAGTGACACGTGTGCATACCATCTCCTGCAGCTAACATACATGGGGAACCATATGTCACAGGTGTAGCAGAGCATCATGAAGGCACAACCAACAACACAACACAGAGTGGACACACATGCACACCCAAACTGGCAGGGGTAATGTGATGTCAACCCAGTCCTAGTCCACTGCATCCTCTGAGCACAAATTGTCATGGCTGTCACATATCTTACCATGTTTTGGACATAAGCCATCATATAGTTTGTGTTATTGCTATGTGTTCATTTGTATATCAGACATAAAAATGTAGTACTCCCACAAATAAGTGTTCATACACATATGTACACTCATAATACACATGTGGTAAAATGTATGTGGACACAGTATGACTACATATGCACATATTCACAAGGTATGAGTAATCACATGCAGCAGGCTCATAAACAAACCTATATGTTCAACATACCAATGCCACTGTAAAGCTACTCAAATGTAGCCATACCGTAATTACAACATTTTTGCATAGCCTATGTGACATGGTAAGTGAATCTGGGTGCACTCAATGCCTCCATTTAAAAATTCCATGCATTCCCATAATGCATCCAAAAAATGATGAAAACGGCTCAAATCTACACTCTGCATCATCAGAAAAATTATGCCTGGCTCCTGAGTGTCTATCACGTCCACAGGCCTTTTCACGCGCCCTGGGGAAAAATCAATGCATGACCATCATGCGTCAAAAATATAGACGAAAATGCCTAAACCTCATTATTTCCCCATGGATAAAAGATGCCTGGCCGCTGAGAATCTATTGCATGTCCATAGGCCTTTTCACGCACAATGGGGAAAAATTTGATGCATAACTGTCATGCATCAAAAATGTACATGCATACGAATCTATCATACATGCTCCACCACCTGACAAAAGGTTTTGCCACAAGAAGGAATGCCCACCAATTGAAACACCTCTGGGCTGACCTCATCACAAGGGAGCAACATCTACTGGATTGAGATTGGTGGACAGTTGGTAAGTATCCCATTTCCATACAAAGTCCATTATATGCATGTGCAGCATGTCATGTTTAAGAATCTGGACATGTTGTTTGCTGCCTGTTTGAAGAGCCCCAGCGTCACCTTAGGGCTGCCATTCTAATTTGCCATCTTCCCCGCACAACCATTACAAAGTGTTGTGATGCATGCATAGGGCAACTCGATTTTGAGCAGCACAACATGAGGCCTGCCTCATGCACCATGTATGGAAGGAGGGCCTAAAACCTGTTTAGGGGCAAATGCAAAAGCCTCTGGGGAAACAAAGAGATATCTAAATCCCATATGTCATGCACTTTGAATGGCTGCTTAGAGCAGGTGTTATATGGGGACATATAAATGTATGTGATGGGCCCCCATGTACTCAGTCGTGATGATCTGTTTTGTTGCAACTCCTGCTGAGTACATCATTTTCCTACACATAAATAGATGCAATTGGACCCTACCTGCATCATGTTGTGCCTTAATTCTCATTAGGCGCACACATGGTGTGGTAAGGGGTACACGGAGGGCCACAAGGACTGTAGTGATGCACTTGGTGCTGCACCACTGTCGTTCAATCTGCCCCTTTGTGTTATTGGCCAAGGCCATGTAAGGGAGCTTGACTATGCACTGGGCCCAGACTACCAGCACTTTCCTCTTCCTGTACGTTGTGTATCACGTACACCCCAAACTATGGCCCTCATTTTGACTTTGGCTGCTAATTTGCTTGACTGCCAAAGCCAAACCCGCCATGAGACCACCAGTGCTAGTGGTTTGCAGACCGCCATACTACGAGTGCTGGCAGCCATCCGCCATACTTGTGGTGGAAAGTCGCTAGCAGTCGTGCTGGTGGTCGGCAGTGCAAAGGTGGGTGCATTGCCAGCACTGCCACAGCAGTAGGACTCCGCCCACCGTATTGCAAGCTGTAACATGGCTTGGCAGAGTCCTGCTGGTGTGGTGGTGCTGGCAATGCAAGGCGGCCAGGATCCATCCCCTCCTGGACATCCTCCTCAACAGAAAGGGAAGTGGTCATCCAAAAGGGGGGGAGGGTGCATCTGTGTGTGTGTGTGCGTGTCTGCAGAGGGAGGGTGGTAAATGCGTGCATGTATGCAAGTGAATGTGAATATGTGCGTGTATGAGCGTGTGTATGGGGGTCCAAGTGGATGAATGTGAGTGGGGGTGTCTGTGTTGATGAATGTGAGTGAGTGGGGGTATCTGTGTGGATGAATGCAAGTGAGTGGGGATGTCTGAGTGCATGTATGCGTATGCTGAACTGGTGTGTATGTGAATGCATGCATGTGTGAAGGGGTAGGGGTGTTTGTGAGTGTGTGGGTGGACGGCTGGGGGAAATGTGTACGTGTGTGTGCCAGTGACAGGAATGAAGATTCCTGTCACAGTGTGCATGATCGCCAAGGTTTTTGTGGCGGGGTGAACACCATGGAAAGCCTGGCAGTTTGCAGCCTCGTACTCCATCCGTCAGGTTGAGGCCTACCACTGGGTTAGGGTGGGGTTGTGGAGGTTTGGTGTCTGACAAGCCCCACAAAATCTTAATGTGGTGGTCCTTACCACCAGCTCCGTGGTGGAAGGACTGCCACGGCAAGGATGGTGGTCTAGTGACCGCCAGCCTTATAATGAAAGCCTATGTCTATTACTACATACACATGTGATGATTTACTACCACAGGCCTGCCACATCTTACTGGGAGTATGGGGTTGCCCTGCATCTGCTCCATCACTGGCACATTACTCAGAAACCTGCACCAACATATGGATCCTTGGACCACAGAGCAAGTGTGTCTGTGTTGAGGCATATGTCATGCTCATGTTATTATCCCTCCCTGGAAAAATAATGTTATACCATGCCAACAATGGCTGGCCACACACCATTGGCAATACATCCATAATTTAAATCAGTCAAAGTGCAAGTAGGTACAACTACTTAAACATGAGTACACTCCCATGGCATTATTGCTTGAGTGTTTGCCTTGTGATGGCACACACATATTAGTAACTTCAAACAAGGGTGTATCATGGCATTCATCAACACTTTGGAATACCCACACAAGCCCTGGGCAGTTGTTTGTCAATTTGCGGTGACAATGAGGTAAATGTTGACAACATCGGGGGCAGGCTCAAATGCTATGGGTGTCACAAAGAGATGATCACTGCAACAACTATTGCATGCCCTCAGATGCAGTATACAGTGTCATGTAGTCCCATATGGTCATGTAACTGTAGAGCTAACAAACACCTACATACAAACACCTGTATATATGGTGCAGTGAAAAGCACCTCAGGACTGTCTGGGAAAGTGATGCTTTGTAGGTGCCTGGGTTTTCATTATCTGAGACTATGTGTGATTGACTGATCATAGATGTTTGTCAGTTGCTCTGATCTACCATTAGGATGGCGTGCTCACTCAGCCTAATAAGTTGATAGTAAACAATGTTGTCCATTAACAGATATGTACAAATATCACTAAGCAATGTTTTCCATTCATGTCTTGCAGGTGGACCTCCACCCTACACCGTTGGTGAGGTGGCCCAATTTGAAGACCTCAATGCAGCCACTATGTGTCATCTTGTGCATCATGTGGGTCAATCCTGGGTTTGGTGTGAGTCAGTCTGATTTGTGGAATCCCTTGAATAATGGTTTTGCCTGACCAATAATATGATATAATTAGAGTAAGGATGGTGACATCATGTCTGTTGGAAATTTGAGCATTGAGAATGTCTTGCTTGTAGCACAAGGGGCAATGTGTGCTGTCATGGAATTGTGGGTATTAGGAAATGGAATGGCTTGCCACATATTCATTGATGTCTAACATGATAGGTGTCAGAGTAGCTGTTTATGTAAATAGCATGCCTGCTGTCAACAACTTTGTCACAGCACTATTTACTGCACTGTGTGCCACACATACCTTACACTTACTCACAAGAGGGTACATATGTTAGATATCTTTAGAGGTCTCTAGGGGACTTATATAGGAGACACTTGCACCACTGGTGCCTCACTACCCTTCAGATGTATATTGAGGCTGTAGTACTGCAAGGACCCATATTGTGCTGGACAACAGTCAGTAGTGTATACAATTAGGAGACAACTCAGCTCCAGATGGTTGTGGGAAAAGTATATGATTTATCCTAATCACAAAAACATGAAGGTACACTGTTCCAAGAAATGGAAAAACTGCCTGGAGGGTAGGTCCAACATTGAGGACTGCTGATGTAATTTGTCAGCTTTAGTCCCTGGCATGTGTTTTCCCAAGGAGCTGCATCTCGAACTTGGGGATGGGTGACCTATTTTGACTTAACCAGTTGACTAAACGTAAGTGACTGTGTTTTAGCCCCCATATCAGAGTTCATATTTAGTTATGATATTAGGAGAAGTAGTTATTTTTCTTTTGGTCCTGATGAAGTATCGATGGATCCAGCTGGACCACTAGATGTAAAATATGTGGCTCATGATGAGAGGTTCCATGACAGTTTCAGGCCTCTTAAGTTTATTGTTTTTGAGAGTAATTGACCATTACCACTAAATTTTTTCTTTCTGCTCGGTTTTAATCTTGGCCTTCGCCTCATTCGAACTGATTAAATTTATGATGTGTCTTGAGATGAAGAACCAATTAAAATTTTGTCTCTCCTGTTTCTCTTGGTGCCTGTAATAAGGTGTACATCTCTGTATGGTTGAACACACCAGTCACTATAAGAGTAGCACGGCTAAGAGCCTCCCTTTGGGGAGCCCGTCAGGCATTGCAGCGCCGGCCTGACGAGGAGCATTCCCAATGATGAAGCCAGACATCCATTGTGATGCGTGAGGGCTCTTGCTCCTGAAGAAACAGGTCCCCTGGAGTTTTTCCATTTCTTGGAACAGTGTACCTTCATATTTTTGTGATTAACGTTCTTGGGAGACTGTACACTGGACCACTAACCTCCCGGTCCCACCCCCCCATTCAGTCTTGATATGATTTATCCTAAGCCAGAACTCAGCAGTATTCCCAACATGGTCCTGCCACCATGATTTTTGTGAGTGATGTAGGTCACATCACATGTGCATATGATGTGAATGCTGACTGCGTACCTGGTACTTTGATGGTGTCTGACATGCATGTGCACATGATATTCAATATATTAGAATAATGTTGCAGCACCCAGTGCAGTGCCAACTATTGCAGCCACCATGCATGTGCCATTTTACACATGTAGCACAACATAGCACAGGGTAGGTGGCTTTAGTTCTGTAATATGTAGACAACTTTGGTGGCAGGTCAGGCTTTGGCCAAACTTTCTGGTGACATTGCATTAGTTATACATGTGGGCACATCATGGGCAATGGTGTGCCCCCTTGTAAAGTATGCTCAGGCCAAGTCTTAAACCAGGACAAATGAATGATGATTTACCAAACCATAGAGCAGCCGGTTGGAAGTTTCCAGACCCCCTATCATATGGCCCCGAACTTGCATCCATGATGGCTGGGCAAGCCTTGATGTTTCACCAGGGATGTCAAAGTGGTGGATTGCATGCACAGTCCCTTTTGTGGACAAGGACACAGGAAATCCAGACTTGTTTGGGCATGTGATCCTCACAAGTTTGATAACACAAATGTTGATCAAGGACAATTTAGTCCACTCACTTCTGGGCCCTGATGGTCAACAATGGATAGCCGTCATCACAGTGACATGTACATGATACCATAGATGGCTCATAGGAAATAGTCATAGATGAGGAGTAAGTCATTGTTGAGGAATATGTGGTGGACTGCATGTGTCATCTGCAAATTGCAGTGTACATTATGGCCCTGATTCTGATTCTGGCGGGCGGCGGAGGCCGCCCGCCAGAATTCCGCCCTCCAAAATACCGCGCCGCGGTCAAAAGACCGCGGCGGGTATTTCAAGTTTTCCCCTGGGCTGGCGGGCGGCCGCCAAAAGGCCGCCCGCCAGCCCAGGGGAAAACGACCTTCCCACGAGGATGCCGGCTCGTAATCGAGCCGGCGGAGTGGGAAGGTGCGATGGGTGCATTTGCACCCGTCGCGTATTTCACTGTCTGCCAAGCAGACAGTGAAATACTTGTAGGGGCCCTCTTACGGGGGCCCCTGCAGTGCCCATGCCATTGGCATGGGCACTGCAGGGGCCCCCAGGGGCCCCGCGACTCCCCCTCCCGCCATCCGGTTCCCGGCGGGAGAACCGCCAGGAACTGGATGGCGGGAGGGGGAGTCGGAATCCCCAAGCCGGCGCAGCAAGCTGCGCCGGCTTGGAGGATTCCTGGGGGCAGCGGGAAACCGGCGGGAGACCGCCGGTTTCCCTTTACTGACCGTGGCTAAGCCGCCGCGGTCAGAATGCCCCGCGGGGCACCGCCGGCCTGTCGGCGGTGCTCCCGCGTGCCGCGGCCCTGGCGGTTCTATACCGCCAGGGTCGTAATGAGGGCCTATATGTCTGTTCAACTTCCACCCAATGCTGAATGCTGCCAATATGACACCTGACCAACGCCACACATTCCACAAAAGAGCAGAACGCTACAGGCACATTATGGAAATGGATGCCGGGTACCACAGGATGAGAAGGAGGTTCCGCAAGGAAAAGGTGACTGGGGAATGGCGTGCATTTGCATACGGGGAACCTCCACAGGAGCCACAGCAAAAGAAGGACAGTGTTGGCATACATCAGGGGTGCAGGGGCCCTCTGCAGGTCCAAGCTCCCCCTCATCAGCTGCACCTGTTAGGAGCCAGGCACCTGTTCAGTCACCTGCTGCAGTAATAAACAGCCAATTTGAAAGAGACATGAGACGGGACATGACCAACATAATGGCCATGCTGGAGAATTTGGACAAGTGGAGTGCTGACAAGAAGATGTTGAAGTACATCAAGAAAAAACTTTAAAAAATGAAATCATCTTGTTCCACAGCCTCCCAGTTCCTTTCCCTCCCTTTTACTGTTGTACATAGTTTTAGTTTGGGGTTTAGAAGAGTAGTATTAGATTAGTGTAGGGTAGGCATAGGTTAGATTAAGTATAGTTGGGGGGTGGGTTTTTCTACAATTTATTATTGGTAAAGGGTTGGGTAGGGGGGTCATGTTGGGGTATTTGTGTATAGAAAAATAAACACAATCTAAAAAATATATATATATATATACAGTATATATATATATATATATATTTGTTTAAAACATAGGTTAAGTTAGTACATGTGTAGTCATAGTTTATGTTGTCCTACTTGAATCTTGTCTCTTAAGGGGGTGGGGGACAATATTTTGAGTGTGGTATTACATGTATAGGATACATTTAGAATAGGTTAGCTAGGTGTAGTTGTTATGTAAGTTAAGTTAGTTCAGGTTAGTTTTGTGTAGGGTAGTTTTTAGGTGAGTAGTAGGTCTATAGTTGTTAGAAAGTTTACATTAAATCCTGTTTCTATTACACTAATTTTCTTCTAAGTTGATTGAGGCATCTTGGGTTTCTCATGAGTGCACTGGCCAAGTTGGAGGAATGGCCGAGGGCATGCTTACTGTCTTGATTTCCAAGGATTACAATGTGCATTCCCTATGACCAAGGAGATGTCAGATTGGCTGCTAAGTAACGTCAGGTAGTCCATACATTTGCCATTTACTGTTCCAGCCATTCACAATGTGTATGCATACTTTATCTTGGGCAGATAAGTATGGAACTTCAACTGTCACTGGTTGCATCCTGCAGTTTCTTTGTTGGCAAGTGTGGCACATCTGACAGCTAGCAAAATTGGAACTGTATCCTGCAACACTGACAGGTGCCCATCAATGATAAGGTTAGCTTCTTCTGCACCACACAAACAAGTTGTACTTGTACTCCCATCTTGGTAAATTACCTTTGTCTTGGTTCAGAGCCATACATGCCATATGTCAACTTCAAAGGATATCTGTTCAATAATTATATAGTATGCTCAGTAAGTTGGTTGCAGCCGACAACACCATCATTCACCTTTCTCATGTTATGATCCTAGTGTGTGGCTTTGTGTTTGACAGTCATGCACTCATGTACTGATAATCTGTACTCATTGGCAGGGATTCACACAATGCAATCATTTAGCTGAGTAGATGGATCACAGTAAACATAGAAATGCTACATGTATAGAAGGTACTTTATTTACAGGTGCATTTATGAATTTTGTACAATGTCAAGTTCACAGACCCCATGAGTGAATGTAGCCATATGTAGCACAATCAGAGTCAGGGATGAGGGACATGTCATGAAACATGGTGAGGAGTAATGTGCCTTAGTGAGGAGGTTAAAAGGTTAAGAAATTGCCAATTGATAAGAAAGAGACAATGACAGCACATAGTAGCCAAGCCAACAGTGGTTGGGTGAAGAGAGCACATTTCATACTGTCACAACACTGGCATGATCTTAAGCCCAGAACTAAGGAGATACTGTCTATTAGGTACAGACTGGTGTTACCGGGTGCTTTTCCTTGTGAATGTTATTTCTTCCACATATTCATCCTCTGATGTGTGTGGGGCCTCCTGTGCCATGGCTGGTGCTGTTGTAGAGGTAGAGGGGGCCACACACACTTCAGAGATAGAGATGTGGAGTCAAAGATCCCGGCATTTGCCATTTGTGGGAACACATGAGGCATCACTGCAGCAAGGAGAAACTGCAGATTTTTCAACGCCACAGCAACATCACAGTGGTAGGCAGCCATGTTTTCCATGAGGGAGGCCCTTTTCCCGCTGTATGGACTCCAGGGTATTCTGCATAGACCCCAGCCTGTTTTCTGTTATGCTGCTGCCAGTTTGGGTGGGTAATTGTTATAGCCTCTGTCTGATGACAGCAGCTATGTTGGCCAGACACTGCTGGAGTCCACGTAGCGGGGAGTGGGTGCCTCTGATGGCAGCTGAGTTGTCCATATTTGTAGTGAGGCACGTCCGCTCTCCCACTGGGCTGCCTGTCATGGTCTCCATCCCACCCGTACCTGCTTGGCTAGCTCCCGTTGGACTCCTACCACTGTCCTCTGAAAGGTGATCTCTGGGTCTTTGGAGTCCAGGGCTGTTTCAGCACTGGCAAGTGGTGTGTGTTGGTAGCTGGGTGGTTCATGTGGAGACCCCGCAATGCTGAGTGTCCTTCCTGTGACTGGAGGTGATGTCTGGTGGGATCCTAGGACATCCTGGAGAGTCTGTTCATTGATGGTTGGCAGCTGGTCATCCATGTCATCTGTAAATTCCAGGACAGGCAGCTCAGCAGGAGGCAAGCCATCATCCTCTGCAATGAGATAGTGTAAAGTCAACCTTGGATTGTTATGGCTGTTGACATGGCACAGCATTTATTTGTAACTGGAGGCTCAGGTACATGTTACTGAACCAAGGTCGCGTCACTTATGTGTTGCACACGAGTCAAGCTCACAAGGTATTTTGGGGCATATTAAGGTGGCCCGAGTGCTCCGGTGGCGCACAGCCCTGTGCCGTATTTACAAGGTAGCATAAACCCACTTTTTGTGCCTTAACACCACCTTGTAGATATGGCCCCTTCACGCGCAGCACTTTGTGTGCAAGGTATGTGCAATGGGTGTTGCTCTGGGCATACCACAGCAACACCCATTGCGTTTTGACACTGCCTCAGATTTATGACTTTTTGTAAACTGGAAGCAGTGTCAAGATCTCATGGCAAAACAAGGAGAAATGCTTATATTTCTCCTAGATCTTTTGTTTTTTCTATCTGTGCTGTAACACAGGCATTGATGCAGCATGATGAAGGCGTGCCTGCCTTGAGGGGATGATTTGTTTATGTGCAGGAAGGTGTCCCTTCCTGCATGTTGTAGTGCTTTCCTCTTATTTAGTTTCTAAGCACTAACATAACACAACAGAAATGCACTTCTGAGGTCAAAGAAGACTTTTATTGTTATTTTATTCTTCCCCAACCACAATGTTTATGAATGAATGACGAATTAGTAGCTTTCAAGTCCGCGTTAATCAAACAAAATATATCAGTTTGCAATATACACAGCAGGTTATATTTATAAGATATTGAATGCAAAGCAAAACAAATACTTCACCGTGTAGGAACTATTTACAGCTACATCTTTCTAAGGTCTGCAAGCTGATGACCCCTGTCAGCCGCGAGAAAGAGTGTCATCTACCCACACGGGATGCTGGCAGCTGGCGCCAAGCTCCAGCACGAGGTCCGGCAGATTCGAATCTGACTCTCTGCAGCCTGTTACATTCGTTACAAAGGTGTGCCCCCTCCTCTCAGACCTGGGAAACTGAGCAAGCCTTTTGGAGACTGGCCAGGTCTCCAAGACTACTCCTGTTCCCAAGCTCAAGGGAAGAGAAACGACGCCCATGTACTCTCTCTTATCAGGTCTAGTCTACTGTGAGAGCAAAACATCTTGGTTCTCTGGTGCAAAAACACAGCTTGGAAAAATACAGAACTCCACGTTAAAGGCAATGGGCAGCTAACCTAAATATCAAATGCAATGTCATGTTAAAGGCAATAGGCAGCTAACCTAAATATCAAATGCAATGTCTAGTGTCATGTCAAAGCCAATAGGCATCTAAGCTGAATACAAAATACAATGTCTTATATCATGTCAAAGCCCATAGGCAGCTGAGCTTAATATAAAATGCAATGTATAATATCATGTCAAAGCCAATAGGCAGCTGAGCTGAATACAAAATGCAATGTATAATATCATGTCAAAGCCAATAGGCAGGGGAGCTGAATATCATGTCAAAGCCAATAGGCAGTTAAGCTGAATACAAAATGCAATATATAATATCATGTCAAAGCCCATAGGCAGAATATCTAATAGCATGTCAAAGTCAATAGGCAGCTAAATTGAATACATCATGTCAAAGTCAATAGGCATGCAATGTCAAAGCCAATAGGCGGCTAGACTGGATACAGCATATCAAAGCCAATAGGCAGAATACAGAATGTAATGGCTAATGCAATGTCAAAGCCCATAGGCGGCTAAACTGAATACAGAAAGTAATGGCTAATGCCATGTCAAAGCCAATAGGCGGCTCAACTGAACAAAACATACCATGTGCTACTGGTGAACATTGAGCAACTAATATGCGCAGTGGTGAAACACAAAGTCATTGGTCAAAACAAAACTCCATCAAATAGCAGGACATTCCGCCCTTTGACCAATGAATTTTTGTTTCACATATCTCATATTTCAAACAAACAAAAAAAACATCAGCACAAAAAAAAAAATATTATGATCAAAGCAATCCCTGTAAAGCAATAGAAGTGAATTAACACATTGATTTCATAACCTTTCACATCAGATACATCTACATAGAAAAGACTGGGCAATTTTTTTTTTTTTTTCTCTGATTGAGTCTCTAATTCAACAGTGTTAGCAATTTGATGTGGCATGAGTTCTGCTCATGTAAAGGTGCACGGTCCACCTGAAAGGTTTCTGGAAGATAAGCAAAAGTCAGAGTTCCATACGAGAGGGAAAAAAAAAAAAAACACAGCAAACAAGTTGAACTTGAACTGAAGGCGCAGTTTGCGCAAAATGGATCCATGGTGCTGGCACTTTACTCAGCCAGGTTCAGGTTGGGGATTCGGTCCCTTCCCCGACCCCACACGCACACACCGGAAGGGGGACCACACAGCACACTCAGGGACAGTGGCGAAACGTGGTCGGATCTGCAAAAGAAACAAGTATGACTTTTCTTGCAAATAACATTTTTCATTTAAACTGCACCCTTCCTCTTTCTTTCCCTGTTTTATAATCAGCAGGACGTTTTTGGGGCCCTTTGTTATATTCTCTGCAGGTTCTGGAGGGTCACTTGGGGCGTCAGCCCACACATCAGCACTGAGGTTTTTATCTGCTGCACCACAGCTTCCCTTTTCTTGCACTGTCAGAAGGGCTGGGGCAGACTCCTTCTTTACCAAACCTCCATTCACTGCATTTTTGCCAAATTGGGCCATTCTGTCTCCAATTTGTATGAATGAATCAGATTCTTTTCTAGGTATCAGCATAATTTCGATTTTTCCTTGGTAATTTGCAGCAATCACTCTCCCTAAAACCTGATCAATTTGCCATTTCTGTTCTGGCAACTTTCCTCTCCCCAACTGCTCTGTGACTGCTTGCATGACAGATTGCTTTTGTGCGTGCTGCACAGTTTTTATCAAATCTAGGGGAATGTGCATCTCTCTCATCTCTGCCCACCTGTAAGTGGCCTTTTCACATTTCTGGGGCACCCACATAGCCATCCCCACTAAGGCAGAATTCTGGGTGAACACTTCTCTCTCTGCATTTTTCTCATTAACATCTGCAAGGTAATTGAACCAGTTAGGTGCTAAAACATTATCAAAGAACCAAAAATCAGCGTAAAAATTACACATCTCACGTAGCTCTTGCTTTAAAATCTGACACACATTATACAACGCTGTTCCTTCTACTGTGCCAGAAAGCAACATTTCAGTCAATGAATCATTAGTAAAACAAACATGCTTTTTATCTTCAGTAGACACGAATTCAAATGGTGCACACAATTTCATCGGTAATTCTTTTACCTGTGGTACTCTAGCCCTGTCTTGCAAGTACCAGATCCATTGTATGATTCTAGCTAGGGGCACTATTTTCTTTCCTTGTTCATGATTTAAATGCACATAAGTATTTCCTTCTTGCACTGCGCAGAAACCTAAAGTCTGCATTATTTCATTTGCCAAATCACAAGCGCGCAGCTGCATATAATTTTTCACAGTGACCATATACAAAAGTGTTAGGATTTCTCTCAAATGAGGGCTATTCTTTTTCCAAAAATCAAACAAGCTAATGAAACTCGGGGTGTCTTGCTCTAAAATCTTTCCTTTTACTTGTGCATTTTGCAACGGTAACTCGTAAATCACATTCTGGTCTCTCTCCTCCTTGTTATCAGTTAAGGAATGCATTTTGGCTGCCAAAAACCCTGGCTCACACGGAAACTCAGTGCAGCTCGGAGCTGTCTTAACCCCCTCATTACTGGAATGGGACAAGAAAGATTCTTCAAAAACAGCCCTTTTATAACTTTCAGTCGGGCTAATTTGCTCACGTAAATTCCTATTTTCATGTTCCAACTTCCTACATTTCTCCTGCATTTCTCTGTAAGCAGATAAAGGTATCCAGACCTTTCTGTCATCATTACTTCCAAAACACACTTTTTCTACATATATACAACGGGAATTATTTCTCAAAACAACATCAGGCATTTTAGCTACACATGCATTTTCTTCTGTAATTCCCCAAACAGAAAACAATTCACAGTTTTTCTTAGCACCATCAGGCAGTTCATCAACACATGTATTCTCAGACATGGTCTGCCGTGCTACTGTGATTCTCCAAACAGAAAACAATTTCTGTAATTCTCCAAACAACAAAAAAACAATTACACTTTCTAAAGTGTGCACTTAGAAATCTACTAACTCGTCAAACCCCTTCTTAATCACCTCTTAATGACCGACCCCACTTCTGGTACCAATTGTAGTGCTTTCCTCTTATTTAGTTTCTAAGCACTAACATAACACAACAGAAATGCACTTCTGAGGTCAAAGAAGACTTTTATTGTTATTTTATTCTTCCCCAACCACAATGTTTATGAATGAATGACGAATTAGTAGCTTTCAAGTCCGCGTTAATCAAACAAAATATATCAGTTTGCAATATACACAGCAGGTTATATTTATAAGATATTGAATGCAAAGCAAAACAAATACTTCACCGTGTAGGAACTATTTACAGCTACATCTTTCTAAGGTCTGCAAGCTGATGACCCCTGTCAGCCGCGAGAAAGAGTGTCATCTACCCACACGGGATGCTGGCAGCTGGCACCAAGCTCCAGCACGAGGTCCGGCAGATTCGAATCTGACTCTCTGCAGCCTGTTACATTCGTTACAAAGGTGTGCCCCCTCCTCTCAGACCTGGGAAACTGAGCAAGCCTTTTGGAGACTGGCCAGGTCTCCAAGACTACTCCTGTTCCCAAGCTCAAGGGAAGAGAAACGACGCCCATGTACTCTCTCTTATCAGGTCTAGTCTACTGTGAGAGCAAAACATCTTGGTTCTCTGGTGCAAAAACACAGCTTGGAAAAATACAGAACTCCACGTTAAAGGCAATGGGCAGCTAACCTAAATATCAAATGCAATGTCATGTTAAAGGCAATAGGCAGCTAACCTAAATATCAAATGCAATGTCTAGTGTCATGTCAAAGCCAATAGGCATCTAAGCTGAATACAAAATACAATGTCTTATATCATGTCAAAGCCCATAGGCAGCTGAGCTGAATATAAAATGCAATGTATAATATCATGTCAAAGCCAATAGGCAGCTGAGCTGAATACAAAATGCAATGTATAATATCATGTCAAAGCCAATAGGCAGGGGAGCTGAATATCATGTCAAAGCCAATAGGCAGTTAAGCTGAATACAAAATGCAATATATAATATCATGTCAAAGCCCATAGGCAGAATATCTAATAGCATGTCAAAGTCAATAGGCAGCTAAATTGAATACATCATGTCAAAGTCAATAGGCATGCAATGTCAAAGCCAATAGGCGGCTAGACTGGATACAGCATATCAAAGCCAATAGGCAGAATACAGAATGTAATGGCTAATGCAATGTCAAAGCCCATAGGCGGCTAAACTGAATACAGAAAGTAATGGCTAATGCCATGTCAAAGCCAATAGGCGGCTCAACTGAACAAAACATACCATGTGCTACTGGTGAACATTGAGCAACTAATATGCGCAGTGGTGAAACACAAAGTCATTGGTCAAAACAAAACTCCATCAAATAGCAGGACACATGTGTACAAGCTATTTATGCTAAGGTGACATTTCAATGTGAGCTGCAAGATGCAGCACACATGAGTAAAAGCAATGAGGCAAGGTAGAAGGGAAGCATTTTCGCCAGATACACCAGCCTGACACAACCCCTAGGGTCATATTGACTTCCGCCCTATTCTCTGATGTCTAAGTTGTGTAGGGTCAGTGACTTTGACAATATGCAATGGTTGTTGTCATGTCACAGCCACAGCCACAGCCACACTAGATGCACGTCCTTTCCAGGCAATGTGCTGCATATTTACATGGTGGAGTATAGCCATAGTGAGTGGTCTATGTCCACGTTGTGTATATCTTGGAGTGCATAGCACAACCAAAGCGTCAGTACATGTGTTGCATGGGCGGGGATGGTGCGTCTTGATTCAGGGCTTATGTGTCCTGATGCAACCCTTTAGCATGCATTGAGTGTGTCCTATGTTCCTCTTCTTCTGCCATTTGTGGAATTCTAGATATTCCCCCCCTGCAACTTACCCTGCATTTGTGGTGGTTCTTGGGAGTCTGCGCTGTCTTCACCTGCAATTCCTGTGACCAGCTCCTGCGGAATGACCACTGCAACCATCTTCTCCAGCTCATCCAGGTCCTCCTGTGGTGCAGGACTTCCACCTCCACTCTGCAGTACTGCCTTTCGGTTCCTGGCTAGTTTCTCCTTAGTCCTGCACTTGCAATCGTGCCAGCGCTTCTTGCTCTCAATGACAGTCCTCTTCACCTCTGCCATGCTGTTGACTTTATCTACTATTTCCTGCCATATTGCATCTCTCCTACCAACTGGCAATTTGGACGTGACGAAGAGCTGGTGTTGGTGCTCCGTCACAGCTCTGACCAGGATGTCATGCTCCTTCTCACTAAAGAGACACTTGCACTTTCTCCTCTCCTGGGACTTTTCTGGACCCTCCTGGTTGGGCGATTGGGATCTTCCCGGGGTCTCTCTTGGCCTGAAAATGCCATCTTTTACTGTAATCCCTTTGCAATTTTTCCTGCATGTGTGTTTTGTTTTGACGCTAATGTGGTAAAAGATGGCGTTAACCCTTTTGCAACATATTTACTTGACGCAAAATGGTCTAGCTCCACTTTTGCAGCATTAGGTCCTATTTCTTTACGGCATGACGCAATGGTAATGGTTAATGTCATTTTTTTTTACACTAAACATTCCTTAGCGCCATCATGCATCATTTCTTAAATATGGCGCATGGATGGTGCTAGGGAATTACGTTAGCTCACACTAAAGCAAATGAGACACAACTGTGCTAGCCCAGTTGTCCGTCATTTTTCTTACATATGGGCCTTTATGTCCCAGATTTTTGCTTTGTTACGCTCTTCGCTTCAGTCAAGAACTATCCATGTAGCCAAGAAGGATTTGCAGCCTTTTGTGGATTTTTCTTTCTAACTGGGCCACTCTTAAGGAGGCACCCAATTGTTCTTTTGTAAAGTAAATGTAATACTACTCATCGAATATTATCTTGGATGCAAGACAATCAAAAAATAAAGTAATAAGATTTCACCCAAGTTTGGTGACCCAAGCAACTGTTGTTGTACAGAGACAAGCACTATAGAGAGCCTCAATATTACACATAATGGAAAAGAGTGAAGCCTTCCTTCTTTTCCTATTTGGCTAGGAAATCTTTTCCATAATTGTGAATTTGTGGTAAATGAATTAGCAGTAGATCTCAAATGGGCCTTGATAGTACAACAATATAACACATAACTTAATAAAATTTAGGATTCACAGTCAACTTCAGTACTGATTTCCGTTGCAGTCCCAGGGGTCTATTTGAAAGTCAAAGTAGAATAGGATTTAGTGGATCCTGTAGACATCAGGTAACCAATGTGGCCTGTGTATCACAACATTATCTCTTCTGCTTCCTGATGCAACATGCACGCTGCGTTTGTGGACGCTGCCATGCTCATACCTGTCTGCTGCAATCAAATCCATTGCATCAAGGCAAGCCTGCGAGTCTGAGAGCTCCTACGGAGAGATGGTGCAGGAGAGTGCACAAACATCATCTAGAGTTGCCATCCTGCCTCTACCTCCCGATACTCCTAAAGGAGCTTCCCTGTGATCGTCTTGTACCACGTTGAGTCTCCAGGGGCCTGATGTGCTGCATATGTGCCTCTTTCTCAGGGGGAGCCGCAAGGATCACAGTGCATGGCAGCACAGTGCGCAGCTTGGTGGGTCTCTGCAGACACAGGGCAATGCCACATAATAGATGACCTATGGATGTGAATGTATTCCTGGCTCAAAATATCTTGATGGGCTAGTGAGCAAAGAATATCCAGGTGCTTTAGGGTGGTGGGAGCGGCAGTTGACCTAGCGACTCAGCGATCCTGCGCCACAGCGTATCAGGAGTGCAGAGGTAAGTGACTTGTTCATGCCAGACAGTATTAAAAGTGCTAAAGGAACAACACTTTAGGATTGGCTGGGGTAACAGTGCCAGGGGGAAATTTTGGACTTGAGTGGAAAGAGAGGGGTTGGTGGGGCTGCCAATCCCTAAAAGTGTGCTGCTGCAGCCCCTGAAATTGAACTCCAAGTATAAAATATTAGGAAAGAATGGCACCAGAAAGAGGTAGAGTTTGCCATAGAATAAGCAGCTATCCACAGAAGGAAGCAACCACCACAGTAGAAAATACGACCCCAGAAGAAACTCAGGTGTCTCAAAAAGAAGGAGCAAGGAGGTCTGCGCAACGTATTGTAAAGAAGCAAGCCCCCCACAAAAGTCCCTTAGTGAGTGAGACTGGTGGTTCATCAATCACTAAATCAATTCAGGGATTTTGTGGGCAAACATTTTTAAACAAGGCAAATCCAACCCGGAGTTCAAGCCTCTAGTGAAGGGACACCAACTGCCACTGGGAACAATAGTTATCAGCTCTTGGAAAAAAGTCTACTCTCCATAATCAACCAGGACTGTGATGAGCTCACACTAGAACCCACATTGTCCTTGTTACCATAGCTCTTCTCCCTATTTGATAACAGGGTGAGACAAGAAGGGGGGGAGAGAAAGGGGGTCGGCTGAAGAGTTAGCTAAAGTGATGGAAATAAAAAATAGGGAGGGAATATACAACTCACAAGAACAGTTAACGCTACTAGTCAATAAAGAAACAGGCAGATCCATGCATAACTCAGCTCTAAACTTGGAGATATCTGCATCACCATCAGCCTCAATGCTGGACATAATGTTGATCCTACAAAAAACCCTACAAGGTTTCAAGGTTTACAGGAGGGGACTGTGATGAATAATGACATTCTGAAAACACAGAAAGCTCAGTTATAGATTATTTCAGGGGAATTAAAACAAATAAAGGACCATATGCCGAACCTTGTAAGGACTGTTGATGAAAAGAAGCAACCCACAGGTAATGTAGACCTTACGGACACTAAAAGGGTAGCCACCCGGGCGGAGTGTTCTCAGGCCGTTTATGTGTCCAAATACCCAATGTTAATAAAGAGGATGGGAAAACCAATTATGTAAAGGCAGCATTTCTCTCAGTCAAAGAGCGTAAGTATTGGACCTGGGAGGGGTGACAGGATGTGGCTAAAGGAGTAAGTGGCATTAAAGAAACATAGAGGGATAGATCAAAAAACAAAAAGGCCAAACACAGATACCCCACAGTGTCAAGCACAAAGGATAAAAAAATGACCACAGGGAAGGCAAAGGGAGACGGGTAAAGTGTGGGAGAGTTACGTGGAATAATCACCGTCCCGTCAGTAAGAAGGAACCTCGAATTGCTAAATTGGGAGCTATAAGACGAGGAAATGGACTACCTAGAGAACTGAGGCAGCGATATAACACAATACAAGCCAAAAAAGAATTTTCGCAAGGAAGGCGAAAGTGAGAGAATCACAGCAATAAAGGGAGGAGCTAGGGATAAGCTATGGATCTATCTCAAACCTATTAAAAAAGGAAAAAAAGCCAGGAAGTTGGTCCCCCTAAATCGGCCTCTGTTATTATATTCCTTCTCAAAGTGTCCCAGTTTGAGGGCAATAGGTTTGTAGGACCTCAGACAAGTAGGGTTCACTAATAATAATAAACCGGGAGGAAGTGACAAAGGTATTATTGTACTCGGGTTTGGTAAAGACAGCGCTCAAAAAGGTGGAAAAAGAAGTACAAAAGGAAGGGATCAAATTGTTGCCAGAATCTGAAATACTCGAAGGTGGCTATCCACAAACCCTGTTTCTGTGGTGCCATGCTGGGTTAGGTCCAAAGCAGGTTATGCTGATTGAACAAGGGTCAATGAAGAAGGAAGAACTACAAATAATGGTCCCACATTCCAGTCCTGAGGGAATCTGGGGAGGTAGTAGCCGTGAGAATAGATATGCGGTGCTCTCCCCTCTGGTCCATGGTGAGGGTGGATGGTTAAGTGATGTTGACTAGGATAACGTTTTGCCGCACAGCCTTGGAGTCCTGTCATGGAATATTAGCGGATATGGGAGAATATCACACTAAGAAAGATTTAAAGAGTTGGTGGATCAATAGGGGTTTGTATGTTTGCAGGAGACCTCGCTGTGAGATGAAACACCAATAATTGATGGGTTTGTGCAAGTACAACATGCAGGGGCACCCATCGGGGGAGGGCGGGTTCTAATCCTGGCATCCACCAAAATTGCAAAAACGTATAACCAATGGAAGTAAAATGCAACAAGATTGTGGCCTGCAGAGTGCTGCTCAATAATTCAGTTCAAAGTCACGACTGGGTGTTAATAGTGAACATCTGCATACAGACGGGATGCGCGGCTGAGTATGGATCTTAACTTAGGAGGTTTAAGGAGGATGTAGACTCTATGTGTACAAAATTCCATAAAGATATGATTATTTTGCTGGGGGATTTTAACCATAAATTATACCACTAAAAAACCAATCCCCTGTTTAAGGTGATATTGTCATCATTGAATATTAACATTACCAGTTTCCCTAATGCGACAATAACTATGTGCGACGTCGCTTTAGGAAATTTCTTGGGTTCTATGGGCTTATTCTGTAATAATGGGCACAGGGATCCCAACCAGCCTTCAATCGGGGCTTGCAGCATTGCCCAATCGATTACATATTTTTGCATGCTTAGGTCTTTGATTAGGTGGGGTGTTTTTAGGTGCTGCTTGTAGAGGAGAGTGACCACTACCCCCTGGAATTAATTACAGGAGCAAGTAGGTTTAGGGAAATTGTTATACTCCTTCAGATAGACCACCCAAGCGCCTCACAGCCAGGATCTCGGAGGAATGTGTTAAGACTAGCTAACTTCCAGCAGAGTAAAAAACTTACTCACGCCCCTACAAATTGTTTATAATGGTATGAAAATACAATGAAACAGGTGGTTCACTGCCTCAGGGTAGATTTAAATGGTAACAGGAGGTCGAGGAAAGTTAACTCTAAGAAAACCAATGTCTGCTTTTACTGAAATTGTAGAAAGTTAAAAATCCTGATAAGGAAAGAGATAAAAGGCCTTAAAATAAAATTTGATTCTGAGATATACGACAGCCTACAGCATTGCAGGACAGCTTATAATCCCGGCCCCCTGATGTACCGCCACAAAAAATTGTTGTCCACGGATTTTCACTTTTGATTTGTGTTTTTTGATCATTAGAGAAGTAATTTTGCTGCGTAGACATTGCTCAATCCAGGCCAAATTCTTCTGGATGACATTTTTAAAAATGGGGGATGTGATGCAGTGATGATGGTATATTTCAGGAACCGTGAGAACTATGGCCCTCATTCTGACCTTGGCGGGCGGCGGAGGCCGCCCGCCAAAGTCCCGCCGTCAGGTTACCGTTCCGCGGTCGAAAGACCGCGGCGGTAATTCTGACATTCCCGCTGGGCTGGCGGGCGGCCGCCTTCAGGCCGCCCGCCAGCCCAGCGGGAAAGAGGCTTCCACGATGAAGCCGGCTCGGAATCGAGCCGGCGGAGTGGAAGCTGTGCGACGGGTGCAGTTGCGCCTTGGAGGATTCCAATGGGCGGCGGTACACTGGCGGGAGACCGCCAGTGTTGCCGGTCCGACCGCGGCTTTACCGCCGCGGTCGGAATGCCCATTGGAGCACCGCCGGCCTGTCGGCGGTGCTCCCGCGGTACTCCAACCCGGCGGTCATGGACCGCCAGGGTTGGAATGACCACCTATATACTTCATTTTGGTGCCAAAACTTAGGTTTTGGGAGTTACGTAGTCTTATAGAGACTAAAAATTACTCCTCAGAGCAACCCTTTGGCCATTTTCCAAAATGGCAAGTATAATAGAGAAAGAAGAGACATATATAGAATTAAAACAAATAGTAATGGTTTTTAATCCTTTTATGTGTACACCCAGCAATGTTTATGATCTGAATATGAAGAAAAAAAATTATCACTCCTGTTTTAGACTCATTTTCATAGTTCACTTTATTTATTTGTTTTGGTAATCACTTGTCGTGCATTTGCTGAATGTTGAACATTGAGAGGAGCATATCGATAGTGACATCATTTTATAGCACAGCCGTTACAAGTACATGTACGTGTAAGTTAAGTGGGTAGAGGCTTTAGAAATTTTGTATGCTTTAGCACACAATCAATATCTTCCCAACAAAATTCACAATGATCTTTCTTTCCAAATGCATGATCCAAAGGATTTACACATCTTCTGATGAAGTAGAATGCTCTTTTAATGTGTCCAAGTACAGAATATGATGTCAGTGGAAGGTAACTTAATGGGACTGATCTCTTGAACTCACTGAACCGAAGATCATCAAATGTGTGACAGTCGGAACATTTTCCACACACACACAAAATGTGATCACGACCACGGCAGAAACCGCCAACACATACAGCCACTTTAACACACCGACCACCACGGCGGTAGCAACAAACACTGCGGCGGTCACCGCCAACACACAGGCAGAAGACAATGTACCACCCACCCTATCACAACCCGACAATCTGCCAGTTTTTCCAGGGCACTACCAATGACATCAAAAGCTTGGTGGAAACAGGACTGGGAAGGGAAACCACTCACCACGACACTGAACGAAGAACCAGGACGCCATGGAGCCCGAGCTGCAGGTCCTGCCGATGCTGGTGTATCTGCTAATACACCAGGAACACCAAAGACGGCGGCAGTGACGACCACGATGAGTACTGCACCTAGCACACAGGGGAGTGGGAGAGGAAAAAGAGAGTGACACACACATGCAACACGCAACGCCCCCACCCTCTCCCACAACACCATACACACAAACACATGCAACAACAGTACATTTACACCCCGTAACCCCCTGGAAGAACGCAAGGACAAAAGGAATTGAGTCAAATCAGTGATATTTTGAAATATGCACATAAAGTAAATGATTGGAAAAACCAGTATATACAAGTATTTACAATATGTACAGAAGGCTGTATACTATCCTTTGCAAAAGTCCATTGCCCAGTGGGCAAAAAAATCATGGGCGAAGCCCACACTTGACTCCTGCCTTAAAACGGAGAGAACACAGCAGGGGCATCAGGTCGAAAACACACAGGCACCTCAGGGGGAAGGAACGGGGTACCTCGGCTGGAAGATGGTACTACACCACTGGTCCTGGAGGGGGTAAAATGTCCACAGCGATGTCCTGGGGAATGCAAAGCCACAGTCTCTCAAGTGTGTGGTTTCCCCCCTGCTTGGTCCTGGGGAGTGCAAAGCCACAGTCTCTCTAGTGAGTGGGTTGCCCACTGCTTGGCCCTCAGGAGTGCCAAGCCACAGTCTCTCAAGTGGGTAGGTTGCCCACTGCTTGGTCCTGGGGAGTGCAAAGCCACAGTCTCTCAAGTCGGTGGCCTCTTCCACTGGTTCTGGAGGGGCCCCTGTGCCCAGTCTGCTTCATCCTGCCAAGGAAAGTGATAGTGGATGCATTTCTCCACCGGTTCTGGAGGGGGCCTTGTTCCCAGTCAGCTTTATCCTGCCAAGGAAAGTGATAGTGGATGCATTTCTCCACCGGTTCTGGAGGGGGCCTTGTGCCCAGTCAGCTTCATCCTGCCAAGGAAAGTGATAGTGGATTCATTTCTCCACCGGTTCTGGAGGGGGCCTTGTGCCCAGTCTGCTTCATCCTGCCAAGGAAAGTGATAGTGGATGCATTTCTCCACTGGTTCTGGAGGGGGCCTTGTGCCCAGTCTGCTGCATCCTGCCAAGGAAAGTGATAGTGGATGCATATCTCCACTGGTTCTGGAGGGGGCCCTGTGCCCAATGATGCTGCACCTGGGGTGTTGCAGTTCCTATTCCCCCACCTGGGTGTCTGAGGCACGAGATGTGCAGGGAACAGGTAGCATGATACTCCATGGAGGCAGAGCCACACTCTATTCTGTGGCGACTAAGCCTGCAAACTGGTGGTAGTGCTGGTGCTGGTGGGGGTGCTTCAAGTGGTGGGGGAGGCTCCAGGCCCTCTCCTGCAGTCCCGGATGGCTGCCCACTGGGGATGCTGCAGCTGCTGCTGACAGTTGTAGTGGCACCGGCAGGGCATGTGGCGGTGCAGATGGCAGTGCAGGTGGCAGTGCTTGCGGCGCTGTCTGCGGCAGGGATGCTGCCGGTGCTGCCCGTGGTGCAGGTGCTGGTAGTGGTGAAGGGAGACACCAGGCCGTCTCCTGCAGCCTTGGATGGCTGCCCACTGGGGATGCTGCTGCTGACAGTTGTTGTGGCAGCGGCGGTGCAGGGGGCTGTGCAGGTGGCGGGGCAGATGGCGGTGCATGTGGCGGTGCCTGCGGCGGTGCACTCCGCAGTACAGGTTGCGGGGCTGTCGGTACTGATGGCGGGCACCAGTCCCTCACCTGGAGCCTCCGAGGCCTGAAGTGCCTTGCCTTGGGTTTTCTTACCCTTCCCCACCTTAGCAGATGCTGCTGGGACCTTGGCACTGGCAGCTTGAGTTTTGGAGGAGGCCTTGCTGGGTGGGTCGTGCTTCTTGGCCATGCTGCATGCTGGCCCCTTCTTCACCTTGGCAGGTGGTGGAATGGGTTGGTCCTTTGCAGGGGTTGGTAGCACACTGTCTGCCCTGACGGATGCCCCCTTTGATCCTCTGGGACTTGCAGGTACCACAGCGGATGCCGACTTCGTGGCTGAGGTGCGGGCCTGGGATCTTGACACCCTGGCCCGAGGGGAAGGACGAGGGGGGTAGGCATATGGAAGAGGACAAAGTTTGCTAGGAAACGTTCTTTAGACACACTGGGACAGGAAGATGGAGAGGGTTTGGGAGTGGAGGGAGAGGGAGTGGTTGTAGGAGGTGTACGTTTTCTGAGTTTGGGTGAAGGTGCATGGGCTGGATGCTGTTGTGAGGTGGATGACTGCTGGGTGGGTGGGTGCTTGCATTTGTGTACTTTTAAAGGAGGGGTCACAGACACACTGGGAGAGGACACGGAATGTGTGCATGGTTGTGGGGGTGGTGACTGCCAGTGAGGGGCATGTAGTGATGGGCGTGCTCGTGATGGAGGTAGTGGATGAAGATGTAGTGCATGCAGGTATGAATGGAGACACTACTGGGAGGGAGGTGGACGAGGAGGAGGGGGACACAGTAGAGGCAGTGGATGTTGGTGTGTTTGCATGGGCATGGTGCTTGTGTGAGTGCCTGTGAGAAGAAGTGTGGTGCTTATGTTTGCCTGTGCCACTTTTTTGTGTTGATTGGGGAGCATGCTGGTCTGAAAGGGTGCTTGGGATAGGGTAAGGTAGAGGGGATTGGGTCTGGGTAGTAGAAGTTGGAGGGGGGGAGGCTGGACAAGGGCTGCCCTCAGTGCAGAGGCCAGAGCCTGAAATGCTCTCTGTTGGGCCACCATACCAGAGTGAATGCCCTCCAAGTATACATTTGTTTGTTGCAAATGCCTCTCAACACCCTGGATGGCATTCAGAATGGCTGACTGCCCAACAGTGAGGGGTGTCAGGGGGTCAATAGCCTCCTCACTAAGGGCAGCAGGGCTGACTGGGGCAGGGCCTGAGGTGCCTGGGGCGAAGGAGATGCCCACCCTCCTGGGTGAGCGGGCACGGGAAACACGCTGAGGGGCTGCTGGGAGGGCAGTGCTGGTGGGGGTGGTGGCAGCTGTAACTGTTGTTGGGGAGGGCATAAAGGTGTCTGCCACCGCCAGGGAGCTTCCATCGGAGGAGGAGTCGCTGTCAGTGGTCTCCCCTCCTGTCCCCGTCATGGAGCTCCCCTCGCCCTCCGTCCCACTGGTGCCTTCACCCTTGGTGGATTCGGCCACCAGGCCCATGCAGGATGCAGCTCCCTCCGTCGCCGGTGCCTCTGCTCCTCCGCCAGATGATGCTAATGCACATAAGGACAGGGTGACATAACAAAAAGGGGGGGGACAGAGGATACACTTGGTCAATGCCAGCAACAACACTACCATTGGCGTACACAACACACAGGGAGCTGCCCTATGCACTAGGCCATGCCCAACCAGTCACTAAGATAATCACCAGCCCCTGGGGTACAATGCCTAATGCCAGCATCTGCACACCTGACACCCACAGGGCCCTGCCCAGTAGTAGATGGCCACTTGTACCATTGGGGTAGGTGGTGTTACTGAGCCTGTACACAAGTGACCTACCCTGCCATGATCGCCCTGGCTTAGGGGCACCCACAGCCCACATCCCCCACCCAGTTGGCTCCTAAAGCGCGCTGAGTCAGCTTTCTAAATATGTACTCACCCCCTTCTGGCTGCTGTGATCCCCTCAAGCGCCCATCCAACTCCGGATAGGCCACTGGCAGGATGCGGAACATCAGGGGGGTCATGGTGCGACGGGCATCCCTTCCACGTTGGGAGGCCAGCCCAGCTGGGCCTCTGCCGTTTTCTTGGTCCAGGGGTGCAGGTCCTCACACCCCAGGGTCCGCACCTCCTTGGCGATGGCACGCCAAATACCCTTTTTCTGGTGGGCGCTGACCTGGAGGGAAAAGACAGCAGAAAAGGAAATTACTTACCCGTCCGGACCGGCAATTCTCATTGCCCACCAGTTCCAAGCCATGCCCTGACTCACTATGCACTGACCACCTCTCATGCAGCACCCCCCAACATGTGCCTTGCATCCACACTACTCCAAGCATGCACTGCCCACGCATCATGCTCACGGTGTACGCACCTGTTTCTCTGGAGGACCGTACAGTAATGTGTACTGGGGTAGGAACCCATCCACCAGTTTCTCCAGCTCCACCGCAGTGAAGGCAGGGGCCCTTTCCCCAGACACATGAGCCGTTGTCGCTTCCAGACTAAGGTCACAGCAGCACTTGCAGTGTAGGTACCCTCCTGTTGAGGGTCAGGTAGCAAGTGAGTGAAGAGATAGAAAATGGCAGTGACGTCCACGGCGGTGCGCACTGCCACCACTGGTGTACATCACCATTGGCTCCTGAAACCCATAGGGCCCAATGATACCAATGCGAAGTTGCGGCGGTCATCAACTGCCTACAGCGCACTTACCTAATTTCCACTTGTCCCTCCTCACAGGTCAGGCAGCCATTGTTTCAGGGGGGCACATGGCATGGCACCTAACTGCGTCACAGCAGACAGTGGCACATCAACTGACTCTCGACTTCACATACTGATTCTGTGACGTAAATTCAGCAACAGTAGTGCAATATATGTGTAATTATGACCCTCTGCTCACCGTTCTCTTCCATAGGCAACAACCGCTGAGGCAGAATATGAGATTGCGGCATCCTCCGTTGTACAGACCCCTAGTGAACCTGTTGACAATGGAGGAAAGACACATTATCATCACATAAGAACTGTGTGCCCAGTTGGAGCCAGACCTGATGTCAGCTATCTGCCAGCCCACAGGAATCCCACCTCTAGTGCAGGTCCTGTCAGTGCTCCATTTCCTGGCAAGTGGTTCCTTTCAAACTACAGTGGCCATGGCATCAGGGATGTCTCAGCCAATGTTCTCTGACTTGTTGTCCAGAGTGTTGTCTGCCCTGCTAAAACACATGCGCAGCTACATCGTGTTCCCCCAGGTGGATGAATTGGCTACAGTGAAGGCTGACTTTTATGCCCTGGGACATATCCCTAACATCATTGGTTCCATTGATGGCACACATGTGGCATTTGTACCCCCCCAGAGAAATGAAAAGGTTTACAGGAATAGAAAAAGCTACCACTCGATTAATGTGCAGATAGTGTTTTTGGCGGACCAGTACATCTCCCATGTGAATGCCAAATATCCTGGCTCTGTGAATGATGCCTATATCTTGAGGAATGGCAGCATCCCATATGTGATGGGCCAACTCCAGAGACACCGGGTGTGGCTAGTAGGTGAGCCCAAGGTCCTCACACAGTATAAGTAGGTATCTGGTTATGGGGTTGTCCCCAGGGGTTAGTTTGTGTCTAACAGTTGTTGCTTGATATTTACAGGTAACTCTGGTTACCCCAACCTCTCATGGCTACTGACCCAAGTGAGGAATGCCAGGACAAGGGCAGAGGAACGTCACAATGAGGCACATGGGCGTACAAGGAGGATTATTGAGAGAACCTTTGGCCTCCTGAAGGCCAGGATCTGGTGCCTCCATCTGACTGGTGGATCCCTTACCCAAGAAAGTGTGCCAGATCATTGTGGCATGCTGTATGTTGAACGACCTGGCCTTGAGACGTCAGGTGCCTTTTCTGCAGGAGGATGAGCCTGGAGATGGTCTTCTGGCAGCGGTGGAGCCTGTGGACAGTGACGAAGAGGAGGCAGAGGAAGAAAATGTTGACAACAGAACAAACATAATACAGCAGTACTTCCAGTGACACACAGGTAAGAGACTGTAACTCCACTTGACATTTCAGTAATCATTTGGACATTGTACATGGCAGCCTCTTACCCTCTGTCTATGGACACTGACTGTTCCCTTTGGATTCTCTGTTTTCAGATCTGTGTACCCCATTCTGGCTCTTGCTATATGTACTGCTGCCCACGAAAGGTCATCCTGTAGTATATTGCACTGAACATATATGTTGCAATGCTTTGATAATGTTGTACTAATACATTTGAGAATCATTACACTGACTCCAGTATGGTATTTGTTTCAAGGGTGTTTATTTTTGTTCAATAAGTATGGGGGTATGTGCAATGGGCTGGGGTGATGGTGGAGGACTGTCCAGTTAGAGTCCAGTCTCTTGCTATCAGGGGGTACATTGTCCAAGGGGGCATAGGAAGGGGAGTAATGGCAGTTCCAGGTGGACAGGGTGTCAGAGTGGGACAGAAAGGTGACAATCAGGAGAGTCTTATTTCCTGGTGGGGGTCTTGGCAATGTTCTCTGCTCTTCTGCCTGGATCGCAGGGACCATTTGCGGGGTGGTTCTCCTTCTGCAGGGGGTGGGGTGCTGGTGGCCTGTTGTTCCTGTGGCGGGCCTCCTGTCCACTACCGCTGGAGGAGGTGGAAGGCTGTTCCTCGGTTTGGCTAGTGTCAGGGGCCCATTGTTGTGCCACTGACTCCCTCATGGTCTTGCCCATGTCAGCCAGCACCACTGCAATGGTGATCAGGATGGTGTATATTTTTGTTAGGTCCTTCCTGTTCCCCTGGTACTGTTCATCCTGCAGCCGCTGGGTCTCCTGCAACTTGGCTAGTACCTGGCCCATGGTCTCCTGGGAATGGTGGTATGCTCCAATGATGTTTGAGAGTGCCTCGTGGAGGGTCGGTTCCCTTGGCCTGTCCTACCCCTGTCACACAGCAGTCTACTCAGCTTCCCTGGTGTCCTGTGCCTCTGTCCCCTGAACCATGTGCCCACTGCCACTGACCCCAGGTCCCTGATGTTCTTGGGGTTGTGGGGTTGCCTGAGGTCCCTGTAGTGGTGGACACACTGCTGATTGACATGTCCTGGAGACAGTGGCATGGGCCTAATGGGTGGGTACTGTGCTGGTGTTTCCTGAGGGGTGATGCTCTGTGGTGGGTTGGGACTGTGGCAGGGGAACCGACTGTCCAGAGGTCCCTGATGGGCCAGGTTGGTCATTCTGATCCAGGCGTGCAGAGCAGCTGTCATCACTGTGGGCCTCTTCTGGGGAGAGGCTAGATGTAGCTGGCACCTCCTTTCCGGTGACGTTGGGTAGGGGTCCTGTTGGGATGCAAATGCATTGTTAATGTATCTGCATGTGCCATCTTGTGCATGGGTGGGTTTCCCTATCTGATTGCTATTTCCCTGTCGGCTTGACCTTGTGTGCGTGGTGATTTTGTGGGCTGGGCGAGTCTCTCTATTGGGCATGATGTGGTGATGGGTGTCCATGCAGGTCTGTGATGGGTGTCCATGCATTGGGGGTGCATGCAGGGATTTGTATTGGAATGATGTGTGGGTTGTGCTACTGGGGTATATGTGAGTTGGTTGAGTGATGGGGGTGAGGGTAGGGGTATGAGTTTGTGATGGCATGCAGGTAGGGTGGGGGGGATGAAGTAGTTAAGATTTGACTTACCAGAGTCCAGTTCTCCTGCTACTCCTGCGAGGCCCTCAGGATGCATGATCGCCAAGACTTGCTCCTCCCATGTTGTTAGTTGTGGGGGATGAGGTGGGGGTCCACCACCAGTCCTCTGTACAGCAATCTGGTGTCTTGATACCACGGAACGCACCTTCCCCCGAAGGTCGTTCCACCTTTTCCTGATGTCATCCCCAGTTCTTGGGTGCTGTCCCACAGTGTTGACCCTGTCCACGATTCTCCCCATAGTTCCATCTTCCTTGCAATGGACGTCTGCCGCACCTGTGATCCGAATAGCTTGGGCTCTACCCGGATGATTTCCTCCACCATGACCCTTAGTTCCTCCTCTGAAAACCTGAGGTGTCTTTGGGGTGCCATAGATGTGTTGTGAGTGATATGTGTGAGGATGTGAGGGGTGCTGTGTTATGGTGTATGCTGTGCGTAAATGGTGTATGGGTGATGGTGTTATGTGCCTCTGATTCAGTGGGTGCTCCTGGCTTGTCTCTCTTAGCTAGCTATCTTTTTTCTCTTTGTAAGGGGTTGTGGGTATTGTGGGTGTGTGTTTTATAGTGGTGTGAGTGTGTGGGTGTGCTGTGTGTGTGTGTCAGGTGTGTGTATTTTGAATTGTCCAATGTGGTGTAGTTTTGTAAGTTTGTGTGTATTTTGAGCGCGGAGGTGTGTACCGCCAATGGTTTACCGCAGTTGAAAGACCACCGTGGTGATTCATGGAGACTTGTGTGGGTGTCTGTATTGTGGTGGAATCCTATTTGTGGGTCATAATACCAGTGGCAGATTACCGCCGCAGTCACGGTATGTTGGCGGCCATCAGTGCGACGGTAGGTGGCAGTTACCGCCAGGGTTGTAATGCAGCAGAACTAGGGGTGAGGCAGGTTCTGTAGTGTGGCTCCCCACATTGTGGAACAACACCATTGCTACACTGTGAGTACTTAGCGGGTCATTCTGACCCTGGCGGTAATTACCGCCATGGCGGAGGTCGGCGGTAGCACCGCCAACAGGCTGGCGGTGCACCGCTGGGCATTCTGACCGCGGCGGTTCAGCCGCGGCCAGAAACGGAAAGTCGGCGGTGTACCGCCGACTTCCTGCTGCCCTTGAGAATCCTCCATGGGGATTCTGACACCCCCTACCGCCATCCGGTTCCTGGCGGTTCTCCCGCCAGGACCAGGATGGCGGTAGGGGGTGCCGCGGGGCCCCTGGGGGCCCCTGCAGTGCCCATGCCAATGGCATGGGCACTGCAGGGGCCCCCGTAAGAGGGCCCTACGGAGAATTTCAGTGTCTGCTTTGCAGACACTGAAATACGCGACAGGTGCAACTGCACCCGTCGCACCTTCCCACTCCGCCGGCTCCATTCTGAGCCGGCGTCCTCGTGGGAAGGGTGTTTCCCGCTGGGCTGGCGGGCGGACTTTCGGCGGTCGCCCGCCGGCCCAGTGGGAAAGCCAGAATGACCGCCGCGGTTTTTTGACCGCGGAGCGGTCTTTCGGCGGGAACCGCTTGGCGGGCGGTGACCGCCGTCCGCCGCGGTCAGAATCACCCCCTTAGTCTCCTCCAGTTGGTAACCTACGATACCTGAGGGGATGACAACTTATTGTCTCACTGCGAGGGGATCATTGGGTATCTCAAGTAACATGACCCTTGGAGACTGTCTGACTCAATTTCTCTACAACACAGGACTGCTCATGCCATCCCATTGATGTGTGTGTGAGTGCTTAGGGGCCTGGTGGGTCCAACGTACATGTTTGACTCCTTAGGATTCATTCAATGCAGTGAATTGTGCTCACAAGTGCACACTCAACCTGTGGGCAGCACTGAGTTATGGAACACAGAGGAAGAGCGGGATCCCAGCAGCAATTATTCAGCCTGGAGTGATGATGGGGGCCTTGGCAGAGATCTGCCACAGAGCTAGCCGCTGCTGGAGAGGCGGACGGACCTCAAGCTTGACAAGATACTTAGGGACATATTTATAGTCTGTTTGAGCCGAATTTGCATCAAACTTTTTTACACTAATTTGGGGCAAACCTAACACCAGATTGATACTTTGAAGCCCGACCCCGCGAACGTCAAAATTCATCAGCGTGCGTCATTTTCTGGATGCGGGAAACTGCCTTGCATTAATGACATGCAAGGTAGGCGGCCCGTCCAAAAAATGACTTTCAGGCATGTACGCCTTATTTATACTCCTGCGTCATTTTGACGCACAGGAGGGGGTGGCCCTTAAAAAATGGCGCACAGCCTGATTTGTGCCGTTTTTTAACACCTGGGTGAGGGTAGGCGTTATGGGACCCCTGGGCTCATTTCCATGGTCTCTGACCATGGAAGTAGTCCACAGGTGCCCTTCCCTGCCCCCAGGGACACCCCCTGCCACCCTCGCCCACCCATGGACGACACCCATGGATGGGGGGACCCATCCCAGGTAAGTACAGGTAAGTTGAGGTAAGTGAATTTTTAAAAACATTTTTAAGTGGCATGGGGGGCCTATCTTGGGCCCCCCTACATGCAACTGTGCCCAATGACCATGCCCAGGAGACAGGAGTCCCCTGGGCATGGTCATTGGGCAGGGGGCATGACTCCTGTCTTTCCTATGGGGGTTGTGTGTCAAATAATTGCGCAAGTCCGGTTAGAGACATGATTTTTTACTCTAACCTGACTTGCACCATTTTTTGATGCACAACCCCCATTCTTCCCTACGCCTGCGCCGCCCAGTTAGAGTCATTTTTTTTACTCTAAACGTCTGCAGCGCCAGCTAACGTCAATCCATAAATAAAACGCACGCCTGGCGCGCTGGAATGGTGTTAGTTGGCGGTAAAAGAAATCACGCAAACCAGGGCCGTTGCTGGTTTGCGTCAAAAATTATAAATATGGGCCTTAATGCTATTGCCGAGACGAGGCAGGATTTGTGTACCTGAGTGTATGCAGTGACCATTGAACTGGGGCTTCTTTGTGAAGATCAACAGAAATTATCAGACCGTGTTGCACACTTTGAACATGAGATTACAAAACTCTGCCCTTCTGTGCACAATAGATGAATTTAATAACTGGATCTCGACCTCTTTAGATACCGTATTACCTTTGAAAATGGTCATCAGAAAGGCTAGCCATAAGATCAAATCATGGTTCGCCCCCAATTGCTACAACAAAAAAAGAAGTATAAGCAACTTGAAAGAAAGTGGAGAAAGAATTATGATATCCCTTCTAAAACTCAATATAGGGAGGCGATTAGGCTATTCCATGGTGAAATCAAATTAGCTCAGGTGGCATTCTACACATCTAGAATTGAGCAGTCTGCCAACTCCCCCAAAGAGATCTTTATGATTCTCAAAGAACTGACTCAGTAAACAATCTTGTGGAGGCCTCTATAGCCCACAGTAACGAATTGGCACTCTTTTTTCAAAAATAAAATTGCAGATATTTATTTAACATTTCTGCCTAACCACTCCCAAAATATAGAGTGCCATTCAGATAACCGCTTTCAACTACTTAGAGCTACTTTTGCTTCCTTTCAACCTACAACTGAAGCATTAGTCACTATCTGTGTATCATAAAATCTAGATCCCCTTTGGATTCTGCCCCCGCAAGTCTTATCCTCCATCTCAACCACAATCTTACCCATTTTAAATGATATCTTGAACCATATCTTAACCTCTGGCCTTGTGCCACAGCCCTTCAAACATGCAGTTGTTAAACCCCTACAAAAAAAAAAAACTTGATCCTGCTCTCCTCTCCAACTATATGCCAATTGCCCTCCTTCCTATTGTATAAAAAATAATGGAAAAACATGTTAATAAGCAATTATCAATTTTCCTTGAAGATCACAAGCTTCTCCATCCTTCACAAATTGGACTCAGACCACAACATAGTACAGAGTCAGCTCTGCTAGCAGTTGTGGAAGACACTTGAAAACTACTAGACTCAGGCGGACTTGCAGCTATCATTCTACTTGATCTCAGTGCTGCTTTCGACATGGTAGATCATGATATATTTCTTCAAAGACTCTCGGCTGTAGGAATTGAAGGCACTATGTTAAATTGGTTCTCCTCTTTCTTGAAAGATAGAACTTTCCAAGTTCTGGATCGAACGTACCTCTCCAATATGCTTTCCCTCACTTGCGGGGTCCCTCACGGCTCCTCGATGAGTACCACTCTTTATAATGTTTACATGCTTCCTTTAGCTAAAATTGTTGAGCCCCATGGTCTTTCCTTTGTGTTTTATGCAGACAACACCCAGCTGGTAGTATCTCTCTCTAATACCAGCAATACTTATCATTCCAATCTATCTTTATGCCTTGCGGATATCGCTAGATGGATGGCTCTTTCTAACTTTAAATTGAACGATGAGAAATCTGAAATAATGAAAACTGGAAATCCAGCTCTTCTCAAGTCTCCTTCTTTGGTCCTTGAAGACCTTAAAAATTTTCCTTCACCTAAGGAAAACATAAAAAACTTGGGTTTTTGGCTAGATTTGCGCATTAGGATGGACTGTCAATCTAAAAAACTTGCTGTATCCTGTTTCTGCATACTGAGATCCCTGAGGAAAATTCTTCATATTCTTCCTTTTATTGCCAGAAAGCTTATCATTCAAGCTCTGATCTTGTCTCGCCTAGACTATGACAACTCTCTTTTCCTCAGCTCCACCAGCTATGTAATAAAGAGACTGCAGGTTGTGCAGAATGCCGCTGCACACCTGCCCATGAACACACCTAGACAGCTGTCGGCTATACCAGCTTTGGCCTCTCTCCATTGGCTTCCAATTAAGCAACAGATTAATTTCAAGGCTATCTTCATGACACACAAAGCCCTTCATAATAAAGGTCCCATGTTCCTTAGGAAGAATATCAAGCCCTACGTACCTCAGAGGGCACTTAGGTCTTCATCTGCCTTCTTGGTGACCATACCTCATTTTAAGAAAGCAACTTGGGGTGGCAGTTCTTTCTTAGTTAAAGCCGCGTATCTCTGGAATTCGCTCCCTCTGGATCTCCGGCAGAAAAAATTGGAATTCCCATTTCGGAAGAACCTGAAGACATTCTTGTTCACAGCATAGATCTTGCTGAAGTCTAGTTTTCCTCTAGCGCTAGGAAGCCTCCGGTTAGCCATGCACTTTACAAATCAATTAAACTAAACTAAACTTTGAAAGAATTTGAAATTCAAGTTTTCTCCCTTACTGCTGAGGTCCAAGAGCTGGAGGTCCATGCAAAAGACACAGGAGCGTTCGCGGTGAAATCAAACTTTTTTTATGGTAGGCCTTCCTGAAGGAGTGGAAGGCGATGAACCTGTGAAGTTTTTGAGAACTGGCTGTCACATACGGTGGCTACAGGACAACTGTCGTCCCATTTTCCCATTGAACACGCTCACCGGGTCCCTGCGTGATGCACACCGGTGGGTGCTCCCCCCAGACCGGTGGTGGCTTGGGTCTTGAACTATAGAAATAAGAACATTCTGTTAGAGGCGGCCCAGAGGATCCCACCTCTTCAGATTACATCATTGTGGTACAGCACCACCAGGCCTCCTTCATGGGGATGAAGTCAAACTGCGCCAGGTTGGGTATGCTACGCCTTCCTTTTTCCCGCCATACTCAAAGTGATGGTCAAGAATACGAGCACCTTCTTCACAGAACCATGGATGCTTGGAACTGGGTGGAGCAGCACCGATATGAGGCCTCTGTCCCGCCCTCACCAGTGCAACACCAACCACTGCCCAGACCCTTAAGATGCAAAAGTAGAAAGGCTTGCAGAATCGCTGCCACTGAACTCCATGGGCTCCTATTCCAGAGCAGGCCAAGGTAGAATAGGCCCAGGCCTTTTCAGCAGCGGTCGCAATATGGGCGGATCGCAGGTCACCATCCGCACAACCATCTGAAAATGAAGTCTCTGTCGCTGACTCTGTACACTCTACAAGTATTGTGAACTCGATTGTTCTTCCAGATGTAATGCTGCAGACAGCAGAGGAGATTTTGTGAAATCACACGGGAAAAGAGAAGCAACTCGTTCCTGATGGAGCTCCTCCACACTGACTTCCTGTCTTTTTTGCACAATGACAATGATATAATGGGTCTCCCCGTTGTATTTGGTACAAGTGCGCTGTAAGTGTGAAGTTATCAATGGTTCCTTTACAATACATGAACTACAGAGTCGGGTGCAATATATTTAGTAGAGTTTTAATGGTTCAGTGGACGTATAGATAGTGTAACTTTTATAAGTTTTCCAAATTAATCTCCTGGTCTTCTTTTCTCTTTTCTCTGCTGGGCCTCTGTTTTCAGTAACAGTCACTTCTAGTGGGTCTCAGAGTACCTCGGGGAAAATGAAAATAAAGAATCTTGGTCTCAGGTAAGTGGGTTACCAGATGTTTGGGACAGGGTTATTAGCGAAGGGAGTGGATGCCGTTGTGAGGGAGGGATCACACCGGTGCCATTAGGATTGTACATTTATATGTGCCCGTGGCATGCATAGGTGTCTGTGATAGTGCTTTAATTTTTCTTTATAGGTGTAAGCCCCTTTTTGTTGCTCACTTCCCCCCCTCTTCCCGTTTTTCTCCAATAGCAGAGTCCAGCCCAAAAACCACTTGTACCTTGTGCAGCCAAGTTGCTCTGGGAATGTGGCTGGGCTGTTGACTTGTAGAGTTCTGGGTTCTTCCTTCCTTTTCCCTCTCATCCCCTCATTCCTCCATCAGCTTCTCTCCTTGCTCCTTTCCTCATTCCTTTCCTTGCTCCTCTCCTCGCTCCTTTCTCCGGTTCTCTCCTTGCTCCTCTCTCTGCCCCTCTCCTTGCTCTCTTCTCCGCTCCTCTCCTTGCTCCTCTCTCCGCTCCTCTCCTCGCTCCTCCCTCCGCTCCTCTCCTTGGTCCTCTCTCCGCTCCTCTCCTCCCTTCTTTCTCTGCTCCTCTCCTCGCTCCTCTTTCCACTCCTCTCCTCCCTCCTCTTCTCTCCTCCCGCCTCTCTCCGCTCCTCTCCTCACTCCCGGAAATCCGCCCGGTTCCTTCTCCCACCAGTGCCCCCGGGGCACTCTTCCCTTTCGTCATGGATCATTGTCCTGGTAACGGGTGATGCCAGAAGTGCCGGGAGCACACTCGCCCCAGCATCCCTGTTACATGCACTTAGCAGTCTGAACATTTAGGATTTGACAGCGCGCTGGCTGCCCCTTCGTCTGGCTCCTGGATAATGTCAGTTTGCCCTAGTTCACACTACGGGGCACGCCTTGCATGGGACAGTTGTTTTCATTGCTGGGCGATCATGTTCTCTTGGATAACCCTGGGTAGGGAGTTACAGGTTCTGTTGTTGTTATTTATTGAATCATGTGGCATGCTGTAATATTCCCTCACATGGGCACTTCAATGTGCAACCAAAGTGCAGCAATCCGATCCCTGCTTTGGCAGGATCTAGTCCTATTTTTGGGACAAAAAAATGACTGAGATTACTATAATGACATGTAATGCCCATGGTATGGGTACTTCTAGGAAAAGGCACGCAGTCCAACAATATCTTAGAAGGAGGGGATCGCAGATCACTTTTTTACAGGAGACCCATAAAGGGGGAGAAGAAGATATTTGCCTGCAAAAGCGCTAACAAGAGCAATGTTTTTGCACAACGTACTCTGGATTCGCTGGGCGTGCACTGATCTTGATCTTCCCGGGGTTCCCTTTCGAAATAGACCCAAAAGGACCTTATGCGTTGGGTCAAGGACAATTAGATGGAAAGGGAGTCCACCTGGGAAGCATATATGCCCCTAATATTGCACAACCACTCTTTTTATCCCGTCTCTCGACAATCCTTATGAGATGGGCTCACATTCCGTGGATCCATGCCGGAGACTTTATTTGTGGCCTTGACCTGTTCTTATCTACCACTTCCTACTTCCCTTGTAATTACTTCTGCAGCACAACTCGTGCAATGGTTGCGCCACTGGTCCTTGGTGGACTGTTGGAGATTGCTTTATCCAGATGTTCAGAACTTCTCCTATTATTCCCCTCTGCATGATTTGCATGTCGATCTTGACAGCATTCTTTGCTGCCCGATTACCAAGATGCTAGCAATAGATGCTGAGTACTTAGGGAAGACCTTCTCTGACCATAACCCCTTGCAACTGCAGCTTGAGTGGTGAGCCCACAACCACCGGTCCTTACCTGTAAACTGCAATCAGCAATGCTAGAAGACTTGGTCTTTTATGATGTAACCGCTGAGTACCTCTCCCACTATCTGTCGTAAAACTGGGGCACTTCTACCTCCTGACTAACAGATTGGGAGGCGATGAAGGCTGTCTTTCGAGGTCACTGTATTCATGTAGTTGTAGGAGGGGAGGGCGATCTGAAGATAGATCTGATAGGTATTGAGTCCTCCCTGAATAGAATGGAGAGGGATGCCTGTGAGGAACGACCAAGGTGGGGTTCACTAGTGGAAGTTGTAGGCCAGAAAGCCCAGCTTATTGAACAACTACGCAGTCTAGATTTCCGGGCATATCAAGCAAAAAGACATGCGAAAGGTGACAAATCAGGCCACCTGTTGGCCTGGCTACTACGCAGTGCCAACCCCTTTCTACCAATCACCATGGTCCATTCTTCCCAAGTTCACATTCATAAGGCATTCGAGACACTTTAAAACCCCTTATAAACCACCACCAGTGGACCACCATGATGCTGTGCAATCCTTTCTTGCCTCCGTAACCTGACAGAAGTGCCTCTATGGGAAAGAGAGGAGCTCAATGCCCCCTCACTTCACAGGAAATTTAGGTGGCCATTAGGGGGACAGCGACCAACAAGACCAGAGATCTCAATGGATTACCCATTGAGCTTTACAAAGCATATGACTAAGATCCTGAGCAAGGTCATTGCAGGTAGGTTATATGAACATATTCAACAGTTAAGACATGCAGACCAGAATGGCTTTGTGCCTCAGAGATCAACTACATTGAATATTGGTCACCTAGATGAGGTGACGGAGCTTTTCACAGTCCAATGGCCATATGATGCGTGTATGGTGCTGGACTTGGAGAAAGCTTTGGATACAATGGATGAGGATATCTGTTCTCGACATTAACAGTCTTTGGTGGATGGGGTTGACTGTAGAGCCTTATTAGACTGTTGTACACCGACCCCACAGCATGGGTCAAAATCAGTCAATGCACATCCCCATTCCTTTCCACTGAGCAGAGGGATACAGTAAAAATGCCCGTAATGTCTGCTGCTTTTCACCCTGGTGATGGAGCCTCTGGCACAGCAGCTTCAGAGCCAGGGCCAGCCCTGGGGCATTCCACTACATGATCGTCTCAATGTATGCGGATGATGTCCTGTTATATATATGCAACATCTGGGAGGGTATAGCTGACATCTGTGCCATATTGCAGAAGTTCTGTACTGCTTTTGGGCTGGTGGTAAACTGAGCAAAGTCTTGTTTATTTCCCTTACACACAGACTGCCCCCATCAATGTTTTTTGATGGACACTCAACCCTTACGCTGGGAACCTCATACCTTCCTCTGCTTTGGTGAAGTCCTCACGCGTGGCGCATTATTTCAAGATGGAGTACTAGTACCCTATGACAGCTTACAGGAGAGGTATGGGCTTCGGCGGGGCCATTTCTAGTATATTTTAACTTGCTGGCTGAATTAGACAACTTATGGGTTATCACAGATACTGAACCTGACCACCACCATTTGTTACAAACACTGTATATAATGCACAACGGATGCAGGCTCTTCACCTGGTTTCTGCGCACCCTCACTTACACCATACATGATCCACATGGAGCAACCCCAGGTGCTGGGAGGAGGGGCGTGGGCAGAGATCTAATACAAAAGGATTGGGAGAGAATGTTCCACTGTCTCAGGAAAGTGTACCAGAATGCTAAGTTCCAATATATTTAGCATAATATCCTCCACAGGGCTTATCTTACCCCAGCGATACTTCTTCATATGGTTGGGTCCCCTTCTGAATGCCAACAGCTAGCGGCTGATATGAAACATGTGTTTCGGAGCTGCCCGGCTGGTGCAGTACAATGGAAGCAGTTTCCACGGCATTAACAGAGCTCATGGGTCGCGCTGGGGTGTGTACACTGGAGAGATTGTTGCTGGGTTTCTTTCATTGTCCCAAAATTTCTAGAGCCACAAAATGATTTATTAATTTGACACTGTTAATTACACGCAGACACATGGTCATGTATTAGAAAGCCACACTATTACCAGCAAATCTCACTGGTGCAAGGCGGCGCGTATGTGGGGAGGGGTGGAGTCGGTGGATCTCAGGTGAGAGGAAGCTTGTGGGTTACAGAAGACTCTATAGCAGCAGACTGGGAAGCTCTTTTAATGAACTTACAAACCTGTAGCGAGGGCCAGTTAGACTACTGCAACCACTTGCCTTGCAAAAACTGCATTCCCCATATACTTGGAAGGCCACGGCCAGTTGTATGTGGACACACAACCGTTTATAAATCTGTGGTTACATTGCTCTATTGTCCCTTCCAAGTTGTAAAATGCTTTGACTGGTTCCCCTTCATAAATTGGTACTTTTCTTTACCCCATACCTAGGTGATGTTGTAAAATATCCTGCTTCTGTATGTTTACATAATAGACATGATGATATGCCTTGACCTAATTGTTATAGTTCTGGACTAGACAGGACTTCAACTACCCTTAATAATTGTCTTGCACAGAAGAACCATTGCTGCATGCTCTCACATGTTATGTTGGTTAAGTTAGTTTATGATAAGAAGCAAGTCTTCCTCAGATTAGTATAGGATTCCCTTGCAACCCTGTTTACATGATGCACAACTTTACCCTGTCCATATACTATGTCAATGTATTGCATTGAATGATGACGCAGACCAGATTACACTGCCATGATCCACCCTCAATTTAGTTGAGCTGTTAGGTTTAAGTGCCAAAAAGTGTTTGGACCGTCAAGGCCCGCAATAATCCAATAAGTAAGAATGGAAACGGCACCACATCATGGAGTTATCTGGCACAGGTGGCGGCAGTTAGATTCTGGCTATGTATTACTGCAATAGATCAGCAAAAGGTTTCTTGATGGTGTAAAAATGAGACTATGCATAGTGATTTGAAGTGGGGTAGGGACGTTGGGAAAAATCTTGAAGATATATGCAGTGAATTAAGGGTTAGGATGGACTCCCAAACAGTGTGCATAGAAATCTCGAGGAGTGAATTCCCCTTTCTAATGAAGGACTCTGCCGAAGGCCATGATAGGCTGTATTGCAAAGGGAAGTTTTCAGCCCAGTTTATGACTAACTCATAGCAAAATGAGGAGTGGTTCCCTTATGCGGATCTACTGCCCAATCGAATGGCTGATATATGAACTTCTAAGGCTTAGAATCATATTAACCTGTGTTTTATCAGTGATAAGGCAAAGTCTGTGATGATCGATACAGAGGGTAAATGCACATGTGGCTTAAAGTGTAAAATGTGCTAATTTACATATCCACTTGGATTGCCTAAACGCCCAGACCCTTTGGAAAACCTACCAAAGGCCGCCTTTTCAAAAATATGGTACTAGTAACTGTGAGCAAGCAGCTGCCCTTCTAATAGATATGCATTACTTGGATGTTGCCAGCAGCTCAGGGAGATTTACGGTTTCTGTAAAATTGAATTAAGAGAAGGTCTGCAATTCTTAAATGGGTTTTAAAGTTGTGAGTGAAGAGGCGAGTGTGTATATTACTAACTGATGCTTTGATCTTTCTCACTTGTATCTCATGATGTTTAAAGCTTTTATCAATTTTATGCTTGGTTTTTATGATTCATACATGTTTTTATGTTAATTAATTGCATGCATATATTTTATATTGCACAGTTTTTAGACATTAATTTATTGTTTAAAGACTAATGGTCTAAATAAACAGTATTTTTGACTCAATTACTAAAAAAACTATCAAAAGCAGGACATTTACTATAAGGCTGCTCACCATACTTAAACAGAAAATGCTCAGGCAACCCCTCACAAGATAAATCGCACCCACATGTGATTATGTCATACTTGGAAAGGAGAACAATCCGAGCAAAATCCCCTGTGTCACATAACTAAATACTTCCTTGTGAAAGATCAGCACACAACTATACCAGCACTAATCCTGTATAGAGTGGACTACTGAAACTCACTAATGATAGGTGTCATGTTAGACCTGAAATCTTTGGTGTGGCCTTCCACCAAACTTTTTGCCTCCATCCCTCCTGTTTTTTTAATTAGCTTTTGTTGGCATTAGGACTCAATGCACTTTACCACTACTAACCAGTGCTAAACTGCTTGTGCTCCTCTATCCCAAAATATGAAAAAATTGGCTTTCACTTGATTGTCATAATTAATTTACCTATAAATACTGAGTACATGGTACTGCATGGTACCCAAGGCCTGCAATTTAAATGTTACTTACCAGTGGGCCGGCAGCGCTTATTACTCCACCCACTGAAGTAACACTTTTAAACTTGTCTCAGGCCTGGCATGAAAGCCTGTAGTGAAGCTTTAAACTTCCATTTTCACATGGCAAAATAAACCTCTTGCCTGACCTAAACCTTCTTTTTAATTAGATTTAAGTCACCTCTAAATTAGGCCCTGAAGTCTGATAGGGCAGAGTAAAACATATTTAAAAAATAGGATGTGCCCTGAGAACCAACAGAGAACCTCAACCTACCTGCTAACAAATTCCCCCAAGGTGCATAGATGGTTGGGTTGACTTTGCTGCAGCTCCCACTATGTTCTTCTCTGCAGCTGCAATTTCTATTCAGCTGTACCTCTTGCTGATGGTATCTGGCCTTGTACGGCCCTCTTAGGCTACGGCTTTCAGTTTCATCCTATTGGAAATTTTCAACTACCAAAAAACTGAGGAAGATTGAAGGTCAAACTCTTCACCACATCTCTGTTCAGACTACCCCTGATGGCAATGCCTTCTCTCAGACACCATATGCTACATTGCCCTTTTGAACTCTGCCTTCTCATGAACTTTTTTCAAAATGTCTTCTAAGTTCAAATGTAAGTCGAGACTGGGCCCAATGCACTTCTCAAATCTGACCCATGGTCCATCATGATCAGCCTTAACTTTTGACTTTGCACCAGTCTTGTACGACCAATAGTTGGAGCTTGAATCTTTTGGGCTCTATTTTGCACTAAAAGATTTAAAACTTCATAACTCTGGTTGCACTGTTTGGATTTAATTTGTTTCAGTGTCATTGTATTTATTACATTTTACTTTATCTTTATAACTACCTATCTTACTGCTTGTGTGCTGCAAAAATTATTTACACATTTCCTCTAAATTGAGTCTGACCACTTTTTTGGCCAAGCTAAGAGAGGGTTAAGCACAGGTTAATTTAGTGACTTTAGTGGTCACCCTGACAAGGATTGTGGTTGTTGTCTAAGTTGAGCTTTTACCCCCTCAACCAAAAACCCAATTTCTTATACTTCACTAAAGTAGGATGACTGAATTTTAAAGGCAAAAGCTGGAACATTTCATACAAATAGAAAAAGGACTTCAATTTTACTTCAACTGAATGCACAGAATGACAGCACTCATCAGCATAGATTTACAGCAAAGGCACTAATAACATAAATAACATGCCTTTTGTAAAGCCAGTATCATGTCTGTTAATTAAACTGCTTTCTCATAACAGCTGCTAACTATCTCGGCGCTTGAAAACATAAAAAGGCACCTCCCACCATTTTCAGTTGACCCTCCATAAAAACCTGGACATGTGCAAAATTTTACAAAATCTGACGGAACAGCTAGTGAAAAACCAAGACTATCCAGGCAAATTTGGTATGGGTGGTCACCCTACCCTAAAGACAAGCCTTACTTACCCCCTCAAAGTTACCTAACACCTAGTAGCAGACCATGCAGGAGATACATTTCTAACTTATATGACAAGGCCCCATGATACTCTGATCTAATTGTTACATGTCACACCATATCAGGCAGCAACCTCGCTATTTGAAACAATGGAGATCTGCGCCTAAACTTAAAACCTTTATAATCAGAAAGTAAGTGACCAAGTGCCTTGCCTCAATCAATCAATAAAACATGTTTTATAGAGCATGGCTAACCACCTATGAGGGTATTCACCTGAGAAAAGCGTGACAAAAATACAATTAATTCAAGATTCTCAAGCTTTGGCACCAGTTCCTATCTAATTTCCACAAGGCCAAGATATTTCTGGATTCTAAATGTTGGAGATGCAGTTAAAAGGATGGAGACCTACTATACATATTTGTGGAATGACCCAAAACTACTGGATGATGGCATCAAATTTGGGATGTCATTAAAGACAACATAGACACAATTGCTGATTTTACGGTCGGAATAGTGATAGCACATGATAATAGAGATCTACCCCTTCTGGTTTTCCAAGCTAAAAGAATCATATTTCATTTGTTGTTATGCCACATTCTGAAACTCACTCCATAATGAGCCAAGCCTAGTCTTAAATGATTTACACTTCAAGACAATTGTATAGAACACTCATCTTTAGGAATATCTGAAACAGGAACGTGTTAATGTCAATTTCTCATTGTTCTATGCACATGTGGAGACTTTAACATACATATTGAGGAACTAGATAAAAGAACCCTGGAACTCCTCCAAGCAATAGTATCAAACCTTGTGCTTTATTCTGTCACGACCTACTCGTAGTCTGTGACTGTGGCCCACTGGAAGTGTGGCGAGGTTCTTGTTCTTGTAGGTTCTGCCTTGGCCCAACTAGGGGGCGACCCTTTCTGGTAGCCACTGTACTGCTGACGGAGGGAATGTCAAAGGCAGTCCGTGCCCTCCAAAAGGAGTCCCTGAGGGAAAAAAAAACAAAAGGGGAAAAACCTCAAAAAGGAACTCCTGAAACAAAAACAAAGGTAAAAATAAATCAGAAAAAAATGCAAAAATGACCAGAAAATCAGGGCCTGATTCTAACTTTGGAGGACGGTGTTAAACCGTCCCAAAAGTGGCGGATATACCACCTACCGTATTACGAGTTCCATAGGATATAATGGACTCGTAATACGGTAGGTGGTATATCCGCCACTTTTGGGACGGTTTAACACCGTCCTCCAAAGTTAGAATCAGGCCCTCAGTATCTGATGCAGAAGAACAGGAGCGAAGATCACCACCCAAAGGAAGTGTTGCAGCGCAAAGAGAAGAGGAATCACACACCTTATATACCCAAAGAACAGGAAGTGACTGACAGGAAGTAAAAGTCACCATATTGGATTGGGATCATGTCATAGAGTTCTATAGAAAAGGCACCATATTAAATAAGGTTCCAAGGCATGCAGAGAAAAAGACGCCATGCTGGGAAAGAGAAGGGAATCATGGGTAGGAAAGGAAGGCAGAAGTTAGGAATAGAACGAGGACGACAGAAAAGAAGGAAAAAGAAATAGAAGGTAAGTGGGGAAGAAAAAGGAGAGTGGGGAGAGACAGGAACTGTCAGGGGCGATCCGTGCCAATGCAGAAGCGAAGCCCCATGCCCAATTTGGGGCCTCAACAGAGATAAGAAAGGCTAGGGGCGCGGCGCGTCCTACTGCTGCACACCACGTCCTGGGCAGAACATTCAGCTCTTGCAGCGTGCCGCTCCACTACATTATTCAGTTACAGGCTCAATGTATATTTGCGGCAAACCTTGGATCCGATCTATAACTATACCATATTGTTCACAGTGGATGGTACAGCACCTTGTTTTATAGCGATCACCACATTACTGATTTCCATTTAGTGGCAGTCATTGATAAATCAGAGTGCCCAATTCTTCCTATGTCTGATATAACTTGATAAGAAAGAAGAAACGTAGTGATACGTCACTGGTATAGCTGAGCCACAGAGACTGCTTGGTTTGTGTGGAGCATATTTGCAGCTCTTGATAGTACTTAAGCACTATATCCCAGTCCAGGGGCAGCTGTCTCCCCATCCCTCCAACATTCCAGAATCACCATGTCACCTAGGATATATCAGGGTATTAGAAAGGTAAGGACAGCACTAAACATCTCCTACCTTAATACAGAGAAAATACCAACAAAACAATAACAAAGGTAAAACCTAATTAAAATAACTACAATACATCAACCTAATTTGAGAGTAACAATTCATTCTCATCAATGATGACAAACTTTGCAAAAATATGAGTAATAAATATGGAAAAGAACAGTTTTGCAATAGGGTGGATAATACACATGGAATAGAACACAATAAAACAATTATATTGTCCCACAGTAAAATCCTTAAAACCCTTTAGTTGAACAATCACTCTTCCCAGTCTGGTGGTGTGACTCAATTGCACACCATGATCTCCAGTGATATGCAGGTCTTTTTCTTCAATGGAAGCATTTTAATGGTTAATTCTATTTTCATTCCCACCATTCTCAACTGCATCCCATAGCCAAGTTTTGCAGCCAGCATGAGTAAGATAATGAGGATGCCTACATTCTTACTTCCATAATAGCCTAGTCCACCAGTAGAAAGCCTTGATTTTACCTTAGACTTAATGATTCCTACATGGCCCTCATCACGTTGCACATAATTCTAGGTCTTAGGAAGAATGGTAGTATTAATCTACATCGTCTTAGCAGGATCCCTTGGGCATTAGTTAAAAGATAATTTCTTAATTCCCCCAAAATCTTAATCAAGAATTTTCTTGCTCAGCCATACCCCATGGATGTATTCTATGACCTTGTTTAACACATTATCATTTACATACCCAGTCTTCAAGTCATCTTCTGAAGTAACACATTCTTTCTCAAAATCAACTATAGCCACACCTAAGTTTTTGTATGCATACTAACCATGTTCTTCCATGGGTAAGGAACACCTGCTAAAGAAATCTGCAACTTTGTTCTGTGCACCTGGAACGTATTCTATTTTGTAATTATAATATAAAAATCTCAACAACATCCTTGCAATGCGAAATGTCGCTGAAAGTGCCCCAGTGGTTGTTAAAACCTTGGTCAAGAGTTTGTCATCTATGTGCAATGTCAATTTGGAGCTCCAAATATATTGCCTGAACTTCTCCATTGCCCAGATACTGGCTAAGATTACCCTTTATTTTGCAGAACACTTCTCTTCTGAGGTAAGAGAGCAGGATGCAAAAAAAATTGGCCTTCTTACATCTTTAGTGATTTGTGAAATAACTTTCCTGAGTCTTGTCCTGCTGGTATCAGTCGTAATGACAGATGAACTAAAAGGTCAAACACTTGGAGGGGAACAGTCTGACAAAAATCATTCTTAATAGACATAAACTCGTCTTGTAAACAGCAATTCCAAATAAATTCCAAACAAACCCCTTACAGTCCTTCAGCAATTTCCTCATCTTATAAGTTGCTAACAAAGTCTTTTGCAATCCTAGAGTAAAATTCATACAACCCCAGGAAATATATAAGTTCTTCCTTTGAAGTAGGTGACAGTATGCCCTTGATAGAGTTTAAAATCTCTCTTTTCTGTGTGAACCCAGTACGACCAAGTTACTAACTTCACACCAAACTGGCATTTCTTGAACTCTGCTGTTAACCCATTTTCCTCTAATATTAGTTGGTGCTTTCCTTAGTTTTGAATATGTTCTGGACAACCTGCTGTTCTGGAAATGGCATTGGTGTCCTGCGGACTGAGTCTACCATTTACCCATCGTCTCTCTTCTAGATTCGAGCCACTGGTGTACATTTTATTCTGATCCTTTACTAACTCATCACGTAAGCTGCCACATAATCATCTATTTTTTCTACAACATCTTGCTTAATTGAATGAAATGATCAATTGCTGTGCAAGCTGTAGGCTAGATTAATTGCCCAAATCATCCAGGCCATTTTTGGACACATCAATTTCATCCTGAGTACTAACTTCCTTTTCCATTTAATCAGACACACATAGCCCCTCTGGACCTAAGATGTGGAATAAAATCTTGTTTTTCCTAGCTGGGGAGAAATCCTTCAAGACATCATATTCTTTGGTTGAGAAATAATTCAGGAAATATTCCTTCCAGTCAGCTCATTTCATGAAAGTTTCTCCTGGTTTGGATATAAATGGCCATGGAGGCATTAAACTAAAGATACTAGCTGGCGTACACATGAAGATATAGATCCGTAACCCACACACAGCAGGTAGTCCATATATAATAAAAGTGACAGTTTAAATGTAACAAGTAGATTGAAAGCAGTCATCTTGATAGTCAGTGGCACTCTTCATGAGAATCTGAGTCGTGATGCAGCAATGTAAATAATAGGCTTATGCCTTGGTACCTACATGCAAAAGTGATGATGCACAGTGTCATATAAGCATACCGATGCAGCGTTCGTGCGATAGAACAGTAGTGCAAGATGTGACAGTATGCATTAAGGGCCCAAGTGTCAATCTTGAAAAACTTCTGAAAAATGTTCCGAGCAGTTCAGATAGCAGAACACAACAGCTATTTTAATGTCCTGAAAGTACATCCCTCCTCTGTGCACAGCAGCAATCCTCTGACATCACTGAATGAACATCGTGAACTGAACAATCCAGTGAGAACAATATGAGCCACCCACAAAGTAGGGAAGATCATTTGTCACCAAATTGTAGCAGAGGCACAAAGACAGCTTGGTTTGTTTGGAGTTTATTTACAGCTGTTGATAGTACATCAACACCATGTCCCAGTCCAGCAGCAATTGTCCATGTAGGAGATACTACTGACTATTATCAATTGGCTGAGGGATATGAGAGACCTGTTGAAATCCAATAATATGCTACCTACTTTTAATGATGAGATGCTTAGGGAAAATCCACTTCTCTCTTTGTAAGATGCAAATTTTTGTTGTTCTCTGATGGCTTGAGAGCTATCAAACGTAAAACATGGCACATGAAATGCACCCTGAAACAATTTTTAGAGAAAGTCAAACTTAAGTGTAAAACATCTACAGAATCTTCAAATCCCGAGCCCAAGGCCACTGACTTCTTCAAGCAACATAACGACCTGCTACCACCACAGATATCCCACTAACCAAATGGAATCAGCTCACCCCATAGGACAACGTCTCCATCATGAACTCGTTCCACACAGGAACCCCAACCCACCCATGCCCTCACCACAGTTTCAACCTTAGCAAAGCCAGAATCAGCCACGTACTCACCACCTTGTTCAACACCTCAATCACAACAGCCACCTTCCCCAAGGACTGGAAACATACAGAAGCCCCAACCCACCCAGGCCCTCACCACATATTCAACCTTAGAAAAGCGAGGATCAGCCATGTACTCACCACCTTGTTCAGCACCTCAATCATTACAGCGAACTTCCCCAAGGATGGAAACATACAGAAGCCAACACCCTACTGAAGAAACCATTGGCAGACACCAGCAAACTCAAGTACTACTGTCTGATCTCCAGGCCAAAGTATTAGAAAAAGACATCAACTGACAACTTTTCTCACATCTGGAATGGAACCTCCTACTGGACTCCTTCCAATATGGACTCTGCAGCAACCACAGCACTGAGAAAGCCCTCATTGCAGCTACTGATGACATTTGAGCTCTACTCGACAGAGGAGAGACTGCAGCTCTGATCCTCCTAGAACTCTCTGCAGCCTTTGATATGGTTTCCCACCATACACTCATCACAAGGATGTACACCATAGGCATCTAAGGAGCCGCCTACATATGGATCCCTTCTTTCCTCACCAGAAGAACACAAAAGGTCCGCCTTCCCCACCTTCACTTCCCAACCCAAGGAAATTAACTGTGGAGTAATCCTCACTCATCCCCACCTTCTTTAACACTTATATGACACCTCTGAACAGCATCACCAAAAACCATGGCCTCAACATCGTATCCTATGCCAACGACATACTACTCATCCTCTTCCTCTCTAAAGACACTACTAACACCAGACTAACTTCAATGAGTGCATGGCATACATTGCCAACTGGATGAAGGACAACTGCCTGAAGCTAAAATGGACACGACAGGGGTACTGATTTTTAGAAACAAAAGCCCCCCATATGACACATCCTGATGGCCCTCAGAACTCGGACCTACTCTTTCCAGCACTGACCACGCTAGGAACCGAGGCATCATTCTGGACAGCAAGCTAACCAGGATGACTCAGGTCAACTCCATCTCCTCCTCCTGCTTCTTCATCCTCTGCATGCTTCGTAAGATATTCAAATAGCTACCCCAAAGCTCCACACGCACCATCACCTAGGCACTCATCTCCAGCCAACTAGACTATGGCAATGTAATCTATGCAGGGATTGCAGCTTACCTCCTCCTCTGACTACAGACTGCACAGAACACTGCAGCCAGGCTCCCCCTGGATTTCCTTAGATGAATCCACATGACCCTTTACCTCAGGGAACTGCACTGCCTCCCAGTACAGAAAAGATGCCTGTTCAAGCTTCTGATCCATGCATACAAAGCCCTGCACAACTGCATACTTGCATACTTGAACCACTGCCTGAACTTTCATTAGACCACCAGACATCTTCGCTCTGCATCCCTTTCTCTAACCATCAAACCCTCCGCATCTGACATAGCAGATGCGGAGGCTGCTCCTTCTCCTACCTAGCAGTGAAGACATTGAACCAGCAACTCATTCATCTGCAGACTTCCCATCTTTTCTAGACTTCTGAAAACTCCTTATGACCAGGCTATTCAGCTAATCAACTGGACCCTGCCAGTGCCCAAATATCCTCAGGGGGGACAAGTATCACTCTACAAATCTATTGATTGATTGCTTGAGAGGTTTGCCACTTATCGATCCTCTCTGTATCTCTAAAACAAGGCACTGCTCCAAATTGTTCTGCAATGAAGTCACAAGTTGTTTTATACCCAAACCATAGGAATCTATTAGAGCATTAAATAAGTAATGATTTTGCTGACAAACACATACTTTATCCTCTCGCTAGGATCTGAGGATACAGGAGTACATTGTCTCCATCCCTGAGTATTTGTAAGCACTGATTTTGAAATCTAAATTTGTTTCACCTGATGATCTATGCCCAGTGGCTGTGCTGAGGAAGCTTGTTTCTTGTACTGCCACGTAAGTGTCCTACCAGTCTTTTTTCCACACTTGACCCACGAGACAGGCACCTGTGGGTGGTGCTCTCAGCCGAAAACATCTAATCTGGACCAAATTCACACAAAAAATTCTACACCAATCACCCTCCTTCCAACTTGAAGAAACTGTCTTTGATAAGATCAGAGTGATTTTTGATATTGTGGACCATGTTGCATCACCTATAGAAAATAGGCATGATTGGTGTGCTACTGGACTAGTTCACCTCCCCAATTAAAAAAATATACTGTAACACCATTTATTCAAGTAACAAAACATATTAAAATAGACATCATTATTTACAGCAGGCTAAACCCTTCTTGGTATTCTAATCCTGTTAAAATGAACTTGCCAGAGCTCCCATATTTGTTTGGGGAAAGACCCTTATCATGTAAATATGCTATTTCAAATTGGCTATTCTATTTTCATTACCTATAAGTCCTTAGTACACATTGTACAAACTGTACCCAGGGCCTGTAAGTTAAATGTCACAAGTGGATTTAAGCACTTTATGAGCCACTTCAAGAGTGACAGTGTAAAACTTGCAAGCTTGCCACGAGTAACCAGGCTGTGTTGGTTTAAACTGCAAATTTGTCCTGTCAAAATAACCCATTTTGACAGGCCTAAACCCTCCTTTTTATAGTACCCTTAAGTAAGCCTTAAGCGTGCATGCAAAGTAGGACATGTAAAAGTATAGGCCCATTTTTACATTTTTTTAGCGACGCATTTGCATAATTTTTTTATGCAAAAGCGGTGCAAACGTACAAAATATAATTGTATTTTGTGTGTTTGCGCCGCTTTTGCGTAAAAAAATGACTTAAATGCGGCAAAAAAAAGTATAAATATGGGCCTTAATGTTAAAGGTGTCGTTATGGTGAAAAGGCCTAAAAAATTATTTCCACTGTAGCAGGGTGAGCTTATCTATAGGAAAGCATTGGGAGTTTACAATAAAATTTTATTATGTTATATCCCCCTAGGAACCACAGGACTTGTTAATTCTTGGACTTTTTCAAACATTGATTTCAAATTCAATCCATTGGTACAGTCAGAAATTATGTTACTGGTTGAGGAGGATGAAAATCCTACTGGATGAGAAACCACAATCTCTGTCAGGCTGAAACACAAGCAAACCTTTAATTAACTTTACACCTCTAGCAGCACGGCACAAAAGAAGTCAGGCTTAACTTGCAGGCAACATATAGAGTAAATATGTGGCACTTCAAACAGTAATAAAGTGAAAACACAACAGAAATAAAAATCCCAAATCAATTTAGAAAAATAGAGTAGTATTTAATTAATTATTTGACACCATAATTACAAAAATCCAATCAGTAGAACTGTAGCTATGCATTTTTAAAGATTTGAGGTAAGCATTGCGCCTAAAAGCACAAAGTGACACTCACAGTTTTTGGCTGTGCAAGACCGGGTAAATGTCACAAGTTCAGGCTGACCACGTCATAGTGCAGGCCGGATACAGGGACCAAATTAGTCCAGCTGAAAGAATTACCTTCAAAGCCCAGCATGAAGGTCCGTTCACAGTGAATGTGGATGTTAGTGCAACAGATGGGAGTAGCACAAATAGTAGGCCAGGTGATGTGGATAGTCATTGCAGAAGCATGACGATTCTGTCAGGTGCCACAGAGGTTTGATACTGAAGTGTTGCTTTGGTGGTCACTGTAAGCTCATCATGCTGTCAATGCTGTAGCATGAAGTGCAGATCTTGTGTTGCAAGGTGGTGCTGGCAGTTGCTGTGGCATTAAGACTTGGGTTTACAGGAGCTTCGCGTTGTGAGTGCGTGGGTGGCAGGGCATTGACAGGAATGGACCTGTTCATGAAGAACCCAAAACATCTGGATTTCTCCTTTCCTTGAGGAAAGAACTCAACTGATGTCACACCAAGGGACCAGAACCCGAGGGTCTCCTCTTGTGGATCGGGATCTCACTCCAGCAGAGGCCAGCAGGGCTCAGGCAGGTCCAGTTGCAGGTCCAGGAAGCAGGTCAGCTGGGCAGATGCTGAGAGCCTCTTGAGGCTGTATCCATGAACAAGAGGTCAATTGGCTGATCCTTAGAGTCATTTCAACCTGGGATGAAGGGTGTAGGTTGAGTCTTCCTTCTTAGCAAGCAGCGCAGCAGGTAGTGTGGCAACAGAGCAGTAGGGCAGCAGAGTGTCAGTGCTTCTGGCAGCAAAGTGGTGAAGAATTCCTGCTTCTGTATGATCTACATATCCAAGATTGTTCTTAAGAGTTGCGTTTGAGAGCCTAATATTTATACCTGGTGCCCAACTTGTGATAGGGGATATTTTTAGGGAATTCCCTTTGATGTTTTTAACCTTCCTGCCTCTTCTGCCCTGGCTCCAAGCTCACTTCATGAACAATGCAGTGGTGACAAGTCCTTTGCATGAAGTCAGGTCATAGCCTGCTCAGTCCAAGTGGGGCTGTGCCCAGCCACCCCACATCCTGCAACATGATGGCCATTCAGGCACACATAATCCTACTATTGTGTGCCTGTGTGGGAGGAATAAACAAGGCCCAACTGCCAACTGCACCAATCATGTGACCCAGAAACAGGTTGCAGTCACAAAATGGTTGGGACATGAAAATGCGAACTTTCTAAAAGTGGAATTTTCAGAATTCTGAGTTTAATACGACTTTACCATTAAAGAGGGGTTTAAATTGCAATTCTTTAGACACCAAACTCAACATTCCCATCTTCTCCCAATTGAAAGTTATCACTTATTTAATGTAATAAGGCATCCCAATGTTATCTTACGGGAGAGGTAGGAGTTGCAGTACTGTAAAATGATTTTAAGAATTTTTAATTACCAGAAAATGTAAAACTTAAAAGTACATGTCCAACCTTTAGATTACAACACACCCTGCCCCAAGTGCTATCTCAGGGGTGGGTTATATAGAATAATAGGAGAGTTTAAGGCTTGGCAAAGAGGTTATATTACCCAGTCAAATTAGCCATTTAAAACTTCATTCAGCCTGCAATGGCATGCCTGGGACATATTTCAATGGGCTACTTGAGTGGGTGGCACACAAAGTGCTGCAGACCCACTAGTAGTATTTCATGTACAGGCCCTAGGAAAGGTTATATGTCAGAACAACCAATGCTCCAACCACCCATGTCTGAACAACGAGGTCAGAACAGCGACCTCGTTGTTACCACTAATGCCTTTACCACAAATGCCTTAACAACGATTTTTCATTGTAAAGGCACTCCTGGTAAAGGCATTAGTGAACGGTATGCATGGTTCCAGCATGCGTTCCCCCTGGCCCTCCACCACTAAAAATTGCCACAACCCCCTCACCCCCACAACCACCCCAACCCTCCACCCCAAAATAACCGCAACCACAACCACCTCCCCTAAAATCTAAAGCACCCCAACCCCCACCCCTAAAACCTAAATCCTGACCCCCCTCCCCTGCCCCTAAACCTTAATCACCCCGAGCCCCCCACCCCACCCCCAAAAACTAAAAATACCCCGACTCCCCACCCCGACCCTGAAACCTAAAGCACCCCAACCCCCACTCCACCCCTAAAACCTAAAACAGATTTCCTAATAGCGACTCCTACAAAGTAATTAGGAAATCGGAAATAAGGATTCTCATTGCATTTGTGTCAGTGGGCTGGTTTTGCATTTCCCAAAGAGTGATTTCCTAAGTCACTGCGTTATCATTGAGCTTCACATTCAGGTCCCTTGTTGGTGTTGAACTCCATAGAGATGAATTCAATGCATTGTCGCTGAGCCGAGGAGAGCGTCATTGTCGGGCTGCACAGGCTGTGGATCGCCTGTCATCGAATAGCCTCTGCGTCAGCAACGAAGGGGTGATGCACCGGTTCCAACCAGCTGCAGTGGTTATGATGCATGAGTTTTTTCTGCAAATCAGCTGCCGAACCCACTTCCAAGGCCCAGGACTGGAGGGGGGCACCTCATGCAAGGGTAGGACTCACATTTGGCAGAGTCCAGCAGCACCAGGAGAGTTGAAGGCAGTCTTTGATGTCCATGATACTGCAGAAGAACAAAGGATGAGCCAGCAAGCCCTTGGAGTCACTCTGGGTTCAGGTGAAATGGGTCGGATTCTTATCTTCAGCAGGGCAGAGATAAGCAGGCAGCAAGGCAGCTCAGCAAAGCAGAGAAACAGTTCCTTGGAACAGTCAGTCCAGGCATTGCAGTCTTTACTCCGGCAAATTTCTTCCCAAGTCCAAAAGTACTAGTACTCATACCCAAATGTGAATTTCATGTGGAGGTGACTTCAAAGCAGCTCCTTGAAGTGCACAGGTCCCTGTTTCATCCCAGCCCTAGCTCCAGACTATCAGTAGGGGGTATTCAGCCTTTTGTGTGGGGACAGGTGCTTCCCTATTCATGTGTAAGTGTCAGCTCCCCGCCACCCATTCTGTCCAGGACGGTCCATCAGAATGCAGATGAATGCAAATGAGTGCTCAGACACACCTAACCTTCCAGTATTTGTGGCTGTCTAGAGGGAATACACAAAGTGTAGCTGTCACCTACCCCAGATGTGTATTGGAGACAGGCTACAAGGCCTACAGAGAAGTATAGGCAGAGAAATACCCACTTTCTAAAAGTGCCATTTCTAAAACAGATATTTAAATCTGACTTTTCCATTAAAGGGGATTTATCATTGCCATTCCAATGAAACATGATATAACTACTCTTTTCTGATCAGGAATTACAGCTTAAAAGTTTATTAAGGAACTCCCAGTGCTGGCCTATAAGAGGAGCAGGCCTCACGGTAGTATGTACATGTCCTGCCTTTTACTGCCTACATTGGGGGTGACATATAATAAAAGGGGTGTTTAAGGCTTGGCAAGAGTTTTTAAATTCCAAGTCGAAGTAGTGGTGAAACTTCACACACAGGCTCGGTAACGGCAGACCTGAGGCATGTTTAAAGGGCTACTTAAGTAGGTGGCACAATCAGTGCTGTGGGAATACTAGTAGCATTTAATTTACAGGCCCTCTGTATATGGTATACCACTTTACAAGGGACCTACAAGTAAATTAAATATGCAAAACAGATGTAAACCAAAAGAGCACTTGCACTTTAGAAATGTTAGCAGTAATAAAGTGTTCAGAGTCCTAAAGCCAATAAAAACAATATCCGCAAACAGGGGAGAAGGAAGGGAAAATGTTTGGGGGTGACCTTGTAGAAAGACCTTTTCCAACAATTACTGAGCTGTATTGTGTCATAACGAGAAAGAAAACTGTGCCCTATGCAAAAAGGTATGGCGCTTTTTTTCTCTGCCCTCCCCCCACTATTTACTTTTGGCTGCCATGCACCAATGCACACATGCTTGCACCATGTTGCAAGGGTGTGTGCATTCTTTGAAACATAGATTTTGTACTGAAAGGTGAGCCTTCCAGTAAACAAACTACTTTGTAATACTTATCATACTGTGTATGTATTCTGTACACTACACCACACATGCAAAGTTAGAAAAATAAGGATAAATGCAAACACTTCTTGTTACTGCTGCATCGAGGAGGTGTAATATTTTGGTACAAATCTCTGTCTAAGAATTTTAATAGGTAGGTATTTGCATCAAAAACCATGAGTGGTTGCTGGGGAACACCCATGTCCCGATAGTTAATTCCCCCTTTGACACAAAGTAGCATGTAGCACAACTTTGCATTACTTTGTGATACTTTCCAATTCAAATCTTGGTGTGTTTTGGATAGTAAATCACTCACCAATGATTACAAACCCATTGTAATGCTCTAGCAAATCAGTGTCCCAATGTTTGTTCTGTTTTAAAGTTTGACTAAGTGTAGGGTTTCGTAGAAAACCTATGCTGCACATCACACATACACACCTTTGAACTATGTAAAGATTTCTGTGTGGTACTAAGCAGCCTGTTTGTACCCCTGCACAGGGAACAACAGCAGCAGCAATCTCGAGAGGATCAGAAGGCAGTAAGCTTGGTTGCTAGCTAAGTTGTTCTCTCTTTTTAAAAAGGCAGTAAACTTGGTTGCTGGCTAAGTTGTTCTATCTTTAAAAAAAAATAATCTATACCTAAATGTGCATTTAGCATAGGAATAAATAAATCCAGCCTTAAAAATTCATAATGAGCATTGAGGAAGGGGGGAAATGCCCTAGTTGTGGGGTGTAGGGGTTTCCATGCATCCATCATCCCAAGGGAAATCATGAAGTCAAGCACATCTTCTGGCCAGTCCTGTTAGATGGTCTCAGGGTGGTGTCTGTCCAACACCCAATCCATAAAAGCATTAAAATTGCCTCCTTCCAAAAGAGTGCTTGCAGGCTGCCTATTAATATTGTTGTAAATGAGGAGAAGAAAGTGGCCAAAAGGGAGGCAGACACGTATATTTAAGCATGTAAGGGACTGCAACTCCAATGGGCCTTACACAAGGGTATTCATGCTGTAAGTTTCATACCAAATTTGTTCAAAATAGAAGGTACATTTTTTCATAAATAGGAGTGCAACCCACAAAAGGTGTGTGTGAAATATGGATGCAGGACATTGGTGAATCTGTTTCTGTTTGGAAGTGGCAATGGAACCCCAGGAAATGCATGAACCAGGAAAAGATTATCTGGTTCATAATGTTTAGCTACCCTCAACTGTGCCCCCTCCTAATCTTCTCTTTCAGTTCACTGACATTCAAGCAGACAAGTCTCAAGTAAGAGGTTCTATGTGCCATCTGAAGAAAAGTTTGGATGCTGTGGCTGCAGTAGATGGCCTGTGATGGATCAGCCACCCCAGTATGTTTAGACACTGGATTCAGGTGAATTCAATGACAACAAACACTAAACAAACGTTTGAACTGCAATGAGCCTCGCATTTCCTCAAGTTAGATCTATTAGCATTGTAAACTCCTAACCGGACTTTTTCTGCCACATAAACTGAAAATGAAAAGTAAAACGGTTTCCCATAAGTGAGCCAACAGCCACCATGAGCGTGAAGGAGGCACACAAAAGGAAACAGAAGTTCTCTTGCAGTCAAACGTAGTGGCAAAAGTGCAACTATCCATGTAACCAACAAAAGTGCAACAATCCATGTAACAGGTTTGATGTCATGCAAAGCGCTTAACTACTTCCCAGCAAGATCGCGACGCGTAGGAAATAAAAATAAAAAGTATTCTAGAAGCCATGTGGAAAACAAGGAGCCTTGTATGTTTTCAGTAGTTTACCAGTGCTCTCGAGAAGGGCTAGACACCGGAAAAGGCATGACGTATGCATACCTTTCACTAATGAAATCAAGCAAATTTTAAAAAAGAAGCCCATAAACCATGGGCGTGGTTAAAAGCCCACACAGAGGGTACAACAGGGGCCAGAGCGCTTGAGCGCTCGACCCTAAAAACAATACAAATAAACCCACAGCTCTTGCTCTTCACTTCTAACCTGAAGCAACTGTAGTGCACCTGTAGCCCCATATAGGAACTTTCCAACAAACCCATGCAACAACACAGAGGGCACTCAAATGAAACATTTTAAAGTCATCATTCAGCCGAACAATAGATAAGCGGTCCATCAACCAAGGAGGGGTAGCAAAAAACAACAGGAACTAAAAAGTGTTTAGTAATTGTCTCACTTCCTGCCTGGGACTACTCAACCACAATTGAATACAACCTTGGAAATGAAGTTCATATCCCTTTAACCTACTCCTAATAGGTTTGGGAGTGATCATTAGGTCCCAATCATTCAGACGGATCCAAGGGCATTTCAGGTGTGGGGATCCCCAGGTTCAATTGATCCTGAGATCAATCTTTTGATTAACACCTTTTTCATTCCCTCCTTCCCAAAGGACCAGTTTTTTCTGCTTTAATAAGATCTAAACCCAGAGAACCAGAGATGGATGCCCCATTTTGTCCTTTGACTGTATTTATAAGCATCCTTGTAAGCATTTTCTGTTTTCCTTATGCCGAGTTGTCCTTACGGTAGCTTCTGTAAATGAGTTAAAGTTATCAAGTCCATCTTATTGCTTTGCAGTTTCCAAGATGCCTTCGGCACCACTATAGCGGCTGTTTGCACAGACATTTCAATACTCCTGACTTTTGTGCAAGCTTGTGAATGTTTAGGGCTTTATATATTATTAATCAAGAACTGATTTTAATTGTCTTATTTTTTTGTTGTAGAAAATATTTCATCCATATACACATATGTCTTTGTACATGTTTTAATTACTTAGGATAAAATAAACTGATGACGGTCTATCAGGAATCGTCCTTTGTCCTATGCTGATGGTTCCTGACTGACTGTTTTGCACAACTAGCAGGCTCCCTCCCCGACCTCTAGACATGAGGATTGCTTTGGGGTGATCAGAGAATGAGCCAAAAAATACTTGAAATTGAATGCAAGCAAAATTGTGCCACTGCTTCTGGCAAACCTGGCAGTGGACTGCAACAGCAGAATTTGGCCATACTAGTTCCTCTGTTGTCTGCCACCAAAATAAACTCCTTGTGAATGTTCGTACCTTTGCTAAATTCACAGGATAAATCTACGGGCGCCTATGCTCTCACATATTGTGATTACACAACTCAGTGGTTGGTGCCTGTGTCTTATCCAAAGTGGACTAGTATAACAGTGCCTACCTGGCTGTACTGCATATCGTCTCACCACTCTTCAATGAGTATAAAACTTTGTAAAAAGAGTGGTGACAAATTTGCACAGAGTTTATCATACCAGATATTCGTAGAGAACTGCACTGGCTGGCAGTGGCGGGAAAAGATACGATTTAAGGGTTTTCCCAAGGCCAGCAAATCATATGCTGCTGCAGTGAGAAAATCTGTGTTTGTTTAGCACTACACAGATTAGGAAAGCCCACTCAAAAGATTATTTCTTTCATTTCCTTGAGCCCATGCTCTGAAATTTTGTCTCTTTTGAACTGAGAGCCCAGGCCCGATTCACAAACTGCACTTTTTAGAAAGTTTACACTCTTGAATAAGCTTACCTCTTTTCGGTAAAAATATACAAGACAGTAAATATTTATTATTTAATTATACCATATTTTATAACCTATTTTGAATTTAAAAACAAATTCAACAAAAACATTATTAAATATCTTCAAAATAGGCCATTACGTATGTTATAATTAAATAATAACTATGTACTATTTTATAGTTTTTAACATTAGCTTACATTTATTTATATTTTTACTATTTTAAATTACTTAACTTACATTATTTCCTACGGGCAATTATTTTTAGTCTGTATATTCATTAGATTCTAGTGGAGGGTGTTGCAGTACCAGTGGTTGGCCATGCATAGTGCTGGACTTACCACAAAACGGTCAGTTACTAAAAAAGTGCAGATCATGAACACTGATAACTAGAAAGCTTACTCAAAGGTACAAAATTACTAAAAAGTGTAAGTTACTTTTGTGATTCAGGCCCCATTTGTTTAGAAAGATGCTGAAACATTTCTTTTATTTTGCAAGCCTGTTTATTGGCCAACAGACTTTTTTACCCCCTTTTTCTCTTTGCAGCGTGTTTTATTGTCTGTCTGTTTTTTGTGTTTAAAAGACTTCGGGTCTGATCATGATGCAGCAGGAGTTAGGCTGCCATCAAGCCGACAGCCTCACCCAGTGATATTACGATGTTTCCACCAGGCAGACTAGCAGAAACGTTGTGTTATGATGTTTCTGCCAGTCAGCTCAGAGGAAACAGTGTGGCGGCATTGGCCTCGGCTCCTATAGGGGAAAGAGGACAACTTTGTCACACCATGTTGAAGAGGAAAATATGTAGAAATCTTTCCATTACCAAGAACAGACACATGTGGAGAACGATAAAGAAGGGAGATTAATTCCAAATTAATTCCAAAACCATGCAAAGCTAAAGATTTTAACATAAAATCCCAATTTATCCTGTCAAATGCTTTCTCTGATCTATTGTAATTGCAGCAAGAGGAGTTTTTAGAAGAAGAGATTTACTAAGTGAGTAAGTACTAATTGAGAAATAATGTAGTATTATCTGACTCGAACCTACCTTTAATGAAACCAGATCATTCTTTTCCAATGAGATGAGGAAGAAATTATTCCAACTGGATCGCTAAAAGTTTAGCAAAAATCTTGTAGTCTACTTTCACCAGTGAAATAGGTCTTTATATTTTACAGTGTCTTTCTCAACTATATGAGTAAGGCAAAAAGTAGCTTGTTGAAATGTACCAGAAGTAGATTTAGAGCTTATAAAATAGTGAAAAAGTGCAACATATAAGGAAGAATAGTGTTATAGAAGTGTACAAATAATTCAACAGTAAAGCCAGCTGGCCCTGGTTTATTCCCTTTTTAGTGAGCTTAGTGTATCAAGACTAACATTTGGTTCCAAAGAATCAAAGTTCAAATGAGAAGGAATAGAGTTGAGGGTTTGTTGCAGGTACTCTTCTATGTAAGTTTGATGCTTTGGACTTTCAGGAGTACATAGTCCCAAATTTATACTTTATGATACAAACCAGCGCCGGCATTGGTTTGCGTCAAAAAATTTACCGATGGCTAACGCCATTCCAACACACCATGCGGGCGCCTTAATTAAGGATTGACATTAGCCGGCGCTGTGCGCTGGTCGGAGTAAAAAAAAATTACTCAAACCAGGCAGCGTCAGCGTAGGGGAAAATGGGAGTTGTGCGTCAAAAAATGGTGCAAGTCAGGTTTGAGCCAAAAATAATTGCTCAAACCGGACTTGCGCCATTTTTTGACGCACAACCCTCATTAAAATGACTCCTGTCTTAGCAAAGACAGGAGTCATGCCACCTTGCCCAATGGCCATGCCCAGGGGACTTCTGTCCCCTGGGCATGGCCATTGGGCACAGTGGCATGTAGGGGGCACAAATTAGGCCCCCCTATGCCACTTTAAAAAATAAAAAAATAATACTTACCTCAACTTACCTGTACTTACCTGGGATGGGTCCCCCCATCCATGGGTGTCCTTCTGGGGTGGGCGCGGGTGGCAGGGGGTGTCCCTGGGGACAGGGAAGGGCACCTCTGGACTGCTTCCATTGTCTGAGACCATGGAAGTGAGCCCACAGGTCCCTTAACGCCTGCCCTCACCCAGGTATTTAAAAATGGCGCACATCAGGCTGTGCGCCGTTTTTCAAGGCCCGCCCCCTCCTGTGCGTCAAAATGACACAGGAGTATAAATAAGGCGCACAAGCCTTAAAGTCACTTTTTGGACGGGAACGCCTACCTTGCATGTCATTAACTCAAGGCGGTTTCCCGCATCCAAAAAATGACGCACAATGAGGTTTTTTGAAGTCCGCGGGGTTGGGCCTCATAGTTGAAATATGGGGCAAGGTTTGCGCCAAATGTGCGTCAAAATTTTTTACGCACATTCACCACAAACAGAGTATAAATATGCCCCATAGTTTTTTATAGAAGTTAACAAATTTATTTAAGATATCTTGATGTTTTATCATCGACACACCTTGCTACATGAATAATGAGTCAGTTAAATGTTGTGGTTTCTTCACCTTCAGCTAATTAGCTAATAATTTACCAACTTTATTCTTCCTACTGTAATATTGAGTGTTCCTTCTGAGTTAAATAGAAGAGACATCATTGGTGGATATAGAGTTAAAAAGTAATTTTGTCTTAATCAGAGTTTGAAGATGAGTGTTAGATTTTGAAGAAATGTTTTTTTCTAAAGTTTTTATTGAAGATAATAATGATTCATATTATTTGATATGACCTTTCTTCTTTTTTGCTATGCAGTCTATGATAAAACCATGTGCTGCTGCTTTAAATGTGTTCCATGATAAAGCAGGAGAAATACAAGAGGAATAATTAAATAAGAAAAATCCAGAGGCAAATGACATAAAGGAGGAACAAAATTGTATATTCATTAACAACAAATTATTCAATCTCCATTTATGGTCCTCAACTTGGGAGGAACCATGTCCAAATCTGTATTGACCATGGAATGATCTGTAAGTACTATGGGGCTAAGGAGTGACTGGACAATGGATTGTGATAGGGGTTTAGAGATACAAATGTGGTCGAATCTTGTGAGTGTACCATGCAACACGGAGTAAAAAGAATAATCCCAGGAAGTGGGGTTAGAGATTCTCTAAGAGTCCACTAGTGCATTGTGGGCAATAGTGGATTGAAATTGCTTATGCATTTTATAGGACAGAAAATATATTAGGGGTTGTTTATCTAAGAATGGATCTATGATTTGATTACAATCACATTCTAGAATAAAGTATGAATCATGATTTTGCATAAACGTATTCGCTATTGTGGGTCAAAATGTGTAATCCAATTATGTTGGAGCATGGATACATAAAACAGTGAATGGAATTTTATCTATGAAAAAGTTAAGAACAATCCATCTTCCCATGTCATCTTTTCCTAGTGAGAGCACAGACCTACTAGGAGTTTTTTGTTTTTTTTACATAAGACAATAACACCATTGTTTTTATTGCAGATGAGAGATATAAACACGGAACCCACCCAACTACGCCTAAGTTTTAAAGCTTCAGGCTCAATAAGGTAATTTCTTGGAGCAAAACTAAGGGCATCTTTATGAGTTTGGCAGTCCTATGACTGCTATGCTGGTGTGGCGGCCGGACCGCCAACAGGCTGGTGGAGAAGACTGACAAATTTTGACATTGGCGGTATTCAGAACAGAATACAGCCAAAGCACAGCCGGCACTGCCACAGCGGTCTGGTCGTCACGGATGACGGCAGCCACCTGCAGGCTGGGGTAGACCATGTGTCTGCCAGACAGATTGCGAGGTTTCACACACCAAGGTTTTCACTGCGGTTGTACCACCACAGAAACCCAGGTGGAAACGAAGTGCATAAAAGGAAACACTCACCTTGAGGAAGCCATAGTCATCTGAAGCCTCCATGGAACCAGAATTAGATGTCATCTGCTGATCCGACTTGCCCAGAGACTCCGGAAACAAAGTCGAAGATGGCGACAGCAACTGTAAGTACACACAGATACCTGTTACTGTTGTATATTGCCAAACTTCGTATGCTCACACAACATACCATCGGGAATTGGGGGGAGGGTGACACACACACGTAACCTGACACAGACACACACATTCACAGACAGGGACATACACACCAGCTCATAAACAGTACACACACTACGGCCATCACACACAAACACACACACACATATGCCAAAAACACACTCCAACTCCCCAAAACACAGCACAGGCCCAGTCAAACACAATAACGCACAACACCACAACACGTCATAACAACACTTCAATGCAACACAGTAATTGCATTGACAAGCACCCAAAATAGACACTACCTAGTGACAAATCACACTTGCAACCCGACGTACCACCGACAGGGAACAAACACACACAATCACACAACCATACAATGCAGCAATCAACATACACAACAAGCACACCGTACATCGTATCTGACATACCATACACCAAACGTGCACACTCACACAGTCAAAGCACACAAAGTCACACAACACTGCAACAAACACATGTCAACACAAACACCACTCAATACCATGACAACAACGTGTCCCCAACACACACATGCCCATCACACAACACACACCTATCACTGGGAGACAAAAGCTCTGCACACAACCTCACATGCCGCCCAGACAAAGCAGGTAGCACAAGCACATTTTCATACAAATACTCACACACAAACAATGTCAGCCATGTAAAAATCTGCTCTAAGAAAAGAAATGCAGGACAAATTTGTAACGTCAAAACCAACAACTGGTTGGTCTAAATATGTATTAAAAATTATAGATATCATTGAAATGTCCAAGGCCATAGGCAGGTAGAATATGAAAATATGCAACATGCAGGCAATGCACATCTGGGTACCCCAAACGTGACTCCAGACTGCCATGTAACCTCCACAGGTGGGGCATTAAGGGGGCTGGCAGGCACCTCAGGGATTATTGGGGAGAGGGGTGGGGGGTATTTGGGCCTAGGCTTAGGAGGGGGTCCTTTGGGATTTGGCTTGGGAGGGAGGTGTTTAGGTCTAGGCTTAGGGGAGAGTTGGGTTCTCCTGGGAGGGATAGACTTCTTGGTGAGGGAGGGGCATGGGCACTTGCAGGCGGTGTAGGGGACGACAGAGCATTAGGGGTCTCACAGGGAAAGAGGAGTAGGAAAGAAGGTCAAAACATGAAAGGAACACTTTCATTGACACACACAGAGATGGTCATCTTTGTGGGAGGTATGCCTGTGGGTGGTGGGTGTCTGTTGGGTGAGTGAGTAAGTGCTTTTTTCAGTACAGGACTGAGGGGTGGTGGAGGTGCTAGGGGATGCCGTGGTGGGTGGGTGACTATCTGTTGGGGTGGTGACTGCAGGTATGGTGGATGTGCTGCATGTAGGAGTGTCAGTAGATGTGGTGTCTGTGGGTCTGGTGACTAGGGTGGATGGCTGAAGGTCTGCTGTTGTGCTGACTGTGGGTAGGATAGGTGTAGTTGTTGGATCTGTGAATGTTGGAATGGTGTCTGCAGGTGTGTCAGGTATAGTGTCAGTGATGCTGTGGGTGGTGAAGATGTCAGGGCAGATTGTGACTGTTGCTGTGTCTGCATCTGTATGGCCCTCATTCTAACCCCGGCGGTCTGAGACCGCCGGGGCCAGGGTCGGCGGGAGCACCGTCGACAGACCGGCGGTGCCCTGCAGGGCATTCTGACCGCGGCGGTTTGGCCGCGGTCAGAAAGGGTAAACCGGCGGTCTCCCGCCGGTTTACCGCTGCCCTTAGAATCCCCCATGGCGGCGCAGCTTGCTGCGCCGCCATGGGGGATTCTGACACCCCCTACCGCCATCCTGTTCCTGGCGGTTCGCCCGCCAGGAACAGGATGGCGGTAGGGGGTGCCGCGGGGCCCCTGGGGGCCCCTGCCGTGCCCATGCCAAAGGCATGGGCACGGCAGGGGCCCCCGTAAGAGGGCCCCACAAAGTATTTCAGTGTCTGCCTAGCAGACACTGAAATACGCGACGGGTGCAACTGCACCCGTCGCACCTTCCCACTCCGCCGGCTCAATTCTGAGCCGGCATCTTAGTGGGAAGGTTGATTTGCCCTGGGCTGGCGGGCGGCCTTTTGGCAGCCGCCCGCCAGCCCAGGGCAAATCCCAAAATACCCTCAGCGGTCTTTCGACCGCGGAGCGGTATTTTGGTGGGGGAACTTCGGCGGGCGGCCTCCGCCGCCCGCCGAAGTTAGAATCACCCCCTATGTTGCTTGTGTGCATGCTGGTGGTGTGACTTGTGGTACCTATGCTTGTCTGAGCTACCTTTGGATGTTGAGGTGAATGCATGCCTGTATATCTGTGTGCTTTGGGTGGGTCAGGGAAAAGTGGGGTTTTGGAAGAGGAAGGTGGAGGGGGGATGGTACACAATGGGTGACTGACTGCCATCAGTGTGGAGGCCAGAGCCTGAAAGGATCTCTGTAGGCTAGCCAGTTCACAGTGAATGTCCTCCAGGAACGCATTACTCTGTTGTACTTGAGTTGCCAGTCCCTGGAATTCTTTCACGACAGTTGACTGACCCACAGAGATCGATATCAGGAGGTCAACAGTCTCCTAAAGGAAGGCAACAAGGCTGACAGGGGCAGAGGTGCCTGTGGCAAAGGAAATGCCCACCCTCTTGGCTGAGTGGGCCTGGCCAACTAGGTAGGGAGCTACAAGGAGTGCAGTGGTTGTCAGGGGGTGTTCCCAGATGGGTCCGCCACAGCCAGAGAGTGTCCACTAGAGGAGGATTCCGAAGATAAAGAACTGGATCCTGTCTTCCCCGTTGCACTCCCCTCACCCTTTGGGACACTGGGTCCCTCGGTGTCAGTGGTATCATGACTTTGGGCCTGTGGTCAGCAGCTTCCCCACTCGGATGTGCCTTGTCTCTTTCATCTGCCGATGCTGATGCTGAGAAACAGAGATAGAGGTAGGGTCATCACATTCTTTACATACACATACTTTGCACCATACACAACAGTAACTACACATCAATGGTGAAACACCCCAAAGAAGGAACCATTTTGAGCCAACAGTCATGTCACTACAACATACTTCCGACAGCCCTGTATGACAACAATGTCATACACAAAATAAGCCAACTTTCTGACCTCTACATCACCACACTATCAGTACAGACATAACACAAAATATACCTGCACAAGATGATTTGTCAACATTAAAACGTGTGCCCCTATACAGAGCATAACTGTGAAACAACAATCCATGAATTTGAAATTAGTGTTGATTTTGATTTCACATTCATTCATTCTCCAAATCTACACTTGCTCAGTCCATTACCAGATGTCATGTCCTAGGAAAGTTACCTTATCACATTCCAATTAAAACACAGCATGTTGCTTACCAATCACATTCATAACATGTAACTGTGTCTATAACATTCACAATGGCAAAAGCCACAGATGTGCCTACTCCATTTGGCACATCCAAATTTGGAGTATAATAGAATTCAAATCCATTTCAACAACACATGTATCAATAGTGTTTTGCAACATTGTTTACATACTTTGTAGACCTACTCATCTTAGTCACTCACATAGAAAACAAAGTCATGTAAAGCAATGGGGGCCTACTCAGCACACACGATTTACCCACTGACAACTCTAGGGAGAATACCAACACCTTCAGTACAATGGAAACCTGTCATGTGCATGAAGGCCACATACATTTCTACTAATCATGATGATAATCAACAATATCAAAATGGCAACATCACTATCAGCACTTCAGACATGAGTAACCTTACATCTTTGGAGTAAAGTTACACTGACATTAACAACTTCTTAAGTGACCATGATGGAGACATAGACCTAGGGGGTCATTACAACCTCGGCGGTCTTTTAACAAGACCGCAGAGGGACCGCCGTGCGGAAGACCGCCAGTAGTGGCGGTTTGCCGCTCGGCGTATTATGACTGTTGGCTGCTCTCAATCCTTTTTAGGATGGAGAGCCGCCAACAGCCATACTGGTGGGTGGCGGGGAAGTGGAGGTTGCTCCATCTCCACCGCCACGCCAACAGAACACCGCCCAGCGAATCACGTCCTGTGATTCGGCGCGGCGGTGTTCTGTTGGCGGTGTGGTGTCGGCGGAGCAGCCCCCATGGCTCCCGTCCCCTTCCGGAGGATCAACAGAACAGGTAAGTCGATCGTTCGTTAGGGGAGGGGATGGGGGGGTGTTGTGTGGGTGCATGGGGGTGTGCGTCTGTGTATGTAGAGGGGGTGTGTGAGTGCGTGTATGCTTGCGGGGTGTTGCATGTTTTGGGAATGAGTTTGTGTATGTCTGTATATGGGTGTGCGTGTCTGACTGAGTGTGTGGATATAGGCATGTATGTCGGTGTGTGTGCGTGTGTGTGTTGGTGGTGCCTGCGTGCGTGTCATGTTTGTGTGAGTTATGTGATGTTGGGGGTCGGGGTGGGGAGGGGGGCCCTGTCACCTTTGGGGGGTGGCAGGTGTGGTGGGGGATGTAGGGGAGGGAGTCGGGGTAGGGGTGGGGGTGGGGGAGACCCCTATCAGTGCCAGGGAAGGAATTCCCTAGCACTGATAGTGCTTACCGCCATGGATTTCATGGCGGTTCCTACCGCTGGGAATCCACGGCGGTAAGCCGGGTCAAAGTACCGGCGGCAGTATTGTGACGGGCGCGGGGCTGGAGACCCTGGTCTCCAGCCCAGCGGTCGTATCCGCCCTGGCGGGCAGAACGGAGAAGCGGCGGATGACCATGGCGGTAACCGCCATGGTCATACTACTAAAAAAAAGACCGCCAGCCTGTTGGCGGTCTTACCGCCACTTTAACACCGTCCGCCAGGGTTGTAATGAACCCCCTAGAGTCCAGAAAATTGACTGATAACTTATACCATTCCACCAACATGTGAATGTCAACTACAAAACCTGCAACACAATGAAGACAGTGTAAATTGAGCTTAGCCATACTAAAATCCTTCTAGACAGATTCAGAATAGCAAAAGTAATTAAGTCAAACTTGGATCACAAATTTTGAAAATGGCAGGAATTACCAACTTACACATGATGTTGGCAAAAAAACTGTGTATATTGTACCATATAGAAGATGTCCTCCCCTATGTAGCATGCCCACAATACAGTGGCTAAGGGAATAGCAGGCTAGCCACTTACCTTCACAATACAATGTATATGGTTCAAATAGTCTGAACTCATATGTCAATGATATGTCTTACACTAGGAATGTAGAAATACTACCATGCTTTTCATCAAGTAAGATGTCCACCCTGATTATATATCACATTTGCCAATGTACAGTCCAAAATTAACAATGGGGATACCTCCTCACATCTCTGAGTAGGTGTAGTAAGTAGGCCAGGTGAAATTTATGATGATTGAGATCACACCCTTACATTACCCTTACATCTAGTTCACAACTCATGAATGAGTGGCCTGTGTCTCACCAGTCAGACCCTATGTCTATACATATAAAGCTGCATAGTAGTACACATGTGACACAGTCACATGTGCATTACCACATGCTTTAATACAATATGGTTAACATTGGTGAGTTTTATGTCCCTATTCACAATAGCATGTCCACACCTGTATTTCAATGTTATGAACTGTACACCTAGGTTTACCTATGGGACCCTTTGCCTTTAGCACTTACCACATTGTCACAGCTTAAATACATATAGATTATACACTGAACTGGCAGAGGGATGTACATGTGTGTAGTCAATACTTACCCCCTTGTGGCTGCTGTGCTGCCCTCAAACACCCATCCAACTCACGGTAAGCCACTGCCAAAATGTGGTCCATTAGGGGGGTCAAGGTCCGACGGGCACCCCTCCCTCTTTGGGAGGACAATCCTAGCTAGGCCTCTGTGGTCTTCCGGGCCCAGCGTCTCAGGTCCTCCTACCGCTTCTTACAGTGGGTGCTCCGCCAGCTGTGGACCTCCAGGGTCTGCACTTGCTTGGCGATGGCACGCCGGATTCCTTTTTTTTTTTGATGGGCATCGACCTGCATGGATGACACAGACAAAAGGAGAAACAAATGTACACATGCACCATACCAACACCAGGGGTCAGAACACTTCAGTAACAGCAAGTAAGCAAATATTCCCTTCCTCTCAGTTCAAACTCCTTCCCAATTTTCTATCTGCAGCCAGCCCATGTGTGAAGTGGAGTCACCCATACAACATGCTCAATCAATACCAGGTATTGACTAGACACATATGACTAGGCCTCATGGTTGTCCATAACATGGTATGTCTATATTAACATTTTTGAAACCATTATTGTTGGACATACTGCAATCTATGTTGTATATAGAGGAAGTTAGATTACACACTATCTACCATGTATCACTACTGAATCTCAGCCTATGCACATGTACACATGTCCATACACCCACATATGATTGCCCAATCCTCCACTGCTGCACATTCCATGTACACCATCATACATTCCACCTTTCACACATTGATATACCATTGGACTCACCTGCTCCTCTGGTGTACCATATAGCTGCTCATACAGGGGAAGGACCTCATCCACAAGCCCAGCTCTTCTGGAATGAATGCTTGGGACCCTATCACATGCGGCTTGTGGCTTGATAGCTTCCAGAGGCAATACATAGTAGCTTAGCTAGTGGAGGTCTTGCTGGCAGCAGTGTCAGGAGTCAAGTGAGGGATTCTGCAAAACATAGCGGTCACATCCGCCATGCACATGACTGTCACCGCTGACGGATGTCGCCATTGGCCCAAACCCGCCAAAGGCAGAAATGTGTTCCAATGGCAATGCCCACCGCGGTTGTAACCACCTATTACCATGATGACATGCGCCGGCGGAGTTAAGTCACTTCCTCATGTCCAGTACAGTAGGCCAGGCAGCTGTCATTTTAAGGCAATTTTATGTGCGGGAAAGTAATGTAAGGTGCGTTTTTTAGTATTAACCACATAGGGCAAACTCGTTTTAAGTGCTGCTTTCATGTTTAGTAGTCTCAATGTGCACGTGAGTAGTAAAAGCTGTGTAAAAGAAGCATGGCTGGCAATCGAAATGAAAATCTATTATAAGCATCTTATTTGCAACGTAAATGTGGTGTAGGTGTAACAAAGATTTTTCACATGTAAACTAGGGTGGACTATCAAAAACTGCCAGTCACATATATATGCATGTAAAGTGCATTTGAGGGTTTAGGGATTCCACATCAAAGGGGACTGAGATAGAATGCATAGCAATATGCTATAAATCAAATGTCATATGTTCCATTTGACATAGGGGGTCATTCCAACCCTGGCGGTCGGTGTTAAAGCGGCGGACAACCCGCCAACAGGCAGGCGGTAATAAAAATGGGATTCTGACCCTGGCGGGAACCGCCAACACAGGCCGCCACTTTAACACTCCGACCGCCACGGCGGGACAAACAAACAGCGCGGCGGTCACCGCCAACAGACAGGCGGCAGACAATGTACCGCCCACACTATCACGACCCACCAATCCGCCACCGTTTCCGGGGCGGGTGCCCCGCCGATAAAAACACGGCGGAAACAGACCCCGAACGGGAAAACGCTCACCTATACACACTCCACGACGAATCTGGACAGCATGGAACCCGAATTAAACATCCTACCAGCCATTGTCTTCCTGCTCCTCTACCAGGAGCACGAACGCCGGCGCAGAAGACAACGGTGAGTACTGCACCTACGACACAGGGGAGGGGGAGGAGAAAAGGTTACGGGCACACACACATGCAACACACCCACCCCCACCCTCACCCCCCAATCCCTACACACCAATGCAGAGCAACAAGTCAGAGTGACACCCCTCAAACCCCCTGGAATAATGCAAAGACAAAATAAAATGTTCATTAAAATTGAAGTATATTAAAGCATATTTGAACTTAAGTGAAATATCAAATTTATCAAATAAATATATTACAACATGAACAATATATACATAGTCCAAACGTCCGGCACATATTGGCTACATTCCATTGTTCGTGGGCCAATGTGCATAAACACATGGGCAAAGCCCACACACGAGACCCAATTCCATTGGAGAGAACACTGCTGGGGCATCAGATGATAAAAACACAGGCACCTCAGGGGGAAGGCAAGGGGGGGCACCTCAGCCACATGAGTCCATGACGCCAGATCCACGAGGGGCCTCCATGCCCACTGTACCATCCTGGGGAGTGCAAAGCCACAGTCTCTCAAGTCTCTATAGTGGGTGTATTGCCCACTGTACCATCCTGGGGAGTGCAAAGCCACAGTTTTCCAAGTCTCTCCAGTGGGTGGATTGCCCACTGTACCATCCGGGGGAGTGCAAAGCCACAGTCCATCAGGTGGATTACAGACTCCACTGGTTATGGAGGAGGCATGTTGGCCAGAGTGCTTCGTGAAGCCCTGCCCGACACAGATCCGGCCCTGCCAATGGGCCAGCAGTGCTTGAGATGAAGGGCCAAGCGGAGCGGTGCAGAGACGGCAGTGCCGAGCGGAGCGGTGCTTGAGATGAAGGGCCCAGCGGAGCGGTGCAGAGACGGCAGTGCCCAGCGGAGCGGTGCTTGAGATGAAGGGCCCAGCGGAGCGGTGCAGAGACGGCGGTGCCCAGCGGAGCGGTGCTTGAGATGAAGGGCCCAGCGGAGCGGTGCAGAGACGGCGGTGCCCAGCGGAGCGGTGCTTGAGATGAAGGGCCCAGCGGAGCGGTGCTTGAGATGAAGGGCCCAGCCGAGCGGTGCTTGAGATGTAGGGCCCAGCGGAGCGGTGCTTGAGATGAAGGGCCCAGCGGAGCGGTGCTTGAGATGAAGGGCCAAGCGGAGCGGTGCAGAGACGGCGGTGCCCAGCGGAGCGGTGCTTGAGATGAAGGGCCCAGCGGAGCGGTGCAGAGACGGCGGTAACCAGCTGAGCAGTGCTTGAGATGAAGGGTCCAGCGGACCGGTGCTTGAGATGAAGGGCCAAGCGGAGCGGTGCTTGAGATGAAGGGCCCAGCGGAGCGGTGCTTGAGATGAAGGGCCCAGCGGAGCGGTGCTTGAGATGAAGGGCCAAGCGGAGCGGTGCAGAGACGGCGGTGCCCAGTGGAGCGGTGCTTGAGATGAAGGGCCCAGCGGAGCGGTGCTTGAGATGAAGGGCCCAGCGGAGCGGTGCAGAGACGGCGGTGCCCAGCGGAGCGGTGCTTGAGATGAAGGGCCCAGCGGAGCGTTGCTTGAGATGAAGGGCCCAGCGGAGCGGTGCTTGAGATGAAGGGCCCAGCGGAGCAGTGCTTGAGATGAAGGGCCCAGCGGAGCGGTGCTTGAGATGAAGGGCCAAGCGGAGCGGTGCAGAGACGGCGGTGCCCAGCGGAGCGGTGCTTCAGATGAAGGGCCCAGCGGAGCGGTGCTTGAGATGAAGGGCCCAGCGGAGCGGTGCAGAGACGGCGGTGCCCTGCGGAGTGGTGCTTGAGATGAAGGGCCCAGCGGAGCGGTGCTTGAGATGAAGGGCCCAGCGGAGCGGTGCTTGAGATGAAGGGCCCAGCGGAGCGGTGCTTGAGATGAAGGGCCCAGCGGAGCGGTGCTTGAGATGAAGGGCCAAGCGGAGCGGTGCAGAGACGGCAGTGCCCAGCGGAGCGGTCCTTGAGATGAAGGGCCCAGCGGAGCGGTGCAGAGACGGCGGTGCCCAGCGGAGCAGTGCTTGAGATGAAGGGCCCAGCGGAGCGGTGCTTGAGATGAAGGCCCAAGCGGAGCGGTGCAGAGACGGCGGTGCCCAGCGGAGCGGTGCTTCAGATGAAGGGCCCAGCGGAGCGGTGCTTGAGATGAAGGGCCCAGCGGAGCGGTGCAGAGACGGCGGTGCCCTGCGGAGTGGTGCTTGAGATGAAGGGCCCAGCGGAGCGGTGCTTGAGATGAAGGGCCCAGCGGAGCGGTGCTTGAGATGAAGGGCCCAGCGGAGCGGTGCTTGAGATGAAGGGCCCAGCGGAGCGGTGCTTGAGATGAAGGGCCCAGCAACGCGGTGCAGAGACGGCGGTGCCCAGCGGAGCGGTGCTTGAGATGAAGGGCCCAGCGGAGCGGTGCTTGAGATGAAGGGCCCAGCGGAGCGGTGCTTGAGAGGAAGGGCCCAGCGGAGCGGTGCTTGAGATGAAGGGCCCAGCGGAGCGGTGCTTGAGATGAAGGGCCCAGCGGAGCGGTGCAGAGATGGCGGTGCCCAGCGGAGCGGTGCTTGAGATGAAGGGCCCAGCGGAGCAGTGCAGAGACGGCGGTGCCCAGCGGAGCGGTGCTTGACATGAAGGGCCCAGCGGAGCGGTGCTTGAGATGAAGGGCCCAGCGGAGCGGTGCTTGACATGAAGGGCCCAGCGGAGCGGTGCTTGAGATGAAGGGCCCAGCCGAGCGGTGCTTGACATGAAGGGCCCAGCGGAGCAGTGCTCCTCACGGTGTGGCCCTGTTCAGCGGTGCCTCTCACGGTGGGGCCCTGTTCAGCGGTGCCTCTCACCGCTGGGCCCTGTTCAGCGGCGCTTGTCTCGGCGGGGCCCAGTTCAGCGGTGCTTGTCTCGGCGGGGCCCTGTTCAGCGGTGCCTCTCACTGCGAGGCCCTGTTCAGCGGTGCTCCTCACGGCGGGGCCCAGTTCAGCGGTGCTTGTCTCGGCGGGGCCCTGTTCAGCGGTGCCTCTCACGGCGGGGCCCTGTTCAGCGGTGCCTCTCACAGCGGGCCCTGTTCAGCGGTGCTTGTCTCGGCGGGGCCCAGTTCAGCGGTGCCTCTCACCGCGGGGCCCTGTTCAGCGGTGCCTCTCACCGCGGGGCCCTGTTCTGCAGTGCTCCTCACAGCGGGGCCCTGTTCAGCGGTGCCTCTCACCGCGGGGCCCTGTTCTGCGGTGCTTGTCTCTGCGGGGCCCTGTTCAGCGGTGACTCTCACCGCGGGCCCTATTCAGCGGTGCTTGTTTCGGCGGGGCCCTGTTCAGCAGTGCTTCTCACGGCGGGCCCTGTTCAGCGGTGCCTCTCACCGCGGGCCCTGTTCAGCGGTGCTCCCCACGGCGGGGCCCAGTTCAGCAGTGCTTGTGTCGGCGGGGCCCTGTTCAGCGGTGCCTCCCACCGCGGGGCACTGTTCAGCGGTGCTCCTCACGGCGGGGCCCAGTTCAGCGGTGCTTGTCTCGGCGGGGCCCTGTTCAGCGGTGCCTTTTACCGCGAAGCCCTGTTCAGCGGTGCTTGTCTCGGCGGGGCCCTGTTCAGCGGTGCCTCTCACGGCGGGGCACAGTTCAGCGGTGCTTGTCTTGTGTTCCTAGGGAACCAGATCTGGCCAATAATTCCCGCTCAGTCACCATCCGACCTTTCGCTTGCTGGGCCCTCCTGTGCTGGAGTCCTGGGCCCGTGGGTGTCCTCCGTCACACCCCAAATGGGGCTGGTGGGGCCCTCCTGGGCAGCTCGCCTGCTGCTGCACTTGTCCGCCCTGCTGCCCTTGCCCTCCTTGGCAGAAACTCTGGGGCCCTTGCCTCCCTTTGTGGATGGGCCAGGTGACGGTGCAAGGGTGGTGTCCTTGGGGGCAGCCGTCTCAGGCCTGTTGCGCCGGCCCTTCCCTTTTTTGTTTTTTTTTCCCAGGGGGTGGGGTGGGCTGGGTGTCCCCTTGCTGCTGGCCGATGTTCCTGCCCTAGGAGCTGGTGGACTCCCATAGCCCTGAACGATGGTCCTAGTAGGTGCAGGGCTTGTGGTGGCTGAGGTGCTGATTGGAGTCTTATGAGATGGAGGGGGTGGGTCAGTTGTTGGAAAGAGGTCAAGGTTGGAAAGGAAAATCAATTTAGAAAGACAGGGATGGGTAGTTGTAGTGGGTATGGGAGTGGAGGAAGAGGATGTGGTTGTAGGAGAGTGAAGTCTGGTGTCTTTGGGTGCAGGTGCTTGTGCTGGAGGCTGTCGTGAGGTGGATGGCTGTTGGGTGGGTGGCTGCCTGCGTTTGTGTGGTTTGGAAGAGGGGGTGACAGACACACTGGGAGAGGACACAGGGGACATGTAAATGGCAGTGGGGGTGTTGACTGCACGTGTGCGGACTGTTCTGGTGGGTGTGGTGGTGATGGACGTACTGACTGATGGTGGTGTGCATGCAGGTGTGAGTGGAGACGTCACAGGGAGGGAGGAGGGAGACGAGGAGGAGGGGACACAGAGGAGGCAGTGGCTGTTGGCATGTCTGCATGTGGATGTTGCTTGGGTGAATGCTTGTGTGATCTGTGGTGCTTATGTCTGGATGAGCTGCCCTTGGGTGTTGAGGTGTGTGCAGGCTGGTCTGTAGGTGTGTCTGGGATAGGCAGAGGAACAGGGGAGTGGGACTGGGTTGAGGAAGTTGGAGGGGGGAGGCTAGACACAGGGACAATTGCTGCCGTCAGTGCTGAGGCCAGAGCGTTGAACGATCGCTGATGGGCAGCCTGACCCGAATGAATGCCCTCCAGGTATGCATTGCTCCGATGCACCTCCCTTTCTACCCCCTGGATGGCATTCAAAAGGGTAGACTGCCAAACAATGAGCGTCTGGAGGAGGTCAATGATCTCCGCACTGAGGGCAGCAGGGGTAACTGGGGCAGGACCTGAGGTGCCAGGGGCGAAGGAGATGCCCGGCTTCCTGGCCGAGCGGGCATGGGGCGATAGCTGAGGGGCTGCTGGGAGGGCGGAGCTGGTGCGCTGGGTGGCGGCTGTACCTGTTGTTGCGGTGGGCACGGATGTTGCCGCCACCACAAGGGAGCTCCCTTCCGAGGACGTGTCGGTGTCGCTGACGTCTCCACGGGTCCCCGTTGTGGAGCTCCACTCGCCCTCCGTCTCACTGGTGTACTCGGAGTCAGTTGCATGGCCCTCCGGGGCCATGTGAGATGCAGCTCCCTCGTGCGACGATGCCACTTCTCCTCCGCCTGATGATGCTAATGCACACATGAACAGGAAAAACAAAAAAAAGGGGGGGGAGAAGAAAGAAAGACATGTTGAGTGCATGCATTGGCGGCACCGTTGGCGGAGAGGACAGACACAGAAGCCCCCTGCACTACGCCGCGCACTCGGGGTACACTACTCAATTATTGTGACTTGGCTTACAAGTCTATGGACGACAAATGCACACATAGGTGAGCCCGGACCATGGATAGCTGTACTTAGCTGTACAGAGGTGGGGGCGGGGGCACAGGGCCATGCCAAACGGAGGGGCCTAGCCTACAGAAACCGCCCTGGCCTAGAGATAGCCACAGCCCACCTCCCCCACCCAGACACCTCCACTGTGCGCTATTATAGCAGAATGTGCTGATACTCACCCCCTTGTGTCTGCTGTGATGTCCTCATGCGCCCATCCAAATCGGGGTAGGCCACCGCCAGGATCCGGGACATCAGGGGGTCAATTGCCGTGTGGCACCCCTCCTAGGTTGGGAGGCCATCCCCAGCAGAGCCTCGGTGGTCTTTCTGCTCCCGCGGCAGATGTCCTCCCACCTCTTGCGGCAGTGGGTGCCCCGTCTGTTGTGGACCCCCAGGGCCCGGACGTCCTTGGCGATGGCACGCCAAATGTCGATCTTCTGATGGGCGCTGACCTATGTGACATGTACAGGGTGGAAAAAGAAATATCATCACTTTTCTGCTTGGTCGATGTGAGTGGCCCCCCCTCCCAACCTTGCCATGTGGCACATGCTCTCATCTGTCGTGCGTTGCACTCCTCATTCGCTCCCCTCCCCACCATCTTACATCCACCCCACTCAACACAGGCATAGCCCATACTACGTGCTCCCTGTGTACTCACCTGTTGGTCTGGAGGACCGTAGAGTAGTGCATACTGGCGGAGGACCCCATCAACAAGTTTCTCCAATTCCTCAGATGTGAAGGCAGGGGCCCTTTCCCCAGTCGCAGCAGCCATTGTATCTTCCAGACCGAGGTCACAGCAGCACTTGCAGTATAGGTCCTCTCCTGTGGATGATCAGGTCTCGAGTGATTAAGCAGTTAGAAAATGGCGGTCACGCCCGCGGCGGTGCGTACCGCAGCGGTGCGTACCGCAGCGGTGCGTACCGCGACCGCCGGCGCACATCGTCATTGGCTCCTGAGACCCATAGGGTTCAATGTTAACCAATGCTGCTTTGCGCCGCGGTCTTCGACCGCCTACCGCCACGGTGTGCCATGCCAGCGCATTGACCTCACATCCCATTGTCACACTTTACAGGTCAGGCAGCCGCCATTTCAAGGGCCCACATGGCTTAATTTCTACTGCGTCACACAGGCCTAGGCCTTGCATTGCCACTCATACAAGCCATTCAATGCATAGCGAATCGTGTACTGTGCAAGCTGTGGTTACGTACCTGTGGGTTGCTTGACTCTGTGCTCCATGTTGTCCTTCCTAGGCACCGTCCGCTGGGACTTGCGAGGAGATGGAGGAATCCTCCCGTGTACAGACCGCTGGTGGACCTGTCGACAATGGAAGAAAGACATGTCATACTGACATACAGACTTGACCGAGCCAATATACAGGAACTGTGTGCCCAGCTGGAGCCAGACCTGATGTCCCCCATTCGCCAACCCACAGGGATTCCCCCTCTGGTGCAGGTTCTGTCAGTACTCCATTTTTTGGCAAGTGGATCATTCCAAACAACAGTGGCCATATCATCTGGGATGTCTCAGCCTATGTTTTCTAAGGTTTTGTCCAGAGTGTTGTCTGCCCTGATGAAATACATGCGGAGCTACATTGTTTTCCCTGAGGTGGGCGATTTGGCTACAGTGAAGGGTGATTTCTATGCCCTTGGACATATCCCCAACATCATTGGTGCCATTAATGGGACCCATGTGGCTTTGGTTTCCCCCAGTGGAAGTGAGCAGGTGTACAGGAACAGAAAAAGTTATCATTCGATGAATGTCCAGGTGGCCTGTTTGGCTGACCAGTACATGTCCCATGTAAATGCCAAGTTCCCTGGGTCAGTGCATGACGCGTACATCATGCAAAATAGCAGCATCCCTTATGTGATGGAACAGCTACAGAGACACCGTGTGTGGCTAATAGGTGACTCTGGTTACCCCAACCTGTCATGGCTACTTACCCCAGTGAGGAATCCCAGGACAAGGGCAGAGGAACGCTACAATGAGCCCCATGGGCGAACTAGGAGGATTATAGAAAGAACCTTCAGCCTCCTGAAGGCCAGGCTTAGGTGCCTGCATATGACAGGTGGATCCCTAATGTACTCACCAAAGAAGGTGTGCCATATCATCGTGGCCTGCTGTATGCTTCACAACCTGGCTTTGCGACGCCAGGTGCCTTTCCTGCAGGAGGATGCTCCAGATGGTGGTGTTGTAGCAGCTGTGGAGCCTGTGGAGAGTGAAGAGGAGGAAGACGACGGGGACGACACAGACAACAGGGACACAGTGACACAACAGTATTTTCAGTAGCACACAGGTACGAATCAACCCCGCCATTTTACATTTACTTAAAGTCTCCTGCCTCTCTACTGTCTGAGTTCCCCCCCAGTTCCTGTTAACTGAGTTGTGACTTTCCCTTCCGTTTTCAGAGCTGTGGGCCCCACTGCGTGACCTCTGCTTTGTTTGCCCATGGACTACAGCTGTGTGACAGTGGTATGTTGTCATCACAATGTAACTGAACATTTTTGCACCGTTATGTCTAATACATTTGTTCAAAATACAAGCAGACTCCAGATTTTTTAAGTGCAATAAGTGATTTAATTAAAGTGCTACATTTAGGAACATGATTGTAAAACGGTGATGGGTGATGGTGGAGTAATGTCCATGGCAGAGTCCAGTTCTCAGTCTCACAGGTACATTGTCCATATGCCTGTGGAAGGATGGAGCAGGGGCAGTTCAAGGTTGGACAGGGTGACAATGTGGGACAGTGGGATGACATCAGGGGGTATCGTTTGCTGGCGGGGGTCTTGGCATCCTACTCTGTCTTCTTGTGAGATCTCAGGTTCCGCTTGCGGGGTGGTTCTTCTTCTGCATGAGGTGGGGTTCTGGTGGCCTGTCGTTGTGTGGGGGCCTCTTGTCCACTAGCGCCGGCAGAGGTGGTAGGCTGTTCCTGGTCCAGGCTAGTGACAGGGACCCTTTGTGGTGCCACATGGTCCCGCAATGTGGTGACTATCTGGTTAAGGGCCACAACAATGGTCCCCATTGCGGAACTAATGTTCCTCAGTTCCTCTCTGAACCCCATGAACTGTTCCTCCTGCAGTACCTGGATCTCCTGGAACCTGGCCAGTACCGTAGCCATCGTCTCCTGGGAGTGGTGGTATGCTCCCATGATGGAGGAGAGGGCCTCTTGGAGAGTCGGTTCCCTGGGCCTGTCCCCCCACTGTCGCACAGCAGCCCTCCCAGTTCCCCTGTTTCCCTGGGCCTCTGTCCCCTGGACGGTGTGCCCACTACCACTGCCCCCAGGTCCCTGTTGTTGTTGGGGTGGTGGGTCAACCTGGGTGCCCTGTAGTGGTGGACACACCGCTGATTGACGTGTCCTGGAGACAGAGGCATGGGCCCGCTGGGTGGGAGCTGTGCTGGTGTTCCCAGAGGGGGTTAGGTCAGGTGTGGCCTGTGGCTGTCTGTGGGAAACCGACTGTCCCGAGGTCCCCGATGGGCCGGGCTGGTCATCTGGGTCCAGGGAGACAGAGCTGCTTTCGTCACTGGGGGCCTCTTCTGGGGGTGGGATGGACATCTCTGGACCCTCCGTGGCGGTGTGGTGGCGTTCGGGTCCTGCAGGGGTATAAGAGTATGGTTATTGCTTCTGTGTGTGGCATTTCGTGTAATGGGTGGGTGGCCGTGTACCCCAGTGCTGGCATTCCCTTGTGGGGGCTTTTGTGACGGTGGCTTGTGGGGGTGATGGGTGTGTGCAGTGGGCATGCTTTGGGGATGGGTGTCCATGCTTTGGGGACGCATGCAGGGCTAGGTATTGGGATGGGTGGGATGTGATGGTGAGGCATTTGCAAGGAGTTGGTGTGATGGGGATGGGGGTGAGGGTGGGGGTATGATTTGGCATGCAGGTGGGGTGGGGGGAATGAAGTAGTGGAGATTTGCCTTACCAGAGTCCATTCCTCCGCCTACTCCTGCGAGGCCCTCAGGATGCAGGATGTGCAAGACTTCCTCCTCCCATGCTGTGAATTCTGGGGGAGTAGGTGGGGGTCCGCCACCAGTCCGCTGTACCGCGATGTTGTGCCTTGATACCATGGAACGCACCTTCCCCCGTAGGTCGTTCCACCGCTTCCTGATGTCGTCCTGATTGCGTGGATGCTGTCCCACAGTGTTGACCCTGTCCACTATTCTGCTCCATAGCTCCATCTTCCTGGCAATGGTGGTGTGCTGCACCTGTGCCCCGAAAAGCTGGGGCTCTACACAAACTATTTCCTCCACCATGACCCTGAGTTCTGCGTCAGAGAACCTGGGGTGTCTTTGGGGTGCCATGGGGTGGTGTGGATGAGGTGAGGGGTGGTGTATGTGTTGTAGAGTGTGGTGAGTGTGGTGGTGTATGGTGTTTTGTGCGTGGAAATTGTGTGGGTGATGTTGTGATTTGCCTCTGTGTGATGGTCTACTCTATGCTGTGCTGTCTCTCTCTGTCCTTTTGTCGCAATTGTGGTCGTAAGGGTTTGTGGGTGATGTGTGTGTGTGTTTTATATTTAATTGGGTGTGTGGGAGTGGTGTGTGTATGTGTCTCAGGTGTGTATATTTTGATTTGTCCAATGTGGTAGTGTTTTGTAAAGGAGTGTGTATTTTGAGCGCGGCGGTGTGTACCGCCAATGGAATACCGCTGTTGAAAGACCGCTGTGGGGATTTGTGGGTCGGAATGGTATGGGCGTATTTCTGTTGGCGTGACGGTGGAGGTTTGGTCATCGCCAGTTTCCCGCTGACCTTTGGTGTGGCGAACTTTTGTTGGTGTCGGGTTTTTGGCGGTTTGCCAGTTGCGGGTCAGAATGACCGTGGCATAATATGGAGTATGTGTAACTTGTACTGTATATGAACATATTCATTATGTACACATTTTAAAATTACACTTACAATGTGTTTCTGCCCCACATAGTTACCCTGGCATGAGGAGAGGAAGACAACCTCCAGTGTACAGTCCATGGAGGAGAGTCACATAATATATATCGCCAGGATGGATATATAAACATGGATCTATTTCATCAGTTGGAACCAAATCTGATGCCTGCCATTCGCAATCCCAATAGCATACCTCCCATCATTCAAGTCATGTCAATGCTACACTTCCTGGCCACTGGGTGCTTTCAGAATACAGTGACCCTAACTACAGGGATTTCTCAGCCCATGTTCAGTTTGGTTTTGAAGGCTGTACTTTCTGCATTTTTGAAAAACCTGGGTAGATATATCAGGTTTCCCCAATGTGCGGATTTGGCCTATGTGAAGGTAGAGTATTATGCTTTGGGACACATTTCACATGTGGTTGGAGCCAAAGATGGCACCCATGTAGCCTTGGTTCCCCCTAATGACAAGTAGCAAGTATATAGGAACAGGAAAAATTACCATTTCATCAACGTCCAATCGGTATGTTTGGCAGACCAGTGCATTTCAGAAGTATGTGCAAAGTATCCACGATCAGTCCATGATTCCTTCATCATGCGGAACAGCAATACCCTACTGCTGATGACATGACTTTGCACAGAGAGGGTCTGGCTGGTTGGTAAGTCACATATGACATGTGAGTCTGCAAAGTTTTTCTCCTGCTATCACAAATGTGCATGTCTAAGATATATGTTTGTGTTGTTATACCTATTCCTTATAGGTGACTCTGGCTATCCAAACTGTCCTTGGTTATTGACACCAGTAAGGGTACCTAACCATGTCAGGGGAAGTCTGCTTCAATGAGGGCCACGGAACGACAAGGCATGTTGTGGAGCAGACGTTTGTGCTCCTGAAGGCAAGATTTTGCAGCCTGAACAAATCTGGAGGAGCGCTCCTCTACTCACCCAACAAGGTATGTTAAATTATTGTTGCATGCTGCATGCTCCACAACCTTGCCCTGCGACGTCATATACCATTCATATGAGATGAAGGGAGTCATCAGAACCTGTGGGTGGAAATGCAGATTTGCCAAGTGAGGATGAGCCTGATAAAGATGAAGCTGGAGACATCAGGACAGATCTCATCAATCAGTACTTCAACTGACTAAAGGTATTTTATGTGTTCTTAAAAGTGAGTTTCCATTTTGTTGTCTTTTATTGATGTCTGGCTTGTCACCTCCTATTTCCCATCATTTGTGAGGTCTTCAGTTCCTCTAATGCCAATGACTCAGCTATGCATGCAGATTGTTAGTTAGTATTGCCTACTGAACAGTGTGATATACAGATTCATAATGTGTTACTGCACATGCAAAGTAGCACTTCTACAACTGACTTATTAGAATAGATGTATGTTTACAATTATTCCTTATTCTTTATCTTTGGGAATCACAGAATTGCTGAGCTTTGTATTTGGCTCATTCTCATTGACAAATCACAGACAGTGTCAGAGGCAGATGGGATTTGCAGTATGTGGAGTGTCACTTATATGACCAGAAAGTCAGGGCATTGGGATGGAAGTGTGTTTTTCCTACAATAATACCTGTATGGTAATGGAGGTGGACAAATGGTGCCATGTGTGTGTCCATATGTGCCTGACACATGTGAAAATGGTGAACCAGAGCCTCTACCATCATAATGTTTTCTGTTGTATGTGACCTACCTTGTACATAGCTGTCAGTGTAGTAATACTTTGCAGACCAATGTACATGTCTCTGAGGACTGACATAGGTGAGTAGCAAGCCTACAGGTACCTGACCATGGTAAGTGAAAGGTTCCAGGACTGGGGACATCAGTACTGATCTCTGTCTGTATCATGGGATATGATTATTAGGAAGCTAAGGTGTGGGTATGTAATAAAGCTTTACCTGGTGATACAGAGAACGAATCAGTTTAACTCCTGGCTTGTAGAAAAACCAACATGTCCATTACTTTTGTATCCTGTTATATTATGGGTTATTAGTGTATGACACCTAAGCTGAAATTCGGAAGTCACCAGCAGTACTACTCTATCTACTGATTGCAAATCTACTAATAAATGTGTGGCGCTGTACAATACAGGTGAATTGGGTCATGTATATAATACAATCCCAGTACAATGTGTCTCCTGGCTATATAGTACACGTATGTTGTCCATAACAAAGGTTGTACAATACAGAGGAACATATTGGGACAAGAGGTGTCATACATGACAGTTGTTCATGGCCGATACATGATATTTACACAGTACCGGTGTTTAAGTTGTATTTATTGGGGAGTACAAAACAATACATGTAAATCGAAACTGAATTAACAGAAAGTAAACAGTGCCTGGCTCAGTCATGGTGGATGAAATCATCAGGGTAGCTGCTACACTATTTGGAAACATAAGTCCAGTGTCCTTGCACCATAATAAAATGGAGATAGGTTTCAGAACAGTAAACAGGGTGTATCTGTGACAACACGGTGCAACATTCAGGAGATGTTCACTTCCTGGCAGTGGGTTTGGTCTTGGCATCTGTTCCTCCTGGATGCCTGGTTGGACGTCAACATTTGCAGGGGGTTTCCTCTGCTACAGAAGGTGGGGTGTCTGAGGCATGTCCTTGCACTGGCAGGGCCTCCATGCCAGTAGCAGCTGCAGATGTTGAAGGGGCTGATGACTCATTACTGGTGGCAGAGGCTTGATGTTGTGTGGCAGACCTACTCAGAGTAGTGTTGATGTCCCTCAGCACCCCAGCAATGGAGGTCAGGATGGCATTTTGTGCCTGCCACTGCTGCATGGCTTCCTGGTGGTTGCCTCTCTGCAGCCATTAGATTTCCCCCATCATGTTGAGTACCTGGCTCATCATGCCTTGGGAATTTCGGTAGACACCCAAGACTTGGGAGATGGTTTCCTGGTCAGTATTGTCCCCTTGAGTCCCTATCCTCTGGGCCACACCATCCTTCCTATGCACCCTACCCCCATGTGCCTGTGACCCTGGCACAGTGTACTTACTTCCAGTGGTGGCTGGCCCTTCTTTGTAGGGGGTGAGAAGAGGAAACTCAGGTAACTGAGTCAATGTGGGCAGGGTGAGACTGACAGTTGTTGACTGACCAGGTGTCCTTGATGGGCCAGCTTTGTTGTCAGTGTCCAAACATCTAGTTGTCCTTACTGGGGCCTTCAACCAGAGGGGTTGTGGCAGTCTCTAGTATCCTCTCCATGGTGACAATGGCAAGGTTACCTGTGGGAGAAGTGGAACACACAGTTGCTGTAAGTGATACAACAAGGTATGGTTATGTTTGAGTAGTAGTGATGTTGTTTGAGATGCATACACTGCCTTAACATAGTCCCCAGAAGTGACAATGACAGCTGCTAACAATTCTCAGTTAGAGCTAAATGTGACTCAAGTATTCAAATATAATACACAATGCTCAAAGGTGTTAAACTATGTTGGGAGTTATATGACTGCTGATACCCTCTTATGTTGTCTGACTAATGACATGGGTGATAACTTTTGTTGCCTAGTGCAGTATATGGCATGATACATGGCACTAAAATCTGAACAGTGTACAATATTGTCAGAGTAGGTACACAGTATAGCAGTATGCAATTGACATTGACTTCTATCTGGGTGTACTGCATGTGCATCCACTTTGCCATCAAGATTTCCACCCCAGGTGAGTATATTTCAATCTTTGGAATCATCTTTCTATGGGCATTTGACTGGGCACTCAGCTGTAGCTTGTTTTGCTTGTAATGGTAGTGGGAGTGGGCTATTTCATTGCTGTCATTGCCATAAACAGTTTCACAGTGGAACATTCATGATGGGTTACATTTGTTGTTAGTTTCACATGCAGGACATCTCAAATTCAGTCCACTGTTCTGCTTTTCTTTATGGTGGTATGTTGCCTTCTAGGAGTTATAGTGCTATCAGTTCTCAGGACTTACCATGCCATTCCCATGGGCTGGGGACCCAGGTGAGTTTAGTGGTCATGTGGCATGCCAGCGAGGGGTATTTGTACACTTGGCACAGAGGGGTGGGTGGGTGATTTGGTAACTGAGGTGGGTAAGGTGGTATGGGAGCATGCAAGACAAAACATTTTGGTAACATGAATGTTTTAGGGACTTACCAGTCTCCACCCCTCCCGTATTCTAGTCAGGCCTCCAAGATGCAGTATGTCCAAGACTTTCTTCCAAAAGTAAAAGTGAAAGTAGGGGGAGGAGGTGGAGGGCCACCGCCACTTTTGGGTACCTCAAGCTGGTTCCTGGATGCCATGGTACGTACCTACCCCCTGAGGTCATGCCACCTCTTCCTGATGTCCTCCCTTGTGTGTGGATTGCTGGCTACAGTATTGACCCTGTCGACTATTCTTTGCTACAGCTCCATTTTCCTGGTTAGTGATCTTTGCTGGACCTGTGTTCAGAACAGGAGTGGCTCAACCTTGACAATTTTGTCCACCATGACCCTCAACTCATAATCAGTGAAACGTTGGTGTTTTTCTGGGGACATGGTAGTGGTGGTAATGGTGAGCTAGTGTTAAATGGTAAAAAAAAAGGTAGTGATAAGGTGTAGGTGATATGATGTGAGTGGGTGATGGTTGTTGTGTATTGTGTGTGATAGTAAATTGTGTGTTGTGTACGCTGTACAGGTGTGGTCAAATGCATATAGGTACCTAAAGTTTTTATTGATAAATCTGTGATATTTATTCCTCCTCTGTGTCTGTGAGTGATGTTCTGTTTGCAAAGGATTGTGGGTTGTGTAGGGGTGTGTTATATGGTGGAGTATGTAGGTGTGTCGAGTGTGTGGATGTGTGTCAGGTGTGAGATATTCAAACTATCCAATCTGGTGTTGTGTTCAGTGTGATGTGAGTTGAGACTGCAGCAGTTCGCACCGCCAATGGTTTTCCACCATGGAAGAACCACTGTCATGATTTGTGGATCATAATCTAGTGGGAGGAATTTTGTCGGGGTGGCGGTGCTGGCACCACCTCTTTTCCCTCCTCCAGTTATCTGGCGGTTTTGGAATTTTGACTGCTTTTTGGAAGACTTCACATTGTGACTCTTAATACGGCGGTCAGATTACTGCCAACATGGCGGTCATTTGGCGGCCACCACCGAAGCGGTCTTCACAAAACACCGCCACACTCGTAATGACCCCTTAAGCCAGGATTAGATTTGCCTAAATGGGATAATAGTCTCTGCCATTAAACTGGATTCATTCATCCTTTAATGCTCCATGTGATTACTTTGAATGTTACAATGGAAGTAGATAAAAGAAATCATGAGGACTAACTAATGTTCAAAGAAATTGTAATAAGAATCAAAAACTGTGTATAGGAAAAGGAAAAAGTGAATAGCAATACACAATAATATAAGGGGGAGGAAGGAGAAAAAGCTAAAAAAAATTAAGGGAAAGAAGAAAGAATATCAAGAAGAGACAATACATGTAAAAAAATGACGAATTAAAAAACATACCTCAATATTTAAGACAATGAAGAATGGCAACACAGATGACGATGGCACAACCAGTAAGAGGACCAGCAGCACAGCAGGATGATTAATAAGCAGGAGGTGAGCAAACAAAGTGGACAAATAATATGGATCTGTAAAAAATAAAAGAAAGAACATGTTAACAGATATAGCAACATCACAATAAGCAATCTATGTAAAAGTACAAGTTAATAACAGATAAATCAAGTCTAAAGTACTTCCAACATGTAGAAAGGCCAGCAGCATTCATATTGGCTATAACGTGAGAGTTAATAAATTTCTTAAGTTCAACTGGATCTTCATATGATGTGGTATTATTTTGACAAGTGACCTCAAATAGACATGGACGAAAAAGTAGATCTAGAGCTAGCGAGTTGCGTAAAGCTGGATGAACATTTTGAAATTCCCTCCGTCTGTTGGCTGTAGCATTGGATACATTTGGTGACAGAAAAATCTTCCAGCCCGACAATGGAATTTGTTTATTTGATTTGGCAGCCGTAACAACTTTTAACACATCTGTCAATTCCAAAAATAGGAGAGTAACTCCACTCAATTTAGCATTTGACGTAGGCGGAGAAAGACAATGTTGAGACGGGGCCACTCACCTGAAAAGCAGGATGTCTGCAGGGGCGATGGTATGCCCCTGACCTCCTGGAACTCCTCTCAGCACTTCCTGGTGGAGACAGAAACCCTGGCAGGTGTCCCAAAAGAAAAGGGGGAGTGGAAGAGAAAGAGATAAAACACTGTCATATCTTGCCGTTCCAGCCAGGCACCCTGTATCTTCGGCGGTCAGGTCATTTTTGACAGAGTGATAGTATTGTTAGTCCACTCAACTTCCTTGAAACTGAATCTCTCTTTCTGATATGGGCACAGGAACGGTAGAAGAACACCAGGATGCTCCAGCACTTTTCTTGGATAACAATAACTGTTGGCGTCAAGTACACTGCATTACCAAAAACCCAACTGAGTACCATAACAATAAGTACTGCGACACTAGGGCTGGCTTCACAGAGATTCACTGTTGCACACTACAATTAGAACTGTGGTTGCACTTATCATGTACCAGAAAGACAAACAAGAACATTAATTAAATCACATAAACTTTCCTGCATGCATAGGGTTAAACTAAAAGGAAAAATAACAATCCAAGAAATACAAATATCCACTCTGGGTTTAAACAGTTAGGGTGGCACAGTTTGGTTTGGTTTCACTGTGTGTGTGAAAAACCCTTCAAAAGCAAATTACTCAAACCTGAAACACAGGCATGAATGACACAATTTAAATCCAAGAGTTATGCTATTAGAGAAAGAAAAGTCATGTAAATGCTCTTTTAAAATTGCACTGTCACTTTTTGTAGTACTTGAGCTCACGCAGATTTCCTGAAGCACATTTAGGCAAGTAACTACAATAATAATATAGAATGTTCAGAAATGCATTTGTCTCTTCAAGATAAGCACAAAATACGAGGTCTGAAATACACAAGCTGTTCTAGGAAAGCGCGGCCCTCAAAGAACAAACTCCCTGGAGAATACTAGTCACTTAGCTGCAGTCTATTCCGGATTGCTGGAGGAATGCCTGGTGTTAGCTGGTATAGGAATGGAGACAATAATTGCCTCAAAAGTCCTGAATATGAGGATGACAGCAGGGGCTGGACTGCCAAATCAGATGCTGAGATCAGGTAGCAAAACAAAGCCAAGCAGGGAGGCATGCTTCACTCTGCTATTTATAGCCAATCAGGAAAGCAGTTGAGTTTCCACATGTGGATGAGTCACCACACCCAATTAGAAGCACATGTCTACACCACACCCAATTAGAAGCACAGGTCTACACCTGCTCACATTATGTTTACTTAGAAACATGAAGGTTTAACCAAGAACAGAGATATGATTTAACCCTAATCCCTGGGGATGCTGACAGATGACACAGGAGGCACCTTGGAGATTCCTGACAGACGAGGACCCAATGTGTGTGCTCTTTGTATAATGGGAGCAGTGGAGGGAGACAGGTCCAACAATTTGGAAGAAAACATGCAAAAAAAGGAGACAGGATAATTTTCTTTGGTACCTTCAGGAAGACGATATATATGGAGATTATAGCATCTTTTTCTGTTCTCCAACTCCTCCGAACGTTCTTTTAACTGAAGAACCTCCTTTTCAAATATTGCAATTTTACTGGTATCATCATGTATTTCAACAACCTGTTGCTCCATCAAGGACACATGTATTTCCATAAGAGACCATTTTTCATCAAGGTGTTGGATGCATTTATTGGATTTCTTCACAAAAGGACATAAGGCTTAGATTTCCTCCAGCAAAATTTCCATTGATATAAAAAATGTAGCTTTTTCCGGTGAAGCAGGATCTTGTTTCAATCTTCTGGTGAGGAGCCTTAACAGAGGAGAGAGGCACAGATGAAGATTGAGGAGTAGTTGATTGTCCCATTTCGCCAGAAGACTGTGCTATATATTTCAATAAACTGTTAGAGGAGTACGCACTGGAGTTGGAGGTTGGAGTCTTAGAAGTAGTTAAGATATGCAGTTTCTTCAGCCTACCACTGTACACTAAGGGAACATAATAGAAGACAATGGGGGTCATTACAACATCGGCGGTAAAGCCACTTACCGCCGTGCAGAAGACCGCCAATACACCGCCGCGGCTGCGGAATTCCGCCACAGCTATTATGACCCACATCTCGGAATCCGCCGAAATTCAGACACCCACACAACTCCGCCACACCAAAGGTCAGTGATAAACTGGCGAAAACAAATCCTCCACCGTCAAGCCAACAGAAACACGCAATGCTATTATGACACACGAATCCACGCGGCGGACTTTCAACCGCGGTATTCCATTGGCGGTACACACCGCCGTGCTCAAAATACACACACTTCTACAAAACACCGCCACATTGGACAATTCAAAATACAAACACCTGATACACATACACACACCACTCCCACACACCCAACACAATATAAAACACACACCCACATCACCCACAAACCCCTACGACCAAAAAATAGAGACGAAGGCGACAGAGAGAGCACAGCAATAGACAACCACACCACACAGAGGCACACAACACCATCACTCACACAACATCCACGCACAAAACACACACACCACTACACATCACCACACTCATCACCACATACACCACCCCACACATCACCTACACCACCCCATGGCACGCCAAAGACACCCCAGGTTTTCAGAGGAGGAGCTCAGGGTTATGGTGGAGGAAATCGTACGGGTAGAGCCACAGCTTTTTGGATCACAGGTGCAGCACACCTCTATAGCTAGGAAGATGAAGCTATGGTGAAGAATCGTCGACAGGGTCAATGCAGTGGGACAGCACCCAAGAAATCGGGAGGACATCAGGAAGAGGTGGAACGACCTAAAGGGGAAGGTGCGTTCCGTGGTCTCCAGGCACAACATTGCGATTCAGTGGACTGGCGGCGGACCCCCACTTCCTCCCCCATAACTAACAACATGGCAGGAGCAGGTCTTGACCATAATGCATCCAGAGGGCTTCGGAGGAGTCAGTGGAGGAATGGACACTGGTAAGTCAAATCTTAACTATCATATCCTCCACCCTACCTGCATGCTATCACACACCCCCACCCTCACCCCCTCCCCTATCACTCCAACTCCTCACTAATGTACTAATAACACAAACCACCCATCCCAACACCAAGCCCTGCATGACACAAAAAAGCATGAACACCCATCACTAAAGCATGCCCACTGCACATACCCATAACACCCCCCCAACCATCATCACACAAGCCCCCATACAGGAATGCTAGCACTGGCGTACACGCTCAGCCAGCCATTGCACACCATTACACACACAGATGCAATAATCATGCTTTTATACCCCTGCAGGACCACTACCTAACGTCACCAGACAGGAGGGTCCAGACATCTCTACCCCACCCACAGAAGAGGCCCACAGTGATGACAGCAGCTCTGACCAACTGGATCTAGATATCCAGCCCGGACCATCGTGGGCCTCGGGACAGTCGGTTCCCCTCGCACAGGCACAGCCCAACACTGACCTTCCACCCTCTGGTAACACCAGCACAGCACCCACCCAGGGATCCCATACCTCTGTTCCCAGGACACATCAATCAGCTGTGTGTCCACCACTACAGGGAACCCAGGATAACCCACCACCCCAACAACAATAGGGGCCTGGGGGCAGTGGCAGTGGGCACACGGTCCAGGGGAGGGAGGCCCAGGAACACAGGGGAACTGGGAGGGCTGCTGTGCGACATGGGGCAGACAGGCCTAGGGAACCCACTCTCCACGAGGCCCTCTCCTCCATCATGGGAGCATACCACCACTCCCAGGAGACGATGGCCACGGTCCCGGCCAAGTTTCAGGAGACCCAGCGCATGCAGGAGGAACTGTATTTGGGATTCAGGGAGGAGCTCAGAACCATCAGCTCCGCCCTGGGCACCATCGTAGGGGTGCTGAAGGACATACAGTACTGTGGCACTCCAAGGGGCCCCTGACACTAGCCTGGACGATGAACTGCCCACCACCTCCGCCGGCGCTAGTAGACAGGACTCCCCGCCACAGGACCACCACACCAGCACCCCACCCCCTGCAGACGGACAACCACCCCGCAAGCGGTCCCTGAGATCCAGGAACAGGACAGAGCAAGATGGCAAGACCCCCGCCAGGAAATGAGACCACCCTGATTGTCATCCCACTGTCCCACTTTGTTACCCTGTCCAGATTGGAACTGTTCCAGCTCCACTTCCTATGCCCATATGGGCAGTGCACCTGTGAGACTAATAGACTGGACTCTACCGTGGACATTCCTCCAGCATCACCCATCACCATTTTGCCACCACCTCCAATAATTAGCACTTCAATAAACACCCTTGAATCACTAAACAATCTGGAGTCAGTCTGTGATTATGAAAATGTGTATTATCTAAGACAATGACAAAATACGTTCGAAAATGTAATGTCAACATACCTATGTCATGCATCACAAGCCCATGAAGGATGTAAGCAGATGACACACGTTGGTAACCACACCTGTTAAACCGTAAGGGAAATGTACAACTCAGTTAGCATATACTGCTTCAAATTGACAGACAGGATAGAGGTAGAAGTGTGAAAGTAAATTTAATAGTAAAAAAATTGTTCTCACCTGTGTGTCACTGGAAATATTGCTGAATAACAGAGTCCCTGTTATCAATGTCTTCTTCCTCTGCTTCCTCCTCATCACTGTCCACAGGCTCCACAGCTGGCACAACACCGTCATCTGGACCATCCTCCTGCAGAAAAGGCACCTGGCGTCGCAAAGCAAGATTGTGAAGCATAGAGCAGGCGATGATGATCTGGCACACCTTCTTTGGTGAGTAGAATAGGGAACCACCTGTCATATGGAGGCACCTGATCCTGGCCTTCAGGAGGCCGAAGGTGCGTTCGACCACCCTCCTAGTCCGCCCATGGGCCTCATTGTAGCGTTCCTCTGCCTTGGTCCTGGGATTCCTCACTGGGGTCAATAGCCATGACAGGTTGGGGTAACCAGAGTCCCCTAATAGCCACACACGGTGCCTCTGGAGTTGACCTATCACATAAGGGATGCTGCTATTCCGCAGGATGTAGGCGTCATACACTAAGCCAGGGAACATAGCATTTACCTGCGAGATGTACTGGTCTGCCAAACATACCATCTGTACATTCATCGAATGATAACTCTTCCGGTTCCTGTACACCTGTTCACTCCTGTGGGGGGGGGACCAAAGCCACATGGGTCCCATCAATGGCACCTATGATGTTAGGGATATGTCCCAGGGCATAGAAGTCCCCTTTAACTGTAGCCAAATCCTCCACCTGAGGGAAAACGATGTAGCTCCTCATGTGTTTCAGCAGGGCAGACAACACTCTGGACAACACGTTGGAAAACATAGGCTGGGACATCCCTGATGCCGTGGCCACTGTTGTTTGAAATGACCCACTTGCAAGGAAATGGAGTACTGACAGCACCTGCACTTGAGGGGGGATTCCTGTGGGATGGCGGATTGGTGATATCAGATCTGGCTCCAACTGGGTACACAGTTCCTGGATTGTGGCATGGTCAAACCTGTAGGTGATGATTAAATGTCGCTCCTTTATTGTCAACAGGTCCAACAGCGGTCGGTACACCGGAGGATTCCGCCACCTCCTCACATGTCCCAGCTGACGGTGCCTAGGAAGGACAACAGCGACCACAGAGTCAAGCAACTCAGAGGTATGTACCCACAGCTACACAGTACACGAAACATAATCCAAAAAGTTGTCTGTAAGTGTGTTGAGTCCAGGCCTAGGTATGTGTGACGCAGTTGTAAATGAAGCCATGTGGGCCCTTGAAATGGCGGCTGCCTGACCTCTAAAGTGGGACAATTGGATGTGAGGTAACTGCGCTGGTGTTGTACACCGTCGCGGTAGGCGGTTGAAGACCGCGGCGCAATGCTGCATTGGTTAACATTGGACTCTGTGGGTCCCAGGAGCCAATGACGAAGTGCGCCGGCGGTGATGATTCGCACCGCCGCGGACGTCACCACCGCGGACGTGACCGCCATTTTCTATCTGTTCAATCACTCGATACCTGATCTTCGACGGGAGAGGACATACACTGCAAGTGCTGCTGTGACCTCGGTCTGGAAGAGAAAATGGCACGTGCGTCTGGGGAAGGGGCCCCTGCCTTCACTCCACAGGAGTTGGAGAAGCTCGTGGACGGGGTCCTCCCCCAGTACACGCTACTCTACGGTCCTCCAGACCAACAGGTGAGTACATAGGGTGCAAGTTGTATGGGCTATGCCTGGGTAGAGAGGGCTGGATGTAAGTAGGAAGGGGGCAGAGTTATGCGAGCATGAAGGAGTGTGAATGCATGCACCACATGGCAAGGGCAGGGATGGGGGCCACTCACTTTGACGGTGCTGTTGCTAATGACTTCTCTTCTTCCCCTGTACATGTCATGTAGGTCAGCGCCCACCAGAAGAAGAATATTTGGCGTACCATCGCCAAGGAAGTCCGGACCCTGAGGGTGCACCAGAGACGGAGCACCCACTGCTGTAAAAGATGGGAGGACATTCGCCGCTGGAGCAAGAAGACGGCGGAGGCTCAGCTGGGGATGGCCTCCCAACGTGGGAGGGGTGCCCATCGCACCATGACCCCCCTGATGTTCCGGATCCTGGCGGTGGCCTACCCTGAGTTGGATGGGCACTTGAGGGCATCACAGCAGACACAAGGGGGTGAGTACACTCACATTCTGATGACTTTGCGTGCAGTGGAGGGGTCTGGGTGGGGTAGGAGGGCTGTGGGTTTCCCTAGGCCAGAGCGAGTTCCATAGACTAGGCCCCTCCAGAATGCAGGCCATGTGCCACTCCACCCCACCTCTGTAGAGTGCCAATTACAGGTATACATGCCCCTGTGTCATCTATGTGGACAGATTACACTCATAGCCATGTAGGCCATATCACAGGAACTGCATCTGTAGAGGCCAAGAGCACGGCGTAGTGCAGGGGGCTGCTGTGTCTGTATTGTCCGCCAACGGTAGCGGTAAGCCATGCACTCAACCTGTCTTTATTCTGTTTCCCCACCCCTTTATGTGCTCTCCCTGTTCTTTTGTGCATCAGCATCATCAGGCAGAGGTACAGTGGCACCAGAGCACGAGGCAGCTGCATCCCACATGGCCATGGAGGGCCACACCATGGACTCCGAATACACCAGTGGGACGGAGGGCGAGGGGAGCTTCACGTCGGTCACCGGATCAGCAAACAGCGACACGGACTCGTCCTCCGATGGGAGCTCCCTTGTGGTGGTGGCACCATCTGTGCCCCCCACTTCTACAGGTACAGCCGCCACCCCCCCTACCAGCAGCCCCTCAGCCTTCGCTCCGTGCCCGCTCACCCAGGAGGGTGGGAATCACCTTCGCCCCAGGCACCTCAGCCCCTGTCACCCCTGCTGCCCTCAGTGAGGAGGCCATTGACCTCCTCAGGTCACTCACTGTTGGGCAGTCTACCATTGTGAATGCCATCCAGGGTGTTGAAAGGGAGTTGCAACACAGTAATGCATTCTTGGAGGGCATTCATTCTGGTCAGGCTGCCCTTCATCGGACCCTGCAATCTCTGGCCTCAGCACTGATGGCAGCTATTGTCCCTGTGTCTAGCCTCCCCCCTCCAACTTCCTCCACCCAGACCCAATCCCCTGTACCCCAGCCTATCCCAAGCACACCATCAGACCAGCATGCACACACCTCAACACACAAAAGTGGCTCTGGCAAACATAGGCACCACACATCCCACAGGCACTCACACAAGCATCACCCACATACAGACACAGCAACATCCACTGCCTCCACTGTGTCCCCCTCCTCGTCGTCTCCCTCCTCCCTCCCCGTGTCATCTAAACTCTCACCTACATGCACTACATCTACAGCCACTAGGACTCACACCAGAACACCCAGCACCACACCCCGCTCACCTGCACTCACCACCCCCACTACCATTTAAACGTCCCCTGTGTCCTCTCCCAGTGTGTCTGTGACACCCCCTCCCAAAGTACACAAACGCGCGCACCCACACACCCAACATCCATCCACCTCACGACAGCCTCCAGAACATGCACCTGAACCCAAATCATCTAAAGTTACACCTCCTACAACCACCTCCTCTTCCTCCACTCCCAGACCCCCTCCAGCTACCCGTCCCAGTGTTCGTCAGAAACTTTTCCTGAGCAACCTTGACCTCTTTCCCACCACCCCCCCTCCAATTCATAGGTCCTGTACTAGCACCTCAGCCCAAAAAAGTTAGGTTCCAGTGGTGCGTGTTAGAGGTATGTGGAGTGCACCAGGCACCAGGGCAGCCAGTGTGACACGGAGCCTAAGCACTGCCAGTCCACCCCCTGTAAAGCACCAGAAGTTGGACAGTGCCTGACGGGAGAGGGTGAAGACTCCTGCCGGCAAAGCTGCTCACAAGGGTCCCGGGGGGAGTGCTAAGTCAGCTGTGACTCCTCCCAAGCTGGTGAAGGGGCAGAAGAAGTCTCCAAAGTCTGGTAAGAGCAGCAAGGCGGAGAAGGCAGCCATCCTCCCCGCCACCGCCAGCCCCATCGTCACTGGTCCGGAGACCACCACCAGAGTCAGTGCCCAGGAGGGCAGCACTATCGTCACTGGTCCGGAGACCACCGCCAGAGTCAGTGCCCAGGAGGGCAGCACTATCGTCACTGGTCCAGAGTCAGAGCTGGGCACTGAGGGACCGTCATGCCACACACCGCTGCACAGGTCAGAAACTGCAAAGTCAAGCACCGCTGAACAGGGCAAAGACCGCCATGGCAAGCAGTGCTGAACAGGGCAAAGACCGCCATGGCAAGCACCGCTGAACAGGTCAGAAACTGCAAAGTCAAGCACCGTTGAACAGGGCAAAGACCGCCATGGCAAGCACCGCTGAACAGGTCAGAAACTGCAAAGTCAAGCACCGCTGAACAGGGCAAAGACCGCCATGGCAAGCACCGCTGAACAGGGCAAAGACCGCTATGGCAAGCATCGTTAGCCCATGTGCAGCTGGGACAGTGACGGAACTGGGACCGTCACGGGGAGCGTGATGCACTCTGGGCACCAGTCCCCCTCCAGAACCAGTGGAGAATGCATCCACTACCTGAATCCTTCACAGGATGAAGCACTCTGGGCACCAGTCCCCCTCCAGAACCAGTGGAGAACTGCATCCACTACCTGAATCCTTCACAGGATGAAGCACTCTGGGCACCAGTCCCCCTCCAGAACCAATGGAGAACTGCATCCACTACCTGAATCCTTCACAGGATGAAGCACTCTGGGCACCAGTCCCCCTCCAGAACCAGGGGAGACTGTTATCCACTTGAGAGACTGTGGCTTTGCACTCCCCAGGATTGAACAGTGGGCAAGCCACCCACTGTTATTGAGTTGCGAGACTGTGGCTTTGCACTCCCCAGGATGGTACAGTGGGCAACCCACCCACTTTAGAGACTTGAGAGACTGTGGCTTTGCACTCCCCAGGATGGTACAGTGGGCAACCCAACCACTGTAGAGACTTGAGAGACTGTGGCTTTGCACTCCCCAGGGGTTTAGGGTGGAGGGGGGTGGGTGTTAGGAGGTTTGGAGATTAGGGAGAGAGATAGGAGTAGGGTTGTGAAGATAGGGGAGGGGGGGTTGTAGAGGTGGGTGAGGGAGAGAGGTAGAGTGAGAGGATAGGGAGTTAGGTAGTAGAGGGGGTGGCGGGAGGGGGGGAGAGATAGAGAAATAGATAGAGAAAATAGATAGATAGAGAAGTCGATAGATAGGGAAATAGATAGATAGAGAAGTCGATAGATAGGGAAATAGATAGATAGAGAGATCGGTAGATAGGAGGAGGTGGAGAGTGGGGGAGTTAGATAGTGAGAATAGGGAGCTAGAGAGATAGGAAGATAGGAGGAGTGAGGGAGGTAGATAGCGGACGGGTTAGCTAGGGGTGAGAGAGGGGGAGGCGAGTGAGGGAGGGGGATGAGGAAGGAGCAGGAGGGCAGGCTCGGGGGAAGAAGACGGAGGAGGCAGAAGAGCCGAAGACAGAAGAACAGAAGACAGAAGACAGAAGAACAGAAGACCGGAAGAGCAGAAGACAGAAGAACAGAAGAACAGAAGAACGGAAGAACAGAAGACCGGAAGAGCAGAAGACAGAAGAACAGAAGACCGGAAGAGCAGAAGACAGAAGCACAGAAGACCGGAAGAGCAGAAGAACACTGAAGAACAGAGAAGAACAGAGAAGAACAGAGAAGAACAGAGAAGAAGAACACAGAAGAACCGAGAAGAACACAGAAGAAGAACACAGAAGACCGGAAGAACTCAGAAGAGCAGAAGGGAAGAACAGAAGAACAGAAGAGAAGAACAGAAGAACACAGAAGAAGATTGCAGAGGGGGAGCGAGGAGGAAGAGACAGAGAGGAGGAAAAGAAGCAGGAGCAGGAGAGAAGGTGAGTGGCGCGGGGCAGGGCAAGGGGCTGGGAGGAGGGGGGGTACTTACAGTTAGGTGGGTCTCAGGAACTCAGGAACTTGGAGGAGCTGCAGCGGCAGGGGGAGCGACCTACCCTTGGGTCAAGGGTCGCTACCACTGTCGCGCAGCGGCCGCCATAAGAGGTAGGACGGGGGGAGGGGTCAGCTGGGGGCGAATGGGAGCTGGGGGGCGGGGGCGTGCAGGAGGTCGCGGCGGGAAAGTGCGAGGGAGGGGGGGGACAGGTAGAGTGAGAGGAGCTGGGGGAGGGGGGTTTAGGGTGGAGGGGGGTGGGTGTTAGGAGGTTTGGAGATTAGGGAGAGAGATAGGAGTAGGGTTGTGAAGATAGGGGAGGGGGGGTTGTAGAGGTGGGTGAGGGAGAGAGGTAGAGTGAGAGGATAGGGAGTTAGGTAGTAGAGGGGTTGGCGTGAGGGGGGGAGAGATAGAGAAATAGATAGAGAAAATAGATAGATAGAAAAGTCGATAGATAGGGAAATAGATAGATAGAGAAGTCAATAGATAGGGAAATAGATAGATAGAGAGATCGGTAGATAGGAGGAGGTGGAGAGTGGGGGAGTTAGATAGTGAGAATAGGGAGCTAGAGAGATAGGAAGATAGGAGGAGTGAGGGAGGTAGATAACGGACGGGTTAGCTAGGGGTGAGAGAGGGGGAGGCGAGTGAGGGAGGGGGATGAGGAAGGAGCAGGAGGGCAGGCTCGGGGGAAGAAGACGGAGGAGGCAGAAGAGCCGAAGACAGAAGAACAGAAGAACAGAAGACAGAAGAACAGAAGACCGGAAGAGCGGAAGAGCAGAAGCCAGAAGAACAGAAGAACAGAAGACCGGAAGAGCAGAAGACAGAAGCACAGAAGACCGGAAGAGCAGAAGAACACAGAAGAACACAGAAGAACCGAGAAGAACAGAGAAGAACAGAGAAGAAGAACACAGAAGAACCGAGAAGAACAGAGAAGAAGAACACAGAAGACCGGAAGAACTCAGAAGAGCAGAAGGGAAGAACAGAAGAACAGAAGAGAAGAACAGAAGAACACAGAAGAAGATTGCAGAGGGGGAGCGAGGAGGAAGAGACAGAGAGGAGGAAAAGAAGCAGGAGAGAAGGTGAGTGGCGCGGGGCAGGGCGAGGGGCTGGGAGGAGGGGGGGTACTTACAGTTAGGTGGGTCTCAGGAACTCAGGAACTTGGAGGAGCTGCAGCGGCAGGGGGAGCGACCTACCCTTGGGTCAAGGGTCGCTACCACTGTCGCGCAGCGGCCGCCATAAGAGGTAGGAGGGGGGGGGAGGGGTCAGCTGGGGGCGAATGGGAGCTGCGGGGCGGGGGCGTGCAGGAGGTCGCGGCGGGAAAGCGCGAGGGAGGGGGGGAAAGGTAGAGTGAGAGGAGCTGGGGGAGGGGGGTTTAGGGTGGAGGGGGGTGGGTGTTAGGAGGTTTGGAGATTAGGGAGAGAGATAGGAGTAGGGTTGTGAAGATAGGGGAGGGGGGGTTGTAGAGGTGGGTGAGGGAGAGAGGTAGAGTGAGAGGATAGGGAGTTAGGTAGTAGAGGGGGTGGCGGGAGGGGGGGAGAGATAGAGAAATAGATAAAGAAAATAGATAGATAGAGAAGTCGATAGATAGGGAAATAGATAGAGAAGCCGATAGATAGGGAAATAGATAGATAGAGAAGTCGATAGATAGGGAAATAGATAGATAGAGAGATCGGTAGATAGGAGGAGGTGGAGAGTGGGGGAGTTAGATAGTGAGAATAGGGAGCTAGAGAGATAGGAAGATAGGAGGAGTGAGGGAGGTAGATAGCAGACGGGTTAGCTAGGGGTGAGAGAGGGGGAGGCGAGTGAGGGAGGGGGATGAGGAAGGAGCAGGAGGGCAGGCTCGGGGGAAGAAGACGGAGGAGGCAGAAGAGCCGAAGACAGAAGAACAGAAGACAGAAGAACAGAAGACCGGAAGAGCAGAAGAGCAGAAGACCGGAAGAGCAGAAGAGCAGAATTGCAGAAGAACAGAAGAACAGAAGACCGGAAGAGCAGAAGACAAAGGCACAGAAGACCGGAAGAGCAAAAGAACACAGAAGAACACAGAAGAACACAGAAGAACACAGAAGAACCGAGAAGAACAGAGAAGAAGAACACAGAAGAACAGAGAAGAACAGAGAAGAAGAACACAGAAGACCGGAAGAACTCAGAAGAGCAGAAGGGAAGAACAGAAGAGAAGAACAGAAGAACACAGAAGAAGATTGCAGAGGGGGAGCGAGGAGGAAGAGACAGAGAGGAGGAAAAGAAGCAGGAGCAGGAGAGAAGGTGAGTGGCGCGGGGCAGGGCGAGGGGCTGGGAGGAGGGGGGTACTTACAGTTAGGTGGGTCTCAGGAACTCAGGAACTTGGAGAAGCGGCAGGGGGAGCGACCTACCCTTGGGTAGGCTTGAGAGACTGTGGCTTTGCACTCCCCAGGATGGTACAGTGGGCAACCCACTCACTGTAGAGACTTGAGAGACTGTGGCTTTGCACTCCCCAGGATGGTACAGTGGGCAACCCACCCACTGTTATCGAGTTGAGAGACTGTGGCTTTGCACTCCCTAGGACGGTACAGTGGGCAACCCACCCACTGTAGAGACTTGAGAGACTGTGGCTTTGCACTCCCCAGGATGGTACAGTGGGCAATCCACCTACTGTAGAGACTTGAGAGACTGTGGCTTTGCACTTCCCAGGATGGTACAGTGGGCAACCCACCCACTGTAGAGACTTGAGAGACTGTGGCTTTGCACTCCCCAGGATGGTACAGTGGGCAACCCACTCACTGTAGAGACTTGAGAGACTGTGGCTTTGCCATCCCCATGATGGTTCAGTGGGCAACCCACCCACTGTTATCGAGTTGAGAGACTGTGGCTTTGCACTCCCCAGGATGGTACAGTGGGCCACCCACCCACTGTAGAGACTTGAGAGACTGTGGCTTTGCACTCCCCAGGATGGTACAGTGGTCAACCCACCCACTATAGAGACTTGAGAGACTGTGGCTTTGCACTCCCCAGGATACATCAATGGGCATGGAGCCCCGTCGTGGATCTGGCGTGGTGCTGTAATCCGGCTGAGGTGCCCACCCTTCCCTTCCCCCTGAGGTGCCTGTTGTATTTCTATCTGATGCCCCTGCAGTGTTCTCTCCGTTTGTGGACAGGTATATAGTGTGGACCTCGCCCATGCATTGTGGGCCCAGTGGTCCACGGACATTGAATTGTGCATACCTGCACTACTAATCGTAATGTATATATTTGGAATGTGTATATATTTCTGTACTGCATGAGCTTACTGTATTTGGATACATTACAATGGTTCAAGTAATTTGGTTTTGTCTTTGTATTCTTCCGAGGGGTTGGGGGTTGTTACTGTGATGTTTGGAAATGCATTGGTGTGTGTGTTGTAGTGTGCGAGGGTCCGGTTGAGGGTGGGGGTGTTGCATGTGTGTGTCCCTGACTTTTGCCTCCCCTATGTCGTAGGTGCAGTACTCACCATTGTCTTCGGCGCCGCCGTTGCTGGTGATCGTAGAGGAGCAGGAAGACAAGCGCAGGGAGTATTTGGAGTTCCAGCTCCATGGTGCCCTCCTTCCTCGTGGAGTGTGTTAAAGTGAGTGTTTTCCCATTGCAAAAGCTGTTTCCGCCGTGTTTTTATCCACGGTGAATCCGCCCCGGAAAAGGTGGCGGATTGGTGGGTTGTAATAGTGTGGCCGGTACTTTGTCTTCCACCTGTCTGTTGGCGGTGACCGCCGCGCTGCTTGTCTGTACCACTGTGGCGGTCGGAGTGTTAAAGTGGCTGTCTATGTTGGCGGTTTCCGCCACGGTCATAATTCCCTTTTTTTGCCGCCGGCCTGTTTGCGGTATTACCGCAGCTTTAACACCGTCCGCCAGGGTTGTAATGACCCCCAATATAAGGTTTATGTCTCAAATGCTGCACATATATCATCTGGAATGTTGACAGTTGAACAGGTATACTATGTAACTGTGGTCAGTGAGTTAACCCCTTTAATGCGGTTGTCGGCCGCACTACCTCCCTGGTGCGGGTCACGACCAGTGGCTGACACCAGGGAGGGTGTTTGAAAATCCTTGGGTGCGTAGCACCCGAGAACTTTCTTTTTTTTTTAAAACCCTGGGAGACACAGAAGAGCTTCCGTGTATCCCCCCACCCTCCACCCGCCCGTTACGTCACATTGTTGTTTTCCCCATCAGAGCAGGAAGCAGCCGTAGGGCTGCTTCCTGCTCCAATGGGGAAAATGGCCCCAAAAGCCCTTCCCCACGTTCGGGAAGGCCTCGTGTGAAAGGGGAGACTCTCCCCTTTCATATGAGGCCTTCCTGAATGCATTTCCTGGCCCTCAATCACAGCACAGCTGCGATCGAGGGCCAGGAAACGCCACTAGACACCAAGGATTTCACTTGGTGGGGTCGCCCCACTAGGAAAACGGGCCGGCCCCCCCAGGGGCAATATTTTTAAATTTCAATATTGAGGCCCCCTCGGGGGCGCGATCGTGCCACCCCCAGGGGCTAATTGTTTTTTTTTTAAATAACGAAATTGACAGGGGGTCGCACCTAGGCAGGGCGGTCCCCAAAGAAACCCTACAACTACCAAAAAAAATACTGATCTATAAATAGATAGATAGATAGATAGATAGATAGATAGATAGATAGATAGATAGATAGATAGATAGATAGATAGATAGATAGATAGATAGATAGATGTGTATATATAGATATATCAATCCATGTAGATAGATGTGTCTATCTACATGGATATATATATATATCACTTTTGTCAGTGCATGTGTGATTTCCCTGGGGACTGCAATCGACCCCCAGGAAAACCAGACCCACATATACAAGTGATCTAAATATATATCTTATATATATATATATATATATATATATATATATATATATATATATATTTGCCACCAGTTGTCTTGCAGTTGCAGCTTGCGTCTTCAAAGCAGTGCACATACTTCAACTGACGCATTTCAACTGTAGCTTTTAGGCAGCAATAAAGAAGTCAAGTAAGTCTTGTGATTATGTTTCTGCTACAAAAGGATCAGACTTTTGTCTAGTGGCAGTTTTAGTGCCATAAAGAAGCGCAGAAGGTTTATATGACTACTGCAAAGAGCAAGTCTGTATTTTATGTAAATAGCTGAGTACGTTAGTAAAGTCAGCCACTACCTGCGCTATAATACAAATGAAATGTATGTGCGGGGTGGGGGGTGGCTATGGAGAGATGAAGAGCACGTTTGGTGGTTGGTAATGAGGGAATCCGAGGAGGAGGACATGGGAGTGGGAGCACCAATAATGATTGTTGGACTGGGCGCAGGAGGTGCTAAAGACTGGGACGAATGGTATATGATAAAGTGTTTGAGTGTCTTGAAAGAACGTGCTTATTGAGTAAAGAAGCGCAGGTAAGGTGGCCTCTACTATTGCACGTATCACACACACACACCAGCAATTTTGTGACTGTCTATGTAGGCTAGTGTTTTAGAGCAACAGTTTAGCCAGTAGCAGAGATGGCATCTTGATGGATGACTGCTGCTGACGTCACTCTGGTTATAGAGGACAGCTCTGACATAGGATCAGAGACTGAGACAACAGATACTGAGACAGCATCTGAGGGATAGGACAATAGCGCAGTTTCTGGGAGTGATTTTTCAGTTGGAGGAGTCCCATTGGATAACTCCTTCCAGTAAATTGTGAGGGAGGTGATGAGGGCAGTCCCTTCGCAAGCACAGTCTGTGCAACAGGGTAATAGTGGGTTAGCCCAACCCAGAGAGCAGGTGGATAAGGGGGCAAGCACAGAGAGGGTGCTCTCTTGGGAGCTCCCCAATTTAGTTCAGCCCCGAATTCCACTGCCCAAATTGTATTGTGGAGACATCAAAATTATCTATCACAAAACAAACTGGTTTTGTAAGGCGGGCACCTGTGTTTTTGGTCCTGGGTTCGGCGGCTATATAGGAAAACATACTAAACCCAAACATTTTTGGAAACTAGACATCCGGGGGAGTCCACAGAGGTGTGACTTGTGTGGATTCCACAAAGTTCTCTTACCCAGAATACCCTGCAAAGCCGAAATGTAGAATAAAAACTCTATTTTTCTTGCATTTCTGTCACACAAACTACAGGAATATGCTGCGATCCACAAAATTCCTACAACCCAGTGATTCCTCATCTGTCCTGATAAAAGCACTACCCGGCTTGAGTGCCTATACCTAGTGCCTGCGTAAGGAATGGATCACCCCAGGGTCAACAGTTGCCTCATGTAAGTACCAAAATGACCATTGTGTGATCTATTCCTGCTGCGGGCACTAGGCCTACCCACACAAGTGAGGTACCATTTTTATCGGGACACTTAGGGGGAATGCTGGGTGGAAGGACATTTGTGGCTCCTCTCAGATTCCAGAACTTCTATCACCGAAATGTGAGGAAAAAGTGTTTTTTTCCAAATATTGAGGTTAGCAAAGGATTCTGGGTAACAGAACCTGATCAGAGCCCCACAAGTCACCCCGTCTTGGATTCCCCTAGGTGTCTAGTTTTCAAAACTGTGCAGGTTTGCTAGGTTTCCCTAGGTGCCAGCTGAGCTAGAGGCCAAAATCCACAGCTAGGCACTTTGCAAAAAGCAGTTATGTTTTTTTTGTGAAAATGTGATAGGTCCATGTTGTGTTTTGGGGCATTTCCTGTCGCGGGCAAAAGGCCTACCCCCACAAGTGAGGTATAATTTTTATCAGGAGACTTGGAGGAACGCTGGGTAGAAGGAAATTTGTGGCTCCTCTCAGATTCCAGAACTTTCTCTCACCGAAATGTGAGGAAAAGGTGTTTTTTTGGCCACATTTTGAGGTTTGCAAAGGATTCTGGGTAACAGAACCTGATCAGTGCCCCACAAGTCAGCCCATCCTGGATTCCCCTAGGTGTCTAGTTTTCAAAAATGTTCAGGTGTGGTAGGTTTTCATAGGTGCTGGCTGAGCTAGAGGCCAAAATCCACAGCTAAGCACTTTGCAAAAAACACATCAGATTTCAATGTAAAAATGTGATGTGTCCATATTGCCTTTCCTGTCGCGAGCATTAGGCCTACCCAGGCAAGTGAGGTACCATTTGTATCGGGAGACTTGGGGGAACACAGAATAGCACAACAAGTTTTATTGCCCCTTGTCTTTCGCTACATTTTTTCCTTCCAAATGAAAGACAGTGTGTAAAAAAGACGTCTATTTGAGAAATGGCCTGTAATTCACATGCTAGTATGGGCACCCCGGAATTCAGGGATGGGCAAATAACCACTGCTGCACAATACCTTATCTTATGCCCATTTTGGAAATACAAAGGTTTCCTTGATACCTATTTTTCACTCTTTATATTTCAGCAAATAAATTGCTGTATACCTGGTATAGAATGAAAACTCATTGCAAGGTGCAGCTCATTTATTGGCTCTGGGTACCTAGGGATCTTGATGAACCTACAAGCCCTATATATCCCTGCAACCAGAAGAGTCCAGTACATGTAACGGTATATTACTTTAAAAAATCTGACATTGCAGGAAAAAGTTACAGAGTAAAACGCTGAGAAAAATGGCTGTTTTTTTCAGCTCAATTTCAATATTGTTTTTTCAGCTGTTATTTTCTGTAGAAAAACCTTATAGGACCTACACAAATGACCACTTGCTGAATTCAGAATTTTATCTACTTTTCAGAAACACTTAGCCTTCCGGGATCCAGTGTTGGTTTCACACCCATTCCTGTCACTAACTGGAAGGAGGATGAAAGCACCTAAAATAGTAAAAATGAAGTATGTCCCAGTAAAATGCCAAAATTGTGTTGAAAAATGTAGTTTTCTGATTCAACTCTGCCTGCTCCTGAAAGCTGGGAAGATGGTGATTTTAGCACCACAAACCCTTTGTTGATGCCATTTGAAGGGTAAAAACCAAAAGCCTTCGTCGGCAGCCCTTTTCCCCCATTTTTTTTAACAAAAACAAAATTTTAGGTTTATTTTGGCTAAATTCTTGGTCTCCTCCAGGGGAACCCAGAAACTATGGGTACCTTTAGAATCCCTAGGATGTTGGAAAAAAGTTACGCAAATTTGGGGTGGATAGCTTATGTGGACAAAAAGTTATGAAGGCCTATGCGCGAACTACCCCAAATAGCCAAAAAAGGGCTCAGCACGGGGGGGGGGAAGGCCCAGCAGCTAATAGGTTAAAGTAATAACAAAGGAAAATCTAAATAGATTATGAGGAAATATTTATTTGAAAGTTAATAAAATTGTCATTAAACAAATCACATAACCTCATACAAACAAATCATTTAAGCAAAACAGTTAACAAGGGACTTGCAATTTGAAGTGAGAGGCAGATGAGTCAATTTTTGTGAAGAGGCATGCTTAGAAACAATGCACATTAATTTTGTGGGGCGGGAAGCAGCATGAAAGGAATCAAAATGGCAGCCAGGAACATTGCGGCGGCTGCTTCACTTGGGTCTAAAATCTACTGAATAAATGCCCTCAACGATCCTCTGCATCAGGCGAACATTCTTCCTCACAGTATCGAAGGTCGGGCTTGTGATGGAGCCCTGAGATCAGGCAGGCATCTTAGGTGGCTCTTCTGGTTTGTGGTTTTGAATGGTTGTTTGGGATGTGTTCTGTTGTCTTTCCTTGCTAGTCTGTATTAGGAGTTGGTGTGATGCTTTAAGCAGCCCTGAACTTTACAAATAAAATAAATAATTTAAACAGATAAACAGCATGCACAAACAGAGGCATACTCAGGCACATAAACACACATCTTGTGCCATTGTGTGAGAAGATCATTGACAACATAAAAGAAAAGAGAACATAAAAGATTAATGTTCTTCATTCAAGGTATTTAAAGTACTACATGACCCTATTTTTGCAATTCATAAGCAGTATGGAGTAAAGGATGAATACAGCAGTATACTGGAGAATTCCTCATTCAGGGCAGTGAAGGAAAAAAGGAATAAGGAATTCTTCTGCCAAAAGGCACTTTCAGGAGCCAGCCATTGTAATGACTTTACTAGTAATTATATTAGTTTAATTAATATAATTGATTGCCCCTGACAGTGCTCTTCAAAGAAACATTTCAAGAAGAGGAGCCTGAAGGTAGAACCTGCATGCAGATGCTGCACACAGACATCCCTGCTGGTGTGCGTCTTTGAAGTGCAGTATCAGGGGGTCTAGGGAACGTATTTACCCTAATAATGAAGTCAGCACTAAAGTAAATACATTGTCCAGCCCCTTACAGTGCTTCAAAAAGCAGCGGTCCAGAGGACTGGATCAGGTCCAGTTCTGCTCCATGTGCAGAAGAACAATCACATCCTCGAGTGATCACAAATATTACACACACAACTGAGCCTTCTTTTTTGAGGTTTGTACTGAAGTGGAAAAACACTCAGGCATATAAGAGAGAGAAAGGCTTGTTCAGGTAAAATAAACATGCACTATTTTTACTATTAACAGATGTCAATACAAGCTTAGGCCAAGTCTAGCTAACTGAACCATGTTTAATTTAGGCATTATTTCTAATTGGTAAAAACTCACAACAACCCCCTGATAATGTTCTCAAAGCAATTAACACAGAACACTTGTAGCATTTCCTCCAGTATTATGATTTTGTCAACATCTCTAACACATTCAGGTCATCATAGACTCTCGCTTTCAACTCCTCTGTTTCACATTATTATCATTACAGTTTCACTGGATTTTCAAATTGTTGACTTTCATGCAAATACAATGTTTTCTAGATTCTAAAAATCATTATGACACCAATTATGGTTAACATGAAGCAGGGTTATTACTGACATTAGTAAGCCACCATGAGTCTCACTAAACCATGCACCAATCTTGTAATATAGGGTGAATCTCATTTAGAGTATTAGTTATGTTTCCAATATACTTCCTCTGTTATAACAGATATGGGTGAAGCATTGTTGTCCCTTAATCACATGACGCATATCTCCTTTTCTTGCCAAAAGCAAACCTAAAGCAAGACGGTTTTGAATAACCAATGTGCGAACAGCAAACATCTCTTTATTCCTTTTTTGTGCACAAGCAGTGTTAACAGCAAAGAGCTCTACCAAAGAAGACACTTTTCTAATCAAACATCACTCAGTGCCACACCAATAGAAGAAACCAACTCTACAAGCACATCTAGTAACTGCATACCAACATTGTCCCTCTTCATTCTTTTATGATTCTACTCACTGATATCACTCAAACGATTCATGTGATGGAGTTTTGGGCACGCTAATGCTAAATAACCTACACCGCCTTTAGAAAGTGTAAATTAAGCAGCTCTACTGCAGATTTCATAGATACTTTTTAACATGATGTCAACCATACCCAACATGTAAAACCTATCTATTATATACCTATAAGCACACTCACTATTTTGATTTCCACTGGTCTGTCATATTCATTTAATCTCAGTCATATCACACACACAGTTCCTTCTTTCTCTTTCTAAATTTTAGGACTGGGATACAGCTGTGAATTCTTAATCACCATTTCCTTTCTCAAATTAGTTTTAATTCTTCAACTCTATCCAATGTTTCCCTTGATCTTTTTCTGTTATATTCTCTAATAAATAACCACTCATCTTCACTTAACTTACATGAACACTTACCATTAGAATGTTTAATGTTTGTACTATTTAATGATATGTTTCCTAAAGGGATTAGTCACATCAACATTTCCAAGCATGTGTAATTTACCAACAGGAAGATTGTAATCGCTATTGGTTTCTCCTAATGAATCTTATATCAGAATATATCATAGAACAAAACAAACCATACGTAAGAGATCTTCAGAGGCAGATATAGGTAAATGCATGCTAAGATAACAATAAGACAAATTCATCTTATCCCTCTAGGTGTTTAGTACGTTATAAAGAAATTTTCTCCAAACTTGTCCTTTGAACCATCTTTATGATCTATCCTGTAACTCTCAGCATTATTAACATATGTTGAACTAATGCTATGAATTGCATCATATCAAGCAGTGAAATATAGATGTTATAGGCTACCAACTAGAGTCACCAAAAGTTTTAGTTGAAACTACCTTCTTCCATTCACAATATACAATCTCTGAATGAATCATCAATCCCAAAAGCAAGGTACACAATTCTGGCAGCACTTTATCACTATCTTACTATTTTCTCAAACAATGTAAGTATAAATAATTATAAAAACTTAGTGAGACAGTTTATACAGGCATATAGAAAAAAAAACTCAAAATTAGACTTTTCAAAATATTCAATATGGGCACAAAACTTCTAAGAAATGTTAAACACAGGTAGATATTAGACAATGAATGAAGGAATTTTAATGTGGGCAGTTTGAGAAATCCAAGCAATTTAAAAGGAGAGACTCTGAGAAGAATTACAAATCTAACTTTTCAAAAGTTATTCGGTATAAAAATTATTCTCAATGGCAATTCAGTTCTTTTACAGATCAAAATCAGCAATTTCAAGTTCAGAGCTCACTCCTACTTAATGAAGTTATTTAGCATTAGTTATGCCACTTTTCAGTTCATGTGCCACTTCACAGACGTTCTTGAAGTAAAAAGTTAAAACCTTCAATGCTTTTTTGTCCTGGCACAATCTTCGTCAAATATGATCATTCGGGAGCTGGGTATTTTTTATTTGGCAAATGTATTGATGATGGTCTCCTGATTCACCAGTTGCTTTGTCAATCAGCTGTATTGCTACTTCAGCTGGGCTTCCATCACTTTCTTCCTGGCTGTCTTTGGTTTGCAACACTCTGCTTCTTTCACTCACATTTCCTGGCCATTCAACTTTCTTCATCTCCCTGTTTCCCTCCTGCTTCTTCATTTGCATTAATTGCATAATTCACTCTCTGGCTTGCACCTGGGGTTTCCGAGTTATTCTTCTTATTGATTTTGAAAAGTCTGATTTTCTTGAATGTGAATAATTTGAGTTGCTTTTCTTCTTGAACCCCTTTTTCTCCCACCCCTGGATCCAGGAAGCAAACTTTAGCTTCAATTAATAAACCAATAGTTCATGTCACAGTTTCTTTATCAATATTTCATTCTCTTTTTGTCTGAGATGCCTGGGTCCAATATGATAAATCTTCACATTTCACAGCAGCATTCATCACCAGTATGCCGTAATATAGGCCACTGCACCTGGCCCCCAAACTCAACTCTTATGTGTTTCTTTACCAAAACACAGTCACCAGTCTCCAGATCATGGAGGTGTTCAGTACTTGCAGAAGGTTTCGTAAACTTCACCTGGTGAGAGGTAGAACATACTATATCAATCAAATATTTTCATTAATCCAAGACTAGGGGGGTTATTACAAATTTGGAGGAGGTGTTAATCCGTCCCAAAAGTGACAGTAAAGTGACGGATATACCACCAGCCGTATTACGAGTTGCATAGGATATACTGGACTCGTAATACGCTTGGTGGTATATCCGTCACTTTACCGTCACTTTTGGGACGGATTAACACCTCCTCCAAAGTTGTAATAACCCCCTAGGTCTTTAGTAATAACCACAAGAGCATCAGATTATGGAATATCAGGAATCCTCTTGGCTCTCCCCAACAGAATTTCATGGGTACTCAAACCAGTTTTCCTGCTCACGGTGCTTATTGTGCTAAGTAATACTAAGGGAAGGGCATCTGGCCATTTCAATGACATTAAGGAGCACATCTTTGCTAATTTTGCTTACATCAAACCATTTGCCCTCTCCAAATATCTTGTTACTTTTGGATGATGTCTATAATAGAATCTTTGCTCAGTCATCAGTGCTGTACACAGACATTTCATAATTTAATTCTTAAAATGCATTCCACTATATGACCCTATAGACGTTGGCAAACCAATCAATTCCCTCAATAATAATTTGACTACTGTTAAGGCAATTCACCTCTTTGTTGGATATATTTCAGTCCATTTTGAAAATAATCACTAAAATATACTTCATGTCATTGCAAATCGGCATCTCTACAAAGTACACTTATGGCCTTTCAAAATAACCTCTGGATTTTCCAACATGACCTATGGACACTTTAGGTCTTTTCCATATATTAGTGTTTTGATATGTGAAACATCTTTAAAATACATTTTCTTCAGTGGTTTCGAAAAAAAAGACTAAACCAGTGCTAACGCGTCATTTATGACTAATTTACTCATTTTGGGACTCGTTTTAGGCCAATTAATCTTTTGACCCTGATTGAAGACACCTTAGGACGAGATAACTAATCAGCATGTCGATCAATATGTCAATAACATCATCAAGGTTCACAGTAATAAGACAATTCAAATTAGTCAAAGACATTAATAAAACTCCGAAACCACCATGACCTTGCAGTCATGAACAACCACACCTGTTTAGTATTATTATTTAAAGTTTATTCCCTATTGATTACAATTCTACTAGCAAGTTTATTAGTCTCAAAACCAAGAAACACATTAGTACAGTCACAATATGACAACACTGATAAGCTTTCATCAAAGCAAGAATCATGAATGTTAGAACATAGCACAGCGTCAACATAGGTTGTCCTTAACAGAGTATCATCATCACGTTATTCAACAAAGCATAGATTCAGTCAATTGTTTATTTGCGTCTATTTAGTTTACCCCTCATCTAACCTCAGATTAGCATTGGCATGTTGCGCTTCATGCAAAACAATTTAGCAACATCAATTTAGAAAACATCTTTCTATGGTCTCTATCAAAAGAAGCAGTTGGTACCTAGAAAGGAAAAGCAAACAGACAATTACAATATCATTGCCATATAGTTCCCCTCCGTATTGGGTCAGCATTCAGGTTCAATCTTTGTCCTCAGGGCATCACTTGATTTGCCAACCAGGAGTTCAGCAATTGGGTAAAAGGGATACTTCCCTCATAAGGAGGTAAAGTGTAAATGGACAATATAAGGCAAGGATGGTTTTCAGAACCAAACAGCAAAGTCTCTATGCAGAGTGACAAAGTGTCTAGGTCATAGCAAATCGCATCAGCATCTCCCTAACTAACTCATTTCCTTGTGTCAAGGGTTTTTATCCCTTTTCGTTGTACAGTCCCCTAATTTTCCATTGGTCTGGGGTTTGTACCCCACTATCTCCCTCCAATAGGGTTTCAATGACTTCATTAAATTTGTCACCCCATAACTGTTCTCACGTAGTTTATTGGTCCTCATGATTGACGTCTTCAGTGGGTAGAATGTCCGGTATGATTTCATACTCTCGTGGTCTTCTTTGCATCTTTAATCAGTGGTTCCATTGTCTGTACCGGTTCAGGCGACCTTGTACCTGCAAGTAGTCTACACTGTTGCATTCAGCAAGAATGTTTCACTAAGCCAGTTGAATTTCATGAGAACGGATCTACTACAGTTACATTCATCTTCTAGTTTGGAAAAATAAGAGTTCATGTCCTTCAACAAGTCAGCACACTGCACGTTAGAAAAACACATTTAATATGAAACCAGGCAGCTAGGCCTCGACTCATGCTAACTAAGGCCTGATGATTTATTAGCAAAACTTTAACATATAACCTTTTAATTATTAGCGCAAAATCATATCCTAGCATAACATTTTATCATTATTAGTCAGTTTCATTAGTCCCCGTATATATTGGCGGCCACTCCCCGTGGGCAAATTTCAAGCATGCGTTTAGCAAAATACATTAATACATTTTCTATGCGGCATCATTACAGATTAGTTCATAAACATTTCATGTTAATATTGAATATATAAGCTACGCTCTCCCAGTCCCTCCTCTGATGACACTTGTCATCACACAAAACCTTTCCCTTCACAACCTTTCATTTTCTTTAAGTTGCACATCTCAATTTCTTCCTCCCTACGTGATCTTTCCCAAATTTCTTTGAACATTTTCTCTTTTTCTTTTTCTTCTTTTCTTTTATTACATTTTACCAGGTCTCTTTTAATTATTTTATTAATTTTGCATGACGACCATAGTCCCAATAGACAAATCAGGACAATCAACATACCCCCTAATATTTTTGCAAGAACCCCATTCCAAATACTACTAAACCAATTCCCTACTGTGGTAATTCCTTTCCCAACTTTTTCCCAAACTCCAGGTTCCTTCAGCTCCTTCAAATCTGCACTATCTCTTGTTAGGTTATTAAGCATACCTCTAATCTTTTTACTATTATCAGGAATGAATATACAACAATGGCACTCATTAAGCATCTTACAGACTCCACCACTCTTCGCTAAAAGAATGTCTAAAGCAAGCTGGTTTTGAAGAGCCATAGCTCTTTCTGCAGCAAGTTCAGTATCCGTCAGGAGTATAGCCCCTGTGAAGTTTGTCAGCATGTTATCCACAATAGTAGACAATTTTCGAATCTTTATGGAGTTTAAGATAACCCCTACTGAAGGAATTATGGCTCCAAATATGTCGCCAATGACAGCAGACGCTGTCTGTCTCTTTTGTCTAGTATGTTGTAATTCAGACATTTTAGGAATTTGCTTTAAGTCATCAATTTGGTAGATCTTTGGGAAAACTATTCCCAAATAACATGCCCCATAACATCCCTTTGGAAGACGGTAATAAGCATTAAGCCCACATATATAATAGATCCCAGGGATCGCTGGATCCTGTCCATTTAACATGAATGTCCATTTAATCTGAAACAAAAACACATGCACTCACTCGTTCCCACAAATAAAGTATCATGTTCAGATTTCGGCCTATGTATACAAAGCCTACCTACGTGTAATGCATCTATAGCTAATTTGCCCTGTGTCTTTATAGCAGTGTTAGCATAATCATTTGCAAGCATGCATTTTTCTAATCCCTTTTCTAGCCTTTCCTTTAATGCTTTCCGCGTATCATCAGTGTAATCTAAGAAGCTCTTTTCTACAGGTGTTAGTAAGCAGGTTAGATTATTGCGGTGCGCATAAGCTGTCCCAAATGTCAGTGTCGGCTCAAAGAAACCCCTAACTAATTTTATGCTGTGTTCTTTAGCTAATTTATTTAGAAACTCAATCACGGGCCCAAAGGAAAACACTACATCTAAGTTAGAATAGAAGTATGGAACATGTTCTTGATCTAACAGCAAACTACAGCTTATCCCGTAGGTTAATGGCAGACTATGATAAGGAACCCCTTCTTGTACTGATGAAGGAATCTTTGTGCACACATAACAATTCTTCACATCCATTGTGTCAGCATACTTATTCAGCAAGTGATAGAAGACATTAGTAGATAGTTCCCCTTTTGGATTAGTTCCCTCATGCAAGTATTTTGCATTCTGCTCAAACTTCTCCCATGGTGTTAGTGTAGCAGTCTCAGGATTTGAAGCATTGTTAGTCACTTTCTTATCCACTAATGGCATTCTCACAATCACACCTATAATTATTATTGCACAAACAATACCCAGAATAGCACTCAACCAACCACATATCACACCCTTATTACTATTATCTCTAGTGTAACTCATGATCTGTAAAGAATCAGGTAGCAGAATAATGCAAAGCAAACAATCAACTTGAGGACGATATAAAAGCTCTTTTTTTTTTCTTGTTCTGTGTTAAGTCTCTCTCTTTCTCTGGGAGTATTTACAGCATTTCACTCACTCCAGGACCCCTTTGTTAAATCAGGTTCGCAGCTTGTCATAATCGGTTTTTCAGAGTCAATTCAGGTTAACAGTGTCACATCTGGTAATTTATCAGTCTCTTTTCTCAGCTTTTCAGCTTTCAATTTTCGATTTCAAATTTTAACACAGTTTCTTTCTAAGGTTGAATTCAGGCACCGTAGTATTGACCTGGAACCTCTCGATCAAAACAGAATGCCAAGAATTCTTGTTGCCATTCAGCTGATGTTGCATACGCCCATTCCGGACCTGCATACCTTCTGCATACCTTCTGTTTGCAACTCTCTTTCTTTTCAGTTTGCGTTCACCCTGCAACTCTCCTGCACTGAGATCTTCTTTCCTGGTTGTATCAACTTCTTCCTCTATTGTTTCATTAGGGATTAGGGATCACGGGCCAGATGTAGCAAAGTGTTTGCGCCTCGCAAACGGCGAAAATCGCCATTTGCGAGGCGCAAAAGCCACTTTGCTATTCAGAAATGCATTTTGCGAGTCGGCATTCCCTTCCTATTTGCGACTCGCAGCGTACGCGGTCGCAAATGGACTCGCAGTTACCATCCACTTCCACTTTGTGAATGGACCCAAAAATATTTTTTCAGGGCAGGGAGTGGTCCAAGGGACCACTCCCTGCCCTGAAAAAATACCGAAACTAAAGGTTTCGTTTTTTTTTTTAAGTGCAGCTCGTTTTCCTTTAAGGAAAACGGGCTACACTTAAAAAAAAAAAACTGCTTTATTTAAAGCAGTCACGAACACAGAGGTCTGCTGACTACAACAGGCCTCCATGTTTGTGAGTGCCAATTTGCGACCCACCTCATGAATATTGATGAGGTGGGTCATTGCGACCCCATTGCGAATCGCAGTCGGTGTCTGAGACACCGTACTGCATAGCAAATTGTGACTTGCAATTTGCGAGTCAGATGGACTCGCAAATTGCAAGTCGCAATTTTGCATTTTGCTACATCTCGCCCCACTTTCTCTCTTGCAGCTTGTGGCTCTGGCCAATTATCTCCTTTAGGTGTTTTCTTTCTGTTTGGCCTTTCAGGATGTTGAACAGCGCCCTCCTCTTGTGGTATGGTGTTTTCTCTTGATGGCTCTGCAAGCGGCTCAGGAGGAGTCAGAACACCTCAACTTCCTTCTGCCTCACTCCCTTCGCCTTCAGGCTCTTTATGGGCTCAACTTCAAATCTGTATCCGTCTGCTTCTGGGAGAACCTCTCTTTGCGTCGGTTCCCCTGTTACCTCAGCTGAGATAGGCTCACTGTCACTCCTCTGGATCTCGTTTTGAGTGACTAAGCCGTCCTCAGCGGGTCCTCCTTCAGTCTCAGTTCCCCTTTGACTACTCTCCGGCCCTGAGACTTCCTTCTCTGCAGCTGTTGTTTTGGACACTTCAAGTTCCTCATCAGTTGGACACGTCACCTTCTTTGTGTGAGTGGCATGTATCCAATTTGGAAGATCAGCACATTTCACAGCAGTAGTGGTTGTCAGTATCACTTGATATGGCCCCTTCCAACGTGACTCCAGACACGATTTCCTCACATGTTTCTTGACAACCACCCAGTCACCGGCTTTCAGGGTGTGACCTGGATCACTTATCGGTGGCAATGTGGTAGCCTCCACCTGGTGAGAGAAAGAGCGGACCACGTCAGCCAGACCCTTGCAGTAGTCCAACACCATATCATCTGTGATATTCACAAGAGCATTTGCAGGTACTGCGGGCTATCTCATAGCTCGGTCCATTAGAATTTCATGAGGCGACAGTCCTGTTTTCTTGTCAGGTGCATTTCTCATTGACATCAGTACTAAGGGCAATGCATCTGGCCACTTCAAATTGGTTGCTGCACATATTTTTGCCATTCTCGACTTCAAGGTACCATTCATCTGCTCCACTAATCCTGATGCTTCAGGGCGATAACTACAATGCAGCTTCTGCTCAATGTTTAATGCAGCACACAAGAGCTTAATCACCTCATTGTCAAAGTGTCTGCCCCTATCCGATTCTAAAGAGATCGGAAATCCGAAACGTGGTATTAACTCCCTAAGCAGCAGTTTTGCTACTGTGAGACTGTCATTCCTATGTGTAGGGTAAGCTTCCATCCAATGACTGAAAATGCACACAATCACCAACACACATCTCAATCCTCCACACACAGGCATCTCAATAAAATCCATCTGCATCCTGCTAAATGGACCTCCAGCTCTCCCAACGTGGCTCATCTTCACCACAGTCCCTTTTCCTGCATTCATCTGCTGACAGATTACTTGTGACAGATAACCTCTGCAGCTTGTCTGAATTTTGGATTGAATCAATCAATTTTGAATAACCTGATCATTGCGTCTCTCCCAACATGTGCTTGACCATGGTAAAACCTCGCAAATTGTGAGAAAAGACTGTTTGGTAAAACCATTTTCCCCTCTTCTGAAACCCATAAGTCATCAGACCTCTGTACACATTGCATTGCATTCTCTGCCAGGAATGTTTCTCCTTTTTGCTAGCATGTCCCTGCAGTGATTGTAGCTCATCTAACGTGTCAACCACCCTTTATGCAAAGTTTAAGCATGTTTCATTTTCAGTTTCAGGTAACAATTCCCACTGATCTCGAAACAATATACAGTTCAATGCACAAAACCTTGCGACTTGATCTGCATAGCCGTTTCCCATTGACACAAAGTCCTGTGACTTAATATGAGCATTACATTTCACCACAGCAATTTCAAGAGGTAACTGAATTGCGTGCAACAAATCCTTAATCTTTTCGCCATTTTTCACTGGAGAACCAGAAGAGGTCATGAAACCCCTTTTTGACCATAACTGGCCAAAATCATGTACAATTCCAAATCCATATATGCTGTCAGTATAGATAGTGACTTTCAGGTTTTCAGCTGCGTGTCATGCCCTAGTAAGAGAAATTAATTCAGCCACTTGAGTAGAGTACACTCTTTCGAGTCAGGAAGCTTCTAAGATACCAGTGATTGTACACATGGCATATCCGGCTCTCAGCACTCCTACTGCGTCTCTCAGGGATGAACCATCAACAAACATGATGTAATCATTTTCGTCCATTCGGGTATCTTTAATATCAGGTCTTGGTTTGGTGCACAGATCTGTTACCTCAAGACAATCATGTTCTACTTCCTCAGCATCATCAATGTCTGCATTTTCAATAGGAAGTAAAGTTGCCGGGTTCAATACAGTACATCTCTTAAAGGACACATTGTCTCATATTTTGTAAGGCGTGCATTCATCATATGCTGCGTCTTGGTTCGGGTTAATAGAATTTCAACTGAATGTGAGACCATTACTGTCAAAGGATGTCCCATCACTACTTCTTCATACTGTGTGAGGCTTTGACCAACTGCTGCAACTGCGCGCAAACAACCCAGTAAGGCTGCTGCGACTGGGTCCAAAGTAGCTGAAAAATATGCTACTGGGCGGTTTGCACCTCCATGGACCTGTGTCAGGACAGACAAAGAGCAAGCATCACGTTCATGACAAAACAGTACAAAAGGCTTCGTGTAATCAGGCATACCTAAAGCTGGTGCCCAGCACATGCTTTCCCTCAACTCCATGAATGTCTTACTCTCTTTTTCAGACATGGTTATAGCACCCGGGCCATCCTGAACTTCTTTTACTGTCAGTCTTATCAAGGGCTTAGAGATGATCAAGGAGTTGGGAATCCACTGACAACAGTATCCCACCATTCCCCAAAACATCCTAACATCTTTTTTTGTTGTCGGGGGATTCAAGTGCACTATGGCTGTCACCCTTTCCTTGGATATTTTTCTCGACCCTTTCTCAATCAGGTGACCTAAGTACTTCACCTCTCTCTGACAGTATTGCAGCTTCTTTGGGGACACTTTGGGCCATATTTATACTCCGTTTGCGCCGAAATTGCGTCGTTTTTTTTGACGCAATTTCGACGCAAAACTAACGCCAACTAACGCCATATTTATACTATGGCGTTAGAGGCGAATAGCGCCAAAGTTCCCGGAATGTGCGTCATTTTTTAGCGTGAACCCCTTCCTTGCGTTAATGATATGCAAGGGAGGCGTTCCCGTCTAAAAAATGACTCCCAGGCCTTTACGTGGTATTTATACTCCCGGGCAAAAGAGACGCCCGGGAGTTGGCGTGGCTAAAAACGGCGCATTTGCGCCACTTTTTAACGCCTGCTCAGGGCAGGCGTTAAGGGGCCTGTGGGCTCAAAATGAGCCCACAGGTGCCCTCCCATGCCCCCAGGGACCCCCCCTGCCACCCTTGCCCACCCCAGGAGGACCCCCAAGGATGGAGGGACCCACCCCAGGGACATTCAGGTAAGTTCAGGTAAGTATAATTTTTTATTTTTTATATTTTTTTTTGGTGGCATAGGGGGGCCTTATTTGTGCCCCCCTACATGCCACTATGCCCAATGACCATGCCCAGGGGACAGAAGTCCCCTGGGCATGGCCATTGGGCAAGGGGGCATGACTCCTATCTTTACAATGATAGGAGTCATGTTGATGGGGGATGGGCGTCGTTAAAAAATGGCGCAAGTCGGGTTAAGACGATTTTTTCGACGTAACCTGACTTGCCCCATTTTAAGACGCCCATGCGCCATTTTCCCCCTACGCCGGCGCTGTCTGGTCTACATGGTTTTTTCCCACGCAAACCAGGCAGCGCCGGTCTGATTGCGCCGTCTAACGCCATTCCATAAATACGGCGCCCGCTTGGCGCTTCAGAATGGCGTTAGACGGCGCAAAACTTTTTGACGCTAAACTGCGTTAGCGCAGTTTAGCGTCAAAAAGTATAAATATGGGCCTTTATGTCCATTCTTTCCCAAATGGTTCAGTAAGGCAATTGTGTCGTACCTGCAGTCATCTTTTGTTCTGGACGCAATTAACAAGTCATCAATATACTACACTAGGGTGGAACTGAAAGGCAGTTCTAATGATTCCAAATCCTTCTTCAATATCTGATTGAAGATGGAAGGCAACTCAGAAAACCCTTGAGGAATTCTGCACCAACTGTACACTTTATCCAGGAATTTGAAACTAAAGAGAAATTGGCTATCCTCATGAAGAGGCACCGAAAAGAATGCTTGAGACAAGTCCACAACTGTGAACCACTCTGCATCACACAGAACCTGAAACATGATCACAGCTGGATTTGGCACTATGGGGCAACATTTTACCACAATCTCATTTATTTTCCTCAGGTCTTGAACAATTCGAACTTTCCCACAAGGCTTTTTCAAACCCATTATTGGTGAATTACACGGGCTACTCAGCACTTCTTTCAGAACCCCTTGCTTCACAAAGTCCGCAATTATTTGTGCTATTTGAATGAGGACATCTTGTGCCATGTGGTACTGCGGCACCTGGGGAAAAACTGCATTCGGCTTCACCTCTACTTTAACCGGTTCTACTCCTTTTATTAGTCCCACTTCCTTTCCTGTCAGGTCCCACACTTTCTCCGTCACTGTTACCTGCAACTCAGGTGGTAAGTCATTCACTGTAAGCTTTGGGAATAATGTTATCAAAGGGTATTCGTCATTTGTGGTCTCCGTCTCTAACTCTAGAAACTGGCCATCATCTCCTTCATCATCGCTGTTTGTCTGCACCTCAATCCCTTCATTGGAACAGGTAATCGAACACCTCGTTTTGCACAGTAAGTCTCTTCCCAGTAGGGATACGGGACTAGAATCATAGACTACGAATTTGTGTAATCCCTGGAAGTTGCCAATCTCGACTTGGACCGGATCTGTAATCGGATTTGTCAGGAACTGATTTGCTACTCCTACTACCCTTATGGTATGCCCCGAAAGTGGTAATTTCGGAACCTCTGCCCTTCTGACTGTAGAGCGTGTAGCTCCTGTATCAACTAGGAACAAAACCTTATGAGCCATTAGCTTTCCCTCTACATAGGGTCCCCTCTGGTCGACTTGTAGGGACACTGCAAGCTTACACTCCTCACTGTCTGAACAATCATCCAACCATTCAGCATTTATTCCATCCTCACCAAGCAATGGGAACTGTTGTACTGTGTTGTTTTGACTCATTGTTTGACCTGTGACCTGTTGAGGAAGCATCACCTGTTGCTGTCCCATTGGAGCTAATGGCATATGCATTTGCTGTCTATGTAACATGGGAATCTGCTGTTGTGCCTGCTGCATTTGTGCTGGTTGGACACGTGGCATTTGCATCTGCTGCCTGGGCTGTAACCCCTGCATCTGAACCATGTTATTCTGGAAGTTCTGATTCTTCCCTCTCATTTTTGGACCTCTCACATTTTGAAAGGTACCGACATCATTACTTTGTTGAACAGCACCATCCTGCACCACCATTGGGCATTCCCGCTTCCAATGCCCCACGCCCCCGCACGTGTGACATGGTGACATCTTTTTCATCCCCTGCACATCGTTTTGAACCACGACAGTATTCAAGTCTGGCCCACGGTTCACAAAACCTCCTCGATCTCTTGGTTGTGCCTGAAACATTCCATTCCCCTGAGGTTGCTGCTGTACCACCTGCTGTATTCCATTTCCCTGCATTCCTGCTTGCGCTGCCTTAATCTGCATCACCATCATCTTCTCTTTCAACTTTCTCTGCTTCAACTCAATCTCGTCACTACAGTATTTCGCATACTGCAACACCTCATCAATCGGCTTCGCTTGCCAACAGATCAAATGATTCTTAATCATCTGTCTAATCTCTGGCCTCAGCCCTTCAACAAACCTGAACACAAGATGATTCATGTCTTTTGAGTCAATGACCTCAGCACCACTGTAATGTTCGAATGCTTTCAACAAGCTTTCAACAATCATAGTAAGCATCAATCGACTCTTTGGCTTCCTGTGATGTTCGATCGATTTTCTGCCAATCTGTCACTTTCGGCGACACTTTCTGCTTCAAAAACTCAATCACTTTATGATAATACTTCATCACCTCTCCAGATGGTGCTCCAGTAACCTTATCCCTTGCCGGCTCCTCTGTCGGCCAATCTACGCCCCTCTTGCACTCAAGCCATAAGTCAGGTGGAACTATTATTTCAAACAGGGTATTCAAGTCCTCCCAGAGACATTTCGCAAGCTTCACAAATCTGTCCGTCTGCTGGTACCATTCTATTGGCTTCTCACTCAACCTGGGGTAGTCATTTCTGAATGACAGAATGTTACCCCTAGACCATGGTACATCGACTAGAACACCTGAGGCTGTTTCTCTCATTGGTAACATTTTTATTGTCCCCGTGTTCGGTGCAGCTTTAGCCTGCTTTGGTTCCGGACCATCACCTTTCTCTTTATCTCTTTTCTTTGCCCATCTGCCATCCCACTTCTCTAAGGCTCCCCAAATTTGAGCACTCTGCAGTATTTCTTTAAGGTGTGTCTTCATTCCGGTAGACCTCATGTGCTCAAAATCTTTAGGCTCAAAGTCTAATCTGTAGCTTCTTTTCAAATGTTTAGTACTCTCAATGTCTATGTTGTATTTATCCACCAGGTTTGCCAACCTCTGATGCACGTTGCTCACTTCTCTAGTTATTTTGGGGCACAGATACCTCAATTCTGCTTCCGTGTATGACTCTAGTCTGTTTACCCCCATTGTTCCTTTCATTAGTTCCATGGCTTCTACACCCAGTCTCACAAAATTCAGGTATTCTTCCCTTTCTGACCTCTCTGCGGTCACTGCAGTAGTCTGGGGAGCGTTGAGTTTGTCTAACCACTCATTCAATTGTTGCGCTGTTAAGCCTTACAACAAGATATTTCCAGACTGCATCATTGGTGTCTGTGTTGTATTTGTACTCATTACCTGTGGGATTAGCATTCCCAACCCTGCTTGCCTCATTGTCTCCAAAGGAACCCCAATCGGACTGAAGTCTAACAAAGACCTAGATCCTTCTGCTGCCTGTGTCATTCCTTGGGAAGTTCCTGTGAACCCTCCTCTCATCGCCTCTTGGGTCATCACTCCCTGATCGCATACGCCAGGCTTACCTTGCGCATACAGTGGTACTGGTGGGCCAACAGAAATTGGCAATGATATAGCAGCGGGTGACTGTCCAAGTCCCGAACCCTGTGGAGCATTAACTCCCATAGCTTGATTCATCATTGGTGCTGTAGCTACTGACTGCGGTCCTGCGACTGAAGTGTAACTCGGAACCAGCTGTTGCTGCGGCTGGGGCAGCAATTGCGGAGTTGGCTCAATCTGCACTAACTTTGATCTCGTGTATACCGGATCAGGCGGCACCATCAGACTCGTAGTCGTTTCCAATACTGGAACATCAGGATAAATCCTTTGAATCTGTGGTGGCTGTAACTGTATCTGTGTGTCTGGCACAGTGGGTACACTGAAACCATTTTGTATCAAAACTGTATGACTTCTCTGCACTGTGTTTGAGACGCCCTTATTTTGTGCCGGGTCTTCAGAACTCACACTAGTGCTCTGTACATTATCATTTATGGTATATGGTGGCAGGCGATCATGTAACAACTGATTAAGAAACTCTTCATCGTCCGAATCATCCGCGTCTGCCCAAGATCTCTGAGTCTCCTTTGGCTTACTAGAGCCCTTGTCTGCCTTGCAAGTAGCCTTCTTTCCCTGAGTCTCGTCTTCTTGTGTTATTGCCAAAAACATTTTAAGTCCCTCAACTATTCCCCTTCTCCACATCCTGCTCTCATTATCCCATCTGGACTCAGCTAAGGTATTTTCTGCTCTTTTCATTCTCCTCTCAAACTTCTGCTGTCTCTGTCGTATGGCCATCAAATCCCAGATTGCTAATGCCTCATACTGAGCTGGCCTCGGAGGCGGTTTTTGCACACTTAACAGAATTCGCAAGTTCTCCAAAATTCTTGTATTAAACGTTCCGTATTCCGGAAACGCTAAACATCCCTCCTTTTCTGTCAATTTGAACCACTGTTTTATCCAAAGACATGGCGCGGCTCCCTTTTCCTCCATTACGATATAAGCTGGAGTACCCTGGAGTACCCTCAGGCAGAGTAGGCTCCCCCACACTCGTTGTAATATATACGTCTCCCCGCAAAGCACTCTTTAGAGCCTTGAAAAACTTCATTTTTGCGTCTTTTATTTTGTTTAGAATCTAATCAGGAAGTGACTTTAATTCCCAGAACACACTTCACCCACCTTTCTCCACCTATTGCCTCTCACAGACGGCTGCCAATCCGTGCGCGACCCTTCTCAGCAACTGACCTATCCCAGCAAGGCACCACTGACGTCACACTCACACACACTGTGGCTGACAAAGTCTTGCGGCTTGTCCTTTTCACACAAAACTAATGCAAAATATTGCGAGCAAACCCAAATTTGATGGCTTACTACAGGAAGGGTAACACAATCGCTTCAGAACTTTACAGAGGTTTCACTTGAAGCCTCAGCCGCTACTCTCTCCTTCTCAGCTCCCGCACTCGCAAGCAGAATTCGACCCGCAAATCCCACTCTCGACTTGTCAGTGGTTCATTCTAGTGCACTTTAGAACTTGCCAAATCTCCATCGAAGGTATCACTTACACAATTTGACTCAAACTCGACTTGTTAACCACGCCCGATTGACCTATTAAACCGCACAACTTACAACATAAACCCAAGTGTCTCCTACACTTGTCAATATACTCTGGAGTCTTAGACCACGACGGGTCCTTACATCACGAACAACCACGTGGATAATTTTTTTGCACAAAGCGCCACATTCACATGAAGTTCGCTGACTTCCCTACTCTCATACTGCAGAGTACGCCCACTCCTACTAAAACAACATTGCCTGACCTAAATTCACACAAACTTCACAAATCACCTGCAATATGCATAAGCTGAGCAAGCGCAAATTCTACACCACACATGCTAAAACGCCGAGAACATACTCAACTCACTTAGACGAGCTCCGAGATTCCGGGAAAGTCATGGGGAATTTAGAAACGCATCATACCTCCAAATTTCATTATCTCGAAAAACACTTTTAAACAATGGTCCTTTGTCCTAGGGCCCCAAAGGGCCTAAACCGTCCTCTGCTACCAGAATTGCTAATGCGTGCCTTTATGACTAATTTACTCACTTTGGGACTCTTTTGACCCTGATTGAAGACACCTTAGGACGAGATAACTAATCAGCATGTCGATCAATATGTCAATAACGTCATCAAGGTTCACAGTAATAAGACAATTCAAATTAGTCAAAGACATTAATAAAACTCCGAAACCACCATGACCTTGCAGTCATGAATAACCACACCAGTTTAGTATTATTATTTAAAGTTTATTCCTTATTGATTACAATTCTACTAGCAAGTTTATTAGTCTCAAAACCAAGAAACACATTAGCATAGTCACAATATGACAACTCTGATAAGCTTTCATCAAAGCAACACTCATGAATGTTAGAACATAGCGTGGCGTCAACATGGGTTATCCTTAGCAGAGTATCATCATCACGTTATTCAACAAAGCATAGATACAGTCATTTGTCTATTTGCGTCTATTTAGTGTACCCCTCATCTAACCTCGAATTAGCATTGGCATGTTGGGCTTCATGCAAAACAATTTAGCAACATCAATTTAGAAAACATCTAACTATGGTCTCTATCAAAAGAAGCAGTTGGTACCTAGAAAGGAAAAGCAAACAGACAATTACAATATCATTGTCATATAGTTACCCTCTGTATTGGGTCAGCATTCAGGTTCAATCTTCATCCTCAGGGCATCAGTTGATTTGCCAACCAGGAGTTCAGCAATCGGGTAAAAGGGATACTTCCCTCATAAGGAGGTAAAGTGTAAATCGACAATATAAGGCAAGGATGGTTTTAAGAACCAAACAGCAAAGTCTCTATGCAGGGTGACAAAGTGTCTGGGTCATAGCAAATCGCATCAGCATCTCCCCAACTAACTCATTTCCTTGTGTCAAGGGTTTTTATCCCTTTTCGTTGTACAGTCCCCTAATTTTCCATTGGTCTGGGGTTTGTACCCCACTATCTCCCTCCAATAGGGTTTCAATGACTTCATTAAATTTGTCACCCCATAACTGTTCTCACGTAGTTTACTGGTCCTTATGATTGACGTCTTCAGCGGGTAGAATGTCCGGTATGATTTCATACTCTCGTGGTCTTCTTTGCATCTTTAGTCAGTGGTTCCATTGTCTGTACCGGTTCAGGCGACCTTGTACCTGCAAGTAGTCTACACTGTTGCATTCAGCAAGAATGTTTTACTAAGCCAGTTGAATTTCATGAGAACGGATCTACTACAGTTACATTCATCTTCTAGTTTGGAAAAACAAGAGTTCATGTCCTTCAGCAAGTCAGCACACTGCACGTTAGAAAAACACATTTAATATGAAACCAGGCAGCTAGGCCTCGACTCATGCTAACTAAGGCCTAATGATTTATTAGCAAAACTTTAACATATAACCTTTTAATTATTAGTGCAAAATCATATCCTAGCATAACATTTTATCATTATTAGTCAGTTTCATTAGTCCCCGTATATATTGGCAGCCACTCCCCGTGGGCACATTTCAAATACGCGTTTAGCAAAATACATTAATACATTTTCTATGCAGCATCATTACACGTTAGTTCATAAACATTTCATGTTAATATTGAATATATAAGCTACGCTCTCCCACTAGTACTTTGTGAATTTGTTCATTATTCCATCACGTCCCACATGTCTGGGCCCATGTATGGATCTCACCAGCAATATGTTTGGCAAATGAAACCTCTCCTTTGTTAATTTCCACAATTCATTTTCATCTTGTTTAGATCCTGATTATTTCTCACTTTTCTGTTCTTCGTCTGGTGCCTCACTCTGCAAATCCCTCAATTCTTCTGTGGTTTGATTTTCCATGAAATGAAATAGCTTTACAGTTTCAACACCTGAACCATTTCCTTCTGAATTGTCATTTGAAATTGGTAACCTGGTTAACAGAAGAGCATAGTATTTAGCTTCATCTGAAAACTGATTAGCCAATGTAACCATGTCACTGCCACACTTATGTGCAGTGCACTTCAAAACAGCGATCTTTCTTAGCAGCATCAAGGCATTTAATAGATCCAAAATGCATGGGCCATTATTAATTTGGGTGCCAAATGTCATTAACCCCCAGTGTGATCTCAATTGGCCAAAATCATGGATGATTTCAAAACCACATTAACTATCCATGTAGATTGTAACATTCAATTCATTGTTTATGCAGCATGCTCTTCTGATGGCAAGCAATTCAGTCACTTGTACCTACGTTAAATTACAACTATGATGCCTCCACAATTTATGTAAATAAATATGCAAACTACATATGCTGCTCGGAGGGTTCCATGATGATCAAGGAAAATTTGCTCATATTTACTTAAATGGCTGCTTGTCAAGTGCTGAGTTCATATGCTAGTCAACGTTTCAATTTGTTGTGATACAAATACAATTAATATATGACTAATTACACTTGTTTCACTTAGTGTTATGACCAGTGATTTAGCAGCAGTGTTTTTCATTCTTCCAGGCAGAAGTACAGCCTCTAAGTCTAGGATTATAGAACGAAATACAGTTGCTCACGTTGCATCACCATGGTGTTGTTTGAGAACAGACATTGTGCAACCTTATTTTTCATGACAAAATAGGTACAAAACCTTCTCATAATTGGGCCTTTTTAGTGGGAGTGCAGTAGACAAAGAGTTATTCAGCTCTGGGAATGCTTATGGGCATTCATCATCCAAGGGTACAGGATCAATCACATCATTGTGTGTAAGTCTCTATAGAGACTTAACAATCAAGAAAAAGCTGGAATTTCTCAGATGACAGTAACTAAGTATTCCTGGAAACATCCTCTCTTCTCTTTGTGTCATAGGAGGGCTCATTTTCAGAATTGCGTTCTTTAGACATTTTTCTCATTCCTTTCTCAATTCAATGTCCCAAATAAATTGCTTCTTTTTGGCAGTATTGTATTTAGGAGAGGGCACTGTATACCCATTTACAGCGACTGCAAATGTGTTTAACTTACAATCTTCCTTTGCTGTAACCAATAAATCATCAAGGTACTGAACCAGTAGAATCATAAGGGAGTTTTAATATCTCTAAATCTTTCTTGTGCATTTAGGAAAAGGTTGAAGGACTCTCAGTATATCTCTGTGGAATCCCACACCAAACAAGCAAACATGCATTCTTTTTTGGAACCTAAATGGAAAAATAAATCAACTATTCTCATGAAAAGAGAAGAATGCTGGGCACAAATGGATCACAGTGAAGCACTCTGCATGCTGGAATTTGAAATAATATCATATCTAGATTTGGTACCACAGGATGCCATTGGATCACTGTATCATTTATTGGCACTGTACTATTCTCCATTATCTGTTCAAGTTAGGTAAACACATTGTATGTGAGTTACATGTGCTCACGAGGATTTCTCTTAAAATGCCCCTTTCAGTCATCTTTTCAGTGCCAGGTGCAATTCCATCTTCTGCTTCATGAGTACGTTTGTATTGAAGATAGACAACATTCAGTTTTACTGCAACTTGCACTCGTTCTGCACTTTTTTCTGTCCAATTTGTTTTCTTGTCAAATCTTAAACCACTATATTTACAGCTTGTCCTACTTTGGAGGTAAGTGTTCATTTGTGAGAACCAGAAACATAAAAGCCTTTGTTTCTTGAGATTTTAATATTTAAAGTCAACATCATCATATTTTATCTGAATCCAATCATCATCTGGGGTGCAATAAATGATGCAATTTAACTTGCACAAGAGATTATGGCCCAGCAGATTTACTGGACTGTTCCCATTAATTATAAACTCATTATTATCCATATTTGATCCCATTCTTACAGGGTCATTTGCTGACAACCTATCAGTCATTTGCTTCTTTGAAAAGCTCACAATTTGCACTTCTTTTCCTGGTAGCTTCCACTCATCTAACCTTTGATTGGGTAGCGCCTGTATCAATTGAAAAGTATACAGGATGGCCATTAACCTCTCCTTCTACATATGGGCCATCCTGGTTTATCTCTATGAGTGCACCAAGTGTGCAGTCCTTCTCCCTACTCAGGTACCCACATTGTGCTTCACCCAGCCCAGAAGGGACTCCCAGTGTAGCTGCAAATTGTGGAATGTTTCTGCTGAAATTTTAAATTGCCTGAAATCCAAATGCATTATTTTGCATAGACTGTTACAGGACTGTGCTGAAGGCATATTCCCATTGAACTGCCTTCTATTCTGTATGTTCTGCACAGATCCCGGTAGGGCTCAATATTTGACTGCCCTATCCCATTCTGTGCCATTGAAATAGGACTCAAATTCTTAATCTGAATGGGATTTATTTGTAGGACCATTTGCATCTCATTTTTTAATCTTTTCACATTAAATTATCAACTCTTTTTCCGGTGTCCTGTTTTCCAGTAAATGTGACATATTCCCGATTTCATTTGACCATTGTTAACCAAATTAACATTATTACCATTGTTAATAAATCCTCCACCTCTACATCGCAATGCACTGCTTCCACCTAGTGCACCACTTTGAAGAGTACCTTTCTGAAAGAAGTGACTGTGCCACGTCAGATTTTCCTTGTTCATTTGCTTTTTTGGATCACAATATTTATTGCAATACTTTGCATTGACAAGTATCTCATCGAATGGTTTGTCTTACCAGCACATTCCACTCTAGTGAAGATGTGTACTGATCTCCAGATGCAAATTTAACATAGAAGTAGAACCAAAGCATGACATGCCTTCCTTTGAAGGGCCACCAACTCCACTGTGCTACCTGTAAGTCTACATCAATCTCTCATAATGTGCATGATGACCGACATGCATTTTGAGTTGCTCTCATTTTTGACCACGTAGCCTATTTCTGCAGAACCACTCTTTTAAAGTGTTCAATAACCTTAGCATACTTTTGCATGACAATATCTGAAGGCTTATAATTAGGACCCTCTCTCTGCTGTTCCTTATTGGGCCATTATACTCCTGTCTTTCACTCAATCCACAAATCGTTAAGTACAATAACTGAAATCAACTCATCTAGATCTTCTCAGAGCACCTTAGTTACAATCCTCTCTACCTCAGAATACCACTTTTCTTGTTCCTCTGTAAGCTTCAGAACATTCTTTGTAAATATGCAGAGGTTGTGGCGACTTGATGGAACATGCACATATGCTCCTCCAGGAACTTCTTACAAAGGAAATTCCCTTTCAACTGTCATTTAAAAATCAGAATTGCTCGCACTCACAACTCTTTTTGACTGAAATATTTTGCTGCTTCTTGGAAGATGGAACCCAGATATTCTCTATACTCTCTCACATTCTCCCAGTCCCTCATCAGATCAATAATTCTCTTAGGTTTGTTGGTGATGGTACAAAGCCTTCTCTTTGCAATTCACATTCTGCCAATTTTCTTCTGTACATTCCTCAAATTTGTTTGTACTTAAATTCTACCTTATATTTCTCAGCTAACATCTTAAGATTTTCATATGCATGAGTCAAACACTTCCCATCTTCCAGATTCAAAAACAAAAATTCTTATTTTTTAAATTTTCTTTATTAACATTTAGAATTGTATCCGATCCGGCCGTTAAAGGGGGCCCGAGGACCGGTGGCACTTGTCTAGTGGGACGTGACACTGTCGCGGTGCCCCGGGACACGGCGCTCCGAAGCACCGACCTTTGGAGGCAGCGGGAGCAGAAAGGAGATGAGCCCACGTGGGTCCGCTGCCGGCCGGGTGCTGGAGTCTGGCGGCTGCGGCCGCACGCACTGGGTGCCGTGGGGTCGGGCCATTGAGGCCTGTGTGCGGGGGGCACCCGGGAGCCCGGAGCCCCCTACCGAGCCCAAAAAAAGGAACCTGTGTGCCTGGGGGCGAGTGTTGCTGTTCCTCAGCCTCCTGGGCGAAGAATCCCGCCACTGGAGGGAGCTCCAGGCCTCCTGGCCATGTGGCTTGCACTGAGCAGTCTGCTCTCGGCGAGGCCCCTTCTTTGGACCACCTGTGGGCTGGAGCTGGAGGCTGGAGTCTCGTGAGTGGTGGACAGAAGCTGGCTGCAGGTACCTTACAGGCCAGGCTGCACATGCTGCTGTGCGGCGCCATACTGGGGGCGCAGGCAAGCGGGCCCAGCCTTTTGATGGTGTGGTGAGGTGCCTGCCCTGTGAGAGCTACAGGCGAGGAGGAGACGGACTTTGACGCTGGGTGCGGAGTTGCCAGCGGCGAGGAGATCCTTCCAGCCTCGTGGTGCTGGGTAAATGGCGCCATCGTGGTGGCCTACCAGGAGAGGTTAGGAGCTGACTCGGACGTCCTAAAATGGTGCGCGGCGGTCGCACTTATACTATTGCTCCCCTGGCCTAGTCTAGGGGATTTGGTTGTCTGTGCTGGGAAGTGCCGTCTGCGCCGTTTGTGATGAGTTGCCCGGAGTGTGCGGTGATGCTGACTCGAAGCGCGGATGGACTTTAGCCATGGCAGGAGCGGGACGCCTTCACTCTGGCACTGGCGGCGGGAGAGGAGGATGCTGCGGCGCAAGACGGTCAGAAACTGGTCGCTGTGTTGGCCATGGTAGAACGCATTGGCAATTCGCTGGAACGTGCCCGCACTTCATTGGAAGCCAAGCTCGACAAGGTAGCCAGTGACCTTGTTCTGCTGCATGCTGACCATCGCAACCTGGCGGACAAGACAGGTATGTTGGAGGTGAGAGTGGATGAGCTAGTGCCGGTGACGTTTCGCTTGGAGGCCAATGTGGGGGATGCCCTGGCACGTGTTGTGGAGCTGGAGCGCCGTGTGGAGGACGCTGAAGGCCGCACCCGGCGGAATAACATGTGTGGTGGGCTTGCCAGAGGGTGCAGAGGGCCAAAACGCAGTGACTTACTCAGAGAACTGGCTGAGGGGGCTTGTGCCGGAAGGTTCCTTGACCCCCTTTTTCTCAGTGAAACGGGCTCATCGAATCATCACGCGGCCCCGGCCTCCGGGAAGCGGCCCTCACCCCTTCATAATACGCTTGCTTCATTATGTGGACCGTGATATCATCCTCAGATCGGTGAGGTCCGCTCCGCCGCCCCGAGTGGATGACGCACAAGTAATGTTGTTCCCGGACTATACTCTGATGGTGCAGCGAGACAAGGCCTCCTATATGCCTTTGAAGCGCAGGCTCAGAGAGTTTCGCCTGGAGTACTCTCTATTGTTTCCGGCCACACTCTGCATCATAGCTGACAATAAAACTCACTACTTCACCACACCAGAAGCTGCATGGGACTGGCTGGAGTCAATGGGCCGTGTCGCGAGCCCTGAGGTGGAGAGGCGCCCGCCTACATCGCAGAACAAGCGTGGCTGAGGGGGCGCGGCCGAAGGAGGGGTGCCAGTACTGCTGAGGCCGTGGCGCATGCCCCTGATCTGGAGCAGTTAATACAGGAGAGGCGCGAGGCACTGCAGTCAGCAGTGGCTATCAGCACTTCCCCAAGGGTGTCCGAGTCAGATACTGAAATCTCACAGCCCCCCAGTGACTGCCCTGCCATGCCGGACCGGCTCTCGGAGTTGGGGGTTCCCGGATTGCCCGGCGATGACTCCTGCCACTGCAGACGACCTCTTCTAGGCCATGCTTTGACACATCTGGGCGGCCGGGGGGTATGGTGGCCCTCTGCTTGATGTGCATGGTGGGTCTGGTTCATGGAGCTGACATACCACCCTGTACGGGCAGCCTACTGGTCTGAACGCCAGGAAACCTGTTGTTGTACCAATAAACTGTATGGCCTCCGCTGGTGCTGTGGTTGTCTCAGATTGCGGCCCCAAAACCCAGCCCGCCATTGGTCCTCCTTTTTTCCCCCTACTGTTATCCAATATAGCCGGGCGGGCTGGGTTAGAGCTTGTCTGACTCCCGGTGTGATCTGGCTTACCCCACTCTCCTACTGCTGGAGGATTAAAATGAGCGATTGTGTTGTCAAAAGTTCAAGTTGTTGGATTTGGGCGGGAACCAGTTGTTCATCTGCTCTGATGGTATTGGTTTTGCTCGGTTTATGTTGGAGGCACTGTGTGAGCGACTGGTCTGGGCGCGAGGTCATTGGCATGATGTGTCCTGCGCTGTGCTTAGGGGCAGGACGTGTGGAATGCGCGCATGCTGAGCTAAAACCGCCATGACTTCGTGCACTGTACTCACCTGGAATGTGCGCGGTATACATATGCCTAGGCGCAGGTATTCCATATATTCGTATCTTAAACGGCACCTCGCCTTCTTGCAGGAGACCCATTTAGCATTGGCAGAGCTCCCTCATTTGCAGCGGCGATGGAGGGGACAATTGTATGCAACGGGCCTCTCCTCCAATGCAAGGGGGGCCCTGATCTGGACTAAACTGGGTGTCCCCTTTGTTGTGGAGGATCGGATCCTAGACCCGCAGGGGAGGTTTGCCCTGGTGCGCAGGCGGTTGGCGGGCAGGGCCTTAGTGCTGGGTTCTATCTACACCCCAAATGTAGATCAGGCTTATTTCCTGCACACTCTGTCCCATCATTTATCGGGTTGGAGCGATTACCCCTGGTTGCTGGGTGGAGACTTCAGCAGTGTGTTGGATATAGATTTAGATTGTTCCTTCCCTCCTCTGACCCCTTTGCCAACTGTGGCGGCCTCGCGCGGGTTGGTCCATTGGGCCCATCACTGGCACTTGATTGATATATGGTGGCAACGTAATCCTGATGATAGAGTTTATTCCTATTACTCTGCACTGCACTCCCTGCATGTACCTCTTGATCTAATATTTTGCACGCAGAATCTGGCTTCCGTGACTCGGATCATAACCGGCAGATGGCGGGTCTGTGTTGGGATGTCTCGCCTTCAGCGGTCCCTACCTGGAGGCTCAACCCTGAGCTTCTGGAGGACGCTGCCTTTAAGACATCACTGGAAACAGCCATCCCGGAGTTCTTTGAGAATAATGAGGGCACTGCCTCTACAGGCCTGCTGGAGTGGGATGCCTTTAAGGTTTTCATCCGCAGCCATTGCATGGGGACCCAGTGGAACTTGAGACGTTCGGTTGAGCAGGAACTTGCTCATATAGAGCGGGAAACGTTGCGCCGGGACCGGGAAGTTGCTCGGGATCCCACAACAATGGAGTTGTTGTCTCAGGCCCGTGCTGAGCGTCTCACTCTGCTTGAACGGTTACGTCGATTGAACTACGCTGCTCACTCGGAGAGAACGCACCTCTCCGCAGATAAGTCGGGTAGACTTCTGGCCTGGCTGATCAGAGGTGATCGTGAACATGGCCCAGTCATGGAGGTTCGCTCGGAGACTGGCTGTTCGTTGTACACACCTGGGGAAATACATTCAGTGTTTACGCAACACTATGAGACATTGTATACCTCTGTTGTGGTGGCCCCCAAGCGGTTGTGTGATGACTTCCTCTCTGGGGTGGAGCTCCCATTTCTGACGGCAGACCAGAGGAATGCGCTGGAGGAACCTCTTGATCTTATTGAAGTGCAGACTGGTATTCGGGAGCTGGCATCGGGTAGGGCGCCGGGCCCGGATGGCCCGCCTACCGACTTTTATAAGGCATTTACTCCGCTTCTCCGTGTTTTTGAGGAGGCGGTGCAGAGGGGACACTTGTCGGCATCTCAAAGGGAGGTGATGCTAGTGTCTCTTCCCAAGCCTGACAGGGATCCAGTTGAGTTGGGCTCATACCGCCCTTTGGCCATGCTCAATACGGACTACAAAATATTAGCCAAAATTTTAGCGATGTGTTTGGCACCCATCACGCCGGGTCTGGTGCACCGAGATCAAAATAGGTGTGTTCCGGCGAGGGACACGTCTTACAACATCAGGCGGCTGTTTTGAGTTATGTGCTACACGAGGCGAGTCTGGCCGTGGACGAGCTGCCTTGTCCTTGACCTGGAGAAGGCTTTTGACTCCTTGGAATGGTCTTATCTTTTCAGGGTTTTGCAGCGGTTCGGCATGGGGCCCCTTTTTGTTCGTATGGTTAAACTGTTATACACTAAGCCGCATGTTTGGGTTAAGATGGGGCGTATTATATCAAAGCCAGTCAATGTGTGCAGAGGTACGAGGAAGGGTTGCCCCCTTTGCCCACTACTCTTCTCCCTTGCCATGGAGCCACTGGTGGCGGCCTTGCGCGACAGAGGTGCGAGTTGGGGCATCCCTCTTGGGGATGGTGTGCATGCGGTATCGTTATACGCCGATGATCTCTTGTTATACTTCCGGGATATCTTGCGAATCCCTCCGGGGGTTGGGTCCTTACTGCAGCAGTTTGTCCTTGTTGTCTGGCCTCAGGGTTAATTGGGCTAAGTCCTGCCTTTTCCCCTTTGACCCTGGGTTCCCTGATCCAGAGCTTTGCTTCTTTGGGAGTGCGGTTCCCTGGCAGCCACGGCCATTCTGTTATCTGGGCATTCGCGTCTATCACCATGAAGACGACCTAATAGACGGTAACCTCAAGAGAGCAGTGTCCTCAATCAAGTCCCAGATTACTTTTTGGCAGACGCTGCCGCTGTCGGTGGCAGGTAGGATAGTGCTCCTCAAGGTGATAGTTCTGCCACGCCTTTTATACTACTTCACTAACATCCTGCATTATATCCCTCCTAGCTTTTTCAGGTGCCTGGAATCTACACTGAGAGACTTTATTTGGAATGGGGGAAGGTGTAGAGTTGCGCTCCGGAAATTGTACTTGCCGCTGGAGAGGGGTAGCCTGTCGGTCCCTAACCTGGAGCACTACTATTTGCCGTCCCAGCTCCAACGGGTGTCTAAGTGGTTGGTGGGCCTGAATCTTGCTGATACGGCAACCCTGGAAGGCCCTTGGTCCATCATGGAGGTCTCGCATTTGTTTCACCCAATAACGTGAGTGGCATTACCAGATCAGTTGTTCCTCAGGGTTGCCGTCAGCTGTTATCGTAGATCCCTGCGAATTGCTGGGGGGGTGATCCTGTTTGCGCCGGCGCTGGCATTGTTGGGCACTCCTCGTGGCTCTATAGTTACTTCTGGGTCCGAGCTGCGGGCATGGAACGCAGTGGAGCTGTATACGCTGGGTGATCTGTATGACGACGGTAAGCTGATACCATTCCCTGCGTTGGTACAGGAGTCAGGACTTCCTGCGGGGCAGTTTCTGCTGTATAACTCACTGCTGAGGTCGCTCGCATCTAAATGGGGAGACTTGTCTACTGCTCCTCCTACACATTTATTGCTACAGTGTATACAGGTGATGGGACCGGGACGGCACCTAATTCGTTGGTTCACTGAGACGTTGCATCTACACACAGCCTTTAAATGTGATTCGCTGCGCACGGCCTGGGATGGGGATGCTATTGCTCCGTTCACGGATGTGCCGTGGAAGTCAGCTCTTTCCGGCCATGTTAATATACCCTGTAACTCCAGATTCCGCTTGATTCAATTCTACATCATACACAGGGCATACCTCCCTCCATCCCGCATAAACAGATACTTTGCTCGCAGTGACGTGGCGTGCCCCCGTTGCTCCCGCACTGACGCGGACATACTCCACATGCTCTGGTCCTGTCCATCGTTGAGTGGCTTCTTGGGGGGCGGTGTTTGGTTGCTTATCGGAGTGCGTGTCGCGGCCGGTACCGTTTACCTGGGAGTCCTGCATACTGGGCCTTTTTCCTAAGGACACGTGGAACAGAGCTGCAGCACGATTTCTGGACCTAGGCCTGATAACGGCCAAAAGATTGATAACCCGCTGGTGGAAGTCGTCTGACCCACCGGTTGAGAGGGCCTGGAACTCCTCGTTCGAGGTGTGGGCTGGCGCGGAGGGAGTGGCGTTGGAGAGGGAAGATGCGCTGGGGTTGCGTAAGTACCCACTATCGGTCAATTGGGAGGCGATGCTGGCATGCTTGCGGGGTTTGGGGCGGACCACGGATGCGGAGGTGGCGGTCTGATGGCCATTGAGTGTATGTATCTCCTCCTGGTGTGGGAATGCGATGGGTTGGGTGCTGTATTTCGAGCAGCGGACCTGACCTAGGCCTTTTGAGTTGAGACTGTGACCTATGTGGGAGGCGGGGGAGTGTGGTGTGTGCACATGTCTGCCCTTTGCTGATGCGCACGGGCAAAACATGGGGTCTCTGTGCCCCAGAGACTATGCTCCAGCCTGGGCCTGCTGCTTGTAGAGGCAGTCCTCCAAAGTTCGTTCATGTTCACGTTCTTATTGTTAAGTTGTGTTTTATCTGAAGATCTGCGCCTGAATGCACACTGCTGTACGTGCACAATGACCTGCCGGAAAGGGTTAAGGTACCACTGTGTGACTCATGGTTCCAGTGATTGGTTTCCTCTGATAGCGCTCATGCATTAATTAATCCTGTTATATACGGGTTTTATGGTGCGTGGTGGAACCATATGCAATATGCCTTCGCAACCAATTATTCCGTTGTCTGTGTTGGACAGTTGTGCTCATCTAGTCTACTAATAATTGCACATTCTAAATGTCTTGCACTTGTTGTACAAATGAATGTTATAATATGCTGAAAATGTTAATAAACAGATTTCCACCCCCCAAAAAAAACCATTTAGGATTGTATCCTTATAAATGCCCAAATCCATAAATGGTATAAATTGTCTGTAAGATTTAATATGCTGATTTCTACAACTTTTACCTCACATGACTGTCCAGCCTCCAAGAATGATACAGAATGCCTGACGGTTGACTCACTTGTTCTAATTTGTCGTGCTTTTGCATGAGCCTCTTTATTTGGAAATGGTCTTGTCATGATTACCAAATAATTTTCTTAAGTCATATAAAACATAAATATCTTCAACAAATATGAACCCACAATCCACAGTGCTTTTCAACATGTCACATGATCCATGTATATGAAACATAACACAAACACAATCACAAAATCAATATAACATATTGGACAGCAGAAGAAATCACACACCGCGTAAACCCTATTCTCACCAAATGTATTTGTTTGATGATAAGTACTCTGGTAATAATCCAAATTTGTCGAACATTCTCCAACCTTCAGTAAGCAAAACATATTAAATAAATTAACTTAATTAGTATTAATTAGCCTAATTAATTAGCCCATTTGCCAACATTCTGTGCCAAAGATCTTTTGAATCTCTTATTAGCTAATTTAGAGGGGAGGTGCAAGATCTGGGCTTTCTGACTCTTTGTAAGACCTTGTGAGTATTCATGATACTTGGTCCAAAACACATAAACACAAACCTGCGCAAGACAGGATTCCTGGTTAAAACTTCACAAATGTATTCAAAAATATAATCATTACAGAAAGTCAAAAGTAATTAGTTAATTAGAAATCAGCTAAATTAAAACAGTCAAAGTAATATTCTGTAAGAGGGCTGATTTAAGGTTCGTCGCTGAAGAAAGCCGAATAAAGAACTAAATATAAAGCAAATAGGCAGGCCAATGTTGAGTCTGGTCAGTTGGAAAGCTCAAAAACAACTGATCACTAAACTGACTAAAGTAGAGTCTGTCTTCAAAGGAAACCCACAAGGAACTTACTCCTCTCCAAAATAACACATCTTTTATATAATTTCGGGGTATAGAAGCCACAGTCATTTAATGATGTGACATCACATGAGAAGGTTTAGCTAGCAATGTTGCAAACACATAAACCAATTCATAGTTTGCAGAGGCACCTACTTCCTACCGTCCACGATTTTCTGTAACACAGCAATGCAGTGGTTTGTGAAGCTACTGAAAGACATAAACAGAACACTGGCAGGAAACCTTGGAAAGGTACCAAATAAGGAAACATTCTAAACATGACTTCCTCAATTAAACACAATATTATGTTACAGACACTACAATTGAGCTTTTACTGAATTGAAAAATACACAAGCACACAAGGACAAAGAATAGCTTGCTCACTTAAAGTAAACATGCAATATTATTTTACAAATATGAATAGCTGTCAATGCAAATTAACTGAGGCCTTGTCATGCTAATGTAACTACTTCTAAATTAGGCATTAATTCTAATTAGTAAAACATGTCAACAGCCACGTCTGGTAAACGCCATTACGCCAGAGGGAGGTATTTCCCACGTTTGGCAAATTCCTCCTATTTCAAGAATTCAACAAGAAAATTATATGTAACATGCAAAAGTAGTTTAATCACCATGAACTCTGCTATTTTGCCTTTTTGTGAGCATTTTCCCCTGATAGTTCTCATCAGGTTTGACCTGTCAAAATCCATCAAGAGAAAGCTGCTAAGCTGTGGTAATTATCACTCAATTTATTACTGTCGTCCTAGTACAAAGTTTTGTTTACACAAGGATTGGAATTTAGTACCAGATGTAGGTAGGTATTAAATTGCGAGTTGCAATTTGCGAGTCCTTCCGACTCTCAAATTGCAACTCGCAATTTGCTATGCAGAACGGTGTCTCAGACACCGTCTGCGACTCGCTATGGGGTTAATATTAATGAGGTGGGTCGCAATTTGCGACCCCATAGAGGGTCAAGGCACTCACGGGGATGGTGGCCTGCTGGAGACAGCAGACCACCATGTCCGTGACTGCTTTTAAATAAAGCAGTTTTTTTTTTTTTTAAAGGAAAAACGAGCTGCACTTTGAAAAAAAAAAACGAAACCTTTAGTTTCCATTGGACCACTGCCTGCCCTGAATTTTTTATTTTATTTTTTTCCAGACACAAAGGGGAAGGGGTCCCATAGGGACCCCTTCCCGTTTGCGCCTGGGTTACCATCCACTTCAAGTGGATGGTAACTGCGCTTTCATTTGCGACCGCAATCGCAAATGAAAATGCATAGCATTGCTAGTCGCAAATAGGAAGGGAACACCCCTTCCTATTTGCGAGTAGGAAATGCATTTTGCGAGTCGGATCCGACTCGCAAAATGCATTTCTACATAGCAAAGAGGCTTTTGCGACTTGCAAACGGCGATTTTCGCCATTTGCGACTCGCAAAACCCTTGCTACATCTGGCCCTTAGTCCTCAACTTTTAATGAGGCATAAGAAGTTTGCAGTGGACTTTGCAGATGCTCTCAGAACTGACTGAAGAAACTTAAACCCATCTGCCACCTACAGACATCCATAACAATGCTGTAGTACAAGATGGTTAGCTTTGTCTCAATGTGGGGAAGATATTTCACATTTCTAGTGGGGAGGGAGAGCGGTCACATTTTTCTTATTGATATGCCATGTTGCCAGCAAATTGTAAGTGGATGGTCAGCATACCATCTGGTCACCCAATACCACTTCTTGCGTGGGACAGGAAATTATCTAGTTTGTAGCAGTCGAGAGCAGGAAAGGTGGACACAGAGTAACAAGTTGAACTGGTAGCAGGCCAATCTATGTACAAGTGCCCTGCATGATATAATCACAATACTTCAACTGTGTGCCATCCAAACAAGGGAAACACTAAACTTTCATTTATATATCAGTCATATGAAGCTAACAGTGCATCTTTGAGACATGAGATCACTGCTCTTGGTGATTACTTTTGTGACAGAAGGACAAGTCTGACAGCTAAATTACTGAGAGGCCAACTATGCTGAAACGAATAACTAGCCCTCATTACAACCCTGGTGGTCGGTGATAAAACGGCGGTAATACCACCTACAGGCCGGCAGTAAGAAAAAATAGAATTTTGACCATGGCAGAAACCACCAACACATACAGCCACTTTAACACTCTGACCACCACGGCGGTAGCAACAAGCACTGCGGTGGTAACCGCCAACAGCCAGGCGGAAGACAATGTACCACCCACACTATTATGACACACCAATCCGCCACCTTTTCCAGGGTGGTACGAATGCCATCAAAAGCACAGTGGAAACAGTACACAGAAGGGAAACAACTCACTTCTCGACACTCAAGGAAAAATCACAACGCGATGGAGCCCAAACCGCACATATTTCCAATGCTGGTCTACCTCCTCCTACACCAGGAACGCGAACGGTGGCGAAGACGACCACGGTGAGTACCTCACCTAGGGCCAGATGTAGCAAAAATAAAAATTTCGACTCGCATTTTGCGAGTTGATGCGACTCGCAAAATGCGAGTCGCAATTTGGAATGCCAGAAAAAAAAACGATCCGATTTTGCGACTCGCAGCCGGACTCGCAACGCTGTGTGCGAGTCCGCAGATTGCGAGGTCGCTGTTTGCGAGTGTGCAAAAAACGAACTCGCAATTAGCGAGTAGGTGTCGCAAATTGCGACTACCTTCAAAATTGCTTACAGGTGCAGCAGAACACTCCAGAAAGCACACCAGAACGCTCTGTAAACACTTCCTGGCACATGATGATGACATCACAGCCAGGAAGTTAACAAATACACCTGGGAGGAGGCTGGACCACACCCTTTTATAACTGCCAGTCTTCACACTGAACAAGCAGCAGCAGCCATGGAGGGAACCCCACGAAGAAGAAAACTCAAATTTTCTGAGAGGGAGCTGGAGGTGCTGACAGAGGAATGCTGTCAGCACCATGATGAGCTTTTTGGGAGAGCAGCCCTCACTGTTCCTGAGGCCACCAAAAAGAAACTCTGGCAGGACATTCAAGAAAAAATTAATTCCCTGGGTGTGAGCCACAGGACAATTGAGGACATAAAGAAGAGGTGGTATGACCTCTGATCCCGGACCAAGGAGAGGGTGGCAGAAAGGCTCCGGGAGATGAGAGGCACTGGAGGGGGACCATCATCTGTGCCACCACCCACACCCCTGGAAGAAAGGGTGGAGGAAACATTGGAGCAGGAGGCAGTGTGTGGATTTGGGGACCTGGACACCTCAGAGGCCAGTACATCAACCGGTGAGTACCATGTGATAAGCCTGTACCCCTATCAATGTCATACCCCACCCACCATGTACACAGGTGCATGCACAACCAAGATAGCTCCATTACAGGGTAGAAAAAGCCAGAATGATGCATTATGGGAAATGTAGTCAAATAGGCAGTTCATAGCCAAATGTTAATTAGGAATTGTGCAATAGATACTAGACACTGACAGTGTGTTCCCCATGTCCCACAGGTCTCCAGCAAGACACCCCCAACACCCCAACCACCCAGGCCCAGGAGGACACCCCAGGATCCGCCAGCACCCCCACCTGCACAGTCAGCAGCATTCCTGCATTAGTAACGCCTGCTGCAACAATCACGCCAGAAGCTGCCCCAGCAACAGGCAGGGAGGATACAGGTGGGAGCACAGGGCAGCCACCGCTGCGCAGGCGTCGCAGGGCAAGACCATCTGGATCCAGGATACTTCCTCCAACCAGCAGTGAGGCACATCTGCTGCGGGGTCAGCGCCTGCAGAACAGAATATTGGGCAGGATTAGTGGTGTGCTGCACCGCTTTGTTAGACACAACCATGCAAGCATGCAGCACCTCAACAGACGCATGGACATGATGTGCTAGAACACTGGGGACATTGCCCTTGCCATTAGGGAACTGGCGGGCGGACTGCTGGGCCAGGCAGAGGCTGGGCGGCGCAGAGATCGCCAGACAATGCAACGACTGGACAGGATGGCCACATCGATCGGCAGGCTAGCCATTAATACAACAGGCCTGTCGAGGAGGACAGTTGGCCTGCAAATAGAGATGGGCCATTTTTCTGGGGATGTTGCCAGGGGCCTGGGACGTCTCACCCACATAATTGAACTTATGGAGACACGGGAAATGTCAACGGCCACCGGGGAAACACCCCAAGACAGTGAGGAGGGCTCAACAGTGAGCAGTGTATCTGCCACTGACAGCAGGGTGCTGAGGAGTGGTAGGCACAGCACCACGGACGCAGCAGGGACCAGCCAGGCTGGCAGGAGGAGCAGGAGAACATAGATGACACCCAGGACCAATAAATGTGGCACATGGTGTTAATGTGCCACATGACTGGTTGGCATTTCCCTGCCCAAGGACAATTTCAACTTGTATATAGTTTCTCAATTACAGTAATAAAACAGTTATTTTTGTTCCACTTAACAAATTGAGTTTTTGGTTAATAGGTGAGTATGGTGGGAGTTGACACGTACCGTCCAAAATATTGTGTTGCAATGTGTTCCCGTCTCAGTCTGCCTTGATTAGATAGACTCCTATCCCCATGATGGCGATGTGGTTGTTCTTGCTCTTCATCATCAGGATCTGGGTCTGCAGGGGTGAGAGGTAGCCCACGTCGGGTGGCTATGTTGTGGAGGATGGCGCATGCGACCACAATTTTGAATGCGGTAATGGGGGTGTATTGGAGTGCACCTCCACTGCGGTGGAGGCATCTGAATCTTGCCTTCAGGAGTCCGAAGGTGCGCTCTATCAGGTTCCTGGTCCTCTTATGCGCACCGTTGTATTGCCTCTCAGATTCAGTTCTGGGTGTCAAAAACGGAGTCATGATCCAAGGCCTAAGAGCATATGCACTGTCACCTGTTGGGCACAAAAAGTACACTGTTAGGAAGTCCAGATTGTCGTGCACAGTGACCAGTGTGTATGTCTGCAAGTGTCTGTGGCTCTACCTAGGAGGTAACCGTCTCCGAATTCCCCACGTTCCAGGCGTTGATGTATCCCACTATGCCTAAAAATGTATGAGTCATGGGTACTGCCTGGAAACTTAGCTACGATGTCCGTGATGACATAATGGGCATCACAAACGACCTGTATGTTGAGTGAGTGGGTACACTTTCTGTTGCGGAAAATGTGTTCCAGATTAGCAGGGGGGCATATTTGAATGTGTGTCCCATCTACACACCCTATGACATGGGGAAAGTGGGCAATGCGGTAAAAGTCCAGCTTGGTGCTGTTGATTTCTGCCTCATTCCTTGGTAAGTATATGAAGTGAGACATGTGCGTGACTAAGGCATCTAGGAAGGCCCTGAGGAACCTTGACACTGCACTTTGGGATACCCCACCTGCCACAACAATGACCCCCTGATAGCTCCCTGAGGCCAAGAGGTGCAGTGAGCATAGTACTTGCACATGCGTAGGAATGGCGCAGCCACGCAGAGTCTGGTGTTCTAGCTGTGGTTTCAGTAAATCAATTAATTCTAGGATGGCTGCGCTGCTAAGGCGGTATTTGTCATAGATCTCCTCTTCAGTTTGCTGAAAAAGAGTCTGCCTGGTTCTATATATCTTCTCCTGTCTGTGGCCCCTCCTCCTCCTCTGCTGGGCTGCGTAGACTCTCCTCCTCACTGCTATCAGGTATATCTGCGCCATCTTGAGTAACCCAGATGGCTTCTGGGTCCCCTTTTATACTTTGGTAATGGTTACCACCTGCTCTGAGTTAGTGGTAAATGGGACATGCAAACTGGGCTTTTTGCGACTAGTCGCAATTTGCGAGTTGCAATTGCATAAGGTTTGCGACTCGCAAATTGCGACTTGCTATTTGCGGGTCGCAAAATGAGGTCGCACCGGATGCGACTCGCAAATGGGTCCCATCGCTTTTTGCGAGTCGGAAATGGGCTTTTTGCATCCCATTTCCGATTTTGCATTGTCGCAAATTGCGATTCTGCCCGTTTGCGAGTCGCAAACGTTTGCTACATCTGGCCCCTAGCACACAAGGGAGGGGGGGGGACAAAGAGAGTGACACACACGCAACATGCAACACGCAACACGCAACACACAACACCCCCAACACCATACACACAAACAGATGCAACAACATCACATATACACCCCGTAACCCTCAGGAATAATGCAAGGACAAAAGGAATTGATTAAAGTGAATGTAATATAAAAGATTTAGATTAATACGTCCTCAAAGCACTAAACAGTATGTACAATATATACAAATGGAGAGACAATGCCCACTCCAAAATGTCCGTGGCCCACAGGGCTATAACACATGGGCCAAGGCCACACTTGATTCCTGCCTCAATACAGAGAGAACACTACAGAGGCATCAGGTCGAAAACACACAGGCACCTCAGGGGGACGGGGAATGGAGGGGCACCTCAGCCGGAAGATGGTACAATTCCATTGCTCCTGGAGGGGGGTACATGCCCTCTGTGATGTCCTGGGGAGTGCAAAGCCACAGTCTCTCTAGTGGGTGGTTTGCCCACTGCTTGGTCCTGGGGAGTGCAAGGCCACAGTCTCTTTAGTGGGTGGTTTGCTCACTGCTTGGTGCTGTGGAGTGCAAAGCCACAGTCTCTCTAGTAGGTGGTTTGCCCACTGCTTGGTCCTGGGGAGTGCAAAGCCACAGTCTCTCAAATGGGTGGTTTGCCCACTGCTTGGTCCTGGGGAGTGCAAGGCCACAGGCTCTCTAGTAGGTGGTTTGTCAAATGCTTGGACCTTGGGAGTGCAAAGCCACAAGAGTCTCTCTAGTGGATGGCTCCTCCACTAGTTCTGGAGGGGACTTTGTGCCCAGTGTGCTTCATCCTGACAAAGCGGGGGGGTGAGTGGATGCCTTCTTCCACTGGTTCTGGAGGGGGGCATGTGCCCAGTGTGCTTTATCCTGACAAGGAGGGGGTGAGGGGATGCCTTCTTCCACTGGTTCTGGAAGGGGGCTTGTGCCCAGTGTGCTTCATCCTGGCAAGGAAGGGGTCAGTGGATGCCTTCTTCCCCTGGTTCTGGAGGGGTCCTTGTGCCCTGTGATACTGATCCTGGATGGTGCAAGGTCACAGTCTCTCTCCCGGGTGTCACACCTACTGGTGTTGCAGGGTCCAGGACGCACTACAGCCCATGTAGTCACGACTACACACTGCTCACCGGCGGCGATGGCTGCTCAGTGGATGGCAGTTGTGGGGCTGGTGGCGGTGTTGTCTGTGGTGGGGTGAGGCACCAGCCCTTCACCTGCAGCCTCGGATGGCTGCCCACTGGGGATGCTGCTGCTGGCAGTGGTGCTGCTGGCAGTGTAGCTGGCGGTGCTGGCCGGCGGTGCAGGTGGCGGTGCTGTCAGTGGTGGGGGGAGGAACCAGCCCTTCTCCTGCAGCCTCAGATGGCTGAAGTGCCATGGCTGGTGTTGTTTGCCCAGATGCTGTTCCAGCCCCAGGCACCAGATCCATCCTGCTTGCGGAGTCTGTTCCTTTTACATTGGCCTTGCAGCTGTTGTCCCCTTCCAGCCCTTGGCAGATGGTGGTGCCTTCTTGCTTCTGCCAGCTGGTGTGCCGCTTCCTGCCCTTGCTGGCTGGTGTTCCCTCCTTTCCCTTGCTGGCTGGTGGTGCCTCCTTCCCCTTGCTGGCTGGTGTCCTCTTTCCGCCCTTGCTAGCTGGTGGCCCCTTCTTGCCCTTGGCAGGTGGTGCAGGCATACTGGCTGTGCTGACTGATGCCTCCTTGGAACCTCTCACACCTGCAGTAGCTGCAGAAACCACAGTGGCTGTGGACTGGGTGGCTGAGGTGCTGGGCTGGGTTCTGCCCACCCTGGCTCAAAGTGAAGGACGGGGACTGGCAGGTTATAGGTCAAGGGTGGAGAGGAAAAGCCTTTTAGGGATACTGGGGCTGGAAGAGGGTGAAGGTTTGGGAGTGGAGGAAGAGGGAGTGGTTGTAGGAGGTGTCTGTGCTATGTTTGAGTGCAGGTGCATGGGCTGGATGTTGTTGTGAGGTGGATGGCTGAGTGCTTGCATTTGTGTACTTTGGGAGGAGGGGGCACAGACACAGTGGGAGAGGACACAAGGGACATGTGCATGGATGTGGGGGTGGTGACTGCCAGTGAGGGGCGTGTTGTGATAGGTGTGCTGGTGATGGAGGTAGTGGATGAGGATGTAGTGCATGCAGGTGTGAGTGGAGACACAACTAGGAGGGAGGTGGACGACGAGGAGGAGGGGGACACAGTGGAGGCAGTGGATGTTGGTGTGTCTGCATCTGGATGGTGCTTGTGTGAGTGCCTGTGGGATGAAGTATGGTGCTTGTGTTTGCCTGAGCCACTTCTGTGTGTTGATTTGGGTGCATGCAGGTCTGAAGTTGTGCTTGGGGTAGGCTGGGGTTTGGGGGGAAAGGGACTGGGTAGAGGAGGTTGGAGGGGGGGCTAGAGACAGGGACAATGGCTGCCACCAGTGAGTTGGCCAGAGCCTGGAATGATCTCTGTTGGGCCGCCACACCAGAGTGAATGCCCTCCAGGAATGCATTTCTTTGTTGCAAATGCCCTGCTATACCCTGGATGGCATTCAGTATGGTTGACTGGCCAACAGACAGGGATCTCAGAAGGTCAATAGTCTCCTCACTGAGGGCAGCAGGGCTGACAAGGGGAAGGGCCTGAGGTGCCTGGGGCAAAGGAGATGTCCACCCTCCTGGGTAAGCGGGCACAGGAAACTCGCTAGGGGGCTGCTGGGAGGGCAGTGCTGGTATGGGGGTGGCAGCTGTACCTGTAGTTGGGATGGGCACAGAGTTGTCTGCCAGGGAGCTTCCATCGGAGGAGGTGTCATTGTCAGAACTGTCTCCGTCGTGGTGCTCCCCTCACCCTTCGTCCCCCTGGTGCCCTCACCGTCGGTGGATTCAGCCTCCAGGCCCATGTGGGATGCAGCTCCCTCTGTCACCAGTGGCTCTGCTCCTCCACCAGATGATGCTAATGCACACAAGGACAGGGTGACAAAATAAAAAAGGGGGGGCAAAGACAGAGGATACACTTGGTCCATGCCAGCAACAACACTACCATTGGCATACACAACTCACAGTGAATAGCCCTATGCTTTAGGCATGCACTACCAGTTACAATGCTAGCCACCAGGCCATTGGGTACAATGCTTAACGTCATTAGCTGCACACCTGAAACCCACAGGACCCCGCACAGTAGTAGATGCCCACTAGCATTATTGGGGTTGGAGTGCATCTGAGCTTGCCCATAATGGAACCTAACCTGACATGTTCGCCCTGGCCTAGCTGCACCCACAGACCCACATCCCTCAGCCAGGTAACACCTTAACGCGCGCAGCTTCATGATTCTGAATCTGTACTCATTCCCTTGTGGCTGCTGTGATGCCTTCAAGAGCCCATCCAACTCCAGATAGGCCACCGCCAGGATGCGGAACATCATGGGGGTCAGGGTAAGACGGGCACCCCTTCCTCGTTGGGAGGCCAGCCCCAGCTGGGCCTCTGCCGTCTTCCTTGCCCAGCGGTGCAGGTCCTACCACCGTTTACGACAGTGGGTGCTCCGCCTGTCAAAGACCCCCAGGGTCCGCACCTCCTTGGCGATGGCACGCCAAATACCGTTTTTCTGATGGGTGCTGACCTGCAGAAAAAGATACATAAGAAAAGGTATTATTCATACTGTCCGGGCTGTTATACTCATGGCCCACCATAATCCTCCCATCCATTAACGTACAGACATTGCCCACCAAACATGCAACACTCTACCCAGGACCCCTCAGCCCCCCTACACGAGGCTTACACACACAGCACTCCATACATTCATGCCCCACTCATCGTGCTCACAGTGTGCTCACCTGTTTGTCTGGAGGACCATAAAGTAAAGGGTACTGGGGTAGGACACAATCCATTACCCTCTCCAACTTCTCGGAAGTGAAGGCAGGAGCCCTTTCCCCAGACACTCGAGCCATGGTCGGTTCCAGACACAGGTCACAGCAGCACTTGCAGTGTAGGTCCTCTCCTGTTGAAGGTCAGGTAGCAAGTGAGTGAACAGATAAAAAATGGCAGTCACATCCGCGGCCGTTCATACCGTCACCACTTGCGTACATCACCATTGGCTCCTGGAACCCTTAGGCCCCAATGATAACCAATGATGTTGTACCGCCTCCCAGAACGGCGCACAACAGCGCACAATGTCACCAGAATTCCCTAATTTCCACTTGTCCCTCCTCACAGGTCAGGCGGACGCATTTCAGGAGGGCACAGGCCATGGAAACTAACTGCGTCACAGCAGATGTAGGCACATCAACGGACCTACACGTTCAGATTAAGTTTCTGTAAAAAAATGCAAGGCATGTTAATCTGAGTATATGTTTGAATATGACCATCTGCTCACCGTTTTTTACCCTAGAGTTCAACAGCTGAGGATGAATAGGAGATGGAGACATACCTCATGGACAGACCCCTGGTAGACATGGTGACAATGGTGTACAGGCACATTATCCTAACCTACAGACTTGATAGGGCCACAATCCAAGAGCTGTGTGCCCAATCGGAGCCAGACCTGATTTCACCTATTCGCCACCCGACAGTTATCCCCCCTCTAGTGCAGGTCCTGTCAGTGTTCAATTTCTTGGTAAGTGGTTCCTTCTGAGCGACAGTGGCCATGGCATCAGGGATGTCACAGCCTATGTTCTCAAACGTGCTGACCGGAGTGTTGTCTGCTCTGATGAAACACATGCACAGCTACATCGTATTCCCCCAGGTGGAGGATTTGGCCACAGTGAAGGATGACTTCTAAGCAATGGGACATATCCCCAACATTATTGGTGCTATTGATGGTAAACATATTGCCTTTGTCCCCCACGGAGAAATTAATAGGTGTTCAGAAATCGAAAGATCTTTCACTCTCTGAATGTGCAGATAGTGTGCCTGGCGGACCAGTACATCTCCCATGTCAATGCAAAGTATCCTGGCTCTGTGCATGATGCCTTTACTTGAGGAATAGCAGCATCCCATATGTGATGTCTCAACTCCAGAGGCACAGGGTGTGGCTAATAGGTGAGCCCATGGTCCCCACCCAGTGTCTGGTGGTATGTGGGTGTGGGGCTGGCCCTAAGGGTGAGTGTCTGGCTAACAGGTATCCTCGATATTTACAGGTGACTCTGGTTACCCCAACCTCTCATGACTACTGACCTCAGTGAGGAGTGCCAGGATAAGGGCAGAGGAACGTTACAGTCAGGCACATGGGCGAACAAGGAGGATCATTGAGCACACCTTTGGCCTCCTGAAGGCCAGATTCCGATGCCTCCATCTGACAGGTGGATCCCTGTGCTACTCACCCAAGAGGGTCTGCCAGATCATCGTTGCATGATGCATGTTGCACAACCTGGCCTTGAGACGCCGGGTGCCTTTTCTGCAGGAGGATGAGGCTGGAGATGGTCGTGTGGCAGCGGTGGAGCCTGTAGACAGTGACGAAGAGGAGGCAGAGGAAGAGGATGTCGACAACAGAACTACTATAATTCAACAGTACTCCCAGTTACACACCGTTAAGACACTGTAACTTCACCTTCCATTGCAGTTTTGTGTTGGACATTGTACATGGCAGCCTGATTTTCCAAAATCTACGGCCACTTACTGTAGCCTTTGGCATCTCTATTTTCAGATATCTGTGCCCCACTCTGGCTCCTGGTGTGTTTACTGCTGCCCACTACAGGTCATACCTATGTATATATAACTGTACATTTGAGTTGCAATGATTACAGCTTGTTAAACTAATAAATTTTTCAATCAATTGACAAACTCCATACTTGTATTAGTTCCAAGGGTGTTTATTTCTGTGATACTAAGTGTAGGGGGTATTGAAATGGGCTGAGTTGATGATGGAGGAATGCCCAGGATAGAGTCCAGTCTATTGGTGTCACAGATGCATTGTCCAAGGGGGCATAGGGAGTGGGGCAATGGCAGTTCAAGATGGACAGGGTGATATAGTGGGAAACAAGGGTGACATTCAGGGGAGTCTTATTGCCTGGATGGTGTCTTGGCAATGTTCTCTGGCTTCTGCCTGGATCACAGGGACCTTTTGCGTGGTGGTTCTCCTTCTGCAGGGTGAGGGGTGCCAGTGGACTGTTGTTCCTGTGGCGGGGCCTCCTGCCCACTAGCGTCAGCGGAGGTGGAGGGCTGTTTACCGGTGTGGTTAGTGTCAGGGGCCCATTGGTGTGCCACTGCCTCCCTCATGGTGTTGGCCATGTCTGCCAGCACTCCTGCAATGCTATGATCAGGGTGGTGTGGATGTCCCTCAGTTCCTCCCTGATCCCCAGGTACTGTCCCTCCTGCAGCCGCTGGGTCTCCTGCAACTTAGCCAGTATCTGGCCCATGGTCTCCTGGGAATGGTGGTATGCTCCCAGGATGTTGGTGAGTGCCTTGTGGAGAGTCGGTTCCCTTGGCCTGCCCTCCCCTTGTCGCACAGCAGTCCTCCCAGCTTCCCTGTTGTCCAGTGCCTCTGACCCATGAACCGTGTGCCCACTGACCCCAGGGTCCTGATCGTCCTGTGTTTATGGGGTTGCCTGGGGTCCCTGTAGTGGTGGACACACTGCTGATTGACGTGTCCTGGGGACAGAGGTATGGGCCTGCTGGGTGGGTGCTGTGCTGGTGTTTCCTGAGGGGGAGGCTTTGCAGTGGTTTGGGACTGTGGCTGGGTCACCGACTGTCCAGAGGTCCCTGATGGGCCAGGTTGGTCATCCAGATCCAGCCGTGCAAAGCTTCTGTCATCACTGTGGGCCTCTTCTGGAGGGGGACTGGATGTTGCTGGCACCTCCTCTCCATTGACATTATGTGGGGGTCCTGTGAGGATGTAAATGCAGTGTTATTGTTTCTGTGTGTGACATCTTGTGCACGGTTATGTTCCCCTCTATGGTTGTTATTACTAAGGCAGCTTTGGCTTGTGCGATTTGTGCTTTGGTTGGCTAAGTGATTGTCACCAGTGTGCATGCTGTGGTGATGGGGATCCATGCAGGTCTATGATGGGGGCCCATGCATTGGTGTTGCATGCAGGGAATGGTACTGGGATGGGTGGGTTGTGATGGTGGGGTATCTGTGAGGTGGTGGAGTGATGGGGTGAGGGTAGGTGTAGGAGTTTCTGATGACATGCAGGTGGGGGGTGAAAGTAGTAAAGATTTGACTTACCAGAGTCCAGTTCTCCTGCTACTCCTGCCAGACCATCAGGATGCATGATTGCCAAGACTTGCTCCTCCATTGTTGTTAGTTGTGGGGGAGGAGGTGGAAGTCCACCCCCAGTCCTCTGTACAGCTATCTGGTTTCTTGCAACCACGGAACGCACCTTCCCCCTGTGATTAGAATAGCTGTGGCTCTTCCCGGATGATTTCCTCCACCATGACCATTAGCTCCTCCTGAGAGAACCTGCGGTGTCTTTGTGGTGCCATGGGTGTAGTGTGAGTGGTGTGTGTGAGGGTGTGTGGGGTGATGTGTTGGGTTATGTGCTGTGAGGTGTGTGGATGGTGTATGGGCGATGGTGTTCTGTGACTCTGATTCTGTGGGTGCTCCTGGCGTGTCTCTCAGTTGTCAATTTTCTTGAGTTGTAAGGGGTTGTGGGTTATGTGGGTGTGTGTTTTATAGTTGTGTGGGTGTGGTGTGTGTATGTGTGTCAGGTGTGTGTTAATTAAATTGTCCAATGAGGTGTTGTTTTGTTTGAGTGTATGTATTTTGAGCACGGCGGAATGTACCACCAATGGTTTACCGTGGTTGAATGTCCGCCCCGGTGATTCGTGGGTCATAATGCTGTTGGCGTATTTCTGTGAGCGTAAGGGTGTGGGTTTTGGTACTGCCAGTTTATCACTAACCTTTGGGCTGGCGGACTTGTGTGTGTGTCTGTATAGTGGCAGACTTCTATGTGTGGGTCATAATACGTGTAGCGATATACCGCCACGGTTACGGTATGTTTGCGGCAGTCAGCATGGCGGTTAGCGACACTTTCAGCCATTGTTATAATGAGGGCCAAAGTCTGTTCCGGAAGAAAAGTCACAGTTCGGTTGGGGGTCTAAACTCAGACAATAATGCAGAAGCAGGGGGCATTGTCCACTCCCAGGGTTTATTTGCATTGTTACTGTTTGAAACTTAATTTATGAATGTACAATTACCCACACAACACCCACTAAATAAACAAAGAAAAAAAAGAAAAAAAAAACAACAAGCATGGGCTGATAAACAGTCAGCACAGGAGGATATACCCAAATCTCTCCTGATGATTGAATAAGTTCATTATTTAGGTAAAAGTTTCTTTACTTAATCAGCAAATACCCAAAATGTGTTGCTTAATATGTAGCAATGTTCCGATTAATGGAGAAATTGAAAAAAACGTGAATTAAAAAAAGTGAGACTGCCTACAACTTTTGAAATCTTCAATTTTCTTGGTGAAACTCAAAGATATTAATTACACTGTCTGAACAGAAACACTTGTGAGTTAATTTCAGAAGACCAAGAGATATATTATATGATATGGAAGAAAAGGTTATCCTGAAAGCAAAAAGGCAATTTTAAATTGTCTTATATTGTTTACTAATAATGTAGGGCATATTTATCAAGGGTTTCGAGATCAACCTTGTGCCGTTCAAGGGGGAGAAGGGCGATGGAAAGCCTATTATGAGATTTACTGAGCCGCGCATGGCAACCTTGCGTGGCCCTGAGTAGCTTGGTAAATCTGGAGTAATGATAGTCAGATCACCCAGGGAGGGGTTCCATGGGTGGGGTATGGGTGTTCCCACACACCAGCCCATGGATTCTGAATCATTCCCAGATTTACCAATACTGGTAGATATGGGAATGTGTCAGAATGCTACGCTTTCACAGGGGAGGCCTAAAAAAGAGAAATAGCTTTACTTCTACTTGTTTTTAGGTTTTGCCTGCAGTGTGCTTGCAAAGTGTTTGTGATTAGGTGTCATCTGCTTGTGAATTCTATTGTGTTTAATATGACTCTTAAAAGGGGCTTACATACCCCTTTACTTTTTATTGATTTGTGTACTTGCCACTTATTTTTCTCTGTTTCTAATGGATTTCACACGCTATTTCCTGTTGTTCCACTTGTGTTTAATCTTATCAGTGTCCCAAGGCGCAAGTACTCAGTTCAACTGCTTAACGTCTTTGTGAGGCTGATCTATTAGGTGTACTTGAAGAGGATGTTGTTCAAATGCCAAGACTCGAACCCGGCTTCCCAGCTCCAAGATCAGCAGTTCAGGCTATTACACCACATCCTCTGCCCTGCCCCTTCTCTTCTATTTTCTGTACTCTTGTTTAGCAATCCTGGCTGGGTCATGTCGCTGCCATTCCTCACAAACCCCCCTCAAAGCAGCCACCCTCCAAGTGCATGGCTCATGTTCTGTTTACAGATAAACCCTATAATATCTGTTGTTGCAGTCTAAAGCTCTCTTATAACTTGATTTTTGTTTGAGTGCTGCACAAAATTGTTAAATATATGAATGCATAAATAAATAAATAAATAAATATTCAAGCTTATCATGTCTCGTTCTCCTTGGAGGAACCACAGCCAGCTGCACTGTGGAAACCTTCCTCAGTGCACCCCCGCTCTTCCTTCAGTTATCAGGGTTGGGACACCTTGCCACTGCTCCTCACATACCCTCCTCAAAGCGGCCCCCCTCTCAGTCAAGGGCTACCGGAGGTGTCTCCTCATCAGAGGTACAGACAGCCAGAGGAGCAGGACCCAAGAACTGTGCTGTGGAGCACTGGCCATTTCAATTGGTTCAACTTCGGTTTAATCTCCATTAACAGTCACCATGCCTTGATTACCCTATAGCATTGTGCAGCAGGTGCAGTGGCACAAGGGCAAAAAGCTCTAGGAAACCCACAGAACTCCAATTATAGCTCTATGTTGCTACTAAACAAGCAGTCACAAGCGCAGTTGCCTTGCAGGCACCCGGGCCATGGCAAAATCACATCAGATTGCAAATCATTGAAATCACTTTAACACCTTAACAATTAATTTCCATCTTAAATAATTCCTGTTTGACGTGTTCACCCAAGGCAGTACCATGGCTTTTTCAATTTGGCATTCAGTGGCACTCTCTCCCTTCTGCAATCGCAAATGGGACACTTTGCTGCCGCTCCTCAAAAAAAAAACTCAACGTGGTCCTCCTCTCAGTCCACGGCTCATGTTCTGACTGCCCCCCTCGCATCCACTGCTGTTTTTACAGAGAAACCCTATTGTATCGTTTGTTGCAGTCCAAAGCTCTCTTGTATCTTAATTTTTGTTTGAATGCCACACAAAATTGTTAATAAATATACACATAAATATATATTCAAGTGCATTGTGTCTCGTTCTCCTCAGAGGGGGTATAGCCAGCCACACTGCAGAAACCTCCCTAAGTGCACCACCCCTTTCTTCAGCAATCACGGCACTCCCTTTGCCACCATTCCCCCTTGTTAGCCCACCTCAACGCAGCCCCTCTCTCAGTCTACGGCTGCTGGAGGTGTCTCGTTCTCCTCGTTCGAGGTACAGCCAGCCAGAGGAGCAAGACCTTGGAGCTGTATTGTGGGTCACCAGTGATTGCAAGTGGTTCAGTTTATGTTTGACCTCCATGAACAGTCGCCAAGGCAGCCTCCAGGACAACTCTGTTTCATGGTGCAGCAGGTGCAGTGGCACAGGGGCCAAAAGTTCCAGGAAACCCACTGAACACCGATTATTGCTGTATGTTGCTACTAAGCAAGCAGTCACAAGTGCAGTTACCTTGCAGGTACCAGGGACATTATTTGAATGATGCAGCAGGTGCAGTGGCACAGGAACCAAATGCTGTAGGAAATCAACTGAACACCGATTATTGCTATATTTTACTTCTAGCAAGCAATCAGGAGTGCTTTTTTGGTTCTTTTGTAACTATTGCACCCAAAGTAACACATATCCTAAAGTATCACTGTACTAAAAGCTGTAATCTATTAGACGTTTCTGTCTACCTACATCTTATGTTACATGCAATGCATTTATATGGCACATTTTCACTGTTTTTGTATGGTCCGGAAATGCTTCTGAATCTGGACACACTAACACCTTGGCAAGGGCATTCTCCATTCAATAATATTAGCATTTCAGCCGTTCTACACAGTCAATAAATGCTTTTAACTTACCGTATGATGTTCCATACCAAGCATTGGCAAAGCCAATAGCTCTCGCCTATGCAAGATCTATCGGCTTTGTCAATGTTTTGTTAGCCATTTAATAGAGCAGTGCTAACTTCAATGCAGTGTATATTAAAATTGTAAAAAGTGCTATAACGCGGACAGTGCTGGCTGTGTCAGACAGCTTTTCTACATTATTTACAGCCATTTGCAGCATAGCTAAAAAACATTAGCCAAGCCAATAAAACTCACATAGGCACAACCTATTGGCTTTGCCAATGCTTTTTTCAGCTTTTTGCTTCAATTTCACAACTGCTCATCAAGCTACAACAAAAAACAGCGTATTCAGCTTATTATTAATCACATGGGCGAAACCTATTGCATTTACCAAGGTGTGTTTCCTCTTTCTATGCATTCTGCATTACACATTGAAAGAGGAAAAAGCCCCAGAGAACTGTTTTACCGCCCGCAGGCACCCTTGCATCATGGTACAGGGTGCCTGCAGTGGCTCTGTTGCAGTTTGTGCGCCAACGCAGGCAGTGAGCAGGAATGCGCCAAAGCTTAATAGATAAGGTTCATTCAAGGTGTCTTGCTGCAATGCATGAAATGATGATTTTAGCCCGTAATATGTAGGATTAGTTTTGTAATGTCGAAAAGTATATTTCATAATCGCCAAAGTACAGGCACACAATAAAAGCTATTTCTTCAGTTCAAAAACTGAAAAGCAAAAACAACAAGCGCTTTCGCCCAACGTTCTATTACAATGGACTATTATTTCACAGGAAATAGTACATTTTTTTAGAAGATGTCATGGGTATCGGATTGTTATATTTGCTTTATTTTGTACCTGTTTTACCGTATCGAGACCACTAGAGGGCACTACTCCCCGCCTAAGTAAAACCAGCCCTGTCTCAGAAACATGCAAATATCACACAGTCGCGAAAATGTCAATCCAATCACCGTAGAACGCGTTAGTTATGAGCATTTAATTCATTTTCGTTTGCACGTATTAGTCTTTTGTGGTGCATGAAATGGTATAATTTGTCAAAACTACAATAACTTTCAGTCCAAGGGTAGGAGGGTGACAGAAGTCATTTATGATTGCGGAAAAACTGTGGGAAGATGCTTTTTGTTTCACACACTAATAAAACGCGTTTCCTTGAAATTAAAGACAATGAAAGTGAATAATTACAAAAATGACTCGAAACAGTTTTGTCGAAGGGCTTTTATAAAATACTGTGAATTGAACACTATTAACAATTGAAATACGCAATTACATGGAATATTTATATTATTATTTACAATCCACACACAATATTTAGGGTTATACTTTTTCCTCAGAACAGGTGCTCCGATAGGAGCAGGGTCTGCTCCTACTTACATTCAGAAATGTACTTGTCGGTCTTACCAAATGATTCACAAGGTGTGCCGTGAGACTGTCAGACTACTGGGCATATACAAAAATGTTTCTCTCATATCTACCATCGACGTTCCAGTACTTCATAGGTTTAGGAACATTTTAAATGTTGTTGCCTGTGTTGCTCACTGATGTTTGGATGATAAAAGCAAAATGTTATAATTTTCAAATTACTAGAGGAATCCCTTACATGAAGCTATTGGGCCGAATCACATCAATTGAGCTTTCAAAGTGTAATTACAGGGCATGGTCTGAGAGATTGTTTTTGACTGATCGGTGTCATAAAAAGTGGTAGTGCTAGCTGTGGCACTTTACCACATTTGGCAGTGTTGTTTTTCGATGGAAATGTAATAAAGAGTGCTTCCATGGCTAAAAGAATATAAGAATATAAGAATGTGTTGAAGTCTGTAAATTATCTATCGACATAACATAAGAGTTAATAAGAGTTTTACACAATGAAAAAAGCCAAGCTAAATAAAAGGACAAACGAGATTCAACAACGTAAAACAAGCATAGCAGTTGAAAGTATAAAGAACATCAACACAAACAAACTACTACAACCACAGCAATACATCAAAACAAAATATCAAAACGCCAAAAACACAGCAATATTAAAAACGAGCAATACAACAAATTAAATTTCATCAGGTTGCAAAATACAACAAAACAATTCAACCTAACGTAACAACACAACATAAAAACATTGTATAAATGACCCAATCCCCAAAGGCCTCCAATATTTATAGGTGGGTGCACCAGTGCCCACTGGGCATATAAATGACCCATTCCCCTGGGGCCTACATTATTTATAGGTCGGTGCACCAGTGCCCACTGGGGGCAACCACCAAGGGCTACAATGGGATTGCAGGGGGATCCGGAGGGCTCCCCCAGCTGACTCCACATTTACAACAAACTGGTGGATCGGTCATGATGCTCCAGATTGCATGCGCCACCTTGTGCCCCCCTAACAAGACCATGGTAGCACTAGATTTACAATACAGCGCACCATGACGCTCGTTAGCACAGCTGCATCAGAATTTCTGACACAGTTGTGACGTTTTGCTGGACTAGCATCAAATGTTTTGAAGCTAGTCCAGCAAAGCTTGGGTAGGCCCATCTAAAACAGCCTACCCTCACGTTAACGCCTGCCCTTAATCAAAATGATGCTAGAATGATGCAGTGAAATCTTGTAGATTTCACTGCACCATTCCTGTGATCCTCCTAGCGGGGGAACGCCTCCCAGGCGAAGGTATAATGTGGCCCAAGGGTCTACAAACTGGCGCAATGGTACCATTGTGCCAGTTTGTTAATATGCCACGGGGTGGGGGACTGTTATGCGCTACCGTAGCATACAAAAATTGCACTAGGGCAGAACAAAGGGCCTGTAAATGAGCCCCATAGTTTGAGAGCAATGTGTGGGCAGAGAAATAGAACACAAGTCTGCTCCCTGCCAGCTGGAGCATTTTCAAATTTCCCCATCGGCTGGGAGCAGACTTAGGGCCTAATTACAATCTTGGCAGTTGGGATACTCCGTCTCAAATGTTAAGGATATCCCATCCACTGTATTACCAATTCCATTATATCCTATGGAACTTGTAATACGGTGGACAGGATATCCGTCACATTTGTGATGAAGTATCCTATCCGCCAAGATCCTGTTCAGGCCCTTAGTGTTTGCTCCTGTTTGATGGGAAATTTAAAAATGCTGACCCAAGATGGAAGCAAACACAGGTGGGCAGGGAAACTACTGTGTCCCATGGGGTGGAATTGCCATAGCACAGGACATTGCCAACCCACAGGGAATGGGGTGTTCGGAGCTATCAAAGGCCCAGGAAGGGGGGTCTTGTGACCCCCTCACTTTAAATTTAACTTAAGGTCTTGGAGGATGGGGTCCCTAGGGCCTTTTTAAAACATGGGGAGGGGGGATGCATGGTTCCCTCCCCTTTTTTTACATTTTGGCCCTGAGAGATGGGGTCAACGGGGCCTAAGTAGTCTCAGGGAGGGGGCCTAAATGGGCAGGGACATCCCTATTGCCTACCCCTCTCTTTACATATAAGGCAGCTGACTTTTTGAAAATGTTTGGCCCGAGGGAGTCCCTCTGGTCCCCCTCAATGGGGCTTAGAGGGGCAGGGTATCTCTTATCTCATTTAAAAAAAATAATTCAGAACAGGACTAAGGCCCTCATTGCGAGTTTGGTTGTTTTGAGCAAGACCGCCGTGCTAAATGGCGGCACTATACCGCCAGTGGTGGAGGCATAGCGACCGCCACATTATGAGTCACAAAGCATAAACCTCCCAAAAACAGACAAAAAACCAACACTGCCAGGCCAACCCATGGCGAAAGAGTGACTGAGCAAACAGCGGTTCCGCCACGCCGAAACCATTCTGATCTCCATATTTAGAGGCAACCTCCAGCACAGCGGAACATGGATGGTGGAAACCGTTGGTATTACGTACTGTGGCGGAACAACAAGGCAGCGCCAAAAGAAGCCAACATCACATTGGCCAGTTCAAATATGCAACACCTGAAACTCATACGTACACCACGCACACCTGCACACACCACAAAATAACACCCTCACACAAATAACCACAATCCCTTGCGACAACTACAAGCAGCCACAGGCACACACTTGATGCAAAGCACACCCCAAACACAACAAACACATATCACACAGCACACATTGCACAAATCACACCACAGCACACCAGCACCCACAGCCTAACACCCCGACATCACCACACACCCCCCACTGCACCAAACACGCACACCACATACCCACTCCACAACATGTCACCTCAGAAGCACCCACGGTTCACTCGGAATGAGGGTCATGGTGGATGAGATTATCAGAGTAGAGCCACACCTCATGGGAGACCAGATAGAGCAGACATCAATAGCCAAGAAGACGAAGTTATGGCAGAGGATCGTAGACAGGATCAACGCAGTTGACACCTACTCACGCTCAAGGAAGGACATCAGGAAGAGGTGGAACGACCTCAGAGAGAAGGTCCGTTCCATGGTGTTGAGGAACCAGATTGCCCAGAACAAGACCAGCAGTGGTCCCCCACTTCCGCCCTTTCAGTTGACATCCTGGGAGGAGAAGGTACTGGACATCATGGAACCCGAAGGGCCTCACTGGCATCAGCAGAGTGCTTAATACTGGTAAGTCATCAATACCCCCCAAGCACCAACCACCCCTGCCCAGCATGCCTCCCTACCAACCTCCACTCTCCAGCCTACCACAACTCACCCCACTGCACCCGTCACAACACCCCATCCCCTTCCTCTGCATGCCACACCACCACACTCCCACCACCCCTACCCACACACTTCTAATGCACGGATGACAACCACAACATGAAGAACCACAGCTCCCACAATACAGCACAACCACACAGCAACACACTACAGATCCACTGCACTGTGGAACTACTGCATGGACAACTATACCACATACCACGCCTACTGGCTGCCACGACTTCCTCCCAACACATGGCAATGACAGCAATGCCAACCCCTAACCACAACACCCAATGCCACATGGAAACCATGCCACAAACCCCTACACCAAATCAATGTCTGCAGTGCAGCAGCTGTCATTGCCATCACTGGGAAGAAAGTCGAGCCAACTGCATGCATCACTACAGGGACATAACAACTAAGGTTACACTACTAATATCTACTGTTTCCATCCACAGGTACCCCTGCCACTGCCACCCTGCAGAGGTTGCCAGTTGCAGACAGCCCTCCCCAGGAAGAAGGCCCCATTGGATGCCTGGATGAGAACGACTTGCCTGGGCCATCTGGGGCCACTGGACAGTCCACCAATGGCAGACCCACCCTGGACATACCAGACTCCCCTACCCATGTGGCAACAACACCACATCCCGTACTTTTATATTTTACCAAAAGTACACAAAGAAAAGATTCCCCCCCCCGGACGACCCATAGTTTCCGGTCTAGGCTCAGCACTAGAGCCTTTGTCAAAATTCGTGGATTTCTTTCTACAACCACTAGTTAAAAGAATCCCGACCTATCTGAAGGACATCTCCCATGTCCTCCTTTTACTGGATTCTATAACCTTTGACAAAACCAAGGAGCTCCTGATTACCCTCGACGTGGAGTCACTATACACCAATATTCCGCAAGAGGCTACCTTGGAAGTGATAAGTGACCTGCTGGAAACTCACATGAATGAATCCCAAACCCCTCCGGGTTTTATCCTGGACTTAGCACATCTCGCTCTCACCAGAAACTACTTTAAATTTGAGGATAGTTTCTTTTTACAGACACAGGGTACATCAATGGGCAGCACATTCGCCCCTAGTCTAGCATGTCTATACGTTGACCATTTTGAAAGACAAATTGTCTTGAATGAGGAGAACCCCTACCGTGACCAGATCAAACTCTGGAAGCGATACATCGACGATGTACTGCTAATATGGACGGGAAGTAGGGTAGAAGCCCAGGCGTTTGCAGTTTGGCTTAACGGAGCAAACCCTTTCCTCACATTCACAATGAACATAGGCGACAACAAGTTACCTTTCCTAGATTTACTTATCTATGAGAATGATGGAGGGTTAGCCACTGAGGTATACTACAAACCAACGGACTGTAATAATCTGTTACAATATCAGAGCTTCCACCCTCGAGCTCTAAGAGATAACCTCCCGGTTGGGCAGTTCCTACGGTTAAGACGAAACTGCTCTTCAGTGATTGACTATCGCAAACATGCAGACAAATTAACTGTGAAGTTACACACCAAAGACTATCCCCCACACCTAGTGAGCAGGGCTTTAAAAAGAGCGCGCAATAATAATAGAGACCAGCTGCTACAGCCCCACGCACCGAAGTCAAATTTGGACAAGATCGTTTGTGTGACCACATTTAATCCTTTATCTAATGAAATTCAAAAGATCATAAAAGACAATTGGAAAATCCTGACTTCAGGTGGCTTACCCTTTGATCCACCACTACACGCGTATAAGAGAGCAAGTAATATACGTGATATGGTGGTCCATACCAGACCAAAGGAGAAACGGCGACCCGCACAGACCACACTCTGGCAATTGGCCCCCCCTGCTGGTCACCACCCATGCGGCAACTGCAGTGTTTGCCCCTTTACCCAAAAATCCACCACCATCAACCTCAACCTTAGAACCCCTTGGGTGCAAAAATCATTTACCAATTGTAACAGCAAAAACGTAATTTACTTAATCAAATGCCCTTGCCCACTTCAGTACGTGGGGATGACCACAAGAAAAGTTAGCATCAGAATCTGTGAGCACAGGAGCACGATCAGGTGCAAACGAGATGCTACTAAACTTACTAGCCATTTCTTACAAAAAAATCATTCCCCAGACGACATGTCATGGACAGTCCTGGAACAATTTTCCCCCTCGACCACCAACATGTCTGAAAAACTTTTTAGGGCTGAGCAACGCTGGATTTGGAGGTTGCACACAGACACGGTTGGATTAAATGATGAGATACCGTGGTTCTCTCTGCAACCCTAGAACCCACTTGAATTTTTTCTGCCCAGAATTTTCTGCCCACGGACTTTCTCTTCTCTTCTCTCTTCTTTCTCTCTTTCTCTTTCTCATCTCTTGTGTGTTCCTTTCTCCTCCCCTTTTTCTGTTCCCTCCCCCATCCTTTCTTCTGTTCCCCACCTCCCTCCCCTTCCCTTTTTTCAGTTGCATTTTTGTTATTTTATTATATATAAAAAAAAAATTTTATATATATATTTTATTTTTTTATATATATATTTTATTTTTGATCCTTTATATTTTTTTATTATTATTATTTTTATTTCTATTTTCATCTTCATTCTTAATTCATTCCCTTTTTCATTTCCATCCTCTCCCCCCTGCCCTTGTTCCCTCCCCGTTCCCCCTCCCCTTCCTCCCTTCCCAATTCCCCTTTTTCCCCCCCCACCCCTTTCCTCTTTCCCCCCCCCTTCTTCCCCCCCCCCTCTTTTCAGTTTGCGCTCCCTAAGCGCACTGAGCCGCCCGAAAGCTCAGTTTCCCGGCGGCTAACGCAGCTGGTAAGCCGCGGGTGCTGTTGGGAAACTACATTTCCCTACAGCACTCGCGGGGCGAGCGTCACCGCCAGTAACAGAGTTCTGGCTGACGCGTCCTCGCCCCCATACCGGCATTTCCTCCTACGGGGACAATGTTTTTTCCCCTCGGCGCACGTCCTAGTGGATTTTCATAGGTTCCGGCCCCAGGCACTCTAAAAGCCATTAAGGGCCACTTCGGGCTATGACCATATTTGGATGGATCACTCCGGACTTCCGGCCCCGCCCCCCTGGGCCGCGACGGTGATTCACATCAGCTGCCATTTGTCCTAATTAAGGCCACTATATCTACCCCTCACCACCAGACCATTGTATCCAAGCGGTCCTGAACGAGAGGTCGGTATAGGCGCACAGAGAGCGCCCACCTTTGATGCAGTGAGTCAGACAGCGTGGGAGACACAGATAAGACATCTCTGTTCCCTTTTTAATTTTTTAATTTATTTTTCTTATTTTATCTTCCCACTTCCCTTTCCCTTCCCTTTTTCCTCTCTGCCTTTTTCCTATCTTCCTTTTTTTCTTTTTCTTCTTTCTTCTCTCTCTTTTTTCTTTTTTCCTCTTGTTCTTTTTCCTTTTTATCTCCTCCTCTCCATCTTGATCTATAATCTTTGCCTCTAATTTCCTTTCTTTTTTCTCTCTTTTCCTCTGTCATTGGATCCCCTCTCTCTCTACTCCTTCCCCCTTTTTTTCCCTTCTTCTCACTCTCCTCTTCTCTTCCCCTCCCCTGCATTCCTTTAATTACCTTTATGATTATCGGTTTTTCCTCTGTTCTTTCTCCTTTTTTCCCCTGGAACCTTAGAGTCTTACTATAAGGGGACGCTCCCTCTCCAGGATACCAGAGGCTAGTAGCCTCAACTGTGAGGGTAAGAAATTGTCTTCCCCTCCTAATGCGTACCGTGCATTACCTACCTCGATGCTATTGCGATTTAAATTTTGCAACCAGCACTTCTGCGGCATGCATGAATTTTGACACGTGTGGAGTGGTGTGCTGTGTTTTATTATTCACTATGTTTTGGTCTGTTTTCATCCCTTTTTCTTTAGGTCCTCCCCAGATATTTTCTTGGTTAAGGTAGGCCCTCCCTTCCCTATGTGATTATTTTCGCAGTGTTTAAGTAGGAATCACTACAGGGATCCAATGCCCTGATGAATGCCCAGAGACTTTCCATAGCTCCACCATAAGGGCAGAAACATGTCGGCTACCCCATTTTAGACAGGTGACCTTGTGAGTCATTGCTCTCACACTGGTTCCCCATCCCTTTTAACCACACCACACAGGACCCCCATTAAAGTTACCCGGGTACCTGAGTAGGTGTTTTTATTTCCCTAGTATAGCTGAATCCCTATTTCCAGGAATAAGATTAATTTACGCACTCCCTCCTGTTCTTTTAACAGTGAGGTCGAGTCCGCCCAGGTGGCACTGTCCTACCTGGGTGGGGCTAGGTGGTCATATGATGAAGCATGACACTATATAGTGTGTGAGACCACCTAGTCCGTAAAGGAAACTTTCCTTTCCTTGTTTTTTCCCCAGCTCCTCTCCTTCCCCCCCAGACCGAACATCACCACACAGCCCACCCAATTTTCACCTCTAGTTGAGGACTACGAGTGGTCTAGCGTCACAATTAGTACACTACTGACCCCCCTACTTTATAAACAACCCCGTACTCCCCTTTTTTGTGATTGTGTTCTTGTGGGAGTCGAGTACGGTTTGGTTTTTTCCCCTTGCTCCCATCCGCTCTCCCTTGTGTAATGTGCAACAACACCACAGCCAGCCCCTGAACCCCAAACCTGTGCCCCAGAGACATCACAATCAGAGGTGTGCCCCATGGTACAAGGGCCAGAGTCAAGGGCACACACCCCAGACAATGAAGGCCCGGCTGCTCTGGGAGCAGGCACACTGTGTCTGGGGCACAAGCACAGGGGGCCAAGGATAGTGAGAGGGGAACCGTGGTCCAAGGCTCGGGCCAGTGACACCAACTGACTGCCCAGGAAGCCCTCAACCAAGTCCTGGGTGTATACCAGAAGACCCAGGACACAGTGGGCCTCAAACTGGCTACCATGCAGGAGGCCAAGAGGTAGCAGGGGACATACCATCAGCAGGCCATGCAACAGTGGCAGGCCCACAATGCCACCATGGCCTCCGTAGCAGGGGTGCTCAAGGACCTGACCACCATCAAGCATGAGTCCACCACCCACCAGCAGGCCCCTTCCACTCACCACATCCCATCAGAGCCTGTCAGCGAGACCGGATCCTCGTGGTTTGCGCCTGTCCCAAGTATGTCTACCTCTTGGCAGCTCCAAACTCTACTAGCCGTTATAGCACAGGTCATTCACATTAATCTTCATGAGCTTTGTTTTAACTCTTTATTCTCTAATAACATGAGAGATCAAGAACTTTTCAATAACGTGACCTTTTTATAATCATATACTCTGAACATTGATCTTTCTCAAGTTAATCCTTAGAATAGCAATTACATCACAATAAAAGAGTCAATGAGTACATTAGTTCCCAAAGAATTAACTGCTATAGGATTCATGAATTATACTGTGGATTAGGCAAACTGACTAAACCTGTTTTGTCTAGAAAGATCACACTCTGTTTGATTTAAGTTTCAAAATTCAATTGCCCAGAAATTATTGCGCACCTTATTGCCAGACTGCGCATCAAGACTCAAGTACCTGGAATGATCGCGCGCTCTGCCGATCTGAACTGCAAGGGTTAATTGCCAAGAATGAATCGCACACACTGTTGCCGATTAAACCATCAAGATTCAAATGCCTTGAAATGATCGCACACTCTGCCGATCCGAACTGCAAGGGTTAATTGCCAAGAGTAAATCGCACACGCGGTAAATCACAAAGCCAAAAATTCAAATGTTTCTAGAAAATGGAGTCGAGGTTTATCCAGAACTCCGCCTTACCACCCTGCTTGAAGATCAGCAAGATAATGAGGACCGGGCCAGGAAATGTCCAAGTAGGCCTCCGGAACAGTAGCCCTGGAAAATTCTGCTGCTCTGCACCGGGACCTCTGAATAGTGAGCACGTGGAGCTGGGCTAGGTTCCTGAAATAGACCCAAGCCCCGCCCACCTGCCACACACAGCCACACCCAGCCAGGCTGCAGGAAAGGCTTGAAAATGAACAATACATTGCAAACAGTATTAAAGACATTTCAAGATAAATACCTGCAATGCAAAAAGTTAATATAAATATCAGCACACAATGCATGAAGTATTACATTACATAAGGTTTGTCATTTTGCATTATGTTGCCCATAGAGCACGCACTGTCCTGGTGTTGACAGAGCCCTCCACATCAGTGACAGCCAATAGCAAGGAGGCCCCACTACAGGACACACAGGACATCACCACGCCTTTGTCTGTAGTTGAGGAACCCCTACGAAAGCGAGAATGTCGAACTAGACATCCAGCCAGACATGATGCCCAGACCATGACCACCGCCAGGAAGTGGCCCTCTCCTGAACATTCTCCCTTGTGTGTGACTGAGACACCTTGTCGACTGTCCACTCTCATATCTCCATTTTCCCATGGCCAGAAGACTGGACCTGGACTACCCACAGCTGGCCTCACCACTCTGATGATTTCAGCCGCCATGACCCCACTCATCACCCATTTCACTCGTCAATCCCAAATAAACAACAATTGAGCACAATTACTGCCTATGTATTTTATTGTCATGAGTACGAATGGAACTGCCAATACGTGTGCAAATGGCAACGCATCACCCAGCACATGCATGAGAGGGTGATAAAATGCAGGGAGGTCATTCGTGGAGCAGCCAGTGGCTGGAGATATGTGTAAATGGAGGCAAAAGTCCAGGCCGGGACCAGAGTTTGCCACTACAATGTCCTGAAAGTAGAGCGAGACAGAGACAACAATCACGGTAGGAGTCACAGATGCCAACTCAACACAAATTCACTGTAGGAACAGGTATCCAAGTCAGATTTGCCAGTCCAATCCACGACCATATGTCCCGTCCTAACACACAAAAACAACACATATCAATCAAATGGTCCCACCTGCATAGCACCCAGCGCCAGACCTGACCCCATACCTACTGTCAACAACAACAATGCAGCACTGCCACCTAATGTCGACTCCCAGAATAGATGCTGCACTGATGCAACAACCCTGTGTGGCACACACATAGCACATGAACTGGCAGCTCACAATACATTGTTCATACACATTGATGGCACGAGTGCACCAGTACAACAGCTGCGTGACTATGTATAGGCCTGACCTGTACAGTTGTCACATACCTGCATCCTAGCCAAAGTAATGTCGAATCAGCTCTGCCCTGGAGTCAGCTGCATCCTCACCATCCTCCTCCTCATCACTCTCCATGTCCCCCTTCATCAGCCACTGGTACAGCTACCTCCACCTCTGCATCCAGCAATGGGATCTGACGCCTCAGGCCCAGATTGTGCAGCATGCAGCAGGCCACAATGACCTGGCCCACCGTCTGTGGTTTGTAGAACTGGGCACCCCCGGAGATATGCAGACACTGGAACCTGGCTTTCAGCAGGCCGAAGCACCTCTCAATTACCCGTCTGGTACGAGCGTGAGTCTCATTGTAACAATCCTCTGCAGCTGAAGTTGGATGTCTCACGGGTGTCAGGCGCCAGAGTCACCTGTGTGCACAAAGGGAAGAGGCATGTCAAGACCGGGAGGACGATAGGACAGGGACACAAGAGTGCAGAGAGTTGAGGGGCACACATATGCAGGGGTACATATTGTTGAGCCAGGCCTGATCCCCCTGGAGTGGTGCCATCATATGTGGGACACTGCTGTTCCGCAGGATGAAGGACTCATGCACAGAGCCGTGGTACCTGGCCATCACCTGGGAGATTTACTGGTCCATGAGACACACCACCTGCACATTTACCAAATGGAAGTTCTTGCGGTGCCTATAGACCTGTTCACTCCTCCTGGGTGGCACCAGGGCAATGTGGGTGCCATCAACGGCTCCAATTACATGAGGGACGTGTGCCACTCCATAGAACACAGCCTTGACAGTGGGCAATTCTGCACACTGGGGAACCTGATGTAGCTGCACATATATTTGACCAGGGCACATAGCATATCCCTCAGGATGCTGCTAAACATGGGCTGTGACATCCTAACTGCCAGGCCTACTGTGACCTGCAAGCAGCCTGATGCAAGGTATTGGAGAAACGACAACACCTGCACTGTTGGAGGGTTGGTATTGAGATGATGAATGGCAGGTACCAGATCTGGCTCCACCTGGGCCACCCATTCCATTTTGGTCACACTGTTCAGGTCATAGGTCTGGATGACGTGATGCTCCTCCAGGGTCAGCTAGGGGCCTGTACACCAGTGCATTCCTCATCCACAACCTTCCATCATACCTGGGAACAGGGGAGAGTTGGAATTATGTTGTGCACCATAGACTGCGTCAACGGTGTTGATGTGGGCACAGTACAGCAAATGTCACCTATAATGCACATACTAACATGCACATTACACATTGGACATGTAAAATGGCAGCCACCTATCTGCATGCATGGGGCAGTGGAAGTGAGATCATCCCGCCAGTGTAACACATCATGGCGGTAGGCAGTCACGTCCGCCATGCAACTCACCATTGGTTAACACCGTTGCCTATGGGAGGCAGGTGTCAAGGATGATCACCGCCGGGGGTGACAGTGATGGCCGTGGCAGCCGTGACCGCCATTTCATGTGCACATGATCAATTGACTCCTGAACCTTGTGCACTGAAAACGTCCACTGCTTGTGCTGCTGTGTACTGACTCTGGTAGCCAAGCTGCCACGTCCTGCAGGAGATAGGGCCCCAGTCTTCACCCAGGAAGAAATGGAGCGGCTTGTGGACTGGGTCCTGCACCTGTATGAACAGTTGTATGGGGCACCAGAGCAGCAGGTGAGCCCAATGTCATTGTTCTGTATGTGAGTTGGGCGCATAGGGATGGGGACCTTGGTAGGTTGAAGTGTGTCTGGAGCATGGACATAGGCAAGGGGCTAAAGCTACGTTGGGTGATGACAGGGGGTGTGCAAGTGTGATGTATGCAATCTGCTGCTGTCCCAGGGATGCCACTCTACATGACTGTGTCCTTCTGTCAGGGTCACCCATGCAGGTCAGCGCCCATCAGAAGAAGGGGATTTGGCATGCCATCGCCAAGCACGTGCGGATTCTGGGTGTCCATTTCCGGCGGACCATCCTCTGCAGAAAGCGGTGGGAAGACCTGATATGCTGGGCCTGGAAGACTGCGAAGGCCCAGCTGGGGTTGTCCTCCCAACAGGGGAGGGGTGCCCATCAGACCCTGACCCCCCTAATGGCCCGTATATTGGCAGCGACCTGCCCTGAGGTGGATGGATGCTTGAGGGCAGCACAGAAGCCACATGGGAGTAAGTACTCACTCTCACTTGCAACATGTGCTGCCATGGTGGATCTGGGGGGGGCACCATTGGGTAGCTGTGGCGTGGGTGCTTAGTACAATGATGTCCACTATGCGTAGTGTCCATCTGGGAAGGATTGGCATCACAGTTGTGGGTAATGCCATACAGTCAGTGGTAGCGATGCAGACTCATCCAGTGTTGGAACTGTGTGGCCACCTACTAGCTAGATGTGCTTGCCAGCTAATAGCAACAGAATGGTTGGACCTGGGGTGTCAGGCCATTGTGACTAGTCCTTGCCAACCACTGTGCCAGGGAAGGATCCCAGAGAATCCTAGGGCCTCAATCAGCTGGCAGGCACTGCATGTGTAGTGGTGTAGGTGCACCAAGTGGTCACAGAGCTACTTTACAATAGCCAAGTAGGCCTGCCAACTGCAAGATTCTGTTGGGTGTGCAGTCCTTTACATGCCCTGTTGCCCTCAATGAGGAGGCTATTGACCTCCTCAGGTCCGTTTCTCTGTGGGGCAGACAACTATAGTGAATGCCATCCAGGGATGCAATAGTGCAATGCGTTCCTGGAAGGCATTCACTGTGCTTTGTCTGGCTTACAGAGATCATTTCAGGCTCTGGCCTTCTCATTGACAGCAACCAGTGTCCCTTTTTATTTCTGTAACCCCTCTAGCTACCTGTACCCATACTCACATCCCTCTCCCCTAACCCATCCAAGGCACACCTACTGATCCACATGCATCCACATCAACAGACACGTATGCAAGGACAGACATAAGCACCACAAACGCCACCATGCACGCACACAACAGACACATGCAGATGTGACAACCTCCACACCCTGCACCGACTCCCTCCACCTCCCCCCTCACAGTCAGTATACCACTCACACCTGCAGTCAGCACCACATAGGTCACTGATCCAGCCACATGTGCCCTCACTGCCACTGTCCCCACATTATCTGACCCCCATTCAAGCACCCCATACACCACTGGCGTAGACAATATGACTGTCAACACACCCACATGCAGCACATCCACCCTACCTGCAGACACCACCCCAACATATACTCACACGTCCCCCCTGCCATCTCCCTGCATCTCATCCCCACTTCCTCCCAGTACAACTAAAAGCCTGCACTCACCCAGGACACACATTTCATCCAACTACGCACCTCACAACCATATTCACTCCCTCCACTCCCAAACATCCCTACCTTGACCTCCCATGTGTCCCCAAAAAACGTTTCCTCTGAGAGTTTTCCCTGCTCCCCACCACTGACCCAGTCCCTGTTCCCCTCAAGTGCCCCTGCTACCCTTCCAAAGCCCCTGCCTTCCATCTCCCAGTCCACCACTGCCCCTGGCAATGCCCCTCCACCACCTGAACTTCATCCCCTGTCACGTCCACTGCTCCTCCTGCAAGACCTATGCCCATGCCCGCTCCCTCCACTTCCAAGGCCAAGCCTGCTCCCTCCACTCCCAAGGTCAAGCCCACTCCATCCACTTCCATGGCCAAGCACACTCCATCCACTTCCAAGGCCAAGCCCACTCTCTCAATTTCTAAGGCCAAGCCCAAATCCCTACCCCGGCTAGCCCCCCCTCCAAGCCCAGACCAAAGGACCCCCCTCCAAGCCCAAAGCCCCACACCTGAGGTGCCTGCATACTCCATTGATGCCCCAGCCCTGTGGAGATATGCACTTTGCAGTCAGGAGTCAAGTTGGGGCATCACCTTGTGCCCAGTGTACTCGGGCACTGGGGGAATTTTGGACTGGCCCTTGGGCCTGTGTGTTCATTGTTTATTCAAATTTTAACTTTTGTAATATATTAGCGGCACCACACCGTTGGTGTTCATGGTACTTACCTAGTCCTGGTGTTCCTTCTACATATATGTGTGGTGGTTGAGGGTATTAGCGTGTATGCGTGTGTATTGTGTGTGTGTGTTTGTTGGTATGGGTGTTTGAGTGTGTGTGTGGGCATGGCTTCCCCTGTCGTGTATGTGTTGTATGTGTGTACTAACGTCATTCCCTCCAGTGTGTGGTAGGCTGGTGTACTTACAGCTGGTATCTTGGTCACAGTCGCTGGTCTGGGAGTTGCATGGCCACATGGAGTATTGGGAGGAGTTGCAATTCGCATGCTATGGCACCTACGGATGTGCCTGTGTTCCTGAAGACATGTGTTGCCTTTTATGTTGTTCATTTCCACCAGGCTTTGGTGGCAGTGGGTCTGCCCCAGAAATCCTGTCAGTGTGCCACTTCATAATATGGTTGTGGGATACTGCCTGACTGCCGGCCTGAAGATGGCTGCCGCCTGCCGTGCCAACCCATTCGCTGTGGCGGTACTAATTATAGCTTGGCTGTGTTCTGCAGGTGCCTTCCCTGTACTTGTGATATGGCGGTCTTCACAGCCAGGCGCCTGTCAGTGTCATTACCTACTTATACTTTCATATTATATCACTTATACCATCTAAAATAATAGAATTTAGAACAATACTTATGACTGTGCACATTACATTATTTGTATGAGCAAAGTGCATGGTAGAGTGGCCAGTTATAGTTAATGTAATGTGGCTACCTAGTTCAATACGTTGTGTACAGTGGTGTGAGAGTTATAATAATTTGAAGATGTTGCATAAAGATATAACTTTAAGGTAAAAAAATCTATTTGTTGTGGTTTCAGTTTGGTTTGTATATAAAGAATACATAAATTTAAATTTAATGGGCTAATTATAAATTTAAGGTTTAGAATTTGTAATGTTTGCATAGTTTAGGTTTGGTTTGTATGGAAATAATAAATACAGTTTTCCTGTCTATTACAAAGGTTTGATAGTTGTTTTTTCATTGAATTGCAATATTTGTTTTTTTTACAAAATGTGTTTTAAACCATTGATTTTAGTGTTGTTGAGTGGAGTGTTGTTAAGTATAGTTGTGACCAGTACAGTGGAAGAGGGTATCATACAGCGTAGTGTCATAGAGTGTAGTGTTGTAGAGTGGAGTAGATTGGAATGGCATACAGTGGAGTGGCATATACTAGAGTGGTATACACTGGAAAGTGTACAATGGAGTGGTGTGTAATGGAGTGGATTAAACTGGACTGACAGAGTGGAATAGCGTAGAGTGGAGTGGTGTGCAGGAGAGTTGCATACAGTGAAATAACACAGGGTAAAGTAGCATGGAGTAGAGTGGTGCACAGTGGAGTGATGTAGTCTGGAGTGACAAAGACTGGAGTGGTGTAGCGTGAAGTGGCATAAAGTGGAAAAGTGTACAGTAGAGCTTTGTGGAGTGGAGTGGAGAAGTCTGGAGTGGGGTAGAGGGTAGTGGTGAACAGTGTAAAAGAGAAGAGTGAAGTGGCGTAGAGTTGAGTGGCATGGAGTGGAGTGGCATAGAGTAGATAGTGTGGAATTTGGTGGCATAGAGTGGAGTGTTGTAGAGTGGTGTAGTATACAGGGGAGTAGTGTAGAGTGGAGTGGCATAGAATGAAAAAGCATTAAGTGTAGTGGCTCACTGTAGAGTGACAGAGTTGAGTAACAGAGTGGAATAGTGTAGAGTGGAGTGGCATACAGTTGAATAGAGTAGAGAAGAGTAGTGTAGAGTGACGTGGCATGCATTGGAGTGGCATAAACAAGAATGGCATAGAATGGTGTACAGTGTAATATTATACTGTTGTTCAGCTCCTGCTATGGTAATAAGACTAAAGGGCTGATTGTGAGTTTGGCAGACAGAAACATCCGTCCACCAAACTCCCGATGGGGAGGGCAACGCCTGACCCATTACGATTTCTCACTGGCCTGACCGGTGGAAAGCAAGGTGTCTGCCAGTCAGCTCAGTAGGAAAGGTGCAGCAACATTGTCACTGTCTAATTATTGAGGTATGCAGGTGACGCCAGCACCCTCGAAATGCACACTGTCTGCACTGCAGACAGTGCCCATTTTGAGGGTACTGGGCAGGAGAACTCCTTGTGGCCCCCTGCACTTGTTCTGTGCCAACCTTTTCATGGTGGTGAAACTGCCATGAAAAGGTGGACGGAGAACAAGGTTGTAATCAGCAGGGCAGCTCTGAGTACAGCGCTGCCCTGGCTAATTACAACCAGGACTGCAGTCAGCCTGTCGGGATCACTGATCCTGGAGGTGACAGTGGTAGGTTGGCGGGTCTGCCTGCCAACCTCGTAATATGGTAGTCAGACTGCTACAGCAGAATCAGTCCAACCACCACCGTGAGCCAGCCTCGTACTAAGGCCCTGAGTGTTTTAGGACAGCAGCACCACCAAGTGTGGGTGACTGAGTCAGTATCACATCATCTGGAAGCTGTCGATCTGATTCCTGACTAGATCTCATGGGTTCACCCATCCCTAGAAACTAAAGGTGATTTGTGGCAACCGAAACCTGACACTCTGAGCCCTCAGGGAAATCATGGTGAACAGATCATGTCCCTTTTGCTCAGCTACTCAGAGACTCACACATGCCAAGGCAAAACACGAGATGCAATGCAATTATTGAATCAATTGCATCCTATTATAAAAAATATGGGCCCGCAATAATTATGCATGTGAAACATAGAACAGCGATCCTCATTACATTTAGTGTGAAAAAGATGAAGAACCGCACCATCTATATATGGTCCTAAAAGCCTAAAGAGTCCTACCTACACCTTATGTCTAAAAGCTGAGAGCCTAGCAGTGGTAACCCTTCTGCCTATCCCAATCTAAGAGAGGGACACCGACCCCATACCTGAAGAGGTTGGCAAGGATCTGCCTGTTGTCTGGATGGCGATCCTCTAGGGTAGCTGAAGAGCCAGGGCAAGGATCAGCAGAGCTGTCAATGGAAGATGTGCATTGCAGGACAGTAATGACTGGAATACCCTCTGCCTCCTTTAGGCCTATGTAGTGCTTCTATAATGCAGTGTTCTAAGAACAGGTCTGATGCATTAATGTGACTCCTGAGCTCCTGAAGTGGCAATACAAGTTAGAATATCATGTCCTGAAAATGACAGCCTTGAACAGGGAACAAAGTGAAATGTGGAGAAAGAGATGATAAAATGTGCAGTGCAAACAACTACGGGCCAGATGTATCAAGCTTTTTTGCATTCGCAAACGGTGCGAATTGCAAAATTTGGCCATTTGCGAATGCAAAAATGCCTTTCGCAATGTATGAAAGGCATTCACAGTGCAATTTTAAGGAATCCCTAAAATAGCTATTCCTTAAAATTGCGGCCCCTTTAAGAGAATCGCAAATTGCAATTCTATAAATTGGAAATCGCAAATAGAGTATCCTTATTTGCGATTTCCAAAGCACATGTATCAAGCATTTCCTAAATGAGAATTGGGCATTTAGGAAATGCAAATTAAAGTTTGGTGGTAATCATGTGCAAATTTTAAATATGCATTATAAATGCATTTTTAAAATTGACATGTAGCGCACACATGCAGGTGCTTCACATGTCCTTAAAAATGTTTGGGGTGCAGCAGAGGGGCCCTTAGGCCCCCAGAACCATGGGATTTGCATTTCCTAATTTGCAAATTCCTTACTGGAATTCGCAATTTGGTAAATACAAAAACAGTCACAACTATTGGCCTACAGGTGCATAGGTGTGAACGGGGTCAGATTCTCTGTTTGCGATTTGGTAATAGCATTTGAGAATTTTAAGAAATCTCTATTACTGAATCGCAAAATTCATACATACCATTTTGCATTTCTTAAATAGTGATTTCTTAAAATTTGCTATTTAAGAAATGCAATTCAGTTTCTTGATACATCTGGTCCTAAGTCTTCTTAGAATGAAGCAGCTGGTTAAAATATAAAACTAACAAGTTACAAGCTGTCTGTGCAAAAAAATATGAAATGTATATAAACCGTGTCTATGTGTAAAAGGCTCAGACTATGAGCCTAATGCTAAAATAAGGCTATTTAACCTAGGCACCAAGGAGAACCCACAACAATGTAGTGGAGTGTCATGAAGAGTGACGCATAGTGGAGTGGCATACAATGGAGTGGTGTTGAGTGCAGTTGTGCACAGTGGAATGGCATACCATTAAGTGGCATAGACTGGAATAACATAGAATCAAGTGGCATAATGCAGAGTTGTGTACAGTGGAATAGCATAGAGTGGAGTGCTGTTGAGTGTAGTGGAGTACAGTAGAGTGGTGTAGAGTGGAGTGGTATACAGTGGACAGAGTACAATGGAGTGGTGTAGAATGGAGTGGCATAGAGTGGACTAGCTTACAGTAAAGTGGCATACAGTACAATGGTGTACAGTGAAATGGTGTAAAGTGTAGTGAATACAATGTAGTGGTTCAGAGTGGAATAGCATAGAGTGAAGTGGCATTGAGTGTAGTTTCATAGAGTGGAATTATATACAGTTGAGTGACAAAGAGTGAAATGGGGTAGAGTGAAGTAGCGTAGAGTGGAATACAGTGAAGCGGAGTAGCGCAGAGTGTAGTTGTGTACAGTGGAACAACATATGGGGGGTCATTTCAACCCTGGCGGTACTGGACCGCCAGGGCTGAAATGACGGAAGCACCGCCAACAGGCTGGCGGTGCTTCCAGGGTCATGACGACCGCGGCGGAAGCGCCGCGGTCGCACCACCAGGGCCGGCGGTTTTCCGCCACATTTCCCCCGGATTACGAGTCCCCGACTGCATGCCTTTTCCTGGCGGTTTTAACCGCCAGGCAAAGGCTGGCGGTACGGGGAGTTGCGGGGCCCATCAATAACAGATGATGGATGGAATGCAGAGCAAATCCAACATTCAGCCTCAGTCACAGATCTGGGATTAGTCCATCAGTTTTTTGGCAGACGGGATACCCTGTCACAAACGTGACGGACATCCACCCCAAGTTCCATAGGAAATAATGGAACTTGTAATACGACGGGCAGGATATCCATCACGTTGGTGATGGAGTATTTCATCCTCCAAGGTCGTAATCAGGTCCCAGTTGTGAAAACAGTCCTTTGAAGTCACTAGCAGTCAAAAGGTTACTGAAAGTCACGGAGACTGGTGCAAATCCAAAATCTAGGCCGACCGTGATGGAAGCAAGGTCGGCTATAGAACCCAAACAGGGTCCACTGAAACAATACCTTTGATTGAGCAAAGCCTCAACGTCGAGGGCATGATGCATCAGGATTTTCCAAGCAGGGTCACTGCGTCATCGTTTGGCTTCACTGAAGTGAAAGTGATGCTTTGCCACCGAGCCACACAGAGGGTCGTCATTGGGCCACTCAGGCTGTGAATCCACTATCATCGAACAGCTTCTGCCTACGTGTCGAATGAACGATGTGGCAGCATTCCTCATGCACATAAGGTGATGCATTGTTTTTTTTTCAGAAATCAGCGGCAGGACCTACTGCTGAAACCTAGGACTGGAGGGGGGCACCTCAATGAATGGATAGGACAATGGTAGAGTCCTGCAGTACCAGGAGAGTTGCAAGGAGTCTTTGATATTTTTGAGACTGCAGCAGAACAGGGGACAAGCAAAGAAGCTGTTGGAGGATTATGGGTTCAAGGATATAGAGAACAACTCCAGCCCTTCTAAACTGCAGGCAAGAAGCAGCAGGTCAACACAGCAAAGCAAGTAGCAAAGCAGCAGTCCTTCCTACAGCAGTAGTAGGCCAATACAGCAATGCCGATGCAGAGTGGCAGCACAGCAGTTCTTATTCCTAGCAGTGTCCTTGGTTCCAATAGAGATCTGATTTTCTGGGGTTTGGGTTCCAGTACGTAAACCCAAATGTGCCTTTGAATTGGGGGAGACTTCAAAAGAGGGCTTTGAAGATCGCAAGGTTCCTGCCATTCTCTTCCTCTATTTATTCTAGAAGGGGTTATGCAGCCCTTTGTGTGAGGAGAGGCATAGGCCTATTCAGTAGTAAGTGTCAGCTCCTCCCACCCATCCAGCCGAGGAAGTCCCACCAGCTTGGTGATGGGCCATCAGAATACATATGACACACCTAAGCTAACTTTGTGTGTGACTCTCCAGAGGGAATGAACAAAGCTGTGCTGTCAACAACCCCAGACATGTATTCAGAAACAAACAGAGGCACAAAATGGTTAAAGTAAGAAAATGCCAACTTTCTAAAAGTGGCATTTTTAGTCTTACAATTTAAAATCTGAGTTCACCATAAGTTGTGGTTTTAAATTGTAAGTCCAGAGACACGAAACTCCTTATTTCTATTGTTTACCAAATGAAAATTATACCTACAAGATATTTTAAGGTAATCCCAATGCTATCTTATGGTAGAGATAGGCCTGGCAATAGTAAAGGACGAATTTACGAGTTTTTGACTCTCTGGATATTAAAATTACATGTTCAACTTTTTAAATACACTTCACCCTGCCCTTGGGACTAATTTGGGCCTACTTTCAGGGTACATTACATGTAATAAAAAGGAAGTTTGGGCCTGACAAGTGGGTACACTTCCCAGGTCAAAACAGCAGTTTAAAACTGCACAAACAGGCTCTGCAGTGGCAAACAGGCTCTGCAGGCTCTCATGGTCCTGAGACATGCTTGCAAAGCTACTGTAGTAGGTGGCACAATCAGTGTTGCAGGCCCACTAGCAGCATTTAACTTACAGGCCCTGGGCATATATAGTGCACTTTACTAGGGACCTATAAGTAAATTAAATATGCCAGTTGTGGATACACCAGTGTTACCATGTTTTAAATAGAGAGCACATATACTTTAGCACTGGTTAGCAGTGGTAAAGTGGAGATAGTCCTAAAGCCAACAAAAACACAGTTATAAAACTAGGAAGAGGGATGCATTATGTTTATGGATAAACCTACAGAAAGGACCAGTTACAATACTTACCTATTACCAGTCTCCTAAAGTGGTAATAGGAGGGGGGTGTGGCCAAGATTGCGGCGCGCTAGGACGTGCCTGTCCGAGCTCCGCCGCCCTGGCCCCGAAAATTGCTGACTGGCCCACCGGGGGACGCTCTGAGGCCCCCCCCGAAACAACGGTCGCTTCCGTGGGCTGCTGACCGTCCGTCGGAGGCTCTGGGGCGCGCTGCGCTGCTCCCGTTTGGGGGGAGGTGGCAGGCCCTGAAACGCGTTCGAGGGCGGGGAGCGGCGGCCTGGGCCGTGAGGCGGGCCCTCCTCCAGCGGCTTACTGGACTCGCCGCCAGAGGAGCTGAGGGCCGGGGGGGCTCGTTTTTGGCCCTGTGAGTAGAGAGACCGCATTGGGGGCCTCGGCCCCAGGATCCACGAGCGCTTTGGGCGCGGAGGGCGCCCCCCACACAGGAACTGTTAGGGGCTGGAGGTTGGCACCCCCCAACCTAGCGCGCCTCTGCGAGATGGAAGAGAGGCCTGAGATCCCGGTCGCAGACTGGGGAGGCCTTCGCATTGCCACATGGTGGCTCCTCACCCACCAGGAATACAAGTAAGTGCGGGCCCGTGCATAAGGAGGCAGAGGCCATAAAAGTGAAGCCTCACAAGAGGTGGTTACCAGGTGCTGGGCCCAGGCGCAGACTTCGACATGGCGACACCTGGTGATCTGTCCCAGGCGGAACTTTTGGAGATACTTGAGGGGCTGATCCGACGAACTGCGATTGGGCCCGTGAGCTATGGCGATGTCTAAATCCAAGCAAGAGCGTTCAGTGAGGGAAATGCTGACAGGGGTCCGCCTGACATCGGGTGGTACGGCCGAGGACTCACCGGCGATGAGAACTCTGGAGGGTCGGGTGGACGTGTATCCAGATGAGTGTTCACCGGTCACGAAGGGCTTTTTGACCTCCCTGTTTGATTCGCTTCGGAGCGACATACAGGAGCTGCGAAGGGACATATCCCAGGAGATGAAGGAGCTGCGAGGAGAGGTTACCTCCTTGGGAGAGCGAGTTTCTCAGCTGGAAGATGGTGAGATTCCTCGTGGTTAAGAGTTGGTGGGCCTGCAACAGGAGGGAGTCCGCCTCCGAGAGCAGCAGGATCTTCTCCAGCTAGCGGTTGAGGATTTGGAAAATCGCTCGAGGAGAGAAAATATCCGCATCAGAGGGGCTCCGGTGGGGGTGGAGAAGGAGGACATTGGGGACTATGTGATGTGCCTGTTTCGCTCTCTACTTGGCCCGGATGAGACGTAAGAGATAGTCCTGGATAGAGTTCATCGAGTCAGCTGCGCTGGTGGCCCTGGAGACCGCCCTCCGGACATTCTAGCTTGTCTCCACAATTTTGTCCTTAAAGAAAAGATTCTACAGCGGGCTCGCAATCTCCAGAAGGTACTTTTTAGAGGGCATGAACTCCAACTATTCCATGACCTTTCTGTGCGGACCCTGCAAAGGCGGAGAGAATTTAGACCGATCACAGAACACTTGCGGGCGCACAATGTGTCTTACTCCTGGGGCCACCCGTTCCGCCTGGTCTTCCACTGGGAGGAGCAGCTCCGGCAGGTGAAATCCATTTTGGAGGCAAGACGGCTCCTGGGTCTGGAGGATATATGCCAGGAGACGAGTGAGAGGGCGGCCTTGCCGGAGGGTGGTCCTCCGCTCTGGTGGTGAAAGGAGAAAAGAAGGAAGCCGCAGCGCCCAACGGCCTCGGAGCTGAGGTCGGAGAGGGAATCTGTTTTGAACAGTGTGGCAGCTGGAACTTCAGCTTAGAGAAGAGTGGGTGGGGGTGTCCCGGACTGCGGTTGGCCTTGCTGTGAACGGCATGTCGGCCGTTGGAGAGGGTCAGGGCGGCGGGGGCAATGGACCTGGTTTACCAAACATGGATGGATCTCCTGCCCTCTGGAGACTTTCCCTCGTGAAGACGGATGTTCGAGGACTTTTGTGCTCTATGCACCGGTTGTGCGTATTGGTTGAATGCTGTTGGGTTTCCCTGCGATGCTGGCTTTTTTGTGGAGATACTCTCAGGTCTTGTTGCTATAGATGGTATAGATTTTGGCATGGGGGTGTTCTTCTTATGCGCTCCCTTCCTTCTTGCAAGCTGCCCTCATTTTAGGATATGATTATTAAATGACAAGCTTGAATGTCCGTGGGCTCAATAACCCTACCAAGAGGTTAGCCATCCTGTCCGCCCTTGAGAGATCGGGGAGTCACATATGCCTGCTCCAGGAGACACACCTCGTCCCAAAAGATATTTATCGTATGCGCTTTAAGTGGTTCCCCAGGCAGTTCTGGTCCTCGGCAACATCAAAGCATGCAGGGGTGGCGATACTATTAGCGCGCTCATTCCCTGGGAAAGTGGTGTCAAAACTGCATGAGGTGGAAGGGAGGCTTCTAGCTATGAGAATGAGACTGGGTTTTTTTTCCTTCACTATTGCCTCTCCATACACGCCTAACTCCCAGCAGGAAACCTTCTTAAAACAGGCTTTAACCCCGCTGCTGCAATCCCCTGACGGTGCCATTCTGGTGGGGGGCGATTTTAATTAGGTGATGGATGGTGATCTGGATCGTTCAGGTCACTGGTACGGGCAGACAGGGTCAATAACTGAGGCTGGTCATCAGTGGCTGAGTGAGTGTGGCCTGGAGAATGTGTGGAGGAGGGCACACCGCACGTTAAGAGATTATTCCTTTTACTTGGCAGCGACTAAGACATATGCTGGGCTGGACCTTTTCTTGGCCTCGCAGGAGTTTCTTTCCTGGGTCCGGGAGTCACTGATTGAGCCTCGAACCCTGTCGGATCACACCCCGGTTACAGTTGAGGTCCACATTAATATGGAATGCGTGGGTGCATCGGTGTGGCAATTTAGGGACTCAATGCTTCAGAATGGTGCAACAGTAGAGGCGATTCGCAGGGCAATAATAGACTTCCTTAGCCGTAATGACGACGGGACTACTAGCATGTCGACGCTGTGGAGGCACTGAAGTCTGTATTGAGGGGTGAGGTGATGTCGCTGTCCGCTAGGGATAACAAAGCAAGGAGACTACTTAGAGAGGATTTGGAACAGTGAGTGAGGGTGCTGGAGCGTTCACTCAAACACACCGGAGCACCGAGAGTATGGCGAGAGCTTGAGAAAGTAAGGAAACATTTGAGGAGGCTGGACTGGGATAGGGCAGAGTACGCAGTGGTTCGCCTTAAGCACAAGTATTATATAGGAAGTAATAAATGTGGGAAGCTACTAGCACATCGGTTGCGAGCGCAGCGCGCAGCGTCAATGATAAAAGTGGTTCGCTCTCTCTCTCGGGAGCGGAAGCACGTACAAGCGACCAAATAGCAGAGGCCTTTGCGGAGTTCTATCAGGAACTATATGGGGCCGAGGAGCCCGGTAATTCAACACCGGAGTGTAGGAGGCTGGCCTGGCTTGTAGTGGGTATCAAGGGGTACTTACACTCTGTACCAGGTCCAGTTATCCCTTATTAGTGTAGAAGAGGTGTTTCTAACAGCTTAGGCTGATAGAAGGTAGCTATAGCAGAACAGCTTAGGCTGAACTAGGAGACATGCAAAGCTCCTACTATACCACTGGTGTCATATGCACAATATCATAGGAAAACACAATAAACAGATATACTAAAAATAAAGATACTTTATTTTTATGACAATATGCCAAAAGTATCTCAGTGAGTACCCTCAGTATGAGGATGAGAAATATACACAAGATATATGTACACAATACCAAAAATATGCAGTAATAGCAAAAGGAAGTAATGCAAGCAATGTAAAGTTACAGTAGATTGCAATAGTAGCACATAGGTATGGGGGCAACACAAACCATATACTCCAAAAGTGGAATGCGAACCACGAATGGACCCCAAACCTATGTAAGCTTGTAGAGAGTCGCTGGGACTGTAAGAAAACAGTGAGGGTTAGAAAAATAGCCCACCCCAAGACCATGAAAAGTAGGTGTAAAGTGCAACTATAACCCCCAGAAAGCACAGAAGTTGTGATAGGGGGTTTCTGCAAGGAAGACCAACACCAGCAAAGCAACAACAGTGGATTTCCGGACCTGAGTACCTGTGAAACAAGGGGACCAAGTCCAAGAGTCGTGACAATGTCGAGAGTGGGCAGATGCCCAGGGAATGCCAGTTGAGGGTGCCAAGGAGCTGGCACCTGATGGTAGAAGCTGTGAATTCTGCAAGAACGAAGAGGGCTAGAAACTTCCCCTTTGGAGGATGGATGTCCCACGTCGTGAAGAAGCTTGCAGAGGTGTTCCCACGCAGAAAGACCGCAAACAAGACTTGCTAGTTGCAAGGGTCGCAGTTAGGGTTTTTGGATGCTGCTTGGGCCCAGGAGGGACCAGGATGTCGCCACTTGGATGAGGAGACAGAGGGGGCACCCAGCAAGTCAGGGAGCGCTCACAGAAGCAGGCAGCACCCGCAGAAGTACTGGATCAGGCACTTAGAAGAGGAGTGAACCAGAGTCCACCCAAAGACACAAAAGGGAGTCCCACAACGCAGGAGGACAACTCAGAAGGTTGTGCACTGCAGGTTAGAGTGTCAGGGGCCCAGGCTTGGCTGTGCACGAAGGAAATCCTGGAAGAGTGCACAGGAACCGGAGCAGCTGCAAATCACGCGGAACCCAGCAATGCAGTCTAGCGTGGGGAGGCAAGGACTTACCTCCACCAAACTTGGACTGAAGAGTCACTGGACTGTGGGAGTGACTTGGACAGAGTTGCTGAGTTCCAGGGACCACGCTCGTTGTGCTGAGAGGAGACCCAGAGGACCGGTGATGCAGTCTTTTGTTGCCTGCAATTGCAGGGGGAGGATTCCGTTGACCCACTGGAGATTTCTTCAGAGCTCCTGGTGCAAGAAGGAGGCAGGCTACCCCCAGAGCATGCACCACCAGGAAACAGGCGAGAAAGCCAGCAGGATGGAGCGATAAAAGGTTGCAGTAGTCGTCTTTGCTACTTTGTTGCGGTTTTGCAGGTGTCCTGAGCAGTCAGCGGTCAATCCTTTGGCAGAAGGTGAAGAGAGAAGTGCAGAGGAACTCTGGTGAGCTCTTGCATTCGGTATCTGAGGAATTCCCTAAAGCAGAGACCCTAAATAGCCAGAAAAGGAGGTTTGGCTACCTAGGAAGGAGGATAGGCTAGTAACACAGGTAGGAGCCTATCAGAAGGAGTCTCTGACATCACCTGCTGGCCCTGGCCACTCAGAGCAGTCCAGTGTGCTAGCACACCTCCGAATCCAAGATGGCAGAGGTCTGGGGCACACTAGAGGAGCTCTGGGCACCTCCCGTGGGAGGTGCAGGTCAGGGGAGTGGTCACTCCCCTTTCCTTTGTCCAGTTTCGCGCCAGAGCAGAGCTGGGGGATCCCTGAACCGGTGTAGACTGGCTTATGTAGAGATGGGCACCATCTGTGCCCATCAAAGCATTTCCAGAGGCTGGTGGAGGCTACTCCTCCCCAGCCCTGACACCTTTTTCCAAAGGGAGAGGGTGTAACACCCTCTCTCTGAGGAAGTCCTTTGTTCTGCCTTCCTGGGCCAGGCCTGGCTGGACCCCAGGAGGGCGAGAAACCTGTCTGAGGGGTTGGCAGCAGCAGCAGCTGCAGTGAAACCCCAGGAAAGGCAGTTTGGCAGTACCCGGATCTGTGCTAGAGACTCGGGGGATCCTGGAATTGTCTTCCCAATGCCAGAACTCACAAAGTCCGGGGAATTTGCCCTGAACGATGTGGGGGCACCTTGGCTAGTGCCAGGGTGCCCACACACTAAGTAACTTTACACCCAACCTTCACCAGGTGAAGTTTAGACATATAGGTGAATTATAAGTTACTTATGTGCAGTGTAAAATGGTTGTGAATTAATGTGGGCATTATTTCACTCAGGCTGCAGTGGCAGGCCTGTGTAAGAATTATCAGAGTTCCCTATGGGTGGCAAAAGAAATGCTGCAGCCCATAGGGATCTCCTGGAACCCCAATACCCTGGGTACCTCAGTACCATATACTAAGGAATTATAAGGGTGTTCCAGTATGCCAATGTGAATTGGTGAAATTGGTCACTAGCCTGTTAGTGACAATTTAGAAAGCAGAGAGAGCATAACCACTGAGGTTCTGGTTAGCAGAGACTCAATGATACAGTTAGACATCGCACAGGGAACACATACAGGGCACACTTATGAGCAAGGGGCCCTGGCTGGCAGGGTCCCAGTGACACATACACTAAAACAACATATATACAGTGAAATATGGGGGTAACATGCCAGGCAAGATGATACTTTCCTACACGGAGGCCTTTCTAGAGGGTATAGCAATTACTTTCTTGACCGAGAGGGAGCCGACTTCGTTAGAACAACCCATAAGGGCGGAAGAGGTTATATCAGCAATCACGCGCTTGCAGGCCGGGAAGTCACCTGGCCCCGATGGCTTCTCTGCACCTTTTTATAAGACCTTCTGTATGGAACTTGTACCCGTTTTAGTGCGACTTTTTAATTCCTTTCGACATACGGGGGCTCTTACGTCTAGCATGTTGGATGCCACTATTGTGGTTATTCCGAAGCCGGGGAAGGACCCCGAGGAATGCGCCTCATACAGACCGATCTCCCTCCTGAATATTGATGCCAAACTGTTCATTGGCATACTGGCACATCGCCTCAACTACTATATGCCGGGCCTTGTCGACCCTGACCAAGCGGGATTTATACTGCATAGGCAATGTAGTGATAACACCAAGCGACTGCTCCATCTATTGGATAAAACTGATCGCTCTCAAAGGGAGGCGCTCTTTCTTTCTATCGATGCCGAAAAGGCGTTTGACTGGGTTCATTGGCCATACCTGTTTAGGGTGCTAGAGCGCTTTGGGCTGGGCCCGGGTTTCATGGCATGGATCCGATGTATCTATCAGGCGCCTCGGGAGGCGGTACGAGTTAATGGGATGCTCTGGTTGCCATTCTCAATTCAAAGAGGGACCCGGCAGGGGTGCCCGCTCTCGCCCCTCTTGTTCGCACTTTATATGGAGCCCTTGTCGCAGCTGCTTCGTGATGACCCTGGGATTATGGGCATGAAGTTTGGGGGAGATAAGCACATCATCTCATTATACGCGGATGACGTGATTCTTACTTTGGTGGAACCTGCGACCTCACTGCATGCACTAATGGGTGTACTAGAGGAATTTGGAAGGGTCACGGTTTCCGGATCAATATGCTAAAGTCGCAGGCCATGAGCAGGTTTATTAATGCTGAGCATGAAAGAGATTTGAAAGCCTGATTCCACTTTATATGGTCTTCCTCAAAGCTCCCATACTTGGGGGTTGAGTTGGGGTCCACGGTCGCTCATACGGCGATGTTGAATTACACGAAATTGACCCGGGAGGTGCAGCGAGACTTGGAGACCTGGGGGAGACTTAAACTGTCTTGGTTGGGTAGGGTGGCGGCAGTTAAGATGACCATCCTGCCATGCGTACTGTACGTGTTTCAGGCACTTCCGGTGGAACCCCCGCCACGAACGTTAACAACCCTGCAAACAGCGGTCCTAAGATTTATATGGGAGGGGAAAGCGACGCGGCTACCACGACGGGTGATGTATGGCCCTAAGCAGGAGGGAGGACTGGCGGTCCCCTGCCTTCTACGATACTTTCAGGCGGCACAATTGCGTTTCCTATTAGAATGGAGTCACCCGTCCTCCGAGAAACATTGGTGCTTCATGGCCCAGGCAGTGGTTGGCTCACATATATGGAAGGAGCCCTGGCTTAAGCGCCGTCACAGAGCGCGTGGGCTGTATGTATCCCCGCTCACGGAGGTGTCGATGAGGGTGTGGTACCGTGTGGCCAGCAGAATGGGCTTGACGACCTTCCCGTCCCCAATGACCCCCCTTGGCGCGAATCCTGATTTTGGTCCGGGCCTTCAATCGAAGGCACTGCGTCGGTGGCATGAAGGGGGTTGTAAAAGGGTTGGATATCTCTTTGACGAACATGGAGTGATCCCCTTTGACCAGATGAGGGAAACATATGGCTTAACCGAGGCTGACAGGATGATGTAGTATCAAATACGACATTGGGCCCTGCTACCAGCTAACAGAACATTAATAGATAGGCCATTAACACAGTTTGAAAAATGGATTAAAATGAAAAAGGATGATAAGCGGGTGATCTCAGAGCTTTACGCTCTCCTGCGGGGGGAGGCCCGTCCGTCTAAGACTAAGGGTCAGCTGAGATGGGAGAGGGAGTTGGAGAGAGAGCTTTCTGATGAGGAGTGGGAGAGCATCTTTTACAGGACACACCACACAGCTTACAATGAAGCAGGTACAGAGACAGCCTATAAAGTGGCCTCCTATTAGTACTACACCCCAGCAAGGATTCATGCTTGGGATCCCGCTAGGTCAGGCCTTTGTTAGAGGGGGTGTGGGGGGGTCGCTTGTCCATCTACTATGGCATTGCCCTAAGCTCCATCGGTACTGGGAGAATATAATAGACATTATTGACACGGCGTTTGATACTCATATCCCCAGATTTCCTGCGTACACTCTGCTCAGCCTGCCTAACCCGCTCTCTTTCCCTCTGAGATCATTGAAAGGACGGCAGATGGCCTTGGCTTTATATGCGGCCCTACAGCTGCTATTAAGCGTGTGGGGGACTGACCAGATCCCGACGGTAACATCATGGCTCCATAAGCTTTGGTTTATCCTCGCTATGGAAAAGCTCACTTTGACTTCACAGCAGCATAGTGGGGACTTTAAAGAACTTTGGCAACCATTCTTACAAATACTGTCCATGGAGTTCACAGATCTGACATGTCCGACCTATTTGATAGTTTTGGAGTTGAATTGAGCGAAGGGGAGCGAATGTGCAGTAGATACGTACACATTGGGCCACGATTGCGCTGGCACAAGTCCTGGGATTGCATGATGGTTATATGGTATGCCAGCCGCGGGGAAACAATGTTTGAAGTTGTATTTAGTTTTTCTATCACTGTGCATGGAGCATGCTGTATATTAACGCATTTGTCCTATTCTGAAGCATTGCATATGTGATGTTTTATAATTGAAAATACCAATAAACAGATTTGATCCATAAAGTGGTAATAGGCAGGGAAAAATATAAAACTTTACACTTACCTTTATCTAAGGCCCTAATGCGGAACACAGCCAAAGTGTACTCAAAACAACATGGCTGCCTTTAACTTTTGTAAAGGCAGTCATTAGCAAATCACATAATGCCTTTACAGTACCCACTGGCGGTCACCACTGGGTAGTTATAGTTATGTCACCTGTTCCATAGGAAAATAGTTGTTTGTGTTGTTAATAACATTGGCACAATTTAATGCATCTCCACAAAACTTTCCAAAAAGGTGCTACTATTGACTAGTTTGTGCATGGAACATTTTGGAGTGACCCATCAAGCAAGGGATCTGAGAAAATAGGGGGTTCCAAAACGCAAAATCCCCATTCATTTTCTGCTGACTTCTTTAATAACCACTACCACAAAAATTGCTGAATGAAATTACATCAAATCTGGAAAGAAGCTAGAGCTTGTCCCTAAATCTTAGTCACATAGATTTAGCTTTTTGTGATTTGGTGTAAATCTGTTCAATAGCTTTTTAAAAATTAAGGTTGAAAAATATTTTTATATCTGGATGGTTAGGTTTGAGGGATTCTCGTGAGAGTCCCTCAAACACAATTTTAAAAAATAGAGACTTCTGATTGGCCTGGAGAATTTTCCCCCCTTGGGCGAATTTTCTCCCATTGGAGCAAAGCTCTGATTTACTGCCAGCAACATGCGAAAAATGATAAACATAATAGAATGGTGTGTATACCCTGTCCCTGTGGGGTACCCAGAAGGAACCCCCGGGCCAAAATAAAAAAGTTTTTTCCCCAAAACTCCCCCTCCAAGGCCATTTTGGGACCCAGGTACCCCATTCCTCGGGCACGGCACCATAATTAAGGGAAAGGGGCATGCAACCCCCTTCCCTCAGCCAATAATTAAGGTGAGGGGGCACACTGACTCTATCCCTCATCCTTATTAGGTCCCTGGGACCCCATACTCCATACTCCGTGGTTAAATTCACACAAAAAGGAGGGGGGCTGTGCGCCCACCCTGCCTAAGCCTTTAAAGGCCTCAGGGATCCCATCCCTGGAGCCATGTGTCAATTCACTTTTTTATTAGTTGCCTACTCCCCTGTCTGTTTATTTTAATTGCTTTCTTCCAGTTAGTAATTTGTTTGTACTCATCCCACCTAACCCCTAGCCATGGCATTCGCAGGCAGCGGTGCTGGCTCCCATCCACTCTGTGGCAGGCGGTGGCATGAGGGGTTGGTGCTCTGCTACTTGTTTAGTGAGATGGAAATTGCCACAAGGCCCCCTCACTGATACTTCAAAAGCCCCAGGGACACCATCCTCCAGGGCTGGTCCAAGTACTCTGTCCTGGGGAACCCACCCCATGGACAAAGTAGTTTCCCAGCCCGTGCGGTCAGGGAAACATGTTTTATCCCGCCAGGTGGGAGCATTTTAAAATCTCCCACCATGTGGGAGCAAACATGTCTTTCCCGCCTGATGCACTATGGGCAGGGTAGGCATGTCTGCTCCCAGATGGCGCTGGATTTAAAAATGCTCATGCCAGGTGGGAGCAGACTTCTCATCTGTCTCTGATGCTCATTTAACAGAATATAACACCTCAATGGAAAGCACTTACAAATATGAACATAGCAGGTGCCCCAGTTGAAGCTCCACTTCTGTAAAGGACAAACCATCCTAACTTCTTCTGCTGTGCCATATTAAAGCAAGTGCCCTCTCTCTACATGTACGCATAGAAAAAGTGTCTGAAATCTATGATGAATGTGAATGCGTCATTGGTTTATTGGAGTGCAATCACTACCATAGTGACTGTCCAATATTTCTTTCTCCTTGTCTGTTAGTCTGAGAGCAGAGTCCATGGCTCTCCCTTTTAATTACTGCTAAATATGTGAAGGTGCCAAATCACCTTCAAGCTCAGCCCGTTTGCCCCAGCCCGTCTCCACATTAGTTGTATGCAATGGATTTTCCACCGTTTTCCAGACTGAAGGACAGCTCAACTTACCAAAGGGTCCCAAGCGTATTTCTCACAACTTTTAATGGCATGAGGATGTCTCCACCAAACAAACATACAGGCCCTCATTATGACCCTGGCGGTGATGCACCGCCAGGGCCAACGGGGGCGGGAGCACCGCCGACAGGCCGGCGGTGCTCCCTTGGGCATTCTGACCGCGGTGCTTTGGCCGCGGTCAGAAATGGAAAACCGGCGGTCTCCCGCCGGTTTTCCGTTGCCCATTTGAATCCCCCATGGCGGCGCAGCTCGCTGCGCCGCCATGGGGGATTCTGACACCCCCTACCGCCATCCTGTTCCTGGCGGTTCGCCCGCCAGGAACAGGATGGCGGTAGGGGGTGTCGCGGGGCCCCTGGGCATGGCCACTGCAGGGGCCCCCGTAAGAGGGCCCCGCTAGTATTTCACTGTCTGCATAGCAGACAGTGAAATACGCGACGGGTGCAGTAGCACCCGTCGCACCTTCCCACTCCGCCGGCTCGATTACGAGCCGGCTTCATGGTGGGAAGGTCGTTTTCCCCTGGGCTGGCGGCCTTTCGGCGGCCGCCCGCCAGCCCAGGGGAAAAGTCAAAATACCCGCCGCGGTCTTGCGACCGCGGTACGGTATTTTGACGGCGGGACTGCCCGCCAAGGTCCGAATGAGGGCCACAGTTACATGGATAATTGCACTTTTGACGTTTACATGGATGATTGCCCTTATGCCAATACGTTTCACTGAAAGGAAACATCCTCTTGTGTGTTTACTTTGCACTTATGGCAGATGTCGGCTCGCTTATGTGAAACTGTTTTACTTTTCAGTTTACATGGAAAGAAAAGTCCGGTTAGGAGTTTACAACGCTAATACCTTTAACTCGAGTAAAGGCAGGACCCATTGCCTTGCAAATGCTTGTTTTCTGCCTGCTCCTGCCTAGTCATCCCCTTGTGTTCCTGCATAGCTAGGCATCATCCAAACCTATCCAGCCCAACTTGCTCCACCTGTTACAATTTGTTTATTCATTTTTCACTTTTTTATTAGTTTCCTAATCCCCTGTGTGTTTACTTGAATTGTTTTTCTCCAGTTAGTCTTATTTGTACTCGTCCTACGCAACCACTAGCCATGGCAATATAAGGCAGCGATGCTAGCTCCTGTACACCCTTTGGCAGGTGGTGACGTGAGAGGCTGGTGCTCCGCGACTTGTTTAGTGAGATGGAGATTGCAGTGCTAGTCTTTTATGCGCAGTCACCACCCTCTCATGCTTGCAACAGGCCCGGTTGAGGCTACAGCCTAGTGGAGTGTTGGCTGAGGTGGGGGCGAGTGCAGCACTACATGAACCACCATACCATGGTCTCCCAAATCCAGCAACAAGTTACTCACCACTGTGCCAACATAATTGACTGATGGTTGGAGCATATGAGAGTGGAGGTAGTGATGCTATGTGAGTGATGTTCTGTAAAAAAAATATTATGTTTATTTATTAGTATTTAGGAAACATTGCTTCACAGGTAGGTTTATGTGTATAATATTTGTGCAGTTGTCTCATCAATAATTTTACTGCCAAATTTACAATGATATTATCAAAGATCTCTTAGGGGATTTCATGAGTGATGTCATATTTGGGGCAAATAGCAAAGCATGGCAAGGGCACAAGTTATAGTTACCTTAGGGCACGAGTTATAGTTACTCAAAATACCTCTAACTAGAAAGCCTGAATTTCTGTTGTTTTGTGCGTGTAAAATCTGAACCTAACTATAACGTCCCAGCAACTTTATGTATGTTAGTGAATTTGTACGTTTTAAAAAAAATTCTATTTCCTAACTATAACGCCCCTGTAACTTTTTCACTGAATTTCTATGGTTTTTTTTTAATGTTAAGTAAGATGCCCATCGCAATGCATGGCGTAATGGGGGTTAGATGCAGGGCCTGGCTGGACATTGTGCTGGCCCCACCCACGCCTGCTCCCCTCTCCTCCTTGCCATCCACTGTCCAAGTCCATGACCCTACTCCCTCATTACAGCCCTGTGTGGCCATTGTTCTGCCACTGCCCTTACTACCTATCCTGAACAGTTAGCTTGCTGCCCCATCCACCTCCTCCTTACCCTCTGTTGACTGAGCCCAGGCACCAGTCCCCTCCCTCCTGCCCTGCTTGGTCCGATGTGCTGCCACTGCCCACCATTTGGCTTGATGTCCCTGCCCTCTTCTCCCTCCCTATGTTGCACAATTCCATCCCCATCATTGCTCTCCTGCTTAACCTCTGTGCTTAGCTTGCTGCTCCTACCCTCCTTCCCTCTGCAGGTGAAATGAGGGTTTTGACAGGCGTTTGGGCTCACTAATTGATGCGTACACGCCGCAGTACGGAGCAGGAGTTTATCTCCCGAATTATAAATCCTGTTTCGTTTTACGTTCCTGGCAGGTACAATTTCCTTCGTTTTATTTCTTTATTTGGCACTGATTACCACTAAGGATTGCGTGGATAACATTATGCTTGTTTCAACTTAGATATGACTGGTGCTTTCGGCATTCGTATAAAGTAGCTTGAAGCAGCCTCCCACATGTCCGTTTAGATACTTTCAGTTGAAGTAAATTACAAGTTACGTTACACCAAACATCGTACACGAACGAATGTGATGGCAGCACTCTTTTTAATCACTTTGATGATTTCATGTGGCCCATAAACTCGGATTTGGTTTCACGCTTGTATGATTTCTTTAGATTGGTATTTTCAGTATACAACGTTGTTTCACGGGTGTCGCTCTAGCATCTTTTCTCTCCACCACAATAGACTATACAATCCCGCAAATTTTTTCACCAATTTATGTAGGGGTTTCATGGTAATTAAAAAAAAAATTGTTAACATTTTAAATTTTAAGCATGAAAATTGGCAGTTATCTTGACTTGATGCTCAACTTCAATATATTTTATTTATTTATTTGAGTTCATTTGGTCTAGAGATCTAGGCCATTTTGAGTAACAAAGATAACAATCATACATGATAAAATAGTATTTGTTAGAAAAAAAACAAGATAACAATAAAAAAAAACAGTAATAATCAGGACAGTATAACAATAAGATCAACAAGACTAAGTATTTGATTATAGATAAAAAGTACAATAAATAAGACATGGCTAAAATATTAAGGATGAAAAAAGATAAAAAACTAGAATATAAAATTCTGTCTAACATACCAATGTGTGCAATTGTTTCCCCGTAAGACCTGGCCCTCGTCAATCCTCATATGGAGGCAAAAAAAATAACAGTTGAGACTCCTTCTGTCGACTAATGTCAGGATGGCTCACATGCCCTTTGAAACAATAAGCCTACGCCGGATGTACCAGGCCTCCGCGAAAAATTTGGTAACTGTAATAGCTACCACGGAGGATGAGTCGTATGTACAGATTCTGGTGGTGTTTGCTCTATCATGTAATGACATATTTTTGCAGAGGGGAATGATACACCTCCCTCTGGGACTTTTATACAGAGGGCAGAAAAATAGTATATGCTCTATTGTTTCTTTACAATTTTGGCAAGAGATACATCTATCATTTGAAGCGATGTTAGATGACCAGTGAGCCGTAAAACCATTAATAGGCAGTGTACCATATCTTAGTTGGAGATATAAAGCACGGGCGTACGGAGGCATGGGAAGTTTCAAGAAGTTCTCAGGCCAGGGCTTGTGCTTGAATTGGAGAAATTCCATTGTTAGCCTGCCCGCCCCTTTTTGGTGCAAGGAGTCTTCGTTAACTTTCTCCCAATATCTTTTTGTGACAAGTTTCTTTGCATTATCGGGGATTTGATCCGGATAGTTCCAGTAGGAAGGAAAAACTATTTTGTCCCAGGGAGATTTCATTTCCTTCAGCCAGGGGATTTTCTCCAGTGCCTGGGGGGTGGCACTGAGCTCTCTTATAGCCAGCCTATTTGGTTCGAGTTCAACAGATTTCCATAAGCGAATCCAATAGGAGAGAGGCCTTAGGGCTGCTGTGGTTTTGATACTGTTTAGACCTAGGTCTAGCCTTAGAGGGGTCATTGGTGAGCCCATACCTAGCCGGGCAATCTGTCTAAGGAAATGGTTTTCCTTGGTTTGCAGAGTATCAAGGTTTTTGTGGGACCCCCAAAGTTCCGCTCCATAGAGGGCCGCTGCTCTGATTTGGACATTGTAAATCTCTGCAAGTATGTTCAAGGGGGGACTCGGAGCCTTTCTCGATCTACGGACAAGGGCCCCACCTCTCTGGCTTATAATGAGAGCCCCTTTGTCAATGGCTGCCATCCATTTGCCTGTGGTCGATAGTCTGAAACCCAAGTAGTCAAACTCTTCTACTTTCTCCAATGGAATCGAGTTCATTTCTATGCTTACGCGCGAGCGTTTCTTGGAGGTACTATATATCATGAGTTTTGTTTTCTTAATGTTTACGTCCAGACCATAGTCACTACAAAAAACACAAAATTGGTTGATCAGGTTTTGGATTCCCATTGGCGATTTAGATATCAAAATTGTGTCATCTGCATATAGCAGACACAGGATTTTTTTCCCAACCAATTTAGGTGAATCATTTATACAGTTCTCTAAGTAGTGGATGCAATTATTGATATATAGCAAAAAAAAGAGTGGGTGCCAGAACACATCCCTGTCTAACTCCTTTTTTAATAGCTACGGGGTCAGTCAACTCACCCCCCTGGCCACATCTAATTTGAGCGAAAGTATTTTCGTGCAGTTGAGCAATGAGTTTCAGGAGACCAGATGGCACTCCCATGTTTGATAATGTTGACCACAGCAGGTTCCTGGGGATCAAATCAAATGCGGCTCTGAGGTCTATGAAGACCACATAGAGATTACCCCTCCCCAGGTCAACATTCTTCCATTTTATTGACATGAATCTTAGGGCTTGGTCAACTGTACTCACTGCAGGTCTAAATCCTGCTTGTAGGTCAGAAAGAGCTTCGGACTCCATAATCCATTCCTCAAGATGGAGCAAAAGATGCTTTGCATAGATTTTTTGGGAGCAACTTCAATATAATATGGCACTTTGGGTGATAGTTTAAATAAGATTTATAATATGTTTGTTACTCATTGTTCCAATTCTTTATTTGTTATTAATAGAGACTTTCAAAGAATTAAGTTATAAGCCCTGAGGAAGTCGATGCAAATATTCTTCGCTTGACGAAACACGTGTTGGCTGTGTTTTGGAGGCTGTTGCTTTGGACTTCAGTCAAGGGGATCTTTTCAGAGTCAATAAATAAGAAATTGGACTCAAGCTGCTGGTTATTGTTTATTTGGATCTTTGCAACAAGAAGAAGATTTGTGGATACTCGAGATATGGACAATAATATTTTCTTTACTTACACGTAGCGGCTTTGATTTCTTGATTATTCTTTGAAATTCTCTTCAGAAAATTTTGGAGGAGTTGGGAGGACCCTCCTTCAAGGAGCAGCGTGGCAATATTGGCTTAGTGACTAATTAATGGTGTAGTTTCCATGAGCGCCATCCCTATATATCTTTTTCTCCAATTTCTTTCGTAATTATGCCCTCCTTCTTGCCCACTATGACAGTTGTGCTGTCATTATCCCTCCCGCTTGCCCTGCATTGTCTTCCGTGCTGAGACAGCCCCTCGACCTGTCCTGTGATGTCAGCTTGCTGGCCTGACCTCCTCCCACCTTTCCTCCGTTGTCTGTGTGTATGCCATTATAGTCTCACTGTTGCCTTTTATGGTGTGTTGTCCTTCCAGTTCCCATCCTGCTTGTTCTCCATAGTCTGCTTGCTGCTCCTACACTGGCCCCTTGCCCCCTGTCCTCTGTTTTTGATGAGCAGACCCCTATCCCCTCCCTCCTGCCTTGTCTGGTATATGTAATGCCCCTTCTTCCTCCTTCGTGCCCATCATGGTCCGTTATGCTAAAACTGTCCCTCCTGTTTGACCAGTATGGTTAGCTTGCTGCACTTGCCTCTGCTCTCTGTTGTCCATGTGCATGACCCTGTCACCTCCCTATTGCTTTCCATGGTCCATTGTGCTGCACTTCCGCCCCGTGTGACCTGTGTGGTGTATTGTGCTGCTGCAACTCCTGGCACCTGCCATGCAAAGTCAGTTTGGTGCCCCTGCACATCTCTCTTCTGCCCTCTGTTATCCACGTCCATGCCCCTACCACATTCCTCCTGTCCTCCATGATCCAATGTATAATACTTGCCAACTTTCGGAACTTGGAAATAGGGAGATATTGAAATAAATAACAGGGAAATTGATTTTTTCTACTCAACTTACATTGAAAAAGAGGAGGTTTTATGCAGGAGACAGATGAATAAAAGCCATTTCAGGCTTAACCACTTTGGGAGTCTTCTGCCTGAATGTCCTGTTGGCATGTTTGGCTGTACTGCCACTGCCTCTTATCTCTGCACCCAGTGAACATTTATATTGTCACAGCCTCTTTTGCCTGTCTTGCATGGTTGGTTTGTTGCCCCTGCCCCCTTTTCCCTGCCATCCATGGTCCTGTTGTGCTACCACTGCCCCTCTCACCTGCCCAGCATGGTCAACTTGTTTCCTCTGCACCATCCTTCCTGCCTTCAATTATCTGAGTTGTGCCCCCATCTGTGCCTCCCCACAGTATTCTAATGAACAACTTGATTGCTAACATTATACATTTATTACAAAAGTGTTGCACGCCTGATGTCATCTTGATGCAATCAAAGGTGTTATACCTAAAGCATTTAATTTAGAAATTATAAGAATGAGAGGGTCTAATTCCTATAGAAAATATGGGTAGTGCTCTAAAGTACTAAAATGAGGACATATTGTCTGAGTTTTCAAATAGCGATAAAGCACTTTTAAATTCCATATCAGGAACAGAGGCGAGGATTATGCATTGCTTTCTTCACTTTAATTAAACATAATTTTCAAAGAACTTAGTAAATAAAAAATATATAACAACGTCAACTACAAGTCCCATGAATCCCATGGGTGAATGTGTCCATCGTATTCATAGTCCAATTCCAATGCAGTCTACTGTATATAATCATGACATCCCTTTCTGTTTCTCTTTCTTCACTGCTTGTCAGTTAAGTCTTAACTTCTCCTCAGATATTAATAGTTACATAGTTTAATTGTAATATTAATGCTATTATAATAATGTGCTTCTTCAGACAAGTATTGTGTTCTTCTAATATCGCACAGTAGCCTTTCCTGCCCGAGCGTTTTTTTTCCCGATTATCACAGGTCCTGAGGAAGCGCTCCCACGTGCCAACACAGTCCTGTAAGGTGCGCCAAGGCTTTTCTATCACCACTACTGTTCTCTACATGCCTCACTCGCATGTTAGGGAATTACTGTGAGGATTTCCCTTTGGGTTTTCCTTCACAGTTGTTTCCCTGCCAAACCGTTACAGCGGTTGACATATTTTTTTTGTTTTTTCCCATATTAATTCACTTCTCTTTCTATCTGCACTATCTAGTGGGAAGCTTGGCACTGAACAGCCAGGCTTAACTTAGAAGGCATTGTGTAAAGTATTTGTGCAATAAATCATGCAATAACACAGTGGAAACACCACAAGAATACACCACACAGGTTTAGGGAAAAATATAAGATACTTATCTGAGTGAATTAAGGTCAAAACTATCAAGATTTGATAATCACAATTTGAAATGTCACTTTTTATAAAGATAAGAATAGTCTTTAGTTCCTTAAAGCAACAATTATCTCTTGCAAGCACAAAGTACCACGTTTGAGTCACAATTACATGCACAAAGACCACAGAGGAGGAGATGTGTGGAAAAAGGTAGGTGTGTGTCAGATTTCTGGGTGCACACAGATGATTCGTTGATTTTTTTCTACGCAGCAAGGGCTTTGCATCAAATTCTGGCACACAGGCTTGAATCTGCTTAGCGATGCAGGATCTTTTGATGCCCAGGGATGATGCGTGGAAATCCTGGGGGTGCTGGACAAAGTCAAAGCTGTTGTGTTGTTCCGGTGGGTGAAGCATCAGACTTTGTGCTGCACGGCAGATGCTGCGCTGATTCCTCACGAAGGAATTCAGGCTGTGTCATTCCGGCTCAGGAATGAGTTGATCCGGTGGGCTGTACATCGAATTTCCGGTTGCAATGCTGGCACTGCGTCGATCTCCACTCGAGGAACTGGGCTGCGTTGTTCCAGTTCGGTGATGCAGTGATTTTCTCACCACTGGGCATACTGTGCTTCGATTCTGGCACGCTGTGTGTCGATGTTCACCAACAAGGAGTTTCTTTGCAGAGATGAAGTCTTTTTGGCCCTGAGACTTCAGGAAAAAGGTGGCAAGCTCAATACAAGCCCTTGGGGAGCACTTCTCAGCAGAGCTAGAGGCCAGCATGGCAGGAGGGCAACAGCATGGTAGCTGTTCTTTACAGCAAAGCAGTCCAGGCGAATCCTTTGGGAAGCCAGGCAGCTTCTCTTGGCAGGTTGCAGGTTGCAGGTTCTGGTGCAGAGTGTCTGTACCAAGAAGTGTTTAAGTTGGTAGGGTCAGAGACCAAGTTTATATACCAAAAAATGCCACTGAAGTGGGAGAGACTTCAAAGAGTGGTTTTGAAGTGCACAAGGTCCCTTTCAGTACAACCCTGTCTGCCAGGGTATCAGTAGGGAGTTTGTCAGTCCATTGTGTGAGGGCAGACCACTGTCCTTTGAAATTTAAGGTTCAGGCCCGCCACCCTTCCAGGCCATGAAGACCCATTCAGTTTGCAGATGTGTGCAGGTGTGACTGAGCATCCTGTTTTCGTGGTTGTTTGGGTGAAATGCACAAGGGAGCTGTCAACCAGCCCAGCCCAGCCCAGACGTGGATTGGAGACAGCCTGTAAGGCACAGAATGATTTTAAGCGCAGAGCAGTGTCATTTCAAAACTAGTAATATAAAATTAATCCTCACCAGTCAGCAGGATTTTGTATTACGATTCCGGCTATACTAAATATGACCTCTCTGCTCCTTTCTGATCAGAACCTACCACTCAAATAGGACATATAAAACACATAGGTATATGTACTGCCTTTTGTCTACACAGTACCTTGCCCTAAGGGTTACCTAGGGCCTACCTTAGGGGTCACTTATATGTAGAAAAAGGGGAGTTTAAGACTTTGCAAGTACTTTTAAATACCTAGTCAAAGTGGCAGTGCAACTGCACACACAGGCCTTGCACTGGCAGGCCTGAGACATGGTTAAGGAGCTACTTATGTGGGTGGCACAATCAGTGCTGCAGGCCCTCTAGTAGCATTTAATTTACAGGCCCTGGGTTTCATATGTCGAGACGGGGCCACTAACCTGAAAAGCAGGATGTCTGCAGGGGCGATGGTATGCCCCCGACCTCCTGGAACACCTCTCGGCACTTACTGGTGGACACAGAAACCCCAGCAGGTGTCTCAAAAGAAAAGGGGGAGTGAAATAAAAAGAGACAAAACACTGCCATGTCTTGCCGGTCCAGCCAGGCACCCTGTATCTTTGGGAGGGTCGTTGTTGACACAGTGACAGTAGAGTTAGTGCACTCAAATTCCTTTAAACTGAATCTCTCGTTCTGATATGAGCACGGGAACAGTAGAAGAACACCGAGATGCTCCAGCACTTTTCTTGAATAATAAGAACTGTTGGTACAATTACTAACAATGCATTACCAAAAATCCAAACTGAGTACCATAACAATAAGTACTGCGACACTAGGACTGGCTTCACAGACATTCACTGTTGTATACTACAATTAGAACTGTGGTTGCACTTATGCACAAGAAAGACAAACAAGGGCATTAATAATATCACGTATAACTTTCCTGCATGCATAGGTTTAAAATAAAAGGAACAAAAACATTTCAAGAAATAAAAATGTCCAATCTGGGTTTAAACAGTTAGGGTGGCACCATTTGCTTTGGTTTCACTGTGTGTGTGAGAAACACTTCAAAAGCAAATTCCTCAAACTTGAAATACAGGCATGAATGACACAATTTAAATCCAAGAGTTATGCTATCAGAGAAAGAAAAGTCACGTAAATGCTCTTTTAAAATTGCACTGTCACTTTTTGTAGTACTTGAGCTCAAGCAGATTTCCTAAAGCACATTTAGGCAAGTAACTGCAATAATAATGTATAATGTTCAGAGATGCATTTGTCTCTTCAAAATAACTACTCTGCCAAAACACGAGGTCTGATATACACCAGCTGTTCTAGGCAAGCGCGGCGCTCAAAGAACAAACTCCCTGGAGAATACTAGTTACTTAGCTGCAGTCTTTTCCGGAGTGCTGGAAGAATGTATGGTGTCAGCTGGTAAGGGGATGAAGAAAAGAATTGCCTCAAAAGTCCTGAATATGAGGATGACAGCAGGGACTGGACTGCGAAATCAGATGCGGAGATCAGGAAGCAAAACAAAGCCAGGCAGGGAGGCATGCTTGGTGGATGATATGCAGACGACAAGCGGACGTCCATACGGACAGAGGAACATAAGCTACGCCAAAACCGTGATATAAATTGGGGTCACAATCAGAAACAATTGTGGTGGGCAACCCATGAAGCCGTACAATGTGTTGGACAAACAAATCAGAGAGCATGAAGCCATAGGGAGGCATTTTAATAGAACAAAATGAGCCATTTTTGTTAGGTAATCTACAACCACCCATATGACAGTGTGTCCATTGGAAGCTGGGAAATCAGAAATAAAATCCATACTTATGGTATGCCATGGGGCCACCGGAATTGGCATGGGAAGTAACATTCCTGCGGCTGGAGTATGTGGGGTTTTAGCCCGAACACAGGTGGAACAAGTCTGGACGTAGCTTCTGACATCCTGCACAAGTGTGGACCACCAAGACCATCTTTGACAGAAATCTAACATCTTTTTCTCACCCAGGTGACCTGCGAGGACAGAATCATGTCCCCAATGTAGCACTGTATACCGTAATTCTTTGGTAGGGATGTATAACTGATCAGCATGGTATAGTAAACCCTCTTTTTCATACACATCAGTTGAACAGGGAACCTTGTGTTGGGATACCTGTATTTTCTCAAGGAACACTTGGGAAGTGCACACAACCACGATTCTTTCTGGGGTATAATGCTTCTGACCTGTTCCAGCACAACATCAGAGGAGAAACCCATCCTAGAAAACGTGTCTGCCTTTTGTTGTGTAGTACCGGGCATATAGGTGATTACAGAGTCAAACTCATTAAAGAATAGAAGCCTGCATAATTGACGAGGTTTCAGGGCCTTGGTCACTTGAAAAAAACTGTAAATTAAGGTGATCTGTGTAAATAGCTACAGTGTGTCTAGCTCCTAGTAGGTGGTGACACCATTCCTATAAGGCAAGCTTGATGGCCAGAAGTTCCCGCTCCGTCACCATGGAATTTTGCTCTGCGGGTAGCAATTTCTTTGAGGAATAAGCTACTGGATGGAAATGCCCAGACTCAGGATCTCGTTGAGACAAGACACTATCCACTGCCATTTGGGAAGCATCTGCTTTCACGAAAAATGGCTGAGCCAGGTCGAGATGATGGAGAATGGGTGCTTCAGTGAATGTGTTTTTAAGATGTTGGAAGGCTTTCTCAGCTTTTGCATCCCAGAGGAACTTAACCCCCTTTCGTAGGAGACGAGTTATGGGAGATACCACAGTAGAAAAGTGGGGTATAAATACCCAATAAAAATGTGCAAAGCCCAAAAACTGTTGCACTTTCGTGATGGATCTTGGGACTACCTAATCCAGGATAGCGTGTACCTTGGACCTATCCATGGAAATTCCATCAGGAGTGATTATATATCCCAGGAATTCTACAGTTGTAGCATGAAAACCACATTTTTCCAGCTTTGCGAAGAGATGATGCTCACGAAGCAGTTGTAAAACCGCTCTTACATGCCCTATGTGTTCCTCAGTGGAAGACGAATAGATCAAAATGTTGTCTATGTACACTACTACACAGATATCCAGAAACTCCTGCAGCACTTCATTGATGAAAAATTGAAACGCTGCAGGAGAGTTTCACAACCCGAAGGGGATCACTGTGTACTTGAAGAGACCTGATTTAGTCCAGAACACTGTCTTCCACTCATCCCCCTTCATCACTCGGATCAAGTGGTAGGCGCCCCGCAGGTCGAGTTTAGTATAAATGGTCGACTGACGTACCTGATCTAAAAGTACCGGGATCAACAGAAGTGGATACTGATTTTTTATGGTCACTTTGTTCACTGCGCCATAGTCTATACAGTCTCGCAGCTCACTATTCTTCTTGAGCACAAAGAACAAAGACGACAATACTGGTGACATTGAATGACAAATGAAACCCTTAGCCAATAGATCATCCAGGTAGTCTTGCAGGTATCGATTCTCAGGCTCAGAAAGAGACTACACCCTACTACATGGTAGCGTTGCCCCTGGAATCAAGTCTATACAACAATCATATGACCTATGTGGCGGCAGCTGGGTGGCCTTCTGTTCACTAAAGACATCATGGAAGTCTTTATACGGTGCAGGAATGACCAGTGTGTCATCCAGCTTGAAAGCCGTACTATGTGTGGACCCACAATGCAAATGTGTCACTAGTAATGGTTTGTCTTGGTAACAGGAGTGCCAGCAATGTTTAGAGTCTAATGTCACTGTCCTTCCTGGCCAGTCAATTTTGGGACTGTGTAACTGAAGCCAGGGTATCCCCAGAAATGGCTCCAAATGCTGCGTGTATCTATGAGGTCAAGCTGAATTTGTTCTGAATGATTGTTTGCACAAAGCATGGACAATGGTGTTGTTTGATAAACTATAAGCCAAGAGGACAATTTGAGCAATCCACGGCTCGGAGTGGTTCAGGGATGTCTTTTCTGACAGTCGTAATATTAAGGGTTTTAGCCAAACCCAAGTCTAAAAAGTTTCTGGTAGCTCCAGAGTCAAGCAATATGGGAATTACCTTACGAACCTGAGGGGACAATACTAACGTCACAATAACAGTTAGATGTTGAGGTACTGGACTGGTGGTATTAGCCAGAAGATGTGAGACCATGTTGAAAGAAGTGCTCGATAAAACGGTCTCAGAAGTTATCGAGCCAGTTAGTTTTCCACCTGGTCAGGAAGAGAGAATTCAGGCCCTGTTACTGCTCTGATGGCTTTCTTTGGAGCATTAGGCTTGTTAGGACACTCCTGAGCAAAATGCCCTGCCTTACCACAGTATAAACACAGTTTCAATTTTTTCCTACATTCTTTCTCTTCTTTAGGTAGTGGGCCCCACACACTTCCAATTTGCATGGGCTCAGGTGTATCATGAGTGGGAATGGTGGACTCCTTTTTCTCAGTTTTGAGCACCAGTAAGCGTGTGTCAACCCGGAATTTTTCTCCCTTACGTTCACTCAAATGGTGATCCAATCATACCTCCAGGTCAATGAACTTGGAACACTCCGTAGGAGGTTCCACAATTTGGGCTAGACCATCCTTGAAATCGTGCCGAAGACCACGATAGAAGAGGGAAGTCCTCTTCTCCTAGGGCCACTCCGTCTCTACCACCAACCGATTGAAAGAGGTGGTATAGGACAGAAGATCCTTGTTTCCAAGGCACAAATTCAGCAACTTATTGTCACTGGCTTGCACAAAGAGGTGTTTGGCGAACACTTTCCGCAAGGCTTCCTTGGCACAAAGAGGTGTTTGGTGAACAGTTTCCGAAAGGCTTCCTTGAACCAGTTCAAATCATACAGTATAGAGTCATTGCGCTCCACCAGCGGAATAGACCAATTAGCTGTATTGCCTCCCAAATAGGAGATAATTAAAGCTACCTTTGCAACATTGTTGGGGAATGCAGCTGCCCGACACAAAAACTGTAGCAGGCACTGGTTAAGAAAAATGTTGAACTTGGCACTATCTCCAAAAAACCTTTCTGGAGGAGCTACGGGCACAGGAGTTGGTGTTGTGACCATTACCTGCATGAGTTGTGTGGTGGAAGTCATTGGGCCTGAATTGGGTCTAGGAACATGATTAGACTGGTCAAACTGAGGGGCCTGTAGTACTGGAGATCTTTGTTTTAGTTTGACTCCTCCCCAGGGGGTGTCTTGTGGTGTATACCACTGTAATTCAGTGTGCAACTCCAGGATCTCTTGCTTTAAGATAAGAACTTCCTTCTGTAATCCCGTTAGGGCCCTAGTTAAATCAAATAAAGATGGAGCATCCTGATCAGCTGGTAAAGCCTGTGCTAAACCTTTGAAAGTACACATTGAGGAATCCATCACCCAGGCAGCCCTGTATGTTGTGGCTTGGCTTTATGATATATGTCGAGACGGGGTCACTCACGTGAAAAGAAGTATGTCTGCAGGGGCGATGGCATGCTCCCACCTCCTGGAACACCTCAGCACTTCCTGGTGGACACAGAAACTCCAGCAGTTGTCCCAAAAGGAAAGGGGGAGTGGAAGAGAAAGAGAAAGAGGCAAAACACTGCCACGTCTTGCCGGTCCGGCCAGGCACCCTGTATCTTCGAGGGGACAAGTTGTTTTTGACAGAATGATAGTAGAGTTAGTGCACTCAACTTCCTTGAAACTGAATCTTTCTTACTGATATGGGCACGAGAGCGGTAAAAGAACACTGAGATGTTCCAGCACTTTTCTTGGATAATAATAACTGTTGGCACAATTACTAACACTGCATTACCAAAAACCTAAACTGAGTACCATAACAATAAGTACTGCAACACTAGGGCTGGCTACACAGAGATTCACTGTTGCACACTACAATTAGAACTGTGGTTGCACTTATCATGCACAAGAAGACAAACAAGGGTATTAATTATATCACTTATAACTTTCTTGCATGCGTAGGGTTAAACTAAAAGGAACAAAAACAATCCAAGAAATACAAATGTCCACTCTGGGATTAAACAGTTAGGGTGGCACAGTTTGGTTTGGTTTCACTGTGTGTGTGAAAAACCCTTCAAGAGCAACTTCCTCAAACTTGAATCACAGGCATGAATGACACAATTTAAATCCAAGAGTTATGCTATTAGAGAAAGAAAAGTCACGTAAATGCTCTTTTAAAATTGCACTGTCACTTTTTGTAGTACTTGAGCTCAAGCAGATTTCCTAAAGCACATTTAGGCAAGTAACTACAATAATAATGTAGAATGTTCAGAAATGCATTTGTCTCTTCAAGATAAGCACTCTGCCAAAATACGAGGTCTGAAATACACCAGCTGATCTAGGCAAGCGTGGGGCTCAAAGAACAAACTCCATGGAGAGTACTAGTCACTTAGCTGCAGTCTTTTCGGGAGTGCTGGAGGAATGCCTGGTGTCAGCTGGTACAGGAACGAAGAAAATAATTGCCTCAAACGTTCTGAATATGAGGATGACAGCAGGGGCTGAACTGCCAAATCAGATGCTGTGATCAGGAAGCAAAACAAAGCCAAGCAGGGAGGCATGCTTCACTCTGCTACTTATGGCCAATCATGAAAACAGTTGAGTTTCCACATGTGGATGAGTCACCCCACACAATTAGAAGCACATGTCTACACCACACCCAATTAGAAGCACATGTCTACACCTGCTCACATCAGCAAACAAGCATTGGTAAAACAAGCATTGATAACAACCAATTGTGTAACACAGCACATTATGTTTACTTAGAAACATGAAGGTTTAACCAAGAACAGAGATATGATTTAACCTTAATCCCTGGGGATGCAGACAGATAACGCAGGAGGCACCTTGGGGATTCCTGACACTAGGCACATACAGTGCACTTTACTAGGGACTTACAAGTAAATTAAATATGTCAATTTGGTATGAGCCGATGTCACCATGTTTTAAGGGAGAGAGCATCTGCACTTTAGCACTGGTTAGCAGTAGTAAAGTGTGCAGACTCCTAAAACCAACAAAAACAGTGTCAAAAGGCAGAGGGAGGCAGGCAAAAAGTTGGGGGTGACCACCCTAAAGCTAACACCTCCTCATAAAGATTGACCCTAAACTGGTTGAATTAGCAACTTCGAAGGCAGGACAAATTGCACAGGGCAACCTATTTGAAGAACCATTTGTTAAAGAACTAGGGAGGGTTGTTGCAACTTTTTCTGCCCTTGATAAGTCACAAGCCTCTATTAAAAAAATCTTCCCTAGAAAGGTTTTTGCAGGGGCCGGAAGAGGCAGGGGCCTCCAGCCATTTCTCCCAACAAGGCCCCTCTGGAGCCCATTTTAAAACAAACAATGGATGGAACGATGGAAGACAGGGAATCTTCTACCCCAGCAGAGGTTCAAGGAAAGAGAGAAGCAACCGAGCACCCAGAGCAGGCACTATCACTCCTGGAGGAATTTCGAGTAAGCAATACCCTTTTTTCCCCTCACAAACTGGGAGGGAGCATTCAGAAATTTGCTCACAATTGGGAAAAAATTACAATGGATCTTTGGATCCTTCAAACTCTTCAGGGCTTTCACATCATATTTTAGGGATCTCCAATCCAAATAAATTAATCCAATATTTTTCTAGGACAAAAGAAGTATAAGGGTTTCACACCAGTGATAAACTTAAAATAATTAAACGAGTGGCTAATCTATCACCACTTCAAAATAGAAGGTATACATCTCCTGAGAGATATTCTTCTGATAGGAGATTGGATGGTCAAGTTGGATCTTGAAGATGCTTACTTCACCATTCCTATCTTCCCTCCTCATCAGAGATTTCACCTGTTTTTATGGAGGGATCAGATGTACAAATTTCAAGCTCTCCCCTTCAGTCTACCAAACTCCTAAGACTGGTAGTGGAGTTTCTACATACAAGAGGAGTTTGAATGATTATCTATTTAGACAACATTCTTATTATGGACCAATCCCATCAACATCGCAAATACAACTTGATCATGACTATTGCTCTCCTCCAGGACCTAGGATTTATCATCAATCAACAGAAACCAGAACTCATTCCAACTCAACAAATTACTTTCCTAGGATTCCTGATAGACTCACTGAAAGTTTCCCAGAGTCTATCTCCATCGAAGTTCACAAAGATTCGGAAAGAACTCAGGACAGTCCTTCGGCAAGACAGAATATCCATACATCAACTGGCCAGTATAGTGGGCCTTCCCTCATCCGCCATCCAAGCCATCTTCCCGGGACCCTTACACTATTGGGCTCTTCAAGGCTAAAGGCCACCCATTTACACAATTGTCTAATTTACTCACAACTGATCCCATTGAATTCGGAAGGCAGGACAGAACTCCAATGGTGGATAAACCATGAGGAAGCCTGAAATAGGAGAGCTATCTTTGGGACAAACCCAGCAAAATCATAAAATCAGATGCCAGCGGCCTGGGCTGGGGAGCCAGATGTGGGAGCATTTCAATGGGAGGCAGATGGGCAATGGAGGAATTACAACTTCACATAAATTGCCTAGAACTCATAGCTGGGTCTTTTGCAATAAAATATCTCCCAATGAAGAAGTTGTCATGCTGTATCCCGTTGCAGATAGACAACATATCAGCAGTCCAATACATCAATGACCTGGAAGGAGATCGATCAAATATATTACTAGACGTTACCTAGGACTTTATCTTCCTGGAACCCAGAACACGATAGCGGACTGGAACTCCGGAAATTTCTCAGACAGCAGCGATTGGAAATTGAACAGTTGTGTTTCCCAAGCCCTCATGGAGAGATGGGGTCTTTGGGATCTGGACCTCTTTGCCTTTCACTTGAATCATCAACTCCCCCAATATGTGAGCTAGAGACCAGACCCTGATGCAGCAACAGTGGATGGTTTTCTTCAGGATTGGTCAAAAAATCATCAATATGCCTTCCCACCCTTTCTAATAATTCCCAGGGTGGTGGCACAGGACAAACATCAATCAGCAGCTCTAGTTCTAGTAATGCCAATCTGGAAATTGCAATCTTGGTTCCCAACCCTGATGTAACTCTCCCGGGATCTCCCGATAAACCTGCCTTTATTCCCTTCGATTCTTCAGAAACACCTGGGTTACTTTCACCTGATGGTCCTTCAATGTCATCTTTCTCTGATGGCTTGGAAGATTTCCAGGGCCACTGGAAAAACAAACAACTTTCAGCAGAAGCTGCTAACTTCATACAACAAGCTTGGGCTTTGTGCACCTTCAAGAAGTATTGATCGGCTTGGAGACAATGGAATAGTTGGTGTGTGGAAAAACATCTTGATCCGTTGGAGGCCAAAGTAACTCACATTATGAATTTCTTAGCCGAATTAGCACAATCTGGATTAGCCTATCATACAATAAACCTATAGGTGAGCATCCTTGAATGTGTAAATGAATGAGAGGTATTTAACTCTCTAGACCGCCGGCACCCAGATGTTCCGATTTATGGGATGTTAATATCACATTATGGTTTTTAATAAATAGACAAGATAATCAATATTTATCTTGAAAGAAATTAGCCATCGTACTTTGTTTGATATCATGTAAAAGAGTCTCTGACATATGGGCATTAGACATTGCAGCCAGGATTTTCACTCCTGAAGGGGTCACGTTTACTGTATCCAGAAGGATTAAGACCAATATTAGGTCAGTACCCTATCCAGTTTTTCCTTATCAACCTAAACTATGTGTGGTAAGATTTATTGAAGCATAGGAAGACATGACAGTGAAGGTTAGACCTCCAGGAAAAAACAATTGCTCATTGCCTTCCAGAAAACATTTAAGGCAGTTTCTTCACCTTTTATTGCCAGGTGGGTACGATGGATTATGACAGAAGCAGGCGTAGATATTCATAAGTTTGATGCTCACTCCACTAGAGGAGCAATGGCTTCCAAAGCCATCCAGGTAGGTGGCAGATTAGAGGACATCATGAATGCATCAGATTGGGCTTCAGAGTCAACATTAAAAAAAAAATCTATTTTAAACCTATCTCAGAGGCTGCATCTCTTGTGGTTATCCTGACATAGAATGAAAAAGTTAACTAGCTAACGAAAAATAAAGTTTCATTTCTATTAAGGGCAAGGAGGCGAGGACTATACCACTCTCAGGCATCAAACTTGATTTCCTGACCCTCCCTATACCTTCATATTCAGTAAGTAAGATTTTTTAATTAATGTTTTTTTTATTTCTTGCATGACATACTGCTTTATTAGTTTCCTATTTTCATAAATATAGTAATAAATCTGCTTGCTTGGTTTCACAATAACTGTGATTCTACTATATCTCTATAACATACCTTAGTTTATTTATTGCATAGGAAATTATCAAAGGCTCGAGTAGGATGGCCACTAAAGACTGAAATGCCTCCAGTGAAGAAGAGTAATAGGAAGGGACGTCACATGATTATATACAATAGACTGTGTTGTGATTGGAATATGGGTACTATGGACATATTCACCCCTGGGATTCATGGGACTTGTAGTTCTGACGTTGTTATGTGTTTTTTCTTTACTAACTTCTTTGAAAATGCTGTTTAAGTAAAGAGAAGACAGAAATGCATAACCATTGCCTTCTTGTCCTTAATGGAATATCAAATTTCCTTCTTGTTAGCTAGGACATTTTTCATTATTTGCTTTCTTGATTTTTTTTTATCCAGTTGATCACTTGATTATATGTTACACTTAGGGGAGAGAATGTGGCATTATGGCTAGAGCTGCAGACTTTGCAACTGTGAAACCAGGTTCAAGTTCCGGTGTCAGCTCAACATCCTGTAGCTCTGGCCAGATCTCCCCATGCCTAAACCAAAAATGAATGTGTCCTTGTGTAATGTAACTGATGCTCATGTAAAGCACTCCAATACCTTCGGGTCAAGTCTGCGCTATAAAAAACTGCAAAAAAAACAAAAGAATGAAGGCCCTCTTTACAACCCTGACGGTCGGTGTTAAAGCGGCGGTAATACTGCAAACAGGCCAGCGGGAAAAATAATGGGATTACGACTGTGGCGTAAACCAGCAACACAGACAGACACTTTAACACTCCGACCGTCACGGCGGTACAAACAAACAGCTCAGTAGACACCGCCAACAGACAGGCGGAAGACAATGTACCACCCACCCTATCACAACACGGCTATCCGCCGCCTTTTCTGGGGCGGAAACAATGTGAATAAAAACACGGCAGAAACAGTACACAGAAGGGAAAACACTCACCTCTCCACATCCCACGAGGAACCAGGATGCCATGGACCTAGAAATGCAGATCCTGCCAGCGATGGTGTTCCTGCTCCTCTATCTGGAGCTCCAACGACGTCGGCGACGACCACGGTGAGTACTGCACCTACAACACAGGGGAGGGGGAAGGAAAAGAGAGTGACATACACGCGCAACACACAACACCCCCACACTCACCCACAACACCATACACATAAATACATGCTGCAACATTACATTTACACCCCCTCCTTGAATAATGCAAGGACAAAAGGAAATTATTTGAACAATTGTATTTAAAAAAAATCCATCAGTCAAAACTCAAAATCCAGTATATACAATTATGTACAAAAAACTACACAAGACCGGATAGTGCACCAATCATCGTCCGTGTACCACTGGGTCCAAAATGCATGGGCGAGGCCCACACAAGATACCTGACTGGAGGGGCATCAGATGGAAAATATACAGACACCTCAGGGGGAAGGGGAGGGGGGCACCTCAGCCGGATGAACGCACGACGCCACTGCTCCACGAGGGGGCTCCATGCCCATTGATGTATCCTGGGAAATGCAAAGCCACAGTCTCTCAAGTCTCTCCAGTGGGTGGTTTGCCCACTGCATTATCCTGGGGAATGCAAAGCCACAGTCTCTCAAGTCTCTCCAGTGGGTGGTTTGCCCACTGCATTATCCTGGGGAGTGCAAAACCACAGTCTCTCAAATGGATAACAGTCTCCACTGGTTCTGGAGGGGGCTTTGTGCCCAGAGTGCTTCATCCTGCCAAGGACTGAGGTAGTGAATGCCTTTCTCCACTTGTGTTGGAGGGGGCTTGGTGCCCTGAGTGCTTCATCCTGCCAAGGACTGAGGTAGCGGATGTGAATCTCCACTGGTTCTGGAGGGGGCTTGGTGCCCAGAGTGCTTCATCCTGCCAAGGACTGAGGTAGTGGATGCCTTTCTCCACTGGTGCTGGAGGGGGCTTGGTGCCCAGAGGGCTTTATCCTGCCAAGGACTGAGGTAGTGGATGTGAATCTCTACTGGTGCTGGAGGGGGCTTGGTGCCCAGAGTGCTTTATCCTGCCAAGGACTGAGGTAGTGGATGTGAATCTCTACTGGTTCTGGAGGGGGCTAAGTGCCCAGAGTGCTTCATCCTGCCAAGGACTGAGGTAGTGGATGTGAATTTCCACTGGTTCTGGAGGGGGCTTGGTGCCCAGAGTGCTTCATCCTGCCAAGGACTGAGGTAGTGGATGCCTTTCTCCACTGGTTCTGGAGGGGGCTTGGTGCCCAGAGTGCTTCATCCTGCCAAGGACTGAGGTAGTGGATGTGAATCTCCACTGGTTCTGGAGGGGGCTTGGTGCCCTGAGTGCTTCATCCTGCCAAGGACTGACGTAGAGGATGTGAATCTCCACTGGTTCTGGAGGAGGCTTGGTGCCCAGATTGCATCATCCTGCCAAGTGCTTTTCTCCACTGAAAGTGATGCTTCATGGAAGCTGTCCAGGCTCCTGGAACTCACCACCAGCCTCGGACGACTGACCACTGGGGATGGCAGCCATGTCTGCGGTGGTGCCACTGGCTCAGGATGTCGCTGGGCCGCTGGCGGTGCTTGCGGAAGTGTAAGTCGCGGCAGTGCTTGCGGCGGTCTCTGTGGCGGCGGTGCTGGTGGCGGGCTCTGTGGCGGTGGTGCTGGTTGCGGGCTCTGTGGCAGCGGTGCTGGCAGCGGGCTCTGTGGCAGCGGTGCTTGCAGCGGGCTCTGTGGTGGCGGTGCTGGCAGGCTCTGTGGCAGCGGTGCTGGCAGCGGGCTCTGTGGCAGCGGTGCTTGCGGCGGGCTCTGTGGCAGCGGTGCTTGCGGCGGGGTCTGTGGCAGCTGTGCTGATGGCGGGGTCTGTGGCAGCGGTGCTGGCGGCAGGGTCTGTGACAGCGGTGCTGGCGGTGGGGTCTGTGGCGGTGCAGGTGGCGGTCTTCTCCGCCGTACAAGTTGGAGTCGACATGGAAAGAAGGTGTGACACTGGTCCCTCAGTCAGTGCCACCATGTCCTCTCCTGGCCTCCCCTTCAGTTTCTGGCCCTTCCCCACCTTTGATGGTGGCGCAGCTGTCTTGCCACTATCCCCTTTCATTTTCCTTGACCCCTTGGTGGCAGGTGTTTTCTGCTTCTCCCTCCGGGATGTGGGCAACTTTTTTAGCTTGGCAGGTGGCAGAATGTCCTTGCCCTCGCTCTGTGCCACACTGGCAGCCCTGATGGTTGGCGCACTTTAATAGCCCACAGTTGCTGGCACCACTTTGGCTGGGAATGTGGTGGCTGAGGTGTTGGGTTGGGACCTGGAAAGCCTGGCCCTGGGGGATGGACTGTGGGGGAGGTGTAGGGAAGAGGTCAATATTAGCCAGGAAAAGTTTTTTTAGACACACTGGGATGGGAAGATGGAGGGGGTTTGGGAGTCGAGGAAGAGGTAGTGGTTGTAGGAGGTGTACGTCTGCTGAATTTGGGTGAAGGTGCATAGGCCGGAGGCTGTTGTGAGGTGGATGGCTCTTGGTTGGGTGTGTGCCTGTGTTTGTGTACTTTGGGAGGAGGGCTCACTGACACACTGGGAGAGGACAAAGGGGATGTGTGAATGGTAGTGGGGTGGTGAGTGCACGTGAGCGGTGTGTGGTGAAGGGCGTGCTGGTGATAGAGGTAGTGGCTGAAGATGTAGTGCATGCAGGTGTGAGTGGAGACGAGACTGGGAGGGAGGAGGGAGTTGTGGAGGAGGGCGTCACAGTGGAGGCAGTGGATGTTGGTATGTTTGCATGGGTATGATACTTGTGTGAGTGCCTGTGGGATGTGTGGTGCTTATGTTTGCCTGAGCCACTTTTGTGTGTTGAGGTGTGTGCATGCTGGTCTGATGGTGTGCTTGGGATAGGCTGAGGTACAGGGGATTGGGTCTCGTGGAGGAAGTTGGAGGGGGGAGGCTGGACACAGGGACAATGGCTGCCATCAGTGCTGAGGCCAGAGCCTGAAATTCTCTCTGTTGGGCTGCCTGGCCAGAATGAATGCCCTCCAGGTATGCATTTGTTTGTTGCAAATGCCTCTCAACACCCTGGATGGCATTCACAATGGTAGACTGCCAAACAGTGAGGGATTTCAGGAGGTCAATAGCCTCCTCACTGAGGGCAGCAGGGCTGACTGGGGCAGGGCCTGAGGTGCCTGGGGCGAAGGAGATGCCCACCCTCCTGGGTGAGCGGGCATGGGACACACACTGAGGGGCTGCTGGGAGGGCGTTGCTGGTGGGGGGTGGCGCTGTACCTGTTTATGCGGGGGGCACAGAGGGACACACCACCGCAAGGAAGCTCCCATCAGAGGAGGAGTTGCTGTCACTGCTGTCACCTCCTGTCCCCGCCGTGGAGCTCCCATCGCCCTCCATCCCACTGGTGGCTTCAGACTCCATTGTTTCGCCCTCCAGGTCCAAGTGGGATGCAGCTCCTCCTGCTCCGGTGCCACTGCTCCTCCGCCTGATGATGCTATTGCACACAAGAACAGGGAGACCACAAAAAGGGGGGGTAAGACAGAAGAAAGACATGTTCAGTTCATGCAACACCACTACCGTTGGTGGACACTACAGACACAGCAGCCTTCTGCACTACGCCATGCACTTATAGTTCCTAGAATAATCAAATGCCCACGGGGTAGAAGGCCTAAGTCCGATTGCTGCACACATGGAAGTCATAGGAGCCTAACTAGGTGTAGATGGCACTAACCACTAGTGGGGTTGGGGTTCCTCTGAACCTGCCTCACAAGGGACCTTGCCTACCGAGCTCGCCCTGGCCAAGGGGAACCCACTTCCCACCTCCCCCACCCAGACACTTCGTAATGCGCGCAGAATCAAATGATTCTGACTGTACTCACCCCCTTGTGGCTGCTGTGATGCCCTCAAGCGCCCATCCAACTCCGGATATGCCAGCGCCAGGATCCGGAACATCAGGGGGGTCATTGTGCGACGGGCACCCGTCCCACGTTGGGAGGCCATCCCCAGCTGGGCCTCCTCCGTCTTCCTGCTCCAGCGGCGAAGGTCCTCCCATCTTTTCCGCCAGTGGGTGCTCCATCTGTGGTGGACCCCCAGGGTCCGGACGTCCTTGGCGATGGCACGCCAAATATCCTTCTTCTGGTGGGTGCTGACCTAGAGGAATAGTACAGGGGAAAAGGAAAATGTTTACCCGTCCGGAACGTCATACTCATTGGCCCACGTTCCCACCCTTGCCCTGACACACATACACTCACCGTCCGCTCATGCAGGCCTCAGTCCCCCCATGTATCTTCCATCCACACCAATCAAAACAGGCATTGCCCATGCAGCATGCTCACAGTGTACTCACCTGTTTGTCTGGAGGACCGTACAGTTGTGTGTACTGGGGGAGGACCCCATCCACTAGTTTCGCCAACTCCTCCGAAGTGAAGGCCGGGGCCCTTTCCCCAGACACATGCGCCATCATCGCTTCCAGACTGAGGTCACAGCAGCACTTGCAGTGTAGGTCCTCTCCTGTTGAAGGTCAGGTATCAAGTGAGTGAACAGACAGAAAATGGCGGTCACGTCCGCAGCGGTGCGTACCGTCACCGCTGGCGTACATAGTCATTGGCTCCTGGGACCCATAGGGTCCAATTTTAACCAATGCAGGATTGCGCCGCGGTCTTCGACCGCCTACCGCGACGGTGTAGAACGCCAGCGCAGTTACCTCACATCCCCCTGTCCCACCTTACTGGTCAGTCAGCCGCCATTTAAAGGGGCCACATGGCATTAATAATAACTGCGTCACACCTATCTAGGCCTTGCATACACACAGTAACAGGCACATTGCGGATTAATGAATGTGTGCAAAAGACATTTTGTGATAGCTCAGTGTTGGCTGACTCTCTGCTCGCTGTTCTCCTCCATAGGGCACGTCCGCTGGGGCAGGTGATGAGATGGCGGCATCCTCCAGTGTACAGACTGCTGCTGGACCTGTCAACAATGGAAGAGAGACACGTAATAGTCACCTACAGACTTGATCGTACAACAATCCATGAACTGTGTGCCCAGTTGGAACCAGACCTGGTGTCAGCTATCCGCCATCCCACAGGGATCCCCCCTCTAGTGCAGGTCCTGTCAGTACTCCATTTCCTGGCAAGTGGGTCTTTTCAAACAACAGTGACCATTGTATCAGGGATGTCCCAGACAATGTTCTCTAACGTGCTGTCCAAAGTGTTGTCTGCCATGCTGAAACACACGTGCAGCCACATCGTGTTCCCTCAGGTGGAGGATTTGCCTACAGTAAAAGGTGACTTCTATGCCCTGGGACATATCTCCAACATCATAGGTGCCATTGATGGGACACATGTGGCCTTGGCACCCCCACGCAGGAGTGAACAGGTGTACAGAAACCAGAAGAGCTACCATTCCTGGAATGTGCAGATGGTGTGTTTGGCCGACCAGTACATCTCCCATGTGAATGCCAAATTTCCTGGCTCAGTGCATGACGCTTACATTCTGAGGAATAGGAGCATCCCTTATGTGATAGGGCAACTGCAGAGGCCCTGTGTGTGGCTAATAGGTGAGGACAAGGACCCTATTCATTGTGAATAGTTGTCTGGGTATGGGGTTGTCCCTACGGGTTAGTGTGTGTCTAACAGTTGTCCCTCGAAAGTTGCAGGTGACTCTGGGTACCCCAACCTGTCATGGCTACTGAACCCAGTGAGAAATCCCAGGACAAGGGCAGAGTAATGCTACAATGAGGCACATGGGCGAACTAGGAGGGTGATCGAACTGACCTTCGGCCTCCTGAAGGCCAGGTTCCGGTGCCTCCATATGACTGGTGGTCCTCTCTGATACTCACCAAAGAAGGTGTGCCAGATCATCGTGGCCTGCTGTATGCTGCACAACCTGGCTTTGCGACGACAGGTGCCTTTTCTGCAGGAGGATGGTCCAGCTGGAGGTCTTGTGGCAGCTGTGGAGCCTGTGGGCAGTGAAGAAGAGGAGGCAGAAGAAGAGGATATCAACAACAGAAACAACATTATCCATCAATACTTCCAGTGAGACACAGGAAAGAAGATATCACTGCCTCACACATCTCATACTATTGTTTGAGCTATCATAAGTCTGTCATTTTCACTCAGTGTATGGACCCTGACTTGTCACTTTGCCTTTCCATTTAACAGATGTGGGTCCCACTTTATGACCTCTGCTATATTTCCTCCAGCCCTACAGCTGTGTTTCAACGGTATGTGGACAATTAAATTGACATTTCTATATTCCATAGTTATTGCAATTACACATTAGTGAAAGCACAGACTGACTCCAGATTGTTTTGTGATTGAAGTGTGTTTATTTCTGTGCAAAGAAGTGGAGGGGGTTGTAAAATGGGCAGGGGTAATGGTGGAGGAATGTATATGGCAGAATCCAGTCTATTTGTTTCACAGGTGCATTGTCCAAAGGGGCATAGGAAGTGGAGCAAGGGCAGTTGACAGGGTGACAAAGTGGAACAGAAGGGTGACATTCAGGGGGGTCTCATTTCCTGGCAGGGGTCTTGGCAATGTTCTCTGTCATGTTTCTGGATCTCAGGGACCGTTTGCAGGGTGGCTCTCCATCTGCAGCGGGTGGGGTGCTTGTGTCGTGGTCCTGTGGCAGAGCCTCCTGTCTACTAGTGCCGGCGGAGGTGGAGGGCTGTTCATCATCCAGGCTAGTGTCAGGTGCCCCTTGTTGTGCCACAATGTCCCTCCTGGTGTTGACAAGTTCCTGCAGCACCCCTACAATGGTGACCAGGGTGGTGTTAATGGACTTCAGTCCTCCTGCAGCCGCTGGGTCTCCTGAAAGTTGGCCAGTACCGTTGCCATCATCTCTTGGGAATGATGGTACGCTCCCATGATGTTGGAGAGGGCCTCGTGGAGAGTGGGTTCCCTGGGCCTGTCCTCCCCCTGTCGCACAGCAGTCCCCCTATTTTCCTATTCCTCTGTCAACTGAACCGTGTGCCTGCTGCCACTGCCCCCAGGTCCCTGATTTATTTTCTTGGGTTTGTGGGTTTTCCTGGGTTCCCTGTAGTGGTGGACACACTGCTGCTTGAGGTGTCCTGGGGACAGAGGGATGGGCCCGCTAAGAGTTAAGAGTTGACTTACCAGAGTCCATTCCTCCTGCTACTCCTGCGGGGCCCTCAGGATGCAGTATTGCCAAGACTTGCTCCTCCCATGTTATTTGTGGGGGAGGAGGTGGGGGTCCACCGCCAGTCCTCTGTACTGCAACTTGGTGTCTGGATACCATGGAATGCACCTTCCTCCGTAGGTCGTTCCACCTCTTCCTGATGTCATCCCATGTTCTTGGATGCTGTCCCACTGCATTGACCCTGTCGACGATTCTGCACCATAGCTCCATCTTCCTATCAATGGAGGTGTGCTGCACCTGTGATCCGAATAGCTGTGGCTCTACCCGGACGATTTCCTCCACCATGACCCTGAGCTCCTCCTCAGAGAACCTGGGGTGTCGTTGAGGTGCCATGATGTGGTGTGGGTGATGTGTGAGGTGGTGTGTGTTGTGATGTGTGAGGGGATGTGTTGTGTGTTGTTTGAGGTGCGTGGATGTTTTGTGAGTGATGATGTTGTGTGTCTGTAGATGCAAGTGTTGTTTCTGGTGGTGTCTCTCTCTGGCCTTCTTTCGAAATCTTGGCAGTAAGGGTTTGTGGGTGATGTGGGTGTATGTTTTATATTGGATTGGGTGTGTGGGAGTGGTGTGTGTATATGTATCAGGTGTGTGTATTTCGAATTGTCCAATGTGGTTGTGTTTTGTAAATGTGTGTGTATTTTGAGCGCGGCGGTGTGTACCGCCAATAGAATACCGCGGTTGAAAGACCACCGCGTGGATTCGTGGGTCGTGATAGTGTGGACATATTCCTGTTGGCATGACGGTGGAGGTTTTATTATCGCCAGTTTATCACTGACCTTTGGTGTGGCGGACTTGTGTGGGTGTCTGGATTATGACGGATTCCGAGCTGTGGGTCGTAATAGCTGTAGCGGAATTCTGCCGCTGCAGCAGTGTGTTGGCGGTCTTCTGCACGTCGGTAAGTAGGATGTATCGCCAATGTTATAATGAGGGCCATAGTGTAGGAAAATTGTGCCAGAAATGGTTAAAATCATCCTCACTAGATGTGGTTAGAGAACACCTCAGTCTCCTGTCTAATACTACTGATTTACAGGACTTCCTGTTAGGCCCCAGGACACGACGTAGGAAACGTTTCTTATTTGAAGTATATAATGAAATTTGGAAGCTTTCCCAACAGGAAGCAGCTGCCTGGTTAAGGTAAATAGACCAGGAAAATTAAAAAAAGGCATTAGCTGTTGTGGATAATGAGATTAACACCTTTTCTGACCGGATATTTACACTAAATAATATTGTCTCCTCTGCTGTAGACATTATACAAACAGATATGTCTATATTACATCATTGGCAGAGTCAGCTAAGGTCCATTATGCAGTTGGGTTGGACACTTCAAACATTGAAGGTGGGTCGCGTTCCCTGGCAGCATGTCAGTGCAAAGGAGATTTATTCATCCTTTAATTTAACGCGACAACAACTAATGGCTAAAAAGGTAGGCAGATATAAGAAGCTGGGAGATAGTTACATTCATGAGGTGTGGGAGCTTCCCTTCTCATACAAATGCTTCTGTGGCATGAAAGAAGTCTTTCTTAGCGGTAGTGAATATGAGACTTCATTCAGCCATTCTATGGTTTGTAAATTGCTGTCCTTGCATGGGGCGTGTAACGCGTCTGCTGCAAACTTGGCTTCTTATCTGAAGGGAGTTCCAGTCACCTTGATTAGAAACTGCGTTCCAGGTGCTTTCAAATGGCAGCTACGTCCTCCTCAATGGAGAAGACTGTTGGGGCAGACGGGCCGGAATAGTTTACGTTGTTTCGGTCTCTAAGGTCATTACATGCTGCTGTAACGTACTTTTTCCCCACCACTAAATTTAAGGAGGTAGCTGATATTTGGCCTCACATTGCTACTTCAAACGTGAATTTTGACAAGTTGAGCAGACTCAAGGCTTTACTGTTTCAAAAGCATGTGGCCCTCATATCTGCACGCGAGACCCACGCACTTCAGGTGGCAAGTTCATCAGCAGAAATACAGTCCCTGTTAAATACAAACTTTCCTAGACAATTTGGTGAACTGATGGGATGAATATTTAATACGTCCAATACTACTGGAATCGCACATTTTTTCAAAGCTGTTGGTTCTGGTTTCATTCACACCTTCTCCTTTGTATTCGGTTTGATACCATCAGCAATCCATTCAATTTTCTCCAATAACTTTGGCTTTATTAGCTGGCATCCTGCTGTTGCTCTTTCTTATGCGCAATGGCTGTCCTGCCACAATGAGGAGAAATCATGGCGCTCCCATCAGCGCAGCTGTGTCGTGAACGCATGATGCACTATTTTGGAGCAACACTCCTGGAGCAATTGGAGTGTGGCTGGTCTTTGTCATTCAGACCGGTTTTGCACTGTGTGCAGTCCATGTTTCGGTGCTTCTGGTTCTCTTTCGAACATGCACTGGAAGTTTGCCTTTCGAGGCAGCGCTTGCCTACACTGGACGCTGATCCATTGATGTTCTCGCTGAGGGTTCATTACCGGACATGCGCATTGAGGTTGCGTTTGCTGCGTGAAGCTACTTATGAGTTGCCCTTCCTAGTGGAAGTTGTTCACGACTCATCACTGGGCACACCACGGGCTGCCGCCTTGGTTGAGACTGAGGCTACGGAACATATCTGCTCCTTGATCCTTCTTGGCGAGGACTTCCCGACTTTAACATCGGCAGAAGTGGAAGATCTCCTATTCTCCATGACTCAGAACTAGATTGGAACTTTTCTAAATTGACGTGACCTTTGAATTAGGTTTTATGCCACATGCTCATGTTTTAAATTGTCATGTAGGATGCTAATGTGTCCCTTCAACTTGTCCGAATTGACTTTGCTTTTATATATTTCTTAGGTTGAGCTTTTTAGTAATAAAATGTTAGCTTTGGCTTGAACCACTTTCAACCGACTAGGGGAGGGTGTTATGTAGCCATTTTAGTTATAGCTCCATGCATGTTATTTTAGCACACTAGGCTGCTGTGCACTCTAACCTCGATATATTTTATTCAGCTTCGTCTTATTATTATTACAATAACCAGTTTTACGGTCTTGTTTTATTTTCATCTATCTAACTGTTTTTGCCTAATCCAGCACTCTGTTCTTAAACAAGACATTCTTGATCACTCTGTGCTTACTTCAAGGCTACAGCTCGGTACATTGCCGGTGAATGTTGTAGAAGTTTAGTCTCCAACGTTCGTAGAAAATACACATCGTTACGTAGGAACATTTTCTCAGAGTATCTGTTGTGACATTATATAAACACTTCCTTGTCCCTTACACGTTAGGGGGAGATTCCAGCCAGGGAACCACGACTGTTTGCTGATTGCTGAATGCTTCACTACACATGCTAATGCAGACCGCAGGCTTTTGCTCAGGTATGGGGGTTGATGTCTTCCCAGTGGAACCTGAAAGGCAGAATTAGAGCTTAACATGCTGTGCTCAAATTACAACTTGGATAGGAAATAGTCCATCGATAATAGTGGCAATATGATAGCGTTGTTTTTATGCTTAACTCTTCTCGTCACAATTTTAATACTGTCATGTTGTGTCGTCCTGGTTATTGCAGCTCACGCTTTGTTATCCAAGATGCAGTTGTTTTATTAAACTCATTATTGAATTATATACTGCCTCTGTTTGTCATTAATATATGAGACTGAATTGTAAATGAGAGAACCGGATGCGAACTGAGTGACCACGACTTCTAGAAGCCTAGTATGTCATGCGCTTGGCTGCCCAATCATCACTATCCTTTGGTAGAGAAGAGCCACTGCTTGTTAACCGGAGCAAAACCCGGATTGGAGCGACAGGTGTCATCTGCAGTGTGTTGGACTCAGTCTCCCACACCGCAGGCGATTCTGCCGCTCAAAATCCAGTAGTCTCATTAGAATAATGAGAGCCTATGCGACAAGGTCATTAATAGCTTGCAGAACTGGTTTATGTCTGTAGACCCAGGGTACAGATACTGTCATTTGTCACTTGCTTCTGTCACACTTGTTTGTGCTGGCCAAGCACATACTTGTAGTCATTGCCTATGTGTCTGGAATATGTACTGACCTACACATTCTCTGTAAATATGTGTCTGGTGTTACATGAAACATAGTTGTGTTATACAGTGAGTATTAGTCTATGTGTGTTCCTTCCCACACATTGATGGCATATATTGTCATGTATGGTACTAAATCTAGGTTGCTGGCATCATTTCTGCTTATTAGGCTTAGTACCCATCTTCATTATCAACATTGTCCCTTCATTCATGCACAGCATACAAAGTCAGACGTGTGTACTTTGTAGATGGACACTGCCTCCTGTACAGGCTAATTAATAGTATTCCTCCCATTTCCAGGCCTTGCTGGAACACATGACTGCCCCCATACATCACAGAACACCAGCCACTGCACCTGAGTAGAGTCTGAGTGACCTCAAACTTGTTGGGTCTAAAAATGACATAATTGAGTCTCTCAGCTGTCCTTTCCCATAATTTAAATATATTTTTAAATATTTTCTTTATTTATCTTTCTATTGACACTTTGGCAAGAACATATCATATACATCAGAATGCCTTCTAGATGCAGCATAGCCGCAAGCAACATGCACAATCTGTTGCATCACTGTCATAACCAATCTTTACCGTATGGACATGCACAATTCCCTCTCCAACTCCTACTGGTCTGCCTGCTCATGACGGTTTCCATCCTGGACTGACGTTGTTTCAACGAGGGGATTAGTAAATATATTTCCCCTGTAAGTGATCCAGTAATCCCTGATGTGTGCCCATTTCCGGGGGAATATACCACATTCTCAGCCACCATGCACCAGTCCAAGTCTCTCTTACAATTCCGGTCTTCAGGCGCAATGGACGCCCCCCTGTAGTCTTGCAATGTTTCTTTTGGCTATTGTCAATTCAAGCATCATCCACAACACTGCCACCCTCCCAAGACCCGTATCCTCCTGGATGTTTAACACACACCATTTGGAGGACCCAACTATTCTGCTACCCTACACCTCATTCATGCTGGCAATCAAAGAATTCCAGTAGTTCTGTATGGGAGGATACTCCCATATGATGTGCAAAACATATTGCTCAAGACCGCACCCCTTCAGACAACGAACGTTGTGTGTTTTGTCTATTTTGGCCTTAACTGTGCCTGGTAGGTAGGACATATGCAGGGTCCATAGCTACAACAGGTGAAACCAGGCTCTAATTCCTGCCTCCCATTGGGAAGCCAGTGCCACGTACCATTCGTCCTCATCAACACTTGCCACATCCCGCTCCCATCTTCCCTTGGGGTTTGGAAGTGGGTAAGGTGTATTATTGAGTAGCTTGTGATAAGTTAGGGATATGGCTTTTGTATGCAGGTGTTCTTCCAGCTGTCTACTCTCCAGGTAGGAGGACTCAGACAGGTGTACTCCCCCTGGAAGCACCCACCAAAAAGCTTGACACCCCTGAAGATAGCGGTAGTATCCGTTTCGAGCTAAGGCTTAGTCATCCTGTAGATCTAGGAACTGAACAACCTGAAAGTTTGCGCATAGGTCTCCTACCTTTGATATGCATATTAGATCCCATTTATCAATTCTATCAGGTTGCCAGTGCCTCAGAATCTCATAGGGGGGTGGCCTGTGCAATTTTCCCAGCCCAGGGTCAGAAGTGTGGTGCGCCAGTGTGTGATTGGTGTCGCCATTGGTCCACTAGTGTGCATCGTCTTGGGGGTGACATATAGGGCATCTGAGGACACGTGCATCCAATAATTTATGGTTGTGAGTTGCGCTGCCCAGTGATATTTTCTGATATCAGAAAGGGAAATCTCACCATCATCCCAACTCCTAGTCAACTTGGCCAGAGCTATTCTTGCTGTGCCTCCATCCAATAATATACTTCTGAGGTCGCTATCTATAGCTCTATGGTAGGATGGGAGTACTGGGAAGGAGGTATAATGCAACATATAAGAAAAGTGTGGGAGGGATATCATCTTGAAAAGAGCGGCCCTGCCCAGCAATAACAAGGGGAGAGCCCTCCATTGTGAACATCTCGTCGAAGATGGGTCAGGAGTGGCAGGTGATTACAGGAGTCGAAGCCTGCTGGGTTTTTAATTATATATATGCTCAGATATTTGAAGCCCTCAGTCACCACTTCGGCTTCACAGTCATGCAACAGTCTGGGGGAAACTCCTTTGAGAGTGAATGTCTAATGAGTGTCTAACTGCACAGAGTGCCTGTTGCCCCAACTAAACATACTGCTAACTAGGAAGTGTCACTACCACCTTCTGGGCCCCAACCGCCCCTTACTGGAATGTCTTTACCAAGTTGGTTTCTCATATCCTCAATCTCTATCTTGCACCCAATCACCGATTTAGGACCATCTAGGTCAGCTCCCAGCCCACCCACAAGATGCTCTGGGTGCATCTCCAGTGCCACATTTGCAATCGCATGGGCCCCTCTCGTCCCCCCATGGGTCCCAAGCTCCGTCCTGGGGATCAGGACGATGCCCCAGGATAGGTGATTTGTTTTTGCCCTCCATTGTGGTACCGCCCCCACGGTACCGTTTAAAGCGGATGCATTGCCTTGACCCTCCTGCCACCCATCCAGCCAAGCCCACCCAGCTTCTGGGCTTGAAAAAAAGTGAGTTTTGGCCACTGCAACTACTCAAAGCTGCAGCAGGAAAATCTTTGAATACTTGTGGTCCTGTTCCCTCAGAGCCTTCTTCACCTTGAGGAATCTGTGGCACAGCCGCTGGACCCGAAGAGTGAAATTGGGGAAGAAGATAACCTCATAGTTACCTATATGCAATGTAGGGGCACTGTGAGGTGCTTGGAGAATCACATCCCGGTATCAGAAGTTGAAGAGTCTTACTATGATGGGCCGAAGGTATGCTCCAGGCTTTGATAGTGCCCCTGGGATGCAGTGAGCTTGCGTTGCCTACATGATTTTGGAAAGTCCATGTGGTTGCAGCTGTTTCAGGATGAGATCCTCCATGAACAGTTCCATGGCCGGCCCCTTGATATTTTCAGGTACCCATATTATCCGTACATTATTTCAGTGAGACCAGCCCTCCAAGTCTTCCACCTTCTCTTTTAACAGTTCTACTGTAGCTTCACATCATTTATTAAACATGGTCACACACTCACATCTACATTCCACAATCTAAGTCACATTCACCATGAGCTTAATTTGGATACTGGGATTACTCATGTCAGCTGTTAGAATAGGAAACACAACAATCAACCTTTCTGTGTCATTCTTCACATACACAATTTGCCAAGGGTCTGTGACTTGTTTGGACACTGCTTGATTTACATGCACATTCCTAACTGGATTGGGTGTGATACACCTAAACATTTATTTGTACTGGTCCCGGTATGTCACTCTCCTGTTCAAACATGGACTCAGTACTCACATGTGATATTTCCATTCAGACTTTGCTTGGTTACCTAGCAAACACAAACCTTCCATTGTAGGTAATTGCTAGCCTTTTCCTACCTAGCCCATACATCTGTACAGCAGTCTTCACGTATATTTCCAGGATTGCTACAGGCATATGTCAAGCCAACACACTTGTGTGGTATGTGTGGAACAATGTAAAATGTATTTGTTACAGACTATGGGCCTCATTACGACCCTGGTGGCCGGCGGTAAGCTGGCGGTAACACCGCCAACAGGCTGGCGGTGTTCCGCTTGCTATTATGACCATGGTGCAATGTTACTATCCGCTGACCCAGCGGAAAAGTCGAAATAGGGAGCCTAAAATACCGCCAGCACTGGTGATATTCTGGCGCCCGCTGCCTTGGTGGCCTTCAGAGAAGACCGCTGAGGTTCTAAAGAGGGCCTATGTCTACATTCCACCCACACATTAATGTGGTGGCAAATTCTATTAAATTGTTTTTGTTCCTGACTATGGGGCAGATTCAAGCAAAGTGGCCCTGCACCCAGTGCAGGGACACTTTTCTTTCGGCCCTTAGCACTCCACTACCACCACTTTGTGTGTACCGTATTTAAAAGATGGTGCACAATGGCGCAGGGTAGGGCGTGATAGTGTCAAGGTATATGCTGCTATTGATGTACTGTTCATGGTTAGTGCCAATATTTTGGCCCTAACCCCGAACAGTACCTAGGGGCCCGTTGATGCAAATGGTGTGCCCCCTTTAAACAGCTGCTCTTAGGAGGTATTAGAAGTAGCAGCAAAATATGGCACAGTTCATTTTCTTAGATTCCACTGCACCATTTTGGTACCCCCCCCTACCCAGTGTATGTCCCCATTACATACTTAGGCCCTCATTACGACCCTGTCAGTCGGTGATAAAGTGGCGGTTATACCGCCAACAGGCTGGCGGTAACTACTGCCAAATTATGACCATGGTGGAAAGATCTCCAAAAGACAGCCAATGTACCACACAGACCACCAGCACAGAAACAACAGGCACCATGGCGGTAGCTGCCTACAGCCAGGTGGAAGTCAGAGTTCCACCAACCATATTATATCTACACAATCCACCACCTGATCCGGGGTGGTACCAATGACATCAAAATCCTGGCTGAAACACTGCACAGAAGTGAAAGGACTTACCATTGGAGACACAGGGAAGATCCACACCGCCATGGAACCAGAACTGCAAGTGTTCCCGATGATGTTCTACGTTCTGTTCCACCACGAAGATCAACACCGGCAAAGACGACAACGGTGAGTACAGCTGCCTTGCACACAAGGGGGAGAAGAAAACAAGAGTTACACACACGCACCATACACGCCCCAGACACAAACACCATACTCATAACCAGCTCGACCAGACACACACACCATACACACAACCAGCTGTCCAAGAAAACAAGTTAATCTCCATAAATCGGCTGAATAATTCAAGGACAACAGGAATTTACTAAAGTGATTGTAATAAGATCAACACAGTATAAATAATAATGTTGTCAATGCTACAGATATGTACAAATGTACAAAAAAAGGAACACTGCCCAGTCCTCAGTTCGGATGGGCCACATGGCCACAGGGCAAAGTCCAAGGCCCCACTTATTACCTGCATCAATACGGAGAGAACACTGCAGGGGCATCAGTTGGCAAATAGGCAGGCACCTCAGGGAGAGGGGAGGACACCTCAGCCGGAGGCCGAAACAAGACCTCTAGTTCTGGTGGGAGCAACATGTCCTGTGCTTTGTCCTGGGGAGTGATAGGCCACAGTCTCTGGAGTGGGTGCCTTCCCCACAAGTTCTGGAGGGGGCAACATGCCCTGTGCTTGGTCCTGGGGAGTGATAGGCCACAGTCTCTTGAGTGGGTGTCTTCCCCACTGCTTCTGGATGGGGCAACATGCCCTCTGCTTGGTCCTGGGGAGTGACAGGCCATAGTTTCTCCAGTGGTTGTCTTCCCTACTGGTTCTGGAGGGGACAGGCTGCCCAGCAGCCCATGAAGGCAGGATCACATTGCATCCGCCGGCGTTGACGGCTGTGCTGTGGTGGTGGTGGTGGTAGTGGGAGGCTCCTGTTCAGCCACTGCACCCTCCGATGGCTGCACTGTGGTGGTGGTGATAGTGGGAGGCTCCTGCACAGCCCCTGCACCCTCCAATGGCTGCACTGTGGTGGTGGTGGTAGTGGGGGGCTCCAGCTCAGCCCCTGCACCCTCCAATGGCTGCACTGTGGTGGTGGTGGTAGTGGGAGGCTCCTGCACAGCCCCTGCACCCTCTGATGGCTGAACTGTGGTGGTGGTGATGGTGGTAGTGGGAGGCTCCTTCTCAGCCCCTGCACCCTCTGATGGTTGCACTGTGGTGGTGGTGGTAGTGGTAGCTCCTGCACAGCCCCTGCACCCCCAATGGCTGTACTGTGGTGGTGGTGATGGTGGTAGTGGGAGGCTCCTGCACAGCCCCTACACCCTCCAATGTCTGCACAACCACGGTTGGTAGTGGGGGCTCTGTGACAGTTGCTGGTGCAGGCTCCTTCCCCTTTCGGATGTCAGGTGCAGGCTCCTTCCCCTTCTTGCCTCCTTGTGCAGGCTCCTTCCTCTTTCAGATGACAGATGAAGGCTCCTTCCCCTTCTTGTCGGCAGGTGAAGGCTCCTTCCCCTTCTTGTCTGCTGGTGCAGGCTCCTTCTGCTTTTGGATGGCAGATGCAGGCCCCTTCCCCTTCATTATCCCTGGCCTGGAATCCTTTCCACCATGAGTAGGTATGGATGGAACTGGGCCCGTGGACTGTGTGGCTGAGGTGCTTGCCTGGGTTCTTGATACCCTGGCCATATGTGCAGGACAGGGGGGAGGGGTAGGAAAGAGGTTAATGATGGAAAGAAAAAGCTTTTTAGGGACATTGAGCGGGAAGAGGGAGAAGTAATGGGAGTGGTTGTTGGAGGTGTCTGCTGGATTTGGGTGCAGGTGCATGGGATGTATGCTAATGTGAGGTGGATGGCTGTTGGGTGTCTGAGTGCTTGCGTTTGTGTAATTTTGGAGGGGGGTACAGACACAGTTTGAGAGGATGCAGGAGACGTGTGCATGGATGTTGTGGAGGTGTCTGCCAGTGAGGTGTGTGTTCTGCTTGGTGTGATGATGATGCAGGTAGTCGATGATGATGAAGTGCATGCAGGTGTGAGTGTGGACGTAACTAGGTGGGAGGTGGAGGAGGAGGAGGAGGAAGAGGGGGAGACAGTGGAAATAGTGGATGTTGTTGTGTCTGCAACTGGATGGTGTTTGTGTGAGTGCCTGTGGGATGAAGGGTGGTGCTTGTGTTTGCCTGTGACACTCTTAGGTGTTGTCATGTGTGCATGCTCGTCTGGCTGTGTGCTTTGGATGGGTTGGGGTTGAGGAGAATGGGACTGGGAAGTGGAAGTTGGAGGGGGGATGGTAGAAACAGGGACATGGCTTCTATCAGAGAGGAGGCCAGAGCCTAGATCGATCTCTTTTGGGCTGCCAATCCAGTGTGAATGCCCTCCAGGAATGCATTAGATTGTTGCATCTGGGCTGCCAGCCCCTGGATGGCATTCACAATGGTTGACTGCCCTACAGAGATGGATCTCAGGAGGTCAATAGCCTCCTCACTCAGGGCAGCAGGGCTCACTGGGGCAGGGCCTGAGGTGCATGGAGCAAAGGAGATGCCCACCCTCCTGGGTGAACGGGCACAGGCAACTCATTGAGGGGCTGCTTGGAGAGTGGTGCTGGTATGGGGGTGGTGGCTATACCTGTAGCTGAGGTGGTCACAGGAGTGTCCGCCACCACCAGGGAGCTTTCATCGGAGGAGGTATCTGTGTCTGTATAGTCCCATCCAGTCTCTGCCGTGCTGCTCCCCTCGCCCTCTGTCCCACTGGTGTCCTGAGTGTCGGTGGACTCTGCCTCCAGGGTCCTGTGGGATGCAGCTCCCTCTGTCTCCTGTCCCTTTGCTCCTCCGCCAGATGATGCTAATGCACATAGGGACAGGATGACAAAACAAGAAAGGGGCGAGAGAGACAAAGGATACACTGGGTCAGTGACTGCACCAATACCACCATTGGCGTACACAGCACCCTCACACATAGGGAACAGGCCTACGCACTATGAATTGCACCACAACTGAAATTGCTAGCCACCAAGGCATGAAGAGGGGCACACACCGCCAACTGCAGCACACCTGGGACCCACACAGACCTGGCCGGTTGTGGATGCTAACAGGCTAGGTAGGCAGTATTATCCCTTCAGATCCCTAGCCATGAGAGGACAAATGCTGCTATTTCTGGCCAGGCATAGAGGCACACAAGGACACACAACCACCACCCGGATACCACCCCACTAGGCATATGTTGTAATGATAGCCACTGTACTCACCCCCTTGTGACTGCTGTGATGCCCTTAAGCACCCATCCAGCTCTGGATAGGCCACTGCCAGTATGCAGGCCATCAGGGGGGTAAGGTCCTCCCACCGTATGCAACAGCGGGTGCCCTGCCTGCCATAGACCCCAGGGTCTGCATCTCCTTGGCAATGGCATGCCACATACCCATCTTTTGATGGGCACTGACCTGCAGAGGCAACACAGACAGGAGAACACCACTAGACAAACAGTCCAGCCTGTCACACACATGGCCCACCATACCCCTTTCCATCACCATTGGCACATACATAGCTCTGCTCACAACATGCACACAGCCAACAGATAATCCCTCCCCTTGCACAATGCCTTTGCACACATCTCCATGTATCCATGCCACATGCATCGTGCCCACAGTTTACTCACCTGTTGGTCTGGAGGCCCATTAAGACGTCCGTACTGGGGTAGGACCCTATCCACCAGTCTCTCCATCTCCTCCAAAGTGAAGCCTGGGGTCCTTTCGCTGGTCACACAGGCCATGGTAGGTTCCAGACACAGGTCACAGCAGCACATGGAGTGTAGGTCCTTTTCTATGGTAGGTCAGGTAACAAGTGAGGAATCAGATAGAAAATGTCAGTCACGTCCGCGGCGGTACATACCGTCACCTCCGGCGTAGATCACCATTGGCCACTGTACCCCATAGGGCCCAATTTTAACCAATGAGGAATTGCACCGCAGTTTCCGACCGCCTCCCACCATGGCGCACAATGTCAGCGGAATTACCTCACTTCCACCTGTCCCCCCACACAGGACAGGCAGAAGACATTTCAGGAGGGGGGGAGCCCTATTGAATAATGCTGCATCACAGGAGAAATAGGCACATGCTGGACAAATCACACTGACCCATTACATGTTTACAGAATGCAAACTATTGTTGTAGCTCCATTGTTCAGTTTGTGACAGCCTCCTCACTCTTTAGTCCCATAGATTCCTACCACTGTGGATGAATAGGAGATGGAGACACCCCCCGTGTACATACCCCTGGTTGACTTGGCTACAGTGGAGGGCAGGCACATAATACTCACCTATAGAGTGGACAGGGCCACAATCACAGAACTGTGTGCTCAATTGGAACCTGACCTGATATCTGCTATCCGTCAGCCCACTGGGATCCCCCTCCTGTATAAGTGCTATCCATACTACATTTCCAGGCAACTGGTTCCTTCCAAGTGACAGTGGGCTTGGCAGCAGGAATGTCACAGCCAATGTTCTCAATAGTGATGACAAAAGTTTTGTCTGCCCTGATAAAACACGTGTGCAGCTACATTGCTTTCCCACAGGTTGAGTATTTGGCCACAGTGAAGGCAGAGTTTTATGCAATGGGACATATCCCCAATATAATTGGGGCGATTAATGGAACACATATTGCATTTGTCGTCCCCCACCGCTTGAATAAACTGGGGTTCTGGAATCTTAAGAGTTTCCACTCCAGGAATGTGCAGATGGTGTGCTTGGCAGACCAGTACATCTCCCACGTCAATGCTAAGTATCCTGGGTTGGTGCATGATGCCTTTGTCCTGAGGAATAGCAGCATCCCAAATGTGATGGGCCAACCAAAGAGGCATAGGGTGTGGCTAATAGGTGAGCCCTGGTTCCCACTCAGCATATGTTGGTGTATGCCTATGATGTTGACCATATGGGATAGTGTGCGGCTAAATGTAGTCCCTCAATATTTGCAGGTGACTCTGGTTACCCAAACCTATCACGGCTGCTGACACCTGTGAGGAATGCCAGAAAAAGGGCAGAAAAACACTATAATGAGGCACATGGGTGAACCAGAAGGATAATTGAGAGAACCTTTGGCCTCCTGAAGGCCAGGTTCTGGTGCCTTCATCTAACAGGTGGATCCCTGTGCTACTCACCCAAGAAGGTCTGCCAGATAGTAGTGGCATGCTGCATGTTGCACAACCTGGCCCTCACCTTTTCTTTTCTGTACCTTTTCTGCAGGAGGAGGAGACTGGAGATGCCCCTGTGGCAGCAGGATGAGGAGGATGAGGATGAGGACAACAGAATATCTGTGATCTGTCAATACCTCCAATGACACACAGGTAAGACAGTGTAACTTTACATTTCAATGACTTTGGTTGTAATCTATTTGGCAATGACATGCTCATATTTCCAACTTACTGTTCCCTCTGGCAATTCATTTTGCAGATGTTGGTGATTTGACACATACTCCTGGTGTGATAACTACAGCCAGCTACAGGTCATAAATCTATGCTCATTCTATGTACAGTTAATTTCCAATGTTTTTACCTGTTTCAAAAAATATATATGTAATATACATGACATACTCTAAATAGATTTTTTTCAAAGGGTGTTTATTGAAGTGCTAACATAAAGGGGGAAAGTGCAAAGGGATGGGGTGATGATGGTGGAAAGTCCAGGGTACTGTTAAAGTCTGTTTGTAGCACAGGTGCATTGTCCAAGTGGACATAGGAAGGGGAGCAATGGCAGTTCAAGGTGGACAGGGTGACTGAGTGGGACCCAAGGGGGACAATCAGGTGAGTCTCATTTCCTGGTGGGGGTCTTGGCAAGTGTCTCTGGCTTCTGTCTGGATCGTAGGGAAAGTTTGAGGGGTGGTTCACCTTCTGCAGGGGGAGGGGTGCTGGTGGCCTGTGAGTCCTGTGGTGGGGCCTCTTTGCCACTAGCCGCAGCAAACGTGAAAGGCTGTTCAGATATTTGGCTAGTGGCAGGGGCCTGCTGGTGTGAGACTGCCTCCCTCATAATGTTGGCCATGTCTGCCAGCACCCCTGCTATGTAGGTGAGAGTGTTGTTGAGGGCCTGCAAGTCCTCCCTCATCCCCTGGTACTGTCCCTCCTGCAGCTGCCTGTTCTACTGCATGTTGTCCAGGATCTGGCCCAACATGTCCTGGGAATGTTGGTAGGCTCCCAGGATCTCAGAGAGTGCCTCCTGGAGAGTCGGTTCCCTGGGCCTGTCCTCCTCCTGGTGCACAGCACTCTTCCCAGTTTCCCTGATGGCTTGTGCCTCTGTCCCCTGAACTGTGTGCCCACTGCCACTGACCCCAGGTCCCTGATTGTCTTGTGTGCGAGGTGTGGCCTGGGATACATGTGGAGGTGGACACACTGCTGATTAATGTGTCCTGTAGACAGAGGTGTGGGTACGCCGGCTGGGTGCTGTGATGGTGTTTCCTGGTGGGGGAGGCTCTGTGGTGGTGTGTGACTGGGCTTGGGTATCAGGCTGTCCAGTGGTCCCTGATAAGCCAGGTAGATCATCCAGATTCTTAAGACCAGAGTTACTGTCATCACTGTGGGGACTGGATAGTGCTGCCACCTCCTCTCTGGTGACATTGGCTGGGGTACCTGTTGGGGATGTAAATGATGTGTTATGGTTTATGTTTATGCCATATTGTCCATCCCTGGCTTCCCCTCTAGGGTTGGTTTTGCCCTGCCACCTTTCACTTTTGTTTGTTAGTGTATGGTGGGATTGTTAGTTCTCTTTGCTGTGCATGCTTTAGTGATGGGTGTCCATGCAGGGCTGTGAGGGGTGTCCATGCATTGGTACATCATGCAGGGCTTGGCATTGGGATAAGTGAGATGTGATGGTGGAGTATGTGGGATGTGGTGGAGTGATGGGAGTGAAGGTGAGGGCATGGGTATGTGATGGCATGCAGGTAGGAGGGAGATAGTAGTAGAAAATTGACTTACCAGTGTCCAGTCCTCCTCCGACTCCGGCCAGGCTCTCAGGATGCAGTATTGCCAAGACTTGCTCCTCCCATGCTGTGACTTGTGGAGGAGGAGGTCCACCACCAGTCCTCTGGATAGCGAGCTAGTGTCTTGCTGCTATGGAACGTAACTTCCCCTGCAGGTCATTCCAGCTCTTCCTGATATCATCCCTTGTCTCTTGACCATGTCCACGATTCTCTGCCATAGCGCCATCTTTCTTGCAATGGATATTTGCTGCACCTGTTCTCCAAATAACTGTGGCTCTACCGTGACAATTTCCTCCACCATGACCCTTAGCTCCTCCTCTGTGAAACGGACGTGTCTTTGGGGTGCCAAGGGTGTTATGTGAGGTGTGTTGGTGAGGGTGTGTTGGGTAATGTGTTGGGGTGTGTGATGTGGAGTGCGTGACTAGTGGTGTGATGTGGAGTGCGTGAGTAGTGTATGGGTGTGAGTAGTGTGTGGCCTCTTGTTGTCTCAGTGGTCTTGGTGTCCCTCTGGTTGCAATGATTTGTAATCGTAAAGGGTTGTATGTAATGTGTGTGTGTTTTATAGTGGTGTGGGTGTGTGGCTGTGGTGTGTGTATGAGTGTCAGGTGTGTGTTGTTTGAATTGGCCAATGTGGAGTTGTTTTGTCTGTGGGTGTCCATTGTGAGCGCGGCAGTATGTACCGCCAATGGTTTACCGCCATTGAATGTCTGCCGTGGTGATTCCTGTGTCATAATGTGGTGGCCGTTGTTTTGTTGGCGTAACGGTGTGGGTCTTGATACCGCCACTTTATCACTGACCTTTGAACTGGCGGATTTGTGTATATGGCTGAATTCTGTCGGATTGGTGTGTGTGTGTGTGTCATAATATGGTGAACGGATATCTGCTGCCACTGTGGTAAATTGGCGGCCGTCACTGTGGCGGTAAGCGGGATTTACCACCAATGTCATAATGAGGGCCTTAATGCCTGTCACAGGCATATTGTGGTGCACAGTGTTACAAAGTGGCACAATGCATGTATTGTGTGCCACTATGTATTTCTGGTGCTTCGATTTTTTTATCATTGGGCCACATTAGAGTACGATTTATGACGCTAATGTTGCACAAGGGTGCACTAGGCCCTCCTAAATCTGGGCTATGTTCCAAAGAAGTTTACAACTGTTGTAGTGAAGTCATGCTCTGTGAGATATGGCCAAGTTACAAATGGTATGTAATGGTGAAAATGAGTACGCCATAAGCATTCTGAGTTTACGTGATTTTAATGAATTATTTACATGGTGAATCTTGGAGTACAGTGTCTATGTGAAAAAGTTGTGCACAATTAGTTCTCTTCTGTGCAGTTGTGGCTCACGTTGCGTGGAAGGGATGGGATGGGGTGGGGTGGCGCGGGTGGGCGCTCCGGGGGGGGGGGTCCAGAGGGAATGAAAATTAAATAAAAAAACTAAATAAAAAAACACTTACCTTGCTCGCCGCACAGCTCCATCTGCTTCTTCTCTGCTGCAGGCACAGGCTCCCAGATTGTCCTGCGGCCAATCCTGACCCCGCTCAGAGCAGCATCAGGATTGCCTGGGAGCACCCAACCAGAGCGCTCCCAGACAGACTGGGGGCCTGTTCAGGCTCTCTCTAGCCCAGCAACTGTGTTGCTCGGCTTGAGAGAGCCTACTGTGAATGTGCGTTTGGCCTGCCCCAGACTGCCAGCCAGACACACATGTTTGTCTTTCTGTGCCTTTAATTTTACGCCCACTCTGCATCAGTTGTAGGATTTTCAAAAGGTGTCATGACCCATAGCTGGATGTTGTAATCTTAGTCCACTGCAAAGGAATGTGAGAATATGTGTCAATCATGCACATTTGTTGTTTGCTAGGTGCCATGGCACATATATGTTTGAAGTGGAATGGTGAATCAGACTTGCATCTGGTTTTGAGTGTGTTCATTTTTGGATTAATGGTTACATTGGTGTGTAGTGGTGCACTTTCCTATAATGGGTTGTGCCTCAGGTACCTGGTGACTGTAATTGAAATTCAAAGACAGTTCACCCATGCCAAATATGTGTGGTTTTGTCTATATCTGAGCATGAGACCCAAATTTAAGACCCAAATTTAAGAGGACCTAGCACGTCTTTGCACCACATTAGCTTCATTTTGATTGACAGTATTGTGGCCCAACAAGGCAAAAAACACAGCACCATGTTCACAAAGTAGCACTACCCATGCAGTGCACCACATTTAGGCCCCATTTTGACATTGGCAGGAAATCCCGTCTACCACCACGGAGACGGCCTCCAAAAGACCGTCGCCGTGACTACTTACCATCCACCATAATATGACCATAGCCGGAATTCTGACAGAAGGCTTGTGGAATTCAGGCTACCGTCATGGTGGCAAACAGCGGTAAGGTGGTGCTGCTGCCAGCAGCAGCGCCGCACCAGAAGAGCGCAGCCGGCCGCATTATGATCCATAATGCGGCCTGGTGGTGTTCCGCTTTTGGACGCTGCTGCTGGCAGCAGCGCCACGTCCTGTCTCCTGCCGGAGGACCGCCTGCAAGCAGGTAAGCGGATGCTCCTACAGGCAAGGGGGGTGGGTGATGTTCTGTGTGTGTATGGGGATGTGTTTGACTGTGTTTGTATGCTTGTATGTGGGTGTGAGGCATGTGTAATGCTTGTGTGTAGGAATGGGTGTGAGTGTGCATGTATGTTCTGTTGTGTGATTGCGTGTGTGCCTGGAAGTATATTAGTGAGTGTTGCTGTGTACGTATGAATGTATGCATATGTGGGTGAATGTGGGTATGCATGTATGAGTGTGTATGCGTGTGTGTGTATGTGTGTATATGTGGGGAGGGGGGCTGCGAGGGGGAGGACTCTGGGGAGGGATAAGGGGAAGGGGAAGGGGAGGGGGACAGGGGAGACCCCTATCAGTGCCACAGAAGGAATTCTCTGGCACTGGTTGTGCCTACCGCAATGGTTTTCGTGGTGGTAAAAAACCTACAAAAACCATGGCGGTATGCAGGGTCTCCAGCCCGGCAGCTGTTACCGCCATGGCGATCGGTGTCGTACATTGGCGGTATGGCTTCAGCCATACCGCCAATGTCATAGTATGGTGGTAAGTACCGTCAGCCTGTTGGCGGCACTACTGCCATACTAGTACCGACCACCAGGGTCATAATGAGGGCCTTAGTGACCCTTAGCACCACATTATGCCTGTGCCAGGCAACATGCATGTAGGGGGTGTGTTCCGTCATTAGGGAAAATGCAAAAATGATGCAGAGGAATATAAGTGGTTCCAATGCATCATTTTTATCAGATACTTTTAACCCCTGCACAGAGCAGGCATTAGTAGGGGGCAAACCATTGCTTTCAATGGGCCCCTATACACTGTGCAGTATTTGCACCATAATTTTGGCAAAAATCCCACACAGTCCATCTATGGCATCCATTATCTTGACACTATTGCACCTAATCTGTGCCATGGTGCACCATATATTGAATATGGCACACAAATGTTAGCAGTAGGGGGCGTTAAGTAAAGTGGTGCTGCTTTAGATGCTGTGCCACCTTTCTGAGATGTGGACCATAGTGCCTTCACTTTAGACCTGACGAAGAGTGATGTTATTGAAATGTGTAACTATTTTGTGTGTTGTGTGCCATGCAACAGGTGTAGGACTCAGTGTGTTGCATGTGAATCCTACCCCTTTACACTTGAAATACCTCACTTGCACAAAGTGTTGTTGTTGCCAGTTGCTGGCTGGCATACATATGTGCATGAGGTTAATATGCCCAGTGTGGCACAGTTGTATGAGATGTATTGTGATGTATGCAATAGTTTTTAGACAGGTGTGCAACAGGATAGGGCATGCTGTGCTTTTCAGCACTGCCCTGCATCAGTAGTCCAGCCCTGATAAGTCCCATGTATTCTCATTCACATACATTTCTGGTCTCTCCCTGTACGTTGTCTGTAGTTCATCTGCTACAGTCCACTGTGGGTACCCTTGTATCATGGTATGGAGATGTGGGATTTACAGGTATGATTGTTGGTGTGCTGTGACGTGTCCATTCCTGCATGTTAGAAATGGGGACTTTCTTTGGCAGTCAGGTTACCCCCTGTCCAAGCAAGGACCCTCACTCTAGTCAGGGTAAGTCACACACAATCCAAATTATCCTGTGCCCACCCTCTGCTAGCTTGGCAATGAGCAGTCAGGCTTAACTTAGAAGGCAATGTGTAAAGTATTTGTGCAAAAAAACATACAATAACACCATGTAGCACCACAAAAATACACCACACAGTGTTCAGAAAAATATATATCATATTTATCTGATAAGATACAGGTCAAAACGATTAAAATGCAATAAGTAGATGTTGAGCTATCACTGTAAAGTGATATAAAGGCCCTCAATACAACCCTGGTGGTAAAGCCGCTGACCGCCGTGCTGACGGCCGCCCACATACCGTGTCAGCGGCGGAAATCCACTATGGGTATTATGACCCACACTTAGAAATCCTCCACAATACAGACACCCACACAAGTCCGCCACACCAAGGGTCAGTGATAAACTGGCGGTACCAAAACCCACACCGTTAGGAATACGCCCACACTATCACAACCCACGAATCAATGCAGCGGTCATTCAACCGCGGTAAACCATTGGCGGTACACACCGCAGCGCTCAAAATACACACACATTTACAAAACACAACCACATTGGACAATTCAAAATACACACACCTGACACACATACACAAACCACACACTCACACCACTATAAAACACACACCCACATTACCCACAACCCCTTACAATGAAATATTTGGAAGAAGCAGAGAGAGAGAAAAGCAAAGACAACACCAGCATCCATAGGCACACAACACCATCACTCATACACCATCCACGCACAAAACACCACACACACCAAAACATCACCCCACACATCACACATCACCTCACACATCACTCACACCACATCATGGCACCTCAAAGACACCCCAGGTTTTTCTGAGGAGGAGCTTAGGGTCATAGTGGAGGAAATCATCAGGGTAGAGCCACAGCTATGCGGATTACAGGTGCAGCAGACATCCATTGCAAGGAAGATGGAGCTATGGCGGAGAATTGTCGACAGGGTCAATGCAGTGGGACAGCATCCAAAAACACAGAATGACATCAGGAAGAGGTGGAACGACCTACGGGGGAAGGTGCGTTCCGTGGTATCCAGACACCAGGTAGCCGTACAGAGGACTGGCGGTGGACCCCCACCTCATCCCCCACAGCTAACAACATGGGAGGAGCAAGTCTTGGTGCTCATGCATCCTGAGCTCTGGAGGACTGGACTCTGGTAAGTCATATCTTTACTATTATATCCCCCCACCCTAACTGCATGCCTTCACAAACCCCAACCCCTACCCTCACACCCATCACTCCAACACCTCACATATACCTCAATATCACAACTCACACATCCTAATACCAAACCCTGCATGTGACAACAATGCATGGATACCCATCACAGACCTGCATGGACACCCATCACCAAAGCATGTCCAAGGGAGAGACTCACCCAGGGCACACAATCACCACTCACACAAGGGCCAAGGCGATATTGCAAGCACAGTAGTAGAGGGAAACACACCCATTACACAAGATGGCACACACAGATAAAATAACAATGCATTTATACCCCAACAGGACCCCTACACAGCGTCACCAGACAGGAGATACCAGCCATATCCAGTCCCCCCACAGAAGAGGCCCACAGTGACGACAGCAGCTCTGTATGCCTGGATCAAGATGACCAGTCCGCCCATCAGGGACCTCTGGACAGTTGGTTCCCCTGCCACAGTCCCAAACCACCACTGAACCTCCCCCCTCAGGAAACACCACCACATCACCCACCCAGCGGGCTCATGCCACTGTCCCAAGGGGACGTCAATCAGCAGTGTTTTCCACTACTACAGGGACCCCAGGCAACCCCACTAACACAGGACGATCAGGGACCTGGGGTCAGTGGCAGTGGGCACACGGTTCAGGGGACAGAGGCACAGGACAACAGGGAAGCTGGGAGGACTGCTGTGCGACAGGGGGAGGACAGGCCCAGGGAATCCACTCTCCACAACGCACTCTCAAACATCATGTGAGCATACCACCATTCCCAGGAGAACATGGGCACGGTACTGGCCAAGTTTCAGGAGACCCAGCGGCTGCAGGAGAAACAGTACCTGGGGATCAGGGAGGACTTGAAGTCTTGTAACACCATCATGGTCACCATTGCAGGGGTGCTGGCAGACATGGCCAACACCATGAGGGAGACAGTGGTTTACCACTGGACCCCTGATACCAGCCCGAAAGATGATAGCCTTCCCTGTCCGTCGGCGCTAGTGGACAGGAGGACCCGCCACAGGAACAACAGGCCACCATCACCCCACCCACTGCAGAAGGAGAACCACCACGCAAACGGTCCCTGCAATCCAGGCACAAGACAGAGAACATTGCCAAGACCCCCGCCAGGAAATAAGACTTTCCTGATTGTCACCCTTCTGTCCCACTATGTCACCCTGTCCACCTTGAACTGCCATTGCTCCACTTCCTATGCCCCCTTGGACAATTCACCTGTGCTACCAAGAGACTGGACTCTATCATGGACATTCCTCCACCATCATTCCATCCCCTTCCACATACCCCTATACACATTAGCCCATAAATAAACACCCTTGAATCACAAAACAATCTGGAGTCAGTCTGTACATTCACAAATGTATAATTACAACTTCTTCTATAAATATCAATGTTAATGTTCATTTGCACATACCAATATATGACAGTTGTTGGGCAGCAGTAAACATAGAAGAAGGCAGAATGAGGTACACAGATCTGTGAAATGGAAAGCCAAAGTGAACTGTCAGTGCCAGTCTCTTACCTGTGTCTCAATGGAAGTACTGCCTGATGATGTTGTTTCGGTTGTCAATATTTTCTTCCTCTGCCTCCTCTTCCTCACTGTCCACAGGCTCCACAGCTGCCACAATACCATCATCAGGCCCATCCTCATGCAGAAAAGGCACCTGGCATCACAAAGCCAGGTTGTGCAACATGCAGCATGCTATGATTATCTGGCACACCTTCTTAAGTGAGTAGTATAGTGAGCCACCTGTTAGATGGAGGCACTGGAATCTGGCCTTCAGGAGGCCAAATGTCCACTCAATAATATGCCTAGTTCTCCCATGTGCCTCATTGTAGCATTCCTCTGCCTTTGTCCTCACATTCCTCACTGGGGTCAGTAGCCATGAGAGGCTGGGATAACCTGCAAATGTCGATGGCCATCTGTTAGACTCACACTAACCCTTAGGGACTACCCCATACCCAGACACCTATTCATACTTTGTGGGGACCTTGGGCTCACCTAATAGCCACACCCGGTGCCTCTGAAGTTGCCCCATCACATAAGGGATGCTGCTACTCCTCAAAATGTAAGCGTCATGCACAGAGCCACCATACTTGGCATTCACATGAGAGATGTACTTGTTTGCCAAACACACCATCTGCACATTCATGGAATGGTAGCTTTTCTGGTTTCTTTACACCTGTTCATTCCTGCGGGGGTTGACAAATGCCACATGTGTACCATCAATGGCACCAATGATGTTGGGGATATGTCCCAGGGCATAGAAGTCACCTTTCACTGTGGCCAAATCCTCCACCTGGGGGAAAATGATGTATAACACTCTGGTCAACACATTAGAGAACATTGACTGGGACATCCCTGATTCCATCGCCACTGATGTTTGGAAGGAACCACTTGCCAGGAAATGGAGCACTGACAGGACCTGCACTAGAGGGGGGATACCTGTGGAATGGCGGATAGCTGACATCAGGTCAGGCTCCAATTGGGCAAACAGTTCTTGGATTGTTGCACAATCAAGTCTGTAGGTGATAATGATGTGTCTCTCTTCCATTATTGACAGGTCCACCAGGGGTCTGTACACCGGAGGATGACACCATCTCATCATCTGCCCCAGCGGATGTGGCCTATGGAGGAGAATGGTGAGCAGAGGGTCATGTACCACATAGGTTGCACAAGTGTTGTTGCAGTAATGTGAGTAAATCCATGTGTGCCGTTGTCTGTCTGTATTTCTGCCCAAATGTGCTGTGACGCAGTTAGGTGCCATGCCATGTGCCACCCTGAAATGGCGGCTGCTTGACATGTAAGGAGGGACAAGTGGAAATGAGGTAACTGCAATGGCATTGTGCAGCGTCGCGGTAGGCGGTTGAAGACCGCCGTGCAATTCTTCACTGGTTATCATTGGGCCCTATGGGTTCCAGGAGCCAATGACGATGTACGCCAGCGGTTTTCTATCTGTTCACTCACTTGATACCTGACCTTTAACAGGAGAGGACATACACTGCAAGTGCTGCTGTGACCTGTGTCTGGAAGCGACAATGTCTCGAGTGTCTGGGGAAAGGGCCCCTGCATTCACTTCGGAGGAGTTGGAGAGACTAGTAGATTGGGTCCTCCCCAGTACACGCTACTCTACGGGCCTCCAGACAAACAGGTGAGTACACTGTGAGCATGATGTGTGGGACATGAATGTATGGAGTGGTGTGGATGGAGGATGCATGTGGGGCTGGGGGCTGAGACCTGCATGAGAGGATGGTGAGTGTATGTGTGTCAGGGCATGGGTGGGAAGTGGTGGGCAATGAGTATGACGAACCGGACGGGGGAGTAATTTCCTTTCATCCTATACCTTTCCTCTAGGTCAGCAGCCACCAGAAGAAGGATATTTGGTGTGCCATCGCCAAGGAAGTGCGGACCCTGGGGGTCTATCATAGACGGAGCACACACTGCCGCAAGAGATGGGAGGACCTGCGCCGCTGGAGCAAAAAGGTGGCAGAGGCCCAGCTGGCGATGGCCTCCCAACGTGAAAGGGTGCTTGTCGCACCATGACCCCCCTGATGTTCCGGATCCTGGTGGTGGCATATCTGGAGTTGGATGGGTGCTTGAGGGCATCACAGCAGCCACAACAGGGTGACTACAGTCTCATTCAGCTGACTCTGCGCGCTTTACGAGGTGTCTGGGTGGGGGATGTGGGCTGTGGGTTCCCTTAGGCCAGTGCAAACTTGGTAGGGTAGGTCCCTTGGTAGGCAGGGTCTGTGGCACTACAACCCCAATAGTGGTAGAGGCCATCTACAACTAGTCAGTCTCCTTGTTTTGTCACCCTGTCCTTGTGTGGATTTGAATCATCTGGCAGAGGAGCAGAGGCACCGGAGACGGAGGGAGCTGCATCCCACTTGGCCCAGGAGGGTGAATCTATGGAGTCTGAAGGCACCAGTGGGACGGAGGGCAAGGGAAGCTCCACAACGGGGACAGGAGGAGACACCAGTGACAGCGACTCCTCCTCTGATGAGAGCTCCATTGCAGTGGAGGGCACCTCTGTGCCCACCGCAACAACAGGTACAGCCGCCATCCCCCCTACCAGCACTGCCCTCCCAGCAGCCCCTCAGTGTGTTTCCCGTGCCTGCTCACCCAGGAGGGTGGGCATCTCCTTCGCCCCAGGCACCTCAGACCTTGCCCCAGTCAGCCTTGCTGCCCTCAGTGAGGAGGCTATTGACCTCCTGAGATCCCTCACTGTTGGGCAGTCAGCCATTCTGAATGCCATCCAGGGTGTCGAGAGGCATTTGTAGCAAACAAATGCATACCTGGAGGGCATTCATTCTGACGTGGGGGCCCAACAGAGAGCATTTCCGGCTCTGGCATCAGCATTGATGGCAGCCATTGTCCCTGTGTCAAGCCTCCCCCCTCCAACTTCCTCTACCCAGACCCAATCCCCTCTACCTCAGCCTATCCCAAGCACACCATCAGACCAGCATGCACACACATCAACACATAAAAGTGGCTCAGGCAAACATAAGCACCACACATCCCACAAGCACTCACACAAGCACCATACTCATGCAGACACACCAACATCCACTTCCTCCACTGTGTCCCCCTCCTTCACGTCCTCCACCTCCCGCCCTATCTCGTCTCCACTCACACCTGCATGCACTACATCCTCAGCCACTGCCTCCATTACCAACACGCCCATCACAATACACCACTCATGAGCAATCCCCACCCCACAACCATTCACACGTCCCCTGTGTCCTCTCCCAGTGTGTCTGTGAGCCCTCCTCCCAAACTACACAAACGCAGGCACACACCCACCCAACACCCATCCACCTCACAACAGCCTCCAGCCCATGCACCTTCACCCACATTCAGCAAACATACACCTCCTTCAACCACTACCTCTTCCTCCACTCCCAAACCCCCTCCATCTTCCTGTCCCAGTGTTTCTAAGAAACTTTTCCTGGCTAACATTGACCTCTTCACTACACCTCCCCCCGTCCTTCTCCTAGGGCCAGGCTGTCCAGGTCCCAGCCCAGCACCTCAGCCACCAAATGCTCCAGCACAGTGGTCTCAGAAAGTACGGTCACATCGTGGGCGCCACCCATCAGGGCTGCCAGTGTGCCACCCAGCAACGCCAAGGAGCAGGCCCTTCTGACACCTGCCAAGATGAAGAAGGTGCCCACATGCCGGAGGGAGGAGCCGCACCTACCAACAAGCAAGGCTCCTCCTAGCCAAAAGGGGACAGTGGCAAGGCACCAGCAGTGACATCAGAGGTGGGGAAGGGACACAAGCCGAAGAGCAGGTCAGGACAGGGCACGGAGGCTCAGGCTGAGGGACCAGAGTCACCCCTTCTGTCAACCACAACATCAACCTGTACGGCTGTGGACACCGCCACCTGCACCGCCACCAGCACTGCCACCAGCACCGCCACTTGCACGTCTGCTGCCTCACCAACAGTCCCCAGCATCAGCCCCAGTGGGCAGCCATCCGGGGCTGCAGGAGACGTGCTGCTGTGTCCCTCAACAGGTGAAGACACATGCACCACCGCCAGCACTTCTGCCACATACACCGCCGCAACCACTGCCACCAGCCCCGCAACGTGCTCAGACAGTGCCACCACAGTTGACATGGCAATCATCCCCAGTGGGGAGCCATCCGAGGCTGCAGGAGACATCCTGGACCCTGCCCAGCGTACATGAGGCATGACTCCCAGCACTGTTTGTACCAGCAGGTGGCAGGTGAAGTCGCAGCAGGGTGGAGTGTGTCTCTGCCTGCATGGAGTATCATGCTACCTGTTCCCAGGCAATCTTGTGGCACATACACCCAGGTGAGCGAATGGGACCTGCCACACAGCATGTGAAGCACTCTGGGCACAAAGCCCCCTCCAGAACCAGTGGAGCTTCACATCCACTACCTCAGTCCTTGGCAGGATGAAGCACTCTGGGCACAAAGCCCCCTCCAGAACCAGTGGACAAGGCATCCACTACCCCAGTCCTTGGCAGGATGAAGCACTCTGGGCACAAAGCCCCCTCCAGAACCAGTGGAGAAAGGCATCCACTACCTCAGTCCTTGGCAGGATGAAGCACTGAGCACAAAGCCCCCTCCAGAACCAGTGGAGAAAGGCATCCACTACCTCAATCCTTGGCAGGATGAAGCACTCTGGGCACAAAGCCCCCTCCTGAACCAGTGGAGATTCACATCCACTACCTCAATCCTTGGCAGGATGAAGCACTCTAGGCACAAAGCCCCCTCCAGAACCATTGGAGATTCACATCCACCACCTCAGTCCTTGGCAGGATGAAGCACTCTGGGCACAAAGCCCCCGCCAGAACCAGTGGAGAAAGGCATGCACTACCCCAGTCCTTGGCAGGATGAAGCACTCTGGACACAAAACCCCCTCCAGAACCAGTGGAGATTCACATCCACTACCTCAGTCCTTGGCAGGATGAAGCACTCTGGGCACAAAGCCCCCACCAGAACCAGTGGAGAAAGGCATGCACTACCCCAGTCCTTGGCAGGATGAAGCACTTGGGCACAAAGCCCCTTCCAGAACCAGTGGAGAAAGGCATCCACTTGAGAGACTGTGGCTTTGCACTCCCCAGGATAAAGCAGTGGGCAAACCACCCACTTGAGAGAGTTGAGAGAATGTGGCTTTGCACTCCCCAGGATAAAGCAGTGGGCAAACCACCCACTGGACAGACTTGAGAGACCGTGGCTTTGCACTCCCCAGGATAAAGCAGTGGGCAAACCACCCAATGGAGAGACTTGAGAGACTGTGGCTTTGCACTCCCCAGGACCAATCAGTGGGCATGGAGCCCCCTCATGGAGCAGTGGCATCGTCTGTTCATCCGGCTGAGGTGCCCCCCCTACCCATCCCCCTGAGGTGCCTGTTTATTTTCCATCTGATGCCCCTGCAGTGTTCTCTCCATTTCAAGTCAGGTATCTTGTGTGGGCTTCGCCCATGCATTTTGGGACACTGATCCATGGACCATGATTTCAGTAATATCCGGACTTGTGTAGTTGGGGTACATATTTGTGTATACTGATTTTTGATTTTGGCCTATCTGATATTTAATTGATTACACTCATTACAATCATTTCCTTTTGTCCTTGCGTTCTTCCAGGGGGGTGACGGGGTGTATATGTAATGTTGCTGCATGTATGTGTGTGTATGGTGTTGTGGGTAAGGGTGTGGGTGGGGGTGTTGTGTGTGTGTGTGTGTCACTCTCTTTTCCCTCCCCCCTTTCCTGTGTGCTAGGTGCAGTACACACCGTTGTCGTCGCCGGCGTCTTTGCTGCCCCTGATACAAGAGGGGGTAGACCAGCATGGGCAGCACCTTTGGTTCGGGCTCCATGGCATCCTGGTTGTTCGTAAAGTGTCAAAAGGTGAGTGGTTTCCCTTCCAAGTCCTGTTTCCGCCATGCTTTTGATGTCGTTGGTACCGCCCCGGAAAAGGTGGCGGATAGGCGTGTTGTAATACAGTGGGCGGAACCTTGTCTTCCGCCTGTCTGTTGGCGGTGACCGCCGCGGTGTTTGTTTCTACTGTCGTGGCGGTTGGAGTGGTAAAGTGGCTGTCTATGTTGGCGGTTTCGGCCATGGTTGTGATTCCATTTTTTTTTTTCCGCCGGCCTGTTGGCGGTATTACCGCTGCTTTAACACCGACCGCCAGGGTTGTAATGAGGGCCAAAGTCTGGAATTTTCTCGCAGAATGCTTCAGCAACAAAATCTGAATATTGTGCTCGTTTAGTGCCACTTTTGTTTTTAAAAAATGGTGCAAAGACGGCACTAACTATTCGTACACCTGGGCCTCTGATTGTTAAAAGGAAAATGATACAGTATTGACGAATTAGGGGATGTATCTTCATTCTTTTTGGAATATCCGTCACTCTGGTGCCTGTCTGAACCTCTCCGGTAGGTAGGCTGGAGTCCTGAGTTTCCCAAGTTTTGGTGCAGAAGAGGACTAGGAGAAGATTTGTGTATTAAAAAAAACAGTAGCTATATTATAAAGTTAAGGAAAAGGACAAAAGAAATCAAGGTGAGCTTCATGACGAATCAAGAATGTACCAAGAAGACTCAGAGGCAGAGCTGGAATATAAGAGGAGATTTATGTTTGAGCCAGCATTGCAGAAACCACATAGTGGGTACCATTTCCAAATCAATGCACTTCTCTCTAGTTAACAGGGCTGAGTGAGCATTAGGCGTCAGAGTTTTCGCAATCACCATGGGTTCTTTTTGAAGTTGAAAACTTTCTCCTTTTTAGCTGTTGAGGTAGTTCCACCCTGAGTCCTTCCATATTCCTCCTCCAGATTCAGAGTAACTCCGACTCAGCCCCAAACCGAGCAATTAGACTTGTGAAGTGCACTACTGTTGAAGAACAAATAGAGAAACAGAACTGGAGTATTTTGTGTAGATTTGTATTTGGTAACTAAAGTGGCTGGTTTGCTACAAGTAACCAGAGAAAAGGAGTTGACCCTGCAAGTAAATTACACTACTTTTGTAAGGCCAGTCACTTTCTTGAAATAATTATCACCCATCAGCCCCCCCAAACATTTCAAATTATCCGAAACAAGTTTACAATTTTGTTGAACTCCATCTATCACTGTCAGCCACCACATACATCTGTCACCACTCACAAAGTCACAATCACAGTCAATCAATATATCACCACTCAATGGTACAATAGTTTCTTAGTTACCTTTTCTAATCCAAACAAAATACCTCCTCTTTGATGGTATCCACACAGTGGAATTAGTCATTAGCACTGGCAGTCTTTTAATCAATTATCTTCTAGGGCAGCCCTGCAGGTAATGTAAAAATAGGATTGGATTTGGCATGTAAGGGAGGCAAGCAGCATCTCTAATATTCCTGAAGGGTATGTGGGGGCTTTTTCACTGTGCACATGTCCAACTCCATTCTGGGCTTGTATGTGACTATGAAATCAATGGTAAGGCAGCATAAATCCAACACAAACATAATGTTGCACTAGCATTTTTTACTTTTTTTTTTACAAATAAAGAAAGAGAAAAGAAGTTGAATGAGAAATAAAGAAAAAGTTCTGTGGTGTAACTGGTATACTCAATTCGGGAAGTAGAGTTTGTTCTCAAGCTCTGGTGGTTCACCCAGAGGTTGGTCAGCTAACATGCATGATTCTGACCAATCATCCTCTTCCTCCTCCTGTTGTGTTTCAGGAATGGGGTAATCAGGTGGTATAAAATGCTGGTTCATTTTGATCATGGTCAGTCGCTTCATGTTTTGACGAGAGAGACTGATCCTTTTCACTGTAACAACTGCACCAGCTACACTGAACACATGTTCAGCAGACACACTGGCTACATGACAAGAAATAAACTTTATTGCCAGCCTGCTGAGCTCTGGAGATTGGTGCATTTTCCCATACCAATACACCAATGGGTTTTGATCCACATACACCTCTTTCGGGTCATCCAGATACTCATTGAACATCCTCTAAATGGTCATTGGTGGTGCCACTTGCATGAATACTTTTTCCTTCACCTCTGCACTGGACTTAAGAGCTGCCACTTAAAACCAAGCCAATGCAGAGGCTGGGTCTCATTCTTCCTTTGATTTTGTCACTAGTTTTATTATTGGTTGGGGTTGGCAGATGTGAGACAAAACTGTCCTCTCTGGAAGTTGAAGACGGCACCCCAGAACTGTGAAGGGGGACTCTATGTTCCAGCCGTTCTTCTTCCAGTTCTCTTGCTTGCGCAACAATCCACTTTTTCTATTGTGAAACATCTCCCTCAGAAAAAGGCATGATTGTGGGAGGAATATTTTGTAGCATGAATCAAGTAGGCTGGCACAGACGTATTCTTTGGAAGGGATTTTGGGGGTCATTATGACCCAGGCTGACGGTGGTAATGTGGCAGTGGTGTCGCCAACACGCTGGCGGTACATACCACCACATTATGACATTGGCGGGTTGGCTGGAGCCAACCCACCAATGTACCACTCCGACCGCCATGGCAGTAGCAGCCGCCGGGCTGGAGATAAGAATCTCCAGCCCAGCGGCCGCTATTGTACTGCCTCAGGCATTTTGACCCTGCCTACCGCCATGGTTTTTGTGGCGTTCGTGACGCCATGAAAACCATGGCGTTAGGCCCTATCAGTGACAGGAAATTTCTTCCCTGTTACTTATAGGAGGCCCCCCTCCCTCCCAACAACTCCCCTGATGTCCCCTCCATCCACGCTTCCCCTTCAATCCCCCACTCTCCCTGCACACACACACACACACACACGCAGACATGCACCACGCATACACACACTCACTCACACAGACATACATGCATTCATACATGCATGGATCCATTCATTCATGCACACATCCGCACCACATTCACACAGACACGCAGACATGCATTCACATATCCATACGCATTCTCACTCATGCATACACGCACGCACACAACACTACATATACATTTGCATTCATGCACACACTCACACACTCATGCACACCCCCCCCACACACACACAACACCTCCCACCCCCTCCCCTGTCGGAAACCTGATTTACCTGGCTCCAGGGGGTCTTCCCACAGGGGACAGGACAGAGCGCTGCTACCGTCAGCAGCGCCCGCCAGCAGAACACCACCAAGCTGTGTTATTTTTCCTAATACGGCTGATGATGGTCTACTGGCGTGGCGCTGCTGGTGGTAGCATCACCACCTTAATGCCATCCGCCAGCATGGCCAAAGCTGGATTTCCACCCTTCTTGTAGCAGAAATCCGGCTGTGATCATTATTTGACAGACGGCTGTTAACCGCGACGATGGTCTTTTGGTGGCCGTCGCCATGGCTGTAGGTGTCAGGTGGCCCAAGTCCTCGGGGTCTGCGCAGTGCTGATCAGGGTCCCACCTCCAGGCAACACCAACTCAGATGCCTTTTTGGCACTGAAGATTGGAGGGGCCAGGTGGGGGGAAGGGAAAGCAGGAAAGAAACAGCCAGGAAGGAGATCTGAAAATGAAAAATGGTTAGTGCAAAAATAGATAACAACAACATACAATAGATTATGCAAGCGAGTAAGCTCTTCAGATACTTTGCATATGCTTGTGACTACAGCAAAAGTCTCCACAAACAACTTAGACTCCAGTTGAGTGTGCCAAAAACCAAAAACACAAGTTAGTGCCAGAACACTGCAAATCCTCAAAAGAGCGTATGCCCGGAGCTCTCCAATAACTTAAATACAAAACGTCTTAGGCATCCCCAACACGCCAAAATTGCAATGATAAACAACATTCACTCATTAAAGCCACACACACTGGCAGGAAAATATCCTCAAAAGTGGGTTAATGCAGGTTTTTTAAAATAACATTGATACTGTGTGTCCACATTCATGGAATAACATCTCTGAACATTTTAAACAATAACATCTCTATACATTATAAACAATGTTGCAATCAAGTCTGACAGAGGAAGAGAATCACACAGAAAAGCAAGCAGCCGGAGCGCCACGTGCAACCGTTGCTTAGGAACGCTCCAAGCTGGAGCGGCAACAAAGTATCAAATCCGAGAACAGAGTTTGAGAGCTGGCAAGGGAAGCCCCGTCAGAAAGGTCTCACCGGTGTGAGTCCGACCATTCGCTGAAGGGGATTCAAGCTCGGAAGAAGAGACAGGAGGAGACATACGGTGCCAGTGGGTACTGAGAAGAGCTCAGAATAAGAAGCGCTGGTTACAGGGTGTGGCTGGTATTTATAAGCCAACCACACCCCAAGATGGCCGCCACCCAGGGGAGCTGGGAAATGTAGTATCAAGCGGTGGCTGCTCATTGGGAACACCGCAGCCACCATCGAGCGCTCTGCCCATGCAGATGGGTCTTCACACAGGGGGAGAAGGAGGAGTGTGATTTCCAGCAATGGAGAGGATTAAAGGAGGTTACTCCTAAAACGTGGCAAGCACGCAGAGTAACAGGGATGGCGCTTGGATGACCGTGTCTGAGCCCGCGCGTCCCTGGGGTCCTGACAGTACGCCCCCCTCCCAAGCACAGGCGAGGGCCTGTCTTGGCTGGGTGGAGGAGATGGAAGTGCCGGACTAGTCGAGGAGCATGGACGTGAGCAGCAGGCTCCCATGTATTATCCTCAGGTCCGTATCCTTTCCACGCTACCAAGTACCAAAGTGAGCGGCCACGCAGACGAGAGTCCAAGATGGAGAGCACTTCATATTTCCATTGGTTCTGGACTAGAAGTGGAGCTGGTCGTACCTCGCTGGAGGGTACGGCAGGCTTAAGCAGCGACGTATGAAAAACTGGGTGGATCCTTAACGAAGGTGGTAGTTTTAACTTGTATGTCACCTGGTTAAGACGTCGGAGGACTTCGTAGGGTCCTACGAATTTGGGGTGAAACATGTTCTTGTTCTTAAAGACAACGTTTTTCGTAGACAACCAGACCATGTCCTTTGCTTTGTATTCGGGACCGGGTTGATGTTTCTTATCATACTGTATCTTATAGTTTGCTTTTGCTCGGCATAGATTATTTTGGAGCTGCAAGTGTATCTGATTCATATGGGATACTATATCCTGAACTGCCGGCATGTTTTGCGTGGAAGTAGGCAATGGAACTGGTAAAACGTGTGGGTTTTGACCGTAGAGGCCATAGAAGGGAGTAATTTTGGTCGAGGAGTGACAAGAGTTATTGTACGCCAATTCGGCAAGCCAGAGGAGGTCTGGCCAAACTGTGGGTGCGTCCGCTGCATAGCACCGTAGGTATTGCTTTAGTATCTGGTTCAACCTCTCGGTCTGGCCATCGGTTTGAGGATGGTAGCTTGTGGACAACGTGGAATCAATATGTAAAGCTTGACACCACTTCTGCCAAAAGTGGGCAGAAAATTGTGGCCCTCTGTCGGAGAGAATGATACGCGGGGGACCATGTGATGGACGATGCTGTGGAGAATAATGTTCACTAAAGCGCTGGACATTGGCAGACATTTGCAGGTGATGAAGTGAGCATATTTGGTGAGACTGTCCACGACCACTAAAATGGTGTTGAGGTGATTCACTTCAGGAAGTACGGAGATGAAGTCCATAGAGACATGCTCCCATGGTTGAATTGGGTTTGGTAAGGGCATTAGCAGGCCTTTTGGTTTGCTATGCGAGCTTTTGCACAGTGCACAGATTTCGCACGACTGTAGCATTTGTTTGACATCCCTGGAAAAGAAGGGCCACCAGAAATATCTCTTCATGAGTTCTACGTTTTTCTTGGGTCCTGGGTGACCAGCTTGTGGGTACGTGTGTAGCCAGTGAAATGCCATTTGTCTTAATTCTTTGGTAGGCAAGAATACTCGGGAGTCATATAAAGGTAGACCTTGTTGAATAGAATTTTGCTGTCTTGCTGCAGCCAGTTCTGCCATTCGGTGATATGGAAGTGGGTGCGAATCAGCTCGAGGAACTTCTCAGCGGCTATAAAACACAAGACCTTAGAGGGTTCTATGATTGGCATTGGCTTGGGTTCCTCATGTGTAAAGGAGGAGTCTTGCCTTGTCAAGGTGTCTGCCTTCCAATTTTCGGTGCCAGGTCTGAAGGTTACCACAAAATCGAATTCAGCGAAGAACAACATCCATTGCAATTGTCTGGGAGACAATACCCTAGCTGAACTCATGAATTGTAGGTTCCTATGATCTGAGTAGAGTATGATCTTATGGGTTGTTCCTGACGAGTAATGTCTCCACTCCTTAAAGGCTTCACGGATTGCCAACAGTTCTTTCTCAGCAATGGTGTAATTTTGTTCGGCTGCATTTAGGGCCATATTTATACTTTTTGACGCAAAACTGCGCTAACGCAGTTTTGCGCCAAAAAAAAAAATTAGCGCCGGCTAACGCCATTCTGAAGCGCCATGCGGGCGCCGTATTTATTGAATGGCGTTAGCCGGCGTTAGTCGACCGGCGCTGCCTGGTGTGCATGAAAAAAAAACACGTACACCAGGCAGCGCCGGCGTAGGGAAAAATGGCGTTTGGCCGTCCAAAAATGGGGCAAGTCAGGCTGAGGCAAAAAAATCGTCTTAACCCGATTTGCGCCATTTTTTTTTGGCGCCCAGACGCCATTAACATGACTCCTGTCTTAGCAAAGACAGGAGTCATGCCCCCTTGCCCAATGGCCATGCCCAGGGGACTTCTGTCCCCTGGGCATGGTCATTGGGCATAGTGGCATGTAGGGGGGCACAAATCAGGCCCCCCTATGCCACAAAAATAAATTACAAAAACAACTTACCACAACTTACCTTTTCTTCCCTGGGATGGGTCCCTCCAGCCTTGGGTGTCCTCCTGGGGTGGGCAAGGGTGGCAGGGGGTGTCCCTGGGGGCTTGGGAGGGCACCTCTGGGCTCATTCTGAGCCCACAGGTCCCTTAACGCCTGCCCTGACCCAGGCGCTAAAATCCGGCGCAAATGCGGGTTTTTTAGTCCCGCCCACTCCCGGGCGTCATTTTTGCCCGGGAGTATAAATCCGACGCAATAGCATCGGAGTCATTTTTTAAGACGGGAACGCCTACCTTGCATATCATTAACGCAAGGAAGGTGTTCAAGCCAAAAAATGACGCTAACTCCATGAACTTTGGCGCTAGACGCGTCTAACGCCAAAGTATAAATATGGAGTTAGTTTTGCGTCTAATTTGCGTCGAAAAAAACGACGCAAATTCATCGCAAACGGAGTATAAATATGCCCCTTAGTTTCTTTGACATGTATGCGATTGGATGAAGTTGTCCGGTGTGGGGATGACGTTGTGACAATATATTCCCTATTGCCACCTCCAAGGTATCGGCCTCCACAATGAAGGGTTCAGAGATCCTTGGGTGAGCCAAGATGGGGGCAGAGGTAAAGGCCTGCTTGAGTGTGTTAAAAGCTTTCTCGGTTTCTGTTGACCAACAAAAGGGAGTCTTTTTGCGCAGTAGTTTGGTGATTGGAGCCACCTTTTGGGAAAACTGGTTGATAAAACGTTGGTAGAAATTTGCGAAGCCCAGAAAGCACTGAATGTCGGGATTGGACTTAGGCGTGGGCCAATCAATGACGGCTTGAATCTTCCATTCGGTCATCTGCATACCATTGGGTGTCAGGGTGACTCCAAGGAATTCCACCACTGTAGTGTAGAACTCGCATTTACTGAGTTTACAATACAATCTCTAAACTCGTAAGGTCTGTAGGAATTTCTTTACATGTTCTTGGTGAAGGTCCTCTGAACTAGAATAAATGAGTATGTTATCGATGTATACAATGACGAAAATGTCCAAGTATTCTCTTAACATCTTGTTAAGAAAATATTGGAAAGCGGCTGGGGCGTTACAAAGCCCAAAGGGCATTACCTGATACTCAATGAAGCCATATCAGGTCTTAAAGGCTGTCTTCCACTCATCCCCTGCACGTATGCGGACAATGTGATAGGCTCCTCGTAGGTCAAGCTTGGTGTAAATAACAGCAGTTTTGACTTGGTCCAGTAACACGGGGATTAATGGCAGTGGACACTTGTTTTTGATAGTAATCTTGTTTATTGCTCTGTAGTTGATGCAGGGTCGTAGCTCACCATTAGCCTTAGGCAGGAAGAACAGTGGGAATGCTGCAGGGGAGCGTGATGGCTGAATCAAGTTGTTGGTCAAGCATTGATCTAGATAATCCCGCAGATATTGATTTTCTTTTTCAGAAAGGGCATATATTCTGCAGTTCGATACGATAGAACCAGGCAACAGGTCTATTTGGCAGTCATATGGCCTATAGGGTGGCAAAGTGCTCGCTGCCTGTTCGCTGAACACATCAGCGTATTCGGTATATTGTGCGGGCAAGGTGATTGCTTTTTCTGCGGCAGTGGCCAAATGTTTCAAAGGTTCCTTTTCTGAGACTAGGCACTGCTTTGAACAATGTGGTGAGGAAAAACTCAAGGTTAGCTTTTGCAGGTCTATATGCGGATTATGTAATCTTAACCAAGGCATCCCCAGTATAAACCCATATTGTGGGGCGTGAATGATGTCAAACTGGAGGTTTTCATGGTGCTGACGGCCATTGTTGTCCAGACATATCATTGGCAATAGTGAAGTGTTCATGGTGATTGGCCCTCCAGATAGCTCATTGCCGTCCACTGCTTGAACGATTTCGGGTACCTTTTTTGTTTTGCATACGAGTTGCAACCTACGGGCCGCTTGAGAGTCCACAAAGTTCCCGGTTGCCCCTGAGTCTATCAGTGCCTGGGTTTGATGCCATTTTCCTGAAACCATGAACTGTGTAAGATGTTTCTCATGTTGGTTCCAGCAAGAACATATGGAAGGGATCGTTAGTACACCCAAGAGGTCCCCTTCCTTGTTTCTTGGGTTTATTAGTTTTCCTCAGGGTTCTCAAGAGAGGCTATTTGTTTCTTTGGGTTAACCGCAGGGTCAGTTTTGGTTTTAGGTTTCGCCAGACAGTCTCTCACAAAGTGTCCCTTTTTACCGCAATATAAGCATTGTCCCTTACGACGTCACTGATCCTTTTCCTCTTTACTAAGGGGTTAACGAAGGGTTCCTATTTCCATGGGCTCACTAACCGCTTCTGAGGAAGCGGAAGACACAGAGCTTCAATATTTATCTGAGCGCCAGTTTCCACGCTCAGGGCGTTTCTTGTCACCCTTCCTCTCTGCAAGTCTGTGATCTATTCTCAAAGTTAGATTTATCAAGTCAGTATAAGTACTAGGTTGAGGATCGATCTGCTCCAGAACGTCCTTTAGTTCTTCTTTGAGGCTCTGATAAAAAAGAGCGGATCTTTTCTCCTCAGGCCAGGATGTATCCACCACTAGTCGATTAAAATGAGACAAATAGGAGATCACATCCCTATTACCTTGGCGGAGTTCCAATAGTTCTTTGTCCGCTGACATAGTGAAAGCTCGTCTGTCAAAAAACTTCTCAAATTCTTCCACAAATTGACACCAGTTATGTAGTAACAGACTGCCCTGCCGCACCAAAGGAACTGCCCAAGTGGCTGCATCACCGGACAGGTAAGAAATGAGGAAGGCGATTCTGGACTGTGGATCCGAAAGGCGGCTGGGCGACAAGTGAAGTGTAACTCCACTTGACTAAGGAAAACTTGTACCTTGGAGGCATCTCCTGAAAACCTCTCAGGAGCTGCAAGAGGAATTTGCATAGGAACAGTCACAGAAACGTTGGTTGGGGGAGGAGGCAGGCATGATGGGGGCACGCCTCCTACACCATCCACCTTAGCCTCCAATTGTGTCACCTTCGTGACCAGGGCTGCAGTTGCATTCCTGGATTCCTGCAATTCCCTCTGTAGTTGTGTTAAGGCCTGCATTACTATGTCTAAGGTGGCCATCCCGACCAGCGATTGTGCAGACCAAGAGGAATTTATACTCGTGGGCTTCTTATTCTGTCAGGTGTACCAAGTCCTTGGGGTCTGCGCGATGCTTATCAGGGGCCCACCTCCAGGCAACACCAACTCAGATGCCTTTATGGTGCTGAAGATTGGAGGGGACAGCGGGGGGGTAGGGTAAGCAGGAAAGGAATAGCCAGGAAGGAGATCTGAAAAGGAAAAATGGTTAGTGCAAAAATAGAGAACAACAACATACACCAGATTATGCAAGCAAGTACATTCTTCAGATACTTTGCATATACTTGCCACTACAGCAAAAGTCTCCACAAACAACTTAGACTCCAGTTGAGTGTGCCAAAAACCAAAACCACAAGTTAGTGCCAGAACACTGAAAATCCCCAAAAGAGCGTCTGCCAGGAGCTCTCCAATAATGTAAACACAAAACTTCTTAGGCATCCCCAACACGCCAAAATTGCAATGATAAACAACATTCACTCATCAAAGCCAGGCACTAAAGACTGGCAGGAAAATGTCCTCAAAAGTTGGTTAATGCAGGTTTTTAAAAATAACATTAATACTGTGTGCCCACATTCATGGAATAACATCTCTAAACATTATAAACAATAACATCTCTATACATTATAAACAATGTTGCAATTAAGTCTGACTGAGGAAGAGATTCACACAGAAAAGCAAGCAGCCGGAGTGCCACGTGCAACCGTTGCTTAGGAACGCTCCAAGCTGAAGCGGCAACAAAGTATCAACTCCGAGAACGGAGTTTTGAGAGCCGGCGAGGGAAGCCCCGTCAGAAAGGTCTCACCAGTGCGAGTCCGCCCATTCTCTGAAGGAGATTCCAGCCCCAGCTCGGAAGAAGAGACAGGAGGAGACACGCGGTGCCAGTGGGTTCTGAGAAGAGCTCAGAATAAGAAGCGCCGGTTACAAGGGTGTGGCCGGTATTTATAAGCCGACCACACCCCAAGATGGTCGCCACTCAGGGAAGCTAGGAAATGTAGTATCAAGCAGGGGCTGCTCATTGGGAACACCGCAGCCACCATCGAGCGCTCTGCCCATGCAGATTGGTCTTCCCACGGGGAGAAGGAGGAGCGCGATTTCCAGCAATGGAGAGGACCATAGGAGGATACTCCTAAAACGTGGCAAGCGCGCAGAATAACAGGGGGCGCTTGGATGTGCATGTCTGAGCCTGCACTTTCCTGGGGTCCTGACAGTAGGCAGTACTTACCGCCAATGTTGTAATGTCGGCCTATGTCATTTTGCAACGTTGCATAACAAGTCAAGCAATAGCTTAGGCTAGTAACCAAGGCATGTGCTCCTGGGTTTTCGTTCGCACCCCTGAATGTGAACCTTTCGGACACCTTCTTTAGCTGCTCCTGTATCTGACGCAATAATGGGACAGCTTGGCCCTTGTACTGTCCTTCTTGCTAACTTCCTGCGTGAAAAACCTCAAAAGGGAGTGGCATCTGTGTGAGGCATTTGACTAGGCCCCATTTGTCTGCATCCACAGTCATATCTTTTCCCAATTGCATCAGCTCCTCTTTGACTGACATATTCATTAATCTGTACTGCTCAAACAGGCACTGCAACATATAATACGTTAAGTTCCAACGTCTTGGCACCTCCTGTATTAGGACTTTAACTAATACTCTGTTATCATGCTGAATGATCCGCACTAGTTTCTGGGCTTTAAAAAAATGGCTGAAATGAGTGCATCTGCAGGGGGTCAGTATGTTGCTGACTGTGTTTTCTTTTTTAAGAAAGCCGTGCACAACCAGGTTGATGCAGTGCGCCAAACACAGGACCCTTAAAAAGCCACCATTCGCCATGGCCTTGACTATGCTACTGCCATTGTCTGTGGCAACAAATCCAACTCGAAGACCTCTGGGTAGCAGCCATTCTGACACCTTGCTATTAAATCCCTCCAAGATGTTTGCAGCTGGTGTGACTTCTCCATGACGAACATGGCTACTGTTGCATGCTGCTGAACACTTTTAGAAATGTTTTATGAGCCAAACCTCTAGATAGATTTTGCTTTCCCCCCTAAAAGAGATCCAGTGTACAGTGAGGCACATGTAAACAGTCACCTGACAACTAGTCCACATGTCTGTCGTCAGGTGGATAGTGTGGACAACACTTTGCTGCAAAGCTTGTCCAACCAATAGCAGCACATTGTGATGCAGTGCTGGATCAGCCACTCTGGCAAATAGGTCTGGCTTAGAACCTTCTATTTCGTGCTAAGGGCTGCCACAAACTCTAAGAATCCCACTCCTTCCACAAAAGAAAAAGGGAGGAGGTCCAGCGCTAACATTTTTGCAAGCTTACCATTGTACATAAGTGCCATTGGTTGGTTGCGGCTGTGGGACCTTTCATGCTTAAACATGGCCCTAATTGTAGCATGGATTTTCTTCTTTTGTGGGCTACTGATGTAGGCAACTTTTCAGAAGCAGGTGGTGGTAGACTCAATATGTATTGTGATGGTGCAGTCATATTCTGTGGTGTCTCCGTCTGACTCTGAGTCTTCCTATGCCATTATGAGGTCCTGAGGTGGGTGATTTTAGTGCACTGCTGGGGACAAGGCTGATTTGTGCAAGGATGATGTCACCCTCTTCTTCCTCACCCTTCACTGTGATTTAACCAGGTGTAGCTGATGTTTCCTGGCTCTCCGTACCTTCATCACCATGACCACATTGAGCCATTTGTTTAAAATGCTGCTCCCACCGGATTGCGTGATGTTTTTTCATATGGGTAGTCTGGCCTCCAGTACCATAATGTGAACCAGACTTACCTCGACGAACATTTGTGGGCAAAAGGAGCATATGGTAATGTTCTCCTCCTGTTTGCTAATCGTAAAAAAGCCCCAAACTGGGAGAAATACTTTCTTATTGGGCCACTACCAGGGCCTGAAGAAGAACTGGATGTAGGTGGTCATGGGTGTGTTGTTTGCTTCTCTGCAGTGCATACTTGCACTGTGGTAGGGGTTGGTGCGGTCTCTGCTGAGTCTTTATAAGTATGGGAGCTGGTGGTGCTATCTGTGCCAAATACTTCAGAGCAGGTTGGATAGTAATGTTGGATTTCTCTGTGCCAGCTTCCACAATGACAGTTTTGTTGTCATCATCCTTGCCATTATCCCCTTCCATGACTCTAAGGCCTTCTGGAACTTTTCTTTTCCCTTACCTTTCCTGGTGTCTCCCAGACTCTGCCGGGATCCACTCCATGTCCCTATCATCGTCATCAGAAGTGGTGCTTGAAGAGGATGATGGGGTAGTACCCTTCCTTTTTCTTGCTGTGGATCTGGGAGCCCTTGATTCTACTAGAGGAGGTTCTTGCTCAACAGAAAGCTCGACCTCCTGTTCGTCTCCACCTTTGGGAAGATCTTGCTGTGGCTACTGTCCACTTTGCTTTATTTCCTTAAACGATTGGGTACTACTTCGCGAAAGGGACAAATCTAATTCAACATCACTGCTCATCTGCGTTGCCATGATTGCAGTGGCTGCCTCCCTGACAGACGTGGACTTGGTGCTTGGGATGGTGCTGTTGATGCAGGAGTGCTCCCAGGTTCCTCCCCGGAGGCCGATGTGACAGACACATGTCTCCCAATAATGGTTGCAATTGGCATACCACTGGCAGAAAGCTGTCTTTAGCAGACTACTTACTTGGGAGCAACTTTATTTGGGGCCATTTTAACTAGCTCTAGGTTGGCAGTAGCACTAAGATGTCTAAGCAAAAGAGTTTGGTGCTTGTGGACCAAAATATCTGTAAAGCCTTCTCTTTGGCTGTAATTGGGGTGATGTGGGGTGTCTTCTTTTTTACACCTAAAAGCAACCAAGCCAAGAAAACATGTAGTTAGTGAAACATGGCATTGTTGCAGCAGTTGAAAATAGTACAGAGTAATACAATCTTAGTGTGGTTGATCACTTATGTAATATATCAAGTATTTAATAAAACATTGTACAGGGAAACCACACCACACCATAAAAAATCACATTTAAAATCAGACAACACACAAAGCAGATCTAGCTCTTTGCTTCATCTCCATCTCCCTCGGGAGACACCTGGGGTAGTCAGAGACATAACCTATGGCAGCAAGGTGGTCCAGGGGAAATTGATTAATCACTAACAAAATGAATTATGCCGTTGATTTGCCTGCTGTGCTCCACAGTCAGGAAAGTGAATGTTGTAGTGCAGCTATGCATCTTTGGTGGATGGATGGATGCAGGAATGGAATGGATTGGATGGATGGATCAAGGCAAAATGCAAAATTAAATAAAATGTAAAAATAAAATTACATTGAAAATTAAAATTAAAAGTCAAAATAAAAAAGTTACCAAAACATTGAATTAAAATGTAAAACAAATGTAAAAATGAAAATAAAATATGAAAATAAAAATTAAAAATTAAAAATGAAAAAATGGTATACAAATTACATTAAAATTGAAAAGAAAACTTTAAAAAATAAAATAGGAAAAAAATAAAAATTTAAATTTAAAATACAAATGAACAATAATTAACGATGTTTTAAAGAAGCCTATGCCAAAGTCATACTGACTGCACAGTGTATGCACAAAATGGCTGCCAGACAGCCACATGTTGAAACAACAACAACAAGGAGCAAAGTAAATAAAGAAGAACACATGCAAGTCAATGGCAAAAGGACACTGGCGACATGCACAAAATGGCTGCCAGCCACATGGTCAAACAACATCCTCCTATGCCATCAAATATTATTACCCCACAATATAGACACTTTTTGCTAAAAAACATGAAATGCAAACAATAGGCAACATGTCAAATTTAATTTTAATGCCATCCCTGCCCCAAATAAAGTTTCAAAACCGATACCACTGAAACATTTATTTCATGCCCTAATGACTGCTAGTACTGGCCTGGGCCGACTGGCTTAAATGGCCCTTTGGAAAACTAGGCCACATACTAAAACATTATTGCAAATGTTACAAACATGTAGAAAAGGTGCTGAGTTGTGCAACAATTTCCATTTACAAAAAGTAAAAAATCAATTAAATGTAAAACAAATAATAACTAGGCCCATACTTAAACTTCAGGCCACCCACCACTATACATTTTTTAAAACAAAGTAAAGTACAAAGAAATACTGGTGCATGCCCAGGCAAACTAACAACAGCATTCTTATTCAATATAGTTTTAGAACTTACTTGTGTGATTTCACAAAAACAAAGGGGCAGATTTAAGAGCCCCTTGTGCCACTTTAGCGCCACCTTAGTGTATTTTTTTTTCTGCTAGGATGGACTTTTCACCATTCCATATTTTACAAAGTGGCACAATGCAACTCCTTTGTAGCCCCTTGTGCCACATTATGCCTGTGCCAGGCACAATGTATGAAAGGGGCATTCCCCCTTTAGGAGGCCCGAGAAAATGGTGCAGTGAAATTTAAAATATTTCACTGCACCGTTTTTTTCTGTCATTTTTAACGTCTGCTCAGAGCAGGTGTTAAAAAGACGCAACCATTTAAATCAATGGGCCTCCTTGCACTTTGCTACACTAGCGTCAAACTTTTTGATGCTAGTGTAGAAAAGCTCCACAATAGCGTAATTTTTTAAAATGAAATTGTTCTAACTACCGCCAACGTGCCCCGTATCTTAAATAAGGTGCACACATAATGGCGTTAAGAGGGCACAGGGGGGATGCAAGAAAAGTGGATGCATTGGATGCAGCGCCACTTTTCATAAATTCGGCCCAAAGTCCTTAAATCCAAAGGTACATCCAGGAGGCAAAGAGAGTGATCCTTCCACCTCGAAATCCAAATGAAAAGTGACCAGGGGATGGACAAAGCACTGGGAGGAGCCTGCTAGACGGGAACAGGAAGTTGCAGTCTCTGACACACTTCCTTCCTGTTTGAAAACAAAAAGAAAGGCTTCTCAATCTGAAAAACAAATTGCAGGATCCGTACGAGAAGAATATCATGTTTAAAAAGCTCTTTTTGACTAGATTTAGTGGATCTGGAGTAGAAAATCTACTTCAGAAGTGAGTTTGTGCTCGTAAGTGTCCTCCACCACAGACCATAAAATGCGAAGTCTCACACGCTCCCACTAGCGACCGAAGATAATTGTCATGCTCTGATCCGCGTCGGAGAACGTAATTCAGAAACTCCACCCTACTCGGCATAGCATGGAGTGCCCAAATTCCTCAAACTCCACCCGCAGACTGGAGTTCTGTGCCTGGGCCCAATCAGAATATTAATAAACGATGATTCAGACATGTACCACCACAATCCAACAAATCTCAGATTCCATATCATTACCATAGTATAAATGCTTCTCTTGGATGATAATTGAGATCTTTATTGTTTCACACAGTGGGTCTATGCAATGGCACATGTCTGATTCTCCTTAAATAACTATGTTTACAACCAATGCACATAAAAGTACAGCGTGGCATTAACCATGTATGCAAATCCACAGGAGTGATACAGGTAACCTTTGGTCTTGCCACCCTACCTTCCTTTCCCCCTGTAAATCACAAAGATTTGCTATGTAGGCAGGGATATCATGAGGATTTTGGGGACCAAACCTATTTTGAGGTCCCGTGTTTGGACCAAATTCAAATTAATGATCCAAATCAGTGTTTTCATGCCCTCTTTGGCCCTGTCACTGACAGTGCACAGGCACACTCATCCAAATTCTAAATGTGTTTTCATCTAATATTTAGTGATAATAACAATATTGTAACACAGCAGCAGCTCACTAATACTACTGCAAATAATCTCTGTGACACCTTTCCATTTCTCCTATGAGAAGTCCTGTTTTGTTCTAAAATAAACTTTTTTATGGGTGTTGCATGAAACATAACCACAACATTTCCCTGCAAAGTGTCTGCAATAGACTCTAACAGATCACCTACATTAAAAATATAGTGAAGGAAAACAATATTTAAAACAATCTGTTTAAGAATTATTCAAGGGCATCAGGGCAAGACTTTCTGCAGAACAGAACTGGCTTTATGAAGGGGCCTCCCGAAAGGCTGGGACTCTGGGCGAGAGCTCCCTTTACCCATGACTTAAAACATCTCTGTGGGACATGGCTGGACGTCACGCAAATGGCCACTGCTCTTTAGAGCTCAGTGCGGCTTTGGCACTTTGTGGAAGGAACAAGGGGCCAGATGTAGGAAAATGCCAATTTGCGACTTGCAAATTGCGAGTCCCTGCGACTCGCAATTTGCAACTCGCAAATTGGTGTGCAGAACGGTGTCTCAGACACCGTCTGCGACTCGCTATGGGGTCGCAATGACCCACCTCATTAATATTAATGAGGTGGGTCGCAAATTGCGACCCCATAGCAAGTCTAGGCACTCGCAAACATGGAGGCCTGCTGTCGTCAGCAGACCTCCATGTTCGTGACTGCTTTAACAATAAAGCAGTTTTTTTTTTTAAGTGTAGCCCGTTTTCCTTAAAGGAAAACGAGCTGCACTTAAAAAAATAAACGAAACCTTTAGTTTCGGTATTTTTTCAGGGCAGGTAGTGGTCCCTTGGACCACTACCTGCCCTGAAAAAATAATTTTGGGTCCATTCACAAAGTGGAAGGGGTCCCATGGGGACCCCTTCCAATTTGCGAGTGGGTTACCATCCACTTGAAGTGGATGGTAACTGCGATATTGCATACCACTCCGAATCGCAAATAGGAAGGGAACACCCCTTCCTATTTGCGATTCTGAAATGCATATTGCGAGTCGGTCCCGACTCGCAATATGCATTTCTGCATAGGGAAATGCGATTAGCGAGTCGCAAACGCCAATTTTTGCCGTTTGCGACTCGCTAAACGTTTCCTGCATCTGGCCCAAGATGTTTTCAAATCAAAATGATAATTTTCTCCAGCATTTTTGAGCACCAGAGCTTTGCCACTGCAAATAAGCCTGTATCTTACAGACACATGGAGTTTTGTAGTCATTTCAGAGACTTCAATGTGACACACACTCCTTTCACCATGAGGGCCTCAGGTAATTATTTATCTATGTCATTTGCATCCACTTCATAAGCCTCTGCACAAATCTACACTTTCATGAAGATGTTTCTATTTGACTTTTAAATGCTTGCCTGGATGTCATTCTACAAATCTAATTTCCTCTGAAATGAAAATATTTATTACCTTCAGACAGCTAGTTAAACTTTTGACCTCTCTCTTCAAACACATTTAGCTCAGGTCTTCCACTTTCAGCATTCACTGGCAGCTCTTGTTATCAAGGAGCTCTTTCAAATTGCTCTTCATAATATGGTAAATGTGTTCCTTTGAATGAGGGGATTTTTTCTCTTCAGAACATTCCCTTAACATTAATTACCAGATGTTTGACTATGTGCCGCAAAGTGCTTTGCTCCTGTGGTATTCTGCCATGGCTGTTCTTAGAGACTAGTTTAGGGTTTTATTTTAATTAATTTAATTTATTTATGTATTTATTATTATTATTTTTGCTCTGTTTTTGGATACTTCTCACAGCAGCTTCTCAGCTCATCGGTATCTTGGAATTCTTCTAAGATAAAATACCTGGGGGTATGGTACTGTAACACGCTCAAAGATACACTAAAGACTAATTCAGAAATCATATCTGCAAAGCTTGTAGACCTCACACAGAAATGATCTCTGTTACATCTCTTGTAGTGGGGCAGCTTGGACGCCAATAAGATGATGCTACTTCCTCTCATTAACTTCTTCCTTACAATGCTTTCTATTAAAATACATAGGGGGTCATTTTGACCCTGGCGGTCCGAGACCGCCAGGGCTAATATGATGGAAGCACCGCCAACAGGCTGGTGGTGCTTCCTGCCCTATTACGACCGCGGCGGAAGCGCCGCGGTCGCACCACCGGGGCCGGCGGTATACCGCCACTTTAGCTCCAGCGGTGACAATCTGCCTGGGCAGCGCTGCCCAGGGGATTACGAGTCCCCAACCGCCAGCCTTTTTCTGGCGGTATGAACCGCCAGGAAAAGGCTGGCGGTACGGGGAGTCGTGGGGCCCCTGGGGGCCCCTGCACTGCCCATGCCACTGGCATGGGCAGTGAAGTGGCTCCCTGACAGGGCCCCATGCGGCTTTTCACTGTCTGCCATGCAGACAGCGAAAAGCGCGATGGGTGCAACTGCACCCGTCGCACAGCCGCAACACCGCCAGCTCCATTTGGAGCCGGCTCCCATGTTGCGGCCCCCATCCCCGCTGGGCTGGCGGGCGGAAACTTGGTTTCCGCCCGCAGGCCCAGCGGGGATGTCCAAATGGGCACTGCGGGAGTGCGGCCGCATTGGCGGCCGCACGGCGGTTACAGCTTGGCGGGCGGCGGTAAGTTGTAATGACCCCCATAATCTTTTGTTTTTCGATCAATTGAGAAAATTCTATCCAAGTTCCTGTTACACGGTAAACCGCCCAGAATCTCTCTCTCTAAACAAAAATTTCCTAAAGTACTAAGTGGAGATAATGTTCCTGACTTTTTAACATATCACAAAGCTTTGGCATTAAGCAAATACAACCCTATTTATCTGCCCCAATAATGCATCTCAAAAGCTATGGTTCCTTTGGAAGAAACATGTATTTCTCCCTTTTCCCATAAACACATTGGCCCTCATTTCAACCTCTGCGGTCTTTTTGTAAGACCGCTGAGGTTCCGCCGGGCTGAAGACCGCCAGTGGTCTTCCGCCAACTATATTATGACTGGTGGTGACTCTCTGCCCTTTTTTGGATGGAGAGCCACCAGCAGCCATACTGGCGGTCTGCGGTGTAGTGGCGACTGCTCCACTGTCACCGCCAAATCATCAGAACACCGCCCACCGAATTATGTTCCAGTATTCGGCGCAGCGGTGTTCTGGTGACAGGTGCTGGCGGTAAAGAAGCACCCATGGCACCCGTTCCCTCCCAGGGGACCACCAAAGCAGGTAAGGTGATCGTCCGACAGGGGAGGGGGGCAGAGGGGTGTTGTGTGTTGTGTGCGTGCATAGAGGTGTGAGTGTTTAGAGGGGGTGTGTGTGTGCATGTATGTATGCAGGGGGTGTGATGTGTGCAGGGGAAATGTCTTGTGTATGTATGTGTGCATGTGTGCTTGTAAGTGCTCGTTTATGTGTGTGAGTGGTGTGTGTGTGTATTTGTGGGGGGTGGTGGGTATGTCTGGGGGGGCCCATGGAGGTCAGAGGAGTGGGGGGAGGGGACCCTACCACCTTTGGGAGGCGGTAGGAGGGTCATGGGTGTCGGGGTGGACTCCTGGGAGGGGGGGAAGGGTGGAGGTTCAAAATCCATGAAATCCATGGTGGTATGCGGGGTCATGATCCCGCAGGCGGCCTAGTGCCAGGCGCCGGGCTGCAGACCGTTTTCTCCAGCCTGGCGGTCATTACCACCATGGCAGACGGTGTGGTACATTGGCAGTTTGGCATGTGCCAAACCGCTAATGTCATAATGGGGTGGTAATTACCGCCGGCCTGTTTGCGGTCCTACCGCCATCATTGCACCGTCCGCCAGGGTTGCAATGAGGGCTATTATATTTACATCTAACTCCTCAAAATTCTGATTGCCCAGCACTATCTGCCATTCCATCAAATGACTGAAACCTTTTTTTTTTCCACACATTACTCCCATTAATCAATTCCTTAGCAGCTCTATTTGGCACAACAGTTCTCTTAGGAAACAAGGTAATGGACAGCTAAATGTATTCCTCTCATTTCCCAATTATATCATAAAGAATCTCTAATCCCTTTTACTACTCTCTCAGAAATTTATAATCTCCCTATTCACATGAAATCCCAATATTTAATTCTCTCTGCTCTGGCCCAAATGCCACTCAATAAGCCTCTATCTCACAATCATTCTTCTATTGCATCATCTCCACATGCGATCGTAACTTCTAATTATCCTAGGGCAGCTGGTATTTATAAACTGTTTTTAAGAACGTCTGTTCCACCTAGACTCAAAACACCCATTGAGACATTGTGTGAATCAGATATTGGTGTTGTCTGGACAACTTTTTTATGGGATAGAATATGGTATAAGATATATTCCACTGCAAGCACTTCAAGCCTCATGCAGACCCTATATTTTTTTATAATAGACATTTTTACACTCCTGTACACCTTTACAAACCCAATCTCATACAAAATGATAATTGTTGGCACTGCCACACTCAGCAGGGTATTGACTTTCAAATTTTTCTTCTTGTCCATTCCTACCTATTTTTTGGTTCTCAATATGGTCTCTCATTTTAGCAATAGCTCAAATCTCCTTACCAATGTCATATGAATTACTTTTTTTGGGTGGCTTACAAGAACTTTGAAGTTCATTCAAGCCTCTTGGAAAACTGGTGGACCTCTTGCTTCCTATTACAATCTCTATTATTACTTCTAACTGAGAATCTTCAGAGAACATTACTCTCACACAGTGGTGGAATTCTGTATATCATCATAGACGTGACATGTACAAGCTTTCTTCAAATGTCATCAGATATGGCTGCCATTAAGTAACTATCTCTCATGCACTGCAAAGGAAATTAATTTTTCTCCTCCTTTTTAAAATGTCCAATACATTTTCTGTTTTTCTTCTTATAAACACGTATTTCATCTTATATTCGCTGTAACTATTGCCTGTTGCCTTTCTTTACATATGGCTATCACTGGAAGCCCCTTTCCTGTCAGCTCTTCTCCCTCTCCCTTTCTTCATTCAAACTTTGAGTCTTTGATACTATGGCCCTCATTCTGACCCTGGCGGTCGGCGGAGAGGCGGCGGTCGGACCGCGAACAGACCGGCGGTCAGAAAAATGGCATTCTGACCGCGGCGGTCACCGCCGCGATCGACCGCCACTTCCCCACTCCGACCGCCACGGCGGTCATGACCGCCGGGCTGGAGTTTGCGCACTCCGGCCCGGCGGTCGTCCCAAGACCGCCAACGGTATCATGACCCTGCCTACCGCCGCGGTTTCTTGCGGTCGGGAACCGCCATGCGAACCATGGCGGTAAGCACTATCGGGGCCAGGGAATTCCTTCCCTGGCACTGATAGGGGTCTCCCCCACCCCCCACTACCCACCCGAGTCCTCCCCCCACACCCTCCACCCCCCTGCCACCCGCCAGAGGTGGTACGAACCCCCTCCCCACCCCCACCCCGACATGCACATACATGCACCCCGACATGCACACACCCCCAACATGCACATATACACACCCCCTACACACACATACACAACGGGGACACATACCCGCACACATACATGCAGACATGCGCACCTGCCGAACAGCACACATTACCCATAGACACAGCAGCACCCCCCGCCCGCATACACGCACTCACACACCCCCTCTACACACTCACACGCACACCCCCATGTACGCCCACATCACACAACACCCCCCCTCCCCCTCCCCTCACGGACGGTCAACTTACCTTGTGTGTTGGTCCTCCGGGAGGCGACAGGAGCCATGGGGAGGTGACCGCCAACAGAACACCGCCAACAGAAGACCGCCACACAGATATGTGGGTCGTAATTCTGTGGGCGGTGTTCTGCTGGCGTGGCGGTAGAGGTTGACCAGTCTCCACTTTTCCGCCGACCGCCAGTGTGGCTGCTGGCGGTTTCCCGGCGGAACGCTCCCAGCGGTCGGAATGCGCACAGCGGCATACCGCCGCGGTCGGCGGTCTTCACCGCGGCGGTAACTCGGCGGTCTCGCGAAAAGACCGCCAAGGTCAGAATGAGGGCCTATATGCCGTAAATGCCTAATTCATTTACATGCTTAATATGCATTTATAAGTACAATATTCCTTATTCATATATATCCAAAACTGCATACCTCTGCTTTGGCAATGTTAAGTTAATGTTCTTGTATTTGACTCCATAAAAGACGTCTTTTAAAAAAAAAAAAAAAAGGGCCAGGAAGTCTGTTAAGGGTTAGTTTCACCAACTGCCAAATACATTATTTTGCCCTGTGAAACATTTACAGCAAAACCAGCTTTTAATTCACAAGATAAATGTAGTTTGATAATTAGGCGACAAGTGCTGTGTAATTTGGTTTCAGAAATAATTCAAATAGCCTGCCTTCAACAGGGAAGAAAATCTGCATTGATAATATATAAACCTTTCAATGATTACATTAGCATTAGATTCAAAATGTGCCAGGAATTCATCTTAAAATGGCATGTGCTTTTACATAGCAAGTACAGAGTAGAGGAAAATAACACAGGTTTGCAGTATTTTGCCAAAGTGTTTAGAACATTATGGGGGTTATTCTAATTTTGGAGGAGGTGTTAATCCGTCCCAAAAGTGACGAAAAAGTGACGGATTTACCACCAGCCGTATTACGAGTCCATTATATCCTATGGAACTCGTAATACGGCTGGTGGTATATCCGTCACTTTACCGTCACTTTTGGGACGGATTAACACTCCTCCAAAGTTAGAATAACCCCCAATGTTTCAGCAGAAACTCCAAAATGAAACAATGATTCGCGACTGACAAAAAAAATCGCGGAGGTTCACGAGAAGCAGACCCGAGGGTGGACAAAGCGAGCCTGAGTAGCAGTCACATGACTCTATACTTTACAGTGAGGCTTTAATTATGACGGGAACATTTACTTTTAGCTTCAAGTGAAGATTAACGAAGCTGGACTTCGGCTCGGGACACATTTGAGGCTCTATAGTTTCCAATTAGGGGATAACTTTCAGTGTACAAGTCATGTAAATTACAAATGATGCCCTAAAACTGGCCATGCGTTACTATTTCCTTGCATAAAAACTGTACGTTGAGGAAAGTGTTGCTTCCCTTTTGTTATTTCCTCGGGTGAACGTCAGAGTACTGGAAATGTGCTCGCAAATTATCCCCTTAAATTAAAGGAATGGTAAAGCATAATCCTATTACAGTATGAACCCGCAACCCGCCCAACTCCCTAGTCTCCCTGAGCGCCTATCCAGTTGGACTCGCTGTACCAGTTACACGCTCCAGATTTTAGACATTGGACACCTAAATTGGAAAGCATTCATTTTCCTTCAGCCCAGTCCAATGCAAGTATAAAACAACAATATAGCAATGCAATATCGTGGGGGCCTTAATGAGCATGCGAAAAAACATGAACGTGAGGACAGAAGCTATGATTTATTCGTCTCAGGCACCAAGTGTTGGCCTCGATACCATTGCGACGACCATTGTGAAGTATGTAGCGGCGAGGGACCAAATTAAGTGACAGGATTGGCTAAATTAGACTTCAAGAAAGGGCAAATTGTGTGGCATAATGCGGCACATTTTATGATAGTACCGCTTCATTATTTTTCCTTTTTAGATATGGTAGCACAGTCTGGGCAAAGATATTGTGACAATTGTAACCAATTCATAATTATGGGGGAAATTATTCTGACATAGAAACACATAGGGGGTCATTCCAACCTCGGCGGTAAAAGGCGCTTACCGCCAGACAGAAGACCGCCATAACACCGCCGCGGTAAACCGCCATGGTCATTCTGACCCACACTAGGCAAACCGCCAAAATACCGCCATCCACAAAAGTCCGCCACACCAAAGGTCAGCGATACACTGGCGATGACCAAACCTCCACTGTCACGCCAACAGAAATACGCCCATGCCATTACGATCCACGAATCCACGCGGCGGTCTTTCAACCGCGGTATTCTATTGGCGGTACACACCGCCGCGGTCGAAATACACATACACCTACAAAACACTACCACATTGGACAATTCGAAATACACACACCTGATACACATACACACACCACTCCCACACACCCAATACAATATACAACACACACCCACATCACCCACAAACCCCTATGGCCAAAAATTTAGAACGAAGACCAGAGAGAGACACCACAGTCAACTACCAAGCATCCACAGGCACACAATACCAATACCCACAGAACTTCCACGCACCTCACACAACACACCACTAAATAGCACCCCACCTATCACTACACACTCCACCCCACACATCATCCACACCACCCCATGGCACCTCAAAGACACCCCAGGTTCTCAGATGATGAACTCAGGGTCATGGTGGAGGAAATCGTACGAGTAGAGCCCCAGCTGTTCGGGACACAAGTGCAGCACACCACCATTGCCAGGAAGATGGAGCTATGGAGCAGAATAGTGGACAGGGTCAACGCTGTGGGACAGCACCCAAGAAATCGGGATGACATCAGGAAGAGGTGGAACGACCTACGGGGGAAGGTGCGTTCCATGGTATCAAGGCACAACATCGCGGTACAGCGGACTGGCGGCGGACCCCCACCTCCTCCCCCCGAATTTACAACATGGGAGGAGCAAGTCTTGAACATCCTGCATCCTGAGGGCCTCGCTGGAGTATCTGGAGGAATGGACTCTGGTAAGTCTCATCTTCACTACTTCATCCCCCCCACCTCACCTGCATGCCAACTCATACCCCCACCCTCACCCCCTTCACAACTACCCCTTGCAAATGTCTCACCATCACAACCCACCCATCCCAAAACTTAGCCCTGCACGCGGCCCCAAAGCATGGACACCCATCACCAAAGCATGCCCAATGCACATACCCATCACCCCCCCCCCAAAAACACCGTCACAACAGCCCCCACAAAGGAATGCCAGCACTGGGGTACACGGGCACCCACCCATTGCACGCCATTGGCACACACAGAAGTAATAACCATCATTTTATACCCCTGCAGGACCCGAACGCCAGGTCACCGCGCAGGAGGGTCCACAAATGTCCACTCCACCCCCAGAAGAGGCCCACAGTGATGACAGCAAATCTGTCTCCCTGGATCTTGATGACCAGCCCGGTCCATCGGGGACCTCGGGACAGTCGATTCCCCTCAGACAGGCACAGGCCACAGCAGACCTTCCCCCCTCTGGGAACACCAGCACAGCACCTACCCAGCGGGCCCATACCTCTGTCCCCAGGACACGTCAGTCAGCGGTGTGTCCACCACTACAGGGCACCCAGGTTAACCCACCACCCCAATAACAACAGGGACCTGGGGGCAGTGGTAGTGGGCACACGGTCCAGGGGAATCAGGGGAACTGGGAGGGCTGCTGTGCGACAGGGGGGGGGACAGGCCAAGGGAACCCACTCTCCACAAGGCCCTCTCCTCCATCATGGGAGCATACCACCACTCCCAGGAGACGATGGCGACGGTCCTGGCCAAGTTTCAGGAAATCCAGCTTCTGCAGGAGCAACAGTTTATGGGGTTCAGGGAGGAACTCAGAAACATCAGTTCCGCAATGGGTACCATCGTAGTGGCCCTGAATGAGTTAATCACCACATTGCGGAACACTGTGGCACCTCAAAGGGCCCCTGTCACTAGCATGGACCAAGAACTGGCTACCACCTCCGCCGGCGCTAGTGGACAGGAGGCCCCGACACAAGACCAACAGGCCACCAGAACCCCACCCCTGCAGAAGGAGAACCACCCCGCAAGCGGGCCCTGAGATCCAGGAAGAGGACAGAGTAACATGTCAAGACCCCCGCCAGCAAAGGATACCGCCCTGATTGTCATCCCACTGTCCCACATTGTCACCCTGTCCAACCTTAAACTGCCCCTGCTCCACTTCCCACAGGCATTTGGACAATGCACCTGTGAACCTGATAGTCTGGACTCTGCCATGGACAATCCTCCACCATCACCCCTCACCGATTTGCAACCACCCATCCAAATTAGAGCACTTGAATAAACACACTTATTGCACATAAACAATCTGGAGTCTGTCTGTGATTTTAACAAATGTATTAGACATGACAGTGGCAAACATTTTCTTCACATTGTGATGCCAACAAACCGCTGTCACACAGCTGTAGTCCATGGGGAAACTAAGCAGATGTCACGCAGTGGGGCCCACAGCTCTGAAAACGGAAGGGAAAGTCACAACACAGTTACCATACACTGGGGGAAAAAGTCAGACAGTAGAGAGGTAGGAGTCTTTAAGTAAATGTAATATGCCGGTGTCTACTCTTACCTGTGTGTCACTGAAAGTATTGCTCTATTACTGTGTTCCTGTTGTCTATGTCGTCCTCTTCGGTTTCCTCTTCTTCACTCTCCACAGGCTCCACAGCTGCTACAACACCACCATCTGGACCATCCTCCTGCAGAAAAGCCACCTGGCGGCGCAAAGCCAGGTTGTGAAGCATACAGCAGGCCACAATGATCTGGCACACCTTCTTTGGTGAGTACATTAGGGATCCACCTGTCATATGGAGGCACCTGAACCTGGCCTTCAGGAGGCCAAAGGTGCGTTCTATCACCCTCCTAGTCCGCCCATGGGCCTCATTGTAGCCTTCCTCTGCCCTGGTCCTTGGATTCCTCACTGGGGTCAATAGCCAGGAAAGGTTGGGGTAACCAGAGTCACCTAATAGCCACACACGGTGCCTCTGGAGTTGACCCATCACATACGGGATGCTGCTATTGCGCAGGATGTAGGCATCATGCACAGAGCCAGGGAACTTGGCATTAACATGTGAGATGTACTGGTCTGCCAAACAGACCATCTCTACATTCATCGAATGATAACTTTTCCTGTTCCTGTACACCTGTTCACTTTCTCTGGGGGGTAACAAAGCCACATGGGTCCCATCAATGGCACCTATGATGTTGGGGATATGTCCAAGGGCATAGAAGTCACCCTTCACTGTAGGCAAATCCCCCACCTCAGGGAAAACGATGTAGCTCCGCATGTGTTTGAGCAGGGCAGACAACACTCTGGACAACACCTTGGAAAACATAGGTTGAGACATCCCTGATGATATGGCCACTGTTGTTTGAAATGACCCACTTGCTAAGAAATGGAGTACTGACAGCACCTGCCCTAGAGGGGGGATCCCTGTAGGTTGGCGGATGGGTGACATCAGGTCTGCCTCCAGCTGGGCACACAGTTCATGTATAGTGGCTCGGTCAAGCCTGTATGTCAGAATGACATGTCGTTCCTCCATTGTCGACAGGTCCACCAGCGGTCTGTACACGGGAAGATTCCTCCATCTCCTCGCATTGCCAAGCGGACGGTGCCTAGGAAGGGCAACAGCGAGCACAGAGTCAATCAACCCACAGGTACGTTCCCACAACTTGCACACAACACGATTCACTATGCATTGAATGGTGTGTATGAGTGTTGAGGAAAGGCCTAGGTATGGGTGACGCAGTAGAAATTAAGCCATGTGGGCCCTTGAAATGGCGGCTGCCTGACCTGTGAAGTGTGACAATGGGATGTGAGGTCAATGCGCTGGCGTGGCACACCGTGGCGGTAGGCGGTCGAAGACCGCGGCGCAAAGCCGCATTGGTTTACATTGAAACCTATGGGTTTCAGGAGCCAATGACGATGTGCGCTGGCGGTCGCGGTACGCACCGCCGCGGTACGCACCGCCGCGGGCGTGACCGCCATTTTCTATCAGCTTAATCACTCGATACCTAATCTTCCACAGGAGAGAAACTACATTGCAAGTGCTGCTGTGACCTCGGTCTGGAAGAGACAATGGCTGCTGCGACTGGGGAAAGGGCCCCTGCCTTCACTTCCGAAGAATTGGAGAAACTCGTGGATGGGGTCCTCCCCCAGTATGCGCTACTCTACGATCCTCCAGACCAACAGGTAAGTACACTGGGAGCATGCTTTGTGGCCAATGCCTGGGTTGAGTCGGGTGGATGAAAGATGGTGGGGAGGGGAGCGATTAAGCCATGCATCAGACGACAGATGAGAGCATGTTCCACATGGCAAGGGTGGGGATGGGGGGCCACTCACATTGAGCATGCAGAAGGTGATGACAATTTTTCTCTCCCTGTACATGTCACATAGGTCAGCACCCACCAGAAAATCGCAATTTGGCGTGCCATCACCAAGGACGTCCGGACCCTGGGGGTCCACAACAGACGGGGCACCCACTGCCGGAAGAGGTGGGAGGACATCAGCAGCGGGAGCAGGAAGACGGCGGAGGCTCTGCTGGGGATGGCCTCCCAACGTAGGAGGGGTGCCAGTCGTCAATTGACCCCCCTGATGTCCCGGATCCTGGCGGTGCCCTACCCTGATTTGGATGGGCACGTGAGGACATCACAGCAGACACAAGGGGGTGAGTACAGTCTCATTCTGGTGACTTTGCGCGCAGTGGAGGTGTCTGGATGGGGGAGGAGGGCTGTGGGTCTCCCTAGGTCAGGGCAAATTCTGTAGGCTAGGCCCCTCCGTAAGGCATGGCCCTGTGCCCCTGCCCCCCACCTCTGTAGGGTGCCAAGTTCAGGTATCCATGGCCCTGTGTCATCTATGTGTGCAGTTGTCGTCGATAGGCTTGTAGGCCATGTCCCACGGATTGCGTAGTGGACCCCAAGTGCGCGGCGTAGTGCAGGGGGCTTCTGTGTCTGTCTTGTCCGCCAATGGTAGCGGTAATCCATGCACTAAACATGCCTTTATTTCTCCCCCCCCTTTTTTGTGGTCTTCCTGTTCATGTGTGCATCAGCATCATCAGGCGGAGGAGAAGTGGCATCGGAGCACGAGGGAGCTGCATCTCACATGGCCATGGCGGGCCATGCAACTGACTCGGATTTCACCAGTGAGACGGAGGGCGAGGGGAGCTCCACAGCGGGGCCTTGTGCTGATGTCAGTGGCAGCGACTCGTCCTCTGAAGGGAGCTCCCTTGTGGTGGCGGCAACATCCGTGCCCCCCGCAACAACAGGTACATCCACCTCCCAGCGCACCAGCACCGCCCTCCCAGCAGCCCCTCAGCCTTCTCCCCGTGCCCGCTCACCCAGGAAGGTGGGCATCTCCTTTGCCCCAGGCACCTCATGCCCTGCCCCAGTCACCCCTGCTGCCATCAGTGAGGAGGTCATTGACCTCCTGAGGACCATCATTGTTGGGCAGTCTGCCCTTTTGAATGCCATCCAGGGTGTAGAAAGGGAGGTGCACCGGAGTAATGCATACCTGGAGGGCATTCATTCGGGTCAGGCTGCCCATCAGCGATCGTTCAACGCTCTGGCCTCAGCACTGACGGCAGCAATTGTCCCTGTCTCTAGCCTCCCCCCTCCAACTTCCTCCACCCAGACCCAATCCCCAGTACCTCTACCTATCACAGACACACCATCAGACCAGCCTGCACACACCTCAACACCCAAGAGAAGCTCATCCAGACATAAGCACCACACAAGCATTCACACACGCAACATCCACATGCAGACATACCAACAGCCACTGCCTCCACTGTGTCCCCCTCCTCCTCGTCTCCCTCCTCCCTCCCTGTGACGTCTCCACTCACACTTGCATGCACAACATCTTCAGCCACTACGTCCATCACCAGCACACCCACCAGAACACTCCGCACACGTGCAGTCACCACCCCCACTACCATTTACACGTCCCCTGTGTCCTCTCCCAGTGTGTCTGTCACCCCCTCTTCCAAACCACACAAACGCAAGCAGCCACCCACCCAACAGCCATCCACCTCACGACAGCCTCCAGCCCAAGCACCTGCACCCAAAGACACCAGACTTCACACTCCTACAACCACATCCTCTTCCTCCACTCCCATACCCACTACACCTACCCGTCCCTCTCTTTCAAAATTGCTTTTATTTTCCAAACTTGACCTCTTTCCTACAACTCCCCCACCCCGTCCATCTCATAAGACTGCAATCAGCACCTCAGCCACCACCAAACCAGGACCTGTCAGGACTGTTGTCCAAGGACTGTGGAGTCCCCCACCCTCAAGGGCAACAACTCCGGCTAGGAGCCAAGGCACGGACAGCCCAGCCCCGGAAAAGCACCCAAAAGTTAGCAGTGCCCGGCGCGAGAGGCCACGGACACCAGGGACCAAAATCCCTACCCTGGCTCCGTGTGGAAGTGGGGTGCCACCTGGCACACCGCCAAAGGTGTCAAAGGACCACAGATGACCAGGGAAGGGTGGGAAGGGCAGCATGCCCGACAAGTCCGGCAGCAGGCCAGCTGCCCAGGAGTGCCCCACCAGCCCCCTCCCAGGTGTGCAGGAGGACACCCAGAGGCCCGGTACGGCATAATGCATTGTTGTGCTGCTTCTAAGATGTGGACTGGACTACTTCAAACACTGTTTCACATTACATGCTAATTTCTAAGGGGCTTTTGTGCATATACATATACAATATTGCGCCTACCTTGGCTGGTACTCGGTGTGCCGGAGGTGTTGATGTCTGTGACCCCAGTCACAGCTCAGGGAGGAGTGTGGAGTCCACTAGGTCCTCCAATGGTGTTGATGGTGCTTCTGTTGGTGGTCCGACACCTGTACCCCTGGCCTCCGCAAGTCTCCTTGCCACCCTCTCCTTTGCACGGGAGCGCAGGTTGTACCACCTTTTTTAAAATCTCTTCTATGGAGCCCTGTGCCACTCCAATGGCGCAGATTTTGGACTGTATGTCCAGCCATAATCTCCTCTTTTCACTCTCAGGCACCTGGAGTGAGCTTTTTCCGAACAGGCGGTCATGGCTCCTCACCACCTCCTCAGTTAGAACCTCAAGCTCCTGTTCGATGAATTTCAGCTTGCGCTTCCTTTCAGCCTTCTCCTGTGCTTGGCCTGGGGTGTCCATCCTGGCTCAGGTGTTCTTGCTCCTTCTGAGTGCTGCTCTGTGTGGCTAGGCTGCTCTCTCTCAGGATGCTGGTTTGGGTGTGGCACCTGAAACTGCCTGGGATGACTAATTTCCTGCTGGTGATGTCATCAGGCTCCTCCAGGTGTGCATTCTCGAACTTTCTCGCATTTTGTGATTTTTTACCGAATCGCAAAAAAATCGCAATTTGCGATAATGCAAATTGTGATTCAGTAAATGGGCCTTGCAAACCACAAATAGCGATTTTTAAGAAATAGCTATTTCCGAATCGCAATTTTGTTACATGGCCAATTGCGACTCGGAAAAAGCGATTTCTTAAAAATCGCTATTTGCGATTCACAAGCTCCAGTTTTCATACATATGGCCCATAGAAACCTAGGAATATGGTCAGTTGATTTGCCTTGAAGATATGAAACAGTTTTAAATGACCTGTGTCTGCAGTGGCAGCCACCACAAATCTCGGGGAGCTGAGGGGGTGTTAGGGGAGGGGAAAGGGGATGTGTGGGAACAATAAAACAAAAAATACATTTTAAAAAACGTACCTGTCATCTGCCTCGCTGCTTTCCCAATGGTGCTGGTGTCCCAACAGTCCCTGGGACACCATCACAGGCTCCCCATGCAATCCTGTTGCTGTTCTCATGTTATACTTAGCATAAGAGCAGTGTTAGGATTGGTCTGAGAAGTTTTGTCTGCCGCTCAGACAGTGCACTGGAGTCTGTGCTGTTTCTCCAGCCTGGCTGTGCAACACAACCAGGTTGGAGAAACCTAAGTGTGCATGTCAGTTTGGCCGGCCTCAGACGGCCGACCAAACTGACATGCACACTTAGGCGCACTCAGTCCACATCTCCTCCCCCTCCCATGGCCCAGCCCCACCCCTCCCTGCACATGTTGGCTCAGAGGCAGCAGCTGAAAATAAAAATGATAATCAAATTTTGTTTTATTTTTCAGTTGCTGGCTCTGAGCCAGTGGGGCGACGCTCCTTTGCCATTGCGGAGGAGCTGGCCCTGCGTCTCTGGCAAAAAAAATGATGTTAGCTTGGTTGGCAATATTGACACGTTTATAGTGCAATGACCAAGCAACTAGAAGTCAACCAGGTGATATGTTTTTATTAATACTGGGACATTTGTTGAATTTCTGCATCTCAGGATAATAGTTGTGTCTCTCAGCCTTTCTAAAATAATCAAAGGAGAAAGGAGATCTAGAGACACTGGCAGATGCAGTTCTCACCAATAATTGCTGACTGACTTCACACTGAAAAGTTGATTGGAGCCTATTCACAAACTGCATTTTGTAGTAAATTTATTAGTACTGTAAAATTACTTATGAAGTACATTCTCAATCCGAAATGCAAGGTCTTGCCTCTCCTTTCTTTTATATCCAGAGATTGATGCCCCACTTGCGGAGATCTCTCCACACATATGCCTACATGTAGTAGTAAATGTGAGAGGGATGGGTGAGTGGCTGGCAAATGGAGCTAACATACTATTAAAATCAAGGGGTTTTGGGTGGACTAAGGAATATTAAGGGAGGAGTAAATGTGGGTTTAGGAAAGGACATGCACCTACCTAGAAAAGAGTAAACCCACTTCTATTCACAAACTGCACCTCTAAAGTTACTACAAAGAAAAGCACCAAAACAAGAGTAAATGTGTATACAGCTCAGACCTGGAGTTAGAAAAGCACCACAATGGATAATGTACACCCCCAATAGGAAATAATGGAGGCAAGGGCTTAAAACAATACCCCATAGGAAATAGTATTCAAATAAAATAATTTATTTTTACCTTTTAAAAATACATATTAATAAATGAAATTAACTATATATATATATATATATATATGTATATATATATATATATATATATATATATAATTAAATACATATATATATACAAAATCAATATTTTACTCTAAAAAATGAATATAAGTTTATGTTTTCAATGATTAAATTAATTTTTATTATTCAAACATGGTAATATTGGCTCACACCCAATTGGCAGAATTTATTTACTTATATGTCCCTAGTAAAGTGCACTACAAATGCATTCTCAAGGGCCTGTGAATTAAATGGTACTAGTGGGCCTGCAACACTGATTGTGCCACCCACATAAGTAGTGCATTCTTCATGTCTCAGGCCTGCCATTGCAGGGTGTGTGTGTGCAGTTTACTGCCACTTTGACTTGGCATTTAGAACCCCTTGCCCAGCCTTAAAATCCTCTTTTATTTGCATAAAGTCCCCCTAAGGTAGGCCCTAGGTAGTGTACAGGGCATTGTGCTATGTATGTAAAAGGTAGAACATGTATTTTTAAATTTTACATGTCCTGGTAGTAAAAAACTCCCAAATTCATTTTTCACTACTGTGAGGCCTACTCCCCTCATAGGCTTGCATTGGGAATTCCTTAATACACCTTTAAGCTGTAATTCCTGATCAGAAATGAGTGTTTGCTTCAATGTTTTTTGTTGGAATAGTAATGATAAATCCTCTTTAATGGTAAAGTTGAATTTAACATTACTATTTTAGAAATATCACTTTTAGAAAGTGCATTTCTCTGCTCCTATTGCTCTGTGTGCCTTACAGCCTGCCTCCAATACACATCTGGGGTGGGTGACAGCTATACTTTTTGCATTCCCTCTAGAGAGCCACAAGCTATGGAAGGGTGGGGGTGACAGAGAACTCATGTGCATTTGATAGCTCTTCGTGAACAGGAAGAGGCAGGGAGAGCTACAATTATACCTAGAGGGAGAGCCTGTCCCCACATATAGGGCTGATTACGCTCTACTGATAGTCTGGAGCCAGAGCTAAGAAGAAAGGACCTCTGTGCACTTCAAAGACCCTACTTTGAAGTCTCCCACACTCGAAAGGCACAACTGGGTATATGTACTGGGACTCTGACCCCACCAAATCAGACACTCCAGGACCTACAACTGGACTCTGTCAGAAGAGCTGCTGTGCTGCAAAAATGTCTTTTACTTTGCTGGACTGCTGGCCTGGAAGGACTGCTCTTCTGCTGTACTGCCTTGCTGCCTGCTGCTCTCTGACTGCTGAGGGAGAGTTGGCCTCTGCCTGGCACCACAACTGATCTCCAAACGCTTGCTGGCTTGCCACCTGTTGCTTGAGATACAAAGTATGTACCTCTACACCTGTGCCTGGTTCACTGGAAGTGGACCCAGATACTTGCATCATGGAAATCGCCGCATCTCCTGTCTGAGTGTAGCAGAACCAGTGCATCAACGGGTTACAGTAGTAGAGTCGGTGCAGTGCTCTCAGAACCGACGCATTGGAACCACGCTTCGCCACCACAGCAGTCTATGGAGATCCGCCCATCCTTCGACTGCCTGGGAATACCTGGACCACACGTCACCGAAGTGACCAGGAAAAGTGCTTTCTTCCTCGGGGCCTGCGTTGGTTCTGTAGCTGACCCATCGCAGTCGCCCTGAACTTTGACTTTTCCCTGGTCCAGTGAGACCTGGACTATTTGATTCTAAGCACTATGTTGCCTTTATTATTTAACAAATCATATCTCAACTTCTACACCTTGAATGCTTGCTGTTCTGGTCTTATTTTATTTATAAAATCATAATCTGTCTTTCTAACCTGGTTTAGAGTCTTTTTGTGGTATTTTCACGGTGTTACTCTATGAGTTATTGCAGAAACACTTTACACATTATCTTCTGATCTCTGCCTTAGTACCAGGGGGTGAGCACAGGATAATTTAGGTTTTGTTGTGACTTACCCTGACTACGACTGTGGTCCCACTTGGACAGGGTACATACCTCTGCCAACTAGAGACCTAAATTCTAACACCCAGCAACAGACAGCAGTCTCTCAGTTGGTCTAGTGTCAGTGTAGGGGAGAGGCTGACACACTCCACTGACCCGTCCTGCTCCTTGGAAGGAGATCGGGAGAGGTACACTCTCCTCTTCCACCCCATCGTATGTAATCAGGAGGATGATAATCTCAGACCTCTTGAATTATGGTTTGAGGTGATTAACATGGAGTCTTGAGGTCCACCACATAGGTAACCTCAATCTTGGGCTCCTTTACCACGTAGGGCCCAAATCAACAGTCTTGCAGAACTTGGGGCTCCACAGGCTACATCACCTACACTTTTTGACCAGGCTGAAACTCAACCAGAGTTGCATTCTGGTCATACCAGTATTTCATGTCCTTCTGGCTAGCTTCCAGCTTATCCTGGGCCAGCCGAGTAACTGACTACATCCTGGCAGGCTCTCCTGGGAGCTTGCTCTCACCCCTCTTTCACCAAACTGAAATGCCTCTCACAGGGTGCCCATACAGCAATTCAAAGGGGCTGAAGCTAACCCCCTTCTGCTGTACCTCCATGTAGGCAAACAAAAGTCATGGCTGGAGGATGACCCACTTACACCTCATGGGTTTGGGTAGACCCATAATCATGCCTTTGAGGGTTTGGCTGAACCTTTCAACCAACCCATTGGTTTGGTAGTGGTAAGGAGTGGAGAACTTGTAGGTTACACCACACACCTCCCACACTGCCTTCATGTACTTCGAAAAGAAGCTGGTACCCCGGTCAGGTACCACTTCCTTGGGGAAACAAATGCTAGAAAGGATACCCACCAGCACCCTAGCCACGGCAGGCATAGTCACTGTCCTCAGGGGAATAACTTCCAGGTACCAGGTGGCTTGTTCCAACAAGATCAGAATGAATCTGTTGCTAGTGGCTGCCTGGGGGTCCAGAAGCCTAATGATGTCAATGCCCACTGTCTCAAAGGGGGTGTAAATGACAGGAAAGGGCTGTAGGGGGCCTTGCACTTCCCCCTGACTTGCCACGGTCCACCAAGATCAGAAGGAATCTGTTGCCAGTGACTGCCTTGGGATCCAGAGGCCCAATGATGTTAATGCCCAACCTCTCAAAGGGGGTGCCAAAGATAGGAAAAGGTTGTAGGGAGGCTTTGCACTCCCCCCTGGCTTGCCACTCAACTGGCAGATGGGAGATGACCTACAGTATGCATCTGAAGCTTTCCTCATTTGATAAATGTGGATGACAAGCCTGTCAAAGGTCTTTTCTTGCCCCACAAGACCTGCCAGTGGCACATCATGAGCCGGACCTCATAGGAAGGCCCCGTAGCACCGGGGGACCACCAACACATATGTTGCATCAAGCTCAAAAGCTTTGGGCTCACTATACAAGAGACCATTCTCCCAATAAGTCAGGTGCTTGCCAGAGGCATCACCAGTTGCCGGGGTCTTAGCCTGCTTCCAGGGATTGATTACAGATCGTTAATAATCCAGGACATAGGCCATATGCTAGTGATTTCTAAATTCTAGGTGGTAATGGGTCCAGCAGGGAGCCCGATGAAATAGGCCTCTCTAAGGATCCAAAAACATCCTTGGATATAATTTGAGTTAAACTAATTTACTAGCACAAATAACCTTTGTATCAGCCATAGTAGTGTCTTCATCTAATGACTGATCGCCCCTTGTTATAATTACTTTTATGTCTCCTATAATCATTTTAATCTTGCTCTCAAAAAGGCTACATAAATCATCACAAAGTGATTGAAAATGTTTAATCATTGGCTCTAGACATTCTGGGGGTGATTCTAACCCCGGCGGTCTTAGACCGCCGGGGCCAGGGTCGGCGGGAGCACCGCCGACAGACCGGCGGTGCCCCGCAGGGCATTCTGACTGCGGCGCTTTGGCCGCGGTCAGTGCAGGAAAACCGCCGGTCTCCCGCCGGTTTTCCGCTGCCCGTTGGAATCCTCCAAGGCGGCGCAGCTTGCTGCGCCGCCGAGGGGATTCCGACCCCCCCTACCGCCATCTAGTTCCCGGCGGTCCGCCCGCCGGGAACCGGATGGCGGTAGGGGGGGTCGCGGGCCCCTGGGGGCCCCTGCAGTGCCCATGCCACTGGCATGGGCACTGCAGGGGCCCCCGTAAGAGGGCCCCTAAATGTATTTCACTGTCTGCTGCGCAGACAGTGAAATACGCGACGGGTGCTACTGCACCCGTCGCACAGCTTCCACTCCGCCGGCTCGTTTCCGAGCCGGCTTCATCGTGGAAGCCTCTTTCCCGCTGGGCTGGCGGGCGGCCTGAAGGTGGCCGCCCGCCAGCCCAGCGGGAATGTCAGAATTACCGCCGCGGTCTTTCGACCGCGGAACGGTAACCTGACGGCGGGACTTTGGCGGGCGGCCTCCGCCGCCCGCCAAGGTCAGGATGAGGGCCTCTGGGTCTAGTAGCTCACGAGCTATATCAAAATCTTGTTTGAGCTGTTTGCTACCTCTAATATACTGTTAGAATTATAGTTATCTTTAGCTTTTCTTATCCCTTTCTTATAATCTTTTAATGCAGCTTTTGCTTTTAATTGCCTTTTATCTTATTCTAGGTAAAGCCTCCGCCATTTTCTTTCTAGCTTTTTACACCTTACTTTGGTTTCTTTTTGAAATTCCGTATACCAAGGTGCTGATGGTGTTTGGAAGATTTTAATCTTTTTTTTCATGTATTACATTATCCAACATCTCTACTACCTTTCCATATAAGGTGTCATAGTTATCATCTACTGTCACGTTTTCATTAAAGCAAGTTTTAAGGTCAACTACCTTTCCTTCTTGAAATCTGTTCAATTAATGCCAGGCTTGACCTTGTATTAACCTGATTGGTTCCTTGTCATCAACTGTAGGTTTTAGTCCCTTAATATAAAAGACCACCAGTTTGTGGTGCGTCCAACTTAAAGGGATAATTTAAACTACTAATATTAAAACTTATGAGGAAAAGATAAGATCTAAAGTGTGTCCACCTTGGTGTGTTGGACCTAATTCTAGTTGTTGTAATCTGATTATTTCACTTGCCCCCATAAGGTTTCAATGTGTGATAATGTCTCGTCCTCTATCCATATATTAAAATCTCCAAGACAGAAGAAATTGGCATGTGTGAGCGTCATATTTGAAATTGACTTGGTAAGTGGTAGTGTAAAAGAACTTACCGTGCCCAGTGGTCGATAGCATAAAACTCCAGGGAATGCACTCCCATTTTCACCTTCACGGTGAAGCCTAGTAACTCCGCTCCCACTATTTTGTCTAGCGTCCGCTCCCACTATTTTGTCCGCTCCCACTATTTTGTCAGCTTTGGCGAGGGACTGGAAGTTATGATTACATTTTGTCTAGCTGTAAAGTACTGATTCCCCACCTCTCTTTAAAGATTATAGTTACTCCACCCCCTCTTTTATCGTACCTTGGTTGATGCAGAACCTTGTACCCTGTTCTGAAATCAACATTTGAATCTGCTGAGGCCAATGTTTCTGTGATAAATTAAATATCCCAATCATTAGTCTCCAAGAGTATATACATTTCTAATGAGTGTTTCATCACTGACTATGAATTCAATAGCCTACATTTTAGTTCATCCAGCCTATCCTTACTATTTCCGAGAGAACCAGTTTTTTTTCTTTTGGTACCGATTTTTCCCAACTTGATATAACTTGGATCAGTTTTAGTTGCTTACTTGAGTAGCTGATCCTTTATTTTGTATCCACTCTTCTTGCTCTTCTAGCTCCCTAGTGCAACTGGCTGCATGGTTGGCAATGTGCGTGTTTTCTGCGTAGATGGGCAGAGAAGGGCTTGCCTTTGGTGCACCTGCTGCATGCACTCGCTGCACAGTCATACCAGAGTCTGCCTTAAATGGACCACTTTGCATGAACTCTAGACCGCTCACAAAAGTGGTGGCTGTTGAGTGTCCCAACACTATAATACTTCTCTTCAATTTTTATTAGTCAAATGTATTAACACCAATATTAAAACATTAACATTATTTAAATTATTATTCAAGTCCTCCCAGAAGATGTGCAAATAACCTGATAGCAGCTGTTAGTGAGGCCCACTACAACCCACCAGGGAGCAGGAACATAGTAATTAACAGTGGTGAGTCCTGATGCCTGTGCAACCTGCTGAAGTGCAGAACACTTCTAGTTGATTAAAGTATGCCTCTCCCCTTTCATTGTATAGAGGGGAGTTATAGTAACATATTTACATTTTTATCAAGTAGTGGGAAGTCGGATCACTGATACATAAGTTCAAAATGTATTTGCTGTGAAGAGAAATGTGAGATGAGGAGAAATATTAGTTCTCTGTATGACAGCTCTTTTGTGTTTGATTAAAGGTGGATGGGCAGGACAAAAGTTATTTTCTCTATATCTGTATACTTTAGTGGCAAATAAGGGAATGTGTGCACAGTCCTCCAACTACTTGTTCATACTTCCTAGCAGTCCAGTGCTCAACCTGTAAATAAATGTGAGTCTCCAAGCTTTTCTTGGGAGCATCAGTGTGAATTTAGGGCCAGATGTAGCAAAAATAAAAATTGCGACTCGCATTTTGCGAGTTGATGCGACTCGCAAAATGCGAGTCGCAAATTGGAATGTCAGAAAAAAAAGCGATCCGATTTTGCGACTCGCAGCCGGACTCGCAACGCTGTGTGCGAGTCCGCAGTTTGCGAGGTCGCTGTTTGCGAGTGTGCAAAAAAGGAACTCGCAATTAGCGAGTGGGTGTTGCAAATTGCGATTACCTTCAAAATTGCTTGCAGGTGCAGCAGAACACTCCAGAAAGCATACCAGAACACTCTGGAAACACTTCCTGGCACATGATGATGACATCACAGCCAGGAAGTTAACAAATACACCTGGGAGGAGGCAGGAGATCATAGACAACAGCCAGGACAGATTAATGTGGCACATGGCGTTAATGTGCCACATGACTGGTTGGCATTTTCCTGCCCATGGACAATTTCAACTTGTATATAGTTTCTTCATGACATTAATAAAACAGTTATTTTTGTTCCACTTAACAAATGGTTAATAGGTGAGTATGGTGGGAGTTGACACGTACCGTCCAAAATTTGCGTTCCAATGTGGTCCCGTCTCAGTCTGCCTTGATTAGCTAGACTCCTATCCCCATGATGGCGATGTGGTTGTTCTTGCTCTTCATCATCAGGATCTGGGTCTGCAGGGGTGAGAGGTAGCCCACGTCGGGTGGCTATGTTGTGGAGGATGGCCCATGCGACCACAATTTTGAAAGCGGTAATGGGGGTGTATTGGAGGGCGCCTCCACTGCGGTGGAGGCATCTGAATCTTGCCTTCAGCAGTCCGAAGGTGCGCTCGATCAGGTTCCTGGTCCTCTTATGCGCACTGTTGTATTGCCTCTCTGATTCAGTTCTGGGTGTTAAAAACGGAGTCATGATCCAAGGCCTGAGAGCATATGCACTGTCACCTGTTGGGCACAAAAGTACACGGTTAGGAAGTCCAGATTGTCATGCACAGTGACCTGTGTGTATGTCTGCAAGTGTCTGTGGCTCTACCTAGGAGGTAACCGTCTCCAAATTCCCCACGTTCCAGGCGTTGATGTATCCCACTATGCCTAAAAATGTATGAGTCATGGGTACTGCCAGGAAACTTAGCTACGATGTCCGTGATGACATAATGGGCATCACAAACAACCTGTATGTTGAGTGAGTGGGTACACTTCCTGTTGCGGAAAATGTGTTCCAGATTAGCAGGGGGGCATATTTGAATGTGTGTCCCATCTACACACCCTATGACATGAGGAAAGTGGGCAATGCGGTAAAAGTCCAGCTTGGTGCTGTTAATTTCTGCCTCATTCCTTGGTAAGTATATGAAGTGAGATATGTGCGTGACTAAGGCATCTAGGAATGCCCTGAGGAACCTTGACACTGCACTTTGGGATACCCCACCTGCCACGGCAATGACCCCCTGATAGCTCCCTGAGGCCAAGAGGTGCAGTGCGCATAGTACTTGCACATGCGTAGGGATGGCGCAGCCATGCAGAGTCTTGTGTTCTAGCTGTGGTTTCAGTAAATCTATTAATTCTAGAATGGCTGCGCTGCTAAGGCGGTATTTGTCATAGATCTCCTCTTCAGTTTGCTGAAAAAGAGTCTGCCTGGTTCTATATATCTTCTCCTGTCTGTGGCTCCTCCTCCTCCTCTGCTGGGCTGCGAAGACTCTCCTCCTCACTGCTATCAGGTATATCTCCGCCATCTTGAGTAACCCAGATGCCTTCTGGATCCCCTTTTATACTTTGGTAATGGTTACCACCTGCTCTGAGTTAGTGGTAAATGGGACATGCAAACTGGGCTTTTTGCGACTAGTCGCAATTTGCGAGTTGCAATTGCATATGGGTTGCGACTCGCAAATTGCGACTTGCAATTTGCGGGTCGCAAAATGGGGTCGCACCGGATGCGACTCGCAAACGGGTCCCATCGCTTTTTGCGAGTCGGAAATGGGCTTTTTGCATCCCATTTCCGATTTTGCACTGTCGCAAATTGTGATTCGGCCCGTTTGCGAGTCGCAATCGTTTGCTACATCTGGCCCTAAGTGTGGGCCATGGAGGCAAGTGTTGATTCTGAAATTTTCTGGCAGTACCTGCTGTCCTGCTACCAGCATGGAATCCTCATCCATCTCTCATAGCTGCCCTCCATTGACTCTGTGGTTAAACTGGATGCTTCCTCACCATCAGGGAAATAGAGGACTGACTGGCAATGCACTGAATGGCTGTTAGTCTTTAATTTCTATGAAACTTTGTTCAAATAAATGAAAGACTGATCTACTGGCTTCCACTGACTGCAAAGTAAGGTAACCAGAGCAGAACGAGAATGGTATGAAAGAGCCCTGGTTGTGTGAAATAAAACCTAGTCCTTTCATATTTATAGTGGGCAAATGTTTGTAAGTTCTTCTCTCTTTAGTTATTCGAACAAATGCTGAAATGCACCTGTTTCTCTTGGTGAGCTGAAGGATGAACAGGTAGCCTCTAAATGTCCACATGCACCTATTGTGATTGTCATTCAAAAAAACTCAACACTACATCCTAAATTCAAATCCTAGTTTTACTGTGTCACAAAAATACATGTGATTAATCATTATATTTCCCTGTATCTTGAACTAGAACTGTGTTTCATGCAATGTAAAAACGAACTATAGATTTTGTTTTTCTAGTAGTACCATGGGGCAGATGTATCCCTTTTTTGTACAATGCAGTGCAGCAACCAAAGCTTCTGCACTGTGTTGTGCAAAGAGAAGCAGCCCCAAGACATAGACCTGCAACTGTCATCACCTATACTGCAGAAGAAACACGCTGTCTTAAGTGATGGGTGCCCCATATATCAAGGGGAGGTGGCGACGGACAACAGGGAATACATTTAAGAAAAAAGAAACACATACTTTGCACTACCAGTCTCCCATCGCCGTCTCCTGCTGCCTCGCTCCTCTGGTGGTGTCCCAGCATTCGCTGGGACACCAGCACAGGCTCGCCAGCAATCCTGCACTTCTTACATGCTAAACATAGCATGTAAGCAGCGTCAGGATTGGTCTGAGTGGCAGTGACTGCCACTTAGACACAAGCCTGTGGTCTGTGCTGTTTCTCCAGTCTGGCTGTGTATATAGCCGGGTTTGAGCAACCTAAGTGTGCATGTGTGTTTGGCCGGCATGAGACAGCCAGCCAAACACACATGTGCAATTAGTGCACTCTCCCCTCCACCCCACTCCCACCTTCCCGTGGCCTAGTCCCACCCCTCCCTGCTGGCTGAGCCAGCAGATGAAAAATGAAAAAGAAAACAATTGAAACCTATTGTTTTATTTTTCATCTGCTGGCTCATCCTGGGGGCGATGCCCCCAGCCACTAAGAAAGAGCTGCCCCTGGCTGTCTAGCAACCTTTGCACCATGGTGCAGGAGTGTGAGCATGCTGTCTAGCATAGATTTTGTATTGGAAGCAAAACCCTTGCAGCACAACTTCATATGCCTAGACACACAATCTATGTGTGCTGTACAGCACAGGAAATATAGGTGATCATTATGAACATGGCGGTAAAGACCGCCGACCGTCGTGGCAGCGGTGAACAGAATACCACCAGCGGCGGCGAATGGAAACCCACCATATAATGAACAAAAAAACAACACCGCCAAACATTCCCACACCACCACTACCCGCCAGGACCCTGTCGGCGGGAATCACGGCCCACCCCACCCGCCACCACCAAGCACACCCACATCCCGCCCTCCAAATAAAGATGCACAAATCACCTCGGCGGACAGTGGAGGCCGGACGACCATTGGCGGCTGCGACTGCCACGGGCGGCAAGTGGGCCCAACAGCAACCACTGCACACATTGGCAAGGCTTAGCACCCACACACCTGACACACATCCAGAAAACCATAAAACACCCCCAGACACACCCCACAATCCCTTGCAACGAAAGCAGGACCAGAAGACGGAGAGCACCAGTGCCAGACAGAGAATGCCAGCAGACAGGACACGCATAGCGACCCACACAGGAGCACCCAAACACCGTCCCCAGTCCCAACGGCATCCACCACCCTCACCATGTCCCCCCCAAAAAAGCTACGCTTCACCGAAAGGGAGCTAAGGACCATGGTGGACGAGATCCTAAAAGTGGAGCCACAAATATTCGGCTCTGAGGTGCAGTACACACCCATCGCCCGGACAATGGAGCTGTGGCAGACCATCGTCAACAGGGTGAATGCAGTGGGACACCATACACGCACCAGGGACGACATCTGCAAGGGATGGAACGACCTGCGGGGGTAGGTCCGGGCCATGGCATCCAGGCACCACATCGCAGTGCAGAAAACTGGGGGAGGGCCACCATCAACACCACCCGACTACACCGACTGGGAGGAGAAGGTACTCGCCATACTGCACCCAGAGAGACTCACTGGACTCACTGAAGGAATGCACTCAGGTAAGTCCTCTACATTTATCCCATATACACCACACCTGTAATGCATGCACCACCCCACCCCACCCACACCCACCTAGACCCACACCCCTCCCAGCCATTACCCACCACATCCACCACCCTGCATCACCCATAACTCACTACCAGGCCTACATCACTCCCGCTGTGCACAGCCACCCACCCCTTCATGTTCCCACAATGGAATAATAACCCCCACCACTATGTAACGCCACCACTGCCACTAGATGCTATGTCCACCTCACAAAGGCACCCCTGAAGGCCACTGAAAGGCACACCAGCACTAAATTGTGCAGTACTGTCCACCTCAGACCCTCCTGCATATGTAACAAGCAACTCTATGTCCTCCAACAGGCACCACCACCCATGCAACCCTAATGGAGGGGACAAGGAGTGCCAAAGCGTTCCAGGGAGACAGAGGCACGTCACAGGACACTGGTGAAGGATCCATGGACACTGATGAGCAGGCAGGCCCTTCACACAGCCCTGGATGTTCACCATGCAGCAGCCCCACCCAGGAAAACACTGTCACCTCTAACACCCAGTCAAGACCAGCAGGCCAGGGGTGGCGTGCCCACACCAGTGGACCCAGGGCACAAACAGGTAGAACACAGCAACAGAGGCCACAGTCTCCCACCCCCAACATGCAGGAAGACGAGGGCCCCAGTACTAGTGGCACGTCCAGACCTGCCCAGTGAACAAAGGCACAGGGGGCCAGGGCAAGGTCAAGTGCCCCAGTGGGTCAGGGGGTAGGGCACTGGATAGATGCAGCAGCCCAGGACGTCATTTCAGAGGTATTGGGGGCATACCAACATATCCAAGACAGGATGTCACAGATTGTAACCACCCTGGAGCAAAGTCAGAGGATGCAGCTGGAACACCACCAACAGGCCATGGAGCAGTGGAAAGAACACAATGCCACAATGGCCACCATTGCTGGAGCACTGCTGCAGTTGGTCAAGAAACCCTCAGACACCCACACCGGACAAGAGGCCCCCACAACAGCCCTGGACAACCAGCAACAGTTGTCCCAAGCAGCTGAAACTGCACAGGAAAACCCTCCCACAATCACAAGTGCCGACCATGTCACCCCAGGTAGCTCCACAGCAGGCGCCCAAACGTAGCCTCAGGCCAAGATATGGCACTGGAAACCCAGCAAAGAACAAGCCCCCTACCAACAATTGACACTGCTGCTACTGCCAAAAAACCAACACACCCATTCACAAACTGCACTTAGGGATAAATGATGAACAGAACTACAAAAAGGACCCACCTATGAAATCAAACAGGCCTGCCACCAAGTCGGTTTTGAGGACAACCAACCATAACGACTTCCATCACTGTACACAGCACATTTCACTGTATTCCACCAATAAACAACATATCTCACCTGTAGCACTGTCCACTGTCTTCAATGTTGAACAAACTGGAGTAATGATGCAGCAGGCAGGGATAAACTTTAATGTCAAATTGTGCATGCTGCTGGTACAGTGTGTTTCTAAAACGTCAAGAAGGGAATGCTTATGTTGTCTGTCTGTACCATGCTGAAGAGGTCCATGACTTGCATATCATGACCAATTCCCCCTAGTTGACATGGCACGCTTACAGTCACTAACCACACATACAGGCTGAAGTCCCAGACAGTTATTGGAAGTAGAGTTGTATCAGTTGGTTTCTGGAATTTACATCTTCCCCTTCTTCATCCTCACCACAACTCTCCTCACCTCTCTGAGGTAACAGATCAGGACCTATAGCACCCTCCACCTCCAAGAGGGGGATAGAATGTCTCACTGCCACGTTGTGCAGCATGCAGCAGGCCACCACTATCCTGCACACCTTATCAGGCCCAAAGACCAGGCAACCCCCAGAGATATGTAGGCATCGAAATCTAGCCATCAGGAGACCTATAGTACGCTCTATCACCCTCTTAGTACGTCTATAGGCCTCATTGTATTCCCTCTCTGCATGCGTACTGGGATTCCTTACTGGTGTCAGGAGCCAACGCAAGTTTGGATAGCCAGAATCACCTAGAGAAATGGTCAATACAGAGGCGTCATTGGAATGTCCTTAGTCTGACAGGCTGTTTTTCAGCAATGTGTCAGTTAGTGACAGGCACACTTACCTATGATCCACCCTCTGTTCTATTGGAGTTATTCCATCTTTTGTGGCACACTACTGTTCCTCAAAACAAATGAATCATGGACTGAACCAGGAAACATGGCAGTCACATGGGATATGTACTGGTCTGCTGTACATACCAATTGGATGTTCATGGAGTGAAAGTTCTTCCTGTTTCTGTACACCTGTTCACCCACTCTTGGGGGGATGATGGGTATGTGGGTTCCATCAATGGCACCAATAACATGGGGAAAGTTTTCAAAGACATAGAAGTCTGACTTGATGGCAGGGAGCTCAGCACTTTGGGGGAATCGCACATAGGATTGCAGATGTTGTAAAAATGCATTTAGAAATCTTGTAAGTACCTGGCTGAACATTGGCTGTGAGAAACCAGCACCGCTTCCCACTGTCACTTGAAAGGAGCCTGTGGCCAGGAAATGGAGTGCGGAGAGAACCTGCACCTCAGTTGGAATGGCATGCTGATTACGACCCAGACCTGGATGGGCGCTTGAAGGCTGCACAGCAGTCACAAGGGGGTGGTACTCACAGCCCATACTTCAGCCTGGAAGGATGAGTGTGTGTGCGATAGGGTCATGGGGCTTAGAGCAGGGTTTTGACTGGTGTCCAGCTACTGTCTGCTCCCCAAAGAGTGTAGGGGTGTCCCTGTCAGGTTTCACCTACCTCAGCTTCAATGCAATGACAGGATATGGGTGTAGGTCAATATACTGCTCAGTAGTCAGGGCCATGGTCATGGACCTAGTGCACGGTGCAGCCTGTTGGGTATGTCTGCTGGGTAGGTGTATGTCTGGCCATTGTGTATCAGCATTCAGCTACTTACAAGTGTCTCTCCTTTTTTGTCTCCCCAGCCCTGTTCTCTTTTGTGTGTCTAGTACAGCATCAACATCAGGAAAGGGAGATGAGTCACCGGCTACTGGGGAGACAGCGGCCCACGGATCCTTGGAGGCAGAGACAACGGACGCCCAGGGGACCAGTGGGTGGGAGGGCGAGGGGACTTCCACAGGGGAGGCTACTACCACCGGTGGTAGTGACTCTGAAACCTCCTCTGATGGGGGTCCTCCGGCAGTGCCGGACACTAGTGGACAAATCACGACTGTGACATCTTCCACCACCACCCATACCATCAGTCCCCTCCCTTTTGCTCCCTACCAAGTTGGCCGTGCCCGCCCACCCAGAAAGGTAGACGTCTCCTTCGCTCCAGGCACCTCCTCCCATGCCCCAGTCAGCCCTGCTGCCCTCACAGAGGAGGCTATTGACCTCCTGAGAACCATCTCTGTAGGGCAGAAAACCATCGTCAATGCAATCCAGGGGCTAGCATCAGAGGTGCAGCAGACTAATGCCTATCTGGATGGCATTCACGGTGCCATGTCTGCCCTAAAGATATCTTTTCAGGCTCTAGCCTCCTCTTAGAAGGCAGCCAGTTTCCCTGGCCATTCCGTCCCCCCTCCAACCTCCTCTACCCCTTCCAGCACCCCACTCCCTTCACCCGTCCAAGGCACACATTCAGACACGCAGTCAAGAACTTCAACACACAAAAAACACACTTCCAAACGCAAGCATTCACACAGCCAACATACACCTGCACACACAACAACATTCACTTCTCCCAGTGTGCCCGCCTCTTCCGCCTCTTCCGCCTCCCTGTCTGTCCCCTTTACATGCACACCCTCATGCACTGCACCGTCATTCACTGTTACTGCTCCTCTTCCTGCACTCACTACAATAACAGACAGCCATACATGCACTCCATTCACCACACCTGCACTCACCACCTTCACTGTAGTTGACACATGCAGCACACTCACCGACTTGCTGACACAAACCCAACATACATCCACACTAGCTGTCTGTCTTCTCCCATTGTGTCTACCCCCCCACCTCCCAAAACACTCAAATGCAGCAAGACACCCACCCTACAGACATCCACCATACCACAGCATACTGAGCAGTCACCGGCACCCACTACACGCACACCTACACCCCATACATCAACTCCCTCTGCATCCACTCCCACACCCTCATCCACGCCCACTACCAATTGCTCCCAAGAATCTTTTCCTCTCCCGTGTAGACCTTTTCGAACCCACTGGCCCATCCCGTCTTGTCCCGAAACATGCCCACCTCCTTGCCTTCTCCGCACCTTCCACATCGCAGCCCACCCCACCCCAGTCCAGCCTTCCCACTCCCGTGCCCCTTCTCCAGTGAGAAGAAGGCCTGCTCGGAGCCTAAGGCATCCAGCTCCACCCGAGCCAAACAGCCCCCACCACCTTCAAAGGAGAAGCCCAACCCCCTCCAACCTCCTCCCACAAATCTAAGTCCCACCCCGTCATAAATCCCCACACCCACCCCCCCACCTCCATTCCGTGAGGTGCCTGGATCCCCCTATGGTGCCCCGTTTTGTGGAGCACCCAGCACTTGTGGGAGTCAGATGTGGCCAGTTGTGGCCAGGGACAATTGAATCTTGTTGGACTGGCCATTGGCCCTGTTTGCTTTATCTAGATCACTGAGCGAGTTAATAAACTTTCTGTGTGGCCTGTGTTTGGGCTGCACGCAATTCCACCCTGGTGTTTGTTGAAATTATTTATGTGTATGGGGCTATTGTATGTCCTATGGCCACGTTGAAGTGGCCTCCAGTCGGGTACGTCCCTCTTGGTGTGGGGTGTCTGACTAGTGCTGCTGGGAATGGTTGGCGGGGCTTTGCGGGGTGGGTGTAGTGGGTGGGTATATAAGTTTGCCGTTTCATCCGTTTGTCGTAGGTTGCGGTACTTACCATCATCGTCTTCGTCGGCGGTCTCGGTCGTGTAGATATATGGCAAGGAGCAAGGCTGGCATGATCTGCAGCTCTCTGTCCATGGCTGCCGCTGCACATTTTGTGGTACTCCGGTGAGTGTTTCCTTCTATTTGTTTCATTTCTGTCTGGCTTTGTGTGGCGGTGGTTCCCGCCCCGAACTGGTGGCGGAATGGTGTTCATAATTTGATGGGCGGGTTGGGCCTTTCCGACGGCCTGTGGGTGGACTCTGCCGTCGTCAGCGGGACTACTTTCCTGGCGGTGGGTGGTGCGCGAGATGCAAGAGTTTGGTTTGGTTCATTATTTGGGGGTCCGGACCGCTCCTCTGTTGGCGGTTTCTGCCCCCACTGTAGGCGGTGCGGAACAGACCACCATGTTCATAATGAGGGCCATAATGTGGGAAATATGTGTAAAAATAAAAACATTCTACAAATTAGCACCTGCTTCAAGAACACTTATTTTTTACTCAAAGCCCGATCTATCTAGGTAAATCGAGCTTTGTCTCGAAAAGTATGTGTGTTTGCCATGATCTAACCATTTCTTACTCATATAATGCCGACTTGATTTGAAGAGGCAGAAGGCAAAGCATTATTTGCATTGAAAAAAGGCACCTTTGAATGAATGAATGAATGAAATAAACTTATGAAAGTGCAAAACAACTATTCCAAAAAGGAGCGTCCCTGTGAAAGGGGAAAAACGCAAGACACAAAGTAGAAAAGGCATGAAAGGGTTCAATAAGTGTTTGAATTCTCTGAAAATGTGTGTCTTAAGGAGACTCTTGAATGAGTTCTCTGAAGTGGCACCTTTGATCTAGTCTGGTAAGTGGTTCAAGAATTTGGGGCAAAAAAAAAAGGAAGAGCATCCACCAGATCTGGACTTTTTGATCTTGGGGATGCATAGTAGTTTATGAGAAGCAGAGTGCAGCGCTCTGCAAGGAAGATATATTTTAATTTTAACGCAGATATATGAAGGTCCTTTTCGTTGAGTGGCTCGGAAAATTAGCGTCAGGACTTTTAATTCAATTCTTTGCTTGACAGGGGGCCACTTGAGATTTTTATGCCATTCGGAATTGATTGCCTTTTGGAGACATTCAGCACAAGTCTGGATGCTGCATTCTGGACTCAGAGGGGGTTATTACAACTTTGGAGGAGGTGTTAATCCGTCCCAAAAGTGACGGTAAAGTGACGGATATACCACCAGCCGTATTACGAGTCCATTATATCCTATGGAACTCGTAATACGGCTGGTGGTATATCCGTCACTTTACCGTCACTTTTGGGACAGATTAACACCTCCTCCAAAGTTGTAATAACCCCCAGAATCTTTTAAGCAATACTTGAGGAGAACCCAGAAGCAATAAATTGACGCACTCAAGGCTCAATATTATTAAAGTATAAACAATGGGACCTTCAGTGTTCTCTGGCAGAAAGTTGAGCTTTTTCCATAAAGTTTTCAAGAAGGAAAAATAAACTCCTGTGGTGGCATTGACAAAGGGCCTGAAACTAAGTTAATTGTCAAACTTGACTCCAAAATATTTTCCAGTGGTAGATGGGGCTGGGGGCATCCCATCTTGGACAGCCACAGATGGTCAGGTCTTGTAAAGAAGAAGAACCAAAGATCAAGATTTTGGATTTCTCAGAATTCAGGCTTCATGCATTCAGCTGGCTACTGCCGATAGACAGCCCTTTCCAGTGTCAGGTAGATTCTCATTATCCTAATTGAGACTACTGGATTCTGGTGGCAGAATCACCTATACTGTGGAGGACTGAGTCTGATCCCGCACCATTTGACACCAGTCGGCCTAATCCGGGTTGTTTTTCCAGCTAACTAGCAGTGCCTCATCTCCACCCAAGAGCAGGGATGATTAGGGCAACCAGGCGCATGACATAAATAACTCCCAGGGGAATCGTGGTCACTCAGATCTCATCTGTTTCTCTCAGTTACATTAGTCTCACATATGCAAGGACAGTCAGGGGTAGAGTATAGTTCAGTAAGGTTTCATGGAAGTAACTACATCTTAGATAATAAGGCATGTATTGCAATAACTAGGACGATGAAACACAATAGGATTTAAATGGTGACAAGGAGAGTAAAACACAAGAATAACACTACCATGTTGTCACTAAGGTTTTTAAAGTTAGTTCCTACCTAGGTTATGTCAGAGCACAGCATGTTAAGCACTAATTCTGCCCTTCAGGTTTCCCCTGGGAAGACATCATCCCTCATACCTGAGCAAGAGGTCTGTAGTCTACATAAGCAGCTGCAGCGAAGCAATCAGTGTACAGTCGTGATCATCTGGCTGGAATCTCCCTCTAACGTTCATGGGTCAAAGTAGTGTTTTTATAATAAAACAGCTGATGGTTCAAGAAAGGATTCCCTCGTAAGAGTGTGTATGTTTATGTGCACATTGGAGACAAAACGTGCCACTTTTGCCGACAACCTATCTTACTGCAGCCTTGAGGAAAGCACAGCGTTAAAGAAATGTCTTGTTTAAGAACACAGTGCTGACCTAGGTGAAGAACAGCTAGATAGAGAAAATAAAACAAGACCGCAAATGTGGCTACTGTTAAATTAATATAACGAAGCTAAAATAAAATTTATCTAGATTAAAGTGCACATCGGCAGGCCTAGTTTGCTAAAATAACATATATAAAACAAGAACTAGAATGGCTACACAACACCAGCAGCATATACCATTTGCATGGAAATAAAGACACTTCCAGAACTTTACATCATTTTAAGTGACTTTGAGCTAGTGCATAGCATTAGTAAATCTACTCCAGTGTTGGTATTCCTCACCATATCGTTGTCTGTTTTTTCAAATGTGTTATCAGTAAGATCCCACACACAATAATGTGTGTACAGCACTTTAAGTTTGAGATACCCTCATAAAAATATTTTCTGCAAAACATTTGCTGCTCCTTGGCTTTCAAATAATGCTACATCAAATACCAATACCTTGGACACACATATCTTTGATGAGACACACATAGAAGGTGTGTTGACTCAAAGGTATCTGACTGGCTTTAATTCCGACATTGCAGCAGACACTGAAACCCAAAAATGTCTCACTTGGATCAGAATCTGTAACCTATAGGTGACTCAGCTTCAATGGCATGAATTTCTACCCACAACTCTATTCACATACTTTCTCCAGCTCTGTTTATACAATGCATAGAAAATGTTCTGCTTCAACAGTTTTAATTAACTGTTGGTTAATTTGCAGAATATCGTCCACTCTCCTACTAGCACACTAAAACTCCCCAAAATTTCTACTCTCATTTGACCCTCACCTTCCTCCTAATTCAACTGATATTTTTTTTAGTTAAGTACATCCCTGTTCATGTTTGGAGTAAAAGGAAAACAGGAGAAGGACAGAGAGGTTGAGAGAATGGCATAAAGAGAAAGAATGTTGCATAAATGTAAGGTAAAGACAGAAAAAAGAAGTAATCTGAAAGAAATATACCGGGAAGTAGAAAGAGGAAGATGTAGGTAGACAGAGAGGGGTAAGGAAGGATCTAGAGTGAGGTAGCGAGAGTGCAGGGTATGGTAAAAAGAAATGATGAGTCATGGTGGTGGTGCAGTACACTGAGGATGATGTAGAGAGAAGTTAGGTAGAAAGAGTGCTGAGGTGAATAGATCTAGACGCAGAGAGACGTAGAGAGGTGATCGGTGAGATAAAGAGGGCAAACATGGGCAAAGACAGGTCAGGAAAAGACAGTAGTAAGGCAGTGAGTGATGGTTGAAGGAAAGAAAGAGAGATTGTTAGAACTGACATAATTTGTGTGGTCTTCCCTCAAACTGTTTTCCTTCACCCTACCTGTTGTTCTTGATTTGTTTTGTTGACTTTAGTACTCTGTGCACTTACCCATTGCTAACCAGTATTAAAGTGTTTGTGCTCTCTCCCTAAGACAAGGTACGATTGGCGTACCCCCAACTGACACATTTAGTTTACTTATATGCCCTTAGTTTATGGTACTACATGTACCCAGGGCCTGTAAAATGATTGCTACTTGTGAGGTTGTAGCACTCCTTATGGCACCCACTAAAGTGGCACTTTAAAACATGTCTCATGCCTGCCATTGCACCCTGTAGGGCAGTTTTAACCTGCAAGGAGTAAACCAACCTTTCTAATATATAAACGTCACCCCAAAGGTAGGTTCTAAAGAGCCATAGGACAGGGAGAATTGAATTTAACAAGTAGGACATGCGGTTTAAGTTTTCATGCCTGTGTAGTGAAAAACTCAGTAAATCAATTTTCAATACTGTGAGGCCTAACTCTCCTACTTGATAGCATTGGGTTACCATATTACATTTTATAAGGGCTAAACTTTGATTGAGAGCAGATATAAATGTCATGTTTGGACTCAAATAAATGTAATGTCAAATCCTCATTCTCAAAAAAGTATTTTACTTTCAGAAAGCTGGAATTTTCTTGTCATAACAATTTGTGCCTCTGCCAGTGTCCTAGGTGACATTGCTGGGTCTATGCCAAGATGGCTGGGGTCGTGGAGCTGTTTCCTGCCCCACTTAAACTTCAAAGGGCTTGCCTCCAGCACACACAAAGGAATCTGACACTAGTATTTTATCACCTCTGACTTCTTACAGTCTTGACAGGGGAAGGGAAGAACTTTACAGAACCAGATGTGGGGGTGGCACAGGGAATCCCTCCACTTTAAAGGCTGGCACCAGGTATAAATATCGGACCCTCAAAACACCTCTTCCGTACACTCCTTGACCTGGGGAAGACTTCAGAAGGGCTGCCTGGACCCCCAGAGGACTGCCCTGCAGCAATCAGAGGACTACCCTGCTGCTTGAAGGCCTGCTTTGCTGCTTGAAGGAGAACTGGACCATCTACTTGAACCCAGAACCACCAGAAGTGACTCCAGTGGCTAGTTGGTTGCCCTCCTCTGTGAGCTACAGGGACATAACAAACTCCTGAGGCTTGCCTTGAACCTTGCACCTGGCCTCATTCATTTGGAGTGAGCCCCAACCCCCAAGCAGTGCCCCTCAAGTACTGAATGAATGAATGCTTCTTCTATAGTGCACAGCAACTCAAATCGAGTGTCCCAGCACTTATGTACTGAAGGATGAAGATACAAGGGCACCAAGACAATTCCTCACTATTGCTTGAACAGGAGTGTTTTCAACTCTTTTTAAAATTTGTCTTCCAACCTAATAGACCTTTTATATGTGGGAAGTTAATTCTGCAGCTTGGCAACTAAGCTTGTAAAGGAGGAGCCTCCACAACATTGCCTTTTGGAGCAGGGGACCACAATTAGACAGGTATTGCTGGCCCAAATTGGTCTTGCGTGGTGATACTCCTTCATTCTCTCCTTTAGGTAGCTAGGCCCCTTTTTGTGAAAAGGTTGGTGAGCAATTGTCAAAGCTTTAAATGTTATTTACTGCACTGGCAACCAGGTAAGTTTTTCTCAAAATGGACACACTGCGCAGTGCCCAGGAATGTAAGGCGGACTGCCATGTTCTGCATCACTTGTCATCATTGGGTGGGGTAATTTGGTGATTCAAATAGAGAATTGTTAGAAATTAGGTCTTTGGTTGGCAGTCAGGTTACCCCCTGTCCAAGCAATGACCCTCACTCTGGTCAGGGTAAAAGAGAATCACCCTCAGCTAACCCCTGCTTACCCGCTTGGTAGCTTGGCACAAGCAGTAGGCTGAACTTCAGAGTGCTAGGTGTAAAGTATTTGTACCAACACACACAGTAACGTAATGAAAACACTGCAAAATGACACAACACATGTTTAGAAAAATAGAAAATACAATACACAAGTCAAGTTATCAATTAAAAACCAAAAAGAGTCTTCATGTAATTATAAACACACACTAATGCTGTTAGCGTGAAAAAGTACCTTGGGTGTGTCAAAAATAACCCCGCACGGGCGAGTGTGCATCAAAATGGGCTTGCGATGCGTCGATTTCACTCACGAGTGAAACCTTGCATTGTTTCTCCTTTAGTCGGGTCAGCGTGCGTCATTTCTTCTCTCTGCAACAGTCTCAGGTGCAGGCCTTGCGTTGTTTTTGCACGCCCACCTGTGTTTGATTCAGAAATTCAGCCACACAATGGTCCGAAACCCACTCAGCGTGGGTTGCGATCTCACCAGCCTCCATCAGCGATGCTGCACATCGTTTCTCCAGCTCCGGGTGTCGCTTTTCAGCCGTGAAGCCGGCGGCACGTCGATTTTTCAGCCACAGATCGGAGTCGCATCTATCTTTTCCCCGCATGGCAGTCAGTACGTGGATTTCTCACTCCAGCTTCTCCTTTCAGGGTCCCAGGAACTAGATGGGCACCACTTGGCAGAGTAGGAATCTCTCCAGAGACTCCAGGTGCTGGCAGAGAGAAGTATTTGCTGTCCCTGAGACTTCAAACAACAGGAGTCAAGCTCTAAATCAAGCCCTTGGAGAGTTCTTCACAAGAAGGAAGGCAACACAAAGTCCAACCTTTGTCCTCTAGCACAGGCAGAAGCAGTAACTGCAGAACAGCTCCACAAAGCACAGTCACAGGCACGGCAGCTATTCTTCCTCAGCTCTTCAGCTCTTCTCCAGGCAGAGGTTCCTCTTGGTTTCCAGAAGTGTTCTCAAGTCTGTGATTTTGGGTGCCCTTCTTATACCTATTTTGCTCTTTGAAGTAGACCTACTTCAAAGGAAGATCTCTCTTGAATGTGAAATCCTGCCTTGCCCAGGCCAGGCCCTAGACACACACTAAGAGGTTGGAGACTGCATTGTGTGAGGGCAGGCACAGCCCTTTCAGGTGTGAGTGACCACTCCTCCCCTCCCTCCTAGCACAGATGGCTCATCCGGAAATGCAGACTACACCCCATATTCCTTTGTGTCACTGTCTAGTTAGAGGTGCGACAAGCCCAACTGTCAAACTGACACAGACAGGGAATCCACAAACAGGCAGAGTCACAGAAATGGTTTAAGCAAGAGAATGCCCACTTTCTAAAAGTGGCATTTTCAAACACATAGGGGGTCATTACAACCCTGGCAGATGGCGGAGAACCGGCGGTAGGACCGCCAACAGGCTGGTGGTCTTACTTTGGCGTATTATGACCATGGCGGTTACCGCCATGGTCAACCGCCGGTTCTCTGTCCCGCCCGCCGGGCTGGAAACCTGGGTCTCCAGCCCAGCGACCGTCAGTATACCGCCGGCGGTATTTGAACCCGGCTTTACGCCGTGGATTTCCAGCGGTTTGAACCGCCATGAAATCCATGGTGGTAAGCACTATCAGTGCCAGGGAATTACTTCCCGGCACTGATAGGGGTCTCCCCACCCCCACCCGACTCCCTCCCCCCACCCCCCACCACGCCTGCCACCTCCCAAAGGTGGCAGGGCCCCCCTCCCCACCCCAACCCCCAACATAACATTACTCACACACACCGACACGCATGCAGGCACCACCAACACACACACGCACACACGCCAACATACATGCCTACATCCACACACACAGTCAGACACGCACACCCACATTCAAACATACACGCACACATCCATACAGACATACCCACAGCCATACACGCACTCATTCCCATACACACAACACCCCCGCAAGCATACACGTAGTCACACACCCCCTCTACATACACACACGCACACCCCCATGCACGCACACACCACACAACACCCCGCCACCCTCCTCCCCTAACGGACGATCGACTTACCTAGTCCGTCGATCCTCTGGGAGGGGACGGGAGCCATGGGGGGCAGCTCCGCCGACACCACACCGCCAACAGAACACCGCCATGGCGAATCACAGGATGTGATTCGCTGGGCGGTGTTCTGTTGGCGTGGTGATGGAGGTGGAGCAACCTCCACTTCCCCACCGCCCGCAAGTATGGCTGTTGGCGGCTCTCCGTCGGAATAACGACGGAGAGCAGCCAACAGTCATAATACGCCGAGCGGCAAACCGCCTGCACAGGCGGTCTTCCGCACGGCGGTCCCTCGGCGGTCTTGCAAAAAGACCGCCGAGGTCGTAATGACCCCCATAGTCTTAACATCAACTTTACTAAAAGATGTATTTTTAAATTGTGAGCTCAGGGACCCCAAACTCCACATGTCATCCGCTCCCAAAGGGAATCTATAATTTAATCATATTTAAAGGTAGCCCCCATTTTAACCTATGAGAGGGACATGCCTTGTAACAGTGAAAAACGAATATAGCAGTATTTCACTGTCAGGACATATAAAACACATTACTATGGGGGTCATTCCGACCCCGGCGGGCGGCGGGCACCGCCCGCAGGGCGGAAACCACCCAAACACCACACTGCGGTCAAATGACCGCAGCGGTGATTCCAACTTTCCCGCTGGGCCCGTGGGTGATCTTAAGAAGATCGCCCGCCGGCCCAGCGGGAAAGCCCCTGCAAAGAGGAAGCCGGCTCCGAATGGAGCCGGCGGATTTGCAGGGGTGCGACGGGTGCAGTTGCACCCATCGCGATTTTCAGTGTCTGCAAAGCAGACACTGAAAATTCATATGGGGCCCTGTTAGGGGGCCCCTGCACTGCCCATGGCAATGGCATGGGCAGTGCAGGGGCCCCCAGGGGCCCCACGACACCCGTTCCCGCCAGCCTCTTCCTGGCGGTGTAAACCGCCAGGAACAGGCTGGCGGGAAGGGGGTCGGAATCCCCATGGCGGCGCTGCAAGCAGCGCCGCCATGGAGGATTCCCTGGGCCAGGGGTAAACCGGCAGGAAACCGCCGGTTGCCCTTTTCTGACCACGGCTTTACCGCCGCGGTCAGAATTGCCCATGAAGCACCGCCAGCCTGTTGGCGGTGCTTCCGCGGCCCTCTGCCCTGGCGGTTTCAAACCGCCAGGGTCAGAATGAGGGCCTATATGTCCTACCTTAATCATACCCTGCACCCTGCCCTGGGGGCTACCTAGGGCCTACCTTAGGGGTTCCTTACATGTAAGAAAAGGGAAGGTTTAGGCTTGGCAAGTGGGAACACTTGCCAAGTCGAATTTACAGGTTAAAACTGAACACACAGACTCTGCAGTGGCAGGTCTGAGACATGATTACAGAGCTACATAGGTGGATGGCACAACCAGTGCTGCAGGCCCACTAGTAGCATTTGGTTTACAGGCCCGGGGCCCCTCTAGTGCACTATACAAGGGACTTACTAATAAATCAAATATGCCAAACATGGATCAACCAATTACATATACATTTTGTATGGGAGCACTTGCACTTTAGCACTGGTTAGCAGTGGTAAAGTGCCCAGAGTAACAAAAACAGCAAAACCAGAGTCCAGCACACATAAAAAACCTGGGAAACAAAGGCAAAAAGATAAGGGAGACCACGCCAAGGATGAAAAGTCTAACAAGAATATTGACATATTCCAGCCTAAAGAGAATCAATGAACTCTCTACCATCACCTGAGCTTCGCTGGGTGTCAAACATAACCCCTACATTTCTGGCCACTGTAATAGGTGGGGGAGGAACAGTCCTGGGCCATGTTTCAGCCCACCCCACAAGGGGAAAAGGACCAAACAGTAGGACCTCTTAATTATCGGGGTTACATTGCAATTTATTGCCCCTCAACCATTTCAACACTGCCACCATACAACCAGCAAATGCATCCTTGGCTTCTGATGAGTCCCCATCATGCGTGTACAGGAGTTGGATGTCATCCACATATGAGATGACTCTGATGAAGGATTCCACCAAGTATGCCAAGGGTGACATATAGATATTAAAAAGTGTAGGGCTGAGAGAAGGCCTTTGCAGCACTCCCCACCTCAGTCTCTTAGAATCTGAAGCAAATGGCTTCATCCAAACCACCTGTTCCCGTTGCGCCAAGAATGAACTCAACCAGCCAAGCACAGAGCCTGCCACTCCCAAGTGCTCTAGCCTGTGCAGCAAGACATTATGATCAACTGTGTCGAATGTTGCAGACAGGCTTAGTAGCACCAAGGCTACATTGAGGCCCAAGTCCAAAGTAAACTTAATGGACTCCAAAACCTCTAGTAAAGCTGACTCTGTTGTGTGTTGGGCTCTAAATCTCGATTGAGAGGGGTGAAGCAAGTTGTTCTCATACAGGAAATTAGTGAGCTGTTGGATTAGCAGTCCTTCTAGGACTTTTGCTGCTGCTGAGAGTAAGAAGACAGGTCTAAAATTGGCCAGGGACTCCGGGTCCATGTGACCCTTTTTGAGAAGAGGGATTACATTGGCTCACATTCAAATGTCCGGTAATATCCCCATATGAAAAGGGGTATTGAACAGATCACGGCAAACCAGACCAATAAAATCTGCCATAGAGCCATGGAAGCGGCGTTAGAGGTAATGCTCCTGCCTAACCCTAAAACTTGGGACTTAGAAAAGCTTCCACCAAAATGTGATGAGAGAACCGACAGAAGAACTGGCCTACATGCCTGCTGATCCACTCAAGGTTCATCGCCAGCTGGCCTGACTTCATGGTGGCACCCACTATGTTCTTTATGTTTAGCTACATTTTCTCCACAGCAGCAAATCCTCTCCGGCCAGACCTCTCAGCGAAAGTACTCAACTCATGAAGCCCTCTTCACTTATAGCCTGCAGCTTCGTCCCACTGGAGGTTTTTTTACTTCTAAAAAGTTGTCTAAGACTGAAGGTAAACATTTTCACCGGACTCGACAGGAACCGGCTCCCCATGGACAACCTCCTTGGCCTCAAAATCTAGCTTTTCCTGCTCTGCTTTTTCTCACCATCATTGATGGCTTCTCTGAGACATCGTCCAGTGGCTCCCCAACAATGTAGATGACTCCTCCCCAGACACAGCCTGCTGCCTTGTCATGCTGAACTTTACCTTCTCCTTTACTTGTCTTCAAAATTTCTCTCAAATCTGAAGGTAAGCCAAAACCAGGCCAAATCCACCTTGAATATATAAACCACACTCCATTAGGGCTGTCCTTACCTTTTGACTTTGCCCCAGTACCCGCAGGAGACACTTTGATCTTTTAGGTGCTATTTTGGGGAAACATCCTTTTTTACGACTTTTTTTTTCCGAAAGTCGTGGTTAACGAAATTGCTTTTTAACCACAACTCCGTTTTTTTGTGCCTTAACTACGTATGTTCTGAACAACGAACATGCGTGGTTAAGGTACAAAGAAGGGACTTAGCGAAGGTAAGTGGTGGGTTTAGGTTTTGGGGAGTGGGTGGAGGGTCAGGGGGTTTTATGTTTTAGGGTGGTGTTGGGGGGGTGGGGTGTTTTTGGTTTTGGGGAGTGGGTGGGGGGTCAGGGGGTTTTAGGTTTTAGGGTGGGATTGGGGGGGTGGGGCGTTTTTGGTTTTGGGGAGTGGGTGGGGGGCCAGGGGGTTTAGGTTTTGGGGTGGGGTTGGGGGGGTGGGGCGTTTTTGGTTTTGGGGAGTGGGTGGGGGGCCAGGGGGTTTTAGGTTTTAGGGTGGGGTTGGGGGGTGGGGTGTTTTTGGTTTTGGGGAGTGGGTGGGGGGTCAGGGGGTTTTAGGTTTTAGGGTGGGGTTGGGGGGGTGGGGCGTTTTTGGTTTTGGGGAGTGGGTGGGGGGTTTTAGGTTTTGGGGTGGGGTTGGGGGGGTGGGGTGAGGGATGTAGGGTGAATGGTGCCTATTGCTAATGATTTTATCAGGAATGCTTTTACAACGAAATATCGTTGTTAAGGCATTTGTGGTAAAATCATTAGTAGTAGCAACGAGGTTGGTGTTCCGACCTCGTTGTTAAGGCAGTAGTTGTTTTTGAAGTCGTCGTTTGAATTCACAACTGTGCTTCTACTAATTGGATTTAATTTGGTTTGTGTCATTGTATTCATTACATTTTACCAAATTCTTAAAGAGATAGTCTGTTCAGAGAAAATGGGTGAGGTAGAAAGACTGGGGCTTAACTAGAGAAGGGAGTGTAGAGAGGTGAGAGAGACAAAGAGAGGAGGTAATAACAGATATAGGTGGTCATTACAACCTCGGCGGTCTTTTAAGAAGACCGCCGTGCGGAAGACCGCCAGTAGTGGCGGTTTGCCGCGCGGCGTATTATGACCGTTGGCTGCCCTCCGTCGTTTTTCCGACGGAGAGCCGCCAACAGCCATACTTGCGGGCGGCGGGGAAGTGAGGTTGCTCCACCTCCACCGCCACGCCAACAGAACACCGCCGAGCTAATCACGTCCTGTGATTCTGCGCGGCGGTGTTCTGTTGGCGGTGTGGTGTAGGCGGAGCTACCCCCATGGCTCCTGTCCCCTCCCGGAGGATCGACGGAACAGGTAAGTCGATCATCCATTAGGGGAGGGGGGGTAGGGGGTGTTGTGTGCGGCATGGGGGTGTGCGTCTGTGTATGTAGGGGGGTGTGTGTGTGCGTGTATGCTTGCGGGGGTGATGCGTGTTTCGGATATGTGTGCGTGTCTGTCTGTATGTATGTCTGTATGGATGTGTGCGTAAATGTGTGTATGTGGGTGCACATGTCTGAGTGTGTGTGTGTATGTGTGTTGGTGGTGCCTGCATGCGTGTCGGGTGTGTGTCAGTAATGTTATGTTGGGGGTCGGGGTGGGGAGGGGGGCCCTGCCACCTTTGGGGGGCGGCAGGGGTGGTGGGGGGTGGGGGAGACCCCTATCAGTGCCAGGGAAGGAATTCCCTGGCACTGATAGTGCTTACCGCCATGGATTTCATTGCGGTTCCTACCGCTGGAAATCCACGGCGGTAAGCCGGGTCACAATACCGGCGTCTCCAGCCCAGCGGTCGTCTCCGCCCTGGCCCTGGGGGAACGGGGAAGCAGCGGATGACCATGGCGGTAACCACCGCCCGCCAGGGTTGTAATGATCCCCATATTGAATAAGGAATACGTGGTACGGTAGAGAAATGATTTGGAGAGAGGTAGAGAAGGGACAGGTATGGAGAGAGGAGGTGGGGGAGAGGAAGTAACGAGAGAGGTGAGGTTGATAAAGATTAAAATAAAGCAGGTCGAGGAGAGATGCAGAGGTGAGATTGAAACAGAATGTTGGGGTAGCGAGGTATGTTAGAGATGGGGGAGAAAGGTAGAGATGTCTAGGATTTAGATGAACAGCAAATGCAAACAGGACATTGTCCCAGCTGCCAGTTGGCACTCTCCATCTTGCCCAGCCAAATGCAACAGTGAAAAAGGGAACTGGGAAAAGTCATAGTTTTGTGACTAGCGCGCCAGATCAGCTGTGAGTTGTCCTGGTAAGGTACTATGGGGGTCATTACAACCCTGGCGGATGGTGTTAAAGCGGCGGTAATGCCACAAACAGGCCGGTGGAACAAAAAAGGGAATTATGACCGTGGCGGAAACCGCCAACAAAGACAGCCACTTTAACACTCCGACCGCCACGGCGGTACAGACAAGCAGCGCAGCAGTCACCGCCAACAGACAGGTGGAGGACAAAGTACAGCCCACAGTATTACAACAGGCCAATCCGCCACCTTTTCTGGGGCGGATTCACCATGGATAAAAACACGGCGAAAACAGCCATTTAAATGGGAAAAAGCTCACCTTAACACACTTCACGAGGAAAGAGGGCACCATGGAGCCAGAACTCCAAATACTCCCTGCGATAGTCTTCCTGCTCCTCTACGATCATCAGCAACGCCGGCGCCGAAGACAACGGTGAGTACTGCACCTACAACATAGGGGAGGGGGCAGGCAAAAGTCAGGGACACACACACGCAACACCCCCACCCCCATCCTCGCACACTACAACACACACACCAATGCATTTCCAAACATCACAGTAACAACCCCCATCCCCCCCGGAAGAATGCAAAGACAAAAAGAAATGAGTTCAACCATTGTAATGTATCAAAATACAGTAAGCTAATATATACAGATATATATACACATTCAAAAAATTATACATCACGATTAGTAGTGCAGGTATGCACCATTCAATGTCCGTGGACCACTGGGCCCAAAATGCATGGGCGAGGCCCACACACGATACCTGTCCAGAAACGGAGAGAACATTGCTGGGGCATCAGATCGAAATACAACAGGCACCTCAGGGGGAAGGGAAGGGGATCGCACCTCAGCCGGATGACAGCACCACGCCAGATCCACAACGGGGCTCCATGCCCATTGATGTATCCTGGGGATTGCAAAGCCACAGTCTCACAAGTCTTTTCAGTGGGTGGGTTGCCCACTGTACCATCGTGGGGAGTGCAAAGCCACAGTCTCTCAAGTCTTTGTAGTGGGTGGTTTGCCCACTGTACCGTCCTGGGGAGTGCAAAGCCACAGTCTCACAAGTCTTTGCAGTGGGTGGTTTGCCCACTGTACCATCCTGGGGAGTGCAAAGCCACAGTCTCACAAGTCTTTGCAGTGGGTGGTTTGCCCACTGTACCATCCTGGGAGTGCAAAGCCACAGTCTCACAGGTCTTTGCAGTGGGTGGTTTGCCCACTGTACCATCCTGGGGAGTGCAAAGCCACAGTCTCTCAAGTGGATAACAGTCTCCACTGGTTCTGGAGGGGGACTGGTGCCCAGAGTGCTTCATCCTGTTAAGGACTGAGGTAGTGGATGCTGTTCTCCACTGGTTCTGGAGGGGGACTGGTGCCCAGAGTGCTTCATCCTGTTAAGGACTGAGGTAGTGGATGCTGTTCTCCACTGGTTCTGGAGGGGGACTGGTGCCCAGAGTGCATCACTCTCCCCTTGATGGTCCCAGTTCCGTCACTGCCCCTGCCGCACATGGGCTACCGGTGCTTGAGTTTGCGGTGCTTGCCCTGTTCAGCGGTGCTTGCCCTGTTCAGCGGTGCTTGCCATGGCGGTCTTTGCCCTGTTCAGCGGTGCTTGACTTAGCAGTTTCTGACCTGTTCAGCGGTGCTTGCCATGACGGTCTTTGCCCTGTGCAGCGGTGCTTGCCCTGTTCAGCGGTGCTTGCCATGGCGGTCTTTGCCCTGTTCAGCGGTGCTTGACTTTGCTGTCTCTGACCTGTGCAGCGGTGTTTGCCATGGCGGTACCTCATTGCCCAGTAGGGCTGTGGCTGCCGGGTCCCTCCTGAGCACTGACTCTGGCGGTGGTCTCCTGACCAGTGACGATTGGGCTGCCCTCCTGAGCACTGACTCTGGCGGTGGTCTTCTGACCAGTGACGATTGGGCTGCCCTCATGGGCACTGACTCTGGCGGTGGTCTCCTGACCAGTGACGATTGGGCTGCCCTCCTGGGCACTGACTCTGGCGGTGGTCTTCTGACCAGTGACGATTGGGCTGCCCTCCTGGGCACTGACTCTGGCCGTGGTCTCCTGACCAGTGACAATCGGGCTGCCCTCCTGGGCACTGACTCTGGCGGTGGTCTCCTGACCAGTAACGATGGGGCTGGCGGTGGAGTCCTGGGCAGCGGGGATGGTGGCGGCCTTCTCCGCCGTGCTGCTCTTCCCAGACTTTGGCTCTTTCTTCTGCCCCTTCCCCACCTTGGGAGGAGTCACAGCTGACTCAACACTCCCCCCGGGACCCTTGTGAGCGGCTTTGCCGGCAGGAGTCTTCCCCCTCTCCCGTCGGGCACTGTCCAACTTCTGGTGCTTCACAGGGGGGGGACTGGCTGTGCTTTGGCTCTGTGTCACACTGGCTGCTCTGGTGCCCGGTGCACTCCACATACCTCTAACAGGCACCACTGGTACCGGAGTTTTTTTGGCTGAGGTGCTGGTACGGGACCTATGAATTGGAGGGGGGGGGGGTGGTGGGAAAGAGGTCAACGTTGCTCAGGAAAAGTTTCTGATGAACACTGGGAAGGGTAGCTGGAGGGGGTCTGGGAGTGGAGGAAGAGGAGGTGGTTGTAGCAGGTGTAACTTTTGATAATTTGGGTGCAGGTGCATGTTCTGGAGGCTGTTGTGAGGTGGATGGATGTTGGGTGTGTGTGTGCCCGCGTTTGTGTACTTTGGGAGGAGGCGTCACAGACACACAGGGAGAGGACACAGGGGACGTGTAAATGGTAGTGGGGGTGGTGAGTGCAGGTGAGTGGGGTGTGGTGGTGGGTGTTCTGGTGCGAGTCCTAGTGGCTGTAGTGGTAGTGCATGCAGGTGAGAGTGTAGACGAGACTGGGAGGGAGGAGGGAGACGACGAGGAGGGGGACACAGTGGAGGCAGTGGATGTTGCTGTGTCTGTATGTGGGTGATGCTTGTGTGAGTGCCTGTGGGATGTGTGGTGCCTATGTTTGCCTGAGCTACCCTTCTGTGTTGACGTGTGTGCAGGCTGGTCTGATGGTGTGTTTGGGATAGGCAGAGGTACAGGGGATTGGGTCTGGGTAGAGGAAGTTGGAGGGGGGAGGCTAGACACAGGGACAATGGCTGCCATCAGTGCTGAGGCCAGAGATTGCAGGGTTCGATGATGGGCAGCCTGACCAGAATGAATGCCCTCCAGGAATGCATTAGTGTGTTGCAACTCCCTTTCTATACCCTGGATGGCATTCACAGTGGTAGACTGCCCAACAGTGAGTGACCTGAGGAGGTCAATGGCCTCCTCACTGAGGGCAGCAGAGGTGACTGGGGCAGGGGCTGAGGTGCCTGGGGCGAAGGTGATGCCCACCCTCCTGGGTGAGCAGGCACGGGGTGAAGGCTGAGGGGCTGCTGGTAGGGCGATGCTGGTAGGGGGGTGGCGGCTGTACCAGTAGAAGTGGGGGGCACAGATGTTGCCGCCACCACAAGGGAGCTCCCATCAGAGGACGAGTCTGTGTCGCTGGTTGCTGATCCGGTGACCGCAGTGAAGCTCCCCTCCGTCCCACTGGTGTATTCAGAGTCCGTGGTGTGGCCCTCCATGGCCATGTGGGATGCAGCCCCCCTCATGCTCCGGTGCCACTGTACCTCCGCCTGATGATGCTGATGCACAAAAGAACAGGGAGAGCACAAAAAGGGGTGGGGAAACAGAAGAAAGACAGGTTGAGTGCATGGCTTACCGCTACCGTTGCTGGACAATACAGACACAGCAGCCCCCTGCACTACGCCGCGCTATTGGGCTCTACAGATGCAGTTCCTGGGATATGGCCTACATGGCTATGGTGGACATCTGCACACATAGATGACACAGGGGCATGTATACCTGTACTAGGCACTCTACAGAGGTGGGGTGGAGTGCCACATGGCCTGCATTACGGAGGGGCCTAGCCTGCAGATCTCGCCCTGGCCTAGGGAAACCCACAGTCCTCCTCCCCTACCCAGACCCCTCCACTGCGCGCAAAGTCAGCAGAATGAGAGTGTACTCACCCCCTTGTGTCTGCTGTGATGCCCTCATGCGCCCATCCAACTCAGGGTAGGCCACCGCCAGGATCCGGAACATCAGGGGGGTCATGGTGCGACAGGCACCCCTCCCACGTTGCTAGGCCATCCCCAGCTGAGCCTCCGCCGTCTTCTTGCTCCAGCGGCGAATGTACTCCCATCTTTTACGGCAGTGGGTGCTCCGTCTCTGGTGGACCCCCGGGGTCCGGACGTCCTTGGAGATGGCATGCCAAATATCCTTCTTCTGGTGGGCTCTGACCTACATGACTTGTACAGGGGAAGAAGAGAAGTCATTACCAACTGCACCGTCGAAGTGAGTGGCCCACATCCCTACCCTTGCCATGTGGCACATGCATTCACAGTCCTTCATGCTCGCAAAACTCTGCCCGCTTCCTTCTTACATCCAGCCCTCCCCACCCAGCCATAGCCCATACAACTTGCTCCCTGTGTACTCACCTGTTGGTCTGGAGGACCGTAGAGTAGCGTGTACTGGGGGAGGACCCCGTCCACGAGCTTCTCCAACTCCACAGCAGCACTTGCAGTGTAGGTCCTCTCCTGTCGAAGATCAGGTATCGAGTGATTGAACAGATAGAAAATGGTGTCACGTCCGTGGCGGTGACGTCCGCGGCGGTGCGTATCATCACCGCCGGCACACTTCGTCATTGGCTCCTGGGACCCATAGGGTCCAATGTAAACCAATGCAGCATTGCGCAGCGGTCTTCGATCGCCTACCGCGACGGTGTACAACGCCAGCGCAGTTACCTCACATCGCATTGTCCCAGTTTAGAGGTCAGACAGCCTCTATTTCAGGGGCCCACATGGCTTCATTTTCAACTGCGTCACACATACCTAGGCCTGGACTCAACACACATACAGACAACTTTTTGGATTATGTTTCGTGTTCTGTGTAGCTGTGGGTACATATCTCTGAGTTGCTTGACTCTGTGGTCGCTGTTGTCCTTCTTAGGCACCGTCAGCTGGGACATGTGAGGAGATGGCGGAATCCTCCGGTGTACCGACCACTGCTGGACCTGTTGACAATGGAGGAGCGACATTTAATCATCACCTACAGGTTTGACCGTGCCACAATCCAGGAACTGTGTACCCAGTTGGAGCCAGACCTTATGTCACCAATCCTCCATCCCACAGGAATCCCCCCTCAAGTGCAGGTGCTATCAGTGCTCCATTTCCTAGCAAGTGGGTCATTTCAAACAACAGTGGCCATGGCATCAGGGATGTCCCAGCCTATGTTTTCCAATGTGTTGTCCAGAGTGTTGTCTGCCCTGCTGAAACACATGAGGAGCTACATCGTTTTCCCTCAGGTGGAGGATTTGACTACTGTTAAAGGTGACTTCTTTGCCCTGGGACATAACCCTAACATTATAGGTGCCATTGATGGGACCCAGGTAGCTCTGGTCCGTCCCCCCCACAGGAGTGAACTGGTGTACAGGAACCGGAAGAGTTATCATTCGATGAATGTAAAGTTGGTATGTTTGGCAGACCAGTACATCTCGCAGGTAAATGCTTTGTTCCCTGGCTCAGTGCATGACGCCTACATCCTGCGGAATAGCAGCATCCCTTATGTGATGGGTCAACTCCAGAGGCACCGCGTGTGGCTATTAGGGGACTCTGGTTACCCCAACCTGTCATGGCTATTGACCCCAGTGAGGTATCCCAAGACTAGGGCAGAGGAACGCTACAATGAGTCCCATGGGCGGACTAGGAGGGTGATCGAACGCACCATCGGCCTCCTGAAGGCCAGGTTCAGGTGCCTCCATATGACAGGTGGTTCCCTATTCTACTCACCAAGGAAGGTGTGCCAGATCATCATCGCCTGCTCTATGCTTCACAATCTTGCTTTGCGAATGCCAGGTGCCTTTTCTGCAGGAGGATGGTCCAGATGACGGTGTTGTGGCAGCTGTGGAGCCTGTGGACAGTGATGAGGAGGAAGCAGAGGAAGAAGACATTGACAACAGGGACTCAGTCATACAGCAATATTTCCGGTGACACACAGGTGAGAACACTTTCTTTACTAATACATTTACTTTCACACTTCTACCTCTATCCTGTCTGTCAATTTCAAGCAGTATTTGGTAACTGAGTTGTACATTTCCATTATGGTTTCACAGGTGTGGTTACCAACGTGTGTCATCTGCTTGCATCCTTCATGGACTTGTGATGTGTGACATAGGTATGTTGACATTACATTTTCAAACGGATTTTGTCATTCTCATAGCTAATACACATTTTCAGAATCACAGACTGACTCCAGATTGTTTTGTGCTTCAAGGGTGTTTATTGAAGTGCTAATTATTGGAGGGGGTGATAAAATGGTGATGAGTGATGGTGGAGGAATGTCCATGGCAGAGTCCAGTCTATTAGTCTCACAGGTGCACTGCCCATATGGGCATAGGAAGTGGAGCTGGGGCAGTTCCAATATGGACAGGGTTACAAAGTGGGACAGTGGGATGACAATCAGGGTGGTCTCATTTCTTGGCGGGGGTCTTGCCATCGTGCTCTGTCCTGTTCCTGGATCTCAGGGACCGCTTGCGGGTGGTTCTCCGTCTGCAGAGGGTGGGGTGCTGGTGTGGTGGTCCTGTGGCGGGGCGTCCTGTGCACTAGCGCCGGCGGAGGTGGTGGGCAGTTCATCGTCCAGGCTAGTGTCAGGGGCCTCTTGGAGTGCCACGGTGTCCCTCATGGTGTTCTGTATGTCCTTCAGCACCCCTACGATGGTGCCCAGGGCGGAGCTGATGGTTCTGAGTTCCTCCCTGAACCCCAAATACTGTTCCTCCTGCAGGCGCTGGGTCTCCTGAAACTTGGCCAGGACCGTAGTCATCATCTCCTGGGAGTGGTGGTATGCTCCCATGATGGAGGAGAGGGCCTTGTGGAGAGTGGATTTCCTTGGCCTGTCTGCCCCCTGTCGCACAGCAGCCCTCCCAGTTCCCCTGTGTTCCTGGGCCTCCGTCCCCTGGACCGTGTGCCCACTATCACTGCCCCCAGGTCCCTGTTGTTGTTGGGGTGGTGGGTTATCCTGGGTTCCCTGTAGTGGTGGACACACAGCTGATTGACGTGTCCTGGGGACGGAGGTGTGGGCCTGCGGGGTGGGTGCTGTACTGGTGTTTCCAGAGGGTGGAAGGTCAGTGTTGGGCTGTGCCTGTGCGAGGGGAACCGACTGTCCTGAGGCCCACGATGGTCCGGGCTGGTCATCTGAATCCAGTTGGCCAGAGCTGCTGTCATCACTGTGGGCCTCTTCTGTGGGTGGGGTAGAGATGTCTGGACCCTCCTGTCTGGTGATGTTAGGTAGTAGTCCTGCAGGGGTGTAAAAGCATGATTATTGCATCTGTGTGTGTCATGGTGTGCAATGGGTGGGTGAGCGTGTACCCCAGTGCTAGCATTCCTGTGTGGGGGCTTGTGTGATGATGGTTAGGGGGTGTTATGGGTATGTGCAGTGGGCATGCTTTAGTGATGGGTGTCCATGCTTTGTTGTGTCATGCAGGGCTTGATGTTGGGATGTGTTGTTTGTGTTATTAGTACATTAGTGAGGAGTTGGAGTGATAGGGGAGGGGGTGAGGGTGTGTGATAGCATGCAGGTAGGGTGGGGGATATGATAGTTAAGATTTGACTTACCAGTGTCCATTCCTCCACCGACTCCTCCGAGGCCCTCTGGATGCATAATGGTCAAGACCTGCTCCTCCCATGTTGTTATTTGTGGGGGAGGAGGTGGGGGTCCGCCGCCAGTCCGCTGAACCGCGATGTTGTGCCTGGAGACCACGGAACGCACCTTCCCCCGTAGGTCGTTCCACCTCTTCCTGATGTCCTCCCGATTTCTTGGGTGCTGTCCCACTGCGTTGACCCTGTCCACGATTCTTCGCCATAACTTATCTTCCTAGCTATGGAGGTGTGCTGCACCTATGATCCAAATAGCTGTGGCTCTACCCGGATAATTTCCTCCACCATGACCCTGAGCTCCTCCTCTGAAAACCTGGGGTGTCTTTGGCGTGCCATGGGGTGGTGTAGGTGATGTGTGGGGTGGTGTATGTGGTGATGAGTGTGGTGATATGTAGTGGTGTGGGGTGTTTTGTGCATGGATGTTGTGTTGGTGATGGTGTTGCATGCCTCTGTGTGGTGGGGTTGTCTATTGCTGTGCTCTCTCTGTCGCCTTCGTCTATGATTTTTGGTCGTAGGGGTTTGTGGGTGATGTGGGTGTGTGTTTTATATTGTGTTGGGTGTGTGGGAGTGGTGTTTGTATGTGTATCAGGTGTGTATATTTTGAATTGTCCAATGTGGCAGTGTTTTGGAGATGTGTGTGTATTTTGAGCGCGGCGGTGTGTACCGCCAATGGAATACCGCGGTTGAAAGACCGCCGCGTGGATTCGTGGGTCGTAATAGCATGGGCGTGTTTCTGTTGGCGTGACGGTGGAGGATTTGTTATCGCCAGTTTATCACTGACCTTTGGTGTGGCGGACTTGTGTGGGTGTCTGAATTTCGGCGGATTCCGAGATGTGGGTCATAATAGCTGTGGCGGAATTCCGTGGCCGCAGCGGTGTATTGGCGGTCTTCTGCACGGCGGTAAGCGCCTTTTACCGCCAATGTTGTAATGACCCCCTATATCTTTAAAGGGCACAAATCAGCTCCCTCCAATTATAAGCAAGGTGGAGTGGAGCAAACAGCAACCCTTCCACCCCTTGTGCACGCGCAGGAGAACTTCATGTAATTTTTTTTATATTAACTGTGAACTTCCCCATAGAATGTAAAACCAGACGTTACAATTAAAATACAAAAAAATAAAAAATAGAAACGCGTTCTGGGCTTCACATCAACACAGAGCACTAACACTTTCAAGCATTTAAATGAACAAGCTGTTTCATTTTTTTCAGCTCTCTCAATGAGTTTGCATCACAAATAGAGATTTAAGACAACTCTCTTTTTATTTAATTGTTTCAAAGTCTAAGAGCACTTCGGCGGGGGAAAGTCCGTCAAAGAATTTAATTTTGACTATACTTGTTTTCTAGTCTATACTAGAAGTTCCATACCCGTAAATAAATGTCTTGCTCACCTCCTGGCCTTGTGCAATAGAGGGTAGAGTTGTATATCCACAATTCTTTCCCGCCCGGGGGTTGGTCGCGGTAATGATTTGTGCTTTTCCCCAAACAATAACTAAAATTAAGACTCATTTCAGGGTCGCTCAGAGCTGCCCCGTGCTCCGATTGAAAGTGAAGCGGCCTCCTTTCCTTGCATTTATTTGAAGAAAGCCCGGAACATGTGCCGGCAGCCTCAAGCCCTGTGCGCAATTCTCAAAATAATTCTGTGGCGCCTGATTATGATCTCGTATTGCTTGCTGTACTACATTTTATGGGGCGGATAGGAGTGGGACAGCTGACAGCTGGCCCGTGTCCAGTTTGCAGACGATCAAAACATCTGTTGGTACCTTCACCAGGTCTCGCTGACCCACGAGAAATGATGGAGGAGGGCAATGTCTGAGGCAGGTGCGCCAGTGCCAAGTCCACAGTTGCGTCCTCCTTAGCCCTCAGGATTTGTTCGCTTTTGCAAACAAGGCCCTACGGAGGAAGAAGTCTTCGAGGCTTTGTGCAATGCATGGTCCTGCTACAACATGTACTATACGGAATTTGAAAATAATGAGCTCCGTAGTTTAAACATACAGTTTCCAAAGTTTAATTTTTGTGTTCAATGTTTTCCTATTCTGCACGTAGAATCGCGTGTGCCTAGTTTTACTGTATTTTGCCTTAGATAAGAGCTTGATCCCCTGATAAATTCCAGCAGAAAGCATCTAGTGTGTCTTGAATAAATATACAGTCATTTAATCCTGCTTAATGCAAGCTTTACAGCACAGCAAATCCTATTTCCATTACAGTTCTGCGCTTCATGTCAGGAATAGCACTGCGCCACATTCCAAAGCAATCCACACTTATCTCATAAGCTGCACCGCAATGATATAGTGGAAGCCAGAATGTATTTTTGATAAAAAATGACTGGGTGCCTCCGTTTATTGAAGTCCTTTTGCCTTAGCAAGATAAAGAGATAAAGGGAAGGATTACAGTCTAGGAAATACATAGCAGGGCTTTTCTGCATTAATGCTGCTGCTCAAAATGTATCTATTTTGACAAAGTTCAAAACACCAATACTAGTCGACCTTTGTGGTGTGGGAGCATTAGAAAATTATGTATATCTTACTTTTCTCAACATAAATGCAATTTTACAAATTCCCTGTTCAATAAATGGATTCTAAACCCTTTAACCAAATACTGTTAAATAAGATACACAGAATGATTTAAAACGTGTGTTAACATTACCTTATGAAATAGTGGAAAAAAATAGAGTTGCTTGTTTCCACGTACAGTTTGCCTAATAGTTGATGTTTAATTACTCTGGGACAATTTTTTTTGGAGTTTTCACAAAATAATGAAACAGTGATTAGCACATGAGTAACAGCGAGAGGGATTGGAAACGCGCCGATGGCGAATGTTTTATACATTTCAACTAAGACACCGATTTCGAGGTAGGTGGAGAATTATTCCCAGATCAGATACAGCTCTACCCATCCCAATTATCACTGGGTCATTGTTCGTGTACCCAGAATTTCCGGGGTGCGGGTACACCGGGCCCAGTTTGCAGGCTGGAAAATGAATTTGAAAAAGTACATGACACTCAGGCTTCGAACATGGGATGATTCAGCCCCTAGCGCGGGCCTCTGGAACTCACTGACCCTCTCCTATGGCACGAGGAGCATGGAATGCACCCTTCTGTCTCACACCATACTTTCCTGAAACCCTCCTCACCATCCTTCATACCCCTGCTCCCACTTACTCCCTGTTCAGCCAAATTCCACTAACTGCTGCATGGCGGAGTCTAGCGCAAGCGAGAAGTGACAGTCCCTAGCGCAATGTTTGGGCACTAGGAGGGCACCCAGTGAGATTTTCTCAATGCGGGTGGTCGCAATCATTCACAATGAGAAAGTCGCCACTTAAGTTGAAAATCTACTTGAGGGGCAGCAAAATCAACTCAAGCAATGCGCCCTCTGGCGCTCTACATGGAGCTGTACACGCTGATTTTTCAGCACATTCAGCACAGAATGAGCTCGTAATGCTAAAAAACAAAGCAAGCAGTGCAACATGCCCATTTCAGCCAGTTTATGGATTCTTGCAGAGTTCTCATGTAACTCCACAGAATTCTGCAGAGTGAAACTCCACAAGTTCTGCCTACCCCCTATTATATAATAGTATCTTTTTAATGCAGGTTCTGTGGGCCAAGTTAAAAGGCACATAAAAAATGTCAATGTATTCACTTGTAGAATTAGCATTTTCATCTACCGCAGTGGACTTAGACACAATCTCAAGTGTTAGAAATGGGGTCTGTAGTTGGCAGTCAGTTTATACCCTGTCCAAGTAGGGACCCTCACTCTAGTCAGGGTAAGGGAGATTCACAGATCATATAACCCCTCCTCACCCCTTTGGTAGCTTGGCACACACAGTCAGGCTTATCTCAGAGGCAATGTGTAAAGTATTTGTTCAAACATGCACAGTAACACAGTGAAAACAGTTTGGACCCAGCCATATGCAAGATGGCATGATGAGCAAAAGAACGATGGACTAACCCAGATCTGTGACTGGGGTCAGTGTTTGAAAAGTTTCAGCACTCCATCCATTATCCTTTTGTGTTGCCAAAGTTGCCCTTAGTGGGAAGGGTATGGCCAGACGTCAGTCCTGTACTCTCTTTGCCACTGAATTCAAGCTAGCCTGATAATGGTCCCAGAATGCTTGTTTCCGTCCAGGGAGGACCAGGCCTGGCAGTTCAGGATGGACTGTTCCCATAGGGAACAGGGTAAATACTGATTTACATAGGGCTGGGTCTAAACTCTGGTGGCATGGTGAGCAAATAAACAATTGAAAAAACATATATCTGTTACTGGAGGTGAGTGTTTGAAAAGTTTAAGCACTCTGCCCATCATCCTTTTGTGTTGCTAATGTTGCCCTAAGTGAGAAGGGTATGCCCAGACGTAGGTCATGTGCTCACCACTGTGCCACTGGATTCAAGCTAGCCTAGCTGATGAGGGCTGATACCTCTTAAATTGGTCCCAGAATACGTGTTTCAGATCCAGGGAGGACCTTGCCTGGGAGTTCAGGCTTGACTGTTCCCATGAGGAACAGGGTCAAGACTGATTTGCATATGGTTGGGTTCAAACTGGGGTGGCATGGTGAACAAAAGCACAATGGGCTAAGCCCAGATCTGTGACTTGGGGTGAGTGTTTGAAATCTTTCAGCACTCCATCTATCATCCTTCTGTGTTGCTGCAGTTATCAACCATACCGGTTTCAAATAGGGGATACTTCCTTGGTTTTCAGCCAAGTGGGATATTTACTCGAAGATGAATAAAGCATTATAGGGAGAAATTCAAGAGAATAAAGTCACATGCCAAATAATACCTGAGATGAGTGTGAACACAAAATTTTGTGACGCCGCGCAGACTTGCGGTGCCCCATTCGTGGGCTGTGGTCAGATCAGCGGTCCACGTCTCGGACAGCCGTTTCTGCTGCAGGCCGCTTTTCAGTCTGCGACCTGTTTTTCGGGTTACAGCGCGACCTGACACCATTTCTTTTGGCTCGGGTTTTCGCTGCATCCACTTTTTGCCCCCTTAATTTTTCTTACTTATTTGTTGTTGTTTTTCTTCTTCTCTTCTTTTTTCCCTTTTTTCTTTTTGTTTCTTCTTTGGCCATATTTTCTCTTTCCCAGAAGTCTGTATTCTTTCCCTGCATGCTTTGCTTCCCATCTTATACTATGGTTATTTTTCCATTTACCTTTATGTAGCTCTTCCCAATCCAAGATGGTGTCTTCATTACTTTGTGCATGTCACTTTCTGTCTTGTCTGTATATAAGCACAGTTTGTCTTCTGTTCCTTGCGTTGCAAACACTTCCATTCCGGTTGTGCTCCTCGCTCCTGTATCCTGTTATTTGGATTCTATTTTTTTTTTCTGACTTCAGTTTCTGTTCCAGTCCTTTTTGTGCCTCTATATTTTTTCTTTTCTTTTTTTTTAGGAGTTCCTTGGTTAGAGGTGTTTCTCTGCTGGTTTTTTTTCCTCTGGAACTCCATCAGGAGGTTACAGCCTGCTTGGTGTTTTATTATCAGCAGCACCATGGCTACTGGAAAGGGTCGCCCCTACCTTGGTCAATTTAGAACAAGCAAGAACCAAGTGGTGTGCAGAGACTGGCGGATTACTGCGATAAGAAGCGTTCTAGTCGTGACAGATTGCAACACCAAACATTTCTGCATTTCTCTGGAACCATGGAAGGACCACCTTAAGCTGTAGTGGAAACAGCACAGTATATGCTTCATACCGTACAGCAACAGGCACAGGAACTACAACAACTGCGTACCGAAAACACCTCTCTGAGACAAGCTCTGGTGTCTCGATCCATTGATGTGCCTACTGTTTGCCTCTACTCTACGCTATTGTGGGGGTCCTAACAAATTAAAGGAGTTTCTGGACTCTTTAACAGTATATTTTGCCGTTCGACCCTCTCAGTTCACCCAGGATAAGACCAAAGTTGGTTATTTGATAAGCTCCCTGTCTGGTCCAGCCTTAGCCAATGACTCTTTATTGTCCAACTATTCAGATTTTCTTCAAACCTTCAAACAAATGTTCGAATGACCTGGACTGGAAGCCGCTGCGGAAGAGGCGTTGTGTGAAATACAACAAGGGACTCTAGATGTTCTGACTTACATTACCCATTTCAAACAGCTAGCAGCTGAAAGCACATGGGTTGAATGCACATGTGTGACACTTTTCCGTTAAGGGTTAGGAGACAAAATAAAGGATGAACTGGTGCACTCCACCCCGGTTGTATCGTTGAAAGAACTGATGGACCTGGCACTTAATAATGAATACCGCTTATGAGAATGTAGACTAGAGAAACAAAGGTCCAGCTTTCAGTTCCAATCAGTAGCAATGCGCTCTTCTACACGTTGTCCTGAAGAAAACCAATCAAAGAATCCAGTCTCCTCAGAAGAAGAACCCATGCAAAAACGATGTTGCCCGTGGACCGTTATCTGAGGTAGATTTGAAAACAGATGACGTAAAGGCTTGTGTCTTTATTGTGGCAGTGCAGGTCATCTAATTTGAAGGTATCAAATCCATCCCACCAGACTGTCGGGAAACGCCAAACTCCAGTCCCCTGTAAGGAGGAGACGGGGGCATTGAGATACCTTCTATCTGCTCCTCCAGAGAAGAAACCACAGCCCTTTTTGTATTTTCAGTAACTCTACAATGTCCAAATCAGGAAGAACAAGTGTTGGCGTTATTGGATTGTGGAGCCAGTGGGATGTTCCTAGATGAAAGATGGGCTAAGGTAAAAGGAATACTTTGCATTCCTAAAGAAGTTCCTGAACATGTTCAAATGGCAGGTGGCTCTACTTTAACCTCCGGACCTGCGATGGATACTACTCCTACCCTTTGCCTGCAATTTGGAAGGCATAATGAACATGTGGCCTTTGACTTGATATCCTCCCCTAACCATACTATGATCCTGGGAATTCCTTGGTTAACACAACATAATCCATATATAAATTGGGAGACACTGACTATATCACTTTCATCCTACTTTAGTCAAGTACATTGTTATCCAACAGATTCTTATTGGTCTCCGAAAGAGTCAATTCTTTCTTCTAATCAAACAAGTATTACCATTAACATGGTCCAAGGAGAACCCAGATGCTATCAAGAATACTCAGACGTGTTCCAGAAACCTCAAAGACCCATTTGCCTCCTCACCAAGATTATGACTGTGCTATTCCTTTGCTACCTGGGGAAGTAGTTCCATTCAGAAGAATGTATTCCTTATCAGATCAGGAAAGAAGAGTACTTAAGGAATACACAGATGACAACATGCAAAGCAAATTGTTTGTTACCTCTTCATCACCTGCCGGGGCTCCTCTTTTCTTTGCACCAAAGAAGACAAAAGATCTCTACCCCTGTATGGACTTTTGAGAGTTAAACTAGATTACTGTCAAGGATAGGTATCCCCTACCTCTTATTAAGGATATCTTGGAAGCAGTACAAGGGCCACTATATTCACCAACTTGGATCTGCGGGGTGCCTATCATCTTTTACGAATTAAGGAGGGTGATGAATGGAAGACTGCTTTTCGCACTCCATTGGGTCATTTTGAATAGCGCGTAATGCCTTTTGGTCTTACTAATGCACCTTCCATATTCCAAAGATTTATGGATTCACTTTTTTCTGATCTTTTGAATCAGAGTGTTGTGATCTATCTGGATGACATTCTGGTTTATTCTTGTTGTCCTGAACACCATACTCAGCATGTTCTTCAGGTATTGGAAAGACTCCAACAAAACAATCTATACCCTAAGCCTGAAAAGTGTGAATTTAACAAGTCTGAGGTCCAATATCTTGGTTTCTGTATCAACTAAGCCATGGATCCAGAAAAGGTACAAACCATACTAGATTGGCCTTCTCCTACTTCAGTTAAGGAGACACAGTGCTTTCTAGCGTTATCAAATTTCTACAGACAATTTATAAAGGACTTTGTCCAGCAACAGAGTCAGACATCCCAGACTATTAACAAAGAAAGCTTAAAGAAAGGCTTCATTTGGACAGAAGAAGCAGAAAGAGCCTTTCAAGGTCTAAAACGTGCCGTCACCCAAGATCCCATATTACATCATCCTGACACTACTAAGAAATTTATTGTGGTCACAGATGCATTAGACAGAGCTATTGGAGCCATGTTGTTACAAATACAAGACGATGATGGCCTCGAACATCCTATCTTCTATCCTTCCCATGTGTTGTCAGATGCAGAACGAATCTATTCCATCTTAGAGAGGGAATTACTAGCATTAAAGACTGCCTGCAAGGAATGGAGACATTTTCTAATGGGTTCACAGGAAGCGTTTGAAGTTAGAACAGATCATCTCAATCTACAATGCCTCTGCAGTTTTCAATGCCGGAATAGTCGGCAAGCCAGATAGGCTTTCTTTTCTAGTCAATACGATTTTGTAGTGACATACATACCTAGATCCCAAAATGTTCTAGCAGATGCTTTGTCTCGCCGATATCCTGAGAGCACAATTACTACTTTCCCACACATCACAGAGCAATGTCAAATAGTGGGAGTCGTTCAATCCTTCCTCGGCCGTGTGAAGACAGAGTATCAGAATTTATCCATGGAAGAATGGAACACGTTAAATTCCAACTTGCAGAAGCATCATGAATATTATTATCATGAAAACACCTTATTTTTTCTTACCAAGAAAGTGCAAACTGAAGCTTTGCAAATGTGTCATGACTCCCCCATTGCTGGACATCGCGGAATTAAGGCAGTAAAACAAACATCACTCTCCCAGATATTAATGCATATTAGCAAATTTGGAATTGCATTATATTGAACATACAATAATTTTTATTAATATAAATACACACAAAGTAATCAAAACACAAATTGTTTAAGACAATTCCCCCCTAAACAAAACAGAATGACGTTTGACTAATAGACCAATGACAATATAACACAAAACAAACAAAATAAATCAAAACAAAAGACAACATCCAAAGCACTGGACTAACAAATAATAACATCAACATATACAACTACATACAAAAAATACTGTTAATCGGCCACAATCAAAATCATAAGAATATATAATCATACATTAACAGTTGACTCTTTTACTAAGATGGCTCATTTTTCTGCCCTAAAGAAATTACCCACCGCTAAGGAGATGAGTCAGATCCTTCTACAAGATATATTTCGCTTGCCTAGCCTCCCTCAAGTAATCATTTCCGATCGAGTCCCTCATTGTGTGTCCTTTTTTTGGAGAACATTTTGTACGTTTTTACATATTGAGGTAGCTCTTTCATCAGGTTTCCATCCTCAGACTAATGGTCAAACAGAACGCCTAAAGAAAGGGTTACAACAATATCTAGGCTGCTTTTGTAATGCAATCCAAAGTAATTGGTATTCATACCTACCATTGGCTGAATTTTCCTATAATAATGCAGTCCATAGTGCAACAAAGTCCATACCTTTCTTTTGTACTTTTGTTTTCCACCCTACTGCTTTTCCTACCATTAATAATAAGGATTCCTCTGTTCTCGCAGTTACTTCAGTTGTCCGAAATCTCCATCAGGTTCAGGATCTGCTACGTACCAATCTCCTAGCTACAAAACGTAACATGAAGAAGGTTGCCAATACTCAGCGTAGTCCTGCACCATCTTACCAGCCTGGGAACAAGGTATGGCTTTCATCCAAGTTTTTGCCCTTTCACCTGGCCCAGAATAAGTTCAACCCCTGTTACTATGGACCTTTTAGATTCTTGCATGTGGTGAATCCAGTCTCTGTTTGACTTCGTCTACCATTGACTTGGAAGATTCATCCTGTTTTTCATGTGTCTCAACTGAAACCTTTTATTCCCGATCCTCACAAGAGAGATGCCCATTGTCCCTCTCCTGTTTTGGTTGATGGCCATCCTGAGTACGAAGTACAGGAGATATGCGATTCTCGCTTTTTTTCGAAATCGCCTCCAATTCTGGATTCGCTGGAAAGGATACCTCATTATTGATGGTTCATGGGAAGATGCTTCCTCTGTCCCTGCTCCTCGCTTGGTCTGCGCATTTAAAAAAAAAAAGAAGACCCTTGCGGTGGATTTGGATTTGCAAACACCCTGGGAGCTGAAGCATCTCACCAACTGTAATAGTAAGAATGTTATCTATATGATAACATGTCCGTGTGGTCTGAGATATATCGGAATGTCTACAAGAAGAGTAGGCACACAAATTTGCGAACACAGGAGCACAATTCACTGCAAAAGAGATGCCAGAAGACTGACTGAACATTATGTCACCTGCAATCACCACCCCAACGATTTGGAAATGGGTGGTCATAGACCAACTCAAACTCTCAGCAACAAACTTGAAACAGAAGTTACTGTTCTACGAACAGAGATGGATATGGAGACTACATACTGACATGAATGGACTCAATGACAACATTCAGTGGTCCACACTGGATTAACTCCCATACCTTGTGTCCCTTTGCATATCTCTGCCTTCTGCTGTATCATCTTCTCTTTTTTCTTCTTTTCTTTTTTTCTTCTTCTTCTTTTTTCTCTCCCCTTCTTCCCCTCTTTTTCCCACACATTTTTTTCCCCCACACCTCCCCCAACACCACAACACCCCTCCCCAACCCCTCATTCCATCTCCTCTCTTGCACCCTGTTCTTCAACCTCCCCCTCCCAATTCCCCTCTTGTGTCCCTCTCTTTCCCTCTCCCTCCCCACAAACCCTTCTTCCTCTTTCTTCCTCTCTCCCTCCTATTTCTTCCACTTTGTTTTCCTTTCTCTCTGTTCCCTCCGCCACTCTGGCCCTCTTGATCTTTTTTTCTTCTACCTCTGCTCCCCCGTCCTCTTTTCATCCCCCCTCATTCCCCTCTCACTTGCGGCCTTTTACCCTTGCTCCTCCTCTTTTTCTCTCCCCCCCAGCCCTTTCCCCTGCTTCTTCAGAGGATCGTTCTCTTTATATATTGAGCCCATACTCGGGCTCCCTACAAGCAGGGAGAATTCCACTCCCTATTTGCTGGCGCTTGTTGGACTGCGCCGCGCTATACTTCAGCGTGCTGTGCTGTTCCTGCATCTCTCTCCCAGGGAGACTCCATTTCCCATCTTCCCTGGGAGCCCGTTGACGCGCCGCAGTCTCCACGATGCATCATCACTGTACGCGAGACCGTGTACTCTACCACGAGTCACGGCGGCACCTCTTCTTAGCGGGCCTGCCTCTGCTCTCAGACACGAGACGCTGGTGCGCTCCTGACGTTTGTAAAACGCCGATTTTCCGGCACACTATTTTCAACGTGCCTAATTAACTCCTAAATCCTTTTTAAGCACGGGGCACTCACCCGTCTCGGAACTCGAGCGGCTGGGCTCCAGGCACTAGGTACTCTATCCGGTAATCCCTTTGGAGTGGCAAGTGACATAACAGCTTTGGTAACATCCTGTCTTTCGTTCTAAGCATTTGTTTTTAAAAAGGGAGGCAAGTTTTTCCTACCAGGCATTCTCTTCCTTGCCTTTATTTAGACATTTAGATACCATCTGGGGATCTTCCCTATGTCTACCACCACTACTGTAATCTGTAGATTTCGCTAGCTCTCTCTCCTCTTTTGTCAATTTCTAATCTCCTAACAGAGTGTAACGACAAGGGATACCCTCCCTCTGGCATCTCCCAGACCAGAGGCAAACTGCCTTTTTTCTCTGGGCAAGTCCTCTGTTGCATGTTTGCGTGTGTATTTATGTTTCTATACTGCATTTTTACCACCCTGTGTGATGTGCTGTGTTCTGTGTTTTGTGACACTCATTCACCTTCCCTATTTTAAATTTTTATTTTTCCTTCAGACCTACCTACATACGAACAATAAGTTCAGGTAGGCTTTCTACTCTTCCTTTTATCACCCACTAAGCATGCTACATAGCATCCACCCCTAAGGGATCCATGACCCTGATGAATGCCCCTGACCTTCCAGCACATAGAGAGGGCAGAAACATGTTGGTCCCTGTTTTTTAGACTCTGTGAGTCATTAAAACTCAACTGAGTCCCAATCACAATTTTAACCTTACCTACATGCACCTCTATTAAAATACCCAACTAATCGTAATAGGTGACGTGCATGTTAATTTTATTCCCACCTCATCTGGATCCCTGCAAAATATCCAGTCATATTTATTTCAGCACTCCCTCTGTCGTTCCTTTAACAACGATGTTGAGTCCGCCCAGGTAGTACTATCTTACCTGGGTGGGGCTAGGTGGTCAAATGATGAAGCAAGACACTATTATGTGTGTGAGACCACCTAGTCCGTAAAAGGAACTCCCTATTGTAGACACAGCCACTACCATAGACACTTTCTACACACAGCCTCTTATATGTATCACGCGCTGAGTCAGTACCACTAATCGAGGGTCCACTAATCTAGTTTTACCCTAATGTGATCACTCCACACTTCCAGTGGTTTTTGGATGTGCTTATTTCTTTCGGGAGAATGTGTGAGGTTGTATTACTCCCGCCACTCTCTTTTGTGTTCTAATAACCGCACATTTTTTCAACATTTTCCGGACAAGCCTGGGGATTTGGGGAGGGGACCTACTGGGACGCCACGCAGACTGGCAGCACCCCATTCGCAGGCCGTGGTCAGATCGGCGGTCCGCGTCTCGAACAGTTGTTTTTGTCACAGGCCACTTTTTAGTCTGCAACCTGTTTTTCAGGCTACAGCATGACCTGAGACCTTTTCTTTTGGCTCGGGTTCTCCCTGCATCCACTTTTTGCCCCCTTAATTTTTCTTGCCTGTTTGTTACTGTTTTCCTTCATCTCTTCTTTTATCCCTTTTTTCTTTTTGTTTCTTCTTTGGCCATATTTTCTCTTTCCCAGAAGTCTGTATTCGTTCCCTCCATGCTTTTCTTCCTATCTTATACTATGGTTATTGTTCAATTACCTTTATGTGGCTCTTCCCAATCCAAGATGGTGTCTTCATTACTTTGTGCATGTCACTTCCTGTCTTGTCTGTATATAAGCACAGTTTGTCTTCTGTTCCTTGCATTGCATACACTTCCTTTCTGGTTGTGCTCCTCACTCCTGTACCCCGTTATTTGGATTCTTTTTTTTTCTGATTTCAGTTTCTCTTCCAGTCCTTCTTGTGTCTCAATATTTTTTCTTTTCTTATTTTTCAGGAGTTCCTTGATTAGAGGTTTTTCCCTGCTGGGGTTTTTCCTCTGGGACTCCTTCTGGAGGTTACGGCCTGCTTGGTGTTTTATTATCAGCAGCACCATGGTTACTGGAAAGGGTCGCCCCTATCTTGGTCAATGTAATACAAGCAAGAAACCAGGTGGTGTGCAGAGACTGGCAGATTACTGCGGTAAGAAGCGTTCAAGTCATGACACATTTGGATCTTAGCTCCTAAAGGTAGGAGGCACATTGATTATGAGAATTGGATGTGAATAACAACAGATCCTTGGGCATTGGAAACTGTTTTAGTTTACAAGCTAAAGGTTATCGAAAAAAATAGACAGATAGGGATATGTTTTCTGAAGGATCAAGATTGGATTTAGAGGTGCTGTAGATATGCTGTACATCTAGGATTAGTATCCCATGTATCCCACGTGAAGTTAGAAGGGAAAAACTAGAATGACATGAGTACAATATTTCTGATAAAAATGAATGTCAAGGACAGAGTCTCGTTAAGCCATTTGAGAAGTTTGAAAGACTTTCTAGACACAAATATTTCACAATGGAGGAAATTGATCCAGTGAGAGAAATTTTATAAGCAAGAGATTGGTTGGGTGAGTTAAATTTAAAGGGTGCATTTTGCTCTCCCCCAATTGTTCAGTAAAGCCAAGTATAGTTAAAAGTCAATTTTTAAGGATAACCTATCATCATACTGTGAGCAGATTTGTTATACCATGAAGGTTTATCTAGGAGAAAGTGGAATCCGGTTAATTGTTTATAGGGCAAAAACAAGCCAGAGAAAACCTTATAGTTAATAAAAAGAATGCTGCCAAAAATTGGTTTTATAATCAATATGAAGAAGTCTGTTTCTGTTCCAGTCAGGTATTTGAAGTTAATCGATTTTCAACTGGGTAGAATTGAAGTAGTTTAAAAGTTAAATTTGCAGGCCCCTTACATTGGAGGGTAATGTAGTCTAACCTTTAGTAGAGACCCTCATGTCACATAGGTCATCAGAATGTGATTGTTTATATTTTATGTTAATCATAGTTTTAATAGTTAAACGTAGAAAGCTACATTGACACACATTTTAAATGTGCACTTGCGTATATTTCAGAGTTCGACAGGAGATATTTAAATTCAACACATGGTAGAGCGATAAAACGTATGTTATAATGTAATTTAGACTCTATGCTAACTATGCATATAGAAACAATATTGAATTTCTTATAATTAGTAAATGGTTAATGAGTTTAAAAATATGCAAAAAGTGAGGGAAATGCAATTCTCTGCCATACCTAATAAAATGCAGTAACAATGCTTTTCCGTTTGAACTGAATTGTAATATTAATATTAATGAAATATTATTCATGCTGAATTTATGTGTTTGCATATTACATGTATTTCACTAAAAAGTATTAATTAAATGCATTATTATAATTTCCTTGTGTTAGCATGAGTGAGGCCTGGTGAAGCTTGTAATCTGTGATCGTGTTAGAAATGGCAATTCATTTCCTAATGTGAACTTTATTTTTGGTTATGTTCTCATGAGAAGCTTACTTAGTTGGCAATTGATTCTGTTGTTTGTACATAGAGATTATGGGGGTCATTCTGACCTCGGCGGTAAAAGCCATTTACCGCCGGTCAGAAGGCCGCCACAATACCGCCGCGGCCGCGGTTAGCCGCTACGGACATTCTGACCCACAACTGCAAAACCTCCAAAAATCCGACCTCCACTGCAGTCCGCCACATCGGCGGGCAGTGGTAAACTGGAGATGACCAAACCTCCACCGCCACGCCAACAGAAATACGCCCATGCCATTACGACCCGCAAATCCACGCGGCGGTCTTTCAAACGCGGTAGTCCATTGGCGGTACACACCGCCGCGCTCAAAATACACACACCTTTACAAAACTCTACCACATTGGACAATGTGAAAGGCACACACCTGAAACACATACATACACCACACCCACACACCCAATACAATATAAAACACACACCCCCATCACCCACAAACCCCTACTAACAAAAATCAGAGACGAAGGAGAGAGAGAAACATCACAGAATAGAGAGCTACATCACACCGAGGCACACTACACCATCACACACACCACATAGAAGCACAAAGCACCACACACCAACACACACATCACCACATACAACACCCCACACCTCATACACACCACCCCAAAGGCACCCAAGCTTTTTCGGACCAAGAACTCCGGGTCATGGTGGAGGAAATTATAAGAGTTGAACCGCAGCTCTTCGGCTCACAGGTGCAGCACACCACCATAGCCAGGAAGGCGGAGCTATGGCAGCGGATCGTGGACAGGGTCAACGCAGTGGGACAGCATCCCAGAAATAGGGACGACATCCGCAAACGCTGGGACGACCTACGGGGGAAGGTGCGCTCGATGGTCTCGCGACACAACATCGCAGTGCAGAAGACTGGCGGAGGACCACCACCCACACCACCCGAATTCACAGCATGGGAGCAAGAGGTACTAAACATCCTGCATCCTGATGGCCTCGCTGGAGTATCCGGAGGAATGGACTCTGGTAAGTACAAGCTCAACTACTTCACCCCCCCCAGCATGCTAACCACCACCCCCACCCCCAACCCCCCATCACACATCCTCCCTGAGAATGTCTCTCCAGCACAACCCACCCAACACCAACCCCTGCATGCCACCACAAACTATGGACACCCATCACCTAAGCATGACCACTGCACATACCTATCCCCCCCCCCCAAAACACCCTCACAACACCTCCCCCAAGGGAATGCCAGCACTGGGGGACAAGGGCACCCATAAATCGCACGCAATTGCACACACAGAAACAATAACCATACTCTCTTACCCCATGCAGGACCCGAACGACAACACACCGGTCAGGAGGGACCAGAAATGTCCATCCCACCCCCGGAAGAGGCCCCTAGTGATGACAGCAGCTCTGTCGACCTGGACCCTGATGACCAGCCCGGACCATCGGGGACCTCTGGACAGTCGGTTCCCCTCAGGCAGCCACAGGCCACTGCAGACCCAACCCCCTCTGGGAACAACAGCACAGCTCCCACCCAGCGGGCCCATGCCTCTGTCTCTAGGACAGGTCAATCAGCGGTGTGTCTGCCACTACAGGGCACCCAGGGTAACCCACCACCCCAACAACAACAGGGACCTGGGGGCAGTGGTAGTGGGCACACCGTCCAGGGAACAGAGGCCGGGGGAAACCGGGCAACTCGGAGGGCTGCTGTGCGACAGGGGGGAGGAGAGGCCCAGGGAACCCACTCTCCAAGAGGCCCTCACCACCATCATGGCAGCCTACCACCACTCACAAGAGACGATGGCGACGGTACTGGCCAGGTTCCAGGAGATCCAGGCACAGCAGGAGGAACGCTACATGGGGTTCAGCTACCAACTAACCAACATCTCTACCGCTATGGGGAGCATAGTCCAGGCCCTCAAACGTATAGAGGACACGTTTCGGGACCATCTGGCATCACACAGGGCCCCTGTCACTAGCCCGGAACAGGAACAGCCTACCACCTCCGCCGGCGCTAGTGGACAGGAGGCCCCACCACACTGACAGGCCACCAGAACCCCACCTCCTGCTGAACAACAACCACCCCGCAAGAGGAGCCTGAGATCCAAAAAATCGACAGAGTAGGATGTCAACACCCCCGCCAGCATCAGATACCCCCTGAAGTCCTCCCACTGTCCCACATTGCCACCCTGTCAAACCTTGAACTGCCCCTGCTCCATCCTTCCACAGGCATATGGACAATGCACCTGTGAGACTGAGAACTGGACTCCGCCATGGACATCACTCCACCCCCACCCATCACCGTTTGACTAGAATGTACCATCATCTTGCACTAAAAATAAATCACTCATTGCACTGAAATCAATCAGGACTCAGCCTGCATTATTTACAAATGTATAACACATTACATATCAATTACGTTCTGTTAACTTTGTGCTGAACACATACCGAGGTCACTTAGCATTAGTCCATGGGCTAACCAAGCAGAAGTCACGCAGTGGGTCATACAGCACTGAAAAGGGAACGGAAAATCAAACATCAGTTTTAAAGTTCTGGGGGGAAATAGACAAAGTTGAGATGCAGGAGGCTTTCAGGAAATGTAAAATGGCATGGGTGATTCTTACCTGTGTGCTACTGAAAATACTGTTCTATTACTCTGTCCCTGTTGTCTGTGTCGTCTTCTGAGTCTTCCTCCTCTTCACTCTCCGCAGGCTCCACAGCTACTTCAACACCACCATCTGCACCATCCTCCTGCAGGAAAGGAACCTGACGTCGCAATGCCAGATTGTGAAGCATACAGCAGGCCACGATGATATGGCACACCTTCTTTGGTGAGTACATCAGGGATCCCCCTGTCATATGCAGGCACCTAAACTTGGCCTTCAGGAGGCCAAAGGTCCTTTCTATGATCCTCCTAGTTCGCCCATGGGCCTCATTGTACAGTTCCTCTGCCCTTGTCCGGGGATTCCTCACTGGGGTCAGTAGCCAAGGCAGGTTGGGGTAACCAGAGTCACCTATTAGCCACACACGTTGTCTCTGTAGCTGCTCCATCACATAGGGGATGCTGCTATTTCGCATAATATACGCGTCATGGACTGACCCAGGGAACTTGGCATTTACATGGGATATGTACTGGTCAGCCAAACAGACCACCTGGACATTCATCGAATGGTAACTTTTCCTGTTTCTGTACACCTGCTCATCGTCTTTTGGGGGCACCAAAGCCACATGGGTCCCATCAATGGCACCAATGATGTTGGGGATATGTCCAAGGGCATAGAAATCACCCTTCACTGTAGGCAAATCACCCTCCTCTGGGAAAATGATGTAGCTCCGAATGAGTTTCATCAGGGCAGACAACACTCTGGACAAAATCTTGGAAAACATAGGCTGAGACATTCCAGATGACATGGCCACTGTTGTCTGGAATGACGCACTTGCCAAAAAATGGAGGACTGACAGAACCTGCACCAGAGGGGGAATGCCTGTGGGTTGGCGGATGGGGGACATCAGGGCTGGCTCCAGCTGGGCACACAGTTCATGTATAGTGGCACGGTCAAGTCTGTAGCGTAGTATTATATGGCGTTCTTCCATTGTCGACAGGTCCACCAGCGGACGGTACACGCGAGGATTCATCCTTCTCCTCGGAAGTCCCAGCGGACGGTGCCTAGGAAGGACAACATGGAGCACCGAGTCAGGCAAACCACAGGTACGTTCACACAGCTTGCACAGTTAAAGAATCGCAATGCATTGAAAGGCGTGTATGTGTGGCAATGCAAGGCCTAGGCCTGTGTGACGCAGTCAAATTTAAGCCATGTGGGCCCTTGAAATGGCGGCTGCCTGACCTGTGAAGTGGGACAATGGGATGTGAGGTCAATGCGCTGGCGTGGCACACCGTGGCGGTAGGCGGTCGAAGACCGCTGTACGGAGTCGTATTGGTTAACATTGAACCCTATGGGATTCAGGAGCCAATGACGATGTGCGCCGGCGGTCGCGGTACGCACCGCCGCGGTACGCACCGCCGCGGGCGTGACCGCCATTTTCTATCTGATTAATCACTCGAGACCTGATCATCCACAGGAGAGGACCTATACTGCAAGTGCTGCTGTGAACTCGGTCTGGAAGTGACAATGGCTGCTGCGACTGGGGAAAGGGCCCCTGCCTTCACGTCTGAAGAGTTGGAGAAACTTGTGGATGGGGTCCTCCCCCAGTATGCGCTACTCTACGGTCCTCCAGACCAACAGGTGAGTACACTGAGTGCTCCTTGAATGGTCTATGCCTGTGTGGAGTGGGGTGGCTGTCAGTTGGTGGGGTGGGGAGAAAATGAGGAGTGCAACGCACGACAGATGTGAGAATGGGCCACATGGCAAGGTTGGGGAGGAGGGGGCATTTACTCCATACATGCAGAAATGTGACGTTTTCTCTTTCCCACCCTGTACATGTCAAACAGGTGAGCGCCCATCAGAAAATCGATATTTGGCGTGCCATCGCCAAGGAAGTCCGGGCCCTGGGGGTCTACACCAGACGGGGCACCCACTGTCAGAAGAGGTGGGAGGACATCCGCCGCGGAACCCATAAGACCGCAGAGACACTGCTGGGGATGGCCTCCCGACCTAGGAGGGGTGCCAGTCGTAACCTGACCCCCCTGATGTCCCAGATCCTGGCGGTGGCCTACCCTGAGTTGGATGGGCGCTTGAGGACAGCACAGCAGACACAAGGGGGTGAGTATCAGCACATTCTGCTATCCTTACGCACAGTTGAGGCGTCTGGGTGGGGGAGGAGGCCGGTGTGTGACAGTAGGCCAGGGCGCTTTCCGTAGTGTAGTCCCCTCCCTTAGACATGGCCCTGTGCCCCTGCCCCCCACCTAAGTAGGGTGCCAAGTGCAGCTATCCATGGTCCTCCATCACCCATGTGCGCGTCTGTTGTCCCTAGACCTGTTGGCCTAGTCAGAAGTACTGAGTAGTATACCCCAAGTTCGCGGCTTAGTGCACGAGGCACCTGTGTCTGTCCTCTCCGCCAAGGGTATTGACAAGGCATACACTCAACGTTGTTTTATTTCTCCCCCCCCCTTATTCTTTGTTTTCTTGTGCATTAGCATCATCAGGTGGAGGAGAATTGGCGTCGGAGCACGAGGGAGCTGCAGGTCACCAGGCCCCGGTGGGCACTGACACAGACACCGAGGGCACCAGTGATCCGGAGGGCGAGGGGAGCACCACAACGGGGGCCGGTGGAGACACCAGCGACACTGACACGTCCTCGTTTGGGAGCTCCCTAGCGGGGGCGGCAACATCTGTGCCCCCGCAACAACAGGTACAGCCGCCACCCAGCACACCAGCACCGCCCTCCCAGCAGCCCCTCAGTCTTCGCTCCGTGCCCGTTCGCCCAGGAAGGCGCGCGTCTCCTTCGCCCCAGGCACCTCAGCCCCTGCCTCTGTTACCCCTGCTGCCCTCAGTGCAGAGCTCATTGACCTGGTGAGGACGCTCATTGTTGGGCAGACTACCCTTTTGAATGCCATCCAGGGGGTGCAAAGGGAGGTGCAACAGAGCAATGCCTACCTGGAGGGCATTCATTCGGGTCAGGCTGCCCATCAACGAGCGTTCACTTCTCTGGCCTCAGCACTGACAGCAGCCATTGTCCCTGTCTCCAGTCTCCCTCTTCTAACTGCCTCCACCCTTTCTCTGTCTCCTGTTCCTCAGCCTATCCCATCCACACCATCAGACCAGCCTGCACACACCTCAACACCCAAGGCCAGCTCATCCAAACATAAGCACCACAGAACACACAAGCATTCACCCAAGCAACACCCAGATGCAGACATACCAACATTCACTACCACCTCTGTGTCCCCCACCTCCTCGTCTCCCTCCTCCCTCCCTGTGACGTCTACACTCACACCTGCGTGCACACCAACATCAGCCAGTTCTTCCATCACCAGCACACCCTCCACTACAGTCCTCACAAGTGCAGTCACCACCCCCACTGCCATCTACACGTCCCCTGTGTCCTCTCCCACTGTGTCTGTCACCCCCTCTTCCAAGACACATAAACGCAGGCAGCCACCCAAGCAACAGCCAACCACCTCACGACAGCCTACGTCCCAGTCACCTGCACCCAAGGACAGCACACCTGACTCTCCTACAACCACATCCTCTTCCTCCACTTCTATCACCACTACTCCTACCCTTTACCTTGGTCCAAAGAAATATTACCTCTCCAATCTTAACCTCTTTCCCTCCCCTGACCCACCCCCCCCATCTGGGAAAAGTCCCAAAGGCACCTCAGCCACCACCAGCCCAGCTGCTAAGGTACAAGTGGTGCATGGATTATGGAGCCCACCCTTTGGCGGCAGTGACACTTCACTGAGCAGCAAGGGGACTGCCAGCCCCCCCCCAGGCAAGAGGACCCGGAAAGTGAAGGGCCGCCGTGAGCGGACTGAGACGGCTGCCCCCAAGGAGGTAACTCCGGCCACTTCACCTGCCACAACAGCCAGGGGAGGCAAGGGCCCGAGAGCCCCATCTAAGGAGCGGAAGGGCAGCAGGGCGGAGAGGCCAGCCAGCAGGAGCGCGGAGCAGGAGGGCCCCACACACCCCATCCCGCCTGCAAGGGACGATACCAAAGGGCCCAGGACTCTGTCTCCGAAGGGGCCTGACACTGCACGTTCGGAGGGCGAGTGAGCAGGTTGTCAAGGCCAGGTCTGACTCCCTACACTGACTGGAAGAGCACCGCTGAACAGGGCCCCGCCATGAAGACAAGCACCGCTGAACAGGGCCCCGCCGTGCAGAAGAGCACCGCTGAACAGGGCCCCGCCATGAAGACAAGCACCGCTGAACAGGGCCCCGCCATGAAGACAAGCACCGCTGAACAGGGCCCCGCCGTGCAGAAGAGCACCGCTGAACAGGGCCCCGCCGTGCAGAAGAGCACCGCTGAACAGGGCCCCGCCATAAAGACAAGCACCGCTGAACAGGGCCCCGCCGTGCAGAAGAGCACCGCTGAACAGGGCCCGCCATGAAGACAAGCACCGCTGAACAGGGCCCCGCCATGAAGACAAGCACCGCTGAACAGGGCCCCGCCGTGCAGAAGAGCACTGCTGAACAGGGCCCGCCGTCTCACGCACCGCTCCGCTGGGCCCTTCCTGTCAAGCACCGCTCCGCTGGGCCCCGCCGTCTCAAGCACCGCTCCGCTGGGCCCTTCCTGTCAAGCACCGCTCCGCTGGGCCCCGCCGTCTCAAGCACCGCTCCGCTGGGCCCTTCCTGTCAAGCACCGCTCCGCTGGGCCCCGCCGTCTCAAGCACCGCTCCGCTGGGCCCCGACGTCTCAAGCACCGCTCCGCTGGGCCCTTCCTGTCAAGCACCGCTCCGCTGGGTCCCGGTGTCTCAAGCACCGCTCCTCTGGGCCCTTCCTGTCAAGCACCGCTCCGCTGGGCCCTTCCTGTCAAGCACCGCTCCGCTGGGCCCTTCCTGTCAAGCACCGCTCCGCTGGGCCCCGCCGTCTCAAGCACCGCTCCGCTGGGCCCTTCCTGTCAAGCACTGTTCACGGTTCACTGTGCCCACCATGCATCCTCCATGACCAGTGGACTCTGTTATCCACCTGATGGACTGTGGCTTTGCACTCCCCAGGATGGCACAGTGGGCAAGCCACCCACTGTAGAGACTTTGAGAGACTGTGGCTTTGCACTCCCCAGGATATGTCAGTGGGCATGGTGGGCCCTTCGTGGATCTGGCGTCGTGGACTCATGTGGCTGTGGTGCCCCCCCCTTCCCTTCCCCCTGAGGTGCCTGTAGTTTTGTCACCAGATGCCCCTGCAGTGTTCTCTCCAAAGGACTCAGGTCTCCTGTGTGGGCTTTGCCCTTGTTTCGCTACACTTTGGCCCACGGACATGATGAATTCGTAAGATGTGCAGGACTACTTGCTTCAGTTATCCACTGCTGTGTAAATACTTTTTTTTAATGAAATATTTTTTGATGGTTGAATAAGACTTTTCTGAAGCTATTTTGTACATAAATATTTGTTCTCAATTTGGTTATGTCATTGTATTTTTTACGGGTGTTTGGGTGGTGTCACTGTGAGTTGTTGCTCTGCATTGGTGTGTACATCTTGGGGGGGGGGGGGTCGCATATGTGTGTGCCCGTAACCTTTCCTCCTCCCCCCTCCCGTGTGTCGTAGGTTCAGTACTCACCGTTGTCGTCTGCACCGGACTTCGTACTCGTGGTAGATGAGAAGGTAGACGAGAGCAGGTAGGATGTTTAATTCGGGTTCCATGCTGTCCTCCGTACTCGTGGAGTGCGTAGAGGTGAGCGTTTTCCCGTTCGTAGTCTGTTTCCGCCGTGTTTTTATCGGCGGTGCTCCCGCCCCGGAAAAGGTGGCGGATTGGTGAGTTGTGATAGTGTGGGCGGTACATTGTCTGCCGCCTGGCTGTTGGCGGTGACCGCCGCGTTGTTTGTCGGTCCCGCCGTGGCGGTCGGAGTGTTAAAGTGGCGGGCTGTGTTGGCGGTTCCCCCCAGGGTCAGAATTCCATTTTTTGGACCGCCGGCATGTTGGCGGTTTGGCCGCCGCTTTATCACCGACCGCCAGGGTTAGAATCACCCCCTATGTAGCTTAGTGTCCTTGATGGAGGAAAAGAGTGAAACATGGACTGGTCTCATTGGCGGAACATGATCCCATGACAGACCTGGGAAAAAATCGGACTGTTTCAATTTGGAGTCATACAATTAATTAGCATTGGATGATGCACCTTCAACGTGACATGAACTGATACTTTTGACAAGTCAGATTGCTTTGTTAATTCTAAAATTTCAATGGACATTTGAACATTGAGCAGCCCCTGACAGATCCTTGCAGCCCCCAGATGCTCTTCTCATGCTTGCTGATCCTGATGCTTTGCTGATGAAAATTACCTGAATGCTGTATCTATGAAAAGAGGTATCTTCCTCTCTGTCACTGCCCTTTGCAATGCCCTTTAGATTTAATAATCCTTTTCTTTTCCCTTTCAGAAAACTCTTGAATGAGTTTCTCATATGCTCACGCTTTCCCTTTTTCCTTATTTTTTTCCTAAGTGAGTTAGTGACCCTTCGGAGATTATCTTTTTTCAAATTATTTTTGCCCTTTTTATAGGTTTTGTGTATTTTTCCTGCATGCATTTCTCCCCAGACATGTAGTGTCCTGATTTGGTTAGTTGCAGAGTTGACCTGTGCCCAGCCACAGACCACTGATTCTGCTAATTTGAACTGACTAATGATTGCTAACTTTGTGTTTCATATTATTTCTGTAACTCTGATATTCCTATGATGCTATGCATAATTCTTCTTGAATGGTAAGTTTTATTAATGTTTGTTCGCCTAAATCAGTTTTGACACATTTGGCAACCCTTGGTAATTATGGGGGTCATTCTGACCCCCGCGGGCGGCTCCTGCCGCCCGCCAAGCGGGAACCACCAGAAGACCGTACCGCGGTCAAAAGACCGCAGCGGTCATTCTGGGTTTCCCACTGGGCTGGCGGGCGACCGCCAAAAGGCCGCCCGCCAGCCCAGCGGGAAACACCCTTCCACGAGGAAGCCGGCTCCGAATGGAGCCGGCGGAGTGGAAGGGGTGCGACGGGTGCAGTAGCACCCGTCGCGAATTTCAGTGTCTGCTAAGCAGACACTGAAATTCTAAGTGGGGCCCTCTTATGGGGGCCCCCGCAGTGCCCATGCCATTGGCATGGGCACTGCAGGGGCCCCCAGGGGCCCCACGACACCCCATACCGCCATCCTATTCCTTGCGGCCAAAACCGCCAGGAACAGGATGGCGGTATGGGGATCGGAATCCCCATGGCGGCGCAGCAAGCTGCGCCACCATGGAGGATTCCCCTGGGCAGCGGAAAGCCGGCGGTACACCGCCGACTTTCCGTTTCTGGCCGCGGCTGTATCGCTGCAGTCAGAATGCCCAAAGGAGCACCGCCAGCCTGTTGGCGGTGCTCCCGCGGACCACGGCCCTGGCGGTTTTTACCGCCAGGGTCAGAATGACCGCCTATGTATCTTCATAACTTGGTTTTGTGCATGGTCTATATGACTTTGAGCTTGTGTTGGTATTAGTGGCTACATGTACGAAATATTGGATTTGCGACTTGCAAATTGCGAGTCAGAGCGAATCGCAATTTGCGAGTCGCAAAACCTTATGTTCAACAGTGTCAACTGTTGCGATTCATAGGGGGGTCATGAATATCCATGAGGTAGGTCGCAATTTGCGACCCCCTTGGGAATGGCCGCCCTCACAGGGATGGTGGCCTGCTGGAGACAGCAGACCACCATGTCTTTGACTGCTTTTAAATAAAGCAATTTTTTTTTTTTTTTTTTAAATGCAGCCCGTTTTCCTTAAAGGAAAACGAGATGCCTTTCAAAACTAAAAAATGAAAAGTTTTCTTTTCATTTTTTCAGAGCAGGCAGTGGTCTATAGGACCACTGCCTGCTCTGAAAAATGTTTTTACTGCCATTCACAAAGGGGAAGGGGTCCCATGGGGACCCCTTCCCGTTTGCGAATGGGTTAGCACCAGTTTGACATTGGTGCTTACTGCGATTGTTTTGCGACCGCATTCGCTGTCACAAAACAATCATACATGGGACTGCGACTCGCAATTAGGAAGGGAACACCCCTTCCTAATTGCGACTCGCAAACCCTTTTTGCGATTCGGTAAATAGTTTACCGAATCGCAAAAATGGGTCTGAACATCTCAAAGTGCATTTTGCACGTCGCAAACAGCCCGATTCGCTGTTTGCGACATGCAAAATGCTACGTACATGTGGCCCAAGATTCTGTAACTTTATTTTCTGAATGGGGTTGCATGCATGTACTTGGCTTGAACAGTGGTGCAAAATTACTGAGAAAAAAAGTGCTTTAGCTTTTCCCCAATTCAGAACATTTAATTTGAGAATTTTAAGGAGGTTGAGGTGAATAATGCATGAAATGACACCGCCTCCAAAACCCTCACAATTTGAAGCCCTTATTATTTGGGAGTTTATTGCGCATGAAAGAATGTCAGCTAAATATGAGAATAGAATGCAGAAAGCAATTAAGACACTTTCAGAGGCCAGATGAGATGCAGAACAGACATTATATGGAGTTTGAATGTTTCCAGCTATTTCAGAGGTAGGTGATGGGAGTACAAAACCCACGACTCAAACTGAACAGGCAAAAAAAGGAGACAGCAGAAGCTGAGAGTAAAAAGACAGTAACGTATGACAGTGATTTGGATGATGAGTTTATAAATCAGTTATTAATAAATCGTCCACCACCATATCATTCAGTTGAGACAGGAACGAGAAGTGATGCATTACAGAATGAAGTCCTTTATATGCCAACTGCCCCAGTTGCACAGATACCGAATCAGGTTGTCCCAGTTACATCTGTAAATTCAGAGACACAAGTGCCTGTGGTTTATCCACCATTTCTGACTGTTAACACAGTTCAGTCCATTTCAAGTCCAGTTGTAAATTAAATTATCCCAGATCCTAATGTGAATCAGACTGTGCTGACACCTGCTGGACAGCCTTACAAACCTTGGCCTCAAGCAACTGGTCACCTCACCCACCCACTCAGCCGGTCACATGCTTGACGCGATATTCTCCTCCAGCAGCCACATCGCCTTCACTCACACCACCGAATTCCATTGGACTGACCACCACTGAGTCCAGTTTTCCTTCCTGAAGCCCACCACCCACCACCAACAACATCCTATCCATCACCGCAAGTGTAACAAGATCTCCAAGGAACAACTGATCTCCAACCTCACCCAATCTACACCACCCATTACCAATGATCCTAACTCTGCCGCCCTCACCCTCACACGATGGCTCGAAGAGTGCGCTAACCCCCTCGCCCCACTCAAAAAAAACAACAACACCCGCATCAACAAGACAGCTTCCTGGTTCACCTGAGAATTTTAGACCTCCAAATGAGAATGCCGGAAAACTGAGAGAGCCTGGTGTCACAAACCATCAGTGAGCAACTTCTCCGCCTTCAAATCAGCCATGTGCAAACACCACCAGCTCATCCGGACACCAAACGATGCTTTTACAAAGAACGCACAGACAACAATGCACACAACAGCAAGTAACTTTTTACCATCATCAAAGAACTGACCAAACCCAAATCCTGTGCCATCGACCCTCCACACTCGCAAGACCTCTGCAACTCTCACTCCAGCTACTTCCACCGCAAGATCGCAGACAGACACAAAAGCTTTATATCGTCGCCACTCACCATCACCACCACCGACGCAGCCAACCCCACAGCACCCTGCCGCACCAATGTACTGAGCGCCTGGACCCCAACCAACGATGAAGAAACCAGCAAAATCATGAGCTCCATCCACTCAGGCTCCCCAAAAGACCCCTGCCCCCACCACGTCTTCAACAAGGCCAGCCAAATCATCGCTCCCCAGCTCTGGGTCATCAACAGCTCCTTCGAGACCGCAACCTTCCCAGATATTTGGAAACACGCTGAAGTCAACGCCCTGTTCAAAAAACCCAAAGCAGACCCCAAAGACCTCATAAACTACCGGCCTATCTCTCTACTCCCCTTCCTTATAAAGGTCATAGAGAAGATAGTCAACAAACAACTGTCCGCTTCCTGGAGGACATTAACATACTCAACGTCTCCCAGTCAGGATTCCGCAAAAACCACAGCACCGAGATAGCCCTCATCGCCTGCACTGATGAGTTCATGACCAGACTTGACAAGGGTGAAACTGTTGCCCTCATCCTTCTAGACCTCTTCGCATCATTCAACACCGTATGTCACCAAACCCTTCGCACACGCCTCTTCAACGCCGAAATTCAATATCTACATAGCTCCGCTCGCCAGCATTGTCCACCCCCACGTCCTCAACATCATTTCCTAAGCCAACGACACCCAGCTTATCCTCTCCCTCACGAGGAACCTATCTACCGCAAAGAACAACCTCCACGACGGACTCCTCGCCATCGCTAATTGGATGACAGCAAGCCACCTCAAACTGAACTCAGGGAAAACCGGGATCATCGTCTTTGGACCCAACAAGGTAGCATGCACCGAGTCAAGGTGGCCTGCCACCCTAGGACCACCCCAACACCTACCACACATGCACGCAATCTCAGCTTCATACTAGACTCGTCTCTCTCCATGACTCAGCAAGTCAACGCCAGATCATCCTCTTGCTTCAACACCCTTCTCATGCTACACAAGACCTTCAAGTGGATTCCGATAGAAACCAGAAAAATGGGCACCCATGCCCTGTTCAGCAGCAGACTGGACTACGGCAGGGACCACAGCCAAGCTTCAGAGAAAATTCCAGGGCCTCCAGAACGCTGCTGCACATCTCATCCTCAACCTCCCTCGCCACAAGCACATCACTGCGCACCTCAGATCCCTACACTGGAGGCCCATCAACTAAAGGATTGTCTTCAAAATCCTAATCTAGCTCACAAAGCCTTCCACGACACCGGACTGGCCTACCTCAACGAACGACTTAACTTCCACATCCTGACCCACCAGCTCTGCTCTGCCGACCTCGTCCTCGCAACAGTCTCCCGCATCCAACGCACCACCTCCGGCAGCAGATCCTTCTCCCATCTCGCCGCCAAAATCTGGAACTCCCTCCCCACCAACCTATGCAAGATCCAGGACCTCCTAACCTTCAGAAAGCACCTCAAAACATGGCTCTTCGAGCAGTAACACGCCCCACCCCCAGCACCTTGAGACCCTACCAGGTGAGTAGCGCGCTTAAGAAATTATTGATTGATTGATTGATTGACACCTAATGTGTTTACGACTGTGCAGAATTTTAATCAGAATCAGCCTATGCCTATGTTTACATCAGTGCAGACAATGTCAAATGTTACTATGAGTCAAACAGGACAGACTTACAGTACTGTCTTAACTGGGCAGAGTGCAGGAATGCAAATTCCTCAAAATCAGACAAATCTTATGGGTCCCGATGCATGGACATTTCCTGTGAATATAGGTCAGTTGCTCCCTTGTATGCTTCAGGAAGTACTGTAAGTAATGCTCATTCAATATCTGTCCATACTTTTACATCTGTTGGGATATGACCAATTGGTATGCAGAGATCAGGATGTTAAAACAATTTGGAGATGGAGTGAACAGCTTCTCTTGCTTCACCTTTGACCTCTACACAAATTGCAGAAGCTAACCAGATGTTAAATCAGGCAGGACCAATTTTTGTTGCAAGGTTTCCTCAGGGAACCTCACTGTATCCCATGCTCAGACCAGATCAGAATTCAAATACACATTGTAGTACCCCACAAGATGTGCCCGAGAGAAATAATATTAATATTAATGTTAATAATATTAATTAATATTAATTTGCAAGGTTTCACAGAACATCAATTGACAGATTGGTTAAATAGTTTGATTCCACAAGGTGCAACAGGATTGACAAATGACAATGCTAGAACAGAAGAGACACCAGAGAGAGACAGATCTGTGATTGTACCCAAATTTAAATTAGAATTGAATTAATTGATTCTGGGAATGTTGGACATAGCTCAATTGGAAACTTACACAGAAGACGAACTGTGGTTCATGTGTAAGGATTTTACTCAATGTGCAGGACAGGCATATGAGAGATTGGACGAATTAGCCAGGAAATATGATGAGGGTTTAAAAAAAATCAAAATTTTCAATAGAAGTTACAGATTAGAGTTCAGTTCAAAAGACATAATGAATGCGAGATCGCCTGGAATGAAATTGCACAATAAGGAATTGGTTACATATATACAGACATTGGGAGAATTAGAGAAGTGGGAAGGCAAATATTTAAAGAAAAGGGAACAAAAGAAAGCAAAGCCAAATGTGCCTCCAGCAGGAGCAAATCAAGCTGATGGAGATGTGAAAATGATGCCCATGAGAGAAATGCCAGGTGGAGGTTACATTCATGTACCTTGGAATAGGAGTGATATACTGTCATTCAGTAATGAATACCGGAGAGAAAAGCATGTGGAGTTGTACAAGTAGGCAGAGAGATTTGTGAAACTTTCAAAATGCCTGTAGGAAGGTTTGAATACGTTGTTTGACATTGTGGCTCCAACAGATTTGTGGACCGCGTGTAAAGTGCATGTTGATTGGCTGAATATGAACCTCAGAGAGATCCAGTTTCAGGTGCATCATCTGAAGAGGAAATGAAAATGTATTACAAGGTGATTGAGTTCCTGAAAAATACAGTGTCCCCAAAAGATATTGACTGGCAGAAAAATGACAGAACAGCCCAGGAAACGAAAGAATCAATTCATGCTTTTTTATGAGCGATTGTTGCAAGCTTTCAAGCACCATAATGGTATTGAAACATAGAAGCCAAAGATATGGGTCATTTTGTGTTCTTATTTGCACAGGGATTGAGACCAGACATAAGAGAGTTGATTCAGCAGCACCTGATTTGTTGGCAGAATAAACCGATTGATGAGTTTTTGCATTATGCAAAAGACTATAGTGATGAGATAGAGTTGAAACAGAAAAAGCTGAAAGAAAAAGTCATGGTTTTGCAATTGAAAGCTGCACAGAAAGCAAATCAGAATCCACAGATGATGGTGAACACTAGTGGAGTACTGTAGCAGGTGATGAATGTTGTGCAGTCTAGAGGTAGTAGACGTGGTGTTTAGATACCTCAGAGTTGAGGTGTTCTTGAGGTCTAGACTTTGTTGAAGTCTAAACCGTGATATGAGTCCGGATTTTTGGGTCACTGGTGATAGAATGTCCATATAATAATGTGAATGTTCAAGTGCAGAATGCTGGAGTTGCTCGGACTCAAGGAAATATTCAGGTTCACAAGCAAAGCATTCAAAGACCCCCAATTTAGAAAGTACATGTACCCCCAGGACAAGAGATGCAGGTACCACAACCCCGATGCCACATCAGCAGGTGATTGCTCCTCAGCAAAACATGAATTAAATGGTGAATGCAAATGTGAATCAGATAGCATCCTGATTTCCCTCAATGGATTTGATTGATGTGGAATTAATAAAAAGATTTCACAGCGATGGTTCAGATAATGAGGAATGCTTGCTAGGTTAGAGGTAGATTAATGTGGTCCCTGTGTAAATGCAGACATTATGGGCCATGATGTGTCATTTTTAGTCGACACTGGAGCTACATGTTCTACTGTCAGAACAGCTGAAGTACCAAATTTGCCCCTTTCAGGAAAGAAAGTCCAGGTTGTGGGGGTTCATTTGAAGATGAGCTCAAATTTGTGGTCTGTGATTCAAGTCCTGTAAGTTTGCTGGGACGTGACCTATTGTGTAAGCTAAATTGTTCTGATGCACAACTAAAGCAATAGTGATTCAGACAAATGAGGAGGATGTGCCCTGTAAAATTGTAGACCAGTACCCGAGTGTCACATTGTGCCTAATGATGATATATAATGATTTGCCTGAAGATTTAAAAGAAACTGTGACACCAGAAGTTTGGGATTTTTCAGAAAAGGAAATAGGAGTCATTAAAGGTTTTGAGCCTATTAAACGAACAGTGAAACCGAATACAGTGTATCCAAAGATTCCTCTTTATATGTCCCCAGAGACAGTCTAGAATTACCCCTTTGATTGCTTTATTGAGCTCGGTATTTTAAAACAAATCATTAGAAGTCCCTGTAATTTTCCTGTTTTAGGATTGTGGAAGCCCATTGGAAAATCCTGCATTGTTCAAGATTTGAGAAAGGTAACCAAGATTGTCGTTCCTTGTTATCCCATGGTCCCAAATCCTGCAGTGATTTTATTCCAAATTTCCTGTGAAGCCGAGTGGTTTACAGTCATTGATGTGTGTCAAGCATTTTAGTTGAACCATTGCATGAGGAAAGTCAGTATTTATTTGCATTCAAATTTGGTAGTCATGTTTTGGCATGGTGCTGAACTCCTCGGGGGTATACGCAGTCACCATCCATTGTCAACCAGATCTTGAATAAGAATGTGGTGTCCCTTAAAATGCCCTACTATTTGATCTTAGTGCAATAAATTTACAACCTTTTGGTTATATCAAACACCAGTGAAGCATTCAGAGGAGATACCATTGCCCTTTTGAATCATTTAGGAGAGAATGGCCATAAAGTTTCCCCTGCTAAATCACAGCATTGCAAGAAAGAATTTAGGTCACCACATTGAGAAATATGTGAGGATGGTGTCACAAGAAAAAATCTCAGCAATCATGAAAATGAATCCTCCAGGGCACAGAAAGAAGTCTGAATGTTTTTTGGAATGGTTGGCTGCTGGATTCCAAACTTTTCCCTTTTGGCCAAGCCTTTACAGAGGCTAACACACAAGGATGTGACTGATCTGGTACCATTGGATGAAAATTGCATACATGCCTTCACAGCGCTGAGAGTTAGTGTATGTCGAGCCCCAGCTCGGAGAAAGCAAATGGTTTTCTTTGTTTTGTTATGAGAGAGGTGGATGTGCACTCTCTGTTTTGACACAGCTGCATGGGAATGCAAACAAGCCAATTGCTTATTTTTCAGCCACACCTGAGCAGCGTCAGTATTGGCTGCAGGGAAGGTTGGGAGCCGGTGCCTGCCTGCTGCTGACGGAGACAGAGGATCGGCGGTGCGACATGCAGGTAAGTTGTTTTTTTAATTATTTTTTAAGATTATTAATATTCCCAAATTCCCCAGCCCCTGTGCGCCGCCCTACCCCCGGTAAATCCGGCAAACCACGACTGCAATACTTCTATTCAAGTTATGATTTAGTGTTTTCAATTGTCCTTGTCATTAAATATTTAAGTAGCACGGCAAAAAATATTGATTATGTGGGAGGTTTTATTTACCTACATAAACATTTGGAACAGTATATGCACACAAGAATAATTGAACTTGCATTCTTATGCCTGTAGAAAAGCAATTCATTGGACAGGTTGAGGAGAGAACGAGAGCAATGAAGGCCGGAATAGAAAAAGGAGTAGTTTTGCAGAATTGGGAGACAGATGCGACACATTCAGTGGCTGGAAATAAAGGATTCCTGGCTATTGATTTGCAATATGTAGGGAAGTAATGTATATATAGGCTGAAATCAAAGGCTGATACACACTTTGTAGGTACTAGTGAGTGTAGACATGTATTCTTGTTTAAAAGTGCTTGGACCTTTATGCTGAAAGACATCAAGATAAGAAAGTTGTCAACAATTGTATACAAGTTATCTACAGACACCGCAGGTGCCATATTTTAATGGATACAGAAATGGTAGCTATGAGATCAATGGTTTTGCAAAAACATAGTGCTTAAGACATATTAAAACATGGACTGGTATTGTAAACAATTGTTTCAAACATGCGTGGAGTCACACAGACAGAAGATGTTCCAGTGACAGGCCTGAGAGGAAATTGGATTGTTTCAATTTGGAGTCATACGATTCATTCCCATTGGATGATGCCACTTCAACGTGACATGAACTGATACCTTTGGCAAATCACAATGCTTTGTGAATTCTAAAATATTGATGAACATATGAACTTTGAGCAGCCCCTGAACGATCCTTGCAGTTCCAAGATGATGTCCTGATGCCTGCTGATCCTGATGCTTTGCTGATAAAGATTCCCTGAATGCTGTATCCCTTGGAGAGGTAACTTCCTTTCTGTCACTACCCTTTGAAATGTCCTTTAGACTTGGAAATCCTTTTATTTTCCCTTTTACAAGACTCTTGACTGGACTTCTGATATGCTGACACTTTCTCTTTTTTTCTTATTTTTTTCCTTAGTTAGTGACCTGTAGCACGAGATTATCTTTTTTCAATTTATTTTCATCCTTTTTATTTTTTTTGTATTTTTCCCACATGTGAGGGGTGCCCAGCCAAAGACTATTGACTTTGCTCATTTGAACTGACTGATGATTGCTAACTCTGAACTTCGTTTTATTTCTGTAAATCAGATATTATTCTGATGCTATGCATTCTTCTTCTTGAATGCTTAGTTTTATTGATGGTAGTTCATCTAAATCTATTTTGACGCCTTGGGCAATGGTTATAATGTATTTTTAAAACTTGGTTTTGTGCATTATCTACATGACTTTGATCGTGTATTTGTAATAAGTTCTGTAACTGTATTCCCTGTTTGGAGTTTTTCTTCTGTGGTTACATTGGTCACGGTGTTTAAATTGTTTGGGGTGGTTTTGAAATTCTGTTGATGGTTCTACCACACTACTTACTGGGTCCAAAGATTAATTCACCTCTAACAGCTTTGTTTTCTGCAAAGGATGAAAATGCTAGGGCAAGGGAAATTCAGCAGTTAAAGGCAGAAAGGGAAAGAATAGTGATTCTTTAATTATTTATGCAGCAAGAATCTAGATTTCATTAAAGACATATAGGCTAGCATTATGCATACAACTTTGTTGCAGCTTCTGCAGCAAACCTTTAAAGAACTTAAATATATCACAAATACACATGCTCCAAAATGGAATACTTTCCTAGTCACATGCCCTGTATAAGCCCAATGCATGCTCTCTTCTTCAGTTTTTAGGCTGTGAGGAAGAAAAACAAAATCCAAGGAAGTTCAAAACGCTGCTCTTCACATTAGCCATTCCATATTGCAGCATATCTGCTTTGTGGTCTTCTATTGTAGATTCTCTGAAAAGCAAAAGCAAAATCATAAAAATCCAATCATGGTCTATTTAAAACTTTATTCATTTCATGAACATATACCTCTTTTTGTATGTATTTATTAATATTTAAATGGCATATCAAACTTTTAAAACAATTGTTTTACATGTATATTATATATATTTGTGTGTGTTTATATACACATATACACACACACAGATACATGTATATATATATATATATATATATATATATATATATATATATATAACTATATATCAGTTTCACCCGCTGTCAAACCCCGCTGCACCTCTGACACAGCGGGTGCTCTGACAGGTGAGGATGGCCTCATCAACGTCTTCGTTTCTCTGGGTCAAAGTTGGGCACACACAGGAGGTACCCACAAGACAATGCTGCTTAGCAAAATTTATTTATTAGACCACACTTGTAGCAAATGATAGACGCGTTTCGGCTACCAAGCCTTTCTCAATGTCAAACATTCCAAATGTTTACCAGTGCTATTCATACACAAAGGCAGTAGGCGTCATTGGAGCGTATACACTTGATCTAAATAGTAGACAGACTTACTTACAGATTATACATTCAAATAAAATGGCAGCATGTTAAAGATTCATTTGTATGAATCCATAAAACAACTACAAGAATCAAACATATGAACCTCACTAGTTCCAATAGTCAATATCACAAATTCAAAAAGAAATAATAATTCAAAGCAGATCTCTATATATATTGCACTCAAATCACCTCTCCATTGCATTGGTCAAACTCCACTCGTCAATTATATCCGCTATAGCTACATAGTCCAAGAAAATATATAACGTGAAGACGTGTGTACAATTTAAATAGCTTGTAACATAAAAAGAAAATGTAAAGAAGAAGAAAATCTTTTAAAAAATATGAAAAGACTGTGACATTGATGCAAAAAGTGGAAAAACATGTTCCACTTCCAATTCATTCACTTAAATTATGAATAAGTGCAGATGATCTATCCACCCAAATATTTACTGATGGGTACTCCTACCAACCATCTAGCCCTGAATGGGCAATCACAATGACCTAGATATAACTTTGCTGTTACGCAATATGCTACTCTCCTTATAGCTGACTTATCACCCCAATCCACCTGATTGTTCACTAGTGGGTCCTCCAAACGTCCATCTAGCCCTGTTGGGTGATCACAGTAACCTGGATGTAGATCTGCTGTTTCAAACTGTACTGAGCTCCTTGTTAGCTGACTTCCTATCCCACATGGGTTCACATCTCCTAATCCATGTTAAGTCCCCTTGGTGCCTTGGTTTGCATTTCTATCCTATAACAGGATTCCAGCTGTCTCAGTTGGCATACCCTGTCACCGCCTGTTCATTTTTGGGGACCTGATCCACACAGAATTGTAATACATTTTTACCCCCCCTCCGTGTTGATTGAAAATGCCATGCCACTGGGTATGTGGAATCACCTCTGGCAATTGCCCTCAGATGTTCTAACACTCGATTTTTCACTAATTTCAATGTGCTACCCACGTATGGTGAATTACATGGACACACTAGACAATAAACCGTGACTTCCAAATTAAAATTACAATTCAACAGTTTAGTAATCCATTTCTTTTTGCCTGTTCCTGACACCTTTTACTCCTGTATCTTGTTAATAGTCTTGCATGCTTTACAGTTCATGCATGGAAAAAACCTGTTATCCTTGTCTTATCCTTCCTGCTGTCTATATAACGACTATGTATCAGCATGTCTCGCAGAGAAGTACTTCTTCGATACGTAACTTCTGGCGCTGATGGTAACAAAGCCCCAATTACCTAATCGCTCTTTAAAATTTGCCAATGTTTTTTCAATCTATTGTAAAGCCAGAGATCTAAAAAGGGTACTCAAGCATTACTGATTTCACTGGTAAAATGTGCGTTAAGTGTGTTGTTGTTAAGCTTTTGGATATACAATTTCGCCATCTCCTTGGGTCCCCTCCCTATCCAGAATAAATCATCAATATAGCTTACCCAAAGGGCAACTCACTCCACCCACTGATGAAATTCCTCTGCCGAGGCTACGTGCTTCTCTTACCAGCCTACAAAAAGATTTGCATAGCTGGGGGCATAACACTACCTACCGCGGTCATGAGCAAAATGTTGTTATTCAAACAGTATGCAATCAATTTCATTAAAGTTATATTGTGTTCAGCAAACTTCAATGGCCTGCTTTTAAAAGAATAATCAACTGTCCATGATTAAAGCTGGTATAAACTCTTGATGTCTAATGTGACAAAAATAAACTTTTTTATCACCTGCCCAAAGTGCACAAAATTGCCATTATGCCCCCGGGCGCCCAACAGTATTGATAATATAGGGAGTCTTTTGGAGAATGCCCTGATTTATGTTTACCAGTTCCTTTTACCTTTTGTTAAAGGATTGAGCTCCTATGTCAAGGACACTACAGATTTTATGGGAGTAATTGAAAACATCAAACTCCAGTTCTGTTGCAAACCATCCATAGCTGTCATCCCTGCATGCGACCTTCAACTGAAATAATTCCTTTATTGAAATGTGAACCTGCTTGCAATCAATCCCATATCCACCTGTTTTCAACTCTCTATTTGAGCACCCAGCCCTAGCTTCATTTGCTACAGGTTTCTACATTGCATTGCCACCACACTAGCTACTCTCTGCATCTGCATACAACAACCTTCTCTTAAGGCCTTCAATCTCTGTAATGCCCTGTAATATAGAGGACCTGGAAAAATTGCCCAGATTGAAAAAGATGGAAGCCAAATCAATTGGACTTCCTTAGAGTAACATGCTTCTCTATTAACATTAAGCATATCTCTTTCTTTGTCAATTTAATCATTTTGACTGAGAACTGTGTACCTGAAAATATCTTCCTTTTTCCCACCTTGGATGTGTGCTGCTTTGTATAGCACAAAAGCACCTCAAACATCAACATCTTGCATTCTGTTGTTCCTGTCTGTTTGGTGCAAATTCTTACCACAAGTGGCATATTTGCAGTATAATGTTACCACAAGTGGCATGTAATTATGTAAAGTGGCATAATAGAGTAATTTGCGGAATTTCTCATACAAGTAGGAGAGACCTTCTAGCACATAACCTAAAGTACCAGCTTTGGCGCATGGCAGCCAAAAGTGTGCTAGTACAGCAAGAGAGTTGTCATATCACCACAGCAATTCCTGATGCTGCTGCTGTCCTGTCCACCATTTTACAGAACTGTGTCTTAGGCAGATGAGATGCCTTTCTTTACCTGGTGGGGGCATTCCACCATTGCAGTCCTCCTTTGTGGTATTCTTCTCTGTGGGGACCTTCGTGCAAATGATGCGTACTACACCATGGGCCTCCCTGGTGTTTTCCTTCTCAGAGTCCTTCAGTGAAGTTATTGAAGAAGATAATATCAGTCTCAAACTAGGATGGCCATTGCCCTGCAAGTTACTGAGAGTCTCTCCCAAATCAATATGGAGATGACATTACTTCTCTTTCCTGACTTATAAATGGAGGCAACTCTTTGTAATCATCACAAAGCTTCAATTAATTGTTTATTAGCTTTCTTGCGCCTAGATTTCTTCCTGAACCATTGCCTGCTTTCCTTTCGCGTATTCCTCTGCACTCAAGTTGTCTTTTACTCTCAGTCTTGTATTTTCTGAATCACTGACCAAGAAGGTGACTCCAGATATCATATTGCCAGCTTATCTCAAGTTCACTGCTCAGCATCTTCTGGGTTCATGTCATCTTAGCTGTCTGGAGCCTTTGTGGGTTATTTTTAGTGATTTTTGCCCACTGAGCTTTTATCCTCCTTGAGGCTCCTTCTGGTAGGCACTATCTGGTAGGAGCTATTCTGTGTCAGCAGTATTTTGGCTCCTGAAAGGGGTCATCTTTATATCTGGCAGACTAAGTCCATAAAGACTAGGCCGTTCAGGCTGAGAAGTAGCGTAAGAAACTGTTAGACGTGTAAGCATTAGGGTGGTCTTCCTCTAAACTTTTTCCCTGCTTTGCCTCACTTTTGCTCATCTGTTTTTGTTGGAAATAGGACTATAGGCTATTTACCACTGTTAACCAGTGCTAAAGTGCATGTGCTTACTCCTCTCAAACATGGTAACATTGGTGTATGCACAATTGACATATTTAATTTACTTATAAGTCCCTAGTAAAGTGCACTATATGTACCCGAGGCCTGTAAATTCAATGCTACTAGTGTTTCTGTGGTACTTATAGTGCCGCCCACTTAAGTAGCCCTTTTAACATGTCTTAGACCTGTCAATGGAGAGCCTGTGGGTGGAGTTTGACTTCTATGTTGACTTGGCATATACTACCCGTAGCCAAGCGTTAAACTCCCCTTTTATTAACCATAAGTCACCACTAAGGTAGGCCCTGGGTAGTCCATAAGACAGGGTGCTATGTAATTAAAAGGCAGTACAAACACTCTGACGTTTTACATGTCCTGGTAGTGAAAATCTCTCCAATTAGTTTTTTGGCTTATCTCTCTCATATGAGAACAATGGAGATTAAGTACTACATTTCATGTATTATAATTCCTGATTAAGGAGGAGTCATGTTTAGTACCTATGCAATTGTAATGATAAATCCTCTTTAAAAGTAAAGTCAGATTTACTATTTCAATTTTGAAAATGCCACTTTTAGATGGTTGACATTTTCCTGCTCTTTGCCCTTTGTGCCTGCAGCTTGTCTCCAATACACATCTAGGCTGAGGTGACAGCTGGTTTCCTGCATCCCCTTTGGACAGCCTCACACAACGGAAGGGTAGGTGTGACTGAGCGTCCATCTGCATGTTGATGGGCCATCCTGGAAAGTATGGGAGGGAGGAGCTGACACACCTGAATAAGCAGTGCCCTGCTCCTCACAAAGGACTGATAACCCCATGTAGTGAGTTTGGAGGCAAGGTCAGGAAGGGAGGACCTCTGTGCACTCCAGATACCCCTCTTTGAAGTCACCCCCACTTCACCGGCACAGCTGGGTATAAGTACTGGATCTCGGACCCTACCAAATCAGTACACATCTGGAACTGTGAAGAACTCTGCCAGGAAGAAGGACTGCCTTTCTGCTACAAGGACTGCCACTCTGGACTGATCAGGAAGAGCTGCTTTTATGCTGTTCCGTCTTCAATGTGGACGCTTGCTCCATTCAAAGGTACTTTTTCATCAGGACAAGGTTGGTCCCTGTGTCTTGCCCGTGCTCTATCGCAGTTGGCCTGAACTTTCAGATCTGACCCTGTCAAGGACAACCAGGGAGCCCTGGCTAGTGCTTTATGTTTCTAAATACTATATTTGGAGATATTATTTATATATTCATATCTTTACTTCTACTTTTTGCATATTTGTTATTTAGGCCTTGTTTTTTCATTAAATTAAGCTCTATTTGTCTAACCAGGCTTGGTATATTTTTGTGTGGTGTTTTTACTGTTTTACTGTTTTAAGTGTTGCACAAGTACTTTACACATTGTCTCCTGAATTAAACCTGCATGCTCTGTGCTAAGTGGCCAGAGATTGAGCACAGGTTAATTTATGGTGTGTAATTGACTTACCCTGACTAGGATTGTGGATCCTACATGTACAGGGTACATACATCTGCCATAAAGAGATACAATTTCTAACAGAAACCAAACCAGGCATCAGGTCTTTGACAAGAGCAGAACAGCACCACATCATAGTAGTTATGGTGCTGGTCTTCTCTCTTTCTTTAATGCAAATGAGTCCACAACTTTACTTGCTCCACCGCATTGTGTGACACACGGACATCTGGGTTTCAGTTTCTAAGGCCAGCAGGGTTTTAAGCCGAGTGTTCTGTTCAGGTATGCAAGAACTGGACATGAACTCAATCACAGATTTCAATTATGGATTTGTATGCATGGCTAATCACCCATAGGGTCTCAAGGCGCTGAATGTAGGCAGGCTGCTCAGTCAAAGAGCAGGTCTGGAGGGCCCTCCTGAACTGCTTCAGTGATGCAGTCTGCCTGAGCTCGAGGGGTAGTGTGTTCCATGTCCGGGGTGCTAGGTATGAGAAGGATCTTCCTCCTACTGTACTTTTCTGGATCTTGGGGACGGCTGCATGGGCAAGCTGGGAGGAGAGGAGATGTCTGTTGGGGATGTAGATGGTAAGGTTGAGGTCGGTCCTATGTTGTGCAGTGCCTTGAAGATGTGGATCAGGAGTTTGTATGTGATGTGCTTGTTGACTAGGAGCCAGTGTAGGTCATTGAGGTGGGAGGATATTCAGCAGTTTCGGGGGATGTCCAGGATGAGTCTGGCTGCTGAATTCTGGACTCTTTGTAGTCTTGACTGAAGTTTCTTGGTGATGCAGGGATAGAATGTGTTGCTGTAGTCCAGTTTGCTGGTGATGAGTGCATGAGTGACTGCCTTCCTCGTATCATGGGGAATCCATCTGAAAATCTTCTTCAGGAGACGGAGGGTGTGGGAGCTTGATGAAGGGACAGCATTAACTTGGCAGGTCATCAATAGAAAGGAGTCCAGGATGATGCCTAGTTGCGTGCATAGTCAGTGGGGGTGCAAGCGTTGCCCAGAATGGTGGGCCACCAGGAGTCATTCCAGGCAAGATGGGTGGAGCTGATCACGAGGATCTCTTTCTTGTCCGAGTTGAGCTTGAGGCAGCTGGCCTCCATCCATGCGGCGACCGCTCTCACCCTGTTGTGGAAATTCCTCTTGGCTTGAGGGGAGTCCTCGGACAGGGAGAGGATCAGTTGGCTGTCGTCTGCATAGGAGACTATGGGGTGATTCCGACCCCGGCGGTCCTTGACCGCCAGGGCCGGGGTCGGCGGGAGCACCGCCAACAGGCTGGCGGTGCTCCTAAGGGCATTCTGACCGCTGCGGTATGGCCGCGGTCAGAAACAGAAAACCGGCGGTGTCCCGCCGGTTTTCCGCTGCCCTGAGGAATCCCCCATGGTGGCGCAGCTTGCTGCGCCGCCATGGGGGATTCCGACCCCCTCACCGCCATCCTGTTCCTGGCGGTTTCGACCGCCAGAAACAGGATGGCGGTGAGACGTGTCGTGGGGCCCCTGGGGGCCCCTGCAGTGCCCATGCCAATGGCATGGGCACTGCAGGGGCCCAATTTGCGACGGGTGCTACTGCACCCGTCGCACACCTTCCACTCCGCCGGCTCCATTCGGAGCCGGCTTCCTCGTAGAAGGGTGTTTCCCACTGGGCTGGCGGGCGGCCTTTTGGCGGCCGCCCGCCAGCCCAGTGGGAAACCCAGAATGACCGCCGCGGTCTTTTGACCGCGGTACGGTCTTCTGGCGGTTCCCGCTTCCGCCCGCCAAGCTTGGAATGACCCCCTATGTTTAGCTCATGTTGTTTAGTGATCCTAGTGTGCGGAGCCATGTAGATGTTAAAAAGCATCGAGCTGAGTGAGGATCCTTGGGGCACTCCGCAGTAAGTGTCTTTAGGTTCTGACGGGAAAGGTGGTAGTCTGACCTGTTGTGTTCTTTAGGTGGTGAAGGACCTGATCCAGTTCAGGGCTTTGTCTCGGATCCGGCGTAGGGCAGTTTGTAGCAGAGGGTGGAGGGGGAGACGGTGTTGAATGCGGCGGAGAGGTTGAGAAGGATGAGTGCGGCTGTGCCTCCCTGGTCTAGTATGATGTGTATGTCATCGGTAGTTGCTAAGAGGGAGATTTTGGTACTGTAGTTGCTTCTAAATCCATACTGGGATGGGTCTAGGATACGTTTTTGTGAGGAATTTGGTGAGTTGCTGGTTGACGGCTTTCTCCGTTACCATGGCTGGGAAAGGGAGCAGAGAGATGAGTCTGTAGTTCTTCAGCTCCCTAGCATTGGCAGTGGGTTTCTAGAGTAGCAGGCTGAGTTTGGCGCGTTTCCAGTCTGAGGGGAATTAGGCAGTCTCAAAGGATACGTGAATGGTTCAGCAGAGCAGCGGTGCTATGGTGGTACTGGCTAGGTTGAGGATGTGATGAGGACATTGATCCCAGGATGCTTCAGAGAGGATGGAATTCATCAGTCTTTGGGTGTCCTCTGTGGTGATGGGGTTTCATGAGTTCAGTATCTGGTGAGGAGCTAGGTCAGTGGCGGTGAGCGGTGCTGGTGGGCTTTGGTTCCTAAAACCTTAGTAGATGTCCTGGATCTTATGGTAAAAGAAGGTGGAGAGGTCTTTGCAGAGGTCTTGGGAGGGAGGAATGGATGAGGTGTCTGCCCCGGGGTTCATGAACTCTTTGATGATGGCGAAGAGCTCTTTGCTCTTGTGAGTGATTGTCTTGAGGTGACCTTGAAAGGCAGCTTTTTGGGTGGCTTTGATGTTCTGTTGGTGCATGGTGACTGCATTTTTGTAGGCTGTGCGGTCTTCGGTGGCTTTGCTGATCCTCCATTAATGTTCCAATTGTCTGCAAGCACGCTTGGATTACTGTAGGTCTGGCGTGAACCACTTGGGTGTTTTGCTCTGTTGATTCCCTGCTGATTTTCTTAGGGTGGCTACATTGTTGGCTCAGTCTGAGAGCCAGCGGTGTAGGTTGATTGCGGCTTCATTTGTATCTGCTGAGGAGATACTGAGGAGTACTAGCAAGATGAGAGCTCATGGATAAATTAACAAAGCTTATCTGGTTCCTAAGAATGGAATAATTGAGATGTGTGACTATTGCTTGCAGGTTCACAAAAAGTGATCCTCCAGGTTGTTCTCCAGTATTTGAGGTACACCCTCAGAGAGTACTTGGCTGTCTGTATTAACAGTGATTTGACTTCATATTCCATGTGACCATTCACATGTATCTGTTGGATTGTAGTATTCAACATGGTATTTTCATCATACAGTTTCAGTAAAGGAATATGGAATACTGGGTGAACGTGATAGAATGGTAGATCTAACCAGGCTGTCAGTGGATTGATTGTTTCCATCACTGAAAATGGTCCACAAAACTAGGATGAAATGTAAGTGTTGTGATGATAGTAATACTTTATCGTTAGGCTAGAAAGAAGATTTTGTTCCTCAATGTGTACCCCCTACTTTCTTGTAACTTTCTATAACCACCTTTAAATGTGTTTGTGCATCTTGCATTATTTGTAAAGGATGAGCATGAAGTTTCTTGCTCAGCTTCACTGCCTTTTAGCTTGGTCACAGATGGGATTGAACAAGGCTTAGATGTTTTGAGTTGAAACATCTGTGGGTGCTACCTTATTAAACAAAGGAAAGGAGAAACTCCTATAGTTGAACACTTACTGTTGTAATGCGAGATGTAAGGCCTGTGTTCTAGCTTCAGTTTGCATAGACAGCAAACAGTGGAAATATTGGGCCAGATGTATGAAACTTTTTTGCACTTTCAAACTGTGCGAATCGCAAAATTTGTCAGTTTCAGAGTGCAAAAACGTGCTCTGCGATGCATGAAAGGCATTCGCAGACCAAAAATAAGAAATTGCGACCTGGCATTTTGCGATTCGGTATTTCCAGTAGGAAATTGCGAGTCGCAAAATCCAAGTCGCAAAGAGATGCATCAAAAATTCGCAAATTGCGATTTTTCGCAGAATGGCATTTTGTACATGCAAAATACCACTAAGTGAAACCAGGTGGTAACCAGGTGCAACGCATGTTTGAGGAGAGGGAGGAGGAGACAGGAGCGCATTTTCAGAGTGCGCATCACACTTTTTAACCTGACAGAGGAGGAAATATATGAGAGGTATAGGTTGAACTCAGCCATGATGATCTGATAGCTGAGCTACAACCCATACTGCAGCGCAGAACACTAAGGACTCACAGCATACCCACCCATGTGCAGGTATTATGCCCCCTCCACCTACTCGCCTCAGGGAGCTATCAAGGGGTCATAGCAGCAGCTGGAGGGGTCTCACAGAGTACCCTCTCCAGATTTATCAATGCATTTATCAACACCATGCTGAGCAAACCACACCAGTTCATCAGATTCCCCCACATCCCACAGGAAATACAGCAGACAAAAAATTAATTTTACCAGATAGCACAGTTCCCCCACGTCCTAGGTGCCATAGATGGGACACATGTGGCAATATGTCCACCATCAGCCACAGAGTATGTGTACCGCAACCGGAAATACCAACATTCAATGAATATACAGGTGATATGCAATCCTTCCTACATCATAACTGATCTCGTGGCCAGGTACCCAGGGAGCACACATGATTCGTACATCTTTCGCCACAGCGGCATACACACAAGACTGCTAGCTGGGGAGTTTTGAGCAGGATATCTACTAGGTATTGTCCCTCTATACAATGGCGCATTGATGGCGTGCTGATGTCAGATGGCTCACTTACTCATCATACTCTCTGTCCCTTCTAGGAGACAGTGCATACGCAGTGTGCACCTACATGATGACGCCCTACCTCAATCCTGCAACACCTGCTGAATGGAGATACAATGCAGCACACAGAGCAACCTGCAACGTGGTGGAGCGCACATTTGGACTGCTGAGGAGTCGCTTCCGGTGCCTCCACAAAAGTGGAGGGGCACAACAGTACAGTGCAGAGACCACATGTAGAATAGTGGCTACTTGTGCAATGTTGCACAATATAGCTACCACCAGGGGCATACCTGTAGAAATATGTGATACTGAATCTGATTAGGATGATGATCCCATACCACCCCTACAGCCAGCAGACAGGACCAGTGCAACAGAGGGAAGGCAAAGGCTGACATCACACACAACCATTTCAGACGTAAGTATGAATTACACAAATCCACTGACAACTGTACCTGTAGTGAAATAAATGTATTACCTTAAGTCAGGTAATGTTCATTTGACAAAGTGCAATAAAAGATTAAGTGAAAAACTAGAAACAATGAAGGACCTGAGTAATGCACTATTACGTCATAGTGAAAAAATAACTCCACTGGCAGCTACAGTCATTTTTTGCGGCCACGCACACCACTCGGGTGCCCAGTTACCTCACTGGCACCTCTTTTGTCCGCCTCAGTGGCAGTGCTGTGCCTGGCACTGCGCCATCTGGTGTCCAATGCTGGTACAGCTACACTGCTGAGGCTGGAACTGTCCTCTGTGTCCCCCAGTGCAAGCTCACTAGGTGTGGCTGACCTCTGTCCCATTATGTTATCGATCACTTTGGTGATCTGCACCAGTCCGTTCGTAACATCCCTGCTACTGTGTGCTGCCTCCACTTGTGCAGCCACTGCACGACGTGCAATCAGTGACGTTACATTTGCCACCCTGTTCACAGAACGACAGATACCTCCAAACATGTTCATAAATCTGTGCTCCTGTCTGCAGTGGCTCACCCTCTCATGGCGCAGCTCCTGGCATAGATCACGCACAGCACTTGTGAGCTCTCTGGTGTCCTGTGATGCCTGCACCTGTCTCTCATGCAGCAGTTCTATTTTAGAATTGAGGGACTCCAGCTGGCGATGCAGGCCACCTATGTTGGTGTTAAGTTGGCGCAAATTCTTTTGTACTCCCAGGATCCTTTTATTTTGTAGGCGCTGCTGCTGCAACATAGCAGCTTCCAGCCCACCAAAGAAGGAGGGACCCTCACCTGCCTCATGCTGCTGTGCACCAGAATTTGTCGCCATCCTGCGGGTTGCTGTGGTCTGCTGACAACTGACCTCCTGTTTCTGGCTGCGCCTGCCTGTTGATGATGGGGAAATTGGCCCTTCCTGCTGCTCATCTGAGTCTTGGCTGAGCTCTGGCAGTGGAAGTGCCCTGGGCCTGTGTCGGACAGGCGCAATGGTGAGAGACCCACTGGTGTTGGAATCAGAGGCTGGATGGGTGTCAGTGTCACCTACACTTGCTGATGCTGTGGCTGCTGGGCCTGGCCCACCTGCAACGACAATATGCAGCATGTCAGTTATGTTTGTTACAATTAAGGTCACACAATGGTAATAAAGCTAACGGTACTTCTCTTCACTGTGTTGTGGGTGTTGTGTTCCTCTGGGTGTCGCTCTACTTAATTACATTGTACGTGCTACTTTCAGCTATGGGTTGTGGACTGCCACTCCCATAATGCATTGTTGTGCTGCTTCTAAGATGTGGACTGGACTACTTCTCACAATGTTTAACATTACTTGCTAATTTGTAAGGGGCTTTTGGGCATACACATATTGGGTTACAATTCAATATTCAATAAATGGGCCTTGCAAACCACAATTAGTGATTTTTAAGAAATCGCTAATTCCGAATAGCAATTTTGTTACATGGCCAATTGCGACTTGGAAATAGCGATTTCTTAAAAATCGTTATTTGCGATTCGCAAGGCTATTTTTTCATACATATGGCCCATTGCTCCATGGATTGATTGCCTCATTGCATCTGACCATCATGTTGTGGATGTTAGGTGGAAGAGCAAAGGGTCTCAAGGCCCAGGCTCTACACAGTTTCTTCCAGAAATGTGATATTAACTGTGGACCTCTACTGGTGATCAATATCTAGAACAGTATAAAACATGAAGTCTGGGCACAATTTGAAGGAAGTGTTTAGCTAATTCTTTAGATAATGGTAACTTTTTGAGTGGGATAAAAAGGACCAGTTCCGTTAAGTGTTGCACCACAACTAGAACAGTGGTAAACCCTTGAAAACTCCAAAATAAAACACAATGAGATGGTGTGCCTCAGAGGAGACTCAACACTAATGGGCTGCATCAAATCACTGTGGGGGTCATTCTGACCCTGGCGGTCATGGACCACCAGGGCCAACGACCGCGGAAGCACCGCCAACAGGCTGGCGGTGCTTCCGGGGGCATTCTGACCGCGACGGTAAAGCCGCGGTCAGAAAAGGGAAGCCGGCGGTTTCCCGCCGGCTTCCCGCTGCCCCAGGGAATCCTCCACGGTGGCGCTGCAAGCAGCGCCGCCATGGGGATTCCGACCCCCTTCCCGCCAGCCTGGTTCTGGCGGTTTTCACCGCCAGAACCTGGCTGGCGGGAACGGGTGTCGTGGGAGACACTGAAAATCGCGACGGGTACAACTGCAACCGTCGCACCCCTTCCACTCCGCCGGCTCCATTCGGAGCCGGCATCCTCGTGGAAGGGGGTTTCCCGCTGGTCGGGCGGCCTTCTGGCGGTCGCCCGCCAGCCCAGCGGGAAACTCAGAATGACCGCTGCGGTCTTTTGACCGCGGTACGGTCTTCTGGCGGTTCCCGCCAGGCCGGCGGCATCCGCCGCCGGCGGGGGTCAGAATGACCCTCTGTGTATACTATGTGAACATTCGTATTGAGCACATACATCATAGGTCTGAACATATGCAACCATGGTCTTGGGCATCTACTCCCACCAGAAGTATCACTGCACTAAGTCTAAGGTTTTCTTGTCAGCAAGGCCCCCAAACAGGGATGAGGTATGAACCCAGCTATTTTCCTCTTTGTCTAGAGTGGTAGTGGGAATAGCTAATGTTTCTGTGTTAAAAAAAAAATGGCACCTCAAACAAAACACTCTAGGTCTTGACTTGTGATTTCCATATGTGCCTTCAGATCCTCAGACTCAAAAATGGCTTCTCAGATATACATGCTCACCTCTTCAGAACAACTCATCTCCATTCGTACTCTTATCTCCAAGTCAACATATGGGAATTACATTTTAGTTATTAAAGAACAGAATCTGCCTTAAGAATCTAGAAGAAAACATTCTGGTAGAGCAAAGGTATATCAAAATCCAATGATTTGTAAATGTGTTCCTGTAGTTTGTGTCCATAGGATATAGCATTTTCATTCTTAAAAAAAACACTCTTTTTAGCAAGTAATTCAGAAATTGGCATGGTATAATTAATTTATTTTGAGGCTAACTTCTTGGTAAAGAAAGCAACAGAGTTCTGCCTTGGCAGTCCACTGAAAGCTCACTCCTTTATGGAGCAGGCAAGTAACTAAGAACTTGGTAATGAACCATCAGTAGATATTTGTAAATCAAGAAAATATTGCTTTCTTTAACCCAGGAGGGATATGGCCACTGGGCAAGTGTATCAACCCTATTGGTGTCCAAGTGAATCCCAGATGGACTTAGAAAGAACCCTAGGAAATCCACTGAGGTCTTTTGGAATATACAAATATCACGCTTGGCATATCGCTTGTAGGGAGCTGGGTTCTGGTCGTATTAACCCCCACTACTGCTGCCTGGTTTTTAGATGCAACTTTTACTGGAGTATACTGGGTTCCGCCTAACCCGGTCCCTATTGCTAGTGTTCCTTCCCCAAAACAAGACACCTGGTCACTTGATCCACAAGTAACCAGCCCCTTTAGTACCTCTGTAAATCCCTAGTAAATGGTATCATTGGTACCTAGGGCATGGGTACTGAAGAGGGCCCCACAGAGCTGTAGCACAACGTGTGCCACTCTGATGGACCAGCAGCAAATATATCCAGACTGCCATTGCAGGCTGTGTGGCAAGGTACTCCCAAAAGAGTAAACACGACATGGCACATACTTGTGTGCCATGTCCCCTAAAACACTGCTGCTTGTAATATCTATAAGTCATCCCTAAAGCAGAACTTTCAACCGAAAGGCAGGGTGCATTATATTACAATTGAGAGCATATATGCATGAGCAAATATGCCCCTACTGTGTCTTTGTTGATTCTTAGACATATTAAGTGTGCAGGAAAGCCACTTTGAACACATGTGCTGAATACTAGTCAATACTATTTCCCAACCTACATGATGACCTGTCTAACCATAGGGATGTTTGGTATCAAACATCTCGTATTATTAAATCCTCTCTGATTCCAGTGATGGATTTATTAATACATGCACCCAGAGGGCCTCTATTAGGTGCACCCTGAATAATATACCGACTACTGTTAAGCTCACTGACCGGTTCTGGTCAGTCTACCACCAACAGATGAGATTCTGAGCTCCGTGGGTGAGACCCTTCACTTTCTAGTGGTCAGAAACAAAAGCCTGTCTGAGCTGGGCTGTGGAACAACCCTCCCCATAGGATGACCAGGGCAAGGAGATTCAAAGAAGCCTATCACCTTTAGTATACAGATCTGGCATTCCTCAGAGGAAGATGCCAACCCCCTACCCCAGGGCCCATCTGCCACCTGGACAGGTGGGAAAACTAGCTATGTGTGAGGCTTGTCACATTTCCAGACTGGAAACACCCCTAGGGAGACCAGCCTGAAGTGGACACGATTTAGGAAATTCCACAATCTCGCATGTGGTTGAATTTAGGAACTCTGGACAGAGTGATGTCCACTCCCCATAGGAAATGGTCATCTGGGGGGTATCATTCAATCAATCAATCACTGCATTTGTAAAGCGCGCTACATACCCGCGAGGGTCTACAGGCGCTGGGGAGGGGGGGTGCTACTGGTCGAAGAGCCAGGTCTTGAGGAGTCTTCTGAAGGCCAGCAGGTCCTGGGTCTGTCGTAGGATGGTGGGGAGAGTGTTCCAGGTCTTGGCGGCTAGGTAGGAGAAGGATCTGCCGCCGGCAGTGGTCTTTCGGATGCGGGGGACTGTGGCGAGGGCGAGGTTGGCTGAGCGGAGGCTTCGGGTGGGGGTGTAGAAGCTGAGTCGGTTGTTAAGGTAGGTGGGTCCGGTGTTGCGCAGTGCTTTGTGTGCGTGGATCAGGAGCTTAAAGGTGATCCTTTTGTTGACGGGGAGCCAGTGGAGGCCTCTCAGGTGGAGTGTGATGTGGCTGCGGGGGGGGACATCGAGGATGAGTCGGGCTGAGGCGTTCTGGATGCGTTGGAGTCGTCTCAGGAGCTTGTTTGTAATTCCTGAGTAGAGGGCGTTCCCGTAGTTGAGTCTGTTGGTGATGAGGGCCTGGGTAGCGGTTTTTCTCATGTCGCGGGGGATCCATTTGAAGATCCTGCGGAGCATACGGAGGGTGTTGAAGCAGGACGCGGAGACGGCGTTGACTTGCCTGGTCATGGAGAGAGTGGGTTCCGGGGCTGTGCCTAGTGACGTGGGCCACCAAGAGTCGTCCCAGGCTGATGGTGTGGGTCCGAGAATGAGGACCTCCGTCTTGTCTGAGTTCAGCTTCAGTCTGCTGTCCTTCATCCACTCGGCTACGGCCTTCATTCCTCGGTGGAGGTTAGCTTTGGCGGTGTGGGGATCTTCGGTGAGGGATATGATCAGCTGGGTGTCATCGGCGTAGGAGATGATGTTGAGGTTGTGTTGTCATGCGACGTGGGCAAGGGGGGCCATGTAGATATTGAACAGTGTTGGGCTGAGGGAGGATCCCTGTGGGACGCCGCAGATGATCTCAGTGGTTTTGGAGCGGAAGGGTGGGAGGCGGATGCTCTGGGTTCTGCCGGAGAGGAAGGATGTGGTCCAGGCCAGGGCCTTCTCTTGGATACCGGCATCATGGAGGCGTGCTGATAGGGTGCGGTGGCAGACCGTGTCAAAGGCTGCTGATAGGTCTAGGAGGATGAGGGCGGCTGTTTCTCCTTTGTCCATCAGGGTCCGGATGTCGTCAGTGGCGGCGATGAGGGCGGTCTCGGTGCTGTGGTTACTGCGAAAACCCGATTGGGAAGGGTCCAGGATGTTGTTGACTTCGAGGTAGCGGGTCAGCTGTTTGTTGACAATCTTCTCGGTCACTTTTGACGGGAAAGGAAGCAAGGAGATGGGCCGGAAGTTCTTGAGGTCCTTGGGGTCCGCCTTGGGCTTCTTCAGAAGGGCGTTGATCTCGGCATGCTTCCAGCTTTCTGGGAAGGTTGCTGTCTCGAAGGAACAGTTGATTGTTTTCCGAAGGTGGGGCGCGATGGCTGCGCTGGCTTTGTTGAAGACGTGGTGAGGGCAGGGGTCCGATGGGGAACCGGAGTGGATGGAGTTCATGGTTTTGATGGTGTCTTCGTCGCTGACGCTGGACCAGACGGTCAGGCGACTGGTGCGAGTGGTAGTCGCAGGGGTGGTGGACTCGGTGGTGGGTGCGGGGGGTCGGGCTTGAAGCTGTCGTGGATGTCGGTGATCTTGCGGTGGAAGAAGGTGGCCAGGGAGTCGCACAGGTCTTGAGATGGCGGGATGTCGTTGGTGATGGAGCTGGGGATGGAGAGTTCTTTCATGATGCTGAAGAGCTCTTTGGTGTTGTGTGCGTTGTTGTCTAGGCGGTCCTTGAAGGCGGTCTTCTTGGCGGTCCTGATGAGTTGGTGATGTCTGCGGGTGGCGCTCTTGAGGGCTGTGTGGTGTTCGGTCGTGGAGCCATTTCTTCTCCAGCTTCCGACAGGTGTGCTTGGAGATCCGGAGGTCCTCGGTGAACCTGGCAGCTTTCTTGTTGGTGTGGTTGGTTGTAAAGGTCTTGAGAGGGGCGAGGGTGTTGGCGCAGTCGTTGATCCACTGGTTGAGGTTGGTCGCGTGGGGCCGGTGGGTGGTATCAGGGCGAGGGCGGTAGTCAGTTGGTCCTCAGTGACCTTGCCCCAGCAGTGGCGTGGTAGCTGTTGGGTGCAGTGGTGTGTGGTGGGTTTTCTGAAGGTGAAGTGGACGCATCTGTGGTCGGTCCAGTGTGGTTGAAGGAGATGTGGGGGCTTGCAGAGAAGATGGGGTCGAGCGTGTGTCCAGCGGCGTGAGCGGGTGTCGTTACGAGCTGTTTGAGTCCGAGGTTGGCGAGGTTGTCGATCAGGGCGGTGGAGTTGGCGTCGTGGTTGTTCTCGAGGTGGAAGTTCAGGTCCCCGGGGAGGATGTAGTCCTTGGAAGCGAGGGCGTGGGTGCTGATGAGGTCGGCGATGGTGTCACTGAACTGTGGGCGGGGTCCGGGAGGTCTGTAGATGAGAGTTCCTCTGAGGGTGGTGTTGGGGTCGGTGTGGATCTGGAAGTGCATGTGCTCGGCGGTGGTAAGGGTGTCATCGGTTTTCGTCGAGATTTTGATGGAGTCTTTGTGGATGATGGCGATTCATCCTCCCACTCTGTTGATGCTGTCTCTGCGGGAGATCTTGTAGCCCTGTGGGATGCTATGGCGATGTCTGGTGCTGAGGTGGCATTCAGCCAGGTCTCCGTCAGGAAGGCGACGTCGGGGGCGGTGGAGTCTAGGAGGTCCCAAAGTTCGATGGCGGGTGTTGAGGAGGATGCAGCGGAGGTGGTTGGGTTCTCTGGCTGGTGGTGTGGAGGGTTGGAAGCTGGTGAATCTGCAGTTCTGGCAGGTGAAAGGACCCTGGGTGCGTTTCGGGGAGGCCCGGTAGCAGGGGTGGTCTCGTCTGGTGTTGAGTGCATGGAGGGTGCTATCGTCGTAGTGCAGTCTGGGGGTGCGCGGGGTGCGGGTTCCAGGGGTTCTGGTGCTGGGTGCGGTCAAGGCGCGGACGGGTTTGCCTTAGGCGCGCCCACTTCGCGGCCTCCATATGAGGGCAGAGGGAGGGAGGAGCAGCTGGGAGGTGGGCGCGGGGCGGCCAATGGGAGTGAAGGGTGCGGGGCAGCAGGGACTCAGCAGCAAGGGAAAAACCCGGGGAAAAACCCAGGGGAAAACCAGAGGAAGAAAACGGCGGGAAAATACGGCGGGAGAGGGACAACAGAGCACAGGGGTACAGAAAGCAAAACACAGGGGCACAGAATGAAAAAACGAAGTGGCACAGAAGGCAAGCGCAGGGGTACAGAAAAAAGGGAGCGAGTAGTCAGGCGGCAAAAGCGGCAACAGAGGTTCAACCCACAGGGGGCTGCGTGGCAGATGGGGGGAGCGACCTGCCTGGGGTATAGTAGCCCCAAGGGTATGTGGCCCATTGGCTACCACCCTTCACTTCCCTTAAGGCCTCCTAATTTGAGTATGTAGGCGACCCTCAAAACCTCGACCTCAGACCTTCGCTGGGCACAAAAGAAGGAGTGGACAAGAAGCCTGCTGAACCCAAGAACTGAGGAGCATGACTGACTTGGTGCCAATCCTGCTGGCCTGTCTGCTGCACCTGACCCACGAGGAGCAACTGACCTGTCTTGCCACTGCAGCCTCTGAAAATCTGGGAGAGCTGCCATTGCTTCACAATTGCCAGGAAAAACTCCCTTGGAGTAGAGGAACTGCTCCCCTGCATCCACAGGCACCCAAGAAAGGCCTGAGAGGACCAGGACAGGGAAAACCAATGCCAGCCATCACCACTGCACCCAATACACCTAGCCCTTGCTGAAGTGGGCCAATGGTGTAAGCATGGTCTAAAGGCCCTCCAAAGAAGCCAATCCTGAGTTTACCCACTGTGGACTTCAAGACAACATCTGCAGCCTCTTTTTGCATACCCCTCCTTGCAACTGCAAGTGACCAGGAGACAGAAACCCAACACCCCAGGACACCTCGCACCCATCCAGAGAGCATTTGGAATGTCATGTTTGACTCTGTGAAGACTGTGGGGATTGCTTGGACTCTTTGCACATTGTACCTCATTCTGGTCCACTATATAAAGAGCCATCTTCCCACATAGATGATTGATCTACAATTACTGCGACAAGGTTTTACCCTGAAGGTATATGTTCTTGTTTTATCTTAGAGAAGATTAGAATACCTTCAATGTAGACAACCGCAACAATGTCCATTAGGTCCTGCAGGACCTCATTTATCAAAAATTGGAAAGTAGCTGGGCGGGCATGTAATGCATACATGATACCTGTACATAACGAAATGCAATCTTCCAGTCATCCCTCTAGCTGACTGACAAGGAGGTAAGTACCATGCAAATCCTATTTAGTTCGAATAATAACCTTTTTGACCAGCAACCAAGGATGTGAAAATAGGTGCCAAGTACTTGGTTTCTACAGTTGAAAGGGATCTAGAAGTCTGATATTTGGGTACGTAGGAGCTGGACATGAACTGAGGAGTCATAGTAGCTCATATGCAAACCCAGGGAGCAAGCCTTGACCAGCTTACCCACTCTTCCTATAATAGCTGTGATCATGTTGGGCTTGTGTACAGTCACTGCATCCAGTGCTCAGCATAGGTTGTGTGCAAGTTATCAGGTGGGAAAAATAGGTATTCTAAAAACAGCACTGTTGCAAAAAGTCTCACAATTTGCTCCATTGCCTGTCAACAGCTGTATACGTTTAATATAGCTGCAGGGACAGATGTCGAAACACCGCTTGCTGTACCCTTAAGAAACCTGCCTAAGATTGAATGCCTAAAAGCCTGTGCACATCAATATCAGTACTGGCCCAAAATCAGATGTGTGTTTTAATTTTTGATAGTGACAGGAATTAGCACAGTATGTGGTATAGTATTTGCCAACCAAAAAATAAATACCTATATTTCTTCTTATATTCCAATGGCAGCACTTAAATGACATGTTGTGCTATACAAAGAAGAAGAAAACAGTGTCTTCATGCCACATTTTTCTCATGATTAATTTGTAATGGTATTGTCCTCTTATTCAACACCAGAGTTGCTATTTGCTAAAGTGAATGAAAATAAAGAGTAAAACCCATGAACAACAACGGTTTTGCACCTTCAATCAGGTTGTAATCAGAAGTGCAGTTTCACGTAGGCTGCTGCTGAAAATAATTGTGTCACGGAGTGTTTTTCGATCTTATGCATGCATGGGCACTACCTACTGCCAATTGTAACAAACCGTCTTTCGGAATTTGCCTGCTATGCCCGGTGTTCTATCATTTCATCCTGTCTGCACCCATTGTGTTGATAATACTTGTAGAAGTGCTTCATCTCATAACACTTCTAAACCATAAGATAAGAATCTGCCTGTGCAGCCTGGCACCACAGGCAGGGATCAGATGTGCCAGGGTATATTCTAACTATTCTTTTCAGGGATGGATAAGTGGTGCAGCTGAAATCTGGCTGTTACCTTTGACATCACAAAGATCCTCTAATGGTGGCCATATTTGTATTATATTGTTTGAGGTTTTCACAAGTTAAGTGTAAAGTACTGCACTGAAAGTTTATATTAAAGTGTCTTCACTGTGGACTAGTGATTTCATGCAAGAGGTATAGCTACATTAATTTATAGATATTCCTTTATTTTGATTCCATATGTTTTATCATGATATTAGAGAATTGTTTTTATTGAAACAATAAAGAATGTATTTATAAATGTGTTTTAAATGTTGTGTGCTAATGTTGAAGATTGTAGTCCATCATCATACTTACTGAAATGTGTTAACAAGTAATTTTACTTTTGCAATTTTCTGTAACATGAATACTATCATTCATTATTAATGATGGATTTGCAATTACAATGTTATATGTGTCTTGCTGAACATGAATAAAGTATGCCATATTAACTCTGATCTGCTTTAGCTTAGCCATATTGATTTGCTAGACTCAGTCTTAAAGAAGGTGAGAAAGCAGTTTTTTCTTTTGCTAATGTGTCATATTTTTCACAGATGTCGTTCTCATAGAATGTTAGTTTGGGAATAGTTGTCCTACTGTTTTACCCATAGAGACCCTGAGAAAGTAACCTTGAGGAAGGTATACCGAGAAATAGAGAGTATGAAGATTGGATCAACTCATAAATTGTTGCAAAGTCATACAGGACAGCAAAGATGGCTGCCTTCCCAGGACGGTCCTCATAACGTGTCTTAATGTTGCAGATGCATGGCACAAAATGTGCCATGAATGCACAATAAAATCTTTCGATACATATGGCTTTACCCCTGGACAAACCCATAGACAAATCATCATACACTTTGGGCTTGAATTTACTGTTTCCATTTACAGACAAGAGGCATCTAGCAAAACAGGAAATGGTTCATTTAATTAAACATTACGGCCGGAAGAGCAGTTACAACACTTGGGTCTGAGGATTGTCTCTCATGAAACATTGAAATGTCCCATGTTTCCTACATTTCTCTGAGAGCAATAAACACATACACATTCTTTTCCTGGTAAAATATGTAAACTATTGACAAGGAGTCACAGATACAATTTCCAGATAGGGAATGCAGATGTGTCTCAACCTGGCATGGACACTACGTGGGCCAGCAGGTACATGTCCAGCTGTCTGGTCTGAGGGGCATGTGGTTGCTGCGAAAGCTGTGTGTGCTGTGCCCTGATTGGCTAAGTGTAGCTAACTACATGTTATGGTGTTTTGGGAATGCATGTTCCCGCTGGTATTTGTGCTTTACTGGGGCTAATCTTGTGGGACCAATTTTAGTGTTGTGGCCAATCTGGGGGATCTGTTCTGAGCTTATGTGTTTGACTGTTGGCTAAATGTCACCCCACCCGTGACCTATCAGTCATTAACCTTCAAGGCTGGGCCCCTTAGTGCTGGGTTTGACGGAGAGTTCATGATGGGGGAATCCAAGAGGAGTGATGTGACTTTGTTCGTTTATGAAAATGTATTGTTCGGGTATAAAGGTGTTTTGTTGTCATGTGTATTGATCGATCCGATGGCAATACCAATGCTAACAAGATCATTTGGACTTTGAGAAGTAAAGATCTCTTTGCCCTTGCCCAGCACCTTCCTAATGCTTGCTGAGAGAAGACCTATGGCCAGATTACGAGTACGGTGGTCCTAGGACCGTCGTACCCATGGTGGTGGTCCAAACGCCGCATCCTTGGTGGTCCAATTGCCAGATTTAGATGCTGGCAGTCGGACCACTGCATGACTGGTGCAACCGCCAGGATCAGAGATCCTGCAGTTGCTGCTGTGCAGAAAGCCGTGGTCAAGGATGGCGGTGCCAATCTGGGCACCACTGTGCTGATCATGATTTCTCCTTCCGCCGGCCATGAAATGACTGGCAGAAATGCAGAGACATGGCCACAGAGGGGCCCCTCTACCCCCCACGCCCATATTGTGGACAGTGCAGAGGCCCCCCGTCAGCCCAGTCGGAATGTGCACTGACTGCGGTGGCAACAGTGCACATTCCAAGTGTGCTGGTGGCACTGGCAGTGCAGCAGCATTGGCCTTGGCTCTTCCTTAAAGCTGATGCCAACACACTGTCTCCACCATTCGTCCCCGTGGGTACATTATAACATGGCAGTCAGAAGGCCACCAGCTTGGCTGCGTAGTCCCGACCGTCATCTTGGTGGTCCGATGTTTGGAGCACCAAGTTTGTAATCGGGCTCCTAAATTTTTCCCCTGACCCATAAGAAGACTCTTGACCACACTTCTGAAATGCTGACACTTTGCCTTTTTACCTACTTTTTGCCAACCTTATTTAGCTTCATTTTCCCCCAGATGTCATTTTTCAAGATTATTTTTGTCTTTTATTTCCTTTTTACTTTTGTCATAATGTTTTGGAGCCCAGCACATGTCAGTTAGTAAGTTGTTATCTTTAGGGACTTTCCCCTCACTTAGCTCTATGACATGAACACCTCATTGACTGCCTTCATGTTCAGGGGAGTTGGATAGCATTTGTTTTCTGAGTGTCAGGTTCTTCTCCTGTTGTTCTGCATTGCCCTTATTGAATGTTTAGTTTGCTTAATGTTAGTTTCCCTAAACGTTTCCCGTTGTTTGGGCCATCCACTGGTGATACTTCATCTGCATAGTGTGGTTTTGAGAATTATCTATATTAACCTAAATATCAGTTTGTAATAAAACCCTTTAACTTTATTTCCGACTTGGGTTTTCCTTGTGTGGCTAAATTGGACATACTGTAAAGTTAAATGTTGATTGAGTGTGATGTTAACCTCTGTCATAGGTCTTCCTCCATGTTTTTGGTTTAAGCAATTGCATGATATTAATGAGAAAGAAGGTGCATTAGCATGTCCTTGGTATGGAACATTCAATTTGAGGATTATTTACATTTATTTTTAGGGAACTTTTCCATGAGATGAAACTGCCTCTGAGGCCTGTACAATTTTAAGCACTTAATGCTTGGGAACATATAACTCATCAGAGACAGAAACAGAAGTATGAGGGTAGAGGGTAGAGTAAGAAAAGCAATAAGAACTGTTTAAGTGGCAAGATGGGGTAATTAACAGAAAGCTTGGCGAGCAGGCATAATAAAAGGAACTAGCTTTTATCTTGTCTTAACAAGCGAAGAAGAATAGCACTAAACAAAAGAGTAAGAAAAGACAGAGAAAGCAGAACAGGTAGCAGAGACAGAGATAAAAGCTAAAACCCATGTGAGTGATTGAATGATGATTTTATAAATCAGTTACTGTAAACTCTTCTGTTACCATACAATTCTGAGCAAATAGGAGTCTCAGGAGAGACATCAAGAATGTGACTTCTGATTTACCTACTACACCCATTTAACAGAACCCTAGTCAGACAGCCTAGAGTCCAAATTTGAAATGGGGCAGAGTTTTAATTTGAATCAGACAGGGCAAGGTTTAAATATTAACATTTCAGAGTTTAGGAATTACAGTTCTACAAAATAAAATGAGTTATGCTGATCCAGATGCACTAACAGTTCTAGAGACAATTGGTCTAGTTTCTCCTTTATATCGTCCAAGTATGATAGGAAATAATATACATGCATTAAATGTTCTAAATGTTCAGATTGTTTCACATGTACGAACCTCCCGTATACCCTAGCTGCTCCTAATGTTCCTTTATCACAAGTGCACAGGGATTTTGCTAGTCCAAGTGGTTCAGAATTAGAAAGAGTTCTTTCACTTCTGAGACTATTGGCCCCTACACACATTTCAGGTCCGACCCTGATGTAAGGCAAACAGGATTTATTCCTGATGCAAAGTTTCCACAGAGATCCTCACTATTTTGTGCCCAGATCAGAGCCTACTGTGCACATTGGTTGTAGTAACCCAAATAGGAGATTGCCTTTTAACACTGCGGAAGAAGATATGTCTATTGTAAATACCCTAGATCAGACAAATTTGACCTCTTCAATAGAAGACGCATTATGGAATCCTCCACTAAGTTTGTGAGGTTTTAATGTCCAGGAATTAAATGATTGGTTAAATGGTTTGAGTACTACAGGTGCAACAGGGAATACACATCACAATCGACCTGCCTAAATTAAATTGGAATGAATCAAGATGATATTGGGACCTATAGACACAGCTCAGTTAAATACTTACAGAGAGGACGAACTGCGGTTCATATGCAAAGATATTACAAAATGTGCAGGACAAGCTGATGAAAGACGAGCTGAATTAGCCCAGAGATATGATATTGATTAAGAAAAATCAAAACCCTTACAGAAGAGTTATAAATTAGGATTAAGTGATAAGGATGTCATGAACATGAGACCTCTGGAAATGAGACTACAGATTATAGAATAATTTTGTTACATAAAAAAATGGGGTGCTTTAGACAAGTAGGAAGAATGATAGGTAAAGAAAAGAGATCAGAAGAAAGTGAGAACGGATCTGTCTTTGGTTAGAGTAGGTCAGAGTGAAGGAAATGTAAAGATGCTTCCCATGAGAGAAGTTCCTGGTGGAGGATAAGTCAATATACCTCATAGTAGAATTGACATTCTGTCATCCACAAATGATTTCCCGAAATTGAGAGAGAAACCTGCTGAATGGTATAGGCAGACCAAATGATTTGTGAAACTTTCCAAAAGTGTGTGGGAAGATTTGAATACATTGTTTGACATTGTGGTTCCAAGTGACTTGTGGACTGAAAAGAAAGTCGGCATTGATTGGTCTGACAGAGAACCTCCAAGAGATCCAATGACAAATGTGCCGTCTGAAGAGGTGATGAAAAAGTATTAGAAATTATTTGATTTTTGAAAGACAAGGTGTTTCCTGAAGATATTGATTGGCTGAGGATTGACAAAACAACTCAGGAGACTAAGGAGTCAGAACATTCCTATTATGAGAGATTGTTGCAGGCGTTCAAGCATTTCAGTGGTACAGAGCCCTAGTGGAGAAAGATATGGGTAACTTTGTATTCAGATTTGTTCAGGGATTGAAACGAGAAGTGAATATCATGATTCCACAGCATTAGATTCGTTGGCAGAACAAACCGATTGATGAGATCCTGCGGTACGCAAAGTATTGCAGTGATAAACTGGATTTAAAGCAGAAGAAGTTGAAGGAAAAGTTAATCGTTATTCAATTGAAGGCTGCACAGAGAAATCATGATCCACAGTTTGCAAGTGGTATAAAGGGAGTGTATCAACAGGGAGCTCAGGTGATGCAGGGAAATAATGGTTTTCAGCAGCAAGGTAGAGGACGAAGTGTTCCTTCTGACCCGAAAGTACCCATGGATGTGACAACTTTGAAGAGAACTAATCAGTGTCATGTGCAGCAAATTGGGCCATTGGAATAGGGAGTGTCCCCTTAATGTGAATAATAATCAGATGCAGAATAAAGGATTCATGCAAACGCAGGAAAGTAATCAGTTACAAATGCAGAGAGTGCAGAGACCCTGAATGCAAAATTCAAATGTGACCCACAAGTGTCAATGCCCCAATAACAGTCAAATGTTTCCCGACAGAATCAAAACCAAGTCACATATATAAATTCAAATTAGGTGAAAACTCAGTTTCCTCTGATTGATTTGAGTGACAAGGAATTTTCAGACAGTTTCTAATTATGGTGCTCTAAAGGAGAAGAGGAATGTGTATTTGGTGCATTCTTAGAAGTAGACCCACGTGGTCCATACGAGGATGGTGAAGTGAGCTATATGTTCTTTTTAGGTGACACAGGTGGTACTCGCTCTTCTGCAGGAACAGCAGATGTACCAAACTTGCCCCTAACAGAAAAGAAGGTTCAAGGTGTAGGAGTTGCAAATCAGCAATTGAACAACCCTGTAACAGAAGCTGTCCCCATAACAATAGTGTCCTTTGCAGATGTGCACCAAATTGTGGTGTGTGATTTGAGTCCTGGAAGTTTGCTTGGATGCGACTTGTTATTCAAGTTAAATTGTTCCATCTGTTGTATTCCAAGAGGCATAGACATCCACATAAATGAAGAGGATGCAGCATTTAAAATTGTGAATCAAGCCTCAAGTGTAACATTGTACCCTATGCTGACCTGTAATGATTTACCCATAGATTGGAAACATCCTGTGTCCCTTGAAGTTTGGGACTTTTCAGCAAAGAAGATAGGTTTCATCAACGGTGTTCACCCTGTCAAGATAACTGTGAAACCAAATGCTGTGTATCCAAAAATATCACAATATGACATGACATCCAAAACAGTTGCAGGAATTACCTCTGTGATCAAGTTCATGATAGAACTGGTAACTTTAAAGGAGATAATGGGAAGCCTGTGTAACTCTCCCTGAATGGGACTGTGAAAGCACAATGGAAAATGCTACAGATTCCAGGATCTTAGAAAGGTAAATGCAATAATTGTTCCTTGTTGTCCCATGGCGCTGTATCCAGCAGTGATTTTATTTCAAATTCAATGTGAAGCCAAGTGGTTCACATTGATTGACCTGTGTCAAATCTTTTTCTTCAGCGCTTTGTATGAGGAGAGTAAGTTTCTCTTTGTGTTTCAGTTTGGCTGTTGTGTTTTGGCATTATGCTGAGTCGCACAAGGTTATGCCAAGAGACCGTTCATTTCTAACCAGATCTTGAAAAAGAATCTGGAGTCACTTAAGATGCCTTACCACTCAGTCCTGATTCAGTATATACACGATCTTATCTATTAATAGCATCAAATACTCAGGAAGCTTGCAGGAGTGATACAATTGTCCTGTTGAACCACTTATCTGAGAATGGACATAAAGTTTCTCCAACCAAATTGCAGTACTGTAAGAAAGAAATCTTGTACTTGTACTTAGGACTCCACTCTGAGAAAGGTGCAAGGAAGGTATAGCAAGAAAGAATCTCAGCAATTCTAAAAATGAACCTTCCAAAGACTCAGAAAAAAAGTCAGGATGTTTTTGGGAATGGTTGGCTACTGTCGCCAGTGGATTTCATACATTTCCCTTTTGGCCAGTCCTTTACGGAGGCTGACACACAAGAATGTATCTGATCCAGTACCATTGGATGACAACTGCATATGTGCCTTCACAGAGCTGAAAGAATATCTCTATTGTGCCCCTGCTCTGGGAATGCCTAATTACAATAAATGTTTTACTTTGTGAGCGGGAAGGATGCACTCTCTCAGTTTTGACTCAGTTGCCTGGAAACACAAACAGTCCAGTGGCATAATTTTCAGCCACTTTTGATCCTTTGGTTTGCCATTGCCTGGCTGTCTTAAGTCAGTCACTGCTGCACTTGTCAGCATTGAGCAGTGTGAAAGCATTGTCATGGGTCATCCTCTGAATGTTTTTGTTCCTTATTCCGTGGATATTTTGTTAACCTGTTGTTAACAACAGAGCAGTACGCGCTCTTTTGGCTACAAAAATGCAAAAACCCAGCACTCTCAAAACAAAGTAATTTATGCATTGTGCTGATATGTTGTGGTTTAACCTTTTGCATTGCAGAGTTCAATCCTGAAAACTTATTTTTAATATGCTTACAAATACTGTTCCTTTGAAATGTATTGCTGCAGGTTTTCAGAGTGTGTTAGGGTGTGGCCCCTTTCCAGGGCCTTCCAGAGAGTTTCCCTGCAACATGCCTGGGAGTTGTTCTGGGCTGGGCCAAGACTCTATAAAAGAGAGCCAGCCCAACTCCCAGTGCTCACTATTCAGAGGTCCCAGTGCAGAGCAGCAGCTTCTTCCTGAGCTCCTGTTCCGGCGGCCTATTTGGATTTTCCAGTCTTCTGCCCTTCATCCTTCATTGGTGATCATTATTCCAGGCGGTAAGACGGTGGTTAGACTGTCCCGACACCGTTATTGAGAATTTTCATATTCTTGGTTTAATTCTTAAATGAGTAACAGATTACTTGCGCGCTACCATTTCTTGACATTTATATGGTAGTTTACAAATAGGCAAGACGCGCAACTCGTTTCATGAGGATTTAACTTTGTTGTTCATTGCGCGCTACCATTTCTTGACATTTACATGGTGGCTTAAGAAGCGGAAAAAGAAGCGCGATTCGTTTCATTGTACTTTGATCTTGCTATTTATTGTGAGCTGTTGTTTCTTGACATTTACATCGTGCTTTACGAATCGGCAAGACGTGCGATTCGATTAATGATGATTTGACCTTGATATCCATTGCGTGTTACCATTTCTTGGTATTTTACATGGTGACACTCGAATCGGCAAGACGCACGATTCTCTCCTCGAGTTTATTTCATGTTGTTTATTGTATGCCACTATTCTAAGATATTTATTATGTAATATTCGAGTTGACTAGTTATGTGATTTGTTTCCTGAATCCATATCGTGTTATTCATGGTGCACAATCCTTTTATGGTGTTTACTATATATGTATATATATATATATAATGTATACTAGGACCATACAATATTGCATCTAGAAACTCTGGCCTTCTGTGTACTCTTAAAATGTTTCAACACAAATTGCGCATATTACAGATATATATATATATGTATCTGTAATATGCGCAATTTGTGTTGAACATTTTAAGAGTACATTTTAAGAGTACACAGAAGGCCAGAGTTTCTAGATGCAATATTGTATGGTCCTAGTATACATTCTCAAAACAGGATTTATATGACTGGTTTAAAATTTAGTCAGAATGTTTTTCTGATTCTCATGTAAAGGGAAGTACTTGAATAAGAAAGTTTTCATTTAATTCATCTTGATTCCCCTACAGGTATCCGGCCATCTTGAAACTTAATCATTTTAAACTTAACTCTTCGATTGTTCATGTTTTCAGAGTGACTAGGCTTAGAATCATAGTCTAGTATTAATTTCAGGAGATATAATTTTCATATCATGTGTTCTAACCTTTTTCTTACTACAGGTCTCCTTCCCAGCTGTTCCCTTCCTAATCCCCTCTTGAACTCTCTCAGTCTCTGTGATTTATCTATCAGAGTCTTGGAGCTGTTCAGTGGTGGACGTGTTGGGAACATGCACAGACCCCGAGGATCTGGTGACTCTGACACCTGTACCAAAACCCAGCACATGACAAGTGCTAGCCTCATCTGCTATGAACAAGTCATAAATCCTGCCCCTCACATAACACTTAAGAGATGTATCACTCTTATTCCTGCAACCTTATTGTCCTTACCTGCTAATGACAAAAATGTGGACTATATTGAGGAAATTGAGCATGACTGTCTGGATGTCACTGAGCTATGCACCAAGTCAAGGCCCGCTATTCAAGATATTCCACTTCCCAAGTCTGATTATGTGATGATTGTTGATGGTTCCTGTTTGAGACACCATGATGGAACCCTGAGAGCTGCTTATTCTGTGTTTCTGAACAGCTAAAGGTTCCCGTTTTCACTGATAGTCAGCATGGCTTTGGTGTTGTTCATGATTTTGAGCAGTTATGGTCCCAGAGAGGTTTTTATTACCTTTTCTTAACCCCCCACTGGAAATGGAAAGAAGGCTTACAATTTATTGAATGCATTGCAGGTGCTTGCCCAAATTGCAGTTGTGAAGTGCTCTGCACACCTCAAAGCCACTGATTTGTTACCCTTGGCAATAGTTATGCTGATGAAGTGGCAAGTTATTGTGCCCTGAATTGTACTGCCTTTAATGGTGAATATGTGAATGAGGGAAATGTTAAGATATTTACAATCTCTTGTTAACTGCTACAGATTTATGGGAGGAAGTCAAACGATTACAGGAAGAAGTGTCAGAAGTAGAAGAGCAGAGTTGGATTAGAGGAGGTTGTGTCAAGAGAGATGAAGATGATGTTTGGGTCTGAAGTGATGTAAGAATTATGATGCCTAACAGTTTGTTGCCACCTGTGGTGAGGCATTACCACAGTCCCGCTCATGTTGGTTGTGATACTATGCTTAGGATATTCCAGCAGACATGGTTTAATCCTAGATTCAGTTCAAAGGCAGAAGCCCTTTGTCACAGGTGTGTCACATGTTAGCAGATGAATGTAGGTAAGTATACTGCAGTTACACTGAGTCACATAAGATCAGGCGTCCCTTTCAAAAGATTGGTGCTCAATTTTATTGAGCTATCCATGTGCAATAGACTGAAATACATCTGTATGTGTTTTCTCTCACTGGGTTGAATCTTACCTGACTAAGAGAAATGACAGTCCCACAGTAGCAAAGTTGTTGCTTATAGAGTTAATACCCAGGTTTGACTTTACTGTACAATATCTCTAGCATCAGACCAAGGAACTCACTTCAATAGGTCAATGTATGTCATCCTCCTCCTTCAAGTTGTGCACCAAGTCTCTGGGAATGTGCACTTCTCTCACAGTACTGGATGTAACACTTTTACTACCACCATCTGTGCTGGACCCAGCCCATCTGGCTCTCAGGCCCAGCTCTCTCAATTCAGCACATGAGCTAGCGTCATTTTTTTTTCTCCATGGTAAGTTTTTTCCTCTCTGCCTCCAACTAGAGCCTGGCTAGTTCCAACTCATGCTCCATCTCCTGTTTGAACTTCTCCAGCTCAAGCTTCCTGGCTCTCTGCCTATTCCAGCTCCTCTGGAGATAGACCTGGAGAGGAAACACTGTTGCTCGCTCTGGAGCAAGCTCTTCCTCCTTTCATGCTGGCCCCCTCCCCACAGGCGATGCTGGTTTCTCTCCCTCCACCACATCACTCCCATCCTTTGTATGCTCACCATACTGCTACCTGATCGTGGCTCTAATTCAAGAGTCGCAAAGTTTCCAGAAGGCAAGGAAAAAAAGTCCAAGAAGAAAAAAACAGTTTGTGGTTGCATAAGGGTCTGCACTAAAACAGTAGTGTACATCAATCACCGTATGTCAAGTACAAATACAAGTTCTATCCTTACCGCTAATCACCAAGGTTAAAAATGCGGTCTCTAGTTGGCAGTGGTTTGTACCCTGTCCAAGTAGGGACCCTCACTTTACTCAGGGTAATGGAGCCACACACCTAAAGTAACCCCTGTTCATCCCCTTGGTAGCTTGGCACGAGTAGTCAGGCATATCTCAGAGGTAATGTAAAAAATATTTGTCGCCACACACACAGTAACACAGTGAAAACACTACAAATGGACACCACACCAGTTCATAAAAATAGCCAATATTTATCTGAATAAAACAAGACCAAAACAACAAAAATCCAACATACACAAGAACAGATTTCAATTTTAGCACAAAGAAGCTGGTATGCATCAAAAATAAAGCCACAACAGAGGTGATGCATCAGAAAAGCAAGTAATGCGCTGATTCTTTCCCCTCCAGGTAGGCAATGAGTCAATTCTTTCCCCCACTGTAGGACGATGCGTCAGTTTCCGGGCACCCAGTCTCAGGACCTTGCTGAGATATTGAAGATGTGATGCCCAGGATCAATGCGTGGAAAATTCTGACGTGCTGTGTGAAGGGTTTGTGGTGAGAACAGTCTTTGCATCGAATTCCCAGTCCTTGGACAGGCGCAGCTTTGAATTTACGGGCACAGGAGAGGCGCTGCATCGATTTTGCTGACGTGCCCACAGCAGTGCGTGGGTTTCTTCCCCGCAGGTTACCAGCTCCCATTTCTAAGGGCCCAGGAACTGGATTTGGCACCACTTAGCATGTCAGGACTCTCAGCAGAAGAGGTCAGGCACTGGTAGATGAAGTCTTTGATGTCCCTGAGACTTCACAATAGGAGGCAAGCTCAGTTCAATCCCTTGGGGAACCTTGGAAAGCAGCATGTAGAAAGCAAAGTCCAGCCCTTTTACTCTCAGGGCAGAAGTAGCAGCAGCAGGCCAGCACAGCAAAGCAACAGGCAGAATGGCAGGTCCTCCTCAAGCATCCAGCTCTTCTACCTGGCAGAATGTCCTCAGTCCAGAAGTTTTCTGAAGTTGTGGGATCAGCAGCCCAATACTTATACTCATTTCTGTCTTTGAAGTAGCCAAACTTCAGAGGAAAGTCTTTGCAGTCCACAAGACCCTGCCTCTCCCTGTCCTGGCCCCAGACACACTCCGGGATTGGAGACTGCTTTGTGTAAAGACAGGCACAGCGCTTTTCATGTGCAAGTGTCAGCTCCTCCCTCCATTCTAGACAAGGAAGACCCAGTAGGATAGGCAGGACACACCTGAGCTCCCTTTATGTGACTGCCTAGAGTGAATTCACAAACAGCCCAACTGTCAGTCTGACCCAGACGTGTATTCCACTGCCAGACTGTGGCACAGAATGGTTAAGCATGAAAATTCCCACTTTCTAAAAGTGGCATTTTCAAACTTACAATCAAAAACCAACTTCACAAAAAGATGTATTTTTAAATTGTGCGTTCTGGGACCACAAACTCAATCCCCATGTTACCCTATGGGAGAGCTAGGCATTGCAATAGTGAAAACAGAATTTGGCAGTATTTCACTACCAGGATATCTAAAACACACGTGTGAATGTCCTATGTTTTAAATACACTGCACTCTGTCCATGGGACTGCCTTGGGCCTATCTCAGGGGTGTTTTGCATGTAGTAAAAGGGAAGGTTTGGGCCTGGCAAGTGTACGTTCTTGCCAGGTAGACATGGCAGTTTAAAACTGCACGCACAAACATTGCAGTGGCAGGTCTGAGACATGTTTCTAGGGCTACTAATGTGGGTGGCGCAATCAGTGCTGCAGCCCACTAATTGCGTTTGATTTACAGGCACGGCGCACACACAGTGCTCTTTACTAGGGGCTTACTAGGAAATTAAATATGCCAATCACAAAAAAAAACAATCACCAAACAATTTCAACAGAGGGCATATGCACTTTAGCACTGGTTAGCAGTGGTAAAGTGTCCAGAGTCCTAAAATCAACAAAAACAGGTCAGAAGAAAATAGGAGGAAGGAGGCAAAAAGTTTGGGGATGACCCTGCAAAAAGGGCCAGGTCCAACAATCAGCCTCTTGGGGTCAGTGACATTCCCTCAGTAATGCCAATCGGTCACTATTTATTTCATCTGTTGTTCCCTGTCTGCTGAATAAAGATGGGGAAGAGAAAGGGAGATTTAGTGAATACCATTGACAAAAGGCCTAGAACTTACAACCCTGGCTTTTAAAGGTACTACAGTGAGGGCCTTATTGCAAAAAATAACACAGGGGAAAGTTCAACTGATCTTTCTTCTGCCTACTATACTTAGCGAGCCCCCAGGCATGGAGATCCTGCCCCTGAAAAAAGAGAGGCTCTGGGTCAGACTAGGCCTAGCAGACCCAAGGATGGGTTGCCAGTGGTAGAGTCAAACCCACAGTCTTGTATCTTATCTGGTAATGCCAGGCCATTGTACAGTTAGCGACCATGGATAAAAGCCAAAATCATCCACCTCCTCAACCCAGCCTCCCTGCATGAGAAAAACAGGGAGGAGTTGCAAGAAGCCTGTGGCTGTGGATGTTGTCTCTGTGGAACCTGACAGTACGTCATCTTCCTCACAGAACAGGGCCTTGAAGACTTTGGAGGTTGTTCTGTCTCTTGAGTCCTTTTTGATTTATATAGAGGACAGGCTACGGAAAGTGGTGGAAGGATTGGGAAATGTAGTCAGTACTCTAGAGAGTCTGGAGTTTACACTACGTAATCTGGGCATACCTAATAATATTCCAACTCAGGTCCCTAACACAGGTCACTTCATGCTTAAATTCCAAATTTCCATTTAGCCCCAGTTGATCAGGTCTGCTGCCCATCTATCGAGCACAGTGGAGGGCTCCTGTCCCTCTAACACTCTGTGGGCAAAAGAGAATAGTCTGCAAATAAAACTGCCCACTGGTCCCCCTGTTGCCTTTAGTGACTCTTCAAGAAGCAGGGGAAGACCTCCACATAGTTCTTATGGCACACCTGCTCAGGCGCATTAGTCTAACACTAAAGGCCTAATTCCCTTTCAGGTTGTGATGCAATTACCTCCAGCCTCAATGGCCATAGGACGGGGCACAGATGAGAGTTATAGTCAGATTATAAACAATGTGTTTCATTGGCTCTCGAATAGGCTGAATGTTTCAGCTTCCCCCTCGTATTATGAAAGTATTATGGTGTACAGGGTCAGCTGGATTGGAGACACCTCTAAGTCATGCGCAGGAGACTGCATTGTGATCAATTTTAGAAACCCCAGGTTAGTGGAACAGATTCTGTTCACTTTAAGGCTAAATCTGACAATGAGGACTAATTTTTTACTCTGTCCCTTGGGTTTCTTTTAACCCCCCCCCCCACAGCACACTAGGTTCCTCCCAGAGGAATTGTCAATTCAGACCCTGCCGGACGGGTGTCTCATTGTTCTTCAGAGAAGTAACAGATTTGCACCTTTAGCACAGCTTGATGAGCAAGATTAGCACACAGTCAGTCCAGATTCATCTTTGAGCAGGTGAAGGGTTAATCTGTCACCTGGTGGCCACTTACATTGGATTGCTTCTGGAGTTAGTCATATTTTGCGAGGTGACAGAGAGTTGACTTTGCTGCACTTATATGTAATCACCTGTCTACAACAGACTTGTGATATCACAGGAGACATGAGTATGGATGGTTATGCAACTTTTTCTGTTAATGGTGTGCCCTCGCCTCATGGTAGGCTGAAGGGGGGCCTAATAACATTTCTTAAACTGGTTTAGGATGCGAGTGGAGAAAGTCGTCATTGACTCACCTAACATCTAATGTGTGCTTTTAACTTTTGTCAATTACACTAAGTTGCTAGTTATAAATATTTCCAACTCTTCTTCGTCAACTGACACTGTTGCCATTGACCTAAAAACATTTTTAGAAGCTCATTCATTGTCTTCCTTTAAATCTACATCGATTTTAATCCTAGGAGCACCCTTGCATGTCATGTGGCTCGATGGTGGAGAACTAAGCTCCTAATCCTGCTTCCGACCAGGTGCATGTTAGCCACTCCCTCAGGGGGACTTCATTTATTCGGCTATACGAAAAGTAAGCCATAAAAGTACATGGTGTATACAATAAAATACATAAACGATGGCACAAAATCAAGATAAACAATTTAAATAATTAAAAAAAGACTAAAACATAAGTACAGATTTCAGGGTATGATAAGACCTTTCCTGATGTGCATAGCTTTTATAATAAAATGTGCCACCCTATAGCATATATATGGAGAATATAAAGCCAACAAGAGTTTCAGTGCATCCTGATGAGTTCTTAAGTGGAATAGTTGGAAAACAGGTTTAAGGTAAAAGACTCTAATATATTCATAGAAACTACAGAATAGAATAAAATGTAAAGTGCCTTGTTTACTCACTGTGTCACAGGGGCATCTATCTGTCTCTAGAGGACAGTGCCTAACGCGAGGGTATGCTACTAGGTGGTGGGCTATGCCCATCCTAAACCTGGTTAAAACAAACCTGTGTTGCGGGTTAGTGACCATGTAAAGATAGCCGAATTTACCTATGTTAGTAGAATAAGCTAGATAAAAACCAACAGTGGATTTGATAGAATCGTCTATCTTCCTTGTATTCCCCTTAGCTTTTATAAATGTTTCCTTAATGTTTTTTTGGGGGAAGGTCAGTGCATCCTCTGAATTCTGGATAATAGATATATTAAAAAAGGTTTTAAAAGAAAGTTCAATAAAAGCTATCCAAGGAATGCTCATGACGTTATCCAGACTCAGACAATCCAGTATTAGGTTTTTAGTGAAGCCAGTTACTTCCTTGGACCATATACTATGCCAATAGAGCAGGGGGGCAGGGGAACTTTTTAAAGAATGTAATAGCTGAATTTAACTTTATTAACCATATTCATTTGTTATCTGGGTCAAGCTTTATTCTGACAGTTTAGTGACACCTTTAAGGGCAGAGGCCTTTGTACCACGATTGACTAGATTATTGTGTCTACTAGTTTATTCGGTTGTCTCATTGATTTTAAATCCATTTGGAGCACTCGCAGTGATCACAATCTATTATGTGCAGAGTTTAGAGTGGAAGTGTTAGCTAACAAGATGTCCCTGTCGCATACAGAGCTGCTTGCACTAAAAGACCAGAGCTGCAGCTTAAACTGGCTGAGGTAATTCCAGATGACTTCTTAAAGAATCTGGTAACATCTTGCTTTACAAACTTTGGCAGTTGTTTACAGTTAATGAGTTCTGACGTCAGCATTCTAGATTCATTCAAACATATTACCTCTGAAATCCAGGAGGCCCTAACTAGCAAAGCACATGTGTTCATTAACTCAGGGCCCTAGTGGTTTGATAAGAACTGTCCAAATCTCATAAGGCTCTGCTGGTGGCCCTTCATCAGAAACCAAGGTGCAAAGTAGCAGCAAGGGATGCCAGGCATGTGTATTCAGTCATGTGCAAAGAATTCAAAAATGCCCTTAAATGGGAGGCCTGGGTGGACCTAACAGCTGCTTGTATTCTCAGGGACAGCTTAGCATTCTAGAGAGGTGTAAACCATCCTCTTTTTCATACAGATGCCCAGCCTAAATTGATTTAGACCATTTACCCCGAGCTTGGGTAAGCCATTTTGAGTCTATATTTAAAGAGGAATGTGTATCCCCCTCCCCCTTTCATCCCAACAGGTTATAGGTGCTCCTCTTCATTTGGGTGGAAGTTCAAAAAATCATTCAGGCCTTCCCATCTGGGAAATCCCCCAGCCCGGAGTTCCCGGAGATCTTTATAAAGCCCACATGGATCTCTGGTCATCCATTATCACCCAGCATCTGAATGCAGTAGCTTGTAGTCATCTCCCATCCTCATGGCAAAAATCTGTGATTGTCCCGGTATACAAAAAAGGGAACAGAGCCGACCCTGCTTGTTATAGCCCAATTTCTTTAGAAAATGCAGAAGTTAAAATCATTGGCCACATCCTATTCTATCGGCTGACAGCGTGGGCAGAGGAGCATAATATACTGACAGGCATACAATACAGTTTTAGATCAGGACGAGGAACGATTGACACTAGAGTCAATAAAGGCTACATTCATTGGGCCTCCATGGACCTCAACAAGGCCTTTGACATGGTCAATAGAACTAAGCTCTGGTTTGGGCTGGAGTTCATGGGTGTGGATAGCGCACTTGTCACTTTTCTTCATGATTTGCACACTGCTCTGGATGCTTCTGTAAGATTTGGCCCTAACAGGGAGTTCACTCTGTACTCAAGGTGGGAAGTGCACCAGGGCTGCATTTTAGCACTGATGCTTTTTATCTTGTATAGCAACCAGCTTGAGTGTTTCCGAGTGGATCAGTGCAAGGATGTCCCTAAGGTGGATGATAGATATGTGCCGGCCTTGATATATGCAGATGATATTGTCTTTGTAGTTGGTACGGCTAATGACCTTCAGCATCTGCAAGACGCTTTACCTTTTTTTATGGATAGTCTGGGACTGAAAAACACTTTCTCCAAAACATATACTGTGGTTTTCAAGCTATCTAAAGCCAAAACTAAAACGTATTTGATCAAAGAACATCAAATTGTCAGGGCTGACACATTTTGTTATCTGGGCTTATTACTGGATGTTAAACTGAATTAGCAATTTTTCTTAATGCCCAGGTACAGTCCTTTAATAGAATATCACATAGTAGTGAGGAGTTCTTCATGAGGCTCGGTGGGCTCCATATTAGATCAATTATTGATGTTTATGAAGATAAATGCATTCCACCAGTGAGTTTTGGCTTTCAAATCTGGGGATACACACAATGTAATCAAATTCAGGTGGCGGAAAACAAATTCTTGAGAAAGTCTTGAGGTTTCCACAAAGTGTTCCTACGGACATTGTACATGAGTAACTAGGGGTTGGCTATATTTCTAATTATTTGCATGCTCACCCATTATTATTAAGGATATCACTTTGGATGAAAGAGGAAATATAATTTAATAGAAGGACCTTACGAGACTTTCTTGGCTTGGTCCATGGACTACATATTCCATGACTAAACTATGTTAAGCACATCTTGTGCAACCTTGGTAAGTCTGAATTGTTCTCAGATCCAAATACAATTACTAAATCAGATATTCTTAAGTTCAAGCAAGCTTTTTTTTATGTAAAGCTCAGGAAAAAAGGTCAATGAGTGCGATATCTAAAAGTTACCTTGTGCACTGTTTATGATCAAACCCCCAAACCTTACTGAACCATGGGCCAGATGTATCAAAGGGTTTTACCCATTTTGTGTCAATGGGAAAATGCTTTGGTACCTATGGCCCCATATTTGTTGCATGACATACCTGCTCACCACAGACAGCTCTTATTTCCATCTGAATTTGTTTACCCAGCTATAAGTCGGCTAGCAGAAGTCATCCAAGCCTTCCCCTTGGACTTGTGACCTTGTTGCTGGGGTTGATGCCTTGCACATTATTTTTATATGCCCTGACTTTTCTAGATTATGTTTTAAGTATATTCGCCTGCTGCTTCTGGCAATTAATTGTACACAAGTTAGGGCTGCTTTATTGTATTTGCAATTTTTAAACTCACCAACTGTTTGTTTTTACACTTCTTAGTTTTCAGCGTGTGGGTGGGGGGGGCGGGAGTTCCATTAATGTGATGAGATCTTATGAGGAGTCATTTGCCTACTTGGCTGGATTGGGTTTTTGTCTCATTTGTGTCTTTGCTTTTACTTATTTTTATGATTTGCTTTATTCACATCGAAAAAAGTGATTATTGATTGATTGACTCCTTCCCCTTTGTCAATCAGTTACCATTCCAACTTGTACATTGGTAATTCGTTAATGGTTTGGGGCTGCAAATGCGTTTGTAAACCACTGATGCGTCTCTGTCCAAATTAGAAACAGTAGAGGAATGCACCTTTCATGTCCTATTTCTATTTGAGGTTTGGAAAGGATCGTAAAAGCATTTTTATGAGTTGGAAAGAAATTTCCAACCCTCAGACGCGTTTATGTGCATAAATAAAAGCGATTTGCAATTGCAAACCCCGTGATTATGTTAATGGCATGGTTTGCGATCACAAAAGGGATTTGTACAAGAAGCCCTTAATTTGTAAGTAATACCAGATACAGCGATAACACTACCATAGTCGGGATGTGGAGTGTTAAACTAGCTTTAAAGGGTGTGATACTTAAATAGGCTATAATTTGTATTAGTATTCTTACTGTAGGTTATTCTGCATTTGAATACATTAGTTACCTACCACCAGTCGTTTGCTGGTAGGACACTGCCGCTCTGTATCTGGGATATTATTTGGTATCCTGCATTTAAGTAATGCTGTACTAGTAGCAGAATGGTAGGAATGTGTGGTAATCCAATAACCTCAGCAGCCCAGCTTTTAAATGCATCAATCAACACGCACTAAACTACATTCTATTGCCTCATCTGTACTAAAAGCACAGCCACGCACGGTTCTATTTCAGAGCAGTCCTAAGGGTGCTTAAATATTTCATATTGACATAAATTGTGCTGCCTGGTACAATTTTGCATCAGTCCATTATGCTGGGAGCAATCCAGTTAAAGGACTCTTAACATATTTATAGTACAAATTTGAAATGAATGACATTGTCTTTTATATTCACTGTAAATAACAAACAAGACTTCAAACGTAGCGACACTCGCGTTGTAGTTTGGACATTAGAAAACAATATGTAAATTTGGGCACTGACGTTTTTGAGCAGATGCTAAAATCAAACGCTTTGGGATACTACTGTGAACACCACATCCTACTCATTGTAGCGTCTTCTAGGCAAATGTAGCTGTGAGTGATGCTATATTTGTCCTTCTGTTGATCATACTATGCATAATATTTGCTTATTGCTAGATTCATTCAGACACTGTCAAATACAGAGCTATCTGAAATTAAGAATCAAACTAAATAATTTCCTGGAACTGTATGGGTCTATTTTTAAATGTCATAATGGTCCATTCAGCTCCATGCAAAATGCAATGGCTTTGCTATTGTACAGCTGCACAAAGGACACAATGGTGAAATTGAAAACAAGCCTGAACTACTCATGATGATATGAAATATAAGTTGAAAAACTGTATTATACAATATTCGTAGGCTTACAGAAAACCTCTTTTAAATAAATGTTATTAGTACAAACAGATCAAATAAATGAATGAATGAATGAATGAACGAATGAATATTTTTTTTTATAAATGAATGAAGGAGATGTATACAGTCCAGCAAATACTAAGGGGTTCCGGCACTAAAACCTTTAAGAGACAGCTGAGTTTTAGACAAACAGATACTGAGATTTGTTTTCTAAAAATAAGTGATTCGGAATTTGTGTGATGAAAGTAGATTCCAAGCTCTAGGGAAGAGGTAGAAGGACTTTTTCATTATTTGCTCAGATGAACTTTGGGTGCTCAGGCCTTGGACAATGTGAAGGTGTGAAGACAGCAGCAGGAAGCTCAAGAGCATCTGTGCTTGATGAAGAGTGAGCCCTTGATATTAAACAAATCAATGGGTGATGCTTAACACCTTGAAAACAGATCATTTCTGTACCAGCAGTCAATGAAGTGACTGGAAGTGACCATGTATAGCATGGTGTGGGTGATGTTAGGAAGGAGCCTTAAGGCTGTGTTGGAAAGTGGATTATTGGTAAGGCCAGGTCGGTACCTGCTCTTAGCATTGGGCTACAAACCCCCAGTAGATCCAGTCAATGTCTCAGTAAATTAATCCTTGCTCAACCCTTGGTAGCTTTGCCCAAGAGCAGTTGGGCTTAACGTAGGAGACGGGTGTTTAAAGCATTTAATATCAACCAAATAGTAAATAAGCAAATCACAATACACAATAAAAATGAAATTTATAAACCGAGGAAAGGTTTTTATCTTTAAAACAACACCAAAATGACAATAGTCCAATGTAGGGAACCAGAGATATGATTTTTTAAAGATTAACAGTATAAGCAAAAGCAAATAGCACTCAAAGGATTAAATAAAAGGTCACCCTGGACATGGACAAAGTCCAGAGTTCAGGACGCCCACGATGTAACACAGTGACACTTACTTTTGGAAATGTTTCTTGATTCAGGAAAATGGTCCACAGCAACAACCACGGCTTCAGAGACTCTAGTTTGCCTTTTGGGGTCTGGGACTACAACACCCACAATGCAGTTCTTCAACTTATGGAGCTTTTTCCAACAGTTGCTGCAAACGTCTCCAAACTTCTGGCTCTTGTTCCAGAGTTCCCTTTCAGTCTTTGAAGTGTCCTCAAAGTTGATCCAAGATTTTAGAACACACCTCCCTGGCGATGGCTTGCCAGAGTCCCCTCTTCTGATGGGCGCTGACCTGTAGGAGACACACATAAACACTGAGGTCAGAAAAAAGCACATGTGATACCGCTGGCCATACATCCCCTTTTGGACAGACACTTAAAACAGCATTACAGCATTACAGCACCACACTCACGCAGAATGTCATGCATTAAACGGCTGTGCAGTTACAAGTTGTGCACACATGTTTACAGGCATCCACCACCATCACACACATTCATGCACCCCATCCGCCTACTCACCAGCACCTCTGGTCGACCATAAAACTTGGCATACAGGGGTAGAACCCCGTCCACCAGCTTCTCTAGCTCCTCCGTGGTGAATGCTGGGGCCTTTTCCCCTGTGACTCGTGCCATTTCCAGGACCAGAGTCAGGACACAGCAGCACACTCAGTGGAGTACTTGTATGCACGGAATCCGGGAGTCAAGTGAAGCTGGGGTGACGAAATAGCGTACGCTCCGCATCGGTGTGCACCGTCACCGTCGGCGGCAATCATGATAGGCCTATATTCCCCATTGACAACCATGTTAACCAACAAATGGGTGCACGGCGGTGAACACCGCCTTAAGCCATTACGACAACCGCTAGCGATATGAGGTCACTTCCACTGCTACATATCTGGATGACAGGGGGCTGACATTTTGCAAATTACTACACAGTTATTAATTGGTCATTGGCCCCATGCAGGCCCTATGGACCCCAGCCCTCAAACGCATAGCCAAAACACTAGTTACTCACCACAACAGTCCAGATGTATCAGTTAGGACATGCCCTTACAGTTTAACATCCTACTATGCTTAGGTGTCACCTACTTGTTTGACAGCAGTGTTTTATACACACCATATTGTGCAAATGAATTTGTGTCCCTCACATGTGTTCTCCACTCCTCCTAGGTACAGACCCATGTGGTGAGGGAGGGCCCCATCTGTGTACAGATCACTTGTTGATTTGGAGACCATGGTGGAACGTCACATCATTATCAATTACAGACTCACTCGTGCTACTATTGATGAACTTTGTGCATTACTGGATCCAGCACTGAGACCAGCTAATCGGAATCAGCATGCCATCCCTACTGAAGTGCAAGTGCTCTCTGTACTCCATTTCCTGGCCACGGGCTCATTTCAGGTGACTGTGGGCATGGGAGCAGGGTTTTCACAGCCAATGTTTTGCCTCATCCTGTCCAGATTCCTGGATGCATTCGTACAACACCTGCAGTCATATGTGAGGTTTCCTCAAAGTGCTGAACTACCTTCCATCAAGTCAGACTTTTATGCCTTGCCAACATTCCCCATCTGATAGGTGCCATCGATGGCACCCACATATCACTCATCCCACCAAGAGTAAGTGAAAAGGTGTACAGAAACAGGAAGAACTTTCACTCCATGAACATGCCATGTTCCCTGGATCAGTCCATGATTCATTTGTGCTGCGGAACAGTAGTGTGCCACACATGATGGAACAACTACAAGGGGACAGAGGATGGATCATAGGTGAGTGTGGCTGACACATTTTCTGTACATTGCTGACAGCCAGGCTGTCTGCAACTGAGGGTAGTTAGTTACAGTCATGTTTTGCCCACTTTTGCAGGTGATTCTGGCTACCCCAACATGCATTGGCTCCTGACACCAGTGAGGAATCCTAGAACAGATGCTGAGAGAAATTACAATGAGGCCCGTGGATGTACGAGGAGGGTGATTGAGCGCACCATAGGTCTCCTGAAGGCTAGATTCTGTTGCCTCCATATCTCTGGGGGTTCCCTGTGCTATGGCCCTGAGAAGGTGTGTAGAACAGTGGTGGCCTGCTGCATGCTGCACAACGTGGCTGTGAGGAAATCTATCCCCCTCTTGGAGGAGGAGGGTGCGGTATATCCAGACTAGCTTCCTCTGAGAGTGGATGAGAGTGATGATTAAGAGGGGGAAGATGTACACTCCAGGAACCAACTGATCCAACTCTACTTCCAGGGACTAAGAGGTACTGTTCGCTGATGTTGTTGTCTGTACTGCATACTGTCAGTCTGACTTATTCTCTATGGGGGTGTTGGGTCTGTAGCCATTTACACTGTAACATGATTTTCAAGTGCCATGTGACATGATAAACAACTTGTTAGACATTTCTGTTTACTCCACACCATGTTGTACGTGGGGTGCCATTCCTGCAATAAAGGTCTGATTATTGAATTTAAATGGCAAATGCATTCACACTTCGATTTGATTCAACATAATGACAAGGGACATTGACATTGGTGTACATGTGTTTTAATAGGTGTCAGGGATGCCATGGTGCTCTCTACAGTGATGGGAGTGGGCTGACGGTGGATGTCTACTGGCTACATGGTCTCAGCGATTAGTTGCAGTGGTAATATGTCCATCTGTATTTTACAAGCTGCTGAGTTGGTATTGGCCTGTGAGGATGGTGGTTCAGTGGCACAATTGGGAGACAGTTCATGTCAGAGTCAGTCCTTTGATGGAGCCTTGGTCTTGGCAGGTGTACCAGTACCATATTTGGTCCTGAGGGACTGTTTGAGTGCCTGGTGTTGGGCTGTATGGGTAGAATTGCTGGTCTCCTGTGTGTCATTAGATAGTGGCACCGGTCCAGTTGCTGCTGCTGATGTTGATGGCTGGTCTGTATCGTGGTCTGTGGTAGGGGCTTCCTGGTATGTGGGGTCTCAGGCTGGGTTGGGAAGTGGTGCAGCAGTGCCCCTGCAATAGTGGCCTTGAGCTCTTTCCACTGCTCCATGGCGTCTTGGTGGTGTGCTATCTGCAGCCTTTGATTCTGCTCCAGGGTGGCCATGATCTGGCCCATCCTGTCCTGGGTATGGTGGTATGCTCCCAGGACCTCTGAGATCACCTCCTAGGCTGCAGCATCCATCCATTGGCCTCCTCCCTGGGCCACTGATGCCCTCTCACTGGGCCTAGCCCCCTGTGCCTGTGACCCCTGCACAGGTCTGGCGGTACCACTTGTACTGGGGCCATCATCATCCTGCCTGTTGGTAGGTGGTGACTGTGGCCTCTGTCCTTGTGTTCCACCTGTCTGTGGCCTGGATACACTGGTGTGGGGTCCTTTGGCCAGAGCTGATGTTGCTGTCCTGGTGGTAGGGGTGTCAGTGGTGTCCTGGGTGGGGCTGCTGGATGGTGACAGTCCGGTGCTGTGTGATGGGCCAGGGTATTCCTCACTGCCCATACTTCCCTCACAGGTGTCCTGAGTAGTGCCTTTGTGGGGCGCTGCCACTCCTTGTCCTTTCTGTCAGGGTGGCATGGGTGGTGGTGCCTGTTGGGGGAATGGACATGTATGTTACATTTACAAGATCGGATGGTGTGCACAGGGCAGAACTATTTTGTGCAGGTTTTCCACTGATGGGCCATGTAGGGTCCTTTTGTGAGCTTGCCATTTCATTTTTAATGGGATATTGAGGTGCATTGTGGGTGGTGTAGTGCCATTGTGATTCCTTGCAGGGGTAGGTGGCTGTGCACAGGGGGAGGGATGTGGGCCTGCTGGTGGGTTTGTGGGCATGCAGGGTGCCCGATGTAGTGATTGTGGCCTGGGTGGGGTAGTGGTCCTGGTGGCAGTTGGAGGGTGAGATGGTGCATGCATTACAGGTGTGGTGGATATGGGGTAATTGTAGATGACTTACCCGAGTCCATTCCTCCAGTGAGTCCTGTGAGGCCCTCAGGGTGCAGGATAACCAGTACCTTTTCCTCCCAGTCAGTGTAGTCGGGGGTGTTGGTGGAGGTCCTCCCCCAGTCTTCTGGACCGCAATGTTGTGCCTCAATGCCATGGACCTCACCTTCCCGAGCAGGTCATTCCATCTTTTGCGGATGTTGTCCCTTGTGCGTGGATGGTTTCTCACTGCGTTGACCTTGTTGACTATTGTCTGCCATAACTCCATCTTCCTGGCTATGGGTGTGTGCTGGACCGGTGGTCTGAATATTTGTGGCTCAACCTTGAGTATCTTGTCAACCATTGTTCTTAGCTCCCTTTCTGTGAAGCATGGGTGCTTAGGGGGTGCGATGGTGTGTGTTGTGGGTGCTGTGTTGTGTGGATATTGGTGAGGGTCCTGTTGTGTGGTTGTGTGTGTGAGTTGTGTGTTGTTGCATTCAGCGTCTGCTTGTAGTGTTGTCAGTCTGGCTTCTCCTATTGGTGGTGCAAAGCGTTGTGGGGTGTGTCTGTGAATGTTTTATAGTGTTGTGGATGTGTGTCAGGTGTGTGTGATTCAAACTTGCCAATGTGTGCATCTCTTGCTGCTAGGTCCCATTGCTGGCCGTGGTGGTCTGTACCGCCATTGGTCGTTCAGCATCCACTGACCGCAGCAGTGATTTGTGCATCATTATTTGTAGGGCGGGGGATTTGTGTGCTCGGCGGTGGCAGGGTAGGATGTGCAGCTTTTCCACCAACAAGGCCCTGGCAGTGGCTGGTGGCAACAAACATTTTGGTGGGTTCTGTTTTTGGCATCTTTATATGGCAGGCTTCTGTTCACCGCCAATTGCGGTATTCTGTTCACCGTGGCGACGGTGTTTACCGCCATGTTCATAATGACCCCCAAAGTATTGATCTAACAGAGGCTCAAGGTCAAATGCAGAGTTAGGGAAATTGGATTAGATATTCATAATATTTTCCTTGAAACGATGCCAAGATCATTACAGAGAGAATGAATAGGCAGCATGGTAGTATCATTTGTCTGGGATAGGCTGTGGACTATGGAAAAGAGATCACATGTAGCATTTTATGACTCTTCTGTTTTCAATGTGTAATAGTCCTCCTCAGCCTTTTTATGATGTCTTGGTATTTCCTGATAGCGGCCCTATTTTCTGATTTAGATTTTGAGTTGTACAATTTTCTACAAATATGCTCCAGGTCTTTACTGTGATGCTTAGTAGCCCCTAAAGCGTCAAAGTACCAAGGGGCCAAAGGGATGAATCTATTGGATGTTTTAAAGTGCGTGGGGTCGATACTGTCCAAAGCGGAAGAAATCTATTTATAAATTGGTGGCAGAATCCTCTATATCTGTGCCTCTCTTCAAAGTAACGTGGTTGGGAGAAGAGCTGCAGGTTACCTTGCAAAGTGTAGCCCTGGGGTGAGATTTTATAGGCCTTGAAGAAAGAAATGACTACTATGAAGTGGTCCATTTATCAAAAGGAACTCCTGCAGGATTGGACTGTAAGAGAGAAAGGGGAGTGTGGACTGTAATTGAGCCATTGCTTATGAATACTGGGATTGTGGCCACTACATGGATGGGATGTTTAACTAATTGAGAGAAACTGAGCGCCAGCATGGAGTCACTTAAACTATCTGTTTCCCTTGTAGATAGGTCATCAAAATGCCAGCTCAGATATACCAAGATTATGAATTTATGGACATTAAGAACATAGGGTTCAAGGAATTGTGACAGACCCTGCGTGAAAACAAATCATAGACCTGGCAGGTGACAAAAAAAAAAGTTTCTCTAATGAAGGAGGTGGGGCTAGTGTTTGGAATAAATATGAAATCCTCATCCTGAGGTATGGTAGTAACTAAAACTGAGCAAGATTTGGCTTTGTTGCAAATGATTGCAATACCCCCTTCATGTTCATAGGAACGTTTGTGTCAGATTACAGCATAATTTGACACTATAGCATCTGCAATATCAGGCCCAGATTTGGTCTGTAGCCAAGTTTCTCCTAAACACATCTTATCCGGCTGATAATGTCTAGTAAAATAAAAAAACTCAATTTTGTTTTTCAGTAAGGACCCCCCATTACTAAACTAGGTGGATGTTGTAGAGGATTTGCTACTTGGGTATCACATTTTGGATAGTGGTGAGAATTTAGCTGGAGGAGTAGTGCGGAACCCCAATTTGAGGCTTATGCCACATAGGCCAAATGTCCCACACCAGTGCTAAATTTGTAAATAAAAATGTGCTAGTGCTCAAAGCTCTCCTCAGGAACACGCGGCTACTGCAATTAACTGTGCGAGCACAAAATACTGAGGCAACGTAATCCTGAAACTATTGTGGGCGTCTTTAATGCATTTACAGACACTCCCTACCCCTTTAGCTCACTCTTGCAGCTTTTGGCTATCTGCTTTTTTATTTTTCTCTTCCCCCTTCTTTCCTATATGTGCCTTTTCTCACAGTAAATGCTTGAGGCATAAGAATAAGTGCCCGTCCTCAGAAATAAGTGCCGGTGCCTTGCCCCAGAAACCACCAGCTCAAATTAAGCACTGTCTCACACAAACCTGTGCTGCACGAGCCTAGGTCAAGAGGGGGCACTGTAAATATGTGTGATCAGTTGCCAGCAGTGGTGAAAGGAACCTTGAGGAGGACTCCCTGCAAAGTACAAGGAGGCTGCACCCGTCCCCTGGCCCCCCACCTAACACCTCCCAGACCCATTCAGTGAACAGGGCTGAGGAGGCTCCCTGGAACTCGGCCCACCCCATCCCCCCACACTGCAGGACCTGCGGGGGCTTATGTTACACCACTGGTTGCCTGGGTATTATGAAGGAAGCTCACTGCGTAAGTGAGGTACTGGGGGAAAGACGGGCAAAGAAACCAACCTTTCTGGTGCTGGATGAAGTACAGTAGAGGATGGGCAAAGAAGGGTTTGCCTTTGGTGTGCCAGTAGTGTGCCCTCTGTGTGGGCATGCTGCCCTATAGCCCACCATACATGAAGGACGCAGTTTAGGGAATGGAAAGTTTGCATCTTGGGGATTATTTCCTACTTTTTGACACAGGCCAGTGCAGCAAGTCACTTTGCTGTGCTGGCCTGTGTCAACAGAGAAAAGGCGGCACATCCCTGTCCTCTTCCACTGTGCTGGTGCACAATTGGTTGCCTTGTACCAATGCTGGCACCCTTGCACTATGGTGCAAAGGTGTCTGCGTTGTAGTAATGATTGTTTTTGTGCAGGAAGGGACACCTTCCTGCATAAAAGCAATCAATGGAGGCGTTTTCCTTTCTCTATGTGTGCTGCAGAATTCAGCTCACATAGAAAGAAGAAAAAAGAGGAGAAACAAAATTATTTCTCCTTGTTACCCTTCCCTGGGCAGGTGTATGCTTTTGACATATTCCCAGGTTTGCAAATCCTTTTAAATCTGGGAATGCGTCAAAATCCATAGTTTTTGCGTGGAAACACCCACTTCAACGCCCATGGAATGCCTCTTTGACACAGAGTAAGGCAACGCAGTGACTTGCACTGCGTTCCCTTACTCCATATCTAGAAAGCCATGAAAAGACACACAACGTGTCTCTGGGTGGCCTTGTAGATATGGGACTGCAGCATGCGCCGCCGCAGTGCAAGCCATTGGTGAATATGCCCACTAAAATGTAAAAAGGGTAGATAAATAGATAACCTTCCTGGAACTCCTTTTAGTGAGATGTACTGGGAACACTAGTAGAAATATAAAACACATAAACAGAAAACACATCAAATAAAAAGAAGCTATCATTATGCCTTATGTACTTATTGCCTAACAGTATTAAAGCCACAGGAAAGCAAAATGTGATGTTGAGCGGAAATGTTGCAGCCCCTAGTCTTAAAAACAAGCCAAACATTTTGCCTACACATTATAAGCAAGTAAGTTATTCAGGAGATTGGAGATCTAAACAGAAATGTGTGTCCTGGTCTCGTGTATAGCATGGGTTCAGGAGAAGAGTGGAAGGCAAGCATTTTCTAGCTGTTTACCATGGATTACTGTGGATAATGTTAAACTGAATTCAGAGACCAATTATTTGCAAGACACCTTTGTTTTCGAAAACGTCTTCATTGTTCATTTTTCTCACTTTCCCCTTCATGTTTGACTATAGATTGTGTTCCGGCTTGACTAAAGAGAGGTACAAATTGTATGGTTTTGTCAGTTATGTGCTTTCATTATTGCTTCACATAGTATGACAATGAAAGAGTGTTTCCTGAGGCCCATACTTTTCTTCTCTGTCCTTATATGATTTTAAAGGAATGGCCTATATATTCATCTCAACTAAAGGCACACTGTTGAAAGAGGTGAGTTTGGCTGATTCAGACTTGCTAGACATTGCTTTTTTTTAAAAATAATGACATATAGAGTGATGCAACGTGCAGCAGACAGCTGCCACTGCCAGTCTTTGTGCAGTTTTTAATTCTGTAGTGTTTCTCCTCACACAGTATTCGGTGTATTCACATGATGTTAATAAACGTCGTGTTATATGATATGCAGTCTGGTTAGCACAGTGGCGCAGTAACCGTTACTCCTTTAACCAGTTTCACAAAGTTAAATACATATTTTTAGAAATTCTCAAAGTAAATCGGGTGAATGTGATTTTTTAAGTTTTTAAAGGTCTACTTCTAAAAAACACTAAAACTGACCTGGAACTTTTGATACCCACTGTCATGACTGTCACAATACTTAGGTTTTAAGAATGATTCAAGTTCATTGAGCATATCTGAGGAGATGACAAGCATCCCAAGTAGATAAGCTCTACTTACCCTACATTCTAGACACATTCCCAATATTAGATGTAAGAAAATCCATCATGACATTTGACGTAACGCTATGCTGCTGCGTGGTTGCCAAGTGGTGCACAGTTGACGGGTGGTTCGCATAGAGGAGCGGAGCGGAGAGGCTGTGATTTGCAGTGTAGAATGCGGCGTGAGGCGCGGGACATCATGGCAGCGGGGCAGCTTGCCTCTCACCAAATCGACACCATCGGAGCCAGAGCCCACCCACTCCCACCCATGCCCGCTCTGTCACGGTCTGCATATCTCTTACCGCTGTAGGCTGCAGTACTTGGAGGAATGCCTGGTTTCTTACTGGTTCTGGACTTGCCAATATAAGGGCAACCCTTTTGTGTAGCCACGGTGTTGCTGACTAGAAAAATGCCAAGGCAGACCGTACCCTCCAGAGGGAGTCACAGAATTAAATCCCAAGTAATAGGAAAAACCCTCTATCACGGGAACAAAAAAAATGAAAAAGACAAAATAGAAATCAAATCCACAGGGAAAAATGCAGGAGCGATAAGAAACTGGAAACAGGAGCGAGGATCACCACCAGGATGGAAGTGTTTGTAACGCAAGGATGGAGAGAACTGCAGTGCTTATATATACCATGAAACAGGAAGAATGTACAACACCATCTTGGATTGGGAAAAGCCACATAGAAATGAATGAGAAAGAAAGCCAAGTAGAAAAGGAAAAGGAACAAGGCCTGCTGGGAAGTCAACCACCACAGAAAAAGACAATATGGACGACCAAGAGAACAGGAAACGTGAAGACAGAAGAAAAAGAAGAAAAAAGAAGAAAAAAAAGAAAAAGGACCCAAGTAAGGTAAGTGGGAAGGGAAGTCAGGGACGCTGCCAGGGGCCACGGCGTGACCTGGAGCAAGCATGAAATGTGCCTCCTGGGCCGCACCGCAATACAAAACACCAAATGAGCACCAAAAAACAGAGTGCAGGGGTTCTGTTGTTCTGAAACGCAGATTGCCAGCCCGACCTCGGCCCGAAAAAGAGACGCTGTGGTAGTCCGCGGCATCACACACTCGGCCAGTTGGAGTTCCAGTGCCTGAGGGGTAGGTAGCAGTTAGCAGGCAGAAAGCGTCCGTGGCCCAGCTGCCCAGCTGCCCTTCGCCATTCACCTAGGGAGTCGAAGGTGAGGTGGTAGGGCGGCTGGGGTCACGGGGGGAGTGGAATGTGACGAGAGGTCATTGGCTGCCTGACAACCATCATCTGTGCTCACGTTCTCCAGTGGATAGGCACACAGGCTGTAACACATACTGGGAGGGTGGCGTAAGTGTAGTCATTACACTTCACTACCTAGAGACAGTAATCAGAGTGCCAATGCTTGAGGCTTGCAACCTATTACAGGGCATTGGGCTCCAGCCACCTTTTAGCGCCACCTTCTAGCACAGAAGCGGCTGGTGTTAGTCTGTTGCGGCTTGTGCTTAAGGGTGAGCTGTCCTGAGCACCTTATTTCTGGCACACACATACACACCCTCTTCCAGACCTAGTCATCAACCAACAGCCGCCAGCCACCTCCAGCAACCTCCAGCCACCTCCAGCCACCAGCGAAAGGAGCAAGAATGACATTAACTCAGGGGAGGAGAAAAGCAACAAAGTGGCTAAGGCAAAGCTCCCCTGAATCATTGCATCCAACGGCCCAGCCAAGTGACTCTACTGAAGGGGGCCTCCCCACCAACCTAAAGTTGCTGAGAAACCTGTCAACACCCCAAATGAAATAGTAGGAGAGCACAAGAAAAAGGAATAAAAAATATGGACTTTATCGGTTTTCTATCAGCTAAGATGGCGGCCAAGCCTGTTAGAGCTTCCAATGGCGTTTTCTTCTCATCCCCAAGAATAAGCACGGACACTGACATTGGGTCAACTCTCTCAACTCTCAAAGCGGCAGAGAGGCCCCCTCACAAAGCGGAAAATCTTCATTTCATTATCCCTAGCGTAGTGACCAGGCCAGAAGTGCGTATTTGTAATCAACAGGACTCCTTCTCCACTTCAACGCTCAGCAACTGGAACAATTTGAGTCAGAACTCCCCTCTATGTTTCTCCCACTCACTGCATTTACAGCACTCAGAGCAGGGGGAAGAATCAGTGACTGCATAATGATGTTTGATCCACCTCTTATTGACCTCTCTGATAATTGTGCCACTGCTTTTCCAACCGAGTCGATGGCCTGTGAAGATCCTACCAATATCACTACTCTCACACAAGAAGGGCAGGAGCATCGCTCAATAGGCACTGTGCTGGGCAGCTTAGAGGAGGCATATCACCCAGAGGACCCCTCTTTGAAAGCTAAACCTAAGGAGGATCGGTCAGCTTCTGGGGAGGATGGGGCAAGGGCCTCGTGGCAGGCCCTTTTGTCAACCATGGATGTGATGTCAGTGGCGATTCAGTATAAAGCGGACAAACAGGAAACTCAGGTTGACATACTCAGTGTCTTGGCGGTGCACATAGTGAGCATTGACAAGAAGCTCCAAGCATTGAATGACCTGATAAGAAGGGCACAGACTCACTCCTACACTCAGCAAGTGTTATGCCACTGCGCTTCCTCATGAGATAATTTACCCAAGACCATTGAAATTCTAAATGATATCTTGACATAAGTCAGGGCCCAGACCCTCAGATCCCAGGATGGGTATTGCAGGAGGAAAGAGACTGAGCATGACATCCATATCGAAAAAAACTGTGCTGACAATCAAAACAGTAATCCACAGGCCACTTGCCTTTCCCAACAGGAGGAAAACCAGAGCTCACTGGGGCATAGTAAGGATTTCAAAACTCAAGCCACAGGTCAGAGAAAAAGTAGCAGGTGAAACTTCCAACACCTTTGGAGTAAATGAGGCTTCTTGTAGAGAAAGAAACTTCTTACGTAGAGAAAAGAAACAGCTAAGGAAAGCTCGGAAGAAGGTCAAGGGGTCTAAGCACAACACCATCTGGAAGTCATTCGCAAAGTCTATTGGCACGCAGGGTAAAGAACCTGAGGGTCTTGTTGAGGGAGCCTTGGAGGACAGCAGCACAATTCTCACACAGTAGTTGATAATGCAAAGAGCTAAACAGTACAACCCAAAGCTGGAGGTGCCCCATATAGAAGTCGATCAACTCTCCAAAATCAGTTATCTAAGGATACAAGGCTTTTGAATGGCCACCAGGGCATAATTCCAGCTCAGCATGAGATTGTAAACTTCGTACTTGTATAGCGCACTACTCACCCGTTAGGGTCTCAAGGCACTGTACGCATACCACTGTGGAACCCCTCCTGGCTTTTCCCTGTGAGGTGCCCACGCCTGGGAAACCTCCAAGGTGAAGCCAGGCATCCCAGCACTGTTGGGGCCATTGGGGAGATTAAGCAAGCTATAGCCCAGAGTTGCACCCATGAATTAGATTAGGCACCGATGCGAGAATTATCAGGTCTGAGGAAATTGAGCCCAAGACCTGCCAAGGCAGGAATTGAACCCTGGTCCCAGGCCAGATTTCAGCATCAGCATCTGCTGCTCTATCCATTGAGCCACACTTCTCCACTATTGCTGCAAGCAACCTCCCGGAAGAGGAAAAGGTTTCTAATATCTGCCAGATCACTGATCAAGAGAAACAATGGGGCAATGCTGTGTGGGTGGGATAATAACAAACATTGGGAAGCCAGTCAAACACCTGCAGCAATCGATCACAGCCATGGATGTGCAAGACCTCATAACAGCTAAATATCATGCCAGACACTGGCAAGAAACATGATATAAGGGAAGATATTAACCTTAAACTGCTGATACCAACAAGCTCCCAAGGACAACGGACCCTACAGCAAGAAGCAGATTTGACTGACAACGAACTCCTCTTCATCCCCCAGTATAAATCAAAAGGGGCCTTTGATATCTTAAATAGAGGAACAATCATTAAACTTATAAATGAACTCTGGACCCCAGACCCACATCACCTCGAGCGAGCTGCAGAAACTGGAGTTCATCTCTCAACCATATAACTGAGATAATGAAGCTGCACTAACTTCTTGGACCTCCCCAGCCTTCTCTCCCCAAATCCTGGCACATCTAGACATCTTTAGCACACTGGGCATCACGTTACAATGTCATGAACCTTGTCAATACCCCAACCCCCTGCTCCTGGGGGGTCTCAGTGCTGAAAGGAGCGGTTGGAGCAGCTGCCACTCCAAACAGGCGAGAAACTCTAATTATTGTAAAGAGTCAAAGTTTACTCCATCAGGGACGTGAGCATCAAGTATATATTGGTAGGCCGCCAACTTGGAATCAGGCAGAGTGGCAACCCATACGGATCTACAATAGCAACTGATCCTGATGAAAGATCTAGAGAGCATACTGCTGTAGAGGAGAGCCTCTACATATGTTCTTGGAATTGCCACGGACTGAAGCAAATGGCAGCAGATGTGGACGCATTGATGTTCCTGTAGCTGTTTGACATCATCATGCTTCAGGAAACTTGGTGCACGGAACCAATCCAAATCTCAGGTTATGTCAGAAGATATGTTCCTGCCATAGGGTTTAAAAAATGTGGGCATCCCAAAGATGACCTTGCTATTTTTTTCTCATATAAAACCAATTGGGCCATCAAAAGAAGTGACCTTGGCATTGATTGGCTGCTGCCAATCAAGTTTGAACCCCAGGATCCAAATGGTACCAAAACCTCGCTGTTATTAATCAATGTGTATGTTCACCCGAACAAGGACCAAAACAGGGAAAACATGGAAACACTGTTAAATATTTTTAAAATGTTGCAGAGGCAATACAAGGAGTCCATTCATTTTGTGTCCAGTGACTTTAACGTTGACTTGAGCAAAGGCCACACAATAAACGAACACAAATATCACAGATTGCACTTGAACAAAAGGCTGGAAAACCTTGGCTTCTGCCGACTGATGAAACACTCGGGGGGGAGATTCCCCCTCACCAGTAACATTTTCAAGTAGATTATTAAAATCAATAATAGACTTTATGTTAATAAATGAAGCTGCACTGCCATTAGTCTCCACCTATAATGTATATGCACACCCAGAGAGCTATCACTTTCCACAAGCCATACATTTAAGAGTGGCATGGAAGCAATTACCGTCTGCAAATATCATCATCGCTGCCCCGACAACACATAATGCAAAGAAACTGAAATGGCTCGGACACAGCATTGAGAAAGTGATGGAAGAAGTATATAGCTGTGCAGGGGCTTTAGAAGAGCTTAAGATAGATTTTGAGAACCAGGAACAAGCAGCACTGAATTCAGGAGCAAGGGTGACTGCATGGAAGCACTTAAGCAATGCACTATTGATCACATTTCCTAATAAAATCCCTTTTACTAGTTCTGCATTAGTTGCAAACAAAGGCCTGAAAGGTGTTTCTGTAGAGCAACCGTGGTACAACAGAGCTCTGCATAGATTAAAAAATCAAGTCTCATGCGAGGCAAAGTGGCAAAGGAGGCACAAAGGGACAAGAACCCCAATAAATCAAGGCTCTGTAAATTGAGATTACAAAATCAGAAAGACTGTTGGATGGTAAAAAGGCAGTTCTATGAAGACTTGTGGACTAAGCTCCTGATGTCCAATAAACAGAAGAACAACAAAAGGTTCTGGCAATTGGTGAATGGGTTGATAAAGGGTAAAAATCAACACTTTAAAGCAGGTGTTGATGCTGTCTCTTGGGAGGCCCATGTCTCATTGTATTCATCTTCAGTCGAAAAGCTGAAGGGGGCGGACTCTTCGGCCATTAGTCGTCATCCAAACTTGACTGACCGGATTAAGAGTAAAATTGAAAACAGATGTGTGTCAGCCGGACTTTGATCAAGACACTACCCTCGTGGATATCGACATCGAGCAGCTGATAGGCATTATAATAAAGCCTAAAACAGAAGGCGCCGCTGGACAGAGTGATATCCCTAATGCTCTTTTTAAATGTGATGCAACATACTGGGCTCACTACTTGGCGCTCCTTTTAATGATCTGCATGGCGCAAAGCAGCTGTCAGACACCTGGAAAGGCAATATCTTCCATCCAATTTACAAGACTGGCAACCCTGCCTCCTCTCTAAACTATAGGCTAATAGCCTTGATAGACGTTAAAGCAAAACGTTATGCATCTTGTCTGCTGCAACAATTAATGGTGCGGACAAATGAAAAATATCTCCTGCTGTGAAGTCAGACGGGCTTCAAAGCAGGCATGGGGACTTCGACTAACTTGACTGCATTGGCGTTATGTATAAAGGCCAGGCAAAGGAAAAGCCGACTATTCGCCTGCTTTATTGATCTTAAGTCTGCGTATGACCATGTCCCAAGATTTTGGCTAAGGGAAAAACTGAAAGGCTGGAGGCTCCACAGCAGCCTGCTGAATGCAATGATGAGACTTTATTCAGGTATTCAGGCGCAAGTCAAAATTGGAGTAGGCGGACAGATTACTAATAGAATTCCAACTTTTAATGGACTAAAGCAAGGATGTGTCTTAGCCACTATGCTTTTTAATTTATATCTAGCAGACCTGGCAAACGCTCTTTCTTCCGTAAACAATCATCCACCAGTTCTGGCCCAGGAATCAATTGCAGGGTTATAATACGCTGATGACATAGTATTAATGAGTCAAACTTTAATTGTCCTGCAGCATAGTATCGATGCACTTACTGGATATATGGCCAGGCAAGGTTTGGAGCTGAATTTGAACAAAACCAAAGTGGTTAGACTGGTGGATTCTAAATTTTAATTCTTTGCATAGTTCATTAATGGAGCTCAGGTGGAGGTTGCCCCAGCATAAAAATACTTGGGCTTCATAGTGGACCAACAATTGACCTTCAAACCACAGCTTGTTGCAGCCCAAGCAAAGGCACAATCCTTGACCTACGGATTTAAAATATTAAAGCAAAAAATGAGCTGCCCGTCATACAATCATTTGCTCTCTGTAATGTCAGCACGGTTAATGCCAACAGTCACATATGGGGCTAAAACCATGTTGGGCACTGAAATTGCCGCCTTAAATCAAATCCAAACGAAGGCCCTTAAAGCAGTGTTCCAGATTCCAAATTCAGCTTCACCAGCACAGGTAGACCTAGAATTTGGATTAAAAACTACAAACTTCAGAGGAAAACTAAGTTCTTAAAACTCTGCTGGAGACTGCGAGCAGCTGAGACAGGATCTATAAGTAGTCTATGCTGGCGTGAAATCAAGGAGCAACAGCGCAGCAACATCAAAGGCTCATAGGGATACCACCTAAATAACTATTAAGGAACTGGGCCTGCATAACGTCTGGGGCATGAGTCTGAGCAAAAAGGAGTTTTATTGAACGACTAACCCCCAAAACTAAGTTACTGTCACTTATTGCCGACAAAAACAAGCTTGCCAAAAGGCAACATGCCTGGACCATATTACCATCATACAAAACGCTTTGAGCACAGAATATCTATTAGTATTTTTTCCGCAATTGCTAAAACATCATTTTATGCTCCTGCAGTTTGGTATGATGGAAACAAAATACATGGCCCCTTCTTGGAAGCAGCAATTTAGGACCCAATCTTATTGCCTCTGTGGATATAAACTAGAGTCACTTGCCCATGTCTTCTGTGCATGCCCGGCGTTGGCAGCACAAAAGAGATCATACCGGAAATTTGTTTTCAATGACCTGGGCATACGCTCATGTAAACCAACTGTTATTAGTTGGTTAAGTGGCTCCTCAATTCCCCTTGCATGGCGGAGGACCAAGTTTATGGTGCAGACCTTTAAAAAGTGTTGAATATTACGGAGATGGGGGTATAAAACTAGGATTGATTGGGGCGGAGCTGCTACTGTGCTAACAGGTTTATATTGATGGGTTGCCATTTGGTAAGTTATAGGAAACTGGGCGGGCGGTGAAATACCAATGTCTAGAAGTAGAGCTGATCACTACTTATTGGTGCATAGCACTCTGGATTGCGGAATTAAGAAACACCGTCCCATGCTAGTCTGATATTGTCTGCACTTTAGGATTAGCTAATCAGGTTGTGCTGTAACTCTCATGTTTCCAATTGAGGTCCTGGTTTTAAGACTGAGCGCTTGGTTGATTTTTAAGTTAACGTTTTGTTGTTTTATTAGGCGGGGTCAAATTACTGGACAGCGTTCAATCAATAAATGTTTAATCCACACTATTTTTGTAATTGTATGTTTTAATCACTAACTGTGAGTATGTGAGAATTTACTAGCCCGATAATGTGATGAGTTTAAAAATTGGCTTTGGTTTTAATGAAGTATGCTAATAAAAGTTTACTGATTTACTGATTAGATGCAAGAAATATGCATACACAAGGGGATTAGAGGGAAATGGGACAAGACAGAAAGGATGATAAGAATGGACGTGGATGTCTTCTAAGGTTTTCTTTTAGATTATCTTAAAATTAACTCCTTGGAAGCTCTTCCTAATAATGAAACCCACAGTTTCATTTGTGTAATCTTCAGCTAAAAGAATATATGCACACACTGCTGTGGGAAATGACCATCTTTTGTATGACACCCCCCCACATTTTTGCCTTGCTGGCTGTAGAACCCTATGCACTTTACCCCTGGAACATGATGAAATTAGCATATCCCCAATATGCATCGTTAACTTACCTCTAAGTCCCTAGTATTTGGTACAAAAGTGCATGCAGGGCATGTAAGTTAAATGTCACCATTGGGCTGCATCACCCGTTGCTCCACCCACTGCAGTGACAGTACAATCTTGACTGCAGCCCTACCATGTGTGGCCTCACTGTGCAGTTTTACAACTACAGATGCAACCTCCCAAAATACATCCCATCTGGCAGACCTAAACATTCCCTTCAAATATAAATAAGTCATGCCTAAGTAGACTTTGCTACCAACAAGGGAGGGTGCTTTGTATTTAGAGGTAGGGCATGTAAAGGTTTAATGTTGCTCATGTCCGTACTGTGAAAACCGCACAAAAGCCATTTTAACCCCTTCGCTGCCAGGCCTTTTTCCCCTTAGGTGCTGAGCCTTTTTTTGGCTATTTGGGGTAATTTATGTTTAGGCCCTCATAACCTTTTGTCCATGTAAGCTACCCACACCATATTTACGTCCTTTTTCCCCAGAGTTTATGGGTTACCCTGGAGGAGACCAAGAAATTAGCCAAAATACAGCTAAAATTTCGTTTAAAATAAAAAAAATGGGAAAAAAGGGCTGCAGAAGAAAGCATGTGTTTTTTCCCCTGAATAAGGCATCAACAAAGGGTTTGCAGCGCTAAAATCACCATCTTCCCAGCTTTCAGGAACTGGCAAATTTGAATCAGAAAACCACATTTTGGACACAAGTTTGGAACTTTACTGGAACATACTCCATTTGTACTATTTTTTGTGCTTTCAGCCATCTTCCAGTTAGTGATAGAAATGGGTGTGAAACCAATGCTGGATCCTGGACATCTAAACATTTCTGAAAAGTAGAAAAAATTAAAAAATTATGAATTTAGCAAGGGGTCATTTGTGTAGATCCTTCAAGGTTTTACTACAGAAAGCAAAGGCTAAAATAAAAAGAAAAATTGAAATTGAGGTAAAAAAGAGCCATTTCTGTTCACGTTTTCTTCTATAACATTTTTTCAGCTGTAGCAGATTTTTGAAATCAATACACTATTATATCTGCTAGACTCGTCCCGTTGTGGGGATATATAGGGCTTATAGGTTCATCGAGAACAATAGGTACCCAGAGCCAATAAATGAGCTGCACCGTGCAATGAGTTTTCATTGTATACCGGGTATACAGCAATTCATTTGGTAAAATATAAAGAGTGAAAAATAGGCATCAATGAAACCTTTGTATTTCCAAAATGGGCACAAGATAAGTTATTGAGAAGCAGTGGTTATTTGTCCATCTCTGAAGTCCGGAGTCCCCATACTAGCATGTTAATTACATGGCATTTCTCAAATAGACTTCTTTTTTTACACACGGTCTTACATTTGGAAGGAAAAAATGTAGAGAAAGACAAGGAGCAATAATACTTGTTCTTCCCCAAGTCTCCCAGTAAAAATGGTACCTCACTTGTGTGGGTAGGCCTAGTGTCTGTGACAGAAAATGCAATATGAACACATCACATTTTTACATTGAAATCTGATTTTTTGGGGAAAGTGCTTAGCTGTAGATTTTGTCCTGTAGCTCAGCTGGCACATAGGGATACAACCAAACCTGTGCATTTTTTAAACCTAGACACCTACGGAAATCCAGGATGGGGTGACTTGTGGGGTTCGGACCAGGTTCTGTTACCCAGAATCCTTTGCAAACCTCAAAATTTGGCAAAAAATGCTTTTTCCTCACATTTCGGTGATAGAAAGTTCTGGAATCTGAAAGGAGACACAAATTTCCTTCCACCCATCATTCCTCCAAGTCTCCCAATAAAAATGGTACCTCACTTGTGTGGGTAGGCCTAGTTCCCGCAACAGGAAATGCCCCAAAATGCAAAATGGGCACATCAAATTTTTCTTATAAAAACTGATCTGTTTTTTGCAAAGTGCCTTACTGTGGATTTTGGCCTTTAGCTCATCCGGCACCAAGGAAAACCTAGCAAACCTGGACATTTCTGAAAACTAGACACCTAGGGGAACCCAGGATTGGGTAACTTGTGGTGCTCTCACCAGGTGCTGTCACCAAGAATACTTTGCAAACCTCAACATTTGGCCAAAACAAAACACTTTTCCCTCACATTTCGGTGATAGAAAGTTCTGGAATCTGAATGAAAACACAAACTTCCTTCTACCCAGCATTCCCCCTCATCTCCTGATAAAAATGGTATCTAACTTGTGTGGGTAGGCCTAGTACCTGCGACAGGAAATGCCCCAAACCACTACGTGGACACATCAAAATTATCAATTCCAAAACAACCTGTTTTTGCAGGGTGGGGCACCTGCATTTTTGGTCATGGGCTCAGCAGCTGTCTAGGGAAACGTACCAAACCCAGACATTTCTGAAAACTAGACACCCGATGGAGTCCAAAGAGGTGTGAACTTTGTGGATCCCCCAGTGTTTTCTTTCCCAGAATCATCAGCAAACCTCAAATTTAGCTACAAAATCACATTTTCCCCACATTTCTGTGTGGGATCACCGAACCGGCACAAATTTCTTACCACCCAACATTCCGCTCAGTCTCTGGATAAAAATTATACCTCTTGTATAGGTGGGCCAAGTGCCTGTGACAGGGAAGAGCCAAAAACATGTTGAAATTGATGGGGAACCAAAGCGGGTCCAAAAGGGCAGTTTGAAAAAAATAATTTTTAGGTTGACACGTGGGGCAGAATTTTTATTGGTGTAGATGTGACAATGCTGGGTGGTAGGAATGTTGAGGATTCCTGCAAATTCCAGAAGGTTCCATCACAGAAATGTTGGGGAAATGTGTGATTTCAAGCAAAGTTGGATGTTTACAGGGCATTGTGGGTAAGAAAATGGTATAGGGTGCATGTGAAGCTTACCCCCTGGACTCACCCAGATGTTTAGTTTTCAGATGTGTTTAGGTCTTGTAGATTTTTTTACATGTGAGTGTCCCAAAGTCCAAAAAGTGCAGCCCTCACCATTCCAAGTGGAACGATTTTGAGAGTTAGCCAAGCTCTCATAGCCCAAATGTAAAATCAAAACTTTAAATAATCAAAAGCCCTCTTGGTTGCTGCTGGAATAAGATTTTTTAGTGTGCGGGGGGAGAGCTGAAAGACTGTTACCGCCTACAGTTAGGGTGGGGGCATAACCCTGCCCATACTGGATGGTAGTCACCATCCCACAATTTTTTTTTATTCCCTGGCATCTAATAGGCATCCAATCCGGTGGAGTGGATGGGCGGTAATTGCCCCATCTGCCCACCGGTGGGCAGAACAATTTTTCCCCTGTTTATGTGGGGCAGGGGTATGGCCATACCCCCACCCTCTTTTTAAAAAAAAAATTCTACCCTGGTGTCTGGTGGGCTCTCTGTCCCCTTACAAAAACAGGCCGATCTGCCCCCAAGGGGGGCATAAATGGCAAACAGTATTGTGCCCCCAAGGGGAGTGACTCTTACCCAAGGGGCTGTCCCCCCCCAAACAAAACACACACACACCAATCCTTGGTGCCTAAGTGATTTCTGCCCCCCTTGGGGGCAGATGGGCCTAATAGAAATAGGCGATCGCCTCCCAAGGGGAGCAGAACTTGCCTAAAATAAATTTGCCCCCAAGGGGAGTGACTCTTACTTAAAGGGTCGCTCCCCATTTGTAAAAAATGAAAAAAAATAAAAATCCCTGGTGCCTAGTGGTCTCTGCCCCCCTGGGGGGCAGACTGCCCTAATTAAAATAGGCCAATCAGCCCCCATGGGGGTCAGAAATGGTGTAAAATAAATTTACCTCCCCAGTGGAGTGACCCTTGCCTAAGGGGTCGCTCCCCTGATGAAATTATAGAAAAAAAATCCATGGTGTCTAGTGGTTGTTGCCCCCCTTGGGGGCAGATTGGCCTAATAAAAATAGGCTGATCTGCCCCAAAGGGGGGAAGAAATGGCCTAAAATAAATCTGGCCTCCAGGGAAGAAACCCTTGTCTAAGGGGCCGCTCCCCCCATAGAAAACAAAAAAATCGAGATGGCTGGTGTCTAGTGTTTTCTGCCCCCCTTGGGGGCGGATCGGCCTAATTAAAATAAGCCGATCTGCCTCCCAGGGGGGCAGAAATGGCCTAAAACCTAATTGCCCCTCTGGGGAGTGACCCTTGCCCAAGGGGTCGCTCCCCTTATTGATAAAGAAAAAGAAAAAAACTCCCTGGTGTCCAGTGGTCATTTCTGCAGCACGATCGCTTTATGACCCCAGAGGAGGGTTCCTCATTTACTTTGCCATGCATCTGGGGTGGTCACAGGAGCTCTGCACTGGGGAAGAAAGGTACTGCCATTTTGGTTTTAGGTAGAGAAGAGCACCGTGGGATTGTTTGCAGTTGGGTGCACAGGACATGATGCAAAATTGGGAAATTGTACACTATTGGTTAGATAGGGGCCAGGACTCAATGGTACCAGAAGTTGTATGACATTACAATGCAAGCTTTTACCTCACATGCCTTAACCACACTTTTTTTTACAATGCATGCCTTTACCACACATATGCCTTTACCACCCTTGTAAGTATAGATAAGGTAAAAAACTCTCTTTACAAAATTAGCCTTGCCATCCTATAGCATTACCCATCCCTTTGCCCTAAAAATACCCTTCCATTCCCATACAATGTATGACATTACAATGCAAGCTTTTATCTCACACGCCTTAACTTCACCTTTTTTTACAATGCATGCTTTTACCACACATATGCCTTTACCACACATGTAAGTATAAATGAGGTAACAAACTCTCTTTACCAAATTAGCCTTGCCATTCTATGGCATTACCCATCCCTTTGCCCTAAAAATACCCTTCCATTCCCATACCACTACCCACCACTATGGCCTAAAAATACCCTTACCATCCCATACCACTACCCACCCCCTAAACCTTAAAAATACCCTTACCACTCTTAAACCTTAAAAAACCCATTACCACCCTATACCCTTACCCACACCTAAATCCTCATATCGTTGTAAAGGATGCTTCACAGCACAATGAGTAAATGTGGCACCCACAGTACCCTCCTCATAACACTTTCTGGACCTGTGAAAGAGCAGAAGATGACTGGAACTGCTGTCTGTGACCTACGAAGATCCTAGAAGACTGGGCCCAGTTTCCCTCTTGCACCCAGGATAAAGAAGTGGAGTACATGGGTCATAAGGCTTACTTCCTGTTCAAGTTACAGGGACACAACAAGCTACTAGAGGCCTTTTTCAGCATTTGCCCAGCTGACCAGAACAAACTGGACCTGCCATAGACCCTGCTACTCGCCTCTGCTGGAGTGAGCCTTGACCCCCAGGTGCTGTCCTTAGAGTTCTGAACCGTTGGCTGCTGTCAAAGTTTACTACTCCAAACTTTTCCGGAGACCTGGGACTCAGAAACAGTATGGCTTCCAAGACCTTTGGAGGACCGAGACCAACCTGTCAAGTGGGTCAGACAAAGGAGCATTTTGGTTTTCAGCAGAAGCCAATCTAACTAAGCACAACCTCATGAAGCAGGTGTCCAGCCTTGTTTAGTCCTCTTTGGCTACAGCCTGCAGCCTTGCCCCGCTGTAAGAATTCTACCTCTGAAAAAGAGACTAAGGGCCAGATTTATAACCTGGTGAATAGCCCCTTTCTCTGCTAGGGTGACTGAGTAAATTATTCTGATAGTGTACTGTTTGCCAGATTTAGAAATATCACTCATTTCTCAAAGCATTGCCAGAAACCGCTGTCATGGTGGTTCCTGTCAATTCTTTTTGCAATTTGGTGCAGGGCTCGTCAGCATGGTTTTTGTTTTTGTTTTCAAATAGAAAATTCTGAAGCTGGAATTTATATTTGAAAACAAAAACAAAATACTCTGCTCATCATGGCAGGCCTCTCCCAAGATGAGGGCAGCATTTAACAGTTTTCACTGCCCCCTACAGCCAGGGTTTTACTTGCATTGACAGGAAATTAAAACTGACCTCTAATTCCACCCATCTAGCTTATATGGGCAAAATTAGAGGTCTGTCTCCTACGGTCCTTATTTAACAGGGCAATAGAGAGGTTTAATCATGGTAGAGATGTAGTAGTCTGTGTCATGATTAAATCAAAGGTCCACCAGCATCTAATTTCAGCAGGTGGACCATTATGTTGGTGGTATGCATACTCTGTTGCCTTTTCAACTAAATATGCACACCCCTAACATATAAATCAGGCCCAAAATCCAAAGGTAGAAAAGGTAGAAATCATCACTGGTTTAGTTTAGTAATAGAATGCCAAATTCACCAGTGGCATTCCAAGGTCATAAAATCCCCAAAAATGCAAAATGTACTCCATCACAAAAATGATCCTTTAAAAATCCATATGAAATATTTCAAAATGCCTAACTTTACCTGTAAAAGGAAAACATTCATACCTACCCATAAAATGAACACTTTCCATAATGAAGAATACCATACACTTACATAGATACAATTGTCAACAACTGAAAAATTCACTACATGAAATGCTATGCTTTAACACACTTAATAAACTAAGGGGCAATGTAAGAGCCCCTAGCACCTCCTTGAGCCACATTAGTGTCATTTTTTACACTAATGTGGCCCAATGAGGCCAAAATCGCAGCACCAAATTTACAAAGTGGTGCAATGCATGCATCACGCCACTCTGTAACCCTTACACCACATTATGCCTGTGCCAGGCATAATGTATGCAAGGAGGGGTTTTCCTCCGTTAGGGGGGGCAAACAAATGGCGCAAAGAAATCTGAAAGACTGTTTCATTTTTTTCAGCATTTTTAACACCTGCTCAGAATAGGCATTAAACGGGGCATTCCATAGTTTTCAAGAGGACCTTATGTACTGTTCAAGATTTTGGAGGTACCTGAACAGTACATCAGTAGCGTCAGAAATTCTGGCACTATTGCCCCTACCCTGTGCCCTGGTGTGCTGTATTTTAAATATGGAGCACACATGGTGGCTGTAGGGGGCGCAAGGTGCTGCAAGAAAAGTGGCTCAACATGCAATCAAGCACCACTTTTCTTAAATCTGGCCCTAAGTATAATGATTTCCTGAACCCAGTTTACTTAACCACTTTAACTAAACTAGGAAACAAAAACCTTACTTCTGGCCCACCAACAACTATATAAAATTTTAAAAAATAATGATTTTACCTGAAACACATTGAGAACCGCTGTGCAATGAAGACAAAATTAAAACTAGAAAATATAGTAAATAATTTAAAAACTGGCTATTTTTAAAGGTTAAGCTGAAAACAGTGCTTAAAAGCAAAAAGCGGCAACTACGGATATCTGGTCGCGCTGGACTAGTCAGAAGTTCAGGCAGACCACAATGAAGTGAGTTTCTGATACAGAAACCAGCCTTGGCCCAATCAAAGCACCTTAGTTGCATCGTCTTCAAATACGAGATGTTGGGTGAAGGTGAGGTGATGCATCATAGTTGGCTCACAATAAAAGGCGATGCATTGGTTCAGAGCTGCTCAACAGTGTTGAGACATCAAGAACGGAGTTGATGCAGTGTGCAGTCAGCGGTGTGTTGTAGCCGATCTCCCAAAGGCAGAAATTCAGCTGCAGTGGAGGAGATGCACCGGTTCCTAGTCCTTGTGTCCATGGTGATGCGTGGATTCTGCTTGGGCACCACTTCAAACCCACTTCCAAGGGTCCAGGGCTGGTTTTGCACTGCTTGGCAGGGCAGACTCACAGATGCCAGAGTCCAGGTGCTGTAGCAGGTGAGTTGGAAGGCTTTTATATTCCTGAGACTTCAATCAGCAGGCAAGCCCTTAGGGACATTCTGGTTATGGTTCAAGTGATGTTAATCCAGTCCTTCTCACACAGGCAAAGAGAGCAGCAGGCAGCAAGTCAGCGCAGCAAAAAAACAGTTCTTCCAGAGTGGTAGTCCTTGTAGCAGCACAACAGCCTTTCTTCCTGCCAGAGTAACCACAGGTCCTGACATGTACTGAAGTGATAGGGTACGAGGTCCAGTTCTTAGACCCAGTGGTGCCTTTGAAATAGGGTCCTCCCTTTTTGCTCTGGCTCCAAACTCACTACAGGGGGTATGCTGCCCTTTATGTGGGGAAAGGACACAGCCTATTCAGGTTTAAGTGTGAGGCTGTGGCCAGCTTATCCCTCCCATCCTGTCCTGTCCTGGTGGCCCATCAGGGAACATCAAGTCACACGTAAGCTCCCATTGTCTGTGGCTGCCTATAGGGACTACACAAAGGCCAGCTGTCACCCGTCCCAGAAAAGTGATCTGAGACAGGGTGTAGGCACACAGGGCTAAGAGCAGGAAAATGCCATTTTTTTTAAAGTGCCATTTTCAACATTGTAACAATAAATTCAACTCTACCACTAAAGGGGATTTATCATTACAATTCCATAGGCACAAAACATGACAGATCTACTTCCTCTCAATCAGGAATTCCAGCTTATTAAAAGTAATAAGGAATATCCAATGTTATTTTATTAGATTGGCAAGCCTCACAGTAGTGAAAAACAAATTGGGGAGTTTTTCACTAGCAGGGCATATAAAACTTAAAAGTACATGTCCTAACTTCTAATTACACAGCACCCCACCCTATGGGCTACTTAGGGCCTACCTTAGGGGGTGACTAATATGTAATAAAATGGGGGTTTAAGGTTTGGCAAGGGGTTTTGAATGGCAAGTCGATATGGCAGTGTAAGACTGCATTCAGGCTGCAATGGCTGGTCTGGGACAAGTATAAAGGGCTTCTGAAGTGGGTGGCACAATTAGCCCTGCAGATCCACTAGTAGCATTTGATTTACAGGTCCAGGGCACATGTAGAGCACTTTACTAGGGACCTATAAGTAAATTACATATTCCATTTAGGGAAGTGAGCATGTTAACTATGTTAAAGTGCAAGAGTCCTATGGTAAACAAAAGCAAACTCCACCAAAGGTTGAGGGAAAAGGCAAAACGTTTGAGGTGACCCTGCAGAGTGGGTCATTTCCAACACCATGGTTGGTGCAGCCAGTGTAATGTATCTCTAGACACATGTTACAGGATATTTGTCCTTCTTCAGTAGAGTGTAACACCTTAAATTTGACGGTGCAGGCAATAGTGCTTACACTCTTTTCTGGTTTCTGTACCACTCCCACAGCTCTCAACTGAAGATTACAAATATCTTGAAATATCCTGAAACATGGGTCTAGAGATACTGGCTGCACTAAAAATGATGTATACTAAAGACTTTATCTAAAGTGGCACTTGTCATGCACTGCACTTACTACAATTTATCTGAGCAAGTTGTGTGCTAGTATGCAGGGCTGTGCGTTCCCACCCACTTTTGTAATTGGCTCCTTCACATGATTGAGCTGATGACTTCACTGGGATGCACCTGTGCTTTGGAACATTAACCTGAGAAGGCTGAGAGCAGCATTGCTAGCACCTCCAAATGTATTTTATAACTAAAAACCTTCAACTAAAGTTAGCGTTATCATGCACTGCACTTGCCTCAATGCATCTGGGTGATTTGTGTGCTCGTAGGCATGGCAGTGTGCCCTCTAGTGCCTTTTTAAGGAAAATCATGTCGTTCTAGGTGGTCAACATCCCAATCACTGACTGAATGCTGTATGAGGTGATCTCAAAATGTCATAGGTACTGCCAGCAAAGCAACGGCTGAATAAGGCCGACATATTTCCCCCCGTTTACAAATTATAAATGTGGTCTCAACCAGAAGGAGTGTTGCATGATGACGGAGTAATCAATTAAGAGGCTGGATTATAATGTCTGATGTACTGATTTCAAAAGATCTGACGACCGCTCAAACTGTCAATAACAAAAATACATAATAGAACCTAAATAAAGATTCTTTTTTGTAGCCTGAAATTTCTACAAATATGTAAACCTTGCAGGTTCAAGTTGGGCATAGAAATCATAATATCAGGCTTCCCATCGCAATTAAATTACAGACAATAAAGTCCTTAAAATAATCTAAGCATTCTGGGTGAAAGCCATGAACATTTCACTGAAAAGTACAAAAACAAGTAGGTACCTGAAAAATGCACTATTAGAGTGCTAGGCAAAATAAATGCGCATATTGAACTTGCTGGGAATATTTACATACAGATGGTGACCAAGCAACAGAGAGAAGCTTCCTTTGTGCAGAATACCACTCTGACATCTTCATTGCTAACCAGTGCCACACTGCAGGAAATAAAGGTGAACACCCTCCACGGGTTCCTTATCACGAATCACACGGCGCATATGTCCCATATCTCGTCAGATACCATTCAGAATTCTGTTACCTTAGCGACTGAACTTTGGCCTTTCTCGCATCAAAGAGCTTTTTCGCATGTGTGCTGGAAATATCCTCTACGGATGCACAAAGAGGCACAGGTAAACAAGAGGCTAGAAAGGCAGATATTTTTGTATGTTTTAATTGAAGCCTCTGGATCAAGCAATCAGGGAAAAAGACATCAGAAATGAGATGTTGTTTGCCCCATAAAGTGAGCAATAATTGTCATGCTTGTGCATGAAAAAAGAACCTAAGCCTTGTTCTGTGTGCACATCACTGTTCTATCCTTGTCAGAACTCTAATGACACGTCTATTTTTAGAGAAGCTTTTACTGCATGAGCTCGGTTAAATGTGTCCTGCTGTCATCAGCAATTATCATTTGAAATGCATCAGAAAAAATGTCAACCTGATTTTGGAGAGAGATGCAAGCCTGTAACGGTGAAGCTTTTTGAAAAAGCGGGCCTAGAGCGTGCAGTGAGAAAATTGTTTAGAAAATTTTCCAGTACAAAAAGGCTCATACATTTCATAGCACTACAGCAGATTTTAAAACATGAAACCCTGCACAAAGACTCAACTAACGTGTAATTTAAGTTTACTGCAAAGCAGCAGGTTAAAAAAGTTGGAATGAAAATATCGCAGTCATGTTTTTTTATTTCGCCCAGTGAGGTGTATCGTGCCAATTACACCGTGTATTCAAAGTGTGGCACATGCAAGGCAGCAAGTCACGCCTAGCGTATGGTATTTTCTAGCATATACGCCTGCTGTGCCTTCGAAAAAGCTGAATGTGTTCCCGCAGCAAGAAAATCCGGTGTCTGTGAGGTTATACTCTTTCGAATCTTTTTTCAGTGACGATTTCCATACCAGAGATTTTGTTTTAAGGCTTAGCTCTCCTATATTAAGCTGCAGTTAGTGCGGGTTTTGTATATAGCGTCGCAGAATTTTATATCAGGACCGGAGGCGAGGATTATGCAGTCCTTTCTTCACTTTATTCACAACAGCAGGTTCAATGTTCAAACAAGATCGGAACAAAATAAAACTTCAAGCCCCATGATGCCCAAGTAACCATGACAACTCATAGCCAATCCAATGTCCATAACGAGGAGTATATATATAACTGAAGGGCACAGTCCTTCCTCTTTCTTCACTGCTGCCCATCAGTTAAATCCTCGCTCCTCGTGATTTCGGGGGTTTGGGGATTGCCTTGTGTTATTGTACTGTTGCCTTGACATTTCTGTATTGTTCTGGTTCCGCGAGGCACGCTTCTCGTATTCCAAGCATTTTGGTCTTCGCGCGGTAGGCATTTGCCTGAGCGTGTGGTGCGGTGACGCCGTGTCACCACTAGGGGCGCGTGTTTGCGCTATTACAATCGGAGAATTCAGCGCTTTGCGTGCTGCGTTCTCTCATCGTTTTGAGCGTGTCAGGAGCCCACCCTCGGGGTTTCCTGATTTCTAACGGCTCCCAACCCTTGACTACACCGCGTGGCGGTAAGAGCAGGTTATCCTGCAAAAATATACTTTCCCTTGGGGGAACCTTTTAGGGTTTATATATTTTCTGGCATTCCCAGAATTTTGAGCACGGCAAGGGGACTGCCCAGTTGATTTATGTTGGGCGTTGTACATTTTGTGCTCTCACCCCTTTCATTGACTCCCCTTGGAGGGGTAAGTGGCTTATTTTGTCTGGTCAGGCCCTGGGTCCTTTCTCCTGTGGTGCTTGTAGTGGTACATTGATATATTTCCTTTTGTGTGAGGTGTCTTCGTTCACCTCTTCCATGGACTCTTTCCTGGATCATGCCTATGCCCCATCTTTGGGGACGGAGGAAGTCTGTCCTCCCCAGCGCCATCTTCCTGAGGGTTTGGACAGGTTGGTTTCGCAGACGGTGGAGAAAGCCCTGGCACCCCTGCAGGATAGCGTGGACAAGCTTATGGACAAAGTGTCCAACTCATCAGGTGTTTTGGGGGATTTGGACCCTCGGGCTAGTACTTCAAAGACTCCTTCTTCCTCCAGGAAGCATGACGCGGGGCACCTGGAAGGTTTCGCCCGGTTAAGGGAGGCCTTCTTCAAGAGTGCGCGAACGCTTGATCCTGTACCCTGCCGGGAGAATGTCTTGCCCAGAGAGCATGGCAGCGCTGCTGCCCTGGCATTGGATCCCTTCGTTGGATCACCCCTTTTGAGGGTAGGTGACTCCGATGACGAGGGCTCATCGGAAGAGGGCCGCATTATGGGTAGACCTTGGCGCCCATCTGTGAACACCTCTAGTGTTGAGGAAGAAGGTTGGGACTCCGGTATATTTGACCCGGAGGACATCTACCATCCTCAGTCCTCCAAGTGGATCCCCAATCCTAAGGTGGCGGCCTATGTGGCCAAGGCTATCGGCCATCCTTTGGAGCAGGAGGTTCGGGCCCATTTGCGGGCGGAATGCCCCAGGCCGGCGCTTGGGGACAAGGTGGCGGCCACGCCTTAGTTGGACCCAAAGCTATGTACTTTTTTCTCTAAGTACATGCACAATCCTAAGAAAGGGATCGATCGTTCTTGGCGGTCTTGTCAAGATAAACTTTTAGATGTTCTGGGTCTCCCATTCGACCTTTCTTCAGCACCTTGGTGCTTCATGAAGTTGCTGAAGCCAGTGGTCGAGTTTCTGAGAACTCAGGGAGTCAGACTGATTATTTGGACGACATCCTTTTGATGGATCAGTCCAGATCGCAACTGTTGTGTTACGCGAACATGACTATTGTGCTGTTGCAGGACCTGGGTTTTGTGATCAACACGTAGAAGCCCTCCCTTTGTCCGTCTCAGTTCACAATGTTTTTGGGTTTCGTGGTGGACACAACGTCCGTGATGCTGAAACTACCGGAGCACAAGGTCTCCAAGATGAAGAAGGAGATTTCCAAGGTGCTCCGCAGGGACAGGACCTCCCTCCTTCAGATTGCCAGGATTGTGGGTCTTCTGTCGTCCTCTATCCAGGCCATCGTTCCGTGTCCCCTGCATTACATGCCCGTGCAACGTCTGAAAGCCTCTCATCTCCGGAAAGGACATATCTATTCCGCTCTAGTGGAGCTCTCTTCAGAGGCTTGCTCGGAGATGGAATGGTGATTGAGCCATATTGAAGCATGGAATGGGAAGGCCATTTCTGGCTCTCTCCCTGACCTGGTGATAGAGCCAGGTGTGGTCAGATCTCCATGGGTGGTCAGTGGACGTCGGAGGAGTTCACCCTTCACATCAATTGTCTACAGCTTCTTGCGGGCTCGTTTGCGATTCGGTCCCTGACCCGCAACAAGATATCCTGTTGTGTCCTTCTTCGGATGGACAATATCTCGGCTGTCCAGTACATAAACAGACTGGGGGGCACTCGGTCCAGAGTCCTGGCGGACCTGGCGAAGGATTTTTGGCATAACTGCCTCCATAGACAGATTTCGGTTACATCGGAATATCTCCCGGGGATTCAGAACCAGGTGGGGGGTTGGAATTCTGGTTACCTCAGGGATACCAGCGATTGGCGAGTGGATCCAGAGATCTTTCAGTCTCTGATGGATTGTTGGGGTCCTTGTTCTGTGGACCTATTTGCCTCTCATTGGAATGCCCAGATTCTGACTTACTTCAGCTGGAAGCCCGATCCGGGGGTGAACGCAGTGGATGCGTTCTTGCAGGATTGGTCAAGCGACCAATGTTATGCTTTTCCTCCATTTCTTCTATTTCCCAGAGTGGTGGCTCAGGTCCGACGTCAGTGGGCGTCACTGATCCGGACATCTCCGATTTTGAAAGCTCAAGCGTGGTTCCCCACTCTTCTGGAGTTGTCATGGATGGCTCCTCTCAGACTACTGGGTGCCTTGGGAGTCCTCTGGGACCCGCTGGGTCGCCCTCATCCTTTGGTGCTTCAAGGACACCTCAATCTCATGGCTTGGAGGATTTCAGGGGACGTTGGCAAAACGTCTGCCTTTCACGGGACGCTACAGCCCTTATCAGACAGTCGTGGGCTCCAGGTACCATCGAGCGATATAGATCAGCCTGGAACAGATGGGCTCATTGTTGTCTGGAGAGGGATGTGGATCCTGTGGGGGCCCCCGTTCAGTTCATAGTAAATTTTTTGGCGGAACTTTTTACCTCAGGTTTGAGTTACTGTACCATTAACTCTTTTCACTCTGCGATTTCGGCAGGGCATAATACGATCAATGATGTCCCAGTTGGGGAACACCCCTGGGTAAGTAAACTCTTGAAAGGGGCTGGTTTATCCCGACCTCCTGAACCGAGGTACTCTGGATTATGGGATGTTAACAAGATTCTTAAATTCCTTTACTCTTGGCCAGAGAATCATTATCTATCTAGGAAACAGATTTCCGCTAAGTTGGCGATGCTTTTGTGCCTTGTTTCTTGGAAGCGTGTTTCAGACATGCATGCTTTGGATGTGTCAGCCTGGGTTTTCACCCCGGAAGGGGTTACTTTCACTATTTCTAGGCAGCCCAAAAGTTTACAGACTTATGAAGCAGTCAAGGAGGAGGATAGACCTCCGGGAGAAAGGCAACTCTTGATTACTATCAAGAAGCCGTTTAAGGCTGTGTCTTCCCCTACCATTGCTAGGTGGGTTCGTTGGGTCATGTCAGAATCTGGGATTGACATTCGGCATTTTGGAGCTCATTCCACTAGAGGTGCGATGGCTTCCAAGGCCATTCTGGTCGGTGGGAGATTGGAGGATATCATGAATTCAGCGGATTGGTCCTCGGAGTCGGTTTTTAAGAAATTCTATTTTAAACCGCTCCATGAAGCTGCATCTTTAGTGGTGAGTAAGCTTTGAACTTGCATAATCCTCACCTCCGGTCCTGATATAGAATGTAAAATTTCCTAGCTATTGTGAAGGAAACTTTCGATTCTATTAAGGACACATTTTAAAAAGTCATGCTACCAACTCACAAACAGTACATGCCACACAATCTACAGCTGTGCAGTTACAAATCAAACTCACATGCAGACAGGCATCCACCACCATCACACACATCCAAGGAAGACAGCCGCCAACTCATCTACTCCTCTGGTCGCCCATACAACTTGGCATACAGGGGTAGGACCCCATCCACCAGATTCTCGAACTTCTCTGCGGTGAAGGCCAGGGCCCATTCCTCTGTGACTCGCGCCATTTCAGGGACCAAAGTCAGGACACAGCAGCACACTCAGTGGAGTACTGCCCTGCAAGCGAATCAGGAGTCAGGTGTCAAGGGTATGACGACATCGCATACGTTCCGTGGCAGTGTGCATCATCACCGCTGGCGGCGATCATGATAGGCCCATGTTCCCCATTGACAACCATGTAATCCAATGAGTGGGTTCACGGCGGTGAACACCACCTTCCGCCATGACGACTATTGTCAGTGGAATGATGTCACTTCCACTACCTCAAACCTGGATGGCAGGAGGCTGCCATCTTGCTGCCACCACGTACACATATCCTGGCCAGGGGCCACATACAGTTCCTTCAAGTCTCCGACCATAGTCACTTGCTACATGAGTGTCTGATCCTCACATGCACCCATATTAGGAAATGTGTCCACACTGGGATGCTATTACAAGAGTTGACTCTGCACACATATGCCTGATGTTGTACATACTACATAGCGCCTGTGTGTGTGTAACCTACATTTTGCACATCCATTAATATAGTAACAACATGTGTTGCACGTGTATGTGTGTCCCTCAAATGTGTTCTTTCCTCCCCCCATAGGTACAGACCCATGTGGCGAGTGAGAGCCCCTTCTGTGCACAGACCTCTTGTTGATTTGGAAACCATGGATGAACGTCACATCATTGTCACCTACAGACTCAATCGTGCAACAAGCCATGACCTATGTGCTTTACTGGATCCTGTACTGAAACCGGCTAATAGGAATTAGCATGTCATTCCTACTGAAGTGCAAGTGCTATCCGTACTCCATTTTTTGGCTACGGGCTCATTTCAGGTGACAGTGGGCATGGGTGCAGGCTTCTCACAGCCAATGTTTAGCCTCATCCTGTCCAAATTCTTGGATGCATTCGTCCAGCACCTACAGACATATGTTTAGTTCCCCCAAAAGGCTGAACGTCCTGCCATCAAGTCTGGATTTTATGCCTTTGCTAAAATCCCACGTGTGATAGGTGCCATTGATGAACCCACAATGCTCTCATACCCCCAAGAGTGAATGAACAGGTGTAGAGGAATCAAAAGAACTTTCACTCCATGAACATACAATTGGTGTGTACTTCTGACCAGTACATATCACATGTCAATGCCAGGTTCCCAGGATAAGTCCATGATTCCTTTGTCCTGAGAAACAGCAGTGCACCACACTTGATGAGACAACTACAAGGGGACAGAGGCTGCCTCATAAGTGAGTGTGTATGACAATGGTTCTGTACATAGGTGACAGCCAGCTAATATGTATGTGCAGTCAGTTCATCATGGTTTTGTTTACGTCCACTTTTGCAGGTGATTCTGGCTACCCCAACTTGCAATGGCTCCTGACACCTGTGAGGAATCCCAGGATAGATGCAGAGACAAATTATAATGAGACCCATAGACCTACTAGGAGGGTGATTGTGCGCACTATAGGTCTCCGGAAGGCTAGCTTTCGTTGCCTCCATCTCTCTGGGGGATCCCTGTGCTATGGCCCTGAGAAGGTGTGTAGAATAGTGGTCACCTGCTGCATGCTGCACAACTTGGCTGTGAGGAAAGCTATCCCCCTTCTAGAGGGGGAGGGTGCTGTCCAACCAGACCTGCAACCTCTGCGAGGGGATGAGAGTATTGGTGAGAAAGTATAGGAGGAAGATATCAACTCCAGGAACCAGCTGATCCGCCTATACGTCCAGTGACTATGAGGTACTGTTCACTGATGCTGTTGTCTTCACTGCATAGTGTCAGTCTGACTCATGTGATTGGTGTTGTGGTGTTTGTAGTCATTGACACTATTAAATGAAGACTGAAGTGGCATATGCCAAGGAACCCAATATTGTGTACATTGTGACTTACTTCAAACATTACAGTACGTGGAATTCCCTCCTGCAATAAAGGCATGAATACGAAATTGACTGGCTAATGCATACACACTCACAATTGTAAACTCATAATCACAGTGGACATATGATTTGTTGCGGATGCATTTTTAGTAGGTGTCACAAATTTGTTATATCGCTGTACAGTGATATGGAGTGGGCTCGTGGTGCATATCCATACAGTGGTGCATGGGCTCAGCTGTTGGTGGCAGTGTGTATTGGTACATTTGTCCCTTGGTAGATGGTGTGTTGGTAGTGGCAGGTCAACAAGGTAGAACAGTGGCACACATGGGAGACAGTTCAGGACAGAGTCACTTCTTAGTGGGGTCCTTGGTCTTGGCAGGTGTTCCATTGCCATTTCTGGGTCTGAGGGCAAATTTGTGTGATTGGAGCTGGGCTGCAGGGCTAGGGGTGCTGGTCTCCTATGTGTCCTCTGGCAGTGCCACCAGACCAGTAGCTGCTGCAGATGTAGATGGCAGGACAGTATCCTGGCTAGTAGTAGGGGCTTGCAGGTGGGTGGAGGTCTCATGCTGGCTAGGCTAGTGGTGCTGCAGCACCCTTACAATGGTGGCCATGGTGGCACTGAGTTGTTTCCATTGCTCCATTGCCTTTTGGTGGTGTGCTATCTGCAGCCTTTGATTATGCTCCAGGGTGTCCTGTCCTGGGCATGGTGGTATGCTCCCAGGACCTCAGAGATCACCTCCTGGGCTGCAGCATCCATCCTTTGGCTTCCCCCCGGGCCTCTGATGCCCTCCCATTGGCCCTTGAACCCTGTGCCTGTGTCCCCAGCACAGGTCTGGCAGTCCCACTTGCACTGGGGCCATCATCATCCTGCCTGTTGGCAGGTGGAGACTCTGGCCTCTGTACACATGGTCCGCCAGTCTGTGACCGGGAGACACTGATGTGGGGTCATTTGGCCATAGCTGATGGTGGTGGCTGGGTGGTAGGGCTGTCAGTGGTATCCTGGGTGGGGCTGCTGGAGAGAGACAGTCCAGGACTGTGCGACGGGCCAGGGTATTCCTCATTATCCATACATCCCTCTCCAGTCTCCTAAGTGTGGCCTCTGTCTCCATGTGGGGTGCTGGCACTCCTTGCCCTTTCCATCCGGGTGGCATGGGTGGTGGTGCCTGTCGAGGAATGGACATGCATGTTACATGTACTAATTCGGAAATGGATGCACAGCTCTGTCCTATTTTGTGCTTTCATTCGCCTGTCATGCCATGCAGGGTCCTTTTGTGGAATTATCCTTTCATTTTGTGTGGGGTTGGAGGTGCATTGTAGGTGCTGTAGAGCCATTGTGAGTTCTTGCAGGGGTAGGCAACTGTGCACAGGGGGGAGGATGGGGGACTGTTAGTGGGTTTGTGGGCATGCAGGGTGACTGGATGTGGGTGTTGTAGCCTGGGTGGGGATGTGGTCCTGGTGGTAGTGTAGAGGTGGGGTGGTACATGCATTACAGGTGTAGTGCATATGAAGAAATTGTAATTGACTTACCAGAGTCCAGTCCTCCAGTGAGTCCAGTGAGGCCCTCCGTGTGCAGGATGGGCAGTACCATCTCCTCCCATTCAGTGTAGTTGGGGGGTGTGGGTGGGAGTCCTCCACCAGTCCCTGTACCGCAATGTTGTGCCTGGATGCAATTGACCGTGCCTTCCCACGCAGGTCGTTTCATCTCTTATGGATGCCGTCCCTTTGTGTGTGGATGGTTTCCCACTGCGTTGACCTAGTTGACAATCGTCTGCCATAACTCCATCTTCCTGGCGATGGTTGTCTGATGCACCTGTGCTCCGAGCAATTGTGGCTCGACCTTGAGTATTTCATCCACCATGGTCCTTAGCTCCCTATCTGTGAAGCGGGGGTGCTTAGGGGGTGCCGTGGTGTGTGTTGTGGGTGTGGTGTTATGGGTGTATTAGTGAGGGTGCTGTTGTGTGTTTGTGTGTGTGGCTTGTGATGATGTTTGGGGAGTGTATGGGTTTTGGTGTGTGACTTTTGTTATGTTGTGTATGTGTGTAGTGTTATCGGTCTCATTCGTGCAATTGGCGTAGCAAAGGATTGTTGGGATGTGTATGTGAGTGTTTTATAGTGTTGTGGATGTGTGTCAGTTGTGTGGGTTTTAAACTTGCCAATGTGTGCATTTGTTGTTGTTGGGTCACATTGCTGATTGTGGCGGTCCGTAACGTCAATGGTCGTTTGACATCCACTATCCGCCACGGTGATTTGTGCATCATTATTTGGTGGGTGGAGGATTTATTTGCATGGGGGAGTGGGGTGAGGAGTACAGCCTTTCTACCATCATAGGCCCTGCCGGTTGCAGGATTTTTGGAGGTTTGACATTTTGGCATCATTATACGGCTGTGTGCTGTTCACCACCACTGGCGGTCTTCTGTTCACCGTCGCCACGGTGGTCGGAGGTGATTGATGCCATGTTCATAATGAGGGCCTAAGTCTCATCCAGTTTGCTTTCAGCATCCACCTTTGTGACCTGAAAAACCTGGCTGAAGAGTTTGCCTCTCTTTTTGAAGGCATCAGATGTCGTTGAGGTCCCCCACTCCGGCTACACGTTGATGAATCCATCGCTCCAGTTGCACTGAGGCACCAGAGAATTGCTTTTCACCTATGCCCAAAAGTAGAGAGAGAACTCCAAGTTCTAGAGGAAGCCAGAGTCATCAAAGGGGTATCAGGGCCAACCCTGTGGGTATCCCCGATAGTGGTCACCAAGAAACCGAAACAGACTGATGCAGTGGGCATCTGCATAGACATGAGGGTACCAGACAAGGCTATCAAGCAAGAGAGGCATGCAACCCCAATGATCAATGACATAATCAGCAAACTGGCTGTCTCGAAGTGGTTCTCAAAGATGGACCTGCGGTCAGGCTATCATGAAATCCCACTACATCCTGCCTCCCAACCAGTCACCACCTTCTCCACCTATACTGGCCTATGGAGGTACACTCGTTTGAACTTTGGTATATCCAGTGCAGCCAAAATCTTCCAACACACCATCGGTGAAATTATACAGGACATACCGGGAGTCCCAAAATGTCAGCAATGACATCTTGGTGCACGCCCTCACCTTGCAAGACCACTTGCCCGCCTGCGGATGGTTTTCAGAGACTGCGGTTTGACACTCCACAGAGACAAGTGCGAGTTCTTAAAAAGGAGCATCAGCTTCTTCAGATACAGGTTCTCTGAGTCTGGTGCTGTGTCTGACTCAGCCAAGGTAAAAGACATCGAAGAAGCCCCAACCCCAACATCTGTATTGGGGGTGCAAAGCTTTCAAGGCATGGTCAATTTTTGCAGAAGATTCATGACAGATCTGACAGGCCCGCTGCAAGACCTGACCAAAGCCAATAGTCTGGGGGTTTGGGGGTAGGACAAAGAACAAGTATTTCATAACATCAAACAAGTCCTCTCAGCCAGCTCCAACCTGGTATACTTTGATCCGCAGCAAGAGTCGCAGTTGGTCATTGATGCCAGACCCATCGGACTTGGCGCTGTACTCACTGAGAAACAGAACAATGAAGAGTGGTCAACCATAGCCTATGCCAGCAGAACCTTGACACCAACCGAACAGCAATACTCACAGATCGAAAGGGAGGCAATAGCGATGCACTGGGGATGCAGGCGCTTCCACCTGTATCCATATGGGAAGCCTTACACTGTGCTGACTGACCACAAGCCACAGCTCCCACTATTCCAGGGGTCATCCTCAAAGCCACCCCCAAGCATAGAAAAGTGGATCCTCCAACTATAAGAGTTTGACTTCACTGTTGAGTACCAACCAGGAGCAAGGAACCCCGCAGACTTCTTGTTACAGCACACACCCCCAGTCACACCACAAGAGGCCCAGGAGGCCAGAAACACCAAGGAATCCGTCTCACTTATTGCAAACCGAGTCAGACCACTCCCCATACCACTCACAGAGGTGATAGAAGTGACGTCTTTAGACAACTGTCTACAGCTGGCTGTGGAGGCCCTCTTGTCTGTTGACTGGCAGCCGCTGCAACTCCTGGTGGGTTTCCTCACCCAGGAAGACAGGTCCACCCTTTATCATGCCCACTAAGAGTTCTGCATCAGTGAAGACGGCTGCCGGCCCTTGGCTGGTCCTCCCTGCAAGCTTGAGATCTCGAACCATGGCGCTCGCCCACGGAACCCACCATTGGATTGTAAAATCTAAAGGCAGACTCCAGAGCAAGGTGTGGTTCCTCGGCCTTGACCAGCAAGTAGAGGAGGCTGTGAGGAGTTGCACAGGCTGCCAAGCAAGCGGTCAAGCTGATCCACCAGCCCCAGTCATCACTGAGGGTGGTTCCACAGCTCTGTGGCCGCGTCCAGTGCCGACTTTGGGAGCATCCCAGAAGGATCGTACATGCTGATAATCGTGGATGACTACTCACGCTATCCGGAAGTGGGGTTCGTCAGGACGACTGGAGCAGCCGATGTAATCTCAAAAGTGGAGAAAATGATGGCCACCCACGGCCTATTCTGTGAGATTCGCACAACGGACCCCCATTTAACGGCCATAAGTGGGCCGAACTCCTTCAGACCTAGAATGTCAAACATCGGCGAGTGACACTCTGGTGGCCCCACGCCAATGGGGAAGGGGAGCGTTACGTCAAGACGCTCTCCAAGATGATCTGTATAGCAGTGGCAGAAGATCGCAGTGTGGAACGAGCCATCTACAACTTCCTACAAGAATGTCGAGTCACCCCCCATGCCAAGACAGGTGTTGCTCCCAGCCAACTGTGTTTTGGGCGAGCAGTGACTGACTCGATACCCCATCATCCCACATGGGCTGAACAACCACATCCTGTAAATAGTTCAGAAGCCCGCCAAGCTCCAAACAATGATTATGCCTCAAAGAAGCGAAGAGCAAGACAGTGTGTCATCAAGAGAGACGACCTCGTGCTTGTGAGAGACCACCACCCAGGAGGCAAGTTCAAGTTACCTTTTGAAAAAGACCCGTGGACGGTGACCAGGGTGAAAGGTACTATGGTGACAGCAGAGAGGAATGGTGAGGTTGTCACAAGGAATGTATCAATGTTCATGAAACTACCACCCAGCAATTCAGCGGAGGACCCCAACGAGCTGCTACCTAGTGATGACCCTTGGGGTGACTCCCTTGCAGCGAGTCCCTCTGGGAGCAACACCACTGCCAGGGACTGTGTTCTGGAAGCCCTGAATCTGGCAGGGTCGTCAGCCACACCAGAATGGTTGAAACCCAGCATACCAGTTGCCCAGGCCCCTGTCGAGAGCAGTGCTGCTGATAACTCATCTGGGCGACCCAGGACTGGACACTACCATCTGCGGTCAAATCCTGACCCCTCCAAGCAGTATGCTGACTTTGTAGTGCCATAACCATACTAACTGCACTGCGATAATGTGTTCTGTTATGGGTTATGGATTAGGTGACGTTTGCCTAATCTTTGTTTGTTTCTTTTGAAAGGGGGGGAGGGATGTAATGTCGTCAGCGGTGGGCAACACCATCACCCACTGTAGTGTGGTTAGTTTTATGTATCCTCTGCACGTTAGCTTCAGGCTTTAGGCCTTTGTGCACTTTGCCCTGGATGTATTTTATTCCTTTGCTCGCAGCTTATTCTGCTTCGTACTGTTATTTTTCAAATAACCAGTTCTACGGTCTTGTTTTATTTTTTATATCACACTGTTTAGCCTACTTCAGCACTGGAGTTCTCAATAACACATTCTTGTTCACTCTGTGCTTCAGTCAAGGATACAGTCTGGTACATTGCCGATAGACGTGGTAGGAGTTTAGTCTTGGCATTCTTGCGTAGGGACATTTTGTGATCACACTGACATGTTAGTTATAAAAACACTTCCTTGTCCTAACACAAGGAAGAGGGAGATTCCGACCAGGGAACCACAACTAGACGCTGACTGCCTCGTTGCAGATGCTGAACCAGATCACAGTCCTTTGCTCAGGTATGAGGGTTGATGGCTTCCCAGGGAATCTGAAAGGCAAGTTAGAAGCTTAACATGCTGTGCTCGAAATATAACTAACTGAGAGAGAGAAGAAACCATTAACACCATGATAGCGTTATTCTTATGTTTCACTCTCCTCGTGACTATTTCAATCCTACTGTGTTGTATGGTTCTGGTTATTGTGTCTCACGCCTTAATATCTAAAATGCAGTTGTTTTATTAAAACAATCTATAAAACTCAAAACTGCCTTTGTCATTTGTATATGAGATCATACTGTAAATGAGAGAGCTGGTTTGGATCTGAGTGACCACGACTTCCCTGAGAAGTTCCAAAGATGTCATGCGCTCGGCTGCCCAATCATCTCTTCCCCTTGGGAGAAATTAGGCACTGCTAGTTAGCCGGAGCAAAACTGGATTTGGGGTGACTGTGGTCCTTCCAAGTGGGTAAGACTTAGGCCCTCATTCTGACCTTGGCGGTCGGCGGAGAGGCGGCGGTCGGACCGCGAACAGACCGGCGGTATAAAAAATGGCATTCTGACCGCGGCGGTCACCGCCGCGACCGACCGCCACTTCCCCACTCCGACAGCCACGGCGGTCATGACCGACGGGCTGGAGTCTGCGCACTCCGGTCCGGCGGTCGACCCAAGACCGCCAACGGTATCATGACCCTGCTTACCGCCGCGGTTTCTGGCGGTCGGGAACCGCCATGCGAACCATGGCGGTAGGCACTATCGGGGCCAGGGAATTCCTTCCCTGGCACTGATAGGGGTCTCCCCCACCCCCCACTGCCCCCCCGAGTCCTCCCCCCACACCCTCCACCCCCCTGCCACCCCCCAGAGGTGGTACGAACCCCCTCCCCACCCCCACCCCGACATGCACATACACGCACCCCGACATGCACACACCCCCAACATGCACATATACACACCCCCTACACACACACATACACAACGGGGACACATACCCACACACATACATGCCGACATGCGCACCCGCCGAACTACACACATTGCCCATAGGCACAGCAGCACTCCCCGCCCGCATGCACGCACTCACACACCCCCTCTACACACTCACACGCACACCCCCATGCACGCACACATCACACAACACCCCCCCCACCCCCTCCCCTCACGGACGATCAACTTACCTTGTGCGTTGGTCCTCCGGGAGGTGACAGGAGCCATGGGGAGGTGACCGCCAACAGAAGACCGCCAACAGAAGACCGCCACACAGAAATGTGGGTCGTAATTCTGTGGGCGGTGTTCTGCTGGCGTGGCGGTGGAGGTTGACCAGTCTCCACTTTCCCGCCGACCGCCAGTGTGGCTGCTGGCGGTTTTCCGGCGGAACGCTCCCAGCGGTCAGAATGCGCACAGCGGCATACCGCCGCGGTCGGCAGTCTTCACCGCAGCGGTAACTCGGCGGTCTTGCGAAAAGACCGCCAAGGTCAGAATGACCCCCTAAGTCTCCCACACCAGGAACAACCCTGCTACCTAGAAATCCAGTAGTTTCATTCAGGATAATGAGAGGCCACACGATACCACCATGCCAACAGGGGGAAAAGGTCAGACTCCGCCGGTGGGTAAAGCCCTGGACGACATCACTGGTGGGTTTAAAAAGTGGAACAGGCGAATAGGCGGGGTTTTCTGGTCAGTGATCAGTGTATATGCGAATAAAGAACTTCGCCCAAAATCTCCCATGCCACATTTATTTTGGGCGCACACAAAATCTAGAACGTCATGTAAGACACACGCTTTGGGGCGTGGGGTGTTTGGAAACGAATGACTTGACTTGTAGGGCTTTCCCTAATCTCAAGGCCCCGAGCTAAGCCCTTTTTAATGTCAGAGTGTAGTTTTGAGGGGACGACAGGTGCTACACCCCCTATTAAATACATTTTCTGTTAAATAGTTCGGTCCAGATGCTTTCAGTCGGATGTAGTGAAATGTCTGCCAGATTTCACCAGTAATTTTCACATACATTCAGACAGAAATGCACACACACACACTCTATCCTTCCTGAGTTTTTAAAGTCGTCAAAAGTATTGTCAATTTTACAAAATATTGTGGTTTCCCTCTCTTAGTATCGTACTAATCTGCATTCCTCTCTCTTTCCACTGCCCCTTATACCCATCCCATGCATCCTGCTTGTCGTATAATATATTGACACATTATGGGGGGTCATTATGACCCTGACGGTCCTGCACCGCCATGGTGGCGGTGGCGACCAGACCGCCTACAACGTGGCAGTGCAGAACTGCCAAATTTTGACAATGGCAGTGAACTGGCTGTATTGCAGCCAGTTCACCACCTGTACCGCAAGGGGGCTAGGACTGCCTGGCCGAAGGTAGACCACCTTCAACACGGCAGTCCACCTAACACCGCCTGCAGTATTTTGTGCATCCTTACTGCCAGGGATTCCCTGGCGGTAACGATATTGGCGACAGGAATGCTCATTCCTGTTGCCACTGCAGGACTCACCCAATCCCCCCTCCATGAAGGAACGTCCCCCCCACCCTCGACCCCATCTGAAACCCCCCCACCCCCAAGCTGTGATACCCCCACCCCGATCCCTATTCCAAATCCCCCCACCTCCGTACATCCACGCAGGCACACATCAAATATACATACATGCACACATACACGCACACTCATTCACACACACATGCATACACAGCCACAACACCCTGCCACCCTCCACATACACACATTCCCACAAGCACACATATACTTGCCTACACACGCGCAGAAACACACACAACACCCCCACCCACTCCATTCCACAAACACACCCCCCCCTTCATGCACACAACACTCAACACCGACCTCCCCCCGTCTGTCGATTACCTTACTTGGTGGTTGCGGTGGTCATCCGGGAGGGATCAGGGTCCATGGTGCTTGCTCTGCTGCCAGCACCCGTCCAATACAACACCACCACGCCTACTACTAAGTCATAATAGGCGTGGCGGTGTTGTGTTGACGTGGCGGTACCAGTGGAGCAACCTCCACTGCACCGCCAACCGCCGGTATAGCTGCTGGCAGCTCTCAGCCCAGATTATAGCAGAGAGCCGCCAGCAGTCATAATATGCTCTCTGTCTTGTGGCTGGCGGGACTTCGGAAGTCTACATTGTAGACCGCCAAAGTAATAATGAGGGCTTTCTGCCAATCTGATTGTTGGAAAATTTGAAGCTCACTACCCACCAATCTTACTGACCAAGCCATTCCCCTGTGTGGCGTTTAAAGTTTTATACCTTTTTTCCAAATAAGCAATTCAGGCCAAACCAAGAGGCACACCAGAGGAGGCACTTACCCGATTCCATGTGTGAAACATTAATTGTTTTCGTTCTGAAACCCGAAAAGAACCCTGTGTAGGCCTTGTCCTATAGACCGCTGTCACTTTTAAACATAGATGTTAAAATTCTTGGCAGCTCAACTGCTCCCACACATAGGACACTAATACACACTGATCTGTGTAGATTTATGCAACAGAGCAGTACCATGTAAATGTTAGACATCTGTCACACATCTACCATGTGCCACATCTGAGGGAGCATCCGCATGCACTCGCATTCCTAGATATTAAAGAAGCATTTGTTTTATTGGATTGGGAGTGCCTCTGGCTCGTGATGGAAAAAGTGGGCCTCGCCCCACAATATATACCATGGGTCAAATTATTTTGCAGAGACTCCAGAGCAAAGATACACACAGGAAACAGGCCCTCATTACAACCCTGACGGTTGGTGATAAAGTGGCAGTTATACCGGCAACAGGCTGGCCGTAAATACCACCAAATTATGACCATGGCAAAACAGCTCAGACAGACAGCCAGCTTAACACACCGATCACCAGGGCGGAAGCAACAGGCACTATGGCGGTAACTGCCTATAGCCAGGTGGAAGACAATGGGCCTGATTACAACTTTGGAGGACGGTGTTAAACCGTCCTAAAAGTGGCGGATTTACCACCTACCGTATTACGAGTCCATTATATCCTATGGAACTCGTAATACGGTAGGTGGTATATCCGTCACTTTTGGGACGGTTTAACACCGTCCTCCAAAGTTGTAATCAGGCCCAATGTTCTGCCCACTCTATTAAGACAGTCCAATCTGCCACCGTTTGCAGGCCGGTACCAACAACATCAAAAGCCTGGTGGAAACACTGCACAGAAGGGAAATGACTCACCTGTGAAGATTCTGGGAAGAACCATGCCGCCATGGAGCCCAAGCTGCATATCTTCCCAATTATCTTCTACGTGCTGCTCCACTACAAACACCAATGACAGCGAAGACGACCACGGTGAGTATAGCCGCCTAGCACACGGGGGGAGGAAAATGAGAGTGACACACACACACACAACACGCAACACCCCCACCCCCAACACCATACACACATACAGCTGCAGTAACACAACTTATACACCCCGTACCCCTCAGGAATATTGCAAGGTCAACTACTATAGATTAAAAAGAGTGCAATACGATAAAGTAGTAGCAATACGTACATCCAAATCAAAACATATATACATATTTACAAATGTAGGGACACTGCCCAGTCCTCAATGTTTGTGGGCCACAGGGACACTTTGCAAAGTCCAAGGCCCCACTTCACTCCTGCAACAATATGGAGAGAACACTGCAGGGGCATCATTTGGAAAATAGGCAGGGACCTCAGGGGGACGGGGACAGTGGGGCAACTCAGCTGGCAGATGGAACACCACTGGTCCTTGAAGGGGCAACATGACCATTGCTCTTTGTCGTGGGAAGTGCAAGGCCACAGTCTCCCAAGTGGGTGACTTGCCCACTAGCACTGGAGAGGGCATTGTGCCCGGTGCTTTGTCCTGGGGAATGCTAGGCCACAGCCTCAAAAGTGGGTGACTTGCCCACTGGCACTAGAGGGGCCATTGTGCCCTGTGCTTTGTCATGGAGAGTGCAAGGCCACAGTCTCTCAAGTGGGTGACTTGCCCACTGGCACTGGAGGGGGCATTGTGACGTGTGCTTTGTCCTGGGGAGTGCAAGGCCACAGTCTCTCAAGTGGGTGACTTGCCCACTGGCACTGGAGGGGGCATTGTGACGTGTGCTTTGTCCTGGGGAGTGCAAGGCCACAGTCTCTCAAGTGGGTGACTTGCCCACTTGCACTGTAGGGGGCATCGTGCTCTGTGCTTTGTCATGGGGAGTGCAAGGACACAGTCTCTCAAGTGGGTGACCTGCCAACTGGTTCTGGAGGGGGCATTGTGCCCGGTGATCTTCATACCGGGGAGGGGAGGGTGAGTGGATGTAATCTCCACTGGTTCTGGAGGGGGCATCGTGGCCTGTGATCTTTCTCCTAGGGAGGATGGGGTAAGTGGATGGCTTCTCCACTGGTTCTGGAGAGGGCATCGTGCCCCGTGATGCAGATCTTGGGGAGTGCAAGGTCACAGTCTCTCAGGTGGGTGTCATACCCACTGGATTTGCAGGGGGCAGGCCGCACAACAGCCCATAGACGCAAGTGTAAAGAATGTCCGCCAGCGGTGACAGCTGCTCAGTGGTGGCAGTGATGCTGCTGCTGGTGGTGGTGGGGAGGCTGCAGCCCAACCCCTGCTGCCTCGGACGGCTGCCCACTGCTGCTGCTGCTGGTGGTGGTACTGCTGGTGGCGGTGCTGCTGGTGGAGCTGGTGGTGCGGGGAGGCTCCAGCCCATCCCCTGCAGACTCAGAAGGTTGCCCACTGCTGGTGGTGGTGGTGCTGCTGGTGGAGCTGGTGATGGGGAGAAGCTCCAACCCATCCCCTGCAGCCTTGGACAGCTGCCCACTGCTGGTGGTGGTGGTGCTGCTGGTGGAGTTGGTGGTGGGGGGAGGCTCCAGCCCATCCCCGCAGCCTCGGACGGCTGCCCACTGCTGGTGGAGGTGGTGCTGTTGGTGGTGCTGGTGGTGGGGAAAGGCTCCAGCCCATCCCCTGCAGCCTTGGATGGCTGCCCACTGCTGGTGGTGGTGGTGCTGCTGGTGAAGCTGGTGGTGGGGGAGGCTCCAGCCCATCTCCTGCAGCCTCGGATGCCTGCCCACTGCTGGTGGTGGCAGTGCTGCTGGTGGAGCTGGTGGTGGGGGGAGGCTCCAGCCCATCCCATGCAGCCACGGATGGCTGCATCACCATGGTTGGTGGTAGGATCTTTGACTGAGTCCCAGCACCAGGCCCCTTGTCCTTACTGCCTGCTGGTGCAGGCCCCTTTCCCTTCCTTCCTGCAGCTGGGGCTGGCTCCTTGCCCTTCCTTCCTGCAGCACCTGGGGCTGGCACCTTGCCTTCCTTGCTGCAGCTCTGGAGCCTGGCTCCTTGCCCTTCCTTTCTGCAGCACTTGTGGCAGGCACCCTTTCCATCTGGCTGGCTGGTGGCCGAGATCCTTTCCACCTGTGCCCTGTGGTGTGGGACTGGGCTGTTACAAAAAATATTGAGAAGAACACTGTAAGCGAGAAATATGCCAGTTTGGGAGCTGACTCTGTTTGTAAAAATATGGAAAACAGTGACTGTGAAAATCTGGGAGATTTATATCTTGAAGGTCAATTAATCACACAGGAAGACGCAATAGAGTTGTTTGTGCTAGATGGGGGACAATACTTGCAGTACACAACAATTTCCACAACAGCACTGGTGTTATGGCCCTTCATTTCCGAAGAGCTACCAATCTCCCATACACTGACAACACTTTGGCAATGGCAGGAGGCTGTAGACTGATATTGCACATATACAGGGCGCTGAGGCAGGACTTACCCAAGATATCCCCAAGGGCACATGCTAAGTGGGAGTGGGCACAGGGAGAAACTCTGACCACCTGAGATTGGGAGAGACTTCACGCAGGGGCACAGGCGGTGAGCTCAAATGCGTGTTTTAAGTAAATACAATATAAATATACAAATCAGGCGTATCTTGTACTTAAGACATTACATCACATCTACACCACCAGACTGGACTGTTGTCCCCACTGGGGTGCCCCTGCAGCAGATTTCTTTCATGTAGTGTGGCAATGCCCATCGTTAATACCCTTTTGGAGGGAAATAGTAGAGAATCTTAACAGAGCCACAGAATGGGAGATACTGTTTATGACATGGGCACTTTTGCTGGGTCTGATCCTGGCACCAGCAAAGAAGAAACGTAGTCATAAATTTATTCTACTGGGTCTACTGCTGGTGAAGTGACATATGGATATAAAATGGCTGAGTGCAGAACCACCCAGATATAATGACTGGCTTAGGGATATGTCGGAATGGGAGGTGACCGAAGAAGTGAGAATGAAAGATGTATAGAGAGATGAGAAACTGGTAGGTGATCTGGCTGCATGGGAATAGATGTTGATTGAGCTGCGTGAAGCAACAGTTATGACTGGGAGATCGGGGAGGAGTGGGAGGGGTGGGCTTGGCCAATCCAGTTGCTGAGGACAGGGGGGAGGACTGTGAGAGGGAAGGACCAATCCAAAGTTCTAGTTATGCCTCAATATGAATGTGAGTGGGCTGGAGTAGTACCATAGAGAAATAAGCTTGGCCTAGGCCTTTGGACAGGCTGAATGGGAGGGGGCGACTCCTGAATCCTGGGATAAAGGTAAAGGCACAGGTCCTTGCTTCTAGATGTATGGGCATACACAACTAGAAAAGTGTGGAAGAAGATTATGAGTAGTATGGGGGACGGGGGAAAGTTGGGGTATTGTTATCAAGAAATGTAATACTTCACTAATTGTGTCAGTGTTGTAACATTGGAGTTGCGATACAGTGCTCAGATACTGTAAAAAATGAATCTTTTTTTTTTTTTAAAAGCAATTCACACCAATTGTGTGTTCTTTTTTCCATAATCCTGGGTATGTTAAAGCTACACATGGTTTGAAAATTCCTGCAGAAGGAAGCAGGAAAATTGCCAAAATATAGGTGTGAGAGATTGGGTTGTTTGGGGAGGGGAGTATGAGCCCTTCTTAAGCAACAGCCACAATTCTTGTCAGAGTGAACCACAAAACCTCATTAAATTAACTTGTGGTTAAACCTCTGGCAGCTTGAAGCTAAGCATTGGCTCAAAATTAAAGAGTCAAGCTTAACTCAGAAGCACTGCGTAAATTATTTATGCAGTACTTGAACAGTAATAAAGTGAAAACACAACACTAGAAATAGCCAACAAAAAATAAAAAATAAATAGAATATTATTAAATAATTAATTATTTGAGACCAAAACAACAGAAAAAAACTAATCAGTAGAAATGGAGTAACACAATTTAAAAAATAAAGATAAAAATAACGGCAAAAGGTGCAAAGTAACGACTGAGAGTATTTGGTCGTGCTGGACCGTGATAAATTCAGAAGTTCAGTCTTATCGCAATGGAGCACAGGCCATGCACAGGACCAATTTTGGCCCACAGAGGGTTATACCTTATGTCCTTGCTGTGTATTCTGTGTGGCATTGCTTTGTGAGGCTTTGCAACATCCAGCACTGGCTCTGATGTTAATATTGAAAACGTTTATGTCAATGTACACAATTATATAATGAGATATAAGAACAAAATTGCATAATTATTAGTGAATTCACCTAACATGAACTCTCAATCATCCCCGAATTCACAATACGTGGTCAGGCAGGCTTTCAGACCTAGGCCTTAGATTATTGCCAGACAGGTCACAGGTGGGGTAGCATGTAACCGGCAGACAAACACACTAACATTAAACTCGGATCACAGATAGGCACAGCAACTACACAATTGATCCAGACGTTTTCCCCCAATGAGACACACCTTGGACGGGTGAGCGCATTCCCAAACACCATAAAGTCTGATGCCACATGCAGTTAGGAACACACAGCCAATCAGAACACAGGCCGGACAGCTGAACACGTTACTGACTCTCCCACATTGTGGCCACGCAAGGTTGAGGCCCACCTGCATTTGTTATCAGCACCTTATTTATGACTCTATGACAACTGTTCACATTCTTTACCTCAAAAGGAATGTTGTAATTGTTTTATGGTACCCAGAAAAATGTATAAATCACTGCACAGAACAAATGTTCTTTGAGACAGTCCTCAGACCCCATTTCTGTAACTGTTCTTCCGGCCGCAATGTTTAACTAAGCAAACCATTCCCATTTTTTCAAGGTAAATTCACATTCAAGCAACACTTTGGTGAGCCAGATAGGTGCTGATTTGTTCCTTGAACCTGACTGTGATGGAAGGAAGGGGAGCCTGCTCGGATGAATTCACATTTGCACAATGAGGAAGGTGAACATACGTCTCAATTGATTGGAGAATCTCTGCTGAATCTGCGGGCAGAGGTCCACCCTGAAGCATCTGTCAGAAGGGTGTAAGACTACATCATAGTTTTAGTCCCAGCATTTGGCGTATGGCAAACTAGAAAAAAGTATAACCCATGGAAGCCACTTTCTTTTTATAGTCAGCGTGCTAAGAAAGGTGAATGTTATTTGTTGCTGAGACATCTGGGCATGACACAGAGGGTATGCATAAGCCCTGGTTGTGATATAGGCCCAACACCTCAATACTGAGAGGTGTCTATCACTTGGAACACTGGGAATGACACAGATGGTACACTTGTTCCCTGGGTGTGACACAGGGTTAATTGGTTGGACCTCTGGGCGTGACACAGATGGCACGCTTGTTCCTGGTTGTGATACATGGTTGAGGCCTCACTGCTTGGATTGCTGGGCGTGACATAAATGGTAGGCATGGGCCTTGGGTGTGATATAGGGCTCGTACCTCAATCTTATTTTTAGTCTAAAAGGGTTTCTCAGTGCTACTGGTTTCTTAACACTGTTGGTATTTAAAAGAAGTGAGAGGTGTTGTTTGCTTGGACCGCTGGGCATGACACAGATGGTATGCATGACCCCTGAGTGTGATATAGGGTGTGATTCGAATGTTAGGGAAGAAAAAGATTTGGATCTACATCAGGAGGAGATTGCTTTTGGCCAAGAGGGGTCTGTGGTTGTTGAGTCGTCCCTTTCCTCTGCATAAATTATTATCTTTGCCCCAGAGACAATATTGATAGACTATCAGACTCACTTAGTCAGTGTACTGCTCAGAGCTTCCCGTGGTCACAGGACAGCATGCGCTAGGAGTGGGCTATGGTATTTTTGACAAATTCATCACTTTTTTGTGCTTTGTCAGTTTTTCTTCTTTCCATTTGAAATATGATTTTTTATATTGTGGTGCTAGGAAATTATTGCAGCTGTGTTTTGTCTTGAGTAATGTGTTTTGTTGATGACTCAAGATCTATACGCAAGGGGTTGCTAATTCTCACAAATTGCTGTTTGATACCAAAGTAAATCTCGCTATTTTTATGCCAAATTTCGTGATGTTTGAAATAACAATGCACTTTCTTCTATGTTGTTACCCTTCATATGTATTGTTATTTGTGTTTGTGAAATGTTCATGCTGATACATCTGTAAATACTGCTGAACTCATAGTGAAGTAGTAAAGCAGTTAGAACTAGTAATCCTGTGTGCATATTTCCCAACTACTAGAGTAAAACGTAGGATTCTTTAAAACTAGAAAAGCTAAACGTGTATAGCTTAAGATTCCTAAAATCCTAAATGATAGATGTGTTTCAGTCCCCTGAAAAACTGCACAAATTTATCATAGAACCGCCACCAAAGCACATGCAGATCAGGTTTCCCACACAGGCTAAAAAACATAACAAGTTTTGCTACAAATTGCACACACACAAACTAAGGCACATGTTTTCCTGGCCAAAGCATATTTGAATACATGAGGACACACATACAAACTAAATATGTAGCACACAGGAAGAACAAGAGAGAATCACTATTGGAATAATGAGCCATATTCGAAGAGGACCAGACAGATAATCCTATCCCACAGTCAGCAAGCAAAGCGTCCATATCTCCCCCACCATGTGCATGAATGGAGGTGCCCTACCCGATGCCTGCTATCCCCGCATTGGGTTGCACCAATCTGCCAGTCAAGGGAGCTGATGGGGCCCATACCGAACAACAAACTGTTAGGTCTAGGCATGGCAGACAAACAGACCAGCAGGCCCAGGGAGCCCCAGTGCCACCCCTGTCTGGCACTAGAGTTCCCCAAAGTTCTACCCCCGTCTGTCCATATTGTTCAGCCCATCAAACCCCCATGGGACAGAGAATATGCACTCCCACTGGTTCCGGTGAACATAATTGAGTGACAGGGGGATTCATAGCAGTTCTGGACAGTGAGACAACTAGCTGGGGTGAAGAACTAGGTCCCGGTCCTCCAGGATCATATGATGAGGGGGGAGCCACAGGGTTTCCTTTAGGTAGTCAAAGAAACAACAGAAAGCAAATTTAAGGGCAACTTTTGAGCAAAAAGAACAGCGCATAGCTCAGAACGAAGGATGCAATTTAGGTGGGATTGAGAGTAAAGGAGAGAGAGAGAGAGAGAGCACCCTGAAAGCACAACAAGAAAGCTAGCAGCCTCCTTCCATATGGAGGCTCCCTTTCTTGGTTCCAAAACAAAGCTGTCCTGCAGTGTCAGATGCAAGGTTTCTCACACGCTTGGGTTAGTGAAGACCCGATAACCTCCACAGCACACGGACAAGGCCCGACAGATTGCAAAGCACCACATGGCACCGAGTCAGTAGTGGGTGTTCACCAGAACACCCAGCCATTTCTGTCCATTCCCAGAATCTGGGAGAACATTTATGAGTTCTTGGCCTTGCACCAGACTCTTCATGCAGCTATATTTTTTGCCTCCTCTTGCCCTCACAGTTTTCCAAGTAACAGCCAGGAACCGCAGGTCCAAGTAAGATATGGTCTAAGAGAGAGGGTGAGTGCCAGGGAAAAGGATGTCCAAAAAGATATATCCCAACTCCAAGCAGAATAGAACACAGTAATATGCTCACCCCCATATCGGCCTACCAAACAGCCAACACAAAGCCTCACACACACCGTCTGGAGGGAGCAACAAACCCAATCTCAGGCACCACAATATCAGAGGCACATAGGGGCCATGGACAAACTCTCTGACTCCCCCTGAATCACGATAATTGAGGCAACAGATCTTCTAAAGATCTAGGGAAGCACCAAACTACCAATAAAAAAGCCCAAAGTTAGCCTAAAAGAAGTCTCTAGGAAAAGGGCATAGTCAAGACACATTGCACCGCTAGGGAGGGCCATGTTGCACGCCACATGCCAGGACTAGAAGGGTATCCATGTGACCTCAGGGCACATTGTGATCACCAAACAATGTTTAGTTGCAACATGCCCCCCCTTTTTTAAGTCCTCAGCACATGTGGGTCCAAAACACCGCCCGCACCGATGGCACCCCCATACACACAGTAGGACACTGGAGGGCTGGCGACACTGACAGAGCACCAGTTAATAATAAAAATTACCCACATATTTACAAAATACGCACATGCTCATGAGATCACCCCTAAAAAAATTCTCTACAGCTGTACACCTAGTCAGGCTGGGAAATGGGGGAGGCCCAACAACCCATAAAATTAATACGTTCATGAACAATAACCCATTTTTTTTTTCAAATGAAGTTCCCCGAATGGGACTACCCTCCAGTGCCTCACTAAAATTATGAAAAGCACAGGAATTCCTAGGAACTAACTGACCATGACATGTAAGGATGTAGGGGGTTATTCTAACTTTGGAGGAGGTGTTAATCCGTCCCAAAAGTGACGGAAAAGTGACGGATTTACCACCAGCCGTATTACGAGTCCATTATATCCTATGGAACTCGTAATACGGCTGGTGGTATATCCGTCACTTTACCGTCACTTTTGGGACGGATTAACACTCCTCCAAAGTTAGAATAACCCCCGTAATGTTTTCTAAAATACCAAATGAAACCTAGCTCTTATCTAACAGGTCTGCAATTGAGACTCCAAGTGCACCACCTTTACAGCGGGCCATCAACTTTCCAGAGACTACTCTGACCTCCTGGTCAGTGTATGCTCACTCTCCTCTGGGTGGCTCCAACTGTTGCTGCTGCCTCTGCTTCCTTCCAAACTGAGAGCCTTCCTGAGTCTCAGTTGGAGTCCCACCTCCACCCGCAGGCTCCCGCCTGCACCTCATCCCTGATAGCCTAGTGGCCAACTGTATGTAAGTATCATGCTGCCTCTTTTTACTTTTGTTGCTTATTTTTCTGTCATCTTTATTTTTTCTTTTCTTTCTTTCTTGTCTCTTTCTCTTTCCTTCAGCCTTTCACTCTCCCTGTGTTTCCCTATGTTCCATTCCCCGCCCCTGCATCCCGCCCCCCCTGTGAAGCACCTTCCCACCCTCCCATCTACCAGCTGATTGGACCCCCTGCCTCCCTCCCCTTCTTAATGGTCCCGCTGCACACTGAGAGGGCGACTCCTCTAACCTCCTGGTCAGTGTCTGCTCGCTCTCCTCTGCGCAGCTCCACCTGTTGCTACTGCTGCTGCCTCTCCCACGTTTGCTTATTTTTCTGTCATCTTTCATTTTTTTCTTTACTTTCTTTCTTGTCTCTTTCTCTCTCCTTCAGCCTTTCACTCTCCCTGCATTTTCCCATGTTCCATTTCCCACCCCTCTGGCCTGGCCCCCTCCCTGCCTGGGAACCGTTGTGCTTTCCCGCCCTCCGCCTCCCAGATGACCAAACCTTTCACCTCCCTCCCCTTCTTAATGGTGCCACTGCCCACTGAGAGGGTGACTCCTCTGACCTCCTGGTCAGCGTCTGCTCGCTCTCCTCTGAGCAGCTCTACCTGTTGCTACTGCTGCTGCCTCTGCCACGTTTTGAACTGAGAGCCTGTCTCACTCTCTGTTCAAGGCCCACCTCTCCCTGCAAGCTCTAGCCTGCACCTCATCCTGGTGGCTAGAGGCCATCTGTATGTAAGTATCTTGCTGTCTCTTTTTACTTTAGCTTATTTTTTTGTCATCTTTGTTTTTTGTTTTCTTTCTTTCTTTTCTCTTTCTTCTTTAGCCTTTCACTCTCCCTGTGTTTTCCAGCGCTCCATTCCCCGCTGTTCTAGCACCTCTGGCCCTGCCCCCTCCCTGCCTGTGAAGCACTTTTACCAGCTGACCGGACCCCCGCCCCCCTCTCCTTCTTAATGGCTGTGCGACCGCCCCCCCAATCACTGAAGGCGTGCCAAAGACAAGCCTGTCCGCGCCAATCCGTGCCTGGACGATGTCCAGCACCACAAACCCTGGTCCTCTGACCTCTCATCCTTACAGCACAGAGACCCTTCACGCACTGAACACAGGATGCTCAGCAGCCTGCCATCTCTCATCACCCAGAGACATCCACAGACCATTCTCCTGCCTCTACTGCCACCACACCCTCACACTACACCAAGCACCTGACCCTCCCACCACTGAGCCATCGAACACCAAATCGAAGCATCTCAGCTGTATCCTCCTCAACATTCGCTCCCTCCACAAACATGCCGTAGAATTCAGGGACCCCCTAGACTTCACCCACCTGGACAGCGCATTTCTCACCAAAAAATGGACAAACCCAGCTTCTGCAGCAGACATCGCCATCGCCATCCCCAGTGACTACAAACTGCTCCGCAAAAACTTGCCTTATTGCCCAGACGGTGGCCTGGCCATCGTACAAAAATCCACCCTCCGTCTGACAACCAACGTGGAAGAACACTGCCTCCTCATGGAGCAGCTCCATTTCCAGATATACGTCACCCACACATCAACCTTCCATGGCACCCTCATCTACAGGCCACCCAGCCCCCAACCAGCCTTCAGCAACTCAATCGTCAACATATTTCTCCTCAAATTCTTGTCTCTTCAAACTACTCCTCCTCGGCGACCTCAACCACCACATTCACAACAGCAACAATACCAACACCGCTTCCCTGCTCGACAACCTCACCACAATAGGACTAAAGCAATTAGTCACCTCACAAACACTCATCGATGGACACACACTTAACACCATTTTTCCACAAGCATCAACATCACCATTGAAAACACCTCCACGCTTCACTGACTGACCACCACTGCATACATTTCACATTCACCTCACCGACCATCCACCTCCACACACTTCCAGCCCCAGCGGAAAATGTAACCAGATCACAGAGGAACTGCTCTAAAACACCCTCAGCAAGTCTCCGCCGCCCCTAACCGTAGACGCTTACATCTCAGCACAGAACTTCCACCAATGGATCTCCGAACATGCCAACACCCTGGCAGCTCTCCCTAAGACCTCAGCTAAACATTACCGCAAGAAGGCCAGCTGGTTCTCCCCTGCACTCCAGGACTCCATGCACACCTGCAGACAGCTAGAGAAAAGATGGAGAAACAGCACATCCCAGGAAGACTTCGAGGCCTTCAAAGCTGCTCCAAATCCCACCACTACTTCATCAGAGTCAGCAGGAAAGCCACCCTGCAGGACCGTATCAGCGCCACTGCTCACAACACCAAAGAACTCTTCACTTTGGTCAAAGAGTTTGCCAAACCCCAATCAGAAACTGCAAGCATCCCTCCATCTCTAGACCTCTGTGTAGGAGGCTGGACTGGCTTGTAGTGGGTACCAAGGGGTACTTACACCTTGCACCAGGCCCAGGTATCCCTTATTAGTGTAGAGGGGTGTCTAGCAGCTTAGGCTGATAGAAAAGGTAGCTTAGCAGAGCAGCTTAGGCTGAACTAGGATACGAGTGAAGCTCCTACAGTACCACTAGTGTCATTTGCACAATATCATAAGAAAACACAATACACAGATATACTAAAAATAAAGGTACTTTATTTTTATAACAATATGCCAAAGTATCTCAGTGAGTACCCTCAGTATGAGGATAGCAAATATACTCAAGATATATGTACACAATACCAAAATATGCAGTAATAGCAATAGAAAACAGTGCAAACAATGTATAGTCACAATAGAATGCAAAGGGGGCACATAGGGATAGGGGCAACACAAACCATATACTCCAGAAGTGGAATGCGAACCACGAATGGACCCCAAACCTATGTGACCTTGTAGAGGGTCGCTGGGACTGTAAGAAAACAGTGAGGGTTAGAAAAATAGCCCACCCCAAGACCCTGAAAAGTGGGTGCAAAGTGCACCTAAGTTCCCCAAAGAGCACAGAAGTCGTGATAGGGGAATTCTGCAAGGAAGACCAACACCAGCAATGCAACAACAATGGATTTCCTGACGAGAGTACCTGTGGAACAAGGGGACCAAGTCCAAGAGTCACGATCAAGTCGGGAGTGGGCAGATGCCCAGGAAATGCCAGCTGTGGGTGCAAAGAAGCTGCCACTGGATGGTAGAAGCTGTGGATTCTGCAAGAACGACAAGGGCTAGAAACTTCCCTTTTGGAGGATGGATGTCTCTCGTCGTGAAGAGTCGAGCAGAGGTGTTTCTGTGCAGAAAGACAACAAACAAGCCTTGCTAGCTGCAAGGGTCGCGGTTAGGGTTTTTGGATGCTGCTGTGGCCCAGGAGGGACCAGGATGTCGCCAATTGCGTGAGGAGACAGAGGGGGCGTCCAGCAAGACAAAGAGCCCACTCAGAAGCAATCAACACCTGCAGAAGTGCCGGAACAGGCACTATGAAGTGGAGTGAACCGGAGCTCACCCAAAGTCACAAAAGAGGGTCCCACGACGCCGGAGGACAACTCAGGAGGTCGTCCACTGCACGTTAGAGTGCCGGGGACCCAGGTTTGGCTGTCCACAAAGGAAATCCTGGAAGAGTGCAAAGGAGTCGGAGTAGCTGCAAAACACGCGGTTCCCAGCAATGCAGTCTAGCGTGGGGAGGCAAGGACTTACCTCCACCAAACTTGGACTGAAGAGTCACTGGACTCTGGGAGTCACTTGGACAGAGTTGCTGAGTTCAAGGGACCTCGCTCGTCGGGCTGAGAGGAGACCCAGAGGACCTGTGATGCAGTTCTTTGGTGCCTGCGGTTGCAGGGGGAAGATTCCGTCGACCCACGTGAGATTTCTTCGGAGCTTCTAGTGCAGAGAGGAGGCAGACTACCCCCACAGCATGCACCACCAGGAAAACAGTCGAGAAGGCGGCAGGATCAGCGTTACAAGGTCGCAGTAGTCATCTTTGCTACTTTGTTGCAGTTTTGCAGGCTTCCAGCGTGGTCAGCAGTCGATTCCTTGGCAGAAGGTGAAGAGAGAGATGCAGAGGAATTCTGATGAGCTCTTGCATTTGTTATCTAAAGAATTCCCCAAAGCAGAGACCCTAAATAGCCAGAAAAGGAGGTTTGGCTACTTAGGAGAGAGGATAGGCTAGCAACACCTGGAGGAGCCTATCAGAAGGAGTCTCTGACGTCACCTGCTGGCACTGGCCACTCAGAGCATTCCAGTGTGCCAGCAGCACCTCTGTTTCCAAGATGGCAGAGGTCTGGAGCACACTGGAGGAGCTCTGGGCACCTCCCAGGGGAGGTGCAGGTCAGGGGAGTGGTCACTCCCCTTTCCTTTGTCCAGTTTCGCACCAGAGCAGGGCTGGGGGATCCCTGAACCGGTGTAGACTGGCTTATGCAGAAATGGGCACCATCTGTGCCCATGAAAGCATTTCCAGAGGCTGGGGGAGGCTACTCCTCCCAAGCCCTAACACCTTTTTCCAAAGGGAGAGGGTGTAACACCCTCTCTCTGAGGAAGTCCTTTGTTCTGCCTTCCTGGGCCAAGCCTGGCTGGACCCCAGGAGGGCAGAAACCTGTCTGAGTGGTTGGCAGCAGCAGCAGCTGCTGTGAAACCCCGGGAAAGGTAGCTTGGCAGTACCCGGGTCTGAGCTAGAGACTCAGGGGATCATGGAATTTTCTCTCCAATGCCAGACTGGCATTGGGGTGACAATTCCATGATCTTAGACATGTTACATGGCCATGTTCGGAGTTACCATTGTGACGCTATACATATGTCGTGACATATGTATAGTGCATGCGTGTAATAGTGTGCCCGCACTCACAGAGTCCGGGGAATTTGCCCTGAACAATGTGGGAGCACCTTGGCTAGTGCCAGGGTGCCCACACACTAAGTAACTTAGCACCCAACCTTTACCAGGTAAAGGTTAGACATATAGGTGACTTATAAGTTACTTAAGTGCAGTGGTAAATGGCTGTGAAATAACGTGGACGTTATTTCACTCAGGCTGCAAGGGCAGGCCTGTGTAAGAATTGTCAGAGCTCCCTATGGGTGGCAAAAGAAATGCTGCAGCCCATAGGGATCTCCTGGAACCCCAATACCCTGGGTACCTCAGTACCATATACTAGGGAATTATAAGGGTGTTCCAGTATACCAATGTAAATTGGTGAAATTGTTCACTAGCCTGTTAGTGACAATTTGGAAGGAAATGAGAGAGCATAACCACTGAGGTTCTGGTTAGCAGAGCCTCAGTGAGACAGTTAGGCATCACACAGGGAACACATACATATAGGTCACAAACTTATGAGCACTGGGGTCCTGTCTAGCAGGGTCCCAGTGACACATAACAAACATACTGAAAACATAGGGTTTTCACTATGAGTACTGGGTCCTGGCTAGCAGGATCCCAGTGAGACAGTGAAAACACCCTGACATACACTCACAAACAGGCCAAAAGTGGGGGTAACAAGGCTAGAAAGAGGCTACTTTCTCACACTCTGCTACAGACTAGCCAACTTCTTCTGCCAGAAAATCAAAGACATATACAGCAGCTTTGGATCCCAAGATTCTCTAAGCCCTCCAACAACTCCCCAGTTCCAACGCACCAAACCATCACAGATCCTGCACCGCTGGGCCACCCTCACCACAGACAAGATCAGCACCATCATGAGCAGCACCCACTCCATAGCCCCTTCGGACCCCTCTCCTCACCACAGTTTCAACAAAGCCAACACCTCCATCACACCCGAGCTCCGATACACCCTCAACTGTTTGTTTTGATGCCATCTTGAAATCCCATGTGTCTTGTGAGCTTTATGTCATCCCAGGAGCAAATTGAGGGCACATACCTCAGGAAGACTGTTATGCCCTTTGAGGGGTGGAGTCACTGCCCATGGTGGTCTACCTCCATCACTTTGTTTTTTTCTTTAACTTTCCCTAGTTTCTACTTGCAAACCTTGCAGTGAGTGACGGTATAGATCTGTGAGTGGTGGGCCACCACCACCCCTTTGTTTTTTTATTATCCTTAATGTCTAGTGGGATTTCTGCCTCACTGGAGGAAGTGGCCAATTGGGAGCAAAGCCCCAGTCTGCCCCATACAGGGGCAAAAAGACTTTTGAGGGAGTGTGAATGGCCCTGGCCATCATGGACCACCGCTACCACTATGTTTTTTTAACAAAAAATAGCCCTGGTGTTTAGTGGGTTTTCTACCAACCCAGATGGCATATTGAGGTAATCACACAAGAAGGCTGATGGGATTAGGGGTGGTAGAGTAGCATAGGCCCTAGCTTAAGGGTCTTCTCCTCCTACAAAACATTCTGCTGACTGGGGGAGCCTCAGACTATCTTATCTTACTTTGATTAGCTGTCACAATGAAGTGAAAGGGTATGTCATTAGGAAACTGAGTTTCTCAGCTTTATACACGACACATCCCCTTCAGCACAACACAGAGAACTGGGCTATTTTCAGCCCTCTACATGCTCCCATAGAAGCCAGGAAGTGGCTTCTTTGGTGTGAGCCTGCCATTGACGTGATTGGGTCACTGGAATGATCACATAATTGGAAGAAGGGTCACATCCCACTAGGCTGGAGTGAGAGGGTGTCCCGCTCCATCCCAGGGGTAAGGGGTTAGGGGTTAGAGGTGTTGACAAGACTTGGGCACCAGAGAAGCACACAGTAGCTTCTGCTCCAATGGTTGGCCTATGGATGTGACATAGCGCCTTGACTGGGAGTGCTTTGGATGTTCAGGCCATGTCTTTAGCTTCAGTGGGTTGAATGAAAAGACTCGTCAAAGTACAAAACACAGATAATGAGGCAGTAAGGGGAACTAAATGCAACCCTTATACATCGTATCATTCTTTGTTAACTAAGTGGCTTTCTGCTAGAGGGTGCAAACAAACTCTGACCTGGAACAATGAAAACTTGCCTCCCCCTGTGTTCAGTCAACCCGCTCTGAAAACCAAGACATGCTCTACATTTACTGACATTTTGCAGGGCATGTGGTGAAAAGCCTGGACTGTCTCTGGAAATCTGAGACACGTAGTGCAATAAAACTTCCTAAGGAGATAAAAGGGCAGCTTATGTCATACATCTCCTAATGGAAGGAGCATTTGTAATTGTTGATTATTAGTGTCTGATGCTAACCTGGAGAGTTCTCCCTCTTTGGCTTTATTTCACAAAAAGGGATGCAGGTTTGGATGCTTGATGCCAGGACTTGAGAATTGCATAACAATTCATAGGGCCTTCCATAAAACATTAAAAAACAATAACTCTTTGATGGAGTTCAGAAACGCCAGGGAACACTAAAGTCTCAGGTGAGGGTCCTTTATTTAAAAATGTGATTGCTTGCTAAAGCCTCACCTTATATCATAAAGATCTATGCACACTTACTACATTCTGTCATCTATTAAACTGTTACACTTAGATCATTGGCCACTGTAGCAAGGTCAGTAGCTTTGGAGCAACAGCACCCTAAGCAGAACAAAGCTGGTCGACCTCCCATGATCCAAAGTCCCAGCCCTCATAAGTGTCACGGAGCTGGCATACCCCATATTGGGAGGAAGTGCTGGAAAAAGCTATCCCCGCGAGGGATTCTATAATTTTAATGTGACAGCCATAACACTACTCAGCCAAGTTGCTATACCTTGAATAGAACTGAGCACTGGCCTCTCAGCATTGCTACTGTACCTTCTATTGGACCGTACCAACATTTCATAATTGAGCTACTGTACTTACAATACAATACACTTCCCACACCTTGCATTGGACATGACTAGTATTTCTCAGCAGAGCTTCTACGTGTTTAATAGGGCAGTAGATTAGATGCACTCCTTAACAAACATTTGTTTTCTAATCGGGATAGAATAGGCACTTCATAGCCAGAACTCAGTGCATTTAATAGAGTGGTATCTGTGGCTTAATGCTGACTTGTGAATACGGCGCAATGCATAGCACCACCGGAGCGTCACAAAAAGTGACACTCCGTTAGTGCTAGGGGCTTGTAACTATGCCCAATACTTTCAGGCCTTTATGTGTAGCCTAACTCCACATTTAAACCTGTAAGCAGACCTGTCAAGATGTACCTTTTAACAGGAGTGGAACTCTACCTTGAACTATTAAGTAAGTCATATACGGTTGGGTGCCTGGTATTTGTAAGTGGAACATGTAAGAATTTAGGGCCTCATGTACAAAGCATTTCTGTAGTTGCAAACAGGCGGATTCGCAGATTGGCCCATTTGCAACTAGAAAATGCTTTTTTGGGATATACAAAGCCCCAATTGCGAATCAGTAACTTGTCAGCAATTGGTATTTGGAAGGGGCGTGTTCAGGGCGTATCTTCCTATTACCGAATCTGAATGGTATTTATGATTGTTTTGTGACCATGAGTGTAGTCACAAAACAATTGCAGTTAGCACCAATATCAAATTCGAGATTAACCTATTCACAAAGAAGAAGGTGACCCAAGGGACCCCTTCCTCTTTGCAAATGCATGCAAAATTGTATTTTAAGAAAATGAAACTGAAACATTTGATTTTTTTCTTGTTAAACACTTCCCGTTTCTATTTAAGAAAAAAAAAAAGGTTTAAAAAAGAAATACTTTATTTAAAAGCAATCACAGACATGGTGGGCTGATTACCCCAGAAGGCCACCATCCCTGTGATTATTGCTACTCCCAGTGGGTCGCAAATTGCGACCTACCTTATTAATAATAATAAGGTAGGTCTATTTACGACACACCGGGAAACGCAAAGGAAACTCATTGAAGTTTCTTACATTTGGAATTGCGATTTCCTCATTGTGATTCTCAAGGATTCACAATTAGGAAATCGTAATTCCAATTGTTCGTACATGTGGCCCTTAATGTTTACATGTTCCTAAAGTGATCAGTCAACAAAAGCTATGCTCACTGTTATGGCTGTAGCTGGCTCTAAGCTGAATCTATAATGAGATTTATATTACGTTACAGAGATAGTTGAACCACTGTTTTTAAAATGTATATGGAAATACCAAGTCACATAATTCGCGTTCACATAATTACACAAAATTTCAGTGAAATTATGTAAAAATATACATAATTACATGGAATGCAAATCCGTCACTTTGTGCTATATCTTAATGTGCCACTTTACTTGTTCTTGATGCCTTTTGAGGTAAAAGTTTACAAATTTACATCTCTTTTTTAATTGGTTATGGATTTTTCATTGTACAGTGCATTGAGTTTTCCACTGTTTTATTGTTGCTAAAGAGTTTGCACACTTTCAAGTTTAGCCTGTCTGCTCTGTGCTGTAGCTACCAGTTGTTTAAATAATTGAAACTGTATGCTTGACCTTACAGGATTTGTGGACCAATTAATTGGGTAGGACTCACATCCAACCCAAATATTAATCCATTTTCTTACATCCATATGGTGAAGTTCTTAACATGTGTAGAACCTAAAGAAAAATATAAATCTAAACTAAGAGTCTAGAAGAGTGGCTCTAATGGATAGAAGGTAGGAGGATTTATGCCAGTCATTCTAGACAGGTTACCTTTGCACAGTCAACATTACTTAAATAAGTTACTGGTGGACTCAAGCTTATGTAAACTGCAAGAATTTCCCAACTAGGTTTGGGGGATGAGGCTGAAGACTTGCATATATGTACTATCAGTAAACTCCCACACCCATCGAGTCCAGGGACCTTCCACAGGCAAACCAAAAATGTAATTAAAAGTATTGTTATCTAACCCTTTTGGAGTCCAAAACGTACTATAGAGGAAGAAGGCTTAATAACGTGAAGTAAGCAATACACTTAAAAGAATAAAGAATGAAAGTCCCAAACATGTTTAAAAAATAAAACAAGTATGAATTAGTTACAACACAATCATGAAAACAATGATAAAATAATAGTGGAAAAACACAGATTTTTTATAATTTAATTTAAAGCCCAATTACATTCAATGGCAGAATACAGGAAAAATAGAAAATTTGAAAAAAGGGCTAGGGGCCTCAACTAGAAGACAGTTATGGCATATCAGCCAAAATATGCCCACCTCTAAATTCCTTCACAGCATTTAAAACACTTGAACTCAGATTTTTCCAATGATGGAGCCTTAGCCATTTCTGCTATTATAAACACCTTCAAAGGGAGATTGCTACCACAAACCATCCAATGAAGATAAAGTAAAAAAATTGCCCGATCAGAGTAAGTTGTCTTTATAAGAATGGTATTTGTAGTGGCTTAAAGTAGAGTGTTGGGAACTGGTAGTTTTAAGTTCCTTTATGGAGTATTGTAAAGGACAGTTGGGGGCAGTTATTGTGTAGCGTGTGCCACTGGTGACTGATTGTGTGTCAACTCTGAATAATAAACTTAATTGTGGAAGAAACTTATAGCATCTTTATTCTCCCAGAAAAAAACATCTTTTCTTGGTGACGAGTGTAGTGAATCAGTCGCTGACACAAGCCCATCGCAAGACAACAACAAGGACTATGTATGGTGGAATTCAGGTCTTAACGAGTAGCACAACGTGCGTTCAGATAAAGGGGTAGAACTTATGCCTGTGAACTGGTGAGTCGTCTCACATTAAAAATAAGTGTTATTTAGACATGGCATATTAAAATTTAAACTTTAACATTCATGAAATGCATCAGGAAACTTTGTCGTGTGGCTGTGTTTCAAGAACATTATCACATGTATATGTGTGAAGATAGACAGTGGAATACAGCGTACTAATGCATTTCAAAAATGGAGTTAGATGTCATTTACGTAGCAGCCATTTTATGATTTAACTTAAAACATCAAGGTATGCGGTCTAATGGTTTTCCCCTTGTCATACATCACGTTGATTTGCACAGCGTGTGGGCACAATTAAATCTTGTGTTACAGAATGTGCCTTGATGACACACTGATCTGCACAGCAAAATAAAGCAGATCAACAGGGTCAGTATCATGCCGATCACACAGCACATAACAGTGGAGCAGCATATTCCTTTGTACACGGTGATCCGCCCAGCATAAAATAGTGAATCACATTAACACTTTGGGCCTCATTTAGAGTTTTGCAGATGGAAAACTCCATCTGCCAAACTTCTGACAGGGTGGCCGCCGCCTATGCAGCGACCGCCCTGCTGGAGTCATCAGGAGTTTCCCACTAGGTATAAGTTTCCGCCCACTGGCCTAGCAGGAAGCAGGCTACAGCATTGTCTCTGGCTTGTAATCGAGCTGGAGGCAATGCTGTAGCCAGCATGGTACGCCAGCACCCTCGCAAAGTTCACTGTCTGCTAAGCAGACAGTGAACATTGTGAAAGTGACAGGCAGTGGGGCCCCCTGCACCTGTTCTCCGCCAGTCTTTTTATGGTGGAGAGCAAGGTTTTAATCCGCAGTGCAGCGCTGCTTACAGCGTTGAGCTAGTTGATTAGAATCTCCTCCACTGCCAGACCACCACACTGGTAATGAGAGCCTTTTTGTTATCGCTGTTCTGCATTACTTTAAGACAGTTTAAGAAGCTGTATAGGCAGGAAAGATTCAGCACTGATCCACACAGCTGATGTACATTTTCTATTCTTTATTGTTGTTAATAACTTCCACATATATATAAATGCCATTTAGCAACTCTTATCCAAACTGTGTACTCACATTACACAATAAGGCTTTCCACACTGTAAAACTAAGTATTATAACAATTGGATCTTTGAGTGAAAGCCAATTGTAAGTGATTACATTGTTTCATTTTAAGTTAAATGTTTGTTGGATAAAAAATGGTGATCTATAATTATTTACTATAAGCCCTTAGTCTTGCCTTGTAGAAAATATGCAGTTAGTAACACCACCACCTCCCTTCTTAGAATCACTAGGTAAACCTCTGATAATATGGAAACAGTGGTTTGATGGTTTTTAGAAATACCTTGGGGTGATTTGAGCACATAGGTTTAGTCCTGAGAGGAGAAAATATGTACTTATTCATTCATTCAGTTTTGAAGGTAGGGCCATTTTGAAACAGTTACCTGAAACAGTTGTTGTGAAAGACAATAAATTAGATGACTATCAGGAAATGGTAAAGAAACTCCAAACTAGATTTGATGTACAACCAAGCTTGGTTGTAATCTATCATAAGTTCTTTAAAAGAATTCAGAACCCTGGGAAAGGTGTGTATACATATGTTACGGCACTAAAAAGACTTGCTACGGAGTGTCAATTTGAAACCTCTGTTGATCAGTTAATAAAAGAACTATATATTTGCCACTACAATGATGAAGTGATAAAACAAAATTTTTTGTTAATGGGCAATCCCACATTAGATGAGACTATCAAAATGGTTAAGAGTATTGAAACCTCTCAGTTGTCAGCCAAAGAACTGGAAAGCAAAAGCTCAGAACCTGTTGCTGTCATTAAGGAGAGTGGAATCAGAAATAACAAAGATTAAAAACAAGCTGATAAATCCAATTCAGCTATTAAAGGGCAAACCCAGGTGTTAGAAATGGGGTCTTTGGTTGGCAGTCAGGTTACCCCCTGTCCAAGCAAGGACCCTCATTCTAGTCAGGGTAAGTCACACACAATCCAAATTATCCTGTGCCCACCCTCTGGTAGCTTGGCACTGAGCAGTCAGGCTTAACTTAGAAGGCAATGTGTAAAGTATTTGTGCAATAAATCATCCAATAATACTATATAGCACCACAAAAAAACACCACACAGTCTTTAGAAAAATATATAATATTTATCTGGATATTTGCAGATCAAAACGATAAAAGATGCAATAAGAAATTGTAGAGATATCACTGAAAAGTGATATGAGGTGTCTTAAGTCTTTAAAAAGCAAACAAAGGCGGTCATTCTGACCCTGGCGGTCTATGACCGCCAGGGTCGCGGATGACGGAAGCACCGCCAACAGGCTGGCGGTGCTTCATAGCCCATTCTGACCGTGGCGGTAAAGCCGCGGTCAGAAAACCGGGGCTGGCGGTTTCCCGCTGTTTTTGCCCCGACTGGGCGAATCCGCCATGACAGCGCTGCAAGCAGCGCTGCCATGGGGATTCTGACCCCCCTTTCCGCCAGCCTGTTTCTGGCGGTTGTCACCGCCAGGAAGAGGCTGGCGGTAACGGGTGTCTTGGGGCCCCTGGGGGCCCCTGCACCACCCATGCCACTGGCATGGGCAGTGCAGGGGCCCCCGAACAGGGCCCCGGCCGGCTTTTCACTGTCTGACTAGCAGACAGTGAAAAGCGCGACGGGTGCAACTGCACCCGTCGCACAGCCGCAACACCGCCGGCTCCATTCGAAGCCGGCTTCTGTGTTGCAGGCTTCCTTCCCGCTGGGCCAGCCGGCGCTAACATGGTTAGCGCCCTCAAGCCCAGCGGGAAGGTTGTAATGCCGGTAGCGGTCTTTTGGCCGGGGAAGATGGGGAAGACATTGCGTCGATTTCCGGCGCGTGGACAGTCTCCTCTGTGGGTCACAAGGTTTTTTTATGCCCCTAGGTCTGTGTGTGTAATCCTGGGCTTGTTGTCCGGCTGCGTGTCGTTCCGGTGGGCTGTGCGTGGAATTTTCTCCCTCACGGCAGGTGCCGCGTCGATTTCCCCTCTGGAAGTCGGGCAGCGTTGTCCAAGCGGGCCACGTGTCAAGGTTCCGGTCGCACCCCAGACACCACGTCGATCTTTCCCTTGCGAAGTCGAGGGGCGTCATCCTGGGTCGGCATGCGGTGAATTTTTCACCGCGGGGCAAGCTGGGCGTCAAACTTTTTGCCGCACAAGGAGTCCTGTTGAAAGAAAGAAGTCTTTTTGGTCCTGAGACTTCAGGGAAGAGTAGGCAAGCTCTATCCAAGCCCTTGGAGAGCACTCCTGGTTTGGGGTGTGTCTGAGTGAATGCAGAAGGAGCTGTCAACTAAACCCAGCCAGACGTGGATTGTAAGGCACATAGGGGGTCATTCCGACCCTGGCGGTCCATGACCGCCATGGCCGGGGACCACGGAAGTACCGCCAACAGGCTGGCGGTGCTTCCAGGGCCATTCTGACCGCGGTGGTAAAGCCGCGGTCAGAAAAGGGGAACCAGCGGTTTCCCGGCGGTTTTCCTCTGGCCCAGGGAATCCTCCATGGCGGCACTATGGGGATTCCGACCCCCTTCCCGCCACCCTGTTTCTGGTGGTTTTCACCGCCAGAAACAGGATGGCGGGAACGGGTGTCGTGGGGCCCCTCGGGGCCCCTGCCCTGCCCATGCCACTGGCATGGGCAGTGCAGGGGCCCCCTAACAGGGCCCCATAAAGATTTTCACTGTCTGCTTTGCAGACAGTGAAAATCGCGACGGGTGCCACTGGACCCGTCGCACCCCTGCAACTCCGCCGGCTCCATTCGGAGCTGGTTTCCTTGTTGCAGGGTCTTTCCCGCTGGGCCGCTGGGCGCCCTTTTGGCGGTCGCCCGCCGGCCCAGCGGGAAAGTCGGAATGACCCTCGCGGTCTTCCGACGGGGTTACTTTGGCGGGCGGCCTCCGCCGACCTCCAAAAATCGGAATGACCCCCATAAAGATTTAAGTGCAAAGAAATGCTCACTTTCTAAAAGTGGCATTTCTAGAATAGTAATATTAAATCCAACTTCACCAGTCAGCAGGATTTTGTATTACCATTCTGGCCATACTAAATATGACCGTCCTACTCCTTTCAGATCAGCAGCTACCATTTCAATAATGTATGAGGGCAGCCCCAATGTTAGCCTATGAAGGGAGCAGGCCTCACAGTAGTGTAAAAACGAATTTAGGAGTTTTACACTACCAGGACATGTAAACTACACAGGTACATGTCCTTCCTTTTACCCACACAGCATCCTGATCTAGGGGTTACCTAGGGCACACATTAGAGGTGACTTATATGTAGAGAAAGGGGAGGTTTAGGCTTGGCAAGTACTTTTAAATGCCAAGTCGAAGTGGCAGTGAAACTGCACACACAGGCCTCGCAATGGCAGGCCTGAGACAAGGTAAAGGGGCTACTTGAGTGGGTGGCACAACCAGTGCTGCAGGCCCACTAGTAGCATTTAATCTACAGGCCCTAGGCACATACAGTACACATTACTAGCGACTTATAAGTAAATTAAATAGTCCAATTGGGTGTGATCCAAATATACCATGCTTAAAGGGAGAGAGCATATGCACTTAAGCACTGGTTAGCAGTGGTAAAGTGCGCAGAGTCTAAAAGCCAGCAAAAACAGTGTCCAAAAAGTGGAGGGAGGCAGGCAAAAAGTTAGGGGTGACCATCCTAAGGCTGTCAGGTCTAACACCAGGTAATTTTTTCTAAAAAAAAATATGTTTCTGATCTGGTAATCATGCATATGTGAAAGGTGGCAAACAATGACCAGCTCAATATGTAACTTGTAGGTCATGTAACAGACAAGGAAATTGTTTTTGCAAAAGTATGCCAGTCTTCCAGAACCAAACAACAAGAAGATGTGAGCATCAGAAAACATTTAAAAGACATGGTTATGGTTGTAAAATGTGATATGGTGAAGATGGGTGATCCTGAAATGTGTGTAGACCCATATGTTGAGATTATGGTGGGTGACAAAGGTTTGAGATTACTAGTAGATTCTGCAGCATGCATCACCATGATTTTACAAGATCTCTATGATAGTGTTTGGCCTACCAGACAATTGTTACCGCGTAATTGCAAAGCGCCGTCCTATGAATGGCGTAACATTGATTTGTGTGGGTACATTAAGTACATACTAGAATTCAAAGTAAAAAAAATAAGTGGAAAAATCTGTGCATCCCAAAACATTCTATGGTGGTTCCACCAAGGATTGTTTGCAATGATTTTAAGACCAAGGTTATGAATAAGTATCCTCATGTCTTTTCTGGAGAGCTGTGAAAGGTTCAGAATTTCAAACCCCAAAAAATAGTAAAAGATGGAGCAAGACCAGTGAAGCATAAATTGTGGAATCTGCCTTTTAGCATTCAAAAGGATCTAGAGAATTAACTAGACTCCTTTGCAAGAGTGGCATTATTGAACCCATTGGTCCTTCACTGTGGTTATCACCTTTGGTAGTGGCTTGCAAACAGAATGGGGAGCTGAGAGTTTGTGTGGACCTCTGGTGTCTCCACGCCAGGCCGGCGCTGCAACGCCTGACGGGCTCCCTGGATGGGGGCTCTTGACCGTATTAATTTTATAATAGCTAATCGGTTAAAATTATGAAGAAGTGGAGCATTCCCGATGATGATGCCAATCATCCATTGTGATGCTTGAGGGTTTTTGCTCCTAAGACATTAAGGGGGTCATTCTGACTTTGGCGGGCGGCGGAGGCCGCCCGCCAAAGTCCCGCCGTCAGAATACCGCTGCGCGGTCAAAAGCCTGCCGCGGTAATTCTGAGTTTCCCGCTGGGCTGGCGGGCGACCGCCAGAAGGCCGCCCGCCAGCCCAGCGGGAAACCCCCTTCCATGAGGATGCCGGCTCCGAATGGAGCCGGCGGAGTGGAAGGGGTGCGACGGGTGCAGTTGCACCCGTTGCGATTTTCAGTGTCTGCTTGGCAGACACTGAAAATCTTGGTGGGGCCCTGTTAGGGGGCCCCACGACACCCGTTACTGCCAGCCAGGTTCTGGCGGTCAAAACCGCCAGGCTGGCGGTAAGGGGGTCGGAATCCCCATGGCGGCGCTGCCTGCAGCGCCGCCATGGAGGATTCCCTAGGGCGGCTGGAAACCGGCGGGACACCGCCGGTTTCCCGTTTCTGACCACGGCTGTACCACCGCGGTCAGAATGCCCAAGGATGCACCGCCAGCCTGTTGGCGGTGCATCCGCGGTCCCTGGCCCTGGCGGTTTTTACCGCCAGGGTCGGAATGACCCCCTAGGTCTCCTAGAATCTTAGTATAGTTTGGAACAGTGTACCTTTTGTTTATATTACATTTAAATATCCTCATGCTTCATTGAGAGTATGCAGCTCTTTGCAAACACCGTAGGTAAAGAATATGCTTCCTGGAAATCACACAAATTAAGAGGTGGGGAATATTGCAGAACCCCAACAGTAAACAGAAAGGAATGAAATCTCAACTACTATGGTAATAATACTGATAAACAGGCACTTGGGCGTTGAGGGACCTGGTATACTGTGATAGCATCTGAAATGTTTGGCAGAATTGACTGATGTACTTTACAAGACGACAAGCTACCACTCCAGTTAACTCTAGCAGTATATAGACATGTATCTTGTAATTTTGCAGGTTTATGTTATCAACTTGATTCTGTTGTTAGATAAACTGATTTTCTTACAATTGCTTCACTGTAGTGTTCTTTTCAACAAACATAAACCACAGTAACTATATACTATTCACAACTGTTTAAGTAGACTAAGAGTTCACTCATAAGTATTAATATAAACCCATTGCTGTATCATGGTCATTGTAGCCACCCATAGTAACGTTGAACGTTTGGTGAAACGATTGTTGTCAAGTGGTATTTCCAGGGGCAGCTCCTCCATTAGGACCGAAGAGCGTTGCCCTCCCCCACCAGCAGTGGCCGCTGAAAAACCTTTACAAGAAAATGACAATTTTATCATTTTCTTGCCAAGGGGTGGGGCCACGGAGGTGACGAGCAGTGAGAGGGAGTGCCCAGCACTCACCCTCGGAGCGCATATGTGTGTTTGGCTGGCCTTCTCTGGCTGGCCAAACACACATGCGCAATAGGCTCTTTCCAGCCCAGCAACACTGTTGCTGGACTGCAGAGAGCATGCACAGGCTCCCAGTCTGCATGGGAGGACCCTGGATGGGCCCTCCAAGCCAATCCTGATGCTGCTCTGAGCAGCATCAGGATTGGCCGCAGGGCAGGCCTGGAGCCTGTGCCTGCAACACCAGCAACGAGACAGAGGAGCGGAACGGTGCATAGCGTTCAGGTAAGTGTTTTTTTTAAATAATTAGATGTTTATTCCCCCCACCTCGCCCTCCGTGCACCGCCCAACTCCTTCCATGCCCCAGAAACCGCGACTGAGTATTTCCCAAGAAATAAGTGATGGGGATGAGCTAGTCTGTGATTTATGAAGGATCAACAAGATAATGAAGGTTTTGCAAAGGTGTCTATTGATTGCCTCCGTGATGTCAATGCTGATGTTACGATGCCATGACTTTATTAATCATGCCTCAATTAACATGCCTCCTTTTCGATGCCATGACTTTATTAATCAAAAGAGATCCTGGGATAGACCAGAATCTCTTTTTCGAGGAGGCAATGCTGAATGCTAGATGTTTAAACTATAGGGCACCTAAAATCCAGAATGCGTGCTATACATTAATAACTATTATACTTTTGCCATTCATTAACTATTTCAGTAATATACTTTGTTCCATTGGAAAAATAAATTTAAATGGTTGCCTTGCTTTGTTTTGGAAACATAGATAAAAGTGGCCACAACAAGTAAGTTAGAATTGTGGAGCTAGCTGTAATTGATTGGTAACAGAAAAATCTGAAGCAGTTACAACATTCTGTATACCTGGGTGGACTTTACAATCCATGGTAATATTAAATCATGCAATAAATTAACATAAACTGTAGCTTTGGGTCAATACTAGAAGGAATAGAGCAATTTCCACACTAAAAATATCCGAATACTACAAGTTTGTGTATGAGTTTGTGTGTGTAGTAAAATAGTGTGTGACATGGAAGAAAACATTTCGAAGAGAGGAACAAGAACTGAGTGTAATAGTTAGACATAAACGTAGATAAGATGAACAACTTGTACAAAAAATAGGATGTAACTGAATGCGAGCAGAGGAGATAAAGACACAGCACATAAGAGTGTAGAAAGAACTTTGCAAAATGAGAAGAAATAAGCAAAAATGCTGAAGGTTATCATTCAAAAGAATAATAGCTAGTGTTGGTCACTGGTAACAGGAGGTGGTACCGCTAATGATCGAGATCTATGAGGCAGGTCAGATTCAGATAAATCTTGGATTGCAGTCGCACCCAGACTGTTTGGTGGCCTCCTGCAAAAATATGTTCTTCTTGTAAGATTATCGAAATTTTGATTCATTATTAGCAGTTGATTAAATTAACTGCAAGCTTTAGACATTCATATCAATTGGGGCAGGTGGTTTGTCAACTAATAGATTATGAGATGGTCCTAAGTGGTGGATCTTTTTTCTGCTATCATTATATAAAGCTGTTGTTGAAATTGCTATGCTCATGGAAGAGTGGATGGGTGCACACACAGTGCCACAACATACTCCCTGGTGATAGTGCACTCTACAGATCTGCATAACATTGCTGATGTACTTGGTCCTCTTTGCAGGGTCACCCCCAAACATTTTTTGACTGCGCCTTACCATTGATAACTAGTGCTAAAATGGTTGTGCTCAGTCCTCTAAACATGCTAAAATTAACTTGCACCCAATTGGCACATTTAATTTACTTATAGGTCCCTAGTAAAGTAGTACCACATGTACCCATGGCCTGTAAATTAAATGCTACTAGTGGGCCTGCAGCTCATATTGTGTCTCCCATTTAAGTAGCCCTTTAAAACATGACTCAGGCTTGCCATTGAGTCCCTGTGTGCAGTTAAAACCGGCAATTCAGCCTGGCAAAATACATCTTTCACCAGGGCTAAACCTCCCTTTTCAATGCACATAGCACAATCCTAGGGAAACACTAAAGAGCCGATAGGGCAGAGTGCCTTGTACACGAAAAGTTGACCATGTACATTTAAGTTTTAAGTGTCCTGATAGTGGAAAACTACTAATTCGCATTTGCACTGTTGCGAGGTCTACCTCTCCCATGAGCTAACATTGATTTACCTTATGAAATTTAATAAGTGATAACACTTGTTAAGGAACAAGTAGAGATGTCATGTTTGGTCTCAAAAGAATTGTAATTTAAATACTCTTTAATGGAAAAGTTGGATTTTAAGTCACTATTCTGAAAATTACACTTTTAGAAAGTTGTCATTTTATGTTCTAACTATTTACTGCCTGCATCCTGTGTCCTGGGTCACATGACTGATTAGCATGACAACTGGCTTTTGTGTATTCATCCCAGACATTGAGGCAAAGAGGGACTAGGTTTGGTAGGATGGGCCATCCTGCCAGGATGTGTGGGACGGAGCTGTTCCCAGCTCTACTTACATTTCAAAGGAGCTACTACAGCACACTTACAAAGAACTTCACACTAGCCTTTTGTCATTCCAGAGCCTTTGGAGCTTGGGCAGGGAGGAAGGAAAATCCAGAACCAGCTGTAGAGAGAAAAATCTAGACTGTTCTTCCTCTTGCAAGCTGCAGCCAGGTGTAAGTATAAGGCCCTCAGAGCCACTCTTCAGTTCAGGACTGGCTTGCACTTCCGAGAATTTCCTTGTACTATAAGAGGTCTTAACTACTGCTGGAAGCATGTCTTGTACCCTCAAATGTCTGCCTCTGCTAAGTCTCTGTTGTAACTCTATGCATTTCTGGCAAGCCACTGCAAAATCTGTCTGTCAAAATACAAAATGTCAGCAACATTTGCACCATTCTGTGGTTGTCTTAATAAAATTCTAGCTAATATTTTAGCCAGACCAAGGCACAGCAAGTAAGGATTTTTTTTTGTCCTCCTGCCTCATTTTTGTGCACTGACCTTTGTTTTTTATGTTATTGTAGGAAATTGTTCTTTGGCTGCGGGGGTGAGAACCATTTCCAAGCAGAAGCCAAGCTGTTGCTTTGGAGAGGTGTGGAAGCATTTATTGCTCCAGTCAGATCAGGACTACAACATTAGTGCTTGCTGGAAGTTATGGAGACAATAGAGTTCTGTGTGATTTAATAGAAAATATGCTGATATTAATAAACTCTGGATTAACCTTTTAAGTGAAGATGTGTTCTGCTTCAGTCTGAGAGAGAACACAGTGAAAGGAATGCAATGAATGCAGCACTCTTACTCTGATTAAGGAATTTATTAAGGCACTTACCAAGTTTCATACATGAAAAGAATTACCTGAGCTTTTATTTCAAAGGCAGTAACACACGTGCAATTCTAAATATAATCACAGCAGTAGAATAACAATGATCACAGAAACAAAGAAAATGCAATACTTCAACAATGGATATTGTATATAGAGACTACGTATTCATGCATGCAAAATGCAAAGCTGAAAATAAGAATTAAAAATGCATCACCATGAGGCTTGACACCGACATCATCCCTTTGTCTGCCAAATTCAGGTCGTGGAACTCTGGACAACTGAAAAAAAGGGAGAATGTCCAAATGAGATTATTTTCTGAGCAAGGCTTCCCTTCTCAGGTGAGTCCTTCTTCCCATCCATCAAGTTTCCCCCACCTTGTATACTTTAAACAAACTTCAGAGGAAGGTTTCAGAAACCCCCTTCCATCAAGTAAGTTGTTGTTCAAAGCCGTACCAGGTCAGTGTTGAAAGAACACGCTAGAGACTGGCCAGAGCCCAAGGTGTACTTCCAAGACCGAGCTGTACCCTGCTTAACTATAAAAATTCTCAGCCTGGTACATCCTTATCTCCCTTACTCCTCCATGTTATGTTCCCGTCCTTGGTGAGAAATAACGAAAAGACATTCACACTATCATCAATCAATTCACATATATTTTTCCTTATTTCCTTATGCCCTCCTGGAATGTGGTATTGCCTTCAAGCGAATTACCTTGGTCGCGGGCCACTTTCACTCGAGGTATCTTTAGATGGCCCACCTTAATGGCTGCCACTGAAATGTACCCTTTAGAATGTCAATTCCCAATATAAGTACTAGGAGGGGCACAATCAAAACGGTATATTCTCATTTTGGTGTTCTTCCTATTTTCATCTGAACTGTAGTCTGCATGGCAGTGGTTTGTATTCCACTGAACCCTGTGATGCTTAGTGCTGACCAGTAAACTTTTTTGGATTTACATAAATTAAAGAGGCCTCTGCTCCGGTGTCAACTAATGCTCAGACTCTTTGAACATTTTTGTTTTTCCAGTGTATTTCTAAATCAACATGAGGTCTATTGTCTTTAGGAGCCCACCTCTGTACCGGAGATTGGCCTGTTTCCTAATCTGATTTAAACCTGTCAACTTTGTCCCAGTCAGGTCTGGATATATGTTTTCTTATCTGCGAGCAGATACTCTTTCTTCCCCAACCTCAGTAGTTAACCACTCGTTGTCCAAACCTTCCTCCTCTTTCCCTTGTGAAGAACCATTTTTTCCCTTTCTTCTCCATCCTCCTGCATCTGTGGCTGGCCCTGATTCACTTGTTTCTTGCCCTTCTTTATTACTTTTCTACTGCCCTCCGTTCAGTCCAGCCCTCTCTTGCAGTACATCTCCCACAAGCTTTCAGTATCTATTCCATCAATCTGTTCCTTGTTGACACCATCCCTCAGTAAAGCCATAAACATGTCTCTCCTAGATACTCTATTATTATCTTTGTGACCCTCAGACCTCGAAGCTCTCTTAGGTTTCTTCCAGTCTCCAAGCTCTCCTAACTCGCAAACTGTTTCCATCACATCTTTCAATGCCTGCCCTGTCTGATTAATTAGGACAGTCATTATAATTTGCTTGTGGGCTGGAGGAGAAAGGCAAATCATTTTATTTCGCACTGATACAGAGTGTTCCATCTAACAGACAGTGAGCATCACCGAAGAAAAAAGCATTTTTCATTCCCTCCTCCTTATGTCTCTGCATTTGATCTCTTAAGGTATACCAGGGCTTGTCATTTGGTGGCCAATCTGATTATATAGGATACTTTTGGTTGCACCCCACAACTGCTAGCTGCAGTAGGATGATCTGTGGGTTGTCCTGATAACTCTTGAGCTGCTCCTGTATTATGTGGTCAGTGCTAAGAGTACAAAACTTATGAGCGTCTCCAATATCTAACATTACTCCAGAGGCTCCTGTGTCAAATATTCGCACCATCCATGTGATTAATGTTTCCCCAGCTCTCTGCTTGAATCTATCTATAATATTAACTTCTTTATGGGTGCGATCCTATTGGGAGTACATCTCAATTCCTGCCGGATTCTGTGGAGTACCCTGTATTTTGCATCTAAATACTGGCTGTGCGCTAACCACTTTTGTCTCATCTGTCTCAAACTGGCCTCCATCCTTTTTAACCTCTTCATCACTGGAGTTTGAAAAATCAGTTCTTTCTCAAATGTTCATATCCCATTCTTTGGGATTCCAGTCGAACCCAGCTTTAGCAATTGCTAATTGAACTTTCTTTTGATTGATTTTACCTCTCCTTTTCCGATACGTGTTTTGAACAACTTTGACAGCTGCTTTTCCTGCGACAGACTGATAGGTATCGTCCTCATCTTGCAATAGTTTATTCTGATAAGACAGCATGGTTACAGTATTTTTAGTTTCAACAAGCTGCCTCTCAAATTGCTAGTTTTCATGTTCCAGCTGCTTACATATTTCATGCATTTTTCTATAAGCAGAAATCAAAATCCACCCTCTTTTGCCTAAAGAAGATAAATTACGGTGCTGTTCAAGAGATACTTTTTGTAAACACATTTATAAATTGTTTAGTTCAGTTTCACTAAGATATTCATCCCAACATTCAGAAAGCCCCGAACCACAAGACCACTTGTTCGCAAGGACATTACAAGGTTCTTTGTTCCACCCTGGAATTTGACATGAAACTTGCGAAACAGCTTGTGAGGCTGCTTTTGACTTCTTGCCAAACATTTTTCACTTTTAAATCTTACACTTTTCAACCTTCCCCCTATGTACTGCTTAACTTCACCAATTTATTCTGCTTCAGATGAGAGGGAATGCAGTGAAAGGAATGCAAAGAATGCATTACTCTTAGTTTGAGTAATGAATTTAGTAAGGCACTTTTCATACATGAAAAGAATAACATGAGCTTTTATTTCAAAGGCAGTAACACACGTGCAATTCTAAAAATAATCACAACAGTAGAATAATATTGATCACAGAAACAAAGAAAATGCAATACTTCAACAATGGATATTAATATATATAAATATATATATATATATAGAGAGAGCGAGAGAGACTATGGGGGTCATTCTGACCCCGGCGGTCTAAGACCGCCGGGGCCAGGGTCGGCGGGAGCACCGCCGACAGGCCGGCGGTGCCCCGCAGGGCATTCTGACCGCGGCGGTAAAGCCGCGGTCGGACCGGCAACACTGGCGGTCTCCCGCCAGTGTACCGCCACCCTTTGGAATCCTCCAAGGCGGCGCAGCTAGCTGCGCCGCCGAGGGGATTCCGACCCCCCCTACCGCCATCCAGTTCCCGGCGGTCCGCCCACTGGCATGGGCACTGCAGGGGCCCCCGTAAGAGGGCCCCTACAAGTATTTCACTGTCTGCTTGGCAGACAGTGAAATACGCGACGGGTGCAACAGCACCCGTCGCACCTTCCCACTCCGCCGGCTCGATTACGAGCCGGCATCCTCGTGGGAAGGGAGTTTTCCCTGGGCTGGCGGGCGGTCTTTTGGCGACCGCCCACCAGCCCAGGGAAAAACTTAGAATACCCTCTGCGGTCTTTCGACCGCGGAGCGGTATTTCGACCGCGGAGCGGTATTTCGGAGGGGGGAACTCTGGCGGGCGGCCTCCGCCGCCCGTCAGGGTCAGAATGACCCCCTATGTATTCATGCATGTACAAAGCAAAGCTAAAAATAAGAATTAAAAATGCATCACCATGGGGGCTCGACACCGACATCATTCCCTTTGCCTGCCAACTTCAGGTTGTGGAACTCTGGACAACCGAAAACATGGAGAATGCCTGTAATGGGATTATTTTCTGAGCAAGGCATCCCTTCTCAGATGAGTCCCTTCTTCCCAGCTGTCAAGTTTTCACTACCTTATATACTTTAAACAAACCTAAGTGGAAGGTTATAGAAATCCCCCTCCCATCAAGAAAGTTGTTTTTCAAATGCTGGCCATACCAGGTTAGTGATGAAAGAACACACTAGAGACTGTCCAGATCCCAAGGTGTACTTCCAAGACCGAGCTGTACCCTTCTTAACCATTTACATGCTCAGCCTGGTACATCCTTATCCCCCTTACTCCTCCATGTTATGTTTCCGTTCTTGGTGAGAAACAGCAAAAACACATTCACAAGCTGTGTGTGGAAAAATACCTGTGCCACTAATATAGCACCGTTTGAAGCTAAGCTAAGCACAAAATTGGGCCAGTAATCAAGATGGAGCTGGTGGTTAAATATAGCATTACAAGGTGTCAGCCAATGGCCGATACCCGCACTACCTCCCCAGTGCATGTCTCGGACATTGGCCGACACTAGGGATTTATTTAAAAGCCCCTCTGGTGCTCTGCACCAGAGGGAGTCCTTTTTTTAAAATGTTTACATCAGGCTGCTCGGGAAGAGCTTCCTGAGCAGCCTGATTTTTTTTTTAATTACTTTAACTAAGATCAGCGCTGAAGTGATTATAGTAAAGTGAAAGTAAAATGAGCCAAAGAGCTCATTTTATTTTCACTGCATCAGTGCTGGGGGTAGATATCTCAGCACCCATTGATTGCTTTAGGAGAGGTATCGCTGTGAAAGGGAGAACCTCCCTTTTCTAACACTATCTCTGCCTAGTCGATCCCTGCTTGGAGTTTCCATATAAGAGAGATCCCCAAAAGGGATCTACCCACTAGGTACCAGGGATGGGGGTGGTGGCCCATTAGAGAAGGGCTTGTGCTCCCTCCAGCACCATGGTATATTTCAGTCTTTCTGCCTCCCCTCAGGTGAAGACAGGGGTAATTACCCCTGATCTACCACCCCAGGTTGGAATTACCCCACTAGACAACAAGGTATAAGAATGGGAGCTGCCCACCATAGGCATGGCTATGCCCCCACCCCATCTAAATGGGGCATTCGTTTTTCTGCCACCCACCTGGGGGGCAGATGGGGCCAGACAGTCCACTAGACGCCAGGGTAAGCTTTTTTTAATATGGGGGCTGCACACCATGGGCATAGCCATGCTTCCACACCAGCTAAATAGGGAATCAGTCTTTCTATTACCACTAAGGGTAAATGGGGTAATTACCACCAGTCTGCCCCCCAAAGAGCAGAAAGCCCATTAGAAGCCAGGGAAAGCTTTTTTTGTAAAAGTACATAGGAGTGTGACCTGACCACCACGGGCATGGCTATGTCCCCTACTAAAATGGGTCTTTTTGTCCCCCTGGGAGGCAGATGAGTGTAATTACCCCAGCTCACTAGACACCAGAGAAAAGTTGTTTTATTTAAATATAGGGGAGAAAGCTGTTATTCCCCACCCACAACTAAATGGTTAATCAGCCCACTGGATGCTAAGGAAAGCTTTTTTTACATAGGCGTGGTGGCGGGCCACCAGAGGCATGACCATGCCTCCACCCCAACTAAATGGGGCATCAGTCTTTCTGCCCTCCTGGGGGGACATGGGGTGCTTACCCCCAATCTGCTCCTCGGGGAGGCAGAAATCCCACTAGAAACCAGGAGAAAGTCTTATTTAAAAAGATATATAGGTGGGGGCTGCACAGCATTGGCATGGATATGCCCCATCCCAAATACAAATCAGGCAGCTTCTCTGCCCACCCAGGGTCGATTGGGTGATTAGCCTAATCTGCCATCTGCAGTGCAGAAAGCCCACTAGATACTAGGGACCATATTCAAGCAATATTATTTTGGGGGAGCGGCCTCCCAAAGCAAGGGCCTGTGATCCTCCCACCCCAGGGCCCACTAGACTTTCTGCCCCTGCTGGGCAGTGGGTAGGGTATTTTCCCCCAATTTGCCCTAACCTCCTGGGGGCAGAAAGGCCACTAGAAAGCAGGGATTTCTAAATTGCGCCAAAAAAGGATGGGGTGGCCAACCTGGCATCGAGTCATATCCCTTCCCCAGTGGGGTCAATAGTGCTAATCTGCCCCCTGGGGCAGATAGGAGGCTTGTCCCAATTGGGTAGATTGTCCCAAAATTGCCCTGGGGGTAGAAAATCTACCTGACACCAAGAGGTCTGCCTTTGGGGCAAAAGAAAGTGGAGTGGGTTGCACTTTGGCATTGGCCACACCCCCACCCCAAAAGGACAAACCAGTCTTTTTCTCCCTTCCCCAGAGGAAGACAGGAATGTATCCCCAAGTTGCCATAGGGGGCAAAAAGTCCCCTATATGTCAGAAATATATATTTTTTTATAAAGTAATGGGGTGGATCTGGCTCATCCTAACATCAGTGCCTATCCTCACCCCTGAAGCCTGAACAGTCTTTCTGCTCCCCTGCGGACTAAAGCATCCCATCCCAATGGCAATCGAGAAGACATTTGATTCTTTTGAGTGTTGTTTTTAAATATGGGTCAGAAGTGTGAGGCTAACTTTCAATATCGTCCCACTTTATTGTGAATGGCAGCACATTTGGGCTTTGGTAGGGTGCTACTAGACCCAGGCAGTTCGGAACACTAGACACCCAGGGGAGTCCAGGGAGGTGTACTGTGCATAGACCCCGCATAATTTTCATACCCACAATGCCTTTCAAGCCCTTAAATTTTAACTAAAAACACACATTTTCCTCAGATTTTTGTGACGACAACCTCTGGGATCTCTAAGTGGGGGGGGGGGCACACATTTCCTACAACCCAGCATTCTTTCAAGTCTTTTGATAAAAAATGGTACCCCAGTTGTGTTGACGGGCCAAGGTACCTTGACACAAAAGATCCTAAGGCGCTACGTGGACAGTTTGGCGATAGGGATAGCGGCAGAATTTGGGGCCCATGCTCAGCTATCAACAAATGGAAACCTACCAACTACAGACCTTTTTGAAAACTAAACAACCAAGGAAGTCCAGGGTGGGGTGCCTTGCATGGATCTCACAATACTTTTTGACCTACAATGCCCTGCAAACCTCAACCTTTGTCTGAAATCAGACATCTCCCTCAGATTTGTGTGACGGAAACTTCTGGAATCCTCAAGAATCCTCAAAATTACTACTACCAAACGTTACCCTGCTTGTGATAATAAAACTGCTGTGCCACTTGTGTGGCTGGGCCTAGTGTCAACAACATGAACAGATCAAACCAAAGTCAGCATGTGTCCCCTTGCAAGGGCTCCCATTGGACTTGGTTTGATCTGTTCCTGTAGCTTAAAATTTGAGATTTGGAAGGGCTTCTGGGTAAAACACTTGGTAAGTTTCATGCAAGTCACCCCTTCCTGGATTCCCCAAGGTATCTAGTTGTCCAAAATGTGCAGGTTTGATAGAATTCCCTAGGTGCAGGCTGAACTATAGCCCAGAATTGATAGCTATCCACTTTGCAAAAAAAGGACCAGTTTTGAGTGGAAAAATGTTGTGTACCCATGTTGTGGTTTGGGCCATTTCCTATTTGTGGCACTAGGTCTGCCCACACAAGTGAGATACCATTTTATTGAATGACTTGGTGGAATGGTGGGTGGAAGGACATTTGTGGCTCCGTGCAGATTTCATAACGTTTAATCACAGAAATGTGAGGAAAATGTGTTTTTTAGTTTCAATTTGAGGTTTGCAAGGGCATCTGGGTAAAAAATCATAGTGAGAGCCACACAAGTCTCCAATCCTGATTCCCCCAGGTGCCTAGTTTTTAGAAGATGTGCAGGTTTTCTAGGTTTCCCTAGGTGCTTTCTGAGCTAGGGCCTGAAATCCACAGTTACCCACTTTGGGGAAAGGGGTCAGTTTTGATTGGAAAAATGGTATGTATCCATGTTGCTTTTAGGCCCCTCTCCTGCTGTGGGCATTTGACCCCTTGCTGAATTCATAATTTTTTCTAAGTTTCAGAAATCTATAGCTTTTCTGGGTCACTCATGGGTTTCACACTGGTTTCCACAACAAACTGGAAGTAGGTTGAAGAAATTTGGAAACATGTGTTTCCGCCTTACAAACATGCCAAAACTGTGGTAAAAAATAGGAATTTTGATTTAGCTCTGCATGTTTCTGAAAGCTACGAAAATGGCAATTTTAGCACAGCAAACTTTTTATTGATGCCATTTTTAGGAAAAAAACAGACACTTTTTTGTGAAGCACTTTCTCTTATTTTCCCCCAAAATCTCAAACTTTAACTATATTTTTGCCATTTTCTCAACCCCCTCCATGGTAATCCACAAACCCTGGGTACTTTGGCCTTTAGAATCCTCAGGATGTTGGTAAAAAAAGGATGCCAATTTGGTGTGGATAGCTTATGTGGAAAAAAGTTATGGAGCCCTGAGCGCGAACTGCCCAAAACAGCCAAACACCTGCTGAGCACTAACGGGGAAAAGCCACAGCAGTTAAGGGGTTAATGAAAGTAAAACAAAAATGTGTTTTTTAAATCAGAAAGAATGTACCTGTGGCACCTTTCGGGGATGGCAGCCTTCTGCTGAGCTCCGCGACCGCAGCAGGAGTCGGGAGAGCCGGCAGCTTCATTTAGACATTTGTTGTGTTCCTGCAGATAGCAGTGCTTGGGGGAAAATGCCTGGAATGGAACACTCCCCTTAAAAGGACTACAGAGGTACTTTTACATCCTCTCTGATTATTTTGATGGTGGTCGTGTGTGAATTTTCACTGCGGCTGCCATTTTGTTTTTTCTTTTACCTCACATTTCTCCTTTTGGAATATGTTTTGATGCCTGAAGGACTCTTTTTTTGCATTTTTTGATGTACAGATGTAGGCTTTTTTGCTTTGTGCTCATTGTGTCTTACCTTTTGGAGCAATTTTGCCCAGATTTACCTTATTTTCTCGTTCTACTCTCTTACCTGAGGTAAACCTTCACTTTATATGGTATATACCTTATGACATTTTGGCAGAATTATATAAAGTTTGCTTATGGGCAGATCCAGGAACCTTCAGTTGACTACCAACAAAGTACAGTGTAATAAGAATCCTGATACTATTCCCTTATCAAACTCCTTTGCTCCTTTATCAAATATGGAGACTACAGGAGCTACTTCTCTCGATGTTACACCTTCAACACCTGTTTCTCCTCGTGCTCTTGCGCATAACGTTTCGTCTAAGCTTCCGGGAATGTTCTCGACATCCACAAATAAAAGAGCTAAAAAGGATACTCCATCCCCTATTAAGGTGGCAGATACTTTATCAATGGAATTACTTCTGGTGGAAACAAGAGCGCTAAATCCTTACATGGAGGATACCAATAAAAAATTACAAATATTGGATGACAAATGGTCTCTTGTGGAGAACAGAGTCTCTTGCGTGGAACGAAGAGTTTAAGTGCTAGAGGATACAGTTACAGCGATACAATCTTTACAAGCTGAAGTTGCTATGCTGAAAAAGCATGCAGAAGATATAGAAAATCAGAATTGCAGGTAATTTATGCATTTATGGTCTTCCTGAAGGAATTGAAGGCTCAGATCCTTTATCTTTCTTTCAGGCACTTTTTGCCCAAGATTCTGGACTTGCTTATTTCTCCTGTTATGAATATACAACGAGCACATAGGCTTGGTCACCCTTAACATTTGGCTTCGACGTCAAGGAAAGCAAGAGGAATAATACTGTATTTTTTGGAGTATACAGACTTGCTGAAGGTTCTCAGAGCAGCAAGAGCTAAGAGTCAGATCATATGGTCAGGGTCCAATCTCTTTTATGCGCAAGATTATGTTAAATCGATGGCAGATAAACTGAAGAAATTTCTAGATATGCGTCTGGCATTAAAGTCGCTTTTTCATCCGTGCTTGTTCGAGGTGACATACAACAATAAGACTACAACATATGAGGACACAGTATTACTTCAACGGTTTATTGACTCTTGCAGAGGTGAAACCATGGACACTTCCAAATTATCAGAGAATTGAATATTAAATTATTTGTTTTTTCTTTTTTTCTCTTTTATCTTGCACATATTTAATGGATATGCCCTTTGTTGGTTCAATGTAATGTTAACAGTGTTCGATTATTGAGGAGATTTAATTGTCTCCTCTGTTTTCTCTCTTTTTAGATCTTTTATACATTCAGTGTCCCAGTCTTATGTGGTTGCAACCTGTGTGGTCGGATCTCCCTTCTCTTCCGTGTTCGCAGTTATGGAGTGAGGGTTATGTCATCCTTCCTTTCTGGTTTCCCCACCCTCACGTTGTTTTTGTCTCATAGGTATGTTTTTACTATCCGTTCTCTCTTCTCTTCTCTCTTCTCTTTGCTCACTTGTTTATACTTCTATTATTCACTTTTCCTACACTAAATATTTTCTTTTGGTTCAATTTCTACATACTAATAGATGGTCTTTATGCATTGCTTTCATGATCATATTACTTATTTTCTATATTAAATGACAATTAGATTTCTTTCATGGAATGTTAAAGGTGTGGGATCCCCAATAAAACGTCAAAGAGTTTTAACTCATATTTTAAAATTGAAAGCTGATATTTCCCTGTTACAAGAGACTCATATAACAAGTGCTGAGGTGACCAAACTTAAAAGACAATGGGTGAGTCATGTTTTTGCCTCTCCAGGTACGGGGAAAATAAATGGGGTTACTATACTCTGTCATAAAGCTTTTAATGTTTCTGATTTTTCCCAAGAGTCTGATAAGCAGGGTAGATGGGTTATAGCTTCAATGAATATTATTAAAGTACCTTTAACTATATTTAATGTTTATGCTCCAACCCAACCTGATAAATATTTTTGGAATTAAATATTAGCTAAGTTAATGACTCTTTCAGATGATTATTTAATTGTTGGAGGCGATTGTAATATGGTCATGGATCCCTTCCTCGATCGTAAATCTAACTCTAGATTTGTACCATGCACCATATTTTCACAGTTTACCTCCATGATTGAACAAAGAGCATTAACAGATGTTTGGAGATTATGTAACCCCACATTACAGGAATTCTCTTTTTTTTTCTCCAGTGCAACTGAGGATTGATTATTTATTTGTATCACAACATCTTGTGCAACATGTTTTGAAATTCAGAGATTGGCACCATATTAATATCGGATCATGCTCCAGTGAGTTTGTATCTTGATATTCTACCACATAAACATCCAAGTAATAGATGGAGATTTAATAACTCATTACTTCTTGATACTAATTTTACCAAGCTTTTTGAAAAGTTTGCTACACAATGTTTTGTAGAAAATGATAATCCCCTACTATCTGTTCAGATTATTTGGGATACTTTCAAAGTGGCATCTAGGGATTTTATTATCTCTTTTGTTGCCAAAAAACGGAAAACGGCTAATAACTTATTTAACTTAATGGATCGCATTAAACAGCTAGAAACATGGTATTAGTCTTCCAAGTCTGCAAATTGTTTTAAGGAATTACTTCAAGCTAAATTCACTTTTAATAAAAAATTCGACTGATATTGCTAATTCTTATCTTCTTAAATCCAGTGCTAAGTATTATGGGGGCAAAAATAAATAAGGAGAACTTTTAGCAAATTATCTTAAAATTAAAAAAGATAGAACAAGGATTGAATCTATTTATAATTCTTCCCACCTTTTACTACACAAAAACGAAGATATCTTAGATTAATTTGTTTATTTTGTTTACACAGTTATATGCACCTGAGTCTGTTCCCACGCACGAGCTTATTGGGTATTACTTATCTACTATTAATGCACTTATACTTTCTTCTTCTGAGTTTACTGATCTCGACAATGATATCTCTATTAAGGACATTCTGGATGCACTAAATCATATTAAAAAAAGGTAAAGCTCCCGGCCCTGATGGCTTTACTATTGAATTCTATTTACATTTTTCTAAATTATTAGTTCCAAGATTATTTAATCTTTTTACTTATTTTACTTAACACAAAATCGTCTGGAGGATCTTTTCAGGGGGCTCTAGTTGTCCTTATACCAAAAGATAACAAGGATGCAAAGTTTTGTCAGAACTATAGACCCATCTCTCTAGTGAACTTAGATTATAACATTTTTGCTAAGATTATCGCTATGCGTATGGAATTGATTCTTCCTAAGCTAATTGGTAAGGAACAATCTGGTTTTATTAAAGGACGTCTATTATCAGATAACACACGCCAATATTTTAACATACTAAGTAAATCTGCGGCATATGAAGATTCACTTTTTGCAATTGCTCTTGATGCTGAAAAAGTTTTTGATCGTGTTAACTGTTTTTTTATTTTTTCAACGCTTTCTTGATTTGGTTCTGGAACTAAATTTATAAATCTTATCTTATTATTATATTCCTCTCCTAAAGCTTCTATTTATTTAAATGGTCTCATCTCTCCCTCATTCTCACTTCATAGAGGAGTTTGTCAAGGATGTCCGTTATCACTGCTTATGTTTGTTCTTGCCTTGGAACCCTTTTTATTGAAACTTAAGGCTAATTCAAATTTATATGGTTTCCGGTTCGGAGAGAGACAGATACAATTCTCAGCTTATGCTGATGATATCTTACTTTTTATGTCAAATCCAAAATCTTCACTTCCTTCTTTTCTTTCTGAGGTAGATCATTTTGCTTCTATTTCAGGGTATAAGTTAAATAAAGAAAAATGTGAAATTCTCCACTTAAATAAATTCTGCATTCCGGATGACTTTAAATCTTCTGAATTTCACTGGAACAATGACAAAATTAAATATCTTGGTTTGTGGTTTAAATCTTCATTTCGGGATACAATTTCTTGTGACTTCTTGCAACTATTCTCTAGCCTTGAGTCTCTTATATCTAAATGTAACCCTTTATTTCTATCCTGGTGGGGAAGATTAGATTCTCTAAAGATGATGTTACTTCCAAACATTCTCTTCTATTTGTCAAATATTCCAATTAATATTCCGAATAACTACTTCAAGAGGTTGAACTCTATTTTAACCAAATTCTTATGGAATAATAAGAGATCCATAATGTCTCTTCAAAAATTAATGAGACCTCAAATGCACGGAGGAGTTAATTTTCTGAATCTCCGCTCTTATCATATGGCTTTTTCTCTTAAGCAGGCTTTCTGTTTATTGACCGAAGATATTTCCACTTTTTTGCCTTTATGGTTTGAGGTTGAAAAAACCTTTGTTGTTCCTTTTACATTTCTGGAAGTATTAACTCTGTCAAAAAAGCCTTCATTTATTTCCGTCCCGATCTTGAAAAATACTTGCAGAATTCTAAAGCCTATCTTTGCTTCATATGATGCAGACAGACTCCAATTTCTGAATTTGTCAATTTGGTACAACAAACTCATCAAGTTAAATAATAAAACCATTTACTGGAAATTGTGGCATTTGAAGAGGTTGAAATGGGTCCACCAACTTTTTGACAATGATTCCCTTCTTTCTTTCGAACAAGCATGTTTTTTTTTTCACTTCCATCCTCTTTTAATAAGAAATATGATGCCCTAATACATGCTATAAATACTTCCTATCAATCTTTCTCAGTTCAGCAAGCACCATTGGTTCGTTCTTCTCCAATTTGGAGCTTGTTTCTACATTCTGCCTCAGCCTCCCGTATTTACCAAACAATTGCAACTCTTCCTACAAATAGACCTAAATCAGCAATATAAGTACAATGGGAGGAAGATGTAGGTATTTCACATTCTCCCTCATTATGGAATAATGTGTGGATTAGGATACGAAAGACTTTAAGAGCAGCTAATGCAATTCGAGCTTTATTTTTAATTTATAATAGGCTATAAATTACACCTTCATCCCTACATAAACTGAATTTAAACCTTTCATCCGCATGTTGGTCTTGTAGTGAACTGGTTTCAGATCTTAAACACATGCTCTTTGAGTGCCCATATACTTTTCAATTTTGGATGAAGGTTTGGAATCAGATTAATATTATTTTTAAAACTCAAATCTCCTTAACTTTTGCAAATATATTTGTAGGCAGCCTTGCCTCTGATTGGTCACGTTTTCCAAAAAACTATTGTAATTTTGGATTTATTGTTGGCTGTTGCTTTTCAATAAATTACAAAATCTTGGAAAGACTCCTCTCAATTATCCTTTCGGGCTTGGTGGTACGGTATATGTTATAACCATTGGTTGGATAGAGCTTGTTACCCTGTATCCCTGGGTATTAAGAGAGACATGTTATGGTTACCTATTATGAATTACCTTAACTCTTTGGCTTACTCTTCATGTAATCATTTTCCTAGAAATGAAGAAGTTTCTAAACCACCATGAAATGTTTTTTTCCTTCCTTTTTATTACGCGTACCCCACTGTTTATAACTTTTTCTACTGATATATTTAATATATGCATGTACATTTTGCGATATAAAGTATTAATATATGCATTATGCTTCTCATGCTGTGTCTTTTAGGAAATTGAACTGTTATTGTTTTCTTTTCTCTCTTGTTATCGAATCTATTTATATCTTTTGAATATTGTATGAATTTTCAATAAACTTTCTATTTTCAAACCTAAAAAAGAAAGAATGTAATTAGTAAATAATTAATGATATTAGCCTTAGGAAGTTCTAGGTGGGGTTAGATACCAGGCAGTGCTTAATTTGTGTTCGTTATTTCCGGTGCTGAGCACCGGCACTTATTTTTGAGGGTCGGGGCTTATTCTTCTGCCTCAAGCATTTCCTGAGAGCAAAAGACACATATGGGACAGACGGAGGAAGGGAAAAATGAAAAAGCGTCACAAAGGGAGAAAGTAGAAAGCTGCAAGAGTGAGCTGAAGGGGCAGGGATTGGCTTTATATGGATTGAAGAGGCCCGAGATAGCTTCAGGATTACGGCGCCTCAGTATTCCGTGTTCAAACATTTAATTGCTGCAGCCACATGTTTAAGAGGATGGCTTTGGTCACCGGCACCTTTTTTATTTACAAATTAAGCACTGATACCAGGGGATATTTGTAGATGACAAACTGTCATGGAAGGCTTTGATAAAGGGCAGGCAGCAAGAACTCCTTGTGAGTTTCCTCTTAGGTGCTTTATTGATTTGACTCACAGTTTAGCTAGAATGCACACATTAAGGAAGTGATCTATAAACACAAATGACTGCAAAATCATTTATAGAGTTATACTGTGCATGACCTTTGTACCAGTTCAATTCATACAATATAACCTTTGATTTTGAGAAGCCTATTGAGGCTCATGTACTGCTGGAGCTTATTTCACTACAACTGGGGACAAAATCGAACAGGATGTGGTTATTAACTCATGTCACTGCCATTATCAGCAGCTTTACACTCTGCATGGGCTTCCAGAGGAGAAGCACATCCTGTTTAAAGCGCTACGTGTAGCTCATCGCAGCATGAATAAGCTGGACACGTTCAGTTTATGTCCTTGCGCCAACCCCATTAGGGTGTTAAAATCAGCAGACCATAATCTGGCGGTGATGCCCAGTTTCTGACTGGTCCGAACGGGAGGACGCTCTGGACCAGAGAGGTATTGCTCTGGTGCTACGGAATATTCTGCGCACACATTTACGGAAAAGGTCGAATCACCTTTCCTTCAGGAAACATGCCAAGACTTGGCTGGTTTTGTACTGTGTTGTCACAGTAGAAGCAGGTGACAGCGCTGGGAAGCCCTACCTGGGACAGTCATGTGCGGTACAAATTATTATAACAAAATGTTATGCAAAGACTGAATTTATGAGTGAATACAGGGTTGACAAATAACCTGCTTGTGACAATAGTTTATCACCGTGAAATAAGTTTGATATTTTTTGAAGCAGTTACATTCCTGTGGTACAATATATAGTACGATTCATACAGGTCATGTTTTATTGTGAAAATCTGACAGCAGAGAGGAATTTGTCCAATGTGAGGCACCTGTGCTTCGAAATGGAAAGTTGCGATTTGATTTGGCACAGGTTTTCATGAACGCTCCTGATACACATGTTGCACAATGGGTGGCAATTTGTTTTACATTTTTGAGAGCAGAATATGAATGCGTAGATAGCGGATTAGTAGTGCATAATGACGCCAATGGTGGCGAAGAAGCTTTTTTTTTCACTAATGAACATAAGTTTGATAAATCATAAATAAATTATTTTAGTAACTGAGGCATTGGCCCATACAAATGTTCATCCATCTGCAGCCTTCACAATCTCTAAGTGTCAATCGGACATTATAGAGTTGGTAAAATTGAGTGGGAACTGCTGAAGATAAGGACAGATTTTAGGTAGTTATGTACGAAGCATTTTTCTCGAAGGTCACAGATCAGTTACCCCAATACATGATGTGGTCTTTGAGGTCCAAGCGGATCCAACCAATTACTGAATAAAGTTCCTGAGGCCCCCATATTGCAGGCTAACGGATATCACACAGACTCTCCCTCCCAAGTTTTGCATTTGTACCCGATGATGCAGCAGAAAATGTTGAAATTATACAGGAAGAAAATAACCCATTTCCCACGCTCCTAATCAGAGAGGAATAGTTTCGGCTATATGCCATCCGAAAAGGTGACTCCTTTTATTAGAAGTCAAATCCACATATGTAAAAAGGTGTTATGTAACTCATAAACGTATGTGGCCTTATTTTAATTACGGTGAGCTGGTCTTCATATGACTACTGTGGTAGAGGCGCTACCTACGTGCCACTTCTGAGTCAAGCAAACAGAATTTAGAGATATCCGCCATATTAGATAGTTTTGTTTCACCTGCAGTATATGCTTCTTGATAAAACTACAGAGACGGCAGGTCTTCCATCTTATGTCAGACCTGTCTGCAAAAGAGTAGGTTTAGCTATAGAAAAAAATGAACTCTTCACTTGCTAGGAGTTGTCTCCAAGCTCATGGGGAGATTTAACTGTTTCTGCCAGTGACTGCCACCGTTTATGGTAGTCATGAAAAGCACAAGTGTTGGTAGACATTTCACAGGAGGGACCGTGCTTTATAGAGTGACTACAGGTTACAGGTTGTCACATAGTATTCTCAACTACAAAGATGACCTTTGTTCCATCATTTTTTCAAACGTATCTTTATTGTCTGCTAATAATGCTCTCTAAATCTCTGACCTACCCTGAAAATAACTGGAAACATCCTTCTCAAATATCACCAAATAAACCCAGGTGCAACAATCTTGTACATCCCTCAAATAACCAACAGGAGCCGCACCGCTCACATACAGCAATACCCTGAGAGAAACAAAGGCCATTTTCAATATTGCTGATATACACATGATTTGGTTGAAAAAATAGCTTGTGTGAAACGTCTTGTGGTTTAGGATCTGAACTGTGTCACTGTAATATTAGTTTGTGTGAGACCTGATAGCCTTAGGGTGGTATTCCCCCAAACATTTGGCTGGTTGCCTCCAGTTTTGCTGAATTCGTTTTTGATGCCATAGAACACTATGGGCCTGATTACAACTTTGGAGGAGGGTGTTAATCCGTCCTAAATATGACCGTATTACGAGTCCATTATATCCTATGGAACTCATTATACAGTGGGCAGGATATCCGTCACATTTGGGACGGATTAACACCCTCCTCCAAAGTTGTAATCAGGCCTATGTACTTTACCACTGCTAATCAGTGCTAAAGTGTTTTGTGCTCTCTCCCTTGAACATTGTCTGATTGGTATACATCTAACTGGAACATTTAAATTACGTATAAGTCCTTAGTAAATTGTACTACATGTGCCCAAGGCTGTAAATGTAATGCTACTAGTGGGTCTGCAGCACTGCTTGAGCCACCCACTTAAGTAACACTTTAAAACAAGTCCAATGCCTGCCATCACAGCCTGAATGTAGTGTTACACTGCCATGACAATTTGGCATTTAAAATTCCTTGCCAAGCCTTAAACTCACCCTTTATTACAGTTAAATCACCCCTGAGGTAGGCCCTATGTAGTACATAGGGCAGGGTGCTGTTCAATTAAAAGAACGACATGTACATTTATGTTTTACATGTCCTGGTAGTGAAAAACTCCCAAAGTCGTTTTTCACTACTGTTAGGCCTACCCTTCTCATAGGATAACATTGGAGATTCATTATTACATTTAATACGCTGTAATTCCTAAATGAGAAGGGATAGATACATCATGTTTAGGTTATGGAACTGTAGTAATAAATACTCCTTAATGGTAAAGTCATATTTATTGTTACAATTTTGAAAATGCCACATTTAGAAAGTTGATATTGTCCTACTCTTAGCCCTGTGTGCCTGCAGCCTGTCTCCAATACACGTCCAGGGTGGGGTGACAGATGAACTTTGTGAATTCCCTTGAGATAGTCACTCTACAAATGGAGACTAGGTGTGACTGATTGGCCATCAATATCCTGATCGACCATCCTGGGCAGGATGTGAGAGAGGAACTGGCCACAGCCTCACACTTACACCTGAATAGAATAGGTCCTGTCCCCACACATAAGACTGCTTAACACCCTGTAGAATCTGGAGGCAGGGCAGGAAGGGAGGACCTCTGTGCACTTTAAAGCCCTTCTTTGAAGTCCCCCCTACTTCAAAGGCACCACTGGGAATAAGAACAGTACTTTTGACCCTACAAACTCTGTACACTTCTGGACCTGTGGCTACTCTGCGAGGAAGAAGGACTGATGCGCTGCTGATGGCCCCCCACTCTGCCAGACTCCTCCTCTTGAAGGACTGCTTTCTTGCTGTGCTGAACTGCTTCCCTCCTGGCCTGGTTGAAAAGGACAGGACCCACACCCAGAGTGACTCCATTGGCCAGATGACTGTTCTCCTGTTTTCTGAAGTCTCAAGGGCACAAAAGACTCCCAACGTTCCTGCTACAGCACCTGGACTCTGCCATATGTGAGTCTTGCCCTGCCAAGCAGTGCTAATCTAGTCCTGTGCCATTGAAAGTGGGTATAAAGTGCTGCTTCAACCAGAAACCCCACACCATCATCATTGATCCGCTTGGAACTGGCACATCTCCTTCGACGCCAATGCATCACCGCTGCTGCATGGATTGAGTGCAACACATCACTGAATGTGGGGCTCTTCACCTCCTTTTCTGATGTATCTCCAACTTTGCATGACTCTGAGCCGATGCATCACCTCCTCTGCTCCTCGCATCTTCCTCAACAGCGATGCAAACAAGATACTTTTTCAGCGGACCACGGCTGGTCCCTGTAGCCAACCCGTGCTCTATATCGGTCAGCCTGAACTTTCAGATTTGACCTGGTCTACTAAGACCAGATAGCTTCAGTGCTTTATGCTTTTGAACACTATATTTCAGTTTATTATTTCAAAAAATAATATCTCAAGCTCTACTTACTGGCTATTTGTCATTTTGGTCTTGCATTGTTAATTAAATTAAGCTCTATTTTTCTAACCAGGTGTGGTATCTTTTAGTGTGGTATTTTCACTGTTTTACTGTTTCTAGTGATGCACAAATACTTTGCACATTGCCTTTTAAGTTAAACCTGACTGCTCTGTGCTAAGCTACCAGAGGGTGAGCACAGGTTCATTTAGGGTGATTGTGATTTACCCTGACTAGGATTGTGGCTCATGATTGGACAGGATGCATACCCTTCTGTCAACATGAAACCCAATTTCTACCATCTACCTACTGTAACTTCATAGCCTCTAATAGCCTAGAGGATGTATGTCCAGTCAACTCTACAATCTTCAACTGCAGTTATTACACTTGCTTTTACCTTCACCCCACCAGTTTCTATCTAGCACTGTCACTAGTGGATGGTGGGAAAGTGGTCTTCAAACTCCTTTCAAGAAGTTGAACTTGGACCACTAGACAGAGATAACCATATAAATGTTTTTCTTTTGCCAGCGATCACTGAAATTGGTGATAAGTGTTGAATCATCTGCTTTCTAAACATCTTGAAGAACACTAGTTACTAGATGGTAACAGGATGAGCGTAAGGCTTAATTTAGACAGTGAGACTACATCTGTAGCTCTATTGAATGATATCAGGTCAGCTTATAATGAAGGCATTTCCACCTGCCTTGTTCTGATGTTGCATTTGTGTTGCCTTATTACCTCCAAATGAGGATTTTGAAGAAAAACACTATTTTTTATTATGGGCCACCTGAAAGCTTGTGCTGTTAATCCTGCCATTAGATCTAGAGTGACCTAACTCAACACTTACTTTGTTGATGTTCACAAGCTAGCTATTTCCAAGCTTCAAGACATTCAGAATATGGCAGCATGGCTTGTCATACAATTCAGGGAATTTGATAGGTGATCAGAGGCTCACCATAACCTGCACTATGTGCCAGGTTCTAGAAAGATACCTCTGCCAACCAGAAATCCAATTTCTAACAGCTCGGAATATAAAATTGAAGACACTGAAAAAAAGAATTTACTTTGTTTTTCAAATTCCATTTATGTCCTTGGGCAGTACCCATATTCAATGCACCAACATACGATGCAGAGGGTTTCTGCATGTTTTTCAGCATTGCTCTGGGAAAACTCAAACTACAGCAGAACCTCTGTTGCTCCAAAGCATGTTAACACAAATTGCACAATGTTTATCTGAGTATAATCATTAGACTATAAATGAGACTTTCAGTGCATTTTTGTTGGCTCTCAAAACATTTCACTTGTGATATATTTTACTTGATTAAAGAATTGTCCTAAGTTTACACTTTTTGTCATTTTTTCTTGCAAAGAGTTATCATGAAATGTTTTCAAACACCAAAGCTGAATAATGGCAACACAGCAGACCAAACTGTGTCAGCCTAAATGTATATATTATGGTAAAAAATCCCTACTTATTTCTGTACAATATTCAATCAGGCTTTCTTAAAAAATTGAGGATGTTAAAATTTTAAAACATACTGATAGAGTGTATACTTTAGTGCCGTTCCTCGTGTCACTAAAGTCATCAGACTGCAACAAGTTTATTTTATGAACGCAATAAGTGGAAAAAACTAACCTAGAATGGTGAACTGACACACATTTTAAATGTGCTTTTTTTGTATTTTAAAGTTCGACTTAGGTGTCTTCTTAATTTAATCACATGCTAGAAAGCTAAAACTGATGTTAAAATGTAAATTAGAGGCTAACCTAACAAAATATACAGAAATAATATTATGTGATTTATGAAAGATTAGTGACTTTAAAAATATGTGCAAGTGAGACAAAATGCAGTTCTCTGTCATATCTAATGTAATGCAATAACAAAGTTGTGTCATTTAAAATGGAATGTATTATTTATATTGATGAAATCTTATTAATGTTGAATGTATAATTTTGCATATTATATGCGTTTTACTCAACCGTATTAATCAAGTGCATCCTATGTTTTTACTTGTGTTAGCATAATTGTGGCCTACAGAGCTTGCATTTTGCAGTCATGTAAAAGAATTGGATTAGTTTATCCATAACGTGAAGTCTTTCAGATTCCCTTCCCATACAAAGTAAAGTCACATTTTGTAAGAAATTAATTGTTAACTGTGGAGAACCATGCCCATTTGTCCTTGGGAATGTTATAATGCAGGAACATGGACTGAGGTCATATGCGGTTGTTTTCGAAAATTATCGAACTGTTGCAACGTGGAGTCTAGTGATGAATTATAATTGGATGATGCCTGTTTAATGTAACATTAACTGACACCTTTGACAAATCAGAAAGTTCCTTGTGAATTGATATACCAATGGGCATCGAACTTTGGTCAGTCCAGTCGAGTCTTGAGCAGTCTTGGTCGGCCCCAGACACTTTCCTGATGCTTGCAGATGCCTTGTTGAGCAGATCCTTTGCTGATGAATATTCCCTGAATGCTTTATCCCTTGGAGAGGTATCTTCCTCTCTGCCAATTACCATTGCCCCTTGAAATGCCCTTTTAGGTTGGAAACTCCATTATGCTGATGCTTTTCTTCTTTTTATTTTTAGTTAATGATCTGTAGCCCAAGTTATTCTTTTTCTAAAGTATTTTTTTCCTTTTTGTACCTTTTGTACTTTGAGTGCCTGTGTTCCTCCCAACACATGTATTTCCCTAATTTGATTAGCTGTAGGGTTGACCTGTGCCCAGCGAAAGATTCTTGACTCTACTAAATTAGAATTGACTATAATTGTAAATTCTGAACAATGTGTAATATCTGTAGCAAAGATATTCTTATGGACTTTATGTTTTATTCTACTTCAGCACATTGGACAACCCTTGGTGATTATGTATCTTTATAATTTGGTATTGCGCATTGTCTATATGACTTTGAGCTTGTGTTTGTAATAAATCTTTTTACTTTATTCCTGATTGGAGTTTTCCTTCCATGGCCATATTGTTCATGGTGTCTAAATTGTTGGGGTGGTATTGAAATATTGTTGATGGTTCACCACACATCTTTCTGGGTCCAAAGGTCTGTCGATCTTGTTGCACATTTGCCTCCTAGGAAGGATGAAAAATGGGTTCATCGATCTGGTAGCAGATAGATGGTTCCATCCCATAAGAGGGGAACCATATTTTTGTTTAGTGTTAGAGAGTTTAGATTGACCTCATGTTGATGCCCAGTCCAAGAATTGCCAACCCCATAATTCGGCTGATGGCCCATTCAAGAGATTGATGAAGGTCCAGTGTTGTGACTATAAGTGATGTGTTGCATGAGTATAAATAGGATTTTGTGCTTGTGATGCTTTTGCTTGAAGATTGCGATGAAGTTTGATGTTGTGAAGTGTTTTTCAGAGTCATCGTACTCAAAGTTTCTGCATTGTTGTTGACATGCCCATCATGGTCTAAGATCCCAAGATAACACACAAGTGTAGAAAACACTTGGTTAGTTTATTGTCTGGAGTGAGGTACTTGTCATGAGACATCGTTGACGGTGCCAATAGATTTCCTTGAGTGAGTGTGACTTGTTAGTTGGTATTTAGTGAATCCGAAAGACCTACGGAGGATCTATATCAACTAGGAGTGATACTTGCTCATGAAGTTTCACTTGGGGTGTAATTGTGAAAGCCACAGTCGGAAGTGTAGCCTGTACAGCTTTCAGGGTTTTTGAGTTCCTACCCATAGTGTTAAGACAGGTTGATGGTTTTTGATTGCAGTATTTTGCATAAGGTGTGAATGAGTCATTGTGTGAGAGACAATTGCAAAGCTACTGCAGCTTCTGAGTGAAGTGAGTGTGATGTCATTCTGTGTCGCCCTGGTATAGGTCGGTTAGTGTGAAGCCGTGCTGGTATTGGTGGACACTACCATATTGCTTTTAGTTGAGAACAGCTTGCGAAAAGGATTGTGGGATCAAAATTACTTCCTGATTCAATTGAAAATTCTTGTGGTTAACTGAAATTTGTGCAAAAATGCAATTTTTAAGGTATTATGAAGTGAGCTAATGGGTGATGTATTTATTCTAGTTAAAGAGGGTGAAAAGGTTTTAAAGGTTTCACCCAAGGGAACCTCAGCTTATGAGGTGGCATCAGTAAGAGGCGTTTCAGCAATGCGTATGGCTTAAACAATGGTGTAAAATAATTCAGAAAGAGTGTTCATTAGGTTTTCCTCATTATGGAACATTTCATTTGAGAGTGTTGGACAATTTGAGGACAGTAATGTGTGAATCAAGCCTCCTCTAAGACCTCTCACAATTTGATGTCCTTAATATTTGGGAAATTATTGCAAGGCAGAGATCAAGGCCAAAATTTGAAAATAGAATGCAGAAAGCAATTAAGACATTAGCCGAAGCTAGGTGTGATGAAGGATAAAAAATGTGGAAAGCAGAGATGTTTAATGGAGTGAGAATGTTTGCAGCTATTACAGAAGAAGGTTATTGGAGTACAAAACCTAAAAATTTGAAAGAAACAAACAGCAAAGGCAGAGCAGACAGCAGAAGATGAGGGTAAAAAGACACTTACATATGAGAGTGATTTGAAAGTTGAGTTCATAAATCAGCTTCTGATGAATTGTCTTCCACTGTATCATTCAGTTGAGGCAGAAACGAGTAATGAAGCAGCACAGAATGTAGTCCGAAATGTGCCAACTGCTCCAGTTGCACAGATCCCGAATCAGACAATTCCAAGTACACAGGCAAATTCAGTGACACATGTGCCCATGGTTTATCCACCAGTTCTGACTGCTAATGCAGCACATTTCATTTCAAGTCCAGTTGTAAATCAAGCAGCACCAAGCTCAGTTATGATTCAGGTAATGGCAAGTCCTAATGTGAATCAAATGGTGCAAACACCTAATGTGACTACATCTGTGCAGAATTTTAATCAGAATCAGCCTATGCCTATATATACACACCAGTGTAGACATTGTCAAATGTTATCCAGAAGCTAACAGGACATACTTTCAGTACTGTTTTAAAAGGTCAAAGTACTGAAATGACAATTTCACAGAGTCAGACAAATTTGATGGGTGTCGATGTAATAACCATTACTCTGATTATAGGTTCAGTTGTTCCCATAAATGCTTCAGGTATTTCTGGAAGTAATGTCCATTCAATGAATGTTTTAGCAGTTCCTGAAACACCAGCTGCATCTGCTGGCATATTGAGAATTGGTATACAGAGATCAGTTAATTCAAATATTTCAGAGGTGGCGAGATCAGCTTCTTTTGGTCCACCCTTTACCATTACACACATTGCAGAACCTAACCAGATGATGAATAAGGCAGGACCAGTTCTTGATGCGAAGATTCCTCAGGGAACCCCTGCTTCCTTACATGTCTATACCAGATCAGATTACGAGTGTACATCACAGTACCCCAGAAGGAATGCCACAGAGAAATAATATTAATTTGCAAGGCCTTTCAGCAGAACAGTTGACAGATTGTTTAAACAATCTGAGCCGACATGGTGCAACAGGTGCAACAAAGGGTAACTTTAGATTAGAAGAGACACCAGAGAGAGACAGAAAAGTGAATGTGCTCAGAAGGAAATTGGAATTATATAAACTATTTATGGGGACGCTAGATATGGAGCAACTGGAAATGTACACAGAATATGAACTGCGATTCATGTGTAAGGATGTTACCCAACGTGCAGGACAGACTTGTGAGAAGTTAGCAGAATTGCCTGAGAAATATGAAATAAACTTAGAAAAATCGCAACCTTTGAAGAGAAGTTACAAATTGGAGTTCAGTAACAAAGATATTCGTACCCTGAGATCACCTGGAATGGAAATGTACCTTAAGGAATTAATAACATATATTGAAACATGGGGAGCATTTGATAAATGGGACGGCCGATAGGCAAGATATTCTGCAAACTCACCATCTTGAATTTCTGATGAGACATTAACAGGTTCAGAAGAAAGCAAAGCAGAATTTGTCTCCAACTGGAGCAAATCAGGCAGAAGACAATGTAAACATGATGCATATGAGGGAAATACCAGGAGGAGGTTATGTGCATGTACCTTGGATTAAGAGTGATCTGCTGCTATTCACAAAGGATTACTCAAAATTGAGTGAGAAGACAATGGAATAGTACAAGCAGACAGAAAGGTTTGTGAAACTTTTAAAAAGCCTGTGGGAAGATTTGAATAAATTGTTTTACATTGTGGTTCCAGTTGACTTGTGGACTGAGTGCAAAAGAAGTGTTGATTGGCCTGTTCATGAACCTCAAAGGGATCCAGCAACAGGTGAGCTGTTTGACGAGACGATGAAAAAGTATTATAGCGTTATTGAATTCCTGAAGAACAAAGTGTCTCCAATAGATATTGATTGGCAGAAAATTAAGAGGACAGCACAGGAAACTAAAAAGTCTATTCATGCATATTAAGAGAGATTGCTGCAGGCTTTCAAACAGCTTAGTGGAATGAAGAACAGAGAGCCGAAATATATGGGTAATTTTTTGTCTAGCTTTGTGCAAGGATTGAAGCCAGACAGTAGTGCAATGATTCAGCAGCATCTAATTTATTGGCAGAACAAACCCTTTGATGGGATCCTGCGGTATGCATGGTCCTGTAGGGATTAAAGTAAATTGAAGCAGAAAACAAGATAAAGTTGATGCAATAGAAGACAGCAAAGAGAGGAAGTCAGAGCCCACTGATGATGGTGAATACAAGTGGAATGTAAGGTGTGCAACAGCAGATTAGTAATGTGGTACAGCCTAAAGGTAGAGGATGTGGGGATAAGGTAGATCAAAGTGGAAATGTGGGCAACATACAGTCAAAGAAAACAAATCCATGTCATACTTGGAGAAGATTTGGTCATTGGCAGAGGGAATGTCCCCTATAATAATGTGGATAATTTGGTACAGAATGCTGGAATTGCTCAGACTCAAGGTAATAATCAGGTTCAAATTTAGAGCGCCCAAAGACCCCGAATTCAGAAGGTGCCCAGTACAAAAGATGCAGATACCACAAGCCACAATAACACAGCAGCAGGTGATTGTTCCTCAGCAAAACATGAATCATATGGCAAATGCAAACTCAAATCAATTGGCAAATGCAAACATGAACCAGATAGCATTACAATTTCCCTTAATTGATTTGAGTGATGAGGAATTATTTGAAACATTTCACAGTGAAATTTCTGATGATGAAGATTGCATGCTGGCTACATCCTTAGAAGTGGATCAACGTGGTTCCTATGTAAACGCCAATGTTATTGGACACAATGGGGGTCATTCTGACCCCGGCGGTGTAAGACCGCCGGGGCCAGGGTCGGCGGGAGCACCGCCGACAGGCCGGCGGTGCCCCACAGGGCATTCTGACCGCGGCGGTTCGGCCGCGGTCAGAAGAGGCAAACCGGCGGTCTCCCGCCGGTTTACCGCTGCCCTTAGAATCCCCCATGGCGGCGCAGCTTGCTGCGCCGCCATGGGGGATTCTGACACCCCCTACCGCCATCCTGTTCCTGGCGGTTCGCCCGCCAGGAACAGGATGGCGGTAGGGGGTGCCGCGGGGCCCCTGGGGGCCCCTGCCGTGCCCATGCCAATGGCATGGGCATGGCAGGGGCCCCCGTAAGAGGGCCCCGCAAAGTATTTCAGTGTCTGCTAAGCAGACACTGAAATATGCGACGGGTGCAACTGCACCCGTCGCACCCCTGCAACTCCGCCGGCTCAATTCTGAGCCGGCGTCCTCGTTGCAGGGGCATTTCCTCTGGGCCGGCGGGCGCTCTTTTGGAGAGCGCCCGCCGGCCCAGAGGAAATGTCTAAATGGCCGCCGCGGTCTTTTGACCGCGGTGCGGTCATTCAGCGGCGGTACCTTGGCGGACGGCCTCCGCCGTCCGCCAGGGTCATAATCAGGCCCAATGTGTCATTCTTGGTTGAGACTGGAGCTACTCATTCCACTGTCAGAACAGCAGAAATGCCAGACTTGCCCATATCAGGATGGAAAATTCAGGTTGCAGGAATAGCCAAAAAGCAGTTGAGAAATCCTGTTACAGAACATGTTCCAGTAAAAATAGATTGAAGATAAACACCAATTTGTGGTTTGTAATTCAAGTCCAGTAAATCGGTAAGGAGCTGACCTGTTGTGTAAGCTAAACTGTTCCTTTAGCTGCAGAACTAAAGGACTAGAAATATAAACAAATGAAGAAGATGTCCCTTGTAAAACTGTAGAATAGTACCCACTGTTTTCACTGTATCCAGTGATGATGTAACAATTTGTCTGGAGAATTGCAAGAGACAGTTTGGGATTTTTCAGGAAAAGATATAAGTCTCATAAAAGGAGTTGAGACAGTCAAAATAACAATGAAGCACATGCAGTGTATGCGAGGATACCATCATACAACATGACAATGACAACCAAGATAGTTGCAGGAATAATACCCTTGATTGAGAGTCTGCTTGAGTAAGGTGTTCTGAAGGACATTTTGGGAAGTCTTTGTAATTCCCCTATTTTATGATTGCAGAAGCACAATGGAAAATACAGCATAGTTCAGGATTTGAGAAAAGTGAACAAAATTGTCTTTCCAAGCAGTGATTTTATTTCATATCCTGTGTGAATCATAGTGGTTTACAGTAATTGATTTGTGCCAGGTGTGCTTCATTCCTTTGCAAAAGGAAAGCCAACTCCTCTTTGATTTTAAATTTGGCAGTCACAGTTTAACATGGTGCCGTACTTCACGGAGGTATATGGAATCACCACCAATCTTTAATCTGATTCTGAAGAAGAAACTGGAGTATATTGATGAGATTTTATTAGCATCAAATACTTAAGAAGCTTGTGGAAGAGATAACGTAGCTCTCTTGAATCTCTGAGGAGAAAATGAACATAAAGTTTCCAGGGCAAAGTTACATTATTGTAAAAAGGAGGTCCGATATTTAGGTCACCACATAGAGAAAGATTCAAGGAGGGAGTCCCCAGAGAGAATTTTCAGCAGTCATGCGGATGAATCCCCCAGTTACTCAGAGGGAAGTCAGAATGCTTCTGGGAATGGTAGACTACTGCTGCTAACGGATTCTGAAGTTTTCCCTTATGTCAAAGCCGTTACAAAGACTGACACACAAGGATGTGTCTGATTGGGTACCATTTTATGACAAATGCATGTGTGACTTCACTGAGCTGAGAAGAAGCTTGTGACGAGCCCTAGCTCTGGGACTGAATGGTTACAACAAATGTTTTTCATTGTTTTGATGTGAGAGGGATAGATGTGCTCTCTCTGTTTTGACACAGTGACATGGAAATGCAAACAAGCCTGTGGCATATTTTTCAGTCACACTTGACCCTGTAGCTGCAACATTGCCTGGTTGTCTAAGAGCCGTGGCAGCCCTGAGCATCAGCATAGAGCAGTGCAAAACTATTGTTACGGGCCACCCACTGAATGTTTTTAGCCCCATTCATTTGAGAGTTTGCTAACCTGTGCAAAGACACAATAGCTGACCAATACATGTTTAACACATTATGAACAGATCATTTTAGGTTCTTTTAATGTCAATATAAAGAGATGCAATGTTTTAAATGTGGCTTTTCTTTTGCCAAATCCAGTTGAAAATGATGGTAACCACGAAGATGAGTTTGAGCATGACTTGATGTGACTGAACTGTGCACCAAATCAAGACCCGATATTCAAGATCTACCCTTGGTCGAAAATGAAAATGTCATTTTTGTTGATGGCTCCTGTTTATGAGATCCTGATGGTGCCCTGAGAGCAGGTTATGCAGTTGGCACAGTCTCAGGTGTGATAGAAGCCTCCTGGCTTCAAGAAGTATTTTCTGCCCAAATAGCATGTAGTGTTTCTGAACAGCTCAAAGTGACTTTATTCACGGATAGCCACTATGGGTTTGGTGTTCACAACTTTGGACAATTGTGGTCCCAGAGAGGTTTCATGACCTCTTCTGAATCACCTATCCAAAACGGTGACAAAGTTAATCAATTGCTGAAAGCATTACCTTACCTGTGAAAATTGCAGCTGTAAAGTGTGCAGCTCACCAGAAGTTAAGTGATTATATATTCTTGGGCGATACGTATGCAGACGAAGTTGCGAGGTATTGTGCCCTGCATTGCACATCCTTTAGTAAGGAATGGAGCTCTGGAAATGACAATGAGACAGATCAGCCAAGCTGTGGGAACTGGACAAGTAGCTATCGCAGAGCATGACGGTCTGGTGAAAACCTGAGCGCACCAATAACAGTTGAAAGTACAGGAAGGTTGAGGCAGAGTCAGGTGACTCCTGCTAGCTCAGATCATGTTGAAACCCCAAAGTGTGCCAGAGAAAAGAGTTGTAACAGGAGGTCAGTGGCCTGAGAAAAGCCCAGAGCCATCAATAAGGTTACCTTCTACGATAGCTGAAGTAGCTGAAGAATCAATGTAAAGTGACAGTGAAACAGAGGGTCATGTAATCAAGGAGGGCAAAGAGAAAGAGTGTCAAGTTGAAGATACTCTGCTCCTAAACTGACTTATTTCACAACTGATGACTGGGAGAAGGAGTTTGTTGTCTTTTGTGTTATCAATTCATCTCCAGCTGAAGATTTTGGAACTTGAAATCACTTTGAACTGAATTTTGAAATCTCATTGCGCTCGATGAAAAAATATCTTTTAATTGGAGCTTTGAATTTTTGTAAATAAGAGAGATTCTTGACGATTTATTTGGATTTTTGTTTTTCAAGAAACTGTTTTAAATTTGCTCTGCTCAAACAAAGAAAAACCTGAAAGAGACAGTGAAATAATTGAAAGCTGATTTTGCATTTTTTATTTTTTATTTTAAATTAGACATATATTGTGGTCTGAATCTAAACAAGCCATGAAATCTGATCAAAGTATTAAGAGTAAATGTAAGTATGTATATCTAGGCTTAGCAATACTATGTGTGATTTTGATTAGTGTAATGATTATTGTATTGAGTTTGCCTGTTAAGAATGAAAATGCAAAAGCTTCAGTCACATGTGCCCCAGATTTAGAAGCTTCACAGGTTCCCTGAATGAAGATGAAAAGTTTTCATACACATATAGTTCTAAGGTAGATCTTTGACATCATATGTATATTACAAATTATTATATGAATATGTTGAAACCAAGGAAGTTTGTGAATCCCTTCATCAGTACTGGAAGGAATAACTTATCATACCTTACCTCTAACATATGGAATTTCTTGTAGTCTGTTACTAGCTCTTTTGTATGAGCAGGAGTATTACCAATACTTCTATTCGAACTATGATGTAGTGTTTTCATTTGTGCCTATCATGAAAAACCTGAGTAGTATTGCTCAAGCAAAAAAAATAGACATTGTGGAGGATTCTTTGAGCCTACCTTGACTTTTGGAAGAGACTGTGCCCATAAGAATAATTTCACCTGCATACTTAGTTTAGTAGAAAAGGAGTTTATTGGACAAGTTGATGATAGAAAGAGGGCAATGAAAGCCAAAATAGAAAAGGGAGTAGTTTTGCAAAATTGGGAAAGAAATGTGAAACATTCAGGCCCTCATTACGAGTCTCGTGATCCTAGGACCGCCATTTCTCACAGTGGTGGTCTGACCGCTTTGGCGGTGGTCGGGCTGCCACATTATGACCGAGACGGTCCGGCCACGGATGGACTGCCAGCACCACCAGTTTCCCTCCACAGGAGAGACTGGCAGTGCTGATGTTCCTAATCCAACAGGGAAAGCTGCATGCTGCACCTCCCTGGGGATTACGACCCCCCTCTTTGCCAGATTTTACATGGCGATTGCACTGCCATGTAAAAGCTGCCAGATATGGGGTGCAGCGGGCCCGCTGACCCAGCAGGAAACTTGTAATAAGGGCTGTGAGAAGGTCACTGCACTGGTGGTGACCTGACCGCAGGAGTTTGGTAGGCAGCCTTTTTCACCTGCCAAACTCATAATGAGGGCCTCAGTGTCTGAGAGTCACAGATTCTTAGCTTTAGATTGACAACATATGGGAACATTATGTGTACCTAGAACAAAGTCTAGGATAGATACACATCTTGTAGGTACTAGTGAATGTAGACAGGTTTTTGTTTTTAAAAGCACATGGATCTTTATGCTACACGAACAGGATCCCTCCAAACCAGGTGTTTATTTCATATGTGTGAAAAAAGGCTTATTACAAGGTGCCAAAAGGCTGATATGGAAAACGTCACCTCGGAGTAGCTTTTCTGAAAATGTGTCATGTGGACAACATTGATGTTCCAGTCTGGAATGAAAACTTGATCTCCATATTTAAAAGAGAAGCAAGTGTCTCAGAGATATTAGGTAATATGGTTGGTGCTATAATTACATCAGTGGGAGTAATCTTAAATGACCTCAAGATTAGGAAGTTGTCAACAATAGTGAACAAACTATTTACTGTCACTGCAGGAGCTACGTTGTTAATAGACATGGAGATGGTTGCTGTGAGATCAATGGTTTTGCGGAATCTTCTTGCATTTGACATCTTACTCGCAAAGGAGGGTGTAGTCTGTAAAAGATTATATGGGCAACGTTGTGGCACTTACATACCTGACAATAGCAAGGAGATAAGAAAGTGCATTGCAAACATGACTGACTTGAAAAGAGACCTGAAAGAAATGATAGCCACCGGTGCATGGGAAGCTATTGGAAGTGGTTGTTCAGCCACTGGAAAATGGTTTAGAAACATGGGAAAAGGAACAGCAGGAACCATCGTGAAAACCATGTTGATTGTGGCTTTGTGTGTTATAGTTACACTTGGATTTGACAGCCTATACAAGATATTGAAGGAAAAAAAGCTAAGAATAGACAGATGAAAGAGGAGATAGACATGGAGAAAAGGAGAAGCAGTTGTTACTGTAATCTCACCAGAGTGGAGGACTGCAGCAGACCTCATAAAAAGAAGACATCTAAATTCTGAATTGTCTCATTGAAATGAAAATTTGGCCTATTGTGATGGCGTATTTCTCATCAAATGAGGGACTGATAGAGCAGACATTTTAGCGCTGTTCCTCATGTCCCTAAAGTCATCAGGCTGTGACAAGTTTATTTTTTTAACACAAACTGTGGAAAAAAACTAACATAGAAAGCTGTACTGCTGCATTTTAAATGTGCATTTATTTGTATTTCAGAGTTCAACTTAGGTGCCTTTTTAATTTAATAACATTCTAAAAAGTGAAAATTGATATTAAAATGTAATTTAGACTCTAAACTAACAAAATGTAGAAACAATATTGCATTTATTATGACTTATGAAAGATTAATGACTTAAAAAATATGTGTGAGCGAGAAAAGATGCAGTTCTCGGTTATATCTAATGTAATGCAATAACAACGTTTTTTCATTTAAAAACAAATGTATCACTTATACTTATTAAATATTATTAATGTTGAATTTGTAAAGTTGTATATTATATGTGTTTTACTAAAACATATCAATCAGGTGCATGTTATAGTGTTCCTTGTGTTAGCATAATTGTGGCCTACAGAGCTTGTATTTTGCAGTCATGTAAAGGAATTGAGTTATTTTTTTCATAACGTGGTCTTCTTTGAGATTTAATTCCTACAAAAAGCAAAGTCCGTTTTGTCACAAACTGTGGAGAACCATACCCATTTGTCCTTTGAACCATTACAGTGCAGGAATATGGACTGAGATCATATAAATTTGTTTCATATCTGTTTGGAGACACATGGAAAGGAGATGTTCCCATGACAGACTTGGGAATTTCTCAAACTGTTACAAGCTGGAGTCTGGTGATGAATTATAGTTGGATGATGCCCATTCAACATAACATGAACTGATGCCTTTGACAAATCAGAACATTCCTTGTGAATTGATATAACAATGGACATTTAAACTTTGGTCAGTCCAGTCCAGTCCTGAGCAGTCTTATTCAGCCCCAGATGCTTTTCTAATACTTGCAGATACCTTGCTGACCAGATGCTTTGCTAATGAATATTGCCTAAATGCTGTATCCTCAGAGAGGGATCTTTCTCTCTGCCATTTACCATTGCCCCTTGAAATGCCATTTAGGTTAGAAACTCCAAATTCTGAACAATCTGTTATATCTGTATCATATGTATTCTTATTGACTTTATGTATTATTCTACTTGAATGATTAGTTCTATTAATGTTAGTTTGCCTGAACTTATTGTAATGCCTTAGACAGCACTTGGTGATTATGTATCTTTACAAATTGGGTTTGTGCACTGTCTACATCACATTGAGCTTGTGTTTGTAAATAATCTTTTAATTTTATTCCTGATTGGAGTTTTCCCTCCGTGGCTACATTGGTCATGGTGTTTAAATTATTAGGGTGGTGTTGAAAAATTGTTGTTGGTTCACCACACATCTTTCTGGGTCCAAAAGGTTGTCGACCTTGTTGTGCATTTGATTCCTGCGAAAGGATGAGCAATGCTTTCACAATACCCTAATATTGCATGTGGATATATTAGTGCTGTATATGTAGCTTAACCAAACTCCTTCATCTCTGCTCCAAACACCATATGACTAATGGGTGATACCCACCAGCTACGGTGAAACTTAAGCATCCACCTTAATTTCTTCCAGTTTATTTTAAGACTTTTGCTTTACTGTAGGAAATTATTGATAAACCTCCAAAATGTATAGAAGGTGACCTTATGTATGGACTTTAGCATGGAATAAAAACAGAAATAGCAATACGTAAAATAAACATTCGGAAAAATGTATTTAGCTGAAAAGGGCACATGTAACCAATGTTTTAGCAAACATCCCAATATTTGCATGGCCATGATACTTTTATAGTCAATGATCAGTACAACCCCAGATATCCTTACTGGATTTGTGCATGTTTCAACGTAAAACTTCTGCTGTGCTGTGCTAATTTGATAGCTTGACAAACATCCAACCATACTTCATTCAAGAATACTGTTTTGTCTGTGCTGAAGTCTGCATTCAATTGAATGAGATTATCCGATTAAACTTCGTTTGATCGAGACAAACTGACTTGATTGTTATTTAATCATGACTTATGTGAAAAGGTGGTTATCTTTATATATTAAAGTAGAAGTCTCCTATTGTCTTTAATTTGCAAGATGTTCATTTTTGCAGTTACTGCATAATTTACCGCTAAGTATGTAATAAATGTATCATTATTTGAAGTTATTAAGACATATTGGGCCAGGTGTAGCAACCAGTTTGCGACTCGCAAACTGCAAAAATCGCCGTTTGCGACTCGCAAACCGGAGTTTGCTATGCAGAAATGCATTTTGGGACCGACTCGCAAAATGCATTTCAGAGTCGCAAATAGGAAGGGGTGTTCCCTTCCTATTTGCAACTCGCAGTGGTATGCAATTCCATTTGCGACCGCGTACCCGGTCGCAAATGGAGTCGCAGTTACCATCCACTTGAAGTGGAGCGTAACCCACTCGCAAATTGGAAGGGATCCCCATGGGACCCCTTCCCCTTTGTGAGTCGACCCACCAATATTTTTTCAGAGTAGGCAGTGGTACCTGCCCTGAAAAAATCCGAAACTAAAGGTTTCGGTATTTATTTTTAAGTGCAGCTCGTTTTCCTTTAAGGAAAACGGGCCACACTTGAAAAAAAAAAAACTGCTTTATTTCAAAGCAGTCACGGACATGGAGGTCTGCTGGTCCCAGCAGGCCTCCATACCCGTGAGTGCCCATAGTCGCTATGGGGCCGCAATTTGCGACCCACCTCATTAATATTAATGAGGTGGGTCTTTGCGACCCAATAGCGACTCGCAGACGATGTCTGAGACACCGTTCTGCATTGCACATTGCGAGTTGCAATTTGCGAGTCGCTCAAAGTTGCTACATCTGGCCAATGGTCACATTCTTTTTTAGCATCACCTGTACTACTTAAATGAGGAAGAGTGAGGTTCAAAGATGTGTCAATAATTTTAATTAAGACCCCTAAAGGAATGTTTAGAGGTGAGCTGCCTAGCTGAATGCTTCATTTGTGGGCAATAACTACTGATGTAGTCCAACTCAGTAAGCATTCTGAAGCTGCTAGTTATTTTCCCAATGACCTACCAATATGCCCTTTCGTCAGACTCCAGTGTGGGTGCGAGGATCATAATCTTTTCCATGTCCTCTTTTTCATTTTTTTTCAGTGGTGGTGATGCTCATTTTTCCTTTCGAGATGTGTGGAACTTGATCATCATGGGTTTTCCATGGGATGTATTGGCACAATGAAATGTGTTTTTCTTTAACATTAAGTTATGAAGCTTCTTCTGTAATGTATAAGGTTAAGAAGAAAAGCTGCAGTGTGGAGCCATAAGTAGGCATGCTGGATGTGTTTTTAACCCCTTTGCTGCCAGGCCTTTTCCCCCTCAGGTGCCAGGACTTTTTTGGCTATTTGGGGCAGGGCATGCTTAGGACCTCATAACTTTTTGTCCACATAAGCTACCCATACCAAATTTGTGTCCTTTTTTCCAACATCCTAGGGATTCTAGAGGTACCCAGGCTTTGTGGGTTCCCCTGAAGTAAACCAAGAAATTAGCCAAAATACAGTGAAAATATCGTTTTTTTAAAAAAAAAAATTGAAAAAAGGGCTGCAGAAGAAGGTTTGTGTTTTTTTTCCTGAAATTGGCATCAACAAAGGGGTTGCAGTGCTAAAATCACCAGCTTCCCAGCGTTCAGGAACAGGCAGACTTGAATCATAAAACCCAATTTTTAAACACAATTTTGGCATTTTACTGGGACATACCCCATTTTTACGATTTTTTGTGCTTTCAGCCTCCTTCCAGTCAGTGAAAGAAATGGGTGTGAAACCAATGCTGGATCCCAGAAACCTAAACATTTCTGAAAAGTAGACAAAATTCTGAATTCAGCAATGGGTAATTCGTGTAGATCCTACAAGGGTTTACTACAGAAAGTAACAACTGAAATAAACAAATATTGAAATTGAGTTAAAAAAAACAGCCATTTTTCTCTACGTTTTACTCTGTAACTTTTTCCTGCAATGTCAGATGTTTAAATGCAATATACAGTTACATCTGCTGGACTCTTCTGGTTGCGGGGATATATAGGGGCATATTTATACTCCGTTTGCGCCAGAATTGCGTCGTTTTTTTGACGCAATTTCGACGCAAAACTAAATCCATATTTATACTTTGGCGTCAAAGTCCATGGAGTTTGCGTCATTTTTTTGCGTGGACACCTACTTTGCGTTAATGAGATGCAAGGTAGGCGTTCACGTCTAAAAAATCGACTCCGAGGCATGTGCGTCGGATTTATACTCCCGGGCAAAATTCACGCCCGGGAGTGGGCGGGTCAAAAAAAATTACGTACGCCCGCTTTTGCGCCGTTTTTTAGCGCCTGCAAAAGGCAGGCGTTAAGGGACCTGTGGGCTCTGAAGGAGCCCAGAGGTGCCCTCCCATGCCCCCAGGGACACCCCCTGTCACCCTTGCCCACCCCAGGAGGACACCCAAGGCTGGAGGGACCCATTCCAGGGACATTAAGGTAAGTTCAGGTAAGTGTTTTTTTTTTTTTTTTTTTGTGGCATAGGGGGGCCTGATTTGTACCCCCCTACATGCCACGACCATGCCCAGGGGACAAAAGTCCCCTGGGCATGGCCATTGGGCAAGGGGGCATGACTCCTGTCTTTGCTAAGACAGGAGTCATTTCTATGGGGGTTGGGAGTGAAACAAAATGGCGCAAATCGGGTTGAGGCGAAAAAATTGCCTCAACCTGACTTGCCCCATTTCTTGACGCCCAAGCCCCATATCCCCCTACGCCGGCGCTGCCTGGTGTACGTCGTTTTTTTCCACGCACACCAGGCTAACGTCATTGCTTAAATACGGCGCCCGCATGGCGCTTCAGAATGGCGTTAGCCGGCGCTAATTTTTTTGACGCAAAACTGCGTTAGCGCAGTTTTGCGTCAAAAAGTATAAATATGGGCCATAGGGTTTGTAGGTTCATCAAGAATCCTAGGTACCCAGAGCCAATAAATGAGCTGCACCTTGCAGTGTGTTTTCATTCTATACCAGGTATACAGCATTTCATTTGCTGAAATATAAAGATTCAAAAATAGGTATCAAGAAAACCTTTGTATTTCCAAAATGGGCACAAGATAAGGTGTTGCGGAGCAGTGGTTATTTGCACATCTCTGAATTCTGGGGTGCCCATACTAGCATGTGAATTACAGGGCATTTCTCAAATAGATGTCTTTTTTACACACTGTCTTATATATGGAAGGCAAAAATGTAGAGAAAGACAAGGGGCAATAACACTTGATTTGTTATTCTATGTTCCCCCAAGTCTCCTGATAAAAATGGTACCTCACTTCTGTGGGTAGGCCTAGTGCCTGTGACAGGAAATGCCCCAAAACACAAAGTGGACACATCACGTTTTCTCAAAGAAAACAGGTGTTTTTTGCAAAGTGCCTACCTGTGGATTTTGGCCTCTAGCTCAGCCGTCACCTAGGGAAACCTACCAAACCTGTGCATTTTTTTAAACTAGAGACCTAGGGGAATCCAAGATGGGGTGACTTGTGGGGCTCTCACTAGGTTCTGTTACCCAGAATCCTTTGCAAACCTTAAAATGTGGCTAAAAAAATACTTTTTCCTCACATTTCAGTGACAGAAAGTTGTGGAATCTGAGAGGAGCCACAAATTTCCTTCCACCCAGCGTTCCCCCAAGTCTCCCGACAAAAATGGTACCTCACTTGTGTGGGCAGGCCTAATGCCCGCGACAGGAAATGCCCCAAAACACAAAGTGGACACATCACATTTTCTCAAAGAAAACAGAGGTGTTTTTTGCAAAGTGCCTACCTGTGGATTTTGGCCTTTAGCTCAACCGCCACCTAGGGAAACCTACCAAACCTGTGCATTTTTTAAAACTAGAGACCTAGGGGAATCCAAGACGGGGTGACTTGTCGGGTTCTCGCCAGGTCCTGTTACTAAGAATCCTTTGCAAACCTCAAAATGTGGCTAAAAAACACTTTTTCCTAACATTTCGGTGACAGAAAGTTCTGGAATCTGAGAGGAGACACAAATTTCCTTCCACCCAGCGTTTCCCCAAGTCTCCCGATAAAAATGGTACCTCACTTGTGTGGGTAGGCCTAGTGCCAGCGACAAGAATTTCCCCAAAACACAAATTGGACACATCACATTTTCTCAAAGAAAACAGAGGTGTTTTTTGCAAAGTGCCTACCTGTGGATTTTGGCCTCTAGCTCAGCCGCCACCTAGAGAAACCTACCAAACCTGTGCATTTTTGAAAACTAGAGACCTAGGGGAATCCAAGACGGGGTGACTTGTCGGGCTCTCGCCAGGTTCTGTTACCAAGAATCCTTTGCAAACCTCAAAATGTGGCTAAAAAAAACACTTTTTCCTTACATTTCAGTGACAGAAAATTCTGGAATCTGAGAGGAGCCACAAATTTCCTTCCACCCAGTGTTCCCCCAAGTCTCCCGATAAAAATTGTACTTCACTTGTGTGGGTAGGCCTAGTGCCTGCGACAGGAATTTCCCCAAAACACAAAGTGGACACAGCACATTTTCTCAAAGAAAACAGAGGTGTTTTTTGCAAAGGGCCTATCTGTGGATTTTGTCCTCTAGCTCAGTCGCCACCTAGAGAAACCTACCAAACCTGTGCATTTTTGAAAACTAGAGACCTAGGGCAATCCAAGATGGGGCGACTTGTCGGCTCTCACAAGGTTCTGTTACCCAGAATCCTTTGCAAATCTCAAACTGTGGCTAAAAAATACTTTTTCCTCACATTTCGGTGACAGACAGTTGTGGAATCTGAGAGGAGCCACAAATTTGCTTCCACCAAGCGTTCCTTCAAGTCTCCTGATAAAAATGGTACCTCACTTGTGTGGGCAGTCCGAGTGCCCGCGACAGGAAATGCCCCAAAACACAAAGTGGACACATCACATTTTCTCAAAGAAAACAGAGGTGTTTTTTGCAAAGTGCCTACCTGTTGATTTTGGCCTCTAGCTCAGCCGCCACCTAGGGAAACCTACCAAACCTGTGCATTTCTGAAAACTAGAGACCTAGGGCAATCCAAGATGGGATGACTTGTTGGGCTCTCACCAGGTTCTGTTACCCAGAATCCTTTGCAAACCTCAAAAACACTTTTTCCTCACATTTCGGTGACAGAAAGTTCTGGAATCTGAGAGGAGCCACAAATTTCCTTCCACCCAGCATTGCCCCAAGTCTCCTGATAAAAATGGTACCTCACTTGTGTGGGTAGGCCTTGTGCTCGCAACAGGAAATGCCCCAAAACACTATCTGGACACATCAACATTATCAAATAAAAAACTACCTGTGGGTGGGGGGGGTGGGCACATGCGTTTTTGGTCATGGGCTCAGCAGCCATCTAGCGAAACCTACCAAACCCAGACATTTCTGAAATCTAGACACCCGAGGGAGTCAAGGGAGGTGTGACTTGCGTGGATCCCCCAATATTTTATTACCCAGAATCCTCAGCAAACAGCAAATTTAGCTAAAAAATCTAATTTTTCCCACATTTCTGTTTGGGATCACGGCACCGGGACAAGTTTCCTACCACCCAACGTTCCCCTCAGTGTCCTGTTAAAAATGATACCTCACTTGTGTAGGTGGGCCAAGGGTTTGTGACAGGGAAGAGCCAAAAACACGTTGAAATTGATGGGGAACCAAAGTGGGTCCAAAAGGGCAGTTTGAAAAAAAAAAATTTTAGGCTGACAAGTGCAGCAGAAATTTTATCGGTATAGATGAGACAATGCTGGGTGGTAGGAATTTTGTGGATTACTGCAGGTTCTGGAAGGTTCCATCACAAAAATGTGGGAAAAATGTGTGCTTTCCAGCAAAGTTGCAGGTTTGCAGGGCATTGCAGGTAAGGAAATGGTGTAGGGTGCATGTGAAGCACACCACCTTGGAATCAACTAAATGTTTAGTTTTCAGATGTGTCTAGGTCTTGTGGATTTTTCTACATGGCAGCGTCCCAAAGTAAAAAAAAGTGCAGCCCTCACCATTCCAAGTGGGACGATTTTGAGAGTTACCAAGCTCTCATGGCCCAAATGCAAAACAAAAACCAAAAATAATCAAAGGTCCTCTTGCTTGCCATGGGATAAGACGTTTTAGCGTGCGGGGGAGAGCTGAAAGACTGTTAGCCCCTTCAATTCGGGTGGGGACATAGCCAGGCCCATACTTGTTGGTAGTCACCACCCCACTATTTTCTTTTATTTTTTTTATTCCCTGGCATCTAGTAGACTTTCTGTCCTACCGGGGTGTGGATCAGGGGTAATTGCCCAATCTGCCCACTGGTGGGCAGAACAACTTTGGCCCCATTTATTTGGGGTGGGGGTATGGCCATACCCCCAACCCCTTATTTTGAAAAACAAATCTTCCCTGGTCTCTGGTGGACTTTCTGCCCCCTAATAATATTAGGCCGATCTGCCCCCGGGGGGCAGAAATGGCAAGAAATAAATTGCCCCCCGAGGAGCGTCCCTTGCCCAAGGGGCCATTCCCTTTATCAGTAAATGTAAAAAATAAAATTAAAAAAAAACTCCCTGGTGTCTAGGGCCATTTCTGCTGCCCGATCGCATCGCAATCGGGCAGCAGAAATGCTCAGAGAAGCCTGAAAGGAGAGGAAAGGCCTTTCCTCTCCTTTCAGGCTTCTCTGCCCCCTCCATGTGATCGGAGGAGAAAGCGTGCTGACGTCATCAGACACCACAGGGGTGTCATGGGGGGGCGGGGGTGGAAAGGGAAGCGATTCCCCTTCCATCTCTGCCCAGGGGAGGGGGGTGTGCGGCCATCTGGGGGAGCGCTAGCGCTCCCCCGGGGGCCCATAGCCGGACAACGTGGTCTCTTCCTAGGCACAGAAGCAGTTAAAGCTTGTGGAATATTTTTTACTGCCAGGGATCTAGGCAGATGTTAATGGTCTTTTGGCCTCTTACGTTGCTCACACCTTCTACAGTGTTACACATTAACACATTATGAAGGCCCACACTTCTATGGACTTTGTTTTGATTGTCTCCCAAATTGGGAGTTTCTTTCTGACAAATCAAAACCTAATGAGCCCCACAGCCTGGAGGTTTACTCCCATGGTGTGGAAGTTATTATTTGAGTTGTTTTCTGTCCCAAAACCTGGCGGTAATGAACAGAGAAAAACAACATGAGCAGAAAAAATGACATCACACCATCCACCCTGAATTGGGAGGTCCGTGTAATACCTGTCCTCCAAAAGCCCGAGCTAAATCGGGCAGAAAGAGTAAGATTGCTCTTCACAGAACTAATGGGGGCTCTGCTGAAAGAAAGCCTACAGTTTGAACCATATCTAAATGAGGCAGGCCAAAGGAGAGGTTGGCAGGCAATGTACACTTTTGCATTTGTGACAGAGTACCCTGTCTGCCAAACTCTAAGTCAGACCCTTTCAGTAGAAATGAGTACCCACAGTACAGCACTGGTAGCAGCCCAGGTGGATGTATGTACCAACTCTCCTGAATCAGGCATTATTTTGCTCTTCCATGTTTCAATAGTACATGTTCTTATATTGGTTCACAGAGGCTGGTGGTTGGCGTGCCTGGATGGACACCATTCCGTCACCACATAGTAGAATAGATCCATGATATTCTTAAAGATGTTTCTTTGCCACCATAGGATTTGAGCTCTCTATAGCAACACTAAGCTGAATCCTAGACAGGCGTGGTTTGATTACCTTATTTTGTTTCCCATGCAGACATATTCAACATGCAATGTGAAAGAGCTAAGCAGGGCCACTTGGTTCACTTCTTTTTATTCTTCCTCATCATTCACCTGATGCGATATAAGTTGACTTTAGCTGGCCTACAGGGCTCCTTACCTTTCCAAGTTCTGTTACTTCTAGGGCTTCAGCATAGCTGAGAAGTTACGGGAACACTGAACCATGATCCACTCACGAGTCTCAATGTCCTTAAAAATAACAGTGTTTGTAATTGTTAACTGGATTTGGTCTGACAATTACGTCTACTCATTTTATACCCCAAACTGAGATTTTAGACCTGTTAGGCTTTATAAAGAGGCTGCAGTTATGTTCTCCTCTGCATGCACAGAGCCTTTGGTTGTGTGTTCTTCCCATCGCACCGCCAATGGAGTGATTACGAGGACCGTCATATGTGTTTGAGATAAGGGAGCCTCGTAGGGAGATAGCATTCAGCATCGAAAAGCGCCTTCATTTGATGCACTTTGGAAATGGAGATGGCAAATCAGAGGTAAACCTTTTGTTTGGAAATATAAAACCGTACCAAATTCACCTGAAATGTAATCTCAAGATATTTGTTTAACCTACCTCCTAGTTGATAATTCACTTGCCATAAACTATGTTCACAGAAATGTATAATTTATGAATAAATCCTATTAAGTTTCATTTGAAACAGGTCCAGTCCCGTAAATGCTTTGCCTGAAGTTTTTGAGCAGTTGTACATCGATATGGTATTGTATTTTGTGCCGAGGGGACACATTAATACATTCCGTTTAGCCATATTTACTCATCGACACTATTGAAAGTGTCCTTAGGTATTAACATTTTTGCTTGTAAATATTACCACATGTACAATGACCTTGGTCCACCTACAACCGTGTTTTGACTGTTACAGAACATGCTTACGCCTTTTAAGACACCATTTTCCCATTTCCACGAAAGTTCACTTGGCAGTGGGTTATCACTTGTTTAATACACCCATTGCATACTCGCTAATGTTCAGTGAAGTTGCTGCAATTGACCCTTAGATCATGTTGTGTTAATACTCTAGTCTACTGCACCCTCCGGTTTCATGTTTCTACAAATATCAACTTGCCTGGGTGTGTATTCTATAAAAAGGCACCCCTTTTTATCCCCATTAGGTCCTCTTACAGTTCCTCCTTCCAGTAATTACTCTGTGAGGGAGGTCCCTCTCCTTAGACAAACTCCGTTTCAGTTTTATAACGCCAAAGAAATGACTCATATAACACCATGAAAATAAAAAACCCGCCCACCCAAGAGACACCCTGCTATTATGTCCGTTTTCTGGGCAGGTTCCTCTGTCCATTCTGGACTGCAGGACTGTTGTCTGATTAAGTCCCCTCTTTTTCTTTTTGTAAACCCTTTCATATAATTGTTTTATGTTAGGTCCGGCAGCTAAGACTGATTTTACAAAATAATGTGTATCACATACTTACCTAAAGGAGCTTTCAGCCACCTCTCATCTGCCGCTGGGGCACTGGGTCAGCCTACTTAAGTCACTGGCTAACTTCACTCTGAGTGACTGCATTTTGCTCTTTCGCAAGGAACATATCTGCACACAAGGTAGTTCCCTTCAGTGCCAGTGTTTTTACCTTGTAATTTCTTTAGCGTTTCATGATTTAATAGCAGCACACCTTTGAAGTGAGCACAGGACAATTTCCATGTTTATTAGTTCTTCTCTGCTGCCAATGCTATTTCGGAGTAACCTTTCTTTATCTGACTGATGCTATTTGCCATAATATGTGACTGGAATCAATGTTACCAGTGGTCCTTGAACACATTTTGCCCAGGAAAAAATAACAAAGTGTATCCTATTTAATTTGCAGCAAGTATGTAACACTTTTATTTAACCATAGGTGGGGTGTAATTAGGGTCATAATTAGGTGTGGGCGTAACCTGCATAATTCAGTGTAGTCTATTCACACAGAATTACCAAAGCATTCTGCAAGATTACGCTTATTTATGCAAGGAAAGATTTCCTGTGTTTAGTGCTATTTCTTAGCACACAAATGCCTCCCCTCCAAGAAATAGTGCTAAATGCATAACCTGCATAATTCAGTGTAGTCTATTAACACAGAATTACCAAAGCATTCTGCCAGATTACGCTTAATTATGCAAGGAAAGCTTTACTGCGTTTAGTGCTATTTCTTAGCAAACACATGCCTCCCCTCTAAGAAATAGTGCTAAATACACTAGAACATTAATAGCGGCGCAAGCAGTGACTCACCCTTGCTAAATGTGCTCTTGTGGTAGGATTTTCCTCCAACGTATTCCTGGCATTTATCTGTTGTTTCTTAGCACAGAATGCCCCCTTGCATCACAAATCAGTGCAAGAATACATTTTGTGGTAAAAATAGCACTAAAGGCACTCTAGGGTATGATCTTCCCCCAAATAACTCTCAGCATTTACCTCTGTTTGCTTAGCGCAAAATGCACCCTTGGACCCAAGATGGACACACGGATGTATTTTGAGCTAAAAAATAGCTTTAAATGCAGTAGAAAACAGATAGCAAGCAAGAGCAGCTGCACACGCTCTCTAAATGTGCTCTTGTGGTAGGGTCCCCCCTGCCATATTACTCATAACTACACAAGCAGGAATAATTGCATAATTATCAGTAATTCCAAGTCAAAGAGTAACACAGAGTTACTGCAATTACTCAGATTACACTTGCGTAATCAAAATTACACTTGGGCCTAGTTTTAGTATCCATTATTTTATACAGTGAACCCTCTTTCCTTCCATCTTTCCATCTTCTTTCTTTCTTCCTTATTTCCTTCCTTCTTCCTTTCTTTTCCTTTTTTACTGTTTTTCTTCTCCAGCATTCATAGCAGCCACCATTGACATTGAAATCATCCTGGACTAAGGAGAAACAGTGGTCCTCATCCTGCTCGACCTCTCCAGAGCCTTCGTTACTGTCTCCCATAATACCCTCCTAATAAGATTTTACGAGATTGACATACAAGGAACCAATCTCAAATAAATCTGTTCCTTCTTCACCAGAAGAACCCCAAATTTTCAGCCAAGAGATTGATATGCATACTCCCACAGGGATCGTGTCTAAGTCACCCATTGTTTTCAACATATACATGACACCATTTGCCATCATCTAATCACAAAACATCACTGTCATCTCCTACGTCAATTAAACCCAACTCATCCTCTCCCTGACGAACAAGACAACCACCACCAGGGCCACCTTCACCAATTGCAGACTGGATGCTAACGAAATGCCAGAGGTCAACTCCGGCAAGATAGAAGTACTGGTCTTTTGCAACAAGACCTCCCTATCAAACTCCACCTGGTGGGCATCGGAGCTAAAACCAACACCCCAGACCATGCAAGAAATCTAGGGAACATCCTAGACGACAAGCTCAACATAACAGCTCAAGTCAATGAGGTGTGACATCCTGCTACCACATCCTCTGTATGCTATGAAAGATTTTCAAATGGTTGCCTCAGAACACCAGATGGACCATTATGCTAGTACTCATCACCAGCCGGCTGGACTATGGTAACACTCTTTACACTAGAATCTCCAAACAGCTCCTACAAAGACTCCAGGCTATCCAGAACACTGCTGCAAGACTCACGCTCAACCTCCCACATCGCACTCACATGACACCACACCTCAAGAAGCTTTACTGGCTCTCCATTCACAAGTGCAGCCAATTTAGACTTCACACACACACATACAAAGCACTTCACAACATGACCAGAATACCCGAACAGCCGCACACACTTTCATAAACCCACCTGACACCTACTCTCTGCCTCACACAAAAGCAAAACTGAAGGTCACTCATTCTCCTACATTACACCAAAAACATGAAACAACCTCTCTCAACACGTGCCTCCTTTTCACTTCTTGAGTTATACAAGAAGCTGAAGACCTAGGGCCACATGTACGTTCTATTTTGCGCGTCGCAAATGGCGAATTGGGCCGTTTGCGACGTGCAAAATGCACTTAGCCATGTACCAAAAATTTTTGCGTTTCGGTAAACTATTTACCGAATAGCAAAAAGGGATTGCGAGTTGCAATTAGGAAGGGGTGATCCCTTCCTATTTGCGAATCGCATTCCCATGCATGATTGTTTTGTGACCGCGAATGCAGTCGCAAAACAATCACAGTTAGCACCAGTGTCTCACTGATGCTAACCCATTCCCAAACGGGAAGGTGTCCCCATTGGATCCCTTCCCCTTTGTGAATGTCAGTAAAAACATTTTTTCAGAGTAGGCAGTGGTCCTGCGAGTCACTATCTGCTCTGAAAAAATTAAACAAAAACGTTTCATATTTTGTTTTTGAACTGCATCGCGTTTTCCTTTAAGGAAAAAGGACTGCATTTAAAAAAAAAATTGCTTTATTTAAAAGCAGTCACAGACATGGTGGTCTGCTGTCTCCAGCAGGCCACCATCCCTGTGAGGGCCGCCATCCCCAAGAGGGTCGCAAATTGCGACCTACCTCATGAATAGTCATGAGGAAGGCATTTGCGACCCCTTTGCGAGTCGCAAATAATGTCATTCACACTATACAACATTCAGTTTTGAGACTCGCAAATTGCGAGTTACAAAACCAAAGTTTGATACATGTAGTCCCTAGTTCTTTGTATAAGCACCTTGGGGACCACACATTCTTACACACCTGCCCTGGCACCTGGATACCCAATATAACATACCATTTTTTCCTACTTTTCCTTAATTGCCTTCTTTCCTTCTTTTTTCCTTCTTTCTTTTTTGTCTTCTTTTTGCCCTCTTTCATTTTTTGTTTCTTTGTTCCTTCTTTATGTCTTCCCTTCTTTCTTTCCTTCTTTCCTTTTTTCCTTTTTTATTTCCTTCTTTTTTCTTTTTGCCTTCTTGCATTTTGTAATTTCTTCTTTCTCTCTTTCACGCTTTCTTTCTTCTTTCCTTCTTTCTTTTTTGTGAACACTATGACAAAAAACACAAGAAATGCCAAATGTGTAGCAGCTGACGCCAGAACTTCTGGCTTTATCAATACTTGTTTGGGAAGCGGGGTCTGGTTTGGGGGACAGATCGTCTGGCAAAAGAAAATGTTAATTATCTATTTCGTTTTTACTTATGTATATTAATATGAAGACTTTTTTGGGTCATAGTAATTTATGGGGTCTGCATGGCATGCTAGCAGCTTGTATTGCGAGAAGCTGAGTCACACATTTAACAGGATCAGCATTGTCAGCACTGAGGAGTGGATGCACAATGGCTTTCAACGCAGTCTATTTAGAGTGCAATGCAGGCCACATTTCCCAGTTACCCACTTCTGGTTAATCTGCAAGACTGTTGCAGCAGGAAGAAGTGGGCTGCGTTGATCTTTCCTTCATAATTGGGGAGCAGGTACAAGTTTGTGGTGAGCACATATAGGTGAGGTGGTGCCAAACTTTCATCTGCTTTAATGTTTATGGAAGCTCCTGCCTCAGAGTAAATGAGAGAGAGAGAGAGAGAGAGGGGGAGAGGAAAAAGAGAGAGAGAGAAGGGAGAGAAGGGAGAAGAGGGGGCAAGACTTATTTGTGAACCAATGGCCAGAATTATTAGGAAGGTTGCTCCTGGATCTAAGTTGAAACCAAAGGCATGAACTGTTTGTGAGAGTGAAGAGTTATACATAATACTTATTATTTAACTGGATACATTGCAGAAGAAGTCCTTTAGAAGAGTTGGAGAGAGGTAGAAGAGGATCAAGACATTCGTCTTCTAATAGAGATCTTTCTTTCTTCGTTTGATGGGCATGCATCAAGCATCATCTGCACTTAACTTAAACACCATTCAATGACAAATTAATCAAGGTTAATCAAGCAGACATAGACATCATTATGCAATAAGCTTTCCTGTAATACAATTACCAAAGAACACTTTACAAGTTTTACAAATAATGACTTCACTAATTTCTTACAGCACCTATGCAAGTGACACAATCAATTGATATGATAGCTAGATAGATAGATAGATAGATAGATAGATAGATAGATAGATAGATAGATAGATAGATAGATAGATAGATAGATAGATAGATAGATAGATAGATAATTTTGAAATCAGTAACCTACCAAAATGCCTACACTGGAATAAATATACATTTAAATGTGAATACATTTACACCTAAATTGGAATAAATTAGGTAAATCTTCAAGTTCACAATTTCTGGTAGCCACTCAAACTTTCTACAACATCAACACCCACTAAAAATAACATGTTTCAGTGTTATATTAGGCCAACGACTAAACTGCACCCCACATCAATACGAAAAATTCAATTGAACTTCAGGTACACTATATAGATAGGTGTTGCAAAAATAAAAAGCAAACCAATATGACAAACTGCAGTGGTTTAACTTGTTGAAGGACTTAAAACAGTCATTTTGTGCCTTGTTTTTTTACTGTGGTGCAGTGATTAACATTGGAATTGCTTTGCATAGTGTCAATGGTATACATACTGTCAGGAATAACATCAATGCAACTCATGACATAATCCGATGCTTAAAGACTGTGCCAAAAATGCAGACATTTCACAAGGAATAGTAGATTGTCACTAGTGACTTGGTGCACTACTTCTTTTTTATTAAGGAGCAAAAGACCAAGTAATTAATCACATCCAGAAACAATTGGCTTTGAGCTGACTACTATTACTCAAAATACAGTATCATAAATATTGGATCACCTAAATACAAAAAAGCAGAATGCAGCACACATAAAAAAGGAGACAACAAGAAGAAATAAAGATACTTCTCCTCGTTGCACCTTCTCTGAGGAGGCATTCAGTTTTGATGCATTCCGAGGTTTACAGATTCTTGTAATTCTGGGAATGATTCAAAACTCATGAGTGTTGCGTGGGAACACACTCTGCAGCGCCCATGGTACACCTCACTGAAACAAGGTAAGACAAAGCAGCAACTTGTGCTGCATTGCCTTACATCATATCTACAAGGGCATGAAAAGCCATGCAAAGTGGCTTTGCATGGCCTTGTAGATATCGGCCTGCACTGTACTCTGCCGGTGTGTCACAAAAAGTGATGCACCAGGGGCACATTGGGCTTGTAAAAATGCCCGAGTCCCTCCCAACTCTGTATGGAAGCTGGCCAGCAAATCAAGTATTGATACCTAATTCATCTGGTCTGAATGACTAAATCGAGGACCTTAACTTGAACGAGCATCAGCCAAGACTCCCCTGAGGCCAGCCAGTCCCGTATTCCCAATTTATTCTTGATCCTCTTGGCAACAGATGCCCAGATCAGGGGCCCACATTCCCTTGCCCTCTTTCTCTAACCGTTATAAAGTGTCTTCTCCAAGTTGTACATATGTAACAATCAAGAGAGTAACTGCTGTATAGTAGGCGGTTCCCTTTCCAACCAAATTGTTGTTATGAGAAGACATGCTACAGCCATGCCAACCAATGCAAAATAGACCTTTCCCTCATTCCTATTGCTGTCTCTGTCTATCCCTTATATCATCAATGATGATGTTATATCAGCTTCTACTTCAAGAGTCATCTTCAAGAAAACCCCAACCCCTTCTTTTAATACCTGGAGCATTGAGCATCTACAAAGCATATGCACCTCATCGGTAAGTCCTCTCCCGCAGCGATTGTCAGACCTTTTCCTCCATTCACACAGCTAAGTCTGGGTATAGTAGAAATTAAAAAAGAATCTTGTAATATTGACTCCTCAGGCTATCTGTGAGCAAAGATTCTATGGCCAACTCAAGAGGTTCCTCTAGATCTACACCCTGGATCATCAGCCTTTGCTGCCATTGGAGCGCATGAAGTTCCAGATCATCCAATGTTCTCTCACTCAAGTCTTTATATATTTACCAGTCTTGTCTCTCTGTATCATAAGCTCAATAAGCGGTATTTTTCCACAAATAGTTGTCTGCTCCCAAGTTTTAAGATAAAGTCCCTGATCTGTTGATACTTAAAGTTCTCTCATCCAATCTGTACTTCATCTGGAGGTCTTTAAATGAGCATAGATGTCTGTGGCTAAAGAGATCACCAAGCCTGTTCACCCCTGCTTCTTCCCATACTTTACAAACACCATCATAGAAAATTGATAGACATTGAGAAGAACACCACAATAGGGTATATCTATTATATCTCATGATTTCTGTCTTTATCTTGAGCTGCCGCCACAATTATAAATTGCCAAGATTGTCTTGATCCTGACCTCCTTATGGTAACTGTGCTCAATGTTTCTTATGAAACACCCACAAGCGTCCTCGTCCAGAGTCAATTCATATCTGTGAACAAGGTCCGGTGTGACCGAAACGCGTCAGGGGATTCCTGTCTTGTTTGTTTGTAATCCCACGAATGGAATAAAAGTTTAATTATTAATTGCACAACGACGGAGTGCGGTTCTTTTCTCTTGACAAAGTGAAAGAGAAATCCCCTTTTTATCAATTCATATATAGATATAGGGCCAGATGGATGAACAGACCCCTTTGCGAATCGCAAATAGCGATTTTTAAGAAATCGCGATTTCTGAGTCGCACTATGCAATGTAACATAATTGCGATCCGGAATTAGCGATTTCTTAAAAATTGCTAATGCAATTTGCAAGGCCCAAATACTGAATCACAAAAAAATTGTGATTCGGTATTTGAAAATCGCAAATTGCGAGAACGCACACCTGGCAGAGCCTGATGACATCACAAGCAGGAAGTGAGTCATCCCAGGCAGTTTGCAGGTGCCACTCCCAAAGGAGCAGTGAGAGAGACACAGCCCAGCCACAGGCAGCAAGTCTGTGAACAAGGCAGGACTGCACATCAGCATGGACAACTCTGCAAATGGAAAGGAGAATTGAGAGAGGAAAAGAAAACTGAAGGTCAGTGAGCAGGAACTGGAGGTGCTCACTGAGGAGGTGGTGAGGAGCCATGACTGGCTGTTCCGGAAGAGCTCACTCTAGGTCCCTGTGAGTGAGAAGCGCAAACTCTGAGCGGACAGACAAACACAAATCTGCACTGTGGGGGTTGCACAGCGCTCAGTGGAGGAGGTTAGAAAGAAGTGGTACGACCTGCGTTCCCGTGCCAAGGGGAGGGTGGCCAGAAGACTACAGGAGGCAAGGAGCACAGGAGGCGGACCATCCACCCAGACACCCTCCACCCCCATGGAAGACCTGGTGGAGTCAACACTCCTCCCAGAAGCTGTCAGTGGGGTCACTGACATAGACACATCTGGCACAACAAGCACCAGTAAAGGTAAGAGCAATATTGAAATGTAACCCCATATGTGTATGTACAAATGCCCCTTAGGAATTAGCAATTAGTACAAAGCATTGTGATAAGTAGTCCATTCCACATCTTAGAAGTGGCACAACAATGCCTTATGGGAGTGGTAGTCCACAACCCAGAGCTGAAAGTAGCACATAGAATGTAATTAAGTAGAGCGACACTCAGAAGAACACAACACCCACTACATAGTGATATGATGTAACTTTACATTTATAACCATTGTGTAACCTTTGGTGATACATACATAAATGACATGCTGCACATTGTCGCTGCAGATGGCCCAGGCCCAGCAGCATCAGCATGTGCCGTTGTGGGGGATGCTGAAACCCATCCTCCATCAGACTCCAACACCAGTGAGTCAGTGAATATTGCGCCTATCAGACGCAGGGCAAGGGCTCTACCACTCCCCGATCTGAGCCAGGATTCAGATGACATGCGGGATGAAGGCCACACTCCATCCCCAGACGGCAGATCCACCGTAATGCAGGAGTCCCAGCCCCAGTGTAACTCAACACCCCGCAGGAGTCCTCAGTATGCAGGCACACAGCACGTGGAAGCAGGAGAGGGCCCATCAGTCTTCAGTGGCCTGGAATCCTCTATACTGAAACTGCAGCACCTGCAAAATAAGAAGATTATGGCAATGCATAGGCAGATGCAGGCACACAATGCCAACATGGGGGGGCTGCATCAGCAGTTGGAGTGCCTTAATTCAAACATTTCAAAGCTGCATGAGGGACAGATCACAGCTTCCAAGAACACCAGGGAGCTGACCAATGCAGTGAGGGAACTCTGCACAGAGCTAAGGCATGACAGAGTCAGCCACTGCAGGCATGAGAGGCAATTCATGGGCATGTTTGGTGGATTCTGTAGATCGGTCAATCGCCTTGAAACATCTACGGCCCTCATTTCATGGCGTGCTGTGGCCGCACAGGTGGAGGCAGCACACAGCAGTAGGGATGTAGCCCAGGGACTGGTCCAGATAACAAATGTGCTGGATACTATGTTGGGTAACCGCTCTGCTACACCCAGTGAACTTGGACTAGGGGAGACTGAGGACTCATCTAGCCTCAGCAGCGTAGCAGTGCCCACTACTGATCCTAGGCATCACAGTGCCAGGCACAGCACTGCCACTGAGGCAGATACCAGAGGTGCCGGTGAGGCCACTGCACATTCGAGTGGCTTGCTTGGTCGTAAAAAGTGACTGTAATGGCCACAGGGGACTGTCTGCTTTTTTTGTTTTACAGTGAACTATGAATAAGTAGTGAGACACTGTTAATGCTTATTTTATGACACATATTTTTTTTTGCTAGTGACACTTATGTTATCTGACGTTAAGGTAGTAAAGGTACTAACTACCAGTACACATGTCAGTGAAGTTGTGTTGTTATTACAGTACTTACATCTGATATGGTTATGCGTGATGTCTGCATGCCTTTGCCTGCCCTCTGCTGCACTGGTCCTGTCTGCTGGCTGTAGGGGGGGTATGGGATCATCATCCTCATCTGAGTCTGAATCAGATATTTCCACAGGTATGCCCCTGGTGGTAGCTATATTGTGCAGGATTGCACATGTGGCCACTACTCTACAGGTCGTGTCCGGGCTGTACTGTAGTGCCCCTCCACTTTTGTGGATGCACCGGAAGCGACTCTTCAGCAGGCCAAAGGTGTGCTCAACCACATTGCGGGTTGCCCTGTGTGCTGAATTAAATCTCCATTCTGCTGGTGTTGTAGGATTTAGGTAGGGCGTCATCATGTAGGTGCGCACTGCGTAGGCACTGTCTCCTGGAAGGAACAGAGGGTATAATGAGTAGGTGAGCCATCTGACGTCACAATGCCATCAATGCACCAGTGTACAGAGGGACAATACCTAGTAGATATCCTTCACCAAACTCCCCAGCTAGCAGTCTTGTGTGAATCCCGCTGTGACGAAAGATGTATGAATTCTTGTGTGCTCCCTGGGTACCTGGCCATGAGATCAGTTATGATGTTGGAGGCATTGCATATCACCTGTATATTCATTGAATGTTGGTATTTACGGATGCGGGACACATACCCTGTGGCCGATGGTGGACAGATTGAAACATGTGTCCCATCTATGGCACCTAGGACGCGGGGGAACTGTGCTATCTGGTCGAAATCTATTTTAGTCTGCTGCATTTCCTGTGAGGTGTGGGGGAATCTGATGTACTGGGGTATCCTACTCAGCATGGTGTTCAAAAATGCAATGAATAATCTAGAGAGAGCACTCTGTGATACTCCTCCAGCTGCTGCAATGAACCCTTGATAGCTCCCTGAGGCAAGTAGGTGCAGGGAGCATAATACCTGCACATGGGTGGATATGCTATTTGTCCTACGTGTTGTGCGCTGCAGTATGAGTTGTAGCTCAGCTATCAGGTCAAGTATCATGGCTCAGTTAAAACTGTACTTATCATATATCTCCTCCTCAGTCTGGTCAAAAAGGGTAATGCGCACTCTGAAAATGTGCTCCTGTCTCCTCCTCCATCTCCTCAAACCTGCCAAGATCCTCATTCTCCTCGCCATGACGTAGAGTGCAGCCATTGTGGAAAAGAGTCTGAGGCATTCTGGGCCTCTTTATATAGGTTGCACCTGGTTACCACCTGGTTTCACTCAGTGGTAATTTGCATGTTCAAAAAGCCATTCTGTGAAAATTTGCAATTTGCGAATGTTTGATGCATCGAATTGCGACATGGTTTTGCGAGTCGTATTTTGCGTCTCGCAATTTCTGACTTGAAATACCGAATTGGTATTTGTGAGTCGCTATTCCGATTTGCAATTTGCAAAATGCTAATTGCGATTTGGTATTTCATGTCGCAAATTGCGAGATGCAAAATGCGACACGCAAAACCATGTTGCTTCACAAAAAATCACAATTTTTGGGATTCATTATTATTGGCCTGTGAATGCCTTTCATGCATCGCAGACCACTTTTTTGCATTCGCAAACTGCCAAATTCTGCGATTTGCACCGTTTGCGAATGCAAAATGGTTTGATGCATCTGGCCCTTAGTTCTAGTCATAAATGGGCGATTCCTTCCCTATTAGTGATGAGGATCCCATATTCCAGTAATTATCAGATGCAGGTAGATAGTTCAGATATCCAGCATATTACTGATAAGATTCCAGACAAAACATTGACAACAGACAGGAAGAGAAGGAGAGAGAAAGATAAGTATAACGATAAAAGGGATTCAGAAACTTTCTGTTTCTCCTCTGCTGATGAATCTGCTGCCTTCTCAAAAAGGAAAAAATCATGTGCGGGCTGCAACCTAGCTGTGAGGGCTGGTACCTATGCTTTGACTCAGCACAATGGCTGGTAAAAGACTTTTATACATTGCCAATAACCATGCAGGATGCAGAGGACTGCTCTGAGCTACTGGGAAATATGGAGTAACAAGCAAGACTTATCTCAGATATTGCCTTTTAAGGGCACAGTCCTTTGGCGGTTGGTGGTACAATACTGGCTCAAAGTTAAATTTGACTTAGAACTGGAAGGCTTCTACTGCTGAGAAATCAGATTTACTAAAAATTCATTTTTTTGCTCTGAAGTTGTTTGGGGATCAGCTAGATGCTGTGGTTTATGTAGGGTAGTGAAAGCAAAGGAACCTGAACTCAAGACTTTGAGGCAGATTTGAAATTGTTTCACAGGATGCAGCAAGGCACCTTGCTAAACTGGGTTGTGTGAAAGGGAGAGGGCAGAAGTTCTCCATGTTTACAAGGATATCGAACATATCTGCGTTCTCATTGCACTGGTGCACCGTATGCTGCTTAGCACCAACCAGGTCATAGTGCAAGGATGTCTGTGTTACAAGCACAATTGTTTTTTGTGTAGGAAAAACAATCGTGCCTGCACAAAAACAATCCTTGTACACATATACCTTTTTCTATGTGTACTGCAGAATGCATCACACATAGAAAAGATATTTCTCCTTGTTACGATTGTGTTGGGGTGGCACACCATTTTGGCTCAAACCCAGGTTTACAAGTCTTTGTGAATCTGTGTTTGCATCAAAATACATGACTGTATCCATAGGAGCGCCCATGCCCCACCCATGTAGCACCTCTGCAATACAAAGTAATACAAGGGCTTGCGTTGGCTTGCAACAACTTGTTCATGCAAGGATAATGCAAGTATTTAGTGAATCTGCCACTTTGGGTCAGTTTGGGAGGCAAACATCTCAGATCTTTGGAAGTAGGATATCATTCAGTATGGTTATCATATTAACTACTCATCCTTGCTTCCAGACTCACTGTTCACACTTACTCCTGTTCCCGAATGCATGGAAAAAGCAAAGACCCTGTGAGTTGGTATAAGTAATCTAGGACCAGATTTAGGGGCATATTTACTGTTAGGTCACACAATGCAGTGCAGCAAAGTAAGTTGCTGTGCTGCGTTGCAAGGAGAGGAGAGAGCTGAACAGCGCCATATTTACCAAGATATAGGCCCTCATTATGATACTGGTGGTAAAAAACGCCTACCGCCGCGGCGGCAGCTGCCAAAAGACAATTGCCATGACTACCATCCATCCGCCATAATATGACCACAGCGGGATTTCTGCCAGAAGGATGGCGGAAATCCGGCTGTGGCCATGTCGGCGGATAGCGGTAAGGTAGCCCTGCTGCCACCAGCAGTGCCACGCCAGTAGACCGCAGCCAGCTGTAATATGACCCATAATACGGCCTGGCAGTGTTCTGCTGGAGGACACTGCTGGTGGCAGCAGCACCCTGTCCCGTCTCCTGGCAGAGGACCTCATGAACACAGGTAAGTGTGTGCTCCGACAGGGGAGGGGGTGTTGTGTGTGTGTGTGTAGGGGTGTGTTAATGTTTGTGGGTGCGTGTATGTGTTCCGTGTTGAATGCGAGTGTGCATGTATGGAGATGTGACTGCGTGTATGTTGTGTTTTGTGAATGTATGTGTGCGTGTATGTTTTAAAGTGTGTGCGGGTGTGTGTGAGTGGATGTATGCATGCGTGGGTGTTTGTGGAAAAAGGGTGTGTGTATGTGTGTGTGTGTGTTAAGGGGGGCGTGAATGTGGAGGGGTGGTGGGGTAACTGGAGAGGGAGGGGGGAGACCCTATCAGTGACAGGGAAGGAATTCCCTGTCACTGATAGTACCTACTGCCATGGTTTTCATGGCTGTAAGGAAGCCACGAAAACCATGGTGATAGGCGAGGTCATATTCCCGCAGGCGGAACAGTGACGGCTGCCGGGCTGGAGATGTATATCTCCAGCCTAGCGCCTGCTACCGCCGTGGCAGTCGGAGTGGTACATTGGCAGGTTGGCTTCAGCCAACCCCCCAATGTCATAATATGGTGGTAAGTACCGCCAGCCTGTTGGCAGTACTTACCGCCATGTTACCGCTGACCGCCAGGGTCGTAGTGACCCCCATAGTATTGTTCAGCTCCCTCTATGTACTGGCACACCTGTGAGTGCCTCAGGCTAACACAGCCAATGCATACTGTCAGCACAAAATACAGTCCTTAGATTCATACTCTTGCAAAATGCAGCACACATGGAAAGTGGAAGTAACAAGGACAAAAGAAGATGTTCCTCCCTGTTACACCCTCTTGGGTAGACACACCATTCTGGCACAAACACAGGTATACAAACATTTGTAAATCTGGGTTTGTGTCAAAATATATGGGTGGATGCAGGAGAATGCCTATGCTCCTCCCATCTAAGGCCTACCCAATTTAAAGTAACACAAGGCACTGCCATGTGCCTGGTTACGTGAATTTGTATTTACTAAACCATTCAAAGCCACACACACACCAACTTTGCATGTTTTAGTAAATGACAAAATAGATTTTTCTTCAAAAGTGACACAAGCCCAATACAAACTCTGGGCCTTAGAGTTGAGAAAAGATCTGATCTGGCACCAATAAAGGACTTGGAGTTCAATGATGCCAGATTTGGGTCTGATAAGAATGCAATGGTTAAACTGGGGAACGGATTCTTGAAAAAATAAAGGCTTTTATTTGCTTTGATGGAAAAAGACTTTCCAAAAGCAAACCTTTTACTTCATGTTCAGAGAGACTTGCCGTAAATACTAATGATTGTTCTCAGGATAAGGTTCCATCTGAGGATCTTTTCACACCATCTTTCAGCATCTTTGGATCTGGTCTCTATGATTCAAAAGGCCCAGGTCAGTATGACTCAGTCTATCAGGTTGCAGCATCTGTGGTTGTTCAATCAAAAACAACTGAGCTTACGGACTCCTCTTTCCCTGCGGCTACTGAATATCATTACACCAGTGGATACAGATGGGGAAAGAACCACACAGAGTTTTTTCTCCAGCCAGAACAAGTGATCTTATAGGCACATATGTGTTCATTTTGACCCTGCCAGTCTTCTGACTGCCAGGGTAAATATGGCGGTCCCACCACCAACAGGCTGGTGGTGAAGACTGCCACATTATGAGTGTGGCGGGTTCGCTTCTGCCAACCTGCCACACATCCAATCATACCACCATGGTGGTCAGAATCGGAGGGCCAGAGATGATCATACCCGCACCAGCAGTCCACAGAAGAACACGAGCACCATTAGGAGCCGGGTTTCCACCATGGTTTCCATGGCGGGAGAACCGCCACAAAAACCATGGTGGAAAGGCTACTGGTGAAATCCTTCTCTGTCACTGGTAGACGGCTCCCCCACCCTCCGAGCAAGCACTAGACCCATCCCCTCTGCAGCCACATCGTCACCCTCCTCCACCCCCTTCAGCCACATCGACCCCGTCCCCCAATGCTCCCCCTCCCTGAATAAATGCACGCATTCACAACAACATCCATACACACGCTCACAACTCCATTCATGCGTGCCTACTCACACCCATCCAAACATGCACTCACTTCAACAGACAGACACGCATACAACCACGCATACACACATTCATGCACACATGCAGACACCACACATGGACACACAACACCCCCCACCCTCCCATCCCCCTCACCTGTCAGACGATCACCTTACCTGTTCCAGGGAGAAGGTCGTCCAGCAGTGAATGGATAGGGCGCTTCCACCATCAGCAGCGGTCTACCAGCAGGACACCGCCAGGCCATATTATGGCCCATAATATGGCAGGTGGTGTTCTACTGGTGGGGCAAGGCCAGTGGTGGAACTGCCAGAGCATCTCCGCCCGCCAGCACGACTACTGCCTGTTGTCCGCCCAAAGTGTGGCAGGAATCCAGAAGTCTTCATGGAAGCCCGCCAAAGTCATAATGAGGGCCATAGTGTACAAATTGAATTGGAAAGTGATGGAAGGGATGGAAGCAATCAGATGAGCTGTTTTGGAGTTTGTTCCACAGCTCTGAGGTTCAGTGATCCTAATAAGAACAGACAATATGACGAAAAAGCATTTGTACACGAGCGAGGGACTAGGTCCAGGAGTAAGGGTCTCGAGTCAAATGTGATTTCAATTAGGTTGAGGAGCATCTAGTTACCCTGTCATCAATCTATATTATTGCCTGAATCTATTCTACTATTCCTGTTGTAAGTTCTGCACCGAACATGACAGTACGAGTGGTGCAATCATCACAAATATCACAGATTTACCAGAAAACAATGATGGTTCAGGTAGAGTCTACACCTAATGTGATGGCTCCACTGCAGGTTCATACAATGCAATAGCAGAAATATACACCTGTAACGATATCACAGTCAAATTCTTCAATGCTGTCAGGTCAGAATTCAGGGATTATATACTCGAGGACTCTGAATGTTCAATCAAGTCCAGAAGCATTTACAGTATCTTTTACTATTGGTCATGCCATGCCATTGTTTGTCCAGGTAAATAATGAGAGCAATGTACAGAATATTTTTTATTTAATTGCAGAGATGGAGAGACTCAGACCCTCATTACGAGTGCGGTGGTCTTAAGACTGCCACACTTGCGGTAGCAGTCCGACCCCCACATTATGACTGTGGCAGAGTCAGCACGGTCTGACCGGCCGGCACCACCAGCCCACACCCTGGGGGTCTCGGCAATTTCGGCAGTCGTAATCCACCAGAGCAGCGCTGCAAGCAGCTGCAGAATTACCAGTCCCCTTTCTGCCAGCCTTTGCATGGCGGTTGGACTGCCATGCAAAGGCTGGCGGCAAGGGGGCATCAGGGGCCTCCTGGAGGCTCCTGCACTGCCCATGCAATTGGCATGGGCAGTGCTGGGGCCCCCAAGGACAGCCCCATCACTCTTTTCACTACCCGAATTACAGGCAGTAAAAAGTGCGAGGGGTGCTATTGCACCCGATGCACCACAACATTGCAGCCAGCTCGATTATGAGCCAGTGTCAATGTTGTGGTGAGTTTCCTGCCGGGCTGGCAGGTGGAAATGATGTTTCCGCCCACTAGCCCAGTGGGAAACTCGTAATAGGTCCCGTGGGCACTCATCCTGACGCACCACTTTGGAGGCTGGCACCCGCTGCCCGCCAAAGTCAGAATGAGCCCCTCAATGTTGCTGCAGGAGTTATTTTTCCAATGAATCAGACGTTTGACAAAACAGGTTCACTGGTTGATTTGAGTTATTCCAGGACTTCACAGAATTTGGGAAAGTCACATTTGAATTCAAATTCCTTTTTGATGACTCCAGATACTCCATGTATTACTCCACAGGGTGTGGCCAATGTAAATAATAATGATTCATTACAAGATTTGACAGGTCAGCAGGTAATAGACTGGTTAGAAAAAATGAGTGGAGTGAAAAGAAATCCTGAAGAGGGAAATTCATTGAATCTAGCAAGACTTGAATTAGACTTAAATTAAATGATTAAGGGAACACTTGAGTTAAATAGGTTTGACTTAGATACTGAGGATGAGTTACGCTTCATATGGAAAAATGTTATGAATTCAGCAAGATTGATACACCAGAAATTAGCAGAACTTGCTGAGAGATATGAAATAGAAATTGAGAAATTAAAACCACTGAGAAGAAGTTACAGATTAGAATTCGATTAAAAAGCTATTGAGAACATGAGAATACCGGGAATGAAAATTCATTTTAAGGAATTAATTTGGAATATTCAAATATGGGGAGCATTAGATAAATGAGAAGGCAGATGGGTAAAGAAAAGAGATCAGAATAAACGAGAGTCTGTGAATTAAAATGATAATGTGCAGCATACTGATAATCCAGTAAAGATATTACTAATGAGAGAAATTTCCTGGAGGAAATTATGTACATGTCCCTTGCAGCAGGAGTGATATTTTATATTTTACAAATGGCTATGCAAGATTGGGAGAGAAGCCAGTGGCATGGTTCCAACAGACAGATAGGTTTGTGAAGCTCACAAATTGCCTGTGGGAGGATTTAAATACCATGTTAGAAATAGTGGTTCCAGCTGATTAGTGGTTTGAATGCAAAAGGAGCGTTGAATGGCCAACAAGAGGGCCTGCACGAGCTCCAGTTACAGGTGCACCATCTCCTGATGTGATGGAATACAATCACAAAGTGATTGCATTTTTGAAAATGAGAATTTCACCTAAAAGTATGGATTGGCGGAGAATTGATAGGACAGCACAGGAAGCAAAAGAGTCAATATATGCGTATTATGAGAGATTGCTGCAAGCATATAAACATTACTTTGGTACTAAAACAATAGTGTCCAAAGCCATGATTCATTTTGTGTTCAGATTTTGTGAAGGATTGAGACCTGAAATTAGCCAGATGCTTGAAAGTCATTTGATTTGCTGGCAAGCAAAACCGGTGGATGAAGTATTGCAGTTTCCTAAATCCTGTAGTGATGAGATTGAAATGAAGCAGAGGAAATTGAAGGAAAAGGCAATGGTGATGCAGATTAAAGCTCCACTATAAGGAATACAGGGAATTTATCCACAGCAGCAGGAAAACATGTTGTTTCAAAATCAGGTGCAGGCAAAAGGTAGAGGTTGTGGTGGTACTGGAAATGGAAATCGTGGTGTCAATATGAATACTGTTGTTAAACCAGGTGATATGCAAACAATGAAAAGGATGTTATATTGTCACGCTTGCGGGGGCCCAGGACATTAGAAACAGGAATGTCCAAAGATGGTACAGGAAAATGTTGTTGTTATGCAGATGAATGAAAACAATATTTTTCCAAATTTAAGAGGACTGAGAATGAGAGGTCCTAATTTAAATGTCCAGCACAATAGTAATCAGTTGCAGATTCCTCAGCAAATGCAAAGTCCCCAACCAATGCAACAGATACAGGTGTGACGTTTTCAGGTGCACAGTCACAGCAAATTCAGCCCCAAATGATATTAAAGCAACAAACGCAAATACCTCAAGCTCCAATGGTGCAGCAGCAGAGGATGCTTGCTCAGTAGATCACAGGTCAAAAGTTAAATCAAAGTAATCATATGGTTCAGCAGTTTACACTATATATTGAGGATTAATCGAATGATGAAGTGATGGGTGATGAAGTGATGAGTGAGAGATCAGATGAAGAAGAATGTGTGTTAGCAGCTTCATTAGAAGTGGATCAAAAGGCTCCTTATGTAAATGGAAAATGAATGGGTCATGATGTTTCATTCCTAGTTGATACAGGAGTGCTACATGCTCTACAGTGAGAACTGCAAAAGTTCTGAATGTGCTACTTTCTGGAAAAACATTGCAGATGGTAGGAGTTGCAAATCATTTCCTGACAAACTCGATGACTGAACTTCAATTCTGAAGGTTTGCACAAATTTGTTATCTGTGACTCAAGTCCAGTTTCTGACTTCCAACGTCCAAGAGACCTATTGCGCAAAACTAAATGTTTGATTACCTGTACAAATTATGGAATTGCTAGTCAGATGAATAGTGATGGTGATGATGATACATTTATGGAAATTGAATGTGATTCAGTAAATGAAGAATTTCCACTGATCAGTTTCTATCCTGCATTTATAGTACAAGATTTGCCAACTGATCTACATAGTACAGTCACTTTAAACGTTTAGGATCTTTCTGGGAAAGACTTTGGTGTGATGAAAAGGAGTTGATCCGGTTAAAGTCACAGTCAAACCTAATGCAGTTTTTCCACAAATTCCGCAGTACCATATGGGACCAGATGTAATTGTAAAAGTTAGACCTGTAAATGCAGATTTTGTGAAGCAGGGAGTTCTAATAGAAGTGCTGAGCAGCCCATGTAATTCTCCTATTATGGGTTTGCGAAAACCAAATGGGAAATTTAGAATTGTTCAAGATTTAAAGATAAATAATGATATAGTGATCAAATGTCCAGTGGTACCAAATCCAGCAGTGATTTTGTTTCAGATCCCGTGTGATGCAGAATGGTTAACAATGGTGGACCTATCACAAGCATTTTTCTCTATGCCTCTTCATGAGGATAGCCAGGTTCTCTTCTGTTTTAAATTTTGCAATTGTGTATATTGTTGGTGCAGAATCTCACAAGGTTTTTCAGACTCACCATCCATATTTATTCAGGTGTTGAAAAAGAATTTGGAATCGTTGGAAATGCCTTTCCAATCGGCATTAGTTCAGTACATTGATGATCTTTTGGTTGCTTCAAAGACGAAGGAAGCATGAAGGCAAGATACTATTGCCTTATTGAATGATTTGGGAGAGAATGGACATAAAGGCCCTCATTACGACTTTGGGGGACTTTTGAAAAGAATGACAAAGTTGTGGGTGCCCAAAGACCACCAGTGTTGACGGTCAAAAGACCATCATATTTGGACTCACCAAAGGATTTCTACCCATTTAAGGGCAGAAATCCCACACCGTCGGCCTGACCGATGGCAGGTGAGAGGCGGTTCCACCGCTATCACCGCCATGCCAAAAGGACTCCACTTGCCGTATTACGAGACATAATATGGCATGGCGGTTCCTGCGCGGCTGTGCAGTGCTGGCGGTGGAAACGCCAACACCCATCCCCTTCTGGATGACCACCCTGCCCAGACAAATAGGTGGACCATCTGAAAGGGAGGAGGTGGGATGTGTTGTGTGCATGTGTGTGGTGTGTGCGTGTATGTGTAGCAGTATGGGTGTGCGTGAGTGCTTGTGTGTATGTATGTGTGCATGGAGGGTGTGTGTGCCTGAATGGAAGCGGAGGATGTATTGGGATGCATGTGAGTAGGGGTGTTTGTATGGGAGCATGCAGTCAGGTGGGGGTGTTTGTATGTATGTGTGCAGTCAGGTGGTGGTGTTTGTATGTATACGTGTGATCAGGTGGGGGTTGTTTGCAAGTGTGTGCACGGTTGGGGTGTTTGCAAGTATGTGGATGCGTAGGGGGGTGTTCGCAAGTGTGTAGACGGGTGGGGGGGGTTTGCAAGTGTGTGGACAGGTGCGGGGTGTTTGTAAGTATGTGGATAGGTGACAGTGGTTTGCAAGTGTGTGAACTGGTGGCAGTCCGTGTGCAGTCAACAGGAATGGGGATTCCTGCTGCTGGGTGCGTTACCACCAGGATTTTCATAGTGGGGCGACCGCCACAAAAAGCCTGTGGTTTGCTGCCTCCTTATACAGCTGGTGGTCTTAGGCCTGCCCCCGGCCCAAAGGAGCTCGCCACTGGCTGTGGTGGTCTGACTGGACCAGCGGGACTGGCGGCGTTGTGACGGTTTGGCTTCGGCCAAACCACCATAGTCATAATGCGACTGACTTTACCACCAGGTCCACGATGATAAGGCCGCCACTGCGAGCGTGGCAGTCTTAAGGCCGCCACACTCGCAGTGAGTGCCAAAGTGTCCCAAGCGAAATTACAGTACTGTCAGAAAGAAGTGAAACATTTGGGACACCAGATAGAAAAAGGTGCAAGGAAAGTGTCCAGAGAGAGAAAGTTACAGCTATTTTGCAAACGAATCCTACAGTTACAGAAAGAGATGTCAGGACGTTTCTGGGAATGATGAGTTACTGTCACCAATGGATTCCCAATATTTCTTTTATTTCAAAGCCATTGCAGAGACTGACCCACAAATAGGTATTTCTGATCCTGTGCCTTTTTATGAAGCTTGTATGAAAGCTCTTACTGAGTTGAGAGAGAGTCTGTGCAGAGCACCTGCTTTGGGAATGCCTCACTATACAAAACCATTTATGTTGTTTTGTCTTGAACATGATTTTTGTGCTCTTTCTGTCCTTACACAGGTGCATGGTGGTGTAAATAGCAAAATAGCATATTTTTCTGCTACTTTGGACCTAATTGCAGCAACTTTACCTGACTGTTTGCAAGCTGTAACAGTGTTTGTCTGTCACTCGCTCAATGTGAGAGTATTGTGATGGGACATTCTTTAACTGTCCTGGTCCCTCACTCTCTTGACTTGTTGCTCACTAGAACAAAAACCCAGTACTTAACAAATTCAAGGCTCACGTTCTACGAGCTTTTAATTTTAGGCTCTTCAAATGTTACCTTGAAAAGGTGTACAGTGCTTAACCCAGCAACCTTGCTCCCAGTAGATACTATTGAAATTGAGAAATTGAAAGAAGTTGAACCATGACTGTCTAGAGGTTACTGACTTGTGCACAAAACCCAGACCTGATATTCAAGATGTTCTGAGAAAGGAAAATGATCAAATTGTTTTGTTGATAGTTCATTTTCAAGAGAGAATGTGGGAACATTGAAATCTGGATCTGCTGTGTGCACAATTTATGGTATGCTCAAAGCTTCGTATGCCTGAATTGGTGGCTCTTACTAGAGCATGACGTATTTTTGCACTGCTTAAAGTTACAATTTTTACAGATAGCCAGTATGGATTTGGAGTAGTCCATCACTTTAGTCAGTTGTGGTCACAGAGAGGTTTCATGACCTCTTCTGGCTCATCAATTAGAAATGGTGATAGAATTCATGATTTGTCACAAGCCCTACAATCTTCTGAGAGGATTGCTGTGGTTAAATGCAGAACAGATAGCAAAAGATTTTGTTTCAATGGGAAATGCGTATGCAGATCAGGTCACAAGGTTTTTCGCATTGAACTACATTCCTTTTAATAAGGAATGGAAAGAATTAAAAGATGATGAAGTAAACGCAAATGATATGTTAACAATAATTGATACATGGGAGGAAATCAAATGGTTGCAAGAAAATGTTTCTAAAGATGAAAAGAAAGGTTGGGTAAGATTAAAATGTTGTCGAATGGATGCTGATGACCTATGGATTTCAAATGAAGGGCAGGTGGTGTTGCTAAACTATCTACTGAGGTAAATGGCAGGATACTATCATGGCCAAGCATACATTGCTGGAGATGCAAAGATTCAAATATTTAAACAGTCCTGGTTTAATCCAAAGTTTAGACAGGTTGCTGAAGCAATTTGTCACAGATGTGTATGCCAACAAATGAATGTGGGAAAAGAACAGTTGTCAATTTGACTCACACAGGAAGAGCAGGAGGTCCATTCAACAGAGTGCCGATGGATTTTATTGAGATGCCTGTGTGTGGTAGTCTAAGATACGTATTGGTGATTGTATTTTTAGTCACTGGATTGAAGCTTATCCTACTGTTCTGCCTTCCTACTTGTCTCATATCAGAGCTTACAGAACATCTCTGGAATGCACTTATGAGTTCCAAGAAGACCTTTATTGTTGTTAATTCTTCCCCACCCACAAGTTCTTGAGAGACGAATTAATAGATTTCAAGCACACGTCGCAGCAATGAAAACAAAATATATCACAGTACTTCTCAGTTGCAATGTACACAGCAGGTTATCTATATATAAGATATTCAATGAAAAGCAAAACAAATTAAATTCTTCACTGTGTAAGGCCTATATACAGCTTCATCTTTCTGGGGTCTGCAAGTTGATGACTCCCGTCAACTGCGAGAAAGAGATTAACTACCCACACGGGAGACTGGCAACTGGCGCCAAGTTCCAGCCCGAAGTCAAGCAGATTTGAATCTAAATCTCTGAAGCCCCGAGTCATCCTTACAAAAGCGTGCCCCCTCCTCTCAGACTCAGGAAAACTACGCAAGCCTTTGGAGACTGGCCAGATCTCCTAGACTTCTCCTCTTCCCAAGCCTGAGCAGAAAGGAAAACAACAAATGTACTCTCTCTTATCATGTCTAGTCTGCTGTGCGAAGAAAACAGCTTGGTTCATCTTGTGGAAAAACACAGCTTGGAAAAATACAGCTTGGATTCTCAACTGCAATGTCTAACTCCACGTTAAAGGCAATAGGCAGCTAACCTAAATATCAAATGTAATGTCTAATGTCAGGTCAAAGCCAATAGGCAGCTGAGCTGAATACAAAATTCAATGTCTAATATCATGTCAAAGCCAATAGGCAGCTGAGCTGAATACAAAATGCAATGTCTAATATTATGTCAAAGCCAATAGGCAGCTAAGCTGAATACAAAATGCAATGTCTAATGTCATGTCAAAGCCAATAAGCAGCTGAACTGAACACAGCATGTCAAAGCCAATAGGCAGAATACAGAATGTAATGGCTAATGCAATGTCAAAGCCAATAGGCGGCTAAACTGAATACAGAAAGTAGTGGCTAATGCCATGTCAAAGCCAATAGGCGGCTAAACTGAACAAAACATATAGGGGGTCATTCTGACCCTGGCGGCCGGTGGCCGCCAGGGCCACCGACCACGGGAGCACCGCCAACAGGCTGGCGGTGCTCCCACGAGCATTCTGACCGCGGCGGTTCAGCCGCGATCACAAGCGGCAAGTCGGCGGGCTCCCGCCGACTTACCGCTGCTCGGGGGAATCCTTCATGGCGGCGGAGCGCGCTCCGCCGCCATGAGGATTCTGACAGCCCCTACCGCCATCCTGTTCATGGCGGGAAACCCGCCATGAACAGGATGGCGGTAGGGGGTGCCGCGGGGCCCCTGGGGGCCCCTGCCGTGCCCATGCCAATGGCATGGGCACGGCAGGGGCCCCCGTAAGAGGGCCCCGCAAAGTATTTCAGTGTCTGCCTTGCAGACACTGAAATACGCGACGGGTGCAACTGCACCCGTCGCACCCCTGGAACTACGCCGGCTCAATTCTGAGCCGGCGTCCTCGTTGCAGGGGCATTTCCTCTGGGCCGGCGGGCGCTCTTTCGGAGAGCGCCCGCCGGCCCAGAGGAAATGTTTAAATGGCCGCCGCGGTCTTTTTACCGCGGTGCGGTCATTTCACGGCGGTACCTTGGCGGACGGCCTCCGCCGTCCGCCAAGGTTAGAATCACCCCCATAATGTGCTACTGGTGAACATTGAGCAACTAATATGCGCAGTGGTGAAACACAAAGTCATTGGTCAAACACAATTAATAGCATCACACCTACACTTAGAAATGATAGTCTCACAGTAGCAAAGTTTTTATTTAGGGAGTTAATACCTCGCTTTGGGTTTCTGGCCTCCTTAGAATGAGACAGAGGAAGTCACTTCAATAACAAAGTAATAAAATTAATGTGTTCAGGCTTAAACATTGAGCACACGTTGCTGGATTAGTAGAGCAAATGAATGGTATTCTGAAGGCACGACTTGCAAAAATGTGTGCATCTACAAATCTGAAATGGCTAGATGCGTTGCCTTTGGTTTTGATGAGCATGAGAAACACACCTGACAGAAAGGCTGGACTTTCTCCACATGAAGAGCCAGATGTATCATCACGGCCCTCTGCGGATTGGAAATAGCGATTTTTAAGAAATCGCTATTTCCGACTAGAAAAGTGCCATGTATCACATTTGCGATTCGGTAATAGCGATTTCTTAAAAATCGCAAATGCTATTACCGAATCGCAAATTGCGATACCGGCCCCATTCGCAGCTATGGGCCTGTTGGCCCATAGCTGCAAATTTTTTGCATTTCTAAAATTGCGATTTCTGAACCAGAAATCGCAATTTTGGGAATGCAAAAGCCCAGGGTGCTGGGGGCCTAAGGCCCCCTCTGCTGCACCCCAAAAATGTTTTGGGGGTCATTTAAGGTGCACACATGCCAAAACGGCATGTGTCCTTTACATGTTCAATTTAAAAATGCATTTTTTAATTTTGCACCAGGTTACCACCTGGTTTCTTTTCATGGTATTTTGCATGTGCAAAATGCCATTCTGTGAAAAATCGCAATTTGCGATTTTTTGCAGCATCTCCTTGCGATGTGGATTTTGCGAATTGCAAATTGTGACTCGCAAAACCAGGTCGCAATGCAAGAAATCGCATTTTTTGCGATTTCTTATTTGTGGTCTGCGAATGCCTTTCATGCATCGCAGTCCACTTTTTTGCACTCGCAAACAGCTGAATTTTGCGATTTGCACCGTTTGCGAGTGCAAAAAATGTTCATACATCTGGCCCGAAAACCTCATGGGTAGAGCAATGAGGTTGCAAGCTGTTTCTGCAAATGCTCTTGTGAATATAACTGATGATGTGGTGCTGGATTACTGCAAGAGTCTGGTTGATGTGGCTCACTCTTTCTCTCACCAGATGGAAGCTACAACCGTGCAGCCAACCCAAGACCAGTGTCATAGTTTGCGAGCTGGTGATTGGGTGGTTGTCAAGAAGCACATGAGGAAAACTTGTCTGGAACCTAGGTATAAGGGCCCATACGAGGTCCTACTTGTTCCAGCTACTGCTGTACAGTGTGCTGGGATTCCGAACTACATTTACACCAGCCACACTCAGAAAGTGCTCTATCCTCTAGAAGATGAAAAATAATTGTTGAGAGTACCAACAACTATTGTGCAGTCTCAAGAAACAAGAAGAGAAACAGAAACAGAGATAGTGCAAACTAGTGGAGATCCAGGTACTCCTCTAAGAGACGAGGCAAACACACCTCTGAGACATAAAATAGAGGTACCTGAAGTTGCTCAAGCATCAGCAAATGTAGCAGGAGAGTTAAGTCAGAGTAGGACTCTCCCAGAAGTAGACGATTGGTAAGATCAGTTGAAACAAATCATATTTCCTAAAACAGCTGAGGATGGAGCTGAGTTGAATCAAAGTCATGCAGATTTGACTCCTCCTGAATTAGCTAATGGTGTAAGTACATCAAGTCAAGGTAAAAATCCTGCCGAATCGAGAAGAGTTGTAAGTCCAGTTTTGCAAACAACATTGTCAAAGAAAGCTGTCAAAGAAGACAGGTAAACCAAGTGGAACTGAAACAAGTGAAAGGATTCCAGATGTACTGTCAACCATAAATGAAGAGCCAGACACAACAGCAAGAGTAGATACAGATGAAGATGTGAGTGAAGGAGAAATAAGAGTAAATCAGAGATCAAAGAGAAAAATAATTGCAAGTTGAGGATACTCAGGTCCTGAATGGACGTATTTTACAACAGATGAGTGGCTACATGAATTTTTGTCTTTTTGTTTTGATCGTTAATTTCCAGACATTTTGGAACTTGAACTTGCTTGTGAATTGAAATTTGAAACTACATTGTCAATTGAACAAGAAAGACATTACATGCTACAAGTGATAATCACTGTCCAACAGACTATGATCTACTGAAAAAAACACAAAGAAGATTGAAAATTATTTTTGTTTTGATTTTTGGCTGCATAGTTAAATATTTTCTTTCTCTTCTACTTTCTGATTTTGTGTAGGCTGTGGATAATAATCACATTCGTGTTAAACAAATAGGTGTCGCAAGTGCATGTGTATTGGTTTAGAAATGGTGTGTGTGCATGTTTGTTGTTGATTGTGAGTATAAGCATTCATCATACACCTGAAAATCGTTACAAAAGTTCTTTAGAGACTACTACACTTTCGAAGTTAGATAAGTTAAACAAGGATGAGAAATACTTACACTTAGAAAAGTAGCAAGGAGGTCTTTCTTCTAATGTTTTCTATTGCTAGTTGTAGGAATATGTTGAGAGGATGAATGTATGAGAATGTTATGTTTGTACGTAGATTCCTTCATCAGTGCAGGAAGAAGTTACTTACCATTGCTTGCCATTAACATATGGCATTATGTTTTTTACTAATGTGGCTTTATAATCAAGAGTACATACAATATTTCTGTTCTAATTTAGATGTAGTGTTTTCTTTTGTTCTGATTAACCAACATTTGACTAACATAGCTAAAGAGAGAAATATTGATATTGTAGGAGGTTTTTTTGAGCCTACTAACATTTGGCCCAGTTTACACTCACAGGAATAACCTTTCATGCTTGTTTTCGACATTAGAAAAATATTTTCTAGATAAAACTGATGACAGGAGAAAAGCATTGAAGGAGAAAAAATAGAAAGGGTTAATGAAGAGGACATTTAGAAATGCTTATGCAGTTAGTGAAACTAAAACACAAGGGACGTTTGGTTTAGATTTTCAACAAGTATGAAAACTTCGGCCCGTATTTATACTTTTTTAGCACCACATTTGCATCATTTTTTGATGCCAAAGCAGCGCAAACGTACAAAATACAATTGTATTTTGTAAATTTGCACCGCTTTGGCTTCAAAAAGCAGCGCAAATGTGGCGCTAAAGAAGTATAAATATGGGCCTTTGTATTTATAGACCTCAATCCAGAACTGATACTAATTTTGTGGAAACGAGTGAGTGCAGACATGTATTTCTTTTCAAGAATACATGGGACTTTATGTTAAATGGACAAGATCCTGTGATTTCTGGGTTATATTACATCGGTGGAAGAAATGTTTATTATCATCTCCCAAGGGGATGGTATGCGACTTCTTATTTGGGAGTTGTCTTCCTGAAGATTTACCAATTTGACAATATAGAAGACAGACATAACTCAAATGAATAGCAGAGACCAAGATAAAAAGAGAAACTTATTCTGAGATAATTGGGGATATATTTGGAGTAATTATTCCTTCTGTAGGAGTTGTTATGAATGCTTTGAAAATTAGAAAGTTGTCTACTATTGAGGGTAACATGTTAACTGATTTTCCAGGAGTTGTCATTTTAATGGATACTGAAATGGTTGCAGTCCATTCAATGATTCTCTGGAACAGACTTGAGTAAGACATCTTTTAGCAAAGAAGGGAGGAGTCTGCACATAATGAAAATGAAACATTGTTGTACTTATGACAATAGTAAAGAAATGAGAAATTTTATTACGCTTTTGAGTGATTCAAATTCTGACTTAAAAGATCTGAAAGAGCTGAGGGTGTGGGAAAATGTTGACAAATGTGTTACAAAAGTGAAAAATTGGCTGGGTTATCTTGGTAAGGGTATTGTGGGAAAATATTGAAACCATTATTAATTGTAATTGTATGTGTCATTTGTATAATCAGATTTGACAAATTATACATAGTGATTAAAAGACAAAGGATGAAAAATGAACAGAGGAAGGAAGAAATTAAATTAGAGATAATGAGAATCAGATATTTTCATGATTTGAGACAAACTGAAAACTGGAGAAAAACAACAAAATAATAGATATTGCAGACAGACTAAACTTTGAGCTGATGTACAAGTATTAATAAGTATATTTTGTGATGACACATATAGTCGTCACCGTTGGGATTGTTGGAGCGCAAACATTATTAATAAAAATTGTAACACTAAAGCGTGATGAAATAACATGTGTTTAAACGTTAATTCTGAAAACATGTGTTTTGGAAAACATGACCACTTTGGTGGCAGCCATAATCTAGTTTGACATAATAATAAAAAAACTGTCTAATCAAATGTAGTTTGTCTATTTAAAATTAAATGTCCAGAAAAAATGAATATTAATATGTACTAAAAAGATTAATAGTTTAAATTGTATTAAATGATTAATTCTTCATGTTTAGCATTGTTTTTTAAATGGCTTCATGTTAGAAAAATGCAGAGGCAATGTTTAAAATTGTTAACGCTGTGAAAAATGTTTTTCTAAGCATTCTTTGTGACTTGCTCACAGTGGAAAAGTTATGTTCTTATGTTGTAACATTTGTTTGTCTTCCTGTGAGAAGATGTGTACCCAGGAACAATAGTTTTCAGTATAGTCTGCAACTATTGCATTCTACTGTGGAAACTGGTGACTGCAGTAGGAGAAGATGAGCAATATGAAGAAAGGATACTTCTGAATCATGGAGTAAATGTAATTGGTTCTGACCTAAACCACCACATAGACTTCAGTTTCTTTTCTGTGCCATTCAGTTTTCAGCTGTCTTCAGATTTTTCTTTACTCTGATATTGTAGTGATGTGCTGTGTCTTCTGCCACTGATAATTCAAATTCATTAAGGCTGAACATTACTGAACTTTTCTCTGTTATGTCACTGTTCAGTGAAGAAGACCAGAAGATGCTCCACTGATGAAGACATCGCTGTCTGCTGATCTTTAGTAGAAGAGGTATAGCAAAATGTGCATTTGTCTTTCCTTGCAGATTATCATGTTTTCTCTTCTAGAAACCCAACCGCTATTTTTGTTTAGCACCATAGTCAGATATTTTTCAGGTAAATTGTTGTCTTCTTTTCTTTTTGAATGAAGCCCAAACATGCTTATCAGATTAGAGTAATAGTTATTTGACTGTTTCATTTGCTATTGTTGTTATCCTGCATGGTGATTCTTGAATGCTTAATGAGAAATATTCTGCGTAGGTTAAGATTCTTTAGAAGATTTGGTCAGCCTGTGTTATTCATGTATTTATATCATTTGGTCTTACTTTTGACTTATGTGATCTTAGCATTGTTAATATAAAGGGCAATAAATGTTTGAACTTTACTGAACTTTAGTGTGGTGATTCATGGCCACATAGGTCATGGTACGTATAAGTTATTGACTCCAATATTTAAAATGAGTTTTTTTTTAAGAGGAAAATAAACAAATACAATATATAAATAGACCTTCTTCTTCGATTGGATAGAGACATTTCCCCCGTTTATTACCCAAAACGGAAGCAATGACTTAATACATCAATCATTAGCCATGAGCCAGTTCCAAAATTGTCCCCAGATAGCATTCCCTTTCCTCCTAGCGAATCTCCCCTTCCGTTCGTACAGGGATATCTCCAGATGATACACTGATATTAACCTGCCCAACCACTGCTGCCATGATGGTGGTTGCGAGCTCAACCATACGGAAGAAATACATAATCGATATACCGCCATGGCAAGAAAAATAAATGTCCTCTGTCGTCCCTTTATTTGTTCAGCAACCCCTAGAACCATGATTTCTGGGGTAATGACCACGTCATACCCCAATATTTCTTTTATCACAAGTTGCATACCACCTCTCAGTGTCGTTAATTCTCTGCACGTAGCAAACATATGGATTACATCTGTTCCATGGTCCCCGCACCTTGGACAATTAATTCCGCGTGACCCCCCCCACTTGGCAAGGTGGGCCGGTGTATAATACAAGTCAAACACAGTTTTATAATGTTGTGCCTGTAGAGACGAAGAGAGTAACATAGTATGACCTAACTCGAGTGAATTAAGAAAGTTAGCACTTCCATCCACCAGTTTACTGCTCCACCGTTCACTATGCTTCCCCAAGTCATTGGGTTGCTCTGCCATTAATGCAGAGTAAATTACTTTGATAGTCATGTTAGATTCTCCCAGAATATTTTTTAACAATTGGTTGCTTTTATACCCCTGTGGCCCACCCATTTTCTTACTCAGAAAGTCTTGTACCTGTAAAAAAAAAATTAAATCCCTTTGTTCTAGGCCATACCATTCTTTAAGACTCGTAAATGTCTTTATTCCAACGTCATCAAAAAAGTCTCCTAGCCTCGCTATACCTTTGGAGCTCCATTTTACCACATAGTTATCCTTAAAAATTTCCGGGAGCGACGGATTATTCTTAATAACAGTATAGTAGTTAAATCTTCCGAGCCCATTCTTTGTACGCCACGGCTGCCAACATTTATAGGCCGCCTCTTATACCTTGTACCGGGTTTTCTTATAATACCCTGGTTCGTGGAACGTTAACAAGCACCCCTTTGAGGCAGAGCCCACAAGCAGTTCGTAGATATTAGGGATATTGGGCGTACCTTCCACCCTATTCTCCCCTGGTCTTTCCCCCCATAATGGGTGCATATATTGGAATGCAGCTGCCAATTGATATAGCTTCAGATTAGGCAAGGCCCACCCCCCTTTTCACGAGGTAGAGACATAAGCTTAGCCGATCTTCTGCACTTGCCATATGCCCAAATTAATCTCATAATTATCCGTTCCATATCTTCAAACTGAGATTTTGTAAAGTTCAAAGGTATGGCCCGGAATAGATATAATAATTTGGTGAGAAGAATAATTTTGACCATATTACACCTCCCTATTATAGTCATATGCAAGTTATTCCATCTATGCATATCATTTTTGACCTTTGCCAATATTGGGTCTAAGTTCAGGCTGATGATTTCTCCTACTCGTGGTGAAATACTGATGCCCAGGTATACTGCATGCTCCACCCTCCGATTGTCCTGTGAATTCGTATATTGATTATCCAATAGCTGAGTTTTAGTTCTATTTAACAAATACCCAGAAAATGTCCCGAACTTGGTCGTGACCTCTTCGATTTCTTTAAGTGCTGCATCCGGGTTGGAGGTTATAATGGCAATATCATCCGCATAAGCCAGGACTTTTGTATCCCAACCATATCTTCGTACCGGGATAATCTGACTGTTCCCTTCAAGCTGTCTGAGCAGAGGATCTATATATAAAGCAAACAATAGCAGAGAGCATGGGCATCCCTGCCTAGTAACTCTCCCCACTTGGATGCATCCAGACTGCCCTCCCATTAATTGTATTCTTACTCCCGGGGACTTATACATGGCTTTTATTGCCACGATAAACTTTTCTCGAAAGCCATATTTCTCCATAACCTTCCAGAGATATTTCCAGCTAACTCGGTCAAATGCTTTCTCAGCGTCTAACAGGGCAACAGCCATGGGCTCCTCCGCCACTTCTGTTGCATCAAACAGCGTAATGGCTCTTTGAATATGTTCTGCCGTATCTCTACCGGGGACAAATCTATGTTGTTGGGGTATTACCAACTTCTTGATTGCCACAGATAACCGGGCAGCAAATATTTTAGAATACACTTTAGCATCACTATTAATTAAAGTTATTGGCCGATATGAGGCCGGAGTTTTGCAGGGCCTTCCCTTTCTTTAGCAAAAACTACTATATTAGCCATTCTCCATGAAGGCGCTGTCTTTCCACCATTCTGTCCCTGGATAAACAGCTCAAGCATCAATGGACATAGCTCTATTTTAAAGGTTTTGTAGAACTCTAACGGAATTGCGTCAGGGCCAGAAGCTTTGCAGGCGCTCAGTTCAGTTAATGTCTTCCTATTCCAAACTACCAATCTGACCCTCCAGTTGCAGGTAATCCTCTTCTGAGACTGTGTTAAACCTGATGGGGCTAAGAAATTCCTGCATCTCTATTAATGAAAATCCAGCTGTATCATTATAGAGGTCAGTATAAAATCCCTGGAACACCTTCCTCATACCATCCGTATCTGTCACTATTTGTCCCTGTTGGTCCTGAATCTCTCTGATGACCCCCGCTGCAGCTTTATGGCTTGCCCTTACCGCCAACAGGTGAACAGTTCTTTCACCAAACTCATACCTTTCAGAGCGTTGCACAAGGTATTTTCCAGCTACTCTTTCTGCGTTAACCTCATTTATTGCTGCCCTTGCTATAGCAATCCGCTCCTGAATGTTCTTTGTATCTTCCCCCCTTTCTATGGCTGTAATCAACTGTATTTCTAAATCTCTGAGCTTCAAATGCGAGTCTCTTATTTTCCTTTGGGCCTTTTTTTGTTTATTCAGGCTAAAGCTCAAAGTTGCTCCCCGTACCCCTGCCTTCAGAGTATCCCAGGCTATCTCTATAGGAGCAGACCCTACGTTAATCTCTAAGAATTCCACTATCCAGTTCCTAATAAAATCAAGGTATTCCAAGTCACTGAGAAGCCCCCTTTCGAAAGTCCATCTCTTGGTTTTGTGTTCTAGACCATCTAATTCCAAATCCAATACCAGTGGATTATGATCAGACATAATCCGTGGGTATAATTCCATGCTAGCCTGTGATATTAGTTACGGAGATGTCAGAAAGAAATCTAGTCGGGCCAGTTTCACATGAGGGGCAGAGAAATAAGTGTACCCAGGATCTGGATCACATAACTTGACCCAAGCCCCCACCAAACCTAACTCTTTCTGCAGACCTACCATTGCCTTAAATACTCTAGGTTTCCGCCCCTGATATTTATTCACTACGGGCGCTAAGAGATCCTGCAAGCCGTCCCAGGAGCCGTTAAAGTTAAAGTCCCCTCCATAGAATATACGGGGCCGGCCAGCCAGTTACTTCTACAGCCATAGTATCCATTACAATTGGATCATCCGATACTGCCCCATATACAGAGCACAGCATAAAGCTACCTTTCCCATATAAGCATTCTCCAATTACCCATCTCCCATTCCTATCGACCTTCTGCCTGGCAAATGTCACTTTGCTGCTCCGATCCAATATCGCCACCCCTTTAGTTTTCACCTCTTGTTTTGAACATACTATCACTCTCATGCCAAGCGACCCTAAGATCCCACGGTTCCCATATTCCACATGAGTTTCTTGCAAGCAATAAATATCTGCCCTGAGGGTTTTTAGATCTTCCATAACTTTCCTTCTTTTTCGGGGGTCATTTAGGCCACAGATGTTAATAGAGGCTATTCGGAGTCTGGTAATTTTTATCTCTTTTACCCCTCCCCCCTCCTTCCCCGCCTCCCAATCTTTTTGTTTGGCTTTTCATCCCTGCTATATGCCATCTTACATAGACTTTGCGTCCTCTCTCCTTCTCTGGTCCTTATATTCTGCTCCATTCTCTTTATCCCTTCTTTCCCCTTTCCCCTCTGCCCCCCCTCTTTCCCCTTCCCGACCCGCCCCCTCCCCACAGCACACCCATCCACTCCCCTCCCTCCCCACAAGGGCTGGTTGGGGACCCCTCCTCCCAGCCAGCCCCCCCCCTTCTTGTAGAGCAATCGAGCCCCTTTTGGCCTGAGTGTTGGCGTAACGTAGATACAGGGTGCCCCGCCCACCACCGAAATCCTTGATATCTAAAAATGCATCACTATTTCAGCCCCATCAAATATTCCTTTGCTTGAATCTCTGACATAAACCAACTCACTCTCCCATTCACAACCGTTTTTAAACGAGCAGGGGAAATCAAATAGGCTTCTCCTCCCTTATCGAAAAAAGGTTTGATCAGCTGTCGAAGCCGCCATCTGCGCTCAACAGTTGTATGACAGAAGTCTGGTCACGTAAAAGAAGTTACGCCTTCCATATGCCGCGCGGCGTTAGGGCGTGATTTATCAAAAATAGCCTGGTGCAGCAAATAATTCCCCAAAAACACCGAAATAGCTCTAGGGTATTTTGAGGCAGCTGTATGTACCCCCTCCCTCCTGGTCGAGGGAAATCTATGAACTCGCTGTATCTCATTATTCCAATCCCAATGGTTCAGTTCGGGAAATGCCCCCTGCAATAGCTTAATCATGTAGCTCCGGATGTCGTTCCCTTCCAGCCCTTCCTCTATGCCCAAGAAGCGTAAATTGTTCCTTCTCTGCCGGTTCTCAAAGTCTTCCAGTTTCCACATTATGTCAGTCATTTGGCTATCCTGCGTGGCATTCTGTTGCTTCAGCGTGTCGACATCCTCTTCGACCGCTACTATCCTCTCGTCCATTGTGCACAACTTAGCTTCTATCTCGGTACATGATTTTGCAACCTTACGTACTGTTCCTTGCAGCCGTTTTGTAGCTACCCTGGCTCAACGACTTTCGATCCGGGTTTCCGTTTGGAATTCTTTAATTGAGTTAAATATTGATTGTAGCATCCCAGAGTCAGTGCTTGCTGCGCATCTATCGCTCTTCGCGCCCCCATTATTTTCTCCCCTGTCATTATTCACCAACTGCTGACCACCCATAGTTGACATATCTGTTGTGCAAATTACATCTATTAAATTAATAGTGGAGTAATCCCATTTCAAAGTCTTACTCCCGCTAGATGCGGAAAATTCGGTACCCTACTGTGATCCAGACCTTGTTTTAGTGCACTTGCGCTGGCGCCGCCTCTGCCGTACTGTAGGTTTGTTATTTGATGAAGCATTCCCCCCCTCGGAGGATATGCTGCTACCAGAGTCACTAGGGCTGTGCTCATCAGCACTACTGAAGTCTGATTCCTCTGTCAATGAGTAGAATTTGTCCCCAGTGTCTTTTGCCCAGTCCAAGATTTTCATCTCTTTTTCATTATCCTTATCACCTCTTCCTAGTCTCTACGAAATACTTTGCTCCTCTTCGCTACCCCGTGTGTGTTTTATATTACTTAAGTCTCCTCCTTGTATTGTGGTCGCATATTGCTGTGCCGGGGACACTTCTGACTAATGGGAGCGTCCTTTTCCTTCCTTCTTACCATCGTGCAGCTGTCTGACCCTACTGATCCAGGTTGGGGTGCTGCTTCCTTAAAAGTCTGTTCACTGGAGGCTCCCCCACTTGAGCTTTCTGTGGCAGTCTGATCTTCTCCCGATGTGGAAGTTAAAAGCGTAGTTCCACTATCTTGTGTCCCTCCTGCAAGGAAAGAGGTAGTAGTAGCCTGGGTTTTGCTTTTCCCCCTATTTTCCGGAAGGGGGATTATGTTATCATCTGATTTTAAGTCTTTGCCTTTGCCAATTATGTTTCTCCCGGGTTGCCTTCCCACTGTTGAAGCGGGCCGTCTGTTTGCCCCAATCAAGTCCCCCTTATCCTTTCTTGACCGCAATATTTTGGCGCTATCAGTCTTGTCTCCAGAGTTCTGAGCCATTTTTGGCGCCATCCTTATTTTCAAAAAATGGGGGAATGCTCTCACAAAGCCGGCTAGCCCTGCTATCGCTACTATCACATCGTGTATTGCGTCGTATATCACGCTTTTAATAATGCCCTTTGTAGACCAGGGATAGGTACAGAAGCGGTCAGTACTCGCCTTGGTAATCAATAACATTGGGGGCATCCAGTTTTTGTTAATCTTGCTCACCATAAACCCTCTAATCTTCCATTTTTGTTATAAATCAGATACTCACAAAGATCAATAGGGTGGGCACCCTCAGGATCCGCACAGCTTGTGTTAATATTTTAAAGTCTAGTAGAGTTTTTTATATTGAAAAGGTGAAGAAGAGAACAAATCTTTGCTAGCGTTTTTTCAAGAGTCTAGATCAATCATTTCAGGCCCCTTTTCCCCTTTTTTTGCTTACTTGAAGTTGCTGTTCCTCCTTCTCACAGAGTCCATAGTTAAAAGTGCAGAGCAGGGCAGGAGTAGGGGGCTGCTTTTCTTTCTTGAATTTTCTTTTCCTCTTCTCCTCTTTGTCGTGAAGTCAAGCATAAAAATGCAGGGTAGGTTTAGCGTGGGGGTAGCCTCCTAGCTACTTCTGCCTTGTCTTCTCCTGCATTGTTTCCAAAAATTAGAGGGAAGCATATGCTTTCCCCCTCATAACTGTCGCTGGCGCTCAGTGCGCGTCTTAAAGCCAGAAAACGGAGCCAGAGCCAGAAAACGGAGCGTTCTCCAGCTCCGAGTTATGCCTATGGGGCCGCCCCCATCGCGTTCTTCCAGGCCGCCTTAGGTCGTGGCATAATTCCAGTTTTCATGGAGTGGAGAGCTTCCCTCGCTCTCACTGCTTTCCGTGTCCGCGTTCACTGTGGTTGTCTGGCGCCGGCTGGCGTCCAAGATCAGGGTGGGCGTGGCCGCAAGGCTGCACCCTCTCTACGTGTCCGCCATCTTGCCCCATTTAAAGTGAGGTTTATCGAGATATTATCTCACTCCTATCTGAGTCCAAAGATTTGTGTTAACCTCTAAGGGTAATTGATGGTTACCCTATATGTGTCACATAAGTAAATTATCAAAAGAAATATAAGGCTGGACACTCCCTCGTGACCAATCAGCTATTGCTACTGCTTACAGGTAAAGTAATTGTCCCTTGTCCTGTTGAGGCTCAAGGCAGGTCAACCAGAGTTTATCTGCATTACTCTAAATTCATTATTCCTTCTTCATTCATTATAACCCAACTTCTCTTCCAGATGTTTAGTGTTTTGGACCACATTAGGAGAGAACTTAGAAAGTAACTGTTTGTTTTTTCAGATGGGCAGGTCGTTTACATTTATGCTGTGATAAGAGTAATTTCTTTCTATTGTGTAAGGGAAATAGGACAAATGAATCTCTTTGAGTAGGTGAACTGTCTTCATAGAATAATGGTTGGAGCAAAGAATAAACAAATCTGAGTAATGGAAAACCTGGTCAAAAATTAAAACATTTGTTTACTTGGTAACCATGTATGGATTCCTTTAAATTGCTTAGCTTGTGCCAGTTTTATTTTAAATGAACGTCATTGAGGGAGAAAATTGTGTGAGGAGAGTTTCTGATCTCTTTACTTTTTTATGGGCCTTACCATCTGACGTTGTGTTATTTGGTTTACATACAATACCTATAAAAATAGCAGAACCCAGCCACTTCTCCTATCACTCATTCTCTGTATGCTTGCCTTTGACCATGTGCAGCACTTCAGTGCCTTTTGGCCAGATTTAAATAAATAAATCTGTTCAGTAGTTTTTGGAAAATTAAGGATCAAAATATTTGTATATCTGGACTGTTGGGTTCAAGGGACTACAACAAGAGTCTCCCGAAACCAATTTAAAAAGAAGAACAATCTGATTGGCGTAGGGGGCTCTTTTTTCCTTTGGGCCAACTCCCTCCTACAAGAGCATGGCTTCTGTGGGAGCAAGAGCTCTCATTGGCTGCCTTCAACATGAGAAACAATGTTGTAGGCAAACATTACAAGACTCAGGGACTTGGGGCCAGATGTAGCAAAATCCGATTTTGCGACTTGCAAATTGCGAGTCTGAGCGACTCGCAATTTCCAAGTCGCAAAATCGGATGCAGAATGGTGTCTCAGACACCTTCTGCGACTCGCTATGGGGTCGCAAAGACCCACCTCGTCAATATTCATGAGGTGGGTCGCATTTTGCGACCCCATAGCGAGTCCCTGCACTCACAGGGATGGTGGCCTGCTGCAGTCAGCAGACCTCCATGTCGTGACTGCTTTTTAAATAAAGCTGTTTTTTTTTTCAATTTGCAGCCCGTTTTCATTAAAGGAAAATGTACAAGGGGGCAGGTAGGGATAACCTACCCCAATAAACCTTGTGGGGGTCTCAGAGGGACTCCCTTGAACCCCAAATTTAAAACAAATTTGGGACTTTTGCCACAATCCCTTTAAAATTATTTAAAAAAATAATGTAATTGCTTATTTTTTGGGGTGGGGGCATGAGTGGGGCACCCATCCCCAAACTAGTTTTGGGCCTCGAGGACCCCATCCCTATGTGCCAACTTCATATTAAAAGGGAAGGGGGCATGTAGCACCCCACCCCAAGCCTGTTAAGAACCCCTGGCCCCAATACTCTGGGGCATATACAAAAAAAAGTGCAATTTGCAATGGCCTTCCTTCACAAGCTTGCTAAGGCCCTGGGGACCCCATAACCTGGGGCTGGCTTAGTGACTATGGGGGTCATTCCGACCCTGTCGGTAAAAACCACCAGGGCCGGGGACCGCGGATGCACCGCCAACAGGCTGGCGGTGCATCCTTGGGCATTCTGACCGCGGCGGTACAGCCGCGGTCAGAAACGGGAAACCGGCGGTGTCCCGTCAGTTTCCCGCCGCCCTAGGGAATCCTCCATGGCGGCGCTGCAGGCAGCGCCGCCATGGGGATTCCGGCCCCTTACCGCCAGCCTGTCTCTGGCGCTTTTGACCGCCAGAACCTGGCTGGCGGTAACGGGTGTCGTGGGGCCCCTGGGGGCCCCTGCAGTGCCCATGCCAATGGCATGGGCACTGCAGGGGCCCCCTAACAGGGCCCCACCAAAATTTTCAGTGTCTGCCAAGCAGACACTGAAAATCGCGACGGGTGCAACTGCACCCGTCGCACCCCTTCCACTCCGCCGGCTCCATTCGGAGCCGGCATCCTCATGGAAGGGGGTTTCCCGCTGGGCTGGCGGGCGGCCTTCTGGCGGTCGCCCGCCAGCCCAGCGGAAAACTCAGAATTACCGCGGCGGTCTTTTGACCGCGCAGCGGTATTCTGACGGCGGGACTTTGGAGGGCGGCCTCCGCCGCCCGCCAAAGTCAGAATGACCCCCATGTCTCTGCGCACCCCCCCCATGCCACTGTAGTTTTCCTGTCCACAGATGAGCAGGCAAGACATGTATGTATGCTCCTGCTGGGTGGGAGCTGACATTTGTTTCCCTGACTGTGCTCTTGCAGGCAAGGAAACTCAGATTACACCCTCCTGATGGGAACAAAACAACTGTTCTTGCCTGGCAGGAGCAATGCTGGTTTGATGGGTGCATGCAAGGAGCATGCGGAGCTCTGAAGGCCCTGGGCCTCCCCTCACAGCCCTCAACATAGTGTTTTGTGGATGCCCCTGGTGGGTACCAGGGTACCCACCAGAGGCCTCGGAATATGGGATCTATGGGGCATCTATTGGCTGGGGTACGGGGCTGCACCCCTCTCCCCTTGAAAAACCAAAGGTCCCAGGAGATAGGGTTCCTGAGGCCCAAAGTGGCTCGGGAGGAAGGTGGCACACACACATCCCCTTAAAAACAAACAAAAAAAGCCTGGGGATGGGATCCCTGGGGCCTAAAATGGGTCTGAGGGGGGGCGTTAAAAAAGGCCATGAGGAGTGGGGTCCCTGGACCTGAAGTGGCTTGGAGAGTGGGCTGAATTTGAAGATGGGATCCTCAGAACCCAAAATGGCTTGGGGAGGAGGGCTGTGCTCATCCTCCTCTTAAAAAATAAGAAAGATTCCAGGAGACAGGGTCCCTGAGACCCAAAGTGAGCCGATGAAGGGGGCCGCAGATCCTCTCTCCTTAATTAAAAAAAAAAAAGAAGGGATGGGGTCCCTTGGACATGCAAAGGCTCATGGAGGGGGGTGTGCACCCCATTCCCCTTAATAAAAAAATACAGCCCAAGGGTATGGTTCCCAGGGTCTGCAAAGGATTGGGGATTTTTTGCAAATCACCCCAGGGTATGGGATCTGCCTAAGTGTGGCCAGGGCCTGCAAGACCAACTGCATCCTATGTATGCTAGAGGGCTGTGTGGGCATTGTGTTGCTTGCCAGTGAGGTGTTGGACACAGAGCTTGGTCACTGGCAAGAAGTTAAGTTTACGTTTAGTAACAAAATATTATTTAATGATATAAAAACTCTAGCAATTCACTGAAAAAATAAAGAATAAAGAGATGTTATAGTGTTATAGTTAGGTGATAATCTCAGTGCCAATGTAGCATTTTAATCATTAAAAAAAACAGAAATTCACCATTCATAGTTATCTATTCACAGCTAACTACTACACATAAAACATCAATCAATCAATCATCTTGATTGCATGCTAATCACCCGGAGGGGTATCAAAGTGCTGCGTCTTTTCTGATTGGGCCTCATTCGAAGATCCACTTCTTAAGCTTATTAAAGGAAGGAAGGAGGATGGGGATGGTGTTTCAGGTTTTCACAGCAAGGTAGGAAAAGGATCAGCCACCAATGTTTCTGAGGTGAATGCGGGGGTGTGGGTGAGGGAGACAGAGGCAGAGTGCATTGCTGTAGTCCAGGTAGCTTGTGACTAGGGTCTGGATGACGTGCATTTGGTGGGTACAGGGAGCCACTTGAAGGGAATTTTCCATGCTGTGGTTGGAATGGAATCCCGATTGAGATGCATCTATAAGGTTGTTGCTCTCCAGGTATTCCATGAGTTGCTGGCCTTTTCGAGGACATTGGCGGGGAAATGGAGCAGGGAGATTGGTCAGTAGTTTGCTTGTCTGGGTTTGTGGATGTTCTCTTGAGGAGAAGTTTGATCTCAGCATGTTTCCAGGTGGTAGGGAAGGTGGCTGAGGATGTCTGTGAGCTTTCTGCTGGTGCTCCTACTGCTGAGGCTGAACATGTGGTGTGGGCATTGGTCCATGGGGGGAATCAAGAGTGGGTGGAACACATGATGTCAGCCTGTGTGGTGAGCCGTTTCCAGTGGGTGATCTTGTTGGCAACAGAGGAATCTGTGGGGTTCAGGAGTCTGATGTTGTCTTGCCCGTGGGTTGGGGTTTGAAATTCCTGATGACGGTGGAAATATTGTCATGAAAGAAGTCAGCTAAAGCGTTGCAGAGTTCCTGGGAGAGGGTGATGATGTTCTCTGTCACTGAGGGCTTGGAGAACTCTTTGATAATGCTGAAGAGTTTTTTGCTGCTGTTGACACTAGTTTCGATGCGGATGGCTAAGGTGTTTCTCTTGGTGCCGTTCAGTAGTTTGTGGTACTTACTGAGTCAGTCTTGAATGTCGACAGGTCGTCAGGTTTCTTGGTGGTGCGTCATCTACTTTCCAGTTGTTTGCAGTTCCATTTGACTGTTCTCAGTTCCGAGGTGTACTAGTCGGCTTATCTGGAGGGTATGTTGGATCTGAAGAGTCTGCTGTCGAGCTGTTGGAGATTCAGGTTGTAAAGTTTTTGACAGCTTGATCACTCATGACATCATCACTGCAAAGTGTGCAATGATATTATTGGTTGGCAAAACTGTGCATGGCAGTGCATGGGTTACAGGTACTAGAGATGTCTATAACTAGTGAATTTAAGTGTTTTTTTTAGTTTAAAACATTATGTTGCCCCTGAAATTGTCACCTAACTATAATATCACATTATCCTTTGTTTTATTCAGTATATAATATAATAATAATATATATATATATATATATTTATATATATATATATATAAATATATATATATATATTCCCTGAAAAAACGGTTACAAGAACGTTTTAGTTAAGTTTTGAATTTACTCATACAAAACCAGAGGAACTTAGCAGTTATAGTTAGTCTTATTTCAAGTAAATATAACTCTTGGTCTAAGGTAACTATAACTCGTGCCCCCACCATGCACAGTTTTTCCTTCAATAATTTGACATCAAAGTTGTGTTGATATTTTATTGATGATTTAAAATTTCATGAGTGCTGTAATACCTGGGGAAATTAGCAGTGCATGGTGAGGGCGTGAGTTATAGCTACCTTAGGCCTCAAGTTATAGTTACATGAAATAACTCTAATTATAACTGCTGAATTTCTCTGTTTTGTGAAAGTAAATTCAGAACCTAACTATAACGTCCCTGTAACCTTTGTTTTATTAAAGTGAATTTCTAAGGTTTCTAAATTCTATTTCCTAACTACAACTACACTACAACCTTCATTTTTTTCAGTGAATTTCGATGTTTTTTTTAACGTAAAGTAATTTTTATCACTAACCGTTAATCCAACCACAGCTACGCATGGACTTTGGCAATGTGCGGTGGAGTTTGGCCACTGAGCCTGGCCTGCAGCCAGTCCCTGTGGCCAACCACTCTAACTACCCAACCCCACAGGACACAGTCTTTGGCTGTGCTCAGCAGGAGTTGGCTGCAGGGCCTGTGTCTCTGGGTGTGAGAGGGGGTCTATGGGTGTGAGTGTGGCTGTGAGAGTATCTGTCTGGGTGTGAGAGTGGGTGTGAGAGGGTCTATGTTGGTGTGAGGGTGGGTGTGAGAGTGTGTGATAGCACTCTAATAGATGAAATATGCATTCACCTCCACAAAGATTGTTTTTCAATATGAAATCACAGAGTAAACATACTTGCTTTGCCTTTGTCAAGCTTAGGAGTTAGGATCATTTGTCCTTTCTATAAGTGGAGCTTCAACTTTAACTGGGGCACCGTAAATGTTTATATTTGTAAGTGCTTCCTGTTGAGGTTTAATTTCTGTGAAACTAACATCATAGACAGAATGAAAGCTTACCTGCTTGTTTTTCCAACAAGAGTCCATAGTTGTGCACAAAATGTCTATCCACTGGAGCACTTTCTAATGGTTAGTTAGTAAGTGCTGCCCCGGGGATCCCCATCCTCTAGGGCTCAGCCTTCTTTTATTAGAGGAGTCGGGCAGCACGGCCCCCTTTCCCAGCCGATTTCAGCCCCATGAATGCCATCTCCAAGGGGCCTCAAAATATTTGTTTTGGGGGGGGCTGTACGCCCCCCCCCACTTCCCAGACTGATCTCGGCCTCAAGGACCCATCCCTCCTGTGCCCAGATGTCACCTGGGTGCCCCCCAGGACACCCACACACCATTGTTTGGGACCACAGGAGAACCTGAAGGCCCCACAGTCCCAGCCAGATCCCCACCTCCTGCGGGAGCCAGCATTGCTGTCACAGACAGGGAGCTGATAAACATGCAGTTCCCTGTCTGTGAAACCAATTGTTTCCTCTGTTTCCCTGCCCACATGTCTGCAGGCAGGGATACAGACGAAACCTCCACTTCTTGCAAGCGAAAGCTGTTTGACAGCTCTTGCTTGCTGGAACCGGAGTATTTGCTGTGACTTGGTGGGAGCTGTCTTCTTTTATTTTAGCCCCATAGAGGTGGTGGTCCCTGGGGATGCTGGGGGGCCATGCACCCCCTCCTTAACTGTTAGAAAATGCTCTGGGGAGGTGGCCGTCCCTGGAGCCTGGGTGGGTCTGCAGGACACCCATTATATTTTCAAAATTTTTCCCCGGGGAGGTGGTGGTCCCCGGGGTTGCTGGGGGGCTCTGTAGCCCCCTCACATATAATCAAAACAGCTCTGGTGGCAGTCCCTGGAGCACGGGGGTCCGCAGAACATCCCCTATTATATTTAAGTCATTTTGCCCTTTTTGAGGTGGTGTTCCCAGCTGACTATAGAATTGAAGCCCCAGGGAGGTGGCAGTTCTTGGGGCATAAAGAAGCCCAGGAGGGGGGTCCCCTCCTTTATTTTTGACATGCCCCCAGGACCTGTGTGCTTTATTGAAACAAGCTGGGGGCAGAGCTTTCTTTTTTTTTCTAATTTGTGCTGCAAATTTGTGATGTTGCGAATTTGCGGCAAAACTTTTTTTTTTTTTAAGTGCTTTTTTGTCTGGTGGGGTCCCTCTGGCTAAGGGGTCTGTGTGTCCCTACCCTCGCCTCTTTTCTTTTTTTAAAAACTTTTTTCTGGGACTCGGCTGAAGCGGAGTCCCAGGATGGCTGCCAACACTCCCTGGTTGAAGTGTTGGCAGCCATTCAGAGCTCTGCAGATCTCTGCATGAGCTGTTATCATTCTCGATGACATCATGGAGGAACTGCACCCTAGATATATATTTGATTTTCTTTCATTTCTCTTAAACTATTGAACAGATTTAAACCAAATAAGTTGTGGTTAAAACTCCTATGGCTATTAACATGGGAAACACTCGTTTTTTGACCCCCCTCTTTTTCTCGGCACTTGCTGGACAAATCACCCCGAAACTTTCCATGCAAAACAAGAATCACTGACACACTTTTTAAAGAAAATGTCATGAAGATTCATTCCAAAGATATAGGCAAGTCACAAACACTTTTCTATGGAAACATGGTCCTAACTATAACTACCTACTGGTATAAATATATTCTTTCTATAAAAACCAAGCTTACAATTACACAAACAGTACAAATTCTTAAGTTATAGTTACATCAAGTTTATTCACCGCCTTTGAACTGATATAACTTGATGTATTCTTTATCTATAAACAAAACCCAAGTTGCTGTGGCAGCTAATGAAAGACAAAACTTTCACTGGGTGAAAATGAAGTTGAACTTCTTTAAAAAGAAACTCTGTGAAATTTTGCAAAAACATCATTATGTTTAGATGGCAAGTGGCTGGGTACCACCATCAGTACTGGTCATGTTACCATAGGAAGAGATGACCCAATTTGTTATTAAAATGTCATCTAGCTTACGTTTACAAGGCATCAAAAGCAATGTTGAGACAAGTAGTCTTATCTCCTTATCTCATTCATAAGTGGCCATTTTGTAGGCCTGTGTGGAGTTAACAGAGTCCGACTCCATGGAATTCTGCAGAGTTGAAAAAAACTCAGTAGAATTCCATGGAGGTGGAGTTCCGTGACCCGGTGAGTCCTGAATGCACCCGATCTCAGAAGCGCTAAGCAAGGTCGGGCATGGTTGGCCAGGACTCACACTGCTTAGCACTTCCGAGATTGGGTGCATTCAGTAGAGGGCCTTGGCAGTGAAAGCTGCTGTTTTCAGGCCTCTTGTGCACCGGCCTGTCCCGTGTGCACTTCACACGGGATAGGCCAGTGCACAAGAGGCCTGAAACAGTAGCTTTCTTTCACTGCACACAGCCCTGGTCCGAATTCAGGCTAGGGCCGTAGGCAGCGAAAGCTGGCAGGCCTGTTATGCACCGGCCTGCCCTGTGTGCAGTGCTCACAAGACAGGCCAGTGCACAAAAGGCCTGAAGCAGCAGCTTTCTCTGTCTACGGCTCTGGCCTGAACTCAGACCAGAGACGTAGGCAGTGAAAGGTGCCGTTTCAGTCCTTGTTTGTGCACCAGTGTGTACAAACAATAAAAAAGAGATTAAGAGACAATGACTTACCTGGGTCTTCCAGGGGGTCCTCTTCTCCTAGTCGTCCGATGGCGACGAGTCTCGCCCTGCAGTGGTTGCCTCTCCCTGTGCTCTGGTGCACACTGTAGCCCAGTTATGGGCTGCACAGCGCAAGTGCAGGCTACGCTTGTGCTGTGTAGCCCATAACTGGGCTTCAGTGCGCACCAGGTGAGCTCCACTCTGCTGGCGGGGCTAGCGGAGTTTTTGGACTTTGGTGCCCGGAGTTCCAAAAATTCCCTTAGCTCCACGCACAACCCTTTTATTTTGCTACAATGAATTAGAAACTATCTTTTAGACCCATTTAGTCCCACAGATTTTCTTCTAGTGAATATACTACTTCCTTCCAGTTGTCCTTCTATCACAACTTACACAGTTGGCAACTAAATTTCTTTGGGGGAGATAGAGAGAGGAAGGATAAGTGCAACAAGAAGATGGAAAGGAAGGTAGACATAAAACCAGGGCCTGAAAGCAGATTCTAGCTGGATGCCTTCTCTGTATCTCAGTGTCAGGCTATAACTGAAGGCTTGTTTGAACTGGTAGAATTCCTTAAGTGTGTTAAGCAGCAGTTGGCATGTTTCTGTTGGGAAGTGCGGATGGTTGAGTTTGTCCAAGTGTCTAGGACCATGTACTTTAGGGTATTGAGACAAAAGGTGCTCTTGGATAATATACTATTGATTAATTAATAAGATAAGCTTTTGATAGTTCTCTCATTTCTTTTGACACTCGAGTGTCAATAAGTATGAAAAGCACAGTATATCCAAAACAGCGACTTCAAGTTCAATTCCGCAAATCTAGATCGCAAATATATAATGTTGAGAGAGCGTAGTTTAAATAATACATATTATAGACGTGAAATGCTTATGTCTAACAATGCTGTATTAATAAAATATTCATTGAAGCATATTCATAAACGTGGAGAATTGTTCATATGTATAAACTAATGTCGACTGTAAGAAATAATTGTTTATAGTTTGCCTAACTGAGCACATTAACATGTATAAAACTGCATTCATTGGAACCATATATCCTAAGTTAGCGTGAGTCGAGAACTAGCAAAATACCATGACCCAGCAATTGTTCTATTCCCTTACTAGTTTGCAACAACACCCAACTCTCCCATCCACATGCTAGTAGCTTTCATATAAAAGATATGTGCTTCGAAACAATAATAGACACTTCCAAGGACAGTGAAGCGAGAAGAAGAGAACTTTTGAACTGATATGTACAAAGACGATGAAGTAACCCCGGATGTGCCATCTACAAAAAACGTCAATTATGAAGACCAATTAGGAATTAGGGAATTATCATGAAATGACAAATGCATTACTTAATGTATAATTTAATAGGCTACCGATAGTGGGGTGTAGTGACTGACCAATAGAATTTTGGGGGAATGTATTACGAAAAGGGTTTAAAAACCCATGATACAAGAGACAAAGAGCATTAGGTAGGGAATGATATCGATTGCATCCAGAAACTCTGCCACCTTATTTGGTGATTTTAGACTTAGACAAAACCATCCTCGCCCATAGACTGCCCCATTACACTTTCCTCCTTATGAGGAGAGTGTCCCTTGCCTCTAACTTAGATAGACTGACGGTGAACTAACTGATGTCCTGAAGACGAAGACTGATTCTGTACGCTGTCCTATTCTGAGGAGGGTAAATATAATCATTGATAATGGAAATGCATTCATTTGCCTTTTCTTTCTAGGTACCAACTGCTGTATGTTTTTGATTAGAGACCTTAGTTAGATGTTTTCCAAATTGGTGTTCAAAATTGTTTTGCATGAAGCCCAACATGCCAATGCTAATTAGAGGTTAGATGAGACATTCGTCCCGACTGACAACCTGACGTGACTGACATAGTGCTATGCTGAACTAATATCTCTAGAAGGTCCTATGTACTACGAACTGCTTATAGTCATCTGATTGTCTATGCTTCTGATCTTTGCATTATTTAAAGCGTATTATGATTGTCATCTTGTGATTATGTTTATTTGCTTCTTGGTTTTGAGATTGATGCATTTGCTATTAGATTGTAATCAATAGGGAATAAAATTCATAAAACTCCATTAAGGTGTGGTTATTCGTGACTGAAAGGTCATGATTACGCCGAAGGTTTATTAATGACTAAAGTAAGATATATTTTGGTGTTAACTATTGACAATGTTATTGACATACAGTATTGATTGATATATTGATCAGTTATCTCGTCCTACGGTGTCTCACCACTGAGCCCAAAGATTCATCGACCTAAAACGAGTCCTGATGTGTATAAATTACCATAGACGGACGCGTTAACAGTTCTGGTAGCAGAGTACGGTTTGGCCCTTGGGGGCCCTAGGACGGAGTTTCATTGTTTAATTTGTTGTTTTTCTGTGATAATGCAATTTAGAGAGATAATGAGTGGCTAGGTTCGCCATGGCTTTCCTGGGATCTCGGAGCCTGCCTAAATGAGTTGGGAATGTTCTCGGCGCCATAGTATGCGTGGTTAGGGTCTTTTGCGCTTATGAAATCTTACGCATCTTGCAGGTGGTTGTGAAAATTTGCATGTGTCTAGGCCAAAATAAGTGTTGTTTAGAAGGAGTGGGCGTACTCCACAGTATGAGAGTAGGGAAGTTGGCGTACTTCATGTAAATGCAGCGCTTATTGCTCAAAATTATCCACGTGGTTGGTTGTTATATACAGATCTATTGAGGTCTAAGACTCCGGAGTATGATAAAAAATGTGGTTTATGTTGTAATCTGTGCGGTTTAATAGGTCAATCGGGCGTGGTTGACAAGTCAAGTTTCGAGTTATAATTCATGTGTGAAACCTTCGATGGAGATTTGACAAGTTCTAAAGTGCACTAGAAGGAGTCATTGACAAGTCGAGAGTAGGATTTGCAGGTCGAATTCTGCTTGCGTATGTGGGAACTGAGAAGGAGAGAGTAGCGGCCGAGGCTTCAAGTGAAATTTCTGTAAAGTTCTGAAGCGAATGTGTTACCCTTCCTGTAGTAAACCGGCAGATTTGTATTGTCATTTTAAGAGCTTGCAATAATTTGCATTAGTTTGTATGAGTTGTAAGGAGTTGTGAGGTGTGGACAAACCGCAGGGCTTTGTCAGCTGCATTGTGAATGAGTGTGACGTCAGTGGTGCCGCGCTGAGATAGGTCAGATACCGAGAGGGGTCGCGCATGGATTGGTTACCGTCCGTGAGAGGCAATAGGTTGAGAAAAGGGTAGGTGAAGAGTGTCCTGGGAACTAAGCCGTTTTTTGATTAAATACGAAATAAAAGAATTTCAAAATGAATTTTGTTAAGGCATTCAAAAGCGCTTTGAAAGGAGACGTATATATTGTTGCAACCGATGGGGAACCTACACCACCTGAGGGTACTCCAGCTTATGCAGTTATGGACGAAAAGGGTGTTGCACCTTGTTACTGGATAAAACAATGGCGCAAACTAACAGAGAAAGAGGGGTGTCTAGCGTTTCCAGAACATGGGACATTCAATCCAAAGGTGTTAGAAAATTTGAGGTGGATGTTAAGTACGCAGAAACCACGTCCGAGACCGGCACAATACGAGGCTTTGCCGATTTGGGACCTGATGGCTCTTAAACATAGGCAAGAAAGGTTTCACAGAAGATTGACAAGGGCAGAAAAATCCTATGCAGAGGCTAGATGGGACAGTGAGAACAAAATGTGGAGACGAGGAATAGTAGATGGGTTAAAACTGTTTCCGGCAATAACACAGGGAGAAGAGACACAGGGAAAGAAAGCTTCTTGCAAAACCGACAAAGATTCAGGCAAATTCAAAGAGAACAAAAGGTCCTGGGAAGAAGAGGATGATTCAGATGATGAGGCGTTTATGGATAGATTGTTACATGATCGTCCGCCACCGTATGCGGTGAACGACAATGCTCCAAGTACTAGCTTGGATCCTGGGAACCAGACAAAGGAAAAGGGAGTTACTGATACGGCACAGACTAGCGATACAGCCTTGATACAGAATGGTGTCAGTGTACCCACTGCACCAGACTCGCCGATACAGTTGCAGCCTCCACCGCAGATAAAAAGAATTTACCCCGATGTCCCAGTGCTTGAGACTACTACGAATTTGGTGGTGCCGCCAGACCCGATATATACTAAGCCAAGGCTAATACAGATTGAATCAACTCCAAAGCTAGTGTCACAACCGCCACAGCTGATACCTGGGTTTAACCCTGTAGCAGGACCTCCGCTAGTACCTTTACCGGGTACATTAGAACAGACCTATGGTGTTGCAGCTCCAAGAAGCTTGGGACCAGGTCAGACACCTGCTGCTATATCGCTACCTATTACTGTCGGTCCCCCAGTACCGTTATACGCACAAGAGAAAACAAAGACCTGCGATCAGGGAGTTATGACTCATGAAGTGATAAGAGGAGGGCCTATTAGAACTCCACAAATAATGGCCCAGGGAGGACAGGTATGCGAGCAACCGAGACCCTTAATGGACCTTAGTCCCATAGGGGCACCTCTTGAAACAATGCGACAAGCAGGGTTGGGAGTCTTGACCCCCCAAACTATGAGTACAAATACCTCCCACACTCCAATGATACATGCAGGGAACATTTCACTGCAAGGTTTTACAGTACAACAGTTAAATGAGTGGTTAGAGAAAACTTGTACTTCACAAAAGACTACAGTGACCACAATTAAACCTGAAAAGGAAAAACAAGATGAATATTTGAATCTTGTGCGATTAGGAGCAGAAGCTGCTGAGTTGGTGGAAGGAACAATGGGAGTGAATAGGTTAGAATCATACACTGAGGCAGAATTGAGGTACTTATGCCCTAAGATTACCAAAGAGGTAGGCAAAGTACACCAGAGATTAACGAATTTGGCAGACAAATACAATATCGATATCGGAAATACGAAACACCTGAAAAGGAGCTACAGATTAGATTTTGACACTAAAGATTTTGATCACATGAGATCCGCAGGCATGAAGACACACTTGAAAGAGTTGCTTCAAAGTGCACAAATTTGGGGAGCACTAGAGAAATGGGAACGCCGGTGGGCAAAGAAAAGAGATAAGGGAAAAAGAGATAGCCCTGGGTCTAATGAAACAACAGCAACACCTAGTTTAGAGACAGTGAAAATCCTACCTATGAGAGAAACAGCTGGTGGTGTCTTAGTGCATGTGCCTTGGTCTAGGGGAGACATTTTGTCCTTTACGAATGATTATCCTAGGTTAAGAGAAAAGCCGATCAAGTGGTATCAACAGACAGATAGATTCGTGAAGCTTGCAAAGTGTCTCTGGGAAGACTTAAATACTTTGTTTGAAATCATTGTTCCGCCAGATTTGTGGCTCGAGTGTAAGAGAGGGATAGATCAGCCCACAAAGGAGCCGGCAAGGGATAAGGTGACTGGAGCACCTTCTGAAGAGGTGATGAAATATTATCATAAAGTAATTGAGTTTTTGAAACAAAAGGTGTCGCCGAAAGTGACTGATTGGCAGAAAATCGACCGGACTTCTCAAGAGGTTAAAGAATCAATACATGCGTATTATGAGAGATTGTTGAAAGCATTCAAACATTACAGTGGTACTGAGACAATCGAGCCGAAGGACATGAACCATCTTGTGTTTAGGTTCGTCGAAGGGCTGAGACCGGAGGTCAGCCAGATGATTAAAAATCATTTGATTTGCTGGCAAGCTAAACCGATTGATGAAGTATTGCAGTATGCGAAATACTGTAGTGATGAGATTGAGTTGAAGCAGAAAAAGTTGAAGGAGAAAGTGATGGTGATGCAGATAAGAGCTGCACAAGCTGGAATACAGGGAAATGATGCCCAGCAAATGATACAGCAACAACCGCAAATGAATGGTGTGTTTCAGGCACAGCCGAGAGGTAGAGGTCGAGGGTTTGTGAACCGTGGTTCAGACATGAATAATGTTGTTATTCAAAATGACGGTCAGGCATTAAAGAAGATGTCACCATGTCACGCGTGCGGGGGCGTGGGGCATTGGAAGCGGGATTGTCCGAATATGGTGCAGGATGGTACAGTTCAGCAGAGCATTAATGCCGGTACACTACAAAATTCACGAGGTCCAAGAATGAGACACCAAAACCCGAATTTTCAGAATAATTTGGTGCAATGCCAGGGGTACAACCCATGCAGCAAATGCAAATGCTGCGTTTCCAAACAGTGTCAGCACAACCGATACAACAGCAGATCCCTATGGTGCCTAGACAGCAAATGCAGTTACCCCTAGCTCCGATGGGACAGCAACAGGTGACGCTTCCTCAGCAGGTCACAGGCCAGGTAACAAACCAAAACAACACTGTACAACAATTCCCATTAAGAAGTGAAAGTGACATGAATGAGGATTGGTCAGACGACAGCTCAGACAGTGAAGAGTGCAGGCTTGCAGCATCTTTAGAGGTAGATCAGAGAGGCCCATATGTAGAGGGAAAAGTAATGGGCTATAAGGTTTCATTTTTAGTCGACACAGGAGCTACACGCTCTACAGTTCGCAGTGCAGAAGTACCGAGATTACCTCTTTCAGGACGCACCATACGAGTGGTCGGGGTGGCTAACCAGTACCTGACTAATCCGATTACTGATCCAGTGCAGGTTGAAATTGGAAACTTCCAAGGCCTGCATAGATTTGTTGTGTGCGACTCAAGCCCAGTGTCCTTACTAGGGAGAGACTTATTATGTAAGACTAAATGTTCGATTACCTGTTCCAATGATGGAATAGAAGTACAGACAAACAGTGACGATGAAGGAGATGAGGGTCAATTCATAGAAGAAGGAGGAGAGACGAATGAAGATTACCCTCTAATTACTCTATTCCCAGTGTTTACCTTGATCGATCTACCTGCTGATCTACAAGGGTCTCTAACAGAGAAAGTGTCGGATTTGACTGGAAAAGAGGTCGGATTAATCAAGGGAGTAGGGCCAGTCAAGGTGCAGATAAAGCCAAATGCAGTGTTCACACAAGTACCGCAATACCATATGACTCAGAATGTCCTTATTGAAGTGACACAGATAATTGCAGATTTTCTCAGACAGGGAGTTTTGAAAGAAGTTCTGAGCAGTCCGTGTAACTCTCCTATTATGGGTTTGAGGAAGCCCTGTGGAAAGGTTCGAATTGTGCAGGATTTGAGAAAAATAAATGAAATTGTGATAAAATGCTGCCCTGTGGTACCTAACCCAGTGGTAATAATGTTCCAGGTTCCTTGTGATGCTGAATGGTTTACTGTGGTAGACCTATCACAAGCATTTTTCTCAATACCTCTACACGAATATAGCCAAATCTTGTTCAGTTTCAAATTCCTGGATAAGGTGTACAGTTGGTGCAGAATTCCTCAGGGGTTTTCTAAGTCACCATCCATCTTCAATCAGATATTGAAGAAGGATTTGGAACCACTTGTGCTGCCTTTCAATTCGACTCTTGTGCAGTACATTGATGATTTGCTGATTGCATCTAAAACCAGAGACAGCTGTAAATATGATACCATTGCATTGTTAAATCATTTGGGAAAGAATGGACACAAGGTGTCACCTAAGAAGTTGCAATACTGTCAAAAAGAAGTGAAATATTTAGGGCATCTGATTGAGAAAGGGTCCCGAAGAATATCAAAAGAGAGAATAACAGCTGTTCTACAAATGAATCCCCCAACAACAAAGAGAGATGTCAGGATGTTCTTGGGAATGGTAGGCTACTGTCGCCAGTGGATACCAAACTTCTCGATCATTTCAAAGCCCTTAATCAAATTGACAGGGAAAGAGGTCAAGGATGAACCATACACAATCACTTTGACAAAAAGAGAGCATGAGTCATTTTTAGAGCTGAAAGAGTGCATGTGCAAGGCTCCAGCACTAGGAATGCCTGATTATGAGAAACCTTTTCTGTTGTTCTGTCATGAACGTGATGCTTGTTCTTTGTCTGTTTTAACACAGGTCCACGGAGATGCAAATCGCCCTGTAGCATATTTTTCAGCTACTTTGGACCCTGTCGCAGCAGCCTTACCGGGTTGTTTGCGAGCAGTCGCAGCAGTTGGTCAAAGCCTTTCCCAATGTGAAGGCATAGTCATGGGATACCCTTTGACAGTATTGGTTCCACATTCTGTTGAAATTCTATTGACACGAACTAAGACGCAACACATGACGAATGCACGACTTACCAAATATGAGACGATTATTTTGGGGTCACCAAATGTTACAATAAAAAGATGCACTGTGCTGAACCCGGCAACTCTACTTCCCAATGAGAATACAGAAATCAAAGATGGGGAAGAATTTGGCATGATTGTCTTGAAGTGACTGAGCTTTGTACCAAACCTCGTTCAGACATACAGGATACCCAGTTAAAAGAAAACGATTGCATTATGTTCGTTGATGGGTCCTGCCTAAGAGATTCAACAGTAACATTGAGAGCTGGTTATGCAGTATGTACCATATCTGGCATAATCGAGGCCTCTTGGCTCGAGAAAGTATTTGCTGCACAGGTGGCAGAATTAATGGCTCTTACAAAAGCCTGCCATGCTGCTGTAAATTTGAAAGTGACAATCTATACTGACAGCAGATATGGATTTGGAATTGTGCATGATTTTGGCCAACTCTGGTCTCAGAGGGGTTTCATGACATCCTCTGGTTCACCAGTGAAAAATGGAGAACAAATAAGAGATTTGTTGTATGCGATTCAGTTGCCTCTTGAAATTGCCGTGGTGAAGTGCAGTGCTCACACCAGATCACAAGACTTTGGGGGTCATTCTGACCCTGGCGGTCCATGACCGCCATGGCGGAGTGCGGCGGTACCACCGCCAACAGGCTGGCGGTGCTTCCTGGGCGATTCTGACCGCAGCAGTAAAGCCGCGGTCGGAAAAGGGAAGCCGGCGGTTTCCCGCCGGTTTCCCGCTGGCCCAGGGAAACCGCCATGGCAGCGCTGCTTGCAGCACCGCCATGGGGATTCCGAGCACCTTCCCGCCAGCCTGTTTCTGGCGGTGTCCACCGCCAGAACCAGGATGGCGGGAACGGGTGCCGTGGGGCCCCTGGGGGCCCCTGCACTGCCCATGCCATTGGCATGGGCAGTCCAGGGGCCCCCTAACAGGGCCCCACAAAGATTTTCACTGTCTGCTTAGCAGACAGTGAAAATCGCAACGGGTGCCACTGCACCCGTCGCACCCCTTCAACTCCACCGGCTCCATTCCGAACCGGCTACATTGTTGAAGGCGCTGTCCCGCTGGGCCGGGCGGCGGTCTTCTGGCGGTCGGCCGCCGGCCGCGCGGGAAAGCACGAATGGCCGTCGCGGTCTTTTGACCGCGGTGCGGTCTTTCGGCGGGAACCGCTTGGCGGGCGGCGACCGCCGACCGCCGCGGTCAGAATGACCGCCGACCACCGCGGTCAGAATGACCGCCTTTGTGTCAATGGGGAATGATTATGCAGACCAAGTTGCCAGATTCTGTGCATTAAACTGTATATCATTTAAAGAGCAGTGGGAACTGTTACCACAACCTGAGAATGACACAACCTTAAGCCTAGCATTACGAGTGGTTGATACCTTAGATGAATTAAAGACATTACAAAGCCATGCTAGCAAAGAAGAAAAACGTTCCTGGCAGAAAATGCAGTGTGTACAAAGAGCAGATGATATGTGGGTTTCAGAGGAAGGAAAATTGGTTTTGCCAAATAGTCTTCTGTCACAGTTTGCCCGATTATACCATGGGCAGGCGCATTTAGGAAGAGAAGCCATGATCAGATCTTTTAAAATTGATTGGTTCAATCCAAAATTCAGACATGCCGCAGAAATTACTTGTCACAGGTGCATCATCAGTCAACAGATGAACGCTGGAAAAGGAACAGTGGTAACTTTGAGCCACATTGGAAGAGCTGGAGGTCCATTTAACAAAATGCAAATGGATTTCATTGAAATGCCTGTTTGTGGAGGATTGAAGTACGTGTTGGTAATTGTGTGTGTTTTCAGTCATTGGATTGAGGCATATCCCACATGTAGGAATGACAGTCTTACAGTCGCAAAACTACTACTCAGAGAATTAATACCAAGGTTCGGGTTTCCGGTTTCTATAGAATCAGATAGGGGAAGACACTTCGACAATGAGGTGATTAAACTTCTGTGTGCCGCTCTCAACATTGAGCAGAAGTTGCATTGTAGCTATCGCCCTGAAGAATCAGGATTAGTTGAACAGATGAATGGTACCTTAAAATCAAGAATAGTAAAAATGTGTGCAGCAACAAACATGAAGTGGCCAGATGCGTTACCTCTAGTACTGATGTCTATGAGAAACACGCCAGATAAGAAAACGGGACTGTCCCCCCATGAAATCCTCATGGGCAGAGCAATGAGGTTACCGGCGGTACCTGCAAATGCACTAGTGAATATTACAGATGATATGGTGTTGGATTACTGCAAAAGTTTGGCTGACGTGATTCGCTCTTTCTCTCACCAGGTGGAAGCTAACACGTTACCACCAATCGGCAAACCAGGACACTCTCTGCAAGCTGGAGATTGGGTGGTTGTCCAGAAGCACGTGAGGAAATCGTGTCTTGAGCCGCATTGAAAGGGGCCATATCAAGTAATACTAACAACCACTACTGCTGTGAAGTGTGCCGGGGTTCCCAACTGGATACATGCCAGCCATACAAAAAGGGTAACGTGTCCTGTTGAAGAGGACCTTGAAGATTCCGGTACAGCAACTTCAGGAGGAGAAGTCTCAGAGTCAGAGATTAGTCAAGAAAGATCTGAGACTACAGGAGAGCGCACTGAGAACAGCCTTGTCACTCAAGCTGACAGTGAGTTCGAGAGAAGTGACGGAGTGCCTATCTCAGTTGAGACAGCAGGAGAACTAAGACAAGGAGAGGTTCTCCCAGAAGTAGACAAATACAATTCAGAGCCTGAATACAGTGTAGAACCTGAAGATGACGGAGAAGGAGAAGTAGTGAATTCAAATCGAAACGAATCCGAGTCTTCTGAACCAGTTGCAGGTCCGTCAAGAGAAAACACCATATCACAAGAGGAGGGTGCTGTCCAATGTCCTGAAGGAAAACACCGAAACAAAACACACAAAGGTGATAATTGGCCAGACAAGTCACATCTTAGAATAAGAGAAATAGCAAACGAGACAATAATAGAGGAAAGCGATACTTCACAGGCAGATGATCTGAGTGAAGGAGAACAACAAGGTGAACGAAAATTAAAGAGAAAGAGAATAGCAAACAGAAGATATACAGGTCCTGAATGGGCATATGATACAACCTCTGAATGGCAACAAGATTTCTTAGCATTCTGCTTTGATCGAGAAGTACCAAGCCAATACTACGGTACCTGAACAATATACAACAAGAAAACGGAGATAAAATTTGAAATCGTGAAAGCTGAAAAAAAAAAAGGTCTTTAGAAACTACCGGAAAGAGACATTAAACCTGGATTTGACTTAAAGAAACCTGATTACGACAAGCTGCTAACCTGAATTGACGAAAAGGGTCCTGGAGTGAGTGAAGACGCTGTAAAATACGCAGAAAGAGTTTGCTTGTCAGAGTTGATTGTTGATCTGCTATTCTGATTCTATACAAACATGGCTTATAGTAGCAAAGGAAGTAAAGTGTGTGGTTGGTTAGGACTTATGATAGGTGTTGTATGTGCAATAATGATTGTGGGAGTGATTGTAGGAATGCCATGGAGAGAGAGTGAAACTGTTAATGCAACTTCAAAACCTAAGACTACTACTACTACTGCTAACAAACTATCGCCATGGGAGAAATTTGAACAAGATGCGAGACATCTGCATGAGGGAACTAATACGAAAGGGGAACTTTCTACTAATGTCTTCTATCGCTTACTAAATGAGTATGTGGAAACTATGGAGGCGAAAGATTTTTATGTGTGTACTAAAATTCCTTCGTCTGTGCAGGAGGGAGTTACTTATCACAGCCTCCCTCTTACTTATGGAATTAGCTGCAGTTTGCTATTAACAAGATTTTATGATCAAGAGCATGTGCAATACTTTTATTCAAATTTGGATGTTGTATTTTCTTTTGTGCCTGTAATTGAGTTCTTAAACAAGTTAGCTAAAGAGCATGATATTAAAATAGTTAGAGGATTCTTTGAACCAACACTTACATTTGGAACTGCTTATGCCCATCGCAATAATTTGACTTGCTTATTGTCTCCTGTAGAGAAAAGCTTTTTAGATCACACAGATGATAGACGCAAAGCACTGAAAGAAAAATTAGAAAAAGGCTTAGAAAAACGTACTTATGCAAATGATTATGCTTATACTGCAATTAAAACACAAGGCAAATTAGCTATAGATGCATTACATGTAGGTAGACTTTGTGTATATAGACCGAAATCTGATCAAGATAATTTGTTTGTGGGAACGAGTGAATGTAGGCATGTGTTTCTGTTTCAGAGTAAATGGACCTTTATGTTAAATGGACAAGACCCAGCGATTCCTGGAATCTATTACATCTGTGGGTTAAATCCATATTACCGTCTTCCTAAGGGATGGTATGGGACATGTTATTTGGGAATACTGTTCCCAAAGATATACCAGATTGATGACTTAAAACAAATACCTAAAACGTCTGAATTACAACATACTAGACAAAAACGAGAATCAGTGGCGGCTGTCATTGGTGACATATTTGGAGCTATAATCCCATCAGTAGGGGTTATCTTAAATTCCATGAAAATTCAAAGGTTGTCTACTATTGTGGATAACATGCTGACAAATTTTACAGGAGCTATACTTCTGATGGATACTGACCTTGCTGCAGAAAGAGCTATGACTCTTCAAAACCGGCTTGCTTTAGACATTCTTTTAGCAAAGAGTGGAGGTGTGTGCAAAATGCTTAATGAACATCATTGCTGTTCATTTGTACCAGATAACAGTAAGAGAATTAGAAGCATGCTTACTAACCTTACTAAGGATAGTACAGATCTAAAGGATCTAAAAGAACTTGGTGTTTGGGAGAAATTTGGGAAAGGAATTGCCCGAGTGGGAAGCTGGTTTACCAACATTTGGAATGGGGTACTTGCAAAAATTATGATGGGTCTATTAATTGTTTTAATTTGTTTATTAGGATTATGGGGAATATGTCAAATTAATGATAAAGTGAAAAGAAATTGGACTAAAAGAACAAAAAGAAATGAAGAAAGTGAAAGAGAGAAAATGTTCAATGAAATATGGGAAAGCTCACATAAAGGGCAGGATGTTGAAATGCGTATTATGCGCAAGGTGAAAAATTAAGATCAAAAGATTGTGTGATGACGAGCGTCATCAGAGGAGGGACTGAGAGAGCGTAGTTTAAATATTACATATTATAGACGTGAAATGCTTATGTCTAACAATGCTGTATTAATAAAATATTCATTGAAGCGTATTCATAAACGTGGAGAATTGTTCATATGTATAAACTAATGTCGACTGTAAGAAATAATTGTTTATAGTTTTCCTAACTGAGCACATTAACACGTATAAAACTGCATTAATTGGAACCATATATCCTAAGTTAGCGTGAGTCGAGAACTAGCTGTGTAACTCTCATATTAAAGCATATTTTTCTGTTTCTCCAGTGTGCTGACTTGCAAAAGACCATGACCCAGCGATTGTTCTTTTCCCTTACTAGTTTGCAACAACACCCAACTCTCCCATCCGCATGCTAGTAGCTTTCATATAAAAGATATGTGCTTCAAAACAATAATAGACACTTCCAAGGACGGTGAAGCGAGAAGAAGAGAACTTTTGACCTGATATGTACAAAGACGATGAAGTAACCCCGGATGTGCCACCTACGAAAAACGTCAATTATGAAGACCAATTAGGAATTAGGGAATTATCATGAAATGACAAATGCATTACTTAATGTATAATTTAATAGGCTACCGATAGTGGGGTGTAGTGACTGACCAATAGAATTTTGGGGGAATGTATTACGAAAAAGGTTTAAAAACCCATGACACAAGAGACAAAGAGCATTAGGTAGGGAATGATATTGATTGCATCCAGAAACTCTGTCACTTTATTTGGTGATTTGAGACTTAGACAAAACCATCCTCGCCCATAGACTGCCCCATTACACTTTCCTCCTTATGAGGAGAGTGTCCCTTGCCTCTAACTTAGATAGACTGACGGTGAACTAACTGATGTCCTGAAGACGAAGACTGATTCTGTACGCTGTCCTATTCTGAGGAGGGTAAATATAATCATTGATAATGGAAATGCATTCATTTGCCTTTTCTTTCTAGGTACCAACTGCTGTATGTTTTTGATTAGAGACCTTAGTTAGATGTTTTCCAAATTGGTGTTCAAAATTGTTTTGCATGAAGCCCAACATGCCAATGCTAATTAGAGGTTAGATGAGACATTCGTCCCGACTGACAACCTGACGTGACTGACATAGTGCTATGCTGAACTAATATCTCTAGAAGGTCCTATGTACTACGAACTGCTTATAGTCATCTGATTGTCTATGCTTCTGACCTTTGCATTATTGAAAGCGTATTATGATTGTCATCTTGTGATTATGTTTACTTGCTTCTTGGTTTTAAGATTGATGCATTTGCTATTAGATTGTAATCAATAGGGAATAAAATTCATAAAACTCCATTAAGGTGTGGTTATTCGTGACTGAAAGGTCATGATTACGCCGAAGGTTTATTAATGACTAAAGTAAGATATATTTTGGTGTTAACTATTGACAATGTTATTGACATATTGATTGATATATTGATCAGTTATCTCGTCCTACGGTGTCTCACCACTGAGCCCAAAGATTCATCGGCCTAAAACGAGTCCTGATGTGTATAAATTAACATAGACGGACGCGTTAACAATGTTTTATTTCTACAGTGATTAGAAATAATTCCTGCAAAGGTATGAATAGGCCTTGATGCATGAAAGTGCGGTACTCACAATGAAAATTGAAATTTTCATCACTGAAGCTATTTTAGAAAAATTACATTTTGATGCAAAACTAAGAGCAGCTTGAAAAGTTGAACTACAAAGAAAAGGCCATGTGATTTCAAGGTGGGTCCAAATGTTTGGATGAAAATATGTTTAAGTACTCCCCATTTTGGCAAACAAATCTGTTTGTTTTTGTAGAATGTTGCTTAATGGGAGTTGCAGGTATTATCATACACTGAAACATCACAGGGATTTGTGAGCTGAAAGAAATGCATTTCACCAAACGGTGAAATTTGTGTTGTTACCTTTGAAAGTGTATTTTAGAACTGAGCAAAAAACTCTCAAAAATCTCTCTGTGTTGATTTCAAATCCTGCCTCCCAATAGTCTCAGATGTACTGCCCACACACGGCAATGCAAGTGCTCCTCAATGGAAATATAATTAGTGTTGGTGAATGCGCTGCCACGCTTCCTTATTAGTGTGTTTCAATACCGACCTGTTACACCATCCTAGCTGGCTTGTACTTTGCATTTGGGCTCAGAAAACAAGAAAATGTCTCATGCTGCTTACAGAATTTCATGCCTTGAATAGTAAGTACTCTATTCCCCAGAGGCTATGCATTTCATCTCTGGCGGTGGTACTTCGGCGAGCTCTGTGTAGCTGTATCTGACACTTCCAGCAGAATGTGGGCATTACATTGTACAGCAGAAATTCTAGTCACTCACAGCGGTAAAACAAGCATTGCAAGCAGACACCACCCTAACTGTAAAATATTGTTTTTAAATCAACCATTTCACTGTGCAGCCATCTGGTAATGGTCTTTTTGGAAAGGGTACTCTGTGGCCGCCTGCAATTTATCATTACATATTTTTCACTGATAGTCTTACATCTCATGTTGATGACGTCTGACCTCGAAACATTCATAGTGAGTTAGTTGTCCTGATTGTGTCCCTGGACCAGGTTAAAAAGACACGATCATCAGCATATGTCATATTGCTGATCTTATCTTATACTTACATTGGAGGAAAACCGTCATTTTAATTTTAACATACGAAAAAAGTATAGCATACCAAGAAAATAACAAGCATTTACAATGCAATAGGTCTCGCATTAGCTTGAGTTAAAGCTATTGGCGCTGTAAAAGCATAACTGGACTTTTCTTGCCACATAAACTAGTCAACCCTGCCACATAATTTGGTCCTCTCTGCCACATAATTCCAGTGGCCCTGCATATAACTAAAGCACTTCCATTTACCTAAGCTGGGTTAGGTGCACATGGAAGTGGTGTTACAGGGAAACTGCCATCCCCGTAAATGTACCACAGACAACAAAAACTCGGTGAGATGCAGGGCACAGGGGAACAGCTCAAATATCTGTGGGAAGTGTGACGCAAAAATTTGAGGCCCACAGTGCAGAAGATGAAGAGGAGCTCATGAGTCTCCCACATATCACAGATGTTTGGTGGCCTAGGGCTGTGTCATGGCCCCTTTAAGAGCTGGGGAACCCTGAAACGTTAGGGACCTCCCTGCGCCGTAGGGGCTTGTGCTACAACTCTGAAATGAAGGGAGGATAATAATACAGCCAGCACCACGGAGAAAGCCTTCACAGTAAATCCCGTTTTTATTTATGGGTCATAGCCCACATCCTTGGCTGTACAGGCAGCTCCTAAATCTCTAATATAGCCTGCCTCGCCCCCCCCTTGCAGCAGGAGGGGTCAGGGAAAGGCTTGTGCAAGCGAACCAGCTAAAATAGCTAGTTTGTGCAACATTTGTAAGCCCATAAATCCATTTTGGTTGTTTTTGCACATGTGTAAGATGAGATTCCAGTGACTGCCAATATAAAATGTTTTAAAGTGCAGTGAGGTCTGCAATTGTAAAAATAGGGATTGGGGCCTATGTGTTCAAAGTATGGAAAACATTTGTTGCTGAATGTTTTCAAGCACTGGAGGGTAACATTTAGGCTTTCGGGAACATTTAGCACCTTAGAAGTGTTTCACAGTCACACATTTTCTATGAACGAGGAGATAAAATCACTGCATTCCTTCCTTTGTGAAAAGTGTAAATTACGTGAGAGTGAAAGAAACTGGACGAGAAGGACGGGGTCAGAAAGGGAAAAAAAGCAGAATCCTACATGAGTGAGCTGGAGGGGCGGGGTGTGGTTGTACATGGATTAAAGGGGCCCAATATGGCTATAGGATTAAACTGCCTCAGTGTTCTGTGCTCGCACATTTAATTTTAGCAGCCGTGTTTCAAAGGAGAGCTTTGAGCACCGGCAAGTTTTTATTTACAAATTGAGCATATGCCATCCGGTAAATACAAGATTCGCTTTGCACAGTCCTGTACCTGTAACAATCACTAACTACTGGCATTGTAAGATATTACTTTGATGGTGACAGCTGCTGGGTTTTGAGGCCTACAGTGACATCATTCACCTGATGCCCCTTTTTAATAAATCCTTGCAGAGGAATGTTAAAGAAGTTGGCAAAACTTTGAGGGGGTCATTTATGCGATCTTAACGAGTTCAGAATCTGTCAATGTGTCTGGATGACCTGTTACACGTCCCACGAGGCCTTGGTTTGGGAGATGGTGTGGGCCTGGGTTCACTCTGTCTCTGTTACCTTGCCCCAGCTGCAGTAGTTGGAGCTGTGGTGCTTGTTGTTGGAATGCTGTGCACCGAAGATGATGAAATGGACGATGGTGTGCTCGGACATGTGAGTTCTAAGACTTGACTGAATCCAACACTGTCGCTGGAGGTGAAGATCGGGTTGAGAGTGTGTCCGACTTTGTGCATAGGCTCTGTGAACAGTTGGGAGAAACAGATGTTCTCCAGGAGAGTGGAGGAGTTGGCATTTTTGGGGTAATTGATCTGGGAACTGAGGTCACCAAGGAGGATATAATGGTTGGAGTCGATGGCTAGAGGGGCGATGATGCTGGGGATGGTGTCGCAGAAAGCTGGTCGAGGTCCCGGGGGTCTGTATACAAGGTTGCCTCTTACTGTTGAATTGGCGTTGGTCTGTAGATGGAAGTTGAGCTGTTCCATGAGAGGTGGGGTGTCGTCTGTGGCGATGCATCCAATGGTGTCCTTGAATGTGATGGCAATGCCACAGTGTTTGTTGGTGTGGTCTTGGTGTATCATCTTGTAGCCATCTGGAGTTGCAGTGCCTATGTCGGGGTTTGGGGGCAAGGAAAGGCAAAAACAGACAAAGGCAGAACGCAAGTAAAAAGACAGTCAAGGCAGAAGGCAAGAAATAGCAAGAAAAAGCACAAGAGGATTACAATAAAGAGACCACCGTAATGAGACAACAGTAAGGAGACAGAAAAGGCAACTAGAGAGCTAAGCGGGAAATGCGGGCACTGAACGGCAGTGTCGGGAGACCTGTTAAAGGGGGAACTGGCAGGAGGATCTGTTCCTCACACCTACTCACAGACCCACAAAACCACCACACCCAGTCACCAACCCACTCACTCACCGATTCATACGCCCACTCATACTCACACACTCACAGACCCAAAAAAACACTACCACACCCACACAGACCTCCTCACACCCCCATTCACACAGCCACTCACAGACCCACAAAACCACTAACACACTCACTGACCCACCCAGGTACTCACACACCCACGCATACACTTCTACATACACACCCATAGAGCCACTTACACACTCACTGACAGACCCACACGGGCACTTACACACTCACTCACAGACCCACACAGCTACTCTCACAACCACAAAACCACCACCACCACACCCACACACAGTCACATACACACTCAGAGCCATTACACACCCACTCACAGACCCACACAGGCACTTACACAATCACTCACACACCCATACAGCAACATCAGATCCGCAGCTCTGTTGCAAATCTTCCCATAATATAACAGGTACTCCCTTAATTTGGCCAGGGATCCTCTGCAGATCTACAGATCTGGCTAAAAAATTAAGAAGAAAAACAAGGATACTCTAAGGCCATGGGAGCATGAAGTAAGTAAATTACTTTGACAAAGGTTTTTTTTAGTGGTGTAGGTCCTGTCTGGTATCGGACCTGGCAGTAATTAAAAAAAGACTTTGAAACAGATCCCTACTTATATTGATGCCTTAACTTTACAGGCAAAGACACAGATCAATTTAAGGTAATCCTTGTCTGAGACATTAGACCTCTTCACATTTCATATTTTACTTATTCTTGCATCCTTGAGAGTATGTGCTATTTCCAGGCAGTTGTGTTTTTGTAGTTTTCTTGCAACATGTTACTCTTGGGTAATGCATAATGTGCAGTCACCTCTAAGTATCTAGTTTCTCACAGTGCTTGTCAGTGGGTCACAAAGGGGTTCAGAATGCCCCTCGGAATAGATTCATAGTTATGCTTTTTAGACCACACCACACACATTTTTTCATCCCACTTAAAGCCCTGCTTTGAGGGTTTCTGTGAGAGCAACACTGGGTGTGTAAAGTATTCTAGGGGCATTTGTGAGAGGGACAATGAGATGCTAAAAGCTCTATAAGTGCTTGTGTGGGAACACAGTGTTATAAAGTTTTTTTCCTGTAAAAACAAATCTGAGGTGTATAAAGAATTCTGAGAGCATTTGAGGAATAGAAAGTAGTGTGCTTGTGTGAGAGGGCACATGGTGAATAAAGTTATCCTGGAGTGAGGGAGCATGAAGCTGCGTAAAGCACTCCGATGGCTTGTGTGAGAACAGTCTTCATGAAGTATTTCAAGTGGCAGTAACTTGCAGTGGCTGGAATGTGCAGAAGAAGTTTGTGAGGGACCTGTATGAGAGTGTTTGCATATAGACAGTGCATGAAACAGTGTCATTCTGTGTGTAGAAGACCTTGGTCTCAGTGTGCATTGTGTGTAAATAACGTGAAGGGATTTGTACAACACCGCAGTAACATCAGGTGCGGTCGTATTACCACTAAATTGAGTGCACAGTTTTTGGAACTCCACCATAGCCCAGGTGATATGTGGTGGGTAGTCCTTTACTCCCTAAAGCATGTCAGCAGTAATGCCAGTTCTCTTTTCGAATCCAAGCAACGTTGGATATTCAAATTGGGGACCCATATCCAAGTGCTCAATGATGACATTCCTTGGCTGCAGTTTACCCGTTGATCACCTTCTGGAATATGACTGGGAGGAATAAGTGATTTACACCTTTGTGATGGGGGTAACTTTCATCTTAGGACCACCTGTCTATTTATTGCTTACCTTTGGAGCCCTAACGTCATTTCTTTAAACTCCCACCCCTGCCTTGCATTTGTTTAAACAAACAACCCCCTCTTTTTTCTGACAGATTGTTGTAGGGTGTGGTTCTAAAAATTCTGGACCCATGTAATTTACTTTGCCACAGCAGTACGATTTTAGTATCAAAAGACCGATAATGACTAGTACACTAAGCATGAGCATTTTCGCTCAATTCCAGCAGCGTTTTCACCTCGAAATCGCCATTTTCGTCCTGCACTCGTGGCTCCCATTTTATACACGGCAGCCATTTTTAAAAGTTGCCCTCACATAGGCTTATAATACAGTCAGATTTGATTCCAGGGACACGTACACCTTGATTGACTTTTCTCTGACCTGGGCAAGCTGGAACCATTGCCTCAGGCCAAACCTGTTTGGTCAGTCCCTCTCCCAGTGGCCGAATCAGATAGCATCAAGGCACACCATGCCATAAAACCCTTATTATCGCTCACACACCCTGCCTAATCTTGCTCACACCTGCACCTGCTCTTTTCTTCTTCTTACTTTACGAGGGGGAGGTGCCCGTTTTTATTGGGGGTCCACACTTATCTGATGTAAAATACTAGGCCTTGCCGGGTAATTTATTATGGGTTGGATGACATGAAATATGAGGTTTCATCATGACACTGTTTTTTCCTTTGTAGTGAAAACATGTGAATGACTAACCAAAATGTCAAGAATGTTTGCCTGAAGCTTAAAAAACTGTATATAAGGAAACCTGACTTTGCATTGAAACACAGTCTCCTGAGAACATACAAACCGTGCTGTTGTACTTCTAGGACGCTTGTTACTTGGTTGCAGCCAATAAATTCGATCTTTGACTTCACCTAGAAGACTCTGAGTTTCTGTGGTCTGAATCAGGAAAGTACCCGAGGTCTTTGGGTGTACCCTGGCCCCACTGGGTTACCGGATCAGTACCGGTTCTGAAAAACCCAGTACCTCAGTCGGCGCCCAATGTGGGGCGATACCAGTGGTACCGGTCCAAGCCTGAGGTCCGTGAGGAGCTTCGTGTGAAAATTCTGGAGGAAGGCCGCCACTTCATCGACCCCTGCATGTCGACGTGGTCCGAAAGTCTTTGCTGCGAGGTTCCCCTCTTCCCGACGGCTACGAAGGACTGCTGCCCTGGCTATCGCCCTGATTTGGACCCTTGATGTTTGGTAGAGCGAAACGATAAGACGAGTCTTCTGGTGACGTCATCGATATTTTCAGTTAAGTATAAGTGGAGCGTCTCCCAGTCCTTAGTTGGACACTTGGTTTGGTCCTTAGTTGGACATTTGGTTTGGTATCCCTTCGGGATCACTTTGATTTGGAACTTGCAAGTACCAAAGCCGAAGGACTCGTGTATTCACGAGACTATCGTAAACGATAATCCTTTGAAGTTTGAAGCTAGACTAGTGAGCGAAGATGCCTGGTCTTAGCAGACTTGGAAATTTGTTTTGTCTTGGTTGTAAAAGGGACTCCCGGTTGGAGGATTCATGTCCGGTTCCTCCGATTGGAACTCCAACCTATGAACTATATGTGAAGCACGGAGTGGGCCCCATCACGTTTAATAAAGTATGGGTCCGCTATTCTTGGAAATAAATATCTGTGAGGCTGTTTTTGCAGTTTTTTGGAACACTATTGAGAAAAGTTTTCTTTTCTCTTGTAAATATGACTTACAACTAGGATCTGCAAGCGGTTCTGTAAGTAAATTGCGACGGCGCTATTTATGAAAAATGGCTAAAGCGCGCTGTATTGTGTGTCCTGAGTGTTTTCTGTTTACATCTGAAATGAGCTCAATGTGTGTTTGTGGGTCTTCTTGATGTTTTCAGTTTGTTAAGTAAAATGTTGGTTAATTAATATTAAGTAGAAACTTAGAAAAAATCCAGAAATGAACCATGTGATGTGCTAACATAGCTATATGTTGCTCTTTAATTTATAGAATGAGCAATTGTGCACATATACAAAACTGCCGTTAAATGCTTAATAAATTAGAAAACACATTCAATAGATATAAATAGGGCCCCAAAAAAAAAAACGAAATTATCTATTTTTCCAAAAAAATAAATACATTTACAGCTTTTTTCCTAGATGCATTGTATTAGATCTTCACAGGCAAACTTTTCAGCTGCAGTATATTTGATAGGAATGTTCAATTCAGCCAGCACTTTCCCAGTTAAACACGGGTGGAATTTTGCATAACCTTCCTTTTAAATGAAAGTGGCGCAAAAATGTGACGCATTTCAAGTTAGGCTTATGCGCTTAGGCTTGTGAGTTAATGTATCCCAAATAATAGGCAAGGGATGCAGCTTGCTTTTATATGTGGAATTATCACAAAAAAAAGAATAATTGGTTTTTTTTAAAAAAAAGAAAATTATTAATTATGGAAAAATTATTTAAAAAATAAGTGCCTTTCAAAATCGTTTTTTAATATTTATAAAGTCTAATACCTATACTATGACCTCCTAGCATTAAAATTTAATTTAAGTTATGTTGCACCGCTAAAATGACATTTGTATGTGCAATTTTCCCTTGGCGCAGGAGCAAACAAGCTCATTTCTATAAAGTATAAGTTAATATTTTCAATGGCTGACTCATGGATTGTGTAATAGACATTCTGGTAATGCATATTATGCAAGAAAATTTTAGGATATTGATTTTTAATGCCTAAAATATCAAAGTCGATTTTGGGCAAAAGCACTGTTTAAACTGCATTTTCTTTCATTCAGAGTACTTTTTAAAGTGTCTCAGGCTTCAGTAAATGCATACATTTAGGTTTGATATATATTTGCAGGTTGTGCCTTCTTATGATTCAATGAGTCAATGTGCCAGTACAAAGGCTTGTTTTAATATCGAGGTTGAAGGTTCTAACTTCAGCTGGGCCTACTGAGACGTTCATTCATTCGAGGTTGATGAAATATGTACCATTGCATGGGATTGCAACAAGCATTTATTCTAACAACTGGTATGTGTGCTATTAAGGTTTGTGAATTATTCACAGTAAATGTAGTTTAATAATCTGGAAATAGAGATAAAAAATTTTAGCGCCTAAAAAGGAATTTATTTTTTTTTTTTTAAATAGAGTGAATTATTGCAGGTTAGAAGGAAAACAGGAAGGCCTACTGTCTTTGACAGATTCAGAGTGGCAGAAGCTAGGAGAGATACAGAGGCTGGCTCAAGTCACGCTGCTGAGATGCTATCTTTAGTTTTCCCATAAACAACGGAGGAGGCTGTCATGTTGACACTTGTGACCTTTTAAATTAGGGCCTTGTCTCTGTGAAATGCAGAATAACCCTACGGGCCTCTAAAAGTGGGATTTCTGGTTTCTCCAGAAGAACATCAATACAATTAAAGAACTTAATTCCAAAGGGAAAATATAAAAAAAAAGGGGTTTCTTCGAAAGTCCCAACATCATGTTAAATGCTCTGCAGAACTGATTCATTTGTGTCTCCGCTCTAAAAAAATAAAATGATGCCTGCTAGTTGCTTTTATTTGACAGAAAACGAAGTGTTGCATTAAGTCTTAGACAGAAAATAAGATGCAGCCCTTTTCTAAAATTTTGAAGGCTACATGCCTTAATGAGAACGATTTACCAATTAAGACTTATTTTTCACAGTGGAAATTGTAGGTGCCAAATTAATATGGAGTGTCAGTGTAACAATTTTTACTTTTAGAAAGGTAAAACTAAGGTGGCTTGATGTTGCGAAGTAACTGACAAGAGGGTAACAGTTAAGTAATGGAAATTTATTTTCGTGTATTTGGTCCTATCATGAATTGTTCTTGCTGGTCCTGTATGTTAGAAGAGAAACAGTAAAGTTATATTTGACAGCAGATTTCCATTGCCTGGTGATCTACTGTCAAAAGGAGGGTAAGGATTTTAAACCTGACAAATTAAACAGGCCCAAATATTTGGTTTTGGGCTGCAAGTTTACAGTGCATAAAGTACATGACATGGTGTTGTGTGTCACCGCTTATTCACACATGCTATTGTTTTGTCTATGCTTTTTGTGCTTGATACACAGCAAGTATATCTGATAGCTTGACGTTTTGTGCGTTTTTATTATTTTTTATTTGTTTTTTTTGCATGTTTGTTGCTGCTTTTGATACTATTACAAGCTCCCCTGTGTTGTGAGGGGATGGTCATGACGATGCCCATCGCTACGCAACAGTTGGTTGAACTTGTTCTGGTTACTAAATTCCACAGATAATGATATTTCATGCTGTGAACATAAGAGACAACACTTCACCAGTGCATGTCTATTTGGCTATAATGGTATTGAAGGAAAATAAAAAGAGATATACAGGATCAAAGTGTGTCACCTGCAGTTAGTCACGTTACTGCCCCTTCCCTTAAAGGAACAGGCAGCCCTACATTTATGTAGCCTTGATTGGACCTAAGGATGAAATTATAGATCTGTGACTCAAGGTGGCCTAATTTCTATATTACATTAGTTAATGATGTTCTGTTTCCTAAGTAACATATGGCTTTTGTTCCTTAAAAGAAAAACAGGTTTTCATTTTTTCCTGAAGAAGGAACTGAAACGTTAGCTAGGAGTACCGTATATGGTGTAGTCACCAACGGTAGAGTTAAAATTTGTGTAACTTTGGCCTTTGTGTATCACCCGTACTCTCGGTGTTGTGTCACATGCCTGACTATCACCCAAATAATTTTTTTGTTCTTCCTATAGATTTTTTCTTTTGTTACTTCCCCTGACCAATGTCGCATCATGCTTAGTTATTGAGATTTTAGCTATGTCCTAGTCCCATTTCTCTTTTTCAAATTCCTTTCACCAGTCAGACCTTTTATTATTATTGATGTATTGTTCAGGTTCACATTTCCAGACTGCAGTGATGTACCAGGGACCCCCATGTTATGTATAATTCCCTTTGTTATGACCAGACTGGTTTTCAAGAATTTGCCTTAGGCCTGCTTCAATGTTTTCCAGCCTGACTGTCAGGGTAGCGATAGACTGGTTAACTGACTCAATATTATAGTAAGACAAGTTTTCCATCTCAATAGGAGATATCTTATGTTTACCTTTTTGAACATGACGAATTTTCAATGTCTATTTTAATTTGGTTTTCGGTTCCCTTCTGTTCCTGCTACTTTAATTTTTGGTGGGATCAGATGTGTCCTAATCATGCAAATATCAGGACCCTCTAGTTCTTGTCTTTTTGTTTGCACATTTGACTATTAGCCTGTGTATTGCATAGTGCACCTGATGCACAGTTTTTAAAGGAAGGTTTCTACATGTCCCTGATAATCGGTATCATGTGATTTCTCTATTGAGATGTTCTAAGATAAGGAGGAACACCTAGACTTAATCATTGAGGAAAATATGTGTTTACCCCATTAGACAATGCCACTGTGTGAGGAAATCCATTCAGATAGAATTCTCATGTAGCTATAGATGGCAGAGAATAATGGAGAGAACCCAATTAAAGATGCTAGAGACCCTGTTTTGCCCTTCTGCCTTTGTCTTTGTATTTTATGCCCATGGTGTATGGCTACTCCTTTGAAGATTGCAGACCACCTGCTTGCAGTCCCCTTGTTAAAAACCATGAACTGTTTTTGTACTAAATTGAAGGGAACTAACAACTGTGGCAAATTTCCTACGTCACTAGATTCTGCGGGTATCAAGTCATAATAACCTGCAGGACATTGATTTAAGCCTAATTCCCATCAGTGACAGCTACAGATGAAAGACGGACGTTTTGGCCCTACAGTCTCAGCACCCAGAAAGTAGCAAAGCTGGACAGCGATCGCCAGCGCATGGTATCGTACTTGCTCCATCAGACGGCGTTGGACATCACAAAACCAAAGTTTCAGTGTAAAAGAGCTAAAGAGAAGGATTCCTGTTGTTGATGGCAGAGCTGTTTTGAGGTTTCATTTCTCTACCTGTCATGTGCTGGTAACCTCTGACAGTGTGCAATCCCTTGAGCCCCTTGGCCTGAGTTTTGGCCACACACCCCATTTTCTTTGCTCCAACAGAAGAAGGGCAGTGCACCGGAGATTTCAAGTTTGGAAAAAGGCACTATATTGTGGTGCCCATGAAAGAGCAGCTTGAGCGTCCTCTGACACTAAATAATGAGTGTTGGAGTCTGAAAGTGCTGCTGAGCTTGAGCTATTTCCCATTTAATGGTGCTTGGGTCTGCACGAGATGATTTGTGCCCTTGATCAATGAAGAGCACATTGTTTGTAGTGTCTGCCACAGAGGAGAGACACTGGTGCATTGCTTTAAGACATTGAGACTTTCGAGTGAGCTGTGGGTGTTTGCCAGGAGGGCACTCCAACTAAGCAGTACTTTTCTCACGAAGAGGCCTGAATTGAGAGGCCCATGCGAAAGAAAACAACAAAAGAAAATTTGATGGACAATAGAAGCCTGCCAGAGAGGCTTTTTGAACGGACTCTGGGCATAGTTGGTTTCACAAGAGGTTTCTGTGTGATTGTATAGACTAGGTGTTAGGAGACTGATTGTTTTGCTGGCATTGTTTTAAAGTACTATTCTGTTTAGTAAAAGCAGAATAAAGTCAATTTTCTGTGGAAAGAGTACCCCCTTTTCACCTTAGAGCATTGATGAGAGTCACCACTGTTCCACCTGAACATACCAAAATTACTGAAATGCAGAGGAGCCCTAAAAATGTTACTAGATAATTTTAGGATTTGCTTTTTGGTTAGGGTTGTGAAAAATTATTATTTCATTTGTAATAGTGGTCACTACTTTCTCCCGTTGTCTATATGTTCTTAATAACGTGTTTTCTAGTGTCTTTTAAACATGACGTTGTCGTTTATGGGTGGGATTGTTTTTCTCTACTCAATTGACTTCTGCACCCACTTCCCAACCTATGGCGGTCATTCTGACCCCGGCGGTCAAAGACCGCCAGGGCGGAGGACCGCGGGAGCACCGCCGACAGGCCGGCGGTGCTCCAATGGGGATTCCGACCGCGGCGGTAAAGCCGCGGTCGGACCGGCACCACTGGCGGGCTCCCGCCAGTGTACCGCCGCCCCAAGCCGAGGGGATTCCGACCCCCCCTACCGCCATCCAGATCCCGGCGGTCCGACCGCTGGGATCCGGATGGCGGTAGGGGGGGTCGCGGGGCCCCTGGGGGCCCCTGCAGTGCCCATGCCACTGGCATGGGCATTGCAGGGGCCCCCGTAAGAGGGCCCCTAAATGTATTTCACTGTCTGCTGTGCAGACAGTGAAATACGCGACGGGTGCAACTGCACCCGTCGCACAGCTTCCACTCCGCCGGCTCGATTCCGAGCCGGCTTCATCGTGGAAGCCTCTTTCCCGCTGGGCTGGCGGGCGGCCTGAAGCCGACCGCCCGCCAGCCCAGCGGGAAAGTCAGAATTACCGCCGCGGTCTTTCGGCCGCGGAACGGTAAGCTGACGGCGGGACTTTGGCGGGCGGCCTCCGCCGCCCGCCAAGGTCAGAATGAGGGCCTATGTCTTTTCCTACTATTGTTTCTTTCCACTCTTTTCACCCTTTTCCTGAACATGAGCAGGTTAGAAGATCAGAATTCGTAAGCAATTGTTTTGTACAGCTTCTGCATCAACACTAGTTAGTAGTGAACATCACTAATTGTTGGGTGTGTGATCTTATGCCACCTACTGCAGATAGAGGTATTACTTACTTTGTCCTGCGATATGTGGCCTCTGTGTTACATCATGCATAAGGAAACCTGCACCAAGAGACGAGCTAAATACTAGGATGATGTTACAGCAACATCTCAACGACTTTAGAAACATAGACCTGGACTCAGATTAGCATGAGAATAGGTTTATTGCCTATGTAAGGGCAAAAGGAGGGTTTGTCGTTCTAAAAATTCTGGACCCATGTAATTTACTTTGCCACAGCAGTACGATTTTAGTATCAAAAGACCGATAATGACTAGTACACTAAGCATGAGCATTTTCGCTCAATTCCAGCAGCGTTTTCACCTCGAAATCACCATTTTCGTCCTGCACTCGTGGCTCCCATTTTATACACGGCAGCCATTTTTAAAAGTTGCCCTCACAAAGGCTTATAATACAGTCAGATTTGATTCCAAGGACACGTACACCTTGATTGACTTTTCTCTGACCTGGGCAAGCTGGAACCATTGCCTCAGGCCAAACCTGTTTGGTCAGTCCCTCTCCCAGTGGCCGAATCAGATAGCATCAAGGCACACCATGCCATAAAACCCTTATTATCGCTCACACACCCTGCCTAATCTTGCTCACACCTGCACCTGCTCTTTTCTTCTTCTTACTTTACGAGGGGGAGGTGCCCGTTTTTATTGGGGGTCCACACTTATCTGATGTAAAATACTAGGCCTTGCCGGGTAATTTATTATGGGTTGGATGACATGAAATATAAGGTTTCATCATGACACTGTTTTTTCCTTTGTAGTGAAAACATGTAAATGACTAACCAAAATGTCAAGAATGTTTGCCTGAAGCTTAAAAAACTGTATATAAGGAAACCTGACTTTGCATTGAAACACAGTCTCCTGAGAACATACAAACCGTGCTGTTGTACTTCTAGGACGCTTGTTACTTGGTTGCAGCCAATAAATTCGATCTTTGACTTCACCTAGAAGACTCTGAGTTTCTGTGGTCTGAATCAGGAAACTACCCGAGGTCTTTGGGTGTACCCTGGCACCACTGGGTTACTGGATCAGTACCGGTTCTGAAAAACCCAGTACCTCAAGGGGTAGCGCTGACTTTTGGATTGAGCACACAGCACCCCCTATTATGGGTTTGTTTTCTATTCCCAGTTGTCCTGGGACTACGGGCCTGATTACAACTTTGGAGGAGGTGTTAATCCGTCCCAAAAGTGACGGTAAAGTGACGGATATACCACCAGTCGTATTACAAGTCCATTATATCCTATGGAACTCGTAATACGGCTGGTGGTATATCCTTCACATTTGGGACGGATTAACACCTCCTCCAAAGTTGTAATCAGGCCCTAAGTGTAGTCTTTTCTTTTCCAAGCTTTGAATCATCATGTTCTTACTAGTCATTTTGACATTCTTCCCTAATTGAGATAGTCTGTTTTTATGGGTATTGTTATTAGCAACATTAACGTGGCAGCCGGCCTTCACTGTCCATATATTGTAACACCAGGGTGTACACTGTTTCCCCGTAGTCCGTTTTTAGTGCCTATTACGGTACTCTGGCTTTCTTAGTCTGTCTTTACTTTCCAAGGAACACGTGACCGTGTACATCCAATGGCAGCCGGTGCCCCTTTGTTGTCTTCCGGGTCGCAAATAGCTATTTTTAAGAAATCGCTATTTCTGAGTCGCAAAATGCAATGTAACAAAATTGCGATTCGGAAATAGCGATTTCTTAAAAATCGCTAATGCAATTTGTGAGGTCCAAATACCGAATCGCAAAAAACTTTGTGATTCGGTATTTGAAAACCACAAATTGCGAAAACGCACACCTGGTACAGCCTGATGACATCACTAGCAGGAAGTGAGTCATCCCAGGCTGTTTCCAGGTGCCACTCCCAAAGGAGCAGTGAGAGAGACACAGCCCAGCCCCACAGAGCAAGTCTGTGAGCAAGCCATGACTGCACAATACCAAGGCCAATTCTGCAAATGGAAAGGAGAAGGGAGAGAGGAAGAGAAAACTGAAGTTCAGTGAGCAGGAACTGGAGGTGCTCACTGAGAAGGTGGTGAGGAGCCATGACTGGCTTTTTGGGAAGAGCTCACTCCAGGTCCCAGAGAGTGAGAAGCGCAAACTCTGGGCGGACATACAAACCAAAATCTGCGCAGTGGGGGTTGTGCAGCGCTCAGTGGAGGAGATTAGAAAGAGCTGGTACGACCTGCGTTCCCGTGCCAAGGAGAGGGTGGCCAGAAGACTACAGGAGGCAAGGAGCACAGGAGGCGGACCATCCACCCAGACACCCTCCACCCCCATGGAAGACCTGGTGGAGTCAACACTGCTCCCAGAAACTGTCAGTGGGGTCACTGACATAGACACGTCCGGTACACCAAGCACCAGTAAAGGTAAGTGCAATAATGAAATGTAACCCCATATGTGTATGTACAAATGCCCCTTAGGAATGAGCAATTAGTGCAAAGCATTGTGAAAAATAATCCATTCCACATCTTAGAAGTGGCACAACAATGCCTTATGTGAGTGGTAGTCCACAACCCAGAGCTGAAAGTAGCACATAAAATGTAATTAAGTAGAGTGACACCCAGAAGAACACAACACCCACTACAAAGTGATATGATGTAACTGTACATTTATTACCATTGAGCAACTTTTGGTGATACATACATAAATGACATGCTGCACATTGTCGTTGCAGATGGCGCAGGCCCAGCAGCATCAGCATGTGCCATTGTGGGGGATGCTGAAACACAGCCTCCATCAGACTCCAACACCAGCGAGTCAGTGAATATTGCGCCAATCAGACGCAGGGCAAGGGCTGTAGCGCTCCCAGATTTGAGCCAGGACTCCGATGACATGGGGGATGAAGGCCACACTCCATCCCCAGAAGGCAGATCCACCGTAAGGCAGGAGTCCCAGCCCCAGCGTCACTCAACACCCCGCAGGAGGCCTCAGTATGCAGGCACACAGCACGTGGAAGTAGGTGAGGGCACATCATTCTTCGGTGGCCTGGAATCCTCTATGCTTAAAGTGCAGCGCCTGCAAAATAAGAACATGAGGGCAATGCATAGGCAGATGCAGGCACACAATGCCAACATGGGGGGGCTGCATAGGCAGTTGGAGTGCCTTAATTCAAACATTTGCAAGCTGCATGAGGGACAGATCACAGCTGCGGAGAACACCAGGGAACTGACCAATGCAGTGAAGGAACTCTGTACAGAGATAAGGCATGAGAGAGTCAGCCACCGCAGGCATGAGAGGCGATTCATGGGGATGTTTAGTGGATTCTGTGGATCTGTCAATCGCCTTGCAACATCTACTGCCCTCATATCGCGGCGTGGCCGCACAGGTGGAGGCAGCACACAGCAGTTGGGATGTAGCCCAGGGACTGGTCCAGATTACAAATGTTCTGGATACTATTTTGGGTAACCGCAGTGCTACACCCAGTGAACTTGGACTAAGGGAGACTGAGGACTCATCTAGCCTCAGCAGCCTTGCAGTGCCCACGACAGATCCTAGGCATCGCAGTACCAGGCACAGCACTGCCACTGAGGCAGATACCAGAGGTGCCGGCGAGGCCACTGTGCACTCGAGTGGATCGCGTGGCCGTAAAAAGTGACTTTGATGGCCACAGGGGACTGACTGCATATTTTGTTTTACAGTGAACTATGAAGACAATAGTGAGACATTGTAAATGGTTCTTTTATGACCCGTGTTTTTTTTTTTTTTTACTAGTGACACTTATGTTACCTGAAGTTAAGGTAATAAAGGTACTAACTACCAGAACACATGGCAGTGAAGTTGTGTTGTTATTACTTACATCTGAAATGGTTGTGCATGATGTCAGCACGCCTTTGCCTGCCCTCTGCTGCACTGGTCCTGTCTGCTGGCTGTAGGGGGGGTATGGGATCATCATCCTCATCTGAGTCTGGATCAGATATTTCAACAGGTATGCCCCTGTGGTAGCTATATTGTGCAGGATCGCACATGTGGCCACTATTCTACAAGTCGTGTCCGGGCTGTACTGTAGTGCCCCTCCACTTTTGTGGATGCACCGGAAGCGACTCTTCAGCAGGCCAAAGTTGCGCTCCACCACATTGCGGGTTGCCCTGTGTGCTGAATTGTATCTCTGTTCTGCTGCTGTTGTAGGATTTAGGTAGGGTGTCAACATGTAGGTGCACACTGCATAGGCACTGTCTCCTGGAAGGAACAGAGGGTATAATGAGTAACTGAGCCATCTGACGTCACAACGGCATCAATGCACCAGTGTACAGAGGAACAATACCTAGTAGATATCCTTCACCAAACTCCCCAGCTAGCAGTCTTTTGTGAGTCTCGCTGTGGCGAAAGATGTACGAATCACGTGTGGTCCCTGGGTAGCTGGCCACGAGATCAGTTATGATGTAGGAGGCATTGCATATCACCTGTATATTCATGGAATGTTGGTATTTACGATTGCGGTACACATATTCTGTGGCCGATGGTGGACAGATTGCAACATGTGTCCCATCTACGGCACCTAGGACGTGGGGGAACTGTGCTATCTGGTAGAAATCGATTTTTGTCTGCTGTATTTCCTGTGGGGTGTGGGTGAATCTGATGTACTGGTGTATCCTACTCAGCATGGCGTTAAGAAATGTATTGAAAAATCTAGAGAGGGCACTCTGTGATACTCCTCCAGCTGCTGCTATGACCCCTTAATAGCTCCCTGAGGCAAGTAAGTGCAGGGAGCATAATTCTTGCACATGGGTGGGTATGCTATTAGTCCTATGTGTTGTGCGCTGCAGTATGGGTTGTAGCTCAGCTATCAGGTCAAGTATCATGGCTGAGTTCAACCTGTACTTATCATATATTTCCTCCTCAGTCTGGTCAAAAAGGGTAATGCGCACTCTGAATATGCGCTCCTGTCTCCTCCTCCCGCTCCTCAAACCTGCCAAGATCCTCATTCTCCTCGCCATGACGCAGAGTGCAGCCATTGTGGAAAAGAGTCTGAGGCATTCTGGTCCTCTTTATATATGTTGCACCTGGTTACCACCTGGTTTCACTACGTGGTAATTTGCATGTGCAAAAGGCCATTCTGCGAAAATTAGCAATTTTCGAATTTTTGATGCATCGAATTGCAACATGGTTTTGCGTGTGCCATTTTGCGTCTCGCAATTTCTGACGTGAAATACCAAGTCTGTATTTGCGAGTCACTTTTCCGACTCGCAATTTGCGAAATCCTAATAGTGGTTCGGTATTTCATGTCGCAAATTGCGAGATGCAAAATGCGACACACAAAACCATGTTGCTTCGCAAAAATTTGCTAATTTTGCGATTCCTTGTTTTTGGCCTGCAAATGCCTTTCATGCACCGCAGACCACGTTTTTGCGTTCGCAAACGGCCAAATTCTGCAATTCGCACCGTTTGCGAATGCAAAATGGTTTGATACATCGGGCCCAATGTGTTTTACTGGTCAGGAGTGGCTTTCACTATAGGAATGCTCTCAGACCCATGGCCTAGATGATGTTTGTGGGCTGGATTGGTAACATGATGAAATTGCAACTGTTGAGGGTTCTGAACATGTCACTACAAATTTGTATTTCCTAGGAAGACTTAATATTTCTAAATAATTTGTATTGACGTGTTTGAAATGCTTGTGAGTGATGTGACAAAATTGGGTGATAGCAATACAGGCAAACAAAATCTCACAAAACATTTTCTCTTTCTCTTTCCTACAGGTCAATGCCCATCGGAATAAGGCGATATGGAAGGCCATCACCAAGAAGATGCAGACCCTAGGGGTCTATTGGCAGCACAGCGTCCACTGTTGCAAGAGGTGGGAGGGCATACATCGCTTGACCTGACAGTCATGTGTCCAGCTCTGCTAGTCCTCCCAACTTGGGAAGAACATGGGCTGCGCCCTGACCCCCCTAATGGCACGTATACTTGCGGTGGCCTCTGTGGCAGTTGAGAGACCAACATCAGCAGCATTAAGGAGGTAAGTTCTAGTGTGAGATAAACATGTTAAATAACTCATGTTTTGTTACAGCAACTAATTTTTAAAACAACAACATTAAGGTTGACATCTGTCCAATGCAGATGGAGAATCGTTGAATGTGTAAGTTTAGGCCAAGGTCTATGATGATATGTTTTGTAGGTTATATTTTGCTAAAAGATACCACCTGTTTTGTGTTCCCTGCCAAAGGACTGGTGTGAGCAGACACATGCCTGTCTAAACAACACATATACATCTGTTACATTAATGGCATGAGGGGCAGTGGTGCTAGACAGAACACTGGTCTTGATTTGTGAGGTGTGATGCTCCCTCCTTATCATGAAAGATGTTACGTTAGCCCTATGACAGGTGACATAGCATTACATGCTACCATGATACAGTGACTGTTCCAAATGTCACATTGGTAAGTTGGTTCAATAGACAAACAAGAGTAAGCATGTTAGTCAAAATGACTAGTGACATCAGAATAAATCGCTATATTTATGAATCCAAACATAACCCTGATGTGTTTTTGAACCAACATATAATTTCATTCATTTAAAAAGTGACAGATTTGCATTACGTATTACTCCTTCACAAATATGCATGTAGGCCAGTCTGTTTGGTGACATATGAGCATGATAGGCATACCATTTTTGGTACAACACAGACAGGAATGTGTACTCATTGTTGACAGAGTAGACCATCCATTCCGGATCTCCGACCGACCCATGCCCCCACCACGTCTCCAACAAGGCCGACTGCATCATCGCACCCCATCTCCGGGACATCATTAACTGCTCCTTCAACACCGCCACCTTCCCGGAGAGCTGGAAGCATGCCGAACTCAGCGCCCTCCTGAAGAAACCCGCAGCCGACCCTACCGACCTCAAGAACTACCGCCCCATCTCGCTCCTCCGGTTCCCTGCCAAAGTCATCAAGAAGACCGTCAACAGACAGCTAGCCGCCTTCCTCGAGACTAACGAATCCCTCGACCACTCGCAGTCCGGCTTCCGTGCCAACCACAGCACCGAGACCGCCCTCATCGCAGCCACTGACGACATCCGAGCCCTGCTCGACAACGGGGAAACATCGGCACTCATCCTCCTGGACCTCTCCGCAGCGTTCGACACTGTCTGCCACCACACCCTAGTGCAACGCCTCAGCAACATCGGAATCCAAGAGAAGGCACTAGAGTGGATCATCTCGTTCCTCACCGGAAGAACCCAGAGAGTCCGCCTCCCCCCGTTCAGTTCCGAGGCCACCAAAGTCATCTGGGGCGTACCGCAAGGATCGTCACTCAGCCCCACCCTATTCAACGTCTACATGAGCCCCCTCGCAGCCATCACACGCCAACACAACCTCAACATCATCTCCTACGCCGACGACACCCGGCTGATCCTCTCCCTCACCAACGACCCAGCCACCGCCAGAACCAATCTGCACGAAGGGATGAAAGACGTAGCCGAGTGGATGATGAATAGCCGCCTGAAGCTGAACGCAGACAAGACGGAAGTCCTCATCCTGGGATCATCAACCTCTGCCTGGGACGACTCCTGGTGGCTCCCTGCACTGGGCAGCGCACCCAAACCAACGGACCACGCACGCAACCTGGGCTTCATCCTGGACTCCTCCCTCTCGATGACCAGACAAGTCAACGCTGTTTCATCATCATGCTTCAACATCCTACGCATGCTCCGAAAGATCTTCCGATGGATCCCCACCGAAACCAGGAAGACGGTCACCCAGGCCCTCGTCACCAGTCGACTGGACTACGGAAACACCCTTTACATCGGAACCACGGCCAAACTACAGAAAAGACTCCAACGCATCCAGAACGCCTCCGCACGCCTCATCCTCAACATCCCTCGACACAGCCACATCTCCGGACACCTGAGAGACCTGCACTGGCTCCCCGTCAGCAAGAGAATCACGTTCCGTCTCCTCACCCACGCACACAAGGCCCTCCACGACATGGGCCCCAGGTACCTCAACAACCGCCTGACCTTCTACACTCCCACCCACCAGCTACGATCGATCAGCCGCGCCCTCGCCGCCGTTCCACACATCAGGAAAGCCACCGCGGGAGGAAGATCCTTCTCCTACCTGGCAGCCAAGACTTGGAACTCCCTCCCCATCCACCTCCGTATGACCCAAGACCACCTCTCCTTCAGGAAGCAACTCAAGACCTGGCTGTTCGAGCAGTAGCGGTCCCCCTCCTCCCCCAGCGCCTTGAGACCCTCCGGGTGAGTAGCGCGCTTTACAAATGACTGATTGATTGATTGAGAGTACCAAAGACCCTTAAACATTTTCTATATCCTTTGTTGTGTACAGATGATGTATGAATGGTTGCGAAAATGGGATATTTAAAGGGACTTGTGCATATGATAGGTTCCAGCCCATTTATGTTGGAGTACCCCATCTGGAAAAATCAATATCCGGACCAAAACATGACTCATTTTGTAAATGTGTAAATGCAGCACATTGACATTTATAACCTTTTTCGTGACTTAGGTTCACTATACACAGGCCACCCATTCAGAGGCGTTATACATTTCCTGCAGATAACTCTAAATGGATATGAGAGTCAAGGTCATACATGAGATAGGAGATAACACTGTGAATGGTTCCTGACAATGTTACATGCATGCATGAGATAATGATAATAAGGAACCAAAGTTTAATAGCCTTTAAGCAGGTGAACTCCCACATCCAAACCCACCTCTCCCAAATCAAAAGCACCACACCCAAATCCAAGCCCTCAACTCCCAAACCCAAAGACCCTCCCAAAGATCATTAAGGTGCCTCCTCTCTGCCCAATAGATGCCCCTGCCTGAGGAGGTTGTATTTGGTCATGCAAATAGGAGGCCAGCTATGGGCATGCAACCCAGGATTGGGACCATTGACATTTATGCAGCTTCTTAGTACATTCATTTGCTTGAATATATGTTTTGAGAGAATGATCTCACTTTTCCACAAAAAATGTTATTTTCTTTACAATACCTTTGTCCTGGCATTATGTTTGTTATTGTTATTAATTGTTTGCTGATAGTGTAATTTCTGCTAATGTATGTGCTGTACACTCATACCAAGGTGATGTGACTTTCATACATCTTTGACACGTTTGGAGTTTAAAGCTAACATTGGCTATATATTGTGCATACACCCACTTGTATCATTGTGCAGTGCAATTTCTACTTTATATAGGGTTTGCATTGCTCAAATTAGGTGTCCTCTTTATGTAAAGGTTATGCTAGTTTTGAGTAAATTATTGCACACATCTATATGGACACATTTCTATTTGAGATTTATGTGACATTTCCATAGGTGTCCATTGCTATGGAGGCAGTTAGTACAAGATTGGTGGGTGTTCCTAACATAGTGAGGAGTGTTTTTTATTTGTAACAAACTATGACAATACACATATATGCTTTGTACATCATTGTGCTATTGCTTGCAAATATTTTTTAACATGCATGAGTCCAGTGCTAATGTACACAGACAATCCTGTGGATGATGTGTAAAACAGTGACTTACCTTTTGTTCTGGCAACAGCAGGGTTGATTTTCGTCCTTGGTCTAGGAGCAGCAGCAATGGTAGGACTTGTACAATCAGGTTCATGGCAGCAGGAAATGAGAAAACTCAAAAAGGTAAGTTTTGTGCTTTTATCCATCCTAATCCACCAACTCAGGTGTGGAAGTTTGGCCGCCACAGTTACATCAGCGTGAAACCATATCATTATTGGCTGCCAGCCGCTTTTGCCCATGGCGCAGTCCATCTGGGTGAAGATTTATGGCAGTGATGGCAGTTCATCAGCTGTATTTTGTCTATGGAACCACCAACATCTTAAATAGAATGGGTGGACCGCCAAGGCAGCGGATGGGAAAACCAACGGAAAAACGACTGCAGGACATTTACCACCAACTCTAAATTAGGGCCTAAATTCTGAAATGACCCTTCAGTCCTTCAGTTTTACAATGTAGTCTTCATTATTATGTGCTAATATATTTTCCTTTTGTACCAATATTGATGATATTGATAATTGAAAGGCTATGCTATCCAAAAGCATCCATTGTGACAGTATCAAGCCTTATACTGGTGCAAAGTTCAATTTTGTATTGACACCATATGCCACAAAAATGCACAGAAGAAGGAAAAACACATTGCCCCTAAATATTGTGGCTATATGATAACAATAAAACATTTAAATGTAAAAAAATGAACACATGCATATAATTTTAAAAGAACAGTACTGTTTTATTATGTATAATTAGGGAAGACATAGAAACCATTTTTAGTTTTATTACACATGCAAAGAAAATATGGTTCTTAGAGGAAGAAAGAAAATGTACTATTTGGGTCAAGTTATTGGACTCCGAAGACATCTTTAAAACAAGAATTGGCAAAACCAATTGGTCTGGCATTGGCTGCCCACTTTATAATTTTGCTATTTTGTTTTGTTTCATAATGTTTTTTATAAAAATGTATTTAAAACATTTTTGTTATTCAGAGCACAAATTCTGCCAGTAGTCCCTCCAGAAACAGAGAAAACATTTTCTATATAAATTCAGGTTGTGCAAGAGCAGAATGCCATCATTCACTCATAAATCAGCGAACAGCTGAAGTTGTATGACTATTGTCCATGTTGTGCTGTAGTGGGCAGAAACAAAATGTGAATAACAAAACAACAGACGATGGATGAAGAGGGATGTTTGAAAGCTCTGATATCTATATTTTATATAATTATTACTAAAATCACAAGCAGCAGATTTTAAAGGCTAAGGAATGTACATTTTTAAAAAACACGTGAAAAGTACAGTTTTGGCCTTCCATCCCTATCACTGAAGTACACTTATTTTGAGGTGGGTGTGAGAGAGCGTAGCTTATATAATCTATATTAACATGAAATATTTATACATTAATGTGCAATGATGCTGCATAGAAACTATGATAATAGCGATTTTGCTTAAACGTGCACTTGAATTGTGACCACGATGAGTGGCCACCAATGTATACGCAAACTAATAATGATGAATAAAATGTTTATGTTATGTTCAATTAAGCTTATATTAACATTTGCATTACTGACTCTGTATTGAAAATCCTCATAGGCCTTAAGTTAGCGTGAGCTGCAGCTTAGCTGCTCGGCTCTCATATTAAATGCATTTTTTCTGTTTTTCAGTGTGCTGACTCACAAGGGGCCATGACCCCGCAATGTTCTTTTTCCTTCAAGCTTGAAATATGAATGTAACCATGTTAAATCTGTTCCCAGGCGCATCTTCGGTGCTCTGGAATGAATGTTATAAAATATTGAAACAAGTGTAGATTAATGTAATGTACAAGGTCATTCAAACCGGGGACGACAAAGAACTGCTGACCAAAAGATGTACAAAGAATTACCAAGAGATGAAGTAACGCCGGATGTGCCACCTCTGAAGACGTCAATTACGAAGACCAATCAAAAACTTGTAAAACAATATGGGGTGAAGATTGGGATTAATAATAGGTTAAAGATAGTGGGGTATAACAAGTGACCAATAGAATTTTAGGGGAATGTACTACGAAAAAGGGATAAAAACCCATGTCACGGAGAGATCAAGAGAGCGAGTTAGGGAATGCTATTGATTTTATCCAGAAACTTTGTCACTCTGATTCATGATTTGAGACTTATTAAAACCATCCTCGCCCGTAGGCTGCCCATTTACACTTTTCCTCCTTATGAGGGAAGTGCCCCTTTGCCTATTAGTTAGTTCCTGACTGATGACGTTTTGACTGATGTCCTGAAGACGAAGACTGAACCTGTGCGCTGACCTATTCTTTGGAGGGTAATTATCACATTGTATTTGTAATTTGTCTGTTTGCTTTTCCTTTCTAGGTACCAACTGCTTGTTTTGACGGAGACCATAGCAAGATGTTTTTTCAAATTGGTGTTCTAAATCGTTTTGCATGAAGCCCAACATGCGAATGCTAATCAGTGGTTAGGACAGGGGTTCACTAAAACTGACGCAAATAGACAAACAACTGACATTATGCTGTGTTGAACTGACGCGTATTTGACACTCTGCTATTCTTGATTTATGTTTACGCCGTGCAATGTTCTGATGTTTGTTATTCTCGCGTTAATGAAATCTTATCACAGCTGCCATATTGTGACTATGCTATTATGTTTCTTGGTGTGAGATTAACTCATTTACTTGTAGATTGTAACCAATATGGAATAAAATTCATAAAATTCTACTAAACTGGTGTGGTTATTCATGGCTGAAAGGTCATGTTAGCATCATTGAACTGATTAATGACTTTGACTAAAGTGAAATGTATTGTTGTGATAAATATTGATGACATTATTGATATATTGATTGATATATTGATCAGCTATCTCGTCCTACGGTGTCTCTCAACTGGGTCTAAAGATTCATTGGCCTAAAACGAGTCCTAATGTGTGATAAATTAGCATAAAGGGACGCGTTAACAGTTCTGGTAGCAGAGCGACGGTTTGGCCCTTTGGGGCCCTAGGACGGAGAATCATTGTTTAATTTGTTTTTCTGAGATAATGCATATTGGAGGTATGATGTGCTTCTAAATTCACCATGACTTTCCCGTGATCTCGGAGCCTGCCTAAGTGAGTTGGGAATGTTCTCGGTGTCATAGCGTGTGTGGTATAGGGTTTTGCGCTTGCTAAGCATATGCTTTTTTGCAGGTGATTGTGAAAACTGTGTGTATTTAGGTCAGGTAAATGTTGTTTTAGAAGGAGTGGGCGTACTCCGCAGTATGAGAGCAGGGAAGTCGGCGTACTTCATGTGAGTGTGGCACTTGTGCTCAAAATTATCCACGTGGTTGGTTGTTTTGTACGGACCCGTCGTGGTCTAAGACTCCGGAGTATATTGACAAGTGTAGGAGACACTTGGGTTTATGTTGTAATCTGTGCGGTTTAATAGGTCGATCGGGTGTGGTTGACAAGCCGAGTTTGAGTCAAATTGTATGTGTGAAACCTTTGATGGAGATTTGGCAAGTTCTAAAGTGCACTAGGACGAACCATTGACAAGTCGAGAGAAGGATTTGCGGGTCGAATTCTGCTTGCGTATGCGGGGACTAAGAAAGAGAGAGTAGCGGCTGAGGCTTCATGTGAAATCTCTGTAAAGTTCTGAAGCGAATGTATTACCCTTCCTGTAGTAAACCGGCAGATTTGTGTTGTTGTTAAAGGTGCTCGCAGTAATTTTGCATTAGTTTGTGTGAATTCAGTGAGGGGAGGACGAGCTGCAAGACTTTGTCAGCTGCAGTGTGTGAGTGTGACATCAGTGGTACCACGCTGAGATAGGTCAGTTGTCGAGAGGGGTCGCGCAAGGATTGGCTGCCATCCGTGAGAGGCAATAGGTGGAGAAAGGTGGGTGAAGAGTGTCCTGGGAATGAAAGTCATTTTCTGATTAAATAACAAATAAGAGAAAACGCAAAGATGAATTTTGTCAAGGCTTTTAAGAGTTCTCTGAAAGGAGATGCATACATTATGGCGACTGAAGGGGAGCCTACACCGCCTGGAGGTACTCCAGCCTACATGGTTATGGAGGAAAAGGGTTTGGAGCCTTGTTTATGGATGAAACAGTGGCACAAATTAACAGAGAAAGAGGGATGTCTAGCGTTCCCAGAACACGGGACGTTCAATCCGAAGGTGCTAGAAAACTTAAGGTGGATGTTAAGTACACAAAAACCACCTCCGAGGCCAGCTCAGTATGAGGCTTTAGCGATTTGGGATCTAATGGCCCTTAAACATAGACAAGAAAGATTCCAAAGGAGATTAAAAAGAGCCGAAAAGTCTTATGCAGAAGCCAGATGGGATAATGAGAACAAAATGTGGAGATGGGGAATAGTTAATGGATTAAAATTGTTCCCAGCAATAACACAGGGAGAAGAGACGCAGGGAAAGAAAGTCTCCTGTAAAACAGACAAAGACTCTAGTAACCCTAAGGAAACTAAGAGACCTTGGCAAGAGGAAGACGATTCAGATGACGTGGAATTCAAGGACCGAATATTACATGATCGCCCGCCACCTTATGCGGTGAGCGACAATATCCCAAGCACTAGTATGGGTCCTGGGAACCAGACGCAAGAGAAGGGAGTTACTGATACGGTTCAGACTAGTGATACGGCTTCGATACAGAATAGTGTCAGTGTACCCACTGCGCCAAACATGCAGATACAGTTGCAACCTCCACCGCAGATACAGAGAATCTATCCAGACGTCCCAGTACTTGAGACTACTACAAATCTGATAGTGCCGCCAGACCCGATATATACAAAATCGAGGTTAGTGCAGATTGAGTCGACACCGAAATTACTGTCCCAGCCGCAGCCACAATTGATACCAGGATATAACCCAGTAGCCGGTCCTCCATTAGTACCTGTCCCGGGTACTTTAGAACAGACCTATGGAGTTACTGCTCCACGGAGTTTAGGACCAGGTCAGACACCCGCTGCAATATCATTACCGATTACTGTTGGTCCACCGGTGCCATTGTATGCACAAGGTAAATCTGGCGTATGTGATCAGGGAGTAATGACCCAGGATACGATAAGAGGAGGGTCCATAGGAACTCCCCAGTTAATGGCTCCAGGAGAACAAGCGGTTGAAAAACCCAGATCTTTAATAGATCTTAGCCCAGTGGAAGCACCATTAGAGGCAATGCGTCAGGTAGGGCTAGGGGTATTAACCACACATACGATAAGTACGAATACTTCACAGTCACCAATGATGCATGCAGGAAACATTTCACTGCAAGGCTTTACAATACAACAGTTGAATGAGTGGTTAGAAAAGACCTATGCTTCACAAAAGACTACAGTGACTGCCGTAGAACCGGAAAAGATAGGGCAAGATGAGTACCCAAATTTCGTGAGGTTGGGAGTGGAAGCTACTGGATTAGTGGACGGAACAATGGGGGTGAACAGATTAGAGTCCTACACAGAAGCAGAGTTGAGATATCTGTGTCCTAAAATTACTAAAGAGGTGGGCAAGGTGCATCAGAGATTAGCGAACCTGGCAGACAAGTACAACATTGATATTGAGAACACTGAACATTTGAAAAGAAGCTACAGATTAGACTTTGATTCAAAAGACTTTGAGCACACGAGGTCTGCTGGAATGAAAGTGCATTTAAAAGAAATACTGCAAAGTGCGCAAATCTGGGGCGCGCTAGAAAAATGGGAAGGCAAAGAAAAGAGATAAGGAGAAAGGAGACAGCCCAGGGTCGAGTCAGACTAAAGCTTCACCCAATGCAGAATCAGTAAAAATACTACCCATGAGAGAAACAGCTGGTGGTGTTTTAATTAATGTGCCGTGGTCCTGAGGAGACATCCTATCTTTTACAAATGATTATACCAGGTTAAGGGAGAAACCGATCGAGTGGTACCAACAAACAGATAGGTTTGTGAAACTTGCAAAATGTCTCTGGGAAGACGTGAATACTTTGTTTGAGATCATTGTTCCGCCTGATTTGTGGCTCGAGTGCAAGAGAGGGGTAGATTGGCCGACGAAGGAGCTGGCAAGGGATACAGTGACCAGAGCACCCTCTGAGGAGGTGATGAAGTATTATCATAAGGAGATTGAGTTTTTGAAGCAGAAAGTGTCGCCGAAGGTGACCGATTGGCAGAAAATCGACCGGACCTCGCAAGAGGTTAAGGAATCAATACATGCTTACTATGAGAGGTTGTTAAAGGCATTCAAACATTACAGTGGTACTGAGACCATCGAGCCGAAAGATATGAACCACCTTGTATTCAGATTTGTTGAAGGGCTGAGACCAGAGGTTAGCCAGATGATTAAGAATCATTTGATTTGTTGGCAAGCGAAGCCGATTGATGAGGTGTTGCAGTATGCGAAATACTGTAGCGACGAAATTGAGCTGAAGCAGAAAAAGTTGAAAGAAAAGGTGATGGTGATGCAGATAAGGGCTGCACAGGCAGGAATAAAGGGAAATGGAGTCCAACAGATGATACAGCAGCAACCGCAAATGAATGGTGTGTTTCAGGCGCAACCAAGAGGTCGCGGTCGAGGTTTTGTGAATCGCGGTCCAGATTTAAATACTGTTGTGGTCCAAAACGATGTGCAGGGGATGAAAAAGATGTCACCATGTCACGCGTGCGGGGGCGCGGGGCATTGGAAACGGGAGTGCCCGAATGTGGTGCAGGATGGTGTCGTTCAACAAAGCACTAATGTCGGTACATTCCAAAACATGAGAGGACCGAAAATGAGAAACCAAAACCAGAATTTTCAAAATAACATGATACAAATGCAAGGGGTACAGCCCGTGCAGCAGATACAAATGCCGCGTGTACAGCCAGCACAAATACAACAAGTACAACAGCAGGTTCCCATGGTACCTAGACAGCAAATGCAATTACCAATGGCTCCAATGGGACAGCAACAGGTGATGCTTCTTCAGCAGGTCGCAGGTCAGGTAATGAGTCAAAATAACACAGTGCAACAAATCCCCTTGCGAGGTGAAGATGGAATGAATGAGGAGTGGTCAGATGACAGCTCAGATAGCGAACAATGCAGGCTTGCAATGTCCTTAGAAGTAGATCAGAGGGGACCCTATGTAGAGGGAAAGGTAATGGGTCACAAGGTTTCATTACTGGTTGATACCGGAGCTACACGCTCTACAGTCAGAAGTGCAGAGGTTCCGAAATTACCACTTTCAGGGCGTACCATAAGGGTGGTCGGAGTAGCAAACCAGTACCTGACAAACCCGATTACAGATCCCGTACAGGTTGAGATCGGCAACTTCCAGGGGCTGCACAAGTTTGTAGTCTGTGATTCGAGTCGGGTATCCCTACTGGGAAGGGACTTACTGTGCAAGACAAAATGTTCGATTACATGTACCAATGATGGAATCGAAGTGCAAACAAACAGTGATGATGAGGGAGATGAAGGTCAGTTTTCAGAATTAGAGACAGGAACTACAAATGAAGATTACCCCTTGATTACATTGTTCCCGATGCTTACAGTGATTCACCTACCTGCCGAATTACAAGGAACAATGACAGAGAAAGTGTGGGATTTGACAGGAAAGGAAGTGGGACTGATAAAAGGTGTGGAACCAGTTAAAGTACAGGTGAAGCCAAATGCAGTGTTTCCCCAGGTGCCACAATATCACATGGCACAAGACGTTCTTATTGAAGTATCACAAATAATTACAGACTTTATGAAACAGGGAGTCCTGAAGGAAGTGTTGAGCAGCCCATGTAACTCACCGATAATGGGTCTGAAAAAGCCTTGTGGGAAGGTACGAATTGTGCAGGATTTGAGGAAAATAAATGAGACTGTGGTAAAATGTTGCCCCATAGTGCCAAATCCAGCGGTAATCATGTTTCAGGTTCCATGTGATGCTGAGTGGTTCACCGTTGTAGACCTGTCACAGGCCTTCTTTTCACTACCTCTTCACGAGGGCAGCCAGTTTTTGTTCAGTTTCAAATTCCTGGATAAAGTGTACAGTTGGTGCAGAATTCCACAAGGGTTTTCTGAATCACCGTCCATCTTTAATCAAATATTGAAAAAGGATTTAGAATCCTTAGTACTGCCTTTTAATTCGACTCTAGTACAGTACATTGACGATTTGCTGATCGCATCCAAGACAAGAGACAACTGTAAATATGACACAATTGCCTTACTGAATCATTTGGGAAAGAACGGACATAAGGTGTCACCAAAGAAGCTGCAGTACTGCCAGAAAGAGGTAAAATATTTAGGGCTTTTGATTGAAAGAGGGTCCAGGAGAATATAGAAAGAAAGAATAACAGCCATTTTGCAAATGAACCCCCCAACAACGAAGAGAGATGTCAGGATGTTTTTGGGAATGGTGGACTACTGTTGCCAGTGGATACCCAACTTCTCGATTATATCAAAACCATTGATAAAGCTGACAGGTAAAGAGATTAAGGATGAACCGTATACCATAGCTTTGTCCAAAGAAGAGCTCGAGTCATTCATGGAGCTAAGAGAGTGCATGTGCAGGGCACCAGCTTTAGGTATGCCTGACTACACGAAGCCTTTTCTACTGTTTTGTCATGAACGTGATGCTTGTTCTTTGTCTGGTATGACACAGGTCCATGGAGGTGCAAATCACCCTGTAGCATATTTTTCAGCTACCTTGGATCCCGTCACAGCAGCCTTACCGGGTTGTTTGCGCGCAGTTGCAGCAGTTGGTCAGAGCCTTACGCAGTGCGAAGGCATAGTCATGGGATACCCCCTAACAGTAATGGTTCCACATTCAGTTGAAATTTTGTTGACTCGAACTAAAACTCAGCACATGACAAATGCTCTACTTACCAAATATGAGACAATCATACTGGGGTCGCCTAATGTTTTGCTGAAACGATGTACTGTGTTGAACCCGGCAACTTTACTTCCTGCTGAAAATACTGAAGTTAACAATGAGGAAGAAGTTGAGCATGACTGTCTTGAGGTAACGGAATTATGTACCAAGCCACAACCAGATATTCAAGACACACAGCTGAAAGAAAATGATTGCATTATGTTCGTTGATGGGTCTTGTTTGAGAGATTCCATCGGAACACTGAGAGCTGGTTACCCTGTATGTACCATAGCCGGTATCATCGAAGCCTCCTGGCTCGAGAGAGTGTTTTCTGTACAAGTGGCAGAGTTGATTGCCCTTACCAAGGCATGCCACGCAGCTGTAAACCTGAGAGTCACTATCTATACTGATATCAGATACGGATTTGGAATTGTACATGATTTTAGCCAACTTTGGTCGCAGAGAGGTTTCATGACCTCTTCTTGTTCTCCTGTGAAAAATGGTGAACAAATCAAAGACTTGTTACATGCGATTCAGTTACCTTTTGAAATTGCTGAGGTGAAATACAATGCTCACGTTAAATCACAGTACTTTGTATCTATGGAAAATGGCTATGCAGATCAAGTCGCAAAGTTTTGCGCATTGAACTGTATATCATTCAAGGATCAGTGGGAGTTGTTACCACAAACCGAAAATGACACATGCTTGAACCTTGCATTAAGGGTAGTCGACACCCTAGACGAGCTAAAGACACTACAGGGTTGTGCTAGCAAAGAGGAAAAACACTCCTGGCAAAGAATGCAGTGTGTACAGAGAGCTGACGACTTATGGGTCTCAGAGGAGGGGAAATTAGTTTTGCCAAACAGTATTCTGTCTCAGTTCGCTAGGCTATATCATGGACAGGCTCATCTTGGAAGGGATCCAATGATCAGGTCATTCAAAATCAATTGGTACAACCCAAAGTTCAGACATGCCGCAGAGGTTACCTGTCACAGGTCCATCATCTGTCAACAGATGAATGCGGGAAAAGGGACTGTGGTGACTTTGAGCCACATCGGGAGAGCTGGTGGTCCATTTAGCAAGATGCAAATGGATTTCATTGAAAGGCCTGTTTGCGGAGGATTGAAGTATGTGTTGGTGATTGTGTGTGTTTTCAGTCACTGGATTGAAGCTTACCCCACACTTAGAAATGACAGTCTCACAGTTGCAAAGCTGCTGCTTAGGGAACTAACACCCAGGTTCGGGTTTCCAGTCTCTATAGAATCAGATAGGGGCAGACACTTCGACAATGAGGTGATTAAACTCCTGTGTGCCGCATTAGACATCGAACAAAAGCTGCATTGTAGCTACCACCCTGAAACATCAGGACTAGTAGAGCAAATGAATGGTATCTTGAAATCGAGGATGGCAAAGATGTGCGCAGCTACCAATATGAAATGGCCAGATGCATTTCCCTTAGTGCTGATGTCGATGAGAAATACCCCTGATAAGAAGACAGGACTATCGCCCCATGAGATACTCATGGGCAGAGCTATGAGGTTACCCGCAGTACCTGCAAATGCTCTAGTGAATATCACGGATGATATGGTGTTGGACTACTGCAAAGGTTTGGCTGATGTGATTTGCTCTTTTTCTGACCAGGTAGAAGCTAACACATTGCCACCGATTGGGGATCCAGGTCACACCCTGCAAGCCGGTGACTGGGTGGTTGTCAAGAAGCATGTGAGAAAGTTGTGTTTGGAGCCGCGCTGGAAGGCTGCCATCTCAAGTAATCTTGACAACAACCACTGCTGTGAAATGTGCAGGCGTTCCGAATTGGATACATGCCAGTCACACAAAGAAGGCAACGTGTCCAACTGACAAGGAACTTGAAGTTTCTGGCACAACAATCCCAGAGAGGGAAGTCTCAGGGCCAGAAAACAGCCAAGAAGGAGCTGAGACTGCAGGAGAGCCCACTGAGAACAGCCTAGTCCCTCAAACAGTGAACGAGTTCGAGAGAGGTGACAGTGTGCCTATCTCAGTAGAGGCAGCAGGAGAACTAAATCAAGGAGAGGTTCTCCCAGAAGTAGACGGATACGGGTTGGAACTTGAACCCGTTACAGATCAAGAAGAAGAAGAAGGGGAAATAATAGAAAGAGACCAAAGTGTACCGGCATCCCCTGAACCAGTAGCAGGTCCATCAATCGAAAACACCATATTACAAGAGGAGGGTGCTGTTCAGCGTCCTGAAAAAACAAATCGGAAGAAGAGGCATAAGGATGATAACTGGCCAGAGAAACCGGTTGCAAGGGTAAGAAGCATGCCATGTCAGAAGAGACTGATACATCCCCAATAGAAGATCTAAGTGAAGGAGAATTGCAAGGTGAACGCAGATTGAAAAGAAAGAGAATCGCAAATAAAAGGTACACAGGTCCTGAGTGGGCTTATGCAACAACATCTGAATGGCAACAAGAATTCCTAGCATTCTGTTTTGATCGAGAAGTACCAGGCCAATACTACGGTACCTGAAATAACTCAAAGAAAAGACTTTGTTAACATTGAAAATTTGAAAAACGGAAGAAAAAGAGACTTATAAACTACCGGATACGACACTGATAACCTGATTTGACTTTGAGAACCTGATTATGACAAGCTGCTAACCTGATTTGACAAAGGGGTCCTGGAGTGAGTGAAACGCTGTAAATATACGCAGAGAGAAAGAGACTTTTTGCATCAAAGAAAAAAAAAAAAAAAAAGAGTTTTATATCATCTTCAAGTCGATTGTTATTCTGCTATTTGATTCTATACAGACATGGCTTATAATAGAGGTAGTAACAAGAAGGGTAAAGTGTGTGGTTGGTTAAGCCTTATAATAGGTATTGTGTGTGCAGTAATAATTGTGGGAGTGATTGTGGGAATGCTGTGGTTAGATAAGAAAGCAACAAACGCTGTTTTAAAACCTGAGACTACAACATTAACACCGTGGGAGAGGTTTGAACAGGATGCAAGGCACTTGCATGAGGGAACTAATTCAAAGGGGGAGCTCTCTACTAATGTCTTCTATCGCTTGCTGAATGAGTATGTTGAGACCATGGATGCGAAAAACTGTTATGTGTGTACAAAGATTCCTTCATCAGTGCAAGAAGGGGTCACCTATCACAGCTTTACACTAACATACGGGATAAGTTGTAGCTTGCTATTAACAAGATTCTATAATCAAGAGCATGTGCAATACTTTTATTCAAATCTGGATGTTGTGTTTTCTTTTGTGCCTGTGATTGAGTTTCTGAACAAGCTGGCTAAAGAACATAGTATAAAATTAGTGAGAGGTTTCTTTGAACCGACGCTTACATTTGGGACAGATTATGCACACCGCAACAATCTTACCTGCTTATTGACACCTGTAGAGAAAAGCTTCTTAGATCACACCGATGATAGACGCAAAGCATTAAAGGAAAGATTAGAAAAGGGGTTAGAAAAACGCACATATGCAAGTGATTATGCTTACACCGCAATCAAGACACAAGGCAAATTAGCTATAGATGCATTACATGTAGGGAGGCTTTGTATATATAGGCCAAAATCCGAGCAGGACAATTTGTTTGTGGGAACGAGTGAATGCAGACATGTGTTTTTGTTTCAGATTAAATGGACATTTATGTTGAATGGACAGGATCCAGCGATCCCTGAGATCTATTACATCTGTGGGCTTAATGCTGATTACCGTCTCCCTAAGGGATGGTATGGGACATGTTATTTGGGAATATTTTTCCCAAAGATTTACCAGATTGATGACTTAAAGCAAATACCTCAAACGTCTGAATTACAACATACTAGACAGAAACGAGAATCAGTGGCAGCTGTCATTGGTGTTACATTTGGAGCCATAATCCCTTCAGTAGGGGTTATCTTGAACTCCATGAAAATTCAAAGGTTGTCTAATATTGTGGATAACATGCTGACAAATTTTACAGGGGCAATACTCCTGATGGACACTGAACTTGCTGCGGAAAGAGCTATGACTCTTCAAAATCGGCTTGCTTTAGACATTCTTTTGGCAAAGAGTGGAGGGGTCTGCAAGATGTTCAATGAGCGTCATTGTTGCTCATTCATTCCAGACAACAGTAAAAAGATTAGAAGTCTGCTTACTAACGTAACTAGAGATAGTACAGATTTGAAGTATTTGAAGGATTTGAAGGAGCCTGGAGTGTGGGAGAAATTCGGAAAAGAAATTGCCAGAGTAGGGAGCTGGTTTAGCAATATTTGGAAAGGGGTACTTGCAAAAATACTAATGGGTCTAATAATTGTTCTGGCCTGTCTATTAGGATTATGGGGAGCATGCGAAATTAATGATAACATTAAAAGAAATTGGACAAAAAGAACCAGGAGAAATGAAGAAAGTGAAAGGGAGAAAATGTTCAATGAAATTTGGGAAAGTTCACACAAGGGACAAGATGTTGAAATGCACATTATGCGTAAAGTGAAAAATTAAAGTGAAAGGTCAAAGGGAAAGGTTTGTGTGATGACGAACGTCATCAGAGGAGGGACTGAGAGAGCGTAGCTTATATAATCTATATTAGCATGATATGTTTATATATTAATGTGCAATGATGCTGCATAGAAACTATGATAATAGCGATTTTGCTTAAACGTGCACTTGAATTGTGACCACGGTGAGTGGCCAACAATGTATACGCAAACTAATAATGATGAATAAAATGTTTATGTTATGTTCAATTAAGCTTATATTAACATTTGCATTACTGAATCTGTATTGAAAATCCTCATAGGCCTTAAGTTAGCGTGAGCTGCAGCTTAGCTGCTCGGCTCTCATATTAAATGCATTTTTTCTGTTTTTCAGTGTGCTGACTCACAAGGGGCCATGACCCCGCAATGTTATTTTTCCTTCAAGCTTGAAAAATGAATGTAACCATGTTAAATCCGTTCCCAGGCGCATCTTCGGTGCTCTGGAATGAATGTTATAAAATATTGAAACAAGTGTAGATTAATGTAATGTACAAGGTCATTCAAACCGGGGACGACAAAGAACTGCTGACCAAAAGATGTACAAAGAATTACCAAGAGATGAAGTAACACTGGATGTGCCACCTCTGAAGACGTCAATTACGAAGACCAATCAAAAACTTGTAAAACAATATGGGGTGAAGATTGGGATTACCTCATGTCAAATTTAATAGGTTAAAGATAGTGGGGTATAACAAGGGACCAATAGAATTTTAGGGGAATGTACTATGAAAAAGGGATAAAAACCCATGTCATGGTGAGGTCAAGAGAGCGAGTTAGGGAATGCTATTGATTTTATCTAGAAACTTTGTCACTCTGATTGATGATTTGAGACTTATTAAAACCATCCTCGCCCATAGGCTGCCCATTTACACTTTTCCTCCTTATGAGGGAAGTGCCCCTTTGCCTTTTAGTTAGGTCCTGACTGATGGCGTTTTGACTGATGTCCTGAAGATGAAACTGAACCTGTGCGCTGACCTATTCTTTGGAGGGTAATTATGACAATGCATTTGTAATTTGTCTGTTTGCTATTCCTTTCTAGGTACCAACTGCTTGTTTTGACAGAGACCATAGCTAGATGTTTTTTCAAATTGGTGTTCTAAATCGTTTTGCATGAAGCCCAACATGCGAATGCTAGTCAGTGGTTAGGACAGGGGTTCACTAAAACTGACGCAAATAGACAAATGACTGACATAATGCTGTGTTGAACTGACGCGTATTTGACACTCTGCTATTCTTGATTTATGTTTACGCTGTGCTATGTTCTGATGTTTGTGATTCTCGCGTTAATGAAATCTTATCACAGCTGCCATATTGTGACTATGCTATTATGTTTCTTGGTTTTGAGATTAACTCATTCACTCGTAGATTGTAACCAATAGGGAATAAAATTCATAAAATTCTACTAAACTGGTGTGGTTATTCATGGCTGAAAGGTCATGTTAGCGTCGTTTAACTGATTAATGACTTTGACTAAAGTGAAATGTATTGTTGTGATAAATATTGATGACATTATTGATATGTTGATTGATATATTGATCAGCTATCTCGTCCTACGGTGTCTTTCAACTGGGTCAAAAGATTCATTGGCCTAAAACGAGTCCTAATGTGTAATAAATTAACATAAAGGGACGCGTTAACAGGTGTACACATGCAGTCAAGTGTAATGCTATCATCCACAGGACAAGAGAGCCAATGACTCAAGTGGGCTGACTCATTACATCATGCTGTTTGCTGAGGTGGGTAAAAGCAAACTGTGAATTATGTCCGACAAGACCGATGGATAAAGAAGGCTCACCTGAAGTCTTTTCAGATACTGTACATTAATGTCGTTTTTTTTACTATGTAATTGTTTGACTACACGATGTTGGTTAGACAGCTAAAGCTGTCTCTAGGTCATACCTAACAAAGACATAGGATTAGTACAGACTGTACTATTTACCGAGAGGTCCTTTAACCTTGCTAGTGACACAGTGAGTGGAATGCAGATGTACAGGAATATAAGATATGTACACCCCAATCAATAACTTGTGTTTTCTACACCAGAACCTTTTAAAAGTGAACAACAACATATGTAAATGTCTTTAGTGCTTAAAATAGCATATGATGATTTTATACGATGATGAGGGCTCTATTTCAATCTAAGCAGAATTCAGCTCAATGTCTTCCCTCCCTGCTGATGTTATTGATAGACTGGACATCAATTACTCCAGTCAGCAGAAAAGCTCCTGTTTATGAGTTTTTTTAGATCACTATATGAAAATCAGTGATTCCTACTATATTCACATAGGTTTACCTTCAGTGTTTTAACCAGAGATTTTGGTTCTTAATCCAGTTGAGATCTCCACTGTGAAGCACCGCAGCTCATAATTACGCTGTTGCTGGCAATTCCTGTTATGGAAAAGTCAAAGAGCATAAGAAATGCAAAGCACAGTTGTCTGCAATTCTCTATTTTGTCTGCAAAATATATACTCCACTTTGGCAAACAAACTTAGGGAAGAAGTCTATGCCACATTATTTTGTCACTTTTTTCCCTATCCACCACAGCATACAGCATGGGGCAGTAGCACTACCCACTGCAGCCACAGGTTAACTTCGCTGTAAGTAATGACATTTTGTCTTTTCACGGTGAGCACATCCACACACAAATTAGTTCCGTTCAGTGCAAAGGGCTATTATGGCAATGTACAATTTTTGAGACAAAAAACTGATTTTCTCTTTTAGGGTGCGACTGCATTCATGTGTGTTTTTCATTTCTTGCTTTGCCAGTTTCATTTGGGGCCAGTGCTTTGTGACATACAGCTCCCACACCAATAATACAGGCTGCACAACTGATCCAGGGTACTCATAGGAATGCTCCTTTGCAGGTAAGCACGTCCAATGCCAGTTTTGTCCATCTTCACCTTTCAGTGCTGTCCAAGGAAGACCAGCACTGTCACCCAACATCCTCTGTAATGTTGCTTATGTTTCCTAATGTAATCTGTGCCCATATAAGGAAGAGCCCCTCAGGGCCTGCTGTCATCCAAAGTTTCAACAAGGCACTCCTGAAGATTTATGGATGCCACTTGATTCATCTAGTGTGTTCGTGTCATACATTGTAGGCTCTAGTGAACCTGCACATTTATGCCCTTCACAACAGGGAATGTTCATAAATATTCTTTTAAAGGGGCTCTACTTCATTCTAAAATAGCCGGTTTGTATGGGGCATGGTCTCTAATAGAGGCATTGCATTTTAGTTTCTCTTTCATTTCAGCTAAGTATCTTTTATCTGCCTGGAAGCACGAGGCTCCAAGAATGCAGCGACCCAGGGAGAGCGTGACAGCAGCCGGTCTCCCCCAGGGTGACCGCATCAGTGGCACAAGCCACGAGTGATGATAGGTAGGCATATATGGTGGAGTTTAGGTGAGAAGATAAGCCAGTTAGGAGTGTCAGCGGCAGGCAGGTCTTTTATGAGAATTGGCCACCCATCCTTGGAAGGTGAGGGAAGATATGCAATGTTAATATAGTATAATTATGTATATCATCCAACAAAACACTGTTTTCCACTGAAAGACAGGTGCTGCGTTCTCTAGTAGAGAGGTATTTTGTGGATTGGGGAAGAGTAATGTCTGGGGCTTTGAAACACAATAAGTGACTTCGATTGGGTGTGAGAACATGGGACATTTTGGTTGATGCAATGTTCCTAAAGTTGGGAGTTATGTTGGGGGAATGTTTGAAATGTAATGTATTAGTGAGGCTGGGGTTCTTAATATACGTTATGAATTGATGACATGAGCCAGTCTTAATATTATGGCCTTCTTTGCTAGACACGCAAACTGGTGTGTGTCATCATTTTGTGATGACTCACTATGGGACTGTGCATTGCTTGACCCTGGCAGCTTTATGTTGAGGAGAGAGTTATTTTTAGTGCCTCTGCTCTTCATCATATCGATTCGATTTTATGAAAGAAACAGAGGCTGCCTTCTCCCTCTAAATAACGCAATTAGCATTTGTGAGTAGTGTGTACCGACATGTGTTAGTTAAATCAGTCCCTGAGGCAAATCTTAATTTCTTTTTTTCAGTTTTAAAACGAAAGTTTGGTAGCAGTTAGAACAAAATCAATACAATAAAAATACAATTGATGAGTTCAGTATGAGAGAAGAGAAGAAATGTAAAGGCATCAAGAAACAAAGAGAAAGAAGAAAGATACAGGGGTTAACAAATTATCTTGGAAACTTTACTTAGATATCACATTTCTACAAAATAGTACAATCAATATATATTCTTATTAAGATGGCAAGGTTATTTCAAATAGGACTAAAATAGAGTCTATTTTAGATACTTCAAATTCTCTGCTTCATAGCAATGAAGGTATTTTAAATGAATTTGTTTGATTTCTCTCTGATCTTTAAACTCCCAAATCACAAGTTTCTCAAGAAAATAATCTTAAATATTTATCATCCTTTTCGGGGATTATGAGTATGTGATGAGTGAGCTAAAGAGTTTAGGAAATTTGTGACATGTATCCATAGAATGTCTCTCTTAAGAAGTAGGTCCAAGATAAGAAACTTATTTAGATGAGGTGACCACTCTTCTGCAAGACTACCTAAGAATACATTTGTGAAGCTAAAGGGGATATGTGTGTTGAAAATAATATTTATTTGATTGGCCTAGTGCAAACCATTTTTAGGGGCAAATACAATGATTTTAGAAACATACAATGACTTAGGTCAGAATGTAATGACCACCATCTGTGTCAGTGAGAGCATGGTTTTGATTGATATATGAACAAGTGTGTGTAGTCATGGGACAACTTATTTGAGTGATTGTGAGCCTGTTTCCTTAATACTTGCAGCACAGAATATACATTTCCCACTATGTAGCACCATTACATGTCTAAAACATACTGACAGTCACAATTCAGAAAATGAGATGTAGTTTAAAATGAAATCATAAAAATCACACTACTCCATTACTTGAAAGTTTCTTCTACCACCATACATCAATCTCATTTCAAAATGTACCTGTATTTTCCACTCATACTACTGGTACAGTGTCTACGGCAACTTGCAGAAATGGACATTCAGGTTGCCAAATTAAGGGGGTCATTCTGACCCTGGCGGCCGGTGACCGCCAGGGTCACCGACCACGGGAGCACCGCCAACAGGCTGGCGGTGCTCCCAAGGGCATTCTGACCGCGGCGGTTCAGCCGCGGCCAGAAAGGGTAAACCGGCGGTCTCCCGCCGGTTTACCACTGCCCTACAGAATCCTCCATGGCGGCGGAGTGCGCTCTGCCGCCATGGGGATTCTGACACCCCCTACCGCCATCCTGTTCCTGGCGGGTCTCCCGCCAGGAACAGGATGGCGGTAGGGGGTGCCGCGGGGCCCCTGGGGGCCCCTGCAGTGCCCATGCTGCATGCCCAGTGCCCATGCCAATGGCATGGGCACTGCAGGGGCCCCCGTAAGAGGGCCCCACAAAGTATTTCAGTGTCTGCAATGCAGACACTGAAATACGCGACGGGTGCCACTGCACCCGTCGCACCCCTGCAACTCCGCCGGCTCCATTCGGAGCCGGCATCCTCGTTGCAGGGGCATTTCCGCTGGGCCGGCGGGCGCTCTTTTGGAGAGCGCCCGCCGGCCCAGCGGAAATGTAAGAATGGCCGCCGCGGTCTTTTGACCGCGGTGCGGTCATTTGTCGGCGGGACTTTGGCAGGCGGCCTCTGCCGCCCGCCAAAGTCGGAATCAGGCCCTAATTCTGGATTTGTGACTATAATGAACTGATATGTCAGCTCATTTATTCAGATCACTTTTCATTTCAATTTACAGGCATTTAAAACATTGACAAACATCAGTATGTCTCCTGCTAAATTATTCTGCTCACTCTATTCCAATCACGACACTTCACTCATGTACACAAATGGACAAACTATCCTGTGTTTGAGGAAGGAAAAAGTACATTTGTGAAACATTCCCCATTCAAACATGTACCTGTTCCTCTGGGTTCCCACAGAGATAGCTGTGATGAAAAGTTCTGTGGCAGTGGAGAAGGCAGGGGCCCTGTCACCTGCTCTGCCCAGCACCCTGGCTCCTAGAGGTCGGTAACAGCAGCAAAAGTAGAGGAGGTGTTGTTGGCTGCACTGTGAAGAGTCAAGTGAGCTTTTTTCAAGATGCTGCATACAAGTACACAGCATACATGATCTGTGACGGAGACTGACACAGCCATTGCCTTTTGTGCATAGCCGTCATTCAAGTTAGCCCCTGGCAGTGTCCGTCATGGAGTGTTACAGGTACTAGAAGTCAATGTTGGCTAACGGCCGTCAGATAGCCAATGTCCTGAGAGCAAGGTCAGACACCCATCATTTTAGGACGTGAGTCCCTGTATTTTTAAATTATTTGTGCGTCACCAGCACTGAAAATTGCAGCTAGTTTGTACACCAATGTCAGATATGTACAACACTGTTTTTGCCAAAATATGACACATTAAAAAGCAAACCATTGGTGTGTTTGAAATCGATCGTACTACGGTGTATGGCATATTTCCATAGATGGTTAAAAGAAAGATAGAAATAATAATAATAATAATGAGCAAATAATATATTTCAAGTGTGTTACACATTATTTGTAAAACATGTCAGACATGTTAAAAATTGAGGTTTTAAGTTGCAGCATTATACAAAGATTATGTATACATACAATACACAGTTTTATTACGACATAAGATGTGTGTTAAGTATCAATGTATTGTGTGACCATTTTAAGTGAGAGTTGGTTTTCCTTAAATGCAGACATATGAACCCAAGGAGGGGTGGAAGTCGACATTTTCAAGTCTTCAGATCATGTACAGACCTTGCTACCATGGAAGAAAAGGATATCATAAAGAAATTCAGAATAAATAAGCAAACCATACTGGATTTATGCCACCAGCTGGAGCCTTATCCTCTGCCTCACAATAGGAATGCAGCAGCAATAACAGCAATAGAGAAACTTATGGAGGCAGTACTTCATTTTGGGGCGACTGGATCTTTCCCTTGAACTGTGCCAGTATCTGGAGGCATGTTACAGCCAACGTCTAGTGGTGTGCTACAGAATTCCGTGCTATAACGATGAGACAGATCAACAGCTTTATCCATTTGCCAAGACATCAAGATTTGACCAAGGTGAAGGGAGATCTTTATGCTTTGGGTATCCTGCCACATGTGGTTGGAGCAATTAACAGCACACATATTGCCTTGGTGCCACCACACTCCATGGAACAGGTTTACCCCAATCAGATGAACTTCCATTCCATCAATGTGTAAGTTGTCTGCTTAGCGGATTTGGACATCTCAAGTGAGTGTGCCTGCTTTCCACGATCAACACATGATTCCTTTGTAGTACGGAACAGCACCATACCCCTGAAATTGCCACAACTTGGATCTCAGAATGCCTAGCTTGTTGGTAAGTACAAAATGACTTTAGGATCATTTGCTTTAAACTTAGTTTAGGGATGTAAAATGGCTTGAAATTATTTTAATCTATCAATGTATTGCTTCTGTGTGGGAGACTCAGTGTATCCTAACTGACCATGGTTGTTAGCACCACTGAGGAATCGAACAACGCCAGGTGAAATCTGCTTCAATGAGGCCAATGGTGGAACATGGAGGCCAGTGGAGGCGGCTTTTGGCTCCTGAAGGCCAGATTTCTGCAGCTGCACAAGACTGGTGGAGCCCTCCTCTACTCACCCAGCAATATGTGCCAAATCACGGTTGCCTGTTGCATGCTGCACAACATCACCCTGTGACGGGACATCCAAATCATCGCAGGCGATAGAGACAGTGAACAGCCATTGAGTGAGGATGTTGAAATACCCAGTGAAGATTACAGTGGTGAAGAGGAAGGAATTGACCTATGTAAAGATGTTATTGACCCCTTCTTCACCTGAGTGTAGCTGTACCTTTACATATTGTAGCATCCAATGTCAGAACAACTTTTGACATACTGAACAGAACAGTCTGTGATGGTAGTTTAGTAGGAATGGTTAGTTCAGAGAAGTCCAAGAAAAAGATGTTTGTAGATCAAAGTTTCCATATATTGATTACTGTGTTTATTGGCATAGATTATCTTTGCTTGTGCTAAATATATGTGCCCTCCTAACTTAGCACTTAAGTCAAAATGCTTATGTGAAATCATTAATTTTCCCTTGTTATTCTGTTTTAGGATCCTTCACCATGTCATCTTCATTTGGTCATTTCAAAGTTGTGACATTTGCAGTGATATGTTGCTGTTGGAAAGTACAAAGGGAACATGGTTTGATCCTGGGACAAACAACCACTTTGGATGTACAGATCTTGTATAGAGATAACTTGCACTGCGATTAAATGGATGATCTTGATATTGTGTCAGACCTGTTTTCTGTTGGATGTTGTCACCAAGTCAATATGTGCTGCTTAACTTGCTCTAATCACATGTACATGTCAAACTCTCCCTTCACATATTTCAGTGTATGAAGCTGTTAATCTGTCTTCTCATAGTTGAAAGAGCTTTTCATAGCACAACACTGACAGGCGGTTGTGACATTGCAACAGATACTGCCACAGTGTACCGAAATGTGCATGTGGCCTCAAATTTTGTTTCTGCCATGATGTAAACTATTGGTGTTATTGATGTGGGATTCCTATTGTGAGAGCAGGATGTCTGGGTGTAGCTGAGGTCATGATTCAATAATAGTTTGCCTATTTAATTTGGTTTTATGAAATGTTCCCTTTCTTCCATGGTGTCAAGATTGTGTAGTGTCAAGTTATAAATGGCACAGACTATTTGGGTTATGCATGGTTTGTGAAAATCTTGTTACCTACAAATGTATGACACCAATACATTGTGGTTTCATTGGTTTCTTTTTTTATCTTTTAAATGGGAAGCACATTACAAAGGTGGTATCTATTATTTGTTTTTTCATCATATTGGTTGATAGGTTTAAAAGATTATGATGCACAGAAGTCATAGAAAAGGTTTTACCGCAATAAATATTACACAAGTCTTTCCCTTTGTGTTATGTGCATATATATAGAAAAAAAGAAGTGAGTGCATTATCTTTGAAACGGAATGAAAAATGAAAAAGAACAAGAATTAACAACTTAAGTCCATCAAGCTGGATGAAACTATATTTCTTGAGCAAAAATTGTTTGTAGTCCAATGTACAAAATATAGCTGTCCTCAAACAAGGTAAATGTGTCCATGAAATAGTCCACACAGTGAATGGTAGACACACACTGGAGGAACTTAGGCTCAGCGTCTCCTGGAGGTGGTGGTGGATGTGTTGCCACCCTCTCTGGGTGGTTCCAATAAACGTTCCCTCCTGGGGGGGCATAGGTGTAGGGACTGGAGTGGGTGGAGCAGTCTCCTGTTGTGACATGGCCCTCTGTCTGTGGCTGGGGTAGGTGTATTATGTCCTGATGTTAAAGGACCACAGACAGGGGTTGATGGTATAGGAAAAGCCCTGCACATATGATTATAGATGTCAAACATCTCCCCTGTCAAGGAGAAAAACTTGGAGTTCTCTCTGCACTTGCTTGGTTCTATTAGGACCTGGCCCATCTCATCTTGTGACTGTTTTAGTGCTTCCCAGACTTGGTCAATGGTGATGTGGGTGACAATGATACCAGTGGCCTCACTTTGCTGGCCCACAGATTCCTTCCCATGACCCCTACACCACTACCCTGTGCCCTTGAGGCAGTGTGGCCCATCCCAGTGGGTCCTGGCACAACTAGAGATGGTAGTTGCTCAAAAGTAGCCCGGACTTGGGCGGCACAAGATGGGTGCTATATTACTTTGAACACAGGAAGTGGAGGCTGGGGTGGGAGATGTAAGTGTGGGCTGAGTGTGATTCACCGGAGCTCTGGGCCTAGACACACCAGATGGACCAGGCATGTCCACATCCTCCAGACTTACAAGAGTGGTGTCCTCACTGATGGCTTGATCATGGGCTGGAGTGGAAGTGTCTTCTGTTGCAAACGGTGGTCCATTGGCCCTGAGTGTTGGACTAAATTGGTCTGTATTGCACCTCGAATGTGTCTTCAGCTACAAATGAAGCAAGCTAAAAAAAGGAAAAGTAATTAATGGGATGATTAGGCCTTTGTGTGCTTTTTAACTATTTAAACATGAAGGTTAATTTAAACAGATGCAAACTTGAGTAACACTGGTGGAGAGATGTCCTGAAATGTCAAATGTTATTTAGAAAGTGTACATTACATGTACCATATATGCAACTTGTTAGACCTGGCAGCTTTAGGGTGGTCATCCCCCAACATTTTGCCTGCCGCCCTCTATTGCTCTGACGCTGTGTTTACGGGTTTTGGAGCTCTGCACACTTTACCACTGCTGACCAGTGCTAAAGCGCATGTGCTCTCTCCCCTAAACATGGTTATACTGGTTCCTACACAATTGGCTTATTTAATTTACCTATAAGTCCCTAGTAAAATGCACTACATGTGCCCAGGGCCTGTAAATTAAGTGCTACTAGTAGGCCTCCAGCACTGATTGTGCCATCCACATAAGTAGCCCCTTAGCCATTTCTCAGGTGTGTCATTGCAAGGCCTGTGTGTGCCGTTTCACTGCCACTTCGACTTAGCATTTAAAAGTACTTGCCGAGCCTTAAAGCCTCCCTTTTCTACATATATGTCACCCCTAACGTAGGCCCTAGGTAACCTATAGGGCAGGGTGCTATGTAAGTAAAAAGCAGCACATGTACTGATGTCTTTTACATGTCCTGGTAACGAAAAACTCACAAATTCGCTTTTCACTAATGTGAAGCCTGCTCCTTTCATAGACTAGCATTATTGCTGCCCTCATATACTTAAGTAGTAGATTCTAATCTGGAAGGAGTAGCCCTATTATGTTTAGTACGGTCAGAATGGTCATAGAAAATCCTGCTTACTGGTGAAGTTGGATTTAATATAACTTTTTCAGAAATGGCACTTTTAGAAAGTGGGCATTTCTCTGTACTTACTGCCATCTGTGCATTACAGCCTGTCTCCAATCCACATCTGGTCTGTGCTGGTTGGCAGCTTGCCTTGTGCATTCCACCCAGACAGCCATAAACACAGGACACTCAGTTACATCTGCATTCATCTGCATACTGAAATGGTCTCCCTGGACAGGAAGGCTGGAGGGGCTCTCTCTTACACTTCAAAGGCCAGTGGTCTACCCTCACACAACGAACTGATAATGCCCACAGGGATCCTGGTGCACAGGGATGGCCTGAAAGGGGAACTTGTGCACTTCAAAACCACTCTTTGAAGCTTCCCCACTTCAAAGGCACTTTTGAGTATATGTACTGTGTCTCTAACCCCACCAAATTAGACATTTCTGGATCTACACCTGGACTCTGTCCAAGGGACTGCCTGGATGCCCAAAGGACTCATCTGGACTGCTTTTCTGAGAAGGACATCTGCCCTGCTGCCTGCTGGCCTCCAACTCTGCCTTTCCCACAAGTGCTCTCCAAGTGTTATCTTGATTCGTGCATATTGGAGTTTTGTCGTTCTGATCTTATTTTATTCTGATAAATATCTATTTTTCTAACCTGGTGTGGAGTACTTTTTGTGGTGTTTTCAATGTGTTACTCTATGAGTTATTGCACAATTACCTTACTCATTGCCTTCTAAGTTAAAGCTGCCTGTTCTGTGCCAAGCTGCTAAAGGGAGAGCACAGGATAATTTGGATTGTGTTGTGACTTACCCTGGCTAGGATTGTGGTCCCTACTTGGCAGGGTGCATACCTCTGCCAACTAAAGGCCTCAATTCCTAACACAACTCAGCACATTAGAGAGGAGATTTGAGAGCTGGGCCATTTTAAGGCCTACCAGCCTCAATAACAAACTATGATACAGTTTATAAGCATTAATGGTGTTGGTATCCATATGAACACTGTAAATTAAATTGTGTATCAATACTACTTATATTCAGCATGCCACAAAACATGATTGTAAACCTTTGAATCAACAAACTTTGATTTATGCTAGTAAGTAGATCATTTCAATAACAAGAAGGTGACAACATTCTGGATCAGCACAGCAGATAAACTTCCATACATACCATGAAATGTGAATGACAAATACATGCAACTTTGACATTTTTCAATATATGGAAGAAAAGAGAGGTTGAGGAACATCACATTACACTATGGTTTTCCAGGGACAAGAATAGGGCATCATGGTAGTTGTAGTCATTTATTAATGAAATTCCACGAAACTGACTAATCACTTCGTTGAGAAACAGCACGGACCTAATGATATGAAATGGTTGGTTCTAGAAACTATGAGAGATAGTATTGATAGCACCAAAAAGCTCTTTGAAAAAGAACAACGGTGGGTCTTCAGACTTAAGACCCATATACTTGGTCTGAATGACGATATCCAATGGATTAATTTTATCCGTTAACAATGACACTCATCTGTTCACTATGGTCTTTTTTGATTATACCATACCATGATCCTTGCTCTATAATTGTCCCACATATATTTATCCATCTATGGCTGTGAGACCCCGGTTTGTTATCTTTTTTCACATTCTGACCAATTTGGTCACTTGCACATTCCAATATGGCCGACACATTTCCATCCTCCAAGATGGCCGTCATTTATCTGGTGCGGATGAGTCCTTTTTCTATTTCCGCCCCACTTCCCTTTTTAAAAACCCCTCGAGTCCAGTATCGACCTGGATACCGGGTGTGAGAATTGGCGTAGGTTTTCCGGCAGTGACCGTTATTTCCTAAAGTAAGTGCCCTGGCTGACATGTGCCATTCTCTTTCGGCACCTCTGCGACGCCTTTCTTCTTTCTTCCTTCTTTACGAGTCCGGAAACTCAGCGGTTTCCCTTCGGGATTCCCCCGTCCGTAATGCTTGTCCTGGCTCGCAGCGTGCAGACCAAGCGCGGTAACAGCGACGCGCTGCTCGTGAGTACACACGCGCTGTTTGTTTATTATTACAATGCTTTCCCTTGCCATATTTTAGCACGAGCGGATGCATTTGCAGCGACACCCGCTCTTGACAGCATCACATGGACGTCACTACGGGGGGTGTTTTCATTACTGAAACTTGATTTTTCATTGCTGAAACTTGTTTTCTTTTGCGGTCATGCTCTGACAGATAGTAACACCCTCTGTTATTTCTTATGCTCCCTGCATATTTGAGATTAATCTAACGTTTGGACACAGGAGCGTAGTAGTGTATTTTATACTCCCATTCCACTATTTCAACATGCTGCCTAACTAGTTTAATGGAATTCTAAACTTTTCAGTGACATTTCTTTTCATGTTCCTCTTTTGTGTATATATATTTAGATCAGAGTTGATTTTTTTAGCCTGGACTCCCCCGATGTGGCCCTACCATTAATTGTTGGAGGGTAAGCAATCTGGATGTTTTCCTGCCTTATTGGCCTTTCACTTGTTCTTGCCCGTATAAAATGTTCATATACCACTTGGCACTTGAGTGTTTTTGCACTTCAATTTGGGGTTGCACAATGTAATTTAGTGTGAAGTTTTTCCTGTATATGAACTATGTTATGTTAATTGTGGTTTCTTTCTTTCTTTTACATTTTCTTAGGTTTTTTGACTATCATATGTGTGGAATTTCCCACGTTCTATAGGATTAGGTATGTTACTAGGTCCTGATGAATCGCATAAGTTAATTCTTCTATAAGTAGCGAGAAACATGTCGACCCACCACATAGAGTGACACAGGGGACCCTGTGTGCTCTGTCTCTTATATGCCACTTTTCTCTAAGAGACACTATTTTTACCATACTGATGTGTATTTCTGTGGGGTTTGTGGTCATTATCCCACTAACTCCCCCTTTTTCTGGTTTTTAATCTTGTCAGTGGTATAAATATAAGAATTAAAATTATTAGTAGTTACCTCTAGACATTTTTAACTTTTCTATTTTTCTATTTACCAATCCTTCACTCCTTTGTCTTTGACCGGCCACACTCGATTCATAAAAGATCTCCGGCAAAGAGCCCCCCGTGGGGCCCGTCAGGCATTGCAGCGCCGGCCTGACGAGGAGCTGGCCCTATGATGAAGCATGTCACCGGATGGTGAGTGAGGGCTCTTGCTTCGAATAACTTTGGTTCTCATTTACTGACCAAAGCTTCTCACTTGAAAGAAACTCACAATTGGATGGAACCTTGTGTAATCTGTATTTGATTGACTATTAGTGGGAACTTTACACACGGGACCAGGAGTTAGACTCCGAATTTCCCATTTTTTGCCCCTCCTCTGTTGTTTTTTTGATGATTTAGTGTAGTCTTTGACTACGGGGCATCTCTCTTTTTTCTCTCTTTTCGCTTTTTGATTCCTTTTTACTTTTTACACCCCGATAGAGTATATCTGGTGGTGAAATATGTTGGACCTACAGGGTCTTAGCTTTGACGATAGCATGGTGCAAGCTATCTTACAAACTCCCTCAATTTTAGGGGATGATAACAGTGGCCCCTCTACTGGCACCAAAGAGGACTGGACTAAATTATCAACTCTTAAGAAGGAACTGATCAAGACCGTTTTACACGGGACTATCATGACTGAATACCTTAGGGCCAATATTTCTCCTAATGGCCTCATTGTTACTAATGTACCCAGGATCTTTCTCCAAGATCTTCAATTTCGCCTGGATTGGTCACAGATATCGTGGAAATGCACTCGTGATTGGTTAATCCTTATTATTAACACCTCAACTCTTTGGCAGACTCCATCACCATCCAGATTTCCATCACCAAAGCAGCTATGAAAACCACTGTCCAACTTGCCCAATTTAAATCTCGTCTGTCCGAGATCAACACGGAACTTAATGAGACAAAAGAATATCTAACACGTCAGAAAATTAATAAATTACAGAAAGACATCAAACGCTTCAGTAGAGAGAAAGTGTATCCTTACACTAAAGACGATTATCAATGTGAGGGCTCTTCTGAGACTTCAGATGATTCTGATACCTCCCAACGGAGGCCCCGCTTTCCACAGAATAGCTCCAGCTCGGATGACTGGAGCGGAGATGAGGGACAGAGACAGAATCGGAATCGTTATGCTCCACCGACCCATTTTAACCCTCCTTTTCCTTACCAGTCGATACCACATTGGCAACCAATGCCTATGCCTTATTTTCAACCACAGCCCCAATACAACTTCAACCCTTTTTTAGGAAGAGGCCGGGGCAGAGGCAGAGGCAGAAACAAAAGGAGAGGAAGAAATGTCCATTGGGCACAGGAAGAGCCTCAGATGATCACCAGAAGCCGCAGTGTGACAAGCCAACCAAAAGAGACCCTAGTGGTCAACCTTTCAAGCTCTACCTTGACTCTACCAGAGCTAAATGTCCTGGAGAAAGGTTTAGGCTTTGTTCCTACTCCAAGGGAGGATCAATTCAAACTACACTGTGAAATGGCAGCCTTGTTTCGCAAAGTTAGGCTAAATTTTTTCTTTAAAGACCGTCTAAGTATGGAGACTAGGGGAGATACCAACCTGAGGAACCCCTCTACTTTTATGCCCCCCAGTACCTCGGTCCCACTGGAAGTACTCACTTTTGAAAAGGCAGTCCGACATGATATTCAGCACCTCAACCCCCCTAGAGTTTTCCAGAACATCTCCAAATCAGAACGGGTGGCCCTCAACTCCTTATCTTCCAACCCTGATATCACGCTAAAACCAGCAGATAAAGGCGGCGCTATAGTGGTTATGGATACCACCTACTACCAACAGGAATGTAGAAGACTACTTAGTGACACTTCCTACTACCACCCTATCTCCACTGATCCGACTCCACGCCTACAACGTAAAATCCGTGGTATGATCTCGGAAGCAGAGTCAGCTGGTTGGATTACTCGACAAGAAGCGGAATTCCTTGACACAAAGTATCCTAGAACTCCATACTTTTACTGTCTTCCAAAAATCCACAAAGGTCTTCCGCCTCCTGGCCGCCCTATAGTGTCTGGCATTGGCTCAGTACTAGAGCCTCTATCTAAATTTTGTGACTTCTTCCTACAACCTATCGTACAGAGAACATCCACCTTTTTGAAGGACACCAAAGACACCTTAGTTCTACTGAATGACATAAATGAGTCTGGCACTACTGATATCCTGATCTGTCTAGATGTAGAGGCACTCTATACCAATATCCCACAAGAAGCCACACTCACTGCTGTAGAGGAAATACTCTTAGCTGATACATGGACTTACAATACCCCAGTGAGCTTCATTGTGCAATGTGCCAGCGTGGCCCTTCAAGAGAACATTTTTCAATTTGAGAAAAGTCTCTTCCACCAGATACAAGGTACATCTATGGGGAGTACTTTTGCGCCGAGTCTGGCGTGCCTCTACATGTTCACATTCGAACAACGCCACATTTTGACCCCTGAACAACCATTTTTTTCCAACATTATATTATGGCGCTGATATATAGACAACATCTTGGTAATTTGGAGGGGCGAAATGGACCGAGCGATAGCTTTTACCCAATGGGTTAATACCTTGGATACCCATCTGCGTTTCAGTTCTACTGTCTCTGACAAAGAAGTCTCTTTTTTGGACTTACGAATCTCACTTAGGGATGGGTTCCTTAATTCGTCTGTATACCACAAACCTACGGACAGAAACAGTCTTTTACTTTACAATAGCCATCACCCCATAGCCCTACGAGATAACTTACCTTTTGGTCAATTTCTTAGGATACAACGTAATTGCTCAGACAAAAATGATTACCACACACAGGCCAACACTCTATGTCACAAACTCCGTGAACGTAACTATCCCCTACCTAATATTCGACAGGCAAAAAAGAGGGCAGGTAACATTCCTAGAGAAATATTACTAACCAACAATACCCGTTCCCAGCAGACCAGACTAACTTGCGTTACTACCTTTACCCCCCACAGTAACCAAATAAAGGGCATTATTCGCAGGCTCTGGCCAATCCTCACTAGCGCAGGTGCCACTCTAGAACGTCCCCTATTTGCCTTTAAAAGAACGCCCAATATTATGGATTTGGTGATTCATACAAGACCCAAAGTGAATCGGACCCCCAACAATTCGGGCTCTGGTCAATGGCTCCAAGTGAAGGGGCATTACCCTTGTGGCTCCTGTAATGTTTGCCCCTTAACTGACAATACCCAAGAGGTAGACATAGGTGAAATAAAGACCTGGCAACTTAGATCCCATACCAACTGTCGGACTAAGAATTGCATTTACATAATTACCTGTCCGTGCAATTTGAAATATGTTGGTATGACGACAAGGATGGTGAAAATTCGTATTAACGAACACCGCAGCACCATCAGGTGTAAAAGATCTTCCACGAAACTGACTAATCACTTCGTTGAGAAACAGCACGGACCTAATGATATGAAATGGTTGGTTCTAGAAACTATGAGAGATAGTATTGATAGCACCAAAAAGCTCTTTGAAAAAGAACAACGGTGGGTCTTCAGACTTAAGACCCATATACTTGGTCTGAATGACGATATCCAATGGATTAATTTTATCCGTTAACAATGACACTCATCTGTTCACTATGGTCTTTTTTGATTATACCATACCATGATCCTTGCTCTATAATTGTCCCACATATATTTATCCATCTATGGCTGTGAGACCCCGGTTTGTTATCTTTTTTCACACTCTGACCAATTTGGTCACTTGCACATTCCAATATGGCCGACACATTTCCATCCTCCAAGATGGCCGTCATTTATCTGGTGCGGATGAGTCCTTTTTCTATTACCGCCCCACTTCCCTTTTTAAAAACCCCTCGAGTCCAGTATCGACCTGGATACCGGGTGTGAGAATTGGCGTAGGTTTTCCGGCAGTGACCGTTATTTCCTAAAGTAAGTGCCCTGGCTGACATGTGCCATTCTCTTTCGGCACCTCTGCGACGCCTTTCTTCTTTCTTCCTTCTTTACGAGTCCGGAAACTCGGCGGTTTCCCTTCGGGATTCCCCCGTCCGTAATGCTTGTCCTGGCTCGCAGCGTGCAGACCAAACGCGGTAACAGCGACGCGCTGCTCGTGAGTACACACGCGCTGTTTGTTTATTATTACAATGCTTTCCCTTGCCATATTTTAGCACGAGCGGATGCATTTGCAGCGACACCCGCTCTTGACAGCGTCACATGGACGTCACTACGGGGGGTGTTTTCATTACTGAAACTTGATTTTTCATTGCTGAAACTTGTTTTCTTTTGCGGTCATGCTCTGACAGATAGTAACACCCTCTGTTATTTCTTATGCTCCCTGCATATTTGAGATTAATCTAACGTTTGGACACAGGAGCGTAGTAGTGTATTTTATACTCCCATTCCACTATTTCAACATGCTGCCTAACTAGTTTAATGGAATTCTAAACTTTTCAGTGACATTTCTTTTCATGTTCCTCTTTTGTGTATATATATTTAGATCAGAGTTGATTTTTTTAGCCTGGACTCCCCCGATGTGGCCCTACCATTAATTGTTGGAGGGTAAGCAATCTGGATGTTTTCCTGCCTTATTGGCCTTTCACTTGTTCTTGCCCGTATAAAATGTTCATATACCACTTGGCACTTGAGTGTTTTTGCACTTCAATTTGGGGTTGCACAATGTAATTTAGTGTGAAGTTTTTCCTGTATACGAACTATGTTATGTTAATTGTGGTTTCTTTCTTTCTTTTACATTTTCTTAGGTTTTTTGACTATCATATGTGTGGAATTTCCCACGTTCTATAGGATTAGGTATGTTACTAGGTCCTGATGAATCGCATAAGTTAATTCTTCTATAAGTAGCGAGAAACATGTCGACCCACCACATAGAGTGACACAGGGGACCCTGTGTGCTCTGTCTCTTATATGCAACTTTTCTCTAAGAGACACTATTTTTACCATACTGATGTGTATTTCTGTGGGGTTTGTGGTCATTATCCCACTAACTCCCCCTTTTTCTGGTTTTTAATCTTGTCAGTGGTATAAATATAAGAATTAAAATTATTAGTAGTTACCTCTAGACATTTTTAACTTTTCTATTTTTCTATTTACCAATCCTTCACTCCTTTGTCTTTGACCGGCCACACTCGATTCATAAAAGATCTCCGGCAAAGAGCCCCCCGTGGGGCCCGTCAGGCATTGCAGCGCCGGCCTGATGAGGAGCTGGCCCTATGATGAAGCATGTCACCGGATGGTGAGTGAGGGCTCTTGCTTCGAATAACTTTGGTTCTCATTTACTGACCAAAGCTTCTCACTTGAAAGAAACTCACAATTGGATGGAACCTTGTGTAATCTGTATTTGATTGACTATTAGTGGGAACTTTACACACGGGACCAGGAGTTAGACTCCGAATTTCCCATTTTTTGCCCCTCCACTGTTGTTTTTTTGATGATTTAGTGTAGTCTTTGACTACGGGGCATCTCTCTTTTTTCTCTCTTTTCGCTTTTTGATTCCTTTTTACTTTTTACACCCCAATAGAGTATATCTGGTGGTGAAATATGTTGGACCTACAGGGTCTTAGCTTTGACGATAGCATGGTGCAAGCTATCTTACAAACTCCCTCAATTTTAGGGGATGATAACAGTGGCCCCTCTACTGGCACCAAAGAGGACTGGACTAAATTATCAACTCTTAAGAAGGAACTGATCAAGACCGTTTTACACAGGACTATCATGACTGAATACCTTAGGGCCAATATTTCTCCTAATGGCCTCATTGTTACTAATGTACCCAGGATCTTTCTCCAAGATCTTCAATTTCGCCTGGATTGGTCACAGATATCGTGGAAATGCACTCGTGATTGGTTAATCCTTATTATTAACACCTCAAATCTTTGGCAGACTCCATCACCATCCAGATTTCCATCACCAAAGCAGCTATGAAAACCACTGTCCAACTTGCCCAATTTAAATCTCGTCTGTCCGAGATCAACACGGAACTTAATGAGACAAAAGAATATCTAACACGTCAGAAAATTAATAAATTACAGAAAGACATCAAACGCTTCAGTAGAGAGAAAGTGTATCCTTACACTAAAGACGATTATCAATGTGAGGGCTCTTCTGAGACTTCAGATGATTCTGATACCTCACAACGGAGGCCCCGCTTTCCACAGAATAGCTCCAGCTCGGATGACTGGAGCGGAGATGAGGGACAGAGACAGAATTGGAATCGTTATGCTCCACCGACCCATTTTAACCCTCCTTTTCCTTACCAGTCGATACCACATTGGCAACCAATGCCTATGCCTTATTTTCAACCACAGCCCCAATACAACTTCAACCCTTTTTTAGGAAGAGGCCGGGGCAGAGGCAGAGGCAGAAACAAAAGGAGAGGAAGAAATGTCCATTGGGCACAGGAAGAGCCTCAGATGATCACCAGAAGCCGCAGTGTGACAAGCCAACCAAAAGAGACCCTAGTGGTCAACCTTTCAAGCTCCACCTTGACTCTACCAGAGCTAAATGTCCTGGAGAAAGGTTTAGGCTTTGTTCCTACTCCAAGGGAGGATCAATTCAAACTACACTGTGAAATGGCAGCCTTGTTTCGCAAAGTTAGGCTACACTTTTTCTTTAAAGACCGTCTAAGTATGGAGACTAGGGGAGATACCAACCTGAGGAACACCTCTACTTTTATGCCCCCCAGTACCTCGGTCCCACTGGAAGTACTCACTTTTGAAAAGGCAGTCCGACATGAAATTCAGCACCTTAACCCCCCTAGAGTTTTCCAGAACATCTCCAAATCAGAACGGGTGGCCCTCAACTCCTTATCTTCCAACCCTGATATCACGCTAAAACCAGCAGATAAAGGCGGCGCTATAGTGGTTATGGATACCACCTACTACCAACAGGAATGTAGAAGACTACTTAGTGACACTTCCTACTACCGCCCTATCTCCACTGATCCGACTCCACGCCTACAACGTAAAATCCGTGGTATGATCTCGGAAGCAGAGTCAGCTGGTTGGATTACTCGACAAGAAGCGGAATTCCTTGACACAAAGTATCCTAGAACTCCATACTTTTACTGTCTTCCAAAAATCCACAAAGGTCTTCCGCCTCCTGGCCGCCCTATAGTGTCTGGCATTGGCTCAGTACTAGAGCCTCTATCTAAATGTTGTGACTTCTTCCTACAATCTATCGTACAGAGAACGTCCACCTTTTTGAAGGACACCAAAGACACCTTAGTTCTACTGAATGACATAAATGAGTCTGGCACTACTGATATCCTGATCTGTCTAGATGTAGAGGCACTCTATACCAATATCCCACAAGAAGCCACACTCACTGCTGTAGAGGAAATACTCTTAGCTGATACATGGACTTACAATACCCCAGTGAGCTTCATTATGCAATGTGCCAGCGTGGCCCTTCAAGAGAACTTTTTTCAATTTGAGAAAAGTCTCTTCCACCAGATACAAGGTACATCTATGGGGAGTACTTTTGCGCCGAGTCTGGCGTGCCTCTACATGTTCACATTCGAACAACGCCACATTTTGACCCCTGAACAACCATTTTTTTCCAACATTACATTATGGCGCCGATATATAGACGACATCTTGGTAATTTGGAGGGGCGAAATGGACCGGGCGATAGCTTTTACCCAATGGGTTAATACCTTGGATACCCATCTGCGTTTCAGTTCTACTGTCTCTGACAAAGAAGTCTCTTTTTTGGACTTACGAATCTCACTTAGGGATGGGTTCCTTAATTCGTCTGTATACCACAAACCTACGGACAGAAACAGTCTTTTACTTTACAATAGCCATCCCCCCAAAGCCCTACGAGATAACTTACCTTTTGGTCAATTTCTTAGGATACGACGTAATTGCTCAGACAAAAATGATTACCACACACAGGCCAACACTCTATGTCACAAACTCCGTGAACGTAACTATCCCCTACCTAATATTCGACAGGCAAAAAAGAGGGCAGGTAACATTCCTAGAGAAATATTACTAACCAACAATACCCGTTCCCAGCAGACCAGACTAACTTGCGTTACTACCTTTACCCCCCACAGTAACCAAATAAAGGGCATTATTCGCAGGCTCTGGCCAATCCTCACTAGCGCAGGTGCCACTCTAGAATGTCCCCTATTTGCCTTTAAAAGAACGCCCAATATTAGGGATTTGGTGATTCATTCAAGTCCCAAAGTGAATCGGACCCCCAACAATTCGGTCTCTGGTCAATGGCTCCAAGTGAAGGGGCATTACCCTTGTGGCTCCTGTAATGTTTGCCCCTTAACTGACAATACCCAAGAGGTAGACATAGGTGAAATAAAGACCTGGCAACTTAGATCACATACCAACTGTCGGACTAAGAATTGCATTTACATGATTACCTGTCCGTGCAATTTGAAATATGTTGGTATGACGACAAGGATGGTGAAAATTCGTATTAACGAACACCGCAGCACCATCAGGTGTAAAAGATCTTCCACGAAACTGACTAATCACTTCGTTGAGAAACAGCACGGACCTAATGATATGAAATGGTTGGTTCTAGAAACTATGAGAGATAGTATTGATAGCACCAAAAAGCTCTTTGAAAAAGAACAACGGTGGGTCTTCAGACTTAAGACCCATATACTTGGTCTGAATGACGATATCCAATGGATTAATTTTATCCGTTAACAATGACACTCATCTGTTCACTATGGTCTTTTTTGATTATACCATACCATGATCCTTGCTCTATAATTGTCCCACATATATTTATCCATCTATGGCTGTGAGACCCCGGTTTGTTATCTTTTTTCACACTCTGACCAATTTGGTCACTTGCACATTCCAATATGGCCGACACATTTCCATCCTCCAAGATGGCCGTCATTTATCTGGTGTGGATGAGTCCTTTTTCTATTTCCGCCCCACTTCCCTTTTTAAAAACCCCTCGAGTCCAGTATCGACCTGGATACCGGGTGTGAGAATTGGTGTAGGTTTTCCGGCAGTGACCGTTATTTCCTAAAGTGAGTGCCCTGGCTGACATGTGCCATTCTCTTTCGGCACCTCTGCGACGCCTTTCTTCTTTCTTCCTTCTTTACGAGTCCGGAAACTCACCGGTTTCCCTTCGGGATTCCCCCGTCCGTAATGCTTGTCCTGGCTCGCAGCGTGCAGACCAAACGCGGTAACAGCGATGCGCTGCTCGTGAGTACACATGCGCTGTTTGTTTATTATTACAATGCTTTCCCTTGCCATATTTTAGCACGAGCGGATGCATTTGCAGCGACACCCGCTCTTGACAGCATCACATGGACGTCACTACGGGGGGTGTTTTCATTACTGAAACTTGATTTTTCATTGCTGAAACTTGTTTTCTTTTGCGGTCATGCTCTGACAGATAGTAACACCCTCTGTTATTTCTTATGCTCCCTGCATATTTGAGATTAATCTAACGTTTGGACACAGGAGCGTAGTAGTGTATTTTATACTCCCATTCCACTATTTCAACATGCTGCCTAACTAGTTTAATGGAATTCTAAACTTTTCAGTGACATTTCTTTTCATGTTCCTCTTTTGTGTATATATATTTAGATCAGAGTTGATTTTTTTAGCCTGGACTCCCCCGATGGGACCCTACCATTAATTGTTGGAGGGTAAGCAATCTGGATGTTTTCCTGCCTTATTGGCCTTTCACTTGTTCTTGCCCGTATAAAATGTTCATATACCACTTGGCACTTGAGTGTTTTTGCACTTCAATTTGGGGTTGCACAATGTAATTTAGTGTGAAGTTTTTCCTGTATATGAACTATGTTATGTTAATTGTGGTTTCTTTCTTTCTTTTACATTTTCTTAGGTTTTTTGACTATCATATGTGTGGAATTTCCCACGTTCTATAGGATTAGGTATGTTACTAGGTCCTGATGAATCGCATAAGTTAATTCTTCTATAAGTAGCGAGAAACATGTCGACCCACCACATAGAGTGACACAGGGGACCCTGTGTGCTCTGTCTCTTATATGCCACTTTTCTCTAAGAGACACTATTTTTACCATACTGATGTGTATTTCTGTGGGGTTTGTGGGCATTATCCCACTAACTCCCCCTTTTTCTGGTTTTTAATCTTGTCAGTGGTATAAATATAAGATTTTAAATTATTAGTAGTTACCTCTAGACATTTTTTACTTTTCTATTTTTCTATTTATCAATCCTTCACTCCTTTGTCTTTGACCGGCCACACTCGATTCATAAAAGATCTCCGGCAAAGAGCACCCCCGTGGGGCCCGTCAGGCATTGCAGCGCCGGCCTGACGAGGAGCTGGCCCTATGATGAAGCATGTCACCGGATGGTGAGTGAGGGCTCTTGCTTCGAATAACTTTGGTTCTCATTTACTGACCAAAGCTTCTCACTTGAAAGAAACTCACAATTGGATGGAACCTTGTGTAATCTGTATTTGATTGACTATTAGTGGGAACTTTACACACGGGACCAGGAATTAGACTCCGAATTTCCCATTTTTTGCCCCTCCTCTGTTGTTTTTTTGGTCATTTATTAACACCATTGACAATACTTGTTAAAAAGCGGGTTACACGTACCTATTTAAATTCCTAAAGTGAAAATGAACATGCAGTTACAATATGTACACACATATGTGTATAATGTGACTAGGTGAAAATACCACTTACAAGCACAACACCTTCATGTGGAAATAGATGGAGTTTTGAATCTGTTTTTTGGAGTACAACAACCTACACTGAAATAAAGCAAGGGACTAGGCAAATGCAAAAGCATGAATAATGGAGAACATTGCTCATAGTTAAAAAGAGAGATACAACCATGATACTAGTAATTTGGAATGAACAAGCTATTTTGTAGACTTAAGTTTAGATACATATGTTTTGATAAGGGGGCTGAACATTCTGAACAGCTAACTGAAGTGCAAACACTCCATTCATGATTAGTGCGACATTGCAAAGTTCAACTTACCAGTCTCCACTCCACCAGGGATTACTGACAAGCCTTCAGGATGTAGGATATGCAAGACCTTCTCCTCCTAGAGAACGATTTGTAAGGTGTGCTGAGAAAACCACCACCAGTCATCCGGGCCTCCAGGTGATGCTTGGAGGCCAGTGAGCGCGCTCTCACCCACAGGTCATTCCACCTCTTCCAAATTTCCTTTTGTATGTTCGGATTGTTAGCTACAGAATTCACTCTGCTCACTATTCTGGTCCACATTTGCCTTTTCTGAGATATGGTTGAATTTTGTACTCGTGCTCCAAACAATTTTGGTTCTACTTTAATAATTTCATCCACCATGACTGACAATTCTCCCTCTATAAAACATGAATTCCTCCTCCCTGCCATTGTGAATGTCTATAAAAATTAACTGGTGCCCCAAAGGCTGATGCAAAATGAAATAAATGTGTGAAAGGTCAAACAAAACACAGAGGGAAAAAAATAAAATGAACAAAACCTGTCTTCTGTGTGGCAAAATCGTAATCAATATGCTCTGCTGCAGTGGAAAGGCAAAGGATCATGGTCTGAAATGGAGTGTATCTTATAGTGTGTTTTGCTGGTGTTCACAATTATCCACTATACATCAGGTGGGGGCTGATAACATCCATTCAATAGCCACAGCCATAGTGCAATGCTGAACGGGTTCAGCGACAGACTCCTGCCATCATGGAACCAACACTGGGACACCACCATAATGACAGTGTTAGCTAAATGTGATTGGCGCAATGCTGCCATCCTGGCACCAATGGTGTAATACTCACCAGAACTGGAGTCCACCGCATTGGCTGCGGGATACAGCTAGTGTGACAGAGTATACTCCATAGATGTGAACAGCAGTTTAACTTTCATAGATCTAAATATGGTGGTTGGAACACTGTCAGTTTGATGGAGTACTTGGGACCGTCACAGCGGCAGACAGCGGTAATACTGTCAAGATCTAAATCAGGCCCTTAACAACAGAAGCAGTTTAGATCACAAAAGAACAGACTGAATTCGTTAAACAAGTCTGTTGTGCTCTGAAACAGAACCTTCCAGGCTGCACTGGATTTGCACGGCCATACAAATGTCTTCAGACTGTAAGCCTCTCCCATGGGGGTCCATGACAGCATACCTTGGGGCGGTGCAAATGGAATGTAAGTGCATCTAAACAAGGATAACTTGAAAGCACAACCTTGTTTATTTGTTACATTTGAAAGCTGTCTTGATTTACAGCAATTGAAGTGCATGGAAAAAGCATGGGAACTGTGAACCCTAAATATTCTCTAACTATTTTGTTGTTCTTTCACTTTCAGGTTACTGCATTTAAAATAATGCAACACCTTAATTGAAAAATAAATTCAAGTTCAACTAATGAGTCATAAATTCAGTGTTTTACATTATAAACCCTCAATTAGTTATTGCTATTAATTTGTGTGTAGTCAGATAGTCACAGAATCGAGTCTTGGTTGGTGCAGTGAGAAATAGTGATTTGTGTATTGTAGTGCCACAAGGTTCCATCCTGAGAAAGAACTATGCCTACATAAGTCAACATTTTAAAATTGCATTACACACCATATAAAATAAGCTATCAACAAATGACAGAGACTGGAATTACGAGTTCTGTGATACTTATTGAACCCTCGCAGTTTTCCCCTGATAAATTCCAGAAGAATGGCAAAAGTTATCAGGTGAAAATCCCCATAAAGAGGCAAAACATGCAGAATTTGGTGTGTAAAATAGAGATTCTGCTTGTTATGTTTCATTTACATGTTAAAATTATAAAAAAAGAAGGTATGTACCTAGCATGGTGAATACCTCTCTTCAGGTCAATGGTATTTACCACATGTGGTAAATTCTTCTCTTGTTCCATCAAACTTGTAATGGAGGCCTTTGCATCTAAGACCCAACAATTGCTTTCAAATATAGATTTTAGCAATACATAATCAGACTGTACCTAGTGCAAATCTTTTTACGAGTCTGTTAAACCTGATGTATTCCAGTACTCAGACGAGAACCCCTTACATTACTTAAAAAAACTCTTTGGCACCTTGAAGCTTTAAGTGACTCCATCCTTTAAAGTCTATGCAGGCACCCAAGCAGCCTTTGCATTTGGTGATTAACCAATTGAACACATTTAAATAGCTTTCACATAACATGTTCTCTCATGAGAAGGCCTATTTCTTTCTCTCCCCTCTCCCTGCCTCACAGCACAAGGGTCACTACACCCTCTTCATATCCCACCAGAGGCACCTCGTGGTCCATTGAGGCCCTATAGATTTTTAACCTAACTTATGCGAACAGTTTCTGTAAGATTAAAAAAGCATGGGCACATCAGTCCCCATAATTCCCACCCACTTGGACCTCTGTTTACATGCCGATGTCCTTTCATGTGAGTAGAAGGGAGAGCAGAATCACATTCAGATGCAGAGCTTGGATACCTGGGACCCCTGGGACGTCAAAGTAATGTCCTAGGAGAAAAAGGAAAGAACCAAGATCCATGAATAGATCCTTTAAAGAGATAACCCAGGGGAGTGCTATTTGGGAGCTAAATTTATGTCAAGGCCTACCAGACAGTGCAGTTATCTGGTCACAAAAACATATTTGGAATATGCTGAAAGCTTGCCTAGGAATTCATTCAAAGCATTGCATAGCAATTGTTTTTTGTTTTGCCACTCACACTTGCTTTCTTTTGTTTTAGACCATCCATCATGCCTTTGTCTCTCTTGTGGAGCATAGCCTCTTTACTCTGATGGGCTCCTTCTATTCTTCCAGTATGCTTACTTTTCAGGAACTTTTCTTTCCTTTTTCTGAAGCCCTCCATGAAAGACCATGTTTTATTTAGGCACCTCCCTTGTCTGCTTCTTCTAGCCCCTCCCCCACCATGTAACTCTTTTAAACACAGTGTACTTCTGTGCAATCGTTCATGCTCCAAGATACAGTCTCACCCATGTGCTGCTGTGTCCCGACCTGCGCCCATATTGCTATCTTGTGTGCTTCTGTTTTTTTTCTTTATATATAGCGTTAACTTCCTCAGGAGCATTAGAGCACTTTACATTGGCACCACTTTACATTAAGCACCAGTTACATTAGACAAGCTTACAATCATTCTTAGGCACAGAGAGAATAAATGATGTGCTCAGAATCGCAGGATGTTGAGCCGGCGCCAGGATTAGAACCTGATATACCAATTTCAAAGTCTGCAATCCTGGCCATAAGGCCACAACAGCTGCCGCTCCCCGACCACTGTCTTTATTCCCCACCTAGTCTCTCTACCCTCTGCATTGCTTTAGTCCCTCCCCTGAACTGCTTTGCAGTTCATTTTTATCACCAAATTTATCACCAAATTCAATGGGTCTATGAGCCGAGACCTGTTGACTTTTCAAATGCTTCTTCTGAATTGGAGTCTCAAGTCTCAATCTGTCTTTTGCCTTTAGCATGGACATTGAAAAAGAAATGGAGTACTGATAACACACATACACAAGCAAAAACTGTTATGAAACTGGGTAATCTCAGTACATATCTTTCCCAACTAAAAATAAAAACAATCAAACATTGGTAAAACAAATAGGTCTCACTTTTGCTACCAGACACTGACCTATTGGCTCTGTAAATGTTTTTGATTCTTTTGCATCATGCAGAGAGGCAAAAATAACTTGATCTGTTACAGATCAGACAGATGGTTGAGTGGTTATGTGCAGTGGTAGAAATGTGTGTGTAACCTGCCTGACATGCTATTGATTCCTGACATGCTATTGATTCCAGGGTGGTTTGGGATCTTTGGGGACTGCCCGGTAAGTATAAGGACCCTGTGAGTAGGAAGCTTAACATTGTGGGTGCCTGGGAACACATTGTCAGCTTAGGGGCCATCTTATCTCATTATGCCACTATTGGGTGCCACATACCGCTTACTTGCTTTTAACTGAACCCTCCATAGAGATCTTTATTTGAGAGTGGCTGAAGAAGTTCGTAAGCTACAATAGCAATCACTTAATTATCAATTTGGTAAAAGTAAAAGAGAGTTCTAATAGTTTTTAAAATATTTATTTAAAGAATGAATGTGGTCTTTATTAATCAAAAAAACTCAAGTTTCAGAAAACACATGAAGAGTGTCTTGAGTCTGTCCCTACTCTATTTGTTTCTGTCCCACAATTATAGCACATCTGAATGATACTGTCTCAGTCTGGGAAAGTTGGAAAGGAACATTCAGGGGGTCATTTTGACCCCGGCGGTCCGTGTTATAGTGGCTGTAGTACCGCCAACAGCCTGGCGGTACATACCGCCATATTATGACATTGGCGGTTTGGCAAAAGCCAAACCGCCAATTTACCCCGCCCACCGTCATGGTTTCCGTGGCTTTTTACCGCCACAAAAACCATGGCGGTAGGCACTATCAGTGCCAGGGAATTAATTCCCTGGCACTGATAGGGGTCTCCCCCACCCCCTCCCCAGAGTCCTTCCCCACCTGCTCTCTCCTCCTTCTGACCTCCCCCCAACATACACACACCTACACGCACAGACATACACACGCATACCTACATTCACCCACGCATGCATACATCCATGCACACACAGATGCACACACACTGAATACATCCATGCACATACACATCCACACACACTGACATACATACATGCACATACGCATTCACACATCACAACATACACGCACACTCACTTCCATTCATGCGCACATGTCTTCCAAACGCACCACACCCGCATGCACGCATACAGAAACATACACACACACCCAAACACACACAACACACCCGTCACCCCCCTCCCGTGTCGGAGCACCCGACTTACCTGCTTGCAGGGGATCCTCCGGCAGGAGACGGTACACGGCGCTGCTGCCAAGAGCAGCGTCCGCCAGCTACGGTCATGATATGGTGGATGGTAGGTAGCCACGGCGATGGTCTTGTGGCAGCCGTCGCCGTGGTGGTAGGCAGCATTTACCGCCTATGTCATGATGAAGGCCTCAGTCTTTTACATTAAACATGATTCTGTCTCATGTGCTTACAACTTTCATACTATTCTGAAACAATTTATCAACTCTCTCTAACATCTAATACAATCTCTGCAGGGGAATGAATAACTCAGTTGTATCTAGCAGCTCAGTAGTTTGACAGTTCCCACGATTCTTTCTAAACTTGGTCCTTCTTCCCTGAACTAATAAACTTAGTATAGTCTATCTAAAATCTCTCCTCACACTCTCTAAATTGTTCAGATAATACTCACTAGTTACCCATATCTTTCAGCTCTAACAACAGCGGCAATAAACAGTGGTCATCTCTCGGTCTCGCTCTCTCGAACAGTGAATCATCTATCATCTCTCACCTGCTTCTGCGCTCTGAAGAGGATCTGTCAACTGTGCTTTCTCTTTCCCTTGGACACCTTTTATAATTAATTTGATTGATACAATTGTAACCAATGTAATGATTTTCTTGAGATGTTGCAACAGTAGATAATGCATTGTCTTGTTAAATGACAAGGATCGGATATATGTACTTCCTTTCCCATATGCCTTTCATTTCTGTAAGAACAATCTTTAAATACATAAGTATAACGCCCACTCTAACCCCATCATTCACATAGTGATAATGTTTTAAACTAAAACAAAATCTTATTTTCTAAATGCACATCAGCACATTCTTACGTGGTTTAGTAGGTAGGTAAGGGTGTAAGTGACACTGGTTCTATTGTTTTAAAGAAAGTCGTATCATTTCACAAGTTAAGAAGAGGTTAAAATAATTGTGCCAGCCTAGCAAGTTTTGCAAGTCTAGCAGCATGCGTTAGACAGACTATAGAGCATGCTTTTAAACATTCAAGCAACAACAGATTTTAGGACTAGCAATTAATTCACATGTTAGTGATTAGTATTAGGATTCCTAATTTTGTATTTTCTATTGGGGCCTTATCATCACTGAGCACAGTTTGAACTGCCATCTTGAACTTTCCAGAGCAAGCTTCTTGCAGACTGAAAAACAGTCAGTCTGACACAGCTCCATTTGAGCAATAAGTTAAATTAGAAGTTTTATTAGATTTTTACAGACAACAGCACACTCACTCCCTTCCCCCACCATCAACCCCTGAAGCTTATGCATGCCTCACAAAGACATTTCTGCATGTCACGTGATCCAGTGATAAAAACACACACTATCTAGTTTTTCTAGTTCCAAAAAGGCGATAAAGCAGAGGGAATATGTTGCTTATATGCCCCCGTGACAAGGAGAGCACTCACAGGTCAGTGTCACTTGATCATCTGAAATCACATCTTTACCAACCTAATAAATTAACATTGTCAAAGTTAATGGGTCTTGCCATTCCAACCGAGTATTGACCTGCTGACTTTGTCAATGTGTTGTTTTTTTTGTTTTTCGGCTGCTGTGCATGCAGGTGACAAAAAGAAAAAGGAAAATGACAAAATCCATAGATCAGCCCCAAGTAGCAAAGGTGAGAACTATTGGCTTTACCATGCTTGTTTAATTAATTGACAAGTAGATAAAGACAGCTTCCTCAGACAGATGCCCTGAGCTCTAGCAAGACTTGGGGAATTGCTTTTTTAAAAGTCCCATTATTACCACTAGTGCAACAGGTACAATGACACTGGGCCCAGGATTTTGAAAAGCCACTGCACCCAATTTATGGCTGTTTTACTACAAAAAAAGAAAATGGGGACCCATTTTTCTTACTAGCCTTAGGGCCCAGGTCATCCTTGCTGTGCAGAGGATAGGGCTTAGGCAACAGGGGTTAGGTGTGGGGCTTTTATCTCTTTCTGTACATGAAGGGACAGACAGCCTGCTTTGCACCCCAGGCCTTGGAATGACACCCAGTGGAGAAGGCAGAGGAGATAGGGTTCTAGGTATTATTGGTTCTGAAGGTGCAGTGGCACCAGAGCTCAGTGCTGTGAGGGGCCAATTAAACCCCAACTATGACTTGGTTACTACCCTTCCTTGTTTCCAATAGGCGGGTGCACCCTTGCTATACCAGTGTTGGTTTGGGCATCAGAGCAATGACCTAATAAAGTTCCCTCTATATATTGAAGCAATGGAGACACCTTCGCTAGAACTCAGAGAGCTGTTGGGGAGCTGGTGAGGCAATATGGGGCCCAGGGTTTAAATAAAGAGAAGAGATAGCATATTTTGCAATGCAGTAGCTATTTGTGAAGCAGGTGCTGTGGCACTGGGTCTCAGGAGTGTACACAATAGTTATTACTGTTTTTCATTACAATAGGTGCGGGGGCTCATTTTTCTTCCTAGCATTAGGGCTGAGGGTGTCCCTAATAAACATAGGAGGGCAATACAGGAGAGGTAAATATTTCCAGGAAAGGACAGAGAGCATGTTTCAAGATTGGAGTGATGACAACCTCGGTGGAGAAAGGGTGAAAGAGGTACATGAGATAGCCTGTGCTTTAGGGTACAATAGCACTGGGACACAGGAGCGTGAGGGGCTCACATCACCTCATTTATAGGGAGCAGTGTTTTGTCCAGTTTCTGTTTTTATTTGATGCATTTGCTCTTTTAGTCTCGCATTTAATGTAGAATTTGAGCTATTGAAAAACTACCTCTGCATGGATTTCAGACCCACACCCTCTTTCACTCAGCTATGCCTCCCCTGTTCCCCACTTCTTCTCTTAAGGTTCTGGAGGGGGTCCTGACTTCAAAACATCTTGCTTAGGGGGTTCAGAACAAAAATGTTTGAAGGTCTGCACTAGAACAATCAGACACGTACAATGCAACTGCGCATGAATCTGTGGCTAGCTTATACCAACCCTATACACCATTTGATGGGATACCAGACTGAAAATATGGCAGACCTGTGGGTGTCTCAGTTCCATTATATTTCCCAAGAAGGGCAGAGCATTAGCACAGATTTCTAGGATACCAAAGAATTAAATACTGAAGGTATTGTAAAACTATCTTGGGTGGATTTTAAATTTAGTGCTTTTCTGTACTAATAACAGAAAAAGTTTGTTTAATACTGAATAGATAAATAGCTGTATCCTTGAGTAGTTTTGCCCTCACTGGTTTGCCACGGGGCTCATGTTCAGCACTCAATGTGCATTACTGCAAAGTCAGACTTACTGGAAGAACATAGGTGGTCATTACAACCCTGGCGGTCGGTGTAAAAGCGTCGGAAAGACCGCCAACGGGCCGACGGTAAAAAAATAGCAATTACGACCGTGGCGGAAACCGCCAACAAAGACAGCCACTTTAACACTCCGACTGCCACGGTGGTACAAACAAACAGCGCGGCGGTCACCGCCAACAGACAGGCGGGAGACAATGTACCGCCCACACTATTATGACAGGCGAATCCGCCACCTTTTCCGGGGCGGATTCCCCGCGGATAAAAACACTGCGGAAACAGGAATCCCGAAGGAAAAACGCTCACCTCTACACACCCCACGAGGAACGAGGACGCCATGGATCCGGAACTCCAAATTCTCCCTGCAATAGTCTTCCTGCTCCTCTACCAGGAGCACGAACGCCGGCGGCGAAGACCACAGTGAGTACTGCACCTACGACACAGGGGAGGGGGGAGGGAAAAAACAGGGACATACACACGCAACACCCCCACCCTCACCCACTACAACACACACACTAATGCAAATCAATACATCACAGTTACACCCCCCAAACCCCCTGGAAAAATGCAAAGACAATAGAAAATGAGTGTAACCATTGTAATATATTAAAAGCAAGTAGGCAGAAATATATATATATACACCATGTACAAAATATATACCAAGCATAGTAGTCCCGGTAGAGCTCTAAAAAAGTCAGTGGAGCACTGGGACCACACGTTATGGGCGAGGCCCAGACAAGATCCCCGACCATGACGGAGAGAACACTGCAGGGGCATCAGAGAGCAACTAAACAGGCACCTTGGGGGGAGGGAAAGGGGGGGCACCACAGCCGCTTGAGTGCACAACGCCAAATCCACGAGGGGGCCACATGCCCACTGTTCCATCCTGGGGAGTGCAAAGCCACAGTCTCTCAAGTCTCTACAGTGGGTGGTTTACCCACTGCCATATCCTGGGGAGTTCAAAGCCACAGTCTCTCAAGTCTCTTCAGTGGGTGGTTTGCCCACTGCCATATCCTGGGGAGTGCAAAGCCACAGTCTCACAAGTCTCTACAGTGGGTGGTTTGCCCACTGCCATATCCTGGGGAGTGCAAAGCCACAGATTCACAAGTCTCTACAGTGGGTGGTTTGCCCACTGCCATATCCTGGGGAGTGCAAAGCCACAGTCTCTTAAGTGGATAACAGTCTCCACTGGTTCTGGAGCGGGCATGGTGCCCAGAGTGCTTACTCCTGCTAAGGACAGAGGTAGTGGATGGATCTCTCCACTGGTTCTGGAGGGGGCATGGTACCCAGAGTGCTTTATCCTGCTAAGGACAGAGGTAGTGGATGACAGTTTCCACTGGTTCTGGAGGGGGCATGGTGCCCAAAGTGCTTCATCCTGCTAAGGACAGAGGTAGTGGATGACAGTCCCCACTGGTTCTGGAGGGGGCATGGTGCCCAGAGTGCTTCATCCTGCTAAGGACAGAGGTAGTGGATGACAGTCTCCACTGGTTCTGGAGGGGGCTTTGTGCCCAGAGTGCATCATTCACCCCGTGACAGACTCAGTTGCGTCAGTGCCCTTGCCGCTCATGGGCCAGCGGTGCTTGAGACAGCGGTGCCCTGTTCAGCGGTGTTTGAGATGGCGGTGCCCTGTTCAGCGGTGCTTGAGATGTCGGTGCCCTGTGCAGCGGTGCTTGAGATGGTGGTGCCCTGTTCAGCGGTGCTTGATATGGCGGTGCCCTGTTCAGCGGTGCTTGAGATGGCAGTGCCCAATGCAGCAGTGCTTGAGATGGCGGTGCCCTGTTCAGCGGTGCTTGAGATGGCGGTGCCCTGTTCAGCGGTGCTTGAGATGGCGGTGCCCTGTTCAGCGGTGCGTGAGATGGCGGTGCCCTGTGCAGCGGTGCTTGAGATGGCGGTGCCCTGTGCAGCGGTGCTTGAGATGGCGGTGCCCTGTTCAGCGGTGCTTGAGATGGCGGTCTCCATTGCAGGGACTCAGCTGCTGGCGGTCCTTCATGGCCCAGCGGGGCTTTTGCTGGCGGTCCTTCATGGTCCAGCTGGGCTTTTTCTGGCGGTCCTTCATGGCCCAGCGGGGCTTTTGCTGGCGGTCCTTCATGGCCCAGCGGGGCTTTTGCCGGCGGTCCTTCATGGCCCAGCAGGGCTTGTGCTGGCGGTGGCCTCCTGGGCAGGTGGGTTGGTGCTGGCGGGTCCCTCCTGGGCAGGTGGGCTTGTGCTGGTGGTCCTGTCCTGGGCAGCTGGGCTTGTGCTGGCGGTCCTGTCCTCTGCAGCTGGGCTTGTGCTGGCGGGCCTGTCCTGGGCAGCTGGGCTTGTGCTGGCGGTCCTGTCCTGGGCAGCTGGGCTTGTGCTGGCGGGCCTGTCCTGGGCAGCTGGGCTTGTGCTGGAGGTGGCCTCCTGGGCAGCGGGGATGATGGCGGTCTTCTCCACCGTGCTGATCTTCCCAGACTTGCCAGGTTTCTTGAGGCCCTTCCCCACCTTGGAAGGTGTCACAGCTGACTCCACACTCCCACCGGGACCCCTGGGAGCGGCTTTGGTGGCTGGAGTCTTCCCCCTCTCCCGCCGGGCACTGGCCAACTTCTGATGCTTCACAGGTGGGGGACTGTCTGTGCTGTGGCTCTGTGCCACACTGGCTGCCCTGGTGGCCGGTGCACTCCAGATTCTGGTGAGTACAGGTACCACTGGTCCAGGAGATGTTGTGGCTGAGGTGCTAGTTCGAGACCTAGGAGACGGACGGGGTGGGGGAGGTGTGGGAAAGGGGTCAAGGTTGGACAGGAAAGGTTTTTGGGACACACTGGGACGGGTAGCTGGAGGGGGTTTGGGAGTGGATGAAAAGGTGGTGGTTGTAGGAGGCGTACGTTTGCTGACTTTGGGTGAAGGTGCATGCACTGGAGGTGGATGGCTGTTGGGTGGGTGTGTGCCTGCATTTGTGTATCTTGGGAGGGGGCGTCACAGACACACTGGGAGAGGACACAAGGGACTTGTGAATGGTAGTGGGGGTGGTGACTGCACCTAAGCGGGGTGTGCTGGTGGGTGTGCTGGAGAGGGACGTAGTGGCTGTAGAGGTAGTGCATGCAGGTATGAGTGTAGACGAGACTGGGAGGGAGGAGGGAGACGAGGAGGAGGGGGACACAGTGGAGGCAGTGGATGTTGGTGTGTCTGCATGTGTGTGATGCTTGCGTGAGTGCCTGTGGGATGTGTGGTGCTTATGTTTGCCTGAGCTTCCCTTGTATGTTGAGGTGTGTGCATGCTGGTCTGTAGGTGTACTTGGGATAGGCTGAGGTACAGGGGATTGGGACGGGGTGTAGGAAGTTGGAGGGGGGAGGCTAGACACAGGGACAATGGCTGCCATCAGTGCTGAGGAAAGAGTCTGAAAAGCTCTCTGAAGGGCCGCCTGACCAGAATGAATGCCCTCCAGGAATGCATTTGTTTGTTGCAACTGCCTTTCTACACCCTGGATGGCATTCAAAATGGTAGACTGCCCAACAGTGAGGGACCTGAGGAGGTCAATGGACTCCTCACTGAGGTCAGCAGGGGTGACTGGGGCAGGGCCTGAGGTGCCTGAGGTGCCTGGGGCGAAGGTGATGCCCACCCTCCTGGGTGAGCGGGCACGGGGCGAAGGCTGAGGGGCTGCTGGGAGGGCGGTTCTGGAAGGGGGGTAGTGGCTGTACCTGTAGATGGGGGTGGCACAGATGTTGCCGCCACCACAAGGGAGCTCCCATCAGAGGACGAGTCCGTGTCACTGGTGTCAGCTCCTGTCCCCGCCGTGGAGCTCCCCTCACCCTCCGTCCCACTGGTGAAGTCTGATTCCATAGTGTGGCCCTCCATGGCCATGTGGGATGCAGCCTCCTGGTGCTCCAGTGCCACTGCTCCTCCGCCTGATGATGCTAATGCACACAAGAACAGGGAGACCACAAAAGGGGGGGACGACAGAAGAAAGACATGTTGAGTGCATGCATTACCGCTATCGTTGGCGGACACGACAGACACAGAAGCCGCCTGCACTACGCCGCGCTCTTGGGCTCCACTGTTCAATTCCTGGGAAATGGCCTACAAGGCTATGGACGACATCTGCACACATAGATGACACAGGGGCATGACTAGGTGTAGTTGTCACTCTACAGAGGTGGGGTGGGATGCCACATGGCCTGCCTTACGGAGGGGCCTTGCCTACGGAACTTGCCCTGGCCTAGGGAAACTCACAGCCCACCTCCCCCACCCAGACACCTCCACTGCACGCAAAGTCAGCAGAATGAGAGTGTACTCACCCCCTTGTGGCTGCTGTGATGCCCTCAAGCGCCCATCCAACTCCGGGTAGGCCACCACCAGGATCCTGAACATCAGGGGGGTCATGGTGCGACGGGCACCCCTCCCACGTTGGGAGGCCATCCCCAGCTGAGCCTCTGCCGTCTTCTTGCTCCAGCGGCGAATGTCCTCCCATCTTTTCCGGCAGTTGGTGCTCTGTCCGTGGTAGACCCCCAGGGTCCGCACGTCCTTGGCAATGGCACGACAAATATATTTTTTCTGGTGGGCGCTGACCTACATGAAATGTACAGGGGAAAAAGAGAAGTTATTACCAACTGCACCGTCAAACTGATTGGCACCCATCCCTACCCTTACCATGTGGCACATGCATTCACCGTCTTTCATGCATGCAGCACTCTCCCCCCTTCCTTCTTACATCCAGCCTTCTCCACACAGGCATAGCCCATACAACATGCTCCCTGTGTACTTACCTGTTTGTCCGGAGGACTGTAGAGTAGCGTGTACTGGGGGAGGACCCCATCCACGAGTTTCTCCAACTCCTCTGATGTGAAGGCAGGGGCCCTTTCCCCAGACACTCGAGCCGTTGTCTCTTCCAGACCGAGGTCACAGCAGCACTTGCAGTGTAGGTCCTCTCCTGTCGAAGATCAGGTATCGAGTGATTGAACAGATAGAAAATGGCAGTCACGTCCGCAGCGGTGAGTACCGTCACAGCCGGCGTACATCGTCATTGGCTCCTGGGACCCATAGGGTCCAATGTTAATCAAGGCAGCATTGCGCCGCGGTCTTCGACTGCCTACCGCGACGGTGTACAACGCCAGCGCAGTTACCTCACATCCCATTGTCCCACTTTAGAGGTCAGGCAGCCACCATTTCAGGGGCCCACATGGCTTCATTTTGAACTGCGTCACACATACCTAGGCCTAGACTCAACACACATACAGGCCACTTTTTGTGTGGGAATGGTGTTCTGTGTAAACTGTGGGTACGTACCTCTGAGTTGTTTGACTCTGTGCTCGCTGTTGTCCTTCATAGGCACCGTCCGCTGGCACATGTGAGGAGATGGCGGCATCCTCCGGTGTACCGACCGTTGGTGGACCTGTCGACAATGGAGGAGCGACATGTGATTATCACATACAGGCTTGACCGTGCCACAATCCAGGAACTGTGTACCCAGTTGGAGCCAGACCTGATGTCAGCAATCCGCCATCCCACAGGAATCCCCCCTCAAGTGCAGGTGCTGTCAGTGCTCCATTTCCTGGCAAGTGGATCTTTTCAAACAACAGTGGCCATAGCATCAGAGATGTCCCAACCTATGTTTTCCAACATATTGTCCAGAGTGTTGTCTGCCCTGCTGAAACACATGCGGAGCTACATCGTTTTTCCTCAGGTGGAGGATTTGCCTACAGTGAAAGGTGATTTCTATGCCCTGGGACACATCCCCAACATCATAGGTGCCATTGATGGGACCCATGTGGCTTTGGTCCCCCCCAACAGGAGTGAACAGGTTTACAGAAACCGGAAGAGTTATCATTAGATGAATGTACAGATGATATGTTTGGCAGACCAGTACATCTCCCATGTGAATGCCATGTTCCCTGGCTCAGTGCATGACGCCTACATCCTACGGAAGAGCAGCATCCCTTATGTGATGGGTCAACTCCAGAGGCACCATGTGTGGCTATTAGGTGAGCACCTGGAAGCAAGACAGTGGGAATGGTTGTCTGGGTCTGGGGATATCCCTCCAGGTTAGTGCGTGTCTAACAGTTCTCGCTCGCCATTTGCAGGTGACTCTGGTTACCCCAACCTGTCATGGCTACTGACCCCAGCGAGGAATCCCAGGACAAGGGCAGAGGAGCGCTACAATGAGGCCCATGAGCAAACTAGGAGGGTGATCGAGCGGACCCTCGGCCTCCTGAAGGCCAGATTACGGTGCCTCCATATGACAGGTGGATCCCTCTTCTACTCACCAAAGAAGGTGTGCCACATCATCGGGCCTGCTGGATGCTTCACAACTTAGCTTTGTGACGACAGGTGCCTTTGGTCCAGATGGCGGTTTTGTGGCAGCTGTGGAGCCTGTGGACAGTGAAGACGAGGAAGCAGAGGAAGAAGACATGAACAAGACATGAACAACAGGGACTCAGTGATCCAGCAATATTTCCAGTGAGACACAGGTAAGAGTACAGACCTGCCTACTACATGTACTTTAACACTACTACCTCTCTACTGTATATCGTTTTCACCCAGTGTATGGTCACTGAGTTGTCACTTTCCCTTCCGATTTCACAGATATGGGTCTCACTGTGTGACATCTGCTTAGATTCCTCATGGATTAGAGTTGTGTGGCATAGGTATGTTGACATTACAATTGAAAGAGCATTTTGTCACTGTAATTGGTAATACACTATTTCGAAAGCACAGACAGACTCCAGATTGTTTTGTGCTTTAAGTGTGTTTATTTAAGTGCTCAATATTGGAGGGGGTAGTAAAATGGTGAGGGGTGATGGCGGAGGAATGTTCATGGCAGAGCCCAGTCTATTAGTCTCACAGGTGCATTGCCCATATGGGCATAGGAAGTTGAGCTGGGGCAGTTTAAGTATGGACAGGGTGACAAAGTGGGACAGTAGGATGGCAATCAGGGTGGTCTCATTTCTTGGCGGGTGTCTTGGCATCGTGTTCTGTCTTGTTCCTGGATCTCAGGGACCATTTGCGGGGTGGTTCTTCGTCTGCAGGGGGTGGGGTGCTGGTGTGGTGGTCCTGTGGCGGGGCGTCCTGTCCACTAGCGCCGGCGGAGGTGGTGGGCAGTTCATCGTCCATGCTAGTGTCAGGGGCCCCTTGTAGTGCCACAGTGTCCCTCTTGGTGTTGACGAGTTCCTTCAGCACCCCTACGATGGTGCCCAGGGTGGAGCTGATGGTTCTGAGTTCCTCCCTGAAGCCCATATACTGTTGCTCCTGCAGGCGCTGGGTCTCCTGAAACTTGGCCAGTACCGTTGCCATCGTCTCCTGGGAGTGGTGGTAGGCTCCCATGATGGAGGAGAGGGCCTCGTGGAGAGTGGATTCCCTTGGCCTGTCCACCCCCTGTCGCACAGCAGCCCTCCCAGTTCCCCTGTGTTCCTGGGCCTCCGTCCCCTGGACCGTGTGCCCACTACCACTGACCCCAGGTCCCTGTTGTTGTTGGGGTGATGGGTTATCCTGGGTTCACTGTAGTGGTGGACACACAGCTGATTGATGTGTCCTGGGGACGGAGGTATGGGCCCACTGGGTGGGTGTTGTGCTGGTGTTTCCAGAGGGGGGAAGGTCTGTGGTGGCCTGTGACTGGGTGAGGGGAACCGACTGTCCCGAGGTCCCCAATGGGCCGGGCTGGTCATCTAGATCCAGTTGGACAGAGATTCTGTCATCACTGTGGGCCTCTTCTGTTGGTGATGTGTGGACCCTCCTGTCGGATGACATTGGGTAGGAGTCCTACAGGGCTATAAAAGGATGGTTATTACATCTGTGTGTGTCATGGTGTGCAATGGGTGGGTGACCGTGTACCCCAGTGCTTGCATTCCTGTGTGGGACCTTGTGTGATGATGGTTTAGGGGGTTGTATGGGTATGTGCAGTGGGCATGCTTTAGTAATGGGTGTCCATGCTTTGTTGTTGCATGCAGGGCTTGGTTTTGGGATGGGTGGTTTGTGATGTTGGGACATATGTGAGGAGTTTGAGTGCTGGGGGTGAGGGTGGGGGTATGTGATGGCATGCAGGTAGGGTGGGGGATGTAATAGTTAGGATTTGTCTTACCAGAGTCCATTCCTCCACCTACTCCTGTGAGGCCCTCAGGATGCAGAATCGCCAAGACCTGCTCCTCCCATGTTGTTAGTTGTGGGGGAGGAGGTGGGGTATCGCTGAACCGCCAGGTGGTGTCTTGAGACCACGGAACACACCTTCCCCCGTAGGTCGTTCCACCTCTTCCTGATGTCCTCCCGATTTCTTGGGTGCTGTCCCACTGCGTTGACCCTGTCCACTATTCTTCGCCATAGCTCCAACTTCCTTGCAATTAAGGTGTACTGCACCTGTGATCCGAATAGCTGTGGCTCTACCCGGACGATTTCCTCCACCATGACCCTGAGCTCCTCCTCCGAGAACCTGGGGTGTCTCTGCTGTGCCATGGGGTGGTGTAGGTGATGTGTGGGGTGGAGTGTGTGGTGATAAGTGTGCTGATATGTAGTGGTGTGTTGTGTGAGGTGCGTGGAAGTTCTGTGGGTGATGGTGTTGTGTGCCTGTGGATGCTGTTGTTCTTGCTGGTGCTGTCTCTCTCTGGCCTTCTTTTGGAATTTTTGGTCATAGGGGTTTGTGGGTGATGTGGGTGTGTGTTTTATATTGTATTGGGTGTGTGGGTGTGGTGTGTGTATGTGTATAAGGTGTGTGTGTTTCAAATTGTCCAATGTGGCTGTGTTTTGTAAATGTGTGTGTATTTTGAGCACGGCGGTGTGTACCGTCAATGGAATACCACGGTTGAAAGACCGCCGCGTGGATTCATGTGTTGTGATAGTGTGGGCATATTTCTGTTGGCGTGACAATGGAGGTTTTGTTTTCGCTAGTTTATCGCTGACTTTTGGTGTGGCGGACTTTTGTGGGTGTCTGAATTTTGGCAGATTCCGAAATGTGGGTCATAATTGCTGTGACGGAATTCCGCGGCCGCGGCGGTGTGTTGGCGGTCTTCTGCACGGCGGTAAGTGGCTTTTACCGCCAATGTTGTAATGAGGGCCATAACGTGCCATTGCACACAGTGGAGCAAATAACAAAACAAATGTGAATATCAAAGCATTGTTTGTTTTCTTTTTATGTTTAGTATCAAATTGTTCCATAAAACTCAAAATCATTTTCTCAGACTATTCAGAATCAATTATTTTAATTAGTGCTTTTTTCAAATCATTTTTACCTCAAGGAAACTGTGTGCATTTACCATAGTAAATAAAGGACACTATCATAGGTTGGATATTGCTACAAGTCCGCAGTGTCCCAAGAGCATGATACTTGTTCTTATCAAAAGTGAATTAATTTGAGGTGGAAAACGTCATATGAAACTCCCCTACTTTTTGATTCCTTTTAAAACAAGCATAGACAAGCTAATAGATCTGGCTTTAAATTGAAATCTTGTGTCTCCCCCGGTACTTATTTCATAAATGTTTTTAGGATGAAGACATGTTAAACAAGCCTCAGGTTGCAGTGAAGAGGGAGCTTTCGGGCGTCATCTAAGACAAATCACCTGTAAGACCCTTGTAAAGTGTATACCATATACCCAGGGCCTGTAAATTAAATGCTACTAGTGGGTCTGCAGCACTACTACTTGCTAAGGCTTCAACTCCCTTTTTACTACACCTAAGTCACCCCTAAGGTAAGCCCTATGGGCAGAGATCTGTGTAGCTAAAAGGTAGGGCATATATTTTTACGTCTACTTAATTTTTCACTGCTGTGAGTGCTGTTCCTGTCAAAGGTTTGCATTGTGAATTCCCTTATATATGTCTCAGTAGTCATTTCTGATCTGTAAGGAGTAGTGTGGGCATGATTGGCATGTTTGGAATGGTTGGAAATACTGCTTACTGGTGTGGGTGGATTTTACATTAGTATTTTAGAACTGCCACTTTTAGAAACTGTGTGCTTATAACTATGGTGCTTTGTAGTCTGATTCCAATAAATGTCTAGGGTAGAGAAACAGCTCCACTTTGTGCATACAATCCAGATAGCCATCCATCAGGGAGGGTAAGGTGTGACAGGGTTACAACTGAATTCATCTACATACATACTTCTTCTAGAGTTGGGAGGGAGGGAGGTGGGCAAACTTTACACTTGATTAGGCTCGTTTACCCCCTACTGATGGCTGGAGCCAGAATAGAGGAGAAGTGGAAATCTTCAAACTGGTCAGATCTGGCTGAAACCTTCTACCACCGTCCAGAAGCTGGCTACCTAGAGTACAAGCACAGGGGCTCTCACCCCATGATTTTAGAGCACTTTTAGGAACCAGGACTCTGCCAGAAGGACTGCTGGACTGCGCTAGGGGACTCATTTGGACTTCTCTTCTGTTGTTGCCCTGCTGCCTGAAGTGCTGGGTGGCCTGAAGGACTCACTGGAGGACTTTTCTGTTTAGGGTCATGCTGTCAAACTGCCCCCCGGTGTTCTCCCGGGGGGAGAGTGAGATTGCTGGTGTACAGTCACTTCCCCTGGCGATAAATCGTCTGGGGAGTGCTGCATTTGCTGCAATGATAGCGCAGAGTGGGCGCCTCATGTTTCTCCTTCATGCTGAGGCTGGTGCATGTTGTGCGCTTTTGTCTCTTGGAATGTGGTGAGCGTTGTCCTGCTGCACTTCAGGTCAAAATTGGCACCGTGCACCTGGAAGTTCAAGGAGGTGGCCATGGACGTTTGGATTGCACCTGAGCCCAACAGCGTTGTGGTGAAAGGTGCTGCATGGATTGCCAGGCTGGTCACCGGCTACTTTGTACGGTTGTCCCACACCATCTTAGGTTGCCTTCAACAATTGGCAGCAGACATTTTTGGAAGGGGAGGGCAAAGCCAGCAGTGTGACTCTGAGGATCATCTTGCGGCTCCATAACCCCCACACCCACCCTTGACCTCCATGCATATGGGGATCCCCGCAAGGTCTCCCCATGGAATCGTATAGAGTGTGGGCCATTCCCCCCTCTCAAGGCACTTGTTTGGTGAGACGCTGGGACTTTAAATCAACATACCGGATCCTCAACGGAGGCCCCAGTGAAATTCTGGGTGGAGTAGCTCTCTAAAAATATTGTATCACCTGAAGTATTTATGCAGATGCTCCTTCGCACACATTTTGTCCCCGCAAACCCTCTTTGTCAACCAGGCTCACCAAAATCACTGTAACCCTGCAAATAGGGGCACAGGAGTTTTATATCTACCTGAGCTTATTATTCTTGATGTTTATGGTGACTGATGTGCTTGATTCATTACCTGCTCTAAATGTTATTGTATGCCTTTTTATGTCTAACAGTGTTCAGGAAACAAGTATATCATATGCCCTGCTAGTACGACACATTCTTTTTCTTTTTTTATGCCTTATGAGTGTACTCCCACAATAATGCTATCACATGCAAATTATGTGTGATTCACGTGTGGCGTGCAAAGTATTTATGCTTTGTCCCTAATACACAAATAACTGGTCTACCATGATTACTGTCTAATATGCACAGCAATGTTCTTTCCCACAATGTTTTGCAGCCTGATAGTAGTTTTCTTGTTGCACTCACTGTGATGCTTGTGACAACTGCCTAGTGGTGCAGTAATCACTGATTTATGTCATATTGCTCTATGATTTGTGCACAAAATAATTTAGATTATTATATAATAGTGGTTGTAGTCTCTTTGGTAGTGTATTTATGGACACACTAGTGTGTGTGTGTGTGTGTATGTGTGTGTGTGTGTGTTGCCCAAACGCTTTACACATGACCTCTGGGGATAAGCCTGACTGCTCTGTGCCAAGCTTCGGGGGTGAGCACAGGTTATCTTTAGTGTGCAACTTACTCGCCCTAACTGGAATGGTGGTTTCTGCCATCCTGAGGTACAAACCTCTAACAAAGAGACTGACTGACTCTCTGTGTATTTATAATACATATATTTGTATTAAAAATAAAAGGTATTTGCTAATGCCAGACCCAAACAGAGACCTTGCAAAATAGTTTTCAGGCACCAAAGAGCAGAAAAAATCAATTCTCTGTATCAACCACCCTTTAAAAAAAAAAAACAACAACAATGAGCAGGGTGACTGCTAAAAAAAATTATTAGAACATACTGAGATTGACCCTAGTTGAACCTAAAATGCAGGTGAAATAATTTTGGGCTTTATGTTTGACAGTCTGAGGGCATTCCGGTGTGCTACCCCCTAGGCTCCCCTATTACTAAATTATTTAATAACATGATTGTAGGAATTTGGGTTGTAGGGTGAGGGGGATGAAATCCTTCTCAAACAGCAAGCAAATTTCTTGTCAGGCTGAAACACAAGTAAACCCCAAATTAACATGTGCTCAACCTTCTAGTAGCAATGCACAAAAGCAGTCATGCTTAACTTAGAGGCAGTGTGTGAAGTATTTATGCAGCACTTCAAACAGTATTAAAGGGAGAACACAACATAAGAAACATTCTACAACAATATAGAATAATAGACTACAATAAAAAAATAAAAATTGGCACCAACAAGACAAAGATCCAATTAGTAGAATAGAAGGTATGCAGTTTTAAAGATTTGTTTGCGCAACACACACACACAAGTAGCACCATAAGCCTGGTTCCGGGGCATTGTGAGATCCTACGTCAAGGATGCATTGCGCACCGGCAGTTCCAAAGAAGCTGTGGGTGGTGATTCAAGGCTCTGCGCTGGAGATGTGTCACGCAGTGGGGGGTTGCAGTGAAGCAGTTGATGGGTCTTTCGATGCAAGGTCCTGCATCATTGTCTAGGAAGTTGTCAATGAAGGCTTCTAATGCAGAGTCCAGTGTGTAAAAAATATTTATGCAGCACTTCAAACAGATATAAAGGGAGAACACAACACAAGAAAAATCCCACACAAATATAGAAAAATAGAGTACAACTTAATAAATGATTTGTCACCAACAAGAAAATAATCCAATTAATAGATCCGGAGATATGCAGTTTTAAAGATTTGTTTGTGCAGCAGACACACACAAGTTACACCATAAGCCTGGATGCGGAGTGTTGTGAGATCCCAAGTCGAGGATGCATTGCTCAGCAGCAGATCCAAAGAAGCTGTGGGTGACAATGCAAGGTCCCGCGCTGAAGATGTATCACACAGTGGCGGTTGCAATGAAGCCGTTGATGGGTGTTGCGATGTGAGATCCTGCATCATTGTCAAGGATGTCGTTGATGAAGGCTTGCAACACAAAGATTAGTGTGTAAAGTATTTATGCAGCATTTCAAACAGTAAAAAAGAGGGAACACAACACAAGAAAAATCCAACACCAATATAGAAAAATAGAGTGCAATGTGAGAAATTATTTAGCACTAACAAGCCAAAACTTCAATTAGTAGAACCGAAGCTATGTATTTTGAATAATTTAGGTTAATATAGTGCTGAAAAGCACAAAGCGTAAACTGTGGTTATCTGATCGCGCCAGACCAGGACAGTTATAAGTTCAGGTCGACTACAATGAAGCACATGCTTGATATGTGTCCAAGTTAGGTCCACTGAAATAGTACCTTAAAGCCTGGTTGCGGTGTTTTGTGAGATCCCAAATCGGGGATGCATTGCGCAGTGGCAGTTCCAAAGAAGCTGCGGGTGGCGATGCAAGGTCCTGTGCCAAAGATGTGTCATGCAGTGATGGATGCAATGAACCATTGATGGGTCTTACTATGCGAAGTCCTGCATCATCAGCAAGGATGTCGCTGATGAAGGCTTGCAATGCAAAGTCCCATGTCAAGGATGCGTTGTGCAGAGGTTCTGAGGTGCTGCAGGCTGTGAGGCTAAGTTCTGTTGTTGTGGATGGTTACATTGCAGAGCTGCAAGGAGATGCAACGAGCTGCTTCAGTTCTGCCTAGGAGACCACAGCTGGACTGGCAGATCACCTTCAGGCCTGCTTTCAAGGGTCCAGGACTAAAGGTGGCACCACTTGGGGGGGGGGAACACAACTCACAGCAGAGTCCAGGTGCTAGGTTGAAGGTCGTTTGAGCCTTTTCTGTCCCTAAGGCGCTAACCAGGAGGCCAAACAACTAGCACTTGAAGTCACACTGGTGATCCTGGGATTAAGATGCAGGTGCATTCATTTTCAATCAGGCAGCAAGGAAGCAGAGTAGGTAGGGCATCAGACTAGCAGTCCTTCTTGCAGCAGAGCGTTCCTTCTGAGTCTCTTGCAGATACAGAAGGTACACTGAAGAGTTGGGCCTGAGGGTCCAATATTTACACCTGGTGCCAGCTTTGAAGTGAGAGACGCTTCTGGAGTTGCCCCCTCCAAAGGTGTCTAGAATTTCCTTCATCCCTGCCCTGGCCCCTGCTTGTCTGGGGGCACAAAAGACTGGTGTGCTCAGGCAAAGTCTTTGTGATGTGCAAGTGTGGTAGGTGACTTCTCCACCCCACACATCAAGTGAGAGAAGGGCCATCCTACAAACACTTAGGGACAAATTCATGTAAAGTCACTTTCCTGCACCCCTTAGCGCCCCCTACCGCCACCATGTGTGCAGCATGGCACAGGGTAGGGGACAATAGCAACATTTTTCATTATATTTTTCAAAATATTGGCGCTACTCCTGCAGAGTACATAGGGACCCATTTAAATAATGGAAGCCCCCTTTTAATGCCTACACAAGGAAATCTCTCAAATTTCCAGGCGCCATTTTTTCAGCACCCCTAACGTGGGAAAGCCCCCTTTGCATACATTATGCCTGGTGTAGGCCTGGTGTAGGCATAATGTAGTGCAAAGTGTTACAAAGTGGCACAATGCATGCATTGCTCCAATTTTGATATATGGTGCTAGGATTTTGGCCTAACTGGGCCGTATTAGTGTAAAAAAAAGTGACGCTAATGTGGCGCAAGATGGTGCTAGGGGCTTATAAATATGCCCCTTATTTCCTCTTTTTCTTACTGTCTAGGAGCAGTACACAAAGACCAACTGCCAGCTACACCTAATCACATGACTCACAATACAGGCTGCTGCCGCCAAATGTTTGAGACAAGAAAATGCCAACTTTCTAAAAGTGATATTTTCTAAAATGTGCCTTAAAATAGAGCCTGAACATTAAAAAGGGTTTTAAATTACAATTCTTCAGACACTTAACACAATATCCCTACATTCTCCTAATTAAAAGTTATCACTTATTAAATGTAAAAAAGGAACCCAATGTTGTCCCATGGGAGAGGTAGGCCTTGCAGTAGCGAAAAACAAATGTAAGAGTTTTTCACTACTAGAACATGTAAAAAATAGGGGTACATGTCCAACATTTTAAAGATACTCCTACCCTGCCCTGTGGGCTGTTTAGGGTCTACCCTAAGAGTGACTTACATGTATTAAAAGGAAGGTTTAGGCCTGGAAAAAGGTTTACTTTGCCAGGTCAAAATGGCAGTTTAAATAGCGATGAATGCAAAGGTAGGCCTGAGACATATTTAGGCCCTCATTATGACATTGGCGGTAAGTCCTGCTTACCGCCATGCCGACTGCCGCCAACATACTGCGACCGCGGCAGTATACCGCTACCCGTATAATGACCCACATAGCAATCCGTCACTATAAGGACACAAGCACAAGTCCGCCAGCCCGCCAGTGATAAAATGGCAGTAGCAAAACCCACACCGTTACACCAACAGAACTACGGCCACAGCATTATGACCCACGAATCACCGCAGCGGACATTCAACCGCTAGAAACCATTGGCGGTACATACCGCTGCACTCAAAATACACACACACATACAAAACACCACCACATTGGACAATTCAAACTACACACACCTGACACTCGTACACACACCACACCCACACTACTATAAAACACCCACCCACACTACCCACATCCCTTTACGACTCAAAGACATTGACAACTGAGAGAGAGACACACCAAGAGCACCCACAGAACCAGAGCTACAGAACACCATCACCCATACACCATCCACGCACCTCATAGCACACACCCCAACACATCACCCCACACACCCTCACACACACCACACACACTACAACCATGGCACCACAAAGACACTCCAGGTTCTCAGAGGCGGAGCTAAGGGTCATGGTGGAGGAAATCATCTGGGTAGAGCCACAGCTATTCGGATCACAGATGCAGCAGACATCAATTGCAAGGAAGATGGAGCTATGGCAGAGAATCGTGGATAGGATCAATGCCTTGGGACAGCACCCAAGAACAAGGGATGACATCAGGAAGAGGTGGAATGACCTACGGGGGAAGGTGCGTTCTGTGGGAGCAAGACACCAGATAGCTGTACGGCTGGCGGTAGGCCCCCACCTCCTCCCCCACAACTAACAAAATGGGAGGAGCAAGTCTTGGCAATAGTGCATCCTGAGGGCCTCGCAGGAGTAGCAGGAGGAATGGACTCTGGTAAGCCAAATATTTACAATTTTTACCCCCCTACCTGCATGCCATTACATACCCCCACCCTCACCCTCACTCCCATCACTCCGCCACCTCTCACACACCCCACCATCACAACCCATTACCCCGCACTGCATGCACCACCAATGCATGGACACCACTCACAGCCCTGCGTGGACACCCATCACCACAGCATGCACACTAGAGAGAATCACCTAGCCCACAAAATAACTACTCACACAAGGCAAAGCTGACAGGGCACTCACAACCATAGAGGCCAACACATCTATGCACAAGATGTCACACGCAGAAACAATAACACTGCATTTACATTCCCACAGGTCCCCCACACAACGTCACCAGAGAGGAGGTGCTAGTAACATCCAGTCCCCCCACAGAAGAGGCCCAGAGTGATGACAGCAGCTCTGCTCGCCTGGAGAAGGCTGACCAACCTGGCCCATCAGGGGCCTCCAGACAGTCAGTTACCCAGCACAGTCCCATACCACCACAAAGCCTCCCCCTCAGGAAACACCAGCACAGCACCCACCCATCGGGCCCATCCCTCTGTCCCCAAGACATGTCAATCAGCAGTGTGTCCACCACTACCGGGACCCCAGGCAACCCCACAAACACAAGATGACCAGAGACCTGGGGTCAGTGGCAGTGGGCACACGGTTCAGGGGACAGAGGCACAGGACAACAGGGAAGCTGGGAGCACTGCAGTGTGACAGGGGGAGGACAGGCCCAGGGAACTGACTCTCCACGAGGCACCAACATCCTGGGAGCATACCACCATTCCCAGGAGACGATGGGCCAGATACTGGCCAAGTTGCAGGAGACCCAGCGGCTGCAGGAGGGACAGTACCTGAGGATCAGGGAGGTCCTGAGGGACATCCACACCATCCTGGTCACAATTGCAGGGGTGCTAGCAGACATGGCCAACACCAGGAGGGACGCAGTGGCACACCAGCGGGGCCCTGACACTAGCCACACCGATGAACAGCCCTCCACCTCCGCTGACGCTAGTTGACAGGACAAACACAAGATGACCAGAGACCTGGGGTCAGTGGCAGTGGGCACACGGTTCAGGGGACAGAGGCACAGGACAACAGGGAAGCTGGGAGGACTGCTGTGCGACAGGGGGAGGACAGGCCCGGGGAACCGACTCTCCACGAGGCACCAACATCCTGGGAGCATACCACCATTCCCAGGAGACGATGGGCCAGATACTGGCCAAGTTGCGGGAGACCCAGCGGCTGCAGGAGGGACAGTACCTGGGGATCAGGGAGGTCCTGAGGGACATCCACACCATCCTGGTCACAATTGCAGGGGTGCTAGCAGACATGGCCAATACCATGAGGGATGCAGTGGCACACCAGCGGGGCCCTAACACTAGCCACACCGATGAACAGCCCTCCACCTCCGCTGACGCTAGTGGACAGGAGGCCCGCCACAGGAACAACAGGCCACAAGCACCCCTCGCCCTGCAGAAGGAGAACCATGCCACAAATGGTCCCTGCAATCCAGGCAGAAGCCAGAGAACATTGCCAAGACCCCCGCCAGGAAATAAGACTATCCTGATTATCACCCTTGTGTCCAACTCTGTCACCCTGTCCACCTTGAACTGCCATTGCTCCCCTTCGTATGCCCCCTTGGACAATGCACCTGTGATACAAAGAGACTGGACTCTATCCTGGACTCTCCTCCACCATCACCCAAGCCCACTGCACATCCCCATTACATTTTCAGCAATTAAATAAACACCCTTTTAAAAAATACAAGTATGTAGTATGTCAAATGATTTAAGTATGTATTCCTTTAACAATCTGTAGACATTGCAAGTAGACTGTACAGTAATGTATACATAGGTATGACCTGTATTGTGCTGCAGTCAATACACCAGGAGCCAGAGTAGGGCACAAATATCTGTAAATAGACATGTCAAAGGGTACAGTAAGTGGCCATAATAGTGGGAACAGCAGCCTACCAGTGAAAATTTCCAACAAAAAACTGCAATGGAATGTGAAGTTACAATGTCTTACCTGTGTGTCACTGGAAGTACTTTCAAATTATAGATGTTCTGTTGTCCACATCCTCATCCTCTGCCTCCTCTTCGTCACTGTCCACAGGCTCCACCTCTGCCATACGCCCATCTCCAGCCTCATCCTCCTGCAGAAAAGGCACCTGGCGTCTCAAGGCAAGGTTGTGCAACATGCAACATGCCACGATGATCTGACAGACCTTCTTGGGTGAGTAGCACAGGGATCCACTTGTTAGATGGAGGCACCAAAACCTGGCCTTCTATAATTCGTCATGTTCGGCCCATGTGCCTCATTGTGATGTTCCTCGGCCCTTGTCCTGGGATTCCTCAAAGGGGTCAGTAGCCATGAGAGGTTGGGGTAACCAGAGTCACCTGTGAATATCAAGTGATACCTCTTAGCCAGACACTCACCCTTAGGGCAAACCCCACACCCATATACCAACATACACTGGGTGGGGACCATGGGCTCACCTATTAGCCACACCCTGTGCCTCTAGAGTTGAGGCATCACAAATGGGATGCTGCTATTCCTCAGGATATAGGCATCATGCACAGACCCAGGAAACGTAGCATTGACATGGAAGAAGTACTGGTCTGCCAGACACACTAGCTGCACATTCATGGAGTGAAAGCTCTTTCAATTTCTGAACACCTGTTCATTTCTCCTGGGGGGGACAAAGGCAATATGTGTACCATCAATTGCCCCAACAATGTCGGGGATATGTCCCATTGCATAGAAGTCAGATTTCACTGTGGCCAAATCCTCCACCTGGGGGAAAACAATGTAGCTGCGCATGTGTTTTATCAGGGCAGAGAACACTCTGGTCAGCACGTTTGAGAACATTGGTGGGGACATTCTTGCTGCCATGGTCACTGTCTCTTGGAAGGAGCCACTTGCCAAGAAATGGAGCACTGATAGGACTTGCACAAGAGGGGGATCCCAGTGGGCTGACGGATAGCTGAGATCAGGTCTGGCTCCAATTGGGCACACAGCTCTTGGATTGTGGCCCTATCAAGTTTGTAGGTGAGGATAATGTGCCTGTCCTCCATTGTTGTCAAGTCCACCAGGGGCCTGTACATGGGGGATGTCTCCATCTCCTATTCATCCTCAACGGTTGTACTCTAGGGGGAAAAATGATGAGCATCTGGTCAGTTTTCAACATTTCCTCAATGTACAATGCATTGCATGTTATGACAGAAATAGTATGTATATGTTTATTCCCAAAATGTGCTTGTGCCAGCTGTGACGCAGTTAGGTGCCATGGTGTGTCCCCCCCTGAAATGGCGGACGCCTGTCCTGTGTGGAGGGACAGGTGGAAATGAGGTAATGACGCTGATGTTGTGCGCTGTTGCGGAAGGCGGTCGAGTACCGCCGTGCAACTCCTCATTGGTTATCATTGGGCCCTATGGGTTACACTAGCCAATGGTGATGTATGCCGGCGGTGACGGTACGCACCGCTGTGGACGTGAACGCCATTTTCTATCTGTTCACTCACTTGCTACTTGATCTTCAAAAGTAGAGGGCCTACACTGCAAGTGCTGCTGTGATCTGTGTCTGGAAGCGACCATGGCTCGAGTCACTGGGGAAAGGCCCCCTGCCTTCACCATTGTGGAGTTGGAGAAACTGGTGGATGGGGTCCTACCCCAGTACTGATTGCTTTATGGGCCTCCAGCCCAGCAGGTGAGTACACTGTAGGCACGATGCATGGGGCATGAATGCATGGTGTGATGTGTGTGAAGGCCTTGTGTAAGTGGATGGTGGTGGAGGGGTCCTGGGCAGCGTGCAGCATGTATGGTGGGCAATGTGTGTGCGCAAGGGGATGGGAGGGATATGGTGGGCAATGGGTGTAACAGGCCGGACTATATGATTGATCCCTTTTTCAATTTTCATTTTTCTGCAGGTCAGAAAAAGGGTATATGGAGTGCCATCGCAAAGGATGTGCGGACCGTGGGGATCTACGGCAGGCGGAGCACCCACTGTCGCAAACGGTGGGAGGACCTGAGACGCTGGGCAAGGAAGACGGTGGAGGCCCAGCTAGGGATGGCCTCCCAACGAGGAAGGGGTGCCCGTCGAACCTTGACCCCCCTGATGTTCTGCATACTGGCAGTGGCCTATCTGGAGCAGGATGGACGCTTGAGGGCATCACAGCAGCCACAAGGGGGTGATTACAGTTTCCAAATCTGCAAATTGCGCATGGTGGGGTGGTCTCTGGGTGGGCAATGTGGGCCTGTGGGTGCCCCTAGGCCAGGCCGAACATTGCAGGGTAGGTTTCATGTTGTGCAGGGGCTGATGCACTCCACCTCCAAACATGCTAGTGGGCATCTACTACTGGGCAAGGATCTGTGGGTCTCAGGTATGCTGCTATTGGCGTTAGGTATTACTGTCCATGGCCCGGTGACTGGCATTGTGAGTGGTAGTGCATCGCCTAGTGCGTAGGGCTGTCCCCTGTGTGTTGTCTACGCCTACAGTGGTGATGTTGCTGGCATTGGCCAAGTTTGTCCTCTGTCTCTCCCCCCCTTTTTGTTTCATCACCCTGTCCTTATGTGCATTAGCATCATCTGGCGGAGGAGCAGAGGCACCGGCGACGGAGGGAGCTGCATCCCACATGGCCTTGGAAGCCGAATTCACCGACCATGAGGGCACCAGTGGGACGGAGGGCGAGGGGAGCACCACAGCGGAGACAGGAGGGGACAATTCTGACAGTGATACCTCCTTCGATGGAAGCTTCCTGCTGGTGGCGGACACCTCTGTGGCCACCCAAACTACAAGTACAGCCACCAAACCCGTACCAGCACCACCCTCCCAGCAGCCCCTCAGAGGGTTTCCCGTGCCCGCTCACCCAGGAGGGTGGGCATCTCCTTCGCTATTGACCTCCTGTGATCCATCTCATTTGGGCAGTCAACCATAGTGAATGCCATCCAGGGTCTGGCAGGGCATTTGCAACATACAAATGCATTCCTGGAGGGCATTAACTCTGGTGTGGCAGCCCAACATAGATCATTCCAGGCTCTGGCCTCCTCCCTGATGGCAGCCATTGTCCCGGTCTCTAGCCTCCTCCCTCCAACTTCCTCAACCCAGTCCCATTCCCCTGAACCCCAACCTTTCCCAAGTACACAATCAGACCAGCATGCACCCAAGACAACACACAGGACTGGCTCTGGCAAACACAAGCACCACACATCATACCACAGGCACTCACACAAACACCATCCAGATGCAGACACACCAACATCCACTGCCTCCACTGTGTCCCCCTCCTCCTCATCGTCCACCTACCTCCCAGTAGCGTCTCCACTCACACCTGCATGCACTACATCCTCATCCACTACTGCCATCACCATCACGCCTATCACTACACACCCCTCACGGGCAGTCACCACCCCCACATCCATGCACACGTCCCCTGTGTCTGTGCCCCCTCCTCCCAAAGTACACAAACATAAGCACTCAGACACCCAACAGCCATCCACCTCACAACAGCATCCAGCCCATGCACCTGCACCCAAACGCAGCAGACAGACACCTCCTACAACCATTCCCTCTTCCTCCACTCCCAAACCTTCACCCTCTTCCTGCCCCAGTGTCCCTAAGAAGCTTTTCCTCTCTACCCTTGACCTCTTGCCTACCCCTCCCCCGTCCTTCACTTCGGGTCAGGGTGGGTAGAACCCAGGTCAGCACCAAAGCCACCCAGTCCACGGCCACTGTAGGTTCGGCTGCTACTGCAGGTGTGAGAGGCTCCAAGGAGACACCCATCAGCACTGGCAGTGAGCCTGCACCAGCTGCCAAGGGAAAGGCCAAGGAACAACCACCAACTGCCAAGGGCAAGACGGGACCACCAGCTGCCAAGGCCAAGGATGCACCACCAGCTGCCAAGGGCAAGAAGGCACCACCAGCTGCCAAGGGCAAGGAGGCACCATCAGCTGCCAAAGGCAGGGAGGCAAAGGGTCTGCCCCTGCAGGCAGGAGGGACAGGAGGCCTGGTGCTGTGACAGGATCTGAGCCCCCACCACCAACCATGCCACTTCAGCAGTCCAAGGCTGCAGTGGTAGGGCTGGAGCCTCCCCCCACCACTGGCAGCACTGCCACCAGCACCGCCACCAGCACCGCCACCGGCACCACCACCAGTAACACTGGCAGCAGCAGCAGCTCCAGTGGGCAGCCATCCAGGGCTACAGGGAAAGGGGTGGGGCCTCCCCCCTCCACTGGCAGCACCCTCCACCAGCACCGACACTGCCACCACTGTACAGCTGTTGCTGCCAGCAGATGGACTGTAGTCCTGCCTCCATGGAGTATCATGCATCCTGCCCACAGAAAATCTTGTGGATCTGACACCCAGGTGAGAGACTGTGACCTTGCACTCCCCATGTGCTGCATCACAGGGCACAAAGCCCCCTCCAGAACCAGTGGAAGAAGGCATCCACTCACCCCCTCCTTGCAAGGATGAAGCACACTCGGCACAAGGCCCCCTCCAGAACCAGTGAAATAAGGCATCCACTCACCCCCTCCCTGCCCGGATGAAGCACACTGGGCACACGGCCCCCTCCAGAACCAGTGGAAGAAGGCATCCACTCACCCCCTCCTTGCCAGGAGGAAGCACACTGGGCACAAAGCCCCTTCCAGAAGCAGTGGAAGAAGGCATCCACTCACCCCATCCTTGCCCGGATGAAGCACACTGGGCACAAGGCCTCCTCCAGAACCAGTGGAAGAAGGCATCCACTCACCCCCTTCCTGCCAGGATGAAGCATACTGGGCACAGGACCCCCTCCAGAACCAGTGGAAGAAGGCATCCACTCACCCCCTCCTTGCCAGGATGAAGCACACTGGGCACAAGCCCCCTCCAGAACCAGGGGAGAAGCCATCCACTAGAGAGACTGTGGCTTTGCACTCCCCAGGACCAAGCAGTGGGCAAACCACCCACTTGTTAGACTGTGGCTTTGCACTCCCCAGGACCAAGCAGTGGGCAAACCACCCACTTGAGAAACTGTGGCTTTGCACTCCCCAGGGCCAAGCAGTGGGCAACCCACCCACGTGAGAGACTGTGGCCTTGCACTCCCCGGGACATCTCAGAGGGTATACAGCCCCCTCCAGGACCAGTGGCGTTGTACCATCTTCCAGCTGAGGTGCCCCCCTCTTCCCCTTCCCCCTGAGGTGCCTGTGTATTTTCGACCTGATGCCCCAGCAGTGTTCTCTCCATATTGAGGCAGGAGTCAAGTGGGGCCTTGGCCTATGTGATATGGCCCTGTGGCCCACGGACATTATGGACTGGGCAGTGTCCCTTCAGTTGTATATCTGTAAATACTGTTTTGATTTTTGAGAATGTATTTCTACTTATTTATCTCATTATACTCACTTTCTTCAAATAATTTTGTCCTTGCATTATTCCTGAGGGGTAGGGGGTCAATATGTAATGTTGTTGCATCGGTTTGTGTGTATGGTGTTGGGGATGGGGGTGTTGCATGTGTGTGTCACTCTCTTTTTCCTCCCCCCTTCCCTGTGTGCTAGGTGGTAGTACTCACCGTGGTCGTTGTCGCCGGCGTTGGTATTCCTGGTGTAGGAGGAGGTAGACCAGCATGGGGAACACCTGCAGTTCGGGCTCCATGGCGTCGTGGTTCTTCCTCGGGTCTCCAGGGGTGAGTCCTTTGTCCTTTGCCTTCTGTGTACTGTTTCCATCATGCTTTTGATGGTGTTGGTACCGCCCCGGAAAAGGTGGTGGATAGGCCAGTTGTAATATTGTGGGTACATTATCTTCCGCCTATCTCCTATTTTGTTCTGACCTGTTTGCATTTACACCCCAACAGGACCCCTACCCAATTTCACCGGACAGGAGGTGCCAGACATATCCAGTCCCCCCACAGAAGAGGCCCACAGTGATGACAGCAGCTCTGCATGCCTGGATTAAGATGCCACTGGCACAAGCCACCACAGAGCCTCCCCCCTCAGGAAACACCACCACAGCACCCACCCAGCGGCCCATCCCTCTGTCCCCAGGACATGTCAATCAGCAGTGTGTCCACCACCCCAGGGAACCCAGGCAACCCCACTTACACAGGGCGATCAGGGACCTGGGGGCAGTGGCAGTGGGCACACGGTTCAGGGGACAGAGGCACAGGATAACAGGGAAGTTGGGACGACTGCTGTGCGACAGGGGGAGGACAGGCCCAGGGAACTCACTCTCCACGTGGCACTCTCCAACATCATGGGAGCTTACCATTATTCCCAAGAGACAATGGCAACGGTACTGGGCAAGTTTCAGGAGACCCAGCGGCTGCAGGAGGAACACTACCTTGGGATCAGGGAGGACTGGAAGTCAATTAACACCACCCTGGTCACCATTGCAGGGGTGCTGGCAGACCTTCTCAACACCAGGAGGGACACAGTGGCACAACAAGGGGCCCCTGACACTAGCCCGGACGATGAACAGCCCTCCACCTCCGCCAGCGCTAGTGGACAGGAGGCACCACCACCGCCACAGGAACAACAGGACACCAGCACCCTACCCCCTGCAGATGGAGAACCGCCCCGCAAACGGTCCCTGAGATCCAGGAACAAGACAGAGAACATTGCCAAGACACCCGCCAGGAAATGAGACCCCCCTGAATGTCACCCTTCTGTCCCACTATGTCACCCTGTCCATCCTTAAACTACCATTGCTCCACTTCCTATGCTCCTTTGGACAATGCACTTGTGAAACAAATAGACTGGACACTGCCATGAACATTCCTCCACCATCACCCCAGCCCATTTTCCAACCCTCTCCACTTATTAGCACAGGAATAAACACACTTCAAACACACAACAATCTGGAGTCAGTCTGCGCTTTCACAAATTTGTAATTGCAATAACTATGGAATATAGCAATGTCAATGTACTTGTTCACATACCAATGTAACACAGCTGTAGGCCAGCAGAAAACATAGCAGATAGCACAAAGTGGGACCCAGATCTGTGAAATGGAAAATCAAAGTGACAAGTCAGGGTCCATACACTAAATGAAAATGACAGACTCATGCTAGCTCAAACAATAGCATGAGATGTGGGAAGCAGTTCCATCTTCTACCTGTGTCTCACTGGAAGTATTGCATGATGATGTTGTTTCGATTGTCGATATCCTCTTCTTCTGCCTCCTCTTCTTCACTGTCCACAGGCTCCACAGCTGCCACAAGACCACCATCTGGCCCATCCTCCTGCAGAAAAGGCACCTGCTGTCGCAAAGCCAGGTTGTGCAGCATACAGCAGGCCACGATTATCTGGCACACCTTCTTCGGTGAGTAGTATAGGGAGCCACCTGTCAGATGGAGGCACCGGAATCTGGCCTTTGGGAGGCCGAAGGTGCATTCGATCACCCTCCTAGTTCGCCCATATGCCTCATTGTAGTGTTCCTCTGCCCTTGTCCTGGGATTCCTCACTGGGGTCAGTAGCCATGACAGGTTGGGGTAACCAGAGTAACCTGCAAATGTTGAGGGACAACTGTTAGACACACACTAACCCTCAGGGACAGCCCCATACCCAGGCACCTATGTCAACTGTATTGGGACCTTAGCCTCACCTATTAGCCACACACGGTGCCTCTGGATTTGCCCCATCACATGAGGGATGCTGCTATTCCTCAAAATGTAAGCGTCATGCACAGAGCCAGGATACTTGGCATTCACATGGAAGATGTACTGGTCTGCCAGACAAACTATCCGCACATTCATCGAATGGTAGCTCTTCCAGTTTCTATACACCTGTTCATTCCTGTGGGGGGGGGGTACAAATGCCACATGTGTACCATCAATGGCACCAATGATGTTGGGGATATGTCCCAGGGCACAGAAGTCACCTTTCACTGTGGGCAAATCCTCCACCTGAGGGAACACGATGTAGCTGTGCATGTGTTTCAGCAGGGCAGACAACACTCTGGACAACATGTTAGAGAACATTGGCTGGGACATCCCTGATGCCATGGCCAGTGTTGTTTGAAAAGACCCACTGGCCAGGAAATGGAGTACAGACAGGACCTGCACTAGAGGGGGTATTCCTGTGGGATGGCGGATAGATGAAATCAGGTCTGGCTCCAACTGGGCACACAGTTCCTGGATTGTTGCACGATCAAGTCTGTATGTGACTAGGATGTGTCTCTCATCCATTGTCAACAGGTCCACCAGGGGTCTGTACACCGGAGGATGCCACCATCTCATCACCTGCCCCAGCGGACGTGCCCTATGGAGGAGAACAGCAAGAAGAGAGTCATCCAACACTGAGATATCACAATGTGTTATGTGCAGAAACGTTATTAATCTGCAATGTGCCGGTATCTGTCTATTTTCCCGGCCTAGATAGGTGTGACGCAGTTAACATCCATGCCATGTTGCCTCCTGAAATGGCGGCTGCCTGACCTGTAAGGTGGAACAAGGGGATATGAGGTAACTGCGCTGGCGTTGTACACCATCGCGGTGGGCGGTCGAAGACAGCAGCGCAATTCTGCATTGGTTAACATTGGGCCCTATGGGTCCCAGGAGCCAATGACGATGTATGCCGGCGGTGACGGTATTTACCGCCGCGGACGTGACCGCCATTTTCTGTCTGTTCACTCACTTGATACCTGACCTTCAGCAGGAGAGGAGCAACACTCCAAGTGCTGCTGTGACATGTGTCTGGATGCGACGATGGCTCATGTGTCTGGGGAAAGGGCCCCTGCCTTCACTTCGGAGGAGTTGGAGAAACTAGCGGATGGGGTCCTCCCCCAGTACACGCAACTGTACGGTCCTCCAGACAAACAGGTGAGTACACTGTGAGCATGCTGCATGGGCAATGCCTGTTTTGAGTGGTGTGGATGGAAGATGCATGGGGGGGCTGAGGCCTGCATGTGTGGATGGGGAGTGTATGTGCGTCAGGGCATGGGTGGGAACTGGGGGGCAATGAATATGACAGTCCGGATGGGTGAGTAATTTCCTTTCCCCCTGTACCATTCTTTTAGGTCAGCGCCCACCAGAAGAAGGGTATTTGGCATGCCATCGCCAAGGACGTCCGGACCCTGGGGTCTACCACAGACGAGCACCCACTGCCATAAAAGATGGGAAGACCTGCGCCGCTGGAGCAAAAAGACGGCGGAGGCCCAGCTGGGGATGGCCTCTCAACGTGGGAGGGGTGCCCGTTGCACCATGACCCCCTGATGTTCCGGATCCTGGCGGTGGCCTATCCGGAGTTGGATGGGCACTTGAGGGCATCACAGCAGCCACAAGGGGATGAGTACACTCTCATTCGGCAGACTCAGCACGCATTACGAGGTGTCTGGGTGGGGGAGGTGGGCAGTGGGTTCCCCTAGGCCAGGGCGAACTTGGTAGGCAAGGTCGCTTGTGAGGCAAGCCATGTGGCACCCCAAACCCACCAGTGGTGAGAGCCATCTACACCTAGTCAAGCTCCTGTGACTTCCAGGTGTGCAGCAATTGGTCTTAGGCCTCGTCCCCCATGGTCAGCTGAAATTTCTAGGAACTGTCAGTGCATGGCGTAGTGCAGAGGGCTGCTCCCTTTGTGTTGTGTCCGCCAACAGTAGTGGTGTTGCATGCACTGAACATGTCTTTCTTCTGTCTCCCCCCCCCTTTTTGTGGTCTCCCTGTTCTTGTGTGCAATAGCATCATGAGGCTGAGGAGCATTGCCACTGAAGCAGGAGGGAGCTGCAACCCACTTGGCCCTGGAGGGTGAAGCAACGGAGTCTGACGCCACCAGTGGGACGGAGGGCAAGGGGAATCCAAGGCGGGGACAGGAGCAGACAGCAGTGACAGCGACTCCTCCTCCGATGGGAGCTCCCTTGCGGTGGCGGGCACCTCTGTGCCCACCGCATCAACAGGTACAGCCGCCACTCCCCCTACCAGCACCGCCCTCCCAGCAGCCCCTCAGCGTATGTCCCGTGCCCGCTCACCCAGGAGGATGGGCATCTTCTTCGCCCCAGGCACCCCAGGCCCTGCCCCAGTCAGCCCTGCTGCCTCAGTGAGGATGCTATTGACCTCCTGAGATCCCTCACTTTTGGGCAATCTACCATTGTGAATGCCATCCAGGGTGTAGAGAGGCATTTGCAACAAACAAATGCATACCTGGAGGGCATTCATTCTGGGCAGACAGCCCAACAGAGAGCATTTCAGGCTCTGGCCTCGGCACGGATGGCAGCCATTGTCCCTGTGTCCAGCCTCCCCCCTCCAACTTCCCCCACCCAGACCCAATCCCCTGTACCTCAGCCTATCCCAAGCACACCATCAGACCAGCATGTACACTCATCAACACACAAGAGTGGACATGGCAAACATAAGCACCACACATCCCACAGGCACTCACACAAGCACCAGACCCATGCAGACACACCAAAATCCACTGCCTACACTGTGTCCCCCTGCTCCACGTCCTCCTCTTCCCTCCCTGTCTCGTCTCCACTCATACCTGCATGCACTACATCCTCAGCCACTACCTCCATCACTAGCACGCATCACCCCACACCGCTCACGTGCACTCACCACCCCCACTACCATTCACACATCCCCTGTGCTCTCTCCTAGTGTGTCAGTGAGCCCTCCTCCCAAAGTACACAAATGAAGGCACACACCCACCCAACAGCCATCCACCTCACAACAGCCTCCGGCCCATGCACCTTCACCCAAATTCAGCAGACATACACCTCCTACAACCACTACCTCTACCTCCACTCCCAAACCCCCTCCATCTTCCCGTCCCAGTGTGTCTACAAAACTCTTCCTGGCTAACATTGACCTCTTCTCTACACCTCCCCCCCCAGTCCTTCCCCTAGGTCCAGGCTTTCCAGGTCCCAGCCCAGCACCTCAGCCACCACATACCCAGGCAAAGTGGTGCCAGCAACTGCGGGGTCATCGAGTGCGCCACCCATCAGGGCTGCCAGTGTGACACGTAGCGAGGGCAAGGACATTCCGCCACCTGCCAAGGTGAAAAAGGTGCCCACATCCCAGAGGGAGAAGCCGAAACAACCAGCCACCAAGGGCTCAGCAAAAACCAAAGGGGATAGTGGCAAGACAACTGCGGCACCATCAAAGCTGGGGCAGCCCCAAAAGCAGAAGAGCAGGTCAGGAGAGGGCATGGTGGGATCGACTGAGGGACCAGTGTCACACTTTTTGTCCACGACCACGCCAACCTGTATGGCGGCGAACACCACTAGCTGGCCCGACACCACAACCACCACCTGCACCGCCACCTGCATCGCCACCTGCACTGCCACCTGCACCACCCCGGCACGTCTACAGCCTCAACGACAGTCCCCAGCCTCTTCCCCAGTGGGCAGCCGTCCGAGGCTGCAGGAGACGTCCTGCTGTGTCCCTCAGCAGGTGCTGACCAATGCACCGCCGCCAGCACTGCCACTGGCCCCGCAGCGTCCTTGGACACAGGCGCCACCGCTGACATGGCTACCATCCCCAGTGGTCAGTCGTCTGAGGCTGGAGGAGAGTGCCTGGACCCTGGGCAGCTTCCATGAGGCATGACATCCATCACTGTTTGCACCTGCAGGTAGAAGGCGCAGCCGCAGCAGTGTGGGGTATGTCGCTGCCTCTATGGGGTATCATGCTACCTAAACCTCGCCAATCTCGTGGCACGCACACCCAGGTGAGGGAATTGTACCGGCCACACTACACGTGGAGCACTCCTGGCACCATGCCCCCTCCAGAACCAGTGGAGTATCACATCCACTACCTCAGTCCTTGGCAGGATGAAGCACTCTGGGCACCAGGCCCCCTCCAGAACCAGTGGAGTATCACATCCACTACCTCAGTCCTTCGCAGGATGAAGCACTCCGGGCACCAGGCCCCCTCCAGAACCAGTGGAGTATCACATCCACTACCTCAGTCCTTCGCAGGATGAAGCACTCCGGGCATCAGGCCCCCTCCAGAACCAGTGGAGTATCACATCCACTACCTCAGTCCTTGGCAGGATGAAACACTCCGGGCACCAGGCCCCCTCCAGAACCAGCGGAGTATCACATCCCCTACCTCAGTCCTTGGCAGGATGAAGCAGTGGAGACTGTTATCCACTTGAGAGACTGTGGCTCCCCCCCCCCAGGATAAAGCAGTGGGCAAACCACCCACTGGAGAGACTTGAGAGTCTGTGGCTTTGCCCTCCCCAGGATAAAGCAGTGGGCAAACCACCCACTGGAGAGACTTGAGAGACTGTGGCTTTGCACTCCCCAGGATAAAGCAGTAGGCAAACCACCCACTGGAGAGACTTGAGGGACTGTGGCTTTGCACTCCTCAGGATAAAGCAGTGGGCAAACCACCCACTGGAGAGACTTGAGAGTCTGTGGCTTTGCACTCCCAAGGATAAAGCAGCGGGCAAACCACCCACTGGAGAGACTTAAGAGACTGTGGCTTTCACTACCCAGGATACAGCAATGGGCATGGACCCCCCCTTGTGCAGCAGTGGTGTTGTGTGTTCATCAGGGTGAGGTGCCCCCTATACCCCTGAGGTGCCTGTGTATTTTCGATCTGATGCCCCAGCAGTGTTCTCTCGGTTTTGAGTCAGGTATCATGTGTGGGCTTCGCCCATGCATTTTGGGCCCAGTGGTCCACGGACAATGATCAGTACACTATCTGGACTTGCATAGTTGGTGTACATATTTGTATATACTGAATTTTGAGTTTTGACTAATGGATTTTTCATGATTACAATTGTTACAATAATTTCCTTTTGGCCCTGCGTTCTTCCAGGGGGTGGTGGGGGTGTAAATGTAATGTTGCTGCATGTATTTGTGTGTATGTTGTTGTGGGTGAGGGTGAGGGTGTTGCGTGTTGTGTGTGTGTGTGTCACTCTCTTTTCTCCCCCCCCCTCCCCTGTGTTGTAGGTGCAGTACTCACCGTGGCCACCGCTGCCGCCGTTCGTACTCCTGGTAGAAGAGGAGGTACACCAACATGGGTAACACCTGAAGTTCGGGCTCCATGGCGTCCTGGTTCCTCGTTGGGTGTTGAGAAGTGAGTGTTTTCCCTTCTGTGTACTGTTTCCGCCGTGCTTTTGATAGCGTTGGTTCCTCCCCAGAAAAGGTGGCGGTTAGGCCTCTTGTAATACAGTGGGCGGTACTTTGTCTTCCGCCTGTCTTTTGGCGGTGCCCGACGTGCTGTTTGTTTCTACCGCCGTGGCGGTCGGAGTGTTAAAGTGGCTGTCTATGTTGGCAGTTTCCGCCACAGTCGTAATCCCATTTTTTTTTCCTCAGGCCTGTTTGCGGTATTACCGCAGCTTTAACACCTACCCGCAGGGTTGTAATGAGGGCCATAGTCTTTTAAAATTCATAACTTGACTGGTGTATGTTGGATTTTTGTCGCTGTGGTCTTGTTTTGTTTAGATAAATATTATCTGTTTTTCTAAACCTGTGTTGTGTCATTTTGCAGTGTTCTCACTGAGTTACTGTGTGTGTTTGTACAAATACTTTACACCTTGCTTCTGAAGTTAAGCCTGCCTGCTCATGCCAAGCTATCAAGAGGGTGAGCGGGGGTTAACTGAGAGTGATTCTTCTTTACCCTGACTAGAGTGAGGGTCCTTGCTTGGACATAGGGTAACCTGATGGCCAACCAAAGACCCCAATTCTAACAGGCAGCTTTTGCTCATCACCCTTCTTTGTCTGGAGCAGATTATAAGCTCCATGGAGATTTAACTTCATTAAATATTTAGCACTCTGAACAGACTCAAGAATGTCCTCGATGAGTGGAAGCAGGTAATGATCCTTAATAGTAACCTTAGTGAATCCATGATAATCGACGTTCCTTGAAGTCTTGCTAGACCAGGGTAAATCAAAAGTTCAGGCTGACCGCAATGGAGCGGATCGGCTACAGAACCCACGCAGGGTCCTCTGAGAAAATACCTTGGATGGAAAAAATTTTGTTGCCAAGGACTGGATGCAATGACCAAAGTAGGAGGTGCGTGGCTGTCAATCTAGGAGATGTCTATGATGTGTAATTTCTGAGATGTGCAGCATCAATGATGCATCGAAGATCAGGTAGTGTTGGGCTTCGTGGTAATGCATCATCGCGGAAACACTGGGCTGGAGTGAAGGATCAGCACTGAGCCACACAAGGACGGAGGTAGATCAAAGTCTGAGGCTGTCAAACAGTCGGCAATGGGGTGTCCGTGGCTTAGGCAACAGCTGTGATGAGTCATCATTGAGTGCAAATGCACCAGTTCTGATCGGTGCAATGTCATTGATGCGTTTGTTTTCTTGAGTTGCAACACTGATACTCACTTCCAAGGGCCCAGGCTTGGAATGGCACCACTTGGCAGAACAGGACTCACAGCAGATAGAGTCCAGGTGCTGGTTGCTGGTTGCAGGCCGTCTTTGGTGACAATGAGACTGCAGGAAAGCAGAAGGCAAGCCAAAAATCCTCTGGAGTCACTCTGTGATCAAGTGAGAGGGGTCTAGTCCTTGCTCAGCAGGGAAGAGATCACCATACAGCAGGAAGACTCATCAAAGCAGAGAGCAGTCCTTCTTGGAAAGCAGTTGTGAGATCCCACGTCGGGATGTAGTCAAGCAAAGTGGAACTTCTCATTGCACAGCAGTCTATGCTCCTGGCAGAGTTCTACACAGGTCCAGTAGTGTACGGATTTGGAAGGGTAAGAAACCCAATTCTTATATTAAAGTGCACCTTTAAAGTTGGAATGATTGCAAAAAAGGTTCTTTGAAGTGCATAGGGTCCTTTTGTTCTCAGCCCAGACTCCAGATTATCAGTAGGTGATAATCAGCCCTTCTTGTGGGGGTAGGCATTCACTATTCAGATGTATCACCTCCCCTGCAGATGAATGCAGGTGAGTGCTCAGACACACCTAACCTTCCTGTGTGTGTGGCGGTCTAAAGGGAATGCACAAAGTGTAGGTGTCACCCACCCCAGATGTGTATTGGAGACAGGCTGAAGGCACACAGAACTTTAAGAGCAGAGAAATGCCCACTTTCTAAAAGTGGCAGCCCTAAAATAGTAATGTTAAATCTGGCTTTAGCAGGAAAGAGGACTTATCATTATCATTCCAATGATATGAAACATGATTCAGCTACTCCTTTCTGCTCAATAATTACAGCTTAAAAGTATATTAAGGAATTCCCAATGATGGCCTATGAGAGGAGTAGGCCTCACAATAGTGAACAATGAATTTGGGAGTTTTTCACTACAGGACATGTAAAACTTAAAAATACACATCTTATCTTTTAGTTACAGAGCACCCTGCCCTATGGGCCACCTAGGGCCTACCTTAGGGTTGATGTATATATATAATAAAAGGAGAGTTCAAGACTTGGCAAGGGGGTTTTAATGCCAAGTCAAAGTGGCAGTGAAACTGCACACACGAGCTCTGCTATTGCAGACCTGAGACATGTTCAAAGGTCTACTTAAGTGGGTGGCACAATCAAATCTGCCGGCCCACTCATAGCATTTATTCTACATGCGCTTGGTAGCCCTGGCTATATGGTATAACACTTTGTAAGGGACTTACAAGTAAATAAAATATGCCAATTGTATATGCACCAACGTTACCATGTTTAGGGAAGAAGCACATGCGTGTTAGCAGTGGTAAAGTGCACAGAGTCCCAAGGCCAATAAAAAGATACAACAAAAATGTGAGTAACAGCCAAAAAGTTTGGGGGAAGACCATCCTAAGCCTGACAGGAATAACACGTATCTCTCCAGATAAAAAGGGAGAGAGCTACCCAGCCTCTAGGGAGTTCTCATCACTAAGGCAGAAAAACCTGGACAGACCATCAGTACTGGCATTGTCTACCCCTGGACTGTGTTCCTCCCTGAAGCCATACTCGGTAGGAAAATGGACCACCTCAACAATTTTGGATTCACACCCCTCATTTGCATGAGCCACCTGAGGGGCCTGTGGTCAGTCTGAATCAAGTAGTGAGTGCCAAACAGGTATAGCCACAATTTCTTCAGTGCCCAAACCACAGCAAAAGATTCTCTTTCTATAGCACTCCACCTCAGTTCCCTTGGGAGTAACTTCCTGGAGGTGACGACAACAGGTTGGTGCAGACCCTTTTCATTTAGCTGTGATAAAACTGCCCCATGTCATGTTCTAAAGCAACTGTTTGAACAATAAGCTCCTTGGAGATGTCAGGGGCCTTGAGCACAGTGGCTGTGCACATGGCTTGCTTCAGGAAGCCAATTGCTTTTTGGCATGCCCCTGTCCAGATCACATTTCTGGGCTGTTTTTTAGAAGTCAGCTCTATCAAGGGGGCAAAAATGGTGCCATACCCCTTGTCAAACCTCCTGTAGTACCCAATGAGGTCCAAGAATGCTCTGACCTCAGTCTGGGTTTGGAGAAAGGCAGTCCCAGGCCATGATACTTTCTATCTTGGCCTGGAGGGGCTGCATCTTATCCATTCCCACCCGGTCTCCCAAGTACACCACAGACCCCTTCCCTATCTGGCACTTACTGGCCTTGATAGTCAGGCCTGCCTGTTGCTGAGCCTGAAGCAATTCCTGGAGGTGAAGGAGATGGTCTTTCCAGCTGCTACTGAAGACAGCTATGTCATCCAGCTAGGCAGCTGAAAAGGCCACCATACCAGCAAGGACCTGGTTGCCAACATCTAGAAGGTAGGAGGGGCATTCTTGAGTCCAAAAGACATCACACAAAAATGGTAATAGGACTCTGGAGTGTAGAAGGCTGACCTCTCCTTGGCACACTCTGATAGGGCAATCTACCAGTACCCTGATGTAAGTTCAAAGATACTTAAGTACTAGGCAGCCCCTAACTGGTCAATCAGCTCATGAGCCCAGGAGATGTGATGAGCATCTGTCTTGGTCACTGAATTTAGACCGCTGTAATCCACACAGAACCTCAGTTCAGGTGTGGTGCCCAGTGGGGCAGCTTTTGGTACTAGAACCACAGGACTGAGCCAGGAGCTACTGGAGGGTTCTATCACCCATAACTAAAGCATTTGAGAGACTTCACTCTTAATGCTGACCCTAACCTTATCCAAAAACTTGTAAGATGTATTCTTGACAATAAGGTTGTCCCCTGTGTCCACATCATGGGGACACAGGTGGGTAATTCCAGGAGTAAGAGAGAACAGAGAGGAGAACTGTTCCAACACCTGGCAGCAGTCCCTCTATTGTTTAGTAGTTAGATGGGTGGAAGGATTACTCGCTCCACAGACCCATCCTTCTCCTTGAGGTCTAAGAGGTCAGGGAGAGTCACTTCCTCCTCCTCTTCCCCATCTGTCACCAACAGCATGGTGAGCTCAGACCTTTCAAAGAGGGGTTTAAGGAGATTAATGTTGAGGACCTGATGGGGTTGCCTAGGGGTTGTAAGGTCCACCAAGTAGGTACCCTTACCCCTCCTCTCAATCAGCTCATAGGGTCAAGTCCAATGGTCCGGGAGGGCCCTAGGTTGCATAGGTTCCATAACCCACACTTTTTGCCCAGATTGGAATTCCACAGTGGTAGAATTTTGGTCATACCACTCTTTCTTCACAGCCTGGCTGGCTTCTAAGTTGTCTGAAGCTTGTTTCCATAACTTACCCATTTGGATCCTGATGACTAGCATGTAGCTCAATACAACATTGGGAGTCTTCCCGGGAGCTTGTGTCCATCCTTTCTTGACAAAATTCAGAGGTCCTCTGACAGGGTATCCATGCATAAACTCAAAGGGGCTGAAGCTCATTCCTTTCTGTGGTATCACACTGTAGGCAAACAACAGGCATGGCAAGAGGATATCCCACTTTTCCCACTTTTTCCTCAGGCAGGCCCCTTATCATGCATTCCAGGGCCTTTTTGAGTCTCTTGGCAAGCCCATTTGTTTGTGGGTGATAAGGAGTGGAGAACTTGTATGTTACCGCACACTCCTTCCACAGAGATTACATGTAAGCAGAAATCAAGTTTGTTCCCCTTCCCTGTGGGAACCCACTCAGGTAAAATCCCCATTTGGGCCCTTGCCACTGCAAGTGCAGCCATGGTCTTCAGAGGGATTGCCTCCTCCGCAAGATTCCTGGGGTCAGTAAGCTTGCTATCAACCAGGTGTAGTGCAGCTTTGAAAAACAACTACCAAGCATGTGCTCCTTTACATGGTTTTACATGGCCTTGTTGATATGGAGTAAGTCAACGCAGTGCAAGCTGCTGCGTTGCCTTACTTTGCGCCAGGGAGGCATTTCCATGGATGTTGCGTGGGTGTTCCCATACAACACCCATGGATTTTGATGCATTCCCAGATTTACAAGGTTCCATAAACCTGGGAATGCATCAAAAGCCTACGCCTCCCCAGGGGTGGCATAAAAGTGGCACAACGAGGGGAAATAACATTATTTCTCCTCGATTTTTCCTCTTTCCATATGCGCTACATAATGCAGCACACATAGGAGGAAATTGCCTCCATTGATTGTTTTTGTGCAGGAAGTCGTACCTTTCTGCACAAAAACAATAATCCCCACAACGCAGGCACCTTTGCACCATGGTGGAAGGGTGCCTGCATTGGCACCTGCCTGCAATTTGTGTGCCAGCGCAGAGGACAGAAATGTGCCATATCTTGTATATAAGGTGCATTTCTGCCCTTTCCTGGTGGTGCAGGACAGCGCAGCAAGGCACTTGCTGTGCCACCCTGCGCCATGGACCTTGTAAATGTGGCCCTAAATTGTACAGCCCTGAATAATCATCTTTGCTGCTCCTTACCCAGCCCTTCAGTGCCTTGCTGGCTTAATCTAAGAAATCCACCCATGTGTGTGATGAGATCTTGTGGCTGCCCCTGATTCTGAGCCTATACCTCTCAGGGGTCAGTCCAAACTTAGGGACATATTTACAAGGGGCTTGCCCTGCAGTTGTGTCATTAGTTTTGACGCCCTTGCGGCACAGTCAGTACTCCATCTTTTCAAGTCAACACATTGTAGCCAAGACATAATTTTTTGAAGGCTGTGTCAGAAAATATGATGACCAGAACAGGCTGCGTCATACACTCCCTATAATATGCAGGGTCGGCGTCACCTCTTACATTCTAATGTAAAGGATGACGCAGTGATATTTACAAGCTTTGGAAAGAGTGATGCATCACCTGCAAATGGCGTGCAGAAAATTCCTGCCTATCGGCAACCCAGGCATAATAAATGACACAGTGGCTCTGGTATATAAACAGAACACACAGAATGCACTTTGGCAAGCTCAACTACACTGTGGAGGTGCTTATTCTCCTGCTCGGAGTAGCGAGGAGACCACGACCCCCACCATGCTTGCAGCGCAGGAGAAGGGAGCATGCCTACTGCATGCGGATTTCCCTCATTGACCTCAGGGAGGATGAGGTCTTCACATATTACTGGCTCAAGAGGGAGGCCATCATTCAATATCTGACCCAGATCGCCCCAAGGTTGGAGTCTCCAACTGCCAGAACAACCAACATTCCTCCACAGGTCAAGCTGATGGCAGTGCTCCACATGCTGGCATCTGGTTCATTCCAGGCCACAACAGCCAGAGTGGCATGAATATCACAGTCATCGTCTTCTGCATGCTCTTTCCTGGATGCAGTCATCAGCCTTACACCACAGTATGTAATTTTCCCACAAGACACAACACCAATGGCTAAACACCAAGCAAGGCTTTTATGCCATTGCAGGGTACCCACCTGCCTTGGGGGCTATGGACTACACATATGTGCAACTTGTTCCTCCTGCTGCAACATTTGTATTTGCATTTGTATTTATAAAGCGCATTCCGGAAGAGGCATCGAAGCTCTAAGAAAGTAAGAAGAAGAGCCCACAGATAGATTCAAAGGAGAACACTGGCATGGAAAAAGCCATGTTTTGACCTGCCTCCTAATGTCTAAGAAATGTTGTTCCTTCTTGATAACCAGGGGAAGAGAGTTCCAACATTTAGATGCAGCCACCGTAAAAGCTTTATCTCCCCATTTTGCTTTTAGGTGCGAGGGACCTGAATTCTGAAAAGCTCCTACCGAGCGGAGTTGTCAATTGGGTTTATACTAACGTAGCCTGGAAGCCAACTATTTAGAACCATTTCCATGCACTGCTTTCTAAGTCAGACATAGGGTCTTAAAAATAATACGCTAGGCCACTGGAAGCCAGTGCAGTTGTTTTAAACTGCTACTGGCTGATGTTGAACAGGGGAGGTTCAAAATAGCCCGAGCAGCAGTATTTTGAATCAGCTGAAGTTTCTTTAGAGATTGTTATCCAAATTCAGCATCTAAGCATTGCAATAGTCCAATTTGGATACTACCAATGCTAAAGTCACTGTAATTCTCCATTCCCTTTGAAGAAAAGGGAAAAGTTTCTTGAGCATCTTCAATGTCCAAAAACTAGTTTTAACAATGTGATTGACATGCAATCTAAAGGAGAGGCAGTTGTCAAACGTGACACCTAAAGTTTTTGTAGCAGTAATTGGAGCTGAGAGAGTGCCACAGTCTATCAGCCACCAGCGAGAGTTCCACAATCCCTTTCTTGATCCAAAGCATAATATTACAGTTTTATCACCATTTAATTTAAGCCAATTTGAGTTCATCCATCCACTGACTTCACGCATACATTCTTTAAAGCGATCTGCTACTTCCTCCCAATTTATATTGACTAGGATGATCAATTGGGTATCATCAGCATAGGAGGTTTGTCTAAAGCCAAAACAGCGAATCAATTTGGTTAGAGGAGCAACATACAAATTAAATAAAGTGGGGCTAAGTGATGATCCTTGGGGGACACCACAAGGTAAGTGGTATGCAGGGGACTTAAAGTCTCCACAGCTCACCGTGGTCCATCTATCCTTCAGAAAAGATTCCAACAACTTCAGAGCCTCATCTCTAATCCCTGCTTGATATAAGTGGGATATCATAATCTGTGGAGAAATAGTGTCAAACATCACACCTGTTCCACAGTAGAAAGCACAAGTACTCCAGCCACGTCCAGGCAATTATGGATCATCTGGGGATATTTACAAATGTACTGGCCAAGTACCTTGGGAGTGCTCATGATGCCTACATCTTCAGGCACTCCATCATCAAGGAGGGTGATATGGAAATGGTCTACTTGTTGGTAAGTACATCTGAAGTACATACCAGACCTAATAACAGTACATAATGTATGACAAAATAGCCACCTTTGTATCTTCCGACTGAGATAGTGCACATGCAAGAGGAGTGCGCTTCATACTTGCACTAAGCATCATGGCACATGTACATTGCAAACCCACAGGTCACACATGTTAAGACAGGCAAAGTCACTGTGTATGCCTTTCAATGGTGGAAAGAGCCAGAGCAATGCAACACTGGGCAAAATGCAGTGTTGCATCACTGTGCGGAAGAGAGGGCTTCCGTGTCTGTTGTCTGTATGTCCACATGGAACTCCCATAGTGCATGAGGCATGTCATGTGTTCCACACCAGGTAAACTGTTAAATGTAGCAAAACAATTGTTTTTCCCAGGTCATGTGTACCACGGAAAAATAACTTAAGTCACCCAGCACATTCTTGCAATCTATGTGTGGGGCATCCCATGGCACACAGATATATAGACAATCAGGCCTGCAAGGGTTCATGCTGTGCAGGAAGGTTACCCCTCATGCAAAAAGTTAACACCACATGAAATGCAGCCACACGAACACCATGTTGCAAGTGGGCCTGTCTCTGTGTGCCAATGCAGCTTGAAAATTCCAGACTTTGCTGTTTGGCCTAAAATATGTCCTTCACTGCCCTTACGCAGTGATGCCATGCAGTGCTGATAGGTGACTTGCTGCAATGTACAGTGGCACAGTACAAAATATCTTGGCCCTTGTGTCCTGTCCACATAGTGGGCCCAATGCACTGCAACGTGTACACTGTGATGTTCCACACTGACATGCACTCAGTAATCTATCAATAACAGTAGCTACAGAACATCAGTGACTACCAATGTGTCATTTCTCTCTGTGTGAACGAATGAACCACATTATCTGCACTTGGTAATGAATTAGAATTAAAAAATGTGGTAGGCCAGAACCAATATGAGTCCCAGGCCAACACAACAGGGAAGTCTGAGAAAAGTGCTTCCTCAATGATGAACCTACTCTCTGTATCAGTCAAAACTCATCATTATCAGGAAAGTGAGAAAAAGTATTTTGCTAATTAGTAAGTGTGTCACACGTGCCAGTATACTGGTATGTTGATGAAGGTTTCAGGAACAAAACAGGAAGCATAATTTTTAAAAGTCTTGTGTGCCATGCAATGTCAGTGTAGGCCCCAGTTATGGGTAAATGTCTACACTGGATCACAAAGTGACATTAACAGTACAAAAAACAGATATCTCTGAGCCATACTGACAGTCGACGTACAGACGTAATCTTAGGTTTACAGCCACATCAATATATGAAAACAATGTCTTGGTTCACCTGTTCTGTGGGGTATGTTGTCAAAAAGGAAACCATATGAATTCAGCAATATGCAAGTCACAACACTGACACAATGTTGCCTGATATTGCATTCAATGCAACCTGGACAAGGCACCACATTGCACCCAGGATACCAATCTCAACATTCCTTTGCCACATGTGTGAGTGTGAAACTGTTTGGTACTGGCATGGTGTACATAGGGATGAACAAAAGCTCAAAATTAAGAATGATATACTGTGTCACTTTTTACATGCAGTGAGTGCACATAACCTACAGTGGCAGTGGACCTTTCAAAACACCTATCACACTCAGCTACTGCCCAAATGTTATTGTTGATTTGTGGCAGTGTCAAAAGTAGCAGGGCATGCACATTATGTGATATGACACAGAGAACTGGAAGCGATCTGTGGAATAAAATGTGCAAACACATATGTAACCAATATTGTTAAATACTGGCAGAAATGTGTATGAGTCATTCAATATACATAACAGACATGTACTTGAATGTGGGTGTATTAATCACTATAAACATTGACAAATTTTTGTTTATTTGTATTTTCAGCTGACCTAGGATACGGTCTACAGCCATGGATCATGATCCCATTTGGACATTTCCAAATATAGCCTAAATGAAACTACAACCAGGCACTGAAAAAGACTAGAGGTATTGTTAAGAGGATGATCGGGCTCCCGAAGTCTTGCTTCCGGTGCTTAAATAAGTTAGGAGGGAATTTGCTATACTCCCCCCATGGTGGTGCAAAATAATACCACTCTGTTACATACTCTACAACATTGGAGTGAGGACAAATGTCCCATGGGTCATGGCCCATGAGGAGCAGAAAGCAGAGGATTAGGACAGAGGAGAAAATGTGCCAACAATTGCGGGTACCCAGTGACGCATCACATTCTCCAGAACTTATTTATATACATGTGATGTATCATGTTGGCCAAATCAGTTTTTCTGAATGTTTTTTGCAAAATGTCAATAAATGTATAAGCACCACCTTTGTATATGCAATTTCATGTCAGAGTCACTGTAAACATCAAAACTCTCACATTTCATCAATTACATTTGTCCCATCCCAAAGTTCTGTAGCTAGGTGTTACACTTACCACAGAACAATATCATGTAGACCAAAATATTTGTGCATTTCAACACCATGTGGCAAATGCATGTGCTTCAGGAAGGCATACACCAAACAAAGGTAGCAATGTCAAACAGTGTGCACATGTGAATTGTATGTGTGCTGCTACAGTGTACTAGATGTGAGACACATTACTCCCACTGTGCATAGCTACCTACCCCTGCAAGGGATCACAATGACACTACACCACCCAAAATGCACCTCCACATCCCAAGCAAAATGCAATGGAACCTCACAAAGGCTCCCTGCATGGCCCAACAGTGGAAAACCTGTTCAAAATAGCCCAGCCCTGTGCAACCCATCTGATTTTGCAATTGTAACAGACATGTCACTTTCCTCCAACAGGCACCACTACTAATGCCACCCTGACAACAGGAGTAGGAGTGGCAGTGCCCCACATGGAGACAGAAGCACCACCCAGGACACTGGAGAGGGAACCCTGAACAGTGAGGAATACCCTGGCTCTTCACACAGTCCTGGACTATCACCATCCAGCAGCCCCACCCAGGACACCACTGACACCCTTACAACCCAGCCACCAACATCAGCCCAGCCCCACACCTGTGTATCCAGGCCACAGACTGGTGGAACACAAGGACAGAGGCCACAGTCAGCACCTACCAACAGGCAGGAAGACGATGGCCCAGGAACAAGTGGTACCGCCAGACCCATGCAGGGGACACAGGCACATGGGGCTAGGCCCAGTGGGAGGGCATCAGTGGCCCGGGGGGAGGACACAGGATGGATGCTGCAGCCAAGACGTGATCTCTGGCCCTTGGAGCATACCACCATTCCCAGGACAGATTGGCCCAGATTGTGGCCACCATGGAGCAAAGTCAAAGGCTGCAGATAGCCCAACACCAAGAGACCATGGAGCAATGGAAACTTCTCAATGCCACCATGGCCACCATAGCAGGTGCGCTGGTGCACCGTGTCCCAACCCAGCCTGAGACCCCCACAGACCAGGAAGCCCCTGCTACAGACCAAGATACAGACCAGCCAGCAACATCAGCAGCAGCAACTGGACTTGTGCCACCATCTGAGGACACTCAGGAGATCAGCACCTCAACCCATACAGGCCAACACCAGGCACTCAAACGGTCCCACAGGCCCAGATATGGCACTGGAACACCTGCCAAGACCGAGGCCCCCTCTAAGAAGTGACTCTGACAAGAACTGTCCCCCAAGTGTGCCACTGAACCATCATCCCCACTGTGCAATGGCAACCCCAAAGCTTGTAAATAACAGATGGACACATTACCACTGACAACAATCGCTGAGACCATGTAGCCAAAATGGACATCTGCCAGTAGCCCACTCACATCACTGTAAAGAGCACCATGGCATCCCTGAAACCAAATAAAGCACCTGTTCACCAATTTAAATGTCCCTTGTCAGCATGTTGAATCAAATCAAAGTGTGCATGCAATTGAAATTGAAATAATGTATTCATATCTTTATTGCAGGAATGGCACCCCACTCATTAAATGGGGTGGTGCTAACAGAAATGTCTAAAAAGTTGCCCATCATGTCACATGTCCCATGCAAACATGTTCACAGTGCCAATGTCTATAGACCTAACACCCCAATAGAGGTTAAGGCCTACCAACAGTATGCTCCACAGACACCAACACCATCAAATAGTACCTCTGAGTTACTGGAAGTACAGTTGGATCAGTTGGTTCTTGGAGTGTACATTTTCCCCCTCCTCACCATCACCATCACTCTCATCCCCTCTCAGAGGAAGCTGGTCTGGATATACAGCACCATCCTCCTCCAAGAGGGGAATAGATTTCCTCACAGCCACGTTGTGCAGCATGCAGCAGGCCACCAATATTCTACACACCTTCAAGGGCTCATAAGCCAGGGATCCCCCAGAGATATGGAGGCAACGGAATCTAGCCTTCAGGAGACCTATAGTGCGCCCTATCACCCTCATTGTACGTCAATGGGCCTCATTGTAATTCCTCTCAGCATCTGTCTGAGGATTCTTCACTGGTGTCAGGAGCCAATGCATATTTGGGTAGCCAGAATCACCTGCAAAAGTGAGCAAAGCAGGACTGTTACTGACAACCCTCAGTTGCAGACAGCCTGGCTGTCAGCTATGTGTCAAAAAGTGTCAGACATACTTACCTATGATCCATCCTCTGTCCCCTTGTAGCTGTTCCATCATGTGTGGCACACTGCTGTTCTGCAACACAAAGGAAATATGGACTGATCCAGGGAACATGGCATTCACATGTGAGATGTACTGGTCTGCAGTACACACCAATTGAATGTTCATAAAGTGAAAGTTCTTCCTGTTTCTGTACACCTGTTCACTTACTCTTGAGGGGATGAGAGCTATGTGGTTTCCATCGAATGCACCTATCACATGGGAAATGTTGGCAAAGGCATAAAAGTCTGACTTGATGGCAAGGAGTTCAGCACTTTTGGGAAACCTCACAAGGGACTGCAGGTGTCTGACAAATGCATTCAAGAATCTGGACAGTATGAGGCAGAACATTGCCTGTGAAAAATCTGCACCCATGCCCACAGTCACCTGAAATGAGCCCGTGGCCAGGAAATGGAGTGCAGAGAGCACTTGCACTTCAGTAGGGTTGGCATGCTGATTCCGATTAGTCGGTCTCAGTGCTGGATCCAGTAATGCACAAAGTTCATGAATAGTAGCATGGTTGAGTCTGTAATTGATAATAATGTGACGCTCCACCATGGTCCCCAAATCAACAAGTGGTCTGTACACTGATGAGGCCTTCCCTTGCCACATGGGTCTGTACCTAGGAGGAGTTGAGAACACATGTGAGGAACACACATACATCTGGCCAATATGTTAAATATTCTGCACTGCTGGCATACAATTCAATGATAGATATGCATAGTAGGATGTTAAACTGGAGTGACATGTCCTTTATGGTACATCAGGACTGTTGTGGTGAGTAAATGTATATTTATTCATGCCTATTGGGGTTGGGGACAAAAGGGCCTGCATGGGGCAAATGAGAAATTAATAACTGCGTAGTAATGGCCAAAATGTCTGCCCCCTGTAATCCAGAAATGTTGTAATGGAAGTGACCTCATACCCTAGCGGTTGTGGTAATAGTGTAAGGCGGTGTTCACTGTCGTGCGACCATTCATTGGTTAACATGGTTGTCAATGGGAATATGAGCGTATCATGATCGCCGCCGGCAGTGACTGTGCACACCGCCGTGGAGAGTACGTCATCTCGTCACCCCAACTTCACTTGACTCCTGGATTGCGTGCATGCAGGTACTCCACTGAGTGTGCTGCTGTGTCCTTGCTCTGGTCCTGGAAATGGCACGAGTGGCAGCGGAAAGGACCCCGGCCTTCATCAACGAGGAACTGGACAAGGTCGTGGACGGGGTCCTACCACTGTACGCCAAGCTCTATGGTCGACCAGAGCTACATGTGAGTAGGTGGATTGGGGGCATGGATGTGTGTAATGGTGGTAGATGGCTGTAAACATGTGTGCACAATTTGACACTGTACAGTCGTGGAATTCATGACATGCTGCGTGTGTGAGGTCCTGTTAAGGTGTTGTGAGTGTCCGTCCCATAGGGGATGTATAACCAGCCGTATCTAATGGGCATTGCCTGACCTCTATGTTACTTTTTCTGTGTGTCCCATATAGGTCAGCGTCCATCAGAAGAGGGGTACTCTGGCATGCCAACGCCAGGGAGATGCGGATCCTTGGGGTCTACAACTGGCAGAGCACCCACTGCAGGAAGCGGTGGGAGGACCTTCGGCGCTGGGTGAGGAAGACCTTGCGAGGCCAGCTGGGGAAGTCCTCCCAACGAGAAAGGGGTGCCCGTCGGGCCCTGAACCCCCCTAATGCGCTGCATTCTGGCGGTGGCATATCCGGACCTGGATGTGTGCTTGAAGGCTGCACAGCAGACACAAGGGGGTGAGTGCAGAAACCATTGTATTCCTCCTTGATGGATGTGTGAGTGTGCTGTAGTATGTATGCTGTTTAGTGGCAGGGACTCTGACTGATGTCATTTTATATAATGCCCCCCATGGGAAGTTAGGTTGTAAGGGACAGGTCTGCAGTACTTCAGGCTCTTCTGTGATGTTGGAAATGGCTGTAGAGCAGGGTTGTGCCCACTAGCCAGGGGCATAGCCATGTGTATAGCAGTAGATGCTGCATGGTGGAATATTTGCAGGGTGGGAGTATGTGTGAACCAGTTATGTACCTCCATTCAGCTATTTACAATTGTCTCTCCTGTTTTGTCTCACCAACCCTGTTCTCTTGTGTTGTCTGCGTACATCAGCATCATCTGGCGAGGGAGCTGTGGCACCGGCGAGTGGGGATGCAGCAACCCGCGGTTCCACAGAGGCAGAGTCGAGCGATGCCAAGGGGACCAGTGGGTTAGAGGGTGAGGGGGAGGCAACTACCACTGGAGGTAGTGACTCGGATACCTCCTCCGATGGGAGCTCTCTGGTGGTGGCATACCCTAGTGGGCCCACCCATTCTGTGTCATCTTCCGCCACCCGCATACCATCACTGCCATCCCATTTGCTCCTCACCGAGTTGCCCGTGCCCACTCACCTAGAAGGATGGGTGTCTCCTTCGCCCCAGGCACCTTACCACAGGTGCAGCAGACCAATGCCTACTTGGATGGCATTCACGGTGCTGTGTCTGGCCTACAGAGATCTTTTCAGGCTCTGGCATACCCTTAGACGGCAGCCCCTACATGCACACTCACAGGCACTGCACCCTCATTCACTGTTGCTGACCCCCATTCTGGCAGTCACCATGACTTTGGTTGACACATGCAGCACACTCACCAAACCTGCAGACACACAGACAACATACATTTACACTGGCAGCCTGTCTTGTCCCACTGTGTCCACCCCCCTCCTACACAAAAACACTCAAACGTTCCAAGACACCTGCCCAACACACATCCACCACACCTCAGCATACTGTACAGTCGCCTGTCCCACATCACGCACACCTAAACCTTTCACGACCACTCCCTCTACCTCCACACCTTCCTCCAGGTCCAACCCGATTGCCCCTAAAAAAACCTTTCCTATCCTGTGTTGACCTATTCGAACCCACTGGCCCACCCCATCTCATCCCTAAACATGCCCACCTCCTTGCCCTGTCTACTCCTCCCATATTGTAGCCCTCCCCTGTCCGCCCTTCCCATTCCTGTGTTACCTCCCCTGTGAGAAAGAGACCCCGTGCTGGGCCAGCTACATCTGCCGCACCCTAGTCCAAGGCCGCTCCACCAGCTTCAAAGGCCAGACCCAAGCCCCCTCCACCTCCCAAATGTAAAGCCTCACATAGTGCTATATTTTAATGGGTGGGTAGGGCCTTTCCATTGACCTGTGGGTGGCCTCTGCCGTCGTTGTCGGCACTCCTCTGCTGGCGGTGAGTGGTTTTCAGGCTGCCTGTTTTTCAGGTGCTTCATAATTTGGCAGGCCAGACCGCCTGACTGTTGGCAGTAGTTACCGCAATTGCAGCGGTGTTTACTGCCATGTTCATAATGAGGGCCTATGTGTGCTGCAGTACCCAGGACACCAATCAAATAGAAGTAAATATAAGATGTCAAGGTATAACTACATGTAATATCAAACTAGAACAGGTAGTAGTAGTAACTGATGCTGTTGTATAGCTATTTTAGCCACATTTTAAACACTTTATTTTAGCATACTAGGCCTGCCGTTGTGCACTTCAGCCCAGATACATTTTGTTCAGTGTCACTCTATTCTTCTAATATTGGCCACATTTGTGGTATTGTTTTATTTTCTCTATCTAATTGTTCTTTTGCCTGGGAAACCTTTACGTTCCTAGCAGGACATTCATTTCACCCTGTGCTTTCCTCAAGGCTGAAGTCAGTTAGGGTTGCTGGCAAAAGTGGTAAGCTGTGTATCCAACATTCACAGAAACATACACACTCAGACGTGGGGATCATTTCTTAGAATGTCAACTGTTTTATTATAAAAACACTCCTTTGTCACATACACATTAGAGGGAGATTCCATCCAGATGACCACAATTGCATACTGATTGCTGATTGACTCGCTACAGCTGCTTACTTAGACTGCTGAGCCCCCATGTGGACGGTGTCTCTCTAGACCACACTCTTCCATACTCAGGTATTGGGGATGATGTCTTCCCAGGGAGGAAAACCTGAAGGGCGGATTAGGCTTATTATGCTGTGCTCTAACACAGTTTAGGTAGGAGAACTATATATCATTCCTATTGACAGTATGGTGGGACTGTTTTTGTGTTTCACTCTCCTTGTCACAGTCTTGCTTTTATTGTGTTTTATCATCCTAGTTATTTCAATACATTCCATTTTATCTAAGCTGCAGTTACTTCAATAAACCCTTATTGAACTATATTCTGCCTCTTTTTGTCTTTGCCTGTGTGAGACTAATGTAACTGAGAGAAAGGGATGAGATCTGATCGACCATGATTCCCCTGAGAAGTCTTTCTTGTCATGCGCCCGGTTGCCACAATCATTCCTCCTTTTGAGTGGAGATGAGGCTTTGCTAGTTAGCCTGAAAGCGCTTCACATGGTGTGGAATTGTACTTAGTACCCCACAGTTTATGTGATTCTGCTGCCCAAATCCAGTAGCCTTATTAGTATAATGAGAACCTATGTGACAACACTTTATAGGTTTGTCTGGTGTCATCTGTCAGTAAATGCACACACTACCAGTAATGTGCATGGCTAACCACATGAAAAGATCGAGAAACCCCTCTCTGATGTAGAGTAATGCAATGCAGGGAAATTATCTACATTGTGGCACTGTGAACTCATTACACTTATCTGGCTTTCTGAAGCTAGACCTCTTATGCTCATTCCATTGTCAAACAATTTTTTCCAAAATATAATCCTAGGTGCATTGTACATGTGTCACACATATTGTTTCAGACATAAAGCCCAGACAGCAGATGTGTCTATACCATGAAATTCCATGGTGGAAGATGGCTAGTCTAGTGTGCTAATTGTTGTCTGTTCAACAATCACATGTGTCATATCCACCCACAGGCTCGTCCCTGCGCCTCATCTCTGGTGGTCTAGTGGCCATCACAAGTAAGTATTTTCTCTGTCTCTGTTCACTCTTACTTTTTCTGCCTTTTTTCATTCATCTTTCCTTTTCTTTCCATCTCTCTTTCTTTCCTCTGCCCCCTCCTGTGCTGCTCCAGCCCCTGAGGTCCCACCCCCTCCCCCGCGAAGCACATTCCCTGACCTCCTGCCTCACATCTGACGACTCCCCCACCCCCTCCCCTTCTTAATTGTGGCTGCAGCACAGCCATGTGCAGCACGGGCGCACGCAGCAGGCGTGCTGCTGGCACGCCAAAGGTGCACCAAAGGGAAGCCCATCCTCGCCCGTCTGCACCTGGACGGCACCCAGCACCAGGAACCCATGATCTCCGTTAAACCACCCCCTGGCTAGCCTCCCTTATGATGACAAGACCCTCCTCCGCCTTAACACCGGACATCTCAGCAACTGCTGCACCATCTCTCCCAAGGACACCCATTGGAACTTTCACCTGCAGGAACTGCAACTTCAGTGCCAGCCACAACAAGCTGAAGGTACTCTCCACACACAGAGATACCAACATCCTCCACAACCCCATCAACTGTCTGCTCCTGAACATCCACTTCCTCCACAAACATGCCACTGAACTCTGGGATTTGATCAACACCATCCGGCCGGACATTGCCTTCCTTACAAGACCTGGACAAACGCCACCTTGGGACCAGACATCAGCCTACGGATACAGCATCCTAAGGAAGTACTGGCCCTCCTGCCCGGCCAGAGCTCTAGCCATTGTACACAAGTCCTCACTACATGTCCAGGCTGTCCCAGAAGAACAGTGCACCACCATTGAACACCTTCACTTCCTGTCCACTCCAAACACAACTCCTCCATCCACGGCACCCAGGTGTACAGGCCACCTGGCCCCACCCAGCATTCATAGGCAACATTGTAGACATCGCTGCCCCAGGCGCTGGTGTCAGACGACTACCTCTTCCTCAATGACCTGAATTTCTACCTTGAGGACCGCGCCGACCCTAACACCACTGCTCTATCTGACAACCTCGCCACCCTCGGCCTCATACAGCTGGTCTCTGCACTCACACACATTGCAGGTTACACACTGGACCCCATCTTCACCTCAAGCAACCAGATCACCATAGAGACCATCTCCACCCCAGACTGGACCGACCACCGCTGCATACACTTCAAAATCACTGCACCCAGCAGCCGTACTCACACCCCCAGGACTCCCCGAGGAAATGGAACAAAATCAAAAACAAGCAATTCACCTTACCTCTCACCAAATCCCTCCCTCCAATGACACTAACCCAGCAGTGCGCAAACTCAACAAATGGATCACAAATGCACCAACACTCTAGTCCCCTTCCGGCTGACATCGGCTCCTTCAGAACTGCAACCTTCGTCCTCCGCCGAAACATGAAGAACGCAAAGAAGGACGCACTCTGGGATCACATAAACTCCTCCACACACAACTCTAAGGAACTTTTCTCAGTCATCAACGAGTTCACAAATCCCCCCTCCAAAGCCACCAGCATTCCACCGTCACAGGACCTCTGCGACAAACTCGCCACCTGTTTCCACCGCAATATCCAGGACATCCACAACCGCTTCCTCCTGAAAAATCCTGGCACCGGACCCTGCGACCGACCCACCCCCCCAAACCCACGCAGACCATCCACAGCTGGTCCACGGTCACCACGGAGGAAACAGTCAGCATCATGAACAGCACCCACTTCGGAGCCCCACGGACCCCTGCCCACACCACATATACATCAGAGCCAGCACATCCATTGCCCCCATGCTCCGAAACACAATGAACTGCTCCATCAACACTGGCACCTTCCCAAGAACTGGAAACATGCCGAAATATGCCCTCTCCTTAAGAAACCCTCGGCCAACCCATCAGAATTTCTGGCCCATCTCGCTGCTACCCTACGCACCAAAGTACTGGAGAAAGTAATCAACGCACAACTGCAGAATTTCATTGAGGCCAACAACTCCCTGGACAGCTCCCAGTCCTGGTTTCCGCAGCAACCACAGCATGGAGACATCCCTCCTGGCAGACACAGATGACATCAGATTACTTCTAGACCGCAGCCACACCACAGCGTTCATACTCCTCGATCTCTCAGCAGCCCTGGACATGGTCTCACACAGCACGCCACGCACCAGACTCCAAGACATAGGAATCCACGGAAGAGCCCTGGAATGGATCCACTCCTTCGTCTCCGGGAGGACTCGAAAGGTCAGACTCCCGCCCTACACATCCAGACCCACAGGAATCAACTGTGGAGTCCCCCGAGGATCCTCACTGAGTCCCACACTGTTCAAAGTATACATGGCCCCTCAGCCACCTGGATGAGCGAAAGTTGCCTCAACCTCTACTCTGACAAGACTGAGCTCATCATCCTCAGAAACACCACCTCAACTTGGGACGACTCCTGGTGGCCCACATCCTTCAGTGCCCCCCGCACCGACTAAGCATGCCCACAACCTAGGCATCATCCTCGACGCTTCCCTCTCCGTGACCCACCAGGTAAACTCAGTCGCCTCTTCCTACTGGCACACACTCTGCAAACTTCAGAAGATCTTCAGATGGATCCCACTGGACATTCATCCACACCTTAGTCACAAGCAAGCTCGACTACGGCAATGCCCTCTATGGGGCACCTCAACTAGAAACATCAAAAAAATACAACTCATCCAAAATGCTGCCACCAGACTCATCCTGTACCTCCCACACTGAGAACGCATCTCCCAACATCTGAGGACCCTCTACAGGCTCCCGGTCGACAAACGAATCACCTTCAAGCTACTCACCCACACGTACAAGGCCATACACAACACAGGACCAGCCTACCTGAACTAACGCGTCTCCTTCCACATCCCTGCCAGATCCCTCCGCTCCACCCCGCTGGCCCCGGCCACAATCCCTCGCATTTGTAAAACCACCGCCAGAGACTGATCCTTCACCTACATCCCAGCAAAGAGCTGGAACAACCTTTCCCTACACCTCAGACAAAGCCCATCGCTCACCATCTTCAGGAAGAACCTCAAGATGTTGCTTCAAAAGATATGAAGCCTGTCAGGTGAGACAAGAGGAGCAAGGAAAGTGAGCCTGTGTTCACCTGCATTCTACAAATCACTTCAGTGTATCACAGACAATAGGCCACTTGCTTGAGTCAAAAACCATCCATTGATCCTCATGATGCATTGCAACCGTTGCGTTGGTCATGAGCTGCACACCTGTGCCAATACGTTGCAAACGCTTTGGGGGCAATGAGTCATGCATCAATTACGCATTGACAATTTCAGCACTGATGCGTCAGAACAAATGACACATTTGTGAAAAAAGGGGCAGAATACATGCAGGAAATTATGCATTGGGTGTGGCAGGCTGCAAACTAGGAAGTATGAAGTTACTTTTGCTTTCACTTACTCTCTGTTAGTCTGTGCTTGGTGGGGAAGGTTGTTTGAGAGTGTCTGTGCAAGAGTCAAGTCTAGAGCTTTTGTGAGTGTGTGTATTTTCCAGATCTTGCCCCTGTCCTATGTTGTCTTTTGTCATTGTATTGTAGTTTTGGTGTAATGATACTGTTGGAAGTTTATCTTTTTTGAGAATATTTGTTGGGATAGGTATAGTGTTTTGGGAGTTTAGATTTTATAAACGTTTTTTGGGGATTGTTTGGGGTTTGCAATTTGCCTGGGAGGGGGAGTAATTTTAGCAAGTGTTAGGCCTGACAGCCTTAGGGTGGTCGCCAATAACTTTTTGCCTGCTTCTCTCCACTTTTTGGATACTGTTTTTGCTGGTTTTAGGACTCTGCACACTTTACCACTTCTAACCAGTGCTAAAGTGCATATACTCTCCAACTTTAAACATGAAGACATTGGATCATACCCAATTGGATTATTTAATTTACTTATAAATCCCTAGTAAAGTGCACTATATGTGCCCAGGGCCTGTAGATTAAATTCTACTAGTGGGCCTGCAGCACTGATTGTGCCACCCACTTAAGTAGCCCCTTAACCATGTCTCAGGCCAGCCATTGCAAGGCCTGTGTGTGCAGCTTCACTGCCAATTTGACTTGGCACTTAAAAATACTTGCCAAGCCTAAAACTCTCCTTTTTCTACATATAAGTGACACCTAAGGAAGGCCCTAGGTAACCCATAGGGCAGGGTGCTGTGTAGACAAAAGGCAGGACATGTACCTGGGTAGTTCACACGTCCTGGTAGTGTAAAACTCCTAAATTCATTTTTGCACTGTTGTGAGGCCTGCTCCTTCATAGGCTAACATTAGGGCTACCCTCAAATACTGTTTGTGTGGTATCTGCTGATCTGTAAGGAGTAGGAAGGTCATATTTAGTATGGCCAGAACGGTAATACAAAATCCTGCTGACTGTTGAAGTTGGATTTAACTTTACTATTTTAGAAATACCACTTTTAGAAAGTGAGCATTTCTCTCCACTTAAATCCTTCTGAGCCTGCAATCCACATCTGACTAGGTTCAGTTGACAGCTCCCTTGTGCATTCACTCAGACATACCCCAAAATCAGGATGCTCAGCCTCACTTTCATACATCTACATTTTGAATGGGTCTTCCTGGGCTGGAAGGGTGGAGGGCCTGACACTTATATATCAAAGGATAGTTTTCTGCCCTGACACGAAGGACTGCCACACCCCCTACTAGGACCCTGGCAGACAGTATTGAACTAAAAATGGGCCCTCGTGCACTTCTAAGCCACTCTTTGAAGTCTTCCCCACTTCAAGAACAGCTTTGGGTATTTAAACAGGGCCTCTTCCCCTACCAACTCAGACACTTCTTGACAAGACACCCTTGTCACAGACACTTCCTGGAGACAAGAACCTGACCCAGAACATGCAACCTGCCAAGAAGAACTGCCTGGCTGCCCAAAAGACTCACATGACTGCTTTCTGTGAAGGACTGCTGCCTTGCTGTTGCCCTGCTGCCTTGCTGCTCTCTGGCTGTGCTGAGAAGTGCTCTCCAAGGACTCGGATAGAGCTTGCCTCCTGTTCCCTGAAGTCTCAGGACCAAAAAGACTTCATTCCTGCAAGAGCTCCCTGTGTGGCAGAAATTGACACACAGCCAGCAGAAAATGACACACAGCCTGCATCGCAGTGAAAAAGGAGTAGATCGACGCAACGTAGCGACTGGAAATTCGACACACGGCTCACCGGATTGACGCACAGCCGGGCGGAACGACACAGCCTGACTTCCTGAGAGGAATCAACACAACACCTGCCGTGCGGTAGAAATTTCCACGCAATGCCCACCGGATCGACGCAGCCCCTGTGACTTCGTCCTGTCAGCTCTGGATTTCAATGCATCATCCCTGAGACGTCTGAGAACCCCGAAACCCGAAGATGATCCAAGACCGAGCACCCAAAATCAACGCAAAGCCTTCCCTGCATGAAAAATAAACAACGCATCTCCGTGTGCGACCCAAGAAATCGACGCACACCTCCCTGTTTTCCACATATCTCCTCCTCTACTGTTCATTGCAGAGATTTTGAACGCAAACCAGGTATTTTGTGCTTGCAAGAGACATTTATTGCTTTTAAGAGACTAAAGACACTTTAAATCATTTTTAGAGTGATATCTCAACATATATTTATTGCATCTTAATCGTTTTGACCTGCATTTATCCAAATAAATATTTTACATTTTTCTAAACACTGTGTGGTGTATTTTTGTGGTGTTCCACTGTGTTATTGCATGATTTATTGCACAAATACTTTACTCATTGCCTTCTAATTTAAGCCTGACTGCTCAGTGCAAAGCTACCAGAGGGTGGGCACAGGATAATTTGTAATGTGTGTCCTTACCCTGACTAGAGTGAGGGTCCTTGCTTGGACAGGGGGTAACCTGACTGCCAACCAAAGACCCCATTTCTATCAGCAAGCCATAGCTGGGAGGTCTCGTATGGTTGATAGTGCTCTACCTGCCACGGATGCTAGTGTCTGGTGGCAGGATTAGCCAGCGTGACAGGTGGGAGCGGGTCTGCTGGCACCATGAGAACATCTTAGAAAGTGCCGAAAACAACACACTAGTTGAAGCGCTGATGGGCAGGGAAGCTAATGTCATTCACTTACTGAGGCTGGAGATTGGTGGACCTGTCGGTATGTATGTCATGTCTGCATATAGACCCTCATTATGACATTGGCGGTCTTTTCTGAAGACCACCGTGGTGACGACCGCCAACAGAATGCCGCCAAGGTGGAAATCCACCTGCCAGATTATGACACATGAACACAAAGCCAACAAAAACTAGCCACAACAACAATTCCGCAAGACCCAATGCAGGCAAAAAAACTGCCAGACCCAACACCCTCCCCGCTATGCCAGCAATACACCACCCTCCAAATTATGGACCACGAATCACCACAGCGGACACTCAATGGCGGTTATCCGCTGTGGTAGAATTGGGCACCTAACACCAACAGAAGCCAACATTGGCCAGATTGAAAAACCCACACCTGACACACTTACACACACCATACACACCCACAACAACACTATAAAACACACCCCCACACAACCCACAATCCTTTGCAAACACTAAAAACCAACTACACCTTGCCAACAAAAGAAAATACAGCAACTGCACACACATACCACAGCCACCTATTCACCTTTCAGGCATCACACACCATACCCCAACACCTATCACACTCTGCACAACACACACACCACATAATAGGTATATCCCCACCAAAGAATCCCTGTTTCAGAGGTGAGGAGTTGCGGGTGATGGTGGAGGAAATCGTCAGGGCAGAGCCACAACTGTTTGGTGAACAAGTCCAGCAGATATCCATTGCCAGGAAGATGAAGCTGTGGCGGAGGATCGTGGACAGGGTGAACTCCATGAGAACATATCCACGCACAAGGGAGGACATTCGCAAGAGGTGGAACGACCTATGGGGGAAGGTGAGTGCAGTGGCCTCCAGGCACCAGGTTGCCATCGTGAAGACTGACGGTGGACCCTCACCTCCTCCCCCACAGTAGACAGCATGGAGGAGAAAATCTTGGCAATCCTGCATCCTGACGGCCTCGCTGGAGTCACAGGAGGGCTGGACACTGGTAAATCACCATTACTACCCTACCATCACCAGTACCTGCATGGCATGTCACCCCCTCACCCTGACTCCCTTAACCCCACTACATCCCATACAGTGAACCACTCCCATAGCCACCCTCAATTGTGTACCCCTGTGCACCCTGCCCACTGCAAGCACACCCCTCCCAGCTCTGCATGCACACACAACAGTAATGCATGGGTAGCATGTAGCACTACCACCATCATACACTAATCAAAGGTGGGCGGACAACACCCAACCCATAGGGAAATCCAGAAATGCTGAATATGTAACAGACAGTGACTGTAACAAATTTTTCACATGTCCACTGGTACCCCAGCCAATGTCAGTGGCGAGCATGTGCCACGACAGCTCAGTCCCCTACCAGAAGATGCCCTCACTGATGACAGAAACTCTGGATGTCCCGATCTGGATGATCTCCCTGGCCTATCTGGCACAACTGGTCAGTCGGCTTCCACATCCCACACCCAGTCCACCACAAGGCTCACCTATCCAACTATAACACCACAGCAGCCACCCAACGTCCCAAAACCTCTGTCCCCAGGACACATTGATCACTTGTGTGCCAAGCTGTACAGGGTCGACACCACACAGGCACAATGGTGAAGGCCCTGGTGTAAGTGGGAGTGGGTACACCATTCAGGGGGCACAGGGGCCAGGGCCAGTGGGAGGTTAGCTGTTTGCCAGGGGTAGGCCCAACCCACGGAACCGACAACCCAGGAGGCACTCACAAATGTCCTGGAGGCCTAACAACAATCCCAGGACAGGATGGGCAGGGTGATTACCATCTTACAGGAGAACCAGCAGCTGCAGGGGATGCACCATGAGGAGTTCATGCAGCAGTTGCAGGACTTAAGTGCCAACATGGCCACCATTGCAGGGGTGCTGGGTAACATGGCTAACATGATGTGTGAGTACACAGCACACCAGCCAGCCTCTTCCACTAGCCAGTCTACTCACCAGTCAACAACATCTGCCACATCAATCACACGCCACCAGCACCCCTCCCACTGCAGAAGGGGACCACCCCACAAATATTCCCTGGAATCCAGACAGACCACAGAGACTGTTGCCAAGGCCTAAACCACCGCCAGGGAATGAGCCCCTCCTGAATGTCTCCCTTGAGTGCCACTGAGACACCTTGTTCATTTTGGACTGCCATTGATCCTTTTCCTGTGGCCCAATGGATACTGGACCTGTGCAATAAACCAACGGGGCCACTACAATGAAGTTTCCATCCACCATCACCCCACTCTATTGCACTATCCCATCCTTTTTGGCACTTCAATAGGCACCCTTGAATACAACTGAAGTTTCTGTACTTTATCATACAACAATATGCAATGTCTTAAACAGCATTATCCTGTGCAAATGTCCTGTAATGTGTAAATCCATCCAACAAATGTGTGTAAGCAGTCTGTAGTCATCACATCAGTACACAGTTGTGACCACACCAACATCTGGAAAAAGGGAAAGCATAAGTGACAGTCAATTGAGAGGTAAAGGTAGTGTTTGGCACAACACAGCAGCCACACAGCACTTAACTGTAAAGGAGGTATGAACAGTAGTACAATCTTACCTGAGTGTCAGTGGAAGTACTGCTGTATCATATCTGTCCTCTTGTTCACATCCTCCTCCTCCTCATCACGGTCTTCAGTGTCCTCTGCTGCCACAGGTGCATTGTTTCCCACCTCCTCCTGCAGGTAGGGCACATGGCATCTGAGTGCCAAATTGTGCAGCATGCAGCAAGAGACCACTATCTGGCAGACCTTCTTAGGGGCGTAGAATAGGGATCCACCAGTAACATGGAGGCACTGGAACCTGGATTTCAGTAGCCCAAATGTACGTTCAATAACCCTCCTGGTCCGCCTATGTGCTTCATTGTACTGAATTTCTGCCTCTGTCCTTGCATTCCTCACTATTGTCAACAGCCAGGACAGGTTTGGGTAGCCGGAGTCACCTGGAAGTAGTGAGGGACACACATTACTCATGTACAATAGCACAGAGTACAACTTAAGGTGGCATACAGTGACATACATTGGTGAAGACTCAAGCTCACCTAAGAGTCTCTGTAGTTGTACCATCACCTGTGGGATGCTGCTATTCCTCAACACATAGGCATCATGCACAGATCCAGGAAACTTGGCAGTGACGTGGGAGATGAATTGATTAGCAAGGCACACCATTTGGACATGTATAGAGTGACAACTCTTCCTATTCCTGTAGACCTGCTCATTTGTCCTGGGAGGATCCAAGGCAATATGGGTCCCGGGAATGACCCCAGTCACATGTGGTATGTGTCCCATGGCATAGAATCCAGCCTTCACAGTGGCCAAATCTTCACTCTGGGTGAATGAGATATAGCTGCTCATGTGTTTAAGCAAGGGAGCTAAAACTCTTCCAATCACATTCGATAACATTGGCTCTGACATTCCTGCAGCCAAGCCCACAGTCACCTGGAAGGAACCACTTGCCAGGAAGTGGCGTACTAACAGTACCTGTACTGCAGGGGGGTATTGCTATAGTGCAACAGAGAGCAGGAATCAGATATGACTCCAATTGTTGATACAGCTCATTAATAGTGGCCATGTCCAGACGATAGGTAATAATGATGTGCTGTTCCTCCAGTGTAGCCAAGTCCACTAGAGGTCTGTACACGGGTGCCTGCCTCCTCCTCCGCAGTGGTAGGTATCTAAGTAAACCGAACATGAGATGCATGTGAGTACAGGAAGTATAGGCACACAATATCACAGTACACAGAGCATGTATGTAGCGGACTGGTATTGTCTTGGTGTGTGCCATCGGTACCCATGGCACACATTAAATTGTGCGCCATGAGTATCAGCATTAGGAATTGACAACCGTCTGTCCTATATGCATGGACAGGTGGAAGTGACCTCACTCCAACGGCGTTTGTGTTATGGGGAAGGCGGCCTGCTCCAACGTGCAACTCCTCATTGGTTAACCTGGAGGTCTATGGAGCACAGGAGCCAATGATGACCAACGCCAGCGGTGACGGTGTTGACCGCTGCGGACGTGAGTGCTGTTTTCTCTGTCCCACTTCACTTGATTCCTGACTCTCTACCGATCAACACCTCCACTGCGTGTCCTGCTATGTCATGTGTCTGGAACCCGTAATAGCCCGTGCTACAGGGGAAAGGGCCCCAGCCTTCACATCAGAGGAGTTGGAGAAGCTTGTGGATGTGGTAATACCCTTGTAGGGGCCTCCAGACCAACAGGTGAGTACCTTATGGGTACGTTGGATGCAACATGGTTGTATGAAAAAGTATGTGTGTGCTGGCAGTGTGTTTTTTGGTGAGTGCATTTGTGCTGCATGCAATGTGTATGCAAAGGGACGGGACAAGTGTGGGCTTAATGTGAGATCTATGCAGAATGTAAGCCATTTCTGTTACGGAATGGAGTGTTGAGTTTATGGTGTCCATACAGATCAGGGCCCATCAGAAGAAAAGTTTGTGGCTTGCCATCGCCAAAGACATGCGGACCCCTGGGGTCCATAGCCGGCGGAGCACCCACTGCTGGAAACGGTGAGAGGACCTGAGACGCTGGGCCTGGAAGACTATGGAGGACCAACTGGGGACGGTCTCCTAATGAGGGAGGGGTGCCCGTCAGACCCTGACCCCCCTAATGGCCCGCATACAGGTGGTGGCCAATCCTGAGTTGGATGGGCGCTTGAGGGCAGCACAGCAGACACAACGGGGTGAGTACTCACTGTGTGGAATCATTTTTTGTTGCCTGACATTTTGTTTGGGTGCAAGGTTCTAGTCAGTGGATTCCCTAATATGCCGGTTTAGCTAATCTTGAGGAGTCCTGCTTAGGAATATAGGGTGGTATGTATATTTGGTATTGGCAAGTAGCTGGCATACCTCGGTAGACATGGCTTAGTGAGTCCCAGTAGGTGTGCAGATGGTAGTGTCTGGGTTAATTTCTGCTGTTGTTCCCAGGTAATGGTTTGTCATTGTGGTTCATACTGCACAGTGTTATTCCCAGTGAGTGATTGTGATGTGTATGCCACATGTGCTGTTGTTGCTGTGGTTAACCCTGTGCTCCATTTCTTTCTCCCCACCTTCTCTCCTTTTCTCATCCTGTCCTTGTGTGTATTAGCATCATCTGGTGAAGGAGCAGGGGCACCGGCGATTGGGGGAGCTGCAGCCCACGAGACCCAGGAGGCAGAGTCCTCCGATGCCGATGGGACCAGTGGGTTGGAGGTCTAGGGGAGCACCAAGTGGGAGACAGGAGCTACAATATCTGACTCAGATTCCTCCTCCGATGCAAGCTCCCTGGTGGTGATGGACCCCCGTACCAGACCGCCCTCCCAGTAACCACCCCACTGTGTTGCCCGTGCCCGCTCATCCAGGAGAATGGGTATTTCCTTCGCCCTAGGCACCTCAGGCCCTGCCCTAGTCAGCCCTGCTGCCCTCACTGAGGAGGCTATTGACCCCTTGAGATCCATCTCTGTAGGGCAGCAAATCATAGTGAATACCATTCAGGGGCTGGCATCCCAGATGCAGCAATGCAATACCTGGAGGGCATTCACGATGGCTTGGCTGCCCTACAGAGATCATCGTTTCAGGCTCTGGCCTCCTCCTTGACAGCAGCGAGGGTCCCTGGTTCTTCCGTTCTCCCTCCAACTACCTTCTCCCAGTCCCAAAGCCCTATCTCCCCACCCATCCCATGCACACAAACAGTCCAGCATGCACTCAAGACAATGTACAGGACTTAAAACAGACAAGCACAGGCACCACACTTCACTCCACAAGCACACACACAGTCAACACACAGAAGCACATACAACAACAGCCACTGCCTCCACTGTCTCCCCCTCCTCCCCCTCCCTCACAGTCACAACAACACTCACACCTGCAAGCACTGCATCTTCAGTCCCAGATCCTGCCACCTGTACAGCCTTGCCACAAGTCGCCACAACAGCAGACACGCAGACTAGCAACCCATTCACCACATGCACAGTCACCACCACCACCATCACAACCTCATGCAACACACAAACCTCACTTGCAGATACCACCACAACATACATACACACGTCCTGTTTGTCCTCTCCCACCCTGTCTGTCCCCCTCCAAAGACACATCAATGCTCCCACTCAGACACTCAACAGCCATCCACCTCACACACATACACTGTACATGCACCTGCAACCCAGTCCAGCACACCTACACCTCCTACAACCACTCTCACTACCTCCACTTCCAAACCTCCTCTGACAACCCATCCATTGGATCTAAGAAACATTTCCTTTACAGTCTGGATCTCTTCCCTCCTACCCCCCCATCCTACCCCTAAGAGGAAGCTCCCTCTCCCCCAGCCCTGTACATCCAGCTCCGAGTCCACTCATGTCCCTCCCTCTGCAGCTAAACCTGCCTGTAAAGGGCACAAGACTGGCACTCCGGCCCCCCCCTCCAAGCCAACACCTCTGCCCCCTAAGCAACGGAGCAAGGACCGGCCCCCTCCCAAACCTAAGTCTAAGGACCCCCTCCCAAGAAAATCCCCCCAACCCCCTCCACCTCCCACCCCCTGAGGTGCCTGCCTACCATCAGCATGATGCCCCTGCTCAGTGGAGTGACTTGGGCTGTCAGGAGTCAAGTTGGGCCTTGGACGTTGCTCTGTGGGTTTTCACAAACATTGAACTGGCCAATGGCCCTTTCTGGATATATATATGTATGTATAAACACTCTCTTCGGCGTGGTCACTCCACACCAGATCGCCGGTGGTGCTGTCGTATAAATGCGCGCCACCGCGTTTTCAAATCCACACTTTTCCTCCAGCAAATTCAAGAAGAGGCAGCACTCCAGAGCGGGTATTCAGCAATGTAATATATAAACTCAACAGGAACACGTTTCTGCAAAACTTTTTGAATTTGCTGGAGGAAAAGTGTGGATATATATATATATATATAATTTTTTTATTGACGTTGCTGTTCCCACCGTATTACAGTGGTTGGACCAAAGGTATGTGTCCTGGCTTTCTCTGCTCCTGGCCTTTGTTGTTGTTGAATTTCTCTGCAGATGGTTCTCGGTGTGTGGTATGTGTATGGTATGTGTTGTGCATGTTGGTGTGTTACTCTCCCCTCCCTTGTGTGCTAAGCGGCTGTACTCACTGTCGTTGTTGGTGTCGCTGCTCCTGGTACAGCATCGGCAGGACTTTCATTTTGGGTTCCATGGCGGCCACAGACTCTTCTGTGTCCCAGGAAGTGAGTGTCTCCTTTATATGATTTGTTTAGGCCAGCCTTATTGTGGTGGCGATCCCGCCCCGGAAAGCCTGGTGGTCTGCTATGTCATAATATGGTGGACAGGGTGTTGTGTCTTGCCAGCCTGAAGATGGCAACCGCTGTGGTCAGTGGGCTGTCTATGGGAGAGATCACCGCCAGCCTGGTGACGGATCTACTGCCATCACTGGCGTGGCAGTCAGCTGACCGCCAATGTCATAATGACCACCATAGTGTTGTATCATTATCTGGTGTGTTAAAGTTAAACATGATTTGTACTTAATTTGTCTTTTCCAACAATATAAAGATGTGAAACAGATAGCTGTATAAAAATGTATGAGGAGATGATGTAAAATAAGGTAACTTACCTCCTCAACAATGTTGATTTGGGGTAAGCCAGCACAGCAAGTATTCATCCAAGATGGAGCATTCCTTTTTGTTCACTCTGTGCTTGTGCAGGTTTGACATACTAGCCCTAATACAGGCACTCTTGCACCATGGTGCAAGAGCGCCTTTGTTGTTGTAAGGATTCTTTTTACGTAGGAATGTGCAACTTCCTGCACAAAATGGAATGCTGTGAGCCTTTCTCCTCTATTTATGTGTGTTTTGGAATGCGGCACACATGCAAACAAGAGAACACGAGGAGAGCTTAGATAATGTCTCCTCTTTGTGCCACCCCTGGGGAGTCATATAGTCATTGCACATCCCCATGTCTAGAATTCTAATAATTCTGACTATGCTTCATTATACACAGGTGTTGGTTAGGTTCATCCCCCACAAGCCCATGGAAGGCATCCCTTGCACTCAATAAGGCTATGCTGCAATTTGTGCTGTGCTGCCTTAGTACATATCTATGAGACCATACTAAGCCAACAAAAGTGACTTTGTGTCACTTGATATACAAGTGAAGTAGAGATTTGGCCCTCTGGAGCATCTAAAAAAGTACGCAGGTGCGGTGCAAAGGGCTCATTACCTTGGCCCTTAGGAACTCCTAGGGTAAATCATGTCACCCATGTGTCATGGTACACTGTATACTGCCATTATACTGCCAGGCATTACTCACTCTGTCTCATCCTAGAAGCATGCTACAGGGATGTCATAATGTGTACTCCTAAAGTCCAGCATACCTCCTGCCGTAATGCCATATGTGTGTATATGCTGGTGTGCACTTTATAAATACTGTGATTTCATAGTTTTGGAAATAATAATAATGTTATTGTGTGAAAATGCAATATTCTCAGACCTATGTCCTCTTTCATGTCTTCTAGGTGGACATTTTCCATTTTCATGGGGAGAAGTTCAATCTTTCCAAGACCCCAATGCTACTAGTAAGTATAAATAGTACATTTATGTACATGTATATTTGTGTGTAATCTAGGTTGAAATGATCAATTGTGATGTGTGGGGTGAGGTGAATATTATCTTGCAATGCACCTGTTGGTGATAAATAACTGGGGAAAACATCCTGAACAATGAGTTCTAAGCCACTACTTGCCTGAACCACTACTGCTAAACAACGAAAAAGTCTCTACAACTAAGTACTAAACAACTACTGTCTAAACAACAACTGTACCTGAATAACAATTGCCTGAACAACTAATTTTAAGGTAAGTTTTTCTTTTTGTTTTTTAATGGTTTATTAGTTGCTTACAATATATATATATATATATATATATATATATATATATATATATATATATATATATATATATATATATATATATATAAGTTGTTTAAAAACCAAAAAGAAAACCTTACCTTAAAATTTGTTGTTCAGGCAATTGTTATTCAGGCACAATTGTTGTTTAGACAGTAGTTGTTCAGTACTTAGTTGTAGAGACTTTTTAGTTGCTTAGCAGTAGTGGTTTAGACTATAGTTGTTTAGGACCTGGTTGTTCTGCCCCATATTCAATAACTGGATGGGGGGCTGGTCAGATCCGGCGTATCAATTGGAACTTCAGATGATGGGTTTCCCCAAGATGCTTGGCGCGCTGTACGGCTGCCCCCTCCCCCAGGCAACCCCAGGTGTGACAAGGGTGGTATTGGCAGGCTGGCGTGAGGCCCAGAGGGTGTCAGGATGGTGGGCCCCGTCTCACTCAGCAGACCCCGCTGTGGCACGGGAGATGGTTGAAGGAGGTCATGGCCTTGGAGGGGTTTCGGAGATGGGACCTCATCGGAATTTCACTGCTAGGTGATGTCTGGGAGGGGTCTCACATGCAGTCCTTTGAAGAGCTTCAATGACACTTTTCACTTAACATGACCCAGTTTCACAAATACCTCAAACTCCGGCAAGCATTACACATACATGTCCAGGCAGGCGAAGCCCTCCCAGGGTTCAGTCCCCTGGAGGCGAAGGTGTTGATGGGGAGTCTGGGCAGGGGGGGGTTTCGCGGATTTATCGATTGTTAGTTCTCAATACCGCCCCACCTTTGGACAAGCGCCGTCGGAAGTGGGAGGAGTGGCTGTGCCCTATAGACGAGGAGGATTGAAGGGATGCGCTGATGGCCCCAAGGGCCCTACTACTACACCCGATTCCGTGTACTGCAGACATATTACTTGCACACGGCGTACCTCACACCCATTCGGTTACACAAGGCAGGTCTCAGATCCCACACCGACTGTCCCCGGTGTTGTAGCCCTGAAGCCGACTTCTATCATATGGTGTGGTCCTGCCAGAATATTGCTTCCTAATGGAGGGCGGTGGTGGCTGAGATTTCTGGGGTCCTGCAGGTGGAGGTGACCACGGCCACTTTGCCGCTTTTATTGGGGATCATGGAGGGAGTGGGGTCTAATAGAGCAGACCGAACCTTCGTGGGCATGGCTTGTTTGGTGGCCAAAAGGGACATTGTGACAGAGTGGAAAGCAGAGGTGGCACTGACTCTGGCCAAATGGCGACGAAGAATAGATTGGTGTGCCCAGCGGAAGAGACTTGTTTATGAGGCGAGAGGATGTCCGAACAAGTTCAAGAGAGTGTGGGGTAAATGGGTAGCCGTCCGGGGTGCTGGGGCGAAAATGAACCTTAGGAGAAAGGCTGTGGGGCTTCCTGCCGAGACAGTCACCGTTTTCCATGCAGAATGTGTCAGTGCTGTCTATTTTGATGTTCAATACTGCACAGTAGCTGGCTGGGGAGAGGGAGATGACCTTGCTGTACCCTGTATTTCTCAGTTTTTTGGCAAAAAAACACTCAAAATTATTTATAAAAAAAAAAACTTTGTGAGACATCTATGGTCAAGATTCAGTCAGTTTTGCAATGGAGTCTTTGGGAAAATGGGTTATTGGTAAGGGCAGGTAGGTACCTACACTTAGCAACAGGCCACTAACCTCCACTTAGGACCAGTTAGGTCTCAGTAAATTAAAGCCAACTCAACCCTTGGTAGCCTGGCAACGAGCTTCGAGGCTTAACTGAGGAGACAGAGTCTAAAGCATTCAAATATCACAAAACAGTAATTAAATAAAACACAGGAAACAGTCTAAAAATCCATTTTTATCTTTAAAATGACACAAAAACGAATAAGATCGGATAAGGGGAACCGGAGATAGGAGTTTTTAAAGAATTGTTGTTTTCTAGCACCTAGAAACAAAAAGCGCCAATCTGGTCACCTGGTCTCACCTCGACCGGGGCAAGGTCAAAGTTTAAGGCCGATCGCAATGGAGCCCGGCTTGGCTACAGCTCGCGGGAGGCCCCGGTCAAAAGTTTACCTTCACACTTAGTCGTTTTTCTGAAGATTTTCTTCAGCGAGACAAACCTGCCAGTCCAATCCGACCTCCTGGAACTCTTCTCCGGATACGCGTCGTGGTAGCCCTCGGTGGAGATTTTTACTTTCGGACTTAGTCGTTTTTTCGAGGTGAAAATCCTTCGACTGGGGTAAACCTGGATCTTGATCCAACGTCCTTGGAGCCCTCCTCGAATAGGCTGGCTGGCAGGTCCCGGTCCACTTTCTACATTCGGACTTAGAGCCAGATGTAGCAAACATTTTGCATGGTACAAACTGCGAAAATCGGTGTTTGCGCCATGCAAAATGCTGTTTGCGATGCTCATTCACAATTTGCGAGTTGGTACCGGCTCGCAAATTGTGAATGCGACTAGCAAATAGGAAGGGGTGTCCCCTTCCTATTTGCGATTCGCATCGCTGTGCTAAATTGCTTTTTGACCGCGAGTGCGGTCGCAAAGCAATTCGCAGTTACCACCAGTGTCACACTGGTGGTAACCCATTCGCAAAAGGGACGGGGTCCCGAAGGGGTCCCGATGGGACCCCTTCCCCTTTGTGAATGTTGCCTAAAAGGGTTTTTCAGAGCAGGCATGGTTCAATGGACCACTGCCTACTCTGAAAAACCGAAACCAAATGGTTTCGTTATTTTTTTTATTTTGCAACTTGTTTTCCTTTAAGGAAAACGGGCTGCAAAATAAAAATTAAAAACTGCTTTATTTAAAAAGCAGTCACAGACATGGAGGTCTGCTGACTTCAGCAGGCCACCATCCCTGTGAGTGCAGGGACTCGCTATGGGGTCGTAAAATGCGACCCACCTCATTAATATTAATGAGGTGGGTCTTTGCGACCCCATAGCGACTTGCAGTCGGTGGATGAGACACCCTACTGCATCTGATTTTGCGATTGGGAAATTGCGAGTCGCACTGACTCGCAATTTCCGATTCGCAAAATCGGAAAATGCTACATCTGGCCCTAAGTCTCTTTTTTGGAGAGTTCCTTCACTGGGACGAACCTGCAAATCAGCCCGGGTCGCGGTTGAGGCCAGCCAGCTAGAGTTACCGTGGCGGTTCGGTCCCTTTATAAGGCTTTTTTCCAAAAGTTCTCCAAACTTCATCAAACTTCTAGATCTACTCCCAGATGTTCCTTTAAGGTTCTTTTGGGGTCCACAGCTCACCCCAAGGTTCCAGAAGCTCTGAGGTGATCCTTGGGGGTGTGGACTACAACTCCCAGAATGCACCTGCCGCAAACAATTTTTTGGCCACTGGACAGTGGTCAGCTGGTCGGTTTCTTCAGGAGTTGGTGCAGGGGACTCTTGTTAGCAATTTTTCACCTGTAGCAAACAGGGAGTCCCTCCTTGAACCAGTTGAAGCCAGGCAAAGTCCTTCTTGTGGTGAAGCCCAAGTGTGCAGCTGGTGCAGTCCTTCAGAGTGCAGGGTACAGGTGCAAGCCAGGGGTCCAGCAGGGCAGTCCTTCTTCTTCTGTAGTTCTTCCTTGTGGGGATCTGGTAGGGAACTGAGGTGTGGGTACAGGTCTGCCAGTTTTATCCTTGCTCCTGGGTGATAAACAGGGGGGTCCTGATTCTCCAATCGGGTGCAGGGTCTTTCTCCCTGTGATGACCACTTCCTGGGAAGTGTGGCAAAAATCAATCCCAGGAGGCAACATTCCTCAAAAATCTATCATGGCTGAAAGTGATTTTTGGAGGTTACATCTGGCTGAGCCGACCCACTGGTGTGGCTAAAAATCATAAACACACCCCTCTGCTGTCCTCTCCTAATCTAATCAAGGGGGTAACTAGTTGTCTGGGGTTGCAGGATGTGGGGATGTTGCTGGGTTGCTCCAAATGTCCTTCTCTGCCTTTGAAGACCAGTTTGGCAGCCCTCCCCCTTCCTGCCTCACCATTTGTTGAGGGGAGATCCCCTCCCACAGGCACCTCTCTTTGTGGGAAGCCAGGCCACTTCACATCTCATCAAGGCAGCCTGGCCAGACTGCCAGAGGCTGGCGAATCAGAGCACAGCAGCAAAAACACTGCAGGGCTGAAGTTGGCAACTTTTCAGGTAAAGTTTAAAACTCTTTACCTGAACAAGTTATATTAAATCCAACAACTGGAAGTTGTGGGATTTATTATAACAATTAATTTGATACCAAATTCTTTGTATCTGTCACTTAAGGGGACTTTTAAAATTAAAATAAAAACTCCCCATTCTAGCCTATGAAGGCCATTCACTAAAATGAGGGAAAAACAAATTTGGCTGTTTTTACCTCACCAGGGCTTATAAAACTATTTTAGTAAGGTCCCTGCTTATAGTTACATGGCACCCAGCCCTAGGTGCACATAGGGCACACCTTAGGGGTGACCTATATGTAAAAATATGGTAGTTTAAGACTTTGGAACTACTTTTAATTCCAAAGTTGAATTTGCATATAACTTTAATTTAAAAGCAGCCAGCAAGGCAGGCCTGCCTTTAAAATTACACTGAGCACCTCAGCTGTGCACCTATGGGTGCACTACCTATGCTGGGGTCCCTAAACCTACATGCCCTACCATATACTAGGGACCTATATGTAGGTTGACTTAGCCAATTATAATTAGCCTAATTGGCATATCCACTTTACACAGAGCACAGGCCCTGGGACTGGTTAGCAGTACCCAGGGCACCATCAGAGTCAGGAAAACACCAGCAAAAAGTGGGAAATGGGGGCAAAAAGTTAGGGGGCCTCTGCAATCAGCACTGTTCTCTCACACAAGCCCCCCAGCCCACACGCCCAGGAGACTCAGCCCAACCCTGGGAGAGTCTTCCTGGCTTGTCAGGCGAGGAAGACAGTGAAGACAACAGCCTGTCCCTTTGCAGGGCCTACTCTGCCTTACATCCTCCTGCCATGGTAACTCCCTCTGGGTAGTGAAACCATCCCAACAGTGAAAGGACCCATCTCAAACTGAAACTTCCCTCTAGGGGGGTCTTCCTCCTCTCTCTCTGCCATCTTGGGTAGTGAGGTGCCCACCTCCCCCACTCCTAACTGTGCTAGGGCAACACCTAGCTTACCCAACGAGGTCACCCAACACTTGAGCAACCCCACCATGACCAACAGGGTCAGGGGGCCTACTTTGCTTTTGGCCCTGGGGTCCTGCCTTTCCAGGCCAGGTACAGTGCTGCCAGGAAGACTAGCACCCAGCATAGGCTACTGACAGCTGTCAGTACCCAGAACCACACCCTAAGCTCTCCACTGACACGTGGCTAAGCTGCTTTAAGGGCAACTGTGGGGTCCTGGCACCCTTCTTGCTGTCTAGAGTGGGGGACTACCACCCCCTGTGGCAGACACCCTCCTTCCACTCTCCCTTCTGTCAGTGTAGGGGCAACACCCTGCATCTGGACAGCTGCCTGACTACTCAGGACTTCCTTGGGGTCAGGTGAGGCCTCACCAGTGCCAACTCTGGGCTCCCCCCCTACTGGGGCAGAAGACCTTTGGCTCCCTGGAACTCTCTTTAAGAGTGGTCCACCCTTCCTTTTCTTCTTTCCTTTTCTTGGGGACCCCTGTCTCCTAACTGTAGGGATGGACTCCCCAGGACTTTGGGTTGGGGTGGCGCTCTGGGCGACCGCCCCATCTGGGACTAGACTCACCTTTGGGAGGTCATTGCCCAGGATACAATCTAGGGGAGGTCAGCACTGACCACCACCCTAATCCAGTCAAGGATACCCTCCCTCTCTAGGGGCACTATAGCTACAGGTTTGGAGGTGACCTTCTGGGTGTCCCTGAACTTCATCCTATACCGCTCTGGGGTCAGACCAAACTTCTTGATTAAGCACCTCTTCACACTAGGGTATGAATCTGCTTCCTCCCCACTTAAGGTCAGAAGCCTGTCCCTCCCTGAGTTGGGGACCAACTCCCATAAAAGTGAACCCCAGTGTTGAGGCCTAACCCTTCTCATTTGCAGTGCCCTCTCAAAGGCCTCCAACCACTTGTCTATGTCATCCCCCTATACATAGGCAGGAACCACCCCCTTGGGTAATCTGGGGCAAAAAACCCCACCCATGGACACCTCAGCTTCTCTGTCGCTGCCACCATCTCTTTTCTCTTTCTTTGCCACACTTTTTCTCTTCTAGGGCCAGCTTCTGTGCTTCCAAAGCTATAAATGCTACCTGGGCCTCCAGCTCTCTTTCCCTGAGGGACAGGTTCTCTCCTCCTGAAGGGACCCACTTCCCCCAACTACCTTTGGGTATGACACTATTGACTGTGTGTAGTGAGGACCGGTCTTCCTCATCCTCACTTAGGTTCAGATGCCCTCCCTCCCCTGAGCGGTTGAAGCTAGCATCCTCCCCTACTTCTTCCTCCTCTGGAGCTTCCTCTGAGCCTACTTCTTGGGCCTCAGCCCATGCTGTCAGGGATTTAATCAGGACATGCTTCCTGAGATCAGTGGTTGCAGACAACCCCCTTGCAGTACACAACCACCTAAGCTGGACTACTGTCAGTGTGGGTAGGCTAGCCAGATCAAGCTCCATGGTTCCCTAGTTTTGTGTCAACAAAACCTTTTTGCAAAAATGGGGAACAAGAATTTAGAAAAATCACAAAAATTCAATAATTGAAATTAATCCAAATTAAAAATTAAAAAATGTTTTGCACTAGGACAATTTAAAGGATTTTTTATTTGTTTTACTTAAAACTGTAATGTGATTCTGAACACAAGTACAAGATCCCACCACTGTGCACCAAAAATGATGGAAAATGGGTTATTGGTAAGGGCAGGTAGGTACCTACACTCAGGAACAGTCCACTAACCTCCACTTAGGTCAAGTTAGGTATCAGTAAATTAAACCCAGCTCAACCCTTGGTAGGTTAGCAACGAGCGTCAAGGCTTAAATTAGGAGACAGAGTGTAAAGCATTCAAATATCACAAAACAGTAATTAAATAAAACGCAGGAAACAGTTTAAAAATCCAAAACCAATTTATAAAAATAGATTAAATTTTTATCTTTAAAATTGCACACAAACGAATAAGATCGGATAAGGGGAACCGGAGATATGAATTTTTAAAGAATCATTGTTTTCTAGCGCCTAGAAACAAAAAGCGCCAATCTGGTCATTTGGTCACACCTCGACCGAGGCAAAGTCAAAGTTTAAGGCCGACCGCGATGGAGCCTGGCTTGGCTACAGCTCGCGGGAGGCCTCAGTCAAAAGTTTACCTTCACACTTAAACGTTTTTCTGAAGATTTTCTTCAGAGGGACGAACCTGCTAGTCCAATCCGACCTCCTGGAACTCTTCTCTGGATACGCGTCACGGGAGCCCTCGTGGAGATTTTGTACCTTCGGACTTAGTCATTTTTTCGAGGTGAAAATCCTTCGACCGGAGTAAACCTGGATCTTGATCTGACGTCTTTGGAGCCCTCCTCGGATATGCTGTCTGGGCGGTCTCGGTCAACTTTCTACATTCGGACTTAGGGGGTCATTCCGACCCTGGCGGTAAAAACTGCCAGGGCCGTGACCGACGGAAAGCACCGCCAACAGGCTGGCGGTGCTTTCCTGCCCATTCTGACCGCGGCGGTAAAGCCACGGTCAGAAAAGGGGATCCGGCGGTTTCCTGCCGGATTATCCCTGGTTGGGCTGAATCTCCATGGCGGCTCTGCTTGCAGCGCCACCATGGAGATTCTGACCCCCTTCCCGCCATCCTGTTTTGGCGTTTTTTACCACCAGGAACAGGATGACGGGAATGGGTGTTGTGGGGCCCCAGCATGATTTTCACTGTCTGCTTAGCAGACAGTGAAAATCGCGACGGGTGCAACTGCACCCGTCGCACCCCTGCAACACCGCCGGCTCCATTCGGAGCCGGCTCCTGTGTTGCAGGGCCTTTCCCGCTGGGCCGGCGGGCGCTCCCTTGGCGGGAAAGTCGAAATGGCCCCCGCGGTCTTCTGACCGCGGAGCGGTCTTTTGACGGGGGAAGTTTGGCGGGCGGCAACCGCCACCCGCCAAACTTGCAATGACCCCCTTAGTCTCTTTTTTGGAGATTTTCTTCACGGGATGAACCTGCAAGTCAGCCCGGGTCGCGGTTGAGGCCAGCTGGCTAGAGTTACTGCGGCGGGTCGGTCCCTCTATGGAGCTTTTTTCCAAAAGTTCTCCAAACTTCTGGATCTTCTTCCAGATGTTCCTTTTATGTTCTTTTGGGGTCCACAGCTCACCCAAGGTTTCAGAAGCTCTGAGATGATCCTTGGGGGTGTGGACTACAACTCCCAGAATGCACCTGTCGCAAACTCCTTTTTGGCCACTGGACAGTGGCCAGCTGGTCGGTTTCTTCAGGAGTTGGTGCAGGGGACTCTTGTTAGCAATTTTTCACCTGTAGCAAACAGGGAGTCCCTCCTTGAACCAGTTGAAGCCAGGCAAAGTCCTTCTTGTGGTGAAGCCCAAGTGTGCAGCTGGTGCAGTCCTTCAGAGTGCAGGGTACAGGTGCAAGCCAGGGGTCCAGCAGGGCAGTCCTTCTTCTTCTGTAGTTCTTCCTTGTGGGGATCTGGTAGGGAACTGAGGTGTGGGTGCAGGCCTGCCAGTTTTATCCTTGCTCCTGGGTGAAAAACAAGGGGGGCCTGATTCTCCAATCAGGTGCAGGGTCCTTCCCCCTGTGATGACCACTTCCTGAGAAGTGTGTCAAAAATCAATCCCAGGAGGCAACATTCCTCAAAAATCCATCATGGCTGAAAGTGATTTTTGGAGGTTACATCTGGCTGAGCCCACCCACTGGTCTGGCTAAAAATCATAAACACACCCCTCTGCTGTCCTCTCCTAATCTAATCAAGGGGGCACCTAGTTGTCTGGGGTTGCAGGATGTGGGGGTGTTGCTGGGTTGCTCCAAATGTCCTTCTCTGCCTTTGAAGACCAGTTTGGCAGCCCTCCCCCTTCCTGCCTCACCATCTGTTGAGGGGAGATTCCCTCCCACAGGCACATCTATTTGTGTGAAGCCAGGCCACTTCACATCTCATCAAGGCAGCCTGGCCAGGCTACCAGAGGCTGGCCAATCAGAGCACAGCAGCAAAAACACTGCAGGGCTGAAGTTGGCAACTTTTCAGGTAAAGCTTAAAACTCTTTACCTGAACAAGTTATATCAAATCCCACAACTGGAAGTTGTGGGGATTAATTATAACAATTAATTTGATACCAAACTCTTTGTATCTGTCACTTAAGGGGACTTTTAAAATAAAAATAAAAACTCCCCATTCTAGCCTATGAAGGCCATTCACTACAATGAGGGAAAAACAAATTTGGCTGTTTTTACCTCACCAGGGCTTATACAACTATTTTAGTAAGGTCCCTGCTTATAGTTACATGGCACCCAGCCCTAGGTGCACATAGGGCACACCTTAGGGGTGAGTTATATGTAAAAATAAGGTAGTTTAAGACGTTGGAACTACTTTTAATTCCAAAGTCGAATTTGCATATAACTTTAATTTAAAAGCAGCCGGCAAGGCAGGCCTGCCTTTAAAATGACACTGGGCACCTCAGCAGTGCACCTATGTGTGCACTACTTATGCTGGGGTTCCTAAACCTACATGCCCTACCATATACTAGGGACTTATAGGTAGGTTGACTTAGCCAATTATAATTAGCCTAATTGGCATATCCACTTTACACAGAGCACAGGCCCTGGGACTGGTTAGCAGTACCCAGGGCACCATCAGAGTCAGGAAAACACCAGCAAAAAGTGGGAAATAGGGGCAAAAAGTTAGGGGGCCTCTGCAATCAGCGCTGTTCTCTCACAGAGTCATTTAAAGAATCTTCAACCATGTTTGGGCACAGTAAGTAGCCATCCTTGTGTGAATGGACACATAGGCCCTCATTCTGACTTTGGCGGGCGGCGGTCGCCGCCCGCCAAAATCAGGCCGCCGAAAGACCGCGGCGGCCATTCTGGCTTTCCCGCTGGGCCGCCGGGCGCCCGCCAAAGGAGCGTCCGCCGGCCCAGCGGGAAAGGCCCTGCAACAATGAAGCCGGCTCCGAATGGAGCCGGCGGAGTTGCAGGGGTGCGACGGGTGCAGTTGCACCCATCGCGATTTTCACTGTCTGCAATGCAGACAGTGAAAATCTTTATGGGGCCCTGTTAGGGGGCCCCTGCACTGCCCATGCCTGTGGCATGGGCAGTGCAGGAGCCCCCAGGGGCCCCACGACACCCGTTCCCGCCATCCTGTTACTGGCGGTAAAAACCGCCAGAAACAGGGTGGCGGGAAGCAGCGCCGCCATGGAGATTCAGCCCATGGAGGGGATTCCCTTTTCTGACCGCGGCTTTACCACCGCGGTCAGAATGGGCTGAGAAGCACTGCCAGCCTGTTGGCGGTGCTTCCGTGGTCCCCGGCCCTGGCGGTCTTGGACAGCCAGGGTCGGAATGACCCCCATAGTCCAACATAGGTAGTCACCTACTGTTGCACTGTGTGTGTAAGTTATGCTACATGTGTTGTAGCATAACTTACACCATCCAGTACAACAGTAGGTATATTGTAGGGGTGAAATTGTCAACCCATAGTCTCAAATGATAGATGTGTTGGTTCACACACTGATGCCAGTCACGTACACTCTCAACCGTGCACCACTTTAATGTAACATCAGTGTTGTTTGCTAGCTAGTGTCCATGGAAGTGGCTCCCTCCCTGCCCAGAAATGTCACTCACCCTTCCCATTGATTATTTGCCAATTGTGGCACTTCTTGCTTGTGAACTTGGGGAACTACTTGCTAGTTTAGATGAACATAGGGCTCATCTTACCTATTCCCTTGGCATGTGTAGATTTATCCATGGGTCTGTGTCCTTAATTATAACATTTGATATGTATGTATATGTTAATAATGATGCCATGTGTGGTTACACTCAGACTCAATGCATTTGAGGGCTTTCAGGGGAACAATAACACATTGACCCTACGTATGCCTGTGTGCCTTACTACACCATTTGTCATTTGACACAAAAAACTAATTACTTAGTGGTTGCAGTTAATGCTTACTGAGATCCAAGGTATGGCACTGAGGCTGAACATCCTTCACTAGCATAAGTATCATACACATTGAGAAACAGTCTGTCCATTGGTATCTGGTCGTTCTCAGTGCATGCAGTAATAAACCTAAGTGAGATCTCCAATGTAAGCATTGATGCTGACATTTGTGCATGATGATGTTGTTCTGATTACTAAGCTGGATATATGTGTATATATGAGAATGTGTTAGTGGCTTGCACACCTCACAGGACACAATTTGTGCATGTATGCAAATGTATGAATGTGTTGTATTTTTAGCTGTGCACCACTCTAGTTACTGATGCCTATTTTAACACCAGGGAGTTCAATAGTTCAAAGACACTTTGTACATGATGCCATGGCAGGTCCATGATGCGTAACCTTGTCCAACACAAGATTGTGAAAGGGACTGTAGCACAATTCCCTTTAAATAGCAGGAAGTATTTTTGGATCAGCACATCCACCATGGTCTAGTTAGTCCAATCAGCGACAGTCACTCATCACACAGGTTAAAGATTTATTTAAAGGTGAGTAACTAGGCTGATTCACAGTAGGAATTCTTGCTGCAACAATCCCAACATTGCTTGAGAGGTAAAAGGATGTCCAGACAGAGTCCATGTGGGATACATGTCATGTGACATATGGGGGAGAGGAGGATTCCAGTGAGGAGGAGGTCTGAATTGCCATTAGGGAATGTAGGCCTCATCAACAGTCTCAAATGGAAAAACTAACAGGTGGGAAAACACAAAAGAGATAGTACCAGACTACAAGGGCAATGGCATGTTAGTCAACACAGATTCAATGGGAAACTGGCCAAGAGCTGATGTCAGCCAGGGACTGTTCCAATCTCTTGAGCAGAGTGTAGGGCCCTCTAATTGCATCAATGGTGCCCTCATTGGGACTGAAGCACCTACACATTCCCGCTAGGGGGCCTGCAATGGCATTCATCCCCACCTGCACCTCATCTACCATCTGCTGCTGGACTCCTACCACTTGGTCTTGTAAGACAACTTTGCGATCCTCAGAGTCCAGGGCTGGCAGATGGGGTAGGTCCCATTGTAGGAGGTTCATCTGGAGACCCGCTGATGCTTTCAGCCCCTCCCATAACCGGAGAAGGTGTAACAATGTAGTCCAGGATTTACTGAAAACTGTCCTCGTCCATGGGGGGCAGGTTGTCATTGCCAGCAGGTTGATCATCCAGAACAGGCAGCTCATCAAGAGGAGTAATTTCTTCCTCTGCAATAAAATGAAGATATGTCAATGGTGATCTATGCTAGATGTTGACATGAGTAATCTGGCTGAAATACAATATTTATCCTCATTCACCCTTATTTCACCATTGATGTGACTTGTATGTATTGAGGCCAAGTGGCACTGTGATTGCCTTTCATATGGCAGTCTCTGTGCATTGTTCACACACCACTGTGTGACAAGGGTGATCATTTGTGTCATATCACACATTGCAACACAGTTAAACAGCTTGGTGACCTGCCCTCTCAGTGCGGGTAAGTTGAGGTAAGGTCCACATCTGCCCTAGAGATTACCTTTATTTTTTACAGAGGCTATCCTTAATGTGTTTACATGTATTTACAGCACTACTATGCACATTGAACAAAGACACCAGGGTGCCATGCGTTCCCTATAGCTGCTATGCAGGCCACACCTCCTGTGCAAGTGATGTCGGTTTGGTGATGTACTCAATTAGATCCTGCTGTCAGTCTTGCACACACTACACTGCGGCAGTCTGCCTTGTGCTGTCTTGCATGCACATTTTGCATTCATGTGGGCAAGGATCATATTGGTCATGCATCCACACTATTCTACACAGCTAGCAAGCTTGCTACACTGCAGGAATGTATAAGTGTATGTTCTTACCATGGTTGTGGTATCTTTGTATACGTTGTATATTTCATTACACACACACAGTTGGCCCCATAGTTGGAAACAGTGGGCAGCGTGTGGTAACTCTGAGGGGATAGGGCCAGTCAAACTAGGTAGCTTGCTCGCACTGATGCTCACCCATTTCACCATTGCCAGAGTTGACTCAGAGTTGTCATTTGACTCAGTCCCACTTACTTGTACACACATATGACTCCTCTGGTAATTCTAATTTAGGCTCAGGGACTCCACTTACTGTCACACACAGATGGAAGCCTGATCATACATTGACTCTCATGTGATGTCAAACCCTACAATATGGTTCCCCACTCCCAATTGCCCAACATGGCTACCTGTATTTGAGGCTTATATGTCAAGCTGTACCCATATATAATAGTAGTTGTGATAAACAGTGACATGTACCTACCCTGATTTGACAGACAATTAGACGCAGACTTCTCAGCCTCCAACCATCACTGAATCAGGCACATAGTTCTGTCAATGTAGTGCATTCTGTCACTTCAAATTTCCTTGTTTGACATCCTCCTGCTCTGACGTATGCGATTTCTTCTTCTGTCTCCCACCTGATATGTGCTACATCTTCCCCAGGTCCAAATCACATGTAGGATGTAGTACACCTATGCCCTTTTCTATTTCATCCCTTCCCAGCTGCAATAGACATGTGACACTATCAAACACAGCAATGCATTTGTATTTCTCAGGTTACCTTGCAGTACACACACCACTTCGTAGGTCCTTGCTATGGAATGTGCCCCAAATCAAACAAAGTTCAAAGTTCAATGTGCTCAGCCACACCTATATTCAACAGCACTATCAGGGGCCCACCGGTCTCACACAACATCTCACACACCATTGATTGTTTGAACAAAAACACATGTTCCTCTTTTGTGCATCAATTGCATTCCCCCTAAGATTCTGTACATAACAGGAGTTAGGGTGGTGGCCACAATGTCAGACTACACCTGTGTTCTAACACCCCACACATCAGGGCCGCTGTGTGCAATGTAGTTTCATGGTAGTGACTATGAATGTTGCTCTTTACTTGCTACTATGTGGTGGTACTTCACATCCCCAATACCTGACCCCCTTCTCAGATGATGAGTTTATCCTCTGGCAACCCCGTTCTATTTTATTGCTTTGCAGTCCAGATTTGGCTGCATGGCCCCAAGACAAATATTGTACACTATCCTCATGATATAAGGGGGCATGCAACATCAAACTCAAGGTGGTTAGGGTTCCAGTGTCTCACCATGTTGTGGTGTTTCAGTCCACATTTAAGGGTTTTTTGGTGCAGGGCAGTGCAGAAACTTGCTGTACTGCCCTGCGTCACAGGGGAAGGGCAGGCATGTGCAGTATTTATCCAATGTGGCAAATTGCTGTCCTTTCCTCCTGCACTGGTGCCCTTTTGGCAGCCTAGTACCAATGCAGGAAACCTGCGTTCTAAGAAAAATTGTTTTTGTGAAGGAAGGGACACCTTCAGAGGTGTTTTCCTCTTTCTATGTGTGTTAACATATTTCTCTTCGTTATGCCTCTCCTGGGAAGGTCTATCTTTTTGGAGCATTCCAAGGTTTACAAGTTCTTGTAAATCTTGGAATGCATCACAATCCATGAATGTTGCATGGGAACACCCACATAACATCCATGGAAACACTTCCCTGGTGCAGAGTAATGTATTGCAGTGATTTGTACTGCATTAAATTACGAAAGATTATGAAGCCATGCAGGGCACACAAGGTGGCCTTGCTTGTCTTCATAATTCTCAATTAATGTTTGCTTTGCTCCTGCACCATGTTGCGTGGTGCAAGAGCGATGCACAACAGGCCAAAAATATGGCCTCAGATCTTTTGCTTGATATTGTGGGACTTTTAGTCCTGATCAATAATGTTATACATTGCCCAACAAGTCCAATATACAAAGGTGAAGCAGGACTGGTGCTGCACATCACACATGTACTGAACAAACTTGATGGAGCTGACCTGGGCTGTGCAACATGTGACTGGTTATTTTGACTTACATTTCTATGATGTATGACTGGACATGTGGTCATTTCTGATGCATTACGCACTCAAATGTGATGTAAGGCTGATTTGCGTTCTTTTACTTGCCGCAAAGCAGCCATTTGTAACTTTTGCTGCACAAGCATCAGTTTTCGCTCTGACATCCGTCCAAGAGATGCATCCTTTTTTTTTACACACCTTTGGGCTTTACGCCATGATGCACTACTGTACATATGACGCATCCGAGCCATCTAGAACTGTTGTATCTCAGCACAAGCATTTCTGACACATTGTTGCTTTACAGCAGTGATGCTTCAGTTCTTGTAAATATGCCCCAACTAACAATGATGGCCTTTATTGCAGTGTACCATGTCTGGTCCTCTACCTGTAGTGTAATGAGTGTGTCCCTCCTCACCATGGGCATATACCTCCATAAACTACCACCCTAGAACTCGTCTGGGACCATGTGCACTCTCAGAGCCACTCATAGGCTGCAATGCATTTGTCCGTGTCATCCCCCAATACACAACTGGGCACCAAATCCTTGGGTATCCAGACTCTGGACTCACCAGTGGACACTGCAGGTATGCTGCCACCATTACCGTTGCTGAACCCTACGTCCATGGCTCTTATTTCCAGCTCTTTAAACTGAGCTCATGGGCCAATTTCTTCTCCTCCAGAGACAGTTTCAACTTTGTTAGCTCCAGCTTGAGCTTTCTTTCCTCCCTCCTGTCTTCCCGCTCCTCTGGAGACAGGCTCTTAGAGGAGACGCTGCTCCCTGCTCTAGGAATCACTGCTGCTCCTGGTAAGCTGTTGGCCCTCTCCACTGGTAGTTCTAAATCCACATTGGCATCTGGAATCAGTGCATCTTCCTCCTCCTCAGGAACGTCCTGCTCCTCCTCTGGGATTTCATCCTCTGCAACTTGGCTCTCAGCCCAGACTCTCAAAGCCTTTTGTAGCTCCACTTTCTGGGTGAAGCCCCTAGTAGACTATTGAAACTCCTTTCAGAAATCCTTCAGCTAAGACACAGTGTGAGACTCAAACCTGGACAGCTCAAAATCAATTGCTGCAGGTGCTGCTCCAGAGAAACAAAATTTAAGAGAAAATCAAAAAACCAATCAGGGAGAATTGGAAAAAAAATGGTCTTAGTGTAGAATTGTAGTGATCACTGAGCTACTCTATGGTAGTGCACAAACACAAGTCCATTCACTGCTGATTACCAGTATTAGAATGGGGGGTTCTGGTTGTCAGAGTATGCACCCTGGCAAGCAAGAACTACCACTCTAGTCAGGGTAAGTCAGATGCACACTTAGGGATACCCTGTGCTCACCCTCTGGCAGCTTGGCACAGAGATGTCAGGCTAATCTAAAGAGGCAATGTTTAAATTATTTGTGCAACAGACACTCACACAGTAACACAATGGGAACACCACAAAAAGAACTCCATACAGGGCTAGAGAGATAGATTATATATTCATGAGCAAAATAAGACCAAAGTGAGAAACATCCAATCAGTAGAAGTTGACATATTAATTTGTAAAGAATAAACCAAAAATAGTGCTTAGAAGTCAATAGCACTAAAAGGTTACTGTTGGAAATTGGGCTATTAGTTGTGTGGCCATCACAAATAATAGATCCACAATTGTCCTCCATCCTGAGTTTGTGAGCAGCTTTTTCTTGCTCCTCGTAATTTTTCCCCCAAACTCGCTCTTGACAGTGACAAGACTGCCTCAGAGCTCTCAGCCTATTGTTGATCCACGGGGCTAAAGGAGAATTCCTCTTCAGCCTAACTTCCAGTATAGGATCTACTATATCAATGACTGCACACAGTCAAGCTGTGAAATCCTCTGTGCCCTTGTCCACATACTCCTGAGTCTCAAAAGGCATGATGTCTAAAAGTTGTAGCAAAAGATTCTGCAGACATCTCTTCCAGTTTCTCCTACAGATTTTACTGTAAAAAAGCTAGCATTTCGCAAAAAAGGAAGGAAGCGTAAGTGAAAAAGAGACAGCTCTATTATCTGACCAATTGGAGGGAAGTACAGTCTGAAATAACACCTGAGGGTTATTAGAAAAGACAACAGCAGCATGGGTGGATATTGTAACCAATTGAGGCCACCCCTGGCAGGACAACATCTCTGTCAATGAGTTTCTATTAGCGCTGTCTTCAAGGTGAAAGTTAAAATCACCTAAAATGGTCATACCACTATTCACCTAAAATCTACTGCTAGCCCCCCTCCTGGCCTACCCACTCTATCCTATCTTAAAATGGAGAAATCACGAGAAATTGCATCAACTCGGTCCAAGCCAGAGGCTTTGTTGGCCTATATTCCATTGATAAATACTCAATCTGGGTCATGAGCAACAACAAAATCAGCAAATTTTACTGTGTGTTTTACCATTGACCTTGCATTAATTAGGAACCCATTAAACTTAATCTCAGGTTTCCCAATTGCTTCAGAGGTTGATGCAGTTATACTATTTTCAGATTTGTTAGACATGCTAACAGGTGAGTAATGAGCCTTAAAACCACAAGTGGTGGAACTACATGAACTTAAATCTAACATGTCGGCAAAACAAAAAGGCACACAAGAGGTAAGCTTACTCATAGTTTCAGTGGAAAATCTCTAGAAAGCCTAGTGGATAGAGGCATATTCAGGTCGGCAGCACCCAGACAGGTAGAGACAGGCTTGCCTTTGTTGCGCCAGCGCCTCACCCACTGCACGCATCTGCTGTGTGTCTGTGCACACAAGCCCCTTATGTCTCTCTGTAGAACAATTAGACTGCCAACTTCACAATTTCCTCCTATTTCAACTAGGAAGTGGGCAGCGTGTACCTTCCCTCTGCATCTATTGATTCCTTCTGAACCATGGCAGACCAGGGAAGCAATTAAACAAATAGAAGAATCGCCACAACAGAAAAAATAACTTTATGTGTAATACAGTTAAAAAGTGTTAAAAGCAACCAGCACGCTTGGACAACACCAAGACTCCTAACACGTCTGTACATACATGCCCCTTATATAGCATCTCTGTAGAGCAACTAAAGCACTGACTTCACAATACCCCCTTCTTTCAACCAGGAAGTGGGCAGCGTATAACTTCCCTCTGCATCAATCGATTCCTTGAGAACCCTGGCGGACAAGCAAAGCAATTAAGCTAATAGAAGAATCTCTGCAACAGAAAAAATAACTTTTAGGCACACAGTTAAAAAGTGTTAAAAGCAACTTGCATGCTCAGACAGCACACAGACTCCCGGTGCACTCGGGCACATGTGACCCTTAAACAGTAGTATTTGTATTTTAAGCCATGCCTTTGTGTATGTCTAACACCTACCTCACCTTTAAATAGTCTTCTACTGCTCAATCAGTGCTACCACTGTGGGTTAAGTGCTGCAGGGGGTAGTACATGGCCCAGTTGCTCAGGACCCATAGTATGTTGGCCCTCAGGACAGCAGGAGTAAAAGGCCCCAACCCCCAGGTTTGGGCCCAATAACCCCTGCTTGCCTAGTGGCCCTCTCACAGGGATCCAGACTTGATTCTCCTTTGCATGAAAACCTACAGCTGTTTATCCTGTTCCTGTCCTGTTATACCCCCTTAGTAAAGATAGCAAGGGTGGTTGCTGACCACAACCCCCATGACTGGGCCCAGTAACCCCTACTTGCCTCATGGGCCTCTGAAAGGGGTCCAGACTTGATTCGCCTTTGCATGAAAACCTACAGCTGTTTATCCAATTTCTGTCCCGTTATACCCCCTTAGTAAAAAGTAACAAGGATGGTTGAAGGATTGTGGAGCAGAATTTATTGGTGCTACTGTTTGCTCCACTTTGCGTCGCAAAGTACATCTTACCTTTGTATAGGCACCCATGATCAAAAAATAGTAAGTCTGGGCCTGGTTGTAGCGACAATCATGAAGCCAAGCAAAGTTTGACCAGGAGCATCAAGGTTTCCTAATCAACATGTTGTTTGTTGTTCAGGGGCAAAAAATATTGTCAGTGTGGGGAATTACTACAAGAATAAGAGAGAAAATATTGGGTGTCTATATTTAAAGGGAAGTGCGATGGAGTTGCTATCAATAGTGTAGCAGGACAGAAGAGTCACTACACTTCAACTATGCAAATGTGAGACAGACGGGCCACTTTCCTTGCTTGTATTAGGAACCACAGAAAGTTTGCTGCACCACTCTGTAAGTTTTTTATTTTTCCAAGTAGTAGTCAATTCTTTTTTGGTTTGTACCTACTTGTAGTTTGTAGTGGAAATACATGTGAAACCAAAAGAGTTAGACACTTCTTTAAAGTAAAAATTTCAAATTTAACAAGCGGTCCTTTGTTAGATCGCTCATGGTTTTTCCAAATAAGCTAATTATTGAAATAAAAAATGATATAATGAAGGGAAAAAGTGTTTTAAAAAGTTGATGTTTTAATCATGAATGTTTTGCCTTACTGGCTGGTTTACAAAAGTAATAAATCTTTGAGTCCATCAAACCTATCTAGTCACAGGGACATGTAGTAATTGTTTGTTGTCCAAAAGCATGAGATACCCATGGCCAACACCTAAGTTGCAGTAAAATCAAATGAATGAAAAATGATTACTAATGAAACTGATGTAGTTTTGATATGGACCCAAGATATTGAGTTTAGGAATTTCTCAGCTCTTAATTTTGGGTTACCCATACTATCATGTGATTCAGAGGGAATTGTGAAAAATGTGTTCGTTCTTGCACACTGGCTTTAATTAGGAAGCCAAAAGAAATAGAAACTCAATTTATAATAACAAATGTTCTATTGTTCTGTATTCCCATACTCCTCTCTTGTGTAAGTGTGCCTAGTGCTCTTGACAGGAAAATCCCCAAAACGCAACATGCAGATATCAAATTCTTGTCATGACAACTCATCCATTTTAGTGGTGAGGGTATTTGCAAAACTTGGACGCGGGCTCGGACAGCACCTATCAAAACCAGACATTTCTGAAAACTAGCCACGTAGGGGAGTCCAGGGTGGTGATGGTGGCATGTGTGGATCCCACTTTATTCTCTTGCCCAGATTTGCAAGAAAACCTCAAACTTAGGATAGAATCACACATTTTCTTCACATATCTAAAAGGGAAAATTTCTACCATCAAGCATTGCTACAAAAGGTACAATTGTCAGAAAGGTAAAACGCTTTTTGAGGCTTTCTGAGAGGGTTATAGGCCCAATAAATGGACTGGCTAACACATGTATTTTCTTGAAAAACATATCTCTAGCGTCAAGTTAATTTTCTGCCCTTCTGGAGTAGTAAGCCCTCAAAGTGCCCTATGGGGACACAAATACTGGGGGGCCCTTTAGGTGGGGCAGTCCAATGCTTGGTTGGGCAACCCACACAGCAATACTATTATTATTTTTCTTTAAATCACTGGTGTCTAGTGAGCAAGAGTCTTGCCCCTCCCCCCCACACCTCTAAAAGGTGGCAGAAAGACTCCTGAGGCCACTCTGGGTTGGGATCATACCATGATGTCTTGGTGGTCACCTTAATGTAACCCTTTCTTACCATATTCCCTGGTTTGTAGTAGGCTTTCTGGACCTTGGAGGGCAGATTGTAGGTAAATCCCCTGTCTGCCTCCCAGGATAGAAAGGCACTTTTGCCCATGAGGGGAGTACTTACTCATGCCCAGCAAAGCTGCTCCCCCAAAAAACGTTTCACTGGTATCTAGTGGGTGGATGCCTACTTGGAGATTGCTATAATGGGCTGATCCCAAACAGGGATTCACTAGTGAGAGGTAGCCCTTGAAAGAGGACATTGTTCCATTTCCAGCTCTAACTCTCCCATCTTGGCTTGTGCTTGAGGGGGAGGACCCCCCCCCCACCCCAACCCTTGAGCACAGATCACAGTGAAAACAGTCAGCACCCTATGGCATTGGATGGTTTCAGTTTTGGATGTGACATCAGCGTGGTGTGACTGATGCTCCACAGTGATAGAAAACTCTTCCCTCACATTCAGAAGCCATTTAGAAATGAAATCCTTTTGTTGCAAGAACCAAAAAGATTTTCTCTGGGAAAGCAGAGAATGGACAGTTCATATCCTCCACACAGCAGAGGTAATGTGGAGGACATGAACATCATGTCCTCTCTGTTAAAAACGCTTAACATTTGACATTTTACACTACAGCCAATAATAAAGGGTGCATTTTCCTTGTATGCCAAATTGACTTTTTAAGTCTGTAGTAGGCTATAAGCAATTTAAGATTGGTCCAGTCATCCACAATGCTTTCTGTAGACAGACACCCTTTGAATTAGAACAACAACCCCTGTCCCAGGCTTAACATATGTACACACACGTTTGAACATGTGTCATGCCCTACATTCTCAGAGCCCTTTTTTCTAGTAGCTGATCTCATTTTAAAAGGTGGGCACTGACAAATGCAGATGAAATTTATTTTCATCTAGAGTTTGCAGTGGATAAAACTAACCCACAGCAGAGGTCTAAAAATAGAGATCCAGAGCAACAAAAAAACTGGAGCTATTTACCAGGTCAGAAACTGCTTCCCTACAACAATCAACCAGGATCAAGGTGATATGGGACTTATGTATCCTACGGACTAAGATAACAAGTCTTTTGGGCGTTTCTTTCAACAGTAGGAGTCTGTTGATTAGAAACGTCTTCTGTGGAGCATCCAAATTGTTTGAGGAAGTCATTCTGTCTTCCAAATCATGTAGAGCTCAGGGCCGATTGTCTATCATTCCTTATACTTCAGTCTAATTACTCATTAAGACAGCCTGTATTTTCATCATGCATTCAGCTAAATGAAATGCCATATTCTTGGTGAGGTAGTTTAATACTGTCAATTTAAATCAAGTTTCCACTCTTTAATCCAGCAAACTATGGAATATTCACACTTTTAGGAAATTGTTTAATAAGAATAGTTAAGAGTCATTATAAGATGAGTCACTAAGAATGATTAAGAAGTAAGGGTTTTCATCAACTAGATAATGTGTTAGTGTTACACAAACTCTAATGAAGTTGGATTTTAATAGCTGATTTAGAGGTGTTTAGACATTTCAGTTGAAGAACCAAAATATATTATTTTGCTTTAATGCAATATGATCATGCTTTATTTAATTATTTTACTGAAGTCCACGGAAAGAGGGTTGAGAGGTATGTTGGGTTATTGTTAAAACGCACTCTGTACTTGAACGTTCTGAGCTGAGAATGCAGTGATGTGGGAGTAGAATGTTGGTTGTGATGATTCAATGGAGGGGCGGTTGGAGATCTTGGGAGAGGGAGCTGGATGTAACCTGACTTCACAGTGTACTTTTGGTTCCTGCTGCATACGATGTAAATAAAGAAGTTTACCTATCTTACTCGTACTTCTTAATGTACAAGTTACTTACCTTCAGTAACTACATATCTGGTAGAGACATATTCTAGTTGCAGATTCCTTACCTTTGAATTTCATGGTAAACTGAAAGTGCTTGTGACCTGCCACCTTTTATGCACCCCCACATCCCTCTCATGAAGAGGAGAGACTCCACCGTCTGGACCCAAAAAGAGCGTTGGCGTTCTACCTTGACCATACCAAAGATTTCCGGGTGGACGATCAACTATTTGTGGGATATGTGGCTGCAAAAAGGACCATTTCTCGATCAGTGCTCTTCTGCATCAAAATGTGCTATGCTCTGGCTAAGAAGCAACCTCCTGAAGGTCTGCGTGCTCACTCCACCAGAGCTACTGCTGCTACCACAGCACTAGCACAGGGCGTTCCAGTCCTGGATATCTGTCAGGCAGAGACATGGGCATCTCTGCACACTTTTACCAAACACTACTGCCTGGACAATCAGGTCCGAAGGGGCGGATACTTTGGCCGTTCAGTCCTGCAGGACTTCTTGGTGTGATCTTGGTTTGCAGCCCACCACCGGGGATGCTATTGCTTGGGTATCTGTTCAAAGGTAAGGAATCTGCAATTACAAGTCTCTATCAGATGTACAAGTTACTTACCTTTGGTGACGATATAAGACATATTCTAGTTGCAGATTCCTCACTGACCCGCCCTTCCTCCCCGCACTGCCAACTGATTTCTAGGGACAGGAACTTCCCATTAAGGGCCTTAGTTTTGGCACACCACTCTCAGTGTTCTTCATGGCTCTGCGCTACTGGCGTGGAAAGTCGTGAAAAGAAACTGACGTCAGGGCGCTGGGGTGGCGCCTATATATGACCGCGACATCATCACGGTGAATACAACGCCAACAACACCTGCTTAGTCGACCAACAGCAGAGGTATTGCTCGAAGAAAAATCTGCATCTCCAGACTCACGCCTGGGAAAATTCAAAGGCAAGGAATCAGCAACTAGAAGTCTCTAAAAGATAAGGTACACTTATTCCACTCCCTTTTCTTTCCCTAATATTCCCAATTGCTTTTATACACTAACGATATGACTAGCATCGATATTTATTAGTTATCAAACTATCTCAATTCACTGGGATCATTGTAACAACTTCTTGTGTATATGAGAAATTTGTAAATAAAGAGATAAAAATGAGAAATGTCATCTTTCTACTGTTAAACTATGAACAGTCCTATTTTCCCTGTCAATACAAATGGTTATGCCTGCTCTTTGAGTCTCTGAGACCACGGTCAAAGATTGAACCAGTTATCATTAGATGAAGTGACATTTTTTCTTTGAAGTCAAAAGATGAAGAGACTGTTTCAGTTTGTTTAAACAACTGCAATACATTTATTTTCACATAGACCCCCCCCATCTAGAATTAGGTGTTTTATTTAAATTTCAAATTGTGAAGTGTTCAGCATAGAATGCCAATGCAAGAAGATGCCAAAAAGAAAATGGCTGTGAAAGTCTTGTTCAACATTATTTTTATGTTCTGAATTAATAAAACTGTGGTGAAGACTTTTTAAATATCTAATTTACAAAGCTGAACATGGAAACTTTGTGAGGCACTATCATAATTAATAATTCCTGATAAAGTAAATATTTTCTTTACACTGTATTCATGTTATAAATATATTATTTAAATGTTTTAAAATGCAGGTATTCATTGTGTTACAATGGTGTCTGTGGATGTCATCTGTAAATAGAATTCAGCTGAACTGAAATGGCAATTTGCTAACTTAGGGTCATATTTATACTCTGTTTGTGCTGAATTAGAGTAATTTTTTATGCTAAATCAGTGCAAATTTAAGCCCATATTTACATTTTGACGCTAGACTAGCGGGAAACTACCTTGCATCAATGAGATGCAAGGTAGGTGTTCCTGGGCAAAACATGACTCTAAGGCCCTAGCGCCTTATTTATCCTCCCATGCAAAACTGGTACGCAGGAGGTAGGCTGGTCTTAATAATGGCGCTAAGGTTGCTTAGCACCATTATTTAACACCTGGGTAAGGGCAGGTATTAGGGGACCTGTGGGCCTATTTCTTTGTTGGAACACCAAGGAATAAGCCCAGAGGTGCCCTCCCCACGCCCCACGGACACACCCACTCATACCAGAGGCACAACAGAGGATGGGGGACCCTATCTCAGGTGAGTATAGGTAAGAATATTAGATTTTTTCCAAGTACCATTAGGGGCTTGAAATGAACCCCCTAAATGCACTGGGTGCAATGGCCATGCCCAGGGGACCCTTGTCCCCTGTGCTGGCCACTGGGGTGGTGGGCATGACTCCTGTCTTTTATGAGACAGTAGTCATGTGGTATGGTAGGTTTTGCATCAAGAAATGGTGCTAGGCTGGTTTGAGTCATCATTTTGACTCGAATCAGCCTAACGTCATTTTTTGGTGCAAAACACCCTTCTCTCATACCACCACCACCACCCGGCTAACGTAATTTTCCTTGACGTTAGCCCACCCTTTATGCCGGGTTGCGTCATTCCATAAATAAGACACCCGACCGGTATCTTGGAATGGCGCTAGCCGGCCATAAACTTTTTCATGTAAAACTACGTTAGTGCAGTTTCGCAAGAAAAAGTATAAATATAGGCCTTAGTCTTCATAAACAGCACCCTTCTGACGCTTCAATAGCACTGTATTTATGGACTGCATCAAGAAGTTCCTTATTTGTGGGCCTCTTTTATAGTACCTTTTGACCACATTTACGAAAGTGTGTTATGCATAGACCGCTATCTCTGAATCCTGGAACTTTAACAGATTTATCCTTCTCAACATGTAGCCAGTACTTTGGAAACAAGTAACCATATGAGCCATGGGTGGCTCACAATGGTCAGAGGAGGAGCGTGGCCTGGTGTGGGATGGCATTGGTTGCTTAAAGACAAAGCTCCCACCATGGCACATGAGCACTGAGATCCTGAACCCCCCTGTGGGGACTGCCGAAAAGGAGTTGGTTGCTGTATGGTCCCGGAGGCCGCCTGGCGGGCGCAACAGACAGTGGAAGCTGACAGGGGAAAGACTGGTGGCCATCATCTTACTTCACTGGCAGGGTGTGCTGAGGTCTGTAGGCCAATGGGGACTGCAACACACAGACGATAAGGGGGTGGTGGAGTGATCTGGGCCCCCTCCAATTGTTAGTTCTGGACCAGACCTGTTGTTCTCAAATGTGCTCCTTTAAGAGCACGTTCCATGGCCGGGCCCTGGTTTCTCACAGGACTGTGGCCACATGGCTCCCCTCAGAGAGAAGTTTGGGGGTCTAGGACTGGGAGGTGAGCTTCCTGTGCCCCATTGCCTACCTGGGCCTTGTGGCTTTGGAGGACAGAGAATTAAGGTATGAAGTTGGCGGCTGGGGGCCCATGGCCATCCAATGAAGGAGCTGGGGCAACACTGTTGATCCCTTCCACCGACCCCTGCAGATCAAGTGACTGTGATGCAGTCATCAGAATTCTTAGTAGTGGTGTGGCTGAGTGGTGGGGTGCCCATGCCCGAGGTGCTGTGAAGTGCATGCTTCCTCTTTGAATGGCTGCTGTTTGCCATTATGCATGTGACTGGAGGGAGGTGCCTGAGGAGATGGGCACTTGGCACAGCATATTTTCTTCCTAAGGTGGTCAAGCCAACAGGGGATGATTCCGACCAAAAAGACCCTGGGGGCCAAAATAGACTCTGTCTCACAAGAGGTGAGCTTACTCAGGACAGACCACAAAATACTGGGGGACAGAGTGGCAGAGACTAAGAGTAATGTAGCCCAGGTCTGCCCAACAGTGACATAGAACTCCTCTCGTCCCTCTGACCTGGAGTGAGAGGTGGCCAGACTGGCAACAAACTGAATGATTTTGAGGGCGGCACCCAACCCAATAGTGTCCAGGGGTGGGGTATCAGAGAATCTGGAGGGGCCAAGTGCTAAACTTTACCTAGAAGAATGGCTGGGTAAGGTGGTGTTACAAGGGAAAACCTCACAGTGGTTTACAGTAGAGAGGGCTCACAAGGTACGGGGTAGGCAAACACCTCTCGGGGCTCCACTAAGGGCTATGGTGGCCAGGTTTCTGAATTTTCGGGACAGAGGCTGTGCTGACACATGGCCAGCAGACTGAGGATGGGACAGAGTTGAAAATCTACCCCAATTACACGGCGGCAGCCCAACATCAAAGGGAAACCTTCTGGGCAGTAAAACAATACTTCAGCAAGCTGGACATCATGTATGCCCTCCTATTTCTGGTGAAGCTCAGAGTGATGGATTGGGATGAGATCCAATTTTTATAGCAGCATAGGCAGTCTGGGAGTGGTTTGAGAGGCTGAAGACATCAGCTGCTGGAGGAAGAGGAGCGGTTTCAGGTCATGAGATTGCAGGAGTCAAAACGGAGAAGGAGGGCAGGATGGATGGGACAGTCAGCCCGATCCCTTTAAAGAACAGGCCCAAACAGACAGGGGACATGTTATGGCAGTTCCACAACAAAGCACTTTCCTGTGAACCACTAAAAAGAGGGAGGCATTGGTGGCGGAGCAGGGGGATCATCATGGTAGGAGGAGAGCTTGGTCTGTGATGTAGAAGAGGCATTTGCCCTCCCCCCGCGTGTCATCCCAATGACATTGGAAGAGATTGTGTAACTGGTTTGATAAGGGGTGTAGGGCTGGCAGGGCAATGAGAGCTCTGGGAGTCAATGGGGATTGTATTTGGCAGTGGCTACGGGTGGGGTACTTTGGTTGAAGACTTACCAGACTCAGAGACGGATTTGCAAGGCCCTATCGCCACCGGAGCATCACTTTTTGTGATGCTCCAGTGGCGCTAGCCACTGCTCAATATTTACAAGGAGATGCCACTCTTTGTGGCGTTAAGCCTCCTTGTAAATTTGGGCTCCTTCAATGCAGGTTCCTGCATCAGAGGGTATGCAATGGGTGTTGAGGGTGGGCGTTCCATCGTACCACACAATACTTTTGACGCTGCCCCAGATTTACAAGAAATCATAAATCTGTGGCAGCGCCAACAACTAACATCACCCCAGGGGTGGCGTTAGCATGGCAAAACAAGGAGGTATGCTTTTATTCCTCCTCATTTTTTGATTCTGCAGCAACCATAGAAGAAGCAAAATGCCATGGATGATTGTTTATGTGCAGGAAGGTGTACCTTTCTGCACAGAAACAATCACTTCCCTCAACGCAGACACCCTTGCACTATGGTGCAAGGATGCCTCAGTTGGCGCAGGCAGCTTAATTTAGTGCAGGCACCGGGGAAACCCAGGGTTGTGCCATATTCTGGTGAATACAGTGCAGCCCTGCATTTCAAAACTGACACACCACAGTGCTGATGATTTTGGCGCAGCACAGCGCTGTGCCAGTTTCTTGTAAATCTGGCCCTGGGTGCTGAGGGGGTCTTGGCGGGTTGCTCTTCTGCCTGCACTGCACTGTGAGGATAGGTGTTGTGCATGATGTTGCTCCATATTTCAGAGTGTGTTGGGCGATGGATATACAATGCATTGGGGTGGCAGACAGGTCTAAGACCTTGGCATGGTATAATAGGGAGGGAGGAGAGTCGGGTTATTGCTGTTATTGACTTGTTTTTATATTTGCATCCATGGAGGAGCAGTGGGGCTGGTGACTGGCTACCCCCTGCTCGGTACATAGTTTTACCCAGAAAAGACCATCCAGTATGCTTATTCATAATGTCACACATCCTTATGTTACTTATGTGGAATGTGAACAGACTGGGCGGCAAGATTAATAAGGGATTGGTGGTGAAAGTCCTTACCCACTACGAAATGAATGCAATGTTCCTCCAGAAACACACCTTAAGGGCTCTAATTGTGTCTTCCTGGAATCCTGGGATGGGGTCACGATGTAGTGGCTGGTCACTCAGGTTACGGTACAGGGTCTAGAGGGATAGCGAATTGATGGGAAAGTCCTTCCCTTTTCAGTTGACACATTCGCAGTCAGATGACTGCAGATGGTATACAATGATTATGGACACATGGAGGGGGAATCCATTTCATTGATCAATGTGTATTTACCCCTGGGACTGCAGGCAGATTGTCTGCAGCTCTTGTGCCAACTACTTTGGGACTTCCCACAGATGCTGACTATCATTGGAGGGAGCTTCAACATGACAATACATCCACAACTGGATAGATTCCAATTCTTACAGTTCCGTAACCTCCATGGGAGAAAGCTGGATGGTTTTGTACAGGCCATGGTGTTGGGAGACATCTGGCGGTCATTGTATTGAGTGGACAGAGGTTTATTTTATTATTCCGGGGCACATAGTACCCTTTTACACCTGGAATACTTTTTGATGCTCCTGCCAACACTACCTAGTTTTTGAGAGTTTCATTTGAGCATTACCATGGCGATGAATAGGCCAAAATGTAGGATGGAATTGAGAATGGCATTGTGGCTCATGGTGGATAGGGAAGTAGTAGACCACCTATGCAAAGCCACAGAGCTTTATTTTAAGGAAAACACGGCGTCAGAGACAGATTCACGGGTCCAGTGGGAGGCTTATAAAGCCACTCTTCAGGGGGGGTCATCATTGCTGATGAGGTAGGGGAAAAGAGGGAGCGGGCTCACCACCTGTTACATTTATAACAGGAAATTATGGACATCTAGGTAGATTATCACTTGGCACGATCTGACACTAAAAGGATGAATATCTTGACCAAAAAGTAGGAATACTGTGCTTAGGCCACAGAAGAGGTCAAGCAGTGCACATTATCAAGCAGAAGTGCCTCTATGAGATGAGGGATAAGGCGGGGAAACCTTGAGGGAGACTGGGAGGGGACTCATTTTGGAGGTATTCTCACATTGGTTGGGGCGTTGGTGACCGGCAGTGAGGACATTGCAGATGCAAAGGCTGACTACATGAGGACTTGTTATGAGGAAAAGTGTTAAGTCTCTCAGTCAGAAGTGGTACAATTCACATAGAAATGCCCATGTATGAAGCTGGGGGGTCATGGGCTTTAGAAATAGAGGCTGACATTCCGTGGGAGGAACTTCTCCTGGCACTTGCGCAGCTGCAAACAGGGAGGACTCCAGGCCTGAACAGCCTTCTGGCAAAGTTCTTACAAAAAAAGGAGAGAAGTGCCAGGCACCTGCATAAGATGTATCTTGCAGCGTACTATTGAAGCAGATATGCCAATAAGAAATTATTAATGCATGTTTATATGTTATGATTAACAAAAGTTCATAGAGAAATTAATTGTAGACAAAATAATGTGCACATGTGAAAATGTGAAAATGTGCCCACGGGGAATGGCACTTATATGAAAATTGTACTAAAATTATTTTAAAATATGTAAAATATTGAAAAAGTGTAACAATAATGTAGTAATATACCACATTGAGATGTATAACCTATGTTTTGCACTATATTGTAGAATAAACTTAGCCAAAGTTGTGGCCTAGTCTTTCCAGGCCTCATGCAGGAGCCGAATTAATAAATGCACAATGTAGAAGTTGCTTGTGCATTGAACCAACCGTGAACTGTTTGCTGCATAATAAAATCTGCTTTGCTAGAGTTTTCTGCAATGTACCGATGGACAGGAGATGATGGAACTAAAATTGTTACAATTTGGTGTAAGGCAGACTTGATGTACTTTCCCAGGACTCAAACAATAGAGACACTGACTGGAGAAGAAGATGCAACATTTTCGATACCTGATGAGCCGGATGATGAGGACATCGTACAGTGAACCAATCAATGAACTGAGAAATATTATTGGTTAAGGTAATAACTGGTGATTGACTGAACAATTAGGAATTAGGGGGATGGACTGGAAAACCTTAATAAAAAGTCATGACAAGGGGCTAAAACTTCCGATGCGAAGAGAGAATTGATGATGTCAGAATACGCAATTCGAGATTCTGTCATTGTGCTCATGCTCTTGAAAGCCTGATGCATTGCTGATCAATTGATGACCTGAAGACTGACTTTGTTGCTGATCCATTCCGTGAATAGGTAGCTATGACAATGTGACTGATTAACCCCTTCGCTGCCAGGCCTTTTCCCCCTCCTGTGCCAGGCCTTTTTTTGCCTATTTGGGGCAGTTTGCGCTCATAACTTTTTGTCCACATAAGCTAACCAAGCCAAATTTGCGTCCTTTTTTTCCAACATCCTAGGGATTCTGGAGGTACCCAGACTTTGTGGGTTCCCCTGAAAGAGGCCAAGAAATTGGCCAAAATACAGGGAAAATTTTGTTTTTTTCAAAAAAATTGGAAAAAGTGGCTGCAGAAGAAGGCTTGTGGTTTTTCCCCTGAAAATGGCATCAACAAAGGGTTTGCGGTGCTAAACTCAGCAGCTTCCCAGCTTTCAGGAACAGGCAGACTTGAATCAGAAAACCCAATTTTTCAACACAATTTTGGCATTTTTCTGGGACATACCCCATTTTTGCAATTTTTTGTGCTTTCAGCCTCCTTCCAGTCAGTGACAGAAATGGGCATGAAACCAATGCTGGATCCCAGAAACCTAAACATTTCTGAAACGTAGACAAAATTCTGAATTCAGCAAGGGGTCATTTGTGTAGATCCTACAAGGGTTTCCTACAGAAAATAACAACTGAAAATGAAAAATATTGAAATTTAGGTGAAAAAAACATAAATGTTTCTCTACGTTTTACTCTGTAACTTTTCCCTGCAATGTCAGATTATCGAAAGCAATATACCGTTACGTCTGCTGGACTCCTCTGGTTGCGGGGATATATAGGGCTTGTAGGTTCATCAAGAACCCGAGGAACCCAGAGCCAATAAATGAGCTGCACTCTGACGTGCGTTTTCATTCTATACCGGGTATACAGCAATTCATTTGCTGAAATATAAAGAGTAAAAAATTGCTATCAAGAAAACCTTTGTATTTACAAAAAGGGCACAAGATAAGGTGTTGAGGAGCAGTGGTTATTTGCACATCTCTGAATTCCGGGGTGACCATACTAGCATGTGAATTACAGGGCTTTTCTCAAATAGATGTCTTTTTTACACACTCTCCTATATTTGGAAGGAAAAAATTTAGAGAAAGACAAGGGGCAATAACACTTGTTTTGCTAATCTATGTCCCCCCAAGTCTCCCGATAAAAATGATACCTCACTTGTGTGGGTAGGCCTAGCGCCCGCGACAGGAAACGCCCCAAAGCGTTACGTGGACACATCCAAATTTTTGGAAGAAAACAGAGGTGTTTTTTGCGAAGTGCCTACCTGTAGATTTTGGCCTCTAGCTCACCCGGCACCTAGGGAAACCTACCAAACCTGTGCATTTCTGAAAACTAGAGACCTAGGGGAATCCAAGGAGGGGTGACTTGCGGGGCTCGGACCAGGTTCTGTTACCCAGAATCCTTTGCAAACCTCAAAATTTGGCTAAAAAAACACATGTTCCTCACATTTCTGTGGCAGAAAGATCTGGAATCTGAGAGGAGCCACAAATTTCCTTTCACCCAGCGTTCCCCCAAGTCTCCCGATAAAAATGATACCTCACTTGTGTGGGTAGGCCTAGCGCCCGCGACAGGAAACGCCCCAAAGCGCAACGTGGACACATCCAAATTTTTGGAAGACAACAGAGGTGTTTTTTGCGAAGTGCCTACCTATAGATTTTGGCCTCTAGCTCAGCCGGCACCTAGGGAAACCTACCAAACCTGTGCATTTCTGAAAACTAGAGACCTAGGGGAATCCAAGGAGGGGTGACTTGCGGGGCTCGGACCAGGTTCTGTTACCCAGAATCCTTTGCAAACCTCAAAATTTGGCTAAAAAAACACATGTTCCTCACATTTCTGTGGCAGAAAGTTCTGGAATCTGAGAGGAGCCACAAATTTCCTTCCACCCAGCGTTGCCCCAAGTCTCCCGATAAAAATGATACCTCACTTGTGTGGGTAGGCCTAGTGCCGGCGACAGGAAACACCCCAAAGCGCAACGTGGACACATCCTAAATTTTGGAAAAAAACAGAGGTGTTTTTTGCGAAGTGCCTACCTGTAGATTTTGGCCTCTAGCTCAGCCGGCACCTAGGGAAACCTACCAAACCTGTGCATTTCTGAAAACTAGAGACCTAGGGGAATCCAAGGAGGGGTGACTTGCGGGGCTCGGACCAGGTTCTGTTACCCAGAATCCTTTGCAAACCTCAAAATTTAGCTAAAAAAACACATGTTCCTCACATTTCTGTGGCAGAAAGTTCTGGAATCTGAGAGGAGCTACAAATTTCCTTCCACCCAGCGTTCCCCCAAGTCTCCCGATAAAAATGATACCTCACTTGCGTGGGTAGGCCTAGCGCCGGCGACAGGAAACACCCCAAAGCGCAACGTGGACACATCCTAAATTTTGAAAAAAAACAGAGGTGTTGTTTGCGAAGTGCCTACCTGTAGATTTTGGCCTCTAGCTCAGCCGGCACCTAGGGAAACCTACCAAACCTGTGCATTTCTGAAAACTAGAGACCTAGGGGAATCCAAGGAGGGGTGACTTGCGGGGCTCGGACCAGGTTCTGTTACCCAGAATCCTTTGCAAACCTCAAAATTTGGCTAAAAAAACACATGTTCCTCACATTTCTGTGGCAGAAAGTTCTGGAATCTGAGAGGAGCTACAAATTTCCTTCCACCCAGCGTTCCCCCAAGTCTCCCGATAAAAATGATACCTCACATGCGTGGGTAGGCCTAGCGCCGGCGACAGGAAACACCCCAAAGCGCAACGTGGACACATCCTAAATTTTGGAAAAAAACAGAGGTGTTTTATGCGAAGTGCCTACCTGTAGATTTTGGCCTCTAGCTCAGCCGGCACCTAGGGAAACCTACCAAACCTGTGCATTTCTGAAAACTAGAGACCTAGGGGAATCCAAGGAGGGGTGACTTGCGGGGCTCGGACCAGGTTCTGTTACCCAGAATCCTTTGCAAACCTAAAAATTTGGCTAAAAAAACACATGTTCCTCACATTTCTGTGTCAGAAAGTTCTGGAATCTGAGAGGAGCTACAAATTTCCTTCCACCCAGCGTTCCCCCAAGTCTCCCGATAAAAATGATACCTCACTTGTGTGGGTAGGCCTAGCGCCCGCGACAGGAAATGGCCCAAAACATAACCTGGACACATCACATTTTTTCATAGAAAACAGGGCCTACCTGTGGATTTTGGCCTCTAGCTCAGCCGGCACCTGGGGAAACCTAGCAAACCAGCGCATTTTTGAAAACTAGAAACCCAGGGGAATCCAAGATGGGGTGAATTCTGGGGCTCTGACCAGGTTCTGTTACCCAGAATCCTTTGCAAACCTCAAAATTTGGCTAAAAAAACATGTTTTCCTCACATTTCAGTGACAGAAAGTTCTGGAATCTGAGAGGAGCCACAAATTTCCTTCCACCTAGCGTTCCCCCAAGTCTCCCGATAAAAATGATACCTCACTGGTGTGGGTAGGCCTAGCGCCCGCGACAGGAAATGGCCCAAAACACAACGTGGACACATCACATTTTTTCATAGAAAACAGTGCCTACCTGTGGATTTTGGCCTCTAGCTCAGCCGGGCCCAGGGGGGGCAGAAATGGCCTAAAATAAATTTGTCCCCCACCCCCCAACCCCCCTGCCCCCTCGGGAGCGACCCTTGCCAATGGGGTCGCCCCCCCGTGCGTGACATTGGTGCCAAAAAAAAAATCCCCGGTGCCTAGTGGTTTCTGCCCCCCTTGGGGGCAGATTGACCTACAATCGGCCAATCTGCCCCCAAGGGGGGCAGAAATGGTCTAAATACAATTTGCCCCCCAGGGGAGCGACCCTTGCCTAATGGGTCGCTCCCCATCTCTACAAAAACAAACAAACAAACAAAAAAAAACCACAAAAAAAACAATTTGCCCTGGCGCCTAGAGGTTTCTGCCCCCCCGGGGGCAGATCGGCCTAATACCAATAGGCCGATCTGCCCCCAGGGGGGGCAGAAATGGCCTAAAATAAATTTGCCCCCCCAACCCCCCCGGGGAGCGACCCTTGCCTGCAAGGTCGCTCCCCTTGCGTGACGGCGCAATAAAATGATCCCTGGTGCCTAGTGGTTTCTGCCCCCCTTGGGGGCAGATTGACCTACAATCCGCCAATCTGCCCCCAAGGGGGGCAGAAATGGTCTAAATACAATTTGCCCCCCAGGGGAGCGACCCTTGCCTAATGCATCGCTCCCCATCTTAAAAAAACAAAAAAAAAAACACAAAATTTTTTTTGCCCTGGCGCCTAAAGGTTTCTGCCCCCCCCGGGGGCAGATCGGCCTAATACCAATAGGCCGATCTGCCCCCAGGGGGGCAGAAATGTCTTAAAATAAATTTGCCCCCCCACCCTCCCGGGGAGCGACCCTTGCCTGCAAGGTCGCGACCCTTGCGTGACTGCACAAAAAAAAGATCCCTGGTGCCTAGTGGTTTCTGCCCCCCTTAGGGGCAGATTGACCTACAATCGGCCAATCTGCCCCCAAGGGGGGCAGAAATGGTCTAAATACAATTTGCCCCCCAGGGGAGCGACCCTTGCCTAATGCGTCGCTCCCCATCTCTAAAAAAACAAACAAACAAAAAAATAAAACACACAAAAAAAAATTTGCCCTGGCGCCTAAAGGTTTCTGCCCCCCCCGGGGGCAGATCGGCCTAATACCAATAGGCCGATCTGCCCCCAGGGGGGCAGAAATGGCCTAAAATAAATTTGTCCCCCCACCCCCCCGGGGAGCGACCCTTGCCTGCAAGGTCGCTCCCCTTGCGTGACGGCGCAACAAAAAGATCCCTGGTGCCTAGTGGTTTCTGCCCCCATTGGGGGCAGATTGACCTACAATCGGCCAATCTGCCCCCAAAGGGGGCAGAAATGGTCTAAATACAATTTGCGCCCCAGGGGAGCGACCCTTGCCTAATGCGTCGCTCCCCATCTCTAAAAAAACAAACAAACAAAAAAAAAAACACAAAAAAACTATTTGCCCAGGCGCCTAGAGGTTTCTGCCCCCCCTGTGGGCAGATCGGCCTAATACCAATAGGCCGATCTGCCCCCAGGGGGGGCAGAAATGGCCTAAAATAAATTTGCCCCCCTCACCCCCCCCCCCCGGGGAGCGACCCTTGCCTACAAGGTCGCTCCCCTTGCGTGACGGCGCAAAAAAAAGATCCCTGGTGCCTAGTGGTTTCTGCCCCCCTTGGGGGCAGATTGACCTACAATCGGCCAATCTGCCCCCAAGGGGGGCAGAAATGGTCTAAATACAATTTGTCCCCCAGGGGAGCGACCCTTGCCTAATGCGTCGCTCCCCATCTCTAAAAAAACAAACAAACAAAAAAAAAACCACAAAAAAACTATTTGCCCAGGCGCCTAGAGGTTTCTGCCCCCCCTGTGGGCAGATCGGCCTAATACTAATAGGCCGATCTGCCCCCAGGGGGGGCAGAAATGGCCTAAAATAAATTTGCCCCCCTCACCCCCCCCCGGGGAGCGACCCTTGCCTACAAGGTCGCTCCCCTTGCGTGACGGCGCAAAAAAAAGATCCCTGGTGCCTAGTGGTTTCTGCCCCCCTTGGGGGCAGATTGACCTAAAATCGGCCGATCTGCCCCCAAAGCGGGCAGAAATGGCCTAAATACAATTTGCCCCTCCAGGGGAGCGACCCTTGCCTAAGGGGACGCTCCCCATCTGTAAAACACAACAACAACAAAAATCCCTGGTGCCTAGTGGTTTCTGCCCCCCGTGGGGGCAGATCGGCCTAATAAAAATAGGCTGATCTGCCCCCATGGGGGGCAGAAATGGCCTAAAATAAATTTGCCCCCCAAGGGAACGATCCTTGCCTAAGGGGTCGCTCCCCTTACGTGAAAAACAAACAAACAAAAAAAACTCCCTGGTGTCTAGTGGTTTCTGCCCCCCTTGGGGGCAGATTGGCCTCATAAAAATAAGCCAATCTGCCCCCAAAGGGGGCAGAAATGGCCTAAATATAATTTCCCCCTATGGGAGCGACCCTTGCCTAAGGGGTCGCATCCCACACCTAAAAAACAAAAGAAAACAAATAAAAAAACAAAAAAAAAAAAAGTATCCCTGGTGTCTAGAGGTTTCTGCCCCCACTGGGGGCAGATCGGCCTAATAATAGGCCGATCTGCCCCCAGGGGGGGCAGAAAAGGCCTTAAAAAAAATGACCCCCTGGGAGCGACCCTTGCCCAAGGGGTCGCTCCCTTCTGTCAATTTCATATAAAAAAAAAAAATCCCTGGTGTCTAGTGGGGTTTCAAAAGCCGGATTGTAAGCAATCCGGCTTTTGAAACCCTCGGAGAGACTTCAAAGGGAAGGAAATACATTTCCTTCCCTTTGAAGCCCCTCTGGGCCTCCCCCACGTGATCGAAAGAGAAATGCTGAGCATTTCTCTTTCGATGGGGGAGGTTGTGTGATTGTCAGTGCGCGCTCGCGCGCTGACGTCACAGGGGGGGTGGGGGGGGGTCAGGGGTTGAAGGGGAAGGGATTCCCCTGTCAGCCCTGACCTAGGGGGGTGGGGGGGCTGCCCTCGGGAGGAGCGCTAGCGCTTCTCCAGAGGGCAGCATTCAGGACGTAATGGTTACGTCCATGGCGCCACACGGGCGCTGCCATGGACGTAACCATTACGTCCGTGGCGGGGAAGGGGTTAACTTTGTGCCTTTTCTTCTAGGTACTAACTGCGCTGTTTAATGGTTTTTGTCTTAGCTAGATGCTTTCCAAATTCAAGTTTTCTAAATTGTTTTTGCATGAAGTCCCACATGCTAAATGCTAATCTGGGTTAGGTAGGATTCTTTGGGTGACGTTGACAGTGACAAATGATTGATTAACTGTTTGGTGAACTCTGCTATTGATGTTGACATATTAATTTTTGTTGTCTTATGCTGAAGCATTAGAATATACAGTATGTTTTCTCAAGTTCTGATTAGATTGCGTTATTGGTGAACTCTAATAAACTAATTCTGAGATGATTGAATAAAGTTTGAGTTAACCTTATGTACTAGAATTGTACCTAATAGGGAAATAAAAATTGTTAAAACATATATTGAGTAGTGGTTATTCATGGAATGTTGATATAATTGTCTAATAATTAATGATTCACCTAGTGGTTATTGATGGGTCTTATTGAATATTGATAACATTGGTCACTACATGGCTAGGATACTTCATGCGAACCAAAAGGTTCATCGACCTATACGCGTCCCCTTGTAAGTTTACTTACTAAGGACCAGGCTCGCTAACTGTTTTTGGTTGCAGTTTGATGGTTAGTTTCCTTGGAGAACTAGTTATGTGGTGATAAATGGTCATGGTGGTAGTTTAAGTTAGGGTTAGTCATTCATTTTAAGAGGTTTGAATTTTTGTTTTTCGTAATGGCAATTGTAGCAAAGATGATGTCCCCTTGAGCCCAGAAATGACTTTCCCAGATCCTGGATCCCGCTAGTAAAAGTTGGGTATGTCCTTGGGGGGCAAATTTATTTTAGGCCATTGTTTGCACAAAAGAAATTGAATGTAGAACAGGGTGAAATGTCACAGATCCTCGTTAAGAGGGGAGTGAGAGATCATGTGCAGGTGATATCGTCTATGGGTCAGACCTTTGATGGATCTAGACCGTTAGTGGATCTTAGTCCTGTTGTTGTGCTTCCAGATGCGGCAGTTGGCCCGAATGCAAGTCAGAGCCTGAAGCTTTTGACACCGCAGACTCCAGGTGCAGTGGTACAACAGGTGCCATTGCAGAATGCAAGTAACATCTCGTTACAGGGATTGACAGCACAGCAGTTGAATGAGTGGTTGGATAGTTTGAATACTCCTCAAAACACATCCAAGGGTGAAGAGCAGATTAATCGTGTCAGATTGGCTACAGAGATAACAGAGCTAGTTGAAGGAACAATGGGAGTGAATAGATTAAAATACTATACAGAAAAAGAGCTGAGATACTTGTGTCCGAGAATTACGAAAGAAGTGGGCAAAATACATCAGAAATTGGCAGACCTGGCAGATAAACATGACATAGAAATTGAGAAAATGAAGAAATTGAAACGAAGCTACAGGTTAGATTTTGAGGCAAAGGATTTTGAGCACATGAGGTCAGCAGGGATGAAGGCACATCTAAAAGAATTATTGCTGAGTGCTCAGATTTGGGGAGCACTGGAAAAGTGGGAAGGTAGATGGGCAAAAAGAAGGAGAAATGGAAACGAGATTCCCAAGAAGGGTCTGAGAGTGCTCAGAAAGAAAAGGATCTAGTACAAATTTTACCGATGAAGGAAATTCCAGGAGGGAAATTTGTTCATGTTCCATGGCACAGAAGTGATATTCTGTCATTCATGATTATCCAAAACTGAGAGAGAAACCGATGGAGTGGTACCAGCAGACAGATAGATTTGTGAAGCTTTCTAAATGTCTGTGGGAAGACTTGAATAACTTGTTGGAAATAGTGGTTCCAGATGACTTATGGGTTGAATGTAAGAGAGCAGTGGATTGGCCGATGAGTGAACCCGAAAAGGATAGAGTTACAGGTGCACCATCACCTGAAGTGATAAAACATTATTATAAGGTGATTGAGTTCCTGAAAACGAGAATCTCGCCTAAAAATATTGACTGGTAGAGTAAAGGAGTGGATACATACATACTATGAGAGATTGCTGAAAGCATTCAAGGAGTACAGTGGTAAGGAAGCAATTGATCCGAAAGACATGTTGCACTTTGTGTTTAGGTTCGTCGAAGGATTGAGACCTGAAATACAGCAGATGATTAAGAGTAATTTGATCTGTTGGCAAGCAAAACCGATTATTGAGGTATTGCAGTATGCAAAATACTGTAGTGATGAGATTGAGTTGAAGCAGAAAATGTTGAAGGAGAAGGCAATGGCGAGGCAAATTAAGGCAGCTCAGACAGGAGTGCAAGGAGCTTTAGTGCAACAGATGCTGCAGCAGCAGGGAACTGTCATGTTCCAACCCCAGATGAGAGGTAGGGGTCGTGGAGTCAACATTAATCATGGTCCGGATTTGAGTACTGTAGTGGTTCAAGATGATGCGCAAGGGATGAAAAAGATGTTACCTTGTCATCTATGGGGAAACGTGGGACACTAGAAGCGGGAGTGTTCATTGATGGTACAGGATGGTGTTGTTCAGCAAGGTGGTGATGTCAATACATTCTAAACTGTGAAAGTCAATAGAATGAGAGGACTTAATCCGAATTTGCAGAATCAAGTGCAGAATTTTCAACCCCCGCAGCAGGTGCAAGTGCTGCGTGCACAAGTGACACAGTTGCATCCAATGCAGCAGCAAGTTCCTATGGTACCTAGACAGCAAGTACAGATACCTCAAGCCCCAATGGAACAGAAACAGATGATGCTTACTCAGCAGGTCACAGGTCAGAGACAAGACAGAAGTAACGACACAGTGTACCAATTCCCATTACATAGTGAGAATGAAATAAACAATGAATGGATGAGTATTAGTTCGGATGAAGAGCCATGTATGCTTGCAGCTTCATTAGAAGTAGATCATCGAGGACCCTTCGTGAAGGGTAAGGTGATGGGTCACAGGGTTTCATTTCTAGTGGACATTGCAGCTCCACGCTCCACAGTGAGAAGTGCAGAAGTCCTGAACTTACCTCTTTCAGGCAGAACAGTTCAGGTCGTAGGAGTAGCAAACAGACAGTTGACAAATCCGATCACAGATCCAGTACAAGTTGAGATTGGCAACTTCTAGGGACTGCATAAGTATAGGAGGCTGGCCTGGCTTATAGTGGGTACCTGATGGTACTTACACCTTGTGCCAGGTCCAGTTATCCCTTATTAGTAGATTAGTAGTGTTCTAGCAGCTTAAGCTGATTGAGGAAGCTATAGCATAGCAGCTTAGGCTGAACTAGAAGACATGCAAAGCTCCTACTATACCACTTATATCATATAGCACTATATCATAAGAATCACAATACTCAGAGTTACTAAATATAAAGGTACTTTATTTTAGTGACAATGTGTCAGAAATATCTCAGAGGATATGCTCCCTTAGGAGGTAAGTAAAATACACAAAATATACACACAAACCAAAATCAGGTAAGTAAACAGTTAGAAAAGTAGTGCAAACACTGTAGAATACAATAGGATGCAATAGGCCTAGGAGCAACACAAACCATATACTAAGAAAGTGGAATGCGAACCACTTAGGGACCCCAGGCCTAGGGTAGAGTGTAGAGGGTCGCTGGGAGTGTAAGAAAACACTAAGGGTGTCCAAGATACCCCACCCCAAGGCCCTGAAAAGTAGGAGTAAAGTTACCCTACTTCCCCAGAAACACACTAAATTCGTGATAGGAGATTCTGCAAAGACAACAACTGACTGTAAAGCACTGAAGATGGATTCCTGGACCTGAGGACCTGTAAAGAAAGAAGACCAAGTCCAAGAGTCACAAAAGGTTCCAGGGGGGCAGTAGCACACTAAACCCCAGATGGAGGTGCAAAAGGGCTGCCTCTGGGTAAAAGAAGCTGAAGATTCTGCAACAAAAGAAGATGCCAGGAACTTCTACTTTGCACAGAAGATGTCCCACAGTGTGCCGGAGGATGCAGAGTTGTTTCCATGCAGAAAGACCACAAATAGGCCTTGCTAGCTGCAAAGGTTGCAGTTAAGGAAAATGGGTGCTGCCCAGGCCCAGGAAGGACAAGGAGGTTGCCCTTTGGAGGAAGAGACAGAGGGGGTACTCATCAGTACAGTGAGCCCATGCAGAAGCAGGCAGCATCCGTAGAAGTACTTGAACAGGTGTTCAAGAAATCTGAGCACAGCAGTTGTCTCAACACTACAAAGGAGGGTCCCACGAAGCCGGTGGTCAACTCAGCGAGTTGGGCAATGCAGGACGGAGTGCTGAGGACCTGGGCTATGCTGTGCACAAAGGATTTCTTGCAAAAGTGCACAGAAGCTCTAGCAGCTGCAGATCACGCAGTACACAGGATTACTGTTTGGCGTAGGGAGGCAAGGACTTACCTCCACCAAATTTGGACAGAAGGACCACTGGACTGTCGGGGTCAGTTGGATCTAGTTCCTGTGTTCCAGGGACCACACTCGTCAAGATGAGAGGGGACCCAGAGGACCTGTGAAGCAGAGGTTTGATGCCTGCGTTAGCAGGGGGAAGAGTCCGTCGACCCACCAGAGATTTCTTCTTGGCTTCCAGTGCAGGGTGAAGGCAGACAGACCCCAGAGCATGCACCACCAGGAAACAGTCGAGAAAGCTGTCAGGATTAGGCGCTACAATGCTGCTCATAGTCGTCTTGCTACTTTGTTGCAGTTTTGCAGGCATCCTGGAGAAGTCAGTGGTCGAGGAGGATTGGCCTCCTAACCAGGTAAGCACCTATCAGGAGGGGTCTCTGACAGTACCTGCTGGCACTGGCCACTCAGAGGCCTCCATTGTGCCCTCACACCTCTGCATTCAAGATGGAAGAGCTCTGGGCACCACCCCTGGGTTGGTGATGGACAGGGGAGTGGTCACTCCCCTTTCCTTTGTCCAGTTTCGCACCAGAGCAGGGGCTGGGGGATCCCTGAACTGGTGCAGGCTGGCTTATGCACGGAGGGCACCATCTGTGCCCTTCAAAGCATTTCCAGAGGGTGGGGGGGGCTACTCCTCTCAGCCCTTAACACCTATTTCCAAAGGGAGAGGGTGTAACACCCTCTCTCAGAGGAAATCCTTTCTTCTGCCTTCTGCCTTCCTGGGACTTGGTTGCCCAGACCCCAGGAGGGCAGAAACCTGTCTGAGGGTTGGCAGCAGCGGTAGCTGCAGTGAAAACACCAGAGAGCTAGTTTGGCAGTACCCGGGGTTCATGCTGGAGCCCCGGGGGATGCATGGGTTTGGCACCTCAATACCAGATTTGGCATGGGGGGGACAATTCCATGATCTTAGACATGTTACATGGCCATATTGGGAGTAACCATTGTGAAGCTACATATAGGTATTGACCTGTATGTAGTGAACACGTGTAATGGTGTCCCTGCACTCACAAATTCCGGGGAAATTGCCCTGACCAATGTGGGGGCACCTTGGCTAGTGCCAGGGTGCCCTCACACTTAGTAACTTTGCACCTAACCTTCACTAGGTGAGGGTTAGACACATAGGTGACTTATAAGTTACTTAAGTGCAGTGTAAAATGGCTGTGAAATAACGGGGAAGCGCTGTCACTGCCGGGAGGCCGGGGAAGAGAGCCACGTAACAGGGCAGGAGCCCTTTAAAAGAACTTCGCGCTCCCGCCGTCGCGGGAAGCGCTGTCACTGCCGGGAGGCCGGGGAAGAGAGCCACGTAACAGGGCAGGAGCCCTTTAAAAGAACCTCGCGCTCCCGCCGTCGCGGGAAGCGCTGTCACTGCCGGGAGGCCGGGGAAGAGAGCCACGTAACAGGGCAGGAGCCCTTTAAAAGAACTTTGCGCTCCCGCCGTCGCGGGAAGCGCTGTCACTGCCGGGAGGCCGGGGAAGAGAGCCACGTAACAGGGCAGGAGCCCTTTAAAAGAACCTCGTGCTCCCGCCGTCGCGGGAAGCGCTGTCACTGCCGGGAGGCCGGGGAAGAGAGCCACGTAACAGGGCAGGAGCCCTTTAAAAGAACCTCGCGCTCCCGCCGTCGCGGGAAGCGCTGTCACTGCCGGGAGGCCGGGGAAGAGAGCCACGTAACAGGGCAGGAGCCCTTTAAAAGAACTTTGCGCTCCCGCCGTCGCGGGAAGCGCTGTCACTGCCGGGAGGCCGGGGAAGAGAGCCACGTAACAGGGCAGGAGCCCTTTAAAAGAACCTCGCGCTCCCGCCGTCGCGGGAAGCGCTGTCACTGCCGGGAGGCCGGGGAAGAGAGCCACGTAACAGGGCAGGAGCCCTTTAAAAGAACTTCGCGCTCCCGCCGTCGCGGGAAGCGCTGTCACTGCCGGGAGGCCGGGGAAGAGAGCCACGTAACAGGGCAGGAGCCCTTTAAAAGAACCTCGTGCTCCCGCAGCGCGGGACGCGCGCGGGCGGCGCCCGGGCGAAGCCCGGGCCAAGGGCGGGCCCGTCCTGCACCCGTCATCGCCCGGAAGAGGCCGGGCTGGGCCCACTCTCTTTCATCTACTGCCTAAAATACACCAAGTAAGCTAACTTACATACTTCAGGTATTCTATAACTTTACAGGCACCATGGGGAAAAGGAAAGCTGCTGATTCACTAGGTCCTTTGACAGATACCAAAAAGCAGAGAAAGCGCACTGCTAAACCGGTCACTAAGCCAAAAAAAACCTTTGAGGAGATAGATCAGTTGTTTGAGGAGGTTGAGGCAATTTTAAACTGTTCGCCTAATCATAACGGTGCCTCCCTCGGAAAAAATGCCCTAGTTCCTCCAGGGAAGATACAAGACTATTTTAAGAAAAGGTCAAAGGATCAAGACCTGGACCCAGGGTCGATTAGAAACAGTGCAACCATACTAACAACACACCTGCTATCCATCCCCCCCTCAAATGCTATAACAAACACAACAAATGCATTGGTGCACAGGAGCGGATCTCCCCACGTGGGAACAGTGGGTAACATTCTAAATCCTGCTATACCACTGAGTCCTGCGACTAACCCGATCCCGAATTTCCTTGTAGAAACCGGTTTGAGGCCCTAGCCGAGGACGACGAAACTCCTAGAGGTTTTGATATAATATCAGATGATACCAACAAAGAGATCATCCAGAGTACCCCGAAACAAGTCCCTGTCTCCCCCTTAACGCATCCTGTCACCGAGCCTACTAATGCCCTTATACTTCAGAGAATAGAAGAAGTTAGATCCCTGGTTCTACAAATGGCCAAATGTTTCCGAGAGAGCTTAGAGTGTGGATGCAAGTGCAAATATAGGGATGAAGAGGCAAATTTAGATCATACCATGCCAGATTCAATACTAACAACTCAGTTTGCACAGGGGGGCCAGGTAAACGATCATCAAAAGGAGAAGTCAAATCGGGTCGGCCTAGATGGGAACGCAACACGCCTAGAATTCAACATCACACAGGCGAGCCGACATCGCAAAAGACCACTAGATGAGGGGGATACCATGGGAAATCACATTGCTATTAACAAACTACCCTCAGGGCCCTCAAACCACCCGCCAGCAAAGAGCTGCAAACAGACTGACAACTTCCCTCCTAGGAGATCCAATGCTATTCCTAACGACAACGACCCATTCGCTCCCAAATATGCTTCCGGTTATAATGTCCCCTCTCTTCAGAGGACATCTTACGAACCAGTCCAACTGCCAAAACCCCAATGTCTCAAGCCTGGAACTAATACTCTCTTCTTGAAACAAGTCCCGAAATTGCCCCCTGGACTCAGTGAGGACCATGAGTCCAGGGCTAACAAAGTAATCCACTGGTTACGACACCAAAGGAACTGTCTATCAGTTATACGTTCAGATATTTGTAACACTAAGCGGTGGTGTCCCTCAGGATCAACACACGATGTAATTTCAATTGAGTTCCATAACAGATCTCTGGTAGAAAACCTTGTTCTGTTCAATGACCGAACTCTTCATCTCATGGAACAAAAAAGGGGGCACATCACCTTAGAGACAGCACCGGAAACAGAAGGCCAGTTACAAACTCCTGATTACGTACGTAACAATTCAATCAGCAAACAGTCCAGGCATGTCAACACTATTTGGTCTAACCCGGCATGACTGGCAACAGCACAGGGACCAATTCCCGGCACTAGTCTAACGGAACTCAGTCCGACGATTTCTGATGGTCCCACTGATACAGAGCTGACTCCCGAGAGACTGAACCAACAGCCACCAACCCCGGTCCTTGAGAAAAAAGGCATATCAATCATGACATGGAACCTAGCATGCCTTGGGAGGAAACTAGACGATAATGACTGGTGCTCGTATATTAATACCCAAGACTTATGTCTTTTTCAGGAAACATGGTCCAAAGAGCCGACTACCCTAGACGGGTTTCTTTCCTTCAATGTGGCTGCTCAACCCTCGACAAAATTGACGGGCAGAGCTAAAGGAGGACTTCTGATGCTATTAAACAAAAATGTACAGTGCACATACAAGACTTTAAAGTTCCATAGCCCAGATCTGATGGGGCTACAAATTACGTTCCAACAGGACTTTACTATAACATTTGTCAATATTTACGCCCGCTCGGTTTCGCGAGGGGCTGAGTCACCAGTCTTAAAACAGCTTCTTGACTTTTTAGATACCCTGCAATCAACTTCTTACTTAATAATAGCAGGGGATGTAAACTGCACCTTTGAACCTTCTGCGATGCTAACTGGTCTCACAGAGGATGAAGATGAAACATGGGGGATTGCCCAGTTGACTAGTGACAATAACTGTGTTAACTCTCATGTAGCTATCCAATTGGCATCCCTTTGTTTGAAACATGGTCTCAGGGCATGCAATGGCCGTATGCCCTCTGACCTGGATACTGCACCCACCTTCAAACGTGGCCCAATTACAAGCGTAATTGATTACTTTCTAGTGGATGTGAGACTGTGGCCCTTTCTGGATGATATGAAGGTGGACGTCAGAACTGAAAGCGACCATCATCCCCTGCTACTTTCTATGTCAGGTGACGTGTTTGTTAGGACTTCAAACAAACAAACTACCTTGGTCCCTATTTCTACCATGAACATCACATCCACAAAGGTCAGGTGGCCAAAGGTCCAGTCAAACCCTTACCTGTTAAGTGAGATTTATCAGGCCTTTGTAGATATCCTAGCCCCATACAGAGATCACGATTCCAATGATATCCCCTTCCTATCTATACATGAAAATATGATCACAAGATTACAACGCATATTCTATAGGAAGGTCGGGGCAAGACATCAAGGAGCTACCTCTAATACATGGTTTGACGAGTCCTGCCATATGGCCAAGAAAGGACTAAAAGGTGCCCTTTTGAACGGACCCCACGGGGAAATATTACTAGCCAGACGCTTATACAAAGAATCCATCACTCGAGCAAAAAAAACCTGGGAAGACAAAACTTGGCAGAGTTTAGTGGATGCTACTCAATCTAACAACAATAAATTGTTTTGGGAACTGTTAGGCAAACGAGAGAAAGAGGGTAGGATTGGTGTGAGAAGCCATATACAGCCAGAAAAATGGGTTGACCATTTCTCTGGCTTATACAGAGAAATTGAAACTCCTACAACCTTAATTACAGGGGAAGCAGGCCAAGACCTTCCATCTACCCCCGATGAGAATTGTGGCCCAGCCCCTCTTGTAGGGGGAACACAGGGTTTTAAGAGCTATATCTGTTTTACCACCAAAGAAACAGCCAATGCTATTGGTTCCTTAAAACTTGGGAAAGCCCTAGGCCCAGACAAAATTCCAGGGGATCTCTACTCGTCAGAACCATTAGTCTGGACTTGGTATATCAATACACTCTCTAATAAAATTGCCGAAGGGGGGCAGATCCCCACGACATGGAAGGGAGCAGAAATTATCCCCATCCATAAAAAGGGTGACGCCAACCTTCCGACAAATTATAGACCAATCAGTTTAATTGACAACATCCAAAAAATATTTGCCAAACAACTCCTAGGTAGATTAACCAATTGGGCCAAAGACCAGAATATTCTTTCCCCTCTCCAAGCTGGTTTTCGCCCAAAGACCAGTACAGTGGACCAGGTTTTTAGACTGGCCATTCTGTACTGGAAGTACACAGCTCTTGCCAAACAACCATTATACATTGCCTTTGTCGACCTGAGATCAGCATTTGACTTGGTCCCGAGGGAAAAGTTGTGGGAAGTGTTACAAAAAATAGGGACTCCGGCCAATTTAATCCAACTTCTAAAGCGGTTGCATGAGGATACATATGCGCAGGTGAGATGGGGGAACCTAGGCGAATTAACGGACAAAATCCCCATAAATAGGGGTGTTCGCCAGGGTTGTGTATTGGCACCATTTTTATTTTCTATTTTTATTAACGAGGTTGTACAGGTTTTAATGACGTGCCAGAATGATGCCCCCACCCTATGCGCTCAAAAAGTTCCAATCCTTCTCTTTGCCGATGACTCTCTCCTTATTTCTAAATCCCCCATGGGCCTTCAAATTCTTATCAACAGATTTAACTCCTTCTGTTGTGACTACGGCCTAGAGCTAAACCATAAAAAGACCAAGCTAATGGCGTTCCGCTCAGGAGTGCGGAAGAAATGCACTATCCACCTAGAAGGGAACCTCCTGGATAAAGTATCCTCCATCGATTACCTGGGTGTAAGGATTGCTGACAATTTAAATTGGGGAGAACAGATTAATAAAAGTGAGGGTCGTTTGCAGCATGGTGCGGCTTCAATCCTGCGCTTTTACAGGGGCACGACAGCAAAAACCGTCTCCCCGGCAATTAAGATCTACATCGCCAGAGCACAGGGCGCTGCCGCATACGGAGCAGAGGTTTGGGGTTTTTCTGACTGTAACAGGCTCACTATTAGTGAGAATAGTTTTGCGAGGTCTCTGTGTGCTTGTCCTCCTAGTACTCCACTGCTACCTCTGTTCTTAGACTTAGGCCTGAGACGCATAGCCGATCTGATCATCCTAAGACCATTATTATATTGGATACGACTATGGACCAACCCCGAACTAGACGTTTATAAGTCCTCACTCCACGACCTGCTTATGTGCCCCAATTCAACTTCTATTCCCTGGGTCAAACATGTATCCAGTTGGTTTAACAAACTCGGCCTAAGCCACTTTTGGGAGGAACCCCATAAATTAGAAAAGGCTCATTCTATTGCGCTAAAACGCATATATTGGTCCCATGTATATAACGATCATATTACTCATAGAACTCATGGCACTTTAACAAATCATTTTACAGATTTTAAATGGTATCCACAATTTGAACCCTATCTAGACAATATACCTGACATTCTTGGCAAAAGCTTATATGCCAGATTCCGTTTCGGGTCGCTGCCATTGAAGACATTGATGTGCAGATGGGGTACAAAAACAGATACAAGTACATGCCCAGCCTGTGACGCAAAACCAGAAACGATTGAGCATTTCATGTTTTTTTGCCCTGCTTATTCTCTTCCCAGGTCTAAGTGGATCTGTCATATCTGCCGCGATATGGGGATAAGAGATTGTGCCTCTGCTTTGAGGATTTTAAAAAGTCATCATTCCACGGTTTTAATACTTGCTGTCAGTAAATATTTATTAGTAGCATGGCGAATACGAAATTCCATTGCAAAGACTGTGTCTTAATTAGAGCCTTACTTTTATTCTTTATTCTCTTACTCTACAAGGATTATAGGAAAGGGGCTGAAATCGTATTATGTGTATTATGTGTCCTGAGAATTCTTTTAATTATAGTATGCTCAGTAACCTATGTTCCACAATTTCTATTTATGTTTTATAATATAATATTTTTATTATTACTGGTTTTATCCTTATTTATTATTATTGTATTTTCACTTTGATGATTGACTGATCGAATAAAGCATGTGTCAAACTAACGTGGATGTTATTTCACTCAGGCTGCAGTGGCAGTCCTGTGTAAGAATTGTCGGAGCTCCCTATCGGTGGCAAAAGAAATGCTGTAGCCCATAGGGATCTCCTGGAACCCCAATACCCTTGGTACCTAGGTACCATATACTAGGGAATTATAAGGGTATTCGAGTGTGCCAATATGAATTGGTAAAAATTATTCACTAGCCTGCAGTGACAATTTTAAAAGCAGAGAGAGCATAAGCACTGAGGTTCTGGTTAGCAGAGCCTCAGTGACACAGTTAGGACATAGGGAACATATTCAGCCACAGAATATGAGCACTGGGGCCCTGGCTAGCAAGTTCCCAGTGAGACATATAAAACACACTGTCAAATAGGGTTTTCACTATGAGAACTGGGGCCCAGGCTAGCAGGATCCCAGTGAGACAGTAAAAACACCCTGAAATATACTCACAAACAGGCCAAAAGTGGGGGTAACAAGGCTAGAAAGAGGCTACCTTCCTACAATAAGTTTGTAGTTTGTGACTCAAGTCCAGTATCTCTACTGGGAACGGAATTGTTGTGCAAGACCAAATGTTAAATTAGTTGTTCGACTGCAGGAATAGAGGTTCAGACTAATAGTGATGATGAGAAAGATCAGGCACCTGAAACTGAGACTGAAAATATTAATGAAGAGTACCCGTTGATCGAGTTTTTCCCGATGTTTACTGTGAAAGAATTGCATGCAGACTTGCAGGGAACAGTACAGGAGAACGTGTGGGACCTGACAGGTAAAGAAGTGGGCTTGATCAAGGGAGTGAAACCGATTAAGATTACTTTGAAGCCGAATGTAGTGTTTCGGCAGCCTCCACAGTATAACATGGCACAAGATGTTTTGATGAAAGTGGCGCAGATAATTGGAGATTTCCTGAAACAAGGGGTTTTGAAAGAAGTTTTGAGCAGTCCATCTAATTCACCGATAAGGGGCTTGAAGAAACCGTGTGGGAAAGTACGGATTGTGCAGGGCTTGCGAAAAGTGAATGACATGGTGGTCAAGTGTTGTCCTGTAGTGCCGAACCCAGCAGTGATACTGTTTCAGATTCCATGTGATGCAGAGTGGTTCACAGGGGTTGACTTGTCACAAGCTTTCTTTTCTGTGCCACCTCATGAGGATAGTCAGTTTTGTTTTAGTTTCAAATTAATTCCTAGACAGAGTCTACAGTTTCTGCAGGCTTCCATAAAGGTACACGGAGCCACTGTCTCTGTTCAATCTGATTTTTTTTAAAAAGAACTTAGAGACATTGTAGCTACCGTACCAATCAACTCTAGTGCAGTACACTGATGATTTGCTAATTGCATCCAGGACAAGGGACGAGTGAAAGTATGACTTGATTGCCCTGTTGAATCATTTGGGAAGGTTTGGACATGAAGTGTCACCTTTGAAATTGCAGTACTGTCAGAAGTCAGAAAAATACTTGGGACACCATATTGGGAAAGGGTTGAGGAGAATCTCCAGAGAGAGGATTACCATGATACTGCAGAGAAGTCCTCTGACTTCACAGAGAGATGTCATAATGTTTCTGGGAATGGTAGGTTATTGTCGTCAGTGGATTCCAAATTTTGCTGAGATTGCCAAACCATTGCAGCAACTGACACATAAGGAGGTTACTGACCCCATAACATTAGATGAGGATCAGATGAAAGCGTTCACTGAGGTGAGAGAGAGTTTGTGTAGAGCTCCAGCATTGTAAATGCCTGATTACACGGGCCATTCACATTGTTTTGTCATGAACGTGATGCTTGTTCTTTGTCTGTTTTGATAGAGGCCCATGGAGGTGCTTGTTGCCAGTAGCCTATTTTTCAGCTACCTTGGACCCAGTCGCAGCAGCTTTACCAGGTTGTCTGCGTGCGGTTGCCGCAGTTGGTCAAAGTCTCTCTCAATGTGAGGGAGTAGTGATGGGATACCCTTTGACGGTAATGGTACCTCACTTTGTTGAGATTTTACTGACAAGAACGAAAACACAGTATTTGACTGGTGCAAGATTGACAAGGTATGAGACGAGCATTCTAGGTGCTCCAAATGTAACATTGAAAAGATGTAGTGTTGAACTCTGCAACATTACTTCCAAGCGATACTGTTGAAATTGAAAAGGAGGAAGATATTGTGCATGATTGTCTTGAGGTAACTGAACTGTGTACAAAACCAAGGCCTGATATCAGAGATACACGATTGGAAGAAAATGATCAGATTGTCTTTGTTGATGGTTCATGTCTCGGAGATGGTACAGGGACATTGAGAGCAGGTTCCGCTGTATGCACAATCACGGGTACATTAGAAGGGTCCTGGCTTTGAGGTGTCTATTCTGCAAAAGTAGCAGAATTGGTAGGTCTTACTAGAGTGTGCCATGTTTCTGGGAGACTGAGAGTCACAATCTATACTGACAGCCAATATGGATTTGGAATTGTTCATGATTTTGGTCAATTGTGGTCACAAAGAGGTTTCCTGACCTCTACTGGTACACCAGTAAGAAATGGCGACAAGATAAAAGAGTAGTTGTATGCGATACAGTTACCTGAAGAAATTGCTGTGGTGAAATGTAGTGCACATAAAAAGGCACAGGATTACCTCTCAATGGGAACTGGATATGCAGATCAAGTCGCAAGGTTTTGCGCCTTGAACTGTATATTGTTCAAAGACAAATGGGAATTGATGTCAGAAGAAGATAACACATGTACAAGTTTTGCATTGAAAGTGATTGATACTCTGGAAGAGTTGAAAAAATTGCAAAGTAATGTTGACAAGGACAGGAAACGCCTCTGGGCAAAATTGAAATGTGTCCAACGTCCGGATGAGATTTGGGTTTCTGAGGAGGGTCAGATGATCCTGCCCAATAGTTTATTGTCGCAAATGACCCAATACTACCATGGTCAGGCACACATTGGGAGGGACGGCATGGTTCGATTGTTCAAGATTGATCGGGTTAACCCTAAGTTCAGGCAGGCAGCACAGGCAAAGGGACAGTGGTGAAATTGAGCCACATTGGAAGAGCAGGAGGTCCATTCAGCAGAATGCAATTGGATTTCATTGAGATGCCTGTGTGTGGAAGTTTGAAGTACGTGTTGGTGATTGTGTGTGTTTTTAGTCACTGGATTGAAGACTACCCTACCAGAAGGAATGACAGTCTCACAGTAGCAGAATTGTTGCTTAGGGAGTTGATACCACGTTTCGGGTTTCTGATCTCTTTAGAATCAGATAGGGGAACTCACTTCAATAACGAGGTGATTAAACTCATGTGCAGCGCTAAACATCGAGCAAAAGTTGCATTGTGGCTATCGCCCTGAAGGATCAGGACTGGTGGAACAGATGAATGGTATCTTGAAACAAGAATTGCAAAGATGTGTGCAGCTACGAATCTGAAATGACCAGATGCATTGCCTTTGATGATGATGTCAATGAGAAACACCAATGATAGGAAGACAAGGCTGTCGCCCCATGAGATCCTCATGGGCAGAGCAATGAGATTACCAGCAGTTCCAGCCAATGCACCTGTAAACATTACAGATGATATGGTGGTAGACTACTGCAGGGGTCTGGCTGATGTGGTTCGCTCTTTCTCTCAGCAGGTACAGGCCACAACCCTGCCACCCATCCACGATCTAGGGCACAACCAGAGAGCCGGTGAGTGGGTCGTTCTCAGAATGCATGTTCGCAAGACCTGTTGGGAACTGCGTTGGAGGGGTCCTTATCAGGTGGTGTTAACAACTAAGACAGCTGTGAAATGTGCAGGACTCCCGAACTGGATACACGTGAGCCATACTAAGAGATTGGTATATCCATTAGGTCATGAAGAAGCGTTGTTTAAAGCACCAACAACAGGGAAACAGGTCGCCGCACCTGAACCAGAAAAAGAGCCAATAGAACCTGAATTTGAACCTGAGCTTGTGGAAGATGGTTCTCTTACCCCTGTAAGAGACGAAAGTGAAGAATTACAGGAGGGTGCGCAACAACCAATCTCGACGGATACAGCAGGAGAGCCTTGCTCAGCAGAGGTTCTCCCAGAAGCAGATGGTGCTGAAAAGCAGACAGAGCAAGTGCCAGACCAAGAGGGGGAAAGAGTTGAGACAGATCAAAGTCAAAGTGATCCGACTCCTCCTGAGCTCTTTGCTGGTCCATCAAGAGAGAACACCATAGAGAAAGAGAAGGAGAAGAGTAAAATCTTGAGAAGAATATTAACAGAAGGCTCAAGAAAAGGAGATAATTGACCTGAATCGCAGATAGTGAGGAAAAAGGAATTGGTCATAAATAACACAATAGAGGAAGAAGTGAATACTACGAGAAATGAATAATTGAGTGAAGAAGAAGTAAGTGGTGGTCAAAAGTTGAAAAGAAAGAAAATAGCAAGTCGACACTACGCAGGTCCTGAATGGGCGTATGCAACTACCAATGAGTTGTAACACAAGTTTATGTCTTTTTGTTTTGATAGAGAAGTTCGGAGTCAGTACTTTGATGTAACCTGAAGGTGATAGAGGAAGCTGAATTGTTTAGGTAATCTGAAAAACCTAAGAAAGAGACTGTTTTGAAAATAAAACTGAAAGGAACATTGATAACGTGATTTGACACTGAAAACCGAATAAGACAAGCTGCAAATTGATTTGACAAATAAAAAGGGTTCCTGGATGTAAAACTGAACAGTGAGAGAAGAATTTTTCTTTATTTTTGATTTTACTGCACTTTATATAAGAGTTACTTCTGCTTTCTGATTCTTTACAGAACATGGCTGAGCTAAATAATCAAGATATAATTTTTAGTCGCTGTAGATACATGAGTGTTGGATTGGCAGTTATGTGTTGAATCTTGTTTATAGTGAAGATTGTGGGAATGTCTGTTCATGATATGAAAAGAGCTAATTTTACTTCTGCTCCTGAAACTACTACTCTAACAGCTTTAGAGAGGTTTAATTTAGATGAGAAGTACTTGCATGATTATACTAATGCACAAGGAGAGCTTTCTTCTAATGTCTTCTATCGCTTGTTGAGTGAGTATGTTGAAACAATTGATGCAAAGGATTGTCTTGTGTGTACGCAAATTCCTTCATCAGTAGAGGAAGGAGATACGTACCACACAGCTTACCATTAACCTATGGAATAAGCTGTAGTTTGCTTCTAAAAAGGTTTTATAACCAAGACTATATACAATATGTTTATTCTAACCATGTTGTCGTGTTTTCTTTTGCTCCTATTATTAGATATTTGAGTAAAGTAGTAGAGAGCATGACATAGTTCTTGTTAGAGGATTCTTTGAGCCTACACTAACATTTGGAACCGCATATGCACACAAAAGTAACATCACATGTTTGCTTACACCTTTAGAAAATAGTTTGATAGGGCATACTGATGATAGGAGAAAAGCATTAAAGGAGAAATTGAAAAAGGTTTAGAGAAAAAGACTTACAAGAATGATTATGCTTACACTGCTATTAAAACGCAAGGGAAATTAGCCTTAGATGCACTACATGTAGGGAAATTATGTATATATAGGGCAAAAGCATGCACTGACACTTTATTTGTGGGTACGAGTGAATGTAGGAATGTGTTTTTGTTTCAGAGTAAGTGGACTTTTATGTAAAATGGTCAGGACCCTGCGATTCCTGGGATTTATTATATTTGTGGACTAAATGCTTATTACTTTCTCCCAAGAGGATGGTATGGGACATGTTATTTGGGGATAGTTTTCCATGAAATTTACCAAATAGATGATTTAAAGAAGTTTCCGAAATTGACTGAATTACATCATAAGTGACAGAGGAGGGAAGCCTCTTCTGCAATTGTGGGAGATACTTTTGGTGCAGTGATTCCTTCAGTGGGAGTCATTCTGAATTCGATCAAGATGCAAAATTTGTCTACTATTGTGGATAACACGCTGACAAATTTTATAGGGGCAATACTTCTGATAGATACTGAATTAGCCATGGATAGAGCTATGACGCTTCCAAATAGCCTTGCTTTAGACATTCTTTTAGCGATAGACGGCGGAGTCTGTAAAATGATTCATGCTAGGAATTGCTGTTCCTATATTCCAGACAATGATAGGTAGATAAGAGACTTACTCACTAATCTGACTAACTCAAGTATGGATTTAAAGGAATTGAAAGAACCAGGTGTTTGGGAAAAGGTTGGAAAAGGATTTGCTTCAGTGGGAAATTAGCTTAGTCAAATTTGGAATCAGGTATTATTAAAAATCATGCAAGGGATATTAATTATGATTGCTTGCATATTAGGAATATGGGGTTCATGTAAATTATGTCAAAAAATAAAATTGAAAAGATTAAAAAATAATTAGAGGAGGGAAGAACGAAACAGGGCAAAAATTTAAAGGGAAGATTTGAGAAGGAGACAAAATACAGCAGAGACAGAATTGTGAAATTATGGGGAAAGAAAGGTGTGATGACATATTTTGTCATCAGTGGAGGGACTTTTGAAGCAGATATGCTAATTAGAAATTATTAATAAATGTTTATATGTTATGATTACCAAAAGTTCATAGGGAAATTAATTGTAGAGAAAATAATGTGCACGTCTGAAAATGTGCCCACGGAGAATGGCAGCCACTTATACGAAAATTGTACTAAAATGATTTAAAAATATGTGAAATAATGAAAAAGTGTAATAATAATGTAGTAATATGCCATATTGAGATGTATAATCTATGTTTTGGACTATATTGTAGAATTAACTTAGCCAAAGTTGTGGCCTAGTCTTCCCACGCCTCATACAGGAGCCAAATTAATAAACGCAGAATGTAGAAGTTGCTGTGTAGTGTGGTCAGTTTTTCGTATCCTTTGCGCATTTGTTTCAGGCTTTAGGCCTTTGTGCATTTTGCCCTGGATGTATTTTATTCCTTTGCTTGCAGCTTAGAGCCTCCGTGCACTTTTCTCTAAATGCTTTTTATTCAGCTTCATACTGTTATTTTTCAAATAGCCAGTTCTATGGTCTTGTTTTATATTTCATATCACACTGTTTAGCCTACTTCAGCACTGGAGTTCTCCATAACACATTCTTGTTCACTATGTGCTTCAGTCAAGGATACAGTCTGGTACATTGCCGATAGACGTGATAGGAGTTTAGTCTTTGGCATTCCTGCGTAGGGACATTTTGTGATCACGCTGACATGTTAGTTATAAAAACACTTCCTTGTCCCAATACATGGGAGAGGGAGATTCCGATCAGGGAACCACAACTAGATGCTGACTGCCTTGTTGCAGATGCTGAACGAAGATCACAGGCCTTTGCTCAGGTATGAGGGCTGATGTCTCCCGAGGGATTCAGAAAGGCAAGTTAGAAGCTTAACATGCTGTGCTCGAAATAGAACTAGCAGAGGGAGAGTAGAAATTATTTAACACCATGATAGCGTTGTTCTTATGTTTTACTCTCCTGGTGTCTATTTCAATCCTACTGTGTTGTATGGTTCTGGTTATTGCGACTCACGCCTTATTATCTAAAATGCAGTCGTTTTATTAAAACAAAAATAAAACTTATACTGCCTTTGTCATTTGTATATGAGATCATACTGTAAATGAGAGAGTTGGTTTGGATCTCAGTGACCACGACTTCCCTGAGAAGTTCCAAAGATGTCATGCGCTCGGCTGCCCAATCATCTCTTCCCTTTGGGAGAAATGAGGCACTGCTAGTTAGCCGGAGCAAACCCGGATTTAGGGTGACAGAGGTCCTTCCAAGTGGGTCAGTCCCCCACACCGTGAACGATCCTGCTGCCTAGAAATCCAGTAGTCTCATTTAGGATAATGAGAGCCCACGCGACGACTGGTGCATTGAACTGATTGTGAACTGTTTGCTGCATAATAAAATCTGCTTTGCTACAGTTTTCTGCAATGTAGCGATGGACAGGAGATGATGGAACTAAAATTGTCACAATTTGGTGTAAGGCAGAATCAATGTACTTTCCCAGGACTCAAACAATAGATACCTGGGCCTACTTTTATACTTTTTTAGCGCGCATTTGTGCCGCTTTTTGACGTAAAAGCAGGACAAACATACAAATTACAGTTGTATTTTGTATATTCGTGTTGCTTTAGCGTAAAGAAATGATGCAAATGTGGTGCTAAAAAAGTATAAATATGGACCCTGATGAGCCGGATGATGAGGACATCGTACAGTGAACTAATCAATGAACTGAGAAATATTATTGGGTAAGGTAATAACTGGTGATTGACTGAACAATTAGGAATTAGGGGGATGGACTGGAAAACCTAAATAAAAAGTCATGACAGGGAGCTAAAACTTCAGATGCAAGGAGAGAATTGATGATGTCAGAAGACGCGATTTGAGATTCTGTCATTGGGCTCATGCTCTTGAAAGCCTGATGCGTTGCTGATCAATTGATGACCTGAAGACGAAGATTGACTTTGTTGCTGATCCATTCCGTGAATAGGTAGCTATGACAATGTGACTGATTAACTTTGTGTCTTTTCTTCTAGGAACCAACTCTGCTGTTTAATAGTTTTTCTCTTAGCTAGATGTTTTCCAAATTCACTTTTTCGCATGAAGTCTCATATGCTAAAAGCTAATCTGGGTTAGGTAGGATTCTTTGGGTGACGTTCACAGTGAAAAATGATTGATGAACTGTTTGCTAAACTCTGCTATTGATGTTGGCATATTCATTTTTGTTGGCTTATGCTGAAGCATTAGAGTATATGTTTTCTCAAGTTCTGATTAGATTGTGTTATTGGTGGACTCTAATAAACTAATTCTGAGCTGATTGAATAAAGTTTGAGTTGAGTTAACCTTATGCACCAGAATTGTAACTAATAGGGAGATATTAATTGTTTAAACATATATTGAGTTGTGGTTATTCATGGAATGTTGATATAATTGTCTAATAATTAATTCTTCTTCTTGTGGTTATTTATTTATTTATTTGTTTTAAATATATTTATTGGTATTTTATAAACAAACATATAAGAAGTCAACTTTCAAGGAAAAAAAATCCTCCCTGCTCCCCTTTCCCCATATCAGACTCCATTTCCAGGTTACACTCAATATTCTAGTATTGCCTTTCTGGACGGTAAAATAAAGTAAAAGCCAGCACATTACAATGTTCTAGGGACTGAGATCCACACCCGTGTCTGAGTCATCCGAAGATGTGATTTGCTCCTGAGTACCAGTTTTTGGGGCTTTAAGGCAATCCAGGAGATGGTCCCACTGCTGGGCCATATCTATAGTCCCAGCCCCCTTCGCTGCCTCTCGATGCAAAACCCTCTCCTCTGCCTCAGTCCATTTAATTTGTGTGTCCCGCCATCTTGGTAGCTGCGGGCCCCTAGGGCCTTTCCAGTGCATCATGATCTCCCTTTTAGCCAGGATCAGTGCCAGGTCAATGTATTTGGTTGTAGTTCTCTGTGTGTGGGATCTAGGGAATCCCCCCAGTAAGGCCAGTATTGGGGAAGATCACATTCTCCTATCTGTTATAGTTTTTATGCTATGTAATACTTTATCCCAGTATTGCTCCAGTTTCCCGTAACTTCATAACATATGCATCAGGTCTGCATCAGGCTCCGAGCACGGGGGCATGCACTCTTCATAGTGTTGTACATCAACGCTGTCTTGGCAGGACTGAGGTATGCTCTGTGAAATATATACAGATTAATAAATTTAAAATGAGCATTTCCGGAAACTGTGTATATATGTGCTGTGATTTCCCCCCACTGAGGTTCGTCTATAGGTTTCCCAATATCCTCTTGCCAGAGGGTCCGCAACCTGTCAAGAGGGAGTAGAGTGTCTTTATGCAATGTTTTATAGAGTGTGGATACAACTTTCTTATCTTCCCTTATTGTGCAGAGGGCCTGGCATCCCGCATGGGTAGGAGGTTCACTTAAACCCTGTTTCCAGTGTCACCGTATGAGTGCTGTGAGTGATCTATGCATAAGGAACAGCCCCGGGGGATTGCAAATTGTTTAATCAGTGCTTCAAAAGACAGCAGTTCCCCATTACAGAACAGGTCCCCAATGGTAGAGATGTTGCATGTAGCGAGTCTGGTAATGCCCGCTGCAGCATCTCCTCCGGGGAGTACACTAAAGCAGGACAGCGACATGTCCGGTGAGTAAGGAGATGTGGTTCTTGTGCGCTGCAAACTGCGCTTCCAACAGGCACACATTACCTGGAGGTCTGGCGAACGTATTACCTGTGTCCCTCTGGGGATCAGGAGTATCTCAAGAAGGGTTTTGACAGTGTGCTCTACTTGTTGCCCCTTGGTTATGTCTGATTGTGCCGTATACCATGCTTTTGCCAGCCACTGTAATTGGCATGCTAGATAGTACATCTCAATGTCTGGTGCCACCATCCCCCCCCCTTCAGTCGGTCATTGGAGTTTATGCAAGGCTAGTCTATGTCATCCCAGTCCCCAGATAAAGCTAGTTAAAATAGAGTCAATCTCCCTGAATAGCGGACAAGGGATTAGCAGGGGCAATGTCGAGAAATCGTACATTAATCTAGGCAGAGCTTTCATTTTTACCAGCGCCAAGTGCCCCGCCACTTATAAGGGTAATGTCTTCCAGAACTGGGCATCTGTCTGCAACTTCCGGATCGCTCTATTCATGTTTCCTTCTAGGAGGTCTACAGGATTATGATAAATATTCACCCCCAGGTAACGGAAGGTGGACGAGGTCCACTCCAAACCCCAGGAATTTGCAACTCGAGGTGCCCCCTCATATAATGGAAAGATGAGAGATTTCTGCCAATTTATATGCAATCCCGACATGTCCCCAAACTATTCTAACAGGTCCATGGCTCCCAGTAGCTCCCTGTCGCAGTCTTCCAGAAACATTATCATATCATCCGCATAAAGTGCAATTTGGTGAGACTGGTCCCCAACACTTAGCCCCTTGTAGTAACTACATATTCTTGCCATCTACGCCAGTGGTTCCATCATAATTGCAAATAGCAGAGGCGACAGCGAGCAACCTTGTCTGGTGCCCCTGCCAATCTTGTACGATCTAGAAATTGTGCGACCCGTGCGAACACAGGCGGTGGGGGTTGTGTATAACAACTTCATCTACTTAAGAAATCCCTGGCCCAGACCCATCTGCTGCATTATAATCTTCAAATAGTCCACCTGAGACTGTCAAATGCTTTTTTGATGTCTACTGCTATAATTGCAGCAGTGCGTAGGTTCGGAGATTGGGATTGTAGTATCTTGCTCAATTGTCTTATGTTGAGGGCGGTGCTACAGTGCGGGATGAATCCAGTCTGATCTGAATGGATCAGCTTTTGCATATGGGGCAATAGTCTTGAGGCTAGGATCCGGCTGAGTATTTTATAATCCATGTTAAGCATGGATAAAGTGTGGTATGAACGCATGTCAGTAGCCAGGCGACCCTGTTTCGGCAATGGTATCACTATAGCTTCATTTGTGGACGAGGGAAGCACTCCAGGCCGCAGCACCTCTGAGTAGAGTACACTCAGCTGTGGCGCCAGAGGGTCTATATAGACACTATGGGGGTCATTCTGACCTCGGCGGTAAAAGGCGCTTACCGCCGGTCAGAAGACCGCCATAACACCACCGCGGTCATGGTAAACCGCCACGGTCATTCTGACCCGCCACTTGAAAACCTCCAAAAACCCAACTTCCACAAAAGTCCGCCACAGCAAAGGTCAGCGAAAAAATGGCGATGACCAAACCTCCACCGCCACCCCAACAGAAATACGCCCATGCCATTACGACCCACGAATCCACGCGGCGGTGTTTCAACCGCGGTATTCCATTGGCGGTACACACTGCCGCGCTCAAAATACACACACCCTTACAAAACACAACCACATTGGACAATTTGAAATACACACACCTGAGACACATATACACACCACTCCCACACACCCAATACAATATAAAACACACACCCACATCACCCACAAACCCCTACGACCACAATTGCGAATCAAGGACAGAGAGAGACAGCACTGCTTAGAGTAGACCATCACACAGAGGCAAATCACAACATCACCCACACAATTACCACGCACAAAACACCATACACCACCACACACATTACACTCCACAACACATACAACTTCCCTCACCTCATCCACACCACCCCATGGCACCCCAAAGACACCCCAGGTTCTCTGACGCAGAACTCAGGGTCATGGTGGAGGAAATAGTTCGTATAGAGCCCCAGCTATTCAGGGCACAGGTGCAGCACACCACAATTGCTAGGAAGATGGAGCTATGGCAAAGGATACTCGACAGAGTCAACGCGGTGGGACAGCATCCACGCAATCGGGAGGACATCAGGAAGCGATGGAACGACCTACGGGGGAAGGTGCGTTCCATGGTATCAAGGCACAACATTGCGGTGCAGAAGACTGGCGGAGGGTCGAGAGATGTCCATCCCACCCCCAGAAGAGGCCCCCAGTGATGACAGCAGCTCTGTCTCCCTGGACCCAGATGACCAGCCCGGCCCATCGGGGACCTCTGGACAGTCGGTTCCCCACACACAGCCACAGGCTACAGCAGACCTAACCCCCTCTGGGAACACCAGCACAGCTCCCACCCAGCGGGCCCATGCTTCTGTCTCCAGGACACGTCAATCAGCGGTGTGTCCGCCACTACAGGGCACCCAGGTTGACCCACCACCCCAACAACAACAGGGACCTGGGGGCAGTGGTAGTGGGCACACCGTCCAGGGGACAGAGGCCCAGGAACACAGGGGAACTGGGAGGGCTGCTGTGCGACAGGGGGGGGACAGGCCCAGGGAACCCACTCTCCAAGAGGCCCTCACCACCATCATGGGAGCATACCACCACTCCCAGGAGATGATGGCGACGGTACTGGCCAGGTTCCAGGAGATCCAGGCACAGCAGGAGGAACGGTACATGGGGTTCAGAGAGGAACTGAGGAACATTGGTTCCGCAATGGGGACCATCGTCCTGGCCCTTAACCAGATAGTCACCACATTGCGGGACCATGTGGCACCCCAAAGGGCCCCTGTCACTAGCCTGGACCAGGAACAGCCTACCACCTCCGCCGGCGCTAGTGGACAGGAGGCCCCCACACAACGACAGGCCACCAGAACCCCACCTCCTGCTGAAGAACAACCACCCCGCAAGCGGAACCTGAGATCTCACAAGAAGACAGAGTAGGATGCCAAGACCCCCGCCAGCATAAGATACCCCCTGATGTCATCCCACTGTCCCACATTGTCACCCTGTCCAACCTTAAACTGCCCCTGCTCCATCCTTCCACAGGCATATGGACAATGCACCTGTGAAACTGAGAACTGGACTCTGCCATGGACATTACTCCACCCCCACCCATCACCATTTTACAATCCTGTACCTATATGTAGCACTTGAAATAAATCACTTATTGCACTTACAATAACAGGAGTCTGCTTGTATTTTTCACAAATGTATTACACACAACGGTGCAATAATGTTCAGTTACATTGTGATGACAACATACCAATGTCAATAAGCTTTAGTCCATGGCCAAACAAAGCAGAAGTCACGCAGTGGGTCATACAGCTCTGAAAAGGGAAGGGAAAGTCACAATTCAGTTAAAAGGAACTGGGGGAAACACAGACAGTAGAGACGCAGGAGGCCTTAAGTAAATGTGAAATGGCGTGGGTGATTCTTACCTGTGTGCTACTGAAAATATTGTTGTATGACTGTATCCCTGTTGTCCGTGTCGTCCCCGTCGTCTTCCTCCTCTTCACTCTCCACAGGCTCCACAGCTGCTACAACACCACCATCTGGACCATCCTCCTGCACAAAAGGCACCTGGCGTCGCAAAGCAAGATTGTGAAGCATACAGCAGGCCACGATGATATGGCACACCTTCTTTGGTGAGTACATTAGGGATCCACCTGTCATATGCAGGCACCTAAACCTGGCCTTCAGGAGGCCGAAGGTCCGCTCGATCACTCTCCTAGTACGCCCATGGGCCTCATTGTACCGTTCCTCTGCCCTGGTCCGGGGATTCCTCACTGGGGTCAGTAGCCACGACAGGTTGGGGTAACCAGAGTCACCTAATAACCACACACGGTGTCTCTGTAGCTGTTCCATCACATAAGGGATGCTGCTATTTCGCATAACATACGCGTCATGCACTGACCCAGGGAACTTGGCATTTACATGGGAGATGTACTGATCAGCCAAACAGACCACCTGGACATTCATCGAATGATAACTTTTTCTGTTTCTGTACACCTGCTCACTTCCTTTGGGGGGAACCAAAGCCACATGGGTCCCATCAATGGCACCAATGATGTTGGGGATATGTCCAAGGGCATAGAAATCACCCTTCACTGTAGCCAAATCATCCACCTCAGGGAAAACAATGTAGCTCCGCATGTATTTCATCAGGGCAGACAACACTCTGGACAAAACCTTAGAAAACATAGGCTGAGACATCCCTGATGACATGGCCACTGTTGTCTGAAAAGACCCACTTGCCAAAAAATGGAGTACTGACAGAACCTGCACCAGAGGGGGAATCCCTGTGGGTTGGTGGATGGGTGACATCAGGTCTGGCTCCAGCTGGGCACACAGTTCATGTATAGTGGCTCTGTCAAGCCTGTATCTAAGTATAATATGTCGTTCTTCCATTGTCGACAGGTCCACCAGCGGTCGGTACACGGGAGGATTAATCCTTCTCCTCGCAAGTCCCAGCGGACGGTGCCTAGGAAGGACAACATGGAGCAGAAAGTCAAGCAAACCACAGGTTCGTTCACACAGCTTGCACAGTAAAAGAATCGCAATGCATAGAAAGGCTTGTATGAGTGGCAATGCACGGCCTAGGCCTGTGTGACGCAGTTGAAATTATGCCATGTGGGCCCTTGAAATGGCGGCTGCCTGACCTGTGAAGTGTGACAGTGGGATGTGAGGTCAATGCGCTGGCGTGGCACACCGTGGCGGTAGGCGGTCGAAGACCGCGGTGCTAAGCCGCATTGGTTAACATTGAACCCTATGGGTTTCAGGAGCCAATGACGATGTGCGCCGTCGGTCGTGGTACGCACCGCCGCGGTACGCACCGCCGCGGGCGTGACCGCCATTTTCTATCAGCTTAATCACTCGAGACCTGATCATCCACAGGAGAGGACCTATACTGCAAGTGCTGCTGTGACCTCGGTCTGGGAGATACAATGGCTGCTGCGACTGGGGAAAGGGCCCCTGCCTTCACATCTGAGGAATTGGAGAAACTTGTTGATGGGGTCCTCCCCCAGTATGCGCTACTCTACGGTCCTCCAGACCAACAGGTTAGGACACAGGGTGCACGTTGAATGGGCTATGCCTGTGTTGAGTGGGGTGGATGTAAGATGGTGGGGAGGGGAGCGAATGAGGAGTGCAACGCACGACAGATGAGAGCATGTGCCACATGGCAAGGTTGGGGAGGGGGGGCCACTCACATCGACCATGCAGAAAAGTGATGATATTTCCTTTCCCACCCTGTACATGTCACATAGGTCAGCGCCCATCAGAAGATCGACATTTGGTGTGCCATCGCCAAGGACGTCCGGGCCCTTGGGGTCCACAACAGACGGGGCACCCACTGCCGAAAGAGGTGGGAGGACATCCGCCGCGGGACCAGAAAGACCGCTGAGTCTCTGCTGGGGATGGCCTCCCAACATAGGAGGGGTGCCAGCCGCCAATTGACCCCCCTGATGTCCCGGATCCTGGCAGTGGCCTACCCCGATTTGGATGGGCGCGTGAGGACATCACAACAGACACAAGGGGGTGAGTATCTGCACATTCTGCTATCTTTGCGCGCAGTGGAGGTGTCTGGGTTGGGGAGGCGGGCTGTGGGTAACTCTACTCCAGGACGCTTTCTGTAGGCAAGTCCCCTCCGTTAGGCATGGCCCTGTGCCCCCTCCCCCCACCTCTGTAGGGTGCCAAGTACAGCTAACCATGGTCCTGCATCACCCATGTGTGCATTTGTCGTCCATATACCTGTAGGCCTAGTCACAAGAACTGAGTAGTGTACCCCGATTGCGCGGCGTAGTGCTGGGGGCTTCTGTGTCTGTCCTCTCCGACAACGGTGTTGCCAATGCATGCACTCAAACTGTCTTTATTTCTCCCCCCCCCATTTTCTTTGTCTTCCTGTTCATGTGTGCATTAGCCTCATCAGGCGGAGGAGAAGTGGCATCGGCGCACGAGGGAGCTGCATCTCACATGGCCCCTGAGGGCCATGCAACTGACTCCGAGTTCACCAGTGAGATGGAGGGCGAGGGGATCTCCACAACCGGGACCCGTGGAGACGTCAGCGACACCGAAACGTCCTCGGAAGGGAGCTCCCTTGCGGTGGCGGCAACATCCGTGCCCACCGCCACAACAGGTACAGCCGCCACCCAGCGCACCAGCCCCGCCCTCCCAGCAGCCCCTCAGCCTTCGCTCCGTGCCCACTCACCCAGGAAGGCGGGCATCTCCTTCGCCCCAGGCACCTCAGGCCCTGCCCCAGTTACCCCTGCTGCCCTCAGTGAGGTGGTCATTGACCTCCTCCAGACCATCATTGTTGGGCAGTCTACCCTTTTGAATGCCATCCAGGGTGTAGAAAGGGAGGTGCATCAGAGCAATGCATACCTGGAGGGTATTCATTCAGGTCAGGCTGCCCATCAGCGATCGTTCAACGCTCTGGCCTCAGCACTGACAGCAGCCATTGTCCCTGTCTCCAGCCTCCCTCTTCTAACTGCCTCCACCCAGTCCCAGTCTCCTGTTCCTCAGCCTATCCCATCCACACCATCAGACCAGCCTGCACACACCTCAACACCCAAGGGCAGCTAATCCAGACATAAGCACCACAGATCCCACAAGCATTCACCCAAGCAACATCCAGATGCAGACATGGCAACAGTCACTACCACCTCTGTGTCCCCCTCCTCCTCGTCTCCCTCCTCCCTCCCTGTGACGTCTCCACTCACACCTGCATGCACACCACCATCAGCCAGTACTTCCATCACCAGCACACCCTCCAGTACAGTCCGCACACGTGCAGTCACCACCCCCACTGCCATTTACACGTCCCCTGTGTCCTCTCCCAGTGTGTCTGTCACCCCCTCTTCCAAACCACACAAACGCAGGCAGCCACCCACCCAACAGCCATCCACCTCACAACAGCCTCCGTCACAAGCACCTGCACCCAAAGACAGCACACTTGACTCTCCTACAACCACATCCTTTTCCTCCACTCCCATACCCACTGCACCTACCCTTCCCATTGCTCCTAAAAAACTTTTCCTCTCCAAAATTAACCTCTTTGCATCACCTGACCCACCCCCTCCATCTGGTAAGAGTCCAAAGAGCACCTCAGCCACCACCAGCCCTGCATCTAGTATGACCATAGTGCAGGGCTATTGGAGTCCACCAGCTCCTAGGGCAGGGACATCGGCCAGCAGCAAGGGGACAGCCAGCCCACCCCCTGGGAAGAGGAAAAAAAAAAACTAAGGGCCGGCGTGAGAAGCCTGAGACGGCTGACACCAAGGACAGTAGCCTTGCCCCGTCACCTGCCACATCATCAAAGGGAGGCAAGGGCCAGAGAGCTTCAGCGAAGGAAGGCAAGGGCAGCAGGGCGGAGAAGTCAGGCAGCAGGCGAGCTGACCAGGAGGGCCCCACCAGCCCCATTCCGGGTGTGACGGACGACACCCACGGGCCCAAGACTCCATCACAGCAGGGCCCCGCAACCGCAAGGTCGGAGGGCGACTAAGCGGGGAGTCTTGGCCAGGTCTGGCTCCCTAGAAAGACAGGACAAGCACCGCTGAACAGGCCCCGCCAAGTCAGGCACCGCTGAACAGGGCCCCGCCAAGACAGGCACCACTGAACAGGGCCCCGCCAAGACAGGCACCGCTAAACAGGGCCCGCCGTGAGAAGCACCGCTGAACAGGGCCCCGCCGTGAGAAGCACCGCTGAACAGGGCCCCGCCGTGAGAAGCACCACTGAACAGGGCCCCGCCAAGACAGGCACCGCTGAACAGGGCCCCGCCAAGACAGGCACTGCTGAACAGGGCCCTTCCTGTCAAGCACTGCTCCGCTGGGCCCTTCCTGTCAAGCACTGCTCCGCTGGGCCCCGCCGTCTCAAGCACCGCTCCGCTGGGCCCTTCCTGTCAAGCACCGCTCCACTGGGCCCTTCATCTCAAGCACCGCTCCGTTGGGCCCCGCCGTCCCAAGCACCGCTCCGCTGGGCCCTTCATCTCAAGCACCGCTCCGCTGGGCCCTTCATCTCAAGCACCGCTCCGCTGGGCCCCGCCGTCTCAAGGACCGCTCCGCTGGGCCCTTCATCTCAAGCACCGCTCCGCTGGGCCCTTCCTGTCAAGCACCGCTCCGCTGGGCCCTTCCTGTCAAGCACCGCTCCGCTGGGCCCCGCCGTCTCAAGCACCGCTCCGCTGGGCCCTTCATCTCAAGCACCGCTCCGCTGGGCCCTTCCTGTCAAGCACCGCTCCGCTGGGCCCCGCCGTCTCTGAACTGCTCCGCTGGGCCCTTCCTGTCAAGCACCGCCCCACTGAGATCCGCCGTCTCTGAACTGCTCCGCTGGGCCCTTCCTGTCAAGCACCGCTCCGCTGGGCCCTTCCTGTCAAGCACCGCTCCGCTGGGCCCCGCCGTCTCAAGCACCGCTCCGCTGGGCCCTTCATCTCAATCACCGCTCCGCTGGGCCCCGCCGTCTCTGAACTGCTCCGCTGGGCCCTTCCTGTCAAGCACCGCTCCGCTGGGCAACGCCGTCTCAAGCACCGCTGGCCCATTGACAGTGCCGGTTCTGTGTCGAGCAGGTGTTCACAAAGCACTCTGGGCACCATGCCTCCTCCAATACCAGTGGAGTCGGTTATCCATCTGATGGACTGTGGCTTTGCACTCCCCAGGATGGCACAGTGGGCAACCCTCCCACTGTAGAGACTGTGGCTTTGCACTCCCCAGGATGGTACAGTGGGCATGGAGGCCCCTCGTGGATCTGGCGTCGTGGATTTATCTGGCTGAGGTGCCCCCCCTTCCCTTCCCCCTGAGGTGCCTGTAGTTTTATCATCTGATGCCCCTGCAGTGTTCTCTCCAATGGTATCCGGTCTCCTGTGTGGGCTTTGTCCATGTGTTTTACACATTGGCCCACGGACTATGGAAATTTAACTGACTGTGCAGGACTTATTGCCTATGTTTATAATTTACACTATGTTCATTCTTTATTTTGTATATTTCATATTGCATATTTACCATGACTTCGATGAACCTATTTTATACATACATTTTAAGGATCATTTTACTTATGTCTTTGCATTATTCCGGGGGGTTTGGGGGGTGTCACTCTGACTTGTTGCTCTGCATTGGTGTGTGGGGATTTGGGGGGGGGTGGGGGTGTGGGTGTGTCGCGTATGTGTGTGCCCTTAACCTTTTCTCCTCCCCCCTCCCCTGTGTCGTAGGTGCAGCACTCACGTTGTCGTCTGCGCCGGCGTTCGTACTCGTGGTAGATGAGCAGGTAGACAATAGCTGGTAGGATGTTTAATTCGGGTTCCATGCTCTCCTCCTTCCTCGTGGAGTGTGTATCGGTGAGCGTTTTCCCGTTCGTAGTCTGTTTCCGCCGTGTTTTTATCGGCGGGGCTCCCGCCCCGGAAAAGCTGGCGGATTGGTGAGTTGTGATAGGGTGGGTGGTACATTGTCTGCCGCCTGTCTGTTGGCGGTGACCGCCGCGCTGTTTGTCTGTCCCGCCTTGGCGGTCGGAGTGTTAAAGTGGCGTGCTGTGTTGGCGGTTCCTGCCAAGGTCAGAATTCCATTTTTTGGACCGCCTGCCTGTTGGCGGGTTGGCTGCCGCTTTATCACCGACCGCCAGGGTTGGAATCACCCCCTATAAAACCCTGCAGGTAGTCCATCCACCCCAGGCACCTTTCCTCTAGCCATTGACCCCAATGCCATAGTTACCTCTGAGGGGGGAGATTGTTTCTTCCTATACCCGTCAATCTTCCCCTCCCAGTACAGGAAGCCGGAGACCCCGCAGACATTGCAACTGAACTGGGCCCAGGGTCCTGACAGGGGTGGGTATAGTAGCAAGTAATAATCAGTGAAGCTAGCGTTAATATCGCTTTGCCCGTAAAGTCTCTTCCCCGCCGAATCTACGATCCCCATCACCAGGGAGTACTGCCTCTGCGGGGCTGAGAGCCAAGCCAATAATGTTCCTGCCCCATCTCCCTCTGCTGTCTGGTGACATATTTATTATAGTCAAAGCATCTCAGTTTTTCAGTAGCCAACGCAATTTTACCCTTAGTTTCAGAAATAATAGGGGCTGGCTCCAGGTCTTCGGGTCTCTTGCGTTCTAATCTCTTTAGGTTTTTCTCATATCTGTCTATCTCCCCCTCCAGGGATCTCCTGACCCCCATTACTCCAGCCATGCATTGACCTCTGATAGTCACCTTCAATACTTCCCATTCTTGAGCCCGGGAGGAGCAGGTGCTCTGGTTATGTGTAAAATATTCGCTAATAGTATCCCTGATGGATTGCCGGAAGGCACTATCTTCCAATGTTTCCACTCTAAGTCGCCAGTCCGTTATTCAGGAGCAATCCCTTTTCCAGTCCAGTATAAGCAGTAAAGGATTGTGATCAGACACTGTACAGCAGAGATATTTGGCATTAATTACTGTACTGTTTACGTCTGGGGATGTCAGAAAAATGTCCAGTCGGACGTGTAAGTCGTGGAAGGGCGAGTAAAAGGAGTAATCTCGCTCCTGAGGGTGAAGGTGTCTCCAGAAGTCTATGAGGCCCCAATCTTGTTGTCAGTCAGTAAAACTCTTGGCCATCTTGTGTGTGGGGGAGTGCCGCAGGGGGTGGGATCTGTCCAACTCTGTGTCTGCGATACAATTAAAGTCACCACTCATTAATGTTGCCTGGGTAAAGTGTGGTCCTAGCGTGTGCGATAGTGTGTTTAGAAAGGTGCCTTGATCTTGATTAGGGGCATAGATTCCTCCCAGTGTAATGTCCCTGCCTTCCAGGTGACGGGCCACCAGGACATAGAGGCCCTCCTTGTTTTTTATTACAGTCGTTTTTTAGAGCGGTACAACTGGCCGTATCCACATCAGGACCCCTCGCGCGGAAGCTGAATATGCCATGACGTAAACCTGACCTCTCCATCGCTTAGTTGTAGCCTTAACCTCCTTGTCTGTAAGGTGTGTTTCTTGTATAATAGCTATATGTAGTCCACATTTTTTTAGCTGACTGTAAACTTTATATCGCTTGCTCATACTATTTAATCCAATAACATTCCAGGTAAGGAATTTATGAGCTAAAGGTCTATCCATAATCTGCATGTACGTGTAACTCATCTACTCTGTTCTCCACGAGTGGCCATGCCACACTGGGCAGTAACACTAGTCCTGGCAGTGAGTGAGATGGAGTTGATATCCTTGTTAGTGACCAGATAACATCAAACAAAACAATTCCCCTATTTTCAAAACTCCCTCTCCCAGGACCGGCAACAGAACTATCCCCATCCAAACATTTACTAACTGCTTAAACATGTGTGTGGTGGCGAAGCAAAGGACCAAGGGCAGCACCCGTGGCCCCCCGCCCATCGCCTAAATCGTATATCGTTGGATATTACTTCCCGGCCTCAGTGAAGAAAGTTCAGTTACTGTGTTGTTGCTGAGCGCATGGATGATCTAGCCAGCTGGGTCATTGAACTTTTGCTCAAGCTACCCCTGAGCGCCGGTGCTCCCTGTAAGCCAACAGTATCATTGGGCTCTAGCCAGCTGGCTATTCGAGCCTTCCATCCAAGGAGAGCCCGCCTCGGGGGCAACAGGCGACCTCCCTCAAAGGATTTCATCTGATGTCCCCGGGGTGACCCTCAGTGGGTTGTCAGAGGCATCATGGGAAGAACAAGAGGCGCTGCCAAACATTGATTCCTGGTCCGAATGAGTCCCAGAGGGGCACGGCGAGCCGGGCCTCCCTTCTCCTAAGGATGCTGCGGCGTGCACTGCTTCTCGCATTTCCTGCAATGCCTGGCTGCGCAGCAGAGCAGCGCTTGTCAGCCATTTCCCCTTTTTCCTGTGAGTCTCAGCATGGGCCCACACAGTACCCCCGGCCTCTCTCTCGAAGCCATTCCAAACGTGTCCAGCCACTCCTGCACCTGTTGCGGCGAGGTAAAGAAAAGCTTGTCAATGTTTGAGATGATTTTCAGGTTAGCCGGAAACAGCATGGCATATCATATGCCTCTCTCTCCTAGTTGTCATTTAATCTCAATGAAAGGGGCTCTTTGCTTCTGAGTGTCTCTTGTGAAGTCCGGGAACATCATTATCTGCTGATTCCCAAGTGTAATGTCCCCTTTCATTCTTGCCTGTGTCAGTATAAAATCTCTGTCCTTAAAATGGAGCAGTTTGGCAATGATCGGGCGTGGTCTGGCACCCGGAGGCGGGGGCCTCGCCGGCATCGTGTGAGCCCGCTCTATTGCAAAATATTGCGAGAGGCCCTCAGTGGCCTCTTCTTTGCATATCCATTGCTCCAAATAAGTTTCCATTCTAGGTGCCTCCTGCTCTGCCTTTTTGGGAAAAGCAACCAGCCGTAGGTTACTTCTCCGCGCCCTATTTTCAGCATCTTCTGCTCGTGCTTCAAGTGTTTAAATCTGCGACGTCAATTCGGACACCGTTTTGGTTATCTTCTGGCATTCTGGGGCAAGTTGTTCCAGAGATTTTTCATTGGTGACCACTCTGTCAGTCAATTCTCAATGGTCATCCCTAAGGAGTGTCAAATCCACAGAAAGTGTGTTGATTTTAAGTTCCAGAGCGTCACAAGATGCTTGTATAGCGTGTAGTATAGTATCCAAAGTGGTCTCTTGGTACAGGGCCTTGTCAAATTTGTCGGCGTCCTTTTGGGATCCTCTTGCCACGTCGTCCCCAGGGCCATCACGCTTTTTTGGTTTACCCATGTCCACAGCCACCCTTAATCTTTCACAGGATTGAAGCCCACCTTGTATCATCCCAAGTGACCGTGTGGCTGCACACCTCCACTGCTATAGTTTTTAGGGCCTCAGCTGCATAATTCAAGAGTCCTTTCTGCACAATATGAGGCCGTCAGGGCACCTGTCATTGCTCATATCGCAATGTGGGATCCATCGCGTTCCACCGGGGGAGGCAACAAAGATCCAGCCTCCCAGTGGGCACCGCGCGGAAACCCCAGCCACGGGCCACAAAGTCATCTTCCGTTGCAGGCCACTTCATACAGGCCAGGTATCTGTACTCCCGCACCATGGAGTCAGGGTGTTATCCTAGCCCCCTGCTCGTCCCTCTTCCAAAGATGTGTGACCTCGGGAGCCAGCAGTCCACCGCTCCCTGCCCGAGTCCACCAAATGGCCTCCTTCCTGGCCATAATACGGGCTCCACACCTCTCTATCCCTCCGGGGGGGTATCAGGTCCCCAGCCCCCCTCGTACATGGCACACGGGCCCCGGCCAAGGGCCAAAAGGCCACCATTAGCCGCAGACCACCCCGACTGGGTTTAGTGCCAGTACTCACTGGGCAGGTCTCAAAAATGTCTTCAGGGCCTCCTCAGCAGTGTTGCAGTTCAGGAGTGAGACAGCGGGAGACACACCTCCAATCTGCGTCTCCTCCAGGCCTCTGGTGCTGGTGGCCCTGCCGCGCCGCTGCCCACCGAACCACGCCACTCCAGCCCCTGATCGAGCTCGGCTCAGCAGTCACCAACGGCCGGCGGCCCCCGTCACTCACCAGCAGGTCGATCTTCCACTCTGGGGCCCCAGCGCCATCTCTTAGGGCCGCCTACAGCGTCCCCGGGGCACCACCATCTTGCCCGTCAGTCGCTTTCTGCAGATCGGGCTGCCGCACGCCACAGGGCCCTACAGGATCCCCGCAGCCCGGCACACAAGGGCTGCCAGGGATTCCACCACTCCTTTCACCCCGATTCGGGTTGATTCCAACGGCTGGGGAGACAAGATGAATGTTGGATGGTCCGAGGCCGCCGGGAGCTCCGCGTTACGCGTGCTGTTCCATCGGCCGCAAGTCACGCCCCCTTCTTCTTGTGGTTATTGATGGGTCTTATTGAATATTAATAACATTGGTCACTACATGGCTAGGATACTCCATGTGATCCAAAAGGTTCATCAGCCTATACGTGTCCCCTTGTAAGTTTACTTACTAAGGACCAGGTGCGCTAACAGCACCAAGGTGGGGAAACGAGAGACCTCTGCATGGCTACTATAATCTTGATCTCAAAGGCAGGTATACCCTGGGAGCGGTGGAACTGCTGTAGACCCATCTTTCATTTGAATGTGAATGCCAAGGTCTTGAACAAAGCATTAGATAACAAACTACATGGTCAGATCTCTGACTTTATTCAGTAGGATCAAAATGGGTTCATCGGTGGACCAAATTGAATGTATGTGACCTACACATAGGGATAGCGGAGGCGGAGAGATTGGGCTCCCCTTGGTAGTTGTATCTTTGGACACATGTAAGGCCTTTGATTCCATCCACTGGCCCTTTTTGTTTTTTGTTATTGCAAAAATGGACTTTGGGCCTCGATATTTGAAGGGGTTATATCTCCTGTATGCACAACCTCAGACCCCAGTGAAGGTGTATGGGGTACTCTCTCAAGATTTTCCCATCTAGCAGGGTACATGACAGGGCTGCCCCCTCACCAATGTTGTTCGCCATTGCGACTGAAGTGCTGGCAGAATGGGTCAGGGTGGATGCTCAGGTATGAGGCTGGAGCAATTTGTGGGAGGATGGGATCTTGCTGGATGCAGATCATATTCTACTTTATATAGTGAACCTGGATGACTCCTAGCCATGCTTGGAGGGGCATATTTCAGAGTTACAGAATTTACTCAAGGCTGCAGATTAATTGGGAGAAGTTCCTGATCTTTCCACTAGGGGGTGGTCTGCTGGGAACAACCTCCCCTTGCCATTGAAGGTGGAACCCTGGCACTTTAGATATCTGGGCCTATGGATTTCAAATGAGAGCACCATACATAATATGGGCAATGTGGGTCGACTCCTACGGAGTTTACAGGGGTACTTAAAACACTGGAGGGTCCTATCGTTATTGTATTGGTGGCACTGTTCGAAATGATCGTGCTACCTCCGTTTGCATATATCTGGCAGAATGTATCTTTGCACTCCTGGATGCATTCTTCTGGGATATAGATGCCATGCTGCAGTCCTTCCTCTAGATGGGCGGACTGGTACTGATTGCAATGTTTTGCACAGGTCAGTTTTTGAGGGGGGTATTGCACTCCCAGATGACCAGAAATACTAAGAGGTCACAAAGGTGCAGGCCGTCTTTGAGTTGGCGTATGCCCCTCTGGCAGACCTAACGTTGTGGACGGACTGAGAGAGATTGGGAGAGAAATGCTACATGCACATTTTGTATAGGGGTGGGTGGCACGTGATGTGCCTTCAGCTACTGGTAGATTTGTCACTGTCTGGTGTAAATTGACAAGGGAGATGGGATGGGACAGGCGGCTGACATCACGTACCCATTGTGGATTTGCACATGACTTTAGCCCATCCCGGACATACCTGGTTTCAGAAAATGGGATATGATTGGCCTCTCCTCTCTGGCGGATGTGTGGGATGCAAATGAGATGGTCCTGTTTACATGTTTGCAGGCAGAATATGACATGGTTGCCTCGCAAATCTTTAAATAAATTACAGGCCAGGGGTCCTAGGTACGAAGAAGCCAAGGAGGACTCCCCAATAGAGCTACGTCTTTTGGGTGGCCACTTAGACAGCAAGGCCATCTCCCTTACATATGTGACATTGATGAAAAAAATGCAGGGGGTCTTAACACAACTGAGGGAACAATGGCAGTCTGAGGTGAGAGACCTAGCTCGAGGTTGATGTTGTGGAAGGAAAGGATGGAACTGTGCAGGGTGAAGGAAAAAATGGTGTATGAGGGTCGGGATGTATGTATTAATATGAGAAAATATGGGGGACTAGGATAGGGGTAACCGGACTTTGATCCTGGGGTGGGAGAGGATAGGGGGAGCTGAGTAGATGGAGTGCCCGAAGTTAAGAGGGGATAAGTGACGTAAAGTGTGGTCATGCTTTTCTAAGTGGTAGGCAGAGAGAGAGGTATACAGAGACCAGGTGGGGGTTGCCCTGTTGATGGCTGATGGAGTTGAATTTATTGGATTGATATGTTTTGGTTGTTCTTTTTTGTGCCATCCTGGTGGTAATGGAAATGCACCCCTGCCCTCAGTGCCCAACTGTACTGATGTCTGAGTCCCTAATGCTGTTTTTGTTGTCATAGACAAACATGGATCTTGTGTGTGTGCCAAGACATAGGCATGTCTCATGGATTACGGTTTTGTTCGACTGGGAGTGGAGACCAAGCACTACCCTCATAATGATGGAAAGCTACTGCATTCACCAGGAGTTAAGCAGCATGAGTGCAGTTGTCACGCCGACGTCAACACCCTGTTGAAGAAACCCAAAGCAGATCAAGATAACCCCATTAACTACTGACCTATCTCCCTCCTCCCCTTTCCAGCAAAGGTCATCAAAAAAATCATGAACAGCCAACTTTCCCGCTACCTGGAAGACAGCAAAGCGCTCGATGCCTCCCAATCCGGATTTCCAAAAACCACAGCACGGAGACCACACTCATGGCTGCCACAGATGATATCAGGACCATGCTCGACAAAGGCAAAACCGCAGCTCTCATCCTCTTGAACCTTTTCGCAGCTTTCGACACGGTTTGTCACCACACCCTTCGTACACGCTTACACAACACCGGGATCCATGGCAAGGCCCTCGACTGGATCTCCTCTTTCCTTTCCGGCAGAACCCAGAGTGTCCGCCTTCCGCCCTACCTGTCCGAATCCTCCGAAACCGTCTATGGCGTCCCTCAAGAATCCTCCCTCAGCCAACACTTTTCAACATTTACATGGCTCCCCTCGGCAACTTTGCACGATCCCACAACATCAACATAGTATCCTACGCAGACGACACCCAACTGATTATCTTCCTCACGAAAGACCCCACAACAGCAAGAAACTACCTCCACAAGGGACTTCACGCTATCGCTGACTGGATGGAATCAAGCCGCTTCAAGCTAAACACAGACAAAACAGAGGTCTCATCCTCGGCAGCAACCTCTCTGCCTGGAACGACTCCTGGTGGCCTGCATCCCTCGGAGCCGCCCCCACCCCCACCACCCAAGTACGGAACCTAGGCATCATCCTTGACTCAGCACTCAGCATGACTCAACAGGTCCACGCAGTCTCCTCTTCCTGCTACAACACCCTCTGCATGCTCTGCAAGATTTTCAAGTGGATTTCCATTGAAACCAGAAAAACAGTCACCCATGCCCTAGTCAGCAGCCGACTGGACTTCGGCAACGTGCTCTATGCAAGAACCACGGCCAAACTACAAAAGAAAATGCAACGCATCCGAAACGCCTCCGCCCGACTCATCCTTGACGTCCCACGCCGCATCCACATCTCAGCCCATCTCAGAGAACTACACTGGCTACCCGTATCGGAGAGGATCACCTTCAAACTACTCACCCACGCACACAAAGCCCTCCACAACACAGGTCCGGCCTATCTCAATGACAAACTCACCTGCCACACCCCCGCCAGCTCCGCTCCGCCAGCCTCACCCTCGCCTCCGTCCCCTGCATTCACCGCTCCACCACCGGAGGAAGATCCTTCTCTTACCTCGCTGCCAAGACCTGGAACTCCCTACTACTCCAACTACGCCAGACACAAGACCTCCTGGCCTTCAGAAAATACCTCAAGACATGACTTTTCGGCCATTAGTTCCCCCCCTCCCCAGCGCCTTGAGACCCTATCGGGTGAGTAGCGCGCTTTATAAATTGTTTGATTGATTGATTGATTGAGTTGTGGCAGCATACTGTGTAGTGGTCAGTTGGAGGGACAGGTCCTTTTTATCCTGTGTAAATGGGGTGAGGCCTAGAGGCTAACCCATTTTAAATTACCGCCTCTGTGTGCTGAAGTCACCTTTGACCTAAAAAAAAAGACATTAGCCTTGTTTGGTGTCTAGAAATGGACTTAAGGAAGGGGAGTTTGAGACCTCAACATTTTTTATCTGCCAAGCAGCCAGACATGCTGTTTGAGGAGGAGAAGCTCTGAAAGACTTCTGCCTGGAGCAAGAGCCCGCTAGTCTCCCTGCGGAGTGAGGGGACATCAGCCAGGGAATCCAAGACCACCTGCCCTGGAGCCTGAAGTACCAGTGCTTTCCTGCTTGCCAAGACCAGTGTGCCCTGTGACGAAGAGGAGAATGTTGGAGGGAGTGAGGCCCAGTGGGGAACCCAGTCGAATAAACTTCCTTTGCAAGGTGTGAGGAGACAGATGTTTCACTGATCGGGTTGATGACCATGTGCAGGGTGAAATTAATGACCCTCATATGCCAAAGGAAGGCTGCCATGAATTGAGGTGTGTGAATTGCTGCTCTGACTGGGCTGGAGCCCATGTGTAGTGTGATGTGGCGACCCTATGTGCCAGAAGGGGCTGCTGTGACAGGACTGCCACATAGTGAGGGCTGTAGACTATGCGGTAGTGGGCTGTGACCCCATATGTCATGAGGGGCCACCACGAAGGCCTTCACTGTGCCAATCAGGCCAGAGTCCATGCACTGTGAGGATATAGTAACCCCGAATGCCAGAGGGGGTCACCGGGACCAGCAAGTTGTATGACCTGCTCAGAGTCGTCACTGGAGGAGTAAGGCCACTGTGGGCACTTACCAGGGTGAAGGAATCACACCAAGATCTTTGTCCCATCACCTCTACCTCTCCATTGTGGGAGGAACCAGAGTCTAATCCTACAAGCGGCCACTGAGAACCTCTGATTGCTGCATAGGCATGATAGTGTGTAACAACACTACGACCACTGAGTGTGACCTACTTGGGCCAGGTGTAAGGAAATCACTAGAATCATCTGCTGGAACACCAGGACCAGCAAAAGGGGTGCGCCCAAGAACTCTGGCCGCTCCAATCCTGCAAGGTGTGGGTAAGACCAAGTTTGGACCAGTTTGCCAGGGGGAGCTTGCTGCTAGATAGTGCTGTGGCGCTGGAACACTATTGACTTTAGGGGTCGTAGTGAACTCTTGGCTATCATGGATGTTGCTACAGTGAATGGGGAATATGCATTACTGATAGAAGTAAGGAGGGAGTCGGACCCAGAAAAGCACCTAATTAAACACTAGTTCCCTGTCCTCAGGGCACTAGTGTGATGTCATATTTTTCCTTTTTGGTATTAGCGGTAGATATAAAATACTTCTCTTTTCTCATAAAAGTGACTTTCTGGCTCGACAATGATTTATTGTTGCTGCTGCCCAGCTTTTGAGTTGTGGGCCCATGTTCACTTCCCTATATCCACCTTCCCTGAGGGGGCCTTGAACTGCTCAATCATGTTACTACTGAGAGTCAAGTGTAGAAGGGGTACTTGGCCCAGTTGCTCAGTGTTCATAGTAGGCAAGCGCCGGAATATTAGGAATTACCTCAACACCCCAGAGTGGGGCCCAGTAGCCCCTGCTTGTACTGTAGCCCTCTGAAAAGGATTCTGGTATCATGATAGTACCCAGCCTTAAATTTGATTGCTGCCACATGCAGATATTGGGAATTTCTTGGAAAAAAAACGATTAAGTTCTGAGCATCTCATCCTGGATGAGATCACTGAGTTTGCACATTTCATAGAGCACACCTCCAGATGCATGGAATAAATGATGGTGCAAGGTGCAAGGGGAAAGCTAAAGTAGTGCACAGCATTAAGTTCAGTGAAAAACCAAATGTTTGTGGGGCTAAGAGCTTTTAGTTTAAGTGTCATGGTAAAGACATGGAAAATTGAGGGAATAGATCTGATGTGGCTAGTGACAAGAACTGGGGGGAAAGTCTATTGATGTGACTGGATACTATGACACACAGGCGGTCATTCCTACCTTGGCGGGCGGCGGTCGCCGCCCACCTGGTGGGAACCGCCAGAAGACCGTACCGCGGTCAAAAGACCACGGCGGTCATTCTGACTTTCCCGCTGGGCTGGCGGGCGACCGCCAATAGGCCGCCCGCCCGCCCGCCCAGCGGGAAAGCACCAGCAACGAGGAAGCCGGCTCCGAATGGAGCCGGCGGAGTTGCTGGTGTGCGACGGGTGCAGTTGCACCCGTCGCGATTTTCAGTGTCTGCCAAGCAGACACTGAAAATCAATGTGGGGCCCTGTTAGGGGGCCCCTGCAGTGCCCATGCCAGTGGCATGGGCACTGCAGGGGCCCCCAGGGGCCCCACGACACCCGTTCCCGCCAGCCAGGTTCTGGCGGTGAAAACCGCCAGAACCAGGCTGGCGGGAAGGGGGTCGAAATCCCCATGGCGGCACTGCTTGCAGCGCCGCCGTGGAGGATTCACAGGGGCAGCGGGAAGCCGGCGGGAAACCGCCGGCTTCCCATTTCTGACCGCGGCTTTACCGCCGCGGTCAGAATAGCCCCAGAAGCACCGCCAGCCTGTTGGCGGTGCTTCCTCCGTCCCCTACCCTGGCGGTCTCGGACCGCCAGGGTAGGAATGACCCCCACAGTCAGGTATTATGACATCATTCAGACTTCACTGGATGAAGCATTTGAAGCAGTGTTCATTAAGTGAGAAACAGGATTGTGGGTACTGGAATTAAAATTATTTTATTTATATTATTACATATATATTTAGTATGAAGGGTTGTTTGCACAGCAGTCTCAATGTTACATAAGGGTTAACTTTGCATAGTTGATGCATATGTACAAATGTGAACAAATGCTGCATTTGTTGAGTCCATCTTAAACGTGTAGCTTGTGATACCATATATGCCACCAGTTTTTGAAGGAAACAAGATATATTGGTTTAGCGTTCTTTCCTAGTCAGTCAGCCACTTTCTCTGCGCCCCTTAGCACCACCCCTCCCGCCACCATGTGTGCACCGTATTTAAAATAAGGCGCACCATGGGGCAGGGTAGGGGGCAATAGCGTAATTTTTCATGACGCTATTGATGTACTCTGCAGGAGTAGTGCCACAAGGCCCATTATAAATAATGGAAACCCCCTTTTAATGCTTGTTATGAGCAGGTGTGAAAATTGTCGCACAAAATGACGCAAATAAATCTTTTAGATTTCCTTGCACCATTTTTTCGCCCCCCCCCCCCTAATGGGGGAATGCCCCCTTTGCATCCATTATTCTTGGCGCAGGCATAATGTAGCACAAAGGGTTACAATGTGGCGCAATGCATTCATTGCGTCACTTTGTAAATATGGCACTAGGATTTTGGCCTCGTTGGGCCACATTAGGGTCAAAAACAATTATGCTAATGTGGCGCAAGGTGGCACTAGGGGCTTATAAATTTTCCCCTTTGTACATAGTGCATACTGCTTCATGGCCTGAACTGTTCATCCTTCTGCCTCACTGGTTGTGAAAGTCAACAATGGGTCTCTGGCATTTTTTCCAAGGGACATCAGAGAACTGTTCTGTAATGTTTGCATTCTCATTTCAATGGCTACATATTTCTTGAATTCACTTAACTATTATCTATTATGGGATACTACCAATGCTTTTATAATACTGCATTTATTCAGTGAGTTATTGCTGCTATCAATTAAATTACATTATTACTGTGTTGTTGTGGATGCTTCTACAATTTCTACATGTTCATTCTCACTTGCCCGCATTCGAAAGCAAGAAAAGCACTGCTGCCAAGACACATATCATACAACCAAATATGACATTCAGTTCACCTGCTAAAATTATACCAGAATTTTCCTAAATCCTTCACCGTTTACCGTGTTTAAAAGCACCAGTTCATTGAATTAAATTCTGCCACTAAGTTCTAGCCCTATTTAATAAGCACCACATATCTACATTAAATTATCTCCTCAGCTTTTTGTTTGTTCGATTAGCTTAAACAACTCAGCGTTTAATAACTCAGGGCCTCATTATGACCTTGCCGGCCAGTGGTAAGCGGTGTTCCGCCAGCTATTATGACCGTGGCGCAATAGCCACGGCCATACCGCCAGCCCCTCCACTATACCGGCCCCTCCCTATGACTGCTTTCACCTGCACCGCTGCCCTGGGGATTATGAGTCCAGACCGCCATCCTGGCCACGGCAGTAAACACCGCCATGGAAAGGCTGGCAGTAAGGGGGACTTGGGGTGCCCCTGGGGGTCCCTGCACCGCCCATGCACTTGGCATGGGCAGTGCAGGGGCCCCCAGGCATAGCCCTGCACATATTTCACTGCCCGAATTTCGGGGAGTGAAATGCACGATGGGTGCTGCTGCACCCGCTGCACATCAGCATTGCCGCCGGCTCTATTACGAACCGGCAGCAATGTTGATGTGACTTTTCCGCTCGGCCAGCGGACGGTAACACTGTTACCGCCCGCTGGCCCAACGGAAAAGTCGTAATAGGGAGCCAGAAATACCACCGGCACTGGCGGTATTCTGGCTCCCGCAGCCTCAGCGGTCTTTTCAAAAGACCGCTGAGGTTGTAATGAGGGCCCCAGTGTTTGTTACATCTGCACTTAACAGACTGCTTGCATATAATGTTAAATTCTGTAAATTACCACCAGTGTTGCTAATGCCTTTTGATTATTCAAAAGAATTGATTGTTAAATGTTCTAGCTTTAATAATGTCAGCCTTCTGTCATGAATTTAAGCACATGGTAATGTGGCACATTGTTTTGGTGGGGATTTGTGGGTTTTCACTTTGGAATGTGATGAGGTCTCCTGTTCTCCTCATAGGAGGACACCTAATTTTGGCAGCAAGTGTGATGAACCCCAAGCACCTTAACATGAGTATAAAGGTTTTAATCAAGGGACGGCACAATTTTGCCTCAAAACTGTGAAGCAGAAGATATGGCAGAAAGGGAGACATTCATGGAGAAAGGTGGCAGTGGAGGAGTCTCCAAAGGTGGAGGGAGGCAGAAAATAACCCCAGATCCAAAAATGGAAGGCACAAGTGGCAGAGATCCCCCTAAGGAGTTTGGAGGGGGAACAAGGGTTCAAGGGAGCAGTTGCGAGCAGCCATTGTCAGGTGGCACATGTGCTCCATTGAACCAGCGAAAACTTTCCCATTCGTCAACAAGAGGACAATCGCGCATGCTCTACAAGCGAAGAAAGAGACACATGCATGGCCTCTCGTACACTATGTGGTGGCAGCACGAGTGCACTAATAAGAAATTTGGTGGTCATCTTACTTTGGGATCACTGTAAGTCCGACTGCTCAGTTAATGTTTAATACTCAACATGATGTGAACAGTTTGGCACTAAATCGAAACTGGAGCAACAAACAATGTGGCGGTTGTGACATTTGAGAAATATCTGGGAGTGGTGAAGCAATAGGCAACTCATTTTCACAAGTTGTTATTATTCCACATTTGGAGTGGTGAAATGATAGCATTATTCAACAATTTATTACAATTTGAGTATGTGGTATAATGTCTGAAAAGCAGGATCATGCAGTAGTGTTCTCTGTGTGGAAGCATTGTACTTTAGTGGGGAAGAAAGCAGAATTTTACAGCACCATCATTTTTTTACCCTCCCTTGGTGAACTGAATGTCAAATGGAATAAGCGGAAGAAAGTTTTCGTAAACTACCCAAGGGTGTGTGGCACAAACTGAAGTGCAGAGAGGATACCTATTCTTCTTCCACATTGCTTGTTTGTGAATGAACTATACGTGTTGGAGAATTTACCTGAGTTTTCACCAAAGGAGATGAGGCATTTAAATTAATATATTATTGTTATTGTAAAACTTGATTTATATTACTTACTGAGAGTGAGCACGATACTTGAAAGATATAATTTTGGCTTGAGAAGTCAAGGAAAAGATGAGTCGGTGGAGGAGTTTGTCACTAGTCTCAGGAAACTGGCTTCAAGCTCTAAATGTGGAGGAACTTTAGAAGAGAGAATCAGAGATCAGTTTGTACTGTATTGCAATTGCGACAGAACCCGTAAAGAACTATGGATGAAGAATGAACCACTGTTAGAAGAAGTCCTCATAGTGGTGAAATGTGGCGAACACATGCTGAAATGTGTGGAGAAACATAGTGCTGAAATAGGGGGGGAACTAATATGTTTAATAATATGTTGAAAGACAATGCACCTGTGTGTGTAGTAAAAACACAAGTAGCACAAACAAATGATGCAGAGTTTAAGGGAATATTTTTTTAGGTGTGAGTTAGAAGGACATAAAGCGAATGACAAGGCATGCTCAGCTTAGTTTTAGACATGCAATGCTTGTTGTGGTTAAAGCCATTTCGGCAAATGTTGTAGAAGTAAAGGGAAGACGTTTCTTAAAAGTAAAATTTCAGAAGTGTGTTAGGAGGTGGTGTTACAAGTAAAAGAATTGGGCATAGAAGATTCAATGGAGGTTGTGATGAAGGATACCTTGGAGAAGAATTTCCCAGAAGGGAAAAAACTGTTGAGAATGGATGTCATGCCTGATAGGTATGGACACTCACTGATTAAAATGCTGGGCTATTTTGAGGAACGCATTGACGTGAGAAACAAAGACACACATGGTCAAGTTTATGTATCACATGCTGGAGACGTTCATAAAGGGATATCAATGATTATTTCACAATAAACTTGGGAAACTGGTTGAATATTAGCACAGGATAAAGTTGAAACACACATTTTGTGGTGTAAATTTCCAGTTTAAAATTGTGAAATGTGCAAAATAATTTCTCCAAGTAGAGAGCTAGGAACTAGAACTAGTCATTGTCACCATTCCCACGCAACCACCAAAGACTTTCATTAAGATCCAACTTCCATCCAGTTACCTATATGCACAAGAAAGTATTGTATTCCCACATCTTCCAGCATGCTGATGCCTTGACTGGATGATCCTTAAAATTTACACTCCTGAGATCAATGTCCACACTTAGTTAGTTATCTCACCTATCTGTGATGTGATGAGGGAAAGTGGTTATTGGCCCTGATAAAGACCCCTAGACCTGACTGAGTTTTTAGTGAGGGCTGGAACATGGTGGCTTTAGATTGATGTTTCTAGAGAACACTGTTGATCCATAGAAAATAAAGAATAACTTGGTTTTAACTATACCTTTGGTACCCTGTAATAAAGGAGAAATTCTTGGGGTATAGCAATAGGTATTTTTAAGCATGATCTGGACCCCTGCTATTGTCCAGTTTACATTTTATATTATACTCCCAAGGTTTTTGGTTCAGTCCTCCGCAGTAGTATCACCTTACCGGGGTGTGGATAGGCAGCAGATGTTGAAGCATGCTACTATTTAGTGGGTGAGGCATCTATTCCAATTTTTGGAAGAATCTGACCGGTGAATCTAATGACAGGTTAGGCTCAATAATAATTAAAACACTATTATGACAATATGATGGAACCCTTCTTGTGTTTCACTCTCTTAGTCACTGCTGTCATAACGCTGTGTTTCATTATTCTCATAATCGCTATTCATGCCTTTCTACATAGAACGCAGTTGCGTCCTTAAAACCTATTGAACCAAGATCCTGCTTCTGTTTTGTCTTTTGATGTATGAGACTCGTGTAACTGAGAGAAAGGGGTAAGACCTATACCACCATGACTTATCAGAGACGTCTATGTCATGTGATGGGCGGCCACAAATCACTTATACCTCTGGTACTGGTGAGTTGCTACTAGCTAGCTGGAAAGAGTTAGGCTGACAGTTGTCACTCGGCATGGGATCAGACTCAGTCCCCCATGCTCACTGGTTCTGCCGCCCAAAATCTACCATCTCGTTACCATATCAGGAGTCTACGACATGACGCTACCAACGTTGGTTAGGCACTGACTTTACAGATCTCCCAAGTATCTCTGTTTCATTACGTGCAAAAGGCACCCTAATTACCTTATACAGAGATGTCCGTGGTATTAGGGAATATCCTCCTCAGCTAGATAGGTAGTACCTATTTGAAGCTGTAGATTGTTCAAGCTGGAACCTTTAAAAGGAATCTTGGTGTTTCTATCTCTGAACAATTAAAATCCACTTTAAAAAATGGTGGACCAAAACAGGGTCGCAATTGCAGTGAACATGAGATGCCCTCTCACAACGCACTTAAGGAATAATGGCCTCACAGATGAGGGAGGAGAAATTACATTTTTTGTTGATGCACATGCAGAATACAGAACATCATTTTTTTAATTCTTGGGTCATCTTTCCAGCAGTAGATGGGAACACGCATACATTTCATCAATACACTCCAGCAAAAGCACCCGCACAATATAGACCTTATCTGTATTGAGAAATACCACTATCTTATCAAGAACACCAACATTGGCTTGATGGCGCCCTACCCCATGTTCCACAGAATGCTAGACCAGGTCTTTTAAGTAATGACGGACCTACATGGCCAGAATTGGTTATTTATACACCACACCCAAATGAAGGTAAAATGGCAGTGGCAGACGTACACTGCCTGTACACTAATTTAGTAGAAATATATAGGTGAATAATACAATTCATAATGCAAACTTTAAACACCGCCCCAGTTAGGGCTGCTTCAGGGCAACCACATGTGGCCATAGTAGGCATTAATCCTGCAACTGTGCATTTAATTATGGTAAAGTACACACCAAACCTGAAGAGATTCCATTTTGGTCAGCACAAAAAATAGTGCTTTGGAAGCAGTGTTTCCCCATGTGGGAACCCAAGATAAACATAGAATTCGTACAATGTGCTTGTCATTTGGGATGGTTCCTTCAGTGGACAACTGCGTCACTTGGGTGCAGTGTTTGCTGCACACTACACTATGGCAGATGGTACACTGACACCTGCAAATTTTCCAGAAGTGGTAAAACAAATTCAGAATGAATACCGGGCTGCCCCGGCCCTAGATCTGGGAATGCAATTAATAGGCAACTTTGCCACAGTATCCTCTATAATATTAAGTAACCTTAAAAGGTGAAGAGGTAGCAAATATTAAGTAACCTTAAAGGGGAATTGGTAGCATTGGAATTACGCCAGCAGCTCTGAGATGTTCCTGTACAGGATCAGGAGCGTGAGCTGCCAAACAGTATCGCTGAGACCTATTCTAGCATAGGTTGGGATAGTCTGGGGGCCAGAGCAAGTAAATTACAACTACAAGGTATATCCCATAAGGATTCTACCAAGAAAGGAGTGGAGGGTTCTAAAAATGCTGGGCTAAAGAAAAACAAAATAAAGATAATACAAAATGAAGGGGAGAATCTCCACTTTAGGAGACCTCTGAAAAATTATACAATTTGAGAAATAGAGATAGTTTAAAAACGCCTGATAGATATCAATATATTGATACACGCCAATCTCATTCCTTTCAGGAGTAACCGGACAAAGGCAGTGGGAGAGGCAGACATTCCGAACAATGAAACAAGTACGTGAAACTGAGAAAAAATTCACAACGCTCATATGATCCTTTCATAAAAAAGGAAGAAAAAGTACCCCAACAGAAACCACAATTCAAAAAGAAAAAAGTGGCAGCAATTTAAGCTAGAAATACATTCATAAGACCTCATTTACGAGGCCCTTGAGCCACTGGAGCATCACTTTGAGTGACGCTCCAGTGGTGCTCTGCCCTGCTCCATATTTACTGCTCCATTTGCTTATAAATGAGGACCATAATAAGAACTTTACTGAAGAACAGGACTTGGGGACTGACTCTGCTAGACAGAGTGACAGAGGACACCATAGTTTGCTGTAATCTTCAAGAGCTACTGAAGGTCACAGCAACTGACAACTATTTAGAAGTTGAAACTGCAGACATGTGGGTATCCCCCTCCCAAATAGGGTTTACAAAGTGAAAATACAAATTGAGGGAGACACAGAGCGCACAATTAAAGCTATATTCTGGGAATAATTGACGTTATTTATGACATCCTATTGCCAGAAAACGATTGGCCACCAGAAATTGTCCATATTCTTCCACTAGGTGAAGATGTCATTATGCCATCTTTCTCGGTCCATGTTCCTGAAGAATTAGCGCAGGCTTACGCAGAAGATTGAGCATTGGCATAAGCCCCAGCACTTTATCGCACCCATGTAGGATGGGACAAAGACCATACAATACCAATTAGATCAACTCCACTTCCACAACCACAATAACCCATTAAGCATGAGGCTAAAGCACCAGTGAGAGAAATACTCACAAAACTGGAGTACCATGGTTTAATAGAACCCTGCGAATCACCAATGAACAATCCTTTGTTCCCCGTAGCTAAGCAGGACCATTCATATAGATTAGTCTTAGACTACAGACACCTAAACAGTCACACATGCACATTTGCAATACAAAATGCATACATCACAGCATTCATTAACAATCTAGTATGCAAAAAATAGAAAACAACCTTGGACATTTCCAATTTTTTTTTCAGCCAAAATACAGCACCTGCAAGAAGAGATTTGACTGCCTTCAGCACATTAGGCTCGCAAAGGACATTTTCTCAACTCCCACAGGATATAAGAACAGTCCTGGGCTGTTCTCAGCACGTGTAATATTTACATTACATGACATTGACGATATCTACTTGAAAGACAACAACCTGGTCACATACCTAAAGAGGATGGACTGCATTGTAGTGTGTTTTGCTGAAATAAGCTACTAATTTAATTTCAAGAAAACAAAAATTGCCTTTCTCAGTGTACTGTTTTTGGGATATGAGTTATCGGATGAAGGAAAGAGCCTGGCATCCCACTTTCTGGAAAAGTGTGCAGAATTATAACAACCAAACACCATCAAAAAGCTACAGTCTTTATTGAGCTTTTTCAATTTTGGTGGAACATACATTTCAGATTATGCACAAGGCATAAAACCACTTTATGACTTGATACGCCCGCACTTTTCAAGTAAATATTGGCTGGTTGAACACACACGCATTCTCAGAGCATTACAATAGGATATGCTTGAAGCAAAACACTTGCTTATGTGATAATAAAGCAAACTTGGTCATCAGAGTAACTGCTGGTGCCATCACCTACCTAACATTTAATGAAGGTGACCCTGTCCGTCTAGCATACAAATCACATGTGTACTCAACAGCTGACCAACGCTTTGCTCCCACTGAAAAAAACTCTGGCTGCTGTTCAGATGGCTGTCATAAAAGAGAGACTTCTAGCCCAGGGAATACCACCTTTAGACACTGACAAAAGCCAGTGTTTCAAAAGCAAAGACACTACATCCACATTGGATTCACTGGGCCACCTCTCTGACTGCCACTGATGTTGATTATGTTTTTGATTTAAAACATCAGACACAAAGGTTCCTTCAATATAACTTGAATACCCAACACCTACAAACATTTTGCCTCTTGATCAGTCCCAATGATAATATATACTGATGGTTCAGCACAACCAACAGTAGGCACAAACATCAATACTCCTCTGCATGCCCAGGTGTGAGCAGATTCTTGAGAAAAGGCAAGTTCCACCCCCAGAATACATATACGCAGACATTAGGAGACTGAACTGCACAACTGGCAGAACTTAAGGCTATAATATTGTCCCTGGAGCATAGGATCCTGACCTTCTGACACTCATTGTGAGTGATTCTAACAATTGTGTCCAGTCCTTTCATGTTTACCTGCATTAATGGTGCCAGAATGGGTTAAGAACTCAAAAAGGAACACTGTCAAACACTGACTCCTGTGGGGGAAGGTAGCTGATCTAAAGGAGACTCTTACAAATACCAATGTAATACATACACAGGTCATCAACGTGTAGGAATACACGTTGCAGGAATTACCATGGCTGATAAAGCAGCCAAATCATCAGTAGCCATGGCTTCTGTTGCTGCAATTTCTCATTCCAAGATGAGGTTGGATGATGAAACGCTGGCTGCTGTGGAAGCTTCAGCTGACAGCAAGCCTTTGTTAAAGGCGTATCGTGCCAAGTATTCCTACCATCTCAGCACCCAAAATGTTGCATTTGTAACAATACCGGAGGCGGATGATTGCGTAATCCCCAACAAAGATCAAAGATTAAACCTAATAAAAGGAGCACATGAAGGGGTTGCTTCTGCTCATGCAAGTGTGGCGGCTACAATTACATTATCACAAAAATGCTGTTGGTGGCCAAATCTATATAAACAGGCCAACAGTATATCCTTTGTTGTGACATCTGTCAACAAATAACAAAATCCACCATCAAAAGCCCATTGCAAACACGCCTCCTAATTTCCTGGACCATTGTGTCCTCTAAAACCTGAGTGCATACAAAACATCTTAGTCTCTGTTGAATCTTGCAACACAAAAGGATGATGGACGGAGTGCTGAACAATGCAAACACTCGCCCCCAGTCACAGATCTGGGTTTAATCCATCGTTCTTTTGCTCACCATGCCACCCCAGATCTGTGACTGGGAGTGAATGTTTGATTTGTTCTGCATTCCATCCATCTTCTGTTGTTTTTGCATTTGTCGCCCCAAGTGGGAAGGGTATGCCCAGACGTGGCTCCTGTGCTTGCTATGCCACCAGATTCAAGCTAGCCTGGTTGATGAAGGGTGATACCCCGAAACCGGTCCCAGGATGCTTGTTTCTGGTCCAGGGAGAACCTGGCCTGGTAGTTCGGGCTGGACTGTTCCCATTGGGAACAGGGTCAAGACTGATTTGCATATGGCTGGGTCTAAGCTGGAATGGCATGGCAAGCAAAATAAATTATGGATTAAACCCAGATCTGTGACTGGGGGTGAATGTTTTATTTGTTCTGCATTCCGTCCATCTTCTGTTGTTTTTGCATTTGTCACCCCAAGTGGGAAGGGTATGCCCAGGCGTGGGTCCCGTGCTTGCTATGCCACCAAATTCAAGCTAGCCTGGCTGACGAAGGGTGATACCCTGAAACCGGTCCCAGGATGCTTGTTTCTGGTCCAGGGAGGACCTGGCCTGGCAGTTCGGGCTGGACTATTCCCATGGGGAACAGGGTCAAGACTGATTTGCATATGGCTGGGTCTGAGCTGGAATGGCATGGCAAGCAAATAAACTGATGGATTAAACCCAGATCTGTGACTGGGGGTGAATGTTTGATTTGTTCTGCATTCCGTCCATCTTCTGTTGTTTTTGCATCTGTTCAATCTTGCTCCAGGTATCTATGGGTATGACCACACCAGTCAGCTGACACTCAAAATGTTATTAACGGTTTGCATGTCTTTATCGGGACATATGCAGTTGATGCTTCCCATTTGGACCAGGGCCTTGCCTTGCCCTCCAGGTCATTCACAGACACCATGGTGACAATGGGGGTTCAACTACATTTCTTGCCTCCATATCATCCCAAGGAAAACACTGTTGTGGAGCGGAAGAACAAATACTTAAATTAATCCTTGTTAGAAATGGGGTCTCTAGTTGCCAGTCAGTTTGCACTCTGTCCAAGCAGGGACCCTCACTCTAGTCAGGGCAATAGAGGTACACACTTGGATAACCCCTGCACACCCCTTTGGTAGCTTGGCACAAGCTGTCAGGCTTATCTATGAAGCAATGTGTAAAGTATTTGTACCAATACACACAGTAATACAGTGAAAACACTAAAAAATGGACACCACATCAGTTTAGAAAAATAGGTAATATTTATCTAAATCAAAGAGGACCAAAACGACAAAAATCAAACATACACAAGTCAAGATATGAATTTTCAAAAGAATAAGAGTCTTACTACATAAAAATACAAAAACAAAGAGGGGAAAGGAGGTTGTGGGGCTGGGTCTGTCCTCCTTATAGTCTTATATAACATTACAAAAGAGGCCCAGCTAAAAGAACTAGCACAGGATGAACAGGAAAAAGGATTTTCCTGTTAGAAAAACCCTCAACCACCAGGGTTACCCCTTGGTGGCATGGATCATCATTGGGTTTCTTCCCGATCCTTTGCGGAGGGGGCATGCTACGATCTACAGGATACATGGGAGCACTGATGTAGTCTTGTCAATGTGAATCACAGGAGGGATAGGAGTGGTTGGGTTTTAGGTGAGATAAAAATACCTGTCTCCTAGTAATTCCATGATTTAATAGATCTCTTGGAGGCAGTACGATTAAAAAGGGGCTGCGGAAGTAGGTGATGTAATGTACCTGAATTCCTAGTCTACATGTTTCAGAGCCTTACCCCTAGGCTCCTCTTCAGGGCCAAGGTGGACTTTTAGCTGGGCCGCTTTTGTAATGTTACTCTTAGAAAGCAATGGAAACGTTAATTTTATACAAAGTACCTGGTTTGCATCAAAAATAAAGCCGCACAGGTGAGCGTGCATCAGAAAAGTCAGTAATGCGTAGATTCCTTACTCGCAAGTGAAGCTGTGTGTAGTTTCTTCTCCGGTCGGGTCTGCGATGTGTCATTTTTCTCCCTTGCCAAAAAGCAATGCATCAATTTCCAGCTAGGGCTCCTCAGATCCGCGCAGGTTCACGATGGCTTTGACGCACAGGGACAATGCGTCAGAAATCAGGTTGCATGGTGTTAGAAAACCATGCTGTGTGGGGTTTGCGTCATTAAAAGCAGCTGCAAGCCTGTGTTGCATCATTTCTCCGCCAGTGATGCTTCGATCTCCCAGCCACAATGCAGGTGGAGCAGCGATTTTAGCAGTGAAGTGGGAGGCCGTTCATTTATCAGCCACGTTGCAGATGGTGCCTTGAAAAATTCCCCCCACAGCATTCTGTGCATGGATTTCAGCTCTTGTTCTGCTAACTTCTCCTTTCAAGAGCCCAGGGACTAGATAGGGCACCACTTGGCATGGCAGGAATCTCAGCAGAGAGTCCAAATGCTGGAAGAGGAAATCTTTGATGGCTCTGAGACCTCAAAACAGAAGTCAAGCTCAGTTCAAGCCATTGGAGATTCTTATTCAAGCAGGAATGCACAACAAAGTCCAGTATTTGTCCCCTTTCACAGGCAGAAGCAGCAACTGCAGGATAGCCCAACAAAGCACAGTCACAGGCAGGGGCAGACCTTCTCCTCAGCTCTTCAGCTCTTCTCCTTGGCAGAGGTTCCTCTTGGTTCCAGAAGTGATCTAAAGTCTGGGGTTTTGGGTCCAATACTTACTCCCCATTCTGCCTTTGAATTAGGCAAACTTTAACCCCTTCCCCGCCATGGACGTAATGGTTACGTCCATGGCAGCGCCCGTGTGGCGCCATGGACGTAACCATTACGTCCAGCATACTGCCCTCTGGAGAAGCGCTAGCGCTTCCCCCGAGGTCCACCCCCCCCCCAGGGGGGGCAGAAACCTCTAGGCGCCAGGGAAAAAAAAAATGTTGCTTTTTTTTTTGTTTGTTTGTTTTTTTAGAGATGGGGAGCGAAATTTGGCAGGAAATTTGTGGCTCCTCTCTGATTCCAGAACTTTCTGTCACCAAAAGTTGAGGAAAATGTGTTTTTTTAGCCAAAGTTTGAGGTTTGCAAAGGATTCTGGGTAACAGAACCTGGTCAGAGCCCCACAAGTCACCCCATCTTGGATTCTCCTAGGTCTCTAGTTTTCAAAAATGCACAGTTTTGGTAGGTTTCCCTAGGTGGCGGCTGAGCTAGAGGCCAAAATCTACAGGTAGGCACTTTGCAAAAAAACACCTCTGTTTTCTTTAAAAAAATGTGATGTGTCCACGTTGCGTTTTGGGACATTTCCTGTCGCGGGCGCTAGGCCTACCCACACAAGCAAGGTATCATTTTTATAGGGAGACTTGGGGGAACATAGATTAACAAGTGTTATTGCCCCTTGTCTTTCTCTACATTTTTTCCTTCCAAATATAAGAGAGTGTGTAAAAAAGACATCTATTTGAGAAATGCCCTGTAATTCACATGCTAGTATGGTCACCCCGGAATTCAGAGATGTGCAAATAACCACTGCTCCTCAACACCTTATCTTGTGCCCTTTTTGGTAATACAAAGGTTTTCTTGATAGCTATTTTTCACTCTTTATATTTCAGCAAATGAATTGCTGTATACCCAGTAAAGAATGAAAACGCACTGCAGGGTGCAGCTCATTTATTGGCTCTGGGTACCTAGGGTTCTTGATGAACCTACAAGCCCTATATATCCCCGCAACCAGAAGAGTCCAGCAGACATAACGGTATATTGCTTTAAAAAATCTGACATTGCGGGAAAAAGTTACAGAGTAAAACGTAGAGAAAAATTGCAGATTTTTTCACGTCAATTTAAATATTTTGTTTTTTCAGTTGTTATTTTCTGTAGGAAACCCTTGTAGGATCTACACAAATTACCCCTTGCTGAATTCAGAATTTTGTCTACTTTTCAAAATGTTGCGGTTTCTGGGATCCAGCATTGGTTTCATGCCCATTTCAGTCACTGACTGGAAGGAGGCTAAAAGCACAAAAAATCGTAAAAATGGGGTATGTTCCAGTAAAATGCCAAAATTGTGTTGAAAAATTGGGTTTTCTGATTCAAATCTGCATGTTCCTGAAAGCTAGGAAGCTGGTGATTTTAGCACCGCAAACCCTTTGTTGATGCAATTTTCAGGGAAAAAACCACAAGCCTTCTTCTGCAGCCCTTTTTTCACATTTTTTTAAAAAAAATGAAATTTTCACTGTATTTTGGCTAATTTCTTGGCCTCCTTCTGGGGAACCCACAAAGTCTGGGTACCTCTAGAATCCCTAGGATGTTGGAAAAAAAGGACGCAAATTTGGCGTGGGTAGCTTGTGTGAACAAAAAGTTATGAGGGCCTAAGCGTGAACTGCTCCAAATAACCAAAAAAAGGCTTGGCACCTGAGGGGGAAAAGGCCTGGCAGCGAACGGGTTAAAGGAAAGACTCTGTTGTTCACAAGATCCTGCATTGCCCAGACCAGGCCTTAGACATACACCAGGAGGTTGGAGAGTGCAATGTGTGATGGCAGGCAAAGCCAATTCAGGTGTAAGTGACCACTCCTCTCCTACTCTAGCTCAGATGGCTCATCAGGATATGCAGGCTACAACCCAGCTTCCTTTGTGTCACTGTCTAGATGAGATTCACAAACAGCCCAACTGTCAGTCTGATCCAGACAGGGAATCCACAAACAGGCAGAGTCACAGAATGGTTTAAGCAAGAAAATGCCAACTTTCTAAAAGTGGCATTTTCAAACTAACAATCTAAAAAACGACTTCTCTAAAAGATGTATTTTTAAATTGTGAGTTCAGAGACACCAAACTCCACATTTCTATCTGCTCTCAAAATTGAATCTGCACTTTAAGAATATTTAAAGGCAGCCTCCATGTTAACGTATGAGAGAGATAGGCCGTGCAACAGTGAAAACCGAATTTGGCAGTATTTCACTGTTAGGACATGTAAAACGCATCAGTACATGTCCCACATATGACATACACTGCACCCTGCCCATGGTGCTAACTAGGGCCTACTTTAGGAGTGCCCTACATGTATAAAAAGGGAAGGATTAGGCCTGGCAAGTACTCACTTGCCAGGTCGAATTGGCAGTGTACAATTGCACACACAGCCGCTGCAGTGGCAGGTCTGAGCCGTGTTTACATGACTACTTATGTGAGTTGCACAATCAGTGCTGCAGGCCCACTATTAATATTTGATTTACAGACCTGGGGCACCTCTACTGCACTTTCCTAGGGAATTACTAGTAAATCAAATATGGTAATCATGGAAAAGACAAATAAACATACACTTTACACAGGAGAACTTGCACTTTAGCACTGGTCAACAGTGGTAGAGTAGCCAGAGTACCAAAAACAGCAAAAACAGAGTCCAGTACACAGTCAAAACATGGGAAGCAGAGGCACAAAAGACAGGGGAGACCACACCAAGGATGCCAGGTCAAACATGTGTCCCCCCAGCTGAAAGTGGGGCAAACTACATGACCTCATGGGAGTTCTTTTCACTAAGGCTGAAGAACCTGGACAGACATAATTGTTGGCATGTTCTGTTCCAGGGCAGTGTACCACCATAAGGTCCATCCCCTGTATGGTAATAGACCACCTCAACAGTTTTGGATTCTCACCCTTCAACTGCATTAACCATCTGAGGGGGCCAGTGGTCAGTCTCAACCCGGAAGTGAGTCCCAAACAAGTAGGGTCTTAGCTTCTTCAGCTCCCACACCACAGCAAAAGCTACATGCTCAGTTGCACTCCACCTACGTTTCCGAGGAAGTAACCTACTCATGAAGGCTACAGGTTGACCTAGGCCGTCGTCATTTAGATGTGATAACACTGCTCCTACACCATGCTCTGAAGTATCAGTCTGCATGACAAATTCCTTGGAGTCAGACACCTTCAGCATTGGGTGCCATGCACATGGCTGTCTTCAGGGCATCAAAAGCTGTCTGGCAAGATTCAATCCAGATCACCTTTCTGAGCTGGTTTTTGGAGGTTAACTCAGTCAAGGAAGCAACAATAGTGCCATACCCCTTGGCAAACCTCCTATTGTATCTGGTGAGATCTAAAAAGAATGGTGTCAATTCTTGGCTATAGGGGTGCGACCTGCCCACTCCCCACCTGATGTCCCAAGTACACCACAAAACCCTGCCCTATTGGGCACTTGCTAGCCTTAATAGTAAGGCCTGCCTTGTGCAGGACCTTTGACACTTTGCAGAGGTGCTGCAAGTGTCCCTCCCAGGAGGAGCTGAACACAGCAACGTCATCCAGGTAAGCTGCACTGAAATCATCCAGCCCAGCCAACACCTGATTGACCAACCTATGAAAGGTGGCAGGGGCATTCTTCATCCCAAAGGTCATCACCCTAAATTGGTAGTGCCCATCTGGGGTGAAAAATGCAGACCTCTCCTTGGCCCCCTCAGTCAGGGCAATCTGCCAATATCCAGACGTTAAGTCAAGCGTGCTGAGATATTTGGAAGCCCCTACCCAATCAATGAGCTCGTCAGCTCTGGGGATAGGGTGTGTGTCAGTCTTAGTGACCGCATTTAGTCCACGGTAATCCACACAGAACCTGAGTTCTGGGGTGGTACCAGGAGCAGCAACTTTTGGGACCAAGACCACTGGGCTGGCCCAAGGGCTACTGGAGAACTCAATTACCCCAAGGGCTAACATTTTGAATACCTCATCCTTTAGGTGTGCCCTAACCTTGCCAGTCACTCTGTAAACCTTATATTTAACAGGAGGACTGTCCCCGGTGTTCACATCATGTGTACACAGATGAGTGACCACTGGGATCAAGGAAAATAAAGGGGCAAACTATCCCAACACTTAGCAACATTCCCTCTGTTGCTCTGGGGTGAGAGAGGGGGAGAGGTTCACACACTTCACTGACCCATCTTTCTCTTTGGCAGACAAGCGGTCAGGAAGAGGCTCAAGCTCATCCTCCATCCCATCATTTATTGCCAAGAGCATTGTTACTTCTGTCCTCTGAAAATGAGGCTTGAGGAGATTGACATATAGGACCCTCAAAGGGTTCCTGGAAGTCCGCAAGTTCACCAGATAGGTGATATCACTCTTGCGCTCCACTATCTCAAATGGCCCAGCCCAAGGACCAGAGTGGCATTCTGGTTGCATCAGTGCCTCATATCTTCCTGGCGAGATTCTTGAAGCGGGCTGTCTGGTTCCTAAAAGCCAGCATGTTAATGAATACATCCTGTGGGGGCTTACTGGAGGCCTTCTCCAAAGTAACTCAAAAGTAAATCCAAGACCTTTTTGAGGAACCTCTCAGCAGGTGAACAGAAGGCATGGCAAGAGGGCATCCTACTTATGCCTCAAGGGCTCTGACAGGCCCATGATCATGTCTTTCAAGGCGCAGTTGACTCTCTCAACCAGACCGTTATTTTGGGGGTGGTAAGGAGTTGTGAACTTATCTGTCACCCCACACTCCTTTCACAAAGACTTCACATAGGTTGATATGAAGTTGGTACCCAAATCAGATATCACCTCCTCTGGGAACCCCATGAGGGTAAAAAAGCCCCATCAATGCATGTCCCACCACAGGGGAGGTGATTGACCTCAAAGGAATGGCGTCTGGGTACCGGGTGGCATGGTCTACCAAGACCAGGCTGAACCTGTTGCCCATGGCTGTCTTGGAATCCAGAGGCCACACAATTTCACTACCAACCCTTCCAAAGGGGAGTGCTGACCACAGGAAAAGATTGGAAGGGAGCCTCAACGTTCCCTCCACTCCTATAGTGTGCATCTGAGTGCCTGTGCATTTGGGGCCAGTAAAAGTGGGTGACAAGCCATTCAAAGGTCTTGTCCTACCCCAAATGCTAAAGGCACATCATGAGCCAGACCCAGTAGAATGGCACTGAAACACTACCACCAGCACACGGGTTGACCCAGGCTCAGCAACCTTAGGCTCAATATAACTTCTGCCGGGTTCCAAAGAAAACCTCTTTGTTTCAATTGACAAGGTCGTTATACCATGTGGCCAGTCCTACACAGTAGACCACAAGGAATCCTGAGCAGTTCCTGAACTCCTCCCACTACCAGTCAGGATGTGCCTCCTCAAAATGTAACCAACAGTGATGAGACTTCCCTGTGTTTGAGGAGGAAAATGAGCTTTCATTAGTATTAGTCTCTACATCTTGGACAAGAAATATCCAAAGTTCTGAGCAATATTGCTCAAATTCTTCACAAGTTCATGGACTCATTTTTTACGAACCACGAAGGGACACATCTGCCAGTTCTTCTTCTCCAACACCGGCTCCGGTGTTTGCATGAACTGCTTCTGGATATTTTGCCGACAATAATAATTATTTTTTTAACTCTTCAACAGCACCTGCATCAAGGGCATGTAAGCTATTCAATTGGCTTAAAACTAACTATCTGATTTGTTCATGGAATTATCTATGGCTAATGTTAATAGTGCTTGCCTTCCTTCTTCAGATTGGTTTTGTCATTGTTTACTTTCTGCTGATACATGGTCACTATCTTCCTGAATGCTCTGCTCTTGAACTGGTGGATGAGGTATTGAAGCTTCGCCTGTCCTCACATAAGGTCCTCAGAGACTTGTCCTTAGTGAACATTTCAGCTTTACCAATTCCTGATGGTAATGTTTGGGATAAAGTGTCATTTGATATATTCGGGCCGATGGAAATGATTCAAATTCCATATGTATTCAAAGTCTCTATACCAAACAACAGCAGATTATGGAGAAATGTTCTGTTACCATCATTACGAACATCACTTAACACATAAAGCCAGCCCCCTGAGAACTGTTCATATTTATACCCAATGGGAACATTGTTCAGTTCAACCAGTGGGGAGTTCTAAAACATACGTTGAAATGTTTGTATATTTTTCAGGGCATGATTTCACAAATGCTGAGTCGTATAATTTTAAATTGTCTCCTATGAAATTGTAGAATGCCCTGTTAACTGACACCAAATTAATCTATTCTGATTCCTTTGTTTCTCAGTTGGCTATTGAAGGCTATGAATTATGGTTGAAGTTGATTGACTTATAGAGTGTGTGGGGAACTAGAAATTGGCAAATACAAGGATGGGAAGCTTTGTTTAGAGCATGCCTTATTCCACTGTAAATTACATTTTTAAATTAAACTGAACAACAGATGAGTTGTTTAGGCTTAGCAAAAATTAAGGCATTGAATGCGCAGAGGATTCCGTCACTAGCTAAATTTGACAAATGACAGAAGATTTTAAATGTCACTGAAGAAGGGTTGGTTAAAAATAGAACATTTCTATCAACACTTTAAGATCCAGTGGACACAAATTGTTATCATGTGTGTTTTGTAAACTCCACAGGGAGTTTTAGAGCGAGCCAACCTGACCCTCGTTACATATCATCACAACACTCTGGTATTGTCACCACATATACAGGCATATTAATGAGCCCCTAACGCCACCTTGTAAACACAGCCCCTTCAAACGTAGCCTGCATAGAAAGAGCATAATGCCAGAAATAATTGTTTATGTGCAAGAAGGTGTCCCTTCCTGCACATAAACCATAATTCAAACAATCATTCAAAATGAAACTTTGGCAAAATCACCATTAGTGGTTGTTTATGTGCAGGAAGAGACACCTTCCCACACATAAACAATCAAACCCCTCAACGCAGACATCCTTGCACAATGCGTTGTTCTTTTATATTTACAAAACAGTGCACCAGGGTACATGTTAGGACAATAGCAACATAATTTTTTACGCTATTGTGGTGCTGTGCTAGATTAGTGTAGGTAGGAATGTTAGGTACACTATTATGACAATATGGTGGGAATCTTGTTGTATTTCGCTATCTTGGTCACTGCTGTCATAATGCAGTGCTCCATTTACCTCATAATCGCAATTAATGCCTTTCTACATAGAAAGCAGTTGCTTCAATAAAACCTATTGAACCAAGATGCTGTTTCTGTTTTGTCTTTGCATGTATGAGACTCATACAACTGAGAGAAGTGGATAGAATCTGTTCGACCGCAACATCCCTGAGGAGTCTGAATGTCATGCAATGGGCTGCCACAAATCACTTATACCTCTGGTACTGCTGAGGTGCAGCTAGTTAGCTGGAAAGGGTTAGGCCGACAGCCGTCACATGCTATGGGATCATGCTCAGTCTCCCGCACTCTGTGGTGCTGCCGCCTAAAAAACAGCAGTCTTTTGACCATAACAGGAGTCCACAACAGTTGAAATGGATGAGCAAAAGAGGAAACAGCAGAGAAAAACAAGAGAGGAAAGAAGAGGGGAGAAGTGGTTGTATGGGACATTACTAACATGAGAGAAACAAAAAAAAGAAAATAACAAAAAAACAAGACGGGCAGGGAAAAAGTGTGAAAAAAAGATAAGGCTTGAGTAGAAAAGGCAAAAAGAAAAATAGAGTATGGGGTATAGTCCAAAAGAAAAAGAAAACATATTTTTTTTTTAAAATACTATCAAACAGTACATGAAAACAAACTGTAATAACTAAAAAGTTTAAAAAGGATGTACACAATTCAAAGCAATAATAATTGGTGGTATACATTTTGAAAATATAAGGTACAATAAACAACCTTTGGGCATGTGTGAAAGGGGGCATCTGAGTGGAAAAGCATGGGAAATCAGCCTTTCCATTACCATGGTTGGGCTAGCCTGGTGCCACTCAAAGCAGCAATGGGGATCCCATTCACTTCAACCTGGTGGAAGTGAAGGCTCCCATCCTAAGGGATCACCAGTTTACTGTCTGAATCTACCTCCCAGCTAAGGGAGATCATGGCATGGTCTAGGGCCTGTCCCTTGGTACTACTTAGCCCTAAGGCCACATTGGTCACTCCTGTAGAGGTTCCACTAGTGGGTGGTCTCTGAGGACAGATGAAGCTCAGTTCTTGTGTCCTTCCTGGGTACACTCAAAGCAGTGGGGTTGGAAATGGGGTGCACTGGGCCACTGCCCACCAGACCCTCCCCCTGTATCTCAGAATGGGCTAGGGAAACTTTCCCTCTATCTTACTCTAGGGCATGTCTGGGTTACTTTGAACCTTACCCTCCCTCTCCTGGGTGTGGAACGTGAGCCACCTTTCCTGACGTTACTCCCAGGTAACTTCTTGTGGGTGCTGGTGCTGAGTCAGAGGTCAGTCTCGTTATCAAGGCCTCTAGGTTTCGTCAGCTTAATATCAATCAGGTGTTGGCACAGCTCTGCAAAACTAAGACTAAAAATGTGCTCTCTCGCCACCAAATTGCACAGTCCCCGGTAATCTTTTACTTCACTGCCATCCACCCAAACATCCAGTGTCTTGTAAAAGAAATACTCATGATCCACCCAAGACTGATGGAGCCCTAAACGTCTGCCTATAATTTTCTGGGGTGAGGCTATACTTCCTGACAAGGGTGTCTTTCTGGGGAGGATACCTTATCCTGTCCCCCTTCTCTAGGGCTAGAAGGTCATCTCTCCCTTTGCTCAGTACGTGCCTCCAGTGATTGGCTCCCTAATCCTCCTCAAAGACCCTGTTCATCTCCAGAGCAACCTAACAGGCATCAAACCATTTGTCAATGTGATCTCCCACAGCAAATGTAAGCACCGGATCCTTTGAAATATGGACCCACTTATCTCCAGAGGGCACTGCAGGTATGTTGCCACCACTGGTGCTGGGCTCCACTTGTTTACCTTGTCAGCTCTCTGAGACTTAGATTATGAGCCATTCTCCTCTCCTCCATCGCTAATTTATTTTCCACCAAAGTCTCTCACAGCTTCAAACTTTCCCTTGCTAAGGCTTTGTCAGCCTCAGCCCTTTCCAAATATATCATGAAAGAGGAACTTTAATTACAGTTTTTCAGGCACCAAACTTGAAATCTTTACTTATTCCCTATCAAACGTTAGCACTTTTCAAATTTAATAAGGCAATTAAATATTATCCTATGGAAGAGACAGGCCTCACAGTAGGGAAAAACTAATTTAGGAGTTTTCACAGCCAGGACATTTAAAACTTAAAATCTCTTTGGGCCAGATGTAGCAAATAAAAAATTTGCGAGTTGCAAAGTGCGAGTCCATGCGACTCGCAATTTGCAACTCGCAAATTGGTATGCAGTACGGTGTCTCAGACACCGACAGCAACTCTCTATGGGGTCGCAATAACCCACCTCATCAATATTCATAAGGTGGGTCGCAAATTGCGGCCCCATAGCCAGTATAGGCACTCACAAACATGGAGGCCTGCTGTCGTCAGCAGACCTCCATGTTCGTGACTGCTTTCAATAAAGCAGTTTTGTTTTTTTAAGTGTAGCCCGTTTTCCTTAAAGGAAAACGAGCTGCACTTTAAAAAAAAAACGAAACCTTTCGTTTCGGTTTTTTTTCAGGGCAGGTAGTGGTCCCTTGGACCACTACCTACCCTGAAAAAATATTTTTGGGTCCATTCACAAAGTGGAAGGGGTCCCATGGGGACTCCTTCCAATTTGCGAGTGGGTTACCATCCACTTGAAGTGGATGGTAACTGCGACACCATTTGCGACCGCGTACACGGTCGCAAATGGTATTGCATACCACTCAGACTCGCAAATAGGAAGGGAACACCCCTTCCTATTTGCGATTCTGAAATGCATATTGCGAGTCGGTACCGACTCGCAATATGCATTTCTGCATTGGGAAACGCGTTTAGCGACTCGCAAACGGCAATTTTTGCCATTTGCGAGTCGCTAAACGTTTCCTACATCTGGCCCTATGTCACTGGTTAGCAGGAGTAAAGCGCCAACAAAACGGAGTCCGAAGCGCCAACAAAAGGGATTCTGAAAATAGGAAGGTGAAGGCAAAAAGGGTGGGGATGACCCTGCCAGTTATAGTGCCTCCTGATCACAGAGTATATGATCCCCAGTCCCTCTGTCTCCTGTCCCAGTTGGTAGTAAAAAGTCCTTCCCTACCCTTTTTTTGCTGAACCTGTTTTTGTTGGCATTAGGATTCTGTACACTTTTACTCCTGCTAACCAGTGTTAAAGTGCTTGTGCGCTCCCTTCCAAACATGGTAAAATTACTTATAAGCGCTTAATAAATGGTGTCCCTAGAGAACCCCAATGTATACTACAGACTACATCATCACATAAGAAAGGAGAAAAAACTCACCATCATCCCCAAGCCCTCCTCCTTCAACCTAAAATCCAGAGAGCTTCTTACTCAGGGAAGGCTTTTAATATATGTGAGTCAGGCTCACGTTCAGGGCACCCCTCATGAAGGGTGCAGGAGCTGCTTGTGGATCTTTTTCTCCGACCTAGGACACATAAATAATTAAAGCGGACAAGGAGGAGAGGGAGACAAGTTTGGTTTCACTTAGGGCACTACTTTACCAAAAGTCTGCTCTGTTCTTGCCTGACACTTTGCCATCACAGGCAACAAGAGATCATCCCTGAACCTAATCCAAACACCTCAAAGAACCAGCATAACATTGATCAGGGAAAGCAGAGACCTCATCACTGCCACATTCAACATCATTTTACCCAGAGAGCTTACCTGCTAAACTTCAGAAGGAAGTCAATTAGGTGCTCCTGATTCTCGTACACACCATGAAATCTAATCGGTATATCTCTGAGCCACCTCACAAAAAATGTAAACACTTTCCACCATGTCTTCAAGGGAATTTCAGACCCACAAGCATCATTCCCCAAAATAAATATGCTAATTAGTATAAGCTGCAAGCCCATTCTTTATGATAAATACTTTATACTACCAATTGAAACTTACCAAAAACGCCAGTGTTTTAATGACCTTCACATACATTCGTTGACAAAGAAAAATGTTATACCTTATCAGCCATTAATGACTATTTGGCTGGAATCACCTAACACCTGGACTCCCTTAATTATCAATTGAAAGAAAAGACCAACATCCAAAGCCCCTAAATCTGTAAATCTTAAAACCTTAAAGCCTCAAAACAGTAGCATCTCTACAACTCAACAGCAAACACGTCAAACCCAAAGAAAAGAAATGGGCAAAGATACCCTACTTAAAGGAAACCTACTCAAGCTGAAGTGTTATGTTTCATATTCAGAAACCTCACCTCCTAAACTAAAATGCACATTACACACCCTTCATTAACATGGAGAAGCAAATCCAACCATAATGACACTACAAACTATATCACTCTCCCCAAACCTCCAATACAAAATTTCCAGAAAGTCGCAGCACCATCAATTGATTTTTCAATTAGAAAATTGGCAAATACCTATACCATATTAAGAACATCAGTCAAGCAAACATTGTAAAACTAATATCTCTATGTCACACGCTTCATCAGGCAAACTTGAACCCGATCATGCTTGCTGGCTTAACTGCCAGCTTCGTTACAGTCTGAGTCCTCTTTCAAGAACAAGCTCATAGAATTAAGAAATCATACTCAAGTGAATCCCTCAAGCCATTGTTCAGCTAGTTGTATGTCAGAATGTTCTATACAGAAATATCTCCTGACATAAATATCATGTCTTACATATCATTTACAGCAATATTGTCCCATTGGGTGTAGATTATTTCATTGGGGAAAATGTCTGACAAAATATTTATGTCAGACAATATTCTGACATATTTCTAGTAAAATGCTCCTCAACATATTCCTTGTATCATTTGCACAAGTTATCTTTTCTGGTTCATTGACAATGAACAACAGCTCCCAATCCTGAAAAAGTTGCCTCCTTTGGCTACACAATTTTGACAATTTTCCTACCACAATCCTACACTTCCTCAGCAAGATAATACAAAAAGCAGTTGTAACTCAAAACAAATCAACACCAAGTCCTTCCTGCATACCTACAAATTAGGTTTCACCTCTCATTGCAGCACAGGAACAGCGCAATCCAGGCCATGGAAAATGTTGTATCCATGAGTGACAATATCTTAGATCTGTCTGCATTCTTCAACACCATCACCCATCAAATAGTGGTAAACAGCCAGGCCACACACACTGTTGGTGAGGTAGGAGAACATACACTACTTTACTGTCAAAATCAAACATCTATTCATTGAGAGGAACACTCCAAATCCTAGATTTCAAGTCACAATGTGAAGTACCTAAAAGATGCATCCGGTCACCTTTAACGTGTGAGTGGAATCTCTTGGGCCACTGTTGAGGAATGACATCATCACAATTCACCAGTTCAGTGATATTGCTTGACTCACATGAATGCTGAAAAAGCCCAACATGAACTGACTGAAAGTTGTCTTCATCCTTATCCAAACACAGGTTTTGAGTTTGTAACAGAAACCAAATACCCACGAACAGCAAGTTCATCCCGGTCGTTAATATTGCCTAAAAAGTCAAGTTCCAGGATTGGCTCAATGCCATGAACCTGTAAACACAGACTCACCAACAAAGCTACATCAAGAAGCATCATCAATGGCAGCCTCTCCTTTACGATCACAAAGCCAAAAAGAAGCAAACAGCTTTGTAACGATCCATTCTACACAAAGCAAAGCCTTATTTCCCTCAAGCATACGTCATAACAACAGTTGAAGCTCTGGTCTTTTCTCGCCTGGATGACAATGATGCATTCTCATCTGCATCCCTGATTTGCATATGTTTCCTCAAAAGAGTGACACACACAGGGCAGCCCAACACATTACAAACCTAAAGAAAAACAACTACATATCCCTCAATTGGATAGGACTATAGTGGTTCAATCTACAAATCTACAGCACTGTCCGGACCAGTTATACAATCTACATTACATAGTTAACAAGATGGCATTTTACCTGGCAAAGAAGATACCCATTTCAGGATTTCAACATTACCCGTGAAGGTTTTATTTCACAAGAACAGAAAATAAGAAATGCAAAGTAGAAATAACAAAAAGCAAGTGCTCTTAAGTTAGGTATCCAAAATCTGTTAGATTTCCCATCTTAGACCTGATTTGTTCCATGACACCTCAATGTCAAAAAAGGAGCAGCAAAACAAATCTCTTCAATTAATATCTCATCTGTTAAACATATGAATTTAGTTTATTATCGTAAATCATAACAAAAGGTTCTGTACTGTTCAATCATTTTAAAGAATTAGGCAAGGCACAGCAAAATGCAACTCATCACACATGTCTGAAAAGTATTTTATTATAAAAAAATACAGTAGAGCTTGTCAGTTATAACTGCTACATATACATTAAAGAAACTGTAATATATAGTAGGTTTAACTAGGCCTAGGATCATAAATTGCACACTGCTCATTTGCACCTTCTTCAAATTGCCCAGTTTCATCACTGTGTAATTCTGTGCAAAAACTGCCTGGCAATGGACTTCTGTCAATTCATAATTTCAGCAGATCTTTTATATTTCTGTGTAATTCACAAAAGTTGACAGCATTTCTAAAATATCCTTCTACTTTTCTGAAATAGCAGGTCTTGTTTTTTTTAAAATATTCCATCTGAAATATGGTTAACATTAGAAACCTGGGGCTTATTTTTTTCAGTTGCAGAAAACCTTCAATGAATTTGCTTACATGTTCCTTCAGCGTGAATTCTGCTCAGAATACAACATGGACCTCCATTTTGCAAATTTATGACTTAAACATGATGTGCTAAAGTATATATAACAGTAATAGATTGATTTATTGAATTAATCTCTGCCACTGGGCTGAGATCAATTCAGAGTCAGCATTGCCTTCCTTTGTTGCTTTGCACACCATGCCACCTCAGTTTGGACCCAGCCATATGCAGATCAGTCTTGACCCTGCTCCAATGGGAACAGTCCAGCCCGAACTGTCAGGCAAGCTCCTCCTTGAACTAGAACACAAGCAAACTAGGACCGGTTTTGCCTTAGTTAGGGCTCATCAGCCAGGAATAGCTTGGCTCCATTTGGTAGGTTTTTTAACATGATATGGACATTCCACCCGGGCCTAGGTTTAACCACTGTAACTAGAAAGGCTTACAATGCCATGATTATTAACATTACCACTAAACACCAGAAACATTTTTCAGCTCCATGTTTATCACAGGACTTCTTGACAGAGTAAGCTGTGGGGCCGTATTTAAGACTCACATGCAACCATGTAGTTGCAACTGTGAGCATAGAAAATACACAGAGAACATAGCTACATACAAGTTACAGCCTAAACTTTCTATATTGCTTCTAAGGCAGTTGTACGTATATATTCTGTAGGAGGATATCACAGTAGGACAATAGTTTCACCAATTTAATGTTTTAAACCATCATTTTTTTTAGCTAAACATGAAACATGAAAAAGGAAGTTATTTTTCTTGATTAGTAAATGGATAAACGGTACTACATAGGTCATTCTGGTATTATAATTTCTTTGATTGACCCATTATGTACCATAAATGCAGAATTTGGGATCATCTTTTTTTCTAGCTCTAAATCTATCTAAAACTAACAAAACAAATGTCAGGGTGTAAAGTTTACAGAAGAGAGACACAGCTAGAGTAAAAAAGAAACTAACTATCTTCTAAGATTGTCTTTTAAATGCGCTATATTTTCTTACATTCATATGCATAATCATATAGAGAGCTACTTATGGTCATAAGGAAGTATTAGAGCACTGGACAAAACACAAAGAACAGAAACACCAGTGAACATGTACAAGTAAGCATTTAACATTTTGTGTACCTCAATCGGTTATAGCATACGGCTACTTCGCTTCAGAACAGGTTAGTAAAGTGGTAGACAAATGAGCAAGAACTGAGAGGGGATTGGGGTTATAGGGCAATATATACACGTCAAAGGCTGAGTCAGCATGGATGGCTTCTTGGGTTTGTGCACTATCAAGGCTGTCCTATCGCAGTGTGGTTGAGATTAAATAACCACCAATGTGGAAATGTGTGCATTTTCTTGAGAAACCCTAACCGGTGTCAATTCTGAACTAATAAACTAATAGCCAATCCCAGTGATTTAAACCAATCTACTTCTCTTTCAGTAGTCAGGGGGTCCTTTGCCAGTTGGTAGTTTGTGTCTGTTATCTATCAGGAAAAGTATGATTAGTCTTCTTTTGAGTAAAAGGTTATGTTATGTCTCTGGTGTCAGTAGATTCAAAGTGTGTTTGATGCCACTACCAATATACCTTTATATTTAGTTAAATGAAGCCATTACATTCTGACTACAGGGATTTTGTCTTTTATAACCTCTAATGTTCTCACTTTGCTTTATCTTCTATAGTTTTCACCGTTGTTTTTTTAATACTTTACCTACTTTACTCTGTTGGTTGTTCAGCCAAATTTCATACACGGAAATGCTGCTTATGAGCAAAGACGTTCAAGTTATCTATGCAACAAAACCATAACACATCTGTACACAAGGTCTGAACATTCTAAAACAACAAACCATCTATGCATGTATTGTGAACATTCTAGACCACAAAGCATCCATCTACCAAGAACATTCTAAACCACAAACCATCTATGTATGTAGCATGAACATTTTAAACCATAAAGCATCTATCCATGAAGTATGAGCATTCTAAACCACAACTCAATTGTAAATGAAGTAAGGTCATTCTAAACCACAAACCATCTATGTACGGGGTATTAACATTCTAAACTTTATGAAATGGACTGGGCCATTTGTGTAAGGACAAAAAATGAAGTGGAAAATCTGAAAAGCAATTAGCAGACTGCAATAAAACTTCAAATGATTCTGGTAAAACACGCATCATGTAATCATCTGTAGTGAAAATGAAAAGGCACTGTTAAGGACTATCGGAAGCTGAACTCACAGAATCTTGCGACTACAATCTTAATAAATTGATTAACTGTATTCACTACTTTTATCACATTGCAAAGCTCGTGTTTGGCCAGTTTTTAGGTCTCCGCTAGACAGTGCATGTGCTGCCTCGAAGAGACGTGTTCTGTTTAATCTGTGGGCTTAGGCCCACCCACAGGATACCCATTTGCTCGCTGAATCATCTGTCTCCTATTCTTTGTCACCATCTGTCTTGGCATGCATGGTCATACCTCTTGTTGTGTTTAGCTGTCCTCCCAGTGCACGGACCAGGTACTTGTAAACCTCCACTGCTCCCTTTTTAAGGTCCATTTTAGGAACTTCTTTTTTCAGCACTCTAGACAGTGCTCATGCTTTTACTAGTTCCGTCTCGTCCCATCTGCACTCACCCAACTCCGAAAACACCCATTGCGCTCTGCTCTGTTGCACAAGGATGTGTTTGCATTAGTTAATGCAGCCCGTCTGTTTTGCTTATCTATGACCATTCCGTCGCAGCCTCGAACACTGCGAGGCATTCACCTTGCCGCTGGCATTTCAGCTAGTTTACAGGATGGACTTATACACTAGCTTTCGAATTCTACTCTTTGCGCTTTCTTCCTCGGCTGCCATGATAACCGCGCTGGGTTTTGTTTAAACATTTAAAACAGCCAATGGGAATTGTTTGCCTAAATGTATTAAAAGTATTAGCCTCTTCCTCGCTCCGCATGCTCTGCACAGCGCTGTACAAAAGTACACTTCCAGATATTTGCTAGGGTTCACAGCTGCCAAGTGCCTTTGCTTAGCTACTGTTGGACCCACACTGTGAGGTTTACTGGTTTCAGGTTTCATAACGCTGTGCAGAAATCTGCCCATCCGTTCAAGACAGGATATGCACAAGCGCCCTCCAACACACCTGAATATTCGTTTTAAAGCACTGCTGAACATCAGTGTACCAGGGTGTATACTTTTAAAAGCATAACACTAGTTTATCAATGGTTTGTTCTCAGCTAGAAGGGAAATTACTAAAGGAGTCGAACCCACTATGCCTCCTACTCCCCAAAACAGCATTGACCAGGCCTCCAAGAAGCTACAGTGGGACTCGGGGCTTCGTTGCTCCTACAACCCGTTTCGTCCCCTTCCCCTCTGCTTGTGGCTTTAAAAACAAAACGCTGCAACACTGTCAGCGCTGTCCACATCATAGCGCTTATGTTTTTCCTTTAGCACTAAGAGACACCATCAACGTTAAGGAGTGCCTCACTCCTAAACAATGTTTCCCCTGTGTCTGTCGACCCTCCTCCCAAGAGCGTGTCAGTGTTCGGGATTCTCCTCAATGGATGCACGTTTGCTAAACTGCAGTGTGGAAAAGATGCTTTCCTACTATACCCTTTATGTGTATTTTTTGTTTGGCCTTTCTCTTGCTGAAATTTCAGATGCATCCAACACGGCACCTATCTATATTTTTATACCACCTCTAATGGTACTTCTGTTGTTAGGTGATGTAGAAGTCTAATGTTTCTGTTGCAGAGTTAAATAGGGCTTCATTAAGTGACATAATGCTGGAGTCTGATCACAGCAGTTGTCAGCTGCGAGCGTTCTATCTCTGCCATCCTGCATAAATGCCTTACAATTGGCTTTTATGAATGCTGATTATGAAGGTGAGGAAATAGCAGTATTAAGTATAAGTACAAAACTCTGACTGTAAATCTAACCACAAGGCCGTATTTCTGATCTAAGATTAGCACGAGCAACTGGAATTGACTACCATGACCCTCCCCATTCCTCCCCCAGCATCCCCCATCCCCATACCAAACATGCAGAGGATTTAGGAATGTGGGTCAGCTTTATGCCCTGTGTGCGAGCCATCAGGCAATCCTTAAGGCCTAACTCTCTGACACTTCCTCACCAGTGCCCGCCACTCTACTGACCCGAAAGGTACATGATCCTTTTGGTAAGTATTGGTACTTACCAGATACTCCATCACACAGTATTTTACATCGACAGGCAACCCGGAGCAAACTCCGTCTGCCACTAATACTTAAACAGAAAAAAATAACTGCTTGAATAAAGATGACAAGTGCAAGCTTAAGGAAATTGATCCAAATCATACTTTGTTCTGTTGCGATTCAGCACTATTTATAATTTGGGGATACTTTAAATGACAAAAGTAAAGGTAGCTTTGCATGAAGGGATTCAAAACCACGCATCAAAAAGATTGGAGCCCAAATTCAGCACCTTAGACCACTTGTTTTCTTTTACTCCCATCAGGTTCCCTGTGGAGGAAGAGTGCATGTACTCTTTACACACTAGGTGTGGGAGATACAGGTCATATAAATAGCACAAGCGTGCCGTTCTTTCTCACAATTTACAGCACCGTTCTGAAAGAAGACACGAACACCAGCCATTGTATGGCGCCATAATGTTAATGTGTTAAAGAATTAACAAGAGCTGCAATGATACTGATGCAAAGAAACAACCACATTTCTTCCCAGGAAAGCATATATACACACACACATAACGAGACACAACGGCAGAGGCCAGGTGCTTCTTTCAGACTCCAGACACCGCGGTCTGCCTCGGTATGCCAAGTATTCTTGTGCTCAAAGTTCGGCCCTTCCTGTGGGTCACATAGAATTACACCACCCTCTGCAATGCCCCAACTATAATATATTGTTACACCCCCCTAGCATCATATTTTAGGTCCAGACAGGCTTTATGTAGAAGAAAGTCTTACTTATACACTTAAATTGTGTGTTTTTGGCTAAAATACATTAACATTGAGAGTCACTGGATCTTGCATCGCCAAGACCGATTGGCTTTGCCAATGCTTGTTCTTAAGTATGATCGGCAGCATCTATTGGATTTTTTGGGATAAATCCTCTGTCTTCACTGTTTAAAAAAAGTGTAACTGCTGAGAGTAGCATTCGTTAAAAAGAACTAACGATAATGCTATTATATTATGGAATAGAGCACAATAAGGCTCCTAATGATTTAATGTTCCTTGCAGAAAATTCAGAAAATTAGATGGCTGAAGATGGGAACCTTGAAGCGAATAAAAACTCGAGATACTGGAGCCGAAATGCACAATGGTGTTACCTCCATTACATAAAATCTTGTTTAGTTAAAAGTGATCCGGAAGTACTGTGGCCAGTCACAGCAATGGAACACCGTAACGCGCCAGACGTCCCACATCAGTAGATATCATTCAAGCTTTAAAACTACGTGGAGAGTGACAGAGCTTTTATCTTAGCCTAAAAGGCAAAGCAGTCGATGCTTTTGTAACAAGAGCATGAATGTCTGCTTCACACGCTGAAAGGATGTGGGGGGTGCTGAAAACCTGTACAACTGTAAATAAATAGTTATAGGATTATCCTTCTGCTGGAGTTTGCCAACAAGTGGCAACATGGTGCGTGAGCTTGCAGTACGATATGTAACACTTCCAGCACATTATCCAACCTTCCTTCCACTGACAGAGGAGGCAAAGGAAGGATCGCATATCTATATCCCTGAAGGGTATCCCTAGCAAGGCAGGCACGGTACGTCATCGTGTTGTATGACAGCTTAGAGACAAGAGCCACCCTATCACATTGTCATAGAACGAGGGGAAGGGAGCAGAAGCATCATTTGCTATTTGCAGCACATATTTGCTGTTAAAACCATGCCTTGCAGATCAATCTCTTCTGCCATTCCAAAAACGAACAGTTGTGTGATTAACTATGAATGGGGACGCACAAGTATGTATCGTCTGACCAGTTTGCTACAGAAAACATAGAAGTAGTAGAGGGAGAAAATATTTTTGTTAGCAGCATTAGAGTAGAACACATCCGACAACTATGGCCTGGGAGACAAATGAAATAGCAAAGCCTTTGGTTACAACCCCAACGCTGCTGAGATTCGTAGCCTTTAGATGACAAACCCCTAACTCTTTAGCACTCACGGACGTGCGCCATCCCCTTTCGAGGAGTCGGTAAGAAACAGAGAGCCAACCCCTATGCCATGACGGCAGGGCTATTATAATATTAGGGCCAACAGGAACTACTGCTGTTTCCCAAATTCCTGCACTGTAACTCTGGTGCCTATATTTTGACTGTTTAACTGAAATAATATGTTAACACCAGAAGGATTATAATCCACCTCTTGTGCTTTTTTTCAGTTTTGAAGTTTGTGTCACTTCATTTCTATTGAAGCGATCAGCGGTCAAAGGTCATGTAAAGTCGCATTCGGTAATTCAATCAAGTGTTCAAAGAGGTGTATGGCTACTTCTATCGCCTTTGTGATTTTAATGTATTTCTGTCAGTGAAGAATTATGCTCCACAATGGCATATATATTATCTCTCCACTAACTTCACATAGATCTGAATATCAGCTCTTCTAGGGCTATCTTTTTTGCCAGCAAAGATGGTGAAGAACAAGAATAAAACATTCAACCTTTATCCACAAAGAAACAAACATTGCCAAAGCCTTACCTCAACTTATCTTTCTGTGAAATAATGTTTGTCTAATTTGTGTTTTCTGCATTTGATTACAGGAGATTGTCTAAAACTACCTGTCCCCCCTCTGGAATACATCAATCGCAACATGCTTCAACAGGATGTGAAGGACACAGAAATGTGCATGTAATGGGAATACTCTCTGGTTTTTAATGATACCTTCCCATTATGGTCGACTGGACAGAAACACGTTGGATTGTTATCTGTGATATGCATCATAGCAACAGCAGATTGGGGGAAACAGATTTCACATAGGACGATCAAATACCAGAAATCATTGAGTAGCAAAGGAAGCAGAACACGTAAAGCAGCTTGGAGGTTCTTAGATACATGTGGCAGATACTTCTTTGGGCATAGTCTTCTTGTAGAGATCTTACCGTTCTGGTACGCGTGGTTTTGCTTTACCAACCATAAATCAATGGATGCAACTGCCCGAATTTAAACTAGAAAGCAAGATAGGACAAGCTACCAGGCTTGACATGGACTAAGTCTGAAACCTGATCATATTATCTGCCTTAACCATAGATTTATGTGAATATTCATGCAACTATAAGTGGTCAGCATAATTTAGGCACGAGCCCCATAATTATACAGTGATGACCATTCTGTGGACTTAATTGTTGCTTTTAACTTTTATCCTATGACTGTTATTTAAAAATGAAGGTTCCATTTGGTCTGATATTGATTCCACTATCCTACTACAGGCATTTGAGGATTTTTAGCCTCAAAAGAAGATGTCTTTCCATAGCTGTAGGAAAGTAATTTGTAATAATGCATTCCCACCACACAATGTATGGAACAGCAAAGATTCGGGTGCACACACTGAGACAAAACATCTGAACTTACGCAACTACATGTGTGCTGTAGTTCATACTCTTCGAGTTTAGAGAAGCGAAAATGTTGGAATTCTGAGCTCTAACTGCTGTGTTGGAAATAATCATTGTTTTAACATATAGGATTTAGTTTCTGAAATTCACTAAATTGCTAACAATATCAGTAAGTATGCTGAGGCACAACAAATTAATGTAACAGGCCTACGAACACACAGCCTGATCAATTGGAAAAATCTGGAATAAACTCAGGTTTCCAGGCTCTAAAGGTGAACAACTTATTTACTGGGTAGTGACACTTTGCTCAGCTTTTGCATGCTTCATGAATCAATACACTGGGAAAGTCAAAGTGCTTTCAACCATAGTTGTTTGAGGTTTTGACGAAAATATAGTTTATCTCACTAACGAAAAATACTGTTTTGCACATATATCCTGTTGTCATTATTCTGCAAATCTGATAATATGTAAAATGACAAATATCCCCATTATCCCATCTTTGTCATGTTCAAAAGGCACACCTACTGTGTTTCTACAAACTGGAATCTTTTTAACAAAAAATTACATACGTCGATGATGGGAGTGTGGCATGGTTGTCAGAATAAAGGTCTGTCACGGTCCATCTCATACATATGGAATTTTCCCTAAAACGGAAAATACTGGTGACAGTGGTTGCACAGATATATATTAATCTTTTTCTTGGTATAGGGAATACCCGGTTTAAAACTACCTGCTGCCATACTTGCTTTCCATAATTTACGTGATATGGAGTTGTCATCCCATTCAATACAATGCTCACTGCCTGCGTTCGTGTATTCCCTGTAGAGTGTTCCAGACTGGATGCTGGAATATCACTAACCAGGCAGGGTCTGAGTTAACCTGTCCAGAGGCACCTTTGTGTAATCATACTTTGTCACAATGCATTGATTTCACCCTTGTGCTCGGGTTCTGCTACTTTTCATCAAGTGGCACAGGACGTGGCATCTATATATCATGAGAATGTACCTTCTATCAGGCCCTAGAATGCCGCATTAGACTGGTGCCATAAAGGGCGCATCTGAGAACACAGAGCTGATAGAGTCTGTGTCTGGTTTCATCCTGTTGGGTTTCAGGATGCTTTCTGCGATGAGGTGGTCATTGGGAAAGAGTCTCACTTTGCCGTTCTGCCCATGCATTGGCTCCTTCACTGGGTCCAGGAAGACCACCCTCTTGCCGGTGCTGGATTTTCTCTCTGCTGGGGCCTCATGCGGTGGAGTGGCACTGAGGATGGAGGAGTGGGCACTGCTCGGGCCTTGCTTCTTTGGCTGTCTTCTGCTCCTACACCTGCAGCGACATGGGGTCAAGTAGAGATAGAGCAGCACCAGGATGATGCTGACCACACAGGCAGCCAGAGTTGTGAAGGCAGTGTTGAATGCTTCCTGAGCGTGGGAGCGCCCCATTGTGAAATTACTCACTGTGATGCGAATGTCTATGGTCTCATTCAGCAGTTTACGCCTGTTCATGGCAATGCAGGAGTAAACTCCTGAGTTTTCATACTGAGCCTCTTTGATCTCCAGACTGCCATTGTAAAAGACCTGGAAATTGGACATCCTGGATTCTGGATCCAGCAATCTACTGTCCGGACTTACCCAGATGAAGTGTGTGCTAGTGTCGATGATTTTACTGTCACAATGCACTACTAGCCGTGTTCCTACTTGTGCCTCATAAACAAACCCAAATGCATGGAATGAGCTATTGATTGTGCTGTCTGAGCAGTTCATAAAGGTGTCCTGAATCAAAGGCAGTTTTGTAGAGATTTTACTGTCAGGCTGCAGGAAACAGGTGTACTCATTCTTGAAATCCACCACAGGGCTGAAGTGCCTGTGGTACCAAAAGTTGAGCATGGAGTTGAAGGAACACTCACAGGCAAAGGGGTTCCCGTGCAGGTAGATCCCACTGAGCTGCCAGGCTGGAGCTATACTTATTTGTTGGACTGGCACCATGTGCAGCTGGTTGTATGACATGTCTAATAACGTAAGCTCTGGAAGTTTCATCCTCCCGGTGTACAACTCAATTGGAAAGTGTGCAATAGAGTTGCGACTTAAATACAACTTTTGCAGTTTGTGCAATCCTCCAAAGGCACCCGAGTCGATGTGTGTGATCTGATTGTTGTAAAGCAGGAGTATCTCCAGCGCTTTCAGCTCTTGGAAAACTGGATTGCTCAGTATCCTCAGGTGGTTTGAGGACAGGTCGAGGTACTTCAAGTTGGGAGTTGATGAAAAACTCCCAGTGGAAATGCTGCTGACTGTGTTATGGTTGAGCACCAGAGTGTTCAATTTATCAAACAGGACCGGGACCCAGTCTGGGTCCAGGAAACCGATTTTGTTGTAACTTAAATCCAACTTTTTTATGAACTTAAAAAGGGATCGAGGTACCATAGACAGGTTTTTATTGGTGCAGCTCACAATGTCACTGGCACAGATGCAGGTGGAGGGGCACACCCCGGGTGCTCCCCCACAGATGCCGAAGGCAAAAAGTAACAGGCACCCAACGCGTTGGCACCTCACCTTGAAGATCCCCAGTAGAGTAGTAAAGGTCTGGCAGCTCAAAGACATTATGGCGTGTCTTCTGGACACTTCTCTTCACTGTTTGCCAGGGGATCTTCATGTGCTGTTTTCACTAGCCAGTAGCACATAGAAAAGAGTTGGCATCACCACCACACGTGCTTGCCTCGTTCTATTGGGTCTCCAAGGTACAAGAATGATCTGAAAAATAAAAGCAGGGTGAGATTAGGAAAGAGAAACTGATACTCTAACTTTTCCCAGTTGGGATGGAGACTCTCTTTTACCAAATACAGCGAGTAATTCTAGATTTTTCTCCGTTTCACGTTACATACAATACACCTCACTCCAGTCCAGGGCCTGACCAATATAAAATCACCATCATTTTTCTGTTGTGAAAATTCGCTTTTGTGTGTTCTTGCTTGTTTGCTTGTGTAGAACGTTTACCATACCCAAACACAATTTACAAGTGCAAATCAGAGAGGTGCTAAGACAGAGTCAAACATGGGAATACTGACGTAAATCTGCATGCCTGGTTCAAAAATCATTTTGCACAGATAAAAAACAGGCTCACCCATCACACCATATGGATAACTTCCACCTTTTTAAACTAAATAATGTGGAAATCTGAGACAGTTCAAGCTGTAACTAGCCATTAACCATGGATCGCGCAGTTTTAAGAGCTAGTGTGAACAGTCGCACCCAAAACTAGATAGGTTGAATATATACATATAGGTATTTGTACCGTGTAAACCTAGCTGAAGAGCAACAAAAGCACTGAGTAAGAGCGGGAACCATAAGCACCTTTTCAGGATCATTCGTGTTGAATGTATATATATATATATTTTTTTTTTTGATCCCTTAACAACACTCAACACCTACAACTAATACATTCAGGGACTATGACTTATTTGCACCGCATTTTAATTGTTAAAATGCTGGCGGGTAGCAGCTGTATGAATTTAGGCACATTCATTTGTATGCGCGTGTATTTTCACGTGGATGTAAAAACGTTAGTGTGTATGCACGTAGTGGTTGCATGGTAACTCAACATACTGTATTTAAATACTAAGTACACACGTTTTACATTAAAGCACGTTTATTGAATCTGTGTGCCGTTGCCTGTGTCTACCGTGCACGGACACAGTGTAGTTACGTAACACAAAATAATGGGTCTCCCTGAAGAATGAGATGAGAGGCCCCTGAGCCTCCCATATCAGATGGGTATTCATTGGCCTCGGGCTGAATGGGGGGCTCCCGGAAGAGTTGGGGGACTGAAGAATCGCCACATGCGCCTCGGGGTCTCCAAGGGGCTGTGTGTGCGCCATTTTAATTCATAAGTTAATAGGAGTAAACAACTAGTAAGCAAGTAAATAGTAACTACATGTACACAAGTGCAACAGTGTGTGGGTAGTACAACTGCACAGGTTACCTGGGTATTCGAGAGGGAAGCTGTCTTCTATCCCATGGCAATAGAAAGAGGGCGCCAGGGGGCTCCCCCCTTTGGCTGTCCGGTTCCCGGTGCTGCTCTCCTGGTTTTCCTCAGACACACAGCAGGGGCAGCGAGGCAGTCCCGGTGGAGCCCATAAGTGAGTTGGAAATTCAGACAGCCTCCTTAGCCTTCTCAGGTTGTTTCTCAGTCTTAGCCTCTCCACGCGAAACCCTCTGCCTGTCAGCCTTCCATCTCTCTCATCCTCCTCCACACGGATCCCTCCGTGCTTTGATCTTTGCCCGCCCTCCCTTCTGGCCCTCCAGTGATTGTCTCAGTTTGTGCACAGGTCTTTCATCCTCCTGCAACTAGGGCTCCTAGCCTCTCCCCTAGTGTCTCACTCTCCACGGGTCTCTTGATCACTGCACGTCCGTCAGCCTCCTGCGCATGGGCTCTTTCGTATATGCACACGTCCCTGCAGAGTTTTCTGTTTTGCATGGGACCCTCAATCCATCATCCGTCACTAGACGCTCCACTCAGTCTAAGAATGTGCCCCTCAGCGTCTGTACACGGGTCCCTCGGTTTTCACTGCACGGTTCCTCTGCACCTTCTGTGTTGCATCTCAGTATACACTGCGCTGGTGCCCCGTCTTCTCTGCAGGGTACCTAATACTCTTCGGCACCAGCCCCTCAGTCCCTGGATCCGTGCCTCAGCCTCTTTTCACAGGTCACTCAGCTTCTTAGGTATAGGTCCTTCGGTGTCTTCCGCACTGGCCCCCCGGTTTTCTCAGCACAGTCAGTCAGTCTCTTCTACGTGGGTACCTAGCGTACTCTGCATGGATCTCGTAATTTTCTATGCAGGTACCTCTCAGACTTCTCTGCACAGAATCCCAATATGCTTTGCACGGGTTCCCAAGCCTCCCTGGCACGCGTGCTCGCCGAGCCTGTTCAAGGTTCGCCTGTGTGGTGAGAGCATCCGCGGAACGGGTTAAACGGCTTCCCTGGCTCCCCGCGGCAGCACCCAGCCTGCTGCTCTAGCTGAGGATGGGCGGGGAGAGGAGGCGGCGCGCACCAATCAGGCGTTAGTCCCCAGGATGGTCCAGCCGGACCCGCGCAGGCTGAGGCAGGCGCCGCGCTGTAGACGGACGAGCCTCTATCAGGCTCCTCGCTTGATGATGGCTGCCCTCCCATTTCGAGGCTCCACAGGAGGGGGAGGGGCTGGTCTCTCGCAGGCTCAGACAGGCTTCTTCACTGTCCACTCTCCGTAGGGGAGCAAGGCTAGCCCAGACTAGGTCTCCGGCAGATAGCTCTCAGAACAGGCTTCACACCAGAAAGGTTCAGTTCAGTGTCTCATCTACTGGGCAGGGAGGGCAACAGTTTCCTCTGCATGTAGGTGTCCTCTTCTGAAGGCCGCGCGGGGTCAGACAGGCATCTCACCAAAGAAAGCCAGTCGATATGTCCGATGGGTGAAGGGAGCGCTTAAGCAGGTCTCTACTGGCGCTTCTCGGGCACCAAGGGACCATTTTCAATAAACAATATAACTGCTGATGGCTTCCCGATCCTTAGACTACACAAAGGAAGGTGCTTCTCATGGTGGCCTTCCATTGCGTGTTCGCAATTCTTGGGCCACGGGTCGCAGGGAAGGACATTGTGGGGGAGAGGACTGGGGGATCACGAATAGATGCCCTCGGCCTATATGAAACGGCCACAGGCCTCTAAGTCAGGCTTTACCTCCGCTTTAGGATGGCCGTCCTTGTTTTCTGAAAGTTTTTTGCCCCGACAGACGCAACCTTACCTTACGCTACCACCCGTCTTGTCGACCCCGCGCCCCTGCCAGCCGTTGTGTACAGCCTCAGTCACTGACAGCCCCTTCGAACGAGGTTCTTCTTGAACGCAGAATAGACGAGCAGGATGGACATGGCCTATGTATCCCGAGGCGGTGGGTTAGGAGGGGGCAGAAGAGTATTGCATGGCGTGGCTTTCTCTGTTCCCTCCGCACCGAGCAGTGTTTTATTTACCGACTGCTTGTGGCGCGCATTTCAGTTCACCCATGAATACACAGGCCGCGCAGTGCAGCAAGAAAAGAAACACTAGTTTAAAATGGGCGGAATACGAAAAGTACGACCCACATCACAGCTCCCCCTTACTACACCCTTTCCAGCTCGCATTCACATCTACACACTCACTCCAAATGCATGTTTTGCGTAAACGCGAACGCATTCACTATTTTTTCACTTGAGACATGACCAAATATTAAATGTAAGGACAACAGAAAGCGGAGAAGAATGTACAGGAAGGATATAATACTCTCGAATTTTACCTCTCTCTTTTCCCTTCGCGTGACGCTATTGGCACACGGCAGTTTAAGAACACTTGGCTGCACGGCCTCCATGCACCCGTGTGAGCCACATGCCGTGGTCCTCTTCTTCATGAAGAAGAAAACATTTGAGACAGTATTTCAATATTACTGTCTCTCACAAAGGCACCCACACAAATACTGGACACACCGCAACCATACACCCCCATCTAAAGCCCTCGAAATACCCCTCAACAAACACACGCACGGAGGCTCTCTTTCTCTCGCTCTCACACACACACACAAATAAACCTTAACAAATCTTACTAAACACAGACACACACTTCTTGCTACGCTGTCACGGTTATGCAAGTAAAAAACATAATCTTGCTGTCAAGTACTTGTTCATTCACGCGCCGACAAGTTCACTAATGCACTAACACATACCATTTACCATTTATTTAATTGTTGTTAGCCTATCCGGCCATAACAATAATCACACAATAAATATCAATCCATCACACTCGGTAAAAATCACATTAATAAAACATCTCAGTAGAAAAGGAAACTGTGCTTAAGTTATTGATTTAACATGTGCCGAAATGTATCCGATTTACCCTACATTATCATAAAACATAATATATAACCATAATTTACATAAAAACTTAACTTATTCTAAAAAACGTTATAAATCTAATATTTCAATATCTTGTTCTGGCACAAATCATTTGGGACCTTGCAGTGTCTGCCAAACGTTTAATGGAAGCCCGAGGCCTAACCCAGTTTTACACCACCCTGCACCGATTTCCCAAGCTGGATAGCTATGGGATGACATAAGCGATTATGCCTGTGCCAACTGTGGGTGCATTGATGAATGTAACTTCCATGCTTCCAAGATATAAGTTGAAACCTTTGTCACGATGTGTTTCTCGTCTGATCGCATACATAACACTTCCGCCTCCTTGCACTTCCTAACTCCGTAAGATCTGAAAAGTGGGCGTAAATACAATTTGCGGAGTTTGAGCGTAAAGTGACATAATAAAAAGAAGTGGGAAAGTGTTTCTGGGCCACCATGAAGACATGGACAACATTCTAATCTACCCAGAGGAACGGGTTGCCATCTGTTTACCACCGCCGTCACAGGTAGTGTGCCCATACGGAATTTAAAATAGAGAACCCTTTTTTCCTCCGGAAAAATATTGTCTATGAATATTGCTGGTTTAAGTTCTTGGTTAAACAAAATGTAGCGCTTAAATAAAGGGCTAGGTGACTCACACATAATCTCAGTCTTTTGCTCCCAATATGCCTTTTTTATGACAGCTAAACTAGGCCTTCTGATTTTTTCTGGATGGAGCCAGAACACATACTCATCTGAGCTGCTTCCCTCCACGTCTCACTAATGTCTACACTCTAATTCACACTGTCACTCACATACACGTGCTCTCAATGAGTCATTCATTCACACAGGCACTAAGGCAAGCTGCCTGCTCGCACACTTGCACTTTATGCACATTCTCAATAGGTCCACAGGGAGCAAAGAATTAGGCGACTGCAACGAAGATAAATAAAATGCACTGTAGGGGGTACACCTTATACAATGCTTTGGGAGAGAACTGATGAACACATAGTACTACCTAGTACAAACACAATAATACTGTTCTGATAAAGGAATCCATAATTGAAGATGATTAAAATTACAGAAGCACCTGGCAAACACAGACATACAATCTTCTGTAGTAGCACACAAAAGTGAACAACACCTGCAGCAAACAGGGTGGATGGTGTTAATTACTCCGGTTGTCAGCTCAATTGGGAGGCGGTTTCCCAAAAAGATAAACATATTTGTCTGCCACCACCACCAAGGCCAAAACAACGTAAATTATGCAACCCAAATAAGCCTGATGAAAGAGATCCGCTGCATGCCAATAGATGCACACAATTTGAAAATTTAGATCACAGGAATGGCACAATTTCTATAGCCACGTATCCATAAACAAACAAAACAAATAAATACACGTAGAAACGGTAAAAAAGTCACAGAAATCTACTAATAAAAATATTTATCAACGTACATATGAAATGCTGGATGAAAATGGCAAACAAGGGAGCAGACCAAATAGATGAGAAGTTCTCCTGCATATGGATACCTCTGCAACATCACAACTTTGGTTTACTAAACTACAGGATTATGCATGCCTGCCGACTGTATTAAACAAAGTCGCTAGCAACACCATACACATGGACATGCTTGCATCATAGGAAACTCAGGTAATGGAGACATAGGCTCACCCTATTGAAATACTGTTTCAAATTGCACACTTATATTACAGAAATCTGGAGAAGGGGAGAACCCACTGAAAACGAAGGTTCTTGCAAAAGACTACACACAAAGCCTCATTTTCAGTTTAGTATAATGTCAGCAGAGGCTCCACCTCAGGATGCTCGGGGGATACCACTACTAAATTGAATATTTACCACTGCTCTGGCATGGCATTCTCACCAAAGTGCTCCAGTGTCCACAGTGGGATAAATTTTTGCAAAAATGCCCCACTGGATAGGCCTGTATTTTATTTGCTGTACAGAAAAAAACACCTAAAGTTGGGCTTTTTTTCTGTGAAACAAAATAGCAATGACCCTGATGTGCTGGGAGATTTCTCTCAGCACATGGTGGTCATTCCTGTTTCAGGGAAGTTGAAGTAGTATAAACGTTAAAGTATATTAGTGTCTTAACTATGAGCTATATTAAAAATAGGCACGGTATAAATAAACTTACTGCTCTTAATAATAGGCTGAATGTTAGGCTTTTTTGTTGTTTTACAGAATGTGAGCAAGGACGACAGACCATCGGGGCACTTTACAAAGCAGATAGGGCACTGCCAACATAGAAACCATTAATAACAGCAAGTAACATGCAATTCAGTAAGTAACAAAGTGAATAATTCAGAGGGATAAAAATAACAACGAAAAAGACAGAGTCATAATATATAGTTCAAGAGGGAGAAAGTGTCATTTACATAAAAGTCAATTAAGCAACACCTTTACATAAAAACATATACTCCATTTACAACCAAAGAATAGAACCCTGTTAAGTAAAATGCACTAAATAGAATTGAGAACTATTACCCTCGTATGCTATATGGGTCAAATTGTATATACACAGACCACTCTATAGATGGCAAATATTAGCATCTCTCCTCACACTTGTCTCCTACAATCATGTGTAAGCACAGCTACAAAAATGTTTGTGGCATTGTTTCAGCCATATCCATACACAAAAACACTTCAAATGTAAGCCAGGCTGTACTCACACACATTTGGCCATCTATTAACATTGAATGCTTAAAAACCTATCCCCTACTCATTTTCTTTTCAAATCCTCGACGAGGCATAGCAACACAACTTATTGAGTGCATAAATCTGGTCCTGATGCATAACATCAAAAAAATTGCCATGCAGGCCTTGTGACAACCACACAATATTCCATCAATGACGCTCCATGGGGTAGGGTGCTGCCTGTTCACAAAAGCATTTTAGTGCCTCCTTAAGAGTATGAAGCACTGTATAAATACAGCAACAATACAACATACTCAAACAAACCCTACAGAACTTCGATGCCATACTAATGGAAATTGAGAGCCAGGCAAATCTCTATTGACAACCTATCCCTCCCATCTAGAAATGCACAAACTTTACTTAGACCCCGACTTAAAGTTCTGTTTTAGATTCCCGTTTATGTGCAAATGGATGTTCACACATAGATCAGAATTCTGCATTGCATATCATTTACAACATTCGACAATTTTCTGCTGACAAATTTCATCCAAAAAAGGAAATCTATCAGGATAAAATGGTAAGACATAAATATAAACGAAGCAGTAATCAGTATGGCAAACGCTGATTCCACATGCTAGCTTCAAACTGAGGTGTGGAGCTCAGGATAAGTTAATTATGTTACCCTTTCATTATTCTACACAAGGGTATCAGCAATTATCGTACACACTAATAATCAACCAACTTATACATATCTGGGAACCATGACATTTGTCTTCAAATCTGTCTTTGTGCTTCAATCACAATGATATCTAAAAAGGTACATTGCTTACAATAAATTAGTCTCAGTTTGGGGTCACTGAGCTCACCTAGCTTGCCCATTTGCCTACTGTTGGAAATGGCCCTCTCTGCAGGGTCACCCCCCAAACATTTTGACTTTTTCCCTCCATTATTTGCTAAATGCGTTTTTGTTGGCCTTAGGACTCTGTGCGCTTTACTAGTGCTAAAATGCTTCTGCTCTTTCCCTTAACTATGGTTTGATTGGCACATACCCAATTGGCATATTTAATTTACATGTGCATCCCTAGTAAACTTCACTACATGTACCGAGGGCCTGTAAATTAAGTGCTACTAGTGGGCTTGCAGCACTGATTGTGCCACCCACTTAAGTAGCCTTTTTTTAAAATGTCCCAGGCCTGCCATTGAAGCCTAAATGCAGTGTCACACTGCTACACTGACTTGACATTTAAAACGTCTTGCCAAGATTTAACCCCCCCTTTTATTACCTATAAGTCACCAGAAGGTAGGCCCTAGGTAGCCCATAGTGCAGGGTATTATACACTTAAAAGGTAGGACATGTGTCTTTCAGTTTTACATGTCCTGTTAATGAAAAATTCCCAAATTCGTTTTTCACTAACAGAAGGCCTACCCCTCTCATAGGATACCATTGGGGTTTCTTTGTTACATTTATTTAGCTGTAATTCCTGATTTGGAGACGTTAGATATGTCATGTTTAGTACACTTCTGGATCTGTGGATACCCTGCAAGGAAGAAGGACCGCTGTGCTGCTACAAGGACTGACATTCTGCTGGACTGCTGCTCTGGAAAAACTGCTGCCTGGCTGTGCTGACTTTTTGCCTGCTGCTGTCCTTACCTGTGTGAGCAAAGGACTGGACCTGTATCTCTCCAACCCAGAACCCAGAGTGACACCATGGGCTAGCCGACTGGTCTCCTTATCTGAAGTCTCAAGGACAAAAAAGCCTTCCAACCAAACCAACTGGATTCTGCAAGCTGTGAGCCTGACCTGCCAAGTGGTGTCACCTCAGTCCGGGGCAATTGGAGGTATAGTTTCACATGCTGAGCTAGCAGAACGACTTCATCCTTGCTGTTGCATGGACAGAACCAGTGCATCTCTCTCGTTGCATGAATAAAACTGCCACAATTCCTGGCATCGATTTCGAAACCAGCACTGGATTATTTCCTTCAGCGCAAGGCTCTTGCTTCCCCATTGACGAGAGCCCTGGCAACAACACCAAACTTGCATTTCAGCCACAGTGCTCAACAGAATCAGAGCATCACCTCAATGTCGATGTGATCGGCACCTGAACTCCATCACACCTCAGTTCCAATACATTGCCACCACTGCATGGGGAACTTCGATGCATTTCCTCGACTGTGTGGGGAAAATCAACGCATCTCTTCAACAGCATGGTTTGGTACCAGTGCAGTGCTTCTGATTAGGATTTAAAGAACTTTGGTTCAGCTGGCCCAACAGAGTCTCTGCAGCCAGCCCACACTCCATCATGGTCTGCCTGGAATTTTGACTTGGTCCTGGTCTGGAGCAAGCAGATAGCCCTGGTTGGCGCTTTTGCTTCTAAGCACTTTTATACAGTTTATTCTTGAAAAGTTCATAACTCAAGTTCTACTTATTTGATCTTTTGCTGTTTTGTTCTTGCTTTATGTGTTACATTGAGTCCTGTTTTTCTAACCAGGTGTGGTGTCTTTTTGTGTGTTGTTTTCAATGTTTTATTTTTGAAGTGTTGCACAAATACTTTACACATTGCTTCCTTAAGTTTAGCCTGACTGCTCTATGCCAAGCTACAAGAAGGTGAGCACAGGTTAATTTAGGGTGTGTTTGTGACTTACCTTGCCTAGGATTGAGGTTCCAGCTTAATTAGGTTGCATACCTCTGTCAAGCAGAAACTGAAATTTCAAACATCTACCTGCTGTAACTTCATATCCTCTAACAACCTAGGGGATGTATGTCCAGTCAAGACTCTATAATCTTTAACTGCGGTTGTTACACTTGCTTTTACCTTCATCCCACCGGTTTTCATCTACCACTGACACTAGTGAATGGAAGAAAGGTGTCTTCAAACTTCTTTCAAGAAGTCGAGATTGGACCATAAGGCAGAGCTAATCATAGGATCATCTTTCTTTTGCCAGAAGTCACTAAAATTGGTGATAAGGGTTGAATCATCTGCTTTCTAAACATCTTGAAGCACACTAATTGCAAGATGATAACTGGATGCGTGTAAGGCCTAGTTCAGGCACTGAGGCTACACCTGTGGCTCTACTGAATGACACCAGGCAAGATTATAATGATGGCAGTTCCATCTGCCTCATTCTGATGTTGCATTTGTGTTGCCCTATTATCTCCAAAAGAGGATTTTGAAGAAAAACGTTGTTTTTATTCTGGGCGACTTGAAGGCTTGTGTTGTTAATGCTGCCATTAGTTCTACAGTGACCTATGCCAATTCTTGCTTTGTCGATATTCATGAGCTAGCTATTTGCAAGCTTCAAGACATTCAGAATATGGCACCATGACATGTCATACAGTTCAGGAAATTTGATAGGTGATCAGAGGCTCACAATAAGCTGCACTGTGTGGCAGGTTCTAGAAAGATCTATTGTAAGATGTTCTGTTATGCCAACAGAGGCCCCATGCTGCTTATGCATTGCCTCGAAAGTCTATGTGATCCCTTCATTTTTGCTCTTCTCTCATGCTATCAGTTCCCTGATTTAGAAAAGCTAGCATGTGGGTGAGGGGCAGGGAGGTGAGGGGCATATTCCTTCTCTTTTGTTGTTTCATTTATTTGGAATACACGCTGTCATGGTCCGTGCAAAACAGAGAGCCATTCTATGCTTAGGAATACTCCTAAAATTCACCTATTTTACAGATTATCATCATGTCTTTTCTGATATTGTTAGTTCTCTTCCAAGATGCCATAGGGTTGTCATTTTATTTTATAAGTAACAGCTCAACTTATCTTGTACATACAGGTTTTCAATATATTGGGGTCATTACAAGTTCAGCAGGTAGAAAAGGCCGCCCGCCAAACTCCTGCAGTCAGGTTGGCGCCAGTGCGGTCGCCTTCCCGCGGGCCCTATTACAAGGTCCCCTCTGGGTCAGAGGTTGGAAATGGTATTTCTGCCCACTGGCCCAGCAGGGAACAACCCACAACATTGATGCCGGCTCATAATTGAGCCGGCGGCAATGTTACGGAGCATAGGGTGCAAGAGCACCTGTCCCGCTTTTCACAACAGGCTGTCCATGGGGGCCCATGCCAAGTGCATGGGCAGTGCAAGGACCCCCAATGGGCCTCCAGCACCCAGTCCCCACCAGGTTTACATGGAAGTGCATCCGCCATGTAAAAGCTGGCAGAGAGGGGGGTCATAATCCCCAGGATGGTGCTGCATGCAGCGCTGCCCTGGCAGATTAGGACTGCCAGTACAGCCAGTCCCTCCAGTGGAGGGAAACTGGCAGTGCTGGTGGTTGACCGTGGCCAAACCTCCCCGGTCATAATGTGGCGGTTTGACCACCGCCAAAGCAGTCGGACCGCCACTTTGCCGGCGGTCAGACCGCCGCTGTGGCCATGGCAGTCTGAAGACAACCAGGGTCGTAATGAGATGCATTTTGTGTCCTCAGGTACTAAATGGAGGGATGGTTGAATGTTTAGGAGATAATCAGCAAAAATTATGGGTTGTGTCTAGTAACAACTATTTTATTTTGATTTAGTGTAGCATAGATTCTCAGCAGAGTAATTAGCAACCTATTGACACTCACTTATTCATTCTCAGAAGGAATGAAAGATGCATTAAGAATCAAACCCAAAACTTTGTAGTCCCACATGTCGAAATCAGGTACATTAATCCAGCAAGTTTAATATTCTGAGACAAAAGTGCATGTGTGTGGCCTCTTAGAGGCATTTGTTGAAATTTTCTGAGGAGCAAAGCATATTTTTGGTCAGCTGTCAGATGTATCTTTTCTGAAGATTAAATTAAAAGCATTTCATGAACTAATTGTCATTTTATAGAAGGGCATTTCAGAGAATTGTCAAATATGTTTGTTGTCTAAAGTACTTTTATAGAAAGCTGAAGAAGTTCCCTTTGCATTGTCAAATCACTCATTTCCTTTTTTAAAGATCTCTGTCAGTAGCGTATAAACTGTCAAAATTCACTAAACTATGCTTACTGTAATTTTATGACAAGACTGGAGGCTCCTATTATGCGTTTCTTTTCTTGCTTTAATAAAACAGCAGCAAGTGAAGAAAAACTACAATTCCCATGAGCGCAGAGAAACCAGCCAATGGGAAACAAAATGTAGTCCATTTACAGTAACCAATGAGTAACCATGTATGCCATTATGACGTAACTGGACTGCGAACAGCCCTCTTTTCTTGCTGCTCGTAGCCAGTTAGGCCGTTTTCCCTTATTACTCGTTGTTAATACTGTTTTTCATTGTAAATGTTGCTATTAACGTGTATTATTATCGCGCTTTACTAGCGCTGCTGTGTTATTTCATTAACCTTACCTTTTGCCCCCTAGTCGGCAAGTTGCTGCATTTCTCTTCTCCTGCTCGCGCGCTCCCCCATGCGCGCTCAGTTTGGTGGGAACGGTTTCAACCGTTCCTCACGTGTCGCGCCATTGTTTTTGGACCGCGCGTGAGGAACGAGTTCCTGCCCGTTTGTCTAACTGCCCAGAAGCACCTCCTGACGCGCATATTGCCGCGCTCAAAGCATTTTAAGGCTCTTTTAGCCCCTCACTTACCGGACATGTCTTTTCTTCATCAGAGATCTTCTTCTCTGCGTGATCTCATAGTAGGAAGTGTTTGTGCACACCCAGGGGCGGAGCTGTTCGTTTTTTTTTTTCCCTTCCCTTCACAGTTAACCCTCAAACTCCTGTTTTTTTCTTTCTATCAATATGGATTCTGGCAGTTCCACTTTGCTTCAGGTGGACTCTGAGGAGGTTTCTGCCATTAAACAGGATATAAATGAGTTTATCCAAAAATCTGTACAGCAAGCTGTTAATAACTCTATAAATAAATTGTCAAAAAATTTAGAGTCCTCAGTTTTAAAAATGTTTAACAAGTCGTTATCAGCCCAGTCTGCAGGGGAGTGCAGACAACGCCCTTCACTCATGTCAAAAAGTGCACAAAAATCGGCGCTAAAGGTTTGTTAGGTTCTCTCACCCATGGCAGAGGACGCGGCTCCTCAAAAGGCTCCATCTAAGGAGATTAGAGTCACAGAGGGTACATCTCAGAAACGCAAGGCGAAAACAAAAAATATGATGTCCCCTTTAATTATTACCTCTATACCGGACACTGATGATGAGGTACCCGATGCGGATTCAGATGCTGATCCATCTGACCAAGATGATTGTGACTCCGCGCCTGTTCCCAAGAAACCTAAGTTTTCTTCCTCTGAGGCCTGCAATACCACACCGCTTCTAGATTGCGAAGGCTTGCCTATGTTTGACCCTTCTTTTATATTACACCCCAATTCAACTGAATGGTTCCCGGCCACTCATGTGGGGGATTATGTATCAGCCAAATTACTTTGTCCCCTGGATAAACAAACTTGCTCCAAACTCAAATCAGAGTGTCCTCGCCCCTCTTTGGTGCATAAGTCGTCCATTACACCTACCATTGACCAACCCATCCTAACTTTCTTCACCAAGTTTGGCAAGGATCCCAGGAAAGGGGTTGATAAAGCCTGGTCCTCTTGTCAGGACAAACTATTGGACGTCATTGGCCCTCTCACCCGTATATTTGACATGGCTGAGGCCACCAGAATTGATGGCTCCGCTATTGATCCAGAGGAACTCTCCCTATGGGTTCAAAGGTCTGTTTGCCTTCTAGGGAATGCTAACGCTGCTATTTCTCAAGAAAGGTGCAAAGGTATTCTGCTCAAATTGGACCCTAAACTTGTACACCTAGCCACAATTCAATCGCAGGTTAAAACGGAGGGTTTTCTATTTGGAGATAACTTCATTAAAGAACTGGGCAAGTACGTTGCTACATTTACCTCGCTGGATAAGGCTCAACAGTCTCTAAAGAAAATGTTCAACCAGCGGGTTTTCACCAGGGCCGGCAGAGGCAGGAGCCGCTTCCCCGGCCGCTCCTACTACAACCAAGGCTCCCGTGGCAACTACAACTCTTCATACCAAGATTTCAGGCCACAGTTTTACCCACAAAGGGCCAGAGGTTTTCGCACCAGGGGCTTCAGGAATACCAGAAATGCCAACCAAACAGGTAAATCCTTTTCCTTCTCTTGTTTCCGTGGGCGGTCGCCTTTGTCATTTTTTCCCAAATTGGCTATTAATTACCTCAGATCCTTGGATTCTAGATACCATTCGAGATTATACGATAGAATTTTACTCAACTCCAATACAAGCCGTTGCTCCTCCTCTTCCTTGTTTTTCTACAGATATGTTCGCTCTTATTTCCTCGGAAGTCCACTCCCTTCTGCAGAAACAAGCCATTGCTCTTACTCAGCCTCACCCTTCAGGGTTCACTAGCTACATTTTCTTGGTTCAAAAGAAGAACAAGAAAATGAGACCCGTTATCAATCACAAGTTCTTCAACCAATTCATGGTTTACCGCCATTTCAAGATGGAAATCATTCTCCATCTCAGAGACTCTCTGCTTCAGAACGATTGGATGGTCCATTTAGATTTACAAGATGCTTACCTGGTCGTCCCGATCCACCCAGAGCACAGGAAGTTTCTTCAATTTCAATGGCTCGACCAATTCTTTCACTTTACATCTCTACCTTTCCGTCTCTCTTCTGCTCCATGGTGTTTCAGCAAACTCAAGAAGTCAGTGGTGGTGCATCTCAGGGCTCCAGGAGTGAGACTTCTCATTTATCTGGACTATTTTCTCCTCATGAGTCAATCACCTCAATTACTTACAACCCACCTCAGTCTAACCTGTGCTTTTTTATCGGAACTCGGCTTCATCATCAACAAAGAGAAGTTTATTCTTCTTCTCCCTACGCAAAGCATAGAATTCTTAGGTTTTCTAATAAATTCAGTTTCAGCCACTCTGTTTCTTCCTTCTGCAAAAATCAAATCTATAAAGTCAGAGATTCTTCAAGTTCTATGTCATTCGTCCATTTCCCTGAGGACTCTTGCCCGCGTCGTCGGTCTTCTTTCCTCTTCTATACAGGCTATATTCCCAGGCCCTTTGCATTACCGAGCTCTACAGCGGTTAAAGATTCAAGATTTACGCAAAGGTCCTTCTTACGCAGATATTAGTCTCCTAGATCACGATTCTCGTACAGAACTGCAATGGTGGATAGACCATTTAGACACCTGGAACAGGAGGACTATCTTTCCATCAGCCCCAGATCTTGTATTAGAGTCAGATGCAAGCCTAACCGGTTGGGGGGCCCGTTGTGGGCCAATCTCGACTGGAGGTTTATGGTCGTTAGAGGAGTCTAAATTGCATATCAATTGTTTAGAGATGTTCGCAGGCTCCTTTGCAATCAGAAGCCTCGCAAAGAACAAGGTATGCTGCGCTATCCTTCTCAGGATGGACAATATTTCGGCGGTCCGATACATCAACCATCTCGGGGTTACAAAATCCAAACCTCTAGCGGAATTGGCAAAGAGTTTTTGGAAATTCTGCCTTACAAACCAAATTTTGGTTCACGAAGAGTATCTTCCGGGAACTAACAACTCCATTGCCGATTGGCACTCTCGCCATCTACACGATTCAAGCGATTGGAAGCTCCATCCCGCGATCTTTCATTTCCTACAAGACAAATGGGGGCCCATGACGATCGACTTGTTCGCGTCTCGCCTCAACACGCAACTCCACCAGTTTTACAGTTGGCGAACGGATCTTTCAGCCCTGGCCTACGATGCATTTCTCCCTTTCTTACGCTTTTCCACCCTTTGTTATGATCAGCAGGGTTCTTGCTCAGGTCCGTCGTCAGCAAGCCACTTTAATTCTTATCGCTCCATTTTGGCAGTCCCAGATTTGGTTTCCAACTCTTCTGGAACTAGCCAGAGATTTTCCTTTTCTCATCCCTTCTTTCCCAGACCTTCTTTTGGACCCTCTGCAGAGCCCTCACAACCTCATTTTGGACAACCTTCTTTCCCTTTCAGCTTGGAAAATTTCAGGAATTCCCAACTTTCCCCTCTCATTTCGTCACAAGCTTCGGAATATATCAGACAATCTTGGGCCCCTGGAACAAGGAAAGCCTATAAGTCAGCTTGGGCTTTATGGCAGAGCTGGTGTTTGGGAAAACACATTGATCCCCTTTCAGCAGATGTCACTTTTATAGTGAATTTCCTCGCTGCGAAGGCTAGTAAGGGTAAAGATTTTCATACTATTAATCTGTACAGGTCAGCCATCTCCTCTAATCACCAGTTCGTCAATGAAAAGCCAGTGGGTGAACACCCGCTTATTTGCCGCCTTTTAAAGGGAGTAACATTTTCTAATCCACCACTTCCTAAATACAGAATTTTGTGGGATGTTAATATTGTTCTGAATTTCTTTCTTTCATGGTCCGACAATTCTTCTCTTACTCTGAAGATGTTGCCGGCCAAACTCACTATGTTGTTGTGTCTTATTTCAATTAAACGGATTTCTGACGTCAATGCTTTAGATATTTCTTCTAGACAGTTTACTCCTTCGGGGGTGTTATTTACTGTGTCTCAAAGAACAAAAACAAATTTACATTCTGTTTTCTATCCATATTTTCCGGATCATCCCAAATTATGTGTAGCACAATGTTTAAAAGTGTACGAGCATATGACTGCTCATCTAAGAACGTCCTCAACTAATCAACTTCTTATTTCCTTCAGGAAGCCTTACAATCCTGTGTCTTCCGCTACTTTGGCTTGCTGGGTTAAGTGGATTATGTCTTTGGCTGGGATCTTCTAAATTTGGAGCCCATTCTTCCAGAGGCGCTATGGCATCCAAAGCCTTTTGGGCGGGTTCCCATATTGAGGACATTCTTAGATCCACAGATTGGTCTAATGACAATGTATTTAGAGTCTTTTATTGTAAACCAGTTGATAATGTATTTACGAATGTCATTAATTTGCTTTGAACATGCATAATAGGAGCCTCCGGTCTTGTAATAAAATGTAGATTTTCCTTATTTTAATAACGGAAAGTCTTAATTTTATTAATAAAGACACGGAGGCGAGTATTATCCTACCCGTTGTTTTCTTGGTAACTAGTGTTTGTTTATATTTCTCCCATCCCTCTAGTGTCATCATCGTCTGTTCAACCTGCTACCTAAGTCATCGCTTCATGGTGTGGATGGTCCATCAACGTCAACGCTGTCACCTTATCCACTTCTTTGTTTGGCGGATCACCAGTGTGCTTCCCTTCACCGGCAGTTCACTGGTCTTATGAACTTCTGCTCCGAGTTGCTATCTTTTATTATGGCTCTTCTAATTTTGGCTTCTATTTTCCCTTTATTTCGTGCCAGCTGAACTTTAAGCGCAAGAAAAGAGGGTTGTTCGCAGTCCAGTTACGTCATAATGGCATACATGGTTACTCATTGGTTAATGTAAATGGACTACATCTTGTTTCCAATTGGCTGGTTTCTCTGCGCTCATGGGAATTGTAGTTTTTCTTCACTTGCTGCTGTTTTATTAAAGCAAGAAAAGAAACGCATAATACTCGCCTCCGTGTCTTAATTAAAATTAAGATTTTCTATCATTAAAACTAGGAAAATCTACATTATATCAGGTTAGATCAATGCATTTAAAATTAACAGTTAATCGCTATTCTCTTAAAATGCCTCCAAGGATAGCTCAGCCCCATTGATTGAAGGGTCCATCCCCTTGTGTTAAACACCTTTGGTTGACCTGTTCCCCCCCGAAATTAGGATCAAATTGTGTCCTTGGCCACCATCATGTAATTGTGGATTTGTTACAATTAGACTTGCCGCTGTCCGGGACAGAAGCCACTCTCTTGAGTTATTACCTTGACAATATGCTTGTTATGCGGACACATTGAAGATTCTATTATTGAAACAGAAGGAGGTGGTAACTGCACCGTGGTGAAGAGTGGGCATATTCATGACATGCAGTAATGATTTGGACAATGTTATCAACCTCTGCCCTCAAACATTGCAAATATAAGAAACATAGAATGTATGAATTCCATTGTTGAATTCCCACTTGATGTAGCTGATAATGAAGCATTGTGTTGCCTTCGAGCTAGATGATAAAACAAGCAGTCTACAGACATTTTCCGGACAGGCCCTACCGTATTGCTTGTGGGGGGCCTAGGGTAATCCAAGCCGATCTGATCTCTAGGTTCCTGGCTCTTTGTAGGCTCAGATAGGTATAGGTGGGGGTGATGAGAGACTGAGTTAACGTGCAGCATCTCCAGCTCCACATATGGTGCAGGACAGCTCAACAAGAGGGCGTCCCAGATGAATGAGCCAATGTGAGGTAGGCGAGGTTGAAGTATAGTGGTGGTCCACATGGATGACGTCATTGGGATGATGCTGCCTGGGCATGGATAACACAGGAGAGGCAGGCAACCCAAGCAACCTCTTCCAAAGGGACTAGAAAAAAGTGTCTTGGTCCCCAAAAATAAGTGCCGATGGTGCCCACAAGAAGTACTTGCATGACACTTAACCCACTCACGGGGTCTCAGTGCTGTGCAGTTTTGTTCCAGCAGCTGTCTCTCTGGTTCTTCATAGGATCTGATCTGCTGTCCACTTGAACCTAAGTTCAAGTTAGTCGGTAGAGACTCACTGCCAAGGTGACAGTTGTATAAGCATACACTAAAGTACACATGCCGGGGGGGTGCAATCACTGAAAGCTATTGGGGTGCTATTGCAGTCATCGGTGAGGCATCACCGATCAGAGACAATGGCATTTGCCAGGTTAACACAAGCTGTGTAAGGTGAAATAATATGGCTTGTGGGTGAAGGTATTGGTGTGGACAAAAGGCAAAAGTGGGTAAGCTGATAGTCCTAGCGCCGGAAAGCACAGACCTGCTCACAGACCTTGCTCGGGGGAGAGGAGCTGAGGCTGCTGGGATATGACATATTGAATGAGAGAGTCCCTCCCTGCTCTTCTCAGTACCCACTCATTTTTTAGGCATATGAAAAATCGACTTAAACCATCAGGGAGGGCACTAAAACGAGAGAATAAAACAGGCACTGCCAGCCGAGTATTTTAACAATAAAAGTTCCTGGCGGATCCCTGCTCCTCCTGCCTCCTTGGTGTTCCCTGTGCCATTGCTATGCCCATCTGGGAATGCTGCTGACGTACGACAAGGTAGACGGCAGAGAGGCCCCTTGTCCCAGACAGCATGTGGCAATCCTCCGGGTGTCCTGAAGTGCAGAGAAGTGGCCCAGGAAAGGTGCTTGGTGAGAGGGAGAAGCACAACTGAACGATGGCCACGAGAGCTTACGTTTAGAGATAGAAATACGCTCTTGGCCTTGCCTCAGGACGGTGGTACAGGTCCGGTGGCCAACAGCACTGAAAGTCATCACAGATACAGCTCCTTTCACTTAGGTGTGGGCTGAGCAATGCTGTGAGACGCTCGGGACACAAAGCACAGGCTTCTTTGAGCTTTTCTGTTCTCCTGTGCTCTCCTATTAAAGGCAGTGTGAGAAAACAGGGCTGATTGCAGAGGCCCCATAACTTTTTGCCCCCATTTTCCTCTTTTTGCTGGTGTTTTCCTGACTTTGATGGTGCCCTGGGTACTGCTAACCAGTCCCAGGGCCTGTGCTCTGTGTAAAATGGTTATGCAAATTAGGCTAATTATAATTGGCTAAGTTAACCTACCTATAAGTCACTAGTATATGGTAGGGCATGTAGGTTTAGGGACCACAGCATAGGTGGTGCACACCTAGGTGCACTGCTGAGGTGCCCAGTGTCATTTTAAAAGCAAGCCTGCCTTGCTGGCTGCTTTTAAATTAAAGTTATATGCAAATTCGACTTTGGAATTAAAGATACTTCCAAAGTCTTAAACTACCGTATTTTTACGTATAAGTCACCCCTAAGGTGTGCCCTATGTGCCCCTAGGGCTGGGTGCCATGTAACTATAAGCAGGGACTTTATAAAAATAGATTTATACGCCCTGGTGAGGTAAAAACAGCCAAATTCGTTTTTCCCTCATGGAAGTAAATGGCCTTCATAGGCTAGAATGGGCAGACTTTATTTTAAATTTTAAAGTCTCCTTAAATGTTACATACCAAGAATTTGGTATCAAATTAATTGTTGTAATAAATCCCACAACTTCCAGTTGTGGGATTTAATATAACTTGTTCAGGTAAAAAGTTTAGACTTTACCTAAAAAGTTGCCAATTTCAGCTCTGCATTGTTTTTGCTGCTGTGCTCTGATTGGCCAGCCTGCAGCAGTTTCTGCCAGGCTGCCTTGATGAGGTGTGAAGTGGCCTGGCTTCACACAAAGGAATGTGCTTGGGGGAGAGAATCTCCCCTCAGCAGATGGTGAGGCAGGAAGGGGGAGGGCTGCCAAACTGGTCTTCAAAGGCAGAGAAGGACATTTGGAGCACCCAGCAACACCCCCACATCCTGCAACCCCAGACAATTAGGTGCCCCCTTGATTAGATTAGGAGAGGGCAGGAGAGGGGTGTGTTTATGATTTTTAGCCACACCAGTGGGTGGGCTCAGCCAGATGTAACCTCCAAAAATCAGATTCATCCATGTTGGATTTTTAGAGACTGTTGCCTTCTGGGATGGATTTTTGCCACACTTCCCAGGAAGTGGTCATCACAGGGGGACGACCCTGTCCCTGATTGGAGAACCAGGGCCCCCCTGCTTTTCACCCAGGAGCAAGGATAAAACTGGCAGACCTGCACCCACGCCTCAGATCCCCACCAAATTTCAAGAAGAAGGAAATAAAGGAGAAGAAGGACTGCCCTGCTGGACCCCTGGCCTGCACCTGGAACCTGCACTCAGAAGGACTGCACCAGCTGCACACTTGGGCTTCACCACAAGAAGGACTTTGCCTGGCTTCAACTGGTTCAAGGAGGGACTCCCTGTTTTTCCACAGGTGAAAAATTGCTATCCAGAGTCCCCTGCACCAACTTCTGAAAAAGGTGACCAGCTGACCACTGTCCAGTGGCCAAAAAGGAGTTTGCGCCAGGTGCATTCTGGGAGTTGAAGTCCGCACCCCCAAGGACCATCACAGAACTTCTGGACCCTTGGGGTGAGCTGTGGACCCCAAAAGAAACTTAAAAGAACATCTGGGTGAAGCCCCAGAAGTTTGGAAAAGATTTGAGAATTTTTGGAAAAAAGCTCCAGAGAGGGACCGACCCGCCGCGGAAATTCTAGCCGGCTTGCCTCAACCGCGACCCGGCCTGACTTCGTGGTTCGTCCCGGTAAAGAAAAACATCCAAAAAAGAGACTAAGTCCGAAGGTAAAAAAGTTGACCGGGACCTCCCAGCCATCGTACCGAGAAGGGCTCCATGGACGTCGGATCAAGATCCAGGTTTACCCCGGTTGAAGGATTTTCATCTCGAAAAAACGACTAAGTCCGAAGGTAAAAGTCTCCACCGAGGAAACCCACATCGCGTATCCGGACAAGGGCTCCAGGAGGTCGGATTCAACTGGCAGGTTCGTCCCGGTGAAGAAAAACTTCAAAATAAAGACTAAGTCAGAAGGTAACTTTTTAACCGAGGCCTCCCGCGACCTGTAGCCGAGCAGGGCTCCATCGCGGTCAGCCTGAAACTTTGACTTTGCCCCGGTCCTGGTGCAACCAGATGACCCGATTGTCGCTTTTTGTTTCTAAGCGCTAGAAAAATAGTAATTCTTTAAAAATTCATATCTCCGGTTCCCCTGAACCGATTTTAATCGTTTTTGTGTCATTTTAAAGATAAACTATTTTTATAAATTGGTTTTGGATTTTTAAACTGTTTCCTGTGTTTTATTTGATTACTGTTTTGTGATATTTGAATGCTTTACACTTTGTCTCCTAAGTTAAGCCTTGACGCTCGTTGCCAAGCTACCAAGGGTTGAGCTGGGATTAATTTACTGAGACCTAACTGTACCTAGGTGGAGGTTAGTGGCTTGTTGCTAGGTGTAGGTACCTACCTGCCCTTACCAATAACCCATTTTCCAACAGGCAGAAACATTGGCTGAGCAGAGAGCTACACAATCTTAGCAATTCTGCCTGACAATAATGACTTTTTGTCACCATACCAGTGCAAAGTAATGGTGTGACAAATGTAACATGTACTGTGGGCTGATCCAAAACATGACGCCCAGCCCAGCCATCTGGAGCTTTCAAAGAGGCTCACCCAATCTATCCAGTGACTTAGAATGCCGGACCAGAAGGCATTTTCTGTATGTATATGTACGTTGTGTGGGCTGTGTTATATGTTGCCTGGGTGACAATAGGTCTTGCCAAACAGATCAAGCTGCCTGTAACGAGACCTAAACGGCAATTACCAGACAGGGGACAGTAAAAAGTACATTTTGTGTTGTTTCTTATCTAATGACATATTTTGTAATCCTTACAAATGAATGAAGATGAGGATCCCTGCAAATGTATTTTTAGTCTGCCATACGGGAAATATGATAGAAATGTTCAAAGCATTAGTAATCCCCTGCCAATGCTGATTTCCCCATTTGTTCTTTTGGCAGAGACACAGTATCTACTTTTGGCAATAAAGAAGGACTCCAAACACAACTTCTGGATGTCCGTCTTACAGTTTAACTGTACACTCCTGACAACGCCTCCTTATTGCTTTTCTTTTCCCAACCCAATAAGCAACGAGGCCAAAAGGACGACCAGACTAAGAATTCAATGTGAAAAAACTGAAAAAATACAGAAAGCAGAAACTAATGCCGCTGGCAGCCCTACCTCGGTTTTCCAGTCCGCACTCGGGATATGCAGAGGCCGAGAGTGAATGCATTGTCTGAGAGCTCTCGCATTTTAGGATGACACGGCTTGCAGAGCGTTTCTCATCTGGTTTGTTTATCAGCTATTATGCCACGCATAAGGATTTATGCTATTTTATTTTTCAAAACGGAGCACACATCCGTTAAAAATAGAAAGTAATAAACACCACAGGACTACCACGGTAAATGTTATTTTTCGCCTCTAGTGGAGCTGAAACTTACTGTTAAAGTTAGGGAGAGGATCTCCCCATTTCTTTCCTACAGCAGTGATTAGATATGCTCCCGGGAATGGATGGAGCATGTAGAAGGCCGCCATTCTCATATGGAAAGTACACCACAAAAGCAGACACAAGGACTTCCTAATGCAAGAGTGTGTCACTAGTCCAGTCCCTTGGCCTATACATCTTATGAATAGTGCAACAGAAAGATCACCCCATTTCTCCCACAAGAAGCACAGCTGAGATGGGGGCGGGTGAGCAGAGGAAGCCAAAAGTAGAAACACTTCTACTTTATGGATCACTTTGGACCCACCCTCCAATATCCAGTTGAGTGGTCACTTTTGCGATGGAGCAAAAGTGTGCTACTTCACCTTTAACTGCTGGATTAGCTTGAATTCTTCTCATGGTCTGGCTTGACAGGCAGCTGTCACCAAACAATTAAAGGAGAATCACCAGGAGAGGGGCTTCGGCTCCACACATATGTTGGGAGCCAGGCATATCTGCTTTGATTGGGCAGCAGTTGCGTGTTTCAACAGAAAGTGTGTTTGCCCTCCACAAAGCTGTGATCATTTCAATTACTTATCCAGCTCTTTCAACTTGAACTTACAGACACACACATGACAGTGTAATGATATTAAAGTGTCTTAGATAACTAGATCATTTATGGTGTTTTTTCTTCCAGCAGTACAGATGGGAGGAGCGTAGTCATTAACCTACATGGATTTTTAAATTTGGCTTAACAGTGAATCTGTCACCTGACTTTATGTGATAAATAAAAAAGAGCTTTCGAAGTCCTACTGAGAACTACCTTTGTAAGACAGACTCCTGCTGCCATATTTAGTTTTGTTATTACAAACATATGTCTGTTGTGTTTAGAATGTAGCATGTTTTTTTCTACTTCTATTCTTTTAATTTATCTTGCATCTGTTGCTGAGTCTTTTTATGCTTTGATGTGGTTGTGTAAGATAGTGAATTGAAGTATAAATCAGAATATTGATGCATGGATGCATGATAGAAAAGATGACTGACAGAGTGAGTGCGTGTATGATGAATGATTATCTACACCCTTCAGTGATACAAAAGGCACTTTCCTTTATAATCCTATTGCCAATGCTTGCCTGGAAGTGTGAAATCAATTCAGAAATAGAGTAAACTGACAGATGTATCTGTATTTGAAGCACAAGGAAAATTACTGTATGGTGATTCTTTGCCTTTCAAATGTTGCAATAAAATGAATATTCAGTTTTTTACACATTAATTTTATTTTTCTGTTGTTTTATTATATGGTTATGTTAACATGATTTATTTCTACTTATTTATTCTCTGTATTTATTTAGAAAACTGAGGACAAGCAATGAGGAAGTACATTTTCAGATAAACAACAAGAAAACGAATCATACATTTAGTATTTATAGAATGTGCAAATATTAGGTACAACTGACTTCCTGGTGAATTTTGGAAGAGGGAAGCCAATAGAATTGCAAAGGTTTAGAGGAATAAACCAGAAGCTTGAGCATAGGGACGGGAAAGCAGGAAATTAGGGACTGGCACGTGAGTAGATCAAAGGACAGATTTGTGATTACATTTGAAAGTTTTGAAGCAGGACGCTATTCGTATATATATATATATATATATATATATATATATATATATATATATATATATATATATATATATATATATATATAGGGAGGAAGGTTGTTTCTGAGAATTGGTGTATGAGAAAGTATACTTTTCTGATTTGTATGTTTTTGATTTGGGAATTTCATGGGTCAAATGTCTGATGTTATGTGGCAAATAGACTATGGAATTGTTCTGCTCTGCAAGCTGTTTGTAAGTGTAAAGGGCTGTGTGAATGATGCAGAGTGACTGAACTTCATGTGAATTGGAAGGCGCAGCTAGCGAAGATTCAAGTGGTTGCAGTGATCTGACTATATTTTTGTTCACTGCTAGTAAAGTGTAAGGTGAGCATATGGAAGGAAGGTAGAGTTAAGAGGGAGGAGTGTGATGTCGGGGTGGAAAACTAAAAGTATAACAATGAGTAATCCAATAATGAAATAATGAGAAAGCAAGTATTGAAATATCTATAATGCAAAAAATCAAATCTCAAAGCTAGAATAAACAACGGCAACAGTTAAGAAGCCAGTATGTGCCAGGGAAATAACAAAACACTACAGTTTCTCTAGCCCTGAAACCCAGCTTGCTTAGCATCTCTCTACTGGTAATTAGGGGACTGAGTATGCTTCGGTAAAAGTATCAGTGGATCTAGAGCTGGTGTAGTGGATGTACATAATAGTTTACTACTGCGATTCACACACAACACCAACGTTAACGTAGCCAGGGTTATCACAACTGTTCAGCACATAAACGAAAGGGTTAATTTAGTCACCTTATGTGGGAGGTAAGATATGGTGGTTCGAGAGACAGAATGCTGCATGATGGCTGTGAGTCCAATGAAAGTGACACCGACTGAATGTGGTTGAAATCAGGGATGTAGTGATTGTTTACCTGTGATATAGTTGTGGGTCAATATCATTATAAGATCCGAGGCTATCATTATGCATAAATCTTTTATTGCCGCCCCAACATGCAGCCCTTTAGAGAATAAAAATACATCATAAAGTGAAATATTCCATAGTGGAACCTTTTTAAAGCACATATGATCATAGCAACAACTATCTTCCACTTGCATTAGCTGCTCCCGTATAGATAAGTACTTGTCTCCTACTCTTGAAGGTTTTTTATATGTGTTTGTGTTACACTGGTGTTCAGACACTATTTATTATTTATGGATTGAGCTATTGCCTTTGGTTTTTGGAATGGACCATTAATGATGTGATATTTATGGTGGTTTTTAATCATTTGGTGCTTTCTGGTAGACAACCGCTCCTGGAAGGTGAGGGCAGTCCTAGTGCGACTCCCTGTCTAATGCAACTCCCTGTTTAGCGTGCCTCACTGCACCTCTGGGCGGGCCTCTGTTTCTCCCGAGTGGGTTGCCTGTCTTCGGCATGACAAAGACCTCAACAAGTTTGTTTATGACATAGAGGAGGACCCAGACGCTCTGGGCAGCCTTGATGACGACTTGCCTAGTACTTCTTATAATAAACCAGTTAAAGGCCCCTTGGTTAATGAGATGTTTTCACCAGATTCAATTAAGCATCCTCGCAGTTCAGAATGGTGGCCACTCACACATGTGGCAAAATTTATTAAATAGTGGGTCAGAAGACAACTCGAAAGGCACCAAAGAAACTTGATGAGGGCAGAATGCCCCAAACTGAGTATTGAAACTAAAGCTTGCCAGACACCAAACTTTGATCTAGAACTAATAACTTTCTTATTTAAATCTGGTAAGGATCCACAGAAAGGACTGGAATGCTGCTTGAGGCTATGTCAAGAACTCCTTTGAAATGTAATGGGGCCTCTGGCCAGGATACTGGACATTGCAGAGGAAGCACACATAAGAGAATCAGAAATATACCTGGAGCTGCTCAGAGGCTCGAGCCACAGGGCAATTTGTATGCTAAAGAAGGCCAACACAGCCCTCATAACGGAAAGAAAGAAAGCAATCCTTATGAGGATGAGCCCTAAACCAGCTGTTTTAGCTAATAAGGAGGCAAAAGGGGAAGTTGGAGGCCTCCTGTTTGGTCAAAAGTTTCTGAAACCATTAGCCAACTTGGTTTTCACCTTTACCACTCTGAGCAAAGCTCAGTGCAATCGCAGACGTGTGTTTGGACCAAGTGTTTTTGGAAGGGACTGGCTGCTGGCTGAAATGTCAATAGGTACCATTTCTATACCCAAAACCAGCAGTACACACAAGACTTCCGGAACGACAGTAGAGGTTCCCAGACCTCAACAGGTTTTTACTCACAAAGGGGGAGATCATGGTGAGGTAGGCAGAAGATTTAAAAGGTTTATTCACAGATGGGAAGAGATTACAAATGACCTCTGGGGTTTAAAAATGGTAACAGGTTTCAGTATAGAATTTTGGGAGCTGCCCTCCCAGATATCTCAACCCAGAGACATCATTTTTGACAAAGAAAGAATGGATTGAATAGATGTGGATGTTTCCCAAATGTTACTAAAAGGGGCAATAATAAAAGTGACAGACTCTCACTATGGTTTTCTAAGTGCAGTATTTCTGGTAAAAAAGAAGGATAAGGGTTGGCGTCCAGTTATAAATTTATGAGAACTAAACAAATATCTGGTTTACAATCATTTCAAAATGTTGAAGGGATCCATATGTTACGGGATGTTTTACAGGAAGGGGATTGGCTTGTGAAACTAGATTTGAAGGATGTTTATTTTACGATCCCCAGGGCTGAAATTCACAGAGATATCTCAGATTCAGAAAGAGGGGAACGTTGTATCAGTTCTATTGTCTTCCCTTCTACCTTGCCTCTGCTCCATGGTGCTTTACCAAGGTGCTGAGACCCGTAGCTGCCTTTTTAAGAAAAAGAGGAATTCGGTTGATAATAATTTACTTAGATGACATTCTGTTTATGGGTCAGATGATGACAGATGTATTGGATCATTTAAATTTAAGAAGGGAACTCCTGGAAACCTGTGTTTCATTCTCAACATAGAAAAGTCAGTTCTAGTACCAAGTCAGTCAATGGAATTTCTGGGATTTCAGGTAGATACATTGCAAGCTCAACTTCTTCTTCCTCAGAAAACGATAACCAAGATAAAGAAAGAGGTGAGACACATTCTAGGAAGACAGACTGTGAATATTAGAGATTTAGAAAGGATCAATTGTCTGCTTTCCTTTTCAATTGAGGCTATTTCACCAGGTCCCCTACATTACAGGGTCCTCCAGAGGTTGAAGACAGTTGGTCTACACGAGGGACTCTGGTATACATATCTAATATATTTGTCCCCAGAGGCTCATTCAGATTTGGAATGATGGTTGAACAACCTGGAGTGTTGGAATGGGAAAGCAATTTTTGGAAATGTGCCAGAGTTTACCTTGGAGACAGATGGCAGTTCTTCGGGTTCAGGGGCCCGCCTAAATGCACTGGAAATAGGTGGTCGTTGCTCAGGTTTGTAGAGTTCTTTCCACATAAACTGTTTGGAGTTAATGGCAGGTTTTAATGGTCTAAGAAGCTTCAAAGCTCAGTTGGCCAACAGCGTGCCACTAATTCGCATGGACAATATGTTCGCAGTGTCCTATATCAATCGAATGGGGGGCTCAAGATCAAAACCGTTATTGGAATTAGCAAAATAAATCTGGTATTTTTGTTGGGAACACAGAATTCTATTGTCAGCGCCCCTTATCCTAGGGAAATTGAATCTACAGGCATATTGGAACTTTCTCTACCTCAGGGATTACAGCGATTGGCAGCTGAATCCAATAATATTCAGGGAGATTCAGAAACTTTGGGGACCAATCTAGATCTTTTTTTGTGAGCAGGCTCACACATCAAGTACCCATGTTTTTCACTTGGAGACCAGATCCGGCAGCTATCGCAGTAGATGTGTTTATCGAGGATTGGAACTCAGAGGGTTGTTATACCTTCCCTCCATTCACAATCATACAGAGGGTAATTTCGAAAGTTCAGAAAGAAAGATGCAAACTAATACTAAAACCCCCTTCTGAAATTCACAGTTTTGGACGCCAGGGTTGTTAGAGCCAGCGGTGCAGGAACCGTGCCTCATCCCAGGACATCAGGGCTTGCTGATAGGACCATGGGGAGAAGAACATCCTTTAGTCCTGGAGGGAAAGCTGGACCTTCTTGTTTGGAGACTATCAGGGGTTCTGCAGGACCGTCAGACATTCGGGAAAGGCTAAGGATTTATTGGATGAGTCATGGGCACCAAGAACTAGGACAAGGTATGGAGGAGTTTGGAACAGATGGTGCAGGTGGTGCATGGAAAGGAGTCTGGATCCCATGGAGGCTCCTAAAACTGATTTATTAATCTATTTAGCAGAACATTTTCAGTCAGGATTATCCTACAAGACTATCAATTGTCATAGATCAGTATTTCAGCTGGACACTCCTTATTAGGCGACTTTACAATTGGAAATGACCCTCTAATTTGCAGAATGAAGAAAGGTATCCAAATCAAAAGCCCCCCAGACATCGTTACACTTCTCTTTGGGATGTTAATGTAGTTTTCAAGCTCTTTGACTCATGGCCAAATAATTGTTATCTCTCTTTAAAACAGATATCACACAAATCTGCTTAACTTCCTTCAGAAGGTTTTCTGATGTGAAAGTTCTGGAAATCTGTAATAGAGTTTATTCTTCAGATGGTGTACATTTCGAAATTTGGAAAAGAACAAAGAACATGTCTAGTCATTCAAGGATTGTTCAAAATTATGCATGGTAAGTTGTATGACAGAACATGAACAAAAAATGACATTATAGTGAACAGCAACTTTTGATACCCTATGTGAAACCACATAAAGCAGTCTCTACCACTAGTATATACAAATGGATCAGAGCAGTAATGAGTGAAGCAGGATTAGACTATTGAATTTTGGTGCCCATTTAGCAAGGGGTGCTATGGCCAGTAAGGTAATTTGAGTTGGTGGTACCTTTGCCGAGATTTTAAAAGCGGCAGACTGGTCAAATGCTAACACCTTTACCAAATTCTGTCTGAAACCAGTAAAGCATGTAAGTAGTTTAGTTGTTAATCACTTTTAACATGCATAATGATAGCCTCCGGTCTTGTAATGAAATGGAGATTCTCCAATTAACAAGCAAAGAGAATCTTGATTTCATGATTTCATTAAAGACATTTATTACTTTGCCCATGCACATGAAATATATAGCTCCCTTTGGAGAGCCAAACATGTATTTTTCTTGAAGAAGGCAGTGTTTGATTCCATGCATTTGTACTGTAAGTAGTGAACTTTTCATTCATTTCCCCATGAATTTACTATTGTTAAAAATGGGGTCTTTGGTTGACAGTCAGGTTACCCTCTGTTCAAGCAAGGACCCTCACTCTAGTCAGGGTAAACGAGAATCACCCTCAGCTAACTCCTGCTTACCCCCTTGGAAGCTTGGCAGAGCAGTAGGCTTCACTTCAGAGTGTTAGATGTAAAGTATTTGTACCAACCCACACATTAACTTAATGAGAACACTACAAAATGACACAACACCAGTTTAGAAAAATAGGAAATATTTATCTAAACAAAACAAGACCAAAACAACAAAAATCCACAATACACAAGTCAAGTAATCAATTAAAAAGTAAAAAGAGTATTTATGTAGTTTAAAAAAAACACTAACACTGCTAGCATAAAAATGTACCTTGGGTGCGTCGAAAATAACCCCGCACAGGCGAGTGTGCATCAAAAAGGGCTTGTGATGCGTCGATTTCACTCACAAGTGAGACCTTGCGTCGTTTCTCCTTTCGTCGGGTCAGGGCGCGTCGTTTCTTCTCTCTGCAGGAGAGCAATGCGTCGATCCTATCAGCACTCTCGGGCCCGGGCAGGCCTTGCGTTGTTTTTACACGCACAATGGTGTTTGCGTCGGAAATCCAGCCACACGATGATTCGAAAACCACGCAGCACTGGCTGCGATCTCACCAGCCTCCATCAGTGATGCTGCGCGTCGTTTCTCCAGCTCCGTGCGTCAATTCTTCGGTCGCATTTAGTGCAAGCAGCGTTTTTCAGCCGTGGAGCTGGTGGTGCGTCTCCCGGTAGTCCACACAGAACCTGAGTTCTGGAGTGGCACCAGGTGCAGCAGCCTTTGGGACCAATACTACTGGGCTAGACCAAGGACTGCTGGAGTGCTCAATAACTGCTTGGGCAAGGATTTTGGATACCTCATCCTTGCCCTGATGCTGTCAGTCACCCTGTAAACCTTCTGTTTAATAGGTGTACTGTCCCCAGTGTCTACATCATGTGTGCACAAGTCTGTGACTCCTGGAATCAGGGAAAACAGTGAGGAACACTGTCCCAAAATGTGGTGACAGTCACCTTGCTGCTCTTCAGTCAGGAAGGGGGAGAGGATCACTCCCTCCACTGACCCATCTTTTTCTCCTGCAGAGAGGAGGTCAGGAAGAGGCTCACTCTCCTCCTCTACCCCATCATCTGTCGCAAGGAGCATGGATAGTTCAGTCCGCTCAAAGTGAGGGTTGAGGCGGTTGACATGCAGGACCCTTAAAGGGTTCCTTGGAGACCGCAAGTCCACCAGGTAGGTGACTTCACTCTTGTGCTCCACCACCTCAAATGGCCCAGTCCACTTATCCTGGAGCGCCCTAGGCTCCACTGGTGCCATCACACTTTTTGTTCAGGTTGAAACTCGACCAGAGTGTCATTCTGGTCATACCAGCGTTTCATGTCCCCCTAGCTTGCTTCCAGGTTCTCCTGTGCGAGACTCCTGAAGCGGGCAGTCTGGTTTCTCAAAGCCAGCATGTAACTGAATATATTCTGGGGGGGGGGCTTACTAGGAGCTTTCTCCAAAGCCTCCTTAACCAGACTCAAAGGTCTCATCTCAGAGTGGCCATAAATCAGCTCAAAGGGACTAAACCCAATTCCCTTTTGAGGGACTTCCCTGTAGGCGAACAGAAGGCATGGCAAGAGGACACCCCACTTCCGCCTCAAGGGCTCTGACAGGCCCATGATCATGCCTTTTAAGGTGTGGTTGAATCTCTCAACCAGACCATTATTTTGGGAGTGGTAAGGGGTGGTGAACTTGTAGGTAATCCCACACTCCTTCCACAGAGACTTCATATACGTGGCTATGAAGTTGGTACCCCTATCAGATACCACTTCCTTGGGGAACCCCATGCAAGTAAAAACCCCCATCAAAGCACGACCCACCACTGGGGAAGTGATTGACCTCAAAGGCATGGCTTCTGGGTACTGGGTGGCAAGGTCCACCAAAACCAGGATGAACCTGTTGCCCATGGCTGTCTTGGGATCCAGAGGCCCCACAATGTCAATGCCTACCCTCTCAAAGGGAGTACTGACAACAGGTAAAGGTTGGAAGGGAGCCTTACATTTCCCTCCACTCTTGCCACTTGCCTGACAAGTCTGGCAAGACCTGCAATGTGCATCTGAGTGCCTGCGCATTAGGGACCAGTAAAAGTGGGTGACAAGCCTCTCAAAGGTCTTGTCCTCCCCCAAATGTCCAGCTAAAGGCACATCATGAGCCAACCCCAGTAGGAAGGCCCTGAAGCACTGGGGTACCACCAGCACACGGGCTGACCCAGGCTCAGGAACCTTAGGCTCGCTATACAGGAGGTCATTCTTCCAACAAATCAGGTGTGATCCTGGCTCCTGGACAGCCACCTGGTCTGCAGCCTGATGCTGCAAACCCTCCAAAGTAAGGCATGTCCTCTGTGCTGCATAGAATGCTTCCCTTGTGGGGCCCCCTTCCTGCTGCCAATGCGACAGCCGCCAGCTACCTGTTCCCGTGTAGGATCTGGGGCGTCACCCTCAGGCTCTGCCTCCTCCCAGACCGTGGGAACTTCTGGGGCCGGTTTCCCGTGCCCCCTGCCTTCTTCTTCTTGGCGGTCCACTGGGCCATTGTTTCAGGCTCCAGGGGCTTTTGATTACCCTGAGGGGCTGCCATTGACCGGGTGGATACACATACCCACCCAGGCAGACCCAACATCTCCAAGTGAGACCTGTGTTCCACCTCCTTCCAAGGGGAATCCTCCAGGTCATTGCCTAGCAAACAATCAACAGGCATGGTTGGACTCACAGCTACCTTCAAGGAACCTGAGACCCCCCCATTCAAAGGGAACGGATCATTCTGCACAGGCGCTCTGAGTTGTCCACTGCAACTACTTGGTGAAGTACATGGGGATCAATTTGCTCTTCAGACCCCAGCTGACTCCTCACTGTAGTCACACTGGCTCCTGTGTCTCTCAGAGTCTCCACGCTCTGTCCATTGATGGTCACCCACTGCCTGTACTTCTTAGTGTTTTCAGGCACAAGGGTTCTCTGGACCATCTCACTGTCCCCTAGTGAGACAAGGGTCATCTCAGCTGGTTCCCACCCACCAGAAACCAACTCCTCCCCAAGCGCTACACTGGCCAAACCCTGGGACGGGGCACCAGTGCGTGCCTGTGTACTTTGGAGGCATTTGGGGTCCCCCCTCACAAGACCCACCTGGTCACATGCGTAGCACTTCTGTGGGGGACCACTGCCACTGGCTTCCCCTTGGAGAACAATGGCTTCTTTTCATTGGGGGGGGTTGGGAATCCTTACCCTTGGAATCAGTTTGGGGCCCTTTATAGAACTCCCCCTGTTTACCCTTATCCCCCTTTCTTCTGAGAGGGACCTTGAACCCTGGTGCTCTCCCAGTGGTCCGCTTCCTGCGCAAGCTTCCTGGGGTCAGTCAGCATGCTGTCAATCAGGTGCTGGTTCAGCTCTGGAAAACATAAACTGTAAAAGTGCTCCCAAGTAATCAGATTGTAAAGCCCCTCATACGTAGTTACCCTACTGCCCTTCTCTCAACCATCCAGTGACCTTCAATGAGAATCAACACATTCCAAACATGTTTGGGATTCCTTCTTCTTGTAGGACCTTAACTTATCCTTTTACTACTCAGGGGTGAGACCATACCTTGTGTGTAGGGCATCCTTCATGATAGTGTAGGTGAGACTCTGAGCATCCCCTAAGGCTGTCAGTGTATCCCTCCCCTCTACCTCAAAGTGCTTCTACAGACCCGCCCCACAATGAGCTTCAGGGAACAGATTCATGTGGAGAGCAGGCTCATACCCCTTGAACCATAAGTATATGTCATCCTCCCTCTTGTAATCCTTCACAAGGTCTTTAGAAATGTGCACCCTCCTCTCAGGCTGCACTGTAGGATTGCTGCCACCATCTCTACTGGACTGGCTTCTATGATTCATCTCTCTCAAGCTGAGCTCATGAGCCATCACTAACTTCCTCTTCTCAATGGCCAGCCTTCTCTGCTCCAATTGGTACTCCCTTTCTGTCTGTCCTGTAACTCTTCAGGTGTCAGACCCTTAGATGAGACACTGCTACCAGCCCTGGAGACTTCTCCCTGGACATAACAGGTCCACCCACAATACCATTATATATGGAACACTCTTCCTCCTCCTCCTCATCTCCCTCATCCTCTGTGTGCCCCTCAGTGCTCTTGGCTGTCACCCAGACCCTCAGTGTCTTTTGTGGCTCCTCCTTCCTGGATGAGCTCTTAATGGGACAGTCAAAACCTTTACAGAAATGCTTCAACAGAACCTTGGTATAACTCTCCAATTTCTCCAGGTCAAAGTCATCTCCAACTGATGCATCTCCACCTTTGTGTCACTGTCTAGTGTGAGGTGCAACCAGCCCAACTGTCAAACTGACCCAGACAGGGAATCCACAAACAGGCAGAGTCACAGAAATGGTATACACAAGAAAATGCTCACTTTCTAAAAGTGGCATTTTCAAACACACAATTTTAAAATTAACTTTACTAAAAGATGTATTTTTAAATTGTGAGCTCAGAGACCCCAAACTCCACATGTCCATCTGCTCCCAAAAGGAATCTACACTTTAATCAGATTTAAAGGTAGCCCCCATGTTAATCTATAAGAGGGACAGGCCTTGCAACAGTGAAAAACAAATTTAGCAATATTTCACTGTCAGGACATATAAAACATATTACTATATGTCGTACCTTAACCATACTCTGCACCCTGCCCTCGGGGCTACCAAGGGCCTACATCCGGGGTGTCTGACATGTAAGAATAGGGACGGTTTAGGCGTGGCAAGTGGGTACACTTGCCAAGTCAAATTTACAGTTAAAACTGCACACACAGACACTGCAGTGGCAGGTCTGAGGCATGATTACAGAGCTACTTATGTGGGTGGCACAACCAGTGCTGCAGGCCCACTAGTAGCATTTGATGTACAGGCCCTGGCACCTCTAGTGCAATTTACTAGGGACTTATTAGTAAATCAAATATGCCAATCATGGATAAGCCAATTACATACAAATTTTGTAAAGGACCACTTGCACTTTAGCACTGGTTAGCAGTGGTAAAGTGCCCAGAGTAACAAAAACAGCAAAATCAGAGTCCAACACACATCAACAACCTGGGGAACTAAGGCAAAAAGTTAAGGGAGACCACGCCAAGGATGAAAAGTCTAACAACTATCAAACTTACTAATACACACAGATAACATACAATAGACTGGTCTGTTCAGATCTCATCATGGGGTCTATTAGGCAGCTTACCAAACTATTCCAGTTGCCTGTCCACAATGTCATTCTCGCTTCTAACCTCTGAAGTGTTATCAGGAAAACCTGCTTAGCATTTCTGCTGAGAGATACCGATAACGCAACTGTGACACATATAAACTAGAATAAAAGTGGGAATCAGTGTTTGTGCACCACTTTCTTGAGGATGAGGGATATTTTTATATTTTTATTATTACTGTTATTACTAATATTATACTACTACTAACATTAATGAAAATTATAAAAATTATATATATATATATATATATATATATATATATATATGTACATATATATATATATATATATATATATATGTATATATATATATATATATATATATATATATACATATCAACCCCATCATTTTGTATCTGCTCCCAAGCTACACAAGGGTGCTGAGAATCCTCCCGGAAGACCCATTGTATCTGCTAAAGATTCCCTACTGGAGAACACCTCAAGATATATTGACTATTATTTTAAAACCTTTTGTGTCAGCATTACCCTCTTACTTGAAGAATACTATGCATTGTCTTTAAATTATTGAAGGTATACACTGGGAGGAGGACTACATCCTGTGTACCTTAGATATTACCAGTCTGTAAACATGCAATGATTATGAACTAGGTGTAAAGCCTTGTAGACAATTCTTAAGGGCCAGGTCTCTCTCATATCTCCTATATTCGGAGATGATTATTGACATGATCTGGTTTTGTCTGAATAACAATTGTTTTATCTTTGATGATCAAGTATTCAGATAGAAACAGGGGATGGCAATGGGCACTTGCTTCGCTCCCAGCTATGCAAATTTGTTCACTGGTCGGTGGGGGGAGCAGGTGATCAGCAAATTGAAGAATATTCTGAACATGTGATCCAGTGGGTTTGCTTCACTGATGACATATTCTTCATCTGGAAAAGGGACATGAAATTGGTTAAGGAATTTGCTGAGAGATTGAATAATAACTCCTTTAACCTCCAGTTTAGTGGACAAATCAGCCAGAACAAGGTTGAGTTTGTAGATATAAAAGTTGAGGTGATTGGGAACAAGGTACTGCAAGCCAAGAGAAACTGTAGTACAACAGGGGCATTCATCCGTGAAAAGGAAATTATGATCAAGAAATTTGAGGATAGAGGTTACACTAAAGAGGTCATCAAAAGAACAATTGATGTGGTTAACTCAGCTTCTAGATTGAGTTTATTATATGGCCAGAGACCTGACCAAGAGGAGAGTGATGGAGGAGTTAGATTCATAACCACATACTTTACACAAGCTAAGAAGGTCAGAAATATTCTCAAGAAAGATTGGCATGTTCTTCACACTGATGACGCTCTTAGAAAGTACCTGAATGCAGTCCCGCAGGTCACATTTAGAAGAAGCCAATCCCTTAGTAAGAATCCTATTGTGAATAACAACCCCAGAAAACAGAATGTGGGCTTCTTCTATAGTGGGAAATGTAGAGCTTGCAGAATTTGTTATGACACAATGGAATTTGTGATTCCTAATACTACGAGATTGTTCTCGATTTGAAAGTTGACGACTTGCAACACTGACTTTTATGTTTATTGCCTTGTATGGCCGCGCAATTTGATGTATGTATCGAGTCCTGTACACAAAGTTAAAAAGTGGATCTTGGAGCACTTTGGGGGCTATAAAGCACAATAATTCCCAATGCCCTGTGGCACAACACTTTGCCAATGTACACTATGGCAACACTGAGTGCATGAGATTTTTTGTGATTGATGCCATTTTTCCCTGGCACGAGGTAGTGATGGAGAGAGATTCCAAAGGAAATTGGAGTCTAGGTATATCCTGCACTTCAATACAGGATCCCCTCGAGGGTTGAATTTTGATGAGGAACTAGCATCCCATCTGCATTAGCTTGTAATAATAAATGTTTCTGTTTAGCTGACCATGAAAGTTGTGAATAGATTTTAGCAGCGTTTTAGCAGTTTTATATGTTCATCTTGTTTTTTGTTGACTTTGTTTCATAGATCTCCACCAGGTGATGGCACGCATATATTAATATAATCTTGATGCACACTGTGGTATGGTTTTGTTTTGATGTTATGAATATTGTTTCAACTTTAGAGATAAGATGTGTGTGTTCATTTCAGTACTTATTTTAGTGTTTTTGTTAATGAGCCACATTGGTGATAATTTACTTTATGTATTTGATGAAGGGTACCTTAGGAGATTGGGGTTGCATGTTATAAGTTTAGTATATATGATTTTGTGTTTCTTTGAAATCTATGTGTGAACTTTGTCCATCCTCGATGTTTATGAATATATTTGTGTGTGTCCCTCATTTATGTTAGTCATCTATTTATGGTGTGGTGGGTGTATTGTCACTTTCCCATGATCAAGGCCAGGCTGGGCCGAAACGCATTGGGTAGAAGCCTCCATTAACCCCATTCACTGCCAGGCTTTTTCCCCACTTCTGCCGAGCCTTTTGTGTCAATTTGGGGCAATTTACACTTAGGCCCTCATACCTTTTTGTCCACATAGGCTATCCACACCAAATTTGCGTCCTTTTTTTCCAATATCCTTGGGATTCTAGGGGTACCCACAGTTTGTGGGTTCTCCTGAAGAAGAACAAGAAATTAGCCAAAATACAGCAAAAATGTAGTTTTTAAAAAAAACAAATGGCAAAAAAGGGCTGCAGAAGAAGACTTGTGTTTTTTTCCCTGAAAATGGCATCAACAAAGGGTTTGTGGTGCGAAACGTACCATCTTCCCAGCTTTCAGGAACATGCAGACTTGAATCAAAAAAACACATTTTTCAACACAATTGTGGCATTTTACAGGGATATATCCCATTTCTACTATTTTTGTGCTTTCAGCCTGCTTCCAGTTAGTGACAGAAATGGGTGTGAAACCAATGCTGGATCCCAGAAAGCTAAACATTTCTGAAAAGAAGACAAAATCCTGAATTCAGCAAGGGGTAATTTGTGCAGATCCTACAAAGGTGTCCTACAGAAAATAACAGCTGAAATAAAAGAATATTGAAATGGAGGTAAAAAAAGCAATTTTCCTCCACGTTTTACTCTGTAACTTTTTCCTGCGATGTCAGATTTTTGAAAGCAATATACCGTTATGTCTGCTGGACTATTATAGTTGAGGGATATATAGGGCTTGTAGGTTCATCAAGAACCCTAGGTAACCAAAGCCAATAAATGAGCTGCATCTTGCAATGAATTTTCATTCTGTACTGGGTATGCAGCAGTTCCTTTGCTGAAATATAAAGAGTGACAAATACGTATCAAGAAAACCTTTGTAGTTCAAAAATGGGCACAAGATAAGGTGTTGAGAAGCAGTGGTTATTTGCACATCTCTGAATTCCGGGGTGCCCATACTAGCATGTGAATTACAGGGCATTTCTCAAATAGATGTCCTTTTTACACACTGTCTTACATTTGGAAGGAAAAAACGTAGAGAAAGACAAGGGACAATAACACTTGTTTGGCTATTCTGTTTTCCCCATGTCTCCCGATACAAATGGTACCTCACTTGCATGGGTAGGCCTAATGCTCGCAACAGGAAATGCAACATGGACACATCACATTTTTACATTGAAATCTCACATGTTTTTTGCAAAGTGCCTAGCTGTAGAATTTGGCCTCTAGCTCAGCTGGCACCTATGGAAACCTACCAAACCTGCACATTTTTGAAAACTAGACACCTAGGGGAATCCAAGATGGGGTGACTTGTGAGGCTCTCACCTGGTTCTGTTACCCAGAATCCTTTTCAAACCTCAAACGCTGGGCAAACAAACACGTTTTCCTCACATTTCGGTGACAGAAAGTTTCAGAATATGAAAGGAGCCACAAATTTCCTTCCACCCAGCGTTCCCCCAAGTCTCCAGATAAAAATGGTACCTCACTTGTGTGGGTAGGCCTAGCGCCCGTGACAGGAAATGCCCCAAAACACAATATGGACACATCACATTTTCCCAAAGAAAACAGACCTGTTTTTTGCAAAGTGCCTAGAGTGGAATTTGGCCTCTAGCTCAGATGGCCCCTAGGGAAACCTACCAAACCTGTGCATTTTTTAAAACTAGACACCTAGGGGAATCCAAGATGGGGTGACTTGTGGGGCTCAACTAGACACTCAAAGGAGTCCAGGGAGGTGTGACTTGCGTGGATCCCCCAATGTTTTCTTACCCAGAATCCTCAGCAGACCTCAAATTTAGCTAAAAAAATCATATTTTCCCACATTTCTGTGTGGGATCACCACACCGGGACAAATTGCCTACCACCGATCACTCCCCCTAGTCTCCCAGTAAAAATGATACCTCACTTATGTAGGTGGGCCAAGTGCCTGTGACAGGGAAGGGCCAAAAACATGTCAAAATTGAGGGAGAACCAAAATGGGTCCAAAAGGGCAGTTTGAAAAAAAAACATGTTTAGGCTGACAAGTGCAGCAGAATTTTTATTGGTATAGATGAGACAATGCTGGGTGATAGGAATTTTGTGGATTCCTGCAGATTCCGGAAGGCTCCAATACAAAAATGAGGGAAAAAATTGTGATTTCCAGCAAAGTTGGAGGTTTGCAGGGCATTGTGGCTAAGAAAATGGTGCGGGGTGCATGTGAAGCACACCACCCTGGAATCACCCAGATGTTTAGTTTTCAGATATGTCTAGGTCTTGTGGATTTTTCTACATGGCAGTGTCTCAAAGTCCATAAAGTGCAGCCCTCACCATTCCAAGAGGGATAATTTTGAGAGTTAGCCAGGCTCTCATTGCCCAAATGTGAAACCAAAACCCAAAATAATCAAATGTCCTCTTGCTTGCCGTGGGATAATATGTTTTAGATAGGAAAAGGCCGATATGCCCCCAAAGGGAGCAGAAATGGGCTAAAATAAATTGCCCCCCCTAGGGGAGCGACCCTTGACTAAGGGGTCGCTCCTCTTGCATGAAATTGACGCAAAAACAAAATCCCCGGTGCCTAGTGGTTTCTGCCCCCTAGGCTGATCTGCCCCCAAGGGGGGGGCAGAAATGGCCTAAAATAAATTTGTCCCCCAGGGGAATGACCCTTGCCTAAGGGGTGGCTACCTGTGCGTGAAATTGACGCAAAAAAATAAAAATCCCTGGTGTCTAGTGGATTCTGCTCCCCTTGGGGCAGATTGGCCTAATAAAAATAGGCTGATCTGCCCCCAAAGGGGGCAGAAATTACCTAAATATAATTTGCCCCCTAGGGGAGCGACCCTTGCTTAAGGGTTCGCTTCCCACCTCTAAAAAACAAACAAATGCTTTCATGTTCATTCCAATCGTACAAGCTTTACATTTTGTACACTTCACAAAGCCTTGTTGCTCTTTTTTTAATCATGATGATTGTCTCAACATTGCAAAATGGCTCTTCCCCTACCCATCTCTCAAAGACAGTGCTTTATAGGATTGGGCCCAACCTTGTTTTCTATATCAGGATCCTGACTCAGTAGTTTCCAGTATTTTCCAAAAATGTTATAAATCTGTTGATTCTCCTTATTGCAGGCTAGGATCATTTGACTTGTCTGATCATCTTTTCTTTCGTGTCTTTTCTCTTACTGTGTGAGAATTTGATTATGGTCTGATGTTTTATCTCGTTTCATGCCCTGGTGTATTGATCTAAGCAGATATCCTCTCTTTAAAAGTCTCTGTTCAGCTGTTGTACATTGTACCAACGTTTCTCCATCTTCTGAGCAGTTACACTTCATTCTTAAAAATTCACCATATGGAATGCTATTTATAAAATGTCATGGATGGAAACTTGAGCCATGTAAAATGCTGTTTGTTACAGTTGGCTTCCGATAGAGAGTAGTTTTCAATTTGTTGTCTGTCACATATACCTTACCATCCAAGAAATCTATCTGAGTGGCGTTTCTACTACATGTGAATTTGAAGCTATATTGATTCTCATCAAGTTACTCAAAATACCTCCTTAATTCATCAACAGTCCAAATGATAACCAAGTCATCTGTGAATCACAGCCATAAGTCGACATTGTCCAACTATTCCTCATTTCCCTCTCCCACCATCCCATGGTGAGATTGGCACAGCTTAAAGAGAAGGAAACTCAATTGTTATCCCGCAGACTTGGATATATAGCTGATGATTGAACAAGAATATCTTGTTCTGTAAACGCATGTCTATCACTTCCAAAATCATTTAAGAATGTTGCAATTCTTTGATGTTTCTTTGTTTCAAAAAGTATTCCACCGCCTGAAGCCAAATTTTGGGGGTGATTCCAACCATGGCGGTCGGTGATAAAGTGGCGGCCAACCCGCCAACAGGCAGGCGGTCCAAAAAATTTAATTCTGACCCTGGCGGGAACCGCCAACACAGCCCGCCACCTTAACACTCCGACCGCCACGGCGGGACACACAAACAGAGCGGCGGTCACCGCCAACAGGCAGGCGGCAGACAATGTACCGCCCACACTATCACAACTCACCAATCCGCCACCTTTTCCGGGGCGGGAGCCCCGCCGATAAAAACACGGCGGAAACAGACTACGAACGGGAAAACGCTCACCTATACACAAGTAAGAACATTGCGAAACCGATAAACATAGGCAATAAGTCCTGCACAGTCACTTAAATTTCCACTGTCCGTGGGCCAAAGTGTATCAACACATGGGCAAAGCCCACACAGGAGACCTGAGTCCGTTGGAGAGAACACTGCTGGGGCATCAGATGACAAAACTACAGGCACCTCAGGGGGAAGGGAAGGGGGGGCACCTCAGCCACATGAGTCCACGACGCCAGATCCACGAAGGGTCCACCATGCCCACTGTGCCATCCTGGGGAGTGCAAAGCCACAGTCTCACAAGTCTCTACAGTGGGTGGTCTGCCCACTGTGCCATCCTGGGGAGTGCAAAGCCACAGTCTCACAAGTCTCTACAGTGGGTGGTCTGCCCACTGTGCCATCCTGGGGAGTGCAGAGACACAGGCCATCAGGTGGATTACAGACTCCACAGGTAATGGAGGAGGCAGGGTGCCCCGAGTGCAGCGTGAACACTAGCTCGACACAGAACCGGCACTGTCAATGGGCTTGACAGGAAGGGCCCAGCGGAGCGGTGCTTAAGACGGCGGGGCCCAGCGGAGCGGTGCTTGATACGGCGGGGCCCAGCGGAGCGGTGCTTGAGACGGCGGGGCCCAGCGGAGCGGTGCTTGACAGGAAGGGCCCAGCGGAGCGGTGCTTGAGACGGCGGGGCCCAGCGGAGCGGTGCTTCAGACGGCGGGGCCCAGCGGAGCGGTGCTTGACAGGAAGGGCCCAGCGGAGCGGTGCTTGAGACGGCGGGGCCCAGCGGAGCAGTGCTTGACAGGAAGGGCCCAGCGGAACGCTGCTTGAGACGGCGGGGCCCAGCGGAGCGGTGCTTGACAGGAAGGGCCCAGCGGAGCGGTGCTTGACAGGAAGGGCCCAGCGGAGCGGTGCTTGAGACGGCGGGGCCCAGCGGAGCCGTGCTTGGGACGGCGGGGCCCAGCGGAGCGGTGCTTGACAGGAAGGGCCCAGCAGAGCGGTGCTTGAGACGGCGGGGCCCAGCGGAGCGGTGCTTGACAGGAAGGGCCCAGCAGAGCGGTGCTTGAGACGGCGGGGCCCAACGGAGCGGTGCTTGAGACGGCGGGGCCCAGCGGAGCGGTGCCTTTCTGCACGGCGGGGCCCTCTTCAGCGGTGTCTTTCTGCACGGCGGGGCCCTCTTCAGCGGTGCCTTTCTGCACGGTGGGGCCCTCTTCAGCGGTGCCTTTCTGCACGGCGGGGCCCTCTTCAGCGGTGCCTTACTGAACGGCGGGGCCCTCTTCAGCGGTGCCTTTCTGCACGGCGGGGCCCTATTCAGCGGTGCCTTTCTGCATGGCGGGCCCTATTCAGCGGTGCCTTTCTGCACGGCGGGGCCCTATTCAGCGGTGCCTTTCTTCACGGTGGGGCCCTCTTCAGCGGTGCCTTTCTGCACGGCGGGGCCCTCTTCAGCGGTGCTTGTCCAGTCATTCAAGGGAGCCAGACCTGGCCAGGACTCCCTGCTTAGTCGCCCTCCGACCGTGCAGTTGCTGGACCCTTCTGTGACGGAGTCCTGGGCCCGTGGGTGTCCTCCCTCACACCCGGGATGGGGCTTGTGGGGCCCTCCTGGTCCGCGCCCCTGCTGGCTGACTTCTCCGCCCTGCTGCCCTTGCCCTCCTTCGATGAGGCTCTCTGGCCTTTGCCTCCCCTGGATGTTGTGGCAGGTGACGGCCCAGGACTTTGCTCCTTGGGGGCAGCCGTGTCAGTCTTCTCGCGGCGGCCCTTGATTTTACGGGTCCTCTTTCCAGGGGGGGGGGGCTGGCTGTCCCCTTGCTGCTGGCCGATATATCAGTGCTGGGAAAGGGTGGGACTCTTAGCAGATGGAGGGGGTGGGTCAGGTGGGGCAAAGAGGTTAAGTTTGGAGAGGTAAAGTTTTTTAGGACCAATGTAAAGGGTAGGTGTAGTGGGTATGGGAGTGGAGGAAGAGGATGTGGTTGTAGGAGAGTCAGGTGTGCTGTCTTTGGGTGCAGGTGCTTGTGACGTAGGCTGTCGTGAGGTGGTTGGCTGTTGGGTGGGTGGCTGCCTGCGTTTGTGTGTCTTGGAAGAGGGGGTGACAGACACAGTGGGAGAGGACACAGGGGACGTGTAAATGGCAGTGGGGGTGGTGACTGCACGTGTGCGGACTGTACTGGAGGGTGTGCTGGTGATGGAAGTACTGGCTGATGGTGGTGTGCATGCAGGTGTGAGTGGAGACGTCACAGGGAGGGAGGAGGGAGACGAGGAGGAGGGGGACACAGAGGTGGTAGTGACTGTTGGCATGTCTGCATCTGGGTGTTGCTTGGGTGAATGCTTGTGTGATCTGTGGTGCTTATGTCTGGATGAGCTGCCCTTGGGTGTTGAGGTGTGTGCAGGCTGGTCTGATGGTGTGGATGGGATAGGCTGAGGAACAGGAGACAGGGACAGGGTGGAGGCAGTTAGAAGAGGGAGGCTGGAAACAGGGACAATGGCTGCCGTCAGTGCTGAGGCCAGAGCATTGAACGATCGTTGATGGGCAGCCTGACCCGAATGAATGCCCTCCAGGTATGCATTGCTCCGATGCACCTCCCTCTCTACACCCTGGATGGCATTCAAAAGGGTAGACTGCCCAACAATGATGGTCTGTAGGAGGTCAATGACCTCCTCACTGAGGGCAGCAGGGGTAACAGGGGCAGGGCCTGAGGTGCCTGGGGCGAAGGAGATGCCCGCCTTCTTGGGCGAGCGGGAACGGAGCGAAGGCTGAGGGGCTGCTGGGAGGGCGGAGCTGGTGCGCTGGGTGGCGGCTGTACCTGTAGAGGCGGGGGGCCCGGATGTTGCCGCCACCGCTAGGGAGCTCCCTTCCGAGGACGTGTCGGTGTCGCTGGTGTCACCACGGGTCCCCGTTGTGGTGCTCCCCTCGCCCTCCGTATCACTGGTGACCTCGGTGTCTGTACCATGGCCCACCGGGGCCTTGTGAGTTGCAGCTCCCTCGTGCTCCGATGCCAATTCTCCTCTGCCTGATGATGCTAATGCATACATGCACAAGAAGATAAAGAAAAAGGGTGGGGGGAGAAATAAAAACAGGTTGAGTGCATGCATTGTCAACACCGTTGGCGGAGAGGACAGACACAGGAGCCTCATGCACTACGCCGCGCAATCGGGGTACACTACTCAGTACTTGTGACTAGGCCAACAGGTCTATGGACAACAAATGCGCACATGGGTGATGCTGGACCATCGATTGCTGTACTTGGCACCCTACAGAGGTGGGGGCGGGGGCACAGGGCCATGCCTAAAGGAGGGGACTACACTACAGAAATCGCCCTGGCCTAATGTCACCCACAGCCCTCCTCCCCCACCCAGACGCCTCCACTGCGTGTAAAGATAGCAGAATGTGCTGGTACTCACCCCCTTGTGTCTGCTGTGATGTCCTCACGCGCCCATCCAAATCGGGGTAGGCCACCGCCAGGATTCGGGACATCAGGGGGGTCAAGGTACGACTGGCACCCCTCCTACGTTGGGAGGCCATCCCCAGCAGTGACTCGGCGGTCTTCCTGGTCCTGCGGCGGATGTCCTCCCACCTCTTTCGGCAGTGGGTGCCCCATCTGTTGTGGACCCCCAGGGCCCGGACTTCCTTGGCGATGGCACGCCAAATGTCGACTTTCTGATGGGCGCTGACCTATTTGAGATGTACAGGGTGGGAAAGGAATTTTCATCATTTTTCTGCATGTTAGATGTGATTGCCCCCCCCTCCCCATCCCTGCCATGTGGCACATGCTCTCATCTGTCGTGCCTTGAACTCCTCATTCGCTCCCCACCCCACCATCTTACATCCACCATACACAACCCAGGCATAGCCCATTCAACGTGCACCCAGTGTACTTACCTGTTGGTCTGGAGGACCGTAGAGTAGCGCATACTGGGGCAGGACCCCATCCACAAGTTTCTCCAACTCTTCTGAAGTGAAGGCAGGGGCCCTTTCCCCAGTCGCAGCAGCTATTGTCTCTTCCAGACCGAGGTCACAGCAGCACTTGCAGTATAGGTCCTCTCCTGTGGATGGTCAGGTCTCGAGTGGTTAAGCAGATAGAAAATGGCGGTCACGCCCGCGGCGGTGCGTACCACCGCGGTCCGTACCGCGACCGCCGGCGCACATCGTCATTGGCTCCTGAGACCCATAGGGTTCAATGTTAACCAATGTGCCTTCGCACTGCGGTCTTTGACCGCCTACCGCCACGGTGTGCCACGCCAGCACGTTGACCTCATATCCCACTGTCACACTTCTCAGGTCAGGCAGCCGCCATTACAAGGGCCCACATGGCTTAATTGCTACTGCGTCACACAGGCCTATGCCTTGCATTGCCACTCATACATGCCTTTCAATGCATAGCGATTCGTGTACTGTGCAAGCTGGGTGAACGTACCTGTGGGTTGCTTGACTCTGTGCTCCATGTTGTCCTTCCTAGGCACCGTCCGCTGGGACTTGCGAGGAGAAGGATGAATCCTCCCGTGTACCGACCGCTGGTGGACCTGTCGACAATGGAAGAACTACATATTATACTTCGATACCGACTTGACCGAGCCACTATACATGAACTGTGTGCCCAGCTGGAGCCTGACCTGATGTCCCCCATCCACCAACCCACAGGGATTCCCCCTCTGGTGCAGGTTCTGTCAGTACTCCATTTTTTGGCAAGTGGGTCTTTTCAGACAACAGTGGCCATGTCATCAGGGATGTCTCAGCCTATGTTTTCTAAGGTTTTGTCCAGAGTGTTGTCTGCCCTGATGAAATACATGCGGAGATACATTGATTTCCCTGAGGAGGGTGATTTGGCCACTGTGAAGGGTGATTTCTATGCCCTTGGACATATCCCCAACATCATTGGTGCCATTGATGGGACCCATGTGGCTTTAGTACCCCCAAAAGACAATGAGCAGGTGTACAGAAATAGAAAAAATTACCATTCGATGAATGTCCAGGTGGTCTGTTTGGCTGACCAGTACATCTCCCATCTAAATGCCAAGTTCCCTGGGTCAGTGCATGACGCGTATGTCATGCGAAATAGCAGCATCCCTTATGTGATGGAACAGCTACAGAGACACCGTGTGTGGCTAATAGGTGACTCTGGTTACCCCAACCTGCCTTGGCTATTGACCCCAGTGAGGAATCCCCGGACCAGGGCAGAGGAACGCTACAATGAGGCACATGGGCGAACTAGGAGGATTATAGAACGGACCTTCGGGGTCCTGAAGGCCAGGTTTAGGTGCCTGCATATGACAGGTGGATCCCTAATGTACTCACCAAAGAAGGTGTGTCATATCATCGTGGCCTGCTGTATGCTTCACAATCTTGCATTGCGACGCCAGGTGCCTTTCCTGCAGGAGGATGGTCCAGATGGTGGTGTTGTAGCAGCTGTGGAGCCTGTGGAGAGTGAAGAGGAGGAAGACGACGGAGACGACACGGACAACAGGGACACAGTTATACAACAGTATTTTCAGTAGACACAGGTAGGAATCACCCACGCCATTTTACATTTACTTCTGCCCTCCTGCATCTCTACTTTCTGTGTTTCCCCCCAGTTCCTTTTAACTGATTTTTGACTTTCCCTTCCCTTTTCAGAGCTGTATGACCCACAGCGTGACTGCTGCTTTGTTTGCCCATGGACTAATGCTTATAGACATTGGTATGTTGTCATCACAATGTGACTGAACATTATTGCACCGTTATGTGTAATACATTTGTAAAGAATACAAGCAGACTCCTGATTTTTGAAGTGCAATTGGTGATTTATTTTAAGTGCTGCATATGGGTCCATGATAGTAAAACGGTGATGGGTGAGGGTGGAGTAATGTCCATGGCAGAGTCCAGTTCTCAGTCGCACAGGTGCATTGTCCATATGCCTGTGGAAGGATGGAGCAGGGGCAGTTCAAGGTTGGACAGGGTGACAATGTGGGACAGTGGGATGACATCAGGGGGTATCTTATGCTGGCGGGGGTCTTGGCATTCTACTCTGTCTTCTTGTGTGATCTCAGGTTCCGCTTGCGGGGTGGTTGATCTTCAGCAGGAGGTGGGGTTCTGGTGGCCTGTCGTTGTGTGGGGGCCTCCTGTCCACTAGCGCCGGCGGAGGTGGTAGGCTGTTCGTGGTCCGGGCTAGTGACAGGGGCCCTTTGGGGTGCCACATGGTCCCGCAATGTGGTGACTATCTGGTTGAGGGCCAGGACGATGGTCCCCATTGCGGAACCTATGTTCCTGAGTTCGTCTCTGAACCCCATGTACCGTTCCTCCTGCTGTGCCTGGATCTCCTGGAACCTGGCCAGTACCGTCGCCATCGTCTCCTGGGAGTGGTGGTATGCTCCCATGATGGTGGTGAGGGCCTCTTGGAGAGTGGGTTCCCTGGGCCGGTCCACCCCCTCTCGCACGGCAGCCCTCCCAGTTCCCCTGTTTCCCCGGGCCTCTGTCCCCTGGACGGTGTGCCCACTACCACTGCCCCCAGGTCCCTGTTGTTGTTGGGGTGGTGGGTCAGCCTGGGTGCCCTGTAGTGGCGGACACACCGCTGATTGACGCGTCCTGGAGACAGAGGCATGGGCCCGCTGGGTGGGAGCTGTGCTGGTATTCCCAGAGGGAGTTGGGTCTGCTGTGGCCTGTGTCTGTGTGTGGGGAACCGACTGTCCAGAGGTCCCCGATGGTCCGGGCTGGTCATCAGGTTCTAGGTCGACAGAGCTGCTGTCATCACTGGGGGCCTGTTCTGGGGGCAGGATGGACAAATCTGGACCCTCCTGGCCGGTGTGTTGGCGTTCGGGCCCTGCAGGGGTAAAAGAGTATGGTTATTGCTTCTGTGTGTGCCATGGCGTGCGATTTGGGGGTGCCCTTGTCCCCCAGTGCTGGCATTCCCTTGTGGGAGGAGTTGTGAGGGTGGTTTGTGGGGGGGGATGGGTATGTCCAGTGGTCATGCTTAGGTGATGGGTGTCCATGGTTGGTGTTGGCATTCAGGGATTGGTGTTGTGTTGGGTGGGTTGTGCTGGTGAGACATTGGCAGGGAGGATGTGTGCTGGGGGATTGGGGGTGAGGGTGGGGGTGTGGGTTGGCATGCTGGTGGTTGGGGGGGGGTAAGGTAGTTGAGATTAGACTTACCAGAGTCCATTCCTCCGCCTTCTCCAGTGAGGCCCTCAGGATGCAGGATGTTCAAGACCTCTTGCTCCCATGCTGTGAATTCGGGTGGAGTGGGTGGGGGTCCGCCGCCAGTCTTCTGCACAGCGATGTTGTGTCTTGACACCATCGACCGCACCTTCCCCCGTAGGTCGTTCCAGCGCTTTCGGATGTCTTCCCGGTTTCTGGGTTGCTGTCCCACAGCGTTGACCCTGTTGACGATCCTTTGCCATAGCTCCGCCTTCCTGGCTATTGTGGTGTGCTGCACCTGTGTGCCGAATAGCTGGGGCTCTACCCTAATTATTTCCTTCACCATGACCCTGAGTTCTTGGTCCGAGAACCTGGGGTGTCTTTGGGGTGCCATGGGGTGGTGTGGGGTGGTGTTTGTGGTGATGAGTGTGGTGTGTGTGGTGGTGTGTGGTGTTTTGTGCGTGGATGTAGTGTGGGTGATGATGTTGTGTTCCTGTGTGTGTTGGGGTTTTCGATAGCTGTGCTCTCTCTCTCTCTCTCGCCTTCTCTCTGAATTTCTAGTAGTGGGGGTTTGTGGGTGATGTGGGTGTGTGTTTTATACTTGATTGGATATGTGGGAGTGGTGTTTGTATGTGTATCAGGTGTGTGTATTTCAAATTGTCCAATGTGGCTGTGTTTTGGAGCTGGGTGTGTATTTTGACCGCGGCGGTGTGTACCGCCAATGGAATACCGCGGTTAAAAGACCGCCGCGTGGATTCGTGGGTCGTAATGGCATGGGCGTGTTTGTGTTGGCGTGATGGTGGAGGTTTGGTCATCTCCAGTTTATCGCTGACCGCTGATGAGGCGGCCTTCCGTGGATGTCGGGTTTTTGGCGGCTTGGCAGTTGTGGGTCAGAATGACCGTGGCGGTTTACCGCGGCCGCGGCGGTAGAATGGCGGTCTTCTGACCGGCAGTAAGAGCCTTTTACCGCCGAGGTCAGAATGACCGCCTTTGTGATTAATGGAGGTGTATAATGATACTACTTCTATTGTTATCAGGATATATCCTTCTTTCCAATTGGTATCAGTTAGTATCCTTAAGCAACCTCCAGTGTCTTTTATATATGAGCTTAATGTCGATAGCAATGGGGCCAAGTAATGATCAACTTATTTAGATACCTTTTCCTAAAGTGAGCCACACCTAGATATGATCGGTCTTCGTGAGCATCTTATGAATCTTTGAAAGGAAATATTTTGTTAGAATGACTGGATCTTCCACTTTAAGATATTGCAACTCATCATCATTCAACAGAGAATCACGATACCATTTTCTGAGGCAATCATTCAATTGCGTAATTCAATAATTCATTGAGTTGCTACATCATTTCTTATAGTTGGTTTCATCATTTAGTTGGAGGTAAGCTTCCTTCATATATTCCTCTTTATTTAGAATTACTGTATTACCGGTTTAACTCACTGGTTTAATCTTCACATCGTCATTTTGCATTACACGCTTCAATGCCATTCTTTCCTCTTTTGTTAAGTTTTCCGTAATTCCCTTATTTTTCCTCTCATTCACCTTCTCTATATCAGCACTTACTAACTCAAAGAAGGTGTCAATTTTGTTGCCAGGGCTCAAGGACAGACAAAACTTAGACTTAGGCCTAAAGTTGCTATGTTTATGGCCATCGGTACGTATATCTAGTTCCTCCAATACATGCTTTGTTGTCATTGTCTCATCATCCAAATTGCACATTACATCAAATGCCTTTTTATATCTTTCGATTGTGCAATAGTAAGAGTGGTATCCTCACTTTCTACATATATTTGATATGTTTTTTAGCTGGCATTTTAGCAAAGTACTTGGCTAGCTTCACATTGTGTACAAAGTTATAGGTCTCTTTTTTTGTTTGTGCAAAATGAAAGTGTTGTTCCGGACAAAAGGTTAAGCCCTTGTTCAATATTTTCATCCCTTCCATGTCCAGTTAATAGTTTGTGAGGTTTACCACTAAATTCCATCTGTTTCCTCCACCTGTTGGTTCTTTAATTCATCTTTTGACTTTGTACTGAGTATTTTCTTCTTCCTCCCTCATCTTGTTTTTCTCCTTTGTTTGGACTGTTTTTTGGATTCTCTCTTCCATATTCTCAGCCTCTTCCTCTTGGCATTCTCTGATCTATTTACATGAGTCTCATTTCTTTTAAAAAAGGTGTCCTGCTGGATGTGGTTGACAAGCCCTCCCCTTCACTCAGTTCTGCATCTGATTCACTCATAGTGCCATCCAATATATATATATGAATTGAAAACAACATACTCATTGTACATCGTATAGTCTTTCTTCGCATGATTTCTCTCCCATGCTTATTAATATATTGAAAACATAAATATAATGCTTCAAATTGAAAACCCTCCATGAGGATCGCCATTAAATAAAGACACATTGAAAAAGGCTTTAAACAAATGATGCTATTTCTTCTACCTTTGTGTAGCATGCTTGTTTCATCAAATGCCAATAAGGCCATAGTGGTTTTATACTTCATACTGATACAATAAAATTGGTGATTGTACAAAAGATATATAACATACCCATTCCTCAATCTTAGAGCATTGCATGTTGTTTACAATAAAGAAACAAACTGCTTAAATACAGCCACCAACACCCTCACCCTGTTGTAGATCATTGCAGCTCAAAAGAGCTGTCATCTCATATTCTTGCTTCATGAGCCCTGTCTAGGTATTCTACAAATAAACATCATCTTCTGGATGTATTATGTTTCCTATTGACATGTGATACTCCAAATAATTTCTCACATCTCACCCGCATCCCATCAAGCCCAAGTGGGCTATGCCTCTTTACCGTATGTTGGTTTGATGAACTCTCCACATTGTTTGTGTGGGAAAATTCTTAAGTATTATGTCAATGATGCTATCTAGTAGACGATTGTTAGCAAAGAAAGAACTAGGGTTGAAATAAACTGATTTTTGTGCAGTAACAAATAATGAGAATAAAAAATAAATGGGTGAGGAAATAAACAAAAAATGCAAATGAAACAATTAAAATTGCAAGACTGGAGACTTCAAATAGCGTTCAAATCTAAAGCATTAGAGAGGAGGAAGGACAGAGCAGAAATTAGTATTTCTATTACAAACTGATATGTATAAGCGTACAGCTACATTCTTGCTCATATTAAGCCCATTCGGTTCTATTGTTTCTAGGTTGATGATATCTATGGACTCCAACCTACATTGTTCCAAACAGCGGTCTCCTCCTCTTTGTTGTTTCCTGATTCTATCCAGCCCAAAGGAAGACATCAGTTTCCAGTCACTCCCATGAAAAGTCTGGAAGTGGCGGGGAAAATAGTGCTCCCCACGTATCTGAGGGGGCATTGACATTTAATACAATACACTACAAATTCTGCCTTACAGTTGATGTAGTGTTGTATTTCATAAGTCTTTTCTTGGAAGGGAACCTTATTTGTTGTTCGTGGAGTACTGTATCTGCAGGCATTGAAGGTCTTTCAAGTGAGGAAACGAGTACATAGTCATTATCAAAGAGCAAGCACAGAAATATGGCTGGGTACAGAGCCCCTGGGTTTCTTCCCTTGTAAGACCTGCAAGGCCTTTACTTCAAGCACTATTTTCCCCCATAACAAAGATGTGTCTTGGAATATGCGAGGGCAATTACCAACTACCACTCAAAATACGCAGAGGCATGCTGTTAGACCTGACACTAAAGGCCCTCAAAAACTTCTTCAGGGAGTAGTGGTAACCTGTCCCAGCCTGATCCAAAAAAGAAAGTGTTCTTTGACCATAGGACCGAGAGGTTTGTACCCCAATCTACAGAGCGCTCCAAGTATAGTCGCTCTATGGGCGACTCCAAATGTCCCAAGAGAGCACAGCCCCTACTGGTGGGCAGGCAACCGGGTTGGCCAGTGTAGCGCTCAGGGAGGAGATAGTCCCAGTTAGTTTTTGGGAACAGACAGAGGTAACCCTAGTGTCCGTGGGGGATAAAGCTATGGTGCCAAAAGCCCACATGCCAGCCAATACTTCCAAGCATAGGCAATGGGTCACCATTAATGGGCAACAGGTGGAGGCTCTGAGTGACACAGTAACCAGTATGCCAACTGTCAAGTGTCAGCTGGTGTCAGCAGAGCACGTCCTACCAAACACAGTCCACCAAGCCATAGTCGCCGACAATCATGAGAGCCAGTGGCTCTGCTTCGCTTTGAGTCGTGAGCAGTTTCTGGTACTCTGAAAGTTGCTGTGAGCCCTGCCATGCCTGTAGATTGTCTGTTAGGCAATGACCTGGAGCACACTACCTGGAGGGAGGTAAAGCTCAGGTCTCACTTGGAGATGATGGGATTGCCTGAATTGATCTTTATGACCACATGGTCCATGGCTGCCCAGGAAGGGAGTCAAGGGCATCTGCAGCCTGGAACAATGGCAAAGATAGCTGCCAAGGAGAAGGGCATGAAGCGCAGGAAACTGGTTGCTGAAGCTCCTGATGTGAAGGTTGACGAGGTACCTGAGGGAGAGGCTCCTGAGCCAACCGAGGAGGAGATTGCCGCCCTACCTGAGCATGCTGGCTGGCAAGTTGAGGGTGGGCCCACCACGGAGGAATTCTGCAAAGAGAGTATCCCGCTCTTAAGCGCTTGAGGGGACAGGCCTCAGCCCGTGCAACAGGTGGAGCCTCTGGGGATCATCTCATTTTCTGGGGGAGTGATCTCCTCTACAGCGAGCCTAAGGCTTTGGGTACTAGGGCAGCATGTGTGCTGGTGGTCCCCCAGTGTTACCAGGCCTTTCTACTGGGTTTGGATCATGACATATCCCTGGCAGGACATTTTGGGCAAGACAAGACCTTCGCCAGGCTTGCAGCCCACTTTTCTTGGCCCAGAATGAAGACAACCTCAGATACATTCTGCAGGTCCTGTCTCACCTGCAAGGCAAGTGGGAAGACAGGGAAAAAGCTGAAATCTCCCCTGATCCCACTTCCCATCATTGGAAACCCATTTGAAAGGGTGGGCATCAATGTAATTGGTCCATTAGACCCCTAGACAGCCCTAGGCAACAGGTTCATCGTGGTCTTGGAGGACCATGCAATACGCTTACCAAAGGCAGTCCCTCTGAGGACGGTGACTGCACCTGTGGATATCGAGGACTCTGATGGGGATCTTTACCCGAATGGGTTCTCCAAAGTGATAATGTCTGATCTAGACTCTAACTTCATGTCTGCATACATGAAGTCCATGTGGGATGCGTGTAGTGTAACTTATAAGTTCACCACACACTATCACCCCCAAACCTACAGTCTAGTTGAGAGGTTCAACAAGACTTTGAAGGGCATGATTGCAGGCCTACCTGAAGCCATAAGGCAGAAGTGGAACACCCTCTTGCCATGCCTTTTCTTTGCCTACAGGGAGGTGCCACAGAAAGAGTAGGGTTCAGTCCCTGCAAACTTCTCTATGGCCATCCTGTACATTGTCAAGGAGGGGTGGGAGAAAACTCCCAGGAAACCCTCCCCCCAGGATGTGGTCAGTTACATGTGGGCTCTCCGGAAACAGATGCACTGCTTGTGGAGAAAGGCCAAGGGCAACCGTGAGGCCAGCCAGGAGGTAAGGAAATACTGGTATGACCAGAAGACCACTCGGTAGAGTATCAGCCTGGCCAGAAAGTATGGGTCATGGAGCCAGTAGAGCCCAGAGTTCTCCATCCAGGACCGCTGTACTGGCCCATACGAAACCAAGGAGCATAAAGGGGAGGCCACTTACTCAACACCTCAACAGCCTCAAGCCTCACGTTGAGAGGTCTGAAGTGAGCATGCTTCTTGGGACACGGAAAGGAGTGGAGGAGGAAAGTGAACCTCTCCCTGAACGCCTCTCTGCACAGGAACATGATGGGTCAGTGGAGGGAGTCAACGTCTCTGCCACCCTGACCCCAGAGCAGCAAGGTGACTATTACTAGTGGCTGGGACAGTTTGGCTCACTGTTCTCCCTGACCCCGGGAGTCACACGTCTGTATATCCATGACATTGACACAGAAGACAATCCCCCTGTAAAGAACAACATTTACAGGTTGTCAGACAGGGTGAGAGCTAGCATCTAGGAAGAAGTCTCCAAGATGCTAGCTTTGTGGGTGATTGAACCCTCTAGCAGTCCATGGTCCAGCCTCATGGTGTTGGTACCAAAGGCCGCCCCATCTGGCACCAGACCAGAACTTCGGCTCTGCGTAGGCTAAAGAGGCCTCAATTGCATCACCAAGACTGATGCCCACCAGATTCCCAGAGCCGATGAGCTCATTGACAGGCTAGGTGCTGCCAATTCCTCAGTACTTTTGATTTAACATCCTGGACCTGGCAGATCACCTTGACTGAGGGAGCAAAAGAAAGGTCAGCATTCTCAACCCCCGAGGGCCATTACCAATTCTGGGTGATGCCCTTTGGCTTGAAGAATGCCACTGCTGCATTTCAATGGTTGGTTCACAATGTCCTGGCTGGCAAGGAAGCATTATGTGCTACCTAATTAGATGGCATTTCAGTCTACAGTGCTAGCTGGGAGAAACACCTGCATCACCTCCAAGAGGTGCTTCAGGACCTGCATCAGGCAGGCCTGACAATCAAGGCCAGCAAGTTCCAGATTGGGCAGGGTTCTGTGGTGCACTTAGGGTATGTGGTAGGTGGGTGTAAGGTACAGCCCCTCCAAGCCAAGATTGAAACCATCATGGCCTGGCAACCACCTAAACCCCAAACCGAAATGAGAGCCTTCCAAGGTCTCATGGGCTACTACAGAAGATTCATTAAGGACTATGGCACCACTGTTGCCCCCTTAACCGAGCTGACTCATAAGAAGCAGCCCAGGTTGGGGATCTGGACAGAGTTTGTCAGAAAGCCTTTGATTTCTCAAGGAAACCATATGCACAGCTCCTGTGCTTAGGGCCCCTGATTACTCCGAAGAATTAATCGTGCAGGTGGACGCTTCAGAGCATGGCATAAGGGCAGTCTTAGTAAAGCTTAATGATGAAGGCCTAGACCAGCTTGTAGCCTTCATTAGCAGGAAGTTACTTCCACATGAACAGAGGTGGAGTGCCATTGAAAGAGAACATTTGATGTGGTCTGGGCACTGAAGAAGCTGAGACCATACCTATTGGAGACTCACTTCTGGGTTCAGACAGACCACAGGCCCCTCAGATGACTCATGCAAATCCTAAACTCTTGAGGTGATCAATCTCCCTACAGGGCATGGACTTTGTGGTAGAGCCCCCAGAGAGTGACCAGGTCAATGCTGATGGTGTCTCCAGATTCTTTCGCCTTAGTGAAGAGAGCTCCCAAGGGGTTGGGTAGATCTCCCCACTTTCAGCTGGAGGTGTGGGGGGGGGGGTGATAACACATGTTAGATCTGACAGCCTAAGGGTGGTCTTCCCCCAACTTTTTTCCTGCCTCCCTCCATTTTTCTGATCTTGTTTCTTCTGTTTTTAGGACAACTGTTTTTTGCAAAGTGCCTTGCTGTGGATTTTGGGATATAGCTCAGCCGGCACCTAGGGAAACCTAGCAAACCTATATATGCACACAATACCACTGCTGACCAGTGCTAAAATGCTTGTGCTCTCTCCTCTAAACATGGTAACATTGGCTCCTACCCAATTGGCATATTTAATTTACCTATAAGTCCCTAGTAAATTGTACTATATGTGCCCAGGGCCTGTAAATTAAATGCTATTAGTAGGAACGCAGCACTGATTGTGCCACCCACATAAGTAGCCCCTTAACCATGCTGCAGACCAGCCTTTGCAAGGCCTGTGTATGCAGTTTCACTGCCACTTCGACTTGGCATTTGAAACTACTTTCCAAGCCTTAAACTCCCCTTTGATTACATATCCACCACTCCTAAGGTAGGCCCTAGGTAGCCCACAGGGCAGGCTGCTATGTATGTGAAAGGCAGAACATGTACTTGTAAGTTTTATTTGTCCTGGTAGGGGAAAACTCCCCAAATCATTTTTCACTATTTTGAAGCCTGCTGCTCTGTTAGGCCAGTATCGGAAATTCCCTCATATACTTTTAAGTGTTAATTTCTGATCCGAAAGGGGTGGCATTGTCATGTTTGGTATGGTTGGACTAGTAGTGAGAAATCCTGCTACCTGATGAAGTTTGATTTAGCATTACTATTTTGAAATTTCACTTTTAGAAAGTAGGAATTTATCTGCACTTACTGCTCTCTGTGCTTACAGCCTATCTCAAATCCATCTCTGTTATGTGCTGGTTGACATACCCTCTTGTCCATTCCACCCAGATAGCCATAAACACAGGACACTCCGCTGCATCTGCATCCATCTGCATACTGAAGGGTCTTCCTGAGCAGGAAGGGTAAAGGGGCTCTCACTTACACTTCAAAGGCTAGTGTCCCAACCCCACACAAAGGACTGATAACCCCCGACAGATCTCCTGGCAGACAGGGCTGGGATGAAAGGGGAACAGGTGCACTTCAAAAGCACTCTTTGAAGTCTCCTCCACTTCAAAGGCACATTTGGGGGTATATATTCTGGGTCTGTGACCCCCTACAATCAGGCACTTCTGGACTTACAACTGAACTCTGTAAGGAGGACTCGTCTGTACTGTTGTTCTGAAAGGACTGCTCTACTGCTTGTTGTGCTCCTGCCTGCTGCTCCCTGACTCTGCTGGAAGGACTCTGCCTTCCCACTACAAGTGATCGCCTAGGGCTTGTCAACTTGCCTCCTGTTAAGAAGTCTTGGGGCCATCAAAGACTTCACTTAAAGGAGAAAATCCTTGCTTCAAAGTGTTGCTGCTGAAAAATCAACGCAATGCCAATCCTGTGGCTGAAAAAATGACGCAGCACCTGCAGAATCGATGCAGCACCTGTTTCACTTTGGTTCCATCATTACAGCGAGTCTTAATTTTCCACACATTGTCCCTGGGCATCAATTTGTCATCAAACCCTGCACTGCAGTAAGGAACTACGGCTACATGTCTGTAAATCAACGCATTGGCCTTTCTGCAATAAAAGAATCGGCTCATCACCTCTACCACGCTGGAAAATCCATGATCCACAAACCACATAAACTGTGTGGCGATAAAGCTGTGCTGGGGCTCACCTGAGAAGCCAGATACTGAGAGGCCTCTTCCCTTTCAACACCCAACATTCAGGTCAAAGTATCCTATACTACTGCACTCTGGTTGAGGCCCAAACGACAACGCTGATGTGCAGTGTAACTTGCTACAAGTAGGGAGGAGGTGAAGTGTCGGTCTGTCACAAGTGCCCTAGGAACTGTTTGGCGGGACTACCTTTGCTTAACCTCTTTGGATAGTGGAAGGTGCCATGCTGCTGCTGGGGAAGTTGGGGTGCTGCCACAGGAGACATGGGACACCAGCAAAGACCCAGAGATACTCCAAAGAAGGAAATAACCATGGCCTCTAGTCCACTAGCCCTGTGAATGTCTGGCCCTGAAAGGTGCAAGCTGCCTACAAAGAAAGGGCTGGAATGTAGTGACTGTGCCAGGGACCTCCTGCCCTTGCTTGCCTGCAGGGAAGGAGGGGGAACTCCCGCTCCCTTGGCTACTCTAGGAGGAGGCTTAGATGATTGGATTGAAGTCACGGGGACATCCATTGGTCTCAGTCTCCATCACCTCCTAGGTGCCTCTCCTCCTAGTTACCAATTGGTGACACCAACTTGATAACAGAGAGCTGGTCACCTCTGCAACATGGGTAAAGACAAGGGCCCTAAGATGACACAGACTAATGAAATTGACCATAACATGATGCCTATCCATGGTCTGCTGGACTCCATCCAAGAGGTGAATTCCAGCCCAAATTATATGGTGCAGTCACTTCACAGGCGACCTCTGAAATACTCACGGGTATACAGAGCACACAAGAGGCCTTGGTATATAAAATGGACATTATAGCCATGGATGTAAATCATCTCATGGTGGATCTCTGCAAAGAAGCTTACAGAGTGAGCGAGGTCAAGGACAATATCTCTACTATTCAATGCAAGATCAAAACACTCCAGGCCACAGTGACTGGTCTTAAGTACAGTGCTTCCCATATTGAGGATGCTGAGGAACGTTTATGTCACAATAATATCTGTCTTGTAGGATTTCCAGAATGAGCCGAAGGCCCTTCCGCTGAATTATTTTTGGAAGGCTGGATTGTAAATACCTTGAAACCAAAGCACCTTTCCAATTTCTTCTCAATTGAAAGTGCACACCAATGCGCTGCTAGCAGAGCCATGCCCTGGTGCTCCTCCTAGGCTCTTATAGCTCAGCTATTTAATTACAGGGACCGAGATGTGATAATTCAGCATGTGTGCTCTTAGAGTCCCCAATGATTATAAGACAAACCAATCCTCATTTTTCCAGACTACACTAGGCGTGTTCAAACTCTGCAAACTAACTTCCTTCCAATTAAACAACATCTACGGTCAATCCCAGAGTGGCAGGAACAAAAGTGATGGGCTTTGCGTTGTTCTGCATGGAACAAGACAAACCTTTGGAACTTCTCAGACTTCTTGAGTGGGGGGCATAAAGGACCCCCATCCTGGTCTGGCCTGATGGAACACTACAAACTGAAGAGGTCACAGTGCAGACCCAAACTCCTTTTCTCAATTTCGAGAAGTACCGGACACACTGAGTGACAGCACAAGGGTGAGTGACTGCCTTCGTGGAGCACATGGCCACAGAATCTGTAAGTGGTATCCAGTAAAGGGCGACCTGATGAAAGTCTGGGCCTAAGTGAGACTGCCACACTCCTAATTTGCATGGAACTGCAGGTTTTGTGGGGAGCTACTAATACCATTATTGCTGTTTACTGTTGACAGTTTTTTCCTTTTCTATTTTGACTCAACTACTAGATGAGTGCATTTGCCTGTTCTTGAATGCTAGTTCACAGTGTGGAATGCCTGAGGCCCTACTCCCTGAGGACTACTGCGTCCCCTTTGTGGGCTGTGTGACTTGAGGAGACCCGGGTGACTAGGCCAGAACTATCACTTAATGAGTACTGGTTTTGAAGTTTTGTTTCAAGGGAATACTCTGTGGGAGGGTGTTTGAGTCTGGAGGCGTGGCCCTAAGGGATGAGGGTTGTGGCGTGGGACTTCATCTGATCTGCTTGAGGGAGGGTTTAGGGGAGGGACTGTGGTGGGCAAAGTTTGTTTATGGTTTGTTATTGAATGGGAAGGCTTCTGTGTTAATTTGGCATTATGAGGAGGACTTTGGCGACACAATAGTTATGTGGTACTCACAATACAATACTCACATATAAGATGAACACTAAGATCACTTCCATCAAATTCCTAACTTGGAACATTAGGGGCTTGAATAAGTCCATGAAGAGGAATAGGGTTTATGCTTATATCAAGCAGTATGGGGTGCAAGAGGCGTTCCTACAGGAAATGCATATTTGGGGTGATTACATTCCAGCATCATGCCGCAAATGGCACAGACAGCTTTAAGCTACATCATATTCGGGATATGCCAGAGAGATGCTTATTTGGGTGGCTCCAGGTACCCCATTCCAGATGGTCAGGATACAGGTTGACACAGAAGGACGGTTTGTTGTTGTAGAGGCAACTCTAGATGGGCATGCCTTCTGTCTTATTAATCTTTATGCTCCCAATGTTGATGACGAGGCCTTTTTGGTAGGGTGTTGACTGCCGCTGGGTTATCTGTTGGGATCAAAATGCTGCTGTCAGGGGACTCCAGTTGCCCCCCAGACAGGGAACTCGACAGAACCCCCGTGACCTTTAACTAAGTAAAATATGTCAGCAGCACTGGCCCAATTAAAACATGGGGATGGACCTTCTATACACAGGCATCTACTACACACAGCAGATTGGATCTCTTTTTGGTCCAATCCTCGGTCACACAACGCCAACATGACACATCTTTTTAGGGCATTACATCTCAGACTATTCCCCACTCTTGATGCAGTACTCCACCAGGCGAACCTGGCCTAGACTGCCACAATGGCACCTTCGGGTGGAGGCAGTGACTGATCCAGTGTTCCTTACCAATTTAAGGGATGCTCTGACCAATATATTGCAACTAACTAGAAACACCCCAAGTAGTAGAGCAATTGAGTGGGAGGCGCTCAAGGTGGTCCAGAGGAAGGTCTGTATGCTTACTTACCTAGGCCTTAGACAGACTTTGAAAAAGGATGTCATGAGAGAGGAAACAGAGCTTACTCAACTGGAAAAAATACTGTGACTCACATGAGAACAAGGTGCAGTGGGACAGAAAACGGCATGATGTCTGCAAACTGTGGGACAAGCTCGAGAAACAGATACAGACTGTTAGTTGCCAAAGCCTATATGTAAAGGGAGACAAGGCTGTGTGCCTACTGGTGAGCCTACTATGCTCCAAGACTTTGACACAACTGCTCATGGTATTAACCACTAGAGAAGGGTGGGTCATCACCACTCAACAAGAGATCAATAGTGCCTTTGAAGACTGCTGGAAGACTTGCAGCAGATTTACAACATGCCCCTATCCACGGAAACCTGGGTACACTCTGAATACTTAGCCGGGTTGTCAATGCCGACCCTGTTGGATGCAGCAATGGAGACGTTCAAGATCCCCATCATCTGGCAGGAGATTAAAGGAGTGATTGACTCCATGAAGACGGCTAAGGCACCGGGCAGAGATGGACTCCCGGTGCAGTTCTATATGGCCTTCCCAGACATCTTGGTTGATAGGTTTTTGTCAATGTATCAGGGGGACTTTGCTAGAGGAATACTCCCAGACACGATGCGAGAGGCCATGATAGTTCTAATTAAGAAGGCAGACAAAGATTAAATGTCGATAAGTTCATATCACCACATATCCCTGCCAAATGATGACCAGAAAATATTAAGTCAAGTGTTGGCAGCACAACCCCTCCTATTTCTCTCACGCCTGGTCCATCCTGAATAGCTGGGCTTCATTTCCTGTTCAAATAGACTGTGTGACATATGCTACACTCCCCATTACTGATGGATGATCAGGCCTTTGACTGAGTCAGTTGAGACTATATATGGCAGGTATTAGAGGTGGTAGACTAAGTCAGATGTACATAAAATGGGTGAGGTTGCTATCTGAACAGCCGACTGCACAAGTCCGTGCCGGACGATACGTGTCCGCGGCAATCTCCCTCCAGAATGGTACGCGGTAAGGCTGCCCATTGTCCCCCATCCTATTTGCTTTGGTGAAGGAGCCCCTGGCCTGTCATCTTCGTCAGGTCTTAGTTGGTTGGGGGTCGCCAGTGGTGCGATCGGTGCGTGTAGTCTTGCTATATGCAGATGATGCACTGGTATTCCTGAGACATCCTGACCTATCTGTCCCACTCTTCCTCAACTTGACACAGGAGTTTGGGGTATTCTCCAGCCTGCGAGTTAGCACATCTAAATCTACATTGTCCCCCATAGGATTATTGAGTGCGGTAACATTGGAACAACTTCCGGGGGCGGGTATCTCTTGTGAATGTGATAGGGTACGTTATCCTGGTATCTACCGCACGCACTCAAGATGAACAACTTGGGCCGTGTGATGAATGCACTACATCCCTTCATAGAATTTTGGAATACATTACGCCTGTCCTTAATGGGGAAGATCAGTCTACCGAAGATTGTTGTCTTGTCAAATGTCTATATGCACTTCAGGGAGCCATGTACAAAATCCCCCAGCAGGTGTTTAAGGATCTGGAAAGCTCATACTACAGTTCTTATGGGCTGGCAAGTGCTCTAAGATCACACTTGCCATGTTCAATAAGGGAGTGGACAAGGGGAGGCCTAGAGGTCCAGACCTCAACTATTTGGCTGCTCATCTCCAGCATGCTGTTCATTGGCTGGATGGAGAGGATAACTGATAGAGATCACACTTAGCTGGCTCCTGTGATGGTTACCAACTGGGGGAACTCCCCATTAGGGGTAGGGATGTCATGGACACATTGCCCCATGTGATTAATCTAACCTGTCATCTATGGGGACCGTGTGGTCTGACAGGTGATACAATGAATTTCACCCTGAATTGGAGATATGGATTGTTCATCCATTTGCCCTAATAGTTCAAATGATGTCCACTGAAAAATGTTAGGAAAGTGGCTGCATTATGTTTTCCGATCTGTATCCTGACAACCGCTTTATAACTTATGCAGAATGCCTTTGACATGTTCGGACTAGGCTGAGGGCAATTTTTACAGTATGCAAAACTAGCTACCACCGCCTGTGGGTTTGGCCCTCATTTCCCAAGGCTCCCAAACCTTTACAGGCACTGGTCATGTTTCTGTTGTTTGCTAGAGACCAGAGACTGATCACACATCTCTATCAGGTGCTTTGTGTCAACAGCATCTCTATCGGACCATTCGCACAGACAGATGTCTAGGACAACTCCGGGTGGAGGAACACTGGCAGAAGACGAGTGAGGAGGCCATCACCCCAAAGGAATAAGGGAAAATACACACTTAGTTAGTTCAATACAACTATCTTCATATGGTATACCTTTCACTGAAAAAACTCTATATGATATACCTACAAAGAAGCTCCTGTTGTGTCCGTTGTGACATGGATGACACAGATTTTCTACATGCAGTCTGGCGCTGCCCAGTGGGAATGACTTTCTGGGATGAGGTGGTAATGCTCCTTAGAACGGTTACCGGCTGGGCGGTTGCTAGACAAATCAAAACATGTTTACTGGGCCTGCTCCCGGACTGTAGTGGTTCCTGTTTAGTTGTAATAGGACTCAGAAGTTTAGCTTAGCCTTCTGGCTTGCAGGGCTGTACCCCCGTCACCTTGTGACTTTTAACCTACTTAGCTTGCTGTGTCTTAGCCTATTTATTTAATTATTTCTTTCAAAATGGCTGGCATGTTTATAGTTAGTGACATGTTCTGATTTTACTTTATCAGTGCCACTCTGTGAAGGCGTCACTATCAGCGTCAAAGTTAAGTGAGATACATAGGTATTCACATCATGTCCCTTTTCCACTTACATGTGACAGGAACATAATGTACTTTTGGAGGGAATTATTTATATAATTACCACCTCAAGCATGCCTCCTTCTCTATTTTTTGGGAGCATACATGCATCAGGGGTCCTACAAGATCTGTATAAATACCTTTTACGCAGACAAGGTTATCAGAGGGATTCCTACCAGATGCCATCAACGCTATCTATGCAACACATCGCCTTGATGCAGATCCAGCCTTCGGGTCCCCACGGAGTCTGATCCAGAGACCTCATTCCAAGATAAGGAGGGATGGAAGGCTCTTCACATGGACATGGTACTGGCAGATTAGGGTTAACACACCTAGCTCTCGTTAGGTTAGAGATTAGGTTCTCCATGCTGGGGTTTTAGGGATCTTTTACATTTCATGTCTATTGCAAGTGGGGGGCTTTGTATTCTCCTCTTACGCTCATCTTTACAATCCTGCTTCTTGCATTGTTCATTATCCTAATCATTGCATCTCATGCATTTTGCAGTAGATTGCAGTCTTGTTAGTAAAACCTATTGAAAACTTCACTACATCTCCTTCCTTACCTGTGTGTGACTAAGACTTATTGCTCATATGAGAAAAGGGTAATCTCTGTTTAACCACGACTCCCCCAAGATGTCGCACTCTAGAGTCCATCCGTAAAGACTGCCAGAAATCACCTTTTACTGTTTGGGTTTTGGTGAGGTCCTGATTGTGAGCTGGGAAGATTGGCCGACAGTTGCGACTTGTTGTAGCATTGGCTTAGCCGCCTACAAACGTAAAGTGTTGTCATTCCTAAACCAGCAGTCTTGCCTGAAGCAAGAGTCCAACTACAACAGAACAACCCCAAAAACAACCTAGCAGGAGATACACACTTCTGGGACTCATAGTTGCCACACAGCATATTGCAATTCACTGGATAAGTGCTCACCCACACTGCTGAGCAGATGGCGAGATGACCTTGTGGAATGAGCAGGCTATGAGGAGTCCCACTTACAGGGACAAATTGCTGGATGCTCTGCTCACCTCGGAAGGGATGCCCCACACTCTAACAACAGTATTAGATGACCCAGTGAGCCCTCTGAGCAGTGGCCCGCCACATGGACTGTCCCTCCGATTGATCACTTAGTTGTCCCACATGTTGTTAGATGCATCCCGATACACACAGTCTAGTATTGTACCCCTAGGGTCCTAATGCTGTGTCCTTTCTGTGAAGTTTTGGGGTGGTGGGGTGGGACGGGTGGAAGGAGTTGCAGCACGTTGGAGGACTGCATTGCACTCACCTAAGGATCCTTTGTTTATATGTAGTCTGGCTCTCCTTATGCAGCACTATTATTGCAGATGGGACAGCCTGATATTATGTGGGTTGGGACAGCGTTCGATGAATATATAACAGAGCTATAATAATTGTTACTTTTTGACTGTACTCCTGGTTATGCATATGGCTCATGTCCATTTGGGTGAGGTATTGCTGAAATGCTAATAAAAACAAATGTAAAAAAAATCAGACACTCATTTTTTTGGAGCTCAGATTTCACTAGCAGGACAAGGATGCAAGCTGTAGCTGGACCGGACTCCACGAGGCGGATAGAATCTTTGCAATATCCTACTGAAATAAATTTGCTGCTGTGGAAATGCTCCATCCTAACTCGTTGGCTCTTTATTGGATTGATTTAGTAGGTTTGCACCAGTCTTCATGAGGTCTTTGCAGCCAAAACATTATTAAGTCCCGGGAATTTTAGGATGTTAGGCGGAGTACACTTTGTCACAGTCAAGGGTCCCAGGACCTCAGGAACAACACTTGGGGGTCAAAAACTCACTCCATTGGAAGCCTCCAGCAGGGCCCGGGGCAGGTCAAGTTGGAAGTGATCAGATGGGCTGGAAAATGGGCATCTTGCAGCTTGTTGTGTCAGATTAATAGGAGCTCAGTCAACTGACTCTTGGAGTCAACTTCTTTGTCCTGGATACAGGCAGAGTGGATCAAGCCTTTCAGATCTCCTCACAGGTCTCAACAGCAGATGCAGTCTGTTGAACCTGGCTCTCTCAGCAGGATCACCCTCAAACTTTTTGCCTTCACCCCTCCTACTTTTTAGGCCCGGGCAGAGCACATGGAGTTCTACTCTGTGAATTCATCCAAGTTGGTTAAAAACTCCTTGGAATTCCGTGGAGTTCCACGTGCGTCGGAGTGCCGCCTGGTAGGGGCTAGCTACCACCCTGGCATATGTGCCCGATCTCAGAATCGCTAAGCAGGTGTGGGCAGCCCGATCCTGCTTAGCGTTTCTGAGATCGGGTGCAAGTCACCACATTTCCTTTGACCAACTGTCCTCCTTCACAAACTTGCTACAGAGGACCAAACACATCTCCTGTCTTGCACCAGCCTGGCAATCACTTACTCTGCGCTTGAACACAGACTCAAACCGCCCTTTCTTGAGGGCCCAGCACTAGTCAGCAGCAAACCAGCTCACCACCAGCTGCCAAGTATTTTCACAAAGTGCCTAGCCTTGCCTGCCACTGGGCTCTAAGGCACTATCTCAAGCCACACACATCTCTATTTGACAGGGGCTGCCGGACTACCACTTATCAGCTGTTGCTCCCCCTGCTGGCCTCAGCACAGTACCCCATAACACCACTTCCTTTCCCAGGGACGCTGAGGAGAGAGGTTCTCTTCAAGTGGAACTCTAACTGCAGGTTTCTTTTTTTACAAGCACAGACGCCTTATATGCAAATCCTGTCACACCCAGTGCCGGACCCCGTGTGCACATAGAAAGTGAAACAAGGGTCTTACCTGCTGGGTCCAGGGTTTTCGTTACCATCGGCCTGGCTCTCTGCCCTACTCTGTGCCCAGGCTGGGGAGAAAGGAGGGAGGGCATGGATCTGGAGCTGGCACCGGTGCAGCCCATCAGCAGCAGTTCCACACCGACTGACAGAATACCCCCTGCCCGTGGGCTGCTGAGGACAGTGAAAGGAGGAAGGCCCAGAGACAGAGCTTCTCAGCAACAGCTCCATGCCGACCAGCAGAATAAGTCATGTAGCCCAGTTATGGGGCCACACAATGCACATGCTTAACAACTAGTGCGGTGATCTCTGCTCCGGTGCTAGTGGAAGTTTTGGTCAACCTCCATGATCCAAACAGAGCATGGAGTGCCAAAAACTCAGTTAGCTCTGTCAGCTGAGCGGAGCTCACCAACCACCATTACCATTTTTCTGAATTTGTTTTGGTTTGCCTTTGGACTTTACCACTGGCTACCAGTGGTAAAATGCACAAAGCGCTTTTACTCACTCCCTAAAGCATGGTAAAATTAGCTTACACCTGATTGGCAAATTTAATTTACCCAATAGTCCCTAGTAAAGTGGCATACCGTAGACCCAGTGCTGGTAAGTGAAATGCTACTAGTGGCCCTGCAGGACTTGTAGTGCCATCTACTTAAGGAGCCATTTCAACCATGTCAGGCCTGCTATTAAAGCCAGTTGGCAGTTTTAAACTGCCAATTCAACTTTGCAAAAAAACACCCTTGCAAAGCCTTAAACCCCCTTTTTATCACAAATAAGTCACCACTAAGGTAGGCCATGAACAGCCTAAATGCAGGATACATTGTATATAAAACGTTGGGTACATACTTTCAAGTTTTACATGTCCTGGGAGTGGAAAACTCACACATTCTTTTTCACTATTGTAAAGCCTACCTCTACAATTGGATAACATTGGATTACCTTACTACATGCAATAAGTGATAACTTTTTATAGGGAGTAGGTAGGAGTGTAGGTAAGAGTGTCATAGTAGTCTCAAAATAATTGTAATTTTAAACCCTCTTTAATGATAAAGTTGGATTTTAAATCGCAATTTTGAAAATGCCACTTTTAGAGAGTTGGCATTTTCTTGTCCTAACCATTTGGTGTTTGCAGTCAGTCTCCCGGGTCACATGACTAGGTATAGTTGGTAGTTGGCCTTTTGTATTCCTCCCAGACAGTATCTTAAAGGGGGACTAGTTGTGGGTAGAATGGGCCATCTCTAGCAGGGTGAGGAGCGGAGCTGTCTCCAACTGCAGTTAAGCATCAAAGGGACTGCTTCAGCACACTTACAAAGGATTTCACACTAGTCTATTCTGACCCTGGACAATCTGGGGACAGGGCAGGGAAGAAGGACATTCCAGATTCATCTGTAGGGGGGTTCAGCTTCAAAATGAGCACCAGGTAAAAATATTGGACCCTCAGACTCAACTCTTCAGAATACTTCTGGATCTGTGGGAGACTCAAAAGAAGGACTGCTCTGCTGCCCTTCTGCTCTGCTGTAAGGACTGTTCTACAGCAAGAAAGGGCTGCTCTGTTGCCCTGCTGCCTAAGAAAGAAGGAGTGGACTTGCACCTCGAACCCAGGACCACCAGAGTGAATCCAAGGGGTAGCTGGCTGGCCTCCCGTTCTGAGCAAAAGAGACATAACAAGCTCCTGCACCATTGAATCCTGCACCTGGACTCCCTGCTGTGAATCCTGTCCTTCCTAAGTGGTCAGTCTTGGACCCTTGAAAGTGGGGCTAAAGGTGCTCTGCCAACCCAGCTGTCGTCCCCATCTGAACTAATGTAGTACCACAGAACTCGTTGGAGGACCCTGCATTGTTCTTCTGAACCGATAATGCATGATGCATCACGATGCAAGACCCTGTATCGCTCCTCAAAACCGCTGCTAAATGTTAGCTGACACAGCATAGGTTTTTCAAGTTTATCAAGTTTCTATCCAGAGCTCAGATGGCCATTCTGCCAATGGAACAGAAATGCCTCCCCACAAACCAACGTCTTTATCCTGCTCTGGGAGTAGAGCCTTATCAAAAGGGCTATTTAGCTGCCAGGTGACAGGTAGAATTCATGACAAACTGCCTCCAGAGGCTTTAGGCAGAAAAAGGCAACTTTCCAAAAGTATATTGTCCTCAGAAATTATCACAAGTTCAATTTTAGCATTAAATTGGATTTGAAATAACTATTAAAATAGCCTTTGAATTACTTTCCAGCTGTTTCCTAAGCAAAATTAGCATTATCTGTAATATTGTAATTCAGTATACTTCCTGTTGATCAGTCAGCCTTGCTATGTAAGAATATTGTAATACTGTAAGACATTTGTAACAATACATTTTAACATGGCCTACTTTCAAATACTACACAGTCTGCTTTAGGGCTTACAGGGTCTATGTAGGGTTGACATTCATATTTAAATGGAAGGTTTTAGTGAGTCAAAGGGTTTTAAATTGACAGGCTGAAATGTAGTCTAAAAACTGCCACAGCCAGGCCTCAATGGTAGGCCTGTAGTTATGTCTACATTGTCACTGTAGTTCAGAGGTTTTGAAACTTTCTAATGCCGAGCCCCACCCTCAGTGGAAAAAAAAATCATGTGGCCCGTCAGAGTATTTCACAATTATTTTATTAAGCTGTCAATGTTTAAACACATCTAGACTTATTTAAACATTGTAGTTAGTTTTGTTGCCTTTTTACAAATGCAATCAATTGTTTTCTGCTTAAAACAAAGCACTGTTATCTGTACGATGCTTCTTTTGGCCAGAGCCTGGATCCCCCCCCCCCCCAGGATCACTTGAGGCCCCCCAATAGGGGAGTCCACCCCCAGTTTGAAGACCCTGCTGTAGTGGATAGTACAGTGGATGCAGCAGTCCACTGGAGACATTTAAATTATAGCCCCCTTGTCACACTTTGTACCACAGTCTAGAGAGGAATAGGTAAGTAACTATGCCACTTAGGAGTATATGTTTTAGGGGTCAGAGCATATGCACTACACATGGTTAGTTTGATTTGGGTTTAAAAAACCCAATTTGGGTTTGTAAACCACTAAAGACTCATGGAGCTATTGAGCCTCTAGAGTCTTCGAAGGATATGCAAACCGGAGAGGAGGGCTAACACAAGTCCTCCCTTGGGACCCGCAAACCTTGCAGCCTCACTCAAAGCTTCTTGAACTGCACACCAAACTTTCGTTTTTCAAGTTTTGCTTTATACAAATAGAGGCTCCTTTGCCCACTATGAACTAATGGATCAATAGGTGCTTTCCAACTCCCATTTTGGCACTTCTGATTTTTTTTTTTCAGGTTGTGTGGACTGAGCAGTAACAATAGTTGCTACATACATTTTCATTCTGTGGGTGCATTTGTGTTCCCCAGACCCACTCTGGGACCCCAGACTTAAACTGGATGAGGAGAGCAAAAAGCTCCCATGTCCAATGGGAGGGCTTCTATTTTTTTTATTTTTTATTGGGTCTACCGGCAGTCCATAAACCCGGGACCCAGGACGATTTGTGGACTAACTGTGAACATATCTAATGTTTAGTTCTTTCAAACCCAGCAACACATTATTGTAATGCTAATTCCTCAAAAGTTACAGAACAATTTACACAAAACTAAGCAAAGGCACTTCCCTGAGGAAAGTTCAAGACTCATGCCAAGGTTGATGTAATTCCATTCAGTGTTCCTTTTGATTGAATGTAAATTGGAAAAAAATTCAACTCCTCCCCTTTAACTGTGCCCCTTGTCAGAGTTCCATGAACCTCAAAATATCAAAAATAAACTGTCTGCCAAGTTTTGTACAGATCCATGAAGCTGCTCTACAGTGTAAACTTAAGCATCTTGGAGGCGTACCTTCTCATTCCTTCAGTATCTAAGGTAGTGTCAGCCTCCTTTCGCAGTTCATTCTCAGTGCTAGAGAACTCCAGCAGTCTAACCTCCCTGTAACTCCAGCACTGTTTTCTCAATGCTAGAGGTCATTAGTAGTAAGAGCTTCATCTAACAGTGCTCTGTGTGTATAACAGATCATCCACTTATCTCTTCTCGGTCCTTAGACCCAGGCAGAGGCTTACCGCCCTCCAACACTGCTTTCACAGACCTTTATCACACCTCAAACTGTTCTTTCCATATGGTAGGGGGCTGTAGCATTGCGTCCCATAAGCTAAAGAACTACAGCAGGGTGGCCATCTTCCATGAGGGATATCTCATTGCTAAGTGACACCTGATGTATGAGCAACATCCAGCAATGATGCCTCAGTGCGTTGACATCAGTGATAATGTTTGCTGTGAACATCAATGCTTTCTTTTCACAGTGCCTTCTCAGTGGGAAGAGGTGCCAGTTATGTGCTATTATTTCTAATACTTTCCCCTCAAGATGCCAACAGTGTCATCTTCACTTGCAAACATCACAAATTATTTTCCTTTCCATCCTGTTTTATTTGAAAGCATTTCTGTTTTTTATGTTAATATGTTTACAATGATTAGGTGGCTCTAGTAACACTATTAGCTATAACTTGAGTCGGTACTATTGCCTCAATACTGTCCCTGATGCCCACCCCCAAATTCCCAAATATACACATTTTAAGGCACAGGCAAATAAGCAATTGCCCCGGGACCTCACATACAAAGGGGCCCCTGGAAAAGTTAATTTATTCTCTATTTGAACTCTGTCTATCCTATTTCTCTAAACCTCTCTCGCTCTACGTCTATCTCTATCTCTGACTCTGTCTTTCTACCCTGTATCAATTCAAAGATTTATTTTTGAGATCAGGAGCAAGACATATTTCTAGTTTGACCATGTTCAAGTTTAACATGTACTTTAACACTGTCTGGCGTCAGCCTGTCTTGAATTTGCAGGAAATGGGTAATTGTTAGACCTGACAGCCTTAGGGTGGTCATCCCTAACTTTTTGCCTGCCTCCCTCCACTTTTTGGATACTGTTTTTGCTGGTTTTAGTACTCTGCGCACTTTACCACTGCTAACGAGTGCTAAAGTACATATGCTCTGTCCCTTAAAACATGATGACATTGGAATCATGCCCCATTGGCTTATTTAATTTACTTAAGTCCCTAGTATAGTGCACTACATGTGCATAGGGCCTGTAGATTAAATGCTAGTAGTGGGCCTGCAGCACTAATTGTGCCACCCACTTAAGTAGCCCCTTAACCATGTCTCAGGCCTGGGATTCCAATACCTGTGTGTGCAGTTTCACTGCCAATTCGACTTGGCATTTAAAAGTACTTGCCAAGCCTAAAACTCCCCTTTTTCTACATATAAGTCACCCTTAAGTTAGGCCCTAGGTAACCCATATATCAGGGTGCTGTGTAGACAAAAGGCAGGACATGTAGCTGTGTAGTTTACATGTCCTGGTAGTGTAAAACTCCTAAATTCATTTTGCACTGTGGTGAGGCCTGCTCCTTGCATAGCCTAACATTAGGGCTACCCTCATTTACAGGAGGGAACTGAAAGGGACCTTGTGCACGTCTAAGCCACTCTTTGAAGTCTCCCCCACTTCAAAGGCACATTTGGGTATTGAAGCAGGGTCTCTGAACCTACCAACATAGACACTTCTGAACAAGGCACTTCCTGGAGAAGAACCTGAACCGGAACCTGCAATTTGCCAAGAAGAACTGCCTGGCTGCCCAAAGGACTCACCTGACTGCTTTTCTAAGAAGAACTGCTGCCTTGCTGTTGCCCTACTGCCTTGCTGCTCTCTGGCTGTGCTGAGAAGTGCTCTCCAAGGGCTTGGATAGAGATTGCCTCCTGTTCCTGGACCAAAAAGACTTTATTCTTGCAAGAAGAACTCCCTGTGCGGCGGAAATCGATGCACAGCCTGCAGAAAATAATGCACAGCCTGCATCGCTGTGAAAAATTCAACGCACGCCAAACCGGAACGACACAGCCCGACTTCACAATGAAAAGATCGATGCAGCGCCAGTGTAGGGACCGGAAATGAGAAGCGCGACCCACTGGATTGACGCAAAGCCGAGCCAGAACAATGAAGCCCAACTTCCTGAGAGGAATCGACTCAGTGACTGCCGAGTGGTAGAAATTTCCACACAACACCCACAGGATCGATGCAGCCCCTGTGACTTCATCCTGCCAGTGCTGGATTTCAATGCATCGTCCCCGGGACGTCCAAAAACCCTGCAACCCGAAGAGGATCCAAGACCGAGCACCGGAAATCGACGCAAAGCCTTCCCTACGTGAAAATTAAATGACGCATCGCTGTGTGTGGCCCAAGAAATCGACACACACCTCCCTCTTTTCCATGCATCTCCTCCTGTGCGGTTCCTTGCTAAGACTTTGTACGCAAACCAGGGACTTTGTGCTTGAAAGAGATATTTGTTTCTTTAAAGAGATTAAAGACACTTTATATCATTTTTACAGTGATATTTCAACATATACTTATTGCATCTTAATCGTTCTGACCTGCATCTTACCAGATAAATATTATATATTTTTCTAAACACTATGTGGTGTAACTTTGTGGTGCTATACTGTGTAATTATATGATTTATTGCACAAATACTTTACACATTGACTTCTAAGTTAAGCCTGACTGCTCAGTGCCTAGCTACCAGAGGGTGGGCACAGGATAATTTGGATTGTGTGTGACTTACCCTGACTAGAGTGAGGGTCCTTGCTTGGACCTGACTGCTAACCAAAGACCTCAGTTCTAACAGTATTAAAATTACATTTGTTCCTGACAGGGGACCCAGAGATGTCTTGCTCCAGGCCCTGAAAATTCTTAATGACACTGCCTCCAAATACTCTCCCCTACTCCCATTCAAAGATGCATCTAGCTATCGCTGGCGTTCTACTGACCATTGGTCCTTGCAGTACCACCGAGCCCCATGGTGATATGTCTTGCTGCAGTTTGGGTGACTGCTACAAAGAGCTCCTGGAGCTGAGCTTAGTTTCAGACACTCAGAAATACGTACTGGTCTCGCTTGCATGGCAATTAACTACTTGTACTTGGAAAGGTACCAGTAGCCCCAGAGGTACTGCTACAGGCCATTCTAAAAACAAATTCTTCTTGCGACTGAAATAAACACAAAACCATGCAAGTGTGTTCTTCGTGTCTTCAAAAATCTATTTCTTGCGTGTTAAACAAGCGCTAAATATTATTTCACGAATTAAAACAAACATTCCTAGTCAGTGAAGTGTACAACGTTTTCACCGTGACCTTTAGAATTAATACAACTGACTCTAACAGAGGATAACAGAATAAGCGAGGGCTGGCTGTGTGAGCACCAAATATATTTGTGTATGCTACGTTTGCTAGCAGCTTTTATATTTCACCCTAGTGGGAAAGATTTCTTGCTGTGACATGATGTCACGAACTTCATGAAATTATAACGGAAAGCGGCTAGTTTATGATAAATATTGACATAATGCTGTACGTATTCTGTTAGAATGTTGAACTTTATCTTGAAATGAACACATTTTCTTAGTACTAGTTCCAACTCATTAGAGAAACTACCGTGCTCCGTTTCTAGGAAAAGCTTCACAGTGGGAAAAGTCATGATGTGTGTGTTCCTAGACAGATGGCCTGGAAATAATAAATGCTCAAATAAAACCCAATGAAACATAAAAAATAATACTTAGGTTTTAATGTTCTTCTTACCATTTCAAATATTTAAAAGAACTGTAATCATTATAAAAAATGTAGTGAACAGGATGTGGTCAGTCAGTTTTGCAGTTTTACAGCTTATAGTACAATAATGGCAGAGTTATGTTAATAAATTAACGGGCTACCCTAGGTACCATCAGGAAGTTAAACTACTATCATGGTGATAGGGATAATGCTAATGGATTCATTAACTTTATTTTAAAGCCTTCATTGGTTTTGGAAGTTCAAAGATAGCCGCTAATGTTCCAGCTATGTCTTTGGATGATTTACATGTGACCCTAGCATGAAGTAACAAATTGTCCTAGATTACACATGCAAAAGCTAATCATCGTAAGCCTAGAAGTATTTTGACTTAAACGTGAGAACCTGGATATTGGTAAACCTTGAAAGATCAAAATCGGATATTTATCCTTAGGAGAAGATGATCAGTACATGTTCTGCAAATATGCTATATATTTCAGCAATATCGTGACATCATGCCTAACCCAAAAATTGTTGTGTCTGCACATAAGGGTGTACCAAGTTGCAAAGTTAGCGCTCTTGAAACTTTGCACATTTTTAATACCCTCAAATTCTGAAGTTCTCCTCTCCAGTGCCAGGTCCTTTTTTAGATCTGGTCTAAAGCCAGCTTTAGCTGTCTTGGTAGTCTCCTGTTTTCCCCAAAAGACGCACAGAAACACATACATATATAGGGGCTTCCAATCAACACTCCTTCAACATGGTCTGTTGACAGTCATTCAAATGATACTGTCTCCTACCCCAGTAGAAGGTATAGCTCAACAGACAAGCCTACTCCAGTCATTCAATGCTTTCACTTTGAGGGACTGCATTATGCCCTTGTACATGTACACATACACTAAAATGAGTTCATGAAGAACAGAACTTGTTAGACACTTGCACTTTCCAATGACTGATAACTCCCATGTATAATAGGATTTCATGAACTATTTCGATAACTCTCAAGAAACTTATTGTAAATTAGTGTTGATTCCTCACTATAAACCAGCTTTGATATATTTATTTATAATACAAAGCATGAGCTCAAGCCATTAGAGTAGCTATAGCCATATTCAGCTTGGTTTAGGTCTTTTGAAGCAGTTGCATCTGAATTGAGAGGGACTTCTATTAATTGTAAGTGAAACTGCTGCTTTATGTAAGAATATCAATGCTTTTGTATTTGACTTGTGAGGGACCTAGTAATGGCTTCTGGAACTGCAGCTTCATGTACGAGTTTCAATCCTTTTGCATTTGACTTGTGAGGGCCACCTAGTAACATCGAGTGGAACTGCAGCTTCATGTAAGAATGTCTTTTGCATCTGACTTCAGAGAGGCACTAGTAATACCAACTGGAACTGCAACTTCAGGAAGGAATTTCAAAACGTATGCATTTGACTTGTATGGGACACCTTGTAACGACTAGTGGAACTGGGGCTTCATGTTAGATTTTCAGTTCTTTTGCATTCAACATGAGAGGAACACCTAGTAACGACTAGTGGAGCCACAGCTTCATGTAAGGTTTTAATTGCTTTCGCATCTGACTCCATAGTAAGTAATTAAGTAATATTTATTATCATGGTGAATTAAAATCATTGCATAACAAAATGTGACAAAACATTTAATAGCTGTAAAATCAGATAATCAATCAGCCGCAAGTAATCAATAAAACCCATGCTACATACAATATGCAATGATGCCAAATTATCTCGCCTTACAATACCCTCAGGTATAAAGTTTGATCAATTCAGCAAGGTTGAAAGAACAGATTTAATTCAGGACCAACCCTATGGCAACCCCTCAAATGCAGAGTAATGGATGAATAAACAACCTTTCGGCAAGCAAATCACGGGTCGAAAATGAACCAGTTCCCAGAGAAGTTAAATCAAGGTCCCACAAAGTTCCTTTTCGCTATCTTTTTAGCTGCTAATCTGAGGAAATATACTAGACAGCAGTTGAGTTGAGGATGTTCATGGGCAAAACAAGCCAACACAGCCTGTCACCGATTGTGGATCCCTCTTTCATTAAAATAATCTTTTAGCAACAGCCTCCATTCCACTTAATGTTCTTTGAAAGTGCAGAGGAAGTGCAACAGCTCTTCCTTGGCTGTGCCACATAAGCGGCAGGTCATCTTTGTTGGATCCCTCTGCCAGTACAGAAGATGTAGAGAGTATGGCAACAACCCCAAACAATACTTCAGAAATTGTTCCTTGATGATTTGTTAATAAACTAAACTAAGGTATCTTTGGAGGGGCAATGCGCCATAAGTGTTAAGTGTCATCCAGCCGTGGGCCCTCTTTGTCAGTGCCACTTTATCTTCCACAAACGAAAGAGTCTTTATTGATTTCACACCAACTTTTTACACAAAACATGGCTGGTTGATGACTCCCAATGCTGAAGCAGAATGGTGTTGTGCAGAATATCCTTTGATAGGTCCTGGCCAGTGACGAGTCTCTCTGTTAGAGTTCCTTCCATTAGTAGTGGTTAAGGGTGTCTGTAGGGGCCTTCCAAATTTCTACATGAACCAGAGGAGTTAGTGTTGGCCCCTTCAGTTTTATATTTTTTAGCGCGATGGCCATTGCAAGGCCTTTTCTTTCTAATTGTCTCCCTCTGGCGAGAAAATTGACCCTCCTTATCTATGATCACCCCTAGGTATTTATATTCCGAAGTCAATTGAAGATGAGTCTTGCCACAGAACCATGTCTGTGGTTTGCAGTGAATTTTGCCAATCGTCATGGTTCATGTCTTCTCAAAATTGAGGTTTAAACCATTTGCCTCCGAATATTCTTGTGTTGCCATGATAAGGAGCTGGTGGCCAAACTGAGTATGGCTGACTAGAACCACATTGTAAGCGTAAAGGAAACTTGCAACAATAGTCCTTCTTACGTTGGGGGGTGGGCATTACATGCATTGAGTGCCTGAGTCAAATTGGCAAAAAAGGAATTAGATACAGTGGTCACCAAGACACACCCCTGCTTGAGCTCCTTACTTGTCTGTATGTGCCCTGATAAAAACGAGCAGTCATCTAACTTTACCTGTACCCATGTGTCAGTATGGATGGAAGTTATCAAACCCAGCAGGGTCTGGGGGGGCTCCCCAGTTTGCCAGTTTCCTCCAGAGGCTACCGTGGTTCACATGGTCAAAGGCTGCTTTAAAGTCAATGAAACAGAGGTGTAGCAGAAGCAGAAGTGCTTTTACCTTGTCAATAAGGAGGGACATAGCCAAAATATTTCTTGTTGTACCACATGATTTTGAGAACCCAGTTTGGTTAAGTGGGATTATCGCTGTCTCTGTAGCCCATATGATATCTCCCTCTAAGAGTGTTTCTGCAAAGTACTTCGCTTCGTTGTCTATAAAAGGGAAGATAACAGATAATTTTTGGTGAGGACCTATTGTCACTTATAAATATAGGAGAGATTATTTAGCGCCTTCAATATTGCGAGTTTGCCCCAAATTCCCTTATTTCAGAGAAACATAGTTCTAGTGCATAACCCCAAAACTCTGGATCATGTTTGAATATTGCAGGCAGAATTCAGTTAGGTCCAGGAGCCCCCTCTTTTCTGCGTTTGCAGATTTGCCACCTAATTGCTGTAGTACCGTCCGTTTGTGACAAGCAGCGTCTCTTCCCAAAAAATCCTGGAGGAATTATGGAGTTGCCTTCGTCTAATGAGCTGGTTAGGACACATTCTAGTGATGGTTTCCTGAATTCTGTACCTCCTGTTTGTGGAATGCCATCCTGTTGAAAGTGCTCCCCAAGATACCTTACCCACACCGCTTCGGGGATGTAAGAGGTCACTCCCCCGTATGAAGCACAGGTCAACTTATTAGTCGTCCCGCAAAACCGGGCACCATCCTCCTGCTTCATGTTGGCAAAAGGCTTTGCCCCGACCTCTTTGTCTCTTGATCTATTAGCAGTCCACTTCAGCTTTTTTAGTTGGGCTTTTTTTTCCGTAGATGTAACTTCAGAGCAGTTTTCTCCAAATTATGGAAGAGGGCCCTTAGAATTCAGGTTATCTCTCTTTTGGTGTACTTAATCTGGATCCATTGTGCCTTCTGGATACTTCCCACCTCATTAGTGGATTGAAATGCTTTGGGTTTGAATGCTGCTGCAAAGGGATCTGTCAGGCTGCTAGCAAACGTCTCCCATCTCTCTGTTTCACTGATTGTAAATCCTCTCTGTGCTTGAAAAAGGGACATTGCTGATTGTGAGATTTCCCCGATAGTTGACTGAATGAATCTGATCCTCTTATAATTTATCGTAGAGATTTGCCTGGGCTAGGCCTGGGAATGTTAAATAATAGGCATGGCTGTTTTTAGAACAATCTCTTGAGGACAATGATCGCAATTGCCTTTGGCTCCTAGCCGAAAAGAAGCTACCTGATTGAACAATGAAACAGAGACAAAGGTGTAATCTGTTGTCATACATGTTGCTGCAGAATAATAGGTGGCCAACGAAGGGTTGTCTTCTGGGAACCTGCCACTGGCAGTCCCTAAAATAGGATGCTCCAGGTCTTCCAGTAGGCGCCTGCCAGTTTTGGTTGTCTGGCCATGTGTGTTTCTCCCTTGCGTTAGCACCTACCAGAAAAAGATTAAGGTTCCCAGTGAGGATAGTATCTATAATTTCCCCTTCACTTATCCATGTTGCAAGGTGATCCATCAATTTCCGCACTGCCTTGGATTTGTGCTTTAGATAAATGTAAGCATTGATTATGGTTAATGCGGGTGTCCTGTGCTGCCGAGCAGTTGCTATCCTTATTGAGTTAAAGGCTGGTGAAGCAGAGCGGAAGGAGTATGCTGAGGTTGTACATACAATTGAAACATACGTTACTAATCCACCTTGAAGATGGCCACACTTTGCTCCCCTGACTTGCTGGTGAAAAAAGCATGAGTAACCCTGCAGATGTATTGGTTCTGCCAGCCTGATTTCCTGCAGTGCAATTATATCAAAAGTACTTAAATAGTGAAGAAGGTCCTGATCAGGCAGCTTACTGGCAAAGCCATTAATATTCCAAGAACATAGGCGGAGTTGATTATTTTTTTTTTTTGGTGGCTGCTGCTTTTTCCTGGTCCTGGCCATTAGTATTTCAAGGGCACATACGAGGTTGATTGTTGCTTAATTTGATAACTGCTGCCTATTTCCTGGTCCTGTCATTGGCTGTCTAATTGACAAGTGATTGTTCTGGAGATCCGTCTTAATTCGTTGTAAGTATTGAGTGAGTCATTTGTCACCAGACAATGACTGTGATTGCCTTGAGTGACCTCCATCATGTTTGGTGAGTAACCCCTAGCTCCTATGAGCAGCGAGTTCTTCATCTTCTTTAATGAGTAACCCATTGCTCCTCTAAGCACAGAGGTAGTGGTATTAGTCAAACCTGCAGGAAGTATACCTCTGCCTTGTATTAGCAGAGGTGCCGGATAACTAGGATCATGGAAGGGAGTAATGCTTAACCCCTAGTTTCAAACAACAGGCCTTTACGCAAAGACTTTATGGGCAATATTAGATGTTCTGCAGGTTGTCTTAGTAGCTTCCCCCCTTGTCGGGATTTCAGAGCTGATGAATTCAATTGGCACCAGGTCTTTTGAGAATAAGCCTGCCAGAGATGGAATATTTGCCACCAGCACTTAGAATTCAGACATGGTTTCCTCTAGACTGGTATTCTGGTCTAAAGATGAGTGTATTAGTACCAAGCTTTTGGATCTGGTATATCATGGTTCTGGTGTTACAGACTAATGTCAGGCAATGTCTGGGCCCCTGCTCTGCACTGTATTCCTTCGTCTATTTAAGCCGACGCATTCGTTATCATGACAGGTGAGTGGGTTATGACTCCAGGAGGGCAAAATCATGGGCTTCAGATGACATTTGGGCCGTTGCACCTGTCCCAAGCCTGTGTAATGGTGGTTCGGTGAAATTCTAGATGCTTATAACCTGATTACCCCACCCATCCAAAGGGGCCATGGCGGCCTACCTGCTGCTCCTGGCTGGTTCTACCCATGGGCCGGTATTGTTTCCTTCTGATGTTGAACTTGAAGTATACATATTATTATCGCCCAGTCTTCCCCTCTTCTGCCCCTTGTTTCCAAGGTCACCTTTACTGTTGGGATGCCTTCAGTATCTAGCCTTGATGGAACATTTGCCAGGGGCCTGGACCCCTCATGCAAGGTACTATGAATGACTTGCATGGAAGCTCCGTTTAAGGTTCCTTGAACAGCTGGCTGAGACGGAATGTAAGCCATGGGCCTAGACCCCCTCACCCTCAATACCGTGTCTTAGTGGGAAACCACATTGGTTGCCTCGGTGGACTCTGGTATTTGACTGGCTTTCTCAGGGATTGCCACTGTTATTTGACCTGTTACAGGCCTGAAGGGGGGGTAAATGTCTGCTTGATTAAGAGCAGGCTTTCTGTTCCTGCCTTTCCTCCTCTGGGAACGTCTTTGCTCTGCGTTTGTTTGTAAGTTTGTTTTTCCTACCAGGGCTTCCTCTGATGGTAGAACAATTTCCCCCTAGACCTTGAAGAAGCTTCACCATCTGGTTTGGCCATATCAGTTAGCTGGCCTGAGTTTATTTTGGGGAAGAGTTCTGCCAAGGCTCTTCAGGCTCTTGATCTGTGGGGGAGGTTACTCCCTATTGAATGAAGTGCGGATAACCAAAGCTTCTTTTTTGAATTCCTTGCATAGATTGCTCAGCATTAAGGGGAGGGAGGATCATTTGTCCACTATTGGACCACACCCACACCAAAATTGTAGTTCATGTGACCCTGTATCGGCTTGTTTAAGGAGTGAGTTTAAGTGCCCTAGTTTATGCCCTTGATAAAGACTGTCAAGGAGTTGAGGAGATTTAGTTGCACGTCCATTTATCTGCCTGGTATTGAAGCACCTTCACCAAAAGTTGCATCGTATTTAAGCCCAAGCACTGTCTGTGTTTTACGAGGCACCTACTCCTGCATTGGATTTGCCTTTGCTCAGTGAATCTGATACCTCTGCACTATCCTGTTTGACAGCTTCCGGATTGGAACTTGAGGATATATCCTGTGTATACTGTGTGTCTTTTGTGTCTTGTGTCTAGGTAGCTAGCATATCCTCCCATTTTTGTGTACCAAGGTACAAAAGTACCCCATACGCTTCTGACTGGTGCCCTTGGACTCCCTCCTGGGGAAGGAGGGAGACAGGCAACAAGTGACTTGGTTAGTCGAAATTTAAAGGAGGAGACAGCAATGTGGTTTGACAAGCTTGGGGCAGAGTCCTTACTAACAGTGAGGCCAGTGATCCTGGACATTGAGCTGTCTAACTGGAGTATACTTAAAGAATCATTTTTGTTGCAGTTCTTCTTCCTCCTGCTGGCACACTTGCCAGCCTGCTTGTTGAGTGGTTGAATGACATTTGAAGCAATTGCATTCATTGCCAAATACTGGCACTGGCACTGGCATGCTGGAGGTAATTATTGGCATAATGGGCAACAATGGCAAAATACTAGTACTGGCATACTAGAAGTGATTCTTGGCATATCAGGCACCCACAGATATATGGTGCTGCCACATTGAAAGTAATTCATGCCATAAGAGACAGGGAACATGACATGTGGGAGAGAGACAACCATGATAAAATGCGGCCCCTCAAATACTAGAGGTAAGTTTTGCCATAAGGGTCGCCCTTGGCATATAGATGGCATTAATGGCAAACTTCTTGCACAGACATATTGCTTGTAAATTTTGGTATCAGGGGCATCCATGTCATGTGAGGGACCCAATGACAAAACGCTGCTCTGGCACAGTGGAGCTTATTTGAGTGCCTGGAGATCCTTACGGGTGAGTAGTTGCGCTTCATAAACCCTGATTTGATTTGATTTGATTATTTGTGACATAAAGAAAATGTTGAAAAAATGGGGTCAACCGCTGAGGAGCATCAGGTTTAATTGGCTTGGCACTCCATGAAAACGGCTTGAATATTTGATGAGAGCTCTTTCAGTCCCTGTGGCTTTTGAGCAAATTTAAGTGAAATTTGTACTTTAAATGCTCCGTTCACCCCACTTTATTTTAAATGTTCTTGGGGAAGAACTCTATTAGGACTTCCTAAAAGAGGTCTGGCTCATTTGTTTCACTCATTAAGTACAAATCAGAGCAAGTACTACTCTCCGCCACTTTTAAAGATCATGTCAGAACCCTACAATATGTGGTATTTGAAACAGACATTATTATTATTAAGGGACTTCAGCAATGCGGTATTGTGGTATCATGAGGTTTAGGGTCATGTGAAATTAGTTTCTGTGAAGAGTTTGAAGTCATAGGTCATATGATGTCACTTCTGTGATGTTATTAAGGTCAAACAATGTGTGATGCCACTTCCGCTACCCCTGGAATTGTGGTGAAATGAGAACCATGACCATGTTCCATAGTATCTGGCTCTCCACTTCATTTCTGTTGTTTAAGTACACATACATTGACCCCTGATGTCCAGGGGTGTAGGAAATTGGGTTACTGGATGAAGGGGGTGAAACCCTAATCAAGCAGCAACCACAATTATTGTCAGGGTGAAACACATGCAATCCTCAAATTAACCTCTGCGTAACCCTCTGGCATCTTTGAACAAAAGCACTCAGGCTTAACTTACAGGCAATGTGTGAGGTATTTATGCAGCACAGTAATAAAGTGAAAATATACACAATAAAAATCCAATACCAACTTAGAAAAATAAAGTAAAATTTAACCAAAAAAAAGTCCAATCAGTAGAACCAGAGATATGCAATTTTAAATGTTTTGTGAAAATCAAAACGTAAGAGCCAAAAAGTGCCAACTGCAGTTATCTGATGGTGGTAGACTGGGTCCAAGTCTCTAGTTCAAGCCAACCGCGATGGAGCTTGGGCCAGATACAGGACTGAGTTCACTCTTCTGAGGAAATACTTTGTGGGCTTGGAAGCGAGATGAGAAGTCCCTGCGTCGAGATGCATGGGCCAGCATCCAGGAGCCGTTGACGATGAGCTGCGATGCTGGGTCCTTCCTCATCATCAAGGAAGTGGGTGGGGCTTGAAGAGACTTTCGATGCAATGCATTGGCATAGGGGACAAGATGAGCTGTGCTGATTCAATGTCGGTATCGGGCTGTGTCGGCATCGGGCTGTGTCGGCATCAAAGAAGTCACCAATGCTTGTAAGGACTTTTGCTGAGATGCGTCTGTGTCGAGGATGAGCCACTCTTATGAACCCTTTATGCTGAGCTCGATTTTAAGGCAACCTATAGGAAAGAAAGACAGTGTATGAATCATACCCCTGAATAAGACGACACATAGGAATTATTCAGCTAAGGTTTTCATGGTGTTTGAAAGCAAAGACTTAGAAAGAGCTTTTAAACAAAAAGTCTCTGAACCATTTGCACTGCTGGACTAGAATCATTACGAATTTTGAATTTGTTTGCAGTATTAGGGAAGAACAACAACTGTAATCCGCTGAATCTAATTCATCATCTATTGCCTGTATGTGCTAATAGAAACACTGAGACGAGGTACCTCGAACAAGAGTAGCCCTGCTTTGTCTCACCCATCTCAGCCCAACCTCCTTTCCCCCTGGAACTAATCGCTGACACCCATTTTCAACTTCCTGTTGTGGGTTAGTTTCAGAGGGCTTGGGGGAAATCTCTTTGTTCCTGCAGATCCCTGGTTCTTCAAGTGAGTGGAGTCTTGTTACCGACCTTTTATTGAAAATAGCAGCGGTCTCCAACATTTTCTATGATGGAAGCTACTTCTAATCAGTGAATATCATTATGAGCTACTAATGAATATTATCACTGTTAAAATATGACCACAGACAAAAAGATTACAATTCTGACCTCCCAATATTGGATTATTGATAATGACCATGACCTACAGCCCTGCACTCAAGCCTCTCTACTCTTGCTCCTTCTATAATGCTTTCATGGACGAGTATTCATTTACACAGTTACGCAGGGCTTGCAAGCTTTGCTAAGCTGCGAGTGGAGATATGTGGTCATGTAACAGGCAGTTCCACTGCCACAGGCTGTCACAGGGTGCATTTGTTAGAAATTGGGTCTGTAGTTGGCATAGGTATGCACACTGTTCAAGTAGGGACCACAATCCTAGTCAAAGTAAGTCAGATATGCACCCTAAATTAACCTGTGCTCACCCTCTGGTAGCTTGGCACAAAGCAGGGAGCTTAACAGGCAACGTGTAAAGTATTTGTGCAACACTTAAATTACAGTAACACAGTGAAAAACACCACAAAAGACTCCACACCGATTTAGAAAAACAAAAAATATTTATCTGAGTAAAACAACCAAAATGGCAAAAATCCAAAAAAGTAGAAGTCGAGATATTCATTTTTAAAGATGAAATGTGGAAACATTGCTCAGAAGTTACTAGTGGTCAAAAGGTTACTTGAAGTCACAAAGCCAAAAGTTCAGGCTGACCCCGATAGGAGGTCGGATACAGAACCCAATCAGGGTCCGCTGAACAAAGTACCTGGTATAGAGCTTTTGTCAATGTCGAGAGTCCACTGAATTGGTGTTGAACCACACAAAGGGGGGCCTGCATCATCATTGAGCTCTGTTGAAGTGAATGCAATGCGTCGTCATCAAGCCATGCAGGCTAGGGACCCAGTGTCATGGAGCAGCCTCTGCATCAGTGTGAAGGATGATGCAGCAGAATTTCTCACTCACTTGAAGTGATGTATCAGTTTTCAAAGAAATCAGCTGCAGAACCCACTTCTGTTGTCGAGATTGGAGGGGGCGCCTCAGGCAAGGGTAGGACTCAAAGATTGCAGAGTTCAGCAGCACCAAGAGAGTTGCAGGCAGTCTTTGATGTCCTTGAGCCTGCAGGAGGACAGGGGGCAAGCCAACAAGCCCTTGGAGGATCATGGGTTCAAGGATACAGAACAGGTACAACTCTTCTCACTCCAGGTCAGAAGCAGCAGGCAGCAGGCCAACACAGCAAAGTAAGCAGCAAAGTGGCAGTCCCTCCTACAGCATAGCACACAGCAATCAGTAGGCCAGCACAGCAGTGCAGCTGCATAGTGACAGCCCAGCCCAGCAGTCCTTCTTTCTTTCAGAATGTCCTCTGTTCCAAATATGTCTTTGAAGTGGGGGGAGACTTCAAAGAGGCCTTTGAAGATCACAAGGTCCCTGCCCTTCCTTCCCTGGCTCCAGACACTCTACAGGGGGGTATGCAGCCCTCTGTCTGAAAAGAGGCACAGCCTTATTCAGGGGTGTCGGCTCCTCCACTCCATGTAGCCCAGGAAGACCCATCAGCCTGGTAATGGGCCATCAGGATGCAGATGTCACACCCCAGCTCCTTTGTGTGTGACTGTCTAGTGGGAATGCACAAAGCCCAGATGTCATACACCCAGACGTGTATGCAAAGACAGGCTGTGGCACAGAATGGTTAAAGTAAGAAAATGCCAACTTTCTAAAAGTGGCATTTTCAGACTTATAGTCCAGAGACATCAAACTCCAAATTTCTATATTTTCCTAATTAGAAGTCACACTTAAAGGTTGCTTCAAGGTAACCCTATTATTAACGTATAGGAGAGATATCCCTTACAGAACTGAAAAATGAAGTTACTAGTTTTTCACTACCTGGACATGTTAAACTTAATAGTACGTCCTACTTTTTAATTACACTGCACCTTGCCCTTGGGGCCAATTAGGGCCTACTTTTGGGGTGTCTTTTATGTAATAAAAAGGAAGGTTTGAGTCTGGCAAGAGGGTACACCTACCAGGTTGAAATGGCAGTTTAAATCGGCCCTTACAGGCTATGCAGTAGCAGGTCTGAGCCATGTTTGCAGGGCTACTGTACTGGATGGCACAATCAGTGCTACAGGCCAACTAGTAGCATTTAAGTTACAGGCACTGGGCACCTATAGCGCACTTTACTAGAGACTTATAAGTAAATTAAACATGCCAATTGAGGAGAAATCAATACCATGTTTAGAGTACAAAGCACCTGACTTTAGCACTGGTCAGCAGTGGTAAAGTGCCCAGAATCCTAAAGCCAGCAACAATGAGGTCAGAAAAACAGGCGCGCACAAGGCACAAAGTGTGGGCAAACCATGCCAAGAATGCCAGGTGTAACAGTGTTTCTCTGTTACGGCGGTAAAACGAGCTTCACTACCTCATTTTACATACTCAGACCCTCTTTATGACTTGCTGGGCTGGCTACCATTTTATAACCCACTTTCACGTAGCTGGTGAGCTATCAGTAGCTCCCGAGCTACTGTTTGGAGATCTCTGGACCATGGAGAACTCAACACCATTACCCTCGAGACCAGATTCCCTGCACCCTCATTTGTGTGTTGCTGCCCCAACTGAAGACCACAAAACTATTTACCAGGTTTCCCTTGAGAGGAGCTTACAATCTGGAGACAATCAGAGTATGGGGATGAGTGGAAAAAGACATTTAATACACAATATGAAATATTCGAATATGCAATCATGCTATTTGTCTTACGTAATTCATCTCTTTGTGTTTCAGCTGCTGGTGAATGACCTCTTCCGGGACTTGCTGGATGTTTTTATGGTGGTCTATCTATATGACATTCTCATCTATTTGAACAGCTTAACATTTCATCAAGAACATGTGAGAGACATTATTTATCTACCACACAAGCATGTGTTGCATACTAAGACTGAAAAGTGTCTGTTTAAAGTACCTAAAATCTATTTTTTAAGTATTAAGATTTCTGGAGAAGAATTCAGTAAGAACACCTGTAAAGTTAAAGCAATGTTGGATATCATACCCAAAGTCAATTAAAGAGGTCTGCTTGCCTTACCATTTTCTATCAGCAATTAATTCAAAGTTTCTCAACCATTACAGTGCCCATTATCCAACTAACAAAAAATGACAATTAAGTGGACCGAAGCATAGGAACAAGCGTCCCAACAGCTCAAAGCAAAGCATTCACTTTTGCACCTACTCTGAGACACCCTGATGCACGTTCTCCATATATTGTGGAAACATACACCTCTTCATTCACCATTGGGGCTGTGCTATCTTCAGAGAGATGAGAAGACTGAGAAAATACATCCTGTTGCACATTATTCAGGAAGTTTGATGGAAACCGAGAAGAGGCTTAAAATGTGTGTTTTGCTGCTGCTCACTGTGTTTAATGGCCCTGCTGGGTGGGACTACATCCTCCAGCATACCCTGCACGCCCTGGGACTGAGTAGGGGCCGGCTGGACAAAACTTGCTATAAAAGTGCTTGCTAATCCCTGAGGCACGTGGCGCTTTAATCTTGTGTTTTACTGCTGATTACTGTGTTTAACGGTTCTGCAGGGGTGGGACTACGTCCCCCAGCATACACTGCACGTTTTGGGACTGAGGAGGGTCAAGCAATATGAAACGTGCTATAAATGTGCTTGCTAATCCCCAAGGCACAGGACTATTTAATCTTGTGTTATGCTACTGCTGACTGTGTATAATGGCCCTGCTGTGGTGGGACTACATCCCCCAGCATGCCCTGCATGCCCTGAGACTGAGGAGAGGCCTGCTGAACAACACACGCTATAAAAGCGCTTGCTAATCCCCACAGCGCAGGGTGTGCGCAGGACATATCTGGGTGCCTACTAGGGCAAGAGCGGGCCTGTTTTAGCCTGTCATTGCCTGACAGAAGCCAGGCCGGGCCCACTTTCTTGGCTTTGGTCCTTGACCCCTTTGCTATTCACTCTGCTCCAATAGTTTTTATGAATCTGTGAATGACAAGTGGGTAATGTTTGCATTTTTATATACTTGTTGGGACGTTTGTGTGACTATATTTTACACTGTAACCTTTGTTTAGTGGTTTCCTTTTTTTATTGGTTTGTTCTGTTTTCTTTTTTGGGCGAGGTCATGGGGAAAAGGAGGGCAAATCTGACAAATAACTCATATCTCCAACAAAAACACCTGTATACGACCAATTACAGCATTTTGGTTAGATCAGTCAATTTTGTGGTCAACGAGAGAAAGTTAGCGGAGCGCCCCCTCTCCTTATCAGCTAATTTACAGAATGAACTCCAGATAACAGATCAACCTGTAAGAAGTGAAGGATTAGTTGTAGAAGCCCAGGTCATGTATCGAATTCTTCTCATGTTGTAGTAGGGCCATGTATAAGGAGTAAATAGAACAAAATTGTCAATATCACTTTCTCCAGAAAGGTTGGGTCTTACCACAGATCTTTAATCAAAGTCCCCCCCCCAAGCCCTATGGAATGTAGGGCAGCTGTTAAAACATAGGAAAAAAGTTCCAACAACCAAGCAGAATAAATCGAAGTCAGTAGGCATACCTGATACAATATTAGCCTCTGACTCTTGGGCCAATGTGAAGTCCCTTTTAGGCGAGCTTCTAGACACACACTTAATTGCACCCTGTCTTTGATCGCCTTTCTGTCATAGAGTTTGCTCTAAGTAATATTGTTAAAGCACGGGTAACTAATAATAGAGTGGAGGGGCCAGTTCAGACTTTGGTTAATCATGCTCTGCCTTTATTACAGATTTCCACCCCTTCTGCCCCAAATATAGGTTTATTATTGAGCAGAGCCCCTGTGAGTAGAACAGATGTGACTAGGCGCGGAGGTGTAGGAAACCCAGATTTAGCACCCTTGGCGAAGTCCAACCTTGCCTGATACAAATTGCAAACGAAGACGCTGCACCATCAATCCCTGCAGCTTCTGTTACTGGGGCAGGGAGGGAGGAGATTCCTGTCAAATCAATTGAGTTACCTGTTATTGATCTCACTACAGCCTGAGGAACACAGTGCCATGTCGTTGGAACCTGACCAAAGAGATTGTTTTAGTTTGGCGAGTGAGTGTAATTATGTCATTACAAGGGGATACCCAGGTTATACAGTTATTGTACATTTTTGTAGACCTAAATTAAGTGATGATTTCCTCGCCATAGCAAGTGCTGGTAGGACCAAACCGAGTTCTGTGAAAATACTTCCTCTTAGATACTTTTACAGACATTTAGATCAGGCGTTTAGACAGTATTACTGGTTCAGGTCTTCTCGTAATAATCTTTCACACAGTCCCACTGTTCCCCTGAGGAACAGGTACCTGGCCCTGTCAGGATCGGATGAAATGGACTGACTTCACGCAAGGAATGGAAATGGGATTTTTCAGAGGGCAATACTGTTAAACTTGACACTGGACTCAGTCAAAGCCAAAGCCACAGGAGCACTCTTGAGTCCAAAAATATTGAACATTTTCATTTCCTTTACTGGAATATATCAGGAATCAAGACATACATTATGAAATGAGGACTGGCTATCTGTGATCACAAATTTCAATATAGTTTGTTGCAGGAGACTTGGGCTTCTTAAGAAAATGCCATCAATGGTTTTAAATCCTTTTGTACAAATGCCACGCTGTCTGTTGCTGGTAGAGGGAAGAGGGAACTGGCCACATTTGCAGCACGTGCTGTTAACAACTAGGAGATGCATTGCATTGCATGAAGACCCTGTTACCAGCTCTTAATTGTTCATTTTCCCAACCAGGGTAAAATATTATTATTATTATTTTTTTTTTTCACTGTACAACCTATACATATAATTGACGAGTTGCGCAGTGAATTTTTTTGTGTATCTAGAGAAAAGTAATGTACGTACTTTTGTAATATGGCCAGGTGACTTTAAAATCACTAAATGCTCTCTTGATGGGGACCGGGTATGTGGTTGTTCTAATATACAAGATATTAACTTGGAACACTTTGCACAAACACTGTATGGTGATACCTTATTTTAAATTTTGATCTAACTTTTAAATCTGATCATCATGGGAGCGGAAACGATAATCCACCCACTTTCACAGGAAAAGGCAGCACAATTGATTTTGTGCTGCTATCAATGGATTTGGTCCAGTTGCTAGAGGACTATGAAGTACTTTCACATCCTTTTAGTGATCATAATCACCTATGCCTGAAATTTCAACAAATATGGCCCGCTAAAAGATCCAACAAGAACTCCTGTCCTATTAGCTACACGGTAAATAGGGTGGTGCGTCTAAAGTGGGGCACTATTAACCAAAATACATTTTCCACCACTTTTTAAGGCTTCTCTCCTGTGTTGATAATCCCATCAAAATCCTCGGAGATTTACAAACAATCTCAAATGCCATATCGAATGGACTCATTTTAAACAAACCTTTTAGAGAGAGGCAGGGTTGCCCATGTTTTAGTCAGCAACGCACTGTAGCTTTAAAAGTCCTAAAAGCAGGAACAAATTCTACCCCATGTAAATTTAGCAATGTTGAGGCCACCAGGTTAAACTACAAACATGCCCTCCAGCAGAGAAAGGGTGACATTAGGAGGATAGCCAGGGAGGACCTTTCAAAAGCAGCCTTATTGAAGGACGCCATATTATTTTGGGAAATAGTCAATCAACTGTTTTTTTCAGACAACCAATTATCACAGGTGGTCTGCAACATCCTGGCTCAAGAATGGGAGGACGATTTTAATTTGATTTTTAACCCCAATGTTCAGGAGGAAAGTGAAGGTATAAGAAAAGAGCTAGTTTTACCTTTTTAGGCTGAAGCCTGGTTAAAGGAGCTTACAGATCTACCATCAATTACTGAAGCTATAGTGAGTGCCAAAAATGAGAAGGCCCCTGGGCCTGATGGGGTTCAGAGTGATCTGTTCAAATTGAACATAGTATTTTGCCGCCGTTTCTCACTAATGTTTTGAGGGCGGCAGCAAAGTGTAACCTGATGGCCTCATGTAGAGAATCCGTTACCGTTCCCATTTTTAAAAAGGGAGATCAAAATTCTCCAAAGTGCTTCTGACTGATCTAGCTGATAGATTCAACAGGAAAGAACTTAGCCCATATTATTCTGGAAAGATTAGAATCCTGGGCAGAAGCAAATACTTTTTTTAGTCCTGTACAATATGGTTTTCACCCTGGTTTAGGCACAGTCGAGCAAGCCCTAAATCTTACTTTAATTAAAAGTAAATATGTCAATGCCAGGAGAGGCGTTTTGCACATGGCCTTTATGGACCTCTTGTGTGCTTTTGACCTTGTGGACAAGGAAATGCTATGGGATCTGATGAGTCGGGCCAGTGTTGCGCCCCCTTTATTAAATTAGATTTGGAGTCTACATCGTGACTGTATAATGGGGGTGCGTTACTCTCGATCAGGCAATTGCACTGAGCCAATAAGAGTGACTACTAGGGGAGTTAGGCTGGGCTGCAATTACATATCTTTTTTATTATCTATTTATTCAGTTTTCAGCAAAACAGATACAATTTAAACAAACTTAATCAGACAGCATGTCACAATAAGCAGTGCACATTAACAATTCACTTAGACAGCATTACCTTACTTTCAGCTCTCACATCATCAATACAGCCATGTTAGGGTCAACAGACAAACGGCTACAGGAGTGCAGATGACTTCATTTTGACTAACAGCCATCAATCCCTGTGGGGTGCGCCCCTACTGGCAGTGCCCCACACCTCACCCCTCTGCTACCTACACAGACCCCAAGGCATCCACGCCATTCTCCTGCGTAACCACCCCCCCAGGAGATAAGCCTGGAATGGACCCCAGATATTGCGGGGACGACAACTGCTGGGGAGGAGTTTGCCAAAAGTGCTGGATTGTACGTTGCAGTAAGTCATATCTCTAACCCAGTCTTTAAGTGTTGGCATAAGGGTGCTTTTAATTGTGTGGTCTTTTTTTTCAATACTGTCCTTTCCAGAAAAATTATACATAAGAATTGGTTTAAGGGCTTCTCTTTTTAAACAGACTTGTCTTTTTCTCTTTGTAGCTGTCAGGAAGGAGATCTGCTTGAACTGTCCTGGCTTGATCCTGTGTCATCAGTCTTCATGCGGATGTCCCTCAAATAAAATACAGAAAGGACAGAATTAGGTAAGTGGCCTCGTTGAGATCCAATAGGGATAATTCTCCAGAGTACCATGGATGTATGAGTGGGAGGTAAGTGAGGGTGGAATATTAATACTTTTAAGTGTACACAGTGATTTACACCCCTTAAGTAGTAAAGTAGGCCGTTGTACTGCATGCAAGGGAAACTGAAAGTCTCCTATTGGAAAAGTACTTCTCTTCTTAACAGTCTTAAGCAGAAGTATCCCACTAGTTTCCCTGATTATTGGGGTTTCCCTCCTGACTCTCCCTACCCCTGGTTCTCCTGGGTGTCTTTTAACTGCTGCCCGGCCCTCTTTCAAATAAACCCGTAACGTGTGGAGCCACGTTCCTTCTGGAACGTGGCTGGGCTGCTCCGCAGTGTTCTTTGTCTGGGACTGAGAAAAATGCTTCCTCTGCTCCTGACGCTACTCCTCTGGCTCTCTCTGCTTCCTTGTTCTTTCTCCCTGTGCCTCTTGGGTCCTGCGACGTTTCTTCATCCTGGAGTTTCTCTCGCATCAATCCTGTTTCGGAGAGAGAAGTCTGCTTCTCTCTTCCTCTCCTTTTCTTTCTCCATGGTGCTCGCCTTGAGATCGCGACCCCGGTAGTGCTCCATGGTTATCGCGGAGCTGACCTCTTCAGTGCCCCCGGGGTACTTCCTGGGGAATTCTCCGCTTGCATCGTGGCCCGACGTGGAGGTCGGCCCGTTACATAGCCCCCATCCAAGCATGGGCAATCGGGCTATGTAGGACTCGGAGTTCTTGACAGGAGGTCCGCCTGAACCATTTCCTTACCTGGCATATGCTGAATCTGGAAGGAGAAAGGTTGAAGTGATAGAAACCAATGAAGGATCCTGGCATTAGTATCTTTGTGACGGGCCAACCATGTTAAGAGAGCGTGATCTGTCATAAGGTTAAATGAACACCCCAATAAATAGCATTGTTATGCTTCCATGGCCCACTTAATGCACAAGCATTCCTTTTCAATAGCAAAATATCTTTGTTCCCTAGGTAAAACCTTTTGGCTAGAATAGACTATCGGAAGTAACTCTCCAAGGTCATCAGGTTGTAGTAGAACAGCTCCTAATCCCAGGTTAGAGGCATCCGCCTGAAGGAAAAAAGGTCTGTTAAAATCCGGACAAAATTGGACAGGGGAATGCAAAGGATTTTTTTCAGTGTCTCAAAGTTTTCCTCTTGTGGGTGTGTTAACGAAATGTGGTGGGTCGAATGTTTAGCCTGGAGGAGGTCAGTCAAAACTGCTGCTTTATCTGAAAAGTGAGGAATGAACCTGCGGTAGTATCCAACCATGCCTAAAAAGGAACTTAGTTGTTTCTTAGTTGTGGGATATGGAATATACTTAATTGCCTGTACTTTATGAAGCTCAGGTTTGATGGTGCCCTGTTCTATGTGATACTCTGAATACGGAATGGACTCCTGTGCTAGGTGACATTTTTTTGGATTGACTGTTAATTCTGCTTCTTTAAGTGTTAGGATTACCAATTCTAAATGTTTCAGATGAATCTCCCAAGACGGACTGAAAACCACAATGTCGTCTAGATATGCAGCTGCATACATGTTATGCTTATGAAGAATCTGGTCCATAAATCGCTGAAAAGTGGCAGGAGCTACGTGGAGGCCAAAGGGCATTACTTTAAAATGATAAAGTCCTGAATGAGTGGAAAAAGCTGTCTTGCATCTTTCTTCAGGTGCTGAAGGGATCTGCAGTGCCCTTTTGTTAAATATAGAGTGGTCAGAACAGAGCTGCTCCCAACTGTTCTAACATTTCATCTACTCTGGGCATAGGGTAGGTATCAAAGGTAGATATTGAATTTAATTGACAGAAATCGATACAGAATCGGATAGAGTTATACGGTTTCGGCACTAGTACAATCGGAGAGCACCATAGACTTGAAGAAGGTTCTATTATATCACTCTCTAAGATGGTTTTTGTCTCGTCTTCTACCACCTGTCTTCTAGCCTCCGAATCTGGTAGGGCCTTAGACGTATGTTTTTAGCCCTTTCTGTATATATGTGGTGTTGAACCATAGAGGTTCGGCCTAGTTTTCCTGAAAAAACTTCTTGGTACTTCTTTATTAGAGTGAGTGCTTGTTCTTTCTGTTTGGGGCTTAAATGTTCATTTATACTTGGGAGGGCTTTGTCCTCCTCCACCTTTGAGGGTTGAAATTGAATACTTAATCCTTGGGTAGGTGTGACTAAAGCTACTTGTTCAGAGGTAGGGCTCACAGGTTCGTCTTCTATTCACTCCTTTTATAAGTTAATATGATATATCTGTTCGCTTTTGTGGGCATGAGTCACTGCGATGTTATAGGTGATGGGAGAGACTTTTCCTATTACTTGATAGGGTCCCTGCCATTTGGCTAACATTTTATTTTCATAGGAGGGTAGTAGAATAAGGACCTTCATTCTGACTTTCAATTCCCTGAGCTTACTTCCTCAATCATAATACTGCTTCTGTTTTCTTTGGGTATCCTCCATTTCTTTATGAACATCCGTCCATAAAGAATGCAATTTGTCCTTTAGTTCCTTAGCGTATTCTAGTATCTCATTTCACTCATCTTCTTCCTCTTCCCATCTTTCTGCAGCCATGTCTATCAAACCTCTGGGGTTTCTTCCGAATACTAGTTCAAAAGGGCTATGTCTGGTAGATGATTGTACATGCGTCCTAATAGCGTAAAGTACTTGGGGTAATTTCCTAACCAAATCTCCCCCATTATCAGAGATGGTTTTTCTCAGTAGGGATTTTATAGTATGGTTATATCTCTCTAAAAGACCATCTGTTTGTGGATGGTATAATGAGGTTCTTATTTGGGTGATACTTAACAAAGTACATATCTGTTTCATCAAATGGGATACAAATGGGGTACCCTGATCATTTAATAATTCATTAGGAAAACCTACTCGAGTAAAGAATTTGATCATGGGCTGAGCTACTGTTTCGGTGTTCATATTCCTCAATGTGATCACTTCGGGGTAGTGGGTAGCATTATCAATGAGTACTAATATGTACTTGTCGCCTCTGCTTAAGGTAACAATATGTCCCACTAGGTCCATTCCTACTCGGGTGAAGGGGATATTGATAATGGAGCTTTTGGTTTGTTGAGGGGGATTGAATAACTGACATATCTGACATGAGGCACATAACTTTCTGACATATGAATACACTCCCGGCCAATAGAATCTTTGGAGTAGGTAGGACTCAGTCTTCTTGCAGCCCTAATGTCCTCCTCCTATCTCATTATGCTCCAAATGTAATACCTGGAACTGGAATGTTCTTAAGGGTGGGGTCCTCCTTCTTATTCACCCTGAAGCTCCCCATCGGAGAATCATCTGGGGATTCTGTGAAAGAGAAGGAACACATGCGAGGTAGTTCTGCGTGGGTACAGTTTTTTTTTTTCTTTTCTCTCTCGTACTCATTTTGTACTTTTCCTTACCTCCCCTGACTGTTTCATCATGAAAGGGAGCTTTTAGTCACCATTCCTGTTTTTTTTTTTTTCATTGGATAACCTTATCCATTAAGGCTGAAAATTCTGAATAGTCAGTGCCCACAATAAGGTCTTCAGTCAAGCCGGGTATGACCCCCACCTTCAGGTCTTTACACATTTTCCTCCAAGAAACGTCTATGTGAGCTATGGGATAGGCCCTAGTTTCCCCAATGTACACAGGTTATAACTGTTTTGTTTTCTTCATCCCATTGGCCCAGTTTTACCAGCTCAGCTCTAATTACGGACTGACAACACCCAGAGTCAATTAATACCGGGGTGGCGGTGCCATTTACTTCCATTTCTATCATATATTTGGTATTCTTTTCCCCTGTACATAGGACCCTCCCCTTAGATACTCCTTTTTTCCATAGATTCGAGGTTGTAGATTTGCTGAGGGCAATTATGGGCTAGGTGGCCCCACTCAGCGCAGTGATAGCATTATGGTTGTGATATTATTTCTCTGCCTAAACTACGGGGTGACCTGCGAGTATCTGGGCTGGCTCTTGGGGTAGGTCTTTCAAAATTCCTGTCGGGAGGGGGTAGGGCTCTGTAACTTCGAGATGGGTTGACTTTTACATCAATAGTGCAATAATAGGCATTAGCTAGCTCAATAGCCTCAGGTACTGATACTTTTGGATGTTGTCTAATCCATTGCCGGGTTTGTAGGGGTAGTGATTGTAAATATTGTTCGAGCAGTATTTTCTGTACTCCCTATTCTTTGGTGCACTCCTCAGGTTTAAGCCACTTCAACCCTACATCTTGTATTCTGTAGTATAAAGCCCTGGGCATATCGTTGTGATTCCATTTCTCTCTACGAAATCTTACTCGTTAATGTTCGCAGTCAAAATCTAATCTCTCCAATATGGCTTTCTTTATCTCTTCATACGGGGTCATGCCTCCTGGGCTAGTGGCTTGGTAAGCTGTTTGTAGTTCTCTCGTCAATAAAGGGGTGATGTACTGGCCCCACCTTTATTTGGGCCAGGAGCCACACAGGGCCACTCACTCAAATCAAATCAAATCATAAATATTTATAAAGCGCGCTACTCACCCGTGCGGGTCTCAAGGCGCTAGGGGGAAGGGGTTACTGCTGCTCGAAGAGCCAGGTCTTGAGTAGTCTCCGGAAAGCGGAGTGGTCCTGGGTGGTCCTGAGGATGGTGGGGAGGGAGTTCCATGTCTTGGCCACCAGGTAGGAGAACGACCTCCCACCCGCCGTGGTGCGGCGGATGCAAGGGACGGCGGTGAGAGCGAGGTTGGCGGAGCGAAGAGGACGGGTGGGTGTGTAGAAGCTGAGGCGGCGGTTGAGGTATTCGGGTCCCTTGTTGCGGAGGGCTTTGTGTGCGTGGGTGAGGAGTCGGAAGGTGATCCTTTTGTTGACGGGAAGCCAGTGCAGGTGTCTCAGGTGGGCGGGGATGTGGCTGTTGCGGGGTATGTTGAGGATGAGGCGGGCGGAGGCGTTTTGAATTTGTTGCAGACGTTTCTGGAGTTTAGCGGTGGTTCCTGCGTATAGGGTGTTGCCGTAGTCCAGGCGGCTTGTGACGAGGGCATGGGTCACGGTCTTTCTGGTGTTGGCGGGGATCCAACGGAAGATCTTTCAGAGCATGCGGAGGGTGAGGAAGCAGGAGGATGATACGGCGTTGACTTGTTTGGTCATGGTATGAAGTGAGTCCAAGATGAAACCGAGGTTGCGTGCGTGGTCTGAGGGGGTCGGTGCGGTGCCAAGGGCCACCGGCCACCAGGAGTCGTCCCAGGTGGTCGGGGTGTTTCCGAGGATGAGGACTTCTGTTTTGTCTGAGTTCAGTTTCAGATGGCTGAGTTTCATCCAATCTGCGACGTCTTTCATTCCATCTTGCAGGTTGGTCTTGGCACATAATTAGTAAACAAATATTCTGGGTCCTCACCCGCCATATACTTTTGCAGCACTGAACTGGGCACATTAGGGTGTACCTTAGTGTCAGCAACTGTTTTGGTTAATTTCTGAATAGCTGTTTTATGGATTGAGAGATTTTGTGTATTTAGGGAGGGCTGGTTTTTCACGGCTTCTTATAACTGTTCTCAATCTCTGTGAGCATTCCTTGTTTGCTCCTCAAATATTGATTGTAAATGTCTCTGCCCTTCTGCTAATTGTCTAATCATCTCCTCCATCGATGTCTCTGTCTCTGGTTACCTTTTATCTTCTAACAACTCTGTCAGGTGGGGTAGGAGGAAAGGAGAGAAAAAGGTATGACTTGAGATCCCACTTCTAACAGCACTCTAAGGGTGGGGAATAATTGGGAAGAGGTCTATAAGGGTGCTTTTAATTGTATGGTCTTTATTTTTTTCAATACTGTCCTTTCCAGAAAAATTAAACATAATAATTAGTTCAAGGGCTTCTCTTTTTAAACAGTCTTCTCTTTTTCTCTTTGTAGCTGTCAGAAAGGAGATCCGCATGAACTGTCCAGGCTTGATCCTGTGTAATCAGTTTACATGCGGATGTCCCTCAAATTAAATACAGAAAGGGCAGAATCACGTAAGTGGCCTCGTTGAGATCAAATAGGGATAATTCTCCAGGGTACCAGGGATGTGTGAGTGGGAGGTAAGTGAGGGTAAAATTATTATCATTTTTAAGTGCACACAGTGATTTATACCCCTAAAGTAGTGAAGTAGGCCATTGTTGTACTGCATTCAAGGGAGACTGAATGTCTCCTATTGGAAAAGTACTTCTCCTCTTCTTTTAAACAATCTCATGCAAAAGTATCCAACTAGTTCCCCTGATTTTGGGGGTTTCCCTCCTGACTCTTCCTCCCCTGGTTCTCCTGAGTGTCTTTTAACTGCTGCCCGACCCTCCTTCCAATAAGACCGTACCTTGTGCAGCCACATTCCTCATGGAACATGGCTGGGCTGCTACGCGGTGTTCTTTGTCTGAGACTGAGAAGAATGCTTCCTCTGATCCTGCCATGACTCCTCCGGGCTCTCTCTGCTTCCTTGTTCTTTCTCCCAGTGCCTCTCAGGTCCCGTGTAGTTTCTTCCTCTTGGAGTTTCTCCTGCATCTATCCTGTTTCAGAGAGAGACATCTGCGTCTCTCTTGCACTCCTTTTTTTCTCCATGGTGCGCGCCATGAGGTCACGACCCCGGAAGTGCTCCGTGATTATTGCAGAGTTGACCTCTTCAGTGCCCCCGGGGCACTTCCTGGGGAATTTTCCACTTGCGTCGTGGTCCGACGTTGGGGGTCCGCCCGTGACAGGCCCCTACCCCATCCCAATGCTACTCTTCGCTTTGCTAGCAGGAATCCAATGGTAGTCAGTACTGGTTCAGTTGCCAGTATATCTCTATCATGGCTTAGCAGCACTATCCGAGGATCAGGTACTAACGGTTCACCTACGATAGTGCTTAGTTCCTTGAATATTATTTGCCAAAAGCGTCATATACCAGGACAGTCCCAGGCCAAATGCAAGAAGTCCGCCCCTCCGCCCAGCATCTGAGGCATTTCACGCTCTCCCTCAGTTCAAACTTGTACACACGAGCTGATGTACTGAAAATGCATTAACATGTGCCTGCTATTTAGAGGAATCATTCTGGTCACTGAGCAGCAAAACATCCAATTCTTATCATCTATTAGCACCCCCAGATCGCTCTGCCAGGCCAGTCTAGCTCATGTCACCCTCAGCCCACCAGGCCTCTGCGCATATCCGTAATGTTGTGAGGTGAGATGGCAAGGCATAGTCATTTGCAGAAGTGAAGTCAAGGCAGGAATAGCAGGAGGCTCTAACAAGTCTTCACCCAATAGAGCGTGCATCCCAGCCTGTACCCTGAAGTAGTAGAATCACATCAGCTGAGTAGCACGCAGCACATTCATCTGTATTTCCTCCCAACTACACATTCGCTTATCTACAAATAAGTCCCCTAACACAATAATTCCCAGTTCTCACAGTGCCATTATGGCGCTCCTCTCTCATGACAGTGGGAGCCACGCACACCAGGCCAAAGGCACCGCTAGGGAATATAGCAATGAATCCGTCTGCCTCTCCCAAAGTCTATGCCATGCGCACAGTGTCTCATTCAGGGAGTCCAGCACCCCATTCTTTCAGACCGGTCACTCAAGGAGGAGTTGTGGCAGTCCACACAGCACTACCATCCCATCATCCAACCTGAGATGCAAAGCTGTCATGGGCCGTGCACCCAATAGTGTACAAACTGAGATTGTGCCACCAAATGTATAACTCCAGGTCTGGGGCATTAAAGCCCCTCATGTCATATGGGAGAGACAAGGTCGCCTTCCCACTCTAGGTTGTCCACCCACCCACCCACGCCAACAAACACATAAGAGTTTGTAGTCTGTCAAATACTGCCTGAGTGAGAATTATCTGGATGTTCTGAAATAAAAATAAGAAACGGGCAACAGCACCATCTTCATGATAGCTACTCGCCCTGCGAGCGAAAAAGGCAACTTAATCCAATGCTCTACAAATTCAGTAAGGCGTTGTATCGCTTTCCAATAATTGTCCCATCATACTATTTCTGGGTTTGTGTAAATTAGTATGCCTAGATAGTGAACAGAGTCATTGGACCACTGTAATGTATATTTCATATGCATTGGTTTAGTAGCAGGAGTGAGGGGGAACATCATGGATTTACTCCAATTATCTTGAAGCCCAGCTTGGCTCCCAAGCAGCATCACCAAAGGACAGGAGCCACATTGTGCCCCGATCCTTAACGTACAGCAGAGTATCATCCGCATAGGGTGACACTATGAGTGTATATAAAGAAAAGCGTAGGCCACGATGCAAGTGATATCCTCACAATGCACAGGCCAAGGGCTCGGCAATAAGGGCATACAGGAGGGGGAAGAAGGTACAGCCCTGCCTGGTCCCCTTTTCTATAGGGATGTAAATGGTCACCCGGCCATTCAGGTGGAGGCACGCAGCAGGCAGTGTGTAAAGTACCATAATCAATTGAAGGAAAGGGTCTCCAACTCTGACCTGCCACAGAACCGCTGTCAGAAAGTCCCACTCCACAGAGTCAAAGGCCTTTTTTATATTGAGGAAGACTGTAATCGCTTGAATCTCTGGGTCTAGGTCCTGCATAGCACAAAAGAGTGTTCAGAGATTGAAGGACAAACTCCGCCCAGGCGCCACGCCAACCAGTCCAGGCAGCAAACGAGCCAACCGGTTTGCCAGTATTTTTGCAAACAATTTGGTGTCCACATTCTTCAAAGATAGTGGTCTGTATGATGAACATTGGTCTACTGTCTTGCCCGGCTTCAGCAGGGCAACCAATAGTGCCTCATGCCTGGTGTGCAGCAAACACCCGTCAGCAGTGATCTCAAACAGTGCTTCTAGATGGGGAATTAGTATCTCCTGATAAGCTTTGTAGAAGGTAACGGTCAATCCGTCAGAGCCTGGCGCCTTGCCAGATGGCATATCTTTAAGCACGTTCTTGATCTCAAGGGGGTCAAGTGGGGCCATTAAGTGCTCTCTGTGTTCATTAGAGAACAAGGGCATAGCTATATGAGTGAGGTAATCTGTGACCTTGGCTTCATCAAACTGTATTTGTGACCTATATTCATATGCATAATAGCAGTGGAATCACTCTACCACCTCCTCTGTGCCACTTAAGACCTGACCAGTGTTATCTTGCACATGAAAAATTATGTAATTTTCCTGTTTGGGATACTTGGGATACAACAGGGATGCAAGTGTAGCTCCCGGCCCCTTCCCCTCTCCATAAACCTGTGTCACTGCATATTTCCCCACTTGTCACTTCAGTCTGAGGTGTCTCCTGGAATTCTACTAGCTTGCTTTCAAGGGAGCTTAAAATGGTATCATCCCTCCCTCCCTCCAGTCTGGACTCCAAGTCTGCTATGTTGGCTTCCAATTGGCTACTCTGGGTCCGCAACGCCTGTCACACTCCAGCATGTTTTGCCATTGTCACACCCCATTTAAATACTTTAAAGGCTTCCCAAATTGTGGCTGCGGTACCCACATAAGTGTCAAGAATTGCTCAATCTCTGCCCACCTCAGTTCGGAAAGCCTCATCTAGAAGTGAATTCGGAGGGAACTGCCAAGAAAAGGTGGGAGGAGGGGAACAGAGCAATCCAATCCCATAAGAATAGGGGAGTGATCTGAATATGTATGGGGGACCACCTCAAAGTCCCTAATGTGCAGGAACAGCCCTCTAGATATCAACCAGTAGTAAATGCAGGTGTGTATGTCATATGGTTGAATAGTGAGTATAGTTTGAGATCTCCAGAAACTTGTGGGGCCAAACGTCCATCATTCCCTTGTGCTGAATAATTTCAGTAAAGGCACGAGCCGCCACTGAGGGCCACCTCGGGGAGCCTTTTCATCAATACCATTCTGGATTAAGAACATAATTAAGATCCCCACCCCCATATCTGGGGTAAGTTATCCCACTGTCTAAGTTTAGCATTAGGTGCATTGTAAAAGCTTGGGTCATCATAATTAGGGTCATATATTCCCACCAGTAGTATTGCATGATCGTCAATGAAGCACTCAGCAATGACATAGGCCCTCATTATGACTTTGGCATTTTTTTCAGCAGACCGCTGAAACCACGGGTGCCGAAAGACCACCCTCCATATTACAAGTACTGAAGGATTTCTGCCACAATTTGGTCGGAAATCCTCCAGTAATCGTGTTGGCGGTCAGAAGGCACCTGGGCGGTTCCACCACCGGCCCACATTGCCAAAAGTACTCCACCAGCCGTATTATGACCTGTAATGTGGCTGGGCAGTGTCTTGATGGCAGGGCGCTGCCGGCGGTGGAAGCGCCTGTTCCCTGCCAGACAACCTCCTCGCCCGACAAGGTAAGTCGATCGTCCCATAGGGGAGGGGGGAGGTAGAGTGGGAGGTGTTGTGTGTGCGTGTGTGAGTGGGTGTTGTCTGCGTGTGCAAATGTAAGTGTGTATGCGTGTGTGTATGGGAGTTTGAATGCATGTTTGAATGCGTGTGTGCATGCTTGTGTATGGGTGTTTGAATGCATGTATGATTGTTGAAGTGAATGTGTGTTGGAATGTTTATGTGAATGTGTGTTGGAATGTCTTTGTGAATACGTGTATGGATGCGTGTGAATGAATGCATGCATGTCAGTGTTTGTCGATGAGTGTGTGCGTGTATGCGGGGGAGGTGGGTTCTGGCATGGAAGGGGCAGGGTGGGGGGAGGTGGGGTTCTGGTATGGAGGAGGGGATGGCGGGAGGGGGGTTATGGTATGGAAGGGGGGTTCTGGTTTGGAAGAGGGTGTTGGGGGTGTTGAGATTGCAGGGGGTTTAGGGGAGTCATCTGCAGATGACAGGAAAGAAATTTGCTCTCACCAGTAGCCATTCTGCCAGGGTTTTCATGGCGGTGCTACTGCCACGGAAATCCTAGTGGAAAGCAGACACTTGATACCGCCGGCAGTCTTCATTGAACCACCGGGTCAGAGATGCTAATCTCTGGCCTGGATTTCCAACTGCCCTGGCGGTCATACTCATAATGTGGTGGTCTTCAAGACCGCCAGGGTCATAATGAGGGCCATTTTGTCCATCGGGATACATGCTCCTGCGAACAGAGCCCCACTCCTTTCCTGGTTCAGATGAGCACTCTCCTTGCATGAGAGGTGAACCCTGCTGTGCATAGCTGCCCCTGCACTCTACCCGCAACTATTCTTTTCCGCCGGTAGCAAGATGGGTCTCCTGGAGTATGGCCACGTCTACCATATGCGTATGTAAATGGTCCATCACTCCTCGGAGCTTCTGACTATCATTGAGCCCCCTAGCATTCAACGTGATTAGTATTAACATCTTAGTCGTACCCAGACCACTCATGTGCACCTTTCCTGGGCTACCTTGCGGTTCATATGATGTGTGCTGCATATCAGTTAGTGTACAGCATGCTGTGAACAAATACTGCAGTTGTACATGCTGCTGAAATCCCTTAACCCAAACAGCCTCCCACACCATGCTACCATTTACTTGCGCAGATTGTAAAGCACCCCCACTAGCCCATCCTGAACCTCCCACAATAATCTCATATGCAAAACAAGTAGTTCACACGTGGGGACTGAGATGTCAAGCGTTCCGTACCTTTTTGAAGGTGTTACAATGGCCTGATACCATCCTTAACAGTATCAATAACAGTTTGATACTGTGCAGGGGCTTCCGGGCAAATACAATCCCCCCAGTACCACCCCATGATGTACAATGAGGGGGATCCACTGAGAATTCCAGAGGCACCTCATGCCACTGTCTTTTAATGGGCCATGAGGACCCCCTGACAATCAGAGTCCAAACATAACCAAGCCATGGATTGGAGAGCTTGCTTTTTTCACCAGAATCCAAAAACAATGGAATGTGTCGGCACCTTCCCTGATGTGCCACAGCAGCCTTATTCCATGCAATCCATGGCTGCATCCAGTTCTTCTCTACCCCCTGGCAGCCGCTGCCACCCCTGCACCTCTCTTTTTGCAAGGAACTGCTGCAACTTCTTCGGATCAACAAAAATCAAAGCTTTTCCGTCTATCAGTACCCCGAGGTGAGCCAGGTACAGCAAGTTATATTCTATCTGCAGCTCCCAGAGTCAATTTTTACCTTGCAAGTATTGGGGCCTCGAACACTGTATCTGCTGGTTAAAATTTGGGAATATCAAGATCTCCACTCCCTAATGTCTTAGAGTACCCAACTATTGTGCCTTCAGAAGGGCTGCGTCTCTGTAATTAAGCAGACTTGCAACTATGGGAGGCGGCGGGGCCCTGTGGACTGGGCGCTGAACCATGGAGCAATGTACGCGCTCCACCACAAATATTATTGAAAAAGTGTCTCTTCCCAATATGCCAGTCAGCAATTGTTCCACAAATCGCTCCATGTTTTCGATGTGAGTGGACTCCACCAACCCTACGATTCTTGCATTGTTCTAATGGGAGCGCACTTCCAAGGCCTCTGTTTTAGACTGCAGCACAAGGAGTAACTTGTCTGCCTTTTTCTGCACTGCTGTCAGTGTATTCTGCTCGTCTTTGGCCTCTGACAACCTCAGTTCCACCAGATCGAGCCTCTCCGCTTGCTTGTCCATCCTCTCAGACATGCAATCCATCTTGTACGTTAGAGAGTCTATCTTCCCATCAATTTTCTGATTGCACTGCCACTAATATTTGCTTTAAGTCTGTATCTGATCCCTCTGCAGCTCCCACCTGCGTCAGCTTGGGTGCCAGCGATCCTTTGGGATCTTCCACCGGTTGAACTTCAGCTTTGTCTGGACTCTATCAGCTTTCTCCATATTTGTGCCGATTCCCCGAACTCACAGTCTCTAGTGTCCTCATGGCCACGTGACGCACAAAGGATCTATACTGGCATTCCCCAATGGTGGGTCAGAGTCCTCTGTTTCGGCTCACAGCAGCGGGGGCATGTGGCTTTTCCATTTCTGCAGCAGCATGTTTGTCACTTTCCACAGGTCCCGTGGGCCCAGTATGGGGGGTCTCCTGCTGACCCATCCCCAGAACGCTGTGAAGCCTGAAGGAAGGCCCACTATCTCCCCCACACAGAAGAAGAAGGCAATGAGTGAGCAGGCCACAACACGCACTCACCAGCCATCCGGTGTCCAAGCTGTTATACCCCGCTTCTCTGATACTTGCGTCCGGCATGCCCAATAGGCCTTCTGCAGCCCTTCAGATGCTCTCCAAGTTCAGCCAAGCTTCGCCTGGGGGTCTTAATCCTCGGACGGGCACTCCAAATCCAATAGGGAGTGGGCACCCCCCCACACACTTGGGTGCCAGCCCGGTCACCCACCCTAGCAGCCACTGGTCTGCGACCAGCGTCAAGTGTCCATCCAGTGGCAACACCTCTAGCAGCTCTGGCCCAAGTCTTCCACTGCAGCCAGGCCCCCATTGTACCTCCAAGGGCCGATGTCACTCAGCCGGCCCACCTGTCGTTGCTGCAGCTGTGCCTCCCTTAGGACCTTGCCATTCATCCCAGGCCTCGGGTTGCATGCTCCATCAGTGGGGTCATGTGCTGTCAGGAGAGATTCCGGGAGCTGTCACGTGTGTTCATTGTGTCTAGGACTCCAGGATCATGGAGGATTGATTCCTCGGCCGGAGGAGCACTCGGCCTATGCGGCCCTTTTCTTCGCTTTGCAAACTCCATCCTCCTAGGCTGAGATGCATATTAGCCCCCTTTCTTTTTCTAGTTTATATAAACTCACTGGAAACAGCTCTAAAGATCTGTGGTGAAGATGCTCCTAGGATAGGTACTCTGGCAGTTCCTGTACTGCTTTATGCATATGACATGGTTCTTTTAGCATGCACGCTATTGGGCTACAAAAATTGTTAAATGCTTTTAATGATTTTATGTATGGTTTGAGACTAAAAATAAATCAAGAGAAGTCTTTTTTCATGTCATGTGGCCCAAGAAACACCAAACTAAAAACATTTTTTATGGAAGGGAAACCCATTATAAAAGTAATTACTTTTAATTATTTAGGTATTTTATTAGATGTAAATAGGCGTTGGGACAGACTACTAGCTAACAAAGCGTAGAAAATTGAGGTGATGTCTAATGTCATCTTTAAGTTTGCATTAAGGCTGGGACAAAAGATGGCTCGGGACATGATTCAAGTGTCCAACAGCAAATGTCTTGCTGTGGGCATGTACTGACCTGGAGTTCGGTATCATGTAGCTGCGAGGAAAATCCAGGCAGCTGAAAAGAGATTTCTGTGCATGCTCCTGGCTGTTCCTAGAACCCCAAGAAGTTTTATAACACATACAGAAGCGGGCCTGAAATTTATAGAGGATCCGCTTAATCTTGCACCTCTTTTACTATGGGTAAAATTATGGAATACACCGAATGACATCTTTTCCAACAGGTGCTCGCCGACTGTGTGACACTAAAAAATATGGTAGCTGATCCATGGTTGTCTTATGTAAAAAAAACTCTTTTTCACATTTAGGGTATGGAAACATTTTCAATAGTCCTGAAACTAAAGGCCCCAAGACCCAAATGATCCTCAAAAGCTGTTGCATCCCATAGAGAGGAGAAGAGGCTTGTGAGCATCTTGGACATGTGCTCCGTAACCGTCTATATGTTAATTCCGCAAACAGCAGGACTGGAACTGTATTTAACTTGGATACACAAGCCCCAATATAGATTTTATCTTTCACTGTTCAGACTCAATTTGGTGCACTTTCTGGTGGCGTTTCCCACTGTAGACTCTTGGCACTCTTTTCTTCCATGTTACCCTTGTGATGTCAAGACCGCTCAATCAACTATGAACTTTATACTTTTTTGCACTTTATATTTAATCCTTTTGGCAGCGGTTCTTGAAGCTGATTTTATTACCCAAACAGTTTACTTCTCACAAAGAAAGGCTTAGATTTTTGCAGTCTCTTTCTTCCACTGAAATTTGCGCAGCTATTTTAAGTTTTATTATTGCTGCTATTAATCAGAGAAAAATGTATGCTTAAGGGTCTTTGAATGTTATGTGGCTTGTTTTTTAATAAAGATTTCTTTGACCTTGACTGAAACCGAGAAGAGCTATGCCATATATGAATGAGAACTCCTTGAATAAAAAAGTCCTTCACACATTGGATTCCGTGATATGGCAGGTGCACATAACAAGATCATAGTGTGGACTGACCACAAGAATTTGTTAAATCTGGCTTCTACAAAATGTACTAATGCAAGTCACGGATAGAATTCGTCTTACCATTTGATTATTTGATTACGTACCGTCCAGACAATAGTATTTACGTCATTTAGGTGTCGCATCTGTTCCATCTGACATCCCTCTTAAACCACTTAGCCCACCCATGGCACCCCTGGCCTAAGAAGTCGCCGAAGAAGTGCTAAGAACAGAAGATAAACAATGCTTCAGAAAACTTTAAAAAGTATTTTTTTTTCCAGCTGCAAATGGGGACGTTTGGCTGCAATAAATAAACTCTGCAGTGAAACTGTAAACACTGTGTGAGAAAGGTGATAAAGAGTCAGCCAATAAAGTGAAAAAGAGACATCAGAGAGAAAGGAGAGACGTGAGAAAGAGACAGTTCAAAGGTACAGGAAGGCAGAGTAGGAGACATGTGTAAGATAACTGGTAAAGAGAGACTGGTGTGAGAGATCTGAGAGAGAGACGGAGAGAGAGAGGGATACGTGTGAGAGAGCAAGAGAGAGGGGCAGTGAGACAAACACTATGGAGAGAATAGCTGAGAGATGGGGCAATGGACAAATGAACATCGTTTAGGGTTTACCACGGATTGCAGGGACGACTACTGGACTGCCCTTTGCAAACCCTGACACTGCTTTTGCTATCTGCTGGCCTCTGAAGTAGGAACATCAATGGCAAGAATACGGGGACGATGTGGAATCCTCCTATCTTGCTTTTGACTATTTATTCTTATGCCAATAAAGAAGACTAGTCTATTACTCACTGTTAGTGTAATAAAATTAGATTCCAGACCTCTAACACATTTGCTGACAGCTTAGGCAAGTTAAATATAATGCCTTTAAATGCATGCTGAAACCATGTGTGCAGGTGAGAGTGTGTGTTTGTTTGTGAGGTTGAGAGAGAGAGAGAGAGAGAGAGAGAGAGAGTAAGCATGAACACGTGTCTGTATGCGTGAGTATATGTGTGAAAATGAGTGTGAGTGGGAGAGAGTGAGAATGAATAAGAATCAGTGTAAAGCGTGCTAGAGAGAGAAAGGGAGTGTGAATGAGCATTAATGTGAGTAGGAATTAGTGAGTGAATGGCAGTGAGTGAATATAACTGGGTGATAATTAGTGTGTCAGAATGATTGAGAATAAGTGAAAATGAGTGAATGAGTACAAGTACAAATACAAGTGAGTGTGAGCGAGAAAGTATGACTGAGCGAAAGAAAGAATGTGAGAGTGAGTGCACATGAATGAGTGAGTCAGAGTGAGTGAGAATAATTGAGACTGCGTGAGAAATAATGTGTTAGTAAGAGTTAGGGTGAGTGGAAGAGTGTGAGTGAGAATTTTAGAGTAAGCCTGAGAGACCGTGTGTGTGAATGAGTGAGAATAAGTGAGTGAAAGTAAGAGTGAGTGTTGATGAAGGAGTGCAAGTAAGTGAGGATGAATGAGTTTGAGTGAAAAAGAGTGTAAGTCAGTGAATGTTAGTGTGAGTGAGAATGTGATGTTAAGTTGGCAAGTCTGCAATTGGCCATGAAATACTGAAGGTAATTCTACACTTAGAAGCATTCATGCCTAAAGGCTAGCACTCGCATACTACAGACAATTCATAGCATGACACGCACTGACAAAATTATAGCACTGCCATGCTAGCGGTAATACTTGCCATTTTGGCCACTCAAGGAAAACGTCTGGCACTGATATACTGGAGCAAATTTTTGGCACAGAAGTACCCATGGGAAACTCCGGGCACTGGCACATTGTCTGTAATACTTGACATAAAGGAGGACTTTGACATTTAAGAATAAGGCAACCAGACATACTTGATGTCTATGTTGATACAAGATTTACAGATAGTGCTTTCACAGCACTGATATCAACATTCTGGCATTGGTATACTGTACGTAATTATTGGCATAAAGGGGCATCCATGGCATATGGTGGGTAAGCACCCACGACAAAACGCATTCTTTAAAAAAGACGTTGTTATGCTTCAATATTGTGAATACATGAAAAAATTGTGTTTTCTAATAAAACCTTAAAATAATTTACACTTCCGGTACAGTTCGGTATTTTATGGTGCTATATATTCTGATTAACACATATTCAACACATAGAGGGTCATTAAGAACATGGCGGTCTGGACCGCCACGCCAGCGGTGGCGGTCATTACTGACAACGGATTGGCAGTCCAGACTGTCATATTCTGAACGTGGCTGAACCGCCACGGTGGAAACACACCGCCTCGATCAGGTTTCCACCACCAAGCAGCCTGGCGGTGACAGCGTTTCAGTTCTGCCAGGGCAGCGAAAAAGCAACCCATCAAGAATGGATACAATTAAAGTTTCAATGAAAACAATTTGCAGACCATCACTGAAAAGCAGCACTAAACTTTTGCAGTAGAGAAAAAGTGTGGAGTTCAAAAATGTAAAACATTGTACCATTCCATTATCAAATCCACTTTCAAGTTTTCAAGCTCTTTAATATTAAAGGGCAGATTGCGTCTTCAGCATCTCAGCAGGCACTACATGCTCACTGACACTTCTTCCCACATACTCCCTCAAAATCATGTCTCGCAGCTTAAAAAGCCATCAGTAGGAAATCATGTTCTCTTCCTCCCTGGCTGGTAAATGGTTCCCTAGAATCTGAATTTGGGGCAATCAGTGATTCCAGGTTACATCAGGGACAGCTACAGTAACTAGTAGCATGAAAGGGTTAAGATGTATCTGATAAGTCCTAGGAACCCACAGATTATGCCCATGCTCCTACAGTACTAAACATTTTTAAGAACGCCTTCTGAAAAAGCCTTGTTCTGCCACATATTCCCAGGGAGAGGGGCTTTAGGGGGCAAAAGGTGTACTGTCAAAAGTAGGGAAACCTACAAATAGCAAGTGCACTATAGGATGGGAAAATGGTAGAAAGGTAGGAGGATGGGGGGTTGAAAGCTGCATACCTGTAACAACTAGACTACATACTTTAAGTTTAGCTTCCCACTTCCTTGTTACTGTAATCACTTTCAGAATATGAGCAGTAGTGCCAATATTCAAGACCCATTTTACAGAAAGCAGGTAACTGGCAATGTGTTGCATTATTCCTGAGGTTCTCCTGCTACTGCATCAGTTTCCACCTGTATCTGCTTCCTCACCTCTGTTGTTTTCCTCCCCTCCTGGCTTCTTAGAGCAACAGTCCAGGCAGACACTGCACCCTGTAAGAAGGAGGGTGGTCCTCATATGGGAATTGCATCAATGGGAGAGCAACTTTTGGCAGCAATATGCAGATCCTCTAACCCGAGGCCCACAGTTTTGGCTAACTCAGCAGACACAGTGGAGCAGCCACCTTCAAGTGGCTTTAACTTGAAAGAACAAGGTTGTGCTAAAGAGTTTTTCATGCTGATGGGTGTTCACAGGCTCAGGGTACCTGTATTTGAGTTAACATAGCTGCATAGGAGCCTAAAATTTATCAGCTGATCCCTGGTGTACAGATTTGATACCTCAGACCCCAGACCAGAAACAAAGAAGGATCACCAATGTTAGGGCACTTGCTGCATACTCCTCACAACTCCACACCTCTGGAGGGCATCTTCAGGCCTTTATAGTTACTGTGCTACTACTTTCTCCTCATGGCAACAGAAACTTCTATGTAAGAGGTCTGGTTCCACTCAAACCTGGTAGTTCTCTGACCTGTAGCAATTCCAGCCCCAAAGCTGTACCCTATAGGTCAAGAGTAGCACACAATATTCAGTGCCAGAACTCCTCAACTGTAGCCTCTTCTTACATTGCTAAGTGCAGTAAAAGGAGCCCACAGTACCCCCTGCTCGAAGGGCCAGTCCATCTGGGTTATCCCCAAGCAGGTCACAATTGGTTTACTCCTTACTAGACCCAGGAGAGAATCAAGGAGCTGGCCCTACCAGCCCTGGAGAAACCCAAATGTAGTGCAGAAATACAGGTGAGGGTCACTCCAAGAACCCCTGACAACAGTCAAGTAGCACATCCAGTCCTTCTTTCAAGTTTCCTTCTCAGGCAATCTGGCCTCGAAGGGAGGTGAAGAATTCTTCCAAAGGTCCACCAATCAAACTTGTATTGCCATATCATCCCTTTACTGCTAATTTATATTAACAGGTGAATCCCCTGTCTGTTTTCTCCTGGATGGCAGGCTTGAAAAGAGAAGTAGCTTCAGCAGGATGTTTGAGATGGGACACCTCCCCCAATAATTACTTAGTCTGTCTTTTCTGGCAGACTGTGACAACAGTTACATCTAGTAACTGTTGCTGAAAACTTGATCATGGTTGGCGATCCAATACAGCCGCTAAAAGCCCATACACAAGGAGAGCCATTACAATATATAGCTTGCAAAGCTAACAAACATGTAAAAATATGGTAAAGTCCCTTTAAAGATGTGTATTTTTTAATACATGGATGCATTTCACCTTAAGACTTCACTGCATTGAGAGGTATTTATTAAAAGTAATAGCATTAAAACAAACTTAGAAATATACATGCCTCCCCCTGCCCCTACAACAATGCCACAACTAAAATCAGAGGCAAGTCAGTTGTCATGTGTACCCCACGTGTGGCCTAGATTACTATAGATGGAGCAATATTATAATCTGTTAAACATAAGACATTTTTGTAATGCAGGCTTCCTGAACTCACACATTTAGGATGAAGGAAAACATGAGGCTCAGTGAAATAAAGTATTTGCCTAGGGTGACACAATTTGTTCATGCACAGAAGCTAGGATAGACACCAGATTTTCTGGTTTCACACTATGCAGTGTGACTACTAGATGAGTACCTGTTTCTCCAACTCATTTTACATGAAAGATTACTGCTTTGTCGGTAATTCATGGTGCATGAGGTTAGAAATTGGGGGCAGGCAGACACCACATTAAAGCTAAGCTGATATTGAGCTTGAGGTTCCAAGGGACCTCAAGATGAGCCAGGGCCAGGAAACTGGTTTCACATTTGAATAGCTTGCCCACTTCTAAGACTGAGTATGGCATTGCAGAGTGGCCTGTGAGTGATGCGCAGGCAAGGTCTAGGGCATGAATCTGATTGGACCCCTCCCTGTCACTCCCTTCACATTACTGTGCCATCTGCAGGCCTTGAAGTCAGTCAGTGCCACCAGGTATCAGATGTGACAGTAATTATAAACTGTGAAATGGGTCCTAAATGTAATGTCTACAGGACAAACAATGCTCGAATTCCCTACGTGGACTGTAGAAAGTCTTGAGATAATCCACAACAGTAATGCAGTCATTGTTTACATTACATTTTACCTTTATCTTGCATCCTCTAAGAGGGTTTGTTTGTTTCGACATGTTCTGTTTCTGTAGTTTTTTCATGCACCATGTGACTCTTTAATGTGAACAGTCTGGCTTCTAGATGTCAGGGTCAGTTCCGAATGTAGGTGGGTTTTCATGAAATGAAGGGACATGAGAGACAGCTCTGGAGATGAGTCTGAAGGCAGTGTGAATTTCTCACAATGCCTGTCAGTGTGTCATAAAGTTGTTCAGGCAACTGCCTGCACTAACAAAAGGCATGATATCTTGAACCTGTGCCAACCTTTCTGGAACTGCTCAACTGCAGCCCAACATGGACCAAAGCCTGTATTCTGCCAGCAAGAGGGAATCCTTGGTGAGCCAAAGGCAAGAATAGACTCCCTTTCACTAGTGGGTCTAGTGCCTTGTCCACCACAGGTAAAAAGCATCTTCTGGATCCGAAGAAGCATTGGCCATCGAGCCACCTCTGAGGGATTGCCCAAAGACAGGGGGTCCAGTGCATTGTGGAAAGTGTAGTCCAGCTCTCCTCCAAGTTTCAGCTGGCTACTATTTTCCACTGGACCTCCGGAAGGTGAGATGTCTTCTCTTAGACCTTGCCACTGCTGTTAGAAATAGGATCTCTAATTGGAGGTCTGTTTACACCCTGTCCAAGTAGGGACCCTCACTCTAGTCAAGGTAAGGGAGATGCACTTTTCAGATAACCCCTGCTCACCCCCTTGGTAGCTTTACACAGGCAGTTCAGCTTGTCTCAGAGGTAATGTGAAAAGTATTTGTGTACGCACACACACACAGTGACACAGTGAAAACACCACAGAAGTACTCAACATCAGTTTAGAAAAATAGCCAATGTTTATCTGAGTAAATAAAGATCAAAATGACAAAATCCAACATACACCTATAAAGATATCACTTTTTAGAGGTTTAAAAGAGTCTTAATCCTGAAAAATCAGTGCTTGTATTCTTATAACACACAGTACCTTCAGTTCGTCAAAAACAAAGATGATGCAGGCCGCAAAGGAGGTGATGCATCAGAAAAGCAAACAATGCATTGATTATCTCCCCACTGGATAGGTGATGTGTGGATTCTTCTACCGCTGTGTTTACAATGCGTTGATTCATTTCCTGCCTGATGGTCAATGTGTGGATTCTTTTCCCGCCGGGCTGGCGATGCGTCAGTCCCATACTGCGATACCGCATTGATGAAGAAAATTATTCCTTGGGATGTTGCATTGAAAAACGCATAGCAATGATGGATCCACGCTAAAGTAGGTGATGCATCGATTTCACTGATGCAAGACAGACACTGTGTCGATTTTTCAGCTACAGTGCCAGCGCTGCATGGATTTTTTCTGCTACAATGGCCTTGGTGCATGAATTTTACTTCAGGTCACCAGCTTTCCCTTTCAAGGGCCCAGGGACTGGATTTGGCACCAATTGGAAAGTCAGGACTCTCAGCAGAACATCCCAGGTCCTGGCAGATGAAGTCTCTGATGTCCCCAAGACTTCACAACAAGAGGCAAGCTCAGTTCAAGCCCTTGGAGAACCCTGGAAAGCAGGATGTAGAAAGCCTAGTTCAGTCCTTTCACTCCCAGGACAGAAGCAGCAAGCAGCAGGCCAGCACAGCACAGCACAGCAAAGCAACAGGCAGAATGGCAGTTCCTCCTACAGCATCCAGCTTTTCTTCCTGGCAGGATCTCCTTAGTACAGAAGTGTTCTGAGGTTGTGCGGTCAGCAGTCCAACACATATACTCATTTCTGTAGGCAAACTTCAAAGGAAAGCCTTTGTAGTGCACAAGACCCTGACTCTCCCTGTCCTGGCCCTTGACACACTCTAGGGGGTTGGAAACTGCTTTGTGTCAGGGCAGGCACAGTGCTATTTAGGTGCAAGTGTCAGCTCCTCCTTCCACTCTAGCACAGGAAGACCCATCAGGATATGCAGGACACAGGTCAGCTCCCTTTGTGTGACTGTGTAGAGTGAATTCCCAACTTCCAGTCTGACCCAGACGTGTATTTAGCAACCAGGCAGAGGCACAGAATGGTTAAGCAAGAAAATGCCCACTTTCTATAAGTGGCATTTTTAAATTTAGAATCTAAAAAACAACTTTGCCAAAAGATGTATTTTTAAACTTTGATTTCAGAGACCACAAACACCATAACTCTATCTGCTCCCAATGGGAAACTGCACCAAAAAGATATTTCAAGCCAATCCCCATGTTAACCTTTGGGAGAGATATGCATTGCAATAGTGAAAATGGAATTTAGCAGTATTTCACTATGTAAAATACAGAAGTACATGTCCTACCTTTGACGTACACTGCACTCTGCCCATGGAGCTGCCTGGGGCAGACACCACAGCTAGGTGCAGGTGCTCACAAAAGCTTAATCCCCAGTGAGCTCCCACAAACTCAACCTAAGTGACGAGGACCTGATTCCGAACTTGGCGGATGGGATAATCCGTCACAAACGTAACAGAAATCCCGCCCGCCGTTTTACAAGTTCCATAGGATATAATGGAACTTACAATAGGGCATATTGGATATCTGCCATGTTTGTGACAGAGTATCCCATCTGCCAAGGTCATTAATCAGGCCTGAGTGTCACAAGTACCATTTATCGCACAAGCGGCTCCCGTGTTTAGCACCAAGGACAGCCAGGAAACCTCTGCACCCGGGCTCCAGGAGCCTGGTAAAATAGGACTGACTGTCACAGCTTAGTCCTGGGACTGGCACAACCTTATCTACTACTGGGTTCATTTAAACTCACCCTACAATTGACCAAGTGTCACTGGTGAATTTCCCCATTGACCACATTGGCAAAGTTTGTCAACTTGCAAATGAACAGATTTTATTTTTACTCTAAAATCCATAACTCTGGTTATATATATCTGATTTACTTTGTTTTTGTGTCTAAAATTATATGAAAATCGGCTTTATTTTTATAAGTTGGTGTCAAATTTCTTTGGAGTCCTGTCAAGTACTTATCGTCTATGTTGGTACTCTGAAATGCTTAACACTTGTTCCTCTAGTAAAGCCTGACCGCTCTTTGCCACACTAGAGCAGGACTGAGCTAAGAATTTATTATTGTGAATACAAAGGACCATCTTTTGAGTATTTTAAGAGTATCACATAGTGAAGTCAAACCAGCATCACTGCATAACACTCCACTTTCCTACATTGCTGTTACAGCGGTGGGATCCTGAACTTTATTTTGCAGCACCACTTGGTATTTTTTACTGCACTAGAAATCCTAAATTGTCATTAGACTCAAGATAATTTTTCACATTTTATTTTTTAAAGCATGCTATTTATTGGAATCAATTGAGCTCTTTGTAGACCCCAATTCCCATAGTGTTTTAAAAGTGCCAAAACATTTTTCAAAAAGTTGGGCAAAGGTTTAAAAAAGTTCTAGTAACATTTTGTATGGTCCCAGCTTTCAAAGTTAGTACACAATGGAGGCCATCAAGAACTTCCACTTGCCGGTCTTCCCAGCTCTGAAGATGAGTGATCTAAGGGTTTTGTGTAAAGTTAGGGACTTTGACATTTAGGACAACAGCCAAAAAGGAGGACCATGAGAAGCTCCATAGCTCCTATGAAGAAAAGAGACTAGAGAGGGAGGGCCATACCTCAGAAGATGACCTTGGAGAAGGGGAGGATGATGACCAAGTCCAAACTAGAAATGATAGTGAAGAAGGTGAAGACCAACACTCTACAAACTTACCTAGACCCCCTTCATCAGTGGGAAGTGACAGAAGTCACTCTAGCGGACCCTTCATTAGTAAGGAGGTAGGAAACCTCGATGATGAGCTTGACCTAATCTCCTTGGAGGAGATAAAGCTTGATCTGGAGGAGGGGAGACTATCCCTTGAGGAAAAAAGGGTCAAGTTGGGCATGTTGCCCAAAGATGGTGGCAGCAATATCAAGAGGTAAAAAGAGGAATCTTTTGACTCTAAGGTCCCCAAAAGGATTGTCCCTAAATATAGGGATGATGACATTGACAAATGGTTTGCAAGGGCCTGCAAAATGTGGGCGGAATTCATAGACTCCTCAGTCAAAGCACTAGGGAGCTGAATTAAAGGCAATGAGGTAAGCACATTAGAAGGGCTTTATAATTTAATTATGAACAATAACATTCTAATCAATTGTACCACAGAGAAACTGCAGCAGCATCTAGGAGATTCTAAGTTGTCTTCTCCCAGAGAGTTGGAGATAGCTGACAAGTGGGTCAGAACCAAGGTGTCCAGGAAGACCCAAGGTGGGGGTACCCAAGAAGGGTGCTCAGACTTCTCAGAAGGGGAAAAAGGTGAGCACTACCAAGGATAAAAAGTAATTGTTCTCTAAACATTCCCAAAAGACTTTTCAGGATGGTGCCCCGCAAGACTTTTCCCAGTCCAAAGGAAAGGATATCAGGGTAAGAACTGGGACCCTACAAAGGCTTAGATATACTATAACTATCAGCAGTCAGGGCATGAGAAAGGGGATGCAGCGTGCCCCAATAAGTCCCCCAGTGGTAGACAGGCCAAGGGATTGGCTAGAAACGGAGTGGTGGGGGATTGTACTCTGGACAGACCAGAGGATACACTGAGGCTACTTTAGTTTCCCTGTGTCGGGTGGATATTGAAGCCCTGGCAGTCTTACTCCCTAGCTTGGAGAAGTATGGACAAAGGCAAAAATCAGTGGGACTCAGGTAGAGGCTCATAGGTATACAGGTGCCAGTGTCACTATGGTGTCTGCAAGACAGGTTTCCCCAGACCAAATGATTCCTGGTATCACTCACCAGGTAACTAATGCTGACAACACTAAGGCCCATCCAGTGTGCTTTGTAAGCTTAGAGTGGGGAGGGGTTAATGTCCCCTGCAATCCCAGTAGACTGTTCAGAAATGATCTTGAAACGACTGCATGGGCAGAAGTAGAAAGGAAGGCTCATGCATAAATGCGGAGTCTTCCTGAGTGTATGTATGTGACAACAAGAACACAGGCAGCAGAACAGGGAAGTCTAGAAAGCTTGGAGCCTGAAATAATGATCCAAGTCTCTAAGTCCCCGGGAAAGGGCAAGAAGGCTGCTATGGCAGCTTCAAAGAGGTCGCAGAATAATGGGGAGAATTCTCCTAAAGGAGATGTCCTGACACCTGAGGAGAGAACTGCAGCTGAGGGAGATTGGCCAGACCTCGTAGAGCTCTTACTTGTAGGGGGACCCTCCAGAAAATACATATGCAAAGGGCAATGGACATGCCCTACTTGGAAGACCTTAGACAGCTCGCTGTAAGGAAAGAACAGGGTGATGACAGTGGAACTCACAGTGTCCATTGGGAAACGGGCTGTACACTGAGGTTGAGAACCCTAAACCAAGGCCAGCCAGGAGGGTTTTGGTCCCCCAGGTGTATAGAAAGTTCATCCTGACCTTAGCCCATAACATTCCCCTTGCTAGACATCTGAGAGAAACCAAAACTTGGAGAGGTTGGTTGCACATTTTATTGGCCACAGATGCCTGAGAAGGTGAAAGAGTGTTGTCGCTCCTGCACCCCCTGTTTAGCCAGTGGCAAGACTGGAGGGCAACCAAAGGTTCCCTTAATTCCACTTCTGGTGGCTGGGAAATCTTTTGAGAAGGTAGTGATTGACATTATTTGTCCTCTTGACCCTCCAACTGCATCTGGGAACAGACTTATTGCAGTGGTAAAGGACCATGTCACCATGTACCGAGAAGAAATTCCCCTCAGGACTGCCACTTCCCCTGCAGTGCCAAGGGCTCTCCATGAAATCTTCACCAGGGTAGCATTCCCTAAGGGGGTGTTTTGGACAAGACACATTTCATGTCTGCATACTTGAAAGCTGTGTGGAATGAATGTGGTGTAAGTTACAAGTCCACTACCCCCTCTCATTCCCAGACAAATGATTTACATAAGAAATTCAACAAAACCATGAAAGGCCTCCCTGAAAAACTCAGTAGGAGATGGGATGTCCTATTATACCATGCCTTGTCTGCCTACAAAGAGGTACCTCAGAATGGAGTTGGCTTCAGCCTCTTTCAACTTCTTCTTGGCCATCCTGTAAGACATTCTTTAAGTCTAGTGAGGGAAGGTTAGGAGAACCTTTTCCAACAACTTAAGCAGGGCCTGGTGGGCTATGCTCTGCGCCTGCATTAATGCATAGCAGAGTACATGAAAATAAAAACATAAACCTAGAGATCAGCCAAGAACTTCTGAAGCTTTGATATGATCAAACATCAGCACTGGTTGAGTACCAACCAGGTCAGTTGGTGTGGGTGTTGGAGCCTGTAGCTCCCATGGCTCTTCAGGACAGGTGGACTGGGTCCTACCCCATTTTGGAAAAGAAAGGGGAGATCACCTATTTGGTAGCCTTAGACACCCTTACAAACCCTCACAGGGTGCTCCATGTGAACAGACTGAATCCACACCAAGACAGGGCTGACATGACCATGCTGATGGCCACTAATGGAAGACAATAGGAGGAAAGTAAACCCCTCCCTAACCTGCTTTCAACAAATCCATAAGATGGGTCAGTGGAAGATATTATTTTGTCTGACACCCTCATTGCACATCAGCAAGCTGACTGCCGGCAAGTCCTCAGCCAGTTTGCAGAGCGCTTTTTTTCAGCCCTGGTGAGACAACCTGGTGTGTCCATGATGTGGACATTGGTGACAGCCTCCCTTTCAAGAACAAGATATATCAACTGCCTGATCAAGTCAAAGCCTGCATCAAAGCTGAAGTAAGCAATATGCAAGCACTGGGGGTGATTGAACCCTCTGACAGTTCCAGGGCTAGCCCAGTGAAACTGGTCCCCAAGCCTCACTTAAAGGGTGGAAACCAGAGATGAGGTTTTGTGTGGAGTACAGCAGTTTAATTGCAGTCACTAAAACTGATGCACACCCCAAACCAAGAGGAGATGAGCTTCTTGATAAGCTGAGTGCAACAAATTTCCTTAGTACCTTTGATTTAACATCAGGGCATTGGAAATTTGAACTCACCCCAGAAGCAAAGGAGAGATCTGCATTTTCTACCTCTGAAGGACACTTTCAATTTAAAGTGATGCCTTTTGGGCTAAAGGATGCACCTGCCACTTTTCAAAGGTTAGTGAATCAAGTTTTTTCAGGTCTGGATTCCTTTAGTGCAGCATTTCTTAATAATATTTCCGTCTTTAGCTGCACCTGGGAGGATCACCTGGTCCACCTGGGAGATGTTTTACAGGCCCTGTAACAGTCAGGCCTAACTATCAAGGCCAGTAAGTGCCAGATAGGGCAGAGTTCTGTTGTCTGCTTGGTCCACCTCGTAGGTGGGGGACAAGTGAGACCTCTCCAATAAAATATCCAAACCATTCTGGATTGGTAGGCTCCAAAGACCCAAGTCGGGCATTCCTTGGCTTGACTGGGTACTACAGGAAGTTTATGAAGGGGTATGGTACCATTGCGGCTTCTCCCACCTGGGCACACCTCCAAAAAGCAGCCTAAGAAGGTCATTTGGACAACTGAATGTCAAATGGCCTTTGATACCCTGAAAGCAGCCATTTGCTGAGCACTTGTCCTAAAAGCACCGGACTATGGGAAAGAGTTAATTGTTCTAACAGATGCTTCTGAAAATGGCATTGGGGCAGTATTGTCACAAACAAATGATGAGGGCCAGGATTAACCAATTTCCTTTATCAGCAAGTGACTCTTCCCTAGAGAACAATGTTAGAGTGGCATTGAGAGGGAAGCCTTTGCTGTGGCTGGGTCCCTGAAGAAGCTAAGACCTTATCTGTTTGGGACTCACTTCAAAGTTCAAACTGGCCACAGGCCTTTCAGGTTGCTGATGCAGATATAAGGAGAAAACCCCTAAACTGTTAAAGTGGTCCATTTCCCACATTAGAGGATTGGAGACAGGCCTCTTTATTATAATTGTTAAGCTATTTCCATCACTTATTGATCGTTCCAAAGCTTTAGTAGGGAATTTAGGATGTCGAGGATATGCTTAATCATCATGACCTGTGTATACACATATGAATCACACGAACATATATACATAAAATCTGTGGCTCAATAGCCTTGTACATTAGTACTTTGAAATATATTGCCGTTGATTATTTTGTGTTTGGTCACAGTGTTAGAATTATGTTTTGACTAGCTCCTTTTGGTAATGACCCATGTTGTACATCGTATACTATAGCGGTTGTTGGGTGGTTTGATTTGGCTTGATATGTCTTGATATACATGAGGGTGTTTAGATATTAATTATTTGTAACAAATGGAGGGTTAATGGGTCCCCTCCTAGCCCGTAGCTGTTGAGTACTACCCCAATTTGGAGTGTCCCATGTAAATTCTAGAGCCCTGGCGTTTGTTTTCAGGTCTCCCAGTGCAGAGATCGCAATTTGGTGTGCAATGGTTTCAGGTGATTATTTGACAATTACTGTGCAAGACATGGGACGTTGATATAATCGAGGAGAGCCCTTGCTGATTATGACGTCAGTGGATTTGTTTACGGAGTTGAGGTTGTTTTTTATGTTCTACATATCAGTTATTTAAGAACGCCATGAATGACTAGAAAGAGCTCCTGTTGTTGGAGCATGTAGGAGTTTTATGTAAACATGCCCCTGCAGACCAGAAAGAGGACTGGTTGTTGCTCATAAGTGTTTTTTTCTGATCCGATGATGTTCCGCCCATAGGCGGACCAGAAAGGAAACACCCTACCTGACCAGGCACACATGTGCCGGCTCTATTTAAATTCTCCCGATACACGCAGACAGGAGGTTGCAATACGACTTCCTCCGCTGAGCGGGATGATATGCTGAAAGTAAGTTGGTGATAAGACTAATATGAAGGATTCAAACTTGAGTATTGGTATTTTTGACATTCTAAATTCTATATATTTCTATTATATTTTTTAGAAGCTATGAATTAATAATCCACTGCCAGTATTACAAGTACCTTCTCAAGTGAGGATTTAAAGGATTTAAGGGAGAGATCACAATCCTGGCGAAGAGCCTATTAAGAGGCTTTGCTTAATAAGATTACTGTGCAGAATCATTAACATTGTAAGTAATTCTACAAAGTGTATAACTCTTTACAATATTACATTAAGGATCAATGATTTATTATAGAATTTGTATTCCTATTATGAAGACGACTTTATTACGAGATGATAACACTATATCTGAATTTTTAGGTGAGTGATAACCCCTATTCAAATAGTTGATGTATTTGTTTTATGAATAGAGTCCTCTTATTAAAATAGATGTTTAATTATTTTCTAGGTGCTAACATATAGAATGATTCCCAGTCCTGATGAAGACCCCTTGTTGATTCATATCTATATACAGGGTCGAAACTTCGACATAAATTGAATGTGGATTAATATTATATCCTTCCAAGTGACTTCAGGACTTCTGGATTGACGGAGCCTCTGGAAGTTGACACTGATTTTAACCACATATTTTGTATATATTGTACATAACACCATCACTCTTGTTCACAATATTCACTTTCACTGTGTTTGTAAGTATAGGAGCACCTAGAATTATACATCATATAGTTATATTTTCTCTTAAATAAGAAGTAATTCATGTTTAGTCTTTTAGATTATATTAATTGAATTGATAAAAGAAATAAAATTGAAATTAACCCAAGGAGATTGGATGAACTGAATAGAATAACAAATATTCTACCGTGGAAGTCTAGGTTTACTTCCCCTTTGTAGTGACCACATATTATTACTATTGTTTATATACCCAGGTCAAAGGGTTAGTGGGTTTTGCCTCATTTTTTTGAAATCACATTTGTATTCGGGCAGGTGGGAAAATTAATTAGTCAGGAGGAGTACACCCCTAGAAGGCTAGCTACACCTTTAGGTTGGGCAGCCTGGTCTGTACAGCCGATGAGGATTTCTGCCATCTTGAAAAGTGACTAAATAGAGGGTTCTGGGTAGAAACGGGGATGTGGCCGCCTCAGGGGCGGAATAGCTGTTGGGGCTAGTAGCCCGTTGGCTACTTGCACCCACACCCCTAAATCTAGGATTTAAGGGGCTCTCCATGCACCAGAACCTCAAATCTGCAACAACTTGCAAAGAAAGGACAAGAAGAAACCAACATCAACAACAACAGTAACTAATAAAAGGCATGATGCCTGGAACCAATGGCAACCTTCCTGGAAGTGCTCAATTGCGGCTCATCCTGTACCAAGGCCTGCTTCCACCATCAAGAGGGAACCCTTTGTGAACCAAAGGAAATTCCACTCTCCCTTGGACTAGTGGCGCTAGCCCCCTGCAGGTAAAAAGTGCCTACTGGATTCGAAGAAGTACTGGCCACCGGGCCCTCTGAGGGCTTGCCCAAAGCCAAGTGGTTCAGTGCATTGTTTAAGCTGCCTACTATTTTCCACTGGACCTCCAGAAAGGGAGATGGCTTCTCTTCCACCTTACCACTACCAAGGCTTGTTAGGAGCCAGTCTGGTCACAAAACCTTAATCCAACATCACCTGTGGCTCTGTTGTTGAGTTTGGCATCAGCTTCCTCATCAGCACCATCTCAGTGGTAAAACTAGGGACTGTAGCTACCATTCAGCACCAGGGACAGCCAGGACACCTCTGTATCCGAGAAGCCCAAGCTAGGTGGAGTTGTTCTCCTGGGCAAATCCTGGTCCAGAGGCCCACACAAGCTTAACCACAAGGGAGCTCCCACAAGCTCGATCTACAAGTGACCAAGTGTCATAAGTACCATTTTCAACTCCTACATCTCCTGCGCTCAGCACCAAGGACAGTCATGACATGTCTGCCCCTGGGCTCCATGAGTCAGGTAAATTGGTCTGACTGATGCAGCTTGGTACTGGGACCCTCACAACTGTAACTACCAGTGGGTTCCTCTGAACTCACCCTCAAGCAACCGAGTGTCACAAGCGATTTTACTCTTTGACCGAAATGGGAACGTTTGACATCTTGAAAGTGTACTGATTTTATTTTCACTCTAAAATAAATAAGTCCTGTTTTACGTATCTGACTTACTTTGTTTTGGTGTCTAAAATTATATAAAAATCGGCTTTATTTTTATAAATTGGTGTCAGGTTTTACTCTTTGACCGAAATGGGAACGTTTGACATCTTGAAAGTGTACTGATTTTATTTTCACTCTAAAATAAATAAGTCCTGTTTTACGTATCTGACTTACTTTGTTTTGGTGTCTAAAATTATATAAAAATCGGCTTTATTTTTATAAATTGGTGTCAGATTTCTTTTGAGTTGTGTCAGTTACTTATCGTCCATGTTGGTACTCTGAAATGCTTAACACATGTTTCTGCAGTAAAGCCTGACTGTTCTTTGCCACACTACCAGGAATGAGCTAAGGATTTATTATTGTGTATCAAAAGGACTATCTTTGGGGTATTGTGAAAGTATTACGTAGTGAAGCCTAACCTGAATCACTGCATAATACTCCAGTTTCCTACACCATGCAACCACACATGATTTTTGTTCAAAACCCTATCTACTAAAAAAAAAGTAGACAGGGCTTTGCATCAAAAAACAAATGCTCATTTAAAATAGGCTCTTCAAAGGAGAAATGCAATTGTTCTCCTTTCTTTTCCAACTTTGCGTCCATTGTATAGCACATGTACAAATTAGGAAATGTTATAAAGTTACTGTAAGCATAGGATTTTATACTGGAAAGGATGCTTCCAGAACAAAATCCACACTAGACTCACGCAAACACCTTTGCACCATAGTGCAAAGTTATGTGAGTGGTGTCCGGCAGCCTGATAGTGTATCACTGCTATGTGGGAGAGTGCATATTTCTGTAGATATGGTACTTTCCTGCTCTTGCCTTCTCATGCTGTGCAGCATCTTTGGCTTTTGCACTGTGTTGCGTGAGATTTTAGTAAACACACCCCTGGATATCAAAACAAGACTAGAGATTTGGACTCCTTAGTTAGTGGCTGACAGGACAGAGCAGGAAAAGTTCCTGCAAATAGCAGTTGGTGCAGTAGCCGCTCCACTGCAGCAAATGCACTGGGGAAAGTCGCATAGCAGACAGAGCAGTTTTTAATTGAAAAGGAAGAAGTAAGGAAGCAGATGGAGAGTCACAGGTAGATGGACAGAGAGAATGGGTAAAACTATAGAAGGTGCTGCACATACAGAAGAACAGCTATGTGTGCACCAGGAGTGGGTAATACCAGAAAAGGAGAGATGTGAGGGTTGGTACAGAACTCTGTGGTGCCCTTTGAGGTCAGAGAACCAACAGTGAGGTATTGTTTGTTATTACATACAACATTTACCAAGCACGTCCAGCAGGAAGTGCATATACAGTGATCTACTGCAGTAGCAGGTATTGTCTAGGTTTCTTGACACTTCCCTCATTTTTCTCTCCACTTCCCACTCCCTTCCTAGCCACATAAACACAACAGAGCAATCATACAATCCATGTTGCTCTTCCTCCTGTGATGGATATTCCGTCTGCCATGTTACAATTCTATTTTCCTCTAGGGACATCATAATTCTGCGGACGGGATATCACGTTTGTGAGGGAGTAACACGTCCATCAAACTCCAAATCAGGCCCTTTCTTTCGAGTTTCATAGAGTCATGTCAACACCTCTTCAAAAGTACACTTTGGCTGTGTACTTCATCACTTTAGTAGTATGTGTCTTAAGTACCTTTTGGTCATATTGCAATGAGGTCATACAGCAGCAAATCTAATTGTTCTAAGAGCTCATGGATGGGATTTTATGAGTAAATAAATGTACCTTTATTTTCTGAAAAATATTTAGCCAAGGAAGCATCACACTTATGCTAGATGTGTCCCTTTCCTTTCTTTCTGCTGTTTTCATCTCCATGGTCACTACATTACATTGGACCAATAGAAGCATCTCCATGTCCCTCTTTTGCCTCCTGAGTCCTGATTAGCCCTGGTAGATCTCCCTTGCTAGCTAGGCCTCTATTACAAGTGTTGGAATTATGTGTTTGTTTGATTTATAGCACATGTGATAAAACACAACAGACAGATTTCTCCTCCCACTAATTACTTTCAGCACGTCAAACCTGCAAAATGTACCAGGTGAGAAAAAGTCCTGATAAATACCAGGACATGAGGAATTTTGTGCAGAAAGTTTTTTAATCTGCATGTGATGACCCCAATATATAGGTATGTATCGGGTGCTATAAAAATTATACCAGTCCTGGAGCACTTGCAATCAATAGTAAATGGTGGGTGTGGGGGTCCTCCTGTAGTTCATTTTTTAAAGGAAACTCTTTCTTTCTTGTCCTTACCATGGCTTTACTGCCTGAGCAAAATCATTCCCAATATAAATGCTCAAGGTTAACAGTGCAAGAAAATATATGACTACTGTTGAACCTGGCCCTTTTTTCAGGGTTATCCCTAAATGTTTTCCCTTCTTCCTCCTATTTTTTCTGACCTATTTTTGTTGGCTTTAGGACTATGGGCACTTTACCATTGCTAACCAGTGCTAACGTGCATATGCTATCTGTCTAAAATGTATTGGTGATTGGTTTATTCATGATTGACTTATTTGATTTACTAGTAAGTCCTTAGTATAATGTACCAGTTGTGGCCAGAGCTTGTAAATCTAATGCTACTAGTGGGCCTGCAGCACCGGCTGTGTCACCCACATGGGTAGCCCTGCAAACATGTCTCATGACTTTCATTGCAGTGCCTGTGGGTGCAATTTTAAACTGCCATGTCAACCTGGCAAGTGCACCCACTTGCCAGGCCCAAAACATACCTTTTATTAACTGTAAGTGCCCCATAAGGTAGGCCCGGGGCAGCCCCATTGGCCGGATGCATTGTATTTAAAAGGTAGGACATGTACTGGTGTGTTCTACATGTCCTGATGGTGAAACACTACTAATTGTGTTCTTCACTATTGCAAGACCTATCTCTTCCATAGGGTTTCAAGGGGATTGCCTTGAAATATGTAATTTCCCACTGGAAGTAGATAGTGATGTGAAGTTTGCTGTCTCTGAACTCACAAGTTATAAATACATCAGTTGGTAAAGTTGGTTTTTGAATTGTAAGTCTGAAAATGCCAGTTTTAGAAAGTGGGCATTTTCTTGCTTAGCCGTTCTGTGCCTCTGCCGGGCTGTTGAATACACGTCTGGGTCAGTTTGGCTGTTTGTTCATTCAGTGTAGACAGTCCTACAAAGGGAGCTGAAGCGTGTCCTGCATATCCTGATGGCTCATCACCAGGCTGATGATTCTGATCCTGAGCTAGATTGGTGAGAGAAGCTGACACTTGCACCTGACTAGGGCTGTGCCTGTCCTCACACAAAGCAGTCTCCAACCCTCTGGCATGTGGTTAGTGACAGGACAGGGAAAGGCAGGGTCTTGTGCACTGCAAAGTCTCCTCTCTGAAATTTCAAAGACAGAATGGGTATAAATACTGGACCTCTGACACCACATAGTTAGAACACTTCTGAACTGAGGAAATTCTACTAGGAAGAATAGTTCGATGCTGTAGGAAGGACTGTCATTTTGTATATTGCTTTGTTGTACTGTTTTGCTGTTTGCTGCTTGTGTCCTGGGCATGAAGGACTGGACCTTGCTTTCTACATCCTGCTTTCCAAGGTTCTCCAGAGCTTGCCTCTTTTTTTAGAAGTCTTAGGGACATCAAAGGCTTCCCCCTGCCAGCTCCTGTGCTCTCTTGCTGAGAGTCCTGACTTTCCAAGTGGTGCCAAATCCAGTCCTGGGCCCTTGGAAGTGAGCTCTGGTGATCTTGAGGAGAAATTCTATGCATCAACTCACAGCGCCGCTGTAAATCGACACATCACTGGAAGGATCCAACGCAGCGCTTGCACCGATAGTGCAGAATTGATGCAGTTCCCGCTTCGCTGCTGTAAACCAAAACAGCATGTCTGGATTTTCGAGTCATCGTCACTGGGCGCAAATTTCTTTATCAACACTGCAGTAAGGAGCACGAGGCTGTGAGTCCAAAAACTGAAGCATCACCTCCTTGTGACAGTAACAAACTGATGCAACATCTCCCCTGGCAGTAAGGAAGCAATGCATTGCTTGCTTTTCCAGTGCCTTAACTTCCCTGCGCCGGTTCTTGTCTTTGATTTTTGATGCATCTAAGGTACTTTGCCCTAAAACAAATGCATCCATTATTTTCTATGGACTAAACTTGCTTAAACTAAGGGACATATTTAAGAGCCCCTTCACCTCCTTGCGCCACATAAGCATCATTTTTTTTATGCAAATGTGGCCCAACGAGGCCAAAATCCCTGCGCCATATATACAAAGTGGCACAATGCATGCACCCCACTTTGTAACACTTGCGATACATTATGCCTGTGCCAGGTATAATGTATGCAGAGGGGCATTCCCCCATTAGGGGGGTGAAAAAAAAGAGATTTCTTAGCGTCATTTTCTTCAGCACTTTTAACGCCTGATCAGAGCAGGCATTAAAAGGAGGCCCCCATTAGTTTCAAAGGGCCTCTGGGTTAATTTTTTACGCTAATCCTGCAAAGCACGGAACCACCATCTGACCCTTGTTCCCTAACTACCGCCATGATGCACCATATTTTAAATGCCGTGCACACATGGTGGAGTTAATGGGCAGTAAGGGGTGCAAGAAAATTGGCACTGCATAAGTCTGCCCCCAGATCTAATCCCTCAGAAAGCTAAATTCAGGGATTGCTGATTATGATACACTGTACACCTACAAGGAATAAGCATGACTTGACTTGGACTATTGCAAAACACTGTACATGTCTGAATGTGTATAGTGTGTTAATAACGTACTTTTGAGCATTGTGCTGCATTCACTCACACAAATATTGCTCATATCAAGGAAAATGTATTCAAATTGATTTTAAAAATCCTTTGTTCATTACAGAAACGGCCTCTTAATTCTTTTTACGGCATTTTACTTTGTGCATAAAGTTACAATAGGTCTGCATATGGTGGAAAGATTTATATCAAATGAAGCCCACAGACCCTCTGTGTTAGTTCTTATGGAGTTTTTCATATGACAGTTAGGACGCACTTCAAAGAGACCTCCCCTGTCGCCAGAAAATGTTAGCTCACACTTGGGCGGGGCCTTCTTTTGCCCCTTAGACAGACAGATCCCAATCAGACTGGGCCTCTTTTTGACAGTGAAGTTTACATCCTGTTTGAATGCCATATCCTGTTTGACAGGTCTTCCAGGGTTCTTCACATAACACTTGGAGCATACTTCAAAGGCAGATGTGTATTCCCTGTTTGGGTGCTGAAAACTCAGCTTTGTTCTACCAGACTTATTGTTGAGGGTACAGGATCTGCCCCAAGCTGAATTTTAGTATTAGATGTGGGAGGGCACTAGAATTAATATAGTACACTCCCACACACACACACACACACAACCCTCAGATCCCAAGTTGAGTGTGGCAGAAGAATTTGGTCATCTTGAAAATGCCCAAACTAGTTAGGGTTAGCCACGGAAACCTTTACTCCATTGGTTAGGGCGTCCCCAGAGATCATTCCCACCCAGTAGCTCATGACAGGCATAAATGTGACATCATTTTATTAGATCTAAGTGCCGCTTTTGACACAGTAGATCATAAAGTTCTTCTTCGCAGAGCCTCTCAAATGGGAATTGAAAGTACCTGCTTCAATTTGCTTTCCTCATATCTGAGTCAAAGAACTTTTCAAGTCCTGGATCAATCATATTATTCTGATACCTTCCCGCTGACATGTGGGGTTCCACAGGGTTCTTCATTAAGCCCTACGCTCTTCAATATTTATATGGAACCCCTGGCAAAGATCATGGAACCCCATGGATTGCCTCTTGTGTCTTACGCCGATGACACTTAATTATTTTTTTGTCCAGCTCAGATTTTGCCACTCTCTCTTCATGCCTATCCGATGTCGCTAAATGGATGGCGAACAGCAAACTGAAGTTAAATGAGGAAAAAACGGAGGTTATGTTGGTAGAAACTTTTTCACGTTTGAAGCCCCCTGCCTTAGTCTCAGAAGGACTAAATGACCTTCCCTTGCCCAAAGATAATTGAAAGAGTCTAGGTTTTTGGCTGGACTCTCACCTCACAATGGAATGCCACTTGAAGAAATTGGCGGCTACTTGCTTTTACTTACTGAGGACTTGTAGGAAGATTTTCACATTTCTTCCCTTTGTAGCTAAAATGCTCATTGTCGAGGCCCTGACACTGTTTCGCCTAGACTATGGGAATGTTTTGTTCTTCAGTTCTCCTTCCTATGTGCTAAAGAGACTACAGGTGGTGCAGAATGCTGCTGCCCGCTTCTAACGGGTACCCCGAGACACCACTCAGCTAAATCTGCTCTGTGTTCCCTTCACTGGCTCCCAATTGAACAGTGCATTAACTTTAAAGCTGCATGCTATGTGTATTGTGCACTCCACAATAGGGATCCAGCCTTTCTCAGGCATATTATAACTCCTTAGAACCCCCAGAGATCACTCAGATCTTCCTCCACTCCTTTGATCAATACACTTTTGTTTAATAAAGTACGATGGGGAGGCAGGTAATTTGCCTTCAAGGTGGGTCACCTATGGAATTCTTTACCACTGGAGCTTCGATCAGAAAACTCAGAACTTCAGTATTGTAAAAAGCTCAAGACCTTTATTTTTCCTTTATAGCATGTCAGCTTTATCTGTTCAATGGTCCTGCATTAACGCTGGGAGGCCTCCAGGTAGCCATGCGCTCTACAAATATGTAATAATAATAATATTAATACACTCCAGGCACCTACTTTAGAACACTCAGGGACCTGTGGAAGATTATAAGAACACTATACCTGCTGTCTGAGAACTGTGAAGAGCCTAGATGACTGAACCTGTTCTCCCTCTTGTCCCCAAGACAAAAAAGTGGACTCCAAGGGTCGAAAGGCTGACCTCCTGCTCAAGCTACAACAAGAAGCAAGAAGACTTTCCTGCAACTTCCCAACTAATCAGTGGCAACTGGACCGGGAATGGACTCTGTTTGCCACCTTGAGCGCCTTTAAGTGCCACCTCCGATGCCCTGTAGGGCATTGGAAGTGTACCCCTGTGGTATATTGGGATATCATGGGCAAAGTCAGAAGGAATAATCCATGATCAGGGCAAACCTGGTTAGTGTATCAGACCAACTGTCCATCGTGGTGAGTGTCAAGTAGGAAAAGGTCACATTAGACCAGGACTTAGCCTTAATCACTAGCATTTTGTGCTTCTTGGCACTATTCTCTACTGAAAACTTTCAAAAAGCATATCTCTGGGTCCCCTTATTGGAGTTTTTAGGGGCTCACGCAAAGCAGTGATCTCTCTTTGCACTTCTAACCACACCCATGTCACGTCAGTCACTTTCATTGGTTCCTGGGCTTGCCTTTTAAAATCTGCTTGCTTCGTGAAAGGCATGCATACGTCATGCCTTTTCCAGTGTTTAGCCCACCTACACAGCATCGGTAAACTACTGAAAACATACGAGGCTCATTGTTTTCAGCATGGTTTCCAGACTACTTTATCCTTTTATTTTCCACGCAGCCTGATCGCGCTGGGGTTTACATAGCGCAATCGATGTCTGTTTCTCCGTTTTCACTTCAGCGCGATTGCGCTGCATTTTACATAGCACGGTCGTGCTTTGTTTTTTTCTTTTAATTTGTGTGGCAAGAAATACCCGGTTAGGAGTTTACAAAGCTAATAGCTCTAACTCGAGCAAATGTGAGACCCGTTGCATTGCAAATGCTTGTTTCATTTTGGTGTCATTTTGTTATTAAATTTTACTCTATTTTTCTCATTCATTTGGGGATTTTCATTACGATTTTATTACTCTTTTATAAGAGTGCATAAGCTCTGGGTCATAGTGACCAGGGGGTTTAACTTAGAATAATTTAGTGACTTTAATGATTCACCTTAACAAGGCTTGTGAATATTATATGAAATGGGTACTTACAAAACCCCCAAACCTCCAAAACTAATAACCCAATTTCTTACAGTTATCCTCTGACTCTTCTGTACATTGAGCTTTGGGATTGCCATTCTCTTTGCCCCAACTCCAGCCTCCGCCTCTGTCTGAAAAAGGTTACCTACCTCGGAGGGGAAGGCATCCTCAATGGTCTCTGCTTTAATTGTATTAATAGTAATTTTATGACTGCAGAGATGCTGCACTTGTGGCGAAGACTCCGCACATAAAAAGATAGCCTACCTTATTTTTTTATTACTGCACAGTCTCGACGGTTGTAAAATTACTGTTAGTAAAATGAAACTTGTCATTTGTGCATACCAAAAAATAGTAAACTCCCACCAAATTTTAAGTTTACTTTTTTCAATCAGGCACCTAGAGCTTATATTCTTCTCTCTCCAACCAGCACAACTATCCTGTCTCCGCCTCATCCCCAGGCTACTGGCATCACTAGTTTCAACCATCTTAACATACGTAACTCTTGTCAATCAGGCTTCTATGCCCTACACACTAAATTACACTTTCTCAAATAGACAAACTAATTTCCTCATCTCAGCACAATTACCTCTCATCTGTCCTCATCACTCTTGATCTATAGGCAACATTCAATACTGTGGATCACTCCATATTACTTTTCTCTCTCCACGTCATTTATATCTCTGGCCTTGCCCTGCTATGGTTCTCATCAGGCTTTTCAGATTTGTCTTTTTCTACAGCAGAATATTTTAATCATCCTCACTGATTTCACTACCAGCTGGCATTTCCTAAGGCTCCGTCATAGCTCTGTTCTTTTTCTCTCTCTACATCACCTTCCATGATGGCATCACCTCATCTTTTGGGTCCTTCTATCTTCTCTGTCCTGGTGGCACAAAACGTTTATTTTCCTTCCCTACTTGCTCTCCACTCCCACAATCATATATCTCTGATTATTCTACTGCAATTTACGATAGGATTACAATTGTTTATTTTAATCTCTTCAAAACGGAGGTCTTACTTCCCTGCTTTACCTGCACCCATTCTTCTGCTGAGTTACAGCTTCTTTAAGTATTAGGAAAAGGTATACTCTATATTAAATTCTTATATATTTGTAAATTTTACTATTTTGAGATAATATCTGTACTTTTTTGATTTTGTGATTTTAATCATGTTTAGTATATTTATCTGCTATATGTCAAGGGGTCTTAGATTGGATGCTCATATGGTGTTCTCAGAAATTGTTTTATAGTTTTAATTGTGTTTTTATATTATTTATAGATCCGTAAAATGTGTTCTGGTTTGCACTTTTATGGCGATTGCCGAATAAAGTTATTTGACTGACTGCTGAGTTCTATCAATATCTGAACTAACACTTTAACTTTCCCCCTAAAGAGCAATGATTCGTTTATCACTGCCACTACAGCTCACTATCAGGTTCTCAAAATACCAAAAATGTTTGCTTATCTCTCCCATTTCATACTTCCAAATAATTAATCGTTTCACTTGTACTTAGTAAATTGGAATATTGCCACAAAATGCTTAAGGACCTCCCTCTGCGCTCCTTAAATAACGTTTTACCTTTGCCACTCAACATCTCTTGAATAGGTTTTTAGCTCTGCCATTCAACCCTTTTTCAACCTTCCCAAGCATATGCCTACCATTTCCTTTTGAAATTAAATTGGATGGCTGTCAGGAAAACATGGCGTTTCAAAAGCTACTGACACTTGTTTTCAAACTACTCCGCAGAATCCCTACTGTTTGCTTGGCTGATATTCTGACTCAGTACACCCTACACACCCACCAAGAATATTTGATCTGCCAATTTCAACCTCCTACATACACATAAACATCCATGTGCAGTATCCAGGTTCGAATCTACCCACTTCCTGCCTCCTGACTCAAAGCGCCTCTCATTCATTGAATTTAAAACTGTTGTGGTGAGTCATCCCAAGTGATCAAAAAAGAAAATCAACTTATCCCAATCTTGAATCAATGCGCAAATAATGTTTTTAACTATAAAATTCCAGTGTACAACGTGTCTATTGCTGTCACTAGTTTCACAAAATAACTCATTTGTATATTTCTGGAACTCAGTCCGGTATATATGACTCTATTCTGTAGCCTGAGAGAGGGGAGGGGTCAGAGAGGTGGTGAGGTGGTGGGGTAGAGTGAGAGTTCCTGCAGGAGAGAAATTAAACCATATACGTTTCAAATTATGTTATCCAAGAACCTAAGGACATGCTGTACGTGCCCCGAAAGCAAAATGCTATATTCCGGACATGTGTAAAACATTTCTAAATAAAACTCTCCATAATTAAGTATACAATAAAATAAATATGTAATCCACAGAAACAAAGAGCATCTGGGCCTCAGGATCATTAGCGAGTTCTGAACAGTGAACCTGCACACGATTAAGCCAAAAGGAAATAAACTATTTTTTTTCCTGCACTTACAAAAGTGGGTGTTATTTTTTTCAAATGGGAAAGCATTCCTCATTAGAAAATACTAATAAAATACAAATTTACGTTTGGCAAATTAAATGTCCTGACTTTCACGAGGTTGGAGCAGGAGCACTTTACCAGGGAACAGGGTCGAACAGTAGGCTTTGGAGTTTTTCATCATTATCATCAAAACTCTTTCTTTGGAATAAAAATCCATTAAAGAGCATAATACATAAAAATACACTACAGGTAATCAAGAGATTAAAACATAGCTAGTAAAAACCAATCAATTAACAAATTAAAAGTATTTAGCAGTCTGAGCAGTTCATGATTTGCAAAAATACATAAATCACCCTCCTAATAATATCAGACATGATCTTAAAAGATATGCACTACAAATAAAGTGAGAAATAAATAGGGTTAAGAACAATCCCTCCCTGAATCATATAAAACCCATAAAAGAAATATAGCAGCCCAGCACAAAACAATTCTGCACCCATTGACATAATCCTGTGATTTTGAGGTCTAGGTAGGATTAGGGCTCATCCATACTCAATGATATAGCTATTAGGAGGCTAGCCTTTTGTTCCTGAGCCTCGACATATTCAGTAAAAACGAAAGACCGCACAAACAGTATAGGGTGTTACATTGCTTCAAAGAACATGAACTGCCAAGCCACCACTTCTGAACCCCAAGTTGCGACAGGCTAGTAAAATTAATTTCTTTCTAAACCTGCCATAAAATGGACAAAAGAACATGGACAAAATGGACAACAGAACATGGACAAAATGGACAAAAGAACATGGACAATGGTTTCAAATACCTCAGGACAAAAGTGGCAGTTCCTCTCTGATAAAATAGAATCATGCAACCCATCTCACTCAATTGCTGTTGAATTTATCTTAACCAGGGAATTTTGGAAGCCCCAGACAGCCTCAAAACATCCCCCAGCTCTTGTAAATATGATGCCAATGCTGCGGAAGCCCTGATCCTACGCCAGTACAGTATTGGTCCAAGGCCCACTTTTCTGGAGGGCAGTCTGAGACCCACATCAAGCCGCAAGGGTTTAAGGGGGTGGTTACCGGAAGACTGGCAAGGAGACGCAAGAATCTGTTCTCTACCTATTCCAAGCTTCCAGTATCCTTATTACCCTACAGGAAGATTATAGATTTAGAGTGGAGGGATATTGGGCAAAAAAGAGAACCATGACTGGACCTTCTAATATCCCCTATGTTTTGCTCCTTCTTGAACCTACACTTGTGTATGTGTGGTGACCAGTCAAACTGTTCAGTGATCGTGATTCCTAGAAAATAAACTATTTGTACTCTCTCCGATGGGACACCATTAAGAGACAGAGGGGAGTGAGCAGATAAACAGAGGTGGAAGACCATATACTTGCTCTTGCCTAGATTAACCTCTAGGCCTCTCCGTTTGCAAAAAATCTTGTATTGATCCAACAGCCTCTGGATCCCCGTGGGAGATTTTGAAACTAGACGCTTGTTGTCTGCAAACAGGAGGCCCAGGACCTTCTTACCGGTGAATTGTGGGGCATCATTTTCACACAACCCAAGATAGGATACTAAATCATTGATGTTTAAAAGCAAGAGGGTGGGAACAAGCACACACCCTTGCCTCACACCCCTCATAACTGGTATAGCTGGTGATAGTGAACCCTGAGGGCCACATCTAACCTGGACAAAATTGTTGGAGTATAGTCTGATGATGCTATCAAGGAACTTTTTGATTTTTCAGGACACCCAAATCTGCCTATGTTTGGATGGAATACTTCTTGACCCATTTATTAAGCAAAATCCAGTCAATTGTTCTGTTGACTCTGTCCAAAGCATCAGATATGGTGACTAAGTAACCACTAGCAGTGCAGATGTGCCTTCTAGCCAAAGGTGAACCACTATTCTCACAAACTGGGAAATTCAAACTAGTGTCAGTAAAGTTTGGAAAAATGGTCTACCCATGCATATGCAGCTATATTGCTAACTGTGAGTGTATTAGTGTCAGGGTGACTGTTTGCTAATGATCTCCAAAAGGAACGTTGATCCTTCCTCTTAACAGCATTCATCATAGCCTCCTAATTTGAAAACACCCAGTTTCCCTTGGCCTGCTTTATACCAGCTTTATAGCAGGATTTAACTGTTTGCTCTGGCTTCTATTATCACCTTTAATAGCAATGGCGAGGGGTTGCCTCGCAGATTTGCAAGATTGTAAGTACCAGGGTTCTCTTTTCTCTCTCTTTGGCAAGGCCCGACACTCAACCGGGAACAGATTCCTGAGGGAGGAGATCATGGCATTATGGATCCCACTAATTTTCCAAGAGGAGTGTTTATATCATGGGTTCCGACCCTCTGCCTGAACCATTCCTAAGCTCAAGGCAACCACCTCTTCTTAAGATGGTTGGGGAGTTAGCCACAGAGCTCCATTTTAGTCTGCAGTGATTGATTGAAAATGTAAGTCTGCTATCTAGAAGATCTGTGGGGGAGCTAGGTCTGCTGGGTCCAAGTGGTCTTATGGTGAGGCTCAGGGCATTAATGTCACTATCATAGAGGTCTACCATAGTCATATCAATCATCTTAGGCCATAATCTAAGATTGATCAAGATGTAGTCCATATGACTAGTCCTATGCTGGTGATTGTATGTGTGCCTCCCCTCCTTGTCAGATATTGATCTCCCATTACAAGCAGTAAAACCATTTTTCAATGCAAAGGCGTTTAACTGGAGTGCTGCCACTGACCACTGGTTGCTAGGGTGAAGAGTGAACTCTGGGACTGACCAAACTGTATCCTCCTCCCCAGTCAGGTTCTAAGATTCAATACACAGCGGCTCAAAATTGCAGATGAAGTCACCAGGTGGGCATTCATTAGATCAATATTGGATAGTTCCTCTCTAATACCCGATACAAAAAACAATAAACATTATTTGTACACACGGAGTCTCCAGTTGGAAACAGGACATGATGCGAACTAAGACCAATAGCTTTAGAAGCACATTGAAGAGTAGTTTTGATCCAGGTTGCCAAACCCCCGAAAGGTCGACCTTTCCCCGAAGATAGTGCAGTTAAGTTAAAGTGAATGAACCCTGGGTCTGGACATGACTGCTCGTACCCAAAGCCAGCAAGGTTCCAAGAAAGTTAATTGGTGGTTGAGACAAGTGGATTCAGCGAACCAGTGGAAGATAGTGAGATCGGCCCCAGTTGCGGCTTGCGCTGCATGGAAGGGGCAGAGCAGCACGTAGGGTGGGTGAGGGGGGCTCCGGTATTGATAAAAAATTTAATTAAAAATAATAATAAAAAGACACTTACCTCGAACCTCGCTGCTCCTCTCTCTCTCGTTGCTCCAAGCAGGCACAGGCTCCCAGCCTGCCCTGCGCCAATTCTGACACTGCTCAGAGCAGCATCAGGACTGGCTGGGAGCTTCCAGCAAGGGCTCTTCCAGGCAGACTGTGAGCCTGTGCAGGCTCCGGAGAGAGCCTTGTGCACATGTGTGTTTGGTGGGCCCGAGACGGCTGGCCAAACACACATGGACTCTTAAGGGGAGTGCTGTGCACTCCCCCTCACTCCTCGTCACCCACGTGGCCCGCCCCTTTATAAGGAAATTATAATATACACAGTTTACTTTTGTTTCCCTGTAAAGGTTTGCAGCTGCTGCTGCTGGTGGGAGGGGTGACACTCCTCCGCCCAAATGGAGGAGCCACCCCTGATCGGCCTCCCAGGGAAGGCAGGTGCTTCTTCCAAACCCAAGAATAGTTAATCCAGCTTGTCAAGGCCTCCCAGTGGCAAAAATCTGTTAGTACAAGGAATGCCATGTTCTGACCTCTGGAGTACAAGTATTGGGTATGGTGTCAATGGAGGGACTAAATTAACATTCAAGTGCCTGTAAAAGAAACCCAAAGGCAGAATATTGACAACCCCATACCTTGGTGATCTCATCTGGTGACTCAATGTCTGTTTGGCTATGAACAGATATCTGAAAGGAATGAGGACACAATCCCTGTGACTAGTTTTCTTTGTAGAACCAATCCAGTCCACACACTTCACCATCATGATTTTACAATAATCTGCCACAGAAAAGTTAGTGTGGAGGGATAACCAATGAGATACTTTATTTTTAAGTTGGTCAAAGAATGCTTTATCGGGTCATCCAAGCCAGGGACATTCCCCAGAACAACAGTGAAAGGACAGCACTCAGGGGCTAAGTTGACACAGGGAAGACAGCTTGTTGTGCCATGATTTGTATTCAGGGAAGGTCAGTGATGATTGAGGACCTGGTTGCTCCTCGAACAGCTATGTCAGCACCCAAGTTAATGGCTGAAGGGCACCTTTCAATTGGTGCACCAGGGATTGGTTGCAGCATGTTAGCAAATGGGATCAGAACCGTTACAGTGTCTATTAGACATGGTAAAGAAGGTGCTGAAGTGGATATTGAGGACACAGCAGGTTCAGCAGGATGTGCAGCAGAAGGACCCTCACAGACAGAGTGACCACCCATGACTCCCATGATTTAGAGATTTTAAGAGTCTCAGATTCAATTTTCATCAAGCCTGGCAAATAGGGGGTCAAGATGGGCTTTAAGAGTGTCAGTGAGTAATATTTAACGATTAGCACATCTGTGGGAGCACATGAGTGATTGCCTTAGACAAAGGAAGTACCAGAATCCTGAACCTGAGAACTCTCACTACTATTAGGGGCAAATGTTTAGTTTTCCAATTGCATTTGGGAACAGAGCTGGAGCGAGTTACTGACTCAAGCAATGAAAGGCCCAAGGCTGGATCAGAGTATGGTAAAACTATTATATTGGTAACAAGAGGAGAAAGGCTGAATATACAGCAGCTGATGGATCTAGTGGTGTACTCCTAGTAGGAACGAGGGTGTCAGGTAAATCCAGAGACAATCGCCTCGTAACCAAGACTATTTCTTTGTTAATGACCCCCCACGGCCCTGACTGGAAAATTGTCAACGGAGGCACAGCACAGTTAGGTGCCACAGACAGTGAAGAGGTTGCCACCTTCTTTTTGCCCATTGTGTCAACCAAAAGCGGAGCCATATAACAATTGTGCAGTGATGAACAACGCAGAGGCTGAAAAAATGAGAGGACAATCCGACAAGGACCTTTCATGTAGGTAGATAACACAAACTTGAATCTCCCCACACACGTGACCAGCACAAAACAGCATCTTAACACTAGCCTCACCAGTAAGCTTATTAGACAGTAAGCTCCTCCCCAGGTACTTTGCTAAATGCCACTGCCTCCACCCACCTGCTAAGGCTCAAGGTGCAGAAACAGGAGCACTCAGTTTCAGATCTGCACCAGGCATGCCTCAAAGATGTGTCTCCAAGTGTATTTTTGGTGCTCTGCTGCCCTGCATCCATAGACCATAAGGCCAAATGAGATAATCAGCTACCCTTGAAAAGATGTGACCTACCAGGAGACCAAAAAGTGAAAAGGGGGAGGCCAGTGCCTCTCCTAGTGCCTCCCAATGCCTCTCAGTGCAACTCAGTGCTACTCCAACCCTCCTATGGCCAATGACCACCCATGCCACTAACCAGCACCAGCCTCACACCTGCCTTGCTGAACGCTTAAACTCACTTGTCTCCCCAAATGCACCACTCCACTCTACCCCACTGCACTCTACGCCACTTCATACAAAGCCTGTACCACTCTATTCTATCACAATGCACTCTTCACCACTCTACTCTACACCACTTCACTCTTCACCACTGCTCTCCACACCACTCCAGTCTAGACCACACCAATCTACTCTGCACAGCTCCACTCTATGCCAATGTATTCCACACCACTGTCAACACTGCACTCTATGCCAATACACTCTACATCAATGCACTTTACTCTGTAACACTCAAATCTTTGCCCCTGCAGTCTACTTCAGTTCACTGTACGCTACTCTAATCTACTCTGCACGAAAGTACCCTACACCACTTTACTCTATTTCATTACACTCTATGGCACTCTATGCAAAGATACTCTACTCTGCACCACTCCACTCTATGCCCCTTCATTCTACTCTGCAACAATCTACTCTATGCCATTGCACACTACTCCACTCTACGCCACTGCACTCTACACCACTCCACTATTAACCACTGCACTCTATGCCAATGCATTCTACACAACAGCACTCTGTCACTGCACTCTATGCCACTGCACTCTACTATACATCACTGTACTCTATGCAACTGCTATCTACATCCCTCTACTCCACTTTACACCACTGCACTCTGATACTCTACTCTGCAGCACTGCATTCTCTGCCACTGAACTCTACAACATTCTACTCTGCAATACTCTACTCTACCCTACTCCACTCTACATTTCTCTACTCTATGCTATTCCACTCTAGGCCACTGCACTTTAAGGCCCTATACTCTACTCTGGACCATTTTATCAATTCTACACCACTGCTCTCTATGCCACTCAACTCTACTCTGCACCACTACCCTCTGCATCACTCAACTCTACACCACTCCACTCTAAACCACTCTATACTCTTATTTGCTAAATGACACTGTACTCTGTGCCACTGCACTCTACTATGCACTACTCTAATCTATGCCACTGCATTCTACACAGTTGCATTGTATGCCATTGAATTCAATGCCACTGCCTTAATGCCACTGAACTCTATGCCACTGCACTCTGCAACACTCTACACCAATGCACTCTACTCCAGTCCATTCTATGCCACTCCAGTGTATACCACTCTACACGACTCCACGCTATGTCACTCCAACATACGACATTTTCTTCCACCCCACTCTGCCTTTCCACTCTATGACACTCCACACCACTCCTCTACGCCACTAACATTTAGCCGTTCCGAACAGCAGCCAGGCTAAATGGCAAAGCCACTCACTCTTGCATAGGTGAGACCTATTGGCTTTGCTAACGCTTGTTATAATTTCTACCGAAAAGTGCTAAGTAAGAATTCTTCGTTTGATAAACTCCAGCAAATAGTCACAGTTTTGTTTTAATAACTGATGCAACTAGGTCCAAGGCCTGACATTTTTATGTTAGCCTTTTTCCATTGTGATCAAATAATCATGTAATGCCGATTAGCGAAGGCAGAGAAAACGTGTTTTTCAATTAGGTGCTCAAATGCTCTTATTTATCAGTGATGCGTAATTAATTAGTACATACATCTCTTCAAGTTCATACTTGCCCTGGCTTAATTAAGACTCCCCTTATTGCCAAGAGTTGGAAGAAATCCTTGTTTTAAACACAGCGTCCGGAGAGCCAATAATTTTCCCTTTCGTATAGTGAAAATATGCTCTCAGTCTTTACTAACACACACACAGCAGGTACAGCCTGGCAGCAGAACGGCAAGCTTCTACAAAGAACAGGCGGAGCACACCATTGCCAGTAGGAGTTAGAACCTGAAAAATACCATGTTCAGTAGGAGCAGCATGAGTGTGTGGAGATCGCTCATTTAAATAATTACATCGAGGTGGTAGCATGAAAATAAACTCTGCTTTAATGAGTCAAATCCAAGAAGGGGGGAATCTAACTGTAACTGGCCCCAGAAGAGACCTCCCTTCAATCACTGTTCTAGATTGGAACCACACGAAGCCTCTATGTAATATACATTAGGATGTAACACTTTCCTCTTCTTAGAAGGAAACAAATATAGTTACAATAATATACATGAAGTGTCAATACACAAAATAATAATAACAACTAACTGGTATACTGAGCAAAAATTAAAACAAAAACATTTAATAAAATAAATAATCAGCAAATTTTTGTCGAGTTTTCAACCTTCTAAATTCTGGGGGCAATTTTGCTTCATTCTCACATTCCGCACCATTGTCCCAGTTTTTTCCATTTTCTTGCTTCAATCTTTCTCCTTAAATGAGACAATCAGGCACACTCACCACCATTTTTTGGATTCCAGATATTTTCATCACTAAGTGAAAACATGTATGGATCCTTCTCACTGCAAGTCGTCTCGAAAACTTGGATCCACACTTGTCCACACTCTGTGCCTTCAACACATGCACCCAGTCTCCAACTTTGCAATCCCCATCAACAACACCATGCACCACACCCATTCTCCTTCTCTCAACATCCTTGGATAATAACTCTCTTGATGTTTGCAATATTCCTAACATCCCAAAACTCTCTTTCACACTCATCACACCAAAAAAATATTTTATTGTTCAATATGAGCTATTGACGTAAACTTAGGCCCTTGTTTTGACTTTGGTGGTTTTTTACCAAGATTGCCAAAGCCACGGGCGCCAGAAGACCGCCCACCAGATCTCAAGTACTGAAGGATTTCCGCCACATTTTGGGCAGAAATCCTCCAGTAGTCGTGCTGGCAGTCGGAGGCGCATGGGTGGTTCCACCACCTGCCCCGACAAAAGGGACTCCACAAGCTGTATTATGGGCAGTAATACAGCCTGGCGGTGTCCTGATGGCGGGGCGCTGCTGGCGGGGAAGCACCCGTTTCCTGCTGGTTGACCTCCTCGCCGGACAAGGTAAGTCCATTGTCCGACAGGGGAGGAGGGCGAGAGGTTGGGGGTGTTGTGCGTGTGCGTGTGAGTGGGTGTTGTCTGCATGTGTGCATGTCAGTGTGTATGCATGTGCATATGCATATGTGTATGAGTGTATAGAATGCGTGTTTGAATGTGTGTAAATATGTGTGTGCGTCTGAGTGTATTGAATGCATGTGTGTATGCACGGTGGAATGCATGTATGAATATTGAGGTGAGTGTATGCATATTTTAATGTTTTTGAGTGTATGTATGAGTGTATGTGTGTATGCTTGTGAGTGAATGCGTGTATGTCAGTGTAGGTGTATGAGTGTATGTGGGTGCGTGAATGAGTGTATGCGGAGTGCGTGTGGGTGTCTGTGTGCGTACATGCAGGGGAGGTGGTGGGGCGGGGAGGGTGTCACTGTACTAGAAAGAGGGGTGGGGGCGTTGTTCTTGTAGGGGGTGGGGGGACATTGGGCTTGTGGGGGGTGGCGGAGTCATCTGCTGGTGACAGGAAAGTAATTTCCTGTCACCGGGAGCCTTTCCACCAGGGTTTTTGTGGTGGTGCTACCATCACGGAAACCCTGATAAAATCCGGCTCCAAATACCACCGTCGGTCTTCATTGGACTGCCGGGTCAGAGATCTCCGGCCCGGCAGGTTCGACCGCCCTGGCAGTACAAGCTGAGATGTGGCTGGTTGGCAAGGGCCAACCCACCAGACTCATTATGTGGCTGTCTTTTTCCACCAGCCGTCAGCTGTGAAACCGCCACCGTGGCCCTGGCGGTAAGTAGACTGCCAGAGTCATAATGAGGGCCTTAGGTTTGTCCGCAAACATGGAAATACAACGTGAATAACATTCAGCTAAACACAAGAATGATGTCAGCTGATCCTTGTACCCATGAGAAGGCATATTCTCTATAGCTGTCATCTTAGGAGATGTCCAAAATACTTCACACCTCTCACTCCAATCTTGCACTTTTCTCTCTTAAATTTAAGACCACTGTTTTGCAAGATCTCCAGGATGGACTTCAACGCTTGATCTAGTTCCTCCTAATTTTTACCAAATACCAGAATATCATCCTGAAATTATGTGACATGGGACATATCTTTAATTAAATGGTGTATGGCCTTTTGGAAAACAGCGGACACCAAAGCCATCCACTTGTACCTTGTCAATGCTGTACAACTTGGATGGAGCACAATTTAATAATACACAGATGACAAATTTAGGGTGGAAAACACCTTAGCCCCCTTAACGGTAGTCAGCATCTCACCAATATGTGGAATAGGGTGCCTGTCAACCCATTTGGCTGTGTTGAGACAATACAAATCCACACACATGGGAATAACTCCCCATTACCTTTCTTGGCCAAAACCACAGGAGCCAATGATTCAGACACATATATCTCCTCAATGATTCCTTCATCACACAACCTCTGTAACTCGTGGGCAAAGGGTTCCTTATAATTTCTGGAATACCCTGTGGCTTGTGAGTTGTTGTACAATTCCCTCTTTCAATATGATCTTGTAAATAAACCCCTTAACTAAGCCCAATTTATCAATGAACACAGAAGAATCTGCTATTACTCTCACATTTTCTCTATTGATTTTAACAGTGCAAAACAGATTATCACTTTCGACTTTTCCCTCGACTCACATACAAAATTACATCTTGATTTTCCCCCTCCTCAGTGTATTTCTCTACCACATTCACGTAATTTTTTTGCCTCTCATTGTTATCCACCTTATCATGGCACACCATGGTAATATGACTTTTCAGTTTATATTTCCTGCACACTTGATCAATGGCAGGACAAGTCTCAGCTTTCACCAGATGACCATCCAAACCTTATTTGTAGCAGTCCAAGCTTGTTCTGACCCCAAGCTTTGTGAATGCAATTGTAGAATCCCTATCATCAACCTTCAAGTTTTGGACAACCTTTTGAACTGCTTCCACACTCTTTCGGTCACAATTCTTTCAATCCTTCATCAGTGCGATTGCCGTTTGTAATGTTAAATACTCAGGGCCTCATTTACAAAGTCTGTGGCGCAGGCTGGTGCAGCAAGTGCCTTGCCGCACCACCCTGCACCACAGGGAAATGGCAAAAATGTACCATATCTTCAAGATACAGTGCATTTCTGCCCTCTCCCCCGGTGCCGGTGCACAAATTGCTGCCTGGCACCAACGAAGGTACCCTTGCACCATGGTTCAAGGATGCCTGCATTGAATTGTGTGCAGGAAGTTGTCCCTTCCTGCATAAAAACAATCACAAGATGCGTTTTCCTCTTACTATGTATGTTGCAGAAAGAGGAAAAAACAGGGAGAACTTAAGATATTTCTCACTGTTGCATCATTCTTACACCACCCCTGAGGTCGTGTACGTATCCGACACATTCCCAGACTTGTAAATATTCGGGCTCCTTGGGTGTTGAGTGGGAACACCCATGGAATGCACCTTCCAGGCAGTGTTATGGTGAAAGGAGTCCATGTTGACAAGGCCATGAAATGACACACAAAGTGGCTTTGTGTGGCCTTATAAATATAGGCTGGCACACTGCACCACCAGAGCATCAAACGAATGATGCTCAGGTGGTTCAGTGAGCAGCTAGGGCCTCGTAAATGAGGCCTTCAGTATTTAACAGCTTCTCTTGCAAACTTTTGTTGTTAAATGTAAGCACCAACTAGTCCATTAACATGCCATTAATAAAAGTCCTGTAATTACGCCTGGCTACCAATGATCTCAGTACCTTAATACAGCTCTCCAGGAACTCACCAAGCATTTGGCACCTTCTTAAATATTTAAATCTCTCCACTACTTCATGTTTATCGAAGTTCAAGTCTAATTGATTGAACGCAGTGTCATATTCATCCACCTTTTTATTCTGTCCATTCTCTTCTAAATAAGGCAGAAGATACTTCAATAACTATCTTTCTTCAGCTCCTAGAAGGTACATAAGCATGGCTAATTTTTTTGACACTGTAAAAATGTTCCCCTGCTGCCTGAACAAAGGCTTCAATCCTCCCCTCCAGCCATGCCAAGACACAATGGCTTTACCTGGAGCATTTAAAAAAACGTGGGTGTTGACAATCTTTACATAGTTGAAACTATAGTATAAGATGATAAAACAGTGAGAAGGAAAAATGGATAAGCTAAAGTAGTAAGCTTTGATCGTATTATGGTAATGGCATCACATTTAAAGGCTGTTCGTGGAGAAAGCATGCAGCAAAGCAAAAGTATCCCGTTGCTGGGCAACAATCCACAATAATGAGAGGTACGTACCAATATGTGATGCAAAAGTGCATCCCACAAAGAAAAAGAGCAACTTCACAGCAGTTTTCCAGCCAGTCTGATGATCACGCCAACCACGTGACATATGCTGGAAGCAAGTCCAACAACATGAAAGCGAATGTGTACATAAACGTATGCATTCCCTCTTGGGTCCATTATTCCAACGGTCACGAGGGAATGGCAATTTGGGGAAATCCTTCTTACCGTACCACGAAGGCAATAAACATGTTTTGCTAGGCTGTCTCTGGAACATTGAAGCCACACAACTGCCTGGATATGCAACAAGGTACAGCGCTGGAAACACGACGACTGGGTGCTGGTTTAAGCAGCTTTCTTACCAGATGATCATTGAGTAGAATTTCTGCTTGTCACCAATGCGGAGAGCGCTCCTTAAAAAGAGTACATACACTGAGGTGGTAATGTAAAAAGATACTCTGCTTTAATGAGTCACATCCAATTCCGAGGGAGTCTTCCTGCAATTGCCCCCAAAAGAGTCACCCTTCAATCACCATTCTAGAATGGAATCACACAAAAGGCCTCATTTACAAGAACCTGAGGCATCTGTCAGATTTCTTGCGCTGCCCTATGACTCACTAACGATGCCATGGATGTGCTGTATTTACAATACAGAGCTCCATGGTTCACATTTTCACTGATGTGTTCGAAATTTTGACGCACCTGTAGCACTAAACTGACACATTGCTGGACTAGCATAAAAAAATGCTCTCCAGGAATGTGAGGAAGGCTCCCATAGAGAAAAGTCCTGTGTCAGTTTAATGCTTGCTCTGAACAGGCGTTAACATTCTGATGCAGTGTAGTAGCAGAACGACCCAGTGAAATATAAACCTGGCACATGTATAATGTGAGGCAAGGCTTTACAAACTGACACATTTGGCCCAAATGCGTCAGTTTGTAAATGTGGAGCAGTGTAAAGCACTGTTTGTGCCACTGCTGCGGGAAAAAAGTGGTGCAACTGTGGCGCAAGGGTCTTGTAAATGAGGCCCAAAGCCGCTATGCATCATGATGTACCAGAGTGCAATATTCCCTTTCAAACACATCTGCCACAATACCGATCACAACTTTCAAGTCACCACACATGCATCACAAGCAGCAGTACTAACATCCTTAACATATAGACTAGGTGCAGCAGAGCAGCATCTGTGCATGTTTTCACACACAGTGCAGGTACAGGTCAGGCAGCATAGGTACATATTTCCTTACTTCAACGGTACGGATGCAAAACAGGCCACAGCAGTGCAAGCTTCCCCCAAAAAACCTGGGGTAAGGATATGCATCTGATAACATGCAATCGTATCAATGCATATTTCAGTAAAGGCACTAATTTGGCCATACTCTGACTGATGCTCCCTGACGTAGGTTCCTCATTCACAGATCCAAGACAGTGTAGTTTATTCAGCTGAAACAGAAGAAGGATTTGCTTGGACATTGCTGGTTACTACCAACTACTTAAGGAGTCTACTTACAAGTTTGGAGCAATATTTTTGTGCATTGCAAGGAGAACTTCAAGCAATCATCTGCAAAACAGAGGCTTCTTTCAAATATTATGGAAATGTAGATAGTTAGAAAACAAAGCAATTACATAATTTCATTACTTATTTTAAAACAATAGGTTTTTAAGAAGGTGTAAGTATATACCTTGGTACCTGTTACTGCAAGCTTCCCATCCCTCCATCCGAGGCATCCACCCTCTATTATTTTTAGAGGAAGACTTGCCATTGCAGCCCTCAAGAGGAGGTGCTGATTAACAAAATGGATTATTTGACCATGTTTCAGGCAGGAAGAATCCAAGGCCTGTTGTGTTGGACTGGTAATTTCTTATGAGGTCCACTCCTGAGTTGATCTTCTTTAGATGTTTCTTTTTCTTATAAGCAATGCTAAGTAATAATGATAGTGTAATCTGAGATATCCTTTGAGTTTTGGACCTTTCTTGTTATGGTTGTGTTGATTCAAGATGTGCAACTTTGTATGTTTTGACAACAGAAGTAGTGTTGCTTTATGTGAATTTATACGAACTGCCATTATCACCTCTCACTATGACAGATATTACTTTTCTAAACAGATCACATATAGCTTCATGTTGTTTGCATTTGTGAGTGACCTACAGCTCACAGGATGGGGGGTTCAGTCGGGATGAATCAGTATTTTGACCTTCTGGTGTTGGTTAATATACTGTATTGTGTTGGATGGACTTGAGTTTTTGTAGTACCGTTGGAACAGTGTTAGAGAAGAGCACTGGTTGAGTTCCACATAAACACCATACCTGCTAAAGGTTTCATGTAATTGTTAGCTTGTTACAAGGCACAATCGAAGCAAGATTATAATTGTGGTAGGAAGTGCTATACAAAAATAAGAGAACATTTATGTTGTTTGCCTTAGTAGGAGTTTAGTGGATGGAGTGTTCCCCACGAATGGTGTGGAGTGCTCTGTCTGCCAAATTTATAACTACTCGCTGCATTTAAAGTAGGGAACTACTATGTTTCCACTGGAGGTGCTTCCTTTTGCTTCCCCAGCAGAAAGTTTTGACCAACAACTCAACTGACATTGGGTCATTGGTCAAAGTTCTTCAGGCTGTCTGTCGTATTTAGTACAAACTATTAAACATATTGTTTTCTCTTTGGGACTGCCATGATGTAACTGGAGGCCATTACCAGGAAAAACAAATAAATGACTCCCCACAGACTGAGAAAAGACTCCCAGTGTGCCAGAGACATTTCTTTTTTGTTTTTCAAAACCAGACATATGCTATGGGAATTTGCTTTTGAAAACAAAAACTTGGGGGCATAGTCTGGTAGTGTACAGGATAGCTGACACCCACTGAGGCTCCTGCATTACTCCAACAGCAAAGTTCAATTTTGGTGTTCCCAAATGAGCCCGCTCGTTTGCTGCAGGCAGCCATGACTTTATGTACCCAGGAGTAGGCTTTGGATCTGGGAGCAAAGAGTAGAGATGGAGGGATACGGGAGGTGCCAAGGCTACCTCAAGACATCAATGAAAGCCTGATGAGCTTCACCGCCCTCAAACTGTTCTGTGGTGGGTGCCTGCACACCACATAGACCTAATCCACCACCACCAGGAGTAGCGACTGTCCTTTGAAGGTCAGGCAGTCCTAAGGAGCTACAGAGGAATGACAAGATGGGCCCCAATAGTAGTGTTGTGCATGATTTAGAATGGAACCTTTCTGGCTCCCAGAGGTCTCCGTATCAGTGTGACTTAATCATTAGAATAGAATGTAATGAAAGCTGTGTTTAGAATGTTGGAGTTCACAGGGACACGCAGAGGAAAAAAGACGCGTGATTTACAGCTCTGTGTGTGGCCTAGTCATTCAGTGATTACCAAGATGGGCAAGACGCTACTACTGGAGATGAGATAGGGGATAAGTAACCTGAAGAAGAAAGTGCTGTCCTGCAGAGTTTGCCTTGGTCCCAGCAAACTGCTTGTGCAAGCCACACATGGCTCTATCGAAGTCTCGAGTCAACGGTTTGTATATGTGGAGTCAAAACGCAAATCAAGCCATTGTGAGGCATGTGATTAAAAAGAGAGCTTCACGGAATGGTCTACGCATCATTGGTAAAAAAAAAACCTACAACCAAGATTCCAAAAAATGTGCCGTGCTGCCATTCAAAATAAAGTTATATAGTATATCAAGTGTTAATGCTGAAGGCATATCCAACCAGGTTTACAAAGTGGAATTGAAAGTAATACAAACTGAAGTATAAAAAGATTAAAGTAGATGACTTACGGAGCTCGCTAAAGGGAGTTGTTGCATCATGACAGATGACGGCCCCAACAACAGTGCATGAGGTTGTGCTAAAGGAGCAGTCCATATCAATAGAAGCCAGAAATTCTGCAGTAGGCCGTTCTGCCAATGAATCCCATCAAGAATGATCCACAGGCTGGCCCCTCGCAAGGCCAGGGACGGGGCCTGAATGGAACTGATCCTGTAGAGAGGCCGGGGAAAATGCTAATCCTGATTTCAGTAAGTTTCACACTGGTCTACAATGCTGCTGCGTTTCTCAAACCACCACCACCATTCAACACTGCCAAAAAGCAACATAATGGTGCTAGATGGACTGCAGGGATAGAGACATTTGAGGGTGTCATAGATGCACTTTAAGAGACTAGTAACAGAAAGATTATCAAATATTTCAAGAAGTTAGCTGGTGATAGTGTGAAAGAAATCCTAAAGAAAACGCCAAGAACTGACGAAGAAGTCACATACCACCAGATTATGAATGCAATGAATTTCAAGTTTAATACAGTACCAAATGTTGACTATAAACAATATGTTTTCAGATAAAAGCATCAAAGAGTTAGCAAAAAAATAAATTTGTTTGTGGAAAGTCTTGACACGCTCATCAAACACTGTAAGTTCAATTAATTTGATGATGAAGAAGGCATGAGGCTTAAGGTGATCGATGGATACTTGTCTGATTCAGGTAATGAATGCTGGGATGAAAATCATTCTGGAGTGAGTGTTGATGACTGCCAGAGCTAAGAAATGTGCTAAGATACAAACTACCTGCATGGCAGTCAAAGTTGCCCAGAGTGAGTCAGTCATGAGTGTGAAAAGTAATTTGAAACAAAAGACTGAAGGATACAAAGTGATGTCTACACGCAAAAAAAAGTTGTGTTTCAGATGTGGAAAGTGTTCCGTCATTGGCCAGATATGCAAAGTCTGTGGTGAAGAGAACCATTTTGTGAGGATGTGAAGGAAAAACTAACTGCATCACAGCTCAAAGACAAAATGGCTGCCAGAACATTCCAGAAGCAAGATTCAATGCGGGACCACATGGTCAAGCGGCAACATCAGTTGAGAAGTCAATTATCATCTAAATCATGCACAACAGTTCTTCCGCCTCAATAATAAGTTAAAGTGAAGAAAGTGACTGCACAATGTGAATGCTTACTTCAGAAAAACATGCACGGCGGACTGGTTGCCTGTGAGGAGAAGTCAGTCAAAGAAAATTCAACATGTCAAAGCCTGTCACATATGCAATTGCCTCTCAACCAAAGCCCCTCAACATACTCTAAACATGTCTGAACTCCCTGTACATGCCTGGGAGAGAATTGCCATCAATTTATTAGGTCCACTTGACAATGGAGCTCATTTAATGGCGATTGTGGATGAATATTCACGTGGTTGAATATCTTTCATACATGACACATGAGCAAGTAACTGAAAAACTTGAAGGAATTTTTCCAACATGGGGCTTGCCAGTCATTGTGAAGTTTGACAATGGTCCATTCTTCAACAGTAAAGAATCTAATGAATTTCTGGAGCATCTGAACAACAGAGATTCACACCCTTATAGCCGAAGGCCAAGAGATTTGTTGAATGTTTTATAAGTATGCTAAAGAAAGTAGTGCATTGTGCAACTCTTGAGAAGCTTAATTGAAAAACAGTACTGAATTATTTTCTTTACTTCGGTGCTTGTTATACTTTTGGGGCATGCCAATTGCAAGTGGATAAGTACGGCCTAAACCGCACTCCTAAGTGACACCGGTTTTACATATCACACTGCCATTTACTAAGAGCTTGGCCCAGCTTGGCCTCTGCACTGGCCCCACCAACAGTACGTAAAGAGCAAACAGTGCCACTTGAACTGGTTGTTCTTAGAGTGTCCCCCATCCGATACCCGACTCACAACACTGCTGAGTTCCATTTCTTCTACCCTCTCACCTCTTATTATCACACTGCCACATCTTTATCACTACCTGCACTTGAGACTGTTGCGTGATGATGGGTCCAAATGCCTGCACTTAGTGTGGTTCAATGTGAACGGCCTTACCCATTTTATTAAAAGAAAGAAGGACCTTGTGTATATGGCTGCTAAATCCCCTGACATTGCCATATTGCAAGAAATGCACCTTTAACACTCAGAATCAGACAAACTGAGGAAGGACTGGGTGGGAGAGTTATCCTACCTAAAGAGCCTATAATGCCACTTGGACTGGTTGTTCATACTGCGTCCCCCCATCCGATACCCGACTCACAACACTGCTGGGTTCCATTTTCTCTCACCTCCTATTAACACCCGCCACATGTTTATCACTACTTGCACTTGAGACAGTTGCATGGCAATGGATCGTAACTGATCCAAATGCTTGCACTTGATGTCATTCAATGTGAACGGCCTTATCTATTTTATTAAAAGAAAGAAGGACCTTTTGTATATGGCTGCTAAATCACCTGACATTGCAGTACGGCAAGAAATGCACCTTTCACACTCAGAATCAGACAAAATAAGGAAGGATTGTGGTAACTCAAACACAGCTGCTAGGGCACAGCTTTCAGCCAAACACCCAAAGAAGCAGGGTTACTATCCTGTTTAGGAATGCGCTTCAATGTACGGTACATGAAACCTGAGTGGACGACAGGTACTGCTGTGTATTTGTGAAGCTCAGTACTATGGGACAAGGCTGGTGATAGGGTCCATGGATGCACCTCATGCCAACAGAATTGCTTTCTTCTCTTCCTGACACATCACATTGCTGAATTTGTACATAGTAAGCTAGTGTTGGGAGGAAACTGAAATCTGGCCACAGACTCTTATACAGACAGGGTGAGAAGCTATGACAAGATGGATGTGAGAAACCACACACTACTGATGGATGTCATGTCTGACTTTGGTTTGATAGACCTGTTAGCACATCTGACCTTAATAAGTAAACTTACAAGGGGACGCGAATAGGTCGATGAACCTTTGGACTCACAATTAAGATGATTTCACCATAACTCCAGTACATGCAGATCAATAATCACTAATCAATCAATAACATCAATAACCAATGATAATAATTTTAATAATCAATGGAGTCAGTAATTGTCTCACACCATGACCTTTCAGTCATGAATAACCACACCTTTTAGTAAAAGTTAGAATATTTATTTCCCTATATTAACAATGCTAAAGTCATGTAAATTAATCTCAAAATCAAATGATACGCATACAGAAACAACACTGGCTGTCCAAAGTGATGGAAGAAACGTAATCTAATCAAGCTTGAACTATTACACATTCTAAGGTTAAGGTGCAAATTAATAACAAGAACAATGTCGCAAACCAGATAGCATACAGTTAGCTTCAGCAAAGAAACATATCAAGCATTATTCCTTATTAGCAGATTTTTATTAGTGAGGATCCTTAACTAACACCAGATTAGCATCACCATGCTGGATTTCATGCAAAACAATTTAGTAACACGAATTTGGAAAAACATCTAACTATGGCTCTTGCAAAACAGTGCGGTTGGTACCTGAAAAGGAAAAGCAAATATGCATATCATATATGGGTACAATAATACCTTTCCTCAATCGGATCGGCAAGTTAAGACTTCGTCATCAGGACATCAGTCGATCAGCAAGGCATCAGGATTCAGCATCAAAGTTCAGAAAATGCAAAGTCTTTAAGCAATAAAGTTAAATATGTCTCTTGTCAAGACACACAGGAAGATAGTGGTAGTGTCAAAAGGCAAAAGCCCAATGGCTTGAATGCTGGTTTCTTCTCAGTGCAGTCCTGTTAAGTTAAATTCACTAAAACTACATCCTAAATCCATATTGGTCAAGGGATTGTATGTTCACACTTTGTCCAATAAAAATAAAACTCCAAATCTATGAATTCTACCACTACTCCGTTCACATGTCGCTGATTGTTTTTTTCCTGCAATGTTCTCATCATCCGGCTTGTCAGGTAACAATATTGTTGTAGCTTCTACTCTAGTCACTGTCTTCATTGTTCTCCTCCTTAGAAACTCAGTCTTACACAGATTTGCCCTCATTATGACATTGGCGATAAATCCCACTTACTGCCATGCCAATTTACTGCTGCGGTGGCGGATTTACATCCACCATATTATGACACACACACACCAATCTGACAGAATACAGCCACATTCACAAATCTACCAGACCAAAGGGCAGTGGTAAAGTGGCAGTACCAAAACCCATACTGTTATACCAACAAAAAAATGCCTATCACATTATGACCAACAAATCACCACGGCGGACATTTAACGGTGGTAAACCATTGGCGGTACATACGGCCGTGCTCAGAATGGACACCCACATACAAAAAAACACCACATTGGGCAATACAAGAAACACACACCTGACATTCATACACACACCACGCACACACCCACACCACTATCAAACACCCACCCACATTACCCACAACGCTTTACGAACAACAATTGCCACCAGGAGACTGAGAAGAACACAACTACACACACACACCACTTGCACCCATACACCCCTCACGCACTCCACATCACACACCCCACCACATTACCCAACACACCCTCACCAACAGACATCACACAATACCCATGGCACCTCAAAGACACCCCTGTTTCACTGAGGAGGAGTTGAGAGTCATGGTGGAGGAAATAGTCATGGTGGAGCCACAGCTGTTTGGAGCACAGGTACAGTAAATATCCATTGCAAGGAAGATGGAGCTATGACAGAGAATCGTGGACAGGGTCAATGCCATGGGACAGCACCCAGGAACAAGGGACGACATCAGGAAGAGGTGGAACGACCTACGGGGGAAGGTACGTTCCATAGCAGCAAGACAGCAGCTCACCATACAGAGGACCGGCGGTGGACCCCCGCCTCCCCTCCCACAGTTCACAGCATGGGAGGAGCAGGTACTGGCAATACCGCATCCTGAGGGACTCCCTGGAGTTGCCGGAGGACTGGACACTGGACTGGTAAGGCAATATTTACTACCTATCACCCCCTTCAATACCTGCATACCATCTCACACCCACACCCTCACTCCCATCACTCCACTCCATCCCACACACTGTACCCTCACATTTCATTAATCCCAATGCTACGCCCTGCATGCCATACCAATGCATGGGCACCCCTCCCAGCCCTGCATGGATACCCATGACTAAAGCATGCAAAGCATAGGGAAACTAACAATCCCAAAATACTTCACCATACACAACCAAAAGCTGGCAGGGTAACACCAACCATAGAGGGGAAGCTAGGGAAATACAAATGTCATACACATGAAGCATAACACATCATTTACATCCCCACAGGTATCCTAGCCAATGACAGTGGAGAGGAGGTGCCACCACTATCGAGTCCCCCAACAGAAGAGGCCCCCAGTGATGACACTGACTCTGGACTTCAGGATCTGGAGGAACTACCTGGCCCATCAGGGACCACTGGACAGTCAGTCACCCAAGCCCACTCACAAACCACCACAGAGCCTTCCCCATCAGGAACCAACAGCACAGCACCCACCCAGCGTACCCACACCTTTGTCCCCAGGACACGTCAATCAGCAGTGTGCCCACCTGTACAGGTACCCCAGACCACACCCTGCCCACAAGACAATCAGGGACCTGGGGTCTGTGGCAGTGGGCACATCGCTCAGGGGACACAGGCACAGGTCAACAGGGACACTGGGAGGACTGCTTTGCACCAGGGGGAGGACAGGACCAGGGAACCGACGCTCCAGGAGGCACTCCCAAAGATCAAGGGAGCCTACCAACATTCCCAGGACACAATGGGCCAGATCCTTGACAATGTGCAGGAGAACAGGTGGCTGCATGAGGGACAGTATCAAGGGATCAGGGAGGACTTGCAGGACAGAGGGTAGTTATCAGAGGGTAGTGTTAAGCATGTATTGTACACACACAGGCAATAAATGAGGAACACACACTGAAAGACTAACTCTAGGCCAATAGGTTTTTATATAGAAAAATATATTTTCTTAGTTTATTTTAAGAACCACAAGTTCAAGATTTGAAGTAAATACATAAAATGCAAGGTACTCCACACAGGTAAGTTAGGAACTTTGAATTAAAGCAATATCAAATACAGTCTTTGTTGCAAAAATCAACAGTTCCTGCAGGAGGTAAGTAATGGTTAGTTTGTGAGGTAAGTAAAACACTTACAAGTCTCAGTTCTTAGGCATAGGCAGCCCACTATTGGGGGTTCGGGGCAACCCCAAAGTTACCACACCAGCAGCTCAGGGCCAGCCAGGTGCAGAGGTCTAAGAGGTGCCCAAAACACATAGGCACCTATGGAGAACAGGGGTGCTCCGGTTCCAGTCTGCCAGCAGGTAAGTACCTGTGTCCTCGGAGGGCAGACCAGGGGGGTTTTGTAGAGCACTGGGGGGGACATAAGTAGGCACACAAAACACACCCTCAGTGGCACAGGGGCAACTGAGTACAGTGTGCAAAGCAGGCATCAGGTTTTAGATAGGAAACAATGGAGGGACCCGGGGGTCACTCAAGCGGTGCAGGCAGGCACGGGGGGTGCTTATCGGGACAGCTACCACCTGGGCTAGGCAGAGGGTCACCTGGGGGTCACTCCTGCACTGAGGTTCGGTTCCTTCAGGTCCTGGGGTCTGCGGGTGCAGTGCTTGTTCCAGGCGTCGGGTCCCTTGTTACAGGCAGTCACGGTCAGGGGGAGCCTCTGGATTCTCTCTGCAGGTGTCGCTGTGGGGGTCCAGGGGGGTCGTCTCTGGCTGGTCACTGGGTCGCAGTTACTGGGGAGTCCTCCCTGTGGTGTTTGTTCTCTGGATCTCGAACCGGGGGCGTCGAGTGCAGAGTGTGAAGTCTCACGCTTCCGGCGGGAAGGGTAAATTCTTTGAAAGTTGCTTCTTTGTTGCAAAGTTGCAGCTGGTGTTGATCAGAGCCGCTGCTCACGCGAGTTTCTTGGTCCTGGGGGTCAGGGCAGTCCTCTGAGGCTTACGAAGTCGCTGGTCCCTGTTGGATGCTTCGCTGGTTGCAGGTTTTCGACTCTGGAGACAGGCCATTAAGGCTGGGGCCAAAGCAGTTGTCGTCATCTGTCGTCTCTGCAGGCTTGTAGATCAGCAGTCCTTCTTCGTAGTTCAGGTTGCAGGAATCTGATTTCCTGGGTTCTGGGGTGCCCCTAAATACTAAATGTAGGGGTGTGTTTAGGTCTGGGAGGGCAGTCGCCAATGCCTACTGTCATGGAGGGTAGCTACATCCTCTTTGTGCCTCCTCCCTGGGGGGGGATACACCCCTAATCCTATTGGGAGAATCCTCCAAAACTAAGATGGAGGATTTCCAAAGGCAGGGGTCACCTAAGCTCAGGGCACCTTAGGGGCTGTCCTGACTGGGGGTGACTCCTTGTTTTTCTAATTATCTCCTCCAGCCTTGCCACCAAAAGTGGGGGCAGTGGCCGGAGTGGTGGGCATCTCCACTAGCTGGGATGCCCTGGGGCGCTGTAACAAATGGGGTGAGCCTTTGAGGCTCACCGCCAGGTGTTACAGTTCCTGCAGGGGGGAGGTGTGAAGCACCTCCACCCAGTGCATGCTTTGTTCCTGGCCACAGAGTGACAAAGGCACTCTCCCCATGTGGTCAGCAACTTGTCTGGTTGTGGCAGGCTGGCAGAAACTGGTTAGCCCCACACTAGAAGTCGGGTTGGTATTCAGGGGGGCATCTCTAAGATACCCTCTGGGTGCATGTTACAATGAATTGCACACTGGAATCAGTGTACATTTATTGTGCTGAGAAGTTTGATACCAAACTTCCCAGATTTCAGTGTAGCCATTATGGAACTGTGGAGTTCGTGTTTGACAAACTCCCAGACCATATACTCTTGTGGCTACCCTACACTTACAATGTCTAAGGTTTTGCTTAGACACTGTAGTGGCATAGTGCTCATGTACATATGCCCTCACCTGTGGTATAGTGCACCCTGCCTTAGGGCTGTAAGGCCTGCTAGAGGCGTGACTAACCTATACCACAGGCAGTGTGAGGTTGGCATGGCACTCTGAGGGGAGTGCCATGTCGAATAAGTCATTTTCTCCCCACCAGTACACACAAGCTGTGAGGCAGTGTGCATGTGCTGAGTGAGGGGTCCCCAGGGTGGCATACGACATGCTGCAGCCCTTAGGGACCTTCCCTGGCATCAGGGCCTTTGGTACCAGGGGACCAGTTACAAGGGACTTATCTGAGTGCCGGGCTGTGCCAATTGTGGAAGCAAAGGTACAGTTTACGGAAAGAACACTGGTTCTGGGGCCTGGTTAGCAGGGTCTCAGCACACTTTCAATCAAAACTTAGCATCCGCAAAGGCAAAAAGTCAGGGGGTAACCAGGCCAGAAGGCATTTCCTTACAATGGATAGCTGAGATCAGGTCAGGCTTCAACAGGGCACACAGCTCTGTGATTGTGCCCCTGTCCAGTCTATAGATGAGTATTTTGAGCCTGTCCTCCAGTGTAGCTAAGTCCACCACAGGTCTGTAAACTGTGGTATGCATCCATCTCCTATTCATCCGCAGCAGTAGGTATCTAAGGGACACAAGATTGAGTAGGCTGTCACAATTTGAACAACTATACCACAACTGCAGTCCACATCGTGCAAACATATTTTGGGACAGTGGAATTTAAAAGTATGTGCTTTTTATCCTGTGACGCAGCAATTATCGATAGGCCTGTTCCCCCCACCCCCTGAAATGGCTACCGCCTGTCCTGTGTGGAGGGACAGGTGGAAGTGAGGTAATTCCGCCGACGTTGTACGCCGTGGCGGTAGGCGGTCGTGAACCCCCATGCAATTCTTCATTGGATAATATTGGGCCCTAGGGGTTACAGTGGCCAATGGGGATGTACGCCAGCAGTGACGGTATGCACCACCGTGGACGTGACCGCCATTTTCTAACTGATTCCTCACTTGTTTTCTGAACCTCTACAGGAGAAGACCTTCACTGCATGTGCTGCTGTGACCTGTGTCTGGAACCTACCATGGCCCGTGTGACAGGGGAAAGGGCCCCAGACTTCACTTCTGAGGAGTTAGAGCGACAGGTGGATGGGGTCCTACCCCAGTATGGACTGCTGTATGGGCCTCCAGACCAACAAATGAGTACACTGTGGGCACGATGCAAGTGGCCTGAACGCCTGGAGATGTGTGTGAAGGCATCGCGTAAGGGTGGGTGGGGAGTGGACTGATTTACTCTTGGCGGTGTACATGTTGTGAGCTGGCCTATGTGTTTTGCAATGTTGATGGGGTCGGGTATGGTGGGCTATGTGTGTGACAGCCTGGACTGTTTGTTTAATGGAGTTCTCCTGTGTGTATTACCTCTGCAGGTCAGTGTCTATCAAAAGAAGGGATTATGGCATGCCATTGCCAAGGATGTGCGGACCCTGGGGGTCTATGGCAGGCGGAGCACCCACTGTCGCAAACAGTGGGAGGACCTGAGATGCTGGGCATGGAAAACCACAGAGGCCCAGCTGGGGATGGCCTCCCAATGAGGAAGGGGTGCCCGTCAGACCCTGACCCCCCTGATGGCCTGTACACTGGCTGTGGCCTACCCAGAGCTGGATGGGAGCTTGAGGGCATCACAGCAGCCACAAGGGGGTGAGTACAGTCGGTATCGTTAAACGTTATGGCTGGTGGGGTGGTATACAGGTGGTGGTTGTGTGTTAGTGGGTGTCGCAAAGGCCAGGCCAGACATAGCAGCGTAGGTCCTCTGAAGGGTAAGGGTTGCATGGCAAATACAGGTAACCTGGCTTGTTAGTATTTACTTCTAGGCAGGGCTGCGTGGGTCCCAAGTGTGCTGCAGTTGGCAGTGTGTGCTCCTCCTCATGCCTTGGTGACTAGCCATATCACTGGTAGTGCAATGCATAATGCGTAGGCGTGTTCCCTGTGTGTGAGGGTGCTGTGTACGCCAACGGTGGTGTTGTTGCAGTCATTGACCCAGTGTATCCTTTGTCTCTCCCCCCCTTCTTGTTTCGTCATCCTGTCCTTGTGTGCATTAGCATCATCTGGCGGAGGAGCAGGGACACCGGTGACAAAGGGAGCTGCATCCCACGGGACCCTGGCGGCAGAGTCCACCAACGCCAAGGGATCCAGTGGGACGGAGGCGAGCACCACGGCGGAGACTGGAGGGGACAACACAGACTCTGATACCTCCTCTGAAGGGAGATCCCTGGTGGGGGCAGACACCTCTGTGACCACCCCAGCTGCAGGTACAGCCGCCACCCCTTGTACCAGCACTGCCCTTCCAGTAGCCCTTTAGCGAGTTGCCCATGCCCACTCACCCAGGAGGGTGGGCATCTCCTTCGCCCCAGGCACCTCAGGCCCTGCACCAGTAAACCCTGCTGCCCAGAGTGAGGAGGCTATTGACCTCCTGAGATCCATCTCCATAGGGCAAACAACCATTGTGAATGCCATCCAGAGTCTGGCATCCCAGATGCAGCAATGCAATGCATTTCTGGAGGGCATTCACTGTGGATTGGCGGCCCTACAGATATCAATTCAGGCTCTGGCCTCCTCTCTGATGGCAGCCATTGTCCCTGTTTCTATCGTCCCCGCTCCAACTCCCACTTCCCAGTCCCATTGTCCTCAACCAAAACCCGTCCCAAACACATAAACAGACGAGCATGCACACAAGGCAAAACCCAAGAGTAGCACAGGCAAACACAAGCACCACCCTTCATCCCACAGGCACTCACACAAACACCATACCATTGCAGACATGACAACATCCACAGCCTCCACTATCTCCCCCTCCTCCTCCACCTCCCTCCCAGTTACGTCCACACTCACACCTGCATGCACTACATCATTATCCACTACCAGCATCACCACACCAAGCAGAACACACACCTCACTGGCAGACACCTCCACAACATCCATGCACACGCCCCCTGTGTCCTCTCCCACTGTGTCTTTTCCCCTCCTAAAGGACACAAACTCAAGCATTCAGACACCCAACAGCCATCCACCTCACATCAGCATACAGCCCATGCACCTTCACCCAATTCCAGCAGACAGACCTCCCTCATCCTCCACTCCCATTACTCCTCCCTTCTCCCACCACAATGTCCCTAAAAGGATTTTCCTTGCCCAAGTTAACCTCTTCCCTACCCCTCCCCCACGTCCTGCACGTATGGGCAGGGTACCAAGGACACAGCCCAGCAGCCCAGCCAAACAGCCAAAGGGGACGGTGGTAGCACCACCTGCTTGTAGTGGTAAGGATACAAGACCTACAAAACTGAAGGGGAAGGAGCCAGGGATGAAAGGGAAAGGGAAGAGTCCTGGACCAGATGTGAGGAAGGGGAAGGGGACTGCAACAGCTGTGAGGAAGGAGAAGGAGCCTGCACCATCAGACAATGAGGGGAAGAATACACCCACCGCTGCTAGGAAGGGTAAGGGATCCCGACCCATGAACAAGATGAGAAGAGGCACTCTACGCCAGCGGAATCTGTCAGGCTAACCCCACCACCACCACCAGCTGTCACGGGCCCCCATCGCCAGCTGTGGATGTGTAGCCATCAGTGAGTGCCGGGGCTACCCAGGAGCCTCCCCCAACCACTACCACCATGCAGCCATCACCAGCGGTGGACCCCATGTAGTCCACCCTCCAGAGGCTCCAGTGCGGGCTGCCCCCTCCAGAACCAGTGGGCAAGTCACCCACCTGTGGAACTGTGGCCTTGCACTCCCCAGGACAAGGTACTGGGCATGTTGCCCCCACCAGAACCAGTGGGCAAGACACCCACTTGAGAGACTGTGCCTTGCACTTCCCAGGACAGAGCAATGGGCATGTTGCCCCCTCCAGAACCACTGGGCTTGTTCCCGCATCCGGGTGAGGTTCCCCCCGAGGTGCCTGCCTATTTGCAAACTGATGAACTGATGCACCTGCAGTGTTCCATCCAGGTGTGCTCAGGATTCGAGTTGGGCCTTAGACTGTGCCCTGTGGCCATGTGGGCCCTTTGAACTTTGGACTGGACAGTGTCCCTTTTTTGTACGTGTGTACATATATGTTTCATTGCCAAATCGATTTATTAATTTTGATGTTGATCTGATTGCAATCACTTTAGTCAATTCTTGTTGTCCTTGCATTATTCTGCCAATTTTCGGGGACAAATTGTTTTTCGTGTGCAGCTGAATGTGTGTATGGTGTGTGTGTGTCGGGTGTGTGTGGTGCGTGTGTGTGTCACTTTCGTTTTCCTCCCTCCCTCCCTTGTGTGCTAGGTGGCTGTACTCACCGTCATGGTCTTCATCGTCGTTGGTGTTCCAGATGGAGCATGACGTGGAAGATCATTGGGAAAACTTGCAGTTCGGGTTCCATGGCTGCGTGGTTCTTCCCTGTGTCTCCAATGGTGAGTCCTTTCACTGATGAACTCTGTTTCTGCCAGGGTTTTGTTGAAGTTGGTACCGCCCCGGAAAAGGCAGGGGTTTGCTGTGTCTTAATATGGTGGGCGGTACTTTGTCTTCCTCCTGGCTGTTGGTGGCTACCACCATGGTGGCTGTTGTTAATGCCCTGGTGGTTGGTCTGGTACATTGGCTGTCTATGGGAGTTATCACCGCCCTGGTCATAATTTGGCAGTACTTAACACCAGCCTGTTGGCGGTATTACCACCACTTCATCACCCACCGCCAGGGTCGTAATGAGGGCCATAATGTTACATTTAGCAAGAACAACATCTTCTAGCTGTCGGTTCTCATAAGAAAACTTCTCAGCTGCAAGCACATTCACACAATACAATGGAAAATCACAGTTTAACTCTCTAGGACAGCCATTTATTAAACATTAAGAAACACAGCTTGACATGAGGCCTGGCAACTAGGCCAAGACCTTCGCTAAGTTAAGGCCTACAATTAGTAAAGCTAATACATAATGCATAACCTTTAATATGACATATTACTACATTAGTCAAACATATGCTCAACATTTCATAGTATTAGACTATTATTAAGTACACTTCATGAACATTGGCGGCCACTCATGGTAATCACATTTTCAAATGCGTGCATTATTTTTCTATGTTATTATATTTTCTCCACAAATCCATTACTCAGAATACATGAACACTCATTAATAATTTTTATTAAAACATCTGTGCTAGCAGACCCAGGGCACCTCACTCACCTTAGAGTGAGAGCCTATACCTATATATCAAGAGTACTTGGTATTTGTTCCACCCCGCACTGCCAGCATTGAGAGACTGTAAGGTACTGAAAGGAGAGTAGGTGATCATGCCACAGTGCTATCAGAGTTAGATCTAGGGCATGTCACCCCGGCGATGAATCAATGGCATGTCAGTGTGCCCCATTACAAGCAGCTCCTGGACAAACAGAGGCTGACTGCCCATATACATCAATACCTAGCCGAAAATGAAGTATCAATGTTCTCTGCTCATGCCCTCTGGGCAGCTAGGAAGACTGTCAGTTAGGCCAAACTGATGAGAGATGCCACTATTTGCAAAATGCAACGAACTGAGAAGCAGCAAATATTTGAATGGGTAGTGCTAGTTCAGACACAACAATACATAGTTCTTCTGTCCTCCCACGCCTACACCAGCTCAAAAGAGCAAAAATGGATCTCAATATGCTCCTTACTACCCCCTTCTGTGCTGCGGTCGTAATGGTTACGTCCTGCGGCACAGTGCTGCTGTGCCCAGGACGTAACCATTACGTCCTGGGCACACAGCCCAGAGGGAGCGCTAGCGCTCCCTCTGTGGGGTTCCCCCCCACTCCCCCAAGTCAGGGATGGAAGAGGAAGGCCTTTCTCTTCCACCCCCAACCCCCCGTGACGTCAGCGCGCAAGCGCGCGCTGATTGTCACAGAGCCTCCTCCCATCCCAGCGCGATCGGAAGATAAATGCTTTGCATTTCTCTTCCGATCATGTGGGGGAGGCCGAGAGAGGCTTCAAAGGGAAGGAAAGTTATTTCCTTCCCTTTGAAGTCTCTATCTGCGATTTGGCAGCCGGATTGAAAGCAATCCGGCTGTCAAAACGCCCGCTAGACACCATGGATGTTTTAAAAAAAATGAAACTGACATAAGGGAGCGACCTCTTGGGCAAGGGTCGCTCCCAGGGGGACCTTTTTTTTTTAAGGCCTTTTCTGCCCCCCCCTGCGGGCAGATCGGCCTATTATTAGGCCGATCTGTTCCCAGGGGGGAAGAAACCTCTAGGCAACAGGGATAAAAAATAAAATAGTTTTGTTTTTGTTTTGTTTTTTTGTTTTAGAGGTGGGGAGCGACCCCTTAGGCAAGGGTCGCTCCCATAGGGGGCAAATTATATTTAGGCCATTTCTGCCCCCCCTGGGGGGCAGATTGGCCTATTTTTATGAGGCTAATCTGCCCCCAAGGGGGACAGAAACCACTAGACACCAGAGAGTTTTTTGTTTTTGTATGTACAATTTCACGTAAGGGGAGCGACCCCTTAGGCAAGGGTTGTTCCCCTGGGGGGCAAATTTATTTTAGGCCATTTCTGCCCCCCAGGGGGGCAGATCATCCTATTTTAATTAGGCCGATCTGCCCCCAAGGTGGGCAGAAACCACTAGGCAGCTGGGATTTTTGTTGTTGTTGTTGTTTTACAGATGGGGAGCGTCCGCTTAGGCAAGGGTCCCTCCCCTGGAGGGGCAAATTGTATTTAGGCTATTTCTGCCCGCTTTGGGGCAGATGGGCCTATTGTTATTATGCCGATCTGCCCCCGGGGGGGCAGAAACCTCTAGGCGCTAGGGCTAATTTTTTTTTTGTGTGTGTTTTTTTTTTGTTTGTTTTTTTTTTTAGAGATGGGGAGCGATCTCTTAGGCAAGGGTCGCTCCCCTGGAGGGGCAAATTGTATTTAGGCCATTTCTGCCCACTTTGAAAGCAGATCGGCCGATTTCTGGTCAATCTGCCTCCAAGGGGGGCAGAAACCACTAGGCACCAGGGAATCTTTTTTTTTGCGCCGTCACACAAGGGGAGCGGCCCCGTAGGCAAGGGTCGCTCCCCGGGGGGGTCAAATTTATTTTCGGCCATTTCTGCCCCCCCTGGGGGCAGATCGGCCTATTGTTATTAGGCGATCTGCCCCCGGGGGCAGAAGCCTCTAGGCGCCAGGGCAAATTTTTTTTTTTTAAATTTTTTTTGTTTGTTTGTTGTTTTAGAGCTGGGGAGCGACCCCTTAGGCAAGGGTCGCTCCCCTGGAGGGGCAAATTGTATTTAGACCATTTCTGCCCCCCCCTTGGGGGCAAATGGGCTGATTTTAGATGAATCTGCCCCCAAGGGGGGCAGAAACCACTAGGCACTGGGGTTTGGTTTTTTTGCGCCGTCACGCAAGGGGAGCGATCCCGTAGGCAAGGGTCACACCCCGGGGAGGGCAAATTTATTTTAGGCCATTTCTGCCCCCCTTGGGGCCGGCTGAGCTAGAGGCCAAAATCCACAGGTAGGCACTTTGCAAAAAACACCTCTGTTTTCTGTGAAAAAATGTGATGTGTCCACGTTGTGTTTTGGGCCATTTCCTTTCGTGGGCGCTAGGCCTACCCACACAAGTGAGGTACCATTTTTATCGGGAGACTTGGGGGAACGCTGGGTGGAAGGAAATTTGTGGCTCCTATCAGATTCCAGCACTTTCTGTCACCAAAATGAGAGGAAAAATAGTTTTTTTGGCCAAATTTTGAGGTTTGCAAAGGATTCTGGGTAACAGAACCTGGTCAGAGCCCCACAAGTCACCCCATCTTAGATTTCCCTAGGTCTCTAGTTTTCAAAAATGCACAGGTATGATAGGTTTCCCTAGGTGCCGGCTGAGCTAGGGGCCAAAATCTACAGGTAGGCACTTTGCAAAAAACACCTCTGTTTTCTGTAAAAAAAATGGGATGTGCCCACGTTGTGTTTTGGTCCATTTCTTTTTGTGGGCGCTAGGCCTACCCACACAAGTGAGGTACCATTTTTATCAGGAGACTTGGGGTAACGCTGGGTGGAAGGAAACTTGCGGCTCCTCTTAGATTCCAGAACTTTCTGTCACCGAAATGTGAGGAAAATGTGTTTTTTTAGCCACATTTTGAGGTTTGCAAAGGATTCTGGGTAACAGAACCTGGTCAGAGCCCCACAAGTCACCCCATCTTGGATTCCCCTAGGTCTCTAGTTTTCAAAAATGCACAGGTTTGGTAGGTTTCCCTAGGCGCCCGCTGAGCTAGGGGCCAAAATCTACAGGTAGGCACTTTGCAAAAAAACACTTCTGTTTTCTGTAAAAAAAAATGGGATGTGTCCACGTTGTGTTTTGGGCCATTTCCTTTCGTGGGCGCTAGGCCTACCCACACAAGTGAGGTACCATTTTTATCGGGAGACTTGGGGGAATGCTGGGTGGAAGGAAATTTGTTTCTCCTCTCAGATTCCAGAACTTTCTGTCACCGAAATGTGAGGAAAATGCGTTTTTTTACCCAAAGTTTGAGGTTTGCAAAGGATTCTGGGCAACAGAACCTGGTCAGAGCCCCACAAGTCACCCCATCTTGGATTCCCCTAGGTCTCTAATTTTCAAAAACGTGCTGGTTTGGTAGGTTTCCCTAGGTGCCAGCTGAGCTAGGGGCCAAAATCTACAGGGAGGCACTTTGCAAAAAACACCTCTGTTTTCTGTAAAAAAAATGGGATGTGTCCACGTTGTGTTTTGGGCCATTTCCTTTCGTGGGCGCTAGGCCTACCCACACAAGTGAGGTACCATTTTATCGGGAGACTTGGGGGAATGCTCCAACTCCAGAAATTTGAAGAAGTATGGGGACCATTCATACACCTCATGGACCCATAAGTCATGACTTCAAAGGTGCGTCTCAAGCTTCCACTTTTGTTTACCCCTCCTCTATGCCCCAGCCGCTGAGTAGAACTTCATACTTCAGTCTGATCCGGGGTGAGGTTTGGGACCTGAAGGATGAGTAATGTAGGATCATGATGAAACAGGGAGAGAACCTTATAGATGGGGGGTGGATAGAATAAAGTGGTTTCTTCCCCAGGAGATTGACCATCATGTTATATTCCGGCGGTGCTCCAAAATCATCAGGCATGTCAGGGAATCTCCAGTACTGACCCTCATGAAGACTGATTACTCTGCTTCTGTCTCCATTGCACACTTGAGAGTATTGGAACTAGGATCCCATCCAGTGCTTAATTTGTAAATAAAAAGGTGCTGGTGCCCAAGCCCTCATCTTAAACACGTGGCTCCTGCAATTAAATGTGTGAACATGGAATACTGAGGCGGCGTAATCGTGAAGCCATCTCGGGCCTCTTCAATTCATATAAAGCCACTCTCTGCCCCTTCTGATTATTCTTGCAGCTTTCTACTTTCTCCCTTTGTGACGCTTTTTAGCTTTCCCCTTCATCCGTCTTTCCCATTTGTGTTTTTTGCTCGCAGCAAATGCTTGAGGCCGAAGAATAAGCCCCGGCCCTCAAAAATAAGTGCTGATGCTCAGCACCGGAAACAACAAGCACAAATTAAGCACTGATCCCATCCCTTTTTATCTCCTGCTGAGGGCAGACAAGGAACCAAGAGGTGGGTTGGTCAAGCTTGAGAGGCAGGGACGTAACCAGAGGTATTTGTTTAGGGGGACATAGTCCTCCCAGATAACAAAAATAAGGAAGGGTCGAAGAAGGGAAGTGCTATCTCCATATCATTTTCGATATAATGCTGAAGCATGAGGGAAGTTTTAAAGCATGTAGTGCTAATTCTTTTGTTATATTTGTACTACTGTCCTGTTCTCCACCAATGACTTTTGGGAAATGTTTGTGAAAAAGTACACTTCAAAGCATGCAAATCAAAACAACATAGTCGAAAATAATTAACCAGACGATCTGTCTCTCCAAGCAATTGCTAGAAAAATGCTTGTCATTTCTTGGGCATAAAGCATATAATCATCTTCTTGACAAGTGGAAGAAGGTTATGGAAAACTTCACGTGTGGGTTACGTGTTCTCACTCAGACAAGTTTATTTAAAAAAAAATTGGAAAATGTTGCAACAAAACCACATTGGACAAATAACATTTGTGAACATTGAATTGAAAGTTAATAGAAGTGTACATATACTTGGGGATTATCCACAAGGAATATTTCAGAGAATTAGTGGGAAATGGTAATTAGCAATCATCCACAGGTGAGGTACACATTTGATAAACAGCCCGGAGCATCACAGGTTCAGCTGGGCATTAGCCAGATAATCACTGCACTAAGTGGGTGCCCCAAAGACATCACCAGTAGGATGAAGGTCTGAGATGTACGTTAGACACATGGCCAAAAATATGGTAGGGTGAGGAATGCACTTGAAAATAAGAAAAATAGTGTACTGGATTTAAGTGTTTGCTAAAGACATGAACAAAAACATCTGGTATCTGTGTTCACTGACACTAGGGGTCTTGTTGTTAAAGTGAGCACAGGATCTGGCTAATAATGCCAAAAGTATAAGTGTGGATCACCCTTCAACATTGCTGGAGTTCACTACAGCCTCAACCAACATATTTCTGAGTGTAGATGTGCAAATGAGGCACAGCCAAAAGGAGCACAGGATTGTGTATACATTACAGACTTCTCCAATGAATGTGTATTTTGAAGAAATGGGCAATCACATCAAGAATTGAGGGGCACACCAAAAAAACACTCACATTTATATATATACATTTTTATGTTGCACCTTGAAAATCTGGTGGGGTAACCTGAGAGGAACAGCTATAATATTGATGCAATATTTAATTTGCTTTCCAAACACCTTAAGGGCCATATTTATACTTTAAAAAAAATTACGCCGGCTAACACCATTTCTTTGCGCCGCTCGGGCGTCAAATTTATACTTTGATGCACGGCGGCGCAAACCACTGGTGTGAGTCATTTTTTTTACTCAAACCAATGCGTCACGTCGTAAAGAAAAACTACCTTAACTTGGCGAAAATGACTGTGAGCCGGTTTACGACACCGCAAACTGGATTGGCGCAGTTGTTTGATGCAATAGCGTCAAAAAGCGGAGCAAACACTGCAAAATGTGTTAAGGAGAGCCAAAATGGATCCCAGATGCTTGGACAGACCCCAGGAAGATGACAACAGACTAGGAACCAGCCAGGAGAACCCACACATGACCCAGGAGAGGGAGAAGAAGAAAAGAAAACATTGTTTCAGTGCAGAGGAGCAGGAAATTCTGGTGAAAGAGGTGAAGGAACACCAGCACCAACTGTTTGTCACCTCAAAGTTGCCAATTAGTAGGAGAGAGGCAATATGGCAACAAATTGTTGACAAGATAAACAGTGTGGCAGAAGTCTGGAAAACAGTAATCGAGTGCAAGAAACGCTGGCATGACTGCAAGACCAGGACAAAGGAAAAGATGGCCAGGAACAGGAAGGCAGCACTGCAGACTGGAGGTCGGAGTCCAGCACCGCAGGAGCCCCTGGACCACATGGAGGGGATAGTGGCAGCCGTCATCCCTGTGGAGATCATCACAGGGATCCAAGGACAGGACAGCGCAGGCTACCAGGACACAACACAGATGCAGGGTAAGTCGCATGAGGAATTAAAATGCACAAATGTTAACTGCAAGCAGGGGTGGGGGACATACCTACTACACAATGCATGTAAGTCATGATATTCAGGGAGTGGAATGGGTAAAGGGGCACAGCACTGGGGCATGGCCCGTTCAGAGGAAACCTGGGGCACAGTACTACACTACACCAACGACTTTTGCATGGGGGTAAGCTGCCATGCCAAGGATGTTGGAGAGGTAAATCCAGTCCAGGAGGGTAGGGTACAACATAAAACTGGCCTGCTGTCACACGTCAGCTGGTATTCTCCATACATGAACTAGGGATCAATTAACAGTCTCAGGCCATATTTGCAAGTGGAATTTTACAGTTGCCACTTGTAGGAAAGTACCATCTTGCCTGGCATGTTACTCCCATTTTTACTTGTGTGTCACTTTGTTTTTGCCTTTGTCACTGGGATCCTGCTAGCCAGGACCCCAGTGCTCATAGTTTGTGGCCTATATGTGCTCTCTGAGTGGTGCCTAACTGTATCACTGAGGCTCTGCTAACCAGAATCTCAGTGTTTATACTCTCTCTGCTTTTAAAATTGTCACTGCATGCTAGTGACCATTTTCGCCAATTCCGGTTGGCACACTGGAACACCTTTATAATTCCCTAGTATATGGTACCTAGGTACCCAGGATATTAGGGTTCCAGGAGATCCCTATGGGCTGCAGCATTTCTTTTGCCCCCAGACAATTCTTACACAGGCCTGCCACTGCAGCTGAGTGAAATAACATCCACGTTATTTCACAGCCATTTTACACTGCACTTAAGTAACTTATAAGTCACTTATATGTCTAACCCTCACTTGGTGAAGGTTAGGTGCAAAGTTACTAAGTGTGAGGGCACCCTGGCACTAGCCAAGATGCCCCCACATTGTTCAGGGTGATTTCCCCGGACTTTGTGAGTGCGGGGACACCATTATATGCATGAACTACATATAGGTCAATACCTGTATGTAGCTTCACAATGGTATTTCCGAACATGGCCATGTAACATGTGTAAGATCATGGAATTGTCCCCCAAGCCAAATCTGGTATTGGGGTGCCAATCTCATGAATCCCCGGGGCTCCAGCATGGACCCCGGGTGCTGCCAAACTAGCTCTCTGGGGTTTTACCTGCAGCTACTGCTGCTGCCAACCCTCAGACAGGTTTCTGCCCTCCTGGGGTCTGGGCAGCCCAGTCCCAAGAAGGCATAACAAAGGATTTCCTCTGAGAGAGTGTGTTACACCTTCTCCCTTTGGAAATAGGTGTTAAGGGCCTGAGAGGAGTAGCCTCTCCTGGCCTCTGGAAATGCTTTGAAGGGCACAGATGGTGCCCTCCTTGCATAAGTCAGTCTACACCGGTTCAGGGATCCCCCAGTCCCTGCTATGGTGCGAAACTGGACAAAGGAAAGGGGAGTGACCACTCTCCTGTCCATCACCACCCCAGGGGTGGTGCCCAGAGCTCCTCCAATGTGTCCAAGTCCTCTGCCATCTTGAATGCAAAGGTGTGAGGGCACAATTGAGACCAAGTGGCCAGTGCCAGCAGGTAAAGTCAGAGACCCCTCTTGATAGGCTCTTACCTGGTTAGGTAGCCAATCCTCCTCTGAGGGCTATTTAGGGTCTCTCCTGTGGGTTTCTCTGCATCTCCCTCTTTGACTTTTGCCAAGGATCGATCGCTGACTGCTCCAGGATGCCTGCAAAACCACAACAAAGTAGCAAGACGACTACCAGCAACATTGTAGCGCCTAATCCTGCAGGCTTTCTCAACTGTTTCCTGGTGGTGCATGCTCTGAGGGCTGTCTGCCTTCACCCTGCACTGGAAGCCAAGAAGAAATCTCCAGTGGGTCAACGGAATCTTACCCCTGCTAACGCAGACACCAAACTTCTGCATCACTGGTTCTCTGGGTCCCCTCTCATCTTCACGAGCGTGGTCCCTGGAACAAAGGAGCTGGATCCAAGTGACCCCGACAGTCCAGTGGTCCTTCTGTCCAAATTTGGTGCAGGTAAGTCCTTGCCTCCCCACGGCAGACAGTAATCCTGTGTACTGTGTGATCTGCAGCTGCTAGGGCTTCCGTTCACTTTTGCAAGGATTCCTTCGTGCACAGCACAGCCCATGTCCCCAGCACTCCATCCTGCATTGCTCAACTCGCTGAGTTGACCACCGACTTCGTGGGACCCTCTTTTGCTGTGTTGAGACAACCACCATGCTCAGATTTCTTGAATGCCTGTTCAAGTGCCTCTGTGGGTGCTGCCTTCTTTTGCGTGGACTCTCTCTACTGCAGAGTGCCCCCTCTGTCTCCTCCACCAAGGGGCGACCTCCTGGTCCTTCCTGGGCCCCGGCAGCCCCCATTATCTTCTACCATGACTCTTGCAGCTAGCAACGCTTTTTTGCAGTATTTCTGCATGGAAACAACCCTGCATCCTCCAGCACGCCATGGGACATCTTCAGACCAAAGGAGATGTTCCTAGCACCTTCCGTTGTTGCAGAATCTTTGGCTTCTTCCACCCAGAGGCAGCCCTTTTGCACCTTCATCCGGGGTTTAGTGGTCTCCTGCCCCCCCTGGACACTTTTGTGACTCTTGGACTTGGTCCCCTTACATTACAGGTCCTCAGGTCCAGGAATCCGTCTTCAGTGCTTTGCAGTCAGTTGTTGCCTTTGCAGAATCCCCTATCTCAACTTTACTGTATTTTGGGGGCAGTAGGGTAACTTTACTCCTACTTTTCAGGGTCTTGGGGTGGGGTATCTTGGACACCCTTAATGTTTTCTTACACTCCCAGCAACCCTCTACACACTACACTAGGCCTGGGGTCCCTTCGTGGTTCGCATTCCACTTTTGGAGTATATGGTTTGTGTTGCCTCTAGGCCTATTGTCTCCTATTGTGTTCTACAGTGTTTGCACTACTTTTCTAACTGTTTACTTACCTGATTTTGGTTTGTGTGTATATTTTGTGTATTTTACTTATCTCCTAAGGGAGTATATCCTCTGACATACTTTTGGCATATTGTCACTAAAATAAAGTACCTTTATTTTTAGTAACTCTGAGTTTCTTATGATATAGTGCTATATGATATAAGTGGTATAGTGGGAGCTTTGCATGTCTCCTAGCTCAGCCTAAGCTGCTCTGCTATAGCTATCTCTATCAGCCTAAGCTGCTAGAACACTACTAATGTATTACTAAGGGATAACTGGACCTGGCACAAGGTGTAAGTACCACAAGGTACCCACTATAAGCCAGGCCAGCCTCCTACACCACTACCACCTCAGCTGTGTGTGCAGGTCAAGTAGCTAATGGCAGTAACGTCCCCATGGATCAAACACACCCAAATTAGAGGGTTCAGGATGACAACTTCATCAATCCCCTGTAATCAATAAAACTGTTCTAATCCTGTCAAATGTGATTGTCCATAGTTGCAACAAACATCAGCCATTGCCATAAACATTATGAGGTACACACCACTAATGTCATACCCATGCTGCATATGTCAGGGTCCACCCTGTGCCTGGGTCACAATAGCTCCAATGACACCATGCAACATCCCAAATGTCATACTGTTCAGACAACAGCATTGAGGGGGAGGACATATGTCACCAGCTAGTGAAATTCACCCTCACAGTCAGAAGAGGAAATGGAACACTGCCAGGACCATCAGTGCAATCCAATGTAGCACACATTCCCCAACATCAGCATTACACACTACCAATGCTGGCTTCTGTAGTGTGCCATGCCAATGCTATACATAGTATATGATAGGTCTCAGCAACATATAGCTGGATGTGAAATATCTGAGACTGGCTCAGTTCCAGATTGTGAAGTGTAGTGCAAGTGCCATCAGAACAACCACAGCCAGTGCAAGGCCTCACCATGAGATTGTAAGAAGACGGAGGGTCGAGTAGGACAAGAAGTTGGCAATTCACAATTTGGCCAGAATCAACACCTAGAGGATGTGATGTTGACAAGTCCCCAAACTGACCACAATACATGTCACATGCAGGTGGGGCATAGACCATGGGAGAATGCTAATATTAAAGACAGGAGTAATGAACAGGAACCAAGTTCACAATGTGCAACAAATAGGAAGGCAGGCATGTCACATTACAAATCTCACAACACAGACACACTAATTGTACCATATCTCATTGCAGAGGACGATGGCTCTCCTGGGGATATGCCTGTCCTGGACTACCCTGATGACATGGAAGAAGAGCTGACAAACATCAGCCAGCAGATCCTCCAAGATTTCCTTGGGACCCTCCAGACCCCACCTTCAGTCGCAAGGAGGAGCACAGATACAGCAGCCATCAAAGAGGACACACCCACCACCCCAATTGTATGACCTGCCAGTTCCAACCCAGCTGAGGACTCTGACGACACTGGCACCAGCTTTGAGAGAACTGTAGTTGGAGAACAGCGGGAGCTGGCCAAGGTGGTGCAGGTGGGGATGGAAAATATGGCAGCCAGCCTCAAGGAGGTGCGTTCGTGCATGGTGTCAACTGCAGAACAGGCAGCAGCCATGCAAGGGCGAACATCAATCTGGCATGAACTTGAAAAAAGTGTGAATGAAATCAGCACAGCTGTAAGAGAGTTGACACAACACCTCCTACAACAAACCTTTCAACGCGTGCACAAATGCAATATTTCCCCCTCAGGGCTGACCTGGCTGCCTACCACAGTGATTTGGCTACTATTCTTAAGAACCAGCAGCTCCTCCTTGCTGCAGTACTGCCCTTAATAGCCCCACAGTTGGCAGCTACTGGGATGTCTGACTCCACATCTTCAAACACTGATGTGTGTGTTGCCCCTTCACAACCACCACCACAAAGGGCAGAGGTAACACAGTGTCCTCAATACCAAATCTGGTCCCAAAGTAGGTGAGATTGAAAACATACATCAATAATTAACAACACTTTGGGATCCATAGTAACCTTGACTGGTGGGTGCAATGGATGGCAGAATCTTAGCAAAGTACCTTTGGTGTAGCTGCCAATGTAACAACTCAATTGGGATTTGGTTGCAGGATGGGACACAAATGCAAATACTAAAGAGACACTGTTCAGCCATAGCAAGGCCCTGATCCCCAAGCATGTGACACATACTGTAAAGGATTACCTAAATATTTATTTAACAGTAAAAAAAGACAGATAAAACCTGGGGAATAACCTCACCTAACATAACCTGTCCTAACTACACATTACCCACAACAGGCCCTAACTAACCTAAGCTAAACTTACTTATCACATTTAACTAAACAATCTAAACATCAACCACCCACCCCCCTTATAAGACGGGACACATGGAAGACAACATATACTAACCTAAACACATACTATCTTATACTAAACAAATATATATTTGTTTGTATTTTTATAGTTTATATATTTTTTTAAAACCCCAAAACCCCAACATCATCCCCCTCCCATACACACATAATAAAAAACAGATATTAAAAGTATTATACCCCCACACCCAACCCACTACTACTAGCTAAACTAACAGCCTATTCTAACCTAACACTAAGCCCCCTAAACCCACTAATTTAAAGAACCAGGAAAGAGGAGGGAGGGGAGTGAATCATGGCTGAAGGGTATATTGTTCACAAGTTTGCCCTCTGCAGGGTCTTCTTTATGGCCCGTACCCTCTTATAACTTGTGCCACCTCCTGCTGCAGCCTGTTAATTTTCCTCAACATAAGTTCAATGTCACGTTGCATCCGTTGGAAATCTGTAGGGTCAATGACTGCAGCAGGGGTGGTCTGGGTGCCAGTTGAAGATGTAGGTCCGGTTGTCGGTGCCATGCGTGTAGGAGGAGGTGCAGGTGGTGCTGTGATAGGTCCGGGAGCCATGGAGGTTGATGGTCCTGCAGTGGTGTCCGCTATGGGTGGTGCCACCTGGGTGGTATTGGTGGTGCTGGTGGTGGTGGCTGTGGTGGACACTGAAGGGCCCCCTTGGGCAAATGCGCTCCACGCTTTCATGGAGATAACGCCGTGCCATGTGGCGGAACCCAGACTCCAAAGCAAGAATGTGGCAGTAACCCATCGCCCGGCACTGAAACTCCCGAATCTGGATGGCATTCATATTGGCTGCTGTTAAAAAAAAAAAAGATAAAACCAAACATTAGGTACTTCATTGTGTGATATAGCTACTGAAGTAAATTAGACAATACATCTAATGTACCAGAAACAGGCCATATCATCATACAGATCACAGATTGTCCCTGAGGAAGTACATGCCAACGCAGCCTACACATGTCCTATCTAACAGCACAGCAATGCTCTAAAACATGTGTAACAACTTAAATGACCTATGCATCATAGTTCAGCCATTTGTCACGTAAAAAATGGTGCACGTCCTCCACATGTGACAGGCCAACTAATGACTATCTTCTGGATGACAATCAAGGGCCACAAGATCTGTGATTTATAAATGGAATTGCCAGGATAGAATGCAGTTGCTAATCATGAGTGGGTATCCTAGTTTTGGACAAGTGATTTACAGATTTACATGTCTGTGTGCTAAATTTGGATCATCAGTCTGAGGTACACATTTCATAACCCTAAGCCTGTGCCCGAGGTGGGTGGGATGGACAAGCAACAAGTACTTTCCAACATCTAGGACACCCAGGAAGCTTTGGACAGCTGTACATGGGTTTGTGCAGTCCACCACAGGTAAGGAGGATGTCCAACTAGGATACACCCAAACCATTGACAATCCCATCCACATTTATGTTTGGAAATGCAGACAATTGTCAACGTCATTTAATACCACTAACACACGTTTTGCAACAAGCAGATAGATGCAAGCACACATCTGGCCATGATCTGCATGCATACCTATGACATTGTACTCAAGTGCCACATACATGTAGCACAACATGTTGAGCTACATGCTGGTAGGAAGTCAAACATACAGTCAAACATGTTCATTAGTGAACAGGGAGGCTCAAGTCTGTGGGTAAGACTTTGGCATCCCTATTCTGTGAGATTCAGGGTCTGACTTGCTGACTAAATCATAAATATGGTCCTCTGCTAAATTTTCTTAGTAAACGTTTTATCAACAAATGTCACCCTATTCACATGGCCATGCCCACAGGGCTGCACTACAATCCCAAAATATGACTATACGCTAATGATTGTCCAACTCAAAGATGGAAAACAAATGATACTCCACTCAAGTAACATATCCGATCATTTACCAGCACATCATACCTTGCTATGTGTCCAACACACAGGAGTCAACCACACAACAGCTGCAAACACAACACAGAACAGAAATATCAAGACTTACTGGAGATGTCTGGGTCCACAAATCGAGCCACCTCTCCAATTGTGTAGGGGGCAGGTCCACCTGTAAAGCATGGAAGGGAGAAATGTGCTCAATGTCTGTGCACTGTACAACACTTCCAAATACAATTACTGTGTGTAACATTAAATCTGAAAGTCCAGCCCCTCAGGCATGATGATACTGCAACAGACATAACACTGCAAACATGTACAGACCCGGTCACTGCAGTGAGTGATACACACATATCTTCACACATGCAGTGGCCCCAATTATCATGTGGTTGCAAACATGCTCCATCATTTGTTTGCAGACTCATTTATGGAGTGTATCCTCTCATCATTTGTATTAATGAGAGACATGCAAAGCCACTTTCCTGGAGCACTGCAATACCAGTCACTCAGGTATTGTGGCTTGGGCATCAAAGGGCAATCATTTACTGTGTGACACACCTGTGGGTTGATTTAAGGTCATGATTTATCATGCTTTCTATGGTCCCTTACATGTAGGGCCTGTGTTGTGTCTAGGTTACATATGCTACATTAACAGGGTACCCTGAGCCACATATTCCCCTTATGACACCATAATGGCAGGGATCCTGTGCATTATTTGGTGACAGTTTGAGGCTAGCCATGGATTGACCAGTTTTAATATTTGGATACAACAAGGAGATATATGTTGACAGTGTATATTGTAGTCATCCATGACAGACTGCATGGGCACAGGTGTAGTCATTGCACCTGAAATGTGTCACTCATTGCCCTGTTTACCCAATATGGGTTTCCGAAATCACAGATGAGCCACATTCATCATCTTACATTTGCCAATTTGGTTGATCAGCAGTTATACAGCAAACTGACACTGTGATATTATTAATACATAGTTTAGCAGATGTACCACTGTGTCAATCATGATGATGTAGGTTGCAATTTGTATGTACCTTCGGAATGACAGCAGTCACAGGAATGCTGGTCTTCTGATCTTAGCATACACCCATGTCAGTGATAGCCTCCATACTGGGAGGTTAGTTATTAAACATATGCTGCACTAGATCAGCATAGGTGTGCCAAACTAATCTAGCAAACTATTAGTCAACTTTATATGTATGATGGAATTGGTCAGGGGTCCCTTGCATGACATCATGCACTTAATCCATTGTGATCATGCATTCCCCAATGTCAGGTATCCCATGATGATTGCATAACTTATGAGAAGTACATGGCAATAGAGTAACACAGATGGCAAATGCATTAGCTCGGGTCCAGCTATTGTGACTAAGACCAATGTAAAACACACAGGTACAATGAACAGAGGGCCATGGATAGTTGTTACCCCTCAATTTGTATCCTTTGCTTCATTTTATGTGCCACAGGTATGGTAGGTAATACAACAAAGGAGGAATCCAGAAGGAAAAAATATAGACACAACTATTTAAGCGAAAACCACCATTTCTCACTGGAACTTAATTTCTTTTAATGTAATCAAACTAATTAAATCATAGTGTCAACGAATTACCTGTGCAACTAAAAAAACTAACCCACCAGATAAAATCTAAATATATACAAATCTGATACATAAAGCACCGCACACAACGAATACATTCGGGCACCGTAATATATAAAGCAAAAGGCTGCTTAAACCATCCAGTGGCAAGCAGTAGCAGAAACAGATAGTGACCGTAGTCCAAGGGGAGTATCTGGCTTCAGTGAGGGAAACCAATCACTGGAAAAAAGTCAGATACAATCCTCAAGTTATAAATCCAATAATTCAGAAATTCCGTTGGTCACTCCTTTGAGATAACAGTCGACGCGTTTCGGCCTTACAACATCCGGCCTCTTCAGGACAATGGAAAAGGTGCCTGTGTGTACAACAGCAAATTACTAAAAACCATTGCAACATGTAACCACTAAATCCACTACCAGATGGAGCGAAAACCACATCTGTTCACCATAGAACACCCAAGTGTACAACATGAAAACAATTATTAGTTGGGCGATTCAGAGAGCTGAATAGTCCATAGAACCCTATAAACTAAGAGATAAGGTGAAAATAGACATAGAGACAGCCCGTGATGGGAAACTAAGAATGATGCAAACAATATGAATAAAAACTGGAAAACACCTTAAGAGGGCAATACTGCCAAGAAATTAGTAAACCATAATAATATATGTAACAAAAATATATGCGGGGAACGTAGAGAGAGGGAGACTGACCTTACGGCAGAAGATGCAAATATGCATCAAGTAAATGTTCGGTAAGAAACAACTGAGAACTCGAGCGCTGCTGGAAAAAGCACAAAATATAATAAATGAATAAGGAGCTAAGGATAGAACTAATGCAGGACTTGTAAGCGCCTCGCGCTGAAAAGCGAAGATGAAAACGGGCGCATTCCTTATCTAAATCCACGTACCTCTTAATAAGCGGCAAACCGGCATCATCAATTCCCGGAAACCTACTTATAAGTAAAACGAGCTAACCAAGAGCGCGTATAAATAGAACAGCCTGCCGAGGTCAGGTGCCTCTCGCTACGTATCCCCGTCATAAACATAGACGCGGTACCTCAAAATAGGTGGCTCTCTGCACAACACAAGTGCGGCGGCCATTTTGTAATGTTATAATAGGATGGCATATAATGGGACAAACAAGGTGCAACTTTTAAAATGAGGCATCCATAACAATATTAATCGCAATAATCCAAATACGAAACTTAACAAAAAAAACATAAAAAGGAAAAATTACATTAAGACACTGAAAGCAGTTACAAAAACTGAGCAGGCAGCACATATATAATTAAGAGATGAATCCAAGCTAGCCCACCCAATATTATTCAAACATAAAAAGAATTATATTTAAACTATATAAACAGCTGTTATGTATACTATTAATCTAGACAGACAGCTGTACATATAATAAGCTCACTGCTATACATATACCAAACGATGTACATCGTAAATATTACACATGCATTCGTACTAAAACTAATCAACAAAAAATCATGATAATGCAATAATGACACAATAAATACCATCTCTAGGGCTGGAAGGCGCACACACAGTTCATCCTAAGAAAAAAAGAAAGAAAGAGAAAAAGGGAGGAAGAAAAAAGGGCGGAAAGGAGAAGGAGCTATACAGAACGAATCAAGCTAGGCCAATAGCAATTCAATTAAATTAAGGCCCACATTTCTGAAAAATCATTTAAACCTCTACGGGCCGTCCCAAATCTTTCTATGAAGCGTGCTTCCATTCTATCAAGAGTGGGGGATGTCAGACTTCCCATTTTAGTTTTATCCACTACATACAGGATAGACCATCTGATGTCTTCAGGGCAATGGCCCTGTTCAATGTAGTGATCCACCATAGGGGCACCATGCACCGCGCATCTAATCCTGGACATATGTTGCAAAATCCGTGTTTTCACAGGTTGTGTCGTCTGACCAATATAGGTCAGTGAACAAGGGCAAGTGATACAATATATCAAGTAACGAGTGTTACAGTTGGAGAAACAACGTAAATGATGGATTTTTCCATTCAGTTGCACCTGTCTACTCTTCTCAGTATATTGACAAGCCAAGCAATTCATACATTGAAAGTGACCAACAACTGGCGGAAGTGATAACATGCTTCTTAAATCAGCCTTTTGTTTATCCTTAGAAATAAACGGAGCATGTACTAAAGAGTCATAGATGTTGCAACCTCTTTTAATGGCAAACAAGGGTTTATCTAGCCCTACGGGCAAGAGTAACTTCCAATTCTTTTCAATAATGGACCTAATGCGATTCGCTTTAGGATTATAAGTCCATACACATGTCAGAGGACAGGCGCTTTTTTTCGGCTTCGGAACTAACAAGTGTTCACGAGGGGTATACCATGCTCGTTTGCGGGCCCCTTTGACGATTTTCTTAGGATAACCCCTATTAATCAGTCTAGATGTCAAAGATTCCGCATTTTGGAAATAATCTTCTTTAGTAGTGCAATTGCGGCGAATCCGCAAAAATTGACCGTAGGGTAAATTCTCCTTCAGGGACCGAGGGTGGTTACTCGAAAAATGTAGAAGAGTATTTCGATCAGTAGTTTTTTTTATAAAGATTCACCGAAATATACCCTTCAGTCGATTGGATCCATAGATCTAAAAAATTGATCCGTTTAGAGTCAGAGAACAATGTAAACTTAAGGTCCGGAGTTAAATGATTGATCCACTGGTGGAAAGCAGTGAGCATCTCAGAGTCACCTTCCCAAATCATGAAAATGTCGTCAATATATCGTAACCACATTTTAATGTGGTTATGGAAGGGATTACTTGTGTCAACACAGCTATGGTAGGTAGCACCAAACATCATGATATGAACCTGTGTGCATTACTTTTGGCATCCATCCCTAATTTAATTGCGCACAACCAAGTCAAACTATCAGCCTAAGATGTTACCTGAGGTCAGAAATAACTTGTTTCGTATGTGTCAGAATCCAGTTCAGACATGTATCCGAAATAATTGGGGGACACATTAATTCTTGAAAATATCTGGATTAAAAACATGTCTTTCCTGGTACACTCACAGACCATGCATAAAACATATGTTAGAGCCACATTTGCATCATCGATTGACGTGAAGGCAGCACTAATTTACAGGCTCCAGTTGTGTTTGGTAAGTTAGTGCAGCTGTTGTATCAACAAATGACAGTAATGTGTAGGAATTATTGTATAACTCACGGCAACTGTATGTTTAACTTGCATTCCACATGTCCAAAAACATTGCCTGCAGCATATGAACAAATCTGCTACTGTCGCTACAGGGCATTTAAATGTGCACATTACTCTGAATTGTACTCACCAACAGGGCCACCAATCACAATCCCCAGGTGGTCGAGCAGGTCTTGCTCCCTGGCAACCAGGTCAGCCCAACGGTGTTTTAGCTGGTGGTCGTTGCACGGTTTTTTATATATTCTATTAGGATGGTACAGGACCTTTGCCCACCGGAGCCTCCTTGCCATTGTGTGATACCCCTGTATCACCCGCCCACCTGCTTCAATCATTAATGGGAGGAAGTGGCACACCAGCCAAAGAAATCCCCTCAGCTCCTCCTCTCGCTTTCTACCAAGACATGGCATACCCAACATGTTTGAAAAAAAAGAAGGAATTAAGGGGTACAGAGGATAATAAAGGGAAAGGAGGAGAGGGAAAGGAAAAGTAAAGAACACTACAACAGCCCAACTATCCCAAAACTAACACTACCCACAACAGACTCCCAACAGTACAAAGACAAAATTAGACACCAAAAATGATAAAAATACACTTACACAGGATACCACAGACACTTAGAAAACACAAAAAGACAATATAAAGAGCACACAGGAGACAAATTCACAATATTCACAGAGAGACAGGTCCAAACACAGCCACAAAGTCAAGGAAAATCACAGACTGCAAACTGAAAGTGAAAGTACACCCACTGTACCAATTCTGTAAACAGGATATCCTATTACATCACTTCCTGCCTCAAATGCGGTGCGTCTTTATTCTTATGCGTCAAAATATTATAACGCTTACAGTCATTTTTTTTTTTACGCACATGCTTAGAAATTACCCCGCATCCATATTTTCAATTTTTTTCATAGTTAACCAATTTCATGGGGTACAATGTGGGAATTACCGCTCAGAGCCAATGGATGTATCATGGCAGTGAGCGTCATTTTTCAACGCATATGCTGGATTTTTTGACGCATGTGCGTCTTTTTTTATGCATATGCATCAACATTTCTTTTTTTACTGGGTGTGGGTCATTTCTCAATTGTATTAGTACATGACAGGTATGACTATACAGAGATACGCTGTTTGCACCTACATTGTGCATTCAGGTATGTGGGCACATGTGGCAGATCTGACTACTGCGGACCATGATCCTCTAGTTGTTGTACCGGATTTGCACTCTTCACTGACCCAATAGATGCCCAAACGTGTGGAATACAAATTGGTATTATCCAGTTTGAGAAGGTTGTACGTCAATAGAGGATAGCAAGGCTACGCAACTCAATACAGTAACTCATTGCCTGTGTGTCAATGTGTGTGAATTGGCTCTTACAAATGTAGTGAACATCACAAGACGTGTTTTCTTAAATGTGCTTGTATGCATGTGTTGTCAATGTGGCCAACCATCAGATGCAATTCAGTGCGGAAATGAGAAAGGAAATGTATTTGTCATACACGTAGCAACAAATGCTGTGTGAACTTCTCAGATTTTTTAGGACATAAGTATTTTCAATGACAAACCATGCACAGGATAGCTAGAAGACGGTTGGCACAGGATAGCTAGAAGACGGTTGATGATGGCAAAGTTCCAAGACTAGGCCATCACATGTCCTGGAATGTTGGATACAAATTCCTGGGCACTTGTTTGTATACTACCCATGAGTCAGGCATTGGAAAATGCTATGTGGCTATGGTGTTTGTGACACGGATTCTCAAAACCAATCCACAAATGAAATGTCACACCACAGTTTGAGTCATATAAATGACCTATGTTTCTCCTGTGGCAGTGGAGGACCAGCAGACCAAGCAGCACGTGTTCACATATTTCCAGTGGTTAGATGCACAAAGGTGGCCAGTTTGTGTGGGGGCCAATGTTTAGCCTGTATCATTATAGGGGTCCATGTTGTCACAGTTACGTGCAGGTCTAGTCATGAGTCTGTGTAGCGATTCCCTGCATTAACAAAGAATCCTTCACAGCTGAATTGAATGAAAGACAAAGAGGAACAGAAAACACACATGGGGATAGTCCAGCTATGAGACTACAGAAGTTTTATGAGCCTGACAACAGGGCAACCTTGGTGTCCTCACAAAGTTAATGAATCAGTAATTTTAAACCTGCAGGTTTCCTCACAACATTTGTATACAGGGTGGCCTCTAAAATTCCCACTGCATCCGGGAACATCAGTGTCTCTGTGCTGATTAACCCCACAGCTATTTACCACGCGAGCCCCATCAGTATTTTGGGGGCAATGTGAATCAGTGTGTGGATCGTCAGGGTACAAACATGTGTTTACATTTCATGCACATTATCTAAAGCTGTTTGTTGTGCTGGAGGCACCATACCCAATCCAGGCATACAGCCATGGTACACTGTCACTATTTGTCACTCATGCATATATGAAACCCAGACAAGGGATGGGCCATGATTAGGCTATTTGAAGACAAGTTCCACTCCATGATACGATAAGTAAACTGATTACGCTATACAATGTATTTGAGTATTCATTGTAGACCTACCTGACACAATACCCCAGGAGGAGAGTGAGGGCATGGAAAGCAACTATGAGACAAATGTAGCCACAGGGAACTTTTATGGTAACACAAAGACAGGAACCAGTCAGGCTAACAGAATGCAGGGTCAATTAGGAACAAAAATTAACAAGGCAAATACACAGTGAGCAGACTGATACTGGTCAAAGGTGGAACAACACTTTGGAAAATGAAAACTGTATTTGTCCTGTGTGCTGCAACATTACACAATAACCCAAGCTCTGTGTTACCCAAGTGATTTATTCGGCAATGCATAACAGTGATATACATTTACTGGCAGTTTCTATGCCGTTCCAGGCAGCTGCAAGGGCAGTGCATGTTCAAATGGCTGGTCTGCATGGAGGTGTACACACGTGTGTGCAGCTTCAGTCTCTCACAAGTCCTGTAGGTGAGAATCAAGTTCAAAGGGCCAACAGTACCTTTCACATGGGAAGCAATGGACAGGTGATTACATGTCCTACAGACTACAAGGCAGTGCATTATCTGACCAGACGTCCATGCAGACAGAAGAACAATGACTATGGCATACCATACTAAAGAGGGAAGCACACTGGAGTCAGAATGTGAGTCTGGGTGTGTGTAGATGAGGGATTATCTGGGTACAAATAGTCCATTTCCAGGGCCCCCTCGAGAAGAGTGGGAAGAGACAGAGAACATGCAGTGACAGGACTTATGACCTGGGATGGCATGTGCAGGGGATGTCTTGTGAGCAATACTGGTCATACCTGGGGCACTTGTGCTATCCATTTGCTGCTTACATGGATTTCTTGTCACACACACTCCTTGCAAAGATAGCTGCTGTCACACTTACTGCTGTCAAGGGTCTGGTCATACCTTCTTGTTACCAATGCTATACCACATCCCCTGCCTCATGTTTGAGGCATTTTTTTCGTTAGTGAATGATGGTGTCTTAGTTGTGTGCCATATGCTGCAATGAACCATGTTGCCTACATGTATGTGCGAAATAGCTGTGGTCCTCTGCTATTGCCCTTCAAATGTGAAATGGACAGGATATATGTCATTTACAGTGTGTGTGAAGTTGGGTGTACATTCATACCCATCAAATGTGATGTGGATTTTTCAGTATCCTAATATGTAATCCTGCAATGCTCCATGAGGCTACACTCTGATTATGAATCTTAGGGATAATGTGATGCAAAAATGATTACCCAGACCATGATATAGTGATTAGTATAGGTATTTAATGACATATGGTAATCAGGTACCCCTGATCAGCTGAAAGAGAAAATGAGTGAGAAAATGTTGATGTTGCTTGCACCATGATTATCACTCTGCAAGGCAGTTGTTCTCTTGTGTTGTCTGTGACCCATCTGTGTTTGTGTTATTGTGTGGAATCCTAGGCTTCTACGATGTACCATCAGCATTGTGTTGTTTCATTATCTGAACTGGTGTTTGTCCGATTGACCGGATGTCGGCGGTATTTTTGTAGAGTTGCAGTACATTGTGTACTCCCTTGTATTATGTCAGGTGAAAGAGGTGTCCATGTGTCTTAACTGGGAGTGACATGATACTTCCATACACAGAATCAATTCCACAGTGGTGGTAACACGGTTGCATCTACATGGCCTGGATATCCCATTCAATATAACATATGCAAACAAATTTGTTAAACATCAGTGAGGCCCTTTGATTTGGCAAGGTGACAATGTACAACACATCTCCATAGGTTATCGGCACTGACGTGTTGACAATTGACAATGCACAAATATCCCATGTGTGACAAGTTCTCTGCAGACCTATTTCTCTGCCTTTGCTGAGTCGACTCATGTTCAAACGTGTACCTATACTACTGAACCTGTTCCAGTTTTTCTGGCTAACTTGGTTGTGAGGTTGTCGTTTACAGTGTCAGAAGGTCCATATGCCTGTACAACTGTTGTGTGTGTGTGGAATTGTCTCAAACCGTATGTGTAGGAATGTGCACTTTCAATAGTGTCATATCAATATGTGTTCTTAGCACAGTCCACTTGCTTATTGGTAGTGGGCAATGTCAGAGCAGGAGTGATGTGAGATATTGGTACAGCCTCATTGATTCCATGTCACCTTCATTGTAGTCATCATCATCATGCCATATGTCTCATGGTGTTTGACCTACAGCAAAACACATTGCACACATTTTACACAGTACGTATTGGTTGGAAGGGTGTTTGATTGAGTGTTATTGATGTGATATTGAAAGATTATTCTTCCAAGTTGTACTGCCAGTTAAGGCCATGTCATTGTGTTGTTTTTAAATTGTTCCCTTGTGTCTGTGGAGTGGCATCTGTTGTTATTTGGAACTGTCATTTGTCCATAGGTGTGTATCCCATTGGGTGAGGATATCAAAGATGCCTAGCGGTGTCACAACCTCAGTGTCTTCCTGGCTACGTGTCAACGTAGTGGTGTATGTGTTGTTTGTCCTAGAGGGTTGCTGTGCTGTGTGTATATACGTAGGTTGCTGTACTTACCAACAAGTAGGCCATTTCCATATTGTCCATCCCGGAAGTGTTGATTGATGGTGCAGTGACGGAAGATGAATGAATCATGTACACTCCCAGGATACTTTTCCACGATGTTGGTGATCAATCCCCGGTGATCGACAATGTCCTACACATTGATGGAGTGTGTGTGCTTCCTGTTGCGGTACAGATGCTCAGTTGCAGCAGGTGGCACAATGCATACATGTATGCAGTCAATGGCATCAAGCATGTGTGGGAAGCTGTTGGTTTGGTAGAAGCCCTGTTTGGTCTCCTGCTGCTTCTGCTGTGTGTTGGGAAAGCTGAGTGGCGGGTGTGAGGGAGATGATGGCATCAAATACCTTGGGTAGGAAGGCAGAGAATGAGGGCTGTGAGATCCCAGCAACCAGGGCACCAGTGGTTTGAAAGGAGCCAATTGCCAACATGTGGAGGACAGCTAGCAGCTTGGTTTCTGGTGGAATGGTATTCGGTGTCTGCAAGCTGGGTGCCAACTGTTGAATGCCTTGCCAGTTGAGTCTGTACCTCTCGATGATGTCTTGTTGCCGGAGTCCCAAAAGGGTTGTCCTGGTGCGGAATATCCTCTCCTGCCTTCTGCGTTTCCTTTGGGGTCCCTGCAGGTGTTTTGGAAGCTGTTGTTGTTGGTCCTGTGCTCTGCGTTTGTATGCATGGTGGATATAAAGCACCTCCATGTCTTCCTTTTGGAGCTCTGCTGTTGCTTCTGTGTGTTTTCCTTAAGTAGTGGTGTGTTTGCCCCATTTTAACGCCTGCCCTGACCCAGGTGTTATTTTTTTACACAATTGAGCTGTCGTAATTTTCTGACTCCGCCTCCCGGCCGTGCCGGATTTTTGCACGGTAGCATAAATATGGTGCACGGGTGTTTAAGTAATTTTTGGGATGGGAACGCCTACCTTGAATGTCATTAACGCAAGGCGGTTTCCCGCATCCCGAAAATGACACACACGGCAGAATTTTGGCGTTCACAGGCTCGGGTGTCATTGTATAAATATGGTGCAAGGTTTTCGCCGAATGTGCGTCAGGAGGGTTGACTGTCCAGCACCATAAGGGACAGGTATCATTGACAGAAAGATCCACATTTTACAGCCCACCATGCTGACCAAAACCACACAAAAACACCATTCTTAAACCCACTTACTCTTAGCACTGTTGAGCAGCTTCATTGCATGGCATAACCACAGAAAAGTCCATTGGTTGAGAAGTATTAACATTGGACAGTTCCACTAACCATACTTCAAGGAGCTAATGAAGAAAGTCTAATACTTCACAGAACTTTTGTAATGATAAAGACTTGGCAGAAAAATTCTAGGCTACTAATACAGGACAGGTTCGCAAACTGACCTCACAACAATCTCTTCAAACTACCAAAGCTGGACAGGTCCACTGGACCAAACACTGCTCGGCATACTGCTTGTCAACAACAAATCCATATACAGCTCAGGCTACTACAGGGATTCCAGGGTAGCAACAAAGCAGCTGCGTGCCCACAGCACTGCTTCTGCTGAAACCCTATTGCCTAGAGAGGTGTATGTGAGCCACTGTCTGCCTTAGGGGAAGCTATGGATTCAAGCTGTTAGATCAAAGCTAACCCTGAGCATGAAGAAATTACCAAAAAGTACTCTAAAAATTATCTAGTGATCAGAAATGCATGACTTATTAGCTGATAGCCACTAACCAATAATAATGCATTCCACAGAAATATTTGACAATGGCCTTTATACATACTGGTAATCTTCATTATTCCAAGTACAACCCCCTCAATCCAGTCCTTGCTCTTTTAGCTTGAGTCTCACCTCAGGCTACTACTTTCTACCCCACAAAAAACATTAAATTGTGCTCTGTCCCTGCTTCCCTGGCTACAAAAGAACCCCCTTTACTTTTATTAGCAAGACAGACAGTGCATAAAACAAAGTCACAAAGGGGGTGGGAAGGAGGAGTGCATGACTGAGATCAAGACAACCAAGCCTTGGAGTAAACAGAAGAATGCATGTGGATAACTGTGTTATCTATTTATTGCCCTTCATCCTTGTCCTAGTCCTTACTCTGTGAGGGTGTAACAAGCACTATCACCCTCCTTCACACCGCCAGAGACCAGGCAATCCACTAGAATCATCAAAGTTTCTCTTAAAGCAACAGAAAGATCCCAATATTTCACAAAATGTAGCAAAAACAAAGAGCAGGATGCAGGATATCAACGTCCTCTCCTATACCAATGACACACAATCATTCACTCTCTCACAGACAAGATGCCCAGTGCCCATATCAAGTTCAATGCCTGCATAAAATTGCCCACTGGATGAAGACTGTCTAAAGCTGAACACCGTTAAGACCGGAATCATGATCTTCTGGAAGAGCACATCATTGTGGGACTGCCCCTGGTGGCGAACAGAGCTAGGGCTGACACCCACCAGCACTAGACACACCAAAAAACTCTGGATCATCATTGATAGCAAGCTTGACATGACCGCCCATGTCAATGCTGTCACCACGTCATGCTTCTATACATTGAACATGCTGAGGAATATTTTCAAATGGCTTGCAATCACCACATGGAAAACCGTTATGTATGCCCTGGTCACAAGCAAGATGGACTAAGGGAACACCCTGTATGCCAGGATCAACAAAAAAAACTTACTAGAAGGCTCCAAACCATTTAGAACTTATGCGGCCAGAATCACTCAACCTTCCACACTCACATCAAACTACACCAGAAGGAGCTCCCCATTCACAAATGAGCGCACTTCAAACTCCTCATCCACACTTTCAAGGCACCACATACTGGCCCATCATACCTCAACATTCTCGTTTCTTTCACATACTTTCCGGGAACCTCTGCTCCTCTGAAGTCCTACTTGCACAGATCCTAAGCATACAGAAAACCAGATTCCGTGGTCTAGCCTTCTCCTACAGCACTCCTAAAGCATGGAAAATCCTGCAGCTACACATAAGAGCCTCCTCTCTTAAATTACGCAAGATGCTGAAAACCTGGCTTTTTGAGTAGTCCCACTGTTCCCTAGGTATGCCTAGACCTGCACCTGCTTAGCGCCAGGACAGTCTCCTGAATGATAGTGTGCTGTACAAATCTGCATAAGATAACAAAACCAAATCACAGGCCAGGAAAAACATCAAAGTGAGACCAAAAAAATTTCAGACACCAAAGGACCCAGGACCAAAGTACCAGATACAACCAACAGGAGCAAAAAGCAGCAAGGAAAAAGTAGGCACATAGCCAAGGAGAGACATGGTAGCCCAGTACCAACACATCACCATGCACAATGGATCAGAACAGCAAGAGGAGCAGACTTGGACCAGGAAGGCTAAGAGACCAAATCAGAAAACTACAGGGCCAAAAATGCTACGGAGCATGAAAAACTCATGATACCCTGTGGGATGCACTGTTCGGGTCAGCACCATGCATTATCAGGCAGGCAAGCGGGCACCACCAGAAAAGCCACTGAAAGACCAGAACCAGTAGCAGGCAGATCCATGTTCAGTACCAGGAAAAGCCACCACCTTATGGAAAAGTAATGTAGACACAGGTGAGGACATGGATACTGCCGCCAGCACCACCTGAATCCAAAGTCACAAAAAAAAACAACACAAAACAAAAGCCAGAAGGGAAGCTACCACTAAGAACAGGCTGAGCAGAGACCTACACCTCTATAGCTTGGAGAAGAATGACAAGGAACCCTTTGCTTACAAAGAACAGGTTATGATCAAGAACAGCTGACCCGCAGGATTGAACATCTAAACAGGGCCACAATCACAATGTTACTGAGCAAAAAGAGAGGCCATGAGAGATCCTGAGTGTTAGAAATAGGATCTCTAGTTGGCAGTCGGTTTGCACCCTGTCCAAGTAGGGACCCTCACTCTAGTCAGGATAAGGAAAATACCTGCTCAGATAACCCCTGCTTACCCCCTTGGTAGCTTGGCACGAGCAGTCAGGCTTATATGAGAAGCAATGTGTAAAGCATTTGCACATAGCACATACTAATAAGTGAAAACACTACAAAAGGACACCACACCAGTTTCAGAAAAATAGCCAATATTTATCTGTGTAAACAAGAGCAAAATAAAAACAAATCCAACATACAGTGTTACAGATATGAATTTTGCAAGATTTGCTCAAAAATACAGTTCCTTGAAGTCGATAGCTCCACCTGGGGCTATCACGGCGTCGTGACCAACAAAACCAACAGTTCAGGCCAGCCGCATCATTGCGGGACAGCTACGGTGTCGGGAAGACCCAGAAAACTGTACCTTTGGAATTGCAGGGCATCGCTGATGTCACGTTGTCGGTTCCAGAGTTGATGCGGGGGTCGTCTGGCCCTTGAAGTCACAAACATTGCAGGTCGAGCTCCGGGCTGATGAAGTCAGGAGTGTGGATGGCGTCTGGGCTGCAGTGCGAAGCGGGACGATGCGATGTGCGGTGCTCACAGGTCACAGTGCAGACAGCAGCTCGGTGATGGCATCCAGCGAAGTCGGTGAGACCACAGCTGCAGTGTGAAGCGGGCGGTGCGACGTGCGGTGTCACCAGGTCATGGTGCAGGCATCAGCGTCATGGTTGCTCAAGTACTTTCATCGGTAGGTCCAAGCTGGCAGTGCAGGATGGGACGGTGCTTCGTGACCCTCACAAGCGGTGTCTACAGGTCACGTGCAGGCAGGGATGCCTGGTGACAACACTGGAGCCGATGGTGCTGGCGTTGGTGGACAGGTGCTGCAGTGCGGGAAGGGATGATGCTTCGTGTACCTCACAAGTGGTGTCCAGAGGCCACAGTGCAGGGAGCAGTGCCCGTGTCAGCAGTAGCATCGTCATCTGGGATGCCCAGGCTGCAGTCTGAGCAGGTGATTCCTGAGTGCGGGGCCCACAAGTCGTGGTGCGAGCAGCAGCTCGGTGAAGTCGTCCAATGACGGCATCAGTGAGACCAGGGTCACAGTGCGAAGTGAGGCAGTACAGCTCCGTGTGGCATCAGCAGGTCACGGTGCAGGCCAACGGCGTCGTTGGCAGCGTTGCAGTGGTTTCTCCTCTTGAACAGTACAAAACACACAGTTCCCAGTGCTGCAAGTCAAGGAAACTGAAGTCTTTGGTGTCTCTGAGACTTCCAACAGGAGGCAAGCTCTACTCCAAGCCCTTGGAGAAGTTTCTCAAGCAAGACACACAGCAAAGTTCACCCTTAGCACTCTTTTCAGGCAGAAGCAGCCAGTCCAGCAAAGCAACACAGTGAAGGGACAGTACTACTCCTCCAGCTCTTCAGCTCTTCTCCTTGGCAGAGGTTCCTCTTGATTCCAGAAAGATTCTAAAAGTTTTGGGTTTTGGGTCTTCTTCTTATACCCCTTTCTGCCTTTGAAGTTGACAAACAGGCACAGTCCTTTCAGGTGTGATAAACCACTCCTCCCTCCCCTCTAGCTCATATGGCTCATCAGTATATGGAGGCTAAAGCCCCGCCCCCTTTGTGTCACTGTCTAGAGAGGTGCAAAACAGCCCAACTGTCAAACTGACCCAGACAGACAATCCACAAACAGGCAGAGTCACAGAATGTTTTTTTTTTTAAATCTGTTTATTGAGTTTGTCAAATTATTTACAGTGGTATAAATATAATAACAAATTATTATACCAAGTTATCTTACATTTAAAGCACCCTGTCAACCATTACAGTGCAGCTACAGATCTCTCAGTTGAAAGGAGGAAAAAAAAAAAAAAAGGAAAGAACAATGAACCACCATTCAACAGGGAAAGAAAGTTGCTCGCCGGAGGTTCAAACTTGTGTCTGAGTGTTTGTGGGGAGAGAGAGAGGGAGAGCGGGAGCGGAGGAGGAGAGGAAGTCCATGAGGAGGACAAAGGAGAAAGAGGAGGTGGAATGATAGTGCCATGGTGCTGCAGAAGCCCCCACTCCAAGCGACGGGAGCTGTCCGCTGCAGAGGACCCGATATGGTCCTCAAGCACATGTGGGGGTCCTAATAATGCAATCGCGGGCGCTATATGTGTGAGATCCAGAAGTGGGACTACCCTACAGGGCAGTCCTGGTACCCAAAGTTTGCACCCCCCCCCCATATCTTGTATCTCCGATTCCAAGTGTCTGGTTAGGCCTGCGCAGCATCTGATCAGGTTAATGAAGCAACCTTGGTTCAAGGAGGCCGGGTGTCATCCTTCTGCTCCAGCTGTTTTATGGAGGAGTCCCACGTGTCTGCCCCTTTAACCACTATCGCGTAGCGCGTGTAGCACCTGCGCCTCTTCTCTAGCCCAATGCAACAGCTCAGATGACCAACGACGTATGTCTGAAGCGCTGGACGATTTCTATTTGATCGCTATTAGGCGTTTGAAAAGAACAAACACAAGGTCCACACATCTGTGTCTTTGCTTCTCTCTCACACGCCACAACGCACCCCCAGCAGACAAGATTCAGTAGTAGGGAGTAAGGGCAATCCCGACCAGACAGCCGTCTGTGCCGTAACATCCTGCCATACGTGGAGTACCGATGGGCAACTCTACGTCATGTGAAGAAAGTCAGCTTCTAATTTCCCGCACCTCGGGCAATCTGGGGTAGAATGCAGAAACATATGATTTATCCTGGCTGGAGTGAGATATGTCTGATGTAAATAGTTAAATTGAGTGTATCGGAAACTAGCATTCCGCGACACCTCTCGTGTGGTTGTAAGCGCTGTATTCCAAGTTTGTGTAGAGAGAGGTGAAAGCAAGGCTGCCTCCCACCTGATCTTTGCTTGTGTTTGTGCTTCCTCAGGGCAAGCCTGTAATATTTTATATATGCAGGAGATATCAGATTGCGCGCCCGAGTTCACCAGTAGTTCGTGAAGAACCGTTGATGTTTGCGGTTCAACATTGCCATTCCCCCATGCACTACGCACCAGCCGCTGCAAAGCCCCATGCACAAGAAATTTGCCCTGGCCCAGATCGTATGTTCTCGCTAGTGTCTCGTATGGTAGAAGGCGCCCTCCCCAAAAATATCTCTGATAGTATGTATACCCTTCGTGGCCCAGGCGGCCAGTCTAAACTGCCCTTTTATCTAGTCTATTCCGGGGATAGCGAGCAGGGGGATCCTAGGCGAATACGGCTGGCCTGCCCCCTCACCATCACGTGTCGGCGCCAAACCCAGTCAGCCACTCCCATCAGAATATTACTATAGGACGACGGACCATCTCGGCCGATGAGCCATCTCAATATATACGAGTGTCCCAGTGAGGCACCCACCTCACGTCCCTCCGAGCCGAGGGGGTTGCACATCCAGCTCATAATCCAGTGTATCTGTGCTGCTGCATAGTACAGCTCGAACTGTGGCACGCCCATCCCCCCCCTTTCTGGTGGCAGATAGGTCCTAGCTAGGGCTACTCGACGGCGTCCTCTGCCTCATATCAGTTCTGTCAATAAACTGGTCAAGGGTGCAAAGAAAATCTTGGAAATTTTTTGCGGCAAGGCCGAGAAGTAATACAATACTCGGGGGAGGACAATAATTTTAGCTATTGCCACTCTCCCTAAGGGAGAGAGTGAGAGTGAGCACCAGAAGGGCACTGAGCCTCTTATGGACCTAAATATCCGATCCAGGTTCCCTTCCCTTAAATCTAGTGTGTCGTGGTAGATCTGCACCACTAAGTATTTGAAAGTGGTATGACACCACTGCAGGTCATGTGTGGTGAGTGCGTCTCTCTGCGGTCCTGGGATCGGTTGCATCGGAAACAAACATGATTTCAACCAATCGCAGTAAATCCGACAGGGATTCAGAGCGATTGCGTAGATATATTAGCGCATCATCCGCATATAGATCATTTGATGTTCGCTTCCATCTAGGATATCCCAATGCGGAGCCGCGGCACACAGCCACGCTGCAAGTGGTTCGATTGCTATTGCGAACAGGAGTGGCGATAGGGGGCAACCCTGTCTGGTGCCTCTGCCTATTGCAAACCCCTCAGATGTGATCCCACCCATCTTAACTCTTGCTTTCGGGTCCGTGTTTAAAGTTGATACCCAGGGCATGAATGTATTGCCAAATCCCATGTGCCTCAATGCCTCCATCAGAAATGGCCAGCCTAGCGTGTCAAATGCTTTTTCTACATCTAGAGATACTGCTACTCGTGCGTGGTCTAATTCTGGGGTGTCAGCTATGAGCCTTAAGAGGCATCTGATATTGATGAAGGTGCTGCGGTCGGGTATGAAACCGGACTGGTCCGGGTGAACCAGGGTTGGCATCAGTGGTAGGAGGCGGTTTTGTGAAGGACCACTATTGTTGCTTCTCGCTGTGACTCTGGGAGGCGACCCCGTTCATACGCCTCCGTTAGCATTTCCAGGTAGGGTGTCAACGTCTGAGCTGAGAAGATCTGATAGTACTCAGCTGGGAGTCCGTCCCCACCAGGGGCTTTATTGGACTAATTGCCTCAAAGCTTGCTGGATCTCGTCCATTTCTATGGGTTTCTCCAAATCAAGTAATTGTGATTCTGTCAAGTGAGTTAACTGAGATGCCTGGAAAAATTCCCTCATCTGCTCCGGGGGCGGGAGGGGCCCAGCCTTGTACAGAGTGGCATAATATTGTCTTAAAGCCTAATTTATCTCTAGCTGTGTATTGACTATGTCTCCCGTGGCTAGATGGATGGTGTTTATAGGGGTGTGTTGTTGTTCGCCTTTCACTAGCCAGGCCAATAATTTGCTGGAACTATCCCCCTCGGCGTGCACTCGAGCTACGTAATGTCGATAATCAAATTTCCTTAAGCTCGCATCGGCCTCGTCCATTGTTTCTTTAGTAGTCCAGTCATATCACCTAGGTTTCCCTCATCAGTCACTGCCCTCCTCTCTGCCCCACATAACTTCTCCTCAATGCTATGTAGCTCTGAGATTAATGTGCGACGAACTCCGCAAGCCGCCGACATACACAAGCCCCGTACCACCACCTTATGTCCGTCCCACCCAACCGCCCACGATGATGCCGACCGGGTGTTTATTTTAAAGTATGATTCTATGCCATCCACCAGTTCAGCTCGGAAGGGGGGATCTCGCAATAGGGAAGGTTGGAGACGCCAGGTGGGAATGCGTGTAATTGTCCTCCCCCAACGTACAGCGGCAACCAGCGGGCAATGATCTGATAAAGTCTTAGCCAGATACAATGCACTGTCCATGAGGTGAGTGAGCTCACCTGAACACAGTAGAAGTCTATCCGGGTGTCCAGATGGTGCGCTGGGGAGAAGGACGAGTATTCCCTGTCTGTGGGATGTGAGCCCCTCCAGACATCGTGGAGTCTCCTATCCAGCAACCAGGTCCGAGCACCTGGGAGAGTCTCCTGCTATGTGCGCCCTCGAGTGGAGGGTGGGATCTATCCATGATTACGTCTTGCACGCAGTTGAAGTCCACCCCAGATACTGGGCATTGACAGGTCCCGTGACAGTAGTGCATAAGTAGACAACAGAAAATCTCCCTGCTTAGCATTGGGTGCATATATTCCCGTTATGGACAGCTGTTTCCCATCCAATTCCCCTGTAAAATGGACATATCTGCCTTCTGCATCTATTTTCCCGCCTAACTGTGTAGGGGACTCCGGGAGCAATCCATACCATCACCCCTCTTGCAAATGCTGACGTTTTGGTGCAATATATCGAACCCGACCACTTCTTGCTAATTTTACCCGTTTTGTGAGTCGCTAGGTGGGTCTCTTGAAGTACAGTTATGTGTATTTTATGACGTTTAAGGTAAACGTGTATTCTGCAGCTTTTGGGGATATTAGCCATACCCCTCGTGTTCCAGGTTAAGATGTCATATATAGCCGTAGTGTTGTAATCGATGTGTACCACCGCGCCACCCCTCCCAGCTGAAGTGCATCATGTCCTGGGGCCCCCCCTGTACCCTACCCCCACCTTCCCACCCCGCAAGCATGAAAGAAGTGGCTTGCAAAGAAAAGGTAGAAAGATGCAATAAAACGCACAGTAACCAGAGCAACAGAAAACTATGTGGCACAACCGGTGCCAACTGATACACCAGTCTGTTCAAGGTCCATTCGGTAACCCATATGAGTGTAGGGGTGTGGATGGGGAGAATACGGGTCGTCGTGTGTCCTCAGCCCATGCGGATGATCATGCCTCCCCTGCGGTCTCGATCGTTCAGCCCCCCGGCAGCTTTGTCCCAGTAGAGCAAGAGCAAACTCCGCATCCCATTCCGCCCATGGTTCCAACCTTGTCTCGGCCAAGGGGAGAGTGTGACAAGCTCGGGACACGGGCCCCAGGCATCCGCGGCAGCGCGAACTACATTTGGGCCACATATGACTCATAATGATCCTGTATGTTACTGAGAGCTCAGAGCTTGGCTTGACTAGTCCCACATGCACTGTCTCAGATGTCATTGGCCGTACGTGGTGTCAGAGCAGGGCCAAATATAAGTGGCGATGAAGGAGGTCTTGGGTGGCCCCGTGAAGAGCCCGAGTCTGTGTCCCTTATTTCACCTCTGAGCAATGTTTGGGCAGTTGCAAACATATTAGCCTCTCTTAGGGCTTGTGCCTGTTTGTCTGCGGCCTGTGATTTTGATGGGCGCGATTTGATCACAGTGTTCGTTTTTTTTTTCCTTCGGGGGCGTTGGACGAGCCAGTCCCCATTCATGTTGCCTCCTCTACTGGGTCCACAAGACCCTTGGCATGGAGCCATGTCCATACATCTTCTGATGACGGGAAGAAGAGGGTTCCATCGCCGTCCACCACTCGCAGTCGGGCCGGAAACAAGAGGGAGTAAGTTATGTTCTTGTCTCGTAGTACTTGCTTTACTTTGGTGAAAGTGGCGCGTCTGTGTCCTGACCACTGATTAACGCACTGGGTGGCCTGCCCCTGATATATATCACATATATATCAGGGGCAGAGATTTAAACTGATTGTTGATGGGCCGTGAGCAGAGCTCGAACTAAGCGGCCACTCTGGCCGCCATCTTGACCACGCCCCCAGAGTCACAGAATGGTTTAAGCAAGAAAATGCCTACTTTGTAAAAGTGGCATTTTCAAACACACGATTTAAAAACCAACTTCACTAAAGATGTATTTTTAAATTGTGAGTTCAGAGACCCTAAACTCCCCATTTTTATCTGCTCACAAAGGGAATCTGTGCTTTAAGGATATTTAAAGGCATGTTAACCTGTGAGAAAGATAGGACTTGCACAGTGAAAACCGAATTTGGCAGTATTTCAATGTTAGGACATATAAAGCACACTAGTATATATCCTAACTTAAACATACACTGCACCCTGCTCCTGGGGATACCAAGTGCTTACCCCAGGGGTGCCTGACATGTAGTAAAAGGGAAGGTTTAGGCCTGGCAAGTGGGTACACTTGCCAAGTCGAATTGGCAGTTTAAAACTGCACACACAGACACTGCAGTGGCAGGTCTGAGCCATGTTTACAGGGCTACTAATGTGGGTGGCACAACTAGTGCAGCAGGCCTACTAGTAGCATTTGATTTACAGGCTCATGGCACCTCTAGTGCACTTTACTAGGGACTTACTAGTAAATTAAATATGCCAATCATAGATAAACCAATCAACAGTACATTTTACACAGAGAGCCTTTGCACGTTAACACTGTTTTAGCAGTGGTAAAGTGCCCAGAGTCCTAAAGCCAACAAAAAAACGTTCAGAAAAATTAGGAGTAAGGAGGCAAAAACACTGGGGATGACCCTGCAAGAAGGGCCAGGTGCAACACTGAGGAAGAAGGTCACAATGCAATTGATTGAATGTCCACAGCCATTGAGTGGAAGCACAAAGATAAACGAAAAGGGAGACAGCATGCAAACCTTAACAATGACCACTTATGAAGGACAGGAGGACATGACAATCAGGCCCAGTGTCCTATTAGTATCAACAAATACCAGGGCAAGTCACTGAAAGCAGACACCACATGGCTACCAAACAGAAGGAAGCCCATCCAAGAAGATAACCTGCTAACGGTGGGTAAACCCCACAAATCATGAACAAACAGATGGAATTGTTTACAGAACTGGGGAACAGCACATTTGCAAACTTTCGACTGTAACTAATGCAGGGGATACATACCCCCAATCCGTAGGGTGTGCAGGGACTGTGCCACTCACTTGACCACTGAAACATCACTCTACTGAGAAATGCAGGCTTGAGAGGAGTGACCAAATCTGTCCAAAAGTGGCACAGAATACCAGTGCAAGAGGCTGGAGATGTGGAGAACTCTAAGTAAGAGCCACCAACTCAGATGGGAATGCCAAAGCCGCTGTGGTAGGATTGATAGTGCATTGCCTGCAATGGACTCAGACACTTGCATTGTGGCCAAGGGGTGTGTTAAATCAACAAAGGTGATCTTTCAGGGCAAAGCCCAGCAACAATGCAGTCAGAGGGATCAAACAAGCCCTAAAAGCAACACAATGCACAAAATACCAGCCAGACGAGCCTAGAACACAGCAAACCAAGCTAGAAAGTGGTAAGCCTCAGGGACGGCCACAGACCCACATTCACAAGTCAGGAACAGAAGCAGGGAAGGAAAAGTGAAACAGTTGGGGAGGACCCTAACCTGCCAATTGAGAGCCCTGGTAGGGTAGGATTGGATGAAGACAGTGACAACAGGTGCCATGATCCAAAAAGCAGTGAGGCCTACAAGCCCACAACGACCAGGCCTAAAATAAGTGGCAACTGGTTTTCTAATGCCCAAGAAAGAAAACACAGGGGCAGAAGCCCAAGGAAGGAAGCATTTCAGAGGGACACAGCTAGGCAGCTTCAAATGCACACAAATGTAAGGTGCAGCAGTAGAGCAAACCAGCATAACACCGCACGCCAGAAAACAGTACAGGAGGTCACAGAGAGGGGACCATGAACATGGACACATGAGGCAAACGTCAGCCATAACTACTACAAAATGAACAGCACATAGTTTGTAAAGAGAGACAGCCAAGAAGGGCACTTCTCTCCCTCTAGGGAGGGGGATGGAGTGGAAGCCCCATGAAAAAGAAGAAAGTCCTAGTGCAAAAACAGAGCCAGTGTACTAAAACAAGACTTTAAAGGAGGCAATCCCAGAGAAAATGATGAATCCCAGGCAGGAAATTAGGTAGCTGGAACATAGAGAAACATACCGTCCATATCAAAAACACCCATGTTGCTGCAGCAGAGACAAAGAAAAAGTGTCTCCATCCTCCCCAAACACCTCTAATCACAGCCAAGTGGTCATGTGCAGGGGAAGCCAAAGAGCAGAGCCATCAAGGTAGACCGCACAGACCAGGTCCAAAGCAAACAGACACTGAACCCAGTCCAACAAGATAAACCCCAGAGATGCCAAAAAAAACAAAGAGAGTGTGCCGTAATCCATCAAAACAGCCTTGCACTAGGGTCCCAAAAACAAAGGGATAGAGCGTGTACCCACTGGAGCAGGACTGTTCTGAGGCCAGGGGGAACACTCCAGTATAACCATACATGACAATCCCAAATTCAGGCAACACACTGCTGATTTGTGTAGCAAAAACTTAACACTTTCCTGCATTTAAATGTTAGTCTATAGGAAATTATTATTTTCTGTCCTCAAAATGTTTGGCATGTAAGGTACAGCAGGTGAGCTCTGCACCAGCGAAAACAAAGCCATAGCCTGAGGTGCAACATACCTGTCTGCTGAAGGATAGTAATAATCGGAAAACACCTGAGAAACCCAAACCTAACAATCAGATTAGCAAGAAACAACCCATTTCTGGATGGAGACTTTAAGAACGGGATATAAAAGGGCGGGGAGTCCTTATGTACTGTCGAGGCAAGCTAAAAAATATAGATTTTTTCGGGGTAGCAAAGTACTTAACCTGGCTCCAAGGTATGGCTCAACTTCAGAGTAAGGAATGGGACGACAAACATATACAGGAAATAATAGAGGGTTGCATTTTTACTGTGCAGGTAGAGAAAGTGCAAAAAAATTCACCAGCTTATGCCATTAAGTATTTTTCATATCATCAACTGTGTCAGAAGCAACGGGATAATTTCCTCTGATGTAGTTATGTGACGTGAATTTCTGTGATGGGTACAGTCCATGACTTCTACTCCGGCTGCTCAACTTCATGCTTGCCCAGTACCCTACTCTCCCTATCCTGTTTTTGGCCTCCCGGTACCCAGTAATTCTGCCTTTTGTCTGTGCTTCCTGCCCTGTTCCTTGCATACATTCTACCCTTGGTTTACTTTGCCTTTCATATTCTCCTGTCTTTCTGCCTAATAACAAGCAACTAAAATTAATTTCCTTACCAATGGATGTTTAATCAAATACACACATATTCAGGTTTCACTGAACACCCCAGGCCTCAAGATCTGGTGTCACTGCACTTGCTACACCTTTATTGGCTACGCCCCATTAACGTCATTCCCATATAACTCATGATTGCACTAATTATTAATTGGAAAAAGGAAACATGAAAAATCCTACCTCATTTTGGTCATTTAATATTTGCATGGTATTGGCATGCACACCCACTGCAGGACAGCACCAAAGGCATAGTAAACCGAAGAGACTGTCAGCAAGGGCAGTGCAGGCCCTGATATTCATGGACTCCTCTATGCACCATGCGCAAAGTTGTGTGGTGCCACGTGCTGCAGCAGGCAGATTGTGAAACGTGCTGCAGGGTCTGGCACACAGGCCTGTCACTTGCTGCGCACTGCTAAGTAATAAACGATATCCCACTGGCGTCTTGGTACCAAGATCTCAACGTGCTCCTGTGTGACTCTGAGAAACTGTCCCTGCTGCTCACAGGAAGTCAAAAACTGTATAGGATTCATATATCTTTCTCTCTACAGCATGCAGAGGCTGAACTAATCGGAGACATGCCCGCATAGCCCCTCACCCCGGCCTCCGTCCTGCCTGTTTCTTTTTCATAGAAGATGCCGGAACTGCATCCCACATGCATCCCAAACCCCTTGTCACACTCACTGCAGCCACCTAACTGTTCCTTGTTGCTTTCTTTTTTACCGGACTGACTTTCTGCGCAGCCTGTAGCAACATTGCATAACAGAACACTTTAAGTGTTGCACAGGAATATGGAAAGTATAAAGCTGAGGCCCAAGGTTTTTAGTGGGGCCAATTAAAAATATGGACTGGCCTGGACCTGCCAGTTCCCTCGCCTCATCCTCCTATAGCTACAGCTGAATGTATGATGGAACAACGAATGCTGGAACCACGCATGCCTGAACAACGCGGTCGGAACAACGACCGCATTGTTACCACAAATGCCTTTACCACTCATGCCTTTACAATGAATTTTCGTTGTAAAAGCATGCCTAGTAAAGGCATGTGTGGGAATGGCATGCGTGGTTCTAGCATGCGACCCTCCCACCTGCCCTAAGGCCCAGAAGTACCTCACCCCTAATACTAAAACTACTCCAACCCTCCACCACTAAAACAAAACTACCCTGGATACCTCCCACCCCTAAAAACCTAGCTACCCTGATCCCCTGAAACCCCAAAAAACCAAAATACCCCAACCCCTGCCCATAAAAACCTGACTACCCCTAAAACCCCACCCCACCCCCAAAAAACCAAACTAGCCCGATCCCACCTCCAAAAACAAAACTACCCCACCCCACACCCCCAAAAACAAAACTACCCCGACCCCCACCCCCAAAACCAAACTACCCCGTTCCCCCACCCCCTAAAACCAAACTACCCGACCCTCCACCCTAAAAACAAAAGTACCCCAATCTCCCATGCCCAAAAACCTAACTACCCTGATTCCCCACTCACCACCCCCAAAAACCAAACTACCTTGACCCCCCTACCCCTGCCCCTAAAAACCTAACTACCCTGATCCCCCATCCCCATCCCCATCCCCACCCCCAAAAACCAAACAACCCCAATCCTCCACCCCCAAAAGCAAAACTACCCCACCCCAAAAACAATAGTACCCCAATCCCCCACCCCCAAAACCAAACTACTCCACTCCACCCCAAAAACAAAAGTACTGGCACCTCTAAAAACAGAACCACCCCAACACTGCCCCTAAAAATAGAACTACCTTAATCCCCCACCCCTAAAAACAGAACTACCTCGATCCCCCACACCTAAAAATCCAAACTAACCCGACCCCCCTGCCCCATGCCCTTAATCCACCCCACCCCTAAATACTACCCCGCAACCCTGCCCCATCCCCTCTTACCTGACTGTGTCATCTTTCCCTTTTCCTCTGCCTTAACCACGCATGTGCATTGTTCAGCAGATGCGTGGTTAAGGCTGGAAAAAAGGGAGTCATTGTTCACACGAGGGTGGCTCCACTTGCGTTAACAACGTAATCATTGTTCCGGAGTCGTTGTTCTGGACGTTTTCCGCTACAACCCTGTGGAGAGAGGGGACAGCAGGGGAACATGGAACAGTGAACAGTATGGCCTGGCACTAGTGGGCCCCGCTGATACAAGGGGGATTACTATTGTGGCGTTGTGGCTGGGGGTGGAATGACCAGAACAGAACTACCCTGACCTGCTTTGAACTGTACTGAACTGGCCAGACACTGAAACGGGATGGTACAGGGTTGCACGGCCTGGGTATCTTCACACAAAAATGAAACGCTTTTGGACTATCTTTTTGTGGGTAGGACAAGAGGGGATGAGATGAAAGAGGACTAATGTGATGAACCTCCCCTCCCCGGCAGGTAAGGATTTGTACTGAAATATCACTAATTTATTGTTTAATTTTCATGCTGGATTCCATTTTCTGTTGCCTTAAATGTGCGAGCGGTGTCCTTTCAGTTATGTGTTTCGAAAACAAAAATAATGTTTGCACAAGGCATAAAAAAACAAAAAACTTCTCTGCATGGTTGCAGTGAACCTGGGGCCTAGCACAGCAAAACGTAAGTATTTTCAGCACAGCCTTCTCAATGGCTGCTCCTCTGTAAGTACAGGATCTTTGCTTAACAGGCAGGCTGTTGTAGACCAGGGCAGTAGAGTACATTACTATATTACACCTTGTGGAGGAGAGTAAAGCTCGCCATCCTCTGAATGAGGGTCATACTTCGAAAGTGATGTCTGTTTTTATAAGGAACAATTACTTTTCAAGATAAGTGGACTGTAGTGAGCTATCCCAAGCCTCCCACATCAGAGAAAGAACAGACTGTGATGTCCATTGCAGGGCTTTCCAGCGGTGAAGAAGGCGTCCTCATACCATTTAGTGCAAATAGACCTGACACTACTGATGCATCGTCAAATTCTCTACATCAATAATGTATTTTAAACTAAAATTAAGACAGTATTTATATTTCTAAATGTAGTACGTGTACATATTTAACTATGTATGGATTTAGTCAACATTAGAATAGTATACAAGGTAAATCACCATATTTAATATGAGATTTAGTTTTTCTGTTTTCGAAGCATCATAAGGAGCAATTGATAAGAATATGCATAAGGGGTAGGTTACATTTAAAATACATTCAAAGAAGAACTAAGGATATAATAACGTATTTGACTAACATTCAAATTAGACATAAAATACTTAATACATAATTATAAGACAGTTAACAGAATTTAATGTTAGATATTTATTTATTGTGAGTTTTGTGTAGCACTGCGTTATCTTTCTATTACATCACAACTCCATATGAATTGACAACATAAGGATGAATTAAGAGACGTGAAACAAGAGAAACTTGCATCTGATCAGATGGCCCAAATCGGAATAGTTGAGCCTTTGGGAGTTTTATGAGTGGTATGTGATTGAGTAGGTGTCTCTATGAGTGGTTGACAGCATTACACAGAGTGCTTAATTTGTAAATAAAAACGTGCCGGTGCCCAAAAGCCCTCCTGTTAAAAATGCGGCTCCTGCAATTAAATGTGCGAACACGGAATACTGAGACAGCATAATCCTGAAGCCATCTCGGGCGTCTTCAATCAGTTTGAAGCCACTCCCAGCCCCTTCAGCTCACTCTTGCAGCTTTCTGCTTTCGCCCTTTGTGACGCTTTTTCGTTGTTTTCTTTCTCCATCTTTCCCATATGTGTCTTTTTCTCACAGCAAATTCTTGAGGCAGAAAAATAAAGTGCCGGTGCTCTGCACCGGAAACAACAAGCACAAATTAAGCACTGGTTACACAGTCTGGGGCTCTGGACTCCATAGACCTTGTCTTAAACTACCTGTTTCTTGAATGAATATTTATGGGTCAGGTGAGGAGAAGATGCAAGGAGGTTTCTGGAGGGAGAACACTGCTGTCAATTTCTGGAGATATTCTGTGATTTGCCCCAGTGTGCCTTGTTGACCCTGCAGAAAACCTTGAATTTGATCCTGGCCTCACCTGCAAGCCAGAGGAGAGCCTTCCTGGTGGGCTTGACGTGGTCATATTTGTGGAGACTTAGGCATAGCTTTGATGAAATTAAAGATGGATTGGTTCCAGTATTGCGTTTAGGGGTAGAAAAACGATTGTTTGCTGTTCACAAATATACCTGATTGTAGTATCTTTACGACTGTGAAGTCGCTGCACAAAAAAAGAGAATTTTCTGTGCAGAGACTCCCCAGTTGTAAAGATACTACACATATTACACAAAAGTTTAAGTTTACTTTTGTGAATCAGGACAACATTTTCATGCAGGTGTAGGGATGCTTTAGTGTGGTCGAGGTAATAATAAAGTGCAAGAAAGAATGAATCTTGATTATTTAGTAATAATGTATGTAGTGCGACTACATTACTCATAGGTCAACATATTTTCAGTAGATGTAGGAACATAACAATTCTGTAAACATAATAGTCTGTTGATTACCTTTAAAAATGGATGAGCAGAGGGCAGATGACAGCTGGCTAAGGAGCGAGTGCACCCATTAAAGCATCCTAATACAGCGTATTTTAAAACAAAGAATCCAGGCCCAGCAATTCGTAGAGGAAAAGTGGCACATTTTCCTGCTTGCAAAAATAGTCTTGATTTTTTGTATTATCTATTATTTTTCTGTATCTCATAGATATAAAGCAAATCAGCTTAGAATTTTGATAGTTATGGCATCACACTATTTGAATTTTGAGACCTTTGTGTAATTTCACAGACAGCAATCTCTTTGATTCATAGTGTAATCCATGGATTTACAGAATGTTTGAGCCATCTGACAGTGATATGAAATAGTTTGGATGTTACTGAAAATATGCCAATTTCTTTCAGGTGCTGGCCTCCTTTCAAACATGCAACTGACAATGATATTTGTTTTTGATGGTGGGGAAGGCTTAATAACAGAAGTGTTTTTAGTTTAAAGTAATAACTGAGAAAGCCCATTATTATTCTTGCTCTAATCTCTTTACGCCATCAGAAAAGACATCAGTCTGCTTTAAAAGGATTCTCGCCAACTAAAACTTAGAGGCATGTTTTATCATCAAGTTCTCTCCTTGGATGTAGATTCATCCAGACGGGCTCCACCTCTCAACTCCAGACAGCACTTTAGATCTTGATTCAAAACAGAGGAGATCTCGAACTAAAAGGGTGTCCCTACAATTTAATACGTATTTTATTCTTGTGGTCCTCTAGCAAGGGTAAAAGCAAGTCAAACGCTATTGCAGTTAATTAAGTTCTCCTGCATCTATGAGTGGGTCTACATGTTTCAGCTGATTTTATATTTGTTCTCATAGGTCATTCTGCCTTCTTCAGGACCAATGAAAATCCTTAATAATTATATTGTCAAAGCTGCACACACCACACACCATTTGTAATTTACACTCAGCTACAGGGTCACATTCATATGTACATGCAACACATACAAAATGATCTGATATTTCCAGTTTATTATCTGGGTACAACGAAATCATATTTTTTTGTAATTCATACCTCAAGTATCATATGTTCTGTGTCACTCTCTGTGCTCACTCTCCAGCTCACAGTAGCCTATTTCACGGTAGCCAACGCTTATAGGTAACCACCTATTTCAATGGAAAATACCTATCAAATGCTGAATTACCTCTTTCCTTTCCCCCATTTTCTCCTTCTTCTTCTCCTCACTTTTTCCTTCCTTCACGTAAAGCCATCTCTAATGGGAAGATTATCTTTCTGAAAGAGCAGATTCAATTACTTCTCTTTCTAACCCAATGTATGCCTCTCAAGGTGCGTGCTGCACAAATGTAAAGAATTGCAATTTCCTAGTTTCAAATCTCTGCGAATCTCAATTAGAAGATCGAAATTCTGTATGTACATACAATTTGAGGCCAAAAATTGCAAGTGACTACTCAGTCGCAATGCAATTTTGGAATTTTGAATTTGGACTAGAGTTGCAAATTGCGAACACAACTGCAAATAGAAAAAAAACACTTGCTTGTCATGGGTAATCACTCCTGAACCAGGAAGTGCCTCAAAGTTCTTGCCTTGAAAGCAGCCTGAGTGGATTTGGAGTGGAGATGGACAGCAGCTGCCATTTCTAGCACAGCTAGCAGTAGCCCTTCAGAAGCTCCATCACCATCAATGGCCAGACAAAGTGGAGAAAAGGATGCAAAAGGCAGAAAAAGAAAAAATTAAGTCCTCAGAGAAGGAGTTGGAACTCCTGGCTGAAGAGTGCTGTAACAACCATAAGGTACTGTTTGGAAGGGCATCCATGACAGTCCCAGGCTCTCAAAATGCAACAGAAAAGTAATGCTGTAGGAGTCACCCACTGCTCCATTGATGAAATCCAGAAGAGGTGGTATGACCACAGGTCCTGTACAAAAGAAACTGTGGCAACACGACTCGCAGAATCCTGGGCAACAGGAGGTGGCCCCTCAACTGAACCCCACTCACTGCACTGGAGACCATGGTTGAGACCACCCTGGAGCCTGAAGCTGCTGTGGAAATTAGAAACACAGTACCTGTGTACCTTAGTACCTGGAACCTTACAAAATAAGTGTGAATTCTTAACCATTGTCACATCTCAGAATCTACACCAATGCCCATGAACTGTAGCATACATCAGACAGTTGTTCCTTAAGTTAGTAAAATATGTACCTTAATAGAGCATTATGGGACATGTGGTCAAAAAGTCAACACCGGAGTCACATGCGTAAATTTATTGGGATAGTGCTTTCAAAATATACACATTGACATCTCATTATATCAGTGAGTAAACATAATTTAATTATTTTCCACAGATCTCCCTGAGTAACATAGTGATGACACAAATGTAAAGGGAGTGGAGGACTCAAACACAAACATAGCAGCTGAGCAACCGATTTCCATTACCAGTCACCCAAGCACAACTCCAGCCCCAATGTAGCACTGCCTCATTGTCACCAAAGGCAACATTAATGGAGGTCAACTGAGTCACTCTGACTTCCAGTCCCATCTAGCATCCGTGTGTGAGGCAACAACATCAGCGTATTGCACTGCATTTGCACAGTTGGTGCCATGAAGCACAGCACGCTGTGGATCCTGAAACCACTGCATAGTTGTTTTGAGGTGTTGAGGCATCCATGATCCAAAATTCAGCATCTGCAACACAAGCAGATGAAACTCAAGAAAAGGAAGATGCAGAACATGCAACAATTAATGTAATTTGCCTTTAACAACAATGGGACACAATTGGGAACTATTAACACCAAAATGGACAGCCTCACTATCACCATAGAAAAACTATTCCAGCACATTGCGAATTACTATGCATGGAGACCGAAGTACTGCGACTAGGATGGACAGCCTAATCAATTTGTTTGGTCATTTGGCCAATGGCACTTCCACTCTATCCAAGAGAACAGTTACCCTGCAGATGGAAATGGGACACTTTAGTGGTGACATTGCCAGGGCCATAGGGCAGATCACGTCTGCAGTTCAGGTGCTACAAAATGCATGGATCAGAGATGGTGTTTGAAATACCCCTCAGGATAGTGAGGACGTCTCAAGTGTTAGCAGCATCTCTACCAGTGATGCACGAGCCCTGCGACACAGCAGGAGCTGTACTCCTGCTTGAGAACCCGTGGGGGCAGATCATGTTGAACATAGCCACAGAAGGCAGTGAAGAACACATCATATTATTTAGTTGTTGTTTTTTTGGTGATGTAACCAACACTTGCTTGTACTTTACTAACCACTAGGTTGTCATACAGTTTAAAACACAATCAATCGATATAGTAGCCTGACATTAAAGGTTGCTTTAGTTTGCTGCATCAACTCAGCTTTCATCACGTTAGTAAGTTTATTGTCACATAGAACTTACCTTGAGAAGACCCCATCTGCATCTCCCCTCAACTGATGTACCCTGTACCTGACATTTGACCGCCGCATTTATATGCATCATTATGTAACATCACTTTACCTTATAAATAGCCATCCTCGAAATCCCCTCTTTCCAGGCGTTGGTGTATTCCACTGTGCCTGAAGATGTATGAGTCATGGGTGTTTCCTGGGTATTTTGCCACTATATCTGTAGTTACATTATACACACCACATACAACTTGGATATTGAGGGAATTTGTATTTTTCCTATTCCGAAACAGGTATTCTATGTGGGATGGAGAACAAATAGGAACAATTGTTCCTCCTACACACCCTCAGACATGGGGGAATTAAGCCAACTGATAAAATTTTAATTTTGAGCTTTAGATTTCCTCTGCATTTCTGTGTAGGTATATGTACCTGTTGATGTGTAGGAGCATGGCATCTAGGAACTTCTGAAGAAATATGTGACAATGCAATTTGTCAACTCCACAAGCAATGGCAATCACTCCTTGGTAGCTGCCTGTGGACAAAGTGAGCAGTCAGCACAACACCTGCACATTAGTGGGGATGGAACTGCGGTGCAGCCGACTGATTTTAAAATGTGGTTTCGGCAAATCAATTAAATCTCATATCACTGCTCTACTTAGCCTGTATTTTCACGTTTCATCCTCTGTTTGTTGGAAAATGGTAAGCCTGATTTCAAATATCTCTCCTGTCTCCTCCTTTTGCTCCTCCTCCTTTGCTGAACAGCCAGTTGCTGCATCCTCTTCGCAATCACATTGAGGGCAGCCATTGTGGAACCCCCCTGGTGCATTCCAGGCCACATTTTATAGTTTTCACACAGTCACCACCTAAAATGAGTTTGTGCTAAATTGCAAGGGCAAGTGTGCATTTTTGCGTCTAGTCGCTAATTGCAACAGCCTCAACCACAAGGTTTGCAAGTCACAACCCCATAATTTGTATTTGCAACTCGCAAATATCACCCCCCAAAAAATACTGACTTGCTCATCTGTAGCATCGTAATATCTGATTTGGAAATGGCATCCGTACATTATGAAACACCACTTTTCCTGTCACTAACGTATTGGCAACAGATTTGTGAGTTGCAGCACTTTTGTACATCTAGCCCAAAATCCTCAAAGGTATACTTTTGCCCTCATATCTTACAGTTCCCTTTCATCTTTCACTTGCTTCTTACCACTGTCGCAGTTCTGTCAAGCATACTCCAATACTCATCAAACCTTCTGTCACCTCCTCCTATATCTTTTCAAATTACTTGTATACATTGTTGACCACAAACTATTAGCATACATCACTGCCTGTTCTCTCCATTTTGCCTTCCAATTATAGTTTACTGCCAGTCACAAACCATCGAGCTATCATACTCCTTACTATTTTGATCATTAAGTCTCGCCTACAGTCAGTTTTATCTGTCTGTTTTCAGATATATTTTATCTCAAATAAAATACATAGAGGGGGCTTTGAGTCAGCCCCTTGCTCATCCAAGCATGGCTTTTTTGTATACCTCACTTCAATGACCCTGAGTTATTGGCTTTACTACCTATTCTTTTTGTTCCACCCCTTACCGCTGCTTTGATTGGATGAATTGTATCCATCCACTGCTGACATCCTTGAACTTTTTTATTTATGTGTTAGTATCCCATGGTAGCATGTGCCCTCCTGACTTCACTCTCTCCATCCTTCTCGCATTTCTTACTGACCCCCAACTTGTCCATTGTTCCTCTGCCACTCATTATTGTTTTTTTAGTTTACATTTGAATTGCATATGCAAAGGCTTAGCAGCTGTGCACTGCTACGAGGCCTTTTCTTCCTCGCTCGTCAATTGCTTCTCTACACACTCCTTTACAACCCCCACTTTCTTATTTAAAAAAAATAATAATGATGGACTGGCAGCTTATATCTGTGTGGTATTGCCAGGCATACATTATTTATCACTCCAAAATGGTAGTCAACCTTGAAGTAGTAAATTGACAATAGCTTATTACAAAAGAAAATAATTACAATATGGCCACCGTGCATGAGCGTGCACCTGCACACATGCTCATGCACTGCTGGCTATCTTGGAAAAGTTTGTTACTAATTATGAAAATAAAACATTCCAAGAATGCTGGTTTTGACCATAAAGAAGCCAAACCAAAGTTGTATTAGCAAAGCTAATAGAGCTGCACCCTCATTTCAAAGACGGGACCTATTGGCTTTGCAGATATTTGCTTTACTACCTATCAAACCAGTCCTAGGATCTCTATATTGTTCTATTTGCACTTCTTGCCATCAAATATCATCTCGTTTTCATCTGTCATACTCCTTCTCTATGGACAACTCTTAGCATTTTCACTTTTATCACCCACACCTACTTTTAACTGTTGAACTTCATATCTGGATATGTATCTTCATCCTCACTAAGGGCCTGATTTAGATCCTGATGGTATTACCGACAATCTGCTGTGGTGGTGGTCCCAACTACTTGCTGACAGTTTTCCGACGCTGTATTTAGATCCTTGGCTGTGCAGCTTCCCTCCACGTCGACAGACATGTCCTTAGCGCTAGTTGTAATCAGCAGTCAACACGGCGGACTCCAATGCCGGCGAGTTGCACTCCTTCACCATCGGGATGGTGGCATTGCACCAACCCTATTTTGATAACACAGTTTTGCTGGCAGTGTACCATGACGGCGGGAGTGCTTCATAGGACCCGTTCATTATTAGACTATGGCCCTCATTCTGACCTTGGCGGTCGGCGGAGAGGCGGCGGTCGGACCGCGAACAGACCAGCGGTATTAAAAATGGCATTCTGACCGCGGCGGTCACCGCCGCGACCGACCGCCACTTCCCCACTCCGACAGCCACGGCGGTCATGACCGACGGGCTGGAGTCTGCGCACTCCGGTCCGGCGGTCGACCCAAGACCGCCAACGGTATCATGACCCTGCTTACCGCCGCGGTTTCTGGCGTTCGGCACTATCGGGGCCAGGGAATTCCTTCCCTGGCACTGATAGGGGTCTCCCCCACCCCCCACTGCCCCCCCGAGTCCTCCCCCCACACCCTCCACCCCCCTGCCACCCCCCAGAGGTGGTACGAACCCCCTCCCCACCCCCACCCCGACATGCACATACACGCACCCCGACATGCACACACCCCCAACATGCACATATACACACCCCCTACACACACACATACACAACGGGGACACATACCCGCACACATACATGCCGACATGCGCACCCGCCGAACTACACACATTGCCCATAGGCACAGCAGCACTCCCCGCCCGCATGCACGCACTCACACACCCCCTCTACACACTCACACGCACACCCCCATGCACGCACACATCACACAACACCCCCTCCCCTCACGGACGATCAACTTACCTTGTGCGTTGGTCCTCCGGGAGGTGACAGGAGCCATGGGGAGGTGACCGCCAACAGAAGACCGCCAACAGAAGACCGCCACACAGAAATGTGGGTCGTAATTCTGTGGGCGGTGTTCTGCTGGCGTGGCGGTGGAGGTTGACCAGTCTCCACTTTCCCGCCGACCGCCAGTGTGGCTGCTGGTGGTTTTCCGGCGGAACGCTCCCAGCGGTCAGAATGCGCACAGCGGCATACCGCCGCGGTCGGCGGTCTTCACCGCGGCGGTAACTCGGCGGTCTTGCGAAAAGACCGCCAAGGTCAGAATGACCCCCTATGGCTGTAGCTATTGGATGGATGTTACCAGCTCACACCTGATGTATATTGGACAATTTTGAACATCTGCAAATCACACTATAAAACATATTTCATTTCAGATTGTGATCTTTTGACATTCCACTACTGTCGACCATTCTGAGGACGACTTTGCCACTGAACAGTCAGGTTATTTTTTGATTTTTAATATTCCCTATGTTTTTTTCACTTTTTAATTTTTCAGTATTTTTCAAATCACTGTAGGGACACTAGTAAATATTTGTTTATAACAATGGCAGGGAGGAGGAACCCACGTTTTACAGAGGGAGAATTGCCAGTCATGTTGTATGAAATTATTAGAGCAGAGCCACAATTGATTGGAGCAGAAGTACAAAATACTACCAGATCTCAAAAAAGGCAAATGTGGGACAGACTAGTCAACAGAGTGAATGCTGTAGCTAGCAGTCTGCGCACAAAGGAGGAAATTAAGAAGAGGTGGAATGACCTGTAGGAGAGGGTCTGTTCCCTGTCCTCCAAGCGTCATCTGGAGGCCCAGAGAACTGGTGGTGGTTCTCCCAGCTTCCCATTACAAATCTTTCCCTGGAAGAAAAAGGTCTTGCAGATCCTACATCCTGCAGGCTTGACAGGAATCCCTGGTGGAGTAGAGGCTGATAGGTTGCACCTATGTAGTCTCAATAATCACAAAATAAGTCCTTGCCCTTAACTTAGCTGTTCAGAATGCTTCTAGACACCTTTCAAAACATATATATTTAAACTTTAGTTCCCAAAATACCTTGTATTATCCAAATCAGTAGCATCATGGTTGTTAAAATCTGTTTAACAAGGACCAATGAGTATTGCCAGATTGTGTGTTGTCCTTCATGGATCACCCCTTGCATTTGTCTAGTCCTTTGCTGTATCTCAATGTAAGTTGTTGTCCTACAAAAAACAGGTTCCAAAACACATCCATATGCACATGAAGATGAAGGTCTTGTAAATGGTATGTTAACCTAGGCACATTATACACATATGTGTGTACATATTGTAAATGCATATTTCATTTCCACTGTATTAGTTTATATAGGTATGTGTTACTCACTTTTTCACAAGTATTGGCAACAGTGTTTAGAAATTACTACAACTACCATGAATCCCTGTTTTTGTCTCTGCAAAACAATAATGCAATGTGATGTTGCCCAACTATTTTTTATCTTCCTCATATGCACAAATGGCAACGCTTTATGTAGTTGTCATTCACCATCTTAAGTATGTACCAACATGCAATCTGCGATGTTGATCCAGTATGTTGTCACCTTCTTGGGACTCCATTGAATTTATTTTTATTGAAATCATAGTGTGTATATTCAATGGTTTCCAATCATGTTCTGTGGCATGCTGATGATAAGTATTATTGACACACAATTTACTTTGCAATGTTCATATGCTGACCAATGCCATTTATTCCAATAAATTGTACCTTAATTTGTTTTTGAGGCTGTTAGGCCTCTAAATGGCTCTTGCCTCAAATCCCCTCTCTACTGTGTTAAGTTGTGTGTCTATTACATGGAATGTACACTTCCTAAATAGCATTTCACATTTCAGGACATCTCTCCATCATTCTTACTGAAGTGTGCCTCTGTGTATATTAACCTGCATAAGTAGAAAAGTGTGAAATCACACACAGGCCTCAACATCCCATCAATTATTATTTTTCTTTTGTTTAGGTTGCATCATCTGGAGCTGAACACAGATTCGAGGTACAATACAGACCTTTAATGTCTTTTTATTTTGTAATTCATATTATGAACAACAGCCTGGGCCAGTGGACTACCATCAGCAGCTGAATACACCTCCATTCCAGGCCAGGATCAAGCCTTCGGCGAGGACACCACTCCTGGAAGTCTGGATGATGAAGGGATGCCCGAATGCCCAGTGAGACACGCAGCCCACACTTACACCTCCCACCACAGCCGTTACAACAACTACACACATGGGTACCTCTACTTCCTGCTGTCAGAGGATCACAACTCCCATCTTGTGCCTGCCAGTCCTGGCTCTTGTTGAGCATCCACCACCAGCTTCGGTTGTGGCAGGACCCAGTGGTATGGGCCATAGTGCCTCAAGGGCATAGGGTAGTGGGGTAGGCATTGTGTGAGGGAATCAGTGGGCCAGGAAAGTGTGGCCACTGGCATCATTATCACCCAAACTACCATTGACCAATTCTTGGGAGCAATACAACTGTCCCAAGACATGATGGGCCAGGTCTTAGCAGAGATCCAACCCCTATGCAGATGCAGAGGGAGCACAACATTGAGATGCAGTCTTACAACTCCAATTTGTGCTCCTTAACTGGGGTGATGTTTGACAGTTACCATCACATGTGCAAGGCTTTTCCTGTTCCATCTAGCGTTGTCTGAAGTCCTTCTGCATCAGCACACAATACACCATCCACAGCCACAGACAGAGAAGCTCTGCCACAACAGGAAACTGGTCCCCCCACCTAGTCCTACACCTGTCCCCCTGAGAAGGGAATGTTCATCCGGACTACCTAGAGAGGATGGCAAGACCTCCAACACCACCTCCAAGAGACAACAAACCTAATTTCCTCCAGTGTGTGTCTACTGTTCACTCCCTAGTACATGGACACATTTATCTTTTCTGAGAAGAGATGTATTTTGTATACTGTACTCCACACAATTTGTTCTCAACAAATATAGTTTCATTCACCATGATGGACTTTTGTTTTTTACTCTTGTTCTTTTTCATTATAGTTTCACAGCTATTGCACTCATCTGTTGTTCAAATTAATGTTTCTAAAACAAAGTGAAAGACTGGTGTTGTATTTATTGTAGTAATTCCTTTTCCAATTCTCATTTTAGAAATCTGTCCAACAATATGATAATGAAACAAATAAGAGATACCAACTAGGTAATGTGTTTCCAATGTTAAGAGATGGAAGATGGAAAAGAAACAATGATATGTTAATGTAATAGTGTCATACATTTCTAGGTAACAAGTTTGTGAGACAATCGATAATGCATTTCACAAACCATGCAGTGCCCAAATAGACTGTGCCATTTAAAAGTTGACTTTCTAGAACCTTGACACCATGGAAGAAAGGAAATATTATATGAAATTAAATTAAATTAGCAAACTATTATTGATACATAACCTCATTGTTAGCCAGACACCCTGCCCTCACAATAGAAATCCTACATCAATAACACCAATAGTCTACTTCAAGGCAGTAACCCAATTTGAGACAGTATTACCATTTCAGGACACTGTAGCAGTATCTGGTGCATTATCACAACCACCAATCAATGGTGTGCTAAAAAAAGTATTTCAACTGTGAGGAGACACATCAACAGCTTCCTACTCTGAACACAAATTGAAGATTTAGCCAATGTGAAGGAAGACCAGTGTGCTATGGCGTGACATACACATTTGGTATGCGGAAGTTAAGCAGTACATATTGCCTTGGTGGCAACATCCCACAGAAAACAGGTCTGATACAATCTCAAGAATGTTCATTTAATAGCAGTGCAAGTTGTCTCAGTACAAGATCTGTCTGTCCCAAGTGGGTGTCTGTCCGAGGATCAACCCATATTCCCTTTGTACATTCCAAAAGCAATATATCACTGCAAATGTCCAAATGAAGATGACATGAAGGACATTGAAACAGAAAACGAGGGAATAATAATGAGTTCACATATATAACTCGACTCAAATGATGAGGTACAAGGACACATATACTTAGCACAAGCAAAGTTAATCTATGTCAATAAACAGAGCAGTCAATGTGGGGAAACTCTGATCCACAAACATCTTTGCCTTGGACTTTCCTGAACTGCCCATTCCTATCACATTACTATCGAAGACTGATAGTGACTTATGTCACAAGTTGTTCTGACATTGGATGTCACAATATGTAAGGGTACACTTACACTCAGGTGAAGAAGTGGTCAACGACAACTTGACGTAGGCTAATTCCTTCCTCTTCACCACTGTCCTCTTTATTGGGCATTTCAACATCCTCCCCGGTGGCTCTTCACGGTCTCCATCCTCTGCGATGATTAGGATGTTCCACCACAGGGCCAGGTTGTGTAGCATGGAGCAGGCAACCATTATTTGGCACATGTTACTAAGTGAGTTGAAGCGGGCTCCACCGGTCTTGCCCAGACACCTGAATCTGGCCTTCAGGAGCCCAAAAGTCCACTCCACTGCCTCAGTGTTCTTCCATGGGCCTGAATGAAGTGGTTTTCCCCTGGCGATATTGGATTCCTCAGCGGTGCCAACAACTATGGTCAGTTAAGATATGCAGAGTCTCCAAAATGAAAGCATACCATTGATGGATTAAAATCATATCAGGCCATTGAACATTCCTAAACTAGGATTAAAGCAAATGATCCTCAAACGATATTGTTCTTATCACAAGCAAGGCCCTCTCAGGTCCAACTTGTGACATATCTAGGGAAATGGTGCTGTTCCGTAGTACAAAGGAATCATCTGTTGACCCAGGAAAGTGGGCACATACACTTAAGATGTAAATATCGGGTAAACAGACAACTTGAACTATGATGGATTGGAAGTTCTTCTAATTGTGGTAGACCTGTTCCCCTTTTGTGTGATGGCACCAGGGCAATATGTGTGTCATCAATTGCTCCAACCATATGTGGTAGGCCACCCAAATCCTAAACTTCTCTCTTCACATTGGCCAAATCCTGAGCTCTTGGAAACTCGATGAAGCTGTTGATGTGTCTCGCCGCTAAAGCAAAGGCTTCTTGTATTACACCACTGAAAGTTGGCTGTGACATGCCTCCAGATACTGCCACAATATATTGAAAAGAGCCAGTTGCCACAACATGAAGTACTACCCAGAGTTTCACTATTGGTGTAATTGTTGTTGGGTTTCTATTGTAAGGCATGAGATCAGACTCCAGCTGCTTACACAAATCCAGTACAGTTTGCCTATTTAAGCTGATTTTTTTGATTACGTCCCTGCCTCCATGGTGGCAATGTCTGGAGATGGTCTGAAGGCGTGAGGACACCTTCTTCTACCCATCCCTGGGTTCATATGTCTGCATAAAATGAAAATAAACTATCAATAAAAAATTGTCACGCAAGACTTTCACAATTAACACAGATTAGATTAGGATAGATTAGTTATTTTATTGTGTCATGCATGTTACCATAATTTTTGGTACTGCAAAGCAATATTTTGTTTTACGTGTCTGACATTTTGTTACAAATAATGTGTGAATAAAACATTTGAAATGTATTAAATGCACATGATTTTTAAATTTTTAATTTTGAAATTACCTCCAACTGAAGTATTACATACACCCCAGCACTATTGATGTCAAACATAGTAACGGTCCACTGCTTTATGTGTCATCTTTCCAAAAACAGTGTTGTACACATCTGAGATATGTATGCCACCTTTTTGAGGGCTGGTGATGCACAAACAATTAAAAAAAACACAGATACACATCAGAAAATGCCGGGTGCCTGACCTTGCCATCAGGACATTGGTTATTTGATGGCGAATGCTGACAGCGCAGTAGGTGGAACACTCCACGACAGACCCTGAAACAGGCTAACGGCTGTGACGGCTACGCACAAAAGCCAATGGTTGTGTCCATCTCCGTCTCAGATCACGTCTGTCGGGGACTTATACATGGCATAGTGAAAAAAAGCTCACTTGCCTCCTAACACTGCAGCCAACAAGGCCACCTAATATTTACTGCTGTTATTGACCTCTGGGAGCCTCTCCAGGGAGGTCCAGCCCTGTACAGCCAGCTGTATGGAAACCCAGAAGAACAGGTACATGTTTGAGTGGGAAATGTTTGGCATAGTAACTTGTTCCCTCTTTGTCCACAGGCTTATTGGTCTCTTTTTGATCATGACTGAAGTGTTATCATTGGAGTGTAGTGAACGAAATGATTTAGCTGGGCACAGCATGTTGTTTGAGGACATTAAAAATGTATGTGCGTTGAAATGAAAACTCATTTGAAAGAATTAGCTGAGTTATCAGTGTATGTTACTCACATTTCCAGGTTTAATTAAACAAACGTCAGGCACCTTACTTTCAGTGGCTAGTAGGCACTGTACCACTAGTTTAAGTGGAAACATACAGCCCAGGTTGAATTGAGAGAAATGCACAGTCCAAGTAGAATATCTATAGTGAGTGAGTTGTTTGATGCTTTTCTGTTAAGTGAATGTACAGCCCATATTTTGGAATGGCAGTATCTTCATGTTTTAAACATGTCATAGTGCCACATATGGGAAAGGGTATTTTATGTGCTGCCAGTCTAAATGGCCCAGGCTCTCAATCATCCATGCAAGTATGTCCCATTACAACACACACATGTTCATACATCACCCAAAACCATACTTGCACTGACACATGGCAGCCCTCACATACCGTCCTTAGCCACTGTATGTGGTGCAAACCATAGAATCTCATTAGAGGTTAGACATTAAGAAAATGTAGCTGTGTGTGTGGTTATGTGCAAATAATGTACAGATTGCTTAGCCTTTAGTAGCTCACAAAGAGTTAGACTAATCTGGAGTCGGTCTCACTATGTGAAAAGTTTCCTATCCCTGGCTTAGATGATGTTTGTTTCTTGGATTGGTAACATGAGGAGAAAGTAAGTGTTGAGGCTACTCCACAAATCACTGCAAATTAGTGTTTCTTAGGGGCTTTGAAATGATTGTAAATAATCTGTACTATCTGGGAATGCATATGAGAGATGCAACAAATTGTTGCACTGCACTATAGACAAACAAAATCACTCAAAACATCTTTTGTTGTATTTTTTTCTGATCCATACAGGTCAACACCCATCAGAAGCAGAATTTGTGTAAGGCCATTGTGAAAAAGGTGTGGACCCTGGGAGTCTTTAAGCGGCAAAGCCTGCATTGCAGCAAGAGGCGGAAGGATCACCGACACTGGACCAGGAAGTCAGAAGTCCAGCTCGGCCAGGCCTCTCCAATGAGGCAAGAGCGTGCACCGCACCTTGACCCCCCCTAATGGCCTGCATCTTTGCAGTGGCCTACCAGGAGCTTCAAGGGCAGTTGAGGGCCCAAAAGCAGCATCAAGGGGGGAAGTTAAAGTATTAAGCTAATCTTATTGTTTAACCTTTTTTATTTACAGCAATGTTGTTAGGCATCAACATGACTGCTGACACACATCCAATGCAGACGAGGATTACTGGAGGTGTACGTTTTTCAGCCAGTGTCTGATGCTGTGTTTGGTGTATTGTTTTGTGAAAAAAGGTTTTCACTAGATTCCTCATCACAAGCCAAGAACTGTTTTGAGCAGAAGCATGGCTGCATGCAAAAAAGGGTTACCTGTATTTTCTCCATGTTATGAGGTACATTGGAGCAAACATGCCCGATTTGAGGATTGGGTCAGGTGTGATGTTTCGTCAATAAAATGAGTAGGTAATATGGGCCCTATTCCTATTGACATGGCGTAGTAAGTTATGTGTTGTTTGCCCAAAATGATGGCTATTGATTGATCCCCAAGAGTCAATTTTGTGTTTCAGGACATGGCATATTAGTCATTTTGGAGACAGTCCATGTTTCAGACTTTACATTGGTAAGTTGGTACAATGAAAATATGATCATGAGCATCTGCACCTAAAGGACTGGAAACGTGTTCAATGCCATCATTCATATCTGAAATATGTAAGAAATATGCTTCAATAGCAAAATTCTATTCATTTCATGTAGGCAGTAGCAGTTTGTCATGAAGCCTCAGTCCTTCCCAAATGTGCATGTAAGCCAGTCTGTCAACCAACATGAATTTTAATGCCAGACTGTCTTGATTGAAACAGACAGGAATGTGTCCACATTGGTGACAGAGTTACATGTACCCCAAATGACAATTAAGTGTCCTCAGTTAAGTCCAGACGAGAAAGCAATGATGGCGAGAAAGGTGATATTAATTTAAAAGGACAATTGCAGATAGAAGGTCCAATCACATAGATGTTGGAGTTTCCCATCTTGATAAGTCAATATCAGGCCCAAAACATGTCTCTTAAGGATATGTGGAAATGTGTTTGCTGTGTACTGAAGTGATTTAGGATTGCATCCAGGTCGATGTATTTACTAATGCTGTCAAAGCCATTTGTCATGCACAGAAATAAAAGTGGATAAGAGACAAAAGCCATATGTGAGATGGACGCTAGCATGGCAAATTTCTAGACTGTGAGCAGATGGATTGTAGAAATGTTCCCTATTTGAGATACTGATGATTAAGAAACCAAGTTTGAGTGCCTTGAAACTAGTTTAATATGTAGACTTGGCAAATGTTTTGTGAGCAAAGTTCTTGCTCAGCTATATTTACCCAGATACCCTCAAACTGTTGTATCTTTTTTACAGCACCATCTGGGCAATGCTAAGATGACAGCAGCCACGTTCACAGGGAAGAAGCTGGGCACTGTAGTTCTGGTGCAGACACCACTGACACAGAGGGATCCTGTGCCACAGAGGGTGAGGGGACTGGTGCGGAGGCCACGAGCAACTCCACATCGTCTTCAGAGGCCTCCACAGAAGACCAGTCCTTAGTGGCGGTGGACCCTATTATGACTATTCCACCTGCATTGCCTTCTGCCACCCTCATTTAAATTTGTACCCTCCCTCTTCCTGCCCCCAGTTAACTGTAGGCACTCCCCTAAATGGAGTGGCATCACCTTTGCCCTGTCTCCCATGCTGTGCTCAATGAAGAGGCTATTGATCTATTACAAGCTTTCGCTGTAAGCCAGACCATACTACTGAATGCCATCCAGGGGCTTAGTGGTCAGATGACCCAGATGCTAGCTTAACTGAATGACATTCACAGTGCCAAGTCTGGCCTACAGTGGTCTTTCCAGGGTCTGGCCTCTTCAGTGACCACGGTCTCCCACCCACCCCAACCTCGTGCCCCAACACCCACACCTTCCCCATCCAAATTCCTCTTCACAGCCCTATGCAGAACACACACACACCTTTACACACACACCCAAGCAGTACATCTTCACATAAACACAAACACAGCAAGAAACACATACACACATGCAAACACCACGCACCCGATCGCCACCACAACCATAAGCATACCTACAGATACCACACCCACCCCAACACACACTTCCACACTCACCACCAGCACACTTGCAGACATCACACCCACCACAACACAGACATCCACACTCACCACCAGCAAAACCGCAGACACCACACCCACCATGACATAGACATCCACACTCAACACCAGCACACCTGGAGACACCACACCCATCACAACACAAACATGCACCAGCACATCCACAGGCACTGCAACCACACACAGCACCTCCAAAGCAGACACATTCACATACACACATATTGTACACATACACCTACACTCACCCACAGAACAAACACCCAGTAAAATACATAAAACCAAAACATACACCACATATACCAGACCCTCAGGCACCCACACCATCAACAGACACATGCACAATGGGCACTGCCACTCCCTCTACCGCACACCCCAAATCCCACTCAAATACCCTACCTGTGTCCCTACGGGGGCCTTGTGTTTCCCTGGCCCTGACCCCTTCCTCACCCCAGGCCACCCCTCTTCAATGGGAGACCACCACACCCAAATGTATTTTCACCCATTCCACACCCCAACCTACCCCTTCCAAATCCAAACCCACACCTCCCAACCCCAAGAAACCTCCCCCAACTAAGATCATTGAGGTGCCTGCTCTCTCCTCCATAGACATCCCTTCCAAAGGCAAGTTATATTGGAGGCAAGTTATGAGCCTGCAGGCCAGAGATTGGACTCATGCCCTACAGCCTGCAATGTTTTTTTCAATTAAAAACTCTAAAATAGTTTTGAGAGAGTTATCACATTCTTGTAAAACAACTTAAATTAAGAATAGCTTGGCCTTGGCCTTATTTTTGGACATTTATTAATTGTTTGCTGGTGATGTTATTTCTGCTAATGAGTGTGCCATGCTCCTTCTCTCATTTGTGACTGTGATAAGCATAGGTTGTACCTTTTAGATATTTTTTGTGATGGACATGTTAATGTTGGTGCAAGCATTCATCATATTACCTGACACTTACACCAAAATGATATGTGTTTCTGTTAACGTGACTGGAGAATGCATGTGTTTATTTTATCAAGTTGTGTCAATATACACATATGCATTATACAGGGACTATAATACTTGACCGTTAAAGAACATCTAATGTTTGTCATAAATTGCACAAACAAAGGGTACATCTGACCTTCATACATCTCTGACATGTTTGCAGTTTAGAGGTAAGATTTGTTGTACATTCTGTGTACACTCACATGCAGCATTTTGTAGTGCAACTGCTACATTATCATGAATATGTGTAGTTCCTCTTGGGTATACTGTTTAGGTAAAGGTTACAGTAGTTTAGGGAAAAGTATTACACTCACCTGTATGGGCACATTTCTATTTGGGATCACTGTGACATTTGGTGTAGGTGTCCATTGCAATGAACGCAGTTAGTACCAGATTAGTGTGTGTTACTAATATCTCAAGGTGTAATTTTAAACATTTTTCTAACTACGACGTTACGCACATATGCATTGCACATCATTGTACTATTGCTTGGAAGTATTTGTTAAACATGCTGAAGTCCAGTGCTAATGTACAGTGACAATTCTGAGAATGACAGGTTACACAGTGATCTGCATTCTGTTCTGGCTATGACAGGGTTGATTGTTGTCTTTTTTTCAGGATAGAAGACCCCCTTTTTCAGCAAACAGGCCATCATGCAGCTGCTTGACACTCATATATGTAAATGAACTCTTTTCTGAACTGACATGTTTCAAGCTTATTTTCTCCTCCACTAGGACTGGGGTCTAGCAGAACAGGAGAATACTGTGAAGGAATAGGATGATCCCTCTCTGGCACTTCAAAGAGTAGTGTTAAAGCTGTTATTTGTTCTGCCAGCTCTTCCTACACACTCACAGATGGCTAATGCCCTACTAAGTGTCAGCAGTTAACATCACCCTGCTCTTTCTGGGCTCAGACAAAGGACATTTTCTTCTGAGCCAAGGACATTAATTGTTCCAGCTGATGAGTGACATAATTAGTTTTAAGCCAGTCTCAGATCAGACTGTACATAGTACATTTTAACAAGTTACTTTCCACTCATGTCATTAAAAATGATTTTACCATTATTTTTCTAAATTGGATTTAAGTAGGGAATATCTTTGAATAGTGTTGCTAGTATTTTCTCAGGCACAAAAAGAGGTTTGAATATTTTAATCCAACCTAGGCCTGTGGAAAGTATAGCTGAACCTACACAGTGTAATTACATTAGGCTTTCAGTGAGGGCACACATATTTAAATATAGTGTGTGTGCTACTTGTGTGTGTATATATATATATATATATATATATATATATATATATATATATATATATATATAAATAATATAATAAATATATATAGTACCCTGCCTTGTGAGTTTTCATGGACAACGTTAGGGGTAACATTTTAAATAGGCTTTTCTACATGGCAGATCCACTTTTCTTTGCCATCTCCTACTTTAGTGTCTTTAAACTGAAGTCCAGGGAAAGCACAGTGGTTCTCTTAGCTGCTGCTTACTTTGTCATACATGTGGGTGATGCAAATCCACACTGCCACTCACATGTAAACAACTAACTCCTATGCCATTGGTGCATTTTATCCTTCCCCTGCTATGGCCTTACAGAAAGTTAGATGGACCATGTGAGTGAAAACAATTTTACCAATACCATTTTAGAGCCACAACACACACACTGTGACAGTAAATAGCAATTTCACAGTGCCAAATGTCCAAATATGAGGAAACATAGGATCCAGAACACTGGAAGAAAGGGAAAAGAATCCGAGAAGAAAGACATTTTTCTACAGGATTCCTCAGCACTCATATCTCCCAATGGATAAAGTAACCAACTTTCTTATAAATACACTCCTCAGATTCTCCCAACACACATGCCCCATCAAGTACATCTGACTGTCACCCTAGAAATCACCAAACTCTTAAACACTACACTCAAGGTAATCCATGGCAGAACATGTTCACACCTGTCTCAGAGGTTTCCTTGCTGCTATCTCACGCCAAATTTGAACTCTGATGAGCATCACCCATTTATCACTAATTTCTCAGTGTACTTCACCTGGATAACATTTCAGGGTGAACTAAAGGTAACTTCCTCTTCCCCACAATTAAAATCTTCCTCAAAGCCCATGTCCCTTGGATCAAGAACCATCACAGCTGGCCACCCACTCTACAACTTGCCACCCATAACTTACAGCCATTGTTATTGTATGTAAATATGTTCAAATATGCAATGTGATCCCTTGTTCGAATCATTCCCAACCTTCATTACTTTTTAACATGCTATACGTTAAGCATCTAAACTGAATGCATTAAACTCTATAACATGATAGTGGACATGTGCATTTTTCCTCAAACAAATAAACCATCATGCCTAGAAATGATTACCTGTGGCTTCGGAGAAGGTATGCAGGTGCCTCAGATACAGAAGCAAACAGTCATCTCCTAAGTGAAAGCACTGGTTTCACATCACAAACTGATAGGTGCGTGTACATGTTAGGTAGGTGTGAAGATAAGAAAATCATTTATATTAAACTTATGCAAAAAATGAAAAATTAAAAAATTGCATAATATAAAGAGTCAAAATTATCTGATACAAACATCAGAAGTGAAGTCACTCATCAATGAAAACACGTGCATCCAACTTCTGAAAACCAACATACACCTCTTCCCAATCATGACTACTCACCCACACTGATAGCCCATATTTCTTTCCAGTATCCAAGGCTAAGATCACCACAGAGTGAAAAGTCCTAAATACCTCAACTATCCGTCAGTAGCCCCATGGTGAAAAGCTAGACACCATGTCATATCCACTTAAACTAATTAATTAATACCTTTCATCAGGAAAAGAGTAGTTTCCAACGAAGGTACTCCATCATCAAATTCATTTTCAAAACACAAATGCCAACCCTGTCAATAAGCCTGATACAGACCAACCCCTCAACTCCCATGCATGGTCAAATTCTATAACCGTATTCTATGTGCAATTGTGGCTCTTATGACCGTAAGTGCTTGATCAGTGACTAGTACTCCATCTTCCTCTTTCATCATAGCATTGAGGCCACAGTCATCAACATATGGGAGGGATAACTCACTGCTAAACATTTGGCCAACGTGAGAGTTTTAATACTTCAAAACCATTTCTGCAGATTTCACCACTGATGACTGTTGTATTCTCCTACATTTGGGAACCCCTGAGCCAGCAACCAAATGGTCTGAAAACATTTTTAAGAACTTTGAATACCAACAGAAGATAGCTTTAAACCTTCCTTTGATGTTTCATATTGTCAGTCAAGGTAACAACATTGACAGTTTTTAATATCTAGTTATGGCCCACATTCTTACCTTCTATCATTCTATATGCTGATGTGGATAGATGTGGATGGCTAAAAGGCCTCAATCTACAATAGTGTGTTCTGGTACATAATCAAGTCTCAGGTTACCCGGTCCACATCCAGAGCTGGATACAAGCAAAGAAGGCTGTGCATCAAACTCTCAGAAATTAAGGTACCCCAGTTTCTGTCATGCATAGTTAACAAATGAAGGTTTGAATGTCACTTTTTATGGCAACCACTCCTCCATGCATTACTCTAATGTCATCATGGAGAAAATGATTTACCCTAGCTGAAGTAACTATTCTAAAATGAGGTATTTCAGCCTTGTCAGCAGTAATTGGCTATATTGAGCCTCATTACAAGTTTGGCTGTTTGACGGTAAGACCATCGCAGTGGTGACCGCCAAAAGACCGCCATGTTGGTGGTCATCCGACTGCCGTATTAAGAGTTACACAGCTCAGTCTGCCAAAAAGCAGACAAAATCCCAAAACCACCAGGTCACTGGAGGGCCGAAAAAAGGCGGTTCGATCACTAGCACCGCCAGCCCCACAAAAATCAACTGATCTAATTACGATCAACAAATCATGACAGCGATTCTACAGTGGCGGTAAACCATAGGTGGCGCGAACCGCAGCTGTCTTAACTCACATCAGTCAGAAGACTACACCACATTGGATAGTTTGAATACCCCACACCTGCCATACATTGACACACCCAACACATCTAAACACTGCACTATAAAACACAGCCCTACACAACCCACAATCTTTTCCAACCAGAATGCCACTCACAGCCATACGATAGCCAAAATTTAAAGAACTAGAAAAACAAACAATAGGCCCCCCTATAAATTACACAGCACACATCCCACATTTGCACAACATACACAACACACAATTTAAAAAAAACACACAATACTCAACAACTGTCACCCACTCACATCACATCACCCACACCTTGTCACTAACATTATTCATCCTTAACCTCACCATCTCTAGCACCACTACCATGTCCCCACAAAAACATCCCGGTTTCACTGATGATCAGTTGAGGGTCATGGTGGATGAAATTGTCAGGGGAGAGCCATATCTATTCAGAGCACAGTTCCAGCAAACATCAATAGCCAGGGTTCCCTACTTCCTACCCCACAGTTTACATCATGGTAGAAGAAGATCTTGGACATCCTGCATCCTGAGGGCCTCACAGGAATACCTGGGGAGTGGAGTCGGGTAAGTCACAACAACATTCATGTCACTAAACAGTTATGTCTTGCAAGCTCACTCATCACTTTTCCCCACCCCAGTGACCAAACCACCCACCACTCCATGTCCAAATCTCCAAATACCCCTCACTGTCATCGCACATGTTGAGTAAACTCACTTTGGGCAACAGTGTTTGGGAAGGGCATGTGAAGTCCTGCGAACTGACATTACTGCAACTCCCAGAAGGCACTGTTTCAACATTAACAAAAACAGAACTGAGCACCAAATTTGAAATGTCTTGCATGTGAAACAAACAAAGTTAACAAAACTGAAATGTCCACCTTATAAAAGTCCATGGCAATGACAGCTACGCAATGACCCACTACCAGTACCATTACAAGCTAATCACAGCTACAGCTGTGTCCCATCCAAACTGGACTGGGAAAAAACATCCCTAAGTATGTCATGTACTCACCTGGGGGGGACACCTAAATAGCAAACTGGACACACTTTCAGTACATCCACACAGAGGTCCAGGGTAAATTGTAACATCACATTTGTGTGCCAGCTCTGACACCATTGTGCATTCAGCATCTAGTTGGCTCAGTGATGCCATACACCTTACTAGGGGAGAAATGTACATTGTCCTGTCTTTACTCTTACAAAATATGAGGGTATTTGCAGCCATTTAAACACCAGCTTACTCCAAGAGCATGGAGCATGTTGCATGTAATTGCAAATCTCTGTGTCCCACATTACACTAACCCAGAGTAATTAGCAGTTGTCATTGTCGTGTCAGGGGATCATGTAAAGGCAGTGTGTGCATCTCACATACCATGTTTAGTTGTCTAATTTATACTTCACTAGTTGCATGACTTGCACCGACTGTTTGTGCCACTTCTCCTACAGATAACCTTGCCATCCCCAACATGGAGAGGATACCAGAGACAGAAACTACCCCTGGATGTCTGGACACTGAGGACGACGTTGGCCCATCAGGGACACCTGGTCAGTCAACAACTGTCAGCCTCACCCTGCCCACAACAACTCCTCCCAGCCCTGTTGCAACCACATCACAAGCAACCATTCACCTCCAAACCTGTGTCCCAAGGACAGTCTCTTCCATTGTGTGTCCCCCAGTACGGGTACCTGGGTCTTCTAATGTCACCCCTCACAATGGTCTTGCCACCAGTGGGAGTGGGAACACTGTGCCAGGGGCAGAGGCACATGGGGGTAGGGTGCGTGGGAGGGATGGTGTGGACCAGAGGATGGGGGCTCCAAGGGACACTACTGATAAAGCAACCATCTCCCAGGTTTTGAGAGCCTACCAAAACTCCCAGAACATGTTGGGCTAGGTACTGGCCATGATGGAGGATATCAGGCAGCTGCAGAGGGACAACCACCAGGAAGCCATGTAGCAGTGACATGCACAAAATACCATCCTGGCTTTCAAAGCTGGGGTGCTGAGGGACATCAACACTACCCTGGGTAGCTCTGGCACCCAAAATCAAGCCTCTTCCACTGGCCATGAGACATCAGGCCCCTTGACATATGTGGCTGCTAGTGGAACTGAGGTCCTGCTTGGGAAGGGAATGCCTCAGACATCCCACCATCTGTAGCAGAAGAACCCCCCGCAAATATGGACATCCACCCAGACATCCAGGCGGAGCTGATGCCAAGACTAAACCCACTGCCAGGAAGTGAACTTCTCCTGGTTGTTTCGCCTTGTGTGTGACTGGTGCACCCTGGTGACTGCTCTGATAACCAACTCCATTTTCATATGGTGCAAGGACACTGGATGTGTGTTTCCAAATGGTGTAGCTGCTACCCTGAGGATTTCATCCACCATGACTAAACCCTTCTCTGTTAACTTTGTTTCATTTCTGTTACAATTCGCTCATTTTGTTGTTCACTCCCCAATAAATACCACATACTCACAAATCCTGTGTAAGTGTGATGTATCGACCATATACAACTGACATGTATGACAACTATTGTACCAAAATGTTCCTCTCCAATGTCATACCTCTGTGATGGTCATCACACATGTACTAGACAACCAGGATACGTATTGCACTGGGTTTTTAACATTCACATGACACAAGTCACCTGTATCGTACATCTCCACATATGGATTTGAAGCATGGCAAATCAGCACATTGTGAAGTCATGCTGTGGACTTCCAAACCACAGAATACAGGAGTTAGGGACATGTCAGTCTATCACCATTACAGGAGGTAGCAATTTCCTTTTAATGTATCATTAGCTAAAGTTTTATCACTTACCCATACCTCTTCCTCCCAAGTGACCATACCCCATTAAACAGAAAGAGGTCAGTACTAATCTCCCCAGTCATGGAATCTTCAACTTACCATGGACTTTGTAGGTCTGCCACTCATCTATATCAGTCTTCATACACATGCACATTGGTCTGCAATGAGAAAACACACTGACAGCTATGCACAAGTTAAGTCACATACAACACAAACCAAAATGATGGTTGAGTGTCTGACTACCACATCATGGCATGTGTCAACGCAAATGGACACACACATGCCAGCATTTAAGCCACCACCAATACTAAACAGATCTAATTTGTGGAAAGGGACACCTCCAAACTACTGTCCTGACAGTCTAGGCATAGATTTCACACACCACAAATCGTATGCAAAACAGGATCTGGTCTAATCCATGCCCAATGCTAATGTCAGTCTGCAAATCCCATCTGCCTGTGACATTTTCTGACAATGCCCAATGAGGATGAGGCAAACAGCCAATCTGCATATCTGTAATTGACAAAGATGAGGTACATGCCAGGGTGGGACACAAACATCACATTGTCTATTCATAACTACAAAAGTGACTTTGAGTGTGCATTTTCAGAACAATGGACTATGTACATAACAGTTCTGTACACAACTCCAAGGACCATTCAGCATTCATATCTGAGTCATGAGCTTTTGAGCCACGTAAGACCACACTGATGGTGGTAAAAAGAACATTATGGCATGCATAACCTCAACAATACCCCATGGAATCTCTATTGTAACATCATATCACATACCTTGAGTCATTTGAAGTACTGATTGATTACATCTGCCCTAATGTTTCCAGCTTCACCCTCATCATGCTCATCCTCACCTGGCATATCTCCATTTCCACCTACAGGATCTGCTGGCTCCCCCACATCTGATATGAATGGCATCTGGCATCTCAGGGCAAGGTTGTGGAGCATGCAGCAGGCTACAATTATTTGGCATACCTTGCAGGGTGAGTAGAGGAGGGCTCCTATGCCTTCCGGGGGCCTCATTGAAGCAGACTTCCTGTGGTTGGTTGGGTACCTCACTGGTATAAATAACCAAGGACATTTTGGGTAGCCAGTGTACCCGGTAAGGTATAATTACACCAATCCAAACTTTAATTCTAGACATCTACATACATGGTAGCATGAAAAAAGGTTCAGACACACATGACTTACCAACAAGCCAGGCCCTCTCTGTGTATAGTCGTGTCATCAGAAGTGGGATGTTGCTGTTCCACATGATGAAGAAATCATGGACCAATCCTAAATACCTTGAACAAACTTGTGAAATGTATAGGTCAGCCGAACAGACCACTTGGTTGTTTATGGAGTGGAAGTTTGTCCTGTTCCTATATGCCTGTTCATTTTCACTTGGTGAAACCTAGGCCACATGGGTGCCATCTATGGCTCCAACCACATGTGTAATGTGTCCCAAACCATAGAAATCTGTCTTCACAAGGGCCAAATCTCCATGTTGGGGAAATCTGATATACCTGTCCAGGTGTTTCAACAATGCAGAAAGTACAGCCTTTAAAACCAGACTGATCATGGGCTGAGACATCCCTGCAGTTAGAGCCACTGTATCCTGAAAGGACCCAGTGGCCAGGAAGTGCAGAACTGACATGACTTGAACAATGGGAGGTATACAATTGGGATTGTGAATGGTAGGTGTCAGATCTGACTCCAACTGACAACAGAGATCCATAATTGTATTCCTATCCAGGTGATATATTTGGATTAATTGTCGCTCTCCATGGTCTGCAGGTCTGATAGTGGGCAGTACAATGGAGGTTGTCTTGCTCTCCTCAGCCCAGGGTAACTATGTGGGACAACACCAGAATGTATGTGAATGATGATATCCATACATCATAAGTATGATCACTATGATCACAACAACGTCACACATATATCTGACTCATGTCACATGAAACAGTGAATAAGTGGTATAGAGTACATATCAAGACAATTTATTAATCTAATCCCCTAAACCCTATGCATGTACTCTACAGGTAGATACATGTCACTGACAGTGACAATAACATGAACCCTGTAGACATGTAACACTTGCTATTTATACCTAGACCATCTTCAAGTTGTCATCAGTATGGGGACCAAACTGTTTAATGTACATAAGCCACAATACCTCTTTTCACTCCCTCTACTAATGACATACACATCAATACTTATAAACAGTAAGCCTGCAATTGTCATAGATGTGTGGTTTCAGTAAATGACACAACTTTCATTACTACATCATATATATATATGAGCCCTAGAATAGTAGCTGCTTGACCTACTGTACTGGACATCCGGAAGTGACCTGACTCCACCGGCGGATGTCGTCACTGAGGTAGGAGGTTACAACCGTGGTGGACATTGCCACTGGAACACATTTCTGCCTTTGACGGACTTGGGCCAGTGACGACGTCTGCCGGCGGTGACGGTCCTGTACGTTGTGGACATGATCACCACCTTCTTCACAACCCCTCACTTGACTCCTGACAATGCTGTCAGCAAGACCTCCACGACCTGAGCTGCTGTGACTGCCTCTGGGAGTAATCATGCCACATCCTCCAGGTGATAGGGACCCTGCCTTCATTCTGAAAGAGCTGGACAAGCTGGTGGAGAAGGTCCTACCCCTATATGAACAGCTCTATGGTACATCAAAAATTAGTAATACACTGTTCCAACCATGTAAACCAGAAAATAGGTCCTGATGCAGCATCACTGGATCCGTTTGGACCACCAGGATGCGAAACATGTTGACCCATGAGAGGTTAGATTCTGGGGATTTTCCAGACTCCTCTCTTTTTTGAGATATAAAATATAAAACTCTTTCCACAACAAGAGTGATTGATCTTAGTTTCCTTATTCACTCTTTTGACTTTGTTTTTTAACCTTGGCCCTGACCGTCCATCTGGTCCAATAAATTCTACTGTCTCAGTGGCGGTTGTGAGAGTCAATTTTAAAACCACATCTTTTTCTGATCTCCATCGACACTTTAATCACCCTTGGGGTCACGGCACCACCACATAAAAGATCTCCGGCAAAGAGCCCCCCCATCAGGGGTGGTGCCCGTCAGACATTGCAGCGCCGGTCTGACGAGGAGCAGTGCCTATGATGAAGCATGACACCCTATGGGTGTGTGAGGCCACTTGCTCCTAGAAGTTAGGACCCCGGTCACTATTTTCTGGTTTACATGGTTGGAACAGTGTATTACAAATTTTTGATGTTTCTATTTGGAGGATATACACTGGACCAGAATTCCTCCTGATCCCTCCCCCCTTTTTTTGAGCAGCTCTATGGTACCCCAGAGGAGCAGGTGAGTCCAATGCAATACCAATGGGTGAAAGGTTAGGTGTATGATGAGGTAGAGGAAATGTGCATGAATGAAGGATTGAGCTATCCGGTGTGGGTAGACGGTTATGTTCACATGTGCATAGACAGACTGTTACCCCTGGTACATAGTAGATAGTGTGTGCTGTATGTACCCTGATCCACATATGTACATTACAGCATTTACATTTATATTGGTGTGAGAACTAGCTGTAGAGAGGTACCATTTTAAGGACATAGGTGTGGTCTGATCCTATGTTTGTAGCCAGAACCTGGTACTGGGTATGCATGATGTATGCCTGACTCTGCTTTACACATGGCCTGACTGCAGAGGGTGACTTGCAAAAGAGTTTGAAGTTTGAGGAATGGTATGTGTGGCAACTTGCACTAACTTGATTGTTCAGCCAACATGTTTTGGGATGGAACATGTCTACATGACTTTCTACTCTTGTCTGTGTCATCCATGCAGGTCAAAGCCCATCAGAATAAGGAGATCTGGCGTGCCATCACCAAGAAAGTGTGGAACCTTGGGGTCCACAGCCAGCGGAACACCCATTGTTGAAAGCAGTGGGAGGACCTGAGACGCTGGGCCTGTAAGACTGCTGAGGCCCAGCTGAAGATATCCTCCCAAGGATGAAGGGGTGCCTGTTGGACCTTGACCCCTCTAATGGCCCGCATATTGGCTGTGGCCTTCCCTGAGTTGGATGGGCATTTTAGCGCAGCACATCAGCCACCAGGGGGTGAGTACTGACTAAACTCATATAAATTCCTCTGCAAGGTCAGTGTATGATGTGAAAGACTCTAAGCAGTGACAATGTGGTAAAAGTAAAAGGTAAAATGTCTCCTAGGAAAACCTAGATGTAGAGCCCTCAACATTGGTACATAGGTGTGCAGATTGTATTGTGTATAGAGACATATTACTTACCTATGTCATCCCTTCTGTACAGTAGCATATGATGATGACATGTGACTGTGACATATGTGTATCACTATACTGCTTTTAAAACCCTGCTGGTTGATCCTAGCCACCTACAGATCCTTGCTCCCAATATCCTGATGGTATGTTTTCCTAGTCTTTGCCCTCTGTCCATTCCAATGCCCCTTGATCCATCTCTATGTGTCACACTGAGTCGACAAGTTGAGTACATGCCTACTATTCCTGAGATTTCCAATGAGTGTCAACTTATTGTGATGCTGCAATCTCAATCAGAGATGTCACATGCCAAACTTGCTGCACTTACTCTGATCTGTTAGGAGGTGTCCCATTGGTAAGTGTTGGCTAAACATTGGCATGTGTGATGTTTCCTCAGAATGGACATCCTACATGTACTAAACCATGGTGGTATGACTAGACTCCTAGTGGAACCCATGTCATTGATATGAGGGCTTAGAATATTAGCACTATGTACATGTTTTTTGGATGGTAAGTGGCTACTCAGCAGTTTCCTGTTCCAAAGTGTTGAAGGCATGCACAATAGGCCACATCATCTTGCTAATTGGTACAATCTAAACTGGTTTTTGCCAACTTCGTGTGTACATTGTTAGGTTCAGACAGATATCAAAATTGTGATGCAACTTCAACATACTTACTTTTACTATTGCAGATATGTTTTGATGGTGTTTAGTAAAGAATCCTATAGTTGATACTGACTGAAATGTGTTGCAGATGGTGTTTTAATGGTATGTGCAGTCAGTCATTTGGCTTTGCTCAAGGTGTATGTCTGTATCCTGTTAAGCTCAGAAGTGTGTTGTGGCATTGTAATGGTCATGTACAGATGTCTGAAATGTGGCTATTGGTGTTGCCACTTGAATAATGGGCTATTGATGTTGCCAATCATCGTGATTTGTTGCACTGTATGAGGTCTTCATGCATATGGCAGGTGTACATTGTATTTAATGTGATGGTATGGTACTTGGCCTTGTCTGTGGGTAAATCCTGTGGGCTACGTTCGTCCCTATAAGTGTACATAACTTTGGTTACAGGTGGAGAAAGACATAGATGAGTAGCTCCACAATGTATATCATCCTTTCCTAACTGACTATTGGACCATGTGTTGTTGACATGTGTTTAGACTCTATCATACTCAAATTATTGTAAAAGGCTTGTATAGTTGGTGCATGTTTGTAAATGCCAATAGTGAGGGTTTTAGACTCTGTGACATGAAATGGTTTTGGCTTGTATGCAAAATGCTGTCTTGTGTTTGGCACATGATGTGGTTCCTTTCCTGGTACATGACATCAGCTATAAATTTAGGTATGTGTGAATTTGTGTGTATTTGATATGTTGAACTGAATGTTAGCACTATTTCACATTGCTTGGTTGTTTGTTGACTATTTTGCTGTGAATAGGGACTCAGATTCATGTTGGGAAGTCAGGTTGTCATGGAATTTTTATTGTGATTGCTCTACTGATATGATGGCATAGTAGGTGTGAAATAGGTGGCTTAGCTAGTGTGTGACATTGTTGTAACGTAGGGGTGTAGGTGGGATCTAGTTGTGACATGATGTTGGCACTAACCTGGTTCTACCTGGGGGTGTAATTCAAGTGGTTGTAATGTGACTGAGGTGTATTGCGTGATGTTAATGTATGTAAATGACCCTACCTCTCCTTCTGTTTCCCAGCATCAGCAGGCAAAGGAGACAGGGCATAGTCCAGTGGGGAAGCTACTGGCCATGGGACCTCAAGTCATGATACCACTGACTCCGAGGGACCCAGTGGCTTGGAGAGTAAGGGGAGTGCCAGCGGGGAGACAGAATCCAGTTCATCATCATCGGAATCCTCCTTCAGTGGATATTCCCTGGTGGTGACAAACTCATCTGGGACCACCCCAGCACCATCTCTGTCCACCACAACCTTTCTACCACACCCTTCCTGTAGCTCCACACCCAGTTGGTCGTGCCCGCTCACCCAGAGGGTGGGAGTTTCCTTTGCCACAGGCACCTCTGCCCCAGCCCCTGTTAGCTCTGCTGCCCACAGTGAGGAGGCTATTGACCTCCCAAGGTCGATCTCTGTGGGTCAACCAGCCATTGAGTAATACATTTCTGGAGGGCATTCACGGAGCACTGGCTTGACTATAGAGATGCTTTCAGGCTCTGGTCTCCACATTGATGGCAGCCAGTCACCCTTTGTCTACCGTCCCCCCTCCACCTTCCTCTTCCCAATCCCAAACCCCTCTTCCCAGACCCAGCCAAAGCACACAAACAGACAGGTATGCATCCACCTCAACATCCAAGGGTAGCTCAGACAGATAAACCACCACAAGACACCTCACTGGCATGCACACAAGCAACATTCAGATGCAAACACAGCAACAGTCACAACCTGCCCTGACACCCCCACCACCATGGTATCACACACTGCACACCTGACATACCTGCAGACACCAGACCAACATTTACAGATCCAGCCGCTACACTGATCCTACCCATAGACAGTACCACAGCAGACACCCAGACATCCACCCCGGTCACTACACCCGCAGACACCACAACCACTGATACTACTTACATGCAGCACATCCACCATACTTGCAGTCACCACCCCAACAGACAGTCCCCCACCTACCATGCCATTCCCCAGCACCTCCACCCCCCTTATCCCAAGACACATAAACACCCACACTCATCCACCCAACAGACACCCAGCACCCACAAGGATACCTCGCACAAACATGCACCTAGGAGATCTACATCGACACCTCTTACAATCCCTCCCTCTCCCTCCACACCCAAACCCTTTTGCCATGACCGTCCCCGTGTGCATAAGAAAGCCTTCCTTTCCGAGTTTGCCCTTTTCTCTCCGTGAGACCCCTAAATGTGTTGCTTCCCTCCCCAAGTCCGTCCCTTCCACCTCCAAGGTCTCCCCCTGCCATTCCTGCAAGTACCCATGACCCTCGCCCTGCAAAGAAGTCTACGCCTCCCAAAAGAAGCCAACCCTCCCCTAGGCCTGAACCTAAACCCCCCTCCAAAGCTGCATCCCAAAGGTCCCCCTCCCAAACCCAAGCCCAAAACTCCACCTCCGCCACCCCGGTAATCCCTGAGGTACCTGCCTGTCCCCTTAATGCCCCTACCTCTGGAGGTTACTTAGCAGTCAAGAGTCTGGGTCAGGGCACACATAAGTGCACAGTGTGCATCCTTACTGTGCTAAATGGACTGACCTATGGCCTTTGTCATACAAAACTTCCCTTTGTAATAATAATGTGTGCCAGTCTGTTGTTGATTTACTGGTTACATCATTGTCATGCATTTCATTTCCTAGTATGGAGTTGTTCCTGTCTGACATTGGTTGTGTGTCAGTATATGTGTGTGTGTGTGGTGCTTGTGCTGCCTTTATTTTTTGGGCAGTATGTGAGGTTGTGTGCAGTGCTTTTGTCTCCCAGTGAAATTGTGTGTGTAGTGTGATGGAGATGTGTCTGTTCTGAATATTTTGTTGTGATACGATTGAGTGGTGTGTGTTTGACGTGAGTGTGTTGTGTGTGTGTTACCCGTAGTGTGTATGTGCAGATGTGTGTGTGGCTGTATGTGAGTATGCGTGTCAGTGTGTAGTAGTGTGTGGTTGTTGCCCTCCCACCCCCTTCCTGACAGTATTTGTGTGAGTGTGCAGACATTGACAGTATACAACATTTACAGGTAAGTTTGTGTACTTACAGTTGCTGTTGTTGGCGAAGATTCCATTGTCCTCACGCGAGCAGTAGCAGGGGGATGATGTGTAGATCTTGTTCCATGGCAGCTACAGGCAAGTATGGCTTCCTGAAGGTGATTGTCTCCTTTTATGCTGTTGGTTTCCATCTTGGGTTCCGTGGTGGTGCGACCGCAGCAGAAACCTTGGTGGTGTGCAACCTAGTAATCTGTCCAGCAATTATATGGTATCCGCTGGCCTGCGGTTGCCTTCCATCATCCGTTACGGTCTGACCAGAGTGGCAGTGCTGTCAGTGCTTTGGCTGTATTCTGTTGGGAATACCGCCATGGTCATATTTGGTGGTCTTCTCTGCCAGCCTGTTGTCGGTATGACCGCCACCACCAACAGGACCGGCAATTTCGTAATGGGAAAGTGTGTTAGTCTGCTTGCCTAAAGAGTGCTTCCTATTGGAAGTTACTGTGAACTGTGAAACAAAGCGTCCATGCATTGAATAGAGATACATTTGTGATTGTAAAAATCTTACCATTTATGCTGCTATAGTGGTGATTTTGCACCTACAATTATGTTTGCTCTTAAATTTTATTTGCGCCCCTAAATGTGTTTCCACATTCATGTTGACGTTACACCAAAGGCCATTTTGCACTTAGTGTGATTTTGTACCTTAATGCTATTCTGCTATGAATTTTGATACCACATGATGCTTATTTTACGCCAAAGGTGATTCTGCACCAGAAAATGATTTGCACTTAAATGTAATGTGAGCCCTTAAAGGTTTTCCATACTCATGTTGAAGTTGCACAAGGATGATTTTGCACCTCAATGTGCTATTAACCAAATGGGATGCCATATTTCTATCCACTGTTTATATCTAATGAGACATCTTGCTACATTTCCTCTATGCACTGAGTGGCATTCATGCTGACTTTGCACCAAGGGTGATTTTGCTTCTGTGTGTTTTTGCACATTAAAGTGTCTCCAAACTAATGTTGATGATTCCTGTAGTGCGATTTTGCAAATAAATTAGAATTTTTACCTGATTGTGATTTTCAAAGGTGTTTGTAAATTTCTATTGATCTTGCACCAAGGGCAATTTTGCATTTGCATGTTATTTTGCACCTGAATGTGTTTTTTCTCCTAGACACTATCTGTACTCCTGGAAGTGTGAAGTGTATATCGATCCTAAGTGTGATTTTCCACTGAATAGATTAGATTTTATTGTAAATGTGTCACAACAATCTGGCTTTCTTTGCACCTAAACAGGACTTCACATTCATGTTGATGTTGTACCAAGGATGATTTTGAACCAAAACCTTATTTTTGCATCAAATTGTGTTGGTCGCCGTAAGTGTGATTTGTGCTCCTAAAAGATTTTGATACTTCAAAGGGTTTTATATTAATGGTGAGTTAGCACCTCAATATGCTTTTTCACCTAAATGATTTTGCACTAACACTGACTTTGCTCTAAATGTGATACAGTCATCGTGCTTACTTTGTTCCAAGGGGGATGTTCTACCTAAAAGTACCCTTTGCACCGTAACATTTATGCACAAAATCACATTATTTGTTCTCCAAAATGTTTTCAACACTCATGCTGATTTTTCACAAATGTGCTGTCAATCAAATGTGTAGTTGTTCCAAGGCACTTACTTTACACCTGATAACACATCTTACCTCATTCTCTCTCTGTGCTCATTGATAGCCCACAAATCCATATTGCATATTGAATATCACACTGAATCTGATGCTCATGCTCAATAGCTACACTTTTTTCTGGTATTATCATTGTGGGCTTCAGACCGCCCATAGGCTTGTCATTGGCTGGCTCCATCCTTTTCCTTCCTTTACTACTCCCTGAGAGCAGATACTAAGGGGCATATTTATAATGACCTAGAGCCACCTTATGCCACATTAACGTCATTTTTTTGACATTACTGTGGCCCAATGAGGCCAAAGTCACTGAGCCGTATTTACAGGGTGGCGCAATGCATGCATTGCGCATCTCTGTAACCCTTTGCGCTACATTATGCCGGCGCTGAGCATAATGCACGCAAAGGGGGCGTTCCCTTGTTAGGGGAGCCGGAAAAATGGCGTAAGGAAATCAGTGAGATTTCTTATGGCATTTTTAATGCCTGTTCAAGAGCAGGTGTTAAAAGGGGGCTTCCATTCTTTAGAATTCGGCCCTATGTACTCTGCAGGAGTAGCGCCAATATTTTGGTGCTACTACTGCAGAGTACATCAATAGCGTCATGAGAAATTACGCTATTGCCCCCTACCCTGTGCGATGGCGCGCCATATTTTAAAAATGGCGCACACATGGTGGTGGTAGGGGATGCTAATGGGTGCTGGGAAAGTGGTGCTTCACTCAGTGCAGCACCACTTTCCATAAATCTGCCCCTAAGTACATTATTACTCCACTATCCCTCATGTTATGGCCAATTTAGGAACTTTTTTTCCTTGATTTCTAAGCCCTCCTCAGGAGCAGTGGTGTTTTTATTCACTCTGAGCACCAAGCGCTGTTTTTTTTCTATTTACCCTGTGCTGCTCTTAGTTTCCAAGCCCTCCTCAGGAGCGCTGGTGTTTTCATTCGCTCCGAGCACCGAGTGCCATTTTTTTTCATTTACCCTGTGCCGATGCTGCTGCCTGGCTCCTTTTGCCCTGACGGTAGGACTGGGATGCTGCCTGCAGCTGTGTCTGACAGTCAGCATGTAGCCTCATATTCGGGAGTTCTAATCATGTTCCTCATTAGACCCCCACAAGTCAATGGGAAGCTGCCTCATTCTCAGATGACCACAGATTAGATCTCCTGCAATGGAAGGTTCCATGTAGAATTAAGTCTGCCCTACTCCCCTCCTGCAGGAGTAACAATGGAGTAACTACTGTTTAACTGGTAGGTGAGCAAGTAAAGAATGCAATTAAGTCACTTACAATGGCTGTAAAGTACTTGTCTTCTCTACAGCAAACACACACACATTGACTCGACACAGAACATGTGATTTATTTTTGTACATGGATGACGTTGAATAATAAGTATGATACAAGTATTAAACATAACCAGTGTTTTACATTTTAAGATTTTCAATGTTTACTGTTTTTCTCTGCTTTGTCCCACTCAACATACACACCTCGCACATATGAACACCCGCTGAACCTACTGCATAGGAAATCCTCCTCCACGTTTTATCCACATTAATTAGTAATCTCGGGTTCTCTTGGGCCTCTTTCTAACGGGCTTCTTTTCTCAAGTAAAGTGCAGAAGCTTGCTTTGCATTACAAGACCCCTCCCCCACACACCTGTAAATGTCATTTTTATGGGCCCTGTTCGGAATCTTTAGAACACTTTTTTAACTTGTATACACATCTTTACCGCAGTTTAATTACATTTACATTTCCTTGTTTCCGATTTATTTCGCAACTTGAAGTGAAGTGTGTGGCATTTAGAGCGGACGTGGTGCATCCTGGGCTGGGGCTACCAGGTTGGTAGTCACACTCAAATGCTTTATTAATAATGCTTATTGTGACTTGACTGAGCTAAGTAAAATACTTATTTGTTTATGAATTATGACATGAGCTGTGACTTTTTGAATACAGCTCTTCAGCCCCGGTTCACTCACAGCCTCTCATCTCATAAGACTTGCTGAATCATCACCATGCCCCTCTACGTAGCTGTGGTCCGAGTCAGCTGACTGTATAATTTATGAATATAGGCAGGCTGAGGCAGCTGAGATCCATGTTCAGGGGTCTCTAACATCCTGTTACTCGACCTGGGTGACCTGTGGTCCCACATGGGACAGAGGTGCCATGAGTACAATGGTACAAGGTGCTTCTGTTTCTGGTTGTATGCAACAGTTTTAAGATCTTAGAATTTTGTGTTCCTCAAATGGGTGTAATTTCTAATATTTAAATGCTACCCTCAACTTCATTACTTGATTTTTCTCATGAGAGAGTGTCACTCATAGTCATTGAAATGTCACTCATAATTACACTGAAATTATGAAAACGTCACACTTAGCAATGTAAAAACCTTGGCAGCTATGCGCATGCTGCATACATTTTTCTCCAGTGCTGGTATTTTTCTTCCATATTCTGTACAACAACATGGAAAAAAGCTGCTCCTACACTGACCTGTCAATGACAAAACCCACAACCCTCCCAGTAAGCACCACTGCCCCCACAATACAGGCTTCATTGTCAATAAACCTCCCAGCTGCACCAAAACAACAGCTCACAAACTGACTCCTCGTCAAAAGGTTGGACCATCCAGAGACAAATCAAAAAAGGGGTGTGTTTACCCACCTTATACTTCATTATCCACATTTGCTAGTGACCAAAGGACAATTACCTCATTCAAACCCTGAAATGCTGCATTCGTAATCCGCCTCTCATTGCACTTCACTCAAAATACCTCCTCCTGAAAATCCATAATCCAGCAACACCACAAATCAGCATTCTTCCAAGATCTTTACCTATAATAGAGCCCCGGACTATTCTTTATGAGCACAGATCCTTCAACACTCCCTGTGTTCACAATCTCCAGTGCTAGACATCAGCAACCTCTGAAGAATCCTCTCTTCTCACCCCAGTGACTGATCTCTTACAGGTCACAACTGCCCAGTTGAACTGTAAATCTGCAATCTCTAATGCAACTTCCGTATGTGCCGTCATTCAAGACTTGTACCTCGATGCTATTTCACCCATGGAAAGCTGGTTCTGCCCTTTCTCAATGTCACTATCTTACCACGAGGATACAATAGGCTCGACCTTGATAAAACATGGAAAAACTGGTGTGTTGGTGGTCTTCACATGCAAACTATTTAACTTAATAAACTCCTTCATTCCAGTGCCCCCACATTGGAGACTACAAACACAAAACCAAAGGTGCTGATGCTGAACATTTGTTATGCTACCCAACAGGCTCCAAAAAAGGGTTTTAATGATGTTTCTTTGATTATACCACTGGACAACTCACATTATTTATAATCAGATTTTTCTAGGAAATATCACCTCTACTGGTAAAAGATGAAGACGTAATACCTCACCGTAATACATTCCATATCTACAGTCAGGACTTTATTATGGACCTGTTTTCCTAAAGAAATATCATATGCGAAATGTGTGCATTTCTTTGTTGGTGTGTGCTCGCACATTAAAGAGAGATAAATAAATAAGTACAGTAACTACAACACAGAAGCTATACAATGAACAGTAAAACGAATCATATTCTACAAACGTGGGCGGGAAAATTATATATCAAGTTAAAATGATCCAATTCTTTGTAAGAATCAAAGAAATTTGGAAACTTGCATTTCACACTGAATTAATTTGTGAAAACGAGACAATAGGCAATACACAACTCAATGCTATGAATAATAATTAAAAAAGGCCTAGCCGGAGTGGCATTGACCTCATATAGTGATTTCAACTTGTTACAAATTCCATTTGTAATACAAAACAGTGACACTTGTTACTTTGTATACTGAAAAACATCAGAATGTCGCATTAAAGGTAACAGTGTGTCGCATTTTATTCTCCAAGCACCATTATAAATGCACCTGAAGGGCACACCCACACAAGTTTTACTGTTTTATATTGACATATGAAAGTCTCCATTTCCAGGAGGTCGGCTTGTGCCGGACAGAGTTTTCTAAAAAGGTGGACTGCAAATTCACTTCTGAGGCAGCATTATGTCTGATCAATGTTCATTCTGCTGTTCACCTTTTTTATTGATGCCGTGCAAAGCCCCAGAAAGATAAAAGCATATTGGGAACCTTGCCAAAAAAATCTACATTTTATGGAGTTATAGCTCCAAAGATAAATAATTCAGTGCTGAGCATAAAGGAGTTGCCTGGTGACCCTGCACACCATACGCCCTTTGCAGAGGTCCCTTTGCAGAAGTCAATGCTTAACAATAAAAGTGTTTGCGATCGGCACGGTGTAGGCAAAGGGCAGATACAGAGAAGGAGAGGTGGCTAGTGATATCAGATTTCAGGTGAAAGGCCTCACAATGCCTCTATGAGACTCCATTTAGCTTCTAAAATTGTAAAACATAAAGGGATATACTTTAAATGAAAAGAGGAAAGGAAAGGTACCCAAACTACAAACCTTATTTAAGAACTATAGACTTCACCACGACCTTTGCCCTTTTTCGAACTTCCCCTCCCTCAGAAATAACACAGGTCTTAGCAGAGGTCTGCAACCAGGAAATTCATGTGAGGAGCCAAGCAGAGAGCTGAGTAAAGGTCTAGCATGGCTCTCAGAGTTAAGGCGTGTGTTGAGCCTTGAAATGTTTTGCCATACAAAAGATGCAGCCTAAAGTCATGTATTATGAGACAACTTTTTTTTCAGACTAAAAATAGATTCTTTCTTGTATACTTGTGTTTCGCTTTAATAGATTACTGACATCTGTGAAAAGGTATAGTTTCAAACAAAACTTTCCCTACCCTCATGGTCTGGAATCCGACAGGACTGAATCAACAAATGGCAGTTTTGTGCACGGTATGGTAAATATTTTGTCCTCATACAAGTATTATATTAGATCAACCTGATGTTAAACATGCATAGAAAGGCAAAATGTATCTTGAAAAAAGAATAAAGTTGAGCGTAAAGTAAGGTAGGAGGCTGTTTTAGGAAACTATTTAAATGTTAATATCACTGCCTTCCGACGACTTAACAGACGGTAAAGAGGAAGGATGTCAGCATGTTAATAGTAATTATTATTTTGGTTAGCAAAACAAAGAGGACTGACTTCCGAATGGGCTTCAGCAAGACGTGTTTTGCAGCCCCTTGAAACAGCAACTTCTTTGCTTCTGTGTGCTCAGCTGTTCTGTGTCTTACGTTTTTAGGTCTAGGTTTTAACAAGCACGCCATTAAACAGACCTTTTGCTAACAATATACAAAGAACGGATTTAGGGTCCACCCATTTCAACTATTAACTTTCGTAGACAGGCCGTTTTCAACCACTGGCTCAGTCGAGAGGACAATTCCTCATTTAATGGTATTGTCTGTTTGTCTCGTGTATCCTTCCATCTGCATTCAAGTGCTTGCATTCTCTATCCTCTCTTGGTAGCTTTCTTCTTTGTGTCTCCCTTTAATATACTAACGTTGCACGGATTAGAACATTTGACCCAGACCTATTGGTTTTGCCAATCCTTATGTGTTTTTTAAAACTGCGATTGAGAGGAAAAAGACAGATTCTGGGATGCTTAGGTGAGGTCTTTTTTGTTTTTTGTCCATCATTAGACAAGGAGCCAGCCATTCAGCCCGAGCCGGCCATTCAGCCCGAGCCAGCCTCGAGCCTTGCCTGGCTTGCCCAGCTCCTGTTCTGTGTCACATTGACATTCATAAAGAGGGATCTTTCTCCCTCCATTATGCTCAGACATTTATAAATGATGTGCAAGGACTTGTGTTAACTATCGTTATACTGGGACTCATTGTGAGGGTAATTTCTTAGTAAATCAATTCACGTAAATAACATATCCATTTATTTTTTTAATGCTGGAGAATTTATTATTAACCTAGGCAAATATCTGATGGACCATTTAGGAAAGTCGCATTTAGGGTTATACGGGCAGTCTGTTATTTAGGCAGAATAAATAACCAGTGACATCATCAGCGAGCACTCTAGGATTCAGGCCCAGAACGCTAATCTCACCAGATGCCCAGTCCTTCGGATTATAAACACAAACACATCTGTGCACACCAGCAGCTGTTCCGCTCACATGATGAGGGCATCATTGCTTTATTGGGCTGTGCGCAGCTTGACACCAGTAGTGTAATTAATAAACGTGGCATCTTTCTTTATCTCCGGAATTGTCATAAATTCGGTAAACCAACCAAGTGACAATCAGAGAATCATTAAGTTACGAAACTGATGAGTTATTGACGGCAGAATGAAGAGTGTGCTCCAATTAACTGTGACAATCCGCGCATTGAACAGCATATAATTTTAGAAAAAGAATCGAAAGCAACGCCTGTGTTCTGTAGGGGGGTTCTCACAGGATAATGAGGAGAGGGCGACGTTAACTTAAATAGCTTTAACATGAAATCGGATAGCTAGGTGTGAAGATTTAAAAGCTGAGTTTTGGCACGTGTCCTAAAAAAGATACTAACATGAACTGCTCCGCAATAGATTTCTGAGGCATAAGTTATGCACACATACAAATGCAAATGTGTATCGTATGAAAAAAATACCTTCTCATTCTTCCCAGAAATTGAGGACTGTGAAGAACAGCTAAGTGAATGTGTGTCCCCTGCTGCACTTCTGAAGGAATATATACTTGCAGGAATAAAAAATATAGTACAGAAATCTGATAACAACATTAAAACTAATATTAAATATGCTGGTTACTTTGATAAATTGGTTTTAATTGGAATAAATACGACAATAAACATGTAAATGAATGAGGGCAAGATAAGATCAGGCAAACGACACAATCAAGCAAGGATCTTAGGTCCAAATAACAAAGCCAATCTGTCTCACTTTCCCAATAATTATAGTTTTCAACAGTTAGTTTTGCTAGTGCTTGTAAAATTGTGCCTGGATTTTCAAAGTCAATATCAGACCCAGCCATCTGCAAATTATATTTTCTATACTTCCAAGATTGACATCACATTTGGTATACTTGGAATGTGGTGTCCATCTTGAAAGTATAGAAAATAGCGTTCCGCCATCTTGGAACATTATTTTCTATTGTTATAAGATGGCCTCCATCTGGGGGTTAGTGTAGCATGACAGACATCTTGAACATTTATGAAATAGTTGTCACTCCGGCCACCACATTGCATCTACGAGCAACGTGACATCAGTCTTGAAAATATTGGACTTACGCTTCCAAGGTGGCTGACCACCAGTATTGGCTTTACCGATGCGAGAGAGAGAGAGAGAGACAGAGAGAGAGAGAGACAGATAGAATGTGTGTGAGAGAGAGAGAGGGGGGGCACGTAGTGGCAAGTGGTTGGAGAGAAGAATAAGAAAGGGGTAATAGAAAGCAAGATAATGTGCACAAAGAAAAGGGAGAGGGAACCCAAGTGAGAGATATAGAAGGAGGAAGGAGCGGGGCAAGCACTCCTATGGAGTGCTAAATCATAAATGTCATAGAAAAAAAAGATTAAGAAAGACCAATACCTCCCTTACATCAGCAGTTGAAGGTTACATGGAACCAATTAGAAACCGGGTGAAATCTAATGCTACAGAGGTGGGACGATCACCTACAGAAATCCATGAAATCAGGATCAGGGAATTGAAACAGCCAAGAAAAGCTATCCAATCATTAGCAAAAGGCAGACCCAAAGCCTACTCTAAGCACATTGGTTATGATGTTGTCTGTGGCAAGAACACAAAAAGATATTATGAAAAAAATCATCAATTATCACCGCCCATGCGGAGAGTAGAAACTCAATTACCCAGTAATCTGTAGCACTAAAGATACTCACAATTACCTCAATTTAAAAAAAACTCACTTCTGTAGGTGATAGGCGCAAATTTGATTTCCAAACAGAGCACAAACAGCTGAGCTACATTAACACAGCTACAGCAAAGACTCATCAAAGTAGTAATCTTCTGCTGCTCATAGAAATTCAAACTGATGCTATCATGCTAAACTCTCCAACCTGAAACTAACACCCCCACCTGTGACTGATAACACACTATGGGGTCATTCCGACCCCCGCGGGCGGCGGAAGCCGCCCGCCTGGCGGGAACCGCCAGGAGACCGTTCATTCTGACTTTCTCGCTGGGCTGGCGGGCGACCGCCAAAAGGCCGCCCGCCCGCCCAGCGGGAAAGCCCCAGCAACGAGGAAGCCGGCTCCGAATGGAGCCGGCGGAGTTGCTGGTGTGCGACGGATGCAGTTGCACCCGTCGCGATTTTCAGTGTCTGCCAAGCAGACACTGAAAATCTTAATGGGGCCCTGTTAGGGGGCCCCTGCAGTGGCCATGCCAGTGGCATGGGCACTGCAGGGGCCCCCAGGGGCCCCACAACACCCGTTCCCGCCATCCTGTTTCTGGCGGTGAAAACCGCCAGAAACAGGATGGCAGGAAGGGGGTCGGAATCCCCATGGCGGCGCTGCTTGCAGCGCCGCCATGGAGGATTCCCTTGGGCAGCGGGAAACCGCCGGTTTCCCTTTTCTGACCGCGGCTTTACCGCCGCGGTCAGAATGGCCCCAGAAGCACCGCCAGCCTGTTGGCGGTGCTACCTCCGTCCCCTACCCTGGTGGTCCATGACCGCCAGGGTAGGAATGACCCCCTATATATAACTACCTGAAAAAACACTTATGTTCACTGCTAAGGAATTTATGAAATGTAAATTAAAGTTTCAATGGTAAAACAATACAGCATTTGATAGGCAATCAAATTCTTCTACTTCAAGAAACAAATAGAACTCAAACTAATATACTCGATCATAGATAGCCTGAAGCAGTTTATCCAAGGCCCACATTTTCTCTATTCTTGCCATGGACCTAACTGGAATGCTATCATTGGTGGAAGCCATTAAGGATTGCCTTTGCCAGGACAATTAGTTCATGTCTGCATAACCCGAAGTGATTTGGCATGATTGTCCAATATAGCTTCTAGTTTTCCATCCTCTCCTCATAAAGGGGTCAATACAATCCTAAAAAAATAATAACAGGACTTTAAAACAGATACTATGATTTAAACTCTGATTTTCTTGTTGAGAACACCGCGAAATATTTTTGGTGTCTTACAAATGGAAACTTAGACAGAAATGCCAAAGCCACAAGCCATAATCAATTGAAAAAGAAGGTGGCTGAGTAGATGAAGAAATCACATGTCTGTCTTCAGGCATATTAGATGTTGATTAATTATTATTTAAACAACACCATTGTATGTAGATTTTTAAACATGGTATGTTAATGTTGTTGGTTAAGCTTGGACATTACCACTTGTTGTTTGTAATTCCTACAGTGCTGACCTTAGTGTTTATTTCACCGGTCACAAGTAAGAAGGAGATGGTCACAGGTGCATTCTATTGTACCTGTAATTACTTTTTGAGTTGTACTGCACCATTATAGTATATTGGTGGCTGTAAGGCTTGTGCTGAAGGCATAGCTCTGTAGAGTTGCCTTGAGTTCTGAACTGTGTCTGTTAAGCTGAGGTCAATGGTACAATCACTATCCCTTTCTGTCACACTGGAGTCATCCTAGATACCATCTGCATCTCATATACAGGCTGCTACATCTTTATATTTAGTCTATTGCCAGTTTTCCAATGTCCACTTTTATCACATCTGCAGCACTATCGCGGCTTACTCATCCCATTTTTATCATCATTACTGATGCCTCTACCTAAACCTTGACCTCTACATCTACCTCTTGGAGGACCAGGACCTTTACATGACACGTATGAACTGGCTCGTCTGCATTCTGGGTTGTTCCCGTTATTTTTTACCACCTCATCTACATCATGAGAACATTCATTTTCAAGTAATCAATAATCTCATTATATTGCATCATGAATTCTGGAGAAGTATTGCCATCCTATCACGTTCCTTCTTTGGCCACAAATCCCTCGATATTACAGTTGAAAACAGCACATCCAAATCCGCTCATAAAACCATTGACATACTCACAATCCTAACAACTTCTGAATACCATTTCTCTGGTTCTTCTCTCAGTTCTAGATAATATTTTGTAAAAGGCCACAAACCAAGCCTGCTCCAAGGTGCATGAATGCAAATTGTCCCTCTTGATACAGGACCAAGAACTTCTCACAAAGGAAAGTCACCTTCAATGGTACAATATGATCAATTATTTGCACCTCTGGTACCATCATCTTCCAAATGCGTTGATTTTGAAATCTATCCACTCTCATGTCTTTCACCTTCCCAATCTCTACTTTTCTCCACACAATTGACAAAATAAGATCTCTGCTGAATGGTTGTTTCCTTTCACATCTCATCATCTGAAAAGAAAAATGCATAAAAATGAGAAAGTCCCCTTTTGTCTAAATTCACACTTCTTTAGGTAGGTGTTCACATTTCTCAAATACATGACACACTCGTTTTGCTGCATCTACAATAAGAAAGAAAACAAGTCTTCAGATGTTCATTTGGAGGCCTGTTACTTAAATGGCATGAACCCACAAATTCCAAATTCAACTTGTGTTTGTGTGTTGGTAGGGACTGAAAGGCATTACTAGCAGGAAAACATCTCATTTGAATATAGGTATCCAGTTTTAGAAATAAATCACTTTATTGACTTTTAGATATAAGTACACTGAGACTATAAAATAAGCCTTCATTTCATATCAATGTTACCTCCACCCCAACTTCTGTTATACTCACCACAACCTGATTAATCGGTAATCCCACACATCATGATTTCCTGTACTCAGCAACCTCCCATCACCCACTATCTGCGGGTAACTCTCAAGTATGTTGAAGGTTTGGGGTTGTCTCTATGAAGTCAGGACTCAGAGATATTTCATGCTCAAGAGTTCTCTTCACTTCAGTGGATAGGTAGTTCAGAAATGGTGCTCAATCATTCTCAAAAGTGTTTGTGTTTGAATCTAGGGCCATTGTAATTTCCTCCATGCTCTAAAGATCTCAAAGGAGGTGTATTCACTTTGTGATATTGACAGGCTCAGTTTCTCAGGAACGGTACCCTCAAAGCCCGCCTTCAACAGCACCAACTCTGAATTCAAAAGTACCGGACGTTCGGAGTGGCTAGATGAGGGGAAGGGCGTTGGGGAGGGTACTGAGGGGAAGGAGATCTGGAACAGGCAATTCTGTAATTAGTGATGATCTCTGGCTACTCAGCACTTACTTAACAACACTTTTTAATAGACAAACAGCAGTCTCTTTGAGCACTTACCTTTAAGAAAACTGTGCATGTTCACAAGATTAACAAATGTTTCTTTGGGGTCAGAAGTTGACAGAGAGTGATAGAGATACGTAGTTCCAGTCTCAAGATAGGTAATATTCACTGTTTAGATGTACTCATTTCGCACATAATAATAAGGCTCACGGAGAGTCGCTATTGTACTCTGCTTTCTAGTCAGACTTCAAGACATACAAGTTTCAAATCAAGACAAGTTCACTTATCCTGGGGTTATTGTTAGAGTTCCCTTAAGCTTTTACTTGTGTTGTTTACCCAAGACGTTATGCAGCGCTTCTTGTTAATCGTTCATGTATTGCTCTGCTTATTTTATATGTTCATACACTGACCACTTTAACTTCAAGGGTGCTCTGATGAATCGCCATCATATGCGCTACAGCTATTGTTGTGTCAAATATTAAAATGTCACCAAGCCTCTGCTCCTTGTTGGAGGGCACAATCTCTACATGCATTTCAAAAATCAAGTTTAGAGAGTTCACATGCACTATAATGGAAGCACTCTAGATAACAACTAGATGCGCATCAATTTGACACACCTTACCATTTTTGATGCACTCCGATCTCCATTCAAAGACAACGTGCTGCCGAAGCCAAGACTTCTTCATTGCAAGCACTTAGTTTAGGGCACGCCAGCCTTTTATTGGAGTCAGCGTTACTAAGTAACCATGACATAAGTGATGAGTGCGCTAGCGGGGTGTGGCACTCTTTAATAGCAAAGTTATGGATGCAGAAAAAGAACTGTTAAAGACAGGGCCAAAGACAAAAAGGAAGGACAACAATCCTGATACTGTGTGTGAGATGGGCTGGAACGAATTCACAGTGCTTGCATGTATTATCAAAAAAACAAACGCTCACACAAGTTTGCACATTCGAGAGCTTCTCACTGCAGAGTGAGTATGATAGATTGCCATAATCTTAGATTAACCTAATTGTAGCAGTCTTTCACTACGTGCCAACTAACAGTTCTGTTGCATTTATGGCCCCATGTGAGACTCACAAAGTTTCATATTAATGTCTACGTTTGGACACAAGAACCAAGGCCTGACAGATATCTGGGGTCCTAGCTTAGCCAGCTTGACTGCACAAGGCCAAGGAGAGCGTTCTATTGTTAAAGGAGTGCAATGGAAATGTCTGACTTTTTTAGAGACCTCATATAGTTTACATGGCTTCCGTAGTTTCACACCTCAACAAGCACCTGTTATGTGTGCTTCCCATTGTGATGCTTCTATAGATTGTAATGCCAATGTAGTGCTAATCTAGTCATAGCTTGTCTCTGGTGCTTCTAGCAGCATTACATACTCTGATGTAGATCTCTTCCCACTGCTGAACTGACAAGGGCCCGCAAAGCTCTGTCTCCCAGCATTTCTGTATTTCTGTCCAGGATATCTCCTTGTTGTCTCTGGATCTATAAATTCTCTGGGCCTCATTACGAGGCTGGCGGTCTCAGGACCGCCAGCCTCGTGATGGTGTCAGACTGCAGCAGACAGGGTGGTCCGACCGCCCCATTATGACCGTGGCAGAGCCGGCACGGTCTAACCATCGACACCGCCAAGCTGCAGCCAGCCTGCAACCTGACGGTCCCAGCGGTTGTAATCCACCAGGCAAGCAACACTGCCCCGGGGATAACAAGTCCTCACCCGCCAGCCTTTCCGCCATGGAAAGGCTGGCGGAATGAAGGTGTTGGGGGTCCCCTGGGGCCCCTGCACTGCCCATGCACTTGGCATGGGCAGTGCAGGGGACCCTCTGCACAGCCCCATCGCGAATTTCCCTGCCCGAATTATGGGCAATGAATTGCACGTTGGGTGCTGCCGCACCCGATGCACTACAACATTGTGGTGGTGAGTGCTCACTCCTAATATGGCGGGCAAAAGACCTCAAGTACTGGTGGTCATTTGCCTGCAGCGGCTTCGGCGGTGCTGTGAAAGGACAGCCGAAGTTGTAATGAGGCCCTATATATCAGAAAATACAGCTTTTCGCATCTTTCTTTATAAGTATTGATTTTTCCAAAGCAGCCCTGACAAATTTTGTCAGAGCAGTCCTCATGCTGCAAGCAATGAGTGAGGGAGGTTTGAGGGGGTTCATCCTCGCCAAGACATTATTGAAACAATAGCCTCTTTACCATCTCTTGATTGACTGGTTTCTTTGCTTAATCTGCTTGCTTTTCAAAACAACTTTTTTATTTTTGGTGAAGCACTCAGCCAGAGTGCATGTGTTTTTCAGCTGTCTCCATGTGTACTTGTCTCCCTCCGCACTCCATACTGATCTCTTTCACCCAGGTGCTTCTCCCGCCCTCTCCATGTTGTTGGGGAGAGAGCGAGGTATCCATGTAGTGGCCAAATCCAATAAACCTTGCACTAATCCCTGCTTTCACTTGATGACATTGTATAATTCCAGGCAATTGCTTTTTTCCACAGTGGTTCCTTTTCCTTCATCATCCCCTTGAAATACATCTATTCACAAAAACAAAAGACTGTAATGTTACCCCATCTGTAGTAACAACATAGGCTACATATAGAGGGCAAAAGACAACTGATTATACTCTTGGTTTACTAATATCATCATCAGGGCATAGGCGGTGGGGACATGAATGCGTCTAAGTTCATAATTAGAATTACTTCTAACAGCTGTTACTCAATGCAATGATATAATTTATTAAACCAAACTGAAATGTGTTAAAACCGTCACATTATAAAGAAATACATTGTTTTGAATTTTGAAGACTCTTTCTCATATATATATACTGGACTTTTTGAGCCAAGCAACAGCAGCCCCTGCATCCTTTTCCTTCTAAGGGCTGGAAGGCCACCACTGCCCATGCTGATAGGAACCAACCCAATGCAAAACCAAATTATTTTATAGCGAGCTTGGCCTGACCAGCACGCCTTAAAATCATTTGCTTTGCATTCCTTATTTTTAAAGCGTTGAAGCTCTGGAGACATGAAACTTGCCTGCATTGATGGCTGTATAACCCATGGGTGAATTTGATAGTTTTGTATCTTTCACTCTCTAGAAAGCCATAAACCCTCTTCTATGTCTCAAATAAATAATTCAATGCCATTTAGATCAAAATATTCCCCTAGTCAGAGGGATCCATGAGATTTTCAGTGTCTGAACTGTCTCTCATGTTGTGCATTGGTAAAATCAATGGATGGCAACAGGGACAGGAACAGAAACTGTGATAAACCTAGTTTGTTAGAAACCTTATCCCGGACTGTCACTCAGGCACGAGTGGTAAGCAAAAAGTATATACACTACATATGGTGTCTTCCCTCCACACAAAGGACCTTCTATTTGTGTATACTTTCTTTAGATTGATCAATGAAGCAACATTCATTTTGTGATTTCTAAATTACATTCCACTAGGTAGCGAAATTGCATTGTCCAATAGAATTAGGTAACATCAGGAAGGGCCAAGCCACCTTGCTTAGGAGGCTTAATCATTAGCTATCTCACAACTACGGGACATTTCACTGCCCAAACAAAACCAGTCATTGGGCTTTGCAACTGTTTTAGTAAAGAAGTAAGAATTGGAAATGGACTCCCAGGTAAAAGAATAAAAGAGATAAGATTGTGGCAAAATCGTTATTTTCAATTTCTGCTAGCCTACCGAATCATGATAAACATTCTATTTACCATGTGTTTCTGTAGGCCTTTTTAAAAGTGTAAGGTACTTTGAAAGGATTACTGCAATTGTAGGATTAAATTGAATCCCCAAATACGTCATTGAATCTGTGGCACAATAGAATGGTAAACTATCAGGCATGCATCCTAACCTGAGCCACCCCAGCGGCTGCTGTTTTCCTTTGCCACATGGCTTGCAGCAGTGATCCTTTGCTCTGCTTCATGGGCCGCGATGCCTCCTGCAAGCATTGCACACGTGACATGCTGCAACTCGTGAGGCACTGTTGGCTTCCTTCCCACCCGCCAGCCTCTCTTCCTTGGCGATGGTGGCGACAGGGTGGCGTCTTCTACTGCCACCATCTTTGTTTGAGCAAGTTGGTCTTGGCAATGCAAGCTTCTGACATACGCTGCAGGCAAGCGTTTTCTAATAATATATATATATATATATATATACATATATATATATATATGTGTGAATTAATTAACACCTTTCTATATATTTCATACCTAAGCGACTTATGGTTAGTTTTCTTTTCTTCTTGTTTTGTTTCCATTTCAAGAATGCTACCATGTTTTCTCTTGAAGTCACTTCCTCTTCCTCACTAAAAAAGCAGATTTAGTCCAGAGGCCAGTTGCGTCATAATTGATCGGGGGGGCTCCTCCGCAATGGCGAAGGAGTGTTGCCCCACTGGCTACATGTCAACAGCTGAAAAATAAAAAAGGTATTTAATTATTGTTTTATTTTTCAGCTACTTGCTGAGCCAGCATGTGCAAGGAGCGGCGGGGCTGTGCCATGGGAGGGAGGAGGAGGAAGAGTGGAGTGAGTGCACTGAAGTCCACATGTAAGTTTGGCCAGTTGTCTTACAATTGCCAAACAGACATGCGCACTTAGGCTTCTCGAGCCCAGCTGTGTTGCACAGACGGGTTGGTGAAAAAGCACAAACTCCAGTGCAGTGTCTGAGCGGCAGATCAAGCCTCTCAGACCAATCCTGGTGCTGCTCTAATGCGAGATATAGCATGAGAGCAGCACCAGAATTGAGTGAGGAGCCTGTGTTGGTGTCCCAGGGACTGCTGGGACACCATCAAGAGAGGAGAGGAGCGAGGTGGTCCACAGCATTGGGACAGGTACGTTTTTTGTTTTTTTTTCTTCATTTTATTGTTTTCCCCCGTCCTTACCCTCACTCCCCACCCATTGAGATTTGTGGCAGCTGCCACTGCAAATGATTCCTCAATGCTCTCTCCTAGTCTCTGTGGATTAACAGTCTCTAGTTCTTTGTACCTTCATCAGCCCTGTGATTCATCATCTGCCAGAACTTTCTGGCCTACAGTTTTTCCCTTCTGCTGTGTTATCTCCCTGGAGCAGTTTCAGATGTCTGTTGCCATTCTGGCATCCACCCCTGCCTCTGGAGACAAGCGTCCTTATCTTCATTCCAGTGTTGCCAAGAAGACCAGCTCTTGACATAATCATGTTTTGTTCTAGAAGGATTGATACAATATGTGGAACAATTTAAAGTTTACTTAAAATCCTGGTTCTTGACCATAAAAAGCTAGCTCTTACATCAAATAGGGAATAGAAAGTTCTGGTTTGGTCATTGTAATTAAAACATCATAAGAGAACATGGTCATATCCAAATTACCCCTGCCTGTCAACATCCCTTAGATATCATCATTTCTGTGTACTCACTCTAGGAAGGCTTCCATAGTAAAAGTAAAAATCAATAGAGAAAAGGGACAGCCATTTCTATGACCTCTATTTATGGGTACAGGCAGAGGGACCTCCATTTATTCTGACCGATGTACAAGGAGTCCTATAGCCTGCCATAACCCATTTTTAAAATGTTGACCCCGTAATAAACAGTTCAACTGTTTTCACCAAAAATTGTTTACTCTGTTAAACCCTTGTCATCATCGATTGAGAACAGTAGAGCATGTTTTTGTGTTGTATGTACATTTTCAAGTATATGTAAGACTTTTTGGTATTATCACTACATTGTCTCTCGTACATAATGCCTGGCTGGTTCCTGTTGTAGTGGCATAGAGTGCAAACGTGAAGGAACGTGTAGAGAGTAAGTGTCAGTGGGTGAGACCTTTCCAATCAATCACTTCAACAGCTTTGTGCTTCAGTGTTACCTGGCATCGAAGGGGATGCCCAGCACACATAACCGGGTTTGCTGTTGCAAAAGATAAATTGTGCACTTCACCAATGAGCTCAATAAGGCTGACATTAGTATGGTACTGTTTGTATTCCCGTCTAAACACGGTAAATAGGAAAATAGTGATATGAGTAAAACAGGACCAGGATCACTCGCACTTTGCTGTACGAAACAAAATATTGAAAGAAGACACCCTTCAGTTTACTAAAAATAATCAAGGAGGTGTATACACTGTATTGTAGACCTCCCACTAGGGCAAAGACAATACATTAGGGAATCCTCATTGCATAACCTACAAGGTGTCACAGCAAAAACAAATGATTCCTACATGGCCATACCCAGCAATATGCCAAGTGGTGTGTGCAGAATAGTTTAAAGGAGACACCTTGTGGAAATAATTATGGAGTGTGGGGAATCCAACATGTGGTTAGGAACACCATCCAGGCTTCTCATCATTGGTGTGTCCTCGTCACAGCTGGGGGCACAATGGATGGGATAGCCAGTAGGGTATCTTCTACTGCATGTTCGAACTAAAGGAATGGTAGTGTGTCGCGTAAACTGCTGTTCTTATCTATAGTATAGGTGCTAACCAGTGGTCTAGGTATGCACCAAAATACAGGTCTCTGAGCAAATTGCCATGGAGAGTCACAAGAGGACCTCTGTAAAAAACAGAATCACCATGCAAAGATTGCCATCCAATGGGACTCGCTCAGATGGATCAGCTCCTTCCACACCGTTGCAACCCAGAGGATCCACCTCCCACCTTTCACTTTCTAACCTAAGGGGATCACGTGCGGTGCCACCCAGGACTCATCTCTCAGCTTCCCATTCTTCAACACATGTATGACCTCACTGGCCAACATCATCAGGTGCCATGGTATCAACACAATATCCAATGTAGATGACACCCAAATCATCCCTTCACTCACCAATAACCTCTCCACCAAAAGAACTAGCATCCACAGATGCATGACAAGCATGGCTGACTAGATGAAGAACAACTGCCAGCAGCTGAAAACAGACAAAACGGATGTACTCATCTTTGACAACAGCAACAACACATTGAATGACTCCTGGTGGCCATCAGACCTAGGACCCGCACCCACTCCCTTCGACCAAGGCAGAAACCTCTGAATCATCATTGACAACAAGCTCACCATGAAATCACAGATCAATGGCATCTCCTCCGCCTGCTTCCTCACTTTGCACATGCAAGGTAAGATCTTCAAGTGGCACCCCTACATACAAGATGCACTGTGACACAGGTCCTCATCACCAGCTGATTGGACTATGGCAATGTCCTCTACATAAGAATAGCTGCACCTGTCCTACAGAGACTTCAGACGATACAGAACGCCACAGTACAGCCCAGCCAGACTCATCCTTCGCCTTCTCTGACAAACACACACCCCACCTTACCTAACTTCACTGGCTCCCCGTACAGAAGAGATGCTAATTTAAGCTGCTGACCCATGCACATAAGGATCTACACAACCAAGGACCCACATACATTAAACAACACCTGAACTTTCACCAACCATTGAGAAGACTGCGCTCTGCCTCCCTTTCACTTGCCCATACTCCCTGCATCTAGTGAAGCAGAAGTGAAGGATGCTCCTTCTCTCATATTGCAGCAAAAAATTGGAACTGCACCACCCCCCTAACCTCCGGACCGTCACCTCCCTTCCGGGATTGTGAATAGCCCTCAAGACCTGGCTGTTCGAATAAGCCTCCGGGACTGGCAAGTGCCTGGATACTCTATCGGATGATTTGTCATGCTTTATAAATCCTGATTGATTGATTGAAAAGATAAATTACCTATGAGAGCATCGTAAGCATAAATACATTCACGTACCAACAGAAGCTTCAAAAGTCTCATACCTTTCTTCACAATTATTGTCAAACTTTAGAAAATGGCAGTTGTGCCACTGGGGTACACAATGACAATCCTGTAAAGAAACAAGTAGTGTTAATGAGATGTTTGCACTCAACCAAATTATCTTTTGATATTACATACCGGGTACATCCAGAATCCCACAAGGCTATTAGGACTGCTCACAGACATGCACGTTAAGGGTGCGTTTGATACGGGAAGCGGGTTATGAGTTGCCCTTTGTGGAGGATGCAGCTTTAAACTCATTGTTGGGCACACCACGGAATGCTGCTGCCTTGGCTGGAGCTCAGGCTTTGGAACACAAATGCTCCTTGGTTTTCCTTGGCGATGAACTTCCTATACTACCACCTGCCAAAGTGGAAGATTTTCTGTCTTCAATTATCCCGGATTTGATTGGCAATTTCCAAAATGACTTCTTGAAATTCTGCCCTTTTACGCCACAGTAAACAATTTTAAAATTATGCTTTTATACATGCCCAAGTGTCTTTTTGACTGGTCACTATTGACATTTTTATATATACCTTAGGTTAGATTTTAATAGCTTTATAATTAGGCTTTGAACCACCTTTGATCCGGCAAGGGGAGGGTGTTGTGTAGCCATTTTAGTTATAGCTTCACACATGTTATTTTAGCAAACTAGGCCAGCTTCTTTTATTATTTCAACAATAGCCACATTTGCGGTCTTGTTTTATTTTTCTCTGTCTACGTATTCTTTGCCTCGGCCAGCACTGCATTCTTAAACAAGACATTTCTTTCACTCTGTGCTTTTCTCAAGACTGCAGTAAGATAGGTTTCCGGTAAACGTGGTAACGCTTTGCCTCTAGTGTTCATAGAAACATACACATCCTTACATAGGGACATTTTCTTAAAATATCAGCTGTTTCATTATAAAAACATTTCTCTGTCCTATACACATTAGAGGGAGATTCCAGCCAGATAACCACGATTGTATGCTGATTGCTGAACACTTCGCTACAGATGCTAATTCAGACTACAGGCCTCTTGATCAGGCATGAGGGATGATGTCTTCCCAGGGGAACCTGAAGGGCAGAAATAGAGATTAACATGCCATGCTCAAAAAATGCAATTATTTTAATGATTTTAGTGACAATATGGTAGTGTTATTTTTATGCTTTACTCTCCTCGTCACTATTTTAATCCTGTTTTTATCGTCCTGGTTATTGCAGTACATGCTTTATTATCTAAGATGCAGTAGCTTCATTAAAACCGTATTGAAACATATACTGCCTCTGATTGTCCTTGTATATGTGAGACTAATGCAAATGAGAGAAACGGATGTGATCTGAATGACCACGATTTCCCTGAGGAGTCATTTGTGTCATGCGCTCGTCTGCCCAACCATCCCTGCCCTTGGGTAGAGATGAGGGCTAGTTAGCCAGAGGAAAACCCAGGTTATGCCAACAGGTGTTATCTGCAGTGGGTTCAGACTCAGTCCCCCACAGCGCAGGGGATGCTGTCGCCCAAATCCAGTAGTCTCAATAGAATAATGAGAGCCTACGTGACAAGTTCAGGCCATAAATTGCCCTGGAATAAAAATAAACTAAAAGGGGGATTGAACGTTCATATATACCCTCATCAGAAAAAAAACATATTTAAGAATCAGCAGGTCTGATTTGCATATGCTGGTGCTTGTCTGGCATGCCGTAGAAGACACAAAATGATGGATTGAAATGAGGTCAAAGTGACTGCAAGTGTCTGACTCTTTTTCACATTTTTCATCTATCACCTTTGTGCTTCATTTGTTTTCTGCCATGTCACTCTGTGTCCGAGGTGAGTCCTGTAGCCATTTTGTCTACTAAGCTATTTTTGTCTGTGGGCTGTACCTGGTAGCATCTTGAATGTTATATTATTCTTTAAGTGAATGCTGGGTCTCAATAACATTTTGTTGAATGTGAAATCATAACAAAGGTTGTTGGGGTAGTGTGACAAGGTGGAAGGGTGTAGCCTCCAATGAGGTATTTTTCAAATTTTCATATATCTGTTGTTAGTAGGCTGTGGAACGATAAGGGATGCACCCAGACTTTGGGCCTCATTATGACCCTGGCGGGCGGCGGAGGCCGCCCGCCAGGATTCCGCCCTCCATTATACCGCTCCGCGGTCAGAAGACCGCGGAGGGTATTATGAGTTTTTCCCTGGGCTGGCGGGCGGTCTCCAAAAGACCGCCTGCCAGCCCAGGGAAAAACTCCCTTCCCATGAGGATGCCGGCTCGTAATCGAGCCGGCGGAGTGGGAAGGTGCGACGGGTGCTACTGCACCCGTCGCGTATTTCACTGTCTGCTATGCAGACAGTGAAATACTAGCGGGGCCCTCTTACGGGGGCCCCTGCAGTGCCCATGCCATTGGCATGGGCACTGCAGGGGCCCCCAGGGGCCCCACGACAATACCTACCGCCATCCTGTTCCTGGCGGGCGAGCCGCCAGGAACAGGATGGCGGTAGGGATTGTCAGAATCCCCTCGGCGGCGCAGCGAGCTGCGCCGCCTTGGAGGATTCTTACGGGCAGTGGAAAACCGGCGGGAGACCGCCGGTTTTCCCGTTCTGACCGCGGCCAAAGCGCCGCGGTCAGAATGCCCAAGGGGGCACCGCCGGCCTGTCGGCGGTGCTCCCGCCCCCGTTGGCCCTGGCGGTAGAGAACCGCCAGGGTCAGAATGAGGGCCTTTGTCTTGATTTTCCGAGTATTTCTTACTGTTAGTGGTATAAATGTGTGGCCTGTGAAACGGTGGAAATGTTTCAAAATAAATGATTGTTTTGGGGATTCTTATCTTTTGAGTGGTAGGAGACTTGGAACTGCTGAATGATATAGTGTGCTACCAGATCTTTCCTGGAATTTTTCATCATTTTGTCTGTGGAGAAATGAGGTATGTTCTCAGCTTTGTCCTTGATTTAATGGCTAATGGACTGGTAGTATTCTGCTTTGCCGGCCTGTGTAAATCTGTGCTGCTCCCAGATTCTTTCTGAATCTCTTGTTTTTATACTGTGCTATAAGTGAATGTATTGTGTGTGGTTGAAAAAGATTATGAGCTCTTTTCACATGTATCCTTGGTTTGTTTGTGGTATAGGAGGACGGAAGTTTGTAGAAGAGTGGGAACATTCACAGTTTTCACTTTAATGTGGGTATTTTTCTGCGAGTGTCATGAGCCTAAGGGTGTGAACCAGGATGTGTTATCATTAGCATGCTAATGGCTGGATGAGTAGGTGTGTAGTAGAATGACAGAAACATGGTATTTGTAAACTGCTGATACTCATGGGCTTTTCTTTGCTGAAGTGTCTCTGAGAAATTGTGGGTAACTAAACATATTCCAGTATCAGTATCAATTAGGCATTTTGCCATGAAGCATTTCAGAATGAAATATGTTAAGGAATAATTCTGTAAAATGTTTGATCTCAGTACTTTTTGTGTTACAATGTTCATATGAGTCTGCATTCTTTAATCCCCCCCATCTGGTAGAAAAAAGGGGGTCCTTCCTGTCAAAACATTTGTCCAACTGCAAACAGCTCCTAAAAACATTGACACTGCCAAAAAAGATTGCTAGTGGCACCATCTCCAAAAGACTGCTATTGTGCAACAGCTTGCTACCACAATCACTGCATCCTTCGGGACGGGTTTCCATTGTACACCTTGTGCAAGAGACGAAAAAGACAATGCTGAATACAATTTACTATCATCCTTTAATGGGAAAAGCATGATTTCTTACTGCAAGTGACATAGAGGAAGTAATCACTAAGACAGCAGAGTCACAGGAAACAGTAGAGGTGGAACAAATAGAACTTACATCTGCAGTTGCAAAAGTAGAGTTTGTTTCTGCTGAAGGTAGTGGTCACTAAAAATGCACCCATGGAATTCTATAGGCTCTCCCATCTTCTCCATAAAGAAGTCCTACATCTTTTGGAAGCCTCAGATGGTGATGAAGGTGACCAAACTCACCAATGTACACCAACCCAAGTTGAAGAGGAAGATCTTCCTGGAGTCATTCTAAAGTCATCCGATGATTTCAGCTGGGCCATCCTGAAGTATGGGTATAGGGCAAAATATTTAAATGAGATGACTCCAGAGTCATGACATAAACTACTCTAGGACTGTGTCACTGTTACTCCAATTGAATACATGTGATGATCTCTTTCTACTCAGGGAATACCAGTTGACAACTTCAGGATGAGTGTTAATTACTACAGGATGATTCCAAGACAACTTCACAACGATGGTGGAACACTCCAGGATGATTCCAGGACAATTTCCTGGAGACTGTGGATTACTGGAGGATGATTCAGTGATAACTTTGGAATGAGTGTGGATTACTCCAGGATGATTTCATTACAACTTTTCAATAAGTGTTAATTTCTCTAGGGAGACTTTATGGTGACTTTTGGAAAAAAATCATAACAACTGAAGGGTGAGTGTTGATTACTCCTGGATGATTCCAGGAAGCGTTTTTGGATGGCTATGGGTCACTGACGAAATATTTTATATCGAGTGTTGCTTTCTCTCCCCACTTGCGCACCCTTTGTTACTTCTGCCTCCCATAACATGCAGATCAGTAACAAAAATAAACTCAGGCATTGGAAAGTCAATAGGTCTCACCAATGCAAGAGCTATTGGCTTTGTTGATGTGTTTTAGACAAGTTGTTCACTAGTGCGGCTGTTGTTCAGCAATGCTAAAGGTTAGTGGCATAGAGGAGAGTGACATGGAGTGTCTTAGAGTGGAAGGGCAAAAACTGGACTACAGTGTTGTAGAGTGGAGTGGCAGGGAGTGTCACTTTTTGGTGTGGCATGTTGTGGAATAACATAGAACAGCATTCACTGGAGTGGCATAGAGTAGAGAGGACTGTAGCAGAGTGCATTTGCACAGAGTGTTACAGAGTATAGTAGTGAAGAGTGCAGTATACTGAATTCAGCGGCATACAATGCAGCACTGTAGAATGCATTGGCGTAGACTAGAGTGGTGCATAGTAGAGCACAGTGTTGCAGAGTACAGTAATGCAGGGTGGAGTGGTGCAGAGTAGAGTGGCGCAGAATTGAATGGTGCAGAGTAGAGTAGCATAGAGAAGTGCAGCATGGAATGTTGTAGAGTTGAGTGAAGCACTTGGCAGGGGCAAAGAGTCGAGTCACATAGAATGCAGTGGCGTAGAGTGCAGAGTAGAGTCGAGACATAGAGTGTGGTGGTGTAGAGTGGTGCAAAGTAGAGTAGTATGGACTGGTGCAGAGTAAAGTGTAGTGCCATGCAGTGCAGTGGCATAGAGTGGAGTACAGTAGACTGATGTGGAGTTTAGTGGCAGAGAGTGCAGTATTGCAAAGTAGAGTGTCAGGGTGCAATGGTGTAGAGTAGCATGGGGAGCAGTAGCATAGTATACAGTGATGAGTAGAGTGCAGTGACAGAGTGCAGTTGTGTAGAGTGCATTGGTGTAGAATGGAGTGGTTAAGAGTATAGTGGCATAGAGTGTAGTGACGTGGAGTGGTACAGAGTGGAGTAGAGTGGTGTAGAGTGCAGTGGCATAGAGTAGATTGTTTCAGAATAAAGTTGTGTGGTGCAGGGTAGAGTGCAGTTGCATAGAGTAGCATAGAGTGTAATGGCATAGAGTAATGTGGTGTAGAGTTTAGTGGTGCAGAGTAGATTAGGGTGGCATGTAGTGGATTGGTATAGAGTGCAGGGCATGGAGTTAAGTGTTACAGAGTAAACTACATTGGTGCAGAGCAGGGGCCTCCAACCTTTTCTGGAGTAAGAGCGAACATGTTCCATCAAAATCTTCTTGGCCTAGTAACATGCTTAGTGTTGTAACAGGGATCACATCAGACAAGAGCACATGTGTGACCACCCCATGCACGAATACCAGCAGTGATCACAACAGTGCATAAGGCAGGGTGCAGGTAGTCATTTAACCCCTTCCCCGCCACAGACATAACCATTACGTTCTACTACCGGCCCTGGGGGGAAGCGCAAGTGCTCCTCCCAAGGGCCATACCCACACCCACCCATGGCAGGGCTGGAAGGGGAATCGCTTCCCCTTCCACCCCCCGTGACATATAATGACATCAGCGCACAATCGCGTGCTGACCTCATCAGAGGTCGCCTCCCATTGCACTGGAAGCATGGCTTCCAGCATGACTGAGGAGAAACAGATTAGTTTCTACAGGCCAAAATCCACAGCTAGGCACTTTGCAAAAAACAGGTCTGTTTTCTTTGGGAAAATGTGATGTGTCCATGTTGTGTTTTGGGGCATTTCCTCTTGCGGGTTGTAAGCCTACCCACACATGTGAGGTACCATTTTTATCAGGAGACTTGGGAGAACGCTGGTTGCAAGGAAATTTGTGGCTCTTCTCAGATTTCAGAACTTTCTGTCTTGGAAATGTGTGGAAAAAGTGTTTTTTTGACAAATTTTGAGATTTTTAAAGGATTCTGGGTAACAGAACCTGGTGAGAGCCCCACAAGTCACCCCATCCTGAATTCCCCTAGGTTTCTAGTTTTAAAAAATGTACAGGTTTGGTAGGTTTCCCTAGGTGCCGGCTCAGGTAGAGGCCAAAATCCACAGCTAGGCACTTTCCAAAAAACATGTTAAATTTCAATGTAAAAATGTGATGTGTCCATGTCGCGTTTCCTGTTGCAGGCATTAGGCCTACCCATGCAAGTGAGGTACCATTTTTATCGGGAGACTTGGGGGAACACAGAATAGCAGGGCAAGTGTTATTGTCCCTTGTCTTTCTCTACATTTTTTTCCTTCCAAATGTAAGACATTGTGTAAAAAAAGAAGTCTATTTGAGAAATGCCCTGTAATTCACATGCTACTGTGGGCACAGAGAAATTCAGAGATGTGGAAATAACCACTGCTTCTCAACACCTTATCTTGTGCCCATTTTGGAAATACAAAGATTTTCTTGATGCCTATTTTTCACTCTTTATATTTCACCAAATTAATTGCTATATACCCGGTATACAATGAAAACCCATTTCAAGGTGCATCTCCTTTATTGGCTATCAGTAGCGAGGGTTCTTGATGAACCTACAAGCTCGATATATCCCTGCAACCAGAAGAGTCCAGCAGACGTAACAGTATATTACATTTGAAAATCTGACGGTGCAGGAAAAAGTTACGTGGAGAAAAATTGCTGTTTTTTCACCTCAATTTCAATATTGTTTTATTTCAGCTGTTATTTTCTGTAGGAAAACCTTGTAGGATCTACACAAAGGACCCCCAACTGAATTCAGAATTGTGTCTACTTTTCAGAAATGTTTATCTGTCCAGGATCCAGCTTTGGTTTCATACCCATTTCTGTCACTAACTGGAAGGAGGCTAAAAGCACAAAAAATAGTAAAAATGGGGTATGTCCCAGTAAAATGCCAAAATTGTGTTGAAAAATGTGGTTTTCTGATTCAGGTATGCCAGTTCCTGAAAGCTGTGAAAATGGTGATTTTAGCACCACAAACCCTTTGTTGGTGCCTTTTCAGGGGAAAAAAAAGCACAAGCCTTCATCTGCAACCCTTTTTTCCCATTTTTTTTAAAAACAAACTTTTCGCTGTATTTTGGCTAATTTTTGGGTCTCCTTCAGGGGAACCCACAAACTCTGGGTACCTCTAGAATTCCTATGATTTTGGAAAAAAAAGGATGCATATTTGGCCTGGGTAGCTTATGTGGACAAAACGTTATGAGGGCCTAAGCGTGAACTGCACCAAATAGCCAAAAAAAGGCCTGGCACCTGAGGGGGGAAAAGCCTGGCAGCGAAGGGGTTAAAACTGGGTTTGTCAGTTTTGAATGCCCTCTCTATGGATAATACATAAGAAACCTAGTGGTACTGTCTATAGCACGTAGGTGTTGATGTTAGTATTAAGTCTTCCCAATGCCACGTGATTTTGCAAGCAAATGTCAGCCTTACACAGATTTTGGAAGTGCAGCTATTTTTCTCCAAACATCAGGTTATGTGTTTAGAAAATACATACATTTTTGCCTCGAATACACTATCAATTTTCACATACATATGTTAATTTAGTCAAGCATATCATCTAGTTTAGTAGGATGGAATGCCTAAAGGAGAACTACTTACAGGTAGCTGGTGAGCTGCCAGTAGCTTAGGATCTACTCATTGGAGAAGCCTGACATAGAGTGTATTGGCATAGAGTTCAGTGGCATAGAGTGTAGTGTTGCAGAGTGGTGTAGAGTACAATGTAGTAGAGTGGAGTTGTGCAATGTAGATTTGGTGAGGCCTAGACTGGAGTGGTGGAGATTACAGTGGAGAAGAGTACATTGGGATAGAGTAGAATGGTACAAGGTGAAGTAAAGAGGCATAGCATGACGTAGCATAGACTGCAGTGGCATGGTGCAGAGTTCAGTGGCATGGAGTGGTGTAAAGAGGAGTGGTGCAGAGGAGAAAGGAGTGGAATAGAGTGCAATATTCATGGTGTTGTAGCACTGCCGTTACAGACAACACATTTTCAATTGAAATGACTATTACGTTTGCACCGACATACAGTTTTACTAATAAAGCTTTACAGTACACAGACATAAACGTGTGGAAATTGCATTACCTAGTGTAATGCTTTTTTTGATCATATTAAAGTATTTGTTTCCAACACACTTCATAAATAACAAAAAATTTGCTTCATTTGTACGTTCGTAATTCTGATATATTCTGTAATACACAGTTCATTTAAATGTTGTTGTGTGCTAGAAAAAACTATTTTCTTCCCCCGTTATCTAACAATATTGTCATATAAATCCTCTCACATTGAAGTCGGAGAAAGAATAGTGAACAAGCATCCATGGAAGACAGCATCTGACATTTTACCTCAGTCTTTAACTGCACATCAAATGTGACAAGATATGAACAAGATTTAAAGGTATATTAACAGAAATCAAGTTTGTGAAAGAATACGGGAAACACAGTTTAGGCAAAGGAAGGGACGAACTGAACCTGGAGAGCATAACACAAATAAGGCCAGCAAGTGGAGAGCCGGAAAGTGTGAGTTATAAACCACACAGCCAGTAGTAATTTACAAGTGGAATACATTCCTAGGTCAACTTTCTGAAAGTCCCAAGATGTCTTTAGCAAACCAGATACTGGTGACCTCAAAACAGGGGTGGGCCCGGCTCCTGTGGGCAGTGGTATGTGAGCAGGGAAACAATCCAAGCAGGAAGGGCATGGCCGTGGCTCAAAAAGAGAGAAGCAGTGCATGCCATGGACAGTTGGGAGAGGTAGCCATTAAAAAAGAAAGAGGCAACCATGGAGGCTGGCTTCAAGCTGGGAAACTATCTGAAACCATAGGCACTCATATAGAGTGCTTGAATACAAATAAATTTAGATTTGCAATGCAACGGGTCTCGCATTTCCCTGAGTTAGAGCTATTAGCAGTTGTAAACTCCCAACCGGACTTTTCTTGCATCAATAAATGGAAAAAAGAGCGCGATCGCGCTGCTACAGTTTACTCGTAGTGAAACCTATTGGCAAAAGTGCAATTATCTACGTAACCGGCAAAAGTGCAATCAACTATGTAACAGGGTCGATGTCATGCAAAGCACTCGACTTCTGCCCAGTGAGATCTCACTGCGAAGAAAGAGAAAAAGTAGTCCACAAACCGGACCGATAATAGCGAGCCTCATATGTTTACAGTACTTGCTCGCTTCGCTCCAGGAGGGCTAACCACCGGAAAAGGCATGACGTATGCATGCCTTCCACTAATGAAAGCAAGCAGATTTTAAAAGGCAAGCCCACAAGCCAATGAAAGATACTGACGTGACATGAATGGGGCTCGGAGCCCTTTTCTAGCTACTACAGCGTCTCGCAAGCGATACGCATGTGCTGCCGCATGCTAGCGCAGACTCAACCCTTACAGTAGCTCCAAGAATGGGAACAATGGACAGACGAAAAGTACTTTGTCTATGCTGCAGGGGAAGGCCAACCACAATAAGAGGCATGACGCCTGCATGTCATGACGAATGGGAAGGAAGGGTATGAGAGCGACACTAAATCTAACAAATGGTAAGCTACGGGCGGGCATTAAGCCCAGTGATTGAAAACAATATGTCTTGAAGAGACAGCGCATGCTATGTTTAACCAAGACAATAGAGCAGTGCATTTTAGGGTCGCTTGTATATACGGGACCTTTCCTGTTCAAACCTGGCATAAGAGTGGAGCCACAGGCTGCCACTTTCTTGCTTCTATACTGTGGTGCTGCACAGTCCAGAAATCACTGGAAGCCCCTGTGTTTGGAAGCATAACATGTAGGCACAACACATACCCATGCACTATTTCAAGACAACCTTGATACCAGCTGCATCAATTTACATGAGGCAGCAAAGCTAATATTTCAATTGAACCAGAATGTTTTATGTCCCAAGATCCTCCTGTGGCCACAGTGCCTGTCCTCACTGTTTCTTCACTGTCTATTTTTAGATCGAGCATAGCAGCGTGCATGCTCTGCTTTTCCGATGTGTTGGCATATATCTGGGCTTTCAACCATGCCCACTGAATGCCCATCACCATCACTCGTTCATGGGCTTGCCTTTCAAAAATCCTTTGTTTCCGTTGGTAACTGCTTTACGTTTGTCCCCCCTTAGGGCAGTTTTGTTACTGCCTTGGCTATCGACCCTGGAACATGGATTATTGTACTTTTGCCGATAACTTTGACTGCGAGCAAAATTCTTTTTCCTTTTGGCTGCACTTTGAATTGGCTTGATTATGTCAACTGTTTTACTTTTTATTTTCAGTTTGTGTAATAAGAAAAGTCCAGTTAGAAATTGACAAAACTAATAGCTCTACCTCGAGCAAAGAGACCCATTGAATTACAAATGCTTGTTACTTTTTCTCCTTGTCGTTCTGTGCATTGCATGCTCCCTCTGCCTCCTTTGCACACCTGTACACACTGTGCATTCCACTCACCACAATGCCATGGACGTCGACAATGCCAGAGGTAGCAGAAGTGGCATCACACACCTTTTGATCTCAGTGAATACACCACTCCATGCCACTGAACTCTGCACCATGCCACTGCAGTCTATGCTACGTCATGCTATGCCTCTTTACTCCACCTTGTACCATTCCACTCTATCCCAATGTACTCTTCTCCACTGTAATCTCCACCACTCCAGTCTAGGCCGCACCAATCTACATTGCACAACTCCACTCTACTACATTGTACTCTACACCACTCTGCAACACTACACTCTATGCCACAGGAAGTAATGTTATGGCCTTTGATCCTGAATATTGCCAGGAACTTAATTTATATGACCTTAATGCTGTTTTCACCACAATAACTGATATTGCTGAAGTTCCAGAGTAACTGCATGATTAATACGGCAACACATTTTACTTTTACCATTTTCATCAATAAACACTTAGCACGCTGGCTATCACCGATCTAAGATGTGCCATTCATAAATCTTTTATGTGCTGCTTTTCTAGTGCTTTTCTACTGCTAACATGGGATAAAACCCGACGTAATTTGAACTGGCAACTATGGAATATAAGGGCGGAGCTGGAGGAAAGCATGGGGGATAAATGGAAGCTGTCTTGGAAGCGTGGGTGTTGTGTCTGTTCAATGTTGAAGGACAGTACACCCAAGTTCTGGACTCGGTTGTGCATATGTGAGAGTGTACTTATGTAAGTGTCTGTTTTCTGCTGCTGGTGATAGAAAACAGTTCAATGACATAGGTTTGATGGGCTTATCTATTTATGCAGTACTGTATCTTTGAAAGCTTTCTATACCCAAGGCCACTGGAATTATGTGGCAGTGTAGGACAACATTGTATGGCAAGGAAAGGCAAGTTATGTGGGTTAATGCGGCACATTTTGTGATTCTGTTACCTCATTGTGTTGTCATCAATACATGTTAGCACTATCTTAGCCAAGGTTTCACCTCATTATTATTAGTTTGTTGTCAAGAGCAGCAATCAGCAGTAGAAAAGTGACCTTCAACCTTTGCAAAGGGCTTTGTGTTCCAGAGCAGCAGAAGTCGCCATGTTTTAATACATTTTGAACTGTTTGAACTAGAAGCAACTTTTTGGTAAAATTTGTAACACATGCAGCAGATGATGGTTTATGTGGCAAATGTGAAAATCTGTAATTATACAGAAAGGGATGCAGCCGAAAAATCGCATAAATTCTAGTGGCCTTGACTATACTTCTAAGCAAAGGTCGCTTATGAGACATCAACAACAGAATTCATGGTAAAAATTTGAAAATGAGGAACAGCAAGTGAAGAGAGCATTGGGGAAAATGGACCCAAAATCGTGTACGAGTCAAACAGCTGTTTATTATATGAAAAGGGAGCCGTGGCTGCAGCAACCGCCAGGATGTAAATCTCCCCCACCCTCCAACCTCCCTCCCAAAACACAGTTTTGCCACCATTACTCACCATCTTAATTGCTGGTGGTTCCCATAATGCCGAGTAGGTTTTTTTCTGTTGATAGGCTGTTTAGAAGGCCCCTTTCTGCAGGGTTAGCCCCAAACTTTTTGCCTTTCTCCTATTTTTGTGAACCTCTTTTGTTGGCTTTAGGACTCTCTGCACTTTACCACTGCTAATCAGTGCAAAGGGCATGTGCTCTCTCCCCTAAAACTTGGTATATTTGGATAAAACCTATTTGGCATATTTAATTTACCCATAAGACCCTTGTAATATGGTATAACATATACCTAGGTCATGTTTGTTAAATCCTACTAGTGGGCCTGCAGCACTGAATTCGCCACCCACAGAAGTAGCCTTTCAAAGTTGTCTCAGGCCTGCCACTGCGGCACCTGCATGTGCAGTTTACTTCCACACTGACTTAGCAAGTCAAACTGTTTGCCAAGGCCTGACTCCCTTTTTGCTACACCTAAGTCACTCCTAAGATAGCTTTATGGGCAGAATGCTATGTATGTAAAAGGTAGGTAATCTATGTTTATATGTTACATGTCCCAGTAGTGACAAATAGCCTATTTCATTTTTCACTGCTGTGAGTGCTGCTCCTATCATAGGTTTGCATTTGGAATTCCCTTATATATGTATAAGTGTTAATTTCTGATCTGGGAGGAGTAACGTCGGCATATTTGGTATGTTTGGAATGGTAGTGGGAAATCCTGCTTACTGGTGTCGGTGGATTTTACATTACTATTTTCGAAATGCCACTTTTTGAAAGTGGGCATTTCTCTTGTCTCATAAGTCTAGTGCTTTGCAGCCTTACTCCAATCCACGTATGGGGCAGAGTGACAGCTCCCCTCTGTGCATACTCTCCAGACAGTCATCCATCATGGAGGTGTTAGGTGTGACAGGGTTACATCCGCATTCATTTATATACTGCCGGTCTTCCTGGGCTGGGAGATAGGGAGGGTTGTTCACGCTTGACACTTGAATAGGCTGTGTCCTGCCCTCGCACAAACGGATTGTTTACCCCCTGCTGATGTCTGGAGCCAGAGTAGGGGAAAAGGAAATTCTTAGAACTTGTCAGATCTGGCTGGAAGCGTCTCCCATCTTCTAGAAGCTGGGCGTCTGGAGAATAAGTACAGGTGCTCTTGCCCCATAATTTTAGAGTACTTTTGGAACTGGGACGGAACCTCTGTCGGAACGACTGCTGCGTGGCCCCCAAAGGGCTCTTCTGGACTACTCTCCTGTTGTTGCCCTGCTACCTTCTGCTGCTGGGTGGCATAAGGGACTCACTGGATGACTTTTTTTTACTTGTTGCCCTGCTGCCAGCTGCTCCCTGACTCTGTTCTGCCAGAGGACAGTGGTTGTGCGTAGAGGAACCGCCAATTATACTACCTGCCTTATGTTTTGGCCTGCTGCTTGCTAACCCCCTCTACGTCCCACATCTCGTGCTCTACAGGGGCATGCTAGTTGACCCCTTACTTCCTCAGAGTCCCTGCTCAAGTGGAACTGCCCTGGGGTACTCAGGTGGACAGATCTGATCTTTTTACAGTAGAGAGTGTTTTCTCCTTCACCTGCTTAACCCCGCGAGTGCCTTGGACGAGGTGGTCTTGTCCCAGCACACGGTTCCTGTGTGCCTGGGACAAGACCACCTCGTCCTGCACCGTGCCCACGGGGGAAGCGCTAGCGCCCCCCCCATGGGCCCCCCACCAACACCCCCAAGTCGAGGATGCAAGGGGATTCCCTTCCACCCCGACCCCCACCTCGGCAATCTGATGACGTCAGCGCGCTCACAGCGTTCCGATGTCATGAGAAGCTGCCAAGGACATGCTGGAAGCCATTGGCTTCCAGCGCGTCACAGGAGAAGACTACGAAGGTGAGTCTCTCTCCTTTGGGGGGTTTTAGGGTGGAAAACAGACACGGGGAAAGGAAAGAGTTTTTCCTTCCCCGTGCCTGTTTTCCACGATCACGGGTGGAGCCTGCGATCGTGGACCAGGAATACCCACTAGACATCAGGGATTTTCTTTTATATTTATTTTTGGGAGCGACCCCTTGGGCAAGGGTTGCTCCCATGGGGGGCTATTTTGTATCATATTTCGGCCCCCCCTGGGGGCAGATCGGCCATTTTTTTGGCCGATCTGCCCCTAGAGGGGGTCGAAAGCCACAAGACACCAGGGATTTTACTTTCACTATGATTTTTTGGGGAGCGACCCCTTGGGCAAGGGTCGCTCCCCTTGGGGGCATAAATAATCCTTTTTCGGCCCCCCCTGGGGGCAGATCGGCCTGTTTTTGGCCGATCTGCCCCCTTGGGGAGGGGTTCAAAAACCACTAGACCACCAGGGATTATGTTTACCTTATGTTTTTGGGCAGCGACCCCTTAGGCAAGGGTTGCTGCCCCGGGGCAATAATTTTTATATATGTTTCAGCGCCCCCTGGGGCTAGATCGGCCATGTTTTTGGCCGATCTCGCCCCCGGGGGGGGGGTCGAAACCCACTAGGCGCCAGGGATTGTGTGTTGTGTGTGTGTGTTTTGTGTGTTTGGGGGCACCCCTTGGGCAAGGGTCACCACGCCAAAGGGGTGAAAATTAGTATTGGGCATTTCTGCCCTCCTTGGGGGCAGATGGGCCTATTTCTTTAGGCCCATCTGCCCCCAATGAGGGCAGAATCCACTTAGGCACCAGGGATCTTGTGTGTGTGTGTGTATTTTGTGTGGGTGGGGGGACGGCCCCTTTTGCAAGCGTCGCTCCCCAAAGGGGGCACATTACTGATGACCATTTCTGCTCCCCTTGGGGGTAGATCGGGCTATTTTTTTAGGCCTATCTGCCCCCAAGAAGGCAGAAGCCACCAAGGCATGAGGGGAATTTTTTATTTTGCCCCCTTTTTTTTGTGCTGGGGCACCCCCATTTGCCCCCTTTGGCAAGGGTCGCCACCCCCAAACAGGGTACAGAGCTGTTGGCCATTTCTGCCCCCCAGGGGCAGATTGGCCTATTTTTTTAGTTCTTGGTGGCGGGGTGTTTGTCAACTGGCAAAGTATTTGTATTTCTGATTATAACAGTTTATTTCTTCTTTTTGTTCTAGTTCAATGCTTTTGCTTCTTTTGCTGTGGATCTTTGTGGTTTTGGCAGTAGTTGTCCTGCGGTTTGCATAGTTGCATGTTTTAGGTAAGTGAAAGCAATTTACTCCAAAGGAGTATTGTTGACATGCATGAATGACATGTTTGTAGGCGGTGTGCTAAATGTAGTATTGTGTGTGAAATTGCCCTTAGATTTGGGCACAATGATATTTGTGTTGTTGTATGTCTAATTTTCTTTTTTTCTTTTTAGTGGGATATCATTGGTGATTACTGTGTCTGTGCAGAGTAGTTGCTGGTAAGTAGCTTTTTCAGGCAAGTGAGTGGCATAGTTTTTTAGTACATAACTCTTTGTGATAAAGCTACACTTTGTTTATTATTTATTTTAGTGCTGGTGGTTGTTCGCAATTAATTTGTTAGTGAGGGTCATGGCTAGCCGCAGAGTGACCGCTCAGCAGGTTGTTGGCATGCTTTTTGAGTCGTCTTCAAACCATGATTACGAGACTGACTCTGCATCTGAGGCAGAGGAGGAAGTGAGAGATTCTGGCAGTGAGTTTTCTGTCCGAGAGGATTGTTCTGATGAGGAAGCCACTCTTAGTGCAGATGAAGGGCCTGTTTTAGAGGAGAACATTGATGTGCCAAGAGTGCAGGAGCCTGGGGCTGAAGGGTTTCCCATTAGAAGACCTGACACCTGGATTGCCCCAAACATGGAGCAGCCACAGTTACCTGCATTTACTGGTCTCCCAGGGTGTAGAGTCAATACGGGAAACTTTTTGCCTGTCAATTTCTTTCACTTGTTCATGGACATTGTATTTTTGGAAGAGATTGTGGAGCAGACTAATGTGTATGCAGAGCAATATTTGAGGGACAACGCTGCCAGACTTAGGCCTTAGTTTAGAGCTACTCAGTGGGTTCCCACATATCTTGAAGAGATGAAAAGGTTTTTAGGTTTCACTTTTTTGATGGGGTTGATAAGGAAGCCGTCACTGGCTTCTTATTGGTCTACTAATCCCTTGATGGCAACGGCTATATTTCCTGCAACTATGACTCGTAATCGCTATTTGCTTCTTCTTCTTCGTATGCTGCATTTTGTAGACAATGCTTTAGCCTTGCCAGGAGATCACCCTGATTGTGACCGTCTTTTTAAGATTAGGCCTGTCCTTGATCATTTTGTGTGGCGGTGTGTGTTGGGTGGCGCTTGGCTGGCAGTGTGCGTGGGGTGGCGCTTGGCTGGCGATGTGTGTGGGGTGGCACTTGGTTGGCAGTGTGCTTGGGGTGGCGCTTGGCTGGCGGTGTGCTTGGTGTGGCGCTTGGCTGGCAGTGTGCATGGGGTGGCGCTTGGCTGGCGGTGTGGGTGGGGTGGCGCTTGGCTGGCGGTGCCAGCCAAACGTCAGTCCACACACTCCCATCAGCTAGTGTGACTGCTGTATCAGGTATGTGGGCATATGTAAGTGATGGGCCCTTGAGTGGTGCTGTCTGTCGATGCGAGTGTTGTAATGTGCTAGGCCCATGGCTGGCGGCGTGAATGGTCTTGTGCATGTCATGTATGAAAGGTGTGTGAATGGATTGTAAAATGGTTGGTGCCTTGACGCGGCTTTACAGCTCACGAGCTGTGAGTCATTGGTTCAGTTTTTGGCCTTACGGTTATTAACAGTGCATTTCACTTTTGTGAAGTCTCTTGTTCATAAAATTTAATCTACTGAACCATCACTCACCCTCGTGCCAATTCCAACCAGTATGTGTGGTACAAATGACAAAACCTGCTCCACTGTAATCAGGCGTCGCAGCACACTTGTGACATGCTAGGTTGGTGGGTGAGGGGTCTTTTTCACATAACCTAAGTGCGTTTCTTTTCACAATTTTAGTGTTTGGAACATCACGGACGTACGTGGACACATCAAAATGATAAATTGCAAAACTACCTGTGTTTGGGGGGGAGGGGGCACCTATGTTTTTGGCCGTGGGTGCGGCCTTCATCTAGGGAAATCTATCAAACCCAGACATTTTTTAAACTAGACACCCCGAGGAGTCCAGGGAGGTGTGGCTTGCATGGATCCCCCAAAAGTTTCTTACCCAGACTCCTCTGCAAACCTCAAAATGTGCTTAAAAAAGCATTTTTTTCCTGACTTTTCTTAGGAGGATCACCGCTCCAGCACAAAATTCCTGCTCCCCAGCATTCCCCTCAGTCTCCCAAGTAATATGACACCTCACTTGTGTGGGTCCCCAAAGCAGAGTCAGCCTAAAGATGTATAAACTTGTCCCACCCACACAAGTGAGGTATAATTTTTATCGGGAGACTTGGGGGAACGCTGAGTGGAAGGAAATTTGTGGCTCCTCTCAGATTCCAGAACTTTCTGTCACCGAAATGTGAGGAAAAAGTGTTTTTTAGCTAAATTTTGAGGTTTGCAAAGGATTCTGGGTAACAGAACCTGGTGAGAGCACCACAAGTCACCCTGTCTTTAATTCCCCTAGGTCTCTAGGTTTAAAAAATGCACAGGTTTGGTAGGTTTCCCTAGGTGCCGGCTGAGCTAGAGGCCAAAATCCAAAGGTAGGCACTTTGCGAAAAATACCTCTGTTTTCTTTGAGAAAATGTGACGTGTCCACTTTGTGTTTTGGGGCATTTCCTGTTGCGGGTACTAGGCCTACCCACACAAGTGAGGTACCATTTTAATCGGGAGACTTGCGGAAACTCTGGGCGGAAGGAAATTTGTGCCTCCTCTCAGATTCCAGAACTCTCTGTCACCGAAATGTGTGGAAAAAGTGTTTTTTTTAGCCACATTTTGAGGTTTGCAAAGGATTCTGGGTAACAGAACCTGGTGAGAGCCCCACAAGTCACCCGTCTTGGATTCCCCTAGGTCTTTAGTTTTCACAAATGCACAGGTTTGGTAGGTTTCCCTAGGTGCCGGCTAAGCTAGAGGCCAAAATCCACAGGTAGGCACTTTGCAAAAAACACCTCTGTTTTCTGTGGAAAAATGTGGTGTGTCCACGTTGTGTTTTGGAGCATTTCCTGTTGCGGGCACTATGCCTACCCACACAAGTGAGGTACCATTTTTATCGGGAGACTTGGAGGAATGCTGGGTGGAAGGAAATTTGTGGCTCCTCTCAGATTCCAGAACTCTCTGTCACCGAAATGTGAGGAAAAAGGGTTTTTTGGGCCACATTTTGAGGATTGCAAAGGATTCTGGCTAACAGAACCTGGTGAGAGCCCCACAAGTCACCCCGTCTTGGATACCCCTAGGTCTCTAGTTTTCAAAAATGCACAGGTTTGGTAGGTTTCCCTAGGTGCCAGCTGAGCTAGAGGCCAAAATCCACAGGTAGGCACTTTGCAAAAAACACCTCTGTTTTCTGTAGAAAAATGTGATGTGTCCACGTTGTGTTTTGGAGCATTTCCTGTTGCGGGCACTATGCCTACCCACTCAAGTGAGGTACCATTTTTATTGGGAGACTTGGGGGAGCGCTGAGTGGAAGGAAATTTGTGGCTCCTCTCAGATTCCAGAACTTTCTGTCACCGAAATGTGAGGAAAAAGTGTTTTTCCGCTAAACTTCGAGGTTTGCAAAGGATTCTGGGTAGCACAACCTGGTGAGAGCACCACAGGTCACTCTGTCTTGGATTCCCCTAGGTCTCTAGTTTTAAAAAATGCACAGGTTTGGTAGGTTTCCCTAGGTGCCAGCTGAGCTAGAGGCCAAAATCCACAGGTAGGTACCTTGCAAAAAACACCTCTGTTTTCTTTGAGAAAATGTGATGTGTCCACTTTGTGTTTTGGGGCATTTCCTGTCGCGGGCACTAGGCCTACCCACCCAAGTGGGGTACCATTTTTATCGGGAAACTTGGGGGAACGCTGAATGGAAGGAAATTTGAGCCTCCTCTCAGATTCCAGAACTCTCTGTCACCGAAATGTGTGGAAAAAGTATTTTCTTAGCCAAATTTTGAGGATTGCAAAGGATTCTGGGTAACTGAACCTGGTGAGAGCCCCACAAGTCACCCATCTTGGATTCCCCTAGGTCTCTAGTTTTCAAAAATGCACAGGTTTGGTAGGTTTCCCTAGGTGCCGGCTGAGCTAGAGGCCAAAATTCACAGATAGGCACTTTGCAAAAAACACCTCTGTTTTCTGTGGAAAAATGTGATGTGTCCACGTTGTGTTTTGGAGCATTTCCTGTCGCAGGCACTATGCCTACCCACACAAGTGAGGTACAATTTTTATCGGGAGACTTGGGGGAATGCTGGGTGGAAGGAAATTTGTGGCTCCTCTCAGGTTCCAGAACTCTCTGTCACCGAAATGTGAGGAAAAAGTGTTTTTTTAGCCAACTTTTGAGGATTGCAAAGGATTCTGGGTAACAGAACCTGGTGAGAGCCCCACAAGTCACCCCGTCCTGGATTCCCCTAGGTCTCTAGTTTTCAAAAATGCACAGGTTTGGTAGGTTTCCCTAGGTGCCAGCTGAGCTAGAGGCCAAAATCCACAGGTATGCACTTTGCAAAAAACACCTCTGTTTTCTGTAGATAAATGTGATGTGTCTACGTTGTGTTTTGGAGCATTTCCTGTCGCGGGCACTATGCCTTCCCACACAGGTGAGGTACCATTTTTATCAGGAGACTTGGGAGAACACTGGGTGGAAGGATATTTGTGGCTCCTGTCAGATTCCAGAACTCTCTGTCACCGAAATGTGAGGAAAAGGTGTTTTTTTAGCCAGATTTTGAGGTTTGCAAAGGATTCTGGGTAGCAGAGCCTGGTGAGAGCCCCACAAGTCGCCCCGTCCTGGATTCCCCTAGGTCTCTAGTTTTCAAAAATGCACAGGTTTGGTAGGTTTCCCTAGGTGCCGGCTGAGCTAGAGGCCAAAATCCACAGGTAGGCACTTTGCAAAAAACACCTCTGTTTTCTGTAGAAAAATGTGATGTGTCCACATTATGTTTTGGGGCATTTCCTGTCGTGGGCACTAGGCCTACCCACACAAGTGAGGTACCATTTTTATCGGGAGACTTGGGGGAACATAGAATAGCAAAACAAGTGTTATTGCCCCTTGTCTTTCTCTACATTTTTTCCTTCCAAATATAAGAAAGTGTGTGAAAAAGACGTCTTTTTGAGAAATGCCCTGTAATTCACATGCTAGTATGGGCACCCCAGAATTCAGAGATGTGCAAATAACCACTTCTCCTCAACACCTTATCTTGTGCCCATTTTGGAAACACAAAGGTTTTCTTGATACCTATTTTTGACTCTTTATATTTCAGCAAATGAATTGCTGTATACCCAGTATAGAATGAAAACCTACTGCAAGGTGCAGCTCATTTATTGGCCCTGGGTACCTAGGGTTCTTGATGAACCTACAAGCCCTATATATCCCCGCAACAAGAAGAGTCCAGCGGACGTAACAGTATATTGCTTTCAAAAATCTGACATTGCAGGAAAAAGTTACAGAGTAAAACGTGGAGAAAAATGGCTGGTTTTTTTCACCTCAATTTCAATCTTTTTTTTATTTCAGTTGTTATTTTCTGCAGGAAACCCTTGTAGGATCTACACAAATTACCCATTTCTGAATTCAGAATTTTGTCTACTTTTCAGAAATGTTTAAGTTTCTGGGATCCAGCATTGGTTTCACACCCATTTCTGTCACTGACTGGAATGAGGCTGAAAGCACAAAAAATCGTAAAAATGGGGTATGTCCCAGTAAAATGCCAAAATTGTGTTGAAAAATTTAGTTTTCTGATTCAAGTCTGCCTGTTCCTGAAAGCTGGAAAGCTTGTGATTGTAGCGCCACAAACTCTTTGTTGATGCCATTTTCAGGGGAAAAACCACAAGCCTTCTTCTGCAGCCCTTTTTCCCATTTTTTTTTTTAAGAAAAACAAAATTTTCACTGTATTTTGGCTAATTTCTTGGCTGCCTTCAGGAGAAACCACAAAGTCTGGGTAGCTCTAGAATCCCTAGGATGTTGGAAAAAAGGATGCAAATTTGGCGTGGGTAGCTTATGTGGACAAAAAGTTACGAGGGCCTAAGTGTGCCCTGCCCCAAATAGCCAAAAAAAGGCCTGGCACCTGACTGGGAAAAGGCCTGGCAGCGAAGGGGTTAAACAAACCAAGGGTTAGTGAGCGCTTTGCTTTCACTACTATTTAAAAGGCCATCACATGGGAGGGCTGGTGACTACCTCTGAAGTACCTCGGATGTGGGACTCCCAAGCCCAGCCACCCAAGTCTTTGCTTGTTTCCTTTTCTTTTTTTTCACTGCTTTGCCGACGCTAAGATGGTGTGTGTGACTCAGCTCTGCATCACCATGAGGTGCAAGTTTATCTTCCCACAGAAAGGAAATCCTCCTGCGGCCGACGTCTCCCCCAGAATCGCTGTGATACTCAGGCTTTGCAGAAGTTATGCTGCTGTGGGGAAGAGACCAGTGTGACGGCAGGTGGTCCAGATCCCTGGAAGAGATATTTTCCTGCCCAGCACTGCACCATCGAGAACTCAAGAGGGTCCTCATGTCCCCTGGCCACCAGATGCCTGAAAAGTGTCTCCAGGGCTGCTGAGGAGACCCCCTGCCACGCGCTCCTTCCCAGGTGGCCAGACCTTTCAGGAGAGGCCATGTGTGGCAGCCACAGGTGGAGCCCCGCTGGTATCTACAGTGTCCCACTGTGGACCGCTCTTTAGGGGCATTGGTTTGCTGAGTGGTTCTTTGTGCTGCGGGGAGAATCCTCCACAGAGAGTCTGATCGCCACCAGGGGGTGGCTTTGCCTCCTGTCAGAACTTCCATTATTACTGTATCACCCCTAGCAGGTGCACAGGGGATTCTGTGCCCTTCCACTGAGTTTAGATTCCCCTTCTCTACAAGTACTGTAACCCTGCTACTAGGAGGGCAGGAGTCCTGATGCCTGTGAGGGCTACTTGTTACTAATATGCTGATGTTGATATGTGGTGATGTATATGCTCTGCAGGGATACCAGGTGATTTATGTGCTTGTTCCTGCTTACATTATTGCATGTCATGCCCTGATGACGTGCTGTATGACTTTTTTATTGTTGCCTAACCAAGATACTAAGTACTGCCTCAGGAAATGCATAGCACTTACAGTATTTTTGAATAATGTCATTTTAATCTATGTTTTAAGCACAAGATCCAATATATGTATATATTTTTGTATATTACTGTGTGAAGTCTCTTTTGTGGTTTATTTATTGTGTCACTGGTGTGAGTGGGTGGCGCAAATGCTTTACACATGACCTCTCAGGATAAGCTTGACTGCTGTGTTCCAAGCTACCAGGGGGTGAGCACTTGTTATCTTTGGTGTGTAACTTACTTGCCCTGACTAGAGTGGTAGGTTCTGCCTGGCTGAGGTGCATACCCTAGCCAACCAGAAACCTCATTTCTAACACAGACCCAACAGCAATTCAGGAGTAGCAGCTTTTCCGGCGGGACAGGCTGTGCCAGTTGGGAAACAGGTGTGCTATCAGAAGAGTTGACAAGATAGGCCTTAGAAAAAACAAACATAGCACTCCATTGCAAAGACATTTTGTGCTAGGATTGAGGAAAAAAGTGCAGTAATGCCTAATAAATTGGTAGCATAGGCAGGCTTGCGATGCCAGTATGCAGGTATTGTGAATTATGTCACTAAACAGCTGTTCCTCAAGAATTTATAGCAGCCGAGATTATAAACTATGTGCGATCGAGTAATTAGGAACAGCTCATGCTGTATGGGAGGCATACTTTTTAAAGGACCAAATGGAGATACTGTGTTTTTAGAAAGATGAGTTTCTACTCAATCAATCAATCAAAAAAATGTATAGAGCGCGCTACTCACCCATGAGGGTCTCAAGGCACTGGGGGGGGGGGGGGAGAATCAGTGGGGGGCACTCTGAAGATATGCTCCCACTTTAGGCTCTGATTATATTGCAGCCAATACTGAGCGAGAAATGAGAATGCTTCAGAAATAAACTATATTTATTCATCAACACACAAGCCCCAAAGAAAACACTTCCCCACAATCATTACTGGATAATCTCCACTGAAGATCAACTTGGTGCAGACGATTTTACTTCTCAGAAATTGTTGAACAAGAAGGACTGATGAGACTCAATCCTGAAGAAGTTTGCAAGGTGTAATACAAAGTGTAAAGTAACACCACTATTTCCCTTTTCATGGTCCTCTTTGATTCCCCAAACCCTGGTGTTTGCCCACAAATGTTGGCTGATGCAAACAGGTGACCCAACTTCCGCCACCACTGGATGCACATACGAAAGGGATTTAGAAGTGTTTTTGAAACGCTTTGCTTTTTATTGGCACAACTTTTTGGTGCTCGTGCAGGTGAGCCCACGCGGGGACAAAGCAGCTGAAATGCTGCACTCCAATTTAAGCCAGAGAAGTCTATTTCTTCATCATAATTTATATTTTGCAGCTCTGTATAAGTGAATTTATCCTTCAGTGATTTTTATGTACACCAGTTACATCACACTAGGCCATGTTCATTTTTGTCAAGCAGGGGAGAGTGATTTGCACAGAATTACATCATGTTTAGCCAACGCTAAGACTCAAACCTGGATTCCCCGTTCCAAAGTCAGCAGCTCTGACCGTAAGGCCACAACCTATAAAATACTCTTTATTTATTTGTGTTTCTCTTAAAATGTTCTTACTAATATTAAGTTAATGTGTTAATGTATTTCTTTCAACTGTTGTTTGTAATGTCTAAGCTATTTCCATTGTGTTGTGTCATGCGTTGGGTACATGGGAATGATTACATTTGGTCACAGCAGGTAATCTGAGTGACTGGACAGTGATGTAGCAATATGATGTGTTAATCTGTAAATCTGGAACAATTTCACTTTGTAGTGCTTAAAAAGTAATCAGATACTAATTTTCAATTAGCCATCAAATCATCAGATTTAACCTAGGCAAGTGAAGTCATTGAATACTCATTTATAAGTCATCCTCAAATCATCAGGAACATTGCAGCTTCTGAAATAATCAGATGGTCATTTTCAAGTCATCCTCAAATCATCAGTCAAACTTGCTGATGACTTCAGGAGCTTGATGACTGTGGATGATGAGAAAATGAATTCTAAAGTAGTTGGACAAACATCTAATGACTCTGGGATGGCTTCTAAAATAATCCTGTTTGACTTGAGAAGTGAACGTTTTAAGAAGGCATGGTTACCACTTGGGATGATAGTGATATTAAATAGCTGCTTCCAAGTACCTAGGGACAACAAGGAAATGGATACAGAATTAAGACTTTCCTAGTTGAGGAGGTGAGACTTAACACTGATGAGAATGGTGGCTCCATAGGGAAGCTCCCAAGCCACAGATAGGCCTTGCATCTTGAGGTCCTTCTAGATGGCACCCTAAAACATTTCAGGATGGGGGACTAAGTTGGGAATCCACAGAGAGTTTCCTGGAAAGTTTGAATAGGCAGCAGGCATTGCTCAACAGTTAACAGTTAACTGAGGATAGCGGCCTTCTTGGACCAATTTACAAGACCTGCTATGAGAGGTGGGATCTACTGGAGAAGTAGCATCCCTTGTCCCACAATAACATCAAGACTTTGGAAACCCACCCAAGTTATCGATCTTGGTGCAGAGCAGCACACAAACAAAAAGAACCTGGGGAGAGGCTCAATTTGCCCATGGTGTGTGGACTCTGCATTCGCCACTTACTAAGGTGTGAAGCAGAGGGAAAGAGGCAGATGTTGGAGGGGAGAAGCAAGGTTGTTGAATGCTCATCTAAGAAGTGGCCTACCCTTGGAGACTGCTTTGATCGGAAAGGCCGAATCTGGTCCCTCGATGGAAACAACAGAAGGAAGACTTCCTGATGACAGAACACATCTTGGAATGGGGTCTTCCCCTCATACCAACATTAGTAGGATGGTTATCTTGGTTTGACTTCATACAACTTGCTTCCAAATTGAATAAGCCCAGACACACCAACACCATTTGGATCGACTGCTGGAAGGAGTGCATTGATGTGTCATTTGGCAATCTATGTAGACAAAAGGTAGCACGCACACATAAAGGACATTGAGCACGGACAGAATAGTGAAAGTGCCAATATTTTCAAGGAGGAGGCAGAAGACACTTGCAGAATAACTTCTGATAAGAAACTTCATGGGCCAAATACTGCCATACCTCATGCACTCCCACCTTCATGAAGATAAACTCAGGCAACACTGATTTGGGGAGCCTTGCATTTCTCCCTGACTACATACTTACCACCCTAGGAAATGACACATTTCCCCATAAGGGCAGGCACAAATCCCCACATGTTTCCTTTTCAGGAACAGAAAACAACTGGACCTTCAGGTTTTGCTCCAGCAACACCTTCCACTGGGGCTACATGCCAAGGAACAAATGTGCAGCAGGTCCCCTTTGTGCGAGCAGTGGCCAAACGACCAAAGGCACAACCTCTCGCAGCTTCCAACATGGTTACAGCCCCTATGGTTACAGACACTACTCTTGCACTGCTGTTAAAGGAGCTAGCAGACATTAAGGATTCAATGGGTCACACTGCATAGGATTTCGCCTTAGCTCTTACTTTACTCACCCCATGCGAATCCTGAACTGCTGCACTTGACATTACAAGCCAGGCTGATGATAACAACAGCAAAAAGCACACCCTTACCACTATGATGACAGCCAAGTGTATTTCATGGCAGACATTTTAGTGAACACTAATGCCAAAAGGAAAAGGTTCCTAGCACTTCACCCTCGACTGCAGAAAAATGACATCAAATGTAGCCTATTGGGATTGGCAATGATGATTGTGAATATGATGAACCAGAAGACCTAGAGCCTTTCTTGAACCAGCTAAGTAGCACAAACATGAACATAGAGCCCTTGACACTTGTGATACATTTTTCCTCAGAGACTCTGGATCAGTGAGAAAGCACAGGCCATGCAGAACAACTACGATCTGAAACTGTAGCTCAGAAATATTCATCTACCAGTAAACATAGTACCTGGAAAACCGTGCAGCAAAGAGATAAATCCAGATCACCCCTCAAGGCTTGAGGAGAGAGGTAAAGGACCTACTCTCTAGGACTAATGGCATTCAGTGAAGCTTTCTATCCAAGGCATAGATCCAATCTTCTCTTCCTGCTTGAAATCACAAATTACATCGGTCACAAATGTAAAGTTGTAACTGACTTTACCCATTGGTCCTCAGAAGTACCAGAGAACTCAGTCCAGGGACTATGCAACGTATATATCTCAAAATGTGTGTACTCTTTGCATAATTGTTGGGTTCTCCACCTTCTGATACTCTTTCTTCATAGTTAGGAAACCCCATGCATTATGGAAATAGTGCACGTTTTTCAATAGTTTTAGAGTTAAGATATGCCACCCTATTATGCATTTTGATGTTCTACATGCTGGGAAATATGCTGTGGTTATGCTATGATGTTCTGTATGCTAATCTCACCAGACATTTGAGCTGAAATAAGTATTTAGTAGTAAAACCAGGCGCTAGCACCCTCAGCACCAACTGTGTGATCACACTGTTCCATATCCCCCTCCAACTGAAAATCTATCTTGCTTCAACATTGAACATCCCCAGGAACCCCAGCTTGTACACTCCCACAGGCTTGTGGACTCCACAGCTATACGTTAACTTGCCTCTCTCTCAAATCCTCCATCTGCTAGGACACTTCCTTACAAGAAGCAGGTTGCCACTCGACCCTGTGACCCTGATCATGCTCTAACTTACCTAGACTTCTACACCTCTCTCCAAAAGGCCAAGGCAAGACTACAAATCAAGCATCCACGACTCTTATTGGCATCACAAAGTTATTGAAGGCTATTTCCTTTAATGTTAATGGCCTGATCCACTCCATTAAACATAAGAAAGTTCTTAGGATGGCAAAGCAGGATATTGCACTGATACAAGAGACACATATGAACCCAGAAGTGAGTGAAAAACTAAGCAGGGTCTGGGTGTGACATGTTATCCATGCAACGGGTGAGAAAAATACACCGAGTGGAACGTCACAATAGTCCCAATTGGACAGAACAGGTATCCTTGACCTTCATCACGATAAAGACAGATCCGGTTTAACTGATCTGATCTACGATAATTCCCTAGTGGAACCATGGTGTCTGCTCCTTCCCCGGGAGAGGGACTACACGTTCACCTCGGGCCAGCATCCCTACAAGGACTGATTATTTTCTTATAACACCCTTACTGGCTCAAGATGTTGTGCAAGCCAGTACAGAAAGGAGTATCGAAGCATGACATTATTGGAATTCAGCTGGGCCAAGGTTTACTAATACCTCCTAGACTACCATGGCGTATGGACATTATACAAATCAAGGACCTCAGGATAAGGCACAACTGTGCTCTCAGCTCCCCGAGGAGAACAAAGACACAGTGACGTCTGCATGTACTTTTGATGAGACATGCGGCAATTGTAAAGAGGCATGCACAAGAAGCTCGAATTCTGGAATCGACAAGCCACACTTTCTCTATAAAATACCCTCAGTCTAAGATATATAGGGGTATATTTATTATGCTCCTAGTGCCACCTTGCCCAATATTTGTGTCATTTATTGTACGCAAACGTGGCGTTAATGTGGCATTTCCGATGCACCACATTTACAAAGTGGTGCAATGCAAGCTTTGCACCACTTTGTAAACCCTTGTGCCACATTATGCCTGCACCAGGAGGCCCAGAAAAATGGTGCAGTTAAATTTACAAGATCTCACAGCATCATTTTTTCCGTCATTATTAACGGGCTAAGGCAGGCGTTAAGATGACGCTCTCATTGAAAAGAGGGGGCTTCCCTGTGCTTTGCTGCATTAACGCAATAATTTATGGCGGTAATCCAGCAAAGCGCCTCATTTATGACGCTAATGTGGACATGACCGCCATGGTGAGCCGTATTTTAAATACAGAGCACACTGCTGTCGCTAGGGGGACGCAATGGGATGCTAGAAAAGCGGCGCAGCATGAATGATTCGCCATTTTTCCATAAATATGTCCCGCAGTGCCCTACAATCCTTACTACACGCCAAATCAGAATTAAATGGTCTCTCTACTTTGGAAGTGGAGAAATTATTGTTCTGCCTCCGCCAAAGGCCCTACGAACGCAGGGAAAATGCAAGGCGCCTTACAAGCAAAAAGTAATTTATGTAATAATCAATTGATAATTTTCTATATTAAACACCTCCATTAAGATTCGAGCTCCCAACAAGAAGTGCCCAACTCCCAGGCACCAGCACTACCAGTGCGGGATGGCTGCTGGATGTTCAAGACTGCGCACAACAATATCCTCTATGAGAAGAGGCAGCTGCCGCCTGGAACAAAAGAGAAAGAAATCTGAAGCGAGCAGTCGGTGTCTGCCAGGGAGCCACCGGGCCTCTCTCCAAAGAAAAATCCATTTTTATTTACACGCGCCCCCATACACACAGCACAATCTTCTCAGGATCGTAGGATTTCAAAATGAAAAATCTTTTTACGTAATAGAAATAGGCAGCTCAACTACACCAAACACGACGACTGTGACTGGAACACGTAATGCTAAAAAGCTTGCATTTCAGAGGTAAAAAATACCCGCTGTGCCTATGACTCCTTCTAGCTGATGATCCTTCACAACAATACCACATTCGTGAAGAGACAGCAGCCTGGTAACAGAAAGCGACCTGAAGCGTGCAGCGTGTCGGAAGCTGCTGGCCCCCCTCCAAAACAAAAATACATTTCCGAAGCCTAAGAAGCCCTGGCAAGGCCAAAACTGGTGGGCATTTTTTTTATTTAAGTGAAAGGAGACACTAAAGTGCACTACTGTGCAAGTGAATATACTTATGTGCAGGGCCAAAATAGGATCGCTCACAGTGAAAAGCCATTGGCTAAAAGCAGGCTGACCCTTTGGTCCCACACTGATACCGGTGGCGGGCGTAGGAAAAGGTAAATGACAGCTTAACAGACCAATGGAGAACATCACTGACTGAAAGCTCCTGCTAACGACTACATGCTTATGTTTTCAGAAGAAAAAAAAATACATAAGGCTGGTAAAACAGCTAAAACAGTCTTCAGGCCAGACTTCAAGACACAACCTAACCAAATTGTAATTAGGCAGGAATTTTGAACTCTACCCACTGATAAATATGGATCGGAACTCCAGTTTCGAAGAGCGTGCAACCGCTGCTTCCCAACTGCGACTCAATATACATTTGTGTACGTATTTAGGGGTCTGTAAATCTCTATGGCTTCTAAAAGGTTTGTGAATGTCCTAAACTCGTTTTTGGAGTATGTAAACACTCAAATTTTGATAATCTGAGTGTTTGGGGCCCCTAAAATGATTAGTATATTTGGCCCATACTTCTCTGAAGCCTTCATTCGTACGGCGACTATCATTATTCTTTTGCAGCATTACATTTAAACCTACCTCTGCATTCCCTTGAGTAACATGCTCAGTTTATTACAAGAACAGTTCCATTTGGAATGTCTCATTTATGATCAGCTGCACACTCACTGTTTTGAATTATTTTGTGTAGAAAAAGAAGTTCCATTTATGACTTTACACCACTCGTGTAGATCCGGTAGTATATTTTGAAAAAGTTGCCGTTTTTAGCTCATATTCTTCCACTAACTGAAAAATTTGTACAAAAATGAATTTCTCTGAAAAAATAGATGCATTATATGTTTCACTCATTTATCTGATACCAACTAACGCAGATCTTTTTATTTAATTCTGCTTTAACGTCGTTTTTGTGTCCTCTTCAGGCTCAGCTTTCATTTTAAAAAAAATACTTCACCTCAGTCTGGCACCACCAAACCAACAACAGTAGTGGGGTGTCGTGACAGGCTTGTGGGGGAATGGGATTTCTTCTAGGCACTTATGCTTTTGGCAGGGAACTCTAGGACCATCATTGTGGCTGGGCTTTTAGGCATCTGATAGATAATTCACCTGTTAAAATCCAGTGGCGGCCCTTCCTTTAGGGCGGAGGGGCCACGCCACCCCACCTTTTGCCCCTCATGAAGAGTGTCTGAACAAAGGTCAGCCTGACAGACACACTCCATGTTCAGCTCAGGCAGCCAGGAGCAGACATGCGCAATTTGCAATTTGCGCACACCCCTGGCTGCCTGAGCTGAACTTTGCTGGGCTGAGGAGGTCACAGCTCCTATGGGCGTGACCTCCTCGGCTCTGCAAAGGTGCCTTGAGGCCCTCCCCGGGTGATGAGGAAAGCGTCACCAATTGACACTCTCCCTAGGCACTTTAGTTTAAGCCCTAAAGTGCCCAGGGCGAGTGTCAATGAGTGACACTTCGTCACAGAGTGGGGTGGGGTCAGCAGTCTCACTGACCCCATCCCACTCTGTGACGAGGCTGGGACTGCTGCCAAAGGTCAGCCAGTGAGGGAAGGCAGCAGTCCCAACCCTCCTGGGACCTGGAGGCTGAAGGTAAGTGTGTGTGTATGTGTATGTGTATGTGTGTGATGTTTTAAATTGAATGTTTGGTGCGCGCGTGCATGTTTGAGTGTTATGAGTGTTGTTAATGGATGTGCGTGCGTGTGTGTGTGAAAGAATGAGTGTGTGTGATCTTTTAAAATGAATGTTTGGTGCGTGCGTGCATGTTTGAATGGTATGAGTGTTGTTAATGGATGTGCGTGCGTGCGTGCATGCATGTCTGAAAGAATAAGTGTGTGTGTGTGTGTGTTCCGCCCACCCCCCTCCCTCCTAAAGCTGCTGGCCGCCACTGTTAAAATCTGAAATACCAGTATCGTAATTTGACAAGTGTGATAATTATCACCCATTACAAGTTTAGCCCTCTAAAAAGGGATGCAACTTGTGGAGCTTTATGCCTCCTGCAGCAAAAATCTGCATGCACTGGTAGTCAATGGGAATTTTCCCCTGGTACATTTTGGCTAGTTTGTCTTTCTGAAAAAATTTACATGGGGAAATTTGCACGGTATGGAAAAGTTTGCACAGGGATCGGAAAAGAACAGGCTACTTGTAATGAGAGCCTGGGTGTCCTCATATTCGGATATTGATAATTGGACTACATCCAGAAATTCGCTTTCTGGCTCTGGAGTTTTATACTGCATGGGAATTGCCGTACTGGCATAACCGTACATGCATTATAGACAGGAGAAGAATGGTTCCGCTCACTCCTGCAGTGTAAAGCGACTTTCAATTCTGTGATTTGGCTAATCGGTGCTGCACATTCAAATCTATCATTAAGTGAGCATATTGGTGCCGCTTCTGCCCTTGAAGCCCTAACTGCAAAAAAGTAGATATGAAATAAATGTGATAGATTACAACATTAGAGCAGATGACTGAAACTTAATCAAGATGATCAAAGCAGTTCCAGAAAGAGAGTTGTAGGGGGCTGGCCTGGCTTATAGTGGGTACCAATGGTACTTACACCTTGTGCCAGGTCCAGTTATCCCTTATTAGTAGAGTGTAGTAGTGTTCTAACAGATTAGGCTGATAGAGGTAGCTATAGCAGAGCAGCCAAGGCTGAACTAAGAGACATACAAAGCTCCTACTATACCACTTATATCATATAGGTACTATATCATAAGAAAGACAATACTTAGGGTTACTAAAAATAAAGATACTTTATTTTAGTGGCAATGTGCCAAAAATATCTCTGAGGATATACTCCCTTAGGAGGTAAGTAAAATACACAAAATAGACACACAAACCAAAATCAGATAAGTAACACATTCAGAAAGTAGTGTACACTGTAGAATACAATAGGATGCAATAGGCCTAGGGGCAACACAAACCATATACTAAGAAGGTGGAATGCGAACCATGAATGGACCCCTAGGCTAGTGTAGTGTGTAGAGGATCACTGGGAGTGTAAGAAAACACTTAGGGTGTCCAAGATACCCCACCCCAAGACCCTGGAAAGTAGGAGTAAAGTACTACTAATTCCCCAGAAACACACTAGAGTCGTGATAAGGGATTTTGCAAAGACCACAACAGACTGCAAAGCACTGAAGATGGATTCCAGGACCTGAGGACCTGCAAAGGAAGGGGACCAAGCCCAAAAGTTGCAAAAGTGTCCAGGGGGGGCAGGAACCACTAAACCCCGGGTGAAGGTGCAAAAGGGCTGCCTCTGGGTGGAAGAAGCTGAAGATTCTGCAACAACAAAAGGAGCTAGAAACTTCTCCTTCGTGCAGAAGATGTCACACGGCATGCTCGAGGATACAGAATTGTTTCCTTGGCAAAATACTACAAACTAGCCTTGCTAGCTGCAAGAGTCACGGTTCAAGAAAAAGGGTGCTTCCCGGGCCCAGGAAGGACCAGGATGTCGCCACTTGGGAGAGGAGACAGAGGGGGCCCTCAGCAATATAGAGAGCCCATGCACAAGCAGGAAGCACCCGCAGAAGTCCTTGAACATGGGTTCAAGAAGTCTGAACACAGCGGCCATCTCAACACTGCAAAAGGAGGTATTACCACACAGGAGATCAACTCAGGGAGCTGAGCATCGCAGGACAAAGTGCTGGGGACCTAGGCTCAGCTGTGCGTGCAGGATTTTGTGAAAATGTGCACAGAAGCTCTTGTAGCTGCAGTTCACGCGGTGCACAGGATTACTGTCTGGAGAGAGGAGGCAAGGACTTACCTCCTCCAAATTTGGACAGTTGGACCACTGGACAGTCCCTGTCACTTGGGTCTACCACCTGTGTTCCAGAGGCCACGCTCATCAGGATGAGAGGGGTCCCAGAGTACTGGTGAAGCTGAAGTTTGGTGCCTGCTGAAGACTAGGGAAGATTCCGTCGACCCACAGGAGATTTCTTCGTGGCTTCCAGTGCAGGATGAAGACAGGCAGCTCCGAAAGCATGCACCACCAGGAAACAGTTGAGAAAGTGGGCAGGATTAGGTGCTACAATGACGCTGGTAGTCTTCTGGCTACTTTGTTGCAGTTTTACAGGCGTCCTGGAGCAGTCAGCAGTCGATCCTTGGCAGAAGTCGAAGAGAGAGGTGCAGAGGAACTCTGGTGAATTCTTGCAAGTCATTATCTGAGGAAAAGCCCACTGGAGAGACCCTAAATAGCCCTCAGAGGAGGATTGGCCACCTAGTCAGGTAAGCACCTATCAGGAGGGGTCTCTGATGTTACCTGCTGGCACTGGCCACTCAGAGGCCTCCAATGTGCCCGCACACCTCTGCATTCAAGATGGCAGAGGTCTGGGACACACTGGAGGAGCTCTGGGCACCACCCCTGGGGTGGTGATGGACAGCAGAGTGGTCACTCCCCTTTCTTTTGTCCAGTTTCGCACCAGAGCAGGGACTGGGGGCTCCCTAAACTGGTGTAGACTGGCTTATGCACAGAGGGCACCATCTGTGCCCTTAAAAGCATTTCCAGAGGCTGGGAGAGGCTACCCCTCCCCAGCCCTTAACTCCTATTTCCAAAGGGAGAGGGTGTAACACCCTCTCTCAGAGGAAATTCTTTGTTCTGCCTTTCTGGGACTGGCCTGCCCAGACCCCAGGAGGGCAAAACCCTGTCTGTGGGGTGGCAGTAGCAGTAGCTGTAGAGAAAACCTCAGACAGCTGGTTTGGCAGTACCCAGGGTCCATAGTGGAGCCCCGGGGATGCATGGAATTAACTCCCCAATACCAAATTTGGAATGGGGGAACTCCCCAATACCAGATTTGGAATGGGGGAACAATTTAATGATCTTAGACATGTTACAAGGCCATATTCGGAGTTACCATTGTGAAGCTACATATAGGTATTGACCTATATGTAGTGCACGCGTGTAATGGTGTTACCGCACTCACAAAGTTCAGGGAAATGGCCTTGAACGATGTGGGGGCACCTTTGCTAGTGCAAGGGTGCCCTCACACTTAGTAACTTTGCATCTAACCTTCAGCAAGTGAAGATTAGACATATAGGTGACTTACAAGTTACTTAAGTGTAGTGAAAATGGCTGTGAAATAACGTGCGTTATTTCACTCAGGCTGCATTGGCAGTCCTGTGTAAAGGTTTGTCTGAGCTCCCTATGGGTGGCAAAATAAATGCTGCATCCCATAGGAATCTCCTGGAACCCCAATACTCTGGGGACCTAGGTTGAATATACTAGGGAATTATAAGGGTGTTCCAGTATGCCAAATTAAATTGGTAAAAGTGGTCACTGGCCTATAGTGACAAATTGAAAGGCAGAGAGAGCATGAGCACTGAGGTTCTGATCAGCAGAGGCTCAGTGACACAGTTAGGCACTACATAGGTATACACATTCAGGCCACAAACTATGAGCACTGGGGTCCCGGCTAGCAGGGTCCCAGTGACAGATAAACACACTGACAAATAGGGTTTTCACTATGACCACTGGGGTCCTGGCTAGCAGGATCCCAGTGAGACAGTAAAAACACAGTGACATATACTCACAAACAGGCCAAAAGTGGGGGTAACAGTGCTAGAAAGAGTCTACCTTTTCACAAGAGTGAGTTGCTCTATAAGATCCACTGTTCAGAAAATGCTTTAGTCTCTCACATTAGGCCTGAAAACTGCTTCCTATACAGAGATTGGAATCTTCACTCCGCTTCTGACTGTAATCTTACTTTTGTCGACTTTTGGGACGTTCCTGTAAAGAGCTTATCAGAAGTACATTCTACTTTTATGTCTCGAAGGAGTGCAGGTAAGCTGAACATCAGGAATTTGTCTCTGAGGTTAGCTTGTTGTCATGGAGAGGATGAAAAGGCAGGAATTTGTCTCTGAGGTTAGCTTGTTGTTGCAGGACGGATGAAAAGTCAGGAATTTGTCTCGGGTTAGCTTGTTGACAATGGGCAGATGAAAAGTCAGGAATTTGTCTCTGAGGTTATCTTGTTCTCACTGATAAGATGAAAAGTCAGGAATTTGTCTCTGGGGTTAGCTTGCTGTCATTGGGTGGAAGAAAAGTCAAGAATTTTGGTGTGGGATTAAAAAGTCAGTAATTTATCTTTGGGGTTGTGTTGGAAATGGCCTTTCTGCAGGGTTATCCCCAGAATTTTTGCCTTCCTCAGTCTCTTTTTCTTACCTAATTTTGGCTGGCTTTAGGATTCTGCGTACTTTACCACTGCCAATCAGTGCTAAAATGCATATGCTCTCTCCTTAAAACATGGTGACATTGGCTCATACCCAATTGGGCTATTTAATTAGCTGATAAGTCCCTAACAGAGTGCACTATATGTGCCCAGGGCATGTAGATTAAATGCTACTAGTGGGCCTGCAGCATTGATTGTGCCCCCCACTTCAGTAGCCCCGTAACCTTGTCTCAGGCCTGCCAATGCAAGGCCTGTGTGTGCAGTTTCATTGCCAATTCGACTTGGAATTTAAAAGTACTTGCCAAACCTAAAACTCCCCTTTTTCTACATATAAGTCACCCCTAAGGTGTGCCCAGGGTAACCCCTAGGGCAGGGTGCTGTGTAGGTAAAAGGCAGGACATGTACCTGGGTAGTTTGCATGTCCTGGTAGTGTAAAACTCCTAAATTAGTTTTTACACTGCTGTGAGGCCTGCTCCCTTCATAGGCTAACATTGGGGCTCCCTCATACATTGTTTGAGTGGTAGCTGCTGATCTGAAAGGAGTACGAAGGTCATATTTAGTATAGCCAGAATGGTGATACAAAATCCTGCTGACTGGTGAAGTTGGATTTAATATTACTATTTTAGAAATGCCACTTTTAGAAAGTGAGCATTTCTCTGCACTTAAATCTTTCTGTGCTTTACAATCCAAGTCTGTCAGGGTTTAGTTGACAGCTCCTTGTGCATTCATTCAGACACACCTCAAACACAGGATACTCAGCCTCACTTGCATACATCTGCATTTTGAATGGGTCTTCCTGGGCTGAGAGGGTGGAGGCCCTGCTCTCACACAAAGGACTGCCATACCCACTACTGGGACCCTGACAGGCAGGATTGAACTGAAAGGGGACCTGGTGCACTTCTAAGCCACTCTTTGAAGTCTCCCCCACTTCAACGGCACATTTGGGTATAAAAACAGGGCCTCTGCCCTACCAACACAGACACTTCCTGGACAAGTAACCTGAACCAGAACCTGCACCCTGACAAGAAGAACTGCCTGGCTGCTTAAAGGACTCACCTGACTGCTTTCTGAAGAGGACTGCTGCCTTGCTGTTGCCCTGCTGTCTTGCTGCTCTCTTGCTTTGCTGCAGAAGTGCTCTCCAAGGGCTTGGATAGAGCTTGCCTCCTTTTCCCTGAAGTCTCAGGACCAAAAAGACTTCTCTTCTGCAGCTGAAATCCCTGTGCGGTGAAAATTCGACACACCGCCTGCCAAGAACGACGCACAGCCTGCTCGCAGTGAAAAATTCACTGCACGCAGAGTCTGGAATGACGCAGCCTGACTTCGCGACAGAAGATCCACGCAGCGCCAGCGACGCAACTGGAAAATCCGATGCATGGCCCGACTGGATCGACGCAAGCTGACTCAGAACGATGACGCCTGAATTCCTGAGAGGAATCGACGCAGCACCGCCGTGCGGAAGAAAATTCCATGCATCGCCTACTGGAATCGACGCAGCCCCTGTGACATCGCTCCGCAAGCCCAGGATTCCATGCATTGTCCCCGGGGCATTCGAGAACCCCGCAACCCGAAGAGGATCCAAGTCCGCATGCTGGAAATCAACGCAATGTCTTCCCCGCGTCGCAAATAATGCCACAAGTCCGCGCGCGAAGGGGCAAAACCGACGCACACTCACCGTTTTCCACGCATCTCCTCCTCTGCGGTCGCTTGCGAGGATTTTTCAACGCAAACCAGGTATTTTGCCCAGCAAGAGACACTTGTTGTTTCTAGGAGAACACTTTTATTGCTTTTACAGTAATATTTTCACTCTAAGACACTTGATATCACTTTCAGTGATATCCCTACATTTGCTTACTTAATCTTTAATCGTTTTTGACCTGCATTTACCCAGATAAATATTATATATTTTTTTCTTAATACTATGTGGTGTATTTTTGTGGTGTTATACTGTGGTATTGGATGATTTATTGCACAAATACTTTACACATTGCCTTCTAAGTTAAGCCTGACTGCTCAGTGCCAAGCTACCAAAGGGTGGGCACAGGATAATTTGGATTGTGTGTGACTTACCCTGACTAGAGTGAGGGTCCTTGCTTGGACAGGGGGTAACCTCACTGCCAAACAAAGACCCCATTTCTAACAGGTTGGCTTATTGTCACTGGGTGGATGAAAAGTCAGAAATGTGTCTCTGGGGTTAGCTTGTTGTTCCTGGGGGGTGAGTGTGTGCTTTCACGGCTAAATACCAATAACCAAGGAAAAGCATAGAGAGTTGGGTTTGGACTAAGTATTCAGTGGTTCACTGAGTCCATAGTACTTTACGTCATGATATGTTGTGATATGACTGATGATAAAGGTTTTCCCAACTTTGTGGGCTGTACAGTTCAAAGCAGACAAAGCAGTACTTTGTATATGATCTACGATTGCTGCATTATAGCATTGGTTCTGCTTCAAGCAGAGCCTTAGGCTGGTTTGCAATGAGGTTTTGTTATTGGTGTTGTATTGTAATGTATTGCAAATCCAATATAGTGCTTCATACTCCAGACAAGACCTCAAATTGAATTAGATACATTGTTAAGTTAGTGGCCAATTTACAAAGATGGTATAGCAATAAGATACACTATATTATGCCCAATGGCAAAGAGAAGATATAGCACTTAAAATGTGTGAGGTTTTCACAGTGTTATCAATGTCAAAAACTGCAAAAACGATAAAAGACTATTTTCTGTGGTAGGTGCTGTCTTCTTAATGCAAGACTGAGGTTTTAAGAAAGGTGAGAAATAATCTTTGCAACACAGTGACAAGTGGATCATTTCACAAACATTACATTTTTTAATCCCTTTTTTGGTTCAAACCATTACATGAATATGCGTTTCCTTAGCGAGTTGGACATCATGACATTAGTCAGTAAATCAACCTGTGCCCACAAACATCGCCTATGCAACTGGCCCATTCTAAAGGGCAGACCGCTGGCTTGACTACTGCTGGGACTAACTCACAAAATGTCTACAAGGATCACAGCCTTCATAAACTGCCAGAAATGACCAAACCTGAGGCAATGAGGCCAAGGGCGATGGAAAGCGGATCACTATGTTATAGTGTGATGTTGGAAATGGCCCTTTTTGCAGGCTTATTCCCAAACTTTTTGCCTCAGAGCTCTTGTTTTTGACCACGTGCTGCATTTTGTTTTTGCTGGCTTTAGGACTCTAGGCACTTTGTCACTGCTGATCGGTGCTAAAGTGCAAGTGCTCTCTGTCTAAATTGTGTTGGTGATTGGTTTATCCATGAGTGGCCTATGTGATTTATTAGTAAATCCCTTGTATAGTGCACCTTGTGTGCCCCAGTCCTGTAAACCAAATGCTACTAGTGGGCCTGCAGCATTGATTGTGCACCCACATGAGAAGCCCTGCCAATGCAGTGGCCTGCCACTGAGATGTATGTGTGTGCAGTTTTAAACTGCCATTTCGCACTGAAAGTGGGCCCACTTGCCAGGCCCAAACCTTCCCTTTTACTACCGGTAAGACCCCTAAGGTATGCCCAAGGCAGCCCCATGGACAGGATGCAATGTATTTAAAAGGCAGAACATGTACTGGTGTGTTTTGCATGTTTTGATAGTGAAATACTGTTAAATGCAAGGACTATCTGTAGGAAAGTACCATCTTGCCTGGCATGTTACCCCCATTTTTCACTGTATATATGTTGGTTTAGTTGTATGTGTCACTGGGACCCTGCCAGCCAGGGCCCCAGTGCTCATAAGTGTGCCTGAATGTGTTACCTGTGTTATGACTAACTGTCTCACTGAGGCTCTGCTATCCAGAACCTCAGTGGTTATGCTCTCTCATTTCTTTCCAATTTGTCACTAACAGGCTAGTGACCAATTTCACCAATTCACATTGGCATGCTGGAACACCCTTATAATTCCCTAGTATATGGTACTGAGGTACCCAGGGTATTGGGGTTCCAGGAGATCCATATGGGCTGCAGCTTTTCTTTTGCCACCCATAGGGAGCTCTGACAATTCTTACACAGGCCTGCCACTGCAGCCTGAGTGAAATAATGCACACATTATTTCACAGCCATTTTCACTGCAGTTAAGTAACTTATAAGTCACCTATATGTCTAACCTTTACTTAGTAAAGGTTGGGTGCTAAGTTACTTAGTGTGTGGGCACCCTAGCACTAGCCAAGGTGCTCCCACATAGTTCAGGGCAAATTCCCCGGACTTTGTGAGTGCGGGGACACCATTACATGTGTGCACTACACATAGGTCACTACCTATGTGTGGTTTCACAATGGTAACTCCGAATATGGCCATGTAACATGTCTAAGATCATGGAATTGCCCCCTCTATGCCATCCTGGCATTGTTGGCACAATCCCATGATCCCACGGGTCTGTAGCTCAGAACCGGGTACTGCCAAACTGCCTTTTCAGGGGTTTCACTGCAGCTGCTGCTGCTGCCAACCCCTCAGACAGGTTTCTGCCTCCTGGGGTCCAGCCAGGCTTGGCCCAGGAAGGCAGAACAAAGGACTTCCTCAGAGAGAGGGTGTTACACCCTCTCCCTTTGGAAAAAGGTGTTAAGGCAGGGGAGGAGTAGCCTCCCCCAGCCTCTGGAAATGCTTTCATGGGCACAGATGGTGCCCATTTCTGCATAAGCCAGTCTACACTGGTTCAGGGACCCCTCAGCCCTGCTCTGGCGCGAAACTGGACAAAGGAAAGGGGAGTGACCACTCCCCTGACCTGCACCTCCCCTGGGAGGTGCCCAGAGCTCCTCCAGTGTGCTCCAGACCTCTGCCATCTTGGAAACAGAGGTGCTGCTGGCACACTGGACTACTCTGAGTGGCCAGGGCCAGCAGGTGACGTCAGAGACTCCTTCTGATAGGCTCCTTCAGGTGTTGCTAGCCTATCCTCTGTCCTAAGTAGCCAAACCCTCTTTTCTGGCTATTTAGGGTCTCTGCTTTGGGGGATTCCTTAGATAACGAATGCAAGAGCTCATCAGAGTTCCTCTGCATCTCTCTCTTCACCTTCTGCCAAGGAATCGACTGCTGACCGCGCTGGAAGCCTGCAAAACTGCAAAAAAGTAGCAAAGACGACTACTGAAACTCTGTAACGCTGATCCTGCCACCTTCTCGACTGTTTTCCTGGTGGTGCATGCTGTGGGGGTAGTCTGCCTCCTCTCTGCACTAGAAGCTCTGAAGAAATCTCCTGTGGGTCGACGGAATCGTCCCCCTGCAACCGCAGGCACCAAAGAACTGCATCACCGGTACCCTGGGTCTCCACTCAGCACGACGAGCGAGGTCCCTTGAATCCAGCAACTCTGTCCAATTGACTCCCACAGTCCAGTGACTTTTCAGTCCAAGTTTGGTGGAGGTAAGTCCTTGCCTCCCCACGCCAGACTGCATTGCTGGGAACCGCGACTTTTGCAGCTACTCCGGCCTCTGTGCACTTCCGGCGGAAATCCTTTGTGCACAGCCAAGCCTGGGTCCACGGCACTCTATCCTGCATTGCACGACTTTCTAAGTTGTCCTCCGGCGGCGTGGAACTCCTTTGTGCAACTTCAGGTGAGCACCGTTTCACTCCTCTTTGTAGTGCCTGTTCTGGCACTTCTGCGGGAGCTGCCTGCTTCTGAGAGGGCTCCTTGTCTTGCAAGATGTCCCCTCTGTCCCCAGACGCAATTGGCGACATCCTGGTCCCTCCTGGGCCACAGCAGCATCCAAAAACCCTAACCGCACGATTTGCAGCTAGCAAGACTTTTTGGCGGTCTTTTGGCGGGAAAACACTTCTGCACAACTCTTCACGACGTGGGACATCCATCCTCCAAAGGGGAAGTTTCTAGCCCTTGTCGTTCCTGCAGAATCCTCAGCTTCTACTGCCTAGTAGCAGCTTCTTTGCACCCACAGCTGGCATTTCCTGGGCATCTGCCCATCTCCGACTTGCTTGTGACTTTTGGACTTGGTTCCCTTGTTCCACAGGTACCCTCGACTGGAAATCCATTGTTGTTGCATTGCTGGTTTGTGTCTTTCCTGCAGAATTCCCCTATCACGACTTCTGTGCTCTTTGGGGAACTTTAGTGCACTTTGCACTCATTTTTCTGGGTCTTGGGGTGGGCTATTTTTCTAACCCTCACTGTTTTCTTACAGTCCCAGAAACCCTCTACAAGGTCACATAGGTTTGGGGTCCATTCGTGGTTCGCATTCCACTTTTGGAGTATATGGTTTGTGTTGCCCCTATGTGCTCCCATTGCATCCTATTGTAGCTATACATTGTTTGCACTGTTTTCTAAGACTATACTGCATATTTTTGGTATTGTGTACATATATCTTCTGTATATTTGCTATCCTCATACTGAGGGTACTCACTGAGATACTTTGGCATATTGTCATAAAAATAAAGTACCTTTATTTTTAGTATATCTGTGTATTGTGTTTTCTTATGATATTGTGCAAGTGACACTAGTGGTACTGTAGGAGCTTCACTCGTCTCCTAGTTCAGCCTAAGCTGCTCTGCTAAGCTACCATTATCTATCAGCCTAAGCTGCTAGACATCCTATACACTAATAAGGGATACCTGGGCCTGGTGCAAGGTGTAAGTACCCCTTGGTACTCACTACAAGCCAGTCCAGCCTCCTACATTGGTTGTGCAGCGGTGGGATAAGTACTTTGCAACTACTTACCACTTTGTCACTGTACTTTTCATAAGAGAAAAATATACAAAACAAGTTCAGTGTATGCACACCTAACCAAAAAGTTTTGCATTTCCTCTTTTCACTTCTTTTCTATGTGCTGAAAAGTACCTCTAAACTTTCTAAAAGTTCTTAAAAAGTTTTAAAAGTTCTTTTTCTGTCTTTCCAAAAGTTCTGAAAAACTTTTTCTCACTTTTTCTATCACTTAAACACTGTCTAAAATGTCTGGCACAGGCCAAACTGTTGATCTGTCCAAACTTGCTTATGATCACCTTAGCTGGAAAGGAGCAAGGAGTCTCTGCATAGAAAGAGGTTTAAGTGTAGGGAAGAATCCTTCTAGAGAACTGTTAGTTAACATGCTTGTTGAACAGGATAAAGCCAAAGGTGCCACTTCTGTTGAAAAAGTAGCTAATAGTTCCCAATCTGACCCTGGGACACCCCTAGAAAAAGATTCAGAAAGGAAACTTCCTAGCCTGCCCATTATCAGACAACCTAGCATAGCTGGTACTGATGTAGAGTCACACCATACTGATAGTGTTGTCTCACATCATAGCAAGAGTATTCCTTCTCATCATAGTAGAAGTGATGTTTCTGTTAGCCAAGCTGTTAGGATGCCTTCTGTTAGGGACAGGTCTCCTTCTGTTCATTCTCACCATACTTCTGTTTCAAGGCATGTCCCACCCACCCACCCTGATGACAGAGTGTTAGAAAGGGAGCTCAACAGATTGAGAGTGGAACAAACCAGACTGAAGCTCAAGAAGCAACAGCTGGATTTGGATAGACAGTCCTTAGAAGTGGAAAGAGAAAGACAGAAATTGGGTTTTGAAACCCATGGTGGCAGCAGCAATATTCCCAATAGTCATCCTGCAAGAGAGCATGATTCTAGGAATCTGCATAAGATAGTTCCCCCTTATAAGGAGGGGGATGACATTAACAAGTGGTTTGCTGCACTTGAGAGGGCCTGTGTTGTACAGGATGTCCCTCAAAGGCAGTGGGCTGCTATCATATGGCTATCATTTAGTGGAAAGGGTAGGGATAGGCTCCTTACTGTGAAAGAAAGTGATGCCAATAATTTCACTGTTCTTAAGAATGCACTCCTGGATGGTTATGGCTTAACCACTGAACAGTACAGGATGAAGTTCAGAGAGACCAAAAAGGAGTCTTCACAAGACTGGATAGACTTTGTTGACCATTCAGTGAAGGCCTTGGAGGGGTGGTTACATGGCAGTAAAGTTACTGATTATGAAAGCCTGTATAACCTAATCCTGAGAGAGCATATTCTTAATAATTGTGTGTCTGATTTGTTGCACCAGTACTTGGTGGACTCTGATCTGACCTCTCCCCAAGAATTGGGAAAGAAGGCAGACAAATGGGTCAGAACAAGGGTGAACAGAAAAGTTCATACAGGGGGTGACAAAGATGGCAATAAGAAGAAGGATGGTAAGTCTTCTGACAAGGGTGGGGACAAATCTAAAAATGAGTCTTCATCAGGCCCACAAAAACACTCTGGTGGGGGTGGTGGGCCCAAATCCTCTTCAAATCAAAACAAAGAAAAGAAACCATGGTGCTATTTATGTAAAATAAAAGGCCATTGGACAACAGATCCCAGTTGTCCAAAGAAAAGCACCAAGCCTCCAACCACTACAACCCCTACTGCTACACCTAGTGTCCCTACTAATAGCAGTGGTGGTGGGAGCAAACCTACTAATAGCCAATCCAAGGGAGTAGCTGGGCTCACTATTGGTAACTTAGTTGGGGTTGGTCTGATTAGGGAGACCACAGAGGCTGTGTTAGTCTCTGAGGGGGCTATTGATTTAGCCACCTTGGTTGCTTGTCCCCTTAACATGGATAAGTACACGCAACTACCCCTAATAAATGGTTTTGAGGTTCAGGCCTACAGGGACACTGGTGCCAGTGTTACAATGGTAATAGAGAAACTGGTCCACCCTGAACAACACCTACTTGGTCACCAGTACCAAGTAACCGATGCTCATAACAACACCCTTAGCCACCCCATGGCTGTTGTGAATCTCAACTGGGGGGGGGGGGTTACTGGCCCAAAGAAAGTTGTGGTTGCCTCAGATTTACCTGTAGACTGTCTATTAGGGAATGATTTAGAGACATCAGCTTGGGCAGAAGTGGAGTTGGAGGCTCATGCAGCAATGCTGGGCATTCCAGGGCATATTTTTGCTTTGACCAGGGCTCAGGCCAAAAAGCAAAAAGGACAGGGTGACTTGGATCCTGGAAGAATGGACCAAGTGCTCCCTAAAGCTAGGGGTAGCAAAGGTAAATCAGTACCTACTATCCCTCCCTCTACAGTGGATTCAACTTCTGAGGAAGAAGAATTCCCACCCTGTGCAGAACCTACACCAGAGGAGCTGGAAGCAGACACTGCTGAGCTTTTGGGTGAAGGGGGGCCTGCCAGGGAGGAGCTGAGTGTGGCACAGCAGACCTGTCCCACACTAGAGGGTCTAAGACTGCAAGCTGTCAAACAAGCAAATGGGGATGTCAGTGACTCTCACAGAGTTTACTGGGAGGACAACCTCTTGTACACTGAAGCAAGGGATCCAAAACCTGGAGCTGCCAGGAGATTGGTGATTCCTCAGGAGTACAGAAAGTTCCTCCTAACTCTTGCTCACGACATTCCCTTAGCTGGACATTTGGGGCAAATGAAAACTTGGGACAGGCTTGTTCCCCTGTTTCATTGGCCTAGAATGTCAGAGGACACAAAAGAATTTTGTAAGTCCTGTGAAACCTGTCAAGCCAGTGGCAAGACAAGTGGCACTCCAAAGGCACCCCTTTGTCCACTGCCTGTGGTTGGGGTTCCCTTTGAAAGGGTAGGGGTTGACATAGTTGGCCCCCTTGACCCTCCTACTGCTTCAGGCAATATGTTTATCTTGGTGGTAGTGGACCATGCCACCAGATATCCTGAAGCAATTCCTCTAAGGACCACTACAGCTCCTGCAGTGGCAAAGGCCCTCCTGGGAATCTTTTCCAGGGTGGGCTTCCCAAAAGAGGTGGTTTCAGACAGGGGAAGCAATTTCATGTCTGCTTACTTAAAGGCCATGTGGAAAGAGTGTGGTGTGACATACAAGTTCACTACACCCTATCATCCACAAACAAATGGACTGGTGGAGAGATTTAACAAAACTCTCAAAGGCATGATTATGGGACTCCCTGAAAAACTCCGCAGGAGATGGGATATCCTTTTACCATGCCTCCTTTTTGCTTATAGGGAGGTACCCCAGAAAGGAGTGGGCTTCAGCCCCTTTGAACTCCTCTTTGGACACCCTGTGAGAGGTCCTCTAACACTTGCTAAGGAGGGTTGGGAACAACCTTTAAAAGCTCCAAAACAAGACATAGTGGACTATGTACTTGGCCTCAGATCAAGGATGGCTGAGTACATGAAAAAGTCCAGTAAAAACCTTCAGGCCAGCCAAGAGCTCCAGAAGAAATGGCATGACCAGAAGGCTGTTTTGGTTCAGTGCCAACCAGGGCAGAAAGTGTGGGTCTTGGAGCCTGTGGCCCCAAGAGCACTCCAAGATAAATGGAGTGGACCTCACCCAATTGTTGAAAAGAAGGGTGAAGTCGCCTACTTAGTTGACTTAGGCACTGCCAGGAGTCCTCTTAGGGTGCTCCATGTCAATCGCCTGAAACCCTACTATGACAGGGCTGATCTCACCCTGCTCATGGCAACTGATGAGGGACAGTAAGAAGAGAGTGACCCTCTCCCTGATCTCTTCTCTTCCACAGAACAAGATGCTCTAGTGGAAGGTGTTGTACTAGCAGATTGTCTTACTGCTGAGCAGAAAGACCACTGCATAAATCTCCTGGGTCAGTTTTCTGAACTCTTCTCTACTGTGCCAGGTACCACTTCTTGGTGTGAGCACACTATAGATACTGGAGACAGCTTGCCTCTTAAAAGTAAGATCTATAGGCGGCCTGACCATGTCAGAGACTGCATAAAGCAAGAGGTGCAGAAAATGTTAGAACTGGGAGTTGTTGAGCACTCTGAAAGTCCATGGGCCTCTCCTGTGGTACTTGTACTAAAACCTCATTCCAAAGATGGAAAGAAGGAAATGCGGTTTTGTGTAGACTACAGAGGTCTCAACCAGGTAACCAAAACTGATGCTCACCCTATACCCAGGGCAGATGAGCTCATAGACACACTGGCATCTGCCAAGTATCTAAGCACTTTTGACTTGACTGCAGGGTATTGGCAGATCAAATTATCAGAAGATGCAAAAGCAAAAACTGCATTTTCAACCATTGGAGGCCATTACCAATTCACAGTAATGCCTTTTGGATTGAAAAATGCACCTGCCACTTTTCAGAGGTTGGTGAACACAGTCCTGCAAGGGCTGGAAGCTTTCAGTGCAGCATATTTGGACGATATAGCTGTCTTTAGCTCCAGCTGGGATGATCACCTGGTCCACCTATGGAAAGTTTTAGAGGCCCCGCAAAAGGCAGGCCTCACTATCAAGGCTTCAAAGTGCCAGATAGGGCGGGGAAGGTGGTTTATCTGGGACACCTGGTTGGTGGGGAACAGATTGCACCACTTCAGGGGAAAATCCAAACTATTATAGATTGGGTTTCCCCTACTGCTCAGACTCAGGTGAGAGCCTTTTTAGGCCTCACTGGGTACTATAGGAGGTTCATAAAGAACTATTGCTCCATTGCAGCCCCTCTTAATGACCTCACTTCAAAGAAAATGCCTAAGAAGGTATTATGGACAGCAAACTGTCAGAAAGCTTTTGAGGAGCTGAAGCAGGCCATGTGCTCTGCACCTGTCCTGAAAAGCCCTTGTTACTCTAAAAAATTCTATGTCCAAACTGATGCATCTGAATTAGGAGTAGGGGCAGTCCTATCACAACTTAATTCTGAGGGCCAGGATCAACCTGTTGCTTTTATCAGCAGGAGGTTGACCCCTAGAGAAAAGCGTTGGTCTGCCATAGAGAGGGAGGCCTTTGCTGTGGTCTGGGAACTGAAGAAGTTGAGGCCATACCTGTTTGGCACTCACTTCATTGTTCAGACAGACCACAAACCTCTACTTTGGCTAAAACAAATGAAAGGTGAAAATCCTAAATTGTTGAGGTGGTCCATATCCCTACTGGGAATGGACTATACAGTGGAACATAGACCTGGGAGTACCCACTCCAATGCAGATGGACTCTCCAGATATTTCCACTTAGACAATGAAGACCCATCAGGTAATGACTAGTCTTATTGTCCTTCGTTTGGGGGGGGGGGTTTGTGTAGGAAAGTACCATCTTGCCTGGCATGTTACCCCCATTTTTCACTGTATATATGTTGTTTTAGTTGTATGTGTCACTGGGACCCTGACAGCCAGGGCCCCAGTGCTCATAAGTGTGCCTGAATGTGTTACCTGTGTCATGACTTACTGTCTCACTGAGGCTCTGCTATCCAGAACCTCAGTGGTTATGCTCTCTCATTTCTTTCCAAATTGTCACTAACAGGCTAGTGACCAATTTCACCAATTCACATTGGCATACTGGAACACCCTTATAATTCCCTAGTATATGGTACTGAGGTACCCAGGGTATTGGGGTTCCAGGAGATCCCAATGGGCTGCAGCATTTCTTTTGCCACCCATAGGGAGCTCTGACAATTCTTACACAGGCCTGCCACTGCAGCCTGAGTGAAATAATGCACACATCATTTCACAGCCATTTTCACTGCACTTAAGTAACTTATAAGTCACCTATATGTCTAACCTTTACTTAGTAAAGGTTGGGTGCTAAGTTACTTAGTGTGTGGGCACCCTGGCACTAGCCAAGGTGCTCCCACATAGTTCAGGGCAAATTCCCCGGACTTTGTGAGTGCGGGGACACCATTACATGCGTGCACTACACATAGGTCACTACCTATGTGTAGCTTCACAATGGTAACTCCGAATATGGCCATGTAACATGTCTAAGATCATGGAATTGCCCCCTCTATGCCATCCTGGCATTGTTGGCACAATCCCATGCTCCCACAGGTCTGTAGCTCAGACCCGGGTACTTCCAAACTGCCTTTTCAGGGGTTTCACTGCAGCTGCTGCTGCTGCCAACCCCTCAGACAGGTTTCTGCTCTCCTGGGGTCCAGCCAGGCTTGGCCCAGGAAGGCAGAACAAAGGACTTCCTCAGAGAGAGGGTGTTACACCCTCTCCCTTTGGAAAAAGGTGTTAAGGCAGGGGAGGAGTAGCCTCCCCCAGCCTCTGGAAATGCTTTCATGGGCACAGATGGTGCCCATTTCTGCATAAGCCAGTCTACACCGGTTCAGGGACCCGTCAGCCCTGCTCTGGCGCGAAACTGGACAAAGGAAAGGGGAGTGACCACTCCCCTGACCTGCACCTCCCCTGGGAGGTGCCCAGAGCCCCTCCAGTGTGCTCCAGACCTCTGCCATCTTGGTAACAGAGGTGCTGCTGGCACACTGGACTACTCTGAGTGGCTAGGGCCAGCAGGTGATGTCAGAGACTCCTTCTGATAGGCTCCTTCAGGTGTTGCTAGCCTATCCTCTCTCCTAAGTAGCCAAACCCTCTTTTCTGGCTATTTAGGGTCTCTGCTTTGGGGAATTCCTTAGATAACGAATGCAAGAGCTCATCAGAGTTCCTCTGCATCTCTCTCTTCACCTTCTGCCAAGGAATCGACTGCTGACCGCGCTGGAAGCCTGCAAAACTGCAACAAAGTAGCAAAGACGACTATTGCAACTCTGTAACGCTGATCCTGCCGCCTTCTCGACTGTTTTCCTGGTGGTGCATGCTGTGGGGGTAGTCTGCCTCCTCTCTGCTAGAAGCTCCAAAGAAATCTCTCGTGGGTCGACGGAATCGTCCCCCTGCAACCGCAGGCACCAAAGAACTGCATCACCGGTACCCTGGGTCTCCTCTCAGCACAACGAGTGAGGTCCCTTTAATCCAGCAACTCTGTCCAAGTGACTCTCACAGTCCAGTGTCTCTTCAGTCCAAGTTTGGTGGAGGTAAGTCCTTGCCTCCCCACGCCAGACTGCATTGCTGAGAACCGCGTCTTTTGCAACTACTCCAGCCTCTGTGCACTTCCGGCGGAAATCCTTTGTGCACAGCCAAGCCTGGGTCCACAGCACTCTATCCTGCATTGCACGACTTTCTAAGTTGTCCTCCGGCGGCGTGGGACTCCTTTGTGCAACTTCGGGTGAGCACCATTTTACTTCTCTTTGCAGTACCTATTCTGGCACTTCTGCGGGTGCTGCCTGCTTTTGAGAGGGCTTCTTGTCTTGCTCGACGCCCCTTCTGTCCCCAGACGCAATTGGCGACATCCTGGTCCCTCCTGGGCCACAGCAGCATCCAAAAACCCTAACTTAACGATTTGCAGCTAGCAAGGCTTGTTGGCGGTCTTTCGGCGGGAAAACACTTCTGCACAACTCTTCACAACGTGGGACATCCAACCTCCAAAGGGGAAGTTTCTAGCCCTTGTCGTTCCTGCAGAATCCTCAGCTTCTACTGCCTAGTAGCAGCTTCTTTGCACCCACAGCTGGCATTTCCTGGGCATCTGCCCATCTCCGACTTGCTTGTGACTTTTGGACTTGGTCCCCTTGTTCCACAGGTACCCTCAACTGGAAATCCATCGTTGTTGCATTGCTGGTTTGTGTCTTTCCTGCAGAATTCCCCTATCACGACTTCTGTGCTCTTTGGGGAACTTTAGTGCACTTTGCACTCACTTTTCAGGGTCTTGGGGTGGGCTATTTTTCTAACCCTCACTGTTTTCTTACAGTCCCAGCGACCCTCTACAAGGTCACATAGGTTTGGGGTCCATTCGTAGTTCGCATTCCACTTTTGGAGTATATGGTTTGAGTTGCCCCTATCCCTATGTGCTCCCATTGCATCCTATTGTAGCTATTCATTGTTTGCACTGTTTTCCAAGACTATACTGCATATTTTTGGTATTGTGTACATATATCTTCTGTATATTTGCTATCCTCATACTGAGGGTACTCACTGAGATAATTTGGCATATTGTCATAAAAATAAAGTACCTTTATTTTTTGTATCTCTGTGTATTGTGTTTTCTTATGATATTGTGCAAGTGACACTAGTGGTACTGTAGGAGCTTCACTTGTCTCCTAGTTCAGCCTAAGCTGCTCTGCCAAGCTACCATTATCTATCAGCCTAAGCTGCTAGACACCCTATACACTAATAAGGGCCTGGTGCAAGGTGTAAGTACCCCTTGGTACTCACTACAAGCCAGTCCAGCCTCCTACACTATCTCTCCCATAGGGTAACATGGGGATTGCCTTAAAATATCTTTTAAATGCAATTTCCCATTGGCAGCATATAGAGGTATGGAGTTTGGATTTTTTTAACTCACAATTTTTGGTGAAGTTAATTTTTACGTTGTAAGTTTGAAAATGCTACTTTTAGAAAGTGGGCATTTTCTTTCTTAACCATGCTACGCCTCTGCCTGGCTATGGATTACACATCTGGGTCAGGATGACAGGTGGGCAGTTTGTGATTTTACTCTAGACAGTAACAGAAAGGGAGCTGAGGTGTGTCCTGCATATCCTGATGGGTCTTTGAGTTAGAGGGATGAGAGGAGCTGACATTTGCACCTGAATAAGACTGTGCCTATCCTTACACAAAGCAGTCTCCAACCCCTGCAGTGTGTCTGGGGCCAGAACAGGAAAGGCTGAGTCTTGTGCACTATAAGACTTTTCTTTGAAATTTGCCTACTTCAAAGACAGAAATGGTTATAACTGCTGGACCTCTGACACCACAAAGTTAGAACACATCTGAACTGAGGACATTCTGCAAGGAAGAACTGCTGGATGCTGTAGGAGGGAGTGTTACTCTGCCTGTTGCTTTGCTGTGCTGCCCTGCTGCATGCTGCTTCTGTCCTGGGAGTGAAAGGACTGGACTTTGCTTCCTATATCCTGCTTCCAGAGGTTCTCCAAGGGCTTGGAGTGAGATTGCCTTCTGTTAATAAGTCTCAGGGACATCAAAGACTTCACCTGTCAGCACTGGGGTTCTCTTGCTGACAGTCCTGACTTGCCAAGTGGTGCCAAATCCAGTTCTTGGGCTCTTGTGAGTGAGTTCTGGTGTAACCAAGAAGAAACACGCACATCGACTCCAGAGCGACTTTGGAACCGGCACCACTGTCCGACTCTGTACCGCTGCCTGCACCTGAGCTAAGGTCCTCGCTGAGTGCAACAACCGCAGCCGACGCCACAGGCCCGATGCCGCCACAGCGCCTCAAAGTCCAACCACAGTGTGAGTCCCAAGTGTCCTGTCACCAATATCTGTGACACCCGACTCTGACTCCACCGCAGCACCTGTGGCCCCGTGGTGTGATCACGACACAGCGAAGTTAACACCTCACATCTTGATCTGCTGTATTTATTGACTCTGACTTGTCATAAGCAACTGATGCCCCGCCATTGACGCCGCATCACCTATCCTACAACTGTAAGGAACCGATGCCTCACCTCTTCTGCCTAGCAGTAAGGAACCGATGCCTCACCTCCCCAGTAGCAGTGAGTAATCAATGCCATACTGGCTCCAGCAGCACCTCACCTTTGAGACTCTGTGCAATGCCTTTGTTTCCTTGTTTTCCATGGCTCTGTACCTGGGGTCCGTGAGACTCCGTGACCGGCCTCCCAGCTGTTGTGCTTCTAAGCGCTATACTAAGATTTAATCTTTGAAAGATTGTATCTTTGCTTGTGTATGTTGGATGTTTGTTGCTTTGATCTTGTTTTACTCAGATAAATATTTTTCTAAATTGGTGTGGCGTACTTTTGTGGTGTTTTCACTGTGTTACTGTGTGTGCGCACACATACTTTACACATTACCTCTGAGATAAGCCTGACTACTTGTGCCAAGCTACCAAGGGGGTGAGCAGGGGTTATCTTGGCTGAGTGACTCCCTTACACTGTCTACAGCAAGGGCCCCTACTTGGACAGGGCACAAACCACTGCCAACTAGATACCCCATTTCTAACATTTGATAATACTTCTAGGCCTGTGAAGGCAAGTTTTGCTGTCAGTTACTTTTGAGTATGGGTCACCACCTCTACACCTCATCATAAAATAAAGCTGCAGTCTCATGAACAGTACCACCTCAAATGTACTGGCAGCTGTGAAAGCAGGGAAGAGTCCCCCAACTGGTTCTCCAACAACCGACGGTTATAGTACATCTTGGCTTGACATTAACAGGGGCTTCGCTTATTTCAGACTTCTTAGTCTGTCCACATTGTCATTTATTTGGAGAAGTGGGAAGGGCCAAGGAAGGTTATGTTCTAGACAGCAGCTGTTACTGCCTGCCACAACTCACTTGAGGCCTCTGCCGTATGACTCATGATGCTTTTACTTAGAACAATGCCACTAATTTATCGTAGATGAAAACCCGGTTGTTGAATTGTGTTCTTTAAATGTTATTCCTGGGTGTCGTGGGGAGAAAAAAGCTCTGTGAAAAAAGCTCTGTGAAAAGTTAAACAACACGTTGAGGGTATCGGACACAGAAACTCTTACTAGATCTAAGGCTATGAATCGATTAATTTGATTCCTGAGTCTTTTTTTATCTTCCCCTTCCCTGCACCACAGTTGTAAACTTGATGAATGCCAACAAAAACTATTTTCAACAGGGTTGCAAGAAGGATCAGAACAGACTTTAAAAATGTAAAAGTTCTTATTCAGTCTCCAGATCCTAGAACAAGAGCTGACAACCTTTGTGTGAAATTCCTACTTTGCTAGTATGTACCATAGACTGCAGATCCAAACTCAAAAACCTCATCCTCACCTGATATGTTTTTGGGTTTACAAGTGTGAGAAAATGCTGATTTTGAAACCCTCACATTCTGAAACAACATTTAAATGATCCACAGCTAATCATTTTCCATCCCTCAACAATCTTGCACTGTGTTGCTTTGCTCCTCTAGCTCTCGCCCACATTTGTTAATGAATTAAGGAACAGGATATTATTTTTGGAGAAACATTACATTCTTATGTGTAAGTAGGGTTGGACTCTCATTTCCCTTTCCTTGTAGTCTTTGGAAACATGCCTCAAAAAATAAAGAGAGGAACAACTGGCCCTGGTCGTTCTAGTAATGTTACTACCCCACTTCCGCAATCCCTCGAGTGCTTCCTGCTCCCACCTTGCATCTGAAAGCCACTAGCAGAGAGGGCCAAACTAGATATCAGTATTTTATAAAATTGTACATTCTCCTTGAGGACCATTTGCTAGGCTGGGTAGTTGATCAGCCCTGTGTCCATCTGTCCCTTAAGCAGTGTCCTTGTTCCCCAGCCGACTAGTGTTTTCCCTTTGACACATAAGGCCAGTTCCTAAGCATTATTTATTCCCTGGGAGCAGGATGTGAATTCTGGTTCTGTACCCTACTGTAGGTAGGTCAGGAAGAGGAAAATAGAGAAATTGAATTTTGTCCTTTATTGTTTCCCAGAAACCCCTTGGTATTAAGTAATTCTAGGTGCATTCAATTCTGTCAGAAAGGGTGTCTAATCCTGCAAGTTTTCCCAATACCTGCACTTGTATAGTGGTGCAGTATTTATGTAGCGCTTACTACTGTTACGTGGGGTGCTGAAGTGCTTGTCTACATGAGTATCATGTTACATCCTTAGCCACACTGTAGTATTTTTTCAAGGTGATGATTTATTTTCCAAGTTTCCTTAAGAGTTCTTGTACATAGGACAGTATCCACAGAAAAAAAACAGCTGACACATGTTTCTTCCCTTGGACTTTCTCATGGCTGAAGATACTCATAGAAATACTACTGTATGACTAATGGACATAACATTAATATCAGTGTGCTGTGGTACTTTTCTCGTTAATCTTCCGCTCTAGGTTCTTTTCAGGGTGGGCATCCTTCACCCATGGTGACAGTGTGATTTGTACCATCTAAGCGCTTTTCTACAATTGTCTATTTACTTGGATGTTATAGAAGTCATCCTTTTTTGTGTTTACTTCCCACATTACTTTTGTGGATGTGAGGACACTATAGCATGGTAACCTTTTGTGAGTTGAGTTTGAGTATCACACTACATAATGTATATTGTGTTTGAAACAATCTTGTCTTTACTTTCAGCCTTTGTGGGAAGTGTTTCCAAGTTGTGCATGATGACCACTGAGGTATGGTTATCGTGTTAAGGGACTCAACACATAGCAGTGTGTTGGATGATGAAGCTTGAGAAACAGACACTCAGTTTTATGGTTTTCAGTATGTTGGTAGCTTTGGACAGTTCTGCAGGTGCCTTTATGGTATTTCATACGATATAGTCTGCTTAGTTGGTTACTGCACTAGGTAGTTGTCAGAACCAAGCAGGGGCTACTGGGCCACTGGGTTCAACCATGGGGGTTGAGGCCTTTCACTCCTGAAGTCCCGGGGCCCGACCTACTAAGGGTCCTGAGCAACTGAGCCAAGTACGTCTTTAGCACTTGACTCTCAATGGTAGTGCGTTTTGAGAAGTTCAAGGCTTCTCCGGTGGTAGGTAGACACAGGTGCATGAACACAGGCTCACAACTCAAAATATGCACAGCATAAATGATTGAAGAGTCAAATACTTGCCTTTATGAAAAAAAGGAGAATTTCTATATGATCACAAAGTAAAATATAACATTCACAAACAACGCACACAGTCCCCTGAGGTCAGGGCTCAAGTGTTTCATAGACAGGTTCCTGAGTCTCCCTCCCCTCAAGCAAGTGGTAGTGATCCCCATTCAGTATAGGTGACATTCAGGTTAAACCCTACTAGTACTTGGAGTCTCAATAGTTTCACTCCGACTCTTAATTAAAGTAAAAAGTGTTCTAGCATTGCCGGAATAGCTGGCAAGCAAGTTCCTTTTCGCCACTAGGCCCAAAATCAATATTATACATGCCAGCAGGCCCAGAGCAACTGGAGTCTCTAAGCATGCCTCCTTCGCGTGCGCTGAAGGTGCAGCAGCTGTGTCAGGTAAGTCTTTCACATGCAGCCTAGGCAGGTTGTGGTCTGCTGTCTTCGAGTTACTCACGCCTAGTTCTGCGACAGTGCCGGTCGGGGGGTTCTTGATGCTTCTCTGATGCGGAGTAAGTTCTTTGGTTCTTGCTACAGGTGGAGGGGGTGAAGCAATCCTGGTCCTGAGTCAGGGGTCAGGCCCACTAGGGTCACTATGGTGGCCTCATCCCTCCGTCTATGGTCTTGACCAAACCATGCTTCTTGCTTGGTCCTGGTGGTCCTCTCTGGCTTATAGGGTTACAGTTTTTCCTCTGCACAGAGGTGCTGGTCTGATTAGCACAGCAGCAGTCTTCACCATGCCTCACCTGTGATACAGAGTCGTCGACTTGTTTACCGCACCTGGACATTGGCCCGATTGGCATTGCAGCAAACTTCACAATGGCCCACCTGTCATACAGGGTCACCGACTGCAATGAAGCAATGACCCGTTCGGTGCAGCAATAGTCACAGCTCACTTCACCAGGACCTTCCTGGCATACTGGGGTTGATAACTTTTTCTTGCACACAAGCAATGGCCCTATAGGTGTAGCAGCCGTCTCCTCACACCTTGCTTTGGGTGGGGCCACTCACCGGCATCCCAAGTCTAGGCTTTGCTCCCTCCAATGGTCTCCTTTTCGTCATAAGGCACACTGATCCTTGAAAGCAGGCAGGTTCCGGTGCTCCTGGCTCCAGGGAAGGTAGTCTTAGATTCCCTGGATGATGCACCTCCTCACCCAGCTGAGAGAGTAGCAGGCCTTGAGCCACAGTAGGCATCACATGTAGAAGTATTGCAGAGGTTCTCCTCCTCACACAGCCTGACTGGCTACTTAAAAGTTACCAATTTTCTCTCTTCTTACAGAAAGCAGTCTGTCACAGCAGAAGTGACTCCAAATATCATAGCCCCACAATACAGGCCACAGGAGCGACTAGAGGTTCACACCTGGATTTCAGCCACAGTGATATGTGTAGCAGAAGGTTGCCCCAGGGCCTCAGCCCTACTCTTTATGATCATCTTATGAGCTCCACCTCCTTCCTGAAAGGTGCCCAGGCCCCTTGCTAGTGATCTCTCTCTAAATCAAAGAGCACCTTTAGAAGTGTACTGGAGAGTGTGGCTCTCCCTTTCCCAGTGTCTCTCGTTCAGCTTAAAGAAATGCATTAATGGGTAAATCTGTCTAGAGGAATTCCTTTACCTGCTCTCTTATGTTTCTCTATTCAGCCCTGGGTTTCCTAAAATTGAGCCCAAAGTTTTCTATGTAATGTGCCCTTCACAGGCACACCTACACCCAGCACACCCATATAGCATACATTCCCTACAGAGCACTATATCCTTCATGTATTGTACCATTCACAAGCACACATACACCCAGCACATGCATATACTATACATTCACTGCACAGTACTTCATAACCCTATCTTGTACCATTCACGGGCACACATACACCCAGTACATTTATGTCTCATACACAATACGCAGTACTACACACAAAACCATAGAGGCCAACAAGGGTGAGTGAAGCTCACAGCAGCAGATCGTTAAATAAGCAAGTCTGTAGGTCTCACTCCAGAGACACAGGTAAAAAGAACCTGTTCACTCCTATGGCATACTACACAGTATATTGCTGCCTAACTCTTGGCAAAGGCAGTAGTGTTTCACCACTATGAGGGTAGCTCTTTGAGTGCCCCTTCTAGTTCAAAAAGACCACAATCCACGAGACAGGCCTATGTCATGGCACACCTGCAGGATCCTTGTTTACCCATGAAAACAAGAATCAGCATTAGGGATCAGGATATCATTACAGTTGGGACACTCTGGTCAGGGGTGCAGCTCCACCACCATGTGAAGCACTTTTTCATGCCAAAAGTTGTTTAATCTGGGATTTTGTGTATAGTTGTGATCCAGAGCTGGCATTGTTCTGTAAGAGAGCAAGATGGCCTAGGCTCTAAGACCTCAGGTGACAGGCTAGGTTGAGATGTCTTGCATCTGTGGGACTGATGTTGCCTTGGCTCTCCGTGAGAAGGTCCGGCCTGACTGCGAGCTTTTTATGGAGGTGGATGGACATCTTGAGGAACACAGGTTGGCTGCCCTAAGTGGAGGCCACTAGGATGAGTGAGAGGGACATTTGCTCATATTCCTTACCACATAAGGTTTGGAAAAGAATAAAAAGCATGGGCAAAGATCCCTGACCAATTAATCCACAGTGTGTTGCCCATGAACTGTGGGTACCTGGAGGCATAGTTTGCCATTTTGCAGTTTCAAGGGTTGTGAACAGGTTTATCTGTGGGGTGATCCAGTGCACAAAGTAGCTGTGTATGACAAGTGGAATCACACTTGTGGACTTGCTGATGCATCCTGCTAAGCAGGTTTTCGCAAGGTCATTGTCCACCCCCATCAGGTGCTCCACTAGTAGGTGGATGTCCAGTGCCAAATCTCTTGTACAATGGGAAAGTGTGCCGTTTTGTTTCTGGAGTTATTATATCACAGTCATGTTGTTTGTTTTGAAGAGAACCACCTTGCCCTGAATTACCTGAAAAAAGGTTTTGAGAGCTAAACATATGGCCAGCATCTCAAAGTACTTGATGTGGCGATCCTGGTGTTTAGGGGTTTCATTCCCTGAGTCATCATGCCGAGATGCACTAGCAGACTGCAAGAGAGGTATTCATGGTAATGGTCAACTGTGGAAAGGGAATGAAGAAACGCCTGCCCTGCAACAGATTGTTGCTGTGCCACCACTGCAGAAAGCAATTAGTGCTGGATTTTACCTACACTAGATCTATCCAGTGATCCTCTGCGCTAAGAAGTGATCAAGTAGAGTTCTTCATTAGGAGATTACTGGATAGATTCCATAACTGCTACTTGATACTTGATACTTGCTATGTATTTACTTAACTGCTGCTAACTACTTTTGTAGTCTCAAGGTCAGTTTGTTCAGCAGAAACTGCAAATTGCTGCTGATCAATACAGAGGGGGGGTTGCTGGTTATGTGCTCTGTGACCTTGGTGGTGAGCATCACAGCCTCCCACATGTTCCACTTGAAAGGAACCAAAAAAGTAAAGTTGGGGATGGGAAAGTGGGGGAAGGTGCAGTGAGGTGCAAAGAAACTCCCCTTGTGCAATCTAGAACCCTATCGGATGTCGATTCTACCTCCCGTTTTCATTGGGACACAACAAGACACACCAAATTACTTTAGGTACATCACTTTATATCTCTAAATTATCAGACCATGCTCCAGGCCAATTCAAATTACCACGGTTCTGCTGCCACAGATCTGCCAACTCACACAGTGGCACTATGTGCCACACAATATGAGCTCTCAACAAACGGTCACCCGGTGAAGAGCTGATATCCCACAATGGCAGGTAAGACCAGCTGGAAACCACTGCAAAGAGTGGATTTCCAGCTCATCTTTGGAGGTTGTTAAGCAGAAATGTCCATTAAGATATGAAAATACCCCAGGTCATGGGTGACAGCCTCTTGTTTTTTGTTTTTTTCAGAGGCAGGATATTGATGGGGGCAGGGCACCGTGGCAGAAGGGTCTTTTTCAGGCAGTTCTCACCATAAAGGCCCAACACGCACCTTTCTCACAAGGCAAATTTTATTTTCAAGTTGGCAGGTCAGCTTCCAGTCTCCTGGAACCTCAAACCTCACTCATCTATGGAACAGCAGATCTACGTGAAACAGTTGAATACTGAGAAGTGATAGGAGTGCCAGCACCTCAGCCTCCTATGCTATGTTCTGGCTTGTGGCCACCTCAATGACACAGTAGCATATGAACAGACCTGCCTGGTCCTTATGTAGAGGAACAAAGTTGATATCAGGGGCTGATCTGTAATACAAGTCGAACCTGCCACCTCGCCCCTCTAAAGCCTTTGGAATGACCAGAAGGACTTGTGGTCAGTCACCCAGACTGGGATGTAGTACTTGGTTTAGTTGTACTACCCTGACCCTGTCCCTCCCACCCCATGTACAATCTCGAAACAGCATACCGTTCTAGGGAATAGGGTCTTAGGGGGGACTGCTGACCGAAGGGAGGTCTCTTCCCGGGGAAAGTTTGGGGAAGTGGTACAGCCAAACTGAATTGGGCTGGGTTGGGCTACATGGTTGGGCTACTGACATAGATATGGGTGCCATTTTAAAGTGGGGGCACCATTTTGAAAAAGGTGACACAGTGGTTGGCAGTAGTGGGGAAAAACGTTGGTGTTTGGGGCTGGTTACTGGCTGTGGAGGAAATAGAGATCTCACAGCAATGACGTGAAGTGTGAGGCATGGCTGGGGCAGCAGATTGCATACAGAGGCCATTAAAAAGTGTTTAAAATACGACGTACCTGGGAGGAAGATGTCGTTGGAAGAGTTGGTGCAGGAGGCACAGCGACTGCTTAGTCAGGCGGGCTCCATGGATGTCATCAGGGAGAGTGTGCTGGCCAAGACGCGGCCCGCACGCAAGCGCCGCAAGCAGAGTGACAGCGGCCGTATGGGCCTGCTTGCCTCTGCATCACGGACCGAGTGCTAGGCCTCAGGTAAGGGGAGGAGGCTGCCCTCAGGTACAGAGAGCGGCCTTCGCAAGGGGAAGGGGAGGGGTGTGTTCAGTGTCGCTGTCAGGAACGCGGAGGAAGGCTCAGCTAATGCAGTCGGAGGTCAGGCCGGAAGTCTCCTCCCAGCTGGCTCTGGTCAGGGCCGCGCGCATAGCAGTACAGGGTGGGGAGGCCCCACACACACGGGAGGGAGGTGGGGCCCTGAGGAGGGCGCATGTGGAGGCAGGGAAGGAGAGAGGAGGTGGAGAGGTGGGGCAACTGGAGGTGAGTTGGGTGAAACAGGGATGAAGAAGAAAAGGTGGGCAGGTAACGCTCCCATCGAGCATAACGAGGGGTGGGTTAATGATGGGGAAACAGAATGGGAGCTGAGTGGGGGGAGGATGATGGTGCAGAGGTGTTTTTGGGGGGGGGTTGAGGGGGAGAGGGAGGCCCAAGAAATACCGGAGTCACAGCACTGGCCAATGATGCTCAAGTGGAGCGATGAGGATGGGGAGGGAGAGGATGGAGAAAGAGGGCACACAGGAGGGCAGGGGGAGGAAGGGCTGGAGCACCTGACAGTTAGGCCCCCACAGAAGATATATGGGAGGGTCAGTGCCGGGGAAAGTGGCCTGCTTGTGGAGGAGGAAGGGGATGACTGGAGAGGGTGAAGAGAGAGGGGGTGGGGGAAAGCCGGGATGGGGAAGGGTGGCATGGGGGAGGTAAAGGGAAAAGAGCCGGGGGCAGATAGGAAAAGGGATGGTTCCAGCACATCAGACCTTTCTTATCATTTGCAGGAAGAGATAGGAGTGCGGCAGCTGGACCTGGGGGAGCCAAGTACGGCTCTGCGACCCTGGGGAGAAGTGAAAGAAGGACCACGAGAGGACAGCCGGATTGCATCTCTAGAAAAAGCAAGTGCCTGGGCAGGGCGAGCTAAGGACATTTTTTTGGGCTGTGTGAAGGTACGGGCAGTGCGCCCACCGACGTCGCAGCACTGAAGAGACAGCGTCCTGGCCCACAGAGTGACATAGAAGGCAGGACACGGCCCCTCGGCGTGAGCCATGTGCGGAAGCCGAATAATGCTCAAACGAGAGGCAGGAAGAGATGCAAGGAGTGTGTGAGCCGGGTGAGTAGGTTGGAGAGGAGGGGGAAACAACATGATTAGATTGTGACGAAGAGAGTGTGGAGGAAGTAGAGATCAGGGATGAAGAGGAAGGGGACGGAGAGCTGGGATGGTGGCTGGGGTCACGTTACGATGTCATTAAGTCATTGCAGCCGCCAGCCGTGCAGGGACGGCCCAGGGAGGAGCAGACAGAAAAAAGGAAGGACCCAATCGGCTCGGCAGAAGGCACTGAAGCTGCTGCTGACCTTGACGCCAGGTAAGGGTGGTCGTGCTGTGCAAGCCATGGTGTCAGTGGCAATTGAGGCCAAGGAATGTGGTGGAGGTGGGGAGGCCCGCTTGAGGAAAGGGGTATACTTCATGGATGTGGGGGTTGCTACAGACGACAGGGTAGAAGGGGACAAGGATGTAGAGAACGGGACACAAAAGGGGGTCAAGGACAAGGGGACGGGTGACGATAGGAGAACAGACAAGAAGGAGAAGAGTAAGAAGCTGCCTCATATGGGCACAGCTAAGCCACTGGGGGCCCATCTCATGTCAACGACAAAGGAAAAATTCTGGAAGGGTGAGTACATGGAGATGCTCAAGCTGCTTCACAGGGAGGTCAGGTCAAAGGAAGAGTCGAAAGAAGAGAAGTACGAGCTTCCCAAGCGCCCCAAAGTTCTGGTTATGATCTAGAACTGGACAGCGGCTTTCCTGATCTTCACTAGTGTTTATTGTGAGCGGTACCCGGAAATATCCGTTGCGCTGTTTAAATACCTTGATATAATTTGAAAAGCGCAGCTGAATTATGGGGGATATGCGTGGGCACATTGCGATAAGGAGTTTCGAGTACACATGGCAGTGGACCCAGAGGTGCATTAGAGCAACATTGACTCGGACTTGCGGCAGCATGCAGTGGGGCCGACTAAGTTTGGAAAGGCCATATTTACAGCCAGCGGGCTCCCTATTATGTAACACCCTTTTTGGGATCGTCCTACTCTGGGAGGGGTAGGGACAGCAGGAAGAGGACATACGTCAACAGCAGGGTCTGGTGCAGCACAGATGGGGACATGCTGGTACTTCAATAAGGGGTTGTGCTCTAAAGAATACTGCACATTTAGGCATAAGTGTTCTAAATGATGGGGACGGCATGCCCTGGTCCACTGTTATGGAAATATCACCCCATCTACAAGCGGAACAGGACCAGGTGCAGTATGGGGGAGGAATGCAACAAGGATGGCAGCGAAGAGGGGGAGAGAGGCTAAACTTCTGGTTGGAACGGTATGACAAACAAGATGAGGTGGAGATGCTGAGGGAGGGGTTTTGTCAAGGGTTCAGGTTGGGTTACACAGGTCTGTGGGAGTGTCAGTGGGCAGAGAACCTAAAATCGGTGAAAGGACATGAAGAGGTGGTGAGACATAAGTTAAGGAAAGAAGTAGCAGAAGGTCGCATTGCGAGCCTGTTTGCAGACTGGCCGATGCAAAACCTTATTGTTTCACCAATTGGAGTGGTGCCTAAGAAAGAGGCAGGAGAATTTCAGCTCATTCAAGATCTATCATGGCCAGAGGGTGTGTCAGTAAATGACTTTAACCCAGAGGAGTTGACGAAAGTGTTATACGCCTTGGTGGACGTGGCCATTGTGATGGTGGAAGCGTTGGGGGCCCACGCGCTTATGGCTAAGACAGACATTAAGTCTGCGTTCCCACTGTTGCCGGTGCATCCACAAGAATATTCACTATTGAGCGTTCACTTTGAGGGAGAGTGGTACGTGGACAAGGCCTTGACAGTGGGTTGTTCCATATCTTGCTCTTTGTTTGAGTGCTTTAGCTCATTTTTACAATAGGTATTCCTGCAGTTCACAGGCCACATAGCGGTGACTCATTATTTGGATGATTTCTTTTCTGCAGCTCCCGTGGGCTCCAGGCACTGTGCGGAGACTCTGACCCAATTTAAGATACTCATGGGGGACCTGGGTGTGCTTCTGGCCCCTTGGAAGACAATAGGCCCCAGCACTCAGTTAGCATTTTTGGGGATCTAGTTCTTCTCGGAGGTCATGATGGCACGCTTGCCGGAAGAAAAAAAGGCAGCTATGTTGGAAACAGTAACTGGTATGCTGAATAGACAAAAGTGATGGTGCATGACATACAAGTGCTACTGGGGCATCTCATCTTTGCATGAACGGTGATGAGAGCAGGGAGGACGTTTTGTAGGCGACTGGGGTTGGCACTAGCAGGACACAGGTTGCCACACCACCATGTGAGGCTGACAGCGGGTACAAAGGAAGATTTGCGAATGTGGCGTGTCTATTTGCAGGACTTCAATGGCATCCCTCTGCAGTCAAGGCAAGTTTGCGAGTGGGATGTGCACATTTTTTTAGATGTGGCAGGTGCAGCAAGTTTCGGCATTTATTGATAAGGAAAATGGTGTGCGGAAGAGTGGCCAGCTGAGTGGAAGCAAGGGGGGAAGAGCATTGTCTTTTTGGAATTGTTTCCTTTGGTGGTGGGGGTATGTGTGTGGGGACAGTATCTGGAACATAAGGAGGTTGTTTTTCGGGTGGACAGCTTGGCAGTAGTGCATGTTTGTGAATCAGCAGTCTGCAAGGAATCCACAAGTGCTGCAACTGTTGAGGGTGTTCTTCTTGGGCTGCTTGCGTCATGATATTTTATTCAGGGCAAGGCATGAGCCAGGTGTGAATAATGACATTCCAGATGCCTTGTCTCGTTCGCAGTGGGTGAGGTTCCTTGGGCTGGTCACAGAAGAGGAACTGGCCAGGAGGGAAATGCAGCAGGTGTTGAGGAGCACAGGCAGCGGAGTATGCTTCTCTTGGTGGTGAACTCTTTAGCCTCTTCCACACAGCTGGCGTATGCACGGGCATGGCAGGATTTCTTGAGATCTGGGGCAAGGGGACGGGAGTCGACAGGGGAGCGGTGAAGGATGTAGTGCAGTTTATTTTGGACATGTTTGGGAGAGGACAGTCGAGGGTTACCATCGCTGGGAAATTTGCTTGAATTGGGTTTGTAGGTAAGCTACTTTGGGGATACCAGCCGTTGGCTGGCAAGCTGAGCAAAAAAATATTGGAAGGATGGGCCCGGGAGGTAGGTCACAAGGGACTTGACAGGAGATCGATTACGCTAAATTTGCTAAAGGAACTAGTAACTGGTCTATATGCTATTTGCCTGGGGGGTGGGGAGGCACTGCTTTTGGGACCTTGATGTCTTGGATGTTTTTTGGAGTGTTTCAGGTCTCAGAGCTGTTGGGTAAAGGGCGTTTGACGCCATTAACTTGGCAGGATGTGCATGCGGGCGAAGGGAATTAATGTCTTCCTGTGTAGCTCCAAAACGGATCAGGCGGGAGTAGGATCAGCAATACTGTTGAGGAAGTACCCAGTGAGGGAGATATGCAGGTTGCGCTTGGTCATTCAGTTGTAGGAGCAGAGTAAGAACAGTATAGGCCAGATTTCCAGTGTATGGATTGGAGGGGGGTAACACCCTTGCAGTTACTTGCAGTCATGAGGAAGGGTTTGGGGGTGTTGGACAACGACGTGGCATTATTTGGCACATACTCCTTCAGAGTATGAATGGCTACGGAGGCCAGTAGGCAAGGGTGGGGCAGGTTAGAGTTCATGGGGGTGGGGTGTTGGAAGTCCAATTGCTACAAGCGGTATGTGCGCGGGAAAAGGGAGATGAGTTTAGGGGGCAGCATCTAACTGTGTGATTTTGTTTCCACAGTTGTGGTTCCAGGTCCCGAAGTGAGTGGAATCTCAATTTGGATAGTAGGGCACTCTTTCATAAAGTGGGCATAGCGTCAGGTGCGACAAACCACGATTGGCGTGAATTTGGGATTGGACCGGGAGCATTATCATGCTCGTTGAGAGGGAAAAGGGGGAATGAGATGGCAGAAATAGCTATTAGTGTTAGAGAGGTTAGAAATCAGGGGATCCTGCTGTTGTTACACTTTGGAGAGAATGATTTGGTGGTGCAAATGGGCCTTTATGTGCTGAAGGCCATGAGGAGGGATTTATTGGAGATCAAAAGGCAGTGGTGGGAATGTCATGTGATTTGGAAGGAGTTTGTCCCACAGAGATTCAGGAGAGGGGCTAAAAAATTCAGTGCGATAGAGCGCACACAAAGGAAAGTCAATAAAGAGATGAAAGGTTTCTGTGGGGAAGCAGGGATAACTTGTTAGGAGCATATGGACTTGAGATACGAAGATGTGGAGTTTTTCTGTGGCAACAGGGTCCTTTATGGGCATGGAACTATACTTGTTGCACATGTGTGAAATAGTGGAAGAACTGTTAATGGAACATAGGCATGGGGTGGCAGAAAAAGTTGGGCGGGCTGCCGTTTTCTGGTGGCGGTGGCAAGTTGTTTCATATGGCATAAAAATAGGTATGGATAGCGAACCTAGCACTACACATTGAGAACAAAAAGGGGTGGGCAACAGCAGGCCAGGACAAGACAGGAAGTACAACTTTGCATTAGGAGTTATGCTAGTTGCAAGTTCATTTGTTAGGTTGCAGCACAAGGCTGTTAATGATAGGAACAGTTTCAATGGAGAGTAAACAGTTGGATCAGTTAAGGAGTACTAGGTCGCAAGGTAAAGCTTAAAGGGCGGGTGGAGGGTAGGTTAGGGGGTTGAGTTTTGGTAGGTGACTAGCTGTATAGTGAGGTATTTCGTTTTATAAGGCAAAGGCCAAGGTTTGAATTGTGAGTGTACCTGTTTTCCAATAAAGCGAACTTTTTCACACAGAAGTAAGTGTCAGGTTGGTACGTCCCCTCTCCCCCAATACATTCACAGTAATCGGTATATAACAATAAACGCACATGGCAGAATCCGATTTAATTTCAGATTAAGTAGAATAATGAATCTATGCTGTTGGGTTGTATCACCAGAATGAAAATTACTGTGCATCTGAAAACACTAAGAGGGTCGACCGCCGCCCGCCTGGGGGGAACCGCCAAATGGCCGCTCCGCGGTCAAAAGACCGCGGAGGCCATTCTGAGGTTCCCGCTGGGCCGGCGGGCGCCCGCCAAGGAGCGCCCGCCGGCCCAGCGGGAAAGGCCCTGCAACACAGAAGCCGGTTCCGAATGGAGCCGGCGGTGTTGCAGGGGTGCGACGGGGTGCAGTTGCACCCGTCGCGATTTTCACTGTCTGCTATGCAGACAGTGAAAATCATGCTGGGGCCCTGTTAGGGGGCCCCTGCACTGCCCATGCCAGTGGCATGGCCAGTGCAGGGGCCCCCAGGGGCCCCACGACACCCGTTCCCGCCATCCTGTTCCTGGCGGTAAAAACCGCCAGGAACAGGCTGGCGGGAAGGGGGTCGGAATCCCCATGGCGGCACTGCTTGCATCGCCGCCATGGAGGTTCAGCCCAGCCAGGGGAAATCCGGCGGGAAACCTCCGGATCCCCTTTTCTGACCGCGGCTTTACCGCCGCGGTCAGAATGGGCAATGAAGCACCGCCAGCCTGTTGGCGGTGCTTCCGTTGCCCACGGCCCTGGCGGTCTTGGACTGCCAGGGTCGGAATGAGGGCCTAAATCTAAGGCTAGGCTGGTTAAACTAGAAATCTGGATTGGTATGGTATGGTAACATTTCTTAAACTAGAAACCCACATTTAAAACATATTTTTATGAGCGATTTGCGATGGCGTCAAGCTTTCATCCAAGGTCAGAGTTTTTTCTGGTAGTGAACAATACCGAGCGCTCAGTGATTTGTTATTACTATTTATTATTGTGGAAGCGGGAAGCTGCTGCTGGGTTACCATGGTAGTAATCAGCCAACCAATTCCGCCTTCCTTGGGCGCGCGGTTAACTCTTTTACTCGCGCGTTGGCGAGACCCCGCCGCGAAGTCTTTCCCCGGTAATGATATAGAAAGCTGCCAGGTACAAGTAACGAGAGTTTATTTTGACTCGAAATCGGAAGCCTGCGTTAAATGAATTGTTCAGCATTCACACGCATGAGTTATTTCAGCCCTGACTGTGGCAGCAAGAGAGACGCTTTGAAAACGAACATGTTTCGTGTCGGGCAACATTAGCTCAATTACTGCAGTTGGACGTTTCAGAATGAGCTTGGCTGGAAATACCGTCCAATGGCCAATACATGTGGCAGAGTGGTTAAATATAGCGAATCGTGAAGCGTTAACAGCAGAGAGCGTGATATTGAAGTCAGCTTGCTTTAGGGGGTTCGTGCTTCCAGAGCGTTCACCATTTCCCCAGCTTGATGACACCTTGTTGCGCTCTTGTTAATTTATCACAACGTTCCAGCTCTTTAGCATGCAGAAGAGGGCCCCGCTGTGATCAGGAAATAAGGCTTTCTCATTTGAATCAAATTATAGAAGCACATCTTGTCATGCACAGGGGAGAGGGGAAGGCATACTTGTGTGTGTCTGTGTGGTGTGTGTGCGTTTGTCTGCGTGTGCCTGGTTGCATGGCTATGTGGGTGTGCGTGAGATAGCCATCTAAAACGTTGTTGTTTTGTGCCCTCCTTCTCATGTTTACCTATAAGATCACTAAAACAATTGAAACGTGAACGTGATAGGCACCTGAAATCTTAAAGAGTGCTTTAAAGTAAATCTAACCCAAAAGAAAATATTATCACCAAATTATTTGCATTAAAGATGCTACATTTTATGAGAGTATTATTTATGCGTTTTGGTGTTTGAGGTTCGTAAATTTCCGTCCTTAAACTGTACCTGTTTGTGAATTTTACATCCACCTTCATGAGAGTGGAAGGAGAGGAGATGAAAGGGAAATGCAGACTCAGTGAAAGTCTGTGAGAAGCTGGTAAACATTTAGGTCATGAAAGAAAGAAAACACAACACTAGACTGTATATTATAATGTTATCGGCTTATGACATAAAATGTCTGATGAATAAATGCACAGTGTACTGGTCTTCCCATAAGTCAATCTCTTCAGCGGAAATCTCTTCTCCCTCAAGACGTCCGACTGCTCCAGACACTCTCTTACGCTTAACACGAAATACAAGACTGAATCCTCACTCCGGTGGGGCCAGTGGACAGCTGTTGTATCTGACATCCGCGAAGAATGAAAGCCAAAGCAATGCACCGGATGAAGGGCGTGAGCATATTCAATTGTGGGTGAGTCAGAGGTATTTCAATTTCAATAATGTGATGGATGGGTCAGCACTAAAGTCAAATGTCATTGTCCCAAAAAAACAAACTGTCTGGCCATCAGCTTTAATGTCATCTTATATATGGCAACGTTTTGTAGAGCTTTGTTGATATCACTCTTAGTAATTGTCACTTCGAACCAAGATAAGCATTGATCTTCCATCTTTCAGCCTGGGTTAAGGATAAATAGTTGAGTGGCCACACTCAGGATAAAAGCCCAGCGCACGGCTGTTGAGCAAAACTGGAGTGAAAATGTCATGTAGCTCACAATGAAATTTATCTTAACTCCAGTAGCGACTACTGCAAGGAAGGGGTGGGGGCAGGCTGCAGAGTGGGGGGGCACAAGAAAAAAAGAAGCTTACCGGCCACCTCTGTGTTCTGCCGCTCTAACTGCCTCTTGTCTTCTTCCTCCATCCCCACCCAATCCCCATGCTTTGCTCATGCTGTTACCAGCATGAGAGAAGCACCAGGATTGGCCTGAGCACGCAGAAATGCTGCTCAAGAAGGGAGTGGGACATTGAGCTTGGTCTCCACCTGGCTGTGCAACACAGCCAGGTGGAGAGCTGTAAGTGTGCACGTCAGTTTGGCCAGCCTTGGACTCCGGCCAAACTGACATGCGCACTTATTAATGCACCACCACTGCTCCTCCACTTGTTGACATGGAGGATGCTGTCACTGCCCCATGAAAGTAGAAAAATGAATGAATAATAAAATACTTTTATTATCCCTTTATTTTTTTGCTTTCAGCAGTACAGCGACGGTCCTCTGCCATAGCAAAGAGGTTGCCCCTGGTTATCTCAGTATTTCTTAAACAGGAATACAACACACTTCATATTAAAGTTGGTAAACCTGGCATCCTTGGTGTGGTCTCCCCTGTCTTTTTTGCCTCTGCTTCCCATGTTTTAACTGTGTGCTGGACTCTGTTTTTGCTGTGTTTGCTACTCTGGGCACTTTACCTCTGCTGGTGCTAAAGTGCAAGTGCTCCTGTGTAAATTGTAAGTGTAATTGGCTTGTCCATGATTGGCATATCTGATTTACTGGTAAGATCCTAGTAGAATGCACTGGAGGTGCACAGGGCCTATAAATCAAATGCTACTAGTGGGCCTGCAGCACTGGTTGTGCCACCTCCATAAGTAGCCATGTAAACATGGCCAGACCTACCACTGCAGTGTCTCTGTGTGCAGTTTTAAACTGCCAGTTCAACCTGGCAAGTGTATCCACTTGCCAGGCTTAAACCTTCCTTTTTTTATACATGGAAGGCACCCCTAAGGTAGGCCCTACATAACCCAATGGGCAGGGTGCAGTGTATGTTAAAGGTGGAACATGTACTGATGTGTTTTACATATCCTAATAATGAAATACTGTTAAAATTGTTTTTCACTGTTTCAAGGCCCATCTCTCTCATAAGTTAACATGGGGGCTGCCTTTAAATAACTTTAAAGTGCAGTTTCCCTTTGGGAGCAGATTGAAATTTGGAGTTTGGTGTCTCTGAACTCACAATTTAAAAATACTTCTTTTAGTGAAGTTGATTTTTAGATTGTTAGTTTGAAAATGCCACTTTTAGAAAGTGAGCATTTTCCTGCTTAAAACATTCTGTGACTCTGCCTGTTTGTGGATTCCCTGTCTGGGTCAGACTGGCAGTTGGGCTGTTGTGAATTCCTTTTAGACAGTGTGACAAAGGGAGCTGGGGTGTAGCCTGCGTATCCTCTTGGGCTATCTGAGCTACAGTGGAGGGAGGAGTGGTCACTTACACCTGAATGGGCTGTGCCTGCGGTCACACAATGCAGTCTACAACCCCTTTGTGTGAGTCTGGAGCCTGGTCTGGGCAAGGCAGGATCTTGTGAAAAACAGAGACTTTCCTTTGAAGTTTGCCTACTTTAAAGGCAGAAAGGGGTACAAGTAGTGTACCCAAAACCCCACATTTTTAAATTACTTCAAGGATTCAAGAGGAACCTCTGCCAAGGAGAAAAACTGAAGAGCTGAGGAGAAGTGCTGCTCTGGCCTGTGACTCTGCTTTGTTGGTCTTTCCTGAAGTTGCTGCTTCTGCCTGTGAAAGGGGACAAAGACTGGACTTTGGTGTGCATTCCTGCTTGAGAAGAATCTCCAGGGGCTTGAACTGAGCTTTCCTCCTGTATTGATGTCTCAGGGCCATCAAAGACTTTCTCTGCCAGCACCTGGATTCTCTGCTGAGACTCCTACCCTGCCAAGTGGTGTCCTATCCAGTCCCTGGACCTTGAGAGGTGATGTTGGCAGAACAAGGACTGAAATCCATGCACAGAACACCGTGTGTGGAACTTTTCAACGCACTAGCTGCAATGTGGCTGAAAAACGATGCACCACCCACTTTCCAACAAAAATCGATGCTCCACCTGCATCGAGGATGGGAAATTGACACATCACGGTTAGAGAAACAACGCAACACCCGCTTGGGGCTGCTGATGACGTAAAACCCTAAGCAAGCAGTGTGATTTTTTAACACAGTGTGACTGGATTTCTCACGCATTGACCCTAGGCATCAAAGTCATTGTGAACCTGCGCAGATCCGAGGTGCACTGTCTGGAAATCGACACATGCTTACTTGCAAGAGAGAAAAAAGATGCATCACCGACCTGACCGGAGGATAAATGACGCATGGCCTCACTTGTGAGTAAGAAATAGACACATCGCTGACTTTTCCGACGCACGGTCACCCGTGTAGCTTTATTTTTGATGCAAAGCAAGTACTTTGTGTAAAATCAACATTTTCATTGTTTTCTATTGAGTTAGACTCTTATTATTTTGAAAATCCATATCTTGACTTGTGTATGTTGGATTTTTGTTGTTTTGGCCTTGTATGATTTAGATAAATATTGCCTATTTTTCTAAACTGGTGTGGTGTCCATTCTGTAGTGTTTTCCCTGTATTACTGTGTGTGTTGGTGCAAATACTTTACACATTGCTTCTGAATAAGCCTGCCTGCTCGTGCCAAGCTAGCAAGGGGGTGAGTAGGGATTAACCAGGTATGTCTCTCCAGCCTGACTAGCCTGACTAGAGTGAGGGTCCTTGCTTGGACAGGGGGTAACCTGACTGCCAACCAAAGACTCCATTTATAACAAAAGTGTATTAAAAAGATGTACTAATGTGCAAATTCTTTACAACTGGTTCCTTTAGATTTATTTTTGCCCCTTTAGCAGCCCCAATACACGCATCAAGGTTTAATTTGCTGAATATTTACTCTGTAATCACAACAAAAATGTAACTGCACTGTTTCTGGTCACCTTTTTTTGCAGTCTTGCTGCAGACAAATCCAGTTGATTGTTGCATGCAGCAATGTATACAACAATACTCCACAAAGTCACCCCTGCTCACGATTAGATGGTTTTCGTGTTAGTCTCAGTTGCCTTGCTCTTATCAGTGGCTTTTTCCCTTTCTGTGTTTGACATGCCCACATGAGCTTTTTGGACAATATATCACCATCAATAGAATCACCATTCCTCTATGGAGTGGCACTCTGCCACTGGGGGGGGTGTAGGAGGGGGGCGGGTTTGTAATGTTCATGTAAAACGCAGGGATCTCTATGGCAGACTCAGCTTATTGTTTTTCACCATTGGTAGATTTGTCATTCATTAATGGTGTGGCACACTTCTTCTAGCTGTCATGTAAAATACAGAAGATCACTCTGCGAGTCACAGATCACTCTTTTTAAATTAGCAAGAAGAACCTTTGCTTTGCCAATGGGTCTTGCTGGTTATCAGGGATTTCATTGCAGTATGTGCTATCGTTAGTAAAAGCTTATCATGCCATGCAAAGTGGCTCATGGTCACAGTAATACAACATTTATATAGTGCTTGATTCCGTACACTTGCAGTCGTGGCTGCAGCTTAAATAAAATAGCCGCATTAGGCCAGCAATGTCTTATAGCACGTCGAATGCAAACTATCATACTTTAGGAATACTTCGGGAATATATAGCTTTTAGGAAATGCAAAATATGCCTCTAATGTGTTCATGTTCAGTGTAAATTACATGCTTACATACAACATCAGAGGACCTTCAGAAAGTGGTGATCAAGGTCAGCTACAAAGATTTCTCTAAAATGATAACCTAAATTAATACCTTGGTAGGCAATGTGCTTCTGCACACCAAATATTATTGCGTTCACCTATTTCACCCAACAGCCCCCCTGAGGGAAATACAGAGCCTACATTGACTGACTGAATCAACATCAGTCCAGTAAAGTAGGTAGTACCGAATTCTTAGCAGAGTACATTTATCACTCAGGTCTGTACTGTAGACAGTAAGAAGGGGGTACTAAAGATCCGTCATGTCCCCTCTCCCCTATGAGCTGCAGCAGTAAGTGGAGGATTTGATGAATTTACTGTGCACAGCATACTCCAACTAAGGCCTGAGATTAACTAGTCACTTAAGTGATCTTTACTGCTTTACTATGTCAGTGCAGAAATGTGCCCCAGTCTTTCAAATGCCCTGCCACACTGAGCATTGTGTTTTTTGCTTTTTATATATGCTGATTCTGGTGTGATTTTCTTAATAAATGAGGAAAACATATAAAAACATACTTTTTAAACCCTGAATCTTCTGCTGTTCTCCAGATCTTGCAGTGTGCTTAGTGCATTTCACCATCTGAAGAAGCAACCGGTTTTAAGATATTCAGTTGAAGTTAAAATTCCCAACATAATGCGATTTGACTTTATCAATGTCACAGCATCGTTATCAGCATCATAGGGTCATATGTTTTGTGGAGTTCTTATTTTTTATTTCCATTATTCTAGTTCTAAAATCATATATAAAAACATATTCCACTTATGTACTAAAACCCTTTTGAAAAACAGATGTGCAATTCGCCTTCTGACTGGTGTGCAAAAGGGTATGTAATCTGCACTGTGACCTATGCACTATTAGGACACATTGCCATCTGCATATTTGCAAAGGGTCGGAAATTAAATAGTCTAATGAATATTACTTAGATAAGTTGGAATTTGCAACTTTTGTGAATTGCTGACTTGGCGGCCTGCAAGGGATATCACACCACAATAGTTGCATTTGTATTCCCAATTAGAAAATTAAAAAAAATAACCAGTTGCCATTATGAAGAGAAAGCATTTCTTATATGGGAACATACATGGGGAGAGCATGCAGTTGTCAGAGAACTGCCTGCATCCCTTCTGGTCACGCCACAAGGTAGCTTGACATTATTTGCAAAATGAAAGCAGCCACCAAGTCACAGCTCGCCTTTTCCAAATCAGTTACCACCCCCTCTGAGGTGTTAGTAACTTTTCAATAGATGGTCACAGCAATTGCTATTACAACTTAATAATAGATATCATAGCGAATATCCCTTTTCACATTGCTATTTGGAATGATACACGCAACCCCTTTTGTGACTCAGCAAGGAGAATCTACTTGCAAAAGGGTTTTTATAAATGGCCCAATGCCCTTTTACATTCTTAACCCCTTTGATTTTGCGAGTCATAGGGTTTGTGACAGCAACATGGTTTAGTGCATCTGGTCCCATGTACTGCGAAAAGATGCACAAGAATGTCAAGCGTAAGAAAAAATATAAAATGTAATGTTTTTATTATCATTTTGGCTAGGCCTGTTATTTTGAATCACATGTTTATGTACAATCCATGGGGACTATTCATACAGGGTTTTTTGAGTTCGTTAAGTTAGTACTCATATAGCTCTTTTACGTACTTTACATGCCTTTGTGAGTTGATCCAAAGCATATAAAATGTAAATATTCAGGTAAAATTCATGTATAATTAGTAGAAATAGAAAGGACTGTACCCCAGTTGTGTGTTCCAGGAACGATTCATAAGGGCACCAAAGAGTATGTAAAAGAGTATTCATGTGGTACTACTACACGTACTCATAAATACTTGTGTAGGGCTGTCCTCATTTGTTTCCATGGTGGGGCTAAGGAGTCAAGGGGGGAAACAGTATAGTGGAATTTAATAATGAGTTGTTGATAACTGTTAATTAACTTCCCACAATTCACATTGTGATGTTAATTAGATTTATGCAAAAAAGAGCAACCTATTGTGATTGTTTTGCTTGAGAATCAATTAAAGGGCACATGAGGAGCGATGAATAATTCACACGTCTTTTCTTTGGATTTGCAAGATATTTGCGATGTTGTAACCTAAACTTTATACCAATAATATGTAGGGTCCACTTTTCATGTACTTAATTTCTAGATCAGTTGGGAAATGCTGTGCAAGTGTTTATTATTCCTGCACCAACTAATTCATACAAAAAGTATTAAGAAATCCCTAATGTTTTAATAGCACTTGTAAGTGTAGCATACAAGTGGTCCAGCACTGGGCCTTCCCTGATCACTGAGCACAAAGTATTTGTAAAAGAGTTGGCAAATATTTGTCTTAAGCTGAGGGGCACCCCAGCCTCTCAGTATCTGCCACTTGTCACTGTGGGCAGACAGGTAAATACAACAGAGGCAGAGATGGATGGGAAGCAGGGATGGGTAAAAATGTATGACAGACATCAAGTTGAGAGTTGTGGGCTAAGTGAGAGGGGTAAGAGAGAGACAACTGTTAGAAAGGGACAAGAGAAAGGAGTTAGTCTATTACACCTGGCATATTTGGCGTGTTTTTCCTCCAGACCTCATGTTTTTGCTGACTTTGTTTTTACTGGCCTTAGGACTCTGCACACTTTACCACTACTAATAAGTGTTACAGTGAGTGTACTCTCTCCATAAAACATGTTAGATTGGCTTAAACCCCTAAATGGTGTACTTAATTTGCTTGTAAGTCCTCAGTAAAGTGGCACTATCTATAGTGCAGTGCCCAGGACATGTAAATTAACTGCTTTTAGTGGGCCTGCAGAGCTAATTGTGCCAACCCAGTAAGTAGCACTTTAAACATATCTCAGGCCTGCCACTGCAGCTTGTGTGTGTGCAGTTTTAAACTGCAGTGTCGACTTGCAAAATAAGTCTTTTGCCAGGCCCAAACCTTCCTTCTTAATACATTTAACTCACCCTTAAGATATGCCCTGGAAATCCCCAAGGGCAGACTGAGGTGTATGTAAAAAGTTGTGAATGTACCTCAGAGTTTTGCAGGTCCTCGTACTCTGTGAGTTTACCCTGCCAAGTGGTGCCACCCCAGTCCTGGAGTGGACTTAAGGTGATCTGCCAGTCTCCTGTGGATCCAGCGGAACCAACGCATCTCTTCTGCTGTACGACGCAACACCGGACTGAACCAACGCATCTCCGCTGCTGCGTGGATTGGACCGGTCACAAAGACCCGCATGGCTGCTGCAACCTTCAATGCCTCCAGAACTGCCGTGGCCTGCCGCGGCCTGCCGCGGCCTGCCGCATCTCTTACACCGGACTTCACATTGCAAGCCTTGTTGATGGGCTCCTCGGTGACGATGCATGCCCTTGCATCTCAGTCTCACAGAATCTCAGAACCGACACATCGCTTTGGTTGTGCAATGCATCTTCAACACAGATCGCAGCAACGCTCAGCAAACCAGGATTTAAGGTACTTTCTTCAGCGAGCCTAACTCGTTCTGTGTAGCTGTCCCATCCTCTATCATGGTCAAACTGAACTTGTGACCTTGTCACCCTCCGGCACAATCAGATGTCTATAGTTGGCACTTTGTGCTTTTTGGGCGCTAATTTTACTAAAAACATTAACATTCGATATCACCATTATTACTGATTGGATTTCTGTCATTTTGATCTTGTTTTATTTGTTAGGAAAAGTTCTATTTTTCTTACATGGTGTGGAATCCTTTTTGTGTGGTGTTTCCACTTTATTACTGTTTGAAGAGTTGCACTAATACTTTACACATTGTCTCTAAGAGGGTTGAGCACAGGTTAATTTGGGGTTGGTTTGTGCATCACCTTGATAAGAATTGTGGTTGCTGCTTGACTAGGGTTTACTCCCCAGTCATCCAACAATCCAGATGTTCCTAACAGAGTCCAGTAAGAAAGTGATGATAAAGGCAACAGTGATAAAGTCAGCTTAGAGAGAGTGAAGGGGGAGCAAGAGAGAGACAGACTGACATAAATGGAAAGGCAAGTGAAAGAGAGCTAGAGAGGTGGCAAAGAGACAAACGTGTTAGAAAGGGACATCTGAGAGTAGAAGGGCCACACAAGGGACAAATAAATGATGAAGAAACAGATCACAGAGGAGACGTTTGAGAAAGATAAGGAGGTGATTGGCAGGTGAGACAGTTGAGAGAACAAAGAGGAGGCAGATAAATAGATAGCTATTAACGAAAAAGGTGACAAGTAGAGCTGAGAGGTAGGTGGGTAATACAGAAAGAGGCAAGAATTACTGTTGAGGGAGAGGAGGATAAATAACAAAGATTTAGTGCTGGTAGCTCGATCCGCGCTAAAAAATCAGCCTGAACTGTAATATGTGATGCTGAAGGGCAAAATCTACTCGAGAAGCAGACCTCTAACTGCGACTTATCCTGCAACTGCTTGCGTTAGAAAATCACACCAGAAAGCTTCCTAGTGACTTGATATCATGCTAAGGGACACAAAAGCTTGCTCACTGGTGTAATTTGGCCGGAACTCTGCGTTAAAAGAGTAACGGAGAGTCACCAAGTTCCTCCAATTCCAGGAGTGGAATTAAGAAATCCACCCAGACCTATTTAAAAGATGTAATCCAACCAGTGACCAGGAAATCTGTAATGATTTACAATCACCTAGATAAACGAAGGAAATAAGTTTCATAGCCATTCCATGCAGGAGGTCAGTGAGGAGCACATTTGGAACATATCTGAGGAGATATATTCCACAGCCACTGTTTTGTATGGCAAACTCTTAAAAATACTTTCAATGTACAATGTCCCTTTCTCCTAAACAGCCCTATAAGTCAAATATAGTTTCTTAAATTCTAAGCATTGTTGTTTCAGCCCCAGTGAAGAGGTTGTCTAAGCAGCATTACATGAGCAGTTTGTTTAATATGGACATCTACCATACAACCACTGACAGTCCATTAACCTGCCCTGCTCCCATCACCATTTAAGGGGAATTGACGTAATCTAAGCAAGATAAAATGATATCCCTGATAAGCGTGGCACTATTTTCCAAGTCCAGGAAAGCAGGACCATTTCTGGACAGTTTGAAAAGCCCGTGGTGAGACGCTCGACCTACAACTTACAACATTTCACAACTACCAAAAATTTTGGAGCTGATGGTCAACATGCACTATGGATATTAACTGTAGGGCTGGTTACTGCTCCAAAGAATGTGGGCTAGGGAAACAGAGGAAGAGATGTAAGCCCAGATTTATCAACGGCTTGCCTTATTCAAAATGGGGAATCCGAAATTAAGCCTCTTGAGGAAAGTTGTGTTCCAATCCTAAACCTCTAAAGTGAATGAAAAATAGACCTGCACTGGGACCATGTACAATAACTGGATTTGTAAGCCCCTGCTCTGTCTGTCCCTTCAAACTGAGCAGTTTGGTCTCTGTGCCTTCAAGACTACACCAGCGGGGAATTGGGTCTCACATCGCTGGCGTAACCCAACTGATTCCTTCATGGTGCTGCAGACCCCAAGGAGGCGCAAGCCCTGCCTATCTGAAATATCTCCTGGCACCCTGGGTGTCTTGTGAGTTGGTGCAGACCGGAGAGCTGAGGACGCAGTGGCGGATTGAACCATTACCAGTGTGACAGGTGCAACTGCCGTGCAGCCTCATATTAGCAGCCTGTGTCTGCGGCATCCCCGCAGGCTAGTAAATGGCCCGTGGTGATCCTGAGCCACATAGTGGTACTGAACTGAAGGGGTGAGTGGCTGATCTTCTGAAGCGGGTGGAGGCCATCAGTGGGGCACTATGAGCCAGCTTATCTGCACATTGCAGAGGCACCACCACGAGGGGGGCGCTGGGGCAGGATGACTCCCCAGATGCTGCAGAACAGGTTTTTCACCTCCGTGGAGCCTGATTTCATCCTGGTATTTTCTGAGGTGAACCCCTGTAGGTCATCAACACTAGGCTATGCAGTGTGCAGTGTGCAGTGTGCAGTGTGAACTGGTTTCCTTATAGAGGGGCCTGCCCGGGGGACTGACCATCGAGGACAGCCATTGAGGTGAGTGCCCATTGCAGCATCTGGAGTGCTAGCAGCCGCATGCTCTGTCTTGTTTCTTGTGCTGTTGTTAATGAACTATATGGGGGCTCCCTTTTGCCACCCCTGTACAACATCCACACTGTGAAACTCTGGATTGCCCACAAAGGCCCTGTGATAAATTGCCTACTATCCATGCTGCTGGTGTACAAGCGGCTATGTTCCCTTGATGTAAGTTGCATGGACTTTCTAATTGGCCCCCTCGCAATCCTGTTGGTGGCCTTTAGAGGTGAGCGTGAATGAACCACTGTGCGGTGGAGGTGCCTGGGAGCATGGGCCAACTGGGATAAGAGAAGCTGTAGCTATTCTACGCTACTATATTTGCCCACTGTGAGGTGTGCTGGTGTGTGACTGATGGAACCGTGAGGCCTGCTTGTTAAACGGGCAGCTCAGCGCACGTTAAGGTTTTTTTGAGGGATAAGACACTGAAGCTCCTGAGGGTGAGAAAGCATTGATGCGGGACACAGAGATCACACCACATGGTCATGGACATGGAGAAGGCAGAAAAGTGCCAGCCCAAATTACAGTTTGACCTGTGGAAGTCACCCAAATGCCATAAGGATGGACCAGCTGTGCCTGGCCCAGCAGGGGAGGAGGATGGAGTGGAGATGGACACTACCCTGAATCAGATCACCCCAGCTATGCAACATAGACTCATGAAAATCGATGGGAAGATAGATGCCCTCACCTTTAGAATGGACCACAAGTCGGAAAGGATAGACAAGCATATTGAGTGCCTTGACATAGTGGAGTGCAGAGTATCAGAGGCAGAAGATGAACAAGTCATGCTAACAACCTCTCAAAAGAAGCTGGAAAAGGTGCTCCTCACACTACAAGATAAGACTGAGGACCCTAAAGCCCTCTCCTGCAGGAACAAACTCAGAATAGAGGGATAGTGGAGTCCACACACATCAAAACCATGGGTGCCATGTGGAATAGCTGTTAATGGAACTGCTAGGGTGAGAGACTTTTTTTTCTATTTTTGTAGCAGAGCGTGCACATTATTTGTTGGTCCCACGCCCGGTCCCAGGTGCTCCCCCACACCCAATCATAGCAAGTATTTTTACCTACAGGGACCATAATGCAACACTCAGAAAAGCCTGTGAATTGAAATTTCTACACCGCAAGGGTTCTGAACTGTCCCTATACCCGTATTTTACTTAACAGGTGCTGGAGGAGAGAAGACTTCCTACCAGCTAAGCGGAAACAGTGGATCTGCAGTTGGAATACAACATACTCTACTCAGCATGGCTACAGTTGATGGTTGACTGCCAGGCAATGCTTTTCAGGAACCCTAAACAACTGCAACATTTTCGCACATGCTGAGAGGTAGCTGAAAAATGCCGCATCTCCCCGGCCCTGGAGAATGGTGACATGGATGACGAAAAAGGAAAGGTGGAATAAGCTTGCTGCCTCCTGGGCTGAGGGAGTGTTTGGGTGCTGCTGAGATGGCTGCACATGAGGGGTGCGATTGCCTTCTTGTGGTACATCAAAACTCCAGAGCGAGTTCCCTACTCTATGAGATCACTTTGAAATGGTGCATTGTCATGCGTGGTCCACTTGTGGACCCTCCTGAGGCGTCCTGAAGGATTGTATGGTAAGAGGGCACAGGTGCCAGATGCAGGTGGTGCATTTGACTTGGACTAATCACTGCAAGTTTAAGACTTGCTATGTCAGCTGGGACTGCTGTAGGTCAGGGTGATCTGAATAATGCAGATGTGAGACTAAACTTTCAGATTTTGATTCATGTCATAATGATAATTCAGCTCTGTATGGTTATCTGATTCACTGACTCAAGATGGGCAACATCTGCCCCTATTTGTGTACCACTTAGTTCTGTTCTACTTGCAAGGGGAAGGGGTATGGGTTGGAGTTAGGAGAGCATTGTTTCACTGTGTCTGTTGTGGGTTTGCACAGTGTGGGAGGGAGGAGAGTATTTTATCTTACAGCTATTTCGATGCACGTTGGCAGAGGTTATGCGTGCCATAACTGTCATGGATATGAACATTAGGGTTCAGATACTTCTAGGTGGTGACGGATTACAGGCAGACCACACAGATGGGCCCTTCTGCCCCTCAGCTGGTACAAATGGTTACATGGAATGTTTGAGTGCTCAATAATGGCAGGAAAATACGCAAGGTGGTGGCCTATTTACAGAGACACAAGGTTGATTTTTCAATACTACAGGAAAAACACTTGGTGCCAGGGAGCGGAGTCTTAACACTGTGCAGGAAGCAGGGTATTTGCTGCACAGCAGGGTTCATGAAGCATACTAGGGGTGTACTCATATGGGCCTTGAAAGTATCAGGCTTCATGAGGTATGCGTAGACCAGGGTGACAGGCATGTGGTGGCTCTTTGTTAGAAAGATGACCTTCCAGTTCTACTAGTTGGAGTGTACTGGCTGAACCACAACCATCCACAGGTTTATCATGCACTCAATACTAGACTGCTACAGCGGGGTGATCTCACTTAGATCTTCGGCGGGTACTTTAACTGCATGCTAAATCCTCACCATGACCCTTCCCAGGATTCACCTAGGCAGCCTTCAGTGGCAGTGTGAGCCATCTCCGAGATAGTATCAAATGAGGGTTTAGTAGATGTCTGGTGACACAATTTCCCAATGGTTTCGGGATACACACATTAGTCGTCGATACACGACGTACTGTTGATTATCCGAGTGCATAACTGCTAGGTCTTGCTGTGTACTTGCCGTGTATGTATTCTAATCATTCTCCGGTCTTGCCAGAATTGAATTGGGTGCCCAGCGGCTGCCTGCCCCTGGGCATCCAGTGGTGGATGAGCTGCATTCTTGTGGTGATTTCCTCTAAACTTGCTTCTAGACCAGGTGTTTCTGGAGGAACAGGTGAAAGCCATAGATGAGTACTTTACCACAAACCTTGGATCGGTGGATAGCTTTTCAACAGTATGGGAGGCTTTCAAGTTTTATATAAGAAGTAGTCACTTTATCCAAACACGCTGGGGTCCTCAGATCCATATGTGGGCGTCTGCAAAGATTATAAATTGAGATAGCCGACTTAGGATGGCAGCATAGTGCTACAGTGGATCAGACCATTCTGGGTAATATTAGAACCAATTTATAATGTAAGAGGGGGGAAGGGACCGGGAGATTGATTGGTCCAGTGTACACTCTCCCTACAATAGTACAACACAACTAAAGTACACTGTTCCATAAAAGAAAAGAGAAACTAGAGTGACCTGAGATATCAGGAGCAAGGACCCTCAAGCATCACAATGGATGACTGGCATCATCATTGGGTAATGCTCCTCGCCAGGCCGGCAGTGCAACGCCTGACGGGCTCCCCACACGGAGGAGCACTGAACCGTATTGTTCTGATAGTTACTGGTGAATACTAACTATCTAAGCGGGTAAGCGCTTCCATTCAAGCACCTGTACCCTAAGGAGAGAACAAAAAGAAATAAGGGTTAAATTGGTTAAACAACCCTACATATATCATCATTTTAATCAATAGTCAGGGATGAAACCAAGATTAAAAACAAGAGAAAGTAATATAATGAGTGTCAATGCTCAATTACTTTCAATGAGCAATAAACTCGGAGGAAAAGCCCTCTAGGAATCCTCCTTAAACAGGGTCAACATGTTTCGCGTCGTGTGGTCCCCACGGATCCAATGACGCTTCATCAGGACCAAAATGTTAATACGCTCTTCTCCAATTAAACAAAATTAATAATCACAAAGCCGGTCACTTACATTGAGGAATAATAGGCTAAGTCACAGTCAGGTCGCCCTAGAAAACACAATTAGAAACAAAGCACCAAATTGTGCCCAAAGTGGTCATAAATATAATCATGCAAACATTCTGCAATAAATCAAAAAAAGGAAGAAAATATGATGACAGTAAGGTAGGCTTACCACCCCCAAGTCGGGAACAGGCTCCTTGGTAAGCACGTCCCCAAGACTCGGCTATCAGCTAAACATAGTAAGCATGAATCATTAATAGATGTCAATATCAATAGTCTGTTGTAAGAATATTAAACAATGTTCTCATTGGTAGTCAACATAGTATACAACAAAAGGTCTCTTCAAACAATGTATAGACAAAGAGATATGCTGGTACCATTGTCCGTTCACCAGGTTGTTAAAATGTCAATAATAAAAGGCAAGGTAAAAAATTATTATTGTACAAGATGTATAATGCTAGCAATAGCGATGTATAGACCTGGGCGTATGACCATCATCGACCAGTAGCGAGGTCATTATAGAAGTAAAAAGTTCAACAATGGGATCGACGCGTAATAGTACCCAAAAAGTGTTAAATACAGTGCCTTGTACTTGTAATGGCACTGAAAATCCTAGGCAATTCGGAATGCAGAAGGCTTTTAAACAGCGCGCTCAATCGGGTTACTGAGAGCGTGAAATAGCCCATACGCGCAATGAAGGTGCCGCTCGTTAATATATCAAAAATACAATGGAGAGATCTTTCAGTATACTCACTGTGCGTGCCGCCGGTCCAAACTGTGGACCTACCCTCCGGGACGTGAAACCGCATGAGAACGCGGTAAAACGTTCTCGGAGTATTTGGAGGCGGCAAAGACCCGGAAGTCAGACATGAATCCAGGTCCAGACACGTCTCTGAGTTTGGAGAAACAGAAAAGGTATTCACACAGCGGTGAAGGTGTAGTAGAAATAAAAGAAGGCCAAAAACTGTCGGCCATCTTTGATGAGAAACTTCAAAAGACTAAACTGAGAAAATCAATATACAACCCCGTGGGAACATTCCAACCATCTAAACGGTAGATAAAAAGCTAACCTTTACTGTTCAAAGTCAAAAAAGAGGGGGAGCACCTTTAAAAAGGATGTTGCATCAGTCCACATAATTACTAAAAATTAGTAAATATTTAGTTAAGTATGTAAAAACTGTCACCCCAAAATGCCATCAAAAGGAAGACAGCTGAGTGTGCTAATGTGTGATATTCGAATATTACGAAGAATCAAGGAACCTATGTGGTCCAGTCAGTGCATAAGTAAAGTCAGAATGTATGCATATGATTTATGCTAGTGAGGTCCAAGGAATGTCATCATTAAGACCCCGTATATTGGTTCCCAATTTGAACACCCATCTCTGTTCCGTCCTAAAAAGCTGCCCTGAATCATTGGGTCTTATTTTAGGTGCTTCCAGAACCAACCACCAAAGGTCATCAGGGGAGTGTTTTACCGCTAGGAAATGTGTACTGAGTTTAGTAGTGATCCTATTGCACCTAATGTTACTACGGTGTTCATTGATACGGTTTTTAACCGGTCTGGATGTCATGCCAATATAGCGTGAATCACAAGGGCAGGTAATCATGTAGACACAGTTCCTAGTGTTACAATTAGTATGTTTTTTTAGAGGTCATGTACCTATCGGATCTAGATTTACTGATGATAAATGTCTGGTAAACACACAGACATTGCAGTTACCACACGGGTGATGTCCTATGTAGGAAGTTGGCTCTGTATGTGCTATTTCAAAGTAAGGAATAGCATGCACAGAGTCCAAGGGTTCCCCTTAGAGGTAAAATAGTGGTAAAAAATAGATAATACTAATGCTCTAGTTTGTGGTAGTGTGGTCGAGCAGTAGGCTTATCCAAGGAGTAGTGTTAAGCATTTGTTGTACATACACATAGGCAATAAATGAGGTACACACACTCAGAGACAAATCCAGCCAATAGGTTTTTATATAGAAAAATATCTTTTCTTAGTTTATTTTAAGAACCACAGGTTCAAATTCTACATGTAATATCTCATTCGAAAGGTATTGCAGGTAAGTACTTTAGGAACTTCAAATCATCAAAATTGCATGTATACTTTTCAAGTTATTCACAAATAGCTGTTTTAAAAGTGGACACAGTGCAATTTTCACAGTTCCTAGGGGAGGTAAGTATTTGTTAGGTTAACCAGGTAAGTAAGACACTTACAGGGCTTAGTTCTTGGTCCAAGGTAGCCCACCGTTGGGGGTTCAGAGCAACCCCAAAGTCGCCACACCAGCAGCTCAGGGCCGGTCAGGTGCAGAGTTCAAAGTGGTGCCCAAAACACATAGGCTAGAATGGAGAGAAGGGGGTGCCCCGGTTCCGGTCTGCTTGCAGGTAAGTACCCGCGTCTTCGGAGGGCAGACCAGGGGGGTTTTGTAGGGCACCGGGGGGGACACAAGCCCACACAGAAATTTCACCCTCAGCGGCGCGGGGGCGGCCGGGTGCAGTGTAGAAACAAGCGTCGGGTTCGCAATGTTAGTCTATGAGAGATCTCGGGATCTCTCCAGCGCTGCAGGCAGGCAAGGGGGGGGGTTCCTCGGGGAAACCTCCACTTGGGCAAGGGAGAGGGACTCCTGGGGGTCACTCCTCCAGTGAAAGTCCGGTCCTTCAGGTCCTGGGGGCTGCGGGTGCAGGGTCTCTCCCAGGTGTCGGGACTTTGGATTCAAAGAGTCGCGGTCAGGGGAAGCCTCGGGATTCCCTCTGCAGGCGGCGCTGTGGGGGCTCAGGGGGGACAGGTTTTTGTACTCACAGTCTTAGAGTAGTCCTGGGGTCCCTCCTGAGGTGTTGGATCGCCACCAGCCGAGTCGGGGTCGCCGGGTGCAGTGTTGCAAGTCTCACGCTTCTTGCGGGGAGCTTGCAGGGATCTTTAAAGCTGCTGGAAACAAAGTTGCAGCTTTTCTTGGAGCAGGTCCGCTGTCCTCGGGAGTTTCTTGTCTTTTCGAAGCAGGGGCAGTCCTCAGAGGATGTCGAGGTCGCTGGTCCCTTTGGAAGGCGTCGCTGGAGCAGGATCTTTGGAAGGCAGGAGACAGGCCGGTGAGTTTCTGGAGCCAAGGCAGTTGTCGTCTTCTGGTCTTCCGCTGCAGGGGTTTTCAGCTAGGCAGTCCTTCTTCTTGTAGTTGCAGGAATCTAATTTTCTAGGGTTCAGGGTAGCCCTTAAATACTAAATTTAAGGGCGTGTTTAGGTCTGGGGGGTTAGTAGCCAATGGCTACTAGCCCTGAGGGTGGGTACACCCTCTTTGTGCCTCCTCCCAAGGGGAGGGGGTCACAATCCTAACCCTATTGGGGGAATCCTCCATCTGCAAGATGGAGGATTTCTAAAAGTCAGAGTCACCTCAGCTCAGGACACCTTAGGGGCTGTCCTGACTGGCCAGTGACTCCTCCTTGTTTTTCTCATTATCTTCTCCGGCCTTGCCGCCAAAAGTGGGACCTGGCCGGAGGGGGCGGGCAACTCCACTAGCTGGAGTGTCCTGCTGGGTTGGCACAAAGGAGGTGAGCCTTTGAGGCTCACCGCCAGGTGTGACAATTCCTGCCTGGGGGAGGTGTTAGCATCTCCACCCAGTGCAGGCTTTGTTACTGGCCTCAGAGTGACAAAGGCACTCTCCCCATGGGGCCAGCAACATGTCTCGGTTTGTGGCAGGCTGCTAAAACTAGTCAGCCTACACAGATAGTCGGTTAAGTTTCAGGGGGTACCTCTAAGGTGCCCTCTGGGGTGTATTTTACAATAAAATGTACACTGGCATCAGTGTGCATTTATTGTGCTGAGAAGTTTGATACCAAACTTCCCAGTTTTCAGTGTAGCCATTATGGTGCTGTGGAGTTCGTGTTTGACAAACTCCCAGACCATATACTCTTATGGCTACCCTGCACTTACAATGTCTAAGGTTTTGTTTAGACACTGTAGGGGTACCATGCTCATGCACTGGTACCCTCACCTATGGTATAGTGCACCCTGCCTTAGGGCTGTAAGGCCTGCTAGAGGGGTGTCTTACCTATACTGCATAGGCAGTGAGAGGCTGGCATGGCACCCTGAGGGGAGTGCCATGTCGACTTACTCGTTTTGTCCTCACTAGCACACACAAGCTGGCAAGCAGTGTGTCTGTGCTGAGTGAGAGGTCTCCAGGGTGGCATAAGACATGCTGCAGCCCTTAGAGACCTTCCTTGGCATCAGGGCCCTTGGTACTAGAAGCACCAGTTACAAGGGACTTATCTGGATGCCAGGGTCTGCCAATTGTGGATACAAAAGTACAGGTTAGGGAAAGAACACTGGTGCTGGGGCCTGGTTAGCAGGCCTCAGCACACTTTCAATTGTAAACATAGCATCAGCAAAGGCAAAAAGTCAGGGGGCAACCATGCCAAGGAGGCATTTCCTTACACAACCCCCCCCCCCAAACGAAAGAGGATGAGACTAACCTTTCCCAAGAGAGTCTTCATTTTCTAAGTGGAAGAACCTGGAAAGGCCATCTGCATTGGCATGGGCAGTCCCAGGTCTGTGTTCCACTATAAAGTCCATTCCCTGTAGGGAGATGGACCACCTCAACAGTTTAGGATTTTCACCTTTCATTTGCATCAGCCATTTGAGAGGTCTGTGGTCAGTTTGAACTAGGAAGTGAGTCCCAAAGAGGTATGGTCTCAGCTTCTTCAGGGACCAAACCACAGCAAAGGCCTCCCTCTCAATGGCACTCCAACGCTGCTCCCTGGGGAGTAACCTCCTGCTAATGAAAGCAACAGGCTGGTCAAGGCCATCATCATTTGTTTGGGACAAAACTGCCCCTATCCCATGTTCAGAGGCATCAGTCTGCACAATGAACTGCTTAGAATAATCTGGAGCTTTTAGAACTGGTGCTGAGCACATTGCTTGTTTCAGGGTGTCAAAGGCCTGTTGGCATTCCACAGTCCAGTTCACTTTCTTGGGCTTTTTCTTGGAGGTGAGTTCAGTGAGGGCTGTCACAATGGATCCATATCCCTTCACAAACCTCCTATAGTACCCAGTCAAGCCAAGGAATGCCCTGACTTGAGTCTGGGTTTTTGGAGCTACCCAGTCCAGAATAGTCTGGATCTTGGGTTGGAGTGGCTGGACTTGGCCTCCACCTACAAGGTGGCCCAAGTAAACCACTGTTCCCTGCCCTATCTGGCATTTGGATGCCTTGATAGAGAGGCCTGCAGATTGCAGAGCCTTCAAAACCTTCTTCAGGTGGACCAGGTGATCCTGCCAGGTGGAGCTAAAGACAGCAATATCATCAAGATAAGCTGTGCTAAAGGACTCCAAGCCAGCAAGGACTTGATTCACCAACCTTTGGAAGGTGGCAGGGGCATTCTTTAAACCAAAGGGCATAACAGTAAACTGATAATGCCCATCAGGTGTGGAGAATGCTGTTTTCTCTTTTGCTCCAGGTGCCATTTTTATTTGCCAGTACCCTGCTGTCAAGTCAAAGGTACTTAAGAATTTGGCAGCACCTAATTTGTCTATGAGCTCATCAGCTCTTGGAATTGGGTGAGCATCTGTCTTGGTGACAGAATTGAGCCCTCTGTAGTCCACACAAAACCTCATCTCTTTCTTTCCATCTTTGGTGTGAGGTTTGGGGACTAAGACCACTGGGCTAGCCCAGGGGCTGTCAGAGCGCTCAATTACTCCCAATTCCAGCATCTTGTGACTTCTACCTTGATGCTTTCTTTAACATGGTCAGATTGTCTAAAGATTTTGTTCTTGACAGGCATGCTGTCTCCTGTGTCCACATCATGGGTACACAGGTGTGTCTGACCAGGGGTTAAGGAGAAGAGTTCAGGAAACTGTTGTAGGACTCTCCTACAATCAGCTTGCTGTTGGCCAGAGAGGGTGTCTGAGTAGATCACTCCATCGACTGTGCCATCTTTTGGGTCTGATGACAGAAGATCAGGGAGAGGTTCACTCTCTGCCTCCTGATCCTCATCTGTTACCATCAACAGATTCACATCAGCCCTGTCATGGAAGAGCTTAAGGCGGTTCACATGGATCACCCTCTTGGGGCTCCTGCTTGTGCCCAGGTCCACCAGGTAGGTGACCTGACTCTTCCTTTCTAGCACTGGGTAAGGGCCACTCCATTTGTCCTGGAGTGCCCTGGGAGCCACAGGCTCCAGAACCCAGACTTTCTGCCCTGGTTGGAACTCAACCAGTGCAGCCTTTTGGTCATACCAAAACTTCTGGAGCTGTTGGCTGGCCTCAAGGTTTTTGGTTGCCTTTTCCATGTACTCTGCCATTCTAGAGCGAAGGCCAAGTACATAGTCCACTATGTCCTGTTTAGGCTCATGGAGAGGTCTCTCCCAGCCTTCTTTAACAAGGGCAAGTGGTCCCCTTACAGGATGACCAAACAGAAGTTCAAAGGGTGAGAATCCTACTCCCTTCTGTGGCACCTCTCTGTAAGCGAAAAGCAGACATGGCAAGAGGACATCCCATCTCCTTTTGAGTTTTTCTGGGAGCCCCATGATCATGCCTTTTAATGTCTTGTTGAATCTCTCAACCAAGCCATTAGTTTGTGGATGGTATGGTGTAGTGAATTTATAAGTCACTCCACACTCATTCCACATGTGCTTTAGGTATGCTGACATGAAGTTGGTACCTCTGTCAGACACCACCTCCTTAGGGAAACCCACTCTGGTAAAGATACCAATGAGGGCCTTGGCTACTGCAGGGGCAGTAGTCGACCTAAGGGGAATAGCTTCAGGATACCTGGTAGCATGATCCACTACTACCAGGATATACATATTTCCTGAGGCTGTGGGAGGTTCCAATGGACCAACTATGTCCACACCCACTCTTTCAAAGGGGACCCCCACCACTGGAAGTGGAATGAGGGGGGCCTTTGGATGTCCACCTGTCTTACCACTGGCTTGACAGGTGGGGCAGGAGAGGCAAAACTCCTTAACCATGTTGGACATATTGGGCCAGTAGAAGTGGTTGACTAACCTCTCCCACGTCTTGGTTTGTCCCAAATGTCCAGCAAGGGGAATGTCATGGGCCAATGCTAGGATGAACTTCCTGAACAGCTGAGGCACTACCACTCTCCTAGTGGCACCAGGTTTGGGGTCTCTGGCCTCAGTGTACAGGAGTCCATCTTCCCAATAGACCCTATGCGTTCCATTTTTCTTGCCTTTGGACTCTTCAGCAGCTTGCTGCCTAAGGCCTTCAAGAGAGGGACAGGTTTCTTGTCCCTTACACAGCTCCTCCCTTGAGGGTCCCCCTGGGCCTAAGAGCTCAACCTGATAAGGTTCAAGCTCCAAAGGCTCAGTTCCCTCAGAGGGCAGAACTTCTTCCTGAGAAGAGAGGTTCCCTTTCTTTTGCTGTGTTGTAGTTGGTTTCCCAACTGACTTTCCTGTTCTCTTGGTAGGCTGGGCCATTCTTCCAGACTCCAGCTCTACTTGTTCACCCTGTGCCTTGCACTGTGCTCTTGTTTTCACACACACCAGTTCAGGGATACCCAGCATTGCTGCATGGGTTTTTAGTTCTACCTCAGCCCATGCTGAGGACTCCAGGTCATTTCCAAGCAGACAGTCCACTGGGATATTTGAGGAGACCACCACCTGTTTCAGGCCATTGACCCCTCCCCATTCTAAGGTAACCATTGCCATGGGATGTACTTTTCTCTGATTGTCAGCGTTGGTGACTGTGTAAGTTTTTCCAGTCAGGTATTGGCCAGGGGAAACCAGTTTCTCTGTCACCATGGTGACACTGGCACCTGTATCCCTCAGGCCCTCTATTCTAGTCCCATTAATTAAGAGTTGCTGTCTGTATTTTTGCATGTTAGGCGGCCAGACAGCTAGTGTGGCTAAATCCACCCCACCCTCAGAAACTAGAATAGCTTCAGTGTGGACCCTGATTTGCTCTGGGCACACTGTTGATCCCACTTGGAGACTAGCCATACCAGTGTTACCTGGATGGGAGTTTGGAGTGGAACCTTTCTTGGGACAGGCCTTGTCTCCAGTTTGGTGTCCATGCTGTTTACAGCTATGACACCAGGCCTTTTTGGGATCAAAGTTTTTACCCTTGTACCCATTGTTTTGTGAAGAGGCTCTGGGCCCACCCTCCTGTGCAGGTTTTTGGGGGCCTGTAGAAGACTCTTTACTATTTTTAGTTTTGGTTGTCTCATCACCCTTCCCCTGGGGAGTCTTTGTGACCCCTTTCTTTTGGTCACCCCCTGTTGAAGTCTTGGACACCCTTGTCTTGACCCAATGGTCCGCCTTCTTTCCCAATTCTTGGGGAGAAATTGGTCCTAGGTCTACCAGATGCTGATGCAGTTTATCATTGAAACAATTACTTAACAGGTGTTCTTTCACAAATAAATTGTACAGCCCATCATAATTACTTACACCACTGCCTTGAATCCAACCATCTAGTGTTTTCACTGAGTAGTCAACAAAGTCAACCCAGGTCTGGCTCGAGGATTTTTGAGCCCCCCTGAACCTAATCCTGTACTCCTCAGTGGAGAATCCAAAGCCCTCAATCAGGGTACCCTTCATGAGGTCATAAGATTCTGCATCTTTTCCAGAGAGTGTGAGGAGTCTATCCCTACACTTTCCAGTGAACATTTCCCAAAGGAGAGCACCCCAGTGAGATCTGTTCACTTTTCTGGTTACACAAGCCCTCTCAAAAGCTGTGAACCACTTGGTGATGTCATCACCATCTTCAAATTTTGTCACAATCCCTTTGGGGATTTTTAACATGTCAGGAGAATCTCTGACCCTATTTATATTGCTGCCACCATTGATGGGTCCTAGGCCCATCTCTTGTCTTTCCCTTTCTATGGCTAGGAGCTGTCTCTCTAAAGCCAATCTTTTGGCCATCCTGGCTAACAGGAGGTCATCTTCACTGAGAGCATCCTCAGTGATTTCAGAAATGTGGGACCCTCCTGTGAGGGACTCACTATTTCTGACTAACACAGTTGGAGACAGGACTTGAGGGGTCCTGTTCTCCCTATTTAGGACTGGAGGAGGGACATTGGCCTCCAAGTCACTAATTTCTTCCTCTGTGATGTCATCATCAGAGGGGTTGGCTTTTTCAAACTCTGCCAACAGCTCCTGGAGCTGAATTTTGGTGGGTCTGGAGCCAATGGTTATTTTCTTTATATTACAGAGAGACCTTAGCTCCCTCATCTTAAGATGGAGGTAAGGTGTGGTGTCGAGTTCCACCACCTGCATCTCTGTATCAGACATTATTCTGCTAAGAGTTGGAATACTTTTTTTAAGAATCTAAAACTGTTTCTAGAGTCTAATTCAAACTTTTAACAAACTTTTTAAACTCTAAAAGACAATGCTAAACAGGGACTTAACACACAAGGCCCTAGCAGGACTTTTAAGAATTTAGAAAACTTTCAAATTGCAAAAATGAATTTCTAATGACAATTTTGGAATTTGTCGTGTGATCAGGTATTGGCCGAGTAGTCCAGCAAATGCAAAGTCTTGTACCCCACCGCTGATCCACCAATGTAGGAAGTTGGCTCTGTATGTGCTATTTCAAAGTAAGGAATAGCATGCACAGAGTCCAAGGGTTCCCCTTAGAGGTAAAATAGTGGTAAAAAATAGATAATACTAATGCTCTAGTTTGTGGTAGTGTGGTCGAGCAGTAGGCTTATCCAAGGAGTAGTGTTAAGCATTTGTTGTACATACACATAGGCAATAAATGAGGTACACACACTCAGAGACAAATCCAGCCAATAGGTTTTTATATAGAAAAATATCTTTTCTTAGTTTATTTTAAGAACCACAGGTTCCAATTCTACATGTAATATCTCATTCGAAAGGTATTGCAGGTAAGTACTTTAGGAACTTCAAATCATCAAAATTGCATGTATACTTTTCAAGTTATTCACAAATAGCTGTTTTAAAAGTGGACACTTAGTGCAATTTTCACAGTTCCTAGGGGAGGTAAGTATTTGTTAGGTTAACCAGGTAAGTAAGACACTTACAGGGCTTAGTTCTTGGTCCAAGGTAGCCCACCGTTGGGGGTTCAGAGCAACCCCAAAGTCACCACACCAGCAGCTCAGGGCCGGTCAGGTGCAGAGTTCAAAGTGGTGCCCAAAACACATAGGCTAGAATGGAGAGAAGGGGGTGCCCCGGTTCCGGTCTGCTTGCAGGTAAGTACCCGCGTCTTCGGAGGGCAGACCAGGGTGGTTTTGTAGGGCACCGGGGGGGACACAAGCCCACACAGAAATTTCACCCTCAGCGGCGCGGGGGCGGCCGGGTGCAGTGTAGAAACAAGCGTCGGGTTCGCAATGTTAGTCTATGAGAGATCTCGGGATCTCTCCAGCGCTGCAGGCAGGCAAGGGGGGGGTTCCTCGGGGAAACCTCCACTTGGGCAAGGGAGAGGGACTCCTGGGGGTCACTCCTCCAGTGAAAGTCCGGTCCTTCAGGTCCTGGGGGCTGCGGGTGCAGGGTCTCTCCCAGGTGTCGGGACTTTGGATTCAAAGAGTCGCGGTCAGGGGAAGCCTCGGGATTCCCTCTGCAGGCGGCGCTGTGGGGGCTCAGGGGGGACAGGTTTTTGTACTCACAGTCTTAGAGTAGTCCTGGGGTCCCTCCTGAGGTGTTGGATCGCCACCAGTCGAGTCGGGGTCGCCGGGTGCAGTGTTGCAAGTCTCACGCTTCTTGCGGGGAGCTTGCAGGGATCTTTAAAGCTGCTTGAAACAAAGTTGCAGCTTTTCTTGGAGCAGGTCCGCTGTCCTCGGGAGTTTCTTGTCTTTTCGAAGCAGGGGCAGTCCTCAGAGGATGTCGAGGTCGCTGGTCCCTTTGGAAGGCGTCGCTGGAGCAGGATCTTTGGAAGGCAGGAGACAGGCCGGTGAGTTTCTGGAGCCAAGGCAGTTGTCGTCTTCTGGTCTTCCGCTGCAGGGGTTTTCAGCTAGGCAGTCCTTCTTCTTGTAGTTGCAGGAATCTAATTTTCTAGGGTTCAGGGTAGCCCTTAAATACTAAATTTAAGGGCGTGTTTAGGTCTGGGGGGTTAGTAGCCAATGGCTACTAGCCCTGAGGGTGGGTACACCCTCTTTGTGCCTCCTCCCAAGGGGAGGGGGTCACAATCCTAACCCTATTGGGGGAATCCTCCATCTGCAAGATGGAGGATTTCTAAAAGTCAGAGTCACCTCAGCTCAGGACACCTTAGGGGCTGTCCTGACTGGCCAGTGACTCCTCCTTGTTTTTCTCATTATCTTCTCCGGCCTTGCCGCAAAAAGTGGGGCCTGGCCGGAGGGGGCGGGCAACTCCACTAGCTGGAGTGTCCTGCTGGGTTGGCACAAAGGAGGGGAGCCTTTGAGGCTCACCGCCAGGTGTGACAATTCCTGCCTGGGGGAGGTGTTAGCATCTCCACCCAGTGCAGGCTTTGTTACTGGCCTCAGAGTGACAAAGGCACTCTCCCCATGGGGCCAGCAACATGTCTCGGTTTGTGGCAGGCTGCTAAAACTAGTCAGCCTACACAGATAGTCGGTTAAGTTTCAGGGGGTACCTCTAAGGTGCCCTCTGGGGTGTATTTTACAATAAAATGTACACTGGCATCAGTGTGCATTTATTGTGCTGAGAAGTTTGATACCAAACTTCCCAGTTTTCAGTGTAGCCATTATGGTGCTGTGGAGTTCGTGTTTGACAAACTCCCAGACCATATACTCTTATGGCTACCCTGCACTTACAATGTCTAAGGTTTTGTTTAGACACTGTAGGGGTACCATGCTCATGCACTGGTACCCTCACCTATGGTATAGTGCACCCTGCCTTAGGGCTGTAAGGCCTGCTAGAGGGGTGTCTTACCTATACTGCATAGGCAGTGAGAGGCTGGCATGGCACCCTGAGGGGAGTGCCATGTCGACTTACTCGTTTTGTCCTCACTAGCACACACAAGCTGGCAAGCAGTGTGTCTGTGCTGAGTGAGAGGTCTCCAGGGTGGCATAAGACATGCTGCAGCCCTTAGAGACCTTCCTTGGCATCAGGGCCCTTGGTACTAGAAGCACCAGTTACAAGGGACTTATCTGGATGCCAGGGTCTGCCAATTGTGGATACAAAAGTACAGGTTAGGGAAAGAACACTGGTGCTGGGGCCTGGTTAGCAGGCCTCAGCACACTTTCAATTGTAAACATAGCATCAGCAAAGGCAAAAAGTCAGGGGGCAACCATGCCAAGGAGGCATTTCCTTACATCCTACAACCGGGGGAAGACCCCACAATGTCTTCTGGGTGTGGGTATTGGTTGGTGGTCGTGGACGGGTATGAATTACCATATCCTTGATATTGGTTGAGCGTTTAAACGCAAAAAGGGGTTGAGAGATCTCACAACCACCGCTGGTCAAAATAGTCCATCGTTTATTAATCAGTTTCTTGATTGAATTTGATAGGGGAGTAAAAGTAGAGACACATGTGATTCTCGACTGAGGTGTTTTATCAAAAGTTGTGAGTAGAGACTCCCTGTTGTTGTTTCTTGCCCGTTTTCGTGCCTGCCTCACAATTCTGGAGGGATAATGGCGTTCCCGAAGTTTCTCTTGTAGAGCATCAGCTTGATGATCAAATTCAAGGGAGGAACTACAGTTCCGTCTAAGTCGTAAAAATTGGCCAACCGGTAGGTTGTCTCGTAATGATTTTGGATGGTGACTTTCATACAGTAACAGAGAATTACGGTCAGTAGGCTTGTGATAAAGGGAGGTAGCCAATTTACCGTTATAAATAGTAATCATTAGGTCAAGAAAAGGAAACTGTGTGGCAGAAACAGTGGACGTGAATTTCAGAAAAGGATCAAGAGTATTGATCCAGGTCGTAAATGGTCCGCAAGTGACAGGGGACCATTCCATATAATCAGGATATCATCGATGTAGAGGCGCCATAATGTGACATGATTTGAAAAGGGATTAAACGGTGATAAGATGAATTTCTTTTCAAAATCATACATATACAAGCACGCCAGGCTTGGGGCAAAAGTGCTGCCCATCGATGTCCCTCGGACTTGATGATAAAACTGGTCATCGAATTGAAAGTAATTTTCAGTCAGAGCCAATCTGGCTAGTTGCATAATGAAGCAGACTGGAGTAGAAAGTGTACTAGATGACTCCTGAAGGGCTGACTCTATAACTTGTAGAGTAGCTTCCTGTGGAATGTTGGTATATAATGCTTCAACATCCATAGTGATTATGCCTTGTACAATGTCGGAGTTGTTAACCGACTCGATCAGATTGAGGACATCTTTGGTGTCCTTCAAATAAGTGGAGGAATTCTTAACCAGAGTCTGTAGAAAATGATCACAAAACATTGATAATGGTTCTAAGACCGAACCTATCCCCGAGACAATAGGGCGTCCTGGGGGTGGTGTAATGTCTTTGTGAATCTTCGGTAAACAATAAAAATAAGGAACACGGGGATGCAGAGTGTCAAGGAAATCAGCCTCCTTGGGCGAGATCCACAGATTGTTCTTAGCTTCTTCAATCAGAATCCTAATCTGAGTCTGTAGTCTGGTGGTGGGATCATCCCTAATCTTAACATAGTAGGTGGCATCACTTAACAAACGCAAGCATTCTTGTTTGTAATCTGAAGAGTTCATGATAACAATGGCACCACCTTTGTCAGCCTGTTTAATAGTGATCTGGGGATCAGATGCTAGATCAAGAAGAGCCCTCTTCTCTTTATTAGGGATGTTAATGAATGGATGTTTGGGGCATAATTTATTTAAATCAGTAAGTACTGCTTTCTCAAAAGTCACAACTTCACTAGGCATAACCACTTGTGGTGGCACAAAAGTCGAAGGTTTTTTTAAACCTGAGTCACACTGTGTTAGTTCTGCTCTCTTGTCCTTAAAAAAGAAATGTAACAGGATTTTCCGGAAAAATTGAGCCATTTCAATATGTAGTCGGAAGAAGTCCTCTTCAGGTGTGGGGACAAACCCCAAACCCTTATTGAGTACATCTGTTTCTGTAGATGTAGTTGGTCTAGATGATAAATTAACAACTAGGTTCTCACTGAGGAGCTTTTTGTTTGGCTCCTGGTCACCATTTGGGGTTCTTCTCTGGACCACTGAACCCGTCTGCCTCTTCCTCTTCTTCTGCCTCTGCCCCTGCCCCGGCCGTGGCCTAAAAAAGGCATATATGGCATCATAGGGCGGGGCTGAAAAAAGGGGTAAGGGGGTTGCCAAGGCATAGATTGGTGTACTGGGTAAGGAGGATAACTGTAGAAGGGTTGTGGTGGATTTTCATCCATACTCCAACCGTCAGAGGAAGAACCGCTGCTAAAAGTACGAGTTTTCTTAAAAATTGTCGTAGATTCGTCAGAGGATCGAGACTGATTATCAGCATCATAATCATCCTTAATGTAAGGGTATACCTTTTCTCTACTGAATCTAACAATGTCTTTTTGAAGTTTAGTTATTTTTTGTTGTGTCAAGAACTCTTTAGTCTCATTTAATTCTGTTGTAATCTCTGCGAGCCAGCTCTTAAAAGCTGTTAATGATATGGTGGTCTTAAGGCTGTTCTCAATCATATTGATTTGAATGGTGATTGTGTCAGCCAAACGCTTAGAAGTATTGATAATTAAGACCAACCAATCTCTGGTACATTTCCAGGCTATTTGTGCCCAGTCCTTTCTGAAAGCTAGATCTTGTAGAAATATTCGGGGTATGTTAGAAACCAAAAGACCGTTGGGAGCGATATTTGCTCGTAGGTACTCTGTCATGATGGTCCCATGCATGACAGTCTTTATCGATTCTTTTTTCAAAATTGAAAGTTTATCCCATTCCGGTTTAAGACTACCTGTTGCAGCATACCCCTCATTATCAAGAATCAAAGGTGTCTGCAGAATAGCTGATACCATGTCATCATCGTAGCTTAGGCCCTGAAAATCTTCCATTGTGAAGATTAAGAGGCTAGCTTAAATTATTAAAATGTCCCACAGCAAGCAGCTGTACAAACGTATAATGTAAGAGGGGGGAAGGGACCGGGAGATTGATTGGTCCAGTGTACACTCTCCCTACAATAGTACAACACAACTAAAGTACACTGTTCCATAAAAGAAAAGAGAAACTAGAGTGACCTGAGATATCAGGAGCAAGGACCCTCAAGCATCACAATGGATGACTGGCATCATCATTGGGTAATGCTCCTCGCCAGGCCGGCAGTGCAACGCCTGACGGGCTCCCCAAACGGAGGAGCACTGAACCGTATTGTTCTGATAGTTACTGGTGAATACTAACTATCTAAGCGGGTAAGCGCTTCCGTTCAAGCACCTGTACCCAAAGGAGAGAACAAAAAGAAATAAGGGTAAAATTGGTTAAACAACCCTACATATATCATCATTTTAATCAATAGTCAGGGATGAAACCAAGATTAAAAACAAGAGAAAGTAATATAATGAGTGTCAATGCTCAATTACTTTCAATGAGCAATAAACTCGGAGGAAAAGCCCTCTAGGAATCCTCCTTAAACAGGGTCAACATGTTTCGCGTCGTGTGGTCCCCACGGATCCAATGACGCTTCATCAGGACCAAAATGTTAATACGCTCTTCTCCAATTAAACAAAATTAATAATCACAAAGCCGGTCACTTACATTGAGGAATAATAGGCTAAGTCACAGTCAGGTCGCCCTAGAAAACACAATTAGAAACAAAGCACCAAATTGTGCCCAAAGTGGTCATAAATATAATCATGCAAACATTGTGCAATAAATCAAAAAAAGGAAGAAAATATGATGACAGTAAGGTAGGCTTACCACCCCCAAGTCAGGAACAGGCTCCTTGGTAAGCACGTCCCCAAGACTCGGCTATCAGCTAAACATAGTAAGCATGAATCATTAATAGATGTCAATATCAATAGTCTGTTGTAAGAATATTAAACAATGCTCTCATTGGTAGTCAACATAGTATACAACAAAAGGTCTCTTCAAACAATGTATAGACAAAGAGATATGCAGGTACCATTGTCCGTTCACCAGGTTGTTAAAATGTCAATAATAAAAGGCAAGGTAAAAAATTATTATTGTACAAGATGTATAATGCTAGCTGTAGCGATGTATAGACCTGGGCGTATGACCACCATCGACCAGTAGCGAGGTCATTATAGAAGTAAAAAGTTCAACAATGGGATCGACGCGTAATAGTACCCAAAAAGTGTTAAATACAGTGCCTTGTACTTGTAATGGCACTGAAAATCCTAGGCAATTCGGAATGCAGAAGGCTTTTAAACAGCGCGCTCAATCGGGTTACCGAGAGCGTGAAATAGCCCATACGTGTAATGAAGGTGCCGCTCGTTAATATATCAAAAATACAATGGAGAGATCTTTCAGTATACTCACTGTGCGTGCCGCCGGTCCAAACTGTGGACCTACCCTCCGGGACGTGAAACCGCATGAGAACGCGGTAAAACGTTCTCGGAGTATTTGGAGGCGGCAAAGACCCGGAAGTCAGACATGAATCCAGGTCCAGGCACGTCTCTGTGTTGGGAGAAACAGAAAAGGTATTCACACAGCGGTGAAGGTGTAGTAGAAACAAAAGAAGGCCAAAAACTGATGGCCATCTTTGATGAGAAACTTCAAAAGACTAAACTGAGAAAATCAATATACAACCCCGTGGGAACATTCCAACCATCTAAACGGTAGATAAAAAGCTAACCTTTACTGTTCAAAGTCAAAAAAGAGGGGGAGCACCTTTAAAAAGGATGTTGCATCAGTCCACATAATTACTAAAAATTAGTCAATATTTAGTTAAGTATGTAAAAACTGTCACCCCAAAATGCCATCAAAAGGAAGACAGCTGAGTGTGCTAATGTGTGATATTCGAATATTACGAAGAATCAAGGAACCTATGTGGTCCAGTCAGTGCATAAGTAAAGTCAGAATGTATGCATATGATTTATGCTAGTGAGGTCCAAGGAATGTCATCATTAAGACCCCGTATATTGGTTCCCAATTTGAACACCCATCTCTGTTCCGTCCTAAAAAGGTGCCCTGAATCATTGGGTCTTATTTTAGGTGCTTCCAGAACCAACCACCAAAGGTCGTCAGGGGAGTGTTTTACCGCTAGGAAATGTGTACTGAGTTTAGTAGTGATCCTATTGCACCTAATGTTACTACGGTGTTCATTGATACGGTTTTTTACTGGTCTGGATGTCATGCCAATATAGCGTAGATCACAAGGGCAGGTAATCATGTAGACACAGTTCCTAGTGTTACAATTAGTATGTTTTTTTAGATGCCATGTACCTATCGGATCTAGATTTACTGATGATAAATGTCTGGTAAACACACAGACATTGCAGTTACCACATGGGTGATGTCCTACAACCGGGGGAAGACCCCACAATGTCTTCTGGGTGTGGGTATTGGTTGGTGGTCGTGGACGGGTATGAATTACCATATCCTTGATATTGGTTGACCGTTTAAACGCAAAAAGGGGTCGAGAGATCTCACAACCACCGCTGGTCAAAATAGACCATTGTTTATTAGGCACTGTATTTAACACTTTTTGGGTACTATTACGCGTCGATCCCATTGTTGAACTTTTTACTTCTATAATGACCTCGCTACTGGTCGATGGTGGTCATACGCCCAGGTCTATACATCGCTATAGCTAGCATTATACATCTTGTACAATAATAATTTTTTACCTTGCCTTTTTTTATTGACATTTTAACAACCTGGTGAACGGACAATGGTACCTGCATATCTCTTTGTCTATACATTGTTTGAAGAGACCTTTTGTTGTATACTATGTTGACTACCAATGAGAACATTGTTTAATATTCTTACAACAGACTATTGATATTGACATCTATTAATGATTCATGCTTACTATGTTTAGCTGATAGCCGAGTCTTGGGGACGTGCTTACCAAGGAGCCTGTTCCCGACTTGGGGTGGTAAGCCTACCTTACTGTCATCATATTTTCTTCCTTTTTTTGATTTATTGCACAATGTTTGCATGATTATATTTATGACCATTTTGGGCACAATTTGGTGCTTTGTTTCTAATTGTGTTTTCTAGGGCGACCTGACTGTGACTTAGCCTATTATTCCTCAATGTAAGTGACCGGCTTTGTGATTATTAATTTTGTTTAATTGGAGAAGAGCGTATTAACATTTTGGTCCTGATGAAGCGTCATTGGATCCGTGGGGACCACACGACGCGAAACATGTTGACCCTGTTTAAGGAGGATTCCAAGAGGGCTTTTCCTCCGAGTTTATTGCTCATTGAAAGTAATTGAGCATTGACACTCATTATATTACTTTCTCTTGTTTTTAATCTTGGTTTCATCCCTGACTATTGATTAAAATGATGATATATGTAGGGTTGCTTAACCAATTTTACCCTTATTTCTTTTTGTTCTCTCCTTAGGGTACAGGTGCTTGAATGGAAGCGCTTACCCGCTTAGATAGTTAGTATTTACCAGTAACTATCAGAACAATACGGTTCAGTGCTCCTCCGTGTGGGGAGCCCGTCAGGCGTTGCACTGCCGGCCTGGCGAGGAGCATTACCCAATGATGATGCCAGTCATCCATTGTGATGCTTGAGGGTCCTTGCTCCTGATATCTCAGGTCACTCTAGTTTCTCTTTTCTTTTATGGAACAGTGTACTTTAGTTGTGTTGTACTATTGTAGGGAGAGTGTACACTGGACCAATCAATCTCCCGGTCCCTTCCCCCCTCTTACATTATACGTTTGTACAGCTGCTTGCTGTGGGACCTTTTAATAATTTAACCTAGCCTCTTAATCTTCACAATGGAAGATTTTCAGGGCCTAAGCTACGATGATGACATGGTATCAGCTATTCTGCAGACACCTTCGATTCTTGATAATGAGGGGTCTGCTGCAACAGGTAGTCTTAAACCGGAATGGGATAAACTTTCAATTTTGAAAAAAGAATCGATAAAGACTGTCATGCATGGGACCATCATGACAGAGTACCTACGAGCAAATATCGCTCCCAACGGTCTTTTGGTTTCTAACATACCCCGAATATTTCTACAAGATCTAGCTTTCAGAAAGGACTGGGCACAAATAGCCTGGAAATGTACCAGAGATTGGTTGATCTTAATTATCAATACTTCTAAGCGGTTGGCTGACACAATCACCATTCCAATCAATATGATTGAGAACAGCCTTCAGACCACCATATCATTAACAGCTTTTAAGAGCCGGCTCGCAGAGATTACAACAGAATTAAATGAGACTAAAGAGTTCTTGACACAACAAAAAATAACTAAACTTCAAAAAGACATTGTTAGATTCAGTAGAGAAAAGGTATACCCTTACCTTAAGGATGATTATGATGCTGATAATCAGTCTCGATCCTCTGACGAATCTACGACAATTTTTAAGAAAACTCGTACTTTTAGCAGCGGTTCTTCCTCTGACGGTTGGAGTACGGATGAAAATCCACCACAACCCTTCTACAGTTATCCTCCTTACCCAGTACACCAATCTATGCCTTGGCAACCCCCTTACCCCTTCTTTCAGCCCCGCCCTATGATGCCATATATGCCTTTTTTAGGCCACGGCCGGGGCATGGGCAGAGGCAGAAGAAGAGGAAGAGGCAGACGGGTTCAGTGGTCCAGAGAAGAACCCCAAATGGTGACCAGGAGCCAAACAAAAAGCTCCTCAGTGAGAACCTAGTTGTTAATTTATCATCTAGACCACTTACATCTACAGAAACAGATGTACTCAATAAGGGTTTGAGGTTTGTCCCCACACCTGAAGAGGACTTCTTCCGACTACATATTGAAATGGCTCAATTTTTCCGGAAAATCCTGTTACATTTCTTTTTTAAGGACAAGAGAGCAGAACTAACACAGTGTGACTCAGGTTTAAAAAAACCTTCGACTTTTGTGCCACCACAAGTGGTTATGCCTAGTGAAGTTGTGACTTTTGAGAAAGCAGTACTTACTGATTTAAATAAATTATGCCCCAAACATCCATTCATTAACATCCCTAATAAAGAGAAGAGGGCTCTTCTTGATCTAGCATCTGATCCCCAGATCACTATTAAACAGGCTGACAAAGGTGGTGCCATTGTTATCATGAACTCTTCAGATTACAAACAAGAATGCTTGCGTTTGTTAAGTGATGCCACCTACTATGTTAAGATTAGGGATGATCCCACCACCAGACTACAGACTCAGATTAGGATTCTGATTGAAGAAGCTAAGAACAATCTGTGGATCTCGCCCAAGGAGGCTGATTTCCTTGACACTCTGCATCCCCGTGTTCCTTATTTTTATTGTTTACCGAAGATTCACAAAGACATTACACCACCCCCAGGACGCCCTATTGTCTCGGGGATAGGTTCGGTCTTAGAACCATTATCAATGTTTTGTGATCATTTTCTACAGACTCTGGTTAAGAATTCCTCCACTTATTTGAAGGACACCAAAGATGTCCTCAATCTGATCGAGTCGGTTAACAACTCCGACATTGTACAAGGCATAATCACTATGGATGTTGAAGCATTATATGCCAACATTCCACAGGAAGCTACTCTACAAGTTATAGAGTCAGCCCTTCAGGAGTCATCCAGTACACTTTCTACTCCAGTCTGCTTCATTATGCAAATAGCCAGATTGCCTCTGACTGAAAATTACTTTCAAATCGATGACCAGTTTTATCATCAAGTCCGGGGGACATCGATGGGCAGCACTTTTGAGCCAAGTCTGGCGTGCTTGTATATGTATGATTTTGAAAAGAAATTCATCTTATCACCGTTTAATCCCTTTTCAAATCATGTCACATTATGGCGCCGGTACATCAATGATATCCTGATTATATGGAATGGTCCCCTGTCACTTGCGGACCATTTTACGACCTGGATCAATACTCTTGATCCTTTTCTGAGATTCACGTCCACCGTTTCTGCCACACAGTTACCTTTTCTTGACCTAATGATTACTATTTATTATGGTAAATTGTCTACCTCCATTTATCACAAGCCTACTGACCGTAATTCTCTGTTACTGTGTGAAAGTCACCATCCAAAATCATTACGAGACAACCTACCGGTTGGCCAATTTTTACGACTTAGACGGAACTGTAGTTCCTCCCTTGAATTTGATCATCAAGCTGATGCTCTACAAGAGAAACTTCGGGAACGCCATTATCCCTCCAGAATTGTGAGGCAGGCACGAAAACGGGCAAGAAACAAAAACAGGGAGTCTCTACTCACAACTTTTGATAAAACACCTCAGTCGAGAATCACATGTGTCTCTACTTTTACTCCCCTATCAAATTCAATCAAGAAACTGATTAATAAACAATGGTCTATTTTGACCAGCGGTGGTTGTGAGATCTCTCGACCCCTTTTTGCGTTTAAACGCTCAACCAATATCAAGGATATGGTAATTCATACCCGTCCACGACCACCAACCAATACCCACACCCAGAAGACATTGTGGGGTCTTCCCCCGGTTGTAGGACATCACCCGTGTGGTAACTGCAATGTCTGTGTGTTTACCAGACATTTATCATCAGTAAATCTAGATCCGATAGGTACATCATACTAATTGTTACATACTAATTGTAACACTAGGAACTGTGTCTACATGATTACCTGCCCTTGTGATTTACGCTATATTGGCATGACATCCAGACCGGTTAAAAACCGTATCAATGAACACCGTAGTAACATTAGGTGCAATAGGATCACTACTAAACTCAGTACACATTTCCGAGCGGTAAAACACTCCCCTGACGACCTTTGGTGGTTGGTTCTGGAAGCACCTAAAATAAGACCCAATGATTCAGGGCACCTTTTTAGGACGGAACAGAGATGGGTGTTCAAATTGGGAACCAATATGCGGGGTCTTAATGATGACATTCCTTGGACCTCACTAGCATAAATCATATGCATACATTCTGACTTTACGTATGCACTGACTGGACCACATAGGTTCCTTGATATCTTCGTAATATTCGAATATCACACATTAGCACACTCAGCTGTCTTCCTTTTGATGGCATTTTGGGGTGACAGTTTTTACATACTTAACTAAATATTTACTAATTTTTAGTAATTATGTGGACTGATGCAACATCCTTTTTAAAGGTGCTCCCCCTCTTTTTTGACTTTGAACAGTAAAGGTTAGCTTTTTATCTACCGTTTAGATGGTTGGAATGTTCCCACGGGGTTGTATATTGATTTTCTCAGTTTAGTCTTTTGAAGTTTCTCATCAAAGATGGCCGACAGTTTTTGGCCTTCTTTTATTTCTACTACACCTTCACCGCTGTGTGAATACCTTTTCTGTTTCTCCCAACTCAGAGACGTGCCTGGACCTGGATTCATGTCTGACTTCCGGGTCTTTGCCGCCTTCAAATACTCCGAGAACGTTTTACCGCGTTCTCATGCGGTTTCACATCCCGGAGGGTAGGTCCACAGTTTGGACCGGCGGCACGCACAGTGATTATACTGAAAGATCTCTCCATTGTATTTTTGATATATTAACGAGCGGCACCTTCATTACGCGTATGGGCTATTTCACGCTCTCGGTAACCCGATTGAGCGCGCTGTTTAAAAGCCTTCTGCATTCCGAATTGCCTAGGATTTTCAGTGCCATTACAAGTACAAGGCACTGTATTTAACACTTTTTGGGTACTATTACGCGTCGATCCCATTGTTGAACTTTTTACTTCTATAATGACCTTGCTACTGGTCGATGGTGGTCATACACCCAGGTCTATACATCGCTATAGCTAGCATTATACATCTTGTACAATAATAATTTTTTATCTTGCCTTTTATTATTGACATTTTAACAACCTGGTGAATGGACAATGGTACCTGCATATCTCTTTGTCTATACATTGTTTGAAGAGACCTTTTGTTGTATACTATGTTGACTACCAATGAGAACATTGTTTAATATTCTTACAACAGACTATTGATATTGACATCTATTAATGATTCATGCTTACTATGTTTAGCTGATAGCCGAGTCTTGGGGACGTGCTTACCAAGGAGCCTGTTCCCGACTTGGGGGTGGTAAGCCTACCTTACTGTCATCATATTTTCTTCATTTTTTTGATTTATTGCACAATGTTTGCATGATTATATTTATGACCACTTTGGGCACAATTTGGTGCTTTGTTTCTAATTGTGTTTTCTAGGGCGACCTGACTGTGACTTAGCCTATTATTCCTCAATGTAAGTGACCGGCTTTGTGATTATTAATTTTGTTTAATTGGAGAAGAGCGTATTAACATTTTGGTCCTGATGAAGCGTCATTGGATCCGTGGGGACCACACGACGCGAAACATGTTGACCCTGTTTAAGGAGGATTCCTAGAGGGCTTTTCCTCCGAGTTTATTGCTCATTGAAAGTAATTGAGCATTGACACTCATTATATTACTTTCTCTTGTTTTTAATCTTGGTTTCATCCCTGACTATTGATTAAAATGATGATATATGTAGGGTTGTTTAACCAATTTTACCCTTATTTCTTTTTGTTCTCTCCTTTGGGTACAGGTGCTTGAATGGAAGCGCTTACCCGCTTAGATAGTTAGTATTCACCAGTAACTATCAGAACAATACGGTTCAGTGCTCCTCCGTGTGGGGAGCCCGTCAGGCGTTGCACTGCCGGCCTGGCGAGGAGCATTACCCAATGATGATGCCAGTCATCCATTGTGATGCTTGAGGGTCCTTGCTCCTGATATCTCAGGTCACTCTAGTTTCTCTTTTCTTTTATGGAACAGTGTACTTTAGTTGTGTTGTAATATTAGAACCAAGACAGAAGAATTTCTGGAGGAGGCACGAAGCAAAGGTAAATCATATGGGGAAATACGCAGTAACACATGTGTATGGTGAAGGGGAGCGCGCTGACACAACTCATTCCACGCCACTACACCCTCAATGGGAGGATATGATACTGGAGATTTAAGACAAGCAAGGTCTGATTCTGTGTATGAAAGACCAGGTCATGGAGTGATATTGTAGCTGTTATTCTGATCTATACCAGTCATGATTGGCATTTGATGAAGCTGCTGTAATTGATTACCTTGCACACTTCACATTGAACTGGCTCTTGGAAGAACACAAGACGCGCCTTATTGCTCCTTTGCGTGAGGAGGATATTTGTGCTTCCCTTAAAGACACGCCATCCCTGAAGGCACCAGGCTCCGATGGACCCATCGTAGCCTTTTATAAGGGTTACCAGGACCCGCTTATATTGCATTTAGTCACACTAAATGAGGAAATGGCCAAGGAGTGCTGCATGCCCCCCTCTATGCACAAATATTTGTTGGTGGTTCTATTGGAATGAGGAAAAGCGGCAGACCGCTGTTGCTCTTATCGGGTGCTGTCCCTTATGAACATGGATACCAAAATCTATGCGAAAATCTTGGCTAACCGGTTGCCCCACTACTGCCAGGGGTGGTGGGCCCCAAAACAAACTGGTTTTGTTCCTGGGCAGAGCCTGTTATTTAATCTATAGATGTTGTTTGGTGCGATACAAAACCTAGACCCTGGTACGAAGGCCACAGAGGAATTGCTGGATGCTGAAAAGGCTTTTGACTTGGTGGAGTAGAGGTTCCAGCCGGCGGTTCCGCAATGCATAGGACATGTCTTTCTACAGTTGTTCAGGGTGCTCTACAGCAGGTGACTGCACAGGTCAAAGTGTAGCCTTGTCCCCCATTGATATTAACAGAGGCTTCTGATAGGGTTGTCCCCTCTCTCCCCTGTTGTACACTCTGGTGGCTGAACCCCTAGTGTGCGCTCCTTAAGAATGTCATTCACCTTGAGGTCTATGGTTTCCTAACTACAGTCTCATAGTGTCGGCTTATGACAATGATACGCTGCTTCATATACATGATCCTGAGTGTAATCTGACACCGGTGTTGTGTGAGGTGGTATTGTTCAGGGATATGTGCAGGCTATGTGTGAACTGGGAGAAATCTATTATATTCCCACTCACTCCATCCACAAGACTGTCACTTCTGGATTATCCCTTACAAAGATCAGTGGATTCGGTACATTACTTGGGGATTCAGGTGCACAGAGACCCAGCAGTCGCCATGCATGACAACTATGGCAGGACGGTATAGCGCTTGTCGGATGGTAGTTCTACCCTGCTTTCCATTTCTCTTCATAAATATCCTGATCCCTTTGGCCCGCTCGGTGTTCAACAAACTTTGGGTTCTGATGGTCCATCTAGGATGGGGGAGCAAGCAACCAAGAGTGAAGTGGTCGACTCTGACCTTACCATTCGATATGGAGGGACCTAATGCCCCTCATTTAGAGGCATACTGTTGGGCTGTGCAGTTGCAGTTTGCACATTATTGAGTTAATGGCCCGCGGTATCTACCACATGTGCATATAGAGCAAAGTGCAGCAGCCTCATAAACATTGCCCCAGTCTTTGTTTAGAGACCCGATTTGATGATACGGTGCTTTAGATTTGCTACACTCAGTTCTCTGTGGCTGGCATTGTTTCCATGCGAGACAGGTGGATTCTTTATTCTACTCGCCCCTCGTACCACTAGACTAGTGCTTGTGGTTCCCATTAGGACAGGACCGGGGAGTGGCAAGGCCTCTGAAGGACCGGTTCATACAAAATATGGTGAACTTCTTTATAGAAGGTAAGATGTGTGATTGGAGAGAAATTCAAGAACGTGGTGAGAAATCCCCCTTTTAACACACTTCTGCTTCTACAGGACATGACATGGAATGCAAGATTTACTGGGAAACAAAGTACTGGGACCCCCAGTGTTGCCGGCATTCTCTTCATTGCTGCAAATCACTACTCCACAACATATAGGTGGTCATTATGACTCTGCCCGTCTTCGGACCACCAGGGTTAATGTAGCGGTATCCCCGCCAACAGGCTGGCAGTGAGGACAGCCACATCATGAGTGTGGCAGGTTGGCCGCTGCCAAGTCGCCACATCTCCACCCATAACGCCATGGCGGTATGAACTGCCAGGCCAGAGATGTTCATCTCTGACCTGGCAGTCCACAGAGGACAGCCAGCAGTATTAGGAGCCGGCCCACCTCCATAGTTTCTGTGGCTGTAGCCTTGCCACAAAAACCATGGCGGTAGGGCTACCGGTGAAAGGGAATTCCTTCCCTGCCACCGGTAGACGGCACCGCCCCCAGCAAGCACCTGACCCCCCACCCCGCTACAGTCACAGTGCCTCCACCACCCACCTCCCTACAGTCACAGCGCCCACCACTCACATAGCGCCCCTAAACCCCCTACTCACATAGCCCCCTACCACCTCCCCGCATACATGCACATAGACACCCACACGCACCATGCATTCACCCACTCACCTACACTTTTAGACATGCATCCACTGACACTCCTCCATACACCCATTCACTCACATACATCCATCCAAACATTCATTTACACATACTCATACGCATTCAGGCACGCATACACACAAACATCCAAACATGCATCTTCACATGCATACACACTGACATGCAGACATGCACTTACTTCAACATTCATACACGCATTCACTCACACACATACAACCATGCATGCACCACAACACTCACAGCCGCATTCACACACGCACACACACATGCATGCACACACACAGACACCACACACTTAGACACGCAACATCCCCCCTCCCCTGTCGGACGCCTGACTTACCTTGTACAGCAAGGAGGTCGTCCGTCAGGGAACGGGAAGGGGTGCTGCCACCGCGGACAGCACCCCGCCAGCACGACACTGCCAGGCCATATTAACAGTCTTAATACGGATGGCGGCGTCCCTATGGCGGGGCAGTGCAGGTGGTAGCAACACCAGTACACAACCGCTCGCCAGCATGGTTACTGCTGGATATATGCCCAAAGTGTGGTGACAATCCGGCAGTACCCATTATATTCCGGGCGGAAGACCACCAGCATTTGCGGTCTTCTGGTGCCCGTGGCTTTGGCAGTCTTGCTCAGAGACCCCCCAAAGTCATAATGAGGGTCAAGCCTGGCGGTGTCCTGCTGGCGGGGGTGCTTATAATGTGAAGGTCCTCACCGCCAGCCTGTTGGCAGTGATACCGCCACATTAACCCTGGCAGTCTTCTGACCGCCAGGGTCATAATGACCACCTGTATGTATTGGCTGAGAATGTCTAGGGTCAGGTTGGACTGGCAGCGGGACCTAGGAGTTCCAACTGATTACAAATAATGGACTTACTGTTGTCCGGTAGTGAAGGCGATCTCTTTGAACACTAGGCATAGGCTTATACACTTCAAATACATTAACAGAGTAACCTATACGCCTACTAGACCACACATGTATGGACTGTGTGACAGTGTTGGCTGCCCACAATGTTCAGAGGTGGTAGCTGAATTCATGCATTTAGGGTGGTCATGCCCTGGGGTGCAGAGCTTCTGGCAAGAGGTGTTTCGAGAGTTCGATATGGTATAATCCCCATTGGTTCACTGCTTGCAAAGCATAGGGATTGCAATGTGATGGGCCCACTGGTTTATGTATACTTTACAGGATTGGCACATGGATATGGCATAATGCAGTGCACTGTCTGAAGCGCACTGATAGCTACTCCCAAGCTGTAGTCCACCACAGGATACATGGGGATGATAGCAGATTTATCTAGCTGAACTGGAGGAGGAGGCACCCATAGGCGGTGGGCTTAACCAGAATCCCTGCATGTACACGATGCTTTGTATACTTTGCGCTACTCCAGTTGAAATCGTAGTGCCTATATATCTTGTAATGGAAATGAACATGTTTGAATTTATAGTTGTTGGTTGGGATTGATGTGGGCGGGATTTGATCTGTACTTGCCACTAGACCATATGTTAGGACTGTGATAGCCTTGGCACTTATACTACTTTTTACGCACGGAAGTTGTTTATGCTGTCTGTATTTATATGATCTTTATGTAACCCTAATATTTGGGTGCATGCTTACGCCAATGTGCAATGGTTTATGATGAGCTGAGCGTTTAATGTGGGGGTAAAAACTTAAAGTTTACTACCAAAATTGATACAAAATAGATCTGCACTTAACAGTGCTTCAGGTGGATTCCAGGATGCCAGCAAGTTTAGCTCGGACACCAGGCAGGAACTGCCATTTAGACTGAATGGATTACTGCTTGGGGTAGGCTGATGTATCTAATGGTTACAATAGTGATGTGATGCCTTGAAGTAGTACTAAAAATGAATGGAAACCTGACAATGTCAGACCCAGAAAGTGTGAGATAAGAATTATTATTAAAATGAATTATTTCTGTTCAACTGTTTCGTAGGAGTGAAAAGTTATTCTATGAAGCAAATAACAGGTTAAAGAAGATGGTGGGGATTCAATGTGAAATTAAGTTTAAAGTTAATTAAATTTAGAGTTACATATTTCTTCACAGGGAAAAGCATGGCACTGATGATCTGTAGTATAACTCTAATAACCTTACAAGAGAGAAGATATGACTAGCTATTCCAACATTTATAATGAATTAGCTTAACATCATGGCAGAGTAATGACAGTTTGAACAACTTAGTACCAGGTTGTCAATAGAGATTCACATCGGCTGGTATCATGGATGGTTGTCGTGTAACACGAGGAGCCCGTTCGCAGTTGCAAAGAGGCCGCAAACTTCTGGATCTTTACCTTAAGCTCAGGACGTCTGATTTGTGGCACGATGTGTACACTCGGATAACACCATAGGGTCCAGGAAATGGAGAAGCACACCTTAGGGAACAGGACTCACTCCAACATAGCCTAGTGGCAGTGCTCAGGCAGGTCCAGAAAGAACTAGTTGATACTGGTTGGCTGATACTAGTTAGCTGATTAGCAAGGGAAGCCTTTGGAAGCATGTTGTGCCCCTTTAGCTCAAATAGCAGGTCAGCAAACCAATTCTTGGGATCACTTCTGGGGAACCTGGGATCAAGGCAAGCAGGTCATTTTTTTCTTATTCAGACAGCAGGTTAGTCCTCCTTCTGAACCTTCCACAAGTCTGAGACTGTTTTGATGAGAGGTTCAGAAGGTACCACTTTTTTCCCCAGGGGCTGCCTGTTGGTGCAGGGTACCTCCTTTGCCTAACCTTCCCCCTTTCCTGGGTTTGGATCCAAACTGTCTAAAGTAACAAAGGGCATGAAGCCCTAGGTGTGAGCTGTATTTGCCAGTGACACAGGAAGCAGCCCTTAGAAGTCATAAAAAGGGTTGGGCAGCCATAAGGATACTGCATACAGCCCTCCAGGACATTTTGCTCAGAGAACAACACCCTATCCCACATCCATGTCCCTTTTGTCCCTGTATCTTCAAGGTATACACTGAACACCACAGGAGAGCCATTCACAGTGAGGTGACCCTCGACATTCATAGATAGGCACATTTGGCTTAGGCAGACAATGGCAACTTTCTAAAAGTAGTATTTTTGAGATAAGTAACTTAAAACCCAACTTCAGCATTGAAGATTTAAAATTACAATTCAAACGAGTGAAAGAAGCATTTCTCTATCATTTCCCAAACTGAAGTTTTAACTTATTAAGAATTAGTCTATGGGACTAAGGCCCTGATTTATACTTTTTTTGCACCGCATTACTGTCATTTTTTCACACAAAAGCGGCGCAAACGTACAAAATATGATTGTATTTTGTAATTTTGCGACACTTTTGCATCAATAAATGATGGTAATGTGGCACACAAAAAGTATAAATCAGGGCCTAAGTCTATATAAGTGTTAGTCTACATGATAGATAGCCTTACAACAGTGAAAATCGACTTTGGGACACATGTACACAAATTCTGTTTTTTTAAATATCATGCACCCTGCCCTATGAACCTTTAGGGCCTACCCTATCGGTGAAATAGAAGTAGTAAAACGGAAAGTTTCAGCCTGGCAAAAGGTTTATTTTGCCAGGTTGAATGGCAGTTTTACACTGCACTACATGCTGCAGTGTCAGGCCTGGGATGTTTTGCATTGCTACTTTAGTGGGTTGTACAATGGGTGCTGCAAATGAGTGATGCAGCCCACTGACAGTATTCAGTTTACAGGCCCCGGGTACATGTAGCACCATTTACTATGGACCTTACGGCAAAATGTATGTGCCAATTGGGGGTTTGCCAATTTTATCAAGTTTAAAGGAGAAAGTAGAAGCAATTTGACACTGGTTAGCAGGGAGAAGTGCACAGAGTCCTGATACCAACAAAAATAAATGCAGCAAAAAAAAGGTGGTGAAAGCATGAAGTGTGGAGAAGTTCCACACCAAGGATGTCAGGTGTAACACCATTGTACATTGCTGAAGTGAGATGACAACACACATGTAAGAACAAAGGGGCATATTTATGCTCCATTTGCACCGAATTTGCATCTTTTTTTACGCAAATTCGAAGCATAACTAACTCCATATTTATATTTTGACATTAGACCCGTCTAATGTCAAAATATTGGAGTTTGCACCATTTTTTAGATGCATGAACCTACCTTGCGTCAATGAGATGCAAGGTAGGCGTTCCCATCTAAAAAATGGTGCTAACCCCACAGCCCTGTATTTATTCCCCATGCTAAAATGAAGCACGGGTGGGAGGAGGGGCCAAATAATGGTGTAAAGTTTGCTTTCCACCATTATTTAACGCCTCGGTCAGACCAGGCGTTAGGGGACCTGTGGACCCATTTTCATGGTTGAACATCATGGAATGTGTCCACAGGTGCCCTCCTCAAGCCCCATGATCACCCACACCCACACCAGAGGGACACCGGAGGATGGGGGACCCCATCCCAGGTAAGTATGTTAAGTATAGGTAAGTATTTTCATTTTTAAATTAAAGTGCCATCGGGGCCCAACTTGGGGCCCCCTGCATGGCACTGGGTTCAGTGGCCAAGCCCAGGGGACCCTGGCCCCCTGGTCCCCTGCGCTGGCCAATGGGGTGGTGGGCATGGCTCCTGTCTTTTCTAAGACAGGAGTCATGTGGTATGGATGGTTTTACGTCAGAAAATAATGCTAGGCTGGTTAGAGGCATTGTTTTTCGTCTAACCAGCCTAACGCCATTTGTTGGTGCAAAACCCCCTTCTCCCATACCGCCACCCCCACCCGGTTAACATCATTTTTTTTTTAATGCTAGCACACCTTTTGTACCGGCTTGCGCCATTCCATAAATATAACACCCAGCTGGTGCTGAGGAATGGCGCAAGCCGGTGCTAAACGTTTTAATGCAAATCTGCGTTAGTGCAGTTTTGCATCAAAAAGTATAAATATGCCCCAAAGTGTAGTCTACTCACCTAGTTAAAGATCTGCTGTGGCAGATTCACAATGTTTATGTAATTGTGAGAGCTACGATTTGAAAGGGTGTTTCTTGGGAATCCAGTTTTAAACCAAGTACCTAAGAAGCAGAAGTGCTAATAATATTAACAAATGTAATATTGTCTCAAATCATCTTGATAATCAAGTGCTGGAATGTAATTCAGCCAGAAGATGTACTAGATTGTTGGTGCACGTATATTAAATAATTGTACGCATAATCTGGATAGGTACACAATCAAAAACCTTGACAAAGTCTATAGAGGCACAATGTAGTTAACTTGTCCCTTGAATGGGAGTGTGAATGGTTCTTAGTGCTAATGACATTGCATTAGGCATTGTGGGATGTCGTTCCTTAAATCATGCTTTAAAATGTAACACTATTATTGTTGTTTTGACCTATCCAATTCTTCATTCAGAAGCATGCATGCAATTATGTTGCTTAGCTCTTGTAGCATAAGTAGTAGCAATGGCTGTTTGCGTTTTTCCTCAGTCCCTCTTTATGTGTGGCTACCGTTCTCATCCCTTTTCCATTAGTCAGGTATCTTTTTGATTTCTCAGTATACATTTAAATTTGATCAATAGAAATTGTGCCCACCAGGTTAGGCTAACTATAAATGAGTTATTGGCCATCCCTCTGGTCATTCTCCAGCCAAGAAAATGTCAATACTGGATCCCAGTCTACCCTTTAGAGTTCAGTATTCTCACATTTGAATTCCTGCTCAGATCCCCAGTTTGATACAACCTTCCCATCCAAGTCTGGCTTTACCCTGTCAACATTCTGGTTTGCAACCCACACATAGTGGATGCTGCTAAATTTCTGGGATATTTACCCATCACAATCTAAGATTCTAGTGTACTGGCAAAAAGCACCCACCATCAACTCAGGCTGCTGAAAGAACTTGGAAAATACATAGCTGTTGACTTCTTCAAAACTGCTGCCCAGACTGTAGTTGATGAGAGGATAGACTATGGCAATTCATTGCTTATGGATCTGCCCAAAAGCTACCTGATACTACAGAAGACAGTTCTCCATTCAGTTGTTAGGTTGGACTCGGGTACAATACATTGTGACCCCTTTTCCCTATTGTGCTCATGTTAAATGACTGTAGACAGAAGCTAAGAGTTTCTTCCAGCTAGCATGCTTTGTTCACAAATCTCTTTACTCTGGCAACCGTAGCTACTTCAATCAAAAACTGATTATCTCAAGATGTCACCCAGTGCTCCAGAGTGCAGACACCTTCCTGCTTGAAACCTCTCTCCTTCAAAATAAAAGGCCCTAAATTATTTCTTCGTGTGGTGCAGCCTCAGGATCTCAAACTCCATCCTCTCATCCATCGGGGCGATTCCCGACAGCGAATCATTCAAATGAGAAGTTAAGGTACCTATGGTTCCAGAAACATGCCAAATCATGATGTAGCAATTTCGTTTAAAATCTCATATTTAGCCAAAATATTGAAGTCTTCCTAATTATGTTCATATCTTATATACACTCCTTATTCATGTTCATAATGCACATGAACCTCATTGTAAATAGATATTTAGATGCACATATGATTAAGAGGACTATTTGGAATTTGTAGGGCAGGGTACTCTGCCACAAATCAAGGCCCTCGTTACGAGTGTGGCAGTCTTACCACCGCAGACCCGGCAGTAAAGACCGCCGCATTACAAGTAGGCCAGTTTGGCCAAAGCCAAACCGCCAGAATGCCGCCCGGCCCACTGGTGCAGTCGCACCGACGGGGCTGGTGGTGAGCTTCTCCGGGCCGGCGGCAGGCCTCAGACCTGCCTCGCCACAAAAAGCCTGGTGATAACGCACCTAGTGACAGGAATCCCCATTCCTGTCGCCAGCACATGCATCCCCACATGTCCACACACCTCCATTAACCCCCCTACCGTCCACACACTTGCAAACACCCCCTACCCGGCTGCACATATCCATACAAACACCCCACCTGCTCTCACATTAACATACAAACACCCCCTCTTACACTCACACATACCCACCCCCCTCTGCAATCATTCACCACCTCCACGCATGCATACATTCACACACTCCCCCTCCGCATATGCATACATGCACACATCCCCCCAACCACATACATGCAGACACACACCCCCAACTGCATACATGCAGACACATACCTCAACCCTACGCATCCATCCATACACCACACTCGCTTGCTCACAAACACAGACTCAGACGCCCACATTTCCACACATACACGCACTCAGACATATACCCCCACCCCTCTGCATACAAACACACATGCACCCCGACACCCCCCTCCCCTCCGCTTCCATTCGGACACACACACCCTCCACACACACATGCATATACACACGCCCACACTCACACCCATTCCGCTACACATACACGCTCACACCACACACATACACCCAAAACCCCTGCCCCCTTTCGGCTGGTCCACTTACCTGTTTTGGTGAGGTGGTCGTCCGGGAGAGGATGGGTCCTGGGGTCTTCCACCGTCAGCAAGGCACTGCTGTACAGGACACCGCAGTGCTGTATCATGCATTGTAATATGGCGGGTGGAGTCCTTTGGTGTCGTGGTGCTGGCGGCCAAGCCGACTGGGTCAGATTTCCACCCATAAATGGGCGGAAATCCAAAGCAACTCCAAATATGGCAGCCTTCAGTCTGTTGGCGGCTTCGGCAATTTTGCAAAAAGACTGCCAAAGTTGTAATGATGGCCTAACTCCCTTACTACCAAACGTGTTTCCCCTACTTTATTTAGATCTGGGACAACTGCCCTGTTTCCACCAACTGAATCTCTGCTTTGCCTACGATGATTTTTGATTGACAGCCTGACTGACACTAGCCGTTGTTCAATCAACATCAGACCATCCACCATAGTAAGGTTCCGATGTTCCTACCTCATTGTATACTGTTTGGGACTGCCAGGGAACGCCTACCGGACCCGAACGGGAAACATAACTAATGACGTCTATGCTCTGGGGAAAAAACTCCCTAGCGCATCAGGGCCATTTTATATTTTTTTGTTTTTCATGAACAATAGCCTGATATGGGAGGATTTGTTTTTTGATAAACAAAATACTTTGCTGTACGAGGACAATGAACATGCTGCCCACACAGCAAACCATCAGTGCCATCTGAGGAGCTGCTGTGGTGGCACCTCCTCTGAAGGCATAAATATCTATACCTTTCTGGCAGACAGCTTAAGTTTTGGTGGGCTGAAGTACGCCATGTCAAAAGTACATGCCTCTACCAGTATAGCGGAATGGAGAAGATCGCGCCAAACCTAAATATGCCCTTAGATATCGTCTTCACTTGAACCTCCGTAAAATGTGTATATCATGCTGATAGGATCATGATCATATTAAAACATGATAGCAGTGGTATAAAAACTTCCAGACTATGTATAATGTTCATCATATGTCTTCTGAAATGTTGCCCTTTGCTTATCAAGTGTAAACGTTACCACTGCCACCTATGAATTGCTCTGCCAGACATTTCAGGTCTCATTTGTGCAATAGAAAATTTAAAAAATAAATGAAACAATTAGGGGCTTGATCACAAGAGACTCCATCCTCCACATATTAAAAAATTGTTTTAGCAGGTCAACATATCCCCTTTATTTGTCCTGTGAACAGGTTCAAATGTATTTGATGCTAAGCATAATTCACTGCTCACTCGCATTGCTGTACTACAGAAAGGTGACGCCTTAGAGCTAGTTATTTTTAATCTAATAGACTTGTGCCTCAGACAGATCAGTGGAAAGGTGCAGTTTTCTGAATTTAAAATTTATGTGGAGTTCTTTTCGAGCATCCCAAACATATTTATATCTACATCACACAAGCATTCGATTGGAATAATACATAATAATGTAGCTGATCCATGTTACTGCACAGTAGCATTGGTTTGTTGAAAAAAACTGATACACCCTTTATAACTGAAGAAAGGCAGATACATTTTTGCACCAATTAAATGACAACGTCCTGTCCACCAGGAATAGCTAGGACTGGGTTCTCTCACAGTGCACACATCCCAGCACCTTCTATTGTCTCTAGTAATTCTTAAAGCACCTTCTATTGTCTCTAGTAATTCTTAAACATATTTCATCCCCCTCGTGCATTTGGAATTTCTTGAGTCTTGCCAACATTAATGTATTGAATTGTTTTGGTTCTTCAAAATTATGATATACCCTTTCTAAATACTCGCTTTTCAAAATGTGTGTTCTATAACACACCTTCATACTCACATAATCAGTATGTCTTGTCAAACACTATCTGTTTTTAATGAATACTTCTGTAGACTTAACAGACATTCTTTCGTCCTCCAGTGCACCTCAAAGTTCCAGCTCATTGATATGCAATCGAGCTATTATTTGTTCATTCTTGCTAGATCTATTAGAGATTGAGTTAGGTGTGAAATGTAGTACGACCACATAACAGCTTAATTACTCTGCTCTTGGTTGCAATATTTTATCTACTAGATGTATTGCCTCGATTGTAATACTTTTGTTTAGGACCAATATCGTGAAGCATTTTATGACTTCAAATGCATGTAATATTTAAATGATGTTGGAAACTGTAGTACCGTACCATATATTATCATTGAAATTACCTTAAATGCATATGCTCTGGCCAATGATGTTAATGTTCCTCCAAACTATTTCTAAATTAATATTTTCATGTGACTTGGCACATTAGTGATAGTCTTAACTGTTTGCTTAAATAGTAACCCTTATGTTAACTTGCCAAAAATTAAGCCTCGATATTTTTATTCTTTTTAATTTATATCAATTTATCACAATCATTTGTATTTGGTTTTGCCCAAGGTTACAATCTGGCTTTTTCAGCATCAATCGTCAGATAGCTACTCCAAGCATACTCAATAATGTGGTCAGTGATGTTTTTAGCTTCACTGCCACGTTGCCTATTACGAGGAGGCTGTGTGCATAAAATAATGAGTAGCCCTTAACCTCCCTCAGATGATGTGCGTTTGATAGACGAGCATTCAGTTCTAAAAAGAAATCACTATAAAAAATATTGAGTAAATGCTTCACTAAGATGCCACCTTGCCTTGGCAATATATTTTGTGTGTCAATATATTTTGTGTGTTCTTACTCGTTGATAGTGGTTTGATAAGCAAATGTTGATATGAAATTCAGCAAGAAAGTGTACTAGATTTTAGATTTCTGGTGCAACTATAAAGTAATTTAATGCATAATCTGGCAAAGTCTATAAAGGCACCATGTAGTTGACGTGCTCCTTGACTGTGAGATCACATGGCTATTAGTTTTAATGGCATTACATTATGCATTTTGGAATGTCCTTACTAAAATCCTATTTGAAAATATAACACTATATTATTGTTATTTCATCATTCCAATATGTCATTCAGTGGAATGCATGCAAATATTTTGCTGGGCTCAGGGAGCATAGTAGACGATGGTTTCTAGGGTTTTGCCTCAGTCTCTTTTTATGTATGGCCTCAACTCTCACCCCTTTCCATTAGCCAGATATACTTCTGATTCTCATCATACATCTAAATTAGAACAATATTAATTGCGTCTACCAGATGGGACTAACCTTAAATGATTGCTTGACCATCCCTCAGGGCACTCTTCATGACCCTTGAAAAGCTTTAATCCTGGTTATTGGTCTACTCTCTAAAGTTAAATATTCTTAAAACTGGAATCCTTCTTATAGACATCCTGTGATGCAGTCTTTACATCCAAACTTGGCTTTACTTTACCAAGTATTCTGGATTGCAACCAACACATAGTGGGTGCTTAGAAGCTTTTTAGTTTTTGTTAAGGATGAATCCCAGAAATATAGCAGCCTCCACTAATGCACCCGCAAAAAGCACTTACCATCAACTCAGGCTGTTGAGAGTACATAGAGCATACATTCCTGTTTGCATTCTCAAAACCGTTATCCAGCCTCTAGATGATAGGAGGATAGACTTTGGCAACTCATTGTTCATGGATCTGTCCGCTGTCTACCCGACTCTGCAGGATGCAGTTCTTCATGCAGTTCTAAGTTAGATTCAGGAACAGGACATTATGTCCACTCTTCCCCTATATTGCTTATTAGTAAATGGCTCCGGATTAAAGCCTGGAGCATCTTCAACCTAAGATCATTTGTACATAAATCTCTTAACTCTGATACCTCTGGCTACGTCGACCAAAAACTGAAAATCTCAGGATGCCACAGAGTGATCTGTAGGGCAGACATCCTTCTTCTTGAAACCCCATCATTCAAAAAGAAAAAGTACAAAATCAATCCAACTCCAGGTGCACCCTGAGAATCTTAAACTCCGTCCCCCATCCATCAGGACAACCATTCAGATGATAAGTGAAGCACTCATTGTTTCTGCACCATGTTAACACCTTATGTACACATTTTGTTCAGTTTCAATCTAACAGCTAGTCGAAATGGTGGAGTCTTCCTCTTCCTACAGGAAGCGTATCTTCATGTAATTATGTACCCTCATTATTTATGTTCAGAATCCCATTGTAGATAGATATTCTGATGCAAATGCCATAAATGGGATTTTTTAGAATTTGTAGAACAGAGTACTCTTCCACAAACTCTAAATAAGCCATTTACTGCCAGACCTGTGTTTCCTACACTTTATTCAGATTTGGGGGAACTGTGCTGTTTCTAACGGCAGAGACACTGTCTACTTTGACCACAGTGACCCTTGATTGACAGCCTGACTGACATTGGGCTTTCAGTCAGGCAACATCAGACAATCATCATATTGAGGTGGCATGTTCCTACGTTATTGTGTCCTGTCTGGGACCATCAGGGAAAGCCTAATGGTCCTAAACAGAAAATATAATTAATGACCTCTATGCACTGGGATAAAACGTCCAATGGGAGGAATTTGTTTTATTAAAACAATGTGTTGCACATGCCCACAAGCATGCTGCCGGCACAGAAAAACTTCAGTGCCTTCAGAGGAACTGCTGTGGTGGCAGCTCTTTGGAAGCATAGCTATCTTTGCCTGCCTGGCAGTCAACTTTAAATGTAGCAGGCCATGTCAGTGGAGTGAAGCTTGCCACAGGACAAAAACCTACGAATTAGCTTGCTCAATTGAATTTCCATAAACTTTTTATACGTTGTTCATAGGATCACGCAGCATGCTATCAGCGGTATCAAATCTTTGATACTATGTATAAACCTCATCATGCATCTTCTGTGAAATTGGTCTTTGCTTACCCAGTGCAAACTTTAACACTGCCATTTTTTTATTACTTTTCAGGTCTCACTTGTGCCACAGAAAATAACAAAATATATATGAAATAAATAAAGTAATGCTGGCATGAGACTACATCATGCCCTTATTGAAATATTGCCTTTACTAGTCACATTTTCCCCTTTATTTATTCCATGAACAAGCTCAGGTGTATTGGTTACTCAGCATAGTTCACTGCTTACTTGCATTGGTGGACTACAGACACTTAGAGCTACTTATCTAGTCTAATTATAAGACATTGTAGTGTTAGTTGAAAGAGGCGAGAACCCTCTTCAAATAATGATCAGAATCCTTATCAGGGTGAACTACTGAAAAAACTTGTTGTTAACGCTTTTGCAGCTTGGCACAGTGCAGTCATGCTTAACTTAGACAATGTGTAAAGTATTTATGCACTACTCAAAAATTTTACTAATGGCAAAATACTACACAATAGAAATACTAAACCTATTCAGCAAAATAGAGAAGAATTAAATAAATAAAATTACACCAAAATGACAAAAATCCAATGAGTAGAATGAGGAATATGAATGTTTAAAGTTTGAATTAACAAAATCACAAAGTGCCAATCATGGGTATATGGTTGTGCTGGACTGCACGAGCGAGGTCCCAGGAAGATCCCTTTGTCCCTGTAGTTCAAACAGGAGGTCAACCGACTGGTCCTTAAAGTCACTTCTGGGGACCTGGGCCCAAGACAAGCAGGGCCAGTCTTTCTCTAGGTTCTCCAGACAGCGGGTCAGTCCTGATTCTTCACAGGTGCAGAAATGTTCTTAGGAGAGGTCTGTGTGTTTGACGTGTATGCCCAGTGATAGCCATTGGGTGGAGGGCAACCCTTTGTCCACCCCTTAAACCAGTATCCTCCCCTCCATCTGGGTTTCAAACCAGCCTTACTAAAGAGACAAAAGTGAGGCAGACAGGTGTTAGTTTCATCTGCCAGTGGCAGGGTAGCCATCCTTTGAAGATCAGGAAAAGGTTAGGTGCAGTCCCCAGGCCATCCTGTCAATTGGGGAGATCCCTTCCCCACACCTAGAGTTCTTTCTCATGTTTGGGAGCAATACGCATCTCCACACAGGGGAGAAATCAAGGGCAGATGACAGGTGGACACTGAAAGGAAAGCACCTGGGTACTATCAAGGGTAAGTAGTTGTGCTTTACAAATCCTGTTTGATTGATTAATTGAAGGAAAGACTTTTGGTTTTAGGAGGGGAAAAGAGAACTTTTGAAAAGTGTTATATCCAAAATAATGCTATAAAATTCAACTTGATCCTTGAGTTGGATTTTGAATTACTATTAAAATGAGCCCTTGAAATATTTTCCAACTATTTCTAAACTTAATTTAGAACTTAATAAATGTAACAGTGAAACCTATGTGAAAGCCAGCCTTGCCACAGCGAAAAATTAATTTGGAGGTTTGTCACTGCCAGGGCATGTAAAACATTAAATATACATATAGGGGGTGATTCCGACCCCGGCAGTCCTTGACCGCCAGGGCCGGGGTCGGCGGGAGCACCGCCAACAGGCTGGCGGTGCTCCTAAGGGCATTCTGACCGCGGCGGTATGGCCGCGGTCAGAAACGGAAAACCGGCGGTGTCCCGCCGGTTTTCCGCTGCCCTGAGGAATCCCCCATGGCGGCGCAGCTTGCTGCGCCACCATGGGGGATTCCGACCCCCTCACCGCCAGCCTGTTCCTGGCGGTTTCGACCGCCAGGAACAGGATGGCGGTGAGGGGTGTCGTGGGGCCCCTGGAGGCCCCACTTTGAATTTCAGTGTCTGCTTAGCAGACACTGAAATTCGCGACGGGTGCTACTGCACCCGTCGCACACCTTCCACTCCGCCGGCTCCATTCGGAGCCGGCTTCCTCGTGGAAGGGTGTTCCCACTGGGCTGGTGGGCGGCCTTTTGGCGGTTGCCCGCCAGCCCAGTGGGAAACCCAGAATGACCGCTGCGGTCTTTTGACCGCGGTACGGTCTTTTGACTGCGGTACAGTCTTCTGGCGGTTCCCGCTTGGCGGGCGGCTCCCGCCGCCCGCCAAGCTTGGAATCACCCCCATAATGTTTTTAAATACCATGAAACCTACCCTTTGGGCATTTAGGCCCCTTCTTAAGGATCTCTTCTATGTATTGAAAGGGAAGGATTAGGCCTGGCAAAAGGTTTTTTTGCCAGGTCGAAATTGAAGTTTCAAATCTGCACACTACAGTAGCAGTGACAGGTCAGCAGGCATGTTTTTCAACACCTACTTTAGTGAGTGGCACAATGAGGCATTACATATTTACAGGCATTTCATACATGTAGCACCAAATACTAGGACCGTTTTGGTAAATTAAATGAATCAATCAGGTGTATACCCTTTTTTCCATGTTGAACATGAAGAGCACAAGCACTTTGCACACTATACCCATATTTACCAGTGGTAGAGTTTACAACCAGTAAAAATAGGGTTTAGTAAGAAGACAAAAACACACAGGCCACCTTGCTGGAAGGAGGGCCCATTTCCAACACTAATAGACTCCTGCCTCAGACATATCAGTGGAAAAGGGTTAGGACTCCCTCCAACAGAGACCAATAGCAGGGCTAAGGGTACCAAGGGCCACCAGGAGTAGTCTGGGACTGGGTCCCCATTAGTTTAATTGTGGCCTGTTTACAAAGCAGCAGGACACACTCCTTGAGTGAGTGTGGCATGCCCTAGAGGCTACTGCAAGGGAGAGAGAGTTAGGCCCTCATTCCGACCCTGACGGTTTCAAACCGCCAGTGTGGAGGGCAGAGGAAGCACCGCCAACAGGCTGGCGGTGCTTCCAGGGCCATTCTGACCGCGGCGGTAAAGCCGCGGTCAGAAAAGGGGAACCGGCGGTTTCCCGCCGGTTTACCCCTGGCCCAGGGAATCCTCCATGGCGGCGCTGCTTGCAGCGCCGCCATGGGGATTCCGACCCCCTTCCCGCCAGCCTGTTCCTGGCGGTTTTTACCGCCAGGAACAGGATGGCGGGAACAGGTGTCGTGGGGCCCATGGGGGCCCCTGCACTGCCCATGCCACTGGCATGGGCAGTGCAGGGGCCCCCTAACAGGGCCCCATTGCAGGGGCCCCCTAACAGGGCCCCATAAAGATTTTCAGTGTCTGCTTTGCAGACACTGAAAATCGCGACGGGTGCCACTGCACCCGTCGCACCCCTGCAAATCCGCCGACTCCATTCGGAGCCGGCTTCCTCTTTGCAGGGGCTTTCCCGCTGGGCCGGCGGGCGATCTTTTGGAGATTGCCCGCCGGCCCAGCGGGAAAGTTGTAATGACCCCCGCGGTCATTTGACCGCGGTGCGGTCTTTGGGCGGTTTGCGCCTGGCGGGCGGCGCCTGCCGCCCGCCGGGGTCAGAATGACCCCCTTAGTCTCCTCCAACTCTTTGATTGTGTGCTGGATGCTGATCTGTTGTTTAAAAACATTCTTATTGGGTCTTTAGGAGACAAACAAACAAAGACCATGGTGCACTGTCACAACAACAGAAAGTGGTGCTGTGGCTGCAGTGCTCTCAATATACTGGTGACATGACACACAAAGCTTGTTTCTGATGAGTCCCCTGTGACAGTAACTGTGGGTTTGTAGGATCCCCTGTCCCTAACTCATCCATTCCTCCACTGTGGGATGCAAGTTTTAAAACATTCCCCTAGGTGCCCCCTACTGTGTGCTTTTTAATGCGCATGACAGAGTCCATGTGTATCCCATAACAAACTAAGAGTGAGGGGAAGGTTAATCTTATTTGCTTGGGAGCAAATGATGGATACACATCTTGGAATTCCTACCAGCATACTCAGGATTACTGAGAGGCAGTCAAAAGCATTCTTTAATACAAATATTCTCCAGGGCATAAAAACTGATAGAAGCTGAAGATTTAGGCCCTCAATACAACCCTGGCAGTCTGTGATAAAGCGGCGGTAATACCGCCAACAGGCCGGTGGTAATAAATATGAAATAATGAACACGGCAGACACCGCTCAGTCAGACAGCCACTTTAACACACCGACCGCCAGGGCGAAACCAACAGGCACCACGGCAGTAACCGACATCAGCCAGGCGGCAGACAATGTTCCGCCAACAGTAATATGACACACCTATCCGCCACCTTTTCTGGGGTGTTACCAACGACATCAAAAGCCTGGCGGAAACACTGCACAGAAGGGAAACGACTCACCTCTGGAGACTCAGGGAACAACCACGCCGTCATGGAGCCCGAGCTGCATGTGTTCCCCATGCTCTTCTACCTTCTGCTCCATTACAAACACCAAGGCCGGCAAAGACGACCATGGTGAGTACTTCTACCTAGCACACAGGGGAGGGGGACACAACACTCAACACCCCCACCCCCAACACCATACACACATACAGCTGCAGTAACACTACTTATACACCCTCTACCCCTCAGGAACAATGCAAGGACAACTACTATAGATTAAAAAGAGTGTAATAAGATAAGATAGTATAAATACAAGCATCAAAATCAAAAGGTATATACATATATACAAATGTAGGGACACATCCCAGTCCTCAATGTCAGTGGGCCACAGGGCAACAACACATAGTCCAAGGCCCCACCTTACTCCTGCAACAACACGGAGAGAGCAATGCAAGGGCATCAGGTCAAAAAAAGCCAGGCACCCCAGGGGGACGGGGAATGGGGGGGGGGCACCTCAGCCGGAAGATGGTATAACACCACTGGTCCTGGAGGGGCCAACATGCCCTGTGCTTGATCCTGGGGAGTGTAAGGCCACAGTCTCTCAAGTGAGTGACTTGCCCACTGCTCGGTCCTGGGGAGTGCAAGGCCACAGTCTCTCAAGTGGGTGATTTGCCCACTGCTTGGTCCTGGGGAGTGCAAGGCCACAGTCTCTCAAGTGGGTGACTTGCCCACTGCTTGGTCCTGGGGAGTGCAAGGCCACAGTCTCTCAAGTTGGTGATTTGCCCACTGCCTGGTCCTGGGGAGTGCAAGACCACAGTCTCTCAAGTGGGTGATTTGCCCACTGCCTGGTCCTGGGGAGTGCAAGGACACAGTCTCTCAAGTGGGTAATTTCCCCATTGGTTCTGGAGGGGGCATTGTGCCCTGTGAACATCATCCTGTGAAGGATGGGGTGAGTGGATGGCTTCTCCACTGGTTCTGGAGGGGGCATTGTGCCCAGTGAGCTTCATCCTGTGGAGGATGGGGTGAGTGGATGGCTTCTCCACTTGTTCTGGAGAGGGTATTGTGCCCAGTGAGCTTCATCCTGGGGAGGATGGGGTGAGTGGATGGCTTCTCCACTGGTTCTGGAGGGGGCATTGTGCCCAGTGATGCAGATCTTGAGGAGTGCAAGGTCACAGTCTCTCACCTGGGTGTCAGACCTACAGTAGTTGCTGGTGCCAGGCCACACAACAGCCCATTAACACAGGACTACACAGTGTCCACCGGGCTGCTGCTGCTGGCGGTGGTGTTGGTGGTAGCACTGGTGGCTGTGCTGCTGGCAGTGGTGCTGGTGGCGGTGCTAGCAGTGGTGAGGGGAAGCTCCAGCCCATCCCCTGCAGTCTCAGACAGCTGCCCGCTGGGGCTGCTGCTGCTGGCAGTGGTGCTGGTGGCGGTGCTAGCAGTGGTGGGGGGAGGCTCCAGCCCATCAACTGCAGCCCCGGACAGCTGCCCATTGGGTCTGCTGCTGCTGGTGGTGGTACTGGTGGTGGCACTGGTGGCGGTGCTTCTGGCAGTGGTGCTGGTGGCGGTGCTAGCAGTGGTGGGAGGAGGCTCCAGCCCATCCCCTGCAGCCTCCGACAGCTGCCCACTGGGGCTGCTGCTGCTGGTGGTGGTTCTGGTGGAGGTGATAGCAGTGGTGGGGGTGGCTCCAGCCCATCCCCTGCAGCCTCAGATGGCTGAACCACCATGGTTGGTGGTGGGACCTCCAACTGAGTCCCAGAACCAGGCCTCCTGTCCTTTTTGCCTGCTGGTGCAGGCCCCCTGCCCTTCCTGCCAGCAGATGGGGATAGCTCCTTGCTGCCTTCTTGCCCTTCCTTTTAGCAACTGAGGGTGCCTCATTGCTTTTCCTTTTAGCATCTGGGGGTGCCTCCTTGCCCTTCCTTGCAGCACTTGGTGCAGGCATCCTTACAGTGTGTCTGCCTGGTGCCCGGGATCCTTTCCCACCTGGTGTAGCTGTGGACACTACTGTACCCGTGGACTGGGTGGCTGAGGTGCTTGCCTGGGTTTTGACCACCCTGGCTTGATGTGAGGGACGGGGGAGGGCTAGGGAGGAGGTCAATGTTGGTGAAGAAAAGCTTCTTAGGGACATTGGGGTGGGAAGAGGGAGATGGTTTGGGAGTGGAGGGAGAGGGAGTGGTTGTAAGAGGTGTCTTTCTGCCGTGTTTGGGTGCAGGTGCATGGGTCTGATGCTGTTGTGAGGTGGATGGCTGTTGGGTGTCTGAGTGCTTGCGTTTGTGTAATTTGGGAGGAGGGGGAACAGACACAGTGGGACATATCCATGGAAGAGAGGAGGGAAGAGCCTGGATTGATCTATGTTGGGCCGCCATGCCAGTATGAATGCCCTCCAGGAATGCATTGGTCTGTTGCATCTGGGCTGCCAGCCCCTGGATGGCATTCACATGGTTGACTTCCCAACAGAGATGGATCGCAGGAGGTCAATAATCTCCTCACTCAGGGCAGAAGGGCTAACTGGGCAGAGCCTGAGGTGCCTGGGGCGAAGGAGATGCCCACCCTCCTGGGTGAGCGGGCGTGGGTAACTCGCTGAGGGGCTGCTGGGAGGGCAGTGCTGGTAGGGTGGGTGGCGGCTGTACCTGGGGTGGGCACAGAGGTGTCGGCAAACACCAGGGATCTTCCATCAGAGGAGGTATCTGTGTCAGAACTGTCCCCTCCAGTCTTCGCCGAGGTGCTCCCCTCGCCCTCCGTCCCACTGATGCCTTTACGGTTAGTGGATTCGGTATCCTGGGTTCTGTGGGATGCAGCTCCCTCCGTCACCAGTGCCTCTGCTCCTCCGCCAGATGAAGCTAATGCACAGAAGGACAGGGTGACAAAACAAAAAGGGAGGGGAAGAGACAAAGGATACACTTGGTCAGTGGCGGCACCAACACCACCGTTGGCGTACACAACACATACACACACACAGGAAACAGCCCTACGCACTAGGCAATGCACTACCAGTCACAATGCTAGTCACCAGGCCATGGATAGGGACACCTAAAGCCAATTGCAGCATACCTGAGACCGACAGACCCCCGCCTGCCTAGTAGTGGATGCCTACTCGCTTGTTTGGAGGAATTTTACATCAGAACCCTGCCCAACATGGGACCTACTCTGCAATGTCAGGCTTGGCATAGAAGGACCCACAGGTCCACATCCCCCACCGGATACCACCCCACTAGGCACAAGTTGTATATTGGGGCGCTGTACTCACCCCCTTGTGGCTGCTGTGATGCCCCGAATCGCCCATCCAGCTCCGGATAGGCCACCGCCAGTATGCAGGCCATCAGGGGGGTCTGGGTTCGACAGGCAACCCTTCCTCGTTGGGAGGCCACCCCCAACTGGGCCTCTGCTGTCTTCCGTGCCCAGCGTCTCAGGTCCTCACACCGTTTCTGACAGTGGGTGCTCCGCCTGCCGTAGACCCCCAGGGTCTGCACGTCCTTGGCGATGGACCGCCATATACTCTTTTTCTGATGGGCGATGACCTGCAGGGAAATGGACACAGGCAAAGGTATTGGTCCGACCGTCCTGCCTGTTACACTCAGGGTCCACCATGCCCCTTCCCATCCCCATTACCACAGACATGGCCCACCATACATGCTGCACACTGCCCAGGGCCCATCCACCACACACCCCCTACATGAGGCCTTCACAAACAGCACTCCATGCATTCACACCCCATGCCTCGTACTCACGGTGTACTCGCCTGTTGGTCTGGAGGCCCATGCAGCAGTCGGTACTGGGGTAGGACCCCATCAACCAGTCACTCCAACTCCGCCAAGTATATACCAAAGCCGACTCCGACCCCAACACCACTCTTAGAGGAACGCTCATCTACAGACCCCCCCGGACCATGAGCACCATTCAGCGAATCCCTCGCCGACCTCACCAGCACCCACGCACTCACCTCAACGGATTCCATCCTCCTTGGGGACCTAAATATCCACCTGGAGAACAACAACGACACCAACTCCACTACTCTGATCGACAACCTCACCAACCACGGCCTCAGACAACTCGTCAACACACCAACCCACATCCCCGGCCACACGCTTGATCCCATCTTCTCCTCAAGCTCCCACGACACCTTCAACCATACCACCGTACTCCACTGGACCGACCACCATTGCATCCACTTCACCTACAAGAAACATACCGAGCACCATCGCTCCCAACAACAACCCCGCCGATGCTGGACCAAAGTTACGGAAGACCAGCTTACCAATGCCCACGCCCAGAACCCACCCCCCGACTCCACCGACCCAGACACCGCCACCCACAAACTCACCCTGTGGATCAACAACTGCGCCAACACCCTCGCGCCACTCAAAAAACCCACCGACAACCAAGCCAGAAGAAAAGCCACCTGGTTCACCGACGAGCTCCTAAACTCCAAATGCGACTCCCGGAAGCTAAAAAAGGAATGGCTCCTCAAACACACACCTGACAGCCTCACAGCCCACAAGGACGCCACCCGCAAGCACCACCAACTCATCAGACAAGCCAAACAATCCCACTTCAAAGACCGCCTGGACAACAATGCACACGACAGCAAAGAGCTCTTCAGCATCGTGAAAGAACTCTCCAACCCCAGCGCCAACGTCAACGACATCCCTCCATCCCAAGAACTCTGCAACGCACTGTCCACCTTCTTCCACTGGAAGATCACCGACATCCACGACAGCTTCAACACCACTCCCACGCCAGACCCCACCCCCAAACACTCCACATGTGCAAACCTCCTGACCTTCTGGGCCAATGTGAACGACACAGAGACACGCAAGATCATGAACTCCATCCACTCAGGATCTCCGTCAGACCCCTGCCCCCACCACGTATATAACAAAGCCGACTCCGCCATCGCCCCCCAACTACGGAAGGTCATCAACATCTCCCTCGAAACAGTGACATTCCCTGAAAAATGGAAACACGCTGAAATCCGCGCCCTCCTCAAGAAGCCCAAAGCAGACCCCCAACGACCTCAAGAACTTCCGACCCATCTCCCTGCTCCCTTTCCCAGCAAAGGTGATTGAAAAAATTGTCAACACACAACTAACCAGCCACCTCGAAGACAATGGCATTCTAGACCCCTCCCAGTCCTGCTTCAGACGAAACCACAGCACCGAAACCGCCCTTCTCGCCGCCACAGACGACATCAGATGCCAAATGGACAACGGCAAAACATCAGCCCTCATCCTCCTGGACCTATCTGCCGCCTTCGACACTGTCTGCCACCGCACCCTGAAATCACACCTCCACGAAACCGGATCGTCTCATTCCCCTCCGGCAGAACCCAGAGAGTCGGCCTCCCCCCCTTCCGCTCTGAAGCCACCGACATCATCTGTGGCGTCCCCCAAGGCTCATCCCTCCTCCCGACGCTGTTCAACATCTACATGGCCCCCCTCGCACAAGTGGCCCGACAACACAACCTCAACATTCTCACCTACGCCGACGACACCCAGCTCATCCTCTCACTCACCAAAGACCCGCGCACTGCCAAAACCAACCTCCACGAGGGAATGAAATCCATCGCCGAATGGATGAGAAACATCCGTCTGAAACTGAACTCGGACAAGGCGGAGGTCCTCATCCTCTGACCCACCCCCTCCGCCTGGGACGACTCCTGGTGGCCCACTGCACTAGGAACCCCACCGACACCGTCCGACCACGCTCGCAACCTGGGCTTCATCCTCAACTCCTCCCTCACCTTGTCTAAACAGGTCAACGTAGTCTCCTCCTCCTGCTACAACACACTCCGCATGCTCCGCAGACTCTACAAGTGGATCCCGCCAGAAACAAGAAGGACAGTAACACAGGCCCTCGTCAGCAGCAGGCTGGACTAGGGCAACGCACTCTACACAGGCATCGCAGCAAAAGACCTACTACGCCTCCAACGCATCCAAAACGCCTCCGCCCGGCTGATCCTCAACATACCCCGCCACAGCCACATCTCCCACCACCTGAGAAACCTTCACTGGCTCCCCGTGGACAATAGGATCACTTTCAAGCTTCTTACCCATGCTCACAAAGTGCTCCACGACACCGGACCAGCCTACCTAAACAACAGACTCAGCTTCTACACCCCCATCCGTCAGCTCCGCTCCACTAACCTCGCCCTCACCATCATCCCCCGCATCTGAAGAAAGACCTCCGGCAGGCAGATCCTTCTCATACCTCGCCACCAAAACCTGGAACACCCTCCCCACCGCCCTGCGACAGACTCAAGACCTACTCACCTTCAGAAGACTCCTCAAGACCTGGCTCTTCGACCAGTAACAAATGCTCCCCCCAGCCCCCCAGCGCCTTGAAACCCTCACGGGTACGTAGTGTGCTTTATAAATCCTATGATTGATTTATTGATTGATTGATGGTCGGTTCCAGACACAGGTCACAGCAGCACATGCAGTATAGGTCTTCTCCTGTTGAAGGTCAGGTAGCAAGTGAGTGAACAGATAGAAAATGGCAGTGCATCCGCGGCTCTGCATACCGTCACCGCCGGCGTACATCACCATTGCCCACTGTACCCCTTAGTGCCCAATGCTAACCAATGAGAAGTTTCACAGCGGTTTTCGACCGCCTCCCGCAACGGTGCACGTCAGCGGAATTACCTAATTTCCACCTGTCCCTCCAAACAGGACAGTGGACGCCGTTTCAGCGGGGGGTGCAGGCCATGACCCCTAACTGCGTCACAGTGCACACATGCACCATTTGGACCTCTCCAACAAAATACTGTGACAATCACAACATGCATTGAAGTGTAGTGGTTGGAAATAAGAGACACTGACTAGCTGCTCACAATTTTGCCACATAGATTGCAACCGCTGCTGATGAATAGGAGATGGGGACATACCCCATGTACAGACCCCTGGTGGACTTGGCAACAATGGAGGACAGACAGATTATCCTCACGTATAGACTGGACAGGGCCACCGTCACAGAGCTGTGTGCCCAATTGGAGCCTGACCTAATCTCTGCTATCCATCACCCCAGCGGGATCCCCCTCTTGTGCAAGTGCTATCAGTGCTCCATTTTATGGCAACTGGCTCCTTCCAGGTGACAGTGGGCTTGGTAGCAGGAATGTCTCAGCCAATGTTCTCAATAGGGCTGACCAGAGTGTTGTCTGACCTGATTAAACACATGCGCAGCTACATCGTTTTCCCCCAGGTGGAGGATTTGGCCACAGTGAAAACTGTTTTCTATGCAATGGGACATATCCCCAACGTTATTGGGGCAACTAATGGTACACATATTGCATTTGTTCCCCCCAGCAAAATGAACAGGTGTTCAGAAATCAAAAGAGCTTTCACTCCATGAATGTACAGATTGTGTGCCTGGCGGATCAGTACATCTCCCTTGTCAATGCAAAATATCTTGGGTCTGTGCATGATTCCTTTATCCTGAGGATTAGCAGCATCCCATATGTGATGGCTCAACTCCAGAGGCACAGGGTGTGGCTAATAGGTGAGCCCTGGTTCCCACCGAGTATATGTTAGTGTATGGGTATGGTGTGGGCCTTAAGGGTGAGTGTGTGGCTAACAGTTGTTCCTCGATATTTGCAGGGGACTCTGGTAACCCCAACATCTGATGGCTACTGACCCCTGTGAGGAATCCCAGGACAAGGGCAGAGGCACATGGGTGAACAAGAAGAATTATAAGGAGGACCTTTGGCCTCCTGAAGGCCAGATTTCGTTGCCCCCATCTAACAGGTGGATTCCTGTACTACTCACCCAGGAAGGTCTGCCAGATCATCATGGCATGCTGTATGTTACACAATCTTGCCTTACGTCACCAGGTGCCTTTTCTGCGGGAGGATGAGGCTGGAGATGGCCGTGTGGCAGCAGTGAGCCCTGTTGACAGTGAAGATGAGGAGGCAGTGGATGAGGAAGAGGATGAGGACTGCAGAAGTGCAATAATTTGTCAATAGATCCAATGACACACAGGTAAGACAGTGTAACTTCACATTTAATTGACAGTTTTGTGTTTGATATTGTCACTGGCAGGCTGATTTTCCCACTTCTATGGCCACTCACTATACCCTTTGGCATCTATATTTGCAGATATCTGTTCCCTACTATCGCTCCTGATGTGTTGACTGCAGCCAACTACAGGTCATTCCTATGTATACATTACTGTACAGCTGAATTGCAATGCTTAAACCTTATTAAATAAATGCATACTTAAATCATTTGTCATACTCCATACTTTTATTTTTTCAAAGGGTGTTCATTTAAGTGCTAAGATGTAGAGAGGGTAGTGGAATGGGCTGGGGTGTTGGTGCAGGATAGAGTCCAGTCTATTTGTATCACAGGTTCATTGTCCAAGAGGGCATAGGAAGGGGGGCAATGACAGTTCAAGGTGGACAGGGTGACAGAGTGGGACACAAGGGTGACAATCAGGAGAGTCTTATTTCCTGGCAGTGGTCTTGGCAATAGTCTCTGGCTTCTGCCTGGATCGCAGGGAGGGTGGTTCTCCTTCTGCGGGGGGAGGGGTGCTGGTGGCCTCTTGGTCCTGTGGTGGGGCCTCCTGTCCACTAGCGGCATCAGAGGTGGAGGGCTGTTCATCGGTTTGGCTAATGGCAGGGGCCCGGTGGTGTGCCACTGCCTCCCTCATAGTGTTGGCCATGTCTGCCAGGACCCCTGCAATGGTGACCAGGGTGGTGTTGATGTCCTTCAAGTCCTCCCTGATCCCCAGGTACTGTCCCTCCTGCAGCCGCATGTTCTCCTGCAACTAGTCCAGTATCTGGCCCAGTGTATCCTGGGAATGTTGGTATGCTCCCAGGATCACGGTGAGTGCCTTCTGGAGGGTCGGTTCCCTGGCCCTGTCCTCCCGCAGTTGCACAGCAGTCCTCCCAGCTTCCCTGTTGTCCTGTGCCCCTGTCCCCTGAAACGTGTGCCCACTGCCACTGACTCCAGGTCCCTGATCATCCTGTGTTTGTGGGGTGGCCTGGGGTCCCTGTATTGGTGGACACACTGCTGATTGACGTGTCCTTGGGACAGAGATATGGGCCCGCTGGATGGGTGCTGTAGTGGTGTTACCTGAGGGGGGAGGCTCTGTGGTGGTGTGGGACTGTGCCTGGGTAACCAACTGTCCAGAGATCCCGGATGGGCCAGGTGGTCATCTAGATCTAGGTGAGAAGAGCTGCTGTCATCACTGTGGGCCTCCTCTGGGGGGCACTGGATGTTGCTGGCACCTCTTCTCCGGTGACCTCATGTGCATGGATGTGTTACCCTCTATGGTTGTTGTTGCCCAGGCAGCTTTGCCTTTGTGTGAGTTGCTATTTGGTGGGCTAGGTGATTCTCTCCAGTGTGCATGCAGTGGTGTTAGGTGTCCATGCAGGTCTGTGAGGGGTGTCCAAGTATTGCAGTTGCATGCAGGGTTTGGTATTGGGATGAGTGGGTTGTGATGGTGAGGTATGTGGGAGGTGGTGAAGTGATGGGAGTGAGGGTAAGGTTGGGGTTTGTGATGGCATGCAGGTGGGGGGGATGATAGTAATAGAAAGTTGACTTACCAGAGTCCAGTCCTCCTCCTACTTCTGCCAGGCCCTCAGGATGCAGTATTGCCAAAACGTGCTCCTCCCATGTTGTTAGTTGTGGGGGAGGAGGTGGGGGTCCACCGCCAGCCCTCTGTACAGGGAGTTGGTGTCTTGCTGCTGTGGAACGCATCTTCCCCCGTAGGTCGTTGCACCTCTTCCTGATGTCATCCCTTTTTCTGGGGTGCTGTCCCACGACATTGACCCTGTCCATGATTCTCCGCCATAGTTCCATCTTCCTAGCAATGGATGTCTGCCCCACCTGTGATCCAAATAGCTGTGGCTCTACCCTGATGATTTCCTCCACCATGTCCCTTAGCTCCTCCTCTGATAACCTGGGTTGTCATTGTGGTGCGATGGGTGTAGTGTGAGTGGTGTGGGTGAGGGTGTGTGCAGTGATGTGTTGGGGTGTGTGATGCAAGGTACATGGGTGGTGTGTGGGTGATGGTGTTATTTGGCTCTGGTTGTGTGGGTGCTCTTGTTGTATCTCTTTCTGGTGGCAATTCTTTCTAGTCGTAAAGGGATGTTGGTATTATTGGTGTGTGTTTTATATTGGTGTGGGTGTGTGGGTGTGGTGCGTGTATGTGTGTCAGGTGTGTGTTGTTTGAATTGCCCAATGTGGTGTTGTTTTCTTAGTGTGTGTGTATTTTGAGCGCTGCGGTATGTACCGCCAATGGTTTACCACCATTGAATGTCCGCCTTGGTGATTCGTGGGTCATAATGTTGTGGGCGTAGTTCTGTGGCATAACGGTGTGGGTTTGGATACCCACGGTTTATCACTGACCTTTGGGCTGGCGGACTTGTGTGTGTGGCTGTATAGCGACAGATTGGTATGTTTGTGTCATAATATGCTTGGCAGTTATCTGCCGTTGTGGCGGTATGTTGGCGGCAGTCAGCATGGCGGTAAGCGGAACTTACCGCCAGAGTTGTAATGAGGGCCTTAGGCCCATATTTATACTCTGTTTGCGCTGGAATTTTTCTTAATTTTTTTTACGAATATTCGGCGCAAACTGAACTCCATATTTGTACTTTGGCGCCAGACCCGTCTAGCTTAAAATTTATGGAGTTTGAGTAAAACATTTTTACGTGAAAACCTACCTTGCGCTAATGACATCGAAGATAGGCGTTCCCGTGCAAAAAATGACTCTAAGGCATGTGCGCCTAATTTATCCTACGGCGTCAAAATGGTGCACAGGAGGAGGCGGGCCTTAAAACATGGCGTCCAGCCAGATTTGCATTGTTTTTTAACGCCTGGGTCAGGGCACTCGTTAAGGGACCTGTGGGCTCATTTCCATGGTGGGAGACCATGGAAGCAGTCCACAGGTGCCCTTCCCTGCATCCAGGGACACCCTCGCCCACTCCTGGAGGACACTCATGGATGGGGGGACCCATCCATGGTGAGTGCAGGTAAGTGCAGGTAAGTATATATATTTTTTTTATTAAGTGGCATGGGGGGCCTAACTTAAGCCCCCCTATATGCCACTGTGCCCAATGGCCATGGCCAGGGGACAGAGGGCCCCTGGCCATGGCCATTGGGCAGGGGGCACGACTCCTGTCCTTGCTAAGACAGGAGTCATTTCCATGGGGGTTGTGTGTCAAAAAATTGCGCTAGTCAGGTTAGAGCCAATATTTGTGACTCTAAACTGACTTGCACCATTCTTTGGCGCACAACCCCCAGTCTTCCCTTCGCCTCCGCTGCCCGGTTACCGTAATTTATTTTGACGCTAACCAGGCCGCAGTGCCGGCTAACGTCATTCCATAAATAAGGCGCCCGGCTGGTGCGTTGGAATGGCTTGAGTATTATGACCAGCTTTAACTCACAATCTTTCTAAACTAAGACACTTTCAAAGAAAATTCCTTACTGTAAGTCCTCTGTACATCTCTAGTGCTGAAGTGGCTTTAGATAGCATGAAATGCCCAACATTACCACCTAAAACAGTAAATAATATTGTTTAGGATGAAACCAATTTGTGAAACCTTGTCACACACCAAATTTATGAAATGCGGGCAGCCTTACATTCAGGACCACATTTACATACATTCATATATCTTCAAAATGCAGATTTATGGTCCGTTTGGAGAGGCCTGATGATACCCTGTACAACTGTATTTATATATTGCATACTGTATCACAAAGCCATGCCCATGTGTGAAGCTGTTAGACCTGGCTCTTCCTACAGGGTCTCCCCCAAACCTTTTTGAGTTCCTCCTCCTATTTTTGCTGAATTTGTTTTTGTTGGCCTTAGTACTCTGTGTACTTTACCACTGGTAACCAATGATAAAGTGTTTATGCTCTCCACTTAAAAGATGGTAATATTGGCTTATCCCCAATTGGCATATTTATTTTACTTTTAAGTCCCTCGTAAAGTGGTACTACTGGTGTCCAAGGCCTGTCAATTAAAATGCTACTAGTGGGCCTGCCACACTGATTATGCCACCCACTTAAGAAGCCCTTTACCCTTGGTTCAGGTCTGCCATTGCAGAGCCTGTGTGAGCAGTTTTACATTGCCATGTTGACCTCACAAAATAACCCTTTTGCCAGACTTCCCTTTTCCTACATACATCACCCCTACGGTCGGCCCTGGGCAACCGTGAGGGCAGGGTGCCATGTATTTAAAAGGCAAGACATGTACTTTTAGGTTTTGCATGTCCTGGTAGTGAAAAGCATCCAAAGTCGTTTTTCACTACTGCAAGGGTTATCTCTCCCATAGGATAACATTGGGATCACCTTATTAAATGTTATAAGTGTAATTCTCAATCAGGAAGAGATAGACTTTTCAAGTTTTTTGTTTCTGGAATCACAATTTTAAATCTAAACTTATGATGAACTCAGATTTTAAACTCCAATTCTGAAAATACCACTTTTAGAAAGTTGACGTTTTCTTACTTGAGTCATTTGGGGCCTGCTGTCTGTCTCTGATCCTATGTCTGGGGTGAGAGACAGTTGGCCTTTGTGTATTCCTTCTAGACAGCCTCACAAAATGAGAGCTTAAGTGTGACTTGATGGGCCATCTGGGCAGGATGGGAGTGAGGAGCTGGGCACAACCTCACTTACACCTGAATAGGGTGTGTCCTGTCCACACACAAAGGCCTGTGTGCCCCCCTGTAGTGAGTCTGGTAGTGAGTCTGGAGTCAGGGCAGGAAGGACAGGACCTCTTGCACTTCAAATGCCTGTCTTTGAAGTGTCCCCCACTTCAAAGGCACCACTGGGTATAAGTACTGGACCTCAGCCAACACCAATTCAGTACACTCCTGGACCAGTGGATACTCTGCGAGGAAGAAGGACTAATGTGGTGCTGATGGACTGCCAATCTGCTGGACTGCACTCTGCTTGACTCCTGCTTTGCTGTGCCGCCTACTACCATCTGGCTGGGTGAGAAGGACTGGACCTGCATCATATGAACCCAGAACCCAGAATGTTAGACCTGACACACTGAGGTAGTGTTTCCCCAAACATTTCTGCTTTTTCACATAGGTTTAGCTGATTTTCTCTTAGTGGCCTTAGGCCTCCAGGCACTTTCCCATTGCCAGTACAGTGTGAAAATGCACCCGCTTTTCCTGCATATGTTGGGAAGTGGCACTTACCTATATGTGCGCACTTTCACTTGCTTAAACAAGAGTCCACCTCTCATAGCAGTCCTGTGTTGGTTCACTTGCAGGTTTGTTTGTGCGGTAGGACACTTATGCCCAGGGAGTGAAGAATACCCATGTGCGTTTTCACCACCTGTGAGAGCTGCTGTGTCCGTGGGTTAGTTACCATTACTCCTACCTGCAATTGTAGATTGCAGTGGAGCAGCCTCGTAATGTTTCCTATCATTGGATTCGTCCTGACAAATCCCTTCCTGTAGTAAAGGTGGTTTTGTCAATATTAACTTAGAAATGCCACTTACAGAAAGTGGGCATTTCCATGCTGTAAAACGCTTTGTGTGTCTTTTCATTCAACTTTAGTCCACACTGGAAGCTGGGGGAGCACATCTGTGCATTTCCCAGCAACAGCTATAAACCTTGGGCATGCAACTAGAATGGCAGATCTCTGCCATTTTATGACCTGGCTGGATAGATTGGAGGGAGAGGATTTGACCCTGGGCATGTCGGATCCAGATCATGGCCGAACTAAGTATTAGGATCTGTTTTCCACAGCCTCATGGCAGACAGGACTGAAAATTAGAGGGGAACCTCCCCAACTTTGAAGGCACACTACAGTATAACTACTGGTGCGACACTGCAGGAAAGTAGAGCTATGCTTGTGGGGAGACAGGACCAGAGATACTGGACTGCGTGGTGCACACTGTCAGAGGAATCTGTTGTGCACAAGAATGAATTACTGCCATTGGAAGGGACTGTACACCCTTTCTGAATAGTGGCTGGCCCGGGCAGACTGCCTGCTGCTGTGTGGCATCCCAAAGTGTGCTCTCCAAGGGTTTGTTGGCTTGCCCAAGTTCTCTGGTGGAGTTCTCAGGGACATCAAAGACCTCCCATGAGGGACCTACACCTTCTACCTGTGATACCTGGAGAGCGGTGCCCTCTTAAGTGCCCACATCGTCTGCTGGATCGCACCTGGTAGTGGCGGTGTGAGCATGAAACCAAGTATTGTGCCTGGCGACCAAATTGCCTTGTGCGGAGCCCCAAAGATACTTCCCACATTTAGGAAGTGTGGGCACGCATCATGGGGCCTCAACACACATAAGCGTCTTATTGGAGGTGAGCGGACTCACTGGTTGTGGGAGGCCCTGTGACCTGCTTCATTGATCGTGCTGCATGTATCTTGTGCGACTTCATGCTCATTGCGTGCAGTGTCTGATTCACAGGTTGTGACCCTTGGAAGTGGGGGTGTACCCATAGCAGCGCCGTATTCTACCTTGTGTGGTACTGCTGAACTTGAGCCTGTGTGTGTGTGACCAGAATTGTCTGCTGTGACTCACGTCATCACTCAGCAGACATTGTGCCTCATATACGGGGATGTACGGAATTGGTAACTCTTTGTTTGTGTGACCAGAGTTGTCTGGTGCAACAAGTCATCAAGCACCAGATGTAGCGCCCACTTTCCAGGGAGGTACGGAATTGGTAACTCTTTGTTTGTGTGACCGGGGCTGTCTGGTGCGACTCAAGTCATTGCGCACCAGACATTGTGCCTCATTTCCAGGGTGGTACGTAATTGGTAACTCTTGGTTTGTTTGATGGGAATGGTCTGGTGTGACTCAAACCATTGCACACCAGACGTTGTGCCTCATTTCCAAGGAAGTGCTGAATTGTTGCTCTGCACTGTGTGTGATCAGAACTGCCTGCTGTGACTCCTACCATCGTGCATCCAACATTGTGCCTCATTTCCAGAGAGGCTCGGGGGAGTGAGTTTGTGTTCCAAAGTGCCCGGATTGCCTGGGTGCAACTTTATTCAAAATGTGTCCTATGGGGTGTCTCCTCCTTCTAAGAGGATCCCCTACTTCATCTTTTACTCATTCATTGCTCCTTTTGATGTCTTCCAGTGTGACGGACCAACTGCCGTCTCCTCACACGGCCCAATGACTCCTTGTTATCAAGTTGTATTGATGAAACAGGCCTGGGTGGTGAGAGTAAGTGAGCGAGCTACAGAACGCCTCTGAGAGCGATTGCAAGCAGGTCCCAATACGTGCTGTGTCCCCTCTTGTGCCTTGCAGAACTAAGCAAGTGCCTGGTGGCATGGCGGGGCGACCTTTGTTTGAACTTCCCAAGGGGTGGCCTAACCTCCATTTGTCTACCGCTGCCTGCTACCTATCCCCCCACCTTTTTCTTTGGGCCCTGAATAATTGTGACTCTGGCAGGATCGGCCTAGTTTCTGAGGAGAAAAGGTTTCTTTCAACTCCAGTCTGTGGGGATGGGGTAGTTGGGGTTGGCTGTAGGGTAGAGGAGGGTTTTAGGCCACGAGGTCTGCAAGTAAAATATCTATTGACCTGCAGGATATCAGTGCACTGCATTAGGGTGCTGTGTGTCATGTGTATGTGAGTGTGTGCCATACGAACCTGCCTGATATCCATAACAACGGGAATCGGTGCTGAGTGAGTGCATGGGAGTGACTGCCTATGAATAAAAACACTGCATGGCGGTGTTGCCCTACATGTTGATTCTTGCGAAGATTGTACTAAATTTGACATTGTTTTTACCCATGCAGGGCCTGACCCGCCAGGCTATTTAAAAGTGTTAAAATTACCTATGTGTACACATTACTGCTACTATTGTGAATCGAGATGCACCCTCTAACTGTGTGGGATTGAATTAGAATAATTTATCAGGTGGATTTTTTGCTGACAATGTTTTGCACTGTATTAGGGTGTTGGGAATAAAGTAGGATTTTTCCCAAATTGTACATAGTACCGATGTAATTTTAACTCGGTTGGGCCTAGTACTGCTAGTGATATTTCCAAATGTCGTTTATGCCCAGAGATACATGATGTTCATGTTGTGTTAATTAATGTGTGCTGAATACAAACTTTATTTACATAAACCTTGTGTGAAGTCGCTTTTTTGACACTCAGCGTATATTTGTTTTGTGTGAGTGCTGTGCCAATGGTTTACACATTGCCTCGGTGATAAGCCTGACAGCTCAGTCCAAAGCTACCCAAGGGTGAGCACAGGTTATACTGTGAGTATGATCACCCATTTCTGACAGGACTGGTAGGTTCTGCCTGGCTATGGCCTCAGCCAACCAGAGCCTGCCACCTCCAACACAGAGTGACTCAAAGGCTAGATAGCTGGCCTCATGATCAGAAGTCTCAGAGACATAAAATACTTCCATCCACCCTGCTTCTGCACCTGGACTCTGCCATCTGTGAGTGTACCCTGCCAGGTGGTGCCACCCCAGTCCTGGACCCTTAGAAGTGGGCCTAAGATGCTTGCCAGCGGAACTGATGCTTCCTCTCTGCTGAGCGATGCATCCCCGAACTGATCCGACTCATCTCCTCACCTGAGTGGCACATCCTTGAGCTGGACTCACGCATCACCGCTGCTGCATAGATTGAACCCGTCACAAAAGACTTGCATTGCCACCACATCCTCGTTTCTTGGATTCAATGCATCACCTTCTGAATCACTGCTGCACAATGCTTTTTACAGTAGCCTCGATGATGATGCCGAGGCTCGGCATCGCATCTTCACTGCTCATTGGAACTGACACATCACCATAACCGCACAATGCATTCTCTACACCGGCCTTCGTATCACAAGTCCTGTTGACAGGATCTTCAACTTTGATACAACAGGCCCCATCGCAGTCGGCCTGAACTTGTGACCTTGTTCTTGTCTGGCGCATCCATATATCCCTGATAGCACTTTTTGCTACTTGCTGCTATTTTTATTTAAAACTTTGAAATTTAACCACTCCTGTTCTTCCCACTGGATTTTTGTCATTTTGGTTTTGTTTTATTTATTACATTTTGAATTATGATTCTAACTTGGTGTGAAATCTCTTTTTATGGTGTTTCACTGTCTTACTGTTTGAAGTAATGCACAAATACTTAACACATTGCTTCTAAGTTAATCCTGACTGCTGTGTGCCAAGCTACCAGAGGGTGAGCACAGGTTAATTTAGGGTTTGCCTGGACCTTGACCTGACTAGATTTGTGATTGCTGCTTGCCCAGGGCTCATACCCCAGTCAACCAGTGACCCAATTTCTAACAGTGACTTTTCCAACGCTAACACTTTAAATGAAGTTGTTTAAAAAGCAGATTTACAAAAACACTTCTTAAATTAGTCACTGAGGGGGTCATTCCGACCCTGGCGGTCATAGACCGCCAGGGCCGGGGACCGCGGATGCACCGCCAACAGGCTGGCGGTGCATCCAGGCCAATTCTGACCGCGGCGGTAAGGCCGCGGTCAGAAAAGGGAAACCGGCGGTTTCCCGCCGGTTTTCCCCTGGCCTGAGGAATCCTCCATGGCGGCGCTGCAGGCAGCGCCGCCATGGGGATTCCGACCCCCTTCCCGCCAGCCTGGTTCTGGCGGTTTTGATTGCCAGAACCTTGCTGGCGGGAACGGGTGTCGTGGGGCCCCTGGGGGCCCCTGCAGTGCCCATGCCAATGGCATGGGCACTGCAGGGGCCCCCTAACAGGGCCCCACAAAGATTTTCAGTGTCTGCTATGCAGACACTGAAAATCGCGACGGGTGCAACTGCACCCATCGCACCCTTTCCACTCCGCCGGCTCCATTCGGAGGCAGCATCCTCGTGGAAGGGGGTTTCCCGCTGGGCGGGCGGGCGGCCTTCTGGCGGTCGCCCGCCGGCCCAGCGGGAAACTCAGAATTACCGCGGCGGTCTTTTGACCGTGCAGCGGTATTCTGTCGGGGGAACTTTGGCGGGCGGCCTCCGCCGCCCGCCAAAGTCAGAATGACCCCCTGAGTGACAAATCTTTACCTCAAAACTGATATGCACTGAATATATACAGGAGCAGCAGAGCAAAGTCTATCTCCTACGAAAACAGGTAGTAATAATAATTGTATCTACCTAGGTACATCCCAACAGCTGCCTAAGTAATGCGCTTCAGCATCAAAAAGGATATAGGGGGTTATTACAACTTTGGAGGAGGTGTTAATCCGTCCCAAAAGTGACGGTAAAGTGACGGATATACCACCAGTCGTATTACGAGTCCAATATATCCTATGGAACTCGTAATACGGCTGGTGGTATATCCGTCACTTTACCGTCACTTTTGGGACGGATTAACACCTCCTCCAAAGTTGTAATAACCCCCATAGTCATTCACCTTTCTCTGAAATGCAGATCGCATTGGAATGTTGTTTTAGAAATTGACATGGTGGTTCTTAGGATAGTAAAAAGTTATTTTGGCATTTAATATATTCAGTTAATGCTCATAAAATATAACTAAGCAATATTTGACAGCACTCCTTTTTATCGAAAGTTAAAAAAAGATATAATTCTGAAACAAAAAAATATCCATAGCAGCCACAAAGCCACGTATTTTCAGAATTTATGGGTGCCAGAAGAAACAGTTTTGCTGAGACATATGCGTGTAGCTAATTCCATTAATAATGTACCATTCTCCTTCATTATAAACTCGAGTTTCCTCATCAACATGTGTCTGGTTGCAACTTGGAATCCACTGAGGCAGAAGCTCACGTGCTACTCATGGCAATGCCAATATCTATTTTCGGTACAGTGAGGCAATAGCATCCTTTCCCCTTAGGTGTGTCCTACAACCCATAGTTTTATCATGTGAAAGATTATAAAGAAATAATATTCATTTCTAGCATCGTGTATATTTCCTCCATATGCCTGATACGTGGTGACATTGTTTATTGGCGATGAAAACATTGCTTCCGTGTTTTGTTGGGCAAGTGGACTTTCTGATAGCTCAATGTTTTAAAATGGCCCAAAAATGTAAATTAAGATCCAGCTTGGATGTGAATAGGTACATTTTACATTCAGATCATTAAAGTATCTAATTAAGAAACTGTGGGGTTCATAGGTTGTCCGGTGACGCAATATATTTGGAAATCGGAGCTTTCGTCACTAATCCAAACAACCAAATTAGGGACTAGGGACTAGCACCTAATATGTTTCCATTAAATATATTGAATGAATACATTGCAAATCATGTATTTAAAACAGTGGAAACGTTACTTTATCTAGTGCTCCACCTTAAAATGGCCTGAGGAGAGGATTACATTCACTTTGCCTTGGAGCTAATTGTCCCTTTCCTAAACCAATCATACTCAATGCTTCTTTAAGAGTATGTGGCAGTTTATGGATAAAATGTAGATGCTTTTGTGACTGTCTTTTATAGGGAGTCGCTCGATGTCACAATTTTGCAAATTAGAGAATTTCGATCTGATGAACCCAAAGTAAGAAAGATGTAATTTTGAAAAAAAAAATGATGAAATGTTGAAAACCATCAGCTCAAATATTGCATCCCGGGGTATAAAAAGAAAATAAAGTACACCAAATCTTATATAAGTCAATATAAAAATACTTTAAAGTTAAAATGGAGAAATTATTGTAAACCAAACAAACGTTTTGTAATAGGTTTTAAATATTTACCTTGATCCAAACAAGATGACAAAGGGAGGATGGGAGACATCACTGACCGCTGAAGACATGCAGGGAGGGAAGCACCATGAAGAGACCAAAGGGCAAGAGGGATGGAGGAGGGGATAAAACATGTCAAGGAGAAACATTTTTTGTCAAGGGGGGCAGGTACTTGCAATATCAAACACAGTGAGCCATGAAAAAGAGGATAATGGGGGACAGAAGTGGTATCGAGAGAAATGAAAAAAAAAAATTGGGGGAAGAGATAAAAAAGGGTATTATGGCCAATGTGAAGGAAAGAAGGCTTTAAAGTGTAAACGAGTTGAAGGCATGGGAGTGGTTTTCTTCTTGTAGAAATCTAGTCCAAAAACAAGTCCATTTTGATGAAACAGGCTCATTTAACAAACATACCTTGGCCAATAAGACATTTCTTTCATTAGAATGGACACATTAATTTATATCCATCTGCTGTTTTTTTCTTGAAAGCCGTGTAGATCCACTCTTATCCTATTTACTTAACTTACCAGGGTTGACTATTATGCACAGCGTTTCTAATTTCAGTAGTTGGAGGCCACTGAGGAGAGCCCCCCCAACATCCCACTTCACCAGTTGTTCACTCAAATGGTTCTCTTTGGTGTTGGCAGATGCACGGGCGGATGCCTTATGGCCTGTCCACCCACAGCTGATTCCCATCTCTTATATGCATGTATACTGTGATCTTACCTGGATGCTATTGTTTGTGTCTTGTTATGTACTTAAAAATACCAATGAAAAAATAGTTGGTAAAAAAAGAATGGAGAACTATTTCTTATATCATTGTAAAACCTGCAAGTGAGAGGGTTGGCGAAGCATCCAGTCTTGGATTTTGTAAGCATAGTCTTTATGTTTTTACAGTACGAACATACCGGACTAGACTAAGTGCAGCATAACGTTGAAAGTAATTTCAATCTGATGCTGCTTATCGTAGGAATTCTGTCCTTTGAATCTGTTTTATTTGTTCCTTCAGTGCATATATAAAAAAAACGTCGTTCACAATTAGTAGCTTATCAAACGTTTATCTCACAAAATATTTTTAAAACTATTTACAATATCTTGTGTAGAGACTTAGTGCGACACACGTTAATTCTTTAAAAGAGTTAATAACACATAATAAACACATGTAAAGAAAAATAAATATATAAATATGTGCAAATCGTGGTCCAAAAATAGGAAGGTAACAAAACTGCTAACATTTAAAATATAAAAGTATAAAAAACAATTGCTGGACCAACCTTCTCAAACATTTTAGTTGCCAGTGACCACTAAAATGGTATCAAAAAGGAAGCTCAGCAAAGGCCCTTTAATGAGACCAGAAAATCGTCAGATATTTAGATAAAACTTTGATGCGGTCTGAGTGTTGTCAATGTCCCAGCAAGACTCACTAGAATGGATATAAGGAGCCCTCATTGACAGGTACTTGTCATTATCGAGCGTCTCTGTATCGGGTTTTTAAAACGTTGATGTTGATATTAATCACATTTTCTGTGAAAAATGACGACGGGTATTGAGCAGATCTGAGGCCGGCGCTACGGTAGAAACACCTACAGGGCCTCAGTATGAGACATAGCTGACGGCAGGCCGGACACAAGTGCATCCAAAAGTCACCCATTGCTTCTCCAGTTTGTACTTCAGGCTGCAGCCCTTCTGTTCCCGGCGCAGTACAAGGATTTGGTGCCTGATAGGAATGGAGTTTAAACGGAGGTCCTTCTGCCCCTCAGAGTCGAGGCACATGGAGTGGAGGCAGTTGGCTTGCACGATGACCTCAGGGTTTCTGTTCACATCCGTATCTACACTGCAAAGAAAGAACAATTTAAAGTTTAAAATGATGGCGCATCATGAGACTTTCCTAGCACATGTAGTAATAGCGGTGTACCTTACAGGTGTGGAGAAATATCATTCATCCTGGTCATTGGTTACTTTATGCAATAAGATTCCAGTAAGAGGCTTGTGGTGGTCCTTGCTTCCCTGTTTCCTTTACTCATTTAGAAACTTCCTCCTTTCTTCTTGCTTCTTCATTTGTCATTTTACCTTCTGCCTGTCGCCCCCTCCTTGCCACCCCTCTTTACTTTAGCCTACCGTTTTCATCGCTCTTTTGCTCTTTCCCACATTGCCTGCCTCTGTATTCCCGTCCTAATTTATAATCCTGTTTATGTATTCATTCCACCTTTGTTGCTTCCTTGGTCCTCTATTACCTTCCTGTCTTCCCTTTTTATAGTGTACCACAAATGAATGGTATTTTGTGACCACCATATCTGGCCCCGTTTTCACTGTTTCATCCCCCCCACCGCAGGTGCCCATTGGGAACAAATTATGAGCTATGATCGTCTTTTTCACTTGTTCCCCAAGTTCACCCTTGTTCTACAGCTGGTATTACAGTCCTGTGTTTTATTCAAGAGAGTATATACTTTTACAAATGTTTAATCCCCCATTAGCTAGAGTGGGTTACATTACCTCATTCGAGGTGCTGTTTAACACAAATAATTGTCTCGAAGACCTCAAGCTGTGTCACAGTGATGATACAACAGCTCCTCACAAAGAAAGAACCCATTTCCAGGAATGAGACCATTACATGGGATGGTCGCTTTTCTGTGGTTGTAGGTTTCTGGCTACTGCTACTGAAGGCTTCTCAGCCAAGCAAGCACAGATCCCAGCACTTTTTCATGAGTACACCTCCGCAGCCGCATTACTCCATTTTGCCAGAATATTGGTCGTCTTTCTAAAGGACTAGTGAAACCCAGAGTTAAAGAGTTAAAGAGTTAGGAGGTTTAGCTAAGATGTTAGGTGTCTTTCACCCTTAACTATTTTAAGATTAGCCTACATAGGCAAGTGGCATTACAATGTGTTGGTTGTTCGTCGCCCTATGTGATATCTTTCCTTTGTTTTTTTGCTTTAATCCTTCGTTTCAGGGTGCATGTTCTGACATACAGACTCACTCAGAAAACCTAGTAGGCAATTTAATCAGAAACCTCATTTGACAAATTACGGGTTTTATTAATAAACTTGGCTTACTCTACTTGTACACATTCAGCCACCTCAAAGAATTACAAAGGCACTCAAGTTAGGGTTATCAGTTTGTGAAAGCTGAGCTGGCAGATGATTGATGCATGACTACACACTGGCAGTGGTGGCCACCAGATTGGCTCAGCAAGTAGGATCTGTTGTCTCCATGTCATGGAGTGGAGTATCACTTCACTAGTCTGAGAAAAAGAGGCATTTTAGGTGACATAAATGTTTTAAATAATAATATTATCGGCATATTTGCTGAACATCAACTCCCCCCATCCAGCGAAATCATTATTCTTTCTAAAATATACTGTGAATACCCAACGTACAAAACATACATTGTAGTATTTAAAAATTATAGTGCAGCATGTGATTTTATGGAAAGACAATCGACCCATTTTTTAAATTTCTTTCCAAAGAACTTTCCACAATTTCTAACAAGGGAATTCAGTGAAGAAGGTTTGTGGGCACTTCAATGCGTTTTTTCATTAAAAAACTTACTTTGATGCTGTAAGATATACTGATGCAGACACAAATTCTTAAGACTCGCTGTTTATAACGAAGAAAAGGTAAATCTATCAGGTCTGCTTTGTGCTCCATTGTTGAAACAACAGTTACTTTATGCTCAACCATACCGCCGCTTTATGCTGCACGTGTATCTGACATGATTCCTATTTTTAGATCCTTACAAGCACCAGACCCAGAAGTGACTGCAATCATTATGCATAAGCAAGAATCAAACGGGTAGGTTGCTTCCTTACTCTTGTATTCAGTTTCCTCATCACGTCAGTGGGAACAAAACAAGAGTGGCATGGGAGATGACCAAGGTTCTGGCCTTTGGTATACCTCCTTATCCTCTGTATGTGGGAAAATATCACAACTGTCATGGAGCTGAATGTTTATCGTGTATCCACAAATGCTTTTCCTATTCATTCAGGGGATCCCTTGGGCCTCGACCTCTTCCACTGGTTAAATGCTGATCTCCTGGTAGTCCTAGCCCTAGTCTTGCCCCTTCCCTCCCTCTACCCATTCAGCCTCCCTGTCACTGCCTGTCCTCTCATTCCTAATTCATTTCTTTACTGTATACTTTTGAAGCTGTTTCCCAAGAGTACTTAGTGAATCATAAATAAACAAATCGATACATTTATCGCCATGGGATGATTAGATTTCACCACTTAAAGATATATGAAAATTCATGCAGCAAAATGGAGCAGATGCCACCTGTATCGGAGCCCCCGACTATTTCAGAAAGAGTTTAGTATAACATAAATAATGAAATCACACTGGCAAATCATTGTTGGGTCTTTCAACATGTTTATCGTTAACAGCAGCTCGGATGTGGCTCCAATATATATATATCCGCCCAAGCTGCCTTTACCAATTTTTAAACACATACAATTACAATTAATGAATTCTTAGCTAATGTATTCCTCAAAAGAAGTACACATTGGCCCTATTTGGACAAGGCGTATCATATCAGTACCTGGAGTCCCAAGGTGTGAGCGATCGGCTACTAATGTCTGTCAGCATCCTGTCTCCGGCAGCAACATCGATGGCCCGGAGGTCAATTCTCGCGCTGTGAGGGAACCTGACACTCCCGTTACCAGGACACCTCTCTCCATTCTTCGCTGCCAAGTCTTTTTCTGGATGATTTTCGTGAGACAACTCTTGGCCAAGAGGTTCAGTCGGAATTAAAATTGCTGAGGAACAAAGTGCCAGAAGAGAGAAGGCCTGTAAAAGTAAACGGGGAAATAAAAATGTTAAAGGAATAAAGTGGCAATCTTTGGTCAAGTACGATTTGGCCGAATATCGTGTACTATAATTTTACAAATATTATTTTGGGAAAGAATGATACAGCATTTGAATTGTCTGGGAAAGGGTTTTCCTTATTCTGTGGCAGCTGTCACTTAATGCTGTGTGATAAAAAGCTAGGCTTATGCTAAAAAGACTTCATGAAGCATGCCTTTCAGTGTCACGTCAGCGCTCATGGACACCATGCACAAATATCTGCCTCCCACCAAGGACATCCATTCTGCAGCATTGTACCTTATCAGTAGAAGCCTCTTCTAAGAAACCGTATGTAGCATCGTCTTAAAGTGAAAACGTCTTCAATAAAGAACAGTTTTGAAAGGACTGCAAATGTTTACTCGTTCACTGCGTATTAAATACACGCTCAGTGCGTCAACACAACCCTCCTCAACTTACTCACTTCTTGCTAAAACATATAACACGAAGATTTGTCATTTTTTCTAGTTTTGCATTCAGATATTCATAACTTATCACCAGCAGAGTACAGATATAGAAAGAGTTGATTGGAAAAGGCCTCAATTCTATCGCATTTGGCCATATTAATTACAGACACTGCTGTGGCCCGACCTGCAAAGAGCCCTAACATTCCACCACTGCAGGTCATCTTTGTCTGCCAGCACAGAAACCGAAGGAAACGTAACAGCAGCCTGGCTTCCACGTGGATGTGACTATTCTGGGCCTGACCGGATGTGCACCTCAAAGAAAGTAAATTTGCGGTAGAAAGTTTTTGCCAAAGATCACACCTTTGTTAAGTGGCCTAACTAGTAGTCGATTAAAGAATTTCGAAACCTACGGTATAGGTATGGTATGGTATACATGGTATACGTTTATGCTGAAAGCAGTTTATTATTTTGCTATTTCATAGAAGTCAAATGGTTTTTACAACTAGGAGTTTCTTACCACAATTGCGCATGCTGAGGTCTTGAAAGTCATTCTGGTCTGCTGGTTTTCTTTCCAGTGGGCCTTTCTCGGTCGTGAGTCTGGGAGTCTCTGCTTTGGGAACACTCCTTAAGCCGATTTATAGGACTTCTCGGGGCTCTCGGGCTTTCCATAGTGGAGTACATCTTGGTTCACCTGCTTCCAGCTGACTTTCCCCCAGTTTTACTCGTACTGGCCCTGGGTCTTCTTTTCCTTCAGGGGAGTTTTTTTTTCTACCAGTGGAGAGACGGGGATGCGTAAATGAGGACAGAGTAACTCCTACTGCCTGCTCGCCTGGATAACCTGGCGACAACACACAAAAGGAACTTTACCCGTTCTTTCCTTGTACAGAGTGATTTATGATTTTGCACTACCATCCACCCCAAGGCCGCGAGGAGCTTCTCTTTCTTATCAAATTATGTTTACCGTTGCAGCACGTGCACACAGGTGCAGCTTGGCATTTCCATGGCTGCTTCCGCATCCGCCCTCAATGACGTCATCTTATCCCTCGGTCTAAGGGGCCCAGAGAAGCAGCTCGCCAAAGCACAATCCTGTCTCACTTTGGGTTAATATCACAGTGTTTTGGGAGAGTTTTGAGCTTTGTCCAGTCACAGTTTTGACTCATAAAAAGCAGATTGTTAATGTGCCTGCTACTGTGCTACAAAGCACATCATTTAACATTCAGATTGAAGATTTTATTTTATTTACATAGGTAAGTGGGTGACTGCTTATGACACTGAGATTATTTGTTACTTCAAGTTCATAAGTTGCAATCATTCCAGCGTGGCACATTGATGTATTTACCAGCATCAAGGAGCTGCATGCAAACTGTAAGTCATGGGTTTTGATCTTTATTATGATTTTTCTCAATCTATTGCTATTATAAGAATGCAAACAAGGGTTCCATTAAGAAGTAATAACGTGTTATTAGTACAAAGAACCACAATCAGCGCATTAGGTTTTATTGGCTGACTTTGTTTCGCTTGTCACGTCACTCTCAACATGTAATGGCTACATCTACGGACAGTTAGTGATTCCTACACCTTATAAGTTATAACCCTGAGTATCTTATGGAACATTTCTTGTGCTTTGAGGCACACACATGATTTATTGTACCACAGTTTGTGATGTAAAGTGCTCTCACACCTTACACTGGGATGTCTACAGCTGTTAAAGGCATTTCAAAAGTAAATGCCATTTACATCAATATTTGTGTAATTATTCATACAGACAGATAAATCTGGCATTCTTACAGTGCAAGCACATCTCTTAAGTAGGGGGTTGAACAAAGTTAAACACCTGCCTAAAAAATCATGGATTTTATTAGGTACTAGTGAAGTGATAAAATGCAGTGTCTTTGTTTTCTTCTCTTGCTTTGGCATCTAGGTGTTAGGCTCCCATAGCTCCCATCCATTATTACACTCAAACAAAAGGAGGACTGATACCCCTTTAAAGCAGGCCTTTGTTTGGGCCAAGCTGGAAGTGTAGTTAAGAAAGCCCCCTCACCACATGTACACTGCTGCTCCAATGGAATGCAAACAACTTGCGAGTGCTGCTATGTCTACATGTTAAGTGAAACAGTTTTGTCAGGGAAGGTCTTTCTTGCGATATTACTGTTTCTTTTGGGTTCATCCTCCTGTTCACAGCTTATAAAAGTGACAGAAATTGTGACATTTACAATAACTAGAACCATTTTGGGTATCTTTTCATCCAAATATCTCTATTTGGTCTCTCAAATATAAAGATATAATGTTTTTGTTTACTGTGAAGTTCAGGTTAGTTAGTGCAATGTCGCAGTTTTTATATTTGACTGGAGAAACACCAAACCGTAGCAAGCAGAATGTGACAATAATGTACAACGTCCTATGTAAAACTGCTCTGCTGCTGTTGCATTGTACGGTGTATAAATAGCGTTAGTGACACAGCATGCTCTGGCTAAATACATTCTGAGCAGTGAAGGTGAAACCTCACTACTAATAATGTAACGCCAGCTGCATTATGGTAGCAGCAGTAAACAGGACAAAGGCATTTAGGAACTAGTACTTCTTTATCTCGTTTGACACTACTGCAAACAAAAGGAACACCCTGTGGTAGCTAAGTGCTTATCCATTCTCTTTATGTTTAGCTTCTCAACCTGTTAGGCATGACATCGCAATCATTGAATTGCAAAGCTGCTTAGCTGGGACCACTGCTCCCCTGCACCGGTCCAATACGGCAGTGGCTATTCCATCAGAAGCATTTGCACATTTTTATTACATTCTTTCTGCTGCATCTCCTCTGGTGGCCCTTTTGGTAGCAGTGTTTGCCAAGCTGATTGCAAAATTGACAAGACTCCAAATTTAGAAGAACATTTCCAGATTGCAGTTGAATAATCCAAGGACATACACAGCTCCACCACTGTCTTAAAAGATGAGGATCAGCTTCAACCCATGCTCTGCTCACTGGTGATAGATGGACCCACGATGCTCAAGGTGAAATGACTGCCTGAACCTATTTAGTAAGTACTAACCAGAAGGGTCCCTTGGCATACTGGTTATAGCGCATCTACTGGCACTCCCCTGTGTGGAGTTGGATGGGGAGCGCTCTACGCCAGTTATTTACCTTGATGTTGCAACATTTCATCTACATTCATCTCAATTCTGTTACTTTGAATTGTGTGAGATTATCCTCTCAAACAAGGAGACAAAAAGGTAGGCAAAGTGTCTGTTGTAGTTTCAAAATAGTGTTTTACTACACAGGGGATAAAAAGTTCTTGCTTATCCTGACGTAGCAATCTAATTATTCTGCAGACTAGAGCTAGATTATTAAAGTTCTCCTTCTCTCAGTTAACTTTTTTCTTTCTTAGAACATGTTCATGCAGTACACAGAATGACTGGTGAGAGTAAAAGAGGAATTTGAAACTACAGTAGACATGCTGAGGCATTATACATGGGAAGAAGAGTGAGCAGACTTAAGATGGTGAAGGAAGAGCGTAGATTGTAATGGCGGATCTTTGTACTGGAAGACCTTCATGTTTTATAATAGTAGTGAAATATCACACATGGATTTTAACACTACAACGCTCCTGTCAGTTTTTATTTGAATGACTGAGTACTGATTTGCTGAGTAAGTTTTGTGTTGTGGTAGACAAATCATCCTTGCCCTTCAAGAAGCATGTAAAGAGAAACTAGCAAGGAAGGAAAGCAATTTTCATTGAAATGTAATGAATTTTCTGCAGTTGTAATTATTTATTCACCCTAAAGAGTGTGGTAAAGTTTGATAATGGATGTTGCCAGCAAGTTCATCACTTTTATGACCTAAGACAAGTCGTCTCGTGCACCAGAACATAATAACAATGGAAGTTGCTATTGATCTGTGGGAATATTGTGAGCGGTGTTATACCATTTGTAATGCAGCACATGAAAGAGGAAAATACCACTGACTATATCATGACTTACACTGTTGTTGCCTGTGTTGCACACTCAAATTAATTCTGAGTAATTATGAACCCTCTGATACCCCAGTACCTCCTTTGAGATAGATGTCTCTTTCTTTGTTGTATGTCACAACATTCTTAATTACTTGTTTTGTTCAACTAGACATTGAAGCATATACTGACTCAGATTCAATCAGGTCACAACGACGATGTCAGAAGTTTCAAAATGTGAAGCTTGCAAAGTTTAAAATAGATAGGAGCAGTTTAAACCGCCCTTAGTGCCAGTGGCACAAAAGGCCATTAGTGGGCTGTTATATCTCAGCGATAGACGTGTCAGATTTGCCACTGTCAGCACCTCTCCTACCCCACCCCTCATCCTTTGCATCACCACACCCCTCCCAGCTCTTCCTGTCTCTGAGGGGCAGTCATATCTCCACTCTACAAAGTCCTGCAGTGCCAGCACCCCCCAGCCCTTCATTCTGCCCTACCTGCAGCCACAGCTCTTTTCCATACCTTTACCTCCCCATCTGTTTTCCAGTCAACATCCCAGAGTTATAATGCAGCCCATCCAGGCACAGATGGATACATTTTACAGAACCACATAACATGCTCTACTTTAACTAATGTGACATTTGCCAAATTGACTACATTTTGTGAGCAAAGATAAACCTGTCACCTTTCCCCATTCACATACTTGTATATTATGTAAAGGAAGGTTATTACCTCTTTGTTTGCTGCTTCATTAATACTTTCCAATATGCTCACAAATTTTTTGTTATGTGTTTTTTAGAAACCTCTCTCCCCTCTGGTAGTTTCAGGCAATATGCAAAACAAGGGTTTCTAAAACTGTTACCTATGTTGTGTGGTGAATTTGAAGAGAATTGTCAGTTGCAGCAAAACACTTTGCCTAACGCAATATACACTTTGGAATTAAATTTCACCTGGAAGGTGTGAGAAAGTAGCCTCTTTCTAGCCTTGTTACCCCCACTTTTGGCCTGTTTGTGAGTGTATGTCAGGGTGTTTTCAGTGTCTCACTGGGATCCTGCTAGCCAGGGCCCAGTGCTCAAAGTGAAAACCCTATGTTTTCAGTATGTTTGTTATGTGTCACTGGGACCCTGCTAGTCAGGACCCCAGTGCTCATAAGTTTGTGACCTATATGTATGTGTTCCCTGTGTGATGACTAACTGTCTCACTGAGGCTCTGCTAATGAGAACCTCTGTGGTTATGCTCTCTCTTTACAAATTGTCACTAACAGGCTAGTGACAAATTTCACCAATTCACATTGGCATACTGGAACACCCTTATAATTCCCTAGTATATGGTACTGCGGTACTCATGGTATTGGGGCTCCAGGAGATCCCTATGGGCTGCAGCATTTCTTTTGCCACCTATAGGGAGCTCTGACAATTCTTACAAAGGCCTGCCACTGCAGCCTGAGTGAAATAATGTCCACGTTATTTCACAGCCATTTAACACTGCACTTAAGTAACTTATAAGTCACCTATATGTCTAACCTTTACCTGGTAAAGGTTGGGTGCTAAGTTACTTAGTTTGTGGGCACCCTGGCACTAGCCAAAGTGCCCCCACATCGTTCAGGGCAAATTCCCCGGACTTTGTGAGTGCGGGGACACCATTACACGCGTGCACTATACATAGGTCACTACCTATGTATAGTGTCACAATGGTAACTCCGAACATGGCCATGTAACATGTCTAAGATCATGGAATTGTCAGCCCCAATGCCATTTTGGCATTGGGGAGACAATTCCATGATCCCCCGAGTCTCTAGCACAGACCCGGGTACTCCCAAACTACCTTTCCCGGGGTTTCACTGCAGCTGCTGCCAACCCCTCAGACAGGTTTCTGCCCTCCTGGGGTCCAGCCAGGCTTGGCCCAGGAAGGCAGAACAAAGGACTTCCTCAGAGAGAGGGTGTTACACCCTCTCCCTTTGGAAAAAAGGTGTCAGGGCTGGGGAGGAGTAGCCTCCCCCAGCCTCTGGAAATGCTTTGATGGGCACAGATGGTGCCCATCTCTGCATAAGCCAGTCTACACCGGTTCAGGGATGGGGGATCCTGCTCTGGCGCGAAACTGGACAAAGGAAAGGGGAGTGACCACTCCCCTGACCTGCACCTCACCTGGGAGGTGCCCAGAGCTCCTCCAGTGTGTTCCAGACCTCTGCCATCTTGGAAACAGAGGTGCTGCTGGCACACTGGACTGCTCTGATTGGCCAGGGCCAGCAGGTGACGTCAGAGACTCCTTCTGATAGGCTCTTACCTGTGTTGCTAGCCTATCCTCCTTCCTAAGTAGCCAAACCTCCTTTTCTGGCTATTTAGGGTCTCTGCTTTGGGGAATTCTTTAGATAATGAATGCAAGAGCTCATCAGAGTTCCTCTGCTTTTCTCTCTTCAACATCTGCCAAGGAATCGACCGCTGACTGCTCTGGACGCCTGCAAAACCGCAACAAAGTAGCAAAGACGACTACTGCAACCTTGTATCGCTGATCCTGCGGCCTTCTCGACTGTTTTCCTGGTGGTGCATGCTGTGGGGGTAGTCTGCCTCCTCTCTGCACTAGAAGCTCCGAAGAAATCTCCTGTGGGTCGACGGAATCTTCCCCCTTCAACCGCAGGCACCAAAAGACTGCATCACCGGTCCTCTGGGTCCCCTCTCAGCACGACGAGCGTGGTCCCTGGAACTCAGCAACTCTGTCCAAGTGACTCTCACAGTCCAGTGACTCTTCAGTCCAAGTTTGGTGGAGGTAAGTCCTTGCCTCCCCACGCTAGACTGCATTGTTGGGTACCGTGTGATTTGCAGCTGCTCCGGCTCCTGTGCACTCTTCCAGGATTTCCTTTGTGCACAGCCAAGCCTGGGTCCCCGACACTCTAACCTGCAGTGTACGACCTCCGGAGCTGTCCTCCGGTGTCATAGGACCTTCTTTTGTGACTTCGGGTGAGCTCCAGTTCACTCCTCTTTGTAGTGCCTGTTCCGGCACTTCTGCGGGTACTGCTTGTTTTTGAGTGGGCTCCTGGTCTTGCTGGACACCCCCTCTGTATTCTCACACAATTGGCGACATCCTGGTCCCTCCAGGGCCACAGCAGCATCCAAAAACCCTAACCGCGACCCTTGCAACTAACAAGGCTTGTTTGCGGTCTTTCTGCACGGAAACACCTCTGCAAGCTTCTTCATGACGTGGGACATCCATCCTCCAAAGGGGAAGTTTCTAGCCCTCTTTGTTCTTGCAGAATCCACAGCTTCTACCATCCAGTGGCAACTTCTTTGCACCCACAGCTGGCATTTCCTGGGCATCTGCCCAATCCCGACTTGAGTGTGACTCTTGGACTTGGTCCCCTTGTTCCACAGGTACTCTCGTCTGGAAATCCATTGTTGTTGCATTGCTGGTGTTGGTCTTCCTTGCAGAATTCCCCTATCACGACTTCTGTGCTCTCTGGGGAACTTAGGTGCACTTTGTACCTACTTTTCAGGGTCTTGGGGTGGGCAATTTTTTTAACCCTCACTGTTTTCTTACAGTCCCAGCAACCCTCTACAAGCTCACATAGGTTTGGGGTCCATTCGTGGTTCACATTCCACTTCTAGAGTATATGGTTTGTGTTGCCCCTATACCTATGTGCTCTCATTGCAATCTATTGCGACTGTACATTGCTTGCATTGCTTTCTATTGCTATTACTGCATAATTTTGGTATTGTGTACATATATCTTGTGTATATTTGCTATCCTCATACTGAGGGTACTCACTGAGATACTTTTGGCATATTGTCATAAAATAAAGTACCTTTATTTTTAGTATATCTGTGTATTGTGTTTTCTTATGATATTGTGCATATGACACCAGTGGTATAGTAGGAGCTTTGCATGTCTCCTAGATCAGCCTAAGCTGCTCTGCTAAGCTACCTTTTCTATCAGCCTAAGCTGCTAGACACCTCTTCTACACTAATAAGGGATAACTGGACCTGGCACGAGGTGTAAGTACCTCTGGTACCCACTACAAGCCAGGCCAGCCTCCTACAGAAGGTGCTAGTTTAATGTGACATTCTGAACATGGCAATAAATGCATGATAAAAAAAAACTGTAAATGGCAATGCAGGTGGTGGTTTCCATGGTCTAAAATTCACTGAAACTGCCTGTAGAATGCTGTGAATGTTACCCCTGATAATCAGAGGTAAAGTGTCTGTGCTTCTCCTTTCAAGATGATAAAATTGGCATACTGCCAACAGGCATAGGTAATTTACCTATCAGTCCCTGCAAAAGTGACCCAAAGCCTGTAAGCTAAATATCAAGAGTGAAATGTAGCACCCAGTGTGCCACCCACTGCAGTGACAGTGCAAATATGACTGCAGACTGAACATTGTAGCTGACTGCGCAGTTATAAAACTGCAAATTCAACCTCTCAAAATACACCTTTTTGATAGGCCTAAATGTTGTTTTCAATATTGAAAAGTCATCCTTAAGTAGGCCTTTGCCGCCTATAAGGCAGAGTGCATGGTATTTAAAAGTAGGACATGTAAAAGTTTAATGGTAAACATGTTCTGACAGTGAAAATGCCCCAAAAGCTATTTCCACTGTAGAACGGTTGGTTATTCCATAGTTAAGCAATGGGATACTATATTAAGTGTTATATCAAGCTCGGAAATACCTACATATTTTATTCATGGACTTTTGAGATATTTATTACAAGCTTAATTTACTTGTGAAGTCAAATTTGTAATATATTTTTTGGAAAAGATAAAGTTACCTTTTCCCCATTTAAAATCTCTGGAGGCCCATTTGTATGAGCTCAAACTGTCACCTGGAAGTTGAATACCCACCTTAACGTGGTTTGAAAACTGCTACTAGAGCAGGACAAAGGCATCAATGTAGGGAGGTGGTCTGTTTTTCTGTGCCCAGAATCTTGATTATCTTCAGAGGCCTACTCTCTTGCAGGAAAATGTTAGCTGACACCTGTGCAGGGCCCTTCTTTGTTCCCCCAGCCAGGCATGTAACAATCCCAATAGAAAAGGAGCTACCCCACAACTGGTTTAGAGTAATCAAAGAGGGTTGCTCTTTTCTCTGGCCACGCCACTGGGGTGGAAACACCGCCTCTGCACAAGTGAAGAAGTGATTCATCATCATTGATTGAGGCAGAGATGGACACCGAGGAATTGCTTGCAGTAGGGAACACAACCTGCTGCAAACTCAGGTAGAGTTGCCCCTGGGAACCTTTTCCACAGTGACTAGGGAGGAGCCAGGAGTCACCTCTACCCACAGGCTGGTACCAGGCTTAAATGTGGTATCTTCAGGCATTTACTTCAGAAAAGTTTCTGGACCTGTGGAAGGGCAGAAGAGAACTGAACCTGCTGTCTGCAACCTCAGAAGAGCCCAGAAGTCTGGACGTGCTCTCTTTCTTGTACCTAGGACAAAAAGTGTACTCCAAGTATCATAAGGGACACAACAAGCTACAAGAGGCCTTTTCTGCAACTGCCCAGTGGCCCATTACCAACTGAACCTGCCCTGGACCCTTCTGCTGGTTTCTGCTGGAGTGAGTCTTGCTGTCTAAGTGCTGTCCATAAGGTCCTGGACCCTTGGCTGATGTCAAAATATACTCCTCCTAGAATATTCTGAATTTGGGACTGGAAACCTTTTGGTACCCAAGACCTCTGGAGGACCAGAATCAACCTGCCAAACCAATCCAAGAAAGGTGTGTTGCTACTTGGCCAAAAATTCAGGTTACTACCTCTCAGAGCATTTCAGGAGCAAATCCAATGAAGCAGGACCTCACGGAGAAGGTATCAGGCCTTGTGAAACCCACTTTGATTATAGACTGCAGCCTTGCTCTGCTGTCAGAAACTCAGCTCCAAAAAAGTGATTATGTTTGAATGTAGAAATCTTCACCTGGTGAAGGTGCCGACCAGCTACAGGCTTTCTATGGGAGCAAATTTCAAAAGTTCTCCTGCTCTGTTCTTTTCCTCTAGAAGTCAATGGCTTCACCAAGATCTCATCCAGCAGCTATCCAATGTCGTGGAGTCCTCCTCTTTGGTCACAGCCTGCTACCTTGCATCTCTGAGGATTTTTGATTTCCATTTCAGAGATTTAGTCCAAAGTTAAAACTTCGACCATTTCAAACCGAGTTATATATCAGACTCGCGCTCCGTCATAGTCAACCTTAATGTGCAGGTCAAGCAGGGATTTTTCTTGTCCTATGTTTTGACTTTATTACTGTAACTTAGCTATTAGAGGGGTTGAGATCAGGTTTATTTAGTGACTTTACTGGTTCACCTTGAGAAGGGTTGTGGTTATTACTTGAGATGATTCCTCACCCCCCTAAACGAATGCTCCAATTTTTTTACAATGCCTAAGAAAATATACTCCATGAAAGGCTGAAAATACAAACATCAGCACATAATGGAACAAAAATGCCCTCTGGATTTGGGATAAAGAATTTAAATGGCTACATCTAAAACTTGGTGTCCATACATCATCCTGAAAAAATTATTTGAAATGCCTGAGGCAACCTGTTCGTGCAGAAACATATTGCCTTACTCTAGCCATCAAACCTTGCTGGACATACGGTACCACAGTAGCTGAAGCACGGCCCCTACACTCCTGCTGATGACAGCCAAGAGAGAATCCGCAGCTTGACTGCCGAACCCTGTGAATGGCAGCAGTGGCATTGAAGCAAGTTCAGTCTGCAGCTTTAGGAATACTTTGGGGTTTCCTCAAGTCTTAAACAGAAGGTTGTAGAGAACAGACCACTGTTTTCCTAAGGTATTTAGATACAAAGGGGCAGATTTAAGAGCCCATAGCTCCTCCTTGCGCCACATTAGCAATGAGACCAAAATCACTGGGCCACGTTTACGAAGTGGTGCAATGCATGCATTGTGCCACTTTGTAACCCTTTGTGCTACATTATGCCTGTGCAAGGCATAATGTATGCAACGTGGGTCTTCCCTCATTAGGGGGCCTGAAAAAATGGCGCAAAGAAATCTAAGAGATTTCTTTGCATCATTTTTTGGGACATTTTTAATGTTTGCTCAGAGTAGGTGTGAAAAAGAGGCACACCATTGTTTACAATGGGTCTCAATCCGCTTTGCAGGATTAGCGTTGAAATTGTTAACACTAATCCAGCAAAGCTCTGAGCTAGCGTCAAAAGTTTTTACTCTAGTTCCCTAACTACTGCCATGGTGAGCTGTATCTTACATACAGCGCAAACATGGTGGCTTTAGGGGAGCGCTAATGGGCACAAGATTTTTTTTTTTTAATCTGGCCCAAAGTGACTTTTAGGAGGAAAATGATCACACGACAATAATATAACTTACATCGTAATTTAGACATTTCGCTCTCACAGGTTATCTATCCTTTTAAAATGTCCCTTAACACGATGAAACATGCTCGACCAAGCACTCCTAAAGTAGCATCTATAAACGCAGTTGTGCGGTTTTTTTTTGTTTTTTTTTTATAACGGCATCAATCAAAAATTACTGCCCCAGCCTTCCACTAGAATTCAGGAGATCAGAGTCCGAAATCGTAATGAGATCACATGATGGACTGATCCCACTAAGAAAGAAGGACTTTGTGCCACTATCACAGATTTAGGGGGATCTCTGTCTGCTATTTCCATATTTCAGGTTTTAGTAGTGTTTGGATTGCGAGTCTGAGGTTGTTTCTTCTGGACTTTCGATGATCTGGATAGAAGTGTTTTTCTTTTTTTTTTTTAAAGAAATGTGTGTTTGTCCATTTCTCTTTCCTGTGCTGTGCTGCCGCTAAGCGTACCGAGGATGAGTTTCTAGGTGGCACGCGCAGAAAGCTCATTCTACAAACTGTCCAGCTATAATGATAACGGCAGGATATTTGAAAGCTTACTCCGCTGGTAATATCACGCGCTTATTTCGCAGGGCACTAACAGCCAGCAAAGCAGTTTGGATTAGGCTGCAGGTTTATGCAATGGTGCTGAAAACATGTCAAGATGGAAGTAAGCAAATTGAGAAAGCTGGAAGCAGATTAAGACGGGATGAAGGGCAACAGTTTAGAGGTACAATGACATCAACACATCTGGTCGCGCAATTACAAATGAAGCAGTGGCAGTCATGGGCCCTCTGCAATCAGCCGTGCTTTTCAACTCTGACAGTAACAGTAATAATGTACATTTATGTGCACTTTGCTAAAACATACAGGACTGCCAATCAGTGTTCCATGATTAGTTGGGCGGCGGAAGGGGTCAGCCATCTCTGTTTTGCAAACACTTGCCTCACGCAGCTACGAGGCTAAGATGGCATGTTGCACTGCGTTTAAGGTGTCACATTAAGCGGCTCCACAGGAACCAGGAAGGTGAACAGAGGAATTGGCTTTAAGAGAAATATCTGTGGTTGTTATGACGAACAAAAACCTTTGCAAGTCAAAATACTTTCTTTTGTGATTTGGTTTGAGTTATTATTGTAGAGGGCATGCACATACGTACAGGCATTTTGGTGCAATGAACACTTAAAACATCTGAATACAATCTTTTGGTGATAGCTAAAAGAAACAGAACTGAAAACCAACATAATTTAATAACGTAAACAAGCCTGGTGCTTTCCTGAAGATAACACCTGAGAGGGTGACTTGCATGTGTAAGGAAAGCTTACTGCATAACAGAGGGCAGAGGAAGTGAAGGGAGCGCCTCCTAGAGGACAATCTTCACTGTGAAGGATTAAGAGGAGAAGAGAGTTAGACCAGAGACTCATGCATGTGTGGCTTGTAGTGGCAGAGACAGGATTTTTCTGTCAGGTAAAAAAAAAACTTTAACCAAAATGCAAAGTGCCTTAACTCCAGTTCTCTGCTTGACAGGAAGACCTTGCATCCTGCTGGTGAGGCATCATTTCCAATCCGGCAATGTATATCATGCAGAGCAAATCTGGATTCTCTATAATTTGTCAAAAGTGACTTTGTGTAGGTGCAGGCTATTACAATATCTGATTGTTGACATAACACACTTAGATACCACTTGTTACCGCACTTTCCATGACAGATGTTACTATTACTCCATTTCTAGTCCTTCAATTTGCTGAATTTGTATAAAAGGCTCGATTTTTAGGCTGCAGTTATGTGACTTCCAAATCAATTCATTTGTCAGTGACGACCTTTCAGTTCAGTGAACCACCCTACCAGGGCTAGAATAGGCTTACATTACCTCAAATTCAACAAGCATTGGCAAAGCCAACAGGCCTGTCCTTTTTTGATAACACATATCATTTCTGAAACATCCCTACATTATTCTTTCACTTTAGACACACCTACACAACACTGTCAAATGCACAGTGTTCTTACACACATCAAGAACATATTAGTGGTGACTGCAGTGGTAGTAATGGTGATAGTGGTGCTTGATTGCCAGAGACTAAGAAGCGAGATGCAGGGCAGACAGCAGAGTGACAATGGAAATTTACTATGGAAATTTACTAATACACTGTATTTCGTCACCTGGGCATTAGCACCACCAAGAACTCATAGCTTTAGAAAAGGGTAGCCCAAAAAATTCCTTTGGAAGTTTGGGGGAGATGTTGTGTACCGAATAAAGAACATAAAATTACTCCAGCTAAACCTCCATTTCTGCTATTTTGTATTCAATCAATCAATTCCTCTTTATTCGGCTGTGAAATAATAACCATAAATCACATAAATACATGAAACGTTACATACATACATTTAAATAACAAAACTCATATATTAAAATCATAAAACTTCGAATTCCATTTGCAGTCTTAATTCAAAAGATAAAAACATTAAATAAATTTAAAAAGTTACACTATTTCACCAACATATAGTCCCTTTTAAAAAAGAACCCACCACCGACACAGAAACACATCAGGGACCAAACAGAGCCACAACTGCGGAAGTGATTTTCCTCTATCTGTGGGGCTATGCTGTCTGAATAACCCCAAAGTGGTGCCCCATATATAAGAACCGGGGGGCATTTACATCTATACACCTGAAGCAGAGGCAGTATGGGCTTGATCCCCACTCATATTGCAAAATCAAAAGTAGCCCCTACAGTGCCATTGAATCGTGCACATCACCTTGCTATGCAGGGCCTCCATGTTCCTTTGTCATCAAAAGTCACACCTAGAACTCATGCACACAGCTGATGTCTTGGCCATTTATCACCAAAGCCCCTACTTTGCTCATTGATTTGCCACAGACCATGATGTGTGTTTTGCTGCTGTTGACCATTCATAGTGAGGGCCATAAGCACTGTGTCATCCGCATATATCAGGGACGGCACACTCTTTCCATTTATTTTGAGAACATCTTTGCATCTATCCACCAAAAAGTTGTGCAAGCCATTTGTATATAAAAGGAACAAAGTGGGGGGAAAAACACACCCCTCTCTCATGCCTCTTTTGAAATTAAAAGATTCTGTGCATTCCCCATGGGCCCCACATCTCAATGAAGCATTTGTTCCAGAGTATAAGTTACAGAGCTGCTCCATGATTTGGGACTCTATACCCATCAAGGTTAAACGTTCCCATAGTTTACTACGATTTACTTTGTCAAAAGCACAGCTAAGGTCCATGAAGGCACGATAAAGAGTACTCCAGTAGCCAGGAGAATTAGGCAGGACTCGAGAATTTCTCCCTTTAGGAGCAAGGGTTGGGTGAAGAAAGTAGCCCTGTTTGCTGATGATCTTCTCATTTATACCTCTGATTTATCAACAGCAATGCCAGTTTTGTTGAATATTACAGAAGAATTTGGGAAGATTTCATGCTATTGTATTAATTTGGATAAGACCGAAATAATGGTCTGGAATATGAACAGTGCAAATTGGCGTACTATGACTTGCATTAGATATTTAGGGTTGTCAATCGTTCATGATTTAAAACAAATATCCGTAGTAAACATCAGGTCTGTCATAACAGAATGCAATAAGTTAATGGTCGGCTGGTCACACCTGCTGCTCACAATCATTGGGAGTGTGAATCTGATTAAAATGGTAATATTGCCTAAGTTACATTTCCTCTTTAATTCTATTCCTTTGCTTTTGAATAAAAAACTATTGGTTGTCTGCCAACAGAAAATAACCTCCTTTATATGGGCCCACAAGGGTCCCAGGATAGCTTGGAAGAAACTGCGTAGAAGAAGAGAGAAGGGTGGCCTGACGCTCCCGGATGTTCAATATTATGCGTGGGCGTTTCATCTCAAGAATATTAGGATGTTGTTTGCCTCTCCAGATCTGTCAGTAGTGGGCACAATGTTTAACTCTATGGTGGCTACTAAAAAAGGTGGTGCAAAGATTTTTTTATAGAAGTTTGGGGATCCCAAATTTTTCAAGAAAGTGACATTGAAAATACTACAAGATGCTGCGAAGGGCTGGTTTGTGATACGTCGAGTGGCAAAAATAGATTACTATAGCCTGCGGGCTCCAGTTTGGGACTCCTCAGGCACCCCTGGATGTTTAACAGATGTGTTGGCTTGGCCCCTTAAGAGGGCAGGAATCGAAGTCTGGGGGGATCTGATTAGTGCAGGGGCCTTGTTATCTTGGGATGAGCTTATGGAAATAACAGAGGGATCTCTCTCAAGGCTGAAATATGTTCAAATAAGGAATTGGTCCTGTGAGTCTACAATTATGTTAGGCCACGCGAATCAATTAGAAGAGAGTTTGGTAAAGAATCATGCACAATTACAAAAAGTCTCGAAATGGTATTGGGGAATAATGGATGTCCTAGAGGGTGACTATAGACTACCAGGTGACCTTTGGGGGGAAGAGTTCCATCTTGGGCAGGTGCAGATGTGGGGGGAATCTTCAATGCGAGGGGTATTCAAAATCGTTAAACCGGCTTTACTGAGGAGGAATCATCTTTATACGTTGCATAGGGCCTTCTTCTCTCCTAATAGGCTATCTAAGATGAGGGGAGGCGAGGAAGTGTTATGTGCAAAATGTGGCTTGTCAGGCGCTTCTGATATTCATATTTTTTCCGACTGCCCAGGGGTGTTTTGTTTTTGGCTGGAAGTGTGTATAGCTCCTTCGGCTATTATTCGGCTAAATGTTTGTCCAACCCTATTGTTAGTTAGTTTTTTGGTGCAGGAAGGGGATTAAATAATCAATAAAGATAATAGTACAATATTGTTCTATGCAATACTCTTGGCTAGGAGGGAAATTTGCAGGAAGTGGACAGTTTCTTCCTCCCCTTCGTATATAGACTGGCTTAATGCTTTGATGGCTACCTCAAGATTGGATGTGGGAACAAGTAAATTAAATAAGGAAAAGAAAATAAAGATCTTGTCACGTTTATGGAAGTGGAAGGACACTGTAGAATAAGGTACTATGTATGTATTAATAACTTGTGTCCTATGATTATAAACTTTGCTACTCTTGTGTCATGGACAGTGACTCTGGTCGGGGTCTGAATGAGAGAGCTCGGTTCTCCCTGGCATCAGTTATCTCCATGTATGGCGAACATTGTATGGGTAATATGGAGTGGTTTAAAGGCCAGAGGTGTATGAGGACAAAAAAAAAAAAAGAAGAACATAAGCAAGTTCAGACTTTACACCTGGGTCCCCAACCCTTTCCTAAAACCATACTGCACCTTGCTCATCACATCATGCTCACCCATTCCTCAATGCGCCATAAGACAATTTGCCCCAAGATTTTCATTGAGGAGTCTAGGAGTGAAATCAGGCAATAGGATTTGGGATCACTGCAGTTTCCCTTTTTATACATGGGAACAATGTGCGCAGATTTCCAGAAGGGAGGGATTTCTACACTCATTGCTACATTTAAGACATTTAGCATTATAGGCGCCCACAACTTAGAATAGCTTTTATACAGGTCTATTGGGATTGCATCAGGATAAGGCGCTTTGTGACTTGAGCTCTCTTGCAGAGGCAGAATCACTTCCTCCAGAGTAAATGTGATGGACAGATTTGGGGTATAACCAAACAAATCATCCATTTTCTCCCCAAGGATCCCTCCAAGGAAGACACTGCATAAATGAATCACCCACTCGTCAGGGGGAATATTACAACCCAGCCCCTCACAAAAAAAAATACTCCAGCTAAACCTCCATTTCTCCTATTTTGTATTCATTTCACACTTCTGATCCCAGTCCATTGAACCTAAAGTAGACAGTTGACACATGTTTCTATAGCTATTGATCTGGTCATGCCATCTCCGTCAGGACCAACATTCAATTCAAGAACCATCCACTCAGTGGAGTGTGGAGTTTTCTTTATGTCACAGTTTTATCCAGGCCTCGAAAAATCATAAAAATGTTACCAGATCTGCAGGTCGAGTAACTTGAATAATCTATTCAACCATAACTGTAATGTACTTGACAAGTAAACGGGTCTCAAATGGTGTGATCCTAGGCAAGTAATTTAGTTTATAGAGTTGCCTTTTCCTTCATTCTCACATATCAGTGTACCTTCAAATATGTTAGCGCATCATTTCTGCTGTAGAAAAAAAGTTCTGTTTCATGAAATAGACGAAACGTTTGCGCCATGTATAATCTAGCCCACATATAGGGGACACATGATCCTTTACTTGCCTCTTAGTTCACTAATAGCATTGCTACGAGGGCAGGAGGGTTTAATAAATATGTTACTAAAGCATGATGTGGTCACACACTGTCATTTACAGAAAGAACATTTCAAAGAAACGTCCAAAATCCTTCCAACTAACTTGCAGCTTTACAGATAAAAATATATGCCACTACCAAATCTGTGAAAATCTGGCTTCAGAAAACATATTTATTCTTTGCACATCACCAAGTTAAGTGTTCTTGCCTGTTTTCACCCTATTAAAATATGTTTTTGATCACACAAAAGTACAGACAATGGGCTTTCACAACTACTGAAATATATTTTGAAATGTTTATACAGATGCCTTAGCTATTTAAATGTTGTGTGTTAGGAAACAAACCTCACTTTTAACCTCTGTCTCTGAGCTCAGAGCAAATGTGACAATGACAAGATTTAAAGGCCTCCTTCACTTTCTGACTGAACAGATCACCTGTTATATGTCAACTTGCCAGAAGGGGCAAGGAAGTCCTCAAAATAGCTCGACCTGGTAACATATGACTTGCCATATAATACCAGCACTGTCTTACAGAGCAAAGCAAAAGGACTGGAACCATGTGAAAAAGCAGATTTCCTACAGCTAGTAAAACACATGCAATTAAGTTGCATCAGGGCAAACAAATTGGTGGTAATCCACAACTGCTTTCTTATGCCACAACCTCAGTTTAGATGGAGTGTGATAAAAGTTGGATACCATCCAAAAATGTTATATTATATAACTGTGGCAGTAATCAGTAGAGAAACCCTAATCTCCAAGACCATAGCTTGGTCAGTAAGACTGGAGGTGTGTGAGCTCCAGATTTCCCAATAATCATGCTGGCACATAATGTTAAAATATATATGACAACATTCAGGGCACACAAGAGGGGCTTAAGGGGCAGCGGAAAGGAAAAGAAACAGGGATAGGTAGGGGCACTATGTGAGAGAAAGCACATTATTTAGTGAAATAACTATAATGTTTGAAGATTTTCCAAACGGAGAGAGAGTGTGTGTGTGTGTGTATTTTTGTCTGTGTGTACAAATACCTAGTAAAAATCTGACAGGCACCTAAACATACCCAAATGAAAGCACCTGTACCCAACTATTTATCAAAAAGTACATTTATTTGGGGAGTATAGCACCCCAAACACACTCCCCTCAGAAGCTACGCCCCTGCCAATCTCCTCAAACAATCTATCTGCAGTCTAGCAAAATCATACAGAAAGCAAATTACACGGATTTGATGTATCGCAGAAATTGTTGACGGGACAGAGTTTGAAAAAAGAACAGTCAGCATGGGTGCAAGCATCAACATGTATTGCCTTGGCATTTGATTGATGAGGGTCTTCAATCTCCACATGTTTAAAAGTCCCTGACCTAGGGAGATGGTATTGAATTAAAATGCATTGAAAGGAGGTGATTATCCTATAACTGTAAATGTACAAATTCAAACCATCTGTATCCAGGTGCAACGATCAAGCACATTTACCACACATTTCAAGAAACTTCTAAAAACATAAGCCCTGCTTCCAATACACACAATCAGAAAAATAGTAATATTGGCTTTGCAGAAATGTCCAATCCGACCACAGATACCTTGGCAGCTGTAGTTGGCAAAGTGAAATCAGGTTCTCCTCTGGACCCTGCACCACCAAGGGATTCTTGCCAAAGTAGCACAATGCATCCTCCCCACTATATTAGAAATGTTAAATCTCCCATAAACAGAGGAATGGTACCCTTGGAATGGAAACATGCCATGATAAAGGCTTTAATAAAAAGAAAGTCTAACTTGGACCCTCTTTGCCCAGGAAACCACAGACCTATCTCGCTGCTTCCAGGTCTGAGCACAATACTTGAAATTCATGATCTGAAGTCTCATAGACATAAAATACTTCCACCCACCCTGCCTCTGCACCTAGACTCTACCATCTGTGAGTGTACCGTGCCAGGTGATGCCACCACAGTCCTGGACTCATGGAAGTGGGCCTAAGATGCTTATCAGCGGAACCAACGCATCCTCTCTCCTGAGCGATGCATCTCGGAACAGAACCGACGCATCCTCACCTGAGTGGCACATCCTTGGGTTGCACTGACACATCACTGCTGCTGCATGGATTAGACCTGTCAAAAAAGATTTGCATCGCCATTGCATCCCCAGTGCTTGGATTCTATGCATCGCCTTCTGAACCACTGCTGCACGATGCTTTTTACGACAGCCTCGATGATGAAGCCGAAGCTCGGCATTGTACCTTCACTGCTCATTGGAACTGACGCATCACCTCGACTGCACAGTGCATCCTCTAAACTGGCCTTCCCATTGCAAGTCCTCTGGACAGGATCCTCAACATTGATACAACAGGCCGAATCACAGTCAGCCTGAATTTGTGACTTTGTTCCTGTCCGGCACGACCAGATATCCTCGATACCTCTTTGTGCATCTTGGTGCTATTTTTATTTTAATATTTTAAATTCAACCACTCCTGTTCTTCTCATTAGATTATTTTCGTTTGGGTCTTCTTTCATTTATTATATTTTGTGCGATGTTTCTAACTTGGTGTGGAAGCTCTTTTTACTGTTTGAAGTAATGCACAAATACTTAACATGCTGCCTCTAAGTTAAGCCTGACTGATGTGTGCCAAAGCTACCAGAGGGTGAGCACAAGTTTATTTAGGGTTTGCCTGGACCTTGTCCTGAGTAGAGCTGTGATTGTTGCTTCCCAGGGCTCATATCCCAGTCAACCAGCGACCCAATTTTTAACAGTGACCTTTCCAATGTTAACACTTTAAATAAAGTTGTTTAAAAAAGCAGGTTTACAAAAACACTTCTTAAGTTAGTCACTGATTGACAAATCTTTACCTCAGAACTGATAAACACTGAACATATAAAGGAGCAGCAGAGCAAAGTCTATCTCCTACGGAAACAGGTGGTAATAATAATGTTATCTACCTAGGTACGTCCCAACAGGAGCCTAAGCAATGCGCTTCAGCAACAAAAAGGATATAATCATGGCACCTTTCTCTGAAATGCAGCTCGCATTGGAATGATGTTTTAGAAATTGATATGGTAGTTCTTAGGATGGTAAAAAAGTTAATTTGGCATCAAATATGTTCGGTTAATGCTCAGAAAAATATAACTAAACAATATTCAACAGCACTCCTTTTTATCGAAAGTAAAAAAAAAAAAACATATAAGTCAGAAAAACAAATATCCAAAGCAGCCACAAAGCCACGTAATTTCAGAGTTCATGGGTGCCAGAAGAAACAGTGTTGCTGAGACATGCATGTAGCTACTGTATTTAATAAAGTATCATTCTCCTTCATTATAAACTCGAGTTTCCCCATTCGCATATTTGCCTGGTTGCAACTTGGAATCCACTGAGACAGAAGCTCACATGCTACTCATGGCAATGCCAATATCTATTTTCGGTGCAGTGAGGCAATAGCATCCTTACCCCTTAGGTGTGTCCTACAACCCACAGTTTTATCATGTGAAAGATTTTAAAGTAATATTATTCATTTCTAGCATGATGTATATTTCCTCTATGTGCCTGATATTTGGCTACATTGTTTGTTGATGATAAAAACGGTGTTTCTGTGATTTGTTGGGTAAGTGGACTTTCTGATAGCTCAATGTTTAAAAATGGCTCGAAAAAATGTAAATTCTGCTGCAGCTTGGATGTGAATGGATTTATTTTACATTCAGATCATTAATGTATGTAATTAAGAATCTGTGGGGTCCGTAGGTTGTCCGGTGACACAATATATTTGAAAATCAGGGTTTTTGTCACCAATCTAAACAAGGAAACTACGAACAGTTCTGGCACCTAATATATTTCCATTAAATATATTGAATGAATAAATTGCAAAACTTCTATTGAAAACAGTGGAAAAGTTACTTTATCTAGTACTCTAGCCTAAAATGGCCTGTGGAGCCTTTGCCTTGGAGCTAGTTGTCCCTTTCCTAAACAAATCATACTCAATGCTTCTTTAAGAGTATGTGACAGTTTATAGATAAAATGTAGATACTTTAATGATCGTGTTTCATAGGGAGTCGTTCAATGTTACAATTTTCCCTATTAGCGAACCTCGATCTGATGAACCCAATGTAAGAAAGAGAAGCACCAAGAAGAGACCAAGGAGCGAGGGGTATGGAGGAGGGGATAAATAAAACATGCCATGGAGAAGGATTCTTGGTCGAGGGGGCCAGGTACTTGCAATATCAAACACAGTGAGCCATGAAAAAGGGCTAGGGGCATCCAGAGAAATGAAAAAACAAAGATTCGGGGAAGAGGAATAGTATTATGGGCAACGTTAAGGAAATAAGGCTTTGAGTGTAAAAGAGTTTAAGGCATGGAAGTGGTTATCTTCTTGTAGAAGTCTAGCCCAAAAACAAGTCCATTTTGATGAAACTGGCATTCATCAGGCTCATTTGACAAACATAGCTTTGCCAATAAGGCATTTCTTTCATTAGAATGGACACATTAGTTTGTATCTGTCTGCTGTTTTTCATGAAGGCCGTGTAGCTCCACTCTTATCCTATTTACTTAACTTGCCAGGGTTGACTATTTTGCACAGCGTTTCTAATTTCAGTAGTTGGAGGCCACTGAGGAGAGCCCCCCCAACATCCCACTTCACCAGTTGTCCACTCAAATGGTTCTCTTTGGTGTCTCCCTCCTATGCCACTGCATACGAATCATGGCAGATGCATGGGCGGATGCCTTATGGCCTGTCCACCCACAGCTGATTCCCATCTCTTATATGCATGCATACTGTGATCTTACCTGGATGCTATTGTCTGTGTCTTGTTATGTACTTAAAAATACCAATGAAAAAATAGTTGGTAAAAAAAGAATGGAGAACTATTTCTTATATCATTGTAAAACCTGCAAGTGAGAGGGTTGGCGAAGCATCCAGTCTTGGATTTTGTAAGCATCATCTTTACGTTTTTACAGTACGATCATACCGGACTAGACTAAGTGCAGCATAACGTTGAAAGTAATTCCAATATGATGCTGCTTATCGAAGAAATTCTGCCCTTTGAATCTGTTTTATCTGATCCTTCAATGCATATATAAAAACTTCGTTCACAATTAGTAGCTTATAAAACGTTTATTTCACAAAATATTTGAAAAACGTTTTGCACTGTCTTGTGTAGAGACGTAGTGGGACACACATTAATTCTTTAAAAAAGTTCATAAACACATGTAAAGAAAAATAAATATATTAATATGTACAATTCGTGGTCCAAAAATAGGAAGATAACTAAACTACTAACATTTAAAACGATAAAGCTGTGGACTTTCAGATTCAAGATCTGCCATACTCTGTCAAATAGTTTCCTGAGGATGTTTCCTATATATAAAAGTATAAAAAAACGTTGTTGGGTCAGCCTTCTTAAACATTTTAGTTGCCACTGACAACTAAAAAGATTTCAAAAAGGAAGCTCAGCAAAGGTCCTTTAATGAGACCCGAAAAACGTCAGATATTTAGATAAAACTTTGATGAGGGCTGAGTGTTGTCAATGTCCTAGCAAGACTCACTAGAATAGATATAAGGAGCCCTCATTGACAGGTACTTGTCATTATCGAGCGTCTCTGTATCGGGTTTTTAAAACGTTGATGTTGATATTAATCACATTTTCTGTGAAAAATGACGACGGGTATTGAGCAGATCTGAGGCCGGCGCTACGGTAGAAACACCTACAGGGCCTCAGTATGAGACATAGCTGACGGCAGGCCGGACACAGGTGCATCCAAAAGTCACCCATTGCTTCTCCAGTTTGTACTTCAGGCTGCAGCCCTTCTGTTCCCGGCGCAGCACAAGGATTTGGTGCCTGATAGGAATGGAGTTTAAACGGAGGTCCTTCTGCCCCTCAGAGTCGAGGCACATGGAGTGGAGGCAGTTGGCTTGCACGATGACCTCAGGGTTTCTGTTCACATCCGTATCTACACTGCAAAGAAAGGACAATTTAAAGTTTAAAATGATGGCGCATCATGAGACTTTCCTAGCACATGTAGTAATAGCGGTGTACCTTACAGGTGTGGAGAAATATCATTCATCCTGGTCATTGGTTACTTTATGCAATAAGATTCCAGTAAGAGTCTTGTGGTGGTCCTTGCTTCCCTGTTTCCTTTACTCATTTAGAAACTTCCTCCTTTCTTCTTGCTTCTTCATTTGTCATTTTACCTTCTGTCTGTCGCCCCCTCCTTGCCTCCCCTCTTTACTTTAACCTACCGTTTTCATCGCTCTTTTGCTCTTTCCCACATTGCCTGCCTCTGTATTCCCGTCCTAATTTATAATCCTTTTTATGTCTTCAATCCCACCTTTATTGCTTCCTTGGTCCTCTATTACCTTCCTGTCTTCCCTTTTTATAGTGTACCACAAATGAATGGTATTTTGTGACCACCATATCTGGCCCCGTTTTCACTGTTTCATCCCCACCGCAGGTGCCCATTGGGAACAAATTATGAGCTATGATCGTCTTTTTCACTTGTTCCCTAAGTTCACCCTTGTTCTACAGCTGGTATTACAGTCCTGTGTTTTATTCAAGAGAGTATATACTTTTACAAATGTTTAATCCCCCATTAGCTAGAGTAGGTTACATTACCTCATTCGAGGTGCTGATTAACACAAATAATGTTCTTGGAAACCTCAAGCTGTGTAACATTGATGATACAACAGCTCCCCACAAAGAAAGAATCCATTTCCAGGAATGAGACCAATACATGGGATGGTCGCTCTTCTGTGGTTATAGGTTTCTGGGCTACTGCTACTGAAGGCTTCTCAGCCAAGCAAGCACAGATCCCAGCACTCTTTCATGAGCCCAGCACTTTTTCATGAGTACACCTCCGCATTCGCATTACTCCATTTTGCCAGAATATTGCTCGTCTTTCTAAAGGACTAGTGAAACCCAGAGTTAACGAGTTAAAGAGTTAGGAGGTTTCGCTAAGATGTTAGGTGTCTTTCACCCTTAACTATTTAAAGATTGGCCTACATAGGCAAGTGGCATTACAATGTGTTGGTTGTTCGTCGCCCTATGTGATATCTTTCCTTTGTTTTTTTGCTTTAATCCTTCGTTTCAGTGTGCATGTTCTGACATACAGACTCACTCAGAAAACCTAGTAGGCAATTTAATCAGAAACCTCATTTGACAAATTAAGGGTTTTATTATTAAATTTGGCTTACTCTACTTGCACACATTCAGCCACCTCAAAGAATTAAAAAGGCACTCAATGTTAGGGTTATCAGTTTGTGGAAGCTAACTTGGTAGATGATTGATGCATGACTACACACTGGCAGTGGTGGCCACCAGATTGGCTCAGCAAGTAGGATCTGTTGTCTCCATGTCATGGAGTGGAGTATCACTTCACTAGTCTGAGAAAAAGAGGTATTTTAAGTGACATAAATGTTTTAAATAATAATATTATCAGCATATTTGCTGAACATCAACTCCCCCCATCCAGCGAAATCATTATTCTTTCTAAAATATACTGTGAATACCCAACGTACAAAATATAACTTGTAGATTTAAAAAAAAATTTAGTGTAGCATTTGATTTTATAGAAAGAAAATCGACCCATTTTTTATTTCTTTCCAAGGAACTTTTCACAATTTCTAACAAGGGAATTCAGTGAAGAAAGTTTGTGGGCACTTTAACGCATTTGTTCATTAAAAACTTACTTTGGTGCTGTAAGATATACTGATGCAGATGCAAATTCTTAAGACTAGCTGTTTATATGCAATAAAAGGTAAGTCGATCAGGTCTGCTTTGTGCTCCATTGTTGAAACAACAGTTACTTTATGTTCAACGAGACCGCCGCTTTACGCTGCACGTGTATCTGACATGATTTCTATTTTTAGATCTTCACAAGCACCAGACTCAGAAGTGGCTGCAATCATTATGCATAAGCAAGAATCAAACGGGTAGGTTGCTTCCCTTACTCGTGTATTCAATTTCCTCAACACCTCAGTGGGAACAAAACAAGAGTGGCATGGGAGATGACCAAGGTTCTGGCCTTTGGTATACCTCCTTATCCTCTGTATGTGGGAAAATATAACAACTGTCATGGAGCTGAATGTTTATCGTGTATCCACAAATGCTTTTCCTATTCATTCAGGGGATCCCTTGGGCCTCGACCTCTTCCACTGGTTAAATGCTGATCTCCTGGTAGTCCTAGCCCTAGTCTTGCCCCTTCCCTCCCTCTACCCATGAAGCCTCCCTGTCACTGCCTGTCCTCTCATTCCTAATTCATTTCTTTACTGTATACTTTTGAAGCTGTTTCCCAAGAGTATTCAGTGAATCATAAATAAACAAATCGATACATCTATCGCCATGGGATGATTAGATTTCACCACTTAAAGATATATGAAAATTCATGCAGCAAAATGGAGCAGATGCCACCTTTATCGGAGCCCCCGACTATTTCAGAAAGAGTTTAGTATAACATAAATAATGAAATCACACTGGCAAATCATTGTTGGGTCTTTCAACATGTTTATAGTTAACAGCAGCTCGGATGTGCCTCCAATATATATATATCCGCCCAAACTGCCTTTACCAATTTTTAAATACATACAATTACAATTAATGAATTCTTAGCTAATGTATTCCTCAAAAGAAGTACACATTGGCCCTATTTGGACAAGGCGTATCATATCAGTACCTGGAGTCCCAAGGTGTGAGCGATCGGCTACTAATGTCTGTCAGCATCCTGTCTTCGGCACCAACATCGATGGCCCGGAGGTCAATTCTCGCGCTGTGAGGGAACCTGACACTCCCGTTACCAGGACACCTCTCTCCATTCTTCGCTGCCAAGTCTTTTTCTGGATGATTTTCGTGAGACAACTCTTGGCCAAGAGGTTCAGTCGGAATTAAAATTGCTGGGGAACAAAGTGCCAGAAGAGAGAAGGCCTGTAAAAGTAAACGGGGAAATAAAAATGTAAAATGTTAAAGGAATAAAGTGGCAATCTTTGGTCAAGTACGATTTGGCCGAACATCGTGTACTATAATTTTACAAATATTTTTTTGGGAAAGAATGATACAGCATTTGAATTGTCTGGGAAAGGGTTTTCCTTATTATGTGGTAGCTGTCACTTAATGCTGTGTGATAAAAAGCTAGGCTTATGCTAAAAAGACTTCATGAAGCATGCCTTTCAGTGTCACGTCAGCGCTCATGGACACCATGCACAAATATCTGCCTCCCACCAAGGACATCCATTCTGCAGCATTGTACCTTATCAGTAGAGGCCTCTTCTAAGAAACCGTATGTAGCATCGTCTTAAAGTGAAAACGTCTTCAATAAAGAACAGTTTTATAAGGACTGCAAATTGTCTTACTCGTTCACTGCTTGTTAAATACACGCTCAGTGCGTCAACACAACCCTCCTCAACTTACTCACTTCTTGCTAAAACATATAACACGCAGAGTTGTCATTATTCCTAGTTTTGCATTCAGATATTCAGAACTTATCACCAGCAGAGTACAGATATAGAAAGAGTTGATTTGAAAAGGCCTCAATTCTATCGCATTTGGCCATATTAATTACAGACACTGCTGTGGCCCGACCTGCAAAGAGCCCTAACATTCCACCACTGCAGGTCATCTTTGTCTGCCAGCACAGAAACCGAAGGAAACGTAACAGCAGCCTGGCTTCCACGTGGATGTGACTATTCTGGGCCTGACCGGATGTGCACCTCAAAGAAAGTAAATTTGCGGTAGAACGTGTTTACCAAAGATCACACCGTTGTTAAGTGGCCTAACTAGTAGTTGATTAAATAATTTCTAAACCTACGGTATACGGTATGGTATGTATGGTATACGTTTATGCTGAAAACAGTTTATTATTTTGCTATTTCATAGAAGGCAGATGGTTTTTACAACTAAGGGTTTCTTACCACAATTGCGCATGCTGAGGTCTTAAAAGTCATTCTGGTCTTCTGGTTTTCTTTCCAATGGGCCTTTATCGGTCGTGAGTCTGGGAGTCTCTGCTTTGGGAACACTCCTTAAGCCGATTTATAGGACTTCTCGGGACTCTTGGGCTTTCCATAGTGGAGTACACCTTGGTTCACCTGCTTCCAGATAACTTTCCCCCAGTTTTACTCGTACTTGCCCTGGGTCTTCCTTTCCTTCAGGGAAGTTTTGTTTTTCTGCCAGTGGAGAGACGGGGATGCGTAAATGAGGACAGAGTAACTCCTACTGCATGCTCGCCTGGATATCCTGGCGACAACACACAAAAAGGAACTTTACCCGTTCTTTCCCTGTACAGAGTGATTTATGATTTTGAACTGCAGCCACCCCAAGGCCGCGAGTGGCTTCTCTTCCTTTTCGGATTATATTTACCGTTGCAGCACGTGCACACAGGTGCAGCTTGGCATTTCCATGGCTGCTTCCGCATCCGCCCTCAATGACGTCATCTTATCCCTCAGTCTAAGGGACCCTGAGAGGGAGCTCGCCAAAGCACAATCCTGTCTCACTTTCGGTTAATATCACTGTGTTTTGGGAGAGTTTTGTGGTTTGTCCAGTCACAGTTTTGACTCATAAAAACAGATGGTTAATGTGCCTGCTACTGTACTACAAAGCACATCATTTAACATTCAGATTGGAGATTTTGTTTTATTTACATAGGTAAGTGGGCGACTGATTTTGACACTGAGATTATTTGTTACTTCAAGTTCATAAGTTGCAATCATACCAGCATGGCACATTGATGTATTTACCAGCATGAAGGAGCTGCATGCAAACTGTAAGTCATGGGTTTTGATCTTTATTATGATTTTCTCAATCTGTTGCTTTTCTTAGATTGCAAACAAGGGTTCCATTAGCAAGTAATAAAGTCTTATCAGTGCAAAGGACCACAGTCACTGCATTACGGTTTATTGGATGACTTTGTGTTTCTCTCACTTCACTCTCAACATGTAATGTCTACATCTACGGACAGTTAGTGATTCCTACACCTTATAAGTTATAACTCTCAGTGTCTTATGGAACATTTCTTGTGCTTTGAGGCACACACGTATGTTTATTGTACCACTGTTTGTGATGTAAAGTGCTCTCACACATTACACTGGGAAGTCTAGAGCTATTAAAGGCATTTCAAAAGTAAGTGCCACTTACGTCAATATTTGTGTAATTATTCATACAGACAGATAAATCTGGCATTCTTACAGTGCAAGCACATCTCTTAAATAGAGAGTTGGACAAAGCTAAAAACCTGCCTTAAAAAGCATGGATTTTATTAGGAACTAGTAAAGTGATAAAATGCTGTGTCTTTGTTTTCTTCTCTTGCTTTGGCATCTAGGTCTTAGGCTCCCATAGCTCTCTTCCATTATTACACTCAAACATAAGGTGGACTGATACCCCTTTTAAGCAGGCCTTTGTTTGGGCCAAGCAGGAAGTGTAGCTAAGAAAGTCCCCTCACAGCAGGTACATGTAAAAGGAAACATTTTTGCCAGGGAAGGTCTTTCTTCAGATATTACTGTTTCTTTTAGGTTCATCCTCCCATTCACAGCTTATAAAAGTGATAGAAATTGTGACATTTACAATAACTAGAACCATTTTGGGTATCTTTTCATCCAAATATCTCCATTTGGTCTCTCAAATATAAAGATACAATGTTTTTGTTTACAGTGATGTTCAGCTTAGTTAGTGCAACATCGCAGTTTTTATATTTGACTGGAGAAACACCAAACCGCAGCAAGCAGAATGTGACAATAATGTACAACGTCCTATGTAAAACTGCTCTGCTGCTGTTGCATTGTACGGTGTATAAATAGCGTTAGTGACACAGCATGCTCTGGCTAAATACATTCTGAGCAGTGAAGGTGAAACCTCACTACTAATAATGTAACGCCAGCTGCATTATGGTAGCAGCAGTAAACAGGACAAAGGCATTTAGGAACCAGTACTTCTTTATCTCGTTTGACACTACTGCAAACAAAAGGAACACCCTGTGGTAGCTAAGTGCTTATCCATTCTCTTTATGTTTAGCTTCTCAACCTGTTAGGCATGACATCGCAATCATTGAATTGCAAAGCTGCTTAGCTGGGACCACTGCTCCCCTGCACCGGTCCAATACGGCAGTGGCTATTCCATCAGAAGCATTTGCACATTTTCATTAATTTCTTTCTGCTGCATCTCCTCTGGTGGCCCTTTTGGTAGCAGTGTTTGCCAAGCTGATTGTAAAATTGCCAAGACTCCAAATTTAGAAGAACATTTCCAGATTGCAGTTGAAGAATCCAAGGGCATACACAGCTCCACCACTGTCTTAAAAAATGAGGATCAGCTTCAACCCATGCTCTTCTCACTGGTGATAGATGGACCCACGATGCTCAAGGTGTAATGACTGCCTGAACCTATGTAGTAATTACTTACTAAGGGGGTTCCTTGGCATACTGCTTAGGGTGCATCTACTGGCACTCCCCTGTGGGGAGTTGGATGAGGAGCGCTCTATGCCAGTTGATTACCTTGATGCTGCAACAATTCATCTACATTCATCTAAATTCTGTTACTTTGAATTGTGTGAGTTTATCCTCTCAAACAAGGAGACAAAAGATAGGCAAAGTGTCTGTTGTAGTTTCAAAATAGTGTTTTACTACACAGGGCATAATATGTGCTTGCTCATCCTGGCATAGCATCCTAATTATGCTGCAGACTAGAGCTAGATTATTAAAGTTCTCCTTCTCTCAATTGTCTTTTTTCTTTCTCAGAACCTGTTCATGCAGTACATAGAATGACTGGTGAGAGTAAAAGAGGAATTTGAAACTACAGTAGACATGCTGAGGCATTATACATGGGAAGAAGAGTGAGCAGACTTAAGATGGTGAAGGAAGAGCGTAGATTGTAATGGCGAATCTGCGTCCTGGGAGAAGTGCATGTTTTGTGATAGCTGTGAAATATCACACACGGATATTAACACTACAAAGCTCCTGACAGTTTTTATTTGAATGATTGAGTACTGATTTGCTGAGTAAGTTTTGTGTTGTTGTAGACAAATCACCCTTGACCTTCAAGAAGCATGTAAAGAGAAACTAACATGGAAGGAAAACAATTTTAATTGAAATGTAATGAATTTTCTGCAGTTGTAATTAGTTACTCACCGTATAGAGTGTGGTAAAGTTTGATAATGAAGCTGCCAACAAGTTCATCACTTTAATGACCCGAGACAAGCGGTCTCATGCACCAGAACATAATAACGATTGAAGTTGCTATTGATCTGTGGGAATATTGTAAGCAGTGTTATACCATTTGCAGTGCAGCACATGAAAGAGGAAAATACCATGGACTATATAATTACTCCCACTGTTGTTGCCTCTGTTGCACACTCAAATTGATTCTGAGTAATCATGAGCCCTCGGTTACCCCAGTAACTCCTTTGAGATAGATGGCTCTTTCTTTGTTGTATGTCACAACATTCTTAATTACTTGTTTCGTTCAACTAGACATTGAAATATATACTGACTCAGATTCAATCAGGCACAACAACAATGTCAGAAGTTTCAAAGTGTGAAGCTTGCAAAGTTTAAAATAGATAGGAGCAGTTTAAAGAGCCCTTGGTGCCAATGGCACAAAAGGCCATTAGTGGGCTGTTATATCTCAGTTAAAGACCTGTCAGATTTGCCACTCTCAGCACCTCTCCTACCCCACCCCTCATCCTTTGCATCACCACATCCCTCCCTGCTCTTCCTGTCTCCGAGGGACAGTCATATCTCCATTAAACAAAGTCCTGGAGTGCCTGCCCCACCTCTCAGACCTTCATTCTGCCCTATCTGCAGCCACACCTCTTTTCCATACCTTTACCTCCCTATCTGTTTTCCAGTCAACATCCCAGAGTTATAATACAGCCCATCCAGGTAGGGGCGCGCAGATAGATACATTTTGCAGAACAAACAAACATGCTTTACATTAACTAATGTGAAACTTGCCAAATTGCCTACATTTTGGGAGCAAAGATAAACCTGTCACCTTTCCCCATTCACATACTTGTATATTATTCAAAGGAAGGTTATTACCTCATTGTTTGCTGCTTCATTAATAACCTCCAACATGCTCACAAATTTTGTGATATGTGTTTTGTTAGAAACCTCTCTCTCCTAGTTTTAGGCAATATGCAAAACAAGGGTTTATAAAACTGTTACCTATCTTGTGTGGTCAATTTGAAGAGAAATATCAGTTGCAGCAAAACACTTTGCCTATCACAATATAAACTTTGGAATTAAATTTCACCTGGAAGGTGCTAGTCTAATTGTAAGGAATCCCCAAGGTGCCTCCTGCGTTATCTGTCAGCATTCACAGGGATTCCGGTTAAATCATATCTCTGTTCTTGGTAAAACCTTCATGTTTCTAAGTAAACATAATGTGCTGTGTTACAGAATTGGTTTTTATCAATGCCTGTTCTTACCAATGCTTGTTTGCTAATGTGAGCAGGTGTAGACATGTGCTTCTAATTGGTTGTGGTGTAGACATGTGCTTCTAATTGGGTGTGGTGACTCATCCACATGTTGAAACTCCACTGCTTTCCTGAATGGCTATAAATAGCAGAGTGAAGCATGCCTCCCTGCTTGGCTTTGTTTTGCTTCCTGATCTCAGCGTCTGATTTGGCAGTCCAAATCCTGTTGTCATCCTCGTATTCAGGACTTTTGAGGCAATTCTTTTCTTCGTTCCTGTACCAGCTGACACCAGGCATTCCTCCAGCACACCGGAAAAGACTGCTGCTAAGTGACTAGTATTCTCCAGTGAGTTTCTTCTTTGAGTGCCACGCTTTCCTAGAACAGATGGTGTATTTCAGACCTCGTATTTTGGCAGAGTGCTTATCTTGAAGAGACAAATGCATTTCTGAACATTTTACATTATTGTTGTAGTTACTTGCATAAATGTGCTTCAGGAAATCTGCTTGAGCTCAAACACTACAAAAAGTGACAATGCAATTTTAAAAGAGCATTTACGTGACTTTTCTTTCTCTAATAGCATAAGTCTTGGATTTAAATTGTGTCATTCATGCCTGTGTTTCAGGTTTGAGGAATTTGCTTCTGAAGGGTTTTTCACACACACAGTGAAACCAAACCAAACTGTGCCACCCTAACTGTTTAAACCCAGAGTGGACATTTGCATTTCTTGGATTGTTTTTGTTCCTTTTAGTTTAACCCTATGCATGCAGGAAAGTTATACATGATATAATGAATGCCCTTGTTTGTCTTTCTTGTACATGATAAGTGCAACCACAGTTCTAATTGTAGTGTGCAACAATGAATCTCTATGAAGCCAGCCCTAGTGTAACAGTACTTATTGTTATGGTATTCAGTTTGGGTTTTTGGTAATGCAGTGTTAGTAATTGTGCCAACAGTTATTATTATCCAAGAAAAGTGCTGGAGCATCCCAGTGTTCTTCTACTGCTCCTGTGCCCATATCAGAAAGAGAGATTCAGTTTCAAGGAAGTTGAGTGCACTAACTCTACTATCACTCTTTCAACAACAACCTGCCCCCGAAGGCACAGGGTGCCTGGCTGGACCGACAAGACATGGCAGTGTTTTGTCTCTTTCTCTTCCACTCCCCCTTTCCTTTTGTGACACCTGCTGGGTTTTCTGTATCCACCAGGAAGTGCTGAGATGTGTTCCACGAGGTCGGGGGATATGCCATCGCCCATGAAGACATCCTGCTTTTTAGGTGAGTGGCCCCATCTCAACATAAAGCCAAGCCAGAACATACAGGGCCTGGGCGATGGATTCCTCAATGGGTACTTTCAAAGGTTTAGCACAGGCTTTACCAGCTGATCAGGATGCTCCTTATTTATTACATTTAACTAGGGCCCTAGCGAGATTACAGAAGGAAGTTCTTTCCTCAAAGCAAGAGAACCTGGAGTTGCATACTGAACTACAGCAGTATAAACCACAAGACACACCCTGGGGAGGAGTCAAACTAAGACAAAGATCTCCAGTACTACAGGCCCCTCGTTTTGACCCGTCTAATCACGTTCCTATACCCAACCCATGCAGGTAATGGTCACAACACCAACCCCTGTGCCCTTAGCTCCTCCAGAAACATTTTTGGGAGATAGTGTCAAGTTCAACTTTGTTCTTAACCAGTGCCAGCTACAGTTTTTGTGTCGGGCAGCTGCATTCTCCGACAATGCTGCAAAGGTAGCTTTTATTATCTCTTATTTGGGAAGCAATGCAGCTAACTGGTCTATTCCGCTGGTGGAGCGCAATGACCCTATACCATATGATTTCAACCTGTTCAAGGAAGCCTTGCGGAAACTGTTTGACAAACACCTCTTTGTGCAAGCCAGTGACAATGAGTTGCTGAATTTGCGCCAGGGAAACAAGAATCTACTGTCCTACATCACCTCTTTCAATCGGTTGGTGGCAGAGACCGAGTGGCCCGAGGAGAAAAGGACCTCCCTTTTCTATTGTGGCCTTCGGGACAATCTCAAGGATGTTCTAGCCCAAATTGTGGAACCTCTTATGGAGTGTTCCGAGTTCATTGATCTGGTGGTACAATTGGATCACCGCTTGAGTGAACGTAAGGAAGAAAATCTCTGGGGCGACACATGCTTAGTGGTGCTCAAAACTGAGAAAAAGAGTCCACCATTCCCACTCATGATACACCCGAGCCCATGCAAATTGGCAGTGTGCGGGCCCACTATCTAAGGAAGAGAAAGAATGTAGGAAAAATTTAAACTGTGATTATACTGCGGTAAGGCAGGGCATTTTGCTCAGGAATGTCCTAACAAACCTACTGCTCCAAAGAAAGACATCGGAGCTGTAACAGGGCCTGAATTCTCTCTTCCTGACCAGTCAGAAAACTAACTGGCTCGATAACTTCTGAGACCATTTTATCGAGCGCTTCTTTCAATATGGTCTCACATCTTCTGGCTAATACCACCAGTCCAGTACTTCAACATCTAACTCTTACTGTGATGTTAATGTTGTCCCCCCAGGTTGTAAGGTCATTCCAATATTGCTTGACTCTGGGGCTACCAGAGACTTTTTAGACTTGGGTTTGGCTAAAACCCTAAATATTACAACTGTCAGAAAAGACGTCCCTGAACCAGTCAGAGCCGTGGATGACTCAGAATTGTCCTCCGGGCTTATCGTTTATCAAACAACACCCTTGTCCATGCTTTGTGCAAACAACCATACAGAACAAATTCAGTTTGACCTCCTAGATACCCCAGTATTTTGAGCCATTTTGGGGATACCCTGGCATCAGTTACACAATCCCAAAATTGACTGGGCAGCAAGGACAGTGACATTAGACTCTAAACATTGCTGGCACTCCTGTTACCAAGACAAACCATTACTAGTGACACCCTTGCATTGTGGGTCCACACATAGGCCCTCATTCTGACCTTGGCGGGCGGCGGAGGCCGCCCGCCAAAGTCCCGCCGTCAGGTTACCGTTCCGCGGTCGAAAGACCGCGGCGGTAATTCTGACTTTCCCGCTGGGCTGGCGGGCGGTCGCCTTCAGACCGCCAGCCAGCCCAGCGGGAAAGAGGCTTCCACGATGAAGCCGGCTCGGAATCGAGCCGGCGGAGTGGAAGCTGTGCGACGGGTGCAGTTGCACCCGTCGCGTATTTCACTGTCTGCGCAGCAGACAGTGAAATACATGTAGGGGCCCTCTTACGGGGGCCCCTGCAATGCCCATGCCAGTGGCATGGGCACTGCAGGGGCCCCCAGGGGCCCCGTGACCCCCCCTACCGCCATCCGGATCTCGGCGGTCCGACCGCCGGGATCTGGATGGCGGTAGGGGGGGTCGGAATCCCCGCGGCGGTGCAGCAAGCTGCGCCGCCGCGGAGGATTCAATGGGGCCGCGGTACACTGGCGGGACCCCGCCAGTGGTGCCGGTCCGACCGCGGCTTTACCGCCGCGGTCGGAATCCCCATTGGAGCACCGCCGGCCTGTCGGCGGTGCTCCCGCGGTCCTCCGCCCTGGCGGTCAAAGACCGCCAGGGTCAGAATGACCACCATAGTATGGCTATCAAGACGGACGACACACTGTCCATTCCTGCACCCTATAAAGACCTCCATGATGTCTTTAGTGAACAGAAGGCCACCCAGCTGCCGCCACATAGGTCATATGATTGTCATATAGACTTGATTCCAGGGGCAACGCTATCATGTAGTAGGGTGTATGCTCTTTCTGAGCCTGAGAATCGATGCCTGCAAGACTACCTGGATGATCTTCTGGCTAAGGGTTTCATTCGCTTTTCAACGTCACCAGTATTGTTGTCTTTGTTCTTCGTGCCCAAGAAGAATCGCGAGTAGCACGCCTGTATAGATTATCGCGCAGTGAACAAAGTGACCATAAAAAATCGTTATCCACTTCTGTTGATCCCATTACTTTTAGATCAGGTACGTCAGTCGACCATTTATACTAAACTCGACCTCCGGGGTGCCTACAACTTGATCTGAGTGATGAAGGGGGATGAGTGGAAGATAGCGTTCTGAACTAAATTCGGACTCTTTGAGTACACAATGACGCCCTTCGGGTTGTGTAACGCTCCTGCAGCGTTTCAAATTTTCATCAATGAAGTGCTGCAGGAGTTTCTGGATATCTGTGTAGTGGTATACATAGATGACATTTTGATCTATTCGTCTTTCACTGAGGAACAAATAGGGCATGTAAGAGCGGTTTTACAATGGCTTTGTGAGCATCATCTATTCGCCAAGTTGGAAAAATGTGTTTTTCACACTACAACTGTAGAATTCCTGGGATATGTGATCACTCCCGATGGAATTTCCATGGATAGGTCCAAGGTACAGGCCATCCTGGATTGGGTAGCCCCAAGATCCATCAAGGAAGTGCAACAGTTTTTGGGCTTTGCAAATTTTTATTGGAGATTTATACCCCACTTTTCTACTGTGGAATCTCCCATAACTCATCTCCTACGAAAGGGGGTTAAGTTCCTCTGGGATGCAGAAGCTGAGAAAGCCTTCCAACATCTTAAAAACACATTCACTTATGCATCCATTTTCCATCATCCCGACCCAGCTCAGCCAGTTTTCGTGGAAGCAGATGCCTCCCAAACGGCAGTGGGTGGTGTCTTGCCCCAATGAGGTCCTGAGTCTGGGCATTTCCATCCAGTAGCTTACTTCTTAAAGAAATTGCTACCCCCGAGCAAAATTACAATGTGGCAGAGCAGGAACTTCTGGCCATCAAGCTTGCCTTCCAGGAAGGTGTCACCACCTACTAGGAGCTAGACACACTGTAACTATTTACACAGATCACCGTAATTTACAGTTTTTTCAAGCGACCAAGGCCCTGACACCTCCTCAATTACGCTTGCTTCTATTCTTGAAGAGTTTGAATTTGTAATCACGTATAGGCCCGGTACTATACAACAAAAGTCAGACAGGTTGTCTAGGATGGGTTTCTCCTCTGATGTTGCGCTAGAACAGGTCAGAAGCATTATACCCCCAGAAAAAATCATGGCTGTGTGCGCTTCCTAAGAGTTCCTTGAGAAAGTACGGGTAGCCCAACACAAGGTCCCCTGTTCAACTAATGTATATGGAAAAAAGGGTTTACTATACCATGCTGATCAGTTGTACGTCCCTACCAAAGAATTACGGGATCCAGTGTTACACTGGGGTCATGATTCTGTCCTCGCAGGCCACCCGGGTGAGAAAAAAATGTTAGATCTCTGTCAAAGATGGTTTTGGTGGCCCACACTTGTGCAGGATGTCACAAGCTACGTCCATGCTTGTTCCACCTGTGTTTGGGCTAAAACCCCACATACTCCAGCCACAGGATTGTTACTTCCCATGCCAATTCTGGTGGCCCCATGGCATACCATAAGTCTGGATTTTATTTATGATCACCCAGCTTCCAATGGACACACTGTCATATGTGTGGTTGTAGATTACCTAACTAAAATGGCTCATTTTGTTCCAATAAAATGCCTCCCTATGGCTTCCAAGCTCTCTGATTTGTTTGTTCAACACATTGTACAGCTTCATGGGTTGCCCACCACAATTGTTTCTGATAGTGACCCAATTTATATCACGGTTTTGGTGTAGCTTCTGTTCCTCTGTCAGTATGGACGTCGGCTTGTCCTCTGCATATCATCCACAAACGGATGGGCAGACAGAACGGGCCAACCAATCGCTGCAGCAAGTCCTGAGATGTCACATTGACACATGATCTACTGAGTGGGATGAGGCTTTACCTCTTGTTGAATTTATATATAACAGCAGTGTCCACATGGCTACAGGAGTATCACCATTTTACAGTTGTTTTGGTTTGCACCCAAGAATGCTACCTATAACTGTGTTACAAACATCCACAAGAGTCCTATCAGTACATAAACACCATAAAGAGTTACAGGAGATTCAAAAACAAGTACAACACCATTTAAAACTCTACCAAGTTCAAGTAAAAAAACAAGCAGACAAAAGAAGGAGACCTGCTCCCTCTTGTCAGAAAGGAGATCAGGTGTGGCTCTCTTCAAAAAATCTCCATCTTGCAGATTCCAGAAAATTAAACCACCGATTTTTAGGCCCCTTTCCTATTGCCAAAATCATCAATCCTGTGGTATTAGAACTGACATTGCCAGATGATTTCAAGATACACCCCATGTTTCATGTGTCGTTACTCTGTCCCTATTCCCCTGAAACCCATGATGCCCTACCACCTCCCATGGTAAAAGTACACGGGCAATGGGAATTTGAAGTGGACAAAATTCTTGACTCCAGGCACGTCCGTGGAGTTCTACACTATTTATTGGCTTGGAAAGGCTATAGGCCTGAGGACAATTCCTGGGAACCCGTGTCCACAGTTCATGCTCTAAGTCTTACTAAAAATTCCATCTCCGGCACACTTCCAAGCCCTGCCCTTTGAGAGGGTCCTTGGTGGGAGGACTGTCAGGAATCCCCAAGGTGCCTCCTACGTTATCTGTCAGCATCCCCAGGGATTAGGGTTAAATCATATCTCTGTTCTTGGTTAAACCTTCATGTTTCTAAGTAAACATAATGTGCTGTGTTACACAATTGGTTTTTAGCAATGCTTGTTTTACCAATACTTGTTTGCTAATGTGAGCATGTGTAGACATGTGCTTCTAATTGGGTGTGGTGTAGACATGTGCTTCTAATTGGGTGTGGTGACTCATCTACATATGGAAACTCAACTGCTTTCCTGATTGGCTATAAATAGCAGAGTGAAGCATGCCTCCCTTCTTGGCTGTGTTTTGCTTCCTGATCTCAGCATCTGATTTGGCAGTCCAGCTCCTGCTGTCATCCTCGTATTCAGGACTTTTGAGGCAATTCTTTTCTTCGTTCCTGTACCAGCTGACACCAGGCGTTCTTCCAGCACTCCAGAAAAGACTGCAGCTAAGTGACTAGTATTCTCCGGGGAGTTTGTTCTTTGAGTGCCGCGCTTCCTAGAACAGCTGGTGTATTTCAGACCTCGTATTTTGGCAGAGTGCTTATCTTGAAGAAACAAATGCTTTTCTGAACATTCTACATTATTATTGTAGTTACTTGCCTAAATGTGCTTCAGGAAATCTGCTTGAGCTCAAGTACTACAAAAAGTGACAATGCAATTTTAAAAGAGCATTTACATGACTTTTCTTTCTCTAATAGCATAATTCTTGGATTTAAATTGTGTCACTCATGCCTGTGTTTCAGGTTTGAGGAATTTGCTTCTGAAGGGTTTTTCACACACACAGTGAAACCAAACCAAACTGTGCCACCCTAACTGTTTAAACCCAGAGTGGACATTTATATTACTTGGATTGTTTTTGTTCCTCTTAGTTTAACCCTATGCATGCAGGAAAGTTATACATGATGTAATTAATGCCCTTGTTTGTCTTTCTTGTACATGATAAGTTCAACCACAGTTCTAATTGTAGTGTGCAACAATGAGTCTCTGTGAAGCCAGCCCTAGTACTTATTGTTATGTTATTCATTTTGGGTTTTTGGTAATGTAGTGTTAGTAATTGTGCTAACAGTTATTATTATCCAAGAAAAGTACTGGAGCATCCCAGTGTTCTTCTACCGCTCCCGTGCCCATATCAGAATGAGAGATTCAGTTTCAAGGAAGTTGAGTGCACTAACTCTATTATCACTCTGTGAACAACGACCTGCCCCCCGAAGATACAAGGTGCCTGGCCAGACTGGAAATACGTGGCAGTGTTTTGTCTTTTTCTCTTCCACTCCCCCTTTCCTTTTGGGACACCTGCTGGGGTTTCTGTGCCCACCAGGAAGTGCCAAGAGATGTTCCAGGAGGTCGGGGCATACCATCGCCCCTGCAGACATCCTGCTTTTCAGGTGAGTGGCCCTGTCTCGACACTAATGTGATATTCTGAACATGGCAATAACTGCATGATAAAAAAAAAACTGTATGTGGCAATGTAGGTGGTGGTTTCCATTGTCTAAAATGCGCTGAAACTGGCTGTAGAATGGTGTGAATGTTACTTGTGATAACCAGAGGTAAAGTGTCTGTGCTTCTCCTTTCAATCTGATAAAGGTGGCATACTGCCAACGGGCATAGGTGATTTACCTATCAGTCCCTGCAGAAGTGACCCAAAGCCTGTAAGCTAAATATCAAGAGTGAACTGTAGCACCCATTGTGCCACCCACTGCAGCGACTGTTCAAAAATGTCTGCAGACCTACCATTGTAGCTGGCTGTGCAGTTTTAAAACTGAAAGTTCAACCTCTCAAATTACAACTTTTTGATAGGCCTAAGCGTTCTTTTCAAAATTGAAAAGTCACCCTTAAGTAGGCCTTACTGCCTATAAGGCAGGGTGCATGGTATTTAAAAGTAGGACATGTAAATGTTTAATGGTAAACAGTGAAAGGGCCCCAAAAGCTATTTTCACTGTAGAAGGGTTGGTTATTCCATAGTTAAGCAATGTGGTACTATATTAGGTGTTATATCAAGCTAGGAAATACCCACACATTTTATTCATGGTCTTTTGAGATAGTTATTACAAGTTCAATTTACTTGTGAAGTCAAATTTGTAATACATATTTTGGAAAAGGTAAAGTTACCTTTTCCCCATTTAAAATCTCTGAAGGCCCATTTGTATGAGCTCAAACTGGCACCTGGCAGTTGAATACCCTCCTTGATATGGTTTGAAAACTGCTACCAAAGCAGGACAAAGACATGGCTGTAGGGAAGTGTTCTGTTTCTCTGTTTCCAGAACCTTGAGTATCTTCAGAGGACTAGTCTTTTGCGGGCAAATGTCAGCTGACACCTGTGCAGGGCCCTTCTTTGCTCACCCTGCCATTTGTGTAAAACTCCCAGTAGGAATGGAGCTACCCCACAACTGGTTTAGAGTAATAACAGATGGTTGCTCTTTTCTCTTTTTCCACAGTGGCTAGGGAGGAGTCAGGAGTCACCTCCACCCGCAGGCTGGTACCAGCCATAAATGTGGCATCTTCAGGCATTCACTTCAGAAATGTTTCTGGACCTGTGGAAGAGCAGAAGAGAACTGGACCTGCTGTCTACAACTTCAGTAGTGTCCAGAAGAGCCCAGAAGACCAGACGTTCTCTCTTTCTTGTACCCAGGACAAAAAGTGTACTCCAAGTGTCATAAGGGGCACAACAAACCACAAGAGGCCTTTACTGCAACTGCCCAGTGGACCATTACCAACTGAGCCTGCTCTGGACACTTCTGCTGGTTTCTGCTGGAGTGAGTCTTACTGTTAAAGTACTGCACATAAGGTCCTGGACCCTTGGCTGGTGTCACAATATACTCCACCTAGAACATGGGTACTCAAAGTACATCCCGGGGGCTTCAGGCGGCCCCTTTGACATTTACATGCAGCCCCCTGGGCAACAGGAGCACAGGGTTGTTCACTCGATTCAGCTCTAACAATATAAAGCTCATACATAGAGAGGCAATCATTTATTTCAAGGTTAACTGTGTTAAGAAAAGGAAGTATCCAGGGAGTCCTGAGCTTCTCTTTAGAAGCACGTTAATTTTTAAAGACATCTTGCAGCAAAAGTGTAAAAATATAACGGTCACTTCAAAGTTCAAAAAGTGTGTTAGGTTAACATGCAGTCCATTTCACCTTAGTATAATTTATTGTATAAGTACAATGAGAAGTATTCATTTAAATGTGATAGTTTTCAAACATGAATTTAGAAACATTAATTTTGACCCCTACCCTGACAAATATGCCAATAAGGAATTAAACAAGCAAGCCAGATGTTATGTGCACTTTTTGAGTGGCCTGGGTTCCTATTATACATGAACAACATTATAGTTTATTAAATTAAACACAGGAACAGCTGTGTACGGTGCAGACCCGGATTTCGATGAACTCATATGTGATAATAAAGAAAAAGGAGGGGAAGTGAAATCAAGCAATTGCCTAGGATCACACAATTTGGAAAATTGGGGAAGCCAACATTAATACCAGGTTTTCTACTTTCATATTGCTTAATTTAGCCTACCGATACTTAACTGCCAACACTCCCAACCCTCTCACCCAACCTCCATTCCGCTGGCATTGATGCGGCCCTGGGGCACATCACAGACAAAACTTTTTGGGTCCTGGATGAAGGTTTGCGAGAACCCATGACCTAGAATATCATGAGTTTGAGACTGGAAACCATTTGGTTCCCAGGATCTCCAGAGGACCAGAATCAACCTGCCAAACCATTCCAAGAAAGGTGTGTTGCTACTTGGCCAAAGAATCAGGTTGCTACCTCTCAGAGCATTTCAGGATCAAATCCAATGAAGCAGGACCTCACGGAGAAGGTATCAGGCCTTGTGAAACCCACTTTGATTATAGACTGCAGCCTTGTCCTGCTGTCAGAATCCAAGTTCCAAAAAAGTGATTATGTTAGAGTGTAGAAATCTTCACCCGGTGAAGGAGCCGACCACCTACAGGCTTTCTATGGGAGCAAATTTCAAAATTTCTCCTGCTCTGTGCTTTTTCTCTAGAAGTCAACGGCTTCACCAAGATCTCATCCAGCAGCTATCCAATGTCATGGAGTCCTCCTCTTTGGTCACAGCCTGCCACCTTGCATCTCTGAGGATTTTTGATTTCCATTTCAGAGATTTAGTCCAAAGGTAAAACTTTGACCATTTCAAACTGAGTTTCTATATCAGACTTGTGCTCCGTCATATTCAACCTTAATGTGCAGGTCAAGCAGGGATTTTTTTTGTCCTATGTTTTGACTTTACTACTGTAACTTAGCTACCAGAGGGGTTGAGATCAGGTTTATTTAGTGACTGTAGTGGCTTACCCTGAGTAGGGTTGTGATTATTACTTGAGATAATTACTCACCCACTAAACTAATGCTCCAATTTTCTTACAATGCCTCAGAAAATATCCTCCATGAAAGGCTGGGAACAAACATCAGCTCATAATGGAACAAAGTTGCCCTCTGGATTTGGGATAAAGAATTAAAATGGCTACATCTAAAACTTGGTATCCAAACCTCATCCTGAAAAATTATTTCAAATGTCTGAAGCCAAACCTGTTCGTGCAGAAACATATTGCCTTACTGTAGCCATCAAACCTTGCTGGACACTACAGTACCACAGTAGCTGAAGCATGGCCCCTACACTCCTGCTGATGACAGCCAAGTGAGAATCCACAGCTTGACTGCCGAACCCTGTGAATGGCTTCAGTAGCATTGAAGCAAGTTCAGTCTGAAGCTTTAGGAATACTTTGGGGTTTCCTCAAGTATTAAACAGAAGGTTCTAGAGCACAGACCACTGTTTTCCTATGGTATTTAGATACAAAGGGGCACATTTAAGAGCCCCTAGCTCCTCCTTGCACCACATTAGCAAAGAAACCAAAATCACTGGGCCAAATTTACAAAGTGGCGCAATGCATGCATTGTGCCACTTTGTAACCCTTTGTACTCCATTATGCCTGCGCCAGGCATAATGTATGCAACGTGGGTGTTCCCCCATTAGGGTGCCTGAAAAAATGGCACAAATAAATCTAAGAGATTTTGGGCATTTTTAATGCTTGCTCAGAGCATGTGTTAAAAGGAGGAACACCACTGTTTACAATGGGTCTCAATGCGCTTTGCAGGATTAGCGTTGAAATTGTTAACACTAATTCAGCAGAGCTCTGAGCTAGCATCAAAAGTTCTTACGCTAGTTCCCTAACTACTGCCATGGTGAGCTGTATCTTACATACAGCGCACACATGGTGGCGTTAGGGGTGCGCTAATGGGCACAAGAAAAGTGGCTCGGCATTGGGTGCAATGCCACTTTTTTAAAAATCTGGCCCAAAGTGACTTTTAGGAGCAAAATGATCACACATCAATGATGAAATAACTTACATCGCAATTTAGACATTTTGCCCTCACAGGTTATCTATCCTTTTAAACTAAAATGCATTGAAGGGAGGTGATTATCCTATAACTGTAAACGTACAAATTCAAACCATCTGTATCCAGGTGCAAAGAATAAACAAGATTGTTTTTCAATTACCGACATTTACCTAACATTTCAAGAAACTTCTAAAACATAAGCCCTGCTCCCAATAGACACAATCTGAAACATAGGAATAATGCCTTTGCATAAATTTCCAATATTACTACAGATAGCTTGGCAGCTGTAGTTGGAAAAGTGAAATCAGGTTCTCCTCTGGACCCTGCACCACCAAGGATTCTTGCCAAAGTAGCACAATGCATCCTCCCCACTATATTAGAAATGCAAAATCTCCCATATGCACAGGAATGTACTGTTGGAATGGAAACATCTCATGATAAAGGCTTTACTAAAAAAAGTCTAACTGGGACCCTTTTTGCCCAGGAAACTACAGACCTATCTCGCTGCTTCCAGGTCTGAGCAAAATACTTGAAAATCATGATCTGAAGTCTCATAGACATAAGATACTTCCACCCACCCTGCCTCTGCACCTAAACTCTGCCATCTGTAAGTGTACCCTTCCAGGTGGTGCCACCCCAGTCTTGGACTCTTGGGAGTGGTCCTAAAATGCTTCTCAGCGGAACCGACGCATCTTCTCTTCTGAACAATGCATCTCGGAACATAACAGACTTATCTCCTCACCTGAGTGGCACATCCTTGGGCTGGACTGACACATCACTGCTGATGCTTAGATTGGACCTGTCACAAAAGACTTGCATCGCCATCACATCCCCAGTTCTTGGATTCAATGGATCGCCTTCTGAACCACTGTTGCACAATGCTTTTTATGGCAGCCTTGATGATGAAGCCAAAGCCGGCATCATATCTTCACTGATCATTGGAACTGACGCGTCACCTACACTTAACAATCCATCCTCTACACTGGCCTTCCCATTGCAAGTCCTGTGGACAGTATTCTCAACATTGATACAACAGGCCCCATTGCAGTCGGCCTGAATTTGTGACTTTGTTCCTGTCCGGCGCGACCAGATATCCTTGATACCGCTTTGTGCTTTTGGTGCTATTTTTATTTAAAAAATTGAAACGAAACTACTCCTGTTCTTCCCACTAGATTTTTTTCATTTGGGTCTTCTTTCATTTATTACATTTTGTACTATGTTTCTAACTTGGTGTGGAAGCTCTATTTCTTGTGTTTTCACTGTTATACTGTTTGAAGTAATGCACAAATACTTAACACGCTGCCTCTAAGTTAAGCCTGACTGCTGTGTGCCAAGCTACCAGAGGGTGAACACAGATTTTTTAAGGTTTGCCTGGACCTTGACCCGACTAGAACTGGGGTTGCTGCTTGCCCAGGGCTCATATCCCAGTCAGTCGGTGACCCAAGTTTTAATGGTGACCTTTCCAATGTAAACAATTTAAATAAAGTTGTTTAAAAAAGCAGATTTACAAAACCCTTCTTAAATTAGTCACTGATTGACAAATCTTTACCTCAGAACTAATAAGCACTGAACATATGCAGAAGCAGCAGAGCAAAGTCTATCTCCTACGAAAACAGGTGGCAGTAATAATTGTATCTACCTAGGTACATCCCAACAGGAGCCTAAGCAATGCGCTTCAACATCAAAATGGATATAATCATTGCACCATTCTCTGAAATGCAACTAACTTTGGAATGTTGTTTTTAGAAATTGACATGGTAGTTCTTAGGATGGTAAAAAGTTATTTTCGCATCTACTATATTCTGTTAATGCTCAGAAAAAAATAACTAAGCAAAATTGACAGCACTCCTTTTTATCAAAAGTAAAAAGACATACAATTCAGAAAAACAAATATCCAAAGCAGCCACAAAGCCACGTATTTTCAGACTTTATGGGTGCCAGAAGAAACAGTTGTGCTGAGACACTGCATGTAGCTACTGCATTTAATAATGTACCATTCTCCTTCATTATAAACTCGAGTTTCCCCATTCACATATTTGTCTTGTTGCAACTTGGAATCCACTGAGGCAGAAGCTTAAGTGCTACTCATGGCAATGCCAATATCTATTTTCGGTGCAGTGTGTCCCCTGGGGCGTGCCCAACAACCCACAGTTTAATCATGTCAAAGAGTGTAAAGTAATGTTATTCATTTCTAGCATTATGTATATTTCCTCGATGTGCCTGATATTTGGCTACATTGTTTGCTGATGATTCAAACGTTGTTTCTGTGTTTTGTTGGGTAAGTGGACTGTCTGATAGCTCAATGTTTAAAATGGCTCAAAAAATGTAAGTTAAGCTGCAGTTTGGATGTGAATGGATTTATTTTACATTCAGGTCATTAATGTATGTAATTAAGAATCTGTGGGGTCCGTAGGTTGTGCGGTGACACAATATATTTGGAAATGAGGGTTTTTGTCACCAATCCAAACAACTAAACTACGAACTGTTTTGGCACCTAATATATTTCCACTAAATATATTGAATGAATACATTGGAAATCCTCTATTTCAAACAGTGGAAAAGTTACTTTGTTTAGTACACCAACTTAAAATGGCCTGTGGAGAGGATTACATTCACTTTGGCTTGGAGCTATTTGTCCCTCCCCTAAACAAATCATACTCAATGCTTCTTTAAGAGTATGTGGAAGTTTATGGATAAAATGTAGATACTTTAATGATCGTGTTTCATAGGGAGTCGTTCAATGTTACAGTTTTCCATATTAGAGAACCTCGATCTGATGAACCCAAAGTAAGAAAGAGAAGCACCATGAAGAGACCAAGGAGCAAGAGGGATGGAGGAGGGAATAAATAAAACATGCCATGGAGAAGGATTCTTGGTCGAGGGGCCAGGTACTTGCAATATTAAACACAGTGAGCCTTGAAGAAGGGTCTAAAGGAGTACACAAGTGGTATCCAGATAAATTAAAAAACAAAGATTTGGGGAAAAGGAAGAGTATTATGGCAAACGTGAAGGAAAGAAGGCTTTTAAGTGTAAAAGAGTTTAAGGCATGGAAGTGGTTATCTTCTTGTAGAAGTCTAGTCCAAAAACAAGACCATTTTGATGAAACTGGCATTCATCAGGCTCATTTGACAAACATAGCTTTGCCAATAAGGCGTTTCTTTCATTAGAATGGACACATTAGTTTGTATCTGTCTGCTGTTTTTCATGAAGGCCGTGTAGATCCACTCTTATCCTATTTACTTAACTTGCCAGGGTTGACTATTATACACAGCGTTTCTAATTTCAGTAGTTGGAGGCCACTGAGGAGAGCCCCTCCAACATCCCACTTCACCAGTTGTCCACTCAAATGGTACTCTTTGGTGTCTCCCTCCTATGCCACTGCATACGAATCATCGCAGATGCATGGGCGGATGCCTTAGGGCCTGTCCACCCACAGCTGATTCCCATCTCTTATATGCATGTACACTGTGATCTTACCTGGATGCTATTGTTTGTGTATTGTTATGTACTTAAAAATACAAGTGAAAAAATAGTTGGTAAAAAAAGAATGGAGAACTATTTCTTATATCATTGTAACACCTGCAAGTGAGAGGGTTGGAAAAGCATCCAGTCTTGGATTTTGTAAGCATCATCTTTATGTGTTTACACTACGAGCATACAGGACTAGACTAAGTGCAGCATAACGTTGAAAGTAATTTCAGTCTGATGCTGCTATTCGTAGAAATTCTGTCCTTTGAATCTGTTTTATCTGATCCTTCAATGCATACATAAAAAACTTTGTTCACACTAAGTAGCTTATAAAACGTTTATTTCACAAAATATTTTTTTAACTATTTGCACTGTCTTGTGTAGAGACTTAGTGGGACACACATTAATTCTTTTAAAAAGTTAATAAAACATAATAAACACATGTAAAGAAAAATAAATATATAAATATGTACAAATCGTGGTCCAAAAATAAGAAGGTAACTAAACTTCTAACATTTAAAAGGATAAAGTTGTGGACTTTCAGATTCAAACTCTGTCATACTCTGTCGAATAGTTTCCTGAGAATGTTTCCTATATATAAAAATATAAAAACCCATTGTTGGATCAGCCTTCTTAAACATTTTAGTTGCCACTGACAACTAAAATGATTTCAAAATGGAAGCTCAGCATGGGTTCTTTAATGAGACCCGAAAAACTTTGATGAGGTATGAGTGTTGTCAATTTCCTAGCAAGACTCACTAGAATGGATATAAGGAGCCCTCATTGACAGGTACTTGTCATTATCGAGCGTCTCTGTATCGGGTTTTTAAAACGTTGATGTTGATATTAATCACATTTTCTGTGAAAAATGACGACGGGTATTGAGCAGATCTGAGGCCGGCGCTACGGTAGAAACACCTACAGGGCCTCAGTATGAGACATAGCTGACGGCAGGCCGGACACAGGTGCATCCAAAAGTCACCCATTGCTTCTCCAGTTTGTACTTCAGGCTGCAGCCCTTCTGTTCCCGGCGCAGCACAAGGATTTGATGCCTGATAGGAATGGAGTTTAAACGGAGGTCCTTCTGCCCCTCAGAGTCGAGGCACATGGAGTGGAGGCAGTTGGCTTGCACGATGACCTCAGGGTTTCTGTTCACATCCGTATCTACACTGCAAAGAAAGAACAATTTAAAGTTTAAAATGATGGCGCATCATGAGACTTTCCTAGCACATGTAGTAATAGCGGTGTACCTTACAGGTGTGGAGAAATATCATTCATCCTGGTCATTGGTTACTTTATGCAATAAGATTCCAGTAAGAGGCTTGTGGTGGTCCTTGCTTCCCTGTTTCCTTTACTCATTTAGAAACTTCCTCCTTTCTTCTTGCTTCTTCATTTGTCATTTTACCTTCTGTCTGTCGCCCCCTCCTTGCCTCCCCTCTTTACTTTAACCTACCGTTTTCATCGCTCTTTTGCTCTTTCCCACATTGCCTGCCTCTGTATTCCCGTCCTAATTTATAATCCTTTTTATGTCTTCAATCCCACCTTTATTGCTTCCTTGGTCCTCTATTACCTTCCTGTCTTCCCTTTTTATAGTGTACCACAAATGAATGGTATTTTGTGACCACCATGTCTGGCCCCGTTTTTCACTGTTTCATCCCCACCGCAGATGCCCATCGGGAGCAAATTGGGAGCTATGATCGTCTTTTTCACTTGTTCCCCAAGTTCACCCTTGTTCTACAGCTGGTATTACAGTCCTGTGTTTTATTCAAGAGAGTATATACTTTTACAAATGTTTAATCCCCCATTAGCTAGAGTGGGTTACATTACCTCACTCGAGGTGCTGTTTAACACAAATAGTTTTCTCGAAGACCTCAAGTTGTGTCACAGTGATGATACAACAGCTCCCCACAAAGAAAGAATCCATTTCCAGGAATGAGACCATTACATGGGATGGTCGCTCTTCTGTGGTTGTAGGTTTCTGGGCTACTGCTACTGAAGGCTTCTCAGCCAAGCAAGCACAGATCCCAGCACTCTTTCATGAGTACACCTCTGCAGCCGCATTACTCCATTTTGCCAGAGTATTGCTCGTATTTCTAAAGAACTAATGAAACCCAGAGTTAACGAGTTAAAGAGTTAGGAGGTTTCGCTAAGATGTTAGGTGTCTTTCACCCTTAACTATTTTAAGATTAGCCCACATAGGCAAGTGGCATTACAATGTGTTGGTTGTTCGTCGCCCGATGTGATATCTTTCCTTTGTTTTTTTGCTTTAATCCTTCGTTTCAGGGTGCATGTTCTGACATACAGACTCACTCAGAAAACCTAGTAGGCAATTTAATCAGAAACTTCATTTGACAAATTACGGGTTTTATTAATAAACTTGGCTTACTCTACTTGTACACATTCAGCCACCTCAAAGAATTACAAAGGCACTCAAGTTAGGGTTATCAGTTTGTGGAAGCTGAGCTGGCAGATGATTGATGCATGACTACACACTGGCAGTGGTGGCCACCAGATTGGCTCAGCAAGTAGGATCTGTTGTCTCCATGTCATGGAGTGGAGTATCACTACACTAGTCTGAGAAAAAGAGGTATTTTAAGTGACATAAATGTTTTAAATAATAATATTATCAGCATATTTGCTGAACATCAACTCCCCCTATCCAGCGAAATCATTATTCTTTCTAAAATATACTGTGAATACCCAACGTACAAAATATAACTTGTAGTTTTTTTTAACTTTTAGTGTAGCATGTGATTTTATAGAAAGAAAATCGACCCATTATTTATTTCTTTCCAAAGAACTTTCCACAATTTCTAACAAGGGAATTCAGTGAAGAAAGTTTGTGGTCACTTTAACGCATTTGTTCAATAAAAACTTACTTTGGTGCTGTAAGATATACTGATGCAGATGCAAATTCTTAAGACTAGCTGTTTATATGCAATAAAAGGTAAGTCGATCAGGTCTGCTTTGTGCTCCATTGTTGAAACAACAGTTACTTTATGCTCAACTAGACCGCCGCTTTACGCTGCACGTGTATCTGACATGATTTCTATTTTTAGATCTTCACAAGCACCAGACCCAGAAGTGACTGCAATCATTAGGCATAAGCAAGAATCAAACGGGTAGGTTGCTTCCCTTACTCTTGTATTCAGTTTCCTCATTACCTCAGTGGGAACAAAACAAGAGTGGCATGGGAGATGACTAAGGTTCTGGCCTTTGGTATACCTCCTTATCCTCTGTATGTGGGAAAATACCAAAACTGTCATGGAGCTGAATGTTTATCGTGTATCCACAAATGCTTTTCCTATTCATTCAGGGGATCCCTTGGGCCTCGACCTCTTCCACTGGTTAAATGCTGATCTCCTGGTAGTCCTAGCCCTAGTCTTGCCCCTTCCCTCCCTCTACCCATGAAGCCTCCCTGTCACTGCCTGTCCTCTCATTCCTAATTCATTTGTTTACTGTATACTTTTGAAGCTGTTTCCCAAGAGTATTCAGTGAATCATAAATAAACAAATCGATACATCTATCGCCATGGGATGATTAGATGTCACCACCACCACCACCTACCACCTAAAGATATATGAAAATTCATGCAGCAAAATGGAGCAGATGCCACCTGTATCGGAGCCCACGACTATTTCAGAAAGAGTTTTATTATAACTTATATAATGAAATCACACTGGCAAATCATTGTTGGATCTTTCAACATGTTTATCGTTAACAGCAGCTCGGATGTTCCTCCAATATATATATATCCGCCCAAACTGCCTTTACCAATTTTTTAATACATACAATTACAATTAATGAATTCTTAGCTAATGTATTCCTCAAAAGAAGTACACATTGGCCCTATTTGGACAAGGCGTATCATATCAGTACCTGGAGTCCCAAGGTGTGAGCGATCGGCTACTAATGTCTGTCAGCATCCTGTCTTCGGCACCAACATCGATGGCCCGGAGGTCAATTCTCGCGCTGTGAGGGAACCTGACACTCCCGTTACCAGGACACCTCTCTCCATTCTTCGCTGCCAAGTCTTTTTCTGGATGATTTTCGTGAGACAACTCTTGGCCAAGAGGTTCAGTCGGAATTAAAATTGCTGGGGAACAAAGTGCCAGTAGAGAGGCCTGTAAGAGGAAACGGGGAAATAAAAATGTAAAATGTTAAAGGAATAAAGTGGCAATCTTTGGTCAAGTACGATTTGACCGAACATCGTGTACTATAATTTTACAAATATTATTTTGGGAAGGAAAAGTACAGCATTTGAATTGTCTGAAAAAAAGCTTTTCCTTATTTTTTGGCAGCTGTCACTTAATGCTGTGTGATAAAAAGCTAGGCTTATGCTAAAAAGACTTAATGAATCATGCCTTTCAGTGTCACGTCAGCGCTCATGGACACCATGCACAAATATCTGCCTCCCACCAAGGACATCCATTCTGCAGCATTGTACCTTATCAGTAGAAGCCTCTTCTAAGAAACCGTATGTAGCATCGTCTTAAAGTGAAAACGTCTTCAATAAAGAACAGTTTTGTAAGGACTGCAAATTGTTTTACTCGTTCACTGCGTGTTAAATACACGCACAGAGCGTCAACACAACCCTCCTCAACTCACTTCTTGCTAAAACAGATAACACGCAGAGTTGTCAATATTTCTAGTTTTGCATTCAGATATTCAGAACTTATCACTAGCAGAGTACAGATATAGAAAGAGTTGATTTGAAAAGGCCTCAATTCTATCGTATTTGGCCATATTAATTACAGACACTGCTGTGGCCCGACCTGCAAAGAGCCCTAACATTCCACCACTGCAGGTCATCTTTGTCTGCCAGCACAGAAACCGAAGGAAACGTAACAGCAGCCTGGCTTCCACGTGGATGTGACTATTCTGGGCCTGACCGGATGTGCACCTCAAAGAAAGTAAAGGTGCGGTAGAAAGTTTTCACCAAAGATCACACCTTTGTTAAGTGGCCTAACTAGTAGTCGATGAAAGAATTTCTAAACCTACGGTATAGGTATGGTATGGTATATATGGTATACGTTTATGCTGAAAGCAGATTATTATTTTGCTATTTCATAGAAAGCAAATGGTTTTTACAACTAAGGGTTTCTTACCACAATTGCGCATGCTGAGGTCTTGAAAGTCATTCTGGTCTGCAGGTTTTCTTTCCAGTGGGCCTTTCTCGGTCGTGAGTCTGGGAGTCTCTGCTTTGGGAACACTCCTTAAGCCGATTTATAGGACTTCTCGGAGCTCTCGGGCTTTCCATAGTGGAGTACATCTTGGTTCACCTGATTCCGGCTGACTTTCCCCCAGTTTTACTCGTACTGGCCCTGGGTCTTCCTTTCCTACAGGGAAGTTTTGTTTTTCTACCAGTGGAGAGACGGGGATGCGTAAATGAGGACAGAGTAACTCCTACTGCATGCTCGGCTGGATATCCTGGCGACAACACACAAAAAGGAACTTTACCCGTTCTTTCCCTGTACAGAGTGATTTATGATTTTGAACTGCCGTCCACCCCAAGGCCGCGAGTGGCTTCTCTTCCTTTTCGGATTATATTTACCGTTGCAGCACGTGCACACAGGTGCAGCTTGGCATTTCCATGGCTGCTTCCGCATCCGCCCTCAATGACGTCATCTTATCCCTCGGTCTAAGGGGCCCAGAGAAGCAGCTCGCCAAAGCACCATCCTGCCTCACTTTGGGTTAATATCACAGTGTTTTGGGGGAGTTTTGAGCTTTGTCCAGTCACAGTTTTGACTCATAAAAAGCAGATTGTTAATGTGCCTGCTACTGTGCTACAAAACACATCATTTAATATTCAGAATGGAGATTTTTTTTTATTTACATAGGTAAGTGGGCGACTGCTTATGACACTGAGATTATTTGTTACTTCAAGTTCATAAATTGCAATCATTCCAGCGTGGCACATTGATGTATTTACCAGCATCAAGGAGCTGCATGCAAACTGTAAGTCTTGGGTTTTGATCTTTATTATGATTTTTCTCAATCTATTGCTATTCTAAGAATGCAAACAAGGGTTCCTTTAGCAAGTAATAAAGTCTTATTAGTAGAAAGAACCGCAATCAGTGCATTAGGTTTTATTGACTGACTTTGTTTTGCTTGTCACTTCACTCTCAACATGTAATGTCTACATCTATGGACAGTTAGTGATTCCTACACCTTGTAAGTTATAACTCTCAGTGTCTTATGGAACATTTCTTGTGGTTTGAGGCACACACATGATTTATTGTACCACAGTTTGTGATGTAAAGTGCTCTCACATCTTACACTAGGATGTATAGAGAGCTATTAAAGGCATTTCAAAAGTAAGTGCCACTTATGTCAATATTTGGGTAATTATTCATACAGACAGATAAATCTGGCATTCTTACAGTGCAAGCACATCACTTAAATAGAGAGTTGAACATAGCTAAAAACCTGCCTTAAAAAGCATGGATTTTATTAGGAAATAGTGAAGTGATAAAATGCTGTGTCTTTGTTTTCTTCTCTTGTTTTGGCATCTAGGTCTTAGGCTCCCATAGCTCTCTTCCATTATTACACTCAAACATAAGGTGGACTGATACCCCTTTTAAGCAGGCCTTTGTTTGGGCCAAGCAGGAAGTGTAGCTAAGAAAGTCCCCTCGCAGCAGGTACATGTAAAAGGAAACATTTTTGCCAGGGAAGGTCTTTCTTCAGATATTACTGTTTCTTTTAGGTTCATCCTCCAATTCACAGCTTATAAAAGTGATAGAAATTGTTACATTTACAATAACTAGAACAATTTTGGGCATCTTTTCGTCTAAATATCTCCATTTGGTCTCCCAAATATAATGATACAGTTATTTCTTTACAGTGATGTTCAGCTTCGTTAGTGCAACGTCTCAGTTTTTATATTTGACTGGAGAAACACCAAACCGCAGCAAGCAGAATGTGACAATAATGGACAAAGTCCTGTGTAAAACTGCTCTGCTGCTGTTGCATTGTATGGTGTATAAATAGCGTTAGTGACACAGCATGCTCTGGCTAAATACATTCTGAGCAGTGAAGGTGAAACCTCACTACTAATAATGTAACGCCAGCTGCATTATTGTAGCAGCAGTAAACAGGACAAAGGCATTTAGGAACTAGTACTTCTTTATCTCGTTTGACACTACTGCAAACAAAAGGAACACCCTGTGGTAGCTAAATGCTTATCCATTCTCTTTATGTTTAGCTTCTCAACCTGTTAGGCATGACATCGCAATCATTGAATTGCAAAGCTGCTTAGCTGGGACCACTGCTCCCCTGCACCGGTCCAATACGGCAGTGGCTATTCCATCAGAAGCATTTGCACATTTTCATTAATTTCTTTCTGCTGCATCTCCTCTGGTGGGCCTTTTGGTAGCAGTGTTTGCCAAGCTGATTGCAAAATTGCCAAGACTCCAAATTTAGAAGAACATTTCCAGATTGCAGTTGAATAATCCAAGGACATACACAGCTCCACCACTGTCTTAAAAAATGAGGATCAGCTTCAACCCATGCTCTGCTCACTGGTGATAGATGGACCCACGATGCTCAAGGTGAAATGACTGCCTGAAACTATGTAGTAATTACTAACTAAGGGGGTTCCTTGGCATACTGGTTATGGCGCATCTACTGGCCCTCCCCTGTGGGGAGTTGGATGAGGAGCGCTCTACACCAGTTGATTACCTTGATGTTGCAACAATTCATCTACATTCATCTATATTCTGTTACTTTGAATTGTGTGAGATTATCCTCTCAAACAAGGAGACAAAAGATAGGCAAAGTGTCTGTTGTAGTTTCAAAATAGTGTTTTACTACACAGGGGATAATATGTGCTTGCTTATCCTGGCATAGCATCCTAATTATGCTGCAGACTAGAGCTAGATTATTAAAGTTCTCCTTCTCTCAATTGTCTTTTTTCTTTCTCAGAACCTGATCATGCAGTACATAGAATGACTGGTGAGAGTAAAAGAGGAATTTGAAACTACAATAGACATGCTGAGGCATTATACATGGGAAGAAGAGTGAGCAGACTTAAGATGGTGAAGGAAGAGCGTAGATTGTAATGGCAAATCTGCGTCCTGGGAGAAGTGCATGTTTTGTTATAGCAGTGAAATATCACACATGGATATTAACACTACAAAGCTCCAGACAGTTTTTATTCGAATGGTTGAGTACTGATTTGCTGAGTAAGTTTTGTGTTGTTGTAGACAAATCACCCTTGACCTTCAAGAAGCATGTAAAGAGAAACTAACATGGAAGGAAAACAATTTTAATTGAAATGTAATGAATTTTCTGCAGTTGTAATTAGTTACTCACCATATAGAGTGTGGTAAAGTTTGATAATGGAGCTGCCAACAAGTTCATCACTTTAATGACCCGAGACAAGCGGTCTCATGCACCAGAACATAATAATGATGGAAGTTGCTATTGATCTGTGGGAATATTGTAAGCAGTGTTATACCATTTGCAATGCAGCACATGAAAGAGGAAAATACCATGGACTATATAATTACTCCCACTGTTGTTGCCTCTGTTGCACACTCAAATTAATTCTGAGTAATCATGAGCCCTCAGTTACCCCAGTACCTCCTTTGAGATAGATGGCTCTTTTTTTGTTGTATGTCACATCATTCTTTATTACTTGTTTTGTTCAACTAGACATTGAAATATATACTGACTCAGATTCAATCAGGCACAACGCCAATGTCAGAAGTTTCAAAGTGTTAAGCTTGCAAAGTTTAAAATAGATAGGAGCAGTTTAAAGAGCCCTTGGTGCCAATGGCACAAAAGGCCATTAGTGGGCTGTTATATCTCAGTTAAAGACCTGTCAGATGTGCCACTCTCAGCACCTATCCTACCCCACCCCTCATCCTTTGCATCACCACACCGCTCCCTGCACTTCCTGTCTCCGAGGGACAGTCATATCTCCATTAAACAAAGTCCTGGAGTTCCTGCCCCACCTCTCAGCCCTTCATTCTGCCCTATCTGCAGCCACACCTCTTTTCCATATCTTTACCTCCCCATCTGTTTTCCAGTCAACATCCCAGAGTTATAATACAGCCCATCCAGGTAGGGGGGTGCAGATAGATACATTTTATAGAACAACCAAACATGCTTTACATTAACTAATGTGAAACTTGCCAAATTGCCTAAATTTTGTGAGCAAAGATAAAACTGTCACCTTTACCCATTCACATACTTGTATATTATTCAAAGGAAAGTTATTACCTCATTGTTTGCTGCTTCATTAATAACCTCCAACATGCTCACAAATTTTGTGATATGTGTTTTGTTAGAAACCTCTCTCTCCTAGTTTCAGGAAATATGCAAAACAAGGGTTTATAAAACTGTTACCTATCTTGTGTGGTCAATTTGAAGAGAAATATCAGTTGCAGCAAAACACTTTGCCTAACGCAATCTAAACTTTGGAATTAAATTTCACCTGGAAGGTGCTAGTCTAATTGTAAGGAATCCCCAAGGTGCCTCCTGTGTTATTTGTCAGCATCCCCAGGGATTAGGGTTAAATCATATCTCTGTTCTTGGTAAAACCTTCATGTTTCTAAGTAAACATAATGTGCTGTGTTACACAATTGGTTTTTATCAATGCCTGTTCTTACAGATGCTTGTTTGCTAATGTGAGCAGGTGTAGACATGTGCTTCTAATTGGTTTTGGTGTAGACATGTGCTTCTAATTAGGTGTGGTGACTCATCCACATGTTGAACCTCCACTGCTTTCCTGAATGGCTATAAATAGCAGAGTGAAGCATGCCTCTCTGCTTGGCTTTGTTTTGCTTCCTGATCTCAGCGTCTGATTTGGCAGTCCAAATCCTGCTGTCATCCTCGTATTCAGGACTTTTGAGGCAATTCTTTTCTTCGTTCCTGTACCAGCTGACACCAGGCATTCCTCCAGCACACCGGAAAAGACTGCTGCTAAGTGACTAGTATTCTCCAGTGAGTTTCTTCTTTGAGTGCTGTGCTTTCCTAGAACAGCTGGTGTATTTCAGACCTCGTATTTTGGCAGAGTGCTTATCTTGAAGAGACAAATGCATTTCTGAACATTCTACATTATTATTGTAGTTACTTGCCTAAATGTGCTTCAGGAAATCTGCTCAAGCTCAAATACTACAAAAAGTGACAATGCAATTTTAAAAGAGCATTTACGTTACTTTTCTTTCTCTAATAGCATAAGTCTTGGATTTAAATTGTGTTATTCATGTCTGTGTTTCAGGTTTGAGGAATTTGCTTCTGAAGGGTTTTTAACACACACAGTGAAACCAAACCAAACTGTGCCACCCTAACTGTTTAAACCCAGAGTGGACATTTGTATTTCTTGGATTGTTTTTGTTCCTTTTAGTTTAACCCTATGCATGCAGGAAAGTTATACATGATATAATGAATGCCCTTGTTTGTCTTTCTTGTACATGATAAGTGCAACCACAGTTCTAATTGTAGTGTGCAACAATGAATCTCTATGAAGCCAGCCCTAGTGTCACAGTACTTATTGTTATGGTATTCAGTTTGGGTTTTTGGTAATGCAGTGTTAGTAATTGTGCCAACAGTTATTATTATCCAAGAAAAGTGCTGGAGCATCCCGGTGTTCTTCTACCGCTCCTGTGCCAATATCAGAAAGAGAGATTCAGTTTCAAGGAAGTTGAGTGCACTAACTCTACTATCATTCTTTCAACAACATCCTGCCCCCCGAAGGTACAGGGTGCCTGGCTGTACCGACAAGACATGGCAGTGTTTTGTCTCTTTCTCTTCCACTCCCCCTTTCCTTTTGGGACACCTGCCGGGGTTTCTGTGTCCACCAGGGAGTGCCGAGATGTGTTCCAGGAGGTCGGTGGCATACCATCGCCCCTGCAGACATCCTGCTTTTTAGGTGAGTGGCCCTGTCTCGACACTAATGTGATATTCTGAACATGGCAATAACTGCATGATTAAAAAAAACTGTATGTGGCAATGTAGGTGGTGGTTTCCATTGTCTAAAATGCGCTGAAACTGGCTGTAGAATGCTGTGAATGTTACTCGTGATAACCAGAGGTAAAGTGTCTGTGCTTCTCCTTTCAATCTGATAAAGGTGGCATACTGCCAACAGGCATAGGTGATTTACCTATCAGTCCCTGCAAAAGTGACCTAAAGCCTGTAAGCTAAATATCAAGAGTGAACTGTAGCACCCATTGTGCCACCCACTGCAGCGACTGTTCAAAAATGTCTGCAGACCTACCATTGTAGCTGGCTGTGCAGTTTTAAAACTGAAAATTCAACCTCTCAAATTACAGCTTTTTGATAGGCCTAAGCATTCTTTTCAAAATTGAAAAGTCAGCCTTAAGTAGGCCTTACTGCCTATAAGGCAGGGTGCATGGTATTTAAAAGTAGGACATGTAAATGTTTAATGGTAAACAGTGAAAGGGCCCCAAAAGCTATTTTCACTGTAGAAGGGTTGGTTGTTCCATAGTTAAGCAATGGGATACTATATTAGGTGTTATATCAAGCTAGGAAATAACCACACATTTTATTCATGGTCTTTTGAGATATTTATTACAAGTTCAATTTACTTGTGAAGTCACATTTGTAATACATATTTTGGAAAAGGTAAAGTTACCTTTTCCCCATTTAAAATCTCTGAAGGCCCATTTGTATGAGCTCAAACTGTCACCTGGCAGTTGAATACCCTCCTTGATATGGTTTGAAAACTGCTACTAAAGCAGGACAAAGGCATGGCTGTAGGGAAGTGTTCTGTTTTTCTGTTTCCAGAACCTTAATTATCTTCAGAGGACTAGTCTTTTGCGGGCAAATGTTAGCTGACACGTGCAGGGCCCTTCTTTGCTCACCCTGACATTTGTGTAAAAATCCCAGTAGGAATGGAGCTACCCCACAACTGGTTTAGAGTAATAACAGATGGTTGCTCTTTTCTTTTTTTCCACAGTGGCTAGGGAGGAGCCAGGAGTCACCTCCACCCGCAGGCTGGTACCAGGCATAAATGTGGCATCTTCAGGCATTCACTTCAGAAACGTTTCTGGACCTGTGAAAGAGCAGAAGAGAACTGGACCTGCTGTCTACAACCTCAGTAGTGTCCAGAAGAGCCCGGAAGACTGGAAGTGCTCTCTTTCTTGTACCCAGGACAAAAAGTGTACTGCAAGTGTCATAAGGGGCACAACAAACTACAAGAGGCCTTTACTGCAACTGCCCAGTGAGCCATTACCAACTGAACCTGCCCTGGACACTTCTGCTGGTTTCTGCTGGAGTGAGTCTTACTGTTAAAGTACTGCCCATAAGGTCCTGGACCCTTGGCTGGTGTCACAATATACTCCACTTAGAACATGGGTACTCAAAGTACAGCCCGGGGGCCTCATGCGGCCCCCTTGACCTTTACATGCGGCCCCCTGGGCAACAGGAGCACAGGGTTGTTCACTCGATTCAGCTCTAACAATATAAAGATCATACATAGAGAGGCAATCATTTATTTCAAGGTTAACTGTGTTAAGAAAAGGAAGTAACCAGGGATTCCTGAGCTTCACTTTAGAAGCACGTTCATTTTTAAACACATCGTGCAGCAAAAGTGTAAAAATATAACAGTCACTTCAAAATTCAAAAAGTGTGTTAGGTTAACATGCTGTCCATTTCACCATAGTATAACTTATTGCATCAGTGCAATGAGAAGTATTCATTTAAATGTGATAGTTTTCAAACATGAATTTAGAAACATTCATTTTTACCCCTAACCTGACAAATATGCCAATAGGGAATTAAACAAGCAAGTCAGGTGTTATGTGCACTTTTTGAGTGGCCTGGGTTCCTATTATACATGAACAACATTATAGTTTATTAAATTAAACACAGGAACAGCTTTGTACGGTGCAGACCCGGATTTCGATGAACTCATATGTGATAAAAAAGAAAAAGGAGGGGAAGTGAAATCAAGCAATTGCCTAGGATCACACAATTTGGAAAATTGGGGAAGCCAACATTAATCCCAGGTTTTCTAGTTTCATATTGCTTAATTTAGCCTACTGATACTTAACTGCCAACACTACCAACCCTCTCACCCAACCTCCATTCCGCTGACATTGATGCGGCCCTGGGGCACATCACAGACAAAACATTTTGGTCCTGGAAAAATGTTTGCGAGTACCCATGACCTAGAATATCATGAGTTTGGGACTGGAAATCATTTGGTTCCCAGGATCTCCAGAGGACCAGAATCAACCTGCCAAACCATTCCAAGAAAAGTGTGTTGCTACTTGGCCAAAGAATCAGGTTGCTACCTCTCAAAGCATTTCATGAGCAAATCCAATGAAGCAGGACCTCACGGAGAAGGTATCAGGGCTTGTGAAACCCACTTTGATTATAGACTGCAGCCTTGCCCTGCTGTCAGAATCCAAGTTCCAAAAAAGTGATTATGTTAGAGTGTAGAAATCTTCACCCTGCGAAGGAGCCGACCACCTACAGGCTTTCTATGGGAGCAAATTTCAAAATTTCTCCTGCTCTGTGCTTTTTCTCTAGAAGTCAAAGGCTTCACCAAGATCTCATCCAGCAGCTATCCAATGTCATGGAGTCCTCCTCTTTGGTCACAGCCTGCTACCTTGCATCTCTGAGGATTTTTGATTTCCATTTCAGAGATTTAGTTCAAAGGTAAAACTTTGACCATTTCAAACCGAGTTTCTATATCAGACTTGTGCTCCGTCGTAGTCAACCTTAATGTGCAGGTCAAGCAGGGATTTTCTTGTCCTATGTTGTGACTTTACTACTGTAATTTAGCTATCAGAGGGGTTGAGATCAGGTTTATGTAGTGACTGTAGTGGTTTACCCTGAGTAGGGTTGTGATTATTACATGAGATAATTAATCACCCACTAAACTAATGCTCCAATTTTCTTACAATGCCTAAGAAAATATACTCCATGAAAGGCTGGGAACAAACATCATCTCATAATGGAACAAAGTTGCCCTCTGGATTTGGGATAAAGAATTAAAATGGCTACATCTAAAACTTGGTATCCAAACATCATCCTGAAAAATTCTTTCAAATGTCTGAGACAACCTGTTTGTGCAGAAACATATTGCCTTACTGTAGCCATCAAACCTTGCTGGACACTACAGTACCACAGTAGCTGAAGCACGGCCCCTACACTCCTGCTGATGACAGCCAAGAGAGAATCCACAGCTTGACTGCCGAACCCTGTGAATGGCTTCAGTAGCATTGAAGCAAGTTCAGTCTGAAGCTTTAGGAATACTTTGGGGTTTCCTCAAGTCTTAAACAGAAGGTTGTAGAGAACAGACCACTGTTTTCCTAAGGTATTTAGATACAAAAGGGCAGATTTAAGAGCCCATAGCTCCTCCTTGCCCCACATTAGCAACAAGGCCAAAATCACTGTGCCAAATTTACAAAGTGGTGCAATGCATACATTGTGCCACTTTGTAACCCTTTGTGCTGCATTATGCCTGCGCCAGGCATAAGGTATGCAACGTGGGTGTTCCCCCATTAGGGAGCCTAAAAAAATGGCACAAAGAAATCTAAGAGATTTTTGGCATTTTTAATGCTTGCTCAGAGCATGTGTTAAAAGGAGGAACACCACTGTTTACAATGGGTCTCAATGCGCTTTGCAGGATTAGCATTGAAATTGTTAACACTAATTCAGCAAAGCTCTGAGCTAGCATCAAAAGTTTTTACGCTAGTTCCCTAACTACTGCCATGGTGAGCTGTATCTTACATACAGCGCAAACATGGTGGCGTTAGGGGTGCGCTAAAGGGCACAAGAAAAGTGGCTCTGCATTGGGTGCAATGCCACTTTTTTAAATCAGGCCCAAAGTGATTTTTAGGAGCAAAATGATCACACATCAATGATGAAATAACTTAGATCGCAATTTAGACATTTCGCTCTTACAGGTGGTATCTATTCTTTCAAAATGTCCCTTAACAGGATGAAACATGCTCGACCAAGAACTCCTAAAATCTCATCTATAAACGCAGTTGTGCGTTTTTTTGTTGTTGTTTTTTTTCATAACGGCACCAACCAAAAAATACTGCCCCAGACTTAAAGTAGAATTCAGGAGATCAGAGTCCGAAATCAGAATGAGATCACATGATGGACTGATCCCACTAAGAAAGAAGAACTTTGTGCCACTATCACAGATTTAGGGGGATCTCTGCCTGCTATTTCCATATTTCAGCATTAAGTAGTGTTTGGATTGAGAATCTGAGGTTGTTTTTTCCGGACTGTCGATGATCTGGATAAAAGTTTTTTTTTTTTAAAGAAGTGTGTGTTTGTCCAGTTCTTTTTCCTTTGCTGTGCTGCCCCTAAGTGCACCGAGGATGAGTTTCTAGGTGCCACGCGCAGAAAGCTCATTCTGCAAACTGTCCAGCGTATAATGATAATGGCAGGATATTTGAAAGCGTATCCGCTGGTAATATCACGCGCTTATTTCGCAGGGCAGTAACCATCCGCAAAGCAGTTTGGATTAGGCTGCAGGTTTATGCAATGGTGCTGAAAACATGTCAAGATGGAAGTAAGCAAATTGAGAAAGCTGGAAGCAGATTAAGACGGGATGGACAACAGTTTAGAGGTACAATGACATCAACACATCTGGTCACGCAATTACACATGAAGCAGTGGCAGTCATGGGCCCTCTGCTTGCTACATCTGGCCCTTCGATACCACTTCTTACCGCACTTTCCATGACAGATGTTACTATTATTCCATTTCTAGTCCTTCGATTTGCTGAATTTGAAAGGCTCGATTTTTAGGCTGCAATTATGTGACCTTCAAATCAATTCATTTGTCAAGTGACAAGCTTTCAGTTCAGTGAACCGTCCTAATGGGGCTAGATTAGGCTTACATCACCTCACATTCAACAAGCATTGGTAAAGCCAACAGGGCTGTCATTTGTTGATTGCACATATGATTTCTGAAACATCCCTGCATTATTCTTTCTCTTTACACACACCTACACAACACTGCCAAATGCACAGTGTTGTTACACACATAAACATGCAAGAACATTGTAGTGGTGACTGCAGTGGTAGTAATGGTGATAGTGGTGCCTGATTGCCAGAGACTAAGAAGTGAGATGCAGGGCAGACAGCAGAGTGACAATGGAAATGTACTAATCGACTGTATTTCATCACCTGGGCATTAGCACCACCAAGAACTCAAAGCTTTAGAAAAGGGTAGCCCAAATAATTCCTTTGCAAGTTTGAGACAGGGGTTGTACCAAATAAAGAACAAAAAAATACTCCAGCTAAACCTCTATTTCTATTGTTTTGTATTCAATCAATCAATTCTTCTTTATTTGGTTGTGAAATAATTACCATAAATCACATAAATACATGAAATGTTAAACACATACATTTAAAGAATAAAACTCACATATTAAAATCATAAAACTTCCAGTCCATTTGCAGTCTTAATTTGAAAGATAAAAATATTTAATAAATTAAACATTTTACACTATTCCACCAACATAAAGCCCCTTTAAAAAAATAACTCACCCCCGACACAGCAACACATCAGGGACCATACGTAGCCACAACAGTGGAAGTGATTTTCCTCTATCTGAACAGCTATGCTGTCCGAATAACCCCAAAGTGGTGCCCAGTACAAAAGAACAGTGAGGCATTTACGTCTATACACCTCAGGCAGAGGCAGTATGGGCTTTATCCCCACTCTTATTGCAAAATTAAAAGTAGCCCCTACAGAGGCATTGAATCATGCACATCGCCTCGCTATGCAGGGCATCCATGTTCCTTTGTCATCAAAAGTCACACCTAGAATTCATGCACACAGCTGATGTTTTGGCCATTTATCACCAAAGCCCCCACTTTGCTCAATGGTTTGCCACAGACCATGAAGTGGGTTTTGCTGCTGTTGACCTCTAAATCTAAATCCAACATAAAGTCAACATATGCCTTAACTATCTCATGGAGACCATTCATAGTACGGGCCATAAGCACTGCATCATCCGCATATATCAGGGACGACACACTCTTTCCATTTATTTTAGGAACATGATTGCATCTATCCACCAAAAAGTTATGCAAACCATTTGTATATAAAAGGAGTAAAGTGGGGGCCAAAACACAACCCTCTCTCATGCCTCTTTTTTAAATTAAAAGATTCTGTGCAATCCTCATGGGTCCTATATCTCACTGAAGCATTTGTTCTAGAGTACAAGTATCAGAGCAGCTCCATGATTTGGGAATCCATACCCATCGAGGTTAAACTTTCCCATAGTTTACTACAATTTACTTTGTCAAAGCACAGCTAAGGTCCATGGAGGCAAGATAAAGAGTACCCCTCTTCACCTGCATATATTTACCAAACAACATAAGTTCAGACATTACTCCTGTGTTCCCAACCCTTTCCTAAAACCATACTGCACCTTACTCATCACATCATGCTCTCTAACCCATTCCTCAATGCGCCATCAGGCAATTTGTCCCAAGATTTTCATTGAGGAGTCTAGGAGTGAAATCGGGCAATAGGATTTGAGATCACTGCGGTTTCCCTTTTTATACACGGGAACAATGCACGCAGATTTCCAGGAGGGAGGGATTCCTACACTCAGTGCCGCATTTAAGACATTTAGAATTATAGGTGCCCACAACTTAAAATAGCTTTTATACAAGTCCATTGGGATTGCATTGGACCAGGTGCTTTGTGACTTGAGCTATACTGCAGAGCCAGAATCACCACCTCAAGTGCAAATGTGATAGACAGATTTGGGGTATAACCAAACAAATCATCCATTTTCTCCCCATGGACCCCTCCCATGAAGACACTGCATAAATTAATCACCCACTTTTGCAACTCATATTCAAATTAGACAAAGTGCTCAGTGGCATAATGCAACATGATGGTGCCCAATTGCAGAATGTGATGAGGGGCCTCTGAGTCGCCAGATATGACACAAATATGCTTGTTGGCTCTTTCTTAATGTGCAGAGTTATAATACCAACACTGTTTAACAGAGCAAAGCAAAAGGACTGGAACCATGTGAAAAAGCAGATTTCCTACAGTTATCAAAACACATGTAATTAAGCTGCATCGGGGCAAACAAATTGGTGTTAATCCACAACTGCTTTTTTATGCCACAACCTCAGTTTAGATGGAGTGTGATAAAAGTTGGATACTATCCAAAAATGTTAAATTATATAACTGTGGCAGTAATCAGTAGAGAAACCCTAATCTACAAGGGCATAGCATGGTCAGTAAGATTGGAGGTGTGTGAGCTCCAGATTTCCCAATAATCATGCTTGCAGATAATGTTAAAATATATATGACAACATTCAGGGCACACAAGAGGGGCTTAAGGGGCAGTGGAAAGGAAGAGAAATGGGGATAGGTAGTGGCACTAAGTGAGAGAAAGCACATTATTTTGTGAAATAACCATAATCTTTGAAGATTTTCCAAATAGAGAGAGTGTGCGTATGTGTGCATTTTTGTCTGTGTGTACAAATACCTACTGAAATCTGACAGGCACCTAAACGTACCCAACTGAAAGCACCTGTACCCAACTACTTATCACAAAATGCATTTATTTGGGTGGTGTAGCACCCCAAACACCCTCCCCTCAAAAGCTACGCCCCTGTCAATCTCCTCAGACAAGCCATCTGCAGTCTAGCTGAATCACACAGAAAGCAAATTACATGGATTTGATGTATTGCAGAAATTGTTGACAGGACTGGGTTTGAAAAAGGAACAGTCAGCATGGTTGCAAGCATCAACATTTCTTGCATTGGCATTTGATTGATGAGGTCTTCAATCTCCACATGTTTAAAAGTCCCTGACCTAGGTAGATCATGTTCAACTGAAATGCATTGAAGGGAGGTGATTATCCTATAACTGTAAACGTACAAATTCAAACCATCTGTATCCAGGTGCAAAGAATAAACAAGATTGTTTTTCAATTACCGACATTTACCTAACATTTCAAGAAACTTCTAAAACATAAGCCCTGCTCCCAATAGACACAATCCGAAAAATAGGAATAATGCCTTTGCAGAAATTTCCAATATTACTACAGATAGCTTGGCAGCTGTAGTTGGCAAAGTGAAATCAGATTCTCCTCTGGACCCTGCACCACCAAGGATTCTTGCCAAAGTAGCACAATGCATCCTCCCCACTATATTAGAAATGCTAAATCTCCCATACGCACAGGAATGTACCATTGGAATGGAAACATCCCATGATAAAGGCATTACTAAAAAAAGTCTAACTTGGACCCTTTTTGCCCAGGAAGCTACAAATCTATCTCGCTGCTTCCAGGTCTGAGCAAAATACTTGAAAATCAGGATCTGAGGTCTCATAGACATAAGATACTTCCACCCACCCTGCCTCTGCACCTAAACTCTGCCATCTGTAAGTGTACCCTGCCAGGTGGTGCCACCCCAGTCTTGGACTCTTGGGAGTGGCCCTAAAATGCTTCTCAGCGGAACCGACGCATCTTCTCTTCTGAACGATGCATCTCGGAACATAACAGACTTATCTCCTCACCTGAGTGGCACATCCTTGCGCTGGACTGACACATCAATGCTGCTGCGTAGATTGGACCTGTCACAAAAGACTTGCATCGCCATCACATCCCCAGTTCTTGGATTCAATGGATCGCCTTCTGAACCACTGTTGCACAATGCTTTTTACGGCAGCCTTGATGATGAAGCCAAAGCCAACATCACATCTTCACTGCTCATTGGAACTGACGCATCACCTACACTGAACAATCCATTCTCTACACTGGCCTTCCCATTGCAAGTCCTGTGGACAGTATCCTTAACATTGATACAACAGGCCCCATTGCAGTCGGCCTGAATTTGGGACTTTGTTCCTGTCCGGCGCAACCAGATATCCTTGATACCGCTTTGTGCTTCTTGGTGCTATTTTTATTTAAAAATTTGAAACACAACTACTCCTGTTCTTCCCACCAGATTTTTTTCATTTGGGTCTTCTTTCATTTATTACATTTTGTACTATGTTTCTAACTTGGTGTGGAAGCTCTATTTATTGTGTTTTCACTGTTTTACTGTTTGAAGTAATGCACAAATACTTAACACGCTGCCTCTAAGTTAAGCCTGACTGCTGTATGCCAAGCTACCAGAGGGTGAACACAGATTTTTTAAGGTTTGCCTGGACCTTGACCCGACTAGAATTGGGGTTGCTGCTTGCCCAGGGCTCATATCCCAGTCAATTAGTGACCCAAGTTTTAACGGTGACCTTTCCAATGTAAACAATTTAAATAAAGTTGTTTAAAAAAAGCAGATTTACAAAACCCTTCTTAAATTAGTCACTGATTGACAAATCTTTACCTCAGAACTAATAGGCACTGAACATATGCAGAGGCAGCAGAGCAAAGTCTATCTCCTACGAAAACAGGTGGCAGTAATAATTGTATCTACCTAGGTACATCCTAACAGGAGCCTAAGCAATGCGCTTCAACATCAAAAAGGATATAATCATTGCACCTTTCTCTGAAATGCAACTAACATTGGAATGTTGTTTTAGAAATTGACATGGTAGTTCTTAGCATGGTAAAAAGTAATTTTCGCATCTACTATATTCTGTTAATGCTCAGAAAAAAATAACTAAGCAAAATTGACAGCACTCCTTTTTATCAAAAGTAAAAAGACATACAATTCAGAAAAACAAATATCCAAAGCAGCCACAAAGCCACGTATTTTCAGAGTTTATGGGTGCCAGAAGAAACAGTTATGCTGAGACTTTGCATGTAGCTACTGCATTTAATAATGTATCATTCTCCTTCATTATAAACTCGAGTTTCCCCATTCACATATTTGTCTTGTTGCAACTTGGAATCCACTTAGGCAGAAGCTTAAGTGCTTCTCATGGCAATGCCAATATCTAATTTCGGTGCAGTGAGTCCCCTAGGCCGTGCCCAACAACCCACAGTTTCATCTTGTCAAAGAGTTAAAAGTAATATTATTCATTTCTAGCATTGTGTATATTTCCTCGATGTGCCTGATATTTGGCTACATTGTTTGTGATGATAAAAACTTTTTTCTGTGTTTTGTTAGGTAAGTGGACTGTCTGATAGCTCAATGTTTAAAAATGGCTCCAAAAATTTAAGTTAAGCTTCAGTTTGGATGTGAATGGATTTATTTTACATTCAGATCATTAATGTATGTAATTAAGAATCTGCGGGGTCCGTAGGTTGTGCGGTGACACAATATATTTGGAAATCAGGGTTTTTGTCACCAATCCAAACAACTAAACTACGAACAGTTCTGGCACCTAATATATTTCAACTAAATATATTGAATGAATACATTGGAAATCCTCTATTTAAAACAGTGGAAAAGTTACTTTGTTTAGTACACCAACTTAAAATGGCCTGTGGAGAGGATTACATTCACTTTGGCTTGGAGCTATTTGTCCCTCCCCTAAACAAATCATACTCAATGCTTCTTTAAGCGTATGTGACAGTTTATGGATAAAATGTAGATGCTTTAATGATCGTGTTTTATAGGGAGTCGCTCAATGTTACAATTTTCCATATTAGAGAACCTCGATCTGATGAACCCAAAGTAAGAAAGAGAAGCACCATGAAGAGACCAAGGAGCAAGAGGGATGGAGGAGGGGATAAATAAAACATGCCATGGAGAAGGATTCTTGGTCGAGGGGCCAGGTACTTGCAATATTAAACACAGTGAACCTTGAAGAAGGGTCTAAAGGAGTACACAAGTGGTATCCAGAGAAATGAAAAAACAAAGATTCGGGGAAAAGGAAGAGTATTATGGCCAATGTGAAGGAAAGAAGGCTTTAAAGTGTAAAAGAGTTTAAGGCATGGAAGTGGTTATCTTCTTGTAGAAATCCGGTCTAAAACAAGTCCATTTTGATGAAATTGGCATTCATCAGGTTCATTTGACAAAAATAGCTTTGCCAATAAGGCGTTTCTTTAATTAGAATGGACACATTAATTTGTATCCGTCTTCTGTTTTTCATGAAGGCCGTGTAGCTCCACTCTTAATCTATTTACTTACCTAGACAGTGTTGACTATTATGTATAGCGTTTCTAATTTCAGTAGTTGGAGGCCACTGATAAGAGCCCCCCCAACATCCCACTTCACCAGTTGTCCACTCAAATGGTTCTCTTTGGTGTCTCCCTCCTATGCCACTGCATACGAATCATGGCAGATGCATGGGCGGATGCCTTATGGCCTGTCCACCCACAGCTGATTCCCATCTCTTATATGCATGCATACTGTGATCTTACCTGGATGCTATTGTCTGTGTCTTGTTATGTACTTAAAAATACCAATGAAAAAATAGTTGGTAAAAAAAGAATGGAAAACTATTTCTTATATCATTGTAACACCTGCAAGTGAGAGGGTTGGCGAAGCATCCAGTCTTGGATTTTGTAAGCATCGTCTTTATGTTTTTACAGTACGAGCATACAGGACTAGACTAAGTGCAGCATAACGTTGAAAGTAATTTCAATCTGATGCTGCTTATCGTAGGAATTCTGCCCTTTGAATCTGTTTTATCTGATCCTTCAATGCATACATAAAAAACTTTGTTCACAATAAGTAGCTTATAAAACGTTTATTTCACAAAATATTTTTAAAACTATTTGCACTGTCTTGTGTACAGACTTAGTGGGACACACATTAATTATTTAAAAAAGTTAATAAAACATAATAAACACTTGTAAAGAAAAATAAATATATAAATATGTACAAATCGTGGTCCAAAAATAAGAAGGTAACTAAACTACTAACATTTAAAAGGATAAAGTTGTGGACTTTCATATTCAAACTCTGTCATACTCTGTCAAAAAGCTTCCTGGGAATGTTTCCTATATATAAAAGTATAAAAACCCATTGTAGGATCAACCTTCTGAAACATTTTAGTTGCCACTGACAACTAAAATGATTTCAAAATGGAAGCTCAGCATGGGTTCTTTAATGAGACCCGAAAAACTTTGATGAGGTCTGAGTGTTGTCAATGTCCTAGCAAGACTCACTAGAATGGATATAAGGAGCCCTCATTGACAGGTACTTGTCATTATCGAGCGTCTCTGTTTCGGGTTTTTAAAATGTTGATGTTGATATTAATCACATTTTCTGTGAAAAATGACGACGGGTATTGAGCAGATCTGAGGCCGGCGCTACGGTAGAAACACCTACAGGGCCTCAGTATGAGACATAGCTGACGGCAGGCCGGACACAAGTGCATCCAAAAGTCACCCATTGCTTCTCCAGTTTGTACTTCAGGCTGCAGCCCTTCTGTTCCCGGCGCAGCACAAGGATTTGGTGCCTGATAGGAATGGAGTTTAAACGGAGGTCCTTCTGCCCCTCAGAGTCGAGGCACATGGAGTGGAGGCAGTTGGCTTGCACGATGACCTCAGGGTTTCTGTTCACATCCGTATCTACACTGCAAAGAAAGAACAATTTAAAGTTTAAAATGATGGCGCATCATGAGACTTTCCCAGCACATGTAGTAATAGCGGTGTACCTTACAAGTGTGGAGAAATATCATTCATCCTGGTCATTGGTTACTTTATGCAATAAGATTCCAGTAAGAGGCTTGTGGTGGTCCTTGCTTCCCTGTTTCCTTTACTCATTTAGAAACTTCCTCCTTTCTTCTTGCTTCTTCATTTGTCATTTTACCTTCTGTCTGTCGCCCCCTCCTTGCCTCCCCTCTTTACTTTAACCTACCGTTTTCATCGCTCTTTTGCTCTTTCCCACATTGCCTGCCTCTGTATTCCCGTCCTAATTTATAATCCTGTTTATGTATTCATTCCACCTTTGTTGCTTCCTTGGTCCTCTATTACCTTCCTGTCTTCCCTTTTTATAGTGTACCACAAATGAATGGTATTTTGTGACCACCATATCTGGCCCCGTTTTCACTGTTTCATCCCCACCGCAGGTGCCCATTGGGAACAAATTATGAGCTATGATCGTCTTTTTCACTTGCTCCCCAAGTTCACCCTTGTTCTACAGCTGGTATTACAGTCCTGTGTTTTATTCAAGAGAGTATATACTTTTACAAATGTTTAATCCCCCATTAGCTAGAGTGGGTTACATTACCTCATTCGAGGTGCTGTTTAACACAAATAATGTTCTCGGAAACCTCAAGCTGTGTCACATTGATGATACAACAGCTCCTCACAAAGAAAGAATCCATTTCCAGGAATGAGACCATTACATGGGATGGTCGCTCTTCTGTGGTTGTAGGTTTCTGGGCTACTGCTACTGAAGGCTTCTCAGCCAAGCAAGCACAGATCCCAGCACTCTTTCATGAGTACACCTCTGCAGCCGCATTACTCCATTTTGCCAGAATATTGCTCATCTTTCTAAAGAACTAGTGAAACCCAGAGTTAACGAGTTAAAGAGTTAGGAGGTTTCGCTAAGATGTTAGGTGTCTTTCACCCTTAACTATTTAAAGATTGGCCTACATAGGCAAGTGGCATTACAATGTGTTGGTTGTTCGTCGCCCTATGTGATATCTTTCCTTTGTTTTTTTGCTTTAATCCTTTGTTTCAGTGTGCATGTTCTGACATACAGACTCACTCAAAAAACCTAGTAGGCAATTTAATCAGGAACCTCATTTGACAAATTAAGGGTTTTATTAATAAATTTGGCTTACTCTACTTGCACACATTTAGCCACCTCAAAGAATTAAAAAGGCACTCAATGTTAGGGTTATCAGTTTGTGGAAGCTGAGCTGGCAGATGATTGATGCATGACTACACACTGGCAGTGGTGGCCACCAGATTGGCTCAGCAAGTAGGATCTGTTGTCTCCATGTCATGGAGTGGAGTATCACTTCACTAGTCTGAGAAAAAGAGGTATTTTAAGTGACATAAATGTTTTAAATAATAATATTATCAGCATATTTGCTGAACATCAACTCCCCCCATCCAGCGAAATCATTATTCTTTCTAGAATATACTGTGAATACCCAACGTACAAAATATAACTTATAGTTTTTTTGAAATTTTAGTGTAGCATTTGATTTTATAGAAAGAAAATCGACCCATTTTGTATTTCTTTCCAAAGAACTTTCCACAATTTCTAACAAGGGAATTCAGTGAAGAAAGTTTGTGGGCACTTTAAAGCATTTGTTCATTAAAAACGTACTTTGGTGCTGTAAGATATACTGATGCAGATGCAAATTCTTAAGACTAGCTGTTTATATGCAATAAAAGGTAAGTCGATCAGGTCTGCTTTGTGCTCCATTGTTGAAACAACAGTTACTTTATGCTCAACCATAATGCTGCTTTATGCTGCACGTGTATCTGACATGATTCCTATTTTTAGATGTCAACAAGCACCAGACTCAGAAGTGGCTGCAATCATTATGCATAAGCAAGAATAAAACGGGTAGGTTGCTTCCCCTACTCTTGTATTCAGTTTCCTCCTCACCTCAGTGGGAACAAAACAAGAGTGGCATGGGAGATGACTAAGGTTCTGGCCTTTGGTATACCTCCTTATCCTCTGTATGTGGGAAAATATCAAAACTGTCATGGAGCTGAATGTTTATTGTGTATCCACAAATGCTTTTCCTATTCATTCAGGGGATCCCTTGGGCCTCGACCTCTTCCACTGGTTAAATGCTGATCTCCTGGTAGTCCTAGCCCTAGTCTTGCCCCTTCCCTCCCTCTACCCATGAAGCCTCCCTGTCACTGCCTGTCCTCTCATTCCTAATTCATTTCTTTACTGTATACTTTTGAAGCTGTTTCCCAAGAGTATTCAGTGAATCATAAATAAACAAATCGATACATCTATCGCCATGGGATGATTAGATTTCACCACTTAAAGATATATGAAAATTCATGCAGCAAAATGGAGCAGATGCCACCTGTATCGGAGCCCCCGACTATTTCAGAAAGAGTTTAGTATAACATAAATAATGAAATCACACTGGCAAATCATTGTTGGATCTTTCAACATGTTTATCGTTAACAGCAGCTCGGATGTGCCTCCAATATATATATCCGCCCAAGCTGCCTTTACCAATTTTTAAATACATAAAATTACAATTAATGAATTCTTAGGTAATGTATTCCTCAAAAGAAGTACACATTGGCCCTATTTGGACAAGGTGTATCATATCAGTACCTGGAGTCCCAAGGTGTGAGCGATCGGCTACTAATGTCTGTCAGCATCCTGTCTTCGGCACCAACATCGATGGCCCGGAGGTCAATTCTCGCGCTGTGAGGGAACCTGACACTCCCGTTACCAGGACACCTCTCTCCATTCTTCGCTGCCAAGTCTTTTTCTGGATGATTTTCGTGAGACAACTCTTGGTCAAGGTGTTCGGTCGGAAGTGAAATTGCTGGGGAACAAAGTGCCAGAAGAGAGAAGGCCTGTAAGAGGAAACGGGGAAATAAAAATGTAAAATGTTAAAGGAATAAAGTGGCAATCTTTGGTCAAGTACGATTTGGCCGAACATCGTGTACTATAATTTTACAAATATTATTTTGGGAAAGAATGATACAGCATTTGAATTGTCTGGAAAAGGGTTTTCCTTATTATGTGGTAGCTGTCACTTAATGCTGTGTGATAAAAAGCTAGGCTTATGCTAAAAAGACTTCATGAAGCATGCCTTTCAGTGTCACGGACACCATGCACAAATATCTGCCTCCCACCAAGGACTTCCATTCTGCAGCACTGCACCCTATTAGTAGAAACATATTCTAAGAAAACCGTATTTAGCATCGTCTTAAAGTGAAAACGTCTTCAATAAAGAACAGTTTTGTAAGGTCTGCAAATTGTCTTAGTCGTTCACTGTGTGTTAAATACACGCTCAGTGCGTCAACACAACCCTCCTCAACGTACTTACTTCTTGCTAAAACAGATAACACGCAAAGTTGTCATTATTCCTAGTTTTTAATTCAGATATTCAGAATTTATCACCAGCAGAGTACAGATATAGAAAGAGTTGATTTGAAAAGGCCTCAATTCTATAGTATTTGGCCATATTAATTACAGACACTGCTGTGGCCCGACCTGCAAAGAGCCCTAACATTCCACCACTGCAGGTCATCTTTGTCTGACAGCACAGAAACCGAAGGAAACGTAACAGCAGCCTGGCTTCCACGTGGATGTGACTATTCTGGGCCTGACCGGATGTGCACCTCAAAGAAAGTAAATTTGCGGTAGAACGTGTTTACCTAAGATCACACCGTTGTTAAGTGGCATAACTAGTCGATGAAAGAATTTCTAAACCTACGGTATAGGTATGGTATGGTATGGTATACATGGTATACGTTTATGCTGAAAGCAGATTATTATTTTGCTATTTCATAGAAAGCAAAGGGTTTTTACAACTAGGAGTTTCTTACCACAATTGCGCATGCTGAGGTCTTGAAAGTCATTCTGGTCTTCTGGTTTTCTTTCCAATGGGCCTTTCTCGGTCGTGAGTCTGGGAGTCTCTGCTTTGGGAACACTCCTTTAGCCGATTTATAGGACTTCTCGGGGCTCTCGGGCTTTCCATAGTGGAGTACATCTTGGTTCACCTGCTTCCAGCTGACTTTCCCCCAGTTTTACTCGTACTGGCCCTGGGTCTTCCTTTCCTTCAGGGAAGTTTTGTTTTTCTACCAGTGGAGAGACGGGGATGCGTAAATGAGGACAGAGTAACTCCTACTGCATGCTCGCCTGGATATCCTGGCGACAACACACAAAAAGGAACTTTACCCGTTCTTTCCTTGTACAGAGTGATTTATGATTTTGCACTACCATCCACCCCAAGGCCGCGAGGAGCTTCTCTTTCTTATCAAATTATGTTTACCGTGGCAGCACGTGCACACAGGTGCAGCTTGGCATTTCCATGGCTGCTTCCGCATCCGCCCTCAATGACGTCATCTTATCCCTCGGTCTAAGGTGCCCAGAGAAGCAGCTCGCCAAAGCACCATCCTGCCTCACTTTGGGTTAATATCACAGTGTTTTGGGAGAGTTTTGAGCTTTGTCCAGTCACAGTTTTGACTCATAAAAAGCAGATTGTTAATGTGCCTGCTACTGTGCTACAAAGCACATCATTTAACATTCAGATTGGAGATTTTGTTTTATTTACATAGGTAAGTGGGCGACTGCTTTTGACACTGAGATTATTTGTTACTTCAAGTTCATAAATTGCAATCATTCCAGCATGGCACATTGATGTATTTACCAGCATGAAGGAGCTGCATGCAAACTGTAAGTCATGGGTTTTGATCTTTATTATGATTTTCTCAATCTGTTGCTATTCTTAGATTGCAAACAAAGGTTCCTTTGGGAAGTAATAAAGTCTTATCAGTGCAAAGGACCACAGTCACTGCATTACGGTTTATTGGATGACTTTGTGTTTCTCTCGTCACTTCACTCTCAACATGTAATGTCTACATCTATGGACAGTTAGTGATTCCTACACCTTATAAATTATAACTCTCAGTGTCTTATGGAACATTTCTTGTGCTTTGAGGCACACAAGTATGTTTATTGTACCACTGTTTGTGATGTAAAGTGCTCTCACACCTTACACTGGGATGTCTAGAGCTATTAAAGGCATTTCAAAAGTAAGTGCCACTTACGTCAATATTTGTGTAATTATTCATACAGACAGATAAATCTGGCATTCTTACAGTGCAAGCACATCTCTTAAATAGAGAGTTGGACAAAGCTAAAAACCTGCCTTAAAAAGCATGGATTTTATTAGGAACTAGTGAAGTTATAAAATGCTGTGTCTTTGTTTTCTTCTCTTGTTTTGGCATCTAGGTCTTAGGCTCCCATAGCTCTCTTCCATTATTACACTCATACATAAGGTGGACTGATACCCCTTTTAAGCAGGCCTTTGTTTGGGCCAAGCTGGAAGTGTAGCTAAGAAAGTCCTCTCGCAGCAGGCACATGTAAAAGGAAACATTTTTGCCAGGGAAGGTCTTTCTTCAGCTATTACTGTTTCTTGTAGGTTCATCCTCCCGTTCACAGCTTATAAAAGTGATAGAAATTGTCACATTTACAATAACAATAAAAATTTTGGGTATCTTTTTGTCTAAATATCTCCATTTGGTCTCCCAAATATAATGATACAGTTATTTCTTTACAGTGAAGTTCAGCTTCGTTAGTGCAACGTCGCAGTTTTTATATTTGACTGGAGAAACACCAAACCGTAGCAAGCAGAATGTGACAATAATGTACAACGTCCTATGTAAAACTGCTCTGCTGCTGTTGCATTGTACGGTGTATAAATAGCGTTAGTGACACAGCATGCTCTGGCTAAATACATTCTGAGCAGTGAAGGTGAAACCTCACTACTAATAATGTAACGCCAGCTGCATTATGGTAGCAGCAGTAAACAGGACAAAGGCATTTAGGAACTAGTACTTCTTTATCTCGTTTGACACTACTGCAAACAAAAGGAACACCCTGTGGTAGCTAAGTGCTTATCCATTCTCTTTATGTTTAGCTTCTCAACCTGTTAGGCATGACATCGCAATCATTGAATTGCAAAGCTGCTTAGCTGGGACCACTGCTCCCCTGCACCGGTCCAATACGGCAGTGGCTATTCCATCAGAAGCATTTGCACATTTTTATTACATTCTTTCTGCTGCATCTCCTCTGGTGGCCCTATTGGTAGCAGTGTTTGCCAAGCTGATTGCAAAATTGACAAGACTCCATATTTAGAAGAACATTTCCAGATTGCAGTTGAAGAATCCAAGGACATACACAGCTCCACCACTGTCTTAAAAGATGAGGATCAGCTTCAACCCATGCTCTGCTCACTGGTGATAGATGGACCCACGATGCTCAAGGTGAAATGACTGCCTGAACCTATGTAGTAAGTACTAACCAAGGGGGTTCCTTGGCATACTGTTTAGGGCGCATCTACTGGCACTCCCCTGTGGGGAGTTGGATGAGGAGCGCTCTATGACAGTTGTTTACCTTGATGTTGCAACAATTCATCTACATTCATCTAAATTCTGTGACTTTGAATTGTGTGAGTTTATCCTCTCAAACAAGGAGATAAAAGATAGGGAAAGTGTCTGTTGTAGTTTCAAAATAGTGTTTTACTACACAGGGGATAATATGTGCTTGCTTATCCTGGCATAGCATCCTAATTATGCTGCAGACTAGAACTAGATTATTAAAGTTCTCCTTCTCTCAGTTCCCTTTTTTATTTCTCAGAACCTGTTCATGCAGTACATAGAATGAGTGGTGAGAGTAAAAGAGGCACTTGAAACTACAATAGACATGCTGAGGCATTATACATGGGAAGAAGAGTGAGCAGACTTAAGATGGTGAAGGAAGAGCGTAGATTGTAATGGTGCATCTGCGTCCTGGGAGAAGTGCATGTTTTGGGATAGCAGTGAAATATCACACATGGATTTTAACACTACCAAGCTCCTGACAGCTTTTATTTGAATGACTGAGTACTGATTTGCTGAGTAAGTTTTGTGTTGTTGTAGACAAATCATCCTTGCCCTTCTAGAAGCATGTAAAGAGAAACTAACATGGAAGGAAAGCAATTTTAATTGAAATGTAATGAGTTTTATGCAGTTGTAATTAGTTACTCACTGTAAAGAGTGTGGTAAAGTTTGATAATGGAGCTGCCAACAAGTTTATCACTATAATGACCTGAGACAAGCGGTCTCATGCACCAGAACATAATAATGATGGAACTTGCTATTCATCCATGGGAATATTGTAAGCAGAGTTATACCATTTGTAATGCAGCACATGAACAAGGAAAATACCATGGAATATATGATTACTCCCACTGTTGTTGCCTCTGTTGCACACTCAAATTAATTCTGAGTAATCATGAGCCCTCGGTTACCCCAGTACCTCCTTTGAGATAGATGGCTCTTTCTTTGTTGTATGTCACAACATTCTATATTACTTGTTTTGTTCAACTAGACATTGAAGCATATACTGACTCAGATTCAACCAGGTCACAACGACAATGTCAGAAGTTTCAAAGTGTGAAGCTTGCAAAGTTTAAAATAGATAGGAGCAGTTTAAAGAGCCCTTAGTGCCAGTGGCACAAAAGACCATTAGTGGGCGGTTATATCTCAGTGATAGACCTGTCAGATTTGACACTCTCAGCACCTCTCCTACCCCACCCCTCATCCTCTGCATCACCACACCCCTCCCTGCTCTTCCTGTCTCTGAGGGACAGTCATATCTCCATTATACAAAGTCCTGGAGTGCCTGCCCCACCTCTCAACCCTTCATTCTGCCCTAACTGCAGCCACACCTCTTTTCCATACCTTTACCTCCCCATCTGTTTTCCAGTCAACATTCCAGAGTTATAATACAGCCCATCCAGGTTGGGGGGCGCAGATAGATACATTTTACAGAATGACCAAACATACTTTACATTAACTAATGTGAAACTTGCCAAATTGCCTACATTTTGTAAGCAAAGATACATCTGTCACCTTTCCCCATTCACATACTTGTATATTATTCAAAGGAAGGTTATTACCTCTTTGTTTGCTGCTTCATTAATAACCTCCAATATGCTCACAAATTTTGTGATATGTGTTTTGTTAGAAACCTCTCTCTCCTCTGGTAGTTTCAGGCAATATGCAAAACAAGGGTTTATAAAACTGTTACCTATCTTGTGTGGTCAATTTGAAGAGAAATATCAGTTGCGGCAAAACACTTTGCCTAACGCAATATAAACTTTGGGATTAAATTTCACCTGGAAGGTGCTAGTCTAATTGTAAGGAATCCCCAAGGTGCCTCCTGCGTTATCTGTCAGCATCCCCAGGGATTAGGGTTAAATCATATCTCTGTTCTTGGTAATCCTTCATGTTTCTAAGTAAACATAATGTGCTGTGTTACACAATTGGTTTTTATCAATGCCTGTTTTACCAGTGCTTGTATGCTAATGTGATCAGGTGTAGACATGTGCTTCTAATTGGGTGTGGTGACTCATCCACATTTTGAAACTCCACTGCTTTCCTGATTGGCTATTAATAGCAGAGTGAAGCATGCCTCCCTGCTTGGCTTTGTTTTGTTTCCTGATCTCAGCATCTGATTTGGCAGTCCAGATCCTGCTGTCATCCTCGTATTCAGGACTTTTTAGGCAATTCTTTTCTTCGTTCCTGTACCAACTGACACCAGGCATTCCTCTAGCACTCCTGAAAAGACTGCAGCTAAGTGACTAATATTCTCCAGTGAGTTTGTTCTTTGAGCGCCGCGCTTTCCTAGAACAGCTGGTGTATTTCAGACCTCGTATTTTGGCAGAGTGCTTATCTTGAAGAGACAAATGCATTTCTGAACATTCTACATTATTATTGTACATACTTGCCTAAATGTGCTTCAGGAAATCTGCTTCAGCTCAAGTACTACAAAAAGTGACAATGCAATTTTAAAAGAGCATTTACGTGACTTTTCTTTCTCTACTAGCATAACTCTTGGATTTAAATTGTGTCATTCATGCCTGTGTTTCAGGTTTAAGAAATTTGCTTCTGAATGGTTTTCACGCACACAGTGAAACCAAACCAAACTGTGCCACCCTAACTGTTTAAACCCAGAGTGGACATTTGTATTTCTTGGATTGTTTTTGTTCCTTTTAGTTTAACCCTATTGTTAGAAATGGGGTTTCTGGTTGGCTAGGGTATGCACCTCAGCCAGGCAGAACTTACCAACTCTAGTCAGGGCAAGGGAGTTACACGTCCAAGATAACCCCTCCTCACCCCCTTTGTAGCTTGGCACGAGCAGTCAGGCTTAACCCGGAGGCCATGTGTAAAGCGTTTGCACAACACACACAACACATGTGACACAATATCCCCACCACAAAGGAAACACAACACCAGATTATATGAAAATATACTGTATTGTACACAACGCAATTATCAGACCAAACATCACATATCAGTACTATCCTGCTACCTTAGCAGTTGTCGGAACGTTACACATGAGTTACTCTGCAACCTAGCAGTAGTCACACATAACACACAGGTTACTCAGTATTCTGCAACATAAGCAGTAGTCAGGAGGAAAACACGTTATTACATCACAGCACTTGTCATAAGAATATCATAAAATGCCCATAGTAGGAACATTAGAAAACATATGGCAAGTTAGAAAAACATATTAGCAAGCATGTCCTTAAAAGGAACATTTGCATACACATATGTAAAAACAGCAAACGCAGGTAGGTAATATATGAATTAAAAAAAAGTCTGTAGGAAGAACTTTGGATTGCAACTATTTTGGTCCTTTAACCAGTACCTGGTTGGATGAAGGCACCTCCAGTGAACAATAGGGCCCCCGGCGCTCCTAAGTACAAAACGGGGGCCTCCCTTATACTCTGGGGTCAGAGGAGGGTGACATGCACCTCCTCTCTTTTATAGACAGGCCCGTCCGGGGACCGTGATTACTGGGGGCCCCCCAGGGCCTCAACCGGACCTCACGAGGGGGGCCAAAGCCAGCAAAAACAACTTAGGGCAGGAGGGGGGGCACCACGTACCCCCTCCGGTTTGATGACAGGCCCCTCCTGGGACACGCGATTTCTGGGGGGCCCCCTGGGCCTCCACTGGCCCTTCCACCAAGGGGGGGCCACAATAATGCCCGTTTTACCTAACAGCAGAAAAGGAGCATCCTGCTCCTAACGCAGAGGCCAGGGGGAAGGGGGCACTCCCCGCGCCTTCCCCTGGTCCTGTCGTGAAGCTACAAGAAGATCGGACCCCTCCTGGGGCCCGAGCAGACACTCACCTGCACCCGATGTGGTGCGCGAGTGTTCTTCCAGCTTCCCGGGCCGCTACGGTGATCTTATTTAAAGGGGCACAATGCGGCAAGGAGCCTATGAGCTCCCAAGGCTCCATAAGCACGCTGCAATCAGCGCTATGGCAGCCGCAACCACGGAGAAGCACCCCTCGTGAAGAAATGGATGCAGGGGTCAGGGGCCACAGCACCCTGCCCCTGGGGAGCAGAATCTTAAGACAAGGTCCTCAGGTGGAGGGCCCAGCTACAGGCCAGCACAAGGGAAAGGCAGCAAGTGGCAAGTCCTTCACAGTGACCAGGCAGGTCACAGGTCAGCACAGCAGCAGCAGTCCATGGCGGTTCCTGGTGAGTCCTTTCAGCCTTTGGTGTCCAGTTCCATGATGATTCCAAGAGTTTCCAAATTGTGGGGAAAATTTCCCTGTACTTATAGTCAGTTCTTACAGTGTTTTACAATGGTAGGGAGAGGAGGTTCCAGCCAGTTACAACTGGTTCTGGGAGTGTCCCCTCTCTCCTTTCAGCACAGGCTCCAAACATCAGTGGGGGGTTAACAACCCTATTGTGTGAGGCCAGGGCACAGTCTTTACAAATGCAGGTGTGCCCCGCCTCTCCCTTCTCTCAGCCCAGGAAGACTATTCAGGATGCAGATGCACCTCTGTGACACCTCCACCCTCCCTGTGTACAGGCTGTCTGAAAAGTATGCACAAAGCCCCAACTGTCACTCTGCCCAGACGTGGATTGGAGTCAAGCTGCAAAACACCAAAGTCATAAGCACCGATAAATGCGCACTTTCTAGAAGTGGCATTTCTGTGATAGTAATAAAAAATACACCCACACCAGTAAGCCTCATTTATTATCACCATCACAACCATACCAAACACGCCTACGCTACCCCTCATAAATCAGACAATACCTTTTACACATAAGGCAGGGCATTTCTAATGCAATCCTATGAGAAGGCAGCACTCACAGCAGTGAGACACCAAGTTAGGCTGTTTGTCACTACTAGGACAGGCCATGCAATATGGCACATGTCCTGCCTTTCTACGTACATGGCACACTGCCCATAGGGCTACCTACGGCGTATCTTAGGGGTGACTTACATGTAGTAAAAGGGGAGTTCTGGGCCTGGCAAGTAAATTTAGATGCCAGGTCCCTGTGGCAGAAAACTGCACACACAGGCCCTGCGCTAGCAGGCCTGAGACAGGTTCGAAAGTCTACTTCAGTGGGTGGCGCAAGCAGCGCTGCAGGCCCACTAGTAGTATTTAATTTACAGGCCCTGGGCATAGAGATACCACTGTACAAGGGACTTATAGGTAAATTAAATATGCCAATTAGGTATAAGCCAATTATATCAACTTTAGATGGGAGAGCACCTGCACTTTAGCACTGGTCAGCAGTGATAAAGTGCTCAGAGTCCTAGAGCCAACAGCGAGAGGTCAGAAAAACCAGGAGGAAGGAGGCAAAAAGACTGGGGATGACCCTGCGTAAAACAAAAAGTCCAACACCTATGCATGCAGGAAAGTTATACATTATATAATTAATGCCCTTGTTTGTCTGTCTTGTACATGATAAGTGCAACCACAGTTCTAATAGTAGTGTGCAACAATGAATCTCTATGAAGCCAGCCCTAGTGTCGCAGTACTTATTGTTATGGTATTCAGTTTGGGTTTTTGGTAATGCAGTGTTAGTAATTGTGCCAACAGTTATTATTATCCAAGAAAAGTGCTGGAGCATCCCGGTGTTCTTCTACCGCTCCCGTGCCCATATCAGAAAGAGAGATTCAGTTTCAAGGAAGTTGAGTGCACTAACTCTACTATCACTCTGTCAACAACAACCTGCCCCCCGAAGGTACAGGGTGCCTGGCTGGACCGGCAAGACATGGCAGTGTTTTGTCTCTTTCTCTTCCACTCCCCCTTTCCTTTTGGGACACCTGCCGGGGTTTCTATGTCCACCAGGAAGTGCCGAGAGGTGTTCCAGGAGGTCGGGGGGCACACCATCGCCCCTGCAGACATCCTGCTTCCAAATTGTGGAACCTCTTATGGAGTGTTCCGAGTTTATTGATCTAGTGGTACGATTGGATCACCCCGTGAACGTAATGAAGAAAAACTCTGGGGTAACACATGCTTAGTGGTGCTCAAAACTGAGAAAAAAGAGTCCACCATTCCCACTCATGATACACCCGAGCCCATGCAAATTGGCAGTGTGCTGGGCCCACTATCTAAGGAAGAGAAAGAATGTAGGAAAAAATAGAAACTGTGATTATACTGCGGTAAGGCAGGGTATTTTGCTCAGGAATGTCCTAACAAACCTACTGCTCCAAAGAAAGCCATTGGAGCGGCAACAGGGCCTGAATTCTCTCTTCCTGACCAGTCAGAAAACTAACTGGCTCGATAACTTCTGAGACCATTTTATCGAGCGCTTCTTTCAATATGGTCTCACATCTTCTGGCTAATACCACCAGTCCAGTACTTCAACATCTAACTCTTACTGTGATGTTAATGTTGTCCCCCCAGGTTGTAAGGTCATTCCCATATTGCTTGACTCTGGGGCTACCGGAAACTTTTTAGACTTGGGTTTGGCTAAAACCCTAAATATTACAACTGTCAGAAAAGACGCCCCTGAACCAGTCAGAGCCGTGGATGACTCAGAATTGTCCTCCGGGCTTATCGTTTATCAAACAACACCCTTGTCCATGCTTTGTGCAAACAACCATACAGAACAAATTCAGTTTGACCTCATAGATACCCCAGTATTTGGAGCCATTTTGGGGATACCCTGGCTTCAGTTACACAATCCCAAAATTGACTGGGCAGCAAGGACAGTGACATTAGACTCTAAACATTGCTGGCACTCCTGTTACCAAGACAAACCATTACTAGTGACACCCTTACATTGTAGGTCCACGCATAGTACGGCTATCAAGACGGACGACACACTGTCCATTCCTGCACCCTATAAAGACTTCCATGATGTCTTTAGTGAATAGAAGGCCACCCAGCTGCCACCACATAGATCATATGATTGTCGTATAAACTTGATTCCAGGGGCAACGCTATCATGTAGTAGGGTGTATGCTCTTTCTGAGCCTGAGAATCGATGCCTGCAAGACTACCTAGATGATCTATTGGCTAAGGGTTTCATTCATCTTTCAATATCACCAGTATCGTTGTCTTTGTTCTTCGTGCCCAAGAAGAATCGCGAGTTGCATGCCTGTATAGATTATCGCGTAGTGAACAAAGTGACCATAAAAAATCGTTAGCCACTTCCGTTGATCCCAGTACTTTTAGATCAGGTACGTCAGTCGACCATTTATACTAAACTCGACCTCCGGGGCGCCTACCACTTGATCCGAGTGATAAAGGGGGATGAGTGGAAGATGGCGTTCTGAACTAAATTCGGACTCTTCGAGTACACAATGATGCCCTTCGGGTTGTGTAACGCTCCTGCAGCGTTTCAAATTTTCATCAATGAAGTGCTGCAGGAGTTTCTGGATATCTGTGTAGTGGTATACATAGATGACATTTTGATCTATTCGTCTTCCAATGAGGAACAAATAGGGCATGTAGGAATGGTTTTACAACAGATTTGTGAGCATCATCTCTCTGCCAAGCTGGAAAAATGTGTTTTTCACGCTACAACTGTAGAATTCCTGGGATATGTGATTACTGCTGATGGAATGTCCATGGATAGGTCCAAGGTACAGGCCATCCTGGATTGGATAGCCCCAAGATCCATCAAGGAAGTGCAACAGTTTTTGGTCTTCGCAAATTTTTATTGGAGATTTATACCCCACTTTTCTACTGTGGAATCTCCCATAACTCATCTCCTACAAAAGGGGGTTAAGTTCCTCTGGGATACAGAAGCTGAGAAAGCCTTCCAACATCTTAAATCCACATTCACTTATGCATCCATTCTCCATCATCCCGACCTGGCTCAGCCAGTTTTTGTGGAAGCAGATGCCTCCCAAATGCCAGTGGGTGGTGTCTTGTCCCAACGAGGTCCTGAGTCTGGGCATTTGCATCCAGTAGCTTACTTCTCTAAGAAATTGCTACCCGCAGAGCAAAATTACACTGTGGCGGAGCAGGAACTTCTGGCCATCAAGCTTGCCTTCCAGGAAGGAGTCACCACCTACTAGGAGCTAGACACACCGTAACTATTTACACAGATCACCGTAATTTACAGTTTTTTCAAGCGACCAAGGCCCTGACACCTCGTCAATTACGCTTGCTTCTATTCTTGAAGAGTTTGACTTTGTAATCACCTATAGGCCCGGTACTATACAACAAAAGTCATACAGGTTGTCTAGGATGGGTTTCTCCTCTGATGTTGTGCTAGAACAGGTCAGAAGCATTATACCCCCAGAGAAAATCATGGCTGTGTGCTCTTCCTAAGAGTTGCTTGAGAAAATACTGGTAGCCCAACACAAGGTTCCCTGTTCAATTGATGTGTATGAAAAAGAGGGTTTACTATACCATGCTGATCAGTTGTACGTCCCTACCAAAGAATTACGGGATACAGAGTTACACTGGGGACATGATTCTGTCCTCGCAGGTCACCGGGTGAGAAAAAAAAGTTAGATCTCTGTCAAAGATGGTTTTGGTGGCCCTCACTTGTGCAGGATGTCACAAGCTACGTCCATCCTTGTTCTACCTGTGTTTGGGCTAAAACCCCACATACTCCAGCCACAGGATTGTAACTTCCCATGCCAATTCCGGTGGCCCCATGGCATACCATAAGTCTGGATTTTATTTCTGATCACCCAGCTTCCAATGGACACACTGTCATGTGTGTGGTTGTAGATCACCTAACTAAAATGGCTCATTTTGTTCCAATAAAATGCCTCCCTATGGCTTCCACGCTCTCTGATTTGTTTGTCCAACACATTGTACGGCTTCATGGGTTGCCCACCACAATTGTTTCTGATAGTGGCCCCCAATTTATATCACGGTTTTGGCGTAGCTTCTGTTCCTCTGTCGGTATGGACGTCGGCTTGTCCTCTGCATATCATCCACAAACGGATGGGCAGACAGAACGGGCCAACCAATCGCTGGAGCAAATCCTGAGATATTACATTGACACATGGTCTACTGAGTGGGATAAGGCTTTACCTCTTGTTGAATTTGTATGTAACAACAGTGTCCACATGGCTACAGGAGTATCACCACTTTACAGTTTTTTGGGCCTGCACCCAAGAATGCTACCTATAACTGGGTCCCAAACATCCACAAGAGGCCTATCAGTAAAGAAACACCATAAAGAGTTACAGGAGATTCAAAAACAAGTACAACACCATTTAAAACTCAACCAAGTTCAAGTAAAAAAACAAGCAGACAAAAGAAGGAGACCTGCTCCCTCTTGTCAGATAGGAGATCAGGTGTGGCTCTCATAAAAAAATCTCCATCTTGCAGATTCCAGAAAATTAAACCACCGATTTCTAGGCCCCTTTCCTATTGCCAAAATCATCAATCCTGTGGTATTAGAACTGACATTGCCAGATGATTTCAAGGTACACCCCGTGTTTCATGTGTCGTTACTCTGTCCCTATTCCCCTGATATCCATGATGCCCTACCACCTCCCATGGTAAAAGTACACGGGCAATGGGAATTTGAAGTGGCCAAAATTATTGACTCCAGGCACGTCCGTGGAGTTATACACTATTTATTGGCTTGGAAAGGCTATGGGCCTGAGGACAATTCCTGGGAACCCGCGTCCACAGTTCATGCTCCAAGTCTTACTAAAAATTCCATCTCTGGCACACTTTCAAGCCCCGCCCTTTGAGAGGGTCCTTGGTGGGGAGGACTGTCAGGAATCCCCAAGGTGCCTCCTACGTTATCTGTCAGCATCCGCAGGTATTAGGGTTAAATCATATCTCTGTTCTTGGTTAAACCTTTATGTTTCTAAGTAAACATAATGTGCTGTGTTACACAATTGGTTTTTAGCAATGCTTGTTTTACCAATACTTGTTTGCTAATGTGAGCGTGTGTAGACATGTGCTTCTAATTGGGTGTGGTGACTCATCCACATATGGAAGCTCAACTGCTTTCCTGATTGGCTATAAAGAGCAGAGTGAAGCATGCCTCCCTGCTTGGCTTTGTTTTGCTTCCTGATCTCAGCATCTGATTTGGCAGTCCAGCTGCTGCTGTCATCCTCGTATTCAGGACTTTTGAGGCAATTATTTTCTTCGTTCCTGTACCAGGTGACACCAGGCATTCTTCCAGCACTCCGGAAAAGACTGCAGCTAAGTGACTAGTATTCTCGGGGGAGTTTGTTCTTTGAGTGCCGCTCTTTCCTAGAACAGCTGGTGTATTTCATACCTCGTATTTTGGCAGAGTGCTTATCTTGAAGAGACAAATGCTTTTCTGAACATTCTACATTATTATTGTAGTTACTTGCCTAACTGTGCTTCAGGAAATCTGCTTGAGCTCAAGTACTACAAAAAGTGACAATGCAATTTTAAAAGAGCATTTACATGACTTTTCTTTCTCTAATAGCATAATTCTTGGATTTAAATTGTGTCACTCATGCCTGTGTTTCAGGTTTGAGGAATTTGCTTCTGAAGGGTTTTTCACACACACAGTGAAACCAAACCAAACTGTGCCACCCTAACTGTTTAAACCCAGAGTGGACATTTGTATTTCTTGGATTGTTTTTGTTCCGTTTATTTTAACCCTATGAATGCAGAAAAGTTATACATGATGTAATTAATGCCCTTTGTCTTTCTTGTACATGATAAGTGCAACCACAGTTCTAATTGTAGTGTGCAACAATGAATCTCTGTGAAGCCAGCCCTAGTACTTATTGTTATGTTATTCATTTTGGGTTTTTGGTAATGCTGTGTTAGTAATTGTGCAAACAGTTATTATTATCCAAGAAAAGTACTGGAGCATCCCGGTGTTCTTCTACCGCTTCCGTGCCCATATCAGAAAGAGAGATTCAGTTTCAAGGAAGTTGAGTGCACTAACTCTATTATCATTCTGTCAACAACGACCTGACCCCCGAAGATACAAGGTGCCTGGCCAGACCGGAAATATGTGGCAGTGTTTTGTCTCTTTCTCTTCCACTCCCCCTTTCCTTTTGGGACACCTGCTGGGGTTTCTGTGTCCACCAGGAAGTGCCAAGAGATGTTCCAGGAGGTCGGGGGCATACCATCGCCCCTGCAGACATCCTGCTTTTCAAGTGAGTGGTCCTGTCTCAACACTAATGTAATATTCTGAACATGGCAATCATTGCATGATAAAAAAAAAAAAACTGAATGTGGCAATGTAGGTGGTGGTTTCCATTGCCTAAAATGCACTGAAACTGGCCGTAGAATGCTGTGAATGTTACTCCTGATAACCAGAGGTAAAGTGTTTGTGCTTCTCCTTTCACTCTGATAAAGGTGGCATACTGCCAACAGGCATAGGTGATTTACCTATCAGTCCCTGAAAAGGTGACCGAAAGCCTGTAAGCTAAATATCAAGAGTGAACTGTAGCACCCATTGTGCCACCCACTGAAGCGACAGTTCAAAAATGTCTGCAGACCGACAATTGTAGCTGGCTGTACAGTCTTAAAACTGAAAATTCAACCTCTCAAAATACACCTTTTTGATAGGCCTAATGCCTTCTTTTCAAAATTGAAAAGTCACCCTTAAGTAGGCCTTACTGTCTATAAGGCAGGATGCATGGTATTTAAAAGTAGGACATGTAAATGTTTAATGGTAAACAGTGAAAAGGCCCCAAGAGCTATTTTCACTGTAGAAGGGTTGGTCATTCCATAGTTAAGCAATGGGATACTATATTAGGTGTTATATCAAGCTAGGAAATACCTACACATTGTATTCATGGTCTTTTGAGATATTTATTACAAGTTCAGTTTACTTGTGAAGTCAAATTTGTAATACATATTTTGTAAAAGGTAAAGTTACCTTTTCCCCATTTAAAATCTCTGGAGTCCCATTTGTATGAGCTCAAACTGTCACCTGGAAGTTGAATACCCTCCTTGATATGGTTTGAAAACTGCTCCCAAAGCAGAACAAAGGCATGGCTGTAGGGAAGTGTTCTGTTTCTCTGTTTCCAGAACCTTGATTATCTTCAGAGGCCTAGTCTTTTGCGGGCAAATGTTAGCTGACACGTGTGCAGGGCCCTTCATTGCTCACCCAGCCATTTGTGTAAAAATCCCATTAGGAATGGAGCTAACCCACCACTGGTTTAGAGTAATAACAGATGGTTGCTCTTTTCTCTTTTTCCACTGTGGCTAGGGAGGAGCCAGGAGTCACCTCCACCCACAGGCTGGTCCCAGGCATAAATGTGGCATCTTCAGGCATTCACTTCAGAAACTTTTCTGGACCTGTGGAAGAGCAGAAGAGAACTGGACCTGCTGTCTACAACCTCAGCAGTGTCCAGAAGAGCCCAGAAGACTGGACGTGCTCTCTTTCTTGTACCCAGGACAAAAAGTGTACTCCAAGTGTCATAAGGGGCACAACAAACTACAAGAGGCCTTTTCTGCAACTGCCCAGTGGACCATTACCAACTGAACCTGCCCTGGACACTTCTGCTGGTTTCTGCTGGAGTGAGTCTTACTGTTAAAGTACTGCCCATAAGGTCCTGGACCCTTGGCTGGTGTCACAATATACTCCACCTAGAACATGGGTACTCAAAGTACAGCCCGGGGGCCTCATGCAGCCCCCTTGACCTTTACATGCGGCCCCCTGGGCAACAGGAGCACATGGTTGTTCACTCGATTCAGCTCTAACAATATAAAGATCATACATAGAGAGGCAATCACTTATTCCAAGGTTAACTGTGTTAAGAAGAGGAAGTAACCAGGGATTCCTGAGCTTCACTTTAGAGGCACGTTAATTTTTAAAGACATCGTGCAGCAAAAGTGTAAAAATATAACAGTCACTTCAAAATTCTAAAAGTGTGTTAAGTTAACATGCAGTCCATTTCACCTTAGCATAATTTATTGTATCAGTACAATGAGAAGTATTCATTTAAATGTGATAGTTTTCCAACATGAATTTAGAAACATTACATTTTACCCCTATCCTGACAAATATGCCAATAGGGAATTAAACAAGCAAGTCAGGTGTTATGTGCACTTTTTGAGTGGCCTGGGTTCCTATTATACATGAACAACATTATAGTTTATTAAATTAAACACAGGAGCAGCTTTGTACGGTGCGGACCCGGATTTCGATGAACACAAATATGATAATGAAGAAAAAGGAGGGGAAGTGAAATCAAGCAATTGCCTAGGATTACACAATTTGGAAATTGGGGAAGCCAACATTAACCCCAGGTTTTCTAGTTTCATATTGCTCAATTTAGCCTACCGATACTTAACTGACAATGCTCCCAACCCTCTCACCCAACCTCCATTCCGCTGGCATTGATGCGGCCCTGGGGCACATCACAGACCAAACTTTTTGGTCCCTGGAAAAATGTTTGTGAGTACCCATGACCTACAATATCATGAGTTTGGGACTGGAAACCTATTGGTTCCCGGGATCTCCAGAGGACCAGAATCAACCTGCCAAACCATTCCAAGAAAGGTGTGTTGCTACTTAGCTAAAGAATCAGGTTGCTACCTCTCAGAGCATTTCAGGAGCAAATCCAATTAAGCAGGACCTCACGGAAAAGGTATCAGGCCTTGTGAAACCCACTTTGATTATAGACTGCAGCCTTGCCCTGCTGTCAGAATCCGAGCTCCAAAAAAGTGATTATGTTAGAGTGTAGAAATCTTCACCCAGTGAAGGTGCCGACCACCTACAGGCTTTCTATGGGAGCAAATTTCAAAATTTCTCCTGCTCTGTGCTTTTCCTCTAGAAGTCAACGGCTTCACCGAGGTCTCATCCAGCAGCTATCCAATGTCATGGAGTCCTCCTCATTGGTCACAGCCTGCTACCTTGCATCTTTGAGGAATTTTGATTTCCATTTCAGAGATTTAGTCCAAAGGTAAAACTTCGACCATTTCAAATCGAGTTTCTATATCAGACTTGCGCTCCATCATAGTCAACCTTAATGTGCAGGTCAAGCAGGGATTTTTCTTGTCCTATGTTTTGACTTTGCTACTGTAACTTGGCTACCAGAGGGGTTGAGATCAGGTTTATTTAGTGACTGTTGTCGTTTACCCCGAGTAGGGTTGTGATTATTACTTGAGATAATTACTCACCCACTAAACTAAGGCTCCAATTTTCTTACAATGCCTAAGAAAATATACTCCATGAAAGTCTGGGAACAAACATCAGCTCATAATGGAACAAATTTGCCCACTGGATTTGGGATAAAGAATTAAAACTTGGTGTTCCAACATCATCCTGAAAAATTCTTTCAAATGTCTGAGACAATCTGTTCGTGCAGAAACATATTGCCTTACTGTAGCCATCAAACCTTGCTGGATTCTACAGTACCACAGTAGCTGGAGCACGGCTACTAGACTCCTGCTGATGACAGCCAAGAGAGAATCCACAGCTTGACTGCCATACACATTGAATGGCTTCAGTAGCATTGAAGCAAGTTCAGTCTGAAGCTTTAGGAATACTTTGGGTTTTCCTCAAGTCTTAAACAGAAGGTTCTAGAGCACAGACCACTGTTCTCCTAAGGTATTTAGATACAAAGGGGCACATTTAAGAGCCCCTAGCTCCTCCTTGCACCACATTAGCAAAGAAGCCAAAATCACTGGGCCAAATTTACAAAGTGGCGCAATGCATGCATTGCGCCACTTTGTAACCCTTTGTGCTGCATTATGCCTGCGCCAGGAATAATGTATGCAACGTGGGTGTTCCCCCATTAGGGAGCCTGAAAAAATGGCACAAAGAAATCTAAGAGATTTTTGGCATTTTTAATGCTTGCTTAGGCCATGTGTTAAAAGGAGGCACACCACTGTTTACAGTGGGGCTCAGTGCGCTTTGCAGGATTAGCGTTTAAATTGTTAACACTAATTCAGCAAAGCACCGAGCTAGCATCAAGAGTTTTTACACTAGTTCCCTAACTACTGCCATTGTGAGCTGTATCTTACATACAGCGCAAACATGGTGGCGTTAGGGGTGCGCTAATGGGCACAAGAAAAGTGGCTCTGCATTGGGTGCAATGCCACTTTTTAAAAAAATCTGGCCCAAAGTGACTTTTAGGAGCAAGATGATCACACATCAATGATGAAATAACTTACATAGCAATTTAGACATTTCACTGTCACAGGTTATCTATCCTTTTAAAATGTCCCTTAACAGGATGAAACAAAGAACTCCTAAAATCTCATCTATAAACGCAGTTGTGCATTTTTTTTATTTTTTTTTATAACGACACCAACCAAAAAATACTGCCCCAGCCTTAAAGTAGAATTCAGGAGATCAGAGTCCGAAATCACAATGAGATCACATGATGGACTGATCCCACTAAGAAAGAAGAACTTTGTGCCACTATCACAGATTTAGGGGGATCTCTGTCTGCTATTTCCATATTTCAGCGTTTAGTAGTGTTTGGATTGAGAATCTCAGGTTGTTTTTTCTGGACTGTCGATGATCTGGATAAAAGTGTTTTTTTTTTTTTTTTTAAAGAAGAGTGTGTTTGTTCAGTCCTCTTTCCTGTGCTGCCGCTAAGCGTACCGAGGATGAGTTTCTAGGTGGCACGCGCCAAACGCTTTCTTGCAAACTGTCCAGCGTATAATGATAATGGCCGGATATTTGAAAGCTTACTCCGCTGGTAATATCACGCGCTTATTTCGCAGGGCAGTAACCATCAGCAAAGCAGTTTGGATTAGGCTGCAGGTTTATGCAATGGTGCTGAAAACATGTCAAGATGGAAGTAAGCAAATTGAGAAAGCTGGAAGCAGATTAAGACGGGATGAAGGGCAACAGTTTAGAGGTACAATGACATCAACACATCTGGTCGCGCAATTACAAATGAAGCAGTGGCAGTCATGGGCCCTCTGCAATCAGCCGTGCTTTTCAACTCTGACAGTAACAGTAATAATGTACATTTATGAGCACTTTGCTAAAACATACAGGACTGCCAATCAGTGTTCCATGATTAGTTGGGCGGCGGAAGGGGTCAGCCATCTCTGTTTTGCAAACACTTGCCTCACGCAGCTACGAGGCTAAGATGGCATGTTGCACTGCGTTTAAGGTGTCACATTAAGCGGCTCCACAGGAACCAGGAAGGTGAACAGAGGAATTGGCTTTAAGAGAAATATCTGTGGTTGTTATCGCGAACAAAAACCTTTGGAAGTCAAAATACTTTCTTTTGTGATTTGGTTTGAGTTATTCTTGTAGACGGCAGGTACATACATACAGGCATTTTGTTGCTATGAACACTTAAACGATCTGAATAAAATCTTTTGGTGATAGCTAAAAGAATCAGAACTGAAAACCAACAGAATTTAATATTATAAATAAGCCTGGGGCTATCCTGAAGATAACACGTGAGGGGGTGACTTGCATGTGTAAGGGAAGCTTACTGCATAACAGAGGGCAGAGGAAGTGAAGGGAGCACCTCCTAGAGGACAATCTTTACTGCGAAGGATTAAGAGTAGAAGAGAGTTAGACCAGAGGCTCATGCATGTGTGGCTTGTAGTGGCAGAGACAGGATTCTTCTGTCAGGCAAAAACATATTTTAAACCAAAATGCAAAGTACCTTAACTTCAGTTCTCTGCTTGACAGGAAGACCTTGCATCCTGCCCGTGCCGCAACATTTACAATCCGGCAATGTATATCATGCAGGTCAAATCTGGATTGTCTATAATTTGCCCAAAGTAACTTTGTGTAGACGTAGGTAGAGGCTATTACAGTATCTGATTGTTGACATAACACACTTAGGGCCAGATGTAGCAATTTCCGCATTTGCGATTCAGAAATTGCGAGTCGGTGCGACTCGCAATTTCCGAATCGCAAATGCGGATGCAAAATGGTGTCTTAGATACCGTCTGCGAATCGCTGTGGGGTCGCAAAGACCCACCTCATTAATATTAATGAGGTGGGTCGCATTTTGCGACCCCATAGCGAGTTCCTGCACTCACAGGGATGGTGGCCTGCTGAAGACAGCAGACCTCCATGTCTGTGACTGCCTAAATAAAGCAGTTTTTTTTTTGTTTTGCAGCACGTTTTCCTTAAAGGAAAATGTGTTGCAAAACAAAAAAAATAACGAAACCATTTGGTTTTGGTTTTTTCAGAGTAGGCAGTGGTCCATTGGACCACTGCCTGCTCTGAAAAAACATTTTTGACATCATTCACAAAGGGGAAGGGGTCCCGTGGGGACCCCTTCCCTTTTGCAAATGGGTTACCACCAGTGTGACACTGGTGGTAACTGCGAATTGCTTTGCGACCGCGTTCGCAGTCACAAAACAATTTAGCATTGCGGTGCGAGTCTCAAATTGTAAGGGGACACCCCTTCCTATTTGTGAGTCGCATTCACATTTTGCGAGTCGGTATCGACTCGCAAAATGTGAATGTGCATCGCGATGTGCATTTTGCATGGATCAAACTGCGATTCTCGCAGTTTGCACCATGCAAAATGCTTGCTACATATGGCCTTTAGACACCACTTCTTACCGCACTTTCCATGACAAATGTTACTATTATTCCATTTCTAGTCCTTCGATTTGCTGAATTTGTATGAAAGGCTTGATTTTTAGGCTGCAGTTATGTGACCTTCAAATCAATTCAATTGTCAGTGACAAGCTTTCAGTTCAGTGAACCATCCTAATGGGGCTAGATTAGTCTTACATCACCTCACGTTCAACAAGCATTGGCAAAGCCAACAGGGCTGTCCTTTTTTGATAACACATATAATTTCTGAAACATCCCTGCATTATTTTTTCTCTTTACATACACCTACACAACACTGCCAAATGCACAGTGTTGTTACACACATAAACACGCAAGAACATTGTAGTGGTGACTGCAGTGGTAGTAATGGTGATAGTGGTGCCTGATTGCCAGAGACTAAGAAGTGAGATGCAGGGCAGACAGCAGAGTGACAATGGAAATTTACTAATACACTGTATTTCGTCACCTGGGCATTAGGACTACCAAGAACTCAAAGCTTTAGAAAAGGGTAGCCCAAATAATTCCTTTGCAAGTTTGGGACGTTGTTGTACCAAATAAAGAACAAAAAAATACTCCAGCTAAACCTCTATTTCTATTATTTTGTATTCAATCAATCAATTCTTCTTTATTCGGTTGAGAAATAATTACCATAAATCACATAAATACATGAAATGTTAAACACATACATTTAAAGAATAAAACTCATATATTAAAATCATAAAACTTCCAATTCCATTTGCAGTCTTAATTTGAAAGATAAAAATATTAAATAAATTAAACATTTTACACTATTTCGCCAACATAAAGCCCCTTTAAAAAAAGAATTCACCCCGACACAGCAACACATCAGGGACCATACGTAGCCACAACATTGGAAGTGATTTTCCTCTATCTGAACAGCTATGCTGCCCAAATAACCCCAAAGTGGTGCCCCGTACAAAAGAACAGTGAGGCATTTACGTCTATACACCTCAGGCAGAGGCAGTATGGGCTTGATCCCCACTCTTATTGCAAAATCAAAAGTAGCCCCTACAGAGGCATTGAATCGTGCACATCGCCTCGCTATGCAGGGCTTCCATGTTCCTTTGTCATCAAAAGTCACACCTAGAATTCCTGCACACAGCTGATGATTTGGCCATTTATCACCAAAGCCCCTACTTTGCTCAATGGTTTGCCACAGACCATGGAGTGGGTTTTGCTGTTGTTGACCTCTAAATCTAAATCCGACATAAAGTCAACATACGCCTTAACTATCTCATGGAGACCTTTCATAGTACGGGCCATAAGCACTGCATCATCCGCATATATCAGGGACGGCGCACTCTTTCCATTTATTTTAGGAACATGATTGCATCTATCCACCAAAAAGTTATGCAAACCATTTGTATATAAAAGGAGCAAAGTGGGGGCCAAAACACAACCCTCTCTCACGCCTCTTTTTTAAATTAAAAGATTCCGTGCAATCCCCATGGGTCCTATATCTCACTGAAGCATTTGTTCCAGAGTAGAAGTAACAGAGCGGCTCCATGATTTGGGACTCCATACCCATCGAGGTTAAACGTTCCCATAGTTTACTACAATTTACTTTGTCAAAGCACAGCTAAGGTCCATCAAGGCAAGATAAAGAGTACCCCTCTTCACCTGCATATATTTACCACTCAACATAAGTAAGTTCAGCCATTACTCCTGTGTTCCCAACCCTTTCCTAAAACCATACTGCACCTTACTCATCACATCATGCTCTCTAACCCATTCCTCAATGCGCCATAAGACAATTCGCCCCAAGATTTTCATTGAGGAGTCTAGGAATGAAATCGAGCAATAGGATTTGGGATCACTGCGGTTTCCCTTTTCATACACGGGAACAATGCACGCAGATTTCCAGGAGGGAGGGATTCCTAGACTCATTGCTGCATTTAAGACATTTAGAATTATAGGTGCCCACAGCTTAAAATAGCTTTTATACAAGTCCATTGGGATTGCATTGGACCAGGTGCTTTGTGACTTGAGCTATTCTGCAGAGCCAGAATCACCACCTCCAGTGCAAATGTGATAGACAGATTTGGGGTATAACCAAACAAATCATCCATTTTCTCCCCATGGATCTCTCCCATGAAGACACTGTATAAATGAATCACACACTTTTGCAACTCATATTCAAATTAGACAAAGTGCTCAGTGGCATAATGCAACATGATGGTGTCCCATTGCAGAATGTGATGAGGGGCCTCTGACTCCGCCAGATTTGACAAATATGCTTGTTGGCTCTTTCTTAATATGCAGAGTTATAATACCAACACTGTTTAACACAGCAAAGCAAAAGGACTTGAGCCATGTGAAAAAGCAGATTTCCTACAGTTATCAAAACACATGTAATTAAGCTGCATCAGGGCAAACAAATTGGTGGTAATCCACAACTGCTTTCTTATGCCACAACCTCAGTTTAGATGGAGTGTGATGAAAGTTGGATACTATCCAAAAATGTTAAATTATAAAACTGTGGCAGTAATCAGTAGAGAAACCCTAATCTACAAGAGCATAGCTTGGTCAGTAAGATTGGAGGTGTGTGAGCTCCAGATTTCCCAATAATCACGCTGGCACATAATGTTAAAATATATATGACAACATTCAGGGCACACAAGAGGGGCTTAAGGGGCAGTGGAAGAAAGAGAAATGGGGATAGGCAGCGGCACTAAGTGAGAGAAAGCACATTATTTTGTGAAATAACCATAATCTTTGAAGATTTTCCAAATAGAGAGAGTGTGTGTGCATTTTTGTCTGTGTGTACAAATACCTACTGAAATCTGACAGGCACCTAAACATACCCAACTGAAAGCACCTGTACTCAACTATTTGTCACAAAATACATTTATTTGGGGGGTGTAGCACCCCAAACACCCTCCTCTCAAAAGCTACGCCCCTGTCAATCTCCACAGACAAGCTATCTGCAGTCTAGCTAAATCACACAGAAAGCAAATTACATGGATTTGATGTATCGTAGAAATTGTTGACGGGACTTAGTATGAAAAAAGAACAGTCAGCATGGGTGCAAGCATCAACATTTCTTGCATTGGCATTTGATTGATGAGGTCTTCAATCTCCACATGTTTAAAAGTCCCTGACCTAGGTAGATCATATTGAACTAAAATGCATTGAATGGAGGTGATTATCCTATAACTGTAAATGTACAAATTCAAACCATCTGTATCCAGGTGCAAAGAATAAACAAGATTGTTTTTCAATTACCGACATTTATCTAACATTTCAAGAAACTTCTAAAACATAAGCCCTGCTCCCAATTGACACAATCCGAAAAATAGGAATAATGCCTTTGCAGAAATCTCCAATATGACCACAGATAGCTTGGCAGCTGTAGTTGGCAAAGTGAAACCAGGTTCTCCTCTGGACCCTGCACCACCAAGGATTCTTGCCAAAGTAGCACAGTACATCCTTCCCACTATATTGGAAATGCTAAATCTCCCAAAAGCACAGGAATGGTACCCTTGGAATGGAAACATCCCATGATAAAGGCTTTACTAAAACAAGTCTAACTTGGACCCTTTTTGCCCAGGGAACTACAAACCTATCTCGCTGCTTCCAGGTCTGAGCAAAATACTTGAAAATCATAATCTGAAGTCTCATAGACATAAGATACTTCCACCCACCCTGCCTCTGCACCTAAACTCTGCCATCTGTATGTGTACCCTGCCAGGTGGTGCCAACCCAGTCTTGGACTCTTGGGAGTGGCCCTAAAATGCTTCTCAGCGGAACCGACGCATCTTCTCTTCTGAACGATGCATCTCGGAACATAACAGACTTATCTCCTCACCTGAGTGACACATCCTTGGGCTGGACTGACACATAACTGCTGCTGCATAGATTGGACCTGTCACAAAAGACTTGCATCGCCATCACATCCCCAGTTCTTGGATTCAATGGATCGCCTTCTGAACCACTGTTGCACAATGCTTTTTACGGCAGCCTTGATGATGAAGCCAAAGCTCGGCATCGTATCTTCACTGCTCATTGGAACTGACACATCACCTACACTGAACAATCCATCCTCTACACTGGCCTTCCCACCGCAAGTCCTGTGGACAGTATCCTCAACATTGATACAACAGGCCCCATTGCAGTCAGCCTGAATTTGTGACTTTGTTCCTGTCCTGCGCAACCAGATGTCCTTGATACCGCTTTGTGCTTCTTGGTGCTATTTTTATTTAAAAATTTGAAACTCAACCACTCCTGTTCTTCCCACTAGTTTTTTTTTAATTTGGGTTTTCTTTCATTTATTACATTTTGTACTATGTTTCTAACTTGGTGTGGAAGCTCTTTTTCTTGTGTTTTCACTGGTTTACTGTTTGAAGTAATGCACAAATACTTAACACGCTGCCTCTAAGTTAAGCCTGACTGCTGTGTGCCAAGCTACCAGAGGGTGAACACAGATTTATTTAGGGTTTGCCTGGATCTTGACCCGACTAGAATTGGGGTTGCTGCTTGCCCAGGGCTCATATCCCAGTCAATCAGTGACCCAAATTTTAACGGTGACCTTTCCAATGTAAACACTTTAAATAAAGTTGTTTAAAAAAGCAGATTTACAAAACCCTTCTTAAATTAGTCACTGATAGACAAATCTTTACCTCAGAACTAATAAGCACTGAACATATGCAGAAGCAGCAGAGCAAAGTCTATGTCCTACTAAAACAGGTGGCAGTAATAATTGTATCTACCTAGGTACATCCCAACAGGAGCCTAAGCAATGCGCTTCAACATAAAAAAGGATATAATCATTGCACCTTTCTCTGAAATGCAACTCGCATTGGAATGTTGTTTTAGAAATTGACATGGTAGTTCTTAGGATGGTAAAATGTTATTTTGGCATCTACTATATTCTGTTAATGCTCAGAAAAAAATAGCTAAGCAAAATTGACAGCACTCCTTTTTATCAAAAGTAAAAAGACATACAATTCAGAAAAACAAATATCCAAAGCAGCCACAAAGCCACGTATTTTCAGAGTTTATGGGTGCCAGAAGAAACAGTTGTGCTGAGACATTGCATGTAGCTACTGCATTTAATAATGTATCATTCTCCTTCATTATAAACTCGAGTTTCCCCATTCACATATTTGTCTTGTTGCAACTTGGAATCCACTGAGGCAGAAGCTTAAGTGCTACTCATGGCAAAGCCAATATCTATTTTCGGTGCAGTGAGTCCCCTGGGGCGTGCCCAACAACCCACAGTTTCATCATGTCAAAGAGTTTAAAGTAATATTATTCATTTCTAGCATTATGTATATTTCCTATATGTGCCTGATATTTGGCTACAATGTTTGTGATGATAAAAACGTTGTTTCTGTGTTTTGTTGGGTAAGTGGACTTTCTGATAGCTCAATGTTTAAAAATGGCTCAAAAAATGTAAGTTAAGCTGCAGTTTGGATGTGAATAGATTTATTTTACATTTAGATCATTAATGTATGTAATTAAGAATCTGTGGGGTCCGTAGGTTGTCCGGTGACACAATATATTTGGAAATCAGGGGTTTTGTCACCAATCCAAACAACTAAACTAGGAACAGTTCTGGCACCTAATATATTTCCACTAAATATATTGAATGAATACATTGCAAATCTTCTATTTAAAACAGTGGAAAAGTTACTTTATCTAGTACTCCAGCCTAAAATGTCCTTTGGAGAGGATTACATTCACTTTGTCTTGGAGCTATTTGTCCCTTTCCTAAACCAATCATACTCAATGCTTCTTTAAGAGTATGTGACAGTTTATGGATAAAATGTAGATGCTTTAATGATCGTGTTTTATAGGGAGTCGCTCAATGTTACAATTTTCCATATTAGAGAACCTCGACCTGATGAACCCAAGTAAGAAAGAGAAGCACCATGAAGAGACCAAGGAGCAAGAGGGATGGAGGAGGGGATAAATAAAACATGACATGGAGAAGGATTCTTGGTCGAGGGGGCCAGGTACTTGCAATATCAAACACAGTGAGCCATGAAAAATGGGCTAGGGGCATCCAGAGAAATGAAAAAACAAAGATTCGGGGAAGAGGAATAGTATTATGGGCAACGTGAAGGAAATAAGGCTTTAAAGTGTAAAAGAGTTTAAGGCATGGAAGTGGTTATCTTCTTGTAGAAGTCTTGTCCAAAAACAAGTCCATTTTGATGAAATTGGCATTCATCAGGCTCATTTGACAAACATAGCTTTGCCAATAAGGCATTTCTTTCATTAGAATGGACACATTAGTTTGTATCCGTCTGCTGTTTTTTCATGAAGGCCGTGTGGATCAACTCTTATCCTATTTACTTAACTTGCCAGAGTTGACTATTATGCACTACGTTTCTAATTTCAGTAGTTGGAGGTCACTGAGGAGAGCCCCCCAACATCCCACTTCACCAGTTGTTCACTTTAATGGTTCTCTTTGGTGTCTCCCTCCTATGCCACTGCATACGAATCATCGCAGATGCATGGGGGAGGATGCCTTAGGGCCTGTCCACCCACAGCTGATTCCCATCTCTTATATGCATGTACACTGTGATCTTACCTGGATGCTATTGTTTGCGTCTTGTTATGTACTTAAAAATACCAATGAAAAAATAGTTGGTAAAAAAAGAATGGAGAACTATTTTTTATATCATTGTAACACCTGCAAGTGAGAGGGTTGGCGAAGCATCCAGTCTTGGATTTTGTAAGCATTGTCTTTATGTTTTTACAGTACGAGCATACCGGACTAGACTAAGTGCAGCATAACGTTGAAAGTAATTTCAGTCTGATGCTGCTTATCGTAGAAGTTCTGTCCTTTGAATCTGTTTTATCTGACCCTTCAATGCATACATAAAAAACTTTGTTCACAATAAGTAGCTTATAAAACGTTTATTTCACAAAATATTTTTACAACTATTTGCACTGTCTTGTGTAGAGACTTAGTGGGACACACATTAATTCTTTAAAAAAGTTAATAAAACATAATAAACACATGTAAAGAAAAATAAATATATAAATATGTACAAATCGTGGTCCAAAAATAAGAAGGTAACTAAACTTCTAACATTTAAAAGGATAAAGTTGTGGACTTTCAGATTCAAACTCTGTCATACTCTGTCGAATAGTTTCCTGAGAATGTTTCCTATATATAAAAATATAAAAACCCATTGTTGGATCAGCCTTCTTAAACATTTTAGTTGCTACTGACAACTAAAATGATTTCAAAATGGAAGCTCAGCATGGGTTCTTTAATGAGACCCGAAAAACTTTGATGAGGTCTGAGTGTTGTCAATGTCCTAGCAAGACTCACTAGAATGGATATAAGGAGCCCTCATTGACAGGTACTTGTCATTATCGAACGTCTCTGTATCGGGTTTTTAAAATGTTGATGTTGATATTAATCACATATTCTGTGAAAAATGACGACGGGTATTGAGCAGATCTGAGGCCGGCGCTACGGTAGAAACACCTACAGGGCCTCAGTATGAGACATAGCTGACGGCAGGCCGGACACAGGTGCATCCAAAAGTCACCCATTGCTTCTCCAGTTTGTACTTCAGGCTGCAGCCCTTCTGTTCCCGGCGCAGCACAAGGATTTGATGCCTGATAGGAATGGAGTTTAAACGGAGGTCCTTCTGCCCCTCAGAGTCGAGGCACATGGAGTGGAGGCAGTTGGCTTGCACGATGACCTCAGGGTTTCTGTTCACATCCGTATCTACACTGCAAAGAAAGAACAATTTAAAGTTTCAAATGATGGCGCATCATGAGACTATCCTAGCACATGTAGTAATAGCGGTGTACCTTACAAGTGTGGAGAAATATCATTCATCCTGGTCATTGGTTACTTTATGCAATAAGATTCCAGTAAGAGTCTTGTGGTGGTCCTTGCTTCCCTGTTTCCTTTACTCATTTAGAAACTTCCTCCTTTCTTCTTGCTTCTTCATTTGTCATTTTACCTTCTGTCTGTCGCCCCCTCCTTGCCTCCCCTCTTTACTTTAACCTACCGTTTTCATCGCTCTTTTGCTCTTTCCCACATTGCCTGCCTCTGTATTCCCGTCCTAATTTATAATCCTGTTTATGTATTCATTCCACCTTTATTGCTTCCTTGGTCCTCTATTACCTTCCTGTCTTCCCTTTTTATGGTGTACCACAAATGAATGGTATTTTGTGACCACCATATCTGGCCCCGTTTTCACTGTTTCATCCCCACCGCAGGTGCCCATTGGGAACAAATTATGAGCTATGATCGTCTTTTTCACTTGTTCCCCAAGTTCACCCTTGTTCTACAGCTGGTATTACAGTCCTGTGTTTTATTCAAGAGAGTATATACTTTTACAAATGTTTAATCCCCCATTAGCTAGAGTAGGTTACATTACCTCATTCGAGGTGCTGATTAACACAAATAATTGTCTCGAAGACCTCAAGCTGTGTCACAGTGATGATACAACAGCTCCCCACAAAGAAAGAATCCATTTCCAGGAATGAGACCATTACATGGGATGGTCGCTCTTCTGTGGTTGTAGGTTTCTGGCTATTGCTACTGAAGGCTTCTCAGCCAAGCAAGCACAGATCCCAGCACTCTTTCATAAGTACACCTCTGCAGCCGCATTACTCCATTTCGCCAGAATATTGCTCGTATTTCTAAAGGACTAGTGAAACCCAGAGTTAACGAGTTAAAGAGTTAGGAGGTTTCGTTGAGATGTCAGTTCTTTCACCCTTAACTATTTTTAGTTTGGCCTACATAGGCATTACAATGTGTTGGTTGTTCGTCGCCCTATGTGATATCTTTCCTTTGTTTTTTTGTTTTAATCTTTCTTTTCAGTTTGCATGTTCTGACATAAAGACTCACTCAGAAAACCTAGTAGGCAATTTAATCAGAAACCTCATTTGACAAATTAAGGGCTTTATTAATAAACTTGGCTTACTCTACTTGTACACATTCAGCCACCTCAAAGAATTAAAAAAGCACTCAAGGTTAGGGTTATCAGTTTGTGGAAGCTGAGCTGGCAGATGAGCGATGCATGACTACACACTGGCAGTGGTGGCCACCAGCTTGGCTCAGCAAGTAGGAACTGTTGTCTCCATGTCATGGAGTGGAGTATCACTTCACTAGTCTGAGAAAAAGAGGTAATTTAAGTGACAGAAATGTTTTAAATAATAATATTATCAGCATATTTGCTGAACATCAACTCCCCCCATCCAGCGATATGATTATTCTTACTAAAATATACTGTGAATACCCAACGTACAAAATATAAATTGTAGTTTTTAAAAAATATAGTGCAGCATGTGATTTTATGGAAAGAAAATCGACCCATTTTTTTTAAATTTCTTTCCAAGTAACTTTCCACAATTTCTAACAAGGGAATTCAGTGAAGAAAGTTTGTGGGCACTTCAATGCGTTCTTTCATTAAAAAACTTACTTTGGTGCTGTAAGATATACTGATGCAGACACAAATTCTTAAGACTAGCTGTTTATATGCAATAAAAGGTAAGTCGATCAGGTCTGCTTTGTGCTCCATAGTTTAAACAACAGTTACTTTATGCTCAACTATAACGCTGCTTTATGCTGCACGTGTATCTGACATGATTCCTATTTTTAGATCTTCACAAGCACCAGACCCAGAAGTGACTGCAATCATTAGGCATACGCAAGAATCAAACGGGTAGGTTGCTTCCCTTACTCTTGTATTCAGTTTCCTCATCACGTCAGTGGGAACAAAACAAGAGTGGCATGGGAGATGACTAAGGTTCTGACCTTTGGTATACCTCCTTATCCTCTGTATGTGGGAAAAGACCAAAACTGTCATGGAGCTGAATGTTTATCGTGTATCCACAAATGCTTTTCCTATTCATTCAGGGGATCCCTTGGGCCTCGACCTCTTCCACTGGTTAAATGCTGATCTCCTGGTAGTCCTAGCCCTAGTCTTGCCCCTTCCCTCCCTCTACCCATTCAGCCTCCCTGTCACTGCCTGTCCTCTCATTCCTAATTCATTTCTTTACTGTATACTTTTGAAGCTGTTTCCCAAGAGTACTTAGTGAATCATAAATAAACAAATCGATACATCCATCGCCACGGGATGATTAGATGTCACCACCTAAAGATATATGAAAATTAATTCAGCAAAATGGAGCAGATGCCACCTGTATCGGAGCCCCCGACTCGTTCAGAAAGGGTTTAGTGTAACTTATATAATGAAATCACACTGGCAAATCATTGTTGGATCTTTCAACATGTTTATCGTTGACAGCAGCTAGGGTGTGGCTCTAATATATATATTATTATGGTGCATCTTTATTGTAAGGCATTGGTGTGAACTAAAAATAATATTTTTCTTTGGGGGAGTTAATATGATGGGTAAGGGAAAGCTTTGAATGGTTCTCTCCTACACCCGACCACAGCAGGGGCTTAGAGCAAGAAGCTGATCTTGCACTTTTTGGCACTGCCCAAGCTGCCTTTGTTTGCCAATTTTCAAATACTTAAAATTACAAGTAATTATTTCTTAGCTAATGTATTCATCAAAAGAAGTACACGTTGGCCCTATTTGGACAAGGTGTATCATATCAGTACCTGGAGTCCCAGGGTGTGAGCGATCGGCTACTAATGTCTGTCAGCATCCTGTTTCCGGCACCAACATCGATGGCCCGGAGGTCAATTCTCGCGCTGTGAGGGAACCTGACACTCCCGTTACCAGGACACCTCTCTCCATTCTTCGCTGCCAAGTCTTTTTCTGGATGATTTTCGTGAGACAACACTTGGTCAAGGTGTTCGGTCGGAAGTGAAATTGCTGAGGAACAAAGTGCCAGAAGAGAGAAGGACTGTAAGAGGAAACGGGGAAATAAAAATGTTAAATGTTAAAGAAATAAAGTGGCAATCTATGGTCAATACGATTTGGCCGAACATCGTGTACTATAATTTTACAAATATCATTTTGGGAAAGAATGATATAGCATTTGAATTGTCTGCAAAAAGGTTTTCCTTATTCTGTGGCAGCTGTCACTTAATGCTGTGTGATAAAAATGCTACGCTATGTTAAAAAGATTTCATGAATCATGCCTTTCAGTGTCACGTCAGCGCTCATGGACACCATGCACAAATATCTGCCTTCCACCAAGGACTTCCATTCTGCAGCACTGCACCCTATTAGTAGAAACATATTCTAAGAAAACCGTATTTAGCATCGTCTTAAAGTGAAAACGTCTTCAATAAAGAACAGTTTTGTAAGGACTGCAAATTGTCTTACTCGTTCACTGTGTGTTAAATACACGCTCAGTGCGTCAACACAACCCTCCTCGACTTACTCACTTCTTGCTAACACAGATAACACGCAGAGTTGTAATTTTTTCTAGTTTTGCATTCAGATATTCAGAACGTATCACCAGCAGAGTACAGATATAGAAAGAGTTGATTTGAAAATGCCTCAATTCTATCGCATTTGGCCATATTAATTACAGACACTGCTGTGGCCCGACCTGCAAAGAGCCCTAGCATTCCACCACTGCAGGTCATCTTTGTCTGCCAGCACAGAAACCGAAGGAAACGTAACAGCAGCCTGGCTTCCACGTGGATGTGACTATTCTGGGCCTGACCGGATGTGCACCTCAAAGAAAGTAAAGGTGCGGTAGAACGTGTTTACCAAAGATCACACCGTTGTTAAGTGGCCTAACTAGTAGTCGATGAAAGAATTTCGAAACCTACGGTATACGATATGGTATACATGGTATACGTTTATGCTGAAAGCAGATTATTATTTTGCTATTTCATAGAAAGCAAATGGTTTTTACAACTAAGGGTTTCTTACCACAATTGCGCATGCTGAGGTCTTGAAAGTCATTCTGGTCTGCTGGTTTTCTTTCCAGTGGGCCTTTCTCGGTCGTGAGTCTGGGAGTCTCTGCTTTGGGAACACTCCTTCAGCCGATTTATAGGACTTCTCGGGGCTTTTGGGCTTTCCATAGTGGAGTACACCTTGGTTCACCTGCTTCCAGCTGACTTTCCCCCAGTTTTACTCGTACTGGCCCTGGGTCTTCCTTTCCTACAGGGAAGTTTTGTTTTTCTACCAGTGGAGAGACGGGGATGCGTAAATGAGGACAGAGTAACTCCTACTGCCTGCTCGCCTGGATATCCTGGCGACAACACACAAAAAGGAACTTTACCCGTTCTTTCCCTGTACAGAGTGATTTATGATTTTGAACTGCCGTCCACCCCAAGGCCGCGAGTGGCTTCTCTTCCTTTTCGGATTATATTTACCGTTGCAGCACGTGCACACAGGTGCAGCTTGGCATTTCCATGGCTGCTTCCGCATCCGCCCTCAATGACGTCATCTTATCCCTCGGTCTAAGGGGCCCAGAGAAGCAGCTCGCCAAAGCACAATCCTGCCTCACTTTGGGTTAATATCACAGTGTTTTGGGGGAGTTTTGAGCTTTGTCCAGTCACAGTTTTGACTCATAAAAAGCAGATTGTTAATGTGCCTGCTACTGTGCTACAAAACACATCATTTAATATTCAGAATGGAGATTTTTTTTTATTTACATAGGTAAGTGGGCGACTGCTTATGACACTGAGATTATTTGTTACTTCAAGTTCATAAGTAGCAATCATACCAGCATGGCACATTGATGTATTCACCAGCATCAAGGAGCTGTATGCAAACTGTAAGTCATGAGTTTAGATCTTTATTACGATTTTTCTCAATCTGTTGCCATTGTAAGATTGCAAACAAGGGTTCCCTTGGGAAGTAATAAAGTCTTATTAGTACAAAGAACTGCATTCAGTGCATTAGGTTTGATTGGCTGATTTTGTGTTTCGCCTACCACTTCACTCTCAACATATAGGACCTCATTATGACAATGGTGGTAAATTCTGCTTATTACCAAGCTGCCAGCCACCAACATACTGCCGCTGTGGCAGATATCCATTATCCATAGTATGACACACACACACCAATCCAACAGAATACTTCCACAAACACAAATGTACAAGATGTACAATATTTCATACACATGAAGCATAATACATCACTTACATCCCCACAGGTACCCCAGCCAATGTCAGTGGGGAGGAGGTGCCATGCCTGTCCAGTCCCCCAACAGCAGATGCCCCCAGTGATGATTGTAACTTTGGACTTCTGTATCTAGATCAACAACCTGGTCCATCAAGGACCACTGGACAGCTGGTCACCCAAGCCGACTCACAGACCACCACAGACCCTCCCTCATCAGGATCAAATACCACAGCACCCACCCAGTGGTCCCCAGGACATGTCAATCAGCAGTGTGCCCACCTGTACAGGGACCCTAGACCACACCTCTCCCCCAAGACAATCAGGGACCTGGGGTCAGTGCCAGTGGGCACACCGTTCAGGGGACAGAGGCACAGCCCAACAGGGTCACTCTGGGAGGACCGAGGGAGGACAGGACCAGGGAACCGACTCTCCAGAAGTAATCTCCAAGATCCTGGGAGCCTACCAACATTCCCAGGACACAATGGGCCAGATCCTAGACAACGTGCAAGAGAGCAGGTGACTGCAGGAGGGACAGTATCAGGGGATCAGGGAGGACTTGCAGGCCATCAACACTAACCTGATCTCCATAGCAGGGGTGCTGGCAGACCAGGCCAACATAATGAGGGAGGCAATAGCACACCAGCGGGCCCCTACCACTAGCTAGTCCATTGACCAGCCCCGCACTTCCCCTGCCGCTAGTAGGAAGGAGGCCCCGACACAGGACCCACAAGCCATCAGCACCCCTCCCCCTCAGAAGGTGAACCACCCCACAAACATTCCCTGTGACCCAGACAGAAGCCAGAGACACTTGCTAAGACCACCACCAGGAAATGAGACTCTCCTGAATGTTCCCCTTGTGTCCCACACTGTCACCTTGTCCACTTCGAACTGCCGTTGTTCCCCTTCCTATGACCCCTTGGACACTGGTCCTGTGCTGCAAACAGACTGGAGCAATACCCTGGACTTTCCACCATCATCACCCCATTTCATTGCACCTTACCCTCAATTTCTTAGCACTACAATAAACACCCTTGGCCACAACTTGGCTACTTGTATGTCATGTGTTGAATATGTGTATTCTTGGAAACAGTTACACCCATTGCAAATTTACTGTACATTGTGAGAGCATAGAAATGTTGAACTGTAGTTGGCTGTAGTCAGCACATCAGTACACAGTTGTTATAGCACCAACATCAGCAAAATGTCAAACCATAGGTGACAGTAAATAGAGGTAAAAGGAAGTGAATGCCATCATGCCTAGCCACACAGAATACACCAAGAGTCATAGAAATGTTAAGTTGCACTGTCTCACCTGTGTCTCACCTGTGTGTCATTGGAAGTACTGATGGATTACTGATGTTCTGTTGTCCTCATCCTCATCCTCAGACTCTTCATCCTCACTGTCATCAGGGTCCACTGCTGCCACAGGGGCATCTCCAGTCCCCTCCTCCTGCAGAAAAGGTACATGGTGTCTAAGGGCCAGGTTGTGCAACATGCAGCATGCCACTACTATCTGGCAGACCTTCTTGGGAGAGTAGCACTGGGATCCACCTGTCAGATGGAGGCACCTGAACCTGGCCTTCAGGAGGCCGAAGGTCCTCTCGATGATCCATCTGGGTCGCCTCTGTGCCTCATTATAACGTTCTTCAGCCCTTGTCCTGGCATTCCTCACAGGGGTCAGCAGCCGCAATAGGTTTGGGTAGCCAGAATCACCTGAGGGACACCATTTAGCCACACACAATCCTATGGGCTTGACACCAGAGGTGCGGACCAAGGCTCACCTATTAACCACACCCTGTGCCTTTGTAGTTATCCCATCACATTTGGGATGCTGCTATTCCTCAGAACAAAGGCATCATGCACCAGCCAAGGATACTTAGCATGGACGTGGGAGATGTACTGGTCCGCCAGGCACACCATTTACACATTCATGGAAACTCCTATGATTCCTGAATACCTGTTCATTCTGGGTGGGGGGGGGGGGAATGCAATATGAGTCCCATCAATCGCACCAATAATATTGGGGATATGTCCCATTGCATAGAATCCAGCCTTCACAGTGTCCAAATCTTCCACCTGGGGGAAAGCTATGTAGCTGCACATGTGTTTCACCAGGGCAGACAAAACTATTGTCAGAACGATAGAAAACATTGGCTGTGACATGCCTGCTGCCAAGCCCACTATCACTTGGAAAGAACCAGTTGCCAGGAAATGGAGCACTGATAGAACTTGCACAAGAGGGGGGATCCTAGTGGGATGATGGATAGCTGATATCAGGTCAGGCTCCAACTGGGCACACAGCTCTGTGATTTTGGCCATGTCCAGTCTATAGGTCAGTATTATGTGCCTGTCCTCCAGTGTAGCAAAGTCCACCAGAGGTGTGTACATGGGGGTATGTCTCCACCTATTCATTCGCAGCAGTAGGTATCTATGGGACACAAGAGTGAGTAGGGTGTCACAATTGGAACAACAAAACCACAGCTGCAGTCCACACGGTGCATTTATGTTTTGAGACAGTGTAAATGGCAAAGTATGTGCCAATGTAATCTGTGACGCAGTAATTGTTGATAGGCCTGTTCTCCCCCCTGAAATGGACGTTGGGTGTCATGGCAGAAGGCGGTCTTGCAACGCCGTGCTATTCCTCAGTGGAAAATATGGGGCTCTATGGAATACAGTGGCCAATGGGGATCTACGCCAGCGGTGACGGTGTACACCGCCATGGACATGACCGCCATTTTCTATCTGATTCCTCACTTGTTTCCTGACTTTCAACAGGAGAACACCTACACTGGATGTGCTACTGTGACCTGTGTCTGGAACCTACCATGGCCCGTGTGACCGGGGAAATGGCACCAGCCTTCACTTTGGAGGAGTTGGTGCGACTGGTGGATGGAGTCCTACCCCAGTACGGACAGCTGTATGGGCCTCCAGACCAACAAGTGAGTACACTTTGGGCACGATGCAAGTGGAAAGGATGCATGGAGATGTGTGTGAAAGCATCAAATGAGGGGGTGGGAGGAATGTCTAGTGGCGGTGTACATGTTGTGCGCTGGCCTATGTGTGTGCCAGTGGTGATGGAAATGGGCATGGTGGGCCATTTGAGAGACAGGCTGGACAGTTTGTCTAAAGGTAATCTCCTGTCTGTATTGCCTCTGCAGGTCAGCGCCCTTCGAAAGAAGGGAATATGGAGTGCCATCGCTAAGGATGTACGGACCCTGTGGCTCTATGGTAGGCGAAGCACCTACTGTCGGAAATGTTGGGAGGACCTGAGATGCTGGGTATGGAAGACCGCGGAAGCCCAGCTGGGGATGGCCTCCCAACAAGGAAGGGGTGACCTTTGGACCCTGACCCCCCTGATGGCCTGCATACTGGCGGTGGCCCACCCTGAGCTGGATGGGCACTTCAGGGTATCACAGCAGCCTCAAGGGGGTGAGTACAGTGGGTATCAATACATATTTTGGCTGGTGGGTTGGTATCCGGGTGGTGGATGTGTGTTAGTGGATGCCCCTAAGGCCGGGCCAGACATTGCATCATTGGTCAACTGAAGGGTAATGGGTGCATGGCAAATACCGGTAACTTAGCTTGTTAGCAGTCCATTTCAGCCAGGGAATCGTGGGTCCCAGGAGTGCTGCAGTTGGCGGTGTATGGTCCTCATCTTGCCTTAGTGACTAGCCATATCACTGGTAGTGCAATGCATACTGCTTAAGCCTGTTCCCTGTGTGTGACAGTGATGTACATGCCAATAGTGGTGCTGGTGCAGTCATTGACCAAGTATATCCTTTGTCCCCCCTTCTTGTTTTGTCATCCTGTCATTGTGTGTATTAGCATCATCTAGTAGAGGAGAAGGGGCACAAGTGACAGAGGGAGCTGCATCCCACAGGACCCAGGAGGCAGAATCCACTGACGCCGAGGGAACCAGTGGGCGGAGGGCAAGGGGAGCACCACGGCAGAGACTGGAGGAGACAACACAGACTCAAGTACCTCCACTGATGGGAGCTTCCTGGTGGTGGCGGACACCTCAGTGACCATTCCTGCTGCAGGTACAGCCGCCACCCTGGTACCAGCACCCCCCTCCCAGTAGCCCCTCAGCAAGCTGCCTGTGCCCGTTCACTCAAGAGGGTGGGCATCTCCTTTGACCTAGGCACCTTAGGCCCTGCCCCAGTCAGCACTGCTGCCCTGAGTGAGGAGGCTATTGACCTCCTGAGATCCATCTCTGTAGGGCAATCAACCATTGTGAATGCCATCCAGGGGCTGGCATCCCAGATGCAGCAACGCAATGCATTCCTGGAGGGCCTTCACGGTGGATTGGCGGCCCAACAGAGATCGATTCAGGCTCTGGCCTACTCTCTGATGGCAGCCATTGTCCCTGTTTCTACCGTCCCCACTCAAACTACCATTTCCCAGTTCCATTCTCCTCAACCCCAACCCATCCCAAGCACACACACAGATGAGCATGTACACAAGACAACACACAAGAGTGGCACAGGCAGACACAAGCACCACACTTCATCCCATAAGCACTCACACAAACACCATACAGTTGCAGACTCAACCACATCCGCTACCTCCACTTTCTCCCCCTCCTCCCCCACTCCACCTCCCTCCCAGTCACGTCCACACTCACACCTGCATGCACTGCCTCAACATCCACAACCAGCATCACCACACCTCACTAGCAGATACCTCCACAACATCCATCCACTTGTCCCCTGTGTCCTCTCCCACCGTGTCTGTCCCCCGTCCTAAAGGACACAAACGCAAGCACTCAGACACCGAACAGCCATCCACCTCACATCAGCACACTGCCCATGCACCTGCACCCAAGTCCAGCAGACATACACCTCCAACAACCACTCCATCAACCTCCACTTCCATCCTTTCTCCCTCCTCCTGCCCCACCATCCCTAAGAAGCTTTTCCTTGCCCAAATTGACCTCTTCCCTCTACCCTGCCCCCCGTCCTGCATATAGAACCAGGTTGCCAACCAGCCAGCCCAGCACCTCAGTAAAACAGTCCACGGGGACAGAGGAGGAACCTCCTAGTCATGGAGGCAGGACTGTGAGGGATACCACTCCAACACCCAGAAAGGGGAAGGAGCCCACAACAACTAGAGCAAGGAAGGGGGAGGAGCCCAACAACTACAGCCAGGAAGGGGAAGGAGCTCACAACAACTACAGCCAGTAGGGGGAAGGAGCCCACAACAACTACAGCCAGGAAGGGGAAGGAGCCCACAACACCCACAGCCAGGAAGGGGCAGGAGCCCACAACACCTACAGCCAGGAAGGGGAAGGTGCCCACAACTCCTGCCATGGAGGGAATGAAGCCCTCAACTCCATCAGAGGCTGGGAGGGTGAAATCACCACCACCACCACCTGTGGTCATGGAGCCCTCACCACCAGCAGAGGCCGGCCAGGAGGCACCATCACCTGTTGCCACAGAGCAGCCCTCCCCACCAGCTGAAGCAGTGCAGCTATCACCACCAGCAGAGGCAGGCCAGGAGGCACCATCACCTGTTGCCTCAAAGCAGCCCACACCACCATCTGAGGAAGTGCAGCTATCACCGTCAGCAGAGGACATGTAGGCCACTCTCCAGGGGCTGCTGCAAAATGCCCCTCCCCCCCAGAACCAGTGGGCATGTTCCCCAGCTCAGAGACTGTGACCTTGCACTCCCCAGCACTGAGAAATGGGCATGGAGCCCCCTTCAGAACCAGTGGCCATGTTCCCCACTCCAGAGACTGTGACCTTGCACTCCCCAGCAAAGGATAATGGGCATGGTGCCCCCTCCAGACCAGTGGGGAACTTCCTGTATTCAGCTGAGTTGCCCCCCCCCCCCAATCCCACTGAGGTGCCTGCCCACTTGCAAACTGTGTGCCCCTGCAGTGTTCTCTCCGGATGATGTCAGGATACAAGTTGGGCCTTGGACTGTGCCCTGTGGCCTTCTGTGCCCTTATGACTTTGGACTGGACATTGGCCCTTTCTGAACCTTTGTATATATTTGGTTTGTGTGGTGGGTTTTGCTATGCTAATACATTTTCAGTACTTCGAAAATATGGTCCTTGTTTTAATGTGCCGTGTGCCATCGTTTTACGTGTGCAGCTGGTTGTGTGTATGGTGTGTGTGTCTGGTGTGTGTTGTGCATGTCACTCTCGTTTTCCTGCCTCCCTCCCTCCTGTGTGTGCTAGGCAGCTGTACTCACCGTCGTCACCTTTATCGGCTTTGGTGTTCCAGGTGGAGCATAACGTAGAAAATCATCAGGAAGACTTGCAGTTCGGGTTCCATGGTGGCGTAGCTCTTCCCTGTGTCTCCGATGGTGAGTCCTTTCACTTCTGTCTTCTCCACCAGGCTTATGATGACGTTGATACCACCCTGGAAAAGGCAACAGATTTGTGTGTCTTAACATGGTGGGTGGTACTTTGTCTTCCACCTGGCTGTTGACGTCTACCGCCATGGTGAGTGTTGTTTCCGCCATGGCGGTTGGCGTGGTACAGTGGCTGTCTATGGGAGTTATTACTGCCCTAGTCATAATTTGGCAGTACTTACCGCCAGCCTGTTGGCGGTTTTACTGCCACTTTATCACTCACCGCCAGGGTCGTAATGAGGGCCATAATATCTACATCTATGGACAATATGTTATTTCTACACCTTATAAGTTAAAACCCTCAGTGTCTTATGGAACATTTCTTGAGCTTTGAGGCACACACATATGATTTAATGTGCCACTGTTTGTGATGTAAAGTGCTCTCACACATTACACTGGGATGTCTACAGCTATTAAAGGTATTTCAAGAGTAAGTGCCATTTACATCAATATTTGTGTAATTATGATAAAACTGGCATTGTTACAGTTCAAGCACATCTCCTAAATAGAGAGTTGAACAAAGTTAAAAACCTGCCTCAAAAATCATGGATATTTTTAGGTACTAGTGAAGTGATAAAATGTTGTGTCTTTGTTGTCTTCTCTTGCTTTGGCATCTAGGAGTTAGACTCAAATAGCTCCCATCCATTATTATACTCAAACAACAGGAGGACTGATAGAACTTTAAAGCAGACCTTTGTTTGAGCCAAGCTGGAAGTGAATCTAATAAAGTCCCCTTGCCGCATGTACATGTAAAATTAAACATTTTTGCAAGGGAAGGTCTTTCTTGCGATATTACTGTTTCTTTTGGGTTGATCCTCCTGTTCACAGCTTAGAAAAGTGACATAAATTGTCACATTTACAATAACCAGAACAATTTTGGGTATCTTTTCTTCCAAATATCTGATTTGGTCTCTCAAATGTAATGATACAATGTTTTTGTTTACAGTGAAGTTCAGCTTAGTTATTATGATGTGTCAGTTTTTTATTGGAGAAACACTAAACCGTAGCAAGCAGAATGTGATGAGAATGTACAACGTCCTATGTAAAACTGCTCTGCTGCTGTTGCATTGTAAGGTGTATAAATAGTATTAGTGACACAGCATGCTCTTGCTAAATAAATTCTGAGCAGTGAAGGTGAAACCTCACTAACTAATAATGTAATTGTCAGCTGCATTACTGTAGCAGCAGTAAACAGGACAAATGCATTTAGGAACTAGTACTTCTTTATCTCGTTTGACACTTCTGGAAACAAAAAGAACGCCTTGTGGTAGCTAAAGGCTTATCCATTCTCTTTATGTGTAGCTTCTCAACATGTTAGGCATGACAACACAATCGCTGAATTGCAAAGCTGCTTAGCTGGGACCACTGCTCCCCTGCACCATTCCAATATGGCAGTGGCTATTCCATCAGAAGCATTTGCACATTTTCATCAATTTGTTTCTGCTACATCTCCTCTGGTGGCCCTTTTGGTAGCCGTGTTTGCCAAGCTGATTGCAAAATTGACAAGACTCCAAATTTAGAAGAACATTTCCAGATTGCAGTTGAAGAGTCCCAGGACTTACACAGCACCACCACTGTCTTAAAAAATGAGGATCAGCTTCAACCCATGCTCTTCTCACTGGTGATAGATGGACCCACGATGCTGAAAGTGTAATGACTGCCTGAACCTATGTAGTAAGTACTAACCAAGGGGGTTCCTTGGCATACTGGTTATGGTGCATCTACTGGCACTCCCCTGTGGGGAGTTGGATGAGGAGCGCTCTATGACAGTTGTTTACCTTGATGTTGCAACAATTCATCTACATTCATCTAAATTCTGTTACTTTGCATTGTATGAGATTATCATCTCAAACAAGGAGACGAAAAGGTATGCTAGGTCTGTGTTGTGGTTTCAAAATAGTGTTTTACTACACAGGGGATAATGTGTGCTTGCGTATCCTGGCATAGCATCCTAATTATGCTGCAGACTAGAGCCAGATTATTAAAGTTCTCCTTCTCTCGATTCTATTTTTTTTTCTCAGAACCTGTTCATGCAGTACATAGAATGACTGATGAGAGTAAAAGAGGAATTCGAAACTACAATAGACATGCTGAGATGGTGAAGGAAAAGCGTAGATTGTAATGGCGGATCTGTGACCTGGGAGACCTGCATGTTTTTTAATAGCAGTGAAATATCACACATGGATTTTCACACTAAAAAAGCTCCTAACATAGTTTTTATTTGATTCATTGAGTACTGATTTGCGGAGTAATTTTGTGTTGGTTGTTGAAGACAAATCATCCTTGTCCTTCAAGAAGCATGTAAAGAGAAACTAGCATGGAAGGAAACTCATTTTCATTGAAATGTAATGAATGTTCTGCAGTTGTAATCATTTACTCATAGTAAAGAGTGTGGTGAAGTTGGATAATGGGAGTTGCCAGCAAGTTCATCTTTGACACTAGATAAGTGGTGTCATGACCAGAACATAATAACAATAGAAGTGACTATTGATCTGTGGGAATATTGTGAGCGGTGTTATACAATTTGTAATGCTGCACATGAAAGAGGAAAATACCACAGACTATATCATTACTTACACTTTTGTTGCCTGTGTTGCACACTCAAATGAATTCTGAGTAATTATGAGCCTTCGGTTACCCAAGTACCTCCTTTGAGATAAATGGCTCTTTCTTTGTTGTACATCACAACATTCTAAATTACTTGTTTTTGTACAACTAGACATTGAAGCATATACTGACTCAGATTCAATTAGTTCACAACGAGAATGTGAGACGTTTCAAAGTGTGAAGCTTTCAAAGTTTAAAACGGATAGGAGCAGTTGAAAAAGCCCTTAGTGCCAATGGCACAAAAGGCGATTAGTGGACTGTTATATCTCAGCGATAGACCTGTCAGATTTGTCACTCTCAGCACCTCTCCTACCCCTCATCCTTTGCATCACCACACCCCTCCCTGTTCTTCCTGTCTCTAAGGGGCAGTCATATTTCCACTATACGCAGTCATGGAGTGCCAGCCCTACCCCACCCAGCCCTTCATTCTGCCCTATCTGCAGCCACACCTCTTTTCCATACCTTTATATGTTTTCCAGTCAACATCCCAGAGTTATAATGCAGCCCATGCAGGAAGGGGGGCACAGACAGATACATTTTACAGAACCACAAAACATGTGTTAATGCTGAGAAACCCTAGCTATATTTCGGTCACAAGAGACTAGATAGTGGATTTCACATACGAGGTCGATGAATCAAACTGAATCTGCTTTAAAGAAACTGTCATTCGAAATACATCATAGACATCACATATAACAGTATGATAATCAATTCAACTTCAATAACCACACCAGTTTAATAAAAAGTTAATGATTTATTTCCCTATATTAACAACGCTAAAGTCACGAAAATAATTTTCAAGCATAAATGCTACATGTATAGAAACAATAAAGGCTGATTCGAGCAAAGGATATATCAAAGTTTAATCAATGCAGAAAAACAAATTATCTCAATGGTTATTACTCAAAACCATAGTAACTAAATCGGAGCAAGAGAAATTGAATACATCTGGTAATGATAAAACAAAAATGTCAATAATTATTCATGAGCATGTGAGTAACACCTCACTAACCACTAATTAGCATCAACATGTTAGACATCATGTAAAAGTTTTAGTAACACAAATTTAGAAAACATCTAGCTATGGCACTATCAAAAATATGCAGCAGTAATAAACATTTGCAGCTGACAACTGTAAAACAAAAGACAAATAACAATTCACAGCTCATACATTTAACAAATCACTATGATAATCAGCAACAACGTCTACTTTGCCAGGAGGACAGTAACATCAGGCACCAGCATCAGGACAGGAACAAGTAACATCAGGAATAAAAGTAGGGGTGATGGTTTAGAATTTGGACTATAAGATACACTAAACCATCTAAACATAGGTTCAGTATTGAACAGACATAAACTACTAAAGTACCAGAATGTCAATAGACTATCTGGGAAAACATGAAATGTCAAAGTGACAGATCATAAAGTAAGTCTCAAGAACTCAGGAATCTGGAACACGGACATAGAGCATCTGAACTCAAATCATGGTGACTAAACATTAAATTAAACTTGTCAAATGAAAACGATTGGTGGATAAAGTATGAGGTGAGAAAGTTATGACAAATCAGAACATTAACAAATATCAAATTATATAATTAGTTTACTCTAAGGTCTTCTTTAGAAACATTCTCTTGTAGAGCCTTCTGCTCTTCCAAAGTATCAATAATTTGCATAGTAAAATTTGTATACACTTCATCATCTTCAGGTAACCATTCCCAGTTTTCTCTAAAAGATATACCATCCAAGGCACAACATTTTGTAACTTGATCTGCATATGCATTTCCCAATGACACGTAATCTTGTGATCTCTGATGTGCACTGCATTTCACTACAGCAATTTTCTCAGGTTTTCGAACAGCTTGTAACAACTCATGAATTTTCTCACCATTTCTTGCTGGTGAACCAGAAGTTAAGAAACCTCTCTGTGACCATATTTGGCCAAAGTCATGCACAATGCCGAATCCATATTGACTATCTGTGCAGATTGTCACTTGCATCTGACTCGAAAAATGGCATGCTCTAGTAAGAGCTATCTATTCCCCGAAGCCATGAAGCTTGCAGTATGCCAGTGATAGTATATACTGCAAATCCTGCTCTCAAAGAGCCCACATTATCTCTCAAGCAGGAACCATCAACATAAATAATTTGATAATTGTCTTCCAGGCAGGTGTCTCTAATGTCAGCTCTGGGTTTTGTGCATAACTCTGTAATTTCTAGACAATCATGTTCATTATCATCCAATTTATCTGAACCAACATTTTCAATCGGAAATAAAGTTCCTGGGTTAAGCACTGTACATCTCTTAATCGTAACATTTGGAGATCCCAAGATTGCAGTCTCATATCTGGTCAGTCTAGAACTGGTCAGATACGGAGGCCTTGATTTATACTTTTTTGTGTCGCATTACCTTCATTTTTTGATGCAAAAGTGGCGCAAACTTACAAAATACAATTGTATTTTGTAAGTTTGGGCCGCGCCTGCATCAATAAATGACAGTAATCCAGCGCAAAAAAAGTATAAATCAGGGCCTGAGTGTTTGAACAAGTGAGTAATATTTCTATCGAATGGGGTACCATCACAGTAAGAGGGTAACCCATCACGATATTCTCACTTTGAGTGATGCTCTGCTCTACTGCTGCAACAGACCACAAGCGTCCTGGTAATGCTGCTGCAACCGGATCCAAAGTAGCTGAAAAGTATGCTACTGGACGATTGACACCACCATGTGTCTGAGTAAAAACAGACAAGGAACATGCATCACGTTCATGACAAACCAAAAGCTGGAGCTTGACACAAACTCTTTCAGATCAGTGAATGCTTTCATACAAATCGCATCCATTATTATAGGATTGGAAACATCTTTATGAGTCAGCCTCTGTAAGGGCTTTGAAAGAACTGAAATGTTTTTAATCCACTGGCGACAATAACCAACCATTCCCAAAAACATCCTCACATCCTTTTGTGTATTCCATACTTTCATCTGCAAAATTGTTGCAACTCTTTCTCTCGAAATTCTCCTACTTCCTTTCTCAATTAGATGAACCAAATATTTCACCTCTCTCTCTGACAATACTGCAATTTAGTAGAGGACACTTTATGACCATTGTCTCCCAGGAAATTCAACAAAGCAAATGCATCATATTTGCACCCTTCCTTTGTCTTTGATGCAATCAATAGACCATCAATGTATTGAACCAATGTCGATTGGTAAGGCATTACCAATGACTCTAGATTATTTTTTAAGATCTGGTTGAAAATAGATGGTGACTCTGAAAACCCCTGTGGAATTGTACACCAACAGTAGACTTTGCTCAAGAATTTAAAACAAAAGAGATATTTGATATCTTTATGAAGAAGCAGAGAGAAAAATGCTTGACCCAGGTCTAACACAGTAAACCATTCAGCATCACATGGGATCTGAAACATAATCCCAAATTGATTTGGCACAACTGGACAACACTTAATCACAATGTCATTTATTTTTCTCAGATCTTGTACAAGTCGAATTTTCCCATATGGTTTTCTCAAACCCATAATTGGTGAATTGCATGGGCTACTCAACAACTCCTTCAAAATTCCTTTCTCCACAAACCGCTCTATAAAAGGTCTTACACCCTTGATTGCTTCAATTGTCATTTGTGGAGTCTGAGGGAAAACCACATAAGGCTTCAATGTGACTCTGACTGGTTTCACTCCTTTGATCAACCGAATATCGTTTCCTGAAAGATCCCAAACTTTAGACTTGACAGTTTTCTGCAAATCAACCGGAAGAACTTCTATTTCAAAAATTGGAAAGAAATTAATTAAAGTTTCTTCTTCAACCTCCGACTCATTGAAACTAATCAAAGGAAATTCCCCAGACACCAACTCATTGTTGACAGTTAGTGTCGGATCTTCATCATCACTATTTGTATGAATCTCAGTTCCCTCATCCTTGCAAGTAATTGAACACCTTGTTTTGCACTCCCCTAAAGTGACACTGGACTGGAGTCACAAACCGCAAACTTTTGCAAACCCTTAAAATTACCAAACTTAACCATAACTGGCTCTATAATAGGATTTGTCAAATGTTTGTTTCCAACTTCCACAATCTGAACTGTTCTCCCTGACAAGGGTAAATCTGGAACCTCTACAGATCTCACTGTTAAGCGTGTAGTTCCAGCATCAACCAGAAAAGAAACTTCATGACCATGAACCTTTCCCTTAACCCTTTCACTGCCAGGCCTTTTCCCCTTCAGGTGCCAAGCCCCTTTTTGTCTATTTGTGGCAGCTTGCGATTAGACCCTCATAACTTTTAGTCCACATAAGCTACCCACGCCAAATTTGCGTCCTTTTTTCCCCAACATCGTAGAGATTCTAAAGGTACCCAGACTTTGTGGGTTCCCCTGAAGGATACCAAGAAATTAGCCAAAATACAGCAAAAATGTCATTTTTTTCAACAAAATATGAAAAAAGGACTGCAGAAGAAGGCTTGTGTTTTTTCCCCTGAAAATGGCATTAACAAAGGATTTATGGTGCTAAAAGCACTATCTTCCCAGCTTTCAGGAACAGGCAGACTTGAATCAGAAAACCCAAATTTTCAACACACTTTTGGCATTTTACTGGGACATACCCCATTTTTACCATTTTCTGTGCTGTCAGCCTCCTTCCAGTTAGTGAAAGAAATGGGAGTAAAACCAATGCCTCATCCCAGAAAGCTACACATTTCAGAAAAGTAGACAAAATTCTGAATTCAGCAAGGGTTAATTTGTGTAGATCCTACAAGGTGTTCCTACAGAAAATAAAAGCTGAATTAAAAAAAATATAGAACTCGAGGTGAAAAACAACAGCCATTTTTCTCCACGTTGTACTCTGTAACTTTTTTCATGCGATGTCAGATTTTTTAAAGCAATATACCGTTATGACTGCTGGACTCTTCTGGTTGTGGGGATATATAGGGCTTGTAGGTTCATCAAGAACCATAGGTACCCAGAGCAAATAAATGAGTTGCACCTTGCAATGGGTTTTCATTCTATACCGGGTATACAGCAATTCATTTGCTGAAATATAAAGAGTGAAAAATAGGTACCAAGAAAACCTTTGTATTTCCAAGGTGTTGAGAAGCAGAGGTTATTTGCACATCCCTGAAATCCGGGGGCCCATACGAGCATGTGAATTACAGGGCATTTCTCAAATAAAGTCTTTTTTACACACTGTCTTACATTTGGACGGAAAAAATGTAGAGAAAGACAAGGGGCAATAACACTTGTTTTGCTATTCTGTATTCCCCCATGTATCCAGATAAAAATGGTACCTCACTTGTGTGGGTAGGCCTAATGCTTGCGACAGGAAATGCAACATTGACACAGCACATTTTTACATTAAAATCTGACTTGTTTTTTGCAAAGTGCCTAGCTCTAAATTCTGGCCTCTAGCTTAGCCGGCACCTAGCGAAACCTACCAAACCTGTGCAGTTTTGAAAACTAGACACCTAGGGGAATCCAGGATGGGGTGACTTGTGAGTCTCTCACCAAGTTCTGTTACCCAGAATCCTTTGCAAACCTCAAAATTTGGCCCAAAAAACCTTTTTCCTCATATTTTGGTGACAGAAAGCTCTGGAATCTGAGAGAAGCCACACATTTCTTTCAACCCAGTGTTCCCCCAAGTCTCCTGATAAAAATGGTACCTCACTTATGTGGGTAGGCCTAGCACCCACAACAGGAAATGCCCCAAAACACAACATAGACACATCACATTTTCCACAGAAAACAGAGCTGTTTTATGGAAAGTGCCTAGCTGTGGATTTTGGCCTCTAGCTCAGCTGACACCTAGGGAAACCTACCAAACCTGTGCATTTTCTAGAACTAGAGGAACTACGGAAATCCAAGATGGGGTGACTTGTGGGGCTCTAACCAGGTTCTGTTACCCAGAATCCTTTGCAAACCTCAAAATCTGGTTAAAAAAAACACTTTCCCAAGGAACACTGACCTGTTTTTTGCAAAGTGCCTAGCTGTGGATTTTGGCTTCTACCTGAGCCAGCACCTAGGGAATCATAGCAAACCTATACATTTTTTTAAAACTGGAAATCTAGGGGAATTCAGAATGGGGTGACTTGTGGGGTTCTCACCAGGTTCTATTACCCAGAATCCTTTGCTAACCTCCAAATTTGGCAAAAAAACACTTTTTCCTCACATTTCGGTGATGGAAAGTTCTGGAATCTAAGGGGAGTCACAAATGTCCTTCCACCCAGCATTTCCCCAAGTCTCCCGATAAAAATGGTACCTCACTTGTTTGGGTAGGCCTAGTGCCCGTGCCAGGAAATCCCCCAAAACACAACGTTGATACATCACATTTTCCCAAAGAAAACTGATGTGTATTTTTCAAAGTGCATAGCTGTGGTCTGTGGCCTCTAGCTCAGCCGGCAGCATGGGAAACCCAGCAACTCTATATATTTTTGAAAACTAGACATCTAAGGGAACTGAGAATGGGGTGACTTGTGGGACTTTCACCCAGTTCTATTACCCAGAATCTTTTGCAAACCTCAAAATGTGGCCACAAAAACACATTTTTCTCACATTTCGGTGATGAAGTCTCGGAATCTGAGGGGAACTACAAACTTCCTTCTACCCAACGTTGTAGTGGGTAGGCCTAGTGCCCACGGAATGAAATGCCCCAAAACACAATGTGGACACATCACATTTTCCCACTGAAAACTGACCTGTTTTTTGCTAAGTGCCTAGCTGTGGATTTTGGCTTCTAGCTCAGCCAGCACCTAGTGAAACCTAGAAAATGTATACATTTTAAAAAAATAGATATTTATGGAAATTCAGAATTGGGAGACTTGTGGGGCTCCCATCAGGTTCTATTACCCAGAATCCTTTGCAAACCACACAATTTTGCAAAAAACACTTTTTCTTCTCATTTTGGTGATGGAAAATTCTGAAATCTGTGGGGAGCCACAAACTTCCTTCTACCCAGTGTTCCCTCAAGTTCCCCGATAAAAATGGTACCTCACTTGTTTGGGTAGGCCTAGTGCCCACGACAGGTAATGCCAAAAACACAACGTGGACACATCACATTTTCCCAAGGAAAACTGACTTGTTTTTTGCAAAGTGCCTAGCTGTAAATTTTGGCTTCTAGCTCAGCCAGCACCTAGGGAAACCTAGCAAACCTATACATTTTTTAAACTAGACATCTAGGGGAATTCAGAATGGGGTGACTTGTGGGGTTCCCACCAGGTTCTATTACCCAGAATACTTTGCAAACCTCAGAATTTGACAAAACAAAACACTTTTTCATCACATTTCGGTGATGGAAAATTCTGGAATATGGTAGGTTTCCCTAGATGACCCGGGGCCCCCCTCAAAAACAGGTAGTTTTGTAATAGATCATTTTGATGTGTCCACATCCTTCTGTGATGTTCCAAACAATAAAACTGTGAAAAGAAATGCACTTAGGTTATGTGAAAAAAGATCCCTCACCCACCAACTTAGTTGGTGCATGCTTCATCATCGGGGTCCCACCTTAGACACCTAGCATGTCACGAGTGTGATTTGATGCCTGATTACAGCGGAGCAGGTTTTTTCATTTTTACCACACATACTGGTTGGATTTAGCATGAGGGTGAGTGATGGTTCAGTAGATCATATTTTATTAACAAGAGATTTCACAGAAATTAAATACACTGTTAATAACTGAAAGGCCAAAAAACGGAACCAATGACTCACAGCTCGTGAGCTATAAAGTCGTGCCAATGCACCAACCACTTTACAGTCCATTCACGCACCTTTCATACATGAGATGGACAAGACCATTCATGCCCCCAGCCTCGGGCCCAACACATTGCAACATCTGCATCAACAGACTGCACCATTCAAGGACCCATCACTTACATACGGCCACATGCCTGACACAGCAATTACAGCAGATGATGGGAGTCTGTGGACTGGCATTTGGTTAGCAGTGTGTTGTACTGGCCAACAACAAGTCACAGTTTACACCACCAGCCAAGTGCCACTCAACGCATACCGCCAGCCAAGCACCACTCCACGCCCACCGCCTGCCAAGCACCCCTCCATGCACACCGCCATGAGTTTGTTTTTTAAACAACAAAGAAACCATACTAATTATAAATAAGTACAAAACTACAAACTCAAAAGCTCTAACTGAATACTTGACAGTGATGCCAACCGTGAAACTGAACATATGAAAATATAAAACAGGCAGTTTACGCTCATGGTAGTTCCCAAAAATTATTTTGGGTGTGGTATCTACTGCAACAGCCGGCCACACACACAGCCCAGGCTTTGAAGGACAATCGGAGCAGTACATACGAGTCTCCCTGCAGCTACCTCTTTGGGCACAGATTCTACATTTCTTAGCGGGAAAGGCTTTTTTGGGAGTGGGAGTAATCTGATCAGGTAAGTGGTGATCTTTCAGTCTAGCCACATCCTCCACCACGGCTACTCTAGGAACTCTTGCATGATCCACCACAACAAGGCTCTATATCACTGACTCCTGAAATGTAATCCTTGAACACAAGAAAAGCATTAAAAGTTGCTGAATTAAACAAATGTATGTCCAACTTTATATACCAAACATAAGACTTACGAACAACAGTGTAAGGTTCCAACCTCTGATCTACTCTATCAACACCACCCATGTGCTTATTGTAGTCTAAAAAGCACACAGGTTTGCACACTTCAGCAACCTGACCCCAAACAGTCACAAGCGAAGTACTCTTATCATGGATGGTAGTTAGCATGTAGACATCCCTCCTTTCTGCAAATTTCAGAACTAGCAGCTCATCAAGGCACTGCACTGTCCTGTCTCAGGTTTTTTACAGACAAGCTCCCTTGGATAGCCTTTCCGGTTAGAGTGGATTGTGCCACAAGCAAGAGTGTCAACTCCGAACAATTCCCTGAACAACTGCACTCCAGTGTAGAAGTTATCTACATACAAATGGTGACCTTTGTTAAACAATCGTCTGCCAAGTTCCCACACAATTTTCTTACTAACTCCAAAAGTGACCGGACAAGTAGGGGGGGGGGGGTCAATACTGGAATCCCTACCAGTGTAGATCGGGAAATGATAAACATATCTTGTACTACTTTCAGACAGCATGTACATTTTAATTCCATACTGTGTCCTCTTGTACTGCGTAAAAGCCAAACAACCCTTGAACAGACCCAAAGACTTGTCCACGGATACTTCTTTCCCTGGAACATAGACCTCTGAAAACAGATCTACAAAGTGATCAAGGATAGGCCTAATCTTAAAAAGACAATCATAATCAGGGTGATCTTGTGGCAAGGCTAAAGCATTGTCAACAAAATGCAGCATCCGCAGAAGAAGCAAATACCGATTACGAGTCATGGTTGCTGGAAATATAACCGTTGCCATCAAGGGACTAGTAGACCAATAAGAAGCCAGTGACTGCTTCCTTACCAACCCCATCAAAAAAGTCAAACCCAAGAACTTTTTTATCTCTTCCAGATTTGTGGGAGTCTACTGGGTAGCTCTACACTATGGCCTAAGTCTGGCAGCATTGTCCTTCAAATACTGCTGTGCATACAAATTAGTCTGCTCAACAATCTCTTCCAAAAATAAATCGTCCATAAACAACTCAAAGAAATTGACAGGCAAAAAGTTTTTCGGATTCACTCTACATCCCGGGAGACCAGTAAAGGGAGGGAACTCAGTCCAAGGCTGCTGCACTACTGGCCCATCAGTGTCCTCCTCTAAAACAGGCCCTTAATCTGCACTGAGAGTGGCTTCCTCATCAGAAGATTCCTCTCGGACAGAAAATTCACTGCCAGAATCTCTCTCTTCCTCCTCTGCCTCAGATGCAGAGTCAGTCTCATAATCATGATTAGAAGACGACTCAAAAGGCATATTAACAACCTGCTGAGCGGTCACCTTGTGGCTAGCCATGATCCTTTCTAAGAAAAGAAACTTAACAAATATTGTGGGGAGAGCGCTAGAGCTTCCCCCGAGGGCCGGGTGCAGGGCGTAACGGTTACGTTCTCGGCACCCGAGTGGTTAACACCTGCTCACTGCAGATGTTAAAATGAGGCACACCATTGTTTACAATGGGTCTCAATGCGCTTTGCAGGATTAGCGCCAACATTTGTTGACACTAATCCAGCAAAGCTCCGAACTAGCATCAAACATTTTGATGCTAATTCCCTAACTACCGCCATGGTGGAGCTGTGTCTTAGATACAGCGCACACATGGCGGCGTTAGGGGGGCACTAACGGGGACAAGAAAAGTGACGCTGCACTGGGTGCAGTGCCACATTTTAAAAATCTGGCCCAAAGTGACTTCTAGGTGCAAAATGATCACACAACAATGATGATATAACTTGCATTGCAATTTAGATATTTCGCTCTCACAGGTTATCTATCCGTTTAAAATGTCCCTTAGCACGATGAGACATGCTCGACCAAGCACTACTAAAATCTCATCTACAAACGCAGTCCTGTGTTTTGTTTTGTTTTATAACGGATTCAACAAAAAATACTGCCCCGGCCTTCCGCTAGAATTCAGGAGATCAGAGTCCGAAACCGTAATGAGATCACCTGCTGGGTTGATCCCACTAAGTAGGACTCTGTGCTCCTATCACAGATTTTGAGGGATCTCTGTCTGCTATATCCATATTTCAGCGTTTTGAAATGTTAGGATTGAGAGTCTGAGGTTGTTTTTTAGGGACTGTCGATGATCTGGACAGAAGTGTGTGTTTGTCCAGTTCTCTTTCCTGTGCTGTGCTGCCGCTAAGCGTACAGAGGATGAGTTTCTAGGTGGCACGCGCCGAAAGCTCTTTCTACAAACTGTCCAGCTATAATGATAACGGCCGGATATTTGAAAGCTTACTCTGCTAGTAATATCACGCGCTTATTTCGCAGGGCAGTAACCATCAGCAAAGCAGTTTGGATTAGGCTGCAGGTTTATGCAATGGTGCTGAAAACATGTCAAGATGGAAGTAAGCAAATTGAGAAAGCTGGAAGCAGATTAAGACGGGATGAAGGGCAACAGTTTAGAGGTACAATGACATCAACACATCTGGTCACGCAATTACAAATGAAGCAGTGGCAGTCATGGGCCCTCTGCAATCAGCCGTGCTTTTCAACTCTGACAGTAACAGTAACAATGTACATTTATGTGCACTTTGCTAAAACATGCAGGACTGTCAGGATTGTTCCATGATTAGTGTGGCGGTGGAGGGGTCCAGGCCTCTCTATTTTGCAATTGCCTCATGCAGCCACGAGGCTAAAATGGCATGTTGTTCTGCGTTTAAAGTGTCACATTAAGGGGCTCCACAGGAACCAGGAAGGTGAACGCAGGAACTGGCTCTAGGAGAAATATCTGTGGTCGTTTTGGCAAACAAAAACACTTGCAAGTCAAAATACTTTCTTTTGTGATTTGGGGCCAGATGTATCAAAGCTTTTTGCATTCGCAAACGGTGCGAATGCCCGTTTGTGAATGCAAAAAGCCCTTTCTGAATGTATCAAAAGCATCCTGAATGCAATTTTAAGGAATCGCTAAAATAACGATTCCTTAAAATTGCGACCCTGTTTAGAGAGTCGCGACTCTCTAAATAAGAAATCGCAAATAAGGAATCCTTATTTGCGATTTCTAAAGCACATGTATGAAGCAACTCCTTAATGCAAATTGGGCATTAAGGAATCGCTATTACCACCAAGTTGAACTTGGTGGTAACCATGTGCAAATTTTAAAAATGCATTTAAAATGCATTTTTAAAATTTACATGTAAAGCACACATGCCCTTTTGGCATGTGTGCACCTTACATGTTGTTAAAAAAGTTTTGGGGTGCAGCAGAGGGGGCCTTAGGCCCCCAGCACCCTTGACTTTGCATTTCCCAAAATTGCGAATTCCAGTTAGGAATTCTCAATTTGGGACATGCAAAATATTCGCAAATATGGGCCTACAGGCCCATAGATGCGAATGGGGGCTGTATCGCAATTCGCGATTCGGTAATAGTATTTGCGATTTTTAAGAAATCGCTATTACCGAATCGCAAATATGATACATTGCATTTTGCGAATCATAATGAAAATGTCACTTACCCAGTGTACATCTGTTCGTGGCATCAGTCGCAGTAGATTCGCATGTTCTGCATAGCTCGCCATCTGGTGTTGGGCCGGAGTGTTACAAGTTGTTTTTCTTCGAAGAAGTCTTTCGAGTCACGGGACCGAGTGACTCCTCCTTTTGTCTCCATTGCGCATGGGCGTCGACTCCATCTTCGATTGTTTTTCCCCGCAGAGGGTGAGGTAGGAGTTGAATTGTAGTAATAGTGCCCATGCAATGGAGTGACTAAGTATGTACCTATTTAAGGTTGAGATGATACATATACAAATAGTTGAAGGTAACTTCCAAACTGCTACAGGCTCCCGGGGAGGCGGGTGGGCACATGCGAATCTACTGCGACTGATGCCACGAACAGATGTACACTGGGTAAGTGACATTTTCAGTTCGATGGCATCTGTCGCTGTAGATACGCATGTTCTGCATAGACTAGTAAGCAGTTATCTCCCCAAAAGCGGTGGATCAGCCTGTAGGAGTGGAAGTAGTTTGAAATAATGTTCTTAATACGGCTTGACCTACTGTGGCTTGTTGTGCGGATAACACATCTACACAGTAGTGCTTGGTGAATGTGTGAGGCGTAGACCATGTGGCTGCCTTACATATTTCTTGCATTGGGATGTTTCCTAAAAAGGCCATGGTAGCACCTTTCTTTCTGGTTGAGTGTGCCCTTGGTGTAATGGGCAGCTGTCGTTTAGCTTTAAGGTAGCAGATTTGGATGCATTTAACTATCCATCTTGCTATACCTTGTTTTGATATTGGGTTTCCTGCATGAGGTTTTTGAAATGCCATAAATAGTTGTTTAGTCTTTCTGATGTTCTTTGTTCTGTCAATGTAATACATCAATGCTCTTTTGACATCTAATGTATGTAGTGCCCTTTCAGCTACGGTATCTGGCTGTGGAAAGAACACTGGAAGTTGCACTGTTTGATTTAGATGGAACCCACTACATGTTCTGGAGTTGTGTGTAATGGTTGTATTTGATTAATATGGCAGTAGCAAACAAACCTCTTCCATTTACTTGCATAGCAGTGCCTGGTGGATGGCCTTCTGGCTTGCTTTATGACTTCCATACATTCTTGGGTAAGTTGTAAGTGCCCGAATTCTAGGATTTCAGGAGCCAGATTGCTAGATTCAGGGATGCTGGATCTGGGTGTCTGATCTTTTGGTTGTGTTGTGTCAACAGATCTGGCCTGTTGGGCAATTTGATGCAGGGTACTACTGATAGGTCTAGCAGCGTTGTGTACCAGGGTTGCCTTGCCCAAGTTGGTGCTATTAATATGAGTTTGAGTTTGTTTTGACTGAGTTTGTTTACCAGGTAAGGAAGGAGAGGGAGAGGAGGAAAAGCGTAAGCAAATATCCCTGACCAGTTCATCCATAGGGCATTGCCTTGGGACTGTTTGTGTGGGTATCTGGATGCGAAGTTTTGGCATTTTGCGTTCTCCTTCGTCGCAAACAAGTCTATCTGAGGTGTTCCCCAGAGTTTGAAATAAGTGTTCAGAATTTGGGGGTGAATTTCCCATTCGTGGACCTGTTGGTGATCTCGAGAGAGATTGTCTGCGAGTTGATTTTGGATCCCTGGTATAAATTGTGCTATTAGGCGAATTTGGTTGTGAATTGCCCAACGCCAAATTTTTGGTGCTAGCAGGCTTAACTGCGTGGAGTGCGTCCCCCCTTGTTTGTTTAGATAATACATTGTTGTCATGTTGTCTGTTTTGACGAGAATGTATTTGTGAACTATTATTGGTTGGAAGGCTTTTAGTGCTTGAAAAACTGCTAGAAGTTCTAGGTGATTTATATGCAGTTTTGTTTGATGTACGTTCCATTGTCCTTGTATGCTGTGTTGATCGAGGTGTGCTCCCCACCCTGTCATGGAAGCATCTGTTGTTATTACGTATTGTGGCACTGGGTCTTGGAAAGGCCGCCCTTTGTTTAAATTTATGTTGTTCCACCACAGAAGCGAGAGGTAAGTTTGGCGGTCTATTAACACCAGATCTAGAAGATGACCCTGTGCTTGAGACCACTGTGATGCTAGGCACTGTTGTAAGGGCCTCATGTGCAGTCTTGCGTTTGGGACAATGGCTATGCATGAAGACATCATGCCTAGGAGTTGTAATACCATCTTTGCTTGTATCCTTTGTGTTGGATACATGCGTTGTATGATGGTGTTGAAATTTTGAATTCTTTGTGGACTTGGAGTGGCTACTCCTTTTGATGTGTCTATTATGGCTCCTAGGTATTGTTGTACCTTGCGCAGCAGAATGTTGGATTTTGTGAAGTTGACGGTGAACCCTAGTTTGAAGAGGGTTTGTATGATCTGATTTGTGTGATTTGAGCACTCTATTAACGAATGTGCCTTGATTAGCCAGTCGTCTAGATATGGGAACACATGTATTTGCTGCCTTCTTATGTGTGCAGCGACTACCGCTAGACATTTGGTAAAGACTCTTGGTGCGGTTGTTAATCCGAAAGGCAGTACCTTGAATTGGTAATGTATTCCTTTGAACACAAACCTTAGGTATTTCCTGTGCGATGGGTGTATTGGTATATGGAAATAAGCATCCTTGAGGTCTAAAGTTGCCATGTAGTCGTGTAGTTTTAGCAATGGTAATACTTCTTGTAGTGTGACCTTGTGAAAGTGGTCTGATTTGATGAAGGTGTTCACTACTCTGAGGTCTAGGATTGGTCTCAGCGTTTTGTCCTTTTTTGGTATCAGAAAGTACAGTGAGTAAACTCCTGTGTTTATTTGTGTGTTTGGCACTAATTCGATTGCATTCTTTTGCAATAGTGCCTGCACTTCTATCTCCAGGAGATTGGAATGATGTTTTGTCAAATTTTGTGCTCTTGGTGGTATGTTTGGAGGGAATTGTAGAAATTCTATGCAATAACCATGTTGGATAATTGCTAGAACCCAAGTGTCTGTAGTGATTTCCTCCCATGCTTTGTAATAATGACTTATTCTTCCCCCCACTGGTGTTGTGTGGAGGGGGTGAGTGACATGTGAGTCACTGTTTAGTAGTAGGGGTTTTGGGGCTCTGAAATCTTCCTCTATTCCTAGGGAATTGCCCTCCTCTATATTGTCCCCGAAAACCTCCTCTATACTGTCCCTGGTAACTGGACGGTGTTGCTTGTGAGCTGCTGGCTTGTGTGCTCTGACCCCGAAACCCCCCTCTAAAGGGTGTTTTACAGAATGTGCTGTAATTCCCTCTGCTCTGCGGGGAGTAGAGTGCGCCCATGGCTTTGGCAGTGTCCGTGTCCTTTTTGAGTTTCTCAATCGCTGTGTCCACTTCTGGACTGAACAGTTCTTTTTCGTTAAAAGGCATATTTGAATCTCTGGCTTAAATCCAGACGTTCGGAGCCATGCATGCCTTCTGATAGTTACAGATGTATTAATTGTCCGTGCAGCTGTATCTGCAGCGTCCATGGAGGAGCGGATCTGGTTGTTGGAAATGGTCTGTCCCTCCTCAACCACTTGTTTTGCCCTATTTTGTAGTTCCTTGGGCAGATGTTCAATGAGATGTTGCATCTCATCCCAATGGGCTCTGTCATAGCGCGCAAGTAGTGCCTGGGAGTTCGCGATGCGCCACTGGTTTGCAGCTTGTGCTGCGACTCTTTTACCAGCTGCATCGAACTTGCGGCTTTCTTTGTCTGGGGGTGGTGCATCTCCAGATGTGTGGGAGTTGGCCCTTTTCCTAGCTGCTCCTACAACGACTGAGTCTGGTGGCAGCTGTGTAGTGATGAAAGCCGGGTCTGTAGGAGGCGCCTTATACTTTTTTTCCACCCTTGGTGTGATTGCCCTACTTTTGACCGGCTCCTTAAAGATTTCTTTTGCGTGCCGGAGCATACCAGGGAGCATAGGCAGGCTTTGGTATGAGCTGTGGGTGGAGGAGAGTGTGTTGAATAAAAAATCATCCTCGACCTGTTCTGAGTGGAGGCTTACATTGTGAAATTGTGCTGCTCTAGCCACCACTTGAGAATACGCGGTGCTGTCCTCTGGTGGATATGGCTTCGTAGGGTACGCCTCCGGACTGTTATCTGACACTGGGGCGTCGTATAGGTCCCATGCGTCTTGATCTTGGTCACCCTGGCTCATGGTGGTGTGAGCTGGGGAGTGTGATGGAGTTTGTGCTGGTGAAACGTTAATCACGGGCGGAGGAGAGGGTGGTGGGGTAACTGTTTTCACCACTTTTGGTTGTGGTGTCTGTTCTGTTTGGAACTCCAACCTTCTCTTTCTTCTAATAGGGGGAAGGGTGCTTATTTTTCCTGTCCCCTGCTGTATGAAAATACGCTTTTGCGTATGGTCCACATCAGTTGATTGTAGCTCTTCCTCAAACCTATGCTTTTGCATTTGGGAGGTTAGCGAGTGCTCTTCTGTATAAGAGACTGAAGCTGGGTCGGTTGCAGTTTGTTTCAGCACCGAAACCTTGTCTGCATCTTTTTTCTGCTCCGAGGTGACTTTTTTTTTTTTTTTCGGTGCCGAAACCTCTCGGCGCCGATCTTCTTCGGGGCCGCTGTCTCGGCGTCGAGCCGTGTCTACCCCGGCATCTTGGTGTCGATGCTTGTCTCCAGCACTTTCTCGGTCCCGAGAAGGCTGCGTGCCGGTGTCTCGACCGGAGTCGGACGATCTCGGCACTGTTTGGGCCTTTTTCGGTGCCGACAGTCGGTCACCGAATTTATGGGTCGAGCCATGGCCTGGTGGCAGTGGCGTCCCCTGGGCCTTGTAAATCTTCCTCTGAGTGCTTTTCGACGTCTTACTCACGGTTTGTGTATCGTCGAATCCTTCGGAGTCCGAGTCTTGGATCGAGAAGGTACCTTCCTCTTCTTGTTCCTCGAACTCTCGGTGGGCTGTCGGCGCGGACGCCATCTGAAGTCTTCTGGCTCGACGGTCTCGGAGTGTTTTTCGGGACCGGAACGCACGACAGGCCTCGCAGGTGTCTTCACTGTGCTCAGGTGACAGGCACAGGTTGCAGACCAAGTGTTGGTCTGTATAGGGGTATTTATTGTGGCATTTGGGGCAGAAACGGAACGGGGTCCGTTCCATCGGCGTTCTTCAGCACGCGGTCGGGCCGACCAGGCCCCGACGGGGGATCGAAAAACTACCCCGAAGGGCACCGGAGCTCTTCGATCCTTCGACGCGGTGTTGAATCTAACTACGCCGATCCCGAACGCAACAATACCGACGAAAATCTTCCGAAATTAGCTATCTTTCCGTTCCGAAACTCGGAAAGACAGGAACACGTCCGAACCCGATGGCGGAAAAAAAACAATCGAAGATGGAGTCGACGCCCATGCGCAATGGAGACAAAAGGAGGAGTCACTCGGTCCCGTGACTCGAAAGACTTCTTCGAAGAAAAACAACTTGTAACACTCCGGCCCAACACCAGATGGCGAGCTATGCAGAACATGCGTATCTACAGCGACAGATGCCATCGAACATAGCAATTTCTTAAAAATCGCTATTTCCAATTCACAAAAGGCTTTTTTCATACATCTGGACCTTGGTTTGTTATTCTTGTAGATGGCACGTACATACCTACAGGCATTTTGTTGCTATGAACACTTAAAACATCTGAATAAAATATTTTGGTGATAGCTAAAAGAATCAGAACTGAAAACCAACAGAATGTAATAATGTAAATAACCCTGGTGCTTTCCTGAAGATAACACGTGAGGGGGTGACTTGCATGTGTAAGAGAAGCTTACTCCATAACAGAGGGTAGAGGAAGTGAAGGGAGCGCCTCCTAGAGGACAATCTTTACTGCGAAGGATTAAGAGTAGAAGAGAGTTAGACCAGAGACTCGTGCGTGCGTGGCTTGTAGTTGCGGAGGCAGGATTGTTGACTTAACGCATTTAGGGCCAGGTGTATCAAAAAAGCCCTTTGCAGTCTAGCTAAATCATGCAGAAAGCAAAATTACATGGATTTGATGTATCACAGAAATTGTTGGCAGGACTGAGTTTGAAAAAAGAACAATCAGCATGGGTGCAAGCATCAGCATTCCTTGCATTGGCATTTGATTGATGAGGTCCTCAATCTCCACGTTTAAAAGTCCCTGACCTAGGGAGATCGTATTGAACTAAAATGCATTTGAATCCTATAACTGTAAATGTATAAATTCAAACCATCTGTATCCAGGTGCAATGATCATACAAGTTCTTTTTTTATTACTGACATTTACCTAACATTTCAAGAAACTTCTAAAAACATAAGCCCTGCTCCTAATAGACACAATCTGAAAAACAGAAATAATGGCTTTGCAGATATTTCTAATATGATCGCAGATAGCTTGGCAGCTGCAGTTGGCAAAGTGAAATCAGGTTCTCCTCTGGACCCTCCACCACCAAGGATTATTGCCAAAGTAGCACAATGCATCCTCCCCACTCAAAAAGTAATGCTATATCTCCCATAAGCAAAGGAATGGTACCCTTTAAATGGAAACATGCCATGGTAAAGGCTTTAGTAAAACAAAGTCTAACCTGGACCCTCTTGGCCCAGGAAACCATAGATCTATCTCGCTGCTTCCAGGTCTGAGCAAAATACTTGCAAAACATGTCAATCAGTCCCTTTCTGAATTTATAGAACTTAACATCCTACACCGAACTTAAACAGGGTTTCAACCTAGGCACAGCATGGAACCCACCCTTTTGACGGTAGAGGAGGAATCAAAAATGTTGCTGGATCAGGGATGTTTCTAAGCACTGCCTTTGACACTGTAAATCATGATATTCTTATCAAAAGAATTTCCAGTGCAGTAGTCTCAGGACAGACCTTCAACTGCCTTAATTCTTTCCTGAGGGACAGGTCCATCCAGGTCATTGACGGGCCCTGTACCTCAGACACCTTCCCTCTGAGTTGTGGTGTGCTGCAAGGCTCATCAATGAGCCCTATGCTCTTCAACCTATATATGTGTCCTCTGGCTGACATTGTAGCATCTTTTGGGATCATCGTATTATCATACACCAATCTTACTCAACTGGTCGTCTCTTTGACACCAAAACATGATCCCCAATCCAACTCTTTGGGCCACTGCTTGGAGAGAGTTGCCAGTTGGATGAACCGGTCTTCCCTCAAGTTAAATGAACATAAGACCAAGCTGATGATATTAGGAAAAAATATCAATCCCCACTTGAGATTGGGCTGGCCAAACTCCCTGGGTACACATCCTGCCCCAAGATGGTTATATAAAGTCTGGGAGTATGGCTGGACACATTTGTGTTTATGGAAGCCTAGGAGATAAAGCTCTCAGCCTGATGCAATGCCATTCTCAGAATGCTATGTAAAATCCTGCACTTGCTCCATCCACTCTCCAGAAAACTTGTGGTCCAGGCATTGATTCTCCCCCGCCTGCACTATGGAAGCCTCAAAATATGTCACTAGAAAACTTCAAGTAGTAGAGAACTTAGCAGCTTGAACTTTGCTAAATATCCCTAGGCACAACTCAGCCCACCAGGCCTAGGCATCCCTCCACTGACTCCCAGTTGCTTAGAGAATCAAATTCAGAGCCCTCTACATAGCCCACAGGTCCTTCTTGGACCAGCCCCCCTATTCCTCTCCCTCTGATTTCTTTCTACACTCCTAGTAGAACTCTTTGATCCTCCAATGCCTGACTGCCAGTTGTCCCAGCCATCACAAAATTGAGAAGTGGGGATATGTCCTTTGGCTACAATGTGGCCAAACTATGGAATTCCCTCCTTCACATTTTGTGGACAACTGACAATGAACTATCATTTCATAAACTTTCAAAGAGCAGTCTATTTGAAAACACACCTTTTAGAGCTCTTTGGTTTTAACTGTGTCGCACTAACAGAGCCGAGATGCCTATGGGTAGTTATGCACTCTATAAATGCTGCATAGAGTGGAATGTGGAAAGAAGAGGGTTCTAACTGTTACATTCACTATCCCCAAATACCAATTAAATCAATAGATTGCTCAAGAGACGGTACCCTAGTGCCAAAAGCGGATTCCTGAATATTTCTTTATATCTGCCTATACCTTTAGGAAGTAAATAATTTTTCATTGTAAATGTAACATTCTAAACACATGTTGTATCAGTAACTTTGGCAATTATACTATATCTATAGTGATCATGGGCACCCACGCTCTTCATGCACCACACTATCACACTATGTCGACCTGGTTACTGGACGCCAACTAAAGGGAATCCTTTTATCAGCTAGTATGCCCAACCTTTTTTTACCCCCTCTCCACTCCCTCCAATTCATCACTCCAAGCCTTACCCCATCTGCTACATTTCCCCCGATTCGACATTCTCTTCTTCGTCCCAGCTGCTGTTCCTCAATTGTTTATTGTAGACGTCTCCCTGTGTACAAATCATTATTGCTTCATCGAATACAGGGAGAAAGGAGCACACTGCTTCACATCCCAGCAGTCAGCTTTGCTCAGAAGCTTATTATTGCTTTGTAGCTAGGTTTACTCTCTATACACTTTAGGCTCTTCATACCTGGGGTGACCAGATTTTGAGGGGCAAAAACCGGGAGAGGTCAGACATAAAAAAAGGACTAAAGACTTTACTCTCACTTTTATATCTCACCTCTCCTGTTTTGTTTGCGTAGCTTTGGAATTTGTGCCTATACATGTATGTGTGTGTGTGTTTGTGTGTGTGTAAATATATACACACACACAAACACACACACACATGTATACACACACATTTAAAAGACTACATATATAAAATTAGCTATGGTTTGACCTCCCACCCTGGACCCCAACCCGCCCCCACCCACCTCTTTCTGATCCCCACTCGTCTCTCTGCTGGGAGCAGAAAGGGGACTGTGTTACTTGACAGTGACAGAAAAATTACTTTAATTATGTCATACTTTGTAGACGTCTGTTAAAGGAGAGCATACCTTTAAGTTATGCTTCCCTACATGATCTGACCTTTGTCCCAAAAACCGGGACATTTATTTAATGATCTGACCTTTGTCTCAAAAACTGGGACATTTATTTAAAATTAAGAGAAGCTTTGGGACACCCTGACAGTCATCTAAAAACCGGGACTGTCCGGGGATAACCGGGATGTCTGGTCACCCTATCCATACTGTGCAATATTATACAGATACCAGAGCTGTCGTGAGGAGGCCGTGGGGCATCACACAGTGTCCCGGGAGAGAATATGGTAATCGGGCCTGCAGCACAACCTAACCCAAAAACTGAATCTGACTCCTCGGATCCACACAAGGTCACTTTTGTCTTGGCAGTCAGAGGGGAAAACAGAAAGCCTGAGGCAAGCCACCGAGATAGGAACATGGCCGTACAGGACACCTGACTTCCTTCCATCATGCTTTTGATTATTGCTTTTCGCTGACCCTTGGAAGATTTTGAACTTCTTCCTTCATTTCTTCATATCGCCCTTTACATTGAATGCATTGAGCTTCCTGTGTTGTTGTTGAAGTGGTGCTGATACACTTTGCTTTTGGCAATACATATCTCAACCTTGACTCCACTGTTGTCTCCTGAGACTCAGCAATAAAGAGCTACTCTAATATATATACATTTTCTGATAAGTGCCATAACTAAATTTGCATGAATCGAAAAGGAATTGAAAGGTAATAATGGTGAAAGTCTTTCCAGAGTGCATGTAATTGCGTTGGTTGATGACTAGTGGCGCCATTAAGGGAGCCCTTTTAGTTTGATTTGATAGAATGCACTGATAAATGCCATATTATAGACAATAAAGTCTCTGTGAACAATTCCCTTTGTGATAGCATCTGACGGTGCAGTTCCAATAGTGCCCTTTAAAGCACAATTAACCACAAGTTACTGATGCATTATTGCCCCGGTGTCAGACAGCAAACGCATGATGGCTACCGTCATTTATGTAGGGAGACAGATAAAAGACTGATTGGCTTACAAACTCCTCGTGATTCCTCTGATGAAGAAAGGGGCTAGTAGGAGACGCATTACAAGGCCGTCTACACGGGACGCGGATCTGCATTGTATCATTGTACATCACAGGGGTGAAAAGTGGTATTTTAGTGACTGCTTGTTCAACACAGCAGCAAATAAAATATGCGCCAGGGCTGAAAGAAACAGGGCGTCCTGCCCTCCGGGCTTATGTGTCCAGAAGCTCGACGGGTTTGATCATTTCTACAAAAAACACGAACGGACTCTTTCAAATACCTGAAGTTAAGAAATTATCAGCAGGGATTTTCTAGGGGCCCGGGGAGGGGGCACAGCGTTAGAAAAGGATAGAAGCTCTATAGAGCCGTGCATTCAATTTGTGGGCTCAGCACTGGAGAGCATTATCACGTTACCATGGCAGTTGTTTTTATGTTAGTAGGGTGCATATTATTTGAAGTGTGCAGAAACCTTTGCAGAAACCAACTCACATGGAGACGTCTGTGCTGTGCAGCCACAGGGAATGCACTTGTAGACATTATTTTTAATCTAACAGCAGCTTTGTGTTTCCATTATACCCAAACGTGAACACTTTGCTGTCAAGGAAAATCTCCCAACAATATAATCATGGAATCAATAGCAACCTACTCAAACTCATGCAATTGAGTAACTTCCTTTATCAATTGCACGTATGTATAGCATTTTTTTTGTTTGCTTGTTGGTTTGTGTGTGATCCTGCTAATGTGCAAATCTGCTCCTGTACCAATTGGCTCATAGTATTTACTTGTGAGAAAGATGTTAACGGGATTAAAGAGGAAGATAAGAATTAAATATCATATGGCCCAGATAAATCTAGTTTGGGTGTGAAAACTTTGTCAATTAGGGTAAACATTACGCTGCCGATCAATAGGGTTAAAGCTTATGGTAAGGACCAAAGTCATATGAACCAGGCAAATTAAATATTGTCGCTGTCAATAAAGTTCAAAATCTGTCTATATCCGTATCCTGTGTACCGTTGTACAATGAGTGCAAAGACACGTGTGAAATAGTGTTTGAGCACAAGCTATGGTTGTTCTATTGCCCGAGTTCTAGCTTTCCACCGTACATTTTAAATAAAAATATTGGAATGTTTGCCACTCCATTGTTTTAGAGGCACTCCAAAGGTCTAATAATCTCCGGGGTGTGGTACCAGAATATCATTGTTAGTATATCTCCAGACACATATTGTGTCCTTAATATGGTCTACAAAAATGTGTCCCATTGTCGTCAATAACATAAAAACTACATCCATTGGGACAATATTTTTGTTGACAATATTTAGAGTACAATATTTTTGTTAGACAATATTTCTGACAGCAATATTATCTAATACTTCTAAACGGCTAGTACAGACCTTCAGCCACAACATTCCAGTGCCTATCTTTCTGATTCTCTCACTTTAATTGAGAACATTTTACCCTCAGTGGGTGGAATGTTCTAATAGCTTTATAGCCCTTCCACCTTAGGCTGTTCCACTAATAAAATTATCTCTTGCTCAGTTTAGGCCCTGGCTGCACCTCAGGCCTATGACTTAGGGTTATAGCCTTTACTGACTGGCATCACGCTTGGCTGTGGACTTTAATGCCATAATAATGAACTGGTAGCATCTAGCAGAAATGGTGCATGAGAAAGTCCGAGGCTGAGTGCATTTTGCAAAAAAAAAAAAAAAAAAACATAATTTGTACACTCCCTATCCCTTATATGAATTAAGTGTTATGGGTCGAATGGTGGAAGATGTGATGGACTACACGTGAACTACCCGATCCTGGTTTAGGGGCATTTATAATAGCAGTAGCTAACAACACTGACTGGTGATACGCTAGGTAGTCCTGAGGTTTTTTGAATAGGGGGGTGAACACTTAGGGTATTCCATCTTGGGTGGAATGGGTCAGGACAAAAGCGGATTTAGGAAGGGCTGTAATGCATGCATCTGACCTCGTTGATGCAGCTCAGCTTATGTCTTTTACTTGCCTGGTCAAATATTATGCCATGAATTTTGCCAATAAGCATCTACATGCATTTTTGAGGGAAAAACTTGCATCTCTGTGAGTGCCAGACCTTGTTTCAAAACCTTGGATGAACTGACAATGTGTGATAGGTTTGTTATTATGCAGGGAGAAAGATTTGTACCTGTCTTTAAGTTAAGGGATAAACTTGTAGTGGTGGCTGGCAAAGGTCACTTTTGAAAAATTAATATTTAATACATGAACATTTATTAAGGAGATGTGTTGGTTGCCAACTAGCAACAAGCAAGTGACCAAATCGGTGAATAATTGTAAGGTGTTCATGGAAGGAGAAGAAAGATTTAAGGTAGGGGGTGGTTCTGACCAGTGTATTGGGGGCTCTGAGGGTACCATGGGAGAAGGTATGCCTGGATTTTATATGACTGTTTGTCAGACTACCTGAATATTTACGTTATGCTGCTCTGGTGGTTGCTATTCACACATAATGAATTGGAGTTGTTTTCTTGAAGCCCACACAAACCTCCACCACCATTCATATCCTGAATACATTTTTACAGATAGGGTATTCAATCATATATTGTGAATGATAAATGCTCTCAACTTTTTTCACGTGAATTGAAATATTTTTTGGGGCAGTCATGGAAAGCTTCCTGGGACTAGCTTGTACAATTTGTAGGTGTTAGACCTGACATGCCTTAGGGTGGTCACCCCTAACTTTTTGCCTGCCTCCCTCCACTTTTTGGACTCTGTTTTGCTGGCTTTTAGACTCTGCGCACTTTACCACTGCTAACCAGTGCTAAAGTGCATATGCTCTCTCCCTTTTAAACATGGTAACCTTGGATCACACCTGATTGGACTATTTAATTTACTTATAAGTCCCTAGTAATGTGCATTATATGTGCCTAGGGCCTGTAGATTAAATGCTACTAGTGGGCCTGCAGCACTGGTTGTGCCACCCACTTAAGTAGCCCCTTTACCTTGCCCCAGGCCTGCCATTGCAAGGCCTGTATGTGCAGTTTCTCTGTCACCTTGACTTGGCATTTAAAAGTACTTGCCAAGCCTAAACTTCCCCTTTCTCCACATGTAAGTCACCTCTAATGTGTGCCCTGAGTAACCCCTAGATCAGGGTGCTGTGTGGGTAAAAGGCAGGACATGTACCTGTGTAGTTTACATGTCCTGGTAGTGTAAAACTCTTAAATTTGTTTTTGCACTATTGTGAGGCCTGCTCCCTTCATAGGCTAACATTGGGGAGGCCCTCATACAGCATTGAAGTGGTAGCTGCTGATCTGAAAGGAGTAGGAAGGTCATATTTAGTATGGCCAGAATGGTAATACCAAGTCCTGCTGACTGGTGAAGTTGGATTTGATATTAGTATTCTAGAAATGCCACTTTTAGAAAGTGAGCATTTCTTTGCACTTAAATCTTTCCGTGCCTTACAATCCACGTCTGGCTGGGCTTGGTTGACAGCTCCTTGTGCATTCACTCAGACACACCCCAAACACAGGGTACTCAGCCTAACTTGCATACATCTGCATTTTGAATGGGTCTTCCTGGGCTGGGAGGGTGGAGGGCCTGCTCTCACACAATGGACTGCCACACCCCCTACTGGGACCCTGGCAGACAGGATTGAACTGAAAGGGGACCTGGTGCACTTCTTAGCCACTCTTTGAAGTCTCCCCCACTTCAAAGGCACATTTGGGTATAAAAAAGGGCCTCTGCCCTACCTCATCAGACACTTGCTGGAGAAGAAACCTGAACCAGAAGCTGCATCCTGCCAAGAAGAACTGCCTGGCTGCTCAAAGGACTCACCTGACTGCTTTCTACAAAGGACTGCTGCCTTGCTGTTGGCCTGCTGCCTTGCTGAACTCTTGTCTGGCTGCAAAAGTGCTCTCCAAGGGCTTGGATAGAGCTTGCCTCCTGTTCCCTGAAGGCTCAGGACAAAAAGACTTCTCTTTTTCATTTGGACTCTTCGTGCGCCGAAAATTTCGACGCACAGCTTGCTCCTTCGCACACCGACGCTGATCTACGCGATGCCTTCGGGATGACCGGAACTTTGACGCACGGCTTTGCAAGGACAACGCCGCCCGACTTCCAGAGGGGAAAGCGAAGCGACGCCTGCCGTGAGAGCAAAACTTCGACGCACATCCCCCCGGAACGACGCGCAGCCGGAAAACAAGCAGGAGAATCCACGCACAGACCCCGGGACATCTGGTAATCCTGCGATCCACAGAAAGAGACTGTCCGCGCGCCGGAAAACGACGCACGACTTCCCCGCATGAAAAATAATGACGCAAGTCTATGTGTGCTGGGGAGAAATCGACGCACACACCATTTTTCCACGTATCTCTTCTTCTGCGGCCCTTTGTGGAGATTTTCCACTCCAAACCAGGTACTTTGTGCTTGAAAGAGACTTTGTTTGCTTTTTAAAGACTTAAGACACTTTATATCACTTTCCAGTGATATCTCTACAATTTCACATTGCATCTTTATTCGTTTTGACCTACTATTATCCTGATAAATATAATATATTTTTCTAAACACTGTGTGGGGTATTTTTGTGGTGCTATATTGTGTTATTGTATGATTTATTGCACAAATACTTTACACATTGCCTTCTAAGTTAAGCCTGACTGCTTGTGCCAAGCTACCAGAGGGTGGGCACAGGCTAATTTTGGATTGTGTGTGACTTACCCTGACTAGAGTGAGGGTTCTTGCTTGGACAGAGGGTAACCGGACTGCCAACCAAAAACCTCATTTCTAACATTGGTGATCAGCGGTGAGGATAGGACTTGTATTTGTGCAGTGACATACAGTAGCTAAGTATTTCACTACCTACCCACAGTTGAAGGTCAACTTGATTTTTATCTCTTGTTTTGCAAATTCGTTTTTCCTGTCAATTTTCAAAAACTAAATCCTCCCTCAACATGTCTCTGACTGGGTCTCAAGAAGGAGACTTTGACCTAGCCCTGTTGGATACATATACGGGCAAACAGCTAAGAGGGTTCTGCAGGGTGATGAGAGTACCCACCCAAGGGGCCTCCAAAAAGGAGGACTTTCAAGTGGCGCTGAGGGCCTGGGCAGAAGCCCATTTAGAGGAGGATGATGAGGAAGAGGAGCCAGAAAATGACCCCTCAGAGGATTTGTTGCTATCAGTGGATGATGTCACCACTGCAATTGTGCCCCTTCCAGACCAGGGAGCAGTGTCTCTGTGCAAAGCCTGACCGCTGAGGAAAGGAAAGAGGAAAGGGAGTTCCAATTGCAAATGGCAAAACTGAAAATTGAGGCCCAACAGGAAGACAAGAGGGCAGAGAGAGAAGCCAAACAAGCTGAGTCTGAAAGAGCTTTGGCTGAAAAGAAACTATTGTTGGCTCATTAACTGAGTTTCAAGGAGCTGGAGATCAAGGTGAGACAGTCTGAATCCAGCAATAATGGTGGCAGCATACAGACAGGACCTGCTGGAGAAAAGAAGGTTTGTATACCCAAAAATGTGGTGCCCAGTTTTGTGGTGGGAGATGGCATAGATAAATGGTTAGCTGCTTATAAAGTTGCACTAAGGGCTCATGAGGTTCCTGAAGGGCAATGGAGGGTAGCTATGTGGCGTTATGTGCCGCCATTGGGGAGGGACACACTTCTCACATTGGATCAACCTGATCAAAACACATAGCCACTTCAGAAAGCCACTTTACTTGCCAAGGTTGGGCTGACCCCTGAGGGATACCATCAGAGGTTCAGGGACAGCACCAAACAAACCACACAAACATGGGTAGATTTCTTTGACTTTTCCAGCAAGGCACTGAATGGATGGGTGCGGAGCAACAAAGTAGATAACTACAAAGGGTTATATGACTTGATTCTGAGAGAGCATATGCTCAATGTTACTTATACAGAGTTGCGCCAGCACTTGGTAGATAGTAAGCTGACTGATCTCAGGAAGCTTGCTGAGGAGGCGGACCTCTGGGTAGCACCAGAGTGTCCAAAAAGGTACCTGGGGGGGACACCCACAAAGGTGGTCAGGGTTCCCAACAGAAGAAAGAGGGGGGAGATAAACTTACAGATAAGGAACTCTCAAAAGGCCCCCAAAAGAATTCCAAGGGAGGGGGTGGCAACCATTCCTTTTCCAGATTTGGGAAAAAGCCAGGGACATATGATAAGTCAGGGAAATCCAACCCCAAATGCATGGAGTGTTACCAGTATGGTCACTATAAAGGCGACCCCCAGTGCTCCAAGAGGGCACCGTCCACTACCGGACAGACACCTGGGTTGACTAGTGTAGCGCTCGGGGGGAGATGGACCCAGATAGCTTTGGGGAGCAGGTAGAGATTTCCCTAGTGTCCCTGGGAGAAAGAGAAATGGTGCCCAAAGCCCACATGCCCCGAAATACTTCCAAGTACAGGCAGTGGGTCACCATTGATGGGCAGAAGGTGGAGGCTCTGCGTGACACAGGAGCCAGTATGACTACTATCAAGAGTCAGCTGGTGTCAACAGAGCAGATAGTCCCTAATACATTCCACCAGGTCATAGTCGCTGACAATCGTGAGAGTCACCTACCAGTGGCTCTGGTTCCCTTTGAGTGGGGGGGGTCTCTGGTACTCTGAAAGTAGCTGTGAGTCCTGCCATGCCAGTAGATTGTCTGCTAGGCAATGATCTTGAGCATACTGCTTGGAAAGAAGTAGAGCTCAGATCTCACCTGGAGATGTTAGGGTTACCTGAGTGGGTCTGCATGACCACACGGTCCATGGCTGCCCGGGAAGGGAGTCAAGGGCGTCTGGAGCCTGGAAAGATGGCCCAGACAGCTGCCAAAAGGGAGGTCAAGAGGCGCGGGAAACTGGGGAGGACATAGCTGACCTGGGTAACCTACCTGAACTTGCTGGATGGCAAGTACAGGGGGGGGCCAACCAGGGCAGCATTCTGCTAGGCGCAGAAGGAATGCCCCACCCTTGAGGGTCTGAGGAAACAGGCCACAGCCCAAGCAGCAGGTGACGCCTCTGGCGCTCACCATATTTACTGGGAGAATGATCTCCTTTACAGTGAGCGTAGGGTTCCAGGTCCTGGGGCACCCCGTGTGCTGGTGGTCCCCCAGTGTTACTGGAAATTCCTACTAGGCCTGGCTCACGACATTCCCCTGGCAGGACACCTGGGCCAAGACAAGACCTTTGACAGGCTTGACATCCAATTTCATTGGCCCAGAATGAGGACAGCCTCAGATAACTTCTGTAGAGCTTGCCCCACCTGCCAGGCTAGTGGGAAGACAGGGAAACGGCTTAAAGCTCCCCTAATCCCACTCCCAGTCATTGGCACCCCCTTTGAAAGGGTGGGCATCGACATTGTTGGTCCCTTGGACCCCAAAACTGCCTTGGGCAACAGGTTTATTCTGGTTTTGGTGGACCATGACCATGCCACCCGTTATCCAGGGGCAATCCCTCTGAGAACAGTGACTGCACCGGTGGTGACCAAAGCCCCGTTGGGAATATTTACCCGTGTCGGGGTCCTTAAGGAGGTCGTGTCTGAAAGGGGCACAAACTTCATGTCTGCATGCATGAAGGCCATGTGGGATGAGTGTGGGGTGACCTACCGGTTTACCACTCCTTATCATCCTCAATCCAATGGGCTTGTTGAGAGATTCAACCAGACCCTGAAAGGCATGATTGGTGGCCTGACTGAGGCCATGAGGCGTAAGTGGGACGTCCTCTTACCCTGCCTGTTGTTTGCTTATAGAGAGGTGCCCCAGAAAGGAGTGGGGTTCAGCCCCTTTGAGCTTCTCTATGGCCACCCTGTCAGAGGACCCCTAAGCATTGTTAAGGAGGGCTGGGAGAAAGCTCCCCAGTCACCTCCCCAGGATGTGGTCAGCTACATGCTGGCTCTCCGCAAACAAACCCAACGCTTCTGGAAGCAGGCCCAGAGTAACCTTGAGGCCAGTCAAGAGGTGATGAAGGAGTGGTATGACCAGAAGGCCACTCTAGTTGTGTTCTCACCTGGAGACAAAGTTTGGGTGATGGAGCCAGTAGAGCCCAGGGCTCTCCAGGACCGCTGGACTGGCCCCTTTGAGATCAAGGAGCGTAAAGGGGAGGCCACTTACCTAGTGGACCTCAAGACCCCTAGGCACCCCCTAAGGGTCCTCCATCACAACCAGCGCAAACCTCACTTTGAGAGGTCTGAGGTCAGTATGTTCCTGGTCACAGATGAGGGCATGGAAGAGGAGAGTGAACCTCTCCCCGACCTCCTCGCTGTCAAAGAAGGGGATGGGTCAGTGGGAGGTGTCATTCTCTCTGACTCCCTGACTCTGACCCAGAGAGGGGACAGCTATGAGCTGTTAGAGCAGTTCTCCCCCCTTGTCATGACCATACAAACTTGCCAAGTCAAATCAAAGAAGTGCATGAGAAAAGCAAAGAGATATCCTCAGTGGAGACAGCAAAGCCCAAACTGGAAGAAGGTTTGCAGAGTAATCTTGCGCTTATTTCAAAGGAAGAATCAAGAAGAGAAGATCCAAGATGGCCGCTGTGAGTCCTGAAGGTTAGTTACAGTTCTAGTCTTGCAATCGGTTGGTTGCTAGGTTATGCGCTCTCCAGCTGGAAGCCTTGCACTTCAACTGAGGTCTGACAGGAATCAGCTGTGTGGAGAGAGAGTGCGCTTCAGAACAGAAACTCCTGTGAGGTAAAATTACATTTGAAGATTATATTACAGAAAACTGATAAATTAACCTATGTTTACAAGGTTCTTGTTTAAGATATTAAAGTCAAAGAAAAAACAAACTTTAAAAGAGCAAGTATCTACAAATGTCAAGGTTATAAACAAAGGCCAAGTTTAAAGGAGAAACGAACTGTTAACAAATAAGCATTTACAAATTCAAACCAAAATAGAGTTTAAAAGAGAAACAAACTTAAATAAACAAGCATTTACAACTACAAGTTATCAACAAATGTCGAAGTAAGAAAGGAGAAACGAACTGTAATAAACAAGCATTTACAAATACAAGTTATCAACAAATGTCGAAGTAAGAAAGGAGAAACGAACTTTAATAAACAAGCATTTACAAATACAAGTATTGACAGAAGTCACAATAAGACAGGAGAAATTAAATAACATCAGCTGATTTGAAGAACGCATTATCACCAACTATATATATATATATATATAAATATATATATATATATAGCAACATAAAACCAATCTCTAACAAAGGTTGAGAAGTTCTTCCAGAATCAGTAATAAGCATTTTTTTAAGAAGAGCTATCATTTATAGAGAGAAGCAAGGCTACAGAGAACTCAGGGTAAGTGAAGAAATAATAGAATTAAAGAGAATTAAGTGTTCAGAGTAGAAAGTGAAAAACTGATGTTGTATGTCCCTAGTAATTGCGACTGTGACTCTTGCAGTTGCTGTATCCAATCTTAGATGTGAAGAGGCAGACTGAGTACTGGCGTTCATCATCTCTGTGGCAGTCTCTCTACCATCCCATTCCCCTTTCCCCCTCCGGAGTACTCAGCACGAAGGATTAATATTCGTTGTGAGTAACTCGGGTCGGGACTGAGGAGTTATCTTCTGCTTCTGAGGAAATCGAATTGAAGTATCCTGACACCCCTGTTCTCCCTTACTCCTGGACTAACCCACCTCTGTGTGCATGACATTGACACAGGTGACAGTCACCCTGTAAAGAACAAAATTTACAGGTTGTCAGATAAGGTGAAGGCCAGCATCAAGGAGGATGTCTCCAAGATGTTGACTTTGGGGGTTACTGAGAAATCCAGTAGTCCCCTGGGCCAGCCCTGTGGTATTGGTTCCTAAGGCTACTGCCCCAGGTGCGAAGCCAGAACTCCGGTTCTGTGTGGACTACAGGGGTCTCAATTCAGTGACCCGGACTGATGCTCACCCCATCCCCCAAGCTGATGAGCTCGTTGACAGGCTAGGCGCTGCCACGTTCCTGAGTACGTTCGATCTTACTTCAGGGTACTGGCAGATCGGCCTGACTGAGGGGGCTAAAGAAAGATCAGCTTTTTCCACCCCTGATGGCCATTACCAATTACGGGTGATGCCATTTGGGCTGAAAAATGCCCCCGCTACCTTCCAACGGTTGGTTAACGGGGTCCTAGCTGGTAAAGATGCCTTCTGTGCAGCTCACCTGGACGACATAGCTGTCTACAGTTCCAGCTGGGAGGAACACCTGCTCCACCTCAAGGCAGGCCTGACTATCAAGGCTAGTAAGTGCCAGATTGGGCAGGGTTCCGTGGTGTACTTGGGACACCTAGTAGGTGGTGGCAAGGTGCAGCCACTCCAGGGCAAGATTGAAACTATCAAGGCCTGGCAACCACCTAGAACACAGACTGAGGTAAGAGCCTTTTTGGGCCTCACTGGATACTACCGCAGATTCGTCAAGGGCTATGGTACCATTGTGTCCTCCTTGACAGAACTCACTTCCAAGAAACAACTTAGGTTGGTGAATTGGACAGAGGCTTGTCAGAAAGCCTTTGATTCTTTGAAGGAAGCCATGTGCACGGCCCTCGTGCTCAAGGCCCCTGACTACTCCCAGGAATTTATTGTGCAGGCAGACGCTTCAGAACATTGCATAGGGGCTGTTCTAGCACAGCTAAATGAGGAGGGCTCAGACCAGCCATTAGTCTTCATTAGCAGAAGACTATTACCACGGGAACAAAGGTGGAGTGCTATTGAGAGAGAAGCATTTGCTGGGGTCTGGGCACTGAAGAAGCTAAGACCCTACCTGTTTGGGACTCACTTCCGGGTTCAGACAGACCACAGGCCCCTCAGATGGCTCATGCAGATGAGGGGTGAGAATCCAAAACTCTTGAGGTGGTCCATTTCCCTACAGGGGATGGACTTTACGGTGGAGCATCGCCCAGGGGTTGACCACCCCAATGCTGATGGTCTCTCCAGATACTTCCGCCTTAGCAATGAGAGCTCCCAGGAGGTCGGGTAGCTCTCCCCACTTTCAGTTGGGGGGGACATATGTTAGACCTGACATGCCTTAGGGTGGTCACTCCTAACTTTTTGCCTGCCTCCCTCCACTTTTTGGACTCTGTTTTGCTGGCTTTTAGACTCTGCACACTTTACCACTGCTAACCAGTGCTAACCAGTGCTAAAGTGCATATGCTCTCTCCCTTTTAAACATGGTAACCTTGGATCATACCTGATTGGACTATTTAATTTACTTATAAGTCCCTAGTAATGTGCACTATATGTGCCTAGGGCCTGTAGATTAAATGCTACTAGTGGGCCTGCAGCACTGGTTGTGCCACCCACTTAAGTAGCCCCTTTACCTTGTCCCAGGCCTGCCATTGCAAGGCCTGTATGTGCAGTTTCACTGTCACCTCGACTTGGCATTTAAAAGTACTTGCCAAGCCTAATCCTCCCCTTTCTCCACATGTAAGTCACCTCTAATGTGTGCCCTAGGTAACCCCTAGAGCAGGGTGCTGTGTGGGTAAAAGGCAGGACATGTACCTGTGTAGTTTACATGTCCTGGTAGTGTAAAACTTCTAAATTCATTTTTGCACTATTGTGAGGCCTGGTCCCTTCATAGGCTAACATTGGGGCTGCCCTCATACAGTATTGAAGTGGTAGCTGCTGATCTGAAAGAGTAGGAAGGTCATATTTAGTATGGCCCGAATGGTAATACCAATTCCTGCTGACTGGTGAAGTTGGATTTGATATTAGTATTCTAGAAATGCCACTTTTAGAAAGTGAGCATTTCTTTGCACTTAAATCTTTCTGTGCCTTACAATCCACGTCTGGCTGGGCTTGGTTGACAGCTCCTTGTGCATTCACTCAGACACACCCCAAACACAGGGTACTCAGCCTCACTTGCATACATCTGCATTTTGAATGGGTGTTCCTGGGCTGGGAGCATGGAGGGCCTGCTCTCACACAAAGGACTGCCACACCCCCTACTGGGACCCTGGCAGACAGGATTGAACTGAAAGGGGACCTAGAGCACTTCTTAGACACTCTTTGAAGTCTCCCCCACTTCAAAGGCACATTTGGGTATAAAACAGGGCCTCTGCCCTACCTCATCAGACACTTGCTGGAGAAGAAACCTGAACCAGAAGCTGCATCCTGCCAAGAAGAACTGCCTGGCTGCTCAAAGGACTCACCTGACTGCTTTCTACAAAGGACTGATGCCTTGCTGTTGGCCTGCCGCCTTGCTGAACTCTTGTCTGGCTGCAAAAGTGCTCTCCAAGGGCTTGGATAGAGCTTGCCTCCTGTTCCCTGAAGTCTCAGGACCAAAAAGACTTCTCTTTTTCATTTGGACTCTTCGCGAGAAAAATGCCGCACACCGGCGCTAATTGACGCGCCGCCTTCGGGACGACCGGAACTTCGACACATGGCCTCGCAAGGACAACGCCGCCCGACTTCCAGAGGGGAAATCGACGCGCCGCCTGCTGTGAGAGCGAAATTTCGATGCACAGCCCCACGAAACGACGCGCAGCCGGAAAACAAGCAGGAAAATCCACGCACAGACCCCGGGACATCTGGTAATCCCGCGATCCACATAAACAGACTGTTCGCACGCCGGAAAACGAAGCACGACTTCCCCGCATGAAAAATAACGACGCAAGTCCGTGTGTGCTGGGGAGAAATCGACGCACACACCATTTTTCCACGTATCTCTTCTTCTGTGGCCCTTTGCGGAGATTTTCCACTTCAAACCAGGTACTTTGTGCTTGAAAGAGACTTTGTTTGCCTTTTAAAGACTTAAGACACTTTATATCACTTTCCAGTGATATCTCTACAATTTCACATTGCATCTTTATTCGTTTTGACCTACAATTATCCTGATAAATATAATATATTTTTCTAAACACTGTGTGGTGTATTTTTGTGGTGCTATATTGTGTTATTGTATGATTTATTGCACAAATACTTTACACATTGCCTTCTAGGTTAAGCCTGACTGCTCGTGCCAAGCTACCAGAGGGTGGGCACAGGCTAATTTTGGATTGTATGTGACTTACCTGACTAGAGTGAGGGTTCTTGCTTGGACAGAGGGTAACCGGACTGCCAACCAAAAACCCCATTTCTAACAGTAGGCCAATGGGCAAGAGGAAAAGGACAACAGTATAATTAAAGGGGTGATAGAAATGGCCATTAAAAGGGCATTGGAAGCAGAAGCAGCAATGAGACTCATGTCAGACATCCTATTATCAGGAGCACATGGTTGGAAATGGTCCCAGTCTGGTCAAGGGATTGGTTGACTCAAGAAAATCACACCATGTTACACTAAAATTTTATTACTAACGGGATCAGGAGAGGAGACTGGATAAAAGTCAAACTGACTAATAGTACTCAAGATTCTTTAAGTTTAAGGGTCCATAGAAGGTCTGAACAGTGTGTGAGTTGTGGGTGGAGTTGGTGAAAAGTGGAACAAAAGGAGAGTGGTACTGTACAAAGAAGGCGGTGAGTGTTCAGGTGAGAGTGAATGGGGTAAAGGGTGTAGTAGTTGGATTATGACATCAGACGTGGAAATGGGTTAGGTAAGCTGGTGTGATGGTATATGGAGTGACAAATGTATACAAAGAAGAGGTGGTGGTGATGGGCACATCTGTGCTACTCAGCAAAGAGAACTGGCTCTATCTCAGAGAGGGGAGAATATGTTGCACTATGATGACGGTCAGAAAACAAGGTGAGCTTTTGGGAGATTGCTTGATCATGTAAGGGTTATTACTTGTTAGCTGTTGTAATGTTTCCTGATCCTGCAACCATTCTCACATACCATGCTGTTTATTTCTTTTTTGTACATATAGGGCCAGATGTAGGAAACTCTGGCATTGCGACTCTCAAATTGCGAGTCTGAGCAACTCGCAATTTGCGAGTCGCAATGCCCGATGCAGGATGGTGTCCCTGACACCATCTGCGAGTCGCAAGGGGGTCACAAAGGCCCACCTCATTAATATTAATGAGGTGGGTCGCTATTTGCGACCCCCTTGCGAGTTGCAGCACTCACAGGGATGGTGGCCTGCTGGAGACAGCAGACCACCATGTCTGTGACTGCTTTTAAATAAAGCAGTTTTTTTGTTTTTGTAATGCAGCCCGTTTTCCTTAAAGGAAAACAAGATGCATTATGGACCACTGCCTGCTCTGAAAAAATGTTTTCAAGGCCATTCACAAAGGGGAAGGGGTCCCATAGGGACCCCTTCCCTTTTGCGAATGGGTTACCACCAGTGTGACACTGGTGGTAACTGCGATTGCTTTGCGACAGTGTTCACGGTGACAAAGCAATCTTACATCGCACTGCGACTCGCAAATAGGAAGGGGAACGCCCCTTCCTATTTGCGACTCGCAGTCCCATTTTGCGAGTCGGTAGCCAGGTTACTGACTCTCAAAATGGGAATGGGCATCGCGATGTGGGTTTTGCGCCTCGCAAACAGCGATTTTCGCTGTTTGCGAGGCGTAAAAGCCTTGCTACATCTGGCCCATAATGTGTTGTTTCTGGTTCTAGGACATGGTTGTTGTGTAATGGACAACAGCAAGAATGTGTTAGAAATGGGGTCTTTGGTTACCCCCTGTCCAAGCAAGTACCCTCACTCTAGTCAGCGTAAATCACACACAATCTAAATTATCCTGTGCCGACTCTCGGGTAGCTTGGCACTGAGCAGACAGGCTTAATTTAGAAGGCAATGTGTAAAGTATTTGTGCAATAAATCATGCAATAACACAGTGGAACACCTCAGAAATACACCATACAGTGTTAAAAAAATATATAATATTTATCTGGATAAATGCAGGTCAAAACGATTATGATTCAATAAATACATGTTGAAATATCACTTAGAAAATTATATAAAGAGTCTTTAGTTCTTAAAAAGCAACAACTGTTTCTTGGAAGCACAAAGTACCTGGTTTGCATTCAAATTCTCTGCAAGGGGCCGAAGAAGAGGAGATGCATTGAAAACAGGGAGGTGTGCGTCGATTTCGCTGGGGGCACACAGATGATGTTTTGTTTATTTTCCATGCAGGAAAGGCTGTTTGCCGATTTCCGGCACGCGGACTTGGATCCCCTTTGGGTTGCGGGGTTTACAGACACCCCGTGAACGATGCTTTGAAATCTGGCAATTGCAGGACAAAATCACAGGAGCTGCGTCAATCCAGTGGGAGATGCATGGAAATTTATGTTGCACGGCAAGTGCTGCATCGATTCCTCAATTGGAAGTCAGGCTACGTCATTCTGGGTCGGCTTTGCATCGATCCAGTGGGCCGTGTGTCAAAGTTCCGGTTGCAATGCTGGCGCTGCATTGATCACCTCGTTGGGAAGTCGGGTTGCCTCGTTCCGGTTCGGCATGGAGTGAATTTTTCACCTCAATGCAGGCTGTGCGTCGTTTCTTACAGGCTGTATGACGATTTTCGCTGCCCAAGGAGTTCTTTTGCAGAGATGAAGTCTTTTTGGTCCTGAGACTTCAAGGAACAGGAGGCAAGCTCTATCCCAGCCCTTGGCGAACACTTATCAGCACAGCCAGAGAGCCGCAAGGCAGGAGGGCAGCAGCAAGGCAACAGTCCCTCTCAGAAAAGCAGCCCAGTTGAGTCCTTTGGGCAGCCAGGCAGTTCTTTTTGGCAGGTTGCAGTTTCTGGTTCAGGGTTTCTTCTCCAGGAAGTGTCTAACTTCAGAAGTGTCTGAGTTGGTAGGGTCAGAGACCCTGCTTAAATACCCAAATGTGCCTTTGAAGGGGGGGGGGAGACTTCAAAGAGTGGCTTAGAAGTGCACAAGGTCCCTTTTCAGTTCCATCCTGTCTGCCAGGGTCCCAGTAGGGGGTGTTGCAGTCCTTTGTGTGAAGGCAGGCTGCTGTCATTTGACATGTAAGTGTCAGGGCCTCCACCCTCCCAGCCTAGGAAGACCCATTAAATATGCAGATGTGTGCAAGTGTGACTGAGCATCCTGTGTTTGGGGTTGTCTGAGTGAATGTACAAGGGAGCTGTCAACTAAACCTAGCCAGACGTGGATTGGAAGGCACAGAAGAATTTAAGTGCAGAGAAATGACCACTTTCTAAAAGTGACATTTCTAAAATAGTAGTATTAAATCCAACTTCACCAGTCAGTAGGATGTTGCATTACAATTCTGGTCATAATAAATATGACCTGGTTACTCCTTTCAGATCAGAAGTTACCACTCAAACAGTATATGAGGGTAGCCCTAATATTAGCCTATGAAAGGACCAGGCCTCACAGCAGTGTAAACTGTATTTAGGAGTTTTACACTACCAGGACATGTAAACCACAGAGGTACATGTCCTGCCTTTAGTCTAAACAGCACCCTGCCTTAGAGGTTACCTAGGGCCCACTTTAGCGGTGACATATATGTAGAAAAAGGGGAGTTTTAGGCATGACAAATATTTATAAAGTGAAACTGCACACACAGGCTTTGCAATGGCAGGCCTGAGACATGGTTAAGGGGGTACTTAAGTGGGTGGCACAATCAGTGCTGCAGGCCCACTAGTAGCATTTAATCTACAGGCCCTGGGCACATATAGTGCACTTTACTAGGGACTTATAAGTAAATTAAAAAAGCCAATGGGGTATGATCCAATGTCACCATGTTTTAAGGGACAGAGCATATGCACTTTAGCACTAGTTAGCAGTGGTAAAGTGTGCAGAGTCCTAAAATCAGCAAAAAGTGTCCAAAAAGTGGAGGGAGGCAGGCAAAAAGCTAGACCTGACAGCCTTAGGGTAGTCACCCCTAACAGAATATTTTTTTAATAGTCTTCTTTTTTTAATAAGTTCATTACAAAAATTGAGTTTTTTACTTTCTTTAATATTAAGGGAAGGTGAGTTGTAGATTCAAGGTGTGTTATTAGTTTATAAATTAAAAAAAATGTGTATTGGATTGTGGTGAAATTCCCCAGGAGACCATTGGTAACCTAGCTTGCCTCTTAGTGGTCATCACAAAAGAGATGTAGCCCCAAACAACATATTCTGTATTATCACTGTGGCTCCCAGGAATTATTCAGAACACAATGCATTTAGAAGTACATACTGACTTTGTAAGAGTATATGCTTAGACAGAAATGGTTAAATGGATGTCAGAAATAGCTTGATCAAATCTATTCACAGGTCTATAAACTGATGATGTTAATAACTTACTTAGATAATGTGACACTGATTCATATTATTACAATTTGTCCTTGACTAGTGAAACTGAGGAAGTTATACTTGAGATCGATGTTTAATGAACATATATTATGCACGTTAGGAGCAGAACTTTTAGGGGTCTTCCAGGAAACCTATTTACAAAGTGCAAAAAGTTGTCACTGAAGTTTTTGAACTGTTTTAGAAATATAAATGAGAAGATAGTCTTAAAAAGCTTTGGTGACTAATATTATTTTACCTTCTGTATAAGAGGATCCAGTGCTTAGACTTGTAAGTGGCTACCTCTTATTAAACCATTGGAACATTGACAACTACTCAAGACAACGTAGCAGTAGCACACTATAAAAGACTGACATGGGTCCACTTTTATCAACTTTTTAATGTTCCAATCCACATATGACCCTCATTGCCCAGTGCAATCCATATACCCTGGAGATGCAGAGGAGGAGGAGAGAGAGAGGTAGAGGCTGATGAAAACGGAAAACAGCAACCCTCCCCCTTCCCTTGGATCATAATGCACTGGTGCTATGAGAATAACAATGTAGGGGGCTTCTTCCCAGCTTCTGTGTCTCTCTTGGGTCTGACAACCAATGAAAAGCAGATTAGCAGAGCATAAGGAGAATCAGGAGCCACTTTCAAATCTCCCTCTGTCCATTTTCAACAATTACTGCCATGAGTAGGACCATGGCAGCAACTAACACACATTCATATTAGAAGCTGCAAAACTAAGGCTGACAGCCTTTGGTGTTGTGGAGGATTTTAAACCTCTTGAATCTCCTCGGACACTTTTGCTTTTAATTAGAATATGTAGCCCTCGTGGTTTGGAATGTTCTAAGAGTCTTATACCCTCTGTAGAGGGCTATTGTAGTAATTAAAACCTGCCTACTTTGCTATATGAAGCAGTACGTAAAGCATACTTAATTACTTCAGATAATCCTGAGAAAGGGAACTATATATTTTTTTCTCTAACTTTACATCTATTGTTTCCTTTACGTTGACTAGAAAAATAAAGCTGTTAGAAACCTCTGAGATATTCACATTATTCTGTTGGAGAACACTGTCAATGAGTAAGATATTTCTCAATAGGTACCCGTGTTTTCAAGAAAGCTTAGGAAATCTAGCTGGAATTTCATTGTCAATCCATAAGTCACAAAATATATTATCTGTTTGGCAACGCTATTTATTTATGTCACTCTTTATGTTGTTTAATAAATACAATGCATCACACCCAAACTGGATCGGGTTTTAATAACTGGCTATGGAGGATTTCATATATGGATTTTTTTTATATGATCTATCTACAACACACATGGAAGCATGTTTCTGAGACGTTTGTGCCACCGTAGTCACTGCCTTGGTGCCACCAGGGAGGTGTTCCATGGGCGTTGCAGTGTGTTTGTGTTTTCCAATCCAACATCCATGGATTTTAAAGCTGCCCCAGATTTACTTAATCATGTAGACCTGGGGAAGCGCCAAAACCTTACACCTCCGGAGAACTGGCAAAACAAGGAGAAACATTTTAATTTCTCCTCATTTGTTCCCCTTTTCCATGCGTGCTGCATTTTGCAGCACACGTGGTTAGAGGAAAATGCCACTCAGTGTTGTTTTTCTGCAGGAAGGTTTGCCTTCCTGCTGAAAAACAATCCTGCATGCACCAAGGTACCAGGTTGCTTGCATTGGCGCTAGACAGTCAATTGTGCGCAAGCACAGGGGGAAAACAAAAATGAACCGTATTTCATAAATGTGGTGCCTTTCTGCCCTTTCACATTGGTGCAGGGCAGCGCAGCAGGAAGACTTGCGATACTGCCTATTACAAATAAGGACCATAGTGCTGAGGAACAACCAGATGGAATTGAGGCACTATACGCATGGTAATTTTGGGGAAGAAACAGGGGGTCTGCTAAGTTAATACCTTTTTATCCATTCACATTGTAAAGCATTTCTATGATATAATAAAGTGGGCTCAGATTGATTTAGCCATAGAAACCAAGGGGAGTAAGACCATCCTCTTCTGTTAGAAGATTGCAATGTCTTAAGTAGGTAAAAGGGGATGCACTCACACAGTTTAAATTTATGTATGCTACAGAGCAGCAAGAACACAAGTGAAATTGAGAAGAGAGTTGAGACGGTAAATTCACATTAGGTTAGGGTGGATCAGATATAGTAGTCATCATCATCATCATCATTAATACTTCATTCAACTCCTACGAGCCATAAAAGTCTGCAGCAAATACAGTAAAATACAGAATTATACAGATAGCATTAAATAATAAAATTTATAAAACTGCTATTTCATTATTTGTATTATCTGTAATGCAGTTAAAATGAAATTCAGCACAGCGTAGATAACATCTATGGTTCCCAAACTATGTTAGTATCAAGAGCCAGCTCATAGGACCTAATCTCAGATGATATTAAACTGGGCAGAGAAACAGTCTCCACTGTCTGGTGTACAAAGTGCGAAATAAAATAAAGTGGTTAGAGCTTTGAATTGCAGAACCATTTCAGGGGCAAAATGTCAGTGAAGAGAACTATGTGCCCTGAGTAGGAAAGGCTGCCAGAAAATGTATGGAATTATGGCATAATCTGGTCAGAAAACACGTATACCTCTCATTTGGAATTATATGTAGGTACAATGCGGGGTACAAGTTGGCATGTGGAAATTGTTGGGAATCCTTTAACATCCCAACATGTCTGTTTGCAATAAGGACAGATTGAGTATGTTTATAGAAAAGCTCTTTTACTCTGCACTGTGAGCTAGTAGCGAAGCTGTCTGGATTGGAAATATATTCCGGGATGCCCAACTTTGTTAAGGTATCTTTTACATACTTAACCCATGAGATATCTAGGGCATTAACAAGGGCCAGGTGATCAGATGTAGTAGTCTTTTCTACACGTCATAAAATCTAGTTGATTTTGCCACTGATGCTCCTTCTTAATGTTTACCATCTAACAGCACCCAGGGTTTTTTGCAGTTGTGGCTTGCAGGGATTAAAAAGGGCAGGGCGGGCGGGCGGGCGGTGCATACCAGAGTTGGGGGGGGGATAATAATAAAAAGTTTTTAAAAATGTAAAAAATAAAAAACTTACCTGCTCCACTCCCACGCTGCTCCTCTTGCTCCCGTCACTGTAGGCAGGCACAGGCTCCCAGTCTGCCCTGCGACAATATTGATGCTGTGCAGTGCAGCATCAGGATTGGCTGGGAGTTCCCAGACAGAGTGCTCCCAGTCAGACTGGGAGCCTGTGCAGGCTCTCTCCAGCCCGGCAACGTATGTGTTTTTGGTCGGCCCGTGACAGCCGGCCAAACACACATGCGCACTGAGGGAAGTGCACAGTGCACTCCCCTTGTCCTCGTCATACCCCATGGCCCGCCCCTTTAACAACCAAACAATAATAAACCTTGTTGGTTGTTAAAGATTTGCAGCGGCTGCTGCTGGCGGGGGCGACGCTTCTCCGCCCTAATGGAGGAGCCTCCCCTGTTTTTTTGCTCTAACATTTTGTCACATCAGTAACCTGTAGGCCATGGAAAGGCCAAATATATCCTCCTCAAGGGGCATATAAACACCAAAGTTTCCCAGGTCACTAGTTCAGAGTATCTTAACCATTTACCTGGACATAGATCCACAGTCATGGGAGCAACATGAAAATCCACAAAGATGTACATTTGCTCCATAAGAAATGCTGATTTATCATGGTGGAGACGTCGGTCTTGTCATTGAACAAATCTTGTAAATAGCATTGTTATACTGACCCCTGGATTATTTTGCTGGAATAGGGTATGAACTGCCTATTCCTTAGCTCTCAACAGACCGTGCAGACAAGAGCACATACCTGCCAATGACATCACTAGCATGTCACTGCAAGCTTGAACCAGAATCTTGAAGATAGAAACTCTGACAAGATCACTTCAGGATTAGACCCATTCTTTTTGCTCTTTACCAAAATTCATAGATCTGCCTGTTCCTTACAACAAAAATGCTATTAAATTATTCAAACCTGCAAGGCTTTCATTCTATTTACCTAAGTATTTAAATCATTGTTTCTTAAACTACACGCTGTGTGCCAGATGTAGTTTATCCTTGACATAAAGGGGTTAACAGAATCAACATACTGTCTCAGCAGATTCATGACTGAACTCATATGTTTACTGCTATGACATGCTTTTAACCGTGCCATCTCCCCACGTGCAGCTTATACGCTTAGACAATGTATTTTTTCTGCACAAATCTATTCTCATGAGAATTTGCTAAAAGAATATGACTTGCTGTATCAAAATTATGGTTAAATTCTTATTCTATACAACCTGCCTCCACGACTCTGAATTTCCTCTTTGTAAACAAGAAGTGATGTAATATTCAGGGAAACAAATCTTCTATAAATGTCTCCCACTTTCTGGAGGAAACTGTAAATGAAAAACATGCACAGCCAGATGGAGAGATAGCAAGAACAGTCTGCTCATTTGGGAAGTGTGTGTATTCCAATTTACAAGTCTGAGGAATAACTAGAGCAATCGCACTTCCAGCCGCACATGCATTTCCAAGAACTGATACCAGATTGACATTAAATGGAAATGTTATTGTCACTGAATGGGTGGCGTGGCCATTTGTGAAGTGCTCTTGTTATGAATGGTCTACTACTACACAGATTATGCTATTTCTTTTTTCAGTCAGCTGTTTAAAATAACCATGGGATTGTGCATTTATACATTTTACCATGAAGCAATAATGATTCTCATCTTTAAAATGAGTTTGTATGTGCAAATGTTGAAAACTCAGTTGAATAATATAGTGATTCAAGCGCCCAATACATATCCCAGAGGAAAACATGGATGTTCATGCTAGAATGAAAATCTCCTGGATGCCGGTATTTAAGTGTTGTATAGCATTTTGCTTTTGCACTTGTTGGCAGCACGTGGTTTACATGATACGATTTTACACATCTCAGAGATAACTCCATACAGCAAACCGCGTATTAAAAAAATTGGCATAGAAATTTCTCCAAAACAGAAAATGATTATGGGTCATTAAGATTCCCCCTTGTCTATAGAAAATGGCAGTGGCACAATGAGGAACACCGACTGTTTCGACAGCCAGGTATCTTAAATGAGTTTTCTAATGCCTCTAGAAAACAAATCTACTGTAATTGAATAAACGAATAATCAGTCCCTTATAACGAAATCACAAGGACACCAAATTGGTGGATTTTGTTCTTATCATTAATACTTCAAGATATGTAATTTCTTTATGCCTATTTTTGACTCACATTCTGGCTTCTTGGATTCAGAGCTCTCATCTTTAAATTTTGATACCTCGGATGATTTCTCAGGCTCATCAATATATTCATAACACTGTTTTTTAATCACACATTGCATTTATACATTTCATCAACATTCACCATTTTCAGATTTTAGAAGATTTCTAGTATTGTTCTTAGATGCAACACTGCACTAACGCAGTTTTGCACCAAAAAGTTCAGCACCGGCTTGCACCATTTCTGTGCACCAGCCGGGCACCATATTTATGGAATGGTGCAAGCCGGTGCAAAGGGTAGGATAGCATAAAAAAAAAAGACGTTAATCAGGTGGGGCTGACGGTATGGAAGAAGGGGGGTTTGCACCAAAAAATGACATTAGGCAGATTAAAGAAAAATGACTCTAACCTGCCTAGAGTAATTTTCTGATGCAAAACCGTATATACCACATAACTCCTGTCTTAACGCCTGCCCTGACCGAGGCATTAAAAAATTAGGCAAAGCAAGCTTTGCACCATTTTTTGACCCCTCCAACCTCCCCTGCACCATTTTTGCACAGGAGTATAAATATGGCGTTATGGCCATAGGGTAATTTTTTTGCACAGGTACGCCTACCTTGCATCTCATTAAGGCAAGGTAGGTTTCCATGTCCAAAAAATGACTTTAACTCCATAAATTTGGCGCTAGACAGGTCTAGCACCAAAGTATAAATATGGAGTTATTTTTGCACCGAATTAGAGTAAAAAAATTATGCTAGTTCTGTGCAAGCAAAGTATAAATATGCCCCTTAGTCTTTAGTATGTTCTCCGTGATTGTACCTCTCCAGATTTAAAACATGGGGAGCCACTTTCATTATCTTCATATCCGTGTCACAATTGGGGGGTTCTATGGAGGTTAAGGGCACTTTTTTCTCAGTAAACCTAATGAATCTTTATAGCTCAATTTAAAAATGTGTTTGTCTTAATTATCTGTCTTCTTTTGTTAACGTCACTGTTAGACTTTTCATCCTTGGCGTGGTCTCCCTTAACTTTTTGCCTCTGTTCCCCAGGTTGTGGATGTGTGCTGGACTCTGATTTTACTGTTTTTGTTACTCTGGGCACTTTACCACTGCTAACCAGTGCTAAAGTGCAAGTGCTCCTGTTTAAAATGTGTACGTAATTGGTTCTCCATGATTGGCATATTTGTTTTACTGTTAAGTCCCTAGTAAAGTGCATTAGAGGTGCCCAGGGCCTGTCAATCAAATGTTACTAGTGGGCCTGCAGCACTGGTTGTGCCACCCACACAAGTAACCCTGTAATCATGTCTCAGACCTGCCGCTGCAGTGTCTGTAAGTGTATTTTTACACTGTAAATTCGACTTGGCAAGTGTACCCACTTGCCAGGCCTAAACCTTCCCTTTTCTTACATGTAAGGCACCCCTAAGGTAGGCCCTAGGTAGCCCCAAGGGTAGGGTGCAGTGTATGGATAAGGTAGGACATATAGTAATGTGGTTTATATGTCCTGACAGTGAAATACTGCCAATTTAGTTTTTCACTGTTGCAAGGCCTGTCTCTCTCATAGGATAATATGGGGGCTACCTTTAAATATGATTAAAGTGTAGATTCCCCTAGAGAGTAGATGGACATGTGGAGTTTGGGGTCCCTGAACTCACAATTAAAAAATACATCTTTTAGTAAAGTTGATTTTAAGATTGTGCGTTTGAAAATGCCACTTTTAGAAAGTGAGCATTTTCTTGCTTAAACCATTCTGTGACTCTGCCTTGTTTGTGGATTCCCTGTCTGGGTCATTTTGACAGTTGGGTTGTTTTTCACCTCGCACTAGACAGTGACACAAAGGGGGCTGGGGTGTTTCCTGCATTTCCTGATTAGACATCTCTGCTAGGAGGGAGGGGTGGAGTGGTCACTCTCAACTGAAAGGACTGTGCCTGCCTCTGACAATGCCGGCTCCAACCCCCTCCTGTGTGTCTGATGCCTTGCCTGGGCAAGGCAGGATTTCACAAGTAGGTGTGAGTCCCCTTTGAAGAAAGGTGACTTCAAAGACTAAAATGGGTATAAGAAGGGCACCCAAATCTACAGACTTTAGAAACACTTCTGGAACCAAGAGGAACCTCTGCCTGGAGAAGATCTGATAGCTGAGGAAGAAGTGCTGCCCTGTCTGTGCTTTGTGGAGCTTTCCTGCAGTGCTGCTTCTGCCAGAGTAAGAGGGCAAAGACTGGACTTTGTGTGCCTTCCATCTTGTGAAGAAATCTCCAAGGGCTTGATTTAGAACTTGCCTCCTGTTGTTTGAAGTCTCAGGGACAGCAAAGACTTCTCTCTGCCAGCACCTGGAGTCTCTGGAGAGACTCCTGCTCTGACAAGTGGTGCCCTATCCAGTTCCTGGGCCCTTGAAAGGAAAGCTGGTAGAAATCCAAGAAAATCGACTTCGGACGACTCCGGACCGACGCCGCTGCTGAATCCGGTAACGCTGCCTGCACCTGACGCCGTGACCTTCGCTGGAACGCGACGCTCTTTGCAGGCCCGACGCCGCAGCAGCCCCACTGAAGTCCGCGACTCCGTGGAAGTCGCCGCACCACGTCGTGACCGACGCATGCTAGAAGTGCACGGATTCAACATTTCGCACAGACGCTGCGATTCCCGACTTCGCGCATCGGCTTGTTTTCACTCTTCACCAAAGGTACTGTATTTGGGGGTCTACACGACTCCGTGTCCGGCGCCGCTGGTGTCGGCTTGTTGTGAACGACTCCGTCACGACGCCGTGTTAACATCGAAGCATTTTTGTTTCTAAGCACTATTTTTGAGTTTAATCTTTAAAAATTCATAACTTGACTTGTGTATGTGGGATTTTTGTCATTTTGGTCTTGTTTTGTTTAGATAAATATTTCCTATTTTTCTAAACCGGTGTTGTGTCATTTTGTAGGGTTTTCATTAAGTTACTGTGTGTGTTGGTACAAATACTTTACACCTAGCACTCTGAGGTTAAGCCTACTGCTCTGCCAAGCTACTAAGGGGGTAAGCAGGGGTTAGCAGAGGGTGATTCTCTTTTACCCTGACTAGAGTGAGGGTCCTTGCTTGAAGAGGGGGTAACCTGACTGTCAACCAAAGACCCCATTTTTAACATTGGTGATCAGCGGTTGGGATTTGGACTTGTATTTGTACTTGACATACAGTAATTAAGTGTACACTATTGTTTGAGTTCAGACCACTACGTGACCACATACTGCTTGTCTTGAGATTTTTGCTTTTTCTCTTTTTGTGGACTTTTCCCTACGTCCACTTTGTTTTTTTCGCTGATCCTTGATTGACTTTGAACTTCATTTGGGAACTTGTTTCTGCATTTGGAACTTTGCACTCTTTTTTCCTTTCATCATGTCTCATTAAGAGCTCATCCAGGAAGGAGGAGCTGCAAAAGGCGCTGAGGGCCTGGGTGACAGCCAAGAGCACTGAATGGCACATAGAGGATGAGGGAGATGAGGAGGATGAGGAAGAGTGTTCAGTACACAATGGTATTGTGGGTGGGCCTGTTATGTCCAGGGAGAAGGTCTCCGGGGCAGGTAGCAGTGTCTCATCCAAAGGTCTGACACCTGAGGAGTTGCAGGACAGACAGGCAGAGAGGGCATACCAATTGGAGCTGCAGAAGCTCAATCTGGAGAAAGAAAGGGATGAGAGAAGAGCAGTCCTTGAGGAAAGGAAGATGCAGCTGGCTCATGAGCTTAACTTAAAGGAGTTAGATCAGAGGAGCCAGTCCAGTAGGGATGGTGGCAGCAATCCTACAGTGCAGCTGGAGAGAAGGGTACACATCCCAAAAGACCTTGTGAGGGATTATAAGAGGGACGATGATATCTACTTGTGGTTCAAGGGTTATGAGTCAGCTCTCCACATGAACCTGGTCCCTGAAGCTCATTGGGGGGCAGCCCTGTGGAAGCATTTTGAGGCAGAGGGGAGGGACACACTGACGGCCTTAGGGGATGCTCAGAGTCTCACCTACCCTGTCATGAAGGAGGCCTTACTCACCAGCTATGGTCTCACCCCTGAGCAGTACAAGGAGAAGTTTAGATCCTACAAGAGAAAGGAATCCCAATCATGGGTGGAATGTGTTGATTCTTTTTGCAGGTCACTGGATGGTTGGGTGAAGGGCAGCAAGGTAAACACGTATGCAGGGCTTTACAATTTAATTGCTTGGGAGCACTTGTACAGTTTATGTTTTCCAGAGCTGCGCCAGCACCTCATTGACAGCAAGCTGACTGACCCCAGAAAGCTTGCGCAGGAAGCTGACCGCTGGGAGAGCACCAGGGTCCAAAAGAGGTATGGGGGAGACCACACCAAGGGTGGGCAGGGTCCCTCTCAGAAGAAAGGAGGGGGTAAGGGCAAACCAGGGGAGTTCTCTAAAGGGCCCCAAACTGATTCCCAGGGTAAGGATTCCCAACCCCCCAGTGAAAAGAAGCCATGGTTGTCCAAAGGGAAGCCAGTGGCAGGTGGTCCCCCACGTAAGTGCTATGCATGTGACCAGGTGGGTCACGTGAGGGGGGACCCCAAATGCCCCAAAAGTACACCGGCACCCACTGGTGCACCGTCCCAGGGTTTGGCCAGTGTAGCGCTTGGGGAGGAGTTGGTTTCAGGTGGGTGGGAACCAGCAGAAATGACCCTTGTCTCAATAGGGGACAGTGAGATGGTCCAGAGAAACCTAGTGCCTGATAACACTAAGAAATACAGGCAATGGGTGACCATCAATGGACAGAGAGTGGAGGCTCTGAGAGACACAGGAGCCAGTGTGACTACAGAGAGGAGTCACCTGGTGTCTGAAGAGCAGATTGATCCCCGGGTACTTCACCAAGTAGTTGCGGTAGACAACTCTGAGCGCCTCTGCAGAGTGGCACAGGTTCCCTTTGAATGGGGGGGTCTCAGGTTCCTGGAAAGTAGCTGTGAGTCCAACCATGCCTGTTGATTGTTTGCTAGGTAACAACCTGGAGGATTCCCCTTGGAAGGAGGTGGAACACAGGTCTCACTTGGAGATGTTGGGTCTGCCTGGGTGGGTATGCGTATCCACCCGGTCTATGGCAGCTAATCAGGGTAGTCAAGAGCCCCTGGAGCCTGAAACAGTGGCCCAGGGGACCGCCAAGAAGAGGAAGGGCAGGGGGCGCGGGAAACCAGCTCCAGAAGTTCCCACGGTCCGGGAGGAGGCAGAGCCTGAGGGTGATGCCCCGGAGCCTACAGGGGAACAGGTGGCTGAACTGGGGGAGGTCCCTGAGCTGTCACAGTGGCAGCAGGAAGGGGGACCCACCAGGGAAGCATTCTGCACAGCGCAGAAGGAGTGCCCTACTCTTGAGGGGCTGCAGCAGCAGGCTGCAGCCCAGGCGGCTGGCGAGGCGCCAGGTACTCACCTGATTTATTGGGAGGATGGCCTCCTGTATAATGAGCCTAAGGTTCCTGAGCCTGGGTCAGCTCGTATGCTGGTGGTACCCCAGTGCTTCAGGGCCTTCCTACTGGGTTTGGCTCATGATGTGCCTTTGGCAGGACATCTAGGGCAGGACAAGACCTATAAGAGGCTCGTCTCCCACTTTTACTGGCCCTTGATGCACAAGCAGTCAGCTGCTTATTGTAGGTCTTGTCAGACTTGTCAGGCAAGTGGCAAGAGTGGGGGGAAATGCAAAGCTCCCCTCCAACCTTTACCTGTAGTCAGTACTCCCTTTGAAAGGGTAAGAATTGACATTGTGGGGCCTCTGGATCCCAAGACAGCCATGGGCAACAAGTTCATCCTGGTCTTGGTGGACCATGCCACACGGTACCCAAAAGCCATTCCTCTAAGGACGGTCACTGCCCCCGTGGTGGGACGTGCCTTGATGGGGGTTTTTACCTGCATGGGGTTCCCCAAGGAGGTGGTATCTGATAGAGGTACAAACTTCATATCCACTTATATGAAGTCTCTGTGGAAGGTGTGTGCGGTAACCTACAAGTTCACCACCCCTTACCACCCCCAAAGTAATGGTCTGGTTGAGAGATTCAACCGCACCTTGAAAGGCATGATTCAGGGCCTGTCAGAGCGCTTGAGGCATAAGTGGGACGTCCTCTTGCCATGCCTTCTGTTCGCTTACAGGGAGGTGCCTCAAAAGGGACTTGGCTTTAGCCCCTTTGAGCTCATCTATGGCCACCCTGTGAGGGGACCGCTCAGTCTGGTGAAGGAGGCTTTGGAGAAAGCTCCTAGTAAACCACCCCAGGATGTATTTAGCTACATGCTGGCACTAAGAAACCAGACTGCCAGCTTCAGGAGTCTCGCTCAGGAGAACCTGGAAGCAAGCCAGGAGGATATGAAACGGTGGTACGACCAGAATGCCACTCTGGTTGAGTTTCAGCCTGGACAAAAAATGTGGGTCATGGCACCAGTGGAGCCTAGGGCTCTCCAAGATAAGTGGACTGGGCCTTTTGAGGTGGTGGAAAGAAAGAGCGAGGTCATCTATCTGGTAGACTTGCAATCCCCCAGAAACACTTTGAGGGTCCTACATGTCAACCGCCTCAAACCACACTTTGAGCGAACTGAGCTATCCATGCTCCTAGCGACAGATGATGGGGTGGAGGAAGAGAGTGAGCCTCTTCCTGACCTCCTGTCTGCAGGAGAGAAAGATGGGTCTGTGGAGGGAGTGATCCTCTCCCCCTCCCTGACTGAGGAACAGCAGAGGGACTGTCGCCACGTGCTGGGACAGTTCGCCTCACTGTTTTCCCTGATCCCAGGAGTCACACACCTGTGCACACATGATGTGGACACTGGGGACAGTACACCTATTAAACATAAGGTTTACAGGGTGACTAACAGGGTCAGGGCTTGCATTAAGGAGGAAGTCTCCAAAATGTTAACCCTATGGGTTATTGAGCACTCCAGCAGTCCTTGGGCCAGCCCAGTGGTCTTGGTCCCAAAGGCTGCTGCTCCTGGTACCACTCCAGAACTTAGGTTCTGTGTGGACTACCGGGGTCTCAATGCGGTCAGCAAGACTGACGCACACCCCATCCCCCGAGCTGATGAGCTCATTGATCAGTTAGGACCTGCCAAGTACCTCAGTACGTTTGATTTAACATCTGGGTACTGGCAGATTGCCCTAACTGAGGGGGCAAAGGAGAGGTCAGCATTCTCTACCCCAGATGGGCACTTCCACTTCAATGTGATGCCCTTTGGGATGAAGAACGCCCCTGCCACCTTTCAGAGGTTGGTCAACCAGGTGTTGGCAGGACTGGATGAGTTCAGTGCCGCCTACCTGGATGACATTGCTGTGTTTAGTTCCACATGGGAGGAACACCTGCAACACCTCTGGAGAGTGTTAGAGGCCCTGCAGAAGGCAGGCCTCACTATTAAGGCAAGCAAGTGCCAAATAGGGCAGGGTTCTGTGGTGTACTGAGGACACCAGGTGGGGAGTGGCCAGGTGGCACCACTACAGCCTAAGATTGACACGATTCTGGCTTGGGAGCCGCCCAAGACCCAGACAGAAGTGAGAGCCTTTTTAGGTCTCACAGGATATTACCAGAGGTTTGTTCAGGGATATGGTACCATTGTTACCCCCTTAACTGAGTTGACTTCTAAGAAGCAACCCAAGAAAGTGATCTGGACAGAGGCTTGCCAGAACGCTTTTGATGCCCTGAAAGCTGCCATGTGCACAGCACCTGTGCTGCAGGCACCTGACTACTCCAAGGAGTTTGCTGTGCAACTAGACGCCACAGAGCATGGTATTGGAGCAGTACTCTCACAGCTTAATGAAGAGGGCCTAGATCAACCCGTAGCCTTCATTAGCAGGAGGTTACTACCTAGGGAACGTAGGTGGAGTGCCATAGAACGCGAAGCGTTTGCTGTGGTCTGGGCACTGAAGAAGCTAAGACCCTACTTGTTTGGGACTCACTTCCGAGTTCAGACCGACCACAGGCCCCTCAGATAGTTAATGTAGATGAGGGGTGAGAATCCAAAACTGTTGAGGTGGTCCATTTCCCTACAGGGGATGGACTTTACGGTGGAACATCGTCCTGGTACAGAGCACGCCAATGCTGATGGACTGTCCAGGTTCTTCCGCCTTAGTGATGAGAACTCCCATGAGGTTGGGTAGTTGCTCCCCACTTTTAGCTGGGGGGGACGCGTGTTAGACTTTTCATCATTGGCGTGGCCTCCCTTAACTTTTTGCCTCTGTTCCCCAGGTTGTTGATGTGTGCTGGACTCTGATTTTACTGTTTTTGTTACTCTGGGCACTTTACCACTGCTAACCAGTGCTAAAGTGCAAGTGCTCCTGTTTAAAATGTGTACGTAATTGGTTCTCCATGATTGGCATATTTGTTTTACTGTTAAGTCCCTAGTAAAGTGCACTAGAGGTGCCCAGGGCCTGTAAATCAAATGTTACTAGTGGGCCTGCAGCACTGGTTGTGCCACCCACACAAGTAACCCTGTAATCATGTCTCAGACCTGCTGCTGCAGTGTCTGTAAGTGTATTTTTACACTGTAAATTCGACTTGGCAAGTGTACCCACTTGTCAGGCCTAAACCTTCCCTTTTCTTACATGTAAGGCACCCCTAAGGTAGGCCCTAGGTAGCCCCAAGGGCAGGGTGCAGTGTATGGATAAGGTAGGACATATAGTAATGTGGTTTATATCTCCTGACAGTGAAATACTGCCAATTTCGTTTTTCACTGTTGCAAGGCCTGTCTCTCTCATAGGATAATATGGGGGCTACCTTTAAGTATGATTAAAGTGTAGATTCCCCTAGAGAGTAGATGGACATGTGGAGTTTGGGGTCCCTGAACTCACAATTAAAAAATACATCTTTTAGTAAAGTTGATTTTAAGATTGTGCATTTGAAAATGCCACTTTTAGAAAGTGAGCATTTTCTTGCTTAAACCATTCTGTGACTCTGCCTTGTTTGTGTATTCCCTGTCTGGGTCAGTTTGACAGTTGGGTTGTTTTTCACCTCGCACTAGACAGTGACACAAAGGGGGCTGGGGTGTAACCTGCATTTCCTGATTAGCCATCTCTGCTAGGAGGGAGGGGTGGAGTGGTCACTCTCATCTGAAAGGACTGTGCCTGCCTCTGACAATGCCGGCTCCAACCCCCTGCTGTGTGTCTGATGCCTTGCGTGGGCAAGGCAGGATTTCACAAGTAGGTGTGAGTCCCCTTTGAAGAAAGGTGACTTCAAAGACTAAAATGGGTATAAGAAGGGCACCCAAATCTACAGACTTTAGAAGCACTTCTGGAACCCAGAGGAACCTCTGCCTGGAGAAGAGCTGATAGCTGAGGAAGAAGTGCTGCCCTGCCTGTGCTTTGTGGAGCTTTCCTGCAGTGCTGCTTCTGCCAGAGTAAGAGGGCAAAGACTGGACTTTGTGTGCCTTCCATCTTGTGAAGAAATCTCCAAGGGCTTGATTTAGAACTTGCCTCCTGTTGTTTGAAGTCTCAGCGACAGCAAAGACTTCTCTCTGCCAGCACCTGGAGTCTTTGGAGAGACTCCTGCTCTGACAAGTGGTGCCGTATCCAGTTCCTGGGCCCTTGAAAGGAAAGCTGGTAGAAATCCAAGAAAATCGACTTCGGACGACTCCGGACCGCCGCCGCTGCTGAATCCGGTAACGCTGCCTGCACCTGACGCCGTGACCTTCGCTGGAACGCGACGCTCTTCGCAGGCCCGACGCCGCAGCAGCCCCGCTGAAGTCCGCGACTCCGTGGAAGTCGCTGCACCACGTCGTGACCGACGCCGCTCGAAGTGCACGGATTCAACGTTTCGCACAGACGCCGCGATTCCCGACTTCGCGCATCGGCTTGTTTTCACTCTTCACCAAAGGTACTGTACTTGGGGGTCTACACGACTCCGTGTCCGGCGCCCGCTGGTGTCGGCTTGTTGGGAATGACTCCGTCACGACGCCGTGTTAACATGTCATCGAAGTATTTTTGTTTCTAAGCACTATTTTTAGTTTAATCTTTAAAAATTCATAACTTGACTTGTGTATGTGGGATTTTTGTCGTTTTCGTCTTGTTTTGTTTAGATAAATATTTCCTATTTTTCTAAAACCGGTGTTGTGTCATTTTGTAGTGTTTTCATTAAGTTACTGTGTGTGTTGGTGCAAATACTTTACACCTAGCACTCTGAGGTTAAGCCTACTGCTCTGCCAAGCTACCAAGGGGGTAAGCAGGGGTTAGCTGAGGGTGATTCTCTTTTACCCTGACTAGAGTGAGGGTCCTTGCTTGAACAGGGGGTAACCTGACTGTCAACCAAAGACCCCATTTCTAACAGTCACAATCATGCATATATTTTATCCAATCCATTATATTGGATATTTTCTTCATTCTTCAGGTATATAGAATTGTTTTTTCGATTTATTTCAACCTATGGTCAGTTCTGAATTATTAAAAAAAAACAATATATGTTTCCTCATCTCCAAATCTGATGCACAACATATGTATTTCATATACATATGAGATATTTCCAAATTTTGACAATATTTATTCCCCCACATCAACATTCAGTCAGAATGTATACATCACCTTAATTATTGAAACAAGTATTTTAGTTCAAATGCATCATTTATTTCCTGGCCCATTCTTAAGTACTTTCACTTCCTCCTTAGAGTTGCATTTCTAACTCACTCCTCTGACTGGCCACTTACATCACCTACCATTACTTAAGTCACAATTTTGTTGCAATTTTTAAACCACATCCTCCCACTTTTTGCCCCCACCCAGCAGAACAGATGCATCGCCTCTGCTGCGTGGACCTTCCTAGTGCAAGCACTTCACATTGCCTTCGCAGTTAATTAGAACTGCCACTGAGCGGCGCAACTCCAATGCAGTCGGCCTGAACTTGTGACTTTGTCCCGGTGTAGTACAACCAGATATCCACAGTTGGCTCTTTATGCCTTTTGGTGCTATTTTCACTGACATTTATAAACTTGCTTTTAGAAATGGGGTCTTTGGTTGGCAGTCAGGTTACCCCATGTCCAAGCAAGGACCCTCATTCTAGTCAGGGTAAGTCACACAAAATCCAAATTATCCTGTGTCCACCCTTTGGTAGCTTGGCACTGAGCAGTCAGGCCTAACTTATAAGGTAATGCGTAAATTATTTGTGCAATAAATCATACAATAACACCATATAGCACCAGAAAATACACCACACAGTGTTTAGAAAAATATATAATATTTATCTGGATAAATGCTGGTCAAAATGATTAAAATTGAATAAGTATATGTTGAGGTTTCACTGAAAAGTGATATAAAGTGTCATAAGTCTTTTAAAAGCAAACAAAGTCTCTTTTAAGCACTAAGTACCTGGTTCACGTGAAACATCTCTGCAAAGAACCGCAGTGGAGGAAAAGCATGGAAACAAAGGGGTGTGCGTCAATTTCTCAGCCCGCAAACGGCGATGCGTCATTTAGTTTTAACACAGGGACGACTGTGTGTCGAATTCCGGCGCTCGGCCGTGGATCCTCTACGAGTGCAGGGTTTTCAGACACCACATGGACGGTGCATGGATTTCCTACACTGGCAGGACGAAGTCAGAGGAGCTGCGTTGATCCGGTGGATGTTGCATCAAATTTTCTACTGCACTGCAGGCGCTGCATCGATTCCTCTCTGGAAGTCGGGCAGCGTCATTCTGGCTCGGCTGTGCGTCGATCCAGTGGGCTGTGCATCGAATTTCCGGTCGCTACGCTGGCACTGCATCGATCTTCACGCTGCGAAGTCGGGCTGCGTCATTCCGTTTCAGCAGGCTGCGCATCGTTTCTGGTAGGCTGTGTGTCGAATTTCGCCACACATGCAGTTTTCTTGTATAGATGAAGTCCTTTTGGTCCTGAGACTTCAGGGAACAGGAGGCAAGCTCTATCCAAGCCCTTGGAGAGCACTTCTTCACCACAGCCAGAGGGCAGCAGGGCAGCAGTCCTTCACAGAAAGCAGACAGGTGAGTCCTTTGGGCAGCCAGGCAGTTTTTCTTGGCAGGATGCAGGTTCTGGTTCAAGTTTCTTCTCTGGGAAGTGTCTTTGTTGGTAGGGGCTGAGGTCCTGTTTATATACCCAAATGTGCCTTTGCAGTGGGGGAGACTTCAAAGAGTGGCTTAGAAGTGCAGAAGGTCCCCTTTCAGTTCAATCCTGACTTCCAAGATCCCAGTAGGGGGTGTGGCAGTCCTTTGTGTGAAGGCAGGCCCTCCACCCTTCCAGCCCAGGATGGCCCATTCAAAATGCAGATGTATGCAAGTGAGGTTGAGTATCCTTTGTTTGGGGTTTGTCTGTGGGAATGCACAAGGAGCTGTCAACTAAACACAGCCAGACGTGGATTGTAAGGCACAGAAAGATTTACGTGCAGAGAAATGCTCACTTTCTAGAAGTGGCATTTCTAAAATAGTAATATTAAATCTAACTTCACCAGTCAGCAGGATTTTATATCACCATTCTGGCCATACTAAATATGAACTTCCTACTCCTTTCAGATCAGCAGCTACCACTCAAACAATGTATGAGTGCAGCCCCAATGGTAGCCTATAAAGGGAGCAGGCCTCACAGCATTGTCAAAATGAATTTATGAGTTTTACACTACAAGGACATGTCCTGTCTTTTGCCTACCTAGCACCCTGCACTATGGGTTACCTAGGGCATACCTTAGGAGTGTCTTATATGCAGAAAAGGGGGAGATTTAGGCTTGCCAAGTACTTTTAAATGGCAAGTCGAATTGGCAGTGAAACTGCACACACAGGCCTTGCAATGGCAGGCCTGAGACAAGGTTAAGGGGCTACTTAAGTGGTTTTCTCAATCAGTGCTGCAGGCCCAGTAGTAGCATTTAATCTACAGGCCCTGGGCACATATACTGCACTCTACTAGGGACTTATAAGTAAATTAAATAGTCCAATTGGGTATGATCCTATGTTACCAGGTTTAAAGGGAGAGATCATATGCACTTTAGGACTAGTTAGCAGGGGTAAAGTGCGCAGAGTCTTAAAACCAGCAAAAACTGTTTCTAAAAAGAGGAGGGAGGCAGACAAAAAGTTAGGGGTGACCACCCTAAGCCTGTCAGGTCTAACATGTGCCCCCCCCAGCTGAAAGTGGGGAGAGCTGCCCAACCTCCTGGGAGGTCTCATCGCTAAGGCAAAGTATCTGGAGAGACCATCAGCATTGGCGTGGTCAATCCCCGGGAAATGTTCCACCGTAAAGTCCATCCCCTGTAGGGAAATGGACCACCTCAAAAGTTCAGGATTCCCACGGCTCATCTGCATGAGCCATCTGAGGGACCTGTGGTCTGACTGAACCTAGAAGTGAGTCCCAAACAGGTATGGTCTCAGCTTCGTCAGTGCCCAGACCACAGCAAATGCTTCTCTCTCAATAGCACTCCACCTCTGTTCCAGTGGTAATAGTCTTCTGCTAATAAAGACTACTGGTTGGTCTGATCCCTCCTCATTTAGCTGTGCTAGAACAGCCCCTATGCCATGCTCTGAAGCGTCTGACTGCACAATAAATTCCTGGGACTAGTCAAGGGCTTTGAGCACGCGGGCCGTGCACATGGCTTCCTTCAGGGAATCAAAGGCTTTCTGACAAGCCTCTATCCAATTCACCAACCTAGGTTGCTTTTTGGAGGTAAGTTCTGTCAAGGGTGACACAATGGTACCATAGCCCTTGACAAACCTACAGTAGTATCCAGTGAGGCCTAAGAAGGCTCTCACTTCGGTCTGTGTTCTAGGTGGTTGCCAGGCCCTGATAGTTTCAATCTTGGCCTGGAGTGGCTGCACCTTGCCACCACCTACTAGGTGTCCCAAGCACACCACGAAACCCTGCCCAATCTGCCACTTACTAGCCTTGATGGTCAGGCCTGCCTGTTGCAGAGCCTGAAGCACCTCCTTGAGGTGGAGCAGGTGTTCCTCCTAGCTGGAGCTATAGACAGCTATGCAATCTAGGTAGGTAGGCTGGGCAGTAGGCCTCCTTGCCAGCTAGGACCCCGTTAATCAACTGTTGGAAGGTAGCGGGCATTTTTCAACTCAAAGGGCATCACCCAGAACTGGTAATGGCCATTTAGGTGTGGAAAATGCAGATATCTTGGTATCCCCCTCAATCAAGGCGATCTGCCAGTACCCTAATGTGAGATCAGAAGTACTCAGGAACTTGACAGTGCCTAGCCTGTCAACGAGCTCATCAGCTCGGGGGTTGGGGTGAGCATCAGTCCGTGTGACTCAGATGAGACCCTGGTAGTCTACACAGAACTGGAGTTCTGGATTTGCACTGGGGGCAGTTAGCCTTAGGTATCAGCACCACGGGGCTGGCCCATGAACTACTGGACTTCTCAATAACCCCTAGCTCAACATCTTGGAGACCTCCTCCTTGATGCTCGCCTTCACCTTATCCGCCAACCTGTAAATGTTGTTCTTTATAGGGGGACTGTCTCCCGTGTCAATGTCATGGACACACAGATGGGTAAGTCCAGGAGTAAGGGAAAACAGGGAAGAGAACTGCTCCAATAACTCATAGCAGTCTCCTCTGTGATCTAGAGACAGGAAGTCAGCGAGAATGACACCCTCCACTGACACATCACCTTCTTTGGCAGAGAAGAGGTCAGGGAGAGATTCACTCTCCTGTTCCATGCCCTCATCTGTGACCAGGAGCATACTGATCTCAGACCTCTCAAAGTGAGGTTTGAATCTGTTGTGATGGAGAACCTTTAGGGGGTGCCTAGGGGTCTTGAAGTCCACTAGGTAAGAGGCCTCCCCATTCCGCTCCTTAATCTCAAATGGGCCAGACCGGCGGTCCTGGAGCGCCCGAGGCTCTACTGGCTCCATTACCCAAACCTTGTCTCCAGGTGAGAACTCAACCAGAGTGGCCTTCCAGTCATACCACCCCTTAATCACCTCTTGAATGGCCTCAAGGTAACTCTTGGCCTTTGGTTGCAGAGGGCCAGCATGTAGCTGACCACATCCTGGGGAGGTGTCTTGGGAGCTTTCTTCCAGCCCTCTTTAACTATGCTTAGTGGTCCCCTGACAGGGCAACTGTAGAGATGCTCAAAGGAGCTGAACCCCACCCTTTTCTGGGGCACCTCCCTATAAGCAAACAGCAGGCATGGTAAGAGAACATCCCACTTACGCCTCATGGCTTCAGTTAGGCCATTGATCATGCCTTTAAGGGTCTTGTTGAATCTCTCAACAGGCCCATTGGATTGAGGATAATAAGGGGTGGTAAACCGTAAGGTCACCCCACACTCATTCCACATGGACTTCATGTATGCAGACATGAAGTTTGTGCCTTTGTTAGACACAACTTCCTTAGGGAATCCCACACAGGTGAAAATTCCCAGCAGGGCTCTGGTCACCACCGGTGCAGTCACTGTCCTCAGAGGGATGGCCTCTGGATAGCTGGTGGCATGGTCCACCAAAATCAGGATAAACCTGTTGCCCAAGGCAGTTTTGGGGTCCAAGGGACCAACAATGTCAATGCCCACCCTTTCAAAGGGGGTGCCAATGACGGGGAGGGGCATCAGGGGGGGCTTTAATCTTTTTCCTTGTGTTCCCACTTGCCTAGCAGGTGGGGCAGGCTCTGCAGAAATTATCTGAGGCTACCCTCATTCTAGGCCAATGGAAGTGGGTGACAAGCCTGTCAAAGGTCTTGTGTTGGCCCAGATGTCCGGCCAGGGGAATGTCGTGAGTCAGAGCCAGTAGTAAGGCTCAGTAATACTGGGGGACCACCAGCACACGTGCTGCCCCAGGGCACGGAACCTTAGGCTTACTGTAAAGGAAATCATTCTCCCAGTAGATATGGTGAGTGCCAGAGAATTCACCAGCTGCTTGGGCTGTGGCCTGTCGCCTCAGACCCTCAAGGGCGGGGCATTCTTTCTGCTCCTTGCAGAATTCTGCTCTCGTTGGCCCACCCTCTACTCGCCAGCCAGCAAGTTCAGATAGGTTGCCCAGGTCAGCTTTGTCCTCTCCAGTTGGCTCAGGAGTCTCCTCCTCAGGGGCACCGTCCCACCAGGTGGGATCTGAGCTCTACCTCCTTCCAGGAGGTATGCTCAAGATCATTGCCTAATGGACAATCTACAGGCATGGCAGGACTCACAGCTACTTTCGGAGTACCAGAGACCCACCCCTACTCAAAGGGAACCAGAGCCACCGGTAGGTGACTCTCGCGATTGTCAGCAACTATGACCTGGTGGAATGTATTAGGGACTATCTGCCCTGCTGACACCGACTGACTCTTGACAGCAGTCATACTGGCTCCTGTGTCATGCAGAGCCTCCACCCTTTGCCCATCAATGGTGACCCACTGTAGGAGGCTGGCCTGGCTTATAGTGGGTACCAATGGTACTTACACCTTGTGCCAGGTCCAGTTATCCCTTATTAGTAGAGTAGTAGTGTTCTAGCAGCTTAGGCTGATCGAGATAGATAAAGCAGAGCAGCTTAGGCTGAACTAGGAGACATGCAAAGGTCCTATTATACCATTTATATCATATAGGTACTATATCATAAGAAAGACAATACTCAGCATTTCTAAAAATAAAGGTACTTTATTTTAGTGACAATGTGCCAAAAATATTGCAGAGGGCATACTCCCCTAGGAGGTAAGTAAAATACACAAAATATACACAGAAAACCAAATCAGGTAAGTAACACAGTCAGAAAGTAGTGCAAACACTGTAGAACACAATATGATGCAATAGGCCTAGGGGCAACGCAAACCATATACTAAGAAAGTGGAAATGGAACCACGAATGTACTCCTAGGCTAGTGTAGTGTGTAGAGGGTCACTGGGAGTGTAAGAAAGCACTAAGGGTGTGCAAGATACCCCACCCAAAGACCCTGGAAAGTAGGGGTAAAGTACCACTATTTCCCCAGAAACACACTGTTGTGATAAGGGATTTTGCAAACAGACTTCTAAGCACTGAAGACGGATTCCTGGACCTGAGGACCTGCAAAGGAAGGGGTCCAAGTCCAAGAGTCACAAAAGTGTCTGGGGTGGTTAGGAGCCCACTAAACCCCGGATGAAGGTGCAAAATGGCTGCCTCCGGATGGAAGAAGCTGAAGATTCTGCAACAATGAAAGTTGCGTGGAACTTTTCCTTCGTGCAGAAGATGTCCCACGGAGTGCTGGAGGATGCAGAGTTGTTTCCTTGGCAAAATACCGTAAACAAGCCTTGCTAGTCGCGGTTGGAGAAAAGGGTGCTGCCCGGGCCCCGGAAGGACCAGGATGTTGCCACTTGGGAGAGGAGTCAGAGGGGGCCCTCAGCAATGTAGAGAGCTCACGCACAAGAAGGAAGCACCGGCAGGAGTCCTTGAACACAGCAGTCATATCAACACTGCAAAAGGATGTCCCACGACACCGGAGATCAACTCAGGGAGCTGAGCATTGCAGGACAGAGTGCTGGGACCTAGGCTCGGCTTTGCATTCAGGATTTCATGAAAATGTGCACAGAAGCCCTTGTAGCTGCAGAACACGCAGTGCACAGGATTACTGTCTGGAAAGGGGAGTCAAGGACTTACCTCCTCCAATTTTGGACAGTTAGACCACTGTACAGTCTGGGTCACTTAGGTCCACCACCTGTGTTTCAGGGGCCACGCTCGTCAGGATGAGAGGGGTCCCAGAGTACCGGTGAAGTTGAAGTTTGGTGCCTGCTGAAGCAGGGAAAAGATTCCGTCGACCCACAGGAGATTTCTTTCTGGCTTCCAGTGCAGGATGAAGGCAGGCAGCCCCCAAAGCATGCACCGCCAGGAAACAGTCGAGAAAGCCGGCAGGATTAGGCACTACAATGTCGCTGGTAGTCTTCTTGCTACCTTGTTGCAGTTTTGCAGGCGTCTTGGAGCAGTCAGCGGTCGATCCTTGTCAGAAGTCGAAGAGAGAGGTGCAGAGGAACTCTAGTGAATTCTTGCAAGTCATTACGTGAGGAAAAGCCCACTGGAGAGACCCTAAATAGCCCGCTAGAGGAGGATTGGCCACCCAGTCAGGTATGCACCTATCAGGAAGGGTCTCTCACATCACCTGCTGGCACTGGCCACTCAGAGGCCTCCATAGTGCCCTCACACCTCTGGAAACAACATAATTATTTAAAATATGTCACAATAGTAAAAATGGTCTTAAAGGTTGTGCTTTTGTTTGCTCAATGCATGGCTATTGTGGATTGTGGCCCTAACTATAACGTCCGAATAGCAATGCCTTTTCCAATTTAACTTGTGACCATAACTGCAATTTAACTGTGGTTTTAGGTGGATTTCTCAGGTTTTTAAGCATACGTTAAGGTATTATAGCCAAAGCTAACCATAGCTTCACTTTAATCTTTGTTTTTTCATATAAATAGATGTCATCACTGATATCACAAATGATTCCATTTGTGGTGTCATCAGTGATGTTATCAATGATGTCATTTAACTTGTCATGAATGATGTAATATGTAAGGTCATAAGCAGTGCATGGAGGGATTCAAGTTATCATGAGCTATTTAAACTATTACTCGTAAAGTATTATTTGGGCATGATGTGAGTCCTTTACAAGTAGTAAGTTCAAAATCCATTCAGGCCCAGCCCACAAGTTCAATAAAATAAATTAGGACACAGCCTCTGGTAGCTGTAGCACAAAGCAGACAGGCTCAATTTGAGGAAAAATATGTAAAGTATTTAGTAGTTACCAAGTGATTAAAATGCCAAAACACAACACAATAAAAATACCAAAACTAATTTCTAAAGATAGAGAAAGGTTTATTAGAAAAAGTAAGTGAACATGATAAAAATCCGCTAATGGGAACCAAAGATATGATTTAAAACCCTTAGGGGAAAAAGCACCCAGGGAAAGAAAAGAGCGAATCAGAAGTCACTTCATGGTTGACCTGGAACTAAGCCAAAGTTAGGAATTACCATACTCAAGGTGAAGCCAGATGGACCAAGCAAAATCCTGCAGTGGGACAAGGTTTAAAGGTATATCTGGTAAAGTCCTGTTGAAGCTGGGTGAGCTAACGCTGTTAGTTTTGGTAGAAAAAGCTCTGAGCCAAGAAACATTCTGAGACAGGTACCTAAAAGCCCTATTTCTTTTTTAAAGTAATCTCCTCCCCCTAGAAGGGAGATATTGTGGTAGGGGTACCGTAAGGATGACTCGTAAGCAGCAGTACTATACAAACGTCTCTTTATTGCTCATGGTATTAATGGAGCATAGGCTGTAGTCTTTATGTTTCCTTGGTCAGGGATCTGGTATTTACAGGAGGTTCCTCGTTTTCTTCCTTCCAGGTGGAGTCTCAGGAGTCACGTGTGGAAAAAGAAGAAAAACACAGCTGTTGGAGGAATGCTAAGATGTTTTTCTCTTTCTTTTATTTATTTCTTTTTATTTTGTTTTCTCTCTACTAGTTTCTCATTTTTTTTCTCTCTTTACTTTGTTTTTTAAAGCCCTTTGGGCCCTTGCTCTAGCTCTTATCGTATATGATGTTGTTCTTGCCTGTAGCTATCTTCTGCTCTCCCCGACTTTTTCTTTCTTTGTTCTTCCTTCTCTATTGTCTCCTGTTGTGGTTCTGGCTCTCTTTTCTCTTCTGTTGAGTTTGTCCCTTTTCTCTGTCCCTTCCTTGATTGCTGTTCTGTTCCTTCAGATACTTGTGGATTTTCTCAAACCCAAAATAACACTGAATAACAAAAAAAATCAGGAACACAAAATAAGCCTTCTATTGACTTCGTAATTCGTAATTCTTTTGTCCGTTATCACTTAGACCCGGAAAAGGGAGAAAAAAAAAAGAAAAACCAAACCAATTCTCAATGCTGCCTTGCACACGCTACGGGCTACTGTCTGTTAACTTTCCCCTTTTTCCCTTTTCTCTCTTCCACGCACTGCCGGTCTCCCACCTCCCGCCTCCCTTTTACAAAGCAGACCTGTCCACTGTGGGACCGTACCTACGAAGGCCACGCTGTCCCCACAGCGTGGCCAGATTGTTTATTTCTCAGACTTCCTGGTCCTCCGATCCTGGGGTTGTGAAGATCCTTCCGGCGTTGTCTCCTGTGGGCCGCTTCAGGTGGCTGCATCCACAGGAGTAGTCCGCTGTCCAGAAGGGGTTCCACCGCTCGTCCTCGTTCTCCTCTGCTTCGGAGCTTTCCTCCGCTTCCGTCTTGCCCGGACTCCAGAATGCATCCCTGCTTGCACTATGGATCCCAGAGTGCTCCGGAAGTTGTCCCTGATTGGCCAAATCCGCAAGTGCTTCCGGGTAAAGCCATTCTGAGTCCTCAGTGCCCCTTGGGCACTGCGGACGTAATGCTGGGATCAGCTCATCATACTCACCACCCCTAGAATGTGGCTGTGGGAGCCACACAGCAGAAGTATAACGGGACAGGAAGTCCGCATTATTGTGTTGGGGCCCAGGGGAATGCTGGACCTGAAAAGCGAAAGTTTGCAATGACATAAACCAGTTAAGGACTCTGGAGTTTGTTTCCTTATGATGAGCCAACCAGGTTAACGGGGCGTGATCAGTAAGTAAAGTAAAAGGCCGACCCGCCAAGTAATATTGGAGGGACTCAACCACCCATTTGATTGCTAAACATTCCTTCTTCAAAGTGGGATAATGCTGTTCGCGGGGTAACAATTTGCGGCTTAAATACACAATGGGATGATATAAGTCGTCCTCATCCTGTTGTGACAAAACGTCCCCCAACCCCAGATCAGAAACATCAGTCTGCACTTGAAATGGTTTACTGAATCAGGACAACAGAGCACAGGTTCAGAGGCCAAAATAGTCTTAAGCCGTTCAAAACTGCAATTCAGCAGCAGAGAGGGAGGGAATCAGATTGGACTTAGTTTTTCCTAACAAGTCAGTGAGAGGGGCAGCAATATCCGAGAACTGAGGAATAAATCTTCTGTAATAGCCTACCATACCAAGTAAAGCTCTAAAGTCCTTCTTCCAGCGGGGGAGGGGGAAATGTGTGTGATGGCTTGAACCTTCTCAATTTGTGGTCAGACTTTCCCATGCCCTATTACACATCCCAGACATCTGATGGAATTGTGCCCTAGCTTTCATTTGTCAGGGTTAGCAGTGAAGTTGGCTGTGCACAGAGCTAGTATGATGTCTTTTAACCCCTTAGCTGCTGGGCCTTTTCCCCCCCAGTGCTGAGCCCTTTTTTGGCTATTTGGGGTAGTTCGCGCTTAGGGCTTCATAACTTTTTGTCCACATAAGCTAACCACGCCAAATTTGCGTCCTTTTTTCCCAACATCCTAGGGATTCTAATGGTACCCAGAGCTTGTGGTTTCCCCTGGAGGAGACCAAGAAAATAGCCAAAATACAGTGAAAATTTAGTTTTTTCCAAAAAAATTGGAAAAAAGGGCTGCCGAAGAAGGCTTGTGGTTTTTTCCCTGAAAATGCCATCAACAAAGGGTTTCTGGTGCTGAAATCACTATCTTCCCACCTTTCAGGAACGGGCAGACTTGAATCAGAAAACCACATTTTTCAACACAAATTTGGCATTTTACTTCGACATACCCCATTTTTACTATATTTGGTGCTTTCAGCCTCCTTCCAGTTAGTGACAGGAATGGGTGTGAAACCAATGCTGGATCCCGGAATGCTAAACATTTCTGAAAACTAGACAAAATTCTGAATTCAGCAAGGGGTCATTTGTGTAGATCCTACAAGGTTTTCCTACAGAAAATAACAGCTGAAATAAAAAAATATTGAAATTGAGCTGAAAACAACAGCCATTTTTCTTTATGTTTTACTCTGTAACTTTTTCCTGCGATGTCAGATTTCTGAAAGCAATATACCGTTTTGTCTGCTGGACTCTTCTGGTTGCGGGGATATAAAGGGCTTGTAGGTTCATCAAGAACCCTAGGTACCCAGAGCCAATAAATGAGCTGCACCCTGCAGTTGGTTTTCATTCTATCCTGGGTATACAGCAATTCATTTGCTGAAATATGAAGAGTGAAAAAGAGGTATCAAGAAAACCTTTGCATTTCCAAAATGGGATCAAGATAAGGTTTTGAGGAGCAGTGGTTATTTGCACATCGCTGAATTCCGAGGTGCCCATACTAGCATGTGAATTGCAGGGCATTTCTCAAATAGACGTCTTTTTTACACACTCTCTTATATTTGGAAGGAAAAAATGTACAGAAAGATAAGGGGCAATAACACTTGTTTTGCTATTCTATGTTCCCCCAAGTCTCCCGATAAAAATGATACCTCACTTGTGTGGGTAGGCCTAGTGCCCGCGACAGGAAATGCCCCAAAACACAACATGGACACATCCTATTTTTTTTATAGAAAACACAGTAGATTTTGGCCTCTAGCTCAGCCGGCACCTAGGGAAACCTACCAAACCTGTGCATTTCTGAAAACTAGAGACCTAGGGGAATCCAAGGAGGGGTGACTTGCGGGGCTCGGACCAGGTTCTGTTACCCAGAATCCTTTGCAAACCTCAAAAAGTGGCTAAAAAAACAAGTTTTCCTCACATTTCGGTGACAGAAAGTTCTGGAATCTGAGAGGAGCCACAAATTTCCTTCCACCCAGCGTTCCCCCAAGTCTCCCGATAAAAATGATACCTCACTTGTGTGGGTAGGCCTAGCGCCTGCGACAGGAAACGCCCCAAAGCGCAACGTGGACACATACAAATTTTTGGAAGAAAACAGAGGTGTTTTTTGCAAAGTGCCTACCTGTAGATTTTGGTCTCTAGCTCAGCCGGCACCTAGGGAAACCTACCAAACCTGTGCATTTCTGAAAACTAGAGACCTAGGGGAATCCAAGGAGGGGTGACTTGCGGGGCTCGGACCAGGTTCTGTTACCCAGAATCCTTTGCAAACCTCAAAAAGTGGCTAAAAAAACACATGTTCCTCACATTTCTGTGGCAGAAAGTTCTGGAATCTGAGAGGAGCCACAAATTTCCTACCACCCAGCATTCCCCCATGTCTCCTGATAAAAATGATACCTCACTTGTGTGGGTAGGCCTAGCGCCCGCGACAGGAAATGCCCCAAAACACAACGTGGACACATCATATTTTTTCATAGAAAACAGTGCCTACCTGTGGATTTTGGCCTCTAGCTCAGCCGGCACCTGGGGAAACCTAGCAAACCAGCACATTTTTGAAAACTAGAAACCCAGGGGAATCCAAGATGAGGTGACTTGTGGGGCTCGGACCAGGTTCTGTTACCCAGAATCCTTTGCAAACCTCAAAATGTGGCTAAAATAACACGTTTTCCTCACATTTCGGTGACAGAAAGTTCTGGAATCTGAGAGGAGCCACAAATTTCCTTCCACCCAGCGTTCCCCCAAGTCTCCAGATAAATATGATACCTCACTTGTGTGGTTAGGCCTGGTGCCTGCGACAGGAATAGATCACACAACGGTCAATGTTGGTCCTTACGTGAGGCAGCTGTTGACCCTGGGGTGATCCATTCCTGACACAGGCACTAGGTGTAGGCACTCAAGTGGGGTAGTGTTTTTATCAGGACAGGTGAGGAGTCACTGGGTGGTAGGAATGTTGTGGATCCCAGCATATTCCTGTAGTTTGTGTGACAGAAATGTGAGAAAAATTTAGTTTTTTTCAACATTTCAGCTTTGCAGGGTATTCTGGGTAAGAAAACTTTGGGGAATCCACACAAGTCACACCTCTGTGGACTCCCCCGAATGTCTAGTTTCCAGAAATGTTTGGGTTTAGTGTGTTTCTCTATATGGACGCCGAATCCAGGACCAAAAACACAGGTGCCTGCCTTACAAAACCAGTTTGTTTTGCCATAGACAATTTTGATGTCTCCACAATATGATTTGGGTGGTGGAATATGGGGCTGAACTAAATTGGGGAGCTCCCAAGAGAGCACTCTCTCTCTGCTTGCCGCCGCATTCACCTGCTCTCTGGGTTGGCCTAACCCACTATTACCCAGTTGCACGAACAGCTTGCGAAGGGACAGCAGGACTGTCCTCATCACCTCCCTCATAATGTACTGGAAGAGGAGTTATCGAATGGGACTCCTCTGACTGAAAAATCACTCCCAGAGTCTGCGCCATTGTCCTATCCCTCAGATGCTGTCTCAGTATCTGATGTCTCAGTCTCTGATCCTATGTCAGAGCGGTCCTCTATAACCCGAATGCAGGCAGCAGTCATCCATCAAGATGCCATCTCTGCTATTGGCTAAACTGTTGCTCTAAAACATTAGCCTACGTAGACAGTCACAAAATCGATGGTGTGTGTGAGATACGTGCAACAGTAGAGGCTACCTTACCTGCGCTTCTTCCCTCAATCAGCACGTACTTTCAAGACACACAAAAAACACCTTGTCACATACCATTCGTCACAGTCTTTAGCACCTCCTGCGCCCAGTCCAACAATCATTATTGGTGCTCCCACTCCCTCCTCCTCGGATTCCCTCATTACCACCCAGCAAAAGTGCCCTTCATCTCTCCATAGACTTTACTAATGTACTCAGCTATTTACATAAAATACAGATTTGCTCTTTGCAGTAGGCATATAAACCATCTGCGCTTCTTTATGGCACTAAAACTGCCACTAGACAAGTCGGAGCCTTTTCCCCCCAGGGAAACCACACACATATTGACAAAAGTGATATATATATGACAGCCAACCACCTGAAACTCAACTCAAGCAAAACCGAAATAATCCTCTTTGGCCCACACAAAAACACCTGGGACCCCTCATGGTGGCCCACCATGCTAGGCCCTGCACCCACCCCCGCCAACCACGCACGCAACCTCAGCATCATCCTAGACTCCTCCCTCTCGATGACCCAACGAATCAACGCTCTTACCTCCTCATGCTTCAACACACTCCGTATACTGAAAAACATTCAAATGGATCCCCACAGAGACCAGAAAAACTGTCACTCACGCACTCATCAGCAGCAGGCTTGATTACGGAAACGCCCTCTACGCCGGCACCACTCTAAAACTCAAGTGCAAACTACACGCATCCAGAACTCAGCAGCACGACTCATCCTCAACCTCCGCCGACACGAACACATCTCTCCACACCTCAAATCCCTCCACTGGCTCCCCCTTGACAAAAGGATCACCTTCAAGATCCTCATCCTCGCACACAAATCACTCCACAACACAGGCCCTGCCTACCTCAACGAGAGTCACCTTCCACACCCCCACACGAAACGTCCGCTCAGCTGACCTCTCTCTCGCCTCTGTCCCCCGCATCAAACACACCACCACCGGGGGCAGATCCTTCTCCTACCTTGCACCCAAAACCTGGAACGCCCTCACAACCCACCTTCGCAAGACCCAAAACCTACTTCTTTTCAGGAAGGGCTTCAAAACCTGGCTTTTCGAACAGTGAACCTCCCAGCCCCTTTCCCTCCCCCGTCACCCCCCCCAGCGCCTTGAGACCCTCACGGGTGAGTAGCGCGCTTTATAAATCTCTTTGATTGATATAGATCTACCTCTATATATATATATCTATCTACATAGATATATCTATAGATATATCCATTTACCTAGATATATCTATCTACATAGATATATATAGATCTATATCTACATCTATTTTTTTTAGTTGTTGTATGGTTTCCTTGGGGGCCAAAATGGCCCCCAGGGAAACCCTACAACATCTAAAAAAAAAATATTGCCCCCACAGGGGGTCACTCTGCCCACGGGCGACCCCCTGTCATTTTATTTTATTTGTATTTATTTATTTTTTGAAGAAAAAAAAAATCCCCGGGGGTGCGCGATTGCGCCCCCCAAGGCCCCCCCCCCCCCCCCCCGGGCCCCTACGTTTTTTTTTTTTTAGAAAAATTATGCCGGGGGGGGGGGCGGTCCGTTTTCAGGGGGGGCCGCCCCCCCAAAGTGAAATCCCTGGTGTCTAGTGGTGTTTCCTGGTCCTGGGATTTCACTTTGGGGGGGCGGCCAAAACCTGAAGGTGTTTCCTGGCCCCCGATCGCAGCACAGCTGCGACCGGGGGCCAGGAAACACTTTCAGGAAGGCCTCGTAAGAAAGGGGAGTGTCTCCCCTTTCTTACGAAGCCTTCCTGAAAGTGTTTCCAGGAAGGCCTCGTAAGAAAGGGGAGTGTCTGCTGTGCAGCTGTGCTGCGATCGGGGGCCAGGAAACACTTTCAGGAAGGCCTCGTAAGAAAGGGGAGACTCTCCCCTTTCTTACGAGGCCTTCCCGAACGTGGGAAAGGCCGTTTTCCCCATCAAAGCAGGAAGCGGGAAAACACCTTTGAAACGTCAGCTCGCCTCGCGGCGCGCTGACGTCACAAAGGGGCGGGTGGGGGTACGGGGGGAGACACGGAAGCTTCTGTGTCTCCCGGGGGGAGATTAAAAAAAATAAAAAATCCTCGGGTGCGATGCACCCGAGGATTTATTAATACCCTTCCTGGTGTCGGCCACTGGTCGTGACCCGCACCAGGGAGGGTGTGTGGGCGTCGGCCAGTGGCCGACGCCCGCACCTAAGAGGTTAAATGGGAGATATGCTCTTCCCAGGTATGGCTATACACAACTATATCATCCAAATAAGCAGCGGCATAGGCCTGAAAAGGCCATAAAACCATGTTGATGAGTCTTTGGAATGTGGCTGGCGCCCCATGAAGGCTGAAGGGGAGGACCGTAAATTGGTAGAGAGCTGAGGGGGTGGCAAAGATGTTTTTTCCCTATCCTCCTCCTTAATGGGAATCTGCCAGTACCCTTTGGTTAGATCTAATGTAACAAATAGGCCGCCTCTCCTAATCTTTCTAATACCTCATCTATCCGGGGCATTGGGTAGGAGTCAAAATGGGATAGCGCATTCACCTGTCGAAAGTCAATACAGAATCTAGTAGACCCGTCTGGTTTTGGTACTAGGACTATGGGGGAACACCACGGACTGGAGGAGGGCTCAATGATTCCTGCGTATAGCATGTCTCTAACTTCCTTTTCCACCACCTGTCGTTTGGCCTTCGGTATCCTGTATGGGCGTTGTCGAGCTACTCCATCTCCTATGGTACTTATGTGGTGCTGAATCATGTGTCACAACTAGCCATGACTAGCTGTTTTATTTGGGTCTGCTGATCCCGTGAGAGCGTTTCACTGATGTGGGGCATTATTATTTTGGTTTGGGTGCTTTCTTTTGTGGGATATACAGGAATGTCACTGTCAGGATTACTGGTTATATACAAATAGGGGACGGCCTCCTTCTCTGTCTGATCATACCATGTTTTAAGTAGATTAATGTGATAGATTTGCTCATGACCCAACCCATCGGGTATTTAAATCTTATTTGTGGTAGACGTTATTTTATCGAGAATAGTGTATAGTCCCTGCCATCGTGCAAGAAGTTTATTCTCTGTAGTTGGTAATAAGACCAACACTTTCTGTTCTATTGTTAGGCTGCTGGGGGCTACTATGTGCATCATAATGACATTTCTGTTTTTCTTGTGCTTCCCTTAGTGTGTGATGAGCTTCTTCCCATACTTTGTACAGGTTTTCTTTGAGTTCCTTTGTATAAGTGAGAATGTCTTTCAAATCATCCTCCGTTTTCTCCCATTGCTCAGCCAACATTTCTAACAGAGTTTGTGGTTGTCTACCAAACAATAACTCAAAGGGGCTGTGTCCGGTAGACAACTGTATATGGGTGTGGAGTGCATAGAGTACGAGGGGTACCTTTCTCTCCCAATCTTTTCGTGAATCAATTATGAGTTTCTCAACAAGGTTTTGATTGATTTATTGTAGCGTTCCCCAAGACCATCGGTTTGTGGGTGATATACTGATGTCCGAATTTGTTTTACCCAGAGAGTTTGACAAATCTCGGACATTAGTCGAGACATGAAAGGAGTGCCCTGGTCAGTGAGTATCTCTTTGAGAAAAGCTACTCGGGAGAATACCTCTATCATGTCCTGGGCTACCGTTTTGGTGGTCATGCTGGCTAGCAGAATTGCCTCAGGATACCGTGTAGCATAATCTACTATTACTAACAGATACTGACGCCCCTTGACAAAGGGGGTTAAGGGACCCACTAAATCCAACCCTACCCTGGTAAATGGAACATCTATTATAGGTAGTGGTTGAGGGGGAACAGGACGATTGGGGGGACGGGTTGATGAGCTGGCACTTTGGACATTCCTGTCAATGTCTTCTAATATCACCGTACACCTCGGGCCAGTAAAACCATTTTAGGATAGCCTCTTCAGTTTTCTCCCTTCCTAAATGACCTTCCCCATTGTCCCCATGTGCTAGGTGTAGGACCAGTTCCCAGTAACTTTGTGGAACCACCAACTGTGGCTTCGTATCTGGGTTGTCTGGGCCTGTTCTATACAATAACTTGTTGGTAAGTATAAAAGTAGGACCTATCGAAGGGGAATCAGGTGCTAAGGCTAAGTGCCAAGCATTCTTCAGAGTGGGATCATCTCTTTGGGTCTGTCGGAATTGTCCTGAGATAGACATTATTGCTGTGGGACTGACACCGAGAGGGTTTGTGGTACAGGCAGTCCCCTTATGGTAGGAGTGTTTTTGGGCGCGTTTTTGCTTTTTACTGGGTTTTCTTCTGGGTGTGGTGTCCTCTATGGTGGAGGAGATGAAGGGAGCCTCCTTCCACCACATGGACGCTATGGTTTGATTTGCTATATTCAGCAACTGCGAAAAACCCTCATAAACCGTTCCTATAATCATGTCTTCCCCCAAGTCTGGTATTACCCCCACAGAAAGGTACTCCTCCCGTCCTCTCCATTTTAGCTCTATCGTGGCCACCAGGTAGATCTTCCGGTCTTCATGTACGCACGTAATTAGTACTTGAGCATTGGGAACCCACTGATCGGGTTGCACGTATGCCTGTTTTACCACACTTTGGCTGCATCCAGAGTCGATCAGTACATTTATTTTTTTCGTTATTTATCCACATGGGGGTGGTATATTTCTCCATATCATGTCCAAGCCATAAAACACAGCCCTTTGTCATCCCTATCTCCATAGGTTCCTCAGGTTCCTTTTTTAAGGGGCAGTGTCTGGCTATATGCCCCCATTCTCCACAATGGAAACATTGTGGTCCTGACGGGAAATCTCTGGAGGGAGTCAGACGAGGTGTATTTGATCGGTCACTACTGGGACCAGCTATTGGTTTTGGGAAAAGGGGTTTGGGAGTAACGACCCTTGGGTTCGCGGGGCTCCTTCTTGGTTGGGCCTCTCTACAATCTGGGGCACGGTGGAATGCGCACGCCAGATCTATTGCTGAACGATTACTGAGGTCCGGATGTTGTCTGATCCAGTTTCTGCTGGTGGGCGGGAGGGCATCTAAATATCTCTCTAAAATAATGGCTTCAAACATCTCATCCTTGGAAGTCTCTGTGGGGTTTAGCCATCTTCCCCCTGCATGGTGTACCCTATAATACAAAGTGCGGGGATTTTCTTGGGCCATCCAGTTTGTTTGCTGGAAACGCACGCAATAACTTTCCTGGCCCAGCCCAATGTGTTCAAAGATAGCTTTCTTGATTTTATTGTAAGGCGTGACCCCTCCCGGATTGATGGCCTGATAAGCCTCCTGCAAAGTTCCAGTTAATAATGGGGCTATATACTGGCCCCATTTGTCAGAGGGCCAGTTGGCTGAACTCGCGACTCTCTCAAAATTAGTAAAGAATGAGTCTGGGTCCTCATTTTCCTGATACTTTTGAAGGACACTATGCAGAACGTTCGGATGCACCCTAGTATGGGCTATGGTGTTGGTTAATTTCCCCAGGGCGGTTTCATGTACCAGTTGGTTATTTGCTATTATTGTGGCCTGGCTTTTCAACGCAGTCTGTAACGCTTCTCTTTCTTCTTTCGCTTCTCATAATTGCTCCTCCCATACCAATTGAAGATGTCTCTGCCCTTCCGCTAGTTGGGCTATCATATCGGCAAGGGAGGGTTTCTCTTCCATTACGGCCCCTGATCCCACTTCTGACATCACTGTGGTAGGGGTACCGTAAGGATGACTCGTAAGCAGCAGTAATATACAAATGTCTCTTTATTGCTCATGGTATTAATGGAGCATTGGATGTAGTCTTTATGTTTCCTTGGTCAGGGATCTGGTATTTACAGGAGGTTCCTCGTTTCTCGTTTTCTTCCTTCTAGGTGGAGTCTCAGGAGCCATATGTGGAAAAAGAAAAAAAAACACAGCTGTGGAGGAACAGTAAGAAGTTTTTCTCTTTCTTTTATTTGTTTCTTTTTATTTTTGTTTTCTCTCTACTAGTTTCTCTTTTTTCTCTCTCTCTCCTTTTTTTTATAGCCCTTTGTATCCTTGTTCTAGCTCTTATCGTATATGATGTTGTTCTTGCCTATAGCTATCTTCTGCTCTCCCCAACTTTTTCTTTCTTTGTTCTTCCTTCTCTATTGTCTCTTATTGTGGTTCTGGCTCTCTTTCCTCTTCTGTTGAGTTTGTCCTTTTTCTCTGTCCCTGTCCCTTCCTTGATTGCTGTTCTGTTCCTTCAGATACTTGTGGATTTTCTCAAACCAAAAATAACACTGATGACAAAAAAAATAAGGAACACAAAATAAGCCTTCGGCTGACTTTGTACTTCTTTTGCCCATTATCATTTAGACCCAAAAAAGGGAGAAAAAAAAAGAAATAAAACAAACAAATACTCAATGCTGCCTTGTGCACGCTACGGGCTACTGTCTGTTAACTTTCCCTTTTTTCCCTTTTCTCCCTTCTTCGCACCTCCCGTCTCCCACGTCCCGCCTCCCTTTTACAAAGCAGACCTGTCCACTGCCGAACCATCCCTGCAAAGGCCACGCTCTCCCCAGATCATGGCCGGATTGTTGATTTCTCTGCCTTCCTGGTCCTCCGATCCTGGGGTCGCGAAGATCCTGCCAGCGTTGTATCCTGTGGGCCGGTTCTGGTGGCTGCATCCACAGGAGTCGTCCGCTGTCCAGAAGGGGTTCCGCTGGTCGTCATCGTTCTCCTCTGCTTCGGGTTTTTCCTCCGCTTCTGTCTCGCCCAGACGCCAGAATGCATCCCCGGTTGCACTATGGAGCCCAGAGTGGGGACGTGATGCCGTGATCGGCCCATCACAAATATAAAAGGACTCAACCCCCTAATTAGCTCCTACTCACTTGTCTCCCTGCTAGGGTCAGGTTCCTGGTGGTTTGGCACCTTCCCTTGAAGGTAAGTTGTCCCTCACTTCCCATTTTCTTTTTGTCTCAGTTCTCTTAGGGGGACCTGCCATGCAGGGTCTCTTTGTTACCTCCAGTCGGGCAGGGGGGAATCCACTATGCAGACCTCTACCCTCGGATTTAAGCTCCAGCATTAGTCTACCATCCCCAGGGGCTGCCTTAAGGCTTTGGATGTCATGCCCCCCCACCGACTTCCACTTCTGGTCGAGTTTCATCCAAAAAGATAGACTGGGCAGTCCTTTGAAGAGTGGTGGGGGCTCCGTTCCTCCCTCTCTAGAGTGCCTGCCTTTCCATTTGATCGGGAAGTTAAGCATCTCTAAACCAGAAGTTGATCAAGAAGAGCTCCCGATCAGTATTACTGCCATGAGTTTAAAAAATGAATGCCTCTACTCATGTAAATTGAAAATCTGAATTTTTATTTTGCAAAAATGTAATCACTGTCCATGGATTGGATTTACAATTAACACTAACTATTGCATTTCCACACACTACTTGTCCTTATGGTCTAGATTGTGTTAAACATCTATGAATCTGAATTGGTACTAACCAGCTGATTAACATAGATAGGCCCTCATTACATTCCTGGTGGTAAATGCCGCTTACCGCCGCGCTGACGGGCGCTAACATACGGTGACCGTGGCGGTATTCTGCTACTGGTATTATGACCCACACTGAGAAATCCATCACTATACAGACACCCACACAAGTCCGCTACCCCAAAGGTCAGTGATAAATTGGCAGTACCAAAACCCACACTGTTACGCCAACAGGAATATGCCCACAGTATCAGGACCCATGAATCACCGCAGCGGTCTTTCAACAGCGGTAAACCATTGGCGGTACACACCACCACGCTCAAAATACACACACACTAACAAAACTACACCACATTGGACAATTCAAACTACAAAAACCTGACACCCATACACAACACTACACCCACACACCCAATCCAATATAATATAAAACACACACATTACCCACAACCCTTTCTATGAAAAACAAAATAGCAGAGGGAGACAAGCCAGGAGAACCCACTCAATCTGAGCCACAAAACACCATCACCCATACACCATCCACGCACCTCACACCACACACCCCAACACATTACCCCACACACCCTTACACATACCACTCACACCACATCCATGGCACCCCAAAGACACCCAGGTTTTCAGATGATGAGCTAAGGGTCATGGTGGAGGAAATCATCCAGGTAGAGCCACAGCTATTCGGATCACAGGTACAGCAGACGTCCATTGGAAGGTAGATGGAGCTATGACGGAGAATCGTGTACAGGGTCAACGCCGTAGGACAGCACCCCAGAACAAGGGATGACATCAGGAGAGGTGGAACGACCTACAGGGGAAAGTACGTTCCATGATTGCAAGACACCAGGTAGCAGTGCAGAGGACTGTGGTGGACCCCCACCCTCTCCCCCACAACTAACAACATGGGAGGAGCAAGTCTTGGCGATCATGCATCCTGAGGGCCTCACAGGAGTAGCAGGAGGACTGGACTCTGGTAAGTCAAATCTTTACCACTATCAACCCCCAACCTGCATGCCATCACATACCCCCTCCCTCACCCTCACTCCCATCACTCCACCACCTCACACATACCATACTATCACAACCCACCCATCCAAATACCAAGCCCTGCATGCCACAACAATCCATGGACCACCATCACAGACCTACATGGACACCCATCTCCACAGCATGCCCAGTAGAGAGAATCACCTAGCTCACAAAATCACCACGCACCACACACACAAGGCAAAGCTAACAGGGAAATTACAACCATACAGGGCAACACACCCTTGCACAAGATGGCATACACAGACACAATAACACTGTATTTGCATCCCCACAGGACCCCTACTCAACGTCACCAGAGAGGACTTGCCAGCAACATCCATTCCCCCCCGAAAGAGGCCCATAGGGACGACAGCAGCTCTGCACGCCTGGATCACGATGACCAACCTGGCCATCAGGGACCCCTGGACAGTTGGTTACCCTGCCACAGTCCCAACCCACTACAGAGCCTTTCCCCTCAGGAAACACCACCACAGCAGCCACCCAGTGCGCCCATGCCACTGTCCCCAGGACATGTCAATCAGCAGTGTGTCCACCACTACAGGAACCCCAGGCAACCCCACAAACACAGAATGATTAGGGACCTGGGGTCAGTGGCAGTGGGCACACTATGCAGGGGACAGAGGCACAGGACAACAGGGAAGCTGGGAGGACTGCTGTGTGACAGGGGGAGAACAGGCCCAGAGACCCCATTCTCCAGGAGGCACTCACCAATATATTGGGAGCATACCTCCATTCCCAGGAGACCATGGGCCAGATACTTTGCAAGTTGCAGGAGACCCAGGGGCTGCAGGAGGGACAGTACCTGGGGATCAAGGAGGACCTCAAGAACATCTACACCATCCCGATCACCATTGCAGGGGTGTTGGCTGACATGGGCAATACCATGAGGGAGGCAGTGGCACAACAATGGGCCCCTGACACTAGCCACACTGAAGAACAGCCCTCCACCTCCGCCGGCGTTAGAGGACAGGAGGCCCCACCACTGAAACAACAGGCCACCAGCACCCCACCACCTGCAGAAGGAGAACCACCCCGCAAACAGTCCCTGCGATCCAGGCAGAAGCCAGAGACTATTTCCAAGACCCCGGCCAGGAAATAAGACTCTCCTAATTGTCACCTTGTCCATCTTGAACTGCCATTGCCCCCCTTCCTATGCCCCCTTGGACAATGCACCTGTGATACCAAAAGACTGGACTCTAACTGGACATTCCTTCACCATCACCCCAGCCCATGGCACATCCCCCTCTACTTATGAGCACTTAAATAAACACCTTTGGAACAAATACAAATGTGGAGTCTGTCAAATGATTCAAATATGTATTAGTACAACATTATCAAAGCATTGCAAATCATATGTACAGTTATATTTAAATTGGAAAGACCTTTAGTGGGCAGCAGTAAACATACCAGGAGCCAGAGGAGGCCACAGAGATCTGAAAATAGAGTTGCCAAAGGGTACAGTAAGTGGCCATAGACATAGGGAAATCAGGCTGCCATGTACAATGTCCGACAGAAAACTGAAATGTAAAGTGAAGTTACAGTGTCTTACCTATGTGTCACTGGAAGTACTGCTGTATTATATTACTTCTGTTGTCCACATCTTCTTCCTCTTTCTCACTGACCACAGGCTCCACCGCTGCCACAAGACCATCTCCAGGCTCCATCCTCCTGCAGAAAAGGCACCTGCCGTCTCAAGGCCAGGTTGTGCAACATGCAGCGATGATCTGGCGCACCTTCTTGGGTGAGTAGTACAGGGATCCACCTTTCAGATGGAGGCACCGGAACCTGGCCTTCAGGAGGCCAAAGGTTCTTTCAATTATCCTCCTTGTTCACCCATGTGCCTCATTGTAACGTTCCTCTGCCCTTGTCCTGGGATTCCTTACTGGGGTCAGTAGCCATGAGAGGATGGGGTAACCAGAGTCACCTGCAAATATCGGGGGATACCTGTTAGACACACACAAACACATAGGGACAACCCCATACCCAGACACCAACTTATACTGGATGGGGACCTTGGGCTCACCTATTAGCCACACCTAGTGCCTCTGGAGTTGGCCCATCACATATGGGATGCTGCAATTCCTCAAGATAAATGCGTCATGCACAGAGCCAGGATACTTGGCATTCACATGGGAGATGTACTGGTCCACCAAACACACAATCTCCACATTCATAGAGTGATAGCTTTTTCTATTCCTGAACACTTGTTCATTTCTCCGGAGGGTGCGACAAATGCCACATGTGTACCATGAATGGCACCAATGATGTTGGGGATATGTCCCAGGGCATAAAGGTCAGCTTTCACTGTGGCCAAATCCTCCACCTGGGGGAATACAATGTAGCTGCGCATGTGTTTCAGCAGGGCTGACAACGCTGTGGTCAACACGTTTGAGAACATTGACTGAGACATCCCTGATGCCATGGCCACTGTTGTTTGGAAGGAACCACTTGCCAGGAAATAGAGCACTGACAGGACCTGCACTAGAGGGGGATACCTGTGGGCTGGCGGATAGCTGACATCAGGTCTGGCTCCAATTGGGCACACAGTTCTTGGATTGTGCCCCAATCGGGTCTGTATGTTAGGATAATGTGTCTCTCATCCACTGTCACAAGGTCCACCAGGTGTCTGTACACCGGAGGATGTCGCCATCTCATATTCATCCTCAGCGGTTGAGGACTATGGAGGAAAACGGTAAGCAGAGGGTCATATTCACACATCAATTTAAATAATGATGCATCTTTTCCTTTACAGAACCTGTATGTGAATCCAAGAGTCAGTTGCTGTGCCAACGTTATCTGTGATGCAGTTAGGTGCCATGGCCTGAGCCCCTCTGAAATGGTGGCTGCCTGACCTGTGAGGAGGAACAAATGGAAATGAGGTAATTCCGCTTGCATTGTGTGCGGTTGCGGTAGGCGGTAGATGACCGCTGCGCAACTTCACATTGGTTATCATTGGGCCCTATGGGTTCCAGGAGCCAAAGGCGATGTACGCCGGCGGTGACGGTACGCACCGCCGCGGACGTGACTGACATTTTCTATCTATCCATTCACTTGCTACCTGGCCTTCAACAGGAGAGGACGTACATTGCAAGTGCTGCTGTGACCTGTGTCTGGAAGCGACAATGGCTCATGTGTCTGGGGAAGGGCCCCTGCCTTCACTGCGGAGGAGTTGGAGAAACTGGTGGATGGGGGTCCTACCCCAGTACACATTACTCTACGGTCCTCCAGACAAACAGGTGAGTACACTGTGAGCATGATGCGTGGGCCATGAATGTATGGTGTGCTGTGTGTCTGTCAGCCTCATGTGGAGGGGGCTGAGGGGTCCTGGGCAGAGTGCTGAATGTATGGTGGTCAATGTCTGTGCCTAAGAGGATGGAAGGGGTATGGTGGGCCATGAGTATGACGGTCCAGACGGTTAACTAATTCCCTTTTCTGCTGTCTTTTCCATGCAGGACAGCGCCCATCAGAAAAAGGCGTGCCATCGCCAAGGAGGTGCGGACCCTGGGGATCTTTGACTGGCGGAGCACCCACTGCTGCAAATGGTGGGAGGACCTGCGCTGCTGCTGGGCAAGGAAGACGGCAGATGCCCAGCTGGGGCTGGCCTCCCAACGAGGAAGGGGTGCCCATTGTACCCTGACCCCCCTGATGCTCTGCATCCTGGCAGTGGCCTATCCGGAGTTGGATGGGAGCTTGAAGGCATCACAGCAGCCACAAGTGGGTGAGTACAGATTCTGAATCATGACTGTGCGGGCGTTAAGGTTTATCTGGGTGGGGGATGTGGGCTGCGGGTGCCCCTAGGCCAGGGCAAACATGGCAGGGTAGGTCCCTTGTTGGGCAGGCACTGCAGCACTCCAACCCCAATAGTGTTTGTGGGCATCTACTACTGGGCAGGGTCCTGTGGGTTTTAGGTGTGCAGCTAATGGTGTTAGGCATTGTACCCTAGGGCTGGTGACTATCTTAGTAACTGGTAATGCATGGCCTAGTGCATAGGGCTGCTCCCCGTGTGTTGTGTATGCCAACGGTAGTGGTGTTGCTGGCATTGACCCAGTGTATCCTCTGTCTCTCCCCCCCTTTTTGTTTTGTCACCCTGTCCTTGTGTGCATTAGCAACATCTGGCGGAAGAGCAGAGGCACTGGCGATGGAGGGAGCTGCATCCCACAAGGGCCAGGAGGCCGAACCTACCGACGTTGAGGGCACCAGTGGGACGGAGGGCGAGGGAAGTACCATGACGGGGACAGGAGGGGACACCACAGACAGCAACTCCTCCTCAGATGAAAACTCCCTGGTGGTGACGTACACCTCTGTGCCCAGCCCAACAACAGGTACAGCCACCACCCCCCTACCAACACTGCCCTCCCAGCAGCCCCTCAGTGTGTTTCCTGTGCCCGCTCACTCAGGAGGGTGGGCATCTCCTTCGCCCCAGGCACTTCAGGCCCTGCCCCAGTCAGCCCTGCTGCCCAGCTGCCCCCAGTGAGGAAGCTATTGACCCTCACTGTTGGGCAGTCAACCATTCTGAATGCCATCCAGGGTATCGAGAGGCATTTGCAACAAACAAATATATACCTGGAGGGCATTCACTCTGGCGTAGCGGCCCAACAGAGAGCATTTCAGGCTCTGGCCTCCGCACTGATGGAAGCCATTGTCCCTGTATCCAGCCTCCCCCCTCCAACTTCCTCTACCCAGTCCCAATCCCCTCAACCCCAGCCTATCCCAAGCACACCTTCAGACAAGCATTCACCCAAATCAACACACAAAAGTTGCTCAGGCAAACACAAGCACCACACTTCATCTCACAGGCATTCACACAAGCACCATCCCCATGCAGACACACCAACATCCATTGCCTTCACTGTGTCCCCCTCCTCCTCATCATCCACCTCCCTCCTAGTAGCGTCTCCACTCACACCTCCATGCACTTCATCCTCATCCATTACCTCCATCACCATCACGCCCATCACAACACACTTCTCACTGGCAGTCACCATCCCCACATCCATGCACATGTCCCCTGTGTCTGTGACCCAACAGCCATCCAGCCCATGCACCTGCACCCAAACTCAGCAGACGTACACCTCCTACAACCACTCCCTCTTCCTCCACTCCCAAACCCTCTCCCTCTTCACACCCTAGTGTCCCTAAGAAGCTTTTCCTGGCAAACATTGACCTCTTCCCTAACCCTCCCCCTTGTCCTTCCCCTCAGGCCAGGGTGGCCAGAACCCAGCCCAGCATCTCATCCACCAAGTCGATGTCCGCTGTGGTTTCTGCAGCTATCAGAGCCTCAAAGGGAGCACCTGTCAGCATAGCCAGTGTGTCACCAACCCCTGCCAAGGCCAAATCCATTCCACCACCTGGCAAGATGAAGAGGGGGACAGCATCCAGCAAGGGGAAGGAGCCACAACAACCCAGCAAGGCCACCTCAAAGACTCCAGCAGCCAGACCCAAGGTCACACCACCTTCTGCCAAGGTGAGGAAGGGCCACAAAACACCAGCCAAGGCACTTCAGCCGTCCAAGGCTGCAGGTGAAGGGCTGGTGGCTACCAGCACAACCGCCAGCACCGCCACCTGCACCGTGGCCAGCACCGCCAGCAGCCCCGCCATTAGCACTGCCGCAAACACCGCCACCTGCACTGCCGCAAGCACCACTACTGTCAGCAGCATTAGCACCAGTGGGCAGCCGTCCGAGGCTGCAGGAGAAGGGCTGGAGCCTCCCTCCACCACTGGCAGCACCAGCATCTGCACAACAGCCAGCACTGCCACTTGTACCGTCGCTAGCACCGCCGCAGGCACTGCCACCTGCACTGCTGACAGTAGCACCACTACCAGCAGCAGCAGCCCCAGTGGGCAGCTGTCTGAGGCTGCAGGAGAAGGGCTGGAGCCTCCCTCCACCACTGGCAGCAGCCCCAACAGCACTATCACCAGTTTGCGGCCGTAGGCACCGCCGGATGGAGTCTAGCACTGCCTCCATGGACTATCATGCAACCTGGTCCCTGCTAATCTCGTGCCTCAGACACCCAGGTGAGGGACTGTGAACTGCCACACCCCAAGTGTTGCATCACTGGGCACAAAGCCCCCTCCAGAACCAGTGGAAGAAGTCATCCACTCACCCTATCCTTGGCAGGATGAAGCAAACTGGGCACAAAGCCCCCTCCAGAAACAGTGGAGATATGCCTCCACTCACCCTATCCTTGGTGGGATGAGGCACACTGGGTACAAAGCCCCCTCTAGAACCAGTGGAGATATGCATCCACTCACCCTATCCTTGGCAGGATGAAGCACACTGGGCACAAAGCCCACTCCAGAACCAGTGGGGAAATTCATCCCTGCTAATCTCGTGCCTCAGACCCAGGTGAGGGACTGTGAACTGCCACACCCCAAGTTTTGCATCACTGGGCACAAAGCCCCCTCTAGAACCAGTGGAAGAAGGCATCCACTCACCCTATCCCTGGCAGCATGAAGCACACTGGGCACAAAGCCCCCTCCAGAACCAGTGGAAAAAGCCATCCACTTGAGAGACTGTGGCCTTGCACTCCCTAGGACCAAGCAGTGGGCAAACCACCCACTAGAGAGACTGTGGCTTTGTACTCCCCAAGACCAAGCAGTGGGCAAACCATCCACTAGAGAGACTGTGGCCTTGCACTCCCCAGGACCAAGCAGTGGGCAATCCACCCACTAGAGAGACTATGGCTTTGCACTCCCTAGGACCAAGCAGTGGGCAATCAACCCACTAGAGAGACTGGCCTTGCACTCCCCAGGCCCAAGCAGTGGGCAATCCACCCACTAGAGAGTCTGTGGCTGTGCACTCCCCAGGACCAAGCAGTGGGCAAACTACCCACTAGAGAGACTGTGGCCTTAAACTCTCCAGGACATCGCTGTGGGCATGGAGCCCACTTCAGGAGCAGTGGCATATTCCATCTTCCGGCTGAGGTGCCCCCTCTTCTCCATCCCCCTGAGGTGCCTGTGTGTTTTCGACCAGATGCCCCTGCAGTGTTCTCTCCGTATTGAGGCAGGAGTCAAGTGTGGGCTTGGCCTATGAGTTTTGGCCCAGTGGCCCACGGACATTTTGAGTGGACAATGTACCACCTTATGTACATATTGTATATTTTTGTAATACTGTTTTTAAGATTATTACGTATAACCGACTATTTCTAAAATATCACTGATTTGGCACTTTTCCTTTTGTCCTTGTGTTCTTCCATGGGGCTACGGGGTGTAAATGTAATGTTGATGCATGTGTTTGTGTGTATGGTGTTGTGGGTGAGGGTGGGGGTGTTGCGTGTTGCGTGTTGTGTGTGTGTGTCACTCTCTTTTTCCTCCCCCCTCCTCTGTGTACTAGGTGCAGTACTCACTGTGGTCGTCGCCGCCGCCGTTCGTACTCCTGGTAGATGAGGAGGTAGACCAGCATGAGCAGGACATGCAACTCGGGCTCCATGGCGTCCTGGTTCTTCGTTGTGTGTCGAGAGGTGAGTGGTTCCCCTTCTGGGTACTGTTTCGACCGTGCTTTTGATGACGTTGGTACTGCCCTGGAAAAGCTGGGGGATGGGTGGGTTGTGATGGGGTGGGTGGTATATTGACTTCCGCCTGTCTGTTGGTGGTTACCGCCGTGGCGGTCGGAGTGTTAAAGTGGCTGTATGTGTTGGCGGTTTCCACCGTGGTCATGATTCAATTTTTTTTACCCCCAGCCTGTTGGCGATATTACCACTGCCTTAACACTGACCGCCAGGGTTGTAATGAGGACCATAATGTTTGAATGTGTAAAAAGCACAATGGAAGCACACTATTTCTTTTGACACATTTATGGATGGAGCTGTGGACCTAAAAGGTTAGCTGGGCATTCACAGGAAGTCAGTGGTAAGAAGTGATGGGTGGTGTGTTATGGCCCCTTGGCTTCCTCCCAGCTGGGCTTCAAAATTCTGAATGACTATGGGATCAATGGTGGCTAATTCACAAAGTGTGTGAATGGCTTCTTTAATTGGGGTAGCATGAGTTTCACATTAAAAGGACTGTGCTAATATCCTAGCCCCCTTGTTCTATTAGAGGTACTAGGATGCCATCACAGTGCACAAACCATAGACATCAGATTCACGTAACAGTTTGGGGGTCATTACAACCCTGGCGGACAGTGTTAAAGGTGCGGTAATACCGCAAACAGGCCGGCGGACAAAAAAAGGGAATCATGACCATGGCGGAAAACGCCAACATAGACAGCCACTTTAACACTCCGACTGCCACAGCGGTACAGACAAGCAGCGCGGCGGTCACCGCCAACAGACAGACACACTATCACAACCCGCCAATCCGCCACCTTTTCCGGGGCAGATTCACCGTGGATAAAAACACGGCGGAAACAGCTTTTGCAATGGGAAAACGCTCACCTTCTACCCATCCCACAAGGAAGGAGGACACCATGGAGCCGGAATTACAAATCCTACCTGCCCTTGTCTTCCTGCTCATTTACGAACACCAGCAACGGCGGCGGCGAAGACAACAGTGAGTACTGCACCTACGACATAGGGGAGGGGGGAGGCCAAAGTCAGGGGGACACACACGAAACACCCCCACCCCCACCTTCGCACATTATAACACACACAGCTATGCATGTCAAAACATCACAGTAACAACCCACAACCCCCCCGGAAGAATGCAAAGACCAAAGGAAATCAGTCGAAAAATTGTAATGTATCAAAATACAGTTACCAAATATATACAGATATATATATATATACACATTCAAAAGTATATACATTACGAGAAGCAGTGCAGGTATGCACATATCAATGTCCGTGGACCACTGTTCCAAAAATGCATGGGCGAGGCCCACAATAGATACCTATCCACAAACGGAGAGAACACTGCTAGGGCATCAGATCGAAATACAACAGGCACCTCAGGGGGAAGGGAAAGGGTGGGCACCGGATTACAGCACCACGCCAGATCCACAACGGGGCTCCATGCCCATTGATGTATCCTGGGGAGTGCAAAGCCACAGTCTCTCAAGTCTCTACAGTGGGTGGGTTGCCCACTGAACAATCCTGGGGAGTGCAAAGCCACAGTCTCTCAAGTCTCTACAGTGGGTGGTTTGCCCACTGAACAATCCTGGGGAGTGTAAAGCCACAGTCTCTCAAGTGGATAACAGTCTCCACTGGTTCTAGAGGGGGAATGGTGCCCACACTGCATTTAGCTCCCCGTGAAGGTTCCTGTTCCGTCACAGTCCCAGATGTACATGGGATAACGATGCTTGATGTGGCGGTGTTTCCTTGTTCAACGGTGCTTTGCCATGGCGGTCTCTGATCTGTTCAGCGGTTCTCTGCCCTGTTCAGCGGTGCTGTGCCCTGTTCAGCGGTCTTCACCATGGCGGTGATTCCCTTGTTCAGCGGTGCTTTGCCATGGAGGTCTCTGATCTGTTCAGCAGTTTTCTGCCCTCTTCAGTGGTGCTGTGCCCTGTTCAGCGGTCTTCACCATGGCGGTGATTCCCTTGTTCAGCGGTGCTTTGCCATGGCGGTCTCTGACCTGTGCATTCGTGTGTGGCATGACGGTCCCTCATTTTCCAGCGGGGCTGTGGCAGCCGGGGCCCTCCTGGGCACTGACTCCGGCGGTGGTCTCCTGACCAGTAACGATACTCCTGCCCTCCTGGGCACTGACTCCGGTGGTGGTCTCCTGACCAGTGACGACAGTGATGCCGGTGGCATCCCGGCCGCCGGGGAGGATGGCGCCCTTCTCCGCCGTGCTGCTCTCACCAGACTGTGCAGACTTCCTCTGGCCATTCACCACCTTTGGAGGAGTCACAGCTGACTCTGCAATCCCCCTGGGACCCTTGTGAGCAGTTTTGCCGCCAGGAGTCTTCACCCTGTCCCGTCGGCCACTTTCCAACTTGAGATGCTTTACAGGGGGTGGACTGGCAGTGCTTTGGCTCCGTGTCACACTGCCTGCCCTGGTGACCGGTGCACTCCACACACATGTAACAAGCACCACTGGTACTGGAGTATTTTTGGCTGAGGCGCTACTACGGGACTTATGAATTGGAGATGTGGGCAAAGAGGTCAACGTTGCTGAGGTAGAGTTTATAACGAACACTGGGATGGGTAGCTGGAGGGGGTCTGGGAGTTGAGGAAGAGGAGGTGGTTGTAGGAGGTGTCACTTTAGGTGTTTTGGGTGCAGGTGCAAGTACTGGAGGCTGTCGTGAGGTGGATGGATGTTGGGTGTGTGGGTGCCCGCGTTTGTGTACTTTGGGAGGGGGCGTCACAAACACTGGGAGAGGACAAAGGGGACGTGTAAATGGGAGTGGGGGTGGTGAGTGCAGGTGAGCGGTGTGTGGTGCTGGGTGTTCTGGTGCGAGTCCTAGTGCCTGTAGATGTAGTGCATGCAGGTGAGAGTGTAGACGACACTGGGAGTTAGGAGGGAGATAATGAGGAGGGGGACACAGTGGAGGCAGTGGATGTTGCTGTGTCTGTATGTGTCTGATGGTTGTGTGAGTGCCTGTGGGATGTGTGGTGCCTATGTTTGCCTGAGCTACTTTTGTGTTTTGAGGTGTGTGCATGCTTGTCTGTTGGTGTGCTTGGGATAGGCTGGGGTACAGGGGCATGGGTCTGGGTGGAAGAAGTTGGAGGGGGGAGGCTAGACACAGGGACAATGGCTGCCATCAGTGCTGAGGCCAAAGATTGCAGGGTTCGATGAAGGGCAGCATGACCAGAATGAATGCCCTCCAGGAATGCATTACCGTGTTGCAACTCCCTTTCTACACCCTGGATGGCATTCATTGCCCAACAGTGAGTGACCTGAGGAGGTCAATGGCCTCCTCACTGAGGGCAGCAGGGGTGACAGGGGGAGGGGGGCTGAGGTGTCTGGGGCGAAGGTGATGCCCACCCTCCTGGGTGAGCGGGCACGGGGCGAACGCTGAGGGGCTGCTGGGAGGGTGGTGCTGGTAGGGGAGGTGGCGGCTGTACCTGTAGAAGTGTGGGGCACAGATGGTGCCGCCACCACAAGGGAGCTCCCATCGGCGGATGAGTCCGTGTGGCTGGTTGGTGATCCGGTGCCCGACGTGAAGCTCCCCTCGCCCTCCGTCCCACTGATGCATTCTGAGTCCGTGGTGTGGCCCTCCATGGCGATGTGGGATGCAGCTCCCTCGTGCTCCGGTGCCACTGTACCTCCGCCTGATGATGCTGATGCACAAAAGAACAGGGAGAGCAGAGAAAGGGGGGGCGACAGAAGAAAGACAGGTTGAGTGCATGGCTTACCGCTACCGTTGGCGGACAATACAGACACAGCAGCCCCCAGCACTACGCCGTGCTCCTGGCCTCTACAGATGTAATTCCTGGGATATGGCCTACATCGCTATGGTGGACATCTGCACACATGGATGCCACAGGGGCATGTATACCTGTACTTGGCACTCTACTGCGGTGGGGTGGAGTGCCACATGGCCTGCATTATGGAGGGGCCTAGCCTATGGAAGTTGCCCTGGCCTAGGGAAACCCACAGCCCTCCTCCCACACCTTGACCCCTCAACTGCGTGCAAAGTCCCCAGAATGAGTGTGTACTCACCCCCTTGTGTCTGCTGTGATGCAGTCAAACGCCCATCCAACTCAGGGTAGGCCACCGCCAGGATCCGGAACATCAGGGGGGTCATTGGGTGACAGGCACCCCTCCCACATTGGGAGGCCATCCCCAGCTGAGCCTCCGCCGTCTTCTTGCTCCAGCGGCGAATGTACTCCCATCTTTTACGGCAGTGGGTGCCCCGTCTCTGGTGGACCCCCAGGGTCCGGACGTCCTTGGCGATGGCACGCCAAATGTCCTTCTTCTGGTGGGCGCTGGCCTACATGACATGCACAGGGGAAGAAGAGAAGTCATTAGCAAGAGCACCGTCGAAGTGAGTGGTCCCCATCCCTGCCCTTGCCATGTGGCACATGCATTCACAGTCCTTCATGTTCACTGCATTATGCCACCTTCCCTCTTACAACCAGCCCTCTCCACCCAGGCATAGCCCATACAACGTGCACCCTGTGTACTTACCTGTTGGTCTGGAGGACCGTAGAATAGCGTGTACTGGGGGAGGACCCCGTCCATGAGCTTCTCCAACTCCTGAGCAGTGAAGGCAGGGGCCCATTCCCCAGACGCAGCAGCCATTGTCTCTTCCAGACCGAGGTCACAGCAGCACTTGCAGTGTAGGTCCTCTCCTGTCGAAGATCAGGTATCAAGTGATTAAACAGATAGAAAATGGCAGTGACGTCCGCGGCGGTGCGTCTCATCATCGCCCGCGCACTTTATCATTGGCTCCTGGGACCCATAGGGTCCAATGTTAACCAATGCAGCTTTGCGTCGCCGTCTTCGACCGCCTACCGCGACGGTGTACAACGCCAGCGCAGTTACCTCACATCCCATTGTCCCAGTTTAGAGGTCAGGCAGCCGCCATTTCAGGGGCCCACATGGCTTAATTTGCAACTGTGTCACACATACCTGGGCCTACACTCGACACACATACAGGAAGATTTTTGTCTTTGGTGTCGTGTTCTGTGTATCTGTGGGTACATACCTGGGATTTTGTTGACTCTGTGGTCGCTGTTGTCCTTCATGTGATCATCACCTACAGGCTTGATCGTGCCACAATCCTGGAACTGTGTGCCAAGTTGGAGCCAGACCTGATGTCAGCTATCCGCCATCCCACAGGAATCCCCCCTCAAGTGCAGGTGCTGTCAGTATTCCATTTCCTTGCAAGTGGGTCATTTGATGCAACAGTGGCCATGGCATCAGGGATGTCCCAGCCTACGTCTTCCAACGTGTTGTCCAGAGTGTTGTCTGCCCTGCTGAAACACGTAAGGAGCTACATCGTTTTCCCTCAGGTGGAGGATTTGCCAACAGTGAAAGGGGACTTCTATGCCCTTGGACATATCCCCAACATCATAGGTGCTATTGATGGGACCCATGTAGCTCTGCTCCCCCCCACAGGAGTGAACAGGTGTACAGGAACCGGAAGAGTTATCATTCGATGAATGTACAGATGGTATGTTTGGCAGACCAGTACATCTCGCAGGTAAATGGTATGTTCCCTGGCTCAGTGCATGACGCCTACATCCTGCGCAATAGCAGCATCCCTTTTATGATGGGTCAACTCCAGAGGCACCGGATGTGGCTATTGGGGGACTCTGGTTACCCCAACCTGTCCTGGCTATTGACCCCAGTGAGGAATCCCAGGACCAGGGCAGAGGAAAGCTACAACGAGGCCCATGGGCGGACTAGGAGGGTGATCGAACGCACCTTCGGCCTCCTGAAGGCCAGGTTCAGGTGCCTGCATACGACAGATGGTTCCCTATTCTACTCACCAGGAAGGTGGCCAGATCATCATCGCCTGCTCGATGCTTCACAATCTTGCTTTGCAACGCTAGGTGCCTTTTGTGCAGGAGGATGGTCCAGATGGCGGTGTTGTGGCAGCTGTGGAGCCTGTGGAGCATGTGGACAGTGATGAGGAGGACGCTGAGGAAGAAGACATAGACAACAGGGAGTCAGTCATACGGCAATATTTCCAGTGACACACAGGTGAGAACAGTTTTCTTTTTACCATTACATTCACTTTCACACTTCTACCTCTATCCTGTCTGTCAGTTCATAGCAGTATTTGGTCACTGAGTTGTACCTTTCCATTACGGTTTCACAGGTGTGGTTAGCAACGTGTGTCATCTGTTTGCATCCTTCAAGGACTTGTGATGTGTGACATAGGTATGTTGGCTTTAAAATTGGAAACGCATGTTGACACTGTCATTGATTATACATATTTACCAAATCACAGACTGACTCCAGATTGTTTTGTGGTTCAAGGGTGTTTATTTCAGTGCTCAAAAATGGAGGGGGGTAGTGATATGGTGATGGGGGGCGGTGGAGGAATGTCCATGGCAGAGTCCAGTCCATTAGTCACACAGGTGCACTGCCCATATGGACATAGGAAGTGGAGATGGGGCAGTTCCAATCGGAACAGGGTAACAAAGTGAGACAGTGGGAGGACAATCAGGGTGGTCTCATTTCCTGGCAGGGGTCTTGCCATCTTGCTCTGTCCTGTTCCTGGATCTCAGGGACCGCTTGCGGGGTGGTTGTCCATCTGCAGGAGGTGGGGTGCTGGTGTGGTGGTCCTGTGGCGGGCGTCCTGTCCACTAGCGCCGGCGGAGGTGGTGTGCAGTTCATCGTCCATGCTAGTGTCAGGGGCCCCTTGGAGTGCCACGGTGTCCCTCATGGTCTTTTGTATGTCCTTCAGCACCCCTACGATGGTGCCCAGGGTGGAGCTGATGGTTCTGAGCTCCTCCCTGAACCCCAATTACAGTTTGTCCTGCAGGCGCTGGGTCTCCTGAAACTTGGCCAGGACCGTCGCCATCGTCTCCTGGGAGTGGTGGTAGGCTCCCATGATGGAGGAGAGGGCCTCTTGGAGGGTGGGTTCCCTTGGCCTGTCCGCCCCCCTGTCGCACAGCAGCCCTCCCAGTTCCCCTGTGTTCCTGTGCCTCCGTCCCCTGGACCGTGTGCCCACTACCACTACCCCCAGGTCCCTGTTGTTGTTGGGGTGGTGGGTTATCCTGGGTTCCCTGTAGTGGTGGACACACCGCTGATTGACGTGTCCTGGGTACGGAGGTATGGGCCCGCTGGGTGGGTGCTGTGCTGGTGTTACCAGAAGGTGGAAGGTCAGTGTTGGGCTGTGCCTGTGCAAGGGGAACCGACTGTCCCGAGGCCCACGATGGTCCGGGCTGGTCATCAGGATCCAGTAGGGCAGAGCTGCTGTCGTAACTGTGTGCCTCTTCTGTGGGTGGAGTGGAGTTGTCTGGACCCTCTGGTGTGGTGACGTTCCATAGTGGTCCTGCAGGGATATAAGAGCATGATTAGTGCATGTGTGTGAGTAATGGTGTGCAATGGGTGGGTCTTTGTGTACCCCAGTGCAAGCATTCCTGTGTGTGGGTTTGTGTGATGATGGTTAGGGGGTTGTTATGGGTATGTGCAGTGAGCATGCTTTGGTGAGGGCTGACCATGCTTTGTTTTTCCATGCAGGGCTTGGTGTTGGGATGAGTGGTTTGTGTTATGAGTACATTAGTGAGGAGTTGGAGTGATAGGGGAGGGGGTGAGGGTGGGGGTGTGTGATGGCATGCAGGTAGGGTGGGGATATGATAGTTGAGATTTAACTTACCAGTGTCCATTCCTCCACCGACTCCTCCGAGGCCCTCAGGATGCATGATGGTCAAGACTTGCTCCTCCCATGTTGTTAGTTGTGGGGGAGGAGGTGGGGGTCTGCAGCCAGTCCGCTGTACCGCGATGTTGTGCCTGGATACCACAGAACGCACCTCCCCCGTAGGTCGTTCCACCTCTTCCTGATGTCCTCCCGATTTCTTGGATGCTGTCCCACTGCGTTGACCCTGTCCACGATTCTTTGCCATAGCTCCATCTTCCTGGCTATGGATGTGTGCTGCACCTGTGAGCCAAATAGCTGTGGCTCTACCAGTAGGATTTCCTCCACCATGACCCTGAGCACCTCCTCGGAAAACGGGGGGTGTCTTTGGCGTGACATGAGGTGGTGTGGGTGATGTGTGGGGTGGTGTAAGTGTTGATGTGTGTGGTGATGTGTAGTGGTGTGTGGTGTATTGTGCATGTAATGTTGTATGGGTGATGGTGTTGTGTGCCTCTGTGTGGTGGGGTTCTCAGTTGCTGTGCTTTCTGTCTATCTGGTCTTCGTCTCTGATTTTTGGTCGTAGGGGTTTGTGGGTGATGTGGGTGTGTGTTTTATATTGTGTTGTGTGTGTGGGAGTGGTGTTTGTATGTGTATCAGGTGTGCGTATTTTGAATTGTCCAATGTGGCGGTATTTTGGAGATGTGTGTATATTTTGTGCGCGGCGGTGTGTACCGCCAATGGAATACCGCGGTTGAAAGACCGCCGCGTGGATTCGTGTGTCGTGATAGCATGGGTGTGTTTCTGTTGGCGTGACGGTGGAGGTTTTGTTTTCGCCAGTTTATCACTGACCTTTGGCGTGGCGGTCTTGTGTGGGTGTCTGAATTTCGGCGTATTCCGAGATGTGTGTCATAATAGCTGTGGCGGAATTCAGCGGCCGCGGCGGTGTTTTTGCGGTCTGCAGCACGGTGGTAAGCGCCTTTTACCGCCAATGTTGTAATGAGGGCCTTTGTCTCTTAAAAGCTCATCTGTCACTTGTCAGTATCTAAAAAAAGAAGTTGGTGCAAACTACGTACATGTAATGTTTAGTTTTGTGTAATAAAATTGGTTTATAAAAATTGTTTGTTGGTAGAATTAAAAAGGTATTAGGAGATTATTTGTGAGGGGGGCCCAAAAGTCTGACTGCCTAGGGGCCTCCCCAAGTGTTAATCTGTCACTGGGTACAGAAGGCAATTAGTGGGGTCTTTAATTATGCTTTGTGAGAGTTTACGTTTTTTACTACCTCCATGATGCAAAACATAAAAAACATATCTTTAAAAGAAACGTTTTGTGTTTTACACACATCTTCAGGGTTTTAGAATGTATATACAGCATAGCAGTGTACGGGTCCGGCTTCTTGTGCCACACTATTTCTTCTTCTACGTGCAATGAGATCAGATACCCAAGGTGCTTTTGCTGATGAGGATTGCTGAGCTTGGTACACATGACAATGGATCTCACTTTTTTGCTGTGTAGCATCAGTGACCTGAGGTTGTTAGCATAATGAACGTATGTGACAAGATAGTGGAAGCCCAAAGGTACAAAAGCTATCTCGAAAAAGAACCAGTGGAAACTGGTGAAATGGTGCTACACTTGGGTGGAGGGGCATACAGTGGAGTAGTGTCTGAGTCTGTCCTTTTGTAATAGAAAATGTGAAATAAACTATATATGTGTATCTTTGCAACATGGAAACTTCTGTCATTATAGGCAAGCATCATTAGGAATGGACCGAACTGTGGCACATTGAGACTTGAAAGCAAAAGCAGCAGTCATTCAGTGGTTTTATATAGCAAGAATATGCTTTATAGTGCTCCATAAATGTATTACTCGTTTAGCAATCCTGTTAGTTGCAGTGTATATTACCCTCAACCTGCTTGTTTTTCACATCCCTTTGTAATAAAACAACTACATTGCACTTTGAAGAGTGGCCTGTTTTTACATACGAATGGTAGTCACAAGGAGGTTGATTACAGATTTCACTTGCTAATCATTAGGACATATTGGACGGTAAAATCAGTTGATTATGGGGGATATGATGTAGTATCAAGCCTTGTGGAGACAGAATATTGCCATAATATTTTGACACCTCAGCCCCTTGTATTAGAGGGTTTCCCTTTTGCGGAATAGTAGAAATCAACCTTTTTTGTTACATACGGAGGGTGGGGAACACTCCCTACACCCCAGCACTCAATCTGCTCCAGTGCATGATAACACGTACTTCAGCAGTAATCTTTCAGTTTTCACCCTTGTTGGTGCAGCCTGTGCTGCGTAACTCTAGACATGTGTTTCTCAGGGCTTAGCTTGGTCAGTATGATTGGAGGGAGTGTGAGTTTAAGATTTCTCAGCAATCACGCTGCAACATCTTGGTAAAACACATTATATGAGAAGCAGGACATGAAGGGGGCTTAAGGGGCAGTGGAAAGAGAGAGGAGTGCATATAAGTTTTAAACGAATCAATATTTATTTAATGCCTTCACAATTAGGGGTGAATGTGTATGTGTGTGCTTTGTCAGTGTGGGAATGTACAAATTACAGGTGAAATCGAACAGACACTTCACATTACCCAACTGAAGACACTTGTACTCAACTGTTCAGTACAGAATACATTTTTAGGGGGGTGTAACACCTCAAATACCCCACCTGAAGCTGCACCCTTGGTGTTATTCCTTCATCAGTAGAGAGCAACAAGTCATTGCGGAAGTGCTGGAAATGCTGCCCAAAGTATTCTCAGGGCTCTGTACCACTCACTGGGTGCAGGACCATCAACATACGCTGGTCAGCTAAGTAGCTCAAGGGAACCTTTTCAAACAGAAAGTTGTAGGGACCACACTGTCTTTCATATTACAGTACTTAATTTGCACACCCGAATGCATCATGGTAAATGGAGTGAATGATAACACTTCAGTAGAAGGCTTCAATTTTTCACCCTTGTTGGTGCAGCCTGTGCTATCTAACTCAAAAGACCTATTTCTGGATTCATTCCTTCATCAGTAGAGAGCACAAATCGTTTTGGAGGTCGTGGAAATGCTGCCCAAAGTCTTCTCAGGTCTTTGTACTACTCACTTACATGTAATGATTTGTTATGTTACAGAGAGGGGCCTCATCAGGTACTCTGTTGAATAACCCATGCAATAAACATTTTAATAAAGGAATCCTTGTTCATGAATGAAGAAAATCAAAACAAACTGATTTTGCACTAGGCTTGCTACTTATCTAATGGAACAATGATTAATCCAAACTTTCATATTTTGGCTGTGACCACCTTTCAGAGCTCTGGCTTGACTTGCTTTTTAGCTCCAACACTTGAAATCTGATTCTAAGTTAGCATCCTGTGGAGTCCCGCAGGGATCAATATTAACCCCATCAACATATATTTGCCCCTGTAGCCCAACTTTTTCCCTGTCTGGGTTTGTGCTTTTACATACATGCAGACCATACACACTAAGGGGGTCATTACAACATTGGCGGTAAAAGGCGCTTACCGCCGTGCAGAAGACTGCCAATACACCGCCGCGGCCGTGGAATTCCGCCACAGCTATTATGACACACAGCTCGGAATCTGCTGAAATTCAGACACCCACGCAACTCCGCCACACCAAAGGTCAGTGATAAACTGGCGATAACAAAACCTCCACCTCCATGCCAACAGAAACACGCCCATGCTATTACGACACACAAATCCACGCGGCGGTCTTTCAAACACGGTATTCCATTGGCGGTACACACCGCCGCGCTCAAAATACACACACATCTCCAAAACACCACCACATTGGACAGTTCCAAATACACACACCTGATACACATACACACACCACTCCCACACACCCAATACTATATAAAACACACACCCACATCACCCGCAAACCCCTACGACTGAAAAATCACGAACAAAGGCCAGAGAGAGAGCACAGAATAGACAACCCCACCACACAGAGGCACACAACACCATCACCCACACAACATCCACGCACCAAACACCACACACCACTACACATCACCACACTCATCACCACATACACCACCCCACACATCACACACACCACCCCATGTCACGCCAAAGACACCCCCGCTTCTCCGAGGAGGAGCTCAGGGTCATGGTGGAGGAAATCATCCGGGTAGAGCCACAGCTATTTGGCTCACAGGTACAGCACACATCAATAGCCAGGAAGATGGAGCTATGGAGCAGAATAGTGGACAGGGTCAACGCCGTGGGACAGCACCCAAGAAATAGGGAGGACTTTAGGAAGAGGTGGAACGACCTACGGGGGAAGGTGCGTTCAGCAGTCTCCAGGCACAACATCGCGGTTCAGCGGACTGGCGGCGGACCCCCACCTCCTCCCCCACAACTAACAACATGGGAGGAGCAAGTCTTGACCATCATGCATCCAGAGGGCCTCGGAGGAGTCGGTGGAGGATGGGACACTGGTAAGTCAAATCTTAACTATCATATCCCCCACCCTACCTGCATGCTCTCACACACCCCCACCCTCACACCCTCCCCTATCACTCCAACTCCTCACTAATGTACTAATAACACAAACCACACATCCCAACACCAAGCCTGCATGACACAACTAAGCATGGTCACCCCTCACTAAAGCATGCTCACTGCACATACCCAGAACAACCCCCTAACCATCATCACACAAGCCCCCACACAGGAATGCTTGCACTGGGGTACACAGACACCCACCCATTGCACACCATCACACACACATGCAATAATCATGCTCTTATGCCCCTGCAGGAACCCGAAGGACTGTCACCACACCAGAGGGTCCAGACAACACCACTCCACCCAAAGAAGAGGCCCACAGTGACGATAGCAGCTCTGCCCTACTGGATCCTGATGACCAGCCCGGACCATCGTGGGCCTCGGGACAGTCGGTTCCCCTTGCACAGGCACAGCCCAACACTGACCTTCCATCCTCTGGTAACACCAGCACAGCACCCACCCAGCGGGCCCAAACCTCCCTACCCAGGACAGGTCAATCAGCGGTGTGTCCACCACTACAGGGAACCCAGGATAACCCACCACCCCAACAACAACAGGGACCTGGGGGCAGTGGTAGTGGGCACACGGTTCAGGGGACGGAGGCACAGGAACACAGGGGAACTGGGAGGGCTGCTGTGCGACAGGGGGCGGACAGGCCAAGGGAACCCACTCTCCACGAGGCCCTCTCCTCCATCATGGGAGCCTACCACCACTCCCAGGAGACGATGGCCACAGTCCTGGCCAAGTTTCAGGAGACCCTGCGCCTGCAGGAGGAACAGTATTTGGGGTTCAGGGAGGAGCTCAGGACCATCAGCTCCGCCTTGGGCACCATCGTAGGGGTGCTGAAGGACATCCAGCAGACCATGAGGGACACCGTGGCACTCCAAGGGGCCCCTGACACTAGCCAGGACGATGAACTGCCCACCACCTCCGCCGGCGCTAGTGGACAGGACGCCCCGCCACAGGACCAACACACCAGCACCCCACACCCTGCAGACGGACAATCACCACGCAAGCGGTCCCTGGGATCCAGGAACAGGACAGAGCAAGATGGCAAGACCCCCGCCAGGAAATGAGACCACCCTGTTTGTCCTCCTTCTGTACCACCTTGTTACCCTGTCCATAATTAAACTGCCCCAACTCCATTCCCTATGCCCAGATGGGCATTGCATCTGTGAGACTAATAGACTGGACTCTGCCATGGACATTCCTATGCCATCACCCCTCCTCTTTTTACAACCCCCTCACATTTCTGAGCACTTCAATAAACACCCTTGAAACACAAAACAATCTTGAGTCAGTCTGTGAATGACTAATTATGTATTATCAATGACAGTGTCATAATGCGTTTCCCATAGTAAGGCTAACATACCTATGTCACACATCACAAGTCCTTGAAGGATGCAAGCAGATGACACGTTGGTAACCACACCTGTGAAACCGTAATGGAAAGGTACAACTCTGTTACCAAATAGTGATTGAAATCGACAAACAAGATAGAGGTAGACGTGTGAAAGTTAATGTAATGTTAAACATGAAAATGTTCTCACCTGTGTGTCGCTGGAAATATTGCTGTATGACTGACTCCCTGTTGTCGTTGTCTTCTTCCTCAGCTTCCTCCTCATCACTGTCCACAGGCTCCACAGGCTCCACAGCTGCAACAACACCATCATCTGGATCATCCTCCTGCAGAAAAGGCACCTGGCGTTGCAAAGCCAAATTATGGAACATGGAGAAGGCAATAATGATCTTGCACACCTTCTTCGTGAGTAGAATAGGGATCCACCTGTCATATGGAGGCACCTGAACCTGGCCTTCAGGAGGCCGAAGGTGCGTTCGATCACCCTCCTAGTCCGCCCATGGGCCTCATTGTAGCGTTCCTCTGCCCTCGTCCTGAGATTCCTCACTGGGGTCAATAGCCAGGAAAGGTTGGGGTAACCAGAGTCCCCCAATAGCCATACACAGTGCCTCTGGAGTTGACCCATCATATCAGGGATGCTGCTATTTCGCAGGATGTAGGCGTCAATCACTGAGCCAGGGAACATAGCATTTACCTGTGAGATGTACTGGTCTCCCAAACATACCATCTGGACATTCATTGAATGATAACTCTACCTGTTCCTGTACACCTGTTCATTCCTGTGGGGGGGGAACCAGAGCTACATGGGTCCGATCAATGGCACCTATGATGTTGGGGATATGTCCAAGGGCATAGAAGTCACCTTTCACTATAGGCAAATCTGCCACCTCAGGGAAAATGATGTATCTCCTTACATGTTTCAGCAGGGCATACAGCACTCTGGACAACACGTTGGAAAACATAGGCTGGGACATCCCTGATGCCATGGCCACTGTTGTCTGAAAAGACCCACTTGCAAGGAAATGGAGCACTGACAGCACCTGCACGTCAGGGGGGATTCCAGTCGGATGGTGGATTGGTGACATCAGGTCTGGCTCCAACTGGGAACATAGTTCCTGGATTGTGGCACGGTCAAACCATTAGGTGACGATGATATGTCGCTCTTCCATTGTCAACAGGTCCACCAGCGGTCGGTACACCGGAGGATTCTTCCATCTTCTCAACTGTCCCAGCTGACGGTGCCTACGAAGGACAACAGCGAAGAATCAGTCATTATTCCTCCAGGTATGTACCCACACTTACACACAAGACTACATCACTCACAGAACCCTTCCTGTATGTGTGTTGAGTGTAGGCCTAGCTATGTGTGACGCAGAGGTAAATTAAGCCATGTGGGCCCCTGAAATGGCAGCTGCCTGACCTCTAAACTGGGACAATGGGATTGTGGGGTAACTGCGCTGGCGTTGCACACCGTCGCGGTAGGCGGTCGTAGACCGCGGCGCAATACTGCATTGGTTAACTTTGGACCCTATGGGTCACAGGAGCCAATGAACAGGTGCGCCGGCGGTGATGATGCGCACCACCGCGGACGTCACCGCCGCAGACGTCACCGCCATTTTCTATCTGTTCAATCACTAGATACCTGACCTTCGACAGGAGAGGACCTACACTGCAAATGCTGCTGTGACCTCGGTCTGGAAGCGACGATGGCTGCTGCATCTGGGAAAAGGGCCCCTGCCTTCACTGCACAGGAGTTGGAGAAACTGGTAGACAGGGTCCTCCCCCGGTACAAGCTACAGGTTAGTACACAGGGAGCACATGGTATGGGCTAGGCCTGGGTGGAGAGGGCTGGTTGGAAGAGGGAAGGGGGCAGAGTTCATAGTACATTAATGCATGGGAATGAATGGGCCACATGGCCAGAGTAGGGAGAGGGCCACTCACAACGACGGTGCAGTTGTTAATGACTGTTCCTCTTTCCTTGTGCATGTCATGTAGGTCAGCGCCCACCAGAAGAGGGACATTTGGCGTGCCATCGCCAAGGAGGTCCGGACCCTGGGGGCCCACCAGAGACGGGGCACCCACTGCCGTAAGAGATGGGAGGACATTCGACGCTGCAGCAAGAAGATGGTGGAGGCTCAGCTGGGGATGGCCTCCCAACATGGGAGGGGTGCCCGTCGCACCATGACCCCCTTGATGTTCCGGATCCTGGCGGTGGCCTACCCTGAGTTGGATGGGCGCTTGAGGGCATCACAGCAGACACAAGGGGGTGAGTACACTCTCATTCTGCGGACTTTGCGTGCAGTGGAGGTGTCTGGGTGGGGAGGTGGGCTGTGGGTGTCCCTAGGCCAGGGCGAGTTCGGTAGGCAAGGCCCCTCCGTAATGTAGGCCATGTGGCACTCTACCCCACCTCAGCAGAGTGCCAAGTCGAGGTATAGTTGCCCCTGTGGCATCCATGAGCGCAGATGTCCACTATTGTCATGTAGGCCATATCCCAGGAATTGCATGTGCAGAGGACAGGAGCACGGCGTAATGCAGGGGGCTGCTGTGTCTGTCTTGTCCGCCAACGGTAGCGGTATGCCATGCACTAATACTCTCTTTCTTCTGTCTCCCCCCCTTTTTCTGCTCTCCCTGTCCTATTGTACATCAGCATCATCAGGCGGAGGTACAGTGGCACCGGAGCACGAGGGAGCTGCATCCCACATGGCCATGGAGGGCCACACCACGGACTCTGAAGGCACCATTGGGACGGAGGGCAAGGGGAGCTTCACGTCGGCCACCGGATCACCAAGCAGCGACATGGACTCGTCCACCGATGGGGGCTCCCTTGTGGTGGCGGCACCATCTGTGCGCCCCACTTCTACAGGTACAGCCTCCAACTCCCCTACCAGCACCGCCCTCCCAGCAGCCCCCCAGCGTTCGCCCCGTGCCCGCTCACCCAGGAGGGTGGGCATCACCTTCGCCCCAGGCACCTCAGGCCCTGCCACAGTCACCCCTGCTGCCCTCAGTGAGGAGGCCATTGACCTCCTCAGGTCACTCACTGTTGGACAGTCTACCATTGTGAATGCCATCCAGGGTGTAGAACGAGAGTTGCAACATGGTAATGCATTCCTGGAGGGCATTCATTCTGGTCAGGCTGTCCTTCAGCGAACCCTGCAATCTCTGGCCTCAGCACTGATGGCAGCCATTGTCCCTGTGTCTAACCTCCCCCCTCCAACCTCCTCCACCCAGACCCAATCTCCTGTACCCCAGCCCATCCCAAGCACACCTACAGACAAGCATGCCCACAAGTCAGCACACACAGGTAGCTCAAGCAAACATAGGCACCACACAACCCACAGGCACTCACGCAAGCCTCACCCACGTACAGACACAGCAACATCCATTGCCTCCACTGTGTTCCCCTCCTCCTCTTCTCCCTCCTCCCTCCCAGTCTCGTCTACACACACCTGCATGCACCACATCTACAGGCACCATGAATCGCACAAGGAGACCCAGCACCACAAGCCGCTCACCTGAACTCACCACCTCCACTCCCATTTACACGTCCCCTGTGTCCTCTCCCAGTGTGTCTGTGACGCCCCCTCCCAAAGTACACAAACACCGGCAATCACTCACCCAACATCCATCCACCTCACGACAGCCTCCAGTACCTGCACCTGCACCCAAAACACCTAAAGTGACACCTCCGACAACCACCTCCTCTTCTTCCACTCCCTGGCCCCCTCCAACTACCCATTCCAGTGTTCATCAGAAACTGTCCCTCTGTAAAGTTCACCTTTTTGCCCCCACCCTCCCTCCAATTCATCAGTCCCGTCGTAGCGCCTCAGCCAAAAAGCCTCCAATACCAGTGGTGCCTGTTCAAGGTTTGTGGAGTGCACCGGCCACCAGGGCAGGCAGTATGACCCGGAGCCAAGGCACTGGCAGCCCACCCCCTGTAAAGGCTCTAAAATTGGAGAGTGGACGACGGGACCGTGTGAAGACTCCTGGTGTGAAAACAACTCACATGGGTTCCATGGGAATCGGAGAGTCAGCTGTGACTCCACCAAAGGTGGGGAAGGGCCAGAGGAAGTCTGCCCAGCCTGTTGTGAGTGTCACGGCGGAGAAGTGCGCCATCATTTCCGGCGGTCGAGACACAACCGCCAGCACTGTCGTCACTGGTCCAGAGACCACGGCCAGAGTCATTGCCCAGGAAGGCCCAAGTATTGTCACTGGTCAGGAGACCACCGCCGGAGTCACAGCCCAGGAGGGCACAAGTATCGTCACTGGTCAGGAGACCACCGCCAGAGTCATTGCCCAGGAGGGCCCAAGTATCGTCACTGGTCCAGAGACCATCGCCGGAGTCACAGCCCAGGAGGGCCCAAGTATCGTCACTGGTCAGGAGACCACCGCCGGAGTCACAGCCAGGAGGGCCCAAGTATCGTCACTGGTCAGGAGACCACCGCCGGACTCACAGCCCAGGAGGGCACAAGTATCGTCACTGGTTAAGAGACCACCGCCCAGGAGGGCCCCGGCTGCCACAGCCCAGGTGGGCTATGATGGAACGTCATGCCACACACCAATGCCCAGTGTAGGGAACGTCATGCCACACACCAATGCCCAGTGTAGGGAACGTCATGCCACACACCAATGTCCGTACCAGAACCGCCATGGCAAAGCACCGCTGAACAGTCCTGAACTGCCATGTCAAAGCACCGCTGAACAGGGCAAAGACCGCCATGGCAAAGCACTGCTGAACAGTCCTGAACCGCCATGGCAAAGCACCGCTGAACAAGGCAAAGACCGCCATGGCAAAGCACCGCTGAACAGTCCTGAACCACCATGTCGAAGCACCGCTGAACAGGGCAAAGACCGCCATGGCAAAGCACCGCTGAACAGGGCAAAGACCGCCATGGCAAAGCACCGCTGAACAGTCCTGAACTGCCATGTCGAAGCACCGCTGAACAGGGCAACGACCGCCATGTCAAAGCACCGCTGAACAGTCCTGAACCGCCATGTCGAAGCACCGCTGAACAGGGCAAAGACCGCCATGGCAAAGCACCGCTGAACAGGGCAAAGACCGCCATGGCAAAGCACCGCTGAACAGTCCTGAACTGCCATGTCGAAGCACCGCTGAACAGGGCAAAGACTGCCATGGCAAAGCACCGCTGAACAGTCCTGAACTGCCATGTCGAAGCACCGCTGAACAGGGCAAAGACCGCCATGGCAAAGCACTGCTGAACAGTCCTGAACCGCCATGGCAAAGCACTGCTGAACAGTCCTGAACCGCCATGTCGAAGCACAGCTGAACAGGGCAAAGACTGCCATGGCAAAGCACCGCTGAACAGGGCAAAGACCGCCATGGCAAAGCACCGCTGAACAGTCCTGAACCGCCATGTCGAAGCACCGCTGAACAGGGCAAAGACCGCCATGTCAAAGCACCGCTGAACAGTCCTGAACCGCCATGTCGAAGCACCGCTGAACAGGGCAAAGACCGCCATGGCAAAGCACCGCTGAACAGTCCTGAACCGCCATGTCGAAGCACCGCTGAACAGGGCAAAGACCGCCATGGCAAAGCACCGCTGAACAGGGCAAGCACTGGGTAGGAATGAATAGACCGCCACATCAGGCATCCTTATCCCATGTGCAGCTGGCTGGAACAATGACAGGACAGGAACTTTCACGGGGAGACTCATCCAGTCCCCCTCCAGAACCAGTGGAGACCTGCATCCACTCTGTCTGTCCTGCACAGAATGAAGCACTCTGGGCACCAGTCCCCCCCAGTACCAGTGGAGACCTGCATCTATTTGAGAGACTATGGCTTTGCACTCCCCAGGATGGCACAGTGGGCACCCCACCCACTTGAGAGACTTGAAAGACTGTGGCTTTGCACTCCCCAGGAAGGCACAGTTGGCAAGCCACCCACTGTAGAGACTTGAGAGACTGTGGCTTTGCACTCCCCAGGATGGCACAGTGGGCACCCCACCCACTTGAGAGACTTGAAAGACTGTGGCTTTGCACTCCCCAGGATGGCACAGTGGGCAAGCCATCCACTGTAGAGACTTGAGAGACTGTGGCTTTGCACTCCCCAGGATGGCACAGTGGGCACCCCACTCACTTGAGAGACTTGAAAGGCTGTGGCTTTGCACTCCCCAGGATGGCACAGTTGGCAAGCCACCCACTGTTGAGACTTGAGAGACTGTGGCTTTGCACTCCCCAGGATGGCACAGTGGGCACCCAACCCACTTGAGAGACTTGAAAGACTGTGGCTTTGCACTCCCCAGGATGGCACAGTGGGCAAGCCACCCACTGTAGAGACTTGAGAGACTGTGGCTTTGCACTCCCCAGGATACATAAATGGGCATGGAGCCCCGTCATGGATCTGGCTTTGCAGTCATCCGTTTGAGGTGCCCCCCCTTCCCTTCCCCCTGAGGTGCCTGTAGTATTTCTATCTGATGCCCCGGCAGTGTTCTCTCCGATTGTGGTCAGGTATCCTTTGTGGGCCTTGCCCATGCATTTTTGGACTGTTGGTGCATGGACATTGTTGTGTACATATCTGCACTACTTCTCGTACTGTATATTATTATGACTGATTTTCATATATATCTGTATATTTTTGTATGACATGTATATTGGCACATTACAATGTTTGACCAAATTTCGCTTTGTCTTTTCATTCTTCCAGGGGTCTTGTATGTTGTTACTGTGATTTTTGTGAATGCATTGGTGTGTATGTTGTAGTATTCGAGGTTGGGGGTGGGGGTGTTTGGTGGGTGTCCCCCTAACTTTTGCCTACCCCCTCCCCCATGTCGTAGGTGCAGTACTCACCTTTGTCTTCGGCGCCTACGTAGATGATGGTCGTAGAGGAGCAGAAACACAAGGGCAGGGAGTATTTGGAGTTCCGGATCCATGGAGTCCTCGTTCCTCGTGAGATGTGTTCAGGTGAGCGTTTTCCCATTGCCAAAGCTGTTTCCGCCGTGTTTTTATCCACGGTGAATCCGCCCCGGAAAAGGTGGAGGATTGGCGAGTCGTGATACTATGGGTGGTACATTGTCTTCCGCCTGTCTGTTGGCTGTGACCGCCGCGCTGCTTGTCAGTACCGCCGTGGCGGGCGGTGTGTTAAAGTGGCTGTCTTTGTTGCCGGTTTCCGCCAGTCATAATTCCAATTTTTTTACCGCCGGCCTGTTGGCGGTTTTACCGCCGCTTTAACACCGTCCGCCAGGGTTGTAATGACCACCTAAATCTTTAAGCTTCACTAGTCAGCCCGTTCACAACTGACTTCCGCACCTGTTTGCATTGACCTGGCAGCTACTGTCTTGACAATGGCTACTGGATGGCCTCCAATATCTTGGAAATTTATCCCTCAGAAACAACACATATGAATCACCAGAAATGTCATTCAGACATTTAACAATTCTATCTGCCAAATGTTATGGGCTCGTGCCTGAAGCCCTCAAAGGTGTTCCACAACTTATTCATGACGTCATTTTAGAAAATTATGTCTCCAGGATTTCAAGCATGTGTTTCTGAAAACTCAAGCTTTTCATAAAAAATCTGTATGTTATTGATAATTGCCACAATATCCTAGTTGTTTTGGCTTTAGTTTAATCTTGTCTGGACTATAGCAATGCCTGCTATATGCAGTTCCCAAATTTTTGAAGCGCCTACAGCTCCTGCAAAACATGGCTGCCTGCCTGTGCACTGCTTGCCCATTAAGAAGAGGATCGTATTTAAGGACATGATCATCACCACATTTTTGTGCCACCTCTCACTGTTTACTCTTCCATGCTTTTTCTCTTGGAACTCCCCAAACCTAAGAAAAAAACTTTCAGAGATAGCATTTTTTTTCACGCCCACAGACAGGGAGTGGTACTATCTGATGAACTCTGGTCTTCCTCGGCCCTTTCAAAAATGTATCTTTTTAGCCTCTCGGATTAAAATCTGCAAAATCATGCAAAATCATTCAGTAACTTTTACCCCCGGACTATTGTTTTATTACATTGACTAAAACAATATAGTCATCATTACTCAAGCAGCAAAATTATGTAAAATGGAACTGCCCTGAGTTTCTACCAGCACAAAGAAACGTGGTCTCAGATAAACATTTTTAGGCCATTTTGTTTTGAAACATAGAAGTGAGACATGGTTGAAGGACAGAATTTAGCACATTTTGAGCTGCAGGACACTGAGAAACCAAAGTGTGCATGTCATTTTTAGGTAGCAGCTTACCAGACAGTGCAGCTGTCTGGGTGTGCTAAAGACATCTTAGGGAAGTTCAGAAAGTTGACCAAGCTGTTGGCTTTGGCATTTGTAACTCACATTTTCTGGCTTTCAATTTGCTGACTAGGCACTCCAGGTTCACTTTGTCCCTCCCAATGCCCAATCAGTGTTCAATGTATTCTTCCACAATTTTGTTTCTGTGAACAGACCTTTGAATCTTGTTCTTAACCTGTCACATTAGCCGTGCACTTAAAGACAGAGTTCAAATGTCAAGCTGTGTCTTAGAGGGAGCCTGGTGTTTATTTTGCTTTTAGCTGACTTCAAAGTGAGACACATAGAGATAAGTGACTTGCCCAGAATCAGAGGATGTTGCAGCGGTGACGCTGTTGCTAGACTCGTTGATTTTACAGGGAACATCTTAAAGTTTTCATGCAAATTAGAGGTTCTTATATTCTGAAACATGGAAGAATGTGTCCACCACTTACTGCAAAATGCATTTCCCATAGTTGCACAATGCAACGGGTGATGGAAACAACAGTAGCTGATGGTAACAACAGTAGGTGATGGGATGGAATAAGTGCACACTTAATGCTCAGGCAGCACCCTCTATGTGCACGCCATCAATAAATAACATATACATTGTTAAACATTCCAAACAGCAGAGAAACGTTGTGCTTCCGCCTTCAAATCTCCTCACAGTGCCATGATAGGCAGCCTTGTGGTAATGTGCAAATCTGACTGCAAATAGCCCTATGGGCTCCTTTCTTCTGACGGAGCCTGAAACTCAATGTTTTCTCACTGAAGGCAATAGTAGGCGCTACAATTATGTCACACCGGGACCATTCCAGTGCATTGCACATTATCATGGTAAACTGCCCTTCAGCACCCAGTTTCTTTATTGGAACACCTAGGCCCTCATTACGAGTTTGGCAGTCAGCGCACCGCCATATTACAAGTCCTGGAAAGGTACATGCAGAACACAGCCAAGTCACAGTTCGGCCTGCCACAGCAGATGTGCTCGTGTGCCAGGCAGCCTGGTGGTCAGGCAGCATCCCATGACCATATTACGAGGTTGGCAACCACCAGGATTTCCGAGGCAGAACCACTGCCACCAATAGCCTGGCAGAAACTAACAATATAAAGGGAACACCTACTTTCAGGAACACAGGCATGTCCGTAGGAGCCATGGCACTCGAATTGCAACTCCTTCCAATCCTTTACCTGGTCCTGCAAGTCCGGGACCAGCTACGGCGACCATGACACCAACCATCAATACACCAGCCTGGCACACAGTGGAGGGAATGACCTTAGTACACTCATACGACACGGGAAGTCAAGCCCACACACATACGCAAACAAACACCCCTACCAACACACACACACACGCACACACACACACACACACACACATACACACACCAATACCCCCACACACACACCAATACCCACAACCACCACACATACATGGAGAATGAAAGCCAGGACTAGGTAGGTAACAACGACACCAACGGCAAAGTGTGCCACAACAAATGTACATACAGGCCCAAGAGCAGTCCAAAATCTATAGTGCCCTGAGCACACTGGGCACAAGATGACTCCCCAACTTGACTCCTGACTGCAAAGTGAGGACCTCTACAAGGCAGGGGCATCAATGGTGAATGCAGGCACCTCAGGGCTGAAGGGGGTGGGAGTGGTGGGGGTCCTTGGGCTTGGAGGGGGGTCCTTCCGTCTGGGCCTGGAGGGAGTCCTTAGGCTGCCCTTAGATGGGGGGTCCCTGGGCTTGCCCTTGGATGGGGGGCTTAGCAAGGGGGGGGTTGGCTTGCCTCTGGATGGGGGGCTTACAAAGGAGGGTGGGTATGGGCTTGGCCTTGGAAGTGGAAGGAGTGGGCTTGGCCTGGGAAGAGGTGGGAGTAGACTTGGACTTGGGTTTGGCAGCAGGAGAAGTGTTTGTGACAGGGGTGGAAGTGGCAGGTAGTGGAAGAGCAGAGGAAGTGGTAGACTGGGATTCGAGAGGGTGGGCAGATGAAGGGTGGTAGGGTGCTTGGGGAACAGAGACTGGGTCAGTGTGGGGAACAGGGAAAACTCTTGTAGGAAACCTTTTGGGGAACACATGGGAGGTCACTGGAAAGACATTTGAAAATGAAGGGAGTGGGTATGGTTGTGAGGTGTGTATGTGGATGTGCCATGGGTGCAGATGCTTGGGTTTATGAAATGTGTATGCTGGGGGACTGTTGGGTGGGTGAGTGTGTGCATTTAGATGTACTGGGAGGAGGTGGGGAGGAAATGCAGGGAGATGGTGGGTGGAAGTGTGAGTGTATGTAGGGGTGGTGTCTGCAAGTAGGGTGGATGTGCTGCATGTGGGTGTGTTGATAGTTGTGGTGTCTGCACCAGTGGTGTATGGGGTGCATGGGTTGGGGTCAGAAGATGTGGTGAAAGTGTCAGTGAGGGCACATGTGGCAGGAATAGTGACTGATGTGATGCTGACTGCAGGTGTGAGTGTTGTGTCAACTGTGAGGGGGAGGTGATTGGGGAGTTGATGCAGGCTGTGGATGTTGACAGGTCTGCATGTGTGTGTTGAGTGTGTGCATGATGATGGTGGCGTCTGTGGTGCCTATGTTTCTCCTTGCGTAGCTTGTCTGTTGATGTGGATGCATGTGGGTCAGTAGATTTGCCTTGGATGGGTGAGTGGAGAGGGATTTGGGATTGGGAGCAGGTAGCTGGAGGGGGGACGGAAGAAGAAGGGACTCTGGCTGCCATCAACGAGGAGGCCAGAGCCTGAAACGATATCTGTAGGCCAGACAAGGCACTGTAAATGCCTTCCAGGAACGCATTGCACTGTTGCATCTCGTATGCTAGTCCTGGGATGGCATTCATGATAGTTGTCTGCCCCACAGAGATGGGCCTCAGCGGGTCAATAACCTCCTGATTGAGGGCAGCAGGGCTGACCGGGGCAGGGGCAGAGGTGCCTGCGATAAAGGAGATGTCCATCCTCTTGGGTGAGCGGGCACGGGCAACTGGGTGGTAAGCTACAGGGAGGGTGGTGCTGGTATGGGGGTGGTGGACAAGGATGGTGCTGGGGTGGGCCCAGATGGGTCCGCCACTGCCAGGGAGCCACCATTGGAGGAGGAATCTAAAGATGTAGTGGTCGATAAGGTCTCCCCCATGGCACTCCCCTCGCCCTCCATCCCACTGGTTGCCTCAGCACCTCTGGTGTCACTCTCCTGGGTCCTGTGGGCTGCAGCTTTCCCACTCGCCGGTACCCCTTCTCCTTCACCAGATGATGCTGATGCTGATGCACACAAAGACAGAGGAGGACAGGGAGGGAGAGAAAGAAAGACAGGATGCAATCGGTCAATGCCAGCACAACCGTTACACAGGGTAGAACAGCAGCATTTGATGCCAAGCCATTATACAGTATGGTCACCTCTGAACATCCTACAACTTCAGAACACCATGGGGAAACAGTTGTGGACCTGCCTGGCATATCTGCCCTGGATACCGGCTCCTACAGTGCATTTGTGTGGAGCTGGCATCTGTTATTCCCTGTCTTGCTGTCCTTTCAGGACAATGTTGTTGTGTTCTGTGCTCCCTTCCTGGGCTGTTGCCTCCATTGACACATATGTCCAGCCACTGCCTGCTCCCCGATTGACCTCCCGCCATTTTGCTCCCCCCGCTGTCACCCTCCCATGAATGTGCTGGGCGATGGGTTGCCACTTGTACACGTGTTGGCAGTTTCATACATACTCATGGCAAATAAACACATAGACATGGACTGTGCTCAGTTGTTTATTTGTGATGCACAAGTGTGAGGGGTGATGAGTGGGCTCATGGCAGCGGAGATCATCAGTATGGTAAGGGCAGTTGTAGGTAGTCCAAGACCAGTCTGCTTGCCATGGGTAGACGGAGATATGGTTAAGGACAGTCAACAGGGTGTCACACACAAGGGAAAATGTTGAGAAGAGGGTCACTTCCTGCCGGTGGTCGTGGTCTGGGCATCATGTCCTGCTGGTTGTCTACTTGGACTTCCTTGCTTGCATTGGGGTTCTACAGCTACAGAGGTAGGGATGCTTGTGTCCTGCAGGACCTGTGGCAGGGCTTCCATGGCTCTGGTTGCGCTGACGTGGAGGGCTGTGATGGGATGTGGTCTATGGTGGGGGCCTGCTGGAGGGTAGTGGACTCATGAATGACAGTGGTTAGGTGTCACAGTGCCCTTTCCTCGGGATCTGCACGCTGCTGAACAAAAGGCCCACCTCCCGGCATCACCAACTTAGAAAGCTATCAGAGCACAGAGTTATGATGAAGCCAGGCGGGGAAGGGAATTAGGGTAGGGAACTTCAGGGAGAGAGATTTGAAAAGAAACGGTTAGAACAAATATGCATATACTCATTCATTACAGTATAAACTCACCAATAGACTCTTGAATAAAGGCGTCTCCGTGGTATCAGATTGAGACCCTTTGTGAATTGGGCATAGTCCCTTCTTTGAATCATGGAACAAGAACAAACTGCAACCTCTGAACCTAGAGATGGCAAGAGCTTTGGACTATGGTCATACTCTGAATATCAATCACGTAACAATTATGCATTTTTAACATAAACGTTTGATTTCAGCCTAGAACTTCTCAAAGACTTAAATATGTATCTCACATATTATACTTCCCCAAAAACAATTAAACTATAATTTGCTTACCTCCAAAACATTTTCATATTTACTACTAAGGCCTGAAAGTTTTACTCTTAGAACTTGAAGCGCTTTGTTCGTTGGGCAGAAGGGCCTTGTTTGTTGTTCATAAAGCACTTTGATCATCATACATGATGGGCTTTGTTCATTATGCCAGAGAGCGCTTTTACTTAATTTGTCTGAAGTGATACGCTCGTTGTCCTAAGAGGCGCTTTACTCATGTGGCCTGAAGCGTTTTGATCCTTGTGACAAGACCGCTTTACTCATGTGGCCTGAAACGCTTTGATTGTCGTGCAAAGGGCGCTTTACACTTGTGACCTGAAGTGCTTTGCTCGTTGTGCTAAGGGGGCGCTTTACTCATGTGGCATGAAACGCTTTGACCGTCGTGCCAAGGTCGCTTTACTCGTGTGGCCTGAAACGCTTTTGATTGTCGTGCCAAGGGCGCTTTACTCGTGTGGCCTAAAGCGCTTTTGATTGTCTTGCCAAGGGCACTTTACTCTTGGGGACTGAAGCGCTTTGATTATCGTGCCAAGGGAGCTTTACACGTGTGGCCCGAAGCGCTTTGCTTGCTGTGCTAAGGGGTGCTTTACTCATGTGGTCCGAAGCGCTTTGATCGTCGCTTCAAGGCTGCTTTCCTCATTTGGCTTGAAGCATTTTTATTGTCGTGCCAGGAGCGCTTTACTCTTTGGACTGAAATCGCTTTGCTCATTGTGCTAAGGGGCACTTTACTTTTGGAAGTAACAACTCCCTTCAAGATTGGGCTCATCAAGACCTTACCGCTACGAGTACGACCTACTCGTATCTGAATTCACCACGGTAACAGGGATACTCCGATTTGCTGTCAATCTGCCATGCAGGAAATCTGCTCTTCTTCAGAGGAACCCCCCCTAGGTCTGACTGCATCGAAGTCTTCAAAATAGTGAGCAATGTGCTTTGGTGTGGCTGGGCTTTATAGGCCTGCCACACCCTAAGATGGCCACTGCCTCTAGAAACCTGGTAATTGTAGTCTATTCATAGAATAGCACTGATAAGAGCATCTTGTCCACCAATGTCCTGACCCTGCAGCTACATGAGCTTTACCACAGGGCAGGTGATGCTGATAACCACTTCTAGAGCAAGAGGGGATGACAAGTGGTGCGAATGAAGCACCGCAAATACGCACAGCGGAGTTTTGGGCGGAACCTGGACCATGCACAGCCTTATTCCTGACATTACACCCCTCTCCCAAGCGCGGTCCAGGGCCCTGCTTATCAGGATGGAGGAGATGAAAGCGTCACACCAAACGTGGTGCATGGACACGTCTTGCAGGTTCCCATGAGTCATTTTCCGGTCCCTATCCCTTCCAGGACACTAAGGGGCATATTATTACTCTGTTTGCGCCGCATGTGCGCCAAAAAATTTAATGCACATTCGGAGCAAACTGTGTACCATATTTAATCTTTGACGCCCGAGCCCGCGGATATCAAAATTCCCTCGGGTGCGTCATTATTTGGATGCAGGAAACTGCCTTGCATTAATGACATGCAAGGTAGGCGTTCCCGCCCCAAAAATGACTTTAAGGCCTGTGAGCCTTATTTATACTCCTGCGTCATGTTGACGCACAGGAGGGGGCGGGCCTTAAAAAACGACGCACAGCCTGACATGTGTAGTTTTTTAACGCCTGGGTGAGGGCAGGTGTTAAGGGACCTGTGGGCTCACTTCCATGGTCTCTGACCATGGAAGGAGTCCAGAGGTGCCCTTTCCTGCTCCCAGGGACACCCCCTGCCACCCTCGCGCACCCCAGGAGGACACCCATGGAGGGGGGGACCCATCCCAGGTAAGTACAGGTAAGGTGAGGTAAGTATTATTTTTTTAAAGTGGCATAGAGGGGCCTAATTTGGGCCCCCCTACATGCCACTGTACCCAATGACCATGCCCAGATAGTAGTAATTTCAATGGGGGTTGTGTGTCAAAAAATGGTGCAAGTCCGGTTTGAGGCACGATTTTTGCCTCAAACCTGACTTACACCATTTTTTTACGCACAACCCCCATTTTCCGCTACTCCGCCGCTGCCTGGTTTGAGTGATTTTTTCTTTTTACTCTGACCAGTCCGCAGCGCCGGCTAACGTCATTCTTTAAATAAGCTGCCCGCATGGCACGTAGGAATGGCATTAGCCGGGGGAATTTTTTTTTGCCGCAACCCAGCGCCGATGCTGGTTTGCGTCAAAAAGTATAAATATGGGCCTAAGTACCAAATATAGACGATATCTATAGTCTAAGATAGATCGCACCTCATACTCCCAATGACCTTGGACTAATAGAGGAGCAGGTTGTGTGACACTTGAGAGAGAAGCAGGTTTAAGAAGTGAAGTGTGAAACACCGGATGAATTTTCAAGGACGATGGCAATTTTAGTTTATATGTTACAGGGTTCACTTGTCGCAGAACTTCATAGGGCCCTATGAATCTTGGATGAAACATATTTTTAGTTTTGAATACAAAGTTTTTTCGTGGATAACCAAACTCTATCTTTGTCTGTATACCGATGACCAGGCTGGTGTTTTTTGTCATATTGCATTTATATTTTGTTTTTGCTTGGTGTAGATTTGTTTGCAATTGTGAATGTACCTTTTTCATGTGTGTTAACATGTCCATGACTTCTGGAGTGGTTTGAGTAGAAGCAGGTAGCGTAACTGGCAAAATGTGCAGATGACGCCCATATAAACCATAGAAAGGAGTTGAGTTTATTGAAGAGTGGTGAGAGTTGTTATAAGCCAGTTCTGCAAGCTGCAAGAGATCCAGCCAGGTTTTAGGAGACTTTGTTGCGTAACATCGTAAGTATTGTTTTAGAGTTTGGTTCAGTCTCTCTGTTTGACCATCTGTTTGTGGATGATAACTAGTGGATAAAGTCAAATCAATTCGTAAAGCCTTGCACCATTGCTGCCAAAAACGTGCATAAAATTGTGTTCCTCTATCAGAGAGGATGACTCTTGGGAGTCCATGAAGGCAAACAACATTTTCTAAGATGATAGTTGCTAAGGTGCCGGATGTTGGGAGACCTTTACATGCAATGAAATGAGCATATTTGGTAAGACTATCCACCACCACTAAAATGGTTGAAAATTGCTTTACTTGAGGAAGACCAGTAATAAAATCCACAGAGATATGTTCCCATGGATGATTGGGAACGGGTAGAGGTATCAATAGACCTTTAGGCTTGCTATGTTCGCTTTTGCATCTTGAACATACTTCACGTGATTGTAGCATTTGCTTTAGTCATAAACAAATGTAGGCCACCAAAAATACCTTCTCTAGAGCTCAAGTGTTTTTTGAGGACCTGGATGACCTGCCAGAGGATGACTATCAACCAATGAAAAGCTGTCTCTCTTAACTCTTCAGTAGGCAGGAATACTCAAGATTTGTATAGAGGTAGGCCTTGTTGAATGGACCTTTTGGTGTCTTGCTGTAACCACTCTTGCCACTTGGTGATGAGAAAATGATTACGAATGAGATCAAAGAACTTCTCGGCTGCAATTAAACACAACACTTTTGAAGGCGTTATAATAGGCATGGGTTTTTGTTCAGTATTTGTGATCGAAGAATCTTGTCTAGTCAATGCATCGGCCTTACGATTATCTACTCCTGGTCTAAACGTCACTATGAAATCAAATTCTGAAAAGAATAACATCCATCTCAGTTGCCTGGGAGTTAATATCCTGGCAGAGCTCATAAATTGTACGTTTCTATGGTCAGAGAATACAGTTATGGTGTGTTTTTCTCCCAATAGATAATGGTGGTCATTACAACCCTAGCGGCGGTAAAACCGCCAACAGGCCGGCGGTAAAAAAAATGGAATCACGACCGTGGCGGAAACCGCCAACATAGACAGCCACTATAAGACTCCGACCACCACGGCAGTACAAACAAACACCGCTGCGGTAACCGCCAACAGACAGGCGGAACACAATGTACCGCCCACAGTATTACAACAGTCCAATCTGCCACCTTTTCCAGGGATGATTCACCGCAAACAAAAACACGGCGGAAACAGGACTTGGAAGGGAAAACGCTCACCTCTACACACCCCACGATGAACCTGGACGCCATGGAACTGGAACTCCACATACTCCCTGCCTTTGTCTTCCTGCTCCTCTACCAGGAGCACGAACGCTGGTGGCGAAGACCACGGTGAGTACTGCACCTACGACACAGGGGAGGGGAGGGAAAAAAGAGTGACACACACACGCAACATGCAACACCCCCACCCCCACCCTCACCCACTACAACACACACACTAATACATCATGATACATTACGGTTACACCTCCAACCCCCCTGGAAGAATGCAAAGACAAAAGGAAATGAGGTGAACGATTGTAATCTATTAAAATTCAGCACTCAAAAAATATATATACACTATTAACAAATATATACACCAAGAATACAAGTCCAAGGTACTCCACCATTAAAGTCCGTGGACCACTGGGCCCAAAATGCATGGGTGAGGCCCACACAAGATACCTGATCAAAACAGAGAGAACACTGCTGGGGCATCAGTTCAAAATCCAGCAGGCACCTCAAGGGGAAGGGAAGGGGGGGCATCTCAGCCGGATGAGTGCACAACACCAGATCCACGAGGGGGTTCCATGTCCATTGATGTATCCTGGGGAGTGCAAAGCCACAGTCTCACAAGTCTCTCAAGTGGGTGGTTTGCCCACTGCTTTATCCTGGGGAGCGCAAAGCCACAGTCTCACAAGTCTCTCCAGTGAGTGGGTTGCCCACTGCTTTATCCTGGGGAGTGCAAAGCCACAGTCTCTCAAGTCTCTCCAGTGGGTGGTTTGACCACTGCTTTATCCTGGGGAGTGCAAAGCCACAGTCTCTCAAGTGGATAACAGTCTCCACTGGTTCTGGAGGGGGCTTTGTGCCCAGAGTGCTTCATCCTGCCAAGGACTGAGGTAGTGGATGGAATACTCCACTGGTTCTGGAGGGGGCATGATGCCCACAGTGCTTCATCCTGCCAAGGACTGAGGTAGTAGTTGCCTTTCTCCACTGGTTCTGGAGGGGACTTGGTGCCCAGAGTGCTTCATCCTGCTAAGGACTGAGGTAGTGGATTCCTTTCTCCACTGGTTCTGGAGGGGGCTTTATGCCCAGAGTGCTTCATCCTGCCAAGGACTGAGGTAGTGGATGCCTTTCTCCACTGGTTCTGGAGGGGGCTTTGTGCCCAGAGTGCTTCATCCTGCCAAGGACTGAGGTAGTGGATGTAATACTCCATTGGTACTGGAGGGGGCTTTGTGCCCAGAGTGCTTCATCCTGCCAAGGACTGAGGTAGTGGATGCCTTTCTCCACTGGTTCTGGAGGGGGCTTTGAGCCCAGAGTGCTTCATCCTGCCAAGGACTAAGGTAGTGGATGCCTTTCTCCACTGGTTCTGGAGGGGGCTTGGTGCCCAGAATGCTTCATCCTGCTCGTGGCGGCCCCTGTAGCATTGGAGCTTTTGGCGCTCATTGGCCTGTGGTGCTGGTGGCGGCGGCGTCCTGTTAAGTGGTGCTTGTGGCGACGGTGTCCTTGGCAGATGTGCTGGTGGCGGCGGTGTCCTTGGCAGTGGTGCTTGTGGCGGTGGTGTCCTTGGCAGCAGTGCTTCTGGTGACAGTGTCCTTGGCAGCGGTGCTGGTGGCGGTCTTGTCCGCCGTGCAGGTTTTCAGCGACTTGCGTGTCTTTCTGTGCCCCTTTCCCACCTTGGATGGTGGCGCAGCTGTCTTCCCCCTCCCAACTGTACTCCTGGGAGAGGCTTTGGTGGTAGATGTTTTGCCTTTCTCCCGCCGGGCACTGGCCAACATTTTATGCTTTTGAGGTGGGGGACTGTCCGTGGTCTAGCTCCTTGGCACACTGGCTGCCCTGCTGCTTGGCACACTCCAGAAGCCAGTTACTGCTGGCACAACTGTGCCCGGTGATGTGGTGGCTGAGGTGCTGGATTGGGACCTGGAAAGGCGGGCCATAGGGGACTGAAGGGGTGGAGGGGGTGAGGGGAAGAGGTCAAGGTTTGACAAGAAAAGTTTTTGGGACACACTGGGACGGGTAGATGCAGGGGGTTTGGGAGTGGAGAAAGAGGTAGTGGTTGTGGGAGGTGTACGTTTGCTGATTTTGGGTGAAGGTGCATGGGATGGAGGCTGTCGCGAGGTGGATGGCTGTTGGGTGGGTGTGTGGCTGCATTTGTGTACCTTGGGAGGTGGGCTCACAGACACACTGGGAGCGGACACATGTGATGTGTGAATGGTAGTGGGGGTGGTGAGTGCAAGTGAGCGAGGTGTGGTGATGGGTGTGCTGGTGATGTACATAGTGGATGAAGATGTAGTGCATGCAGGTGTGAGTGGAGACGAGACAGGGAGGGAGGCGGGAGACGAGGAGGAGGGGGACACAGGGGAGGCAGTGGATGTTGGTATGTGTGCATGGGTATGATGCTTGTGTGAGTGCCTGTGGGATGTGTGGTGCTTATGTTTGCCAGAGCTTCCCTTGTGTGTTGAGGTGTGTGCATGCTGGTCTGATGGTGTGCTTGGGATAGGCTGAGGTACAGGGGATTGGGTCTGGGTAGAGGAAGTTGGAGGGGGGAGGCTGGACACAGGGACAATGGCTGCCATCAGTGCTGAGGCCAGAGTCTGAAAAGCTCGCTGTTGGGTTGCATGACCAGAATGAATGCCCTCCAGGTATGCATTGGTCTGTTGCAACTGCCTCTCTACCCACTGGATGGCATTCAAAATGGTAGACTGCCCAACAGTGAGGGATCTGAGGAGGTCAATGGCCTCCTCACTGAGGGCAGCAGGGCTGACTGGGGCAGGGGCTGAGGTGCCTGGGGCGAAGGAGATGCCAACCCTCCTGGGTGAGTGGCCACGGGGAACACGCTGAGGGGCTGCAGGGAGGGCGGCACTGGTGGGGGGGTGGCGGCTGTACCTGTAGATGTGGTGGGCACAGAGGGGCCCACCACCGTAAGGGAGCTTCCATCAGAGGAGGAGTCGGTGTTGCTGGTCTCAGCTCCTGACCCTGCCGTGGAGCTCCCCTTCCCCTCCGTCCCACTGGTGGCTTCAGACTCCGCTGTTTTGCCCTCCAGGGCCATGTGGGATGCAGCTCCCTCCTGCTCCGGTGGCACTGCTCATCTGCCTGATGATGCTAATGCACACAAGAACAGTGAGAACACAAAAAGGGGGGGGAGACAGAAGAAAGACATGTTGAGTGCATGCAATACTGCTACCGTTGGTGGACACTACAGACACAGAAGCCCCCTGCACTACGCCGTGCACTTTGAGTTCCCTAATTAATCACAGGGACATGGGTTACAAGGCCTATGCCCAATTGCTGCACACATGGAAGTCACAGGAGCCTGACTAAGTGTAGTTGGCTCTGAACACAGGTGAGGTGGGGTGCCACATGGCCTGCCTTATGACGGGACCTTGCCTACTAAACTCGCCCTGGCCTAGGGGAACTCACAGCCCACCTCCCCCACCCAGAGACCTCCACTGCGCGCTGAATCTGCTGAATGAGAGTGTACTCACCCCCTTGGGGCTGCTGTGATGCCCTCAAGAACCCATCCAACTCCGGATACGCTACCGCCAGGATCCGGAACATCAGGGGTGTCATGGTGCGACGGGCACCCCTCCCACGTTGGGAGGCCATCCCCAGCTGGGTTTCCGCTGTCTTCTTGCTCCAGCGGCGGATGTCCTCCCATCTTTTCAGGCACTGGGTGCTCTGTCTGTGGTGGACCACCAGGGCCCGGACTTCCTTGGCAATGGCACGCCAAATATCCTTCTGAGTGCTTCATCCTGCCAAGGACTGAGGTAGTGGATGCCTTTCTCCACTGGTTCTGGAGGGGGCTTTGAGCCCAGAGTGCTTCATCCTGCCAAAGACTAAGGTAGTGGATGCCTTTCTCCACTGGTTCTGGAGGGGGCTTGGTGCCCAGAATGCTTCATCCTGCTCGTGGCGGCCCCTGTAGCATTGGAGCTTTTGGCGCTCATTGGCCTGTGGTGCTGGTGGCGGCGGCGTCCTGTTAAGTGGTGCTTGTGGCGGCGGTGTCCTTGGCAGATGTGCTGGTGGCGGCGGTGTCCTTGGCAGTGGTGCTTGTGGCGGTGGTGTCCTTGGCAGCAGTGCTTCTGGTGGCAGTGTCCTTGGCAGCGGTGCTGGTGGCGGTGGTGTCCTTGGCAGCAGTGCTTCTGGTGGCAGTGTCCTTGGCAGCGGTGCTGGTGGCGGTCTTGTCCGCCGTGCAGGTTTTCTTCTGGTGGGAGCTGACCTACAGGAATAGTACAGGGGAAAAGGATAAGATATAACCATCTGCACCATCACAGTCATTGGCCCGCATCCCTACCCTTGCCATGACGCACATGCACTCACTGTCGTTTCATGCACGCCTCATTCTCCCCCCCCATCTTCCATCCACACCACTCCACACAGGCATTGCCCATTCGGCATGCTCACACTGTACTTGCCTGTTTGTCTGGAGGACCGTAGAGTAGTGTGTACTGGGGGAGGACTCCATCCACTAGTTTCTCCAACTCCTCCGTGCTGAAAGCAGGGGCCCTTTCCCCAGACTCATGAGCCATTGTCTCTTCCAGACTGATGTCACAGCAGCACTTGCAGTGTAGGTCCTCTCCTGTCGAAGATCAGGTCTGAAGTGATTTAACAGAGAGAAAATGGTGGTCACGTCCACGGCGGTGCGTACCGTCACCGTCGCCGTACATCATCTTTGGCTCCTCAGACACATAGGGTCCAATGTTAACCAATGCAGGATTGGGCCGCGGTCTTTGACCGCCTACTGCGACAGTGTACAACGCCAGCGTATCCTCATATCCCCTTGTCCCACATTACAGGTCAGGCAGATGCCATTTCAGGGGGCCACATGGCATTAATTTTAAAAGTGTCACACATATATAGGCCTTGCATACACACTAATACACGCACATAGCGGTTTTAAAAAATTGAGGAATAAAGTTGTGTTTACGTACCTCAATGTTGGTTGACTTTCTGCTCGCTGTTCTCCTCCATAGAGCACGTCCGCTGGGGCAGATGAGGAGGTGGCGGCATCCTCCTGTGTACAGACCACTGGTGGACCTGTCGACAATGGAGGAGCGACATGTAATTGTCACCTACAGACCTGATCGTGCCACAATCCTGGAACTGTGTGACCAGTTGGAGCCAGACCTAATGTCAGCAATCCGCCATCCCACAGGAATCCTCCCTCTAGTGCCAGTGCTGTCAGTACTCCATTTCCTGGCAAGGTGGTGTTTTCAAACAACAGTGGCCATAGCATAAGGGATGTCCAAGCTTATGTTTTCCAATGTGTTGTCCAGAGTGTGGCCCTGCTGAAACACATGCGCAGCTACGTTGTTTTTCCTCACGTGGAGGATTTGCCTACAGTGAAAGGTGTCTTCAATGCCCTGGGACATATCCCCAACATCATAGGTGCCATTGATGGGACATATGTGGCCTTGGTCCCCCCGCAGGAGTGAACAGGTGTACAGAAACCGGAAGAGTTACCATTCAGTGAATGTGCAGATGGTGTGTTTGGCCGACCAGTACATCTCCCATGTGAATGCGAAGTTTCCTGGCTCAGTGGATGATGCTTACATTTTGAGGAATAGCAGCATCCCTTATGTGATGGGGCAACTCCAGTGGCACTGTGTGTGGCTATTAGGTGAGGACATGGAGCCTATACAGTGTGACTAGGTGTCTGGGTCTGGGGATGTCACTAAGAGTTAGTGTGTGTCTAACAGATTTCCCTCGACATTTGCAGGTGACTCTGGCTAACCCAACCTGTCATGGCGACTGACCCCAGTGAGGAATCCCAGGACAAGGGCTGAGGAATGCTACAATGAGGCCCATGGGTGAACTAGGAGGGTTATAGAGAGGACCTTCAGCCTCATAAATGCCAGGTTCAGGTGCCTCCATCTGACAGGTGGTTCCCTATTCTACTCACCAAAGAAGGTGTGCCAGATCATCGTGGCCTGCTGTATGCTTCACAACTTTGCTTTGTGGCGACCGGTGCCTTTTCTGCAGGAAGATGGTCCAGATGGAGGTGTTGAGACAGCTGTGCAGCCTGTGGACGGTGAAGGAGAGGAAGCAGAAGAAGAGGACATCGACAACAGAAACACGGTGATTCATCCATATTTCCAGTGAGACACAGGAAAGAAGACATAACTTCCTGCTACATCTGATATAATTGTTCTACCTCTCATCTGTCTATGACTTTCACCCAGTGTATGGACCCTGAGTTGTCACTTTCCCTTTCAGTTTCACAGATGTGGGTCCCACTGTGTGACATCTGCTTTCTTTCCTCATGGACTAGAGCTGCGTGACATAGGTATGTTGACAATACAATGGATATAAAACTTTTATACAGTTATTGCAAATACACATTTTCGAAAGCACAGACTGACTCCAGATTGTTTTGTTCTTTAAGGGTGTTTATTTAAGTGCTCAATATTGGAGGGGGTTGTAAAATGGTCAGGGGTGATGGTGGAGGAATGTCCGTGGCAGAGTCCAGTCTATTAGTCTCACAGGTGCATTGTCCATAGGGGCATAGGAAGTGGAGCTAGGGCAGTTTAAGGATAGACAGGGTGACAAAGTGGGACAGAAGGATGACAATCAGGGTGGTCTCAATTTTTGGCGGGGATCTTGGCATTGTTCTCTGTCTTTGTCCTGGATCTCAGGGACCGCTTGCGGGGTGGTTCTCCATCTGCAGGGGGTGGGGTGCTGGTGTCATGGTATTGTGGCGGTGCCTCCTGTCCACTAGCGCCGGAGGAGGTGGTGGGCAGTTCATCATCCAGGCTAGTGTCAGGGACCCCTTGTTGTGCCACAGTGTCCCTCCTGGTGTTGACGAGTTCCTTCAGCACCCCTACAATGGTGCCCAGGGTGGAATTGATGGCTTTGAGTTCCTCCCTGAACCCCAAATACTGTTCCTCCTGTAGCCGTTGGGTCTCCTGAAACTTGGCCAGTACCACTGTAATTGTCTCCTGGGAATGATGGTAGGCTCCCATGATGTTGGAAAGGGCCTCGTGGAGAGTGGGTTCCCTGGGCTTGTCCTCCCCTTGTCGCACAGCAGCCCTCCCAGTTCCCCTGTGTTTCTGGGCCTCTGTCCCCTGAACGGTGTGCCCACTACCACTGCCCCCAGGTCCCTGGTGTTGTTGGGGTGGTGGGTTAGCCTGGGTTCCTTTTAGTGGTGGACACACTGCTGCTTGACGTATCCTGGGGACAGAGGTATGGGCCCGCAGGGTGGGTTCTGTGCTGGTGTTTCCAGAGGGGGGAAGCTCTGTTGTGGCTTGTGCCAGTGTGAGGGGAACCGACTGTCCCGAGGTCCCAGATGGGCCGGGCTGGTGATCTAGATCCAGTTGGACAGAGCTGCATTCATCACTGTGGGCATCTTCTGTGGGTGGATTGGACATGTCTGGACCTTCCTGTCCGGTGACGTTGGGTAGGGGTCCTGCAGGGGTGTAAAGGCATGATTATTGCATCTGTGTGTGCCATGGTGTGCAATGGTGGGTGACCCTGTACCCCAGTGCTGCATTCTTGTGTTGGGACCTTGTGTGATAATTGTTTAGGGGTGTGTGTGGGTGTGTGCAGTGGCCATGCATTGGTGATGGGTATCCATGCTTTGTTGTTGCTTTTTGGTGTGGGCCATTCTGATACAGCTTGAATTTTTCTTTCAGTCATTTGCATGCCATCATGTGTTAAAATGACTCCCAAAAATTCAACCTCTTTGGTATGAAATTCGCATTTACTTAATTTGCAAAACAAATTATGGTTTCGTAGAGTTTGCAATACCTTTTTTACATGTTCTTCATGTATTTCTTCAGAGTTTGAATAGATTAATATATCGTCAATATAAACGATGACAAAGATGTCTAGGTATTCTCTCAGAATACGTTTCGGAAATATTGGAAAGCTGCTGGGGCATTTCATAGACCAAACGGCATCACTAAATACTCAGACCATAAAGGGGGTCATTCTGAGCTTGCGCCGCCCGCCAAGCGGGAACCGCCAGAATGCCGCTGCGCGGTCAAAAGACCGCCGCGGTTATTCTGAGTTTCCCGCTTGGCTGGCGGGCGACCGCCAGAAGGCCGCCCGCCAGCCCAGCGGGAAACCCCCTTCCATGAGGATGCCGGCTCCGAATGGAGCCGGCGGAGTGGAAGGGGTGTGACGGGTGCAGTTTCACCCGTCGCGATTTTCAGTGTCTGCTTGGCAGACACTGAAAATCTTGGTGGGGCCCTGTTAGAGGGCCCCTGCAGTGCCCATGCCAGTGGCATGGGCACTGCAGGGGCCCCCAGGGGCCCTGCGACACCCGTTACCGCCAGCCAGGTTCTGGCGGTCAAAACCGCCAGAGCCAGGCTGGCGGTAAGGGGGTCGGAATCCCCATGGCGGCGCTGCCTGCAGCGCCGCCATGGAGGATTCCCCAGGCACTGCAGGGGCCCCCAGGGGCCCCGCGACACCCGTTACCGCCAGCCAGGTTCTGGCGGTCAAAACCGCCAGAGCCAGGCTGGCGGTAAGGGGGTCGGAATCCCCATGGCGGCGCTGCCTGCAGCGCCGCCATGGAGGATTCCCCAGGGCAGCGGGAAACCGGCGGAACACCGCCGGTTTTCCGTTTCTGACCGAGGCTGTACCGCCGCGGTCAGAATGCCAATGGATGCACCGCTAGCCTGTTGGCGGTGCATCCGCGGTCGTTGGCCCTGGCGGTAGTCTACCGCCAGGGTCAGAATGACCCCCAAAATGTCTTAACAGCCGTTTTCCACTCATCTCCCTCTCAAATTCGAACTACGTGATAAGCACCTCGTAAGTCAAGTTTGGTGTAAATAACGGTGGATTTTACCTGGTCTAACAAGACTGGTATGAGACGTAGTGGATATTTATTTTTAACAGTGATTTTGTTTATCGCTCTAAAGTCAATACACGGTCTCAATTCGCCATTAGCTTTGGATACGAAAAACAGCGGAGAAGCCGCTGGAGATCGTGATGGCAGAATTAGCTCGTTGGATAATTACTGATCAAGGTATTCTCGTAGGTCTTGATTTTCTTTCTCTGATAATGCATAGATTCTACAATTTGGTATATTGTGGCCGAGTACAAGGTCGATCTGACAGTCGTACGGCCTGTGAGGTGGTAAGGAACTATGGGCCTGATTCTAACTTTGGAGGACGGTGTTAAACCGTCCCAAAAGTGGCGGATATACCACCTACCGTATTACGAGTTCCATAGGATATAATGGACTCGTAATACGGTAAGTGGTATATCCGCCACTTTTGGGACGGTTTAACACCGTCCTCCAAAGTTAGAATCAGGCCCTATATTTCTTTTCCCTTCTCGACTGCAGTAGCAATAGAGTGTTGAAGACTTCCTTCTTTGTCTTGTCTTGGTTGAAGACATTTTTTTAAACAAGAGGAAGACGCAAAACCTGGTTGTGCCAGTCTATGCATGGATTATGTAACATTAACCACAGCATTCCTAAAATAAAACCATATTTGGGTGCTTGGATTATATCTAAGCAAATAATCTCACAATGGTTCAGATTCCCATCATCTTTGCAAATCATTTGCATTCGTGAGGTTTGTTTAGTAACGGGGCCTCCTGTCACTTCACTACCATCAACTGCATAAACAACTTCAGGAACATTTTTCTTGACATGGGTATATGCAAGTCTAGTGCAGTTTGTTGGTCCACAAAATTTCCTGTTGACCCTGAATCAATTAGAACTTGTACATTATGTCTTTTTCCCTGTACAGTCAGTTGTGCTAGAATTAGAAAATGTTTGACATAACGATTTGTGCAAGAACACACTAAAGGGAATGTCAATTTGCCCAAGAGGTCCCCTTTGTTTTTTCTTGGGCACTTTTGTTTTCCTGCAAATTTTCCAAAGATATCGCTATCTTTTTCTTTGTCACAAATGTTGGATCAATTTTACCTTTGGGTTTCTTTTGACATTCCTTTATGGAATGACCCTTTTTTCCACAAAACCGACACTGCCCATTTCTTCGCCGCATGTCTTTCTCCTCTGGTCAATGATGGGCGAACAGTTCCGATATCCATCGGTTCTACAATAGGATCTGAGGAAAACTGAAGGTTTCTGGACCTTTCCATTCACCAGTTTGATTTTTTCCATTTTTTCCTTACTCCTTTTCTTTCTGAGAGTTTATGATCTAGCTGCAGGGTTAGATTAATTAAATCAGTACAAGTTTCCAGTTGCGGTTCAACTTGGGCCAACACATCTTTCAGTTCGTCTTTTAGCCCTTGATAAAATACTGCTGACCTTTTTTATCTGGCCAAGCGGTTTCTACTACTAACTGGTTGAAGTTTGATAAATACGCTATCAAGTCTTTGTTTCCTTAGCGTAATTCTAGTAACTCTTTGTCTGAAGACATAGTTATTGCGCGCCTGTCAAATACCTTTTTTAATTCTTCTACAAAACAATGCCAATTATACAAAAGGGGACTGTCTAATCAGACTAAAGGCACTGCCCAAGTAGCTGCATCACCATTCAGATAGCATATAAGGAATGGAATTCTAGATTGTGCAACCGGAAAGGCTCTGGGACGACACATAAAATGTAGTTCCAACTGTGTGAGAAAAACGTGAACCTTATTGGGGTTCCCAGAAAACCTTTCTGGTGCTGCTAGAGGAATCTGTGTCGGCACGTTCACAGCTATGTTAGTAGGTGTGGAAATCGCAGGACGAGACTCAGATTCAGAACCATCCACCTTACTCTGTAACTCGGTTACTTTGTTAACTAAATCAGCTGTAACATTTTTTGAGTCTGTCAAATCTCTTCATTTGAGTGACTACTTGCATAAGGGTGTCTAAGGTGGCCATTTTGCGCAGCTCGCATACAGACCAAGAGGAAATTATAAACTTGTCGGCTCACTATTCTGTCACAGTGCACTTTCCTTGGGATCTGCAAGCTGCTGAACAAAAGGCCCACCTCCCGGCGTCACCAACTCAGAAAGCTATCAGAGCATAGAGTTATGATGAAGCCAGGCGGAAGGAAGGTATTTAGGGTTGGGAACTGAAGGGAGAGATATGAAAAGAAACGGTTAGAACAAATATGCATATACTCATTCATTACAGTATAAATTCACCAATAGACTCTTGAATAAAGGCGTCTCCGTGGCATCGGATTGAGACCCTTTGTGAATTGGGCGTAGCCCCTTCTTTGAATCATGGAACAAGAACAAACTGCAACCTCTGAACCTAGAGATGGCAAGAGCTTTGGACTATGGTCATACTCTGAATATCAATCATGTAACAATTATGCATTCTTAACATAAACGTTTGATCTCAGCCTAGAAATTCTCAAAGTCTTAAATATGTATCTCACATATTATGCTTCCCAAAAACCAATGAAACTATAATTTGCTTATCTCCAAAACGTTTTCACATTTACTACTAAGGCCTGAAAGTTTTACTCATAGAACTTGAAGCGCTTTGTTCGTTGGGCAGAACCGCCTTGTTTGTTGTTCATGAAGTGCTTTGATCATCATACATGAAGGACTTTGTTCATTATGCCAGAGAGCGCTTTTACTTGGTTTGTCTGAAGCGCAGCGCTCGTTGTGCTAAGGGGCGCTTTACTCATTTGGCCTGAAGCGTTTTGATCCTCGTGCCAAGACCGCTTTACTCATGTGGCCTGAAACGTTTTGATTGTTGTGCCAAGGGTGCCTTACTCTTGTGACCTGAAGCGCTTTGCTCGTTGTGCTAAGGGGCCGCCTTACTCATGTGGCATGAAGCGCTTTGACCGTCGTGCCAAGGTCGCTTTACTCGTGTGGCCTGAAACGTTTTTGATTGTCGTGCCAAGGGCGCTTTACTCGTGTGGCCTAAAGCACTTTTGACTGTCTTGTTAAGGGCACTTTACTCTTGTGAACTGAAGCGCTTTGATTATCGTGCAGAGGGCGCTTTACACGTGTGGCCTGAAGCGCTTTGATCGTTGTGCTAAGGGGCGCTTTACTCATGTGGTCTGAAGCACTTTGGTCGTCGCGTCAAGGCCTCTTTACTCGTTTGGCTTGAAGCACTTTTATCGTCGTGCCAGGAGCGCTTTACTCTTTGGACTGAAAACGCTTTGCTCGTTGTGCTATGGGGCGTATTACTTTTGGAAGTAACAACTCCCTTCAAGGTTGGGCTCATCAAGACCTTACCGCTACGAGTACGACCTGCTCGTATCTGAATTCACTATGGAAACAAGGATACTCTGATTTGCTGTCAATCTGCCATGCAGGAAATCTGTTCTTCTTCAGAGGAACCCCCACGAGGTCTGACTGCATTGAAGTCTTCAAAATAGTGAGCAATGTGCTTGGGTGTGGCTGGGCTTTATAGGCCTGCCACACCCCAAGATGGCCTCTGCCTCTAGAAACCTGGGAATTGTAGTCCATTCATAGAATGGCACTGACACCAATGGCACCAATGTCCTGACCCTGCAGCTACATGAGCTTTACCACAGGGCAGTCGACGCTGATAACCACTTCTAGAACAAGAGGGGATGACAAGTGGAGCGCATGAAGCGCCACAAATACGCGCAGCGGAGTTTCGGGCGGGACCTGGACCGCGCACAGCCTTATTCCTGACATTAAACCCCCCTCCCAAGCCCGGTCCAGGGCCTGGCTTATCAGGATGGAGGAGATGAAAGCGTTGCACCAAACGTGGTGCATGGACATGTCTTGCAGGTTCCCATGAGTCATTTTCCGGTCCGTATCCCTTCCAGGACACTAAGGGGGTCATTCTGATCCCGGCCGGCGGCGGTAGCCGCCGGCCTGGCTGGGACCGCCAGAAGACCGTTCCGCGGTCTAAAGACCGCGGCGGTCATTCTGGGTTTCCCACTGGGCTGGCGGGCGACCGCCAAAAGGCCGCCCGCCAGCCCAGTGGGAAACACCCTTCCACGAGGAAGCCGGCTCCGAATGGAGCCGGCGGATTGGAAGGTGTGCGACGGGTGCAGTAGCACCCGTCGTGAATTTCAGTGTCTGCTAAGCAGACACTGAAATTCAAAGTGGGGCCCTCTTACGGGGGCCCCTGCAGTGCCCATGCCACTGGCATGGGCACTGCAGGGGCCCCCAGGGGCCCCACGACACCCCTCACCGCCATCCTGTTCCTGGCGGTCGAAACCGCCAGGAACAGGATGGCGGTGAGGGGGTCGGAATCCCCCATGGCGGCCCAGCAAGCTGCGCCGCCATGGGGGATTCCTCAGGGCAGCGGAAAACCGGCGGGACACCGCCGGTTTTCCGGTTCTGACCGCGGCCATACCGCCGCGGTCAGAATGCCCTCAGGAGCACCGCCAGCCTGTTGGCGGTGCTCCCGCCGACCCCGGCGGTCAAGGACCGCCGGGGTCGGAATGACCCCCTAAGTACCAAAGGGAAGACCCACGATATCTATAGTCTAAGACAGTTTGCACCTCATACTCCCAATGACCTTGGACTAATAGAGGAGCAGGTTTTGTGACACTTGAGGGAGAAGCAGGTTTAAGAAGTGAAGTGTGAGACACCGGATAAATTTTCAAGGACGATGGCAATTTTAGTTGATATGTTACAGCGTTCACTTGTCGCCGAACTTCATAGGGCCCTATGAATCTTGGATGAAACATATTTTTAGTTTTGAATACAAGGTTTTTCGTGGATAACCAAACTCTGGGGGTCATTACAACATTGTCGTAAACTCCGCCGCCCGCCAAGCTGTAACCACCATGCGGCCGCCAATGCGGCCGCACTCCCGCGGTGCCCATTACAACATCCCCGCTGGGCCGGCGGGCGCAAACCTAGTTTACGCCCGCTGGCCCAGCGGGGATGCGGCCGCAACATAGGAGCCAGCTCCTAATGGAGCCGGCGGTGTTGTGGCCGTGCGTCGGGTGCAGTTGCACCCGTCGCGCTTTTCACTGTCTGCTATGCACACAGTGAAAAGCTGCACGGGGCCCTGTTAGGGGGCCCCTGCCCATGCCAGTGGTATGGGCAGTGCAGGGGCCCCCAGGCGCCCCAGGACTCCCCTTACCGCCAGCCTCTTCCTGGCGGTGCAAACCGCCAAAAACTGGCTGGCGGTAGGGAAGTCATAATCCCCAGGGCAGTGCTGCTTGCAGCGCTGCCCTGGCGGATTATCACTGCCGGGGCTAAAACGGCGGGAAACCGCTGGCCCCGGCGGTGCGACCGCGGCGCTACTGCTGCGGTCGAAATATGTGTCTCCATACCGCCAGCGTTTTGGCGGTACGGAGGCCACTTTAGCCCTGGCGGTCTCAGACCACCTCTATCTTTGTCTGTATACAGAGGACCAGGCTGGTGTTTTTTCTCATATTGCATTTTATATTTTGTCTTTGCTTGGTGTAGATTTGTTTGCAAATGTGAATGTACCTTTTTCATGTGTGTTAACATGTCCATGACTGCTGGAGTGGTTTGAATAGAGGCAGGTAGTGTACCTGACAAAATGTGCGGATGACGCCCATATAAACCATTGAAAGGAGTCTAGTTTATTGAAGAGTGGTGAGAGTTGTTATAAGCCAGTTCTGCAAGCCACAAGAGATCCAGCCAGGTTTTAGGTTTGACCATCCGTTTCTGGATGATAACTAGTGGATAAAGTTGAATCAATTCATAAAGCCTTGCACCATTGCTGCCAAAAATGTGCAGAAAATTATCTTCCTTTATCAGAGAGGATGACTCTTGGGAGTCCATGAAGGCAAACAATGTTTTCTAAGATGATTGTTGCTAAAGTGTCGGATGTTGGGAGACCTTTACATGCAATGAAATGAGCATATTTGGTAAGATTATCCACCACCACTAAAATGGTTGAAAATTGCTTTACTTGAGGAAGACCAGTAATAAAATCCATAGAGATATGTTCCCATGGATGATTGGGAATGGGTAGAGGTATCAAAAGACCTTTAGAATTGCTATGTTCGCTTTTGCATCTTGCACATACTTCACATCATTGTAGCATTTGCTTTAAGCCATGAACAAATGTAGGCCACTAAAAATACTTTTTCATGAGTTTGAGTGTTTTTTGAGGACCATCATTGACCTGCCAGAGGATGACTATGCAACCAGTGAAAAGCTGTCCCTCTTAACTCTTCAGTGGGCAAGAATACTCGAGATTCGTGTAGAGGTAGGCCTTGCTGAATGGACCTTTTGGTGTCTTGTTATAAAAACTCGTGCCACTTGGTGATGTGAAAATGATTACGAATGAGATCAAAGAACAACTAAACACAACACATTTGAAGGCGTTATAATAGGCATGGGTTTTTGTTCAGTATGTGTGATCGAAGAATCTTGCTAGACAATGCATCTCCTCAAGGGGTCCAGCAAAGGGTCGGTCTAGGCGCACAGCGAGTGCCTCCTTTGACGTAAGTGTGACTATAAGGGGACACTCCCCCTCCTGGAATTTGAGGACATTAGCCTCAGTTATTAGGGCCTCCGCGAGGTAATTCCTTGCTACAGGTAGGCCCCCTTATTTGTTCTAATCAATTCCTGTTCCCGACGTATATCAGGGGAGATTTTTCCTTCGGCACACTGCATGATGTTTAGGGATCCTAGGCCCTGAAGAATGCCCCCAGACCTTCCCTGGCTCTTAGTAGTGGGTAGAAACATGTTGGCCGTATTTTAGATAGGCGACCCAGTGCGTCCTCATTCTCACCGAGGTGTCCTGTCATTGTTTTTAATACACCAGCAGACACCACCATTAAAAGTGTAGATCACACACAGGTAACTGCCTAGGTGTTTTTATATTCCCGTAGCTTAGCTGGATCCCACTACCTCCAGATTATTATATATTTACACACTCCCTCCCGTTCTTTTAACAGTGAGGTTGAGTCCGCCCAGGTGGCACTGTCCTACCTGGGTGGGGCTAGGTGGTCAAATGATGAAGCATGACACTATATAGTGTGTGAGACCACCTAGTCCGTAAAGGAAATACCCCTTTCCCTCAATCACCCTACACAGCACTCACACTGCCCTTTCTTTAAACCTAGTGAGGTCTACGAGCCCACGGATAATCTCTCGTGAATATAGCTCCATAACATTGGTGAATCACATACTTTTCTGTGTTGGCTAGTTTTACAAGTAGGGAGCTAGTATGGGCTGATTCCCACCAAATACATGTTTCTTCTCTCCCTTCAACTCTCCGGTTGTGTTATAATAGACAATGCATCAGCCTTATGATTATCTACTCCTGTTCTAAAAGCCACTATGAAATCAAATTCTGCAAAGAATAACATCCATCTCAGTTGCCTGGGAGATAATAGCCTGGCAGAGCTCATAAATTGTAAGTTTCTGTTGTCAGAGTATACAGTTATGGTGTGTTTTGCTCCCAATGGATAATGGCCCTCATTACAACATTGGCGGTAAATGCCGCTTACCGCCGTGCAGAAGACCGCCAACACACCGCCGCGGAATTCCGCCACAGCTATTACGACCCACAACTCGGAATCCGCCAAAATCTAGACACCGACACAAGTCCGCCACACCAAAGGTCAGTGATAAACATGTGATAACAAAACCTACACCGTCACGCAAACAGGAATATGCCCACACTATCACGACCCACGAATCCACGTGGCGGTCTTTCAACCGCAGTATTCTATTGGCGGTACACACCGCCGCACTCAAATTACACACACATTTACAAAGCACTACCACATTGGACAATTCCAAATACACACACCTGATACACATACACACACCACTCCCACACACCCAATACAATATAAAAAACCCACCCACAAACCCTTACTACCAAAAATGTAGATGAAGGCCAGAGAGACAGCACACAAAGAAAACACCAGCATACAGAGACACACAACACCATCACACATACACATCCATGCACAAAACACCACACAACCCTAAACATCACCCCACACATCACAACACACACCACCTCACACATTACCCACACCACCCCATGGCACCGCAAAGACACCCCAGGTATTCTGAGGAGGAGCTCAGGGTCATGGTGGAGGAAATCATCCGGGTAGAGCCACAGCTATTCGGATCACAGGTGCAGCACACCACCATAGCTAGGAAGATGGAGCTATGGCGCAAAATTGTGGACAGGGTCAATGCAGTGGGACAGCACTCAAGAACATGGGATGACATCAGGAAGAGGTGGAACGACCTACGGGGGAAGGTGTTCATCGTGGTTCAGAGGACTGGTGGCGGACCCCCACATCCTCCCCCACAACTAACAACATGGGGGGAGCAGGTCTTGGCTATCCTGAGGGCCTCGCAGGAGTAGCAGGAGGAATGGACTCTGGTAAGTCAAATCGTAACTATTACATCCCCCACCCTACCTGCATGCTATCACATACCCCCACCCTCACCCTCACCCCCCATCTCACATATGTCCCACTATCACAAACCACACATCCCAACACCAAGTCCTGCATGCAACAACAAAGCATGGACACTCATCACCAATGCATGGCCACTACACATACCCACACAGACCCCTAAACAATTAGCACACAAGGTCCTACACAGGAATGCAAGCACTGGAGTACAGTGTCACCCACCCATTGCACACCAAGGCACACACAGATGCAATAATCATGCCTTTACACCCCTGCAGGACCCCTACCCAACGTCACCGGACAGGAGGTTCCAGACATGTCCACTCCATCCACAGAAGAGGCCCACAGTGATGACAGCAGCTCTGTCCAACTGGTTCTAGATGACCAGCCCGGCCCATCTGGGAACTCAGGACAGTCGGTTCCCCTCACACTGGCACAAGCCACAAAAGAGCCTCTCCCCTCTGGAAACACCAGCACAGCACCCATCCAGCAGGCCCATACCTCTGTCCCCAGGATACGTCAAGCAGCAGTATGTCCACCACTACAGGGAACCCAGGCTAACCCACCACCTCAAGAACAGCAGGGACCTGGGGGCAGTGGTAGTGGGCACACGGTTCAGGGGACAGAGGCCCAGGAACACAGGGGAACTGGGAGGGCTGCTGTGCGACAAGGGGAGGACAGGCCCAGGTAACCCATTCTCCATGAGGCCCTCTCCAACATCATAGGAGCCTACCATCATTCCCAGGAGACGTTGGCAACAGTACTGGCCAAGTTTCAGGAGACCTAGCGGCTGAAGGAGGAACAATATCTGGGGTTCAAGGAGGAACTCAAATCCATCAATACCACCCTGGGCACCATTGTAGGGGTGCTTAAGGAACTCGTGAACACCAGGAGGGACACTGTGGCACAACAAGGGGCCCCTGACACTAGCCTGGATGATGAACTGCCCACCACCTCCTCCGGCGCTAGTGGACAGGAGGCACAGCCACAGGACCACAACACCAGCACCCCACCCCCTGAAGATGGAGAACCACCCCGCAAGTGGTCCCTGAGATCCAGGACAAAGACATAGAACAATGCCAATACCCCCGCCAAGAAATGAGACCACCCTGATTGTCATCCTTCTGTCCCACTTTGTCATCCTGTCCATCCTTAAACTGCCCCAGCCCCACTTCCTATGCCCCTTTGGACAATGCACTTGTCAGACTAATAGACAACTCTGTCATGGACATTCCTCCACCATCACCCCTGACCATTTAAAACCCCCCTCCAATATTTAGCACTTAAATAAACACTCTTAAATCACAAAACTATCTGGAGTCAGTCTGTGCTTTCAGAAATGTGTGTTTGCAATAACTGAGGGAAATAGCAATGTCCATTCTATTGTCAACATACCTATGTCACACAGCTCTAGTCCATGAGGTTACATAGCAGAGGTCACACAGTGGGACCCACATCTGTGAAATCGAAAGGGAAAGTGACAAATCAGGGTCCATACACTGGGTGAAAGTGACAGACAGATGAGAGGTAGAACAATTATATCAGATGTAGGAGGCAGTGATATCTTCTTACCTGTGTCTCACTGGAAGTATTGCTGGATAACGTTGATTCTGTTGTCGATATCCTCTTCTTCTGCCTCCTCTTCTTCACTGTCCACAGGCTCCACAGCTGCCACAAGACCTTCAGCTGGACCATCCTCCTGCAGAAAAGGCACCTGTCGTCACAAAGCCAGGTTGTGCAGCATACAGCAGGCCACGATGATCTGGCACACCTTCTTTGGTGAGTAGTAGAGAGAACTACCTGTCATATGGAAGCACTGGAACCTGGCCTTCAGGAGGCCGGAGGTTCTTTCTATAATCCTCCTAGTTCGCCCATGTGCCTCATTGTAGCGTTCCTCTGCCCTTGTCCTGGGATTCCTCACTGGGGTCAGTAGCCATGACAGGTTGGAGTACCCAGAGTCACCTGCAAATGTTGAGGGACAACTGTTAGACACACACTAACCCTTAGGGACAACCCCAGACCCAGACAACTATTCACATGGTATAGGGTCCTTGTCCTTACCTAATAGCCACACACGTTGCCTCTGGAGCTGGCCCATCACATAAGGGATGCTGCTATTCCTTAGAATGTAAGCGTCATGCACTGAGCCAGGAAACTTGGCGTTCACATGAGAGATGTACTGGTCGGCCAAACACACCATCTGCATATTCATGGAATGGTAACTCTTCCGGTTTCTGTACACCTGTTCACTCCTGCGGGGGGTACCAAGGCCACATGTGTCCCATCAATGGAACCTATGATGTTGGGGATATGTCCCAGGGCATAGAAGTCACCTTTCACTGTAAGCAAATCCTCCACCTGAGGGAAAACGATGTAGCTGCGCATGTGTTTCAGCAGGGCAGACAACACTTTGGACAACACGCTGGAGAACTTAGGCTGGGACATCCCTGATTCTATGGCCACTGTTGTTTGAAAAGACCCACTTGTCAGGAAATGGAGTACTGACAGGACCTGCACTAGAGGGGGGATCTCTGTGGGATGGCGGATTGCTGACATCAGGTCTGGCTCCAACTGGGCACAGAGTTCCTGGATTGTGGCACGATCAAGTCTGTGGGTGACAATTACATGTCGCTCTTCCATTGTCGACAGGTCCACCAGTGGTCTGTACACCGGAGGATGCCGCCATCTCCTCACCTGCCCCAGCAGGCGTGTCTTATGGACGAGAACAGCGAGCACAGAGTCAGCCAACACTGAGGTTATAAATAGAATATTTATTGCACACAATTGTCAATCCGCTATGTGCCTGTCTTAGTGTGTATGCAAGGCCTAGATATGTGTGACGCATTTACAATTAATGCTATGTGGCCCCCCTGAAATGGCGGCTGCCTGACCTGTAAGGTGGGACAAGGGGATATGAGGTAACAGCGCTGGCATTGTACACCGTCGCGGTAGGCGGTCAGAGACCGCGGCGCAATCCTGCATTGGTTAACATTGGGCGCTATGGGTCCCAGGAACCAGTGACGGTACACACCGCCACGGACGTGACCGCCATTTTCTCACTGTTCACTCCCTTGATACCTGATCTTCGACAGGGGAGGACCTACACTGCAAGTGCTGCTGTGACCTCAGTCTGGAAGCGACAATAGCTCAAGTGTCTGGGGAAAGGGCCCCTGCCTTCACATCGGAGGAGTTGGACAAACTAGTGGATTGGGTCCTCCCCCAGTACACGCTACTCTACGGTCCTCCAGACAAAAAGGTAAGTACACTGTGAGCATGCTGTATGGGCAATGCCTGTTTGGAGTGGTGTGGATGGGAGATTGGGGGGGGGAATGAGGCATGCATGAAACGACGGTGAATGTATGTGCGTCATGGCAAGGGTAGGAACGTGGGCCAATGACTGTGACGGTCCGGACGGTTATATCTTCTCCTTTTCCCCTGTACTATTTCTGTAGGTCAGTGCCCACCAGAAGAAGGATATTTGGCGTGCCATCACCAAGGAAGTCCGGACCCTGGGGGTCCATCACAGACAGAGCACCCACTGCCAGAAAAGATGGGAGGACATTTGCCGCTGGAGCAAGAAGACGGCGGAAACCCAGCTGGGGATGACCTCCCAACGTGGGAGAGGTGCCCGTCGCACCATGACCCCCCTGATGTTCCAGATCCTGACCGTGGCGTATCCGGAGTTGGATGGGCGCTTGAGGGCATCACAGTAGCCACAAGGAGGTGAGTACAGTCACATTCATCTGATTCAGCACCCATTGGAAGTGTCTGGGTGGGGGAGGTGGGCTGTGGGTACCCCTAGGCCAGGGCGAGTTTTGTAGGCAAGGTCCATTCGTAAGGCAGGCCATGTGGCACCACACCCCACCAGTATTAAGAGCCATCTACCCCTAGTCAGGCTCCTGTGACTTCCATGTGTGCAGCAATCGGGCATAGGCCTTGTACCCCATGGCCCTGTGATTAATTAGGGAACTCTAATTGCATGGCGTAGTGCAGAGGGCTGCTGTGTCTGTAGTGTCCGCCAACGGTAGTGGTATTGCATGCACTGAACATGTCTTTCTACTTTCTTTCCCCCCCTTTTTGTGGTCTCCCTGTTCTTGTGTGCATTAGCATCATCATGCGGAGTGCCAGTGCCACCGGAGCAGGAGGGAGCTGCATCCCACATGGCCCTGGAGGGCGAGACTACAGACTCCGAATTCACCAGTGGGACGGAGGGCGAGGGGAGCTCCAATGCGGGGACAGGAGCTGAGACCAGTGACACCGGCTCCTCCTCTGATGGGAGTTCCCTTGCGGTGGTGGGCCCCTCTGTGCCCACCGCATCTACAGGTACAGCCGCCACCCTCCTACCAGCACCGCCCTCCCAGCAGCCCCTTAGCGTGTGTCCCGTGGCCGCTCACCCAGGAGGGTGAGCATCTCCTTCGCCCCAGGCACCTCAGCCCCTGCCCCTGCCAGCCCTGCTGCCATCAGTGAGGAGGCCATTGACCTCCTCATATCCCTCACTGTTGGACAGTCTACCATTCTGAATGCCATCCAGGGTGTAGAGAGGCAGTTGCAACCGACAAATGCATACCTGGAGGGCATTCATTCTGGTCAGGCAGCCCCACAGCAAGCTTTTCAGACTCTGGCCTCAGCACTGATGGCAGCCATTGTCCCTGTGTCCAGCCTCCCCCCTCCAACTTCCTCCACCCAGCCCCAATCCCCAGTACCTCAGCCTATCCCAAGCACACCATCAGACCAGCATGCACACACCTCAACACACAAGGCCACCTCTGGCAAACATAAGCACCACACATCCCACAGGCACTCACACAAGCATCATACCCATGCACACATACCAACATCCACTGCCTCCACTGTGTCCCCCTTCTCCTCGTCTCCCTCCTCCCTCCCTGTCACGTCTCCACTCACACCTGCATACACTACATCTTCAGGCACTACGTCCATCACCAGCACGCCCATTACCACACACCGCTCATGTGCACTCACCACCCCACTAACATTCAAACATCCCCTGTGTCCTCTACCAGTGTGTCTGTGAGCCCACCTCCCAAACTACACAAACGCAGTCACAAACCCACCCAACAGCCATCCACCTCACGACAGCCTCCAGCCCATGCACCTTCACCCAAAGTCAGCAAACAAACAACTCCTACAACCACTACCTCTTCCTCCACTCCCAAACCCCCTCCATCTACCCGTCCCAGTGTGTCTAAAAAACTTTTCCTGTCAAACCTTGACCTCTTCCCTTTACCTCCTCCACCCCTTCCATCACCTAGGGCCTGCCTTTCCAGGTCCCAACCCAGCACCTCAGCCACCACATCACCGGGAACAGTGGTGACAGCAGTAACCGGCTTCTGGAGTGCGCCAAGCAGCAGGGCAGCCATTGTACCAAGGAGCCAGGCCAAGGACAGTCCCCCACCTCAGAAACATAAGAAGTTGGCCACAGCCCGGAGGGAGAAGGGCAAAACACCTGCCACCAAGGGCTCTCCCAGTACTACAGTTAGGAGTAGCAAGACAGCTGCGCCACCATCCAAGGTGGGGAAGGGGCAGAGAAAAAAAGGGAAGTCGTCGCCAACCTGCACAGCGGACAAGACCGCCACTGGCACCGCCACATGCACCGCCACCACCAGCACCGCTTCCCAAGACACCGCTGACACCAGCACCACTTCCCAGGACACCGCCGCCACCAGCACCGCAGCCCAGGACACCCCCATCACCAGCACCGCTGCCCAGGACACCGCCACCACCAGCAAGCTCACTGAGCCACCCACCAGCACCGTTGGACAATGAGCGCCACAAGCACCGCTGCTACTGAGGCCGCCGCAAGCACCGCCAGCGGCCATGCCACATCATGTGCCAGTGGCACCACCGCAGACATGGCTGCCATCCCCAGTAGTCAGTCGTACCAAGCTGGTGGTCAGTTCAAGGGTCCTGGACAGCTTCCATGTAGGCCCACCGTCAGTGGAGTGCCACATCCACTACCTCTGTCCTTGGCAGGATGAAACACTCTGGGCACAAAGCCCCCTCCAGAACCAGTGGAGAAAGGCATCCACTACCTCTGTCCTTGGCAGGATGAAGCACTCTGGGCACAAAGCCCCCTCCAGAACCAGTGGAGAAAGGCATCCACTCACCCAATCCTTGGCAGGATGAAGCACTCTGGGCACAAAGCCCCCTCCAGAACCAGTGGAGTATCACATCCACTACCTCTGTCCTTGGCAGGTTGAAGCACTCTGGGCACAAAGCCCCCTCCAGAACCAGTGGAGAAAGGCATCCTCTACCTCTGTCCTTGGCAGGATGAAGCACTCTGGGCACAAAGCCCCCTCCAGAACCAGTGGAGCATCATATCCACTACCTCTGTCCTTGGCAGGATGAAGCACTCCGGGCACAAAGCCCCCTCCAGAACCAGTGGAGAAAGGCATCCACTCACCCACTCCTTGGCAGGAGGAAGCACTCTGGGCAAAAAGCCCCCTCCAGAACCAGTGGAGTATCACATCCACTACCTCTGTCCTTGGCAGGATGAAGCACTCTGGGCACAAAGCCCCCTCTAGAACCAGTGGAGAAAGGCATCCTCTACCTCTGACCTTGGCAGAATGAAGCACTCTGGGCACAAAGCCCCCTCCAGAACCAGTGGAGCATCATATCCACTACCTCTGTCCTTGGCAGGATGAAGCACTCCGGGCACAAAGCCCCCTCCAGAACCAGTGGAGAAAGGCATCCACTCACCCACTCCTTGGCAGGATGAAGCACTCTGGGCACAAAGCACCCTCCAGAACCAGTGGAGAACTGTTATCCACTTGAGAGACTGTGGCTTTGCACCCCCCAGGATAAAGCTGTGGGCAACCCACCCACTGGAGAGACTTGAGACACTGTGGCTTTGCACTCCCCAGGATAAAGCAGTGGGCAAACCACCCACTGAAGAGACTTAAGAGACTGTGGCTTTGCACTCCCCAGGATAAAGCAGTGGGCAAACCACCCACTGGAGAGACTTGTGAGACTGTGGCTTTGCACTCCCCAGGATAAAGCAGTGGGCCACCCACCCACTGGAGAGACTTGAGAGACTGTGGATTTGCACTCCCCAGGATAAAGCAGTGGGCAAACCACCCACTGGAGAGACTTGAGAGACTGTGGCTTTGCACTCCCCAGGATACATCAATGGGCATGGTGCCCCCTTGTGGAGCTGGCGTTGTGCACTCATCCGGCTGAGGTGCCCTCCCTTCCCTTCCCCCTGAGGTGCCTGTTTTATTTTGATCTGATGCCCCTGCAGTGTTCTCTCCATTTTGATCGGGTATCTTGTGTGGGCCTCGCCCATGCATTTTGGGCCCAGTGGTCCATGGACTATGTAGGTGCAGTACATGTACTTGAATTCTTGGTGTATTTATTTGTTAATAGTGTGTATATATTTTTGACTAATGGTTTTTTATTGATTACATTTGTTCAACTCATTTCCTTTTGTCCTTGCGTTCTTCCAAGGGGGGTTTGGTGAGGTGTAACTGTAATGTATCATGATGTATTAGTGTGTGTGTTGTCGTGGGTGCGGGTGGGGGTGGGGGTGTTGCATGTTGCGTTTGTGTGTCACTCTTTTTTCCCTCCCCCTCCCCTGTGTCGTAGGTGCAGTACTCACCGTGGTCGTCGCCGCCTGTGTTCGTGCTCCTGGTAGAGGAGCAGGAAGACACTGGCAGGTAGAATTTGGAGTTCCAGCTCCATGGCGTCCTGGTTCCTCGTGGGGTGTGTAGAGGTGAGCGTTTTCCCTTCCAAGTCCTGTTTCCACTGTGTTTTTGTTCGTGGGGAAGCCGCCCCCGAAAAGATGGCGGATTGGCCTCTCATGATACTGTGGGCGGTACATTGTCTTCCACCTGTCTGTTGGCGGTGACCGACACGCTGTTTGTTTGTACCGCCGTGGCGGTCGGAGTGTTAAAGTGGCTGTCTATGTTGGCGGTTTCTGCCACGGTCGTGATTCCATTTTTTTTACCACCGGCATGTTGGTGGTTTTGCCGCCACTTTAACACCGACCGTAAGGGTTGTAATGAGGGCCAATGTCTCCATTCTTTGAAAACATTGCAAATTGCTAGTAATTCTTTTTCTGCTATGGTGTAATTCTGTTCTGCTTCATTCAGTTTTCTTGACACATGCGCTATGGGATGCAATTGTCCAGTTTCTCTGTGACGTTGGGACAGGATGGCCCCAACAGCCACATAGGATGCATCGGCTTCCACAATGAATGGTTCCTCCACATTGGGATGAGCTAGAATGGGAGCTGAAGTGAAGGTCTTTTTTAAGTCTTGAAATGCTTCCTCTGTCTCTTGGGACCAATTGAAGACGGCCTTTTTCCTTAGCAATTTGGTAATTGGTGCTACCTTTTGGGAGAAGTGAGGGATGAAGCATCGATAAAAATTCGCAAAAGCCCCAAAACGTTGGATGTCACGTACTGATTTTGGTGTGGGCCATTCTGATACAGCTTGAATTTTTCTTTCAGTTATTTGCATGCTGTCAGGTGTTAAAATGACTCCCAAAAATTCAACCTCTTTGGTATGGAATTCACTTTTACTTAATTTGCAAAACAAATTATGGATTTGTAGAGTTTGTAATACCTTTTTTACATGTTCTTCATGTATTTCTTTAGAGTTTGAATAGATCAATATGTCGTCAATATAAACGATGACAAAGATGTCTAGGTATTCTCTCAGAACATCATTTAGGAAATATTGGAAAGCTGTTGGGGCATTACATAGACCAAACGGCATCACTAGATACTCAAAGGGACCACAACGAGCCTTAAAAGCCGTTTTCCACTCAATTCCCTCTCGAATTCGAACTCGGTGATAAGCACCTCGTAAGTAAAGTTTGGTGTAAATAACGGAGGATTTTACCTGGTCTAACAAGACTGGTATGAGAGGTAGTGGATATTTATTTTTAACAGTGATCTTGTTTATCGCTCTAAAGTCAATACACGGTCTCAATTCGCCATTAGCTTTGGGTACGAAAAACAGTGGCGAAGCACTGGAGATCGTGATGGCCGAATTAGCTTGTTGGCTAAGCATTGATCAAGGTATTCTCGTAGGACTTGATTTTCTTTCTCTGATAATTTGTATATTCTACAATTTGGTATATTGGCGCCGGGTACAAGGTCGATCTGACAGTCGTACGGCCTGTGAGGTGGTAAGGAACTCGCTTTCTTTTCACAGAAAACGTCAGTATATTCTGAATATTGTGGTTGCAGATCAATTTCCTTCTCGACTGCAGTAGCAATAGAGTGTTGAAGATTTCCTTCTTTGTCTCGTCTTGGTTGAAGACCTTTTTTTAAACAAGAGGAAGAAGAAAAACGCAAAACTTGGTTGCGCCAGTCTATGAATGGATTGTGTAACATTAACCACGGCATTCCTAAGATAAAACCATATTGGGGTGATTGGATTATATCAAAGCAAATTAGCTCACAGTGGTTCAGATTCCCATCATCTTTGCAAACCATTTGCATTCGTGAGGTTTGTTTAGTAACGGGGCCTCCTGCCAATTCACTACCATCAACTGCATTAACAACTTCAGGAACCTTTTTCTTGACACTGGGTATATGCAAGTCTAGTGCAGTTTGTTGGTCCACAAAATTTCCTGTTGCTCCTGAATCAATTAGAACTTGTACATTATGGTGGTCATTACAACCCTGGAGGTCGGTGTTAAAGCGGCGGTAAAACCGCCAACAGGCCGGTGGAAATAAATTTGGAATCACGACCGTGGCAGAAACCGCCAACATAGACAGCCACTTTAACACTCTGACCGCCAAGGCGGTACAAACAAACACCGTGGCGGTAACCACCAACAGACAGACGGAGGACAATGTACCGCCCACAGAATTACAACAGTCCAATCCGCCACCTTTTCCGGGGCGGATTCACTGCGGAAAAAAACACGGCAGAAACAGGACTTGGAAGGGAAAGCACTCACCTCTACACACCCCACAAGGAATCAGGACTCCATGGAACCTGAGCTCCACATACTGCCAGCCTTTATCTTCCTGCTTCTCTACCAGGAACAACAAAGACAGCGGCGAAGACCACGGTGAGTAAGGCACCTACGACACAGGGGAGGGGGAGGGAAAAAAGAGTGACACACACACACAACACCCCCACCCTCACCCATGACAACACACACACTAATACATCATGATACATTACAGTTACACCCCCAATCCCCCCTGGAAGAATGCAAGGACAAATGGAAATGAGTCGAATGATTGCAATATATTCAAATACATGAATCAAAAATATATACATATATAAAGATACTCACACTATAAACAAATCTATACACCAAGAATACATGTCCAAGGAATTCTACCATCATAGTCCGTGGACCACTGGGCCCAAAATGCATGGGTGAGGCCCACACAAGATACCTGAACAAGACGGAGAGAACACTGCTGGGGCATCAGATAGAAATAAAACAGGCACCTCAGGGGGAAGGGAAGGGGGGGCACCTCAGCCGGATGAGTGCACGACGCCAGATCCACGAGGGGGCTCCATGCCCATTGATGTATCCTGGGGAGTGCAAAGCCACAGTCTCTCAAGTCTCTCCAGTGGGTGGTTTGCCCACTGCTTTATCCTGGGGAGTGCAAATCCACAGTCTCTCAAGTCTCTCCAGTGGGTGGGTTGCGCACTGCTTTATCCTGGGGAGTGCCACAGTCTCTCAAGTGGATAACAGTCTCCACTGGATCTGGAGGGGGCTTTATGCCCAGAGTGCTTCATCCTGCCAAGGACTGAGGTAGTGGATGTCAATCTCCACTGGTTCTGGAGGGGGCTTGGTGCCCAGAGTGCTTCATCCTGCCAAAGACTGAGGTAGTGAATGGATCTGTCCACTGGTTCTGGAGGGGGCTTGGTGCCCAGAGTGCTTCATCCTGCTCGTGGCGGCCTCAGTAGCATCGGAATCTTTGGCGCTCACTGGCCTGCGGTGCTTGTTGTGGCGGTGTCCTGTTCAGCAGAGCTGGTGGCGGCGTTGTCCTTGGCAGCGGTGCTGGTGGCGGTGGTGTCCTGTTCAGTGGTGCTGGTGGCGGCGGTGTCCTTGGCAGCGGTGCTGGTGGCGGTGTTGTCCTTGGCAGCGGTGCTGGTGGCGGTGGTGTCCTGTTCAGCTGTGCTGGTGGCGGCGGTGTCCTGTTCAGTGGTGCTGGTGTCCTCTGTGTCCTTGGCAGCGGTGCTGGTGGCGATGGTGTCCTTGGCAGCGGTGCTGGTGGCGGCAGTGTCCTTGGCAGCGGTGCTGGTGACAGCGGTGTCCTGTTCAGCGGTGCTGGTGGCGGCGGTGTCCTTGGCAGCGGTGCTGGTGGTGGCGGTGTCCTTGGCAGCAGTGCTGGTGGCAGCGGTGTCCTGTTCAGCGGTGCTGGTGGCGGTGGTGTCCTGTTCAGCATTGCTGGTGGCGGCGGTGTCCTTGGCAGCGGTGTCCTGTTCAGCGGTGCTGGTGGCGGCGGTGTCCTGTCCTGTTCAGCGGTGCTGGTGGCGGCGGTGTCCTGTTCAGCGGTGCTGGTGGCGGCAGTGTCCTTGGCAGCGGTGCTGGTGGTGGCGGTGTCCTGTTCAGCGGTGCTGGTGGCGGTGGTGTCCTTGGCAGCAGTGCTTGTTGCGGTCTTGTCCGCCGTGCAGGTTTTCCCAGACTTGCCGGTTTTACTGTGCCCTTTCCCCGCCTTGGATGGTGGCGCAGCTGTCTCCACACTCCCAACTGTACCCCTGGGAGCGGCTTTGGTGGCAGATTTTTTTCCTCTCTCCCGCCGGGCACTGGCCAACTTTTTCTGCGTTTGAGGTGGGGGACTGTCCGTGCTCTGGCTCCTTGCCACACTGGCTGCCCTGCTGCCTGGCGCACTCCAGAAGCCGGTTACTACTGGCACCACTGTTCCCGCAGATGTTGTGGCTGAGGCGCTGGGTTGGGACCTGGAGAGGCGGGCCCTAGGAGACTGAAGGGGTGGGGGAGGTGAGGGAAAGAGGTCAAGGTTGGACAGGAAAAGTTTTTTGGGCACACTGGGACGGGTAGATGGAGGGGGTTTGGAAGTGGAGGAAGAGTTAGTGGTCGTAGGAGGTGTACGTTTTCTGACTTTGGGTGAAGGTGCATGGGCTGGAGGCTGTTGTGAGGTGGATGGCTGTTGGATGGGTGTGTGGCTGCGTTTGTGTACCTTGGGAGCTGGGCTCACAGACACACTGGGAGAGGACACAGGGGATGTGTGGATGGTAGTGGGGGTGGTGAATGCACGTGAGCGGGGTGTGGTGGTGGGTGTGCTGGGGATGGAGGTAGTGGCAGACGATGTAGTGCATGCAGGTGTGAGTGGAGACGAGACAGGGAGGGAGGAGGGAGACGAGGAGGAGGGGGACACAGTGGAGGCAGTGGAAGTTGGTATGTCTGCATGTGTATGATGTTTGTGTGAGTGCTTGTGGGATGTGTAGTGCTTATGCTTGCCTGAGCTTCCCTTGTGTGTTGACGTGTGTGCATGCTGGTCTGATGGGGTGCTTGGGATAGGCTGAGGTACAGGGAATTGGGGCTGGGTGGAGGAAGTTGGAGGGGGGAGGCTAGAAACAGGGACAATGGCTGCCATCAGTGTTGAGGCCGAGTCTGAAAAGCTCGCTGTTGGGCTGCCTGGCCAGAATGAATGCCCTCCAGGTATACATTGGTTTGTTGCAACTGCCTCTCTACACCCTGGATGGCATTCAAAATGGTAGACTGCCCAACAGTGAGGGACCTGAGGAGGTCAATGGCCTCCTCACTGATGGCAGCAGGGGTGACAGGGGCAGGGGCTGAGGTTCCTGGGGCGAAGGAGATGCCCACCCTCCTGGGGCTACGTCCACGGGGCAAATGCTGAGGGGCTGCTGGGAGGGCGATACTGGTAGGGGGCTCCCATCAGAGGAGGAGTCCGTGTTTCTGGTCTCAGCTCCTGTCCCTGACATGGAGCTCCCCTCGCCCTCCGTCCCACTAGTGAATTCCTACTCCGTTGTGTCGCCCTCCAGGGCCATGTGGGTTGCAGCTCCCTCCTGTTCCGGTGCCACTGCTCCTCCGCCTGATAATGCTAATGCACACAAGAACAGGGAGACCACAAAAAGGGGGGTGGAGACATAAGAAAGACATGTTGAGTGCATGCAATACCGCTACCGTTGGCGGACACTACAGACACAGCAGCCCTCTGCACTACGCCATGCACTTTGAGGTACAAGGCCTATGCCTGATTGCTGCACACATGCAAGTCACAGGAGCCTGACTAGGTGTAGTTGGCTCTGTACACAGGTGTGGTGGGGTGCCACAGGGCCTGCCTTCAAAAGGGACCATGCCTACTAAACTCGCCCTGGCCTAGGGGAACCCACAGCCCACCTCCCCCACCCAGACACCTACAATGCGTGCTGAATCAGCTGAATGAGAGTGTACTCACCCCCTTGTGGGTGCTGTGATGCACTCAAGCGCCCATCCAACTCCGGGTACGCCACCGCCAGGATCCGGAACATCAGGGGGATAATGGTGCGACGGGCACCCCTCCCACGTTGGGAGGCCATCCCCAGCTGGTTGGCGCTGACCTACAGGAATAGTACAGGGGAAACGGAGAAGATATAACCGTCCGCACTGTCACTGTCATTGGCCCGCATCCCTACCCTTGCCGTGACGCACATGCACTCACCGTCGTTTCATGCACGCCTCATTCTCCCCCCCTATCTTTCAACCACACCACTCCAAACAGCCATTGCCCATACAGCATGCTCACAGTGTACTCACCTGTTTGTCTGGAGGACCATAGAGTATACTGGGGGGGACCCCATCCACTAGTTTCTCCAACTCCTCCATGCTGAAGGCAGGGGCCCTTTCCCCAGACACTTGAGCCATTGTCTCTTCCAGACTGAGGTCACAACAGCACTTGCAGTGTAGGTCCTCTCCTGTTGAAGATCAGGTATCAAGTGATTGAACAGAGAGAAAATGGCGGTCACGTCCGCGGCGGTGCGCACCGTCACCGCCGGCATACACCATCATTGGCTCCTGGGACCCAAAGGGTCCAATGTTAACCAATGCAGGATTGCGCCGCGGACTTCGACCGCCTACCGCGACGGTGTACAACGCCAGCGCAGTTACCTCATATCCCCTTGTCCCACTGTACAGGTCAGGCAGCCGCCATTTCAGGGGCCCACATGGCATTATTTTGGACTGCATCACACATATCTAGGCCTTGCTTAAACACTAATACAGCCATATGTTGATTTGCAAACATTTTCCGATTAAGTTGTGTTTACGTACCTCAGAGTTGGTTGACTCTCTGCTCGCTGTTCTCCTCCATAGGCAACGTCCACTGGGGCAGGTGAGGAGATGTCGGCATCCTCCGGTGTACAGACCGCTGGTGGACCTGTCAACAATGGAGGAAAGACATGTGATCATCACCTACAGACTTGATCTACCACAATCCTGGAACTGTGTGCCCAGTTGGAGCCAGACCTGATGTCAGCTATCCGCCATCCCACAGGAATCCCCCCTCTAGTGCAGGTGCTGTCAGTACTCCATTTCCTAGCAAGTGGGTCTCTTCAAACAACAGTGGCCATAGCATCAGGGATGTCCCAGCCTATGTTTTCCAACGTGTTGTCCAAAGTGTTGTCTGTCCTGCTGGAACACATGCAGAGCTACATCGTTTTCCCTCAGGTGGAGGATTTGCCTACAGTGAAAGGTGACTTCCATGCCCTGGGACATATCCCCAACATCATAGGTGTCATTGGTGGGACACATGTAGCCTTGGTCGCCCCACTTAGGAGTGAACAGGTATATAGAAACCGGAAGAGTTACCATTCGATGCTTGCATACAAACGATACATAGGTAATAATGTTAAATGTACAAAGAATACAATCATTGACTTGTAATAATGTCTATTTTTAGGTGGCCGGGGATATGGTTTTCAGCCATGACTGATGACTCCATTAACTAATCCACAGACAGAAAGGCAGAAGTAAAATGTAGCTCTGTCCAAAACCCACAATGTGGTGGAACACGTTTGGGGTACTCAAGCCATTATTTAGGGGCCTTGTGGTAGGCTGCTGTATTCACCTGCCAGTGTGTGCAAAACAATTTTAGTTTGTGCAATTTTACACAATCTATGTGTAAGGACCAATGTCCCATGGGACTATGAAGAGGAAATCCCAAGAGCACGAAGAGGCAGACCCTTAAGGCGAAGCTGTCCACACAATGGCAGGTCAGTGGAGGTGCGACCAAATTGTGGAAAACGTTTTTGCCCAGTAAAATGGAAATTACATCAATAATGACAGAAACTGTGTAGATTTCTCATATAATAAAGATTTGTTTTGAACTCATGCATTGTGTTGTGTAGGTGTTAATTACAATGTACCTATATAGTCACTCACATCCTGTCTACTAAAGGTAGGCCTCAACATGTATAATATGTATTTTATAGCTGTTGTTAAACATAGGGGCATACCTCCAACTCAGAACAAATCAATGCAGCATGTCAACTGTCTTGCTGTGTTGTGATACATCAAAGTGTGAAATGTGGCATTCAGTGTATGATGGATCACAAATCTCCTAATATATCAGTCCTCGAGGATATCATAAACTTGATGTGTGAATTACATATGGACTAGCACGCAGAGTAACAGCACTTTGCTATTACATATGTTGCATCAGATGTCGTCACAGATCATGGGAGTTATCTGTCATGGCCAAAGGCCTAGTCACAGGTGTAGATGTGAACATGTCATTTATAAAGAATGCATGTGTGGGATCCACAAACCAGCCCACATCTAACACCTTCACTAGGCACACTGATGTAAAATCCACATCTGGTTGACAAAAAACACATTCCCTATGCTTTAAACACCAATGCAAGGAGGGTCAACAGCCTGTAACAAAACACAACAAACTGATGAAGTAGCAATGTGTGGTATTAACCAGAGAAGTCTGACAGGAGAGATGTTTGCCAACCATCACATCACATCAGGAAAACAGAGATGGTTCTTATGTAAAGCATCCATGTACAATTTCAAGCAAAAATGGATGTATGCATACCCAAATTCATTCATCATAGTGTAATGAAGTTGCAGGGTAGGACTTTTCACATGCATGGTAAGAGTAGTCTACCCCTCTCCTGCGTGGTCAACTGCATAGTCATGTGGCTCACTAATACTGATATAATCACAATTGGAAACATTGAATATTTGTGTGTGCCATCACATAGGCATGTGTCACAGATTGCAGTCTGCTAGCACCAGGACAGCCACACAAAGACCTGCTTTCATAGCAGATGTTCACTTCTGTCTTTTCCCGGAGTAAGACTGAGCTAAAGTGGGGATGGCAGCATGCTTTGTAGTGAACTTGACCATTTAAACCTGGTTCACCACAGTGAGGCCTACTGGCTCACTTACTTCTAAAAAAGTGTAGTTGTTGTGTGTTGCACTCACCTCTGTCCAACATCAGGCTGTTCAGGAAATGTGAGCATAATAAAACCATGTGCAAAATGTGTAGGAGGCTGGTCTGTTGTGTGGTGGGTACCTATGCTAGTTACACCTTATACCAGGTCCAGGAATCCCTTATTAGTGTAGTGCAAGCTGTGTCTAGAAGCCAGGCTCTCTAGAGGTAACTGTGGATGAGCAGCCAAGGCTTATCTAGGAGACATGCAAAGCTCATGCAGTACCACTGTAGTCACACAGTACTCACAAACATGAAAGAAAATACTCAGTGTTACGAAAATAAAGGTACTTTATTTTGGTGACACAAATAACAAAAAATACCATAGAGACTATACTCTCTTAGGAGATAAGTAATACACAAATTATATACACTAGTAGGCGGAAATAGGCATAAAAACAGTTCGAAAATAGTGCAATTAGTGAAAATCACAATAGTTAGAAATGGGCCTAGGGGGCACAAACCATATACTAAGAAAGTGGAAAAAGTGGAATGCGAAAGTCGGTCTCCCAAGTCAAGTGTAATGTGTAGGGAAGGGAGCTGGGAGTACTTTGGAAGCCCAAAGGTAAGTACCACAACCCACCCCAGTGACCAGGAAAGCAGGAGCAAATCACAGTAGCTTTCCCAGAACACACACAGAAACGAGAAGAAGAATTTTGCAAAACCCAGAGGAGACTGCAAGACACCAACAGTGGATTCCTGGACAAGAAGGCCTGCAAAAGAAGGGGACCAAGTCCAAGAAGCGCAGAAGAGTCCAGGAAGAGCAGGAGCCCCTGCTAACCTGGATGAAGGTACACAAGGAGAACAAGGAGAACCACTGGTGAAGATGAAAAGTCAGCACAGCACCCAAGAAGATGAAGTCGGGTTCCTGGATGGTGCAAGTGATGTCCTTTGCTGGATGAAGGATTGCAGTTGGGTTTGCGTCGTCGGAGTCTGCCAACAAGCCTTGGCACATGCAGAGCTCACGGTTAGTGGAAAATGGTGCTGCCGGGGACCAGGAATGACCAGGTGGATTCTACCCAGGAGGGGGAGACTTAGGGACCCTCAGCAACTCAGAGAGCCAACAGAAGACCAGGCAGAGTACACAGGAGCCCCACAGCCTGGGGGAAAGAAAGTTGCGGAAGAGGCCCATGCAGCACTATGAAAAAGGCTCCCACGCTGCTGGAGAACCACTCAGGAAGCTATGAGTCACAGGATAGAGTGCAGGGACCGAAGCTACATGATGCACAAAGGACTTGGAGGAAGGGTGCCAACAAGCCTTGGCAGCTGCAAAGACACAGTGCACAGGGGTTACCGTCTGGCGCGGGGAGGCAAGGTCTTACCTCCATCAGAGTGGGACAGTTGGAAGAGAGGACCGTCAGTACCACTTCTGTCCACCACCCATGATGCAGGATGCACGCAGCTGTGCAGGAGAGGGGATCCACGCAGCCGGTCGTCATCGCAGTTGGTGCCTACTGAAGCAGGGAAGAGACTCCTTCACCCCAAGGGAGATTCCTTCGCTCTTCTGGTGCAGGCTGAAGACGGGCTGTCCTCAGAGAAGTATAACCTGGAAATTGTTGCAGTTGTTGGCAGGAGCCAGAGATACAATGTTGCAGGAGGTGTCTTGCTTCTTTTTTGCAGCTTGTAGAGTTCCTGGAGGGTCCAGATGCAGTTTCTTCAGTGAGAAGTCGATGTGGAGGATGCAGAGGATTCCAGCTGGAGTCTTGCAATCTGAATCTGAGAAACCACCCAAAGGAGAGACCCTAAATAGCCCTAAAAGGGGGATTGGTTACCTAACCAGGTAAGCACCTATTAGGGGAGGGCTCTGACGTCACCTACTGACACTGGCCACTCGATTGCTCCCAGAGTTCCCTGCTAACCTTGAATACAAGATGGCAAAACTCAGGGACCCTCTGAAGGAGCTCTGAGCACCACCCCTGGGGTGGTGTTGGACAGGGGAGAAGTCACTTCCCTTTCCTTTGTCCAGTTTCACGCAAGAGCAGGGACTGGGGGTCTCTGAACTGGTGTAGACTGGTTTATGCAAGTAGGGCACCAAAAATGCCCTTTAAAGCATTTCCAGTGGCTTGGGAGGCTACCCCTCCTACACCTGTAACACCTATTTCCAAAGGGAGAGGGTGTAACACCCCTCTCCCAAAGGAAATCCTTTGTTCTGCCTTCCTGGGCTCGAGCTTTTCAAGCAACGGGGGGCAGAAACCTATCTTTGAGGTGGCAGCAGCTGGGGCTGCCTGGAAAACCTCAGAAGGCTGAAATGGCAATGCTGGGGGTCCTCTAAGTAGCCCTCAAACTGTATGGAGTCATACAACCAGTGCTTGCAAAAGCCTTGGGGTATGATTCCAACATGTTTGATTCCAAACATGCCTATGATTCTGAGTTACCATTATGTAGCTGGACATAGGTAGTGACCTATGTCCAGTACACGTGTAAAATGGCGTTCCCGCACTCACGATGTCCGGGGAGATGGTCCTGGAGTTCATGAGGGCACCTCTGCTAGTGTAGGTGTGCCCTCACACACAAGTACTTTGCACCCTGCCCTAGGGGCTGGAGGGCCTGCTATAGGGGTAACTTATAAGTGACCTGATGCAGTGGAAATGGCAGTGAAAGGGTGCTTGCACCTTTTCTCGCAAGCTGCAATGGTAGTCCTGCGAAGTCTTTGCATGGGCTCCCTATGGGTGGCAAAATATATGCTGTAGCCCATAGGGAACCCCTGGAACTCCAATGCCCTGGGTACCTGGGTACCATATATTAAGGACTTATAAGGGGCCCCAGTATGCCAATTGTGAGTGAAATACTGTGATAACAGTAACCAATCCCCACATTTAAGGGAGAGAAAGCATAACTACTGGGGTCCTGGTTAGCAGGATCCCAGTAGACACAGTCAAACACACTGACAAACAGGCCAAAAGTGGGGGTAACCAAGTTAGAAAGAGGCTACTTTCCTAGAGAATGCATGTGTCTGTGCAAGACATACACCACACATAGTTTGAAATGTGGAACAGTGTGGGCATGATTCATGTGTGTGTGCTGGTAATGTGTATTCAATGTGTCATTCTAGTACAGTTGAGAAGTAGTGTAGAACTAAATAGGGTGCGCAGACTGAGTGCGCTGCATGTCAGTATGCTGATGGTAGCATGATTCATGTGTATCACAGTATTAGGCACTGAATGTCCTGTGACTGTACACTGAAGGGTATAGTTGTGCGATTTGTCATGCACTGCGGTACAGCAAGTAAACTTGCTGTGCTGCAATGGGAGACAGGGAAAGGGCAGGAATGTGCTGTATTGACAGGAATACAGTGGAGTCCTCTCCTTTAAACTCTGCTGGTGCTGTTTTGGCGGCCTAGCACCAACTAAGGCACCATTGCACCATGGTGCAAAAGTGCCTGTGTTGCATGCAGGATTGCTCTTGTGCACGAAGGGGCATCTTCCTGCACAAAAACTATCCTGAGAGGCATATTACAATTTCTATGTGTGCTGCCGAATGCAAAAAGACGAAGTAACGAGTTTAAAAAAGGTATTATTACTTGTTACATCTCACCTGGGAAAGTGTATCCTTTAGGTGCATTCCCAGGTTTACCAGTTCTGTTTAATCTGGATATGTGTCAAAAACTATGAATTTCATTACAACCCTGGCGGTCGGTGATAAAGCAGCGGTAATACCGCCAACCTGCCAGCGGTAACAAAAATGGAATTATGACCACGGCGGAAACCTCTCAGACAGACAGACACTTTAACACACTGACTGCCAGGGCGGAATCAACAAGCACCACGGCGGTAACCGCCAACCGTCAGGCGGAAGACAATGTACCGCCCGCTCTATTATGACCGGCCTATACATCACCTTTTCCAGGGCGGTACCAACGACATCAAAAGCCTGGCGGAAAAAGATCTCAGAATTCAAAGGACTCACCTGTGGAGACTGAGGGAACAACCATGATGCCATGGAGCCTGAGCTGCAAGTTTTCCCCATGCTCGTCTAACTTTTGCTTCATTATAAACACCAAGGCCAGCGAAGATGACCACGGTGAGTACTTCCGCCTAGCACACAAGGGAGGGAGGAGGAAAAAGAGAGTGACACACCCCCACACAACACACACACCCCCAACACCATACACACAACCAGAACAACATAACATATCTACCCCGTGCCCCTCAGGAATAATGCAAGGACAAAATGATTTGAAGAAAGTGAGTGCAATACGATAAAATACTATGAATAAGTGCATCAAAATCCAAACTTATATACATATTTACAAATGCAGAGACACTCCCCATTCCTCAATGTCGGTGGGCCACAGGGCCACAACACATAGGCCAAGGCTACACCTCACTCCTGCAACAACACGGAGAGAACACTGCAGGGGCATTTGGTCGAAAATAAACAGGCACTTCAGGGGGATGGGGAGTGGGGGGCACCTCAGCCGGACGATGGTACAACACCACTGGTTCTGGAGGGGGCAACATGCCCTGTGCACTGTCCTGGGTAGTGCAAGGCCACAGTCTCTCAAGTGGGTGGTTTGACCACTGCTTGGTCCGGAGGAGTGCAAAGCCACAGTCTTTTAAGTGGGTGGTTTGTCTACTGCTTGGTCCTGAGGAGTGCAAGGCCACAGTCACTCTAGTGGGTGGTTTGCCCACTGCTTGGTCCTGGGGAGTGCAAGGCCACAGTCTCTCTAGTGGGTGGTTTGTCCACTGCTTGGTCCTGGGGAGTGCAAGGCCACAGTTTCTCTAGTGGGTGGTTTGCCCACTGCTTGGTCCTGGGGAGTGCAAGGCCACAGTGTCTCTAGTGGGTGGCTTCTCCACTGGTTCTGGAGGGGGCATTGTGCCAAGTGTGCTTCATCCTGGGAAGGATGTGGTGAGTGGGTGGCTTCTCCACTGGTTCTGGACGGGGGCATTGTGCTTCATCCTGGGTAGGATGCGGTGAGTGGATGGCTTCTTCACTCGTTCTGGAGGGGGCATTGTGCACAGTGTGCTTCATCCTGGGTAGGATGCAGTAAGTGGATGGCTTCTCCCCTGGTTCTGGAGGGGGCATTGTGCCCTGTGATGCAGATCTTGGGGAGTGCAAGGTCACAGTCTCTCACCTGGGTGTCAGACCCACAGGATTTGCAGTAGCCAGGCAGCACAACAGCCCATGGATTGGGGACTACACAATGTCCGCCTGCGGTGACGGCTGCTCAGTGGTGGCAGTGGTGCTGGTGGCGGTGCTGGCAGTAGTGGGGGGAGGCTCCAGCCCTTACCCTGCAGTCTTGGACGGCTGCCCACTGGGGCTGCTGCTGCTGGCAGTGGTGCTGGTGGCAGTGCTGGCAGTGGTGGGGGGAGGCTCCAGCCCTTCCCCTGCAGCCTCGGATGGCTGCCCACTGTGGCTGCTCCTGCTGGTGGCGGTGCTGGTGGTGGTGGCGGTGCAGGTGGCAGTGGTGCTGGCATTGGTGGGGGGAGGCTCCAGCCCTTCCTCTGCAGCCTCGGACGGCTGCCCACTGGGGCTGCTGCTCCTGGCAGTGGTGCTGGTAGCAGTGCTGGCAGTGGTGGGGGGAAGCTTCAGCCCTTCCCCTGCAGCCTCAGATGGCTGTCCAGTGGGGCTGCTGCTGCTGGTGGCGATGCTGGTGACAGTGCAGGTGGCGGTGCTGGCAGTGGTGGGGGGAGGCTCCAGCCCTTCCCCTGCAGCCTCTGACGGCTGAACCACCATGGTTGGTGGTGGGGGCTCCGAATGAGTCCCAGCACCAGGCCTCCTGTCCTTCCTGCCTACTGGTGAAGGTTCCTTGCCCTTTCTGTCAGCAGCCGGGGATTGCTCCTTGCCCTTCCCTGTAGCAGCTGGGGGTGCCTCCTTGCCCTTCCCTGTAGCAGCTGGAGGTGCCTCCTTGTCATTCTCTGTAGCAGCTGGGGGTGCCTCCTTGCCCTTCCTTGATGCCGCTCGTGGTGCCTCCTTAGCCTTCCTTGCAGCACCTAGTGCAGGCACCCTTTCAGTGTGGCTGCCTGGTGCCCGGTATCCTCTCCCACCTGGAGTAGCTGTTGACACTACTGTGGCCGTGGACTGGGTGGCTGAGGTGCTCGCCTGGGTTCTGACACCCTGGCCCAACATGAAGGACGGGGGGTGGATTGGTAGAGAAGAGGTCAATGGTGGAGAGGAAAACCTTAGGGACATTGGAGCGGGAAGAGGGTGAAGGTTTGGGAGTGGAGGAAGAGGAAGTGGTTGTAGGAGGTGTCTGTCTGCTGATTGTGGGTGCAGGTGCATGGGCTAGATGCTGTTGTGAGGTGGATGGCTGTTGGGTGTCTAAGTGCTTCAGTTTGTGTACTTTGGGAGGAGGGGGCACAGGCACAGTGGGAGAGGACACAGCGGATGTGTGCCTGGATGTGGAGGTGGTGACTGCCAGTGAGGGGTGTGTAGTGATAGGTGTGATGGTGATGGTGGGAGTGGATGAGGATGTAGTGCATGCAGGTGTGAGTATAGATGCAACTGGGAGGGAGGAGGACGAGGAGGAGGAGGGGGACACAGTGGAGGCAGTGGATGTTGGTATGTCTGCATCTGGATATTGTTTGTGTGAGTGCCTGTGGGATGATGTGTGGTGCTTGTGTTTGCCTGAACCACTCCTGTGTGTTGTCTTGTGTGCATGCTGGTCTGCCTGTGTGCTTTGGATAGGTTGGGGTTGAGGGGAATGGGATGGGGTAGAGGAAGTTGGAGGGGGAAGGCTAGAAACAGGGACATTGGCTGCCATCAGTGAGGAGACCAGAGCCTGGGTTGATTTCTGTTGGGCCGCCATGCCATTGTGAATGCCCTCCAGGAATGCATTTGTCTGTTGCATTTGGGCTGCCAGCCCCTGGATGGCATTCACAATGGTTGACTGCCCAACAGAGATGGATCGCAGGAGGTCAATAGCCTCCTCACTAAGGGCAGCAGGGCTAACTGGGGCAGGGCCTGAGGTGCCTGGGGGGAAGGAGATGCCCACCCTCCTGGGTGAGTGGGCACGGGAAACACGCTGAGGGGCTGCTGGGAGGGCGGTGCTGGTACAGAGGGGTGGCTTCTGTACCTGTAGTTGGGGTGGCCACAGAGGTGTCCGTCACCACCAGGGAGCTTCCATTGGAGAATGTATCACTGTCCAAACTATTCCCTCCAGTCTCTGCCGTGGTGCTCCCTTCGCCCTCCATCCCACTGGTGCACTCACCGTTGGTGGATTCGGCCTCCTGGGCCTTGTGGGATGTAGCTCTCTCTGTCGGTGGTGCCTCTGCTCCTCCGCCAGATAATGCTAATGCACATAAGAACAGGGTAACAAAATAAAAAGGGGGGAGAGAAACAAAGGATACTCTTCCCAGGATGCTTGTTTCCGGTCCAGGGAGAACCTGGCCTGGCAGTTCGGGCTGAACTGTTCCCATGAGGAACAGGGTCAAGACTGATTTGCATATGGCTGGGTTCAAACTGGGGTGGCATGGTGAGCAAAATAATGGATGGATTAAACCCAGATCTGTGACTGGGGGTGAATGTTTGATTGGTTCCGCATTCCGTCCATCCAGTTACGCTATCCCACAGCGTTTGTTTTGCTTTGCTTTTGCCGCCCTAAGTGCGCCGGGTATGCCCAGACGTGGGTCCCGGGCTCACTGTGCCACTGGATTCAAGCTAGCCTGGCTGATGAGGGGTGAAACCCCGAAACCGGTCCCAGGATGCTTGTTTCCGGTCCAGGGAGAACCTGGCCTGGCAGTTCGGGCTGAACTGTTCCCATGAGGAACAGGGTCAAGACTGATTTGCATATGGCTGGGTTCAAACTGGGGTGGCATGGTGAGCAAAATAATGGATGGATTAAACCCAGATCTGTGACTGGGGGTGAATGTTTGATTGGTTCCGCATTCCGTCCATCCAGTTACGCTATCCCACAGCGTTTGATTTGCAGCAACAACAACACCGTTGGTGTACACCAAACACACACACACAGGGAACAGTCCTATGCACTAGGCAATGCACTACCAGTCACAATGCTAGTCACCATCCCATGGACATAGACACCTAACGCCAATTGCAGCATACCTGACACCCACAGACCCCTGCCCAGTAATGGATGCCTACTAGCTTGGTTGGAGGAAGTTTACATCAGACCTTGCCCAACATGGGACCTACCCTGCAATGTCTGGCCTGGCCTAGGGGCACCCACAGGCCCACATCCCCCACCCAGATACCACTCCACTACGCACAAGTAGTATATTGGGACACTGTGCTCACCCCCTTGTGGCTGCTGTGATGCACCCAAGCACCCATCCAGCTCCTGATAGGCCACCGCCAGTATCCGGGCCATCAGGGGGTCAGGGTTCGACAGGCACCCCTTCCTCGTTGGGAGGCAATCCCCAGCTGGGCCTCCGCCATCTTCTGTGTCCTGCGTCTCAGGTCCTCCCACTGTTTCCGACCGTGGGTGCTCCGCCTGCCGTAGACCCCCAGGGTCTGCACGTCCTTGGTGATGGCACACCATATACCCTTTTTCTGATGGGTGCTGACCTGAAGAGAAATACACATAGGTAAAGGTATCAGTCAAATTGTCCTGCTTGTTATACTCATGGCCCACCATGGCCATTCACATCCCCTTATGCACAGACATGGCCAAACATACATACGGCACGCTGTCCAGGGCCCTTCCACCAACCCCCCCACACGAGGCCTTCACACATAGCACTCCATGCAATTTATGCCCCTTGCATCGTGCTCCTATTGTAGTCACCCGTTGGTCTGTAGGCCCATACAGCATTCAGTACTCGGGTAGGACCCCATCCACCAGTCTCTCCAATTCCACAGTGGTGAAGGTAGGGGCCCTTTCCCCATTGACACGAGCCATGGTAAATTCCAGACACAGGTCACAGTAGCACATGCAGTGTAGGTCCTCTCCTGTTGAGGGTCAGGTAGCAAGTGAGTGAACAGATAGAAAATGGCGGTCACATCTGCAGCGGTGCCTTCCGTCACCACCGGCGTACATCACCGTTGGCCCATGTAACCCATAGGGCCCAATGATGCATGGCGATTCTTGCCCATCTCCCGCAACGGCGCACAACATCAGCGGAATTATCCTATTTCCACCTGTCCCTCCATACAGGTCAGGCGGATGCCATTTCAGGGGGGGGAGAAGACCATGGCACCTAACTGCGTCACGGTATACATAAGTACCATTTGGACCTATCCAATAATATACTGTTACAATCACAACATGCAATGAAGTGTAGTGTTTGGAAATATGAGATACTGACCAGCTGCTCACCGTTTTACCCCATAGATTGCAACCACTGTGGATGAATAGGAGATGGTGACATCCCCCTGTGTACAGACCCCTGGTGGACTTGGCAACATTGGAGAACAGGCACATTATCCTCACCTATAGACTGGACAGGGCCACAATCACAGAGATGTGTGCCCAATTGGAGCCTGACCTGATATCTGCTATCCGTCACCCCACCAGGATCCCCCTTCTTCTGCAAGTCCTATCTATGCTCCATTTCCTGGCAACTGGCTCCTTCCAAGTGACAGTGGGCTTGGCAGCAGGAATGTCACAGCCAATGTTCTCAATAGTGCTGACCACCGTGTTGTCTGCCCTGTTTAAACACATGCACAGCTATATCGTTTTATCCCTGGTGGAGGATTTGGCCACAGTGAAAGCTGATTTCTATGCAATGGGACATATCCCCAACATTATTGGGGCAATTGATGGTACACATATTGCATCTGTTCTCCCCCGGAGAAATGAACAGGTGTTCAGAAATCGAAAGAGCTTTCACTCAATGAATGTGCAGATAGTGTGCCTGGCGGACCAGTACATTTCCCATGTCAATAGAAAGTATCCTGGGTCTGTGCATGATGCCTTTATCCTGAGGAATAGCAGCATCCCATATGTGATGGCTCAACTCCAGAGGCACCGGGTGAGGCTCATAGGTGAGCCCTCGCTCCCACCCAGTGGATGTTGGTGTATGGTTATGGTGTGGGCCCTAAGGGTTGGTGTGTGGCTAACAGTTGTCCCTCAATATTTTCAGGTGACTCTGGTTACCCCAACCTCTCATGGCTACTGACCCCTGTAGGAAGTTGGCTCTGTATGTGCTATTTCAAAGTAAGGAATAGCATGCACAGAGTCCAAGGGTTCCCCTTAGAGGTAAAATAGTGGTAAAAATAGATAATACTAATGCTCTATTTTGTGGTAGTGTGGTCGAGCAGTAGGCTTATCCAAGGAGTAGTGTTAAGCATTTGTTGTACATACACATAGACAATAAATGAGGTACACACACTCAGAGACAAATCCAGCCAATAGGTTTTGTTATAGAAAAATATCTTTTCTTAGTTTATTTTAAGAACCACAGGTTCAAATTTAACATGTAATATCTTGTTTGAAAGGTATTGCAGGTAAGTACATTAGGAACTTTGAATCATTTCAATTGCATGTATACTTTTCAAGTTATTCACAAATAGTTACTTTAAAAGTGGACACAGTGCAATCTTCACAGTTCCTGGGGGAGGTAAGTTTTTGTTAGTTTTACCAGGTAAGTAAGACACTTACAGGGTTCAGTTCTTGGTCCAAGGTAGCCCACCGTGGGGGGTTCAGAGCAACCCCAAAGTCACCACACCAGCAGCTCAGGGCCGGTCAGGTGCAGAGTTCAAAGTGGTGCCCAAAACGCATAGGCTAGAATGGAGAGAAGGGGGTGCCCCGGTTCCGGTCTGTTTGCAGGTAAGTACCCGCGTCTTCGGAGGGCAGACCAGGGGGGTTTTGTAGGGCACCGGGGGGGACACAAGCCCACACAGAAATTTCACCCTCAGCAGCGCGGGGGCGGCCGGGTGCAGTGTAGAAACAAGCGTCGGGTTTTCAATGTTAGTCTATGAGAGATCAAGGGATCTCTTTAGCGCTGCAGGCAGGCAAGGGGGGCCTTCCTCGGGGAAACCTCCACTTGGGCAAGGGAGAGGGACTCCTGGGGGTCACTTCTCCAGTGAAAGTCCGGTCCTTCAGGTCCTGGGGGCTGCGGGTGCAGGGTCTTTTCCAGGCGTCGGGACTTAGGTTTCAGAGAGTCGCGGTCAGGGGAAGCCTCGGGATTCCCTCTGCAGGCGGCGCTGTGGGGGCTCAGGGGGGACAGGTTTTGGTACTCACAGTCGTAGAGTAGTCCGGGGGTCCTCCCTGAGGTGTTGGTTCTCCACCAGCCGAGTCGGGGTCGCCGGGTGCAGTGTTGCAAGTCTCACGCTTCTTGCGGGGAGATTGCAGGGTTCTTTAAAGCTGCTTCTTGAAACAAAGTTGCAGTCTTTTTGGAGCAGGTCCGCTGTCCTCGGGAGTTTCTTGTCGTCGTCGAAGCAGGGCAGTCCTCAGAGGATGCAGAGGTCGCTGGTCCCTTTGGAAGGCGTCGCTGGAGCAGAGTTCTTTGGAAGGCAGGAGACAGGCCGGTGAGTTTCTGGAGCCAAGGCAGTTGTTGTCTTCTGGTCTTCCTCTGCAGGGGTTTTCAGCTAGGCAGTCCTTCTTGTTGTTGTTGCAGGAATCTAATTTTCTAGGGTTCAGGGTAGCCCTTAAATACTAAATTTAAGGGCGTGTTTAGGTCTGGGGGGTTAGTAGCCAATGGCTACTAGCCCTGAGGGTGGGTACACCCTCTTTGTGCCTCCTCCCAAGGGGAGGGGGTCACAATCCTAACCCTATTGGGGGAATCCTCCATCTGCAAGATGGAGGATTTCTAAAAGTTAGAGTCACCTCAGCTCAGGACACCTTAGGGGCTGTCCTGACTGGCCAGTGACTCCTCCTTGTTGCTTTCTTTGTTCCCTCCAGCCTTGCCGCCAAAAGTGGGGGCCGTGGCCGGAGGGGGCGGGCAACTCCACTAAGCTGGAGTGCCCTGCTGGGCTGTGACAAAGGGGTGAGCCTTTGAGGCTCACCGCCAGGTGTTACAGCTCCTGCCTGGGGGAGGTGTTAGCATCTCCACCCAGTGCAGGCTTTGTTACTGGCCTCAGAGTGACAAAGGCACTCTCCCCATGGGGCCAGCAACATGTCTCTAGTGTGGCAGGCTGCTGGAACTAGTCAGCCTACACAGACAGTCGGTTAAGTTTCAGGGGGCACCTCTAAGGTGCCCTCTGGGGTGTATTTTGCAATAAAATGTACACTGGCATCAGTGTGCATTTATTGTGCTGAGAAGTTTGATACCAAACTTCCCAGTTTTCAGTGTAGCCATTAGGGTGCTGTGGAGTTCGTGTTCGACAGACTCCCAGACCATATACTCATATGGCTACCCTGCACTTACAATGTCTAAGGTTTTGTTTAGACACTGTAGGGGTACCATGCTCATGCACTGGTACCCTCACCTATGGTATAGTGCACCCTGCCTTAGGGCTGTAAGGCCTGCTAGAGGGGTGACTGACCTATACTTGCATAGGCAGTGAGAGGCTGGCATGGCACCCTGAGGGGAGTGCCATGTCGACTTACTCGTTTTGTTCTCACTAGCACACACAAGCTGGCAAGCAGTGTGTCTGTGCTGAGTGAGAGGTCTCCAGGGTGGCATAAGACATGCTGCAGCCCTTAGAGACCTTCCTTGGCATCAGGGCCCTCGGTACTAGAAGTACCAGTTACAAGGGACTTATCTGGATGCCAGGGTCTGCCAATTGTGGATACAAAAGTACAGGTTAGGGAAAGAACACTGGTGCTGGGGCCTGGTTAGCAGGCCTCAGCACACTTTCAATTGTAAACATAGCATCAGCAAAGGCAAAAAGGCAGGGGGCAACCATGCCAAGGAGGCATTTCCTTACACAACCCCCCCCCCAAACGAAAGAGGATGAGACTAACCTTTCCCAAGAGAGTCTTCATTTTCTAAGTGGAAGAACCTGGAAAGGCCATCTGCATTGGCATGGGCAGTCCCAGGTCTGTGTTCCACTATAAAGTCCATTCCCTGTAGGGAGATGGACCACCTCAACAGTTTAGGATTTTCACCTTTCATTTGCATCAGCCATTTGAGAGGTCTGTGGTCAGTTTGAACTGGGAAGTGAGTCCCAAAGAGGTATGGTCTCAGCTTCTTCAGGGACCAAACCACAGCAAAGGCCTCCCTCTCAATGGCACTCCAACGCTGCTCCCTGGGGAGTAACCTCCTGCTAATGAAAGCAACAGGCTGGTCAAGGCCATCATCATTTGTTTGGGACAAAACTGCCCCTATCCCATGTTCAGAGGCATCTGTCTGCACAATGAACTGCTTAGAATAATCTGGAGCTTTTAGAACTGGTGCTGAGCACATTGCTTGTTTCAGGGTGTCAAAGGCCTGTTGGCATTCCACAGTCCAGTTCACTTTCTTGGGCATTTTCTTGGAGGTGAGTTCAGTGAGGGCTGTCACAATGGATCCATATCCCTTCACAAACCTCCTGTAATACCCAGTCAAGCCAAGGAATGCCCTGACTTGAGTCTGGGTTTTTGGAGCTACCCAGTCCAGAATAGTCTGGATCTTGGGTTGGAGTGGCTGAACTTCGCCTCCACCTACAAGGTGGCCCAAGTAAACCACAGTTCCCTGCCCTATCTGGCATTTGGATGCCTTGATAGAGAGGCCTGCAGATTGCAGAGCCTTCAAAACCTTCTTCAGGTGGACCAGGTGATCCTGCCAGGTGGAGCTAAAGACAGCAATATCATCAAGATAGGCTGTGCTAAAGGACTCCAAGCCAGCAAGGACTTGATTCACCAACCTTTGGAAGGTGGCAGGGGCATTCTTTAAACCAAAGGGCATAACAGTAAACTGATAATGCCCATCAGGTGTGGAGAATGCTGTTTTCTCTTTTGCTCCAGGTGCCATTTTTATTTGCCAGTACCCTGCTGTCAAGTCAAAGGTACTTAAGAATTTGGCAGCACCTAATTTATCTATGAGCTCATCAGCTCTAGGAATTGGATGAGCATCTGTCTTGGTGACAGAATTGAGCCCTCTGTAGTCCACACAAAACCTCATCTCTTTCTTTCCATCTTTGGTGTGAGGTTTGGGGACTAAGACCACTGGGCTAGCCCAGGGGCTGTCAGAGCACTCAATTACTCCCAATTCCAGCATCTTGTGGACTTCCACCTTGATGCTTTCCTTAACATGGTCAGACTGTCTAAAGATTTTGTTCTTGACAGGCATGCTGTCTCCTGTGTCCACATCATGGGTACACAGGTGTGTCTGACCAGGGGTTAAGGAGAAGAGTTCAGGAAACTGTTGTAGGACTCTCCTACAATCAGCTTGCTGTTGGCCAGAGAGGGTGTCTGAGTAGATCACTCCATCTACTGAGCCATCTTTTGGGTCTGATGACAGAAGATCAGGGAGAGGTTCACTCTCTGCCTCCTGATCCTCATCTGTTACCATCAACAGATTTACATCAGCCCTGTCATGGAAGAGCTTAAGGCGGTTCACATGGATCACCCTCTTGGGGCTCCTGCTTGTGCCCAGGTCCACCAGGTAGGTGACCTGACTCTTCCTTTCTAGCACTGGGTAAGGGCCACTCCATTTGTCCTGGAGTGCCCTGGGAGCCACAGGCTCCAGAACCCAGACTTTCTGCCCTGGTTGGAACTCAACCAGTGCAGCCTTTTGGTCATACCAAAACTTCTGGAGCTGTTGGCTGGCCTCAAGGTTTTTGGTTGCCTTTTCCATGTACTCTGCCATTCTAGAGCGAAGGCCAAGTACATAGTCCACTATGTCTTGTTTAGGCTCATGAAGAGGTCTCTCCCAGCCTTCTTTAACAAGAGCAAGTGGTCCCCTTACAGGGTGACCAAACAGAAGTTCAAAGGGTGAGAATCCTACTCCCTTCTGTGGCACCTCCCTGTAAGCAAAAAGCAGACATGGCAAGAGGACATCCCATCTCCTTTTGAGTTTTTCTGGGAGCCCCATGATCATGCCTTTTAATGTCTTGTTGAATCTCTCAACTAAGCCATTAGTTTGTGGATGGTATGGTGTAGTGAATTTGTAAGTCACTCCACACTCATTCCACATGTGCTTTAGGTATGCTGACATGAAGTTGGTACCTCTGTCAGACACCACCTCCTTAGGGAAACCCACTCTGGTAAAGATACCAATGAGGGCCTTGGCTACGGCAGGGGCAGTAGTCGACCTAAGGGGAATAGCTTCAGGATACCTAGTAGCATGATCTACTACTACTAGGATGTACATATTTCCTGAGGCTGTGGGAGGTTCCAGTGGACCAACTATGTCCACACCCACTCTTTCAAAGGGGACCCCCACCACTGGAAGTGGAATGAGGGGGGCCTTTGGGTGCCCACCTGTCTTACCACTGGATTGACAGGTGGGGCAGGAGAGGCAAAACTCCTTAACCTTCTGGGACATATTGGGCCAGTAGAAGTGGTTGACTAACCTCTCCCACGTCTTGGTTTGTCCCAAATGCCCAGCAAGGGGAATATCATGGGCTAAGGTCAGAATAAACTCTCTGAACGACTGAGGCACTACCACTCTCCTAGTGGTACCAGGTTTGGGGTCTCTGGCCTCAGTGTACAGGAGTCCATCTTCCCAATAGACCCTATGTGTTCCATTTTTCTTGCCCTTGGACTCTTCAGCAGCTTGCTGCCTAAGGCCTTCAAGAGAGGGACAGGTTTCTTGTCCCTTACACAGCTCCTCCCTTGAGGGTCCCCCTGGGCCTAAGAGCTCAACCTGATAAGGTTCAAGCTCCAAAGGCTCAGTTCCCTCAGAGGGCAGAACTTCTTCCTGAGAAGAGAGGTTCCCTTTTTCTGACTGTGTTGCAGTTGGTTTCCCAACTGACTTTCCTTTTCTCTTGGTAGGCTGGGCCATTTTTCCAGACTCCAGCTCTACTTTTTCACCCTGTGCCTTGCATTGTGCTCTTGTTTTTACACACACCAGTTCAGGGATACCCAGCATGGCTGCATGGGTTTTTAGTTCTACCTCAGCCCATGCTGAGGACTCCAGGTCATTTCCAAGCAGACAGTCTACTGGGATGTTTGAGGAGACCACCACCTGTTTCAGGCCATTGACCCCTCCCCATTCTAAAGTTACCATTGCCATGGGATGTGCTTTAGTTTGATTGTCAGCATTGGTGACTGTATAAGTTTTTCCAGTCAGGTATTGGCCAGGGGAAACCAGTTTCTATGTCACCATGGTGACACTGGCACCTGTATCCCTCAGGCCTTCTACACTTGTCCCATTAATAAAGAGCTGCTGCCTGTATTTTTGCATGTTAGGAGGCCAGGCAGCTAGTGTGGCTAAATCCACCACACCCTCAGAGACTAGAGTAGCTTCAGTGTGGACCCTGATTTGCTCTGGGCACACTGTTGATCCCACTTGGAGACTAGCCATTCCAGTGTTACCTGGATTGGAGTTTGGAGTGGAACTTTTCTTGGGACAGGCCTTGTCTCCAGTTTGGTATCCAGACTGACTACAGTTTCGACACCAGGCCTTTTTGGGATCAAAGTTTTTACCCTTGTACCCAGGATTGTTTTGTGAAGAGGCTCTGGGCCCACCCTCCTGTGCAGGTTTTTGGGGGCCTGTAGAAGACTCTTTACTATTTTTATTTTTGGCTGTCTCACCACCTTTCCCCTGGGGAGGTTTTGTGACCCCTTTCTTTTGGTCACCCCCTGTGGAAGTTTTGGACACCCTAGTCTTGACCCAATGGTCCGCCTTCTTTCCCAATTCTTGGGGAGAAATTGGTCCTAGGTCTACCAGATGCTGATGCAGTTTATCATTGAAACAATTACTTAACAGGTGTTCTTTCACCAATAAATTGTACAGCCCATCATAATTACTTACACCACTGCCTTGAATCCAACCATCTAGTGTTTTTACTGAGTAGTCTACAAAGTCAACCCAGGTCTGGCTCGAGGATTTTTGAGCCCCCCTGAATCTAATCCTATACTCCTCAGTGGAGAATCCAAAGCCCTCAATCAGGGTACCCTTCATGAGGTCATAAGATTCTGCATCTTTTCCAGAGAGTGTGAGGAGTCTATCCCTACACTTTCCTGTGAACATTTCCCAAAGGAGAGCACCCCAGTGAGATCTGTTCACTTTTCTGGTTACACAAGCCCTCTCAAAAGCTGTGAACCATTTGGTGATGTCATCACCATCTTCATATTTAGTTACAATCCCTTTAGGGATTTTCAACATGTCAGGAGAATCTCTGACCCTATTTATGTTGCTGCCACCATTGATGGGTCCTAGGCCCATCTCTTGTCTTTCCCTCTCTATGGCTAGGATCTGTCTTTCCAAAGCCAATCTTTTGGCCATCCTGGCTAACTGGATGTCCTCTTCACTGGGGTTATCCTCAGTGATTTCAGAGTTGTTGGTCCCTCCTGTGAGGGAACCAGCATCTCTGACTATTATTTGTGGAGTCAGGGCTTGAGTAGCCCTGCTCTCCCTAAGTAGGACTGGAGGGGGGGAATTTCCCTCCAAGTCACTATCTTCATCCTCTGAGTTGCCACCCTCAGAGGGGTTGGCCTTTTCAAACTCTGCCAAAAGCTCCTGGAGCTGTATTTTGGTAGGTTTGGGGCCTATTGTTATTTTCTTTAGTTTACAGAGTGACCTTAGCTCTCTCATCTGTAGATGGAGGTAAGGTGTGGTGTCGAGTTCCACCACAGTCACATCTGTGCTAGACATTTTGCTTCTAAAAGTTGGAATACTTTTTAAGAATCTACAACTAGTTCTAGGTTCTAATTCAAACTTTTACAAACTTTTAAACTCTAAAAGAAATGCTAAACAGGATCTAACACAAGGCCCTAGCAGGTCTTTTAAGAATTTAGAAAACTTTTCAAATTGCAAAAATCAATTTCTAATGACAATTTTGGAATTTGTCGTGTGATCAGGTATTGGCTGAGTAGTCCAGCAAATGCAAAGTCTTGTACCCCACCGCTGATCCACCAATGTAGGAAGTTGGCTCTGTATGTGCTATTTCAAAGTAAGGAATAGCATGCACAGAGTCCAAGGGTTCCCCTTAGAGGTAAAATAGTGGTAAAAATAGATAATACTAATGCTCTATTTTGTGGTAGTGTGGTCGAGCAGTAGGCTTATCCAAGGAGTAGTGTTAAGCATTTGTTGTACATACACATAGACAATAAATGAGGTACACACACTCAGAGACAAATCCAGCCAATAGGTTTTGTTATAGAAAAATATCTTTTCTTAGTTTATTTTAAGAACCACAGGTTCAAATTTAACATGTAATATCTTGTTTGAAAGGTATTGCAGGTAAGTACATTAGGAACTTTGAATCATTTCAATTGCATGTATACTTTTCAAGTTATTCACAAATAGTTACTTTAAAAGTGGACACAGTGCAATCTTCACAGTTCCTGGGGGAGGTAAGTTTTTGTTAGTTTTACCAGGTAAGTAAGACACTTACAGGGTTCAGTTCTTGGTCCAAGGTAGCCCACCGTGGGGGGTTCAGAGCAACCCCAAAGTCACCACACCAGCAGCTCAGGGCCGGTCAGGTGCAGAGTTCAAAGTGGTGCCCAAAACGCATAGGCTAGAATGGAGAGAAGGGGGTGCCCCGGTTCCGGTCTGTTTGCAGGTAAGTACCCGCGTCTTCGGAGGGCAGACCAGGGGGGTTTTGTAGGGCACCGGGGGGGACACAAGCCCACACAGAAATTTCACCCTCAGCAGCGCGGGGGCGGCCGGGTGCAGTGTAGAAACAAGCGTCGGGTTTTCAATGTTAGTCTATGAGAGATCAAGGGATCTCTTTAGCGCTGCAGGCAGGCAAGGGGGGGCTTCATCGGGGAAACCTCCACTTGGGCAAGGGAGAGGGACTCCTGGGGGTCACTTCTCCAGTGAAAGTCCGGTCCTTCAGGTCCTGGGGGCTGCGGGTGCAGGGTCTTTTCCAGGCGTCGGGACTTAGGTTTCAGAGAGTCGCGGTCAGGGGAAGCCTCGGGATTCCCTCTGCAGGCGGCGCTGTGGGGGCTCAGGGGGGACAGGTTTTGGTACTCACAGTCGTAGAGTAGTCCGGGGGTCCTCCCTGAGGTGTTGGTTCTCCACCAGCCGAGTCGGGGTCGCCGGGTGCAGTGTTGCAAGTCTCACGCTTCTTGCGGGGAGATTGCAGGGTTCTTTAAAGCTGCTTCTTGAAACAAAGTTGCAGTCTTTTTGGAGCAGGTCCGCTGTCCTCGGGAGTTTCTTGTCGTCGTCGAAGCAGGGCAGTCCTCAGAGGATGCAGAGGTCGCTGGTCCCTTTGGAAGGCGTCGCTGGAGCAGAGTTCTTTGGAAGGCAGGAGACAGGCCGGTGAGTTTCTGGAGCCAAGGCAGTTGTTGTCTTCTGGTCTTCCTCTGCAGGGGTTTTCAGCTAGGCAGTCCTTCTTCTTGTTGTTGCAGGAATCTAATTTTCTAGGGTTCAGGGTAGCCCTTAAATACTAAATTTAAGGGCGTGTTTAGGTCTGGGGGGTTAGTAGCCAATGGCTACTAGCCCTGAGGGTGGGTACACCCTCTTTGTGCCTCCTCCCAAGGGGAGGGGGTCACAATCCTAACCCTATTGGGGGAATCCTCCATCTGCAAGATGGAGGATTTCTAAAAGTTAGAGTCACCTCAGCTCAGGACACCTTAGGGGCTGTCCTGACTGGCCAGTGACTCCTCCTTGTTGCTTTCTTTGTTCCCTCCAGCCTTGCCGCCAAAAGTGTGGGCCGTGGCCGGAGGGGGCGGGCAACTCCACTAAGCTGGAGTGCCCTGCTGGGCTGTGACAAAGGGGTGAGCTTTTGAGGCTCACCGCCAGGTGTTACACCTCCTGCCTGGGGGAGGTGTTAGCATCTCCACCCAGTGCAGGCTTTGTTACTGGCCTCAGAGTGACAAAGGCACTCTCCCCATGGGGCCAGCAACATGTCTCTAGTGTGGCAGGCTGCTGGAACTAGTCAGCCTACACAGCCAGTCGGTTAAGTTTCAGGGGGCACCTCTAAGGTGCCCTCTGGGGTGTATTTTGCAATAAAATGTACACTGGCATCAGTGTGCATTTATTGTGCTGAGAAGTTTGATACCAAACTTCCCAGTTTTCAGTGTAGCCATTAGGGTGCTGTGGAGTTCGTGTTCGACAGACTCCCAGACCATATACTCTTATGGCTACCCTGCACTTACAATGTCTAAGGTTTTGTTTAGACACTGTAGGGGTACCATGCTCATGCACTGGTACCCTCACCTATGGTATAGTGCACCCTGCCTTAGGGCTGTAAGGCCTGCTAGAGGGGTGACTGACCTATACTTGCATAGGCAGTGAGAGGCTGGCATGGCACCCTGAGGGGAGTGCCATGTCGACTTACTCGTTTTGTTCTCACTAGCACACACAAGCTGGCAAGCAGTGTGTCTGTGCTGAGTGAGAGGTCTCCAGGGTGGCATAAGACATGCTGCAGCCCTTAGAGACCTTCCTTGGCATCAGGGCCCTCGGTACTAGAAGTACCAGTTACAAGGGACTTATCTGGATGCCAGGGTCTGCCAATTGTGGATACAAAAGTACAGGTTAGGGAAAGAACACTGGTGCTGGGGCCTGGTTAGCAGGCCTCAGCACACTTTCAATTGTAAACATAGCATCAGCAAAGGCAAAAAGTCAGGGGGCAACCATGCCAAGGAGGCATTTCCTTACAACCCCTGTGAGGAATCCCAGGACAAGGGCAGAGGTACGTTACAATGAGGCACATGAGCGAACAAGAAAAATATATAGAGGACCTTCGGCCTCCTGAAGACTAGGTTTCGTTTCCACTATCTCATAGGTGGTTCCCTGTGCTACTCACCCAAGATGGTCTGCCAGATCATCGTGGCATGCTCTATGTTGCACAACCTTGCCTCACGTCACCAGGTGCCTTTTCTGCAGGAAGATGAGGCTGCAGATAGGTGTGTGGCAGCAGTGGACCCTATGGACAGTGAAGATGAGGAGGCAGAGGATGAGGATGAGGTGGGTTGATGGTGGAGGAAAGTCCAGGATAGATTCCAGTATACATGGATCGCAGGTGTATTGTCCAAGGGGGCATAGGAAGGGGAGCAATGGCAGTTCAAGGTGGACAGGGTGACAGAGCGGGACACAAGGGTGACATTCAGGAGAGTCCTATTTCCTGGCAGGGATCTTGGCAATAGTCCATGGCTTCTGCCTGGATCGCAGGGAACGTTTGCGGGGTGGTTCTCCTTCTGCAGGGGGAGGGGTGCTGTTAGCCTGTTGGTCCTGTGATGGGACCTCCTGTCCACTAGCGGCAGTGGAGGTGGAGGCCTGCTCATCGGTTTGGCTAGTGGTAGGGGCCTGGTGGTGTGCTACTGCCTCCCTCATAGTGTTGGCCTTGTCTGCCAGCACCCCTGCAATGGTGACCAGGGTGATGTTTATGTCCTTCAAGTCCTCCCTGATCCCCAGGTACTGTCCCTCCTTCAGCCGCTGGTTCTCCTGCATTTTGTCCAGTGTCTGATCCATCGTATCCTGGGAATGGTGGTATGATCCCAGGATCTTGGTGAGTGCCTCCTGGAGAGTCGGTTCCCGGGACCTGTCCTCCCCCTGTTGCACAGCAGTCCTCCCAGCTTCCCTGTTGTCCTGTGCCTCTGTCCCCTGAACCATGTGCCCACTGCCACTGACCCCAGGTCCCTGATTGTCCTTGGTTAGTGGGGTGTCCTGGGTCCCTGCAGTGGTGGACACCCTGCTGATTGACGTGTCCTGGGGACAGAGTTATGGGCCCGCTGGGTGGGTACTGTGGTGGTGTTTCTGAGGGGGGAGGCTCTGTGGTAGTATGGGACTGTGTCTGGGTAACCCACTGTCCGGAGATCCCTGATGGGCCAGATTGGTCATCCAGATCCAGGCGTCCAGAGCTGCTGTCATCACTGTGGGCTTCCTCTGGGATGGGACTAGATGTTGCTGGCACCTCCTCTCCGGTGACGTTGGCTAGGGGACCTGTGGGGGTGTAAATGTAGTGTTATTGGTTCTGCGTGTAATAATGTGCATGGTTGTGTTAACCTCTAAGGTTGTTATTGCTCTGACAGCTTTGCCTTGTGTGAGTTGTTATTTGGGGGGCTAGCTGTTTCCCTCTAGTGTGCATGCTTTAGTGATAAGTGTCCATTCAGGTTTGTGATGGGTGTCCATGTATTGGTGTTGCATGCAGCGCTTGGTATTGGGATGGGTGGGTTGTGATGGTGGGGTGTGTGGGAGGTGAGAGTGAGGGTGAGGGTAGGGGTATGTGATGGCATGCAGGTAGGGGGGCTGATAGTAATAGAGATTTGATTTACCAAAGACCAGTTCTCCTCCTCCTCCTCCTGCCAGGCCCTCAGGATGCATGATTGCCAAGACTTGCTCCTCCCATGTTGTTAGTTGTTTGGGAGGAGGTGGGGGTCCACTGCCAGTCCTCTGTACAGCTAGTTAGGCCCGTATTTATACTTTTTTAGCGCCGCATTTGCGTCACTTTTTGACGCAAAAGCAGCGCAAACTTGCAAAATCCAATTGTATTTTGTAAGTTTGCGCCATTTTTGCGTCAAAAAGCGGCGCAAATGCGGCGCTAAAAAAGTATAAATACGGGCCTTAGTGTCTTGCTGCCACAGAATGCACCTTCCCCCGTAGGTCGTTCCACCTCTTCCTGATGTCATCCCTTGTTCTGGTGTGCTGTCCCACGGCGTAGACCCTGTCCACGATTCTCCGCCATAGCTCCATCTTCCTAGCAATGGATGTTTGCTGCACCTGTGATCCGAATAGCTGTGGCTCTACCCGGAAGATTTCCTCCACCATGACCCTTAGCTCCTCCTCGGAGAACCTGGAGTATTGTTGTGGTGCCATGGGTGCATTGTGAGTGGTGTGGGTGAGGGTGTGTAGGGTGATGTGGTGGGGTGTGTGATGTAAGGTGCGTGGATGGTGTATAGGTGATGGTGGTGTGGGTTTGTGGTCTTGTCTGCGGTCTTGCTATCTCCCTTGTGGCACCTGTTTGTATTCGTAAAGGGTTGTGGGTAATGTGGGTGTGTGTTTTATAGTGGTGTGGGTGTGTGAGTGTGGTGTGTGTGTGTGTGTCAGGTGTGTGTAGTTTAATTGTCCAATGTGGTGTTGTTTTGTATGTGTGTGTGTATTTTGAGAGCGGCCACTGTGATGATTCGTGGGTCATAATGTTGTGGGCATAGTTCTGTTGGTGTAACGGTGTGGTTTGGATACTGCCAGTTTATCACCGACTTTTGTGCTGGTGGACTTGTGTGTGTGGCTGTATAGTGACGGATTGCTATGTGTGTGTCATAATATGGGTAGCGGTGATCCACTGTGGCAGAGGTATGTTGGCGGCAGTCAGCATGGGCTTAAGCAGTACTTACCACCAAGGTAATAATGAGGGCCTATGTGGGTTGCAAGGATACACCCAAGCAATGCTCAAGGAATGCCTCCCTAGTGCATAGCATGCCAATGCAGTGATTTATAGTGCATTGCTTTGCTCGAGATTTATGAAGCAACTCAAAACTATGCAAAAGTGGCATCGTGTGGATTTATGAATTTCTTAATTTTATTTTGTGTTATGTCTGTACCACGTAGCATGGTGCAAGCACAGAAGTTTGTGCCCCGCTACACTACATGGAGGACCTTGACTTCTTTTGAAAGTGAGACATGGCTGCCTCGTCAAACCATGAGAATAATTGGTCTTACACCAGATGGAGTTAGACAGTCTTGCAAACCAGCAAGCTGGGTGTCACATACACTGGAGTACATGGGAGCAAGCCTGTTGCTGTGCTTCCCTAAATGGGTTTTGCATTTGTCACTCTTCAAAGGAAGGGGTCTTCATACAGTGCAGGAAGTTCGTCCGGAGTGATTGCACCGTCTCCCAGCTCAAACATTGTTGAGCTGATGTTGTGGCATGTCAGGCCGATCTGGTGGACATCCTGGGATTGGAGATAAGAGGCCCTGTTGATAAGTGGCAAGATTTCTTAATGTGGTGGTTTGAATTTGCACCATGCAACTTGCTTTAAGTGCAATGGAAAAATTAAAGTGCAATTATTTAAGCAACACAAGGCCACTTTCGATGCTTCGGAATGGCTACATAGCTCCAATGTACTGCAATGCAGGGCCAATTGATGAATTGCTATGCCCTGCCCCAGGGGGCTGGTAAATGGGTTTTCCATGGTTGTTCACATTGAACATACATGGATTTAGAAGCATTCCCTGATTTAGCATACGCGACTGACCAGGCAAGGCTCCAAAAATGGTAGATCTCCACAAGTGAAGGGAAAGGAGGAAATATATGCGCAATCTCCTTTTAAGTTAAACTTTCTATGTGTGCTGCATTGTGCACACATAGACAGATGAATTTGCCTCAGGCAATTGCTATTGTGCAAGAAGGTGGCCCTTCCAGGACAAAACAACACAAAGCGGATTACAACGCATGCACCCTTGCACCATGTTTCAAGGTAGCATTCATTGCCACTAATTAGCACTTGGTGCAGCAGCGCCATGAAAAGTCTGATATGGTTCTTACAATGTTACGTACGGTGTATACTTGTCCTTTCCCATTACATTGGTCTGCCTAGGGCCAATGGTTTAATTCTTTTGTCATAGTGCAAGGTGGCTATAGATGATACAGGCCAGCTGTACATAAAATATCACATCCCTGAGGCATGCTTCATGCATGTGATGTTAGAAATCTCTTACCTTCAACATCCAGCTGGCTCAGCCTTGCAAGGTGACTAGCTGTATCCCATATTCATACAATATATTCATATGTTTGTCAAGAATGTTTAATATTTGAAATCACTGCAATGTCATGTTTTTTATTATGGTATTGTGACTTGTGTAACTGCACTTTTTACAATGCAAAGTTCACATCTTTTAGGTGGGCATGTCCCTTTCAGCAGGGAAGAAGTTGACACTTTCCGGGATCCGAATGCAACCAGTAAGTGTAATGAGCACATGGTTGTAGCTCTGTAACATCTGTGTGGGATCCATGATAGTTGTAACATTGTGATGTGTATGGGGAGGTATCAATCACCAACAACCAAATTACAGTCAGTGTGACAACAGAACAGAACTTGTCCACAGAATAATTTTGAATTGCCAAGGAGGCATGTCAATGTGAAGGTAGGGGCAATGTAGGTAGGCCCACAGGCTTCATGTGTGTTTGCAGATATGTTGATGTTTGCATATCTACAGTTTGATGCATTTGGCACATGAACCATCATCTGGTACTAAATCTGCAGATGTTCAACACAATCAAATGTGGTCATACCACAAATGGTACAAACATAACAATGTTTCAACAGATGTAGCAGCAAAGCTGAATGGGTTTTGCTAAGCTTGGGTGGGAATGGTTACGTCTGTATGTGAATATGAAACTGGTGCTGATGATGTGCGAAAAAATACCTAGACAGTGTTACTAAGTGTCAACATGAAGGTATTATGAAATCAGATTATTACAAAATGTAATTGTAGGAAATGGCCCTTTCTGCAGGGTCATCCACAGACCTTTTGCCTTCCTCCTCCTTGTTTTTCTGACTTATTTTTGCTGACTGTTAGGATTCCGGGCACTGTACCACTGCTGACCATTGCTAAAGTGCAGGCGCTTTCTACTCTAAACATAGTAACATTGGCTTATCCACAATTGTTATGTTTAAGCTCCTAGTAAAATGCACTATGTGTATCCAGGGCCTGTAAATGAAATGCTACTAATGGCCCTGTAGCACTGATTGTACCATCCACTACCTTAGTCCCTCAAACATGTCTGAGGCCTGCCACTGCAGGACCAGTGTGTACAGTTTTAAACTGTCATTTCGACTTGGCAAGTGTACCCATTTGCCATGCCCAAACCTTCCTTTCTATTACTTGTAAGTCACCCCTAAGGTAGGCCCTAGTCAACCCCAAAATGCAGGGTGCACTGTATTTCAAAGGTCGGACATCTCCAGATAGTGAATAACTCTTAAATTCATTTTTTTGCTATTGCAAGGACAACCTCGCCCGTAGGATAGCATTTTGATTACCGTAAAACATCTTTTAAGTGTAATTTCCAATTGGGAGGAGACACACATGTGGAGTTTGGTGTCCTTGGACTCACAATTTTAATTCACAATTCATGGTGAAGTCTGATTTTAAATTGTAAGTCTGAAAATGCCACTTTTAGAAAGTTGGCATTTTCTTACTTTAACCATTCTGTGCCTTTGCATGTCTCTGAACAGAGGTCTGGGGTAGATGACAGCTGGGCTTTGTGCATTCCCAGTAGACAGCCACATACAAAGGGAGCTTGGATGTGGCAATATTGATGGCCCATCACCAGGCTGGTGGGTCTTCCTGGGCTAAATGGATTGGAGAAGCTGACACTTAACTTTTGAATATGGCTGTGCCTCTCCACACACAAAGGGCTGCATGACCCCCTGAAGACTGTCTGGACCCAGGGAGGGTAGGACAGGGACCTTGCTTGTGGACTTCAAACGAATGCCTGGAAGTTCCTCCCACCTTCCAGAATCAGGGCACCAAAGTATAAATACTGGACCCCAAACCCCACCAAATCAGATCTCTACTAGAACCAAGGACACTCTGCCTAGAAGGACTGCCGTGCTGTAGGAGGGACTGCCACTTTGCTTTGCTGTGTTAACCTGCTGCATGCTGCTTCTTCCCTGCAGTAAGAGGGACTGGATTGCTCTCTACATCCTTGAACCAAAAAATCTCCAAGGGCTTGTTGGCTTACCCCCTGTTCTTCTGCAGTCTCAGGGGCATGCTGAAACTCACTTGCTACGGCACCTAGACTCTGCCATCTGTGAGTCTACCCTGCCCAGTGGTACAGCCCCAGTACTGGACCCTCAGAAGTGGGCTTAAGGTGCTCTGCCTTCTTTTTGTTTTCATCAGAACCACCAAAAAGCAATGCCAGGTGACACAAAGCACCACAGAGCCTCACCGTGCACCTGCTAGCCATCTGAACCAATGCACAGTGAAGCCAAGCCCTCACTGCACAATTCCCTGGGATTGACAGGAAGCAACACCAAGGTCCGCAAAGCCTAGGCACACAGCTCCTAGAATGAATGCAAATCCCTGCAAAGCCTTGCTGCACAGCTTCCCAGAACCAATGCCGGACCACGGAAAACCTCGCAAAACAACTCCTCGCAAACCAGGCATTAGAATTTAAGGTACTTTGTTCAGTGGGCCCAAATGGGTCCCTGAGCTGGCCCACACTGCATCACAGTTGGCCTGAACTTGTGACTTTATCTCAGTCCACCACGACCAGATAACCACAGTTGGTGCTTTATGCTTCTATGTGCTACTTTCACCTAAATCTTTAAAATTGCATATCTCAGGATCTACTAATTTGATTTTCATTGTTTTGGTTTTGTCACCCACCGCCAGGCTCCCGCCATCAGGCAGCCTGGCGGCGGGATGAAACACCATCCGCCAGGGTAGCGGTGCCACCATGCGGATAATGTTTAATTTTCCTCCAGCCTTTTCCTGGCGGGATATCCCGGCAGGAAAAGGCTGGCGGAGGGGGTGCCCCGGGGCACCCCTGGGGGCCCCTGCACTGCTCATGCACTTTACATGGACAGTGCAGGGGCCCCAGTGCAGAGCCCCGTCGTGCAGGTCACTGTTCGATTTTTGGGCAGTGATCTGCGCGACGGGTGCCACTGCACCTGCCGCACAGAGGCATTGACGGCAGCTCCATGTGGAGCCGCCGTCAATGTCCCAGCCGAGCCTTATAAGGTTTCCACCCGCCGGCTAACAGAAAAGTTCATAATGTGGCCGGCGGGGTTCCGGGGTCGCTGGCGGTCAGTGTTTTGACCGCCAGCATGAACACGTTTTTGCCGTATTCATAATGACCGCCTAAATGTGTAAATAGTATATGTCCAGGATGCTGTTTATATTTGTATTGTACAAAGCTATGTGTATGAATTTGGGTGGTGGGTTGCTGTTTAACCTGTCGTGTGTATACTGCTTAGATTAGGATGTTAAGACAGTATTGGCTAGTCGGTTAGTTAGTGTAGGCTAGGTAGGTGTAGGTCATTTTAATAGTTGATAGTTTGTAAAATTACATGTTTTCTATGCTAACTATTTTGTTATCATTTAGGAGTTCTGTAAGTTCAGTTGAGTACATGATGCAGCATCCGACCTACGGTATTTGAAGGTATATGTATCTTTGTCAGAGACTCATGGACAACTTATAGTCTACCTCACATTTAAATCATGTATAGACCTTTTTATCAGTTAACACAGGGCCCCGACAAGGAGCCCTTGCATTAGTGACATTCAGACTACTGATTTGGCCTTACGCATTCTTGTTTGACATAGGTATGATGCTAATTCATGGGTAATATGTGCCTGAGTATCTGGCTAATCTTAGTACAACCATGCATGTTTATGTAATGTAGCATCTCTTCAGTGTGAGCATTGAGGTTATCATATTAGGATAATCAAGTTGTCATGTTCACTGAACGACATATCCCTGAATGAGTGGAACAGTGTTATGGCCTCACATGCCTCCAAATCCCATGTATATCTGGTATCTGTGTGATGTGAAGCAGACTCTTGCTGTGTGTCAGTAAAGTAAATGCAGCTTGTTGATACACTCTGACGTTCCATTGGGAGACAACACATTGCTTATCATACCTTTGAAGTGAATGTACTTGGTGTAGGTGCATATCCAAAGACAGCATGTGCAATTGACTTTAGCTCACTCTTGTTGAGATCCAAACAAGTGGGTTAGAATTTTAGACTTACACAATGGTATATGTAGTCCTTTCAGCAAAGACACACACAATGCTCTTCATGTTTTTCTTTTTTTTATTGTATATATGATTAGTTTCATTCAATGAAATGTTTCTTGTGAGTCTAATTGTAGATTGTTGAGCAACAACAACAGTTAATGGAAGCTAATGATGACCAGAAAGAGTCTATTATGACATGTGGAGGTGTGGAGTATTTCAGTGAAGAAGTACAAATTACCAGTAGGGTAGGTAGGCTTGCTTAAAAGTCCACAAGTTGATAAGATGAACAGTTACACAATGAAAAGTACAGTACTGGATGACAAAGGAGGTGACATGATCTTAAACACAGGACAACTAGGAAACTAGCTAGAATGCTCTGCCAATTGTTAGCTGGCAGATCGCCAATGGAAACTGGGGAAATCCACACCTTTCTCTTCTGATTGATGTTGTGATCCACAGCAGTTGTGGTGTTTGTATTAGAGGCCTCTGAGGCACGCACACATCAGAAGCAGAAGATGTGGCTCCCCTGTCCTCACCAGCATTTGTCCGTGCCAGTAAGGCAACCTAGAAATCCTTGGCAAGGTATGGTGTCGTGGTAACAAAACAACAACATTGCAATTGAGAGCACCAATTGTTGTCATGTAGGATTCCAACTTGTGCTCCAGGGATTCCTCTATGTGGCCCCCAGCTGCATTGGAGATTCACTGGTGTCAGATGTAGAGTGCTGTTTTTGGTCCCTCTGCTTCATGACTCAAGTGATGTCAGCTAGGGGCTCACGAATCCCATGGAGACAAGAGTAGGGGTCTGTTACAGCCTTTATTATAATGGTATTAGTTCTCTGGGGGTCTTATTTGACACACATCTACACGACCCAATACAGCAAGCAAGCTTGCTCCGCTGCAGGAAAGGATTTATGCATGTATGTGCCATGATTTAAATTTGAGAAGGGACTCCTATAGTTTCCTTGCACTCACGCAGTCACCCCCAGACTCCACAACAGTAAACACTGAGAATAATCTCTGAAGGGGATAGCGACCATTGCACTTAGAAATGTGCAACAGCTGAGGATGACTTCATTTCTTCAGAGCCCAAGGTGCCCATCTGCAGAGTCCAACAAATCTCTTCACTCATCCTCATTCTCTCGAACCTGTATGTGAATCCTTTAGCACTCATTATTCAGACCCAGGGTCTCTACATCATCTCTTACACTGAAGACACCCCGATCATGCAATGACTGTTACTAGACTCCATTACTATCAACAGTTGTTCTATTGTGCCAATGACCAACATAGCTGACTTCAATTGAGAGTAATGGATCTGCTTATCCTCAACCTCAGAAAATGGAAGTGCTGATATTCGGCAACATGAAATCATGACTAGGCCCAAACCCTAGCCAAACCCTAGTCAAACTCCAGCTATTCCAGAAACCTGTCCTTCATCCTGGACACCTACTTCAACATGTAAATTCATAAACCGAGTAGCAACTCCATCTCTTTTAAGATTACTAGCATGGTTAGACATTTGTTCATATGACTCCCTCCTGACACCTGTGAGATCATCACCAGGCCCTCATCACATCTACACTGTAGTACACCAATACTCTCTACCACATCATGTCTGTACAGCTGCTACACCAGAGGCAGACTAAACAACATATCAGTGCCAGACCATTACTCCACCTACCTTGAGGCACACAGATCACACCTCATCTCATCAAAATACAATGCCTCCCCATTCGGAAACACTGGCATTTCAAGATGCTCACCCACACCTACAAGGCACTATGCTAACAGAGACTATGCTCCCACCAAACAATCATGACCCTACACTCTGCATCACTTGCACTCACCCCCAATATCCATATCAGCAAGACAGGAGTTAGGGTGACATCTTACATGGCAGGCAACATCAGTAACAAGCATTTGAAAAGCAATAGATCTCGCATTTGTGAAAGTTAGAGCTATTGGCATTGTAAATGACAATGTCTTTTACCCATATGTTTTGGTTTGAAGTGGAGTGGATGGATGTGGTATGGAGTGGAAGTATATGGTTTGGATTGGAATTGTTAGTTGTAGAATTGTGTGTGGTGGAATTGTGTGGTGTGGATTTGTGTAGTGGATTTATGTGGGATGGTGTGCAGTGGTATTATGCGGATAGTAATTATGTAGTATTAAGTCTACTGGAATTATGAATGTAATTATGTGGTATGGCATTTTTTGTTGCTGAGTTTTATGTAGTGGAGTTTAATTATGTGGTGTGCTGTTGAATTTTGTGGCATAATTTGGAATTGAGTGGTGTGGATTATATGTAGTGGTGTGTTGTGTAGTTGTGTTGGTAAGTTGAACTGTGTGATTGGTGTACACATGGATCACTAGACAGTGTGAGTGAACAGCCATCTGTTTCATTTGTTCACATACAGCACTGCATGAGCAAAAAAAATGCAACAGGAATGCACACTGGGCTGTACAATGGCACAGACCAAACTGCTTGAAGGGAACATAAAAATCTCTTCAAAGAATGGCACTGTGTAAAACATCCTCAGACTCTCTTCCAGTGCATTGTGCTTCAGAGAATATCAGCAAGAGTGAAGTAAGAGAAGGGACATACCTCAGTGTTAGAAAGAGTAGTCAATTTTTACAGACCAACTTGATATAAATAGCAGCCAGGCAATAACATATGATGCAAAATGGTGCAAACCTCTGTGCAAGAGATGACAGCTAGTGGAGGAAGGGAGAGAACAACTAGAAAGTGAAGGGAGAGAGCAGCAAGACAAGGAAGAGAAAGAGCAGCATAAGTACAAACCACCATGTTGAAACCAGAGCAACTAGAGGGCAGTCAAGGGATGGTCAGAGCCACACACATAAAGAGACCAGCCACAATCCCGTCAGTGAAGGTGCAGAAGGGACACAAAGCCAAGTAATTCAAGAAAGACCAACCAGGCACCATAGGCAAATGGCTGCTCAGTGAAGTCACACAAAGACACCCTACCCTAGAGCCCTAGAGAGAGAAAGAGTCTCAATAGGTCCTCACTCCTTAACTGAAGTGCTGCTAAAGAGCACAAACAGAGCCCGCAAGGGAGCAGAAAACAGGCAGAGCACCTAGGGTTATAGAGACAGTAGCGAGAAGGAACATAAAGACCATCACTTTATTGAGAATGCAGTCAGCGCGGTTAACAATTCAGAACTCTTCAACACACAACAATAACACTCATTTTAATTTACACAAAACGTGCATACAAAAATACGTACAATGCACAGTGTTTCCTAAAGAGCAACACAGAAATTACCAAGTAGCAAATTAAATACCTCAAAGATTTATCGAAGGGCGTTTATAACATCTCAATCTTTTCTATTAAAAAAATGTGCATCCTTCCACGAGATCAAGGGCCAGATGTAGCAAAAAAAAAATTTGCGAGTTGCAAATTGCGAGTCCATGCGACTCGCAATTTGCAACTCGCAAATTGGTATGCAGTACGGTGTCTCAGACACCGTCTGCGACTCGCTATGGGGTCGCAATGACCCACCTCATTAATATTCATGAGGTGGGTCGCTAATTGCGGCCCCATAGCGAGTCTAGGCAATCGCAAACATGGAGGCCTGCTGTCGTCAGCAGACCTCCGTGTTCGTGACTGCTTTAAATAAAGCAGTTTTTTTTTTTTTAAGCGTAGCCCGTTTTCCTTAAAGGAAAACGAGCTGCACTTAAAAAAAAAAACGAAACCTTTAGTTTCGTTTTTTTTTTCAGGGTAGGTAGTGGCCCCTTGGACCACTACCTACCCTGAAAAAATATTTGTGGGTCCATTCACAAAGTGGAAGGGGTCCCATGGGGACCCCTTCCAATTTGCGAGTGGGTTACCATCCACTTGAAGTGGATGGTAACTGCGACACCATTTGCGACCGCATATGCGGTCGCAAATGGTATTGCATACCACTCAGAATCGCAAATAGGAAGGGAACACCCCTTCCTATTTGCGATTCTGAAATGCATATTGCGAGTCGGTACCGACTCGCAATATGCATTTCTGCATTGGGAAACGCGAATAGCGAGTCGACAAACGGCAATTTTTGACGTTTGCGACTCGCTATTTGTTTCCTGCATCTGGCCCCAAATTCTTCCCCTTGACCAAATACCTACTTGTAGATTATAATATAGCGAAATAACCATACATTCCTGAGTGCCCCCTGCCTTTAACATATGTTTTTTTCTTATTATCGAAAGCGTAGGCCCTGGGACCTGAATGTTTTTTTTCATAATAATAACAACACCATCCAGGCCTTGACATTCCGTTTTTATAGCCAAACAGGAAGGCCTGCAGACTTTGGAATAATAGGCATTCTCTCCCAAAAGAAACTAATCAAATTCGCAGAATCGGACCATTTGCGACTAGAAAAATGCTTATTGGGATATACAAACCCAAACTGCAATTCAGTAACTTGTTACTGAATCGCAATTTGGGTTTTGCGATTCCGAATTAGGAAGGGGCGTGTCCAGGAAGTCCCTTCCTCTAACCGAATCTAAATGGTATGTATGATTGTTTTGTGACCGTGAATGCGGTCGCAAAACAATCACAGTTAGCACCAATTTCAAAATGGTGCTAACCCATTCACGAAGGGGAAGGGGTCCCAAAGGGACCCCTTCCCCTTCGTGAATGCATGCGAAAACGATTTTTAAAAGCAGGCAGTGGTCCCACGGACCACTGCCTACTCTTAAAAAACTGAAACTGAAACGTTTCATTTTTTTCTTTTTAATCACAGTCTGTTTTCCTTAACGGAAAACAGGCTGCGTTAAAAAAAAAAAAGCTTTATTTGAAAGCAATCACAGACATGGTGGTCTGCAAACACCAGCAGGCCGCCATCCCTGTGATTGTTACAATTCTTGTTGGGTCGCAAATTACGACCTACCTCATTAATATTAACAAGGCAGGACTATTTGTGACCTATCGGGAATTGCAAAAGAAACTCAATGGAGTTTCTTACATTCGGAATTGCGATTCCTAATTGCGATTCGCATTTAGTGTTCTGCAGCTAACAGTGTCCTGATGACCTTGAATAATTCTTAAACGTATTGTTTTTAGTACTGTTTTCCTTTAATTTATTTTCAATGTGAGTGATGCTTGAGGGTGTATTATAACATTTTGCATAAAAATGTTGTGTTTATGGTTCATGCAACATACATAAAAAGTTTCCTTTAGAACAAAACAGGACCTGACTTGAGAAATGAGAGTGTCACATAGATTATTTGCAATAACATTAGTGCGCTGCTGCTGTGTTCCAATATTGAAAACACATATCACTATACCCCAATGATATTTGTAAAACATATTTATAATTTGGATGAATGTGCCTATGCAAAGTCAATGACCTAGTCAAAGACGGCATGAAAGAGCTGAAACTGGATCACATAAGATCCTTAGAGTGTCCCTGCCCCCCAACACCAACTTTGTAAGATTTCATAGAAATGACAAGTCGTCCATACAATCCCTGAGAATTGCAAAGCATAATCTTATTCTCTGGTAAGTGGTGACTGGGTAGAGTGGCAACTCATACCCAAAATGTACTTTCTTTAAAAATGCAGCTGTGATTAAAATGTAACTGATATCACAGTTGTGGTATTGGCTGGAGGTAACAGAAGTGCTAAGAACTGGATATGTGTTGGCCAGACCGTTTGTCCCTGCTGCGCAGAGACCAGGCATGTGTTCATATTGTACCCTTCATGCTTTATTTAGTTTTACCAGAAGCCCTCAAAATTCCACAACCCTTACTGTGCTGACAGATACTTATCTGGGAGTATATGCATTCACATAGCACGACATTTTAATAGGCATTTCTGTGGCAAGCGTACCCTCAACAACATGTAGCCAGCTGCAACTGCGCTTCTTACATTTTAGAAAGCACAGTCATGGCGTGCAAAACCTGCACTAATCATACATCTTCACAGTTTCTAACAGGAACCATCAGAAGGTTGGTCTCTTTCTGTTGTCAGGAATGACATGGAGATCTACTGGTGACAGCAGCAGGTTTCACTCAGGGTGAAATTGGGTGTAAATGTCCACTGACCACCTGAGAGCTTGCATGGGAATAAACAACGATGTTGTGGAGCTGAAATCAGGTAATGCTTTTAGCATCAGCATTTGGTGGTGGAGTTCCTTTAAATTTATAAGATGGAGGAGGCTATACAGCCACACGCAGTCCTGCAGTGACCCTAAGTTTTTTCATGACCTTCTCAAACTGCTCATGACCTCGTACAATGTACAGTAAAAACTAGTTACTCATTCCTTTGAACCTCCTAGAGTTTATGCTATTGCTGAGGCCACTCACAATTCTAGTTGACATTATGGCCCTCTTTACAACATTGGCGTCAAATGCCGCCTACCGCCACGGCGACGGGCGTCAACATACCGTTGCTGTGGCTACTGACCGTCCATGGAATTATGACCGTAGCCGGAATTCCGCCAGAAGGCTGGTGGAATTGCAGCGACAGTCATGGTGGCGGACGGAGGTAAGGTGGCGCTGCTGCCAGCAGCAGCGCCACGCCAGCAAAACACCGCCTACCGTATCATGTTCCGTTATACAGCCTGGCGGTGTTTTGCTGGTGGACGGTGCTACTGGCAGCAGCGCCGTGTCCCGTCTCCTGCCGGAGGGCCCCCTTTCAAGCAGGTAAGTCGGGGTCTCCGATAGGAGAGGGGGGTGGGAGTGTTGTGTGCATGTGTGGGGGTGTGTGTGTCTGTGTTTGAATGCGTGCATGTGTGTGTAATGAGTGTGTGCATGAGAGGGTGTGTGTGTGTATGTGCATGTTGTGTCATGTGATTGCGTGTGTGCCTGGATGTGTGTTCATGAGTGTTGCTGTCGGTGTGTATAAATGTATACATGGGTGGGTGAATGTGTGTATGCGTATGTGTATGGGTGTGTATGTATGTGCGTGGATGTGTGTATATGTAGAGGGAGTGGGAGGTGGGTGGGAGAGGGTTGGGGAGGACTCTGGAGAGGAATTCTCTGGCATTGATAGTACCTACTGCCATGGTTTCCGTGGTGGTACAGAAACCACGGAAACCATGGTGGGGTCAAAATGCCATAGGTGGCCTAGTGACGGCCGCCGGGCTGGAGAATGTAGACGTGGCCGTGGCGATTGGTGTGTTAACTTGGCGGTTTGGCTTTGGCAAAACCGCCAATGTCATAATAGTAGAGGTATGTATTGCCAGCCTGTTGGCGGTAATGCCTCCACTATTCCACCAACCGCCGGGGTCGTAATGACCCCCTGTATCTTTTACAGAGTTGTGCTACTAAATGTGTACTTTAAAACTACAAACCCAACAGTAAAATAATACTGTCCAATAGGAGGCAAGGTATGTCAGAGGGGAACGTTCAAACTACTGACATGACCTTGGGGATTTCCATATAACTTTCATGAGAGGCCTATTTGAGGTGCAGATGTGAGACAGGTGTAAGATGAGAGATCGCACATTTTCCACTTTGTTCATAGATGATAAAGCTAAATTCAGTGCCCGGGCACACGCATGGATGACCATAAAATACTATGCCAAACTTGAACCAGCAGCCCACCTCTCCACAATGTTTGCACCACACATGAAACATAACTTTATGACAATGCGACTAGGAAACCTGCCAACCCTGGCTAATGCCCCGTCCTGGAAGAACATTACCTCGCAGCAGTGCAGGCACTGTGCTTTTTCAAAAGGAAGACCTAACACACATAATCTGCATTTGTGTGGGCCTGCTAGTTCTTCGAAAGAGATTTCTTAAGAGGTTGTTCATTGACAGAGTTATTAGGACTTGCAGGGGAGCCATTGTAGCATACTTTAATCCACATGACCCCTAGGTAAATTGCAAGTTTGTTAAGTTTTTCAAACAGATCATGCACACTGTTCCCCCCCCAGTTAAACTGTAAGTTAATTAAGTTCCTGAAATTCGGACACTTCCCAAGTCCGGGACAGTAATAAATGTATCTTTCCCATCTAATGACATTCTGAGTACCCAGCCTGCACTTCTTTTATCCCCCACTATAACTGAGTCATTTTTTTATGATTTATTAATTTTAAACTTCAAACTCCTCAAACTTCACTTAATGTTTTTGACCATGTAACTTGGCAAAACTGTTATGATCTTATTCAACTGAAAAAAATAATTATTTTATCTACATCTAGGCGGTCATTACAACATTGGCGGTAAAAGCCACTTACCGCTGTGCAGAAGACCGCCAAAACACCGGCGCAGCTGCGGAAATCCGCCACAGCTATTATGACCCACAGCTCGGAATCCGCCAAAATTCAGACACCCACAAGAGTCCGCCCCACCAAAGGACAGTGATAAACTGGCGAAAACAAATCCTCCACTGTCACGCCAACAGAAATACGCCCACACTATCACGACACACAAATCCACGAGGCGGTCTTTCAACCGCGGTATTCCATTGGTGGTACACACCGCTACGCTCAAAATACACACACATCTACAAAATACAGCCACATTGGACAAATCGAAATACACACACCTGATACACATACACTCACCACTCCCACACACCCAGTACAATATAAAACACACACCCACATCACCCACAAACCCCTACAACCAGAATTACAGAGAGAAGGCCAGAGAGAGACACCAAACACAACTACCAAGCATCCACAGGCACACAATACCATCACCCACATAACTTCCACGCACATCACACAATACACCACTAAAAATCACCACACTTATCACTACCCACCCCACCCCACACATCACCCACACCACCCCATGGCACGGCAAAGACACCCCAGGTTCTCTGAGGAGGAGCTCAGGGTGATGGTGGAGGAAATCGTCCGGGTAGAGCCACAGCTATTCGGATCACAGGTGCAGCACACCTCCATAGCAAGGAAGATGGAGCTATGGCGCAGAATAGTGGACAGGGTCAACGCAGTGGGACAGCACCCAAGGAATAGGGATGACATCAGGAAGAGGTGGAACGACCTACGGGGGAAGGTGCGCTCCGTGGTCTCAAGACACCACCTTGCGGTTCAGCGGACTGGCAGCGGACCCCCACCTCCTCCCCCACAACTAACAACATGGGAGGAGCAAGTCTTGGTGATTCTGCATCCTGAGGGCCTCGCAGGAGTAGATGGAGGAATGGACTCTGGTAAGTCAAATCTTTACTATTACATCCCCCACCCTACTTGCATGCTATCACATACCCCCACCCTCACCCTCACCCCATCACTCCAACTCCTCACAAATGTCCCAGCATCACAAACCGCACATCCTAACACCAAGCCCTGCATGCAACAACAAAGCATGGACACCCATCACCAAAGCATGGCCACTGTACATACCCATACACACCCCTAAACCACCATCACACAAGGTCCCACACAGGAATGCAAGCACTGAGGTACACGGTCACCCACCTATTGCACACCATAGCACACACAGATGTAATAAACATCCTTTTATACCCCTGCAGGACTCCTACCCAACGTCAGCGGACAGGAGGGTCCACACATGTCCACACCACCAACAGAAGAGGCCCACAGTAATGACAGCAGCTCTGTCCAACTGGATCTAGATGACCAACCCAGCCCATCGGGGACCTCAGGACAGTCGGTTCCCCTCACACAGTCACAGGCCACCACAGAGCTTCCCCCCTCTGGAAACACCAGCACAGCACCCACCTAGCGGGCCCATACCTCTGTCCCCAGGACACGTCAATCAGCAGTGTGTCCACCACTACAGGGAACCCAGGCTAACCCACCACCCCAACAACAACAGGGACCTGGGGGCAGTGGTAGTGGGCACACCGTTCAGGGGACAGAGGTCCAGGGAAACAGGGAACTGGGAGGGCTGCTGTGCGACAGGGGGAGGACAGGCCAAGGGAACCCACTCTCCACGAGGCCCTCTCCAACATCATGGGAGCCTACCACCACTCCCAGGAGACAATGGCAACGGTACTGGCCAAGTTTCAGGCGACCCAGCGCCTGCAGGAGGAACAGTATTTGGACTTCAGGGAGGAACTCAGATCCATCAATTCCACCCTGGGCACCATTGTAGGGGTGCTGAAGGAAGTACTCAACACCAGGAGGGACACTGTGGCACAACAAGGGGCCCCTGACACTAGCCTGGATGAGGAACTGCCCACCACCTCCGCCGGCGCTAGTGGACAGGATGCCACGCCACAGGACCACCACACCAGCAGCCCACCCCCTGCAGAGGGAGAACCACCCCGCAAATGGTCCCTGAGATCCAGGACAAAGACAGAGAACGATGCCAAGACCCCCGCCAAGAAATGAGACCACCCTGAATGTCATCCTTCTGTCCCACTTTGTCACCCTGTCCATCCTCAAACTGCCCCATCTCCACTTCCTATTCCCATTTGGGCAATGCACCTGTGAGACTAATAGACTTGACTCTGCCATGGACATTCCTCCACCATCACCCCTCACCATTTTACAACCCCCCTCCAATATTGAGCACTTAAATAAACACCTTTTAACCACAAAACAATCTGGAGTCAGTCTGTGATTTCAAAATAGTGTATTAGCAACTACAGTGTCAAAATGCTCTTTCAAATGTAATGTCAACATACCTATGTCACACAGCTCTAGTCCATGAGGAAACAAAGCAGATGTCACACAGTGGGACCCACATCTGTGAAATCGAAAGGGAAAGTGACAACTCAGTGACCATACACTGGGTGAAAACGACAGACAGTAGAGAGGTAGTAGTGTTAAAGTACATGTAGTAGGCAGGTTTGTATTCTTACCTGTGTCTCACTGGAAATATTGCAGGATCACCGAGTTCCTGTTGTTGATGTCCTCTTCTTCTGCTTCCTCGTCTTCACTGTCCACAGGCTCCACAGCTGCAACAACACCGCCATCTGGACCATCCTCCTGCAGAAAAGGCACCTGTAGTTGCAAAGCTAAGTTCTGAAGCATACAGCAGGCCACGATGATCTGGCACACCTTCCTTGGTGAGTAGAATAGGGATCCACCTGTCAAATGTAGGCACCTGAACCTGGCCTTTAGGAGGCCAAAGGTCCGCTCTATTATCCGCCGAGTTTGCCCATGGGCCTCATTGTAGCGTTCCTCTGCCCTTGTCCTGGGATTCCTCACTGGGGTCAGTAGCCATGACAGGTTGGGGTAACCAGAGTCACCTGCAAATGGCGAGGGACAACTGTTAGACACACACTAACCTGTAGGGATATCCCCAGACCCAGTAAACCATTCCCACTGACTTGCTCCCAGGTGCTCACCTAATAGCCACACACAGTGCCTCTGGAGTTGACCCATCACATAAGGGATACTTCTATTCCGCAGGATGTAAGCGTCATGCACTGAACCAGGGAATTTGGCATTCACATGGGAGATGTACTGGTCTTCCAAACACACCATCTGCACATTCATGGAATGATAACTCTTCCAGTTTCTGTACACCTGTTCACTCCTGCGGGGGGGGGGGTACCAAAGCCACATGTGTCCCATCAATGACGCCTATGATGTTGGGGATATGTCCCAGGGCATAGAAGTCACCTTTCACTGTAGGCAAATCCTCCACCTGGGGAAACACGATGTAGCTCAGCATGTGTCTCAGCAGGGCAGAGAACATTCTGGAGAACACGTTGGAAAACATAGGCTGGGACATCCCTGATGCTATGGCCACTGTTGTTTGAAATGACCCACTTGCATGGAAATGGAGTACTGACAGCACCTGCACTTGAGAGAAGATTCCTGTGGGATGGCAGATAGCTGACATCAGGTCTGGCTCCAACTGGTCACACAGTTCCAGGATTGTGGCACGATCAAGCCTGTAGGTGATGATCACATGTCGTGCTTCCATTGTCGACAGGTCCACCAGCGGTCTGTACACCGGAGGATGCCGCCATCTCCTCACATGTCCCAGCGGACGGTGCCTATGAAGGACAACAGCGAGCACAGAGTCAAACAACTCAGAGGTACGTACCCACAGCTCACACAGAACACGTATCCTAATCCGAAATTTGCCCTGTATGAGTGTTGAGGCAAGGCCTAGGTATGTGTGATGCAGTTAAAAATTAAGCCATGTGGGCCCCTGAAATGGCGGCTGCCTGACCTGTAAAGTGGGACAATGGGATGTGAGGTAACTGTGCTGCCGTTGTACACCGTCGCAGTAGGTGGTTGAAGACCTCCGCGCAATTCTGCATTGGTTAACAATGGACCCTATGGGTCCCAGGAGCCAATGACGATGTACGCCGGCGATGACGGTATGCACCGCCGTGGACGTGACCACCATTTTCTATCTGTTCAATCACTCAATACCTGATCTTTGACAGGAGAGGACCTACACTGCAAGTGCTGCTGTGACCTCGGTCTGGAAGAGACAATGGCTCATGTGTCTGGGGAAAGGGCCCCTGCATTCACATCGGAGGAGTTGGAGAAACTCGTGGATGGGGTCCTCCCCTAGTACAAGCTACTCTACGGTCCTCCAGACAAACAGGTAAGTACACTGGAAGCATGCTGTGTGGGCTATGCCTCTGTGGAGTGGGGTGGTTGAAAGATGGGGGGAGGAGATTGAGGCATGCATGAAACGACGGTGAGTGCATGTGACACATGGCAGGGGTAGGGATGGGGGCCAATGACTGTGATGGTGCAGTTGGTAATAACTTTTCTTTTCCCCCTGTACAATTCATGTAGGTCAGCGCGCAACAGAAAAAGGATATTTGGCGTGCCATCGCCAAGAACGTCCAGACCCTGGGGGTCTACCACAGACGGAGCACCCACTGCCGTAAGAGATGGGAGGACATGCGTCGCTGGAGCAAGAAGACGGCAGAGGCCCAGCTGGGGATGGCCTCCCAACGTGGGAGGGGTGCCCATCGCATCATGACCCCCTGATGTTCCGGATCCTGGCGGTGGCATATCCAGAGTTGGATGGGCACTTGAGGGCATCACAGCAACCACAAGGGGCTGAGTACACTCTCATTCTGCTGATTTTGCGCACAGTGGAGGTGTCTGGGTGGGGGAGGTGGGCTGTGGGTTTCCCTAGGCCAGGGCGAGTGTGCTAGTTAGGTCCCCTTCTTCTGGCAGACCCTGTGGCACCCCACCCCACCTGTGTACACTTAGTCAGGCTCCTGTGTCATCCATGTGTGCAGATGTCAGCCATAGCCTTGTAGGCCATACCCCAGGGATTGAACAGTGGACCCCAAGTGCGTGGCGTAGTGCAGGGGGCTTCTGTGTCTGTGTGTGTCCACCAACGGTAGCGGTAATGCATGCACTCAACATGTCTTTCTTCTGTCGTCCCCCCTTTTTGTGGTCTCCCTGTTCTTGTGTGCATTAGCATCATCAGACAGAGGAGCAGTGGCACCGGAGCAGGAGGGAGCTGCATCCCACATGGCCCTAAAGGGCGAGACGACGGACTCGGAGTTCACCAGTTGGATTGAGGGTGAGAGGAGCTCCATGGTGGGGACAGGAGCTGACACCAGTGACATGGACTCATCCCCTGATGGGAGCTCCCTTGTGCCTGCCCCCTCAGCAGACCCTCAGCCTTTGCCCCATGCCCGCTCACCCAGGAGGGTGGGCATCACCTTGGCCCCAGGCACCTCAGGCCATGCCCCAGTCACCCCTGCTGCCCTCAGTGAGGAGGCCATGGACCTCCTCAGGTCCCTCACTGTTGGGCAGTCTACCATTTTGAATGCCATCCAGGGTGTAGAAAGGCAGTTGCAACAAACCAATGCATTCCTGAAGAGCATTCATTCTGGTCAGGCGGCCCTTCAGCGAACTTTTCAGACTCTGGCCTCAGCACTGATGGCAGCCATTGTCCCTGTGTCTAGCCTCCCCCCTCCAACTTCCTCCACCCAGGTCCAATCCCCTCTACCTAAGCCTATCCCAAGCACACCTTCAGACCAGCATGCACACACCTCAACACACAAGGGAAGCTCTGGCAAACATAAGCACCACACATCCCACAGGCACTCCTGCAAGCATCAGACACATGCAGACACACCAACAACCACTGCCTCCACTTTGTCCCCCTCCTCCTCATCTCCCTCCTCCCTCCCAGTCACGTCTCCACTCAGACCTGCATGCACTACATCTACAGCCACTACTTACATCACCAGCACACACACCACCACACCCCGCTCACGTGCAGTCACCACCCCTACTGCCATTCACACTTCTCCTGTGTCCTGTCCCAGTGTGTCTGTGACGCCACCTCCCAAGATACACAAACGCAGGCACATACCCACCCAACAGCCATCCACCTCACGACAGCGTCCAGCGCATGCACCTTCACCCAAAGTCACCAAACAAACACCTCCTACAACCACAACCTCTTCCTCCGCTCCCAAACCCCCTCCAGCTACCCGTCCCAGTGTTCCCAAGATACTTTTCCTGGGCAACCTTGACCTCTTTCCCTCACCTCCCCCACCCTGTCCGTCTCCTCGGGCCCGACTCTCCAGGTCCCAACCTAGCACCTCAGCCACAACATCTGCGGGACCAGTGGTGCCTGTAGTCACCGGAATCTGGAGTCCACCGGGCAGCAGGGCTGCCAGTGTGGCACGGAGCCACAGCACGGACAGCCCCCCACCTGTCAAGCATCAAAAGTTGGCCAGTGCCCGGCGGGAGAGGGGGAAGACTCCAGCCACCAAAGCCGCTCCCAGGGGTACAGGTGGGAGTGTGGAGTCAGCTTCCAAGGAGGGGAAGGGCCACAAGAAAGTCAGCAAGGCTGGAAAGAGCAGCACAGTGGAGAAGACCGCCATCATCCCCGCTGCCCAGGAGGCCACCACCACCCGCCCAGCTGCCCAGGAGGCCACCGCCAGCCCCGCTGCCCAGGAGGTCACCGCCATCATCCACGCTGCCCAGGAGGCCACCGTCACCCGCCCAGCTGCCCAGGAGGCCAGCACCAGCCCTGCTGGCCAGGAGGCCACCGCCAGCACCAGCCCTGCTGCCCAGGAGGCCAGCACCAGCCCTGCTGGCCAGGAGGCCACCGCCAGCACCAGCCCTGCTGCCCAGGACAGGACCGCCAGCACCAGCCCTGCTGCCCAGGACAGGACCGTCAGCACCAGCCCTGCTGCCCAGGACAGGACCGTCAGCACAAGCCCCGCTGGGCCATAAAGGACTGCCAGCACCAGCCCACTGGGCCAGACATGACCACCAGCAGCTGAGTCACTGCAAAGGACCCCTGCGCCACAAGCACTGCTGAACAGGGCACCGCCGCCACAAGCACAGCTGAACAGGGCACCGCCGCCACAAGCACCGCTGCCAATGACACCGCCGCAACAAGCACCACTGGCCCATGAGCGCCAAGGGCACTGACGCTACTGAGTCCGTCACAAGCAGGATGTAGCACTCTGGGCACAAAGCCCCCTCCAGAACCAGTGGAGAGATACATCCACTACCTCTGTCCTTGGCAAGATGAAGCACTCTGGGCACAAAGCCCCCTCCAGAACCATTGGAGACAAATGTCCACTACCTCTGTCCTTGGCAGGATGAAGCACTCTGGGCACAAAGCCCCCTCCAGAACGAGTGGTGAGATACATCCACTACCTCTGTCCTTGGCAGGATGAAACACTCTGGGCACAAAGCCCCCTCCAGAATCAGTGGAGTATCACATCCACTACCTCTGTCCTTGGCAGGATGAAGCACTCTGGGCACAAAGCCCCCTCCAGAACCAGTGGAGGCTGTTATCCACTTGAGAGACTGTGGCTTTGCACTCCCCAGGATTTATCAGTGGGCAAACCACCCACTTGTGAGACTTGAGAGACTGTGGCTTTGCACTCCCCAGGATGGAACAGTGGGCAAACCACCCACTGTAGAGACTTGAGAGACTGTGGCTTTGCACTCCCCAGGATGGAACAGTGGGCAAACCACCCACTGTAGAGACTTGAGAGACTGTGGCTTTGCACTCCCCAGGATGGAACAGTGGGCAACCCACCCACTGTAGAGACTTGAGAGACTGTGGCTTTGCACTCCCCAGGATGGAACAGTGGGCATGTGGCCCCCTCGTGGATTTGGCGTCATGGACTCAACCGGCTGAGGTGCCTCCCCTTTCCCTTCCCCCTGAGGTGCCTGTTTTATTGCTATCTGATGCCCCTGCAGTGTTCTCTCCGTCACTTCGGGGATTGAGTGTGGGCCTCGCCCATACCATGTGGGCCCAGTGTTCCACGGACTTCAATGGAGCACTACCTGGACTACTATTCTTGGTGTATATTTTGTTTATAGTGTATATATATATATATTCATGCGTACTGGATTTTAATATATTACAATGTTACACTCATTTTATTTTGTCCTTGCATTCTTCCCGGGGGGGTTGGGGTGTGTAACTGTTATGTATCATGCTGTATTAGTGTGTGTGTTGTTGTGGGTGAGGGTGGAGGTGGGGGTGGTGCATGTTGCGTGTTGCGAGTGTGTGTCACTGTTTTTTCCCTCCCCCCTCCCCTGTGTCGTAGGTGCATTACTCACCGTGGTCTTTGCCGCCGGCGTTCGTGCTCCTGGTAGAGGAGTAAGAAGATAAGGGCTGGCAGGATGTGGAGTTCGGGTTCCATGGCGTCCTGGTTCCTCGTGGGGTGTGTAGAGGTGAGCGTTTTCCCTTCGAAGTCCTGTTTCCACCGTGTTTTTTTCATGGTGAATCTGCCCCGGAAAAGGTGGCGGATTGGTAGGTTGTGATACTGTGGGCGGTTCATTGTCCTCCGCCTGTCTGTTGGCGGTGACCGCCAAGCTGTTTGTTTGTACCGCCGTGGCGGTCGGAGTGTTAAAGTGGCTGTCTTTGTTGGCGGTTTCCGCCACAGTCGTAATTCCATTTTTTTTCCGCCGGCCTGTTGGCGGTCTTAACGCTGCTTTAACACCGACCACCAGGGTTGTAATGAGGGCCCTAATCTCCTTGTACCACAATCTTATTTTTCCTTCTTTTCTTTAGAATGTTTTCACCATGCAATTTGGCATATTTATTATGGTTTTAATCAATTGAAACAATAAATATTTACCTTACCTTACCATTCCTTCTGAAAATAAAGAGGTGACGCTTGATTGATCCATGTTGACATAGAAGTCTACCTGTGGAGAGCATTAATGTCTTGCTGTATTTTCTAATCAAATACATTAGTTTCATATGCACTGAAGACTGTTATGAAGGTGCTCTGAAATTAAAATGTTGGTACAACTTGATTTTTTATTGCGTTTGATTGAATGGATGGCTTTTAGGGCCACAAGAGGAACCCTTTCACTTTGAGCCACACAGTCCAACCTGAAAGTAAACACTTTGGGCACAGGTTCTTCTTTTGTAATGGAGAAATAAAGCCTCCTGATCCAAATAACAAAAATACAATGTTCTTATGAAACAATGACATGAAGAGATGTCTAGTGTGCCCTTCTTTTCTGTCCCCTGTCATCATCACACCGAGTTAAAATTATATTCCTGCAGATTTCCTTCATTCATAGGGCAACCCTGATTATATTCTCCAAACTATGAGCTGAAGGGCACTGAGAGTGAGAAATGAGGGCCACAACTGCAATATCTGGGTTAGTACAAGCTTGAGCCTCAGATGAAGTGAGAATGTATTTTTTTCTTTAAATATTTTTATTAGCTTCTAGTTTGACAACAAATACAGACACAAGCAACCTCTTGATTGAACTATGCCTTCCTGTTTCCCCTCCGCCACATCCGCACCACCTCCTGTGATTTCTGCTCTGGTTCTTTCAGGATCCCCTTTATTAACTGGTTGAGTTCAGAGGCAAGGTCTGTCAGTGCTATTCTGGTCGTGCTCCTCATCGCTGTCGGACTCACCGGAGGAGGAGGGCAGGTCTCCTGCTTCTGTGTTTGGTTCCTTTACGCAGTCCAGCAAAATGAAGGGAGAATGTATGTATGTAAATGGTACTTCCACAGCACAAACTTAGCCAAAAGATAGCGAGGCACTATTTGTGGTCAAAAGCAAACATGATAGGAGAGGTAGTCTCGTCTTTAACTCGTTCCCAAACTGGACTATTGGTAGAGCAGTCCTTTTGGATACTGAGACGTTGTTCCAAATCCTGGGTGCATAAATGGAAAAAGCCAAAGGCCTTGTTTTATCCTTTTTACACTTTTTTGGCCAGAACTCTGATTTTATTGAGAGAGAAAGACAGAGAGGGTGTGTTTATTTTGTTCCAAATCCTGGGTGCATAAATGGAAAAGGCCTAAGGCCTTATTTTATCCTTTTTACACTTTTTAGCCTGCACTCTGATTTTATTGAGCGATAAAGAAAGAGAGAGTGTGTTTGTGTATGTGTGTGTGTGTGTGTTTTTTTTTTGTCCTTATTCATCCCAGGCACCAGGGGCCATATTTATACTTTTTGACGCAAAACTGCGCTAACGCAGTTTTGCGTCAAATTTTTTTACACGGGCTAACCCCATTCCAACGCGCCAGCCGGGTGGCATATTTATGGAATGACACTAGCCGGCGCTGCTGCCTGGTGAGCGTAAAAAAAAATGACGCGAACCAGGCAGCGCTGGCGTAGGGAATAATGGGGGTTTTGCGTCAAAAAATGGTGCAAGTCAGGTTAGAGTCCAAAATGTTGACGCTAACCTGACTCGCGTCATTTAATGACGCACAACCACCATGGAAATGACTCCTGTCTTAGCAAAGACAGGAGTCATGCCCCACTGCCCAATGGCCATGCCCAGGGGACTTCTGTCCCCTGGGCATGGCCATTCGGCACAGTGGCACGTAGGGGGGCCCAAGTTAGGCCCACCTATGCCACTTAAAAAATATTAAAAAAATACTTACCTCTACTTACCTGTACTTACCTGAGATGGGTCCCCACATCCATGGGTGTCCTCCAGGGGTGGGCGAGGGTGGCAGGGGGTGTCCCTGGGGGCATGGGAGGGCCCCTCTGGGCTCCTGCCGCGCCCACAGATCCCTTAACGCCTGCCCTGACCAGGCGTTAAAAAATGACGCAAATGCAGCTTCACATCATTTTTTAAGGCCAGCCCCATCCTGTGCGTCATTTTTGCACAGGAGTTTAAATAAGGCACAAATGCCTTAGATTCATTTTTAGCGTGGAAAGGCCTACCCTGCATCTCATTAATGCAAGGTAGGTGTCCACGCTAAAAAATGACGCAAACTCCAAGAATTTTGATGCTAGACGGGTCTAGCGTCAAAGTATAAATATGGAGTTAGCTTTGCATCGGATTTGCGTTAAAAAAAACACGCAAATCCGGCGCAAACATAGTATAAATATGCCCCCAGGTCTTTCTTCACTCTTGTGATCGACCTGCCTCCTTAACCGGGGAGGAGGCCTCCTTCTTTCTCTCTCAACATACCCATCACGCAGTGGGGGGGGCGAAGGGCACATATGTTACCCTAATTTCATGGCTATGAGAGACACGAAAGAAGAGTAATCATCGGACAAGATTTCATATGTTCACCATATGTTCCTCCAACCAAACTTTAAAAGGTGACCAAAATTTCCTTGACTTGGTAATCCCCATTACCGTGTCCAATACATATCTCACTTGATCCAACCACTCTTTATAGGAGGGAGTGACCTTACCTACCCATCTTCTACAAATTTCTCGTCTGGCTAATAAAATAGCATAAAATAGCCACTTCTGCGAATCAGTCCTTAGATTTCCTATCTGATCTAATCTACCAAAAATGACTAATAGTAAGGTAATCTTAACCTCAACCCCCAATACCTTGGATATCGTATGCCTCACAAAAAGATTGAATCGCCGAACATTCCATAAACATGTGCACATCCGTAGCCTTTTCCATACCACACTTTCCATATTTGGCCACCTCTCCCTTCCCCATTTTTGACAGTCTATAAGGTGACAAGTATGCCCTATGTAATACAAATATATGATTTCTTCTGAACGGGACAGGTTTGACCACTTGGTATAAGGTATGCATAGACACCTGCCAAACCTCACTGATCTGTGTTTCTGGGAAAAAGTGACCCCATAGATCTTTGGCTAAATTAAATTCCCCATCTCCCACTTCCACTCTCTCCCAATACCAAGTCGCCACTACTTTTTTTGGGAGGGGATCTTCCATAATCTTTTCTTCTATCTGATACTGCCAACCACATCTCTTATTACCCTTCTGAATCCACCCTTTCATTTGGAGGTACTTTAGCCTTGACAGAACCCCACCTGTTTTCAGCCAAATTTCCTCCCATGATAATAGACCCCCTTCCCTAACTATCTCGCCCCAATATTTAAACCCTGCCTTCTTGATTGGAATAGCCAAGACATCATTAAGGCACTCTGGCGTGCCTGGTGAATCCCAAATGGGTGACCGACTACTGTAATAACCCATCTTGAACAAAGACCTTACGTTATAACATAGTTTTGCAGCATCCCTCAAAACTTTTAGCTTGATTTTTTTGAAAAATTTGGGATCTCCAAATTTAAACAAATAATGGTATAAGCCCTCCTTTACTTCCACTAGCATAGCCTTAAACATGCACCCCACCTTGGTGGTATCTGGGGAGGAGGCAAGGATCCTAACATTTTTGAGTTGAAACACCAAACCATATAACTGCAGATCAGGTAACGCTAATCCACCTTTTTCCCTTTTTCTCCGCAGCTTTTTCCAAGAGATTCTTACGCCTTTCTGTGTCCATATAAATGAATTTATATCTTGCTGAAATTTGGCTATCAAAGTTTTATCAAATTGCAAAGGGATTGAGTTAAATAGAAAACTAACCTTGGGCAAAATTATCATCTTCACTAAATTTATTCTACCCAAGATTGACAAAGGTAAATACATCCAGCTTTTCATCAAATTGCAACAATCCCTGCGCACTATTCTAAGATTGGCGTCTGCAATTTGCTCAATATCTTGTACTATCTTGATACCGAGGTACCTCATTTCACTTTATATTGATAAACTTTCCGGGCTCTGATTCCATACCAATATAACTGTCTTATCGACATTTATCTGATAACCCGTAACTTTACCAAAATTCTCAACTATATCCAAGACAGCTGGTAGTGCTACATGTAAATCAGATGTACACACCAACAGATCATCAGCATAAAGGGAGACTTTTTTCTCCCATTCACCTTATGCAAAAGATGGAATTTTCTGCTCTTGCCTAATTCTTCTGGCCAGATGTTCAATATATAAATTAAACAGTAACAGTGAAAGTGGTCATCCCTGTCTCGTACCCCTAAAAATTTGGATAGAAGATGTCAAACTCCCATTTACTAAGACCCTAGCTGTCGGTTTCAAATAAGTTTGGCACATCATCCAGCAGAATTTATCCCCAAAACCATATTCTTTTAAAATAGTAGATAGGAAGACCCAGTTCACCCTGTCAAAAGTCTGAGGCATCCAACATTACTGCTGCTAAGGGGAGACTAAGGTGGTCATTACAACCTCGGCGGTCTTTTTACAAGACCGCTGAAGGACCGCCGTGCGGAAGATCGCCAGTGGTGGCGGTTTGCCGCTCGGCCTATTATGACCGTTGGCAGCTCTCTGTCCTTTTACGGATGGAGAGCCGCCAACAGCCATACTGGTGGGAGGCGGGGAAGTGGAGGTTGCTCCACCGCCACGCCAACAGAGCACCGCCCAGCGTATCACATCCTGTGATTCGCCGTGGCGGTGTTCTGTTGGCGGTGTGGTGTCGGCGGAGCTGCCCCCATGGCTCCCGTCCCGGAGTATCGACGAAACAGGTAAGTCGATCGTCTGTAAGGGGAGGGGTTGGGGGGTGTTGTGTGTTGTGTGGGTGCATGGGGGTGTGCGTCTGTGTATGTAGAGGGGGTGTGTGAGTGCGTGTATGCTTGCGGGAGTGTTGCGTGTTTGGGAATGAGTGCGTGTATGTCTGTGGGTATGTCTGTACGGATGTGTGCTTGTATGTTTGTATGTGGGTGTGCGTGTCTGACTGTGTGTGTGGATGTAGGCATGTATGTCGGTGTGTGTGCGTGTGTGTGTGTTGGTGGTGCCTGCGTGCGTGTCGTGTGTGTGTGAGTTATGTGATGTTGGGGGTCGGGGTGGGGAGGGGGGCCCTGCCACCTTTGGGGGGTGGCAGGGGCGGTGGGGGGTGTAGGGGAGGGAGTCGGGTGGGGGTGGTGGGTGGGGCGGTCGTCACTAGATCGCCGACGGTATCAGGACCCTGCATACCGCCATGGATCTCGGGTGGTTGGGAACCGCCATGAGATCCATGGCGGTAGGCACTATCAGTGCCAGGGAATTCCTTCCCTGGCACTGATAGGGGTCTCCCCCACCCCCGCTACCCCCACTAATCCTCCCCCCATACCCCCTGCCACCCCTCAAAGGTGGCACAACCCCCCTCCCCACCCCGACCCCAAACATGCACATATACACACCCCTACACACATACACCCCGAACAAGCACATCTACACACCCCTACACGCACGTATACACCCCGACAACACATGCCCGCACACATACAAACAGACATGCACACCGTCCGACCCACACACATTTCCCATACACACAACACCCCCTGCACGCATACACTCACTCACTCACCCCCTCTACACTCTCACATGCACACCCCCATGCACGCACACAACACCCCACTGTGAGAAACTGGGGCTGATTGCAGAGGCCCCCTAACTTTTTGCCCCCATTTTCCACTTTATGCTGGTGTTTTCCTGACTCTGATGGTGCCCTGGGTACTGCTAACCAGTCCCAGGGCCTGTGCTCTGTGTAAAATGGATATGCAAATTAGGCTAATTATAATTGGCTAAGTTAACCTACCTATAAGTCCCTAGTATATGGTAGGGCATGTAGGTTTAGGGACCACAGCATAGGTGGTGCACACCTAGGTGCATTGCTGAGGTGCCCAGTGTCATTTTAAAAGCAAGCCTGCCTTGCTGGCTGCTTTTAAATTAAAGTTATATGCAAATTCGACTTTGGAATTAAAGGTACTTCCAAAGTCTTAAATTACCTTATTTTTACATATAAGTCACCCCTAAGGTGTGCCCTATGTGCCCCTAGGGCTGGGTGCCATTTAACTATAAGCAGGGACTTTATAAAAATAGATTTATAAGCCCTGGTGAGGTAAAAACAGCCAAATTCGTTTTTCCCTCATTGAAGTAAATGGCCTTCATAGGCTAGAATGGGCAGACTTTATTTTAAATTTTAAAGTCTCCTTAAATGTTACATACCAAGAATTTGGTATCAAATTGATTGTTATAATAAATCCCACAACTTCCAGTTGTTGGATTTAATATAACTAGTGCAGGTAAAAAGTTTAGACTTTACCTAAAAAGTTGCCAATTTCAGCTCTGCATTGTTTTTGCTGCTGTGCTCTGATTGGCCAGCCTGCAGCAGCTTCTGCCAGGCTACTTTAATGAGGTGTGAAGTGGCCTGACTTCACACAAAGGAATGTGCTTGGGGGAGAGAATCTCCCCTCAGCAGATGGTGAGGCAGGAAGGGGGAGGGCTGCCAAACTGGTCTTCAAAGGCAGAGAAGGACATCTGGAGCACCCAGCAACACCCCCACATCCTGCAACCCCAGACAGCTAGGTGCCCCCTTGATTAGATTAGGAGAGGGCAGGAGAGGGGTGTGTTTATGATTTTTAGCCACACCAGTGGGTGGGCTCAGCCAGATCTCTCCTCCAAAAATCAGATTCATCCATTTTGGATTTTTAGAGACTGTTGCCTTCTGGGATGGATTTTTGCCACACTTCCCAGGAAGTGGTCATCACAGGGGGACGACCCTGTCCCTGATTGGAGAACCAGGGCCCCCCTGCTTTTCACCCAGGAGCAAGGATAAAACTGGCAGACCTGCACCCACGCCTCAGATCCCCACCAAATTTCAAGAAGAAAGAACTTAAGTAGAAGAAGGACTGCCCTGCTGGACCCCTGGCCTGCACCTGGAACCTGCACTCAGAAGGACTGCACCAGCTGCACACTTGGGCTTCACCACAAGAAGGACTTTGCCTGGCTTCAACTGGTTCAAGGAGGGACTCCCTGTTTGCTACAGGTGAAAAATTGCTAAACCAGAGTCCCCTGCACCAACTCCTGAAAAAGTGACCAGCTGACCACTGTCCAGTGGCCAAAAAGGAGTTTGCGCCAGGTGCATTCTGGGAGTTGAAGTCCGCACTTCCCAGGGACCATCACAGAACTTCTGGACCCTTGGGGTGAGCTGTGGACCCCAAAAGAACCTTAAAAGAACATCTGGGTGAAGCCCCAGAAGTTTGGAAAAGATTGGAGAATTTTTGGAAAAAAGCTCCATAAAGTGACCGACCCGACGCGGAAATTCTAGCCGGCTTGCCTCAACCGCGACCCGGCCTGACTTCGTGGTTCGTCCCGGTAAAGAAAAACATCCAAAAAAGAGACTAAGTCCGAACGTAAAAAGTTGACCGGGACCTTCCAGCCATCGTATCCGAGAAGAGCTCCACGGACGTCGGATCAAGATCCAGGTTTACCCCGGTCGAAGGATTTTCATCTCGAAAAAACGACTAAGTCCGAAGGTAAAAATCACCACCGAGGAAATCGACTTCGCGTATCCGGACAAGGGCTCCAGGAGGTCGGATCCAACTGGCAGGTTCGTCCCGGTGAAGAAAAACTTCAAAATAAAGACTAAGTCAGAAGGTAACTTTTTAACCGAGGCTTCCCGCGACCTGTAGCCGAGCAGGGCTCCATCGCGGTCGGCCTGAAAGTTTGACTTTGCCCCGGTCCTGGTGCAACCAGATGACCCGATTGGCGCTTTTTGTTTCTAAGCGCTAGAAAATAATAATACTTTAAAAATTCATATCTCCGGTTCCCCTGAACCGATTTTAATCGTTTTTGTGTCATTTTAAAGATAAAAATATAAGCTATTTTTATAAATTGGTTTTGGATTTTTAAACTGTTTCCTGTGTTTTATTTAATTACTGTTTTGTGATATTTGAATGCTTTACACTTTGTCTCCTAAGTTAAGCCTTGACGCTCGATGCCAAGCTACCAAGGGTAGAGCTGGGATTAATTTACTGAGACCTAACTGTACCTATGTGGAGGTTAGTGGCTTGTTGCTAGGTGTAGGTACCTACCTGCCCTACCAATAACCCATTTTCCAACATAATTGGAAGCAGCGACGGGATCCTGTACTTGTGTTCAATATCACGTTACAGTTTTAGATAAAACAAATTAAAAATCCTTTAAATTGTCCTAGTGCAAAAATTGTTTTTAATTTTTAATTTTAATTTTTTTTAAATTAATTTGGATTAATTTCAATTATTGAATTTTTGTAATTTTTCTAAATTCTTGTTTCCAATTTTTGCAAAAAGCTTTTGTTGACACAAAACTAGGGAACCATGGAGCTTGATCTGGCTAGCCTACCCACACTGACAGTAGTCCAGCTTAGGGGGTTGTGTATTGAGAGGGGGTTGCCTGCAACCACTAATCTCAGGAAGGAAATCCTGATTAAATCCCTGACAGCATGGGCTGAGGCCCAAGAGGTAGAGACAGAGGAAGCTCCAGAGGAGGAACCAAAAGAGGATGATGCTAACTCTAACCACTCAGGGGAGGAAAGGCATCAGACCCCAAGTGAGGAAGAGGAGGAACGGTCCTCACTGGACACAGTCACTAGGGGCAGACCCAAAGCTAGTGGTAGGAAGAGGGTCCTTTCAGGAGGAGAGAACCCATCCATCAGGGAAAGAGAGCTGGAAGCCCAGCTAGCCTACATAGCTTTGGAGGCAGATAAGCTTGCCCTAGAAAAAAAGAAGTGGGCAAGCAAAGAAAAAAAAGATGGAAGCAGCGATAAAGAAGCTGAGGTGTCCATGGGTGGGGGAGTTTGCCCCAGATTACCCAAGGGGGTAGTTCCTGCTTATGTAGAGGGGGATGACATAGATAAGTGGCTAGGGGCCTTTGAGAGGGCACTCCAAATGAGAAGGGTTAGGCCTCAATACTGGGGTTCCCTTTTGTGGGAGTTGGTCCCCAACTCAGGGAGGGATAGGCTTCTGACCTTAAGGGGGGAGGAGGCAGATTCATACCCTAGTATGAAGAGGTGCTTAGTCAAGAAGTTTGGTCTGACCCCAGAGCAATATAGAATGAAGTTCAGGGACACCCAGAAGGTCAGTACCCAGTCTTGGGTTGACTTTGTGGACACCTCACTAAAGGCACTAGAGGGCTGGATTATTGGCAACAAAGTAAATACTTATGAGGGGTTATACAATCTGATCATGAGAGAGCACATCTTGACCAATTGTATCCAAGAAAGGTTACGCCAGCATCTAGTGGACTCTAAGCTGACCAACCCTAGAGAGCTAGGGGAGGCAGCTGATGAGTGGTTGAGAACCAGGGTGGTTGTCAAGTCCCAGGGGGGAGACTCCAAGAAGGGGGGGACAGGTCCCCAAAAACCTAAGGAGGGAGGTGGTAAGCCCACCACAGAGACTCCCTCTGTACCCCAGAACCCTAAGAAGGAGGAGAGTAAATCCCACTCCCACTCTGACATGCAGAGACAGGGAGACCCAGGGTTAAAAAAGCTCTTGGACAGTAGGGCTTGCTTTGACTGTCAGCAGACAGGTCACTTCAGAGGAGATGCAGCCTGTCCAAAGAAGGTGGTTAGCACTGGGCTGTCCAGTGTAGCCATAGAGGAGGATTCCTCAGATGATGAAGTCCTCCTAGCATTGTGCTGGGAGACAGGACCAGATGGTAAGCTGGTGATCCCTGAGGGTGGGAGTAGGCACTTCCACCACATTCAAGTGAATGGGATCCCTACCACTGGCCTGAGAGACACCTGTGCCAGTCACACTGTAGTGAGTGACCGGTTAGTGACCCCAGACATGTATGTCCCAGGAAAGACAAAGAAAGTCAGGATAGCCACAGGGGAGGTCACCTCCAAACCTGTAGCCATAGTGCCCCTAGAGAGGGAGGGTATCCTTGACTGGATTAGGGTGGTAGTCAGTGCTGACCTTCCCCTAGATTGTATCCTGGGCAATGACCTCCCAGAGGTGAGTCTGGTCACAGATGGGGTGGTCGCCCAGGGCGCCCCCCCAACCCAAAGTCCTGGGGAGTCAGTCCCTACAGTTAGGAGACAGGGGTCCCCAAGAAAAGGAAAGAAGAAAAGGAAGGGTAGGCTACTCTTAAAGAGAGTTCCAGGGAGCCAAAGGCCTTCTGCCCCAGTAGGGGGGGAGCCCAGAGTTGGCACTGGTGAGGCCTCACCTGACCCCAAGGAAGTCCTGAGTAGTCAGGCAGCTGTCCAGATGCAAGGTGTTGCCCCTGCACTGACAGAAGGGAGAGTGGAAGGAGGGTGTCTGCCACAGGAGGTGGTAGCCCCCCACTCTAGACAGCAAGAGGGGTGCCAGGACCCCAAAGATGCCCCTAAAGCAGCTCAGCCACCTGTCAGTGGAGAGCTTAGGGTGTGGTTCTGGGTACTGACAGCTGTCAGTAGCCTCTGCTGGGTGCTAGCCTTCCTGGCAGCACTGTACTTGGCCTGGGAGGCAGACCCCAAGGCCAATAGCAAAGTAGGCCCCCTGACCCTGTTGGTCATGGTGGGGTTGCTCAAGTGTTGGGTGACCTCTTTGGGTAAGCTAGGTCTTGCCCTAGCAAAGTTAGGAGTAGGGGAGGTGGGCACCTCACTACCCAAGTTGGCAGAGAGAGAGGAGGAAGACCCCCCTAGAGGGAAGTTTCAGTTTGAGTTGGGTCCTTTTACTGTTGGGATGGCTTCACTACCCAGAGGGAGTGACCCTGACAGGAGGATATAAGGCAGAGTAGGCCCTGCAAAGGGACAGCCAGTTTTCTGCACTGTCTTCCTCGCCTAACAAGCCAGGAAGACTCTCCCAGGGTTGGGCTGAGTCTCCTGGGCGTGTGGGCTGGGGGGGGGTTGTGTGAGAAACTGGGGCTGATTGCAGAGGCCCCCTAACTTTTTGCCCCCATTTTCCACTTTATGCTGGTGTTTTCCTGACTCTGATGGTGCCCTGGGTACTGCTAACCAGTCCCAGGGCCTGTGCTCTGTGTAAAATGGATATGCAAATTAGGCTAATTATAATTGGCTAAGTTAACCTACCTATAAGTCCCTAGTATATGGTAGGGCATGTAGGTTTAGGGACCACAGCATAGGTGGTGCACACCTAGGTGCATTGCTGAGGTGCCCAGTGTCATTTTAAAAGCAAGCCTGCCTTGCTGGCTGCTTTTAAATTAAAGTTATATGCAAATTCGACTTTGGAATTAAAGGTACTTCCAAAGTCTTAAATTACCTTATTTTTACATATAAGTCACCCCTAAGGTGTGCCCTATGTGCCCCTAGGGCTGGGTGCCATGTAACTATAAGCAGGGACTTTATAAAAATAGATTTATAAGCCCTGGTGAGGTAAAAACAGCCAAATTCGTTTTTCCCTCATTGAAGTAAATGGCCTTCATAGGCTAGAATGGGCAGACTTTATTTTAAATTTTAAAGTCTCCTTAAATGTTAAATACCAAGAATTTGGTATCAAATTGATTGTTATAATAAATCCCACAACTTCCAGTTGTTGGATTTAATATAACTAGTGCAGGTAAAAAGTTTAGACTTTACCTAAAAAGTTGCCAATTTCAGCTCTGCATTGTTTTTGCTGCTGTGCTCTGATTGGCCAGCCTGCAGCAGCTTCTGCCAGGCTACTTTAATGAGGTGTGAAGTGGCCTGACTTCACACAAAGGAATGTGCTTGGGGGAGAGAATCTCCCCTCAGCAGATGGTGAGGCAGGAAGGGGGAGGGCTGCCAAACTGGTCTTCAAAGGCAGAGAAGGACATCTGGAGCACCCAGCAACACCCCCACATCCTGCAACCCCAGACAGCTAGGTGCCCCCTTGATTAGATTAGGAGAGGGCAGGAGAGGGGTGTGTTTATGATTTTTAGCCACACCAGTGGGTGGGCTCAGCCAGATCTCTCCTCCAAAAATCAGATTCATCCATTTTGGATTTTTAGAGACTGTTGCCTTCTGGGATGGATTTTTGCCACACTTCCCAGGAAGTGGTCATCACAGGGGGACGACCCTGTCCCTGATTGGAGAACCAGGGCCCCCCTGCTTTTCACCCAGGAGCAAGGATAAAACTGGCAGACCTGCACCCACGCCTCAGATCCCCACCAAATTTCAAGAAGAAAGAACTTAAGGAGAAGAAGGACTGCCCTGCTGGACCCCTGGCCTGCACCTGGAACCTGCACTCAGAAGGACTGCACCAGCTGCACACTTGGGCTTCACCACAAGAAGGACTTTGCCTGGCTTCAACTGGTTCAAGGAGGGACTCCCTGTTTGCTACAGGTGAAAAATTGCTAAACCAGAGTCCCCTGCACCAACTCCTGAAAAAGTGACCAGCTGACCACTGTCCAGTGGCCAAAAAGGAGTTTGCGCCAGGTGCATTCTGGGAGTTGAAGTCCGCACTTCCCAGGGACCATCACAGAACTTCTGGACCCTTGGGGTGAGCTGTGGACCCCAAAAGAACCTTAAAAGAACATCTGGGTGAAGCCCCAGAAGTTTGGAAAAGATTGGAGAATTTTTGGAAAAAAGCTCCATAAAGTGACCGACCCGACGCGGAAATTCTAGCCGGCTTGCCTCAACCGCGACCCAGCCTGACTTCGTGGTTCGTCCCGGTAAAGAAAAACATCCAAAAAAGAGACTAAGTCCGAACGTAAAAAGTTGACCGGGACCTTCCAGCCATCGTATCCGAGAAGGGCTCCACGGACGTCGGATCAAGATCCAGGTTTACCCCGGTCGAAGGATTTTCATCTCGAAAAAACGACTAAGTCCGAAGGTAAAAATCACCACCGAGGAAACCGACTTCGCGTATCCGGACAAGGGCTCCAGGAGGTCGGATCCAACTGGCAGGTTCGTCCCGGTGAAGAAAAACTTCAAAATAAAGACTAAGTCAGAAGGTAACTTTTTAACCGAGGCTTCCCGCGACCTGTAGCCGAGCAGGGCTCCATCGCGGTCGGCCTGAAAGTTTGACTTTGCCCCGGTCCTGGTGCAACCAGATGACCCGATTGGCGCTTTTTGTTTCTAAGCGCTAGAAAATAATAATACTTTAAAAATTCATATCTCCGGTTCCCCTGAACCGATTTTAATCGTTTTTGTGTCATTTTAAAGATAAAAATATAAGCTATTTTTATAAATTGGTTTTGGATTTTTAAACTGTTTCCTGTGTTTTATTTAATTACTGTTTTGTGATATTTGAATGCTTTACACTTTGTCTCCTAAGTTAAGCCTTGACGCTCGATGCCAAGCTACCAAGGGTAGAGCTGGGATTAATTTACTGAGACCTAACTGTACCTATGTGGAGGTTAGTGGCTTGTTGCTAGGTGTAGGTACCTACCTGCCCTACCAATAACCCATTTTCCAACACCCACCACCCCCTTTCCTAACGGACGATCAACTTACCTTGTCCGTTGATCCTCCGGGAGGGGACGGGATCCATGGGGGCAGCTCCGCCACCAGCACACCGTCACTAGAACACCGCCACACCGAATCATGGGACGTGATTCAGTGGGCGGTGTTCTGTTGACTTGGCGGTGGAGGTTGAGCAACCTCCACTTTCCCGCCATCCGCCAGTATGGCTGCTGGTGGCTTTCCGTGCCATCGGTCATAATACGCAGTGCAGAAGACCGCCACCACTGGCGGTCTTCAGCACGGCGGTACCTCGGCGGTCTTGCAAAAAGACCACTGAGGTCGTAATGACCCCCTTAATCTCTTCCATCGTAATTTTCTGATTCATCGTCTCCTTCTATATAGCTGTAATTTTTGGGAGTGTATCCGCATCCAACCATCTTTGTACCTCTTCATTCGTTACCACAGTATCCTCCTCATATAAGTCTGAAAAAACACAATTGAAAAGCCTTCCTTAGATCATGAGAGCTGGTTCGCCTCTGCCCCATTTGATTAAAAATCTCTCTAATTTCATTTTTTGTCATGCCTGTCTTGGCTTCCCAAGCCAACAATTTACTTGGATTCTCTCCATATTCAAAATGGGACAATTTACTGGCCTCCCATCTTTTTTTTAACCTAGTCTTTAATAATGCCTGTGTGTGTGTGTGTGTGTTTTGATGGCTTTGTAAATGAGCAGATTGTGAATGCCAGCAAAAAGAGCCAATTGAGGTGATATATTCATGTTTCAGCATGCCCTGGATGAGGCAAGCTGTGGCGTGTAGGGTGTCTGGGATGCCATGGAACAGGGATTTAGCACCATCCAGATGTAAGAGTACAAGGGCTTGGAGAGCAGATCTGAAGTTGCTTTCTGGAACAAACAGAGTCACTTTCTTTAGAAATGAGAGCCGGTATTAGGCATCTTAATATTTTGGCAATGTGAATGAGAAACCATGCATTAACGTTTCGGCGCCAGAAACCATCATAAAAGGGAGAGGGTGAGACAGTATCAGTATCAGAAAACATTGAAGGAAAGAGCAGTATCACACACTGATCAGTTTACTGCTTTCAGTTTAAACAGTGTGTAAGTAGGGCTATTATTGACTGGATATGACAAAGGCTAAATCCTCTGCAAGCACAGACTGACTGCTCATCCAAGATCTGATTTTACCCATTCCACTGCGAGCATTGAGTTTAAACCAAATTCCCACCTCCTTTTTAGTTATCCGTCTATGCTTTTGTTGAGTTAAACTTTTACATAGATTTGCAATATTTGTTGTATCTATCTCTAATGAAAGACTGGGTCAGTCCTGTTAGGGATAACATCCTCAAACTAGGCAAACCGGGCAATTTAGATCACTGAACTAATTTAGCAGGAACCATCCACGATTCACCCTGCCACTTGACATCATGCCACAAACTACTTATTGCAAACTCTGGCCATTTGTAAGCAGTCGTACCATGGTGTACTTTAGCAAGTGTGCATTTGAAGTTTTTAATTTATTAAAAACTCCAATGTTAATTAATTAAAGTATGAAACTGAGTGAGTGGGTGGATTATTGTCTTAAAATAAAGTGGAAACGGGCATGGCCTGTACGAGTCGCCGGCACAGTGACACAGCATACAGCTGACGACTTGTTTTTACCTTCTTACTTAAGTACTCTGTTCTAATTGATTTTAAAAATGTGTATCTTTTTATCCTTTCATCCTAATTTACCATGCAGTCTGGGACCTGAACTTTCATTGTTTGGATTGTGTCTTTTTTTAGGTGTATGTGTGCGTATGTGTGCACATTGCATATTTACGTACTTACTTACTATATAAAAAAGGCCTTTGTATTTCTTCTTACAACTATAAATTATTACATTATAGCTAAAGTATATAATATAAAAGGCTTAAATGAACTTTTTCTCTACCTCATTTTTAATACATAAGTATTACGATCGTTGTTCCACTGACACCCTGCTGCCTCATAAAATCATATTTTGATCTCATAAAACACGCAGTTGTTGGACGGTGACATATTCTGATATCGTGAAGGCAAAACGCTATCCACTTCCAGATCAAATATTTGACTATATTGAAGTCGCATTAGCCTTGAGAGAGTTGCACGAAAGACTAATTGCCCTGGAACTTCTCTACGCTCCAAACTATGAAACAATGATCAGTCTGAAATACAATCGACCAATGGCCATGAGTATGAGGAATGAGTCTACGAGATCTATGCCACCTATCAAGAGACCCTCTTTGAGTCAGGAAAGGTGGGGGGGGGGGGGGAGGGGGGAGGGGAGCTGACTCTGTGCTCAAGGGCTAGGCTATTCATACGCCCGACCCAGAGTTGGCAACAGGGATTGGAATTTACGTAAGTAGCCGGACTAAGAGCAAAAACTAGGGGACTGTTGATTCTTTAGAGCGTTGTTTATTTCAGGAGTCATGGGATTACTACTCCTGTGCATAGATCTGGATTTACTAGGTATTGTGTTAATGACATCTCTATCGACCTTTGGTAGGCTTGACAATATCGGTCAAAGTAATATAATATTTTCAGGTTAAAGTGCTAGCAACTGACTCTCCAAACATTTTGGCTTTGAGATGCATTAGCCCAATGGAGGATATAGTGCGTATTTTCAACATTTACAATATGGCTCCCATGAAAAACACAGACCCGGGTACCCTATCCTAAATGGAGTTCTTAATTGAAAAGGATTTAAACAAATATCCACTGATAATTGCAGAGGTTCTTCAATTTAATTTTTGAGTCTCTAAATATGTGTTTGTCTAGCTAGCTGTCGTGAGTATTCACTAGGAACATATAAGTGGGAGAATAGCAGTTTTTTACGTCTATCCCTAGCCCTGCTTCCACCACTGAATTTGACCAAAAGTAGAACAATGTGAAAACGCTCTTTGTTTACATCTCTGTAAGGCACACCTGGGTCTATTTTTTAAAATAAATATTCTAAAGTAATAGTATTTTAGAAGGGGCGGCTATTCCAAATTTCGGGTGCAGGGCTGAAATAGTCCCCATACACATAAAAGGTGCATTTGATTATCCCTGCAACTATAGACCAATAAGCTCAATAGATAGTCTACAAAATGTATTCTGTCAGCAAGTATTGAATACACTGCTGGCATGGATAGAAGAAAATAGGATCCTGTCAAATTTGCAAGAACGTTTCCGAACTAAGACCGATATTTTAGATTTTTAGGTTTGTAGTGTCGTAGTTTGGACTCTTGCTCTGAGCAAGACTGCTGGTTTAAGGATGACAGTACTTTTGTTTGTAGGCGACTGCGTTGTTCCTACATCAAGTCGCAACTGTTGTCCCAACCTTACCGGCTCACTAGCAACACCTCACCAGAAACACAATAGTAAAAGGTAATTTATGGCAGCCGTTTACGCATGGACTCGAAAATAAGATATCTCAGGAAGTGTTGTCGTTAAATGTAGATTACCCTTTTCTCACAGATATATTATGTCTCATGCAAACATAGGCAATGACACAGATGCAGTAAAGTTATAATAGCTTTTTATTTAACATAACTGCAATTTGCGATAAGTTGCATGGACTGCAATGATTAGGATAATGAATAAAGCAAGTAACAGTATTGTGAAGACGAGAGTCATTGTTACGAAGACCCCCACCATTTTGCAATACATAGAAAAGATATATGAGATGTAAGATGCCCTAATACCCTAATGTTATGGGTTTGTTAAACCTAATCTGCCAATGCCATGTCCATGAGAGGAGCCTCCACCCTCGTTACCTTGGAATGAGGTCTCTATCTCAGACTCCGTAGGGACACGAAGACTGGGTCAGCATCAAGACGACTGCAGCATCGGTATCAGCGATGGTGGCGATGCCCTCTGGTCGGAATCCCTCTGATTATCTGTCTAAAGTGTGATGTATTTATACAGATCTACAAGGTCCCCTGACGTAGGTGTATTCCTAAACAATAGATAACAGGCATGCTTGGGACGGCAATTAATATCAACAATCCCTCGAAAGTATAGAGAGGGAAAATCCCTAAGTGTGAACACCTACTGTTTGTTTGTCTTTGGTGCTTGATCTTGATGCCTTGGCGCGGTGACACTGATAATGTAACTCATAACAAGTGGCCTAACTATAAACAAGGCAGCCATCTTAGAAGAAATAAATAATTAAATGGGCTAAGACAGAGCAAGCTAAGTAGGTTAAAAGTCACTAGGTGACGGGGGCACGAGTCTACAAGCCAGAGGCTAAGCTTACTCCTGTTATCCCATTAAAACGAACTAGGATTCACTAGAGTAGTATCTACTGGAAAAATAGTTACTTTTGCTATAGGGCTTTTATATGTTGCAGTCGTCTATCTACGATCAGCCTTTAACCTGATCCATTGGGAAAAATTGTGGAAGGTGTTGAAGAATATTGGCCTACCTGACAACAATCTATTCCAATTAGGCTGCATAATGATAATTACACCCAGATAAGGTAAGGATCGATGAGTGAGCTAACCAGAAAAATAACATTAGCTAGAGGGAAAAGTATGTCTGAACTATGCATGATATTACAACATGTGTTGTTACCATGCATCCATTTTCACACAATGCCTTTGCCACACGTTGCCTTTACCATGCATATGGCTTTACTAGGCTTACCCTTACAACAAAATTGGAAGTATATATCAGGTACGTAAAACCACTTTTATTCTCCTATCTATAACATATATATGTATATATATATTTATATATATATATATATAGCAACTAGGTAGTTATAGTTTGAACAATAGAAAAAGGTTTTTCAACTTGCCTATATCTTTGGCACCATTAAATGAATCTTCAGAAAATTTTCCCAAAAAACGTGTTCCTGAGAATATTGTTGTACATGGGCCATGTCGGGGTGATTCGTCAAGCGAGGGCCAAGAAAAAGGGGGGAATCAACAATGTTGCATTTCCCATGCTAATTCTCGTAGGACCTTTGAACATGACTAAAGCCCGAACCACTGGATGGAATTACACCAAATTTTGCAGAAAGCTAGCTTTCGGTATGCAGATTGTGAATTCACTTATTTGGTGTTCAGTAGTTTTGGCGATATTAAAGGGAAAACAAATTTGTATATCTAGGGCAGCCAATCCTTCGAGACAATTTCACGAAAAGTAATATGCTTGTGCAGTGAAACGTACAGCTCTGATGGGCTGCCAACACTTCCAACCAGGAAGTGTTGGTAGCCAGCTTGGGACTCGGCTTCAGTGGAGTCCCACAAAAAAAGTTTTTAAAAAAAGACAATTGGCCTGGGTAGAGTTACCCTGACCCCTTAGCTCTGGTGCTGGGGTCCCAGAGGGACCCCCCCCACCAGGTCTTAAAAGCACTTAAAAAAGCCTCAATGTTGTGATGAAATGGCAATTGCGCAGAATGCTTTTAAAAAAAAGCTAGGGCTTGTTTTTTACAAGCTCCTGCTGGGCCAGATTCCAGGGGCATTCACAATTTCTATGTGCCACCTCTCCAGGCATAAGTGCAAAACTAATTCAGGGAGAAGCACAGCCCTCCTGCATCCCCGGGGACCACCACCTCCCCAGGGCACATAGATAAAAACTCACATGGGGGGCTTCCTGGCTCTCCCGCAGCCCCGGGGACTGCCGTGTGACTCCCCCGCAGCCCTGGGGACCACCACCTCTCAAGGGCTAAAGTCTAAAACAATGCTGGGGCTGCATTGACCCCTCCCCAACAGCCCTGAAGACCACCACCTCCCAAGGACACTTTTTGAATAGATTGTGAGGCGCTGTGCACTCCCCCGCAGCCCTGGGAACCACCACCTTCTCAGGGCACTTTTTAAATAGATTACGGCAAGGCCACTCAGCGCTCCACCCCCGCAGCCCTGGAGACTACCACCTCCCTGGGGCTATTGCTTGTTGGAGGGGGGCCTCATGGAGCCAATGATGGCCATGGGGACCCCCACTCCAGGGCCGGCTCCTGTTGCTGTGCTTGGTGGCAGCTTTGACTCCACTCGAAGCGAGGAAGAGCTGTCAAACTGCCAAAGGCTGTGTGCAGTGTGGGGTTGGGAGGTTATAGGATTTGGCTGCCATGCATGCCTGAAAGCCATGCACAGTGTGGGGTTGGGTGATAATAGGGGTTGGCCGCAGGCACTGCCTGCAGACCAGGCCTTGCAGCCAATCTCAGTCACACACAGCTGAAGGCCCGTTTGCAGCGGTGGTTGGATTAACACATAGTAATGCTCAGCGTAGTGTTGGGAGGCCCTGAGGCCAACCCCAGCCATGCACAGCTGAAGGCCATTCGCAGCGGTGGTTGGATTAACGGATAGTAATGAAAATTACTTTACGTTAAAAAAACTATAGAAATTCACTGAAAAAAACAAAAGGTACAAGGAGGTTATTTAGGAAATAGAATTAAAAACAGAGAAATTCACTGAAAAAACTAAAAGTTACAGAGACATTATAGTTAGAAGCACATTTTAAACATACGAAACAATAAAAATTCATCTGTTATAATTAGAGTATCTCAAGTAACTATAACTCGTCCCCGAAGGTAACTATAACTCGCACCCTTGCCAAGCACGGCTAATTACCCCACAAATTACGGCACTCATAAAATCTTTGATAACATCATTGATAATATCAATATAATGTACCCTTAACCACCCTAAAAACACCCTTACCACCCAAATACCCCATACCCAGCCTAAACCCTAGAACACCCTGACCACCCAAATACCCTTACCCACCCTACACCTAAAAAATACCCTTAACACTAAATGCCCTTGCCCACTCTAAACCTTAAACCACCTAAATACCTTGCCTACCCTAAACCCTAAAAACATACTTACTAACCAAATGTCCTTACCCAGCATAAACCCTATAAATATCCTCACCACCCAAATGCCTTTGTCCACCCTAAGCCCTATACCACCCTTACCACTAAAATACCCTTACCCACCCCAAACAACACACCCTACCCAATACCCTAACCCACCCTAAACCCTCAAAATAACCTTACCAACCAAATAAACCTGCCCATGTTGAACCTTAAAAATACCCTTACCACCAAATGCCTTTAGTGCCCTAAATGCTAAAAATAATGTACCACCCAAAGGCCCTTATCCACCCTAAACCCTAAAATAGTATTACCACACTAACGCCCTTTCCCACGCTAAACCATAAAAAGACCCTTACCACCCAAATACCCTTACCCACCCTAAAAATACACTTACTACCCAATGCCCTTACCCACCCTAAACCCTAAAAAGATCCTTATCACTTAAATGCCCTAAACTTTAAAAATACTCTTACCACCCAAATGCCCTTACCCACCCTAAACCCTAAAAATACCCATGCTATGCAATCGATGTTACCCACCATAAATCCCATATACACATTTTCCATCCAAAACCAGCCAGTAGGTAGTTAGAGGTAGGACCTAGTTTCCATTGAAAAGTGTTTTTGACTTGGCAATGTCTGTAGTGCAGTTTGATGAATCATTGTGAAGTTTTCCCCAAAAACGTTTCCTCCAGGGTCTTGTTGTACAAAGAAAGTTTCAGAGTGATCTGTCAAGCGGGGTGGAGAAAAGGGGAGTAAAACCAAAGTGTGTCTCCCATTTTAATTCACACAGGGATTTTGAACACGACTACAGCCCGGACCACTGGACGGGATTACACCAAATTTGGCAGAAAGGTAGCTTTTGGTCCAGAAGGCACACTTTTTTGTTATTTGGTATAAATCAATTCATTGGTTTTTGGGATATTGAAAGGAAAAGACATATAGATATCTAGAGCCACGGATAACGGAGATCTTGTGATGAGATCTGATTGGCTGCCAACACTTCAACCAGGAAGTGTTGGCAGCCATTCTGGTACTTGGCTTCAGGCAGGCAGCAATCCTGCACAAAACGAGTCTTAGAGCAAGGCGAGAGCAGTGAGAAGGAGGGAAAGGCAAGCAGCCGGCACACACAAAACCAAGGGGGTGGCACAGAAAAAGCAGTAAGAATGAGAGAAAGGCAAGCAACAGGCAGCACAAAATGGGGCTGAGAGCAATAAGAAACCAGTGAGAAAGAGGGAAAGTCAAGGAGCAGGCACACAAAAAACAGGGGGAGAAAGCAGTGAGAACAAAGGAAAGGAAAGCAGCAGGCATGCACAAAATGGGACTGAAAGCAAGAAGAAATCAGTGAGAAGGAGGGAAAGGGAGAGAAAGAGAAGAAACAGGAAGCAAAAATGGGGTTCAGAGCAAGGCTAAAGCAGTGAGAAGGAGGGAAAGTCAAGGAGCAGGCATGCAAAAATACAGGGGGATCAAGGAGAAAACAGTGAGAACAAGAGTAAGGCGTACAATAGGCAGCACAAAACAAGACTGAGAGCAAGAAGAAAGCTGTGAGAAGGATGGAAAGGCAAGCAGCAGGCGTGCAGAAAAGGGGCTGAGAGCAAGGAGAAAGCAGTGAGAATGAGGGAATGGCAAGCAGCAGGCACGCACAAAACAGGGCTGAGAGCAAGAAGAAATCTGTGAGAAGGAGGGAAAGGGAGAGAAAGGGAAGAAACAGGCAACAGAAATTGGGTCTGAGAGCAAGGAGAAAGCAGTGAGAAAGAGGGAAAGTCAAGGAGCAGGCATGCAAAAATACAGGGGGGAGCAAGGAGAAAGCAGTGAGAACAAGAGTAAGGAATACAATAGGCAGCACAAAACAAGACTGATAGCAAGCAGAAAGCTGTGAGAAGGATGGAAAGGCAAGCAGCAGGCGTGCAAAAAAGGGGCTGAGAGCAAGGAGAAAGCAGTGAGAATGATGGAATGGCAAGCAGCAGGCACGCACAAAACCGGGCTGAGAGCAAGAAGAAATCCATGAGAAGGAGGGAAAGGGAGGGAAAGAGAAGAAACAGGCAGCAGAAAATGGGGCTGAGAGTAAGGAGAAAGCAGTGAGAAGGAGGGAAAGTCAAGGAGCAGGCATGCAAAAATACGGGGGGAACAAGGAGAAAGCAGTGAGAACAAGCGTGAGGCATACAACAGGCAGCACAAAACGGGGCTGAGAGCAAGAAAAAAGCAGTGGGAAGATTGGAAAGGCAAGCAGCAGATGTGCAAAAAAGGGGTTGAGAGCAAGGAGAAAGCAGTGAGAATGAGGGACTGGCAAGCAGCAGGCACGCACAAAATGGGGCTGAGAACAAGAAGAAATTGTTGAGAAGGAGGGAAAGGGAGGGAAAGGGAAGAAACAGGCAGCAAAAAATGGAGATGAGAGCAAGGAGAAAGCAGTGAGAAGGAGGGAAAGTCAAGGAGCAGGAAAGCAAAAAACAGAGGGGAGCAAGGAGAAAGCAATTAGAACAAGAGTAAGGCATACAATAGGCAGCACAATACAGGGCTGAAAGCAAGAAGAAAGCAGTGAGAATGATAGCAAGGCATACAACAGGGGCTGAGAGGAGGAAGAAAGCATTGAGAAGGATGGAAAGGCAAGCAGCAGGCGTGCAAAAACAGGGCTGAGAGCAAGGAGAAAGAAGTGAGAATGAGGAAAAGGCAAGCAGCAGGCATTCCCAAAATGGAGCTGAGAGCTTCAAGAAAGCAGTGATATGGAGGGAAAAATGAGCAGCAGGCACACACAAAATGGGGCTAAGAGCAAGGAGAAACCAATGAGAAGGAGGGAAAGGCAACCAGCAGGCACACACAAAATGGGTCATAGAGCATGGAGAAAGCATTGAGAAGGAGGGAAAGGCAAGCAGAAGGCATGCACAAAGTGGGCTGAGAGAAAGGAGAAAGCAGTGAGAATGAGAAAAAGGCAATCAGCAGACACACACAAAACGGGCCTGAGAGCTAAGAGAAAGCAGCGAGAAGGAGGAAAAGGCAAGCAGCAGGTACACATAAAATGGGACTGAGAGCAAGGAGAAAGTAGTGAGAATGAGTGAAAGGCAAGCAGCAGACACACACACACAATACCCCCATTTTTGAAGTGCCTTCTTCTTGCTTTTCCCTCAAAGGCTGTGCACAATGTGTGCTTGCATGCACGCACAGGGGTTGGATGCACGTGTTGGGGTTGGGTGCAGGCCCTGCGGTCAACCCCCTTTGGGCATAAAAACATAGAAATTCATTGAAAAAAACAAAGGTTACAGTAATGTTATAGTTAGGAAACAGAATAATATGACCTAAGAAATTCACTTAAAAAAACAAATGTTGAAGGGACATTATAGTAAGGAAAGGGAACTAAAAAACCGTAGAAATTTACTAAAATCCAAAGGTTATAGGGTCATTATAGTTAGGAAATAGCATTTAAAAATCTTTAGAAATTTACTAAAAAAAAACAAAGGTTACAGGGATGTTATAGTTAAGAAATAGAATTAAAACAACCTTAGAAATTCACTGAAAAAGCAAAGGTTACAGGGACGTCATGGTTAGGAAATAGAAGAAAAAACACCTTAGAGATTCACTAGAAAACCAAAGGTTAGACGGATGTTACACTTAGAAAATAGAATAAAAAAAAACTTAGAAATTTACTGAAAAAAAAACAAATGGTACAGGGACTTTATAGTTAGGAAATAGAAAAAATAAACCTTAGAAATTTACTGAAAAAACAAAGGTTACAGGGGCATTATAGTTAGGTACTGAATGTACTCGCACAAATCCATAGAAATTCAGCAGTTATAGTTACCAGCCCCAATTATAACATACGAACCGCAATGCACTGCTTATGATCTCACATATATGAAGACAGTGTCAGTGACATCACTGATGACAGCTCAAATAACATCACTGGTGACATTATTGATGACATAATCCACCTAAAGATTCTCACATCCCACTCACACGCCCATACAAATCTCTCATACACACCCTCACACAACTACTCACATACCCATTCAACTATACACAAAAACCCTCACTCATTGTAAAGTGCACTCACACACCCATTCGCTTACTCATATAGCCAGTCACACAACCACCCACGTTGCCATACAATTACTCAAACACCGTCTTTTACACCCATAAAGCCTTTGAGACAGCTACACAGCCACCTACAGAGCTAATACAATCTTCACTTATACTCACATGCAGCCACTGACTGAGCTGCTAACACACCCATACACCTATTCATGCACCCACTTACTCAGCAATACAGCCACACAGACACCCAGTCATACAGACATACACCCACCAACACAATGAGTAACTCACCCATACAACTACAAGTATACCCACTCTCACACCCATACAGCAAATAACTGAACCAGTCACTCACTCACACAGTTACTCACACACCCACTAATCTCGTCATATAGATACTAATACATATACTCACTCTCCTATACAGTCACTGATACAAGTACACACTCACCCATATATTCACTGACACACTCACTCACACAGTCACTGACACACCCACTAACTCGCCCATAAAGATACTGACACTTCCTCTACCTCACTCAAAGGGCCACTCACTCATTCTTAGAAGCACTCACTCACACACCTACCATTACAAACCCTAAGAAAACCACTCACTCACACATAGAGCTACTCACACATCCACTTGTTTACCCACACAGCTACACAGAAACACACTCACTCAGTAAAACAGCTACTGACATAGCCAGTCACCCAGCTGTACAGCCACTCACACAACCACTCACATACAAATGCAGAAACACACATATCCAATCATATGACATAAATTACAAATACTATCACCGATCCATAGCTCTGGAAGAGTACTAATTTAACATATGCAATAACTTTGTATGTATCTTTAAGTCACTTAAACGTTTTTGCACACTTACATAGACAGGATGATGCCATCAGTGATGTCATTTGAAATGTCATCACTGATGTCACTGACCATGTTTCGAGTGATGTAATATGTGAGGTCATAAGCAGTGCATTGTGGGGGCGTAAGTTATAGTTAAGGCTAGTTACTATAAATGTTGAATTTCATTGGTTTTGTGCAGGTACATTTAGTACCTAACTATAACATCCCTGTAACCTTTGGTTAAGGCATATGCTGGGTAAAAGCATATGCATGGAAAAGGCAATCAGTGGTAAAGGCATTGCATGGTAATGGATGTGCAGTAAAAGCACTGCGTGGTAATGACCACATTATAAGTGATGTTTTGCATTACAGGAGTGAGGCAGGGATGTGCAATGGCCTTGGTTTTATTTTCTTTACACATTAATGATGTGGTTTCATTATCAGATATCCCTCGTGGTGCTCCATCCAAAAATGGTTCTCTGTGAGTGCCAGCATTGTTATTTGCAGATGACACCCCCTTGATTTCTAGGATGTCTGCTGGCTTACAGGCCTTGATTTATTGATTTACAGCATTTTGGAATAAGAGGGACAGAGTTATGTGCCTCAAAACAGAACATATGGCACTTAATCCCTATAAATCACATTGGGTCACGATAAGGGCAGGACCAGATCAAATCGGTAGAGTCTCCAACTTTGATTACCGTTTATGTGAGACTTGCAAGTGATAGGACGTAGTCCCCTCAGACCATCAAGAGTGCCCTGAAGCTACAACATAAATCAGCAGCTATATTGGAAATTTTTAAAGAGGCCAAAATAGTCGAAAAGTAAGACCTGCTTAGAAAAAAGTCAAAAGCAATGGGGTCTGAATTTTATGGGGCGGAACTGTGTTGAAATGAAAAAGTGAGTAAACTGACAGTAACAGAAAATACATTCTAAAAGCCCAAGTGAGCCTTGCCCAGAGTGTTCCTCTTCTACCATTATTCATCGATTTGAAGCATTGCCCTGTTGGGGGAAACAGCCTTACCAACACAGCTCGAACGACGCTGTGCCTTTACAACACGGCCAGAACCGCATATGCACCTTTACAACACATTCCTTAACCACGCAAGTCATTACAGCGACTTGCCTTAGGGAAAGTGTTGTTGGACTGATGTTGGACTTTAAGTCCAACACTGTTCCCTCTGTGGCACAGACTGGAGTTGGAATAGTAAATCCAAAGTCCAGCGCTCTCCCCAAGGCAAGTCATTGTAATGACTTGTGTGGTAAAGTAATGCGTTGTAGAAACACATTCATGGTTCAAGACGCGTTGTTAAGGCAGGCGTGGTAAATGCCTGCGTTCTTCCGACATACAACCTCCGGTTGGACATGTTTTAAAATTAAGGCATTTGTTATATTGGCGTAGATTACATCACTTCCCCCAATTAGCTCCAATAGGTGAGCTCTAGAAGATCTTCAATATCTAACTAATTATCAGGCAATAGCTTGACTTCCACATATAAAAAGATTTGTTCTGTCAACTAGGGCTCGAAGAGCTTTGGGAAATCCTGACAGAGATTACCTGGGTAACAATGCCGGTCCTAAAAGTAATTCTATAATTTTATACGGGAGAAGAACATGCACAACTGTAAACAGGGTTCACTTACTGATCCATGTTTGGATCTTGAGTGCTTCCTTTCATTTGAGCCTTTTTAGACAACCATACATCATCTGTGTCCTAACTACTTTTGTGAAATGTAGGCATGGGACTTTGCTGACTAAAGGCCTTATTTAGAGTTTGGCAGATGGGATTTCTTCTTCACAAACAATCCTGTCCATTTTTTTATTAATCCAATTATATCATATGGACATCATAATATGGCAGACGGGATATCTGTTGTGTTTGTGATGGAGTAATCCATCTGCCAAATTCTAGATCTGGCCCTACGCCTTTTTATTATCCTGGAATAGAAGCAGAATGGGGTGCAACGATATTCAGGCATGTTGGAACAGTCTTGAAACTGTGCCTGATCTGCTTTTCTTCTACAATGCCTACAATGCACTGTGAAGAAATAGGATTATATCAGTTTGTCACCTGCTGTGAGTTAGACAACATCTAGAACCTCTGAGAATCCTCAGCTAGAACACAGATAATTTTATAGTACACAATGTGGCCAAGTTTCTGACCTCCAGGTGGATAACATGAATGGATCCTTTTATGTCAGAGGCAATATCTTAGCTAATTCTAACACATATTAACTTAATGGTATATTTTAACTATTTTCAAAATGTAATCTTCTACTAATTCTGTTGTTTTATGTGCTTTAATGAATTTAGGTCTTGTTAACCTATTGTCAATTTAAATGTAACGTTGTGTATTCATATAACTGATTATGTTATGTTTTATGGATTAAACTGAAATAAACGTGGTTGAATCGAATTGAAAATGTGGAATCAAATAATTTTCTTAAGTTGTATGAAATGCTATGTAATTATTTACACTGAAATGTTCTCAATGGCTAATGTCTGGGCAGAAACTAAAGTAAAGCAATTTCAAAGAACTGTGGATAAGAGTGGTGTTAGAAGGAACACAGCCCTGGGCAGGATATGGAGTGAGGAAGTTTTCAGTGGTGAGGTTTGCAAAAAAGGAGTTGGAGTTTCCTTCGACCTGCAAGTGTATGGAGTGGTGACATTTCTGACACACTGGGAGGGGAGCTTGTATCCATGCTCTGATGATGGTCAAGTCATGTCAGAAAACGGAGGGGTATGGAGCATATCTCTCCATCTACAAGAATGTGTTTTTTGTTTCTAACAAATCTGGCTTTACACATTGTGAAAATGGACTTCCCAACTGGCACACTCATTACTCCCGTCCAAATTAACCTTTTATATGCTTTACTGGCACTGGTGCATAACCTGTAAAAGAATAGATGCCTGCAGCCAAAGCTGTCCACCGTCACAGGTGCTGAATACCAAGACTGCGTAGTGGTTATTTAATATCCTGCTTCCTTTGGCAAGCACCAGATCCTCCCTGCCACTTTTTGCACTCTTTCAGGTTCTTCTTTCCTACTTTCTTTCCTTTGTCACTATCACTCTGCCTTTCTTTTCCTCCTTCTTTTACTTTTTTGTGTTTTCCTCTCTTTTGTTTTGGATCAGGCACTGATGAAGAAAATTAAGGGCTGGTCTCCAGAAATGAGTGCCAGTGGGTTCCTACTGCAACCACTGGCTCAAACTAAGCCCTGACTAGTACATATTATAGGTGAATAGATATTGAAGAGTTTGAGAGAAGCCTTAATGTGACATGACAAATTTGGCACTAGCAATCGAGCAGAACACTATCGGCAATGTGGAGGTGAGACAACAGCTTATGACTGCATTGTATAATGTGAAGCAGAGGAGCGCTCTAAAGGGTCATAGGCACAGAAATGGTGAGCAGATGGAGTGGTACATGGTTTATGGACTAGTACTGCATTATGAGTTAGCGTTCTTTAGAAAGGTGCATATTTAATTCTTTCCTGAATAGGAGCCAGATTGGGGCAATCCTGATGGAACAGGGATGTTGTTTAAGTTCGTCGTTGCTTAGATGGAAATGGCCTACTGCTTTATTTTTTATTTTTTTAGAGTTCTGTGTCTCCAGTATGATGGTGTTCTGGCTGCGGGTGTGCAGAGAGCATCCAGAGATGGGGAACTTGAAAGCCAGGAAGGAGGGGTGCAGGTTGTGACGGCTTTATAAATAGTCCAGCTAGTTTTGAAGATGGTGTGGGTTGGCAAGGAGAGCCAGTGGAGTTCAATCAGGATAGTAGAGGTGCAATCATATTTTTTCAGGTCATTGTAATTCTGGTTGCAAGCCATTAACCAGTTACCAACTCCTCACAGTAGGTGAGAACTAATTCAAAAAGGGGAAGGGGACCACTCAGTACTCTTCTGGATTCAGGTGGGCAGCTTTTGAGTAATAGGCAGTGGCCATTGGAACCGATCCCTGCTCATGCTGAAAATTGAAACCTTTTATTTTTAAAAGTGCATTGGTTCCTTTAACCCCTTGAGTGCGGACGTCGGCCACTGGCCGATGCCAACACTACCTCCCTGGTGCGGGTCATGACTATGGCAAACACCAGGGAGGTGGTTAAAAAATACTGGAGGATTTTAAAAAATTTTTTTTTTCAGGCCTGGAGATATGGAAGAACTTCTGCATCTCACCCCACCTCCCACCCCCCACCTGCCCCACTGCACTGACGTCACATTTTTTACCACTGGAGCAGCGGAGGTGCAGGTAGGCATCTTCTTCCTACTCCGATGGGGGAAGAAAAAGGCCAAAAAGGCCTCCCCGGATGCCATCAATGCCTTCCTGGCACCGTTTTCTGGCCATGGATCGCAGCATGGCTTCGATCCATGGGCAGGAAATGCCCCTACGCACCAGAGATCTTGTTTGGGGGGGTCCGCTCCGTGTAAATGGGCCGCACCCCGTGGGGGCACAAATAAAAAAAATCATAGGATTATTTATTTTTTTCAGGCCCGGAGATGTGGAAGAACTTCTGCGTCTCCCCCACCTGCCCCACTGTGACGTCAGCACACTGCGAGCCGCGCTGATGTCACATTTTTCCCCACTGGAGCAGGGAGGAGCAGGTAGGCGTCCTCTCCCTACTCCAGTGGGGGGGGAAAAAAGGTCAAAACAGCCTCCCCGGGTGCCAGGAAGGCATTGATGGAAAGGGGAGAGTCTCCCCTTTCCAGCAATGTCTTCCTGGCACCGTCTCCTGGCCATGGATCACAGCGCGGCTGCGATCCATGGGCAGGAAACGCCCCTAGGTACCAGGGATATGGTTTGGGGGGGGGTCCGCCCCGTGTAAATGGGCAGCTCCCCCGTGGGGGCACAAATAAAAAAAATAATAGGTTGGGGTTCCTCTGGGGGGTGATTGCGCCCCCAGATAATAAAATAAATGTTTTTTTACGAAAAAACTAAATGGCAGGGTCGGCCCTTCGAAAATGGGCTGACCCCTGGGGCTGAATTTAATCATTATAGTTTTCCCTGGGGGTGATTGGGCCCCCCAGGGAATATTTAAAAATAAAAAAGAAAATGTTGGGGTTAGCCCTTAGGCTGACCCCCTATGGGGCCAATTCTTTTTATAGATGTGATTTTTTTTTAAAGTGAAATATATATATATATATATATATATATATATAGTATTCCCCATCATGTCTCCCTTAGTTTCAAAGGTAGATGTGCTCACTCAGTTCGAGAAATCATTTTGTACGACAAACTCGGACACCCCCAACTTGCATTCACAAACTGGAAGGAGTTGGATTTAGCACAGTGAGTGCATTAAAGGTGCATGAAAACATGTCTTCCTGAGCCTCGGGTGGCTGTCATGGGAGTCATTAGTAAAGGTTTGTTACGCATGCATGCGGTAATGTTCAGGTAGAAGGAGGTTGTTACTTGACAGGTGGTAAAACGTATTCTGATCTATGGCGTGTGAATGTGATGGGCCATTGTCTGGCAGCGGTAAGTTAATGTGAGTGCAGTGATTGGTTGGATTGGGCCTGTGGCCAGTGGTATGAAAGAGTTGTTTGTTATGCATGAATGGCGTGTGAATGGACCATAAAGAGGTTGGTGTTGGGACGTGGTTTTATGGCCCACCTTCAGAAGGCTTGTTTTCAATATTCAGATACTGTGATAAGTATTCATGCTCTGAAAACCTAATTTATGGAGGTGCTAAAACCAACCAGTGTGACTGGTGGGTTAACTTTAACATACTAGTACTAGGGGAGTCCAAGCATGCAGGAGTTGCGTGGTTCTCACCAGTTTTCCTTCACCCAGAATCCCCTTGAAATCACAAAATTTGCTCGAAAAATATTTGCATTTCAGGGATCTGCAGGCAGCCACAAGTGTTCTACTACTCAGCATTCCACTAAGTCTCTAGCGAAAAACTGCCTCACTTTAGTGAGTTGGCAAGTGACCACAACAGGGAAGTACCCAAAACGGATTGTGGAGACATCAAAATTACCTACCACAAAACAGCCTCTTTTTGTAAGACAGTCATCTGAGTATTTTGTCCTGGGCTCGGCAGCCATATAGGGAAACCTACCACACCCAGACATTTTCAAAAACTAGGCACCCAAGGTAGTCCACGGAAGTGTGGAGTGTTTGGATTTTACTGAGTTTTCTTGCATACCCTGCAAAAGTGAAACGTTGATTAAAAACACTATTTTTCCTTGCTTTTTCTTCACAGGAACTACAGGAATGTGCAGGGTTCCTCAAAATTCCTACCACCCAGTGTTTGTCCACTTGTCCTGATAAAAACACAACCCCACTTGTGTGCCTGCGCCTAGTGTCTGCGTCAGGAATGGATCGCTCCAGGGTTAACAGTAGCCCTCATGCAAGGACTACCATTGACCCTTGTGTGATCCATTCCTGTCGCGGGCACTAGCCTACCCACACAAGTGAGGTACCATTTTTATTGGGAGACCTGGGGGAACGCTGGGTAGAAGTAAGTTTGCGGCTCCCCTCAGATTCCAGAACTTTCCAACTCTGAAATGTGAGGAAAAAGTGTTTTTTTTGCCAACTATTGAGTCTTGCAAAGGATAACAGAACCTGGAGAGAGCCCCATAAGTCACCCTATTCTGAATTCCCCTAGGTGTCTAGTTTTCAAAAATATATAGGTTTGCTGGTTGAGCTAGAGGCCAAAATCCACAGCTAGGCACTTTGCAAAAAACTGCTCTGATTTCTTTGGAAAATGTGATGTATCCACGTTGTGTTTTGGGGCATTTCCTATCAAGGGCACTAGGCCTACCCAGACAAGTGAGGTACCATTTTTATCAGGAGACTTGGGGGAACGCTGGGTAGGAGGACATTTGTGGCTCCTCTCAGATTCCAGAACTTTCTGTCACTGAAATGTGAGGCAAAAGTGTTTGGTTGGCTAAATGTTGAGGTTTGCAAAGGTTTCTGGGTAACAGACCCTGGTGGGAGCCCCACAAGTCACCCTATCTTAGATTCCCCTAGGCATCTAGCTTTAAAAAATGCACAGGTTTGGTAGGTTTCCCTAGGTGGAGGCTGAGCTAGAGGCCAAAATCCACAGCTAGGCAGTTTGTAAAAAACAGCTCTGATTTCTTTGGGAAAATGTGATGTGACCACGTTGTGTTTTGGGGCATTTCCTGTCGCAGGCATCAGGCCTACCAACACTAGTGAGGTACCATTTTTATCGGGAAACTTGGGGGAATGCTGGGTAGGAGGAAATTTGTGGCTCCTCTCAGATTCCAGAACTTTCTGTCACCGAAATGTGAGGTAAACGTATTTTGTTTGCCAAATTGTGAGGTTTGCAAAGGATTCTGGGTAACATATCTTGGTGAGAGCCCCACAAGTCACCCTATCTTGGATTCCCCTAGATGTCTAATTTTAAAAAATACACAGGTTTGGTAGGTTTCCCTAGGTGGCGGCTGAGCTAGAGGCCAAAATCCACAGCTAGGCACTTTGTAAAAAACAGCTCTGATTTCTTTAGGAAAATGTGATGTGTCCACGTTGTGTTTTGGGGAATTTCTTGTCACGGACCCTAGGCCTACCTACACAAGTGAGGTACCATGTTTATCAGGTGACTTGGGGGAATGCTGGGTAGGAGGAAATGTGTGGCTCCTCTCAGATTCCAGAACTTTCTGTCACTGAAATGTGATAAAAAGTGGGGGGTTTTGCCAATTTTTTAGATTTGCGAAGGATTCTGGTTAATAGAACCTAGTGAGAGCTCCTCAAGTCACCCCAACTTAGATTCCCCTAGGTGTCTGTTTTTCAAAAATGTGCAGGTTTGGTAGGTTTCCCTAGGTGGCGGCTGAGCTAGAGGCCAAAATCCACAGTTAGACACTTTGCAAAAAACACGTCAGATTTCAATGTAAAAATGTGATCGTCCTAATGCTTGTGCGTTTCCTGTCACAAGCATTAGGCCTACCTATGCAAGTGAGGTACCATTTTTATTGGGAGACTTGGGGGAACACAGAATAGCAAAACAAGTGTTATTGGCCCTTGTCTTTCTCTACATTTTTACATTCCAAATGTAACACAGTGTGTAAAAAAAGACGAAGAGAAATGCCCTTTAATTCCCATGTTAGTTTGGGCACCCCGGAATTCAGAGATGTGCAAATAACCACTGCTTCTCAACACCTTAAGTTGTGGAAATACAAAGGTTTTCTTGATACCTATTTTTCTCTCTATATTTCAGCAAATGAATTGCTGTATACCCGGTATAGAATGAAAACCCATTACAAGGTGCAGCTTCTTTATTGGCTCTGGGTACCTAGGGTTCTTGATGAACCTTCAAGCCCTCTATATCTCCCCAACTAGAAGGGTCAAGCAGATGTAACAGTATATTGCGTTCAAAACTCTGACATCGTAGGAAAAAGTTACAGAGTAAAATGTGGAGAAAATGGCTGTTTTTTTCACCTCAATTTTAATATTTTTTTATTTCAGCTGTTATTTTCTGTAGGAAAACCTTGTAGGATCTACACAAATGAGCCCTTGCTGAATTCAAAAGTTGTTAATTTTTAGTTTTTAAATATTTCACACCCATTTCTGTCACTAACTGGAAGGAGACTGAAAGCACAAAAATAATAGAAATGGGGTATGTCCCAGTAAAACGCAAAACTTGTGTTGAAAAATGAGGTTTTCTGCTTCAAGTCTGCCTGTTCCTGAAAGCTGGGAAGATCGTGATTTTAGCACCGCAAACCTTTTGGTGATGCCATTTTCAGGGACACAACCATAAGCCTTCTTCTGCAGCCCTTTTTTAAATTTTTTGAAAAAGAACCTAAATTTTCGCTGTGTTTTGTCTAATTTCTTGGTCTCCTCCATGGGAACCCACAAACTCTGGGTACCTTTAGAATCCCTAAAACGTTATGAAGGCCTAAGCGCGAACTACCCCAAATCGCAAAAAAAGGGCTAAGTATTGGGAGGGCTCAACAGCTAGGAGGTTAAAGGACATGGGCCTCTTTACCCCCCAAAAATAATAAAAATTTGGAAATGCAAATACATGTATGTTGATTTGCTCACCCTTGCAGGCCACCGTCCTTGTGTTTCTAGCTGATTGCACATTTTGATATGTCTAATAAATAGTCATTAAATTAAAATAGGCAGGTTGTTTTGCAATTCCATGTGCATCATGAATTTGCTAACTGACCTGTTAGCACATAGGTCAGTTTGCAAAAATCGGAGTCTATTTGAAAAGTGTTGATGTGCAAACTGCAACCACTTTTTACAAATATCCTCTTCCTACATGTGGTACATTGGTGCACCCGAGGCCTTGATCTCTCACTTGGAAGGGGGCGCACTGTTTTATTAGGAACAGCGGCACATTATGAATATTTTCTGGCCTTCCTTGAAATATGAAGTTCTTTGCAAGACTTCATTACTAATTCATATTAGTCTTAAAATTAATTTAAATCTTTTGATTAGATTTAAGTTTCACAATGCTGGGGAGTACAAATTAAAGGTGAAATGTCACCATTTCGATGACGGGCATCATACATTAGTTCACAGGAGACACACATTTTATTCCACAAGGTCGTCCAGGATAAGTAGTTTTGCCAAGCTATAATAAAAGACTATGAAAACAATTGGGTTTAGCTTAGCACTAAGCTTATTAGAATAGTTGGTGCTTGATATCTGGTCAGGGATTTCTAGGCGAGTTCTCCTTTCAGGGTTGGTAATATTTTATTGTGAAAAAAATATGTCGTTGATGGGGGATGCTGTGCGACATATTGTAAAGTTTGGCTATGCAGATTAATATTTGAGTATTACACAGTACAGTATGCATTCTATCCCACACCACAGTACACACATAATGGATGGAATGTTTGAATTAATCTCAGTTACTAGTGCTGACTCTGGCACATTCCAGTCCATCGTCTTTAGATTGCTCGTGCGTTTGCTATTACGGAGACCAAACATGTATAAATTAGACTTGTGCCTACCTCTAAAGGGGTGATGCAGCCCAACTGCCAGGGCCAATCTGAATGGGAGCACAAGTAACGTCAGGTCAGTTTCAGCCATTTGATCCTTATCAATGAGCCGCACCTTGATTTCTGTGGTGCAGCAAGCTTGGTTCCCAGACGGAAGCCCCCCTTGATTGTAAGATTCTCTTACCCATTGAAAAAAGTGAGGATGAAATCCTTGAAGGGCATTTTGAAGGCCCCTCCCTTTATAGCAAGTCAGTCATGCACGGTAGTGCTGGCCCACCTTCCTTCCTATGGCAAGAGAGGCTGTGAAAAGACAGTACGTGCATGTCCTCAGAAACTAAACTATTACTGACAGCAGAGGCTGCACACACTGGGGCCAGCTTAGACAAAAAAGCAACGGCCTCATCACACTCAAGGTAAAATAGCCAGCCTCTTCTACCTAACATAACCTGGCAAGATGGCTCAAGGAGTTTAACGTTCTCTCTAGAACAAAGCAGACCACAAGTTTGAATCCAAACATAACAAGTGCTAACGCGTCCGTCTATGTCAATTTATACACATGAGGACTCGTTTTAGGTCGATGAACCTTTTGACCCAGTGGTGAGTCTCCGTAAGACGAGATTACCAAGCATCAAATATATTTCACAAAACATTCAATGAACCTTCGGCGCATTCATTAGTTCTCAGACTCAAATAACCACACCTTGAAGGAAGATTTTGTGATTTTATTCCCTATTGATTACAACCTAATAATAAACGCGTTAATCTCAATACCAAGAAGCATAAGAGCATAATCACAACGTGGAAACTACTTTGAACATTCAACAATGCGATGATAAGAATCATAGAGTAGATAAGCTAGCAAAAAATAGATCATAGTGCATGATAACCATAGAATATCAGTTCAGCATAGCTACATGTCAGTCACGTCAGTTCCGTCCGTCAAATGAACACCTCACCTAACCTCAAATCAGCATTAGCATGTTGGGCTTCATGCAAAACAATTTAGAACATCAATTTGGAAGACATCTAACTAAGATACCTAATTTAACATACACAGCAGTTGGTACCTAGAAAGAAAAGGCAAATAGATTTTGTTAGCATCAATAATTACCCTCCTCGAGATAGGTCAGCATACAGGATCAGTCTTCGTCTTCAGGACATCAGTTAGTTCACCGTCAATCTAGCTAATTCAGAAGCAAGGGACACTCTCCTCTTAAGGAGAAAAGTGTAAAGGGCAATCTAGGGGATAGGATAATTTTCTAAGTCTCAAATCACCAAAAGGAGTGACAGAGTTTCTGGATGAAATCGATATCATTCCCTACCTAATGTGTCTTGTCTCTCGTGTCATGAGTTTTTATCCCCTTTTCCGTGATACATTCCCCCAAAATTCTATTGGTTAATAACTATACCCCACCGTTGGTAACCAATCATATTATACATTAAGTAATGCATTAGTCATTTCTTGATATTGAATCGCTTCCCAATTGGTCTTCATAATCAGCATTTTCGTAGGTGGTACGTCCGGGGTTACTTCACCATCTTGGCACACGTCTCAGGTTAAAAGTTCTCTTTCTCTCGTCTCGTTGTCCTTGTAAGTGTCCATTAATGTTTCAAGCACATAATCTTATACTAAAAGCTGCTAGCATGCGGATGGGAAAATTTCCTCATGTTACAAACTAATACAGAGAGAACAATAGCTGGGTCATGGTTATTTGCAAGTCCGCACACTGGAGAAACAGAAAAAAAAAGGTTTTAAATGAGAGACACACAGCTAATTCGCGACTCATGCTAACTTAAGACATACGAGTTCTATTGAATACAATTTTGATCGTAATACTACATATAACTGAAGATTATTATTAATTTAGCATTAATGTTCATAAATGAACAAATCTTATGCATTTATTAATACATTTTAATAGAGTTTTAGTCAAATGTAAGCGTTTCACGTCTATAATATCTAATATTAAAACTACGCTCTCTCAGTCCCTCCTCTGATGACGAACGTCATCACACAATCTTGATTTTCAATTTTTCATCTTGCGCATAATGCGCATTTCAACATCTTGTCCTTTATGTGAGCTTTCCCATATTTCATTGAACATTTTCTCTCTTTCACTTTCTTCATTCTGTCTGGCTCTTTTGGACAGGTTTCTTTTAATTTTATCATTAATTTTGCATGCTCCCCATAATCCTAATAGGCAAATCAAAACAATTAGTAGGCCTAACATTATTTTCGCAAGAACTCCTTTCCAAATGTTGGTAAACCACTTTCCCACCCGGGCAATTCCTTTTCCAAATTTTTCCCAAACTCCAGGTTCTTTTAGATCCTTCAAATCTGTACTATCTCTAGTCAGGTTAGTAAGCATGCTTCTAATTTTCTTACTGTTATCAGGTATATAAGAACAGCAGTGCCGTTCATTAAGCATTTTACACACACCTCCATTCTTTGCTAAAAGAATGTCTAAAGCAAGCCGATTTGGAAGAGTCATAGCTCTTTCTGCAGCAAGTTCAGTATCCATCAATAATATTGCTCCTGTAAAATTTGTCAGCATGTTATCCACAATAGTAGACAACTTTTGAATTTTCATAGAATTTAAGATAACCCCAACTGATGGGATTATTGCTCCAAATATGTCACCAATGACAGCAGCCACTGATTCTCTTTTTTGTCTAGAATGTTGTAGTTCAGATGATTTAGGTATTTGCTTTAAGTCATCAATCTGGTATATCTTTGGGAAAACTATTCCCAAATAACATGTCCCATACCATCCCTTTGGGAGACGATAATAAGCATTTAACCCACAGATGTAATAGATTCCAGGAATCGCTGGGTCTTGTCCATTTAACATGAAGGTCCATTTACTCTGAAACAAAAACACATGCCTACATTCACTCGTACCCACAAACAAACTGTCTTGATCAGATTTTGGTCTGTATATACATAGCCTACCTACGTGTAATGCATCTATAGCTAATTTGCCTTGTGTTTTAATTGCAGTATAAGCGTAATCATTTGCATAAGTGCGTTTTTATAAACCTTTTTCTAACTTTTCCTTTAAAGCTTTGCGTCTATCATCTGTATGATCTAAAAAGCTTTTCTCCACAGGAGACAGTAAGCATGTTAAATTGTTGCGGTGTGCATAAGCAGTTCCAAATGTTAGTGTTGGCTCAAAGAATCCTCTAACTAATTTTATATCATGCTCTTTAGCTAGCTTATTTAAGAATTCAATTACAGGCACAAAAGAAAACACAACATCCAGATTTGAATAAAAGTATTGTACATGCTCTTGATTATAGAATCTTGTTAGTAGCAGGCTACAGATAATCCCATAAGTAAGAGGGAGGCTATCATAAGTAACCCCCTCCTGCACAGATGAAGGAATTTTAGTACACACATAACAATCTTTCGTATCCATAGTTTCCACATACTCATTCAATAAGCGATAGAAAACATTAGTAGAAAGTTCCCCTTTTGTATCAGTTCCCTCATGTAGATGTCTAGCATCCTGCTCAAATTTCTCCCATGGTGATAGTTTATTAGTTGTAGTGGTAGTTTCAGGCTTTAAAGTTGCATTAATAGTTTCACTCTCTCTCCACGGCATTCCCACAAATACTCCCACAATCATTATTGCGCGTACAACACCTATCATAAGTCCTAACCAACCACACACCTTACTCCCTTTGTTACTATAAGCCATGTTTGTATAGAATCAGAATAGTAGGTCAACAATCAATCTAAGATGGCAAACTCTTTCTGCGTATTTACAGCGTCTTCTCTCACTCCAGGACCCTTCTTCGTCAGTTCAGGTTGGCAGCTTGTCGCAATCAGGTTTTTATAAGTCAAATCCAGGTTTAATTGTCTCTTTCCGGTAGGTTTATAAAGTCTCTTTCCTTTTAATATTTTCCAAGATTCTCTGTTGTTGGTTTTCCTTCAGGTACCGTAGTATTGGCCTGGCACTTCTCGATCAAAACAAAATGCCAAGAATTCTTGTTGCCATTCAGAGGTTGTAGCGTATGCCCATTCAGGACCTGTATACCTTCGGTTTGCTATTCTCTTCCTTTTTAATCTTCGTTCACCCTGTTGTTCTCCTTCACTCAGATCATCCCTCTGTGAGGTATCGCTTTCTTCTATTATTGTCTCGTTTGTAATTTCTCTTATTCTAAAAGGTGACTTTTCTGGCCATGTATCACCTCTATGTGTCTTATTTCGGCATCTTCTTTCAGGACGCTGGACAGCACCCTCCTCTTGTGATATGGTGTTTTCTCCTGATAAGCTTGGAACTTGATCAGAAGTTTCTGATTCTGTTAGATTTATCACTTCACCGTCTCTCTCTTCTTCTTGTTCGATACTATATTCAGGCTCAGAATTGTATTCGTCTGCTTCTGGGAGAACCTCCTCTTGTCTTTGTTCTCCTGCTGCCTCCACTGAGATTGGCACTCCGTCACCTCTCTCGAACTCTCTGATAGTGTGAGGGACGCGGCTGTTCTCAGCGGGCTCTCCTGTGGTGTCAGATCTTTCTTGACTGATCTCTGATTCTGAGACTTCTCCTCTCGAAGTTGCTGTACCGGAATTTTCAAGTTCCTCTTCAACAGGACACGTTACCTTTTTTGTATGACTGGCGTGTATCCAGTTGGGAACCCCGGCACACTTCACAGCAGTAGTGGTCGTCAATATCACTTGATATGGCCCCTTCCAACGCGGCTCAAGACACGATTTTCTTACGTGCTTCTTGACAACCACCCAATCTCCAGCTTGCAGAGAGTGTCCTGGTTCGCCGATAGGTGGTAACGTGTTAGCTTCCACCTGGTGAGAGAAAGAGCGTATCACGTCAGCTAAACTTTTGCAGTAATCCAACACCATATCATCTGTAATATTCACTAGGGCATTTGCAGGTACCGCTGGCAACCTCATTGCTTTACCCATGAGGATTTCATGGGGGGACAGTCCTGTTTTCTTATCTGGTGTGTTTCTCATGGACATCAATACTAACGGTAATGCATCTGGCCACTTCATGTTTGTTGCTGCCCACATTTTCGCTATTCTTGATTTTAAGGTACCATTCATCTGTTCAACTAGTCCTGATGCTTCAGGGCGATAGCTACAATGTAACTTCTGCTCGATGTAGAGTGCGGCACACAGAAGCTTGATCACCTCATTGTCGAAGTGTCTTCCCCTATCTGATTCTATAGAAACCGGGAACCCGAATCGTGGTATTATTTCCCTCAGTAATAGTTTTGCAACTGTAAGACTGTCATTTCTACGTGTAGGGTATGCCTCAATCCAATGACTGAAAACACACACAATCACCAACACGTACTTCAATCCTCCACAAACAGGCATTTCAATGAAATCCATTTGTATTCTATTAAATGGACCTCCAGCTCTTCCAATGTGGCTCAAATTTACCACTGTTCCTTTTCCAGCATTCATCTGTTGACAGATGATGCACCTGTGGCAGGTGATTTCTGCGGCATGTCTGAATTTTGGATTGAACCAATCAATTTTAAAAGATCTGATCATGGTGTCTCTTCCTAAATGTGCTTGCCCATGATATAATCGGGCAAATTGTGACAGAAGACTATTAGGTAAGACCAATTTCCCATCATCTGAGACCCATATATCATCTGCTCTTTGTACACATTGCATTTTCTGTCAGGAACGTTTTTCTTCTTTGTTAGCACGATTTTGTAGTGTTTTTAACTCATCTAAGGTATCAACCACTTGCAATGCTAGATTCAAAGTTGTATCATTTTCAGGTTGAGGTAGCAATTCCCACTGCTCTTTGAATGATATACAATTCAATGCACAAAATCTTGCAACCTGATCTGCATAACCATTCCCCATTGACACAAAGTCTTGTGATCTGGTGTGAGCACTGCACTTTACCACGGCAATTTCAAGAGGTAACTGAATTGCATGTAACAAATCTCTTATTTGTTCTCCATTTTTCACTGGTGATCCGGAGGAAGTCATAAAACCCCTTTGTGACCAGATCTGACCAAAATCATGTACAATCCCAAATCCGTACCTGCTGTCAGTATAGATTGTAACTTTCAAATTCACAGCAGCATGGCAGGCCTTTGTAAGAGCTATTAATTCTGCCACTTGTGCAGAGAATACCTTTTCAAGCCAGGAGGCCTCAACTATGCCAGATATTGTACATACTGCATAGCCGGCTCTCAATGTCGCTGTTGAATCTCCTAAAGAGGACCCATCCACGAACATAATGCAATCGTTTTCTTTTAATTGGGTGTCCTGTATGTCTGGGCGAGGTTTGGTACAGAGGTCAGTCACCTCAAGACAATCATGCTCAAATTCTTCCCCCTCTTTGATTTCTGTATTCTCATTGGGAAGTAGAGTTGCCGGGTTCAGTATTGTGCATCTTTTCAGTGTAACATTTGGTGATCCCAAAATAATCGTCTCATATTTGGTAAGTCGTGCATTTGTCATGTGTTGTGTTTTCGTTCTTGTCAACAGGATTTCAACAGAATGTGGAACCAAAACTGTCAAAGGGTATCCCATGACTATGCCCTCACATTGGGAAAGGCTTTGACCAACTGCTGCAACTGCTCGCAAACAACCCGGTAGGGCTGCTGCGACAGGGTCCAAAGTAGCTGAAAAATATGCTACAGGGCGATTTGCATCTCCGTGGACCTGTGTTAAAACAGACAAAGAACAAGCATCACGTTCATGACAAAACAACAGAAAAGGTTTCTCGTAATCAGGCATTCCTAACGCTGGGGCCCTGCACATGCATTCCTTCAGCTCTAAGAATGACTCAAGTTCTTCTTTTGTCAAAGTGATTGTATATGGTTCATCTTTGACATCTTTCCCTGTCAATTTTATTAGGGGCTTTGAAATGATTGAGAAATTGGGAATCCATTGACGGCAATAACCCACCATTCCCAAAAACATCCTGACATCTCTTTTTGTTGTTGGGGGATTCATTTGTATGACAGCTGTTATTCTCTCCTTTGATATCCTTCGGGATCCTTTCTCAATTAGATGCCCCAAATATTTTACTTCTTTCTGGCAGTATTGCAGTTTCTTAGGTGACACCTTATACCCGTTTCTTCCCAAATGATTTAACAATGCAATAGTATCATATTTGCAGCTGTCTCTGGTTTTGGATGCAATCAACAGGTCATCAATGTACTGCACAAGAGTTGAATTAAAAGGCAGCACGAGGGGTTCCAAATCCTTCTTTAATATCTGATTAAAGATGGATGGTGACTCAGAAAACCCTTGAGGGATTCTGCACCAACTGTACACCTTATCCAGGAATTTGAAACTGAACAAAAATTGGCTGTCCTCGTGCAGCGGTATTGAGAAGAATGCTTGTGATAGGTCTACTACGGTAAACCATTCAGCATCACAAGGAACTTGGAACATTATTACCGCTGGGTTAGGAACCACAGGGCAGCATTTTATCACGATTTCATTTATTTTTCTCAAATCCTGCACAATTCGAACTTTCCCACAAGGCTTTCTCAATCCCATAATAGGTGAGTTACACGGACTGCTCAAAACTTCTTTCAAAACTCCTTGCCTGAGAAAGTCTGCAATTATCTGTGTCACTTCAATGAGTACGTCTTGAGTCATGTGATATTGTGGTACTTGCGGGAATACTGCATTTGGTCTTATCTGTACCTTGACTGGTTTGACCCCTTTAATTAATCCAACTTCTTTTCCTGTCAAGTCCCACACTCTCTCTGTTACGGACCCTTGTAGGTCAGCAGGTAAGTCAATTAGAGTGAACACTGGGAATAAAGTAATTAGAGGGTAATCTTCGCTCATTTCCCCTCCTTCTATGAGCTGGCCCTCATCTCCTTCATCATCACTGTTTGTCTGAACTTCTATTCCATCGTTGGAACAGGTAATTGAACATTTAGTTTAACATAGTAAGTCCCTTCCCAGTAGGGATACTGGACTTGAATCGCATACGACAAACCTATGCAGGCCCTGGAAATTTCCAATCTCAACCTGTACTGGGTCGGTAATTGGATTTTGTCAAATACTGATTAGCCACACCAACCACTCGTATAGTGCGTCCCGATAAGGGTAATCTCGGTACTTCCACACTGCAGACTGTAGAGCGTGTATCTCCAGTGTCAACTAGAAATGAAACTTTATAGCCCATTACCTTTCCCTCTACATATGGGCCTCTCTGATCTACTTCTAATGAGGCGGCAAGCCTACACTCTTCACTGTCTGAACTGTCATCTGACCATTCTTCATTTATTTCATTTTCACCTCGTAATGGGAATTGTTGCACAGTATTGTTTTGACTTGTTACCTGACCTGTGACCTGCTGAGGAAGCATCGCCTGTTGCTGACCCATCGGAGCTAGGGGTAACTGCATTTGCTGTCTAGGCACCATAGGAATCTGCTGTTGCATTGGTTGTACTGACACAGTTTGGAAACGTGGCATTTGCATTTGCTGCATGGGTTGTACCCCTGACATTTGTACCAAATTATTCTGATAGTTCTGATTCTGTTGTCTCCTTCTTGGACCTCGCGGATTCTGCTGTGCACTGACATTCATACCCTGTTGAACTGTACCATCATGCACCATATTTGGACAATCCCGCTTCCAATGTCCCATGCCCCCGCACGCATGACATGGTGACATTCTCTTCACTATTTGCCCATCATTTTGAACGACAACATTATTCATGTCCAAACCGCGATTCACAAAACCTCGACCTCTACCTCTCGGCTGTACCTGAAACCCGCCGTTCATTTGCGGTTGCTGATGCATCATCTGCTGAACACCATTTCCCTGAATTCCAGCTTGTGCAGCTCTTATCTGCATCACCATCACTTTTTCTTTCAGCTTTTTCTGCTTTAACTCAATTTCATCACTACAGTATTTCGCATACTGCAATACCTCATCAATTGGTTTAGCTTGCCAACAAATCAAATGATTCTTAATCATCTGACCAACCTCTGGTCTCAACCCTTCAACAAATCTGAACACAAGATGATGTCTTTCGTCTCGATCGTCTCAGTACCACTGTAATGTTTGAATGCTTTTAACAATCTCTCATAATAGGCATGTATTGATTCCTTAACTTCTTGCGAAGTCCGGTCGATTTTCTGCCAATCGGTCACCTTCGGTGACACCTTTTGTTTAAAAAATTCAATGACTTTATGATAATATTTCATCACCTCTTCAGAAGGTGCTCCAGTCGCCTTATCCCTTGCCGGTTCCTTTGTGGGCCAATCTACCCCTCTCTTGCACTCAAGCCACAAATCCGGTGGAACAATAATCTCAAACAATGTATTTAAGTCTTCCCAAAGACATTTTGCAAGCTTCACAAATCTATCTGTCTGTTGATACCACTCGATCGGTTTTTCTCTCAACCTTGGGTAATCATTCGTAAAGGACAAAATATCTCCCCTGGACCAAGGCACATGGACTAAAACACCACCAGCCGTTTCTCTCATGGGCAGGATTTTTACTGAATCCAGATTGGGTGTAGTTATAGTTTCAATAGACCCTGGGCTATCCCTCTTCCCTTTGTCTCTTTTCTTTGCCCATCGGTTTTCCCACTTTTCTAATGCTCCCCAGATTTGCGCACTCTGCTGCAATTCTTTCAGGTGTGTCTTCATACCTGCGGATCTCATATGTTCAAAATCTTAAGTGTCAAAATCTAATCTGTAACTTCGTTTCAAATGTTTCGTGTTCCCAATGTCAATATTGTATTTGTCTGCCAAATTCGTTAATTTCTGGTGTATTTTCCCTACTTCTTTGGTAATCTTAGGGCATAAATATCTCAGTTCTGCCTCAGTGTAGGATTCCAACCTATTCACCCCCATTGTTCCTTCCACCAATTCAGCAGCTTCTGCTCCTAATCGTACTAGATTCAGGTACTCATCTTGTTTTTCCTTTTCGGGATAGGCTTCGGTTACTGTAGTCGCTGTAATCTTTTGTGATGTGCAAGTTTTCTCTAACCACTCATTTAACTGTTGTACTGTAAAACCTTGCAGTGAAATGTTCCCTGCATGTATCATTGGAGTATATGAGGTATTTGTACTCATAGTTTGGGGAGTCAGGACTCCCAACCCTGCTTGTCGCATTGCCTCAAGAGGTGCCCCTATTGGACTGAGGTCCATTAAGGGTCTTGATTGTTCGCAGACTTGTCCTGCCTGAGCCATTATTTGAGGAGTTCTACTAGGCCTTCCTCTTATCATTTCATTAGCCATAACTCCCTGTTCGCATGTCCCTGTTTTCTCCTGCGCATATAATGGTACTGGGGGACCAACAGTGATAGGTAGTGATATGGCGGCAGGTGTCTGATCTGATCCCAGACTTCTAGGAGCTGCAACACCATAAGTCTGCTCTAATAATCCTGGTGCAGGTTCTTTCAAAGGACCCGCTACTGGGTTATACCCCGGTATCAGTCGTGGTGGTTGTGACACTAACTGTGGGGTTGACTCAATCTCTATCAGCCTTGGCTTTGTATATGTCGGGTCTGGCGGCACCACCAAGTTCGTAGTAGTCTCGAGTACTGGAACATCGGGGTCAATTCTTTTTATCTGTGGTGGAGGTTGTAACTGTATCGGTACGTCTGGTGCAGTAGGTACACTGTCACCATTTTGTATCGAAGCTGTATTGCTAGTCTGTACCGTATCAGTAGCTCCCTTTTCCTGCGTCTGGTTCCCAGGATCCAAGCTAGTGCTCGGAACATCGTCGCTCACCGCATAGGGTGGTGGTCGATCATGCAGTAATCTATCCATAAACTCCTCATCCTCTGAATCATCCTCTTCTTCCCAAGCCCTTTTTTGTTCTTTTTCTTTGCCTGAGTCTTTGTTAGTTTTGCAAGAAGCTTTCTTTCCCTGTGTCTCTTCTCCCTGTGTTATCGCTGGAAACAGCTTTAACTCATCTACTATTCCCCGTTTCCACATCTTATTCTCGTTGTCCCACCTTGCTTCTGCATACGATTTTTCTGCCCTTGTCAACCTCCGGTGAAACCTTTCCTGCCTATGTTTAAGAGCCATCAGATCCCAGATCGCTAGAGCCTCGTATTGTGCCGGTCTCGGAGGTGGTTTCTGCGTACTTAACATCCACCTCAAATTTTCTAATACCTTTTGATTAAATGTCCTGTGTTCCGGAAACGCTAGACACCCTTCTTTTTCTGTCAATTTGTGCCATAGTTTTATCCATAAACAAGGTGCAACATCCTTTTCCTCCATAACTGTATAGGCTGGAGTACCCTCGGGTGGTGTAGGTTCCCCGTCGGTTGCAACAATGTACACATCTCCCCTTAAAGCGCTTTTGAATGCCTTAACAAAGTTCATTTTATTTTATATTTAATCAGAAAACGGATTAGTTCCCAGGACACTCTTCACCTGCCCTTTACTCACCTTATTGCCTCTCACGGACGGCAGCCAATCCGTGCGCGACCCCTCTTGACATCTGACCAATCCCATTGCGGCACCACTGACGTCACACCCATACACACTGCAGCTGACAAAGTCTTGCGGCTTGTCCACACCTTGCTAAATTCTTACAACTCATACAAACTAATGCGGTTTATTGCAGACAACACAAATCTGTCGATTTACTACAGGAACGGTAACACATTCGCTTCAGAACTTTACAGAGATTTCACTTGAAGCCTCGGCCGCTACTCTCTCCTTCTCAGATCCCACATGTGCAAGCAGAATTCGACCCGCAAATCCTACTCTCGACTTGTCAATGACTCCCTCTAGTGCACTTTAGAGTTTGTCAAATCTCCATCGAAGGTTTCATACATACGTTATGACTCAAACTTGACTTGTCAACCACGCCCGATTGACCTATTAAACCGCACAGATTACAACATAAACCAATTTAACATCATACTCCGGAGTCTTAGACCTCAATAGATCCGTATACCTTAACCAACCACGTGGATAATTTTGAACAATAAGCGCTGCATTTACATGAAGTACGCCGACTTCCCTACTCTCATACTGTGGAGTACGCCCACTCCTGCTAAACAACACTTAATTTTTGGCCTAAATACACACAATCTTCACAATCTCCTGCAAAATGCATAAGCTTTTAAGCAAGCGCAGGCCCTAATCACACATACTATGATGCCGAGAACATTCCCAACTCATCTAGACAGGCTCCGAGATCCCGGGGAAGCCCATGGTGAACCTAGCCACTCATCGTTTTGCCAAATTTCATTATCACAGAAAATAAAATTAAAAATGAAAACTCCGTCCTAGGGCCCCCAAGGGCCAAACCGTCGCTCTGCTACCAGAACTGCTAACGCGTCCGTCTATGTCAATTTATACACATCAGGACTCGTTTTAGGTCGATGAACCTTTTGACCCAGTGGTGAGTCTCCGTAAGACGAGATTACCAAGCATCAAATATATTTCACAAAACATTCAATGAACCTTCGGCGCATTCATTAGTTCTCAGACTCAAATAACCACACCTTGAAGGAAGATTTTGTGATTTTATTCCCTATTGATTACAATCTAATAATAAACGCGTTAATCTCAATACCAAGAAGCATAAGAGCATAATCACAACGTGGAAACTACTTTGAACATTCAACAATATCAGTTCAGCATAGCTACATGTCAGTCACGTCAGTTCCGTCCGTCAAATGAACACCTCATCTAACCTCAAATCAGCATTAGCATGTTGGGCTTCATGCAAAACAATTTAGAACATCAATTTGGAAGATATCTAACTAAGATACCTAATTTAACATACACAGCAGTTGGTACCTAGAAAGAAAAGGCAAATAGATTTTGTTAGCATCAATAATTACCCTCCTCGAGATAGGTCAGCATACAGGATCAGTCTTCGTCTTCAGGACATCAGTTAGTTCACCGTCAATCTAGCTAATTCAGAAGCAAGGGACACTCTCCTCTTAAGGAGAAAAGTGTAAAGGGCAATCTAGGGGATAGGATAATTTTCTAAGTCTCAAATCACCAAAAGGAGTGACAGAGTTTCTGGATGCAATCGATATCATTCCCTACCTAATGTGTCTTGTCTCTCGTGTCATGAGTTTTTATCCCCTTTTCCGTGATACATTCCCCCAAAATTCTATTGGTTAATAACTATACCCCACCGTTGGTAACCAATCATATTATACATTAAGTAATGCATTAGTCATTTCTTGATATTGAATCGCTTCCCAATTGGTCTTCATAATCAGCATTTTCGTAGGTGGTACGTCCGGGGTTACTTCACCATCTTGGCACACGTCTCAGGTTAAAAGTTCTCTTTCTCTCGTCTTGTTGTCCTTGTAAGTGTCCATTAATGTTTCAAGCACATAATCTTATACTAAAAGCTTCTAGCATGCGGATGGGAAAATTTCCTCATGTTACAAGCTAATACAGAGAGAACAATAGCTGGGTCATGGTTATTTGCAAGTCCGCACACTGGAGAAACAGAAAAAATACGGTTTTAAATGAGAGACACACAGCTAATTCGCGACTCATGCTAACTTAAGACATACGAGTTCTATTGAATACAATTTTGATCGTAATACTACATATAACTGAAGATTATTATTAATTTAGCATTAATGTTCATAAATGAGCAAATCTTATGCATTTATTAATACATTTTAATAGGGTTTTAGTCAAATGTAAGCGTTTCACGTCTATAATATCTAATATTAAAACTACGCTCTCTCACAAGCACAGCCCTCCACCCTTTCTAGGTCAGTAAATTGATGACTGTTAAGTTGCTAAATACCTGTTATTTACAGTGCTTGGGTGAAGTGTGGTTTCAATCACAGAGGGAAGGTCAGAAATCAAGTGAATGAGTGGGGCCCGCTTTTAATGTAATAGAAATAGTAGGAGTAGGTTTAAAAGGGAATTACAATTTCCTTGCCCTTGTATTACCCCCTCGGTTGTTGGCCTTGGTCCACTATATGGTGTTGGAACTCCTTGGTGACTTTCAATATCCTTGAAATGTACAATTGTGGGAACATAATTCTGTGTATATCATGGCACAATATAACCATTATTGCTAAAGTTACTTTGTTTTGTCCAATACGAAATCCAAAATTATGTTCTGCCATTACCTTTGTCACCAAATGTCAAAAGGAATACTGGAAATGAAATGTGGTTCCACATTTTAACTATAACCACATTTTTCAAGTATTTGATTTTATGCTTTAAAAAAGGTTTTTAGAGCCACCCCCGAGTTCCTGGTCAGACATTCATGGTTGACAATTTTTCTTAACCATTTCTTGCAGTTTCTGGAGAAGATTACAAAACATTTCAATTTCTCCACCAGCCATTACAATTATTTTTAGAAGCTGTACATTCTATCTGAACAGTAAGCATACCTTTTAGCTGTCATGACAAATACATAGTGTATTTTCTTGCTACAATATTTTGCATGAGAACATTCATGCAGAGCTTATCTTAATGAAATGTGTGCCTGGCATGAAGATATCGTTTAATTAGCTTCTAAAGTCGTCTCCTTCTGCCTTTCATCTCACTAAACCAACCTTTTCTCACTTTCTGCAACGGACCACGGACTAACCCTAGCTAGTCATTACTATGTGCATATGATCTGTTTCTTTCAGAACTTTCTATTTTGTTCACTGTGTTATATTTGCTTCTTAAGAAACACTTCTTTCCTGAATAGCTTATGCCTGCTCTTAACAAAATTAACAAAAAGGGTATTACAGAGCCTCTGCATACAAGTCACATTGCTCTGGCTATTCTGATCAGATCCAAAAGATGTCAAGCTTCTTCCTCAGAGGAAGGAGGGTTAGAAGAAAAGGAAAAAAATAAATATTTGTCCAGATGAAATGAAAAACCGATCGAAGCCCAGGACCCAGATATAATACAACCCTGTGCAGGAAGACTTTCAAAGAACAAGTCTAGGTTGGCAAAGAGGCCAATTCACAAACCATCTGGCTGAAGTGATAGGAAGTAAAACGGAGATGTCAAACATGTATTGTATACCTCCTCCAAAGATTGAAAGTTATAAGCTTCAAAGCTTTGAAAAACCAAGGAAGAGTCCAGACAGGGCCTATAGATATCACAAGAGTTATTTGGAAAGAAAGAACTTTTAAAAGCCTGTCATTCTCACCATCCATATTAGAAAGTGCCACCAGAAAGCATGCACAGCCTTTACTGCTGTCAATTGCAAAAAGTAAAATACAAAACATAATCAAACCCATCCCAGGCCCATCCTGAAGAAACTGTAAAACCATTACGGTTCACAATGACAAGTATCCAAATTGTGGGCCTAACGCTAGGGGAGAAAGACCGCCAGTAGTATAGAACTATCCAAAACAGTTGAAAGCCCTAACAGTTGAAAACTCCAACTTTCAGCCTCCAAAAGATAGGTGAAGTTGGTGATAGGATAGGAGAATAAGAAGAGGACTCAGCAGGATACAATGGTCCAATTGAAGGATCCATTTTTGGTGCACAGCCTGGTGCCTTGGAGTTGGAAACTGTGAGACCCCGATGGTAGCATTCATGATCACCTCTGCTCGCTTCTCTGCAAATTCGAGCCAGTATCGTAGCTGTGGTGGAAGGGAGGAAAATCCTGAAGTAGAAGATAAGGCCAGGGGAAACTAGAGGATCTACCTTCTGCAGACTGCCACCTTCAGAAACCCAGACAGGAAGCGAGACAACAGGTTATTCATGGAGGTTGCAAACAAATCCACCTGGGTAGCTCCATGTCCAAGACATGTCCTCATGAACACCAAGGTGCTCGAAGAAAGTCATGAGAAGAATGCAAAATTCTGCTCAGCTGATCTGCCAGTATACTGTCCATTCCCAAAATGTGAGGAGCTGATACTGTTTGAAAATATGAGTTCTGCCCAATAGCCAATATGTTATGGAACTGTTAACGCGTCCTTTTATGTTAATTTTTACACATTAGGACTCGTTTTAGGCCAATGAATCTTGTGACCCAGTGGAGAGACACCGTAGAACGAGATAACTGATCAATATGTCAAGCAATATATCAATAATGTCATCAATATTTACCACCACAATGCACTTTACTTTGGATAAAGACATTAATCCAATTGTCAGCGCAACCTTGACCTTTCAGCCATGAATAACCACACCTTTGATAGAATTTTATGAATTTTATTCCCTATTGATTACAATCTACGAGCAGAAGAGTTAATCTCAATACCAGGAAGCATAAGAGCATAGTCACAATATGGCAACTGTGATAAGATTTCATTAATGCAAGGATCACAAACATAAGAACATAGCACGGCGTGAACATAGATCAGAATACAGCAAATGCCATATACCTCTCAGTTCAGCATAGCGTAATGTCAGTCATTTGTCTATTTGCGTCAGTCTGAATGAACTTCTGTCCTGACCACAGATTAGCATCAGCATGTTGGGCTTCATGCAAAACAATTTAGAACACCAATTTGGAAAACATCTAACTATGGTCTCTATCAAAATGAGCAGTTGGTACCTAGAAAGAAAAAGCACACAGACAAATTACAAATTGCATTGTCATAATTACCCTCCAAGGATCAGATCAGCACACAGGATCAGTCTTCGTCTTCAGGACATTAGTCAAAACGCCATCAGTCTAAACTTTATCTAAAGGACAGGGAACACTTCCCTCATAAGGAGGAGAAGTGTAGAGGGGCAGTCTATGGGTGAGGATGGTTTTAATAAGTCACAAAGTCATCGAACAGAGTGACAGAGTTTCTGGATAAAATCAATAGCATTCCCTACCTAGTTCTCTCGACCCTTCTGTGACATGGGTTTTTATCCCTTTTTCATAATACCTTCCCCCAAAATTCTATTGGACATTTGCTATACCCCACTATCTTTGACCTATCAAATTATACATTAGGTAATCCTAATTGTCACCCCACATTTATTCACAACACTTTGATTGGTCTTCATAATTGACGTCTTCGGAGGTGGCACATCCGGAGGTTACTTCACAGCTTGGCACGCCTTCTCGGGTCATGAGTTCCTTTGTCCACGGTTTAAACGTACTTGTACATTACATTAATCTACATTTGTTTAAATTTTGTATACAAAACTTATACTAAAGCAGCAAGCATGCGGATGAGAACAGAATTGTATTGATACAATCATCTTCCAAGTTGAAGAAAAAGAACATTTGCAGGGTCATGGCCCTTTGCGAGTGAGCACACTGGAAAACAGAAAAAAACTTTTAATATGAGAGCCAGGCAGCTAAAACCCATAGCTCACACTAACTTAAGGCCTATAAGGTTTTCAATATAAATGTAATATCGTAATCGTTAATATAACTTGATTAACCATATCCTTAACAATTCTATTTATTAGTTCGCGTATACATTGGTTGCCACACACATTATAGTCATAATTCAAATGCACGTTTAAGCAAAATCACTATTATTGTCGTTTTCTATGCAACATCGTTAAGCATTGAAATGAGCATTTCATTTTAATATGTATTATTTAAACTACGCTCTCTCATTTTGATTGTAAAGCATATATCTTACTGGGACGAAATCCAGGCACTGGAAAGAAGGGCCTGGACTTGCTCTGACTGTGGCTTCTTGAAAGAGTCAAGTGTTAAACTTTTTTGTGAAATTCAAGGACTGAGCTGTTGGCTCTGATGAGTAGGGAGATGGTGTTCCAGGCTTTAGGAGCTAGGTATGAGAAAGTGCATATTCCAGCTCTGGCTCTTCATATGCAAGGGACGTGGACTAACAGGTGGCTGGCTGAATGGAAGTTTCTGGTTGGGGTATGAAAGCTGGTGTGGCTGTTGAGGTAAGTTGACTGGACGAACCTCTTTTAGTGTTTTTTTTATCGCTGAGAACATTCTTTTATTTTGCCTTTTAATCGTCTTCTCCAGTCTGCCGTCGGCTTCTACCATTTGAGACAGACTGGAGAAGACAATTAAAAGGCAAAATAAAGGAACGTATTCAGTGATAAAAAAACACTAAAGGAGGTTTGCCCAGTCAAAGAGGCTATAGGCTACCGATACCAGGAACTATATATAAAAGTGAAGAGACGTATTTTATGAATCGTTCATAAAGATACTTATGATAAAAATAATAGGTGTTTCCGGCTAGAAGAATTATTCAGTCCAGAGGATGACCCACCAATGATTTATGTCTTGATATAGGGTCGAAACGTTGACTACATTATATGTGGATTATGTATGAGCGACTTCAAGACACCTGGAATGAAGGGGTCTTATTGAAGTTTACTCTTTTTCTATATGTTTTTAACCACATTTGTATATATTGAATATAACACCTGGGCACGCATATCACTTTATCACTTTCACTGCGTCTTATAACATTGGGAGCACCTATTCTATAATGACGTTTTTATGATTAAAAGAGATATTTTTTCATTAGATTGAATAATAAACAGTGACAAAATTAATTTGGGGTAATCATATATATATATATTCTCTTAAAAGATGAAGGTGTTATTTTTTAGTATATTTTCTCAATTGCCATGGGTGTTTAGGCATATACCTCCCCCAAGTTGACCTAATTTGTGTTAATTAATATTGAAATTACCCAGGTCTAAGGGTTATATGGGTTTGCCTCATTTGTTATAATATATGTCTATAATACAGCCTGGGTGCAGAGCTAAAGGAATTCCCTCATTTGCGTGGGGTCACCCCACCATGCAAATGAGGGAACACCTTCTGGTGATAGCACAGTGCTGTATGTGCGCCATCGATATCTGTGTTACAGAAAGGACTACGCAAGTGTCTGTGGCCCTTTCTGTCATATTAAAGTGCCTAAGGGGCGGGAAAAGTGGGCGCACATGCCTGTTGCACCCCTAGGGCACATTCCATAAATTTAGCCCCCAGTGTCCCTTGCCTCATTATGCAAGAATTTTTTTTTTTTCGGGTTTAAAGAAGAGCTATACCTACAAATAAAAGATGTAGCAATGGGATGTATCTTCGCCCCAGAAGTTGCAAATCTGGATAAAAGGGAATGAAGGGAACATAGAAGTTAGCCTTTACACAACGCCAACTAACCGTAACACCCTTTTACACTTCTCCAGTGGACACTAAAAAACCCTGAAAGAAAACTTGCTGTATGGACAATTTCTCTGTATCTAGAACAAGTGTTCAAACAGAAATGATTACTTTGAGAATGCCAACACTTTAGTGAACATGTAAGTAACCAGAGGATAATCCACAAAATTAGTTAAGGCCACTTTAAAATGAGCTTGGCTTACACCTAGAGAGACACTGCTTGTCCCCAAAACACAAGATGATACGCCACTCACTTGCATTATCACCTATAACCCAAAAGTCAACAAAGTCAGGAACATAATAGAAAGAAATTCGAGGACGTTAGCCCCTTTAGAGATCCTGAAACCAATATTCTTGTTGAGAAAGGCTTGCACCTTACAAGATCGACTAGTTAAAGCTGCCCATCCAGGCGAGAGAAAGAAAGATTTCCAAGAGAGGTTAGAAGTGCTATCATTCACAGGACACTACAAATCTAATAATTGTACAGCCTGTCAGTTCACAAGAAATAATAAACCTATTAGTCTCAATGGCAATGTACTTCGCCAATTGATGTTCACCAACACGAAAATAGTGATATATTGTGTGAGGTGCCCATGCAGACTAGTGCACCTTGGCCAAACAATTCAGTATGTGAAAGCACACGTGTTACAACACAGATCATGAATCAGATGCTCAGTGCCAAGAACTCCCTTTGTAGATCACTACAACAATTTCAATCATACAGAAAACTACATCTTTTAGTCAGTGTTTTATGTTGTACAAAGAAACAACAGGTAAGGGCCCCTGGAGTCAATCCTAAATTGGACAGAAACTAAGATGATAGAGAAATTTGGGGAAGCCTCACATGGGCTTATCGACCTGAATGATATGTGTCCTTTAATTTAATTTAATTTAATTTAATTTAATTTAATTTAATTTAATGCGATAACATGAGCTAAAGGTGGAACAGAACGATGTAGGTACATTTTTATATGTAACCTAAACCAGTTTTACTATGTACTTGAAGGTACACATGTATGGTCAATCAGATACTTCAGTTTGTACGAGAACAATGTTTGTAGCCCTCTGTTATGTAATCTAATCTGGTTTTACTATGTATTTGTAGATTTACATGTATGGTCTATCTGATACTCCTTTTCTGATGTAGCTCATGACTGATATGTGTCCAGTTTCCTCAAGCCCTAATTGCGTATGTGCACATCATAGAAGGGCCAGAATCATTTGACCTGGTTCCAAAACATTCACATTGATTTATTGTCACCACCCTGATGCTCTGTATCATAACACACCAGTGCTTCTAATCTCATAGTTCAGTCAGTCTGATAGCCACAACTAAGACAGCCCCCACAGTCTCCAGCTTGAACCATTCTTTTGAGACATTCCAAGATGGCTGACAGTGTTGTATAGCTATTTTAGCCATATTTTAGGCACATTATTTTAGCAAATTAGACCTGGCACTGTGCACTTTAACCCAGTTACATTTTATTCAGCATTGCTTTATTTTTCTAGCAGCAGCCACATTTTGCGGTGCTGTTTTATTTTCTCTATCTCATTGTCCTTTCACCTAGGAAAGCATTACGTTCTTAAAAGGACATTTATTTCACTCTGTGCTTTCTCCAAGGCTACAGTCAGATATGGTTGTCTCCAACATTCACAGAAAAACACACACTCATACGTGGGGACCATTTCTTAGAATGTCAACAGTTTTATTATAAAAACACTCCTTTGTCCCAAACATGTTAGAGGAAGATTCCAGCCAGATGACCATGAATGTATGCTGATTGCCTCACTACAGCTGCTTGCTTAGACAGCTGAATCCCTGATCTACATGGGGACGGTGTCTCTCTAGACTGCAGGCTTCCTTATCCAGGTATTAGGGATGATGTTCCCCCATGGAGAAACCTGAAGGGTGGATTAGGTTTATTATGCTGTGCTCAAACACAGCATAGGTGGGAGAACCATATATCACTCTTAGTGGCAGTATGGTGGGAATCTTTTTGCGTTCCACTCTCCTCGTCACCTGCTTGCTTTTATTGTGTTTTGTCATCCTAATTATTGCAATACATGTATCTAAGATGCAGTTACTTCAATAAATCCTTATTGAACTATATTCTGCCTTTGTTGTCTTTGCCTGCATGAGACTTGGATAACTGAGAGAAAGGGATGAGATCTGATTGACCACGATTCACCTGAGGAGTCTTTCTCGTCATGCGCCCGGTTGCCACAATCATCCATGTTCTTGGACAGAGATAAGTCGCGGTTAGTTAGCCGGAAAACCCGCTTTAGGCTGAGAGGCATCATACGGTGTGAAATTGCACATAATACCCAAAATATCTGTGACGCTGCTACCCAAATCTAGTAGCCTCATTAGCATAATGAGAACTTACGCAACAACAATTTCCTCAATAAACCATGTGACCTGTATGGCACATTCTTAACTACGCCATGCTCGTGGGCATTCTACATCTGTTAGCGGCCGGAGACACGTCACAGTCGCTCCATTGAAGCTAATTGTAATGCTGCACATCACAGCAAGCCAGCTACTTTGAGACCAGTTTTAGCAGATATAGCTACTTGTCACCTCTGCAACCACGTAAGTCTATTTACTGCTGGTTCTTGTCTCATATGACACCCATTAGTACCTGTAACTGCTTACCATATAATACATTTGGCAGCCCTCAACCCTCCCTGGTACAGTTGGGTCTGGCATTTGCAGACTGAGCAATTTGTGGCTTTCATAGGTATCTTTGATTAATTATTGGAACTGCTGTGCACGTGAGTCTATGCACGCACTGAGTGGCACTTTTTATTTTTCCTTGATTCCACTTACATGCTGTCACAGGCTCAGTAAGGACACAGTCAGTGAGAGACTCTGTTCATCTTTTAAGAAACCATGAGGGTACCCTGCACACTCAGTCAGAACAGCACCGATAGCCATTTGGGCTATCAATTGGAAAGGTAATTCTTCTGGTTGTGCAGTCTTACACTTTTTGGTTTAATGACTGCTTTGTGCACTGACATGGACACAGGGTGGTTTTAGAGCATGGGGGAGCGCTAAACATTTTTTTATTAACACAGGCACCCTGGATAAGTGATAGCGACCCCAATGGCGCACACCATTAACAGTTGAACTCAATCACAATAATTTTCTTGTTAATGGTATAACCAGCTTGAGAGTGACTGAGTGAAATACTTTGATTTTGCTCTGCATGGACGACAGTGTTTTTATAATGTACATATAGGGGGTCATTCCGACCCTGGCGGTCCATGACCGCCAGGGCCGGGGACCGCGGAAGCACCGCCAACAGGCTGGCGGTGCTTCCTGGGCCATTCTGACCGCGGCGGTAAAGCCGCGGTCAGAAAAGGGCAACCGGCGGTTTCCCGCCGGTTTACCCCTGGCCCAGGGAATCCTCCATGGCGGCACTGCTTGCAGCACCGCCATGGGGATTCCGACCCCCTTCCCGCCATCCTGTTCCTGACGGTTTTTACCGCCAGGAACAGGATGGCGGGAACGGGTGTCGTGGGGCCCCTGGGGGCCCCTGCACTGCCCATGCCACTGGCATGGGTAGTGCAGGGGCCCCCTAACAGGGCCCCATAAAGATTTTCAGTGTCTGCTATGCAGACACTGAAAATCGCGACGGGTGCCACTGCACCCATCGCACCCCTTCAACTCCGCCGGCTCCATTCGGAGCCGGCTTCATTGTTGAAGGGGGTTTCCCGCTGGGCCGGCGGGCGGCCTTCTGGCGGTCGCCCACCGGCCCAGCGGGAAAGCCAGAATGGCCGCCGCGGTCTTTTGACCGCGGTGCGGTCATTTGGCAGTTCCCTCCAGGCGGGCGGCTCCCGCCGCCCGCCGGGGTCAGAATGACCCCCATAATCTGATCTAGAAGTACTTCCTTCTTCTGAAGTCCTGAGGAAGCCCAGATCAACAAGGGGCCGAAACACACCAACATTTTCCTTCAGAAGAGTCCTCTAATCTCTAATATCCTTAATAATGTTATGCACACACACCCAAGAGATCGAGGGCAGGATTGACTTGTGTGACACCATTTAAAGGACTACCTCCTATGTGAAATGCACAGAAAATAAGGAAGGCAGCCACATTGTTGTTTAAAACAACCAGAAGACAGAAGTAAAAATTGTTTGCATTCTAGGTTATATTTGGTGATTCTTCTTCTTGTCTTTTCCTTTCTATGTTTAATTTATACACATACACCAGGCATTAATGCTGAGAGTGAAGATTATTACACCACGACTAAGTGAATAAATCATGTACTTTAAAATTGTTTTTCAAATACCAGTGACTAGTTGAAGTACTCACTGACATACTAACCTATGTACGATCTTTTACCACCATATACTACATTTAAGTTTAGCTTCTTTCATGCCCAGGTATGGTTGGATCATTTGGGCACACTCGTATATGATGATACATGGTGTCAGCAATGAAGACATTCTTGTTGAGGTGATTGAACCTGAATCCTAAATGGGAGGAGTGAAGGAGGTTGTTGTTGTTTCCTGAACTTTAACTGAAGAAGGACGCAGAGAGATAGGTTGCTAGTTCTTCAGAGTTTTCAGATGTGCTGAGAGTTTCTTCAGAAGGGGGAGTAAAGTGGCATGTTTCCAAGCGTACAGGAAGATGACTTTGGTGAGGGAGTCATTGTGTACCTGAGGGAATGTGGCTCGGAGGGGGGTCCAGTCCTTTTGTGAAGATGAAATGTGGCAAATATCCAATGGGGATTTTGAGTGAATGGAGAGGCTCGATGTGTTGGAAGACGGCAAGGGAAGACTGGTCTGACTGGAGAGCAAACTTGTAAATAATGTTGATTTTGTCACTGAAGTAATGGGAGAGTTGGGTGAAGAGGTCATGTGAAGGGGTGATAGTCCTGGAGCCAATCATGGAAATGGTGATACAGAATGCCATGGAGGCTAGATATGATGGATCTGTTCCTGATGGATGGTTGACATGTGATCATGCCACAGTGTGTCAAAGAACTGCCTCATCCTGAAAACGCAGAGCAAACCAAAGAAGAGTACTAAGAATATCTGCAAGTTCCTTCCAGTTGGAGGAGTGTCTCTGTTTGGAGGGAAGCCCCATTCCTTACACTGACATAGGCCCTCATTAGGGTTTCAGTGGCAGTCGGGCCGCCCCCAGTGTAGCGATCTGATGCCCACATTATGAATGCAGACGTAGTGGCGCGGTCGGACCGACAGCACCACCACAGGACAGACTGGCGGTGCTGGCTGTCCTGGTGGTATTAATCCTGGCCTCGCTTCCCTCTGGATTATGACTCCCCTCTCCACCAGAAGTTCCATGGCGGTAGCACCATCATGAAATGGCTGGGGTAGATGGGGTGTAGAGGGCCCTTCAGGGGCCCCTGCACTGCCCATGCATTTGGCATGGGCAGTGCAGGGCCCCCCTGGCCAGCTCTATTGCAAAGTTCACAGTCTGCCTAGCAGACAGTGAACTTTGCGACGGGTGCTGGTGCACCCTACACACTGCAGTATTGCAGCCAGCTCTATTACGAGCTGGTGACACTGCTGTAGGCCGTTTCCCACTGTGCCCGCTGACCCGGCGGGAACCTCATAATGGGGCCAACGGGAAGGCAGCCGCATTGGCGGCAACCTACACGTTGGGACTTTGGAGGATGGGCTTTTCCATCCACGAAAGTCACAATCGACCCCATAGTGTCCAAGGTTGCACCCCAACCTTAACTGCTAGCATCTCTAGTAAACAGGAACAGTGTTGTAAGTGACAGAGGAACACCTTGCTTTAAGGTTTATGACTGTAACCACCACTGTAGAGCCTCCAGAATGCTTCTGGTTACTGGACTCAATAAATCAAACTCTCTGGAGGAGGGTTCTGAAAATTAAGCAAATACTGAGAGAGGGATCCCAGAGGTAGATGATCCCAAGGCACCGTGAAGATATAGGAGTCCTAAAGAATACGGAAGGGAGGCACAAGGGGTTATATTCATATGTGCCATTGTCCCAAACTGGCACTAATTCCAAGACCGGGATTTACCATGTCTCCGTGAACCAGGAATCAGTCCGTGGCCACAGCACATTTCTAGGTCAGCAAGGCAGATAAATGCAATCTCAAGGCTCAAAACTCATGAAGGAAGTCAGCCCTCACAAATGTCCTGAATCAGGCTTCATACAATTCTAGATCTTGGAGTCATGTGGGATTTCTGAAGGTTGAGAAGAAATCTATGAACGGAAAATAAATGACTCATCAAATCTGTCAATCATGTATCAGGGTAGGTTAGTGTAGGATCACAGCATTGTGCAGGACTGCTATTAAAAGTCGTGGGAAGTGGTAAAAAAAGGCTCAGAGATGCCATAAGGTGAAATCTGAAAACTCAAATCAGCCAGAGGAACCCCTTAACATACAATCACATAATCTCATAAATTATTAATGACACAGGTAAATTGGGATGTGAAGTTAAGCATCTTGCATATCAATGGATGTTAACCACTCCCCTTTTGGAATCAACAAAATGCTTTTATGCAATGTGTCTTATTTGAAGTGGTTTGTTTTGATGAAATGGTTCAGTACTTTTAGGTTGAGAATTAGTGAGTAATTGCCTCAACGCTTCAATACCAGAGGATCCAATGGATAGACCCCTTGCTTGATCTCTTTTGGGGAAAAACATGCATCACAAGTCTATTTTGAATAAATTGTACAATCCTCTGTAACAGAGCCATCAATCCAGAAGGAGCTCATGGTCATGGAGTAAGCACTGGGTCAGAATGTGGAGTAACAGAGGTGAAGTTCAGGGAATAACTGTGCCTGATTACTCCTCTCATCCCAGTGCCTGAAACAGTGTTTTCCCAGGCCTGATGGGTGAGAGCTAGCCAACCTCCATGAGCGCATGCCAAGGGATGTGCTCAGTATAGTCAGGAATGTTTGGAGGAGGCATCTGACTGACCATTCATATAACCTCAAAAAGAGGAAGACAGGAATTGGCCCATTGAGGCAGGGAGATAGAATTGCCACTGATAATGTCGTTAAGATATGTCCTGGGAAGGTTCAACAGTTTTAGGCTTAATGTTGCTGATCAGGAAATGCTTCTGATTGTTACAGGGCCTTTGCAAAAGATCATAAAGTTTAACTTCAATCGGAACAGAATCTCCCAATGGTAATTTCAACAGAGACACTTTCTGAGCTCCTTCAGTCTTCCAGTCTCATAGACATCTGTTAGCATGCTGCATCCTATAGAGAAAGCCATTGCTTGAGTCATTCATAGGTTACATCAGAAAGAAATGTGGCCTGAAGTTCCATGCTGGCCAAGAGAGCTGCACAATATTCATTGAATTGTGTTTGAAAGTCTGTAAAAAGGGATGGAACCGGTAGGTAATATTCTGGGAGGTCTATGTTCTTATGAGCGTACTCCAATTAGGACACTATGCTGGTTCTGCTTAGGAACAGGTGGTTGTTTTATTGTTCATAAGAGACTGTAAGGGAATTATTAAAAGTCTGTTCCTAGGAAAAGTTTATTTGTTTTTTTTTTATATCTCTACTCCTTGTTCCCTTTGAAGTTTCCCCTCTATTCTCTCCACAGGAAAGTTTCAGTTTTTGTCACGGAATACTCCACAAGGTCAAAGAGAGAGAGAAGGAGAAAAATAAGAAGCCTCTATCAGGTAAGTTTTTCTTGTTATCTATATGTTCTTTACTCTTTTGCCTTTCTTTCCCTCTTCTAGCTTTTTTAGTATTTTAACCTGTGTCACCCGTGCATTTAATGAATGTAGTTTACTTTCTGGTGGTGGGTTTAATACATGCGTCACTCCTTCCTTCTTTAACTAATGTTCTTTCTGCCTTTTATTTACATTTTGTTAGTTTTTTTCTTTAATTCAACTTAGTGCTCCCCATATGTAAGATCACAATTTCATAATGGTTTTCTTTTCGTGAGAGTGTGTTTGTTTAAGCAAAGAAACATACAAATGCCAACAGAAAAGAAATTCAACTGCTAGTGTTCGTTCACGCCATATGTGAGGTTAGTCCCAGTTTGTGCCATTATTTTAGGAAAAGTGTGACTCCTCCCCTGCTCCCTTTTCCTCCTGGCTCCTCTCCAGCCTTCCCTATTGTATTAGAAATTAAACTGCATAAGCGGTTCCATACCTGGGAGGGCCACGCCCCTCTAGAGATGTGGCTGGCTTCTCCACGCATCTCCTTCTCTCCGTCTGGGTGTGGCGCCTCTCTCTTTCCTCGCAATTGGTGTTCTGCGTCCTCTCCCGTTGGTCTGTTCTGCCCTCTTTCTGCGCCCCATCTGTCTCTTCTTCATCTTCTCGCTTGCTCTTATCCTGCTCGTCTTCCTGCTCCGTTCCATCTCCTACTTGCTCTCCGTCTCCTCCTTGGTCTCTTTTCTTCCTCTTTCTCCTCCTCTTTCTTTTCTCCTTGCCCTTCCCAAAACCTTTCCTCTCATATCAGGATGCTGGGATCCTCCCTGATGTCACCACGCTCCATTTAGATTCGAGGAAGGATACTCCTGCGAGTTCCCCCGGGGCACTCGAAGCCCATCTCCTGTCGCCGAGTCTCCTGTATCCTGCCACAAGGAAGTATGGTCAAATTCAGTCTAGCCTAACTTTTCTTAAGAGATGCTCCATGTGCTTGCCCCTGGGTCCAGTTACTGTAACTTCAGCAGTAAGCACATAAGCATTCTTTCAGGATACTCAAGGTGGGATCTAGGTTTAGAATGGAAGTACACTTAGCAAATTGGTTTAGAAAGAAATCTGAGCATGGTCACATTATCTGCATTCTTCTGTTAAATTGAAGGAGAACTTTAACCTCTTGGTTCACATTCAATCTGGGAAAAGGAGGTACCTAGAAGTGTTGAAGGATTCTTGGATTGGTACTGGAAACTTCAATTATTGGGCATGTAAACTTCAGTTACAAAGCAGAACCATATGCAGGAGAAGTAGCATCATCCACATGAATGTCCTACAGCAGATAAGCCTCTCTGGACCTTGACAGGGTCTCTTTCAGGGAAGCAATTGGAGCCTCATTTTAATTATCAAGAGCTGGTGGAGAAACGCTACGCTCAATTATCCTATGCTTGCAGCCCCACCATGATCATCATCTTTACATCTGTATGTATGTTTACATTTAGGGGAGTATTTACAGGTCTTCATGATTCTTCAAACACCAAAAGCACACTAAACCATTGAGGACAACCTTCAAGTACAGCACAGCTCAGGATTTCAGGAAGGTAATACACTGCCTGACTGGCTGCTGTTGAAATAAAAGAAGGCAACTTCACCCCAAACTACAAAACAGTTTTGAAATGAAAACAAACTAAGACTAAGAAGGGCTGGTAAGAACAACCTGTGTATATCACAGGCACAGAGCAAATCCTATTGCAATCTAGCCAAGGTTATGCATGAGCCATGCGTGCTAACAAAGCAGGCAGATTGTGCTTACGGTTGTTACTCTTTTTCAAGAGGAACTGGAAGGAGAGCAGATTCTTTCTTCATTTTACATAAGGAATCTGAACTCAATTTATCAATTTACTGATTTACACTAGTGGTGCGGTAGGTTGTGCCAACCAGCCATTACAAGCTTCCCTTTATGAATTCACTTACTTCATAATTATAGAATGGAAAGAAGAAGTAAGAATGGTAGTGGATAGGGGTGAGTTCCTCCCAGGACCCTCACTGGGTTTGAATGGCCAAGAGGGAGCAGGAAATGGAGCTGCAGAATGCAGCATGACAATCCCACCCACTTCCAGGTAAAACTGAAAATGAGGCAGTCACAGCCCATACTCATTGTACCCACTGAAACCATGCAATGGGAGCCCAAGAGGAGGGTGACAGCCTCTTTCATGTATAGCGGAGCCCTGATGAAGTCAAAGCGAAGATTGGTCGCATGACGAAACACGTGTTGGCTGGGCTAATTTGGATGACTCTGAAGAAAAGTTGCAATAAATACAAGAAAATTTGGTACTTATGAAACTCTGGATATGATCTTTATTCTGTACACGAGTGCCTTAGACATTTCTGACCTACATAGGAATATTTATGGGAGGCTTGCACTGGAGTTGCATCACTTTTAGTGACAAAACAGTGGCGCAAACCTTTCAACCACATCTAGGAGGCCATGCAAAGCCACTTTGCATAGCTTTCTATGGCCTCATAGATATGGAGTGGGGCAAGGCAGCCCACATTGCTGCTCTGCCTTACTCTGTACCAGGGAGGCATTCCATGGGTGTTGCTGTGGGAGTTCTCAGCCAGCACCCTTGGATTTTGATGCATCCCCAGGTTTACAAGCCATGTACACTTGGAGATGCATCAAAACCATACTCCTCCCTGGAGGAGGCGAAATTTCTTTATTTCTCCCTGTTTTACCTCGTTGTATGCGTGCTCCTTTCTGCAGCACACATAGCAAGAGGAAAATGCCTCTCAGGATTGTTTTTGTGCAGGGAGGTGTGCCTTCATGCACAAAAACAAGTCTTCCTACAGTGCAGACACCGTTGCACCATGGTGCAAGGATGCTTGAGTTAGTGCTAGGTGGCCTAAACGGTGACAGCGCTGTGGGACAGGACAGGAATGAATGTATTGCATAGATACAGCACATTCCTGCCCTTTCCCTTTGACACAGTGCTGCACAGCAAGGTGACCTGCTGCGATGCCCTGCGTCAAAAGCCCATAAATCTGGGCCACACTATACAAAAGGAACTCACTGAGGAAAAACAGATCTGTCCAGGTATCATTTTTGTACGACCACCTTGTAAAAATTATTGTGTGAGCACAGGGATATTTTTCATGACAACAAAATACTTTTCATGTATTCATAATTCAAGATGTGCTCAAAACTGACCACAAAGTGAAAATTGTGCAAACGTCAACTAGTGCATATGAACAAAATACACAGCACACGGAGCGAAAATGGGTATGGGCTACTAAGTGTTAGGATGCATTTTCACAAAGTTAATATGAATTATCCTCCCCAGATCTGTTGGTAGACATTTGTCTTTTTAAAAGGTTGAAGCACCAGTGACACAAATACAACGAGATCTTGGGACCCAAAACCTGATCTACCCCTCCACCTCCATATAGTTGTAAGACACCATGCATCAAAAATCCTTCTCTGTCACCAATCCACTCCGAGATTTCAAGAAAAAAAACAGATGTAGTTAGAAAGCTAAGGCCCATATTCCGATAGTTCCTGATAGTGTCTTTGTGAGTGCATCGTTTTCTGAAGAGCATTTCGAAAATGGTCTGTGCTGAGTGGTGCAGTTCAGACAACAGATGGCCTAAAACCCTTGTGTCCCGTGTGGCACTTGGGCTTTTGCAGTTTCCATTCGTTTTAATTTGCCAGAAGTGACATATTTGGCTTGTTGGACTGTTGCCTGGAAGAAGTTTGCTACACTGTGTCCAAGTTCAAGATTGTTTTTTTTTTTCTGTCAAGCAACTGTTTATAGGAACAGAAGCAACCACTTTTCAACCTGAAAAGCTTCCAAATAATTGTGTTTTTGCAATTCCAGCAGGAGAGGCCTTCATTCGGATGACAGATGGGGAACTGCTGCAAGATTATATTTTGTTTTCTTTATCATTTTTCCTTCCTGGCTAGAAACTTTGCAGTCTGTGTTTCTGGTACAGCAATAAACGATACAAAACAAAGGAAGGAATGTTTAATTTTTTTTTTTTTTTTTTTACTTCCTTGAGACTCGCCATGATTTCCTAAAAATTGAATGCTACTAACAAGCATACAATGTTTATTGTTTTACTCTTCTGCACTTATTGGGAGTTAAAGCACTTTTTAAAACAACTAGCATTTTCCTAACTCATGTTATAGGATGGAGTGGTGAAAGTCCCTTTCATACCTACAAATATTTGGACCCCACTATTAGTTCTAAGTTTCGGGATACGTAGGTGTGAATGTGCATGCTGCTGAGATTTATGAGTAAGTGCACTTCAAAAAAGCCTATTAGGCTTACACTGCAGAAAATGTCACATTCATAACTTCTTTTGTGCTACAAACAATCTGCAAAGTATGGTTAGGAAAGCTGTAATATTTCACAAATATATATTTTGATCGTTTTGCTCACTTAATATCTCAGCAGCTTCCAGGAGCTAAAAGGTTGTTGGGTTCTCCTAACAATTACACTGTTAAAAGGCATCGATAGTATCACACCTGGAATTACTGATACCTTGGGGGTAAGGTAATTGTTTATTGCAGTATTACTCCACTGATACAGGCTTTACTACAAGGAATGGGGAATAACTAAACACACCACCCCCCCCCAATAAGAGGTAAAATGTGCTTAGAGTAATGAACACATAAGAGTCCATATCGATGGATGAGTTTTCTTTGTTTTTTTTTTTAGTTTAAAAAAACGTTATTTACCAACATGTCCAATTATAATGAGTCATATGATAAAAGATATAACAGTATTCAAACATATTACATCATGAACATCATACTAAGAAAGAAAAAGCTTTTTTTAAGGGTTTTCTTTCACATGTGAAGGGGAAAGGGAAAGTAGGGCGATAAAACAAGGGAAAGGTATTGCAAATATACATCAATTATGTGTAAAGTCCTCACAGTCCATAACATTAAAGCATATAATATTGTAAAAAAAAATGAACAACAAATCAATATATATATTCATAGGCAATAATAAAGTAAAGGACAGAGAGGCAGCGATTTTTTAGAGGTTGGAAGTTTTCAGAGCAAGTTCTGGATGTAGGAGAGACATCATTAGCATTAGCTTGAAGGAAGGCTGTCAGTGGTAACAATAAAGAATCACTGTTATGCAAATATGCTCAGGAAGAGGCATAAGTAATGTGATGATGGTCCCACCAAGTTTTATATTAAATTTTAGACAAGCACTTCCAAATGATGGCTATTTGTTGAAAGGCTACTGCCAAAAATACCTCAATTAAGATGCTTTTAGGATAGTAGGGATAAAGGTCATTAGATAAAGACCTTAAAAAAATGTAAAGAATACTAAAAGGATGTGTCAGGAAAACTATTGCCAGTGTTGTTAAGTTCTTCCCTCATCAAAAACGATTCCTCTTTTCCTTGTACCCAGGTTGGTTGGAGCGGCGTCCTCACTCCTGGTGGCTCTTGCAGAGGCTGTTCTTAGAACTAGGTTCTTCAGGTTTAACTGACACTCAAGATGGTGGCCACAAATCTTTGTGAGGTCAGTGCTCTAGTATTTCTACCTTAGTCTCGTGCTGAAGCTTCCCTCCAGCTGTTTCTCTCTGGGAGCTCTGCACTTCAGCTGTCATCCTGAGGAGAATGAGCAGTGTTCCTGAGGCGCTTTGTTTCATAGAGAATTCTTCCAGTTTTGAGTAATATTTTTTTTTTCCTGTTATGGTGTGCACATCAGCTACCTTTTCCTTTCTGGAGAAGCTGAATTTCTTCCTTCTTCCAACAATTAGCTACTGGCTTTCTGAGGAGAATTCGTTTTGGCTTAACAGAACTTCAAGCAACTGCAGTAAGGAATCCTTTTGTATGATTTCTATAGTCACCAATATATATATATATATATATATATATATATATATATATATATATACGTACATATATATTCTAAAACTCTTCGCCTTGCAGACTTACCAGTCTTAGAGACAAACCTCAGTGCTCAGACTAATTCCTAGAGACTGTGATTGGGAAAACTGAACCTTGAGAAGGAGTTTTTGTTTCCTGTAAAATACATTAGTAGATTGTGTATTTGTGAACCTTTGAACTGTTCTCCAGAGAACCTTGGATTCCTCTCACTTCTGGAGAAAAGAAAATATTAAGTTAACATTGTTCTTTTAGAGAGAGGCTAGTCTCTCAAAAGATCCAGGTTAGGAAAATTATAGAATTGGGTGAATGTGAATGGCTGAACAGTTGAATGCGCAGTAGGAATGCACTTATCGATGCTCTTATTACCCAACTGCAGGTCTTTCCTTTAAAGAAATCCCAATAAGAAGAAAGGTGCAGGCTACAGAAGAACGCACTGAAAATCCTATCTTCAAGTGGGAAACACAGGCTGGAACTGGATCTGGAGGTGGTCTCTCTTTTTCTATTCCCGTTCCTCTTTCCCCCTAGCAGATGCAGGGTTCAGGTAATCAGTAAAGTCTGAGCATGTATCTGTTGGAGGGAGTTTAGTAAAAGGCATCTGCTCCTTTGGAAGTTTGATTTAATGGCTAATCTCCTGACAGGGTGAGAGAACAGAATTACTTTTGTAAGTTGGGCCTATACAGTATGCCAAAATGATAATGTGTTTGGGCACCAAAATAATATATGTATAATTTCACTATCACTATTAGCAAAATCACAATATCAACATTTGGTTGATTTATCTGTGGAGAACTTTGCACATGACATGAACCAATGTAAAGTCTGTAATAAAAAATACCATGTTTGAGTTGTAATACATCACCAATATATAATTTATAAATACAATGCTAAATCATCTTTCAAAATGAAATATTCCAGGTAATACTTAAGTCATATTACCAAATGAGTTCAGTCTTGCACTTGGTTTGTATGGGATTGGGGGTAAAAGACACATATAAGTTATGGAGGTTTTAGGGTAAAAAGTAAGAATTTTAGATAAATCTAAGTTGCAAGTCACGGAGAAGGAATTATCCTGTAAAGTGAAAAAAATACCTAGGATAACATTGATAAGCAGTGAAAAGTGAGCACGAAAATAAGGAGGACAAATAACTATATGTCTAAAGTGAGGAAAAGTAATGGGAGCATCCCCTTCAAATAGATGTAAAATCCTCATAATTACTCTATCCTTCCAAGATTTCCAAAAGATAGGTCTATTGTGTATTCTTATAAGGTTGTTATACCATATAGGCATGGGTAAGAACATAGAGTGAGGGAGAGTAGCAGGAAAATGTATTGACCAAAGCATCTAAAAAAAGGGGAGGAGAAGTAAAACAAGAGGAAGATAAGGATAATTAGATGTGGATAACCAAAGAGAAGCTTTTTATAATAGCGACTAAAATCTGGAAGTTTACTTCTCCCTCTAACTTAGATTTTGTGAGCAGGAAGAGAGTGACTCTAGCTTTTTTATTTCCCCATAAAAACATTGAGAATAAAGAATCAACCTTTTAAAAAAAGATTTGGTAATGTTCACTGGAATCATAGAATGAATGCAAAGTAGAAGCTAGAAAGCATCATTTCAATGGAGTCTAAACATCCCATCAATGCAAAAATAATGAATTCCATGATGAAATTACCTTTTTAATATGAGCAAAGCATTCTTCATTGTCAAAAGCAACATAATCGTGAACTGGATGTCTAAACCAGATGTATAAAAAAGTTATTTTAGAGGGCATCCATTGAAATTAAGAGATGTCAAAGGACTGTTTACTTGTAGTTTTATTTAAGGGAAGTATCTCAGTCTTATCAATATTAAATTTAGATCCTGAAACCTTGGAGAAAGAGATTCTTGCTGTAAGTAGTCCTGCAAGAGAGACTTCAGGATGTGAGAGAAAAAGAAGAACGTCATCAGCATATGCTGTCAATTTTAAATATTGGTCACCATATGTAAAACATGTTATGGATGGCTTCTGTCTAATATGAGACAGGAAGAGCTTAAGTTCTAAAACAAATAAAAGTGAGGAAGGAGAGACACACCTGGTGAACTCCCCTAAGAAGAGGAAAATATGATGAGGTTAATCCAATAACAAACACTGAAGTTTCAGGAGAATGGTACAGGAGTAAAATTAGGGGAATCATTTTAGGACCAACACCATGCCAAGATAATGATTGAGTAATAATTTCTCAATTTATATAATAAAAAGCCTTTTCAGCATCAATTGTTATTGCTGCTATTGGATATTTAAGGAGAGGAGCTCTACTGTAAACATTAGGAAATAACTCAGTGTTGTCATATGCTAATCTTCCTTTTATAAAACCTGTCTGTTCTTTACCAATAGGATGTGAGAGGAAGGCTTTGATGTGAGTTGCTAAGATGTTTGCAAATATTTTTTAATCTACATGTCATGAGAGATGGGTCTATACTTTTTACAATGAGCAGGATCCTTACCATCTTTATGCATAAGACAGATTGTGGCTTCTTGAAATGTTCCTGAAGTATTACCTACTGTGGTAAAAAATTGGAAACGTGGTAATATGTATGATAAAAAAATATTTGAAAAGAGGAGAAAGATCTCCACAGTGAACACATCTGGAACAGTCAACTTTCCTTTGCGGAAGAGCATAACAGCTTGTGAAATCTCCAACATGGATGTACCTGCTTCTAAAGAATTAAAATCGAGATGCATGGGAATAGGTGCAGGCATATGATGGAAATAGGATTCAATGTTGGAGGACTTCACTTGGGATTCAGGAGTAATTAACGTTCTGTAGACTGTGGCAAACTCCTGAAATATGTCCTTATCATTGAATAGTGTATTTCCATGTGAGCTAGCCAAGGAATCAATCTTAAAGCATTGCTTTTTGGCCTTAAGATAATTAGCTAACAATCTATCAGCTTTATTTCTGCCACCCTAGAAACAGGTACTACTTTTCAGCAATATTGAACAGGCCTCTTTAGTTGAAATTCCATTTAATTGCAGTTTGGATTTAAGGAGGTTTTGAAGATCATTATTTTTTTTTTAGGCATAGTATTTCTGTTCCAATGATTTTTTTGAATTCAATAAAGATTTATGTTCTTTAGCACAGGCTTCATTTTTCCTTGATACATATCCAATAATAAAACCACGAGCAGCAGCATTAACAATATCTCACAAAAGCGAAGGCAAAGTATCAGGAGAGTCACTGAGGAAAAAGAATTCAAAGTCAAAAGACACAAAAGATGAGGAAAACTGAGTGTCTTTTAATAAAGAGTAATTGAATTGCCAGCGACGTAAGTGAAGTTGAGGGGGAACCAAGTCCAAATCCGTGACTAACATAGCATGATCTGAAAGTAGGAAAGGGCTAGTGGTACTTGGATAATATTTTCAGATAAAGATTTGGAAATACAAATGTGTTCAAATTGAGTGAGGGAACCATGTGTGTTAGAATAAAAATTATGATCTCTTGAAGTGGGATTACAAAGCCTCCAAGAGTCAATTAAAGCACTTTGTGAAACAACAGAGTGAAATCGTTTAAGCATTTTGTGGGGGACAAACCTAATTGAAGAATGTCTGTCCAGAAATGTGTCCATAATTTGGTTATCACCTCCTAAAATAAAATAAGTATCATTATTGTAATAATTTTGGGTTAGGGCATAAACATTAAAAACCACATGGGAAAAGTGTTAATCAATAATTTGACAATAAACCATCTACCTTCAGTATCAGTTTCTTGTGCAAAAACCTTAAATTCTTACTACATAAATTTACAACACATTTTTTTAAATTATAGGTAGGAGACACCAATACTGAGCCTTCCCAACTGCATTTAAGTTTTAATGCTTCAGAGTCCGTAAGTTGAGTTTTTTGCAATAAAGCCAATTTTGAATTAGCTTTAGCTGAATGCGATAAGGCGCTCTGTTGGTTTATAGGGTTAATGAATCCTTTTATATTCAATAAGATTATCCTGAATTTGACATGCAAAAATAAGTATGAAGAACTCAGGAGGACAATCCACATTGTAAAATGATTTACAAAATACAGTTATAATAAAATAAAGAATGAACAACAGAATATATAGTGAAAAACAAATGGTATTAAAGATAAGGCCAGGAGAAAAAGAGTAAAAAAACAGGAAGCAAGGAAACATGAAATGAGTCAAGGGAAGACACTACATGTCAATAACTGATGGCTTAAAACACACATCTTGATATAAAACAAGGATACAACTTGGGGTGGTGACAATATAAAGGCAGAAAGCAAATTCTACAAGGGCCACATACCAATTCTGGAATTGTACAAATGAAGAATGGGGAAAAAACAAGAATTTGTGTAACGCTGTTAGGAGAAAGAAAAGAAAATGTGCATATAAACTTCACCAAGAAAAACATCATAGCAAGGTAAACAGGACTGAAATCCAATACAAATGTTATGAAAGTTGCTAGCGATTAGAGGGGCCAGCTGTGTCCATAGTATTAGTGCAGTCAGAGTTTATAACTATTCTGAGTGCAGATGGATCCTCAAATTTGTTAATTTTGTTTTGATAGGTGACCTTGAATTGAAATGGATGGAAGAGGCCATAGCGAGCCTCCAAAGTACGTAGCAAGGTCCGAAGGTTGAGAAATGATTACTGTCTAATACCTGTGGCATTCAAAACATCGTATGTGAGAAAAATCCTCTTGCCACACCACACAGCCTCTCTCAGATTTAGCTGTACTAGGTAATTTCAAAAATAAAATGATCACTCCTTGAGGTTTAGTAGCAGACGAGGAAAGATAGTGACCCCGTATTTGTGCCCACTGTATATTTAAGGTAGTGGAGGGAGGGCAACCCAGTAATTACAACACCAGAGATTCAAAAAATGAAACTGGATCCTCTCCCTCTACTTTTTCTGGAACACCATACAGATGCATATGGTGATGTCTATTTCTATTTTCTAAATCCTGAGTGTTTCTTTAATTAAAGAAATTATTTTTACCAATTCACAATTTTGTTAGTTTCATCCTTCAAATCACTAACACGATGTTCTACCTGAGAGATCCTTCACTCCATAATAGACCATTTTTCATCCAAACCTTGAATTCACTTGTTGTTTTCCTCAACAAATGGCCAAAGGGCCCTTTTTATCTCTAAGGAAATCTCCATTGAGATAGGAGAGGGTACTTTCTCAGGAGATGGAGGATCTTGTTGAAGTCTCATGTTAGTAGATGAAGTTGCATGTTTTACTGAGGTAGTGAATGAAGATAAGGAATGAGATGTAACAGCATGTGCCAAACATCAGAGTAAAAAGGTATTCTATAAGATGAGCACCAGAGGGCAAGTGTGGCCACAAGGCTTATTCAACTGAACTTTGGCGGGAAAATACAGTTTCTTCATTCTTCCTGCACAATAGCTGTGGAGAAGTTCTTTGAATAACTATATAGAAAGAACTTGACAGAAATGAGAAAAAAAAGCATCTAACTATTCCCCACAAGCTAAGTCAACAGTGAATATAATGGGCCCCTGTAAAATTATCTGAGAAAAGCCACTGACTGCATTGAGGAAGGAACCGAATGTGCCATTGATTCAAGAGAAGCAACGTTTCCTCCCAAATGAACACAAAAACACAGATGTAAGATCATGAATGAGTCAGCTGCATCTTAATGGACAAATAAAGATATGTCAGAGTGTCATATAGCAGCATAAAAAGACTCCCAACAGAGTAAAATGGGAAGCAGTTGCAGGGACTGCCACAAAAATATCACAGGAGACACAGAGCAATAACTACTGGTAGGAACATCCATTGAAATTATCAAAGTCCCAAAAGAAGCAGGTGGGTCTGTATTACTGAGGTGAAGGCATTCTCCTCAACGAGCGAGGGAAATCTAAAATGGCCCCTGCAATGCGATGCGTGGCATTTCTGATTGAAAAACATGAGAAGTAGTGTTGCTGAAGTACCTGCCCAGGGATTGCTCCTGTCTAGGCAACATCGGGGGAGCGATGGCATGCCTCCCCAGATGGAAATGCTGTAAAATTGCATTTAGGAGGAACTTTGTTCCAATCCAGAACCCTCCCATCAGGCGGCCATCTCAAGTGGTGCATAAGCCACAGTGTATGAGTTTTCTTGGGCTCTACAAATGGCCTGTTGTTGCTTACTTGAAACAAATAAGCCTTTGTCATTTGGCAGAAAGGTTCTATTATGAGGAAGCCATTGGGCACAAATCCAATATTTTTGCATCAAGATTCCCGAGGTAGTAATCTACCCCCAGCATTTTTTGATTCCAGGAATGTAATAAAGAAGGAATGTTGACTACTCTCTACAATTCATTCAACACTGAAGAAATAAAGGGAAGCTAATTTCTAATAACACACACTGCACAACACAATTGGGAGTTTGATTCCATCACTAGACAAACACATTCCTGCATCTTTGCCCAAACATTATGCGGACTGGGAGCGAATACCCCTTCTATCTGAGTAAGTTGCATGTTCATCAGGTTTTCTCTATTCTTGCTCGCTTGTGGGTGAACTTCAGTGAATCACAGTAGAAGACAACCAAGCTGACTAAAATCAGTGAAAAGTACTAGTGGTAACAGCCCATCAGGTTGCATCTCTGGTTGATTCAAGCACAAAACTATGTTCTGTTACATTTGCGGCCACTGCAATTTTATGATAAGACCCAGAGCTAACCCTATGAAACTTCCGTTTGTCGCTCCACAACAGCAGGATTAGAAGTAAGCATTTGGAACACCTGAAAATTCTAGAAGAATTCAATAAAGTCAGGACAAGCAGTCATCTTCCTTCCTCTGTCGCTGGTGCTCCCAAGATAAGTAGCTCTTTGGTCCCCTCTATTTCATTTCGGGGTGTGAATGCTTTAAACATTTGTTTTAATATGCTTGTCATGAGAGAATTTTATGAATTGGTGGGGGTTAGAAATATGTGATAAGTACTTCAGTATTTGATGTTGGACCAGGTGCAACATGACCTGTCTTTATCCAGCCATAAGAGGCCTGCTAGGGTTTAGAAAAGGTTCCTAGTGAGGTGCTGAATGTGTGACTTTGCACATGTGGGGGCCATTTTGAAGGTTTGGGGAAAGGGTATTGTGTTAAATAAGAGGAGCCATTTTGGAAGTTTGGGCACTTTAATATTATGGCTAAAGTGCCAATCCTCTGCTTAACTGATGTTGTCAGGGAAAGGTTTCTGTAGTTTGGCATGACACAAGGAAAGAGTGCAATTACCCTAGATGATAAAATTGAATGCCTTGGTTATTTATGCTGTGTTTAAATTAGCGGGGAACATTAACAATGCTGCAGAAAGGAAGTTGGAGGATCTTTGACTAAACCTAATGAGTCATGGCTTTTAGTAAAGAGAGACAGTTGAGAAAGGTGTGGTAAGGTTAGCCTAGAATGATGAAGCAGGTTTCAGTGATTCGGTAGGCAAGGTGCTGCGAAAAAGAAGTTTTAATGATGATTCTATGATTTTGGCTAAAAAGAGAAAGATTAATAACAAAAAAGACTGGGTGGCGGAGGCCTTGGAAGGAAGTCATGGTACTATTAGGGTCACTGTTGATGGGCAGAAAAGAGGCCATACAGTTGTTTATGTTAAAAGGACAGAGGAGAAATAAAGCCAAACCTCTCTTGATAGAGAAGATTCATTGAAGGATGCTGAAATCAAAATTTCCTACTCATCTGATTTTTACTTGGGCCCCCAGTTGGTTACTGTACCAGAATCAATTCATTGATTAGTTAATCAATCAAATAATCTTTATTCGGCCATAAACTGGCTATGAAAGATACAAACATACATACGTTCATAAAAACAACCTATACAATTCAATGATAAAACAGCACATCTAAAAACCCTATAAGGGCCATAACTAACAAATGATAAAATACAGGCATAAAAATACCTAAAAATCCAGAAGTTGCACCAATGCAGGGCACCTTTTAGAACTCCTCCCACAGCGTAACAGGTGCTGGTTCAGACAACATGGCGAGAAAATAAAAAGCTGGTCTGTATTGTCGAAACCCATGAGCTTTAAGAATAGGCAATAAATGACGTTGCCTGAAAGGATCATGATAGCTGCAAAAAAAGGTAAAATGCTCCAAAGTCTGCAGAGATAAGTTGTCACTGGGCATTCTAGAATACTTTATGGACCATACTGGTCTGTAGGGAAGCAAAGATAATTCCGAATTGAGACAACCCGAAACTTGGTTAGCAACGATCGCTCCCAAACATTTCTAACCAAGGAAAGGTACGGCTCAGGACCACCACAGACTTGGATGGCTAAGTATTCTCTCACTATCAGTCAGGCCAAGACACTGAGATCCCTCACATTGGAGGCATAGCTTATAAGTAACACTTTTATCTTACCCTCCCAACTTGGCCCAGCCTACGGGGAAAGGAAAATAAATCAGGCCTACCCAGGGCATCAGTGGTTCTCTTCACGTATCCGAGCCAAGGGATCTTTAGCTCATTATCACAGGTTAAACAATCTGCATTCACTTCCCAGTTTAGGGATGTGAGTAGGTTGCCCAAACTGCCAACCACAAGAGGAGCGGAGCAGATGTATTATGGTCTTCAACATATAGTAAACCCAGTTCTTTGTGGAGAAACAACAGCAAACCGTTAGGCGCAAGGCCTAGTAGTCTTCTGCAAAAGCAGGTTGCCTCCCTTTGGAGCCTGGAGCAGTCTCGATATCCCCATATGGCTTAACCATAGGTCATAACCGACAAATACTTGAGTCTGTCAACCTCCAACAGAGGCAGTATAGGTTTGCTCCCCACCATTGATGCCAGACCAAGCAAAACCCCTACAAATTGGTCAAAGCACAGGCAGCGGTTTGAAAGACATGTCAATCAAATGTTTTGAGAATTAAACCTATTACTAGATATGGAAACTCACTAATCCTCCTGACCTTTTGACCTTGATAGATATTGGCCTCGTTTTAGAGTTAACACCATATAATGTGTCTTAGCAATGTTGATTTCTAGGTCAAGGTTGTCCAAAAAAAGGACAAAAGCATCGAGAAGGCCCCTGAGACTATTCAGTGTGTGTGAAAGCAGGACTGCGTTGTCGGAATAAAGTAGTGCTGGAATAAAGGTCGGGTTTACCTTGGGTATGTCTACCCCCGTGATACTGAAAACAAACTTAACCATTAATATGTAAGAGAAATAAAATGGGGGCCAGGAGGCACCCCTGGCTAACTCCCTGAGACAGGCCGAAAGGGTCTGTGCATATCCGCTCTATTCCGTATCTTTCAGAGGCACTGACCTCGTTATGTAAGCCACAAAGGAAGTTCACCAAGGGTAGGGGTGATCCAATATTAATTAAGATGTTCCACAGCTTAGACTGATTTACATGGTCCAAGGCACTACTGAGGGCCATGAAGGACAGATAAGACAAGCCTTTCTTAGCAGTTACATATTTTCCAGCAATTGAGGAACAAATTTAAACACTGTTCTACAGTCCCCAAACCTTCCCTAAAGCCATACTATATGACGCATAGTGAGCCACTTTGTCCCACCCAGACCTCAATTCTATGAAAATAACACGTTCCACGATCTTTACCCCTGAATCCAGGAGTGAAATGAGCCTGTAGCAGCGAGGATCGTGCAGATTCTCTTTTTTAACAACAGGCACAATAGTGGCACTCCGACAAGAAGAAGGAATACCAGACCAGGCAGCAACGTTAAGGACATTGGTAATTATGAGCACCCACAGCTGAATGTTATCCTTGTAAAGGTGTAGAGGTACCCCATCTTGACCCAGTGTCTTATTTGACTGGCTGGAAGATATAGTTGCAGAGACCTCCTTCAAGCTGAAACTAACTTCCAGTGGGAACTATGAAGTGCCATCATGCCCTCTGTCATAGGACACCCCCATATGAGTAGAGCATTTCTTTGACATGATTTTGTGCTGTTGATAATTTCCCAAAAATCCTTAGACTCACTAGCTTTACATGTATGAACTAATCGTTCCCAGTGTGCCTCTTTAAGTACATTCTTCAGGTTTTTTTATTGCAAGTTATAAGTTGCCCTTGCCTCAGCTTTCTGTAGTAGATTCCTGTTCTTAGGAGTGAGGTCTTCCCGCAAGCTTCGATTTGCAGTTCTGCAATACTTATCAAACCACAGTTGTTTTGAGACCCCTTTGTCCTTGATTGGTCTCAGAAAACAATTTTTATGGCCTGGTTTGAGAAGAAAAGTGTCCGAAAGGTTAATTTGTGGGGGGTTAAAAGTTAACAAAAAGCTAAATTCGTCAGGATTGGACCCAACAAGAGTTCTCAACAGGGTGGGGATATGAGTAACTCTCCAGCTTAGCCTTAGGCCACTATTCTTCTGAGACAAACCAATTACACCTAAAGGGGCTGGTGGTTGGGTACAGTCTGATAACCTAACTATAAGCTCAAGTGGGTTATAGTCACTAAAAGGATTTTCAGTCACTCTTCCTGAAATGGCAAAGGATTCTATGTTCTTGGAGATGACAATGTAGTCAATAACTAAGCCTTTGCCCGTACTAAGAAATGTAGGGGGCTGTTTGTGGAGATCTCCCCAAATTTCCACTATGTTCAGTAACTCAATAGGTTATTAAGAAGCTTCAGGCCCCTGCGATCAGCCTGTGGATAGATTAAGTTATTGGCTGTCACAAATGAGTCATACAGTGTTGGATTTAAGCCCAGTTTAGCATTAAAATCACCACTTATAACCTCATAAAAGTAATTAAAAAGGCTTTAAAACTGAGAGCATTTTGAATAGTGCATCAGTTTGGCACTCCACGTCACAAACTGCACTGTGAAAGTTCACAGGAAAGAAATTAAACTTGTTAGTTAAAACGATCCACAAGATCTGTATCTCCCCATGCTTATATACAATTACGACAATTCTATAAAACATTGAAATTCTTATCATTATAATTAAACCACTCTGCACTCTCTGGCCCCATGAAGCAACAACAGAAACTGAGAAGCTTTCAAAGCCATCCCTCACAGTTTCATGTTTGGACCAAGACTCTTGTAACATAATAATATCAAATTTAGTGACAAAGTCCCACCAAGACGGGTTCTGCTGTTTGCCCCAGACACCAGTAATGTTCCAAAGGATCATCTTTGTCACTACCCTTTAAATAAGACGTGGTCTCTAAAGGAGGGACTAGCAGCAATAGAACTGACCCTTGATAGCTTAGATGTTTTCTTAAGTAGGATAAAATCTAAATCAAGTCAATCATTAGCATCTACTAGCAAAAAGAGGCCAAAAAATGCAAGGTCTAAGTGTGCTATATTAGACAACAACTAATCAGACACGGAGGGTTGATCAAAAGTAGAGGAAATTACACAGGGCATATATTTTGTGGACGATAAAATGTAAGATCATAAAATTCAGGAGCAATTTAAGGAAGTAAACTTGTTACACAAAGCCCCCAAGATAATTGATTTTTTTCAAGCTCTAACCAGTCAATGTGTGTAGGGTTCAATTAAGGGTGATTATGATATCCGAGAAGGAACAGATGTGTATCTGCTCTTGCCCTGAGACTACTTCCTCAAGCGGCCTCTGATGTTGTGGGCAATGAGATTAATGGAACTTCAGAGGAGACTTCCATCTATGTTCCTCTATTGCCATCAATTGTGATTCTGAAAGAACCAACAACCTCAAAGGTGACTAATGGAGAATGACTTTCCTGATACGGGATGAGGCACAGCATAGCTGGTAGAGCAGTTATACCAAGGGAAAGCAATGGCTATGACATGGGGAGCCCACGCTGCTGCCGAATCCTTGAGGATGTTGGGGAAACTTCCTTGGGACAGAAAATCAACCAAATAGATCAAATGTTGCAAGTGCAAAATCAGGGCGCGGATATACAAAGAACAGTGGGTTCAAATAATATGTGGGCCGCAATCATGAATTCAATGCAAGCAACAGTTATGGCTCTCAAGCATCAGGCAAACAATGGACATCCAGGTGGAAATTCTTAATACCTTGGCAGTCTTTATTTCTGGAATTGATGATAAACTAGAATAATTAAACTCCTTGATCACAATAGTTCAAACAAATCATTTCAACATATGCTCATGTAAAGAGGTAGTTAATCGACTGGCGCAGCTCCCCGCAATTATGGAAATAGTTTTGGGGAAAGTTAAAGCAGGCTTCGCTACAGGGGGTGCTCAAATCATGCCACCTTAAGTTACTTTCCTGGTTGGGAGCATTGACAGTATTCAGTCATACAAATAGGAGGAAGGAGTGGGCAGAAAAGAGTCCCACTCGATTGCAGCTGAGGAGGAGGAGACAGAATTATTGCTGGGCAAAAAAGCACAGCCAGCACATGGAGGGAGACAGCACAGAGCCCTCCTCAAGAAGGAGTCAGAAACAAGCAAGGAAGGTTAGAAATAATGGCGGCCCAAGATGTGAAAGTCCAATATAAACACCCTCAACCACAGTACATTAAGATAAAGGGGATGGAATGGAGGTGCCAGCCACAACTCTTCCGGTCCTAAGCCCATGATTAAAGAGCTAGATGTTGGGCCAGCCCTATAAGCAGGGCATCCACTGCTAGATAAGGAGGTTATTATTGACTCTATCAAACAGGCCCCAATGACTTCAGGCGATCCTTAATTGGCAGAAGGGGCCCCTTGGCAAAATAAAGTTGCTCATACAGAAGGCTGAAGGAAGAAGCAACGCAAACCATAGCAACCTTAGATCAGTCTCCACCATGGACAGGTGTGCAGCTATCTACACTGGCATAGGGGGACTTACGTGTCAGGAAAGCCATCAGGCTAGAAATTACAAGGAAGAAGCACACCAAACCTTAGTCTCACTAAATCACGATCCTGTGGAGACATGGTCATATGGATCAAGGAAACTTGTTATTATGGATCCCTGAGTTTAAATCAAGGGGTCACAGGATGTTTCAAATCGGTCAAGCATTTTAAAACTAATTAAGGCTCTTCCAGGCTTAGATCATGTAGTTTCGGAGGATATCCATGCCATTAGAGTTATACCAGCAAGAAGGAGGCAGCTCTTGGATCCCACCCTTGCTACCTTTTTCCACTATAAATCTTCCTGCCCAGACTCTTAAGAGGAAAAAGGCTGAAAGCTTGGGATGTGGAAGTGATAGCCTGCCAGGGAGATAAATATCCATATCCATTTGTAGCGCAACAACAAATGGACACTACTGTGTGTGTTTTCAGAGGAACAACTGGAACATATTCCACTATAGGCCCTAACACAGGTGTCTTAGGTCAGTCAAACATCACAATTCAGTTAAGTAGAAAAGAGCGACAGCCTGAGCAGTGAAGAATTAGAATAAAAGATTAATCTCAAAACAGATGGAATTGGTTACTCTCAGCTCTATCCCAGGCAGCAGTTCCTAAAGATTGAAAAGTAGCCCAGCATACAGCCCCTAATCAGGACTGCCTAATCTTCTGTTCTTGGAACATAGAGGACTTGCAGACAAAAATTGAAGATCTGGCAGTTGTAGAATATGTAGGCTCCTTTGATATAATTACGATTCAGGAGACCTGGGCTCAAGTCAATATTCCTCTCATCGGATGAATGAAACTCAGGAAGTCGGACGAAAAACAACGGCCCCTTTGGAAGAGCAATCGGTGGATTGTTGATCTATATTAATACTAATTTATCAGCAGAGATCACAGAATTGCACACAGATGAGCCTTGTTGTCTGGCTTTGCGTATGCATGAACCACCCACCCTTGTTAATGTGTACGTTAACTCCAAGAGGAAGCCCATAACTGTAGACAAGCTTGCCTAATATAAGTCTCTTTTAAAGAATTAATATCACCCATCATATTAGTTGGTTTCAGGTGATTTTAGCCTTAATCTATTTCACTGTCTGAATGAGGAGCATGCAGAAGTGGTTAGGCCCCTCCCCGAACAAAAGATACAAGATAACAATCGAGATGATGAAACTAGAGAAAAGCGTATCAGGGAGTGTGAGCTAGTTGGCCTATTGTCCTTGAATGTTCGGGCGCTAGGAGACACCCCTCCCGCATGGACAAGGTCATCGGGCACGTTGGTTACTTTTTTAGGCTACACAATGGTGAACTTGCCACTATACAATTATGTGCAGGATTTTTAAATATTTAATCACCAAGAGAGTGATCACCATTTACAAGTAACTATGATACAAACTCCCCTGTGTAAGCATGAGGTGGTAACAGTTTTGCAAGGAGATATTGGCAATGAAAATGTAAAATGCTTAAAGTGGACCGCAAGTACAACCAAAGATAAGGCAGAGGAAGCTTTGGCCATCCTTGAGAATAAGGTAGCAGAAGGTACTGACCTGATAACCTGGGATATATTCACAGGGGAAATTACAAATAAATACCCTTATGGTGGAGAGATAGGGGGCACACTCCATGAGTGTTGAAAAAGGGCAATCTTGCCACAATCTATATGTTTGAGAAGAGCTCATGTAAGCAAACTGCTCAAACAATTATGACAGGCTCCAGATGATAAGAATGTATTAAAGAGTCTGTGTAGCAAGAGAAGATTGCTAAAAATAGAAATTTGGGCATATAAAAAACCTAAATAGGAAGTGTTGTGGACTCAGCTGCTGCATGCCTCAATGTCAAATGAGTCAAAACAATTCTGGAAACGTATTAAAAACATCAAAAAAGTTCCCAGGGCAGCCCACAGCCCGAATATATGCGCACGTGACTGGGTAGAATATCTGAAGACGCACTTTAAAAATAAGCGCATACAATGCAACTGCTAAGGAAAGATCTGAGAGGGATAGTGGGGTAAATTACTTGTTGACCCAGTTAGAATATACCCCTGAGGAAATATCAAAGGTCATTAAAAAAGTCTCAGCCAGACTGTACTCAAGGCCCCAATGGGATATCACAAGCACTGTTTAAGCACTCAACCCAGAGATGGGCAACCTTTTTGGCAGCAATGTTTAAATCTGCTTTAGAAAAAAGGTATTATTCCTGGAAGCGCCCTGTGGCATCATCACCAAGCAACTATTGCTTAATCTAGCTTAGGGATGCTGATCTTAAATATTTTTCCACGTTAATACTTAGTGATCTGGAAGCGTGGGTTTCAGATACTCGTAGGCTCCCATTTAATCAAACTGGATTTACAAAGAGCCAAGGTACATGAACAAATCTTCTGGCAAGAGGACTGACCATTGGCAGGGCCAAAGTGACAGGCACTCTCCTTTATTTGTGCTTTGTTGATTTCAAGGCAAAGTTTGACTGTGTACCACATGTTAGATTACGAGCAAAAGTGCAGCGGTGGAGAATCCCATCTAATATCTTATATGCCACTATTCTTTTATACTCGGACATGTGTGTTGAGATCACAGTTGCAGATGGAACCCATCTATCCCACACAGCACTCACATTACACCATAGCACACCTGCAGGAGCTCCACAGGCTACCAATAAACAAAGGAGAACAATTTAAACTCCTCACCCGCACCTTCAAGGCACCACATAACACTGGCCCGGCATACTTCAACAATCACATCTGCTTTCACATACATTTTAGACACCTCCACTCAATTGGACTCCTAAAACTGGATCTGGCATTCAAACCTGCTACATCACACCTAAAGCATGGAGCGACCTGCCGCTAACCCAAGAACCTTTTCCTCACTTTTTAAATTCTGCAAAAATCGCAAGGGCAAGATTCTCAAGTAGTCCCACTAGTCCTAGGTTTGTCTAGACTCACGCCTACTCAGCTTCGGTATTTCCTCTTGGGTAATAGTGCACTCTACAAGTCTGCATAAAAAAACAAAACTCAAACTGCATACCAAAAGGAAAACATTTGAATTGTGAAATAGCCCTGCCTTCTTCAATCACCTTATCCAAAAAGGCCAAACATTTCTTACCAAGTTAGCCAGTGTTTCAAGATTTCACTGGATTCAGGCCAGTGAATAAAATGCCAACCTCATTCTTCCAATCAAATAAGACTGTTGCGCCGCGGGCCGCTGCGGCGCCTCCCGGCCGAACCGTGTCAAAGGTCGCGGAGCCCGAAAGCCCTTTTCTCCGGCCGCGCGCCGTTGTTAGGACTCGGCGAGGCATGAGGCCCAGGATTGGGTCTCGGTCCTCGCCGCGCATGCCGCGCGATGCGGACATTGTTGTGGGGTGTCTGGGTCCTCCCCACTAGCATTACTTACCTGCCACATGCCTTCAGGGCCTTCCTCTTCCTCCTGCATGGTTTTGAGGCATTCCTTCTCCTTCCCAGCATGCTGTGCACTTCCCTTCTTCCCTGCATGCATCTGTTCCTTTTGTACAAGGGCATATTTTCTATCTCTAGCTATAGTTCCTTCCCAAGCCAAGATGGTGGTGTTACTTCTTCCTGTTTATCACTTCCTGTCTAGGGGTATATAAGGGGAATAATTTCTTCTTCTCATTGCATTGCAACACTTCAGTGGTGGTGGTCACGCTCCGGCTGGTCTTCGTTTGGACGCCAATCGTTCTTGTTCTGTCTTCAGTCTTCCGGATTTCCAGGATCCTGAGTTCTAATCCTTGTGTCCTCCTTCTTTTTCAGGGAGTTCCTGTTGGAGGTTTTTTCCCCCTTGGGGTTTTTCCTCTGGGACTCCTTCTGGAGGGCACGGACTGTGGTGGCTTACTATTGTCAACAGCACTGTGGCTACCGGAAGGGGTCGCCCCTACCTCGGTCAGAGCAGGACTTGCAGGAACCGGGTCCGCTCACCATCCCTCTCCAGTACCGACTGAAAGCCCAGGGTGAATCGTGACAGATTACAACGCCCAAAACTTCAGTCGCTGACCAAACCCATGGAGAATACCCTGATGAGTACGGAACCAACAAGTCAAACCTTGCTCCTGACTATCCAACAACAGGCCCAAGAACTCCAACAGCTACGAAATGAAAATACGGCTTTCGACAAGCCTTAGCCTCTAGAGCCACTGATGTTCCTACTGTCTCTGCAACCACACCTCACTTCTCTGGGGATCCTAACAAATTGCGAGAGTTCCTAGATGCCTTGGCAGTCTATTTCACATTCCGTCCTTCACAGTTCATGCAAGACAAGACTAAGGTTGGATATTTGATCAGCGCTCTATCTGTCCCAGCCTTGGCCTGGGCAACCCCTTTGGTGACAGGCAATGATCCCAGCCTGTCTAATTATTCAAACTTTGTTGCTGCCTTTAAACAAATGTTTGAACGTCCTGGACTTGAGTCTTCAGCAGAAGAAGCTCTATGCGATATTCAACAAGGAAGTCTACAATACATCACACGATTCAAACAGTTGGCAGCTGAAACATCTTGGGTAGAGCGTACTTTGGTGACCCTGTTTCGCAGGGGTCTTAGGGATGACATCAAAGATGAACTAGTGCACTCTGCCAGAGTGGAGAACCTCAAGGGTTTCATGGATCTGACCCTTGAGAAAGAATATCGTCTAAATGAGCGAAGGGTGGAGAAGAAAAAAAGTCGTATACCATCACACTCAATGACCTCCAGCGCCCTTCCTCATCGCTCCGAGGAGACTCATTCTGAACCTAAAGGTACTACTGTTGAAGAGCCTATGCAAATTGACATGGCACGAGGGCCATTATCAACTAGTGAGTGGGAAAACAGGCACCGAAAAGGACTTTGCTTTACTGTGGTGCTGCTGGTCATCTACTTCGTACCTGTTCCGTCCGTCCAGCCAAGCCCTCGGGAAACGCCAGCTCCCGTCCTCTGTGAGAAGGGTGAGGACGGGATATTCCAAGATACCTTCTATCTGTTCTTCAAGGGAAGAAATAACTGCTCTTTTCCTCTTACCCTTCACATTACACTTAACAGATGGCCGTGAAGAAAGAGCACTGGCCTTGCTGGATTGTGGAGCCAGTGGTATCTATCTAGACGAAAACTGGGCCATGGAACAACAGATTCTGCAAATACCCAAGGAAGTACCAGAGCAAGTCCACACTGTGGATGGTTCACTCCTAGCCTCAGGACCTGTACGGCATACCACTCCCACCTTATGTTTGCATCAAGAAAATATTTCCTTCGACTTAATATCCTCACCGCATCACGTAATGATTCTGGGGATTCCATGGCTGACTCGGCATAATCCCTACATTAATTGGGAAACCAGAACCATTTCTCTTTCCTCCCACTTTTGCCAACACCATTGTTATTTAGCAGGAACCTATTGGTCCCCGAAGAGTCTCTTATTAACAGCACCTAAGGTGGGATGTTCCATCAACGTCCTACAAGGAGTACGCAGACATTATCTAGAATATGCTGATGTATTCCAGAACCCAGAAAGGCCAGAACTGCCACCCCATAGAGAATACGATTGTTCCATTCCCTTGGAATCAGATGCCGTGGTTCCTTTTGTGCAAATGTATTCTCTAACCGAGTCTGAGAAAAAGATCCTCAAGGAATATCTAGAGGAAAATGTACAAAGTTTTTTGATTGCCCCTTCCGCTTCACCTGCAGGGGCTCCTCTCTTTTTCGTACCAAAGAAGATGAAAGACTTACATCCTTGCATAGACTTTCGAGGATTAAATAAGATTACTACTAAGGATCGCTACCCTCTGCTTCTTATTAAGGACATCTTAGAAGCCATCAGAGGGGCTAAGAAATTCACCAAGTTAGATCTTAGAGGAGCATACCATCTTTTAAGGATAAAAGAAGGTGATGAATGGAAGACGGCCTTCAGGACACCTTTCGGCCATTATGAATATTGGGTGATGCCTTTTGGACTAACCAATGCTCCCTCCATCTTTCAAAGATTCATGGATGCTATTTTTTCTGATCTTCTACACCAGACAGTGGTCGTCTATCTGAATGACATTCTAATATTCTCTGTTCACCCAGAACAACACACTAAACATGTACTCCAAGTATTGGAAAGGCTTAGACAACATCATCTATTCTGCAAGCCAGAAAAATGCGAATTTGACCAAACTGAGGTAAAATACTTGGGGTATTGCATTAACCAAGTAGGTGTTACCATGGATTCAGACAAGATTCAAGCCATTCTGGATTGGTCATCCCCCTCTTCCAAGAAGGAAACTCAGGGGATCATTCCGACCCTGGCGGTAAATACCGCCAGGGCCGGGGACCACGGGAGCACCGCCAACAGGCTGGTGGTGCTCCCTAGGGCATTCTGACCGCGGCGGTTCGGCCACGGTCAGAAGAGGAAAACCGGTGGTCTCCCGCCGGTTTTCCGCTGCCCTGGGAATCCCCCATGGCGGCGCAGCTTGCTGCGCCGCCATGGGGGATTCCGACCCCCTCACCGCCATCCTGTTCCTGGCGGTTCCGCCCGCCAGGAACAGGATTGCGGTGAGGGGTGTCGTGGGGCCCCTGGGGGCCCCTGCAGTGCCCATGCCAATGGCATGGGCACTGCAGGGGCCCCCGTAAGAGGGCCCCACTTTGTATTTCAGTGTCCGCATTGCAGACACTGAAATACGCGACGGGTGCCACTGCACCCGTCGCACACCCTCCACTCCGCCGGCTCCATTCGGAGCCGGCCTCCTCATGGAGGGTTGTTTCCCACTGGGCTGGCGGGCGGCCTTTTGGCGGTCGCCCGCCAGCCCAGTGGGAAACCCAGAATGACCGCTGCGGTCCTTTGACCGCGGTACGGTCTTCTGGCAGTTCCCTCCAGGCGGGCGGCTCCCGCCGCCCGCCGGGGTCAGAATGACCCCCTCAGTGTTTTTTGGGATTGGACAATTTTTATCGACAGTTTATAGCTGACTTTGCCCAGAGAACCAGTTATATTACACAAACCCTTAAGAAAGAAAATCTAAGTAAAGGTTTTTGTTGGACCCAAGACGCCGAATTTGCCTTTCAAGAGTTAAAGAAGGCCTTAATTCAAGCTCCCATTCTACGGCATCCAGACACCACCAAACAGTTCATCGTCATCACGGACGCCTCAGAAAGAGCAATCGGGGCTGCTTTGCTACAAAAACAAGATGATGATGTGCTAGAGCACCCTGTATTCTATCTCTCACACATACTATCTGACTCCGAACGTAACTATTCAGTGTTAGAACGAGAACTACTTGCCTTCAAGACAGCTTGCACGGAATGGAGACACTTTCTTATGGGATCGAAAGAACCTTTTGCGGCACGGACAGATCACCGTAATTTACAGTGTTTGAGAAACTTTCAGTGCCAAAATAGTCGGCAGGGTCGATGAGCTTCTTTTTTTAGTCAATATGATTTTTACATCACGTATATCCCTGGTTCTCAGAATATTTTGGCAGATGCCCTATCCCGTCGCTACCCGGAGTGTAGCGATTCTCCTGTGCAAAACCTACTTGAAAATAATAAGATCATTGGCCTAGTGCAAACATTCCTAGACAAGGTTAAGACTGAATATTCCAACCTTGAAACAACTGAAATGAACAATTTACGACCGCAGCTTCATAAAGCCCAGGAATACTATTATCACAAAAAAGCTTTGTTTTTACTTACTAAGATAGTCCAAACAGAAGCCCTACGTATGTGCCACGACTCTCCCATCGCAGGTCATCGAGGAATGAAGGCTACCCAAAAGCTCCTGCTTCGCTCTTTTTGGTGGCCCACAATCAAAGCAGATACTGAGGACTATGTGACTTCTTGTCCCATCTGTGCATAAGCCAAGACACCTTGCAATAAACCAGTAGGAGTACTCCGTCTGTTACCTGTTCCACCAGGTCCGTGGCACACTATATCCACTGATTTTATGTGCTCTTTACCTCCTTCGGTTGGGAATCGGGTAATAATAGTAACGATTGATTCCTTAACTAAAATGGCACATTTCACGGCATTAAGGAAACTACCTACGGCTAAGGAACTAAGTAAAATCTTTATTCAGGAGATCTTTCGGCTTCATGGCCTGCCACAAGTCATTATCTCAGATCGGGGTCCCCAATACATCTCCTGATTTTGGAGACAATTTTGTAAGACACTAAGAATAGAGGTGGCCTTATCATCTGGTTTCCATCCCCAAACGAATGGACAGACAGAATGGCTGAATCAAGGCCTTGAACAATATTTACGTAGTTTTTGTAATGCTACGCAGAGTAATTGGTCTACGTACCTACCACTTGCAGAATTCTCATGCAACAATTCAGTACACAGTGCTTTGAAAGTCTCCCTTTCTATTGTTCTTATGGATTCCATCCAAAGGCCTTTCCTATTTCTCTGAAGGAAACCTCCAATCTTCCTGCCATTACCTCATATGTCAGGCAACTACGGGGTATCCAACGTGTCATACATTCAAATCTTTTAGCCACTAAAACACGCATGAAAAGAATGGCTGATAAGAAATGTTGTGAGGCCCCGCGTTATCAGATCCACGATAAGGTCTGGCTTTCCTCTAAATTCTTACCTCTCGGACTAACCCAAAATAAACTTAAACCTCGATATTATGGTCCATTCCTGATTCTTCAGAAAATCAATCCTGTGTCTGTTCGTCTTCGCTTGCCTCTGACTTGGAAAATACATCCTGTATTCCATGTATCACAACTTAAACCCTACATCCCTGATCCTTTTCGTAGACAATTCACCTGTCCTCCTCCTCAATTGATTGATAACATTCCTGAATATGAGGTCCAGGAAATCTGTGACTCTCGGGTCTTCCGTGGTCGTCTCCAATACCTCATTCATTGGAAGGTATACCCTATGAGTGAATGCTCCTGGGAAAACGCACCTTCGGTTCATGCCCCTCTTTTGATCCGTTGTTTTTTCCGTCTTTTCCCTCACAAACCTGGGGCCTCGGGGGGGGGACCTACTGTTGTGCCGCGGGCTGCTGCGGCGCCTCCCGGCCGAACCGCAGGGGAAGCCACGGCATCTCCCGGCCGGGCCGCGGGGGAAGCCGCGGCCCCTGTCAAAGGTCACGGAGCCCGTGGCGGCCCTTTTCTCCGTTGTTGTGGGGTGTCTGGGTCCTCCCCCCTAGCATTACTTACCTGCCACACCCCTTCAGGGCCTTCCTCTACCTCCTGCATGGCTTTGAGGCATGCCTTCTCCTTCTCAGCATGCAGTGAACTTCCCTTCTTCCCTGCATGCATCTGTTGCTTTTGTACAAGGGCATATTTTCTATCTTTAGCTATAGTTCCTTCCCAAGCCAAGATGGTGGTGTTACTTCTTCCTGTTTATCACTTCCTGTCTAGGGGTATATAAGGGGAATCATTTCTTCTTCTCATTGCGTTGCAACACTTCAGCGGTGGTGGTCAAGCTCCAGCTGGTCTTCATTTGGACACCAGTCTTTCTTGTTCTGTCTTCAGTCTTCCAGATTTCCAGGATCCTGAGTTCTAATCCTTGTGTCCTCCTTCTGTTTCAGGGAGTTCCTGTTGGAGGTTTTTTCCCCCCTTGGGGTTTTTCCTCTGGGACTCCTTCTGGAGGGCACGGACTGTGGTGGCTTACTATTGTCAACAGCACCGTGGCTACCGGAAGGGGTCGCCCCTACCTCGGTCAGAGCAGGACTTGCAGGCACCGGGGCCACACACCATCCCTCTCCAGTACCGACGGTAAGCCCAGGGTGAATCGTGACAAAGACCCGTAATGGACTGCTGAATCTAAAGTGACTGTGTGGTGGGAAAAGTGGAAGGGAGGGAGATAGAGAAAAACACAAAGTAAGCATCTCATCCCTCTGACCTGAGAGGCATTGACATCTGGAAGGTGTGTGACAAAGAACCTTGGTCTGCAATAAGCAGACTGGTAACTCCTGTAATCCTATAAAACAAGTTATCATTGATCTAAATATACTTTTTGTAAAACAGGTAACAATGTCTTGTGTTTTTATCAGTAGAAAGGCTTATGAGGGTATGGAAGTGGAGAGGCTATGATTAGCCACCTGATAGCCCCCAATCAGTTCAGGAATGAAATACGAATGTCCACCTCCAATACTAGAGATAGGGTGTGCCAGTATAACATTGAGTGTTACAAGATGGAGTAAACAGTCTAGAATGGCGGCAAGCAAAGCTCAAACTGTGGAAGGAGAGTTTAACCTGACCTCCCCTAATGGGCAGAGGGACCCAAAACAAAAATGGTGCAGGGAATCCAATGGTGCAAACTACTTAGGAATATAGAACCCACCAACAGTGTGATACGGTGACTGGTGCTTAAATCTTCCCAGCTCTTACTGATATAGTAGTGTCCAGAACATTCTTTTCAGAATGTTCTGGCGCTTTCCATTCTGCGCAAGGATTGCTGATGTGTGTAATTATGAAACTCCACTATACTTTCCCTATTTTGGGGCCATTGAGGCATCTGCCACAGTCTCCAAATCTGGCCCAGAGCAAGCTTATATTGCAGCGTCTGAGAAATTCGGTTGCATCCCTGTGATACCATCTGCAATCCCTAAAGACCACAAACTTCCGAATTCCTGATGCAGTGCCCGCTTCCTTACCCAATTTTTCTTGTCTCCTTGCCATCATTCTCTAAGTGTCCTTCATGCATAACTATAAAAGACACCTTCCATGGTACAACTGAGAATGGTGTCCCTCACATTTTGTACTTGATATTCCTGGGGCAGGAATGAGCCTTTTGTCTATCCTTTACCTTCTAATCACAACATCACTTTCATTGGATATGAATTTTGCAGTTCTGATACATCAGACCACCTTTTGCATGGAATTCCCCAGACATTTTACCTTCACTACTATTTTTTACTGAATCTGTTTTGTTGGTATTAGGACTCTTCCACTATTTAGCAGCTGTAAAGAGTTATTCATGAGTTAGGTCTGTGACTCCTCCTAAGAACACATAGAAATCAATATCTATCACAGTGCCGCTAATATGCAAGAAAGCCATCCAGGTCTGTCATCAGTGGGTACCATCAAGAGTTTAGGGAACAGGTTGTAAAGTATATCTTTATGTGCATGTAAAGGGGACCCTGTTCTGCTCCTTACCTTATAAACTTGAAGATAGCTTCCCATTTCCATCCTCCATGTACCATGAACACCAGCACCTGAAAGGAAAGAGGGACAAAAGCTATTAGAAGAAAGAGGGCAGACAGGGACCATTGAACACCAGACACTGACTTCTCATTTCAGGTGGAGGGATTTGGGGTCATGCCACTGGAAAAAGAGTCAGATTGGCTGTTCAGTGCACCACGGACTTCCAGGTTCCGGTCCAGAATAATGCACACCAAGGGAGAGCAGGGGTAGCGGCACCGCAGAGAGAATGTGGGAGAGGAGAAGGAGGACGCCCCGAACAGCCACGATGAGGAGACATAGAGGTCCGGTGAACACAGGGAGACAGATGAGGCCTAGGAGACCTGCTTTGAACAGTGGTGGATGCTGCCAGATGAGAAGCAGCAGTCAGCCACAGCTCTGGAGAGTTGTGGCTGATATGGTGAGTTAGCAGGGACAGTCAATCATGACAGTGGGATGGAAAAGAGTGTAATTATTCACTGAAGGAAATCCTTTTTTAAATTGTATTTTATTTTTGTGCTTTAAACAAGGGCCACATCAATGTATTCTTGGCACTTAGGATGTATTTTTGGCACTTGAAGAAAAGGCGATCAGGGTACCCACCCAGGGAACTAAACATACCAATATGACCCCCTTTATAGCCTCCTGACCTCATTCCTTACAGGCATTTTAGTTATGTTGGTTTGTGGTGTTGGTTAAGCAGGGAGGGTTCTCTCTCTCTCTCAACACTTTCTACAAACAGGTGCTTTGGTGATGTTGAAACTACGATATTAAGAAACACACTACTTACTGCATTATTTGTATACCTTTTTTAGGGTGCTGGTGGTGGCAGCCATCATCTGAGCCCTGAAAGAAAAAGAAAAACAATCCATCACTATACCTGTCAATTAATCAAGAGAACAAAACAAGTGGACTCACTGACCTCCAATTCAAGACTCTTTGGTTTTTTTTCTGTTTATCGCACAATAAACAGTCAAAATTTGCAAATTCACCAAGCCTCCGAAGCCCTATTTCCACCCTTCCCTCTCACAGTATAGCTGCTTACAAATGTATGGAATATGGTTTGAGTTGTGGTTTGTCTCATTTTGTTAATTGCCTTTTTCTTCCTTTGAAATTACATATTAACTGGCAAGAGACATGCCATCTCTCCACCATCATCGATGACTTTATATATTTGCAAATGAAGAATTTACTCACTTAACTTCTTGTCTATCTGTTAGACTGCGACAACTGTAAGTTCTTCCTAACCTAATGTCTCAATCATTATGGAGAAAGAGAGATTTATATTGCTCCTGAATCTAGTACACTAATAAAATTGTTCAGTATTGATAGAATTTTACCCCTTGTTCCTTGGCCCAGCTAATTCCAACCCACAATCTACCTCCTTTCCACTACAACAACTGGCACCCTACCCCCGAATCCCACTACCCAGATTTCTATAACATACCCTTCAACTTTTGACTCTCTTCTCCCCTGCTACCTTGAGGTGGTCCGCATCCTTGCACAGTGTATTACTCCACACACACACAAATATATATATTGATGCCTTCCTTTGTAAGTTTGCCCTGTCCACAGCAAATATGACTGAACTATGCCTAAACATAAGACCTCTGTTTTTCAATAGAACTCATTTATAGTCACCTGTCATGTAGTTTTGATGCACTATTATAAATGTGCCTATATTAAAGGAGACAGCTGGTATGTTGCAATGCATCTCAAATTCACAGCTGTCGCCATCAAACAAACAAATATTCTACAATGCCTGTTGCTAATGATTGCTAGACCTGGAGAACTGGGCAAAGAAGACCTTTTTCTCTGAATTGGATGCCTGTTTTAAGGTGCTATATTGAGCATCCTCAGCCAATTGCAATAGCAGATTCATCTGATTAGTGTAAGATGCATTGATCCTCCAGTTGTATCTTTGCATGTATCATTGCATTTCACAGATATTTTAAGAGGGGATTGATTCTATGATGGTCATACTAAGAGTAGAACTACTCATTGACGAAGACAATGGTTAAAGCTTTTTTGATATCTTTATTCAATGGGAAGGTAGGCATGTTAGGGAACTATCTTACAGAACACATGGGGAGTTCTAGGAACAAGGACATCTGAGCCTATTGTTTTGCCTATTGATTAGATCATTCATGTTTCCGTTTCCCCAATGATGAATGAATGGCCTAAAATGCTGTTCTCACTCTTCTAATTACTTCATTCCAAATTATGAAGGGCAAAATATTCTTTCCTTCAAAGAGAAACAATAAAAGTCTGATGTTTAGTTAATTTTTTTGTTTTTCTTTCTTTCTTACTACTTTTATTTTGTCACTCATTCTATCGCTCATTCTCTCTTCCGTTTTCATAACATGCCCGTTTGTCACTGTCACTTTGCAGGGTCAAATGAATAAATATAAGTTTCTCTCTTGGGTGAAAAGCGGGATGTATTAAGTTACAATGTCTCCTAATGCACAAGCTTTCTTAAAAGAATGTAAACAAATGTGACGTTTTGAAAAAGGCACTTCTGCATCCTGCCTCTGGAGCAGGAAACGTTTCCCACTGCTGTGAAGGATCACATGTTTACTGCTTATCAGGCGTCCCAGCATCTCCATCCCCCAGGCAAATGCAAACTCCAGAGCTGCCCCAGCACAGTTCCAGTCCGGGGTGTGCCCTGCCCATTCTTTGTCCCCTTTCAGGAGAACTGGCTCCCCTGAATGGAGGCAGAGGAAGGATAAAAGTTGTCCAATCAAAACAATGACAAACTATGATCCAGGGGAGGGACAAACACAAGAAGAGGAAAAAAGCCACTGTATAAGAAGCTACCGCTCTCTCATCGCCATCACTTTCCCTCTACCTCTCTCCCTCTGTCTTCCATGGCACAACATTTTTCTTCTTTCTGGCATGCCCTACCCATATATCACAACAATCTTCCACTGGAAAAATTTGACTCCATTATTAACCTTGTGGGCTGCTTTGAGTTTGTGCTAGAGAATGAATGGCTACTACCTTGCTGATCTCGAAACCAAAACCAATGAAGGTAGCATTTTCATAATTGTGACTTCAAATCCGACTTTACCATTAAAGGGGGTTTTAAATTACAATTCTCTAAAATCGATATTGCTATCTACACCAGATTGAAAGTTTTCACTTATTAATTGTAGTAAGGTAACCCAATGTTATTGTATGGGAGAGGTAGGTCTTGTAGTAGTGAAAACAAGTTTAAGAGATTTCCACTACCAGGAAATGTAAAAGTGAAAAGTACATGTCCAAACTTTTAAATGGGCTATTTAGGGCCTATCCTAGGGGCAACTTCTTTTCAGACTCCTACCGGTTCGCAGGGGTGAAATGGACGCAATGAAGGCTCCCTACTGCCCTGCAGGACAAGCAGACCAGAAGGTTAAAAATCATCCTGTCTTGCCAGTATGAAGGGACAACAACAGATACACACCGGGCTGCCACTCGCTCCTTCCGAGCTGTCTTTGCCTTTTCTCAGCTTTTGCAAGATAATAACAAGCATTTTAGTACTGCATCCTTTTTGTAATAGAAAGGATCACTATGACACAAGTACTACGTAGATTTACCTAATATCCTTTCTCCCTTTTCTGATAGGTTTAATGCGGTGCTCAGAGTCTGTGTACTGGATCAATAATGAAAAAGTCACAATGTCAATTCTAATAGCAGACATGCACATACGTTGATACTAACGAGTGTTGTTAATGTTATTAACACACACCTAAACACATTCAACATGTGGAGCAACACTGCTTCCAAAGAAGTCCCAGTGACACTTAAACAAATATATCTCAGTCATATGAATAAAGTTATGCGTACTAAATAGTGTTCCTTATATGCACTTTTATATACAGGTTCATGCAGAGTCCATGAGAAAATAACAGTTATGCATACTCAATAATGCTTCTTGTATTCACTTACAAATGCAAGCTCAATATGCATAGTTCTGATACCTCCCAGACTAATACATTTTAGTGTGTCACAGTTGGGTATAATCCCCAGTTTTTTCCACTACTGACTTTCCCCTTCTTGTATTTTACAGGTAATAGTAGAATCAAAAGAAAAGCTATACCCAGCAGTGGCGACAATCCCAATTAGATAAGTATTTACAATAGTTTACAGAAAGTGCTACAAGAGCTTTACCAATCCATATAGGTCACCATCTTTCTTAATATGTTCCATTTCTTCTCTTTAGCAAGACATGTCATTCAGGTGAAGGAACTGAAGCTGAGGAACTGCCACGACCTGGACGAGCCCAACACCAACACATTCAGGGAAGAAGAATGCAAGAACGACTGAACGGGAGCTTAGCACGGGAAACAGGCGCAACTCAGAGACGCGGACATCTGTGCCAGCAAGCAGGATGCAGGTAAGTAACTGTAGGCACGAGAACTTCCTGAACGATAAGCAGTCGTTCATGGTGCAGCGCAAAGCCTTAAAGGCTATGGGCTCCACCTGCTGAAAAATAGTGTATACCGCGTGCCCGAAGAGCGGTGTATGCAGCGCACTGCCACTTGAAATGCCAGTTTAAACTGCCCACAGAGGTTGCAATGACAATTCCACCATGCTTTAGAGAGGGAGCACACACGTTAGCACTTATTTGCAGTGGTAAAGTGTACAGAGTCCTAAGACCAACGAGGTCAGCAAAAAATTGAGAAGTAGGCAAAACGTCCTAAGGCTGACAGGTCTAACAAATATTTTCCAAAATAGGAAAGAATAAAAGGACAGATGTGCTTCTATTCTGGCTTCCAAAGCAATTTATAATTTGGTACCAGTCTTTTTGTGATTACATTTGTTTTTGCTTACCAATTTATGCACTAATAACTTGGTCTGAAAGATAAGGAATGAATTGCAGTCTGAACTACCTAATTTGATATTAATTAGGCTGGTTGTACAAAGACTAACTCCAATTGATCAGAATCACACAGACGGTGACCTGTAATGATCAGCAGATCATCATGTAAGTGGCTGATTTTAAATAAAGTAAACTTTTTTTTCAAAGCAGCCTGATTTACGTAAAGTAAATTGTGCTGCTTATTTTTTTTTTTTTTTTTAAATAAGTTTTTCCTAAAACATTTACCCAACCAAATTCACAACATTGAAAGGGTTAAAAAAAGACTCTTCCGTTCTACGAATACGTTGCCACTGCAACTTGGGAGTTGGAAACTTGTCAGTGGTTTTAAACTGAATTTTCAGTCACAAAACAGTGATACGTATTGTTCTGATTCACAATTTTGAAGTTAATGCCCACAACACCCAACTGCCAAACTGTAAATCGGTAACCATTTGGAAACTTATGTTACGAGTCATAATCGTTTAGTGACTATTAACATGGGGTTGTACATATGAAAGGTTGCTAGCCAGTGTGTTTGCAACAGGGTTGCAATAAGGTGGTACCTCTGGCCCGAAATATTAAAAGTGACAGTGGACCTTGGTCCGTAAAGAGGCTGCATGCTTTTCATAGTTGGTTAGAATATGAGAAAACAAACTGTTTTAATCCGCTAGTGTTGTAATCTATACTTTGCATCGACCTTAGATGACAAGTAAAAATCTTTCTGTTTATCAAAAACATATTTTAACGGTAAAAACAGAGACTAACAACGACTTGCATTTATAATTGATGCATTTTAAACAGAACTGTTTGCCTCCTCATGTTTGTGAGTACTGTGCATTATTGCCATTCACAGTGACCTCCATTAAAGGCCGACGGAGGGACCAGTTTGGAAGATTACAAATTGCATTTATGATAGCAATATTGTGAGTAGACATTGCTTGCAAACTAAAGGTGTTTTTCTGTTTTTCTTTCTGTCTTTCTTTCTTAGAGTAGATAGATCTCCTCGCTCCTCAAACAAATTCAAATGATGGTTAATTTCTTTTCAATTATGCATTTTCAGGAAGGATTTCCTTCTTATGTACATCCTTGTGAGAAACATTGTTGCCACTGCCACTAAATTATCGAGGTATGAATACAGTAATGGAAGTATTTATGTCGCAAACAGTATTTGATTGACCATTAGCAGTGGACTCAGGCTACCGTATCCCGCTTGGGTATGGGAGGTGCATTAATATACATACATGACACGAGCTCTTGAGCAGTTGGGCAATTTCCTGGTGTACTGGCACATTAGATATAATAAAATGTAAAGGTATTCTTGGGGTGACAAGTCCTCCATGACTTTAGGCCGATTTGCAACACATCATCCCATTAATTTCAGTGGCTACCAGGGCAGGTTGTGTTTAAGTCATTAAAAAAAAAAAATAGAGCATGTGACTGCTCTTTCTCAGTCCAGGCCGCATTCTAAAAAATTTGGGGCCTTATTTATAGGTCGCTAGAGCCACAGGAGCGTCACTTTTTGTGACGCTCCTGTGGCGCTAACACAGCACTGTATTTACAAGGTAGCGTTAAGCTACTTTTTGTGGCATAATGCCACCTTGTAAATACGGCCCCTTCCCATGCAGCACTGTGCATGGAAGGGGTTGCACATGGGTGTTGCTGTGGGTGTGCCACAGCAACACCCATTGCATTTTGGCGATGCCTCAGATTTATGAAATTTCATAAACCTGAGGCAGCGTCAAAATCTAACACCACCTTTGTGCTTTTTCTATGCGTGCTGCATTCTGCTGCACGCATAGAAAAAGCAAAATGCCAGAAATGATTGTTTATGTGCATGAAAGTGCCCCTTCCTTCACGTAAACAATCATTTGAAAATTACGCTTTAGCACTTCTGTGTGTGATGAATTGTGCAACACACACAGAAGTGCCAAAGCAACATTACTGATTGTTTATGCAGGAAGGGACACCTTCCCACATGTAAACAATCACACCCTTCAACACAAACATCCTTGCACGATGGTGCAAAGATGCCTGCGTTTGTGCTGTCAGCTAAATTTAATGCCAGCGCAGGGGGAAATGCAGGAGTGTGCCATATTCCCTTAAATACGGCACATCTCTGTGTTTCTAAAGTGATGCGGCGCTGCCAATTTTGGCGCAGCATCGTGCTGCACCACTTTTCTTTAAATCTGGCCCTCGATGCCTGTCTTGTGCCTGCTCAACCTCAACATCTGACTTTCCAGTGGCAGCTGGAAAACTAACTCATCTCCCACTGACTGATTTTGTTAAACTCTACCAAATTAACTGGCAGATTTAGCTAGAATGCCATTCTGTATCGAGCATCACAATTATACTGATAGGCAATGGAGCTGTTTACAAAATCAATCAATATATAAGAGGTGATTACAGCTTAAGAGCACTAGTGATTGTATTTTTCATACAAAACCACCCTCTAATATAAATGTGGGCAAATTGTGATGCATACATAGGCACTCATTTTCGATGGAAAATTTCATTTCGAACCAATCTTCTGATTCCAAGAGCTCCCTTCCAAATATGTCTGATGTTCTGCTATAGGTCACAGATTAAACAATAGTACTGTAATTGTAATGTATTTATATAGCGCTTAGTACCCCTGGTAAGGCATGCTACTCTGGAACCAAAAGTTTAGAGTATAATATTTAGTATACATGAGGATTTGTTGTGTGTTCATTGGTCACTTTGTCACAAACCTCTTGAGATATGGAATTGATTTCTTCTGTGAATTCTGGGTTATGAAATTCTGAGAGTATGTTACAGAAAATTCTGATTGGCATATTTTACATAGTGTACTTCACTGGAAAAGTAGTATTTTTAGCTTTTTTGATGATCGCCTTGGAGATTTTGTTGAGTATGTGTAGGTGAGTTTTGTCTTGAGGGTGGTTTATTTTTTTAGCCATGTATTCAGAAGCTTACCAATGTGTTTTTTAAATCTTTTTTTAAATCTGCATTGATCCTAAAGGTTCATTTTTTATTTGGTTATGTCTAGATGTTTTAGGTTGAATTACGAGGTCAAAATTTCATGGACCCATTTGTAGAGTCATTGTACTGAATTTATTGTGCACAGATCTGTGTTGAAGGTAACCTTGTTTTCTAGTTTGTTCAAATGTAGGTTGTTCCAAGACCTGTATGTGGTAGGGGATCAGATATGTTTAGCTGGGGTGAGTTGTGGATTTGTGTTTTAGAAGACAACCAGGTAATGGCCATGTGACAAGAGTAATCCTTTGGAATGTTACTAGGTCAGGGTTGTCGAAAATGACATCTACAGTGTGTGGGTTTGGGAATGAGTTGTTGTGGGCTGTGTGAGTCTAGGTTATTGAGAATGGTTCTGGGCTGTGGCATAATGGGTTTGTCAAACCATATGTTGAGGTCACCAAGGATGCATAGCTTGAATATACAGTACTAAAGGTCGAAATGCTGTCTAGCAACATGTCTGAGAATGATTCATTGCTAGGTGGTGGCCTGTAAAGATGTAGAAAGTTACATTAAATGATTTGAGTAGAGCTGTATTTAACAAAGACAACCTCACAACATTGTAAAGAAACATCCTAATTTGGCTCAACTAGCTGTAAATCAGCCTTGATCCTGCTCCAATGGGGACAGTACATTCCATATGTTCACCCATTGTCGCTGAAGTAACTAGATGATGTGTCAGTATCCACACAGCTGCTCTTTAGCTATTGGGCGCTAGAGGGCTCCTAAACTAGAGGGGAAACAGTAGACACAAAGCAACAAGCTAAGATGCAATTTTTCACCTAAAACCGATATCTATGCAGTATATTGTACAATTCACAAAAGAAATAGGCTAACAAATTCAGAAGACAAACCGAAGATCTATACTTTAATTTGTTGTGTGAATATAAATAGTTCTGTGCCATGCTGAGGGCATTTATAACTTTATGTGAGATGCCACAATAATATGAATGTGATTTTATATTGCATTTTTGTATATTTTGACAGGTTTGAACATTGAGTATAGCACATGAGGTTAAATGTCAAATCTAAGCAATGGTGAACTAATTAGAAAGTCCTCTTGGGGAAATTTTAATTACATTGGCAAAATTCCAGTATTTTGCATTCTGTGATCTTGTGTAATGTTTTTGGGCCAGAGAAACTTGGGTCCTTCCCAAAATATCTCACTGAGAAGCATTTTCTGCTCAAACCAATTAGTGTCCTGCATGACTTTTATGTGCAGCATTACTTTGTGGGAAGATATTTTTGTAAGATGCCGCCACTACATTTCATGTTGAAAGTGTAATTACACAAATTTCACAAGAAAAAAAAGAATATGAATTTGCACACTCTCAGGACAAACAGCCTAGTTCTAAAAATAAATGAACAAACACAATTGCCTTTAAAATCAAGGATAACAAAATACTTGAGCAAAAAAAACTAAGCTTCATTAGGAGCAATTGAGACAGTGTACCTAGTGTCACGTGGAGATCTTTTGTATTAATTTTGTATTAATGTAACTTAAAGGCACATTACTTATCATTGGTTGGCTTTATCATCACTTTAATTTCTTTGCTTCCTATTGGTCAGGGCGCGCCGGTTTCACTTTCTCTTCATGTGTTTGTCCCTTCGTTGCAGCATGGACCAATTGCTGAATAATCCCTATATTATTGTCCGTTTGCTACTTGCACTCAGACTGGAGTACTTTTTTCCTGTTACTTCCTCATCATCATTTTTCCTTGTTGCTTCCAACTTCCCACCAAGTCATTATGGTCCGTTCTCTCTGCCCCAGCTTGTTGCCCCATTCTTCCTGCCCAGTTGCTTGTTGCTCTGTCCCTCCTGCAGCTCCAATCTGTTGCTTGTTTTAAACAAATCATGCTCCCGCATCTGAAGCAGGCACCCCGCCGCTGTAATCTGACAAACAGCAGTAAATTAGCTACTTCAAATTCATAAAAAATAGAGATTTCAACACCCAGTAGCCCGTGGAAGTCTGTATGACCTTCCTCTCAATGGCAAAGCAGTTGCTGTAACAGCATCTCTGTCAATGCCACCACATAATTTTTCTCAAAACAAGATCATGGATGATGTAAAAGGTCCTTTGCCTAGACGTCCAGCTGTTGCAGTGGGAGAGGAGCTGCAATTGCTGCCTCAAAGTTCACAGGTCCCACGCTGTAACCTCTTTCTCCATACACATTCTTGCAGCTGTTCCACTCACTCTCCTTAACATGATGCAATCTGCTTCAGTTGCTATAGGAAGGCGTGCCTGGGTTGGGCTTTGGTTAGATTTAGTGCAACCTAGTAACTAATTAGTACTACCAGGGGTAAAATATATCTGTATCTTTTAGGCACAGCCACACAAGTCCAAGCTGGTTTTGAGGATGCGTTGGCTTACATACACATCAAATCACTTTTTGGGACACTAGCAGTGACCAAAAGACAATCAGGTCCAGCAGATGATCTGCTCTATTTAATTGTACAGGCGAAGTCTTCTAGTATATCTCAGACAATTTATTTAATTATAGAGCTTGAAAGGCATATCTGCAAAAAAGCCTTTTTCAGAAGATAATATTTAATCTGCTTTTTAGATTCATGGCACTTCCTTTGTTGGATGTCACAGGGAAGCGTGCAATAGAGGGTTGGACTGGGGTAGAAAAGGTAAGTTTTGTAGCTCTCAAGGTTCACTAGCCCATTGTTTGACGTGGCCCTCCCTGCAGGTTTACCTTCAAAGGTTTCGCTGTTTACCCTCCACTTTCTTTTGCTGAATTCATTTTGTTGGCCTTAAGACTCTCAGCATTTTACCAGGCCCAACTAGTGCTAAAGTGCTTGTGCTCTCAGCCTTAAACATGGTAAATGTGGTTTTACCTGAGTGGCATGTTTAATTTACTTATAGGTCTCTTGTAGAGTGATATACCATACACCCAGGGCCAGGTAAATTAAATAGGCCTGCAGCACATATTGTGCCACCCACTTAAGTAGCCCCTTAAAACATGTCCAAGACCTGCCATTGCAAATGGAAGGCCTTTCTAACCTGTCAATTTGACTTGGCAATATAACACACTTGCCATCCCTTAAACTCCCCTTACATATAATTAACACCTAAAGAAAGCCCTAGGTAGCCCATGAGCAGGGTGTATTGCATTGATAAGGTTGGACATGTACATTTAAGTTTTACAATTTGTTTTGCACTCCGGTGGGGTCTACTTGTCCAATAGGATAACAATGGGTTACCTGATTCCATTTAGTAAGTGCTAACTTTTGACTGGGACAGATAAGCGTTCATGTTCAGTATCTAGGAAATTGTAATGAAAAACCCTCTTTAGTGGTAAGACCGAATTTTAAATTACAATTTTGAAGATCACACTTTCAGAAAGTGGGCATTTTCCTGCCATTATCCCTTAGTGTCTGAATCTTGTCTTAGTCACAATACTTGTTGTAACTGGTAGTTAGACTTTGTGAATTCCTCTCAGACTGTCACACGATAGAGGGTTTAGGTACACCTGAATGGGCCTCCTGCTGGCAGGAATGTGGGGGGGCGGAGCTGGGCATAGCCCCACTTGCAACTAAACAGTCTGTGCTGTGCCTTCACGCAAAGGGCTTGTCATCCCCACGTTGTCTCTGCACAGCTAGCAGCCAGGGTGGGGAAGTCAGGAATTTCCAAGTGCTCCAAAGAGAAACCTCTAAAAACCTTCTCCCAACTTCAAAGGAGGCACCAAATATAACAAGCATTGGTAATCCCAATTGGTCTCTGCAATGTCACAGCTATTGGTTTTGTCAATGGTAATGTCTTTTGGCCCTCTGCCTAGAGCACCCCTTTTGTAGCTGAAACTAAATCACTGGACAAAACACTGCACCATCAAAGGATTTATATATGTGAGAAGGAAGGAGGAGAAAGGTGGAGAGAGAACATTGAAGAAGTGCGAGACGGAAAGGGTAGAAAAGAGCGATGGGGTGAGAAGAGAGAATGAAGCCAGGGAGGAGTTGTAGTGGAGGGCAGGAGGGACACTAGGGGTTCACAGGATCTTGGAATGCATGCAGGACACACTTTAAGTGTCCTTGTGCAAAAGCCACATGGGAAGCTATCCGGTTGGACGTTAAAGAGGGGATTCTTATGAGAGTGAGGGATGCTGAGATTCTTTTGTTTCCATTGTGGGGTTAGAGGGCGTGGTTTGTCAGGAGCACATGGTTGCAGGGTCATCAGGATGATGCACAAATGATGAGTTAAGGTACTACTGGAATGAAGGTATCCTGTTAGTTCAGTAGATGCAAAGGACCCGAGAAGATATCAATGAAAAATAACATGTGCATACTACAGCACAGTAGCAAAACAAAGATTAAATATACTTCCTATTAATAGGACGAACATTAGGCATGCTTTAAAGTGATAAAAAGAAGTGCTTGTCATCCCAAGGTGAATACACAGGGCGAGTAACCTTCAAACTTCATGCAATATAAACTCTTGGAACAGATTGAATTCCTTTAGATTGGGGTGCGGTGTCAAACTCGCAGACAGCTTGGAGGGGGGGTGCACTGGCAGGTCCGGCCGTGTAATAAAATAGGCCTGAGCATACACAATAGGTGTGAGTGGCACGCATTTTGTGCTGTTGTGTTTCCATTAGGGTGCAAGGGGACCATCCTGCTTGTCCAGCACATGTCACTGGCCGTCCTTTGAGACAGGCCTCAGGGTGATTGCTGCAGGTTCTAAGTCACTGTATGTGCGAGGCCTGGGCCAGGCTCAGTGGTATATCAATGTGCGGGGGTAGGCGATATGGTAAGGGCGCCTTGAGCAGCCACTGCTGTCCCTCTAGAAGAAGCCCCTGTGATGTTAGTAGGTGTTTTCTGCGCCTGACGTAATCAACAACTAGTTATAAAATAAAAAATGCAAAGAACTCAGGCCAGAAAAGCAACCATGTGAAAAACAAATACTAGAATCTGTCAGTTAGACGCCACAGCTCAGAATACAAGGGCACAAGTCAATTAGCCCATCAGGAGACAGACATCGCAGTTTGAATGGAGAAGGAGGCAGGCACAACCACTTCCATGCATAAGGAGGTGGCATCAGCCAGTGCAGCACACAAGGATGAGCCGTACATGCTGTGTGAGCGATGCCGGGCGAGGCTGGTGCTGTCAGGGAAGGTGCAAGGAATACCTGTCCTTAAAGCCTCCCTGTCTGCGGCATCGTGGTGTACTGAACATATATGCCCAGTGCGGCTACCAGCTCACAGCTCCACCACTTCCTCTCACCTATCATTCAGCTGGTTCTCGATCCCCAGTAACGGGTGCACCACAAAAATGAATGGACCTCATCTCATGGTGTCACAAGGAGCATCAGTAAATATGCAAAAGTGTGAGCCTTTCACCTTTATAGAACATATAAGCTGCAATAGCGTAGTAAGGCTCCTATCAGCCCTTGTGGAAGCAAGGGAAATGGTCCCTTTCACTGTTTTCAACACACCAGTGTTCCTAAGGTGGGGTGGACCTGTCACCCATTTAAAAAAGAAAAAAATAGTCCTGAAATTTATGACAAATGGCCTCTATGTAAGGTTAAAAAGTAGTTGGGCGGTGCACTTGGGGAGGGCTGAGCACTGGAAGAGGCATGACGTATGCATGCCCTTCATGAATGGGGATGGTAAAAAATGGAGCAACAATGGCGGCAGCAAATAAGGAGGCTGCGGGCGGACTGAAGCCCGCAATGTTGATTACATCATTCTCGTTTTGAGACGCGCATGCACGTCTAGAGCCGAGACCTAAAAATGGGCCATTTAGTTCACTTTCTGTGGAAGGACTCTCAGAGGACTCTCCGTTGCTGTTGCTGCTGTATATTCAACATGATTGCTTTTCTGAGCCTCGAAGGACTGATTTTCTGCAAGTAGCATGCCTTGAACCCTCAGAGGCCAGCCTTAAAGTTTGAGCCGTACATCCTCACTTGAAACCAGAACTAACAGAGTGATTCCAAGAGCTAGTTTGTTGGCCTCCTGTCCAGAGGCTCAGGGACAAAAAAGGCTTCCACCATCTTGAACCTGTACCTGAACCCAGCCCAAGTGAGTTCTGAACCCCCAAGTGCTATCCCACCAGTCCTGGACCCATGGTTGTGATGCTAAAGATGGCCAGGTAGGCACAGTCCAGAACTTGGCACTTGATAAGACTTTTCTGAGAACTGAAGAAAGACTGGGATCCACTTGCTCACCAATCTGCCCAAGGAGCAGCACCAGTCAGCCTGAATTTGTGTCCTCAGCAACATATCCTGTTCAACAGTCTTTCGCTAAAGGGGTATCCAACCTCCTGGAACTGTTTTCAGCTTCAGCCCCCTGCCTCATCCCGCCTGAGATTTTTGACCTCTAAAAAAGGGACTAGTCTGAACTTAGAAATCTTCTCTGTGACTTTCTCCAGCAGTTCACTAACAACGACGGTCCCTTCTCAGATATCGCCTGTAGCCTTTCCCCCCTGATCTTTATCTTCTCAGCACATTTTTGTTGAGAATTTTTTTAAGTCCAAAGGTAAGCACCAACCGGGCCCAATCCATATCTTGTATCTGTCGTCAGCTCCATCTCAGTCAGACATATTTTTCAACTTTTACCTGGTCTCACACAACGAGTTATCTGCAGTGGGCGCTTTGATCTTTTAGGCCGTAGTTTGTACTAAAAACTTTAAAAAAATCATAACTATGGTTCTACCGATTGGATTTCTGTCATTTTGGTGTCAAATAATGTATGACATTTTCTCTACTCCTATAAATTGATATGGGTTTTTTCTTTTGTTGGTTTCTCACTTTAGAACTGTTTGTATATTGCATTTATACTTTACACTTAAGTTAAGCCTGATTGCTTTTTGCTAAGCTACCCAGGATTAATCACAGGTTAATTTAGTGACTTTGTGAGGTTCATCCTACTATAGATTGTGGCTGTTGCTTGACCAGGGCTCACACCCAATCAACCAACAACCTAACTTAGCACACCCTTCTATGAGTAAATTATCTTGACAAGACTTTTGCTTTGAATTTTGAAACGTGCTGTTCTGTTAATCCCATGGTAAAATCTGGGCTACACATCCCAGAATGCAAACTAAATTGTTTCTGTTTTTTTGTTGCTTGCCCCGTCCCTCCAACCCCTCCCGCCAGAAAAATAAAAGCACTGGCATCTTCTGGAATTTAAGCACAATTGCTAGAACCTGTAGAAAGTTATAATGTTCTGGGGTGGTATGAAGCTCACTTCTTTATTTGAAAGAAGCACTTATTTGTTTCAATGTATGATGTACTGTGAATGATTTGAACCTTTTTTTGTGTGACTGGCAGCCACTGGAAGGGATACATCAATCAATTGTTTTAGAAGAATCAGAGTTCATACAACAACATACTTGAGAGTCTATAATCAATTTAGGAGATATTATGTCTGACAAAATATGCCCCCTTGGCATAATGTTGTCAGTAGTAGACTAATGTCATTGCTGCTTCCACTTGGTGTTGAAAATGGATAAAAATGTCTTAAGAAACTAAAGATAAAATCCACGGGCCAAATTTATGAAAGGTTTTGCATCACCCTTTACCACGCAAGGGGATGCAGGGTGACGCAGAACCTAAAATGAGATTTACCATGCCATTCAAGATCACCTTGTGTGGCCCTGCGGGGCTTGCTAAATCTAGAGTATCACAAGTAAGCACAAATAGCTGCCTTGCGCCACTCTGTGGCAGGGAGGTGTGCCATGGGTGGAGCGTTGGTGGTCCCAAGCATCCATCGATGGATTCTGACACATTCCCAGATTTGCCAAAACCGGTAGACCTGAGAATGATAAAAAATGTCTTTATTTCCCCTTGTTGCATTCTGCAGCGCACTTAGAAAGCGGAAAATGCCTCTGAGGATTGTTTTTGTGCAGGAAAGGTGCCTTCCTGCACAAAAACAATCCTGCCCACAATGCAGGCAGCCTTGCACTGTGCACTAGTCAGCACATTGTGTGCTAGTGCAGGAAGAGAGCAGGAATGTGCCACATAATGTTAAATACTGCGCATTCCTGCCCTCTCCCTTTCAAGCAGCACAGCGAAGTAGCTTGTTGCGTTGTACTGCAGGAAAATTAAGTAAATCTGCCCACAAACTTCAACAGCATTTATCAGCTTGAGACCCAAGGTCACAGCCATTTTAAGGGCCATGAAATGTTAAAAAGAAGAAGCAATGTATGTTAGAAATGGGGTTTCTGGTTGGCTCTAGGAAGAACTACAGAAGAAGAAGGACTGCCCTGCTGGACCCCTGACCTGCACTTGGACACTGCACTCTGGCGGACTGCACCAGCTGCACACTTGGGCTTCACCACAAGAAGGACTTTGCCTGGTGTCAACTGGTTCAAGGAGGGATTCCCTGTTTGCTACAGGTAAAAACGTGCTAACCAGAGTCCCTTGCACCAACTCCTGAAGAAAACAACCAGCTTACCACTGTCCAGTAGCCAAAAAGGAGTTTGCACCAGGTGCATTCTGGGAGTTGTAGTCCTCACCCTCAAGGAGCATCTCAGAGCTTCTGGAACCTTGGGGTGATCTGTGGACCTCAAAAGAACCTTAAAAGAACATCTGGAAAAAGATCCAGAATTTTGAGAAGTTTGGAGAACTTTTGGAAAAAAGCTCCACAGAGGGACCGACCTGCCGCGGCAACTCTGGCTGGCTTGCCTTAACCGCGACCCGGCCTGAATTTCAGGTTTGTCCCGCAAAGAAAATCTCCAAAAAAGTGACTAAATCCGAATGTAGGAAGCTGACCAGGACCTCCCAGGCAGTGTATCCTAAGAGGGCTCCAGGGACGTCGGTTCAAGATTCAGGTTTGCCCCGTCGAAGGATTTTCACCTGGAAAAAACAAGTGTCCGAAGATAAAAATCTCCCCCGAGGGCTCCCGTGACACGGATCCGGGGAAGAGATCCAGGAGGTCGGATTGGACTGGCAGATTCGTCCCGCTGAAGAAAATCTCCAGAAAAACGACTAAGGCCCAAGGTTAACTTTGACCAATGTTGTAGCCGAGCCGGGCTCCATCGCGGTCGACCTTAAACTTTGACTTTGCCCCAGTCGAGGTGCGACCAGATGACCAGATTTTTTTTCTTTTTTTCTATGCACTAGAAATCATTCATTCTTTAGAAATTCATATCTCCGGTTCCCCTTATCTGATTTTATTTGTTTTGGTGTAATTTTAAAGATAAAAATATTCCCTATTTTAATAATTTGATTTCGGATTTGTAAACTGTTTCCTGTGTTTTATTTAATTACTGTTTTGTGATACTTGAATGCTTCATGCTTTGTCTCCTAAGTTAAGCCTTGTCGCTCGTTGCCATGCTACCAAGGGTTGACCTGGGTTTAATTTACTGAGACCTAACTGGACCTAAGTGGAGGTTAGTGGCCTATTGCTAAGTGTAGGTACTTCCCTGCCCTTACCAATAACCCATTTTCCAACAATGTAATATTAATAATGGCCAAAAAATAAATCACACATCATTTCATTAAAAACACTTTCCCATCAAAATATTATGCCATGAGGCTAATTTGCTGCTGAAAGAAATACTGAACAATGAGAAGTGACAACACTTAGTGCAACAATTTGAATTATTGTGCATTGCCCAGCACTCTATTAGAAACAATGCAAGTCACATTACTGTATATATGAGGTACAAAACTACCCATCAACCCAAGAAGGACAGGTTATTCAACCACATTTGTGTGTGTGTCAGCCAGTGGCCAACGCACGCACACCCTCCCCGGTGAGGGCCACGACCACTGGCCGATACCAGGGAGGAATGTTTTATGTAAAAACCCCTGGGAGACACTTTTGTGTCTCTCCAGCCCCCACTCACCCATGGCATGCTGACGTCACACTTGATTTCCCCATTAGATCAGGAAGCAGCAGGTAAGGCCGCTTTCCACTCCAGTGGGGAAAACAGCCCAAAAGAGCCTCCCCAGCTTTCAGGGATGCCTCGGTTGAAAGGGAGACTCTCTGCTTTCAAGCAAGACCTTCCTGAAAGGGTTTCCGGCCATGGATCGTGGCCACGCTGTGATCCACTGCCAGGAAACACCACTAGGTATAAATATTATATATATATATATATAAATAGGTATATATACAGAGATCACTTTTGTCAATTCACTTATGGTAGTGTTGCGATGATTACTGTTGCACACAGAAAGTTTTGGGGTGATCAGTCAAGCGGGGGCAGAGAAAAAGGGGGGTCAAAAAAGTTGCATTTCCTATGTTAATTCAATAGGACCTTTAGACACGTTTACAGTCCAAACCACTGGATGGAATTACCAAATTTGTCAGAAAGCTAGCTTTTGGTATGCAGATTGTGCTTTTCTTTATTTGGTGCGAATCCGTTCAGTAGTTTTTGAGAAATATAGGGAAATTCAAATTTGTATATCTCTGGCCACGAAGTATTCACGAACAAAGATGAACTCTTGCAGGGAAATGCACAGCTCAGATTGGCTGCCGACACTTCAAACCAGGAAGTGTTGGCAGCCATCTTGGGACTCGACTTGAGCCGAGTCCCAGAAAAAAAGTAATAAAAAAGAAGTTAGGGTAGGGACACCCTGACCCCTTAGAACTGGTGGGGTCCCAGAGGGACACCCCCAGAGCAAAACAGCATTTTTTAAAATATTTATTTGCCCACGAATTCCTGATATTTGCGAAAAAGAAAAAAAGAACAAGCTCAGGCTCCTGTGCTTGTTTTCTATAGGTAGCAGGGTTGGCCTGGGTGCCTTAAACATTTTGTGTGTGGGGGCCCTCCCAGACCCCTAAAACCCGAGGGACAACCCCTCCCTGGAGTGGCCCGCACCCCCCCGCTGCCCTGGGGATCGCCACCTCCCGAGGGCTTTCATTGTTATGTATTTGGGGGGGCCCGTGGTCCCCTCGCTGCCCTATGGAGTGCCACCTCCCTAGGGTTGAGTTAATTATAATCTGCTGGCCCGGGGACCTTGGCCGCCAGGGACGATAAATGTGATTAATGTGGGGGGCTCTGTGGCCCCCGTGTCATGAGGACCACTACCCCGAAGGGCAAAAAGTAATTTATTTGTGGGGTCTGCGAGCCCCGCTGCTGCCCTGGGGACCACCACCCCCGGGGCAAATATTTAAAAAATAGAAAAGGGGTCCCTGTGGGACCACTGCGCCCCAAGGACCACCATCCCCCGGGGCTATTCTCATTGGAGGGGGGCAACGCAGACCCCCTCATGGAGCCTCTGATGGTCATTTGGGCTGGCTCCTGCTACGTTCCAGAGTGCCAACCCTGGGACATAGCTGTTTGCTGTTGCTTGGCTGCAGCTCTGCAGCCAAGCCAAGCCACAGCAAACACTTCAAGTTTTGACAGCGGGACCTGTAAAACAGGTCCCTCTGCCAAAATCCAAAGATTTTTGTCAGAGCAGCTCCGTGCTTGCTGATGCAATGGCTTCTCCCACAGTGCCAGGTAGCCCGTAAATGGCTTTTTATTTTATTTTTAAAAATAATAATAAATACATAAATAAGGAGGGACCAGATAGCCCACAAAGTGCAGATTTTTTTTTTACAAAAAGCATAGCTCAGAGTGAAGGTTGCAGACTTTCATACTGAGCTTTAGGGGTTTGAGTCCAGCTGGACTAATTTCTATTTTTTTAAAACTATATTTAAAAAAAACAAAAACATATTTTATTTCAAAATTGAGGCAAATACCTCATTCTAGTATATCAGACATCAAAGCCTAAAAAACTAACTCTCTCTTCCTCTCTCTTTTTTTCACTCTCTCTTTCAATCAATTCTCCCACTCAGACACTTACGCACCCACTCACAGAACTACTCACTCATGCATCCACTCATAGACCCACTCAGACACTCAAGCACCCACTCATAGAGCCAGTCATACTCTCATGAACTCACTCGGAGCCCCAGTGAGACCCTCACGCACCCACTCAGACCACCTCAGACAGTTACGCACCCATCACACACCCACTCAGACCATCACACACCCACTCACAGACACACTGACACCCTGATACACCCACACACAAACCCGCACACAAACTGGCACACCTACTAAAACACTAATGTATGCACTCTCACACCCAGACAGACACTCTGACAGCCACTATTACCCCAGATACAACCTCTCACACCTTTTCCCACACCCAGAGAGGCCGCAGCCAACTTCCACCGGGCATGCACAAAGGGCTGTGCACAGCAATGGTTTGGGTGGCTAGCGGGTTGGCCGCAGGGATGGGCTGCTTTTATGTAGCAATACAATTGTCAAGATAACTCTTGTCATTATGTTCCTGCTAACGAAAGAGATCAGACTTTTGCCTAGTGGAAATTTTGACATCATAAAGTAGAGCAGAAGGTTTGCATGCCTGCTGCAAAGAACAGATCTGTATTTTATGTAAATAGCTGAGTAGATTAATAAAGCCAGCCATTACCTGCACTTCAAAACAGATGAAATGTAGGTACGAGGTGGGCTAATGAGAGATGAAGGGCACTTTTGATGAGTGGTAGTGAGGGAATCGGAGGGGCAGGTCATGGGAGGGGGAGCCCCAAAAATGATTGTCACACTCAGCGCCACCAGCACTAAAGGCTGTGATGATGGGTATATGTCAAGGTGAAGTAGTAGCGTGTCTATTTTGTTATTTTCAGTGTCTTCAGAGAATCTACTGATTGAGGGAAGAAGCGAAGGAAAGGTGACTGACATTTACTGTTGCACACATCACACATGCACACCCACCAGCATTTTTGTGACCATATCTGCATTCTCCCTTAGGCTAGTGCTTTAGAGGGACAGGGATCAGAGACTGAGGCAGCAGATACTGAGACAGCATCTGAGGGAAAGGACTATGGAGCAGAATCTAAGAGTGATTTTTCAGTCAGTTGAGTCCCATCCAACGACTTCCTCTTCCAGTGATTCTGAGGGAGACGATGAGGATAGTTGTACTGTCCCTTCGTAAGCAGAGTCTGTTCCGTGGGACAAAAGCAGGTTAGCTCAACTCAGAGAGCAGGTGTTTGCAGCAGCAAGCACCTACAGAATGCTCTCTTGGCAGCCCCCCATTTTGGTTCGGCACCAAATTCCACCTTTTACTGGTGACGCTGGATGTAATGTCGATATAGCCAGCTTTTTGCCATTGTTGGCTTCCTTCTGAAAATTGTGCAGCAAGCAAGTTTGCATGCTGAATAATTTCTGAGGGAGTATAGAGGCACTCTAGGACCCTGTTCTAGGGCACACCAGTGGACTCCCACTTCAGTGGCAGAGTTGAAGATCCTTTTGGGCCTTATGCTCAAAACAAGGTAAGTGTAGAAACCCACCATGTAGTCCTACTGGAGGACTTGCACGATTTGGGTAACCCCATCTTCGCAACAGATATGAGCAGAGATTGTTTTTTTGCATTTCAATGACAATTCTGCTGGATTGTCCCATGACCATCCCTGATGTGTAAGTGTTCACTACAATTTATGATGAGAGCACTTCCCTCATCACGGTTTAGGGTCAGTTGGCCGAAGTCCGCAAGCCAACTTGTATACTTGATTACAATAAGTGCATGGGTGGAGTGGACAAGAACGACTAGGTTCTTCAACCATACATTGCGAGTTGTAAAACTTGTGCTTGGTACAAGAAACTGTTTACCTACCAGATCCAGAGGGCAACATACAATGCGTATGTTGATTATCGTCAGACAACCAGAAGAAGACTCATGTCTTTCCTTGACTTTCAGTTGTCTGTGATCGAAAGCCTCACTGCTGCTACAGAAGCAGCATCCTCCACTTCATATGTTCTGAGGATGTGGCAAGGCTGCAGGAATGACACTTTGCTGATCGCATTCCTAAAACACACAAAAAGGATTGATCCTGTTGTTGATATAAAGTGTGCTCAAAGCAGGGAAAGAGACAAGAGAGTCATGTTTACCGTCCCCAGTGCCCATCTCAGTTAGCCCTGTGAGGTGGAGCTGCCATTGGGTAAACTTTTCAATGCCTGTGTGTCGGAAATGGTGCACTGTGCATAGATACCTAACATCCATGGGCCACTATTTTGTTTAGCAAGCAGCCACAGGATTTTTGTTCATTTACTTCAGGAAATCATGGACTTCCTTTATTCACCGTCAGAACGTGGTAGGTGTTCTGTTCGATGATTTACGTTACCGTGATTATAGTCCAAAAACTGCAAATACTAGTGGACAGAACATATGCCATGCTGTCAAGGAGTACCCTTTGTGGCAAAATGTTAAAGGCGTGACAGAATTTTGAAGTGCTTGTTAGGAAAATTATGTATGCTATATAAGGACCGCCCTGATTGCCAACGAGAACCAGACTATGGGGGTTATTCTAACTTTGGAGGAGTGTTAATCCGTCCCAAAAGTGACGGTAAAGTGACGGATATACCACCAGCCGTATTACGAGTTCCATAGGATATAATGGACTCGTAATACGGCTGGTGGTAAATCCGTCACTTTTCCGTCACTTTTGGGACGGATTAACACCTCCTCCAAAGTTAGAATAACCCCCTAAGTGTAATAAGTCAAACAAATAAACTGTGGACATATTGACCAACATTTCTACTTGTTTGAAATTGTGCAAACTGAATTTGTAGCTTCAATTTCAAATCAAAAGTAGAAATGTTGGTGAATGAGTCCCATGGGATATTTGTTTGGATTTTTAGAGACCTTAGGTAGAATTCACCATAATGTTTGCTTTAGCTTTGATGGTAGATATGCTCGCTCAGTTCAGTTAATTTAGCATAGTAAGTGCGCTGATGGTACATGTTTTCTTGAGTTTCAAGTAGCTAGGTATGGAAGGCATTGGCATAGGTTTACTTGCCAATTATACAGGATTAAGTAGGGACTGTGGGGCCGGATGTACAAAGCTTTTTTCTTGTCACAAATGATTCTGCGAATTCTGCGAGTTTGTGACAAGAAAAAAAGCATTTTGCGATGCACAGACCCAGTTTTGCGATTTAGTAATCTATTTACTGAATCACAAAAAGGGTTTGCGAGTTGCAATTAGGAAGGGGCATTCCTTTCCTAATTGCGAGTCGCAGTGCAATGTATGATTGTTTTGTGACCATGAATGAGGTCACAAGACAATCGCAGTTAGCACCAATTTCAAATTGGTGTTAACCCATTCGCAAACGGGAAGGGGGCCCCATGGGACCCATTCCCCTTTGTGAATGGATGCAAAAATGAAAAGAAAACTTTTCTTTTTTTTAAAATGCATCTCGTTTTCTTCTAAGGAAAATGGGCTGCATTTAAAGAAAACACTGCTTTATTTAAAAACAGTCACAGACATGGTGGTCTGCTGTCCCAGCAGGCCACCATCCCTGTGAGTGCGGCCATTCCCAATGGGGTCGCAAATTGCAACCTACCTCAGGAATATTTATAAGGTAGATAATTTGCGAACCACATTGGGAATTGCAAACAGTGTTGTTGACATCAGGTTTTGCAACTCGCAGTTTGCTAGTCATAGAACCTGATATTTGTTCATGTGGTCCCTGGTGAGGACAGAGACATGAACGGGTAAGAAAAGTGTACGGTAGGTGTGCTTTCCCAGGGTATTGCGCAGGTAGAAAGCAGATAGCAAAGGTAGCACAGATCATATCATCTCCACCTATGGATTCTAATCCATTGGTGCCCCTCTCAAACTGAATCACTATGTCACATACGGGTCAGGATTTGACCTGCTTGCCATGTTCATCCTCCGTCACAACTTAGAAGATGTTCGATTCGCTGTATGATAAGTGCATTACAGTCACAGCACTGCACATAACGGTGACTGGGAAATATGCTACGTTCTCATGGACTACCCTGTGTGGAAAATACTACCCTTCTTCATAGTTTATGATATTCTCTTTAGGGAACTTTGTGAAAATTCCACAGCATGTCTGCCTTAGTTTGAAAGGTAGATGTGCTCACTCAGTTTGATGAATAGGCCTCATAGGGCATTTTCGGACATCCCTAGCTTGGATCCACAAACTGGATGGAGTTGGATTTAGCACAGGGAGTGCACTAAAGGTGCATGAAAGACACGTCTTCCTGAGCCTCATGTGGCTGTCATGGGAGCCAATAGTAAAGGTTTCTTATGTATGTGTTTGGTAATTTTCAGGAAGAGGAGGTGGTTACTTGACAGGTGGTAAATTGTAGTCAAACTTATTCTGTCTTGTGGCATATGAATGTGATGGGCCTTTGCCTGGCAGCGGTAAGTTGATGTGAGTGCAATGATCAGTTGGATTGGGCCCATGGCCGGTGGTATGAAAGTGGTATGTGTTGGGCAAGAATGGCATGTGAATGGACCATAAAGCAGTTGGTGCTGTGAAGAGGCTTCATTGCTCACCTATAGGAGACTTGGTTTCAATATTCAGACACTTTCATAAGTATTTATGCTTTGAAACCAGAATATCTAGAGGTGCTAGTAGTGGATTAACTTCACCATACTAGTGTACCAAGGAAGTCTAAGGGTGCAAGACTCGTGTCGCTCTTACCAGTTTTTCTTCATCCAAAATCCCCTGCAAATCACAGACTTTGCTTTAAAAAACAAATTTTCCTTTTATCTACATGGGGGAAAGTCCTGGAATCTGCAGGCACACACAAATTTCCTACCATCCAGCGTTCCCCTAAGTCTCCAGAAAAATGTTGCCTCACTTGTGTGGGTGAGCAAGTGCCAGCTACAGGTAAGGGCCCAAAACGTGGTGTAGATACATCACAAAACAACCCAGTTTTGTAAGGCGGGCACCTTCATTCTTGGTCCTAGGGAAACCTACCAAACCCAGATATTTCTGAAAACTAGACACCAGAGAGAGTCCACGGAGGTGTGGATTGTGTGAATTCCTCTAAATTTTCCTACACAGAATACCGTGCAAAAGTGAATAAAACCACAATTTTTCCTTGCATTACTGTCACGTAATAAATGGAAATGTGCAGGGATCCACAAAATTCCTACCATCCAGAGTTTCTCCAAGTGTCCTGATAAAAACGCTGCCCCACCTGTGTGCCTGTGCCTAGTGCCCACGTCAGGAATGGATCACCCCAAGGTCAACATTAGCTCTCATACAGGACTATCATTGACCCTTGTGATATCCATTCCTGTCATGGGCACTGGGCCCAGGCACACCAGTGGGGTTGCGTTTTTATCGGGATAAGTTGGGGAATGCTAGGTAGTAAGAAGTGCGTGGATCCCTGCATATTGCTGTAATTTATGTCACAGAAATGCAAGCAAAAATTGAGTTTTTGTTCAATGTCTTACATTTTGAGGGTATTCTGGGTAAAAAAAAAAAAACTTTGGGGAATCCAAACAAGCGATTTCTCCCTAGACTCCCCTTGATGTCTACTTTTCAGAAATGTCTGAGTTTGATAGTTTTCCCAAATGGTCCCCAGCCCCAGGACTAATTAGTACACCCACCTTAGTTCGTTTTGGGCCCTTCCCTGTTGTGGGCACTTAGCCTACTCACGCAAGTGATGTACTATTTTTATAGGGAGACTTGGGGGAATGGTGGGTGAAAGGAAATTTGCGGCTTCTCTCAGAATCCAGAGCTTTCCTTTACCAAAATATGATGAAAAAGTGTTTTTGGCCACATCCTGGATTCCCCTAGTTGTCTAGTTTTTAAAAAGGTACAGGTTTTGCAAAAAAACATGTTCATTTTTTGTGTGAAAATGTGATGTGTCCACTTTGCGTTTTGGGGCGTTTCCGGTCACGGGCATTAGACCTTCCCACACAACTGAGGTATCATTTTATTTAGGAGCCTTGATGTAATGCTGTGTGGAAGGAAGTTTGTGGCTCCTCTCGGATTCCAGAACTTTCAATCACTGAAATGTAAGGAGAAAATGTTTTTTTAGCCAAATGTTGACGGCTGCAAAGGATTCTGGCTGGCAGAACCAGGTGAGAGCCCCACAAGTCACCTCATCCTGGATACCACTAGGTGTCTAGTTTTCAAAAAGGTACAGGTTTGCTAGGATTCCCTAAGTGCCGGCTGGGCTAGAGCCCAAAACCCACAGCTAGGCACTTTGCAAAAAAACATGTCCATTTTCATTGTTTCCAGAATTCACAGAAACACACAAACTCATATGTGGGGGCCATTTCCTAGAATGTCAGTTGTTTTATTATAAAACACCCCTTTGTCCCAGACACGTTAGAGGGAGATTCCAGCCAGATGACCTCAACTGTATGATGATTGCTGAAAGCTTCACTACAGCTACATGCTTAGACGACCGAGCCCTGATCCAGGTGGGGACGGTGTCTTTTTAGACTTCAGGCGTTTTCTTCAGGTATGAGGGATAATGTTCTCCCGGGGGAAACCTGAAGGGCAGATTAGTCTTAGTATGCTGTGCTCATACTTTGCGTAGGTGAGGGGTTATAGATCCACCCCCATGTTTAGACAGCATGGTAGGACTGTTTTTGTGTTTTACATTTTTAGTCACATGCCTGCTCCTATTTATTTTTATCATTTTCATTATTGCTATGCATATGCTTTTATCTAAGAGGCAGATATTTTAATAATGCTTATTTAAATATATACTGCCTTTGTTGTCTTTGCATGAGTGAGTTCTTGGTAACTGAGAGAACGGGATGTGATCTGATGTACCATGATTCCCAGGGGAGTCTATCTTACCACGAGCTTCATTGCCACAATCATCTCGGTCAGAGATGGGGCGCTGCTAGTGAGCCGGAAACCCAGGATTAGGCCGACAGGTGTCACATGGTGTGGAATTGTACTCAGTACCCACAATCCAGGCGATCCTACCTCCCAAATGCAGTAGCCTCATTACCCTAATGAGAACCTATGCAACAGAAGAAAGTTTGGGACTCCTCTCAGATTCAAAAACTTTCCATAATCGAAATGTGAGTTAAAAGTGTTTTTTAAGCTACATTTTGAGGTCTGGAAAGGATTCTGGTTGACAGAACCTGCTGAGAGCCTCACAAGTTACCCGATCCTGGATTCAACTAGACATCTAGTTTTCAAAAATGTACAGGGTTTCTAGGTATCCCTCAGTGCCGGTTGAGCTAGCGCCAAAAATTCACAGCTAGACACTTTGGGAAAAAAGCATCTGTTTCCAGTAGAAAACTGTGATATGTCCACATTGCATTTTGGGGAGTTTCCTGTTGCGGGCACTAGACCCTCCCACACAAGTGAGGTACTATTTCAATTGGGGGACTTGGTAGAATGCTGATAGATGGAAGTTTGTGGCTCCCCTCAGATTCCATAACTTTGCAGCACCAAAATGTGACAGAAATGTGTTTTATAGACAAAATATGAAGTTTGCAAAGGATTGTGAGTGGCAGAACTTAGTGACAGCCCCACAAGTCACCCCATCCTTGATTCCCATAGATGTCTAGTCTTCAAAACTGTACAGGGTTCCTAGGTTTCCCTAAGAGCTGGCTGAGCTAGACCCCAAATCCAAAGCTAGGCACTTTGCAAAAAAATGCGCCTGTTTTCAGTGTGAAAATGTGATGTGTCCATGTTGTGTTTTGGGGCATTTCCTGATGCGGGCACTAGGCCTACCCACATAAGGGAGGTACCATTTTAAGGTGGAAGGACATTTGTGGCTCCCCTCACATTTCAGAACTTTCCATCATCGAAATGTGTTGTTTAGCCACATTTTGAGGTTTGTAAATAATTCTGGGTGACAGAACCTGGTAAAAGCCCCACGAGTCACCCTATCCTGGATTTCCAGAGTTGTCTAGTTTTAAAAAATATTGAGGTTGCTAGGTTTCCCTAGGTGCCGGCTGAGCTAGAGGGCAAAATCTAAAGCTAGGTACTTTGCAAAAAATGCATCAGTTTTCAGTGGAAAAATGTGATGTGTTCATGTAGCATTTTGAGGTGTTTCTGATTGTGAGCACTAGGCCTACCCACACAAGTGAGGTACCATTTTAATTTGGAGACCTGGAGGAATAGAAGAACAAATGTTACTGCCAATTGTCTTTCTTTATGTTTGTGCCTTTCAAATGTAAGACAGTGTGTAAGAAATAAGTTAGTTTGAGAAATGCTCTTTAATTCACATGCTAGTATGTGTATCCCTGAATTCAGAGATGTTCAAATAACCACTGCTTCTAAACTCCATATCTTGTGTCCATTTCAGAAATACATAGGTTTCCTTGATCCTTATTTTTCACTTGTTATATTTTACTAAATTAATTGCTGCATAACCATTAAACAATGAAAACCCATTGCAAGGTGCAGCTCATTTATTGGCTCTGGGTACAGTGGGTTCTTGATGAACCCAGGTACCCTTCATATGCTCGCAACCAGAAGGGTCCAGCAGACATAACGGTATATTGCTTTTGAAACTCTGCCACAGCTGGAAAACGTTACAGAAGAAAATATGAACAGAAATGGCCGTTTTTTAAACTCAATTTCAATATTTTTTTATTTCAACTGTTACTTTCTACAGGAAACCCTTGAAGGATCTACACAAGTGACCCCTTGATGAATCCAAAATTCTGACTACTTTTCAGAAATGTTTAGCTGTCCGGGATCCACCATTGGTTTTTCACCCATCTCTCTCACTAAGTGGAAGGAGGCTAAAAGCAGAAAAAGTAAAAATGGGGTATGCCCCAGTAAAATGCAAAAAAATGTGCTGAAAAGTTTGGTTTCTGATTCAAGTCTGCCTGTTCCTGAAAGCTTGGAAGTTGGTGATTTTTGCAGCGGAAATCGTTTGTTGATCTCATTCTCAGAGAAAAAAACAGATGCTTTCTTCTGTAGCACTTTTTATCCCATTTTCCCCAAAAATCCAAAATTGTAGTTGTATTTTGGCTCATTTCCCTGTCTTCTCCTGTGGAACACACAAATTCTGGGTACCTTTAGAATACCCAGGATACTGGAAAAAAGTAAACACATTTTCCATGGATAGCTTATGTGGACAAAAAGGTATGGGGGCCTAAGTGCTAACTACCCCAAATAGCCAAACAAGGACCCAGCCCTGGGGGAGAAAAGGCCCAGCAGCTAATGGGTAATATTATGAACAACATAAGTCCTACCAGGTATCATTATAAATTAAAATAGATACACCTATTCAAAAACTGTAATCTGAACTAATTAGAAAAATATGTATTTGTATAACATTTGGGGAAGACTTTATTCAATGCAATTGATTTATTTATAAAATTAAAATGAAACACATTACAAATATGAAATATATATTCCATATAAAACAACTTTGCACTGTGAAGTAAGTGATCACCCAGTGAGAGTGAAGAAATACAAAAAGAATGACTTTATCAGAAAAAAAGGTGGTAGACAAAAATAGCCAACAAACTATTATTTAAATTAGTTATACAAGCAAATACAAATGTAGAAGATTCATAATATTTGATTACAACTTCATGAAATTCTTTTTGCTACATATGTTGATAATGTATCAAAACTCTAGGGAGAACTCTAGGGTTATCATCAGGATAAAATTGATTTTAGAGAACATGGTAGATTCTACAATGTGTAAGAATATATACACTTATAATTACATGTTGTATTGAGCAAAATTACCCGGCTACCATATGTAGATGTATACCTAAAAATAAAGTATACACTAGATTATGGCAGAGGGCAGGAGGAAGTGCTGTGTGCATTTTATGAATGAGTGAATAAACCATGCGACTTACAAAGTCAATAGAAAAGAGTCAGCAAGGAGAAGAAAACCTGGAAAGGTAATGATGGCACGTAGGAGGCAGCATGTAAAGGTTCAATCAATCACTGCCAGGTTATGTCTATTAATGCACTTACTTGAATTGGGGAACACCACTATGCCCAAATAATGTGTTGGCAGAGTGAAGGCAAATAAATCCAGGCAGAAATCAGAAAGAAATGTACACTAAGCCTGAGAATGTAAGGATAGGATTTGGTCCACAAGGCTTGAATTCTTAGGGGCATATTTATACTCTGTTTGCGCTGGATTTGCGTCGTTTTTTTTTACGCAAATCTGACGCAAAACTAACTCCATATTTATACTTTGGCGTTAGACCCGTCTAGCGCCAAAGATCTTGGAGTTTGCGTCATTTTTTAGCGTGGACACCTTCCTTGCGTTAATGATATGCAAGGTAGGCGTTCCCTTCTAAAAAATGACTCTGAGGCATGTGCGCCGTATTTACACTCCCGGGCAAAAATTACGCCCGGGAGTGGGCGGGTCAAAAAAAATGACGTCCAACCGCTTTAGCGTCATTTTTTAACACCTGGTCAGGGCAGGCGTTAAGGGACCTGTGGGCTCGGAAGGAGCCCAGAGGTGCCCTCCCATGCCCCCAGGGACACCCCCTGCCACCCTTGCCCACCCCAGGAGGACGCCCAAGGATGGAGGGACCCATCCCAGGGAACTTAAGGTAAGTTCAGGTAAGTATTTTTTTTTTTTTTTTTGGGTGGCCTGATTTGTGCCCCCCTACATGCCACTATGCCCAATGACCATGCCCAGGGGACATAAGTCCCCTGGGCATGGCCATTGGGTAAGGGGGCATGACTCCTGTCTTTGCTAAGACAGGAGTCATTTCAATGGGGGTTGGGAGTAAAAAAAAATGGCGCAAATCGGGTTGAGGCGAAAATTTTGCCTCAGCCTGACTTGCCCCATTTTTTGACGCCCAAGCTCCATTTTCCCCTACGCCGGTGCTGCCTGGTGTAAGTCATTTTTTTTGACGCACACCAGGCAGCTCCGCCGGCTAACGTCATTCCATAAATAAGGCTCCCGCATGGCGCTTTGGAATGGCGTTAGCCGTCGTTAAATTTTTTGACGCACAACTGCGTTGGCGCAGTTGTGCGCCAAAAAGTATAAATACGGCCCTTAGTGTTTTTAAAAAAAGAGCCACAGTAAATAAGGAGGGGCCCCCGGAAAAAAAAGACAGCCTGTTAAATTAATAAAAGTTGAGTCTAGAGTCAAATTGGTGCAAAAAGTTTATCCGTATGGTACGACTGACAAATCTTTAGTGGAAAAAAAACTAAAAGGCACAACCAGGGAACAAATCCACCTGCCAATAACAGGAATCCACGCAATGTAGTACTCCAATAACAGACAAAAGGCCCACGTCATGACAAAAGCATAAAGAAAGGACTGCAGGTAGGATAGATGGCAACCACACGAGAAGAGCTCACCTCAGGACAGAAGGCAAAAAAAAAGAGGACTGGAACAAAAAATTACAGAATAGTGTGGTAAAAAGCTCATAGATTGCTGTTAGAAATATTAAATATTTAATTGGACATGAAAGAAAGCAAGAATTATACAGTACATCCATAAAGGTATTTGATAATTGCATTCCTCCCAAAATATGATTGATTTATGCACATAGGTGAAAAAACAGAGGTTGCGTGGGTGTCAAAAAGAAATTGAGACACATCGGTAAGAATCAAGGGGAAATACTCAACAATAATACATAGTATGAATCCAAGAGTTTCAAATCATTGTTTAGTAAAAAACAAGCAGTGATATTCAACAATAGTCCACCAGGTGAAAGTAAAAATTTAAGGCCAACCACAATGGACCTTGAGTAGGATACTGGCACCGAGTTTGTCCCAGTTGAAATTTTACCATCTGACTTAGTCGTTCTTTTTCGGAGAAAAGTCCTCATTGACGGGTCAGTTTGCCAGCTAGATCTGAACAGGGGCTTATTGATGGCAACCAGCTGTTGCACAGGAACAAGGTAGGAGCCTTGGCTCCACCAGGAGGTTTGAGGCTCTCGATATTGACTTTGGGAAACTCAGAGTGGGCAAAGTCCAAAGTCCAGGTCTAGGAATGTATTGTCATTGCTTGGGGTGCATTGGTCACAGTGAAATCCTCTACGTTTGGACTTTTTTTGGAAGTTGGGATACTTTCAGTGGGGGAAACCAGCACGTTGAGTCTATCCTGCAGTTTGGCAACCGCGGCTCAGCGGTGCCCTGATGGTAGCCTTTGATTACTTTTGAAAACTTTTAGAAAACATTTCTAAGTGTCTAGTCTTGCCCTTTTTGAAGGGGTAAAGAGTACATTCTAACAGCTGCTCAGTGTCTAGGAACTTTTGGGCAATACTCGTGGGTTAGGATTTAATCTCCCTGAAGCCACCAGCAGGGCCCAGGGCAAATCCAGTTGGAACTCGTCAGTTGGGGTCAGCAGAGATTTGGGCTTTTGCAACTTTTGTGTTCTTGAAGCTGAACAGGAGGCAAGCCAACTAGCCCCTGGGGTCATCTCTCCTGTGATTTGTGCATGAGGGGGAGCAGGGAGTATTGCTCCACAGGTTCAACAGCAGGCATAATTCTTCTGTTTTCCACAGGTCCATAGGTGTTCTGAGGAAGGTACTAAGGGTGTCACTGTTATACTCACTACCAGCCTGCAGGTGGGAGATACTACTGACCACTCCCTAACATGTTGAAAAATAGTTCTCATGGATGCCCCTACCTACTTTTGCAGCATTTCCTGTGTGTTTTTCTATAAATTATCCTACAGTGCCTCTCTCTACCTAAAATCTGTATGGCTGAAACTTTATTCCCTTGTGCAGACCTCTGGGTACACATCTAAGGTGAATCCCAGGAAATTGAGAAACTCCCTGCAAGTTCTGAGAAAGGTTTTTTACCTCACTGGGACTGATACTCCTCTGGCGAATTGGACAGTTGTGGGGAGGCCTAGCTGAGTGTTACAGCTGCCTTTTATAGAGGATGTTCACTTGTACAGCTGTTGGAACATCCCCCAGGCCATCCTGTCAGGAGAAGGCTCCCAGCGAAACACTCTTTTGTTCTCTTTTGTCTGGGAGTCATATTGCCTCCTTGCATAGAGCCAGCTTACTGCCAGGTCACAGTTGGGAATTACCTCTGAAAAGGCTACTAAAGGCTGTGGGCAGAAAATGGCAACATTCTAAAACTGCATTTTCAAAATAGTATTTTAAAATCTGACTTGACCACTTAATTGTATTTAAAATAACTACTCATTTTAGTTAGCTATTCTCAAACTCAAGTTATATGTTATAAGATGTTAGGAAAGTACTGGGATACTTTATATGGAAGAGCCAGCCTTGCCACAGTGTAAATTGACTTGAAAGATTGTTCACTGCCAGGGCATGTGAAATATTAAGTACAGATATGCTATTTTTTAAATACCAGGCACCCTGCACTATGTGCATTTAGGGCCCATCTTAGAGGAGCCGTATAAGTATTGAAAGGAAGGTTTAGGCCTGACATAAGGCATATTTTGACAGGTCGAACTTGCAAATGAAGAATTCCCAGCTAGGCTGCAGTGGCAGGCCTAAAGTCATGTTTTCACTTGTCACTTAAGTGGTGGCACAATAAGTGCTGCAGTCACTAGTGACATTTACTTTACAGGCCCTAGGTACACAGAGTACCATACATTACGGCCCAATAGGTAAGGAAAATATGTCAATCAGGGATTAGCCTATTCCACACGTACTTAGAGGTCAAAGCACATACACTTGGCACTGGACCTCAGCATCCCAGTGTACAGTCCACACACCACAGCCACTGTTTTTAGACTAAAGTTCCTGGCTGAATGGACTACATGAAATACTGGAATAACATGAATGGAATACATTGACTTAATCCATGTGCTGCTGCTTAATACCAACCTCAGCTCTTTTCCTGTCTCTCATTCACAGTTTGGCTCTTTTCCGTATACAGTGATTATGCTTTGTTTAGACACCAATTGAGGATTTATTCTCTTAGATAAATTAAATAGTTATACTTGTACTGTGGATTATTGCAGAGTAACATTGCTTGTTCTTTACTTATGTGTTTAAACTACGGTTGGAAACTCTCAAAGTCATATTAAGGCCCATATTTATACCTTTTTAACACTGCGGTTGCGTCATTGTTTACGCAAAAGCGGTGCAAACTTAGAAAAAAAATTGTATTTTCTAAGCTTGCACCGCTTTTGCGTCAAAACGTGGGGCAAATACAGCGCTAAAAAACTATAAATATGGGCCTAAGTATTATTGTTGTGTATTACCGCTTGTTCAACACCGATGTTTCTCAATCACTGTTTGACACCCACACAACCTCTGCTTTTTTCACATAAGCCAAATATAATTTTTGCTTTTGTTCTCTTATTTTAATTGCATTTTTTAAGGATTACAGTTATACAAAAACCCTTATACCTATACCGTACAATATTTGTTTTTCCATCATGTGCCACTAATTAATTAATCTTTTTAACAGCAATATATGATGTATGTATTTTTATCATGCACACACTGTTACACTTGGCATACTTGCATGGTTTCCCCTAACTTTTTGCCTTCTGAACTCTTGTTTTTCTGATCTCATTATTGCTGAATTTAGAATTCTGTACACTTTACCACTGCTGACCATTGCTAAAGTAGAGGTGCTCTGTACTCTAAATATGGTGATTTTGACTTATCCACATTTGGTATAGTTAATTTACTGTATCTCCCTGCTAAAGTGCACTATATGTGCCCAGGGCCTGTAAAATAAATTCTACTAATGGGCCTGCAGCGCTGATTGTGCCTCTCACTACAGTAGTCCTTTAAACATGCCGTAGGCCTGCCACTGCAGAGCCTGTGTGTGCAGTTTTAAATTGTCATTTTGGCCTGGCAAGTGAACCCACTTGCCAGGCCCAAAGCTTCCTTTTTAATTCATATATGTTGACCCTAGGGCAGGCCTAGTTCACCCCAAGAGCAAGGTGCAGTGTATTTAAAAAGTTAGATATGTACTTTTAAGTATAACATGTCGTGGTAGTGAACAACCTCTAAATTCGCTTTCCATTTTTACAAGGCCTAGCTCCCCCATAGGTTAACATTGGGGGTTATCTTGAAGCAGCCTTTAACAGTAACTTTCAATTGGGAAAAGATAGAAATTTGGAGCTTGGTGTACCTGGACTCACAATTTAAAATCACAATTTATGGTGAAGTTGGATTTTAAATTGTAAGTGTGAAAATGTCATATTTAGAAATCTGGCATTTTCTGACATTCTGTGCCTCTGCCTGTCACTGAATATGAGTCTGGGGAGGATGACAACTGGGCTTTGTGCATTCCCTCAGACAGTCACATACAATGAGATCAGATGTGACTTGATGGGCCTTTATGGGACATTAACTGGCTTAATGGGGGAAGCGCTTAAAACTTCCTCACTTACAACTGAATAGGACTATGTCTCTGCCCACACAAAGGGCTGCATAACTCCCATAGAGTGTCTGGAGCCACAGAGGGAAGGGCAGGGACCTTGTGATCTTCAAAGGCCTCTTTGCAGTCTCCCCATCTTCAAAGGCACATTTGGGTATAAGTACTGGACCTCAAAAATCAAACCTCTGCTGGAATCAAGAACATTCTGCCAGGAAGGACTTCTGTGCTGCCAGGAAGGACTGCCACTCTGCTAACCACATTGCTATATTGGCCTTCTGCTTGCTGTGTGCTGTAGGAGGGACTGCCACTTTGCTACTTGCCTTGTTGTGTTGGCCTTCTGCCTGCTGCTTTTTGCCTGGAATGAGAAGGACATGACCTGTTCTCTACATTCTTGAACCCAAGTTCTCCAAGAGCCAGCTGACTGAACTCCTGTTTTCTGAAGTCTCAGGGACACAAAAGACTTCCACCCAACCAGATCCTGCACCTTGGCTCTGCCATCTGCGAGTCTACCCTGCCAAGTGATACCATGCCAGTCTTGGTCCCTTGGAAGTGGGCCTAAGGTGCTCTGTCCTCTCTGGTCCTCACCGGAACAACTGCAGAGCCTTGCAAAGCAATGCTACTGAGACCCCACACCAGGATTTAAGGTACTGTGTTCAGCGGGCCTGAGTGGATTCCTGTATCTGGCCACACTCCATAGCAGTCAGCCTGAGCTCTTGATTTTGTCCTAATCTGGCGCAGCCAGATAACCACAGTTGTCGCTTTGCATCTTTATGCGTTATTTTTACCTAAATATTTCAAATTGCATATCTCAGGGTATACTGATTGGATTTTTGTTTTTTTTGGTCTTGTTTTACTTAGATAAATGTTATCTTTTTTGCTAAACTGGTGGGGAGTCTTTTTGTGGTGTTTTCCACTGTGTTACTGTAATTTAAGTGTTCCACAAATACTTTACACATTGCCTCTTAAGTTAAGCCTGACTGCTCTGTGCCAAGCTACCAGAGGCTAAGCACAGGTTAATTTAGGGTGTGTATCTTACTTACCCTAAATAGGATTGTTGTTCCTTACTTGGGCAGTGTGCGTACCTCTGCCAACTAGAGCCCTAATTTCTGTCACGCACACTAAGGGGATATATTGCCAATTTAATGGATTCCTTATCTGCTATTCCAACCATTCCAACCAGTCCTCTTTTCATTTTTCCTTCTGTCCTGAGATGAGCCTTTCCCATTCCTGTAGTTACCACCTTGCCTATTTTTAGTGCTTTGTTTATGTCTTTGGCATGATAGGGTCTGTGTTACTTTGAAAGGAGTACTTCTATATTGCAAGGATTTTTCTTCCACGTACACAGCCCATTGTTATATGGATTCCCCAATTGTGCCACTTGGATTTTTGCACAAGAATGATTTCAGATATAAATCTACATAGAATAGCCAGGTAATTTTGTTCAATTCAAAATACGAGGCCCTATTATTACTTATCAAAAACGTATTCTTTAACATTTAGTTGTATTCATATATTTTCTTACAAATTGTAGGATCTAGTGCACAGAAGTCTGTGCCGTATTGGGAGCTCCTGTCATGCTCCGTGGCTAATGCTGAGGCTCCGGAGGCATCAGAGGAGAAGCACGCTTTCAGAGGACGCGCTTTGTGAGCTGCTTGGCTCCTAAAAGCTCTGAGGGAGCGTTTGTACCGCTCTACAGGCGGGAGGCAAAGTGCAAAGGATTCCCAGAAAGTCTTCGGCATACAAAAGCTTGTACTGCCCGTGGCCCCCCCTCACACCCCACTTTGTGTACATCGCCTCAGAGCCATGGATGAACTGCATCAACAAAAATATATGGCAGTTTAAGAGATAAGAGAGTGGAGGGGGTGAGGCATTATGATGTGCAACGCAAAGCACTTAATAGAGGCACCACACCTGCCCCGGTGAGGGTGTCATTAGGCTCTCTCGCTGGGTCAATGGTAGCCTGGATTGCTACAGAAGCAGCTCTTTTAGGCACAGGTACAGTTTGTGGCATCGTAGCGGACCTGGGGACAAAGAGGAGGGTTGTAGTAATCCCTGTTATATTCTGAGGTATAAAATACCCAACATAATGAAGAGAGTCGTACCAGAATCACAGTTCAAGGCATGCTCTGCTGGTAAAAATATAAAGGCTGTGTGCAATTTGAAGGGCAAACACCCATTTTCGCTAGGCAAAACTTCAAGTCCAGGATCGGCTAGCTCGATTATGGAACCTGAGCATAACAAGCTGGTGGCCTGCAGCCAGGCAGGGGGTGAGCCCCAGATCCAGAATGATAATTCTAGCGTGTTCCACAACTTACATCTTTCTGAACAGACCCTGCAGCCAAAGCTCTGATATATGGGTACCCAGCAAAATAGGAATGAGCCTCTACTGACCTATCCGCTATTTGCTTCAGCTGGGTCTAAGGAGCATAAGAACCCCCAAACTAATGCAATCAGTTGAACATTTATAAGGTGGCAGGCAGGCCAGATGCAACTCAGTACCCATTCCTCAATCTCTTTTGCCCTATATTCAGCCACGCTCAGACCCTTATATCTCTTCTGACTCTCTAGCGTCTACGCTTCCCTCTGGTTCAATTCGAACCGGGCTAATGGAGGTCACGACAGAGTGATAGAGGTCTGGTAATACTGCGGGAAATAGGGGCACTTTGCCTTGGTTAGACGCTGGCCAGTCTGAGCTTGCCACCCAGAACCAGTAGGGAGACGAGCAAGTGGGAGGATGTTCCTCACCTACCGAGGACTTGCTTCTTCAGATTCTTAGAGAACCTAAAGCTTTACAAATGTCAATAGAAGAGGCAAATCATAAGACAGAGGCCCAGCTCAGAATTATAAGCAATACCATGCAGCAATTGAACACCTGTGTTAAGGAAGTGGAACAGTGGGTATCGGACCTGGAAGATAGGGGGTCACATTTGGAAACATCGATTACCAAGTGCCAGTCAGAACTGATCAACTTACAGATCCGGATGGACGATGCTGAAAATAGATCACATCACTCTAATTTAAGGTTCACAGAATACCAAAGGTCGAGAGAGTGGCCAGACAGTTATTAAATTAATCTCTGATCTTACAAAACAATATGTCCTTATAGAGTCAGTGGATAGGAAGATGGATCTCACCATTACGCACGCTCATCGAGTTCCAGCAGTTCAGACCCCCAGTGAAAAATATCCGCGGATGATATTGGTGAAGTTTGGGGACTATTGTAACAAAGAACGAATCCTTGCACTGGCAATCATAGCTAAGGCTTATCCAATTCCCAGGGATTATTGATTTAAAATCTGCTCAGATATGTCTGCAAATGTAGCACAGAGACACCGTGAGTTCAAAGAGCTGATTCTGGATTATCAGGAAGCTGGGGCACCTGCGGGTCTGGTGCCACAATCAAAACTTAAAGTCCTTTTCAAGCAACAGGTTAATATATTTCACAGAGTGGAAGCGGCAAAGCTCTTTTGTATTCCATGTAGACGTCAGTGGGGGAGGGAGTAGAATTAGCAATTTAGGCGAGCAGGGGGACCGTCAGGTCAAATGTTCACAGCTTATAAGCATCAGAATTATGCGACATGAAGATGCCCCCTGGATGCCTTTGGCATTAAGGGTGCCATGTCAAGGCATTGTTCTAGGGGTTGTGGGGTGAAGGGGAGCAGCAGCAGTGGAGTGTCAGTGAGGCAGGAGCACTGGGTGTGTTTGAGGGTCTGAGAATGATCTTAGAGTACCTTAACGGAAGGGCCTCTGGTTTAGATCACTCAAGGAGTTAAGGGGCAAGTGGGGTACATGGTGTTGGACCTCTTTGGGGCAGGTTTAAGGCTTGGGTTAGGGGCAGTACATGTGGTGGGCCAGAAGGGTAAAAATAATCTGGTATGGACAAGAAGTAACTGTTACTAAAATAGTCTGAAAGATGACAAATGACAGGCTAATTAAGAAAAGGCAATGCTAAAAGTTAAGATTATCTCCTATAAAGCAAATGGAATGTTAAATAGGTGGAAATATATGACAATGTTAAAGTGGCTGATATCATTCAATCCCAAAGTTATATTATTTTGAAGAAACTCATCTGAGAAGTAATAATCCCAAAGTATATATTTCAAGGCAGGATTCAGTAGCCCTATGTGCATCATCTGGGCTGGCATTAACAAGCGTGGTAATTTATTTAAGTAGCAGGGTTTAGTGGATTATAAAAGAGGTCATTCGAGATCCCAAAGGGAGATGGCTGTGGCTAAAGGCATTACTGTCAGGAGCTCAAGTTAATCTGGTCAACTATTAAGGGCCGGTCACTGATGAAGTAGAGGCATTAATACAATTACACAATATAGCAACGAGTGCAACAGACCCCATTATTATTGGAGGAGATTTTAACTATATTCAGGACATGACTATTGACACCTCAAACCGGGGGAAGAGACAACTAAAACCTAAAACAATGAGAATCATGATTATAAAAAAGGCTGACTTTTAGTTAACAGATCCTTGGCGAGAAGAGTATCCTGTAGCCGCGCAATAAACTTGTTTCACTTGCATTTCACGTTGTTATAAAATAGCTTCACAACTAGACATTTTTCTAATAAGTTGTACACTGAGGAACCATGGTTCATATATATGGGCAAAAACATTTTCATACCATTCAGCAATTATGGTGACAACAGAGCTAGAAGTTGTCAGCAAGGGGAGACCTAGATGGCATCTAGATAGATCCCTACTTAGCAATCAGGCGTGGGCTGCAAATATGAGAAGTTTTATGGAAGAGTTCTTCCAGTTGAATCAACTTACTGCATCTTTGTTCATAGTATGGGATGGTTTGAATGCCATAGCCCGAGGCTATATTATTTCTTTCAAGGCATATTGGAATCGGCAGCAAGAGCTCTACGTTGAAGAACATCAATTGGCTATAGATCAGGCCACAGAGGCCTGTATAAGAGTAGGAGGGCTGGACGCTGCAAAGCGCAATCTCGAGACGTAATTTAAGGGATTTTTTAATCCTAGAGAAAGTAGCTTGTTCAAGGGCTTATCAGCAACACATTTATGAGGAAAGCCAACAAATAGTCTAATATTTACATCCATGAGCTTAGTAAGAGGACAGAACTCTCTTGTAAAATGTATCAAATACCCCTAGGTTATACCTTTGTTAAATTACAGGAGTGTAATTATTTTGGTCTCAGCTTCTCAGGTTCTGTGATAGGGCAGTTGAATAGTAAACGCTTCAAAGAGCTGAGTGATTTCCTAGTAAGAGATAGATAATATGACATGGGAAGAGGGCTAAATACTTTTGGAGGATGTGGAACCTATACTTTGTTTGAATTTTTTACAGATCATCTATCTAAGTACTAATATACTAATAACTCATATACAAGAACATCCAACATAGAGGGCTCTAATTAGGAGTAAACTAGTTGGTACAGGCAACTGGTATAGATTACTAGGAGATTACTCTGCTTGTGATGTTTTTTTACAGATTTTGGGGAAGCAATTTGCAAAACAAAACTGTGTACAATTTCAAAAGAGGATTGGAGGATAATCTCTGAACTAGAACATAAATCTTTTAGGGCAGCTAACTATAAAAGAATGTCTTTCCCCTCCCAATGTTCACAATCAATGTTTTTGTTGCCATCACTAGGGCAAGGGTAATTGACTCTATATTTTTTCATGTTGCCCCAAATTGACATTGTTTTGATCAGAGTTAAATAAGGCAATAAATCTTAGCTCAAATTTTTGGATTGAGATTCAGACAAGCTTAGTCCTGTTTGGAGTGTTTAAGAAATCATGTGAACTAACTAACTATGAGCAATATTTTATTGCTATTGCTTTTACAGTATGATTATTATTACAGTATTATTGCAAAATTGTCTGACTCAAATAGTTCCTACATTTTAAAATTGGTAGAATAAGATGTTAAGAACTAAGAAGTATGAGTAAACATTCATAGAAAAAGAGTTAGGAGTGTAAAACTGTTTACAGCTCTATGGCAGCATTTTTCAGAGTCCTAAATATTGAAAAGGTAGACCACTAAAGAGTAGCTGCAGTTGAAGTATTTGATTCTGTGGTCAAAACAAGTGCAATATGCTATGATATTGTATAGTCTGATTAGGTAAACTTTCTAATTCATGTGGACTGATTTAAGTGATGAGCTCGCGCCATAATGATATGATTAGCCAAGTAAAGGATGAATGATTTCAAATCATGTTACACTATTCAATGCTATCTTTTCATACTCTTTGATTGTAATGATTATCCCTGAAATAAAAAAAATAAGTAGGATTTATAGCACGCTCTGAAAATTCTTTTGTCCTGATGATGTATCTAGAACTCCAGTTTTTAGGTCGAAACGTTTACGTTATGTGGTTATAAAGAGTTTAATGAAATTATAATGGTCATCTAGGAGCTGTGTTTGAATGTTATTAATTTTCCATATCTCTACATTCTCCATTTAATTACTCCACATGATAGTTGGTTAACAATTTTTGTCTTCTGCCTTTTTCTTATAATGTTACCTTTTTTGTTCATGGTTTTCATCACTTACACCAGGTTATCACTTGCTTCAAAGAGCACAGAGACCTCTTTTATTTATTTAATGTTTGTAATGTTTTTCATTGTATGTAAATACATAAATCAATTACATTTGAAGAGGTATTCCCTAAATTATATACAATGCCGCATTTGACTAGGTGTATCTATCTGATTTACAAAGATAGTAATAAGTAAAAATGTTAACGATACCTGGTAGGACTTTTGTTGTTTATAGCATCCCATTACTGTGACATGGGTAATAACGTCTAGCAGAGTTGAAGTCAAGAATATACCATATAATCAGCAAAGATGCATCGTTTGGTGCTGTGACATAGGCTATACTCCTAGTATGTAGAGGTCTTGTGAATGAGGAAAATCTATCCTTCCTATACTGAAGCTTGAGTAATACACACCATTATACAAGAACTAATAATCCTCCTCAAACTATCCAGTGAAGATAATATATTTCACAATGTTGTCCCTTAAGTCATGGCTCATTTTAAAACACTCTCCCATATATAATAAGCAATTTAGAGCATAGAGTTTTTAAAAATAAAACCTGTTCTCTTCTAGAACTGTGCCACAGGAACTGTCTCTCAGTATACTCTGCAATAGTCAAATATTTTTCCAAAGACTGGAATTTTTAAATAATCTACTATGAGAATGAATGTACTTTAGAATATTTTATGAGAAACAAAAATCCTTCTGCATGTTAAAATGCACCATCAAAAGTAATTCCTCTCAGAATGCTTTGCTATGTCATTTAATATATTGGATACTACTGTGCTATGACTCACAAGCCCCCTTGTACTACATTGTAATCATCCATACCTATCTGTAGAACTTTGGAGCATGGTAGATTTTCCTTCACAATACTGTACCTTTAGAAATTATGCATCCCAGAATACCAATCAACAAGAAAAATTCAGCTCTATCAGACAGTGAAAATTGGCATATCCCACTATGCCATTAGAATTCAAGTTTCTAAAGACAGTGTGAAATACTTATAAAAACTCTCTGCAAAGAATGTACAATGAAATGTAATGTATATATGAATAGTCTGGTATGAGAAATAGTTCTCAATATACTGTGCAGTGAGTATTGATTCTCTTCAGAATATTGTACTATGCTATAGTTTCTCTCAACGTACTATGGCATAACGCATAATCGCTCTCATCATAGGACCAAATCTGAAAATAGAGTACATATCATGCTGACCTCACATTGTGAAATTTACTTTTTTAAATGCCTGTTATATGAACAAATATTTGGGTCAGTCAAGTCCTCAATTATGTTCAAATTCTCATGAAGCAGGGGTGGAGTGCGTCATAGTAAAATCCTCAAGCTCACTTAATGGAAATTATAGAAGGATGGTATGCTAGTAATTAGCACTAATGATTGCACACTAAGCACTGTATTTATATTACATACAGCTATGTTCATCTATTTCCCCCACTGTTCTTAAATGGATTGAAAGTCATATGGACTGCCTAGTTGCATATCTTCATTTAGAATATGAATGTCACCAAACCCTAAACCATGAAGCTCACTTTGAACAAATAAATACAGATAGGTTACACTCACATCACTCAGTCACAAATCTAAGAATTTACAAGAAAATGATGAGTATTTATACTGAACCAGAGAATGTTTTTAAAAATAGTGACATCTCATTAGGTGTCTTTATGATTGGAGTTCCACACAACTATTCCTGCGCAATAAAACTGAATAAAAAGATTTTATACATATGTTAATTCAGATTAGTTAGATGTACATTATTGCATTCATAAAGCTGAACTCAACCCTTTGGTGCACAGCCCAAGACACAATGTGGATAAGCCTAAGTAGATAAGAAGCTTTTAAAGAAAAAGAAAACTTTTACTGGGTGAGAGATCATAAATAAAAACTGAATGTCATCTTCATGCCACTCTGCAGCATTTGGTAAAGGAAGATCAACTGATAGCACATTTTAAACAATGACATAACTAAAGTATGCCAATAGTAATGCCAATATCTAAGTCGAAGTCAACTTAACAGAGTTCAAATGTGAATATGGTGTGTCTCCATACATCTAAATAATTTAACGATCGAATGCCCGTGGATGCTTTAGTGCTACTGCTGTGTAAAGGTTTAACAGAGGGGTGGTCAGAATTGCTAATGGAACAGCCTGATTTTTAAGCTTTTCTAAAGGGGAGAAGACTTGTCAATTCTTTCGGATTTAGCAGGAGTATTCCACAGTTTGGCAGGGCAAGTTATAAAGCTTCTAACATCCCAAGAGGACAATCTGAACTTTAGAACAAGGGTGTTCTTGGCTGTGAAGGAGAACAGCGCCCTGGGAGGAATGTGCTTCATATAATCAGTGCCTGAATTGTGAAGAGCCTTAAAAACAACATAGAAGGCTTTAAACTCAATATGCGTCCTTATAAGGAACCAGCTCAGCATAACCAAGGCCTGTGAGGCTGACTGGTGTCTAGGAATCCTCAGCAGCAGATGGGCTGCTACAATCTGCATAGTTTGAAGTTTATTGAGTAGTCTTTGTTGCATGTTCAAGTAAGGAGCATTACAGTCGCCCATTTTAGATGGAACAAGGGCAATGACCACTGTATTCTGTAGGTCGAAGGGAATAAATTGAAGAACTTTTCAAATGATCTTCAAAGGATGGACAGATGACAAGGTCACTGCCTTCATTTGGCTTTCAAAAGACAATTTATTGTTAAAGAGAATCCCTAGATTCCTTACTTTCCTGACAGGGAAAGACAAAGTGTCCAGTTTTTGTGGCCACCAACAGGGGGCCCCAAAGGAGATATCATTGGTGAAAAGGAAGACCTCTGTTTTTCCATAAGGAAGTTGTTGCTCATCCAGCTGCTTCTTTTCAGCATACAGCTATGGAATCTGATGGCTGTTATTATCCTGATTAATGGACACTGAAAAGATGATTTGGGTGTCATCATCGTTCAATATTACAGAGAACACCAAAGTTTTAATGAGCCTGGCCAGGGAGTGACATATTTATTAAAAAGGGTAGGGCTCACCGATAATTTTTGAGGCACCCCGCAAGGTAGGAAGAAAGTTGGAAACAAATTTGTTCATGGCAACAAATTGTTCCTGCTCAGACAAAAAGGATTTTTAAGAGTGCGAGATCGGCTCCCCTTATTCCGATGTTGTGAAGGTGGTCTATCAACAGCTTATGATTGACCGTGCTGACTGCCCGAGAGATCTTGTAAAATAAAGGCTGCCCTCCCTCTTGTGTCAAGGGATCCTAGATCTTCTGAAGTGACAATCAAAGCTGATTTATTGCTGTGCTCACTCCTAAATCCAAATTGTGTGGAATCAAGTTGGTGACTGGACTTTATGAAAGACGAAGGTTCTAGATTGATTGTCTCTCCTACTATTTTGACTGGGACTGGAAGGCCTGAGATGGGTCGATAGCTACCAGGATCCTGAGGGTTGAGGCTGGACTTTTTCAGTAGCAGGGGAATGGATGCTCTTTTCCATCCTTTTGGATAGTAGCCGGAGCTAAACTTTTTGTTAAATATCTTAACATGGTGAGAAGATAGTGTCTCAGGGACTAACTGTGCAAGGCAGAGGTCCATAGGGGAACCCAATTCAATGAGTAGGCAAGGCCTGATACCTGTTCGGCCGTGTTATTTTAATCTGGAAAATTGGCAAGTTTTTAAACTTTTGTGAATAATTCTATAGTTAAGTTCTTAGATGTCTTTTAAAAATTAAGATTTTGTAGTCACTAATTGATTGCATATGTCTCTTTCTGATGGATCATACACTACACTCATGTCTATGACGCAGCTGTTTCTTGGCCCTATGTTTGTATGAAAACCAGGGTTCTGACGGAGTATTTCATGATTAGTGCAAGCTTTTTTGAGGGGCAAGCTGATTAATCACATTACCTAACCATGTGGATTAACCTGATATAGCCGAGTCCATTTATTTAGATACATTGGGCCTTGGATGGAGATGACTCAATTTTATGTCAGGCTGTACCCTCTGCGATGGGGTGGAATGTGTTGACTACATGTGGGTTATCTGGTATCCTAAGTTTAAACATGAGTAACGTATGGTCTGACCATGTCCGCGGCTGTGAGGCTGTCAATTTATAAAAAGGATTGCCAGAGAAATAGCCATCCAACATGTGACCCGCCAGATGTGTTGGGGCATGTACTAGTTGAGTTAGGCCCAAGCTAGCCATAGTGTTTATTAACATTTAGGAGCATCTGTCTGTAAGATTCTCTAAGTGGAAATTGAAATCTCAAAGAACTGTGTAATCTGAGGAATTTATGCTGGATTCAAGTATAGGGCTGATGGCATAGAGGAAGGAGGATCTAGGGCCAGGGGGATGATAGAGTAGCAAACCATTAACGGTGTAGTTTTTGGTTAACTTCATTTCAAAGAGAGTACTAGACGTAGCAGAAAAAGAGGCGGTAAGCTGATTGCAATAATTATCACCAGTCCTCCACCCCTCTTAACACCCCTGTTCATTCTAAAGACAGAGTACCCCACAGGAATTGCTGAGACCAGGTCCAGGCCAGGAGTGGAGCCTGCCCAGGTTTTGGTTATAAACGCAATATAAAATTTATAGTGGTCTAAAAAGTCTGCACATTCCATTTTATTTTTCGCTAGGGATCTGGCATTTCATAAAAAGTAGGAAAAAGGTTTGCTGTCTGACCAAGTTGCTACTTTCAGCTTTTAAGTACATGTTTTTTGTTCATGTCAGGGATCTTATAAACAAGCTAGTAGTAGACAAAGACACTGTTTTGGCCAGAAATTGTAACCTGGCCATGTAAAGAATGGATTTAACATGCCTCCTATTTCGTTGTGTCGGGCACAATACCTCTTTTAGATTATAAATGTCTGCTTAAGAAGAAAAGTCATATTATGATATGTTGGCTTTTAGGAAAACCTAGGAATATTTGTTGAAAATCTAATTCATTAGTGAACATGAATTTTGGTGAGTAAATCACAAAGATGGTTTATGAAAACACTTTTCATCTCTGCCTAATGAACACAGTCACCAGGCTGGTTCTGGCAGATTTACTCCCTTCCAGGGACTGTCTTGGCATTTTTTGTTAACTTTCCTGACAGGATGATTCTTGTAGGTTTCCACCTTTCAACTGGCAGTAACTAAATTACCCAGTTCTGAGTATTAGGTCTGCAGTGGCAAATAGAGATGAATAAAGGAACTCTGGAAGCAACTGGCATGCTAACAGAACTGTGCCAAGCAGGGTGGGGGGTATACAATTACTGAGTATCTACCCTTCTGTATCTAGGAATAACAGGGTTGGAGAGCACAAATGAGCACAAAGAAAAAGGAAAGAAACATTATTGGGGCTTGTTTACACTAACCATAGCTCAGTTGTGAATTTGCATTTAAAGAAGGCATATTTCTTTGCATGGCTGCTGGCACTGAACTACGTCACTTAGGCCATGGACCCAGTTTGAAAAGTATCTTGCTGAGACGAAATAAAGTTAAATTCCATAATTCAGCACAGAAGGGTTCTGTGATCTCCACATGACCCCAAAATAGAAGCTTTTTATGACTGCGTGCAGCAACCAGGAAAAAACCGCCACAAAAGAAAGAAACTGAGGTGTTTGAACCTTCCTAGGATAGGTTGATGTATCATTGTCAAGCACTAGTCAGTGGCTACAAGGAGCAAAAGTCTCACCCGAGGCCTTAGAACACAATTGAACTTTGAGTTCATGTGGGGATTATCCCTCAGTCTCTCTGCCTGTGGAGAGGCCTGAGTCTGTCTTTGTTTTTCTTGCATCCAAAAACTGGACGGGTTCTCAAGGGACAGGTAAGCTAGCTTCAACTAGGGCATAAAGTACAAGAAGGGCACATTTACAGGAGAATCAACAGACAGGGGGAGCTTGAACATGTGATGGAGCCATGGCTGCATTGTATAAATGACAAAACAACCAGCAGGCGAGTAGGAACTGGGACCTGTGTTGGGGCCCTCGGTGAAGGCAGTGCTTTAGGATTTCTTCCACTGCTACCTGTACTACGGTATTTAGGAAGGTGTCCCTTGAATTTTTATGAACTTTAGAGGTGACCAGAAGGAACATATTCAGTAATCTGGAATGGTTGGAAGCATCTAAATGTACCAATCATGTAAGCTAACTGACATATAGGCCCTCATTCTAAGTCTGGCGGGCGGCGGAGGCCGCCCGCCAGACTTCCCCCCTCCAAAATACTGCTCCGCGGTCCAGAGACCGCGGAGGGTATTCCAAGTTTTCCCCTGGGCTGGCGGGCGGTCGCCAAAAGGCCGCCCGCCAGCCCAGGGGAAAACAAACTTCCCACGATGAAGCCGGCTCGTAATCGAGCCGGCGGAGTGGGAAGGTGCGACGGGTGCTACTGCACCCGTCGCGTATTTCACTGTCTGCTATGCAGACAGTGAAATACTAGCGGGGCCCTCTTACGGGGGCCCCTGCAGTGCCCATGCCATTGCCGGGCGAACCGCCAGGAACAGGATGGCGGTAGGGGGTGTCAGAATCCCCAAGGCGGCGCAGCATGCTGCGCCGCCTTGGAGGATTCATTTGGGCAGCGGGAAACTGGCGGGAGACCGCCAGTTGTCCCGGTCCGAACGCGGCGTTACCGCCGCGGTCGGAATGCCCAAGGGAGCACCGCCGGCCTGTCGGCGGTGCTCCCGCCCCCGTTGACCCTGGCGGTTCTGTACCGCCAGGGTCATAATGAGGCCCATAGTTTTTCAAAAATTATATTGTTTGGGCCCCTTACACAAAATTTACATTCGTTCAATTTGTTATATTTTTAATAATGTTGTGTGAGCAATTTTCCAAACCACTTTAGAGACTTTGTTATTGTTTTGATTTTGCTTACTTTACCCACACCCTAAAGAAGCATTATGCCCGGCTTTCTCATTAAAACTGTTTTACCTTAAAAGGCATTTGTTTATTAACTTTATGGTAGTACATCTAGGTCACCCCACAGTTAATACTCATAATCTCACAGAGCGTAGCAGTTACTGCAATAACTGTCTTTGATAACCATAGTTGAAATTAACTTTAAATGTTTCTCAAAGTGACTAAAGTTGAAACTCTTTACGTACTTTGCCTATGTGCTTGATGAGTGAAGGAAAGTGTATTCTGTTCCATGCACCGCGCTGATTCACAGCGGCGCTTGATCGCGTCCCATCTCTTCCCCCTTCCCCCCTGACTTAGAAGCCGCACAGAGGCTGGGACCGTTCTTTTGATCCATTTGACAAGTCGGACCTCCGTGGTATGTTGGCTCGGACAACCCGCGCTGCACCTGGTCGAGTTAAGGGAGGAGCGCGCTTAACCTGGCAAAGTGGGGACACAGAGGCATGTCAAGTAACAACTGTTTGGTCTTTCCCCAGCCTCTCGGAGTGACAGTCCCCCATCTCAGAAATTTGTTTCAAAATACTGCTGCTACACAAGGAGAAAGAGGAAGGCGACGAGGAGCCTTCAAAGCTCAGTTCAGCTTGGCACAGTCTACAGAGGTACACAAGAATACACAGATAAGTGATGAGTGATGGTTTTAAAGCTCATAGAAGTGTGCCAACGTGTAAAGTGCGGGGGACAGTAGAGGAGCCCTTCTTAGTGTGGGGGGACTGGTTGGAAAGCAGTGGCCAGTATGCAGAGGAGCTTTATGACAATTTAACTTTTTAACTTTGGCCTTATACTGATTCTAGCCCTCAAGCCCTAGTACTGAAGAAAGGGTGAGAGAGCGCAGTTTATTCACTTAGTAATTAACATGTAATGTTTATGAACAAATGCGTAATAATGCCGCATAGAAAATGTATTAATGTATTTTGCTAAACGTGCGCTTGAAATGTGCCCACGGGGAGTGCCCCCCAATATATACAATGACTAATGAAACTTATTAATAATGATGAAAATGTTTATTAGAATATGATTTTGCACTAATAATAAAAGGTTATATGTTAAAGTTCTGCTAATAAATCATTAGGCCTTAGTTAGGATGAGTCGAGGCCTAGCTGCCTGGTTTCATATTAAATGTGTTTTTCTAACATGCAGTGTGCTGACTTGCTGAAGGACATGAACTCTTGTTTTTCCAAAGCTAGAAGATGAATGTAACTGCAGTAGATCCGTTCTCATGAAATTCCACTTGCTTAGTGAGACATTCTTGCTGAATGCAACAGTGTAGACTACTCGCAGGTACAAGGTCGCCTGAACCGGTACAGACAATGGAGCCCCTGACTAAAGATGCGAAGAGGACCACGAGAGTATGAAATCATACCGGACATTCTACCCGCTTAAGACGTCAATCATAAGGACCAATAAACTACGTGCGAACTGTTATGGGGTGACAAATTTAATGAAGTCATTGAAACTCTATTGGAGGGAGATAGTGGGGTACTGACCCCAACCAATTAAATTTTAGGGGATGGTACAACAGAAAAGGGATAAAAAACCCTTGACACAAGGAAGTAAAACAGAATAGGAGACTAGGAGATAGATGAGTGGGAGATGCTGTCGCATTTTGCTATTACCCAGACACTTTGGGGGTCATTCCTACCCCGGCGGGCGGCGGGCGCCTTTTATCAAAGATTGAAAAGTCCACTGGGTGCAAAATCAAGTTGAAAATATGGAGGTATTTTAATAGCATTTCCATAAGGCGATTAGAGGGGCTATCTTTAAAAGAATGGCTCTGTTCACAAAATTGATGCTATATCTAACCCCTGCACAAATTAGTAGAGCATTCCGACTGTGTCAGGCTCCTGTCTGCAGTGCAATGATTCAGTGGATTGGCTGCATATGTGTTTCACCTGCCCCTCTCTTGTGGACTTCTGGGGCAAAGTTGTTCAGTGGATCAGTAGGAAGACTTGCTGTGTCCTTATTCCAGATACTTTGGGGGCTTTGTTTGGAATTTCTGACCATTAGAGCTTAAGTGGATGGGCAAAGCAGCTGCTTTTCATAGCCTCTCTGATTTTACAAGCTTGGAAATCACCCTCTCCACCTACGTTTGAAGCTTGGAAGGCAAAGATGATGCTGGTAGTTTAAACTGCTTAATTGAGCCATTACAATAAAACTTTTTGGTAGGCCTAAACCTTTTATTTTAATACTAATATGTCACTCCTAAGGTAGGCAGTTGTGTCCATAAAGGCAGGGTGCATGGTATTTAAAAGTAGGACATGTAAAAAATCTAATATTCCTCATGTACTTACAGTGAAAAAGCCTAAAAGCCATTTGCACTGTGGCAAGGCTGGCTGCTTACATAGACAAACAGCTGGAAAATGATTTCATGGACTTTTTTCAACAGTTGAAACAAAATCCTATTGATTGGTAAAGTTGAATTTTATTAAGAAAAGGGTATTTTAGAAAAAAAAAGGTTTCCCTGCCTAAACCCTCTGAGGCCTTTTTATAAGTATTCCAACTGTTACCTGGAAGCTGACTGCCCCCCTGTAGTGAGGTGTGAATTGCTCCTAGGACAGGACAAAGGCCTTTGGATGTGAGGAAATGTTGACCATCCCTTGACTGGATGGCCAGAGGGCTGTGTCCAGACACCTGATTTACTTCAAAGAAGAGTAGCCCTGTCCCTGCCACATGTATCGAGCACCTGGACATGCCCCCTCTATTTTCCTTCTAGCCATGCTGGTACAATTCCAGGTGGGAGGATCAGCTGCCCCAGAATTTGTTTAGAGTGACCGAAGGGGAACGGTTGCCCATTTCTACAGCCACACCTCTGGGGGGACACAGAGAGCTCTTATCAGAGGCGTAACGGCTCTGCCATGTTGGGTTTATGGAAGAGGGGCACTGTAGGATAAGCACAGGAAAAGCTGGAAAGGTGGGTAGGGAATTCTCTTGAAACCTTTACCCCGTTGGTTAAGGAGTTGCTGTTACCCAGATGCTGGCATTGGGCATAAATGTGCCATTCTATAGTACCCTCCCCAGAACACTGCTGGACCTGAGGAAGAGTAAAAAAAAAACTGCCTTGCTGTCCGAAGTCCTGAGAAAACTGGACCTGCTTTCCTTGTAACAGTACCCCAGAATTGACTCAGTGGGTCATAGCTCACCTCCTTTTTGAGCTTTGAGGGACACGACAAGATTCAAGAGGTCTTTTCTTGCATTCACAGCTAAACGGTTCAACTGGACCTGCCTTAGTCCTTGCTGATAGCCTCTATTGGAAATTAATTTTGCCCCCCCCCCCAAGTATTGTCCCTGAGGTCCTAGACCCTTGGCTGATGTCAAAATGTACGCCTCCTGCCTAACTATAAAACCTGTGACTTAGAAACTCTTTGTCAACTGCTCATGTAGAGAACTGCTGGGAGTCTGGCACCAACCTTCCCTGCCAATCTGACAGGGTTGCAATGCAGCTGGGCCTAGCTTTGCCATCGTTCCCGCTATGTCTGTCTCTTGACACTGAACTCCGCTTTGCTGAATTCTCTTAAGCCTCATCCTGCAGCCCGCTGAGGAAAGTTGCACTCCAAAATGCTACAAAGTACACAGCTCCATAGATGCTGCTGTTGGAAGGGAACATCAGGACCTCCTGGGCCTCCTAAACCAGTGGCTTCATCGAGACTCAGTTCTGCCAAAGGCTTTTGCCTCCAGAATGTTACTAAGTAAGGATGAAAGTAAGTTTTTCACTGGGATGAACTTGCACCTTGTATCTGGCCCACACTCCATTGTGGTTGGCCTAAAAACCTATCCTTATCCCAGTCCCGCACAACCAGATGAGCTTGGTTGGTGCTATTTTGTACTTTACCATTTAAAATGTCATCATTCTGGTTCTACTGAATGGATTTTTGTTGTTTAGGTGTCATTGTGTATAGCAAATATATATATTTTTTAATTCAGCTGTCAGTCCTTTGAGTTTTAACATTCTTCTTGTGTTGTGTATTGACTTTACTATTATTTGAGTACTGCATAAATACTTTGCACCTTTGTACCTTGTCTCCAAAGGTAAACCTGTCTGCTCTGTGCACAGCTACCAGAAGGTTCTATTCAGGCTTATTTAGTGATGTTTGTGATTCACCATGATAAGGATTGTCTCTGTTACTTGAGTTTGGTTCTCACTCTGAACTAATAACCCAATTTGTTCCCTCTAACATTAGTAAACAGGTGCTGTGGACTACTATTGTTAAAATAAGCCCTTGTAGCAATTAATATTCATAAATACATGCATCTCAATTCATACCCCTACTCCATTGAGGATCATGTACAGCAAACATGCAATTCACCTTGTCTCCTAGGGTACAGAATCACACTCCTATTTGTTGCTATAATAATAATAAAAATACCATGATCCTCAATTGTACAATATTGTGAAACCAAAACACTGGGCAGGTTAGACATTTCTCTTGCTCTAAACATCAAAAGAACAGTGTATATACTGGGTGTGGCAGAACAATAACAGTCACTTCAATGTAAGAAAGAACCCGAAAATACTTACTACTTACTACTTTTCTAGACATTTTAGGCTCTATTTATGTGTGTGTATATGTGCATTTACTTATATATATATTTTTATTTGGACCAAAATGTTTTCAGTGATGTCATCAGTGATGTCACTGACCATGTCATTAGTGATATAATATGTGAGGTCATAATCAGTGCATGGCAGGGCGTAAGTTATAGTTAGCTCAGGTAACTGTAACTGTAACTGCAGAATATCCATGGTTTTGTACAAGTGAAATCTGAACCTAACTATAATGTCCCTCTAGCCATTGTTTTTTCAGTGAATTTGTAGTTTTTTTTATATAAATTATAATTCCTAAATCTAATGTCCCTGTAACTGTTTTTTAAGGGCATTTTTACCTTTTTTTTCTTAACATGACGTATTCAGAATTTTTGTATATAAATTTATGAGAATTAAGAAAAACAAGTAATAATGTGACAGTAGCTTGTAAAAAATGTAGCAAATGGTATTTGAAAAAAGTGGATCTATGTATATGCAATACGGTTAATATTTTAAAGAAAAGGAACACTTGAATTGCTATAAGAACAATAAACAATGTACAATTTATGAGGTACAAGAAAAAATATTTTATTTTCTCTCTGGGTAGGAGAGTGAGTGTGAAAATGTTTGGTGTGAGAGCGTCTGGGTACAAGAGTGGGTGTGAAAGTGTCTGTCTAAATGTGAGAGTGTATATGAGAGTGTCTAGTTGTGAGAGGGTGTGAGAGTGTCTGGGTAAGAGAGTGAGTGTGAAAGTGTCTGGGTGTGAGAGTGGGTGTGAGAGTGTCTGCCTAAATTACAGAGCTGATGTGAGAGTGTCTGTCTGGGTGTGAGAGTGTGTGTGAAAATTAATATATTGGCATTTTGCTAAATCCGCAGATTCACCCATGGATTCTCACCTAGGGCCAAGCTGGGCCCTGCGAATCAATCCGTGGATTTTGCAAAACACAAAAAAAATTAATTGTTTTAGACTATTTAAAACCTTTATTTAATATAATGTGACACGCAAATACACCACCATGGGGGAAGGGAACCTTTACCCTGACCCCATTTCAGCCCCGGTACCATCCCCAATGGAACAAAATGGCAGCCGCAACTTCCCTGACACATTGCGGCCAGCCAATCACATTTTTCTTTTTACTCATGAATCTGTGGCTTCCTCCGGTGAATATCCGTGAAGTATCTTTGTGCCCAGATATCTATTTTTTGTCCTTTAATATCTCTAGGACCACTGAACAGATTCACATCAAACCACAAAAAGCATGTTCTCTGGACCAAGACCTACCTTTCTGCCTAATTTGGTGTAATTCCATCTAGCAGTTCGGGCTGTAGTTGTGTTCAAAATCCCTCTCGAAAAAAGCATGCAGAAAACTTTCCAGACAGCAACTGAACTCACGGAAGTATAATTTTTATACATTTCGTAAAAATTCATCAAGTGGTGCCAAAGTTATTGCAAAACAAAAAATGCTCAGTCTATGGAAACTAGGTCCTAACTATAACTAACTTTGGGCAACTGCCAATAAATAATATTTATATTGCCTAGTGGCAGTCACCACTAGGTATATATAGTTAGGACTCAGTTTTGTATAGAAAAATCATTTATTTACTTGCCTATATCTTTGGGAGCGGTTGATGAGACTTCACAAACGTTTTCCCAAAAAAATGTGAGCTGGTGTCTGGAAAGTCATCTGTCAAGCGGGGACAGAGAAAAAAGGGAGGGGGGTTTCCAAAATGCCTTTTCCCAATTCTTTTTCCCATAGGGATTTTGAACAGCAATAGCGCCCGTACCACTGGACAGAATTACATGAAATTTTGGCAGAAAGGTAGCTCTTGGTGCTGAAAGCAAAACATTCCAGGAGAGGGGACTACCAGGAAGAAGTTCTTTTTGTCTTTGTTCAATCATCACCTGTGTATGGCAGAAGGTCTTCTTATGAGAAGTTGTGAAGAAAGGTCACCGGAAAATAGTGTGCCATGGAGAATTAAACTGGGGGCCGTGGAGTGATTCCCACAAGAGCAATTCCCTGGATTTAGCGTTCAGTACGCTAGAAAGTTACTTCACTTCTTGGCTATAAAATCTCTTTCAATCTTTACATGAAGAAACAACCACAAGCCAAAGATAAGTCTCTGTCTTTGAATAGCATTGTGCCTTGTGTTTATCCTTACACAAATACAGTTCAAACAAAAAATACGCTTGGAGTCATTTCTTCCTTGTTGTTGGTATTTGCTGCACAGCACTGCGGCTCCTCTTTACCTGTTAATCTTGTCTCTTTCTTTCTTTACAGGTACTGTAATGTTTGAGGATTGAAGTGGAGTATCCGATTCTTAATACGCAGTGAGTAAAGGTTCTGAAGTCCTATGGTCTGGGATCTCAGGGATCCGAAGAGGCTTGGCCGGGCTCAGGAAAGATGACATGTACTGCTTATGACCTCATATTTGACATCACTCATGACATGCTCTATGACATAATTTGTAACATCACTCATGACATCTTAAATGACATAATTGATGACATCAGTGATTACATCACTAATGACATCTCAAATGGCATCATTGATGACCTCACTGATGTCATCATCCAATCTTTGTTTTCCTGCATACAGATGTATAAATTACCAGAGCATTAGAGAACAAATATCTCAGAAGAATATCAGGCATCATTTTTACCAACAAAGAAACAACTCATTTAGGTGTTGAAAAAAAGCACTATGTGCAACATTGATCTTATACCATATACATTACACAGGGCATTGTTTACATTATCAATCAACCACAGATGTATGGGAAACCCTCATCACATAAGATGTTCAATATCTATACCAATGTTTAAAGAAAACTAAAATTGTGAAAGTCAATTCCAAAACAAATGCCCTACCAGGGGCTTTTTTTATCTGTAGCAAACCTCAGACATAAACCGAAACTACCTTGAGAAATAAACTTGATATCAGTATAGAACTGAGTAGTGTAAACAGTGTTCCCTCTATTAACAGAGAATATTCTATACCACACTGTTTGCAAACAGGGAAGCTCTTGTGAGAAATACACCACAGAGTATTCAAAAATCTACTAAGAACAGTGTACAGTCCATGCAACAGTAATAAAAAAAGACACTACTTGTAAAAAACATGATGTGGAGGTGCTAAAGATCACATTACCTCCACCCTTCATACTGAATACTTTATAGATAGGCCATCTTCTGAAGTCAAACAAACAAACATACATAGTTTAGTATCTGGTGCACACACTCTTCTGTGTTAAATTTAACTTATTATGCTGACTGAATTCTCTCTAAAAAACTCAAAAATGCTTACAAATGTTAGTGTCTACTATGCAGAGTGTTTTTCCTGTTTAAACGTTTTTCTGCAGAACCAAAAAGTTGTGGAGACCATGATGAATGCACCTCAACTGTTCCTTGTCCACAGAGATACTCTTCAGTACAAAGATGTATGTGCTCAATACCTCTATACATCTATGGTGCATTAGGTGTACTTGCTTTTTGTACACACTTCCAACCATTAGCTGGACGTAGGCTGTACAAAATTAGGTAGAAAACTACTATGTATTCATCTGCCACTATGTAAACTGTAAAATAAACTAGGACACTCATTGGATAATGTCATCAATTATATCATAAATTTTGTCATCATCATCATCAGCAGCAATCTTTGTTCTATCATAATGTGACCATAAAAACACAATACAAATGGCATTAAAAATACATATCAAACATTTCAAAATTAACTTTAGAGTACATGATAAAGGGAAGTTTGTAAATCACAACACAATTGAACCCCTCAGTGGTATAGCACGCTATATAAAAGATGCAATTAAATCATATCATCACCGTTGGCAGTGACTGCAGAAGCAACAGTGCAGCCCTGCATTGAATAAAATTGTCTTGTTTTGAAAATGGTAAAATGTACAGCTTTCTTCATGTGAAATAAAACTGACAAAAAAGCATAAAATGCAACATGTATTGTGCAGAGCAGCCATTACCTGGGCATGCAGGTAGGTTATCACTATAGGTACCCTGTGTGTGATAAGCCACTAGAAAGTGGTCAGCCTTAGTCTTGTGAGAAAAAGCTTGACCCAGATTGGGTATGGCTCAATACCAGGGCCAGTGCAAATTGTGGCATATGCCAAAACAGTGGGCTTGCTAGCTTCTTTTTGTATTCTCTCTTTGTTACATGTAGCTAAAAACATTGCCTTAAGTGTTTTGGATACCTGGCCTTATACATTCCTGGGTCTCAAATAGATTTATTAGATTCAGGCTTACACAGATGTTATGTATGTAAGTGATCCAAGTAATTTTTAAACCTAGTCCCAGCTTTAAACAGTCAGCAAGAACCACCCGAATGAAAGAAGTTTTGCACTTTGACCAAACCTTGAGCCATAACAACAGTGGCTGAAGCTTAACAGCATCACTGATGTAACCTAGTCCAATGTCATAGTGACAATTATGAGTGCTAGTGGATTTTGACACACCCAACAACTTTTGATAAAACCATTTTTAACTCTCCCGAACCCAAGTTGGTCTCTAAATCCCCAGACACCAACCCCATAAACTGCGTATGTGCAGCAGCTTGGCCTTACATATTGCTGTAAGCTCTCTAATGGGTGTATTGCCTAGCATAGATGCAAAATTGAACCTCCCCCCCGTCGTTTTAGCAAATGCAGCAGCCCTAGAAGTTTTCAATGGGTCCTAAGTACATTTCTCATCAAACAATATCCCAAGATAAGGACATGTACAGGATAACTGTGTTGCTTATGTCCTAGTACAAAATGCATACCTCTCACCCCAAATCACACTGACAAGATTCATAATTTTTGCTACATTCCAACCACATGATATGAAATTGTTGGTATTCTAATCTGCTATTCTACTTTTTTATTATTCATTTAGGATCTCTTTGGTGCCCCATGAAACAAGCAACTTCAGTGCACTAAGAAAGGAGAGGCCGGATACATTACAAAGAACATTGAATGCAAAAATAAGACATGCCGTTACTGAGCTAGTGTATGTATGCATGTCGCATTGATATCCTGAAACTATGGGATGGGCAGTGGAGTACTGTACATGCTTAAAGGGAGAGCCAGTGAGTGATTGCAAGGTGGATTCTATGTGTGGAGGTGGACTGTTATGCAGTGTTCTATGAAGAGCTCTGTCTTCAGCTCTTCCTAAAACCTGAACTGGTTTCATGTAGTTCTGATGGATTCAGGGATGTAGTTCCTGTTTTTTTGTTGCATTGAGTGAAAAGACCTGTTGCCTTGTCTTTTAATATTATTTTTTCACTCTTCCATTCTCGTGGTGACCCAGCTGCCTGTATGCTGGGAGGCTCTGGAGTTGGTGAGGGACCTGTTGTCGGTGATTGGGTTTGATTAGTACCATACCTCCCTGCCTTGGACTATCGATGCATTTTTCCCACTGAACGGGACCCTCCTAATTATCTCTTGGAGTGTAGTGCTACATACATTGGCTTTGATATCTGGAGCATCCAACCCAGTAGAATAGTGAGTTAGACATATTTCAGAAAAGAACCTCTTTTTTGAACCACTGCAAGCTTTGTGTTCCGTTTCGAATTTTTTGATACTGCTGCAACAGTTACATGGAGTCTTGAGCACATGCTTTTGCAATTGTTTATGTGAGAAAGTGTCAATATTGGGAGTGATTTCACTCACCACAGATAGACAGACCTTGCTCCCATGTATTCACTCCTACTCTAGGCTAAATTCATATACCAGCACAACATGACGGTTTCTGACTTCTCTAACTAATGCATGAGGAATGCTCAGTGTGGCAGGCCAATTTGCCATTAAGGCACGGACTGTCCTCTCTTTTCTTTTGCTTTACGTCGGTTAGACAGTTTGAGGATGAAGTCCACATACAGTTTAATCTGTAGCCTGGGAATCTCAATGGGATATACTATTCTAGAACCTTGACCATGGAGAACCTGTGTACAGGGAACAGCACTGGGGAAATAGCTGATCATTGGTGTGTGGGAAAGGGTGCAAACACAACTTGGACATTTGGCAGAAACAAATCCAAACTTAGATGAGCCACGAGTAGCTATGACTGTGTCTAAGATCTCCGTCTGAGAAGCCATTGCTGGAAACGTTGTCCAAGGGGCAATAAAAGTAGTGAGGTATCTGTATAAAAAGGGATTCTCCTAACATGTTTTAAGTTATTCATGACAGGAGGAGAGGCTAGGCAGTTGGAGGAGCAAAGGCCTTAGTGTTTGGATAAATATGAATCTTTGGGCACAGACTCTCAGTGCACATACAAACATATGATTTCAGAGTTTTCACAGGCAGTAGGTTCAACAATGTTGGAAATTGCCTTTCTAGAGGGTTATCCCCAGACTTTTTTCCTTCGTCCTTCTCTTTTTCTGACCTCATTTTGGTTGGCTTTAGGACTCTGCACCCTTTACCACTCCTAAGCAGTGCTAAAGTGCATATGCTCCCTCCTTAAAACGTGGTGACATTGTCTCACACCCAATTGGACTATTTAATTTACTTATAAATCCCTCGTAGAGTGCACTATATGTGCCTAGGGCCCGTAGATTAAAAGCTACTAGTGGGCCTGCAGCACTGATTGTGCCACCCACTTAAATAGCCCCTTAACCGTGTTTCAGGCCTGCTTTTGCAAGGCCTGTGTGTGCAGTTTCACTACCAATTCGACTTGGCATTTAAAAGTACTGCCCGAGCCTAAAACTCCCCTTTTTCTACATTAAGTCACCCCTAAGGTGTGCCCCAGGTAACCACTAGGGCAGGGTGCTGTGTAGGTAAAAGGCAGGACATGTACCTGTGTAGTTTACATGTCCTGGTAGTGTAAAACTCCTAAATTTGTGTTTACACTGCTGTGAGGCCTGCTCCCTTCATAGGCTAACATTGGGGCTGCCCTCATACATTGTTTGAGTGGTAGCTGCTGATCTGAAAGGAGTAGGAAGGTCATATTGAGTGTGGCCAGAATTTTGATACAAAATCCTGCTGACTGGTGAAGTTGGATTTAATATTACTATTTTAGAAATGCCACTTTTAGAATGTGAGCATTTCTCTGCACTTAAATCTTTCTGTGCCTTACAATTCACGGCTGGCTGGGTTTAGTTGACAGCTCTTTGTGCATTCACTCAGACACACCCCAAACACAGGATACTTAGCCTCACTTGCATACATCTGCATTTTAAGTGGGTCTTCCTGGCTGGGAGGGTGGAGGGCCTGCTCTCACACAAAGTGCTGCCACCCCCCCCCCTACTGGGACCCTGGCAGACAGGTTTGAACTGAAAGGGGACCTGGGGCACTTCTAAGCCCCTCTTTGAAGTCTCCCTCACTTCAAAGGCACATTTGGGTATAAAAACAGGGCCTCTGCCCTATCAACTCGATGCACCACCTGCTCACAGTGAAAAATTCACCACACGCCGAGACCGGAATGACACAGCCCCGACTTTGCGACTGAAGATCGACGCAGCACCAGCGACGCAACCGGAACTTCGGCGCATGACCCTACTGGATTGACACAAGCTGACTCAGAATGACGCCTCCTGACTTCCTGAGAGGAATCGACGCAGCACCTGCTGTGCAGAAGAACATTCCACGCATCGCTTACCGGAATCGACGCATCCCCTGTGACTTCGCTCGGCAAGCCCTGGATTCCATGCATCGTCCCGGGGTGTCTGAAAACCCCGCAACCCGAAGAGGATCCAAGTCCGCGGAAATCAACGCAACATCTTCCCCGCGTGGAAAATAACAACGCAAGTCCTTGTGAGAAAGGATGAAACCGACACACATTTACCGTTTTCCACGCACTTCATCCTCTGCGGTCCCTTGCGAGGATTTTTCAAAGCAAACCAGGTACTTTGCCCTGCAAGAGACACTTTCTAGGAGAACGTAAGACACGTTTTATTGCTTTTACCACTAATATTTTAACTCTAAGACCCTTGATATCACTTTCAGTGATATCCCTACATTTGCTTATTTCAACTTTAATCGTTTTGACCTGCATTTATCCAGATACATATTATCTATTTTTGTAAACACAGTGTGGTGTATTTTTGTGATGTTACACTGTGGTATTGTATGATTTATTGCACAAATACTTTACACATTGCCTTCTAAGTTAAGCCTGACTGCTCAGTGCCAGGCTAACAGAGGGTGGTCACAAGATAATTTGGATTGTGCGTGATTTACCTTGACTTGAGTGAGAGTCCTTGCTTGGACAGGGAGTAACCTGACTTGCCAACCAAAGGCCCCATTTTTAACAAACAGAAATTGCTAGGTTGGTACTTTTTGTAGCTTACACACAATTTGCACAAATATGTCACAAAAATAATATTCTATGTGTAAAATAATCGTCAAGTCAAAGTGATTGAAACTGAAGTTCAGAAATGGGAGATTCTTTCAATGACATTACGAGGCTGGTAGAGTAGTTGAAAAAATGGTTCCTTTCAAAATGTCTCAATCCTTGCATAGTGTATGTTTTCAACTAAAACCCATGGTATTTTTAATTGGAAATACGGTGTGGTGCAGTTCCCACAAATAGCTTTATTCAAAAAAGTGTAAGTGGTTGATTTGACACATTAATTATTACGTGGGAGAAAAAATAAATAAAGTGACCACATCGACTACCGCATTAAATACTGTGATAGATATTGCTTGTTACACGTTTCTTTTCCTTTTGCTTCCCAGGTCATACACATGAGAGAGCGTAGATTAAATAATACATATATCAATGTGAAATGCTTAGCAATATTGCACATAGAAAAGACAATAATTAGTTATTTGCTTAAACGTGCATTTGAATCATGACTATGATAAACAGAACTAATGATAATAAAGAGTGAACTTGTTTGTGATATGATTAATCAAGCTTATATTAACATTTACGATATTGCATTGAAAATCTTATAGGCCTTAAGTTAGCGTGAGTCGAAGACTTAGCCGTGTAACTCTCATATTAAAGCATATTTTTCTGTTTTCTCCAGTGTGCTGACTCGTAAAAGGCCATGACCCAGCATGTGTTCTTTTCCTTTGTTTTATGTTGCAAGATTTGCCCTGTTCCCATCCGCATGCTAGCTGCCTTAGTATAAGTTTTATATGTTTTGCAACAAATGTAGAAATATTCAAGGACATTCGACCATGGAAAAGAGAACTTTTGACCCAAAGTACGTGCCAGAGAAATGACACCCTCCGGAAGTGCCACCTACGAAGACGTAAATTATGAAGACCAATCAAAGTGTTATAAATTATCGTGGGTTGACAATTTGGATTACCTAATGTATCATTTGATAGGTTGGAGATAGTGGGGTATAGTAAATATCCAATAGAATTTTTGGGGAAGGTATTGCGAAAAAGAGATAAAAACTCATGACACAGAAGGGTCGTTAGAATTAGGTAGGGAATGATATCGATTGCATCCAGAGACTCTGTCACTCTGTTTGGTGACTTGAGACTTAAACCAACATCCTCATCCATAGACTGCCCCTTTACACTTTCCTCCTTATGAGGGAAGTGTCCCCTGTCCCTTTAGACGAAGTAGACGGTCGGCGATCTAACTGATGTCCTGAAGACGAAGACTGATCCTGTATGCTGACTTATTCCGAGGAGGGTAATTATGACAATTGCTATTGTAATTCGTCTATTTGCGTTTCCTTTCTAGGTACCAACTGCTGTATTTTTGAATAGAGACCTTAGTTAGATGTTTTCTAAATTGGTGTTCTAAATTGTTTTGCATGAAGTCCAACATGCTGATGCTAATCTGTGGTTAGATTAGGTGATCATCCTGACTGACGCAAATAGACGAGACTGACATTGTACTATGCTGAACTGAGATGTAAAGGTTATTCTATGTATTCTAACCTATGTTTATCTTACATTGGTGCTTTTATGTTCGTGATCTTTGCATTATCGAAATCTTATCACAGTTGCCCTATTGTGACTATGCTCTTTTGCTTCTTGGTTTTGAGATTGACACTCCTATTATTAGATTGTAATCAATAGGGAATAAAATTCACTGAATTCTAATAAGGTGTGGTTATTCATGACTGAAAGGTCATGGTTGCGCCGACAGTTTAATCAATGTCTTTATCCAAAGTAAAATATATTGTGGTGATAAATATTGGTGACGTCATTGACATATTGCTTGACATATTGATCAGCTATCTCGTTCTGCGGTGTCTCACCACTGGGCCAAAAGATTCATCGGCCTAAAACGAGTCCTAATGTGTATAAATTGACATAAAGGGACGCGTTATCACACACATTTGCCAAAATGATAATACATTTTTATTTTTTTAAGACTGTATCAATTTCTTATGATATTTGCAGATTACTATTGTCAGAAATGTATCTATCTCTCGAGATATTTTTTTACCAAAGAAGGCAACTTCATTCTCTGACTTTCATGTTCTTTAAATTACTAATGTTCGAACTGACATGATCTCCTTTGTGTTTCGAGCTGACAGCAGATTATGAGACCACTAAATGGCAGTGTTCCTCTAAAGTTTAACTCTCAGTTTGCGTCTAAGGATGAATATTGTCAACAGTTAAAGGTATGAAGTAAAATGAAAAGAAGTTGTGTATGCCTACTTGGGCAAAACAAGCGAATATTTATCGTTTTATTTTTCATATTAGCGTTTTGAAATGTTACATGGAAGTGATTTAAGGTGCAACTACTCATGCTGTTGTGCTCCGGTTCGAAAGTACAGTGCTAATAGGTTGTGGAATATTATGAGGGGCATTCTGTACATCGGTCCTAATTGATTAGTTATCTTTTCCCTCAATGAGAGGCAGACACACAAAACGTATAAGTTATTGTAGTTCAGATCTACATGTGGTCCTAGTGTTCAGGTATCAAGGTAATGGGTATCAGGCTCAGCGCTCCTACCACAAAAGACAGCAATACCCTCTGATGTCAATTATGAAAACATACTAACAAGATTGGAGAACCTCATACATATTATTTGATAACTCCATAATCATTCACAGAAATCCCATTTCTACTTTATCTCCTGTATGCTGTATTCAAATGGCCACATTCAGAAATGTTTCTTGTTCCAAACACTTTCATATAGTTCATTCAAATATCAAAGTACACCGTCAACAGGTGAAGCTAACACCTGTCTCACAGTCAACCACTTCTGAAAAGATATCAAAGGGCTGATGTAGATTCAGGTATGATTTTGTAGGGACTGGATACTACTATGGGTCCTTTTTGGTACAGAGCCCAATTTGTTAATCCAGAAGATTTATTTTTCTCCCTCTTTCAGTTTTAAATTACCTTCTCTCCGGGCTTATCTAATATGATCTATAGCTAGACATGTAATTCCATCAAAATGTCTTTCAGTGTTTTTTGTTTTCAAATTGTAACCATAGGGCAGTTGGAAATGGCTACTGACCAGTGGTCAAGTGCCGGTGCTCACTCTCTCAACATGATGTAATTGGTATACCTAACACTAGCCTATTTAACTTAAAAATTGGTCAATTGTATAAAAGCGTATCCAGGATCTGTAAGTTAAATGTTACAAGTGGACTGCTGCACCCATTGTGCCGCACACTACAGTGACAGTGTAAACATGATTGCAGGTCTACCAGTTATAATCTGGCTATGCAGCTTTAAACTTGAATAATTGATCTAGCAAAATAACCTCTTTTGACAAGCCTACCCCTTTTTAAAAAATATTAATGTCCCTCTTAAGTGGGTATTTAAAAGTAGGACATGTAACAGTTTAATGTTAAATATGTAAAAGGGTCCAAAAAGCTATTTTTATAGTAGCACGACTAGCTGTTCTATAGGAAAGCATTGGGGTGTGATATTACATTTAATATTATTATCTTCATCTAGGAAATGGCTATAAAATCCATTCCTAGAGTTTTTAAAATATTTATTGCAAGCCCAACTCACTAGTGAAATCAATTTGTAATAAATATTTTTTGCAAAATCGAGTTTTAGAAAGTCATCTTTTCCATGCCTAAAGCCTCTGGAGGCCCATTTACATGAATTCCGCTTGTCAACTGGCAGCTCAAAAGCCCCTTTGGTGAGCTGCGAAAATGGCTCCCGAAACAGGACAAAGGTTTGGGTTTGGATGTGGGGAAGTGTTTCTGTTTCTCTAGAAGGATGACCATCTGAGCTGTGCCCAAGAACCTGATTAACTGTTGATTATTGAGTTGAACTCTAAAAATGTGGCATAACCTGCAGATTTTGGTACTTGCGCTCTAAAATCCATATGTCCAGGTATTTGCTGTGGCCTTTCCCCATTAGATTGTCAGGTCTGACCAGCCACCTTATATGCAGGGTTGACTTTATCATCCCTGTTAATACTGGTTGTTTTGCACTCTGCAAAAATTATAATTTCTAGCACTTTGCAAACAAGAGTTTGTGCTGGGTTCATAATTATCTGACCCGTTTGTATTCATGGCCTAAGAGAATTAAAAAAAGCATAATATTTAATCTACAAAGTATCGCCCATCAAAAATAAGCAATAACACACCCAAAATGTTTAGGTCTAAGGTTTCATAATAAAAGACTGCTACAAAGAAAGAATGATCAACATGAGTCCAGAAGGCAGGATCCATACCAGATTTTCAGGATAACCAGTGACTAAACAAATTAGATTTTTTTCAGATTCATTGCATGAAATATTTCTTATGTAGATAGCCTCAAAATCTAGTATAGATTCAGCATTTCTTGCCATGCATTGTACACCTCTGTCCTAAAGGCTCATTAAAATGCTTGGGGGAAGAAAATTAAATTTATAAGTAAAATGGTGACTACGCAGAATTTAAGTAGCACCTTGGAGCCATGTAAGATCTAGTTGCCATAGAGTAGATGTTGTGCCCATGACACCCTTGCCAAACAAACCTCCCTTAATCCGATGTTGACATAAGGATCCTTCTTGTCATGTCTTAGCATCCTCTGATTGGCCCCCCATTGTGTGATTTTTAGTGACGAAAATTGAGGTTGGAGACAGGGCTCAAGAAAAGAACATATCCTCCTGGAGACCAAACGAGGGTGCAAGTCTTACACATAGTATGTTGTTTTATTGACCGTCAAAAAAAAGCCTCAGAGGGGGCATGGAGGAGGGCATGCCTTAAGTTGGTCTCTAATAAAAAGTATTTCATCAATCTTTGCTGTTTCTTTGGAGTAGGAATTCTGAGGATTTTGAGTACTTATTTGTTTTAGTTTATGATGTTTTTTCTTAGCATGAGCAGGTTGTACTGAGGAATTATCAGTTGTTTTCAGCAGTTCCTGTTTGGTTCTGGAAGCCTTTTTCTTTTAAGTACTACACATCCTACAGAGAGAGGGGCATCACAGAGGTGCAAGGCACTGCTTTTTCAGGCCAAACAAAGAGCCTTCCCTTGGCACATGCAGAATAGGGGTGGGATAAGCATGCATAATCGTGGAATCTCCCCAAAGTCCGAAAGGAACTCTTAGCTAGTTCTGCACTTAAGGAAATCAAGATGCAATAATAAAGTATGAGTTGGTGATGCAGAACTAGTGCATAAATATGTGAATTATTATTTATGATTTGTGGAGGTTTAAATTCACTAGATCAGTGGTGTCCATCAGGAGGCTGGATCCATCTCAGCTTTTTAAGATAAACAGAAAGTAAATGGTTCCCATTTTGATTTAGAATGTGTAGATCATTGAACTGGCTCTCCTGGGTTAATGGTGGATGGCCATGCACCAAATGGAAAAGGGGAAACCTGGTCCTTTGGCGGGGAGACATAATGGATGTCAAATTCATCTAATGTAGGCCTGTCGCAAACCTTTGTATTCCCATATATTTTTCTAGAAGGAGAATCTGATATCCTGCAAAGTTTATTGGAAAATCTTGTCTCCCTCCAATCGTCATAGAAGACCAGAAGGTCTGACCTCCTTTTCATGTCTCTTAGTGCTGCCCAGAAATGCACGGCAATTTCTTCTATCCTGAAGTTACTGAACATTCCATTTAGCAGGAAACTCAGGACCAGGACCCCAGCCTTACACCTTTGCCCATGGTCTATGTTCCTGCTGCACTGATAGGTCAACAGAAGATGTCACATCAACTGTCTTTATTGTTTGCTTATATTGTGATCAGTGTTGTGTTTTATGGCAAATTAATGTTTCTATCCTAGAAAGTATTGTCCCAAGGATATCACACTATGTTGTTTGCTGTTTGTAAAAAAACAGGGTCATTCAATTTACAACCACTTATTTTATCCTCATTTAAGGCTATCATAGGCCGATGCTCCAACCATTCAGCGTATTGTATTTGAATTGTATTTACATAGTGCTTCCTTTTCCTACAAAGGCAGCTGAGTGGCTTACAACATGTAGATGTGGAACCCAGAAAGAGCATGAGAGGAATACTACACTGTGCATCAGTACAGGTTACATGCAATCATTTAAAAAATATTTGAACACAGACAATGATTGAAGGTATCCCTGAAGATAAGGTTTTTACTGCTTCCATGCATGTTTTACCTTGCTTTGAACATAGTGCGTCCAGCCATTTCACTTTGTGTTGGTGGGGTGGTCAGAGAATCTATATTAGAATTAGTGCAGAATAATCAAATATATATCAACATGTTTATCATGAGATCTTACAGGTTAATGTAATCTATGGTGACATCTTTAAAATAAGCATTTAGAGTCATGATTATTTTCTGTTACCCCCTTGACTGTCTTGTTCTTCCAATCTGAGAAGGTAACTACTTAAAATATAAAAGGGCTAAAGTATTACAATTGTAATGCTGCAGTCTCAGTATTTTGCAACATGTGAAGCTATCATGCCCAAGAACGTCAATTCACCAAAACGCCAGGGATAGTAGAAGTGACATCACATGCCTTTTAAGCTTCAATTTTACTCACACGTGCTTACGCACACACTACCTCACTTAAACACACACTCAGCCGCAACTTGCAAACATGCACACACCATATATATAAAAAAATGATTTTTTTTAACTTATCTCAACTGCCTGGGAAGGCCATATTCTAGCTATTTGTACTATATTTTTTATCACACTCATAGTGAATAATGAAACAGTATTCACTATTAGTGTAATAAAAAAATTAAGATAATGGAAACACCCTCTAAGTGGGAATCGAGGCCCACCTAGTACAAAGACGGCAAATCATCCAGAACGCCACAGCAAGACTCATCCTGGATCTCCCTCGTCACACACACATCACCACCACTTCAAAAAACTGCACTGTCTCCTGATTCAGCAGCGGTGCCAGTGCAAACTCCTCCCCTTTGCATTCAAGGCCTTGCCCAACTCCGGATCAGCCTACACCAACCACTGCCTGAGATTCCACAAAATCTCCAGACACTTCCGCTCCATCTCCCTCCCGCTGGCCCACACCCTACGCATACAATGCAGCACAGCAGGAGGACACTCCTTCCCCCTACTTCACAGCCAAAGCCTTGAATGGCCTCCCACCTGCACCTCAGGACCTTCCCTACTCTACAGGAGTTGCGTAGGATGCTGAAAACCTGGCTCTTAGACTGAGACCATGCACCCTGCCAGTGTCTGTTTACCTTCACAGTTGACAAGTCGCGCTCTGCAAGTAGACTGATTGATTGATTGAGAGAAAACAGCGAGAGGACCCCCAACTGATGTTCATAAGTATGAGCTTCCAATGCGTTCCTGGGACTGATTTTGCCACCTCTGAGGCAAGGCATCACAAACACAGTACCATGGGTCTCAAGGGGCAAGGAAGGGGTTGGAGCTGCAACCCCTGGCAAACCCTAAATGATGTCCATGGTCATGGCATGCAAACACATGGTTACGTTAAATATTTTTTATAATCCTTTCACTAGTACAAAGTCAGTGAAGGGAAATTTCTGGTAAAACATATCCATGATTAAATCTTCATTGTGACGAAATTGGATTGGGGTGGTGGGTAAACGCAGTGCATAGTTCGAACTCCAGGCGGAATTACCCAGCTTTGCCTTTCATTCTTCTGATGGCAATGACATGATAGCTATTAGGTTGGTGGTTAACAGCAACACTTATTTTGAAAGTTACAAATTAAATAATTAAACTGTAGTAGAAACAGTGGCACACCAAGGGTGTTAATGACCCTCACTAAATCCCCATTTAGATAGAAAAAGACAGATATAATTGAGGGAAGGCCTGCACATTCACTGGCCCCGGTACCACAGCACTTGCCACAAAACTAATAGCCAGAAAAATACTAGATATGTTGCTCCAGTAATAGCCATGCTCCTGGTCAGTAGGCTCTATACAGAATACATTCCATTGGTATGATTTAATGTGATGATTAGTCTGAGGTGCAAACCACTAAATACATCTTTAAAAAACACAAGGATCATGAATGTAATTAATGTGTCAACATATCTCCTTATTTTTCCAGTGACATTTTAATCATTCCAGGAAAGCAAAAAGTGATGGGTGGAATGCATGAATTATTCTCAGTCCATCACAGTTTTGCCTACTATGTGATCTAAGAAAGAAATCGGCCATTTGAAATGCAGCCTCTGTCCTGCTCCATTAGGATCAGCCTAGCCCTAGGAGCCACATCTGGTCCCATCTGAAGAGACCACACGCAAACCCAGATCCCTCTACACCTATATGGGTCTTGGTATGGTGCAGCTTGAGTCCAATGGACAGTGAACACAGAATCCACATCAGGAAATACCTAGTGCACTTAGGGAGCCACTGAGGAAAAGAAAAAAGTGATTGGCTACAAGCTGGCCACATCCCAGTCCATCTTTTTTTTGCTGGCCATGCCGCCTCAGAGAGGAGCAGGCCATATGCAAAGCAGACTTGGTCCTGCTCCAATAGGAACAGTCCAGCCCAAACCACCAGATCAAGTCCCTTCTCAACAGGAACATAAGCAACCCCAGTGAGACATAAAAAGGTTAATGTGTTAAGATAAGTCACACTCATGATGGAGCTAAAAACACTGCCCGAGGTCATTTGGCACTTATCATTTTTGTGAAGAGCCTGAATGCATGCTATGAGATGGAAGGTACATTGTAAATTGCCACTTTTTCAAAGCTTCTACTTCCACTTCAGTTAGATGGTTCAGTCAGTCACTGCACTGACTTTTGTTCGACGACACAGAACATATTCATTACTCTATTAATCACTGACTATTCAGACATTAGTAGCAGCTATTTAATAGTGCTACGTGACAATTTGATGTGTGGTGTGCGCAGCACTATTACAGTTATTGCTTGCTCTGTCCAGGCATGATATACTCCTGGTCCTCGCAGTCGCAATATATCAGTATCCATAAACACAACACTTAGGTGGTCATTATGACATTGGCGGTGACTGTTAAAGAGGCGGTAATTACCGCCAAATTACGACCATGGCGGTGATACATCCAATAGACAGCCAATGTACCACACCAACTGCCCGGGTGTAAACACCACTGACCACGGAGGTAGGCATCAACAGCCAGGTGTAAGTCAATGACATAGCAAACTGCCAGGATTTCCAGGACGGTACCAACGCCATCAAAAGCCTGGCAGAAACACTTCACAGAAGGCAAAAGACTCACCATCAGGGACATAAAGGATTCTGCCGCCGCCATGGAACCGGAACTCCAAGGCATCCTGATGCTCTACCATGCCATAGCCGTCCTGGAACACCAACACCAACGAAGACAACAACGGTGAGTACAGCCGCCTGGCACACAAGGGAGGGAGGAAAAGGAGAGTGAAACACACATGCACAACCAGCTGCAGAGTAAAATGAATGTCACAGGACACAGGTTAAAATAGTGCAAGGACAACAATTAGAATGTACGAACACTGTAATTTGCTGCCAACAGCCACCATAATGTAAAATTAAATATAAATGCAGGCGTCGATGTCCAGATTGGGCCAATGGCCAGTCAAAAGTACAAAAGGGCCACATGGCCACAGGGCACAGTCCAAGGCCCAACTTGACTCCTGACATAATCCGGACTCCACTGTTCAGGGGCATTATGTTGGAAATGGGCAGGCACCTCAGGAGAAAGGGGGCGAAGTGGGTAACATGCCCACTGGTTCTGGAGGGAGATCCTTGCCCAATTGCTTCTGGAGGGGAGTGAAAGGCAACAGTTTCTGAAGTGGGTAACATGGCCACTGGTTCTGGAGGGGGCTCCTTGCCCAATTGTCTCTGGAGGGGAGTGAAAGGCCACAGTCTCTGAAGTGGGTAACATGCCCACTGGTTCCGGAGGGGGCTCCTTGCCCAACAGTCCCCGGAGGGTGGCCTACATGCCAGCTGATGGTGGAGGGGGCTCCTTGGCTTCCTCTGCTGGAGGAGAGGGCTCCTTTCCCTCTGCTGGTGGAGGGGGCACCTTGGCTGCCTCTGCTGGAGGAGAGGGCTCCCTGCCCTCTGCTGGTGACAGGGGCTTCTTGGCTGCCTCTGTTGGTGGAGGGGGCTCCTTGGCTGCCTCTTCTGGAGGAGAGGGCTCCTAGCCCTCTGCTGTTGGAGGGGGCCTCTTACCTTTCTTTGGTTGTGGAGGGGGAACCTTGGCTTTCTTTGGTGATAGAGGGGGAACCTAGGCTTTCTTTATTGGTGGAGGGGGATCCATATGTCCCCTCTTGTGACAGGCTCTCTTGGCCTTTGACATGTGACTTGTGTTCTTGCCTCCAGGACTAGGAGGTGCCTCCACTGTCCTCCTCCTCTACTCCCTTTCTAAGGTGGAGGTGTGCTCTTACTAGAAGTGGCTGATGTCACATGCAAAGGTCCCTTTTTGCCAGCAGCTAATTTTTTGGTGGGAGCAGTGGCAGACTGTTTGGCTGAGGTGCTGGGCTGGGTCGTTGGTACCCTGCTCTTACAGGCAGGATGGGGGTGGAAGAGGAGGGAAGAGGTGAAGTTGGGCAAGGAAAAGCTTCTTAGGGACGTTGGGGTTGGATGTGGGAGGAAGGATAGGAGTGGAGGTACAGGGAGTGGTTGTAGGAAGTGTACGTCTGCTGGACTTGGGTGCAGGTGCATGGACAGTGTACGTGTGTGAGGTGAATGGCTGTTGGGTGTCTGAGTGGGAGTTTGTGTCTCATAGGAGGGGCAGACAGGGTGGGAGAGGACGCATGGATGGATGTTGTGGAGGTGTCTGCAAGTGAGGTGTGTGTGCTGCATGATGTGGTGATGGCAGTGGTGGCTGCTGATGCAGTGCATGCAGATGTGAGTGTGGATGTGACTGTGAGGGAGAAGGAGAAGGAGGGGGAGACAGTGGAGGCAGTAGATGTTGTTGTGTGTACAACTGTCTGTTGTTTGTGTGAGTGCTTGTGGCCTGAAGTGCACTGCCAGTGCTTGTCTGTGTCACTCTTGTGTGATGTTTTGTGTGCATGTTTGTCTGAATGTGTGCATGGGTTGGGTTGGGGTTGAGGAGACTGAGACTGGGAAGTGGTAGTTGGAGGGGGGATGGTAGGAAGAGGGACACTGGCTGCTATCAGAGAGGAGGCCAGAGCCTGAAACAATCTCTTTAGGGCTGCCAAACTACCTTGGATGCTCTCCATGTAGGCATTACATTGCAGTATCTGGGATGCCAACCCCTGGATGGCTTTCAGAATGGTTTACTGCCCTACAGAGATGGATCTCAGGAGGTCAATAGCCTCCTCACTGAGGGAAGCAGGGCTCACTGGGGCAGGGCCTAAGGTGCCTGGGGCAAAGGAGATGCCCACCTTCCTGGGTGAGCGGGCACAGGCACCTCAGTGGGGGGGCTACTGGGAGGATGGTGCTGGTACTGGGGGCTGGCAGCTGGCAACTGTACCTGTAGCTAGGGTGGTTACAGAGGTGTCAGCCACCACCAGGGAGCTTCCATCCTAGGAGGAATCAGAGTCAGTGTTACCACCTCCTTTCCCCACTGTGGTGCTCCCCTCGCCCTCTGTCCCACTGGTCCCCTCGGTGCTGGTGGACTCTGCCTCCTGGGTCCCGTGGGATGCAGCTCCCTCAGTCGCTGGTGCTCCTGCTCCTCCACCATATGATGGTAATGCACACATGGACAGGATGACAGAACAAAATAAGGGGGAGAGAGAGAGAAAGGGAGCACTGGGTCAATTACAGCACCAACACCACAGAAGGCATATGCATTACCACCAGACACAGGGATCAGGATTGAGCACTATGCACCTCACTGGCATTCTATTGGCCAGGTACCACAGCAAGAAGAGAGCCAACCACTGCTATCTGCGCCCCTCCTGGACCTACGAAGCCCTGTCTGATGTGGAATGCCACCTAGGTAGTTAACAAGATTTTGCCATACACCCATTTACCCTGAGCTGGACCACACAGCAATGTCTGAGCTGGCATTAAGGGGCATCCACTAACTTAAACCCACCACCAGGATCCCATTCCAGGCAACAAAGATGGTTGTTACACACACTGTATTCACCCCCTTGTGGCTGCTGTGCTGCCCTCAAGTGTCCATCCAGCTCTGGGTAGGCCACAGACAAAATGCGGGCCATCAGGGGGGTCATGTTCCGATGGCACCCCTCCCTTGTTGAAAGGCCATCCCCAGCTGGGCCTCCACGGTCTTCCGGGCCCAGCGTCTCAGCTCCTCCCACCTTTTCCTGCAGTGGGTGTTTTGCCTGCTATAGAGCCCCAGGGTCCGCACGGCCTGGGCGAAGGCACGCAACAACCCCTTCTTCTGATAGGTGCTGACCTGCAGAGGTAATACAGACAGGAGGACACCATTAACCATACAATCCAGCCTGTCACACATATGGCCCACACATACCATTTCCCCTCGAATGGCACACACATCACCCGGAGCCCTGCATGTACACTACCACCAGACATACCCCTATCAAAAATACATACTGCCAGCACACACAACTCCATGCAACCTTGTCGCATGCATCGTCCCCATGGTGTACTCACCAGTTGGTCTGGAGGCCCATACAGCTGTCCATACAGGAGTAGGACCCCATACACCAGGTGCTCCAACTCCTCTGAAGTGATGGCAGGGGCCCTTTCCCCTGTCACACAGGCCATGGTAGGTTCCAGACTCAGGTCACAACAGCACACACAGTGGAGGTATTGTCATTTGAAAAGTCAGGAATCAAGTGAGGTTATAGACAGAAAATGGCGGTGACGTCGGCGGCGGTGTACACCGTCACCGCCGCCGGTGATCCTCACTGGACACTGTACTCCATAGAGCCCCTTGTAAGCCAATGAGGAATAGCACGACAGTGCAAGACCGCCTTCTGCCATGACGCCCAACGCCAGCAGAGTTACATCACTTCCACCTGTCCTTACATACAGGACAGGCGGTCGCCATTTTATGGTGGTGGTCAACATTCTGAAATGGAAAACTGCATCATTGCTGTCAATTGTACATACATTGCCATTTACATTTTCCAATTACATGCAAGCTCACTTACAGTGAGGTGGTGGTTCGATTGTTCAGTTTGTCACTCCCTTCTCACTCTTGTGTCCCTTAGGTGCCTACCACTGCAGAGGAATAGGAGGAGGAGGAGGCAAGACCCTGTGTACAGACCCTTTGTGGACTTAGCTACACTGGAGAACAGGCACATAATACTCACCTATAGACTGGACAGGGCCACAATCACAGAGCTGTGTGCTCAATTGGAGCCTGATCTGATATCAAATCAATCAATCAGGGATTTGTAGAGCACAGCTATTCACCTGTGAGGGTCTCAAGGCACGGGGGAGGAAGGAGGGGTGATGAGGATCAGTCTAAGAGCCAGGTCTTGAGGGCCTTCCTGAACTGAGACAAGATGGGAGATTGCCTGAGGTGGATGGAGAGGGTGTTCCTGGTCTTGGCTGTGATGTGGGAGAAGGATCTTCCTCCGGCTGTGGTTTTCTGGATTCAGGGGACCTTGTAGAGGGCCTGGTTGGCGGAGCGGAGTTGTCTGGCAGGAGTGTAGAAGGAGAATCTGTGGTTGAGGTAGGCTGCTCCGGCATCATGTAGGGCCTTGTAGGCGTGGGTCAGGAGTTTGAAGGTGAGTCTCTTGTTGATAGGCAGCCATTGTAGGTCTCTTAGGAGGGTGGAGGTGTGGTTGTGTTGTGGGGCATTCTTGATGAGACGGGCAGAGGCATTCTGGATGCGTTTTAGTCTTTTCCGGGTATTGGCGGTGGTTCTGGAATAGAGAGCATTACCATAGTTGAGGCGGATGCTGACAAGGGCCTGGGTGACTGTCGTTCTGGCTTTGGTGGGGATCCACTTTTTGATTTTTCTAAGCATGCGTAGGGTGTGGAAGCGACCCAATGAGTGTGCGCCCACCTGTCGGTCCATTGAGAGCGATGAGTCTAAGATGATGCCAAGGTTGCGGGCGTGGTCGGTGGGGGTGTTTCCGAGGGCAGAGGGCCACCAGGGCTCGTTCCAGGCAGAGGGTGTGGTGCCGAGGATGAGGTCTTGCCGGCAGCGTAGGAGACGATGTTGAGTGCGTGGCTTCTGACGATGGCGGCTAGTGGGGTCATGTAGAGGTTGAAGAGGGTGGGACTCAGCAAGTATCCTTAGGGGACGTCCCAGCTGATCTTGGTGGCTTCCGGAGGAAAAGGAGGTACTCGGACCATCTGTGTTCTGCCGGTGAAGAACGAGGAGTGCCTTTGCAGTGCTGAGTCTCAGATGCCGGCGTCATGGAGGCGGGTGCATAGTGGGTTGGTGAGACTGTGTCGAAGGCGGCAGAAAGGTCCAGGAGGATGAAGGCGACGGTCGCGCCTCGGTTGAGGAGGGTGCAGATGTCATCTGTGGCGGCAAGGAGGGTGGTTTCAGTGCTATGGTTTCTTCTGAATTCTGACTGAGAGGGGTCCAGGATGATGTTGGCTTCCAGGAAGGCGGTGAGTTTTTTGTTGACTGCCTTCTCAATGACTTTGGTCAGAAAGGGGAGAGGGGAAATGGGCCAGTAGTTCTTGAGGTCTGTCGGTGGGTTTCTTCACTTATCAGCTATCTATCATCCAACTGGGATCACCCCTCGTGCAAGTTCAATCTGTACTCCACTTCCTGGCAAATAGCTCTTGCCAAGTGACAGTGGGCTTGGCAGCAGGAATGTCACAGCCAATGTTCTCATTAGTGCTGGCAAGTGTTTTGTCTGCCTTGCTCAAACACATATGAAGCTACATTGCTTTCCCCCATGTAGAAGATTTGGCCACTGTGAAGGCTGGATTCTATGCAATGAGACATATTCCAAATAGTATTGGGGCCATTAACCGAAAGCATATTGCATTTGTACCCCCCCCGGCACAATGAAAAGGTGTTAAGAAATCGGAAGAGTTTCCACTCACTCAATGTGCAAATGGTGTGCCTGGCTGACCAGTACATCTCCCACATCACTGCCAAGTATCCTGGGTCGGTGCATGACGCCTTCATTTAGAGGAATAGCAGCATCCCAAATGTGGTGGCACAACTACAGAGGCACAGTGTGTGGCTAATAGGTGAGCCTGAGTCCCCTTCCAATGCATGTCAGTGTATGCCTTCAGGAGTCATCCCCCATACCATTGTGCAAGGCTAATGTTTGTACCTCAGTTCTTGCAGGTGACTCTGGCTACCCAAACCTGTTGTGGCTCTTGACCCCTTGTGAGGAATGCCAAGGCACGACTGAGAATAGGTATAATGATGCTCATGGGCGAACCAGGAGGATAACTGAGCGAACCTTCATCCTCCTGAAAGCCAGGTTCAGATGCCTCCAATAGGTGGATTCCTCTGCTACTCCCCTGAGAAGGTCTAGCAGATAGTTGTTGTATGCTGCATGTTGCACACAACCTGGCCATCAGGCGACATGTGCCCTATCTGCAGAAGGAGGGTGAAAATGTTCCTGGTGCAGCAGTGGATCCTCAGGACAGTGAGGATGAGGAGGCAGAGGATGAGGATGTAGACAACAGGACATCAGTCATAAGGCAGTACTTCCAATGACATACAGGTAAGACAGTGAAACTGACCATTCCTCTGATTATTTATCTTTTCAGTGTGGCTGCAGCTTGATGGCAGTCACTTCCTTTACTTCTCAACTGACTGTCACCTATGCCTTTTCATTTTGCAGATGTTGGTGTGGTTACAACTGTGTACTGATGTGATGACTACAGACAGCTACATGCCATTATTTGTATGCAGTCACAGAGTTCAGGACAATTGCCCAAGATGAAATTGTTAATAATATTGTACATTTTCGTAACATAAAGCACTATCACTCAAGTTGTGTTCAAGGGTGTTTATTGTAGTGAAATATATAGAAGGAATGGTGCAATGGACGGGTGATGGCAGAGGTAAGTCCAGGGTATTGGTCCAGTTTGCTTGTGGCACAGGTCCAGTGTCCAAGGGTCCAAAGGAAGGGGAGTAATGGCAGTTTAAAGTGGACAAGGTGACAGAGTGGAACACAAAGGGGATATTCAGGAGGGTCTCAATTCCTGGTGGTGGTCTTGGACTTCCTAAGTGTATCTGGCGTCTGTCTGGGTCACAGGGAATGTTTGTGGGGTGGTTCACCTTCTGCAGGGGTAAGGGTGCTGATGGCCTGTGGGTCCTGTGGCAGTGCCTCCTGTCCACTAGCTGCACCAGATGTGGAGAAGTGTTCAGTTGACTGGCTAGTGGAACGGGCCCGCTGGTGTGCTGTGCAGTCCCTCATGATGTTGGCCATTTCAGCTAGCACCCCTGCTATGGAGGCCACAGTGGTGTTGAGGGCCTGCAAATCTTTCCTGATCTCCTGGTGCTGTACCTCCTGCAGCCGCTGGTTCGCCTGCATGATGTTTAACATCTCACACATCTTGTCCTGGGATTGTTGGTAAGCCCCCAGGACATTGGTGAGTGCCTCCTGGATAGTTGGTTCCCTGGGCCTTTCCTCCCCCTGGTGATCAGCTGTCCTCCGTGTGTCCCTGTCCCCCTGTGCGGATATGTGTTGGTGGCAGTATTCTGTTGGTTTAGTGTGTGTGTGTCCACGACAGTATGTTGGGGGCCATCACCATGGCGGTAAGCGGTATTTACCACCAATGTCATAATGAGGACCTTCGATTTGGCTGGGTCTCTTCCTATGGGTGTACCTCACAAACGCAATGGCAAACATAAAAACATTCAATAGATAAATGAAAGTGCCCGTTAACAACACATGCATTTAAAATGCACATTAGAGTTTGGTAAATCATGGAACAACACCTGAAAATGTAAAAAGGTAGGAATTTGTTATTTCTTTACCATGACCGGAATGTGGTTGAAAATATCACATGGGTTTAAAATGTAGATAAATAAAAACACTTCCTCCTCACTTTGACAATGTAGGTCAAGCATAGGACGATCAAGTAGAAAAAAAAGTTCTGTCCACAAACCAACATATGTGCTCTTTTACTGGCAGAGCACGCTTCATGAGCTTTAAAAATATGAAAAAACGAATAAGTTTGTGGTTTATCTGAAAATAAACGAGAATCGTTTTCATTTTTTGTATTTTTCGAACTGGGCACTATGATAGTTATATATTACTTTAATATATGCTCAGGAGTTATATCCAGAGTAATTGTCTTTTGGCACTGTTTGTATTAGTGCAATATTAATATCAAAAGGGCTGTACTTTCCGCCTGCCCATTGGGTAGACAGTCCATAGCAATAACATGCATTTTATTTGCAGCGATGCAGGCACTGCCTGTTGCTAGCATATTTTTCATGATTGTAGCATTTAAAAAGTTCAGCGAAATCTCGGAAAGTGGCGTTAACAACCGTGATTGGATTTGTCTTTATGGCTGATGCACCCTCCATTTAGCTTTTGTCAGTTTTTCAAATGAAACTGTCACATGCTTTTCTGCTTGGTTAAATGTTATTAAATCTCTGTATGCTTTCTGTCATGGTGACTTAAAGTGTGCGTGAAAAGCTCATCAATGATCAGCCACTTATGACAACTATTACATGTTACCAGGATATGAGGAGATTAGCCTCGAAAGGCTTCAAAATCTGAAAATGTAAATTGAGAAGAGTGTCTACAACGCTCGCATGCAAGAATGTTTTATATGTTTAGGAAATCGAGGGACTTGCACTGTGAATATTTTCTTTACCTTAGAAATAACCAGTCGCAGCTCGCGCGACGGTGATGGGACGGGGCCGTGCATGGGGGGATGGAGGTGGGAGAATTCAATTAAAAATAAAAAAAATAAAAAAAACTTACCAGGCAGACTAGGAGCCTGTGCAGGCTCTCTCCAGCCCAGCAACCAAGTTGCTGGGCTAGAGAGAGTCCTGTGCGAATGTGTGTTTGTCCGGCCAAACATACTTGCACTCTGACGGGGAGTGCTGAGCACTCCCCCTTGTTACTCATTGCCCTGTGGCCCTGCCCCTTTTCCCCCAAAACGATAATACACAAAGTTTATTATCGTTTTTGTGGAACTGTTTTGCAGCTGCCGAGGGGGCGACGCTCCCCCACCCTTATGGAGGAGCCGACCCTGAAAATAACTATTTATAGTAGTTGCCAGCTACATTAGGACACTCACTGATATAAGACTGACTGCTTGGCTTTCAGAAGCATATTTGGCTGTATCACATAAGGGGCACAGTAGTAGTACTAATTTAAGAGGAGGAGTCGGATATCAACACATTTTTTACTGTCGCAATTAAATGTCCAATTAAATGTCCTTTGTGGTAATTATTTTAGTGCTTGGTGCAAATACATTTTACCACTATATTATCATTGCAGACTTGTAGCGGTAGTAATGTGTGACAAGTATATTTGTGCTCATTTGTTGTGTTAGATTCTGTTTGTGTAATGTGCTGTGTTTTGTGCCGCATTAAGGCATTTTGTTACTATTGTGTTATGTTGTAATCTTGCATTCCGTTTTGACTTTTTTTGCATTAAGCTGCGTTTATGCTTTTTTGTTGTGTTCCTATTTTGTTTTGTGTTACGTTATAGCCATGGTTTCTATTGTGCACTGTCATTACTTTAGAGATATAAATTAATGTTGCCAACTATTCAACAAAAAAAAAATCTCATTTAATTGAAGTTAACTGTCACTTGGTCACTTGTACTGTATTCCTTGAAATTATAATAGGACTTCAGAAATATAGCTCCACTGCGAGGGCCAACGTGACGCTTGGGGAATCATGGTGGATCAGGGGTGCTTAAAAATAAAAAAAGGAGCTGGCTGACGGGTATGGCCACAGGCCAGGCCATGTGACGAGCCCATGCCTCGCACAGCAATCAACATCTTACTTTACATTAAAAAATGATATTCACCAAAAAAACAAAGTTTAAAGGGACATTACAGTTAGGCGAAAATGTCAGTTAAAACATAACCTTTTAAAATACTAATATACATATAATATACATAGATTTCATATATATATATATATATATATATATATATACACACACATATTTTTTTTTTTACTAAAACCATATCGCCTCTGTAACCTTTGTTTTTTTTAGGGAAAAAATATATACATATATGTGTATATATATGTATATATGAAATGTATATATATTATATGTATATTTGTATTTTAAAATGTTCTGTAACCGGTTTATATATTATGACCATCACTATTCTATCTAGTTCCTCCACTAATACCCCAGTCTCAAGGAATAAGTAGTCAAGAAGATTATCATAGGCCACGTTATAGCATGACCCCTCATGCACGACTTTCACATATCTGAATACCTAAGTGAGCTGCTAGAACAAAATAATAGATCTCTGTCCAGTCAGATCAACCAGGTGAGATTCTAATCAAGCCCAGTTCCTAAACCCCCAAAGGACTGCCACTGTCCCTAAAACTCCATAGTGATGTCTCCTTTAAGGATGTCTTTCATATGATTCTGTGAGGGGTGACCTTCCTAACAATAATAAACATTTCTGTAGTTTGCAGTAAATCCAGTCTGCAAGTTTGTTTTGATGCCTATGCCAAGTCTGTTAACCCTAATCAAGGCACTGTCCATGGGACTGTTACACCAGTAAGTGACCAGCATGAACTAGGCAGCCGAATAATAATTTCAGATGTATGAAAGGCCCCTAAGGGCTTTCAGGAAGATCCTAGGTGCTTTTATCTCCCACAACACATTTCTCAATGTACTTTCATTTGTGTGAAAGTTACACTGGTTATCCAATATTGCTTATTTTACAACACACGAATGAGCATGGAAACAAACGCCAGGCTGAAGACGGCCTTTCTACCTCACAAGGACAATTGTAGTTTCTGGTACAGTTAGATGCCACTTGGAAATTGCAAACAACGTCTTTGAGATATACTAGAATTCAGTCCCATTTTCCTGATTTAGCAGAATCCATCAATTCCCACTATACAGTACAACCTACACAACAGTTCCAATGACCTATCTGATGCAGGTTTGATTATCTAGTTAATCCAATATCCTAAAAGAACACATCAACATGGCATAGTATCCCAGAGGTCCACAGTATATAGCAAAAAGTCATCAGAATAGCAGGATGCAATATTGTTGCCTTCCCCTGCCCACCTAAATTACCTAACGAGTAGAACTCTCCTGATCCCACAGGCCAGAGACTCCAGAAAAAGAGCTACTAGCGTTGAGGAGAGTGGGTAGAGCTGTGAAATCCTCTTCTAAAGCTCGAACAGGCTTTTGAGTCAGAGCAGAGCGAGCCAACCTGGCTATATGCTGAAGGCTTAATATGTCTTATTAGGGAGACGTGACACTTTGATCGAGTTGAATGCGTTCTCCCCGTCCAAGGACAAAAAACCTGGGGATTCAGCTACATTCCTAGTTCATTTCAAATAGTTATTTAGTCTATGCAAATATAGTTCTATTTACCCATCGGACATAATGCTGGATATATCTGTATGTACAAGAGAAAAAATCATTAACTTGCACTATGCATTCAATATGTGTATGGCATGGTCAACCTGAACATTCTTTCTTGGGTTTCTCCTTCTTGTCTTTCATTGGTATGGTGTAGTGAATCAGATTTGACAATCTCTGTGCCATTTTGGCTTCCTCACACGTTTTTAATGGCCTGGAATTCAGATGATTTGATAGTCTCTTCAAAAGCTAAAGTTACCAATAGAACCAAACATTTTGACAGATTGCAATGAATTTCATCCTCTTGAGGCACCTTTGTAGATTGCAGGAATATGATAGACTTATTTTACAGATTTCAATTTCACAAAGGTGCTGTGCCATTTTAGGCCCACACAGCTAACTGAAGACTGATAAGGTTTCCCATCCTAGACTACAAACTCTTTTGAGTTTGCCCCTTTGTCTGGGACACCTGCCTAGGAGGTATCTATCACAGATGTCACTCATCTCAAACTCTTTTGCTTAACAAGGTGAAGGGCTAGCCAGCCTTATTGCAACTATTTAGTGGATATTGATGGCTTTTGACAAAAAGCTCCTTTATTCCGCCCTTAAAGAAGAGAGACGCATGTTATTAGGAGAGTCTCCAAGAGATATTTCAATTTTTATAATTTCCCCTTCCAAGGCACTCATTTTTCAATATATTTCTATTTTTGTAATTCTTCAAGTAAGGATTAAACTCCTGAGCACAGTCTTTTCTGCCTCTCACAGGATTCATCACATTGCACATCTTCTTTGTTTTCTTGTAAGTACTGGGGCGTGAACTTATGCAAACCTTCTCATTTTCCTGTAGGCCCCAAGCATTATGGCCCTCATTACAACCCAGGTGGTCAAAGACCGCCAGGGCTGTTTTGGAGGGTGTACCGCCAACAGGCTGGCAGTACAAACTCACGGATTCCGACTGCGGCGGAAGCGCCGCGGTCGCACCGCCGGAACCGGCGGTTTACCGCCATGGTTGTCCCAGCGGTTTTAATCCGGCAGGGCTGCGCTGCTTGCAGCGCTGCCCAGGGGATTACAAGTCCCCCTTCCCGCGAGTAGGAACCGCCATTGAAAGGCTGGCGGGAAGGGGAGTCGCGGGGCCCCCAGGCACAGCCCCACACTGCATTTCACTGTCTGCACAGCAGACAGTGAAAAGCCAGCCGGTTGTAGCTGCACCCGTCGCACAGCTGCAATACCTCCAGCTCCATTTGGAGTCGGCTCCCATGTTGCGGCCCACATACCCGCTGGGCCGGCGGGGATGTCAGAATGGGCACAGCGGTTACAACTTGGCGGGCGGCGCTTGCCGCCCGCCGATGTTATAATGAGGCCCTATGTCTCGAAACTTCTTTAGCGGACTATTTCCCCCCCCCTACAGTCAAGGTGAAAGATTAGAAATACAACAATGCATTTTATGTTAATAACAGGGACATGCTTGGTATTGGATATCGGAAAGTAGTCTAATCTGGAGAAGAATTTGTGCACCATAGAGAATTATCTATCTGTGCCTAGCCTTGGTCTCCAAACCTCCACAGTGAGGCCAGTAACAATCCTTCCGACATCCCCTTGACCGAGGGTGGGTGGGGTGTACATATTGACTATAGCGATACCTGATGGACCTAATGACTGCCACACGTAATCCCCCAAGGATTTACTCTCTTGTTAGTCAGTGTAGATTTGTTTGTTTAGTCTGGCTACAATGGCCTTAACAGGAGATGCCATATGTAAATCCAGCAAGTGATGATAGTTTTATTAGAACAAAAAATAATTGGTTTTGTGGGACTTATTAAAAGTTTCCCAGGAAGTAAAAGTACGTCAGTGGTTGATCATCTCCACCATCACAATTTCATTGTTTTTTATAGAAGGTGCCAGACACTGTATCAATAAAGTGTAAATAGTGCAATGCTAATAAGTGATATAGAGTGGTAGTTAAAATATGATACATATATACATCGTGGGTATCCATGATTCAAAACTGTCTGTTCAACCTAAATACTGTTTCAAAATAGTAAGTTCCTGTGAAAGGCTTCCCCTGTGAGTACTGACGTTTCGACCCACAGATTAGCTATAGTGGGTCTCATCTATTAACCTCATGGGCCTAATTATTTCTATACAACATACGTCTTACTCAAGGGTCTGTGAGCCACATTCGGCCCTCTTCAAGATTTTATCCAGCCCTCTGTTGTTTTCCAAAGCCTGTGATTTTGATGATCAAAGGAAATAATACATCCACTTGCTTTGGCAGCCCGTAGGTGGCAGCAGATTCTCTTGAATTTACTCTATTGTAAATTTTGGACCAGCAATGTCGAATATGCCAGATTTCTGAAAACACGCAAGTTCCTAATGCAAATAATCCACAGTTTGGAGACTCCTGGTCTAACTGAATTTAAAACATATATCTCTCAACCATGTGTCCCTTGTCTTTATGGAGGTACCATTCATTGACAGCAATTTTCTTTCTGTAATAAATAATCACGTGTATCACATTGTGCCAGTGCAGTGAATTGACTTACACAAGTGTTAATCAACAATCCATGGTATGCATCTAGTGTTTCCCCCCTCATCTACTAGTATGTGTGTTGCATGAGTCAGTCTAGTGTAATCTAGGCTAGTTTAGTCTAGTTTAATTCAGTTAGACATATGTCAGATAAATAATTAGATCAATGAGGTCAATAAATGTTTTTTAAAATAATTCTTTCTAAATAAATACATCTTTTTAGGTGCTTGATCAGATGAAGTTTTGGTTCTAAAGAGACACTCTATAACTATTCTATGGGTCAAAACGCCAATACTCAAGTGGAAATTCTTTCACAGAAACTTAGGGCCATATTTATACTTTTTGATGCAAAACTGCGCCAGCGCAGTTTTGCGTCAAAAATATTACCGCCGGCTAACACCATTTTGGTGCAATGTGCGGGCGTCAAATTTATACTTTGACGCATGGCGGCGCAAACCACAGGTGGGAGTCATTATTTTTGACGCACAACGTAGCGTCAAGTCGTAAAGCAAAACACTGTTAACGCAGCAGAAATTACTGTGGGTCGATTTACGACCCCGCAAACCAGATATGCGCCGTTTTTTTACGCAATAGCATTAAAAAAAACACGAACACTGCCATTTCACCGTAGGAGAACCAAAATAGATCCCAGATGCCACTACAGACCCCAGGAAGATGACAGCAGACCAGGGACCAGCCAGGAGGACCCACACAAGAACCAGGGCACTTTTAAGAAGAAAAGAAAGTGTCGCTTCAGTGCAGAGGAGCAGGAAATTCTGGCTAAAGAGGAGACGGAACACCAGCACCAACTGTTTGTCACCTCAAAGTTGCCAATCAATAGGAGAGAGGCAATTTGGCAACAAATTGTTGACAAGATTAACAGTGTGGCTGAAGTACGCAGAACTGTCATCGAGTGCAATAAACGCTGGCATGACTGCAAGCGCAGGACCAAGGAAAAAATGGCCAGGAACAGGAAGGCAGCTCTGCAGACTGGAGGGGGGAGTCTAGCACACCAGGAGGCACTGGACCACATGAAGGAGATGGTCGCAGCCGTCATCCCTGAGGAGATCATCACAGAGATTCAAGGACAGGACAGGACAGGACAGCGCAGACTACCAGGAGACAACACACATGCAGGGTAAGTCACATGGGGAATTATATTGCAATAATGTCAACTGTGAGCAGGGAGGGATAGTGACCACAAAATGCATGGAAGTCATCTTATACATTGAGTGGCATGGGTAAAGGGGTAGGGCAGGGGGGCATGGCCCGTTCTGAGAAGACCTGGGGCACACCATTACACAACACCAACAACAGTCCCATGGGGGCATGCTGTCATGCCAACGATGGAGCAAAGGGAAAACCACGCCAGGAGGGAAGGCCACAACGTCCAACTGACATCCCGGCACACGTCAGCCACCATACCCCCTACATTAACTAGGGCCCTATTAACAACCTCTAGCCATACCGACAACTGGAATGTAACTGCGACAACAGTTGCCACTACGACCTCCGCTCTGTGTGCAGCTCAAGTAGCCAATGGCAGTCACCTCCACATGGATCATACACACCTAAATTAGGGGGTGAGGATGACAACTTCAACAATCCCCAGAAACAAGACAAAGGCCCCAGTACTGTCATATGTCATTGCCCATAGTTGTCGCAAACATCAGCCAATGTAAACAACAATAGGAGCTACACAGCACTAAGGACACATCCATGCTGCATATGTCAGGGTCCATCCTGTGCCTGGGTAACAATGCAACATCCAAAATGTCATACTGCTCAGACAAAAGCATTGAGGGGGGACACATGTAACTAGTCACTGAAATACACCTGCACAGTCAGAGGAGCAAATAGGACACTGATACGACTATCAGGGCAATCCAATGTAACACACATTCCCCAACATCAACTGTACACATTACCAATGTCAACATCCATATTGGATAATAACATTGCTATGCATAGGATATGCCACATGTCAATTACATTTAAGTGGATGTGAAAGATCAGAGATTGGGGCAGGTCCAGATTGTTAAGTGTGCTGCCAGGGCCATCAGAACACCCACAGCCAGTGAAAGGTCTCACCATGAGAATGGATGTAGACAGAGGCTTGAGTAGGACAAGAAGGTGGCAATTCGCTATTTGGCCTAAACCAACACCTAGAGGCGATGATGCTGACAAGTCTAATTACTCAATAACATACATGTGACATGCAGGTGGGCCATAGGCCTGGAAGAATGCCCATCTGAAGGACTGGAGCAATTAACACGAAACAAGATCACAAAGTGAATTCATCAAAAGGCAGGCACGTCACATCAAAATTGCCACAACACAGACACACTAATTGTACCCAGTTTAATTGCAGAGAAAGATGGATCTCCTGCCGATATGCCTGTCCCAGATTACCCTGACGACATGGATGACGAGCCGATAAACATTCCCCAGGAGACTATCCAAAAGGTCCTTGAAACCCTCCAGACCCCACCTTCAGTCACAAGGAGGCGCACAGAAGAAACAACCATCACAGAGGATCCACCCACCACCCCAATTGTAAGACCTGCCAGCTCCAATACAGCTGAGGACTCTGATGACACTGGCACCAGCTTTGAGAGAACTGTAGTTGGAGTACAGCGGGAGCTGGCCAAGGAGGTGCGGGTGGGGATGCAAAATATGGCAGCCAGCCTTGAGGGAATGCGTTTGTGCATGATGTCATCTGCAGATCAGGCAGCAGCTATGCAAGCCCTAACATCTAACTTGCAGGAACTGCTGAAAACCCAGAAGGTAATCAGCACAGCTGTAATACAGTTGACCCAACACCTACTACAGCAATCCTGTCAACGCGTGCACAAATGCAACATTGACCCCCTCAGGGCCGACCTGGCTGCCTACCATCGTGATGTGGCTGCTATTATCAAGAACCAGCAGATACTCCTTGCTTCAGTACTGCCCTTAAGACCTTCACAGGGAGCAGCGACCGGGATCTCTGACTCCACGTCTTCTAACACTGAGATGTGTGTTACCCCTTCACAACAACAAGGACAGAAGAGGTAACACACACTTCAGAAGAAGAAGACATGGAACAGATCACATTCACAAGGAAAATGACCCATAAGCACTGGTCCCTTCCACATGTCCAACTATTACCAAGGTCCTGCGCTTTGTGTCTTGCCAGTCTTGCAACAACTGTACTCAAGCACTGTTCTGCAAACCACTGTATGTCTTGTCACCCAGCCCAGTGATTGTCTCTCTCCTACTCATTGGCAAATTCTGTCCCTCTGCACTGTCTGAAACAGCAACCCCAGCATGTCAAAAGCATTTTGGTAAACCCTTGTGCTGTATCACAATGTAAGATGTCACTATAATGGACTCACAATCATGGAGAATGTACAGATAGCACTTACACAACAAATCTGTCTCTGGATAATGTGACATATCAACTGTGCAGTAGATAACTGAAATGTGCCTACTGTCAAATTACGTAGCTTGTCAATACAACTGTCCTGATATTATGTAGTCAGAGAAATCTGCACAGTGCCCATGATTGCATCATACTCTGCCCACCCTGAGGGACATATCTGATGAAGTGAGAAACCATACACCATCATGCTGTGTTGGACAGAAGAATGCTTCCTCAGGGGATATCTAAGTCATCAAATAGTGGCCGTAAAATGTTGTCACCATGCAATACTAACACATATAACAGTGCAGAATTTAATTGGAGGTGAGCTCCCACATTCAGTAATTTGAAATACTGAGCCCAATGCTTCAATGGTGATTAATTCACTTAATCAAAGTAAGTTCATTCCAAGGCTTTTTATTACAATTCCATAAGTGGACTTCTTAAAGTTGAAAAGGAGAAAAGAAGTAAATCCCAAAATTGACAGCTTTATCGTCCAAGTAAAGTTGGTCAAGGATGGAGAAAGGATGAGGAACAATGTTCGATGAAAAACAGCTAACACGTGTTTCACCCCATAAGCGAGTTAGCGGGGGCTTTCTCAAGGCTGTGAAAGATATGTGTGAACAGTTATAAGTTACATGTCAGTTCTTACCCAAATGTGAGCATGCATTCCATGCATATCATGCGGGACATGTTGTGCTGCTCATAGTGACATATATAGGTAAAATGAAAAAGTGCCCTGACAGTCTCCCCAGTGTTACCCAAAAATTGGAACCCTACAAAAGTATTAATAGAAATGTGATGATAAATCGGTTAAGAGAGGTCCACTATTCTTATTTATATTATAAGAGGAAATAAGGTGATATAGGGTAGTTAATTTCCTAATGAATAGAGAGTGAGAAGAAAGAGTCCTTTACAAACTGGCACTCACGTGGTATAAATACATGCTAGAGAAGAAAGATTATGAGCAAGTGCTGTTATAAAATCGAGTTGTGTAAGGAAAGACTAGAGCATGCGATATATCCACATTTCTAAAACAAAGAAGAACGTTACCCAATTCCAAATATAGTAACAGACTTCAGACATCCATGGTCTCAATTGACGGTGCAAATCTGAACGTAGAAACCAAATGGTAACAGCTCACTTGTGTAACCAAAAAATATAATACAGAACAAAACAGAACAACTTTTCAATTTTTAAAGAAAACAACTACCCTCCACTAACATGATCAAACAAAACCCATTATTGTCATGAGCCTTTAAATCCCCCCAAAAACAGAAGCATCATTAACACAGAAATTCTAGGTCCACTCGAATCACATAAGAAATATATATATACATACATACCCCCATCAAAACAGTAAAAAAGCATCACAATTAAGGATAATGTAAGAATGATGCAAGTAATTAACAGAGCCACAAGACCTTCTTTATGCCTGAAGTGCTTGGGCACGCCATGTAAAAACGCCTAAAGTATGAATGGGAATTTTAGAATATATTTTTTTTTAAATGTATTTATTTATTTTCTTTTTTTTGCTGGAAACGTGAGTCTTAAACTCACCATATAGCACAAAATATTGTAAACCGGAAGAAAAATGGTACCTGGAAGCGCGGTGGGCGCAAGGTGAAAACGGCGAAAAATCGCCGACAGGTCACGCGTTCAAACGCTGCAGCCGCGTTCGGACTGCAGTGTGATATGCTTCATCGAGTGTCCCTTCTCAGTTTCGAAAGTATGGAAACAGAGGAGGGACAAAACAGTACCAGCACGAACAAGAACAACGGCGGCCATATTGAAAGTCGCCAGGGCAGCTGCTGCACTGATCGTAGTGAAATAGTGGGAAACAGAACTTGAAAAAGAAAGATTTAGAACGATATATCGAACTCCAAAGTAACAAAGAGGCCTGATTGGGCATTTGAGATATTTAAAGTCAAAACGCAGAATAACAATAAAAATAAAAACAAAGGAGCATAGGGATAATCAAAAGAAATAGATACAAGCATAACACTAAATGGTAGAGAATTACTGAAAAGCCTATTTACTAGAAAGCATCAACATCTCAAAGACGGATAATCAAGTGAAAGAGAAAAAGGGAATAAATAGGGAAATTAATTAAATTTACCAATAGAGGGGAAAATCCATTGAAGGAACTCATTTAGACTCTTAAGGAAAGCCAACAGTTGAAAAATAAGCTCATATAAAAAGAAAGAGAAGAAGAATTGTAGTAGGTCTAAGGATATCAAAAATAAGTACAACAGAGCAAAAAATACAGTACAATAATTTGAGCTCAGGACAAGTTTTTACAAGAGCCAATAGTGCCATTCATGATCTTGATTCAGGCCATTGTTCACTGTGTCGTATTGGATAATCATCCTGCTTTCTTCCTGGCGAAGGCGTAATTGTAAGTTCCCGCCCGTGGGGATGAAGTAAGACGACGTATGCCACTGAATTCAAAGCGCCGTTCACTATGGTGAAATGTTTTATAGTGTTCCACTAGGGGCGCCTGAGTCTCCAGTTTGAGAATGTTTCGAAAGTGTTCTTGGATGCGAAGTTTTAGAGGACGGATCGTACTGCCGATGTAAGCCTTGTGGCATGGACATTCAATCAAATAAACCACATTTCTACTTTCACAGTTGATGAAATCCTTAATCACAAGTTTGTTATTGTTGATGTATAGGGTAGTTGATCTGTTAAGTCCCAATTTACATATTGAACACTTGGTACAGGTAAAAAAACCTTTAGGTTTGGAAAAATAAGGTTCAGGGGCTTTTTGTTGAAAAAAGGAAGGACAAAGTACATCCCGAAGGTTAGGAGCCCGACGAAACCCCATTTTTGGTTGTTGTGTAATGTACTTTTGAATGGAGGTGTTATTACTGATAAGATGCCAATGCTTGCGAAGCTGTTTTCGTATTAAATGGTGACCATTATGAAATTGGGTAATAAAGCGGATAGTAGTATCCTCTTTCCGTCGTGGTGATGTATTAATCATCTTGATCCGGTCCATTTGACCCAATTTACTGATGGACAAATGCAGTAACTTATGATTATATCCCCTATTCAGCAGTCTCTCAGTTATTTGTGAGGAAAACAGGTCATAATCATTAGAGTTGGTACAGTTGACTCTTGCTCGTCTATATTCACCTTGTGGAATGTTTTTAATAATACTTGAGGGATGACAGCTGGAAGCATGTAGAATTGCATTTGCAGCTGTAGATTTTCTGAAAAAGCGTGTCTGTAGTCTAGCATGTTCCACATAGATCAGTAAATCAAGGTACTCAACCTGTGAATCCGAGATGTTATATGTAATGTCAATGCCCCATTTATTTGGTACCAGAGATTGCAAGAATTGAGTTAGAAGGGTTCTTTGTCCTTGCCAGATCATCAGAATGTCATCGATATAGCGCCCCCAAAAGATGATATTGTGGGAGAAGCCTTCATTTTGATCGCTCCATAGCCACTCTCGTTCTACGGCTCCCATTAGGATACAGGCATAGGGAGGCGCAAATTTGGCCCCCATCGCCGTGCCCTGTAATTGTAGGTAGAACTGACCATCAAAAAGGAAATAGTTGTTTTCAAGGCAGAACTGTAGCATGTTCAGTATCATACAATTATGAGTGGTGAAGGACACTGGTTTAGTCGAAAGTGCTTGTCTGACAGCATCTATGCCGTCCTGGTGTTTGATAGAGGTATAAAGGCTGACTATATCTATTGTTACTAAAAGATAGTCAGATTGCCAATCAATATCTTGGAGTTTACGGATGATATCTTTCGTGTCTCTTACATAAGAAGGTAAATTAGTCATGAAAGGCTGAAGAACTTGATCAATTAAAGTCCCTAATTTGGAACAGATGGAATTAACTCCTGAAATTATAGGTCTGCCTTTAGGGGGAAAATCTTTTTTATGAATTTTGGGCAGTAGATATAAGGTAGGAACAGTCGGATGGGAAGGAAAAAGAGCTGTACGTTCTTGGTGTGAGATGACTTGGCGGGAAAGCCAATGATCCAGGAGAATCGAAAGTTGCTGCTGTACGTGTACTGTTGGATTCGAATCTAAACGTTTATAACACTGAACATTGTGTAATTGACGGTAGGCCTCGGAAAGGTAATCTGAGGTATTGAGAATGACGATATTTCCCCCTTTGTCTGCTTCCTTGATGATGATATTTGGATTCATTCTTAGCTTAGTCAATACTGATATTTGTTTGTTAGTGATATTATGGGGGACAAATTTTCGCTTCCTGCAATAGTTTTTGTGTTCTTTATCTAGATCTTTCGAAACTACTTTTGCGAATACATCGATGGAATTCCCTGCTGGTAAAGAATTGATTTCTTTAAGTTTATACGCAAGCTTAAATTAAAATCGTTTTTTTCTACACCCACCCTTTCTTCTCTCCGGCCCGCATCTCTACCTCCTTCACAAGATCTCTCTGTTCGGGATCTTGAAGGAATTGGGATGCTTTGTAATCTGGCTAATGTTTCTGAACCTGACATTTCTCTCTGTTCACTAGCTGAACATTTGGAGCTGAACACCAATCAGTACTACCCTTCGGGTATAAGACCAAAATCCACTTTCACTCCCACTTTACCAGCAGGGAATTCCATCGATGTATTCGCAAAAGTAGTTTCGAAAGATCTAGATAAAGAACACAAAAACTATTGCGGGAAGCGAAAATTTGTCCCCCATAATATCACTAACAAACAAATATCAGTATTGACTAAGCTAAGAATGAATCCAAATATCATCATCAAGGAAGCAGACAAAGGGGGAAATATCGTCATTCTCAATACCTCAGATTACCTTTCCGAGGCCTACCGTCAATTACACAATGTTCAGTGTTATAAACGTTTAGATTAGAATCCAACAGTACACATACAGCAGCAACTTTCGATTCTCCTGGATCATTGGCTTTCCCGCCAAGTCATCTCACACCAAGAACGTACAGCTCTTTTTCCTTCCCATCCGACTGTTCCTACCTTATATCTACTGCCCAAAATTCATAAAAAAGATTTTCCCCCTAAAGGCAGACCTATAATTTCAGGAGTTAATTCCATCTGTTCCAAATTAGGGCCTTTAATTGATCAAGTTCTTCAGCCTTTCATGACTAATTTACCTTCTTATGTAAGAGAAAGAGACACAAAAGATATCATCCGTAAACTCCAAGATATTGATTGGCAATCTGACTATCTTTTAGTAACAATAGATATAGTCAGCCTTTATACCTCTATCAAACACCAGGACGGCATAGATGCTGTCAGACAAGCACTTTCGACTAAACCAGTGTCCTTCACCACTCATAATTGTATGATACTGAACATGCTACAGTTCTGCCTTGAAAACAACTATTTCCTTTTCGATGGTCAGTTCTACCTACAATTACAGGGCACGGCGATGGGGGCCAAATTTGAGCCTCCCTATGCCTGTATCCTAATGGGAGCCGTAGAACGAGAGTGGCTATGGAGCGATCAAAATGAAGGCTTCTCCCACAATATCATCTTTTGGGGGCGCTATATCGATGACATTCTGATGATCTGGCAAGGACAAAGAACCCTTCTAACTCAATTCTTGCAATCTCTGGTACCAAATAAATGGGGCATTGACATTACATATAACATCTCGGATTCACAGGTTGAGTACCTTGATTTACTGATCTATGTGGAACATGCTAGACTACAGACACGCTTTTTCAGAAAATCTACAGCGGCAAATGCAATTCTACATGCTTCCAGCTGTCATCCCTCAAGTATTATTAAAAACATTCCACAAGGTGAATATAGACGAGCAAGAGTCAACTGTACCAACTCTAATGATTATGACCTGTTTTCCTCACAAATAACTGAGAGACTGCTGAATAGGGGATATAATCATAAGTTACTGCATTTGTCCATCAGTAAATTGGGTCAAATGGACCGGATCAAGATGATTAATACATCACCACGTCGGAAAGAGGATACTACTATCCGCTTTATTACCCAATTTCATAATGGTCACCATTTAATACGAAAACAGCTTCGCAAGCATTGGCATCTTATCAGTAATAACACCTCCATTCAAAAGTACATTACACAACAACCAAAAATGGGGTTTCGTCGGGCTCCTAACCTTCGGGATGTACTTTGTCCTTCCTTTTTTCAACAAAAAGCCCCTGAACCTTATTTTTCCAAACCTAAAGGTTTTTTTACCTGTACCAAGTGTTCAATATGTAAATTGGGACTTCACAGATCAACTACCCTATACATCAACAATAACAAACTTGTGATTAAGGATTTCATCAACTGTGAAAGTAGAAATGTGGTTTATTTGATTGTATGTCCATGCCACAAGGCTTACATCGGCAGTACGATCCGTCCTCTAAAACTTCGCATCCAAGAACACTTTCGAAACATTCTCAAACTGGAGACTCAGGCGCCCCTAGTGGAACACTATAAAACATTTCACCATAGTGAACGGCGCTTTGAATTCAGTGGCATACGTCGTCTTACTTCATCCCCACGGGCGGGAACTTACAATTACGCCTTCGCCAGGAAGAAAGCAGGATGATTATCCAATACGACACAGTGAACAATGGCCTGAATCAAGATCATGAATGGCACTATTGGCTCTTGTAAAAACTTGTCCTGAGCTCAAATTATTGTACTGTATTTTTTGCTCTGTTGTACTTATTTTTGATATCCTTAGACCTACTACAATTCTTCTTCTCTTTCTTTTTATATGAGCTTATTTTTCAACTGTTGGCTTTCCTTAAGAGTCTAAATGAGTTCCTTCAATGGATTTTCCCCTCTATTGGTAAATTTAATTAATTTCCCTATTTATTCCCTTTTTCTCTTTCACTTGATTATCCGTCTTTGAGATGTTGATGCTTTCTAGTAAATAGGCTTTTCAGTAATTCTCTACCATTTAGTGTTATGCTTGTATCTCTTTCTTTTGATTATCCCTATGCTCCTTTGTTTTTATTTTTATTGTTATTCTGCGTTTTGACTTTAAATATCTCAAATGCCCAATCAGGCCTCTTTGTTACTTTGGAGTTCGATATATCGTTCTAAATCTTTCTTTTTCAAGTTCTGTTTCCCACTATTTCACTACGATCAGTGCAGCAGCTGCCCCGGCGACTTTCAATATGGCCGCCGTTGTTCTTGTTTGTGCTGGTACTGTTTTGTCCCTCCTCTATTTCGATACTTTCGAAACTGAGAAGGGACACTCGATCAAGCATATCACACTGCAGTCCGAACGCGGCTGCAGCGTTTGAACGTGTGACCTGTCGGCGATTTTTCGCCGTTTTCACCTTGCGCCCACCGCGCTTCCAGGTACCATTTTTCTTCCGGTTTACAATATTTTGTGCTATATGGTGAGTTTAAGACTCACGTTTCCAGCAAAAAAAAAAAGAAAAAAAAAAAAATTCTAAAATTCCCATTCATACTTTAGGTGTTTTTACATGGCGTGCCCAAGCACTTCAGGCATAAACAAGGTCTTGTGGCTCTGTTAATTACTTGCATCATTCTTACATTATCCTTAATTGTGATGCTTTTTTACTGTTTTGATGGGGGTATATATGTATATATATATTTCTTATGTGATTCGAGTGGACTTAGAATTTCTGTGTTAATGATGCTTCTGTTTTTGGGGGGATTTAAAGGCTCATGACAATAATGGGTTTTGTTTGATCATGTTAGTGGAGGGTAGTTGTTTTCTTTAAAAATTGAAAAGTTGTTCTGTTTTGTTCTGTATTATATTTTTTGGTTACACAAGTGAGCTGTTACCATTTGGTTTCTACGTTCAGATTTGCACCGTCAATTGAGACCATGGATGTCTGAAGTCTGTTACTATATTTAGAATTGGGTAACGTTCTTCTTTGTTTTAGAAATGTGGATATATCGCATGCTCTAGTCTTTCCTTACACAACTCGATTTTATAACAGCACTTGCTCATAATCTTTCTTCTCTAGCATGTATTTATACCACGTGAGTGCCAGTTTGTAAAGGACTCTTTCTTCTCACTCACTATTCATTAGGAAATTAACTACCCTATATCACCTTATTTCCTCTTATAATATAAATAAGAATAGTGGACCTCTCTTAACCGATTTATCATCACATTTCTATTAATACTTTTGTAGGGTTCCAATTTTTGGGTAACACTGGGGAGACTGTCAGGGCACTTTTTCATTTTACCTATACATGTCACTATGAGCAGCACAACATGTCCCGCATGATATGCATGGAATGCATGCTCACATTTGGGTAAGATCTGACATGTAACTTATAACTGTTCACACATATCTTTCACAGCCTTGAGAAAGCCCCCGCTAACTCGCTTATGGGGTGAAACACGTGTTGGCTGTTTTTCATCGAACATTGTTCCTCATCCTTTCTCCATCCTTGACCAACTTTACTTGGACGATAAAGCTGTCAATTTTGGGATTTACTTCTTTTCTCCTTTTCAACTTTAAGAAGTCCACTTATGGAATTGTAATAAAAAGCCTTGGAATGAACTTACTTTGATTAAGTGAATTAATCACCATTGAAGCATTGGGCTCAGTATTTCAAATTACTGAATGTGGGAGCTCACCTCCAATTAAATTCTGTACCTAAAACACTTGGGAGGTTTAGGGTCCAGGCCTCCGGTTAGGGGCTCTCACAACAACTAAAATTAATTTGGCATTTTAAGGAAGTCAATTGGCTGGACCTTCTTTCTTTCACATATAACAGTGCACACTAATCAAAGCAAACACTACAAAAACTGCATAAATGAAGGTGTCTGAGTTTACATGCAAATAGGTAATCATGCTGAACTGTGTCACAAATGATGTATGAGAGTCATGAAGACAAGAATACAAGAGTGCCAATGAGAACTCATCTTATAAGGGTGTCCTTGATCATCACACTGCAGTCAGACCTAAAACTGTTTCCCGAATACCAAGTCTGGAAGCACTGTTTGTGACTTTGAAAACACACTTATCAACAGAAACACATTGTCATCCATATTAACTGTGATTGGTGGTTGCAACGAAGGGTCGACACTTTGCAAGGTAGCTCTGGGCTAGCTGCCAATCGTACAGCTCAGTTGGGATTTGTTTGTAGCATAGGACACAAATGTAATAGTACTAAATTTATGTACACTGAATCCAAACCCACGATCAAGTACCATTCAACACATACTATTAACGGTTAACCAAATATTTATTAGATGCTAATCACAAAAGAGGAAACTGAGGGAAAAATCTTACCTACCCTAATCTACCCTGACTACTCATTACCCACAACTGTCCCTAACTAACCTAAGCTACACTTACTTATCACATGTAATGAAACGTTCTAAACATCTACCCTCCACCCCCCTTATGAGACGGGACACATGGAGGACAACATATACTAACCCTAACACATACTATACTATCCTAAACAAATATATATGTTTTTGTATTTTTTTTGTATTTTTTTATATATATATTTTTTTTTTTAAAACACACAAGAACCCGAACATAGCACACACACTTAAGAAGTAAAAATATCAAGAATCTGGACCCACTAACCCCCACCCACTAACACTAACTAAACTAACAGCCTATACTAACCTAATACTAAGCCCCCTAACCCACTAACTATAAGAACAAGGAAAGAGGAGGGAGGGGAGGGAATCATGTCCATCAAAAAATGTCTAGAGGTTGGCCCTCTGGAGGGTCCTCTTGATAGATTCAACCCGCTGGTTAATTTGGTGCACATCCCGGCTCAGGTGGCTAAACTTGCGCAGCACACGGTCCATCATATGTTCCATGTTGTGGAAGGCTGCAGGGTCAACAGATGGAGATGTGTCAGTATGGGTACCGGTGGAGGAGGTCTGTGTGCGTGTGGTGCCAGGCCCAGTGGGCTGTCCTGCACCGGTAGCAATGCTGGGGCCTGGAAGTCCAGCAGATGTAGGACCAACAGTCCCACCTGTGGGTGGGGCCACCTGGCTTGAATTGGTGGTTGTGCTGGTGGTGACTATGGTGTGCAAAGTTGGGCCACCCTGTGGGAAGGCTCTCCATGCCCCGGAGGCCCGTTCATGGAGATATCTCCGGGCCATCCTCCTGAACCCCGACTCCACCAGCAGGATGTGCTGGTATCTCATGGCCTAGCGCTGGAATTCACGGACCTGGTCTGGAGTCATGTGTGCAGCTGTGAAGACAAATGCAGATATTCTACATTAGTAACTGCATTGTATGAAATGGCACAAGAAGTTAACCAGACAATACATCTACTGTACTTGTAACAGCTCATATCACAATACAGATCATTGAATGTCCCTGAAGAAGTACATGGCAGGCCAGCCTACAAAGGTCACATCACACATAGCACATCCATAACCTACAAGATGGGTAACAACTGGCTTTGACTTGCAATCAGAGTTCTGCCAGTTATCAGCTAAGAATCATGCTGCATATCCTCCGCCAAGACCTGGGCTACAAATGTCAGTGTACGGAAAGCAAAACTAAAGCCACATGGTCTGCAAGTTGTAACTGGACTTGCCAGTATAGTCCAAGTGCCAACCCTGAGTGTGTATACTAGGTTCCAACCAAACAGTCACTTATTCACATGTATGTGTAACATACTGGTAGCATCAGTACTAGGTATCCCATTCACAAACCCATGCCCGTGTTTGAGGGTGGGGGGGTGGATAAACAACTATCAATTTCCAACAACATGTACACCGAGGAATGTATAGAAAACTCCACACGTGTTTGGCTCCACACACACACCACAGGTAAGGTCTATCAACAATTAGGAGTCAGCAAACCCTAGACCAATCATGGGGCCACACATGTCAGGAAATGCAGAACTTGGTACACAACATATACTTCCACTAAGGCCTGACTTACATCACACATAGTTGCAAGAACACACATGATCATGATTTGCATGCACACCTAGGCCATTGCACTCAAGTTCCACATACTTGTAGCACTACATGTGGAAGTACATGCTGCTAGGAGGTTCAACCGACTGTTTCATAATTACGTTGGTAAATAGGAAAGCAGAAGTCTATTGGCAAGCTATTTGCTGTAGCAATCGTGGAGAATGTGGGTCTGACAGGCTGACTAAATCGGAGCTGACTTCCAGTGCGACTCTTGTTGATACAAGTGTCATCCACATGACTAACCCCTGTACTCATAGTGGGGCCTACAGGAATGGCCTACAAGCCCTACATAATACCATTTGATACGCATTGGCCAACTCAAAACATGTGAGAAACTGAATTCCCACTCATGGAAGAAGAGAAATGATAGCCCAACACATCACACCTTGCTATGTGTTCAACACACACAAGTCCATAACCAGCAAAGACAACACATAACAGGCATATCAACACTTCCTGGAGTGGTCGGGGTCCTCAAATGTCGCCACCTCTCCCACAGTGTAGGGTGCCGGTCCACCTGTAAGGTATGGAAGGAAGAAATGTGCTCAAAATCTGTGCACAGCGCAACAATTTCATAAACATATACAATGTGTAGGCTGAATAAGGAAATGGCAGCCATTCAGACATGATGGTACTGCATCTGATATATCACGGCCAACTTGGACATAGCATGGGTCTCCTGTGACAGTTACACACATATCTGCACACATACATTTGGCCTAACTATCATGTGGTTGCAAACATGACCCGTAATTGGTGAACAGAAAAAAATATGGAGTGTAATCGTCTCATCATGTGCATCCAAGAGAAACATCCAAAGCCTGGTTACTTGAGGACTGCATTACCAGTCAAACATGCCTTGTGGCCATGACACATTAATGACACATAGGTACAATGTACAGAGGGAGGGGCAGAGACTTTTGTAAGCCCCCCTGTTGTTACATTTCATTCAATTGATGTGGCCCAACTATGGTGATTTGCACCAACCATGGAGATGTGAAGCCATGTATACACTTGGACTGCCATCCATATTTGGAATGTGGCACAACTAACTCCAACAAACATTCTAAGATGTTAGCTGAGGGCACCTTACACCTTTTCACAATGTTTTCAAATCCAGATCTGACATGTATCCAAAAAGATCAAGGAACACATTAATCCCAAACATTCATAGTACTTCTGTGAACGCTTTCCTTCCATACTCACCAGACTCACATGAGACATTTGTTTGAGCCACTTTGCTATTATCAATTGAGGTGAAGGCAGCACTCATTGTCACCATCATGTAGTGATTCTAAAGTCAGTCTAGCTATTGCATCAACAAAGTTAGCCAATATGGTGGTACATCTTTACTTCTCTGTCAATAGTACCCTATATAGACATGATTGGCTCCTATTTAGTTTGGTTGTCTGACAAAAAGGCCGCACCAATTTACTTCACGGAAAAGTATCCTGTAATTTTGCTGAGCACGTGCTACCTGACAGCTATCAATTGTGAACCTTGCCATAGTGCATCAATTATCCCTTTATGTTTCCCCAGCATTACACACAGTCAGCAAGTTAACTGGCAGACATAGTACAAATCCTCTTATGTCACTACAGAGCATTTAATTGTGCACATTTACATGATTAATACTCACCAACAGTGCCACCAATCACGATTCCCAGGTGGTCCAAGAGATCCTGCTCCCTGGTGATGAGGTCAGCCCACCTGTGCTTCAGCTGGTGGTCACTCCTCTGGCTGGCATACACACGCTGCAGGTGATGCAGCACCTTTCCCCACCGGATTCTGCGCGCCTCTGTTGGATACCTCTTTATCACCCTGCCCCCTGCCTGGATCATGAGTGGCAAGAAATGGCACACAAGCCATATGAACCCCCCCATCTCCTCTTCACCCATCCTGCCAAGACGTGGCCTACCAGACATACTGGAAAAGTGAAAGGGAATGGGGTAAAAGAAATAGAAAGGGGAAAAGGCGGAAAGTAGGGGTACAAATACAGATGAAAAGTAAACTTAACCACTAAAAGAGCCCAACTAACCCCAAACTAACACTACCCACAACAGACTCCCACAAACAACAAAAACACAAGATAAATGGACAAATGAAGACAAAACACAGTAGTACAGTATACAGCAACAATATTTAATTCACAAATGGACTTTACAGATAGCACACAGGACAGAAAAGCACAAAATCTCAGGACACCACTCTCTACACAGCCACACAGTCTAGAAGGATCATAGACTGCAAAGTGAAAGTGAAAGTACACCCACTATACATGATCTGTAAACAGGATATCCTATTACATCACTTCCTGTATGAAATGTCCCACCTTTTTCGCGTTATGCGTAATTTTTTGTCTACCAAAACTGTATTTGCGTCATTTTTTTTGACGCACAGGAGTGAAAATTAGCCCGCATCCACATAATAGTACATGGCCTGTACAAATATCTGGATGCGGGCTAATTTTCACTCCTGTGCGTAAAAAAAAATGATGCAAATACAGTTTTGGTAGACAAAAAATGACGCATAATGCTAGGAACATCAATATTTCAGTGCATTAACTGGTTTTGGGCAATTTTTCTTGTTTTTTTGTTATGTTACATTTGGGACACATCAGAGATAGGCTGATTGAAGACACTATGGTGTTAATGGTGTATGTTCACATGTGTGACATCATACTGCAGCGGACCATGATCCGCTACTCCCTTCACTGTATTTTTACGGTAGGCTGACAGATTAGTTGGTCATAAGTGTGGACTACATATATGTGCTGCACAAATTGTTCATGCTTGGCATAAGGAGAGGATAGCAATGTGACACAAATACGTACAATACCTAAATGCCGTTTGCTCAAAGTGTGTGCTTTGGCAACTAATGTATTTGTTGACCAAGTGTGTGTGTATCACATGAAGCATAATTATACATAAGCTTGTATGAATGTGATGTCCATGTGTCAAATCCTTAGATGCAAGTCATTGTGGAACTGAGAGAGGGCATGTGTTAGTTATCCATGTAGCAACATCTATAATGTGGACTTCCAAGATTTAGGGTAACATAGACACCAAATGTGACAAAGCATGCACCAGATAGATGGCAGACGCTCGTTCATGTCAATGGTCCACATTTTCAACATCCTATGTCCTAGAGTATTGGTAACAGCTTCCTAGGCACTAGTTGGTGAATCCCACAGTGAGTCATACACATGCATTGAGGAAGTGGGTACCATGTTGTTTGCACAGACAGACAAGGGTGAATCTCAAATGTATGATGACACCATAGCTGAGGGCATAGAAGTGAGCCCCAACTATCAAGTGGCTGTGGTGGACCAGCATACAAGACAGCATGTGTCCACATATTTCCAGTGATCAATTGCACATAGGTGTCTCGTTCATGTGTGTGGTCCAAATATGATCCTGTATATTGTTTGGGGTGTAATCTGTCACAGTTCGGCCCAGGACTCATCATGAGTCAGTGGCAGCTATTCCTGTATCTCCTGAGTATCCTTGGTTGATCAATGTGAGTAAAGTGGATGTGGACATGTGAACCTACATGTGGATGGTCCCACCCTGTCACTAAAGACGTGTAATGAGACAGTCAACAGGGCAACCTTGGTGTGGTGAGTGAGAAAATGTCTCAGGTGTCATGTTCCGGCAGGTGTAATTACATTTGTACACAGGTTATCCTCTGCAATTCCCACTGCAACTGGGAACATCATAGCCTCTGTGCTGATTATTCTGGCAGCTATTCACCACACACGGCCCATCAATATGTTGTGAGCACTGTGATTCTGTGTGTGAACTGTCATGGTCCTGACATGTGTGTGTTTTTCATGGACATTATCAGAGGTTGCTGGTTGTGCTAAAAGCCCCGTACCCAATCCCTGCCTACGGCCCTGGAACACTGTCATACTTTGTCATTCATGCAAAAATGAGACCCAGACAAGGGATGGGCCATGATTTTTGCTTTTTCCAGAGGAATTTACTCAAATGGTACAGTTAAAAGGCAGATGATGCTGTACAATGTATTTGGGTATGCATTGAAGAAACCCATGCCCAATACCCCCTGATGAATGAGAGGTTTGCTAACACAAGTGTGGTACATATGTAGACACAGGGATACTTTAGTGTAACGCACAGACAGATGCCAATCAGGCTGACAGAATGCAGGGTGATTCAGGATCCAGCAATTTGGCAAGTTACATAATCAGTGGCCTGACTCAGACTGTTTGGAAGACAAACTAGAGAGTTGACATGTCAAACTGTGTATGTCCTGTGTTTTTGAAGGTGACAAATGAACCCAAGGGCTGTGTTACACAGCTTAATTAGTATCAATGCTTCACAGTGTAATTGACTAAATGGCAACTCCTATTCTGTTCCAGGCATCAGCAGGGGCAGTGCTTTTTGAAATGGGTGGTGTGCATGGAGGTGATCACAGGTGTGGGCTGCATCTGTTTCTCACCAGTCCTGTAGGTGAGATTTGCATTCTAAGGGCCAACAGACATTTTAACACGGGAAGCAATCTACAGGTGCTAACAGGGCTTTGAAACTAGAAGATAGTGTATAAATTAACCTGACGTCCATGCAGTCAGATGTACTATGACAATGGCATACCATAGGAAAGGGTGTAGCACAATGGATTGCTAACGTTGGTCTGTGTGTGTAGCGGGGGGAATATCAGGGTACATATCTTAGTATTCCAGGGACCTCTTCCGACAGGTGGGTTGTGACCAGGTGCATGGGTGTGTCAGGAGTTAGGAAATGGGCTGATATGTACATGGAATGTCATGTGTGCAATGCTGCTCATATGTGTGGCACTTGCGCTGTCTATGTTCTGCTTCTATGGAACTCTAGTAACAGATAGTCCTTGCAAATATTGGATGCAGTTGGACTTAGTGCTGTCAAGGGTCTGGTCAGACATTCCTGTTATTGATGCAAAAGCACATCGACTGCCTCATGTATGAGGCTTTTTTCCCCATATTGAGTGATGGTGTCTTAGTTGTGTGCCATATGCTGCGTTGGACCTTGATTTCAACATGTATGTGTGAAATAGGTGTGGTCCTCTGCTATTGGCCTTCAAAGGAGAAATGTACATGATAGATGTCATTTACAGTGTGTGTGTACGTGACCATTGTATGTTAGGCATAACCTTAGCTATGGGATTACTAGGGATGTTCAGTGTCCTAATCAGTATCTCAGCAATGCTCCATGAGGCAACACTCTTATTCTGATAAGTAGAGAGGAAGGTGTGCAAAAATGAATAGCCAGACCCTGATATGGTGATTATTATAGGTGTTTATTTAAATTAGTTAACTAAAGTGGTGAAGGTGATTATATTTAAAAGAAATTGTTGACGATATGTTGCCGCCTGCGTATACCAGTGGCTGTGTTCTGTATGTCCCCCTCATGTTGCAGGCCAGCATCTTCCTCTTCCTCCTCTTCAGGCATGTGTGGCTCTGGTTCCAGGAGGGGAATGTTCCTTTTGATGCAAATGTTGTGCAATATTGCACATGTTAGGATGATCCTACAGACCATCTCCGGCAAATATAGGAGGCTACCACCAGTGATGTCGAGGCACGGGAACCTTGACTTGAGGATGCCAAAGGTCCTCTCGACAATGCTGCGTGTCCTCCTATGTGCATCGTTGTAGGCACGCTCTGCAGCAGTACTTGGGTTGCCAAATGGTGTCATAATCCATGGCTGGATGCCATACCCCTGATCAGCTGCAAGAGAAAATGAATGGGATCATGTTGATGTAGCTGGCCCTATTGAAATGACCTTTCATGGCAGTAGTTGTCTTGTGTTGTTTGTGACTCTTTTGTGTTCTAATGTAACATCCTAGGCTTGTAGGATGTACCATCTGCATTGTGTTGTTTCCTTGGCTGAACGAGTGTTTTTCTGCTAACCGGTTGTCAGCAGTATGTTTTGGAATTTGCAGTACAGTGTGCCCTCCCTAGCATTGTGACTTGTGATACTGGTGTCCGTATGTCTTCACTGGGGGTGAGATGATAGTTCCATACACAGGTTAAAATTGACAGTGTTGTTAACACGTTCATATCAATGTACCTTGGACATCCCATACCTTTAGACTTATGCAATGGATTAATGTAAAGGTGCTTGGGCCACTTACATTTTGCAAGGTGACATTTAGGCAACCCACTCCATACGTTGTGATCTTTGACGTCTTAACATTAAGCTGTACAGTAATTTCCGATGTGTGACAGGTTCAATGGTGACCTAAGAACCATGGCTAGCAATGTCACGACCTCAGTGTGTTCCTGTCGACATGTTGCTGTTGTGGTGTATGTGTTGTGTGTCCTAGAGGGTTGCTTGTGCAGTGTGTTTATAAGTCGGTTTTTGTACTTACCAACAAGTAGTCCATTGTCATACCGTCCATCCGGGAAGTGTTCATTGATGGTGCAGTGCCGGAAGATGAAGGAGTCATGGACACTCCCAGTATATTTAGCCACGATGTTGGTGATCAACCCCTGGTGATCGACTATGGCCTGCACGTTGATGGAATGTGTGTGCTTCCTGTTGCGTTAGAGGTGTTCAGTTGCAGCAGGTGGCACAAGGCGTACATGTGTGCAGTCCATTGCACCAAGGACATGTGGGAAGCCACTGATGAGGTAGAACCCCTGTTTTGTTTCCTGCTGCTTCTGCAGTGTGTTAGGGAAGCAGATGTGGTGAGGTGTCAGTCCAATGATGGCATCCAGTACTTTGGGCAAAAAGGCGGAGAATGATGGTTGTGATATTCCGGCAACCAGGGCACCAGTTGTTTGAAATGAGCCACTTGCCAGCATATGAAGTACGGAAAGCAGCTTGGTTTCTGTTGGGATGGTGCGGGTGTCAGCAAAGTGGGGGCCAACTGCGGTTCAATGTTGTGCAGCAGCTGCAGAATGACCTGCCAGTTCAACCGGTACCTTTGGATGGTGTCGTGTTCCCTGAGGCCCTGAAGGGTTGTTCTGGGGCGGAATATCCTCTCCTGCCTTCTGTGCTGCCTTTGTGGTCCCTGCCGGTGTTGTTGTAGCTGCTGTTGTTGCTGCTGGGCTCTGCGTCTGCGTGCACGCTGGATTAGAATCACCTCCATGTCTCCCTGTTGCTGCTCTGCTGCTCTGCTGTTGCTTTTGTGTGTTCTGATTCAATACAGGTGTGTTTACCCCATTTTAACGCCTGCCCTGACCCAGACATAAATTTTTGACGCAAATCGGGCTGTGCGTCATTTTCCGGCTCCGCCTCCCGGCCATGCATAATTTTTGCCCGAAAGCATAAATACGACGCACGGGTGTTTAAGTCATTTTTTGGACAGGAACGCCTACCTTGCATATGATTAACGCAAGGAGGGTTGTCGCATCCCAAAAATTATGCACACAGCGGAATTTTGTCGTCCGCGGGCTCGGGCGTCAAAGTTTAAATACTGGGCAACGTTTGACGCACATTCGGCGCAGACGGAGTATAAATATGCCCCTTAGTGTTCTGGGACAGTATTTAGGCTGGACTGACAGTTCTGAACCATGGATACCCATGTTGTATAGATAGATCATATTTTAACTATTGCACTTATGAGCACTGCACCCTCTGCACTTTATTGATGCATTTCCTAGCGCCTTCTATAAAGAAAATTGTGATTGTGTAGATGACCAATCATTGACATAAATGTTTACCTCATTGGGAAACTTGAATGAGTCTCACTGAACCAGTTGTTTTTTGCTTTCGTATACCCAGGTTAAAGTGACTGAGCAGACAGGGGTTTAGTCCTGTGTTTTTCCTATGTGATCTTTTTAATAGAACACTTTGGGCCAGATGTAGTAAGCGTTTTGCATGGTGCAAACAGCGAATTTCGCTGTTTGCGCCATGCAAAACGCACATCGCGATGCTCATTCCCATTTTGCGAGTTGGTAACCTGGTTACCGACTCGCAAAATGGGAATGCGACTCGCAAATAGGAAGGGGTGTTCCCCTTCCTATTTGCGATTTGCATCGCGATGTACAATTGCTTTGTGACCGCGAACGCGGTCGCAAAGCAATTCGCAGTTAACACCCATTTCAAATGGGTGCTAACCCATTCGCAAAAGGGAAGGGGTCCCTATGGGACCCCTTCCCCTTTGTGAATGGCCCTGAAAAAATGAAACAAAAACGGGCTGCAATACAAAAAAAACTGCTTTATTAAAAAGCAGCCAAAGACATGGTGGTCTGCTGTCTCCAGCAGGCCACCATCCCTGTGAGTGCTGCAAATCGCAAGGGGGTCAGGGACACCATCCTGCATCCGGCATTGTGACACGCAAATTGAGAGTCGCTCAGACTTGTCGCAGTGCTGGTTTTACCTACATCTGGCCCTTTGTCCTGCTTGTTTGTGTACATGTTCTGGAACACAACCTCATATTCAGTTTTGTCAATCAGACCACTCCAAGACTACTCCATTTAAAGCTGGGAACTCCCAGTGAGCCTCTTATTGGTTCATCATTTCCCATGATCATACCTTATGCAAAGAGCCACCCCAAATAGGTTTGAATTGCTCAATACCCAGCACTAACAAGCCAACCAAAAGTAAAACAAAAAAAACAAGTCTTCGTGTACTACACTGAACAAGTAGACATAGGCCTAACAGACTCTATCCTTCAATCAGCAGGCTTCTCTTCCTCTCCTCGCTAAGCATCTTGATGAGATTAATTTATTCTACAAGGAATTAGAGTCTTGCAAAATGTTGGTCCTTGACAGGGCAGCAGTGGATCAGCACAGTCAATGGGACTTCAAGTTCCACAGGGCCATCAAAGAGATCATCAACTACATGACCTGGGCACATCTACATTGTCATTAGAAAAAAATGGTATTCCTTCCTTCTGGATCTCAGTTCAGGAGTTCTCATTTGTTGCCACAGTTATGTTGACACAGAGGCTGAGCATCTGCAATCCACACCTATGGTTAGGTTTGATGATACTTTAGGAGGCTGTGCACTATGTGGACCTGTCATTGAACTCAGTGGCACTCTGTGGAGGGCACAACTCTTACTAGATAACCAACCCACCACAACTATTCTTTATCCATTCAGTTACTGCCACCGCTAGTTAGGGGTTCGGAATGTGTCAGGTCTTTCACTTTGGGACAGTCTTGAGCCTTCCTGGAAAAAACATCTGCTGCCTGCGGTTCCTCTTGGCCGCATACAATCTTTTAAGTAGGTTTTGCACTGCTTCTCTAAAGGTTTAGATTAGGAGAATTCTCATATTATTACAGGTGGTTGGGCCCCCCCTTTACAGTTTGTCGGACAGCATCACAATCTCTAAAACTGATAACATTTCATGCTCAGCCTTTCAGACCACTCAGGCATTCCAAAGAGGAGAACATTGATGGGGTGCGAACAGCCAACTATGCCTTCCATTGGAGCTATTCAGTAAGTATGCCAGCTTTTCTTCTGCTGTGAGACTTCACCAAACAGATCATATAGTCCTTTATCACTACTCCCACCCTCTGCAACGTTTTCTTTCAGTCTCTTCTGAGCAGAATTACTTTGCTGTTATTGAAATCAACTCTATGTTCTAATGCCACCTTGGAATCATTCACTCCTATCAACTTCTCCCACAGAGAGCCCTCAGGATTGCTTGTCTTTTGTGTCAATGTCAGAACTCTCCAGGGTGTCTTGTTCCAAAGAGTAGAACATTGATGGGGTGCGAACAGCCAGCTAGGTCTTCCATTGCATCTCTTCAGTAAATATGCCAGCTTTTCTTTTGCTATGAGACTTCACCAAACAGATCATAGAGGCGGTCATTACAACATTGGCGGTAAAAGCCACTTACCGCCGTGCAGAAGACCGCCGACACACCGCCGCGGCATTCCGCCACAGCTATTATGACCCACATCTCGGAACCCGCCAAAATTCAGACAACCACACAAGTCCGCCACACCAAAGGTCAGTGATAAACTGGCGAAAACAAAACCTCCACCGTCACGCCAACAGAAATATGCCCACACTATCACGACACACGAATCCACGCGGCGGTCTTTCAACCGCGGTATTCCATTGGCGGTACACACCGCCGCACTCAAAATACACACACTCTTACAAAACACTGCCACATTGGACAATTCAACATACACACACCTGATACACATACACACAACACTCCCACACACCCAATACAATATAAAACACACACCCAAATCACCCACAAACCCCTACGGAAAAAATTGAGAACGAAGCACAGAGAGAGACACCACCAACAGCATCCACAGGCACATAACACCATCACCCACACAACTTCCACGTACCTCACACAACACACCACTACATATCACCACACTTATCATCACACACACCACCCCACACATCACCTACACCACCCCATGGCACGGCAAATACACCCCAGGTTCTTGGAGGAGGAGCTCAGGGTCATGGTGGAGGAAATCGTCCGGGTCGAGCCACAGCTATTTGGATCACAGGTGCAGCACACCTCAATTGCAAGGAAGATGGAGCTATGGCGAAGAATAGTGGACAGGGTCAATTGCGGTTCAGCGGACTGGCGGTGGACCCCCACCTCCTCACCCACAACTAACAACATGGGAGGACCAGGTCTTTGCGATTCTGCATCCTGAGGGCCTCGCAGGAGTAGGTGGAGGAATGGACTCTGGTAAGTCAAATCTTAACTATTACATCCCCCACCCTACCTGCATGCTATCACATACCCCCACCCTCGCCCCCACCCCTATCACTACAACTCCTCACAAATGTACCAATATCACAAACCACACATCCCAACACCAAGCCCTGCATGCAAAAACAAAGCATGGACACCCATCACCAAAGCATGCACACTGCACATAGCTATACAACCCCCTAAACCATCATCACACAAGCTCCTACACAGGAATGCCAGCAATGGGGTACACGATCACCCACCCATTGAACACCATGCCACACACAGATGCCATTATCATGCCTTTCCACCCCTGCAGGACCCCTACCCAACGTCACCAGACAGGAGGGTCCAGACATGTCCACTCCACCCACAGAAGAGGCCCACAGTGATGACAGCACCTCTGTCCAACTGGATCTAGATGACCATCCCGGACCACAGGAGGCCTCTGGACAGTAGGTTCCCCTCACACAGGCACAGGCCACCACAGACCTTCCCCCCTCTGGAAACACCAGCACAGCACCCACCCAGCGGGCCCATACCTCCGTCCCCAGGACACGTCAATCAGCTGTGTGTCCACCACTACAGGGAACCCAGGATAACCCACCACCCCAACAACAACAGGGACCTGGGGGCAGTGGGCATATGGTCCAGGGGACGGAGGCCCAGAAACACAGGGGAACTGGGAGGGCTGCCGTGCGACAGGGGGCGGACAGGCCAATGGAACCCACTCTCCACAAGGCCCTCTCCTCCATCATGGGAGCATACCACCACTCCCAGGAGACGATGGCAACGGTACTGGCCAAGTTTCAGGAGACCCAGCGCATGCAGGAGGAATAGTATATGGGCTTCAGGGAGGAACTCAGAACCATCAGCTCCACCCTGGGCACCATCGTAGGGGTGCTGAAGGAACTACTTAACACCAGGAGGGGCACTGTGGCACTACAAGGGGCCCCTGACACTAGCATGGACGATGACCTGCCCACCACCTCCGCCGGCGCTAGTGGACAGGACGCCCCACCACAGGACCACCACACCAGCACCCCACCCCCTGCAGAGGGAGAACCACCCCGCAAACGGTCCCTGCGATCCAGGAACAGGACAGAGCACAATGCCAAGACCCCCGCCAAGAAATGAGACCACCCTGATTGTCATACCACTGTCCCACTATGTCACCCTGTCCATAATTAAACTGCCCCAGCTCCACTTCCTATGCCCATATGGGCAATGCACCTGTGAGACTAATAGACTGGACTCTGCCATGGACACTCCTCCGCCATCACCCCTCACCATTTAACTTCCCCCTCCAATATTTTGCATTTAAATAAACACACCTAAAGCACAAAATGATCTGGAGTCTGTCTGTGTTTTTGAAATAGTGTATTTGCAATTACAGTGACCAAATGTTCTTGAAATAGTAATGTCAACATACCTATGTCACACAGCTCTAGTCCATGAGGAATCTAAGCAGATGACACACGTTGGGACCCACATCTGTGAAATCGTAAGGGAAAGTGACAACTCAGTGACCATACACTGGGTGAAAACGACAGACAGTAGAGAGGTAGTAGTGTAAAAGTACATGTAGTAGGCAGGAATGTATGCTCACCTGTGTTTCACTGGAAATATTGCTGGATCACTGAGTCCCTGTTCGGCATGTCTTCTTCCTCTGCTTCATCCTCATCACTGTCCACAGGATCCACAGCTGCCACAACACCGCCATCTGGACCATCCTCCTGCAGAAAAGGCACCTGTTGTCGCAAAGCTAAGTTGTGAAGCATACAGCAGGCCACGATGATCTGGCACACCTTCTTTGGTGAGTAGAATAGGGATCCACCTGTCATGTGGAGGCACCTGAACCTGGCCTTCAGGAGGCCGAAGGTCCGCTCGACCACCCTCCTAGCATTCCTCTGCCCTGGTCCTGGGATTCCTCACTGGGGTCAGTAGCCATGACAGGTTGGGGTACCCAGAGTCACCTGCAAATGGAGAGGGACAACTGTTAGACACACACTAACTTGTAGGGATAAGCCCAGACAACCATTCCCACTGTCTTGATTCCAGGGGCTCACCTAATAGCCACACACAGTGCCTCTGGAGTTGACCCATCACATAAGGGATGCTGCTATTCCGCAGGATGTAGGCATCATGCACTGAGCCAGGGAACATGGCATTCACATGGGAGATGTACTGGTCTGCCAAACATACCATCTGTACATTCATCGAATGATAACTCTTCCGGTTTCTGTTCACCTGTTCACTCCTGTGGGGGGGGACCAAAGCCACATAGGTCCCATCAATGGCACCTATGATCTTGGGGATATGTCCAAGGGCATAGAAGTCACCTTTCACTGTAGGCAAATCCTCCACCTGAGGGAAAACGATGTAGCTCTGCATGTGTTTCAGCAGGGCAGACAACACTCTGGACAAAACGGTTGAGAACATAGGCTGGGGCATTCAAACAGTTGTTTGAAAAGACCCACTTGCAAGGAAATGGAGCACTGATAGCACCTGCACTTGAGGGGGGATTCCTGTGGGATGGTGGATTGCTGACATCAGGTCTGGCTCCAACTGGGTACACAGTTCCTGGATTGTGGCACGGTCAAACCTGTAGGTGATTATCAAATGTCTTTCCTCCATTGTCGACAGGTCCACCAGCGGTCGGTACACCGGAGGATGCCGCCATCTCCTCACATGTCCCAGCGGACGGTGCCTATGAAGGACAACAGCAACAGTCAAACAACTCAGAGGTACGTACCCACATTTTACACAGAACACCAAACATACACAAAAGGTGGCCTGTATGTGTGTTGAGACTAGGCCTAGGTATGTGTGACGCAGTTGGAAATTAGGCCATGTGGGACCCTGAAATGGCGGCTGCCTGACCTGTAAAGTGGGTCAATGGGATGTGAGGTAACTGCGCTGGCGTTGTACACCGTTGCGGTAAGCGGTCGAAGACCGCGGCACAATGCTGCATTGGTTAACATTTGACCCTATGGGTCCCAGGAGCCAATGATGACGTACGCCGGTGGTGATGGTACGCATCACTGCGGACGTGACCGCCGTTTTCTATCTGTTGAATCACTCGATACCTGATCTTCGACAGGAGAGGACCTACAATGCAAGTGCTGCTGTGACCTCAGTCTGGAAGAGACAATGGCTCGTGTGTCTGGGGAAAGGGCCCCTGCCTTCACATCGGAGGAGCTGGAGAAGCTCGTTGATGGGGTCCTCCCCAGTACATACTATTCTACGGTCCACCAGACAAACAGGTAAGTACACAGGGAGCATGTTGTATGGGCTATGCCTGTGTGGAGAGGGCTGGATGTAAGAAGGAAGGGGGCAGAGTTCTGCGTGCATGAAAGACGGTGGATGCATGTGCCACATGGCAAGGGTATGGATGGGGGGCACTCACTTTGACGGTGCAGTTGGTAATGACTTCTCTTCTTCCCCTGTACATTTCATGTAGGTCAGCGCCCACCAGAAGAAAGATATTTGGCGTGCCATCGCCAAGGACGTCCGGACCCTGGGGGTCTACCACAGACGGAGCACCCACTGCCGGAAAAGATGGGAGGACATTCGCCGCTGGAGCAAGAAGACGGCGGAGGCTCAGCTGGGGATGGCCTCCCAACGTGGGAGGGGTGCCCGTCGAACCATGACCCCCCTGATGTTCAGGATCCTGGCGGTGGCCTACCCGGAGTTGGATGGGCGCTTGAGGGCATCACAGCAGACACAAGGGGGTGAGTACACTCTCATTCAGCTGACTTTGCTGCAGTGGAGTTGTCTGGGTGGGGGAGGAGGGCTGTGGGTTTCCCTAGGCCAGGGCGAGTTCCGTAGGCTAGGCCCCTCCGTAAGGCATGGTCCTGTGGCCACCCACCCCACCTCTGTAGAGTGCCAAGTACAGCTATTCATGCCCCTGTGTCATCTATGTGTGCAGATGTCGTCCATAGCCTTGTAGGCCATTTCCCAGGAATTGCACTGTAGAGCCCAACAGCATGGTGTAGTGCAGGGGGCTTCTGTGTCTGTCTTGTCCGCCAATGGTAGCAGTAATCCATGCATCCAACATGTCTTTCTTCTGTCGTCCCCCCCTTTTGTGGTCTCCCTGTTCTTGTGTGCATTAGCATCATCAGGCGGAGGAGTAGTGGCACCGGAGCAGGAGGGAGCTGCATCCCACATGTCCCTGGAGGGTGAGACAACGGACTCGGAGTTCACCAGTGGGACAGAGGGTGAGGGGAGCTCCACGGCAGGGACAGGAGCTGAGATCAGTGATACGGACTCGTCCTCTGATGGGAGCTCCCTTGTGGTGGTGGCAACCTCTGTGCCCCCCCGCATCTACAGGTACAGCCGCCACCCCCCCTACCAGCACCGCCCTCCCAGCAGCCCCTCAGCCTTTGCCCTGTGCCCGCTCACCCAGGAGGGTGGGCATCACCTTCGACCCAGACACCTCAGGCCCTGCCCCAGTCACCCCTGCTGCCCTCAGTGAGGAGGCCATTGACCTCCAAAGGTCCCTCACTGTTGGGCAGTCTACCATTTTCAATGCCATCCAGGGTGTAGAGAGGCAGTTGCAACAAACAAATGCATTCCTGGAGGGCATTCATTCTGGTCAGGTGGCCCTTCAGCGAGCTTTTCAGACTCTGGCCTCAGCACTGGTAGCAGCCATTGTCCCTGTGTCTAGCCTCCCCCCTCCAACTACCTCCACCCAGACCCAATCCCCTCTACCTCGGCCTATCCCAAGCACACCTTCAGACCAGCATGCACACACCTCAGCACACAAGGGAAGCTCAGGCAAACATAAGCACCACACATCCCACAGGCACTCACGAAAGCATCAGACACATGCAGACACACCAACATCCACTGCCTCCACTGTCTCCCCCTCCTCGTCATCTCCCTCCTCCCTCCCAGTCTTGTCTACACACACACCTGCATGCACTACCTCTACAGCCACTACGTCCCGCACCAGCACACCCCGCTCACGTGCAGTCACCACCCCACTACCATTCACACTTCCCCTGTGTCCTCTCCCAGTGTGTCTGTGATGCCCCCTCCCAAGATACACAAACGCAGGCACATACCCACCCAACAGCCATCCACCTCACGACAGCCTCTAGCGCATGCACCTGCACCCAAAGTCACCAAACTTACACATCCTACTACCACCACATCTTCCTCCACTCCCAAACCCCCTCCAGCTACCCATCCCAGTATGTCCAAAAAACTTTTCCTGTCCAGCCTTGACCTTTTTCCCACACCTCCCCTACCCCGTCCATCTCATAGGTTCTGAACTAGCACCTCAGCCACAACATCTCCTGGACCAGTGGTGCCTGTAGTCACAGGTATGTGGAGTGCACCGGCCACCAGGACAGCCAGTGTGTCACGGAGCCGCAGCACAGCCAGTCCCCCCCCTGTGAAGAATCAGAAGTTGGCCAGTGCCCGGCGGGGGAGGGGGAAGACTCCAGCCACCAAAACCGCTCCCAGGGGTCCCGGTGGGAGTGTGGAGCTGTGACGCCTCCCAAGGTGGGGAAGGGCCACAAGAAACCCGGCAAGTCTGGGAAGAGCAGCACGGCGGAGAAGACCGCCATCATCCCCGCTGCCCAGGAGGGCCCGCCAGCCCCATCCCCGCTGTCCAGAACCACTGCCAGCCCCAGCCCAGCTGCCCAGGAGGCCACCGCCAGCCCCATCCCAGTTGCCCAGGAGGCCACCACCAGCCCCATCCCAGCTGCCCAGGAGGCCACCGTCAGCCCCATCCCAGCTGCCCAGGAGGCCACCGCCAGCCCCAGCCCAGCTGCCCAGGAGGGCCCCGCCAGCACCAGCCCAGCTGCCCAGGAGGGCCCCACAAGCCCCAGCCCAGCTGCCCAGGAGGGCCCGCCAGCCCCAGCCCAGCTGCCCAGGAGGCCACCGCCAGCAAAAGACCCGCTGGGCCATGAAGGACCGCCAGCACAAGCCCCGCTGGGCCATGAAGGACCGCCAGCACAAGCCCTGCTGGGCCATGAAGGACCGCCAGCACAAGACCCACTGGGCCATCAAGGACCGCCAACTCAAGCACCGTTGAGCAGGGCACCGCCAACTCAAGCACCGCTGAACAGGGCACCGCCAAATCAAGCACCGCTGAACAGGGCACCGCCAACTCAAGCACCGCTGAAAAGGGCACCGCCAACTCAAGCACCGCTGAACAGGGCACCGCCAACTCAAGCACCGCTAGCCCATGAGCCGCAGGGGCACTGACGCAACTGGGACCGTCACGGGGTGAGTGATGCACTCTGGGCACCAGTCCCCCTCCAGAACCAGTGGAGAGATCCATCCACTACCTCTGTCCTTCACAGGATGAGGCACTCTGGACACCAGTCCCCCTCCAGAACCAGTGGAGCGATCCATCCACTACCTCTGTCCTTCACAGGATGAAGCACTCTGGGCACCATTTCCGCTCCAGAACCAGTGGAGAGATCCATCCACTACCTCTGTCCTTCACAGGATGAAGCACTCTGGGCACCAGTCCCCCTCCAGAACCAGTGGAGACATCCATCCACTACCTCTGTCCTTCACAGGATAAAGCACTCTGGGCACCAGTCCCCCTCCAGAACCAGTGGAGAGATCCAACCCACTACCTCTGTCCTTCACAGGATGAAACACTCTGGGCACCAGTCCCCCTCCAGAACCAGTGGAGACTGTTATCAACTTGAGAGACTGCGGCTTTGCACTCCCCACGATTGAATAGTGGGCAAACCACCCACTGTAGAGACTTGAGAGACTGTGGCTTTGCACTCCCCAGGATTGAAGAGTGGGCAAACCACCCACTGTAGAGACTTGAGAGACTGTGGCTTTGCACTCCCCAGGATTGAACAGTGGGTGTTGGACTTTTTGCCTTATGCAGGGTCATCCCCAGTCTTTTTGCCTCCTTCCTGCTGGTTTTTCTGACCTCTCTCTGTTGGCTGTAGGACTCTGAGCACTTTATCACTGCTGACCAGTGCTAAAGTGCAGGTGCTCTCCCATCTAAAGTTGGTATGATTGGCTTATACCTAATTGGCATATTTAATTTACCTATAAGTCCCTTGTACAGTGGTATCTCTATACCCATGGCCTGTAAATTAAATACTACTAGTGGGCCTGCAGTGCTGCTTGCGCCACCCACTGAAGTAGACTTTTAAACCTGTCTCATGCCTGCTAGCGCAGGGCCTGTGTGCGCAGTTTTCTGCCACAGGGACCTGGCATCTAAACTTACTTGCCAGGCCCAGAACTCCCCTTTTACTACATGTAAGTCACCCCTAAGGTACGCCCTAGCTAGCCCAATAGGCAGGGTGCTATGTATGTAGAAGGCAGGACATGTGCCAGGTTGCGTGGCCTGTCCTAGTAGTGACAAACAGCCTAACTTGGTGTCTCACTGCTGTGAGTGCTGCCTTCTCATAGGATTGCATTAGAAATGCCCTGCCTTATGTGTAAGGGGTATTGTCTGATTTATGAGGGGTAGCGTAGCCGTGTTTGGTATGGTTGTGATGGTGATAATAAATGCTGCTTACTGGTGTGGGTGTATTTTTTATTACTATCACAGAAATGCCACTTCTAGAAAGTGCGCATTTATCTGTGCTTATGATCTGGTGTTTTGCAGCTTGATTCCAATCCACCTCTGGGCAGAGTGACAGTTGGGGCTTTGTGCATACTTTTCAGACAGCCTGTACACAGGGAGGGTGGAGGTGTCACAGAGGTGCATCTGCATACTGAATAGTCTTCCTGGGCTGAGAGAAGGGAGAGGCGGGGCACACCTACATTTGTAAAGGCTGTGCCCTGGCCTCACACAATAGGGTCGTTAACTCCCCACTGCTGTTTTGAGCCTGTGCTGAAAGGAGAGAGGGGGCACTCCCAGAACCAGTTGTAACTGGCTGGGACCTCCTCTCCCTACCATTGTAAAACACTGTAAGAACTGACTATAAACACAGGGGAATTTTCCCCACAAATTGGAGACTCTTCGAACATCATGGAACTGTACACAGAAATGCTGGAATTACTTACCAGGGACCGCCATGGACTGCTGCTGATGTGCTGACCTGTGACCTGCTTGGTCACTATAAAGGACTTGCTACTTGCTGCCTTTCCCTGGTGCTGGCCTGTTGCTAGGGCCCCACCACCTGTTGGCCTTTTCCGGAACCTTGACTCCCCAGGGGCAGGGTGCTGTGGCCTCTGACCCCTGCAGTGACTCTAAAGCACGAGAGGTGCTTCGCTGGATGCCTAAATCTAGCGCTTAGGGAAGCGCTCCTTTGGGGATTCCCCTAGTGCTTGAAATCGCTTCCCCTTAGGCAGTGATTCTGGTTAAAGAAATCACTGCCGCAGCCCGGGGGAAGTTGTGGCCCCAAGCGCAAGTGAGCACGCTGCTTTGTGCCCCTGGGGCACCCTAAGTAGCTGTGTTTCTTAACTCGGAGCACAAGTGCTCCTGTCGTGCCCCCAGGGAGAAGCGTGCTCCGTGGCACCCCCTGGGGCACTGGCAGATACCGACTTTGGTGCCTGCCACTTCTCCGACGGCCGGACGGGCCGCACCTGCAACTGGACGCCGGGTGGGGGGAAGGAAACCTCATCTGAGGTTCCCTTCGGCCTCAATGAGGCCGTCCTGCTGCTTCTTGGACCGCTGGTGGGACGGGAGCCTTACCAGGGGCCCCCTGTGCCGCCGGTCCTTGGCGTGGCCCGTGTGTGGGTCAGTTTGGGTATTTTTCGGCTCCCCCCTTTGTGGAGGGCCAGTCAAGGCCCGGGGGGCCCTACAAGGTTTGCGGGTCCCAGGAGGAGCCCGCCCTCGAATCGGAGGGGGTGTGTGGCGCCCCCCTTCTCCCTAAAAGTAGTGGGCGACCTTGGCCCCCCTCGTGAGGGCCGGTGGAGGCCCAGGGGGGCCCCCAGTGATTGTGGGCCCCAGGAGGGGCCCGTCAGTAGTGCAGAGGGGGTGCATGCCGCACCCCTCTTCCCCAGGATTGTAAGGAGGCCCTCCCGTTTCACAGAGGAGCAACGGGCCCCTTTCTTCTCTATCTTCTAGACAGTGAAGGTGCCTTAATCATCAACCAGGTACTCCTAAGTGACAATATATAGAACCTAAGTTCTTACTATAGACTTTGCGCATTTATATATTGCCTACCTGTGTTTTGATGGTGTCTTTTATACATATGTATGCAAATGTTCCTTTTATGGGCATGACTTACTAATATGTTTCCCTAACTTGCCATTTGTTATCTAATGTTCCTACTATGGGCGTTTTATGATATTCTTATGACAAGTGTTCTAATGTGATAACGTGTTTCCTGACTACTGCTTATGTTGCAGAATACTGAGTAACCTATGTGTTATGTGTGACTACTGCTAATTTGCAGAGTAACTAATGTTTAACGTTCTGACAACTGCTAAGGTAGCAGGATAGTACTGATATGTGATGTTTGGTCTGATAATTGCATTGTGTACAATACAGTATATTTTCATATAATCTGGTGTTGTGTTTCCTTTGTGGTGGGGATATTGCGTCACATGTGTTGTGTGTGTTGTGCAAATGCTTTACACATTGCCTCCGGGTTAAGCCTGACTGCTCGTGCCAAGCTACCAAGGGGGTGAGCAGGGGTTTTCTTGGATGTGTAACTCCCTTGCCCTGACTAGAGTGGGTAAGTTCTGCCTGGCTGAGGTGCATACCCTAGCCAACCAGAAACCCCATTTCTAACAGTGGGCAAACCACCCACTGTAGAGACTTGAGAGACTGTGGCTTTGCACTCCCCAGGATTGAACAGAGGGCAAACCACCCACTGTAGAGACTTGGGAGACTGTAGCTTTGCACTCCCCAGGATTGAAGAGTGGGCAAACCACCCACTGTAGAGACTTGAGAGACAGTGGCTTTGCACTCCCCAGGATTGAACAGTGGGCATTGAGCCCCCTAGTAGATCTGGCGTCGTGCACTCATCCGGCTGAGGTGCCCCCCCCCCCTTCCCTCTGAGGTGCCTGTTGTATTTCTATCTGATGCCCCTGCAGTGTTCTCTCTGTTTTGATCTGGTATCGAGTGTGGGCCTCGCCCATGCATTTTGGGCCCAGTGGTCCACGGACTATAAATGGTGCAATACCTGGACTTGTATTATTGGTGTATATATTTGTTTATAGTGTATATATATATTATAGTACTGTATTTTAATAGATTACAATTGTTACAATCATTTCCTTTGGTCTTTGCATTCTTCGGGGGGACTTGGGGGGGTGTAACTATAATGTATAGATATGTATCAGTGTGTGTGTTGTAGTGGGTGAGGGTGGGGGTGGGGGTGGTGCGTGTGTGTGTCCCTGTATTTTGCCTCCCCCTCCCCTGTGTCGTAGGTGCAGTACTCACCGTGGTCTTCGCCGCCGGCGTTCGTGCTCCTGGTACAGGAGCAGGAAGACTATCGCAGGTAGAATTTGGAGTTCCAGGTCCATGGTATCCTCGTTCATCGTGGAGTGTGTAGAGGTGAGTGGTTTCCCTTCGAAATTCCTGTTTCAGACGTGTTTTTATCCATGGTGAATCCTCCCCGGAAAAGGTGGTGGATTGGCCTGTCATAATAGTGTGGATGGTACATTGTCTTCCGCCTGTCTGTTGGCGGTGACCGCTGCGCTTTGTTTGTACCGCCGTGGCGGTCGGAGTGTTAAAGTGGCTGTCTTTGTTGGCGGTTTCCGCCACGGTCGTAATTGCAAATTTTTTACCGCCGGCCTATTGGCGGTCTTACCGCCGCTTTAACACCGCCTGCCAGGGTTGTAATGAGGGCCATAGTCCTTTATCACTACTCCCACCATCTGCAATGTTTTCTTTCAGTCTCTTCTGAGCAGAATTACTTTGCCGTTCTTGAAATCAACTCTATGTTATAATGCCACCTTGGAATCTTTCACTCCTATCAACTTCTCCCACAGGGAGGCCTCAGGATTGCTTGTCTTTTGTATCAATGCCAAAACTCTCCAGGGCATCTTGTCCTCTGCCACGCTTACGCTCCTTCTGAAAGGAATACTTGAATAGATGATGTCCATGATAACTTTCAAATTCATTGTAGTACATCCAGATGTAAAGTGAAATATTAAGTTCAGAAGTGATGCAAATGAGTGACACTTTGCATAAGACGAATCTTCATCAATGTTTCTGAGAAGTGATCTAATATCTGGAAGAAAGATCAAGACAAGCAGATGACACACTCAATGCCCTTCAGCAAACACGACTTAGTGGCTAGGATGACAACAAATAAAAGATGGAGCATACAGAGTGCAGTGAAGCAGGCAGTTGCCAGCCACTCAAAGCCCATGCTGCTCAGATCTTCGCAGCTGGACCTATAAGAGCGTGGAGCATATACAACACATGAGAGCAGGAGCTACAGTGCTAGAAGCTAGTACAAACAGCTCCTCAAATTTCGGTAAACAAATTTCCTGTGCTCTGGCCCCCACAAACTCTAGGCACTCCAGAAAAAGAAGGGATCATTTGGAGTTCAGGGGGCGCTATAGAGCCGCCCAGCAAGAGCGCCATGAGAACCACTTAGCCGATTTCAAACTAAACTGTCTCATGTAGCATCACCCTGCCATCTAGCATGTCAAGAAGAGGGGTCCTAATTTTGAGTGCAACATTCATCATCATCAGAGTAGGCTTTATTCTGCTTCCTTTAAAAACCATAAAACAATAAAAACATTAAGCTTACAACTTGAACGAAAAGAAAATCCATACATGAATAAAGTATTCACAATTTGTCAATATATACATGGAGTTAAGACACTAATCACACATTTTTTTCCAAATAAAAACAGCCTATCATATGAAAGTGGAAGTTGCAAACGAAGTCTTTACTAAACATAGTTACTGAATGAAGATTTAAACTGATCTACATCAGCGGGACATTGAAATCTTTGGGGTCCTCAATGTGTTCACCATATCTGCAATTCCTTCTTGTTGGTAGCATATATTGACCGGATTTATGGCGAGGTCAGCAGGTGGATGTAAACTAAGATAGAGCAAGGCTGTTTTGGTGGCTCTAAACAACCCACCCACAGTAACCTGCATCCTTGCATTTTTTGGTCTCCCTTACAGACAGCCCTTAGCTATCCATTGTTGAAAGATCAGTTGTATACAATATCAATACTTGCTGCGGGCTCTGTGTCAGACCATTGCTTATTATCATCGGGTCGCTTTCTTGTCAATCTCTTTTGCTCGCTTATTTGATGGATTACCTATTTTCTTCTGTTGTTTGTCTCTCCAGTGAACATAGCTTCTTTACCATCCTTTTGACTTGTATCTTTCCACGGCTGACATCAGGGAAAGTATTTTTGTTCCAGTGCTCGGTGGGAATGCACATGCTTGCTTGCTCTCTCCTCTCCCCTATGTGCAGCTTCCACCCCACATCCTTCTTCCCCCCAGCTTGTCTACTGCATGCCCTTAAAACCTTTTTGCTTTGCCTTTTTCTCTCATCTCCACCCACCCAACTCCCCTGCCCCACTTGGCAATATTGACCTTTCCCCTTCACTGGCTCCCCACCTCTCCTGTCAGGTTTATAAAAAACTGAATGTGTTCGCCCTCTTTCGAGGGACTGGCAGCTGGGCTTCTCCTTTCTCTAAGGTGTACTTTAACAAACTTTTTTTTTTCAATTTACCACTCCATGGTCACCACCTAAAATCTTGAAATGCTAAATTATAAGTATCCAAAAAGGCAGCTATATTTCATTGTGACACAAGCAGGCACACACGAGAGGATGCTGGAGCCTACATTGTTGCTGTTCATGCTTTTCAGCATTGGCAACCAAAAGCATTTTTGGTTGATGCCTCTAATGATTGGCACCAAGTATTGGAAGAGCCAAAAGTTTAACAAATGATTTCCAAAGGTGATACCTGTTGGCTTTGCCAATGCTTGCTTGATTTGAGTCCAGTACTATTCACTTTGATTGATTTTCCGTTTCTTTGCACATGTAGTATTCCAAGAAAAAGAAAACTTGTGGAGAATTAAGTGCTAATATCCATATATGATTTACTGGAAAACCTATGTGTACTTCTTTATTTTATGCAAATCTGTATTTGAAAAATAATCTGATTAATCTGGGAACAATTTACAATACAGATAGAAGCAAATCATCAACCTTTAAAGAAGAGGAGTGTGAGGGCGTGAAACTTAATTGAATATGCAGGTACTAACAGATGGAAAATGTGAGAGAAGCTGGGGAAGTTAAGATTATCATTCTTATAAATGATTTGTGACATAAAATACAATGGCATGAAAGAGCTTTAAGTCTATCTGTCAATGTTTTTGATATTCTATAGATTATAATGCCTGTCTCATCGTAGTTCAATTATGTCTTTGCCATCAATGTCACTTTTTATTCAAGTGCAAAATTTAGTTCAATGTGTAATAAATATTGTTAGACATTTTATTACAAGACTTGAGCCTCTCATTACCTATCTCTTTTCTCGCTGCTTTACTTAGTACCCAACTTAATTCAAGCAAAAACTACTCAACCCATAATACTGCCCTCCTGGCCAGGAAGTGAAAACACAAGCAAACAAACTTCCTCTTTTCTTGCTGTTGGACACTAGAATAAGACTATTGCTAATTTGTTTTCTTAAATACTTGACTCCTCGCGCACTGGCGTGCTCTGTCTACTTCAAGCATTTTGTTTAATTCCTGAGGTACCGCAGCCTTTACCTGGTACGCCAGTTTCAGCATATTATTTGATCACTTCCTTCAGCAGGAGATTACATACAGTGTATAGGGCTCTGTTTAAGTCTGACTGTTGTGCTCATTTCCTTTGCCATTAATCTCTGTCTGAGTTCTTTTTATCCCCCCACCTCCCCTCTGAAATCTGGGAGAAGGGACATGGTTCAAGTGGTCTTTGTGCATCGTTTCTTAAATTGACACTTCTTTATTATTAAATGTTCTAATCCATAAAACCAAAGAATATTGAGGGGAATTAGAGTTGAGATGCTGAATCAGAGAAAAACGATTTCACAAATAAAAATAATTGTGATTTTATTGGATGTTTTAATGCCAACTTGCATTCAAAAGCCTTTGTCACCATCGCTAAAAAAAATATTACCTCTAACACGGCACTTCTGTTTTAAAGGTGACTGCAGAATTCTTATCATCCCGGACAGCGAATAGTACTTAGTCACATCCTAAATAGACAGGTCCGGTAGATGCGGGGATAACATCTGGCAGTGGAGTGCAAACTCAGTATGGTAAAAAGAGCGCAGCACCAAGCACTTGTTGAATGAGCATGAATTTTCAAATGGTAAAAATGCGTTTGCTTGAGGCAGTTCAAATCTTTCTGGAAATGCTAAGTTGAGGTCTCTTGGAGATAGTGGCTGAAGCACTAAAGAGAGCATTTGATGCAAAATCTGATAATTGATAATGACCGTAATGACGATTATTTAGACATTGGTGGTGCATTCTATGATGATAATGATCACTTGGTTTCTATTGGCCATAGGAGCCCAGAGCCTCAATAAATATTTCAGACTGTCATCTTAGATGCTGTGTGTGAGGATTTCGGGTGTACTATATGGTATGGCTGGTAGCCCTACCAGACAGTACACTCACAAATACTGCCTTGGTTCCAGTCAGGTACATTTACACAACCTTACATTCAACCCTGGGTCGCTGTGGCTCCGAGCAGGTAGGCTTAACAAAGGTACAATGTGTAAAGAATTTAACAAAACCAAACAAAATAATAAGAAAGCCACATGACATAAAAGAAACAATACTCCAGGTTAGCAATAGATTAGATTTTTATAAATCTTTAGAGACCTTGATCTTCAAAATCCACCAGACGGTTCCGAAGATATAGAATTTTAAAGCAATAAATAACTTTAGCATCAATCGCAAACAAGCATTGGCCAATAAAAACTTTAGAAACTTTTGAAAAGTTTAGAAAAGTTATTTCGGCAATTCTGGCCCAAGTTTAGCGACCAAGTCCAGCAGGACAGAGGGTCAGGGGGCCAGAAAGGATACTTCGGACAGTTACCTGGCTACCAGAGCATTTTTAGAGCATGGTCAAAACTTTACTGGTTGACTGCCATAGACGATAATGGATTTGTTCTGATTCTAAGGAATGCAGGCTCAAAGATGCTCAAGGATGCTCCGCATGCTGTGTGGTCCACAGGGGTAAAGTCGGGTCAAGTCCTTGGTCCACAGATGAGTGAGACAACTCTGTCCATGGATTTTGGCATCCCACAAAGTCCTCTTTGCAGGGTTCCAAGGGCTGCAATACAATCCTTGCACTTTTGCCACACAGCGGTCACAGTGCAGATCCTTGGTGGTGGCTGGCATCCTTCCTGGAGGACAATCCAGTCACATCCAACACTCACAAGTCCAGCAGACACAGGTGCACCTTTTGGCTATCTCCAAATTGTCCTTGGGGGTGCCTGGCATCCAGTAGTGGCAAGACTTCTGCGGTGGCTACCAGGGAAACAACTCGGGCTCCTTTACTGTTAATGTTCCAATGCTGTTCTACGGGGCCAGCAAATGACCCTTTGAGTCTCTGCTTCGGATTGGGGACAGGAATCAGCATTTCCCCAATCTAGACAATCATTCCAAACTTCACTAGCCCAAAGTGCAATAGGCACATTCGCTCAAACGTCGCAGCCTCACTTTGTGAGCTTCCAACAGGTTCAGTGTGATCTCCTTCTCATAATATTTCCAGGTCCCATGAGTTCTGAAGTCTCGGGTGCCAGGGGTACCCATTATATCCCAGCGAAGTGCCCAAGAGGACAACGCGATGACTAGCCAATGGACTAGCTGGTCCTCTTCTCTCTGGTGACACAGTTCTGATGATATGTGACATCTGGCTAGCCCAGAGTGCAACATTCTTGCCACATCCAACATGGTAGAATTCTTCTTGACTGTAAAGACCTTGTTAGTCCACCTCCAGAGGTGTGGCTATCATGGGACTACACACCCCTGGAAAACTGGTTTGTGAACAAGTTTCCCTCCCCTGTACCTGGCTGTACTCCTGTACTCTGTCTGCAGGAAATAAAATACATCCTGCCTGAGAGTCTTGTTAGAAAAGCCCTTTAAAGGTGGCTTCACCTTTGAAGCTGGCATTTTGGTCTAACCCCCGGGGGCAACCATCATGTGGGAGGAGATCATACCTTCCAGTGTGGCAGCAGCCTTTGTTCCTGGCCTGGGAGTTGTTTACATGTCTCCCCAGGTGGGAAGAAAACTGTCTGTGTGCTAGTGCCTTTGTGAGGCCACTTGTCTAGCTGGGGCACAGAGTGGTAACTTCGTAAAAGGTGCTTACCTTTAAAACTGACAATAATTTCAACTTGGCCATCAAGCTGCATTTAATTAATTTGATACCTTAAAGGACCTACTTCGGTAGTCCCAGTCAAAAGTTAGCTGGGCTTGGGTGTCACCAAGTAACTCTGTATTAGCCAATTGGGCTACCAACTTTACCCACAGCAAAACAATAATTTGTAAGTGTTGCTGCTAAGACAAATTGTAAAAGAAGTCTTACTTAACAATTTAGAGCTCCCTGCCATAGGGGTCCAGAGGCCTACCTTAGGGGATACTTATATATAATGTAAAGGGATACAGTGGCTTTGCCATTGGTTCAAATGCCAAATTAGAACTGGTAGTGAGAACACTACCCTTCCATTCTGCAGTGGCTGGCTGGGGGCCATTTTGTATCCTGTCACACAAATGGTGGCACAAACAGTGCTGCAGCCCTGAGTAGACACTCTGGGTCTGATCTAGAGTTCGGTGGAAGGGTTACTCTGTCACAAAAGTGATGACTATCCTATCTTCTGTATTACAATCTCCATAGTCTAAAGTGGGATCATAATATGGCAGACGGGCTATCCGGCACATTTGCGATGGAGTATTCCCCTCCACCAAACTCGAAACTCAGACCTTTGTCTACATGCCCTGGGTACCAAATACCAAGGACTTATAAGTAAGCCTGGCCTGAACAATTGGGTGTATCCAATTCAAATGCAGTTTGTATGGAGTTAAATCACTGGACCTGAGGTCTGATTAGCAAGCCTCAGTGCACTCTCAGAGCTGAAACCCAGCAGCTAATATTACAAGTGGGGGCAAAACGTTTGGGGTAACCTGCAAAAAGCCTACTTTCTTAAATGACTCTCCCAGCCAATGTATCTGGGAGACCTCAACCAGCATTTGGTGAGTCCCTCTGACCATTCAGTGAGGCAAGATGTAGGAAACTGGCTGTCCTATTGCAGGGCCTACTTTTACCTTACATCCTTCTGACAGGGTCATTCCCACTGGGGAGCTAACCTACCTCAAATCTGACAGGATCCATCCTAAACAGGACTTTAGCTAACTCTGTGTTCCCCTCATCTTTTACTTTGACCTTGGGCAGAAAGGTACCTGTTTCCTCTAACCCAAAGTTAGCCGGGTCAAGACCTAGCATACTCACAGAGGTCATCCAACATTTCAGTAACCCTACCCTGATCAACAGTGTCAGGTGTGCCCTACCTTTCTACCGGTCATGGGTTCTGACCACCATGCTAGGGACAGTGTTGTCATAAAAGCAAACACCCAGCAGATGCTACGGACAGCTTTAACTATCCAGAAGCACACCTTTAGCTCTCCACTGACAGGTGGAGGGCTATTGGATAGGTTTCTTGGCGTTCGGGGTGCCTTCCTGCTTTTTCTGAGTAGGGGGTCCACTACATCTTGTGGCACTCTCTCTTCTGTTAGCTCAGATGTCATAACCGTCTGCTAAGCAGTGGCCTGCCTTTTCAGGACTTTTTGTGGGTTAGTTGAGGCCTTCTCAGTGCCAATATTGAAGTTCTCCCTTACTGGGATAGAAGGGCTCACAGGAAGGTTTTCTGAAAGCCACCTCCCTTTCCTACCTATGTTTTTCTTGCCTTTCTTCTGGGGACTACTTTTCCTACCTATAGGAGCAATACCTCCAGAATCCTCAGGCGGGGTATTGCACTGGGCAGCTACCTCTCTTGAGCTCAGGCCAACCTCTGGGAGGTTATTTCCAAGGAGGCAAACTAGGGAACCCTCTATCTTTAAAGAAAACCCTCTACCTTTAAAGTTACTAAAGCCACAGGCTTAACATTAACATCATCTGGGACAGCACTTACTCTTTTAATATGTCCTGGTAAATACTTGTGTGGAGACACTAGACTGTCAAGCACAATGGTGTGACTGGCACAGGTATCTCTCAGGGCAGAGACTGATATTCCATTCACCTTTATGGGGAGAAAGTGTCTACTATCCTCAGAAACCACCAACTCACCCTCTGGGCCCTTTTTCCAGTTAAAAAACAAGTAGGATATCCTCATCGGAGGAAGAAACCTCCAAGCTACACTGACAGCCCCAATGGTTACCTTTTTCTTGGGACAAGCTGCATCGCCTCTGTAGTGCCCCAGCTACAGACAATCAAAGCAAGGCCTACTGCCTAGGACCATTTTAAGCCCTAGGTCCCCATGACTCTCCCTACTAGATTTGAGGTGGGGTTTACTATCCTCTCTTTTAAGGTGCTGGGGCTCTAAGGAATTTTCTTTGGTGGGCTTATCACCTCCCTCCTTTCCCTTCTGTGGGCGTAACCCTCCCTTCTTAGAATCATCCCTGGGGATTACACGGGTACTGTTATCCTTACCCACTCATTAGCTTTCCTGCTCAACTCCCTAGGACTAGAATGCTTTGAATCTACAGATGATGGTGTAACTTCTCTGAGGAACAATTTGTCAAGATGTGTTCTCTAACCATTAAATTGTACAAGTCCTCATTGGTATCAACCTTGTAACCTTTTAATCACCCATCTATTGACTTCACAGTTGCATTTGCAAAGTCTACCTATGTCTGTGTTGATCCCTTTGTTGTGTTCCTAAAGTTAAGCCTGCACTCTTCTGAGGTGAGACCAAATATCTCAATCAGTGCACCTCTCATGTGGGGGTAATATTCTGCCACCTCTGCATCTAATGTAAGCAATCTATATTTCCCTACTGTTGGTAACAATTCCCACAATAAGGTTGCCCAATGTTGTGTACTCAGCTTTCTCATCCGAGAGCTCTCCTACCTCAAATCTGACAGGATCCATCCTAAACAGGACTTTAGCTAACTCTGTGTTCCCCTCATCTTTTACTTTGACCTTGGGCAGGAAGGTACCTGTTTCCTCTAACCCAAAGTTAGCCGGGTCAAGACCTAGCATACTCACAGAGGTCATCCAACATTTCAGTAACTCTACCCTGATCAACAGTGTCAGGTGTGCCCTACCTTTCTACCGGTCATGGGTTCTGACCACCATGCTAGGGACAGTGTTGTCATAAAAGCAAACACCCAGCAGATGCTACGGACAGCTTTCACTATCCAGAAGCACACCTTTAGCTCTCCACTGACAGGTGGAGGGCTATTGGATAGGTTTCTTGGCGTTCGGGGTGCCTTCCTGCTTTTTCTGAGTAGGGGGTCCACTACATCTTGTGATGCTAGCTACTAGTCAATGTCATCCATTCTACATACTTTGGAACTATACCTTTGGGCAACCTGAGATCATAAGCACCACCTGTATGCGCCTCTGACTCTTTTTTGCTACCACCATTCTCTTGGGGAGTTTACCGCAGCTGGGCCATTCACTGCTGTAGGGGCCAGTCTTTTTGTTTGGAGTGCCAACCTTTTCTCCTCAGTCTCCAGGAGGGCAATCTGGTCATCCAGCTCTTTGGCTCTCCCCATGGAAGTTGTCCTTGGGGGTGCCTGGCATCCAGTAGTGGCAAGACTTCTGTGGTGGCTACCAGGGAAACAACTCGGGCTCCTTTACTTTTAATGTTCCAATGCTGTTCTACGGGGCCAGCAAATGACCCTTTGAGTCTCTGCTTCGGATTGGGGACAGGAATCAGCATTTCCCCAATCTAGACAATCATTCCAAACTTCACTAGCCCAAAGTGCAATAGACACATTCGCTCAAACGTCGCAGCCTCACTTTGTGAGCTTCCAACAGGTTCAGTGTGATCTCCTTCTCATAATATTTCCAGGTCCCATGAGTTCTGAAGTCTCGGGTGCCAGGGGTGCCCATGATATCCCAGCATTGGATCTCCCATGGAAGTGAAGCTCTTTTATCTACCAGATAGTGAACCTCTCCTTCATTTTGATCTGGGGACAATACTGTTGTTGTCCCCCTCAATATCAAAAGTGTTGGTGCCATCAATTTCCTCATCACTGCTATCAGTAGAAACTTCTCCTGCCACTTGGGTCTGGGCTCACCTTGCCTCTTTTTTGGGGGCTTTTTCCAATTCCTTCTCTTTGGCAGGCATGCCTAGGCTAATTCCCCTTTCCCGTACATTCCTCTCATATCATTGATTTTGAGTGTAGGCAGGTTAGCCAAGCAAATTGCTCCATTCTCCATCTTTAAGCCTTTGCAAAAATCTTTTGCTACATAGGAATACTGGCTGTCAACATCTTTGGCTCTTGGGAATAACAGTGCCTAGTGCATGCAGAATTTTTGGCACACTTTTGAAACTGTCACTTTGTCTTTACTCTAGATAATCTTTCTGTGGTTACCAACTTATTAGTTATCTGATATGGCCAAACACACATTCTGGATCACACTGCAATCTGATTAGACATGCAATTTGTATGTGGTTAAAACAATGGCACTGAGGCCTCTTTGGCAGTCTTCAGTGCACTCTTGCAGTTGAAAACCAGCACCTACTAGTCCAAATGGGGGCAAAAGGTGGGGGGGAAGCCTGCAAAAAGCCTGTTTCTTTACAATGGAATCCCCAGGTTCGACTTAGACCTAATTCAGCATCCCAACTATTCTGAGCCATCCCTTCTCATGTGAAAGAATGTGACTTCCAAATGAAAAAGATTCCTTTGATAGGGCTGTCTGGTCCAAAGTGGGGGTCGAGTGCCTTTGTCCATTACTTCCTAATAAGATGACACCTACAACTGTGTTGAACCCACAGGATTGTAACTTTCTTAAGTACAGGGTGTTTCGACCATGAAAGGGGTATGGATAAGGCTTGGATTCATGTCAAGATAAGACCCTGCACACTCTGGGATCCCTAACTAAAATCTCATGCCTGGCCAAGCATAAAAAAGCATCAGGCGAACCATAAGATCCTGACATAATTTCAAATTGGTCTCAGAGGTTGCCATGTTTCTTACTAAACACAAATTTAGCCCTATCTTGTGAAAGACCGTTTGATAATGATTGAGCCGCCATTGAGTGATTGGCAAATCTGGACATTGCTCAGGATGATAGTATTTTGTTTTGGGATGGAGTAATCAAGGAGACTAGAAAACATGTTCAAGCGTTTTCTTCTCTTGATAAGGCATACTTCTTTCTTGACAGGGTCTTTGGCATTCAGTCTCTTCCAGGTCTGGTACCAACCATCTTTTTTTCATAGACCATATTCTCTAGTCTCCTCTATTACTCTCAGTCATTGAGCCAAATGGGTTTTGTCTTTAGCAAGAGTGAATACGGATTCTTTTGGGCCCTTTATGCCAGGGGTGCTATGGCCTCTAAGGCTTTTTGGCCTGTTGCTGGAATGGAATACATTCTGAGGTCCACGGATTGATCCAGGGCTTCTACGTTCAGAATGTCTTATTGCAGACCTAAAAAACATGCTCTATTATCTGCTGTGAATGCCCTTTAAATATTAATAAAAATCTCTGGTCTTGTAATAAAATGCAGATTCTACTAGCTGATTAGTAACGGAGCATCCTGATGTAATTAAAGACATGGAAGAGAGTATTATATCACCACTTCTAAACACTTCCTACTTGCAAAGTGTAAGCTTTTCTGTATGTCTTGTAGATCTGGTCTTGTCTACCCTAGCAGCGAGCCCTGACTGAGAAGTGGAAGATGTTTGGATGATTACAAGAAAAATAAAGCTTGTTAGTTCTTGTTGGGTTTTTTACTTGTTATTCATCTGTTTTCGAATTATACATTGACTCTGACTTCAAGAATCAATAATTAGAGACAATTTGTTTGTTAAAGCCTGTATTAATGATCTACTGTAGCCTTTCTATGTTTCTATTTCTTGCCTAGGAGGGTGGCATTTTAGATTGTGTTGTTTTTGCTTAAATAAGTTGGCTAGGAGGGCAGAATTAGAGATTGTATAGTTTTTGCTTACATAAGTTTGCTGTTGAAATAAAGCAGCAAGAAAATAACTATAACATATTTGCCTTTGAGTCATTAATAAAACAGTCTCCTTTACAAAACAGAGATTGATTACCATAATGTACACAGTAATGTTGCGCAGACTAGCTCTAGAACTGCAGACCCAATAGGGAAGTCAGTTCCAAAGCCTTTACTCACTTCTACATTGTGGTCAGTGATTTCAAGGGCACGCTTACGTTTCATTATGCAACAGTGGGATGTGGAAGTTACATGTGCGCATGTGGTCTGAAAAGGAGTTTAGATGGAAGACAGCACAAAATGCTTCAAATCCTAGACTGTGTCGTTGCCTCTATGCATGGAATGTTTTTATTTATTTTTTGAGATACAAGATAACCCTCAACTGCTCTTCTCATTCCTCGATAAACCCCTCCTCTTTGCCACATGATCACTCATCTTACACTACCAGATGCATTTCAGACATTTAACAAAGCTCGCTGTTTCACCTTCAGCAAACTCCAGCCCACTTCACTATCTCACTGTAACCCCAGCACCTAATTCCCCCAAACCTGTGCTACCCAATCATCTATGCCCTAGGAACACACATCAAAAATGGCTTTGAACTAAATTTTCAAGCCCTCCAGAAACTGTGAGCATTAACATCCTTACAAGGGAATTGAAGAATTGTAACGTGTTATATTATAACACACCAGAACAACTATCCAGGACACTCTCATCTCTCCTTGCCAATACTTTGTACAGCAGAGAGACAAAAATCTATCATATTTAAAATTGACCCTTGAGTTCTCCTGGTGATCTAATCCCTCTCCTTACTTGCATTACACCTCCTTTTCTAAACTCATTAAACAATCAACACACACATTGCCTCCATCAAAATGGCTTGTTTCACCCTATATTAAACAAATACATTCTAAATGCTCTTTAGTACTTTTCTTTGCTTGTCTGCAACAGATTCACCATCTCCTTCATCATGAACAATCTCTGCAATCTTTGTCATGACTATCTTGTACCCTACATGCTGTGGGTTTTACTCGCCGGGCTCACATCATCCTTCCCTTCCTTCCCAACTCGATCACTCCAAGTCACCAATTCCACGTGGCACCTTCCTGTCTGGAGCATTCCTTGGCCCTCCTCCTGGGTAGCTTGAACCATTGACTCTCCTATACTTTTACTACGCAGGTTAAGTCTTTTTGCACCTGCAGATTATCACAAGTCTTTTGGGACAAGTTACGCATTCCACTGTGACATATTGAACTGTATCATCACGCACTTGGGTTCCGTTCTATTTGTTAATTGTTTTCATGTACCGTTTACCTCTGTCACCCCAGGTGAATTGGAATATTTCAGGCTTACACATAGGACACATGCCTTCTGGAACATTCTCTTCTTCCAGCATAAATACCCTCTCTGATTCTGCATTGGTACTTGCCCTCATTCCGGTCCTGTGCAAGCATTGTCCCTGCACTCACCTCCTCAGTCACCTGGAACTTCCAGCACTCTTCCTGATGATCCTGTGGCTCCTGGCTTCCACTTCTGGGGTATTCCTTCATGATCTACAATCCCACATCCTCATGAGCTTCTTGCACCATATCCTTCTTCTATCTTCAGATTCCAGTTAAAGTACTTGACAATGCTAAGTACTTCCCCTCAGGTTAGTGCGCATTAATCCAGAGGTTAGCAGATAATTCAAAGACTGATTCCTATGAAGAGGTGAACACATCTTTGGACATTGGACACTGCTTGAGTATTAACCACCATAAGGTCCAGCGCTCCAGACTCTTGCATAGCAGCGCTCTGAACTTTATTGTACTCAAACTGAAAGTTTGCCACTGTGTTTCTTGACAAGTTGTAGCTAGTATTTTGTGAGAACCTTCTAGAGTTTGAAGTTGTATCCAAGTTTAAATTTGAACCTTGTATGTTCCGGAGTGCCAGAAAATCTCCAGTTTATTCTTTAAATGGTTTCTGCTGTTCCTTATGCAATAATTATGATGAGGTCTGTAAGTGCACATATTGTGTAAACAATTGACAAATCATTCTGAGTTGAGAATCTATGGATAACATTGCCTCTTGTTGTTTTTTGTGCTCCACAGCTGCATTAAGGATAACGAGGTCCAGGAAGTCTTGATCCTACTAGGCAGTGCACAAGACAGCACAGCAGTACCCTCAGTGTGGTAAGTACATCTTTTCTTGTTGTATCCCACCCCCCTTTTCCCTCTGGGAGCAGCTGATGGAATCAGGCAGTTGTTGCTTGTTTCATTAAGCTGCTCTAGCTGGGACCGGAGGTCCAGCATAGTCTCTGAGGTTGGAACCAGGTGAGCGCGTGACAGTCTTCTTTAGTCAGCACTTGTCCTCTCCGTTCTACCAAAAGTGTAGTCACCCATGTGTCTAATATTCCTTCATTGGCACCTCACCATTCATCCTAAATGTTCATTCTACTGGAGTAAACGCCACCTTGTACACAGTGGATTCCATCTTTATACCATTAACCATCTCTTTGTGAAGAATCATAAATGCAGTATACTGTTGATTCACCTTATCAATCTTAGCTTCTCTCTACCTTTGGCTGTACTGTACTTTCGTTTGAGGCACAATTGCTTCAATAAGAATCAGCCACAACAGTTTTATGACTAAAGCATATTTCGTTTCTTCCCTTATCTCTCTTTTTAATAGCATAGTGAATGACTGTCTTACTGGCTCCTTGACTAACGTTTGCCACTGGATGGCCAAGTTGTTTCTTGTGACTTTATCTCACCTCCCTCTAAATTGTAACAAAATGTGTTTCCAGAATCCTGTTTGTTTCTATCTCCTTTCCCTTAATTAATAGTTTTTTCATGTTCTGATTAGAGCTATGGGCCATACCTTGAAAACGCATGTGCATGCACATAGGTAGTGTTGGAAATGACCATTTCTGCACGGTGCTATCTACATACTTTTTGCCTTCCTCTTCCTATATTTCTGACCTTCTTTCTATTGGCTGTAGGACTCTAGACACTTTACCACTGCTAATCATGGCTACTGTGCATGTGCCCTCTCCCCCTAAAACATGGTATGATCGGGTTACACTTGTTTGGCATACTTAATTTACCTGTAAATCCTTCATAAAGTGGTACATCATATGCCCAGGGCCTGTGAATTAAATGCTACTACTGGGTCTGCAGCGCTGATTGCGCCACCCACAGAAGTAGCTGTTCAAACCTGTCTCAGCCCTGCCACTGCAGAGCCTGTGTATGCAGTTTCACTGCCACTCAACTTGCCAGTTAAAACCTCTTGCCAAGGTCTACCTTTCCCTTTTATTAACCCTACATCACCCCTAAGATAGACCCTAGGTAGCCATATGAACAGGGTGCTGTGTAAGTCAAGGGTAATACATGCACCTTTATGTTTTGCATGTCCTAGTAGTGACAAACAGCTTATTTCGTTTTTCACTACTGTGGGGGCTGCTCCTCTCATAGGTTAGCATTGGGAATTCTCTTCTATACTTTAAGTGTTAATTCCTGATCTGAAAGGAGTAGCGTTGCCGTGTTTCGGATGGTTGGAACGCTAGTGAGAAATCCTGCTTACTGGTGTAGTTGGATTTTACATTAATATTTTTAAAACTGCCACTTTTAAAAAGCCGGCATTTCTCTGTGTTTATAACCCTGTGTGCTTTGCAGCTTGTTTCCAATCTACAGCTGGGGCTGGGTGATAGTTACACTCTTGTGCATTCTTTCCAGACAGTCACAACACAGAAAGGGCTGGGTATGACTGGAAATATATCTGCATTCATCTGCGTACTGAGTGTCTTCCTGGGTGGGAGAGAGAGAAGTCGTTCACTTCTTACATGTCAGTAGGTTGTGTCCTGCCCTCACACAAAGTTCCTGATTCATCCCCTACTGATGTCTGAAGCCAGGGCTGGGTTGTAAGGGTTCTGGTGCATTTGAAAAGGTTCATTTGAAGTCACCACATACATCAAAGACATTTTGTAGTATAAGTACAGGGGCTCTGACCCCACGTTTTTAGAACTGGGGTCAAACTTCTGTCAAAGGGACTGCTGCGCTGCTCAAAGGGCTCATCTCGATTGCTTTTCTGCTGTTGCCCTGCTGCCAGCTGTTCTGACAGAGGTCTGCTGTTTTGCCAGGAGTAACGGCTGTTTGGGATAACTGCCTTATGTGTTGGCCTACTGCTTACTAACCCCCTCTGCGCCCCACACCTAGTGTTCTCCAGGGGCTTGCTGACATCTGCTCCCTCAGAATCCCTGCATCATTTGGACTGCCGTGGGATTCTGAGTCTGACAGATCTAACCTTTTTTTTAAAAAGAAACAGCATGTGGTGAGTGCCTTTATTAATTGCCAGTGCCTGTTGAGCGCTGCATTTCTAAGTGTGTTGAATGCTCCCCTGAGAGCCTCCGATGGCATCTTGAATCAGCCCACGCTCTTAGTGGCTTTGGAATCACCCACCTGAGGTGCCAAGCACCAGCGGGTAAGCAAAGGTTATCTTTGGTGTGTAACTTACTTGCCCTGATTAGCGTGATGGGTTCTGCCTGGCAAAGGTGCATGCCCTAGGCAACCAAAAACCTCATTTCTAACAGGTAGCCTCAACAAGAAATTCAGATGAGTTTCACCTCCTTGATATCTGAGATATATGCCCAACCTCTCCTTACACTCACCCTGGAATGAGATTCCTCTGTCAAATAGACTATTGTATCCCCTACCTCTATTAGAATAGCTTAAATATAAGGGTAGTAAAGTTGTTTGCCATTTTATGCTACAGTGCAGATCAACCTATACTAAGCCTTGACCATCATTCTTTGTCATGAGCCCTGTTAACTCTCAGTTCCCCGTAGGTAAATCTGCCAATACTTCCTGCAGATATTTAACGCTGTTGTTGATTTATACTGTCTGGAGCCAGCTATTTCCCTTTACTTCTCTAAACAGCTCCTCCACTGACTAATCCACCACTATGTCCTGAACCATGAATCTTCCTTGCAGCTTTGTCCTCATCACTGAAATACTCTACTTTTTTTGAGGGTGATGACCTTTCTTCTTGTTGTCATGGTTGCTCTCGAAAACCACCTCCTCCCCCAACAATAACCTCAGCATAGATTCGTCAGAGTAGCTGAATGTAAAAGGACTCATTATATTGTGCATTTCCAGAGGAACACTGTACAAAATGTTGTTGCTCTGCTTGGACCATGATTTACTCTGCAATGTCCCAACTGTGTTCCACACGTAGCTCTCCTAATGTTATTATGATTACCGTTTGTGTAATGCATCGTTCATGCTAATTTCCATTACATGCTGTAGTTCTTTTTTAGAGTATATAAGCCATTTCTTATTGAATGTTCCCTCCAAATCAATTAAAAAAAAGACAATAACTCCGTTACGTATATATATGTTGCATTTGCATATATTAATTTTATTAATATGAATCCATATTACATTCTTTACAGTCTACCTTATTGCTTAATATGATTATTTTTTACTTTTTGTTACACACAGTGGCATGATTTTGTTCTATCAGGTTATGGTGTAGACATGAAGATTAGGTGATGCATATAGTTGGTATCTGCTACATGGATGTGTGTCTATATTTAGTTATTAAATCTTTCAGTTGCATAATCGAGGCAATAATCTGGAAGGAAAATAAAAAACTGCCACTTGGAGCTGTAAGTGGTAGGTCTTTACAATGAGTCTTCACAACCTAGCTGTGCGCACCTCACTTTTCCTGTACACTAAAAACAACACTGGCGATAAGAGTTTTTATTTTTATGTGTTTTGCGATCATTTTTACCTTATTACATACCTTAGTTCCATGAGCACAGTTTGGCAGAATATCAGTTATAACAGGTTAATTGCTTTTTCTGCAATAATTTGCAACTAAATTAGGCATTAATTTTGATAATGATAATCATGTATTATGAATTACTGGGTTCATTAGCATTCTCAGTGTTTGCAGGTGCAACACATACAGAGTTTTGAAATAGCTGGTGCTGGTCCACAAACAAACTGGGTGCAGTCATTTTCCAGAAAATTCAGTGCGGTGATAGCAATGAAAAATTGTAACAAAGTGAACATTTTACTTTAGTATGGTACAATTTGGATGCAAAAGTGACTTAAAGGAAATCTCATAGTACCAATGTTAATGACCTAATGCAATGTCACTGACATTATTCACCAATTAACGTTTACCTGTGTAGAAATGTTGCACTGCTTCAGAATCTATCTTCAAAGAAATATGTTTCTCTGCCACAGTCTGGCTCCATATAACCCTATCCCTATTAAAGGCTGTCATTTAGAGTGTTGCAAAACGATTCAGTGGGTGCAGTAACTGAGTGAACTAGTATGCAAATACTACCAGATCGAGAGGCAATAATGTACCACAGTGAAGTGCAGAATCAAATCCTTGAGTGCAGACTCAAGATATATATCAATGATGAGGTCCAGCAAGACCGAAACATGTAAGAATATTTGCTGTATGACCTTGTGCTAATTTGTAAAAGAGTAAGTGCAGGTGCCCAATGTTTTCCTTAAAATTACGCTGCCTGTTCTGCTTTATATTATAGTTGCCGAATATCAAGGCAGTTTATTCAATTCATCCTCACGACTCTCATCAACTACCATACACTCATTGCCCCCCTCTCAATTCTGCATGTTCTGTTTTAATCTTTGGCTTCAGTCACTCAACCCATCTTTCTTTTAATCCTTATTCCACTTGTCTTCCTTACTTTCGCTTGTTCTGATGATGAAAAACAAGTAATAAGCCCCCAGAAATGAGAACCAGTGGGCCATGCCTGCACCACCGCTAAAGTTAAGCACTGATCTGACCCTCGTTTTTGAAGCAGGTTGCTTTTTTTAAACATGGTGACCCACACATTTACCTTCATTTTGGGTCATACTTCTACTAGTTGAGTGTGACACATTGTGCCTATGACAGTTTGGAAAATCCAGCGGACTAAAAAAGCTAGGATTACCACCTACTGAAGGCCTGATTATGAGTGTGCTGAAAATCCTGTTTTTTGAAAAAAGGGCCAACTGTAGAACTGTTTTAGCAGTCACAAACGGAGATTCGGCCTGTTTGGACTGCTAAAACGGCCTCTGGCATTTACAAACCGTTTTGTGATTTGGTAACTTGGCGCACCCCTTCCTAGTAGCAAATTGCAGAGGGATGTCCGATTGCTTTGCGACGAGAATGCAGTTGCAAAACAATTGCAGTTTAGCGCCTACTTCGAGTAAGTGAGAAGCCATTCGCCATTCGTCCACAGGGGCCCCTTTTCCCTTTGTGAATGGTAGCAAAAATGTTTTTAAGAGCAGGCAGTGGTCCCATGGACCTCTGCCTATCCTTAAAAAATGAAACAGAAATGGTTATTTATGTTTAAAAAAAGCACATCTTGTTTACCTTTAAGGAAAATGTGCTGCATTTAAAAAAAAAAAAAAAAACTTTTTTAAAAAGCAAACACAGACATGATGGTCTGCTGTCCCCAGCAGGCCACCATACCTATGTTATTGCCCATTCCCAATGGGTCACAAATTGAAACCTGCCTCATGAATATTGATGAGGCAGTTCAATTGCGACCTCATTGGGAATCGTTAAATGTGTCTGTGTTTAGTACATTTGCTTTTGCGACTCGCAAAAGGAAATGGTCGTACATCTGGCCCAAAAAAACCTTCTGTTTGCACCCAAATTGCAATTATAAATTAGGGACGAGTTGCACTCAATTTAGGAGCTTGTAACTCAATTTTCACTTGTGCAGAAATTAAATAGACCACAGGAGCGAATTTCTCGAAAATTGACTTTAGCACACTCATTAGTTGGTAGAATCTTTCGGAAACTGTACACTTATCCACATCACCGAAAACGCACACTTTCATCGGCAGCAAACTGCGCACTCACTAATTTGTGCACCCCATGTTAACTAACTTATTCAGTTGCACAATTTGCATGTGCATTTTGCGAGTCCATCAGGATCAAGACATTAATCTGCTGCCTGGTATTAGCGCTGTGGTACGGTAGCTATGGCGCATCATACCACCCAGATAGATATGAGAGTAAATAGAGCGAGGCAACAAGCTTCAAACAAGGAAGGCCAGCTTTCTATGGCTTCAATCTGCCACTGGAAACTTAAACAATCATAAAAAAAATGCACACCAATCCTAAAAAAGACATGTTCTACTATAAATGTTTATTAAAACAGTAGACCACCTGTAAAATAGAAAAGTTCATTTTGGGCTGAAAGGCTCTGCTTATACTGTTGCTGTGGGCAACAGATAACATATTATATGTCCTTTTCAGTCAAAAGCAGCAAACTATCCTAAAATTCTAGTGACAAACAACTAACGGAGTAAAATGCTGCGTCTTCAGGTCTTCAAATATTTAGGACACCTGTCAGCCGAAAAGTGTGGCAGACAGCTGTCTTTAGTTAGCACTGTTAGGCTCATTTATTTGGTTTGGCCAGCGTTCCCTATGTTAAGAAAAACAACAAAATAAATGGCACTGCATTTCACCCGGTTGGCCTCTAACTTTTATGCAGAAATAAACCTGCGTTTGCCTGGTGGGATCAACTCATAAGGGCAACAGCACTTCTGTGAATTTTAAAATGTCCATGAAATAAGGATAGTTATGTTGTTGTGCTGCAGAAAAGACAGGCAGGCCCCTTTACTCCGCTATTAACTAACGAGTTATATATTTCCTTCAATTTACCAGGAACAAGCAATCCTTTGCAAAACCAGTAATGAAAAAAAAGTCCTGAAACGAGACATGCCTCTCCTCAAACAGGCAGCACATCTGTATGATGAATTTGCTCATTGCTGTACATTCTTTACCTTTGAAAGTTTTTATTGCGATTTTGACATCACAATATGACTTCTGCTACACATCAGCACTCCATTTCTGTGACATGATAAACATATGAGATTTATGACAGCGTTAGTAGTTTATAAAACCCTATGAAACTTTCACCTACTCTGCCAACAAAGTCCATATTCTATAAAAGCACTTGAGTTGTTGTCAGCCAGGGATAAATTACAATTCGGAAGAAAATGTATGCAGGACTAGATGGATCCCACAAGTGCTGCTTTCTTCGGCCCTTCATAAATATATAAAAGTTTGCCAGGAATTTGTAATGGCCCTAGGCACTCATAGGAGCAAGGTCGGCTTCAATCCACAGCACTCGCTGTGTATAAACCCGGGACTGAAATTCAGGGAATGAGTTTTCAAGGAGCTATCCTGCCAAAATGACCTGCAGAAGAACACACTTCTCCATCAATTAAAGGGGGGGGGTTATTCTGGTACAGCAGCCTTCGTGATGTGTATGAGGGCTGCTAAACTGTGGGCCGCTATGACTAGGGAGCTAACATTAACACCTGCACTTACATGCTCACCAAGGCCAATGTCTCACCTTACTGCAGTCCCTAAAGGTGTGGAACGTTTGAACACTGAGGAAAAATGCGTAATGCCTGCAGAAGTACTCCACAAAGTCTCAAGGCAGGCCTTTTTCGACTTTTATGCAACATTTCTGCTCTGCAGTTTTGAGGCCTCTTGAGGCTGCTGCCTTACTTCTCCTTCGCTGCAGATGAATGCTGGCCAGCGAGGTTGCACGGCGCACACACATGTATGCATTAATCCTGGATGTGCTGCCACTGAGGCAGACAGCCCCACCGGTGTAGCTGCACCTCTCTGCTTAGTCACGCAATTGTGGGTACAAACCTGCAGATTACTTCTGTGCAAATTCATAACGGAGTGAGAGTTGTATTTACCAGCTCTCTTTCTTCATCCTTATGGTCAGATTTAAGCCACAAAGGGCCTAATGCTGATTCTTATTAGTAAAAAAAAGTGCACATCCAATGACGAATCACTCAGCAGACACTGACTACATTACACTCCCTTCAAGTATATGAGGTATTTGCCACCCTTGGGCCATCTTCTACTTTAAGGTTTAGCTAGTCAAAAAGATGGCTGCGCAAGGCAATAGAGGTTTTATGAGTGGTTAGGTTTCTGTTTTTTGTAATCACAAGTATGTTGGTATTTATTAAGGAAATCAGTGCTATACCTTAGTATTGACGGGGAATGAATTAGTCACCCCTTGTTAGATGCTGTCAGATTCTATATTCACTGTGCTTGTGTTAATCATACATTGTAATTGTCTATTTATGTACTTAGAGAAAAGAATGCCAAACTGAGAAGAACCAGCTACAGTGCTCCCTGGGCAAGCCCCAGACTATTAGCATTTCAGCAATAGCTTTCTCCAAACTAGAATCATGTTGCAGTTCCATCCGGACCAAGAGAATGCATGTGGTGCATCAAACCAGTAAATAGTTGTTAGATATTGGGTCACTGAAAATAGCACCAAAAGGCATAGAGTGTGGATCCAACTGTGGAAATCTGGTCTCATCGGACTGGGACAAATCCACAAGTTCAGGCTGACCACAAAGGAGCATGGGGCGGCTACAGTGACCCAGTTTAGGCCAGTTGACAGAGTAAGATAAATCCTGGTTTGAAATGTGTAGATTCGCATCAATGATGCATTGTGCAGCTGAGGCAATGCATCAGTTCTGAGATACAGCGAGGCTGCAGTGCAAGGTACTGTTCCAAAGTTGATGACAGGACTTGTGATGTGAAGTTCATCGTTAGGGATGCAGAGCGCAGTTGGTGAAATGCATCATTTGCAAGACTGTGAAGTGGAGTCCGGTGGTGACATCGAGGCTGCCGTTGATGAGAGATGCGAGGGCCTGTGCTGAAGATGTGTTGCACAGCGGCGGTTCCAAAGGTAATGGGGGCTGCAACGGCAAGGCGAGTTTTTGCGATAGGTCCAATCCATGCAGCAGCGATGATGCATCGGTTCTGCTCGGGGTTGCGCCACATAGCAGAGGAGATGCATCAGCTCCGCTGGTACCAGAGACTGGCAAAACACCTTAAGCCCACTTCCGAGGGTCAGGGACTGGGATGGCACTACGTCAGAGAGTAGACACACAGATGGCAGAGTCCAGGTACAGAGGCAATGTTGTTGGAAACCTGTTATGTCCCTGAGGTTTTAGATGAGGAGGTCAGCCAACGAGCCCTTTGAGTCACTTTGGGGTCAAGAGATGCAGGTCCAGTCCTTCTCACCCAAGCAAGAGGATAGCAGGTCAGCACAGAAGGGCAGTAATTCCTACAGAGCAGCAGTCCAGCAGAGTGCCCGTACTTGTAGCAGTACAGCAGTTATTATTCCTGACAGAGAATCTACAGGTCTAGAAGCATACTGAAGTGGTGGTGTCTGAGATCCTTCATTTATACATAGATGTTCTTTTGAAGTGGGAAGAAACTTCTAAAGGCATGCATTTGAAGTGCACAGATGCACTGCCTTCGCCAGACCTGGATCCAGACCAACTACGGGGGGTGTACAGCCCATTGTGTGGAGACAGGACACAGCCTGTTCAGGTGTGAGGCTGAGCCCAGCTCCTCTGTCCCATCTCGACAGTGATGGCCCATCCAGTCTCACCTAAGCTGTGTGTGGCTGTCTGGGAGGAATACTCAAAGTCCAACTGCCAATTACACCCAGTCATGTGACCAGAGACAGGCTGCAGGCACCCAATGGCTAAGGCAATAACAATGCTAATTTTATAAAATTTCTGAATTGTAACTTAAAATCTGACTTCACCAAAAGTTAGGATTCTAGAGACATCAAACAGAAACCAATTGTCTCTTCCCATTTGGAAATTACACTTATAAAGTTCAATAAGGCAACTCCAAAGTTATCCTGTGGGAAAGAAAGGCCTTGCAGTAGTGAAAAACAAATCTGAGAGTTTCTCACTACCAGGACATGTAAGACTTAAAAGTACATGTGCAACATTTTTATTATATCACCCTACTCTATTGGCTACCTAGAGCCTACCTCAGGGGTGACTAATATGCAAAAACAGGGGAGTTTAAGGCTTGGCAAGGGAGTTATTTTGTCAAGTCAAATTGGAAGCCTAAAACTGCGTCCATGCTGCATTGGTAGACCTGGGACATGATGTAGGGTGGTCGATTACTTAACAGTAATCCTTATCACTCTGAACTTGCACTACTCGTTCTAGTACTGTTAACTTTATGCCTCTAGGCACCCCCGTCCAAGCTCACTTTCTTCCATTTTAATTATTTTAATAAAAAAATAACTACTCCCTCTCACCTTTGTCACCTTGAAGGGGGAACAAGGTCTCCCCTCTTCTTGTAATATTTAAGCCCCCATCTCTACAAAGAGTAACTGGGAGGGAGCGAAGGACCCTTGTAATGGGACAAGCAATGCAGAATCAGAGTAATGAACAATATCTGTAAGTAACAGAGACATTACTTCCTCATCGGCCCTCCTCACTCCCTGATTTAGATTTTCAGTTATGCCAAGGTTTTAACATATTTTCACAGTTATAAAACAAAAAACAAAGACACCAGGATGTCATGCCATACACAGTTTATTATTAACAAACACCATTTCCTGTTGCTAATCACCGTACTTTGCTGATTCACTAATTGTATATTAGCAGTTTGGTTCCAAAAATTAATTTGTTTCTTGGGGTAAATCTGGTCTATAATGCTTAACAAATGTTGACTGATTTGCCAAGAGAACTGAGGCACTGAGACATTGAAGTTGCCATTCCTATGGTTCAATGAGCCTGAACAACTCCAGGCAATAGCGCACCTGTCAAAGGAGAAGCTAGAATGATTACATCCTTAATCCTCCTAGCAAGGGTTAAGGTGGCCACGAGAATGTATGCCCCCATTAAGCAATCCCAAAGTTTACCAATGGGAAATTACACTTCCAGCACTTTTTCTGTTTGTCCCTCGTGAATATATTTTCACAGCTCTGACAACATCCAATTTTGACAATTCATCATCATCTGATCCTGAGTCAGAACATAATATGGGGAAAACAATTACTTGGCACCTTTGAAATGGCTTATCCAATCCTCAAAATCTTCAAATATGGAGTTACACATATCGAGGGACCTATTTCCTGCAAAACAGCTAGCTGTTGCAATGATAATTTGAAACAAATCTTTATGGACAAATGTTGGAAATGGCCTCTCTGCAAAGTCACCCTGAGACATTTTGCCTTCCTCCTCTCCTTTTTCTGACCTAATTTTTGCTGGCTTTAAGACTGACTCTGGGCACTTTAACACTGCTAACCAGTGCTAAAGTGCATGTGCTCTCTACCTAAAACCATGGTAACCTTTGCTCATACACAATTGGCATATTTAATTTACTTGTAAGTCCCTAGTAAAGTGGACTTCATGTTCCCAAGGCCTGTAAATTGAATGCTACTAGTGGGCCTGCAGCACCGATTGTGCCACCCACATAAGTAGCCCCATAACCATGTTTCAGGCCTGCCATTGCAAGGCATGTGTGTGCAGTTTTGCCAAGCCTGAAACTCGTAGGCTCTAGGTAATCCATAGGGCAGGGTGCTATGTAGGTAAAAGGCAGGACATGTACCTGTGTGTTTTATATGTCCTGGTATTGGAAAACTCCTAAATTTGTTTTCCAATACCATGAGGCCTGCTCCTTTCATAGGATAACATTAGGGCTAGCCTCATATACTGTTTGGGTGGTAGATTCTGAACAGTATGGCCAGAATGGTAATACAACATCCTGCTTATTGATTAAGTTAGATTTTATATTACTATTTTAGAAGTGCCACTTTTAGAAAGTGAGCATTTCTCTCTACTTAAAATCCATCTGTGCCTTACAGCCTGTCTCCAATCCACACCTGGCTGGGCTGGTTGACAGCTCCCTTGTGCATTCCACTCAGACAACCACAAACACAGGATATTCAGTCACACCTGCATTCATCTGCATACTGAATGGGTCTTCCTGGGCTGGGAGGGTGGAGGGCCTGACACTTACATTTCAAAGGCTAGTCTGTGCTTCATTGGAAAATCCAAGGCACACCTTATTTTTCCACTCATCTCCTTCTCTGTGGTCTCCGTGTGGTAATTTTGACACAAACCAGGTACTTTGTGCAAACAACAGACAACTGTTGATTTTTAGGATCTAATACTCTTTTTAAACAGGCAAAAGTAACATTCCAACTTTTGGTTTTTGAATCTTGATTGTTTCGACCTTAATTTAATCAGATACATATCTTATATTTTTCTAGACCTGTGTGGTGTATTTTTGTGGGGTTCTCACTGTGTCATTGCATGATTTATTGCACAAATACTTCACACAATGCCTTCTAAGTTAAGCCTGACTGATAAGTGTGAAGCTACCAGAGGCTGGGTACATGATAATATGAATACCGTGTGACTTACCCTGACTAGGATTGTCCTATTTGGCCAAAGGTAAATACCTCTGCCAACTAGAGGCCCCTTTTTATAACAACAAACATGTTTCTGAAATGTCTTTTATGGCCTAAATAGAATACTGCTGAAAGCTGTCAACACCAAATCTAAGTCCCATAAATTAAACAAATATTTAATTGTGTGTTTAACTGTTTTTGAGCTTTGCAGCCAGTCTTGCAACCCCAATGAGATCTAAAGGCCTTAATGGGATATCACTGAAATTTGACTGCTGCTACTGAAAGGCTCAACTCAAAACCCTCTTGTAGAAACAGTGAAGTTATTTGAAAGACATTTTATAAATGACTGTTTCTTTTACACCAAGCATGAAATGACAACCAATGATGTTTATAAGTTTTTCTTGTTGATTCTCTTCTAGAAGTTTGAATAGTTGCTGGAACATGACTTGATAACTTCATTCTTGAAAGCATTCCCCTGTAACTTCAACCTCCAGACTGAGGGGGTAATTTAGACCCTGGCGGTAAATCCTGCCTATGGCCACGACGGTGGCCTCCAAAAGACCGTCACCGTGGCTACCTACCATCTGCCAAATTATGACTGTAGCTGGAATTCCGCCAAAAGGCTGGTGGAATTCTGGCTACGGTCATGGCAGCGGATGGCGGTAAGGTGGCGCTGCTGGTGGCAGCAGCGCTGCGTCCCATCTCCTGCTAGAGGACCCCCTGCAAGCAGGTAAGTCGGGTTCTCCGACAGGGGAGGAGGGGTGGGGAGGGGTAGGGGGTGTTTTGTGTGGGGGATGTGTGACTGTTAATGTATGCGTGCATGCGGGTGTGAGTCATGAAGAATGCATGTGTGCAGGTATGGGTGTGAGTGTGTGTGTATGTTGTGTCGTGTGAATGCTTGTGTGCTTGTATGTTTGTCAGTGTGTGTTGCTGTGTTTTTGAATGTATGCATGCATGGGTGAATGTTTGTATGCGTGTGTTAATGCGTGTTTGTGTCTGTGTGTGCAGGTGTGTGTATGTCAGGGGATCGGGAGTGGGAGGGGGAGGGTGAGGGAGGTATCTTGGGAGCGCGGCGGGGAAGGCCCCTATCAGTGCCAGGGAAGGAATTCATTTGCCACAAAATCCTTGGCAGTAGGTGAGGTCAAAATCCATAGGATAGGATTGTGACGGCTGCCTGGCTGGAGACCGAAGTCTCCAGCCCAGCGGCTGTTACTGCCCTGGCAGACGGAGTTGTACATTGGCAGTTTGGCTTGAGCCAAACCACCAATGTCATATTTTGTGGAAAGGTTCCGCCAGCACGTTGGCAGTACCTTTGTCCAAAATAACACTGTCTGCCACGGTCATAATGAGGGCCTGAGAGTCTTAGCCATTGAAGTGAGAGGAAGAACTGGATGAATGGGACAAAGATCCTGAGGCAAGTGTATTCTTCTAGCATACTCATTAGGATGGGAAACTACTGCCTCATTGGCCAAATCGGCCATACCAAAGTTATTTCTGCCTCTTCGTTCTGAATTTTGATTAGTGATCAAGGAAGCAGTATAATTGGGGGCAAGGCATTTCATCCATTGCTTTCCACAGCACTGATCCCCATTGACTTTAGACCCAGAAATATGAAAAGAACTTCTTGGATAACCAAACCTGATACAAATCTGCTGAAACACTTACCCCAAAATCCTCAGGTTCTGAGATGAAGGACAACTCTGCAAAGCATTACTGCCAGCACACTGTCTTCCCCCGTGTATGGGATACCCTGATCACCATCAAATACCCTCCTGCCCACAAAAAATATTTCTTCACCAAAGTATATACTTTGTTGTAGTGTATATTACCTCATAAAATCAAAAGAAGGCAAGCTTATGACCCCTTGAATTTGCAACCATTCCTCTGGTGTTGTGAAATCCTTCTGAACAGCATTAGATAACCTCTATTGTAGTTTCAAATTCTGGACATGGGAAGAAATACTACATCATTGCCCATCTGAAGCCATGCCCCTATGTACCCTAAATCTAGGAATGGTTGAAGGTGAGATGTCTGAAGGTTTTTCAGGGAAACATATTCCTGTAATACCTGAATTGCTTTCTTTGCCACTACTTGTGACTCGAAACATCAGAGGTCCACTGTCAGAAAGTCTTCCACGTATTGATGAATCTTAATTTTCTACTTGTGCTGTCCACCCATCACTGGAGCCAGAACTTTCGTGAATACCCTGGGTGAGGCTCTTAGCCAGAACATAAAAACACAGAATTGACATCACAATATCCCCACTTCAAACCAGAGATATGTCTGAAGTTGTTCTGCTGTGGAGATATGAAGGTAAGCACATTTGAGATAGATGAAAGGGAAACTGTCTTCCATAACCAGCTGTTGATGTAATGTGTTCACTTTGAAATATAGTTTTTATGAATGAATTGGATTCCTCCAAATCTTTTATGTGTTGCAAGAGATGGCGGGGGCCATAGAGAGGCATTTTAACCACATCATCCATAGAGTCGCCGGAAGGTTGGGGCTCTAGTGATCAGCCACCCACTCCTTTAAAGGGCTGTCGGGCAAAGGTGTGCAACAGACATGTGCAGTGGTTGCGCCACTGGTACACGGAAGGTGCGTCAAAGGCAAGCTCATCTGTGCTTGTCCGTGCCCAAACAGGACAAGGGGCCAGGAACTCTGCCCACATTTTACCTTGCCTGCAAAGCAATACGGTGGAGCAATACACATTAAAAGATTAATTCAGATATTTAACCACTCCTCTACTAATACCTGCCTGCAAAAAATTCCAATTTGTTATGTTTTCCCCCATGTGCACTTTCACTGTAGTTTTAATTGACAGACCCCCAGACTCAACCATTACATTCATTGAAGCCCAGCTGGATGCACTAGTCAGTTTAGCAGTGGGAAAAAGTCATGTTACTATCCTAGGTGATTTTAATATACACCTAGGTTAAGTGACTAACCCTTCTACTAAGAGACTAATACAAGACTTGGAGGCTGTCCCGCTAATACAAAAAGTAGGTGCACCCACACAGGAGAAAGGACATATTCTTGATTCTATTTTTAGCAATGAATTAAAGATACAGGTTACCTTATCCATCCCCCTACCATCCCCCTACCTTGGTCAGATCACTTCTTTATATCATTTTCACTGGAGAAGCATTGGAGAAGAACTGCACCAAATCTCTGCTCAAGACTAGTCTAAACTTTTGCCCATAGATTGGGTGATGGCCCTGGAGGTCTCCACGCCAATTTTAAAGGATAACCCAGACAAAGCCTACAGTCAGTGGGAACAATGGATTGTGCAAAGACTAGATGAGTGCATCCTAATGTCCAGGATAAGGCATACACCTAACACTAAAAGAGCCCCATGGTTCAGTAGCCATCTTGCCTCTCTGAGAAAACATTGCAAGAAACTCGAGAGAAGATGAAGAAAATCTTAAGAGCCACAATTAAAAACTGAACACAAACTGGCCATTAGACCCTATCATAATGAAATGAAAAAATCTCAGGCCTTATATTACAAGCAGAAGATCAACCAGGCCTCTAATTCCCCAAAGGAACTGTATAGGGTGGGTAAATCACTTATGACTGTAGACCAGGGTAACATTCTCCCTCCGTCCACCCTGGCAAGGTGCAATGAGTTAGTGACCTTCTTTCAGAAAAAAGGCACCAACATTTATGACTCACTATTGTGTAATGCAGTTTAACCCTCCGCTCAAAATGGGAGCCTTTCTTATACCCCAATTTCCGCAGCTTTATCACACATTCCTGCCGTGAACAAAGAGAGTGCCATTGCACTTATGTGTGCAATTAAATCGGAACACCTTAAGACCCAGTCCCACCACATATACATCTAAAGATTTCCAACTGCTACTCCCAACCACAGTCACCTAATCAATCTCTCATTAACTTCAGGGATAGTTCCAAAGAAATGGAAACATGCAATAATCAGATGAAGAAATCCGGTATGCCAGGCAACTATCGTCCTATTGCTTTGTTACCTGCCCCAGGGAAATTATTAAAGAAATATGTTCCACCAACCAATCACCCAATTAATCAATCAGGATTTATAAAGCGTGGCTAATCACCCAATAGGGTATCTATACGCTTGCAGGTCCTGGAGGCTTATTCGAACAGTCAGGTCTTGAAGGCCATTTGGAATGTTAACTAAATGCTTTTGCGCTTCCTCGAAGACAACCATTATCTACACCCCACACAAATGGGCTTTCATGCACAGCACAGCACTAAATCTGGTCTGCTAGTAGTCACAGAGGAGCTTAAAATCATCCTTGATCAGGGAGGTGCAGCTGTAATTCTCCCATTAGATCTAAGTGCAGCATTTGATACCGTAGACCATACAATCCTGATTGAAAGGCCCAAAGAAATGGAGATCCACAACAAAGCTCTGGATTGGTTCACCTCTTTTGTAAAGGATAGAACCTTTCAAATCATGGAAAACACATGTTTTTCAGATATCATGGCATCCAAGTGTGGGGTTCGTAGGACTCGTCACTTAGCCCCACTATGTTTAATATCAATATGTGACTGTCAGTAAACATCATATAGGAGTTTGGGATGTCCATAGTCTCCTATGTGAACAACACAAAGTTAGTGGTCTCTTTTGCCAATGGTTCGAATCAGGAACATCACCAACTAGCAGCCTGTTTGAAAAAACTGCCTAAATGGATGGCGAGCTGCTGTTTACAATTAAACGGCGAAAAGATGGAGTTAATGATCTTGGGTAATAACTCTCTCTCCCGGCTTGTGATTGGTTGGCCTAGCTGTATGGTAAATCTACCTTTCCCCAACTCCCCTATAAAGAATCTGGGAATGTGGCTGGACAAAGCCTTAGTGAAGGAAGTGCAAGCAAAACAACTTGCTGCAACTTGCTTTGGGTTATTTAGAGTGATCTAGAAGATCTTGGAGCTTATTCAGGAATACTCAAGAAGGACTGTGATACAATCCGTGGTGGTTGGCTGCCTGGATTATGGGTATTCACTTTACTTATGCTCAACAAAATATGTTACATAAAAACCTGCAGGTAGTCCAAAATGCAGCAGTCAGACCTCTCCTCAAAATCCCCACCTACAAACCCTTGAAGGAGGCTATGAAAATGCTTCATTGACTGCCTATTTATTGGAGGATCAAGTTAAAATCATTATGCCTTGCACTTAAAGCTATCAACAGCAAGGGTCCCCTCAAGATCAGTGGCCTCCTCTCCCCTTATTTACCTACCAGACCTCTAAGACCCGCCCACGATCGCCTATTGAGAATTCCTAGAATCAGGAGGATGACATGGGGAGACATATAATTCACGTCTGGTCTCCAAACTCTGGATCTCCATGCCCCCTGAATTGAGGCATGTGGAAGAGGAATCCAGTTTTAGGACAAAAGCTTAAAGCCTGGCTTTTCCCTCAGTAGTTCCCCAATTGCTCTGTTACTATCTTACCGGTCAGCTTTACTTACATAGCACTGGGAAGCCTCAGGGCATCCACGCGCTGTATGAACACCTAAACCTAAACCTTGTATACCTGTATTGTCCAAATCTTTTTTTTACTACTAGAAACACTCTTGAGTTACCATTGAAGATTTCTTTCCTTCTCCAGAAATTGAATAATTGTTTTGGAATGTTCATATTGCTTATACACCATCTTGTAGATTAGGTAAACCTTGTTTAACTTTGAGTTTGTTTAACTTGGCTTTGTTTAACTTTGGGTTTGGATATAACCAGCCAGGACATATGGAGCACTTGTGTAACTTCTTGTTCGTATGTAACATACCTCTTCTTATGTAAAAAACTCCCACACCTTTAGGTAATGTCCTTGCTATTAAAATTGCTATACAAAATATAAAATAGGACAAAACAGAAGCAATTGTTTCTGCATGTAAAACACATTTTAAGCCATTTTCCTTGTACAAATTGTTTTAGGATTGACCTGTCAGGTTTTACATGGAAACTGGTGTGACATTACCACATGAATAACATTGCAGGTTTTATAATACATGTTTGGATGGTAACAATGAGCAGACTCCTTCCTACTGGAATTTAAGACCAAACATATAATGTGAGGCACACAGTTGACCTAAAGCCCAGAAACCTCCTTGCAAATAGTGAGGCAAAATTATAGAATGTGGAGGATCTGAGAGCAGAGAACAGATTTTTAAAAAGACAGACCAAAGACAAAATTAAGTACTACTGCTAAATGGCACTCTGATTAAGAAACCAAGTGATTTCCTGCACACAGATCTTCACCCTTCATAAAGAAAGGCAACACAGCTAATTTAGCCCTCCGTTTTTCATTACATTGACTGAAAACTAATTATGGCAATTAGGACGGAAATTGCAGGAACTTGACTCTTAATTAAAATGGAAATTCAATGAAGAAAATAAATACTCAACAAATCATGCTTTCTGCTGCACTGAAGTTAAAAAACAAAAACAAAGGCCCTACAGAGGTTGACTCATACCCCAGCTATGAATCAGTCTCTTTGTTTGTTCAAATTTTCATTGCTGGTTCATGATTTTGTGTAAAAGTCATAAGGAAATAACAAACGTAAGACCAACCTACAAAGATAGGTTTTTTATTAAATAAAACAAAATTCATTATATTGTTGTACAAAAAATGACTTTTCTTGAATAGCAAAGATGATAATTATTAAGTCTGGTGTTGTGGCATTGGATGTAACATCAGAAGCTGTGAGCATATAGTACTTTTTAATGTACGCTTGATTATGGAAGAATGTCCGTTTTTCAAGACTGCACACGAAAAGACGTGTGTGTAGTAAATGTGAGAGGTTATTTAAAACAGAGAAGACCATTCGAGTATAATAAATTAAGTGCAGGGACCTGAATACTGAATCTACCAACCCATTTATAGTACAGGATTGTACATCAGTAATCTAGGTAGACAGTTACCATGCAGCAGTGCTCTGTTCATGTGATCGCAGATCCCAAATGTCTTCCTATTGATGTTTCCTTAAATATTTTTTCAGGTTTAGAATGTATACAATTCAATTCCTTACTTTTGGCTACACTGCGAGCAGTCTGGGTTTAAGATTGAGGATATCAAGAGGCTGGATCTAGCTTCAGACTCTATCCCAGCATCTTAATCCTACTGTTCCAAATTATTCTGCCCAGAATGGGCAATAACAATGCTCAGTTTAACTGGGTCAAATCCAGCTTGTGGATCCTTGACCCAGGCCAAATGCCAGACCATTTTCTATTCCCATTTACATGTCGTGAGCCGGTGGCAAATAAGATCAGGAGATTAAGATCTACTTGCAGGAATTTGGATGAAGGGTCGAGAGGAAGATTGTAGTTGGGAGAGCATTTCTTGTTTCCAAGCAAAGCTGCAAGTTTTGAATGGGGGAAAGTGAGAACCTCGGTATCACCCCTTGAGTAGTAGCCCGCCTGGTGGCCCCTTAATAAGGACTTGTCTCTCTAAAGTGCTTTATTTTCACATTATCAAATATAAGAAAAAGAGCTTAGAAAGTTAACTCTAACGGCAAATATATGTCATGTAACAAATGCACCTCCTCCGTTTCACAAGATGTGGGTTTCTATTGTCCAGCACTGCAGAGAGAGATGTGGGTGGTGGAATGTGAGGTAACAGAAAGGAATCTTTATAAAAAACAGAATACAAAAGTTTTAACCTTGTTCTTGTAATTCAAAAGGCCAAGCTCTAGATATATGGTCAGAAGGAGGAAGTTTCATAGAGGAGAACTGTGTTCGTGAAAACAGTTTGACTCATAATGCTTCTACTTCTCCAGTCTGTTATTTGGAACCTGATCATATGGTCAGTCCATAACATAGTAGTGGTCTAAAGAAGTAACCAGGGGTGTTTTCATGCATAGCTTGATGGACTGGGCAGAAGATCGTCTTCTCCACACATTGCTTACTGCTGGATTCTGTGCAAAGGCATCTGAAATGGGTGATGTGGTCTGAAGCTTTTCAGTATGTAGCTTGGCCATCATCGAGGCTGATATCCTGTGGTACGTGCCATGGAATGTGATCCTATTAATCATCTAGTCAATCAGCTGTTAGATTGGTGTTGTGGACTATCATCTAGACAACTGATATATATGCATTGAGGAAAAGCAAACCATTAGCTCTAGACCCATTGTGAAGACAGAAACTGGATTTAAATTCAGTATAGAGAACATTTATTTGTAGGTTAAAAGTAGGCTGAAGGTTTCTCAACTGTGTTCAGAACCCACATAACAAAATAGAGACAAGAGATTGGGATATATATTACCAAAATCCCTGGTTCAGCCTTTTGAATATTTTGGAAGGCAAGCTAAAGAATTGTATATTCTCCCTTCTGGGAGACTCTAGAGCAATGAAGGCTTTTTGTATAATGATGTAAACTGTGATGTTAGGCATCACTAACATGGATGGATTTGCACCACGTGTGTTCATACAGGAACTGCAAGCATTCAGTTGAGACACATAAGTAGTGAGTACTTAGTCCAGGTGTGCAGGTAGCTAGGATGCTAAGAGCAGAGTCTCAGTGCCTCAAAAGGGATGTATGGTGAAACAACGGATGCGTATATCACGCATGCCTTTACAACGCGGGCTCTACAATGACTGTGTCTTTAACATGCATGCATTTACAATGAAATTCATTGTAAAAGTATGTTTGGTAAAGGAACATGCGTGGTAAATTCTCTCCCCCTGCACCCTACACCTGACACCATATTCCACCCGCCCAAGCCCTTAAAACTGCCCTTCCATCCCCTGCCCTGAGCCCTAACCCCCGACCTACCCCGCTCTATCCTAAAACCTACCCCACCCTGTCCTAAAAACTACCCAACCCCCACCTACACCCGAAACCCCTTAAACGAAATCCTGCCCTGTCGTAGAAACTACCCCAATGCCCACTCCCACCCTAAACCCTAAAAGCTACCCCGCCCTGTCTGAAAAAACGACCCCAACCCCGCCCTAAACTGTAAAACCTACCTGTCCTAAATCTACCCCTTCCTGTCCTAAAATCTACCCTGAACCAGCCCTGAAACCTAAAACCTACCCCGCCATGTCCTAAAAACGAACCCAACCCCGCACTAAAAGCTACTTTGCCCTGTCCTAAAAACTACCCCACCCTGTCCTAAAAAATACCCTGACCCCCACCGTCTCCCTAAACCCTAAAACCTTCCCTGTCCTGTCCTAAACCCTACCCTGTTCTAAAACCTACCCGCCCTGTCCTAAAAACTACCCGACCCCCACCTTCTCCCTAAAGCCTAAAAGCTACTCCACTCTTTCCTAAAACCTACCCCACCCCGTCCTAAAAACTACCTCAACCTCCCGCCCTAAATTTTAAAACCTCCCCTGTCCTAAAACCTACCCCGCCCTGTCCTAAAAACTACCTGACACCCCACCCTAAACCCTAAAACCTACCCTGTCCTTAAAACTGCCCCACCCTAAACCCTAAAAGTTACCGTGCCACATCCTAAAACCTAACCTGCCCTGTCCTAAAAACTACCCTGACCCCCCACAACGCCCTAACCTTAAAACCTACCCTGTCCTAAAAACTAGCCCACCCTAAACTCTAAAACCTACCCTGCCCTGTTTTAAAAACTACCCCGACCCCAACCGAAACCCTAAAATCTGTCCTGCCCAGCCCTAAAACCTACCCCGCCCTGTCCTAAAAACTACCCCATCCCCCGCCCTAAACCATAAAACCTACCCTGTCCTACAAACTACCCCTCCCTGTCCTAAAAACTACCCCCACCCCCTTCCTGAAATCCAAAACCTACCACACCTCGTCCTAGAAACTATCCTGACCCCCACCCACCCTAAACTCTAAAAGCGACCCTGCCCTGTCCTAAAACCTACTCTGTTTTGTCCTAAAACTACCCAACCCCCACCCTGAACTCTAAAAGCTACCATGCCCTGTCCTAAAACCTACACCGCCCTGTCCTAAAAACTAACCTGGCACCCCACCCCAGCACTAAAACCTACCCTGTCACAAAAACGACCCCAACCTGTCATAACAACTACCCCGACCCCACCGCCCAAAACCCTAAAATCTACCCTCTCCTAAAACTTACTCCACCCTGTCCTAAAAACTACCCCGAGCCCCCGCCCTAAACCCTAAAACCTACCGTGCCCTGTCCTAAAGCTACCCCTCCCCTGTCCTTACCCTAAAAGCTACCATGCCCTGTCCTAAAACCTACCCTGCCCTGTCCTAAAAACTACCCGCCCCACCCTAAAATCTACCCTGCCCTAAAACTACCCCACCCTGTCCTAAAAACTACCCCGATCCCCAGCCCTAAATCCTAAAACTTACCCTTTCCTAAAAACTAACCTGCATCCCACCCCACGCTAAACCCTAAAAGCTACCCTGCCCTGTCCTAAAACCTACCCCACCCTGTCATAAAAACTTCCCCAACCCCCACCCAAAACTCTACCCTGTCCTAAAATCTACCCCACCCCAGCCGTAAACCCTAAAACCTACCCTACCCTGTTCTAAAACTACCCCTCCCCGTCCTAAACCCTGCCCTGCCCTGACCTAAAACTGAACCCGATCCCCCACCCTAAACCCTAAAACCTACCCTGTCCTCAAAAATGACCCCACCGTGTCCTAAACAATAATGTGCTCTCCGCCCTAAACACTACCCTGTCCTGTCCTAAAAATTACCCCAACCCTCCGCCCCCCCAAACCCTAAAATTCATACTGTCCTAACAACCACCCGAACCTTAAAACCTTCCCCACCATGTTCTAAAAACGACCTGATCCTCTGACCCTGTCCAAAAATCTACTCCTCTTAATCCTCCCGCCCCACCCCCCTCACCCAAAACTGGCCCAACTTACCTCTCTCCTCTGGTCGCTACTCTTTCCTGTTTCACCCAGACTGCTCTCTCTGCCATTACAACGCATATGTGTGGTAAAGGCATGCGTAGTAAAAGCATATGTGTGGTAATGGAAGTGTAAGCAATACTTAGCGTTGCATTGACCGCGTTGCTAGTGATGTTTCCCCTTTAAAAGTAGAGCAAGTAATCGGACCAAAATTGTTGGAGCTCATTGTATTAAAAGAGCTTCAAGAGGACAGAGTTCACAAACTAAACCTGGGAAGAGGAAACCACCGCCAGAAGGGTAAATGAACCCCAACAAAATACCTGGATGAACTGAAACTCAGTACCCCTGGTGCCTCAGGTATTGATGGAAAAGGTTAAAAAAATTGTACCAAAAAATGGGCAACATAAAAAAAAAATCACTACACAGAAAAACATTCTAGGAAACCAAAAAGTGAAGATGACTATGAAAAAGTGGGAGATACAAATCTCTGCAATGAATACTCGAGGAGAAGAACCAGACTAATAGTCAGAACAATTGATATAGATATGGGGGTTCGCTCGAGTCATTTGGACAAAGGGTTAAAGCAAATAAGAAAGTGGTATGTGAACCATCACTGGGTTATTACAATGACAAAGGAACCTTAGAAGTGAAGTGCCTTTATAGTAAGTAAAGAGCTTGAGGGCAAAAGATTTAAATAAATTCAAATCTTACCTTCCACAGCATAAAAAAGCAGAATTTAGATATTGATTAGGGGTAGATTTCAGAACATTCTTTCACAAACTTTGACCCAACTGGCGAGAAATTCAGACAACTACTGCAATATGGATGGAGCCACAATAACCATGATTTTAGTATTTCGGGGAGCAAGGAAGACTATAGTTGGAGCTAGGCAGGCAAAATCAGAGACGCTCTGGTGACAGAAAGAATTGTGCTGATGTTAGAATGGTAAGCCATATATATTACCCTTCTTGTTTGAATGACATTCTCAAGGCATTGCAAATGTCACTTAGGCACCTAATTTAGAAGCTAAATCTGACCATTACATTAGGGTAAATACTTAGACCTAAGACCACAATTAGGGTCATATTTATACTTTGTGACGCAAAACTGCGCTAACGCAGTTTTGCGTCAAAACATTTAACGCGGGCTAATGCCATTTCTTAGCACCACCGTGCGTCAAATTTATACTTTGATGCACGGTGGCGCTAAGCACAGGTTAGAGTAATTTTTTTTTACACTAACCATTGCGCCACGTTGTAAAGCAAAACAAAGTTAACGCAGGAAAAATGACAAATCCGGTTTGCGACATCAAAAACCGGATATGGGCCATTTTCACCGCAATATTGGCAAAAAGCGGTGCAAACGCAGCAAACAGTGCTAATGAGCCCCAAAATGGATCCCAGAAGCTAGGAGAGACTCCAGGGACCAGCCAGGAGGACACAGATAAGACCCAGAGGAGAGACAAGAAGAAAAGGAAGTGTTGTTTCAGCGCAGAGGAGCATGAAATACTGGTCAGAGAGGTGACGGAGCACCAGCATGAACTTTTCATTACCTCTAAAATGCCAATTAGGAGGAGAGAGGCGATATGGCAACAAATTGTTGACAAGATAAACAGTGTGGCAGAGGTCAGGAAAACTGTCACGGAGTGCAAGAATCGCTGGCATGACTGTAAGCGCAGGACAAAGGAAAAAATGGCAAGGAACAGGAAGGCAGCACTGCAGACTTGAGGTGGGAGTCCAGCACCGCAGGAGGCCCTGGACGAGAAGGAGGAGATGGTTGAAGCCATCATCCCGGAGGAGATTGTCACCGGAATCGCAGGATAGGACAGCACAGACTAGCAGGAAACAACACATATGCAGGGTAAGTTGCATGGGGGACAAAAATGCCGAAATGCTAATTGCATGCAGGGGGAGGTACATACCTACTACATAATGCGTGTCAGCCATGGAAATCAGGCAGTGGAAAGGGTGAAGGGGCACGGCATGGGTGCATGGGCTGTGCAGGGCCATCCAGGGGCACAACACAACACAACACCAACAACCTTTGCATGGGGGTACACCACCATGCAAAGGATGCTGGAAATGCTGTAGCAGACCGGGAGGGTAGGGTAGAACATAAAACTGAGCTGCTGTCAGAATGTGAACTAGGGGACAACACCCACTCTCAGGCCATTGCCGCAAGTGGCATTTATCATTGACAACATTTGCCATTAGTACCTGTGCTTTGTGTGCTGGTCAATTAGGAAATGGCAGTTAGGGTCCCATAGAACAAACACACTCAAAATAAGGTTTCAAGATGACTATGTGAACAATCCCCTTCAATTCCCAACCAAGTGTAAATCCTGTCAAATGCTCATGTCTATAGGCGCAATAAACATCAGGTATTGTTACTTACATTATGAAGTACACAGCAGTAATGTCATACCCATGCTGCCCATTCCAGGGTCTGCCGTGTGCCTGTGTTACAATAGCTGCAATTCCACCTTGCACCATCTCAACTGTCATACTGCTAAAGCAACAGCATTGAGGGGGAGGACATATGTGTGTGTAGCTAGTGAAACACACCCACACAGTCATAAGAAGAAATGGAACTCTGCCAGGCCCATCAGTGCAATGCAATGTAGCACACGTTCACAAACATCAACATGACACACTACCAATGCTGACACCTGTATCGTGTCATGCCAATGCAATACATGGTATGTGCTAGGTCTCAGCAACGTTCAGGTGTATGTGAAATATCATAGACTGTGTCAGTCCCATATTGTTATGTGTTGTGCAAGTGGCATCAGAACACCAACAGGCATTGCAATGCCCCACATCAACATGACACACTACCAATGCTGACACCTGTATCGTGTCATGCCAATGCAATACATGGTATGTGCTAGGTCTCAGCAATGTTCAAGTGTATGTGAAATATCATAGACTGTGTCAGTCCCATATTGTTCTGTGTTGTGCAAGTGGCATCAGAACACCAACAGGCATTGCAATGCCCCACCATGCTAATGGTAGTAGTGGGAGGGTTGAGTAGGACAAGAAAGTGGCAAGACACAATTTGGACAGAACCTACACCTAGAGGATGTGACGCAGACAATTCCGTAAACTGCCCACACTACATGTGACATGCAGGTGGAGCATAGGCCTGTGAGAATGCTAATATTAATGACAGGAACAATGAACAGGAACCCAGATTACAATGCTCCACTAATAGGAAGTCAGTGACGTCACATTACAACTTCCATAACACAGACACACTAATTGTACATTATCTCATTGCAGAGGACAATGGCTCTCCTGTGGATATGCCTGTCCTGGACTACCCTGATGACATGGATGACAAGCTGACAACCATTAGCCAGGAAACCCTCCAAGACGTCCTGGGAACCCTCCAGACCCCACCATCAGTTGCAAGGAGGAGCACAGATGTAGCAGCCATAACAGAGGATCCACCCACCCACCCCAATAGTACGACCTGCCACCTCAAAAACAGCTGAGGACCCTGATGACACTGAGACCACCTTTGAGAGGACAGTTTGTGGGAGTACAGAGGGAGCTGGCCAAGGAGGTGAGGGTGGTGATGGGAAATATGGCAGCCAGCCTTGAGGGGATGCACATGTGCATGATGACATCAGCAGCCATGCAAGTCCAACAACCACTACTGCAAGGACTACAACAATGTGTGAGGGACTTCCCCACTGCAGTGAGGGAGATGCCACAACACCTGGCCTCCCAAACTTTTCAATGCATTCATGACTAAGATCATGACCCCATCATGGACGACCTGGCTGCCTACCACAGCGATGTTGCTGCTATACTCAATAACCAGAAACTCCTCCTTGCTGCAGTTATGCCCTTAATAGTTCTACAGTTGGCAGCTACCGGGAATTCCAAGACCACTTTTCCAAACACTGAAGTGTGTGTTGCCCCCTCAACCCACCACCACCAAGGGCAGAGGAGACTACACACACATCAGAAGATGAAGACATGGAACAGATCACCTTCACCCGTAGGTGTACCCGGTAGCACCAGTCCATGCCACATGGGCAGTGATTTTCTTATGTCCTGTGCTTGACAACATGCCAGCCTAGCTACATTTGGTAACATGCACTGTTCTCCAACAATCTGTTTACCTTACCACTATGGACTGCAATTGTCTCTCACTACCTAATTGGCAATTCATGTTCCTCTGCACTGAATGACACTCCATCGCAGCATGTCCAATGACATGTCCCTCAACATTGCACTTGTGTTGCATCACAATAGAATGTGTCACACTAATGGACTTACAATCCTGGACAATGTAAATATTGCACTACAGCACTTTAAAATAAACAGCACCTACACAACCACTTGTCTCTGTGTAATGTGACACATCTACTGTGCAGGCGTTTTGTGATGCATGTAACATGTCAATGGCCACAGAATCTCAATACAATAGTGTAGAAAGAATGTGGTCTGATCTCTATGCACAAGGGTCTGGATTTGACAATCATCTGTGCTGCTTGTGGCTCATTTCTGAAGTTAAAGCATCACAAACAGTATAATGCTGTGTAGCCATTATGTATGTCAGGCCCAAGGTATCTACAAGATGAAACTCAATGCTGCCCATATCCCCTACAAAAAAATCACTGTGTATGTGACATATGACTCTAAACTTAAATCCCACAACCACACCATACAGCAGGAATGGATGTGTAAGAGTGTTTGGACAATAACGTCACCTGGGAGTACAATGAAAAAATGTATAGGTATGATTTATGTATACTGAACTTCATAAGAGTATGACACCACTCAGCTTATCAGGGTTCACATGAACATCATGCTGCAGGCAGACGTCCCACAATGCCCAAGATTCTAACACAGGACCTAAACGATGACAGATTTAAAATCACACCTACTTCTCCAATACATTGTCACCTTGAGTGGTGGGTTCAACGGATGGCAGATGCATAGACATGTAGGTTTGTTGTAGCTGTCAATGTGACAGCTCATTTGGAAGTGGGAATAAACATGTCGAGAATGGGATGTGGATGCAGGATGGAACACACAGGCAAACACAAATTTGCCACTATACACTCATGCAAAAGCCCAGATCCCCAAGCATATGACACATACCATAAAGGAGTACCTAAAACTTTATTACATATGTATGAAAGAAAACTTAAACAATGTCAAACACAACTGGCCCTAACTAACCTATGCTAAACTTGCTTACCACTCTATAACTAAACACTCTAAACATCAATCCCCCACCCCCTCATATGACGGGACACGTGTAGGACAACATATACTAACCTAAACACATACTAACTAATCCTAAACAAATATATATATTTTTACATTTTTTTCTTTTTTCTTTTTCTTTTTCTTTTTTTGGAATACACATAAACCCCAACATTAACCCCCACCCACCCGCAAACCAACATGTAATAATATCACTCCCCCCACCCCCAACCCACTTATCCTATCTAAACTAATAGCCTACTCTAACCTATCACTAAACCCCCTAAACCCACTAAAAAATGGTATGAGGAAAGAGGAGGGAGGGGACGGAATTAGGGGTGAGAAAAACTGTACTCAGAGGTTTGCCCTCCCCAGAGTTTTTTTCGATGAATCTTAGTCTCCTGCTGTTGTGGGCCACCTCTTGCTGGAGACTGTCCATGTGCCGTATCATCCTTTGCATGTCCCGTTGTAGGTGGCGAAATGCGGCCATGTCCATACCACCTGCTGTGGTGGTTTGTGTCGCACTAGATGTAGAAGGGGCTGGTGCCGTGGTTGGGGGTGGTGGTATAGATGGTGCTGCAGTAGTGCCTTGTGTTGCTGATGTTGAGGGTCCAGCTGGAGTGGCTGAGATTCCAGTGTCCACTGTGCCTGCAGTCGATGTGGTGGCAGCACCTGTTGTGGCCAATGCTGGCCCTCCTTGGTTAAAAGCCCTCCATGCTCCTGTGGCTCTTTCTTGATTATACCACCTTCCCATCATGCGATACCCAGCCTCCACATCGAGGATGTGCCTGTACTGCACTACCCGCCTCTGAAACTTACAACTTTCCTGGGCATTCATGTGGGCAGCTGTAAAAAAAGAGACAGGCAAACATTAGTGTCATCATTGTGTGATACATGTACAGATGATAGTCTAACACGTCCTCACAAATAGCACATGCAGTCCAAATCACAGTACAGATGATAGAATGTCCCTGAAGAATGACATGCCAACAAAGCCTACCCATCAACTATCTAACAGCACAGCAATGCACAACAAGGTGTGTACCAAAATAACTGATCTGTGCATATATGTGGTGCTATTGGTCACATTACAAATGCTGCAAGTTCTCAACATGTGCCAGGCCAACTAATCCCTATCATCTGGATCAACTTCAAGGCACACAAGACCTGTGATTTGTATATGGAACTGGCAGGATGGTATGCGTAGGGTCAGTGTAGTTTGGCACACATGAATGCTTGAATTACATGTCTGTCATATACACTGTGACCATCACACCTAGCTACATATATTTTCTTCCCCTATCCCTGTGCCTCAGGGAGGATGGACATGCAATACATTTTTTCAAACGTCAAGGACAACCACAAAGCTTTGTCCAGGTGTACATGGATTTAGTCAGTGTAACACAGGTAAGGAGTCCTGACAATAAGGAGTGAGTCAACCATTGGTCAATCACATCTACATTCATGTTTCCATTTGTGGACAACCATCAGCATCAGATCTCATTGACACATTTCCTAAATCAACCACATTGATGCACGTCTGGCCTTGCCCTACATGCACGCCTATAACATACCACTTAAGTGCCACATAAATGGAGTACAACATGTGGGCTAGATGCTGGGGACAGTCACCCATGCAGTCCTACATGTTCATTACATTACAGGGATGCGCAAGTTTGTGTCTAAAACTGATGCATCACTGTTTTGTGTGAATTAGGGTATGACTTGCTGACATTATGACACTGGCCATCTCCAAATCAATTGTGGGCATACATGTGGCTACAAATTACCGTGTGCACCTGCAAATGCCTATTGCGCAGCACTATACTCCCAAGATATGACACTCTGCCAGTGAATGTCTAACTCTTCCATGGAACACTTTGTCAACCTCCAGTCAAGTCACATATCAGATCACATGCCAGCTCATCATATCTTGCAATGAGTCCAACACACAGGAGTCAATCACACAACAGCTGCAAACACAACACAGGACAAACATTTTCACACTTACTGGATACGTCTGGGTCCTCGAATCGAGCCACTTCACCAATGGTGTAGGGGGGTGGTCCACCTGTAAAACATGGAAGGGAGATAAATGCTCAGTGTCTGATCACTGTAAAAATGTGGGAACAACAAATCACAGTGTGTGACATTTTATATGATAGAGCCACACATCAGGCATTTAGACACTCCAACAGGCATACCATTGCAAACTTGCATTGACACTGGCACTCCAATGAGTGATAGACACACATATGCACACGTGCACTGGCCCTAACATCCATGTGATGCCTAACTTGATTTCACACTTTTGTGGCTAATACATTCCAGATGGTACTCCATTTATCATTTGTTATAGGGTGACAAATGCAATGCCACATTCCTGGTGTACTGCAATACCAGTGACTCCGGTATTGTAGCTTGTGCATCAAGGGACAATCAGTAACTGTGTGATTGACATGTGGGTTGATTTGCTTTCAGGAATTATTTGCTTTCAGTGGTCCATAATAGGTGTGCCAGTGTTGTATGTAGGTTACATATGCCCCATTGTCAGTGTCCCCTAACCATATATGGCCCCTATGATGGCAAGGATCCTGTGTGTGAAATTATGACAATGTAGCGCTAAACATGGATTGGCCACTTTTCTTTTCCAAAACTGCAAAATAATGTATGCTGACAGTGTCTTAGTTGATCATCGTTGACAGAATGCATGGGCACAGGTGTAGTCATTGCACCTGAAAAGTGTTACTCAGGGCCATGTGTACCTATATCAGGCATTGTGAATCACACATTGCAAGATTCAGCAACTAGCAATTAGCAAGTTGGATGATCAGAGGTGGAACACCCGAAATGACACTGTTTGCAAATGGAAAATGGGGTAGCAAATGACCTCCTTCTTTAATCATGATGAGGTAGGTCTCTATTTGAAAACCCCTTGGGAATGGCGCCACTCACAGGAATGCTGAACTGCTGAGCTCAGCAGACCACCATGTCTGTGACTGCCTTGTAATTGAGATGTTTACATTTGTAGAAATGCTGCAATATTTCAGCAGGGGGGCACAGAAAGTAATTTAACAACATATTTATTCACTAACATAGTATTATTGAAGCAGTCAGTGGTCCCTGGCACAACTTCATGCTCAGAAATAGTTTGTGACCATGCATTCACAAATAGGAGGGATCCGATCCTGACCCTTTCACTTTGGAAAATGGGTTGGCACCAATGTGGCCCAGATGGTAACTGCAATAGCTCAATCCCGGCAATTGTGCCCAAGAAAAAAATGTTGTAAGGGCCTGCTATTCAATGATAGGATTTCAACACCTAATCCTAAATGCCACTAAAAGACCTTGTTTTGTGATAGTGCAATCTGGTAGCATAATGGCCCATTTGGGCTTGGCCATGTGAATGATTATTTGTCCTGACGTAAACACACATATACAGTGAACTTAGGCCCAGATATGTATATTTTTAGTGCCGCAGTTGCTTCATTTTTTGATGCAACAGCTGCGCAAATTTGAAAACAAATATTTGTATGTTGCAAGTTTGCGCTACTTTTGCATCTGAAAAATGACGCAAATGCAGCACTAAAAAATTAGAAATATGGGATTAAGATAATAGTGAAGGTTATGAAGAGCTTGGTACGTATGGCCCTGAATACTGTTCGGACATGGCTCAACAAAACTGTAGACTGCATTGTTACCATGTATTACCATGTGTAATATATCACATTCATGGCAAACTTACAGTTTGTTCAACTTGCATTCCACATGCCCACAAACATTACATGCAGCATGTCACGACATTTGCTACTGTCACTCCAGAGCATTGTACTGTAAACAGTACAGCAGGTCCTGCTCTCGGGCCACCAGGTCAGCCCAGTGATGCTTCAGTCTGTGCTCACTACGTGCCATGTTGAAAACCCTCCTCAGGTGGAACAATACCTTTGCCCACCGCAGCCGTCTTGCCTACGTGTGATACCCCTGTATCACACAGCCACCAGCCTCCAACATCATGGGGAGGAAGTGGCACACCAGCCACACAAATGCACCGAGCTCCTCCTCACCCATGCGCCCCAGCCATGCCCTTCTTGACATCATACAAAACACTATTTATTAAAGTAAATAGGGAAAAACAAGGAAAGGACCTAGAAAAAGGAAACTTATCTAACCCAATTAAAGCCCCAAACTGCCCCAACTAATCCTACCCACAAACAGACTCCCAACAGTACAAATACAAATCTAACTACAATAAAATACACAAAACACTTACACAGGTACAAAATACACTTACTAAACACCAAAAGACAAAATATAGACCACACAGGAGACAAAATCACAAAATCCACAGAGAAACAATCCAACACACAGCCACACAGTCTAGAAAAATCACAGACTGAAGAGTGAAAGTGAAATTACACCCACTGTACCATTTCTGTAAACAGGATATCCTATTACATCACTCCCTGTCTCATTTGTGGATGGTTTTGTCTTGCATGTAAACTTTTGACGCTTACGTGGTTTGTGTCAAATTTTTTGGACGCATATGCGTCAAAATCCCACGCATTCATGCATAAATAAATTTTCAATGGATATCCGCATGCCTGGGGTGCGCTGGTGGAATTAATGCAAGGGACCCATTGATGTATATTGTGCGTTTGCATCATTTTCTGATGCGTTTGTGTCAATATTTCTGACTCAAACTATGTTTGTGTCATTTTTCATATTTTAACATGCATGCAGCCTATAACTAGACAAAGATAGGGTGGTATGACCAGCAGTGTGTGTTCTAGTGTTTGGCCACATGTGGCAGACCATGATACTGTGGCCCACAATACTCATATTGTTGTGCAGGATTAGCTCTCTTAACTGACACAACAGCAGCACAAACTTTGGAAATTAAAATGGAAATCTTAAGTTTGCCAGGTGTTGCATCAATAGAGGTCAGCAAGGCTATGCTACAAAAATATGAATCATGGCCTGTGTGTTTTGTGTGTGAATTGACCATTAAAACTATTTGTGTGCCTCTGTTGGAACGGCATGCAATACTTTTGGCGTAATGTTCATGTATGAATGTGTTACAAATGGGTATCACCATTAGATGCCAATCAATGAGATACAATAGTCATGATATGTGTTTTTAATACCTGTTGCCTCTTTTGCTGTGTGTAGTTGTTTGACATTGGGGACAATAAATTTCCCATGACAAACAATACACAAGAAATATCGAGGATGGCTGATGAGGGCTATGTCAGATCTGTTACCCCTCACATGTCATGAATTGTTGGCTACCACTTCATGGTCACTTGTGTGTATACTACCCATGAGTCAGGCATTTGAACATATTAGGTAGGTACAGTGTTTGTGACACAGAGCCTCAAATCCAATCATAAAATTGTTATGTACACCACAGTTTGACTAATGTAAATGACGTATGTTCCTTCTGTGGCTGTGGTGGACCAGCAGCCCAGGCTGCATGTGTTCACATATTTCCAGTGGTTCATTGCACAAAAGTGTTCAGTTCAAGTGTGTGGTCATGTGTACCCTGTGCCAGTATTGGCCTCCATGGTGTAACGGTTATGTGCAGGTCTAGTCAGGGGCCTGTGGAACCAACCCTTGAGTTAACAGAGTATCCTTCAAAGCTGATTTGACCTAAGGACAAGGATCAGCTAACGGCATACAAGGGGTTAGGGCAGCTATGGTACAGCAGAAATTACAGAAGTGACCACAGAGCAACCTTGTTGTGGTCAAATATGTTATGGATCAGTAATAGACAAACAGGCATGTTTCATCACTACATTTGTACACAGGGTAGGGCTCTGAACTTCCCACACCAACAGGGAACATCAGTGCCTCTGTGCAGATTAATCTCACAGCTAGTCACCATGCAAGCCCCATCGAAAGGTTGTGGCAGAAGTGAATCTGTGTCTGGACCATCAGGGTACAAACATGTATTGTAGCAGCCCTTTTTTATTGGGCTGGAGGCACACTACCAGATCCGGGGACACAGCCATAGCACACTGTCACTGTTTGCCACTAATGAATACATGCAAAACCAGACAAAGGATGGGGGCTGGATTTGCCCCCTGGAAAACATGTCCCGGTACAAATAAACTAAAAAAACAAATGAAACTATTCTATACAGTTGAGGACTGATCGTAGACTTACCAGACACAATACCTCAAGAGGAAATGGAGGGCATGGAAACCAACTATGAGGCAAATGTAGGCACAGGGAACGTCTCTGGTTAACGCAAAGACTGGAACCAGTCTGGCTAACAGGAAGCATGCTCTGTCAGGGACAAACATGAACAAGGCAGAAAAACAAGGAGCAGAGTCTAACTGGAACAAGCAGGAACAACACTGTAGAAACAAAGAGCAGTTTCAGGTGTACTCAGCTCTGTAACACAATCCAAAAAGGGCTCTGAAGCACAAATGAATTGTACTCCAATGCACAACAAAGAGCTTCAGGGAATGGCAGCTTCTAAGCAGTTCTAGGCAGCAGCAAGGGCAGGGAAGAGTCAAATGGCTGGGCTGCATGAGAGAGCTCACAGGCATGTGCAGCTTCAGTCTCTCACAAGTCCTGGAGTAGAGATTCCAGTATATGGGGCCAACCGGACTTTTCTCATGGAAAGCAATGGACAGAAGATTACAGGTCTCACCGACTACTGGGCAGTGCATTATGGGACCTGAAGTCCATGCAGGCTGATGAAGTAGAACTATGGCATGCCATACTGAAAAGGGAAGCACACAGGAGTCAGACTGGGAGTCTGGGTGAGTGTAGATGTTGATTCCCAGGGTACAGATAGTCCATTTACAGCACCCCCTAGAGAAGGGTGGGCAGAGACTTAAAACATGGCAGTGGCAGGACTTATTACCTCGAATGGATTGCGCAGGGCATGTCTTGTGAGCATTGCTTGTCATACTTGGGTCACTCGTGCTATCCACTTACAGCATTGATGCACCACTTGTCACCCAAGCTCCCTCACAGGTGTGTGCAGCTTCAGTTTCTCACAAGTCCTGGAGGTGAGAATGCAGTATAAGGGGCCAACCGGACTTTTCTCCTGGGAAGCAATGGACAGAAGATTACAGGTCTTACCGACTACCATCAGTGCATTATGGGACTTGAAGTCCATGCAGGCTGATGAACTAGAACTATGGCACGTCATACTGAAAAGGGAAGCACACAGGAGTCAGAATGGGAGTCTGGGTGAGTGTAGATGATGATTCCAAGGGTACAGATAGTCCATTTACAGCGCCCCTAGAGAAGGGTGGGCAGAGACTTAAAACATGGCAGTGACAGGACTTATTACCTCGGATAGATTGCTCAGGGAATGTCTTGTGAGCATTGCTTGTCTTACCTGGGGCACTCGTGCTATCCATTTTCAGGATTGATGCGTTTCTTGTCACACATGCTGTTTGCAGAGATAGCTGATCTCACACTTACTGATGTCAAGGGTCTGGTCATACATTCCTGTTACCAATGCTATTTCACATCCACTGCCTCATGTATGATGCACTTTTTTACCTTATGATTGATGGTGTCATATGCTGCAATGGACCATGTTGGCAACATAGATGTGTCTCATAGCTGTGGTCCTATGATTTGCCCTTCAAATGTGAAATAGACAAGATGTTTTTCATACAAACTGTGTGTGATGTTTGCTGTACATTCATGCCCATCAAATGTGATGTGGCATCAGAAGTAGGGAAATTTGCCTTTCTGCAATGCTCCCTGAGGTAATACTCTGATTCCTAGAGAACACGTGATGCATAAATAATTAACCAGAGCATGATTGAGTGATAAAGTGAGGTGTTTAATACCATATCGTAACAAAGTGTTGATAGTGACTATTGTTGGAAAATGTTTTGTACTATCTGTTGTTTGCGATGCATTCCTGCAGCTGTGTTAGGATGTTCCCCCTCATTTTCCCGGACAGCATCCACCTCCTTCTCCCCTTCAGGCAGTTGTTGTTCAGGTTCATATAGGGGAATGTTCCTCCTAACACAAGTGTTGTGCAGGATGGCACAGTTCAAAATGATCTTGCAGACTATTTCTGAGGAATATAGGAGACTGCCTCCGGTGATGTCCAGGCACCTGAATCTGGACATCAGGATGGTAAAAGTCCGTTCAACTATGGTGCGTGTCCTCCGATGTGCTTCATTACAGACAGGCTCTGCTGCTGTGCTTAGGTTGGCAAATGGGGTCATGATCCATGGATGGATCCCGTAACAGCTGAAAGAGAAGATAGGGGTAAGTATTTTGTTGTTGCTTGCAACAGGAATGTAATTTTGCATGACAATTGTTATCTTGTGTCGTTTGTGGTATTGTGTGGGATCCTGGACTTCTGTGAGGTTCTTTCTGCACTGGGTTGTTTGACTTGAAAAACTTGTGTTTGGCTAATTGACCTGATATCTCTGGTATATTTTCAAACCTGCAGTTCAGTGTTTATCTTCCATGCGTTATGTAGTGAGCAAGATGTTTTAGTGTGCATTCACTGGAGGTGACATGATACTTCCACACACACAATAGATTCCACTGTTGTGTTAACATGTTTGCACTACATGGCTGCGACATCCCATCCAATTAGACATATGTAAGTGCAGATGAAATGCAACAGTGAGGCCTTTTGATTTGGATGGGTGACAATGCACAACACATCTCCATAAGTTGGCAGCACTGAGGTGTTCAGTATTGACAATGCACAATTGACCCATGTGTGACTAGTTCTATGCAACCCTTTTAGTTCCCTCTGCCTGTTGGCTCATGTGCAACCGTGCACCTACACTACTGAACTTGCTCCAGATTAGCTCGCTAACTTGGTTGTGGAGGTGGATGTATTTGTGTAGGAAGGTCCATCTCCCTGTACATCTGTTATGTAGATGGGTAATTGTCTCTTTCAGTATGTGTAGCAGTGTGCACTTTGCATTAGTGTCACATCAACATAGTTTCATAGCACAGTCCACTTCCTTGTTGCTAGCTGGCAATGTCACCCCAGGAGTGATGTGAGATGTTGGTACTGCCTCAATAATTCCATGTTACCTTCATTTGAGTCAGCGTCATCATGCTATGTGTCTCATGGTATTTGACCTGCAGCAATACACATTGCACACCCCTTACACAGGACATATTGCTTGGAAGGGTGTGGAATTGACTATGTGGCCTTATGTGATATTGAATGGTTAATCTTCCAAGTTGTACTGCCACTGCAGGCCAAGTCATTGTCACTGTGTGGTTTTAAATTGGTCCCTTGTGGCTCTAGAGTGGCATCTATTGTTATTGGCAGCTGTCATTTGTCCATAGGTGTGAATCCCATTGGGTCAGGATATCAAACATAACTACCAGTGTCACACCTCAGTGTCTTCCTGGCCATGTGTATTGTGTATCCTACAGGGTTGCTGTGCTGTGTGTATCTTACTAGGTTTCTGGACTTACCGACAAGAAGGCCATTGCCATATCGTAATTCCTGGAAGTGCTGATTGATGGTGGTGTGGTAGAAGATGAAGGAATCATGTACACTCCCAGGATACTTTGCCATGATGTTGGTGAACAATCCCTGTTGATCAACAATGGCCTGCACATTGATGGAGTGGGTGTGCTTTCTCTTGTGGTCAAGGAGCTTGGTTGCAGCAGGTGGTACAATTCGGACATGTGTGCAGTCAATGGCACCAAGCACATGCGAGAAGCCATTTATTTAGTAAAACCCCTGTTTGGTCTCCTCCTCCTTCCTCTGTGTGTTGGGGAAGCTGATGTGGCAGGGTGTAAGGGAGATGATGGCATCAAGAACCTTGGAAAGGAAGGCGGAGAATGAGGGCTGTGAGGCCCCAGCAACCAGGGCACCAGTAGTTTGAAATGAGCCACTTGCCAACATGTGCAGGACAGCTAGCAGCTTAGTCTCCGGTGGAATAATGTGGGGTGACTGCAGGCTGGCTGTTAACTGTGGCTCAATTTGGGACAGCAGCTGCTGTATGGCTTGCCAGTTGAGTCTGTACCTCTGGATGATATCATATTCCCTGAGACCCAGGAGAGTTGTCCTGGTCCTGATTAGCCTCTCCTGCCTTCTCCTTTGCCTTCGGGGTCCACATTGGTGCTGTGATAGCTGCTGCTGTTGGTCTTGTGCTCTGCATCGCCTGACATGCTGCATGAGTAGCACCTCCATGTTGTCCTTCTTGAGCAATGATGTTGCTTGTGTGAGTTTTTCCTTAAGTAGTGGTGTGTTTGCCCCATTTTAATGTCTGCCCTGACCCAGGTGTTCAAATTTGATGCAAATCCAGCTTTGTCATTTTCCGGGTCCGCTTTCCAGCCGTGCATCATTTTTGCCCGGTTCGATAAGTATGGTGCACAGGTGTTTGAGTCATTTTTGGACGGGAATGCCTACCTTGCATCTCATTGACGCAAGGCGGTTTCACGCATTCAGAAAATTATGCAAACTCTGAAATGTTGACGTTAGACAGGTCTAGCATCAAAATACAAATATGGTGTGAAGTTTGCGTTGGATTAGCATAAAGAAATGACGCTAATCCGGCGCAAAGGGAGTATAAATATTTGCCTCAATTCCTAATCGATACCCAAAAGCTGTCCAAACTATTTTGCTAAATTTAGAACACCAATCTGAAATCAAGGCATATGGTAGCCCAAGAAGGACTATGCATACTGTTTCTTAAGACAGAGAGGTGTTTTGCACAGGCGAGGAGCTAACTTAGAAAAGCTTATCCACTGTCACCATCACTACACAGCATTCTTCTGACAGAGAAAGTTTCACAATAAAGCCAGTCAACTTAGAATGCCATGGTTCACGAGCCCCAGGCAAAAGCTGAAACAGACTTAAAAGTCTATCACTGGAATGTGTCACTTAATCACATACACAACAATTCTGATCATATGACCTACAAGCATTAGTTACAGTAGGACACTAAAAGGAATTGTGGGCCCAGAGCAAAACAGAAGAAATTCTCCTATGACTAGGAACCAATCAAACACCGCGAAAGAGCTCAACTTTAAAATCTTGTTTGGACTTTAGCACCACAAAATATTTGACAGGAAAACCTGAATAGAGTTTTTTTTAGCTTGGCCCACACATGTAAAATAAATTTTATAAAAGATGATAGCAAAAAAGTCTTGATCAGTTATGGGGTACTTTTGACTCTAAAAAAGTAAATTCTATGTCAGGACTGGAGGCGAGGATTATGCTCAACTTTCTTTTCTTTTTATTGATCAGCAGCATTCAAAGTATAAACTACCTTTCCCATAACTCCCTGGGAAGGAACTGCAGAATAGTCATTAACAAATTAAACATCTCCAGCAATGTCCACATATTCCTGTTAGCGTCTTTGTACTTTCTCTTTCTTTTCTGCTTCAGTGAAGATAAGTGCTTTACAATTCGATGCCCTGGAAGCCCTGACTGATGCCTGTGACCGGGTATGTACAAATCCCTGAAGTATCCTACAAGCATACTTTTGTTCTCACTTCAGCGAGTGTGCACTGCACCACACAATTCTCTCACCACTGCGGTGCCAGGCCCAGACGTTCACCCGCACCCTCTGTTATCTTGCGGGAGTCTGGCCCCAGGGGATTACTCCAGCGGATTCCTGTTGCAAACACAAAAAAAATCAAAAAAACAAAGTGAGTCAATGCTTAGTTGACTCCGAATTAGAAACACACTACATTAACGCTGAGTTGGCTCTGAAATTACTGGCTGGACCCAGACTAATGCAGCAGTGACTTCTCACTATATTGATTCCTGGTTACATCCAGGACTTTTCTGGTGCTCTGCACATTTGGGAGTGGGGCTATATCCTAGTCCATGTGATATTTGGGTGCTTGTCGCCCCTTATATGTACTGGGTCATCCTCTCCCTCAGGCATGAGCCAGTATACATAAAAAATATATATGTATCATGTATAGTTGAATATTTGATTAATTGTTCCTTTCAACCTACACTACTGCCTATAATTCCTAACAATATGCAGGATGTCTATGTTGAAGAAGAGACCATTTCGGTCCTTCCCCATTTTTGATGAATTCTGCAAGGTGGTGGATGCCTCCATCTAGCAAGCCATGGATTCAGCCATTGAACCCTTGGATAGACGTCTGCTACATTTGGCATAGGCTTGCCCGGTTCCCCTTAATTTGAGCGTTCCCCACCCCAGGGGTAGACCTACAGACCAACCGGTGCAATGCCCCCAGAATCGCCGTATGGATTCGGGAGCGGACCTGGTGGATTTTTAGACGGTTAAGCAGGCCATTCTAGAATGTGCTACTCCCCCACATTTGCAGACTCCCTAGATGCATTTGCCGCCCCAGTGAAGGGGAAGGTCTTACAGTCCTGCCTTCGGTGGATGCAGACAATGTGGACTCTCCAGATGACTCGACTGATGACGCAGGCCCATATAGACCCTTGTGTCCTTCTTCCAGGTCCGCAAAGCCCCCTCACGAAATTCAGGAAGCCTCAGATATGTTGGACCCGGAGGAGCTGGTTCACCCTACTCCGAAGAGTGGTACCTCTTGGATAAATTGAGCGCATATGTCACCCATCGTCTCAGAAACCATTGGACAAAGACGTCTGCCCCAAGTTGCATGCTGAATGTCCTCATCCCTCTCTGCCAGGGAAGCTTTCTTCCACCCCGGGGATAGATCCCAGGATTGTCACTTTCCTCCAAACGTTCGTGAGAGACCCCAAAAAAGAGGATTCAATAGGTCCTGCCTTTCGGGATGACCCAAAGGGGCAGTTATTTTTCTGGGAAATGCCAATTGCGCACTCTCGGCTGAGAGGGGACAGTTGCTGCTTATTAAGGTGGACCCCAAAGTCGCTTACACTGAGGCAGGGGCTGTGGCACAAGGGGGTCTTTTTGGTTACCCCTTTATCAAAGAACTGTCAAAATTTGTCACTACCTTCAAATCCCTCAAAAAGGTCCAATCTTTGATCAAACAGGTCTTTCACATGCCTTTTCTTCGGGCTGGTTGTGGTAGAGGGGGCTTGACTGGCTGTTTCCATGTGCAAGGCCCCGCATAGGAAAAGGTGTCAAAAGAGGGCAGGACTATGTCTATGCTGGGAAGTTCTTCGCTAGCAGAAGCAGAAGAAGCCACAGGGGACGAGGCTCTCGTGGACCCCCAGAGGCCAAATCAAGGAACTCAAGCCAATAAGTGTTCTCTACGATCCCTCATTTCACGTGGGGGAAGGTTGGCATGGTTCTTCAACAATAGGCAGGCACTCAACTCAGACATCTGGGTGCTCCAAACCATATATGGTTTCTAGATCAAGTTCTATGGATCCCTGGTCCAGCCCTCCAGTCCTCGTCCGATGGTTTTTCTCAGGACCAGAGAGTCTTGGTGGAGCAGGGGGTGGTACGGACCTATTAACCAAGGAGGTGATAGCCCTTTCCTCTTTACATCCCCAAGGCTTTCTCAGAAATCTATTTCTAGTGGACAAAAGAGACAGCGGGCAACGGCCAGTCATCAGTCTGAGGGAGTTTAATGGCTTGTAAGTCTACCGCCATTTCAAGATGGAGGGAATACATCTGCTTCACAACTGGCTCTATCCGGGCGATTCGATGGTACATCTAGATTAGCAGGAAGCTTGTCTGATGATTCCCATTGTTAGACCTGGCAGCTCTTGGCGTGGTTTCCATGTACTTTTTTTTGCTTCTGACCCACTGTTTTTGGATCCTGTGCTGTAATTCGTTTTTGATGGTTTTGATACTGCTAACCAGTGCTAAAGAGCAAGATATTGGTAATTGGTTTTCCATAACTGGCACATTTGACTTACTGGGAAGTCCTTAGTAAAGTACATTATGGGGGTCATTACAACCCTGGCGGACGGTGTTAAAGCTGCGGAAATACCGCAAACAGGCCGGCGGACAAAAAAAGGGAATTACGACCCTGGCGGTAACCGCCAACAAAGACAGCCACTTTAACACACCGCCCGCCACGGCGGTACAGACAAACATCGTGGCGGTCACCGCCAAAAGACAGGTGGAAGACAATGTACCGCCCACAGTATTATAACCTACCAATCCGCCACCTTTTCCGGGGTGGATTCTCCGTGGATAAAAACACGGCGGAAACAGCTTTTGCTATGGGAAAACGCTCACCTGAACACATCCCACGAGGAACGACGACTCCATGGAGCCGGAACTCCAAATCCTACCTGCCCTTGTCTTTCTGCCCCTGTACGAACAACAGCGACGTAGGCTCAGAACATACCGGTGAGTACTGCATCTACGACACGGGGGAGGGGGAGGCAAAAGTTAGGGGGACACCCACTAAACACCCCCACCCTCGCATATCACAACATACACACCAATGCAGTCAAAAATATCACATGAACAACCCACAATTCCCCCGGAAGAATGAAAAGACAAAGCGAATTGCGGGCAAACATTGTAATGTGCCAATATACATGTCATATAAAAATATACAGAATAATATATCGAAATCTGTCATAATTATATATACAATACAAGAAGTAGTGCAGATATGTACACAACAATGTCCGTGCACCAACAGTCCAAAAATGCATGGGCAAGGCCCACAATAGATACCTGACCAAAATCCGAGAGAACACTGCCGGGGCATCAGATTGAAACACTACAGGCACCTCAGGAGGAAGGGAAGGGGGGGCACCTCAGCCGGATGAATGCAAAGCCAGATCCACGACGGGGCTCCATGCCCATTAATGTATCCTGGGGAGTGCAAAGCCACAGTCTCACAAGTCTTTCCAGTGGGTGGTTTGCCCACTGTTACATCCTGGGGAGTGCAAAGCCACAGTCTCACAAGTCTTTGCAGTGGGTGGTTTGCCCACTGTTACATCCTAGGGAGTGCAAAGCCACAGTCTCTCAAGTCTTTACAGTGGGTGGTTTGCCCACTGTTACATCCTGGGGAGTGCAAAGCCACAGTCTCACAAGTCTTTGCAGTGGGTGGTTTGCCCACTGTTACATCCTGGGGAGTGCAAAGCCACAGTCTCTGAAGTCTTTACAGTGGGTGGTTTGCCCACTGTTACATCCTGGGGAGTGCAAAGCCACATTATCGCAAGTAGATGCAGTTCTCAACTGGTACTGGGTGGGACTGGTGCCCAGACTGGATGAGTCTCCCCGTGAAAGTTCATGTCCTGTCACTGTCCCAGCTGCACATGGGATAAGGAGGCCTGATGTGGCGGCCTATTCATACCCACACGATCTTTGCCCTGTTCAGCGGTCTTCACCATGGCGGTCTTGACATTGTTCAGCAGTGCTTTGACATGGCAGTCTTTGCCCTGTTCAGCGGTGCTTAGCCATGGCAGTCTTTGCCCTGTTCAGCGGTCTTCACCATGGCGGTCTTTGCCCTGATCAGCGGTCTTCACCATGGCAGTCTTTGCCCTGTTCAGCGGTCTTCACCATGGCGGTCTTGGCCTTGTTCAGCGGTGCTTTGACATGGCAGTCTTTGCCCTGTTCAGCGGTGCTTTGACATGGCAGTCTTTGCCCTGTTCAGCGGTGCTTTGACATGGCAGTCTTTGCCCTGTTCAGTGGTGCTTCACCATGGCAGTCTTTGCCCTGTTCAGCGGTCTTCACCATGGCGGTCTTGGCCTTGTTCAGCGGTGCTTAGCCATGGCAGTCTTTGCCCTGTTCAGCGGTGCTTTGACATGGCAGTCTTTGCCCTGTTCAGCGGTCTTCACCATGGCGGTCTTGGCCTTGTTCAGCTGTGCTTTGACATGGCAGTCTTTGCCCTGATCAGCGGTGCTTTGACATGGCAGTCTTTGCCCTGTTCAGCGGTCTTCACCACGGCGGTTTTTGCCCTGTTCAGCGGTCTTCACCATGGCGGTTTCACCATGGCGGTCTTTGCCCTGTTCAGCGGTTTTCACCATGGCGGTCTTGGCCTTGTTTAGCGGTGCTTTGACATGGCGGTCTATGGACTGTTCAGCGGTGCTCTGACATGGCGGTTCAGATACTGACATTGGTGTGTGGCATGACGAACTCCACACTGGACATTGGTGTGTGGCATGACGATCTCCACACTGGACATTGGTGTGTGGCATAACGAACTCCACACTGGACATTAGTGTGTGGCATGACGTTCCATCATCGCCCAGCGGGGCTGTGGGATCCTGGTCCCTCCTGGGCACAGACTCCGGCGGTGGTCTCCTGACCAGTAACGATACTTGGGCCCTCCTGGGCACTGACTCTGGCGGTGGTCTCCTGACCAGTAACGATACTTGGGCCCTCCTGGGCAATGACTCTGGCGGTGGTCTCCTGACCAGTAACGATACTTTGGCTCTCCTGGGCAATGACTCCGGCGGTGGTCTCCTGACCAGTAACAATACTTGGACCCTCCTGGGCACTGACTCCGGCGGTGGTCCCCTGACCAGTAACGATACTTGGGCCCTCCTGGGCACTGACTCCGGCGGTGGTCTCCTGACCAGTAACGATACTTGGGCCCTCCTGGGCAATGACTCTGGCGGTGGTCTCCTGACTAGTAACGATACCTGGGCCCAACTCCTGACCAGTAACGATACTTGGGCCCTCCTGGGCACTGACTCTGGCGGTGGTCTCCTGACCAGTAACGATACTTGGGCCCTCCTGGGCACTGACTCTGGCGGTGGTCTCCTGGCCAGTAACGATACTTGGGCCCTCCTGGGCAATGACTCCGGCGGTGGTCTCCTGACCAGTCACGACGGTGCTGGCGGTTGTGTCTGGACCGCCAGAAATGATGGCGCACTTCTCCGCCGTGACACTCACAACAGGCTGGGCAGACTTCCTCGGGACCTTCCCCACCTTCTTTGGAGTTACAGCTGACTCACCAATCGCCTTCAATCCCATTTCAGTTGTTGTCCCACCAGGAGTCTTGACACGGTCCCGTCGTCCACTCTCCAATTTCAGAGCCTTTACAGGGGGTGGGCTGCCAGTGCCTTGGCTCCGGGTCCTACTGCCTGCCCTGGTGGACGGTGCACTCCAAAAACCTGGAACACGCACCACTGGCACTGGAGGCATTTTGGCTGAGGCGCTACGACAGGACTGATGAACTGGAGTGGGGGGTGGGGGCAAACGGGTCAATTTGACAGAGGGAGAGTTTCTGACGGACACTGGGATGGGTAGTTGGAGGGGGTCTGGGACTGGAGGTAGAGGAGGTGGTTGTAGGAGGTGTCACTTTAGCTGTTTTGGGTCCAGGTGCAGGTACTGGAGGCTGTCGTGAGGTGGATGGATGTTGGGTGAGTGATTGCCGGCGTTTGGGTATTTTGGGAGGGGGCGTCACAAACACACTGGGAGAGGACACAGGGGACGTGTAAATGGGAGTGGAGGTGGTGAGTGCAGGTGAGGGGCTTGTGGTGCTGGGTGTCCTGGTGCGAGTCCTAGTGCCTGTAGATGTGGTGCATGCAGGTGTGTGTGTAGACAAGACTGGGAGGGAGGAGGGAGAAGAGGAGGAGGGGGACACAGTGGAGACAGTGGATGTTGCTGTGTCTGTATGGGTGTGATGCTTGTGTGAGTGCCTGTGGTGTGTGTGGTGCCTATGTTTGCTTGAGCTACTTTTTTTTGTGTTGACTTGTGTGCATGCTGGTCTGTAGGTGTGCTTGGGATGGGCTGGGGTACAGGGGATTGGGTCTGGGTGGAGGAAGTTGGAGGGGGGAGGCTGGACACAGGGACAATGGCTGCCATCAGTGCTGAGGCCAGAGATTGCAGGGTTCGCTGAAGGACAGCCTGACCAGAATGAATGCCTTCCAGGAATGCATTACAGTGTTTCAACTCTCGTTCTACACCCTGGATGGCATTCACAATGGTAGACTGCCCAACAGTGAGTGACCTGAGGAGGTCAATGGCCTCCTCACTGAGGGCAGCAGGGGTGACTGGGGCAGGGCCTGAGGTGCCTGGGGCGAAGGTGATGCCCACCTTCGTGGGTGAGGGGGCATGGGACACACGCTGAGGGGCTGCTGGGAGGGCGGTGCTGGTAGGGGAGGTGGCGGCTGTACCTGTAGAAGTGGGGCGCACAGATGGTGCCGCCACCACAAGGGAGCTCACATCAGCGGACGAGTCAGTGTCGCTGGTTGGTGATCCTGTGGCCAACGTGAAGCTCCCCTCGCCCTCCGTCCCACTGGTGCATTCAGAGTCTGTGGTGTGGCCGTCCATGGCCATGTGGGATGCAGCTCCCTTGTGCTCCGGTGCCACGGTACCTCCGCCTGATGATGCTGATGAACAAAAGGACAGGGAGAGCAGGAAAAGGTGGGGAGACAGAAGAAAGAGAGTTTTAGTGCATGGCATACCGCTACCGTTGGCGGACAAGACAGACGCAGCACCCCATGCATTATGCCGTGCTCCTGCCCTCCGAACATGCAATTTCTGGGATATGGCCTACATGGCAATGGTAGAAATCAGCGCACATGGATGGCAAAGGGGCAACTATACATCAACTTGCCTCTGTTCTGGGGTAGAGTCCCACATGGCCTACATTACGGAGGCGCCTTGCCTACCTAACTCGCCCTGGCCTAGGGACACCCACAGCCCAGCTCCCCCACCCAGACGCCTCCACCCCCTTGTGTCTGCTGTGATGCCCTCAAGTGCCCATCCAACTCTGGGTAGGCCACCGCCAGGATCCGGAACATCAGGGGGGTCATGGTGCGACGGGCACCCCTCCCACGTTGGGAGGCCATCCCCAGCTGAGCCTCCGCCGTCTTCTTGCTGCAGCAGCGAATGTCCTCCCATCTCTTACGGCAGTGGGTGCCCCGTCTCTGGTGGGCCCCCAGGGTCCGGACTTCCTTGGCGATGGCACGCCAAATGTCCCTCTTCTGGTGGGCGCTGACCTACATGACATGCACAAGGAAAGAGGAACAGTCATTACCTACTGCACCGTCAATGTGAGTGGCTCCCTCCCAACTCTGGCCATGTGGCCCATTCATCCCCATGCATAACTGTTCTATGTATTCTGCCCCCTTCCCTCTTCCACCCAGCCCTCTCCACCCAGGCCTAGCCCATACAACGTGCTCCCTCAGTACTAACCTGTTGGTCTGGAGGACCGTAGAGTAGCGTGTACTGGGGGAGGACCCCATCCACAAGTTTCTCCAACTCCTGTGCAGTGAAGGCAGGGGCCCTTTCCCCAGACGCAGCAGCCATTGTCGCTTCCAGACCAAGGTCACAGCAGCACTAGCAGTGCAGGTCCTCTCCTGTCGAAGGTCAGGTATCTAGTGATTCAACAGATAGAAAATGGTGGGGACGTCCGCGGCGGGGCGCATCATCACCGCCAGCGCACCTGTTCATTGGCTCCTGGGACCCATAGGGTCCAATGTTAACCAATGCAGCATTGCGCCGCGCTCTACGACCGCCTACCGCGACAGTGTGCAACGCCAGCGCAGTTACCCCACAATTCCATTGTCCAGTTTAGAGGTCATGCAGCCGCCATTTTAGGGGCCCACATGGCTTCATTTACTACTGCGTCACACATACCGAGGCCTACACTCAAAACATTTCCCGGATGGGTTAATTGTCTGTTGTAATCTTGTGTGTGACTGTGGGTACATACCTGGAGGAATGCTGACAGTTTCTTCGCTGTTGTCCTTCTTAGGCACCAACAGTTGGGACATATTGGAAGATGGCGGAAACCGTCGGTGTACCGACCGCTGGTGGACCTGTTGACAATGCAAGAGAGACATTTGATCGTGACCTACCGGTTCGACCGTGCCACAATCCAGGAACTGTGTACCCAGTTGGAGCCAGACCTGATATCACCAATCCGCCATCTGACTGGAATCCCCCCTGACGTGCAGGTGCTGCCAGTGCTCCATTTCCTTGCAAGTGACTCTTTTCAGACAACAGTGGCCATGGCATCAGGGATGTCCCAGCCTATGTTTTCCAACGTGTTGTCCAGAGTGTTGTCTGCCCTGCTGAAACACGTAAGGAGATACATAATTTTCCCTGAGGTGGAGGATTTGCCTACAGTGAAAGGTGACTTCTATGCCCTTGGACATATCCCCAACGTCATAGGTGCCATTGATCGGACCCATGTAGCTCTGGTCCCCCCCGCAGGAGTGAACAGGTGTACAGGAACAGGAAGAGTTATCATTCCATGAATGTCCAGATGGTCTGTTTGGCAGACCAGTACATCTCGCAGGTAAATGCTATGTTCCATGGCTCAGTGCATGACGCCTACATCCTGCGGAATAGCAGCATCCCTGATATGATGTGTCAACTCCAGAGGCACCGTGTATGGCTATTGGGGGACTCTGGTTACCCCAACCTGTCCTGGCTATTGACCCCAGTGAGGAATCCCAGGACCAGGGCAGAGGAATGCTACAATGAGGCCCATGGGCGGACTAGGAGGGTGATCGAACGCACCTTCGGCCTCCTGAAGGCCAGGTTCAAGTGCCTCCATATGACAGGTGGGTCACTATTCTACTCACCGAAGAAGGTGTGCGACATCATCATCGCCTGCTCCATGCTCCATAACTTGGCATTGCGACGCCAGGTGCCTTTTCTGCAGGAAGATGATCCAGATGACGGTGTTGTAGCAGCTGTGGAGCCTGTGGAGCCTGTGGAGCCTGTGGACAGTGATGAGGATGAAGCTGATGAAGAAGAAAACGACAACAGGAAGTCAGTCATACAGCAATATTTTCAGTGAGACACAGGTGAGTAAATTTTCATGTTTAACATAATATTAACTTACACACGTCTACCTCTATCCTGTACCTACATTTCACTCACTATTTGTTAACTGAGTTGTCCCCTTCCATTTCAGTTTCACAAATGTGGTAACCCACATGTCAACACCTTGCACCCTTGAAAGGCCTGTGATTTGTGACATTGGTATGTTGGCCTTCCAATGGGTAACCATTTTTGACACTGTAATTGACAATACAAAGTTCAAAATCATTGACTGACTCCAGTTTTATTAGTGTTTTAAGGGTGTTTATTTAAGTGCATAACAATGAATGGGGGTTGTGAAATGGGGATGGAATATGGTGGAAGAATGTCCATGGCAGAGTCCAGTCTATTAGTCTCACAGGTACATTGCACATCTGGCCATTGGAAGTGGAGCTGGGGCAGTTCCGATTTGGACAGGGTAACAAAGTGGTACAGTGGGGGGCAACCAGGGTGGTCTCATTTCCTGGTGGGGGTCTTGCCATCTTGCTCTGTCCTGTTCCTGGATCTCAGGGACCACTTTCGTGGTGGTTGTCCGTCTGCAGGGGGTGGGGTGCTGGTGTGTTGGTCCTGTGGCGGGGCGTCCTGTCCACTAGCGCCGGCGGAGGTGGTGGGCATTTCATCGTCCTGGCTAGTGTCAGGGGCCCTTTGGAGTGCCAGGGTGTCCCTCAAGGTCTTTTGAATGTCCGTCAGCACCCCTACAATGGTGCCCAGGGCAGAGCCGATGGTCCTGAGCTCCTCCATGAACCCCAAATACTGCTCCTCCTGCAGGCGCAGGGTCTCCTGCAACTTGCCCAGTACCGTTGCCATCGTCTCCTGGGAGTGGTGGTATGCTCCCATGATGGAGGAGAGGGCCTCGTGGAGAGTAGGTTCCCTTGGCCTGTCCTCCTCCTGTCGCACAGCAGCCCTCCCAGTTCCCCTGTGTTGCTGAGCCTCCGTCCCCTGGACCGTGTGCCCACTACCACTGCCCCCAGGTCCCTTTTGTTGTTGGGGTGTTGGGTTAGCCTGGGTGCCCTGTAGTGGTGGACACACCGCTGATTGACCTGTCCTGGGAAGGGAGGTATGGGCCCGCTGGGTGGGTGCTGTGCTGGTGTTTCCAGAGGGTGGAATTTCGGTGTTGGGCTGTGGCTGGGCAAGGGGAACCGACTGTCCTGAGGCCCACGATGGTCTGGGCTGGTCATCAGGATCCAGTAGGGCAGAGCTGCTGTCGTCACTGTGGGCCTCTTCTGGGGGTGGAGTGGTGTTGTCTGGACCCTCTGGTGTGGTGACGTTCCTTCGGGTTCCTGCGGGGGGTATAAGTACATGATTATTGCATGTGTGTGTTTCATGGTGTGTAATGGTTGGGTGTGCGTGTACACCAGTGCAGGCATTCCTGTGTGGGGGCTTGTGTGCTGTTGTTTGGGGGGTGTTGTGGGTCTGTGCAGTGGGCATGCTTTAGTGATGGGTATCCATGCTTAGTTATGTCATGCAGGTCTTGGGGTTGGGATGGGTGGTTGGTGTCATGGGTAGATAGGTGAGGATTTGGGGTGATAGGGGAGGGTGTGAGGGTGGGGGTGTGTGATAGCATGCAGGTAGGGTGGGGGATGTGATATTTAAGATTTGACTTACCAGTGTCCGTTCCTCCAATGACTCCTGCGAGGCCCTCAGGATGCAAGATGGACAAGACTTGCTCCTCCGCCGCCAGTCCGCTGTACCGCGATGTGGTGCCTGGAGACCGTGGAACGCACCTTCCCATGTAGGTCGTTCCACCTTTTCCTGATGTCCTCCCTATTTCTTGGGTGCTGTCCCACGGCGTTGACCCTGTCGACTATTCTTTGCCATAGCTCCATCTTCCTGGCTATTGATGTGTGCTGTACCTGTGAGCCAAATAGCTGTGGCTCTACCCGGATGATTTCCTCCACCATGACCCTTAGCTCCTCCTCGGAGCATGTCTTTGGCGTGCCATGGGGTGGTGTGTGTGAGGTGTTGGGTGCTGTATGTGTTGATGAGTGTGGTGAGTGTAGTGGTATATGGTGTTTTGTGCGTGGATGTTGTGTGGATGATGGTGTAGTGTGCCTCTGTGTGATGGGGTTCTCTATTCTGTGCTGTCTCTCTCTGGCCTTCTCTCAGAAATTCTGGTCGTAGGGGTTTGTGTGTGATGTGGGTGTGTGTTTTATATTGAGTTGGGTGTGTGGGAGTGTTGTTTGTATGTGTATCAGGTGTGTGTATTTGGTATTGTCCAATGTGGCGGTGTTTTGTATGTGTGTGTGTATTTTGAGCGCGGCGGTGTGTACCGCCAATGGAATACCGCGTTTGAAAGACCGCCACGTGGATTCTTGGGTGGAGGTTTTGTTTCCGCATGTTTATCGCTGACCTTTGGTGTGGCGGACTTGTGTGGGTGTCTGAATTTCAGCGGATTCCGTGATGTGTGTCATAATAGCTGTGGCGGAATTCCACGGCCGCGGCAGTGTGTTGGCGGTCTTCTGCACGGCGGTAAGCGCCTTATACCGCCAATGTTGTAATGACCCCCTATGTGTGCCCACAGCCTGTAAATCAAATGCTGCTAGTGGGCCTGCAGCACTGATTGTGCCACTCACATGAGTAGCTCTATAAACATGTCTCAGACCTGCCACTGCAGTGTCTGAGTGTGCAGTTCTGCACTGTCAGTTCGACCTGGCCAGTGTACCCACTTGCCAGGCCCAAACTTTCCCTTTTACTACATGTATGTCACCCCTACGTTTGGCCCTAAGTAACCCCATGGGCTAGGTGCAGTGTATTTAAGATGTAGGACATGTATTGTTGTGTTTTACATGTCCTGATATTGAAATACTGCCAAATTAAGTTTTCACTAATGCAAGGCCTATCCTCCCATAGGTTAACATAGGGATTGCCTTTACATATATTTTATGTGTAGTTTACCATTGGGAGCAGATAGTGAGTTAGAGTTTGGGGTCTCTGAACTCACAATTTAAACATACATATTTTGGTGAAGTTGGTTTTTAGATTGTCTGTGTGAAAATGCCACTTTTAGAAAGTAGGCATTTTCTTGCTTAACCATTCTGTGCCTTTGGCTGCTGAATACACGTCTGGGACAGACTGGGCTGTTTGTGAATTCACTCTTGACAGTGACACAAAGGGAGTTGAGCTGTGTCCTGGATATCCTGATGAGTCTTCCTGAGCTGGAGTGGGAGGGAGGAGCGGATACCTGAACTTGAAAGGGCTGTGTGTACCCTCAGACAATACAATCCCCAACCCCCTAGTGTATGTCTGGGACAGGGCAAGGAAGAGACAGGGTATTGCGCACTACAAAGACTTTCCTTTGAAGTTTGTCTTCTATGAAGGAAGAAAGGAGTATAGGTAGTGGACCCAAAATCCCAGATTGGATCAAGAGGAACCTCTGCCAAGGAGAAGAGCTTGATGCTTTAGGAGGACCTGCTACTCTGCCTGTTGCTTTGCAGTGCTGGCCTGCTGCTGCTGTTTCTGCCTGAAGAGGGAAAGGACTGGGTTTTGCTTTCTGAAATCCTGCTAGTGAAGTTTCTCTAAAATGGCGTGTACTGAGCTTGACCCCTGTTCTGCAGTCTCAGGGACATCAAAGACTTCATCTGCCAGTGTCTGGGCCCTTCTTCTGAAAGTCCTGACTTGCTAAGTGGTGCCAAATCCAGTCCCTGGGCCCTTAGAAGTGGAAACTCATAACTTGTGAGGTAAAATCCATGCACTGATGTCTGTTCGTTAGACGAAATCGATGCAGCACCTGTCCCACGGCTGAAAATTCGACACAGCACCTGCCTCGCAGCTCGAGAATCGACGCAGCTCCTATTCTCAACGCCGAACCTTTGCACAGTGTGGCGGAATTTTCCAAGCATCGACCCTGGGGGTCAAAATGTTCAACATCACCACCCTGTTTTTGTGCTAAAACAACGCATCCATTTATTTCTATGGATTAAAACTCCATTTACTTTAAAAATTCATATCTTTGCTTATGTATGTTGGGTTTTTGTCATTTTGGTCTTGTTTGATGTAGATAAATGTGGGCTATTTTTGAAACTGGTGTGGAGTGCTTTTATGGTGTTTTCACTGTGTTATTGTGTGTGATGGAACAAATACTTTACACATTTTCTATGAGATCAGCCTGACTGCTTGTGCCAAGCTACCAAGGGGGTATGGAGGAGTTATCTGAGCTGTGTATCTCCTTTCCCCTGACTAGAGGAAGGGGCCCTACTTAGACAGGGTGTAAACTGCTAACTACAGACCCCATTTCTAACATCCGTTTTCCATCTCAATGCCGTTCCCTACAATTTCGATGGAATGGTTCAGTCTACAAATTTAAGGTCCTACGTTTTGGGCTTTCCACTGCCCCTTGGTCTTTCATAAAGGTCCTGAAAGCGGTGGTGGAGCATCTCCAAACACGCAGGTGTCACCTGATTACTTATCTCAACCACTTACTCCTCATGGATTGTCTTTTCTGGCTGAGGACTCATCTGCAATACGCATTTTCCCTCTTGCGAAGCCTAGGGTTCCTCATCAATGCCAAAAAGTCCCTTTTGAGTCCTTCCAGACAACTCATCTTTCTGGATTTTGTCATCAACTTAGTGAAAAAGACCCTCAGCCAGCCACATCTGAAGATTGCCTAGTTCCACAGGGAACTATAGAAGACTGTCCCGAGGTCATCAATTTCACTCCGCCAGATGGCCAGGATAGTAGAGCTCATGGCTTTATCTATTCAAGTGATTTTTCTGGGCCCTCTACACTACAGGGTTCTTCAGAGACTCAAGGCCACCTTCCCAGAGGCCCTTCAGTATTTGGAACATGTCCCTCTTATAGAGGAGGTCAATGCTGAGATGTCTTGGTGGTTATCCCACAAGGAGGCCTGGAATGGGCATGCCATTTTTGGATCAGACCCTGACCTGGTTATCGAGTTGGACACAAGCAGTTCTGGTTGGGGAGCACGTTGCAGTGACTCTGTTACAGGAGGAAAATGGTTGGCTCACGAACAATCCCTACACATCAATTGGTTTGCTCATGACCAATCCCTCCACGTCAATTGCCTAGAGCTGATGCCAGGCTTGTTCACTGTCCGTTGCAAGACCAAGGACAAGGTAAATACCTGTGCTCTGCTACATAAACCACTTGAATGGCTCCAGGTTCAAAGTCCTAGCAAGTTCTAGTCTTACTGTCTGACCAACAAAATATCAGACACAGCGGAGTACCTTCCTGGGTCCTCCAACCAAATAGCAGACTGGTGTTCGAGGGAGTGGCCCGACATCAGTTTATAGCAACTGGACCCTCTCATTTTCACCTCGCTGAATTCTCGTTGGGGTCCTTTCACAGTGGATCTTTCCACCTCCCAGCTGGACCACCAGCTGCTTTGTTACTTCAGCTGAAAGTTGGACCCTCAAGCAGTGGTGATCAATGCATTCCTTCAGGATTGGTTAAAGGAGAAGGGATATGCATTCCCTCCATACACTATGATCATGCGCTTGACAACACAACTACAGAAACAGACGACTTAGGTGGTGGTCATCACTCAGTTTTGGAGATCTCAAGCATAGTTTCCAGTTGTTCTGGAACTTTCTTGGGATTCTCCAATCCCTCTTCCCCATGAACCAGACATCCTCCAGGACCCAATGGGTCAAAGACATTCTCTAGTTCTCCAAAGCTGTCTACCTCTAATGGATTGGAGGGTTACAGGGAGAGATGGGCAGAAGAAACCTCCATTGCTTCACAAGGCATGACAAATCGTACAGTCATTTCTTCTCAGTTTGCCATTTCTGCAGGTCATTGCCTCATTTATGGCTCATCAGTGGGGGAACATCCTCTGGTTTGCAAGCTTTTATGAGGTGTCTATCTTACCCTGCCTTTAGAACCCAAGTATTCTGAATTAAAGGATGTAAATCTTGTTTAGAATCTTTTTTCTATCTTGGCAGAGGAATGAGTATCTGTCACCCAAAGAATTGTCAACAAAACAGGCAGTGTTATTAAGTCTCATTTCCTGTCATAGGGTCTCTGATGTGAGAACCTTGGATGTTGTGAATCACATTTTTCTTCCCAGAGGGCCACCTTTCATATTTCTCGAAGAACAAAAACGGACACTATGATAATACCTTATCTAGCTTATGATAAGATCCTAAGGTTGTGTGTAGCCTGCTGTCTCACGGCGTATGAAAAAATGACAGAAGAATTCCATCTTCCAGGAGAATGGAAACTTCTAATTTCCATAAGAAAACCTTTCAAAGCAGTGTCCTCTCCCACCACCACTCGTTGAGTCCATTGGGTCATGCAAGAAGCAGACATCAATGTGGCCCTATTTGACACTCATTTGGTCAGGGGGGCTATGGCCTCAAAGGCCTTTGCCCATGGAGGGCTAGACTCAAGGACATTATAAAGTTGGCTGATTGATCATCAGACTCTATGTTCAAGAGGTTTTTTTTTAAACTGGTAGGGGACACGGTGTCCTTAGTGGTCAATAAGCTTTAAACAAGGATAAGCCTCGACTCCGGTCCTGACATGTAAATTTTCATAGCTATCATGAAGGAAAGTTTCAATTCTACTAAGGACACAGAGGTGAGGATTATTCCCACCCTGCGTGTCTCACATCTCACTCACCCTCATGAAAACGATTTGGTCAGAAACGACGTTGAGAGTAAGTATGGTTATTTTCTCTTAACAACTGATATTTTATGATTAGAATTTTAAATGGCTATGGTCTAATACATGCTCTCCAATGTATTTGATATCTGGATTTTTCCACTGGAATATTTATTGGTGTTTACTGTTTTTTTACTTCAAAGAGTTGGTGAGTTTTTCTTCTGTTATCTTATTCTCAGGTAACCATTCCAACAAAGGTAAGTAATGCAAGAGGAAGTTCTCTGGCACGTTCTTTGGCAAGTCAAGGAAAAGGAAATAGAGAGACGCAAACATGAATATATGGACATTGCTGGAGATATTTCATTGGTCGTTGACTTTTCTGTAGTTCTTTCCGAGGGAGTCTTGGGAAGGGTAGTTTATACTTTGAATGCTGCTGATTAATAAAAAGGATACAAAGTTGTGCATAATCCTCACCTCCGTGCCCTTAATAGAATTTAAACTTTCCTTCACAATTGCTAGGAAATTTGACATTGTCATTTAAAGAAATAGCAAGCTCTTACTTGCAGATATTTCCATTTTGATGAAGCAACATTCATGAAAGGAGGATTTCAATTGAAAATAGCGTAATTCTTTCCACTGAGAAAAAGTGTGATGAAAGAAGCCTCATTGCCTATCCTCGCAATAGCAATGTGTGTTAGAAGCATATCTCTTTGAAAGTAATGGTAAATCACCACAAAGAATGAGTTACAAGGTCATAAAATCCTGCTAAAAGTAGATCCTTCTGGCAAAAACAGTTCTGGCAGTCTAATTGTCTTGCTTTCATGTTTTAGGCTGAATGAGCAATATGGAAATTAATTCTTCTATCAGAAGGTAAACTGATAAACAAGTACAAGAATGTTAATAGCTGAAAGAGAGGGGCTGTAACTCATTGTTCCGCAGCTAGAGAACTGTTCAGTTATGATTAGGACTTGAAACAAATGACAGAAATGGAAAATCTGGAAGTCAGACTCAAGAGTTTAGTATCCATGGGTATGGGCAATGCACCAAATTCCAATTATTAATGGCGAAAGGCCAGTCATGAGATAAATACATTTCCAAAGGGCAATACCATCTTACGAAACACATTGGAAATCACTGAAGGACCCACTACTAAGCAGGTGCTAACATGAGTAATCCAGTGCTCAGTGTGGGTGTTCGGTGCCTAGACAAGTAATGAGGCTGCTGCACCAGAGTTGTGCACCCTGCAAATGTGATAAATTGAGATATTGAGTGCAGGTGCATGCCTAGAGAAGGGGCTGAAACTAGTGTTTAAGTGTGAGAATATAATAACCCAACCAGACATTAAAGCGGACAAATTATTACAGTAACTTTGTACTGCCAATATACTTTGATGGGGCAGAATGGTCTATAGAGACAAAGTTGCACTCGGTTGCGGGGCACTAGCTCTGCATTAAGTTGCATATTGAAAGTGGCAGACCAACCAAACTGTTGTCAGATACACTTAATAGATTCTGTTGAGCAGGTAGGTCATAAGGTTATCAATGGGAGATAAGCACAGAACATAAGCATCATTCACACTGCAACATCTACATCTGTGGAGCTGTGGAGGATCAGCTTTAAACTGAAGCACTGGCCATCAGAAAGCAAAAAATATTTATTTTGTAATACTTAGGCGGGACTTCTAACTATATGTTCATCCAAGAAGCCTAGCACTAACTTCCCAGTCAAGAATCACATGCACCACACAGCTCAGGGGAAGGCAGAAAAAAGCCCTAAAGAAAGATAAACTAAAGTCCTGTCCATGATCAGCATTACTATAAAAATCAATATATTGTCAATTATCTAACATATAAACCTAGGTTAGGTGCTGCCATACAGTTTGAACAGGGCAAAGTAAAAAGCAAACTGACCAAGAGAAAATCAACTCGAAAAGCAAAAGTGGAGAGCTAATTGCTCATATGGGTAATCCAGCGTGCTCCTGCTTCCCCACAAGGTGAAAATGAATTTGCAGATTACTGTGCAGACATTAGGATGTGGTTAAAATGTTCCTTTGTCTTCAGAGGTAGGTGTGACTATGGAAGATATTATAGATTTGCAGGCAGAAGACCAGCTCTGGTCTTGTCTACATTGCCATGCCTCTCCTTGAGAAGTAATTGCTTTCTCACCATATTTGGTCATTGCCATTAAAGCTAGAATTCGCACAGTGAACAAAGCGAAGAATGGATATGCAGTGTATTATGGAAATCTGGTTTGAGTGACAAGCAAAAGGCTTAAAAATTCCATGTTACCAATGTTGTCCAGAGTGAATGAGCAGTAAAATAAGATACGTTTCAGATATACATAATATCCATTGATCAGTGAAAGATAACAAAATTATGTTAGCGTCTCCTGCATCTAGCGTGGCTAATAATTTTGTGAGGGATCCATAAATAATATTATTGTAGCTGAAGAATAACATTTCTTGGTCCTTAGATTTTGACATATTGGGTCATCATAAGCACACCCTTTCAAACGGTTTTGAAAAACGAATATGTGTTACCTTATATAGTTGGAATTAGGTTCTGTAAAATCCACTGCTTGGCCACATTGTTAGGTCTGGTGTGAGGCAAGAGTTTTTTTTTATTGTAGTGAAATTATATAGAGGGACTTTCAGACACCTCTCTTGATATATTGGTCTGTTGTTTTGTCATTCATATTTTGCTTCCACCCACTACAGCATACAAACAACATGGAGCAATAGGTCAGCCTACCTCAGCCACTAGCTAACTTCACTTTGAGTAACCGCATTTAGCCCTCTTACAAGGTGCACAACCCTACACAAGGGGCTTTCAGTTAGTGCCAGTGTTTTGTGTTTACTTTAGGATTTCTTTAGCTTTGCCTTTGAGTGTGGAGCCTGATGTACTCCAGGACAATTACTACCAGATGTGAGCGCAGGGCACATTCCAAATTTATAATTTCCTGGCTCCTGCTAAGTTCCTTTTGGAGTGGTATTTATTTATTTGACTGCTGCTGTTTCATGACATACCAAATTATGTCCATCTGTAACTGTTCTTTATAAAGTTATTCTCTTCTCCACACTCCTGTATGTTACGCCGGCATGTATTTTAATTGAGGACTACAGTTATATTTGTAAACCAGGTGTGTCTGTGTGTCTTAACGTTTTGACTTTCTAGTTGTTTTCAGTGGTCTTGTATGTCATCCTTATATACACATTTACATATGATATTACTACTTGAAGTTGTGCTATGATCTATCTATCTATCTATCTATCTATCTATCTATCTATCTATCTATCTATCTATCTATCTATCTATCTATCTATCTATCTATCCATCCATCCATCTATCTACGTATCTATCGTATTCACAAACCTCTACATTTATCTATCTCTATAATCCTTTCAATTGATATATTTTTACTGGTCTGTCTTTTCAACCCTCTCCATTTATCTTTCTTTAAATCCCCTTTATTTGTAAGAAAGATTTATAAAAACATTACAAAAAGATTAGCAAAGGAAAACGGCTGGTAACCAGCACCAGACCATATGGTCTTTCTTTAGATTGAGCGTTAGCCAAGACCTTTTGATTTTACTACAATTATGTGTATAACATGTTTTTTTAAGGGGTTTTCAGATAGACTTCAACCATTAGATTGTGGTTGTGTCACTCAAAGCTTCTTCAACAAACTCCAGCATGCATCATGGGGCAGTGGGGCAGCCCACTACAGCCATTGGCTGAATTATGATATGCTGCCTTTTCACAAGGAACACATCCACAAACAAAATACTTCCTTTCAGTGACCCTGACTACTGTTACACTGACTACTAAGGCAATGTGCGTTTTTGAGATTCAAAACTATTTTGCCTTTATACAGTGTTTTTTCATACTGATGAGTACCCAGCAGCTTCTCCAACAATAAAGCTTTGCAAAAACCATGACATAAAATAACAACAACTGGCAGAGCAAAAGGCAGGCACCCAACACCAAACCATTTGCCTTTGTCAGTGCTTGGTTCAACAATTTATTTTAGGTGAACTTCTCAAGCTACACGCATTACATTCTTGCCTTCATTTTGATATGGGATCGCTAACAAAAATGGCCCATGGCTATGACTGGCTCCTAATATGCTTGTATAAATAAGAACCATACTAGCCCTTTGCACAGTATTTTGCGCTGTTCGCTCAAATGACTAAGCAAAAGAGTTCAAGCTCCTGCATAAAAGGTCAAAGAGATGAGCTTACCACATAGTCCCTGCATCTCTGTAGGGGATAATGTAGCACACTACATTTCATGCTTATTTCCCTTTTCAGGGTTTTGTACCAAGAGTCAATCACAAAAACACATTTCTGGGCACTTTGTAGGTTTGAATTGTGCAGTCTATTTTGGGTGGTGGAAAGCTTCCTTTAATATCAGCAAGGAACCGCATCATCGGTCCACCTAGGGCCTGTGTCTGATTCTGTAGTGACTGTTTCTCCTTTTTCAGTCCTGGTACTGCACTCAGGCCCATCCACTGCATGCAAGTGGCCCTCCACCAGGACAGGACATGGCTTCCACTGACCTGGTGTGAGCCCTGATGAGGTCTAAATAACCTCAAAATACTTTGCTCACGTAGGAGCAACTTTTAGACCATATCCATTGTAGTTTACATAGTTTCAGAAACTCTTGTGGAGAGGATGAGAGCTAAAGAACTACCTGCATGCAATGAAAGGTACATCAAGATGTCAATGCAAGATATGGAGACCATAGCTATGCAGTGGGGTTACTAAAGTAGGTAGACATTTTTTCTTCAGTGGGACCGAATAACAGGTTGTGGCTGTGCAGGATTCTGTGCCTGCTTGTAGTTCAGAACATTTAAGAGGAAGACAATACTATGAGCATAGACAACAATCACTGGCCAAAGAAAGCTGAAAGATCATTTTGAGGAATGTTGTTGGCATCAAAGCCCTCTGCAACTCTAACATTCACAATCCTTTGCCCCAAAGAGAAGGACAGCCCTGGGGATGAAACACTATTTAGGGCGCTCCAACATCCTGCAAGCGGGGGTAATTTGGAGGAACTTTTCTGGCACTTAAACCTGCTGGGAATCTAAAATCCACAATCTTTTTCCCTAGAGATGAGGAGGGGCTGTGGGGGAAGCACTATATAGCGTGCTCCTGCATCCCACAAGTGGGGGTCCTTTTCAGTTACTTTGCTGGCATCAAAGCCCTCTAGGATTCTAACATCCACAATCTTTTGCCCCAGGGAGGAGGAGGGGGCCGCTGGGGGAAGTGCTAGTTAGAGTGCACAGCCATCCCTCAAGCAGGTGTCATTTTGAGGAACTCTGCTGGCATCAAAACACACTCGGGAGTCTACCATCCACAGTTCTTTGCCCCAGAGAGGAGGAGGGGCTGTGGGAGAAAGCACTATTTAGCGCACTCCACCATCCCACAAGAGGGACTCGCCCAGGCAGAGCCTGGAGGAAGAAAGGGCCAAGAGCTGGCCTGTCTGTGACTGTTTGCGGCCAGTCGAGGCTGGGACACCCCCCTTGGCTCCTCTCAAGTTTCACCCCATTAGTAATTTCATACCAGTTGCAACAGTGTGACTCTGAATAACTTTGTTCAATGACTTTTGGCCTTGAAGTTTATTTATATTCTCTAGTTAACCTGAGAGTGTTATGCTGCCAGACCCTCCTTTGCTTTGTAATACAAAAATACTGACTCTGACCAATTCTTCCTAAACACAAAAGCCCTGCAGATCAATAATTTCTAGCTGTTCTAATATTGCTACTTTTTGCCACTGTATTGTTGTAACATTGGTCCACTGAGGGCCATTCTATCATGCTACCTAGCAGCACAAAAATCTTCCAGGCTGATAAAATACAACTACTGCAAAATCACTGTCTATTGTTCTTGCAGTGACATATTGTTGTTATCTATTGAGGGCATACCAAGGGTAACTTCATTGGTTTGTCATTTTGCTCTCTTATCTTTATCGAAGAAAGTATTGCTCATTCCCTTATATTATTACTGCATTAATAAAAAAGGGCTTTAATTAGAACAATAAACAAAAATGGGAACAAGAAAGTGCAATGAAAAACACTCAGGAGAGCCCATATCCAAGAAAGCTCCCGGACCAACTTCTAAGAATTGCTCCTTGCGAGAACTTGGTGATCTTAATGAAGAAGTAGAGCAAACTTTATGCTCCAATATCCCTAACCCATCAGGCATAACTGCAAAAAAAGCTACAGTAGCTCCACTATTTATTAAAAAGGGAACTAAAAACAAACTTCCTAGGTCCAACGAGTCCTCTGTTTCCTACATACAGATATCTTCTTCAGAAAGCAACACTGCATTAGTTTACCAAATCCAACCTAAAACAAAACCCTATATCCCACTAGAACTCACAATACTTTGCTCATACTGCTTTTCACATCTAGCACAATGCAATGCACCAAACACGGAGACCAGTTTGAGATCAGCTAGTAATGTGCAACCAACAGCACCAGATGAGACCATGGACCAAACAAAGGATTTATAAGAAATTATTAACATCATGAGGGCAGAGATTTCAGACCTAAGAACTAAGGTGTGCATGCTGATGGACCACTGTCCTTGACACACCTCAAATACTATGTCTACAAGCCATTCTTTAACTGGGACTATGAAAGCAGGATGTGGGGTAGACCCAGGTCCCCCGCAATTGGGTCAGGGTGTTATCTCTCAAGCGGATCTTTTAATGAAAATGTTGCATTATGGCAACTAAAAGGAAGCAACTTTTAGCCTCCTGTATTGTCCTAGACTTAAAAGCTATGCTATGAGCCTCCACAGCATTCTAACACTTATTCAGACTAAAGTACCCAACAGGTGTCCTTTGGTTGTCCACCTGGAAATCCAGCAGAAGAAGTGGGTAAGAGCTACAAATCCACCATTCAGCTTTGATCTTTTTCCCTTTCGCCGAAGACCCCATGTAGTTAGTCATTTTAAGCCTTCTATGTCTAACCTGCTTGCACACTCATTTGGATAACCTTTGCACCCTAAACCCCTAATAAACTGCCCCTGAATCAATGCAGGAGTTAGCCTAGGTAGCGGAAGTTCCCTTTGTAGTAAGATAATTTACATGACAGGTGTCCATAAACTCCAGTCACCCTTTGGAGAAAACAAGGCTTCTCTACTGAATAAAGTCACTCACTGGATTAGAGATATCCACGCGTTTAAGGCACCCTGACATCCTTGGAGCCACATGTCTACTTTCAGCCAGTGACAACTCAGATTCCATCAAGCTGACATTTAAACATTCTTCTATTGTAAGTGGTCTCTTATCACTTGAAGCCCATACCTTTCCACTATCCAACTCCAAGATCCAATTCAAAATTCATTTGTGTGTCGGAAAGAGCTAAGAGACCTTGAGTCTCTTCCCCTATGTCCCTTGTCGACTGACTGGAGCCGCTTGGAAATTGCACCTCTAGCATACTAGTAAGGGCCAAAGGAAAACCTATGGAGGGAAATTCTCAAGATAATCTCACATTGACTATAAGCCAGTCACTGGCTTTCCCTGAGAGGGCTGTTCTGCTGCTGCTGTTCTGCTGCTGCTGTTCTGCTGCTGGGAAAATCACTCATCCAATCCCTGCATTTTACATCTTATGGAGTGACTATAACATCTCAGGAGGAAGCTCAGATCACAGACACCTCAAAAACTAATAACTTATAAATGGTGTCATGGAATATAGTGGAAATGAGGAAGGAAATGCCACAAGAAGACTGGGCATCTTTTATTGATGAAGGCAATGCCATTATGTACCAGGAAACTTGGGAAATGATGCCATACCACAAGTAAGGCATTAAAGGTTTTGCACACCAACCATAAAGTCTCAAGCTGGTTGGCCATCTGAGGGACTTGCTACATGGGTTAGTACTGCTTTAGGGCAGTGATACTCAAACTACAGCCCGGGAGTCGCATGCGACCCTCCTGACCTTTAAATGCAGCCCTCTGGTCAACAGCAGCAAGAAGCTGCACTCAGCGCTTACATTAAAAAATGTTAACTAAACAAGCTTTGTTTGCAGGTTAACTGAAGTTTAAAAAAAATAAGATGTCACTAGCTTTTGACACTAGCTTTTGACGGTGCCACTTAACATTAGGAACAATTTCATTTTTAAAGATATTTTGCAGCAAAAGTGTAAAAATTTGATAAGACTCTTCAGAATTCAAAAAATGCATTCTATTAACATGCAGAACTGTTTCACCTTAGTAAATCTGATTATATCAGTTCATTGAGAAGTTTTTTTCTTTTAAATGATAATTTTTTTAACATAAATCTAGAAATATTCTTTCTTTCCTCACACTCGCAACAATGCCAATAGTGAACCAAGAGGCAAGTCAGTTGTTATGTGACCCTTCGTGTGGCCTGGCCTCATATTATACACAAACCAACAATATAGTTTATTAAATCTAACACAAGAGAAAGTTTTGTACAGCATGCATCCTGACGTCTTGTATTTCGAGTCCTCTGATTTGTGATAAGGGGGAAAGTGGAATAAAACAATTGCCTAGGATTACATAATTTTGTAAAGTGCGGAAGCCGGGATTAATCACAATTTTTCTGGGTTCACAATGTGCAATTCAGCCACTAGATTAATATGCTTCACTTCCCCTAAGCCTTGCCTCCAAACCCCTTCCCCCCGAACCAATCCACCCCCTCTTCCACCCACAACGACCACCACCCTGTCGGCCCCTGGGAAAACCTTTACTAGTTTGCTAATACCCAAGCTCTAGGGTGTTAGGTAAAACAACTAATTATTCTTCTCATCAGACATACTAGGGCTAGAAATTTCATTTTGGAATGGTAAAAACGTTTCCAATACAATGTGTACAACAGAAGCACAACAAAGTCGACTGAGTCCCCAGTTTTATTGTTACCGAGAGAGTGCATAGAAATGGCAGGTAATTCGGCTGCTGTTATTGTGGTAGGGGGTTTTAATGCAAGCTCTCAGCCACTCTACGAGACATTGCCTGTGATGAAGACCAATTGTGGGGTAACCACCAGGCCCTTATATATCCTCTATGGCCAAGGTAGTTTTAGAGATGGCAGACCTCTCTTTAGGTTGCCACCTGAGGGTCTGCAGTGGCCAAACAGCCTCAGATGCATCAAAGTGTCCCACTTTTAGAAGGAACTGGGTAATATTGATTATATGTTCTTGGTCCTACACTCTTGGCCTAATCTCATCAATACGGAAACCACACAATAAAATTACTTATGTCCGTTTATATGATTATTTGATCAGTAACTCAATCACCAAACCCTGACACACTGACTAGTGGATTCCTAGAAATAAAACCAAATCCTTAGGTTTGAGCCCTTTCTTGATGAGATTAACCTGCCATTCACAAAATCATGTTTATATAAGATTCAGGTTGGGAACCCTACCACTTGCAACTGTTACTGGCAAGTGGAAGGGCCAAACCGAAGGTCGTAAAATGTGACTATTGTTTAGGGAAACTGAAGAGACTGATAAACACCTATTGTTTTTTGTCTAATGACCATACGGCAATGTGAGCGCTGAATCGCTCCTGTTTGCCGCATACTCAGAATTCGGCAACATAGGGGGCACTGAGACTTTGCAGGTTTGCTACCACACAGTACATTGTTTTCTCAATTGAAAGTAGCTCGAATCTATCTTGCCTATTGGATCTAAGATCTTGTCTCATTCGCCCCCCCCCTCCTCAGCAAATTATGCTCGACGCACTTTGGGCTTTTGGCCCTCGGACATCTAGGCAACAGTTCGAATAAATGCTTATATAACTTGGTTTCAGTGAGCATCTGTGGAAGCGGAAAATGCTCAATCTTAATGTTTTTTCTCCTGTGACTTTGTACTGTATTGTTTTGGGCACGAAGGGGCCGATGTACTTATTTATACAGAGACAGCTGAATTCGTTTTTTATCTGAGACCTAAACAATAGTTCCCTTAACTTTGAATTTTTAAGTTTTTAACCTTACCAAAGCACTTTACCATATTTGCAAAACATGTGAGTTTTTTTAATGGAATTTTACAGCTGTACTTTTAATATGTTGTTGGACTCGATTCTTATATATTGGATGTGTTGCTTTTATATGAAAGATTGAATACTGTAATTTGCTTATGCTGCTTTTAATGTCTCTGACCGAAATAAAGTGTTTTGAATGAATGGAAGACCCTGCGACTGAGATGAAAAAAATACAACCATCTTTTGCATGTGACTTTCAGTATATACATACTGTGAAGTAAAGCTGTTGAAATTAAACTACATTCCACAGGAAAACTGGTAGTCATAAACAGGAACACACATTATTACCTGTGTAAGATGCCGGTAAAGAAGGGAAATTAATTCAGTTTTGAAATGTAACTAAAGTTAAATATACTTTTACTCTATCCATTGACAATATCCATTCAATTACTTGTCTTAAAATTACTGCTGTGCGTTACCTGCGCTCTGAACGTACCACGTTATATGTACTGACAGTTACACATTACTTTCAGCATTGAAGGTGCACACAACACCCATTTCTAGTGGGATGTTTCTGAAAGACCGATACTTACCCTAATATTTAGCATTTTCGCTCATGACTGTTCTTTGAAAATTAGGTGTGAATAATTATCGGTGATTAATAACCTCATTAAATAGTCCAAAGACCTACAAACTAGCTGGAACCACTACTACTGAATATCCGCTTAAATACAATTCTTTATTTCCCGAATATTATTGTGCTGTATTTGACTGCAAATATCAGAACAAGCACTTGTGAACAAAGCACATCCGAAGTGACCTTGTGTACTTCACTATGGAAGCGATGTGTTATTCGTGATGAATTGCCAGCATATTCCATATTGCTCTCCTCTGTATGGCCGCTATGCTGCCATGGTAACAGGTTCATCACTTTGCCATGGAGACATCGCCCAGCTTTTTTCTGTTGTGGCATATCATCATTTCTCCGTAACAAGCCTTTCGATAACTGCAGACGGCAGACAGATGAATGATGATTACATGGGGCACATTCAGCGAGCACATGATTTTCCAAGACTTAAACCAAAAGCCCAAAAATGTAAATGCACATTGTTGCAGAATTTAAGATGTCTCTTCCTTTTATGAGATGCAGCTAAAACGCCTAAATGTATCGATTTTTCCAGCCAGCCAGCCGGATCGCGGGTTAGACTGGTGTTTAAAATGCAATGTCTGAATGACAGTCATGAAGTACTGATTAACCCTAAAAATATTCTAATGTCATTATATGATTTCAGATCTTCCCTCAACGAGATTATGACTTTCTAATTCAAAGGCCAGGCTGCCCCTGGCTACTGCAGAGCCCATAAAGAGCTCCCATTCGCTTATCTCCTCCTTGTGAACTTCATGTGAGATTTCAAAGCCATTAGTGGGCAGAGAGGCGTTTATTTAGCCCTCTTCTTTGTTTTTCTACCGCACTGCTACTGGGAGTACAGAGCAGGAGGACTGTTAAGGTCTTCCGTTCCCCTGGTTTAACAGCGTGTAGATTTCACTTCTGCTACATTCTATACATACTATAGAGTTGCTTGCCCACGACTCCCGATGACTACCCTACAGCTTCACACTAAGACACCTCACACAGTGGGTTACCTCTGGGAGGTGCCTCAAGTGGTCCTGCTCCAGGTTATTTAACCCTTTGGCTGTACGCAGCCAACTAGGTTCATGTGATGTAAAAGCAGCCTTCTGGAAATGGCCTTGAATGGACCAGCCCCTGTTTATTTAATCCTTCACCTGCTCACAGCCTTCCAATGCATGCAACATACATGTCAACCCAAGAAGAGGTCATAAGGCTTCCTGCATCCATCCCCACTTTGGTTAGGTTCTTTGCATATCCCACGTTTGAGCTGGTGTTCTGCAGATGCTTTATACAATCAGGGCTATTCACATTCATAACTTTACTCCTACACTTTTAAGTAACTTTACTACTTTTGGCTTTTCAAAAAATGTTGAGTGTAAGGCTACCCAAAAGTGTAGACTTACACTCATATGTTTAGCTCCACCCCCTTTTTCCAGGGGTAGAAACGTGTGAGTTACTACTGAAAGAAACATTAGCAGGTAAAGCACCACACATTGCCCACCACTGGTACTGTTACACTCTTCCATAGAAAATAAAAGAGGCTTCGGCATAAATGTAAACCCCATAGTAAATAATGTTAAAATAAAAGATTTGAAAGAGTTAAAATATAAATAATAATTATTTAATGTTAATATTTGGGTACAATTGCTACATGTTTATTTATTTACAAAATATGTTATTAACCCTTTTTAAATTAAAAAAATAATGTAACAATAACTTTTATTGAAATATATCCACATTAGTTTCAATTAATTGTATAAATAACTTTAAATGAATGATTTTTAATGCATAGTAAAAATATTTTTGAAACTTTAGGAAGGAATATATTTGTTATTTAAACTTCAGCAAAATAGTTTTAATTTATATAATATATTCACAATCATTTAATTTTTAATTTGAAAACGTTAATTGTGCTTTAGCATTTTTCCATGAGTTATACATTTAAAATAAATATGTAAAATTGATTTACAATAATATTCTACAGAAATATATGTTGCAAACTTTTTTTGAAGTTGAATAAAAGCCTTGCAATACTTTACACAACTGGAGCATCTTCCACTGGAGTGAGTTCTTCCGATGGTAAAGTATAGGGAACTTTCCCCTATATTTTACTATATGGAGACCTCTTCCCCAGGTTCAGAGAACTCCATATTGTAAAGTATAAAGTACTCTGACTTATACTTTACAATACGCAGATCTTGGCAGAGTCTCCCCATTGTAACATATAAGGAACATTTTAAAAGTTTGTTAAACTTGAAAAGGTTAGCAAAAATATTTTTATATTACATAATAATGTACATTACAGCTCTGAGCTGGAGTAATTTAATTTTAGAACCTCCTCCACTGCCTCTTCTATCCCTGGAAACCACCGTTTTGATTCCAGCCAGGACCTTGTTTTGCGACCCCTTAATGGCTTTGGTGCACCAGCTCTATGATCCTCTTTTGGAACAGTTGAGACACCACAATACATCCTCCTTGCAGGAGGAGCCCTCAACCAGTGGTGCTCAGATCATGTCTTCTTCTCCACAACTAAATCAGCATCAGTTTGTCAGTTCAATTTAACTGATGGGAGCCTCGTAAACAATTCTTCTACTGTGTTGTTGTACTGCACTCACTGCTTTCTGCATGCATTAATCTTCATGAGATGCCTGTGCCATAGCTTCTAGCTCCATGACTTCGGAGCAGGCAGCTAGTGTTACTAGATGAATGTAGTCTTCAGTTTTGTCTCTTAGTGGGGTGGTCCGCTGTCTTAGTGCTTGGGGGTGTCATGATAATTATCTGCAGTGTTTCTGACCCCAGCTCTATAGAGTACAATACAGTAGTAATGCTGGACCACCCACGTTTTTGATTTCAGGTGGGAGGGTGGTTGAAACGTGGTGGTGTGGAGATGGAAAGTGGCTTAATGTCAGATATGACTTGGAACTCTTACCAATAGGTTAATAAGTGGAGTTTATGACATCCCCACTTGATGGCCAATTCTTCCAACTCGATTTGGGCATGCCTGGTCTTAGAGTCAGTAAGAGCTCTGCTTGCACATGAGATTGAGTCTTATCTCGTGCTCTTGAACCTGCCTACAGGTTTATCATCCATGATAAGCTATGTGTCCTTCTTGGGTATGCCATTTTTGCTGGAGATGCTCTCCTTTGACACTGATGACCATCAAGCCCACCAAGGAGCTCCATTCCAAAAGGGCATTATTTTCTTAAAGTGATTGCAGAGGCTCAAAAAAAGGTGGGTAGTTTGTGCAGAAATCTGCTGCAGCATTTGCCAATGCCCAGGACACTGGAGCATTGTGGCTTGTAGAGATCCACCATTTGTTCTTCTTTGAGAAGACATATCCAAAGAAGTCTATTTGATTTTCAAAGAGGGAGCACTTGTCCGTTGCCCGTAGACAGTGGTGATGGTCTTCCACTTTCATGGAGTATATGAAAATATTGACACGGATATTGAAGATGGCCTTCTGAAACACCTCAGCCATTGAGAAGATTCAAAAGTTAAAGGGGTACACTGGGACTAAAGGTCCCCTTAGACCCAGTGTACCCCTTATACCCAGGTGCCTCTAGAAGGTGGTTATATACCTGCTGATCAGGTCTTGTAGCAGCTGGTGACAGCCACCATTGAGCTCTAGCTTTGAAACCACTGCACCTCATTAAGGCACACAATTATACTATGAATGGTAGGTGTGATAGGTCACTGCACATCAATGCATAGCCGGACTGCCCCCGGCTGATTTAGCTTGGTGGTGGTGATCACGGGAGAAACGCATAGAGTGGGCCAGAAGGCTTCTCTATACAGTTCACTTTCTCTAGAGATTCCAGTTCCATCTATGCCCTAACAGCCTATATGGAAATGCACTTATCTGAGTCTGAGGACCTAGTTATTGTACATTAAAGTCTCTAGCTTTTGCTTTACAAATGGTCTACCATATTTACAGTGATCACAGATGCCACTCTGTGCATGAGGTTTAAGCTCACAGGTTGAGGAAACAAATTGAGCAACGTCTTCCTCAGGACAGTTTTGGTACTCCCTTACTGTACTCAGGACTATAGCCACGGTGGGCTAAGGCAGGCATTTGGGGGCCAGGCAAGCCTATATTCATATTTCCATCCCACCCCCAAATGACAGAGTCATTGAAAACACAGTTAAAACTCTGCTGTCTTTTAAACAAACTGCATTCACATTTGAATGTAAACAGTCTAATTAGAATAAAAACATGCTGGAGTTCATAAGGTGAAAGAGTAATAAAAATGCCTTCTTGATCTAGTTACATTTGCTGTGAGTTAAATGTCAAGCTATGTCTTCTGACAAATTGCTCCTTATTCTTTTAATGTAAAGATGCTGTTTCATTTTCTTTCTCTGACTGCAAAGTCAGGGAATTTTGTAACGTGAACTGTGTGACAATCTCACTGGGCTAGAGACAGAGCCCTGGAATTATGCAGCAAGAGAGGCACAGATAATGCAGCAAGGTTGGGTAAATTATGCAGCCAGATAATACAAGTTATGTGGCTTAATGTTGCACATTTTATGCTTGAATTACATTATTATTTTGTCATTGTGATGCGTTAGCACTGTCTGAGAAAAGTTTTTACATCAATATCAGTTCCACATATAAACACAGCTACAAACAACTGCAGATGACCAGTCAATCTTTGCAAATGACCTTCCACTGTGCAGCAACACAAGCTGCAGCATTTTTAGTAACTTTTAATCAGTTTGACCTAGAAACAACATCTTTTTGTTAAAATCTGCAGATTAAGCAGCAGATTATGTTTTAAGTAAAAAATGTAGCAAATTCCTAATTATGGGGAAAACACAGTGGCCACAGAAACAGATAATTCCAGTGGCCATGCATACAGGGAGTGTGAAAAGAAAGGCTGCAGGATCCCAAATTTTTTCTAATACACAAAACATGTAGACACCTATAAATGAACTGTACAAATGTGTCCATATAACAGCAGTTGTGAAAGCACAAATGAAGCACATGTTTTGTAATTCATGAGAGTGAATGAAACACAGATATTAATCGGAAAAAACAAATCTTGGTGATGCACAAATGTTAAATATTGTGGTGTATTGCAACATTTGCATAGTGCTTACGACTCCTTTGTGTGGCACTGATGTGTTTACGTACACCTGCAGCAAGCTAAAGTTATAGGGTGGTGCAGTTGGAAGGGTGTTGTCTTTGTTTTGTAATCCCATGTGTGAAGTGTTTTCATGTCATATGTGCCTACCACTGAGGTGTGGTTATCATGTTATGGGGCAGAGAGAAAAGCAGTGTGGTGGATGATGATGTGTGAGAGACACAGACGTACAGCGTATGGGCTTCAGTAAGCTGGCAGCATTGAACAGCTCTGCAGATCCCCTTATGGTATTTCTTATGAAGTGGTCTACTTGGGTGGTTACTGTACTTTTTGTGTATCGTTGTGAGCTTGTGCTGGCGTGGACGGAGGGAAAGAGAAGTGGGGAGATCTGCTGGGATGTGCATTATTTTCATCCCATATCTGAGTGTTATTGTGAAATGTAAACAAAAAGCCACAGCATGCAGAAATTTGGGACCTGCAGTAGTGGACAAGATTAAAGTCCTCAAGTTGCCCCGAAGTGTGTGACAAAATGCTTTAGTTATTCCATGCCTGTTCATTCAGTAATAGCTGATTGACAGGCTGTTCAATAATGGTGATGAACATCCCTCATATAAGATATTTCTTATGTGAACCTGAGAGGTGTAAGTCACAATTATCTGCCCACCACTTAGGGGGTCATTTTGACCCCGGCGGGCGGCGGTCGCCGCCCGCCTGGAGGGAACCGCCATATGGCCGCTCCGCGGTCGAAAGACCGCGGAGGCCATTCTGGCTTTCCCGCTGGGCTGGCGGGCGACCGCCAGAAGGCCGCCCGCCAGCCCAGCGGGAAACCCCTCCCCACGAGGAAGCCGGCTCCGAATGGAGCCGGCGGAGTGGGCATGTGCGACGGGTGCAGTTTGCACCCCTCGCGTATTTCAGTGTCTGCTAGGCAGACACTGAAATACACAGTGGGGCCCTCTTACGGGGGCCCCTGCCGTGCCCATGCCATTGGCATGGGCACGGCAGGGGCCCCCAGGGGCCCCGCAGCACCCCCTACCGCCATCCTGTTCCTGGCGGGCGAACCGCCAGGAACAGGATGGCGGTAGGGGGTGTCAGAATCCCCCATGGCGGCGCAGCAAGCTGCGCCGCCATGGGGGATTCCAAGGGCAGCGGTAAACCGGCGGGAGACCGCCGGTTTACCCTTTCTGGCCGCGGCAGAACCGCCGCGGTCAGAATGCCCTTTGGAGCACCGCCGGTCTGTCGGCGGTGCTCCCGTGGCCGGTGACCCTGGCGGTCACCGGCCGCCAGGGTCTGAATCAGGACCTTAGTGTTTTGGTATTAGTATTAACGTGGTCCAAAAATGTTATATATGAAACTACAAAACTATATACTACCCTGGTAAACCACAGGCTAACCCTCCTTAATTTGCCCTCCTATCGAGAGTAGTTTGCTGGCTGGGTTGTTTCCAATATGTGGACTGTAAGCTGAAGATTGTGTTCGAGGATGTGACTGTCTTTCCCGGTTCTGTTCAGTTGCTAGAATGTGTGGTGGTGCGGTTGTCTTGGAACTAATCATTTTTTCAACTGTCTTGTGAAGTTACATGTTCCTGAATGCTTTGAACACCTGTTGTGTGTGAGTTCTGGAGCATGTCAGCTTGCACTTCCAAAGCAGTGTCTCCTACAGATTTCTTAAGGTTAGGTGGTATGACAATAAGAGGTGCAAGCCTGGAGCGCAGTGTCCTGTTTTGTTTGCATTGCTTGATCTTAGCTTGTACATAAAGAGGTAATTTTCCTTGGAAGCTCTGTGGTCAATGCATAGGGCCTTGAACATTGTCCTTCTTCATGTGAGTAGCCAGTGGAGTGATTCCAAGTCTGGGGTCATGTGTTCTCTTTGGTAAAGGTGGAGAACAATTCTTGCAAAAGCATTTTGGATGAGCTGTATTTTGCATATGATAATTGCGTGCACATCAAGGTACAGCCTGCTGTCAAAGTCAAACTGGGAGACTACAAGTGTGAGGATAGCTTGCAGTGTCTGTAGGCATCCAAGGTACAGGAGGATATTTTCACTGTGTAGAAATATATAATACAAGAGGGAAACCCAACATACTCTCTGGGTTGCAATATAAATGGGTAAGGATGCCAACAAGCGATTCAATTCTTGTGCTATTGATTATTATCTAGTTATTTAACATTGTCGGTAAATGGGAATTCAAATCAATTCAACAATCAAGCACATACTTCACATGAAAAAAGAATCCCTACTACAGGACTTTTGTGTAAAACATGTATTTCACAAAAATAGCCTCACATCTAATATGACATCAAATGATGTTCACAAAACTGAAAGAAGGGTTTGTGTAACATGAATGTAACAGTATGTTGACAGTGTCCATACAGTTTTAGACCTTTTTTGTACTAACATCTGTCAACATACTCAAGGCCATCTTCAAGTTATGATTGTGACTGGCAAAAAGTAATCACAGACAGATGCAAGGTTATATGATATACATCCCTGCAGACCCTCGACTAAAGAACATTTTGTGATTTTTATATACTGTAATTTAAGATCTATGTAGAATGTGCTTTTCCAAATGCATTGACACCTCTGAAATTCTAATTTATGCTCATAGATAATGAGGCTCTAAGTAAATAAGGTACTAAATGAATAATATTAGGAGAACATTTGGGGAAGCGCTTTTAGTGAGAGAAGTGTGGGAACACTGGGTGGTAGGAATTTTCTGGATCCTCACAGATTCTTTGTTTCACAGATAGATGAGGAAAATCTGTGATTTAGCCAAAGTTTGGTGTCTGAAGGGCATCCTGGGTAAGAAAATTTATTGGGATCCACGCAAACCACATCACCAAAGAATACCTTAGGAGCCTGTTTTCCAGAAATGTTTAGACCTGTCTGATTAGTGGGTGCCAACCGATCCATGGCCCGACAGCTTCACTTCGCCAACCTTGCCCTCGCCACCGTCCTAAGTATCCACGGAACAACCACCAGTGGCAGATCATTCTCGCACCACGCCGCAAAGACGTGAAACACTCTTCCCACCCACCTGCATCAGACCAAGGACCTCCTTACCTTCAGGAGACATCTCAAGACTTGGCTGTTCGAGCAGTAGCAGTCCCACACCCCTCAGCGCCTTGAGACCCTCACGGGTGAGTAGTGCGCTTTACAAATTCCCTGACTGACTGATTGATTGAATGATTGGCCTAAATACCGCAGTTACCCATGTCACCAGAATGGGTCAATTTGCATGACAAAATCTTGATGTTTCCTTGTGCCAAATGGGAGGCTTTTCCTTCCACAGGCGATAGACCAGTCACATGAAGTGGGGTTTTATTGTTATTGGGATAAGTATAGGAATGCTGTTTGGTAAGATATTTTTGAATAACCACAGATTCCGTTAGTGAGGTCTGCTTTCACTTTTGGTTTTCTGTGTAACGATGGCAAACACAGCATGCTGTGCACTACAACAAAACAAAAAATCAAACTCAGGATTCGTAGGAAGCATTTCCCTTGCATTCCATCTTTGGTTTCTGAGCAGAAAATATTTTGGGTTAATGTTTTACCAAAAACATTTTTTCCAGTACTGTGGATGACCCTATGAAGTCAGGAATATGATGGTCAATCACATTGCACTAACATAGGGCTTCTTCATTCCTATGAGGCCAATTCATTAATTTATTCTTTCCCAGGAGGCCCCACAGGATGGTAGGCTTCGGGGACTGAGGAAAAGTGAAAAGCACAATGGTCAAAGGAAGGTACCTGGTGCTGCTCATAGCCATGCACAGTCAAAAGGCTGTGTCAGTTGCCACACATGGCCCATGAAAAAGATGTCTAGAGAGAGAATAGAAGCTATTGAGAAGTACGGAGGAGGTAAAAGAGAAAATAGAGAGAAGAGGCTCTAGGAAAGGAGAGAAGACTGATGGGAAAAAAGGAGAGTAAACAGAAAAAGCATTAGAGAGGCCAGGAGAGACAGGAATGGGAAAATAGATGCAAAAGTAAACAGAAATAGGATAGGTAGTGGGGAAAAAATTGAGAAAGGCAGTTGGGACATAGATCGGCAGACTGGGAGAGACTAGAGAAAGTAATAGAGAGCCTAAGGGATAAAAATTAGATCTAGATACACATGGAGAAAAGTTGACTAGAAATTGTAAGATGAATTAACAAATTATCATGTTTTGGCTAATACACCTGGCCCAATATGATTTTGATGCACAATTTTGCACTTTATTTTTTAAAAGGGATTTTAATGTAAGATCCAAAAATCACTTTGCATAGCGGTCTTTAAAGTCCTAATAGGATATAACCATTGTTACTTGATCCACATTGCATTTTGGAAATTGCTTAAAAGTGGCACACTTTTGTTATTTGTTAATATATATCCTTGTTACAAAATGATGATGGCTACTAGTTCAATGCATATCAACCGTGTCTCCATTTTCTGGTATACTTACTGAGATGTCTATTAAGGAGGTGATTTGGCTTTATAGTACATTTAAATACGGCAGTCTCTTAACTGTTCTATAACACAAAGCTTGAATTTATCTGTGCCTGCAGTAACTACATATTTTCTATTTTTAGTAAACATAACAAGCTTCCATGCCTTCTATATTTACCACTCAGAAAGGTACATGCTCGTTCAAGCAATGTTAGCTACAAAGAGGATGTCACTTTGAGGGTTCAATTCTATGCAAGGAGACAACTTCATGTGAAAGAATGGAAAATGTTCACAATTCTGGAAGTGGAGGATTCTGTATCATCCAAATGGGAGGTACTATGCAAGCAGTACCAACGAGAGATGTTATTGCAGGGCAGGATCCTATAGGCTAGAAGCAAACCATAAAATACCTCTCAGTCTTAGAGACTGTGCTGCCATTCCATCTATGGGTTCTATAACTGGAGAAGTAACTCTTCCAGGCCAAAGGCATGAAATGGATCCATTCTGGGCTTACACAGTTACCTATTCTTTACCATGCCCACCTGTTGCTGGTCTATGTCTAACAAAGGTCTCCTTCTGTACAGCACTTTTCTCATAAACTGTATTATGAGGGATGTGTGCTAATCTCAGTGCCTGCTTCAAGTCCATGCTGTTTTGACTGGTGTATTTGAACACATGTACACTAACTGTCCACCTTTTGTCACAACCTTTTAGTGAAATTCATGTATGGGGCGGTGGGGCTCTGAGTTGAGGCCAGCTTTTTTTTTAAAAAAAGGAACTTCATAAGCATTACTTTTAAAAAAAAGGAACTTCATAAGCATTACATTTCCCAAAACAGTTTAGAAAATATGAAAAGTTGTAAGTTACCATATTTTACAACTTTACACATCTCTACGTTAAATCCCATCTGAGTGATAGGATTTAAAATTGGATTGTGGAAAGTTGATTGAGTGTGTTTAAATATTTGCTTTAAAAGAATCATCATATTCGTTCACATAGAATCATGGGGTGTGCATGCTGATTATCAAAAGCAGATTAGCAATAGAACAGAGGGAGTCATTGTTAGAAATGGGGTCTTTGGTTGGCAGTCAGGTTACCCCCTGTCTAAGCAAGGACCCCACTCTAGTCAGTGTAAGTCACACACAATCCAAATTATCCTGTGCCCACCCTCCGGTAGTTTGGCACTGAGCACTCAGGGTTAAGTTAGAAGGCAATGTTTAAAGTATTTGTGCAATAAATCATACAATAACACCATATAGCACCACAAAAATACACTTCACACTGGATAGAAAAATATATTATATTTATCCAGATAAATGCAGGTCAAAACGATTAAAATGCAATAAGTATATGTTGAGATATCACTTTAAAAGTGATATAAAGTGTCTTAAGTCTTTTAAAAGCAATCAAAGTCTCCTTCAGGCACAAAGTAGCTGGTTCACATGCAAAATCTCAGCAAAGAACCGCAGAAGAGGAGATGCGTGGAAACAAAGGGGTGTGCGCCGATTTCTCGGGCCGCACTCGGCGATGCGTCATTGAATTTTCACGCAGGGACGGTTGTGTTTTGCTTTCCGGCACTCGGTCATAGATCCACTTCGGGTTGAGGGGTTTTCGGATGCCCCAGGGACGATGCATGGATTTCCTGCCCTGGCAGGATGAAGTCACAGGAGCTGCATCGATTCGGTGGGTGTTACGTCAACTTTCTACCGTATGGCAGGCGCTGCATTGATTCCTCTCTGGAAGTCAGGCTGCATTGTTCCGGCTCAGCTGTGCGTTGATCTGGTGGGCTGTGCGTCGAATTTTCGGGCCCTACACTGCGTAGATCTTCTTGATGCAAAGTTGGGCTGCATTACTCTGGTTCGGCGTGCAGTAAATCTTTCACCGCAGTGCAGGCTACGTGTCGTTTCTGGCAGGCTGTGCGTCAAATTTCACAGCACAAGGAGTCCTTCTTGCAGAGATGAAGTCTTTTTGGTGCTGAGACTTCAAGAAACAGGAGGAAAGCTCTATGCAAGTCCTCATTCATTCCATCTTCACCACGCAATGGGAATTGCTGTACTGTATTATTTTGGCTCATCACCTGACCTGTGACCTGCTGAGGAAGCATCGCCTGTTGCTGTCCCATTGGAGCCATTGGTAGTTGCATTTGCTGTTTAGGTACCATGGAAACCTGCTGTTGCACTTGCTGCATTTGCGCTGGTTGAACACGCAGCATTTGCATTTGCTGCATGGGCTGTAACCCTTGCATCTGAACCAAGTTATTTTGGAAGTTCGGGTTTTGATTTCTTAATTTTGGACCTCTCATATTTTGCAATGTACCGACATTAGTGCTTTGTTGAACAACACCATCCTGCACCACATTCGGGCATTCCCGCTTCCAATGCCCAACGCCCCGCATGCGTGAAATGGTGACATCTTTTTCATCCTTTGTGCGCAATTTTGAACCACAACAGTATTCAAGTCTGGACCGCGATTCACAAAACCTCGACCTCGACCTCTCGGTTGTGCCTGAAACACACCATTCCCTTGCGGTTGCTGCTGTATCATCTGCTGAATTCCAAAATGTATGAGGGGAGCCCCCATGTTAGCCTATCAAGGGAGCAGGCCTCACAGCATTGTAAAAACAAATTTAAGAGTTTTACACTACCAGGATATGTAAACTACACAGGTACATGTCCTGGCTTTTGCCAACACAGCACCTTGCCCTATGGGTTACCTAGGGCATGCCTTAGGGGTGACCTATATGTAGAAAAAGGGAAGTTTTAGGCTTGACAAGTACTTTTAAATTCCAAGTCTAATTGGCAGTGAAACTGCACACACAGGCCTTGCAATGGCAGGCCTGAGACAAGGTTAAGGAGCTACTTAAGTGGGTGGCACAATCACTGCTGCAGGCTCACCACTGGCATTTAATCTACAGGCCCTGGGCACATGTAGTGCACTTTACTAGTGACTTATAAGTAAATTAAATGGTCCAATTGGGTATGATCCAATGTTACCATGTTTAAACGGAGAGAGCATATGTACTTTAGCAATGGTTAGCAGTGGTAAAGTGCGCAGAGTCTTAAAACCAGAAAAAACAGTATCTAAAAAGTTGAAGAAGGCAGGCAAAATGTTTGGGGAGGCCACCCTAAGGCTGTCAAGTCTAACAGTCGTCATGACCCCGGCAGTCAGAGATAATGTGGTGTAGTACCGCCAACAGGCTGGCGGTACTTACAGCCACATTATGACATTGCCAATGTACCACTCCGACCGCCATGCCAGTAGCAGCCACTGGGCTTGAGATAAGAATTTATTATCCACAGGGCTGGAGATTAGCACTATTGTACTGCCGGCTGTCATGACCCTGCTTACCACCATGGTTTTCGTAACGTTCCTTCCCTGTCACTGATAGGATGCCCCCGCCCCCTAACACTCCACAGATGCCCCCCACCCCCCTTCATCCACACTCACCCTCCCTTCCAACCTCCCCCATACACCCACACACACACATTCATTCACACAGACATACATGCATACATACACACATGCATCCATTCATTCATGCACACATCTGTACACACATTCACACTGACACACAGACACATATTGACATTTCGATGCATACACACACTCACACACATGCATACACGCATGCAAGCAAGACTACACATACATTTGCATTCACGCACACACTCACACACTCATGCACACACCCACACACACACAACACCCCTCACCCCCTCCCCTTCCGGAAACCCGACTTACCCGAATTCAGGGGGTCTTCTGCCAGGTGACAGGATGGGGCGTTGCTACCGCTAGCAGAACACTGCCAGGCCGTATTATTTTTCATAAGATGGCTGGCGGCGGTCTACTGCCGTGGCGCTGTTGGTGGTAACAGCGCCACCTTACCACCATCCACCAGTATGGCCACAGACGGATTTCAGTGCTTCTTGTGGCCAAAATCCAGCTGTGGTCATAATTTGGTGAATGGATGGTAGTCGCGGCGATGGTCTTTTGGCAGCTGTCGCTGCGGCGGTAGGCGTTTTTTCCCGCCAAATACATAATGAGGGCCAGAATATCCAGGACAGGATATCCAATCTAAAAAGTTGACGGGCAAGTAGGTATACATTTTCTATGCCTTACTCCACATATATGTACCTATGTGATACATATCTTCAATGTATGTAGATGTGGCATTAGGAATAGTAGATATCTACTTCTCTATATGCACCTACCTTTTGATAGTATGTCTTCAATATTCTTGTGCCATGATATGATTGTAATATTCTTGTGGTTAATATTTAGTAGTTGTAGGAAGTTGGCTCTGTATGTACTATTTCAAAGTAAGAAATACCATGCACAGAGTCCAAGGGTTCCCCTTAGAGGTAAGATAGTGGCAAAAAGAGATAATTCTAATGCTCTATTTTGTGGTAGTGTGGTCGAGCAGTAGGCTTATCAGAGGGTAGTGTTAGGCATTTGTTGTACACACACAGGCAATAAATGAGGAACACACACTCAAAGACAATTCCAGGCCAATAGGTTTTTATATAGAAAAATATATTTTCTTAGTTTATTTTAAGAACCACAGGTTCAAGATTTACAAACAATACTTTAAATGAAAGGTATTTCACTTAGGAACTTTAGGAACTTTGAATTAGCAAAATAGCATATACAGTTTTCACACAAATGGCAATAAGCTATTTTAAAACTGGACACAGTGCAATTTTCAACAGTTCCTGAGGGAGGTAAGTGTTTGTTAGTTTTGCAGGTGAGTAAACCACCTACAGGGTTCAAAGTTGGGTCCAAGGTAGCCCACCGTTGGGGGTTCAGGGCAACCCCAAAGTTACCACACCAGCAGCTCAGGGCCGGAGAGGTGCAGAGGTCAAAGTGGTTCCCAAAACACATAGGCTTCAATGGAGAAGGGGGTGCCCCGGTTTCAGTCTGCCAGCAGGTAAGTACCTGCGTCTTCGGAGAGCAGACCAGGGGGGTTTTGTAGGGCACCGGGGGGGACACAAGTCAACACAAAAAGTACACCCTCAGCGGCACGGAGGGCGGCCGGGTGCAGTGTGCAAACAGGCATCGGGTTTGCAATGTAGTTCAATGGGAGACCTAGGGGTCTCTTCAGCAATGCAGGCAGGAAAGGGGGGGGCTCCTCGGGGTATCCACCACCTAGGCAAGGGAGAGGGCCACCTGGGGGTTGCTCCTGCACTGGAGGTCGGATCCTTCAGGTCCTGGGGGCTGCCGGTGCAGTGTCCTTACCAGGCGTCGGGTTCTTAGAAGCAGGCAGTCGTGGTCAGGGGAGCCTCTGGATTCCCTCTGCAGGCGTCGCTGTGTGGTTCAGGGGGGTCAACTCTGGCTACTCACGGGCTCGCAGTCGACGGGGAGTCCTCCCTGTAGCGTTGTTTCTCCACAAGTCGAGCCGGGGGCGTCGGGTGCAGAGTGCAAAGTCTCACGCTTCCGGCAGGAAACGTGTGTTCTTTCAAAGTTGCTTCTTTGTTGCAAAGATGCTTCTTTCTTGGAACAGAGCCGCTGTCCTCGGGAGTTATTGGTCCTTTTAGATGCAGGGTAGTCCTCTGAGGCTTCAGAGGTCGCTGGACCCTGTGGAACGCATCGCTGTTGCAGTTTTCTTGAAGTGGGGAGACAGGCCGGTAGAGCTGGGGCCAAAGCAGTAGGTGTCTCCGTCTTCTCTGCAGGTTTTTCAGATCAGCAGTCCTTCTTCGTCTTAGGTTGCAGGAAACTAGTTTCCTAGATTCTGGGGAGCCCCTAAATACTGAATTTAGGGGTGTGTTTAGGTCTGGGAGGGCAGTAGCCAATGGCTACTGTCTTTGAGGGTAGCTACACCCTCTTTGTGCCTCCTCCCTGAGGGGAGGGGGGCACATCCCTATTCCTATTGGGGGAATCCTCCAAAATCAAGATGGAGGATTTCTGAAGGCAGGGGTCACCTCAGCTCAGGACACCTTAGGGGCTGTCCTGACTGGTGGGTGACTCCTCCTTGTTTTTCTCATTATCTCCCCTGGACTTGCCGCCAAAAGTGGGGGCTGTGTCCAGTGGGCGGGCATCTCCACTAGCTGGAGTGCCCTGGGGCATTGTAACACGAAGCCTGAGCCTTTGAGGCTCACTGCTAGGTGTTACAGTTCCTGCAGGGAGGAGGTGTGAAGCACCTCCACCCAGAGCAGGCTTTTGGTTCTGTCCTCAGAGAGCACAAAGGCCCTCACCACATGGGGTCAGAAACTCGTCTCTCAGCAGCAGGCTGGCACAGACCAGTCAGTCCTGCACTGATCAATTGGGTAAAATACAGGGGGCATCTCTAAGATGCCCTCTGTGTGCATTTTTTAATAAATCCAACACTGGCATCAGTGTGGGTTTATTATTCTGAGAAGTTTGATACCAAACTTCCCAGTATTCAGTGTAGCCATTATGGAGCTGTGGAGTTCGTTTTTGACAGACTCCAGACCATATACTCTTACGGCTACCCTGCACTTACAATGTCTAAGGTTTTGCTTAGACACTGTAGGGGCATAGGGCTCATGCACCTATGCCCTCACCTGTGGTATATTGCACCCTGCCTTAGGGCTGGAAGGCCTGCTAGAGGGGTGACTTACCTATGCCAAAGGCAGTGTGAGGTTGGCATGGCACCCTGAGGGGAGTGCCATGTCGACTTAGTCATTTTCTCCCCACCAGCACACACAAGCTGGCAAGCAGTGTGTCTGTGCTGAGTGAGGGGTCCCTAGGGTGGCATAAGACATGCTGCAGCCCTTAGAGACCTTCCCTGGCATCAGGGCCCTTGGTACCAGGGGTACCAGTTAAAAGGGACTTACCTGGGTGCCAGGGCTGTGCCAATTGTGGAGACAATGGTACATTTTAGGTGAAAGAACACTGGTGCTGGGGCCTGGTTATCAGGGTCCCAGCACACTTCTCAGTCAAGTCAGCATCAGTATCAGGCAAAAAGTGGGGGGGTAATTGCAACAGGGAGCCATTTCCTTACAGTAGTATAGCCAGTATTTGGGGAAGGAAGCACCTAAAGGGCACAGCTTTAACGTATGGACATAGCTGAGGGCCATTCCCCCCTACCAACATACTTCTGGCTACGGGCCTGACTGTACTAAACTTGACAGTGAATGTCCAGAATTTGCTGAATATCAGTCAAGTGTTACCCAATCTTCAATTTGGTGTCCAACCTTCAGTACACCTGTAATGTGCTTCAAATATAATGGAGGAACGGGCATAGTAAGTATATCGGTCAGCCCATTGTGGTCATTGAAGCTTGTAGCTATTAGAGGTTGCTGGCTTACATGTACCCTGTGGAAGTAATTTCCCTTGCATTAATTATCCTGAAAATTAACCACACACAGAATTGACCGTCCCTTCTATATGGTATTTTCTGATGAACACTAGGTAGCAAGGTCCAACGTACTGATGCAGAATGCTCACTGCCTTCAACTTCGTGGGCTGGTTACCACAGTAGACCCTTTGTTCATCTACCTTCCTAGATGGTGTTGAAGTGTTAATCACTTGTTTTGGCCCCTTGATCCATGTTCGGCACTTCCACACATAAATTATCTATAATGTAACTGATGGGGGCCCATCCACTATCAGTCCAGATAAATTGCAAGTCAAGAGTTATTGCACATGTCTCCTGTGGCAGGGGGCTTGTAGCAGACTCCTCCCTGGGGGTATTGATAGATCACAGCTTCTGCACCTTCCGTGTGTTAGAGATCCTAATTAATGACTTTCATTATGGTCTTGTCCCTACAATATACATGGTGTTCTCGGAGTGTGGGGTTTTGTCTATGATTTGTTTTCCCAAATCAAGTTGTTCCATTATAATCCTAATTATTTGTTCATATGACCATTAATACCCTAGTTAGAGCTCTATATGTATGGTGGTGATGGTACTGATAATTCATTTCATCATCATATGCTGTGTAGTATATGTGGTCAGATGTTGACATATGGCATATATTTACAATCCCACTATGGTGATGCATTAATCCAACAAAAAACCCATGTCTACAGATACCATCATAGTTTTACTGACCTTTCTTAAATGGTCCATAAAACATTAATTCTGTACACTTTTTCTGCCCAAGTCGCAAGTTCTCAATTTCACTCATTTCATTTAAACCATTTCCCACTGCTGGTACTTCCATTTATAATGGCCCTTAGAGCAAATGTCCTCTCATCAGAAACGAGGGAGATCATGGGAGCATATGTCCCAAGCTCAGTTAAGGGAAGCCTTGCTATCAGCCTCGCTAACTCTCTCAGGCCCTGTTGACCAAGATCTTTAGCTGGTGGATAATTGTTTTTCTGAAGCTCTTGATCGTGTGGCCACGGTGAAATCGATGTCCCAGAGCCACTCTAGGCGATCTGCCCATTGGTTTACAGATGCCTTACTTGAGGAAAGGGCAAATGTAAGCAGTTGGAACACAGGTGGCATTCTGCTTTGTGTACAAAAAGGCATTGCCCAGCTTTCGTAAATCCTCCCATAGAGCTCAGAAAGAGCTTACTGAGGTTTCAATTGTTGAGGCTGCTAATAAACCTCAGGCTCTCTTCAGCCTTGTCAACTCCTTTCTCTTCCCAAGGGTGATGCAGTACTCCCTTCTCACCTTCTGTTCACCTGTGTGAGGAGCTCTCTGATTTCTTTGTGAATAAAATGAAAGCAATTTATGATCAGGTCCCCAACCTGGACACAACGGAAGGTACCTTAAAAAGTGGCCGCCTAATGTCCTGGTGTTGTGAGGTTTTGAGCCACTTTCATTAGAAGAATCTGCCATGCTCCTGGCAAACTGTAAATCCTGCTCACCCCAGGATTATTGCCCCTCCATCCCATATTTTGAAACCTGTCCTGCCATTCTTACTAAACTTTTGAATGCCTCATTGGAGTTGACTACTGCTCCAAATAGGTGGAAACAGGCCCTCCTCCTTCCTCTGCTAAAAAAGTAATGCAGATCTCAAATTAGTCAGTAGCTTAAGACTGATTTGCCTCCTGCCAGCAGTAGTTAAGATGCTGGAGAAGATGGACAATAAAGAAATCTGCAGATTTCTAGAATCTAACGCCTTCCTCCATGACTCGCAATCTGGCTTCTGGCCTGGTTACAGCAATGAGTTCACCCTATTGGAAGTTTCCAAATTCATCAAGATCAACCTTGATGTAGGTGCATCAGCAATGGTCATTCTTTTAGATTTATCATCAGCTTTCAACACGGTCTTACACCCCATACTGCTGGACTGACTAGGGAAGATTGGAATTTTAAGTAACGCGCTGGATTGCATCAAAATGTACTTAGAGGATAGGTTGCAGGTGGAGTTCTTGTGCCCTTTTTCTCAGGTCCCAGGCTTCTCAAGTATTGGGTCTACCTGGAACTCCTGGCCAAGCTGGATGAAGCATGGAGTACCAAGGTAATTTCTTACACTGATGACAAGCATCTTCTACTCTCTTTTTAGGATTCAGCTCTTGACACCTTTAAGTCCATCAAGGATAGCCTCATAGCAGTAGGTGATTGGATCACCAAAAGCCACCTTAAACTTAATTCGAATAGGTCGGAAGTTCTCTTTTTAGCACAAGTTTGGTCCCAGACCCTCTCAGCTGGTGGCTGTTTGACCTGGGGGCTTGACCCTCTACCTCTTCCTGTGTCAAAAATGTGGGCATCAAATGTGAACCTCACGTCAAAGTAGTCTTTGCTAGCTGCTTTCCTATGCTCAGGTCCCTGATAAGGATGCTTTATCCAGTACCTGTGGCATCCCATAAGGCTATTGCTCATGCCATAGGCACTTCCAAATTGGACTACAGCAACAGTCTTTACCTGGTCGTGCCAGCCTACTTTCTGCAACGGCTGAAGATTATTCAAATGCATGATATTTGGTCTGCCTGTCATTCACCTAAAGTTTGGAAACCCTATATTACTTGCCAAAATGCAGAAGCACCTCATTCTTAAGGCCCCAAAAAGTAAATTGTGTCCACTCATCTGCACCAGCTGCACCAACTCCTTGTAATCAACTGCATAAAATTCAAGGCTCTAATCTTCACTTATATAGCTTGGAGAATAAGGGCACTCCATATTTGTGATCCAGATTCAAGGTCAGTCATCAGAGGAGATCCCTCTGGTCTAATTCCCAGAGGTTCCTGCACATCCCAAGAGTTCACAGGACTAGGCATGGTGGGAGATCCTTTACCTTTCTGACAGCTAAACTTTGGAATGCACTGCCATCCTCCCTTTGCTTTGCTTCCTCAGAAAAGATCTTTAGGAAAAGCTTAAAGACCCAACTGTTCACTATGTAGTACTGATGCCTAGTATGCCAAGGTGTTTTTTGTGAGGTCCAGCTGCAAGAGCCAGGACACTTCGTAGGGAGTAGCCAAGCACTCTATAAATGCCTTCGCATTGTATTGAATCGTAAAGGATCATTATTGCTTCCTTCCTGAGCAGTGTGTGCGCCTTGTACTTCCTTTGTCCTAACTACTTCTAGCACTGTCCGTGTGAGATCCAGTTTGGGGTGCATTTATTTTCCACAAAACGTTTGACTAATGGTGCAATCATGCATTTACATCTTATGCGTAGATTTGAGCTGGACAATCCTCACCTTCACTTCTTAACTTGTTTTTCCCCACATGCACAAGATCACAGGAGTATGTGAGACATAGGACACATTGCTGGTGCTTTATGATTTGCTTTTAAGGTAGTGTTTTCATTAAGGGATGCTCTCAGAAATACCTTCCATCACAAAGCAGGGTGTTTGTGTGATGTGCCTACCTCATTTGCTAACATTTAGGGTTCCTTTGTGCCGTATTTGTAAAGACAGAAGGAATTCCATATGTTTTTCCCTTCAAATGGCACCAATGAGAAAAGGGCATATGCCAGTTTGCATGTATATCATCAGCAGATAAACTTAATTGTTGATGTTTTCTGTCATATCCAATGCATCACTGTCTTCTGTTAATTCCTTACAACCCCAAACATCAAAAACACATCTAACTAAGCGCTCTGAATGTCAAAGACTTTTGATTCGTACAACTGTGGGACACATTCCATTAACTTTTCCTGATCAGAAATAGCTTTATAAACTGTTGCACTCCAGTATTGAGCAATTGCTGAACTTCATAATTGATGGTGAAGACATTAGCTGCGAGAAGCACTATGCCAAACTGAATCTTTTATGATAAATAGTTCAGTTATTAATAGCGCAGCACATACTTCATTTCAAAATGAAACGAAAATGCTGAAATTGAAGTACATTACTCAAGACATGATTCTCAAAGGAATATCACTCAATAATATAATATTATACTTTAAACTGCAAATGTTGGAGGGCTCACTCTTATTACATGGATAAGAAAGGGGCATTAAAGGCAGAACTATAGACAACTACTCTTACTTTTATAACCCGGGTCTGTACTTCTGCTGTGGGAATAGAAGCCAGTCCAGAATATAATACAAATGGAACATTAATAATCCTGTTTCTCACTGGCCAACAATCTGATTTGATATTGTTTTTTTCCTCTATAGAACTGTGGACTGTTTCTTGAGGTAATAGAACAGATCAACGTGATCTTTGATCTCGGACCTGCTGTCAACTCTTTATCAGGTAACGCTTAAAGTTGGTCATGCACTAAGGCCCTCATTACAACCCTGGCGGGCGGTGTTAAAGTAGCAGACATACCGCCAACAGGCTGGCGAAAAAAAAAATGGAATCACGACCATGGCGGAAACCGCCAACATAGACGGCCACTTTAACACTCCGACCGCCACGGCGGTAGAAACAAACACCGCGGCGGTCACCACCAACAGACAGGTGGAGGACAAAGTACCGCCCACTGTATTTCGACACGCCTATCCACCACCTTTTTCCGGGGCGGAACCAACGTTATCAAAACCACGGCGGAAACAGTACACAGAAGGGAAACCCCTCACCTCTCGACACCCAACGAGGAACCAGGATGCCTTGGAGCCCGAGTTACACGTCCTGCCCATGCTGGTCTTCCTCCTGCTGTATCAGGAGCAGGACAGACGATGTTAATGGCCATGGTGAGTACTGCACCTACAACACAGGGGAGGGGGGAGGGAAAAGAGTGACACACTCACGCAACACACAACCCCCACACCCCCACCCACAACACCATACTTACAAATACATGCAGCAACATTACATATACACCCCCTCACCTCCTGGAAGAACGCAAGGACAAAATTAAATGATTGTAATGAGTGTAATCATGAAAAATCAGATAGTGAAAGTTAAAAAATCTGTATATACAAATATGTACACCAACTACACAAGTCCAGATAGTGTACCAATCATTGTCCGTTGACCAGTGGTCCCAAAATGCATCGGCGAAGCCCACACAAGATGCCTGACTCGAAACGGAGAGAACACTGCTGGGGCATCAGATCGAAATTAAACAGGCACCTCAGGGGGAAGGGGAGGGGGGCACCTCAGCCGGATGAATGCACAACGCCACTGCTGCACGAGGGGGCTCCATGCCCATTGCTGTATCCTGGGGAGTGCAAAGCCACAGTCTCTCAAGTCTTTCCAGTGGGTGGTTTGCCCACTGCTCTATCCTGGGGAGTGCAAAGCCACAGTCTCTCAAGTGGATAACAATCTCCACTGGTTCTGGAGTGCTTCATCCTGCCAAGGACAGAGGTAGTGGATGCTTTTTGCCACTGGTTCTGGAGGGGGCTTGGTGCCCAGAGTGCTTCATCCTGCCAAGGACAGAGGTAGTGGATGTGATTCTCCACTGGTTCTGGAGGGGACTTGGTGCCCAGAGTGCTGCATCCTGCCAAGGACTGAAGTAGTGAATGTGATTCTCCACTGGTTCTGGAGGGGGCTTGGTGCCCAGAGTGCTCCACATGCAATGTGGCTGGCCCTATTACCTCACATGGGTGTGTGTGCCACGAGATTGCCTAGGAACAGGTAGCATGATAGGCCATGGAGGCAGAGACATACCCCACCCTGCTGCAGCTTCGCCTTCCAACTGCAGGTGCAAACAGTGATGAGAGTCATGCCTCATGGAAGCTGGGTAGGGTCCAGGAAGTCTCCTCCAGCCTTGGACAGCTGCCCACAGGGGATGGTAGCCATGTCAGCTGTGGTGCCACTGTCCGAGCACGTCGCGGGGCTGGCGTCGGTGCTGGGCTGGGACCTGGAAAGCCTGGCCCTAGGGGAAGGATGGGGGGAGGTGTAGGGAAGAGGTCAATGTTAGCCAGGAAAAGCTTCTTAGACACACTGGCATGGGAAGATGGAGGGGGTTTGGGAGTGGAGTAAGAGGTAGTGGTTGTAGGAGGTGTACGTTTGCTGAATTTGAGTGAAGGTGCATGGGCCGGAGGCTGTTGTGAGGTGACGGCTGTTGGGCGGATGTGTGCCTGTGTTTGTGTACTTTGGGAGGAGGGCTCACAGACACACTGGGAGAGGAGACTGGGGATGTGTGAATGGCAGTGGGGGTGGTGATTGCACATAAGCAGTGTGTGGTGATGGGCGTGCTGGTGATATAGGTAGTGACTGAGGATGTAGTGCATGCAGGTGTGAGTGGAGACGAGACAGTGAGGGAGGATGAGGACGTGTAGGAGGGGGACACAGAGGAGGCAGTGGATGTTGGTGTGTCTGCACTGGGCTGGTGCTTGTGTGAGTGCTTGTGGGATGTGTGGTGCTTATGTTTGCCATGTCCACTCTTGTGTGTTGATGAGTGTGCATGCTGGTCTGATGGTGTGCTTGAGATAGGCTGACAAACAGGGGATTGGGTCTGGGTGGAGGAAGTTGGACGGGGGAGGCTGGACACAGGGACAATGGCTGCCATTAGTGCTGAGGCCAGAGCCTGAAATGCTCTCTGTTGGGCCGCCTGCCCAGAATGAATGCCCTCCAGGTATGCATTTGTTTGTTGCAAATGCCTCTCAACACCCTGGATGGCATTCAAAATGGTAGATTGCACAACAGTGAGGGATCTCACGAGGTCAATAGCCTCCTCCCTGAGGGCAGCAGGGCTAACTGGGGAAGGGGCTGAGGTGCCTGGGGCGAAGGAGATGCCCACCCTCCTGGGTGAGCGGGCACGGACACACACTGAGGGGCTGCTGGGAGGGCAGTGCTGTTAGGCGGGGTGACGGCTGTACCTGCTGATGCGGTGGGCACAGAGGTGCCCGCCACTGCAAGGGAGCTCCCATCAGAGGAGGAGTCGCTGTCGCTGGTGTATGCTCCTGTCCCCGTTGTGGAGCTCTGATCGCCAGATGATTCTAATGAACGCAAGAACAGGGAGACAAAGCAAAAAGGGGGGGAAGACAGAAGAAACACATGTTCAGTGCATGCAACACCACTACCGTTGGCGGACACAACACACAGGGAGCAGCCCTATGCAGTAAGCCATGCACTAACAGTTCCTAGCAAATTCACATGCCCATGGGGGAAGAGGCCTAAGCCCAATTGCTGCACACCTGGAAGTCACACAAACCTGACTAGGTGTAGATGGCTATTACCAGTAGTGGGGTTGGGGTGCCACAGAGCTTGCCTAACAAGGGACCTAGCCTACCAAGTTCGCCCTGGCCTAGGGGAACCCACATCCCACTTTGACCACTCAGACATCTCGTAAAGCACACAGAGTTAGCTGAATTAGAGTGTACTCACCCCCTTGTGGCTGTTGTGATGCCCTCAAGCACCCATCCAACTCCGGATAGGCCACCGCCAGGATCCGTTACATCAGGGGGGTTATGGTGCGACAGGCACCCCTTCCACGTTGGGAGGCCATCCCCAGCTGGGCCTCCGCCGTCTTCTTTCTCCAGTGGCGCGGGTCCTCCTATCTTTTACAGCAGTGGGTGCTCCGTCTATGGTAGACCCCAAGGGTCCGGACGTCCTTGGCGATGGCACGCCAAATACCCTTCTTCTGGTGGGCGCTGACCTAGAGGAAAAGTGAAGTAAAAATGGATGTTTCTAGCCCGCACATTTCATCTCACGCATTGCCAAACACCTCCCACCCTGGCCCAGACATACATACACACACAATCCTGACATGCTGGCCTGTCCCATTCCCCACCCTCTTCCATCCACGACACTCCATACACTCATGTGCCATCCACCATGGTCACAGTGTACTCACCTGTTTGTCTGGAGGACTGCACAGTTGCGTGTACTGGGGGAGGACCCCATCCACCAGTTTCTCCAACTCCTCCAAAGTGAAGGCAGGGGCCCTTTCCCCAGACACTTTAGCCATTGTCCCTTCCAGACACAGGTCACAGCAGCAATTGCAGTGTAGGTCCTCTCCTGTTGAAGGTCAGGTATCAAGTAAGGGAACAGTAAGAAAATGGCAGCCACATCCGCGGCGGTGCGTACCGGCACTGCCGTCGTACATCGTCATTGGCTCCTGGGACCCATAGGGCCCAATGTTAACCAATGCTGAATTGCGCCCCGGTGTTCGACCACCCACCGCGACGCTGTACAACGCCAGCGCAGTTACCTCATTTCCCCTTGTCCCACCTTACAGGTCAGGCAGCTGCCATTTCAGGGGCCACATGGCATGGAAAAAAACTGCAGCACACCTATTTAGGCCTGGAATTCGGTCAGATGCAGGCACATTGCAAATTTCCAACGTTTTACCAATTAACACATTGTGATGCCTAAGTGTTGGATGACCCTCTGCTCGCTGTTCTCCTCCATCGGGCACGTCTGCTGGGGCAAGTGATGAGATGGCGGCATCCTCCGGTGTAAATACCCATGGTGGACCTGTCAACAATGGAAGAGAGACACATCATTATCACATACAGACTTGATCGTGCAACAATCCTGGAACTGTGTGCCCAGTTGGAGCCAGACCTGATTTCAGCTATCCGCCATCCCACAGAAATCCCCCCTCTAGTGCAGGTTCTGTCTGTACTCCATTTCCTGGCCAGGGGGTCTTTTCAAACAACAGTGGCCATGACATCAGGGATGTCCCAGCCAATGTCCTCTAACGTGTTGTCCAGAATGTTATCTGCTGTGCTGAAACACATGCGCAGCTACATCATTTTCCTTCAGGTGGAGGATTTGCCCACAGTGAAAGGTGACTTTTATGCCCTGGGACATATCCCCAACATCATTGGTGCCATTGATGGTAGACATGTGGCATTTGTCCCCCCTGCAGGAATGAACAGGTGTGCAGAAACCGGAAAAGCTACCATTCACTGAATGTGCAGATGGTGTGTTTGGTAGACCAGTACATCTCCCATGTGAATGCCAAGTATCCTGGCTCTGTGCATGACGCTTACATTTTGATGAATAGCAGCATCCCTTATGTGATGGGGCAACTCCTGAGGCACTGTGTGTGGCTAATAGGTGAGCCCAAGGTCCCAACACAGTTGACAAAGGTGTCTGGGTTTGGGGTTGTCCCTAAGGGTTAGTATCTGTCTAACAGTTGTCCCTCGACATTTTCAGGTGACTCTGGTTACCCCAACCTGTCATGGCTACTGACCCCAGTGAGGAATCCCAGGATAAGGGCAGAGGAACGCTACAATGAGGCACATGGGCAAACTAGGGGGATTGTAGAATGCACCTTCGGCCTCCTGAAGGCTAGATTACGGTGCCTCCATCTTACAGGTGGCTCCCAATACTACTCACCGAGGAAGGTGTGCCAGATAATCGTTGCCTGCTGTATGTTGCACAACCTGGCTTTGCAACGCCAGGTGCCTTTTCTGCAGGAGTATAGGCCAGATGGTGGGTGTGTGGCAGCTATGGAGCCTGTGGACAGTGAAGAAGAGGAGGTAGAAGAAGAAGATGTCGACAACCGAAATAACATCATCATGCAATACTTCCAGTGAGACACAGGTAAGAAGATGTAACTGCTTCCCACATCTCATACTATTGTTGGAGCTAGCATAAGTCTGTCATTTTCACTTAGTGTATGGACCCTGACTTGTTACTTTGCCTTTCCATTTCACAGATCTGGGTCCCACGTTGTGCCCTCTGCTATGTTTACTGCTGGCCTACAGCTGTGTTACATTGGTATGTGAACAAGTACATTGATATTGCTATATTCCAGAGGTTTTGCAATTACACATTAGTGAAAGTACAGACAGACCCCAGATTGTTTTGTTATTCAAATGTGTTTATTTCTGTGCAAATAAGTGGAGTGGGGTGTGAAAAGGGCTGGGGTGATGGTGGAGGAATGTCCATGGCAGAGTCCAGTCTATTTTTTTCACAGGTGCATTGTCCATTGGGGAATAGGAAGTGGAGCAATGGCAGTTTAAGGTGGACAGGATGTCAAAGTGGGACAGAAGGGTGACATTCAGGGGGGTCTTATTTCCTGGCGGGGGTCTTGGCAATATTCTCTGTCTTGTTCCTGGATCTCAGGAACCATTTGTGGGGTGGTTCTCCTTCTGCAGGGGGTAGGGTGATGGTGGCCTGTTGTTCCTTTGGCGGTGCCTCGTGCCCACTAGTGCTGGTGGAGCTGAAGGGCTGTTCATCGTCCAGGCTTGTGTCAGGGGCCCCATTGGTGTGCCACTGTGTCCCTCCTGGTGTTGACAAGGTCTGCCAGCACCCCTGCAATGTTGACCAGGGTGGTGTTGATGGACTTCAAGTCCTCCCTGATCCCCAGGTAGTGTTCCTCCTGCAGCCGCTGGGTCTCCTGAAACTTGGCCAGTACCATGCCCATGGTCTCCTGGGAATGGTGGTAAGCTCCCATGATGTTGGAGAGTGCCTCGTGGAGAGTGGGTTCCCTGGGCCTCTCCTCCCCCTGTCGCACAGCAGTCCTCCCAATTTCCCTGTTATCCTGTGTCTCTGTCCCCTGAACTGTGTGCCCACTGCCACTGCCCCCAGGTTCCTGATCGTCCTGTGTTAGTGGGTTCCCTGTAGTGGTGGACACATTGCTGATTGACGTGTCCTGGGGACAGAGGAATGGGGCCGCTGGGTGGGTGCTGTGGTGGTGTTTCCTGAGAGTAGGTTCAGTGGTGGTTTGTAACTGTGTCAGGGGAACCGACTGTCCCGAGGTCCCTGATGGGCCGGGCTGATCATCGTGATCCAGGTGTGCAGAGCCGCTGTTGTCACTGTGGGCCTCTTCTACGGGGGGACTGGATATGTCTGGCACCTCCTGTCCGGTGACGTTGGGTATGGCTCCTGTTGGGGTGTGAATGCATAATCTTAGAATCTGTGTGTGCCATCTTGTGCAATGGGTGAGTTAACCTCTACTCCTGTGCTTGCATTATTGCTGTGGCCCTTGTGTGATTGGTGATTTTGGGGTATGAGTGAGTATCTCTACTGGACATGCTTTGGTGATGGGTGTACATGCATTGGTGTTACATGCAGGGCTTGATTTTGGGATGTGTGGGTTGTGGTAGTGGGGTATCTGTGAGGTGTTGGGGTGATGGGTGTGAGGGTGAGGGTGGGAGTAGCTGATGGCATGCAGGTGGGGTGGGGGGATAAAGTAGTAAAGATTTGACTTATCAGAGTCCAGTCCTCCTGCTAGTTCTGCGAGGCCCTCAGGATGCATGATCACCAAGACTGGCTCCTCCCATGTTGTTAGTTGTGGGGGATGGGGGGGTGGGGGTCCACCGCCAGTCCTCTGTACAGCAATCTGGTGTCTGGATACCATGGAACGTACCTTCCCCCGTAGGTCATTCCACCTCTTTCTGATGTCATCCCGTGTTCTTGGATGCTGTCCCACTGCGTTGACCCTGTCGACGATTCTCCGCCATAGCTCCATCTTCCTAGCAATTGATGTCTGCTGCACCTGTGATCCGAAAAGCTGTGGCTCTACCCGGATGATTTCCTCCACCATGACACTGAGCTCCTCCTCAGAAAACCTGGGGTGTCTTTGAGGTGCCATGATGTGGTGTGGGTGATGTGTGAGGTGCTGTCTGTTGTGATGTGTGAGGGGATGTGTTGGTGTGTGGTGCATGGATGTTGTATAAGTGATGGTGTTGTGTGTCTGTGGATGCTGGTGTTGTGTTAGCTAATCTCTCTCTCTGGCCTTCTTTCAAAATTTTGGTTGTAAAGGTTTGTGGGTGATGTGGGGGTGTGCTTTATATTGGATTGGGTGTGTGGGTGTAGTTTGTGTATTGGTGTCAGGTGTGTGTATTTCGAATTGTCCAATGTGGTTGTGTTTTGTAAATGTGTGTGTATTTTGAGTGCGGCGGTGTGTACCGCCAATGGATTACCACAGCTGAAAGACTGCACCGTTGATTCGTGGGTCGTGATACTGTGAGCGTATTCCTGTTGGTGTGCTGGTGTAGGTTTTGGTATCACCAGTTTATCACTGACCTTTGGTTTGGCGGACTTGTGTGGGTGTCTGTATTGTGGCAGATTCCGAGCTTTGAGTCGTAATACCTGTAGCGGAATTCCGCAGCCGCAACGGTATGTTGGCGGTCTTCTGAACTGCGGAAAGCATGATTTACCGCCAGGGTTGTAATTAGGGGCTAAATCTTTTCAGACTAATAAAAACTCATCAAATTGTGACCTATTTTTCTCCACCTTAAAGGTGATGGCCAGAAATTGAGTGACTAATTTGGGAGGAGGGCACCCTCAAACAAATGTAATAAACACAACCTAGCTAGAGCAAAGCACAATTCTGAGAGACTCTCTGCTCAATCCCTAGTAGCTATGGCACAAGAAGTAGGCAACAGATGTGAGTATTAAATTCAAGCATTATTAACAATATGAAAGTAAATTAAAAACACAATAAAATGGCAAGCCAGTTTAAGAGAAAATAATAATGAGTACTGCAAGGAAGCAAAGACGTGATACACAAAGTGGGATACTCAGGTCAAATATTTTACTAAGGGACATAGGGCCTCATTATGACCTTGGCAGTCTTTTCGGACCGCTGTGGTGGTGGCTGCCAAAAAAACACAATTTTGGTGGCCATCCAAATGCCTATTAAGAGTCACTCATCCAAAAATCTGAGACCTCCAGGACATTGGACGGTAGAAAAGAAGCGGTTCTACCATCAGCACCACCAGGCCAACACAAATCCAACCACCTGATTATGAGGCACAAATTACCACAGCGGTTCTTCAATGGCAGAAAACCATTGGCAGTGTGAACCAGCGCGGTCAGAACCCACTACTTTCAGAACACAACATCCCCATTGGACAGTTTGAATACCCCACACCTGACACACATCCACACACCTCACTCACCTACTCACTGAACTACATAACACACCCCAACACAACCCACAATCCTTTGCAACAAAAATGACATTCACATACACCAAGAGCAGGCAACCAGAGAGTGAGAGAGCACCCTTACACCATAGGTACACACACATACCACATGCATCACACACCAGCACAACTAACATACAACACACATCTCAAGCACATACAAATCATGACAAGCGTCCACCACACACAACACACCACCCACACTGCAATCAAACAACACTGCACCCTTACACACACACACAACACCTCCCCTCGCAACACAACCACAACCATGTCCCCTCAAAAGCATGACCTACGAGGGAAGGTACGTTCCATGTCATCACAACACCAAATCACTGTGGACAAGACTGGCGGTGGGCCCTCACCTCCTCCCCCACAGCTCACATCTTGGGAGGAGATCTTGGACATCCTGCATCCTGAGGGCCTGACTGGAATACCTGGGGGACTGGACTATGGTAAGTACCCACAACCTCCATGTCACACAATTGTCATGTCATGTCCTGCATGCATCCTCACCACCCAAATACTCCCCATTTCACTGTATACCCCTCTCATGCAGGCCACACCTCCACCCAACCCAACTGCCCACATTGCCCTTGGCTAAGGCATGGATAGCATTGCTAATACTATCACTATGAATCCCACAATGCACTAGCCCATCTGTGTGAAAACCTGGAATGTGTACATCACATCACATCTCTTGAATTTATGACTATTGTATGAGCTACACCAACTAGATGGTATGACTGAGGACCACAACATTGCAATGACAGCAATGCATTAGCACACCAGAATGACAACCTAGGCTAAACACAGCTACAGCTCTGTGAGAAATCCAAATAGCCACTTATTTAGGTCTCCCACCCTGAAACGGACTGACCACGGTATGGAAAGTAAGATGGCAGACTCCATGCACATGCGTAATGTGCAGAGACAGGACATTTAACCATGCATACTCACATATTGTCCTCCCACTGTTACACCATGGTGGAATGTCCAGTCATTTTGTGTAACATCTAGCAAGCCGGACTATTCATTAGGTAACAGCGCTGAACAGTCACGTGGAAAATCAGATAGTACCTGAACCCATCCACAGTGTTATGGAATGACAGCACCCAACATGGAGCTTGGAACACATCTCACAGACTAGTATGTACCACCAAAGTTATGCTGTGCAACATCTGTCATTGTCATAGCTGGAATCATGTTAAGACACTGTACACATCTGACAAAGAGATAACCAAACATAATTTTAGATTTTAACTCGGTGTCTCATTCCATCCACAAGTACCCTTACTAGGGCCACCATGGAGAGGATACCAGAGACTGTCAGCCCTCCTCAGGATGTAGACCCCAGTGAGGACAACACGCCAGGATGTCTGGACAGAGACGACCTATCTGGCCCATCTGGGATACCTGGTCAGTCTACGACTCCCTGCCTCACCCTGCCCACATCAATCCCCCCCTGTTGTTACAACATCACAGCCAACCCTTCATCCCCAAACCTGTGTCCCAATGACTGTTCAAACTATTGTGTGTCCCACAGTATAGGGACCTGGTCGATCCAGGACACCCCAGACAATGAAGGTCCTGCTAACACTGGGAGTGGGCACACCATGCCATGGGCACAGGCACCTGGGGGCAGGGGACGAGGGAGGGAAGCTCTGGGCCAGATAAGGGCACCCCCAAGGGACTCAACAGACCAGGAAACCACCTCCCAAGTCCTGTGAGCATACCAAGGTCCCCAGGAGAGGATGGGCCAGACTATTACCATGCTGGGGGAAAACCAAGGGCTGCAGAGGGAACACCACCAGGAGGTCATGCAGTAGTGACAGGCCCACATTGCCACCATGACCTCCATTACAGGGGTACTGAGGGACATCAGCACCGCCCTGCATGGTTCCTCAACCCACCATCTGGCCCCTTCTGCTAATAACCTTACAACTGCCCCATCTACATCAGTGGCAGCTAGTGGTATGGAGGCCCTGCCAGGGAAACCACAGGCCTCAGACACCCCACCCTCTGTAGTAAAATAACACCCGCAAACGTAGACCGGCTGGAGCAGATGCCAAGACCAAACCCACTGCCAGGAAGGGGATGCGTTGCACTGCATATACTGCATATACAATAAGGACCATGGTTATGCCCATGTCACACCCTCATTGCTGCACATTGGTTTACATGTAAGCTTTATAGGACATATGTCACATGTGTAATTGAACATGTGTGGCTGACTGAGCAGTCCTGCACTGATCGCACATTTATTATTGGAATCTACCAATATTTAGCCCTCGCCTATGTGCCTCTGATTATATAAACATAACTATCAACAATTATACAGCCTCAATATGTCATTGTGTCAAGAATGTCCCAATTTGAAGCAGTACCATGATCGCACAACATAGGGTTTTACTGCCATTTGGGCGAGTATGTGTATGGTGCACTTAATTAGGCTCGTCCATCGATTAAATGTGCACAAAGTGGCAGCAGTGGTGGACAAGTGGAAGTGATCTAAGTCCGCTGATGGAAGACGTCATGGCAGTAGGCGGTTGCAACCGCTGTGCAACTCGTCATTGGTTAACATTGCTGCCTGTGGCGGACTGAGGCCAATGGCGGTGACTATCCTGTACACGGTCACCATTTACTGCAGCCATGCTTACTTGACTCTTAACACTGTTGCGAGCAAGGCCTCCATGACGTGAGCTGCTCTGTACTGCCTCTGGGAGCCATCATGCCAATGTCCTGCAGGGGCCCCACAAGAACTGAAGCAGCTGGTGGGAGAGGTCCCACCTCTGGATGGACAGCTATATGGGGCTCCAAAGGGGTAGGTGAGACCAATGGACCAGCCATGTGTGATAGGGGCTGCATGTGGCATTGATTCAGGAATTTGTACTGGTGAGGGAGTATGTGCATGCAGAGGTCATATAGTGAAGGCAGGTGAGCAGAGGGGATGGGTATGTGTGGGCACTTGCTGTGAAAAATGTGTAGTGTCCACTCCTGTTGGTATGGTGCATGTGTATATGACTTTCCCCTTTTGTCTGTGTCATCCATGCAGGTGAACAACCTTCAGAAGAAAAGGATCAGACGTGCCATCACCAAGCAAGTGCGGATCCTGGGGGTCCATAGCTGGTGGAGCACCCATTGTCGCAAGCAGTGGGAGGACCTGAGACGCTGGGCCTGGAAGACTGCGGACGCCCAGCTGGGGATGTCCACCCAATGACGGAGGGGTGCCTGTCAGACCCTGACTCCCCCTAATGGCCTGCATTTTGGCGGTGGCCTACCCTGAGGTAGATCTGTGTTTTAGGGAAGCACAGCAGCAACTTGAGGATAAGTACTGACTGTATCCTGGTACTTGGCTCTGGTTGTATGATGTTTGCTGCCCCACTGCAGCTTCTGTGACAATGTAGTAAGTGCAACATGTATGTAGACTTCTGGACATGTGTAGTTCCCACCTTGCCTGAGTAGTAGATGTGACTGCATCAGCTATCAGTAAATTCACATTGCCTGTATCAAGACATCTCCATGTCTGCATGTGGATATGGTCAAATGACAATGCTATAAGTGTGACTTCATGCTGCCATTTCTATGGATGTAAGTATGTGTATCACCCAACCCATTGAGTATGATCTGATCTACCCATCAGCATATGAGCTTTAATGGCTCTAAGGTGTCCGTCCACTCCCATATTTATTGGTCACAAGTATTTGCAACTGGCTGACTCTCACGTATGGTACAGGGACTATTGACATTTAGTACTGGTACAGGTATAGACCATGTGAGGCAGCCACCTCATTTACACCACAGATATGGCCTTATAGGATTGTACTTATGGCTTGGTAGTTGTTTCCCCATTGTCTGTTCATCTCCAATCTGTGGGGTATGTGAAGGGAGCAACAGTAGGCTAGTATGATTTGGGTGTCTGATTTGGTATAATTGGACTCATCATGCATTTCCATACGCTTGACTTGTGGGGATATTTCCTTCAACCCAATGGGTTTGTTCTAGAGGAGGTAAGTGCCTAGGCAGATCTCGCCTTTAACAATATGCTATGTCAATGCCATCTGTGCCAGTGCCCTACAAATTAAAGTACAACATAGCTCAGTTACAGCCTACATCATGTCTCAATGGTTACTTGGGGGCACATCTGAAGAAGTGGGACAATGACTGCTAACCGTGGATGTTGGAAATGGCCCTTCTGCAGGGTTATCCCCAGACTTTTTGCCTACCTCCTTCTCTTTTTCTGACCTAATTTTTGTTGGCTTTTAGACTCTGCGCACCTTACCACTGCTAACCAGTGCTAAAGTGCATATGCTCTCTCCCTTTAAACATGGTAACCTTGGATCATACCTGATTGGACTACTTAATGTACCTATAAGTCCCTAGTAATGTGCACTCTAGGTGCCTAGGGCCTGTAGATTAAATGCTACTAGTGGGCCTGCAGCACTAGTTGTGCCACCCACTTAAGTAGCCCCTTTACATTATCTCAGGCCTGCCATTGCAAGGCCTGTGTGTGCAGTTTCACTGTCACCTCGACTTGGCATTTAAAAGTACTTGCCAAGCCTAAACCTCCCCTTTCTCCACACATAAGTCACCTCTAATGTGTGCCCTAGGTAGCCCATAGAGCAGGGTGCTGTGTGGGTGAAAGGTAGGACATGTACCTGTGTAGTTTACATGTCCTGGTAGTGTAAAACTCCTACATTCATTTTTACACTACTGTGAGGCCTGCTCCCTTCATAGGCTAACATTGGGGCTGCCCTCATACAGTATTGAAGTGGTAGCTGCTGATCTGAAATGAGTAGGCAGGTCATATTTAGTATGGCCAGAATGGTAATACCAAATCCTGCTGACTGGTGAAGTTGGATTTAATATTGCTATTCTAGAAATGCCACTTTTAGAAAGTGAGCATTTCTTTGCACTTAAATCTTTCTGTGCCTTACAATCCACGTCTGGCTGGGCTTAGTTGACAGCTCCTTGTGCATTCACTCAGACACACCCCAAACACAGGGTACTCAGCCTCACTTGCATACATCTGCATTTTGAATGGGTCTTCCTGGGCTGGGAGGGTGGAGTGTCTGCTCTCACACAAAGGACTGCTACACCCCCTACTGGGACCCTGGCAGACAGGATTGAACTGAAAGGGGACCTGGTGCACTTCTTAGCCACTCTTTGAAGTCTCCCCCACTTCAAAGGCACATTTGGGTATAAAACAAGACCTCTGCCCTACCTCATCAGACACTTGCTGGAGAAGAAACCTGAACCAGAAACTACATCCTGTCAAGAAGAACTGCCTGGCTGCTCAAAGGACTCACCTGTCTGCTTTCTCCAAAGGACTGCTGCCTTGCTGTTGGCCTGCTGCCTTGCTGAACTCTTGTCTGGCTGTAAAAGTGCTCTCCAAGGGCCTGGATAGAGCTTGCCTTCTGTTCCCTGAAGTTTCAGGACCAAAAAGACTTCTTTTTCATTTGGACTCTTCGTGCGCCGAACATTTAGACGCACAGCTTGTTCCGCGGCGAGAAAAACGGCGCACACCGATGCTGATCGACGCCACACCTTTGGGGCGACCGGAACTTCGACACACGGCCTCGCAAGGACAACGCCGCCGACTTCCAGAGGGGAAATCGACGCAACACCTGCCGTGAGAGTGAAACTTTGACACACAGCCCCGCGGAACAACGCGCAGCCGGAAAACAAGCAGGAGAATCCACTCGCAGACCCCGGGACATCTGGTAATCCCCGCAACCCACAGAAAGAGACTGTCCGCGCACCGGAAAATGACGCACGACTTCCCCGCGTGAAAAATAACGACGCAACTCTGTGTGTGCTGGGGAGAAATCGACGCACTCACCATTTTTCCACGTATCTCTTCTTCTGCAGCCGTTTGCAGAGATTTTCCATTCCAAACCAGGTACCGCCGCGGGTATTCTGGGTTTCCCACTGGGCTGGCGGGCGACCGCCAAAAGGCCGCCCGCCAGCCCAGTGGGAAACACCCCTCCATGAGGATGCAGGCTCCGAATGGAGCCGGCGGAGTGGAGGATGTGCGACGGGTGCAGTAACACCCGTCGCGAATTTCAGTGTCTGCTGAGCAGACACTGAAATTCAAAGTGGGGCCCTCTTACGGGGGCCCCTGCAGTGCCCATGCCATTGGCATGGGCACTGCAGGGGCCACCAGGGGCCCCACGACACCTCTCACCGCCATCTTGTTCCTGGCGGGCGGAACCGCCAGGAACAGGATGGCGGTGAGGGGGTCGGAATCCCCATGGCGGCGCAGCAAGCTGCGCCGCCATGGCGGATTCCCATGGGCAGCGGAAAGTCGGCGGTACACCGCCGACTTTCCGCTTCTGGCCGCGGCTGTACCGTCAGAAATGGTGTGAGTGATGTAGGTTTACTCATGTTTTCAAGTCAAACTACTATAACTGCATATCAGGTGCAATGGTAGGTGTCCCATGATGTAATATGTGGCTTCCTGAACTTCATTAGTTGTGACACTGCACTTAGTGACTGTCTGCGGATGTATCATGTGTGTGTAATTTAGGCCCCTGTAGATGCATATAGATGTATGAATAGTTGTGGTGCATATGTGTTTGGTGTCTGCAGATCTTCCTCTGTTATTGGGTCAAACATGACTGTACCCGAGACTTGTATTCTACACATCCAATGCAACCTGTATGGGAGTCCAACTTGTAGTGGCTACATGAGTTTATGGATCCATATTGGCATTTCTGTACAGAGTGTTAGGTCAGCCATGTTATGTGACTGGCAGGTGCTGTGTGGCCTGTGACTAAAGTAGTCTTTACTATCAAGGCACATTACAAATGGACATGGACTGATCAGGTGTAATTCCAGTACAAGCCTCATGTGTTTTGTTCAGTCACCTGCTCTTCAAATAGGTGGTAGGAGTATGGAGAGGTATGTTCAGGAATCAGGTAGTCATTTGTACTTCAGCCAGGGCATGATGTGCATGCAGACATGACTTTGCTGGTAGTCATGTGGAATACTCTAGTCATGCTAACTTACTTTGGATTTGATGTGGGTGTGAAGATTGACATGCAGGGGTCCCAAGTAGTGACATGTTGTGACATTGTGTAAGATATGTGTAATGCCAACAGAGGTAGCCTAGCCAGGAGATGTTTACCTACAGAAGTGCATGTTTAAATATGTGTATGTAAAGAATATGTTAACTCTCCTTCTCCCTCTGACTCTCTCTCCCTCTCACTAGCTCTCTCTCTGTTTGTGTGCATCTGCATCAGCAGCTGAAGGAGATGGGGCACAGGCGAGTAGGGCTGCTGCTGGCCACAGGACCCAAAGTGCTGCGACCAGCGACAGCGAGGGACCCAGTGGGCAAGGGGAATGCCACCTGGGAGACTGGATCTTCAACTTCATCTTTGGAATCCACCTCCAGTAAACACTCACTGGTGGTGGCAGTCCCTTCTGGTACCAGCCCTGCGCCATTTTTGTCCTCCACCCCCTTACTACCACCACCCTCCCTGTATCTCCCCACCCAGTTGTCCGTGCCTGCTCACCCAGGAGGGTGGGAGGCTCCTTCACCACCTCCTTCACCACAGGCACCCCTGCCCACCCTGCTGCTCTCAGTGAGGAGGCTATCGACCTCCTGGCGTCCATATCTGTGGGTCAGTTGACCATTATGAATGCAATCCAGGGACTAGAAACTCCAGTGCAACAGAGCATTGTGTTCCTGGAGGGCATTCACAGTGCACTGGCCTACAGAGATCCTTTCAGGTTTTAACCTCCACACTGACAGCAGCCAGTCACCCTTTGTCTTCAGTACCCCTCCACAAACCTCTTCTCAATTGCACACCTCTCTTCCCCGTCCCAGCCAAAGCACACAGGCAGACAAGCATTCAGCCACCTCAACATCCAGGGCTACAGCTGACAGACACAAAAACCACAAGACCCACCACCGACATGCACACCAACAACACTCACCTGCAGTCACACCAACATCCCCTACCTGCACAGACTCCCCCACCACCCCATATTCACAGACATTATACCAGACACACCTGTAGATACCACACCAACATTCTCTGATCCAGCCACCACTGCAATCCTACCTACAGTAAGCACAATAGTAGATCCGCAGACATCCATCCCCCACCACATCTGCAGACACCACAACTGTCAGACATACCACATGTCAGACACCACCCCAACACACAGTCACCCATCCACCATGGCATCTCCCAGCACCTCCTTCCCCCTCCACCCAAGAGACATAAACACCCACACTCACCCACCCAACAGACACCCAGCACCCACAAGCATTTCTCACACAAACATGCACCCAAGACATCAACCAAGACACCTCCTACAGACCTCCCTCTCCATACACTCCCAAACCCTTTTGCCGTGACCGTCCCCTTGTATCCAAAACGGTATTCCTCTCACAGTTTTCCCTCTTTCCTACTCTTCTTCCACCCTGTGATACCCACAAATGCTCTGTGTCCCTCCCCAAGTCCAGCCCTTCCACCTCCAAGTCCTCTCCTGCTCAACTACTAGTACCCAGGTCCCTCCCCCAGCCAAGAAGTCCACACTTCTCAAGTGTTCCCAGCCCTACGTGAAACCTCACCCTAAGTCCCCCCTTCCAAGCCCAAACCCAAAGACCCCCCTCCCAAACCAAAGCCGCACCTCCCCCTTTGCTCCCTAATCCCTGAGGTGCCTGCCTGCCCTCTTAATGGCCCTACCCTGTGGAGGTCATATTTTAGCCAGGAGTCATGTAGGGACACACTGATGTGCCATATGTGCAATGTGCACATTTTTGTTTGGGCTGGCCTATGGCCTTTTATTTTGTACATAGTTCCTTATTTATTTGCATGTTTACATTTTTAATATATCTAGGCCAGCCAGCTGTTGTTCCCAAGGTCACATATTTGTCCTACCTTTCTTTCAACATGGCTGTTTTGGTCTTCCCTGCTTTGGTTTGTGTGTGAGTAACATTTGTGTGTGTGTTGGTTGGATGTAACAGTTGTGTCTGGGAAGCATGTGTAGGTGTGGCCTTAGCATTGGTCCTGCAGTAATGGCTGTGTATTGTTTGTAGGACATGTTTGTGTTTGGAACATGCATGTAAGTTGTGATTGTATGGAATGTGTGTGTTGGCATGTGTTATTCGTAGTATTGTGTTCTCTGTGTGCGTATGTGTGTGTGGTGACTGGTATATCAGATTGTTGCGTAGTGTGTATGCGTGGCGTAACGTATGCTTCATTGTATGGTTGTGTGATTGTGTGTATTGGTTATCAAGTGTTGTTACGTTTTGTTGTATGTATGTAATGTCAGCTGGAGGTGTGTATTGTGGTTGCTTCACAATGCGTTTGAGTGATTGCGGTTGTGGTGTATGTAGAAAAGTACCATCTTGCCTGGCATGTTACCCCCATATTTCACTGTATATATGTTGTTTTAGTTGTATGTGTCACTGGGGCCCTGCCAGCCCTGCCAGCCAGTGCCTTGCAGACACTGAAAATCGCGATGGGTGCCACTGCACCCGTCGCACCCCTTCAACTCCGCCGGCTCCATTCAGAGCCGGCTTCATTGTTGAAGGGGCTTTCCCGCTGGGCCGGCGGGCGGCCTTCTGGCGGTCGCCCGCCGGCCCAGCGGGAAAGTCGGAATGACCGTTGCGATCTGTTGACCGCGGAGCGGTCTTCCGACGGGGTTACTTTGGCGGGCGGCGGACCCCCTTTGTCACTATCTAGCTCGGCGTGGATAGCACTGTGCTGATCCAATGCTTAAAAACTTTGCTAGATAAACAGACATTTGAGGTGAGCAAATCTAGAGTGTCGCTGGTGTTGCAGGGTGCTCCTTACTAGAGCTGCTCTCCACCTAAACTTGGGAACTACCCAGAGTTCTCTTTTCTCTTTTTTTGCATATATATATATATATATATATATATATATATATATATATACATATATGTATATATATACATATATATATATATATATATATATTTATGTCTATATTTATAGTATGTAGTTATAGTTAGGACCTAGTTTCCATACAAAAATTGTTTTTTTGACTTGCCTACATCTTTGGCATAGTTTTAGGAATCTTCACAACATTTTTTTTTTAAAAGAGTCAAGTTGGGTCTTGTGGTGCATGGAAAATTCCAGGATGATGCGTCAAGTAGAGGCCAGGAAATAGTGTGTTTCTTTTTTTAACTCCCATTGACGTTTTAGACATTCCAGCAGCCCGAACCACTGTACAGAATTTTGAGATATTGAAGGGAAAGAAAATGTCTCTATCTAGGGCCGGGGATCCAGAGAGACATGCTAGGATCTGATTGGCTGCCAACACTTCAACAAAGTGTTGGGTGCAACTTTGGGACTCTGTTTTAGCTAAGTCCCAAAAATACATAAAAAAGATAAGTGGCAGGGTATATATAACTACCCACCCTAGCCGTGGTCCAGGGGTCCCCCTGGCACCCTCAAGGCTTGAAAGTATATATTTTTTAAATCACACAGAAATCCACAGATGATTCCATGGATTTCGCTGTGATTAAAAAAAACTGCAGCCTCCAGTGTTTCTAAAGCTTAAGTACCCCGGGTGTGCCAGGTCCAGGGGGAATTGCAGGGTAAATTAGGAGGGGCCTACAGGCCCCCCTCCTAGGGCTTTCAGTAGCCCCAGGGAACTGGTTAATACATATGCAGTCCCCTTGTGCTCCAGGAACCACCACCTCCCTGCAGCAACATACTAAAGAAATATAAGGGGGGGTCCTGAGACCCCCACCCAGGCCCTGGGAACAGTCATCTTCCTGGGGCTTTGTATATAAATTATGCGGGGGACACATCTCCCTGGAGCAATATATATAAAAAATAATAATTGGGGGTCCAGCAGGCACCCCAGTGCCCTGGGGACTGCCACCTACCTGGGGCTACAGAATGATTTACAGAGGGGGGCCGTCATGGACCACTGGTCCCAGGGACCACCATCACTCCACGGCAAAATTGAAAGCATTGAAAGGGCTGCACAGCCCCCCTATGGGAGCCATACACTGCTCTGGGGGCCACCATCTCTAGGTTTGGTTCCTGTTACCTCGGTAGGTGCCCACCCTCGGGGGTAGCTAATTGCTTTTGCTTGGTGGAAGCTGACAGCAAACACTCAGCTTCCAGCAAGGGGGAGCTTAAAAAATGCACCCGCTTACTGAAAGCAGAGAGTCTTCTCTTACACTGCCTGCTAACATGTGAAAAAAAATATTGCTTAAGCATGCAGGGAGATGCTGTTTGCAGCAGCTTCCTGCTTGTGGGAGAAATTCTGGCTCCCGCAGGGAACAAGAGCTGGAGGGGCCTCAAGGGCCTTGAGGCTCCCGGTGTAGTCCCCATCTATCACTACTTGGATTCCCTGAGTGGGGTCAGGGTACACAGGACAACATTGCGAGGCCCCAGAGGATGGGTCCCCCGAAATCAGCCCAGGGAGAAAGCCATGTGATCCCCTCCCTTTTTAATAGTAAAAATGGCCCTGGGGAGGTGGTTGTCCCCAGGGGAGTCCGTGCGGCTTCCCAAATATTTTTAGTAGGTAGCCCTGGCAAGGTGGTGGTACCCAGGGGGATCCTCATGGCCTCCTAACTATTTTTAATGTGTTGCCCTAGAGAGGTGGTGGTCCCTGTCGGCCCCTACAAATTTTTATATGGGTAGCCCCGGGTGCGCGTGGCCCACGACATTTTTTTTTTTTAAGGTAGCGTAAGGGAGGTGGTGCATGGTATGTAGTTGGTGATCATAGAGGATTGGCCACAGGGCCTGGCCACAGGCTAGGCCCTGTGGCCAACCCATGCCAGGCATGTTCAAAGGCAATGTGTGGTGCGGGGTTGGGTAGCTGTAGGCCGTGTGCATCACTTGTTGGATTAACATATAGTAATTAAAATGAAATTCACTGAAGAAAAAACAAAGGTTACTGGGACGTTATAGATAGGAAATAGAATTAAAAAAACATAGTAATTCACTTAAAAAACCAAAGGGCACAGGGATTTTATAGTTAGGCTCACAGTTTAAATGTACAAAAACCATAGAAATTCAACTGTCATAGATTGAGTTATTTCAAGTAACTATAACATGTGCACTAAGGTAACTATACCTCACGCCCTCACCATACACTGCTATTTACTCCAGATATTACAGCACTCATGACATCTTTTATAACACCATTGATAATGTCACTGTAACATTTGCAGTGAAATTATGGATGAGATAACTGTGCATGGTGGGGTGTGAGTTATAGTTACCTAAATGCACTAGTTATTTGACATAACTATCTAGAACAGCTTAATTTCTGTTGACATATTTATATGTATATATATATATATATATATATATATATATATATATATATATATATATGCATATATATACACACACAAATACACACACACACACACACACATATATATTTATATATACATATATAGAGAGAGCAATACACGTAAATATATATTTATATATAACTCATAAGTCCTGCTCTCCACGATAATGAAGAGCAAGGGCAACACTCCTCATGGTGAGAAAGTATTCAGTTTATTGTAGACCACTGATAGAAAGCGCCAACGCGTTTCGTCACTGGAAGGCCTTGCTCTCGATGCAAACTCTCTGCACCAGCATCATTGAAAAAAACACACAAGTTACATTTCATCAACAAATGACTAAGCATAGATCAAGGTGGCAGCTGCCATTTAAGGCTAGTTTATCCTTACATTCATCACTTATGACAAAATCAAAAACACAGTGTCCATACTACTTCTTAAACATATGGTGCAAAATAAGATCTTCTAAATAGGAAACAAGAAGATACTGCAGTCCGCAGTTGAGTCCATCTAATTTTTGTGAAACAATAGTTCCTCATACTATCCATGCTGGAAATAGTCACATATCGTTCATTACATCATGAGTCGAATACCTTGGACAGTGTACTGTAAATTATTGTAAATGCTCCTGATTATCAAGTTTCTCCCTAGTAAGCACAATTCTGATTTATACGAGCACAAGACTCATTTCACAAAAATTCAGCTGAAAATCATATACAATATAAACAACAGGTATAATCAATAACTATAGTATGACTAATGTAATTCACAAATAATAAATCACCATGTTCTAGTATGAAAACAATATAGATATTGGAAACTCTAGACTGTACCCCAATATTCCTATCATTTCAGATAGAATCCCCAGTGGGTAATAGCTTCACTGTGCTTACAATGCAAGTTATACCCAAAATAGAAACATGATACACAGATAGAAATAGAAATTAGAAGATAAAAATTAAAATAACAACAAGCCCACACAAGCAATTCCCTTCAATCTATTCCGTCTCACTATCTTAAGTATCATTTGTCAGTGCTGTCTACCTCTATGCCAACAGTAATCTTGTAATAATAAACATAAATCACAATCAAAAGCAAGCTGAAGAGAGTCCTACACATTAAACATTGTATACATTGCTGCATACAAAGCTAACCATAAATGGATATGAAGCTCTTCATCAATGTTCAGACCCTTCAGTTCCTTAGAATCAAACTTAAAAATTAGTCTAGAGTCCAACCATCTCAGTTGTAATTCCCTATTGGCTATCTCTGAGATTTTGGGATGCAGTCTAACACACTGTAATTTAGCCGGGTCCAACTGGTAAGCTAATTTGAAGTGGCGGGCATAGGGTTAGTATCATCTACATTCTTAATAGCTCTCAGGTGTTGTAGTATACGCTTATGCACTGGAAGTGCTGTACTGCCAATAGGCTTTCTGGGAAATGTACAGAAAAATAGATATACAGCAAACTCAGTTTTACAGTTCATAGGATGTTTTTAAATGAAAGATCTCCTTCCGATTATCATCATCTGGCCCAATTACTATTCCAGATGAGTTCGATTTTTCACACTTAGGCAGGAGAATGAACCACAGACTGTGATAACAAAGAAGATGATCAGGAGGCAGAGGCAAGGAGGCCAGGGCAGGAGAAAGAAGAGACAGGCAGCTTGGAATGACAACACACAGCACTGCAAAGCATTAAGTGACTGCAGAGCAACCTACGAAGGATGATGTGGAGGTTCTATTCCTGGGACTCTCCTTCAGTTTTTTTGCTCATTTCAGTTATGTACAATGCAGGATTGATTTGTATAAGTTGATGCGACAATTGAAATAGTTGGAAGACTAGCCATGTGCTGGAAAAACAAAGTAGTGTGAGGATAGTTTCATGTTATGAAAATCTCAAGGTAACAGATACTGATGTAATGAGGGATATACTACAGTTAGAAGGAAAAAGTCAGACAGGGAAACTATCAGATCAGAAATTGTTATTGGAAATGGTAGGCGAGGGCTCAGCAGGAGTTGATCCTCCATTTAAACTGAAGTCAGGATTTGTACCACTGATTTCTCGTGACAATACTGATGCATTTGTGGATGCTATGGTGTCCAAGCTTAAAAGCATGAGGTGTTAATGAAGCCATAACAGAAATGTTTGGGGGCTACTTGAGAAAAAATTCAAAGAAGTAATAGATAAATTGAAAAACAGGACTGGTTGTGTTATTAGATCTTAAGACAAAGGAGAAAATTTGGTCTTATGGCCAATGGAGATGTACTTTGATGAAGCTTACTCATGATTTAATGATGACAAAATGATTATCCTCGCTGAGTATGAGAGTGTGAAGAAAGGTTTTTGGTGCATTGAAACAGTGGCATGATGAGGGCTTGCTGAATGATAATGAATATCAGTTCTTAAAGGTAGAGTGTCCCAAGTTACAGTTTTTTGTATTCATTAGCCAAGATTCACAAGAGCAAGGATAGCCCCCCAGAGGAACCAATTATATCAGCTATTGGAAGTCTTTACGAGAATGTATCAAAATACATAGACCACTTTCTACAACCTCAGGTTAGAGGGTTACCATCTTTCATTCAAGACACCTCAGACTTCTTGATGAGAGTTTTTGATGTTCAGTGGGAAGAGGATATATTGATGGCATGTCTCGATGTATCTTTATTCTACACTAACATATGTCATGATGAAGGGCTCCAGGCAGTGGAACACTTTTTGAAAGCAAGAGTTCTAAAGTTTTATTCACATAATAGGATGATACTGGGTATGATCAAATGGTGCCTGACATGCAACATTATCTCTTTCAAAAGTGAATTGTTTCAGCAACTACACGGGATGGCAATGGGCACCTGTTTCGCCCCCAGCTATGCTAATTTACATATAGGCTGGAGGGAGGAACAGGAGCTCAATGACCCCAGAATGCAAAAATGGTCAGAACATATCATGTGGGTGTGGCACATAGATGATTTTTCTATCCTATGGAAAGGGAATAATTAGTTGACAGAGGGATTTGTACGTGTGATTTATGAAAATGTGCTAAATCTCACATTGTTTAGCAGCATGAGTGGAGCTCCCAAGATTTCTTGAATGTGAGATTGGAATTGGAACAGGCAAGATTAACAGTTTTCCACAAGGAGACTGGAGGTAATACTACTTCACATGCATGCCAGGTGCATCTGTAGAACAGAAGAGACCTTTGAGGTAGTTCATAAGGACACAGTCAATATATTAAAGGTCAGGGGATACAGTGATCACATAAATCATCTTGCACAGAAACATGTCACCAATTGCACACGTTAGAAGGCACTGTTTAAGATTAGAGAACAAAAAGATAAGGGAAAACAAACTTGCAGGTTTGTAACAACCTATACTTTTTGACACAACAAACTCAGAAGGATTCTCCAGAAGCATTGGAATTTAATCCGCAAAGACCCTGCGATTGGTTTAGAGGTAGGCAAGAAGGCACAAGTGACATACAGAAAAGCAGTGTCAGTGAGGGATACGTTGGTTAGCAATGTAGTTAACCAGAAGAAGAAACATTGGTCGAAGCCTAAACCAGGATTTATTAGATGTAAGAGATGTAAGGCATGTGAGCAGGGGGTCAACCTTATTTGAGTAGTAATCGGAAGGAGATCTTTCATTTAAAAACATCCCATGAACTGTAAAACGGAGTTTGTGGTACATGTATTATTCTGTACATTTCCCAGAAAGCCTATCGGCAGTACAGCACTTAAAGTGCATAAGCGTATACTACAACACCTCAGAACTATTAAGAATGCAGATGATACGAACCCTACGGCCCGCCACTTCAAATTAGCTTACCAGTAGGACCCGGCTAAATTATCTTACAGTGTGTTAGACGCATCCCAAAATCTCAGAGATAACCAATAGGGAATTACAACTGAGATGGTTGGACTCTAGACTAATTTTGAAGTTTGATACTAAGGAACATTGATGAAGAACTTCAGATCCATTTATGGTTAACTTTTTATGCAGCAATGTATACAATGTTTTAATGTGTAGGACTCTCTTCAGCTTGCTTTTGATTGTGATTTATGTTTATTATTACAAGATTACTGTTTGCGTAGAGGTAGACAGTACTGACGAATGATACTTAAGATAGTGAGACAGACTAGATGGAAGGGAATTGCTTGTGTGGGATTGTTGTTTTTTTTTATTTTTATCTTCTATTTTCTATTTCTATCTATGTATCATGTTTCTATGTTGGGTATAGCTTGCATTGTAACCACAGTGAAGCTATTGCCCACTGGGGATAATATCTGAAATAATATGAATGTTGGGGTACAGTCTAGATTTTCCAATATCTATATTGTTTTTATACTAGAACATGGGGATTTATTATTTGTGAATTACAACAATAAGTAGCCCACTGGGGCATTCATCTCTAATACCATAGTTATTGAGCATTTATTTTGTTTATATTGCTTATGAATTTCAGCTGAAATTTTTTGATATGAGTCTTATACTTGTATAAATCATTACTGTGCTTACTAGGGTGAAACATGATAATGAGAGGCATTTACAATGATTTACAATACACTGTCCAAGGTATTCAACTCATGATGTAATGAGCGATATGTGATTATTTCCAGCATGAATAGTATGGTAAATTATTTTATCGCAAACGTGCATTAGATGTTCTCAACTATGGATTGTAGTACTGTCTTGTTTCTAATTTAGACCATCTAATGTTGCACCATATGTTTAATAAGCAGTATGAGCGCTATGTTTTTGATTTTGTCAAAAGTGATGAAAAAAAGGATAAACCAGCTTAATATGGAGGCCACCACCTGGATCTAGGCTTAGTCCTTTGATAAAATGTACTTTTTCATTTTCAAATGGTGCTGATACGAAGAGTTGCTGATGGGAGCAAGGCCTTCTGGGGCAGAAACAGGTTGGCGCTTGCCATCAGTTGTGTACAATAACCAATATTTTCCCACTATCAGGAATCTTGGTCTTTGCTAGCGTGGAGAGCAGGACTGTTGATATTGTAAATGCCTGGGTGCATTGACGTGCATCCTCAGCGGTCAGGAGCCGGCCTGTATATGTGTGTGTGTGTGTGTGTATATATATATATATATATATATATATATATATATATATATATATGTATATATATATATATATATATATATATATATATATATATATATATATATATATATATATATATACAGGGATTCTTTGTTTCGCATTGGAAGTTGGGAAGTTTCGGGATGATCCGTCAAGCGGGGGCTGAGAAAAAGGGGGCTCAAAAAACATTGCATTTCCCAGGTTAATTCCCATAGGACCTGTCAACACGTCTACAGCCTGAACCACTGGACGGAATTACACCAACTTTGGCAGAAAGCTAGCTACCGGTACACAGATTGTGCTTTTTGTTATTTGGTGTAAATCCATTCATTACTTTAGGAGATATTTAAGGGCAAATACATTTGTATATCACTGGCCGCGATTAATGGTGACATTTGTGAATTTTTGCAAATATGCATGTGAAAAAAAGCATTGCAATTGGCTGACTGCAACCTTACTACAAAGTTGCAACTGCCATTTTATTTCATGGGACACAGTCCCCGAGGGTGAAAATGGAAATTGAAAGTGGCATAAGGGGTCAGGGTGAAGTTACCCTGACTCCTTGGGTGTGATACAGGTGAGTTGTAGGGGCAAATTACAGGTTTCATATTATTTTTCATCACAGCTGTGATATTCATGAAAATAATTGAATTTTTGCAAATTTTTGGACTTTATTTGCAAAATATTCTAAATTATGGAAAAATTAAAACAAAAACGACAGACTCATTCATCCACTAACTCATTCACTCATACATGCACTCAAAGGCTCATGCCCCCACTGACACACCCACTCAGACACTCATGCACCCACTCAGACCAACTCATAGACTCATGCACCTACTCACACATCCACTGTCAGAGACAGGCCTGCCAATGTACCACTCCGACCGCCACAGCAGTAACAGCCGCCGGGCTGGGGATATCCATCTACAGCCCGGCGGCTGCCATTGTTCCACCTGCAGGATTATGACCCCGCCTACCACCATGGTTTTCCTGGCATTCTTAATGCCACAAAAACCGTGGAAGTAGGCCATATCAGTGACAGATAATTCCTTCCCTGTCACTGATAGGGGTCTCCCCCCCTTCCTTTACACTCCCCCAGCCCCCCTACTGCTCCAGACCCCCCTCACCCCCCAACATTCATGCCCCCTTCACACACACACACGCATACACACAGCCATTCCCAAACGCTTACATCCATGCATACATCCATCCACACACACATCCACACACACTTTCAAACATACACGCAGACACTCATTCACACAAAACAACATACACGCACTCACACCTCCATACATGCACACACGCATTCACACCTCCATACATGCACACACGCATTCAACATGAAACACACACCCGCATCCAAGCACACACCAACATTCACACACACACCCACACACACACAACACCCCCCCAACCCCCTCCGCTGTCGGAGACCCGACTTACCTAAATCCAGGGGGCCCTCCGGCAGGGAACGGGACGGGGCATGGCTACCGCCAGCAGCACTCACCAGCAGAACACCGCCAGGCCGTAATATTGGTCATAATACGTCTGACAGCGGTCTGCTGGGGTCATGCTGCCGGTGGCAGCAGCGCCACATTACCGCCATCCGCCGGCATGGCTGCAGCCGGATTTCCGTCATTCTTGTGGCAGAAATCTGGCTGCAGTCATAATATGGCGGACAGCTGGTAGCCACAGCGAGGGTCTTTTGGCGGTCTTTGTCGCGGCAGTAGACATTTTTTACCGCCGATTTTAAAATGAGGGCCTTAGTGTCAACCTGTATTTTCCCAGTGTCCAGGGTAGGCACTTTTCTGTCAAAAATGTAAAACAACCTGCTTTTGTTAAAAGACTTCATAGAGTTCTGTGAGTCTAAAGCAGCGATTTTAAATATGTTTAAGTGAAAAGTAATGATAGCAAGTCACCATTCGGGGTAAGGATACACTTCCATCTACAGCAAGAGAAACCTGAGGTAGCAGAATCTGTATTGTTACCTATGATTTGTTAACCCAAAACGGTCAAGTTGGTGAAAGCAGAGCATCAATAGTACATGCATACTCAAGCCTTTGTTCCTTCAGTAAGTTTAGCGAATTTAGTGGATTTTTTACAGCATCCAAACTTACAGAGAAAATGTTGTTTCAGGTGGCTATGCATGGCACAAAAGTAGAGGGACCGCTAATGTTGGGCCTACTCTTTGTGTGTAAAAATCTTGGTGGTCGACAAATTATTATGTACAACACTGCTGAGATGGGGAGGGCAGTAAAGCACCTTTGTTTCGTTAGTCGTCGTATGCCATAGACATAGAGGTGTACTAAGACTGTCCAGAATACTTGAGGAACACCTGATCACTGTTAATTAGGAAGCTTTCCTGTTGGGGGACTTACTAATTAGGCTGCTGTACTTGAACACGAGCTCCCTAAGGAACTATTCATATATCAAGCAGTCAATCCTTTTAGAGTTCATCATTTGGAAAGATGCCAAATAAGTACCCAGATGCTGCTAACAAAATTGTGCTTTAAATATTGCAAAACCGAAAACTACAGGAAAAGTAGGGAAACTGTAATGGCTTTGCTCCAGCGAGGAACTCTTGTATGAGACAGAGGAGTGGGATGACATTCTGATTCGCTTCTGTCCATCTTATCTCCAACAATGAAGCAAGGGAACCTTCCCTTCAAAACAAGCACTGGCAAAGCCAATAGGTGATGACTGCATTTAGCTACAATACCTATTGGCATTGCCAATGCTGAGGCCTAAAAATTAATGCATGAAGCTATGGTAATGGAGAGGGCTAGGCAAGTGGAAGTACAGTTATGTACGATGCGGGTGCAGTCTGGGAGAGGCAGGGGCATAAAGCATGCCCCTGCAGTCACTGGGGCGCAGGGGGACCCCATCCTAGGAGGCCTCATTGAGCCCAAAGGCAAATTAATATCTTTGAGATATGGGAGTCCCAGGGCCCCTCCATCATCCTGAGTTATGCCTCTGGGCATAGAATATGTGAAGAGAAATGTGAAATCAAGGAGAAGTTCAAGCAAGTAGAGGTATGGGAAGAAAGAGGTGCATCCCAGGTGTATGTGGAGGGCGAGATACAGGGGTAATCAAATGCCCTCTTTCTTTCAGTTGTGATAAGATCCTTTAGTTTGGGGGGTCCCTAAAAGACTGTTACACCCTTCAGGTGAGGTGGGGGTGTAACATGCCCATACTGGTTGACACCTCCAACCCCTCCTTTTTTTCCAGTTCCATTGCATCTGGTAGGCTTTCTGCCCCCCCCCCCCCCCAGGGGTGATTGCCCCATCTGCCCACCCGTGAGCAGATCAACTTTGTCCCCATTTATTTGGGATGGGGATATGGCCATACCCCACCCTCTTTTTTTGAAAATAATTATTCCCTGGTGTCTTGTGGGCTCTCTGCCCCCCTTGGGGGTAGAAGGGCCTAATAAAAATAGGCTGGTTTGCCCTCAAGAGGGGCAGAAATGGCCAACAGTAATGTGCCCCCATGGAGATCAACCATTACCCAAGAGGCCGCCCCTGCACTGCAAACAAAACACACACAACAATCTCCAGTGCCTAAGTGGTTTATGCCCCAATGGGGGCAGAAGGGCTGAATAGAAATAGGCCAATCTGTCCCCAAGGGGGTCAGAAATGACCTAATATAATATGCCCCCCCCCCCGGGGAGTGACTCTTGCCTGAGCAGTCACTGCACTTATGTAAATACCTTTTTTTTAAATACCTGTTGTCCAGTGATTTCTGCCCCCCTTGGTCTAAAATAAATTTGCCCACCAGGGAAGTGACCCTTGGCTAAGGGGCAGCTACCAACCTGTAAAAAAAAAAAATATATATATATATCCCTGGTGCTTAGTGGATTCTGCCCCCCTTGGGGACAGATTGGCCTAAATAAAATAAGCCAATCGGCCCCCAAAGGGGGCAGAAAAGGCCTTACAACAAAATGTCCCCAGGGGAGCGACCCTTGCCTTAGGGGTCACTCCTCTTTATTGTTTATATTGAAAAAACAAACTCCCTGGTGTCCAGTGGGTGTTTCTCCATCACAATCACTATGCAATTGTGCTGCAGAAATGATCAGAGAGACATGAAAGAAAAGGAAAAGCCTTTCCTTTCTTATCATCCCTCTCTGATCTCCCCCACCCCCTGATCAGACAAGAAACAAAAGTGTTTCTCTTCCAATCGCACTGGAAGCTGAGAAGCACTTTCCCTGCCATTCCTGCCCAGGGAGGGGGGTGGGAGGCTCACGGAGGGAGCGTTGGCACTTCCCCGTGGGCCATGTGCAGGACAAGTTGGCTACAACCTCAGCACACAAGCACTATGGCCAAGGACTTAACCAGCTCATCCCTGGCACCCTTGGAAGCTTTCTGTTGCCATTGTGTAAGCTGTGTGCGAACAGGATGCACTGTTGTCTCCATAACAGTGACGTGAGGTAAATAAGAAACAACATGAAGTAACTTCTAGTCATGTAAAGTGCTCAAATACTGCCATTGCCCTGTGTAAAACTTGAGAGCGCCAGGGGTATGAAGGAAAAACAAAACAAACAATGACAAGCAACTGGTAGTTATGCAAATCGCTCCAATACTGCACATTGCGCTGTGTAAAACTTGAAAGTGCCATGGGTGCCATAAGCTCAATTGAAAAACAATGAGCCATGAGCGCTATGAGCGTGAATGAAAACTTAAAGCAACAATGTGAAGTAGCTGGTAGTCAAGAATGGATGAACAGACGGACAGATGAAAAGTATGGTGGGCGACTCGAAAGATTGAATGGTTGAATAGTTAGATAGACGTACAGCATGGTCAGGTTCCACCTACTTGTACCATGGTGACTTCTAAAGCAAGCTTTAGGGTTTCTCATGTGGGAACTGTGTTTCCAAGAGTTTACACTGAACAATTCTCTTAGGATTATGAGATTCACAGAACAATTTCACCCTCAAAACACGTACATGCATGATTAAAAAAAACATTGTGCAGTGTTCGATTAAAGCACATGCATTCCCTCTCCTACAAACATTCCAGTGGGGATGAGAAAGTGACATGTAAGCTGGACCAGGACGGGGGAAGTATAGCAGCTCTCTTTCCAGTGGGACGAAGGGATCTGAGCAAATGGCTGAGGGCGCAGGCATCTGTCCGCCTCATACGGCATTCTCCTGGGCCATCTGAGATGCCCTCCCCAGTTCGGACCTTCCTTGAAAGTCTCCACTGTCATCACACACATATTTGCACACAGCTTTTTTGCATTTGTGCTGTTTTCCAGGTCCACTGCTGTGAATCTTTACTATTCGCAATGTAGAAGCCTTGCCGCCCCCATATAAATAAATATATTAAACAATGTTAACATATGCCTTTCAACAGTTTCAACGTTAAAATTAAAAATATGGAAAAGGCTGGCTTAAAATAGGGTTACGTAGTGAGGCACTAATACAGGCAAACCCCAGGCAGCGTTGGATTTCTTCACGACGGAAACTGCAGGGGAAAAGAGCATGTTTGTTAAGAAGAAACGTTACGACAATCATGTGATTGACAAGCTTTTATTTGTAACGTTAATGCGACCCCGATAACAGGACATCCGAAGCGCGTCTACACATTAACCGTCTCCCTCTTCAACCTCCCTTCGAACTCCCGTTGCCTAGCGATGCTCGAGCCTAGTGTAAACACACACTGTGCGCGAGCATCGCAACACATCTTCCCCCTAACAAACAGAAAATACAACAATAAGGAGAAAATAAAAAAAACAATTCCAAAAACAAAAACAATTTTACCCTCAAAGAATAATAAATTCACATTCGTAGCATTATGCAAAGCAGACATAATCCTGAAATTTGCTTGGTGTCCTGACTAAACGACCACACCTGCTTGTATTCCTTGCAGGCACACCAAAATGATGGTTAACAGTAGGTACATTAGGCTGTACATTTGAGTTATAATCAGGATCATAGGAAGGCGTATACTTCCAACCATCTAACCAGTCAAATTTGTATTCCTTGCGTTCTGGGCTGATAACTTTTCCTTCCTTCCCAACCAACCCAGAATTAACATTCCCACACATGGACAATGATGACATGTGCCAAACCTTACCATCACTTAATAATGCAGAATTACAAAAAATTCTATCTACTTTAAGGGGATCTGAAAATCGATTATAACCTTTTTTTATGAAACCTGGTTTCTTAACTCTCACACATCACCAACTTTTATGACTTGTTCTTTACATTTGTGTTTTGCGTCATAGTACATTTTACTTTGCACTTGGGAACTTTTAATGTTGTGTTTAACTTGTTTAAGTGTCCAATCAGCCTTTTTATCCCCAGAACTCCAACCCACATTATCTTTCCCTGTGGGAATTCTCCCTCTCATCAACACAAAGGGAGAATACCCTGTAGAAACACAAGGTGTTGTTCTGTATGACCATAAATTCTGCATTAATTCACATCTCCAATCCAAATTGTTGTAATTTGCCATTTGGATGACGCCCTTGATCACCCGATTGAATCTCTCCACAGCACCGTTCCCTGCCGGATGATATAAAGCCGTAGTATTATGTACAATACCTGTTCCCTGTACAAAATCTTTGAAAATGAGAGACATAAATTGAGGTCCATTGTCGCTTACAATACACTTAGGTAAACCCTCTTTCAGAAACACTTTGTCCAGGAAGTGTACAACTGAATCCACATCAGCCCTCTTAACAATCTCAACCTCTGGCCATTTTGAAAAATGGTCAACCAAAACTAATAAATATTTTTGTTTATCATCGTACATTATTGGCCCTGCAATATCTATGCCTATCCTTTCCCAAGGTCCATCTGGACACGGTATAGGATGGAGAGGTGGTCTTAATGTTACCTGAGTCTTGTCAGACAAATTACATGCATAGCAATCTCTAACTTTCCTTTCAATGTCTGAGTCCAAACCTGGCAACCAATAAGTACACTTAGGGGGTCATTCCGACCCTGGCGGTCCATGACCGCCAGGGCCGGGGACCGCGGAAGCACCGCCAACAGGCTGGCGGTGCTTCCTGGGCCATTCTGACCGCCGCGGTCAGAAAAGGGCAACCAGCGGTTTCCCGCCGGTTTACCCCTGGCCCAGGGAATCCTCCATGGCGGCGCTGCTTGCAGCGCCACCATGGGGATTCCGACCCCCTTCCCGCCATCCTGTTCCTGGCGGTTTTTACCGCCAGGAACAGGATGGCGGGAACGGGTGTCGTGGGGTCCCCTAACAGGGCCCCATAAAGATTTTCAGTGTCTGCTTTGCAGACACTGAAAATCGCGACGGGTGCCACTGCACCCGTCGCACCCCTACAACTCCGCCGGCTCCATTCGGAGCCGGCTTCATTGTTGAGGGGGGTTTCCAGCTGGGCTGGCGGGCGGCCTTCTGGCGGTCGCCCGCCGGCCCAGCGGGAAAGCCAGAATGGCCGCCGCGGTCTTTTGACCGCGATGCGGTAATTCAGCGGTTCCCTCCAGGCGGGCGGCTCCCACCGCCCGCCGGGGTCAGAATGACCCCCTTAATTTTTTATTTGGTTTTACCACTGCCAAGATGTCCTTCGTGACATATATCAATAATCCTATTTCTTATAGATGTGGGGGGAATAACCCTGCCATTCCTAAAAATTATACCACCTTCCAGAGAGAGTTCATGTCTCAGTTCCCAAAACACACGCATACTATGATCTAACAAATGTTTATTAGGCCATCCATTCTTGATATATCTGCTAACTACACCAAAAATGTAATCTTGAGCTTGAGCTTGTTCCCAGTCCTCTTTGGTAATACCTGGACAATCAGCTAACACATTGGCTACTGTAAAATTTTCAATATCAGTATCCTCATCACTCACAACAGGTAAAGGCATTCTGCTTAAAAAATCTGCCACCACATTTTGGACTCCCGGAACATATTGTACACTGTAATTGAAATCTAAAAGTCTAACAGACAAACGAGCTATACGTGGTGATGCTGAAATTAACCCTTTTGTTGTCAACACTTTAGTGAGCGGTTTGTGGTCACATCTTAACAAAACATGAAAACCCCAAATGAACTGTCTGAAATGTTCCAAACCCCAAACACATGCAAGTGTCTCACGCTCGATCACAGAATACCTTTCCTCAGTCGGTGTAATCGAACGCGAGGCAAAAGCTATGGTCCATTCAACTCCCTTTTCATCGATCTGGGATAACGTTGCGCCTATGCCTTTAGAACTGGCATCCGTTGTGACAACATTTTGCAACATGGGGTCAAAACCATGAAGTGGTGGGGCATTAGCCACATCATTCTTTATTACCTCACATGCCTCGCTCCAAACAAACTTAACATTAGTTTTAAGAAGTTGACGCAGAACATATGTTTTTTTCTGAGAAATTGTGTACGAATTTGGCGTAAAATTCGGCCAATCCTAAGAAAGCTCGCAAATCATCTTTAGATTGAGGTCTTGGGGCATTTTTGACAACATTAACTAATTCCAATTTGGGTTTAATACCAGCATCTGAAATTTCATGACCTAAATAATTAATTTTGTTAAATGCAAATCTGCATTTATCAATTTCTGCTGTCAAACCGTGTGTGCTCAGTCTAAACAAAACATTATCTAGATTACGATCATGTTCATTTCTGTCCTTCCCCATTATCAAGATGTCGTCCTGAAAAATCAGTACATCCTTTATGTCTGATAATACCTTGTGCATTAACCTCTGAAACATAGCTGCTGCAGAAGCCAAGCCAAAAGGTACTCTTTTAAATCTGTAACAACCAAAAGGTGTCACAAAAGTTGTTACACTTCTACTATCTGCATGTAAATGCACCTGATGGTAAGCAGCTTTAAGATCAATACTAGAAAACCATCTAATACCTTTAGTGTGAGCTAACTAACAACATCAGTCACAGACGACATCAGAACCCTGATGGACAACGGTGAAACAGTCGCCCTCATTCTCCTCGACCTCTCGGCTGCCTTTGACACCGTCTGTCACCGCACCCTAATCACCCGCCTACGCTCCACCGGGATCCAAGGCCAGGCCCTGGACTGGATCGCCTCCTTCCTCGCTAACCGCTCCCAAAGAGTTTACCTCCCTCCGTTTCGCTCAGAACCCACCAAGATCATCTGCGGCGTACCTCAAGGCTCATCGCTCAGCCCGACACTCTTCAATGTCTACATGAGCCCCCTCGCCAACATCGTACGCAAGCACGACATCATCATCACCTCCTACGCCGACGACACCCAACTTGTACTCTCCCTCACCAAGGACCCCGCCAGCGCCAAGACCAACCTACAAGAGGGTATGAAGGACGTCGCAGATTGGATGAGGCTCAGCCGCCTAAAGCTGAACTCTGAAAAAACGGAAGTCCTCATCCTCGGCAACACCCCGTCCGCCTGGGACGACTCCTGGTGGCCCACGGCCCTCGGCACCGCACCGACCCCCGCAGACCACGCCCGGAACCTCGGCTTCATCTTGGACCCTCTTCTCACCATGACCAAGCAAGTCAACGCCGTGTCCTCCGCCTGCTTCCTCACTCTCCGCATGCTCCGCAAGATCTTCCGCTGGATCCCCGCCGACACCAGAAAAACCGTGACCCACGCCCTTGTCACGAGTCGCCTGGACTACGGCAATACCCTCTACGCCGGGACCACCGCCAAACTCCAAAACCGCCTGCAACGCATCCAAAACGCCTCGGCCCGCCTCATCCTCGACGTACCCTGCAACAGCCACATCTCCGCACACCTGAGACACCTGCATTGGCTCCCAGTCAGCAAAAGGATCACCTTCCGTCTTCTCACCCACGCACACAAAGCCCTCCACAACAAGGGACCGGAATACCTCAACAGACGCCTCAGCTTCTACGTCCCCACCCGCCCCCTCCGCTCCGCTGGCCTCGCACTTGCTGCCGTCCCTCGCACCCGCCGCTCCACGGCGGGTGGGAGATCTTTCTCCTTCCTGGCGGCCAAGACCTGGAACTCCCTCCCCACCAGCCTCAGGACCACCCAGGACCACTCCGCTTTCCGGAGACTCCTAAAGACTTGGCTGTTCGAGCAGCGATAACCCCCCCTTTCCCCCCTAGCGCCTTGAGACCCGCACGGGTGAGTAGCACGCTTTATAAATGTTAATGATTTGATTTAACATTTCGTTTATCTTTGGCAAAGGAAATTGATCAACTAAAATACTCTTGTTAAGATCTCTGAGATCCACACATAGTCTCAATTTGCCTTTTTTTTTTTAACTACGACTAAAGGTGCGACCCATTCTGCGGATTCCACGGGTTCAATAATGCCGTCTGACTGAAGTTTTTTAAGTTCTTCTTCTACCTGATCCCTCACTGAAACAGGTATGTTTTTGACTTTGTGAATACAAGGTGTGGTATTAGCTTTCATTTGTATTTTATGTTGGAAACCCTTTAGTTTTCCAATTTGGCCAGAAAAGACATTGGGGAATTTTTTTGCAATAATTCCTGAGAAATCTTCAGTATGTTGTACAATAGACACAGGTTTACTACTACTGGGGTTCGAAATAATACCCAGCTTTCCTAGGTCCTTCCAACCCAGTACGGACGGCCCAGAAACCGCTACATATACCTTGCAGTGCGCTTGTTTGCGTTTAAATTCAATTAGAAAATTTCTGTAACCCACAATTCTAATGGGTTCTCCCGTGAATGTTTTTGGAGAAATAATTGTTTTTTCAAAGCAATTACCTAAAACAGGTTCAAAATATTGTTGCCAAATTTCCTCATTAAGAATAGTGTAGGGAGAACCAGAATCCGCAACAACCGAAATATCAATGTCAGCAATCGTGACATGGCATAAGGGTCTACTAATGTTGTTTTTGACATTCTGTACCTTATCATCAACATTAAGAATGCATAAATTAGAATCAGACTCCTCCGATGAACCGCTGTCACATTCTCTCACACATTTAACACTCGCGTCACCCCCACCAAATTTTCTTCTGCGACGCACTTTAGCAAAATGTCCCAAAACACCACAGTTTGAGCACTTCTGATTCCGAGCCGGACATTTCCTATCATTTGCCAGATGAAATTTGCTGCCACATCTGAAACAAGATCTTTTGTCTTTCAGGAATGAATTCTCTTTCTCCCCTTGATACGAATGGACTCTCTTAGACGATAATTCATTGTTTTTCTTGACATGGCAATAGTAGCATTGTCTTGCAACTACGAAAATGAATTTTCCTCACTGCGCAGAACAGCCTTTGCGCATCTTCCAGCGAGTTCAGCGCTTTTGACCATGTCAATAACCTCTCGTAAAGGTGCTTCCCCTCTAGACCAAAGTTTCTCTTGGATATGTGGATTGGCAGTGTGCATTATAATTTGGTCTCTAATGAGTTCATCATGAAGATTACCAAACTTGCACGACAATGCCAAATTCTTGAGTGCAGACACGTAATCATCAACAGATTCCTCAAATTGCTGCTTCCTATGATAAAATTTAAATCGGTCCACAGCTACGCACACGGCAGGTCTAAAATACTCCGTAAGATCTTCAAGAGCATGACTAAAAACATCTCCTTGGTCAAGTGCTCTAATTTTTTTGTTAATACTGTTGTAAATTTTCAGACCCTTTGCACCTAAACAGTGTAAAAGAATTTTCTTCTTCTTTTCTGGAGTAAGTTCTTCTTCATCTTCAAATGTAGAAATGTAATTTACAAAATATTCTCGCCATTCCTCCCATCTTAAAGTAGCTTCTCCATCTTTTGGCAAGAATGGCTCAGGAGCGCTAAGATTCCATGCATTTCCAGAAGCCATGACCAAAAATTATGATGAAACAAACTTTACAACAAATATTTTCTTGGAAAGCAGAAAATATTTATTCATCCAGCATAGGTCGCTAAGCAACTGCAAACCCTGTTTGAAAATGATGAAATAACCAAAAAAATCAACGTGCGCAGGCCTTGCGCTCGAGCACGAGAGACTTGTTTGCTTGCCAACGTCAGACAATTACAAAGCGCGAGATGCAGCGCATAGACGTTTTCAGTCTGGTTTGCTTGGCACAATAACAACCGATAAACAAGGTATTAATCCTACCGCTTCAGCAATCACAAAGTCCTGTTGAACACGGCAGGAAAATATCTAGTCATACAACTTCCTTGAAATCCTGCCTCAAGCTGTGAAGAAATGTGCTTGCTGGACGTGTGGGTTCTTCCTCTGGGTCGCTCATACGCTCGTCGCCAATTTTGTTAAGAAGAAACGTTACGACAATCCTGTGATTGACAAGCTTTTATTCGTAACGTTAATGCGACCCCGATAACAGGACATCCGAAGCGCGTCTACACATTAACCGTCTCCCTCTTCAACCTCCCTTCGAACTCCCGTTGCCTAGCGATGCTCATCACACACATATTTGCACACAGCTCTTTTGCATTTGTGCTGGTTTCCAGGGCCACTGCTGTGAATCTTTACTATTCGCAATGTAGAAGCCTCGCCGCCCCCATATAAATAAATATATTAAACAATGTTAACATATGCCTTTCAACAGTTTAAACGTTAAAATAAAAAATATGGAAAAGGCTGGCTTAAAATAGGGTTACGTGGTGAGGCACTAATACAGGCAAACCCCAGGCAGCGTTGGATTTCTTCACGACGGAAACTGCAGGGGAAAAGAGCATGTTACTTGGAGACTTCTGAGATTTAGCCCCAGACAAAAATGTACACCCTGACTGAATTTAGCGCTATGGAATAATTCCCATCATAACAAAAGTACCCTGCTTAGATTTCAAAAGCCTCTTGGAAGTAGGCTATTCAGCAGACACTTGGGCTTCAGTACTAAACGTTTATGGCTAGCTGTGAAGCGGATGAGGGTGCCGGAAAACACAACAATTGTGGAGCATGGCGCTATAAATCTGCCTATACTGAGGGCATGGCTGTTCATGTAGTGGGAGTTTGAGGATCTAGGTGGCTCTCAGCCCCTATAGACAATGTGAAGTACCTGATAGTCAGGCAAAGCGCTCCAATACTGCCAATTAAGTTCGTACTGTATAATAGTTGAAAGTGCCATGGAGGTCAAAGTGGAGAGACAAGAGAGAAGCTTGACCTAAAAATAAAAAAAACAAGTAGTCTAAAAATCATGCATAAAACATTGGCTCTGTGTATGTTAACAGTAGTTGGCCGAGGCTCTCGATGGGGGCTAAACACCAAAAAACGCATGACATATGCATGCCTTTGACAAATGACATCAAGGGAATTTTAAAAGGCAAGCCTACGAATAAATGAAAGTGATAGGCATGACAAGGGCATGGTTAAAGTCCAACAGAAAGACGACAACAGGTTGGAAGCGCTTGTGTGCTTAACTTAAAAATATATGATTCACACAATGTGTGTGGTGTCAACCCTGGTGACAGCCACACAACTACTGTTGCTCCTGGAAAGGACATTCTGCATTCAGGGTGCCTGGGGAACTAAGGAGAGTACCCAATACCAATATCTATTCTGTACTGTGGGTCTCGTGATAGCAAAACTTAATACGGCACAATTATGTGGTTCCTCGACACAGCAGCACTTGGACCTCGAATGGTGTATGGAACATGAGTGCTTTGTATCAGAGGGGATTGGGTGTCCACACAAATTCCATAAAGTATGGCACCTGTGGAGAAATTACTGAGGCCTAGCCTAATCCTCACTGTTGTCTACCACTCCTGTGGGCTGAGTCTCTTCCAATTGGCACCCGAGGACAAGCCAGGACTCCTGTCTGTATAAAGCCTCTGTAATTGGGTTTATTTGTTAGAGTATCGTCACACGAATAAGCCAGCCTGCGTGCTGGACTCAGCACCACAATTTATTAGCTGTACTATGACACTGTGTTGCTGTGCTTCTTAATAAAGAGAACTTTAATAAATGAAAGTGAACATTTTTTAATGTTTTATGTATGGTATGTAGAAGTCAGGTAGAAATGTGGTTAAGAGGGTGCCTTCGAAGGAAAACATGATGACAATTGTAAATTTGGGTTCCTATGAGCATTTACCACAAGGTGAAACAATTACATTATTATTAAATATACAGAAGATTATAGAGCTCTGTTTGGGAGAATTATTTATGACTTATAAAACTGACTGCAGTATTATGTCCCAAACTAGGGAAATTGCATAGCATATTGGACAAAGAAAAGAGAAAGTGGTGGCAGACCTATTGGGGTCCTAGGCAGGTTTGATGAAGAAATGGTAGTCAGTATAAAAGACCTTAGGAAAAAACATGACATAGGAGAAAACATTTGATTCTAGCGGTCCTGTATCGTCTGGCCTACATCATGGTGGTACAGTGGCAAAGTTCAGAAATACTACAAAATATGGTCTTAACAAAGTCCTCCAACACAGCCTCAGTTTTTTAGACAAATGTGGTCGGAACTTGGATCAGGCATTTTCAGCATGTCACAGGTTTTGTGTACAATGAGAGCACACCGAAATGCACTTTTGAAAGAAGTTAGAGCTATTGAGTGTTATTGTTAAAGCAATTAAAAAATGTACACTTGCAGGTTTGTATGTACTTATGGGTGCAGAATTTGAAATTGCTGAGATTCACAGAGCTTTCCAAGATCATGGCCCTCATTATGACATTGGCAGTAAATGCCGCTTACCACCACGGTGACGGATGCGAACATACTGCTGTGGTGGCAAATATCCGTTCGCCATATTATGACACACACACCAATCCGACAGAATACTGCCACATATACAAATCTGCCAACCCAAAGGTCAGTGCTAAAGTGGCGGTACAACACCCATACAGTTCTGCCAACAAAACAACGCCTACCACATCGTGACCCACGAATAACCACAGCGGACATTCAACGGCGGTGAAACATTGGCGGTACACATTGGTGCGCTCAGAATGGACACCCAAATACTAAACTGCACTACATTGGCCAATACCAAAAACACACACCTGACACTCATACACACACACAACACCCACCCACCCACAGCACTATAAAACACACACCCACATCACCCACAACCCTTTTCAAATACAGATTATTGCCACCAGACTGACACCAAGAACATTGCGGCAACTAGACACACACACAACATACACCCATACATCGCTCTTGCACCCCACTATGCACACCCAAACACAGTACCCAACACCCACACACTTACACACAACACAAAACACCCATGTCCCCACAAAAGCACCCCTGTTTCACAGATGAAGAGTTGAGGGTCATAGTGGAGGAAATAGTCAGGGTGGAGACAGCTGTTTGGAGCACAGGTCCAGTAAATATCCATAGCATAGAGCTATGGCAGAGAATTGTGGACCGGGTGAACGCCGTGGGACAGCATCCAAGAACAAGGGACAGTATTAGGAAGATGTGGAATGACCTACAGGGAAGGTACATTCCATAGCAGCAGGCACCAAGTCACCAAACAGAGGACTGCCGGTAGACCCCCACATCCTCCTCCACAGCTCACAACGTGGGAGGAGGAAGTCTTGGAAATACTGCATCCTGTGGCACTCACTGAAGTTGCCAGATGACTGTACACTGGTGAGTCAATATTTATTACTTATCAACCCCCATAACTGCATGCCATCTCACACCATCACCCTCACTCCCATCATTCTACTCCATCCCACACACTGCACCTACACATATGACTAACCCCAATGCCCAGCCCTGCATGCAATACCAATGCATGGACAGCCCTCCCAATCCTGCATGGACACCCATCACTAAAGCATAGGGGAACAAACAATTCCACAATACATCAACATACACAAACCAACAGCAACCATAGAGGGGAAGCTAGGGATGAACAATATGTCACTGGCATGAAGCACAACACATCACTTACATCCCTGCAGGTGCCCCAGCCAATGTCAGCGGAGAGGAGTTGCCACGACAAACCAGTCCCCCAACAGAAGATGCCCCCAGTGATGACAGTAACTCTGCAATTCAGGATCTGGATTAACAACCTCGCCCATCACAGACCTATGGACAGTCGGTCACCTGAAACCACTCACAGTTCACCACAGAGCCTCCACCACACCAATGGCCCTCTACCACTAACCAGTCTATTGACCAGTCCATCACCTCCGCTGCAGCTAGTAGGCAGGAGGCCCAGACACAGGACCCAGAGGCCACCAGCACCCCTCACCCTTCAGGAGGTGAACCACCCCACAAACATTCCCTGTGACCCAGACAGATGCCAGAGACACTTGCCAAGACCAAGACCACTGCCAGGAAATGAGACTCTCCTGATTGTCCCCCTTGTGTCCCACCCTGTCACCTTGTCCACTTTGAACTGCCTTTGCTCCCCTTCCTATGGCCCCTTGGACACTGCACCTGTGCTACAAACATACTGGAACAATACTCTGGACTTTACTCTACCATCACCCTATTCCATTGTACTTTACCCTCAAATGTATAGCACTTCAATAAACACCATGATCACAAGTTGACTGAGAGTATTTTATATGTTTAGAATGGGCATTCAGGGGAACAGTCACATCTGGTGCAAATGATATGAACACTGTGATAGCATACAATTAATGACCTGTAACTGCAGTAATCACATTAGGACACTTGTCATATCACCAACATCTATACTGTAAAGTGACAAGCCATCGGTGACAGTAAGTTGAGATGCAAAGAATGCGAATGCCATCATGCCACAGTCACACAGATGAAATCAATATTCAGAGCAATGATCAGTCCCACTGTCTCACCTGTGTGTCATTGGAAGTATTGACGGATAACTGATGTTCTGTTGTCTACATCCTCATCTTCTGTCTCTGCATCGTCACTCTCCTCACGGTCCACTGCTGCCACAGGGGCATCTCCATTCTCCTCCTCTTGCAGAAAAGGCACATGTCGCTTAACGGCCAGGTTGAGCAACATGCAGCATGTCACTACTACCTGGCAGACCTTCCCGGGTGAGTAGCACAGAGATCCACCTGTCGGATGGAGACACATGCACCTGGCCTTCAGGAGGCCAAAGGTCCTTTCGATTATTATTCTGGTTCGTCCATGTGCCTCATTATAATGGTTCTCAGCCCCTGTCCTGGCATTCCTAACAGAGGTCAGGAGCTACAATAGGTTTGGGTAGCCAGAGTCACCAGCAAGTATTGAGGGACAAACATTAGCCTAACACAGTGGGGATAACACTTGAAGGCACACACTGATATACAGTGGGTGGGGACTCACCTATTAGCCACACCCTGTGCCTCTGTAGTTGGGCCATCACATTTGGGATGATGCTATTCCTCAGGACAAAGGCGTCATGCACCGACCCAGGATACTTAGCAGTGAAGTGGGAGATGTACTGGTCTGCCAGGCACACTATTTGTACATTCATTGAGTGGAAACTCTTCTGATTCATGAACACCTATTCATTCTGGCGAGGGGTGGTGAACACAATATGTGTACAGTCAGTTGCCCCAATAATATTGGGGATATGCCCCATTGCATAGAATCCTGCCCTGACAGTGGCCAAATTTTCCATCTGGAGGAAAACAATGTAGCTGCACATGTGCTTCACCAGCGCAGAAAAAACCCTTGCCAGCATGATTGAGAACATTGGCTGTGACATTCCTGCTGCCAAGCCCACTGTCACTTCGAAAGAACCAGTTGCCAGGAAATGGAGCACTGATAGCACTTGCACAAGAGGGGGGATCCCAGTGGGATGACGAATGGCTGATATCAGGTCAGGCTCCAATTGGGCACACAGCTCTGTGATTGTGGCCCTGTCCAGTCTATAGGTGAGTATAATGTGCCTGTCCTCCAGCATAGCCAAGTCCAGAAGGGTTTGAACATGGGGGTTTGTCTCCTCCTCCTATTCATCTGCAGCGTTAGGTATCAAAGGGACACAAGAGTGAGTAGGCTGTCACAATTTGAACAGTAGAGCCACCGCCTCAGTGTACATACAGCATCAATGTGATGAGACAGTGGGAATGGCAATGTATGTGCAATTTTAGGCAATGAAGCAGTTATGGTTTATCTGATCATTGTCCACCACCTTGAAATGACAACCGTCTGTCCTGTATCTTGGGACAGGTGGAGGTGAGGTAACTCCGCCGACGTTGGGTGTCGTGACGGAAGGCCATCCTGCACCACCATGCAATTTCTCACTGGCTAATATGGGGCTCTATGGAATACAGTGGCCAATGGGGATCAGCGCCGGTAGTGACAGTGTACACCACCATGAATGTGACCACCATTTTCTATCCAAATCCGCACTTGTTTCGTGACTTTCCACAGGATGACACCTACACTGCATGTGCTGCTGTGACCTATGTCTGGAACCTACCATGGCCCGTGTAACAGGGAAAAGAGCCCCTGCCTTCACTTCGGAGGAGTTTGAGAGACTGGTGGATGGGGTCCTACCCAGTACGGACTTCTGTATGGGCCTCCAAACCAACAAGTGAGTACACCCTGGGCACGATGCATGTAGGAAGTATGCAAGGAGATGTGTGTGCAAGCATCGTGTAATCGGGGGGGGAATGTCTGGTGGTAGTGTATATGGTGGACGCCGGATGATGTGTGTGCCAATGGTGATGGAAACAGGATTGGTGTCCTCCTGTCTGCATTTGCTCTGCAGGTCAGCGCCCATAAAAACAAGGGATTGTGGCGTGCTATTGCCAAGGATGTGAGGACCCTGGGTGTCTACAGCAGGTGTAGCACCCACTGCATGTAACGGTGGGAGGAACTGAGATGCTGGGCACGGAGGACCACGGAGGCCCAACTGGGGATGGCCTCCCAATGAGGAACGGGTGCCCATTGGAACCTGACCCCCCTGATGGCCCACATACTGGCGGTGGCCTCCTCAGAGCTGGATGGGCGCTTGAGGGCATCACAGCAGCCTCAGGGGGTGAGTACAGTGGGCTTTACTACAATAATTGTTAGGTGGCATGGGAACTAGGTGTTGCGTGTGAGTTACTGGGTGCCACTTAATGCCTGGCCAGACATTGCAGCGTGATCCAGCTCAAGGGTAATGGGTGTGTGGCAAATGCAGATAACCTAGCTTGTTTGCATTCCATGTCAGTCAGGGCTTTGTAGGTCCCAGGAGGTGTGCAGTTGGTGGTGTTTGGCATCATCTTGCTGTGGCACCTAGCCTGATCAATGGCAGTGCAATGCATATGCCAACTGTGGTGTTTGTGCAGTAATTGACCCAGTGTTCCCATTCTCTTTCTCGCCACCTTTTTTCTTTTGTCATCCTATCCATGTGTGCATTAGCATCATCTGGTGAAGGAGCAGGGGCACTGGCAACAGAGGGAGCTGCATCCCACAGGACCCAGGAGGCAGAGTCCACCGACGCTGAGGGAACCAGTGGGACGGAGGGTGAGGAGAGCACCACGGTGGAGACAGGAGGTGACAACACTGATTCTGATACCCCCTCCAATGGAAGCTCACTGGTGGTGGCAGACACCTCTATGACCACCCCAGTTGCAGGTACAGCCGCCACCCTTCGAACCAGCACCACCCTCCCAGTAGCCCACCAGCGGGTTGGCCATGCCTGCTCACCCAGCAGGGTGGGCATTTCCTTCGCCCTAGGCACCTGAGGCCCTGCCGCAGTGAGGCCTGCTGCCCTGAGTGAGGAGGCTACTGACCTCTGAGATCCATCTCTGTAGGGTAGTCAACCATTGTGAATGCCATCCAGGGGCTGGCATCACAGATTGAGCAATGCATTCCTGGAGGGCATCCACAGTGGATTTGTGGCCCAACAGAGATTGATTCAGGCTCTGGCCTCCTCTCTGATGGCAGCTATTGTCCCTGTTCCTACCGTCCCTCCTCTAAGTACCACTTCCGAGTCGCAGTCTCCTCAACCCCGACCCATCCCATGCACACATACAGACGAGCATGCACACAAGACAACACACAAGAGTGGCACATTCAAACACAGGCACTATACTTTAGCCCACAAGCACTCATGCAAACACAAGACAATTGCACAAACAACAACATCCAAAGCCTCCACTGTCTCTCCTCCTCCTCCTCCTCCACCTCCCTCACACCCACCACCAGCATCACCACACCAAGCAGCACACACCTCACTAGCAGACACCCTCACAACATCAATCCATGCGTCCCCTGTGTCCTCTCACACCCTGTCTGTCCCCCTTTCTAAAGGACACAAACGCAGGTTCTCAGAAACCCAACAGCTATCCACCTCACATCAGCACACTACCCATGCACCTGCACCCAAGTCCAAAAGACATACTCCTCCAACAACCATTCCCTCAACCTCCACTCCCATCCCTCCTCCCTATCCCACCCCACCGTCCCTAAGAACCTTTTCATTGCCCAACTTGACCTCTTCCTTCCCCCACCAACCCCATGTCCTGCCTGTAAGAGCAGGGTCCCAACGACCCAGCCCAGCAGCTCAGCCAAACAGTCCACGGGGACAGTGAAGGCACCTCCGAGTCATGGAGGCAAGACAGTGAAGGATCCCACTCCACTAGCCAGGAAGGGGAAGGACCCCAATCCACCAGCCAGGAAGGGGAAGGATCCCACTCCACCAGCCAGGAAGCGGAAGGATCCCACTCCAACAGCCAGGAAGGGAAAGGATCCCACTCAAACAGCCAGGAAGGGGAAAGAACCCTCACCTTTTGTCAGGAAGTGGAAGAAGCCCTCACCTCCAGCTGAGACACAGCAGCCCTAGCCTCCAACGGGGGCTGCCTGGGATGCACCTTTCACAGCTGAGACACAGCAGCCCTCGCCTCCAACGGAGGCTGCCCAGGAGGCACCTTCCACAGCTGAGACACAGCAGCCCTCACCTCCAATGTAGGCTCCCCAGGAGGCACCTTCCACAGTTGAGACACAGCAGCCCTCACCTCCAGCAGAGGCTGGCATGGTACCAACACCACCACCACCACTGCTCAGGGAGCCCTCACCTCCAGCTGAGACAGTGCAGCCCTCACCTCCAGCAGTGGACATGTAGGCCACCCTCCAAGAACTGCTGTACAAGGAGCCCCCTCCAGAACCAGAGACTGTGACCTTGCACTCTCCAGCATTGAGAAATGGGTATGGAGCCCCCTCCAGAACCAGTGGGCAGGTCCCCCACCTCAGAGACTGTGACCTTGCACTCCCCCAGCATTGAGAAATGGGCATGGAGCCCCCTCGAGCACCAGTGGGCAAGTTCCCCACCTCAGAGACTGTGATCTTGCACTCCCCAGCATTGGGAAATGGGCATGGAGCCCCTTTCAGAAGCAGTGGGCAAGTTCCCGACTTCGGCTAAGGTGCCCCCACCCCTTCTTCCCCCTGAGGTGCCTGCCAATTTCAATAATGATGCCCCTGCACAGTTCTGTGAGGATGTTGTCAGGAAACGAGTTGTGTATTGGACTGTGCCCTGTGGACATGTGAGCCTTTAGTACTTTGGACTGGGCATTGGACCTTTGTGGACAATTGTACATATTTCATTGTTTTCCAATCGGTTCATGTGGTGGCTTTTGCCTTGCTAATACATTTTCTGTACTTCCCAGCTGTTGTCCTTGCATTATTATGCTTTTTGTCATGTGCCATTAGTTTACGTCTGCAGCTGGTTGTGTGTATGGTGTGTGTGTGTGTCTGGTGCATGTCGTGCGTGTGTGTGTGTGAGACTCTCATTTTCCTCCCTCTCTCTATTGTGTGCTAGGCGGCTGTACTCACCGTCGTCATCTTCGTCAACGTTGGAGCATGGAGTAGAAGAGCATCGGGAAGACTTGCAGTTCCGGTTCCATGGAGGCGTTGGTCTTCTCTGTGTCTCTGATGGTGAGTCTTTGGTCTTCTGTGCAGTGTTTCTGCCAGGCTTTTGATGGTGTTGGTTCCACCCCGGAAATCGTGGCGGATTGCAGTGTCATGATATGGTGGGTGGTACCTTGCCTTCCGCCTGCATGCTGATGGCTACCGCCGTGGAGAGTGGTGTTAACGCCCTGGCGGATGGTGTGGTACATTGGCTGTCTATGGGAGTTCTCAGAGTCAAGGTCTTAATTTAGCAGTAATTACCGCCAGCCTGTTGGCAGTATTTCTGCCACTTTATCACTCATGGCCAATGTCATAATGACCACCTATGTCTCTAAAGCTGCAACAGTCACAGTGTGCTACTAGTACTTCTGGAAAGTTTTTGTGAATGGATGTTCTCAGTCATCATGAAGAGGTCTTTCCATTGTGTAATTCTACGTATTGTGATTTTCTGCCCTTGACAAGTGCATCTACAACAATTTCGACAATGGGAGCGCATTCAGAGAGAGTGAGTGTCTGTGTGTGTGTCTGTCTGCTATCAACACAACAGTGTGATATAGTTATCTTGAGTACGTTTTGTGCCAAGAACCACCAGTATTGGCATCCAAAGACCGATGTATCACAAGTCACCTATGGATTTCCACCCATAAACAGGCAGAAATCCGACACCGTCAGCCTGCAAGATGGCGGGTGAGAGGTGGTTCCACCACCAGTACCGCCATACCACAAGGACTCTGCCGGAGGTCTTTGCACAGTTGTGTGGCATTGGCGGTGGAACCACCGACATCCACCTCTCCCAGATGACCACCTTGTTGTGGGCTGATGTGTGTGTGTGACTGCATGCTTGGAGGGTGGGGGTATGTATCAATGCTGAGGTTGGGGCTGTGTATGAATGTGGTGGGGCACATATGCGTGCAAGCAGGTGGGGATGCATGTCTGTTTGTTTGCAAGTGAGTGTAGGTGCGTGTCTGTGTGCAAGCATGTAGTGGTGTTTGTATGTTTGCGAGCAGGTGGGGGGGTGTCTGCAAGTGTGTGGATGTGTGGGTGTGTGTGTGCCAGTGACAGGAATAGGGATTCCTGTCACCACATGCGTTACCACCAGGGTTTCTGTGGTGAGGCGGTTTGCTGCCTCATAATACAGCCGGTGGTCTCCGGTATGCTGTCGGCCCAGAGGTGCTCACCGTGAGCCGTGCCGGTCTGACAGCACCGGTAGGACTGGCGGCACAGTGGAGGTTTGGCTTCAACCAAACCATCAAACTTGTAATGCGGCGGTCCTTACTGCCGGGACCACGGAGGTAAGACTGCCACACTCTTGGTGAGGGCCTTAGTGACTAGCAAAGGTGGCTTTAAAATAAAATATTAGTCACTTGTGAATTGCCCTCCCAATTGTTTACCTTACTCTTGGTCAAACTCTTGCCTCAGCGAACAATTTAAGATTTATAAAACTGGAAGTTAGAATCTCTTTGTTTTGGGGCGCAGATATCTCTTATCAGATTTTAAAAAATAGGGTTGAACTACTCATAAAAAGACATGTGAAAGGCTGATATTGAGCATGCGCTACAGAAAAAGATGGTAATGGAGCAAGTAGAAATGTTAGTGAACACAGAGATACGTATGTATATGACAGGTAGTTAATGATTCAGTGAAGTTTCCATTAGGTTCCAGTTCCTCTACTTAGTGCGGATGGGAGACGAATATTAATAGATTCAAGGTGAAGATACATTGCTGAAAGACTGTGCTGATGTGAAATTAATACAAACTCTTTTCTATATTGTTTCAGTGAATGGATACACCTGTTTCTATGGTTGGGTAAACCAACAAATCAATACTTTAGTTTGCTTTATCCAGTTATCGGTTCTGTTCATGGTAAATTTGCAAGGAGACATGCTGGGGATGTTCATTATAAATTATTCAGATGCTCTCTGCAGCATCGCTCATACCAAGTCAAAGAAATGCTTGAAATAAAAAATAAAAACGCACAACACAAAAAGAGAGGAAAAGCCGTTGTAAACTGAATGAATGAGGCATAACTATTATAGCCATGTCTCCACCAGTGCCCAGCTGAAATCATTTTCTCAAACAAGTCATTTTTATCTTACACAAGAATAATTTTACATTTTCGTCCATTTTAGAAAGTGGCTGCAGTTAAAGATTCGACCACAAGAGGGAGGTTTGTGCCTTTTTACAATGGCTTAGCCGCGTATTGCATTTTGGTATAATACAGGAGGTCCTGCACTCCCTGTTGAAGGACTCTGTCTAATTTTGATATTAAAGTTGACTTGTCCCCTGCAAGAAAGAAATGACACAGCCGCACAACTGTATTATCTTATGACAATTGTGTTCTGTCATTACTATGCCTTCTGCGAAAGCCAGCAGCCTGGAGAAAACTAGATCACAGTGCATAATTAAAGCTACAATGAAAACACACATTTTTCTCTCGCATTCCAACAAAGCTTTAAATGAAGTTAGCAGAGAAGCCTGAAAATATTTATGGCCTCAATAAATGAGATAAGCAATGCCCTATGTGCAATATCATGAGGAATGACAGGGAGGGGCCCTGGAGAGAGAAATAGCCTAAATCACCGACAGCATACCAGCCTTAACCACTCACAGGGAAAAGAGAGCACCAAAGAAATGTCAGTCGCAGCAACAGATAAAGAAACCAAAGTGGAACAATACAGTAGTCGTTCACTGCCCTAAAACAGAAAAAGGAGAGAGAAAAAGGTCGAACTGACTACTAGCGAGCAAGAATTTTTAAAAGACACTGCCAGCAATGAATGAAATCACTTCTTTTCACAGCCTAAGTATACTTAAGTATTGACCAGGTCGAATGCTCACTCTCAACCTGAAAGAAGATAGAAGACACCCTGAAATAACAAGAGAAATAAACTTGAAGTGTCACCTAAATATATCAAGAGTGTTCTAACAGTCATAGTGTAATGAGGATGTTAAGTTGGCCTGATTCATAGTCATAATTGCAATGAGACGAGAGTAATAGAACATATACAATTATCATGTAAAACTCTAAAAAACAGCCCCTAGAGGACACCACAATGAAAATAGCATTTGCAAAAAACATGGCCATGTAATCATATACCTAGCCCCTAAGGACATAGCCACATGAAAAGAAAAATGACCAAAAGTAATGAAGTGTAACCATATCTTTAGCCCATACAGGGCATAGTGCATTACACATTTTCAGGGATAGCAGGTCTACTAGAATGATATTATCAATAAGACCAATAACACACAAATTACTCTCAGCTGTAAAATAAACGTTATAGCCATAAGAGAGGTTAAAACGACACTGAGTGGTGGGAGGGGTTATTATTTTGTGATCCTCATTAACCTACTGTGAGGACTTAGCTATGATCCAGACAGAAAGAGCAGGTTGATGTGATGTTTTTGAAGGTGTTCCCATCGTCCTAGGACCACCACAGGCTGAGTTATGAGCGAAACTGTTTTGTAAAAGAATGCCATGCAAATATGGGATGACTGAGTGCAGCATGTTGACTGTAATGTTTAGAACAGCCCCTAAAGAACACCACAACAAAATATAATTTGTCAGAATAATGCTAATGTAGCCATATAGTTAGCCCCTAGAGGGCATAAGCACATGAAAACAGAACAGCAGAAAGTAATACAATACAATCGCATATTTAGCCCCTAGAGAGCATAGTGCATTATATTATTTCAGGACTAACAGGCCTACTGCAACACTTAACCACCTAGAACTCAAACCACTCCCAGCTATAAAACAAACAGTCCAGTTGTACGTGAACTTAAAAAGGGGACTGAATTGTGGGAGGGCTTAGTATTTTGGTGACTCCATTAACCTAGTGTGGTGAACCAGAGATGACCTAAACCGAGAGTGCTGTGTGCTGAACGTTTTGGTGGTAGTCCTATTGTCCTTGGACCACCACAGGCTGCGTTAAGGGCAAAAATGTTGTGAAAAAGAATGCCTTCAAAGCATTATGGGTTGAGTTTTCAAGAATGCAGTGAATCTTGTAGTATCAGCTGTCCCTCTGTGCCGGTAGAGTCACTTTTGCTTTGAGAATTTCTGTTTTACATAAAGCATTCACCAATTACATCAAGTGATTTCTGCAAGGCAAGCCCAGGAACAAATGAAAATGATGGGCGTGAAATGGGCGTGGTTCAAAGCCCACAATACCTACATCAGGTCAAAGCGCTTGCACGCTTGACCTAACAGGAGAGGGGGAGGAACCCCATGGCAGTAAGGGGGGTGAAAATGGAGAGGAGAGGGGCATCCGTGTGCTAATAGTTTGTTGGATAGGTTGCCTACATCTATGTTTTATAAATATTTTTGATCCCAAATATGACCTTTATGTTTATATTGATGCTGTGCTCTTCTGCACACTGCACATTTAAGCCTGTTAATGTATATCATGATGTGGCAAAAAATAGAGGGCTGTGAGGTCGGAATTTATTTAACTACTTTAGACAAAAAAATTCAAGGTATCCAAGACCTTCTTCACCTGGCGACCAAAGACTGTAAGAACCTTCCCCTGCACCTCAGGAATGCCACATTGCTCTGGGAATTCAGAAAAGGACTCAAGACAGGGCTGTTTGAATGAACTGAGAACCATGAAGCAGCTAGCTACTCCAGAGCTTTGAGAACCTCAGGGGTGATTTACTGTGCTTTTTAAATCCTCATTGACTGATTAATTATCCCTGTGCATTGCACTTCTGGGTTTATGAAATGTATCCATTTCTTTTGGTATTTTACACAAAAGGAAACCTGATGATGATATTCATAACAAGCATTGGCATAGCCAATAGGTCTCACCCTTGGGACCTTATAAGTATCTAGCCATGCAGCACATTAAACCTTTATCAGAAATAAACTGTATTTGTGCGTTCCTTCATGCACTTGGCATAAGACTGCAATGGTCAGAACATTCCCTAGAGATTACTACATTAAAATAACATTTGGAAACAACATATGTAACTATATAGGCAGCCCCTATAGAGCATAACCACATGCATGAAAAGGGAAGAGCAGAGAGCACTGCAGTGAAACTTTATATTCAGACCCTAGAGGGCACAGAGTATTGCACATTTTCAAGCATATCAGGCCTGCTAGAATATTTGTACATATAAGGACCTTAGATCACAAACTACTCTCAGCTGTAAAGCAAAAGCTCCAGCCATGAGAGAGCTTAAAAAGGCATTGAATGGTGTGATGTTATGATTTTGTGGTCCGCCCTAACCTAGATATGCTGAACATTTTGGAGGTGGTCCTATTGTCCTAGGACCACCACAGGCTGAGTTATGGGCAAAAATGTGTTTGAAAAGGAATGCACCACAAACCATTATGGGGCTAGTTTCCAGAGTACAATGAATATTGTAGTATTGCTCTCCCGCTGTGGCTGGGAGACCCTTGTTGAGGGTTTCCCCTTTGTGTTTTCTTTTTCAAAGGCACCAGTTTGTATATTTATCAACTGATAAACGTGGGAAGAATTTAGGAATGGGGCTGCACATTTAACCGGTGCTCATATAGAGCGCTCCAATCTTCCAGTGGAGATCACGCTATACATTTTTTTAAAAAAGAATCCCCCTCCAGCTTGCTGCCTCTGTCGGATGCAGATCCCGCAAAGAAGCAGGGAGATGCCAGAGGAAGGAACAACATACCGCCACCAGTGCAAAGCGGAGGGACAAAAGAAAAAAAGTAGTGCACAGCACTAAGGTATATGGCTGATCATGCAATAATCCATTTAACAGGGCCAGTCTCCAAGGGAGTAACTAAACAGTTTCAAGATGGGACAAACCTAGAGCATTTACCTAACAAACCAAAGGAATTTTGAAAGGCAGGACAAGGAACGAATGAAAGTGATGGGCATGTGATGGGCATGATGAAAGCTCACAGAGTAGACTACAGAATGTTGAAAGACAGTGCATACAAGCTGCCTAGGCTCTACCTTAAAAGGGCAAGTGAAAAGCAAGAATCAATAAGAGTTAAACATGTATTACAGGTGAGTTTTAATTAAAAACTGATGCTTTTCGCTGAGGGATTTTGAGTGAAATAGACATAGTTTGAGTTGCCTATGATGTCACACATAACCTTCAGCTGAAAAACTGCCCTGGCATTCATGTTTTACCCATCTATAATTGTAAGTAATGTACAACCCTTAAAATCATCTGCCACCTCATCGACTGTGCAAGGGCTGAAGAGTAATAAGGGAGCCATAAAGAACATGGCCATATACTTTTAAGTCTTAAATGTCCTGGTCATGAAAACCATTTAAAAAATTTTTTCACTACTCCAAAGCCTACCTCTTCCATAGGATAACACTGGAGCTACCTTATTACTTCTAATAGGATTTAACTTCCAAATGAGAACCAGTAACTAGTTCATGTTTTGTGTATTTTGAATTGTACAAGAAATCCTCTGTTAAGTAAAATTTTGAATTACGATTTTGAAAATGCCACTTATAGAAAGTTGGCATTTTCCTGCCCTAGCCATTTAGTCCCATATTTATACTTTTTTTGCGCCGCACTTGTGTCACTTTTTGACACGAAAGTGGCGCAAACTTACAAAATACACTTATATTTTGCACTGCTTTTACGTAAAAAAATGAGGCAAGTGCGATGCAAAAGAGTATAAATATGGGTGTTAGTGCCTGCAGCCTGTCTCTTAGTCACGTCATTAGGTGTCCTTGACATTCAGGCTTTGTGTACTCCTCCTATATCATCACACACAATAGAAGGCTTAGGTGTGCCTGCATGGACCATTACTGGCATTTTTGGAGGGTGAAGGGAGGAGCGTACACAGCCCTACTTACACTTAAATATGCTGTGCTCTGCCTCCACACATCTGGGGCAGGATTTTTGACATTGATCAGCATTCAGTCCACCATCTGTTCTTTTTGCAATTGTTGCCTGAAGTGGGAACGGTATGCCCAGACGCGGGCCCTATGCTCGCTATGCCACAGAATTCAAGCTAGTCGGGCAGATGAGGGGTGGTAACCAAAAACCAGTCCCAGGATGCCTGTTTTCCAGACCATGGAGGACCTGGTCTGGCAGTTCGAGGTTGGACTGTTCCCATGGAAAACAGGGTCAAGGGTGATTTGCATTATGTCTGAGTCCAAACTGAAATGGTGTGGTGAGCGAAAAAAATGATGGATTTAGAACCAGATTTGTGAATGAGGTTGAATGTTCGACATAGTTCAGCATTCTGTCCTTCATATGTTTTTCCTGCATTCCACACAAAGGGTTGCATAACCCCTTCAGTTAGTCCCAAGTCAGAACAAGGGAGGTAGACAACCTGGGCTCTTCAAAGGGAAACTCCTAGAAGAGACCCCCACTTCAGAAGAGGCACCCTATATAAATATTGGACCTCAGACACCAACTCTTCAGTACACCTTTGGACCTGTGAAGATTCTGCCAGGAAGAAGGACTGCTGGGCTGCTGAAGGGACTGTCACTCTGCTTGACTGCTGCCCTGGAAGGCACTGCCTTTCTGGACTGTTGCCTTGCTGGATTGCCACCCTGCTGCCTTCTTGCCCTCCTGCCTGAGTCAGAGGGAGTTGGGCATGGATCTGAACCCAGGGCTCCCAGAGTGACCCCAAATGGTAGTGTGTTGGCCTCCTCTTTAGAGCCACATGGACATTACAGGCTCATAAACACCTGGACCAGCATCCAGAGCCAGCTAGAGCCAGCCCGTGACCCCCAAGTGGTGACCCTCAGGTCTTGGACCCTTGGTGTGGCTTCAGTTCAACTGAATTGATGTTTTTGGGCTCTTCACGGCCATTGGCATCAAAACATTGTTGCTCGCACTGCCCCCAATACAAAATTCTATCAACCTGACTGTTGGAAAATGGGTTATTGGTAAGGGCAGGTAAGTACCTACACTTAGCAATAGGCCACTAACCTCCACTTAGGTCCAGTTATGTCTCAGTAAATTAAACCCAGCTCAACCCTTGGTAGCTTGGCAACGAGCGACAAGGCTTAACTTAGGAGACAAAGAGTAAAGCATTCAAATATCACAAAACAGTAATTAAATAAAACACAGGAAACAATTTAAAAATCCAAAATCAATTTATAACAATAGATTATATTTTTATCTTTAAAATGCCACCAAAATGTATAAAATCGGATAAGGGGAACCGGAGATATGAATTTTTAAAGAATTAATGCTTTCTAGGGCATAAAAGCAACTAGCGCTCAAAGAGTTAAAAAAGGTCACACTGGAAAGGAACAAAGTCCAGAGTTCAGGCCACCCATGAAGTAACACTGTCACACTTAATTTCAGAAGTGTTTGATTCAGGAAAGTGGTCCACCGTACCAGCCAAGGGTTCAGAGGCTCTGGTGTGCTGCTGGGGTCTGGGACTACAACTCCCACAATGCACCTCTTCAACTTATGGAGTTGCGCCAAATGTCTCCAAACGTCTGGATCTTCTTAAAGAGGTCCTTTTTGTGTCCATGAAGTGTCCACAACTAGATCCAAGGTTCCAGAAGCTCTGAGTTGCTCCTTGGGAGTTGGGACTACAATTCCCAGAATGCACCTGGTCAGAATCCTCAAGTGGCCAGTGGACACTGGTCAGCTGGGCTCTGCTTGCAGGACTTGATGCAGGGGACTCTGGGCAGCTCCTTTCTACCTGTAGCAAACAGGGAGTCCCTTCTTGAATCAGTAGAAGACAGGTGAAGTCCTTTTAGTGGGGAAGCCCAAGTGTGCAGCTGGTGCAGTCCTCCAGAGTGCAGTGTCCAGGTGCAGGTCAGGGATCCAGCAGGGCAGTCCTTCTTCTCCTGTAGTTCTTCCTTGTTGGAATCTGATAGGGATCTGAGGTGTGTGTGTAGGTCTGCCAGTTGTATCCTTGCTCCTGGGTGAAAAACAGGGGGTCCTGTTTCTCCAATCAGGGGCAGGTTCCGTCCTCCCTGTGATGACCACTTCCTGGGAAGTGTGGCAAAAATCAATCCCAGGGAGCAACATTCCTCAAAAATCCATAATGGGTTAAAGTGATTTTTGGAGGTTACATCTTGCTGAGCCCACCCACTGGTGTGGCTAAAAATCCTAAACACACCCCTCTCCTGCCCTCTCGTAATCTAATCAAGGGGACATCTAATTGTCTGGGTTTGCAGGCTGTGAGGGTGTTGCGGTTGCTCCAAATGTCCTTCTCTGCCTTTGAAGACCAGTTTGGCAGCCCTCCCCCTTCCTGTTTCACCATCTGCTGAGGGGAGATCTCTTCCCCCAGGCACATCTCTTTGTGCTGAGCCCGGCCACTTCACGCCTCATCTAGGCAGCCTGGCCAGGCTGCCAGAGGCTGGCCAATCAGAGTACAACAGCAAAAACACTGCGGGGCTGAGGTTGGCAACTTTTCAGGTAAAGTTTAAAACTCTTTACCTGAACAAGTTATTTTAAATCCCACAACTGGAAGTTGTGGGATTTATTATAACAATTAATTTGATACCAAACTTCTGGTATCTGTTACTTAAGGAGATTTTTGAAATTAAAATAAAGTCTCCCAATTCTAGCCCATGGAGTCCATTCACTATAATGACGGGAAAACAAATTTAGCTGTTTTACCTCACCAGGGCTTATACAACTATTTTTATAAGGTCCCTGCTTATAGTTACATGGCAACCAGCCCTAGGGGCACATAGGGCACCCCTTAGGGGTGACGTATATGTAAAAATAAGGTAGTTTAAGACTTTGGAACTACATTTAATTCCAAAGTCAAATTTGCATGTAACTTTAATTTAAAAACAGCCAGCAAGGCAGGCCTGCCTTTAAAATGACACTGGGTACCTCAGCAGTGCACCTATGGAGGAACTACATATGCTGTGGTCCCTAAACCTCCATGCCCTACAATATAATAGGGACTTATAGGTAGGTTAATTTTGCCAATTATATTTAGCCTAATTTGCACATCCACTTTACACAGAGAACTGCCCATGGGACTGGTAATCAGTATCCAGGGCACAGCCAAGAGTCAGTAACCACCGGTACCTGTCCAATAAGTTTGGGGTGACCAGGGCAAAAAGGAGGACTTTCCTACACCTGCTCTTCACTCTACTGCCTGAAACGCTTGTACTGACTACAAAGCACTGGCCCGATTGTCCACAGTGCTTCCCATCTCCTTGCACTCCTTCAACCCACCACAAATGAGACTCTTTGCCCTGGACTGAAAAGGTAACTTTTCAGCAGGACATACTTGATCCCTATATCTGATCCACGGTCCATCGCGGTTGGCCTAAACATGTGAATTTCTCCCGGTCTCATATGACCAGATAACTGAAAGTGGTGCTTTTTGACTGGGTTGGTGTGGTGCAGTTTTTGCTTATATCTTTAAAATTGCATATCCCTGGGCTGAGCATATGTTAATTTGGAGTTTACTTGATAAGGCACACTAACAATGATTATGGCTGCTTCTTAAGTAGGGTTTCATCCCTCCTCAACCAGTAACTCAATTTCTTACAGTTGGAATTAGGGACATGTCACCTCCTCTCCTCCATTCTTCCCAGTTTTCAGAGTTTCATAGCTGGTCCCACATTTGTTTATTTGACTCCCTCACATTGAGTATGTTATGGGGTGAGTACCTTCCCACTTGTTCTTCCCATTGATGGAGAAAGTGCAGACAGGTTTGTAGGTCTTGGATAGCCAATATCAAGCCAGAACCTGCTGCTCAAATTGTTTAGTTTCACAACAGACTCACTCCCCCCCAACATCCCTCACTCACACAACCTACACATAGCAGGAGTGAGGCCTGCAAAGCCCAGTTGGTCGGAGTACCTTATGATTCTATTATGAGATCCTTCACGACCTCAAACAAAAAACAAAGGTAACCCTTGCTGGCAAAGAGGGTAGATGTGGTTCACTCCATAAGTTGTATGCCATTCTTGAGCCACTTGGCCTTACCTACAGAAGACATGAGATGCTGGGGGAAAAAGGGAATGGGCATTTCACACAGCAGTGGATTTGTTTATCCATAATAATCTGCAAATATCTGTGGGGGAGAGAATTACGACCCACCCAGTACTTGGAGGCCATTCATGGAGAGGCTATTTCTGTTGGTTGAGCCATCGTCACACAAACTGTGCTTGTGTTCACCTCCCCCATGGTGTGGTCAATGCCAAGAAGCAGGAAAGATTGTCTTCATCAGTGAATTTTCTACAGGCTGTGTAGGGATCACCTCTTCCTGGATCTATAGGACTCTGAACAGCTTGAGCACTTAGAGGTCAGGGAGGGCATCTCAGGCTACAGCTTTATCTTTCCTACTGGGACTTGTGCTTCCTCCCAATGGGCTCCCCTGTACTCCCCGTGCAAGCTGCCTACCAGACCTGATGTAGAGCCTGTGAAATCTCAGTCTGGCAGCTAGATGCATCTAGGTCACTGTCTACCTTGGTGTCAGTACCCCTATAAGCCTCATTTCCACATTCTATTTCTTCCCAGGGAGCTGGGGAGTCAGTTAGGGTGAGGTGAGTGAAGGCTAGGGCAGGAAAGGAACTGTCCTGGCAGATCCCAGAGAGCAGTGAGCACAGAGAAATTTCAGAACTATTGAGAAATTTGGAGACTTCAGAAGCAGCTGATCTTTCCAGGGTTGGTGGAGGTGGCGGCTGTGGTGTGTCGGGCGCAATAGGGAAGGAAGAGGAAAGAGCTCTCTTTTCTTCTAATACTCTTCTTGCTCCATTTTCTCAAGTTATCCTGTTATCATTATTTTGAGGTTGGCGCTTGTCCAGACTTACCTATTGAATACTCTAATCACTGGAGTAATTTGCATTGGCAAAATTCTGGAGGCACTTGTTTCATCTAATTGGTCGGCTGGTCTTCGGAATGAAACCTTGCAAACGCTTAGGCCTGCCCTCCAGGATTTACACCACAGTTAAAGGGAGGTCAGTGAAAATCAATAACAACAAGGGGAAGGAGAAAATGGAAGGCCACCATTTGTCTACTACATCCTCTCCTTTATCCCCTCAAAATGGTGAAGGTGTGGGTGAAGATCAAATCTCTATCACTCATTTAACCTCCTCTAGAAGAGAGTTCATAGAACTATATTTCAAATTTATAAGGGGAGTAGAGTCCCATTCTATTACTCTCTTCTAAGATGAACAATTCCAAGAGGGTTATAGGGTGACAGCAAAACTGCTACCTTCTGGGTTTGGAGTCCCTGCAGGCAGCCATGCTGTCCTCCTTTTGGACATCCCTACATCACATTTTTCATCTTCCCCTAAAAACTCACAATTTGGGGCTTCTAAACCCTCATTCTGTAAAGGGTCTACTGCACAAGTGGGAAGAGAAGGTGCAAGTAGTAAGCGGCCAAGAGACAATGGTGGTCCAACTGTGCCAGGAGTGAATAGGCTTAGGGCTCATCTTTGCCCCAGACTTTAAACTCCACATGTCCTCTATTTTTGATTCTGCTCCTGCAGACTCAGCTTTGATGTTGGATGTTTTATTTTTAATATAGAAGACTCTGCATGTCATTTTAAAAGTGGTGGTTTTAAATTATCACACTCTTAAAAACATACAATCAGGTTAATTTCGCAATACCCCAGAACTGAACCAAAATAACTAAATAATTCCATTTGTAGTTCCACACTGGGGTGTGACCCTGGTCAAGCAACCAGCAGCCCCCATACTTTGCAGGGTGAACCAAATTAGCTTGTGTCTAACTATGTGTAGCTTGGCACAAAAAGCAGTCAGGCTTAACTCAGAGGCAGTGTGTAAATTATTTATGCAGCACACAAACAGTAATAAAGTGATAACACTAGAAAAATCCTGAACTAATTTATAACAATAGAATACATTTTGAATAAAGCATTTGACACCAAAACAACACAATTCAAATCAGAAGAACCAGAGTTATGAATTGTTGAAGGTTTTTGTTTTTTTAAACTAGTGCCTAAAATATCAAAGCACCAATCGTGGACAACTGGTCGTGAAACACCAGGTCAAAGTCCAAAAATATGACTGACAGAAATAGATCGCGGTTCGAATAGAAGAAGTGGATGAGCCCGGACATCGCTTCCCTTCCAACTTAGAAAGATTTCTTAGGAAAATGTAGGTAGAAAGTAAAGTTCAGTGGGGTAAGGCTAAAGGAAGTGTCTGGGGAAAAAGCAAGGTTGGATTGCCTTGGATCAAAGCTACAGACAACATTTCTATGTTTAGACTCTGTCCCTGGGATGGAAGTTGAAAATCTCTAATGGGACAAAACAGAGGGCTGTACCTGAACACAGTTTCCCAAGGTCAGATGCCCCCTGTGCCACACACCACTTAAAAGGATTTGCTGCTGCAGAAAAGAACATAGCAGTAGAAGCCGCAAGGTCAATCCCACTGACGATGTACTTCGGGCCGATAGGCAAATAGTTGGTCTCAATCTCCTCCTGGCTCTCAGAGCCGTTTTTATCCAAAAGTTTCTCTTTTAAGTTTTGGCTATCTGGTCACCTTCAGCACCACATTGAAGGGTCCAGGAATGGTGGGGCACCACTTGGAGGGTTGGGACTCACTCAGGCTGGGTTCAGGTATAGGCCCAAGGTGAAGGGAGCCTTTTGTGTCCCTGAGGCTCAGATCAAGAGGCCACAAACTAGCCCTTTGGAGTTGCTCTGGTGGTCCTGGGTTCAAGCTGCAAATCCAGCCCTTCATCCTCAGGCAAGAGGGCAGCAGGGCAGAGGGGAAGCAATTCAGCAAGGCAGCAGCAGGTCAGCATTCAAGGCGAGTGGCAGTCCTTCCTGGCAGAGTATCCACAGGTCCAGAGGTGTACTGAAGAGTTGGTGTCTGAGGTCCCCTTTTTATATCCTGTGCCCTCCTTCTGGAAGGTAAGAGAAGCTTCTAGACAGTGGCTTTGAAATGCATGGAATTTCTTAACTTCCCTGCCATGACTCCAAGCTGGCTTCAGTTATAATTTATAGGTGTTAGGCCCATTGTGTGAGGGCACAGCACTTCCTAATCAGTAGCAAGTGGGGCTCTGCTCAGCTCTGCCCCCTTATCCTGCCAGTCGATGGCCCACCCAGGAATACCTAATCCCTCAATTTTGTTACTGTCTAGGAGCAAGTCTATCTGTCAGTTACACCGAGTCATGTGACCCAAGACAGGCTAAAAAGTGCTACCAGCAGAAAAATGCCAACTTTCTAAAAGTGGCTGCCATGGATCCTGTAGTCTCAGCCCCAGCTTGCGCTACCACATGCTCATGGTAGTTCAGGGATGATCTGTATTATCGTAAAGATGCACCCCCTACCTCTTAAACTATATCCTGATTGTGTATTTCATTGTGCCCTGGTGGTAGTAGTAGGATGATATGTTATTATTATACACTCACTATTCCTTGGTGGTAGTGATAGGCTTGTCAGAGTGCATAACTCTATTGGGCAATGTTTAAACTGGTAAACAGTGGTAAACTGGCACCAAGAAATGTGTACACCTCAGCATGTGCAAACATCTCCAGTCACTCCGCGTGCGAGTGCTTGCAAGCTGAGTCACCTCTCCACATGCAAGCTAGCTCCCACTGTGAAACCACTACTGCCTCACACGTGAGTCAGCAACACATGTGCAGACTGCAGCTATTTAAACTGATTCCGGCTCAACGCTTAGCCACATTGGATCCACCCTCACCTGAGCTCCTGAAAACACCACGATCCAGGCTCTGGCTGCAGACCTTTGATTCTGCTATGCATCTTCTGCATTCCAAAGCATTGACATCCTGCAAGGAAAACCACAGAAGGAGAAAACTGACAAATTTAGTCCGGTATTCCAGTTTTGCACATCGTGGAAGTCGTTCACATTCAACAGCAACAAACAATGTAAAGTGCTGCTTTTACTATGCTCAGAACTGAGAGAGAAAACTGCTGAAGCACTAAAACTGCACTTTGCATATATTATTACTGTAAGCTATATCAAAGACATTATTTCTTGCGGGACTGGCGTTTGAACTCAAGAGATAGCCCTCTATCATATGAAAATTTTGGCTCAGTTTAGACAATAATGCTTCATGAAGCGATTTTCATGTGATGATGATGATCACCGTATATGTATGAGCAACTTATATAATATGTTTATGCAAGACTAACAACAAGGTAGTTGTTTATTGAAGAAGGAAATTCATATGCAATATGACTATGATATGTTAGGAGGTGAATACATATACATGAAAGGCATTGCTTTCTGAGTCAATGTATTAATAGTGTTTGTGATTAATATATATTCCACTCTTGTGAGCCCTGAAAGTTTGGCACTCTTGAGTACCCTAGTCTTGTGGACAGTAATTCTTCTGGAACCCAGTGACCCAGAACAGAGCCAATAGGAATTATCCATTTTTTCCTCTCTTTTCACTGCCAAACCTGTCTTCCCTTTGATGACTACAGTCAGTGTAGTGTCTGTCCCAATTGCTACCAATGTTAGTCCTCAAGGGGATTAGGGGACTACCGCTGCCCCATCTCAACCACCTGGAGTTCTGGTGAGTGGCTTGCAACAGTGGTGCTTTCAAATTTGTAATCAAAAAGCCACCTTTACCATTAAATATGTTTTTATTACAGTTTCAAAGACACCACCATGATATGGCTACCTACTCCAAAATGGAAATTACATCTTATTAAATTTAGTAAGGAATCTCCAGTGTTGTCCGATGAGAAAGGTCACAGTAGTGAAAAACAAATTTAGGAGTTTTTCACTATCAGAACATGTAAAACTTAAAAGTAAATGTCTAACCTTTTAAATTACACACTATCCTGCCCTGTGGGCTTCCTAGTGCCTACCTTAGGAGTGTCTCAGAAGCACTAAAAGGGGAAGTTAAGACTTGACAAGGGAGTGTTAATGCCAAGTTGACAGGGCAGTTTAAAGTTGCACTCAGGCTGCAGGGGCAGGCCGGGGATATGTTTTAAAGTGCTACATAAGTAAATGGCACAATAAGTGCTGCAAGCTCATTGGTAGCATTTAATTTACAAGCCCTGGGTATATGGTTTACCACTCTACAAAGGACTTATGAGTAAATTAAATATGCCAGTCATATGTAAACTAATTAAACCATGTTTAGGAGAGTGAGTGGAAGCACTTTAGCACTGGTCAGCAATGGTAAAGTACGCAGAGTCTAAGGCCAACAAAAATGATTTTAGCAAAAAGTGGAGGGAAAAAAACAAAATGGTATGAGGTAATCCTGCAGAGAGTGCCAGATCCAACAGGAATGCTGTGGGCTAAAGAGTTTCAGCATTATAAATGTTATATATTTATTCCTGTTAGGGGTAAGGCAAAAAGGCAATGGCCACTCAGAAACCATCTAGCCAGGAAGGAGGAGTCAGCAGGAAGTGGTCAAAGTAAGGCTAGAAGTAAGTATGCTTCCTCTCACAGGAGACATGCAGTAGATGCAAAGTCTTTAGAGGACTGTGTGGGGAGGGTACAAATAGTCTAGCAAGGAAATCTCAAGTATTTCCCTTGAAATAACAGAAATGGGTAATTGCCAGAAGGATCAAAAACAAAAGCTTTAGGGAGGCGGGTACCCCCACAACAGGCAGAAGAACGGAAGCTATAGGGCCCCTTACGGTGGTGTCAAAACTTCTGATAACTGGGTGAGGGCCCCCTGGAATGTTCCTCTGCCTTGATGTGCTAATGAAAGGAACAAAAAAACCTGCCAAACTGCGACCCTTAAATAGACCTAAACATCTATCCATTTTTCAACAGAGTGGGTATTTGCATTCCCTTCATTCAGATTATGTAAATACGAAGGATAGAAAAGAGGTAAAATAAGTGAGTTTTTATTCTTGAGGTTATCGTGAAGGATGAACATGAGCTCAGGGAACAGGGACTGAGGTCAAAGCAGAAAGATAAATTAGTAAATCTTGCACCAGCTGAAGAGGCTGTGTTGAGGGAGCAACATACAGTGAGATTTGAAAGAGGTAACCTAAAAATCTCCAACCCTAATCTGGGCAAACACAATCCCCCTTAAGGGTCTCAGCTGTTATAGTCCTTGCAGAATGATGAATAGTCTAATCTCAGAGATATAGGGCCTCATTACGAGTTTGGCGGAGGGGATAACTGCGTCCCAAAAGCGGCGGATATCCCGTCTGTCATTTTACAAGTTCCATAGGATATAATAGAACTTGTAATATGGTGGGCGGGATATCAGTGACTTTTGGGACAGAGTAACCCCCTCTGCCAAACTTGTAATAAGGTTATAGACTAGAATGTGCTTAGCCCAGGCATCCTTAACATCCTCTCTTGGAGTGCTCATTGCTTAAGAAGATTATGAAAGTCAGAGTGGTTCAATAAGGTGTTAACAGACTAGGGGCCTGATTTAGAACTTGGCGGACAGGTTACTCCACCACAACGGTGACAGAGGGATATTTGTCACCGTTGTGATGGATTAACCCATTCTCCGAGTACTAAATCAGGCCCTATGCTTTAGTTTCTTTTCAGGAAACTTGGTTGTCTGGAAAAAGTATTGTTACCAATGGTCTTGTACAAACCAGGAAAAATGCACAAAGATTGGTTACTGGACGTCCCTTGGGTGGGCTGTTGACTCTCATCTCAACTAGACTTGCAATATTCATGGAACAATTGAGAATGGAGTGTGCCTGAGCCGAAGCAATTGTTAAAAAAAACCATTTGAATTCTCCTTGTTGTGAAAGAATGGGTGTGGTTAATATGTATCTGGAACCTGATGGAAAGGTACATGATTTTGAACAAGTTCATCAGTTTAACTTAGACCTTCTGCATTTAGAAGCAATATATGGTCATAATTTAATATTGGGAGATATGCATCTGTTACCCAGTTGGGATGACATGGTTTTATGAGATATGTTATCTACCTACAATATCCACTTGCAGATTTTTCAAAATGTAATAACTCAGAATTTCCTCAAGAAATGCAACAGATCTTCGCAGAGGAAGATTTTATTTGCCTCAATGGGTATATGACCTTGGATAGACATCAAAATAAACCTTTCAATACGGTACCATAAATATTTTGTTGGCCTTAGGACTATGTGACTTTAATGACTTTTTCATGCAAGTCTAGAACTTTAAAGAATGGAAAAGCGTCCAGGTTCTAGGCTGGGATGGAAATGATTATTGGCCCATGTTCTTAGAGCTGGGCATGTGTCTGTTAATATGAAACCAAACACCACAGTTGCAAATTCGGTCCCACAAACAAAGAACAATTGATGAAAAACAATTGGTCCCCTAAGCACAATTCCAAATTTCAATAAATCTGGAGAAGGTGACTGGGGATCACCTTGTATCCCAGAATTGGTATTCCTCCATAATAAAAAGTGTGGCTGATTGCTTATCAGATTTTAAGAATAGCAAACGTCCCTGAAAGTCTTCAAGAGGGTGAAGTGTGGTTAAGATTCCAGGGTGGTTAGATTTGATGTGTCAGACCTTGAAGATGCAATTGCAGAAATTGTGGCAAACTAAAAATTCTGAGCTGAATGAAGAATGGTCAGTTACGTTCTGCAAAACTAAGGCAGAATATACCATCTTAATTTGAAGGAATAAGAACTTATAGTCTTTCTTTACGCGTTCCATCTCTGTCTGGCCGCGCGCTCTCTTTCGAGAGTTGCTTGGTTACTGTTGCCACAACATACTCTACGCACGCCTTCACAGACTGGCAGCGCGCTCTGCTTTGAGGCTTGCTTGGTTACTGTTACCACAACAATTCTTCCGACTCCGGGTGCGTTCAAGTTAAATTGGAGACGCTCGCCTTTTTAGCCTCGCTGCGTACTTCCTTGTACATTTCCCCCGCGCTATTTGTAGTTAATTTCATTCAGCAAAAAAAAAAAAAACGTTTTATATTGACAACAGTATGATGGTTCTAACAACATAGTATGGCAGTCAAATATTGCCTATCAATACTCTAATCTTGCATAACTTTTATGTTCAAGCTTCTGGCAACAATTTTATCCTGCTCTACACCTGGCATTGTTACTATTTAATACTTCCTGGATACCTTTATATGACATTTCAAGTCTACATGTTATAAATTCTCTGTTAATATTTTCATTTTTGTTTATTTCATTTTTTTTCTCGCTTCTAATGGCTCTGCTGTAATAATATACAATGCAGAATATTACACCCCCACCATTTTTTCTTGCTCTTCCTGGGGAACCACTGATACCAAGGCAAAAATGGAAAAAGGTTTTTCTAACTTACATGCGCGTCTGTGGCAGCAATTTATCTTCTGAAAGGAAGACTTCTGTTTTACAACACTGTCTTGGTGCTGAGGGTCAGGAGATCTTGGAAACTCTACCTGCCATAACAACTTCTGATGGTGCTGAAGGTGACAACTTTCTGAATGATTTTGATTCCACTTTGCTCAGACTGGACAAGCACTCTCTACCAAAGATTTCAATCATTTTACAACGTTACTACTTTGGGAAATGCAAGCAAAACGATGATGAATCTATTGAGGATTTTGTGACAGCATTACGCAAATTAGCTTCATATTGTAATTTCAGAGAGAACCTAGAAGAATGCATTAGAGACCAATTCATGATTGAATGCAAGTGTGACAAAGTAAGAGAAGCGATATGGGCTAAGAATGTTTCAACGTTGGATGAAGTGCTAATTATTGCTAAGCAGGTTAAACACTCCTTGGCCTGCATTGAAAATTTTAAGAAATTGAAAAATGTTTCTACGGACGTCCAGGTTCTAGATACCAAAGCTAAAGGCAAATTTCAAGCAAGCTATAAAGCTAGACTGACATGTTTTAGATGTGGTTCTACAACTCATATTGCTAATAGTAAAGACTGTCCTGCAATTCATGTTACTTGTAACAGATGTTCCAAAAAAGGCCATTTTGCTAAATATTGTAAATTGTTAACTAAGTCTAAGGTCAAGATTCAGGAAGTTGAATGTGATGATGATCGAGATTTTGTTCTGCAGATTATTAATGATGTTAATTGTGTAGCTAACAATAATGGCCAATATCCTTCTGACAATGTGGAGATTAACGGAACATCTATATCTATGATGATGGATTCTGGTGCGAAACTTTCTCTGGTTTCAGTTTTGGATTTTATGGAGTACTTTGATGGGAAAGTTTCTCTCCTGGATCCTGACATCATTCCTTACAGTTATGGCGGCAAACCTATTGAACTGAAAGGCTACTTTAAAGCCACCATAACTTTCAGAGGGAACACAATTAGTGGAAAAATATATGTTCCAGTGATTGGAGACACAATTCTAAGCTGGCCACATCAGAAAATGCTGGGCATTATATTGAATCCCAATTCCATTCCTCAAGTGTTGGTTCAGAATGTAGGCAACTTCAAAGACGCCATCATGGGCCAATTTCCTGATGTTTTCACCTCCAAAGTTGGATGCATTACAGGGTACAAACATCGTATTTGTCTTAAACATGTGTCCAACCGGTAGCGTGCAAGGTCAGGAAAATCCCTTACACGTTGCAAGACAAAGTCAAATCAGAGTTGCAACGGTTACAATCTGAAGGAATAATTGAGGAGGTCGAAGCTGCACAATGGGTTACCCCCATTGTAGTTGCTGTGAAAAAATCAGGCGATATCAGGCTTTGTGTGGACCTCAGACATCTCAACAAAGCTGTCATTGAAGACAGATTTTCATTACCTAATATCAATGAGATGGTCAGTCTTTTTGGAGATGCTAAGTATTTCACGACATTAGATTTGAGTTCAGCATATCACCAGGTTCAATTGTGTGAAGAATCCAAATTGCTCACATCGTTCATCACTTCCTTTGGTGCATTTAAGTTTAACAGGATGCCTTTTGGGTTGTGTTCTGCCGCTTCTGTGTTCCAAAGGCTTATGTACCAGATTCTTGGTAAGACTAAAGGATGTTAGTTTTTTTCAAGATGATGTTCTCATTTTCTCTGACACTCTGGAACAGCATCTTTCTAAAGTTAGGGAAGTTTTGCAAACTTTCCGTACTAAGGGAATTACACTAAAGGGAGAGAAATGCACGTTTGCATGTTCAGATATCACTTATTTAGGTCATGTAATTTCTGCTGAAGGTGTGAAGCCAAAGGAAGATTTAGTTAAAACCATTGTTAACTTAGCTGATCCTGTAAGGACAGAAGATGTGCAAGTATTCTTAGGCATGGCTGAGTTTTATTCTAAATATGTTCCAAATTTTGCCAGTAGGTCTTGCTGCATTAGAGAGTTATTGAAGAAAGGTGTTGAATTTGTATGGTGTGAAGAGTGCAAGAAAGAATTTGAAGAATTAAAGAATGCATTATCTTCTGCACAATGCCTGAGTAGTTTTCGTCCCGGATTTCCATGTTGTGTCATAACAGATGCCTCAGATAAAGGTTTAGGAAGTGTTCTTAAGCAAAGGTACAATGGTAAGGATGTCATGATTGCATTTGCTTCCAGAGCGTTGAGGGGTGCATAGTCCAGGTATTCTACCATTGAAAAAGAGGCACTGGCTATTTATTGGGCTATAAAGAAATTTAAACAATTCCTTTGGGGATCCCAGTTTATTGTGCAATCCGATCAGAAGCCTCTTCAAGAAGTTTTTGATAAGAAAGGACTAGATTGTATTTCCTCAAGCGTTTGCAAGTGGATAGTTGGCCTCCAAGATTTCCAATTTTCTGTCAGATATGTCCCAGGGCGTGAGAATCGTACAGCGGATTGTTTGTCAAGACTAAGATCACTTGGTTGGGACCAAGATACAGATTGCAGTACTTGGTGGGTTGATGAGAGTGTCAAAGTGTGTACATTGACTGATGGCTGCATCACTGAAGATGAGTCGTTAATGGAGTTAAGTAATGATCCCAGTTTAAAGCGGGTGAAAGACCTGATTGAATCTAATCGCATTCCAGCTGATTGTGACAATGAGTTTGTGTATAAAAAAGTTTGGAATGAGCTATCTGTCGAGAATGGCTTGGTCTTTAGGAGTGGGAGACTTGTGCCTCCATCTAGTTTACGAGATAGGTTGTTACGTTTGGCACATTTGGGTCACCATGGTATTTGCAAGACAAAAGAGCGTTTGAGAGAATTTTATTGGTGGCCGGGAATAGATTTGGCATTAGAGAGAGCTGTTCGCGACTGTGTGGAATGCAAATTTGCAGATAAAATGCTTAAGTGTAGGTCACGTCCCTTAGAAATTAGGAAAATTCCTAAGGATGTGTGGGAGGACGTTGCGTTAGACATTATGGGCCCTGTGGTTTGTGGTTCTGCTTCTAAGTATATTGTAGTTGTTATGGATATGTTGTCTAGCTGGCCAGAAATTTTGATTACCTCTGACATAACATCCCTGTCCATAACAAATTTTCTTGCTGGGATATTTTCTAGGGAAGGATACCCCAAGTGCATCATAACAGATAATGGAGTTCAATTTACTTCTAATCACATGTGTGAGTTTTTAACATCTAGAGGCATCATGCATAACAGAAGTGCACTATACCATCCTGAAACCAATGGAATGGTTGAGCGCTTTAACAGGACGTTAAAGGAAACTATTCAAGTAGCAAAACTGATAGGGCATAGTTGGATAGAAGCTGTCAAATCTAAAATTGAAAGCTATAGGTACACTCCACATACCAGCACTGGTCAGTCCCCATTTGTATTGTTCAAGAAAAGGGTGCCCAACACCAGTATAAGTCCTCCCTGGATGAATAAGTATATTGGAAAGGAGATGAATCATGAAAAAATTCAAGAACTAGCTGTAGCCAAAGAGAAGACTTTACAGGAGAAGAGGAAGTTGACACATGACCTTCGTAAAGCAGTCAAACCTCTTGATGTTGCAGTTGGTGATTCTGTCAAGATTCAGCTACCCAAAAGAAATCGAACAAACATTTCTCACTACAGTAAAACCTTTAAAGTTATCAAGGTGTTTAAAGGGGCTATCAAAGTAGATGATGGGCGCATTTGGAATTTGAATAGAGTTATCAAAGTGTGAATTTGTAATTTGAGGGGAAAGATAGTGTGGTGTGTCATATCATTTCTCTATTGTAATTATTTCATACAGTTATCACAGGTTTTGTAATCCTTTAACTTATTTCTCTTAGTTATGTGTTTGCTTAGTTGGTTTCTCCCACTTCTCTCCCTACGTTCTCCTGTGCTCTTAGACTCTTCGGAATGTAGAGTTCTGGAGTATGAGAAGAGCCTGGGAGTGGAGTGGATGCTCTGTATCATTTTGGTGGATGAAGTTTCCTTTGTTTGGATCAAACTGGAAATAAACCTTCACTGAATTTCAACCCTGTTGTATCCTGCCTTGGATTATTCAGATATACCACAATGAACCTCTCCAATAGCCTACTGGGAGCCTAAAGGCATTGCATATAAACAACTAGGCAAGGGTGGTGTTAGATGAGAATTGCATGCTTTCCCCCAGTGTCCCCATTAATAATAGTCTTCACCTGGGGTGCGTACTTGCACCAACCTTGTTTGCTCTTTTCCTTGTCAATCTGCCTGCAGTCCTACAATCAACCCACTCATTCTCTCGTCATATGAGTGGACAACATATACTTTGCCCTCTCTATGCGTATGATCTGGTCATCTTAGAGCTCACTCAGATGGCAGGGGAATAAACTCACAATTAATTTTGAAAAAATGAATACTCTTGTTATAGAGGATTGCTCGCATTTCCATTGAAAAATTGGTGATGTTTTGATGAAGAAAGTTTCACCCTATGAATATTTAGGGGTACCATTTACTAGTAAATTACAGTGGAAGACAGACGTTGATGTGCAGAAAACTAGGGCATTAGCAACGGTAGGAGGGTTAAAGAAATGTAGAAAAGATTTTAGTGAACCATCCTTAGAACCAGTCATTACAGCATAAAAGGCATTGGTCCCCTCTCACTTGCTGTATAGAGCAGAGCTCATTGTCCTCCACTATGGACCCGACTGGGAAAAACTGGAAGGAGTGTGTGTTAAAAACTTCTTAATGTCTCTTTGTGCTCCATATTCCAGGATATTTGATTGGAAATTAAGCTAATGTCTTGGAATAATATTGCCTCAATCCTTTGCCTTCGTTTTCTGAAGTAAACTGGGGGGATGTAACAACACAAAAGTATCAACGCTATGTGCCAATGATACACATCAGCGAACTAAGCTGGGCATGGTGAATAATGAATCAGCTGTTAAATTGGCAGGCATATTTAAAATACAGATCTACACAGTGGAGGAACAACTGCACCTTTCAAAAAGGGATCCTAGGGAAACGGCTAGTTTGGTATCTAGAGACAGAGATTTGGAGTTCTTACATGTTAAGAAGTCAACTGATTATTTGAGAGACTCTTGGGTTCTTCAATCAACCTTTCTTCACCTCTCAGGTTACCCAAACCCTGTTATGGCTCTGCAGTAGTAAGATTTCAGGTTGGGTTAAATCTGGTTTACTTTGGACATATTAGAGTGATGTGGCTATGGGTCGAGGAAGGGATTTGTAACTGTGGGTTAGGGATACAGTGCTCTACTGTTCAAATTTTAATTGACTATACATTTTCTATCCTTAAGAAACTGCTTATTAAACCCTCTTCTTTAGAAAATACAGTGCTGTGACATGGGACAAGGCAATAAGACTTGTACAGAATAGGATTTGTTCTTGATGTAACATGTGCTGCTGGCTGATTTTTATCAGCCTTGTGGAGGATTGGGATTTTAATGTGTACATCTTTTAATGTTTATGTGGTGTATGCACAGTATAGTTTGATAAACCATCAGATTAAATAAACATATTTTATTTTATTACTGCTACACACTTGTAATTAATATTATCAAATTTAGAACGCATAAAATCAATACACGAATACCCATGCTTGGAAATGTAATATTTCCTTTTCTGATCAATCATCCAGTAACAGACTAGTTGTAGCCAGAAAGAAGGAGCTAAGATGACCAGTTGTTTACTTTTTTATTTTCCAAATAACTATGTAACTTTAATTCTAAAAGTACATAACCAATCTGAAATCAAGCAGAATTATACCATGGTTTTTGTTCCTAATATGCACACTTCTGAAATGAACTACAATACTGGCTTCAATACTAGACACTTCACTGTAAAATGACCTTTGATAGCAGTCAAAGCCTTTCAGCCAAAAATACATGGAATTCTGGCTTTCATTTTATTATTAAAGCACCTGTTAGCATGATTGATTAGGGCACTCAAGCAGCAATAAAACATGCTAAAATGTAATTTATACATTCAAACTTAAAATTAGATGTTAAGACTGTTATTGCTACACCATGCTAATTAAAAGAAGGTTTATAGCAAATGTCAACCAATGTTAAAACAAATGCTCAATTTGGGGAGTCAACTCACAAATGAGAGTTAATTGATCAATGATCCATCCTTAATTTTGTGCTATGATGCTCCATCCTTAATTTTGTCCTATGAGATTTTTAATGATCATTCTATTGCTTCCATAAATGTGTACTCATTTTTCACAAAACCTAGCATATTGATGTAGCGAATGAATTGAAGGAACAAGAAAATAGACATGAAAAATATGCTTTTTTTATTATAGAAAAAGTATGTATTTGATGTCAATTTAGTTGCAAATGCTGGCTGTGGTTGGGCTTTTTTGATTCCAAGGCTGATGGAAATAATTTAATAGATAAGACCTCATCAGCAGTTCCATCAGGATATAAGAGTGTGGTATAAATAGCAGACAAGTCATACATATGGAGTAAGACACAATCAGGAATAAACAAGCAGCAGAACAAATACAATTTAACAATTAGTTAGGTAGTTTTAGGATCCAGCGGTGCCTACATGAAAATACAAAAAATTGTTCAAATACATAATGTATCACAGGTTTTGAATACTGACAGAGGTTCTCTGTTTAATTCAAGATTTTGCAACCCCGTGTATAGTGAGCTAGCTATGGAAAGCCATCTGTCCGCCAGTTCTCTCCCTCAAATGGACACACAGGCTGAGAGGTTTGTTCAATGTCTTGAACAATGTTCGAGATATCCACCTGTGCCAAAAAATATGAGGACTGAATTATGATGTTGTGGTTGGCAGAATTGATGTGCAACAATAATATGGAGTATTCATTTGCTGGAAGGTCTCCCTTCTTTTGTGTGTGGTCATCATCCCCCATAAAACCTTTGGAGGAGCCATTATATACATCAGTTCTGTTGATGCCGGGTCACTTGAGTTTAAAAGGTACCAACTCAAGAGGAATACAGTGCCTCAAACGTTGTTGAGAAATTGTGGTTACTGACAATTAAAAGGCTTGATGAAACGAAAGCTGCAACCTAAATTTGTCCATTCCAAATAGAACAGATTGTGGATGCAGGTGATGTAAGATTATTCCATGAATTTTCATTAAAACTAATTCCTGCAAATAGACATCTTTATTGAACCCCAGTGCCAAAGAAGGTGAATTAATTTCTGGAGGATATTATTTAACCTCCAACCCTTGCCAGAAAACAGCTGATATCAATGTTTTTGGAAGTTGAAATACTTAGTAGATTGCAAGGGGTTTTGCCATAACTAACACTCATGGGAACCAACTTCTAATCTTTGTGTGCTGTGATTGTTCCATATGTTTAATGTAAAGCATCCTGACAAACCAGGAGCTCCACCACCAAGATAATGACATTTGGATATGGTGCACTGTGGGGAGACATAGATAACTGTTGGGCATTTGAAGAGCGTTGCAATGCTGTGCTCCAGGCCCTCCTAAATTGATCACTTTCAGAGGGAGGAGAAGGCTGGCAGCGTACATCTAGTGTCAATGCAGCCTGGCAAAAGGATTTCCCTTGTGGAGGATGCAACATGCGGTACTACCAGACCTGGAAATACAGTTCTTAAGAGTCTCCCAACTCTCACAAGGTTTGGAGATGGCACTGGCCATCTTAGGTTATTGGGAATATCTTCTGTCATGTCCCATGGTGTCTTTGATGGGCAATCAGTTACAAAGTTGCTGCGACCAGGACCCCAGATTCTAAGACCTGTGATTTGTGCTGGATGACCAGCATCTTCGTAAGAGTTTGCTGAAGACATCTATGTTACATGGAAATATACTTGAAGAAAAGTTATTTGGGAAAATGAACTTTTGAACTATTTCTTGAATTAGACTTTTCAACCCAACGAGTTAAGTGACTATTTCGGGGCGTATGAGCTTGACTTTTTTTTGTAAGGGAGCCAAAGGGATTCTACGATCAAAGCAACATTGATTGTATGTACATATGATGTGCATTTAAAGTACATGTGATTTTTAGGGATGCACAAGTCATTAAACTAAGGAATCAAAGAACTAATAAATGTTAACTCCTCTTCAGCTGCGCCAAAGATAAATCATAATTAATCCACTCAATATCAGAAGACGCGTTTGTATTAATGTAGAGATAGCTCAGTTGGCAATAGCGAGGAAAATTCCAGGAAAGTTAGCTTCATACTAAAGACACAGAGTTGGCTAATCAGAGATATTACAAAGATACATCCTCACTATAAAAGTTAGATGCAGTATGTTTGTGATAGAGTACTAAAAGCTTTTCCTAACTGTCCTAAGATAGCCATATTGATTGGCAGATGTCCATGCACAGTAGAGCAATGAGACAAATATATTTGTTTTCTCTTATCCCATTCTCCTTCCACAGCTTCTACTATGTGTTTCACATATCACACTGTGTGTGGTCAGTAGTGGTCATGTTGATGGGTGGAAGAGTGCAACTCTCCCACTGGATTCAGAGTGCAAAATTGGTGACGTCTGACACCCTTTCATAAATAATCTTTATTTCTCAGCACATTATTTTTTAAAGAACATATTTTTATGAGTTTGCAAGCAATGGAAAATGTGTTACTAAAAATTTCACTCGAAACTTGTATGTACTGTTGCCAAACTTTTTTGATATTTAGATGTCTGTCAAACAACATAAAGTGACAAAAGTGTCAGTTTAAAATGTGTAATAGGTTCAGAGTGTGTATGTTTGCTATCATTACAGATATATGTACACTTGTGAATGTGCCAATTATATAATGATGTGTATTAGAAGAATGTAATATTCTTTGATGCGTATGAATACAGAATCTTGCTAATGAAATATGTGAAATGATACTGTTTGAATATAGGGAATGGTTGTGGGGAAGGAAGGAGCCTTTCTGTGGTAGCTCAGAATGTTGCAGCTAGAATAAAGATTTCCTTAAATCCTTACCTACCTGTGGAAATCTTACATCTTTCGATGGCGAAAAGCAGGAGTGAGCTGCCAGTGTCAACAAACTCACAAGTGCCTAAAAAAATCCAGAATCAACATTTTCAAGTCCCGCTGAGCCCTGGAACTGTACAGTCAGTCTGTTCTGGATGGTAAGGCAGTGTTTCCCTTGGGGTGAGGGTCATGTTAGCCTCACTAGGATATACATTTAATTTTGTGAGACAGGTTAACACTGTGTCTCACGCTATCTTCTCTCGCAAGGAGGCACAGTAATAGCAGCTCTAAGTGGTTATTCAAAACCGGTGGGCATCTTATTTTGGGGAACAGATTTCAGGAGGCCACTTTAAGTTGGGAAGATGACCCTGCAATGTTAGGCAGCAATTTTAAGTTAGAAAGTTTTTGGAGTTCAATAAGTCAGTAATATGATCATTTTGATGCATGTTTATCATTATTTGATTGACAGACTGTGTTGTAATTAAAACACATACACTGTTACTTGTGAATCCAATCAGTTTGAATTTTTGAACAGTAAAGCGTACACTATACTCAGCACATCACAGCGTTTTATGGATGTTTGATTACCCAAGAGTGCTATTCACACTGCTTTTCAGTGGTATTTAGGACAGTTCTGATGAAACATGTATCAGTGATACTTACACTGTGGTCACACTGTATTCACCAGTTTAAGTTTGAAGCTCAGCACTCCAGCTTTCAGAATTGAATGTTTCAACCTCCTCTATTTCTTGTGGATGTTTAGTTTCTGTTGTATGTACAATTTTCAGGTTTGTGGGAATATGTTTCAGTGTGCAGTCTTTCATCCTACTTCCCCATTTTTGGAGTGTCTAAGTGAACCAACAAGTGCCAGGAAAAGGTAGTAGGATGTTTTCCAGGTGTATCTGGGAATGCTTGGAGCATCCATGTTTGAAAGAAAGACATTTTTACTGCTCTACCCTTTGGGTTTTGAAGGACATTCTCTTTCTAAAAACCTGCCATGCATTGGTTTCCCTCCCTAGTCATGTAGTATTGAGAGAGCCTTCTGAATGATTTGATCCATACATCAATGTGTTATTTGGGGCTTTTAGTTGAGTCTGCAGCAAGAATTAACATAAGCATACTCAAGTTGTTTGATTAGTTGTTGCCGTGAAGAGTACTAGAACCACCAAACTGTGATCATGAATCATACGAAGGCAGAAGGATTGAGTGGTCCTGTTTGGTTGAAGATATTCTTGAGGTTATGGGGAGAGGAGTGTTTTGCAATGTTTATGTTGCAGTCAAGGGACTGTGCAATTTGTGTTAAGACCAATTAGTAAAGATCCAGGGCCTCATTATGACCCTGGTGGTCACCAGACCGCCAGGGTCGTGGTCGGACCACCGCTAATCCACCAGGGCAGCACTGCTTGCAGCACTGCCCTGGGGATTACAAGCCCCCTTTCCGCCAGCCTTTGCATGCAAAGACTGGTGGAAAGGGGTGCCGGTGGCCCCATGGGGACCCCTGCTCTGCATGTCTCTTGGCATGGGCAGTGCAAGGGCCCCCATGGACAGCCCAGTTGCGCTTTCCACTGCCCGAACTGCAGGCAGTGGAAAGTGGGACGGGTGCTGCTGCACCCGCCGCACCCCCACATTGGCGCCGGCTTGATTATGTAAAGGCCCTGTTCACCAGCCCTGCAGTAAACTCCTTATAGGGCCGGCGATGTTCTGGCTGCACAGGCAGCCTGTTGGCCGTACGACCACCCGCCAAACTTGTAATGAGGGTCCCAGTGTCCGTGGTTGCTGAAAATCTTGTGGAGACTATTTCTCAGACTTTTCTAGATGTTTTTGGCATTGGACTTTGCCCCATTATAGGTTTCTAGCAGAGAATTAAGGTCAGCGATGGAACTCTGCCTTTTAATAAGTTACGTAGTGTGTGCCTAGGGTATTATTGAACCCATTGAGTCATATTTATTGTTAACCCCCCCCATAGTGGCTTCCAAGCGTAGTGGAGTTCTGAGAGTATGTGTTTATCTGAGGAATCTCAAAAGAACAATGTTGGTAGATTATAATCCACTTCCCAAGATATCAAATGTGTTGGCTTTGATTTGGTGGTTGAAATGGTTTATAGCTTGATCAGGCAAATCACCAAGTGGTGTTAGAACCTCAGCTCAGACATTTACAACTTTTATCTTTTCCATAGGCAGTTTTCCAAGTTTACATAATGTAGTTTGATTTGGCCTCAGCAGCTTCAGTTTTTCAAAGGATTATGTACCATCTTTTCAAGGGAGTGAAAGGGGTATCTGCCTTCCAGAAGGGTGCCCTGACATTTTCAACCTTGATGGAGGAGCTTGTTCAAATTTGGAACCAAGTTTTCAATATCAGGCAAGAAAATGGTGTGGTGTATTAAAGAGGGAGAAATGTGAGAAATTGATAAGTATGTTGGTGAATGCATGTTTTATGGTTGAGCTGAGAAAAGTCTATAGGTGGTGAGTCCCCTGTTACAACCCAAAGAATTACCATCCAAAGCATGGGAAAAAATGTGCTACTTGATTTCTATCCCAAGGGGATTGAACTCAGGTTTGTTTCTAAGGCTAACTCAAAAGCAGTGATTGATTTTCTGACAGACATTTTCATTTGGGAATGTTTTTCCTAATTTTTAGACTCAAACAATGGATGTAATTTGTTAATGAAGAGGTCAAGGAGTGCCTGAGATCTTGCAATGTTAAGCCTCTTAGAGGTTTTTCTGTCACCCACGGATAGAACTGATTTTATATCACACACAGATAGAACTGATAGCACACATGAATCGAGTGTTAGTACAATACGTTCAATGGGCTATTTTCAACAGGTGCATTGCAGGAGCTGCTGGACAGACCAGGCTGTAGTTTTACAGCACCTGTCCTCATTCCACAGTCCAAGCGTCTCCTTTCAGGTTATTAAGGGGCTGGAGAACAGCTACTAAGCTTTGTCTTGGGTGGAGGAGCAAATGGATCAAGCAGAGTGTGCCTTTCAATCAGCTTGATCATGTTGTCAGGAATTATGTAACTGAAGCCCAATGAAAAATGCCAGTTTGTATTAATAACATTTGTGGTAATGCAACAAGAGTTAATGAGAGAAGTTGGTGGAATGCTGAGAGAGTTGTAAAGATTGGATGTAAGGATGGATCTCCTGGGCTGGGTGTTACCCCTGATACAAACACCCAGAATAGTAAATTAGAAGGAGAACTAATGTGAGACGTTTACTTTAGAATTGAAGATAAGTCTGAATCTTTATGAGCCTGGAATTGTTTTTCGAGTCACACTGTTGTTAATCCTGTGTTTCTCAGGTTGAGATTTTTGGTTTTAAATCTGTATGAATCCAGATAAAAGTATCTTTTATCATACATATATGTTTTATTTCTTGCTCCGTTTTGTATGTTATTTTTCTTTATTTTTTTTGTTTATTTTCAGTTTTTTTATTGCAAGCTAGTTTTAATTCTGTTTCATGTAAGAGTTTCTGTTTGGGCTTGTTTTGTTAAGATAATAGGTAATGTGATATGCATAAATACAGAATGTTGCTGATGTAACACGAGGAAAGTTGCTGTTTGAATACGGAGAACGGTTGTGGGGAAGCAGGAGTTTTCTGTGACATCTCCATATGTTGCAACTAAAAATAAAGGTTCCTTAAATCCTTTCCTTCCCTACCTGTGGAAATTATTAGAGTTTGTCTTTCAAGAGTGTGTGGAGTCAGAACGGTCTGTTATCAGTCTATTAGGTGGGTGTATGTGTTGCATTGAGTGTAATTCTATCAGACATTTGTATCTGATAGATTGTGCAAGTATCTGCTGATTGTATCAGTTAATGTGTTTATACGTAGGATTGTGTGTATTGTATCAGTGTGTGTATCTATCAGGAATGTGTCCAGTCAGGATTTAAAAGTGTGTGACTGTCAAGCATGCACAAAGATACAGGAGTGTGTGTTGAAACACATAGGTAGTCAGGTGAGTGTGTTATTTAGGAGAAGATTCAGGTTTATGTATTATCAATTTCAATGTGTGTATATACAGTTTAGAGAGTGTTTGTATCATCTGTATTGGGTGCTTTATCAGGGTGTGTAATAAGTAAGGAATGTGTGTTCTTCAAAAGTTTTTTCAAACAACTGAGCTGTGAGGAGTTTGTATATTGCTGTATGTATGTGTATATTGGCTGTGGATTGAGTCTATCCACTCTATGTGTTGGCCATGTGCACCATATATGCTTTCACTGCACTGGGCAACACATGTATCAGCTGTGTTTATCTCATAGACTGTGTTGGATGTGTTCACTGCATTAAACATGTGTTGGGCATTATGTGGTGGGTGTATCTATCAAGTGTGTTTGGCGTCTACATCATTTTGTGTGTGTGTAAAGTCAAGGGTACATGTGTCATAAGTCAGCCAGATGTCTGTTTAAAGAGTATTATCAAATATCGGTGCCATGGGGAGTGACTGGGTCTTGCAGTGTATGTACTTCATGCAGTGGAGTGTGTCACGTCATCATAAGTTCAAAGGTGTGTATCTCATTTAGTGTATGTCTGTTGTCATGTCGTATGTGTATCAGTCTGAGTGTATATAGTCAAGAATATTTCTTTTGTTAGTGTGAGTCTTTCAAGGGTGAATAAGTCAAGAGTTGGGTGCCTGCATTGTGGAGACTTTGTGTGAGTTTGGTGTGTATGTATTGCATTGATATTGGCCATCATAGAATGTATGGATACATCAAGTGTGGTGAGCATCCTTATCAATCCGAATGTATAAATAGTCAGGAGTGTATATGTATGTCTGTGGAATGGTTTTGTTTGTTATAAGTCAAAAGTTTGTCTTTCAATAATATGTATAAACATCTGTTTTGCATGCACTGTGTGCATGGCTTGCAATGAAAAGATCAGGTTTCAGAGTGTGTCTATTCATCATGTTTGGGATTTGGATATCACAGTCTCTCTGCAATGGATTTCATGAAATGTGTGTGTTACAGAAGCATGTCATATGTGCATGACATGGATTGTGTGTTGGGTGCATGTCACATAGAGTATGTGAATATGTAAGTCAGGTGTGTGCATGAAGTATGCTGCTCATATGTAAGTATTCTGCCTACATGTGTTAAATATGTCTCAAGTATGAGGTTTGCTCTGTACATGGACTCAGCTTTCAAGGTTTTCAGGTGTCAACATTAAATTACTACTCATGGACTTTAAATACAGGTCACAAATGTTTGAACTTTAAAAAAAACATATTTAGCAAACCTTTGCAAACATGTCTGTGAACTACCATGTGCACTAAATCCTTATCTTTTGTCTTTTATCTTCAAAATCGCTGAGTTAACTTTCACTAAACCAAATAAAAGGTTGAGCCAAGGCCTGGGGAGACAGGACATTTTTATTTTTTAGGAGAGGGAGGCATGCAGACTCCTCCATGAGCCTTCATGTGGCTCCAGGAATCCTATCCCCGTGGGCCGGTAAGTTTATAATGGGGAGAGGGGCACATGTCCTCCCATCTTATGAGCCTGGAAGAAGCCTTGGAGACCCCATTCTCTGGGGCTTATACTTTGACTTTTTTTGGGTGAAACTGTGTTGAACATTTTTTCTTGAAACAATCAATGTTATTACAAAAACATTGCATTGTGAGAATGAATGAAATTTACATTTGGTTATAGTTATTGGTGATTTTTTGACAAAGATGATAGGTCTGCTTTATATATATTTATGTGCTTTCCCCTGGATAAAAGCCATAAACTCACTTTTAATATTTTGGTGATGTGACCCTTTTATAAAGTCATTAATTCTGCCTAACTTAAAATAATACCCTTTATACTGTAACAATAGGCCATGCTCTCTGGGCAACCCCCTGCTTCACCTGGCCAAAAGCCATGTGATTTGGGGGGTTGGCTTTATGTATGGTAACAAAATGTTTCTTTACATTAAGAAAAACCCCTATAGGTTAACTGAAAAAAATAAATCAAAGTAACATTATAGTTGAGGGACACTTTCAGTGTCAATTTAACATTTTAAATGTATGTACAAAACCACTGAAATTCACCAGTTATAGTTATCTCTGGTAACTATCACTCATGCCCTAGGGTATCTATAACTCACCCCATCTCCATGTATGTATGTTACATCACTCATAACAGCTTCTATGACACCACTGATGATATCAATGCAACATTTGCAATTAAATTATTTATGTGGAAACTGTGCCTGGTTGGGGGGGGCTGCAGTTAGTAGAGATAACTATACATGGTGAATTTCAGTGGTTAAGTATGCTTAAAATGTTATGTTGTTTCCATGGTCACTGAATTGTTTATTTCAGTGATATATATATATATATATATATATATATATATCCACTGAAAAAACAAAGGTTACAGGGGCGTTATAGTTAGGATGACATTTTACCCATACAAAACCATAGAAATTCAGCAGTTGTAGTTATACTTCTAGTTATACTTATGTTAAGAAACTATAACTTGTGGCCTAAACTTTCTTCCTGGCCCCAGTTATAGTTTCTTCAAATAAATATAACTATAACTGCTTAATTTCTATGGTTTTCTATGGGTAAAACGTCAACCTAACTATAACGTTCCCGTAACCTTTTTTTTTTTTTTTTTCAGTGAATTTCTATATTATTTTAATGCACATGTTATTATTTGGGTGAGGTTGCAGCAAGCCAATCAGGGCCTTAAGGGTCCCCTCCATGTGTCCTATGGGGTAGGGACAACTGTATCCTGGCCCCTTATATGTTTTTACACTGCCCCTCCCACAGACAATGCGAGAAACAAAATGGTGATCACAACTTTTCTGTCAGGTTGCAGCCAGACAATCAGGGCCTTGCTTTTCCTCCGAATCTGCGGAGGATCCGAGGCGTACCCGAGGAGGACCTGAGGAGGAACAACGTCCCTATATATACAAATTTGGTTTCTATTTAATAACTAGAAAACTACTGAACGTATTTACACCAAATAACAAAAAGGGCTCTTTGTGGATAAAGAGTTACCTTTCTGCCTAATTTGGTGTTCTTGCATCCAGTGGTTTCAGCACTATCACTGTTCAAAATCCCTATGGAAAAATTAATGTGTAAAACGCATGTGAAAAACATGTTTTGGGACCCTCCTTTTTCTCAATCCCCGCTTGACAGATGACCCCGAAACTTTCCAGACAGCAGATGAAAGTGAGTGTGCAAGTTTTTCAGAAAATGTTGTGAAGATTCATCAAACAGCGCCAAAGGTATTAGCAAAAGAAAAAAAGCTTTCTTTATAGAAACTAGGTCCTAACTTTAACTACCAAGTTGAGACCGCCACTGGGTAATTGGGTAATGCATACATATATATATATATATATATACAGACACACTCACACAGAAACAGGGACTCAAACTATCTACCAGGTTGAAGCACCTCTCGTTCCACAATGGGTTATAGTTGTAATAGAGTGTCCCTTCCTCTCTTCCCCGTGTGCAAAAAATATAGAAAATACTAAATATATCAAAACAATTAAATAGTTTCGTCTTAGATCACATGCTCAAAGGAAACATATCGGTTGAGACGTTAAAACTGTCAAATGTATACTCAACTCTTCTTCATTACTGAGTTCAATCTGAGAATATGGGTTTGAGATCTATGATGTAGTGGTATTCCTAACATCTCAATTGGAGTACTTTCTCTGCAGCCCTGCTGCAGTGTTTCACTCTCTCTAATGCAAGGAAATGTAAAAGATCTGTTACCATACTGATGTTTATAAAAGTGTCTGGCTACTCAAGAGTGTTTGTCATCTGACTGATGGCTCACATAATCCAATATAATTTTTCTTACAGGGTTGTGAGTACTTCCTATGAGTCTCTTGTTAAAGAGTCTTGTCAGAACATAATTACCATGCTGTATTATTCAAGTAATAACCTGCTTTATTGTCTTTTTACCTGTGCCAAAGGGGACCTCATAGTCCCTCATACACTTGCTACATTTGCAGGCTTTCCTTTCACCTTAAAGAGTGTAGTTTCCTTTTCTGTGTAATATCACTTCTCACTAGTATGCCTCTAAGTGAGCAACTTGTGCTGTATGTGGTCTTGAGTTTGTCACTGAGTGTATCACATATCATGCTGTCATATTTCTGAAAGTCCTAGTGTTTCCTAATGATCCTCTCAATTTCTTGTGTTTGCCTTTTGTATGTGGTGATCATATGTAGAACTCCCTGGTTGATTATTTCACTAACATTGTCTCTAACATACAGAATCTGTTCTCTTGATTGTTTCATAATTCTCTCCATTGCACAGCCAAATATTCATTGTGGGTGTCTTCTTTCTAAAAATCTTTCGATCATAATCTTTTGTTCCTGCTTCAATTACATTGACCTCTTAATCGTTTTCCATTTGGGATATTCTGGTTGATGGATTCAGTATGACTAAGGGCATGAAAAACTATTTTTTTCCTGTCGTGGTTTTGCGATGCTGTTTGGTCACAAACCTCTGCTCATCTACCATTAGCTCACCATCTAGGAGCACAATTTTAGTTTCATTTACATTGCATGAGAACTTTAAGTTTAACTCATTTCCATTAAGTTTGCCAACATAAGCTTTAGCCTAGTTTTCTGAAACATGCCAGATAATAAAAAGATCAATCAGATCTGGCGACGTGAACACGTGCTTCTATCTTAAGCCCATCAGCCATCAGCATGTGCCTACCGCAGTTCCTCACGTTTGTTTAAATATTTTGTAAGCAAACAGCAAAATGTTACTATTCAGACTAAAGATAATCATGTCAATTACCATAGACGTGTGGGAGACATGGCATAAGGGTTTCACTCTTAGAAAGTGTTTACAGGCTTCTACTGCTTGATTGTGATTCGATGTCACACCCCTGTGTAATAGTATTAATGTGAGAGAAGATATTCCTTTCCCTATGCTATCCCCTCATTCACAGAAAAAACAACTTGCTATCATTGGCGTAGAAGGGAAGGTTGATCCTATCCCCATGTCTCTTCTCACTAGGGTCATCTCTTGATCTCTGTTTTTCCTTTCATGTCTGCATTTCTTTTTCTTCCTTCCTAGCAGTTGTTGCACCTTGGGATCTTTCTCTTACTGACTTTTGATATGCGCTCTGCTCTGTCCTCAGAAGGCGGTACTAGACTAAAACAATTCCTTTTTGTTCTCATCAGAGGAACTCTTTTCCACTGTACTCACACTATCACTTTCATCAACTGTATCCGAACCCCTTCCAATGTCACATTGTTGTACAACACTTGGGGCCATATGTATGAAAAAAGCCTTTTGCAAATCGGAAATAGCAATTTTTGAGAAATCGCTATTTCTGACTCGCAAAATGCAATGTATCATATTTGCGATTCGGTAATAGAGATTTCTTAAAAATCACAAATGCTATTACCGAATCGCAAATTGCGATACCGGCCCCCATTCGCATCTATCGGCCTGTCAGCCCATATTTGCAAATATTTTGCATGTCCCAAATTGCGAATTCCTAACTGCAATTTGCAATTTTGGGAAATGCAAAGTGCAGGGTGCTGGGGGCCTAAGGCCCCCTCTGCTGCACCCCAAAACATTTTTTAACAACATGTAAGGTGCACACATGCTAAAAGGGCATGTGTGCTTTATATGTAAATTTTAAAAATGCATTTTAAATGCATTTTTAAAATTTGCACATGGTTACCACCAAGTTCAACTTGGTGGTAATAGCGATTCCTTAATGCCCAATTCGCATTAAGGAATTGCTTCATACATGTGCTTTAGAAATCGCAAATAAGTATTCCTTATTTGCGATTTCTTATTTAGAGAGTCGCAATTTGCGACTCTCTAAACAGGGTCGCAATTTTAAGGAATCACAATTTTAGCGATTCCTTAAAATTGCATTCAGAATGCCTTTGATACATTCTGAAAGGGCTTTTTGCATTCGCACCGTTTGCGAATGCAAAAAGCTTTGATACATCTGGCCCTTGATTATGTTTATTTTCTTTGTACAAGCCATCAAATTTTCTGTTAAAAGTTAGGATTTTCCCAGTTTCATAATCCTCTGTCACGTGCAAAGGTTCGTTCTTTCCATGTTTTGATTTTGTCTCGTATTTTTTCAAGCCTGAAATTCTCATGTTTCGTAAACTTCTCTATATATTTTTGGTCTTGATCTAGCTTTAGCTAATACGTTTTTGCATTGATTTATCTTCGTATCTTAGATTTTTTTTCCTGTTACTCCGTGCAAGTTTGATGAGGATTTCGAGCATCATCTTGGAGCAGGAGACAAAATTCAGTTCCCATTCCTCCAACATTCTAGGACCGGGTTAAAACATATGAGGGAATGGTAAAGATGCATAGCCCTCTGGAAACTCTTCATGTCTCCATGTAGTTTTGTCAATAGATAGCTTCCCACCACTTACTCATTTCTGATGTCGATAGCTGCTGTAATTGTTTAGTTGGCTCCCAATTGTCATGCCATTTTCCACTACTGGTTATATGTGTACCTTACATATATTTGATCACAATCCTGGAAAATAAGGTTTTCGCCACCTCTTGTCTATTGGCATCAGGCTCTGAAGCTATAATTTAAGGCTCTGTGAAGACTTTCAGTTAATTTCTCTTGAGAAATTTTGTGTCAACACCTAACCTTTTTATTAAGCTTCTTGTGTGGTTGAATTTATCATTCACATGCAAGTTCTCCCTACCCAAAATGCCCAATATAAATGTTTTATACAGTTACCACGTGGAGACAAAGACATAACTCTATCAGAGCGCTTGTCGGTTTGTCATCCTGCAACTCCGGCTGAAGTTCATCCAATCGTGGCTCTATCTTCTCAAACTGTAGCCAGATAGTGACTCCCTTTGCAATGCCTTTATGTCATCCCTATGTACACTTCAACATTCTGAATCTTCCACAATTCGATAAAGAGGGGCGGAAGTGATGGGACGGGTGGGTCGCCAGTGACCAAACAGTGTGATGATAGTTTGAACCTTGATGTCGCCAGACCCTTGCAGGACATGGCAGAAAGTCAGGTGAGCAGATCAGATAGTTGGAGTTACTCCAAGCCCCTCCCGTGTAGCATAAAGAAGAATTCGCTCACTGGTTTTCTCAGTTCGTGTTTGTCTCAAAATAATATCTTGCTAATGCATTTCACAAGAGCCCCTTTTGTGACAACTAAATAAGTGCACATTTAACCATAGGAACAGGAACAGTAAATTATGACACTGGGCGTTATTTTGGAAGGGTAATTCTCTCTTGAATGTGGTCACAGCTAGACTACCGTGTTCCCATTGCATATTGTACTCCCTCTTTAGTGTATTGTATCAACAGATAGTAGTGACATCACATTTTCACTTCAAAATCTAAACTTAGTCACAGCATACTTGTTATAAGGTTGTAAATATATATATTCAGCTAACAGATTGTGTGTGACTTTCTTTAATTTAAAACCTCCGAACAGCATTGTGTTAAAGTAATTTGCATTACATATGGTTAAGCAAAGAAAGCCTTTAGTTGTACAAGCAATGTGCTGACAAAGGGAGTTCATGTTAACTTTTTTTATCCAGATCGTATTTCGCATTGCTGCAAAAAACAATACATTTGGGGGTCAGATTCACAAAGCTTTTACACAAATATGTTCCACGGTACAATTTTTTTAATTTAAGCCTGCATACACTCCGTGAAATTCACTAAATAGTAAAATGCATAATGTACTTGTGTATGCAAGAATAAACTGTGAATAATAATATATAGCATGTGCACAGTATGCATTCACATATTTTGAGTGGGATAAGAAAAATGGACGCACACGGCTGTCCAGTGAAATATGACGCAGAAAACTACAATATCGACAGCTTTACGGTTTCCATTAATAAGTATGGGTGCACTTCCTATAATTTATGGAAACACAGTTTACACCCAATTCTAGTGGTGTCAGCGATGCATAAATTAGGTGCAAGTGCAGCAATGTGTCCATGGTATCCAGGACATATGCAAGGAGTGGTTCCTTGTATAGCAAACTAACATTTTAATGCAGGACACAGGACAGCAAGTGCACTGTGTAAACCATACAGGCCTAAGGTATGAAATAGTAATGTACCCGCATACCATGCAGTAAACCGCACCTTACAAGTAAGCAAAGGGCCCTAAATGTTGGAGACTACAATGATGCATAACCTGGTATGATGCATTACATACCTTAAATGACTAGGTTATGCTTTCTCTGAACCAGATCATCAGTATAGGGCTCAAACAAAGAATAGAAAAAGTAGGCAAATGCATCTCTTTGCACACACCACCTCAGGAGAGCTTCCAGTTAGGAAATTTGCCATTTCCAGCTCAAATTTATGACCAAATTAAATTCATAATTTTTTTTTCAAGGCAATGAGAGTTGCAAAGCTGGGATTGAAGTTGCTTTTGTTATCTGCATTTGAATATCATGGAAAGGATTGTCTGAAAGTGATGAGACAAAGGAGCAGCCCTCTAGGGGCGACTTCTCAAATCCGACAGCTTTTCATCAAACATTTAGTTGTTTGTGAAGCTCAGACAACTTAATCCACAACTAATTAACAAGTGATGTATTTTTCAAACGATCATTTAAATTAGGGTTTGCCTCGAAGCAGGGGGATGCAGGAGCATCTGGAAGCAATTACTAAACTGTAAGCGAAGAGTTGTCTCCATATGAGGTTCGCTCTCAAGGTTTCAGTACTACTGTGCTCTAATGTTTGTTCAATGTTGTACCACTGCATTTAAATATTCAGCAGTTTATCAACTTAGCATCTACAGTGGTCTGTCTAGGGAGTCAAACAGTGAGAACTTGGTGCTCTCTAGAATGTAAATCCCTCAGATCACGTGACAGCACAACAAGGACAGCGTGGGCCATTAATAAAACATACTCACGAGGAGAACCCTGCTCTCTGCACTTGTGATGTGCAGTAGAGAATACATTTTTGATTTTCATTTATTATTCATCGACTGTGCATTTTGTAAACTGTGCAACAATAGGTACAAGGCTTCTTTAGCTTTTCCAATAGTACAGGTTTCGCTTAACTTCTACCCGTATGTGCCTTAGACATTGCTCTTCCAGACATTCTCTGCATTCTAGTGGCGCTCATACAGTTCAAGGGATGTCATACAGTGGTTGCATTGATATGCTGTATGCTGGAAAAGTACTTATTCGTATGCTGCTTTCCCTAAAGGTTTGTCTCTAACATTGTAAAAAAACTGATTTAACTGTTGCTCTTCTATGCATCATGTTTAGTGATTTCAACCAACTTCTCTGCTTTAGGTTGCCTCATCAAATATTTATGATGATATAAAGCAGTCTAAGACTACCGAACCGATTTTGGAACATTGCGTGGTACAATTGCTTGTGGATATTATGAGAAATTGGGTTGTTGGTTGACTGTGGAATGGGCCCTGGTCAACCAACAACCACAATCCCTTACAGGATGAACCAGAAAAAGTTATAAAATGAATGTGTGCTTAACCCTGGGTAGCTTTGATCTGCTATGTTCCCGCACTCATGTGTTTTAAATATCCATACAATAAAATAACTGATAAATGTGGACTATCCTCATTTTCTTAACAAGTAAAAGTAATTGCTAGACAAAGTATTTGAGTGGAGGTGGGGGGCAAACAATAAGCTTCTTCCTGTTATAGAGTTTATCAGTTATTTTTTCCTACTGCATACCAATTCTTTTATACATATAGGCCCTCATTCTGACCCTGGCGGTCTTTGACCGCCAGGGCGGAGGACCGCGGGAGCACCGCCGACAAGCCGGCGGTGCTCCAATGGGGATTCCGACCGCGGCGGTAAAGCCGCGGTCGGACCGGCACCACTGGCGGGGTCCCGCCAGTGTACCGCGGCCCCATTGAATCCTCCGCGGCGGCGCAGCTTGCTGCACCGCCGCGGGGATTCTGACCCCCCCTACCGCCATCCAGATCCCGGCGGTCGGACCGCCGAGATCCGGATGGCGGTAGGGGGGGTCGCGGGGCCCCTGGGGGCCCCTGCAGTGCCCATGCCACTGGCATGGGCATTGCAGGGGCCCCCGTAAGAGGGCCCCTACATGTATTTCACTGTCTGCTGCGCAGACAGTGAAATACGCGACGGGTGCAACTGCACCCGTCGCACAGCTTCCACTCCGCCGGCTCGATTCCGAGCCGGCTTCATCGTGGAAGCCTCTTTCCCGCTGGGCTGGCTGGCGGTCTGAAGGAGACCGCCCGCCAGCCCAGCGGGAAAGTCAGAATTACCGCCGCGGTCTTTCGACCGCGGAACGGTAACCTGACGGCGGGACTTTGGCGGGCGGCCTCCGCCGCCCGCCAAGGTCAGAATGAGGGCCATAGTGTTCTTAACCCAGGTACAGTAGGGTTATATGGGCATACCCCTTCATGGAATACTAATCCTGGGTAGCTTGGCTCAAACAGCAGTCAGGCTTAATTTAGAGACAATGTGTAGAGTATTTATGTAACACACAAACAGTAATAAATCAAAATACAACATGAGAAAAATTCCAGACCAATTTAGAAAAATAGAGTACATTTCGAATTAAATTTCTGACACCAAAACAACAACAAAAAATCAGTAGAACGGAGTTATGAATTTTTTAACTTTTTAGTAGAAACTAGTTCCTAAAAGATCAAAGCCCCAACTGCAGACATCTAGTCCCACACGACTGAGTCAAAGTTTAAAAATATAGACAATCTCCATGGAGCGCAATTTGGATACAGGAAGTGGATTGGGCCAGGTCAAAGCTTGCCTTTGGACTTAGAAGAAAGTTTGGAAAAATATTCTGAGAATATAAAATTCAGCAGGGCAAGGCTGCAGGTGGTGTCCAAGGAGGGAGCATTGTTAGCACATCTGACCTTAATAAGTAAATGTACAAGGGGATACGAATAGGTCGATGAACCTTTTGACTCACAATAAAGATGATCCCACCATAACTCCAGTGTATGCAGATCAATAATCAGTACACAATAACAATAATAATCCATAGTCAATGACATTAATAATCAATAGAGTCAATAATTGTCACACATATGACCTTTCATCCATGAGTAAGCACACCTTTTAGTAAAAGTTAAAACATTTATTTCCCTATATTAACAATACTAAATTCATGTAGATTAACCTCAAAATAAAATGATACACATACAGAAACAACACTGGCTGTCCAAAGAGATGGAAAAACGTAATCTCATCAAAGCTTGAACTATTACACATTCTAAGGTTTCAAGTGCAAATTAATAACAAGAACAATTCCCCAGTGAGATTACATAAAAGTAGACTCAGCAAAGAAAATCAAGCATTATTCCCCATTAGCAGATTTTCATCAGTGAGGATCCCTAACTAACACCAGATTAGCATCAGCATGTTGGGCTTCATGCAAAACAATTTAGTAACACAAATTTGGAAAAACTTCTAAGTATGGCTCGATCAAAACAGTGCGGTTGGTAGCAAGAAAGAAAAAGCAAATATGCATAACAGACACATAGGTACGATTTATACATCTCCTCAACTGGATCGGTAACACAAGATAGTCATTGTCATCAGGACATCAGTTGTTCAGCAAGGCATGAGGATCCAGCATCAAAGTTCAGAAAACGCAAAGTCTTTAAGCAATAAAGTTAAGCATGTCTCCTGTCAAGACACACAAGAAAATATTTACCTTTTGGCCAGCAAGAAAATGAGCAATGATGGTGTCTTCTCTCTGTGCAGTCTCGTTAAATTAAATTCACTTAAACTATTTCCCAAATCCCTATTGGTCAAAGAATCACATATTCACACTGTGTCCAATAAAACTAAAACTTCAAATCTATTAATTCTACCATTACTCCGTTCACATGTCGTTGATTAACTGTCTTGCACTGTCCTCATCATCCGGCTCGTCAAGTAACAATATTGTTGCAGCTTCTACTCCAGTCAGTGTCTCCAGTGTTCTCCTCCTGAGAAAGCCAGTTTTACACACGTTACACACATAATGTTACATTTAGCATTAACAGCATCTTCTAGCAGTCGGTTCTCAGCTGTGAGCACATTTAGACAATACAATGGAAAATCACAGTTTAACTCTCTAAGACAACCATTTATTAAACTTTAAGAAATACAGTTTGACATGAGGCCTGGCAAGTGGTCCAATAACTTTGGTATGTTAATGCCTACAACTAATAAAGCTAATACATAATGCATAACCTTTAATATGACATATTACCACATTAGTCAAACATATGCTCAACATTGCATAGCATTAGACCATTAATAAGTACACTTCATGAACGTTGACGGCCATTCATCATAATCACAATTTGAAATGCGTCCATTATTTTTTTACGTTATTATATTTTCTACAAAAATCCATTATTCAGGTGATAAGCAATTCATGTGAAGGTGGAGCACAACCTATTCAGTTGCAAGTGGTGCTAAGCCTATTCATCCTGCCAGCAGATGGCCCACTCAGGCACACCTGATCCCCTTATTATGTGACTGTCTGGAGGAATTGACAAAGTCTATCTGTTGGTTACATCCAGTCATGTGACCCAGGAGAGGCTGCAAGCACCAAGTGGCTAAGGGCAGAAAAATGTACACTTTCTAAAAATTGCATTTTCAAAATTCTAATGTAAAATCAGATTTTCCTATTAAAGAAGATTTTTCATTACAATCTCATAGATACCAAACATGAAATGCCTACCTTGTACCATTCAAACATTTACATTTATTACATGAAATAAGGCAACCCGTGATATCCTATGGGATAGGTAGGCATCACAGTAGTAAAAAACGGATTTGGGAGTTTTTCACTACCAGTTCATGTAAAACTTAAAAGTCCAACATTTTAGTTACAATGCACCCTTCCCTATGGACTACATAGGGCCTACCTTAGGGGTGATTTATATGCAATAAAAGGGGATTTTAAGACTTGGCAAGGGGGTTAAACTACCAAGTCAAGTTGGAAGTTTAAACCTGCATTCATGCTGCAATTGCAGGCCTGGGACATGTTTTAAGGGTCTACTTAAGAGGGTATCGCAATAAGTGCTGCAGGCCCACTAGTAGCATTTAATTTACAATCCCTGCATTGCATATATGGCATACCACTCCACACAGGACTTATAAGTAAATTAAATATGCTAATCATGTGCAAGACAAATAACCCGTTTTTAAGGTAGTTAGCACAAGCACTTTAGCACTGAGTGGTAGTGGTAAAGTGTGGAGAGTCCTAAGGCAAACATAAACAAATTTCAGCACAAAACAAAGATAAGTTGGCACAGCTTTTTGGGGAAGACCACCCTAAGGCTGACAAGTCTAACAGATATCCAGTCATGCGCATCACAAATGAAAAATGTTTTGTGGCACATTAAGTGGGACTCTGCATCATATTCACAAGAATTGTGTAATGCAAAGATAACAGAAATCGAACAGGGACTACCATACTCTCTTACCTGGCCACCTCAGCAATTATCCTTGTAGACTAGCAGAATCAAATCAAGCTGATGCTATCACCCTGAAACTTCTGAAATCAACAATAAAGAAGAAAAGTGGGACAAACACTACAGTGTTAATCAGAATATATCCTCCTATGATTAGTAATGGCACAGTTGCACGCTTTCTTAATTTTTTTTGTGTCCTTACAACTGGAAAGGTAATCCCAATTCTACTGGTAACCCAAATCACTTGCCAATTTAGATTACATTTTACATCGGAAAGCTATACTTAGCACAACTTCTAATTATGCACCTTCTAAAAGCAGGAGGCATCTACATGTCAAAAACAACTCAAATAATGTGGTATTACCATGCAGTGTGAAACCACTAATTTCTGTGCTAGTGTCTCATGTTTGAGACCCTTTTCAAGGTGCAACTTCAAATGAAGACGCCTTATGCCCAAACCTATGCAGACACCCATCAACCCTGAAAGACCCCGAGCCCATATCTAATTTGTTTTTAATTCTTTTTGGGAACCTCAGGAGTACCATGCAATCTTCTCCCCATCATACTGTATACCATGCAAGCATCCCTCAGTGATACTTGCACAGTTCAGCATCACAATGGGGGTTAGAAACCTAGGCAGCTGAAATAGAGGAAGTGCCACTGTATCTCACGGGAGGACTGCACTGGGTCCGTTGGTAGTATTGCAGTACCTAAGCATGAACAAAAATGTTTCTTTTTAAAATTTCAGCCTCCAAGGTTCTCCCTCTGAGTCACCACCACAAGTGTGAGGTTATTCCTAACCTGTACCCTTTTCTCTTTTTTTCCAAACATTCAGGACACAAGGATTGAGCCACTGAGTGCTATGGTGATTTCCACAACATTTTTCGAAGTTGTGGCTGGCCATTCAAATCGCACAATAGCACCAGACTGGTATTCAAAAAGGCCATCGGGGAAAAAAGGCTCCCTCAGCCAACCAGAGGGCCCTATTTTTGTTTTAAATGTATGGTTCAGCAGGACTTCTGCAAGAGCAACCGTTAGGCTATAACTAAAGTTATTATCCCTTGAAGCCTTATCTTGGCACTTCTGTAAGAGCAAATGTCTCAAAAACAGCTAATCAGATTCACACAAAATAATGAAAAGTATGCTTTTGGAGTAAAGTTCTACCTTGCTGCCAAATTTGGTACAGCAAATTTTCCTTTGGGGAATAACAAGGGAAATCAATGTTTTGGAAGCCCCATTTTTTCTTTGCACCCACCTGACTTGATCACCCAAAAACCTTCGGTGAACTTTTTCTTGTAAAGTTTCAGCACCAAAGTTTTTAGCAAAACAAAGAAAGCTCTACTTATGGAGACTGACCTAACCTCTGACCGCAGACCCTCCCAAATGTTGGATATAAAATGCTTGTTCATTACTGAGACCTGGGCTCAGGAGGATTCGAAACCTGACCTGGTGTCAGCAGTTCCCCTAGGCTACATGATTGCTAGGCTTGACCGGTCCCTCCACAGAGGTGGAATAGGGGCCATTATAGGAAAAAATCCAATCAACTGCACCCTACAGCCCATTAGTGTAGACTGTCTAGGTGTCGGTGAGGTGGCAGGGTTTAAACTTAACGTGAACAATAACATCTTTTTGGGCTACTGGTTTACTGCCCCCAGACTTAGTTTATTGAAGCCTGGGGTCAGGAATTGCAAGCATCTATTGCTGCCCCTAATCTCACTATACTGGGTGACTAATTTCCATTTGGAAGACAAGGAGTGCAATGAATTTATGTCAAGCCTTGGGTTCTCCTACCCACATAGCAGGGCATACATTGGGCAAAGCCTTCACCAACCATGCAGCAGTGTTAGTGGGGGATACATTTACCCAAATTTGGGTGTATCACTCAGTGGTGACTTTTACAATTTGAATGCAGAGTGACACAGGGTAAATTCATATTATACAGGAGCAGGGATTAAATCTCTGCTATAGATATGGACTTGCCACTCAGAAAGGCTTTAGAATACAACAACTATGCATAGAAACCTTGTGCAGATAATTTTAAAAACTGGATTACTACCGCTATTGATCAGTTCACCCCTATTAAATCTGTGATCTTCATCAGATTCAAAGCTACCCCACTCTGGTTTTCGGAAGAACCGGCAGCAGTGCTGAGGGCAAGGGTGAAAATGGAGGGCTAATCCCACCTTAGAGGAGAAAGGCAAACTCAAAGACCTATTACTAATATATGAGTGCTAACATTGCTGCCAAGCTCTCTTATTACACTCATAAAATGAGGACTGCCACCCAATACCCTCAATGAAATTGCTCAAGGTGGTTAAAGAGCTTTTTTCTATGCCACCAATTCAACAATGCTTGGAAAGCTCACAGTTTTTGCAATAATGTACAGTATACTCTAGAGACAAGATCTTTAATAACTTTGTGTCTGGACTATTGTAGCGCCTTATATTTAAACATCAGTGTGTCCTTGCCTAACAGTTTGCAGGTCATTCAGAATGCAGCTGCTCATCTGGTTCTCAATGTTCCTAAACCACTGTCAGTGACAGAAGGCTTGCACTTGCTTCCCTAGCTTTCTGATAGAAAGTGTGAGTCATTTAAGGCGCTCTTCATGCTATACATCTGGCTCGCCATCATCAAGGGTCCGTGTCGCTTGGAACAGTTTTTGACTGGTACACCCCTAAAAGACATCTTAGATCATCTTCGCATAGAAAAGAGATTGTTTCCAAGATTTCGGAAAGCTAGATGGGGCAGCTGCTCCTTTTCAGTAGATGCAGACAAACTCTGGAACTCTCTGCCCACTCACATTGCGAGTCTGGATTCTTTTGTAGCCTTCCAGAAGCAATTATAAACTTGTTTTTTCCCTTTGGTGATGGCAGCTTTTTTTAATTTAAGAGGTGCTTCTTTCCTCTGCAATCTTAGCACTTTGACACCTCGGCATAATGCGGTTTATAAGTTTCCTTCCATCTTTCCTTCCTAAACATAGATTCAAATTTGCGAACGTCATTGTGTAAAAAATATATATATATATCCAAAAACAAACAGTTGCAAGAAACTTCACCACCGCACTCCAGGACGAAATTATTTCTTATTAATTTAGATAATTTGTGTAGCGATGGGCACGGACTGTGGTGGTGGGGAGCTTGGTTTTTAATGCACAACATTTAATTTATTTTTAATAGACTACATGTCCCACAATGCACTAATAGGGGTCATAGGAGAGACACTATAAATAGGGGACATGGAGATAGGACTAAGTTACTGTGATCAAGACCAGTAGGTCGAAACGCGTCAGTGGTGAAGGATGGTGATTTAATCCTGACTGCAATAAAAATAAATAATTTCCTCCTGGAGTGCGGTGGTGAAGTTGCTTGCAACTGTTTGTTTTTGGATTCATGAGAGGAAATGGTTCATTCCTCACACCTGCACCAACATGAAAGAGCGCCCCAGAAGCAAGACCAGTTTGTTTTCTCATATATATATATATATACATATATATATATATATATATATATATATATATATATATATATATATATATATATATATATATATATATATATATATATATAATATACATATATCTGATTGTGTGTATGTTTTACATATATTTATAGGTCCTAATTTGGAGTTTGTTGGAATGAAGATGCAAGTTATCACAGCAGGGTATGTTAACTAGCGGGTGCAAAAAAATGCACATATTACACACCTTTGGAAAACAAAATGCAGATTTGGTGCTTATCGCACCAAAATCCATATGGTAACCTAAACACCATAAACGTTTCCACTGCTAAATTCCATCAGGTTTGATCTGCCAAAATTTTATGAAGGGTGAGAAACGTAATGCACCTAGTAATTACTGCATGAAATAAGTCCCACCAAACTATAAATTACGATCCCTGCAGAAAAAGGGGCTAACAGAGGTTTTAGTAAATTCTGACTAACTGGTAATCAGGGCCCTAGAGATTTTTCCCTCAAGAGCCTATTACATAAGCCCAGTTTAATCATAATTGAGTAGCCTAGGTGCAATAAAATAATGTTGTTTTGTTGTTAAAAAGAACCTTCTGTGTCAGCTCTACAATAGCTGATGGTATCATCAACAAGCCAGTCAATCTCTGGAGTCTGCCCTCAGAGATCAACACAAGGAATCTGCACTACATATTAAAAGCTAGACACAATTGCCTTATATGTAAATTGAAAATAGTGTGGTGAAAGGTGTGTCTTACATACTGTGGGCAAATCCTATGCCTTCATTTTTTATAATGAAAGGGGATTTGTGAGTCCAGTAAAGTGCAGAAATGCATAAAATCAACTATCAATGCAGCTTGGGATACTGACTACATCCAAAGAAACATTTATTCGATTCAATCATTACTTTATTTACATAAATTATCAATATCCAAAGTGATCATTTAGTATTGATGATCTACTGTCACTAGCCCTATATTTGTTTTACATAGCATCAATAATTTATGAAACATTTAGTAACATAATCCTGAAGTGTATAGTTTTTTTAATAAGCTTGTGAGGCCGCAGTCTTCAGAGTCAAGCAACTGTGATTTTCTATCTATTAGTGTTAAAAATGAGGCTATCCTTGTACCCCGTTCAATCAATCAGGTATTTGTAAAGCGCACTACTCACCCATGAGGGTCTCATGGTGCTGAGGAAGGGGGGGTGCTGCTACTGCTCGAACAGTCAGGTCTTAAGAAGTTTCCTGAAGGTAAGAAGGTCTTTGGTCTAGCGCAGGTGGATGGGAAGAGTGTTCCACGTTTTGGTGGCGAGGTGCGAGTTGCTGCTACTGCTGGTTGTAGTTCTGTGGATGTGTGGGACGGTTGCGAGGGCGAGGTTGGCGGAGAAGAGATGCCGGGTCGGGGTGTTAAAGGAGAGACGTCTGTTGAGATATTCTGGTCCGGTGTTGTGCAGTGCTTTGTGAGCAGGGGTGAGGACTTTGAAGGTGATTTTCTTGTTGACTGGGAGCCAGTGCATGTTTCTCAGGTGGTCTTGATGCGTTGCAGCCTCTTCTGGAGTTTGGCCGTGGTTCCTGCATAGAGGACATTGCCGTAGTCCAGCTTGCTGCTTACGAGGGCTTGAGTGACTGTTCTGATTTCGGTGGGTATCCATTTGTAGATCTTTCGCAGCATGCGAGGGTGTTGAAGCAGGAGGAGGAGATGGCGTTGACTTGCTGGGTCATCGATAATAAAGAGTCCAAGATGAATCCTAAGTTGCGTGCATGGTCGGTAGGAGTCGGAGCGGCTCGGAGAGTGGCAGGCCACCAGGAGTCATCCCATGAGGAGGGGGTGGAGCTGAAGATGAGGACTTCCGTCTTGTCGGAATTGAGTTTGAGGCAGCTGCTCTTCATCCATTCGGCGATGGCCTTCATTCCTTCATGGAGGTAGGCCTTGGTGGAGTCCTTGGTGAGGGAGAGGATCAGCTGGCTGTTGTCGGCGTATGAGATGATGTTGAGATTGTGGGACCATGCGATGTTAGCGAGCAGGGCCATGTAGACTTTGAAGAGAGTAGGGAAGCAAAAGGAGCACAAAGGGACAGAAGAGAAGCAGAGCATAGAGCAAAGCAGAGAAAGGAGGAGAAAAGGAGGAGAGAGGCAGAAGGTAGCCTAGTAGGAAAGCAGAGCTCTCCCACTAGACACAACGGATGAGGAGCAGGCAGAAGCCTGCAGGTGGCCGAGGGCCTCGAACTCTTGACAGGGGTCAGGAGTTTAGAGGAGCCAGGGAAAGGGCTCTACTTGCAAGGTGGAGCCACGGGAGGCAGAGCAGTGCACTGACCAGCTCTTAGGTTATTTAAAAACAATGTGATACAATACAATACAATGTATACAGCCCAGTAGAACTGCTCATCAAAAAGAGAAACCTTTGGAATATAGTGTAGTATAACCCTGTGAACTTAATTATTTTACCTAAGGTTTAATGGTGAATGGAGCAATGTCTAAGCCTTGCATATGGGAGGCACTCCCATTGTTGGAAAGGTTACCATCAAATGGCAATCCTCCATTTTAGCCTACCACAGCTGGGATGGCTTGCTACTTCACAACTACAAATCAAAGAAAACGAAGGAAAGGGTAAGGTTGCTATGCAAGAGAATTTAAATTTTTGTCACAATTCCTGTTTAGATTTCCTCTAGTTCATTCAACTCAAGCATTTTTAGACAGTTGGGTGGTGGTATGATTCACAGACACACTTTCATTGCACGCTGGTCAAGCATGTAGGCATTTTACTCCAAATCTCTTGAACATACGTGTCTTCAGGAGCAGAAGGGGCTGGTGGGATGCACAGAGTCTGGGTGTCACATGGAAAAAGGCTTTGCATCTCCAAAGGTTGTGTTACTCTAGACATGAGGGGAGACAAGAAGGGCTATGTGTCCCATGCAGCTACAGGAATCTGAAAAGACTTTGAAATGGTGGCCGATATCTTGAATAATTAAAGTATTAGTTCCTTGTAGTCCATGTTGCCCTTGCTAGGTAATCGAGATTCACAGCTACTATAGAAAGTCGTCAGAATTTTAGAAATCTTGCAATCTGTTATTGTCTGTAAGTCAATGAAATACTGAAGGGTATTCAGAGAAGTATTCTTGCACATGCCCTTGTGTTTAAGGATATAGGGGGTCATTCCAACCCTGACCACGGAAGCACCGCCAACAGGCTGGCGGTGCTTCCCTGCCCATTCTGACCGCGGCGGTAAAGCCGCGGTCAGAAAAAGGGATCCGACGGTTTCCTGCCGGATTTCCCATGTCTGGGCTGAATCTCCATGGCGGCGGTGATTCCGACCCCCTTCACGCCACCCTGTTTCTGGCGGTTTTTACTGCCAGGAACAGGATGGCGGGAACGGGTGTCGTGGGGCCCCCTAGCAGGGCCCTAGCATGATTTTCACTGTCTGCTTAGCAGACAGTGAAAATCGCGACGGGTGCAACTGCACCCGTCGCACCCCTGCAACACCGCCGGCTCCATTCGGAGCCGGCTTCTATGTTGCAGGGCCTTTCCCGCTGGGCCGGCGGGCGCTCCTTTGGCAGGCGCCCGCCGGCCCAGCGGGAAAGCCAGAATGGCCCCGCGGTCTTTTGACCGCCATAGACTTTGCACTTGAACGTTATTTTCAGGAGTCATCCATTTTATGAACTTGAGTGTTTCTTCAAGTGGAGCAAAAAGATTCCAGAATCCTTATTTTTCCCCGATTTTGATAACCTTTCTTAGAGATTAATGTTATTAAGATATTGATTTAGGTGGGAATGTAGTTGCCGATGTTAGGCACAGTATATGATTATGAAGTAATTAAAACCACAGAACATTACAAAATAACTTTGAAGGTAGTTATTGTTAGCAGACAATACATAATAGCCCGGAATATTATTGCTTATGCTATATAAATTCTAAGAATGAAGACTCAAAGCTTCATTCAACCAGAGTTGGGAATACTGAGATTGTCAAAATGAGTATCATACACAATATATCAGAAGTTAGATGCTCGATTCAGATAATAGGAATATTAGACACTTTTGTGTGTCTTTAGTTGTCAATATTTCTGCATTGCAGACCAAGTCCAGCTGTGCAAACAGGATATTTAACAATAACCAGTATCTGTTTCTCTCTCATGCTCTATTCCCCTTTCTCCAGAAAAAGTTGAGAGTGAGTTTGGTGAAGTGTCAGTACTAGAGAAAATTTAAAAGCACTCATTGCCCCATTGGATCTGGATGGGAAGGCTGGTGTATCTTGACAAGTAGTTATTCTAAGGTTGTTCCACATATCGTTGGAAAGAGTTATGGTCAGGATTCCTCTTAGCCTACCTTTTGCCTGTAACATACTTGTTCTTGGCATCATTCACTGTGAATCTCTGAATTCTCTTTACTGTTACAGATAGCTCTCATATAATGTTCAGGTACCTCTAGGAATTCATAACCTTTGACTTTTCTTTGCTTTGTGAGGAACAAACACATTTTTCTTCTGACATCATTGTTGCAACTTTCAAAATATGTCTTAATCATTCTTCAGTATACTTAATATTGGATCATACTTATTTCACCATTCAAGGAACTATGAAATATGAAACAGGTTGTCAGGCTCTGAAGAAAGAAAACACAATAATGGCTCTGTTAAATGAAATTATTCAACTGAATTAGCAAGAACTTAAGTGCAAAGATATCACATTATTACCCACAAATTACCTCTATGGGGCATGTTTCAAAATAAATGCATGAACATATTTATCTGATTATTAATCATTGCAGGAAAGTGCCTCCTTTTGCATAGCCATCCCCATTTTTGGACTAATGCTGCTAATCAGGCCCCAGTACATGTGCTTTTAACCCTAAAATATGGCTAACTTTCTATCTGGCACACTTAACAGACTCTTAAAGCCCTACTAAATGGTGCAGAAATATACCCATGATCTGAAAAATTACATGCCACCTGTGGACTGCAAAAACTATTATGCCATCCACTAGTATGACATGGAAAACATGGCTTCAGGCCTAAAATTGTAGCTTGACTGCTGTAAATTAAACGTGCAGTCTGACCTGTCAAAGAAAAACTTTGCTTTCAATTATTAATGTCACACCTATGGGACTTTGTAGCCCACAAGGTAGGGTGCATGGTGTTTAAAAGTAGGACATGTACGAATGTAAGGTTAACATGTCCCTTCAGTGACTAGCCCACATGATTCATTCAACCACTATTTTTAATATTTCATAAAAATCTGAGTCAGCAGATATTTCCAGTGGCCAGCAATGTTTCTACTAAATGTGAAGGTGCACATGCTCTACTTTTTCTTCTTTATTTTACTGGTGTTCTCAAGCAGGAAGAGGAGACTAATTTCCCTGCTTACTACTGAGTTCCGTGCACCTTGGTGGAGAGCAGCAGTCTGTTTAAAGCATTGCTTGTTGCCTCTACTGTTGAATACATTTGTATTGCCATCTCCTGGATTAATAGAGGGTGTAGGTGCCTTGTGGTGTGCTGTCAGATAACTATTACTTTATGCTATAACTTGTGACACTGGTGGCACTTTAAAAAAACACTAGGTGCATTTTGTGAATGGTCTGGCAGCTCTTTTCACCACAGTCTTCATAAAAATGTCTGTCCTCACCTGACAAGCTCACTTCAATGCATACCCTCAATTTTCAAAGAAGCCATACCAAGTGGCTTGTCAACCGAAGAATATACACTTGATGTATAAAAAACTTTTCTCCCAGTTACTTGCTGTACACTGAACTGTTTTTTAGGTTAGCTTGGAAAAAGGGTTGGTTTTTACTCTCAGGTTGCAATCAGAACAATGCGGCGAGCACATAACCTTCTGAGCTTTCTTACACTTGTTCTTATCACCCTCAAAACATTGCATGGCAGGGAGTTGCTTGTCATAGTTTGAACCTATGGTCTCAGCTTCACCGAACTGATGGGCCAGGTGATCTGTACAACTGGCTACTGACACACCCTTCCCAGCACCTACAGAAAACAGCTGAAGGCTGGACCTGTTTGAGACATTTGTGACTGGATTGGCTTCCACTTATACACACACTAGGATTCCAACAGTCAGTTGGTTGATGACCTGTGTGGCTACAGGGATGCAAAAAACACCTAGAAGCGTTTTTGTGATGTGCCCAACTGACCAGTAGCAATTGGAAGTGGACTGAAAATGAACTAGGCCCTCCTGAGGAGCTGATCCTGAAACTCTAAAAAGATGGGGCTTGGAAACTTTTTGGAGTTCCAGCAACCTCTGGAGCATCAGCTGGACCATGAGGCAAAGGTGTATGACTTTGATGCAACTTCGTCAGATTCAGGTTCAGGCTTGCCCTGCTGGAGGATTTTCAGCTTCATAAAAAATACTAAGTACAGAGGTAGAAATCTTGACCAGTTAAAGGTATGAAAAGTATTCCCCAGTGCAAAAAAGAGGTGCCAGTGTAGTTATACTTAGTCAAACTTTGTATTGGAAAGGCATCTTTTGTTTCTTTTAATGAACTTGTCGTCGTTTGGAAAACCTACATGAAACATTTAAAAAAAGTCCACTCATTTTGGCTCCATCACTGAAATGTATTTCACTGATCTGTCATGCAGTGACCAAGTAAAAACATTAATTTCCAATGTTTTCTCATCAGAAACTATGCTCTCTAGTAGAGGAAAAAACTACTGATTGGAATAACATCAAATTTGTCAGGAAGTTATAACTTTACTCAGGAAGCATGCAGTTCTTTATTTGGTGCAAATCCATTCAAGAATGTGCTTGAGGTGATTATAAAGGGGGTTGTTCTCCTGGAAACGTTAGTGATATCCTGACCCTTATGTTCCAAAATGTTTAAGAATACTCCAATCTTATTGCCTGAGGGACACTTTTCTCCAGTCAGCCAATGTGGCACTGGAGTCACCTGGACCATACCCTGGTACCTCATTATCTAACAGGTCAGCCGCAATAACTCAAGAAAATGTTGTGGCATCCATTACAGGACTCAAGGTCTCTGTCCCAGTGTCCTGAAAGGTTTTAACAATGGGCATAAGGGGCATGGTATGGACACTCTGTCCCCAGGCACTTGTGGGGGATGGGTATCCTGATTCACCCCACACACCGCGATAAAAACAAGATCGGCTTGCAGGTACCATTGTATCTTATGGGAACTGGTGATGCTATCTCAAGAGATGCTCCAGTATTCCCAGGGCATCCACCGTACAAGCTTCCACCCTATGGAACTGCAATATCCTGCAAGCTTCTCCCAGAAAGCTTACATAGCACCATGGTACCCAGGGTGGGGGAAGCTTACGCAGTGGGTACCTCATGAGTACTGTAGTACTTATAAAAATGGAATAAATAAACAAACACAACTGAATAAATAAATAAAAAGGAGACAGTGCTCATTTTGCATGCATGACAGAGTGATGTTTGTTGTGCATAGCGATTGGGGAAAGCCCAGGAGCAGCAGGGGTATGCCGCAGGTGGAAGTTGGGTCCAGGGTTTGCCCAAAGACCTGGGAAGACCTGGGAAGCCAGCAAACACCTGCTACACAGGGGCAAGGTCCATACAGAGGGCTTGGCTGTGTGTCAGAAACTGAGTCTCTAGTTGGCAGAAGTATACAGCCAGTCCACGTGGGGGCCACAATCTTTGTCAGGGTAAGTCGGATACACACTTTAAATTAACCTGTGCTCACCCTCTGTTCCATCAATTTCCAACAGTCCCTCTGCTGTTTAGAGGAAAGGATTACTTCTTTCATTGAACCATCCTTCTACTTTGAGGCTAAGAGGTCAGGCAGAGGTTCACTCTCCTCCTTCTCAGCTCCATCAGTCACAACAGCATGGCGACCACAGACCTCTCGAAGTGTGGTTTGAAGCTAATGATATGAAGCACCCGGTGGAGTTGCCCGGGAGTCGTACAGTCTCCCACGTATGTGGCCTTACCCTAATTATCAATCGCCTCACAGGGCCCAGTCCAGTGGTCTTAGAGGGCCATTGGCCCCACAGGTTCTATCACCCACAACTTCTGCCCAGGCTGGAATTTCGCAGTGGTAGAATATTAGCCATACCACTCTTTCATCACAGCTTGGCTGGCTTCTAGTTTGTCAGAAGTATGCTTCCACAACTTAGCCATTTGGCTTCGGAAGGCCAGCATGATTGTCAGTACATCCTGGAGAACTTTCTTGGGAGTTTGCTCCCACCCTTATTTCACCAAACGAAGCGGTCCTCTGACATAGTGCCTGTACAGAAGCTCAAAGGGGCTGAGGCCCACTCCTTTCTGCGGTACTTCCCCTGTTTACAAACAACAAACAGGACAAGAGAGGATATCCCACTTCTGATCATGCCTTTCAAGGCCTCATTAAACCTTTCAACAAGCCCATTGGTTTCTGGGCAGTGAACTTATAAGTTACTCCACACACTTTTCATATAGACTTCATGTATGCAGACATGAAGCTGGAGCCCCTGTCAGACACCAATTCCTTGGGAAACCCACCTGGGTAAAAATCCCCACTAGTTCTCTCGCCACTACATGTGGAGTGGTGGTCCTCAGAGGGATGGCTCTAGGTACCCTGTAGCATGATCCACCAGAACTAGGATAAACCTATGACCAGAAGTAGTCTGGGGATCCATATGCCTAACAAGGTTGATGCTCCCTCTTTCAAAGGGGGTGCTAGAGACGGGCAGTGGTTCTGGAGGAGGCTTTAGCTTGTTCCCTGTTTTCTCACAGGCCTGGGCAGTCTCACAGGTCTTGAAGAATGTGTCTGAGGAAGTTCTGATCTTAGGCCAATAAAAGTAGACGACAAGGTATGCAAAGGTTGTATCTTGAAACAATTGTCCTGACAGAGGAATCACGTGAGCCAGCTCCAGCAGGAAGGCCCTGTAGCACTGGGGGATCACCAGGGCTCTTGTTGGCCCATGCACAGGAACCTTAGGCTCACTGAAAAAGAGATTGTACTCCCAGTAAATGTGATAGCCCCCAGAGACGTCACCTGCTGCTTGGGATTCAGCGTGTTTTACACTGCCCTTAAGAGTTGGGCACTTCCTCTGTGCCCTACAGAACTCTTGGACTTGTGGTAGCACAATCCAATCATATAATCCCAACATCGCCACATGAGTCTTGAGCTTCACCTCTTTCCAGGTAGAGTCCTCAAGATCATTACCCAACAAAGAGTACATATGCATGGCAGGGCTCACAGCAACCTTCAGATGTCCTCAACCCCCCCACTCAAATGGTGCAAGGGCCATAGGATATTGACCCTCTCTGTTGTCAGCTACCACAACTTGGTAGAATTCATTGGGAATCACCTGATCTGGGAACACCAGCTGACTTCTTACCATAGTCATGCTGGCACCTGTATCCCTCAGAGCTTCAACATCTTGCCCATTGATGGTGCCCATTGCCTATACTTGGATAGTATGAGATGGCACATGGATTTTAGGAACCATCCCACTGTTACCCAGGGACACTAGGGTAACCCAGCTAAATCCCCCATTAACTGTGACAAACCCTCCCCCAACACTATGCTAGGCACCACTCGGTTCTTACTTACAGTGGGAGGATGTGCTTTTTTTGGAGACTTGAGATCGCTCTTGTAGTGTTCATACTTGCTGCACTCATAGCACTTGAGCATTTTGGGATGCTGGCTTTTGTCAGGGTAGTTTTGCACCTGTTGGCCAGATTGGGAATACAAACCAGACCCTTTCCCTTGTAAGTTGCTTTGGGGGCCTTTGGAGAACTTTTTATCTACCCCTATTTCTTCTGGTGAGAGTCCCCACAGATACCTTTTTGGACACTCTGGTGCTGACCCAGATGTTTGTCTCTTCAGCATGCTTCCTATACTCAGTCCATTTGCTATCCACCAGGTGTTGGCACGGCTCTGGAAAACAATTAGGAAGAATGTGCTCCTTTAAAAATAAGTAGTACAACCCTTCAAAATCATCAACCTTGCTGCCCCTCACCTAGCTCTTTAGCGCCTTACCAGAGCAGTCCAAGACATCCACCCATGTTTGTGTAGAGAGTTTGTGACTAGCCCTGAACCGTTGCCTATACTTCTCAGGTGTCAGATCAACCTACTTACTGACTAAAATGGTCTTCATGGCAGTGTAGGTGATCTAGTCCTTTACCTCTCGTATAAGGAGTGTGTCCCTCCCCACAGTGGGCATGTACCGCCAAAGAATACCCCATCCCCAAAAAAACATTAAGCTGGGACCCTGTGCAGTTTTAAAGCCACTTCATAGTCTGCCAACCATTTGTCTATGTCATCCCCCACACTGTAACTGGGCACCATATCTTTTGGGATATTGCAGCTGGACTCACATGTAGACACTACAGGAAGGCAGCCACTATTACTGCTGTATTACGGGACCCTTCACGCAGGGCTCTTATGTTCAGCTCTCTCAGGCTCAACTCCTGAGCAAACATCATCTTCTTCTCCATAGCCAATCTTTTTGCCTCCATCACTTTCTCCAACTTGAGTTCAGTCAGTTCCAAGTTCAATTTACTCTCCTCGCTCCTGTCCTCCACTCTGGAGACATGCCTTTGGATGACACACTGCTCCCTCCCCGGGAAGAGGCCCTCAATCCTGGAAATAACTCTTCTCCTCCACAGACAGCAGTACAAGTCCTCCTCCTAGGTCCTGATCCAAATCATCCTCCACATCCAGTTCGTCTTCAGCCTTATTCTCCTCTGAGGTCTCATTCAGTGCAGCATGGGCTTCTGAATAGTTTCTCAGTGCATTTTGCAGCTTCACCTTCTTGGTGTTGCTCTTTAGAGTGAGCCCAAAGTCCATACAGAAATCCTTGAGATTAGGTCACAATGTAATCCTCAAGTTTGGTCAGCTCAAACTCCATTCTTGCAGGTGTAGATGTAAAACCTCCAAAATTAGACATGATTTAGAAAAAACAAAAATGCCAAGCAGGGAGATTTGAAATTTTATATAAAATGCCAATTGAAGAGAGTAAGAAAACGAAGAACTGCAAATGGGGATCAAAGACAATTGATTTAAAGTGGTTTAAGTGTAGGTAATAGTGTATACTGGATTACTACAGGGCATTGCACAAACACAACTCCTATCCTCACTGTTGATCATCAGTGTTAGAAATAGGATCGCTAGTTGGTAGAGGTATGCACCCTGTCCAGGTACGGACCACAATTCTAGTCAAGGTAAGTCAGATATATACTTTGAGTTAACCTGTGCTCACCCTCTGGTAGCTTGGCGCAGGACAGGCATGCTTAAGTTAAAAGGCAATGTAAAGTATTTGTGCAACACATATACACACACATAGTAATACACCACAAAATTACTCTGCACAGGTTTAAAAAAATAGAAAAGATTTATGTGAGTAAAGCAAGACCAAGGTTATACAAATATCGTGAATACATGTTCAAATTTAAGCATACCAGAAAAACCCTGTTATCCTGGACCAGCCAAGCCTAAAACGATAACAATTAGTTAAGTGGTTCAGGACATATGCAATCTTAAAGCTATTACTTTCCAGGGCATAAATGCAAGAACAGTGCTTGAAATCACTGGGCTTGTGTGAGAAGCTTTATTGTAATGCTTTCTGTACACAATGTCACAACAAATGCTCCCTAATAATCCTCCCACCAGAGACTCATGATGTTGCAGGGAAGCGGTGATGATCGCAGAGCCCCGTTGCACACAGTACCTTTGAGGATCATGAATGCAACCACTGTTTGGCACCAGGAGTTAGCAAAGAGGCGGTGACCCCAGCTATGCAGGCAGTATTAGGGCACAGGCGTCACTGCTGTAGGTCGGAGTACTCACTCCCATACATTGAGGGGTTCTAATTGGGAAGCGTTCGTGGAGGGGGAGGAGCACTGCTCCTCTGGCACTTGTGCAACACTCACTCACTACTCAAAAAGCCCACTGCTGACCCCAGGAAACCCAAAAACTACCAGCCAATCCCCCTACTCGCATTCCCACCGAAGTTACTGGAAAAGATCATCAACAAGCAGTTAATTACATACTTTGAGCAGAATCAGCTACTCAACCCCTGCCAATCCAGCTTCTGCAGTAATGACAGCACCAAAACTGCCCTAATCGCTGCCATTGACGACATCTAAACCCTTCTCGACTGAGGAGAAACAGCAGCTTTTTTCCTCCTCAGCCTCTTGGCAGCTTTCAATACCATATCCCACCACATGCTGATGAAAAAATTCCACCACATCGGCATCCAAGGGGACACACTTGAATAGATCACCTCCTTCCACACCAGAAGAACCTAGATGATCCACCTCCCACCTCCCACCTTTCAACTTCAAACCCAAGGAGATCACTTGCAGTGTCCTACAGGGCTCATCCCTCATACTCGTCAATGACTATATGGCCCCGTTGGCCAACTTAGTCATATCCCACGGTCTCAACATAATTTCCTATGGAGATGACACCCAACTCATCCTCTGACTCACTGATGACCCTCTACCACCAGAACCAATCAGATCCAATCGTCACTGATTGGATGAAGAACAACTGTCTGCAGCTGAACACACACTAAACAGAAGCACTGATCTCTGGCAACAGCAGCAGCACTTGAGCGACTCCTGGTGGCCATCAGACCTAGAACCCGCACCTATGCCCCTCGACCAAACCAGAAACCTTGAAATCATCATTGACAACAAGCTCACCATGCAATCAAAGAGCAATGCTGTCTCCTCTTCCTGTTTCCTCACTTTACATATGTTATGTAAGATCATGAAGTGGATAACCCTACACCCAAGACACATCGTGACACAGGCCCTCATCACCAGCTGACTGGACTATGGCAATGCTCTCTATGTAGGAATCGCCACACACCTACTACAGAGACTTCAGACTATACACAATGCCGCAGATAGACTCATCCTCGGCCTTCCCCGATGAATCCACATCACAATCCACCTCAGGAAACTCCACTGGCTACCAATACAGAAGAGATGCCAATTGAAGCTGCTGACCCACGCACCAAGGCTCTACATAACCAAGGACCTGCTTACATTAACCACTGTCTGACCTTCCAACAAACACCAAGAAGACTATGCTCTGCCTCCCTTTCACTTGCCCATACACCACCATCACTGAAGCAGAAGTGGAGGACACTCCTTCTCTCAACAAAAACCTGGAACAGCCTTCCCCATTCACCTCCAGACAATCACCTCACTTCCGCAACTCCAAATGGCCCTCAAGGCCTGGCTGTTCAAATAAGCCTTGGGGACTTGCTATCTCCTGGATACCCTATCGGATGATTAGCCATGCTTTATGAATCCTGATTGATTGACTCAGGTGATCACAGCGTGTGAGGAAAGAACAACGCTCCTCAGGCGCTCAGGACGAAGGATTCGATTACACCGAGCTCTGTAGATTGTTGAAGTTGGTGGAGAGGGAAGCACTGCTCCTCGGGCGCTTGGGCACAGAAGCGTTTTGCTCAAATTCAAAGTGCTGAGGATCAGAAAGAGTGCTGCTCCTCTGCTCTTTAAGATGAAACATTGAAGTTCAGAATGCACCTGCGGGACTCATGGCTCACAGAGTTCAGCAGAAGCTGCACAAAGAGGAAATCTTTGATTTCCCTGATGTTTCCCACAAAACTGGGGGAATGCCAGAAAGCCCCTGGAGACAATCTGGGTGTAGTGCTTGGCAAGGCAGAGATAAGTAGATAGTAGGGCAGCACAACAAAGCAGAGCAGCAGTTCCTGAGAACAGTCAATCCTAGCAGAGTGACAATCCTTATAACACAGCAGCCTTTACTCCATGAGAGTTCCTTTTAAGTCCAGAAGTGTACTAACTTCCGGGGGTCAGAGACACGGTACTTATACCCAAAAGTGCCTTTGATGTGGGGGATGATTCAAAGGATGCACCGGTCCCCCTTTCAGCTCAACCATGGTTCCAGACTATCAGAATGGGTTGATCACCCCTTTGCGTGGGCTCAGGCCACTACCCTTTGAAATGTAAGTGTGAGCACTTTTAATCCACCTTGCCCAGGAAGACCCATCAGTAGGCAGCTGAATGCAGATGAAGCTGGGTATCCTGTGTTGTGGCTGTCTGGAGGGAATGCTCAAATGTAGCTGTCACCCAGCCCAGACTAGAGTTGGATTGGAGACAGGCTGGCAGGCATATGGAGAAAAGAGAGCAGGAAAATGCCCACTCTCTAAATGTGGCAGTTCTAAAATAGTAATAAAAAAAACATTATCAATAACAAGAATTTAGCATTACCATTCCAATGATATGAAACATGATTCTGCTACTCCTGATCAGGAAATACAGGTGAAAAGTTTATTAAGGAATTTCCAATGCTGGCCTATGAGAGGAGCAGGTCTCACAGTAATAAAAATCGCCTATGGGAGTTTTTCATCATCACGGCATATAAAACTTAAAAGTACATGTCCTGCCTTTTATTTAAATGGCACCCTGCTACTTAGGGCCTATCTTAGGGGTGACTTATATGTAAGAAAGGGGAGTTTAAGGCTAGGCAAGAGGTTTTTAATACCAGGTTGAAGTGACAATGTAACTGTACACACAGGCTCTGCAGTGGGAGGTCTTAGACATGTTTACAGGGCTACTTAAGTGTGTGGCACAATCAGTGCCGCAGGCCGACTAGAAGCATATAATTTACAGACTCTAGGTATAGGGGATACCACTTTACAAGGAACGTACAAGTAAATTAAGTATGGCAATTGTGGATACATCAGTGTTACCAAGTTTAGGGGAGACGCTTGTGCACAATAGCACTAGTTAGCAGGGATAAAGAGATCATAGCCTAAGGCCGACAAAAATATACAGCTAAAAACAGGAGGTGAAATGCAAAAAGTCTAGGATAAGGCCACCCAAAGGATGTCAGGTCTAACAGTCCAGTTTAGAATATGATCCAAAAAAAACAGAAATTATTTGAAAAAACACAAAGGTCAAAGTGACGTTATAGCTGTTGGAATGAAATGAGCTAACATTAATAACATTACAATACACCAGCCATAGTATAGTAAAAAAATTATAACTTGCACCCTAAAATGCACTGCTGATGTCCTCGTATATTAAATCAGTTCTGACATATTACAATTATAAATAAAATAATTGAGACTGTGGATCAAGTGTTTGCACAGGGATGGGTGCAGGGCCTGGCCAAAGCCCAGTGCATGATAGGTGTGGAATTTAGAGTTTTTTTACTAAACTATAGCTTGTGTATTTCAAGTTTTAACAAGTCACCTGGAGAATTTGAAAAATGTGAATCAACTTTCAGCATAAAGGGGTCTTTCTTATGGTCCAAAATGTGTTTTCCCATAATACAAGCTGTCTCTGCATTCATATTGCCTGATAGGAATGAACTGCAGTTTTCTCTCCTCGTTACTGCATAGGCAGTATTTACCTATAATCCCATGTTAATATATGACCACCAGCAAAGAGATGAATACATAGTGGCCCAAGGGGGTTAGCAAGGACAAAAACTAACAATCTGGACAAGATAAACACAGAGAAAAAACGAATACCTTTTGCTGGTATTCTATTATGCTCTCCCACCAGACTCCATACTCCTACCTCCCTCCCCGCTTTCATAGGTATGTCAACAGAGAGGTTTTTAGGGCCATATTTATACTTTTTGACGCAAAACTGCGCTAACGCAGTTTTGCGTCAAAAAAATTAGCGCCGGCTAACGCCATTCTGAAGCGCCATGCGGGCGCCGTATTTAATCAATGACGTTAGCCGGCGTTAGCTGCCGGTGCTGCCTGGTGTGCGTGGAAAAAAACGACGTACACCAGGCAGCGCCGGCGTAGGGGGATATGGAGCTTGGGTGTCAAAAAATGGGGCAAGTCAGGTTGAGGCAAATTTTTCGCCTCAACCCGATTTGCGCCATTTTTTTAGACTCCCAACCCCCATAGAAATGACTCCTGTCTTAGCAAAGACAGGAGTCATGCCCCCTTGCCCAATGGCCATGCCCAGGGGACTTCTGTCCCCTGGGCATGGTCATTGGGCATAGTGGCATGTAGGGGGGCACAAATCAGGCCCCCCATGCCACAAAAAAAAAAAAAAATGGACTTACCTGAACTTACCTTAATGTCCCTGGGATGGGTCCCTCCAGCCTTGGGTGTCCTCCTGGGGTGGGCAAGGGTGACAGGGGGTGTCCCTGGGGGCATGGGAGGGCACCTCTGGGCTCCTTCAGAGCCCACAGGTCCCTTAACGCCTGCCTTTTCCAGGCGCAAAAAAACGGCGCAAAAGCGGCCGTACGTCATTTTGTTTGACCCGCCCACGCCCGGGAGTGTAAATACGGCGCACATGCCTCGGTGTCAATTTTTTAGACGGGAACGCCTACCTTGCATCTCATTAACGCAAAGTAGGTGTCCACGCAAAAAAATTACATTTTTGTATCGGAATTGCGTAAAAAAAAACGACGCAATTCCGGCGCAAACGGATTATAAATACGCCCCTTACTGTCTTAAAGTGTGTTGATCACAGATCAGAATCCTATGGAAGGAAAAGCAGGGTAAGTTTTAGCTTAATTCACCAATGCTATAAAACTCTACTTTCACCTTCCACCATACCCAGACAAGAAAGAAGTATCAGAGGAACAAAATAAACTTCTTTTAATTCAAACTATATGTAAGTTTGCAGTTTGAGATATATGGTGTAATATCAAATTGTGCAGTGTCCAAGATCATTTAGTAGTTCCTTAACTGCTTGGTCTCCCAGAAAAATAAACTTGTGTTGTTTCTCCAGAAGTACTTGTGCTTCCTTTCTTTTCATTAACTTTGATTGTCCATGTAACAAAATTATGCACATGATTACTTTCACTGCCCAAGCAAAATTTAGCACCAAGGCAGACAGTTCACTTTATAAAAATACTTTTCAGTTTTCCAGTTTCTGTTATCCCTATAGGACCTCTGAAATAAAAGCGTTCATAAAGACCACAGCAACATGTATCATTTACATTGTTGTGTAAGGTTATTGCAGAACCTAAATACCTTATATATTATGCTTTTATACAAATTGTAAATACAAGTAAAACTTAAGGGCCTGATTTAGAATTTGCCTGATGGGGTTACTCCATCACAAATGTGATGGATATGCCGTCCACCATATTATGATTCCATTATATCCTATGGACATCCTAATATGGCAGATGGGATATCCGTCACATTTGTGATGGTCAAACTCTAACTGGGGCCCTAAGTCTACACTAAACTGAAAGTAAAATATCAGGGCAACCAACTAAACAAGACTGACCAACTACTTGAAGAATGTGCATGCACTTACTTTGTTCTTCGGTTCAAGGAGCCTTTTTTGTAAAACTGTTGGAAATTACGCTATTAGTTGTGTGACCATTACAAGTAATATATCCACAATTGTTGTCACTGGGGACCAAGCATCCCATCGTAGAGCTTTACTCTCACAGGATAGTGAATCAGAGCAGTCCAAAGCCTCCTCAAGGAAGGTGGTGTGGGCTAGTAATCACCAATCCCTGGCATGCAATAATAACACCCAATAAATGATTGTCCAGGCAGTATTTTTTCTTTAAAGTACATTTATTACACATACTACTGCATACTATGAGCAATATACAAATACACATTGGCAGATGGAATGTACAAGAGATGATACTGTGCAGTCACTAGTGACTCCCCAGAGGGGTCACCCCAAACATAGCAAGTGAGTTTAAACACTTGTATTGTAGTCAACTCCTTACTTTTGCATGACCCATTGTCAGTATTGCTATTGAAGTAAAAAAAAATGTGCAATCATGATGATGACCTAATAAAACATTTATCAGGAATAAACCTTGTGTTTGTGCATTCTTTTGTGTATTTGGCATTAAACTGTAATTGGCCAAACAACCCCTAGAGGTCATAACCATGGAAAAAACATTGCATTGCAATCATACAGTCAGTCCCTAGAGGGCGTTACACATCCTACATTTTCAGGCCTTCCAGGCCTCCTGGACTGTCATCATACACAAGGCTCCTAGGGAGCAAAAGCACTCCCACCTACAAAGCAAAAGCTTCAGCAGAGGAAGAGCTTGAGAATGCTCTGACGTCCAAAGGAGGTGATGACCCCCCTCCAATTTAAGGTGAGGAATCAGGAATATTCTGGAAAGGAAGCTTGTGTTGTAGTGAGTATTTTGGTGGTGGCCCCATCATCCTAGGACCACCGCAAGCAGAGATGAGGGCAAAAATACATTGAGTTTGAAGGGCCCTGCAAAGCTTTATGGGGGGAGTTTCATGGAAACAGTGAATATTTGAAGAGCTAATCTCCTGCACTACGGAGGATAGCAGCACTGATATTTTACTTCTTGGCTTTATGTATACGCAGCTTCACTCCATGTTATTCTTTTTATGTCCGAGTGTCCGGTCCCACCTGGGTACACCAGCTGCTGTCCTGGTTGGAGGGCAAATCGGGGAGACCACTCCGGCTTCCCTCTCTGGCTCCTTGTGCTAGCAGCATGATCATGCGCTGCAGGGGGAGCCAGCAGCCTTCATTTGTGCCTGCCCAATCCAGTGGATAGACATGCCCACGGGGAGAATGGAACATGAAGGGGGGTTGTGGCAGCCTTCCTCCTGTCTTCTTAGGTGATTTGGGTCCAGGGATTTAGTCCTGAGCCCATCCCTTCTCCTGCGGGGGGAGTGCAACAGTGCTCCCCCCAATCATCAGTATCTGAGACCCAAACCAGGAAGGACTTGAGGGTCTGGGGTTCCAGCCCAGTTTAGCATCAATCCGCCTGAGGATGTTACCGGGTGGTGCACGACATTAGTCTTCCACACCAGCCCACACGTATTGCAGCAGCCTTTTTTTTAAAGGCAGACACTGGCGCTAAACATGCGCAGCCTGTTTGCCATGTGATTACTGTGGGTGAGACATCGGTTGTTAGACTAACTCACAGTAAAAAGTCTAAAAACTGTGTGATCAGAAAAAAAATACATCTGGGCGTACTGCATGGGCAGAACTTACTGCAACACATGCCACCGCCAGCTGAAAGTAGGTAAGGGATAGCCGTCATGCATGGGAACTCTTACCTACTCAGCGGTAACAAATGGCAATGGGTTCTGACCAGACATACCATTTTGCAGCTGTCCTAACCCACTAAGAACTTCCCACTGTCCCTCCTGTGCTAAGACAGCCCTCCTAACTCAAATATGTGGCTGCAGATCTGTTAGAAATGGGGTCTTTGGTTGACAGTCAGGTTACCCCCTGTTCAAGCAAGGACCCTCACTCTAGTTAGGATAAAAGAGAATCACCCTCAGCTAACCCCTGCTTACCCCCTTGGTAGCTTGGCAGAGCAGTAGGCTTAACCTCAGAGTGCTGGGCGTAAAGTATTTGTACCAACACACACAGTAACTTAATGAAAACACTACAAAATGACACAACACCAGTTTAGAAAAATAGGAAATATTTATCTAGACAAAACAAGACCAAAACGACAAAAATCCAACATACACAAGTCAAGTTATGATTTTTAAAAGGTTTAAAATAAAAAGAGTCTTTAGGTAGTTGTAACAACATACTAGCGCTGCTAGCGTGTAAATGTACCTGGTTTGCGGCAAAAATAACCCCGCACGGGCGGTGTGCGTCGAAAATAACCCGGCACGGGTATATGCGTCGAAAACAGCTCGGCTCGGCGAGGCGCGTCGAAAAAGCCAGCCACGCGACGGTCCGAAGTCCCGCGGCGCTGGTTGCGATCTCTCAGCCTTCGTCAGCGATGCTGCGCGTCGTTTCTCCTGCTCCGGGCGTCGATTCTCCGGTCGCGTTTCCAGCGGCGTCGTTTCTCAGCTGCGGAGCCGGCGTCGCGTCGTTTTCTCAGCCGCGATCGGATTCGCGTCGATCTTTTCTCCGCACGGTGCTCGGTGCGTGTATTTTTGTCCTTAGGCTGCCAGCCTCTCCTTTCAGGGTCCCAGGAACTGGAAGGGCACCACAGAGCAGAGTAGGGGTCTCTCCAGAGACTCCAGGTGCTGGCAGGAAGAAGTCTTTGCTATCCCTGAGACTTCAATAACAGGAGGCAAGCTCTACATCAAGCCCTTGGAGATTTCTTCTTCAAGATGGAAGGCACACAAAGTCCAGTCTTTGCCCTCTTACTCTGGCAGAAGCAGCACTGCAGGAAAGCTCCACAATGCACAGTCACAGGCAGGGCAGCACTTCCTCCTCAGCTAACAGCTCTTCTCCAGGCAGAGGTTCCTCTTGATTCCAGAAGTGTTTCTAAAGTTTGTAAGTTTGGGTGCCCTTCTTATACCCATTTTAGTCTTTGAAGTCACCTTCCTTCAAAGGGGACTCACACCTTCTTGTGAAATCCTGCCTTGCCCAGGCAAGGCCTCAGACACACACCAGGGGGCTGGAGACAGCATTGTCAGAGGCAGGCACAGTCCTTTCAGATGAGAGTGACCACTCCACCCCTCCCTCCTACCAGAGATGGCTAATCAGGAATGCAGATCACACCCCAGCTCCCTTTGTGTCACTGTCTGGTGTGAGGTGAAAAACAACCCAACTGTCAACTGACCCAGACAGGGAATCCACAAACAAGGCAGAGTCACAGAATGGTTTAAGCAAGAAAATGCTCACTTTCTAAAAGTGGCATTTTCAAACGCACAATCTCAAAATCAACTTTACTAAAAGATGCATTTTTAAATTGTGAGTTCAGGGATCCCAAACTCCACCTGTCCATCTCTTCTCTAGGGGAATCTACACTTTAATCATATTTAAAGGTAGCCCCCATATTATCCTATGAGAGAGAGACAGACCTTGCAACAGTGAAAACGAAATTGGCAGTATTTCACTGTCAGGACATATAAACCACATTACTATATGTCCTACCTTATCCATACACTGCACCCTGCCCTTGGGGCTACCTAGGGCATACCTTAGGGGTGCCTTACATGTAAGGAAAGGGAAGGTTTAGGCCTGGCAAGTGGGTACACTTGCCAAGTCGAATTTACAGTGTAAAAATACACATACAGACACTGCAGTGGCAGGTCTGAGACATGATTACAGAGCTACTTATGTGGGTGGCACAACCAGTGCTGCAGGCCCACTAGTAGCATTTGATTTACAGGCCCTGGCACCTCTAGTGCCCCTTACTAGGGACTTACTGGTAAATCAAATATGCCAATCATGGATAAACCTCTTACATACAATTTAAACAGGAGAGCATATGCACTTTAGCACTGGTTAGCAGTGGTAAAGTGCTCAGAGTTGAAAAGCCAACAGCAACATGTCAGAAAAATATAGGAGGCAGGAGGCAAAAAAGTCTGGGGATGACCCTGCAAAAGCAAAAGTCCAACACGACCCCCTACCAGCCTAAAGCCAGGGGAGAACAATCAATACCTTGATGTACTTCCCTGATTGGGGCGATAGAACAGGGACCCAGGCCCACAACAGCAGGGGCATGCTCCAGTTCTACGCCTTCCTGACTCCAGTTGGATCTCTCTGTCCATACTCTCAGGGCCCACTAAGCTAACCCATGGGGAACCCTTCTCCACATCTACAGACACCATCTGTGCAACACCTAACTTTACTTTGCTCACAGATGTATTGCAATGGGCAGATAGTACCACTAGGGCCAACACAGTGGTGTTGCCCACTCCACCCCCGGGGTGTGACTCTCGTCCTCCCCCCCCCAGGGGCAACTCTGTCCACCAGGACAGCAAGCCACAGTGGCCCCAGACAACTGTCAGGGATGAGAGCCCGACCTCAGGCCTCTCTAACCACTGTGACTGTGGAGAGTGGGGGGTGGTAGCCCCAGGTGCCTGGCACCCTTTGACCACTCTCTCTTCCACCAGGTCAGGGATGACAACCTGACCCTGGTCCTCCCCTCTGGGGCTCTGTACCCTTCCTGCAGAAGCGGCACCCCCAGAGTCAAAAACTGTCAGGGTGCTTGTAGAAGCAGTCCTGCACAATTCTTCCATTAGTGCAGGGATGTTAACCTGCAACTGATCCTCCAACCTGGGGTCTGTACCTTCAGGTTGGACCAGGGCCAGGGGTGAGGCTTCCCTCCCCCTGCCCTCTCTTCTGGGGTCCTGAACCACCCAACTAGGAGTGGCCCCCCCAGAAGACAACATGGTAGGGGCACTGTTAGCAGTAGCCCCTTCCTCCAGGTCAGGGGGGACACCCTTAACCTGGCCTCCCAATCCAGGGCCTGTACCCACAGACTGGATCACCGCCTGGCAAACCAGGACTTCTTGGGGGGCATACCTACCCCCTACCAGGTCAGAGTTTACCCTCTGAACCTGGTCATCCAACCCAGGGTCACCACCCTGCGGTTGAACCACTGCCTGGCACACCAGGACTTCCTTGGGAGCACACTTACCCCCCATCAGGTCAGAGTTTACCCCCTGAACCTGATCATTCAACCCAGAGTCACCACCCTGCGGTTGAACCATTGCCTGGCACACCAGGACTTCCAGGGGGGCACACTTACCCCCCTCAAGGGACACACTGTCCCGAAGGGCCACACCAGAGTCTGGCTGGCGCAGGTCTCCTGACCTCTGCCCATCTGACAGAGTCTGGATTCCCCCCAACCCAGAAATGGTCTCACCAAGGTCATTCATGGGGGGCTCTGCTCTCAGAGCTGACCCCTGACCCTCCAGGTTCTCCACTGGGGTCCGCAACCCCCTCTCAACCCTCTGTCTGGACTTCTGCAACCCCTCACTAGGAGTGGTACTGCCAGACACCAGAACTGGTGGGACGCTGGCTACAGCCGCCCCCCCAAGTTCTCCTGACACTGTGGGGTCTCCCTCAACAGATGGCCCTATGGTACAGGCTAGGCTCCCCTCCTGGGGTTCCCGCAGGGAACCCTCCAGGACCTGGGACCGGATCTCGGGCACCTTGGGCCTCAACCCATCCCCATTCCCTCTCCTCTGAGACTGGACATGGGGTCCCTCACCCATCCCACTACACTGGGACCTACCTGGGACACTACAATCCTTCCCTACCTCACCTGGTTGGGAACTACCTAGACCACTCCTCTCAGGAGCACCCCCAAATGCCTCTTCAGACTCTCTGGTACTCACCCAGAAGTCTGCCTCCATTGTAAGCTCCCTGGGGTCAGAGAACTCACACTCCACCTGGTGTTGGCATAGCTCTGGAAAATAAGGACTAGACATATGCTCTCCAGCAATTACATCACTCAGCCCCTCACATGAATTAACCAAAGTACCCTTCACCCAACCATCCAGTGACTCTGCTTTGACAAAGCACCCCACATCACCCTCCTGAGACTGGTGAGACAGTACCTGACTGTCCCTGACACTCAACCCACACTCTTCTGGGATGTCTTCACACTCCATAACCAGGACTTCTACTTGGGGGGAACCCCTCTCCCTGTCACTCTCACCTAGAGTCAGTAGAGTGTCCCTCCCACCAGTAGGAATATGACTCCCCATGCCAGTTCCCCAATCCACCTCAGGGACCCTGTGCATCACTGGAGCTACCTCATACCCCTGAACCTCCTGGCGTGTGTTAACTCCCTCCTTCAAGTAGGGCACCACATCTCTGGGCATGTGCACTTCTTCAGCATCACTGGATATACAATTGTTGCTGCCACCATTCCAGCTGGACTCAGCCCTCATGACTTCCAGCTCTTTCAATTTAAGCTCGTAAGCATAAATCATTTTTTTAATCTCTAAGTCCCTCCTCCTTTCTTCCAACTCCTTGAATCGGCGAGCCCTGTCTGCCCGTCTGTCCTGTAACTCTTCAGGAGTCAGACCCTTGGGTGACACCCTGCTATCCCTCCTGGGGACCCTCCCCCCAGGCGTAACAGGTACCTCCACTACACCACTGTGTATCCTCTGCACTTCCCCACCCACATTCTCCTCCTCTGTGTGCCCTCCAGCCTTCTTGATTGTCACCCCGGCCCTCTGTGCCTGTTGCAGCTCCCCCTCCCTGGTGGAGCTCTCAGTGGGACAGTCAAGATCTTTAAGGAACTGTTTCAATTGAGCAACTGAGTACTCCTTCAGTTTCTCCATTTCAAACACAGCTCCAGCTGTTGCATCTCCAGATTGAGACATGATGGTCACAAGTGCAAAGTTCCAAAGGCAGAAAAAAAATAATTTCCCAATGAAGTAAAAAGAATCAGTCAAGGGATCAGCAAAATCATGGAAGTAGAATAAAAAGAGTCCTTAAGAGAAAAATCAAAAGATCACCAAACAAGTAGTATGTGGTTGCGTAGTGGTCTGAGATCAAAACAGTAGTGTACACTTAATTACTGTATGTCAAGTACAAATACAAGTCCAAATCCCGACCGCTGGTCACCAATGTTAGAAATGGGGTCTTTGGTTGACAGTCAGGTTACCCCCTGTTCAAGCAAGGACCCTCACTCTAGTTAGGATAAAAGAGAATCACCCTCAGCTAACCCCTGCTTACCCCCTTGGTAGCTTGGCAGAGCAGTAGGCTTAACCTCAGAGTGCTGGGCGTAAAGTATTTGTACCAACACACACAGTAACTTAATGAAAACACTACAAAATGACACAACACCAGTTTAGAAAAATAGGAAATATTTATCTAGACAAAACAAGACCAAAACGACAAAAATCCAACATACACAAGTCAAGTTATGATTTTTAAAAGGTTTAAAATAAAAAGAGTCTTTAGGTAGTTGTAACAACACACTAGCGCTGCTAGCGTGTAAATGTACCTGGTTTGCGGCAAAAATAACCCCGCACGGGCGGTGTGCGTCGAAAATAACCCGGCACGGGTATATGCGTCGAAAACAGCTCGGCTCGGCGAGGCGCGTCGAAAAAGCCAGCCACGCGACGGTCCGAAGTCCCGCGGCGCTGGTTGCGATCTCTCAGCCTTCGTCAGCGATGCTGCGCGTCGTTTCTCCTGCTCCGGGCGTTGATTCTCCGGTCGCGTTTCCAGCGGCGTCGTTTCTCAGCTGCGGAGCCGGCGTCGCGTCATTTTCTCAGCCGCGATCGGATTCGCGTCGATCTTTTCTCCGCACGGTGCTCGGTGCGTGTATTTTTGTCCTTAGGCTGCCAGCCTCTCCTTTCAGGGTCCCAGGAACTGGAAGGGCACCACAGAGCAGAGTAGGGGTCTCTCCAGAGACTCCAGGTGCTGGCAGGAAGAAGTCTTTGCTATCCCTGAGACTTCAATAACAGGAGGCAAGCTCTACATCAAGCCCTTGGAGATTTCTTCTTCAAGATGGAAGGCACACAAAGTCCAGTCTTTGCCCTCTTACTCTGGCAGAAGCAGCACTGCAGGAAAGCTCCACAAAGCACAGTCACAGGCAGGGCAGCACTTCCTCCTCAGCTAACAGCTCTTCTCCAGGCAGAGGTTCCTCTTGATTCCAGAAGTGTTTCTAAAGTTTGTAAGTTTGGGTGCCCTTCTTATACCCATTTTAGTCTTTGAAGTCACCTTCCTTCAAAGGGGACTCACACCTTCTTGTGAAATCCTGCCTTGCCCAGGCAAGGCCTCAGACACACACCAGGGGGCTGGAGACAGCATTGTCAGAGGCAGGCACAGTCCTTTCAGATGAGAGTGACCACTCCACCCCTCCCTCCTACCAGAGATGGCTAATCAGGAATGCAGATCACACCCCAGCTCCCTTTGTGTCACTGTCTGGTGTGAGGTGAAAAACAACCCAACTGTCAACTGACCCAGACAGGGAATCCACAAACAAGGCAGAGTCACAGAATGGTTTAAGCAAGAAAATGCTCACTTTCTAAAAGTGGCATTTTCAAACGCACAATCTCAAAATCAACTTTACTAAAAGATGCATTTTTAAATTGTGAGTTCAGGGATCCCAAACTCCACCTGTCCATCTCTTCTCTAGGGGAATCTACACTTTAATCATATTTAAAGGTAGCCCCCATATTATCCTATGAGAGAGAGACAGACCTTGCAACAGTGAAAACGAAATTGGCAGTATTTCACTGTCAGGACATATAAACCACATTACTATATGTCCTACCTTATCCATACACTGCACCCTGCCCTTGGGGCTACCTAGGGCATACCTTAGGGGTGCCTTACATGTAAGGAAAGGGAAGGTTTAGGCCTGGCAAGTGGGTACACTTGCCAAGTCGAATTTACAGTGTAAAAATACACATACAGACACTGCAGTGGCAGGTCTGAGACATGATTACAGAGCTACTTATGTGGGTGGCACAACCAGTGCTGCAGGCCCACTAGTAGCATTTGATTTACAGGCCCTGGCACCTCTAGTGCCCCTTACTAGGGACTTACTGGTAAATCAAATATGCCAATCATGGATAAACCTCTTACATACAATTTAAACAGGAGAGCATATGCACTTTAGCACTGGTTAGCAGTGGTAAAGTGCTCAGAGTTGAAAAGCCAACAGCAACATGTCAGAAAAATATAGGAGGCAGGAGGCAAAAAAGTCTGGGGATGACCCTGCAAAAGCAAAAGTCCAACACGATCCATAAAGGGAACATAGACTGCTCTAAGAACCCCTTCTGGTTCTAGATCAGATGTATCCAGGTCACTAACCACCTATATGGACTTAGTAGGAGCCTGATTTAGCACTCAGCAGATGGGTTAATCTGTCACAATGGTGACAGATATCCCATCCGCAAAAATCTAGTATCCAATCATATTCCGTAGAATTTAGATTTTGGCAGATGGGCTATCCCTCACCGCTGTGACAAAGTAACCAATTCGCCGAGTTCTACATCAAGCCCTAGGTCTAGACCCATTCTTGCCCAGGGTCACGCAACGCTGCGTTCACCACACCATTTCTGCACTTACGCCAACACAACAAACAGGTCTATAACCTGTCCAATGGGTCACTAGATGTCTCCCCTCTAAAGAAGAGATCACCCGGTATCCCCAACTGAAATGAGTCACACAAGCCCATTAAACAAGCTGCTGACTCTCACCCTCAGTAGTCACCCCCAGGCAGTTCCCACCACAGGAACCCCTCACCTGTGGACTCCCTCTAGCCCCCTCAGATCAACAGAAACAATGTAGGACACCAATAATGTATCAGGCAGTGACCTTTTTCCTAAATACCTCCTGCACACTCTCAACCAGGGACATTCACTCCTCCAGTAAACCTACCTAAAGTGCGCCCCACAGAGGTCTGCCAGGCTCAGTCCTCAAGAGCTTCCCATTTGACAGCTCAGAGTAACAGTCCTAAACTGAAGTGACTATACCACCCCAGTTCGAAATACAGGGTCCCTTCACTTAAGATATGCCCCACCTGGCCTCTTTGTTGGGTCACTGTGTGCAAAACTGCCTTCTGCACCTAGCTGGGGGCTGCACTGCCCAGTGCGTCCCGTGTCTGGCAACCCAGGATGTCCGGGGGCCCCAGGGCATCCCTCAAGGCTGGTACACCAGTAATGCACCAGAAGGCAGAACCTCCTGCCAACCCTCTCTATACTCGGGTACCAAACCCCACATTCAAACTCAGCAGAAAGCAAGTCCCCTCCTACTGAGTGCTTTCCTGTAAAACCAGGACTTTGAGGGGCCGCAGGGCATTTTCCCAAGGCTGGTACACCAGCAATGAACCTGGACGGGGCCTCCTTAAGGCAGAAACTTCTGTACACCCTCACATTGTACTGAGGCCATTGTCCCCCAGCTGCAGGGCTTCTACCCTCGGTCCTGGGACCTAACTCCACAGGACCTACCAGATTGGCCTTCCTGCTAGACATTGCCCCAGCCACCACCCCAGGTACAGAAAAAAGATAGTCCTAGGATGACATCCTACCCTGCTCCTAAGCAGTTGCCTACTCTGAAATCTCATGGCTCACCACTGACCCATCCTGGGAACCTAGGGGGTCCTACTCCCCTCACTGATGTCGCCAGGATCAGCCACTGCACTTTCAACTGCGAGAACCATCCCTCCATAGGGCCACCCTGGGCTAGTTCTCCCCTTCCCATCAGATTACTAATGGGGACCAGGGGACAACTTCTCTTGAACCTCCCACCCTCCTGACGGGAACTCCTAGGTGGGGCCACTACTCCTGGGTACCCTACTGCCCCAGCCTTTCAGTGGTATCCTATGAATGTGATGTTGGGGGTTATGTGACTCTCAATGATCACCAAACTGTGGAAAATAACTTCCTTAGATGTCTGTTGTGTGTCCCCAAAAGTGCGTTGACTTTTTGTGTGCATGAAGAGTTGGGGGTTAAGTATATTAGTGACCTGGTAGTCCTTTGTCCTCTGATGGGATGAGTCAGGGTAGGGTCCAAGGAGGAACTTAGCCTGAACCAATTAATACTGAGGGACTCCCTGACACTTAACAGTACCTTTAAAATCCCCTGTCTTAAATATGTAAGGGATTCATTTCATGGGTTGGGTAGTGGAAAGTGCTATCTTGCCTGTTAGGGCCACAGGAGGCACCTGCCAAAAACGCACTTGAGATCCGAGGGCTTTGAAGGCAGTTTCAAAGTTGCCTTTGAATGGGTTGTTTTGGGAGTGAGATATTGAAAACCCTAGGTATCGGGGTGCTTCTGTCTTCGGGGTTAGTGAAACGCTGTCCATTCAGGTTGACTGTGGTGGGGCATCATGGCAGAATGGGAAGGTAGACAACTTTTCCCAATTTCACTCAGAGGCCTGCCACTGCATCAAAGTCCCGAAAGGTAGCCGATAGTGAAGGCATGTCTGCTGATACATCTCAGATATATAGTAGCAAATCACCCACATAAAATGAAACAGCAAGTGTGGTTTCATCCCTGGGATCCCCCAATGTTGGCCCTTTGCTCTGAGGCGATGGGCCAACGGTTCCATGGTGACTGTAAATAGGATGGGGGAGAGAAGCCCCTTTTACCATGTAGTCTTAAATTACCTGAGTCTGAGCAATACACTTCGCTTTGAAACATGGTTTCTTTTACATTCCAGACAATCTGAATACATACAACTGTTGATTGACACACACCCAACTTATGGATCAGGCCCAGTGTGAAGGTGTCTACACACCCATATAAATACTATACCATTGCCATATTTTATAACAAAACCAATCCCTTGACCATCAAGCATCGTAAAGTTTAATTTCTCTGCAGATATAATCAGCCATGTTAATTTCTTCACTCACTGCACATATATATATATATATATACTTTTCTTTAATGCCACAACCGGGAGACATGTTGAGATGCATGACTTCAGTCACCAATCTTTATCTCACATGGGTTCCACTCATCTATCCTTTCTTCCCTTGCAACTGAGGTGGTGGAGTCAATTTCACAGCACAACAGCCATTTTTTTGGCTACTTCTTTGTTTTTAGAGTGACTGCAGGTTAGACAATTAAGGACATAGGCGGTCATTCCTACCTTGGCGGGCGGCGGTCGCCGCCCGCCTGGCGGGAACCGCCAGAAGACCGTACCGCAGTCAAAAGACCGCGGCGGTCATTCTGACTTTCCCGCTGGGCTGGCGGGTGACCGCCAAAAGGCCGCCCGCCCGCCCAGCGGGAAAGCACCAGCAACGAGGAAGCCGGCTCCGAATGGAGTCGGCGGAGTTGCTGGTGTGCGACGGGTGCAGTTGCACCCGTCGCGATTTTCAGTGTCTGCCAAGCAGACACTGAAAATCAATGTGGGGCCCTGTTAGGGGGCCCCTGCAGTGCCCATGCCATTGGCATGGGCACTGCAGGGGCCCCCAGGGGCCCCACGACACCCGTTCCCGCCAGCCAGGTTCTGGCGGTGAAAACCGCCAGGACCAGGCTGGCGGGAAGGGGGTCGGAATCCCCATGGCGGCGCTGCTTGCAGCGCCGCCATGGAGGATTCACAGGGGCAGCGGGAAGCCGGCGGGAAACCGCCGGCTTCCCTTTTCTGACCGCGGCTTTACCGCCACGGTCAGAATAGCCCCAGAAGCACCGCCAGCCTGTTGGCGGTGCTTCCTCCGTCCCCTACCCTGGCGGTCTCGGACCGCCAGGGTAGGAATGACCACATAATATTATGATACATTTTAAATCTATACGGGCTGTTTTTGGTTTCTTAAGCATCCCTGTCCTGAGGATGATCTCATGGATGAAGACGCTTAGAGACTGAAACATCAATAAACTACTTATCTTTTTGCAAACAACTGTGGAATTTATATTTATGTTAATTTAACATACAATCTGTAAACACCAGAAAGAGGGCACCCAGTATATTGACCTCGTAGAAAACATCACAAATCAAATCGGGTATTATTATTGATGTACTTGAAACCTTTTTTTGTGTGCTTCTTTGTGTTACACCCTGGATACACACAAATTGCATTTTGTGCTAAATATAATTGACTAAAATACTATTACCAGCGGTCTTGATGTATTCTTTCTTAGATGAGTGAATATACTTTGACTTTTTGGGCCAGATGTAGCAACCGTTTAGCATGGCGCAAACTGCAAAATTTGCAGTTTGCGCCATGCAAAACAGCCATCGCGATGCACATTCCTATTTTGCGAGTCGGTACCGACTCGCAAAATGGGAATGCGACTCGCAAATAGGAAGGGGTGTTCCCTTCCTATTTGCGATTCGCACCGCAATGCAGAATTGCTTTGTGACCACGAACGCGGTTGCAAAGCAATTCACAGTTAGCACCCATGTGAAGTTGGTGCTAACTCATTCGCAAAAGGGAAGGGGTCCCTAGGGGACCCCTTCCCCTTTGTGAAGGTCGCCAAAAATATTTATTCAGAGCAGGCAGTGATTCAATGTTTCCTTAAAGGAAAACGAGTTGCTTTTGTATTGCAACTCGTTTTCCTTTAAGGAAAACGGGCTGCAATGCAAAAAAATAAAAACAGTCACAGACATGGAGGTCTGCTGTCTCCAGCAAGCCACCATCCCTGTGAGTGCAGGGAATCGCAAGGGGGTCACTTGGGGCACCTTACATGATGTTTTAATACATTTGAATGGTTGTGTATAAGTAAGATATGTTTGGAGAATTATTGTGATGTGTGTGATGTCACTATGGATTTTTCTTAAGGTTTTGTGGGGAAGGGTTGGTATAGGCTTATTATAACAAATGCAGTGCTATATTATGTGAGATTGATATGTTATGTTGTACACCTACTATTTGCCAAAAATAATGAGAAAGAATACATAGATAGTAGCTATGAAAAGGCTTAAAGAAGGAAAAATATTGAATAAAAAGTACCTTTAAAAAATATTTATATGGTTTGGTGATTATGGCCCTCATGATGACATTGGTGGTAAATCCCACTTACCGCCACGCTGACGTCTGCCAACTTACCGCTGCAGCAGCGGATATCCGTTCACCATATTATAACATACACACACCATTCTGTCAGTATTCAGCCAAATACACAAATCCGCCAGACCAAAGGTCAGTGATAAACTGGCGGTATCAAAACCCACACCATTACGCCAACAGAACTACGCCCACCACATTATGACCCACGAATCACCACAGCAGACATTCAACGGTGGTAAACCACTGGAGGTACATACCGCCGCACTCACAATGGACTCCCACATACAAAACAACACCACATTGGACAATTCAAACAACACACACCTGACACCCATAGACACACCACACCCACACACCCACACCACTATAAAACACACTCCCACATTACCCACAACCCTTTATGATTACAATTCATTACCAGCAGCGAGACACCGAGACCACTGACACAACTAGAGCCACACACTACTCACACCTATACACCACTCAAGCACTCCACATCACACACCCCAACACATTACCCAACACACCCTCACCAACACACATCACTCAACACCCAGGACAGGCCCAGGGAACCGTCTCTCCAGGAGGCACTTGCCAAGATCCTGGGAGCCTATCAACATTCCCAGAACACGATGGGCCAGATCCTGGACAATGTGCAGGAGAACAGGCAGCTGCAAGAGGGACAGTACCGGGGGATCAGGGAGGACTTGCAGGCCATTAACAACACCCTGGTCTCCATTGCAGGGGGTGCTGGCAGACATGGCCAACATTATGAGGGAGGCAGTCTCACACCAGCGGGCCCCTGCCACTAGCCAGACATCCGCTGCCGCTAGTGGCCAGGAGGCCCTGCCACAGGGCTCAAAGGCCATCAGCACTCCTCCTCCTGCAGAACGTGAACCACCCCGCAAATGTTCCCTGCAATCCAGACAGAAGCCAGAGACACTTGCCAAGACCCCCGCCAGGAAATGAGACTCTCGTGATTGTCAACCTTGTGTCCCACTCTTACCCTGCCCACCTTGAACTACCATTGCTCCCCTTCCTATGTCCCCTTGGACAATGCACCTATGCTACAAACAGATTGGAAAAATACTCTGGACTTTCCTCCATGATCACCCCATCCCATTGCACTTGCTCCTTCGTATGTTAGCACTTCAATAAACACCCTTTGAATAAAAACATTTGGAGTATATCATGTATATCAAGTATGTATTCATTGTAACAGGTACAAACATTGCAGATCAACTGTACAGGGAATGAGCATAGATAAATGACCTATCGCTGGCTGTAGTGATCACACCAGGAGTATATGTCAGGTCACCAACATATGCAAAATGAATTGCCAGAGGGGACAGTAAGTGGGCATAGAAGTTGAAAATATCAGCATGCCATTGCCACACAAATAAAAACAAAAGTAATTGAAATGTGAATTAACACTGTCCTACCTGTGTGTCATTGGAAGTATTGTCACATCACATATGTTCTGTTGTCATTATCCTCATCCTCTGCCTCCTCATCCTCACTGTCCACAGAGTCTACTGTTGCCACACGGGCATCTCCAGCTTCCTCCTCCTGCAGGAACGGGACATGGCGTCTGAGGGCCAGGTTATGTAACATGCAGCATGCCACCAATATCTGGCAGACCTTCTTAGGTGAGTAGTACAGGGATCCACCTGTTAGTTGGCGGCACCAGAACCTGGCCTTCAGGAGGCCAAAGGTCCTTTAAATTATCCTTCTGGTTCACCATGTGCCTCATTGTAACGTTTTTCTGCCCTTGTCCTGACATTCCTCACAGGGGTCAGCAGCCATGATAGGTTTGGGTAACCAGAGTCACATGCAAATATTGAGTGACAACATTCAGCCACACACTATCCTATATGGCCCACACCATATCTCCAGCATATACTTGGTGGGAACAAGGGCTCACCTATTAGCCACACCCTGTGCCTCTGTAGTTGGCCCATTACATTTGGGATGCTGCTATTCCTTAGGACAAAAGCATCATGCACTGACCCAGTATACTTAGCTTTGACGTGGGAGAAGTACTGGTCTGCCAAGCACAGCATCTGAACATTCATGGAGTGTAACCTCTTACAATTCCTGAACATCTGTTCATTCTGCCGGGGGGGGGAATGCAATATAAATATATAAATGAAATATGTGTTCCATCAATCGCCCCAATTATGTTGGGGATATGTCCCATTGTATAAAACTCGGCCTTCACTGTGGCTAAATCTTCAACCTGGGGTAAAAAATGTAGCTGCACATGTGTTTTATCAGGGCAGACAACACTCTTGTCAGCACTATTGAGAACACTGGCTGTGACAATCCTGCTGCCAAGCCCACTTCCACTTGGAAAGAACCACTTGCCAGGAATTGGAGTATAGGCAGCACTTGCACAAGAGGGGGGATCCCAGTGGGGTGACGGATAGCAGGTATCAGGTCAGGCTCCAATTGGGCACACAGCTCTGTGACTGTGGCCGTCCAGTCTATAGGTGAGGATAATGTGCCTGTCCTCCAGTGTTGCCAAGTCCACCAGGGGTCTGTACACGGGGGTATGTCTCCATCTCCTATTCATCCTCAGCGGTAGGAATCTAAGGGACAAAAGAGTGAGGAGCTGGTCACAAACTGAACAATGGAGCTACAACAGTACTTTGCATCCTGTAAACATGTAATGGCTCATTGTGATTTGTCTAGTATGTGCTAATATCTCCTGTGATGCAGCATTATTCCAGGGCCTGCCCCCTATGAAATGGCGTCCGCCTGTCCTGTGTGGAGGGACAGGTGGAAGTGAGGTAATTCCGCTGACGTGCGCTGTTGCGAGAGGCGGTCGGAACTCGTTGGCTAACATTGTGCCCTATGGGTTACAGTGGCCAATGGTGATCTACGCTGGCAGTGACCATATGCACCACCGTGGACGTGACTGCTATTTTCTATCATATTCCTTACTTGCTACCTGACCTTCCACAGGAGAGGACCTACACTGAATGTGCTGCTATAACCCTTGTCTGGAACCTACCATGGCCCGTGTGACCAGGGAAAGGGCCCCAGCCTTCACTTTGGAGGAGTTGGAGAGACTGGTGGATGGGGTCCTACCCCACTACAAACTGCTGTATGGGCCTCCAGACCAACAGGTGAGTACACTGTGGGCACGATGCATGTGGCATGTATGCATGAAGTGGTGGGTGTGAAGGCCTCATGTAAGAGGGGTGGGTGGATGTTCTCTTGGCGGCATACACATTGTGTGCTGGGCCATGTGTGTGTAAATAGTGATGGGAAGGGGTATGGTGGGCCATATGTGTAACAGGCAGGACTGATTGTCTAATTCTATTTTCCTGTGTGTATTGCCTCTGCAGGTCAGCGCCCATCAAAAGAAGGGCATATGGCACACCATCACCAAGGAGGTGCGGACCTTGGGGGTCTATGGCACGTGGAGCACCCACTGTAGAAAATGGTGGGAGGACCTGAGACGCTGGGCACGGAAGACGGTGGAGGCCCAGCTGAGGATGGCCTCCCAATGAGGAAGAGGTGCCTGTCAAACCCTGACCCCCCTGATGGCCCGCGTACTGCCCGTGGCCTATCCAGAGCTGGGTGGGTGGTTGAGGGTATCACAGCAGCCACAAGGGGGTGAGTACAGTGTCCGTCACTACAGCTTACGCATGGTAGGGTGGTATCCGGGTGGGGTATGTGTGTCAGTGGGTGCCCCTAGGCCTGGCCTGACATTGCAGTGTAGGTCCCTTGGTGGCTTGGGTTCTGAAGGGATAATCTTGCTACCTAACTCATAGGCATTCACTGCTGATCAGGGCTGTGTGGGTCCCAGGTGTGCTGCATTTGGTGGTGTGTGCCCCTCCTCATGCCTTGGTGGCTAGCCATATCACTGGCCGTGCAATGCATATTGCGTAGGCCTGTTCCACTGTGTGTGAGGGTGCTGTGTGCGCCAACTGTGGTGTTGGTGCAGCCATTGACCCAGTGTATCCTTTGTCTCTTCCCCCCTTTTTGTTTTTTTCATCCTATCCTTATGTGCATTAGCATCATCTGGTGAAGGAGCAGAGGCACTGGCGATGGACGGAGCTGCATCCCACAGGACCCAGGAGGCAGAGTCCCCCAGTGATGAGGGCACCAGTGGGACAGAGGGTGAGGGGACTACCATGGTGGAGATCGGTGGGGACAGTTCAGACACAGATACCTCCTCCGATGGAAGCTCCCTGATGGTGGCGGACACTTTTGTGACCACCCCAGCTACAGGTACAGCCACCACCCCTGTGTGAGCACTGCCTTGCCAGCAGCCCCTCATCGAGTTACCCATGCCCGCACACCCAGGAGGGTGGGCATCTCCTTCACCCCAGGCACCTCAGGCCTGCCCCAGTTAGCACTGCTGCCTTGAGTGAGGAGGATATTGACCTCCTGAGATCCATCTGTAGGGCAGTCAACCATTGTGAATGCCATCCAGGGACTGGCAGCCCAGATGCAACAATCTAATGCATTCCTGGAGGGCATTCACACTGGATTGGTGGCCCAACAGAGATCGATTCAGGCTCTGGCCTCCTCTCTGATGGCAGACATTGTCCCTGTTTCTACCATCCCACCTCCAACTTCCACTGCCCAGTCCCATTCCCCTCAACCCCAACCTATCCCAGGCACACATACATATGAGCATGCACACAAGACAACACCCAAAAGTTTCACATGCAAACACAAGCACCACACTTCATCCAACAGGCACTCACACAAACACAATTCAGTTGCAGACACAACACATCCACTATTTTCACTGTTTCCCCCTCATCCCCCTCCACCAGCTCCCTCCCAGCCATGTCTACTCTCACACCTGCATGCACTATCATCATCCACTACCAGCATCATCACCACACCAAGCAGAACACACACCTCACTGGCAGTCACCTCCACAACATCCATGCACACGTCCCCTGTGTCCTCTTCCACTGTGTCTGTCCCCCCTCCTAAAGTACACAAACGCAAGCACTCAGACACCCAACAGCCATCCACTCACAACAGCATACAGCCCCCGCACCTGCACCCAAATCCAGCAGACAGGCACCTCCAACAACCACTCCCTCCTCCTCCACTCTCATTCCCAAATGGTTGATGTTCCTATCAACCACTGACCTCTTCCTTACCCCTTCCCCCGTCCAGCATGCATGGGTAGTGTATCATGAACCCAGCCAAGCACCTCAGCCACACAGTCCACAGGCCCAGTCTGAACCACACCCACTCGTGATGGAAAGGGATCCAGGCCACACGCACTGAAGGGGAAGGAGCCTGCACCAGCCAGCCTAAAGGGGAAAGAGCCTACCCAGCAGGCAAGAAGGGCAAGGAGCCTGCACCTGCCATCCGAAAGGCCAAGGAGCCTGCACGAGCAGGCAGGAAGGACAAGGAGCCTGCACCAGGACCTGTGATGGAGCCCCCACCATCAACCATGGTTGTGCATCCATCCATGGGTGCAGGGAATGCGCAGGAGGAACTCCCCCACCAGTAGCACCACCACAGTGCATCCGTCCAAGGGTGCAGGGGATGTGCAGGAGCCTCCTCCCACCAGCGGCACCACCACAGTGCATCCGTCCAAGGGTGCAGGGGATGTGCAGGAGCCTGTCCCCACCAGCAGCACAACCACCGTGCAGCCGTCACCGCTGGTGGACGCTATGGAATCCTGTCTCCATGGGCTGCTGTGCATCCTGCCCCCTACAGAACCAGTGGACAAGACACCCACTTGACAGACTGTGGCCCATCACTCCCCAGGATCAAGCACAGGGAACGTTGCCCCCTCCAGAACCAGTGGTCTTGTTTCATCTCCCGGCTGAGGTGCCCCTCCCACTCCCGTCCCAATGAGGTGCCTGCCTATTTACCAGCTAATGCCCCTGCAGTGTTCTCTCTGTGTTAAAGTAGATGACAAGTGTGGCCTTGAACTTTGGCCTGTGGCCATGTGGCCCACACGAATTGAGGACTGAGCTGTGTCAATTTTTCTGTAAATATTTAAATATCTATTATCTTGCCTAACTTATTATTTATACTGTGTTGATCTTATTACATTCACTTTGGTAAAAAAAATTGTCCTTGCATTATTCAGCCGAGTTACGGGGTCAAATTGTTTTTGTTTTGCATCTGGTTGTGTGTATGGTGTATGTGTGTGTGTGGAGTGTGCGTTGTGCCTGTTTGTATCACTCTCTTTTTCCTGGCTCCCTTGTGTGCTATGCGGCTGTACTCACCGTCGTCGTCTTTGCCGGTGTTGGTGTTCGTGGTGTGGCAGAACATAGAATATCATTGGAAAAACATACAGTTCGGGTTCCATGGCGGCGTGGTTCTTCCGTGTCTCCAATGGTGAGTACTTTCACTTCTGAGCTCAGTTTCCACAAGGCTTTTGATGTCGTTGGTACCACCCCGGAAAAGGTGGTGGTTTGCAGGGTCTTAATATGGTGGGTGGAACATTTACTTCCGCCTGGCTGTAAGTGGCTACCATCCCTGGTGGTCGGTGTGGTGCATTGGCTGTCTTTCGGAGATCTTTCCGCCATGGTCATAATTTGGTGGTAGTTACCACCACACTGTTGGTGGTATTACCGCCACTTTATCATCGACCGCCAGGGTCGTAATGAGGGCCGATATGACTTGTGGTACAATGTACATGTTTTGAAGAATGATTTGTTTCTCGATGTATACAAATATAAAAGATATATGGGGTTTGGTGGCTTGTCTAAACATTACTTCCTTGTCTAGATGTTACTTCCCCTAGTTCCACTCCCCACATTTGTTTTCAGGGCCCTCTTTTGCTATTGGCTGGCTCACTCCAGCAGACACCAGCAGCAGGACATCGGCAGGTCTAGTTGGAGCTGGTCAGTTGCAGGAAGGCCTCTGGAAGCTTGTTGTGTTCATGTAGCTCAAACAGGATCCTGGGTTCAAGGCAAGCAGGTCAAATCTTCCTTCTTCAGAAGGCAGACAGCTCTTCTTCTAAATCTTCCACAGGTCCATGAGTGTTCTGATGAGAGTTTCTGAAGGTGCTACATATTTACCTAGTGTCAGTCTTTGTGTGGGAGGAAATCCCTGCCATTCTCCCAAATTGGTTCTGGTCACTTCTTCCTCTTCCCCTAGGTTCGGCCCCAAAATGTCTAGGGTGACAAAGGCAAGGGCAGGCTTGGTGTCTGGTTCATGTGTGCATTCTGCAGGCAGGGCCTACCTTAGTGGTCACTAATTAGGACTAAAAAGGACGGTTTAGGCCTGGCAAAAGGTTTATTTTCCTTGGTTGAAATGACAGTTTAAATTGCATTACAGGTTGCAGTGGCAGGCCTGAGACATGTTTTTCAATGCTACGTTAGTGGGTGGAACAATGAGTGCTGCAGCCCACTTGAAGCATTCCATGTATATGCCCTAGTAACCTGTAGGACCATTTACTAGGGACTTCTAAGTAAACTAAATGTGCAAATTCGGTGTATGCCAATCTACCATGTTTAAAAAGTGAGAGCACAAGCACTTTGTCACTGGTTAGCAATGAGGCCAACAAAAATGAGTTCAGCAAAGGAAAATAGGGGGTGAAGGCAAAACGTCCAGTGAAATACCACGGTAAGGATGTCTGGAATAACAGTAGTGGAAAAGCTATTGTATGGCATTTGTTCTATCTTGTCTTCAGCAGGAAGTAAATGTTCAAGGAATAGAAGTTAACAATATGGATGGTACTGGCAGTAAACCTCCTTTAATGTACTTCACCCATCCCTATCTACACATCAAAGAAGCACTTTGTCTAAAAAATTACTGCATGCATTCTCCCTTCCATGTCGTGGATTGGGCTAACAAGGTCACCAGACAATAGACTAATACTTCATGCTGAGGGTGAAAAAACATCCATTGGCTGGTGTTTGGTTCTTCTGATAATGTTTGTGATATAAACACAGAGGGAACCTTTTCTTCAGTCTGTTCAGCCTGCTCAAACTGATCAAGCCTCTACATCAACACTCCAGGGCCCTCGTTACAACTTTGGCGGTCTTTGTCAAAGACCACCGAAGCCTCTGCAGTAAATAGATTGCCACTGCTGATGGTCTGCTGACCGCTGTATTAGGAGACCTGAAAGGACTTCCACACATTTACGGGCAGAAATCCAACTCCATCAGCCTGGCTGATGGAGTTGAAGGGGTAGTCCCACCACCAGCACCGCCACAGCAAAAAGATACTGCCCGCTGTATTACAATACGTAATACAGTGTGGTGGAGTCCTGTCGGCAGTGTGGTGCTGGCGGTGGAAAACTCCAGGACTCATACCCTCCCGGTTGACCACCTCACCGGAAAAGGTAAATTGATCATCTGAAAGGGTGTGTGTGTGCATGTATGTGTGCCTGAATGGGTGTGTATGTGTGTGTGTATGTATGTCTGCGTAGAGGCTGTTCGTGTCTGCATGTATGCGGAGGGGAGGGGGATGTGTTGGGGTGTGAGTGCATGTGTGTTTGCATGCAGAGGGTTGGGGGTATCTGTCTGAGAGTGTGTATGTGTGCGAATTGGGTTGTCTGAGTGCATGTTTGTGAGTGAGCGAATGGGGTGTGTGTATGTATGCATGCACGGGGAGGGGGTGTGTTGGGGTGTGGGTGAGTAGGTCATGTGAGTGGGGTTCATTTGTGCAAGTCTGCAAGTGAGTGGGGTTGTTTGTGTGCAAGTGTGCAGATGAGGGGGTTATGCAAGTGTGCAGATGCAGAGGAGGGAGTGTGTGAATGTATGGAGGAGGTGGGGTTGTGCATGAATGCTGAGGGGGTTAGGGATGTGATGGATTGTAGAGGGGTGCGTATGTGTGTGTGTGTGTATGTCAGTGTGAAAGTGGGTCAGGTGTTTGTATGGATATGTGCAGTTGGGTGGGGGGTGTTTGCAATTGTGTGGATGGGTGAGGGTGCATGGAGGTGTGTGGATGGGTGGGAGGGTGCATGGAGGTGTGTGGATAGGTGGGAATGTCTTTGCAGGTGACAAGAATGGGGATTCCTGTCACTGGGTGCCTTTCCACCGAAAATCCTGGCAGTTTGCTGCCTCGTAATGCGGGCATCAGCCTGAGGCCAGCCGCCGGCCCGGAGGAGCTCACTGCTGGCTACCTCGGTGTGACTGCACCAACGGGCCAGGCAGATTTGTGGTGGTTTGGCTTCGGACAAACCCCACAACTTATAATGCAGCTGTCTTTACCGCCGGGTCTGCGGCGGTAAGACTGCCGCCGCGAGGCTGGTGGTCTAAAGACCACCAGCCTTGTAATGAGGGCAGAGGTACCCAGCAAAGGATACAGTGCACTGAAATGTCTTTTATTTGTCTGAGGGCTCCACTTTTTTTCAGTTCCGTGCCTCCTTCGCCTCTAGAAATGCATCTTCCATGATCCTTTTGCATCACACGAAAGCAACCCAGTTTTAAAAAGTGCTGCTACTTCACACTCTAAATGAATTGGAGAGTGTCTAAAGTCATCAGCTGCATTAACCTTCCTCAAATATGCAGAACAATTTAACTGCTATTTCACATTTCACTATTATTTCGACTGCACATGGTTACAACATTCTCTCCTCTTCCTTTCACGCTACCCTTCTCTGAACATCTTCCTGATGTTTTGTTCTTCCTGTCTCTATCTCCAGTAACGACATGGTAAAACACAATCACCAATGTTTATAACCTACGGATTTAAAATGGCTTTAGATGATTAGAGAGAAGAGGGTGACTATGGAAATAATGCTTACCGTGGAGAAATAGCTTTAACCCTTTCCCAAATACTCTTATTCATTCCCTGTCTGAAATGGATTAAGCCATAAATCACTAATTTTAAGCATGATGGGAGGGAAATATTTCAAGGCTTACCCATCCATTGTCAAAAGTATTCTACTGCCTTATACACTTGGGGCCAGATGTATCAAGGTTTTTTGCATTCACAAACGGCGCGAATGCCCGTTTGCAAATGCAAAAAGCTGTTTCAGAATGTATGAAAGACATTCTGAACGCAATTTTAAGGAATCGCTAAAATAGCGATTCCTTAAAATTGTGACCCTGTTTAGAGAGTCGCGAATTGTGACTCTCTAAATTAGAAATCACAAATAAGGATTCCTTATTTGCAATTCCTTAGCACATGTATGAAGCAATTCCTAAATACAATTTGGGCATTTAGGAATCGCTAATTACCACCAAGTTGAACTTGGTGGTAACCATGTGCAAAACTTAAAAATGCATTTAAAATGCATTTTAAAATGTACATGTAAAGCACACATGCCCTTTTGGCATGTGTGCACCTTACCTGTCCCCCCAAAATGTTTTGGGGTGCAGCAGAGGGGGCCTTAGGTCCCCAGCACCCTGGGGTTTTGCATTTCCAAAATAGAGAATTCTAGTTAAGAAATCGCAATTTTGGAAATGCTAAAAATTTGCAGATATGGGCCAACAGGCCCATAGGTGCGAATGGGGCTGGTATCACAATTTGCGATTCGGTAATAGCATTTGCGATTTTTAAGAAATCGCTATTACCGATTCGCAAATGTGATACATGGCATTTTGCGAGTCGGAAATAGCGATTTCTTAAAAATCGCTATTTCCAAATCGCAAAAGGCCTTCATGATACATCTGGCCCTTGATCTGCTAAGAAGTTAAAATAATAGGGATTTCTAATATGATAAAAAGACATTTAAGGTTTGTGACGACTGTTCTAAATTTTCTAATTAGAAAACAATAATTCTTCAGTTGGAAATTGTTACGTTCTTCAGGAATTTAACTATAACTTTGTGTGATGGAATGCCAAATATATGGTCCATTAGTATCTTAACCTCAATGAAAGCCCAGATTTGATTGCTCATCGAATGTGATTTTCTCTTCGCCAATCCTTGAGGGTTACATAGGCTACGTCTTTTGATCAATTTAGCTTTGGCTTCAAAGAGAAAATAGTAGGTGGCTTTAGGAGCACTGTTTCTGCCTTTTCACTCATTAGTTGGCCTTCAATATTAGATTAAAGAGGTTACACTAAGGTCCTCAAAACGAGCCTGGCAGTCCTATGACTGCCAAACTTTCGGTGGCTGTATGACCGCCGCGATCCTAGCCATCCAACTGCCGGATTACAATCCTGGTGGTTGGACTGCCAGGAAACCTCTGCCTCCATGAGGGATCTCGACAGGTTGGTGGCACTGAAAATCATGTTTAACCATGGCTCTGCCAAGTTCTGCTCCACCATGCTGATCACAACTTTTCTTTCCACCAGTCTTTTCATGGTGGGGTTGACCACGTCATGGGCAGTGCACGGACCCCTTGTCAGCACCCTCAGAATGTGCATTCCGAGGGTGCTATGTGCAACGGCATTGCCCTTGGCTCCAGGCGAAAACATCATAATACGACAGTTTTGGGACTCCAGCTTGATGACCACCTCCCCACCGCTGTATTGGTGTTTGGGTGGTTCAACTGCTGAACTCCTAATCAGGCCCTAAATCTGCCAGCTGCAAGGTCACTGTCAAAAAAAGATGTTGCTCTGGCATCTCAACATTTTCCTGATCGGTTAACCTGAATAAAAACAAGTTGTTTCAATCTGTTGAAAATGGTGCTTGATACATTTGTATGATGCACATTACCAGAAAAAAATGAATCTGGGCATAGGAAGAGATTATGCTATTATTCCTGCTTAAATTTGTTATTTAAGGGACTATCTAGTGCAGGAAGATAAAGTTGAAGATAGATTACACTTAGAACCTCTATCATCTATGCCAGGGTACTGATGGAGAGCTGTGAACAGGTATAAACTGCCAACCATTCTACAAGTAGTAGGCAAATCTGGTTAAAAACTCGACTAGGCCTGACTTCACATTTATTAGGAGCACGCAAGCATTTACGGAATTTGGAAACACCTGAAATTGCAGAAGCAGAGGACAGGGCACTTTAATGAAAACAGTACAGCAACCTGCATTACTTTTAACAACTGAATAAAGAGTTTTGAGCGCAGTTCTGGAATTATTGGGACTTCAAATATTTCACTATATTTTGATCTTGGGAACTTCAACTGTCTTTAACTGTCTTTCCACATACACATTTTTTCATTTTCACAAGTATCATAAAAATGATTAAGGATTATGGCCCTCATTACAACCCTGGCGATAAATCCCGCTTTCTGCCGTGCAGAAGACCGCCAACATACCGTTGTGGCAGCGGAATTCCGCTACAGGCATTACGACTCAAAGCTCGGAATCTGCCACAATACAGACCCCCACACAAGTCCGCCACACCAAAGGTCAGTGATAAACTGGCGATACCGAAACCTACACCGTCACGGCAACAGGAATACACCCACAGTATCACGACCCACGAATCAACGCGGCGGTCTTTCAACCGTGGTAAACCATTGGCGGTACACACCTGATACACATACACACACCACGCCCACACACCCACACACCCAATCCACTATAAAACACCCACCCACATCACCCACAAACCCTTACAACCAAAATTCTGAAAGAAGTCCACACAGAGAGACTACCTAAAACAACACCAGCATCCACAGACACACAACACCATCACTCATACAACATCCACACACCTCAACAACACACACCAACACATCCCCTCACACATCACAACAGACAGCACCTCACACATCACCCACACCACATCATGGCACCTCAAAGACACCCCAGGTTATCTGAGGAGGAGCTCAGGGTCATGGTGGAGGAAATCATCCGGGTAGTGCCACAGCTATTCGGATCACAGGTGCAGCTGACATCCATTGCAAGGAAGATGGAGCTATGGCAGAGAATTGTCGACAGGGTCAACACAGTGGGACAGCACCCAAGAACACAGGATGACATCAGGAAGAGGTGGAACGACCTACAGGGGAAGGTACGTTCCGTGGTATCCAGACACCAGATTGCTGTACAAAGGAATGGCGGTGGACCCCCACTTCCTCCCCCACAACTAACAACATGGGAGGAGCAAGTCTTGGCGATCATGCATCCTGAGGGCCTCGCAGGTGGACTGGACTCTGGTAAGTCATAGCTTTACTACTTTATCCCCACCACCCCACCTGCATGCCATCACATACTCCCACCCTCACCCTCACACCCATCACCCCGACAACCCACAGATACCCCACTAACACAACCCTCACATCCCGAAATCAAGCCCTGCATGTAACACCAATGCATGGACACCCATCACCAAAGCATGTCCAGTAGAGAGACTCACCCATGCCCCAAAATCACCAATCACACAAGGGCCACGGCAGTAATGCATGCACAGGAGTAGAGGGCAACTCTCCCATTGCACAAGATGGCACACACAGATAGAATAACTATGCATTTACACCCCAATAGGACGACTACCCAACATCACCGGACAAGAGGTGCCAGACATATCCAGTCCCCCCACAGAAGAGGCCCACAGTGACAACAGCAGCTCTGCACACCTGGATCAAGATGACCAGCCCGGCTCATCAGGGACCACAGGACAGTTGGTTCCCCTGAAACAGTCACAAACCACCACTGAACCTCCCCCCTCAGGAAACACCGCCACAGTACCCACCCAGCAGGCCCATCCCTCTGACCCCAGGACACGTCAATCAGCAGTGTGTCCACCACTACAGGGAACTCAGGCAACCCCACTAACACAGGACAATCAGGGAGCTGGGGGCAGTGGCAGTGGGCACACAGTTCAGGGGACAGAGGCACAGGATAATAGGGAAGCTGGGAGGACTGCTGTGCGACAGGGGGAGAACAGGCCCAGGGAACCCACTCTCCACAAGGCACTCTCCAACATCATGGGAGCTTACCACCATTCCCAGAAGACAATGTGCACGGTACTGGCCAAGTTTCAGGAGACCCAGCGGCTGCAGGAGGAACACTACCTGGGGATCAGGGAGAACTTGAAGTCCATCAACACCACCCTGGTCACCATTGCAGGGGTGCTGGCAGACCTTGTCCACACCAAGGAGGGACACAGTGGCACACCAACGGGCCCCTGACACTAGCCTGGATGATGAACAGCCCTCCACCTCCACCGGCGCTAGTGGACAGGAGGCACCACCACAGGAACAGCAGGCCACCAGCACCCCACCCCCTGCAGATGGAGAACCACCCCGCAAACAGTCCCTGAGATAAAGGAACGAGACAGAGAACATTGCCAAGACCCCCGCCAGGAAATAGGACTCCCCTGAATGTCACCCTTCTGTCCCACGTTGACACCCTGTCCACCTTAAACTGCCATTGCTCCACTTCCTATGCCCCATTGTACAATGCACCTGTGAAACAAATCGACTGGACTCTGCCATGGGCATTCCTCCACCATCACCCCAGCACATTTTACAACCCCCTCCACTTATTTGTACAGAAATGAACACACTTGAATCACAAAACAATCTGGAGTCAGCCTGTGCTTTCACAAATGTGTAATTGCAAAATCTCTGGAATATAGCAATGTCAATGTACTTGTTCACATACCAATGTAACACAGCTGTAGGCCAGCAGTAAACATAGAAGAGGGCACAAAGTGGGACCCAGAACTGTGAAATGGAAAGGCAAAGTAACAAGTCAGGGTCCATATACTGAGTGGAAATGACAGAATTATGCTAGCTCCAACAATAGTATGAGATGTGGGAAGCAGTTACATCTTCTTACCTGTATCTCACTGGAAGTATTGCATGATGAGTTTGTTTTGGTTGTCGACATCTTCTTCTTCTGCCTCCTCTTCTTCACTGTCCACAGGCTCCACAGCTGCCACAAGACCACCATCTGGCCCATCCTCCTGCAGAAAAGGCACCTGGCATCGCAAAGCCAGGTTGTGCAGCATACAGCAGGGCATGATTATCTGGCACACCTTCTTCGGTGAGTAGTATAGGGAGCCACCTGTCAGATGGAGGCAGGAGGCCGAAGGTGCGTTCTATAATCCTCCTAGTTCACCCATGTGCCTCATTGTAGCGTTCCTCTGCTCTTGCCCTGGGATTCCTCACTGGGGTCAGTAGCCATGACAGGTTGGGATAACCAGAGTCACCTGAAAATGTCGAGGGACAACTGTTAGACACAAACTAACCCTTAGGGACAACCATATACCCAGACACCTATGTCAGCTGTGCTGGGACCTTGGCCTCACCTATTAGCCACACATGCTGCCTCAGGAGTTGCCCCATCACATAAGGGATGCTGCTATTCCTCAAAATGTAAGCATCATGCACTGAGCCAGGACACTTGGCATTCAAATGGGAGATGTACTGGTCTGCCAAACACACCATCTGCACATTCTTCGAATGGTAGCTTTTCTGGTTTCTGTACACCTGTTCACTCCTGCGGGGGGTACAAATCCCTCATGTGTAGCATAAATGGCACCAATGATGTTGGGGCTATGTCCGAGTGCATAGAAGTCACCTTTCACTGTGGGCAAATCCTCCACCTGAGGGAAAACGATGTAGCTGCGCATGTGTTTCAGCAGGGCAGATAACACTCTGGACAACACGTTAGAGAACATTGGCTGGGACATCCCTGATGCCATGGCCACTGTTGTTTGAAAAGACCCACTGGCCAGGAAATGGAGTACAGACAGAACCTGCACTAGAGGGGGGATTCCTGTGGGATGGCGGATTGCTGAAATCAGGTCTGGCTCCAACTGGGCACACTGTTCCATGATTGTTGCACAATCAAGTCTGTATGTGATTATGATGTGTCTCTCTTCCATTGTCGACAGGTCCACCAGGGGTCTGTACACAGGAGGATGCCGCCATCTCATCACCTGTCCCAGTAGACGTGCTCTATGGAGGAGAACAGCGAGCAGAGGGTCATCCAACACTGAGGTATCACAATGTGTTATTTGCTGAAACGTTGGTAATTCGCAATGTTCCGGTATCTGTTTGTTTTCCCGGCCCAGATAGGTGTAACACAGTTTTTATCCATCCCATGTGGCCCCCTGAAATGACGGCTTCCTGACCTTTAAGGTGGGACAAGGGGAAATGAGGTAACAGAGCTGGCGTTGTACACCGTCGCGGTGGGCGGTCGAAGACCGTGGCGCAATTCAGCATTGGTTAACATTGGGCCCTATGGGTCCCAGGAGCCAATGACGATGTACACCGGCGGTGACGGTATGCCCATTTTCTATCAGTTCCCTCACTTGATACCTGACCTTCAACAGGAGAGGACCTACACTGCAAGTACTGCTGTGACCTGTGTCTGGAAGCGACGATGGCTACAGTGTCTGGGCAAAGGGCCCCTGCCTTCAATACGGAGGAGTTGGAGAAACTGGTGGATGGGGTCCTCCCCAGTACACGCAACTGTACAGTCCTCCAGACAAACAGGTGAGTACACTGTGAGCATGCTGCGTGGGCAATGACTGTTTTGAGTGGTGTGGATGGAAGATACATGGGGGGACTGAGGCCTGCATGTGAGGATGGTGAGTGTATGTGCGTCAGGGCATGGGTGGGAACTGGTGGGCAATGAGTATGACGGTCCAGACGGGTGGGTAATTTCCTTTCCTCCTGTACCTTTCCTCTAGGTCAACGCCCACCAGAAGAAGGGTATTTGGCGTGCCATCGCCAAGGACGTCCAGACCCTGGGGGTCTACCATAGATGGAGCACCAACTGCATAAAAGATGGGAGGACCTGCGCCGGTGAAGCAAGAAGGCGGCAGAGGCCCAGCTGGGGATGGCCTCCCAACGTGGAAGGGGTGCCTGTCGCACCATGACCCCCCTGATGTACAGGATCCTGGTGGCGGCCTATCCAGAGTTGGATGGGCGCTTGAGGGAATCACAGCAGCCACAAGGGGGTGAGTACACTCTCATTCAGCTGACTCTGCGTGCATTATGAGGTGTCTGGGTGGGGGAGGTGGGCTGTTGGTTCCCCTAGGCCAGGGCGAACTTGGTAGGCAAGGTCCCTTGTTAGGCAGGCTCTGTGGCGCCCCAACCACAATAGTGGTAATAGCCATCTACACCTTGTCAGGCTCCTGTGACTTTCAGGTGTGCAGCAACTGGGCTTAGGCCTCGTACCCCATGGGCATGTGAATTTGCTAGGAACTGTTAGTGCATGTCTTAGTGCAGAGGGCTGCTCCCTGTGTGTTGTGTCCGCCAACGGTAGTGGTGTTGCATGCACTGAACATGTTTTTCTTCTGTCCCCCCCCCTTTTGTTTTGTCTCCCTGTTCCTGTGTGCAATAGCATCATCTGGCAGAGGAGCAGTGGCACTGGAGCAGGTGGGAGTTGCAACCCACTTGGCCCTGGAAGCAATGGAGTCTGAAGCCATCAGTGGGACGGAGGGCGAGGGGAGCTCCACGAACGGGACAGGAGCATAAACCAGTGAACATCAACAGGTACAGCCACCACCCCCTCTACCAGCACCGCCCTCCCAGCAGCCCCTCAGCGTGTGTCCCGTGCCCATTCACCGAGGAGGGTGGGCATCACCTTCTCCCCAGGCACCTCAGGCCCTGCCCCAGTCAGCCCTGCTGCCCTCAGTGAGGAGGCTATTGACCTCCTAAGATCCCTCACTGTTGGGCAATCTACCATTTTGAATGCCATCCAGGGTGTTGAGAGGCATTTGCAACAAACAAATGCATACCAGGAGGGCAATCATTCTGGGCAGGCGGCCCAACAGAGAGCATTTCAGGCTCTGACCTCAGCACTGATGGCAGCCATTGTCCCTGTGTCCAGCCTCCCCCCTCCAACTTCCTCCACCACGACCCAATCCCCTGTAGCCTATCCCAAGCACACCATCAGACCAGCATGCACACTCATCAACACACAAGAGTGGACAATGCAAACATAAGCACCACACATCCCACAAGCACTCACACAAGCACCATACTCATGCAGTCACAGCAACATCCACTGCCTCCACTGTGTCCCCCTCCTCCACATGCTCCTCCTCCCTCCCTATCTCATCTCCACTCATTCCTGCATGCGCTACATCCTCAGCCACTACCTCCATCACCAGAATGCCCATCACCACACACCGCTCATGTGCAATCACCTCCCCCACTACCATGCATACATCCCCAGTGTCCCCTCCCAGTGTGTCTGTGAGCCCTCCTCCCAAAGTACACAAATGCAGGCACAAACTCACCCAACAGCCATCCACCTCACAACAGCCTCAGGCCCATGCACCTTCACCCAAATTCAGCAAACGTACACCTCCTACAACCACTACCTCTTCCTCCACTCCCAGACCCCCTCCATCTTCCTGTCCCAGTGTGTCAAAAAAACTTTTCTTTTCAAACTTTTACCTCTTCGCTTCACCTCCCCCCCATCCTTCGCCTAGGGCCAGGCTTTCCAGGTCCCAGCCCAGCACCTCAGCCACCAAATCCCCAGGCACAGTGGTGCCAGCAACTGCGGGGTCATCGAGTGCGCCACCCATCACGGCTGCCAGTGTGCCACTTAGCGAGGCCAAGGACATTCCGCCACCTGCCAAAGTGAAGAAGGTGCCCACATCCTGGAGGGAGAAGCCGCACCTACCAGCCACCAAGGGCTCCGCCAAAACAAATGGGGACAGTGGCAAGACACCTGCGGCACCATCAAAGGTGGGGAAGGGACAAAAGAAGAAGAGCAGGTCAGGGCAGGGCACGGTGGCACCGAATGAGGGACTAGTGTCACCCCTTCTGTCCACGACTACACCGACCTGTACGGCAGCAAACACCACAACCTGCTCCGCCAACTGCACCGCCACCAGCACCGCCACCTGCACCGCCACCGGCACGTCTGCAGCCTCAGCAACAGTCCCCAGCATCTTCCCCAGTGGGCAGCCGTCCGAGGCTGCAGGAGACGTGCTGACACATACAACACCTCCAGCACCGATGCCACAGACACCTCCGCAAGCACCGCCACCAGCCCCGCGACATGCTCGGACAGTGACACCAGCGCTGATATAACTACCATCCCCAGTGGTCAGTCGTCCGAGGCTGGAGGAGACTTCCTGGACCCTGCCCAGCTTCCATGAGGCAGGGCAGGGTCACTGTTTGCACCTGTAGGTGGAAGGTAAAGCCGCAGCAGTGTGGGGTATGTCTCTGCCTCCATGGCGTATCATGCTACCTGTTCCTAGGCAATCTCATGGCATACACACCCAGGTGAGGGAATGGGACCAGCCACACTGCATGTGGAGCACACTGGGCACAATACCCCCTCCAGAACCAGTGGAGAAAGGCATCCACTCCCTCAGTCCTTGGCAGGATGAAGCACTCTGGGCACAAGGCCCCCTCCAGAACCAGTGGAGAAACATCCACTACCTCAGTCCTTGACAGGATGAGACACTCTGGGCACAAGGCCCCCTCCAGAACCAGTGGAGAAAGGCATCCACTACCTCAGTCCTTGGCAGGATGAAGCACTCTGGGCACAACAGGATAACAGTTGAGACTGTTATCCACTTGAGAGACTGTGGCTTTGCACTCCCCAGGATAAAACAGTGGGCAAACCACCCACTGGAAAGACTTGAGAGACTGTGGCTTTGCACTCCCCAGGATACAGCAATGGGCATGGAGCCCCCTCGTGCAGCAGTGGCGCAGTGAGTTCATCCGGCTGAGGTGCCCCCCTTCCCTTCCCCCTGAGGTGCCTGTTTAATTTTGATCTGATGCCCCTGCAGTGTTCTCTCCGTTTCGAGTCAGGTATCTCGTGTGGGCTTCGCCCATGCACTTTGGGACCACTGACCCACGGACAATGATTGGTACACTATCCAGACTTGTGTAGTTGGTGTACATATTTTTATATACTGAATTTTGAACTTTCACTATCAGATTTTTAATGATTACAATTGTTACAATCATTTAATTTTGTCCTTGCATTCCTCCAGGGGGTGGGGGGCGTATATGTAATGTTGCTGCATGTATTTGTGTGTATGGTGTTGTGGGTGAGGTTGGGGGTGGAGGTATTGCGTGTTGCGTGTGTGTGTCACTCTCTTTCACCCTCCCCTGTGTTGTAGGTGCAGTACTCACGGTAGTCATCGACGGCGTCTGTCCTGCTCCTGATAGAGCAGGAGGAAGACCATCATGGGCAGGAAGTGTAGTTTGGGCTCCATGGCGTCCTGGTTCATCATTGGGTGTCGAGAGGTGAGTGGTTTCCCTTCTCTGTACTGTTTCCGCTGTGCTTTTGATAGCATTGGTTCCACCTCGGAAAAGGTGGCGGATAGGCTTCTTGTAATAGTGTGGGCGTTACATTGTCTTCCGCCTGTCTGTTGGCGGTTACCGCCTCGGTGTTTTTTTCTACCGCTGTGGCGGTCGGAGTGTTAAACTGGCTGTCTATGTTGGCGGTTTCACCATGGTCGTGATTCCTTTTTTTTTCCGCCGGCCTGTTGCCGGTATTACTGCTGCTTTACCACCGTACGCCAGGGTTGTAATGAGGGCCTATATATTGTTGATAACATTGCTATGACAAACAATGCTTTACGTTTTTCTAAATATTTCTTTATTGGTCCTGTTAATATGAAACAAAAACAAAGAAAGAGCATAGAACAGGCAGCTATCACAGCAAGTCTCAGCTCCCCAATCTCATCATCATATAACTCCCAGTCATCCCACGTACAATACAAACATATTACAAAGTAGGAGTAGCACGTTCCATCAAAACAAAGCAATGCCGGTAAGAGTAACTCAGTTTATTTTATGTAGTAGGAGTCAAGCACCGAACAGGCAGTGTGCTCAACCTTTCTTCCTAGCCTCAACTGACAACTGTCTGAGTCTGGTTGTGGAACCCTGGATGCACACAAACAGCCATATCATGAGAATACTATTTGGGAATACACAGAGAAAACAAAACAACAACAGCCCCACCTTACCAATTAAATATTTAAAAGATTCCAATGCCTATATTATAAATATTGCTAGTCTATGACTACTAAAATATACGAAACCTACATAGCATGAAAATAGGCTGTACATAATTTGTAACTAAAATTGGTTCAGAATGCATTAGTAACTCAAATATACTGTGTTATAAAAATACATCTATTGCACAAAATCAGGCAAGTAAGAAGGTTTCACAAGTTTCCTCCCTGATCTGGCTAAAACCTCCATGTGATTGTCCATGTTAATGACCTGAGAGGAAGCAATCCTGGCCTTCACATTTTGTGAAACTATCCTCTCAGTGACAATCTCCTGAGGGGTATTACCCTGCTCACAATCCATTTGTCTCTTTCCACCACCGACATCCTCACTCAATCAAACTTATTACAATTAATCCTACTAGTCTTCACCTTGCACAGAGCAATTCTACTGGCATGACAATTTTTGCCAAGGCTCAGTAGGGTTGAGTTACATAGAATCCTCTCTACGTGCAAAGGTTCCGTAAATTTCCTCTCCCCCTTTCTTACTAATCTTCCATTTTTTTTACTCTCATCAAATCTCCCACATGGAACTCATATCTTTTAGTCCCATGTGTTCTGTCATATCTGGACTTGCATATTTTCCTTATTTAGGCCCTCATTACGAACATGCTGTTCAGACCCCCAGGCCGGCGGTGGCGGAAAATACCGCCACCAGCATGGCGGTCTGAACCGCCATATTCTGAACAAGGGAGGGCCATCACAGGTGGCCCTTCGCCACCACCAGGCTACCGCTGACAGGCAGCCTGACGATGGCAGATTACATTATCCAACAGGGCAGCTCTGCAAGCAGCGCTGCCCTCTGGATACCCTCTGGATAAACAACCCTTGTTCCTCCAGCCTTTCCACCAGGGAAAGGCTGGCAGAAGGTTTGCTCTGGGGCCCCCCTGGTGGCCCTTCGCGCAGATCACGGCCCGATTTACAGGCAGTGATCTGTGCAACTGGTGCTGCTGCACCCGATGCACATCGGCATTGACGACGGCTTCATGTGGACCCATCTGCAATGTCCCGGCCCTGAATTCTGCTGGGCCGGCTGGCAGAAACACTGTTTCTGCCAGCTGGCCCAGAAGAATGTATATTATTTGGCCGGCAGGGTGTCAAGGGGGCTAGCGGTTTGTGATAAGCCCGCCAGCAGGAACACAGCACAATTTCCCGCATGTTCATAATGACCCCCTTAGTCTGTTCCTTACTTGTTCTACTGGTACTGCTATTTCCTTCATCTTGCCTACCCATACCAAATTGTCTTTATAACATGGATCTCTTCCCCTTATGAGATGGAAGGGTAAGCGGCCAGGGGAACTGCTTTCTTTAATCCTATATGCCCATACTGTTTCTTTGATTTCTTTCTCCGAATTAAGACCATTACTATTGGACAATTCAATTATCCCTCTCATGATGTGATTGAAGCATTCCACACAACCATTCTCTTTGGGATGATAAATGGATGTGATTCTGTGTTTTACCCCCAAATTCTTTACAAACTCCTTGAACATCTCAGGCACAAATTGACCACCATTATTGCTAATGATGGTCTTGGGCACCCCTTTTCAGTAAAAAAAAATCTCTAAAAATTCTATTATCACTTTGGTATCTGCTGCATCAACTACTTTTAGCTTCAGCCATTTGACAAATAAGGCAACCACTACTATAGCATATTTTGTAATTAACTTGAGATTCTGTACTGGTCCAAAAACATCAACTCCTATATTTTCTTATATTGTGTCTGGGGCTTGATGGGATGTAAAAGGGGCTTTAAGGTCACTTGAGATGTATCAATGTTGGTACACTTTAGGCATTCCCTCACTACTTCTTCCACAACTTTGTCAAATGGGAGCTCCTGGCCACCACTACAAAATGTTCACTCTACTTTTTGTTTTTACTATACCTAGATGGCCCTCATGTCACCAAGTAATTATTCTTTGATGCAATTACCATGGTGCTACCAAATGCCCATTCCTAAATACGAGGTTGCTTTCAAGGGAAAATGAATTCCTGACTTCCCAGTACGTGGTAAGACTATACCTAGCGCTTTTTTCTCTGCCCATTCTCCCTTGATCATTTCAATATTCTTGACTAAAGTAACATCAGAATTAGTTTCAGTTATCCATGCTTCAGTATTCTTGATATAGATCCTTTTTCTCTAATGCTGCCACCAAACAATCACTGCATTCATCAGGGATTTCACACTCATAGGGCAACGGATGTCTACTCAAACAATCAGCGATCTTGTTACATGCCCCTGGTTCATATTGTATCGCATAGCGGTAATCTAATAGGTGCATAGATAACCTGGAAATCCTGAAACACTGTTGAGCCCCTGGGTAGTAAGTACCTTGTAAAAAGGTTTGTGATCAGTGCGAAGAACCACTTTAGATACTCAAACAAATCGGCAGAAATGCTGGTGTAGCGAGCCACTTGCCAAAACTCCAGGGAGTTCTGATGGGAAGACAATAATCTCCAAATCACAATGAGAACTGACAGAGCAGCAACAAAGGACACACTGCAACCATAGGAGTTTCTAAGGGAAAGGGAGGATGGGATGAGACAGAAAGGGAGAAATACCAGGATTTCTGCATATTCGGATTTCTGTCCCTGGGCACGGCTGGGATCAAGGATATCTGAAGTCTGGTTCTGGATTCAAGATATAGGCTATCAGGATTATTCAGATACAAGGGTCTGGGCTCAGATTTCCCTGTAATGAAACCGCACTTTAAAACAGGAAAAACTAAACAGATCTTTGACATTAACTAACGTCAAATCAATATACTAATAATTCACACTTTCCCCAGTGTGATCCATGAATTATCCAGGAATTATCATGAACTGGAATTATCATGTACAAGGATTTCACTGAGAGAAAACAACTGTGTTAATCACATCAAAAGTACTTCAAATTCAAGAGTTGTCAAGAATTCAAGTTTCATATGCAAATATGCAATGGCAATCAGATTATAGTTCTCAATTTTCCCAAAACACTAACATCAGATTCTGATCTAGAAAACACATATTGAAAACCAACTATGAGCACAAGATCCAGAATGATGCAGGTATAGCAAGAAATACATCTTTTCTCTAATGCCTTTTCAGTCATGAGATTGATCCGAATATTATTGCTGACTTTGGATGAGTTTGATTAATCAGCGCTGATCAAGATTCCAAATTAAACAGAAAAACTCATGTCAGCTTACTTGGGATGACTTGTGTTTTTTTGCTAGCCCAAGAAAGCACAATGAGAGAGATGAATTGAAAGCTGCCCGCCATTTACAGGTACTGTGGAGAATTACTAAGTCGGAACTCAGGAAGGGAGTCATTGTAGAAGCCTGTTGCTGTGAAGGAATGATGCAGCTGCCAAAGACTGGAAATAGGCAAGCGTTGCTTACAAGTTAAAAGAGGCTAAGCAGGATTTAGGCCCTCATTACAACCCCGGCGGTCTTCCCAGAAGACTGGCTGTATGTCTTGTTCCCTATTTCAACTTTTCCACTGGGCTTGGTGGACGGTAACAGTGTTAACGTCCGCTGGCCTAGCAGAAAAGTCACATCAACATTGCTGCCGGCTCGTGATAGAGCCGGCGGCAATCGTGATGTGCAGCAGGTGCAGTAGCACCTGTCGCTCATTTCACTGCCCGACATTCGGGCAGTGAAATGCACAATGGTGCTATGCCTGGGGCCCATGCACTGTTCATGCCAAGTGCATGGGCAGTGCTGGAGCCCCCAGGGGCACCCCGAGTCCCCCTTACCGCCAGCCTTTCCATGGCGGTGTCTACCATGGACAGGCTGGCGGTAAGAGGAGTCGAAATCCCGAGGGCAGCGTTGCTTGCAGGGCTGCCCTGGCGAATTAGGACCGCCGGGACCACCATGGCGGTATACCGCCGGTCCCGGCGCCATTACCGCAGTGGTACCTCCACAGTCAAAATGTGGTGTCCAATACCGCCAGCCTCTTGGCGGTATGAACACCACTATAGCCCTGGCGATCACCGACCGCCAGGGTTATAATGAGGGCCTTAATCTGAAACACCGGCTTTGATAGCCGGCCCAAGAGAAGAGCAAGCAAACACATGGAGTAAACAGAGTAACTTGTTTTGCTTGAAAAGGGAATACAAAAATTTGGAGCAGAACTATGCTAGACCTATAAAAACTCGCACCTCCTCTTTGTTGGTGAGTGGGGGATTTTTTGATAGCCACAACTGGGTCCTCCTTGGGTGCAGTGCAATCACAACTGATTTTATGATCCCGATTTGGGTTGTTTCTTTGTCGGTTTTACATTTGGCACCTTCCAACGTTATACCATTTTCTTCCAGGACACCCAACACCAACCCTAACGTTTTATTGTGTTCTTCTCTGTTTTTCCCATAATTAAAATATCATTAGCCATATTGTGCTACAGTTTGTACAATAAGTGTTAAAACATTGCAGCAGCGGACGCTAAGCCAAAAGGCTGATAGAAACCTATTGGTGTTATGAAAGCAGTAAGGTGTTTGCTATCTGGGGGTAATGACACCTGGTGGTAAGCCGCTGTTAGAATAATTGTCAAAAACCAACTCATGTTTCTGGTTAATCACAAAATTTCGTTTATACGTGCAGAGTACATTTATCTAAAATATGTTCTCATTGAGACCTCTAAAGTCAACACAAAGACTGATTTTGCTATTTGATTTCCTAGCAACCACCAGGAGTGCAACCCAATCAGATAATTCAACTTGCTCAATCATGCCACTACCTTTAAGTCTGTTTAATTCTGTGGTGACCTCATCTCTTATAGTTAGAATATTGTGAACCTTATGGATTTGGAGTTGGGCATTCTCCTTTAGTTTACTTTTGTGCACAACCCCTTTAATTTATCTATGTTTCCTGCAAATACTGTGGGATATTCTTTAACAATTTTATCTAATAAAGCAGATTCTTTATGAACAGTACGGGAACAGGACGGTTAGGATCTAGAAGTGTTCCTATTTCACCTTGGTCCCACCATCCAAGGACAAAAAAAACATGTTCCTAATACACTAATGAACAAATTGTTCCATACTTGTTTGTTAACAATGGTTAATGGGGATCCGGAGTTCATCACTAGACTGAAACGCACCCCCACCCCACCATAACCTCACACAATGGTTTCTTTCTATGCAGACCTTCAATTTCTAAACCCTCGTCATGCACACTTAATATTTGTCCTTCTTTGTCAGACTCACTCATATATTCATCAATATTAGATTCTTCCACTACACAATTTACATATTTGAATTTCTGGCATACTTTGGCAAAATGTCCCTTAACATCACATTTTGAGCATTTCTAGTGCAACACAGGACATCTTTTGTTGTGAGCTAAATGGCTGGGACTGGCACAGCAATAGTGCTTCCCTTTCATGTCTTTTATACGTCACCCACTGGTCATTCTCAGATTGGAAACTCTGTATTTGCTGGGGTCTTGGTTGGGTTTCTTATCATTTTTCTTCTTAGTAACACACTTACTCACCACCCCAACACTTTCTGCATTATTAGTACGTATAACAGCCTTTGTGCATCTGGTGCCATGTTCAGCTTTAGACATAATTACAACAACCTCTGAGTGTAGAATCACCCATGACCCATGATCGATCTAGAATGTTGGAATTATTACAATGCACAATGACTTGATCTCTTACTAGCTCATCATTCATAGTACTGAATTCACATGTTAGAGCTAGTTTCCTTAGGGTTGAAACACAGTCTTCAATTTTCTCCTTGTTTTCTGTGAAAAAAATATAATGATTAATGGCTGTGCACATGGTGGATACAAATTTGAAATCCAGGTCATCCATTGCATTGGTGAATACATCTCTTTCCTCACCTGATCTAAGAGTTCTGGGAGGTGATAACAATAGGTGCGCATTCAAGTGTTTTGAGGCTCGAAGGGGCAGGCATGCACTGAAAAGAAACTTTGTTGCATGTAGAGATAACCAGGAAAGACACACCAAAGAACCTTCCAAATAAATATACCTTTATTCTTAATAATGCATTTTAAATATCCCATCATGAAGTTAAGAAGAAGACTACGCAATATAACTTCTAACTTAAAATGGATAAGTGCTACTACTACATGCCTTTAGCAACATCAGCGACTGACTATAAAAATGGCACACTTGATAGTTAATTGTGACAGACTCTGTAGACTTAGCAGAATCAACATCTGCAGATACCGAAGATACTTTCTCAATACAAAACATACTGCAAAACCGAAAGCTCTTACTCTATTGGAGCCTCATTATCCTTCGAGTCACCTTGTCAGCCCTAAACAAGCAGAATGCACATAACTGTCCTGACCTTCTAAATCTGCATCTTTACAACATTCTGGCTACACACCATCCCCACCTAGACCTTGTCTTTCCTTCAGTGCAGCCTTTTCATTTGAACCACATGCTATCATTCTACACCTGCCTAATTCGGTGTGATTTACTTTAACACAACTCTGAGCCTGCAAGAGCAGTGCAGTGTGAATATTAACTCATTTAGGCCCTCATTGTGACATTGGCGGTGAGTTATAAAGTGGTGGAAATACCTCCAACAGGCCGGCAGTAATTGGCAACAAATTATGACCATGGCGGTGAGAACTCCCATAGACAGCCAATGTACCACACCATCTGTCAGGGTGTTAACACCACGCACCATGGCAGTAGCCATCAACAGCCAGGCGGAAGAAAAAGTACCAGCCACCATATTATGACACAGCACATCACCACGATTTCCAGGAAGGTGCCAATGCCATCAAAAGCCTGGCAGAAACAGAACACAGAAAATGAAAGGCTCACCAACAAGTACACAGAGGACTCCACCGCTGCCACTGCATGTCTTCCCAATGCTCTTCTATGCCATGCTCCACCTGGAACACCAACGCCGACGAAGACGACAACGGTGAGTACAGCTGCCTAGCACACCAGGGAGGGAGGGAGGAAAATGAGAGTGACACACACACACAACATACACCATTCACACATCATGTACACAACCAGCAGCAGACGTAAACCAATTGCACACGACACACAGCACAATAAAACATGGACCAGATTTTGTAAGTAATGAAAATGTATTAGCAAGGGAAAAGCCACCACATGAACATGATATGTACAATTGTCCACAAAGGGCCAATGCCCACTCCAAAGTACAAAGGGCCCATATAGCCACAGGGCACAGTCCAAGGCCCAACCTGTCTCCAGACAACAACTGCACATATCTCTGCAGGGGCATCATGTTGTAAGTGGTGGGGGGGGCACCTCAGCTGAGTTGGGGCACTTTCCCACTGGTTCTGGAGGGGACTCCATTCCCATTTCTCTGTGCTGGGAGTGCAAGTCCACAGTCTCTGGAGTGGGTGACTTTCCACTGGTTCTGGAGGGGGCTCCATGCCCATTATTCTTTGCTGGGGAGTGCAAGGCCACAGGCTCTCATGTGGGTGACTTTCCCACTGGTTCTGGAGGGGGCTCCATGCTTATTTCTCTGTGCAGGAGAGAGCAAGTCCACAGTCTCTCAGGTGGGTGACTTTCCCACTGGTTCTGGAGGGGCCTTGTTGTACAGCACTCACAGAAGAGTAGACTACATGCCCTCTGCTGGAGGTGAGGGCTGCACTGTCTCAGCAGGTGAAGGTGCCTCTGCTGGAGGTGAGGGTTGCTCTGTCTCAGCGGGTGAAGGTGCAGCCTCTGCAAGAGGTGTGGGTTGCACTGCCTCAGCTGAAGGTGAGGGCTCCGTGACCACTGGTGGTGGTGGTGTCACCCTTCCAGCCTCTGCTGGAGGTGAGGGCTTCTTCCCCTTCATAGCAGACATTGAGGACTTCTTCACCTTCATGGCAGGAGGTGCGGGCATCTTCCCCTTCATGGCAGGAGTCAGAGGCTTCTTCCCCTTCACGGCAGACATTGAGGGCTTCTTCACCTTCATGGCAGGAGGAGCGGGGTCCTTCCCCTTCATGGCAGGAGTCGAGAGCTTTTTCCCCTTCAGGGCAGTGGCTGTGGGATCCTTACCCTTCTTGGCTGGTGGAGTTGGAAGCATCACAGTCTTGCCTCCACGATGAGAAAACGCCTCCACTGTCCGCGTTGACTGTTTGGCTGAGGTGCTGGGCTGGGTCATTGGGACCCTGCTCTTATGGGCAGGACGGGGGGAAGAGGTCAAGTTGGGCAAGAACAGCTTTTTGGGGACAGTGGGACAGGAAGAGGGAGGAAAGATGGGAGTGGAGGTTGAGGGAGTGGTTGCTGGAGGAGTACATCTGCTGGACTTGGGTACAGGTGCATGGGGAGTATGCTGATGTGAGGTGGATGGCTGTTGGGTGTCTGAGTGCTTGCCTTTGTTTGCTTTAGGAGGGGGACAGACAGGGTTGGAGAGGACACCAGTGACACATGCATGGATGTTGTGGAGGTGTCTGTTAGTGAGGTGTGTGTTCTGCTTGGTGTGGTGATGCTGGTGGTGGTTGTTGGAGCAGTGCATGAAGGTGTGATTGTGGACATGATTGTGAGGAGGTGGAAGAGTAAGAGGAGGGGAGACAGCAGAGGCAGTGGATGTGGTTGTGTCTGCAAATGTCTGGTGTCTGCGTGAGTGCTTTTGTGTTCAAGTGTGGTGCCTGTGTTTGACTGTGCTACTCTTGTGTGTTGTCTTATGTGCATACTCGTTTGTATGTGTGCATGGGATGGGTTGGGGTTGAGGAGACTGGGACTAGGAATTAGTAGTTGGAGGGGGGCGGTAGGGGCAGGGAGAATGGCTCCGATCAGAGAGGAGGCCAGAGCCTGAATCGATCTCTGTTGGGCAGCCAATCCACCATGGATGCCCTCCAGAAATGTATTCTATTGCTGCATCTGGGACGCCAGCCCCTAGATGGCATTCACAATGTTTGACTGCCCTACAGAGATGGATCTAATGAGGTCAAAAGCCTCTTCACTCAGGGCAGCAGGGCTCAGGGGGCAGGGCCTGAGGTGCTGGGGCGAAGGAGTGCCCACCCTCATGGGTGAGCGGGCACGGGCAACTCGCTGTGGGGATACTGGGATGGCAGTGCTGGTACTGGGGTGGCAGCTGTACCTGCAGCTGGGGTGGTCAAAGAGGTGTCCACCACCACCAGGGAGCTTCCATCAGAGGAGGTATCTGAGTCTGTGTTGTCACCTCCTGTCTCCGCCGTGGTACTCCCCTCGCCCCTCGCCCTCTGTCCCACTGGTTCCCTCGGCGTCGGTGGACTCTGCTTCCTGGGTCCTGTGGGATGCAGCTCCATCTGTCGCCAGTGCCCCTGCTCCTCTGCCAGATGATGCTAATGCACACATGGAAAAGATGACAGAAGATAAAGGGGGGAGAGAGAAAGAGAACACACGGTCAATTACTGCACCAACACCACTGTTGGCATACACAGCACCATCACACACAGGGATCAGGATTGAGCACTATTCATTGCACTGCTATTCATTTGGCTAGATGCCACAGCAAGATGAGGGCCAAACATCGCCAACTGCACACCTCCTGGGACCCACTAAGCCCTGTCTGACATGGAATGAAACATAGCTATGTTTACCTTCTTTTCCCTTTCAACCATTACCCTTGAGCTGGATCATGCTGCAATGTCTGGCCTGGCATTAAGGGGCACCCACTAACTGACACCTACCGCCCAGATCCCATGCCACCTACCAATTATTGTAGTAATGCCCACTGTACTCACCCCCTGGTGGCAGCTGTGATGACCTCAAGTGCTCATCCATCTCTGGCTAGGCCACCGCCAGTATGCGGGCCATCGGGGGTCAGGTTACGACGGGCCCCCCTTCATCGTTGGGAGGCCATCCCCAGCTGGGCCTCTGCTGTCTTCCGTGCCTAGCACCTCAGGTCCTCCCACCATTTCCATCAGTGGGAGCTTCACCTGCCATAGACCCCCAGGGTCCGCCCATCCACGCCATAATCCCTTTTTTTGATAGGCGATGACCTGCAGAGGCGATATAGATGGGAAGACACCATTACACATATAATCCAGCCTGTCACACATATGGCCCACCAATCCTGTTTCCGTCACCATTGGCACACACAACGGCCGGCGCACACCATGTTCACCACCATATTATGGTGGTCATTCTGACCCTGGCGGTCTTTGACCGCCAGGGCGGAGGACCGCGGGAGCACCGCCGACAGGCCGGCGGTGCTCCAATGGGGATTCCGACCGCGGCGGTAAAGCCACGGTCGGACCGGCACCACTGGCGGGGTCCCGCCAGTGTACCGCGGCCCCATTGAATCCTCCGCGGCGGCGCAGCTTGCTGCACCGCCGCGGGGATTCCGACCCCCCCTACCGCCATCCAGATCCCGGCGGTCGGACCGCCGAGATCCGGATGGCGGTAGGGGGGGTCGCGGGGCCCCTGGGGGCCCCTGCAGTGCCCATGCCACTGGCATGGGCATTGCAGGGGCCCCCGTAAGAGGGCCCCTACATGTATTTCACTGTCTGCTGCGCAGACAGTGAAATACGCGACGGGTGCAACTGCACCCGTCGCACAGCTTCCACTCCGCCGGCTCGATTCCGAGCCGGCTTCATCGTGGAATCCTCTTTCCCGCTGGGCTGGCTGGCGGTCTGAAGGCGACCGCCCGCCAGCCCAGCGGGAAAGTCAGAATTACCGCCGCGGTCTTTCGACCGCGGAACGGTAACCTGACGCCGGGACTTTGGCGGGCGGCCTCCGCCGCCCGCCAAGGTCAGAATGAGGGCCTATATCTCCCCATGACACGATGCTTGCACATACATCTCCATGCATCCTTCCCACATGCATCGTGCCCAAGGTGTACTCACCTGTTGGTCTGAAGGCCCATACAGCAGTCCTTAGTGGGGTAGGGCCTCATCCACCAATCGCTCCAACTCCTCCGAAGTGACAGCAGGGACCCCTTTCCCCGGTCACAAGGGCAATGGCAGGTTGGAGACACAGGTCACAGCAGCACACACAGTGTAGGTGGTCTCCTGCTGAAGGTCAGGAAACAAGTGAGGAAACAGATAGAAATGGCGGTTACGTCTGTGGCGGTGTACACCGTCACCGCCAGAGCTGATCCCCATTGGCCACTGTACTCCATAGAGCCCCATATTATCCAATGAGGAATTGCACGGTGGTGCTAGACCGCCTTCCACCACGATGACAAACATTAGAAGAGTTATCTCACTTCCACCTCTTCCTACATACAGGACAGGTGGACGCCATGTCATGGAGATGGACAACCATCAGATTAACCTTTACTGCATCACTGCCTAGATTTGTACATACCTATCATTACCACTGTCCCATCACATAAATGCAACATGTACACTGAGATTGTGGTTTCATTGTTCAAATTGTGACAGCCTACTCACCTCAACCCTTAGTTACCTACTGCTGTGGATGAATGGGAGGAGAAGACGAACCCCCGTGTACAGACCCCTTGTGGACTTGGCTACACTGGAGGACAGGCACATTATACTCATCTATAGACTATACAGGGCCACAATCACAGAGCTGAGTGCCCAATTGGAGCCTGACCTGATATCAGCTATCTGTCATCCCACTGGGATCCCCCCTCTTTTGCAAGTGCTATCAGTGCTCCATTTTCTGGCAATTATTTTTTTTCCAAGTGACAGTGGGCTTGGAAGCTGGAATGTCACAGCCAATGTTTTCTATTGGGGACTGGAGATGACCCTGTGGCAGCAGTGGACCCTGAGGACAGTGAGGATGAGAAGGCTGAGGATGAGGATGAGGATAACAGAACATCAGTTATACGACAATACTTCCAATGACAAACAGGTGAGACAGTGGAACTGACCATTACTCTGACTATGTATCTATCTGTGTGCCTGTGCCATGATGGCATTTACTTCCTTTACATCTAAACTTACTTTCACCTACGGCTGTCACCTACGGCTTCTCATTTTCCAGATGTTGGTGATATGACAACATTGTCCTGATGTGATCACTACAGACTGTTCCAGGTCATCATTTGTTAGCTATCACAGTGTTCAGATCATTTGCACTCGATGTGACTGTTCGCACAAATGCACATTAAAGGCACAGAAAACAGTGTTACTCAAATTGTGTTCAAGCGTGTTTATTTTAGTGCTATATAATTGAGAGTAAAATGCAATGGAATGGGGTGATGGTGAAGGAAAGTCCAGGGTATTGTTCTAGTCAGTGTGTAGCACAGGTCCAATGTCCAAGGGACCATAGGAAGGGGAGCAATGTCAGTTCAAAGTGGACAAGTTGACAGGGTGGGACACAAGGGGAACAATCAGGAGAGTCTCCTTCTGCAGGGGGAGGGGTTCTGGTGGCCTGTATGCCCTGTGCCGGGCCTCCTGTTCACTAGCTGAAGCGGAAGTGGAGGGCTGGTCAATAGACTGGCTAGTGGTAGGGGCCCGCTGGTGTGCTGTCCTTTCCTGCATGATGTTGGCCATGTCTGCCAGCACCCCTGCTATGGAGATCATGATGGTGTTGAGTGCCTGCAAGTCCTCCATGATGTCCTGTTGGTGTTCCTCCTGCAACCGCTTGGTCTCCTGCATGTTGTTCAAGATCTGGCCCATTGTGTTCCGGGATTGTTGGTAGGCACCCAGGACATTGGTGAGTGCCTCGTGGAGAGCCTCGTGGAGAGCCTTGTGGAGAGTCAGTTCCCTGGGCCTGTCTTCCACTGGTGCACGGCGGTCCTCCCAGTTTCCCTGTTGCTCTGTGCCCCTGTCCCCTGAACCGTGTGGCCACTGCTACTGACTCCAGGTCCTTAAATGTCTTGGGTATGAGGTGTGGCCTGGGGTCCCTGTACGGGTGGGCACACTACTGATTGACGTGTCGTGAGGACAGAGGTGTGGGTACGCTGGGTGGGTGCTGTGGTGTTGTTTCCTGATGGGGGAAGCTCTTTGGTGGATTGTGAGTAGCCTGGGGTGACCAACTGTCCAGTGGTCCCTGATGGGCTAGGTTGGTGATCCAGATCCTGGAGTCCAGAGTTACTGTCATCACTGGGGGCATCTTCTGTTGGGGGACTGCATAGTTTTGGCACCTTCTCTCCACTGAGATTGGCTGGGGCACCTGTGGGTATGTAAGAGTTGTATTATGCTTCATGCCTGTGACATGTTGCACATCCCTATATTCACCTCTATGGTTGCATTTGCCCTGCCACCTTTGATTGTGTATGGTGATGTATTGTGGGATTGTTAATTCCTCTATGCTGTGCATGCTTTGGTGATGGGTGTCCATGTAGGGCTGGGAGGGCTGTACATTCATTGGTATGGCATGCAGGGCTTGGGATTGGGATTAGTCATCTGTGTTGGTGCAATGTGTGAGATGGAGTGGAGTGATAGTAGTGAGGGTGATGGAGTGAGATGGCATGCAGGTATGGGGGGTGATAAGTGGTAAATATTGACTTACCAGTGTCCAGTCCTCTGGATACTCCAGTGAGTCCCTCAGGATGAAGGATTGACAAGACATGCTCCTCCCATGCTGTGAGCTGTGGGGGAGGAGGTAGGGGTCCACCGCCAGTCCTCTGTATGGCGAGCTGGTGCCTTGCTGCCACGGAATGTACCTTCCCTTGTAGGTCGTTCCACTTGTTTCTGATGTCGTCCCTTGTTCTTGGATGCTGTCCCACAGCATTCACCCTGTCCATGATTCTCAGCCATAGCTCCATCTTCCTTGCAATAGATATCTGCTGGACCTGTGCTCCAAAGAGGTGCAGCTCTACCTTGACTATTTCCTCCACCATGACCCTCAACTCCTCATCAGTGAAACAGGGGTACCTTTGTGGGATCATGGTTGTTGTGGGATGTGTGTGAGAGGGTGGGTGTTGGGTTGTGTGTTTGGGTGTGCGGGAGGGATGTATGGGTGTGTCTTTGTTGCAGTGGTCTTGATGTCTGTCTGATGGCAAGGATTTGTGTACGAAAAGGGTTGTGGGTAATGTGGGTGTGTGTTTTATAGTGGTGTGAGTGGGTGGTGTGGTGTGTGTATGGGTGTCAGGTATGTGTTGTTTGAATCGGCCAATGTTGTGTAGTTTAGGTTTTGTGTGTCCATTCTGAGCGCGGTGGTGTTTATCGCCAATGGTTTGCCACAGTTGAATGTCCGCAGTGGTGATTCGTGGGTCAAGATGTGGTAGGTGTTCTTCTGTTGGCATAAGGGTATGGTGTTGGTACCACCACATTAGCACTGACCTTTGAGCTGGCAGATTTGTGTATGTGGATGTATTCTGTCGGTTTGGTGTGTGTCATAATATGGAGAATGGTTATCTGCCACCGCTGCAGCATGTTGGCGGCCGTCAGCGTGGCGGTAAGTGGGATTTACCGCCAATGTCAGGATGAGGGCCATAGTGTCCATATTTGACTTTTCATGCATTGGTCACTGTGCCACAGAAGATTAAACTTGGACCAGTCCATAACTATTTGTAACTGCATTTTGTAGAAATTCAATTGGATGCACCAGTGGCACTTTTGCTTTATCCTAAGGTCCTAGCATTAGTACTTTACACCTTTCCTTGCTCTTAGTACATGAATTATATGCATACATTTAAATATATTGTGCATACTGCACTGTAGCACATGGAAATATACTATAGTTTTTCAATTAAAATCTGCATCTTACCCCTATTATCAAGACCACATTGGTAGCATCCTATTCTGTTTTTATGCTATCAGAATTAGAAGACTCTGGCCCTCATTACAACATTGGCGGTAAAAGGCGCTTACCGCCGTGCAGAAGACCGCCAAAACACCGCCGCGGAATTCCACCACAGCTATTATGACCCACATCACGGAGTCTGCCGAAATTCAGACACCCACACAAGACCGACACACCCAAGGTCAGTGATAAACTGGCGAAAAGAAAACCTCCACCGTCACGCCAACAGAAACACGCCCATGCTATTACGACCCACGAATCCACGCAGTGGTCTTTCAACCGCGGTATTCCATTGGTGGTACACACTGCTGCGCTCAAAATACACACACTTCTACAAAACACCGCCACATTGGACAATTCCAAATACACACACCTGATACACATACACACACCACTCCCACACACCCACCACAATATAAAACACACGCCCACATCACCCACAAACCCCTACGACCAAAAAATCAGAGACGAAGGCCAGATAGACAGAGAGCACAGCAACTGAGAACCCCACCACACAGAGGCACACAACACCATCATCCATACAACATCACACGCACAATACACCACACACCACTACACATCAACACACACATCAACACTTACACCACCCCACACATCACCCACACCACCTCATGTCACGCCAAAGACACCCCCGGTTTTCCGAGGAGGAGCTCAGGGTCATGGTGGAGGAAATCCTACGGGTAGAGCCACAGCTATTTGGCTCACAGGTGCAGCACACATCCATAGCCAGGAAGATGGAGCTATGGCAAAGAATAGTCGACAGGGTCAACGCTGTGGGACAGCCTCCAAGAAATCGGGAGGACATCAGGAAGAGGTGGAACGACCTACGGGGGAAGGTGCATTCCGTGGTATCCAGACACAACATCGCGGTACAGCGGACTGGAGGCGGACCCCCACCTCTTCCCCTACAACTAACAACATGGGAGGAGCAAGTCTTGACCATCATGCATCCAGAGTGCCTCGGAGGAGTTGGTGGAGGAATGGACACTGGTAAGTTAAATCTCAACTATTATATCCCCCACCCTACCTGCATGCCATCACACACCCCCACCTTCACCCTTCCCCTATCACTCCAACTCCTCACTAATGTACTCATAACACAAACCACCCATCCCAACACCAAGCCCTGCATGCAAAAACAAAGCATGGTCACCCCTCACCAAAGCATGCTCACTGCACATACCCATAACAACCCCCTAACCATCATCACACAAACCCACACACAGGAATGCTTGCACTGGGGTACACAAACACCCACCCATTGCACACCAGTACACACACACATGCAATAATCATGCACTTATATCCCTGCAGGACCACTACGGAACGTCACCACACCGGAGGGTCCAGACAACTCCACTCCACCCACAGAAGAGGCCCACAGTGATGACAGCAGCTCTGCCCTACTGGATCCTGATGACCAGCCCTGACCATCGTGGGCCTCGGGACAGTCGGTTCCCCTTGCACAGGCACAGCCCAACACTGACCTTCCACACTCTGGTAACACCAGCACAGCACCCACCCAGCGGGCCCATACCTCCCTACCCAGGACACGTCAATCAGCGGTGTGTCCACCACTACAGGGAACCCAGGATAACCCACCACCCCAACAACAACAGGGACCTGGGGGCAGTGGTAGTGGGCACACGGTCCAGGGGACGGAGGCACAGGAACACAGGGGAACTGGGAGGGCTGCTGTGTGACAGGGGGCGGACAGGCCAAGGGAACCCACTCTCCACGAGGCCCTCTCCTCCACCATGGGAGCATACCACCACTCCCAGGAGACGATGGCCAAGTTTCAGGAGACCCAACGCCTGCGGGACAAACTGTATTTGGGGTTCAGGGAGGAGCTCAGGACCATCAGCTCCGCCCTGGGCACCATCGTAGGGGTGATGAAGTACATACAAAAGACCATGAGGGACACCGTGGAACTCCAAGGGGCCCCTGACACTAGCATGGACAATGAACTTCCCACCACCTCTGCCGGCGCTAGTGGACAGGACGCCCCGCCACAGGACCACCCCACCCCCTGCAGACGGACAACCACCACGTAAGCGGTCCCTGAGATCCAGGAACAGGACAGAGCAAGATGGCAAGACCCCCGCCAAGAAATTAGACCACCCTGATTGTCATCCCACTGTCCCACTTTGTAACCCTGTCCATATTGGAACTGGCCCAGCTCCACTTCCTATGCCCATATGGGCAGTGCACCTGTGAGACTAATAGACTGGACTCTGCCATGGACATTCCTCCACCATCACCCATCACCATTTTACCACCACCTCCAATAATCAGCACTTCAATAAACACCCTTGAACCACAAAACAATCTGGAGTCAGTCTGTGATTTTGAAAATGTGTATTAGCTATAACAATGACAAAATCCGTTCTCAATAGTAATGTCAACATACCTATGTCACACATCACAAGTCCATGAAGGATGCAAGCAGATGACACACGTTGGTAACCACACCTGTGAAACGGTAATGGAAATGTACAACTCAGTTACCAAATACTGCTTGAAATTGACAGACAGGATAGAGGTAGAAGTGTGAAAGTAAAAGTATTAGTAAAGAAAGTGTTCTCACCTGTGTGTCACTGGAAATATTGCTGTATGACTGAGTCCCTGTTGTAATTGTATTCTTCCTCTGATTCCTCCTCATCACTGTCCACAGGCTCCACAGCTGCCACAACACCGTCATCTGGACCATCCTCCTGCAGAAAAGGCACCTGGCGTCGCAAAGCAAGATTGTGAAGCACAGAGCAGGCGATGATGATCTGGCACACCTTCCTTGGTGAGTAGAATAGGGAACCACCTGTCATATGGAGGCACCTGAACCTGGCCTTCAGGAGGCCGAAGGTGCGTTCAATCACACTCCTAGTCCGCCCATGGGCCTCATTGTAGCGTTCCTCTGCCCTGGTCCTGGGATTCCTCACTGGGGTCAATAGCCAGGACAGGTTGGGGTAACCAGAGTCCCCCAATAGCCACACCAGGTAGCTCTGGAGTTGACCCATCATATCAGGGATGCTGCTATTGCGCAGGATGTAGGCATCATGCACTGATCCAGGGAACATAGCATGTACCTGCAAGATGTACTGGTCTGCCAAACATACCATCTGTACATTCATGGAATGATAACTCTTCCGGTTCCTGTACACCTGTTCACTCCTGTGGGGGGGACCAGAGCTACATGGGTGCATCAATAGGACCTATGATGTTGGGGATATGTCCAAGGGCATAGAAGTCACCTTTCACTGTTGGCAAATCCTTCACCTGAGGGAAAACGATGTAGCTCCTTACGTGTTTCAGCAGGGCAGACAACACTCTGGACAACACGTTCAAAAACATAGGCTCCCTGATGCCATGGCCACTGTTGTCTGAAACGATCCACTTGCAAGGAAATGGAGCACTGACAGCACCTGCACTTGAGGGGGGATTCCTGTGGGATGGCGGATTGGTGACATGAGGTCTGGCTCCAACTGGGTGCATAGTTCCTGGATATTAGCACGGTCAAACCTGTAGGTGATGAGTAAATGTCGCTCCTCCATTGTCAACAGGTCCACCAGCGGTCGGTACACCAGAGGATTCCGCCATCTTCTCAAATTTCCAAGCTGACGGTGCCTAGGAAGGACAACAGCGACCACAGAGTCAACAAAATCCCAGGTATGTACCCACAGATACACAGAACACGACACCAAAGACAAAAACCTTTCTGTATGTGTGTCGAGTGTAGGCCCAGGTATGTGTGACGCAATTGCAAATTAAGCCATGTGGGCCCCTGAAATGGCGGCTGCCTGACCTCTAAACTGGGACAGTGGGATGTGAGGTAACTGCGCTGGCGTTGTACACCATTGTGGGAGGCGGTCGAAGACCGAGGCGCAATACTGCATTGGTTAATATTGGACCCTATGGGTCTCAGGAGCGAATGATTAAGTGCGCTGGCGGTGATGATACGCACCGCCGCGGACGTCACCGCCGCGGACGTCACCGTCATTTTCTATCTGTTCAATCACTTGATACCTGATCTTCGACAGGAGAGCACCTACACTGCAAGTGCTGCTGTGACCTCGGTCTGGAAGAGACAATGGCTGCTGCGTCTGGGGAAAGGGCCCCTGCCTTCACTGCTCAGGAGTTGGAGAAGCTCGTGGACGGGGTCCTCCCCCAGTACACGCTACTCTACGGTCCTCCAGACCAACAGGTAAGTACACAGGGAGCATGTTGTATGGGCTATGCCTGGGTGGAGAGGGCTGGTTGTAAGAGGGAAGGGGGCAGAGTGCAGTGAACATGAAGGACTGTGAATGCATGTGCCACATGGCAAGGGCAGGGATGGGGGCCACTCACTTCAACGGTGCTCTTGCTAATGACTTCTCTTCTTCCCCTGTGCATGTCATGTAGGTCAGCGCCCACCAGAAGAAGGACATTTGGCGTGCCATCGCCAAGGACGTCCGGACCCTGGGGGTCCACCAGAGACGGGGCACCCACTGCCGCAAAAGATGGGAGGACATTTGCCGCTGGAGCAAGAAGACGGCGGAGGCTCAGCTGGGGACGGCCTCACAACATGGGAGGGGTGCCCGTCGCCCCATGACCCCCCTGATGTTCCGGATCCTGGTGGTGGCCTACCCTGAGTTGGATGGGTGCTTGAGGGCATCACAGCAGACACAAGGGGGTGAGTACACAATCATTCTGGGGAGCTTGTGCGCAGTTGAGGGGTCTAGGTGTGGGAGGAGGGCTGTGGGTTTCCCTAGGACAGGGCGACTTCCATAGGCTAGGCCCCTCCGTAATGCAGGCCATGTGGCACTCCGCCACACCGCAGTAGAGTGACAAGTACAGGTATACATGCCCCTGTGGCATCCATGTGTGCAGGTCTCCACCATAGCTATGTAGCCCATATCCCAGGAATAGCATCTGTAGAGGCCAGGAGCACGGTGTAGTGCAGGGGGCTGCTGTGTCTGTATTGTCCGCCAACGGTAGCGGTATGCCATGCACTCAAACTGTCTTTCTTCTGTCGTCCCTCCCCCCCTTTTTGTGCTCTCCCTGTTCTTTTGGGCATCAGCATCATCAGGCGGAGGTACAGTGGCACCGGAGCACGAGGGAGCTGCATCCCACATGGCCATGGAGGGCCACACCACGGACTCAGAATGCACCAGTGGGACGGAGGGCGAGGGGAGCTTCACCTCGGGCACCGGATCACCAACCAGCGACACGGACTCGTCTGCCGATGGGAGCTCCCTTGTGGTGGCAGCACCATCTGTGCCCCCCACTTCTATAGGTACAGCTGCCACCTCCCCTACCAGCACCGCCCTCCCAGCAGCCCCTCAGCCTTCGCCCCGTGCCCGCTCACCCAGGAGGGTGGGCATCACCTTCGCCCCAGGCACCTCAGCCCCTGCCCCAGTCACCCCTACTGCCCTCAGTGAGGAGGCCATTGACCTACTCAGGTCACTCACTGTTGGGCAGTCTACCATTGTGAATGTCATCCAGGGAGTAGAAAGGCAGTTGCAACACGGTAATGCATTCCTGGAGGGCATTCATTCTGGTCAGGCTGCCCTTCATCGAACCCTGCAATCTTTGGCCTCAGCACTGATGGCAGCCATTGTCCCTGTGTCTAGCCTCCCCCCTCCAACTTCCTCCACACAGACCCAAGCCCCTGTACCCCAGCCTATCCCAAGCACACCAACAGACAAGCATGCACACACCTCAACACACAAAAGTAGCTCAGGCAAACATAGGCACCACACATCCCACAGGCACTCGCACAAGCATCAGACACATACAGACACAGCAACATCCACTGCCTCCGCTGCGTCCCCCTCCTCGTCGTCTCCCTCCTCCGTCCCAGTGTCGTCTACACTGTCACCTGCATGCACTACATCTACAGGCACTAGGACTCGCACCAGAACACCCAGCACCACACCCCGCTCACCTGCACTCACCACCCCCACTCCCATTTACACGTCCCCTGTGTCCTCTCCCAGAGTGTCTGTGACGCCCCCTCCCAAAGTACACAAACACGGGCACCCACACATCCAACATCCATCCACCTCACGACAGCCTCCAGTACCTGCACCTGCACCCAAAACACCTAAAGTGACACCTCCTACAATCACCTCCTCTTCCTCCACTCCCAGACCCCCTCCAGCTACCCATCCCAGTGTTCGTCATAAACTCTCCCTCAGCAACGTTGACCTCTTTGCCCCTATCCATCCCCACCCCTCCAATTCATAAGTCCCGTAGTAGCAACTCAGCCAAAAAGACTCCAGTACCAGTGGTGTGTGTTCAAGGTGTGTGGAGTGCACCGGCCACCAGGGCAGGCAGTGTGACACGGAGCCAAAGCACTGCCAGTCCACCCCCTGTAAAGCATCTAAAGTTGGAAAGTGGCCGTGGGGACAGGTTGAAAGATCCGGGCTGCCAAAGTGCTCACAAGGGTCCCAGGGGGATTGCAGAGTCAGCTGTGACTCCTCCAAAGGTGGTGAACGGCCAGAGGAAGTCTGCACAGTCTGGTGAGAGCAGCACAGCAGAGAAGGGCACCATCCTTCCCTTCGGCCGGGACGCCACCGCCAGCACCGTCGTCACTGGCCAGGAGACCACCGCCAGAGTCATTGCCCAGGGGGGCACGAGTATCGTCACAGGTCAGGACACCACCGTCAGAGTCAGTGCCCAGGAGGGCCCCGGCTGCCACAGCCCGGCTGGAAAATGAGGGACCGTCATGCCACACACCAATGCACAGGTCAGAGACCGCCATGGCAAAGCACCGCTGAACAAGGGAATCACCGCCATGGTGAAGACCGCTGAACAGGGCACAGCACTGCTGAACAGGGCAGAGAACCGCTGAACAGATCAGAGACCGCCATGGCAAAGCACCACTGAACAAGGGAATCACCGCCATGGTGAAGACCGCTGAACAGGGCACAGCACCGCTGAACAGGGCAGAGAACCGCTGAACAAATCAGAGACCGCCATGACAAAGCACCGCTGAACATGGAAACACCGCCACATCAAGCATCGTTATCCCATGTACAGCTGGGACTGTGACGGTACAGGAACTGTCACGGGGAGCTAAATGCAGTGTGGGCACCATTCCCCCTCCAGAACCAGTGGAGACTGTTATCCACTTGAGAGACTGTGGCTTTGCACTCCCCAGGATATGGCAGTGGGCAACCCACCCACTGTAGAGACTTGAGAGACTGTGGCTTTGCACTCCCCAGGATTGTTCAGTGGGCAACCCACCCACGTTAGAGACTTGAGAGACTGTGGCTTTGCACTCCCCAGGATTGTTCAGTGGGCAAACCACCCACTGTAGAGACTTGAGAGACTGTGGCTTTGCACTCCTCAGGATGGTACAGTGGGCAAACCACCCACTGTAGAGACTTGAGAGACTGTGGCTTTGCTCTCCCCAGGATTGTTCAGTGGGCAACCCACCCACGTTAGAGACTTGAGAGACTGTGGGTTTGCACTCCCCAGGATTGTTCAGTGGGCAAACCACCCACTGTAGAGACTTGAGAGACTGTGGATTTGCACTCCCTAGGATGGTACAGTGGGCAAACCACCCACTGTAGAGACTTGAGAGACTGTGGCTTTGCACTCCCCAGGATTGTTCAGTGGGCAAACCACTCACTGTAGAGACTTGAGAGACTGTGGCTTTGCACTCCCCAGGATGGTACAGTGGGCAGCCCACCCACTGTAGAGACTTGAAAGACTGTGGCTTTGCACTCCCCAGGATTTTTCAGTGGGCAACTGATGTAAGTACAGGCGGTACACCACATCGTAAGGTAGGTGAAACAACTTTATTAATAGACGCGACCCAGCGTCCAGCCTCTCCGGAGAAACAGGTTAACTGTCATCTCTGGAATGCTCGGACTGCTTACGTTCTGGAGAACGCGCCCAGAACTCAAACACAACATATCCTCTTGCCTTCATATAAATATTGTAACAAAGAAAATAACTGGTATAAAACTAAACTTAAAACAGAGAAAAGCTATTATTTTGTAAAACAGTCTTTCAAATAATTAAACATTTGTGAGACATAATCACTTCAAAATATAGGTGGTCATTCTGACCGCGGCGGGCGGCGGTCGCCGCCCGCCATGCGGTTACCGCCGAATGACCGCACCGCGGTCAAAAGACCGCGGCGGTCATTCCAACTTTCCCGCTGGGCCGGCCCGACCGTCAAAAGGCCGTCCGCCGGCCCAGCGGGAAAGCCCCTGCAACGAGGAAGCCGGCTCCGAATGGAGCCGGCGGAGTTGCAGGGGTGCGACGGGTGCAGTGGCACCCGTCGCGATTTTCACTGTCTGCAAAGCAGACAGTGAAAATCTTTGTGGGGCCCTGTTAGGGGGCCCCTGCACTGCCCATGCCAGTGGCATGGGCAGTGCAGGGGCCCCCAGGGGCCCCACGGCACCCATTCCCGCCATCCTGGTTCTGGCGGTGGACACCGCCAGAAACAGGCTGGCGGGAAGGGGGTCGGAATCCCCATGTCGGTGCTGCAAGCAGCGCCGCCATGGCGGATTCCCTGGGCCAGGGGAAAACTGGCGGGAAACCGCCGGTTCCCCTTTTCTGACCGCGGCTTTACCGCCGCGGTCAGAATAGCCCAGGAAGCACTGCCAGCCTGTTGGCAGTGCTTCCTCCGCCCTCCGCCATGGCGGTCATGGACCGCCAGGGTCAGAATGACCCCCATAGTCTTTAAAATAACTAGAACACTTGCGAGTCCTCATCAATTGTTCACAAACCACTCCTTTTGTTTGAGAATTCTCTCTGTCTTGCGTTACACTGGTACTTTGTGATTTGCTCTCTCCAGCCTCAGAAACAGTACCGTGACTCACACCAGAAGTAGTTCCTCCATCATCGCTCCTTCCAGCATCAGAATCAGTACCATAACTCACACCAGAAATTGATCCTCCTCCATCGCTCCTTCCAGCATCAGAAACAGTACTATGATCACTCCAGAAAAGGGAGCTAGAACATTCATCCTCAACTTGACTTGAAACACACTTTCCCCCTTTCTGATACAGTGCCACGTTTCTCACATTCCACTTCTCTCCTCCTTCAATCTCAACTTGAAATTTTCCCACCTTCTTCACACGAAAAGGACCTCTAAATTTCGAAACACCCGCCCTTACTCTGCCTGACTTGACTTTGACCCAGTCCCCCACCATTAATCTGTGTTTATGCTGACAGGGCACACCTGTTTTGTCACCACCACCAGATGCAGCCCACCCTTGAAGTCAAGAAGGAATACATTTCGACCCCATCGGTCTCCCTCTCATCACTCGGAAAGGAGTCACACCGGTAGCACTATGAATCGTGGAGCGATATGCTCGTACAACATCACTTATCATTTTCTGCACACTACAACGATTAGCTAAAGCTAACTGAATAGTTTCCTTTAATCAATCTATTTACTCTCTCAACAATTCCATTACCCTGTGGGTAGTATAGGGACGTTCTGGTGTGTTGCACTCCACAATTCTTCAAAAACAAGCACATCTCATTCGAAGTCAATTGAGTGCCATTGTCCGTGATAAGGACCCTGGGTATGCCTTCCTCCATGAAAATATCCTCTAAAACCTTTATAGTTGTGGACGTAGTGACATCACGAACAAACCTAACCACTAACCATCTTGAGTGTACATCCACAACTACAACTGCAAAACGCATCTGAAAGGGAACTTCCCATAACGGACCAATGAAATCTAAACAAATAGTATGATGGTTTCCCCGGATCTTCAATATGTCCTTCCACCCTGCCAACACCTACCTTCAACCTCTTCTCACTCTCTCTGCATAGTCTAAACTGTTCCACCCAACCCTTAACTTGTCCATCCAAACCTGGTTACCAAACATTCTCTTTCAATCTTCTGCTAGTTATCCCCTGACCCAAATGACCCTCATGAGCTAAGGAAAATAATTTAAACCTCAACCCAACCAGTGGAACAAAACGTTCACCCCGCATCAATACGTTGTCCCCACAACACGACAGCTCATCCAACACATCCAAAAAAGGCCTAACAGACAGCGGAAGGGTACTCTCCCTTCGAATCCCTAAAGAGACTAGTCTAAAAACGCATTTAAGACAATCATCAGCCGCCATCTCATCCTTCCATTCATCCAGTGTAAATGTACCTAAACCCCATTCAACAACATCACAGATAGAAGCCACAGCATCATCAGTATCACAAGACTTTACCGACTGAGGATCCACCTCCTCCCAGTCAAGGGACAACTTGGACAGACAGTCGGCCTGAACATTTTTCCAACCCTGAACATACTCAACACGATACAGATACTCCTACAACCTTGCAGATAGTCTAGCTAACCTCGCTGTCCCCTTCCCCGCACCACCAGCAGATAATATCCTTAACAAGGGTTTGTGATCACTCCTCAAAGTAAACTCCAACCCCCACAAATACGTTCTGAAATATTCTGTGCCCCAGACAGCCGCTAAAGCCTCACGCTCAATAACAGAATATTTTTGCTCCGTTTGTGTCAGTGTGCGAGAAGCAAACGCGACTGTCTTCTCTTGTTTTCCGTGTACTTGTGATAATACAGCTCCCAAACCAGTGCCACTGGCATCCACAGTCAAAATAGAGAGTAAATTAATATCTTAAGCTGTCAAAATATCTGCAACACAAATCTCATCCTTAATTCGATTAAAACAACTCACTTGTTCATCAGACCAACAAAACTGACTCCCCTTCCTCAACAACTTCCTTAAGTTCTCAGTCTTGCTGGCAAATTTATTAACGAACTTGGAGTAGTACTCCACCAGTCCTAAAAAAGACCTCAACTGGTCTTTGTCAGCTGGTGCAGATGCAAACTTGATGGCCTCTAAAAGACTTTTCTTCGGTTTAATACTGCCTTTAGCAATAGAATACCCGAGGTAGTCAATTTCCTCAACCAAAAAAATACACTTTTCCTTATTCAAGCTTAGACCCGATTCTCCAATGACCTTGAGTACTTTTCTGAGAGTGACATTGTGCTCATCAACTGTTTCACCCATCACAAGTATATCATCTTGAAAAAATAATACATCCTTAAGACTACCAAACATCAGACCCATTAATCGCTGAAACACACTCGCTGCAGAAGCCAGACCAAAAGGCATACGAGTAAATTGGAAAGTACCTTCCGGACTGACAAATGCAGTTATATGTTTAGAATCAGGATGAAGTTTAATCTGATGGTAAGCACTCCTCAAATCTAATTTGTAGAAAAACCTACCATTTTTGACAGCAGATAGCAACTCATTTATGTTGGGCAAAGGGTAGGTATCAACCACAATGTTCTGATTTACTGACCTCAAGTCTACACACAATCTGACCTTCCCATCTGATTTCCGTGTAATATCAACCGGAGAAATCCATGGGGAGACTTCAATGGGTTCAATGGTTCCCTCAACCAACATGTTTTAATCACTTTCTTGACTTCCTCCCTTACTACAAATGGTATCTTGCGAACTTTATGCTGAATAGGATGAGCATCTTTTCTCAACACTATCCTATGCACATAACCTTTTAAACATCCTAATTCCTTTTTAAATACTTCTCCCGCCCCCTCCAAAAAGTCTTCCAAATGTATGTTTTCCACCAACAAAACTTGATTGGGTGCTCTAGGACTGATGACAATGTTGAGATCATATTGATGCATCCAACCCAATATAGGTGGGCCCTCAACAGACACATATACTTTTCCAAGAACTTTCCTTCCGCCAAAATGAATTTGCTTCAACATATAACCCAACAAATGGATTTTCCCCCCTGGTATTCACCCGGGGATATATCTTTCGGTAACAACTCTTCCTTTACCCAAAAATGCCTAAAAAGGCTCTCTGGTATTATAGTGTACAACGAACCAGAGTCCACCATGAGACTTAGCTGAGATTCCACAATTAAGAAAGAAGCTGTAGGTCTAGAATATCGACGATCACTCCAACTCACTCTCAGGATAGCATCTTTTCCCACAACAAGTACTCTGTCCTCACAAAGAGATTCACAGCATTCCTCAACTAAATTTATGCTTGATCTAGATTCTTTAGTACTACGGTTATTTTCTCTGCACACACGGGCATAATGTCCTCTGCGGCCACACTTACGACACTCCTTATTGACAGCAAAACATTTCTTGGAGTCTCCCAAGTGCGAAGTACTACCACACCTAAAGCACTCCCTCCCCTTATTACCAACAAACATGTTTTTTTTGTTATAACCCCAGTTTCAGGCTGCAAAATTGTAGGATCATTTGATAAAGCCATAACTTCCACAGTTTTCTCTTTCCTTTCCAATTCCTTAACACAGCGTTTCGATTCCTCCATCACTTTTGCCAAGTCATCCGCTTCTTGTAGCGTGGGATTCTTTGCCACCCATAACCTCTCCTGAATCTTTTTATCACGGCACTGTACAGTGAGTTGATCCTGTATTAGTTCATCTGTCATAATGCCAAAATTGAACTTAACCGACAATTCCCTCCACCGCGACACCAAATCATCAATAGACTCATGACGATCTTGAGGTTGGGTATAAAATTTGTACCTAGCTAGAACTAAATTAGTCTCCTTTGCGAATCTATTCTCCAACATTTTAATCGCTTCTTTGAAAACATCATCCATAGGTTGGCCATTGGGCCCCATATAAGGAGGAAGATATTTGAAAATCCTTTGGCCCTCATATCCCAAAGTACTCAAAAGTATAGCTTTTTTCCTTTGCGAAGAATAACCCTGACCATCCAAGGCAACAATATAATTCTCAAGCATTTCGATCCAATCTTCCCAAGGAAGAATTGGCACGCCAGGAACAGGTAGAAATAAAGGTGGAGGAGAAATATTAGAGTGAGAAGCCATCACAGCAATGGTCAAATAAATGCTAAACAGGATAAATAATGTAAATCAGTGAACAGAAAAGCTGTACAATAAATGTTTCACTTTTCACAAAACAGCCAGTTTAAGTTCTTTTTTATAAGTTTTCTTTTACTTGCTGCTTTTAAAGTATTATTCGTCCAGCCAGCAATCTGAAAGTGACAGCCTGTCCTTGAAGAATCAATGTGGCCTCCTCCCAATTTCCCCACTTTGAATGAAAGACTCCAATGCCGTCAAAGGTAAGAAAACTTCTGGGGTACCTCCCTTAAATCTATTTCCAGCACAAGAGGATCCGGTTCAAACAAGTTACTGCCCCTGCTCCCTTGGCGTCTGTGCTAGTAAAAGTATGACGTCCGATACTGCGCGTTGATCCGCCGGCGCACGTTTAAAAAAAAAAAAAAACACACAAAGACGCTCCGCACCTCCTGGAGAACACCACACAGATCCGCTCTTCCTGGGCACTTCTCTTCAAGTCCGCTTGTCATCAACGCGACGCGGCAACTCGATTCGGCTCCGCTCCTCTGGTACCAGGAACTAACGGCAGGAATAGGATCAGGAGCACACCGGTAAAAGCAGGAACAGGGCTGACCTAGGTCGCGTTAAATCACCCTCATCACCAAAATGATGTAAGTACAGGCGGGACACCACATCGTAAGGTAGGTGAAACAACTTTATTAAGAGACGCGACCCAGCATCCAGCCTCTCTGGAGAAACAGGTTAACTGTCATCTCCGGAATGCTCGGACTGCTTGCGTTCTGGAGAAGACGCCCAGAACTCAAACACAACAGCAACCCACCCACTGTAGAGACTTGAGAGACTGTCGCTTTACACTCTCCAGGATTGTTCATTGGGCAAACCACCCACTGTAGAGACTTGAAAGACTGTGGCATTGCACTCCCCAGGATGGTACAGTGGGCAAACCACCCACTGTAGAGACTTGAGAGACTGTGGCTTTGCACTCCCCAGGATTGTTCAGTGGGCAAACCACCCACTGTAGAGACTTGAGAGACAGTGGCTTTGCACTCCCCAGGATGGTACAGTTTGCAAACCACCCACTGTAGAGACTTGAGAGACTGTGGCTTTGCACTCCCCAGGATTGTTTAGTGGGCAAACCACCCACTGTAGAGACTTGAGAGACTGTGGCTTTGCACTCCCCAGGATACATCAATGGGCATGGATCTGGCGTGGTGCTGTAATCCAGCTGAGGTGCCCCCCCCCCTTGTCTTCCCCCTGAGGTGCCTGTTGTATTTCTATCTGATGCCCCAGCAGTGTTCTCTCCGTTTGTGGACCGGTATCTATTGTGGGCCTCGCCCATGCATTTTTGGACCAGTGGTGCACGGACATTGATATGTGCATACCTGCACTGCTTCTCGTACTGTACATACTTTTGAATGTGTATATATATATATATCTATCTGTATATATTTGGTAACTGTATTTTGATACATTGCAATTTTTGGACTGATTTCTTTTGGTCTTTGCATTCTTCCAGGGGGGCTGTGGGTTGTTACTGTGATGTTTTGACATGCATAGCTGTGTGTGTTATAATGTGCGAGGGTGGGGGTGTTGCGTGTGTGTGTCCATGACTTTTGCCTCCACCCTCCCCTATGTCGTAGGTGCAGTACTCACCGTTGTCTTCGCCGCCTCCGTTGCTGGTGTTCATAAATGAGCAGGAAGACAAGGGCAGGTAGGATTTGTAATTCCGGCTCCACGGTGTCCTCCTTTCTAGTGGAGTGTGTTAAGGTGAGCATTTTCCCATTGCAAAAGCTGTTTCCGCCGTGTTTTTATCCACGGTGAATCCGCCCCGGAAAAGGTGGCGGATTGGCGGGTTGTGATACTGTGGGCGGTACATTGTCTCCCGCCTGTCTGTTGGCGGTGACCGCCGCGCTGCTTGTCTGTACCGCCGTGGAGGTCGGAGTGTTAAAGTGGCTGTCTATGTTGGCGGTTTCCGCCACGGTCATGATTCCCTTTTTTTGTCCGCCGGCCTGTTTGCGGTATTACCGCAGCTTTAACACCGTCCGCTAGGGTTGTAATGACCCCCTCTTTCTTTTCAATTCAGTAAACCATTTCCTGTTGTCTTCACATACAGTACATTACACCCTTTTCATGAGTAAATATCATAGTTCAGAATGGTTAAACTTGCTATCCTCTTTTTGCTCAACATGTCCTTTCACATATGCCCAGTAGGTATAATTACAGCTTTAAATGCATTAACATACCAATAGCTTGAGTATGCCGCACAGAAAGAAATAGAAATTAAAATACATTTTTTTAGTAAGGCTGGTAATTCTATTCATCTGAACTACTTTTTGAGAATTTCTGTATAATTTAAAACACACTGTAATTAATCATCCTTTTATGATTCACTTTCAGGTGTTGGAACAATTATCAATAGCAAGACACTTCTTTCACGCTTCATTTTTAAAATTCAGTGACCTATTATTTCTGCTCTGCTTCTGAAATGATAAATCTAAAACTTTTAAATTCTGTACACCACACTAGTGCTTTCTCTTTTGATGGTAAAACATAACTCCACTTGTGGGGTTGTGAGGTAGGTATACGCATTGGGGTCCTCAGAGTAACACCCTGGGGAGTACACCTTCCTATTAATAGCCCACTAGAAAAAATAGAAGTGGCTGCAGAGTGGTGATATGCAGTATTGACACAGCAATCTGTAACAAGACCATTTACCTACCTATGGTAGGGCTTCTGAACACTGTGGCAGTACCATACCAAGTAACACACAGTGCAGTTTTGTGGTCAGCCTTGTTTCTCCGTTAGGCTACCCCCTGTGCTTATATGTAAAGCATATTTTAATAGGGCTGTGATTTAATGGACAAAAATGAAAGGTACTAGAAGGAACAATAGTTCTATACTGAGTGGGTATATGTAATGTTGCAATTTGTGCAGCTCTGAAAATTGGGATTGGGAATAGCAGGGAAAAGAGGGCATGATCCCCAAACAAAGTATAAAAGCAATTAGATTAAGGTTAATCTTTTTTTTAATTATTCATTAACATGAAGTTTTATTAATCAGCAATATGTTTATGTTCTGCTTGAACTAAATTCAGACAGTGCAGGGGCACAGAAGCCCCCTTTACCAAATATAGGAAGAATTCTTAAATGCTGCCCTCAGCGCAGAGAATAGTTGATCGCACAGCCAATCACAATACTAATGGCTACTAAATGCTGATTCATAAACTGACTTCAATGACTAACCGGGGTACCACACTGGGAAGGATCTCAGCCTTTCTACACAACCACACATCAAGTCTCAGTCCTCTCAAGAGCCACCAAAATTAGCCATGGTGTTGCTCAAGGCTCCTCCTTGTTATCTATTTTAGTTAATGGATATATAAACCTGCCAGCTCCAATCGCACATTCATATGAAATTGGATATCATATGTATGTCCCCGACACAGAATTGCTTATACAGCTGGAATATAAGTCAGGAATCCATTCCAATGTGCCCCACTGCTTACCACAAGTGTAAAAGTAAAGACAGAATAATTGGCATTGCCTTTTATGTTGATAAAGCTGAAAAATGTGCTTCTAAACTGCCCTACCTTGTCTAAGTAACCTGGGCACCCTTTACCCCACTACAGTGCATTTGGCCTGTACATTGGGTGTGATTTTCAGTGTCATTATCCATCACCACATCAATGTTGTGTTCAAACTCTTCCACACCTTCAGCTATGTTTAGGGTTCCTGCTCAAGGTACATTGCTCCCAGAGCATCACTGTTATCCCTGCCATGATATTGTTTTGCTTTCACAAGAGTCTCCACTTTGCTCATGAAAGTCAAGAGTATCCAAAGCTATGCAATTTGCTTAATGTTTGGCCTGTAAACCATGTAACGGCAGTAAGACATCTAGGGTTAGCTGTACGAATGTAAAGGTTTACGATTTACGCATTGCGAATATCTTCAAATAGGAAATTGCAATTCCCTATCTACATACAATTTAAGTCCACAAATTGCAAGCCACTACTAAGTTGCATCACAATTTTGCAAATCACTAATAACAATTTCCAAAATTGCAAATGGAATTACAAATAGCTGATGCAAATGCAAATCGAGAAAAAAACACTTCCTGGTCATGGGTAATCACCTCTGAACCAGGAAGTGCCTCACAGTACCTGTCTGGAGACCAGCTTGAGTGGATGTAGAGTGGAGGTGGAGTACAGCTACCAGTTACAGCACAGGCATCCACAACCCAGAGAAGGTCCATCTGCACCAATGGACAACCAAAGTGGAGAAAATGATGCAAGAAACAGAAAAACAAATTCTAAAAGAGGTTGGAGCTCCAGACTGAAGGGTGCTGTGAGAGCCATGAGGTACTATTTGGAAGGGCATACATGACAGTCCCAGGCTCTCAAAACAAAAATGCAAACAAAAATGAATGCACCTGGAGTCATTGACCGCTCAATAGATGAGATTCATATGAGGTGGTGTGACCTCAGATTAAGTATTAAAGAAAAGGTGGCAACGCAACTTTCAGAATCCCTAACTGTACCCCAACACACTGCACTGGAGACCATGGTTGAGACAACCCTGATGCCTGAGGCTGTTGTGGTGACTGGGAACATTGACAGCTCAGCACCTGGAACCTCACAAACTAAGGCCCTCATTATGACATTGGCAGTGAGTGATAAAGTGGCGGTAATACCGCCAACAGGCTGGCGGTAATTACCATCAAATTATGACCATGGCGGTGATAACTCCCATAGACAGCCAATGTACCGCACCAACCGCCAGGGCCTTAACATCACTGACCACGGCGGTAACCGTCAACAGCCAGGTGGAAGACAAAGTACCACCCGCCATATTATGACCTTGCAATCCTCCAGGATTTCCGGGGCAGTACCAACGCCACCAAAAGCCTGGCAGAAACAGAACACAGAAGATCATACTCACCATTGGAGACACATGGAAGAACAACGCTGCCATGGAACTTGAACAGCAAGTCTTCCCGATGCTCATCTACGTCATGATCCACCTGGAACACCAACACCGACGAAGACGACGGTGAGTACAGCCGACTAGCACACAAGGGACGGAGGGAGGAAAACGAGAGTGACACACACAAGCACGGCATACACCCGACACACACACACAGCATACACACAACCAGCTTCAGACGAAAAACAATGGCACACAACACAACCCAGAATAATGCAAGGACAACAAGAATGCAGTAATGAGAATGTCTTGATTGTAAACAGCTACCAAAAGAAGCAATTGTATGAAAAACAGATATGTACAAATGTACACAAAGGGACAGTATCCAGTCCAAAGTACTAACGGTCAGCATGGCCACCGGGCACCGTCCAAGGCCCAACTCGAATCCTGACTTCATCCGGATAGAACTCTGCAGGGGCATTAGTTTGCAAGTGGGCAGGCACCTCAGGGGGGTGGGGGTAGGGTGCATCTCAGCTGAATACAGGAACAACCCCACTGGTTCTGGAGGGGGCTCAATGCCCATATCTCTGAGCTGGGGAGTGCAAGGACACAGTCCCTCATGGGAGTGACTTTCCCACTGGTTCTGGAGGGGGCTCCATGCTCATATCTCTGTGCTGGGGAGTGCAAGGCCACAGTCTCTGGAGTGGGTGACTTTCCCACTGGTTATGGAGGGGGCTCCATGCCCATATCTCTGTGTTGGGGAGGGCAAGTCCACAGTCTCTCAGATAGGTGACTTTCCCACTGCTTCTGGAGGGGACTCCAGGGCCATTTACCTATGCTGGGGAGTGCAAGGCCACAGTCTCTGGAGTGGGTGACTTTCCCACTGGCTCTGGAGGGAGCTCCATGCCCATATTTCTGTGCTGGGGAGTGCAAGGCCACAGTCTCTCAGGTAGGTGACTCTCCCACCGGTTCTGGAGGGGGATCCATGCCTATATATCTGTGCTAGGGAGTGCAAGGCCACAGTCTCTGGAGTGGGTGACATTCCCAGTGGTGCTGGAGGGGGCTCCATGCCCATATATCTGTGCTGGGGAGTGCAAGGTCACAGTCTCTCAGTTGGGGAACATGCCCACTGCTTCTGGAGGGGGCCCCTTGTACAGCAGTCCCTGGAGGGTGGCCTCAATGGCCTCCACTGGTGGTGATGGCTGCACTGTGTCAGCAGGTGAAGGTGCCTCCTGGGCAGCCTCTGCTGGAGGTGAGGACTGCACTGTCTCAGCAGGTGAAGGTGCCCCCTGGGCAACCTTTGAAGGAGGAGTAGGCTGTACTTTCTCAGCTGGCGGTGAGGGCCCGTGACCACTGTTGGTAATGGTGTCACCCTGACAGCCCCTGCTGGAGTTGAGGGCTTCTTCCTCTTCATGGCAAGATGTGCAGGCTCCTTAGCCTTCCTGGCAGGAGTCTAGGGCTTCTTCTCTTTCATGGCAGGAGGGGCAGGCTCCTTCCCCTTCATGACAGGAGGTGTGGGATCCTTAACCTTTCTGGCTGGTGGAGTGTGATCCTTCACTGACTTGCCACCACCACTAGATGTTGCCACCACAGCCCCTATAGACTGTTTGGCTGAGGTGCTGGGCTGAGTCATTGGGACCCTGCTCTTATGGGCAGGACAGGGGGGAGGAGGAGGGAGGAGGTCAAGTTGGACAAAGAAAAGCTTCTTAGGGACGGTGGGTGGAATGATGGGAGCGGAGGTTGAGAGAGTGGTTGTTGGAGGTGTATGTCTGCTGGACTTGGGTGCAGGGGCATTGGTAGTGTGCTGTTGTGAGGTGGATGGCTGTTGGGTGTGTGAGTGCTTGCATTTGTGTCCTTTGGGGGGGAAGACAGGGAGGGAGAGGACACAGGGGATGCATGCATGGATGTTGTGGAGGTGTCTGCTAGTGAGGTGTGTGTGATGCTTGGTGTGGTGATGCTGGTGTTGGATGTCGATGCAGTGCATGCATGTGTCAGTGTGGATGTGACTGTGAGGGAGTGGAGGAGGAGGAGGGGGAGACAGTGGAGGCATTTGATGTGGTAGTGTCTTCGACTGTCTGGTTTTTGTGTGAGTGCTTGTGGGATGAAGTGTGGTGCCTGTGTTTGACTGTGCCACTCTTGTGTGTTGTCTTGTGTGCATGCTCGTCTGTATCTGTGTATGGGATGGGTTGGGGTTGAGGAGACCGGGACTGGGAAGTGGTAGTTGGAGGGGGGACGGTAGGAACAGGGTCAATGGCTGCCATCAGAAAGGAGGCCAGAGCCTGAATCGATCTTTGTTGATTCCACCATGGATGCCCTCCAGGAATGCATTGCATTGCTGCATCTGGGGTGCAGGCCCATGGATGGCATTCATAATTGTTGACTGCCCTACAGAGATGGATCTCAGGAGGTCAATAGCCTCCTCACTCTGGACAGCAGGGCTCAGTTGGGCAGGGCCTGAGGAGACTGGGGTGAAGGAGATGCCCACCCTCCTGGGTGAGTGGGCATGGGCAACTCACTGAGGAGCTACTGGGAGGGCGGTGCTGGTACGGGGGTGGCGGCTGTACCTGTAGCTGGGGTGGTCACAGAGGTGTCCACCACCACCAGGGAGCTTCAATCGGAGGAGGTATCTGAGTCTGTGTTGTCACCTCCTGTCTCCGCCGTGGTGCTCGCCTCACCCTCCGTCCACTGGTTCCCTCTGCATCAGTGGACTCTGCCTACAGGGTCCTGTGGGATGCAGCTCCCTCTGTCACCAGTGCCCCTGCTCCTCCGCCAGATGATGCTAATGCACACAAGAGACAAGATGTGACTGTTTCCACATAAAATACTAGCAGATAAGTTGTGTTCAATGGTGTGTGCTGTAGTGCTATGAAATAGAGGGAAAAGTGCAATGCAATGGGGTGATGATGGAGGAAAGTCCATCGTATTGTTCCAGTGTGTTTGTAGCACAGGTCCAGTGTCCAAGGGGCCATAGGAAGGGGAGCAAAGGCAGTTCAAGGTGGACAAGGTGACAGTGTGGGACACAAGGGGGATGTTAGAAATGGGGTCTTTGATTGCCAGTCAGTTTACCCCCTGTTCAAGCAAGGACCCTTACTCTAGTCAGGGTAAGTTACACACAATCCAAATTATCCTCTGCCCTCCCTCTGGTAGCTTGGCACTGAGCAGTCAGGCTTAACTTATAAGGCAATATGAAAAGTATTTGTGCAATAAATCATGCAATAACACAGTAGAACACCACAACAATACACCACACAGTGTTTAGAAAAATATATAATACATATCTCATAAGATGCGGGTCAAAACGATTAAGGTGCAACAAGTAAAAGTTGAAGTATCACTATAAAAATGATATTAAGTGTCTTTAGTCTCTAAAAAAGCAACAAGTGTCTCTTGCAAGCACAAAGTACCTGGTTTGCGTTCAAATTCTTCGCAAGGGACCGCAGAGGAGGAGATGCGTGGAAAACAGGGAGGTGTGGGGCGATTTTTCCGGCGCACACAGACGATGCATTGTTGATTTTCACGCAGGTAAGGCTTTGCGTTGATTTCCGGCACGTGTACTTGGATCCTCTTCGGGTTGCGGGGTTTTCGGATTCCATGCGTTGAAATCCGGTGCTTGAAGAACAAAGTCACGGGGCTGCGTCGATCTGGTGGGAGATGCGCGGAAATTTCTACCGCACGGCAGGCGCTGCATCAATTCCTCTCCGGAAGTCAGGCTGCGCATTACGGCTTGTCTTTGCGTTGATCCAATGGGCCGCGCATCGAATTTCCGGTCACAATGCTGGTGATGAGTCGATCTTTTCCTTGCAGAGTTGGGCTGTGTCATTCCCGTTCAGCATGCAGTGATTTTCTCACAGTGATGCATGCTGTCCGGCGTTTTTTGCAGGCTGTGCATTGATTTTTCACCGCACAAGGAGTTCTTTGCAGTGATGAAGTCTTTTGCCCCTTAGACTTCAGGGAACAGGTGGCAAGCTCTATCCAAGCCCTTGGAGAGCACTTCTCAGCACAGCCAGAGAGCAGCAAGGCAGCAAGGCAAAAGCAGGGCAGCAGTTCTTTGCAGAAAAGCAATCAGGTGAGTCCTTTGGGCAGCCAGGCAGTTCTTGGCAGGTTGCAGGTTCTGGTTCAGGTTTTTTTCTCCAGGATGTGTCTGTGAAGTAGAAGTGTCTACCTTAGAAGTGTTCGAGTTGGTAGGACAGAGGCCCTGTTTAAATATCCTAATGTGCCTTTGAAGTGGGGGGAGACTGCAAAGAGTGGCTTAGAAATGCCACGGATCCCCTTTCAGTTCCATCCTGTCTTCCAGGGTCCCAGTAGGGGGTGTGGCAGTCCTTTGTGTGAGGGCAGGCTACTGTCCTTTGACATGTAAGTGTTAGGCCCTCTGCCCTCCCAGCCCAGGAAGACCTATTCAATATGCAGATGTGTGCAAGTGTGACTGAGCATCCTGTGTTTGGGGTTTGTCTGAGTGAATGCACAAGGGAGCTGTCAACTAAACCTAGCCAGACGTGGATTGTAAGGCACAGAAGGATTTAAGTGCAGGAGTTTTATACTACCAGGACATATAGAACACACATTCCTACCTTTTACCTACATAGCACCCTGCCCTATGGGCTACCTAGGGCCTACCTTAGGGGTGACTTATATGTAGAAAAAGGGGAGTTTAGGGTTTGGCATGTACTTTTAAATGCCAAGTCGAGTTGGCAGTGAAATAGCACACACAGGAACTGCAGGGGCAGGCCTGAGACAGGGTTAGGGGGCTACGTATGTGGTTGGCACAACCAATGCTGCAGCCCACTAGTAGCAATTAATTTACAGGCCCAGGGCACATGTAGTGCACTTGAGTAAGGACTTACAAGTAAATTATAGAAGCCAATCGCTATGAGCCAATGTCACCATGTTTTAAGGAGAGAGCATATGCACTTTAGCACTGATTAGCAGTGGTAAAATGCGAGAGCCCTAAAGCCAGCAAAAATGAGGTCAGAAGAAGAGGAGGAGGAAGGAAAATTGTGTGGGGGTGACCCTGCAGAAAGTCCATTTCCAACATATCCCCCTTCCAGCCTAAAGCCAGGGTAGGCTAATCAACACTCTGATGGACTTCCCTGCTTACGGAGATAGAACATGGACAATGGGCCACTACTGCAGGGGCACTTGCCAGTTCTACGCCTTTCTGAACTCAGTGAGGCTCCGCTGCCTATACTCTCTAGGGACACTGAACTGACCCATGGGAAATCCTTTCCCTCATCTGAGGACCCCATCTGTGAAGCTCCTAACTTTAATTTGCCCACAGATGCAGGCAGTACCACCATTGCCAACAAAGTGATGTGGACCATTCAACCCCTTGGGTCTGACTTCTGTCCCCAACCCAGGGAAAACTCTGTCCACAAGGGCAGTAACCAAAATATGCCACTGACAGCTGTCAGTGTCAGGAGCCAGGCCCCAGACCATCCACTGCTAAGTGGAGACCCTGAGTGGGGCCTTTGGATGAGCTTCTTCTCCAGCTGGGGGGCTGGTAGGGAGCTCCTAAGGGGCTCCTGAGGAACCACAGAATGGGGGGAAGTAGCCCCAGGGGTCTTGTACCCCTTCTCCACTCTACCTCCCACCAGTTCAGGTGTGGTTCCCTGACACTGGTCACTCAGCCCAGGGTCGGTACCCTGAGACTGAACAGGGGACAAGGGTGAGTCCTTCCTCACCTTGGCCCTCCCTTGGGACTTCCGTGCCCTCCTATGAGGTGTGGTACTGCCAGACAACTGAACTGTCAGGGCACCCTTAGGGGTCAACCCTCTCAGCTCTCCTGACGCTATGGGTCACTAATTCCCCAGAATGCAGTCAATGGGCTGCTTGGGACTGACTATGACCCGTCTCTGGGTCACCTCCCCACCCCACCCCACTCCACGGACACCAGGGCAATGGGGCGGAAGAAATCCTCCCCATGGGCTGGAGTCACCCTACACACCTGGCCGGTGCACTGCTCTAGTGAAACTAGTCTCCCAACCATCATGGTAAGACTAGCCCCAGCATCCCTCAGAGCGGTGACTGGGAACCCATTCACTCCCACCTGGTGGAAATGACAACTGCCAACCTCAGGGATTACCAGCTTACCCTCTGAGCCTATCTCCCAACCGAAGGAGATGAAGGCATGGTCTACGACCTGCCCCTGGGGACTACTTTCCCCTAAGGCCACATTGGCCACCCCTGTAGAGGTCCCCACCAGTTGGTGATTTCTTTGGACAGACGAGTCCCCCTTCCTGTGTCCTAGCTTGGAACACTCAAAGCAGCGGGTTTGGGAATGGGATGCTTTGGGCCACCGCCCACCAGAACCACCACCCTGTTTCTCAGAGGGGGCATGGGAACCCTTTCCTCCCCCCTTATTCTGGGACTTGTCTGGGTCATCTTTAACTGCATCCTCACTTAGCTGGGAGAACCAGAACCACCCTTATTGAGGTCACTCACAGGTACCTTTTTGGATACTCTGGTGCTGGTCCAGAGGTCCACCTCCTCAGCAAGCTTCCTGGGACCAGTCAGCTTACTGTCTTCTAAGTGCTGGCGCAACTCTGTAAAACAGACACTGAGTATATGCTCCCTCAAAATCAAATCATATAATCCTGTGTAATCATTTACTATCCTGCCAAGCACCCATTAATTCAGTGCCTTATTGAAGAAATCAAAACAGTCGGCCCAAGTTTGTGTGGAGAGTTTGGTGCTGTCCCTGAACCTCTGCCGGTATTTCTCAGGAGTCAGCCCAAACTTGGCAAGTAAAGCGGCTTTCATGAGTGCATATACATTTTGATCTTTTGGATCTAGTGTAAGAAGTATGTCCCTCCCCAATACTGGTACATAAAACCACAAGGCCACCCCCCATTGCTCCTAAAAGACCCCATGAGCCCTTAGTGCAACTTCATAAGCAGACAACCACTTATCAATGTCATCTCCCGCCACATAACTTGGCACTACACTTTTGGGTATACAAACCTTCCTTTCTCCAACATGTCCTGCATGTATGCTTCCACCATCACTGCTGGACTCAGACTGCATCACCTTGATATCCAGCTCCTTGAGACCCAGCGTATGAGCCAACAAAAGGCTCTTTTCTGCCAAGGCTCTCTCAGCTGCAGCCTTAGCTTGTTTGGTTGTTCTTTCGGCTTCAGCCTCAGCTCTCCTCTCCTCTGCCACTCTTTGAGCTTTCCTTTCCTCTGGTTCTATGTTTAACTTTGCCAATTGCAATTGAAATTCTCTCTCCTCCCTCCTTTCCTCTGCAGTCAGGCCCTGGCTAGAGACACTGCTCCCTGGTTGAGCAGGGGGCACAATCGCAGTAGTAACATCCTTCAATAGTGGCAAAAAATCCTCTGAGGGTCCATCCTTTGAACTCTCCTCCTCACATCCTCATCAAAATGGGCTTCTCCCCATGCCCTCAGCGCCATTTGGAATGCCCCAGTTCTGCAGGCACTTTGGGTAGGTACCCCCATATCCTTGCAGAACCCCTTCAGCTGTTTAACAGTATAGCCGTCATTACAACCCTGGTGGTCGGTGATAAAGCGGCAGTAATGCCGCCAACAGGCCAGCAGTAATAAATATGAAATGATGACTATAGGAAAGTACCATCTTACCTGCCATGTTGCCCCCATTTTTACATGTATGCCAGTTTGTTTTTGCCCGTCTCATTGGGATCCTGCTAGCCAGGACTCCAGTGCTCATAGTTTATGGCCTGAATGTGTATACCTGTGTAGTGACTAACTGACTCCCTGAGGCTCTGCTAACCAGAGCCTCAATGCTTATGCTCTCTCTGCCTTTAAATTTGTCACTATAGGCTAGTGACCACTTTTACCAATTTCAATTGGCACACTGGAACATCCTTATAATTCCCTAGTATATGGTACCTAGGTACCCAGGGTATTGGGGTTCCAGGAGATCCCGATGCACTGTAGCATTTCTTTGGCCACCTATAGGGAGCTCAGACAGACCTTTACACAGGACTGCCACTGCAGCCTGAGTGAAATAATGCACACGTTATTTCACAGCCATTTTCACTGCACTTAAGTAACTTATAAGTCACCTATATATCTGACCTTCACTTGCTGAAGGTTAGATGCAAAGTTACTAAGTGTGAGGGCACCCTTGTACTAGAAAAGTTGCCCCACATAGCTCAGGGCCATTTCCCCAGACTTTGTGAGTTCGGGGACACCATTACACGCGTGCACTACATATAGGTCAATACCTATATGTAGCTTCACAGTGGTAACTCCGAATATGGTCATGTTAAATGTCTAAGATCATGTAATTGTCCCCCCATGCCAAATCTGGTATTGGGTGCCAATTCCATGCATCCCCAGGGCTCCACTATGGACCCTGGGTACTGCCAAACCAGCTCTCTGGGGTTTTCTCTGCAACTACCGCTGTTGCCACCCCACAGACAGTGTTCTTCCCTCCTGGGGTCTGGGCAGCCCTGTCCCAGGAAGGCAGAACAAAGAATTTCCTCTGAAAGAGGGTGTTACACCCTCTCCCTCGGAAATAGGTGTTAAAGGCTGGGGAGGGGTAGCCTCTCCCATCCTCTGGAAATGCTATGAAGGGCACAGATGGTGCTCTCCTTGTATAAGCCAGTCTACACCAGTTTAGGGAACCCCCAGTCCCTGCTCTGGCGCAAAGAAAAGGGGAGTGACCACTCCCCTGTCCATCACCACCCCAGGGGTGGTGCCCAGAGCTCCTTCAGTGTGTAGCAGACCTCTGCCATCTTGGATTCAGAGGTGTGAGGGCACTCTGGAGGCCTCTGAGTGACCAGTGCCAGCAGGTGACGTCAGAGACCCCTCCTGATAGGTGCTTGCTTGACTAGGTGGCCAATCCTCCTCTGAGAGCTATTTAAGGTCTCTCCAGTGGGCTGTTCCTCAGATAACGACTTACAAGAATTCATCAGAGTTCCTCTGCACCTCTCTCTTTGACTTCTGCCAAGGATCAATCGCTGACTGCTCCAGGACGCCTGCAAAACTGCAACAAAGTAGCAAGAAGTCTACCAATGACATTGTAGCACCTAATCTTGCTGGCTTTCTCAACTGTTTCCTGGTGGTGCATGCTTTGGGGGCTGCCTGCCTTCATCCTGCCCTGGAAGCCACGAATAAATCTCCTGTGGGTCAACAGAATCTTCCCCCGCTTCATCAGGTACCAAACTTCAGCATCACCGGTTCTCTGGGAACCCTCTCATCCTGACGAACGTGGCCCCTGGAACACAGGTGGTGAACCCAAGTGACACAGACTGTCCAGTGGTCCAACTGTCCAAATTTTGAGGATGGTAAGTCCTTGCCTCCCCTCTCCAGACAGTAATCCTGTGCACCGCGTGAACTGCAGCTACAATGGCTTCTGTGCACATTTGCACCAAATCCTGCAAGCACAGCCAAGCCTAGGTCCCCAGCACTCTGTTCTGCGATGCTCAGTTCCCTGAGTTGATCTCCGGTGTCTTGGACCCTCTTTTGCAGTGTTGAGACAACCACTGTGTTTAGACTTCTTGAACCTGTGTTCAAGGACTTCTGTGGGTGCTACATTCTTGTGCATGGGCTCTCTACATTGCTGAGGCCCCCCTCTGTCTCTTCTCCCAAGTAGGCGACAGCCTGGTCCTTCTTAGGGCCCAGACAGCACCCTTTGTCTTCAACTGCAACTCTTACAACTAGCAAGGCTTGTTTGCGATATTTCGCCAAGGAAACAACTCTGCTTCCTGCAGCACTCTGTGGGACATCTTCTGCACAAAGGAGAAGTTCCTAGCACCTTTCGTTGTTGCAGAATCTTCAGCTTCTTCCATCCATAAGCAGCCATTTTGCCCCTTTATCCGGGATTTAGTGGGCTCCTGCCCCCCTGAACACTTTTGCAACTCTTGGACTTGGTCCCCTTCCTTTGCAGGTCCTCAGGTCCAGGAATCTGTCTTCAGTGCTTTGCAGTCTGTTGTGGTCTTTGCAAAATCTTCTATCATGACTTTAGTGTGTTTCTGGGGAACTGGTAGTACTTTACTCCTACTTTGCAGGGTCTTGGGCTGGGGTATTTTGGACACCCTTAGTGTTTTCTTACACTCCCAATGATCCTCTACACACTACACAAGCCTAGGGGTCCATTCGTGGTTCGCATTCCACTGTCTTAGTATATGTTTTTTTTTGCCCCTAGGCCTATTGCATCCTATTGTATTCTACAGTGTTTGCACTACTTTCTGACTGCTTTACTTACCTGATTTTTTTTTTGTGTGTATATTTTTTGTATTTTACCTACCTCCTAAGGGAGTATATCCTCTGAGATATTTTTGGCACATTGTCACTAAAATAAAGTACCTTAATTTTTTGTAACTCTGAGTATTGTCTTTCTTATGATATAGTACCTAGATGATATAAGTGGTATAGTAGGAGCTTTGCATGTCTCCTAGTTCAGCCTTTGCTGCTCTGCCATCACTACCTCTATCAGCCTAAGTTGCGAGAACACTACTAATCTACTAATAAGGGATAACTGGACCTGGCACAAGGTATAAGTACCATTGGTATCCACTATAGGCCAGGCCAGCCTCCTACAATGACCAAGATGGCAGCCGCTCAGACAACTACTTTAACACACCGACCGCCAGGGCGAAACCAACAGGCACCACAGCGGTAATCACCAACAGCCAGGCGGAAGACAATGTACTGCCCACCGTATAATGAGAGTCCAATCCACCACCTTTTCGTGGTCGGTACCAATGATATCAAAAGCCCGGCAGAAGCACTGCACAGAAAGGAAACTAGTCACCTCTGGACACTCAAGGAAGAACCACGCCACCATGGAGCCCGAGTTGCATGTCTTCCCCATGATCTTGTACCTTCTGCTCCACTATGAACACCAACGCCAGCAAAGACGACCACAGTGAGTACTGCTGCCTAGCACACAGGGGAGAGGGGAGGAAAAAGAGAGTGAAAAACACACACAACACGCAACACCCCCACTCCACCCCAATACCATACACACAAGCAGATGCAGTAAGAAAACATATTCACCCCGTAACCCTCAGGACAAATACTATAGTGTAAAAAGGCTGTGATCAGATACATATAGGTGAAATTTGTGCATCCAAATCAAAAAGTATATACATATTTACTATGTAAGGGGCACTGCCCAGTCCTCAATGTTTGTGGGCAACAGGGCCACTCACAAAGTCCAAGGCCCAACCTCACTCCTGCAACATCATGGAGAGAACACTGCAGGGGCACCAGGTCTGAAATAGACAGGCACCTCAGGGGGATGAGGAATGGGGGGCACCTCAGCCTAAAGATGGAACACCACTGGTCTTGGAGGGGGCAACATGCCCTGTGCTTTGTCCTGGGGAGTGCAAGCCCACACTATCTGTAGTGGGTGATTTGCCCACATGCTTTGGAGGGGGCAACATGCCCTGTACTTGGGCTTGGGGAGTGCAAGGCCACAGTCTCTCAACTGGGTGACTTGACCACCGATTTGTCCTGAGGAGTGCAAGGACACAGTCTCTCTAGTGGGTGACTAATGAGTGGATGGCTTCTCCACTGGTTCTGGGGGAGGCATTGTGCCCAGTGAGCTTCATCCTGTGGAGGATGTGGTGAGTGGATGTTTTCTTCCAATTGTTCTGGAGGGGGCATTGTGCCCAGTGAGCTTCATCCTGTGGAGGATGGGGTGAGTGGATGGCTTCCTCCACTGGTTCTGGAGGGGGCATTGTGCCCAGTGAGCTTCATCCTGGGAAGGATGGGGTGAGTGGATGGCTTCTTGCACTGGTTCTGGAGGGGGCATTGTGCCCTGTGATGCAGATCTTGGGGAGTGCAAGGACACAGTCTCTCACCTGGGTGTCAGACCCACAGGATTTTCACGGGCCAGGCCGCACAACAGCCCATGGATACAGGACTACACACTGTCCACCGGCGGTGATGGCTGCTCAGTGGTGGCAGTGGTGGTGCTAGTGTCGGTGCTGGCAGTGGTGGGGGAGGCTCCCGCCCATCCCCTGCAGCCTTGGACGGCTGCTCACTGGGGGTGCTGCTGCTGGCAGTGGTGCTGGTGGGGGTGCTAGCAGTGGTGGGGGACGCTCCAGCCCATCCTCTGCAGCCTCGGATGGCTGCCCACTAGGGCTGCTGCTGCTGCCAGTAGTGGTGATGGTGGTGCTGGCAGTGGTGGGGGGAGGCTGCAGCCCTTCCCCTGCAACCTCGGACGGCTGCCCACTGGGGCTGCTGCTGCTGGCAGTGGTGCTGGTGGCAGTGCTGTGGGCGGTGCTTGCAGTGGTGGGTGGGCTCCAGCCCTACCCCTGCAGCCTCGGACGGCTGCCCACTGGGGCTGCTGCTGTTGGCAGTGGTGCTGGTGGCGGTGGGGGTGGTGGTGCTGGTGGCGGTGCTATTAGTGGTGGGGGAGACTTCAGCCCTTCCACTGCAGCCTCGGACGGCTTCCCACTGGGGCTGCTGCTGCTGGCAGTGGTGCTGGTGTTGGTGCTGGTGGCTGTGCTAGCATTGGTGGTGGGAGGCTCCAGCCCATCTCCTGCAGCCTCAGATGGCTGAACCACCATGGTTGGTGGTGGGGGCTCCGACTGAGTCCCAGCACCAGGCCTCTTGCCATTTTTGCCTGCTAGAGCAGGCCCCTTGCCCCTCCTGCCAGCAGCTGGGGATGGCTCCTTCCTCCTTCTAGCAGCAGCTGGGGACATCTCCTTGCACTTCCTCTCAGCAGCCGGGGATTGATCCTTGCCCTCCCTTTTACCAGCTGGGGTTGCCTTCTTGCTCTTCTTTGCAGCAGCTGGGGGTGCCTCCGTCACCTTCCTCGCAGCAATTGGTGCAGGCACCATATCAGTGTGGCTGCCTGGTGCCCGGGACCCTCTCCCACCTGGTGTAGCTGTGGAAACTTCTGTGCCCCTGGATTCTGGGGCTGAGGTGCTGGGCTGGGTTCAGACCATCCTGGCCTGACATGAGGGATGGGGTGGGACAGCTAGGGAAGAGGTCAAAAGTGAAGAGTAAAAGCGTCTTAGGGACATTGGGGTGGGAAGAGGGAGATGGTTTGGGAGTGGAGGTAGAGGGAGTGGTTGTAGGAGTTGTCTGTGTGCTCTGTTTGGGTGCAGGTGCATGGGCTTGAAGCTGTCGTGAGGTGGATGGCTGTTGGGTGTCTGAGTGCTTGCGTTTGTGTACTTTGAGTTGAGGGGGCACAGACACAGTGGGAGAGGATACAGGGGACTTGTGCATGGAAGTGGGGGTGGTGATTGCCAGTGACGGGGGTGTGCTGATAGGTGTGCTGGTGATGGGTGTAGTTGATGAGGATGTAGTGCATGCAGGTGTGAGTGTAGATGCAACTGGGATGGAGGTGGATGAGGAGGAGGAGGGGCCACAGTGGAGGCAGTGGATGTTGGTGTGTCTTCATCTGGATGGTGTTTGTGTGAGTACCTGTGGGATAAAGTGTGGTGCTTGTGTTTGCCATGTCCACTCTTGTGTGTTGTCCTGAGTGCATGCTCATCTGACTGTGTGCTTGGGAGAGGTTGGGGTTGAGGATAATGGGATTGGTTAGAGGAAGTTGGAGGGGGGAGGCTAAAAACAGGGACAGTGGCTGCCATCAGAGAGGAGGCCAGAGCCTGGATTGGTCTATGTTGGGCTACCATGCCAATGTGAAAGCCCTCCAAGAATGCATTTGTCTGTTGCATTTGGGCTGCCAGCCCCTGGATGGCATTCACAATGGTTGACTGCCCAACAGAGATGGATCGCAGGAGATCAATAGCCTCCTCACTCAGGGCAGCAGGGCTCACTGGGGCACAGCCTGAGGTTGCTGGGGCGAAAGAGATGTCCAGCCTCCTGGGTGAGCGGCCACGGGAAACACGCTGAGGGGGCTGCTAGGAGGGCGGTGCTGGTACGGGGGTGGCAGATGTACCTGTAGCTGGGGTGGGCACAGAGGTGTCCGCCACCACCAGGGAGCTTCCATCGGAGGAGGAATCCATGTCCGAACTGTCCCCTCCTGTCTATGCCGTGGTGCTCCCCTCGCTCTCCATCCCACTGGTGCCCTCATCGCCGGTGGATTCTGCATCCTGGGCCCTGTGGGATGCAGCTCTCTCCATCGCCAGTGCCTCAGCTCCTCTGCCAGATGATGCTAATGCACATAAGGACAGGATGACACAACAAAAAGGGGGGAAAGAGAGAAAGGATACACTTGGTCAATGGCGGCAACAACACCACAGTTGGCGTACATGACACACACACAGTGAACAGCCCTATTCACTATGCAAGTCACAGTCACAATGCTAGTTACCAGCCCATTAATAGGGACATCTACCACGAATTGCAGCAAACCTGAGACCCACAGAACCCTGCCCAGGAGGGATGCCTACTAGCTTGGTTGGAGGTATTTTACATCAGAACCCTGCCCAACATGGGGCCTACTCAATGTCAGGCCTGACCTAGGGGCACCAACAGGCCCACATCCCCCACCCGCATACCAGCCCACTAGGCGCAAGTAGTATATTGGGGCACTGTACTCACCCCCTGGTGGCTGCTGTGATGCCCCCGAGCACCCATCCAGCTCTGGATACACCACCGCAAGTATGCGGGCCATCAGGGGGGTTAGGGTTTGACAGGCACCCCTTCCTCGTTGGGAGGCCATCCCCAGCTGGGCCTCTGCCATCTTCCATGCCCAGCGTCTCAGGTGTTCCCACCGTTTGTGACAGTGGGTGCTCCGCCTGCTGTAGACCCCAAGGGTCCGCACGTCCTCAGCGATGGCATGCCATATACCCATTTTCTGATGGGCCCTGACCTACAGGGAAATGGACATAGGGAAAGATATTAGTCCGACCCTCCTGCCTGTTATACTCATGGCCCACCATGCCCCTTACCATCCCCATTAGCACAGACATGGCCCACCATACATGCAGCATGCTGCCCTGGGTCCATCCACCACCCCCCGTACATTAGGCCTTCACACACAGCACTCCATGAATTCCCGACCCATGCATCGTACTCACGGTGTACTCACCTGTTGGTCTGGAGGCCCATATAGCAGTCGGTACTGGGGTAGGACCCCATCCACCAGTCGCTCCAACTCTGCCGAGGTGAAGGCAAGGGCCCTTTCTCCAGTGACAAGAGCCATTGTCAGTTCCAGACACAGGTCATAGCAGCACTTGCAGTGTAGGTCCTCTACTGTTAAAGATCAGGTAGCAAGTGAGTGAACAGATAGAATTTCTATGCAATGGGACATATGCCCAACATTATTGGGGCAAATGATGCTACACATACAGCATTTGTCTCCACCCCTCCGGTGAAATTAACAGGTGTCCAGAAATCGAGCTTTCACTCGATGAATGTGCAGATGGTGTGCCTAGCGGACCAGTACATCTCCCACATCAATGCAAAATATCCTGGGTCTGTGCATGATGCCTTTATCCTGAGGAATAGCAGCATCCCATGTGTAATGGCTCAACTCCAGAGGCACAGTGTGTGGCTAATAGGTGAGCCCTGGTTCCCACCCAGTGGATGTTGGTGTATGGGTCTGGTGTGGGCCCTAAGGGTTGGTGTGTGGCTAACAGTTGTCCCTCGATATTTGCAGGTGACTCTGGTTACCTCAACCTCTCATGGCTACTGAACCTTGTGAGGAATTCCAGGACAAGGGCAAAGGAATGTTAAAATGCGGCACATGGGCAAACAAGAAGAATTAGAGAGAGGACCTTTGGTCTCCTGAATGCCAGGTTTTGTTGCCTCCATCTAACAGGTGGATCCATGTACTACTCACCCAAGAAGGTCTGCCAGATCATCGTGGCATGCTGTATGTTGCACAACCTTGCCTTACGTGGCCAGGTTTCTTTTCTGCAGGAGGATGAGGCTGGAGATGGCCGTGTAGAAGCAGTGGACACAGTTAACAGTAAAGATGAGGACACAGAGGCAGAGGATGAGGACAACAGAAGTGCAATAATTTGTCAATACTTCCAATGACACACAGGTAAGACAGTGTAACTTCACATTTAATTGACAGTTTTGTGTTTGACATTGTCACTGGCAGGCTGATTTTCCCACTTCTATGGCCACTCACTGTAGCCTTTGGCATTACTGTTTGCAGATATTTCTGCCCAACTATCGCTCCTGGTGTGTTGACTACAGCCAACTACAGGTCATTCCTATGTAAACATTTCTGTACAGTTGATTTTCAATGTTTAAACCTTGCTTAACAAATACATATTTAAATCATTTGACACACTCCATACTTTTTTTCAAAGGATGTTAATTTACATTCTAAGAGGTAGAGGGGATGTGTAATGGGTTGGGGGGATGGTGAAGGAAAGTCCAGGTTGGAGTCCAGTCTATTTGTATCAAAGGTGATTTGTCCAAGGGGGCATAGGAAGAGGAGCAATGGCAGTTCAAGGTTGACAGGGTGACAGAGTGGGACTCAAGGGTGACAATCGGGAAAATCATATTTCCTAGTGGTGGTCATAGCAATAGGCTCTGCCCTCTGCCTGGATCGCAGGGAACGTTTTCGGGGTGGTCCACCTTCTGCAGGGGGAGGGGTGCTGGTGGCCTGTGGTTCCTGTAGCAGGGACTTCTGTCCACTAACGTCAGCAGAGGTGGAGGGCTGTTGATCGGTTTGGCTAGTGGCAGAGGCCTGCTGGTGTGCCACTGCCTCCCTCATAGTGTTGGCCATGTCTGCCAGCAACACTGCAATGGAGACCAGGGTGGTGTTGATGTCCTTCACGCCCTCTCTGATGCCCAGGTACTGTCCCTCCTGCAGCCACATGTTCTCCTGCAACTTCTCCAGTATCTGGCCCATCTTCTCCTGGGAATGGAGGTATGCTCCCAGGATCACAGTGAGTGCCTCCTGGAGAGTTGTTTCCCTCGGCCTGTCCTCCCCCTGTCAGACAATTCAAACTACACACACCTGACACCCATACAAACACCACACCCCCACACCATTATAAAACACACACCCACATTACCCACAACCCTTTACCATTACAAGCAATTGCCAGCAGGGAGAAACAACAAGAGCGCCCACACATCAAGAGCCACATACCACCGTCACATATACACCGCCCATGCATCTCCACAACACATACCCCAACACATAACCCTACACAACCTGAGCCACACCACTCACACAACACCCATGGCACCACAACAACACCCCAGATCCTCTGAGGAGGAGCTAAGGGTCATGGTTGAGGAAATCATCTGGGTAGAGCCATGGCTATTTGGATCACAGGTGCAGCAGATATCCATTGCGAGGAAGATGGAGCTATGGTGGAGAGTCGTGGACAGGGTCAACGCCGTTGGACAGTACCCCAGAACAACGGATGACATCAGGAAGAGGTGAAATGACCTACGGGGGAAGGTACGTTCCGTGGCAGCAAGACACCAACTAGCTGTATAGAGGACTGGCGGTGGACCCCCACCTCCTCCCCCACAACTAACAACATGGGAGGAGTAAGTCTAGGCAATCATGCATCCTGAGGGCCTGGCAGGAGTAGGAGGAGGGCTGGACTCTGGTAAGTCAACTCTATACTATTTCTATCACCCCCCTACCTGCATTCCATCACATACTCCCATCCCCCCACAGAAGATGCACACAGTGATGACAGCATCTCTGCTTGCCTGGATGAGGATGACGAACCTGGCCCATCAGGGACCTCCAGTCGGTTACCCAGGCACAGTCACACACCACCACAGAGCCTCCCCCCTCAGTAAACACCACCACAGCACCCACCCAGCGGGCCCATACCTCTGTCCCCAGGACACGTCAATCAGCAGTGTGTCCACCACTACAGGGACCCCAGGGTACCCCACAAACACAGGACAATTAGGGACCTGCGGTCAGGGGCAGTGGGCACACGGTTCAGGGGACAGAGGCACAGGACAACAGGGAAGCTGGGAGGACTGCTGTGCGCCAGGGGAGGACAGGCCCAGGGAACCGACTCTCCAGGAGGCTCTCACTATGATCCTGGGAGCATACCAACATTCCTAGGATACGCTGGGCCAGATCATGGACAAGTTGCGGGAGAACATGTGGCTGCAGGAGGGGCAGTACCTGGGAATCAGGGAGGACTTGAAGTCCATTAACACCACCCTGGTCTCCATTGCAGTGTTGCTGGCAGACATGGCCAACATTATAAGAGAGGCAGTGTCACACCAGTTGGCCCCTGCCAGTAGCTAGACTACTGAACAGCCCTCCACCTCCGCTGCCACTAGTGGACAGGAGGCCCTGCCACAGGACTCACAGGCCACCAGCAATTCCCCTGCAGAAGAAGAACCACCCTGCAAACGTTCCCTGTGATCCAGGCAGATGCCAGAGACTATTGCCAAGACCCCCGCCAGGAAATAAGACGCTCCTGAATGTCACCCTTGTGTCCCACTCTGTCACCCTGTCCACCTTGAACTGCCATTGCTCCACTTCCTATTCCCCCTTGGCAATGCACCTGTGCTACAAATAGACTGGACTCTACCCTGGACTTTCCTCCATCATCAACCCAGCCCATTGCACCTGCCCCTCTACTTCTTAGCACTTAAATAGACACCCTTTGAAAATATACAAGTAGGGAGTATGTCAAATGATTTAAGTATGTAATCGTTTAACAAGGTTTAAACATTGCAATTCAACTGTACAGTAATGTATACATAGGAAAGACCTGTAGTTACCTGCAGTGAACACACCAGGAGCAATAGTGGGGCACCAATATTTGCATATAGAAATGCCAAAGGGTACAGTTAGTGACCATAAAAGTAGGAAGTCACAGCCTGCCAGTGACAATGTCAAACATTAAACTGTCAATGAAATGTCAAGCCACACTGTCTTACCTGTGTGTCATTAGAAGTATTGACATATCACTGCAGTTCTGTTGTCCTCATCCTCATCCTCATCCCCTGCCTCCTCATCTTCACTCTCCACAGGGTCCACAGCTGCCACACGGCCATCTCCAGCCTCTTCCTCCTGCAGAAAAGGCACATGGCGTCTCAAGGCAAAGTTGTGAAACATACAGCATGCCACGTTGATCTGGCAGACCTTCTTAAGTGAGTAGCACAGGGATCCACCTGTTAGATGGAGGCACAGAAATCTCACCTTCAGGTTTCCCAAATGTACGTTCAAGTATCCTTCTTGTTCGCCCATGTGCCTCATTGTAACGTTTCTCTGCCCTTGTCCTGGCATTTCTCAGAGGGGTCAGTAGCCATGAGAGGTTGGGGTAACCAGAGTCACCTGCAAATATCGAGGGACAACTGTTAGACACACACTAACCCTTATGACCCACACCATACCCATACACCAACATCCACTGGGTGGGAACCAGGGCCCAGCTATTAGCCACACACGGTGCCTCAGTAGTTGGGCCATTGCATTTGGGATGCTGCTAATCTTCAGGGTAAAGGCATCATGCACTGACCCACTATACTTACCCTTGACATGGGAAATGCACTGGTCCGACCAAACACACCATCTGCACATTCATCGAGTGAAAACCTTTTTGATTTCTGAAGACCTGTTCATTTTGTCAGGGGGACAAATGCTATATGTGTTCCATCAATAGCCCCAATTATGTTGGGGATATGTCCCATTGCATAGACGTCATCCTTCACTGTTGCCAAATTCTCCACCTAGGGGAAAACAATGTAGCTGCACATGTGTTTAATCAGGGCCGACAACACTCTTGTCAGCATTATTAAGAACATTGGCTGCGACATTCCTGCTACCAAGCCCACTGTCACTTGGAAAGAACCAGTTGCCAAGAAATGGAGCACAGGTAGGACTTCCACAAGAGAGGGGATCCCAGTGGGGTGAAGGATAGCAGATATCAGGTCAGGCTCCAATTGGGCACACAGTTCTGTGACTGTGGCCCTGTCAAGAATACAGATGAGTGTTATGTGCCTGTCCTACATTGTTGGGAAGTTCACCAGGGGTCTGTACACAGGGGGATGTCTCCATCTCCTACTCATCTGCAGTGGTTGCAATCTGTGGGGCAAAAGAGTGAGGAGCCGGTCATTCTCTGTACATTGTAACCACTACAGTTCAATGCATTACATGATTTTAATAAATCATCTGTGGCATATGTTCTGAATGTACAATTGTGAACTGTGAGACATTTAGGATCCATGGCCTGCCCCCCCTGAAATTGTGTCTGCCTGTCCTGTATGGAGGGACAGGTGGAAGTGAGGTAATTTCGCTGACGTTGTGCGCTGTTGCGGGAGGCGGCGGGGAACCGCCGTGCAACTCCTTATTGGTTATCATTGGGCCCTATCGGGTACAGTGGCCAATGGTGATGTACACCGGCGGTGACGGTATGCACAGCCGCTGATGTCACCACCATTCTCTATCTGTACACCCACTTGCTACCTGACCTTCAACAGAAGAGGGCCTACACTGCAAGTGCTGCTGTGACCTGTGTTTGGAACCTACCATGGCTCGTGTAACTGGAGAAAGGGCCCCTGCCTTCACCTCAGCGGAGTTGGAGATACTGGTGGATGGGGTCCTACCCCAGTACGGACTGCTGTATGGGCCTCCAGACCAACATCTGAGTACCCTGTGAGCGCGATGTATGTGGCATGAATGCATGGAGTGGGGTGTGTTAAGGCTTCGTGTTGAGGGGGTTGTTGGATGGGCCCTGGGCAGCGTGCAGCATTTATGCTGGGCCATGCATGTGAGTAAGGGGAATGGAAACGGGTATGGCGGGCCAAGAGTGTAACAGGCAGGACGGTCTAACTAATACCTTTCCCTGTGTATATTTCCTCTGCAGGTCAGTGCCCATCAAAAAAACTGTATATGGCCTGCCATCGCCAAGGAAGTGCGGACCCTGGGGGTATACGGCAGGCAGAGCACCCAATGTCGGAAACGGTGGGAGGATATGAGTCCCTGGGCACGGAAGACAGCTGAGGCCTAGCTGGTCATGGCCTCCCAAAGAGGAAGGGGTGCCTGTTAAACCCTGACACCCCCTGATTGCCCGCATACTGGCAGTGGCCTATTCGGAGCTGGATGGGCAGTTGAGGGCATCACAGCAGCTACAAGGGTGTGAGTACAGTGCCCATCCTCATTACTTACACTTACACCTGGTGGGGTGGTATCCGGGTGGGGAATGTGTGCTATGGGTGCCCCTAGGCCAGGCCTGGCATTGCAGTGTAGGTTCCATGTTGGGCAGTATTCTGATGTGAATTTCTTTCAACCTAGCTAGTAGGCATCCACTATTGCGCAGGGCTATGTGGGTTCCAGGTATACTGCAGTTGTCGGTATGTGCACCTCCCCATACCCTGGGGACTAGCATTGTTACTGGTAGTGCATTACCTAGTGCATAGGGCTATTCCCTGTGTGCAAGTGTGTTGCGTATGCCAATGGTGGTGTTGGTGCAGCAATTGACCAAATGTATCCTTTGTCCATTCCCCTTTTTGTTCTGTCATCCTGTCCTTATGTACATTAGCATTAACTGACAGAGAAGCAGAGGCACCGGCAACAAAGGGAGCGGCATCCCACTGGTCCCAGGAGGCAGAGTCCACCGACACTGAGGGCACCAGTGGGATGGAGGGCGAGGGGAGCTCCAAGGCGGAGACTGGAGGGGACAGTTCTGACACAGATACCTCCTCCGATGGAAGCTCCCTGGTGGTGGCTGGCGGACACCTCTGTGCCCATCCCAGCTACAGGTACAGCCACCACCCCCGTACCAGCACTGCCCTCCCAGCAGCCCCTCAGCGAGTTGCCCGTGCCCACTCACCCAGGAGGGTGGGCATTTCCTTGGCCCCATGCACCTCAGGTCCTGCCCTAGTGACCCCTGCTGCCCTGAGTGAGGAGGCTAGTGACCTCTAGCAATCCATCTCTTCTGAGCAGTCAACCATTGTGAATGCCATCCAGGGGCTGGCATCCCAAATGCAACAGACCAATACATTTCTGGAGGGCATTCACACTGGCTTGGTGGCCCAACAGAGATCAATCCAGGCTCAGGCCTCCTTTCTAATGGCAGCCATTGTCCCTGTTTCCACCCTCTCCCCTCCAACTTCTTCTACCCAGTCCAGCCATGCACACGTCCCCTGTGTCCTCTCCCACTGTGTCTGTGTCCCCCATCCCAAGGTACATAAATGAAAGCACTCAGACACTCAACAGCCATCCACCTCACAACATCATCCAGCCCATGCACCCAAACACAACAGACAGACACCTCCTACAACCAGTCCCTCTTCCTCCACTCCCAAACCGTCTCTCTCTTCCAGCCCCAATGTCCCTAAGAAGCTTTTACTCTCCACTGTTGATCTCTTCCCTACCCCTCACCCCCCCATCCTTCACGTCTGGCCAGGGTGTGTAAAACCCAGGCAAGCACCTCCGCCGCCCAGTCCACGGGCCCAGTAGTGTCCACAGAAACTCCTGGTGGGAAGGGATCCGGGGCACCAGGCAGCCACATGGAAAGGGTGCCTGTCCCAAGTGCTGCCAAGAAGGGCAAGGTGCAACCCCCAGCGTCTGAAAGGAAGGGAAAAATACCACCCCCAACTGCTGAAAGGAAGGGAAAGGTGCCACCCCCTGCTGCTGTAAGGAAGGGCAAGGAGGAATCCCCAGCTGCTGCCAGGAAGGGGAAGGAGGAATTCCCAGCTGCTGCCAGGAAGGGCAAGGGGTCTGCACTAGCAGGCATAAAAAACAAGCAGCCTGGTGCTGGAACTCAGTTTGAGTCCACACCACCAACCATGGTGGTGCAGCTGTCCGAGGCTGCAGGGAATGGGCTGGAGCCCACCCACCACCAGCTCCACCAGCAGCACCGCCACCAGCACCACCACCACCACCAGCAGCACCAGTGGGCAGCTGCCCGAGGCTGCAGGGGATGGGCTGAAGCCTCCCCCCACCACTACCAGCAGCAGCAGCACCACTGCCACCACTGAGCAGCCATCATCACCAGCAGGCAGTGTGTAGTCCTGTATCAATGGGCTGTTGTGGGGCCGGCTCCTGCAAATCCTGTGGGTATGACACCCAGCTGAGAGACTGTGACCTTGCAGTCCCCAAGACGGGTATCACAGGACACAATGCTCCCTCCAGAACCAGTGGAGATGCCATCCACTCACCCCATCCTCCCCAGGATGAAGATCACAGGGCACGATGCCCTCTCCACAACCAGTGGAGATGCCATCCACTCACCCCATCCTCCCCAGGATGAAGTTCACAGGACACAATGGGGGTTATTCCAACTTTGGAGGAGGTGGTAATCCGTCCCAAATGTGACGGATTTACCACCAGCCGTATTACGAGTTCCATAGGATATAATGGACTCGTAATACGGCTGGTGGTATATCCGTCACTTTACCGTCACTTTTGGGACGGATTACCACTTCCTCCAAAGTTGGAATAACCCCCAATGTCTCCTCCAGAACTAGTGGAGATGCCATCCACTCACCCCATCCTCTCCAGGGTAAAGAGCACAGGGCATGTTGCCCCCTCCAGAGCATGTGGGCAAGTCACCCACTAGAGAGACTGTGGCCTTGCACTCCTCAGGACAGCACAATGTCCCTTCATTATTAAATATGTATATAGTTTTGGATTTGAATGCATGAATTTCTACTATATTTATCTTACTACACTCACTTTGATCTATTGCTATTGTCCTTGCATTATTCCCCTACGGGTACGGGGTAAATATGTTATGTTACTGCATCTGCTTGTGTGTGTGGTGTTGGGGGTGGGGGTGTCACTCTCTTCCCCCCCCCATGTGCTAGGCGGCAGTACTCACCGTGGTCGTCTTTGCCGGCGTTGATGTTCGTGGTGGGGCAGGACGTAGAAGATCATTGGGAAGATATGCAGCTCAGGCTCCATGGCAGTGTGGTTCCTCTCAGAGTCTCCACAGGTCAGTCGTTTCCCTTCTGTGCAGTGTTTCCGCCAGGCTTTTGATGTCGTTGGTACCGCCCCAGAAAAGGTGGAGGATTGATGTGTCATAATACAGTGGGCGAAACATTGACTTTGGCCAGACTGTAGGCGGCACCGATCCCGCCCTGGCGGTCGATGTGTTAAAGTGGCTGTCTGTCTGAGCTGTTTGCGCCATGGTCATAATTTGGTGGCATTTACAACCAGCCTGTTGGCGGTATTACTGCCACTTTATCACCGACCACCAGGGTTGTAATGAGGGCCTATATCTGTAATTACATTATGTGCATCACATACATCTTGGATATTGAGGGAATCTGTATTTTTCCTATTCCGAAACAGGTATTCTATATGGGCTGGAGGACAAATAGCAACATGTGTTCCATCTACACATCCTAAGTCATGGGGGAATTTGGCCACCCTGTAAAAGTTTAATTTTGTGCTTTGAACTTTCTCTGTATTACTGCATAAGTATATGGGCAATTTAGTCAAATCTAATATCACTCCAGTGCTTACCTGTATTTTTCAAAGATTTCCTGCTCTGTCTGTTAGAAAATAATAAGCATGGTTCTGAAGATACTCTCCTGTCTCCTCCTCCTCTGCTGAGCAGCCCTTAGTTACATTCTCCTCTCAATCACATACAATGCAGCCAGTGTGCAAACCACTGATGCATTCTGGGCAAGCTTTTATAGTGTGCACGCAGTTACTACCTGAAACTAATTAGTGTGAAATTGCATGTGCAAATGGGTATTTTTGGGACTAGTCGCTAATTGCGACTACCTCGAATATAAGGTTTGTGAGTCTCAAGTACCAATTCTGTATTTGCCACTCGCAAACATTGCTTCCAAAAAATAGCCATTTGCAAATCGGTAGCATCACTATTTTTGGTGGCGAATGGTGTCTGTACATAAGAAATGCCACTTTTTTAGTCACTAACCTACCTGCGAATGATTTGCGAGTCCCAAATCATTCATACATCTACTCCCTAGTCCATAGTCTTTTACAGTTCATAGTCAGTTAAATAAACCCTCCGCTCTTTATTAAATCTGGGGCAGCACAAGGTGAAATAATTTTTTTGTTTAATTTGGCTGGGGTCTTTCTGATTAAGAAGGCTTATTCATAACTGATTGTGATGGTTTTCCAGTGGGTCATTGACTTGATGAAGCTAAAAATTTAATTAATATTAATTTAACCACCATTTAGGAAAATACATCTTTGGAAATAAGTAAATCGTTTAGGCACATTAAGCATGTGAGCATCCCTAGTTGTGAAATCTCTCCAAACAATAAGCAACAAGTATTTTGTAGCCGTTAGCTTGTAGAACAGCATTCATATATCCTGCTATAGAACTTGCAAAAATGAAAAACAATGAAACCTTTGTAAATTGTTTTCACCTAAAATCTTGGGGGCACACAATCGTGGGCATTTTGTTCTCTAGGTTGGGACCATAAGACTTGCCAATCAAGAAATTCCATTAAAATGAAACAATACTGGGTTGACACAGCCTATTGAATGATTTGTTTAAAGTTTTTTTAAATACTGAGGTGCAATCAAAACGTCAAAATTGTAATCCTAGTTACTATAATGCATAAAACATTATGGGGGTCATTACGAGTTTGGCCGATGGAAAAGGCTGTCCACCAAACTCCGATGGTCAGGTTGCTGCCAGTAAAGCCATTTCCCACAGGCCCCATTACGAGTTCCCCGCTGGGACGCCGGCTCAAAATTGCAGCAGCACCTGTCGTGCTGTTCACTGTCTGCAATGCATGCTCTGCACCCCATCTCTGCAAGCCTTTATATGGTGGTGCTACCACCATGTAAAAGCTGCCCCGGCGGATTAGGACCACCAGCACTGCCGGTCCTGCCTGTGGAGGTAAACTGGCGGTGCTGGTGGTCCTACGGTGGCGCAACCGCCATGGGCATAATCTGGCAGTCAGAATGCCACCAAAGTGGTCCGACAACCGATTTGGTAACAGTCAGACCGCCAGGGTCATAATGACCACTATTTCCACAATAAATATCTAACTTTTATTCCATTTTTGCAAACTTTTTTCCTTTTTTCCTCTAAGAAGAGCAAATGTTACCCTTTGCTAAAACCTCTTCTCCAAAACTTCAACCATTGTTAGTGTTATTTCCTAAAATTGTGCCCTCCTAGTTCCCACCTTGATGACACGTTTACTCTTTTCAGTGACAGTCCCCAACTGTATACTGAATGGGAATACATCTTGCACAAGTTTGTGAATAACCACAAACTAATAAGGTATGGTAATAACCTAGTTTCCAATACATTTCCGCCTGGAAAGCCGATTTCACACACCAGAGAACAGACTATAAAGTTCAAGTTTGGTGATTTCCAAAAGTGAAGCTGCAATCAAATCATGCCAATAGTGCAGCTGAGATTATCCTAAGTGAGCAAATGGCTTTGTTACTAGCCAATTAATGTACCACAAGAGGCATTTGTGAATTGTTTTTGTTGCTAGGGGCCCTGGGGTGTTGATACGACCATGGTAATTAGTCAAGTCATTAGCAGAGAATGGCCACTGTTTGAGATCTAGTAAGGCCTACAATATGTGCCTACGGAAATGACCCAATTTTTAGCATGCCTGTCATTAAAGCACCAATGATTCCTTAACACAACCTATACTTTCATTACCTTGCCAAATGACTACTTCAGATTTTCTCAGCCTTAAAAAAAGTAGCAATTTCAATTTTTAGCATTTCCTTTTTGGTCTTTTCTTTTCCATGTTACCACTCAAGACCCTGCTGCTTTTCTCAGGGATGCAGCACCCCGGGATAAAGGTTTCCCTCATTATCAACTTGAAGGAGATTAAGCAAATTTTCTTTCATATAACATTGTATTATCTTTTTCCTCTAAAATCATATTAATGTACATATTAGAGGCAGTAAAACTCCTGGAGACTTCTCAGTATTTTGCACACGTGATGATATCTGCTTTTTCCATCACTCTTTAGGCTGCTTTTTGAGAACTTCTATAATGTTCTGGGTCCATACAGCAAGATTGTGATTAGCTAATATACTACTAAATCCAATTGGCAAATATACTCAAAGTGTCAATTAAGCGAAGCATGCCAAGCCTATATAAACCGAATTTGATAGAAATACAGTCATACTTCCAAGCAAAACACTTCTTTTAGAACGAGATTCTGAAAGCTTGCTAATTACAGCTGCAGATTAACTCAAAGAAAGCATACCAACATCGCAGCATCACAGGCGACCTCCGTTGTTAATCTTGATAGAGCAAATCAACAGAGCTTCAAGATAAACAAGTGTATGAATAATTATGCCAAAAAGTATAGAGATCTAGCAAGCTTCTGAAAGAAGGGGGAGCACACATCTAATGAGCTGTAGTGAGTCAGCAAGCAAATGCGACCGAATGGTCTAAGCACTGCAGCTGGTCTGTATGCACTAATTTCCTAAAGCTGCTTACATCTAATACCTTTGTCAAAATAACTTTATTATCCAAACAATCACTCATACTGGTCATACAAGTGAACCTACAGCATTCCAATGTACCTAATTACACATTAGCTCTCTTGAATTTCAGCTGATAGACGGTGAGCACAGCAGGAGAGGTCCGCGCAGCAGTAAAGGTGAAGAAAAAGGTGCCAGGCACCGCTGATTGCTGAGAAATAAAATGCACCAAGAATATGTTTGGAAACTCAAAGCAGTTTTTTGTTATGCCTGTACGTGTCTACACAACTTCTATGCCGCTTTATACCTTCTTCCTGCACACATCTAACAGAGGAAGTGAAACGGGCAGAAGTGAGTGACGATTTATTATTTACATGAGATTCATCTAGGAAGAACTGAGTGTGGAAAGCTAGCAAAAGGATAACAAAGGAACAGAGACTGAAATGCTGCAATATGTAATGAACTGCTGCCTAGAGTAATGTAAGAAATTCCTAAAAAAAACAGAATAAGTAATATATGATGTATAGTGATCTTAGACGTATGAATGAACACCATTCCTCGCTAAGAAGCTTTTTATCACACAACCAGTTTTTGCAGCTAAAATATGGACTTAGTTCAACAGACACAGGACCACAGGTAAGACTGAGGTTTGTGTTCTTCCAAAGATGGAAGGCAATAGAGAAACCTGCAATGCTATATCTGGGAGTGAGAAAAATATGAATCAGTAGATATGCTCACAAAGAGTTAAACAAGAGAGCTCAGCCAAAAACAGATTAGTTCTTGTGAGTCCTTCAAGCGAACTGCAACTAAAGGGCGGCAATGAATATAAAAATTAACACTCCAAAGGAGCTCAAAGTAAACCCATGCCAAAAGAAACTATTGCAAGGACAATGGAGGAGCTAGATGTGGACAATTTCCGTCTTAATACAGCTTTAAACGCTAGATTGGGGCCACTGAAGTGGGATGGGGCGGTCTAAAAGTCAGTGAGAGCTTTTGTTGTAGGTACAATCCTGCCCAGAGATTAAAGGCCTCATTACAACTTTGGCTGTCTTTTCGGTAGACCACCACGGTGCCGGCCACCTTGTTGGCGGTAAGCCGACCGCCATATTAAGAATCACACACTGAAGACCGCCACTAAACAGCCACAAATCCAACACCACCATGATACAGGACACAGAAGGGTGGGAAAGCAACGGTTCCACCACCAGTACCTCTTGTCCAACAATTTACCACCCATCAGATTACGAGCCACAAGTCACCATGGTGAAAAACAATTGGCGGTGTGAACCGCTGCGCTCAAAAAGTCACTTCAGACAGAACACAACACCACATTGGACAGTTCGACTACCCCACACCTGACACACCTACTCACTGTACTATATAACACACCCCACACAACCCATAATCCTTGGCTACCAAAATGACATTCACAGACAGTGAGGACCCAAAAATGAACGATTTAGCACTTGTACAACATAGGCACATATACATTTCTAACTCAGCACACACCACACAACTGCACGAACAACACAATACACACATACCGACTACACACAAACACCACGAAAGACCATCTCACACAACGAAACGTCCCCATCCCACCAAGCACCCTACACTACACCCTTACACACATAACACCCACCTCCACCCACAGCACAACTGCCGCAATGTCCCAACAAAACCACCCATGCTTCACAGACGATAAGTTGAGGGTCATGGTCGATGAAATTGTCAAGGCAGAGGCACAACTGTTTGGAGCACAGGTCCAGCAAACCTCCATTGCCAGGAAAATTGAGTTATAGCAGAGAATCGTCGACAGGCTGAACTCAGTAGGCAACCATCCATGCACAAGGGACGACATCAGAAAGAGGGAGAATGACCTACGGGGAAGGTGCATTCCATGGCATCACGTCATCAGATTGCCGTGCAGAAGACTGTTGGTGGGTCCCCACCTCCTCCCCCAGAGTTCACAATAGGGGAGGAGAAGGTCTTGGACATCCTGCATCCAGAGGGTCAGACTGGAATACCCGGAGGACTGGACTCTGGTAAGTAACTACCACTCCCCTGGCACACATTCGTCCTGTCCAGCATGCTTCCACAACACCCAAACACTCCCCAATTCACTCTAACTCCCACTCCACCTCCCACCTAATCACTTAATGCCCATCTCCTGCGTGCCACACCACCACCCAGCTCGAATGTCCACACATTCCCTGGCAAGCGCACGGATAGCAGTGCCAATAACAATCACTACGACTCCCATAATGCACTAGCCCATCTACATCAAACATTGCAATGTGCTCTTCACATCACATCTCTTGCATGTATGACTATTGCACTAGCTACACCAACTGGGTGCTTCAACAGAGGGCCATTACATGGCAATGACAGCAATGCAATGGCACAACACAATGGCAAACAAGGCCACACACAGCTACAGCACTGTCACCACACCTAATGGCCACTTATCCAGATCAATAACCCTTAAATGGACTGATCATGGGCTTGAAAGTAAGAAGGTATACTCCATGCACAGCATACACAGACAGGACAAGCTACCTTGCATACACACATACCCTTCTCCCACCTGGACACCATGCTGCAATCTACAGCCATTCTCACTCACATCTAGCAAGCCTGATTTGCCATGAACTAACAGGGCACCTGCCATGTTCACCATCACACAGACCTGAACCCACCCACTGAGCAAAAGTTACCTAGCCTGATTGACAACAACCTCAATGGAGCATGATACACATGTCACAATCCACTATCCACAAATAATGTTTGCAGTGCTGCATCTGTCATTGCCATTGCTGGGAATCGTGTCAAGCCACTGTATGCATCAGACAAAGAGATAACCAATCACACGTCCACCATTTAAATCTCTCTCACTCCATCCACAGGTACCCCTGCGAACCCTCCTCAGGATGAAGGCCCTAATGAGGAAAAATCCTCTGGATGTCTTGACATTGATGACCTACCTGGCCCTTCTGGGGCACCTGGTCAGTCTACCACTCCCTGCCTCGCCCTGCCCACATCAAACCCACCCACCCTGTGGCATCAACATCACAGCCAACCCTTACTCCCCAAATCTGTTTCCCAAGGACAGTTCAATCAATTGTGTGCCCCACAGTACATGGACCTGAGTCGCCCATTCATACCGAAAACAATGAAGGTCCTGGTGACACTGGGAGTGTGCACACCATGCCAGGGGCACAGGCTCATGGGGCCAGGGGGTGTGATAGGGAACCTGAGGGCGAGAGGCACCAAGGAAGTCAACTGACTGGCAGACCATCTCCCAAGTCCTGTGAGCATACCAACAATCCCAGGACAGGACGGGCCAGCTCATTTACATGTTGGGGGGAAAACCAAAGGCTGCAGAGGGAATACGACCAGGAGGTCATGCAGCAGTGACAGGCCCAAAATGCCACCCTGACCTCCATTGTAGGGGTGCTCAGGGACCTCAAAACCACCCTCCACCCACCAGCAGGCCCTTTCCACTAATCACATCACATCTGAGCCTCTCACATCTGCTGCAGCTAGTGATATTGAGACCCTGCCAGGGGAACCACAGGCCTCTGGCACCCTTCCCTCTGTAGCTGAAGAACTCCCCCAGCAAATGTGGACGTCCACCCAGACATCAAGCTGGAGCAGATGCCAAGACCAAACCCACTGCCAGGAAGTGAAACTCTCCTTAGTTCTCTCCCATGTGTGCCACTGAGACACCATGTTGACTGTTCAATGACATTACTCCATTTTCCCATGGCCCTTGGACACTGGACCTGTGCTACATACAGCCTTGCCACCTACTCTGATGATTCCAACTACCATGACCCCACTCATCACCTGTTTGTCACAGTATGCACCATATATTTATAAATCAGATTTCCCCTGCATGCCCAATAAACACTGTTGATCACAGCAACTGCATTTGTGTCTTTATTTAAACATTTACAAATGTTTTGTCTGTAAAATGTTATGTGCATATGGTCCCTTAAACCAACAGGCAGTGTAATGGACAGCAGAGGGAGACATCCTCTGCAGGAGACACAGTAAAACAGATATGTCCCAGGGCAGATGTAAGGGAGTCACTATTTCAGGAACACACTAGAGTATATTCACTTATCCAACCTGCAAAAGGGACCATGAGAGAGAGATCCATCAGGATAGAAGGCATGGTGCCATACAAAGCACATATGCAGTTCATAGTTGTCCTGGCCAGTGTAGATTGCCACCAAAGCAGGGCACAACAGATATTACACAGTCAGTTGGGATGATATGAGAACAGGAGAATGCAGGACACATAGCTCAATACAGGTCTGTCCATAGGAGATGTGAATCTAGCAACCTGTAGTGAGTACGCGTTAGAGAAGATACATTTTAACACAGCACCTTACATTCAATCAGTCACCTCCCCCAACACACAAACAGGGATAGGAACACATTACAACACCACTGATGGTTCAAATCAGGAGGACCATTGTCACCAATCAATGTGGATATACAACACTTGCAACTACACAGTCAGCATACCTTTATGTTACTGGAAGTACTGATGGATGAGCATAGTCCTAGAGTCAGCTGCACTTTCCTCATTTGCCTTCTCATCACTATCCGTGTATGCATTACCAGCCACTGGTCCAGCTGCCTCGTCATCATCAGCTAGCAATGGTATCTGACGTCTCAGGGCAAGATTGTGGAGCATACAGCAGGCAACTATGATCGGTATACTTTTTGGGGAGTGTAAAGGACAGCACCTCCAGAGACGTCCAGGCACATGAATGTGGCTTTCAGAAAGGCAAATGTCCTTTCAATTACACACCTCATCCTTCTGTGGGCCTCATTGAAACAGAGTTCCCCTTCCATGTACCTCACTGGTGTCAACAGCCAGGGAAGGTTAGGATAGCCAGAGTCACCTGTGTTCACAAAGGTAGGACCCGTTACAATACAGGTACAGCCACAGGAAAAGAAATGTGATGACAGGTGCTAATACAGAGACACACATCCAAATGAATTCATACCAATGAGCCAAGCTCTCTCTGTGGATAGTTGTGCCATTATGTGTGGGACATTGCTGTTCCTCAGAATGTAGGAGTCATGCACAGATCCAGGACACTTGTCTGTCACTTGTGAGATGTACTGGTCTGCCAGACACACCACCTGAACATTAATCAAGCGTTAGTTATACACCTGTTCATTGGCACTGGGAGGGACCAAGGCTATATGGGTGCCATCTATGGCCCCTTTCACATGATGCATGTGTCCCATATCATAGATGTCTGCCTTCACATAGGCCAAATCCGCATGTTGGAGGAACCTGGTGTAGCTGTCCAGGTGTTTTAAAAAAAGCACACAGTACATTCTTCAACACAAGACTGAACATGGGTTGTGACTTCCCTGCTGACAGGCCCACTGTATTCTGAAAGGAGGCAGTGGCAAGAAAGGGTAGTCTGACAGGACTTGTACTGTGGGAGGAATGGCATAGGGACTGCGTTCGGCAGGCAATAGATCAGGCTCCAACTGGGTACATGGATCCATGATGGTCTGATGATTGAAACAATGGGTCTGGATGATATACATGTCCTCCAGACTTGCAAGGTCAACTAGTGGATGGTACACTGGTGCATGTCTCAATCTCCTCATGGCAGGGTATCCAGGATAGAGAGGAGAAAATGTACAAAGTTATAAGCACTTCGCACATGTAATTAGAACATGTCATCATTGCACACACCTGACACAGTAGACATACGTCGCATTGCTGACACATACTATGTTGGGTATGCTGAAGCGGCTTGGACACCATCCGTTGTCCACATTGCTGACCCTATAAATCATTGGGGACATACACATCACATGTGTAATGTACCATATGTGGCACACTGACCTGCCCTGCACTGATCCTGAATAAAGACAATCCATATACCTATATGCTTACACCACCTATGTTCCTCTGAGTATCTTGACATGCACCTCATTTGACATCCGGCCATATCACGTCACTGTTTCATGTATGACACATGTATTAGCAAAACCATGATGGCACCACATAGGCCTACTCCGCAGTTTGGGCAAAAATGTGTAGAGTGCACTTATTTAGGAACAGTAAGGTATGATATATGCATAAAATGACAGTCACCTTTCCTGCTGCACAGGACAGTTGGAAGTGACCTAAGACCACCGAGGTATGTCGTCAGGTCGGTAGGTGGTCTCAATCGCTGTGCAACTTCTCATTGGTTAACATTGCTGCCTATGGGGGACTGGGGCCAATGGAGATGACCGCCGCCGGTTTTGGTCCTGTACACGGCGGCCGTGACTGCCATTTTCTGCAGCCTTGCTCACTTGACTCCTGACACTCTTGCAAGCAAGACCTCCACAACCTGAGCTGCTGTGTATTGTCTCTGGGAACCATCATGCCATGTCCTGCAGGTGATAGGGCCCCAGCTTTCACCCCAGCTTTCACCCCAGAAGAGCTGAAGAAGCTTGTGGAAGGGGTCCTACCCCAGTATAGATAGCTGTATGGGGCACCAGAGGAGTAGGTGAGCCCGATGCCATAGTCATGTATGATAGGTGTGTGTGTGATGGTGTAAGGGGTAAGTGCACTGGGGAGGGAGCACATGCAAGCAGGAGGCATGGAGTTAAGGTATGTGAGCTGAGAGAAAGGGTATGTGTGGGCCCTTGGTGGGTCAGATGTGTATTGTCCACTGATATTGGTATGATGCCAGTGTACATGACTTTCTACTCTTGTCTGTGTCATCAATGTATGTGAACGCCCATTAAAAAAAAGGGATCTGGCTTGCCATCGCCAAGCAAGTGCAGACCCTGGGGGTCCACAGCCAGAGGAGCACCCATTGCAGCAAGCAGTGGGAGGACCTGAGGCACTGGACCCGGAAGACCGCAGAGGCACAGCTAGGCATGTCCTCCCAATGAGTGAGGGGTGCACGTCGGACTCTGACCCCCCCAAAGGCTTCACATTTTGGTGGTGGTCTACCCTGAGGTGGATGGACGTTTGAGGGCAGCACAGCAGCCACAAGGGGGTGAGTACTGACTGTATCCTGGGACTCAGCTGGGCTTAAATGGCATTAGATGCCTCACTGCAAGCAATGTGACATTGTAGTGAAAGCATCCTGTTTTTCATCTATTGGAAATGGGTATTATGCACCCTGACTGAGTATAATTAGTAGATGTGTTGCCATGGTTTGCTGTCACTGGATGTACATCTCCCATTTCTAGACCTCTCCATGTCTGGAGTGTGGAGATGGTCTAATTACATAGGCACATGTGTGACTCCATCTTGTCTATACAATGGATGTGAGTATCTGTACCATCCTAAGCATTGAGTATGACCATTTCCATCCATCTGCATTTGTGGCTCTGAGGTGTCAATCCACTCCCATCTGTGTAGTATACCTGCATATGCTACTTTGTGATTCTCGTTTTATCACACAGACTATATACATCATGTCCTGGTAATGGTATTGACTGAATGTAGGGCTGCCATTACAGTTCTGCCAAAGGTATGGCCTTCATGGGACAGGATTATTGGATTAATAGCTGTATAGCCGTATATAGGTGACTTCTGCTACCCAAACTGGGATACTGATACATGTTCAATTGATGAGGTCTGGTTGCAGACATCATGCATTCATTCCTAGGTGCAAGACTTGTGGGGATGTAACTGTTAAACCAACAGGATGGTACTAGAGGTGGTAAGTGCCTTGGCAGATCTCATATTTGTCACCATGGTATGTATATTGCATGTATGTCAATGCCTTAGCAATTGTTACACTACATTGCTGAATTGCTGCCTACATCATGTCCTAATGGTTAGCTGGGGGCACATCTGATAAGCTTGGAGTATTTCAGCTTGCCTTGGCCAAGCTGAAGTGGCAGATTAGGAGAGGTTGGGATACTGCATGACACCTGGCATATTGATGTGATTGAAATGTTGCCTTTAGTCTCCTCAGGCTGCCTCATGTAGTAGAGGGATGTCTAATTTGTGTACAGGCAGTGGTGTTGGTCCATGTGTGCCTAATGCATCCAGACATTTACCATCTGAGATGTGTGTTGCCTGGCCTCTCTGACAGGTATTGTTATTTCTGGAATGGTGTGTGAGGGCAGAGTTGTCATGTTGTGCAGTCAAACTGGTGTAACTGCATGTGTGGTGGCATTGTAAGTGGACCATGATGTAATATGTGTGTTCCTGAAGTACATCTGTTGTGACACTGCACTCAATGATTAAATATGGATGTCTTATATGTGCTATATGGGCCATAGTAAATGCAGTGTGATGAGTTGTGATATATGTGTTTGGTGTCTGCTGATCTGACTGTGATTGGGTCAGACTATTCACATGGCTATACCACAGACTCATATTGTACACATCAGATGAAACCTGTTTTGGTGTCTGACTTGTAAAGGCTAAATAAGAGTTGATTTCTATATTAGCATCACTGTACAGAGTGTTTGGTCTGCTATCTAATGTGACAGGCAGGTGCTGTGTGGTTTATGAATGAAGTTGTCTTCACAGTAATGGATCTATACAGAGGGCATGGACTGAGCAGGTGTTGTAACTGTATAGGCCTGAAGTGTTTTGTTCAGTCGACTGCACATCCAGTGGGTGATAGGGCTATGGAGAGGTATGATGTGCATTCAGGCATTCAATTGATACTGCATCCAGGGTATGTGTGGATCACTCCAGTTGTGCTGTCCTACTTAGATACTGATGTAGGTGTGAGGGTTGGCATACAGGTGTGGGTAGTAGTGACATGTTGTGACATGATGTAGATAATGTGTATTGGCACCTGCGATGGTCTAGCCAGGATATGAATTGTCACAGATGGGCATGTTAACCAGTGTATATGAGACCTCTCCATCTCTCTCTATTTGTGGGCATCAGCATCATCAGGCAAAGGAGAAGGGGCACAGGCGAGTGGGGAAGCAGCAGCCCATGGGACCCAGGAAGCTGCAACCAGCAAGAGTGAGGCACCCAGTGGGACAGAGGATGAAGGGAGTGCCACGGGGGAGGCCAGATCTATCCCCTCTACTTCGGGATCCTCCTCCAGTGGACACTCCCTGGCAGTGACGGATCCATCTGGAACCCCCCCAGCACCACCTTTGCCCATCACAACCCTTAATAACACCGCCCTCCCTGTAGCTCCCCACCCAGTTGCCCGTGCCCGCTTACCTAGAGGGCACCTCGGCCTCTGCCCCTTCCCCAGTCAGCCCTGCTGCCCTAAATGAGGAGGCTTTTGACCTCCTGAGGTCCATCTCTGTGGATCAGTTCACCATCGAGAATGCCATCCAGAGACTGACAAGTCAATTCCAACAGAGCAATGCGTTCCTGGAGGGCATTCACGGTGCTCTGGCTGGCCTCCAGAGATCCTTTCAGGATCTGGCCTCTCCCTTTGTCTACTGTCCCCCCTCCACCTACCTCTTCCCAATCCCAAAGCCCTCTCCCCAATCCCAGCCAAAGCACACAGACACACAGGCATGCTTTCCCCTCAACAGACAAGGGTACCACTGACAAACACAAGCACCACAAGACCCACCACCGGCATGCATACAAACAACACCCACCTGCAGACATACCAGCATCCGCTGCCTACCTTGACTCCCTCACCACCCTCTCATTCACAGACACTACACCAGAAACACTTGCAGCCACCCCACCATCATTCACAGATCCAGTCATGACATCTGTTTTACCTACAGTCAGCATAATATCAGACCTGCAGACATCGACCCCAGTCACCACATCCGCAGCATCCACAACCACCAACACCCCCCCATGCAGCACATCTACCATACCTACAGACACCACCCCAACAGACAGTCACCCATCCAGCATGGTACCTCCCTGCACCTCCCCCCTCTCAAGACACCTAAATGCCCGCACTCACACACCCAGCAGACACCCAGCACCCACAAGCATTCCACTTACGCATTTGCACCCAAGACATCCACACAACACATTTTACAACTCCCTCTCCCTCCACTCCCAAACCCTTTTGCCATGCCCCCCAGTGTATCTAAGAAGCATTTCCTCTCAGAGTTTTCCTTGTTCACTACTCCTCTCCTACCTGTGATACCCCCAAGCACTCTTTTTCCTTCCCTAAGTACAGCCCTTCCACCTCTAAGTCCTCCGCTACCCCCTGCTAGTCCCCATGCCCCTCCCCCTAGCAAGAAGTCTACCCCTTCCAAGCCCAGGCCCAGAGACCCCTCTCCCAAGCCAAAGCCCAAGCCCAAGGAGCCCCCTCCTAATCCCAAACCCAAAGAACCCTCTCCCAAACCCAAGCCCCCTCCTTTGCCTCCCCCTAATCCCTGAGATGCCTGCCTGCCCACTTGATGCGGCTACCATGTGGACGTCATATTGTAGTCAGGAGTCAAGTAGGGGCACACTGAAGAGCCCTTTGTGCTTTTGGCACTTTGGACTCACCAATGGCCTTTTAATTCTAAATATGTTTGTTTTATATCATATTGTTATTTTTAATACATCTGGCCCAACCTGCTGTTGGATTCAATGGTAACATACTTGTCCTGTCTTTCTTTCTACATGGCTGTTTAGTGTTTGTGGGCTTTGGTTTGTGCATTTGTGACGTGTGTGTGTGTGATGGTTGTGCTAGCTGTTGTGCCTGGGCTGCATGTGTGGGTGTGACCCTGCCATGTGTCACGCTGTCATTGCTGTGTAATGTGTGTAGGATATGTTTGTGTTTGTTACATGTAGCAAAAGTGTGTATTGTTTGTGTTGACATGTGTAATGGTGGTGTTGTGTTCCCTTGTGTGGGTGTTTGTGTGTGAGTCCGTGTGTGTAGTGATGGCTATGTCATATGCATTGTGTATGGTGTTAGCGTGGTGTGACGTATACTTTGTTGCATGGCAGTGTGATTGTGTTTTGGTTGTCTGGTGTTGTTACATGTTGTTGTTAGTATGTGTTGTCATGTGGAAGTGTGCAATTAAATTGCTTGGTGAAGCATTTGTGTAGTTGCGGTTGTGTTGTCGTTGTGTCAATCGGTGCTGTTGTGGATGGTTTTGTTAGACAGTGCCGTTGCTGTGTGTCTGCAGGTTGGTGTGTGTATGGCATATGTGTGTTGGCTGTGGTGTATGTAGTACAGGTGTGCATGTGCATAGAATGGGTGTGCCTGTGCGAATGTAGGTGTGTATATGCGCATATGGGTGTGTGGTTACTTATGTGTGTCGCCATCGCATGCCGACCCGGATGTGTATGTTGTGTGTGCGTGTGTAGATTGGGTTTCCCTCCAGTGTGAGGTAGGTGTGTGTACTCACGGTTGTTGTCTTCATCGCCGTCGCTGGTTCCGGAGCCATTGTATGAGCAGAAGCAGTGGAAGGACTTCCAGTTCAGGTTCCATGCGGCTCCAGTCAGGTATGTGTTCCAGACAGTGAATGTTTCCTTTTGTAGAGTTGGTTTCTGCCAGGGTTTTTGTGGCAGTGCGCCCACTGCGGAAACCTTGGCAATGTGCAGCCTTGTAATATGTCTGGCGGGACCATGGTCCCCGCAGGCCTGAACGTGTCTACTGCCGTCCGTGGCGGCATGTCCACACTGGCAGTTGTTTGGATGTGTTCTGTTTGAGAGACTACCATGGTCATAATTTGGCGGCTTCACCACCGGCCCGTTGGCGGTACGACCACTGCCGCAACATGGTGGTCCTGAGACCTTCAAACTCGTAATGACCCCCTAGGTGCTGAATGTGCAAAATTAAAATTACTAGGGTGTATCTACTTTATGTAGAGAGGTCTCAAGGGACAAAGTCCATTTAAAGGCATATACCACAGTGGTAGCACATTCAACCATATGCCTGTCTCCAATTGCTTGCAACTGTGGAAGGAGAGTTGCCTATGAAGACTTAAAGGTGATTGTTAATCTGTTGTCATTCAAAGTATTTCACTGTATCTCAAGACATTTCCTACCCAAACATGAAATGAGAGAGCGCACATATGTCAGGCAACCCGACAGACCGTGGATTGCATTTTCATACAGTTATGTTGCATTCAACCCAATTATTAGATTAACTAAAGAGAGTAAAAGGATCAAAATAGGCACTTAGAGGAAGAAAAGTGTTTGGAGTAAAAGGCAAGGCAAGTAAAAGGCAAGAAGAGGACCAGGAATAGACTTGAAAGTTTATTAGGGAAAGGCGAGTCATAATTCCGAATAATCATGTGAAAAACCTATTTTTAGATTCCTTCTTTTAAGCATACATCGCAAGACTACTATGAAGAATTTGATTTTATAGATTAGGTTTACCACCTGAAGGTCTTCTGGTTGTCTTGTGAGTGCTCCTTTTATTTTAGCCCAGGAATTAAAGTACAAAGTCAGTGAATTTTACATTTTGCTTTGGCTTGAGTTAAGTCAGACGTTGTACATTCGTAAGCTCATCACGGGGCTTGAGGGTCTTTAAAGTCTCACTAGTCTCCAGGGTCCTTTTGAAGAGGGACACATTTTTTTAGGATTATCTAGGACATCGGTACACAGCGAATAATATATCACAACAGGCCCTTATATTCAGAGATTTGCCTTTTTAAAGGAATCTACAATATAGTGCTTTCAGGTGTTGGCAGTAAAGCACAATGTAAGGGAGAAGTTCAGGTATTATGCTGCAGCAGTAACAAACGTTTGCTATGAGAATGTTTCCAGCCTTCAAGCTAGATGCTGATTGATTTCATTTGTGCCATAGCAAAAAGTCAGCGTTCACAACCTTTGGGCTGATTTTGGAGGCTGAGGTCCACCTATGGATCAACTATGCAGCAAACACATAAAACAGTTATGCATTCACAATTTGGCCTTCAACATCCCAACACCTTGCACTCCACTCTCTGCAAATAGGTCAGAAAAGAAGGTGGAAACAATAATGGAAGTTTCAGTAAAAGGATGAAGGAGAAAATGAAAAGAATTGAAAAATACTTGGGGGCATATTTATACTCTGTTTGTGGTGAAAGTGTGTCAAAAATTTTGACTCACAATCGGCGAAAACTATGCACCATATTTATACTATGACGCCCGACCCAGCGGATGTCAAAATTCCTCCATGTGCGTCATTTTTTGGATGCGGGAAACTGCCTTGCATTAAATGACATGCAAGGTAGGCGTTCCCGCCCAAACAATGACTTTAAGGCCTGTGCGCCTTATTTATACTCCTGCGTCATTTTGATGCACAGGAGGGGCGGGCCTTAAAAAACGGTGCACAGCCTGATGTGTGCCGTTTTTTAACACCTGGGTGAGGGCAGGCATTAAGGGACCTGTGGGCTCACTTCCATGTTCTCTGACCATGGAAGCAGTCCAGTGGTGCCCTTCCCTGCCCCAGGGACACCCCCTGCCACCCTTGCCCACCCCTGGAGGACACCCATGGATGGGGGGACCCATCCCAGGTAAGTATAGGTAAGTTCAGGTAAGTATTATTTTATTTTTTTAAAGTGGTATAGGGGGGGCCTAATTTGGGCCCCCTACACGCCACTGTGCCCAATGGCCATGAACAGAAGTCCCCTGGGCATGGCCATTGGGCAAGGGGGCATGACTCCTGTCTTTGCTAAGACAGGAGTCATTTCAATGGGGGTTGTGCGTCAAAAAATGGCGCAAGTCCGGTTTGAGCCATGATTTTTGACTCAAACCTCACTTGCACCATTTTTTGATGCACAACCTTCATTTTCCACTACGCCGCAGCGCCGGCTAACGTCAATCCTTAAATATGGCGCCCACATGGGGCGTAGGAATTGCGTTAGCCAGCGGTAAATTTAAAAAGTATAAATATGGGCCTTGGTGTTCTGGAACTAATTCAGAGAGCCCTTGGAAATCCCAGTTAGCTAAAACACAGAATTACCATAAATGGAAAAGCAGCAAAGAGAAAGAGCTCTTTTGTACACTGGATAATAGCGATGTGAGCCCGTGTCACCAACTTCCCAACATACAAAGAATTGACATGTTGAGTTTCAATAACATTGCGGCAGCCACAAGAGTTCAACAGATCGAAACAGGCTAACAGCTCAAATTAAAAAAAAGAGAAAACACCTACCTGACAATCTAATCTAGGGCCGTAGCGAAAATATCTTAATTGTCCATTTGGACAAATAAATTGTGAAACTAGAAATCGGAAGTAATTGATGCATAGTAGGGCAAAGGAAATGTAATCTTCAATCTTTTGCAAGCGTGTCAGACTGCATCATACACCTGAGTTTACCAGAACAAGCAAGTCCATTATTACCGTGCACAGTTATATATATATATATATATATATATATATATATATATATATATATATATATATATATATGTATAGACATTAAAAGGAGTTGTCCTTCAAAAGGTCACGTTCTTCAGAACCTTTTGAGACTAGGCTCCTAGTTGGTTCACTATTGTAATCGCAGAGTGTGGATTCTCAAATGGACTGTTTCTTTCACAGATACATTAGGACACAAAAATGCTGACCATTCATAGAACGCACAGCACCAGAAGAACAAAGATTGTAATCTGTAATAAAGATAGGGATAGTTAACTCACGATCAACTCACTGACTATCTCAGCAGCACGCAAAGGTATCACTGATTCTGCTGTAATGGGCTGTCTGCCATGCTTATAGATGTATATATGATTACACTCTTAATTAGTTATCTCAACAGCTCCCAATGTATGTGCAATTTGATTCTAGCAGAACCACTGCCTGAACATAACTGAAATTCCACTTTCAGATGTAGAAGCATATACAATATTGGATTCTAAAGCCCGAATTAAATACCAACCATTTATGAATAAAAGAGTTACAACTGTGCTGCAAATTGAACATGATAAAAGCCTCTTCATGAATAACGTTTAAAAAGGACCATTGATGAAAATGAGTCTAGGATAAACACGTTCTGCAGAATTGTTGTCCTATGAAGTCGCATCCTATAATACTGAAACATTTTTTTTTAAATCGATAAATATAATAACATTCATTACATGCATAGTAAAAAGAGGCTAAACAGTACAATACAGAACACTTTCAAATGGAAAATATACGGTGTGCTTCGAAATAGCAGCAGTCAGATAAACAAAGGCCTGTCCAAGGGAATTTACAGCAGCATTGGGAGAAGCCAGGAATTGAAAGCTGAAATGTGCCCTACGTTCACATCAAATACACCCTGCTAGCATATCAGGCTCTAAACACAAAAGACAACAGTGTGCAGAATTGAGGGTTAGGGTCAGGTGTGAGGGAGTACCCTCCTCACATAACTACAATCATTGTCAGGGTGACCCATTAAAGTCATTAAATTACCCTGATCTTAACCACCTTGGCAGTTATGGCACAGACATAACACAACATAACACAAGAAAAAATCCCAAACCAATTTTGATAAATGGAGAATATTTTAATATATAAAATGACACCAGCGCACAATATAAATGTAATCATGTAGAACATGAGTTATGAATATTCAATGTTTGAATATAATAATAGCATCAAGTGCCAACGTGGTCATTTGGTTGGGCTTAACTGAGAAAAGGGTAAGTTTAAAGCCAACGGCGATGGAGCTTGGGTCGGATACAAGAACCAGGTTCATCCAGGTGTAAAAGTTATCTCCTGACATCAACAGCTGCAGGCAGTTGGATGGATCAATGGAGGAGGGATCAATGTCGAAGGAATCTGGAATTGGGGTAACCGTCTGTTTTGGTCGGAAAAGCTCCTGCAGGAGAAGTTCAAGTTTTTGGGCGCTGGAGGTCTGCAGTATCAATTTGGCCCTTGTTGATGGCAGCATCAAAGGTGCTTAGGGATGGTGTTGAAGCGGTCTCGACATCTGTGAATTAGGATGTCAAGCGGGGAATGTAGCATGAGCTAGAGCTAAGTCTGGCCAGTGGTGATATCCCTTTGTCAGATCAGCTGGGGAGGTTGGTCACTGTCTCTCGATGGGTCTCCAGAAATTAGGCTCACAGAAAAGTTTTAAGTCCCTGGTTATCAGTACACACTGACACCAGTCTGTTGGGTTAAGGCTCCACCACTCACCTGAAAGGCAGGTTATCTGAAGGTGCCCAACCCTCCCGAAACACTTCTCAGTGCTGCTATTGTGGCTTTGGAGCCCCAGCAGGTGTCCAAAAAGGGATCGGGTTTGGAAGAGAGAGAAAGAAAAAAAATACATTGCCACTGCCGCCAGGTCCAGCAGGCCTCCCACTACCTTGGAATTATAGATGGTTGTCTTCATATACCGCTTGGGAGGTTCTCTTCCATGGGAAAAAGGGACAGGTATCAGTGGGGTGTCAACTGTCACACAATGATCAAGAAGTACCGCCCACACGTTCAAACAATAATCACCTGTCACCCAACTCTTGGACTGTGCTCTCTTTCTCTTCAGGATTTACAAGCCATTCAAAGATTTACCTAAGTCTAAACATACCATGGGTGTCATTTGAAGTCTTCAGAAACTTATCTTGTGTCTTCAGGCAGCACATGCTTCAGAGATTCATAAGATAAAATTCACACAACATACAAGGGATCACAAAAATGGTGTAACCGGGAAGCACCAATTATGTTTTTCTGCACAGATACATGCCACTTGTGCTTGCTATTATGACACATTAATCATATTAAAAAAGAAATGCCCCAAACAGTTTTATAGTCTTATCTTGCAACGTTTTCCCTAAAGTCAGTAAACAATTTAACACACATTCAAACTTCAAAAGGCTCCAGAAGGCATACAATAAGTTCCTTTCAAGTTGCCTTTGTTTGCAGAGCAAGCCTCTTTCACCCATGCTTTTCTGATAGGCTCATTCCTTAAGAAATGTCAATAAGCTGCTCAGTCACACAGTGAGTCTTAATAATGTCTTAAAAGCAGTGAACAAGTTCCTTAAACAGTGAACAAGTTCCTTCCAAATTGCCACATTCACTGAGCAAGCCGCTCACACACGAGCATGCTGAAAGCACCACTTAGCTTTTGTTCAGGGAGCCCCGCCGGGTGAAATGTTCTGGAAAGGTAGAGAAATCATCCTGCTGCCGTTTCTTGGTAATGATGAAGAACAAGAGAGCGTAAAGAATTCTCCTAGAGCACATCGTCACTGGATCAGCTGTTTGTGTGGCTGGTGAAAATTAATACAAGAACCTTCACGTGGGGGGCGTGGCCTTTTATACCCACCTCCGGAGACGGTTGATAACACATGAGAAATACAATTGTCACGTAAAGGCTGCTTAGTGATGAGAGGAATCAGCCAGCCTGGAACGTCTAGAGGCACAAGTTCTTCTTAATCTCTTCGCTTCCACGCCTTTTCCTCTCAGTTGCTGAGCCTTTTTTTGGGTTTGAAGTGGTTCGCGCTTAGGCCTTAATAACGTTTTGTCCACATAAAATTTACCAAATTTGTGTCCTTTTTTCCAACATCCTAGGGATTCTAGAGGTACCCAGACTTTGCGGGTTCACCTGAAGGAGACCAAGAAATTAGCCAAAATACAGCAAATATATATATTTTTTTTTAACAAATGGGAAAAAAGGGCTGCAGAAGAAGGCTTGTGTTTTTTTCCCTGTAAATGGCATCAACAAAGGTTTTGTTTTGCTAAAATCACCATCTTCCCAACTTTCAGTAACAGGCAGACTTGAATCAGAAAACCCCATTTTAAAACACAATTTTGGCATTTTACTGGGACATACCCAATTTTTACTATTTTTTGTGCTTTCTTCCTCCTTCCACTTAGTGACAGAAATTGGTGTGAAACCAATGCTGTATCTCAGAAAGCTAAACATTTATGCAAAATGGACACAATTCTGAATTCAGCAAGGGGTAATTTGTGTAGATCCTACAAGGGTTTCCTACAGAAAATAACAGCTGAAATTAAAAAAATATTGAAATTGAGGTAAAAAAAACTGCCATTTATCTCAATGTTTTACTCTGTAACCTTTTTTCCTGCGATGTCAGATTTTTGAAAGCAATATACCATTACGTCTGCTGGACTCTTCTGGTTGTGGGGATATATAGGGCTTGTAGGTTCATCAAGAACCCTAGGTACTCAGAGCCAATAAATGAGCAGCACCTTGCAATGGGTTTTCATTCTATGCCGGGTGTACAGCAATTTATTTGCTGAAATATAAAGAGTGAAAAATAGGTATCAAGAAAACCTTTGTATTTCCAAATTAATTACAGGGCATTTCTCAATTACAATTACACGTCTTTTTTACAAACTGTCTTACATTTGGAAGGAAAAAATGAAGAGAAATACAAGAGGCAATAACACTTGTTTTGCTATTTGGTGTTCCCCCAAGTCTACCGATAAAAATGGTACCTCGCTTGCGTGGGTAAGCCTGATGCTCGTGACAGGAAACGCAACATGGACACATCACATTTTTACATCGAACTCTGATGTGTTTTTTGCAAAGTGCCTAGCTGTGGATATTGGCCTCTAGCTCAGCCAGCACCTCGGGAAACCTAGCAAACCTGCATATTTTTGAAAACTAGACACCTAGGGGAATCAAGACGGGGTGATTTGTGGGGCTCTAAGCAGGTTCTTTTATCCAGAATCCTTTGCAAACCTCAAAATTTTGCCAAAAAACACTTTCTTCTCAAATTTCGGTGGCAGAAAGTTCTGGAATCTGAGAGGAGCCACAAATGTCCTTCCACCCAGCATATCCCCAAGTCTTCCGGTTAAAATTATACCTCACTTGTGTGGGTAGGCTTAGCGCCCGTGACAGGAAATGCCCCAAAACACAACATGGACACATCACATTTTCCCAAAGAAAACAGAGCTGTTTTTTCCAAAGTGCCTAGCTGTGGATTTTGGCCTCTAGCTCAGCCGGCACCAAGTGAAACCTACCAACCCTGCGCATTTCTGAAAACTAGACAGACTTGTGGGGCTCTGACCGGGTTCTGTTACCCAGAATCCTTTGCAAACCTCAAAATTTGGCTAAAAACACTTTGGGGGTCATTCCGACCCTGGCGGTCCATTACCGCCAGGGCGAAGGGCAGCGGAAGCACCGCCAACAGGCTGGCGGTGCTTCCTGGGCTATTCTGACCGCGGCGGTAAAGCCGCGGTCAGAAAAGGGGAACCGGCGGTTTCCCGACGGTTTTCCCCTGGCCTAGGAAATCCTCTATGGCGGCGCTGCTTGCAGCGCCGCCACGGGGATTCCGACCCCCTTCCCGCCAGCCTGTTTCTGGCGGTCTTCACCGCCAGAACCAGGATGGCGGGAACGGGTGTCGTGGGGCGCCTGGGGGCCCCTGCACTGCCCATGCCACTGGCATGGGCAGTGCAGGGGCCCCCTCACAGGGCCCCATACAGATTTTCACTGTCTGCTTAGCAGACAGTGAAAATCGCGAAGGGTGCCACTGCACCCGTCGCACCCCTGCAACTCCGCCGGCTCCATTCGGAGCCGGCTTCCTCGTTGCAGGGGCTTCCCGCTGGGCCGGCGGACGGCCTTTTGGCGGTCGCCCGCCGGCCCAGCGGGAAAGTTGGAATGACCGCCGCGGTCTTTTGACCGCGGGGCGGTCATTCGGCGGTAACCGCATGGCGGGCTGCGACCGCCGACCGCCGCGGTCAGAATGACCGCCTTAGTCCTCACATTTCGGTGACAGAAAGTTCTGGAATCTGAGAGGATCCACAAATGTTCTTCCACCCAGCATTTCTCCAAGTCTTCCCTAAACATAAAAGAAAAAAAACACAGACAATAAAAAAGATCCCTGGTCTCTAGGGGTTTTCTGCCCCCAGGGGGCAGATTGGCCTAATTATAGAGGGCAGAAATGGCCTAAAAATGATTTGCCCCCCTGGGGAGTGGTCCCTGGTGTCTAGTGGGCATTTCTGCTGCCCGATCGTATCGCGATCAGGCAGCAGGAATGCTTGCAAAGACATGAAAGGAAAGGAAAGGAAAGGCCTGTCATTTCATGTCTCTGCTGGCCCCCTGCTCCCGAGCGGAAGAGAAATGCTGAGCATTTCTCTTCCACAAAGGTGACCTTTGATGAGGTCAGCACGCTCTCACATGCTGACGTCATCAGACGTCACTGGGGGAAAAATGGGGAGTCGGGGTAGAAAGGGAAGCGATTCCCCTTCCAGTCCTGACCTGGGGGAAAGTGGGGGCGGCCCTCGGGGGGAGCGCTAGTGCTTCTCCCGAGGGCTGGTGAATGGACGTAATAGTTATGTCCATGGCGCTTCACAGGCGCAGCCATGGACGTAACCATTACGTCCATGGTGAGCGAGGGGCTAAACAGATACACTATTAATGTCATATCCTTTTATCAGGTCTGCCAACCGTTGCACATCAGGGGATCATGCTAACACACTGTGGGATTTTCCCCACATCACCTCAAGGACCCAGAATGTGCATGCAAATCAACTGATCAAAAGCTGACAGTGTGTTTCTAATTCTCTGTACAAAGTTCTTTGCTTCTTCAGCAACTCAACCATCTCCTTGCTTTCATATATCTTTTAACCAATCATGGGAAGTGTTGTATGGTGACACAAGTACTCTGATCCCCAAGTAAGCACCTTGATTTCTCATTGGATCCCAGGTAGTTTGGCCTACTCCAGCTGGAACTGGGATTGGTGTGCTCTCATTTGCACCGTCAGCCAGAAGAAACTAAGCTTACCGCTGTGATGACGAATATCCGCTCGTCCTATTATGACACACCCACACCAATCTGACAGAATAAAGCCACATACACAAATCCACCAGCCCAAAGGTCAGTGATAAAGTGGCTGTTCCAACACCCATACCATTCCGCCAACAAAGCAACGCCCACCACATTATGACCCACGAATCACCACGGCCGGCATTCAACATCGGTAAACCATTGGCTATACATACCGCCAAGCTCAGAATGGACACCCACATACACTACATTGACCAATACTAAAAACACACACCTGACACTCATACACACACCACACCCACCCACAGCACTATAAAACACTCACATTACCCACACTCCTTTACAAACAACAATTACTGCCAGGAGATTGACACGAACATCACAGAGACAACTAGACACACACACCACTTACACCCATACATCCCTCACACACCCCACAATACAAAACCCACCACATTACTCAACACACCCTCACCAACACACACCACACAAAACCCACGTCCCACAAAAGTTTCACTAAAGAGGACTTAAGGGTCATGGTGGAGGAAATTGTCAGGGTAGAGCCACAGCTGCTTGGAGCACAGGTGCAGCAAATATCTATTGCAAGGAAGATGGAGCTATGGTGGAGAATCGTGGACAGGGTGAATGCCGTGGGACAACATCCAAGAACAAGGGGTGACATCAGGAAGAGGTGGAACGACCTACTGGGGAAGGTACGTTCCATTGCAGCAAGGCACCAGCTCACCATACAGAGGACTGGCAGGGGACCCACGTCTCCTCCACCACAGCTCACAGCGTAGGAGGAGCAAGTCTTGGCACTACTACATCCTGAGGGAATCGCTGGAGTGGCCGTAGGACTGGATACTGGTAAGTCAATATTTACTACTTATCACCCCCATACCTGCATGCCATCACACCCCCTCACCCCGCTCCCATCACTCCACTAGATCCCACACACTGCACCTACACATATGAATAACACCCAATGCCAAGCCCTGCATGCTATACCAATGCATGGACAGCCCTCCATGTCCTTCATGGACACCAATCACAAAAGCATGCACAGCATGGAGACCTAACAAGCACACAATACATCACCATACACAAGCAAAAGGTGGCAGGGCAATACCAGCGATAGAGGGGATGCCAGGGATCTACAATATGTCACAGACATGAAACATAATACATAACTTATATCCCCACAGGTGCCCCATCCAATGTCAGTGGAGAGGAGGTGCCACGACAAACCAGTCTCCCAACAAAAGATGCCCTCAGTGATGACAGTAACTCTGGACTTCAGGATCTGGACCAACAACCTGGCCCATCAGGGACCAGTGGACAGCCGGTCACCCAAGCCCACTCAGTCCACCACAGAGCCTCCCCCATCAGTATCCAACACCACAGCACCCACCCAGCGTATCCACACCTATGTCACCAGGACACGTCAATCAGCAGTGTGCCCCCCTGTGCAGGGACCCCAGTCCACACCTCATACCCATGACAATCAAGGACCTGGGGTAAGTAGCAGTGGGCACACTGTTCAGGGGACAGAAGCACAGGCCAACAGGGACACTGAGAGGACTGCTGTGCGCCAGGGGGAGGACAGGACCAGGGAACCAACACTCCAGAAGGCAGTCTCTGAGATCCTCGGAGCCTACCAACATTCAAAGGACACGATGGGCCAGATCCTTGACAGCGTGCAGGAGAACAGGCGGCTGCATGAGGGACAGTATCAGGGGATCAGGGATGACTTGCAGGCCATTAACACCACCCTGATATCCATAACAGGGGTGCTGGCAGACATGGCTAACATCATGAGGGAGGCAACAGCACAGCAGTGGGCCCCTACCACTAGTCAATCTGTTGACCACCCCCCCCACTTCCGCTGCAGTTAGTGGGCAGGAGGCCCCACCACAGGACCCACAGGCCACCAGCACCCCTGCCCCGACAGAAGATAAACCACCCCGCAAACGTTCCCTGCTAACCAGACGGAAGCCAGAGACACTTGCCAAGACCACCACCAGGAAATGAGACTCTTCTGATTATCCCCCTTGTGTCCCACCCTGTCACCTTGTCCACTTTGACCTGTCTTTACTCCCCTTCCTATGGCCCCTTGGACACTGGACCTGTGCTACAAACAGACTGGAACAGTACCCTGGACCTTCCTCCATCACCACCCCATTCCAGTGCTCTTTTCTCTAAATTTCATAGCATTACAATAAACACCCTTGAACACAACTTGAGTACTAGTAGTTTATGTTTTGAAAATGTTCATTTATAGAAAAGGTCACATCTTGTGCAAATGATCTGAACATTATGAGAGCATAGAAATAGGGACCTGTAGCTGTCTGTAGTCAGCACATCAGTGCACAGTTGTTATATCACCAACATCTGTAAAATGACAAGCCATAGGTGACAGTAAGTTGAGATGCAAAAGAAGTTAATGCCATCATGCTATAGCCACACAGAATACACCAATAGTCATAGGAATGGTCAGTTGCACTGTCTCACCTGTGGGTCACTGGAAGTATTGACGGATAACTGATGTTCTGTTGTCCTCATTCTCATCCTCAGCCTCTTCATCCTCACTGTCCTGAGGGAGTACTGTTGCCACAGGGGCATCTCTAGTCTCCTCCTAATGCAGACAGGGTACATGCCATCTGAGGGCCAGGTTGTGCAATGTGCAGCATACCACTACTATCTGGCATACCTTCTCAGGTGAGCAGCACAGGGATCTACCTGTCAGATGGAGGCACCTGAACCTGGCCTTCAGGAGGCCAAAGGTCCTCTCGATGATCCTTCTGTTCCGCCCATGTGCCTCATTAACATGTTCCTCTGCCCCTGCCCTGGCATTCCTCACAGGGGTCAGCAGCCACATTGGTATGGGTAGCCAGAGTCACCTGCAAGTATTGAGGGATAACATTTAGCCTCACCCAATGATTTGGGCATGACACCTGAAGGCATACACTAACATCCAGTGGGTGGGGACCAAGGTTCACCTATTAGCCACACCCTGTGCCACTGTAGTTGGGCCATCACATTTGGGACAAAAGCTTCATGCACTGATCCAGGATACTTAGTTTTGACGTGGGAGATGTATTGATCCACCAGGCACACCATTTGCACATTCAGTGAGTGGAAACTCTTACGATTCCTGAACACATGTTCATTCTGGTGGGGGGGACAAATGCAATATGTGTCTGGCAATCGCCCCAATAATATTGGGGATATCTCCTATTGCATAGAATCTGGCCTTCACAATGGTCAGATCTTCCACCTCGGGGAAAGCTATGTAGATGCACATGTATTTCACCAGGGCAGACAAGACTCTTGCCAGCACGATTGAGAACATTGTCTGTGAAATTCCCGCTGCCAAGCCCGCTGTCACCTGGAAAGAACCAGTTGCCAAGAAATGGAGCAATGATAGCACTTGCACAAGAAGGGGGATCCCAGTGGGATGACGGATATCAGATATCAGGTCTGTCTCCAATTGGGCACACAGATCAGTTATTGTGGCCCTGTCCAGTCTATAGGTGAAGATAATGTGCCTGTCCTCCAGTGTAGCCAAGTCCAAACAAGGTCTGTACACAGGGTATGTCTCCACCTCCTATTCATCCGTAGTAGTAGGTATCTAAGGGACACAAGAGTGAGTAGGCTGTCACAATTTGAACAATGGAACCACAACTTCAGTATACACAGTGCATTTATGTTATGGGACAGAGGGAAGGGCGAGGTATGTGCTAATCTAGTCTGTGACGCAGTTAATGTCAATGTGACCGTTGTCCCCTCCCCCATGAAATGTCGACCGCCTGTCCTGTATGTAGGGTCAGGTGGAAGTGAGGTAATTCCACCAGCGTTGGGCTTCGTGGGAGAAGGCGGTCTTGCACTGTGGTGCAATTCCTCATTGGATAATATGGGGCTCTATGGAGTACAGTGGCCAATGGGGATCTGTGTCGGTGGTGACAGTATACACCGCCTCTGACGTGACTGCCATTTTCTATCTGCTTCCTCACTTGTTTCCTGACCTTCAACAGGAGAACAGCTACACTGCGTGTGCTGCTGTGACCTGTGTCTAGAACCTACCATGGCCTGTGTGACCGATGAAAGGGCCCCTGCCTTCACTTCGGAGGAGTTGGAGCGACTGGTGAATGGGGTCCTACCTCGGTATGGACTGCTGTATGGGCCTCCAGACCAACAGGTGAGTACACATTGGGCACGATGCATGTGGGAAGGATGCATGGAGATGTATGTGCAAGCATCGTGTCATTGTGGGTGTGGGGGAAATGTCTTGTGGTAGTGTACATGGTGTGCGCCAGGCGATGTGTGTGCCAGTGGTGATGGAAATGCGATCGGTGGACCATATGTGTGACAGGCTATATTGTTTGGTTAATGGTGTTTTCTTGTCTTTATTACCTCTGCAGTTCAGCACCAATCAAAAGAAGGGATTATGGTGTGCCATCCCCAAGGACGTGCGGACCCTGGGGATCTATGACAGGTGGAGCACCTACTGTCAGAAACGGTGAAAGGACCTGAGGCGCTGGGCATGGAAGACCGCGGAGGCCCAGCTGGGGATGGCCTCCCAATGAAGAAGGGGTGACCATCGGAACCTGACCCCCCCTGATGGCCCGCATATTGGTGGTGGCTTACCCAGAGCTGGATGGGCAATTGAGGGAATCACAGCAGCCACAAAGGGGTGAGTATTTGGCAGGTGTGGGTGGGATCCGTGTGGTGGATGTGAGATAGTGGGTGCCCTTAAGGCCAGACCAAACATTGCAGCGTGAGTCAACTTAAGGGTAATGGATGTATGGCAAATGCAGGTAACCTAGCTTGTTAGCATTCCATTTCAGTCAGGGCTTTGTGGGTACCAGGAGGGGTGCAGTTGTGGTGTGTGGCCCTCATCTTGCTGTAGCATCTAGCCAAATCACTGGGAGTGCAATGCATAGTGCTCAAGCCTGATCCCTTTATGTGATGGTGCTGCGTATGCCAAATGAGGTGATGGTGCAGTAATTGACCCAGTGTTTCCTTTTTCTCTCTCCACCCTTTTTTCTTCTGTCATCCTGTGCGTGTGTGCATTAGCATCATCTGTTGGAGGAGCAGGGGCACCAGCAACAGAGGGAGCTGCATCCCACAGGACCCTGGAGGCAGAGTCCACCGACGCTGAGTGAACCAGTGGGACAGAGGGCAAGGGGAGCACCACGGCGGAGACAGGAGGTGAAAACACAGACTCGGATACCTCCTCCGATGGAAGCTCCCTGATGGTGGCAGACACCTCTGTGACCACCCCGCTGCAGGTACTGCCGCCACCTCTGTACAAGTACCTCCCTCCCAGTAGCCCCTCAGCGAGTTGCCCGTGCCCGCTCACCCATGAGGGTGGGCATCCCCTTCACCCCAGGCACCTCAGGCCCTGCCTCAGTAAGCCCTGCTGCCCTGAGTGAGGAGGCTATTGACCTCCTGAGATCCATCTCTGTATGGCAGTCAACCATTGTGAATGCCATCCAGGGGCTGGCATCCCACAAGCAGCAATGCAATCCATTCCTGGGGGACATCCACAGTGAATTGGTGGCCCAACAGAGATCAATGCGTGCTCTGGCCTTCTCTCTGATGGCAGCCATTGTCCCTGTCCCTACCGTACCCCCTTCAAATACCACTTCAGAGTCCCAGACTCCTCAACCCCGACCCATCCCATACATACATACTGATGAGCATGCACACAAGACAACACCCAAGAGTGGCACAGGCATGTACAGGCATCACACTTCATCCCACAAGCACTCACGCAAACACCAGAAGGTTGCAGACACAACCACATTCACATCCACTGCCTCCACTGTCTCCCCCTCCTCCTCCACCTCTCTCATAGTCATGTCCACACTCACACCTGCATGCACTGCATCAACATCCACCACCAGCATCACCACACCAAGCAGCACACACACCTCACTAGCAGACACCTTCACAACATCCATGCAAGCGTCCCCTGTGTCCTCTCCCACCCTGTCTGCCCCCCTCCTAAAGGACTCAAATGCAAGCACTCACACACCCAACAGCCATCCACCTCACATCAGCATACTGCCCACGCACCTGCACCCAATTCCAGCAGACATACACCTCCTACAACCACTCTCTCAACCTCCACTCCCATCCCTCCTCCTGCCCCACCGTCCCTAAGAAGCTTTTCCTTGCCCAACTTGACCTCTTCACTCCACCTCCCCCCTGTCCTGCCCGTAAGAGCAGGGTCCCAATGACCCAGCCCAGCACCTCAGCCAAACAGTGCATGTGGACAGTGGTGGCACCACCTAGTCATGGTGGAAAGTCAGTGAAGGATCCCACTCCACCAGCCAAGAAGGGGAAGGATCCCACACCTCCTGCCATGAAGGGGAAGGAGCCTGCACCTCCTTCTTTGAAAAGGAAGAAGCCCTCGACTCGTGCCCAGAAGGTTAAGGAACACGTACAACCTGCCATGAAGATGAAGAAGCCCTCATACCCTACCAGGAAGGGTAAGGATTCTACGCCTCATGCCATGAAGGGGAAGAAGCCCTCAACTTCAGTGGAGGCTGTCAGGGCGACACCTCCACCACCACCAGTGGTCACGAGGCCCCCACCACCAGCTGAGGAAGTGCATCTCTCACCACCAGCAGGGGCTGCCCAGGAGGCACCTCTATCTGCCACCACAGTGCAGCCATCACCCCCACAGAGGCTGCCCAGGGGGCATCTCCATCTGCCACCACAGTGCAGCCATCACCATCAGCGGAAGCCACGTAGGCCAGCCTCCAGGGGCTGCTGTATGAGGGGCCCCCTCCAGAACCAGTGGGAAAGTCACCCACCTGAGAAACTGTGGCCTTGCACTCCCCAGGACAGAGAAATGAGCATGGAATCTCCTCCAGAACCAGTGGGAAAGTCACCTACCTGAGAGACTGTGGCATTGCACTCCCCAGGACAGAGAAATGGGCATGGAGCCCCCTCCATAAGCAGTGGGAAAGTCACCCAATTGAGAGACTGTGACTTTGCACTCCCCAGCAGAGAGAAATGGGCATGGAGCCCCCTCCAAAACCAGGAGGCTTGTTCCTGTATTCGGCTGAGGGGCTCCCCATCCCCCTGAGGTGCCTGCCCACTTGCAAACTGATGCACCTGCAGAGTTCTGTCCGGATGAAGTCAGGATTCAAGTTGGGCCTTGGACTGTACCCTGTGGCCATGTGAGCCCTTAGTACATTGGACTGGGCAGTATCTGTTTCACGGACGATTGGATTATTTATTAGCTGCTGATATCAATACATTCACCTTCTTGTGGTCTTTGAATTATTCTGCACTGTATTGCGTGCCATTGTTTTTTGTGTGCAGCTAGTTGTGTGTATGGTGTGTGTGTGTGTATGGTGTGTGTGTGTCGGGTGTGTGCCGTGCGTGTGTGTGTCACTCTTGTTTTCCTCCCTCCTTCCCTTGTGTGCTAGGCGGCTGTATTTACCATCATCATCTTCGTCGGTGTTGGTGTTCCAGATAGAGCACAACGTAGAAAAGCACTGAAAAGACTTGCAGTTCGGGTTCCATGGCGGTGTTGTTCTTCCCTGTGTTTCCGATGGTGAGTCCTTTCTCTTCTGTTATGCGTTTCCACCAGGCTTTTGATGGTGTTGGTACTGCCCCAGAAAATGTGACGGATTGATGTTTCTTAATATGGTGGGAGGGTACTTTGTCTTCCGCCTGGATGTTGACTGCTACCGCCGTGGTGAGTGTTGTTTCCGCCCTGGCAGTTGGTGTGGTACATTGGCTGTCTATAGGAGTTCTCACCGCCATGGTCATAATTTGGCAGTAATTACCAAAGGCCTGTTGGTGGTAATTCCATCACTTTATCACTCACCGCCAATGTCATAATGAGGGCTTAAATTAATTAATGTTCATAACGTTCTGCTCTTGCAGGCTCAGAGCTGTGTTAAAGTAAATCGCACAGAATTAGGCAGGTGTAAAATGGTAGCATGTGGTTCGAATGAAAAAGCTGTACTGAAGGAAAGATAAGGTCTAGGTGGAGATGGTGTGTAGCCAGAATGCTGTAAAGATGCAGATTTAGAATATCAGGACAGTTATGGGCATTCAGCTTATTTGGGGCTGGCAAGGTGACTCAAGGGACTATGAAGGATCCAAGAGAGTAAGAGCTTTTGGTTTTGCAGTGTGTTTTGTATTGAGAAAGTTTCTTTGGTATCTGCAGATGCTGATTCTGCTAAGTCTACAGAGTCTTTCATCATTAACTATCACTATGTTGGCCTTTTGTACTTTGGACTGGGCATTGGCCCTTTGTGGACAATTGTACATATCATGTTCATATGGTGGCTTTTCCCTTGCTAATACATTTTCAGTACTTACGAAATCCGGCCCATGTTTTATTGTGCCGATTGGTTTACGTCTGATGCTGGTTGTGTGTATGGTGTGTGAATGGTGTATGTTGTGCATGTGTGTGTGTCACTCTCGTTTTCCTCCCTCCCTTGTGTGCTAGGCGGCTGTACCCACCATTGTTGTCTTCATTGGCGTTGGTGTTCCAGGTGGAGCATGCCGTGGAAGAGCATCAGGAAGACTTGCAGTTCAGGTTCCATGGTGGCGGTGGAGTCCTCTGTGTACTTGTTGGTGAGTCTTTTGTTTTCTGTCTTCAGTTTCCACAAGGCTTTTGATGGCATTGTTACCGCCCCGGAAATCGTGGCAGTATGCTGTGTCATAATATGGTGGGCGGTACTTTGTCTTCCACCTGGCTGTTGATGCTTTCGCCATGGTGAGTGGTATTAACACCCTGGCAGATGGTGTGGTACATTGGCTGTCTATGGGAGTTCTCACCACCATGGTCATAATTTGGCAGTAATTACCGCCAGCCTGATGGCGTTATTACCGCCACTTTTTCACTCACCACCAGGGTCATAATGAGAGCCTAAGTCTTGTGTTTAGTGTTGCACAGTGTACTTCCAGTGGATAGATACCAGATCTTATTAATGAGAGGTACAAGACTAATGTGAAAAATGCCGTACCACAAAATACCAGAAAGGATCTACTGCCACTTGGAGCCAGTGACTAGCCCTACTGAACACTTCACTGTGCACCTGAAACTATCAATGAGAGTGGGCATCTGTGCTCTGCACAGACAGACAGCTGTGGATTCCTGGTGTGTAAAAAAAAATAAAGGAACATATTTAGATACAAGGCTCTCATCTATTCTCACTTTAGGAATGATTTTGACACGTCTTGAATGTGTTTATTTATTGGAGCCAGGCCTGATTCTAGCATGTGGCCCTTTAAGTATTGGCATGAAGGCCAATAGCAAAAACACACTGTCAGTTAAAAACTATCTCTGGACGTTGTTTTACAGGAGTTGCGTGATTGGTACAGGGTCTCTATCTTGCAGGAACCCACAATCACGCATCTCCTTTTAGATAGGTGGACTTTGTCCCCAGCTACTAGTGCAGGTACAATAGGGGCATAGAAAAGGGAGCAAATCCTTTACTTTGGCTCCAGAGTGAAATAAATTTCTAGCATTCGCATGAAGAATTTTTCAATTCTTTTAGGGACACAGAGGCGAGAATTATGCGTCTCTTTCTTCACTTAAATTTTCTCACCAGCCAATTCTACATATCCCATGAATCAGTACATCAGGTGAACAACCATAGAGCCACTGCCCTAAATAAACTGTTAAACACACTAACCCCTCCTGTTTCTTTGCATAAAGTCAAAACTGTTAGCGGTCACCCACAAGAGGGAAATAGCCATCAACTAAATAACTCGCAAGTCACAATAACTGAGGCCTCTACATGGACAACACATGTTCCTTGAACAGCAGAAGCTGGATGGACTCCAAACAGGGAAGAACACCTTGATGTCTCCATCCACTCCAAGAATTGGTTAATTTGTCCTTGTTGCCTAAAGAAACAAACAAAATCCCAGCTGTTAGAAATGAGGTCTCTTGTGGGCAGAGGTATACACCTTTGTCCAAGTTGGGACCACAATCCTAGTCAGGGTAAGTCACACACAATCTAAATTATCCTGTGCCCACCCTCTGGTAGCTTGGCACTGAGCAGTCACCCTTAACTTAGAAGGCAATGTGTAAAGTATATGTGCAATAAATTATGCAATAACACAGTGAAAACACCACAAAAATACATCACACAAGTTTAGAGAAATATAAGATATTTGTCTGATTAAATTAAGATCCAAATCATCACAATTTGATAAGCACAAGTTGAAATATCACTTCTGCATAGTTAAGAAGAGTCTTAAGTCTTTAAAAATGAACAATTGTCTCTTGTGTGCACAAAGTAACTGGTTTGTGTCAAAATGACATGTACGCAGAGGAGATGTGTGGAAAAAGGAAGGTGTGCGTCAGATTCTCCGACGCGGCAAAGACAAATTGTTGTTTCTTCCCACCCTGCAAGGACTTTGCGTTGATTTCCGGTGCACAGTCTTGAATCCTCACTGCGATGTGGGGTCTTTCGACGCCCAGGGACGATGTGTAGAAATCCTGGGCATGCGGGATGAAGTCATAGGCACTGCATCGATCCGGTGGGCGATGCGTCAGAGTTTCTTTCGCATGGCAGGCACTGCATCGATTCTTCACTCAGGAAGTCGGGCCTTGGCTGTGCGTCGAAGTTCCGGTCGCAACACAGGTGCTGTGTAGATCTCCACTCGGGTGCAATCTCCAGTCGCTGAAATCCTGAAGGTGACGAGATTGCCACTGCATTGTGCAAGCCGGGGAGATATTCTGCCACCATCGAAATCTGATGTTGAAGGCAGAAATGCGAAAAATCTTCCGCTAGTTCCACCAAGAGACGGGACTTCGTCCCGCCCAGCTCGTTCACATATCTCACTGCAGATATATTGTCCATCTGGAGGAGAATACAACAATCCGTCTTGACAGGGGAAAGACTTGGGATTGCAAATGATCTGGCCAGTAGCTCCAGACAATTTATTTGGAGATCCATGTTCTGCTCTGGACCAACTGCCCCCTGTAGACATTGTGCCACAACGAGCTCCCCATCCCCAAAGACTGGAATCTGACCCTATCACAATGTCTGGAGATGAACCAAATATCGCTTTGCCATTCCAGGCATCCATATGCTCCAACCACCAGAGCATTTTCATGCAGGGCTCTCATAAAAGAGGGATCCGATCCGAGTATCTGAGACCCCTCTGGAGGGTTTTTGAGGCATTGCAGGGCTCTGTAATGAAGAAGATGTTGGAAAATGGCCGGGAACGAAGAGAATAACAGGTCCACCACCTGGGTAATTGACCTCAATGATACAGACTGCTTGCTCAACATCAATTTCAACTCTCTCTTGATGTGGAGGAGTTTTTTGGGGAAGAGACAATTGGGCTTGCAAAACATCCACCTGAAAGCCCAGGAACTCCATTTGAAAGCATCAGTACAGTCTTTTGGGGATTCGCAATGAAGCCCAGATCCAGAAAGAGTGAGATAGTCCATTCCAAATGGGAGAGACCCAATTGGGGACACTGAGCCATGATGAGGATGTTTTCGATGTAGATCATCAGACAAACACCTCTGGCCCTGAGAGCTTCTAAAACTGGACGCATCACCTTGGTGAAGCACCATGGAGCTGACGACAGGCCAAAAGGCAGGACTTTGTATTTCGTAACATCATCCTTTCCAAAGAAATTGAAGGAATCGCTGGTGAGGGGTAAAGAAAGGGATGGTCAAGTAAACATCCTTCAAATCTAAACACACCATCCAGTCCTCCTCCCGGAGGACGTCTCTCAGTTAATGTATGCCCTCCATCTTGAAATGGCGGGAAATAATCCAACCATTTAACTCCTTTTGATTCACAACAAGATGAGAGTTGCCGCCCTTCTCGACTGCTAATAAAAAAGGGACTGAGAAAACCCAGAGGATGAGGCAGAGTTTGGACTAATAGCTGGGAACGTTTTGCAGAGATGTAATCCTGATCATGTCGGCAAAAATACATCGCCAGAGGTGGGGCGTGTTGGCTTGTGGAATTGTAGAGCTCCAACTTGTAACCCTGAATAGTCTCCAAAACCATGGGTCCTGAGTTATCTTGTACCAATTGTGAAGGAATGACACAGTTCTACCCCCAACATAACCTCTAAAAAGGAAATTAAGCTCACCCTGTGGACCCTGAGTCTTGATATGAGGATTGGTTCCCTCTGGATCTCCCTCCCCAGAATCTGGAACGTCCTGCCCGAGGACAGAAGGGGTAGAAGGTAGACAATGAGGATGAGAGTCTTGATATGCTCCTCTGCCGTGCTTGTAGAAGCCTCTCTGAGGGCCTTGACTGAAGTTGTGGCTGAAAGCATGACCTCTATAGCATCTGGCTCCTCTAAAAAGTGGATGAAGAACCTTCTTAATAGACCCTTGGGCCTTGTCCAAGTAGGCATAAGTGGACGCAAATTTAGAAAGCTCCATGAGAAAAGGAGAGCCGAAAAGAATACTCTGAGTGAGTGGCACAGACTCTGAGGAGGCAAGGACTGCAAGTTTGGGGTCCAAATTTTATGAGGATGAAACAATCCCTCTTGGAAGATATTGCACAATTGGCATTTCCCAAGAAACAAAGGGCTTGTTTGGCCCAACCTACAAGGACCTCTGGATCAATAGGTTCCCCTGTTTCCTTAGCTTGAAACCCCAGTTCTAATATTTTTGTTGAGGGTCCTGCCATGTCCAGCAGTTTTTCCAGGCATCCGCACAAAGTGAGATCAATGCCCTTTTTTGGGTCCTTAGTGAATTTTTTTCAAATAAGTAACCAGATTAGGTTCAATCTCCGGGGTATCCCTTACTATGGACAGGAAGTCCGATCTGGGACATTCTGACCTCAAGTGTGACCTGACTTCCCCGCACAGCAAACCCCAGCATCTAATGCGTAGACTAGGTCATATTAAAGATCACCAAGGGGTCAGCATAATACTAGTCTTCACAATCCAGCTTCAGAACCAGCCATGGTTGCAGAAATTTGTAGGCAAACATACCTGTTTTCAAGAGGCTCAGTAGAAAGGAGTAGGCAGGAAACACAATCCTGGAATGCAAAATTGGATTATTAAATAATTTTCAAGCGTGGAGGGAGCCCTGCCAAGTAATCAATAGAGAGAGCCAAACCTGACCCAATTCTGATTTTACAACAGTGGGACTAAAGGCAGCAGGGGGTATTCCAAGGAGAATTAGCGTTGCAGGATGAGAGACTAACATGTCTCTTGTTCATAGCACTTAGAGGGAGGCTGGTGGGGGCGGGTCATCAGGACATACAGCACGTATCTGCAGCTCAGTCAGAAATAGAAAGAGGACTATGATGCAGAGCAGCACATTCTCATGCCCCCACTCCCTATTCCCACTCCACTGGCAAAAACACAGCGCAGAAGTGTGCCGCGTATGGGAGGATAATGCTCCTTGAAGGAGAAAAACTACTTACCGCTTATGGGAAGGTAAAATCTAAGCAATGCTGCTAGCCAAAGTGGCTGAGAAATGATCCACCAAACGTAGGCAGCAAAAAAGGACTGTACGACGAAACAACGACTGCAAAAAAAACTACTGCCTTAACAACGAGGTCGGAACACCGACCTCGTTGCTACTACTAATGATTTTACCACGAATGCCTTAACAACGATATTTCGTTGTAAAGGCATTCCTGATAAAATCATTAGCAATAGGCACCATTCACCCTACATCCCTCACCCCACCCCCCCCAACCCCACCCAAAACCTAAAACCCCCTGACCCCCCACCCACTCCCCAAAACCAAAAACGCCCCACCCCCCAAACCCACCCTAAAACCTAAAACCCCCTGACCCCCCACCCGCTCCCCAAAACCAAAAACGCCCCACCCCCCCAACCGCACCCTAAAGCCTAAAACCCCCTGGCCCCCCACCCACTCCCCAAAACCAAAAACGTCCCACCCCCAACCCCACCCCAAAACCTAAAACCCCCTGACCCTCCACCCACTCCCCAAAACCAAAAACACCCCACACCCCAACCCCACCCCAAAACCTAAAACCCCCTGACCCCCCACCCCTCCCCAAAACCTAAACCCACACTTACCTTAGCCAAGTCCCTTCTTTGTACCTTAACCACGCATGTTCGTTGTTCAGAACATACGTAGTTAAGGCACAAAAAACCAAAGTTGTGGTTAAAAAAAGCGTTGTTGCGCTTTCGTTAACCACGACCTTCGGAAAAAAAAAGTCGTAAAAAAGGATGTTTCCCGCAAAAAAGGCAGCAAACAAAATTGGAAATGATAGCACAGGCACTAACATGTGTAGTGTTGGATTTGCAGCATAAATCAACATATTCACAAATAATTAAGCACCCAAACAATTGGTAATAAATGCTGAAGGATTTAACTGGCTGTGAAGCAGCAAAGAAAGAGAAGGGGTTAGTGTGTTTTAACAGTTTACATAGGACAGTGTTTCTATGGTTGGTCACATGATGTACTGATTCATGGGATTTGTAGTATTTGTTTTATCTTGTTTCTAATTGGTTGCTAAGAAAATTAAAGTGAAGAAAGAGAACCATAATTGGAGCCTCCGTGTCCTGACATAGAATACATTTTTCCGGCCTGCGGGGATTTCTACTTTACTGTATTAGTCAGCACTGAATAAAAAAGTTTATCCTGCTCCAGCCACACCTTTCCTGACCCCTGCAGCTGCTGCTTTCTAGGATCCCACTGCGTGGCAAGGTTTGACAATAGTCTTCTAAGCAGGTATGATAATGTCAAATGAGTGTACACCATTAAAGCATGTTTTAAGAATCTGAAGAATCCTGCCTTGAGACATACTTTGTGTATGCTTCATTTAAGTCATTCTTTCATTATTACCATGGCCTTTCTGTGTTTGGGAAGCAGTCGGGTTGGTAACGCGGCCCTTTATGATAATTTATTACACATCAGGACTCATTTTAGACCAATGAATCTTTTGACCCAGTTGAGAGACACCTTAGGACGAGATAGCTAATCAATATGTTAATCAATACGTCAATAATGTCCATCAATATTTATCATAACAATACATTTCACTTTAGTCAAAGTCATCAATTAATTCAAGACTCTACCATGACCTTGCAGTCATGAATAACCACACCAGTTTAATAGAATTTTATGAAGTTTTATTCCCTATTGATTACAATTCTAAAAGCAGATGCGTTAATCTCAAAACCAAGAAACATAATAGCATAGTCTCGATATGGCAACTTTGATAAGATTTCATTAAGGCGAGAATCACAAACATCAGAACATAACATGGCGTGAACATAGATCAATTTAGCAGAGTGTCAATAACATGTCAGTTCAACAAAGCATACATTCAGTCGTTTGTCTATTTGCGTCAGTTTAGTGAACACCTGTCCTAACCACTGATTAGCATTGGCATGTTGGGCTTCATGCAAAACAATTTAGAACACCAATTTGGAAAACATCTAGCTATGGTCTCTGTCAAAAGTAAGCAGTTGGTACCTAGAAAGGAAAAGCAAACAGACAAATCACAAATGCATTGTCATAATTACCCTCCAAAGTTTAGGTCAGCTCACGGGTTCAGTCTTCGTCTTCAGGACATCATTTAATTCACCATCAGTCTAACTCAGCTCTGGGGCAAAAGGGCACTTCCCTCATAAGGAGGTAAAGTGTAATATGGGCAAATCTAAGGACGTGGATGGTTCTAAGCGAACCAATAAGTCACCAAACAGAGTGACAAAGTTTCTGGATAAAATCAATAGCATTCTCTACCTAATTCTTCAATGACTCCCCGTGTCATGGGTTTTTATCCCTTTTCCGTTGTACATTCCCCTAAAATGTCATTGGTCGTTGGTTATACCCCACTATCTTTAACCTATAAGAAAATGCATTAGGTCATTCATCTTTCACCCCATATTATTTTACAGACATTTCATTGGTCCACATGACTGACATCTTCAGAGGTAGCACGTCCGGTATGATTTCATCCTTCTGTAATTCTTCGCGCACCTTTTGGTCAGTAGCTCCATTGTCTTTACCGGTTTGAACGACCTTGTACATTACATTAATCTACACTGTTGCATTTTATCTAATATCATTCTACAAGCAATGAAGAATTTGTGAGAACGGATCTGCTATGGTTACATTCAGCTTCTAGTTTGAAGAAAACAAGGGGTCATGTCCTTTTGCGAGTCAGCATACTGCAAGATAGGAAAAATACATTTAATATGAGAGCCAAGCAGCTAAGCTTCGGCTCATGCTAACTTAAGGCCTACAAGGATTTCAGCACAAATTCAATAACACAATGATTAATAATTAGTATAGAACTTATTCAGTATAACTTTTTATAAACATTTTAGTCATCATTATTAGTCCACGTATACATTGGTGGCCACTCCCCGTGGTCACATTTCAAGTGCACGTTTAAGCAAAATTTACTATTACAGTTTCTTTGCGGCATTATCACACATTAATTCATAAACATTTCATGTTAATATAGATTATATAAGCTATGCTCTCTCAGTCCCTCCTCTGATGACGTTCGTCATCACACAAACCTTTCCCTTTTTAACCTTTCATTTTAATTTTTCACCTTGCGCATAATGCGCATTTCAACATCTTGTCCCTTGTGTGAACTTTCCCAAATTTCATAAACATTTTCTCCCTTTCACTTTCCTTATTTTTCTTATTTCTTTTTGTCCAATTTCTTCTAATTTTGTCATTAGTTTTGCATGCTCCCCATAAACCTAATAAACAGGCCAGAACTATGAATAGACCCCCTGATATTTTTGCAAGAACCCCATTCCAAATGTTTCTAAACCAGCTCCCTACTCTGGCAATTCCTTTTCCCACTTTCTCCCACACTCCAGGTTTCTTTAAATCCTTCAAATCTGCACTATCTCTAGTTAGGTTAGTAAGCATACCTCTAATCTTTTTACTATTGTCCGGTTTATACGAGCAACAATGACGCTCGTTGAGCATCTTGCAGACTCCGCCGCTCTTTGCTAAAAGAATGTCTAAAGCAAGCCGATTTTGAAGAGTCATAGCTCTTTCCGCAGCAAGTTCAGTATCCATCAGGAGTATAGCCCCAGTAAAATTTGTCAGCATGTTATCCACAATAGTAGACAACTTTCGAATCTTTATGGAGTTTAAGATAACCCCTACTGAAGGAATTATGGCTCCAAATATGTCGATAAAACGACAGCAGCCGATGTCTCTCATTTTTGTCTAGCATGTTGTAATTCAGATGCTTTAGGTATTTGCTTTAAGTCATCAATCTGGTAAATCTTTGGGAAAACTATCCCCAAATAGCATGTCCCATACCATCCCTAAGGGAGACCGTAATAAGCATTAAGTCCACAGATATAATAGATCCCGGGATCGCTGGGTCCTGTCCATTTAACAAGAATGTCCATTTACTCTGAAACAAAAACACATGCCTGCATTCACTCATTCCCACAAATAAAGTGTCATGTTCAGATTTCGGCCTATATATAAAAAGCCTTCTACAGTACATGTAATGCATCTATAGCTAATTTGCCTTGCGTCTTTATTGCAGTGTAAGCATAATCATTTGCATATGTGCGTTTCTCTAACCCTTTTTCTAGTTGCTCTTTTAAAGCTCTGCATCTATCATCAGTGTGATCTCAGAAGCTTTTCTCTACAGGTGTTAATAAGCAAGTCAGATTGTTGCCGTGTGCATCAGCGGTTCCAAATGTAAGTGTGGGTTTGAAGAAACCTCTAACTATTTTTATATTATGCTCTTTAGCCAATTTGTTCAGAAATTCAATCACTGGCACAAAAGAAAACACCACATCCAAATTTGAATAAAAATATTGCACATGCTCTCGATTATAGAATCTTGTTAGTAGCAAACTACAACTTATCCCGTAGGTTAATGTAAGACTATGATAAGTGACCCCTTCTTGTACTGATGAAAGAATCTTTGTGCACACATAACAGTTTTTCGCATCCATGGTCTCAACATACTCATTCAGCAAGCGATAGAAGACATTAGTGGAGAGTTCCCATTTTGAGTTAGTTCCCTCATGCAAGTGTTTTGCATCTTGCTCAAACTTTTCCCACGGTGTTAGTGTTGCAGTCTCAGGTTTTGAAGCATTGTTAGTCACTTTCTTATCTAACCACGGCATTCCCACAATCACACCTACAATTATTATTGCACACACAATACCTAATATAAGGCTTAACCAACCACACACCTTACCCTTTTTGTTACTACCTCTATTATAAGCTATGGTCTGTAAAGAATCAGAAGGCAGAATAACTCAAAGCAAATAATCAACTTGAGGACAATTTAAAAGCTCTTTTTTTTTCTTGATGCAAAGTCGCTCTTTGTCTCTTCGTGTATTTATAGCATTTCACTCACTCCAGGACCCTTTTGCCAATCAGGTTAGCAGCTTGTCATAACCGGGTTTCAATGTCAATTCAGGTTATCAGTGTCACTTCCGGTAGTTTATAAATCTCTTTCTCAGCTTTTCAGCTTTGAATTTCAATTTTTGTTTTAACACAGTCTCTTTCTCTGATTGATTTCAGGTACCGTAATATTGGCAAGGTACTTCTCGATCAAAACAGAACGATAGAAATTCTTGTTACCATTCAGGACCTGCATACCTTCTATTTGCAGTTCTCTTTCTTTTCAACCTGCGTTCACTTTGCAATTCTCCTTCACTTAGATCCTCTACTCGGGATGTATCAATTTCTTCTGCTATTGTTTCACCTGGTACGTCCTTTTCTTTCGCAGCATGCTTCTCTGGCCAGTTATCACCTTTATGCGTCTTCTTCTTGCTTGTCTTTTCAGGACGCTGAATAGCACCCTCCTCTTGTGCTATGGTGTTTCCTCTTGACGGACCTGCAACTGGTTTAGGGGATGCCGGTGTGCTTTGGCCTCTCTACTATTTCCCCTTCTTCTTCTTCTTCTTCTGGGTCTGTAACAGGTTCAAGCTCTAACCCGTATCCGTCTACTTCTGGGAGAACCTTTCCTTGTCTTAGTTCTCCTGCTGCCTCTACTGAGATAGGCTCACTGTCAACTCTCTCGAACTCGTTTACTGTTTGAGGGACTAGGCTGTTCTCGGTGGGCTCTCCTTCAGTCTCAGTTCCCCCTTGGCTACTTTCTGGCCCTCAGACTTCCTTCTCTGGAACTGCTGAGTCAGAAACTTCAAGTTCCTCATCAGTCGGACAAGTTACCTTCTTTGTGTGACTGGCATGTATCCAGTTTGGAACGCCTGCACATTTAACAGCATTGGTTGTTGTCAGTATTACTTGATATGGCCCCTTCCAGCGTGGCTCTAAACACTACTTTCTCACGTGTTTCTTGACAACCACCCAGTCACCGGTTTGCAGGGTGTGACCTGGATCACTGACCGGTGGCAATGTGTTGGCTTCCACCTGGTGGGAAAAGTAGCAAACCACGTCAGCCAAACCTTTGCAGTAGTCCAATACCATTTCATCCGTGATATTCGCAAGAGCATTTGCAGGTACTGCGGGCAGCCTTATAGCTCTGCCCATAAGGATCTCATGGGGTGATAGTCCTGTCTTCTTATCAGGGGTATTTCTCATCTACATCAGTACTAAGGGTAATGCATCTGGCCATTTCATATTGGTCGCTGCACACATCTTTGCATTCTCGACATCAAGGTACCATTCATTTGTTCTACTAGTACCGAGGCTTCAGGGCTGTAGCTACAATGCAGCTTCTGTTCGATGTCTAATGCAGCACACAAGAGCTTAATCACCTCATTGTCGAAGTGTCTGCCCCTATCTGATTCTAAAGAGACCGGAAAACTGAACCTGTGTATTAGTTCTCTAAGCAACAGCTTTGCAACTGTGAGACTGTCATTTCTACGCGTGGGGTAAGCTTTAATCCAATCGCTGAAAACACACACAATCACCAACACGTGCCTCAATCCTCCACAAATAGGCATCTCAATGAAATCCATTTGCATTCTGCTAAATGGACCGCCAGCTCTCCCTATGTGACTCAAAGTTACCACAGTCCCTTTTCCGGCATTCATCTGTTGACAGATGATGCACCTGTGACAGGTAACCTCTGCGGCTTGTCGGAATTTCGGGTTAAACCAGTCAATCTTGAATGACCTGATCATTGCATCTCTCCCAAGAAGTGCCTGTCAATGATAAAGCCTTGCAAATTGTGACAAAAGACTGTTGGGCAAAACCAGATTCCCCTCCTCTGAGACCCATAAGTCGTCAGCTCTCTGTACCCATTGCATTCTCTGCCAGGAGCGTTTCTCCTCTCTGCTAGCACAACCCAGTAGTGATTTTAGCTCATCTAGTGTATCAACCACGCTCAATGCAAAGTTCAAGCATGTTTCATTTTCAGTTTGCGGTAATAATTCCCACTGGTCCTTGAACGATACACAGTTCAATGCGCAAAACCTTGCGACTTGATCTGCACAGCCGTTTCCCATTGACACAAAGTCTTGTGATTTAACATGAGCATTGCATTTCACCACGGCAATTTCAAGAGGTAACTGAATCACATGTAACAAATCCTTAATCTGTTCGCCATTTTTCACTGGAGAACCAGAAGAGGTCATGAAACCTCTCTGTGACCACAATTGGCCAAAATCATGTACAATGCCGAATCCGTATTTGCTGTCTGTATAGATAGTGACTTTCAGATTTTCAGCTGCGTGGCATGCCTTAGTAAGGGCAATTAGCTCTGCCACTTGTGCGGAATACACTCTCTCGAGCCAGGAAGCTTCAATAATACCAGCTACTGTATATACAGCATAATCGGCTCTCAGTATTCCGACTGAGTCTCTCAAACAGGATCCATCAACAAACATAATGCAGTCATTTTCTTTTAACTGTGTATCTTGAATGTCAGGTCGGGGTTTGGTACATAGTTCTGTTACCTCAAGACAATCATGCTCCACTTTCTCCTCATTATTAATCTCAGTACTTTCAACAGGAAGTAGAGTTGCCGGGTTCAATACAGTACATCTCTGTAGGGAGACATTCGGTGACCCCAAAATAATTGTCTCATATCGGGTAAGTCGGGCATTAGTCATGTGCGGAGTTTTAGTTCGGGTCAACAGAATTTCAACTGAATGTGGAACCATTACTGTTAGGGAATGTCCCGTCACTATGCCTTCACACTGCGTGAGGCTCTGACCAACTGCTGCAACTGCCCACAAACAACCCGGTAAGGCTGCTGCGACTGGGTCCAATGTAGCTGAAAAATACCCTACAGGACGTTTTGCACCTCCATGGACCTGTGTCAAGACAGACAAAGAACAAGCATCACGTTCATGACAAAACAGTAGAAAAGGCTTTGTGTAATCAGGCATACCGAAAGCTGGTGCCCTGCACATGCACTCTCTCAATTCCATGAATGACTCAAGCTCTTCCTTGGACAGAGTTATGGTATACCGTTCATCCTTGGTTTCCTTCCCTGTTAGCTTTATCAATGGTTTAGAGATAATCAAAAAGTTGTGAATCCATTGGCGACAGTAGCCCACCATTCCCAAAAACATCATGACATCTCTCTTTGTTGTCGGGGGGTTCATCTGCAGTATGGCTGTCACCCTTTCTTTTGATATTCTCCTGGACCCTTTCTCAATCAAGTGTCCTAAGTATTTCACTTCTTTCTAACAGTACTGCAACTTCTTTGGAGACACTTTGGGGGTCATTCTGACCATGGCGGTAATTACCGCCATGGCGGAGGTCGGCGGTAGCACCGCCAACAGGCTGGCGGTGCACCGCTGGGCATTCTGACCGCGGCGGTTCAGCCGCGGCCAGAAACGGAAAGTCGGCGGTGTACCGCCGACTTTCCGCTGCCCGTCTGAATCCTCCATGGCGACGGAGCGCGCTCCGCCGCCATGGGGATTCTGACACCCCCTACCGCCATCCTGTTCATGGCGGCTCTCCCGCCACGAACAGGATGGCGGTAGGGGGTGCCGCGGGGCCCCTGGGGGCCCCTGCCGTGCCCATGCCAATGGCATGGGCACGGCAGGGGCCCCCGTAAGAGGGCCCCAAAAAGTATTTCAGTGTCTGCCCAGCAGACACTGAAATACGCGACGGGTGCAACTGCACCCGTCGCACCTTCCCACTCCCACAATTCTGAGCCGGCATCCTAGTGGGAAGGTTGATTTGCCCTGGGCTGGCGGGCGGTCTTTTGGCGGCCGCCCGCCAGCCCAGGGCAAATGTCAGAATCACCGCCGCGGTCTTTCGACCGCGGTGCGGTGTTCTGACGGCGGTACCTTGGCGGACGGCCTCCGGTCAGAATGACCCCCTTTATGTCCGTTCTTTCCCAAATGGTTCAATAGGGCAATTGTGTCATACCTGCAGTCATCTTTTGTTCTGGACGCAATCAGTAAGTCGTCAATGTACTGCACCAGAGTCGAACTGAAAGGCAGTTCTAGTGACTTCTTCAATTTCTGATTGAAGATGGACGGTGACTCAGAAAACCCTTGAGGAATTCTGCACCAACTGTACACCTTGTCCAGGAATTTGAAACTGAACAAAAACTGGCTGGCCTCATGAAGAGGCACTGAAAAGAAGGCTTGTGACAAGTCTACAGCGGTGAACCATTCTGCATCACACGGAACCTGGAACTTAATCACTGCTGGGTTTGGCACTATAGGTCAACATTTTACCACAATCTCATTTATTTTCCTCAAGTCCTGCACAATTCGAACCTTCCCACAAGGCTTTTTCAGACCCATTATTGGTGAATTACATGGGCTGCTCAACACCTCTTTCAGAGCCCCTTGCTTTACAAAATCTGCAATTATTTGCGACACCTGAATAAGGACATCCTGTGCCATATGATATTGTGGTACCTGGGGAAACACTTTTGGCTTCACCTGTACTTTAACTGGTTCCACTCCTTTTATCAATCCCACTTCCTTTCCTGTCAAATTCCACACTTTCTCTGTCACTGTTCCCTGTAACTCAGCTGGTAAGTCAGTCACTGTAAGCATCAGGAATAAGGTTATAAATGGGTAATCCTCATTTGCGCTCTCTGTCTCTAACTCTGAGAACTGACAATCATCCCCCTCATCATCACTGTTTGTCTGCACTTCAATTCCATCATTGGAACAGGTAATCGAGCATTTCGTCTTACATAATAATTCTCTTCCCAGTAGGGACACAGGACTTGAATCACAGACTACAAACTTATGCAGTCCCTGAAAGTTGCCAATCTCAACTTGCACTGGATCTGTGATCGGATTTGTCAAATACGGGTTTTATTATTCCACGTATACATTGGTGGTCACTCCCCGTGGTCACATTTCAAGTGCACGTTTAAGCAAATTTTATCACACATTAATTCATAAACATTTCATGTTAATATAGATTATATAAGGTACGCTCTCTCAGGGTCATTAGGGCGACTGAATAACATATTTTAAAGTGCGTACTAATTATTTTTCTGTTACAATTAATGCCTTAAGTGTTAATCTCATTTTACTCATTTTTTTATACCAAGATTAATAAGAGTGGAGGCAGATGATGGCTGATAAGGGGCCAATAAAGTGCTGGGGCCCAAGATCAGTTGTGAGATAAGGCGCATGGGAGAGGGATTAAAAAAAAGTGATTAATCAGGCCTAGAAAGGAGGAGGCTGCAGAGTCTGGGGTTGGTGCAGCTAATACTGGAGAGGGATTCTCTCTGGAAGGTGGGGCAGAGGGAGACCGAGGACTGTCACTTGCCTGATACTCCCACCCCAGAAACCTCCTCTTCCCACCAAAGGGACATTACATGGGAAAAACATTTTTGAAAGTGTTAACATTTAGAAAGAGACTTGGAAGAGTGCATTTTACTAGGCTTTGTGAAGTTCAGGAGAGAGAAAGAAGGGAGGGCTTTAAGGTAGGCCTGGCTAAACACCTGGGTGGCCAGTTTTAGAGATGGGTGAGCCAACAAACTAACAAGAAGAGTCAAAGCAGTTGAGCCAAATATTTAGCTTGGTTCGGAAAGCCTGGCATTGAGATGAGCCCTGATAAAGTCTGCATTGTAAATTGTACAACGTACCCAGGAACACTAGAATTATGAGATTGTGCAGCTGTGGCATTTTTTGCAAACCCATGGGTTTTAAGCATTTGCCACATAATCTTTCATCTGCAGCATCTTCTGTGGATTTAAAAAAAAAATCAATAGTAACACAAACAGTTCAAAAGTTACTTAAAATGCAGTGACGCATGTAGCGGCGCAGTGGAAGGCCCCTCTCAAAAGTTGACTGGTCACCTTTCTGTGGGTTATTTTAGTATCTGGATATTAAACTGGTACTAATAAGGTCACCCCAATGCTTAAATAGTTCTAACAAGTATAAAAGTGACAAAATAATGAAGTAATACTATTACAAATTGTGAGGCTTTATGCTGCATAATTGGCTTTTTCTTGCCACATAATTTACTCAGCCCTGCTGCATAATTTGTCCCTCTTCTGCTGCATAATTCAAGTCGCCTTGAACATATCTCATGGGAACCAAGATAAAATCTCTTCAACATTAAAAAAATGGTTTTCTTTAACATGCAGGAGTGACTAACTATAGTACATCAGATTATATTTCTGAATTGATAGACATTTATTAAAAGTGATAGTTTAAAAAAACAAACCAACAGAAACATCCATGCCCTCTATCCTGCACAAGGACTAAAATATGTCATTTGTCATGTGCGCTTTACTTGTGACTTAGATACCTGTGCATGATACTCCCATATAAATAAAAAAAAAAACATATGCACAGTTCCATAAAAGCATATTAATTATATATGATGAATCTACCCCTAATCCAGGAGAGATTAAAAACAATTCAATTCAGGCAGTGTGGGGAAGTCCAACTCTGCCATACACACACATACTTGACCCCTAGACTATGGGGCTCATTGACACCAGATACCACATTTTGAATAGGGTAAGACTGACATTATTCTTACTTCCCCTGATCTAATTTGTTTTTAGTTTTGACAGAGACCCACATTTTCAATAAATATTTCACTATATGGTCCTAAAAGTCAATTTTAAAAGCTCACTTTACCAATCCCACATTTCTGCATTCACCACTGGCAATTCTCTTCAAAAGATATTTGGCAAAGATCCCCCACGAGGGGCCCGTCAGACATTGCAGGCCGGTCTGACGAGGAGCAAAGCCTGATGATGAAGCATGTCACCAATTGGTGAGTGAAGGCTCTTATTCCAGATTTGGGATATTCATAGGTACCATTACTGATCTCTCCTGGGCTAGGGGTAGATTCATCATATATAAATATCATACTTTTATGGAACTGTGCAGACGTTCTTCTTTTATTTACCAACTTGGCCAGTTATTTTATGATGAAATCATTATGGTGCAGCGAGTGGGATGGATTGGCCATTCTAAAAAAACTTCTGAGGATGACTGTATATTCATAGGTTTTCAGAATGATTGGAGGGCTGGCCACATACGAAATTGATGTTTCTTTTGGCTCAGCTTCAAGAAGTAGGATTATCTTGCTTCCCCTAATCTTCTTTTATAAGCCGACTGGTCTGGAGTCTCTTAGGCAGGGAGGATTTAATGCTGGCCAGAAAGGGGGCTCAGGTGGCTTTTGTCATCATAGGTGTCTTGTTTACCTTTAAGTAATCATTTTGAACCTCTAAGAGAGCTAGACACTCAGAACTGATTCGTTTTGGGGTTGGGTGTCTTGCACTTCTTGCCACCTGAGCTCGCCTAGTACCTTGAAAGTGATGAACTGGAATACTGCAGGCGTCGAGGGTAAATTAGCAGATGAACCATTTAACTTTGTATCGCAATTTAGGGAATCTGTTTAGTAAGAGGGATGTTAATTCCTATGAGGGGACTCCATCATTCAAAGGGGCAGGAGCTGGTTCCATAATTGATTACTTTTTTATCAGCTTTTTTACTTGCTTCCTTAATTAATTTCAACGTGGCCTGGCACTCACAGTGATAATAACCACCTTTTGGCCAATTTTTGTTGGAGTCCGACAGTGGCACAATATATTATTACTCCATATAAGGAAATAGTCTAAAAGACCAAGGGCCATGGATTAAATGGGACATGGCCATACCAGCTGAATTTCATCGTCATATACTCTCCATTTGTTAATGAGAGCCTCTAATTTGTCTCGATGAGGAAACCACTGATGCCTGCATATTGACAGCCTTCTCAACCCTTTGAGGATGCATCAAGGCCTCCCTTAAGTTTTTAAGGGCTGTTTCATCAGCCGGCATCACAAGTAGTTTGATAGGAAGTGATTGCAGGCAGACAGAGTGCTAATAGTATCGCTTCCCTGTAGTAGGTGAGTGGTGAGGAAGACCAAGGCTTTCTATCCCCTGAACCAGAGTGAACGACAGAGAAACTAAAAAAGGAGAAGTTGGATAACATTCTGGGTGCCTGTGCTTCTCAGGATAGTGAAGCATTCTGGAGGGTCGTGAATCTTCTATTTTCATCAGAGCAGATTTCAGAGCAAGCTTTCTCTGTTACCCCTCAGGTCTAGGAGGAGCATTTTGCGACATTATATGATTTTGAGAGAGGTGAACAAGTGAACCCCTGTGACCAAGAGGCCTTAGGAAGTGCCATTGCCTGGAAAGAGGTTACGAAAGCCATTTTATCCCTCCCAGGAGGTTAGGCTGCTGGAGCTGACAGGGTTCGTGGGGATTTCTATAAATCCTTAGTGGATCTGAGAACACCGGTATTGACAACATATCAACGCTGCTGTCGACAGTTCGCTCCCAACTAGCTGGCAGCAATCTGCGATTCCCCATATTCAAAATGGGGAAAAGAATGAACCCAGCATGCTATTGTCCTATTTTGTATTGGACACGGATGTTAAAATCATAGGTAGGGTTCTAATGGACCGCATCCTTAGCCACCGAACATGACATTTCAACTGAGGCTCAATATGGCTTTAGGCCTTAGAGGGGAACCGTTGAACAAAATTTGAATCTACACTTGATAATCTCTAAATACACTAGGGCGAAGGGGGGCATAATTCTCCCTGCCTTCAGGGACCTCAGCTTGGCATTTGATAGGGATAACAGAGCTAAGCTCTGGGCAGACCTGAGCACACTGGGGCTGGGGGTATGAGCCTGCCCTGGTTGCCTTCTTGCTTTATTTGCAGAATGTCATTACAGCCTCAGTGAGGTATGGCATTAATTAATAGAGAATACACTCAGGGGGTCATTCTGACCCTGGCGGTCATTGACCGCCAGGGTCAACGACCACGAGAGCACCGCCAACAGGCTGGCGGTGCTCTCAAGGGCATTCTGACCGCAGCGGTTTGGCCGAGGTCAGAAAGGGAAAACCAGCGGTCTCCCGCCGGTTTTCTGCTGCCCTCAGGAATCCTCGCCGCCATGGGGATTCCGAAACCCCATACCGCCATCCTGTTCCTGGCGGTTCGCCCGCCAGGAACAGGATGGCGGTATGGGGTGTCGTGGGGCCCCTGGGGCCCCTGCAGTGCCCATGCCAATGGCATGGGCACTGCAGGGGCCCCCGTAAGAGGGCCCCACAAATAATTTCAGTGTCTGCTTAGCAGACACTGAAATTCGCGATGGGTGCAACTGCACCCGTCGCACCTTCCCACTCCGCCGGCTCCATTCGGAGCCGGCTTCCTCGTGGGAAGGGGTTTCCCGCTGGGCTGGCGGGCGGCCTTCTGGCGGTCGCCCGCCAGCCCAGCGGGAAACACAGAATCACCGCGGCGGTCTTCAGACCGCGGAGCGGTGTTCTGTCGGGGGAACTCTGGCGGGCGGCCTCCGCCGCCCGCCAGAGTTAGAGTGACCCCCTCAGTACTTTAGCCTAAAGAGAGGAGTTCGCCAGGGTTGTATACTGGCACCCTTTCTTTACATCCTTTATATTGCAGGCAGTTTAATAGAACATGTCAAAGATGTACCATGCATCGGTGGTTGCCCTTAGACTATTCTTTTATATGCGGATGACGCTGTTTTAGTTGTACACACAGCCAAGGGCTTGCAGCGTCTCCTTATTCACGTTGTTGGTTTTATGGATGGCTTTGAAATCTCAACAAACCATACAAAATCTCTTGCTGTGGTGGTTGGTACAAAAACACTAGATCTAAATTGTTTCAGGTTAAGGGTCAATTTATATTTAGCGTGTTACTTATCTGTGTATCTTATTACCTTCCCATTTAAAGTGGCTTCCATTGCTCTAAAAAAAAAATCATGGTCTTTAAAAGGTCCATTCGCAGCATTGACTTAGGCAGAAACATATTAAGGCAGTGCTCAATGTTTACAATGCCAAATGCATTCCCATGGCAAGTTTTTGCTATGGAATCTGGCGATATACGGCTATCCCTCCATTACAAGTTGTTAAAAACATGTTCAAGTGAGGTCTTTTAAAAAACACTCAAAGCATTTCAGGTGAGATTGTACATGAAGAATTGGGGACAGGATATGTCTCAGATTTTATCTGGATCCACCCCCTTTTATTGTGGCTTTCCAATTTGTTGAAGGATTAATTAACCCTCTATAAATTAATCATTCAGGACTGCGTGACTTTGGATCACATGTCCCAAATTGCATGCTTGACATATATTAAGATAAACTTCACTGAGTAGGGTAGACCTGATCTTTCTGATGACCAATTTATAATGGTAAAATCTATAAGACGGATGGCACCGTATTTGAACTTGGTCAAGTCCACTTCTCATTGCATGCTGCAGACATATTTTAGATTAAATCTGTTTTACCACCTGTTGTCCCCAGAAAGGTGGGTGGGTAAGCGATTCGGAGCTGCAATGTGACACCTCCATCCCAGACACTTTGTACATTGTGATGATATGTCATAGAGATCGTACCCGACGCCATAAATGTATTTGCCCATTGTTTTTACCCTTGCATGTTAGGCAAGTGAGACTTACATTCTTGTTCCTACAACTTTTACTAACTTACCATGTGTGTTTCTTTTTTGACCCAGGCCCTCTCTCCCCTGCTGCTACATCGCCCTCTGTTTTCTGCCTCCTTCTCACTTCCTTCTCCTCCTCTCCCCTGTCTTTGAGTACTTTCGCCCGCTTTCTGCCTAATTTTAATGCTTTCTCCTACTCTTCCCCATTTTCTGATTGATCTCCTGCTTTCTGCCTCGTTTTCACTACTTTCGTCTTCCTTTCCCCCATTTTTCTGAGTGCTTTCTCCTTTTGGCCTCATTTTTAATGCTTTCTCCTTCAATCCTCGTGTCCTATGTTTCTGAGTGTTTTTCCCTGCTTTCTGCCTGATTTAAATTGCTTTTTTCCTCCTTTCTGCCATTTTCTAAGTGCTTTCTGCATCGTTTTCACAAATTTGTCCTTCCATTCCCTCATTTACCAGAGTGCTTTCTCCTTCTGTTTGCCTTGTTTTTGCTACTTTCTCCTTCTCTCCCCGTTTTTTGGAGTACTTTCTCCTGATTTCTGCCTCATTTTTACTGCTTTCTCCTCTCCCCTCATTTTCCTGAGTGCTCTCTCCTGCTTTTGGCCTCATTTTCACTGCTTTCTCCTTCCTTTTGCTCATTTTACTGAGTACTTTTTCCTTTTTTTTGGCTCCTTTTCTCACAGTTCATTCCTTTTTTCCCTCATTGCGCTCCCATCCGCTGCCAGTTTTCTTGCCTCCCACCTAGCACTGCCCAACGCCTCCCAGTGACCCCCCTCCGCCCAGGGCCTACTTAATGGAGATTGCAAAGTGAAGCTTGCCAGCGCCCGTCCACCCAACTAAGAAACAAAGCAGCTGGCCCTACGATCCCTCGATCCTAGATCCATCAACAACGACTGCTGCAGCACATCATCGCATAACACCAGAGGGCCACTATTCTGCCGACATTGCGACCTCACCTTTAGTACCAAAGAGTCAGGACACCAACAACATTGCAAATGCTGCTGCACCCAACATCGACCGAGACCACCAGGACACAATTTGAGTGCCTCCTACTCAACGCACGTTCACTAGTTAATCACACCACCGAGGTCTGGGACACGATCTCCTCCCTCACCCCGGACATCATCTTCCTCACAGAAAACTGTCTCAACCCTTCCTCTGCCCAGACATCACCACTGCCATCCCCAAAGGTTGCAAGATAACACACTGGGGCCATACCAACAGGCACAGAGGCGGAATCACAATCATCTACATGGACAAAATCTGTAGCACAACATTCCCTAACAACCCAACACCAGTAATGGAACACCCCACCGTCTAACTCCACACAGACGGAAAAAGCACCATCAGTGGCATCCTTGCCTACAGACCACCATGACCACGCCCCAGCTTCTGCAACACCTTACCGGAACTCATCACCCCACAAATAATCAACTCCGAGCACTACATATTCCTAGCTTGAGCAACATCGGCCTCAAGCAGCTCATCACTGACCGTACCTACATTGCAGGGCACATGCTCAACTGCTCAACATCATCTTCACCTCTAGCAACAGAGTCAGGTACATTCACTGCACTCACCTGGTCCGACCATCACAGCGTACACTTCTTTTTCTCAGGACCCACATATACCGGCACCGTGCCCCCCCAGATCCTCATGAAGAAACTGGAAAAAGGTATCAGAAGACAAGTGGAACGACACTCTCTGCTCCCACCTCCCAGACTCTACACAGAAGTCTAAACAAGCAGCAAAGAGCTTCTCCCAGTGGATCACAGAATGAGCAGACGCCATTACCCTCACAGAGACAGCCAAGGTCAAAGAACAAAGCAAAAGAGCAGGCTGGTTTACTGAAGAACTGCACCCCACCAAAAGCAACTGCCAATGACTTGAAAGGAAGTGGCGAATCAGCAAAAAACCTGAAAATGGCACTGCCTTGAAAGCTACTTTCAATATGTACTACCGCCTCCTGTAAGAAACTAAGAAGAATGCACTACCATACCGTATCAAAGCCAGCACAAACCACAGCAAAGAACTTGCCATAGTGAAGGAGTTCACCCATCCTGCAGCCACTGAGAACTACATCACTCACTCCTAGGAACTGCCCGACAACCTCACGGACTTCTTCCAAAACTAGATCTCAGCCATCTACGATAACTTCGAACTCCAACCCTCCACTGCAGACAGCATCAACCACCTCACACACACACACAAATGCAAAACCTAAATACCTTCTTACCCACTGTGAACCCATCACCATGCAAGAAATTATCTCCATCATGAACTCCGTGCACTTGGGAGTACCCACGGTCCCGTGCCCCTACCACATCTTCAATCGCAGAAGCAAGGCAATTAGCGACAAGCTCAGGAAGGTCCTGAATACCGCCATCACTGCGGCCTCCTTCCCGGAGGTCTGAAAACATGCTGAAGTGAGGTCCACTCCTGAAAAAAACATCCGCTGACTCAGCTGAATTGAAGAACTACCTGGCCTGCTCGCTGCTTCCCTATCGAGCAAAAGTCCTCAAGAAAGCGATCGATCAGCAACTCACTCAACACCTAGAAGATCACAACCTCCTGGAACCCTCCCAAATCGGATTTCAAGCTAACCACAGCAATGGGACTGCCCTGATTGCAGCCACAGATGACATCAGAGCCCTCCTGGACCATCGGGAAACAGTAGCCATTATCCTACTGGACCTGCCCGCTGCATTTGACATTGTCTACCACCATCCTTGCTCTTATCTAAGGATTCTTGTTCTCATCTAAGGAGTTTGACTCCTTTTAGATTGTTTTTGTGGATGTACGTTTACGATTTTATGAGAAAAGCTAATTTAGTTATGGTGATTGACTGACATTAGTGTGCATCCGCTGTCTCTGGGCACCCATTTGAGGGCTGTTACAGTCCATGTCCTAGGCACTCAAATGGAAACTAAGTAAAGAAGAGGTATGGGTAGAAATATTATTTTAGATGGATGGGATGGGGAAAGCTTTAACAAAGTCTAAGTGTGTTGACAACTGCATTCCTAAACTGCAAGATCATTAGAGAATGCAACACAAAATAGCACTGATGGGCATTATCACAATACAGTATACAATCGGCTGTCTGGGAACATACAAAAAATGGTGACTAAATTTAAAGCATACATTCCTGTGGAGCTTTTTTACCGAGACCTAGGGCTTGGCTGTTGCTGCTAGAGGGACTTGAACCCATCTAGCTACCTGCCTATAAGCTTAGCTCCATGCAATACTTTCATCTTGCTCTTAGATGAACCCTAGGTCTAAAGAAGAAGGAGCTCTAGTAGGATATATGAAAGCTATTTTCTACAGAGATAACTTGTAACTAGTTATTGGAAGTGAGCATATTTATCTGTTTTTTTAATTTTTTATATATCACATAGTTTATGTGTAATCAACAAGGCATCATTGTTGTGTAGAAAAAAGAGGCAGCCAGCATATGTGTAGACAAAGAGGTTTACTCTTGTCTAGAGTTTAAGAAAAAATTTGCATGACGAATTATGGTCACCTATTAAAAATTAAGCATGCCCCTTGGTTGTTCCACACTTTCAACAATTCTCTGTGCTCTATCTTGAGTCAGTGTACTGTATGCTTTTTGTATCAGCTATATGTCTATACATTTTTTCTATTCTGTATATGGTTGTAAGACATTAACGTGACATGCTGTTATTAATGTTGATGTGTGCTTTATTTTGCTGTGTCATAACCCAGTTTTGAGTTATCATTTGTTCATAGGTATTTAACTACATCATAAGTTCACAGTTTTCAATTCTCTCTATCCATCGGGATTCAGTATTTACAAAAAGTGGCACCAAGAGCACACTAGGTCATATTACCTTCTTTCCCCACTTCCACTTTAAGAACAACACAGTGGATCCAGTGGCGCTTATACCTAGAGTGGAAGGAGTAGAACTCCCTACAGAGATACCTACACTTGTCTTATCATGTTAGGCGGGACACACACTCAGACTTAAGTAAGTTCATACTTAAACTTTTCACCTGGGTTCATCTTCCACGGTTAGCTTCCTGTACTTTCCATGTCTTTACAAGTTCCCCTCATTAATGTAAGTACATTTAAAGATGGCTGACCAAGACCCAGGCAGTGAATATGTGACTTTGTGGTTGTTCATGACAGAACTGCTGCAATGGGTTCCTTTAGCTTAATGTTGTTTGTGCATCCTCTTTGGTGCCACTCTTTTCATTTAGTCAATGTGGTTTGAATGTTTTCAGTTTTTATGAACATTCTTGACCTTTCTCCAGAGCGTAGACATTTTTGGTTGCGCTGGTGGTGGGTTTCTCCAAATAACTATTCGCCCATAAGATACATTTTGAGCTAAATGGTATTCAGTTTTCAAATTCTGGGTAAAAGTTCAGGCTGGACTGTTTCCATGGGGAACAGGGTCAAGGCTAATTTGCATATGGCTGAGTCCAAACTGGGGTGGCATGGTGAGCAAAAGAACGATTTAACCCAGATCTGGGACTATTTGAAATGTTTCAGCACTCCGTCCATCATCTTGTTGTGTTGCGATGTTTGCCCTAAGTGCCAAGGGTATGCAAAGACATGGGTGTTTGAAAAGTTTCAGCACTCCGTCCATCATCTTGTTGTGTTGTCTTCTCCTACATGCAACATGGTTTATTGACACAGAGAGGCTGCCCATGTCCCATGATCTGCAACCTGATCTGAACCCATCTGTAGACCAGACAGGTCTTCCTTGTGGATCACAGACGCGACCAGAGGTGTCACTCTTTCAAGCCGCAGCATCAGTTTTGGCATTTTACTTTCACAAGTAAGTTCTTGCCGCCTGGCCTGCTTTAGATAGACTGCTGTTTTATTATTTACTTGGTTGCCCTCTCATCTTCTATACAGCAATTTTACTCCACCTGTCTTGCCAAGCAATTGGTGACTTATTCCCACTCAATAAGCGTCTTTGTGAAACATTTATGAACTCCTCAGGGGAGAGTCATTGGGGCATTCACTCCTTATACACACAAGCATGTGCATGCTTTTAATTTGCCTATTCACTTTTCCAACCCCCAATATATCATGTTCTCATTTTTTTAAGGTGTTCCTGATTTTAGCAGCTGCCTGTGGGGTTACATCTCAAAGTTCTTTGTCATTGACTGCACCCTGAATGTTAACATTTTTAACATCTACCTAATAATGCACTCACATATTCTTGTAAATTATACATTAATCACTTGCAATTTCAGCACAATCCTGCATATTGCCTTTCTGCATATGCCTGGAGTTACTCACTTTGGGCATTGGAGCTATTCACTATGTACTTAATGTAATCTCATACTTAAGTTGGATCAGGGTCTTCTTGACCCTTTTTTTGATTGTTGCACTTTATCTTTTTCAGCAGCGGTGAACAGGGTTGCACTGTCCTGAAGCGGCCTACAATCACAATGCCGAAACGAGTCAATGATCCATTCCAGGAGTTTTGTCTCATAAGAATAACAAAATGAGGTTTTAAGTTTGCCAAAGACCAGTGCTGTAGCTTGATAGAGACAATTGATATTTTACTCCAAGAGCTGGTCCTCATTTTAGGTGTCTTACCATGGTGATGGTATTTTATTCCCAGATAATGGGATAATTTGTCAGTCATTTTTTGTACATTCTTTATGTAGGAAGAATTGTGCTTGGTTCTCATACATGTGGTTGAATTTTAACACTTAGGCCCTCATTCTAACCCCGGCGGTCTCAGACCGCCGGGACCAGGGTCGGCGGGAGCACCGCCGACAGACCGGCGGTGCCCCGCAGGGCATTCTGACCGCGGCGGTTTGGCCGCGGTCAGAAAGGGTAAACCGGCGGTCTCCCGCCGGTTTACCGCTGCCCTTAGAATCCGCGCCGCCATGGGGGATTCTGACACCCCCTACCGCCATCCTGTTCCTGGCGGTTCACCCGCCAGTAACAGGATGGCGGTAGGGGGTGCCGCGGGGCCCCTGGGGGCCCCTGCCGTGCCCATGCCAATGGCATGGGCACGGCAGGGGCCCCCGTAAGAGGGCCCCACAAAGTATTTCAGTGTCTGCCTAGCAGACACTGAAATACGCGACGGGTGCAACTGCACCCGTCGCACCTTCCCACTCCGCCGGCTCAATTCTGAGCCGGCATCTTAGTGGGAAGGTTGATTTGCCCTGGGCTGGCGGGCGGCCTTTTGGCGGCCGCCCGCCAGCCCAGGGCAAATCCCAAAATACCCTCAGCGGTCTTTCGACCGCGGAGCGGTATTTTGGTGGGGGAACTTCGGCGGGCGGCCTCCGCCGCCCGCTGAAGTTAGAATCACCCCCTTAGGGGATCATTACAACATTGGCGGTAAAAGCCGCTTACCGCCGTGCAGAAGACCGCCAACATACCACCGCGGCCGCGGAATTCGGCCACAGCTATTATGACCCACATCTCGGAAACCGCTGAAATTCAGACACCCACACAAGTCCGCCACACCAAAGGTCAGTGATAAACTGGTGAAAACAAAACCTCCACCGTCACGCCAACAGAAACACGCCCATGCTATTACGACCCAAGAAACCACGCGGTATTCCATTGGCGGTACACACCGCTGCGCTCAAAATACACACACATCTCCAAAACACCGCCACATTGGACTATTCGAAATACACACACCTGATACACATACAAACACCACTCCCACACACCCAACACAATATAAAACACACACCCACATCACCCACAAACCTCTACGACCAAATATTTGAGATGAAGGCCAGAGAGAGAGCACAGCAATAGACAACCCCACCACACAGAGGCACACAACACCATCACCCACACAACATCCACGCACAAAACACCACACACCACTACACATCACCACACTCATCACCACACTCATCACCACATACACCACCCCACACATCACCTACACCACCCAATGGCACGCCAAAGACACCCCAGGTTTTCGGAGGAGGAGCTCAGGGGCATGGTGGAGGAAATCGTACGGGTAGAGCCACAGCTATTTGGATCACAGGTGCAGCACACCTCTATAGCTAGGAAGATGGAGCTATGGCGAAGAATCGTGGACAGGGTCAACACAGTGGGACAGCACCCAAGAAATCGGGAGGACATCAGGAAGAGGTGGAACGACCTACGGGGGAAGGTGCGTTCCGTGGTCTCCAGGAACAACATTGCGGTACAGCGGACTGGCGGTGGACCCCCACCTCCTCCCCCACAACTAACAACATGGGAGGAGCAGGTCTTGACTATTATGCATCCTGAGGGCCTCGGAGGAGTCGGTGGAGGAATGGACACTGGTAAGTCAAATCTTAACTATCATATCCCCCACCCTACCTGCCTGCTATCACACACTCCCACCCTCGCCCCATCCCCTATCACTCCAACTCCTCACTAATGTACTAATAACACAAACCACCCATCCCAAAACCAAGCCCTGCATGACACAACAAAGCATGGACACCCATCACTAAAGCATGCCCACTGCACATACCCATACCACCCCTAACCATCATCACACAAGCCCCCACACAGGAATGCTAGCACTGGGGTACACGCTCACCCACCCATTGCACACCATGACACACACAGATGCAATATTCATGCTTCTATACCCCTGCAGGACCACTACCTAACGTCACCAGACAGGAGGGTCCAGACATCTCTACCCCACCCACAGAAGAGGCCTACAGTGATGACAGCAGCTCTGTCCAACTGGATCCAGATGACCAGCCCGGACCATCGTGGGCCTCGGGAGAGTTGTTTCCCCTCGCACAGGCACAGCCCAACACTGACCTTCCACCCTCTGGAAACACCAGTACAGCACCCACCCAGCGGGCCCATACCTCAGTACCCAGGACACGTCAATCAGCTGTGTGTCCACCACTACAGGGAACCCAGGATAACCCACCACCCCAACAACAAAAGGGACCTGGGGACAGTGGTAGTGGGCACACGGTCCAGGGGACGGAGGCACAGGAACACAGGGGAACTGGGAGGGCTGCTGTGCGACAGGGGGCGGACAGGCCAAGGGAACCCACTCTCCACGAGGCCCTCTCCTCCATCATGGGAGCATACCACCACTCCCAGGAGACGATGGCTACGGTCCTGGCCAAGTTTCAGGAGACCCAGCGCCTGCAGGAGGAACAGTATTTGGGCTTCAGGGAGGAACTCAGAACCATCAGCTCCGCCCTGGGCACCATCGTAGGGGTGCTGAAGTACATACAAAAGACCATGAGGGACACCGTGGCACTCCAAGGGGCCCCTGACACTAGCATGGACGATGAACTTCCCGCCACCTACGGCGGCGCTAGTGGACAGGACGCCCCTCCACAGGACCACCACACCAGCACCCCACTCCCTGCAGACAGACAACCACCCCGCAAGCGGTCCCTGAGATCCAGGAACAGGACAGAGCAAGATGGCAAGACCCCCGCCAAGAAATGAGACCACCCTGATTGTCATCCCACTGTCCCACTTTGTAACCCTGTCCATATTGGAACTGGCCCAGCTCCACTTCCTATGCCCATATGGGCAGTGCACCTGTGAGACTACTCTGCCATGGACATTCCTCCACCATCACCCATCACCATTTTACCACCACCTCCAATAATCAGCACTTCAATAAACACCCTTGAACCACAAAACAATCTGTTGTCAGTCTGTGATTTTGAAAATGTGTATTAGCTATAACAATGACAAAATCCGTTCTCAATAGTAATGTCAACATACCTATGTCACACATCACAAGTCCATGAAGGATGCAAGCAGATGACACACGTAGGTAACCACACCTGTGAAACGGTAATGGAAATGTACAACTCAGTTACCAAATACTGCTTGAAATTGACAGACAGGATAGAGGTAGAAGTGTGAAAGTAAAAGTATTAGTAAAGAAAGTGTTCTCACCTGTGTGTCACTGGAAATATTGCTGTATGACTGAGTCCCTGTTGTAATTGTATTCTTCCTCTGCTTCCTCCTCATCACTGTCCACAGGCTCCACAGCTGCCACAACACCGTCATCTGGACCATCCTCCTGCAGAAAAGGCACCTGGCATCACAAAGCAAGATTGTGAAGCATAGAGCAGGCGATGATGATCTGGCACACCTTCCTTGGTGAGTAGAATAGGGAACCACCTGTCATATGGAGGCACCTGAACCTGGCCTTCAGGAGGCCAAAGGTGCGTTCGATCACCCTCCTAGTCCGCCCATGGGCCTCATTGTAGCGTTACTCTGCCCTGGTCCTGGAATTCATCACTGGGGTCAGTAGCCATGACAGGTTGGGGTAACCAGAGTCCCCTAATAGCCACACCCGGTGCCTCTGGAGTTGACCCATCACATAAGGGATGCTGCTATTCCGCAGGATGTAGGCGTCATGCACTGAGCCAGAGAACATAGCATTTACCTGCGAGATGTACTGGTCTGGTAAACATACCATCTGTACATTCATCGAATTATAACTCTTACGGTTCCTGTACACCTGTTCACTCCTGTGAGGGGGACCAGAGCTACATGGGTCCCATCAATGGCACCTATGATGTTAGGGATATGTCCCAGGGCATAGAAGTCACCTTTAACTGTAGCGAAATCCTCCACCTGAGGGAAAACGATGTAGTTCCTCATGTGTTTCAGCAGGGATGACAACACTCTGGACAACTCGTTGGAAAACATAGGCTGGGATGTCCCTGATGCCATGGCCACTGTTGTTTGAAATGACCCACTTGCTAGGAAATGGAGCACTGATAGCACCTGCACTTGAGGGGGGATTCCTGTGGGATGGCGGATTGGTGACATAAGGTCTGGCTCCAACTGGGTACACAGTTCCTGGATTGTGGCACGGTCAAACCTGTAGGTGATGATTAAATGTCGCTCCTCCATTGTCAACAGGTCCACCAGCGGTCGGTACACCGGAGGATTCCGCCATCTCCTCACATGTCCCAGCTGACGGTGCCTAGGAAGGACAACAGTGACCACAGAGTCAAGCAATTCAGAGGTATGTACCCACAGCTACACAGAACACAAAGCAAATTCCAAAAAGTTGTCTGTATGTGTGTTGAGTCCAGGCCTCGGTATGTGTGACGCAGTTGAAAATGAAGCCATGTGGGCCCCTGAAATGGCGGATGCCTGACCTCTAAAGTGGGACAATGGGATGTGAGGTAACTGCGCTGGCGTTGTACACAGTCGCGGTAGGCGGTCGTAGACCGCGGCGCAATGCTGCATTGGTTAACATTGGACCATATGGGTCCCAGGAGCCAATGACGAAGTGCGCAGGCGGTGATGATACGCACCGCCGCGGACATCACCGCCGCGGACGTGACCGCCATTTTCTATCTGTTCAATCACTTGATACCTGATCTTCGACAGGAGAGGACCTATACTGCAAGTGCTGCTGTGACCTCGTTCTGGAAGAGACAATAGCTCGTGCGTCTGGGGAAAGGGCCCCTGCCTTCACTGCACAGGAGTTGGAGAAGCTCGTGGACAGGGTCCTCCCCCAGTACACGCTACTCTACGGTCCTCCAGACCAACAGGTGAGTACATAGGGTGCAAGTTGTATGGGCTATGCCTGGGTGGAGAGGGCTGGATGTAAGAAGGAAGGGGGCACAGTTCAGCGAGCATGAATGAGTGTGAATGCATGTGCCACATGGCAAGGGCAGGGATGTGGGCCACTCACTTTGAAGGTCCAGTTGTTAATGACTTCTCTTCTTCCCCTGTATATGTCATGTAGGTCAGCGCCCACCAGAAGAAGGATATTTGGCGTGCCATCGCCAAGGACGTCCGGACCCTGGGGGTCCACCAGAGACGGAGCACCCACTGCCGGAAAAGATGGGAGGACATTCGCTGCTGGAGCAAGAAGAAGGCGGAGGCTCAGCTGGGGATGGCCTCCCAGCGTGGGAGGGGTGCCCGTCGCACCATGACCCCCCTGATGTTCCGGATCCTGGAGGTGGCCTACCCTGAGTTGGATGGGCGCATGAGGGCATCACAGCAGAGACAAGGGGGTTAGTACACTCTCATTCTGCTGACTTTGCGTGCAGTGGTGGGGTCTGGGTGGGGGAGGAGGGCTGTGGGTTTCCCTAGGCTAGGGCGAGTTCCGTAGACTAGGCCCCTCCGTAATGCAGGCCATGTGCCACTCCACCCCACCTCTGTAGAGTGCCAGGTACAGGTATACATGCCCCTGTGTCATCTATGTGTGCAGATGTCCACCATAGCCATGTAGGCCAAATCCCAGGAACTGCATCTGTAGAGGCCAAGAGTGCGGCGTAGTGCAGGGGGCTGCTGTGTCTGTATTGTCCGCCAATGGTAGCGGTAAGCCATGCACTCAACCTGTCTTTCTTTTGTCGTCCCCCCCCCCCCCTTTTTGTGATCTCCCTGTTCTTTTGTGCATCAGCATCATTAGGCAGAGGTACAGTGGCACCGGAGAACGAGGGGGCTGCATCCCACATGGCCATGGAGGGCCACAGCACGGACTCTGAGTACACCAGTGGGACGGAGGGCGAGGGGAGCTTCACGACGGTCACCGCATCAGCAAACAGCGACACGGACTTGTCCTCCGATGGGAGCTCCCTTGTGGTGGCGGCACCATCTGTGCCCCCCACTTTAACAGGTACAGCCACCACCCCCCCTACCAGCACCACCCTCGCAGTAGCCCCTCAGCCTTCGCTCCGTGCCCGCTCACCCAGGAGGGTGGGCATCACCTTCGCCCCAGGCACCTCAGCCCCTGCCCCTGTCACCTCTGCTGCCCTCAGTGAGGAGGCCATTGACCTCCTCAGGTCACTCACTGTTGGGCAGTCTACCATTGTGAATGCCATCCAGGGTGTAGAAAGGGAGTTGCAACACACTAATGCATTCCTGGAGGGCATTCATTCTGGTCAGGCTGCCCATCATCGAACCCTGCAATCTCTGGCCTCAGCACTGATGGCAGCCATTGTCCCTGTGTCTAGCCTCCCCCCTCCAACTTCCTCCACTCCGACCCAATCCCCTGCACCTCAGCCTATCCCAAGCACACCATCAAACCAGCCTGCACACACCTCAACACACAAGGGCAACTCAGGCAAACATAGGCACCACACATCCCACAGGCACTCACACAAGCATCACCCACATACAGACACAGCAACATCCACTGGCTCCACTGTGTCCCCCTCCTCCCTCCCAGTGTCGTCTACACTCTCACCTGCATGCACTACCACTACAGCCACTAGGACTCGCACCAGAACACCCAGCACCACACCCTGCTCACCTGCACTCACCACCCCCACTACCATTTACACGTCCCCTGTGTCCTCTCCCAGTGTGTCTGTGACGCCCCCTCCCAAAGTACACAAATGCGGGCACACACACACCCAACATCCATCCACCTCACGACAGCCTCCAGAACAAGCACCTGCACCCAAATCACCTAAAGTTACACCTCCTACAACCACCTCCTCTTCCTCCACTCCCAGACCCCCTCCAGCTACCCGTCCCAGTGTTCGTCAGAAACTTTTCCTGAGCAACGTTGACCTCTTTCCCACCCTCCTCCTCCAATTCATAGGTCCCGTAGTAGCACCTCAGCCCAAAAAAGTCTGGTACCAGTGGTGCCTGTTAGAGGTATGTGGAGTGCACCGGGCACCAGGGCAGCCAGTGTGACACGGAGCCAAAGCACAGCCAGTCCCCCCATGAAGCACCAGAAGTTGGACAGTGCCCGACGGGAGAGGGTGAAGACTCCTGCCGGCAAAGCCGCTCACAAGGGTCCCGGGGGGAGTGTCGAATCAGCTGTGACTCCTCCCAAGGTGGGGAAGGGGCAGAAGAAAGCGCCAAAGTCTGGGAAGAGCAGCACAGCGGAGAAGGCTGCCATCATTCCCGCTGCCCAGGACGCCACCGCCAGCCCGATCGTCACTGGTCAGGAGACCACCGCCAGAGTCAGTGCCCTGGAGGGCAGCACAATCGTCACTGGTCAGGAGACCACCGCCAGAGTCAGTGCCCAGGAGGGCAGCACAATCGTCACTGGTCAGGAAACCACCGCCAGAGTCAGTGCCCAGGAGGGTAGCACAATCATCAGTGGTCAGGAGACCACCGCCAGAGTCAGTGCCTAGGAGGGCAGCACAATCGTCAGTGGTCAGGAGACCACCGCCAGAGTCAGTGCCCAGGAGGGCCCCGGCAGCCACAGCCCCACTGGGCAATGAGGGACCGCCATAGCACACACCGCTGCACAGGTCAGAGACAGCAAAGTGAAGCACCGCTGAACAGGGCAGAAACCCCCATGGCAAGCACCGCTGAACAGGGCAAGCACCGCTGATCAGGGCAAAGACCGCCATGGCAAGCACCGCTGAACAGGGCAAGCACAGCTGAACAGGGCAAAGACCGCCATGGCAAGCACCACTGAACAGGGCAAGCACCGCTGAACAGGGCAGAAACCGACAGGGCAAGCACCGCTGAACAGGGCAGAAACCGCCATGGCAAGCACCCCTGAACAGGGCAAGCACCGCTGAACAGGGCAAAGACCGCCATGGCAAGCACCGCTGAACAGGGCAAAGACCGCCATGGCAAACACCCGTGAACAGGGCAAGCACCGCTGAACAGGGCAGAAACCGCCATGGCAAGCACCGCTGAACAGGGCAAGCACCGCTGAACAGGGCAGAAACCGCCATGGCAAGCACCGCTGAACAGGGCAAGCACCGCTGAACAGGGCAAAGACCGCCATGGCAAGCACCGCTGAACAGGCCAAGCACCACTGAACAGGGCAAAGACCGCCATGGCAAGCACCGCTGAACAGGGGAAGCACCGCTGAACAGGGCAAGCACCACCAACTCAAGCATCGCTAGCCTATGTGTGGCAGGGGCAGTGACGGAACTGGGACCGTCACGGGGAGAGTGATGCACTCTGGGCACCAGTCCCCCTCCAGAACCAGTGGAGAACGGCATCCACTACCTCAGTCCTTAACAGGATGAAGCACTCTGGGCCCCAGTCCCCCTCCAGAACCAGTGGAGACTGTCATTGACTTGAGAGTCTGTGGCTTTGCACTCCCCGGGATGGTCCAGTGGGCAAACCACCCACTGTAGAGACTTGAGAGACTGTGGCTTTGCACTCCCCAGAATGGTCCAGTGGGCAAACCACCCACTGTAGAGACTTGAGAGACTGTGGCTTTGCACTCCCCAGGATGGTCCAGTGGGCTAACCACCCACTGTAGAGACTTGAGAGACTGTGGCTTTGCACTCCCCAGGATACATCAATGGGCATGGAGCCCCGTCGTGGATCTGGCGTGGTGCTGTCATCCGGCTGAGGTGCCCCCCCTTCCCTTCCCCCTGAGGTGCCTGTTGTATTTCTATCTGATGCCCCTGCAGTGTTCTCTCCGTTTCTGGACAGGTATCGTGTGTGGGCCTCGCCCATGCATTTTGGGCCCAGTGGTCCACGGATATTGGATGGTGCATACCTGCACTACTGATTGTGATGTATATTTTTGCCATTTGTATATCTTTCTGTACATATTAGCTTACTGTATTGTGATACATTACAATGCTTGTACTCATTTCCTTTTGTCTTTGCATTCTTCCGGGGGGGATGGGGGTTGTTACTGTGATGTTTGGAAATGCATTGGTGTGTGTGTTGTAGTGTGCGAGGGTCGGGGTGGGGGTGGGGGTGTTGCGTGTGTGTTTCCCTGACTTTTGCCTCCCCTATGTCGTAGGTGCAGTACTCACCGGTGTCTTCGGCGCCGCCGTTGCTGATGTTCGTAGAGGAGCAGGAACACTATCGCAGGGAGTATTTGGAGTTCCGGCTCCATGGTGCCCTCCTTCCTCGTGGAGTGTGTTAAGGAGAGCGTTTTCCCATTGAAATGGCTGTTTCCGCCGTGTTTTTATCCAGTGAATCCGCCCCGGAAAAGGTGGCGGATTGGCCTGTTGTAATACTGTGGGCGGTACTTTGTCTTCCGCCTGTCTGTTGGCAGTGACCGCCGCGCTGTTTGTCTGTACCGCGGTGGTGGTCGGAGTGTTAAAGTGGCTGTCTTTGTTGGCGGTTTCCGCCACGTCATAATTCCCTTTTTTTTCCACCAGCGTGTTTGCGGTCTTACCGCCGCTTTAACACCGTCCGCCAGGGTTGTAATGACCCCCTTAAACTTGAATTTATTTTGGACTACACTAAAAATGTGTATGTGTTAGATTCTGTATTGTTTTCACCTAAACTCTAGACAAAAGTCAAACTATTTCTTTGTCTACATGTATGACAGATGCCTCTATTTTCTACCCAAGGATACCTTGTCAATTTCACAGAAATACTGTGAGATAAAAATGTTTAAATAACAGACAGATATATTTGCTTTTCGATAACTAATTACAAGTTACCTTGCTCTCACCTATCCTGCGAAAGCCCTTTCCTCTTCATACCTTGTTTAGTGTAGCCTAGGCTCTAGAGGGTGGTAGAGGCTCAACTCTCATTTTTCCTGCTTGGGTGGACCCAAATGGGCAAATTGTCTTCACCTCTGGTTGGACATAAGATTATTTGCTATGGCAAGCTGTATACAGTTCATGCCTGTTGAATGTTCATCTTTCAGTCAGCTGGATCATACAGAGCTATACCATGACTGCCATTCTCAACCAGGTTGTGGATCACTACTCTGTTGTAGCTAGGTGGATCCTAAGATAGCTTGCTCAATCACTCACAGTCATCTTATGTATATTGCACATTTTCCATATCTTACTTCTCTCCCTGCTATTAAACATCTACTTGCAACTACCTAATAAAGCATAAAAGCATCACTCTGATCACTCATGTACAATAGTGACATACTCCCCAAATAGGCCACACTTCAATTCACCACTATTCCAACTAACCACTCCCTGTAACAGAATAAATTTGGAAATCCTATGCAAAATAAAATGTAGGATATTATATTGTGGCTGGAAAATACTCCAGGATCATCGAAGGGGTACTATTATGATTTCTTAATGTGTTTGACCTGTGGTTAACTAATCTCTTTTTTTTAAATGTTTAATATTTTCTTTCTGCTGCTGCCAAGTGCAGCTCGAGCATCATGGACAGATTTGTCATTCTGAGAGGTTCTTTCAACTCCACCCACAATCCCTCGTATTATCTAAGTCCTGTACCGGCATCCCCCATGAAAGGTGGAAAAAAAGAGAAAAATGTACGGTCACCTAAATCCTGGTACTACTGTGAATAAAGAAAAACATCACAGTTGTCTCAGCAGCAATGCTACTGATCTGAATAGGAATAAACCAATTCAGCCATTTCTTAAATCATATCCTCAAAGTAGATTTGGCAGCTGTGAGGGGGCATTGGGCTCAGACTGGTACAGAACTTGACTATGGCTGGAGTACTCTGTTAGTCTAGATGCTTGATTTTATTTCGTATATTGTATGATTACTAATGGGAAAAATGATACAGATGCAGTTCCAGAACAGGTTTTGATAAACCTGTACCCAGTCAAACACACACATATGCTGTACTTTCTCTTGCAGAGCCATCTAAGAAAATGGAGAAAGGAGATACCATTTCTTATTTATTGGATACAAAAGTGATCGAAAGCAATCCATATTACTTAAATCCCATTGGAAAAGTCATTCAGTTTATTGCTGTAAATGAAGTCCACCTGCATGGTGATGTAGAAGATGTTTTTGATTTAACAAGTGTATAATTTTTAAAGCTTTTCCAATATACTTTGAAAAAAGATAAAAAGCTAGCCGACATTTTATGGCAAGACCGGAGGCTTCTATTATGCTTTCTAATCCTGTTTTAATTTAAATAGCTACAGTCAAGATAGAATAAAACTAGAAATTCCATCAGTCTATGCAATGAAAAGCCAACGGGATGAAAAAATGCAGTCACAATAATGACCAATAGTGTCCAAGCCCTAAGTATAATACCTAGCTTGACTGCCAACAGTCCTCTTTTGCTGTCTGCAGTCAAGATAAGCATTATACATTTTGGCTTTCTTTCTAATACAGTTTCAACTGTTATTTGTGGTTTTACTTTGGTTTAACATTATTGTGTCTTACTCGTTATTCATTCCTTTCCTCAGTCTGGTTGGCATGTTGCTGCATTGTCCACAAGCGCGGCTCTCCTCATGCTCTAGGCACGTCTCCGACAGCATTCGCCATTTTGGTGGCACAGTCGGAGATGCGTTGTTGCTGCAGGTTAGCGGTTTCTGGTCCGAGTGTCGCTGTTGTTACAAACATTGCGGCTTTGTTTTAGTCCAATCACCAGTGAGGTTTCCTCCCTTGTTTCCCCAACAGCTTCCAGAGCTGGTTTTGTCCCCGCGCAGAGATGTGCCTTACTAGTCATTGTTTCTTTCTCAGCCACGCCCTGATCACATGCACATTAGCCTCCCTATTACTCCTCCTTTGCTTCTTACATGTCCATAACACGCCCACTGACAGGAGTCTAGTCTCCTTTTGTTATTTAACCTTTTATCAGATGGAAATTATTTTGAAATTCACTGGGTTGTGGAAATTAACAGCTCTCCTCTCTTATATCTTAATGAGGATGATGAGGAAGGCATTAGTAAAGAAAATATGAATGACAATTCAATCTTCAGTGAAACAAGCTGTGGCAGCCTCCATGGACAAAGTTACCAAAAACATTCAGAATGGAGTTATTATCCTTATGCCCAAGACAATTTTGGCCCTTTCTGTGGGGGAAAGCAGCAAGCGCAAAACAATGGGTTACCCACTTCCAACTTTTAATAAACCCAAGTCACAAGTTAATATTGCGCTGGTGGATAGTGAGATTCCCTCACACTCAACAGAGGATGTGGTTCCTCCCAGGTCTCCTTCCAAGGAAGGGAATATGAATTCTAATAATAATAATAACACGGTAACTGCCTCTATATGTAAATATAAAACCAAACATGTTAAGTTGGTGTTACCCCCTATTTTAATTTCCCACATTCATGACAGATGACTACATGGGTGTCTAAACTCTGAACATGACAAAGACGATGCAGGGGACTCTGATTCCACTACTTTCCCCTTCTAAAAAAGGCAAAATTATCCTCTCCGGCACATGACCCTTTTGCTGCCAACACAGTCCTAGACACTGAGAGTTCCCCTGTGTTTGACCTTACTCTGATTCATCACCCTAATTCCACTGAATGGTTTTAACAGATAATGTGGGCGAATACATCATGTCTTTGCTACATTTACCTATGGACAAACAGACTAGGGACAAACTCAATTCTGAGTGTCCTAGACTCTCTCTCCCTTCCAAAATATCCTTTTCACTTCCCTACTCACTTTTTTCTCTACGTTTGGAAAATCCCCTCTTAAGGGTGTGGACAAAGCATGGTCCAACTTTGAGGACTAGTTATTCGATATCATGGGCTCCCTTACCCATATCCTAGACTTAGCAGATTTGGCGAGGTTGGACAATTCATCTATGGAACTAGAAGATCTCTCCCTCTGAGTTCAAAGAGCCTTCTGCCTGTTAGGCAACACCAATTTAGCTATTACTCATGAACACAGAAAGGGACTGTTACTCATGCTGGATTCTAAACTGGTCAACCTGGCATCCATGGATCCTGGTATCAAAGCAGAAGGTATCTTGTTTGGTGATTCTTTCATCCAAGAATTAAGCAATGTGTCTACCTTTGGATCCATTGATAAGGCTTAGAAATCACTTAAGAAGGTTTGCACACAACATGTTTTCTCAAAGGCCAGAAGAGGCAGGAGCTGCTTTACCACCCATAATTACCAACACCAAGGATTAGGAGGGTCCTACAACACCAGCCTTCAGGAATATAAACCACAATTCAACCCACAGAGGGGTCAAAGTTTCAAACGCCAGGGACAAAGAAACTCCCAAACAAATAAATCTTCCTTCTGGCCTTTCTCCTGTAGGATCTCATCTCATCTCTTCCTATCAAATTGGCACTCCATATCATCAATTCCATGGGTTTTAAACACCATTAATGGTTATGTTATAGGACTCTAGTCCATTCTTTTTAAACCTAGTGTTTCCTATTGCTCCAAAATTTTCCAAAGACATGTCCCATCTCATTTCTCTGGAAATAAAATCTCTTCCACTCAAACAGGCAATAAAGGTTACAGCATTCAACCCTTCAGAGTTTTTCAGTTCCCTCTTTCTAGTTCGAAAGAAGAACAAGAAAATGAGACCTGTTATCAACCTCAAACAATTCAACCAATTTGTAGTTTACCATCACTTCAAGATGGAACCTATTGTCCATCTCAGGGATTCTTTACTCCAACACAACTGGACCTTCAGGACATTTATCTTTCTATGGCCATTCATCCGGTTCACCGGAAATGTCTTAAATTTAAATGGAATGGACAAACTTATAATTTTTCACCTCTCCCTTTCGGTCTTTCCCCAACCCCATGGTGTTTTATAAAATTGAAGAAACTGGTTGTTGCTTTTCTCAGAGCTCAAGGCATCAGATTGATAATCTACCTCAAAAGAATTATCCTACAGGGTCAATGCCTTCCTACACTTCAGTCTCAAATCCACAATTACGTGCTCTCTTCTGTTGGATCTAGGATTTTTCATTAACGCAGAAAGGTCCATGCTAATTGTTTCAAATCAAATAGAAATTTTGAGTTTCTTTATAAACTCCTCCGCTTCACTTTTCCTCTCCAAAAATAAAGACCATCAAATCAGAAATTCTTCAAACTTTTCTCAAGTCCTCCATGTCTCACAGAACTCTGGCAAGAATGGTGCGGCTGCTGTCTTCGGCCATTCAAGCTTTTTTCTCAGGTCTGCTTCATTATCTGGACATTCAAAGATTAAAGATTTGCCAGTTACACATGGGACTAGTGTACTCCTGATTCTATAAGCTTAGATCCAGAGTATCAGTTTAAACTTCACTGGTGGATAGACCATTTAGATGCCTGGAATGGCAGGATGATTTTTGCATCAGCCCCAGATCTTGTATTAGAATCAGATAATCAGATGGAAGTCTGACAGGTTGGGGTGCTCGTTGTGGACAAATCTGGACTGTGAAGAGTTCAAATTGCACATCAGGCTTGCAGGCTCCTTTGCAATCAAAAGCCTCACAAAGAACAGGATGTGTTGTTCCATCCTTCTTCAGATGGACAACATATCTGCAGTTCGGTATCTTAATTATTTAGGTGGCACAAATTCCAAATAGCTAGTAGAATAGCAAAACATTTCTGGGAATTCCATCTCCTCAACAGCATTTCACTACCTGCAGAATACTCACCCAGAGATTGAAATTGTGTGGCAGACTGGCACTCCGGGTACCTTCGAGATTCAAGCGATTGGAAACCTCACCCTTCGGTGTTCAAGTTTTTACATTGCAAATGGGGCCTTTTCCAGATAGACATTTTTGCCTCCAGACTGAATCACCAACTTCCCCAATTGGTACCCAGAACCCAAATCCCTTGGCACTGGCCTCAGATGCTTTTATACATGGCTGGCTGGTTTCATTTGGTAAACTAAGCCACTCCTCATGTTTCTCTTGATAAACAGAGTATTAGCTCAAGTCAGACATCAACAAGTAATCATTGTACTAGTGGTTCCCTTTTGACAGTCTCAAGTTTGGTTCCCTTTGCTTCTGGAACTGACTATAGAATTCCCAGTTCTTTTCCTTTCTTTTACCAACCTTCTTCTTGATCCTCCGGTAGTCTTCACATTGTGGTGTTGGACAATTCCCTCTTAATTTCAGCTTGGAAAATAGCAGGTCTGCCGAATCTGAACCATTCATTTTGCCAGAGGATTCACAATACAATAATAAATCATGAGCCCCAGGAACAACGAAGGCTTACAGATCAGCTTGGTCTTTATGGGCAAGCTGGTGTGTGGGAAAACATATGGATCCCTTTTCAGTGCATATAGTGGATGTTGATAACCTTCTCGCAGCTGTAGCCAACAGCGGAAAAACATACATTTTTATAGATCGGCTATTTCCATCAACCATCCTTTCATCAATAGGAACCAGTAGGAGAAAACCAGCTGGTGTGTCACCTAATAAAGGGAGTAAAGTTGTGTAATTCTCCTACTCTAAAATACAGTAACTTATGGATGTGGACGTTGTTTTGAAATTGTTTCTATCATGGCCAAATAATGATGTCCTATCTCTAAAAAAGTTATCAGCTAATCTTACTGTTGTGTTTATTTCTATTAATCGACTGTCAGATGTTAGACTACTGGATATTACTTCTCAACAGTTAACTTCTACACTGCCTTTTGTTATTTTATTTATATTTTCCTGATCAGCCTAAAATCTGTGCAGCACAATTTTTGAAGGTATATGAACAGCATACAGTCAATCTCAGAATCCTTTGACTCCCAATTGCTGAATTCCTTCAGAAAACAGTTTCCTCCCCGACACTTGCTGGCTGGGTTAAGTGGGTCATATCCCTTGTGGGTATCAATATTTCCATTTTTGGTGCCCACTCTGCCAGAGGAGCTATTACTTCCAAATCTTAATGGGTGGCTCTCGTTTAGAGGATATACTGGGATCGGCTCGTTGGTATTATGACTCCAATTTCCACCCTTTGAACTGTAAATCAGTTCATACTGCATCTCCTGTAGTCATTTACATGTTTTAAAGAAGCATAATTGAAGCCTCCGGAGGTGCCGTAAAATGTCGATTTTCCTAGTAATTTATGAAGGAAAGTCTTAATGTTATTAAATACATGGAGGTGAGTTTTATCCCACTGCATTTCGAACTTAGCTAATTCTCTGCTTCCCACCCCAACAGCGGGTCCAGCCCACTGTGGTCTACCTAAGGAACTGTCAACTGATCATCAATATTCGGGGCCTTCTTCCTCCTCTTCATTTTCGCCTGGACACCAAGAGTTTTTTTATCTACCTTGTTGGGACCTATGTTCATAGACTTTTGCCAAGTAGTGCTCACATTTTCTACAGCCATTAGTATTGTGTTTTTGATTTTACCTTTGTTCAATGTTTATATTCGGCCTCTCGCACAAGGAAAGAGGACTATTGGCAGTCAAGCTAGGTATGATACTTAAGGCTCGGATACTATTGGTAATTATTGTGACTGCGTTTTTAATTCCATTGGCTGCTTATCACATAGCATGATGGGATTTATAGTTTAATTCTGCTATCTTGACTGCTGCTATTTAAATTAAAGCAAGATTAGAAAGCATAATACTCACCTCTGTGTCTTTAATAAAATTAAGCTTCCCTTCATAAATTAGTAAGAAAATCTACATTATGTATTCTATTCCCCTACATGCAAAGTATAAATCCAAATGTATCCTAAACAAAGTAATAGATACTTAAACTCCTTCGCTGTCAGGTTGCTCAATGTTCACCAGTAGTACATTGTATGTTTTGTTCAGCCTAGCAGCCTATTGGCTTTGACACGGCATTAGCCATGCATTTTGTATTCAGCTTAGCCGCCTATTGGCTTTGACATGCTATTAGATATTACATTCTGTATCCAGCTTAGCTGCCTATTGGCTTTGACATGATATTATATATTACATTTTGTATTCAGATCAGCTGCCTATTGGCTTTGACATGATATTAGACATTGCATTTTGTATTCAGTTCAGCTGCCTATTGGCTTTGACATGATATTAGACATTACATTTTGTATTCAGCTCAGCTGCCCATTGGCTTTGACATGACATTAGACATTACATTTGATATTTAGGTTAGCTGCCTATTGCCTTTAACGTGGAGTTAGACATTGCAGTTGAGAATCCAAGCTGTATTTTTCCAAGCTATGTTTTTCCACAAGATGAACCAAGCTGTTTTCTTCGCACAGCAGACTAGACCTGATAAGAGAGAGTACATTTGGTGTTTTCCTTTCTGCTCAGGCTTGGGAAGAGGAGAAGTCTAGGAGATCTGGCCAGTCTCCAAAGGCTTGCGTAGTTTTCCCGAGTCTGAGAGGAGGGGGCAAGCTTTTGTAGGGATGACTCGGGCTACAGAGAATTAGATTGGAATCTGCTTGACTTCGGGCTGGAACTTGGTACCAGTTGCCAGTCTCCCGTGTGGGTAGATAATCTCTTTCTCGCAGTTGACCGGAGTCATCAACTTGCAGACCCCAGAAAGATGAAGCTGTGAATAGACCTTACACGGTGAAGTATTTGATTGTATATACTTTGCATTAAATATATAACCTGCTGTGTACATTGCAACTGAGATATATTTTGTTTTAATGCTGTGACTACTTTTGTGCTTGAAATCTAATAATTTGTCTCTCACGAACTTGTGGGTGGGGAAGAATTAACAACAATAAAGGTCTTCTTTGAACTCAGAAGTGCATTCTTGATATGTTCTGTAAGCTCTGATACGAGATAAGAAGGAAAGCAGAACAGGCCCTCGTAACTTTTTGTCCACATAAGCTATCTACGTCAAATTTGTGCCATTTTTACAATATCCTAGGGATTCTAGAGGTACCCTGAATTTATCGGTTCCCCTGGAGGAGACCGAGAAATTAGCCAAAATACAGCTAACATTTTGTTTTTTTCAGAAAAATTGGAAAAAGGGCTGCAGAAGAAAGCATGTGTTTTTTCCCCTGAAAATGGCATCAACAACAATTAACAGGGCTAAAATCACCATCTTCCCAGCTTTAAGGAACAGGGAGACTTGAATAATTTTTCACCACAATTTTGTCATTTTACTGGAACATACCCCATTTTTACTATTTTTTTGTGCTTTCAGCCTCCTTCCAATTAGTGACAGAAATGGGTGTGAAACCAATGCTACATTTGTGAAAAGTAGACACAATTCTGAATTCAGCAAGTGGTCATTTGGGTAGATCCATCAAGGTTTTCCTACAGAAAGTAACAGCTAAAATAAAACAAATATTGAAATTGAGGTGAAAAACAAGAGCCATTTCTGTCCACGTTTTCTTCTATAACTTTTTCCAGCTATGGCAGATTTTTTAAAGCAATATACCGTTATGTCTGCTGGACTCTTCTGGTTGCGGATATATAGGGCCTGTAGGTTCATCAAGAAACCTAGGTACCTCAAGCCAATAAATGAGCTTCACCTTGCAACGGGTTTTCAATGTATACCGGATATACAGCAATTCATTTGGTGAAATATAAACAGTGAAAAATAGGTATCCAGGAAACCTCTGTATTTCCAAAATGAGCACAAGAGAAGGTGTTGAAAAGCAGTGGTTATTTGCACATCTCTGAATTTTGGGGTACCCATACTAGCATGTGAATTACGGTGCATTTCTCAAATAGACTCCTTTTTTACACACTGTCTTACATTTGGAAGGAAAAAATTTAGAGAAAGACAAGGGGCAATAACACGTATTTTTCTATTTGGTGTTCCCGCAAGTCTCCCATTAAAAATAATACCTCACTTGTGTGGGTAGGCCTAGTGCCCGTGACAGAAAACGGAACATGGAAACATCACATTTTCCCAAAGAAAACAGAGGTGTTTTTTGCAAAGTGCATACCAAACCTGTGCATTTTTTAAAACTAGACATCTAGGGAAATCCAGGATGGGGTGACTTGTGGGGCTCTCACCAGGTTCTGTTACCCAGAATCCTTAGCAAACCTCAAAATTTGGCAACAAAAATACTTTTTCCTCACATTTCGGTGACAGAAAGTTCTGGAATCTGAGAAGAGCCACACATTTCCTTCCACCAAGCATTCCCCCAAGACTCCCAATAAAAATGGTACCTCACTTGTGTTGGCAGGCCTAGTGCCCGCGAAAGGAAACGCCCAAAAACGCAACATAGACACATCACATTTTTATTATAATTAAATAGGCCGATCTGCCTCCAAGGGGGACAGAAATGGCTTAAAATGAATTCACCCCCAGGGGAGGGACCCTTGCCTAAGGGGGCGATCCTCCCTGTAGACAACAACAAAAAAATATCACTGGTGTCTAGTGTTTTCTGTCCCCCTTGTGGGCAGATTGGCCTAATTTAAATAGACTGATCTGCCCCCAAGAGGGGCAGACATGGCCTTAAAATAAATGCCCCCCCTGGGGAGTGACCCTTGCCCAGGGGGTCGCTTCCCTCAAGCCAATTAGCAAAAAAAAAGAAAAAAAAACCTCCCTGGTGTCTAGTGGGCATTTCTGCAGTACGATCGCTTTACAAAATGCTGAGAGAGACATGAAAGGGAAAAAAATGCCTTTCCTTTCCTTTCATGCCACTCAGATCTCCCCCACCTACCGATCAGAAGACAAATGCACGCATTTCTTTTCCGATCACGATGGGGGCAACCTCTGATGAGGTCAGCTCCTGAATGCACACTGACGTCATCAGACGTCACTCGGGGGGTCGGGAGTGGAAGGGGACGGGATTCCCCTTCCATCCCTGCCCAGGTCCATGGGGGGAGCACATGGGCCGGTGCAAGGATGTAATGGTTATGTTGATGGCAACGCAGCGCTGCGCCAATGGACGTAACCATTACGTCTATGGCGCCGAAGGGGTTAACTGACATGGTTCCTTCACAAGTCAAAAAGCAGTACAAAAGTTGTGATTCGAAGAGTTCTTGCTTTGAAAACAATTGCACCTATGATAAATGTAATATTGAGAATCTGTCCCTCATGGTGCGTTTTGTGAGCAAAGCCAAACCTGAGGAGCATTTACTTGATCTTTTACAGAAGGAAAAAATTACTTGCTAAATATATAGTTAATCGGATTTTAAGTCACTTGGTTGCTTGTGATGGCAGATCAGAAGATATTTTAAGTCGGTGCTATGATGAAGCATCTGTGATGAGTGGATGCAAATGGGGGTGTCCAGGCTGTGACAAAGAGAATACTGAATAAATATATTCCTTACATACACTGTTACGATCATCAGCTTCATCATGTTGTCATACAAGCCATCCAGAGTGAACAAAAGGGAAACCAATTCCTTGATCTTTGTAATATGCTGTACAATCTTTCATTGTCATTATGTGAGTCACCGACTCTCAAATGTCTTCTTGAAATTCGATGGACTGGCCATTATGAGGTTACAAAATGTGTGGTTGAAAACACTGACACAATTTCCAATCTTATATCAGACATATCATGATGACAATGCTACATCTGACTTGAAGGTGGAAGATTGCGGATTATTATCTCACATTCAAAGACAAGATGTTCATGTTATTGGGAAAGTTTTACAAAATCTACTTTTAGCTTTAAACCTGCTAAAGCTGTTTTTCTGACACAGCAAACAAATTTGTCATTTGCAGTGGTCCTGAAAGCAGTGTGTGCAGATTCAATGTTTTCTACCAAGTACTGCTTTTCTTTTGATGTTTCAGGTGAAACCACACCTGTTAACCATGGACCGAAAAGGAGGTGGGCTCAACTGATGATTTTCTGATTCAGTGGTACTTTGAAAAGTTGGATAATCTGTAGCTGACACTTCCTTTTCTTGACAGCAAGTGCTCAGGAAGCCCCTCTTGAACATTCTGGAAAGAGCAAGAGCTGAAATGGAGACCAGATTCTCCCAGCAGTACATTGAATGTATTGAAACAATTTCTATCCTGGTTCCCTTATCACCTCTTTATCTTGATGTGAACAAGAGCGCACCCTTTCCAGACCTAAATAATGTAAGCAAAGCTACCCTGGCAGCAGAACTAACTGTTGCAAAACCGTTGTTACAAAAAAATCACTGATAGTGCAGATGTTGCCACCATTTGAGAACTGGTGCATGATTATGCTGAAGCTTTCCCAGCACTTCATAAAATGTATGTATCTGCACTGGTTATAGGGTTTTGAACCACAGCCTATGAGAGGTCATATTCAACTCTATTCCACGTCCTCACACCTTTTAAATGCACAAGGATTCATGAGTGGAAACAGAATGTGATTATTTTTAGCACATGATACAAAGCTCACAGCAAACCTGTGTTTGGAAGGGAGTTTTTACAGGGAACCAGAGAGACATATGAGAGTCTAGGCTGGTACTCAAAATATATAAGTGAGGGGTTAACAAGTTTCCCAGGTCCATGTGTGATGTGCTGCCCCAGTCCAGGTTTTTCCTTTGAATTCTGCAATTTTTCTTCTTATTTATGCCATTATATAACGAAACTGCAAGTTCAAGAATTCAAAGCAAAACACCTGGAACAGCACATCACACATGGACCTGGAAAACTTGGTAGCTATGCAGGTAGCAGGAAGAGCAGATTAGAGGCCTTTCAAGGAATAAGAACCAGAGAGACAGGTACGAGGATATACAATTGGTACAAGGAGCATGATGATCAATGGAGGAAAAGAAGAGGTCTATAGCAAGATAGAAAGGAGAAGGTAAGTAATTGTTTTGGCAGCAAAGCCAACAAAAATAATATTTGTGAGCTTTCACGAGTTCTTAGCAATTGAACATCTGTAGTGTTGTAATGTACCAGTTCCAGCTGACAGATGTTCTGGAATTCGAATTTCCAATGTCTTTCGTGACATGGTTGGGATTCCAGAACTGAGACATCGAACTGAGTGGAGCAACAGTTGAATGCTGCATGCTGTTACGAGTCTCCCTCGTTACGAAGGAAACTTTCAGTGTATTAATAAATACATTTATACTCATCGACGTTTGACAAAGTAATCTTTACACATTTGGTGACAAGCTGGAGGACCCGGCGACGATTTGGACACCCAGTCATTTCCCAGAGTTAAATTCTGCACTTTATTGTCATGGAGGTCAGCTGGTTTGCATTGTTTTGTGCAGCGTTGGTGTGGTGTATCTATTCCCTGGGGGCTTGGCTCCATGCGCATGTTTTGTTACGCACATTTTGGGATTCCTGGGGCGCTGCAGCAGTAACGATTCCTGTGGACTGCACTAGGGCTGCGTGCGGTTCACGTTTCTGACGCGTCTGTTACGTCCACGGGTGGCCATTTTGGATTGGGAGAAAATCCCAATCTGAAGCGCTTATTATATTCTTAGCGCTTCCAACCATGGACATTTTCATCGTGCACAATAAAAAAAATACATTAAACTTCAAAATATATTGGAAGACATTTTCATCGTGCAGAATATAAAGAAAAAAAAATACATAAAACTTCAAAATACATTTTGGATTACCATATTGAGGATTTACATTTACTGAATAAAACTAACGAGGGAGACAGCTTCACTTGTGGTATGGCTTCAGGCAATACTTGGAACTTATCACCTCCACAATCTTTTAAACCTGTTTCTGGTAAACTGATGCTAAAATGGGAAGAGTGGTGTGAATGTTTTAAAAATTACATATCTGCTATTGAGGAAGATGAGGAACTCACACCGGATTATTATTTTTTTATTCTTTTAAATTGCTTAGGCCCGGGTGGATTGAATGTTTTCAAAAATATAAACAAAAAGCCAAGACAAGAGGGTCAAGGAGATGTGTATGTAAACGCTCTTGAGGACTTGGATCACTATTACAGACCTACAGTTTGTGTTGCAGTGGATCGTTATAAATTCTTCCACAAAAAACAGAGGAAAGCTGAATTGGTGGAGGATTATGTTTCTGAATTAAAGAACTTGACGATTACTTGTAGGTTCGGTAACCTGCACGACAAGCTCATTCGTGATCCGATTGTCATTCAATCATCAAATTTTAGTATCCAGGACAATTTGTGGGCTAAAGCAGAGAGTTCTTTGCAGAATGTTATTGACATTGTTAAAAGAGATGAACTTACTGGAAGATGTGCGAAGGCTGTTCTAGGGGAAAGCAAAAGTGAAGAGGCCATAATTGCAAGAGTCAAAGGAAAGAAGTTCATAAAAGAACACAAAAAGAAATGAATAGGAAGAACTGATGTTGAACATAAAAATTACAGATCTGATGACAGAAGGAAATGTTACTGATGTGGTAGTAGTGAGCACCTTGCAAATGATCCATTTTGTCCAGCCAGGAAGCAGAAACGTTCAAAGTGTGGTGTGATTGGTCATGTCCAGAGACTGTGTCAGAAGAAAACTGGAAATGGTGTCAAGGTGTTAGAACTGGAATATACTAGAACCGCAGATGAAGACAATTTGAATATGTGTGTATTGTGTGTGGATGGTATAGATAGGAATTCTACTTCTCTTTTTGTACACTGCAGAAGAGGAAAAGAAAAGTAAGAAGAAACCTATGTGTGAGATGAGATTGGGTGGGGTAAACATACATATTGTAGTTGATTCAGGTTCACCGTACATGATTGTTAATGGTGAAGTGTGGAAAAGTAAATTTAAAGAGACTTTGGGTGACAGATTATGTCCGCCAGATATAACCATTAAAACATTTACTGGTGAAGTTATTCAGTTGTTAGGATTTAAAAAGTTGATATTTGAATACAAAGGTAGAGAAACCTTAGGTAAATGGTATGTTGCAGTCACAGGTCCAGCTGTATTGGGTTGGTTTGATGAAGGTAAATTAGGTATTCCATTGGATCCAAATAACCCAGAACAGGTGTTATCGGTTCAATCAGAGTTTGAAATTGGCAATACAGTTCTAAAAAAAATTCCAAGGCTATTTTTTGGCCATATTGGGAAAATGAAAGGGTTCAAGCATAAAATGCACTTAAGAAAAATGCTAAACTGCATATGCACAAAGTAAGAAATATTCCCATTTCTTTACAACAATATGTCAAATTGCAAATTGGATAAATTTCAGTAGGAAAAAATTATTGAAGGCATAGAATCTTCAGAGTGGGTGGCTCCCTTAGTAGTAGTGAGGAAGACTAATGGTAAGCTTAGATTATGAATTGATTTACGGGATCTTAATGGTAATATTCTGATTGACCAATTTCCTTTGTCAAACATAAATTAAATGTTGTCTTGCACAAAAGGTATGGAATGGTTTTCATCCATTGATTTAAAAGCAGCTTACCACCAAATACAGTTACATCCAGACACTAGGAGTTTGACCCCTTCTGTCACTCCGTTTGGATGTTATAGGTTCAGGAGGGTGCCTTTTGGTTTAGAGTCAGCAGCAGCGATGTTTCAGAGATTGATTAATTCCATGTTGGAAAAGGTGGATAATGTTATGGTTTCCAAGATGATATTCTCATTATGGGGGAATTCAAAAAAGGCCATGACCAAACCCTGTTGCAGGTACTTGATATTCGAGATAAAAAAGGTCTAACTGCAGAATTTAGTAAGTGCAAATTTTCTTCTGATCATGTTACTTATTTGGGTCATATAGTGTCTGCGGAGAGAATCAAACCAAAGGAAGAACTGGTTTCTGCCATAAGTAATGCACCTAATCCTCAAAACAAAGATGAGGTTCATGCATTTTTGGGATTAGTTGAGTTTTATTCTAAATTTTTTAGAAATGTTTCTGCAAAAACATTTAACCTAAGGCAGCTGCTCAAGAAGATAAATAAATTTGAATGGTCTAGGGAATGCTAACGCGCTTTTGATATGCTCTAAGAAGACATTTGCAAAGCACCTTCTTTGCAAGGTTTTGATTCAAATCTCAATTGTATTATCACTAAAGATGCCAGTTGTAGAGTAATTGGAGCAGTTCTGACACAGAGGAACAGGGCAGGACAAGAGTACACTATTGCTTTTTCTTCACGTTCTTTGATCTCGTCTGAGGAAAAGTATTCTGTCATTGAACATGAAGCATTGGCTTGTGTATGGGCTTTGGAATATTTCCGACAATATGTTTGGGGCAAGGAAGTTATATTGAGAAGTGATCATAAACCACTTGTGAAAGTGTTAACCACAAAGGGGTTATACAGAGCATCTCCTAGACTAGCTAGGATGTCAGTACGTCTGTTCGAATATAATTATATTGTGCAATATTTGCCTGGGGTTAAGAATGGTGTTGCAGATTTGTTAAGTCATATGCCTTTACCGACTGAGGATGTGGAAGAAGATGTGATGGAGGATTTATGGGTGGCGGTTGTGGAAGAAGGTGTGTGTCAAGTTATTTCACATAATGAATGGAAGACAGAGCAGGAACATGATGATACTTTAAAAAAGGTGATATGTATGATCACCATGGGGTGGCCATTGAAGAAACTGTTGGATGTAGCCCTGTTACCTTTTTGGGAAGTTAAGGATGAATTATCCTTTGAAGATGATTTGATTGTTAGAGGTGGAAGAGTGGTACCTCCTACTACTTTGAGGGCGGAGATGACGCCACTCCTAAGCACCAGCAAGTAAAAAGGAAAAAAAAGAAATGGGAAATGTAGTTTTATTTTTTTCAGCAGTCCGAGTTTGAATGCTCCACAGAAAGTGAAAAAAGTTCCAAACAAACGAGCCAGCCTGGCTAAGTCATTATCAGGATGAAAAGAAAAACTTAGAAAGCTCAGGAAAATGATAACATATTGTACTGCTGCCCGTGCCTCAGTTTGATGGAATGAAGTAACATAAAGTCTGCTGCTCCCACGAGATCAAACTTTGCAACTGCTTTGTTTGGGAATCAAACCAAAAAGAAGCAGTGCACTGTGTCTGCCTTATAACCAAGAAATGTGCACTTCAGAGCTCTGAAATTTTCCGATCTCATAAAACAGGAGCGTAATGTTCATGTAGTCAAGATTTGTTCCTTGTATTTTGGTGCTTACGAGCAGCCGCGGCTCGTGTGAGGGAAAAGGGGCAGGCGGTGCGTGGCAGGGAGGTTGGGGGGCACAAAAATAAATAAATAAAAAATAAAAATTAACTTTGCTTTTTTCCTGCCCTGCCTATTCCTCCGTTGCAGGTTGCAGGCGGGCACAGGCTCAAAGCCTGCCCTGCGGCAAATCCTGATGCTGCTCAAAGCAGCGCCAGGATTGGCTGGGAGCGCCCAGCCAGGGCACTCCCAGGTAGACTGGAAGCCTGTGCAGGTTCTCTGCAGCCCAGCAACTCTGTTGCTGGGCTGGAGAGAGCCCTGTGTGCCTGTGTGTTTGGCCGGCCCAAGAGGGACGGCCAAACATACTTGCACACTGATGGGGAGTGCCCCTCATTCCACATCAGTCTAGTGGTCCCACCCACTTTTACAGAAACAACATAATAGATCGAGTTTATTATGTTGTTTCTATAAACGTTTTGCAGCTCCTGCTGCTGGCAGTGGGGGGGGCGACGCTCATCCGCCTTAGTGGAGGAGCTGCACCTGCTTATGAGCCTGAATGTTATACACTGGACTACGAGTACCAGAATGCAAAGGAAAAATCTGGCCTGCACAGTGTACCAAGACTGTCCCAAAAGGGAAGAAATCTGAGGCAAGATGCCGAGCTCTCAGGTACCAGTAGAGACAGGAAACACCCAAAGGCCCAGATTTAAGAAAAATGACACACAACTGCGCTAGAGCAGTTGGTCCTCAAAATGTTCACCACAAGCTAACGTCACTACCTAGCGTTATCAGTGTGCCATATTAAAAACAATTATGCACAATGGCACTGAGGAATGGTTAGCGCTAAACAAATTATGCTTACCACTGCGACAGGCCGTGAGAATAAGTTGCGCTAATGCTGCAAACGTGGCGCTAGAACATTTTGAGGCGTTTTTTTACTCAAAATGGGTTAGCTCCATATTTAACCGCATTAGCGTTAAAAAAAACATGCGAGCAAGAATTATTTTTTAGGATGACAAGATGGAGAATGCAGGCCAGGAGAGACCCCAGGCAGATCCCAATCATCCAAGTACCAGCCAGGAGAGTCCAGAAAAGTCCCAGGAGAAGAGGAAGCAGAATTGTCCTGCTAGTGAAGAGGAACATGACATCTTGGTCAGAGAGGTGACGGAGCACCAACATCAGCTCTTTGTCACCCCCAAAGTGCCAATAGGTAGGAGAGAGGCCATATGGAAGGCAACAGTAGATAAAGTCAACAGCGTGGCAGAGGTGAGGAGGACTGTTACCGATTGCAAGAAGCGCTGGCACGATTGGAAGCACAGAACTAAAGAGAAACTAGCCAAGAACCGAAAGGCAACTCGGCAGACTGGAGGTGCAAGTCCCGCACCAGAGGAGGACCTGGATGAGCTGGAGGACATGGTGGCAGAGGTCATCCCGGAGGAGCTGGTCACTGGAATCTCAGGACAGGACAGCGCAGGCTACCAAGAACTACCACATATGCAGGGTAAGTTGCAGGGGGGACTCTCTGGAATCTCACAAATGGCAGAAGGGGTATTCACAAAGGACACATTCAAAGCTTGCTAAAGGGTTGCATCAGGACACATAGGCCCTGAATCAAAAAGACCCATCACCACCCAAGCCACACTTTTAGTGACGCTCTGGTTGCACAATGCCCTCCGACATATACACAACGTGGACATAAGCCACTTACTGTGGCTTTACACCACCTTGTATATATGCAGCACATTACCTGGAACGGATGTGCAATTAGTTTGGCTATGGCTGTGTCACAACAATACCCATTACATATTGTTATTGCCCCAGATCCAACACATGTTCATCAGAGACTGTGACTGAAGTCAACACCACATCTGGAGTGGTGTCAGGATGGCGTAACAAGGCAAAATGCTTTCCTTTCTCCTTGTGTCATTGCCCTTCTCATGTGTGCTGCATCTTGCATCACACATAGAAATGCCACCTTGCCATAATTGTTTGTACACCTCCCTGCATATAGACACTCTATTCCCTCAACGCAAGTTGGTGGTAGGAGAACAGATTTGTGCAGGGGGAAACGCAGGGGTGTGCTGTATTCCATCAAACATGGTGCATCCTTGCATTTCAAAAGTGGCGCAGTGCCGTGCATCCTATATTGCTTCTGTAATGAGCTGTCCCACTTGAGAAAAAATCAGGTCCTAAGTGTGCAACCTGTGGAATGCAAAGCTCACAGGGTGGACCACACACACCTCCATGCACCATTTGGGACTGGACATAAAAGTTAACTCATACAGCACATGGGACATGTCTGTTCCATCATTTGTGCAGCTGTACAAGTAGCTGCAATCTCACCATGTAACAAGGTTGACTATGTTGTGTGAATGGTTGTGTACTGCTTAACGGGACATCTACATGTGTAAGAAGTGGCACAAGTTGCATAAAAGTTGCACTACTGGCACAAAGGCCCTTATTATGACTTTGGCGGTCTTTTAGTAGACCGCCAAAGTCATGGCTGCCATTATTGCTGCTGGCTGCTCTCTGCCACTATTTGGCGAGGAAGCCACAAGCAGCCATACTGATGGTCAGCGGTCTAGTGGAGCTTGCTCAATCACCACTGCCACGTCACCACAACACCTCCTGCTGTATTACAACATTATAAATGGCATGGTGGTGTTGTGTTAGCGGGGCACTGGCAGTGGAGCAAGCGCCATGGACCCCATTCAAATAATTGAGGGAAGAAATAAGTCAACTTGAGAAAAAGATTAAGGATACAAATTTATCTGAAGCAATACAGAACATTTTTGCGATTTTAAAGAAAGAACTGTCTAGTTATCAGTTATACTTAAAAGATAAAAAGCAAAAGAAAATCAAACAAGATGATGGTGATTATGAATGGGACCCTATTTTCACCTTTGCAAAAAGATATGATGACTTTATGGTTAGATCAAGGCCTGAAAAATGAAGTGTTTCATCCAGCAGCACATCTTTATCCTCCTAGACCAGTGATCCTGGGGAGAGGAAAATATTTTAATGAACATTTATGAATAAAATAATTTGTTTTACTATGAAGGAAGATTTGGGAGTCTGTGCAATCCATATTTTGAAATTGGACTTTGTTGAACTCTTTATTATGTTATGGAACCTATATGAGTGCTGAGTCTCATGAGGATACTGAAAGCCTCAAATTGCATGCATCGATCCACATTCCACATCCGTAGCCCAACAAGGGAATGTACCAAATGCAGGGAACAACAAGCTAATAGGGCAGACACTCGCTAATGGTTGGACTGTCCCTTTCAATTAGCACAAGTGTGGGGCCTGCTATAGGCAGATGAGAACGTAACACAAGCATTGTAAGGAATGGACCTACCAGTGCTTTGCTGCACCAGTACCATCATTCATGGTGCTAACGCATTGTAGCACCAAAAGAGGGACAGCACACATTACACTAATGTTGGACTGTCCACCATGGTGAATAGGAAGGTAAATTATTTGCCACCATGGTGTCAGTGGCAGGGGCAAGGCCCCTGAAAGGAGGTTGGTGATGTGGGCTCAAAACACAAAATATCTTGAAAGGTTGCCCCATGTGTGATGAACAATGCAACTCATAATTTACAACTACAACCTGGGGTCTGTAAAATGTCACAGAGCCTCCAGTAGGAAGTAAGTAATGTGCCATGTCAACAGCCATCACAGTCAAAAATTGACATATCACTGTCTTACTGCAGAGGATGATGTCTTACCTCCTGCCGACCTGCCTGTCCTGGATTTTACAGATCACATGGATGACCAGCTGCCGACCATCAATGAAGAGATTGCCCAAGATGTCCTAGGTTCCCTCCAGACATCACCTCCAGTCGCAGGGAGGACACCCAACGTTGCGGGGTCTCCACATGAACCACCCAGCTACCAACACACAGAACCAGCCAGTCCTGAGACAGCCTTGGACTCCAAGGACCCAGACATCACCTTTCAGAGGATAGTGGTAGGAGACCAGTGGGAGCTGGCCAAGCAGGTGCAGGTGGGGATGGAGACCATGGCAGGATGCCTAGAGGGAGTGCAAAGGTGACTCAGTCCAAGTAAGACGTGGACTCCAGCAGTCCCTGGCCAACATAGCTGCTATCATGAGGCAGAGGCTTCAACAATCGCCCTCCCAAAGTGGCAGCAGCGTGATAGACAACAGGCTGGGGGCTATCCAGAATTCCCTAGAGTCCACACAGTGGGAAAGGGCCTCCCTCAGGGAAATCATGGCTGCCTACCACATGATGTTACTGTGGTTTTGAGAAATCAGCAGTTCCTCCTTGCTGCAGTGATGCCTTATGTGTTCCCACAAATGGCAGCTGCAGGGACCTCTGACTCCACATCTCTATCCCCTGATGTGTGTGTGATCCCCTCAATCTCACTAACAGTACCACCCATGGCACAGGAAGCACCACATACATCAGAAGATGAAGATGTGGAAGGAACAACATTCACACGTAAACCCACCTGATAGCACCAGTCTGTGCCACATGGACAGTATCTCCTTAGTTCTATGCTTAAGATCATGCCAGTGTTGTGACAGCTGGCAATGTGCCTTCTTCGCTCAACCACTTTTGACTTTTCTACTATGTAATGTAATTGTCTCAATTCATACCTATTGGCAATTTGGACATCTCCTCACTAATGCACACTTCTCCTAACCATGTGACATGTCCCTCACCCTTGGACTCTGAAAGCACAACAAATGGCTTTGGATATCTCATGGAGTCTGTGAACTGGACATTGTATTGCACTGGAAAATAAACTTGCACATGGAAATAAATCTCCTTGTTCACATGTAACATGTCAATGTTTACTCTGGTCCATCAACTCAGCTAAATGTATGTATTGTGTGAAGCTGTGTCAATGAGAACAGAACTTAATTATGTGTGCATTACTGCCAGACACAAAGCCACACACTAGGATCCTAACATGAAAAAGGTGAATGATGGTGTTGTGGGCCACAACCACCTTACAGATATTAAAATACATGTATTGAACAGACATCCAGGGAAGTTGACATATTGCATGTATGGGTCAGAACCAAGTGTCTGCTAATTTATTGAGATGAGAGCACCAATACAACTAATATGTGTGGTTCAGAAGAGGCGAATCTCATCAGTGATGGGCAGCTGTCAGTGTGGCAGGATACAGACCGTAAAGTGGCTGATGTCATATGTGCCATACTTTCCACCAATAATTCTGCCATACCCCAGCAATGACAGTTGAAGTTCCATACTTACCTGTCAAAGGATCCATATACATGCCCAATATGACTGGCTGGAACTGTGGATGACAAATGTTTTGAGTAGCTGATGTCATTTAACAGCCAGTCTGACAGCTCTTTGGTCTTAGGGGATGCACATGGTCATCCATGAAAATAAAGACAGAAAGCATACCCTAAGGCATTTCTGCTACTTGACCAGTGCACACACAAGAACACCCAGACACTCAATCAACATGAACAGATAACTGTCTAATACTAACAGGGTTTATTAAAACATATTAAGAACATAATAACAAAACCTAACCCCTATACTCTACCCTACACTAAACTATCCTAACCTAACTTATCTTAACTTACACCTAAACCTATCTATCTATCCTGTTCTAAACTTATCGTACACATGTAACGCCACATACTAAACATTGTCCCCCCGCCCCATAAGAAACAGTATACGGGTTGGACAACATAAACTAAGTGTACATATGTAGTACCTTAACCTATATCCTAAACAAATATATATTGTTTCTATGTTTTTTTAAAATTATTTGTAATTTTTTTTTATCAATATAGAAACCCCAACATAACCCCTCACCCAACCTCCCCAAAATAAAACATGTACTAAAAGCCATACCCCCAATCATATTTACACTAACCTACACGTAACCTACGATATTTTACTAACCCAACACTACCCACCTAAAACCCACTAAAAAGTTAACATTAGTAAAAGGGAGAAGGGATGGAACTGGGAGGCTGTGGCAAAAATAGTTCACATCTTCTTCAGTTTCTTCTTGCAGTACGTAAGCAATTTGTAGATCCTGTCATTGTCATTTTCTAATTTATCTAATTTTCCCATCATGGCTGCCATGTCCCGTCTCATGTTGGCATCAAAGGTTGAGGTTGTGACTGGAGCAGGTGGCTGTTGGGGTGCCTGGCTGTGGATAGGTGCAGTAGATGTGGAGGGGGTAGAACCAGAAGAGCCCCCACTGAGCCTAGATTTCTTCCCTGATGTGGCCTGTATAGTTGTTGTCTGTAGTGGAGGTCCCCCATGAGGAAATGCAAGCTAAGCCCCAGTGGATTTCTCCCTCCTGTATTTCTTTTCCATCCTTTGGTACTGGGCCTGTACCTCCATGATGTCTGTACCTGTCAGCACTCTTCTCAGATGAATGTTTCTCGGCTGGGGTCATATTGGCAGCTGAAACATGAGGAGAACATGGCATTAAATACTGCATTGGGCGGAGGTAGAACAGACATGCAATGTACACTGCATCCCCAGATGACAAATGCTGTCCACCACACACTCCACAACACTGACAAACTCCAAATCTGTACTAACTTCGAACCAGCCATCTACGGTATCATGTACATGTCACTGGGGTAACAGCTATCCTTTGTTGACCATCAGGGCCCAGAGGTAAGTGGCCTATTGTGTCCTTGCTCAACATTTGCATCATCATTCTTCTGAGGATCAAGTGGCCCAACAAGTCCAGAATCCCTGAGCCATTGCCAATACGTGGTGCAATGTATACAATCCACCACTTTGATACCCCTGGTGCTACATCAAGCCCTGGCCAGGCATCAGGGATGCAAGCTGGGGGTCATCTGGTGGGACAGAAACCCTTCCACTGGCAATTCTAAGGTTTGGAAAAGCAACATTCACTGTCCTTCGGTTAACAACTCCTCAGAGCACGTGTTACCGGGGGCCCACCATTGCGTGCAATGGGCCCACATGTACAGGTCAGGTTTAGTGCCCATATAGTTTGTCCAAAGCCTGAACTGTATATCTATATTGTATACAGATTTTGTGCCTATTGCCCCCTACCCTGTGCTATGGTGTGTAAACTGTGTAATGCGACACACACATGGTGGCTGAATGGGTGCCCTGAGGGGCAAAGTAATATTGGCACTGCACTGGGTGCAGCTACAGTATTACTACTTATTGAACAACATGTGCACATGCATGTCAGTCATCTCCTAAGTACTAGGTACACTCACAGCATTCACATTCTATGCACATGTGATGTGAGCAAGATCACTCTCAAATATCATGATGGGTAGACCATGTCGGTAACTCTGCACACATCTAGCTTGCTACAATCTGTAGACATCCCCCACAACCATCTGGAGCAGAGTTGTATTCTCATTGTGCACTCAACTGACTGTTGGCCAGCAAAATAAGGCTCCTTGCATGGCTGCTGCCTCACTTAAAATCTGAAGACTAGTGAGGCATCGGTGGTGCAAGTGTCTCCTACATGAGCCCTCTTGAGACATCAACACATGTACATCAGCTGTACAGTTTCCTAAGTAACTGAAAGCTATGTCTGGCACACAGTGCTGTAAAAAGTGTTGTGAATAATATGTTGGCGAAAGGCATGTTAATCTGATAAACAGCAGTTCAGACACATATCATTATTGACATCAATGTATATGTGGGCATGCTTTCCTTTTCCTAACACCCACAATTCCTTAGCAACACACTCTGGCACTTGTGGCACAATCAACACATTCGCTGTCCTCCACATAGGATCAGACATGATGTCCATATCCTAACTCAGATGACGTAATCTCATTGGTCGCACAATACATTTCATTATTGCATTGCACACATCAGAAAGTCTCGCACAAAATCCTGGAATGACACATGTGACGCACAAGGTGACACTTACTGGCTTCATCGAGGTCTTTAAATCGGGACACTTCTCCACTGGTGCAGGGTGGAGACCTCCTGCAATACATGACATTAAAACATAGCTTAGTGATTTTTGGATATCTCTGTGCATAGACAACAATTTCACAATCAACTTGTTAAGCTCAGTAAGCAAGTCAACTTAGTGGTAGGTCAGAACAACTGCCAAACACTAATAATCTGTCTGTGAGACAAATGGACAGATAATGGAGACCCTGGCACCACCAAAGCACCACTTTTCCTGACACTCCTGTGGTGCATTTCACTGCACCAAATATACATGGATTTGCCATGCAGCTGTTTTTTTGAGTTACGCCTCCATGTCCATATGAGGCAGCATGACACAGTATTCTTCATCAGAGGGGCAAGCAATGGTGTTGCAGTGGCCATCCCATTGTACAACCCATTGCTTTTGACCCTGCCCCAGATGTTGAAGACATCTTACTCATTATCAGTGCCAAAAGACTAACAACTGCCCAGGGATGGTGTCAGTATAGCAAAGTGTTGAGGAATGCATTGATACATCTTTGTTCATTGTTTCTAATATGTGTGTGCCATTTCAAGGCACACACACTAGAGCTAAAGTGCCATGTCAGTTTCCTTATGTGCATATAGTTGTCCCTTCCTGCACATTAACTGAATAACATTATGGATGTCTTGCCAATACTGTCTGGGCAGCCATTGTCACCATAGTAGACCATTTATGTCCAGGAAGAGATACCAACCTGCGCATATGCACTCTCCTCAATACAGACACACTTGTACTGTGGTCCAAGTATGCCTGCATTGGTGCAAGCTTCTGAGTAATGTTTTAGTGCTGGTGCAGATGCATTACTGTCCCATACTGTCTGTAAAACGGGGCAGACCAGTGTTATAAAATCAGCACGCTTTATTACATGTATGTCACCCTCAAGGTAGGCCCTAGATAGCCCATAGGGAAGGGTGCTTTGTAAGCAAAAGGCAGGGCATGTACTTGTAACTTTGCCTTCCCTCCACAAGTGATCATCTTCCCTCCACAAGTGATCAGTTTACCTTCCATTAAGAAGACTCAGGATCATCAAAGACTTAACCTAAGGGACAAAATCCACAGTGCAGGAAAAATCCATGCAACGTATACAGAATCGCCACAGCTCCTGTCTTGCGGCTGAAAAATTACAGCAGTGCCTACAAACTCGATACAATGCCTGTTGAATTATCACAGCACATTTTGATTTTCTGCACATCATCCCTGGTCGTCAATTTGTCACCAAACTCCATACTTCAGTAAGGAACCAAGGCTGCTTGCCCGCAAAGTAAAACATCACCTTCCCTGTGAGGAAAGAATCAACACTTCACCTTCGCCGTGCCAGAAAAATTGATGCAACAGTTTATTTTCTGACCCCTCACCTCCTCTGTGGTCCCCAGAATCGTTACTTTTGACGCATCCCAGGTATTTTGTGCTAAAGAGATACATCTATTGATTTATATGGATTAGTGATTACTTAAACCTCTAAAAAGTGAAATCTTGACTTGTGCATATTGGATGCTTGTCCTTTTGGTCTTGTTTTGTTCAGATAAATAAAATGTATTTTCCTAAACTGGTGTGGAGTACTTTTGGTGGTATTTTCAACGTTTTACTGTATGATTTATTGCTCAAATACCTTACACATTGCCTTCCAAGTTAAGCCTGTCTGCTCTGTGCCAAGCTACTGTAGGGTGCGCAAAGGATAATTTAGGTTGTGTTGTGACTTACCTTGACTAGGAATGCGGTTCCTACTTTGACAGGGTGCATACCTCTGCCTACTAGAGACCCAATTTGTTGCACTGACCGACTGAAAACTCTAATTAATTTTTTATATGTGCCAGAAGTCCTATTAACCCATTGGGAAGGGATCTATTGTGCAAGCGGAAATGCACAATTTGATGTACATCATACGGAGTGGCAATGTAGACCCAAGACAAAGATGCCAACTTCAAAATACAATCACAAGAATCAGATATCTGTTTGTTCCCTCTTTTGGCAAAAGACGACTTACCTTTTTTAACAGGCAAAGACACTGGACTGCTAAACGATGTCAAAAAAAAGATGAAACCAGATGCTGTTTATCTCAAACACCCCAATATAATCTTACTTCAGACACAGAGCCAGGAATGACAGCAGTGTTCTTACAGTTGATAGACCAGCTCATCTTAAAGGAAGTATTGGACAGCCCCTGTAATTCCCTGATCACAGGACTTCAAAATGCAAATAAAGATGGAGACTAGTGCAGGATCTTAAAAACATTAAATAAATTGTAATCCCATTTTGTCCTCTGATACCAAATCCTGCTATAATTCTTTTCCAAATTCCATCAGACACAGAATGGTTCACAGTGGTTCACTGATAAATTACCAAAACCCTAAATATCATGATATAAAAATGTCGTGACAAAAATATTGAGCACAAAAATATTGTTATCCTACACTTATAATCTAAAATACAAAAATATTTTTACAAAAAAATGTGTTACACTAATATCCAAAAATGTATACAATTCTTTTTTTTAAATATATGGTCAAAAATAGTAAACAATAAATATATTAATATCTAACAGTGATTTTGTGTAAATTTAATGTATTTAAATACTATAAAAATATATAAATATATAATTATTTATAATAATGGAAAACTATTATTTAAATAATTATTGTAATTTATATTCTAATTTACTATTTAAAAAAATAATAATACAAATGTAACATATATATATATACACATATATATATATATATATATATATACACACACAATCAATTTAAAACTGTAGCAAATTATATATTACAAACATTACTAATTAAAAAATTATAATTTAAAATACACAGAAATACAATAATAATATAATTTTAAACAATATAAACAAAACTATACATTCCTAGGATTAATACATACAATATTCCCAATCCAATCTGTGCAACCGTAGGGAAAGTGTTGGACTCAGAAGGGGTCAAATTTACTATTTAGAACTCTAGTCAGTGCAACAGTAAGGAAAGTGTTGGACTCAGGAGGGGTAAAATGTGCTATTATCACTCAAGTCAGTGCAACAGTAGGGAAAGCATTGGATTCAGAAGGGATGACATTTACAATTCCCACTAAAGTCAGTGCAACAGTCGAGACATTTTTGGACTGTGGAGGGGTAAAATTTACTATTCCCACTCCAGTTGGTGCAACAGCAGAGAAAGTGTTGGACTCAGGAGGGGTGACATTTACTATTCCTACTCCAGTCTGTGCAACAGTAGGGAAATGTTGAACTCAGGAGAGGTACAATTAACTATTCTTACTCCAGTTGGTGCAACAGTAAAGAAAGCGTTAGACTCAGTAGGGGTAAAATTTACAATTCCCAATCCAGTCAGTGCAATAGTAGAGAAAGCGCTGGACTGTGCAGCGGTAAAATTTACTATTCCCACTCCAGTCTGTGCAACAATAGGAAAAGTACTTCACTTCAAACACATACCTTCTTGGCTGCTCTGTTCACTTACTATGTCCCAGGTTTGGCAAGGACACAGTAGGGTCATATTGCTAATACATCTATGCCCACACGTGCAGTATAGTGCACCATGCCTTAGGGATGAAAGGCCTGCCAGAGGGGTGACTTACCTATATTGCATGCAGTGTGTAGTGGTCAGGTCACACAGGCTGTGTGCGATGTCAGTTTTGAATTATATGATTGCACGCGTTTTGGAGGCTGGGCCTCTATGTAGTGTACAGGACTGGGCACACTATGCAGGTGGTCCAGGCAACCACACGTTGGTTTCCAGAGGTAAAAATTAGACCACCTAATGCTCCAATTTTTAAGGTAGCTGGTTGAGCAGTTAGGCTAATCCAGGAGATGTGCTAAGTATTTTCTGTATCCACAAATCCAAACATGAACCACACACACCCAATGAATAACTGAAGACCATATTTTATAAAAATACTTCAGACTTTTATATTATTTTAAGACCAGGATCTGTAGACTACTTTAAGTACTTTTCGAATTATGTCTTTTCAAAGTTTTGATAAAGTTAGTCTTTCTGTGCGTAATTGCGCACCATTGGAATCAATGCACAGTCACCTTTAAAAAATCATTACAAATCATACAGTTGAGTTACCAGTCTTTTCTTTTTGCAGGATGGTCGCAGCAGTCTGTGGCCACCTTATGCCATCTGGAGAGCCTCGGGTGGCTCCCGGTTCCGGCGGGAGCAGCGTTGAAAATTCTCTTGGCACAGGGCCACCAAATGGTCCACTTGAAAAAGGAGCTGGTTTGCAGATTTAAAGATGGTGCTTGGGGGTCCCCTTGGGCTGTTGATTTGAAGGTCTTGGATGCTGTGCACAAAGAGATCTTTTGGAGCTGGAGGTAAGTCTTCTTCTTGGGGGTCTTGCAGGATGAGTCGGGTGCTCTGGCGGGAGGTTCCGGGTGTCACTGACATCCCTTGACTAGGGCTTCTTCCTGGTCCAGTTGCAGCTCTGGGGGAGCTGTTTTTTTGGGTTGTCCAACATGCACTTGCAGGCCTCATCTGGACTGTTGTTGGTGTGTCATCAGGTCTGGCTGCAACTTCCGGTTGCGGATATAACATACAGTTGGTAAAGTGTCCCTCACCGGTTTGCAGGTTCCTTGCAAGTTCCCAGGTTCCTTTTGGTTTCTTGAGTGGTGCCTCCACTCAGGAGGGAGATCTTGGGCTATGTGCGAAGCCTGGAGGTCCCCATGGTCTCTTGAGGTCAGTCCAGTGGTCAGCTCCTCCGCAGTGGCGATTGTCGGGACTCTGGTGCAGCAAGCAGGGGTCTTGGAGCCTCTTCTGGTGCAGCAGGTCTTTTGTTCTCATCCTGTCTGGTTCTTTGGTGCTGTCTTCTTTTCTTCCAGGTGAATCTAAATTCTTGGTCTAGCGGAGCCCGCTAAATACTGAATTAAGTGGGCGTTTTAGGGGGAACCTGGTAGTGTCCAATGGGACACCTACACTTGGGTGGCTAAACCCCCTAAAGTGACCACTTCCTGTGGGAAGAGTCACTTCCCTAAACCTCATTGGCTATTTTCCTACCATCCCGCGTGGAGGAAAATGAGATGGAGGGTCCAGTTCGCTTGCAAGCCCCTAGGGGTGGTGCATGCTCAATGAGGCCACTCCTCCAACCCTTTGTCTGGTTTCCCACCTTTGCTCCCGCCAAAAGTGCAGGTTTGCAAAATCGGAAGCCATCTGCTGCTAGCAGCAGGCGTGGAGGCTCGAGTTTCAGTGGCAGCAGCCCTTTGAAGCTCACCACCAGGGTGTTGCAAATTCCGGAGGGAGGGGGCGTTAGCTCCTCCACCCAGGCAGGGCATTGTTTTACAAACCAGAGAGCCATGGCTCTCCCCCAGGTTTGTATATTGGCTGTCTGGAAGTGGCAGGCTGGATTGAACGAGTCAGCAACTATGCCAGTTAGGTTAGCTTTTGCAGGGGTACCTCCAAGGTGACCCCTGGGTACATATAGAGTTAAATCCAATACTGGTACCAATTTGGATTTAATATTTTGTGTTGTTTGATACCAAGCAACCCAAGGTACAGAGTGACCATCATGTAACTGGTGCACTCATGTTTGACCAGTGTCCAATACATGTACTTAAAATGGCTGCTCTGTTCACTCACTATATCCCAGGTTTGGCAAGGACACAGTGGGGGAATATTGCTAATGCAATTATACCCTCATATATAGTATGGCACACCCTGCCTTAGGGCTGTAAGGCCTACAAGAGGGGTGACTTACCCATATCATATGCAGTGTAGGGTGGACAGGGCACGCAGGGACTGTGCCATGTCGATTTTGCCTTTTTAGGTTTGCCCCAGTACACTCAGCCGGCATTGGCAGTGCTGAGTATAACTGGGTGCAGGGCTCTAGAGGGTGCCACAATCAGTGCTGCTGCCCTCACCCCGGGTATTAGGGTACCCATTTACTAGGGTCTTACAATGATATATAAGAGTGTATCCAATTTTTCCAAGCATCACAACAGATTTAGGGAAAGAGCCCTGGTCGAGGGAACCTGGTTAGCAGGGGCCCTGGGCACTACCAACTTATAAAACACATCAATATCAGACAAAAAGTGAGGGCTAACCATGCAAAAAGAGGACTTCTCTCACACTCAGCCTGCAATGACAGTGCTGGGTGCACTTGGATGCATGATTCCTGAGAGTGGGACAATCTGTTCTGCTGCCCTCAGGGTCCTACTCTTAGTACCCCATGCCCTGGGTACCTGAGTCCCATTGACTTCGGACTTATAGTGGCAGCCTAAGGGGGTGCCAATTTTGCCAGTGCCTCACAACAGTTTTGGGAACAAGATCTGGCCCAGTGAACCTGGTTAGCAGGGTGCCCTGGGAACTAACAACTTGAAACCACATCAATCAATCAATCAATCAGGAATTTGTAAAGCGCACTACTCACCCGTGAGGGTCACAAGGCACTGGGAGGGAGGGTTAAAGGCGTGGTGCTGCTACTGTTTGAACAGCCAGGTCTTGAGAAGTTTCCTGAAGGTGAGGAGGTCTTTGGTCTGGCACAGGTGGGTGGGAAGGGTGTCCCATGTTTTGGCGGCGAGGTGCGAGAATGATCTACATCAAATACCAGGCAAAAAGTAGGCAGCTAAGCATGTCAAAAGAGGCACTTTCCTATACACACAGAGTAGTGAAATAAACAGCGGCCTATTTCCCAGCCACACTGGATCCTGTGACCGCAGAACATCCTGGTTGCTTGAAATCGGTCCCATCAGTGTGTATGGGTATCCTGCAGGGCCTGGGGATTGCAGTGGGTTACACTCTTATTGTGATGGTTTTTCACTCAGTTAAGATTTTGTTGACTCATATGCAAAGTCAGCATATGACAATTATCCTTTTGACATTCCTGATAAGACATTCCTTTGTATTTGCAAAGTAGGAGCATCAGGAGTTGCTGAGCTTGTCAATGATATGTTGAAATCCAGAATTGCAAAGCTTGATGCCTCCACCTCGCTCAGTTAGCTCAATGTACTTCAGTTTGTCTTGATCAGACTCAGAAGTACACCAAACAGAAGAAAAGGGCTCTCCCCCCATTAAGTGCCTTTTTTGGAGGGCTATGAGAATTCTTTCTGTCCCAGCCACTGCACATGTACACATCACAGATGAAATTATTCTTGAATATTGCAAAGGACTGGTTGTTATGGTACGTTCTATCTCTCATCAGGTTGATTTCGCAACACCATCAGTCGGGCAGGAACAATGCTACAATCGCAACCCTGAGACTGGATTCTGGTGAAAAACATGTAAACACAACATGTTTGGAGGCTGTCTGGAAAAGGCCTCACCAGGTGGTCCATGTGATTAACACTGCTATGATATGTGCCAGTTTGCCGCAGTGGATTCACATGCCACACAGGAAGAGGGTGAGAAAAGCAGATGAAGAGTGTGTGACAATATCCCTTAATTCACCAAGTAAGACCTGAGCCCAATGTGTGGATTCGATAGGAGAAGAAGCGCAATTTGGGGCTCTACTAAACAAGTGTCTGGAGGTTCCATCTGATCAAGCTATAGAACTAAAGGAGCAAGAGTAAGGTGGGGATACTCAACAGTTTCACATTCAGAGAAAGAAACAGAGACAAGAATGAAAGCTCTGAAACTCCAGAACCACTGGTGAGCCTTGGTCTGTCATGAGGGATAAAGGTGATCAAGTCAATACAGTGGTCTGACATGAGAGGTATAGGTGATCAAGTCACATGAAGTAGAGTTCTCAGCAGTGAACGAAAATGGATCTGAGGATAAAGGCAATCACTCTGAATCAGAGTCAGACATAAGCACATCTAGTGGAAAGGTGTAGCACGGAGAAAGGTTGCCAAGAGATGTGGAAAAGAGGAAAGGAATTTGGGAGAAAAACAAAAATCCGAAGCAGAGCAATTACAACAAAGTGATGGAGAACAACCAAAGTTCAAAAGACCCAAGAGACTGAGAGTTCCATGTCCAACAAGCTGAACAATTAGATGATGTAGTCATCAATTTAACAGACTATCCAATCATTTGAAAAAAACACTCCATGAACATGAACTGATCAAAAGTTTAAATGATAATCTCTGAATAATTTACTGAAGAAATATTGAACTGAGATTTTGAGTAAGAGTCTGTTTTGTTTTGCAATTAAGTGATCCATTTAAAGATAATATGGTTTTCTGCTTGAAAGACATTGAACACATGAACTAACTGTACTGCTTTATTGGATTTGTATTGTGAAAGTAGTTAGATTTTTAGAATTTTTCATAGAAGAAACATGGCTAACAGTAAGAAATATTGCTGCAAAAGATTAAAATTCATTTAGATGGTCATGATGTTAATATTCATAGTTGACTCACTAGTGGGATCTACCATTCCAGTTGGATTTGAACAGCCTAAAATAAAAATGAACAATACTTTAGTGGATGAAACAAAATAGATGATAACTTATTTCATAGAGATAATTCTGTAGGTAATTTTAGGTATAACGTATACTTTAAGTTGCTAAGGGGATATTCAAAACTAATGGACGTACGTGATTTTTACATATGTACCTTTCTACTTGCCTCTGCGGCTGAGGAGGTGACATACAGTCAACTTCCATTTATCTTTCCTTGTCATGCAGTATGTTTATAAGTATATTCCATCAGCTGGAGTTTCTTGAACTACATCTTTTAAATTTTGAGGTTTCTTGGAGACGGTGCTTATTATTAGAGCCTTGTATTCTTATTATGGAAGCAAAAGCATAGGGACTATGTCTAGATACATCAGAAACAAACCAAACTAGCAATGTTGTTAACCAAATTACATTCAGATTAAACAGCAATGAGAAAGTGTTTGTAGAAGAACTCAATGACCGGAAGGTGACATCTACTAGAATGTTAGAGGGAGAGAGAGACAATGAGTTAGAAAGGAAAGAAGAGAAGGTCAAAAATGCTAGAAGGCACCCACGACTCATCCTTGGCCAGGTACGAAAGGGACAGATGCGTATGGTACATGAAATAGCAGAATTAGTGGGTTGGAGCACGTTTGACTAAAGTTATGTGGCAAATTATACTACTAGAGCCCATTATAATGGAGATTTATTATGTGTGTGGTAGAACAACTTATTTTGAACTTTTGTAGGTAGTTGCTATTAAAGGTTTAGGCCCATATTTATGCTTTTTGACGCAAAACTGCGCTAACGCAGTTTTGCGTCAAAAAAATTAGCGCCGGCTAACGCCATTCTGAAGCGCCATGCGGGCGCCGTATTTATCGAATGACATTAGCCGGCGTTAGCCGCCGGCGCCGTCTGGTGTGCGTTAAAAAAAATGACGTACACCAGGCAGCGCCGGCGTAGGGGGATATGGGGCTTGGGCGTCAAGAAATGGGGCAAGTCAGGTTGAGGCAATTTTTTCGCCTCAACCCGATTTGCGCCATTTTTTTTCACTCCCAACCCCCATAGAAATGACTCCTGTCTTAACAAAGACAGGAGTCATGCCCCCTTGCCCAATGGCCATGCCCAGGGGACTTCTGTCCCCTGGGCATGGTCATTGGGCATAGTGGCATGTAGGGGGGCACAAATCAGGCCCCCCTATGCCACAAAAAAAAATAAAAAAAAACACTTACCTGAACTTACCTTAATGTCCCTGGGATGGGTCCCTCCAGCCTTGGGTGTCCTCCTGGGGTGGGCAAGGGTGACAGGGGGTGTCCCTGGGGGCATGGGAGGGCACCTCTGGGCTCCTTCAGAGCCCACAGGTCCCTTAACGCCTACCTTTTGCAGGCGCTAAAAAACGGTGCAAAAGCGGCCGTACGTCATTTTTTTTGACCCGCCCACTCCCGGGCGTGAATTTTGCCCGGGAGTATAAATCCGACGCACATGCCTCGGAGTCGATTTTTTAGACGGGAACGCCTACCTTGCATATAATTAACGCAAAGTAGGTTTCTGCGCTAAAAAATTACGCTAACTCCATGGACTTTGGCGCTAGACGCGTCTAACGCCAAAGTATAAATATGGAGTTAGTTTTGCGTCGGAATTGCGTAAAAAAAAATGACGCAATTCCGGCGCAAACGGAGTATAAATATGCCCCTTAGTTTTCCCCCTTGCTTATCATGTGAACACATTTAGTGAAAGGGACAATACAACAAACATATCTTTGATCAAGTGTTAGGAGACATAGGCCCTCATTACGAGTTTGGCATGTGGCGTAGGCCGCTTGCCAAACTCGTGCTGCCATCTGACTGCCAGTGCGGCCAGAACACCGCTGGCCCTATTACAAGTTACTGCCCACCAGCCCAGCGGGAAACAGGGCCTTAACATTGACGCTGGCTCGCAATCGAGCGGGCAGCAATGTAGCGGTGGTGTAGTGGCACCCACTGCGCTTTCCACTGCCTGTAATTCGGGCAGTGGAAAGCGCAACAGGTCTGTCCATGGGGCCCCTGCACTGCCCATGCCAAGTGCCTGTGCAGTGCAGGGGCCCCCAGGGGGCCCCCCAACACTCCCATTCCGCCAGCCTTTCCATGGCAGTCCAACAGCCATGAAAAGGCTGGCGGATTGCATACAGAGCCACCCTGGCGGATCACAACCGCAAAGACCGCCAGGTTGTTGACTGGCAGCAACCTGGCAGGGTCAGTGGTAGGACCGTGGTGGCTCCGCCGCAGTCATAATGTGGTGGTCGGACCGTAACGCAGCGGTCCGACCGCCATCGCGAGCCTGGAGGTCTTAAGACCGCCAGACTCATTATGAGGGCCATATTTGGTGACATGATTCCTTCAGTTGCTTTGAATGACATGAAGAATGGAAAGCTATTTTAGTGGATTGGTTAGCTAATAATACTGCTGGAACCCTAGCTATTATCAAGGAGCTAAAGGCTATGTGAGCTATGGTTGTGCAAAACAGGTTAGATTTAGATACATTATTAGCAAAATAAGGCACCTGCCACATGTTGCATGTATCACAATAATGCATGTAAATGACTGATACCAGTAATATTGTTAACCGTTATGTTTCAAACATCATTAACATCACATGAAAGGTAAATGTTTTTGAAGAATTAGGGCCCTGATTTATACTTTTTGACCAAAAACTGCACTAGCGTAATTTTGCGTTAAAAAGGTTAGGGCTAACTAACCTTTGACGTTGAGTGGCGCTAAAAAATGTTTAGGGTCATTTTTTCCCCCATTAACCATTGCACCTTGTTGTAAGGAAAAATTACGTTAATGGAGGAAAAATGACTCTAATCCGGTTTACGACATAGAAACACATCGCAAAGCAGAAATGCACCATTTTCCCCGCAATAGAGTCAAAAAGAGATGCAAACAGAGCAAACAGTGCAAAAGAGCCCCAAAATGGACCCCATAAGCCAGGAGAGACCCCAGGGAGACCCCAGTCAACTAGGAACCAGCCAGCAGGACACAGACAAGACCCAGGGGAGGGAGAAGAAAAAGCAGAAGTGTCGTTTCAGGACAGAGGATGTGGTTCTAAAAATTCTGGACCCATGTAATTTACTTTGCCACAGCAGTACAATTTTAGTATCAAAAGACCGATAATGACTAGTACACTAAGCATGAGCATTTTCGCTCAATTCCAGCAGCGTTTTCACCTCGAAATCGCCATTTTCGTCCTGCACTCGTGGCTCCCATTTTATACACGGCAGCCATTTTTAAAAGTTGCCCTCACATAGGCTTATAATACAGTCAGATTTGATTCCAAGGACACGTACACCTTGATTGACTTTTCTCTGACCTGGGCAAGCTGGAACCATTGCCTCAGGCCAAACCTGTTTGGTCAGTCCCTCTCCCAGTGGCCGAATCAGATAGCATCAAGGCACACCATGCCATAAAACCCTTATTATCGCTCACACACCCTGCTTAATCTTGCTCACACCTGCACCTGCTCTTTTCTTCTTCTTACTTTACGAGGGGGAGGTGCCTGTTTTTATTGGGGGTCCACACTTATCTGATGTAAAATACTAGGCCTTGCCGGGTAATTTATTATGGGTTGGATGACATGAAATATGAGGTTTCATCATGACACTGTTTTTTCCTTTGTAATGAAAACATGTGAATGACCAACCAAAACGTCAAGAATGTTTGCCTGAAGCTTAAAAAACTGTATATAAGGAAACCTGACTTTGCATTGACACACAGTCTCCTGAGAACATACAAACCGTGCTGTTGTACTTCTAGGACGCTTGTTACTTGGTTGCAGCCAATAAATTCGATCTTTGACTTCACCTAGAAGACTCTGAGTTTCTGTGGTCTGAATCAGGAAAGTACCCAAGGTCTTTGGGTGTACCCTGGCACCACTGGGTTACCGGATCAGTACCGGTTCTGAAAAACCCAGCACCTCAAGGAGCACAAAATACTGGTGGGAGAGGTGACGGAGCATCAAAATCAACTGTTCGTCACCTCAAAATTGCCAATTGGAAGGAGAGAGGCAATCTTGGATAAGATGGAGGAGATGATTGCAGCAGTCATCCCGGAAGAAATCGTCACAGGGATACAAGGACAGGACAGTGCAAAGTACCAGGAAACACCACAAATGCAGGGTATGTTGCACAGGGGAAATATATGTTTAAATGTTAATGCTAGAAGGGGGAGGCACATAGGACACACACAATGTATATCAAAGGAGCGCAGAGGGACACACTGCACATTAAGCAACTTGCACCATGCCAACATAAGCTCACCCATGTACAATGCACCATTGAAACATACACAACCTGACATATTAAGAACATCAGGCCTGAATACCCACATTCACAAATGCAGTACATTGGATGGATAGCATGTATAATCTCTGTACCACTGGTTGGATATCACTAAACCCTTGCAATATAGTCACATCAATACCACTAACACAACCACGACCTCAGAGACAAGGTAGTCAGTCAACACCATTCATGGGGCAACTATATAGTGGCGTACCTTGCTGTAACATATTATAACAGCCTTGCCTCATTGCCCAAACGCATATGTGCTGCATCACACAGCATCCCTAGTCATTGCAACTGCCCCAACAATCCCCAAGGATGTGCCAGTAGTTCCACCACATTTAGACAACACATCCACATGGGGTAACCATTGCTACATCACGCAATCAGGGTATCCCCTGGGTGCATAGAACAATTAACCCAACAGGTGCTGGGTGAATAGCAGGCTGGACTGGAATCATTGGTAACATGCCAATACCCAAACCAACTAAACTGAAGTTGTGTTCAACCACACATATTGAAGCTGAACTGAAATGTGCCAATGCACAAAATGTGTCCTACAGATTGCTAACAGTATGTCACAACAGTCAAAGACTGAGCCCACAACTATTTGACACAACCATGCCAGACACATGGGAATTGGGAAATAAACACACTCATATAACACATGGGGTATGGCTTTCACATAATGGTGGTTAATTCCACATCAACGGGCGGGGGATGGCGCATGAGCAAGCCAGGTGTTGGTAAGACCGCCAGTGCAGTGTACCCACTGCACTTGGCAGTATAAGTCACACGTTGGGATGGCGGCTGGTAATATGTCTGCACATGGTAGCTCTGTGGGGCCGACACGAGACAATATAGATGGATCAAATGGAGTCAGTGCCACACCCAGCCCTGCAAATCAGGCAGTGGAAAGGGAAAAGGGCCAAGGTATGGGACACCCTGCACTGCCCATGCCAAGTACATGGGCTGTGCAGGACCACCCAGGGGCACATCACACCACTTCACCTACAACCATTTCATGGGGGTTACACCACCATGCAAAGGCTGCAGGAAATTTGGAAATATACTTGGAGGGTAGTGTTGAACGTATCACAGGTCTGGTGTCACAGGACTGATGCCATAGCCAGTCCCTCATCTGCTGGCAACCTGCCATGTCCAGGCCATTGACCCAGGGGTCATTACACATTGATAACAGTTGCCACCCCCACCTGTGTTACAGGGGGGAACAATTACACAGTGTCAGTCAGGTGCCCCTTGGACTGGTGCACATGAAATATGAACCTACCTCAGGCCATCCCTGGGTTCAAATCTGAGCTTTTGTCACGTGAGCTGCACTGTAACCATGCTGCACTCATGTATCATAGTGCAAGGAGGGCTGCATTGAGGGGGAGGACATAGGTGCTCAGTAGGTAAACAACCTACTCCAACAGGAGTAGAAACAGTACTCTGCCAGGTCCATGAGTGCTATGCATAGTAGCACACAAACACAAATCACAACATGAGGTGACATCAATGGCAACAAGAGCACAGTGTGGAGACTGTGCCATCCCTGGGGTGGTGCAAAGTCTCAGCACAGCATGGGTGTATGTGAAACATGTTAGACTGGGACAGGTGGAAATTGCCATGTGTGGTGCTGTGCCATGAGCACAGTAACACACATTGCAAGGCAACACCATGCAAATGGATGCAAAGGGTGGGTAGAACAAGATAAGAGGCCATCAAGGCACAATAAGGATAGACAACACACTTAGAAGATATAACGTAGACAATTATGGCAACTGGGCTTAGTTTCATGTGACATGCTAGTTGGGCATAGGGCTGTAGACTGCAGCTATGATGTACTGGAACAATCCATTGTAACTAATGGGTGAATCATAGGCCCCTAGCGCCACTGAAGTGTCACTTTCAGTGATGCTTCAGTGGCGCTAAGCACTGCGCTGTATTGATAGGGTAGCGGTAAGATACTTTTTATGGCACTATGTCACCTTGTAAATATGGATCCACCTGATCATGACAGCGTGTGGAAGGTGGTGCAATGGGTGTTGCTGTGGGTGTGCCACAGCAACGCACAATATATTTAAATACTGCCTCAGATGAATAGAACATTGTACACTGGAGGTAGGGCCAAACATATTACGCCAGCCCCAGGGGTAGCATTAGCAGCGTGCAATGAGGAGGAACACATTTGTACCCCTATTTCTGAATTCCTATGTCTGCTGCAATCTGCAGCATGCATAGGAAGAGCAAAATGCCAGAAATGATTGATTAAGATGGTGAAGGTGTAACTCCATGCACATAAACAATCCTATGTAAAGAGGATTTGTCTCTTCCAAGTGTGCTGCATTCTACAGCTCACACAGAAGTGCCAGAGTGCCATTGGTGATTGTTAATGTGCATGAAGGGACACTTTCACACACATTAACAGTCACACCCCTCAACGCATACATCCTTGACAATGATGTAAGGATGCCTACAATTACGCTGGCAGCTGAATCTTGCACTAGTATGGGGGACAACATAGGGGTGCCCCATAATCACTTCCATACAGTGCAATCTTGTGTCACCAAAGTGAAGCAGTGCAGCGCCGATTATTATTGCACAGCACCGTGCTGCACCACTTCAACATCAACATAGACCTATAATGACAATGAGCCTTGTTAGATATGACAGCCTTAGGTTGGTCACCCGTAACTTTTTGCCTTCCTCCTTTCCGCTTTTTGGACACTGCTTTTACTGGTTTTAGGACTCTGCGCACTTTTCCACTGCTAACCAGTGCTAGAATGCATATGCCTTCTCCCTTAAAACATGGTGACATTGGTTAATACCCAGTTGGCTTATTTAATTTACTTATAAGTCCCTGTTAAAGTGCACTATATGTTCCCAGGGCCTGAAGATTAAATGCTACTAGTGGGCCTGCAGCACTGATTGGCCACCGACTTAAGTAGCCCCTTAACCTTGTTCCAGGCCTGCCATTGCAAGGCCTGTGCGTGCAGTTTCACTGCCAATTCAACTTGCCATTTAAAAGTATTAGCCAAGCCTAAAACTCACCATTTTCTACATATAAGTGACCCCTAAGGTAGGCCCTAGGTAAACCATAGGGCAGGGTGCTGTGTAGACAAAAGGCAGGACATGTACCTGTGTAGTTTACATATCCTGGTAGTGTAAAACTCCTAAATTCGTTTTACACTGCTTTGAGGCCTGCTCCTTTCATAGGCTAACATTAGGGATACCCTCATATACTGTTTGAGTGGTAGCTTCTGATCTGAAAGGAGTAACCAGGTAATATTTAGAATGGCCAGAATGGTAATACAAAATCCTGCTGACTGGTGAATTTGGATTTAATATTGCTATTTTAGAAATGCCACTTTTAGAAAGTGGCCATTTCTCTGCACTTAAATCCTTCTGTGCCTTACAATCCACGTCTGGCTAGGTTTAGTTGACAGCTCCCTTGTGCATTCACTCAGACAACCCCAAACACAGGATGCGCAGTCACACTTGCATAAATCTGCATATTGAATGGGTCTTCCTGGACTGGGAGGGTGGAGGGCCTGACACTTACATGTCAAAAGACAGTAGCCTGCCCTCACACAAAGGACTGCCACACCCCCTACTGAGACCCTGGCAGACCGGATGGAACTGAAAGGGGAACTTGTGCACTTCTAAGCCACTCTGAAATCTCCCCCACTACAAAGGCATATTTGGGTATTTAAGCAGGGTCTCTGACCCTACCAACTCAGACACGTCTGGACAAGATACTACTGGTAAAGAATCCCTGAACCAGAACCTGCAACCTCCCAAGAAGAACTGCCTGGCTGCCCAAAGGACTCACCTGACTGATTTTCTGCAAAGGACTGGTGCCCTGCTGTTGCCTTGCTGCCTTGCTGTATTCTGGCTGTGCTGGGAAGTGATCTCCAAGGGCTTGGATGGACCTTGCCTCCTGTTTCCTGAAGTCTCAGGACCAAAAAGACTTAATTCCTGCAAAAGAACTCCTTGTGCGGCGAAAATCGACGCACAGCCTGCAAGAAACAATGCACAGCCTGCATCGCGTGAGAAAATCACCGCACGCCAAACCCGGATGACACAGCCCAACTTCCAAACGAGGAGATCGAAGCAGCGCCAGCGTTGCAACCGGAAATTCCACGCACAGCCCACACAGGATCAACTCAAAGCTGAACCCGAACGACACAGCCGACTTCCTGAGAGGAATCGACACAGCGCCTGCCGTGCTGCAGAAATTTCCACGTAACGTCCACCATATCGACGCAACTCCTGTGACTTCAACCTGCACACCCAGGATTTCAACGCATCGTCTCCGGGGCGTCCAAAAACCCTGCAAACCGAGGGGGTTCCCAGTCTACATGCAGGAAATCGACGCAAAGCCTGCCCTGCCTGAAAACTCAACAACCCATTGTCTGTGTGCGCCGGAAAAATCAATGCACACATCCCTATTTTCCACGCAATTCCCCCTCTGCAGTTCCTTGCGGAGGATTTGAACGCAAACCATGCCAAGTGCCTGTGCAGTGCAGGGGCCCCCAGGGGGCCCCCCAACACTCCCATTCCGCCAGCCTTTCCATGGCAGTCCAACAGCCATGAAAAGGCTGGCGGATTGCATACAGAGCCACCCTGGCGGATCACAACCGCAAAGACCGCCAGGTTGTTGACTGGCAGCAACCTGGCAGGGTCAGTGGTAGGACCGTGGTGGCTCCGCCGCAGTCATAATGTGGTGGTCGGACCGTAACGCAGCGGTCCGACCGCCATCGCGAGCCTGGAGGTCTTAAGACCGCCAGACTCATTATGAGGGCCATATTTGGTGACATGATTCCTTCAGTTGCTTTGAATGACATGAAGAATGGAAAGCTATTTTAGTGGATTGGTTAGCTAATAATACTGCTGGAACCCTAGCTATTATCAAGGAGCTAAAGGCTATGTGAGCTATGGTTGTGCAAAACAGGTTAGATTTAGATACATTATTAGCAAAATAAGGCACCTGCCACATGTTGCATGTATCACAATAATGCATGTAAATGACTGATACCAGAAATATTGTTAACCGTTATGTTTCAAACATCATTAACATCACATGAAAGGTAAATGTTTTTGAAGAATTAGGGCCCTGATTTATACTTTTTGACCAAAAACTGCACTAGCGTAATTTTGCGTTAAAAAGGTTAGGGCTAACTAACCTTTGACGTTGAGTGGCGCTAAAAAATGTTTAGGGTAATTTTTTCCCCCATTAACCATTGCACCTTGTTGTAAGGAAAAATTACGTTAATGGAGGAAAAATGACTCTAATCCGGTTTACGACATAGAAACACATCGCAAAGCAGAAATGCACCATTTTCCCCGCAATAGAGTCAAAAAGAGATGCAAACAGAGCAAACAGTGCAAAAGAGCCCCAAAATGGACCCCATAAGCCAGGAGAGACCACAGGGAGACCCCAGTCAACTAGGAACCAGCCAGCAGGACACAGACAAGACCCAGGGGAGGGAGAAGAAAAAGCAGAAGTGTCGTTTCAGGACAGAGGATGTGGTTCTAAAAATTCTGGACCCATGTAATTTACTTTGCCACAGCAGTACGATTTTAGTATCAAAAGACCGATAATGACTAGTACACTAAGCATGAGCATTTTCGCTCAATTCCAGCAGCGTTTTCACCTCGAAATCGCCATTTTCGTCCTGCACTCGTGGCTCCCATTTTATACACGGCAGCCATTTTTAAAAGTTGCCCTCACATAGGCTTATAATACAGTCAGATTTGATTCCAAGGACACGTACACCTTGATTGACTTTTCTCTGACCTGGGCAAGCTGGAACCATTGCCTCAGGCCAAACCTGTTTGGTCAGTCCCTCTCCCAGTGGCCGAATCAGATAGCATCAAGGCACACCATGCCATAAAACCCTTATTATCGCTCACACACCCTGCTTAATCTTGCTCACACCTGCACCTGCTCTTTTCTTCTTCTTACTTTACGAGGGGGAGGTGCCTGTTTTTATTGGGGGTCCACACTTATCTGATGTAAAATACTAGGCCTTGCCGGGTAATTTATTATGGGTTGGATGACATGAAATATGAGGTTTCATCATGACACTGTTTTTTCCTTTGTAATGAAAACATGTGAATGACCAACCAAAACGTCAAGAATGTTTGCCTGAAGCTTAAAAAACTGTATATAAGGAAACCTGACTTTGCATTGACACACAGTCTCCTGAGAACATACAAACCGTGCTGTTGTACTTCTAGGACGCTTGTTACTTGGTTGCAGCCAATAAATTCGATCTTTGACTTCACCTAGAAGACTCTGAGTTTCTGTGGTCTGAATCAGGAAAGTACCCGAGGTCTTTGGGTGTACCCTGGCACCACTGGGTTACCGGATCAGTACCGGTTCTGAAAAACCCAGCACCTCAAGGAGCACAAAATACTGGTGGGAGAGGTGACGGAGCATCAAAATCAACTGTTCGTCACCTCAAAATTGCCAATTGGAAGGAGAGAGGCAATCTTGGATAAGATGGAGGAGATGATTGCAGCAGTCATCCCGGAAGAAATCGTCACAGGGATACAAGGACAGGACAGTGCAAAGTACCAGGAAACACCACAAATGCAGGGTATGTTGCACAGGGGAAATATATGTTTAAATGTTAATGCTAGAAGGGGGAGGCACATAGGACACACACAATGTATATCAAAGGAGCGCAGAGGGACACACTGCACATTAAGCAACTTGCACCATGCCAACATAAGCTCACCCATGTACAATGCACCATTGAAACATACACAACCTGACATATTAAGAACATCAGGCCTGAATACCCACATTCACAAATGCAGTACATTGGATGGATAGCATGTATAATCTCTGTACCACTGGTTGGATATCACTAAACCCTTGCAATATAGTCACATCAATACCACTAACACAACCACGACCTCAGAGACAAGGTAGTCAGTCAACACCATTCATGGGGCAACTATATAGTGGCGTACCTTGCTGTAACATATTATAACAGCCTTGCCTCATTGCCCAAACGCATATGTGCTGCATCACACAGCATCCCTAGTCATTGCAACTGCCCCAACAATCCCCAAGGATGTGCCAGTAGTTCCACCACATTTAGACAACACATCCACATGGGGTAACCATTGCTACATCACGCAATCAGGGTATCCCCTGGGTGCATAGAACAATTAACCCAACAGGTGCTGGGTGAATAGCAGGCTGGACTGGAATCATTGGTAACATGCCAATACCCAAACCAACTAAACTGAAGTTGTGTTCAACCACACATATTGAAGCTGAACTGAAATGTGCCAATGCACAAAATGTGTCCTACAGATTGCTAACAGTATGTCACAACAGTCAAAGACTGAGCCCACAACTATTTGACACAACCATGCCAGACACATGGGAATTGGGAAATAAACACACTCATATAACACATGGGGTATGGCTTTCACATAATGGTGGTTAATTCCACATCAACGGGCGGGGGATGGCGCATGAGCAAGCCAGGTGTTGGTAAGACCGCCAGTGCAGTGTACCCACTGCACTTGGCAGTATAAGTCACACGTTGGGATGGCGGCTGGTAATATGTCTGCACATGGTAGCTCTGTGGGGCCGACACGAGACAATATAGATGGATCAAATGGAGTCAGTGCCACACCCAGCCCTGCAAATCAGGCAGTGGAAAGGGAAAAGGGCCAAGGTATGGGACACCCTGCACTGCCCATGCCAAGTACATGGGCTGTGCAGGACCACCCAGGGGCACATCACACCACTTCACCTACAACCATTTCATGGGGGTTACACCACCATGCAAAGGCTGCAGGAAATTTGGAAATATACTTGGAGGGTAGTGTTGAACGTATCACAGGTCTGGTGTCACAGGACTGATGCCATAGCCAGTCCCTCATCTGCTGGCAACCTGCCATGTCCAGGCCATTGACCCAGGGGTCATTACACATTGATAACAGTTGCCACCCCCACCTGTGTTACAGGGGGGAACAATTACACAGTGTCAGTCAGGTGCCCCTTGGACTGGTGCACATGAAATATGAACCTACCTCAGGCCATCCCTGGGTTCAAAACTGAGCTTTTGTCACGTGAGCTGCACTGTAACCATGCTTCACTCATGTATCATAGTGCAAGGAGGGCTGCATTGAGGGGGAGGACATAGGTGCTCAGTAGGTAAACAACCTACTCCAACAGGAGTAGAAACAGTACTCTGCCAGGTCCATGAGTGCTATGCATAGTAGCACACAAACACAAATCACAACATGAGGTGACATCAATGGCAACAAGAGCACAGTGTGGAGACTGTGCCATCCCTGGGGTGGTGCAAAGTCTCAGCACAGCATGGGTGTATGTGAAACATGTTAGACTGGGACAGGTGGAAATTGCCATGTGTGGTGCTGTGCCATGAGCACAGTAACACACATTGCAAGGCAACACCATGCAAATGGATGCAAAGGGTGGGTAGAACAAGATAAGAGGCCATCAAGGCACAATAAGGATAGACAACACACTTAGAAGATATAACGTAGACAATTATGGCAACTGGGCTTAGTTTCATGTGACATGCTAGTTGGGCATAGGGCTGTAGACTGCAGCTATGATGTACTGGAACAATCCATTGTAACTAATGGGTGAATCATAGGCCCCTAGCGCCACTGAAGTGTCACTTTCAGTGATGCTTCAGTGGCGCTAAGCACTGCGCTGTATTGATAGGGTAGCGGTAAGATACTTTTTATGGCACTATGTCACCTTGTAAATATGGATCCACCTGATCATGACAGCGTGTGGAAGGTGGTGCAATGGGTGTTGCTGTGGGTGTGCCACAGCAACGCACAATATATTTAAATACTGCCTCAGATGAATAGAACATTGTACACTGGAGGTAGGGCCAAACATATTACGCCAGCCCCAGGGGTAGCATTAGCAGCGTGCAATGAGGAGGAACACATTTGTACCCCTATTTCTGAATTCCTATGTCTGCTGCAATCTGCAGCATGCATAGGAAGAGCAAAATGCCAGAAATGATTGATTAAGATGGTGAAGGTGTAACTCCATGCACATAAACAATCCTATGTAAAGAGGATTTGTCTCTTCCAAGTGTGCTGCATTCTACAGCTCACACAGAAGTGCCAGAGTGCCATTGGCGATTGTTAATGTGCATGAAGGGACACTTTCACACACATTAACAGTCACACCCCTCAACGCATACATCCTTGACAATGATGTAAGGATGCCTACAATTACGCTGGCAGCTGAATCTTGCACTAGTATGGGGGACAACATAGGGGTGCCCCATAATCACTTCCATACAGTGCAATCTTGTGTCACCAAAGTGAAGCAGTGCAGCGCCGATTATTATTGCACAGCACCGTGCTGCACCACTTCAACATCAACATAGACCTATAATGACAATGAGCCTTGTTAGATATGACAGCCTTAGGTTGGTCACCCGTAACTTTTTGCCTTCCTCCTTTCCGCTTTTTGGACACTGCTTTTACTGGTTTTAGGACTCTGCGCACTTTTCCACTGCTAACCAGTGCTAGAATGCATATGCCTTCTCCCTTAAAACATGGTGACATTGGTTAATACCCAGTTGGCTTATTTAATTTACTTATAAGTCCCTGTTAAAGTGCACTATATGTTCCCAGGGCCTGAAGATTAAATGCTACTAGTGGGCCTGCAGCACTGATTGGCCACCGACTTAAGTAGCCCCTTAACCTTGTTTCAGGCCTGCCATTGCAAGGCCTGTGCGTGCAGTTTCACTGCCAATTCAACTTGCCATTTAAAAGTATTAGCCAAGCCTAAAACTCACCATTTTCTACATATAAGTGACCCCTAAGGTAGGCCCTAGGTAAACCATAGGGCAGGGTGCTGTGTAGACAAAAGGCAGGACATGTACCTGTGTAGTTTACATATCCTGGTAGTGTAAAACTCCTAAATTCGTTTTACACTGCTTTGAGGCCTGCTCCTTTCATAGGCTAACATTAGGGATACCCTCATATACTGTTTGAGTGGTAGCTTCTGATCTGAAAGGAGTAACCAGGTAATATTTAGAATGGCCAGAATGGTAATACAAAATCCTGCTGACTGGTGAATTTGGATTTAATATTGCTATTTTAGAAATGCCACTTTTAGAAAGTGGCCATTTCTCTGCACTTAAATCCTTCTGTGCCTTACAATCCACGTCTGGCTAGGTTTAGTTGACAGCTCCCTTGTGCATTCACTCAGACAACCCCAAACACAGGATGCGCAGTCACACTTGCATAAATCTGCATATTGAATGGGTCTTCCTGGACTGGGAGGGTGGAGGGCCTGACACTTACATGTCAAAAGACAGTAGCCTGCCCTCACACAAAGGACTGCCACACCCCCTACTGAGACCCTGGCAGACCGGATGGAACTGAAAGGGGAACTTGTGCACTTCTAAGCCACTCTGAAATCTCCCCCACTACAAAGGCATATTTGGGTATTTAAGCAGGGTCTCTGACCCTACCAACTCAGACACGTCTGGACAAGATACTACTGGTAAAGAATCCCTGAACCAGAACCTGCAACCTCCCAAGAAGAACTGCCTGGCTGCCCAAAGGACTCACCTGACTGATTTTCTGCAAAGGACTGGTGCCCTGCTGTTGCCTTGCTGCCTTGCTGTATTCTGGCTGTGCTGGGAAGTGATCTCCAAGGGCTTGGATGGACCTTGCCTCCTGTTTCCTGAAGTCTCAGGACCAAAAAGACTTCATTCCTGCAAAAGAACTCCTTGTGCGGCGAAAATCGACGCACAGCCTGCAAGAAACAATGCACAGCCTGCATCGCGTGAGAAAATCACCGCACGCCAAACCCGGATGACACAGCCCAACTTCCAAACGAGGAGATCGAAGCAGCGCCAGCGTTGCAACCGGAAATTCCACGCACAGCCCACACAGGATCAACTCAAAGCTGAACCCGAACGACACAGCCGACTTCCTGAGAGGAATCGACACAGCGCCTGCCGTGCTGCAGAAATTTCCACGTAACGTCCACCATATCGACGCAACTCCTGTGACTTCAACCTGCACACCCAGGATTTCAACGCATCGTCTCCGGGGCGTCCAAAAACCCTGCAAACCGAGGGGGTTCCCAGTCTACATGCAGGAAATCGACGCAAAGCCTGCCCTGCCTGAAAACTCAACAACGCATTGTCTGTGTGCGCCGGAAAAATCAATGCACACATCCCTATTTTCCACGCAATTCCCCCTCTGCAGTTCCTTGCGGAGGATTTGAATGCAAACCAGGTACTTTGTGCTTGCAAGAGACATTAGTCGCTTTTTAAGAACTAAAGACTCTTTATCTAATTTTCTAAGTGATATTTCAACGTGTACTTATTGAATTTTGATCGTTTTGACCTGCATCTTACCTGATAAATATATATTTTTCCAAACACTGTGTGGTGTAGTTATGTGGTGTTCTACTGTATTCCAGCATGATTTTTTGCACAAATACTTCATACATTGCCTTCTAAGTTAGCTACCAGAGAGTGGGCACAGGATAATTTGGATTGTGTGTGGCTTACCCTGACTAGGGAGAGGGTCCTTGCTTGGACAGGGGGTAACCTGACTGCCAACCAAAGACCCCATTTCTAACAAGCCTCAGTTATCAAGTCAGTGAAGTGACTTGTCAACTGCCATAACACAGATAGACTGATTATACACCATCTCATTGCAGAGGGTGATGGCTCTCTTGCAGATCTGCCTGTCCTGGAGTACCCTGATGACCTGGATGACCAGCTGGCAACTATCAGCCAACAGACCCTCTTAGAAGTCCCTGTGAACATGTAGACACCACTTCCAGTCGCAAGGAGGAAAACTGAATTAGCACATATCCCACAGGCCTCACTTAGCACCCCAAGAATGCGACCTGCCAGCACCGACACAGCAGAGGACTCTGAGGATACAGGCACCAGCTTCGAGAGAACAGTGGTGGGAGTCCAGTGGGAGCTGGCCCAGAAGGTGAGGGTGGGGATGAAAAACAATGGCAGCAACCCTTGAGGGAATGCAGACGTGTATGGTTATGGCAACAGAAAAGAATGCAGCCAATCAATGCACACACTCCCCAATGCATGGAGTCCAGGAGTGTCTGAGGGACATAGCTGCTTCCATGAGGGAGAGGCCACAACAACTGCCCTCCCAAACTGGCAGCAGTGCAATTAGGACTCCATGCACTGGGAATTGGTCTCCCTCAGGGTGACATGGTTGCCTACCACAGGGATGTTGCAGCTATACTTAAAAACCAGCAGCTCCTCCATGCTGCAGTGATGCCATATGTAGTGCCACAGATGGCAGCTGCCGGGAATTGGGAGTCCACATCTGCAACCACTGAGGTGTGTGTGGCTCCCTTTTCCTCCCCACTACCACCATCAAGGGTAGAGGAGGCAAACCACACCTCAGAGGATGAAATGTGGAACAGATCATCTTCATCCATACAGATCATCTTCATTCATAGGGGTTCCCAGTAGCACCAGCCCATGCCACATGAGCAGTGTTTTCCTTAGTCCTGTGCTTGACATCATGTCAGTGTTGGCACTCTGACAGATATGCACTTCACCTCAACACACTGTTGACCTCTCTGCTATGGACTGCTATTGTCCCTAACTTTCCATTTGCCAATTTAATATACTCCTGCATTGAAAAACACTTTACCCAAACACATCCTGTGATATGTCCCTCAAACCTGGACTTGTGTTGTGTCCCAATTGGATGGATTCCACAAATGGCGTCACAGACCTGGACACTGTATATACTTTGCACTGTTACACTTGTAAATAAACATCACCTACACAACCAGCATGTTTATGTGTGTTGTGATACTTCTACTATGCCTAGTGTTTGTGATGTGTGTAACATGTCTCATGTCACAGAGTGTCAATACAAGAGTGCATGTATATGTGGGCACATACCTATGCACATGGTACCTACATGTTGTACGTTGATGTTGGCCTCATCCCCTACAATCAAATCACTGATTATGTGATATATTCTGAAAACATGTATTAGACACTCACTACACACTGCAAGAATGAGTGTGAAACAGTCATCTGGCAATTTGATCATCTGGGAGTACCACTAGAACACATTGGTGTGAATCAGAGGGACTCAAACTCATCCGTTATTGCCAATGCTCAGTTTAGCAGGATAGGAATGCTATGTAGGCAGTAGTAATGTTAGAAATGGGGTATTTTCTTGGCAGTCAGGTTAACCCCTGTCCAACAAGGACCCTCACTCTAGTCAGGGTAAAGGAGAATCACCCTCAGCTAACCCCACTCATCCCCTTGGTAGCTTGGCACGAGCAGGCAGGCTTAACTTCAGAGTTTAGGTGTAAAATATTTGTACCAACACACACATTAACTTAGTTAAAACACTACAACATGACACAAATATTTATCTAAACAAAACAAGACCAATGTCAGGAATAAAGCTGTGCGCGGTCCAGGTCCTGCCCAAAACTCCGCTGTGCATATTTGTTGCGCTTCATGCGCACCACTTGTTATTCCCTCTTGTTCTAGAAGTGGTTATCAGCGTCGCCTGCCCTGTTGTAAAGCTCATGTAGCTGCAGGGTCAGGACATTGGTGGAAAAGATGCACTTATCAGTGCTATTCTATGAATGGCCTACAATTCCCAGGTTTCTAGAGGCAGTGGCCATCTTGGGGTGTGAGAGGCCTATAAAGTCCAGCCACACCCAAGCACATTGCTCACTATTTTGAAGACTTTGATGCAGTCAGACCTCGTGGGGGTTCCTCTGAAGAACAGCAGATTTCCTGCATGGCAGATTGATAGCAAATCAGAGTATTCTTGTTTCCATGGTGAATTCAGATATGAGTAGGTCGTACTCGTAGCGATATGGTCTTGATGAGCCCAATCTTGAAGGAGTTGTTACTTCCAAAAGTAAAGCCCCCCTTAGCACAACGAGCAAAGCGCTTTCAGTCCAAAGACTAAAGCGCTCTTGGCACGACGATAAAAGCGCTTCAGGCCAAACGAGTAAAGCGGCCTTGGCGCAACGATCAAAGCGCTTTGGACCACATGAGTAAAGTGCCCCTTAGTACAATGAGCAAAGCGCTTCAGGCCACACGTGTTAAGCGCCCTTGGCACGATAATCAAAGCGCTTCAGTCCACATGAGTAAAGCGCCCTTGGCAAGACAATCAAAGGCGCTTTAGGCCACATGAGTGAAGCGCCCTTGGCACGACAGTCAAAATCGTTTCAGGCCACACGAGTAAAGCGACCTTGGCACGACGGTCAAAGCGCCTCATGCCACATGAGTAAAGTGCCCCTTAGCACAACGAGCGTAGAGCTTCAGACAAAGCAAGTAAAAGCGCTCTCTGGCATAATGAACAAAGCGCTTCATGTATGATGATCAAATCGCTTCATGAAGAACAAACAAGGCGCTTCTGCCCAACGAACAAAGCGCTTCAAGTTCAATGAGTAAAACTTTCAGGGCTTAGTGGTAAATGTGAAAACGTTTTGGAGATAAGCAAATTATAGTTTCATTGTTTTTGGGAAGCATAATATTTGAGATACATATTTAAGTCTTTGAGAATTTCTAGGCTGAGATCAAACGTTTATGCTATGAATGCATAATTGTTACATGATTGATATTCAGAGTATGACCATAGACCAAAGCTCTTGCCATCTCTAGGTTCAGAGGTTGCAGTTTGTTCTTGTTCCATGATTCAAAGAAGGGGCTACGCCCAATTCACGAAGGGTCTCAATCTGATACCACGGAGACGCCTTTATTCAAGAGTCTATTGGTGACTTTATACTGTTATGAATAAATATATGCATATTTGTTCTAACCGTTTCTTTTCAGATCTCTCTCCGTGCAGTTCCCTACCCTAATTCCCTTCCCCGGCCTGGCTTCATCATAACTCTGTGCTCTGATAGCTTTCTGAGTTGGTGACGCCGGGAGGTGGGCCTTTTGTTCAGCAGCGTGCAGATCCCAAGGGAAAGGGCACTGTGACAATCAAAATGACAAAAATCCAACACAAGTCAAGTTATTAATTTTAAAAACAAAAGAGTCTTAAATCCTTTTGTAAACAGTAAAAACACTGTTAGCATTGAAAAGTACCCGGGGAGCATCAAAATAACCCGCACAGGCGAATGTGCGTCAAAAAAGGTTAGCGATGTGTCAATTTCTCACCCGCAAGCGAGACCGTGCGTCATTTCTCCTTCTCCGGTCGTGTTGTTTTTCATCTCCGCAGGAGAGTCATGTGTCGATCCGGGCAGTACTCGGGTCTGGGCAAGCGTTGTGTCGTTTTTCCGCGCCCAGCAAGGTTTTGGTTGAAAATCCTGCTGCACGGTATCAGCAAAACCGCGCTGTGTGGGTTGCGATGTTACCAGCCTCCTTAGCGATGTGGTGCATCGTTCTTCAGCCACGTCTCGGAGGTTGCGTCGGAAATTTCCCTCACGGTGTTCGGTGCATGAATTTTCACTCTTGGCCTGCCTGCTTCACCTGTCAAGGCCCCAGGAACTGGATAGGGCATGACTTGGCAGGGCAAGAGTCTCAGCAGAGAGTCTAGGTTCTGGTAGGAGAAGGCTTTGATGGCCCTGAGACTTCAACAAGAGGCAAGCTCAGGACGAGCCCTTGGAGATTTCTTCACAAGCAGGAATGCACAATGAAGTCCAGCCTTTGTCCCCTTTCACGAGGCAGAAGCAGCAACTGCAGGATAGCTCCACAAAAACACAGTCACAGGCAGGGCAGCACTTCTCCTCAGCTCTTCTCCAGGCAGAGGTTCCTCTTGATTTCCAGAAGTGATCTAAAGTCTGTGATTTTCATTGCACTTCTTATACCCATTTTGGCCTTTGAAGTAGGCTCACTTCAAAGGAGTCTATCTTGTTTGTGAAATCCTGCCTTGCCTAGGCCAGGCCCTAGACACACCCCAGCTCACTTTGTGTCACTGTCTAGAGAGAGGTGTAAACAGCCCAGCTGTAAAACTGCCCGATACAGGGAATCCACAACCAGGCAGAGTCACAGAACGGTTTAAGCAAGAAAATGCTGAATTTCTAAAAGTGGCATTTTCAAACACACAATCTTAAAACCAACTTTAGTAAGAGACTGTAGTGGAAATAGGTAGGTTTGACCGCTGACAAAATATCCCAAAACAAAACACATACAGTGTTAGCTGAATTCCCCCACCTGTACATGGTCAACATAGTCAGCTTGAGTGGTGGGAACACTGGATGGCAGGTGCACAGGTAAGTAGATGTGGTGTAGCTGCCAATGTGACAGCTCAGTCATAAGGAGGTGGTGAAAATGTCAAGAGAGGGATTTGGATGCAGGACGGAGTCCCCAGGACAACACACAATTTGCAACGTATACCCATGGGAAGACCCTGAGACCCAAGCATATAACACATGAAGTTGGGAAATACCCAATAACATTTATTATGATAAATAAATCAATTAAACAATAATAATTAACACCTATCCTAATCTAACCTATCCTAACTATACATAACCCAAAACAGACCCTAACTACTGCATGCTATACTTACCTTACACATTTAACTACACAGTCTAAACATTCACCCCCCCCTTATACACATGACACAAGCAGGACAAAATACACTAAACTACACATTTACTAACTATTACTAAACAAATATATTTTTGTGTATTTTTTTACAAACGTATAAAAGCCCCAACATCACCCCCACCCACTCACATTGTAAAATATAAAAAGTAGTAAACCCACCACCAAACCTACTTATCCTAACTAACCCAATAACCTCTTCTAACCTACAACTAACCCCCTAATACCCACAAAAAAGAGTAGAAAAGGAGGAGGGAGGGTAGTCAATTTGGGAGGAGTGACATAATGTCATTCAGAGGTTGGCCCTTTTGAGTATTTTTAAAATATTCTTGAGGGCCTTGCTATTCTCGGCCACCTCCCGCTCAATGGAGTCCAAGTTTTGGAGAACCAGTTGTACATCTCTCTGAAGATCTTTCATGGCATTCATGTTGATGGCAACTGATGTGGGTGGCTGTGTCATGCTGGGTGCAGCGGCTGTAGCAATGGTGACGTTGGCAGTTGTGGCCCCCTGCACAGCAGTTGTGCTTGGTCAGGCCTGTGTGGGTAGTGTGGCTCCCCCTTGGCTGAATGCCCGCCACTCACCAGTGGATCGCTCCGAGCGATAATGGCATGCCATCCTCCTAAACCCAGATTCTACTGACAAAATGTGCCTATAGTGCACTGCCCTCTTCTGAAACGCATGAAGTTGGTTCTCATTCATGTTGGCAGCTGTAAAAATGAGACAGGCAACCATCAGTGTCAGAAATGTGCGGAGTATGTACAGTAAACAAGCTTACTATCAACATTGAATAGCACATGCACTCCTATTCAAAACCCAGATGGTACAATGGCTTTGATGGATTAAACGACAACAGTTCCTTAGCACCATTCTCCTTACATCATAGTCATCCACAACAAGATTAGGTAACAAACAAATTCAGATGCACTTAGACTTTCCACCATTTGTTACAGTGCTGAGGCAGCATCAAATTCACATTGATCAGGGTTACTATTCCTCTTCTTAAGTGTAAAATTTTAGCATACATCACCTGAAACTTGATGCTGTTATTGTGAGTATGGGATTATGTTGTTTACCATAGGGGTTCAGTGTTGATAGGTACACATGCAAGCCCGATCAAAAGGACTGTCATCTACACAGTGAGCATCACATCTACCTACACACTTGTTGATCCCACCCCATGTGCCCCAGGGGGTATGGCCATGTAGATCAACATCTGACCTGTCCAGCTCATCCACCAATGCATGCCCCACTCATACATAGAGTCAGGGGGCATACCATAATTTCGGTGATGAAAAAATATGAAGTTGGTATCCATAGGTCTCTCACTTCTACATTCATGTGTCCAGGTGTAGACACCCATCAATACCTGATCAGTCAATACCATTCCTCACACACCCATAACCATGCCAGCACACAATTGTACTTGACCTGCATGCACACCTATCACATTCCATTTAGTTGTCAAGTAGGTGGACTACAAGATTATTGGCACCCTACTAGTAGACACATGCCCACACATTCCTACATGTATATCACAATACAGGGATGCCCCAATTTGTCAAGAAAATAGTGCATCACTGTGTTGTGTGAATGGCGGTGTGTTCCAGTGCCATTACATACACAATAGTGCACATCTGAGTCACATAAGAAACTACATGTGGCTTGTCATCACCTTATTTACACAATGCTGGCCATTAAACACCAGAAGCCTCACAAGAGATGACTCCGCTTATGCATGGGGAACCACTTAATTGTAACACATTGTCACAATCCATCCTAATCTGCTTTCTGATCATTTTATAGCTCATCACTTCTAGCACTGGGTGCTGAACTTACTGGATACATCTGGGTCCTCAAATTTTGCCACTTCACCTATGGTGTGGGGGGAAGACCACCTGAAATATATGGACGGAAAACCATGGTTAGTATCACATCACTGTCACTACTAGTGGACAACATATGGCAGTATGTACTATTTCAGAAGAGTGAGGTATTCATCCACGTTGTGGACAGTGCAACAGACACAACACTGCATACTCACAATGAGACTGTCACTCTGGTGTATGAAAGACATATATCTGCACTATTACACTGGGCCTGAGACTCATGTAGTGCTACACCCTGCAACAACCATGTTTGGCCAATCTGTAGAAGATGGAACTCCATGGTATGAGGGGGAGTTGGGTGACAGATAAATGACACGACCCTTGTGCTCTGCAAGACAACTGATTCAGGTATCCTGGCTTGTCCTGCAAGGTACTCAGAGGCACTTTGTGGAGGACAAATGGCTAAATAGTTAGTCTGCAATTCACACGCATTGTGTAATCCGTGACTGACTGATGTGTCACAATTGGCTAATGGCATCAAATGGCCCATTGCCAGTGCCCCCTAAGGAGGATATTCACCCTTTGTAAACATAATGGTAGGGCTGATGTATGTGAAACTCTGACATTATTGCACCATATATGGATTGTCGTACTTAGTTATCATAATCCACTCACAAATGGTATGCTGGCAGTGTTTAACCTTTTCAGGCATGACACAATGCTGGGGCACAGGTGTTGCCATGGCCCATGAAATGTGTGACTTAGTGATGGATGTGTATGACTATCCAAAATTCTGACTTGTATTGGTTAAATGTTAGGATATGTGACGCCCATGTCTATACTGGCACAGTATACTCCGTTCTGGTTGCATGCGACCTGTCAACATGCATTGCATGCAACACGCCAACACGTGCTACTGGCATTCAAGTACAGTGAACAGTAATTAGTTAGCCAATGGGGTACTCACCAACAGGCCCACCCATCACCACACCAAGAGGGTCGAGAAGATCCTGCTCCCTGCCCACAAGGTCATCCCAGCAATGCTTCAGCTGATGGTCATTGCGACTGGTGTGGTACACCCTCTTCTGGTGGTGGAGCACCTTTCCCCAACGCAGCTGCCTTGCCTCCGTATGGTAGCCCTGGATCACATGGTCACCCATCTCTAGCATCAATTGGAGGTAGTGGGCTACCAACCAAATAAAGCCTCCCAGCTCCTCCTCCCCCATTCTGGTCAGCCTCCTCCTGCCAGACATTGAACTGACGTACAGGCATGAATAAATGTTAGACAGTACAATGGAAAAAAAGAGTAATGAAAGGAAACTTGACACCAAAAAATTCTATAACCCAACTAACCCACCTATAGAACTAACCCAGACAGACACCCTACAGCACAAGTAGAAGGTAAAATACACTGAACACAACAAATTCACACTGGGACGAATGACAATAAAATACAACAGTAAACATGACAGGAGGGACAGCACAGGATAGACTAAATCGCATGAAGACACCACCAACTCCAAAACACAACCACACATTCGAAATAGGCACAGACTGTAAAGAGATAGTGAAAGTACACTCACTGTACCATGCCTGTAAAAGGTTGTCCTATTACATCACTTCCTGTGCCCTTGCATCACGTTTTCTGTTATGTGTGTATTTTTTTTATGCATATGATACTTGCATCAGTATTTCTGACGCATTACTTATGTGCGTCTATTTATATTGATGCATAACCTTCATGTGTCGATTTAACAGTAAATCAGCATTGGGAGGAGTGCGAAGGTGGAAAATACGCTAAGGGCCCCTGGGTCATGTAGTTTGTGTTTGTGGATATTTCTGACGCATTTGCAATTTTCTTTTTACACTTACTGTGATTGCGTGATTTTGAGATTTGTTGATGTATGCACCCTGTATCAACACAGAAATTGTTTGTACTGGGCTGCAGTATGGCATTTTCTGTATGGCCACATGTGGTAGTCCATTGTACAATGTGATTTGTGTATGATTGTTGTGTTACACCAATGTATGTATTATAGAATCAGCAGCATGTAAATGTATCAACGTCATACATATGTCTGTATGGGTGACAACAGTGTATTCACATATGTATGGCAGTCAGTACTATGCAAGCATCATGGTAGTGTAATTGTGATTTGTGATCACTTATGTGATGTGTGTAGTTGTCTTTCAGAGCATCACATTTTATGCAGCATTCACAGTTCACAGATTGTTGATGATGGCTGATGCTTGCAAATTGGCAACTGTTATGCGACAAATGTCTCCATATGTTGATCTTGAGTATGTGGATAACTTGTGTGTAGACTACATATATGTCTGACATGCATACAGCTTTGCTACATACTGTGATTGACACACTCTGCCTACCTTCCTACCATTTCATGTATTGAACACAATAGACATTGGAAAATCTGAACATTTTGCTTTGTATTACAATTACTTTGTGGTGGACATGCAGCCCTAGCTGCATATGTACTCATCCATTCTTATATGCATTCCATAGACATGTTCGTGCAAAGTGTGAGGTCCTGTGTACCCTGTGACAGGATTGGGCACCGTGGCTGTGGCAGGTGTGATTTCCATGGATTTACTGCGCATGCTCCATTTCTCCCATTGCTTGTCATACCTGGGCTAATCATGTTGGACATTGTCATCAATGATGTCTCCACCTTTTCACATATGCCCCATGTAGCCATTGCAAATCTCACACTGAGTTGTGTTAGTGGTCTGTTTAAACATTACCGTACCACCATATTTTTACATCTATTGCCTCATGTGTGGACCCCTTATTTAGTTCATTTTTAGACATGTTGTTGTTGTGTGTGATGAGCTATTGTTATACAAGTTTGCAATGTGGATGTAAATTATATGTAGTGGTCCATAAGCTGTCCTTCAGTTGTCATATTCAAGTGATGGGGCTAATTGTGATGTGTGTGATGGTAGCAGTTCACTCTTACACTTCACATGTGATGTTGCTAAAGTACTCTTCAGATTTGTATTTGTGACATGCTCCCTGAGGTTAGACTGATAATACTAAGGTGTTCATTGGAGAGACTGAATTCACCCAAGCCAGATTGTGTGGATGAGTGAGATTTTTATTGAAAATATTTACAAGGTGAGTTCTGTGATGATTATGTGAAGACGTTCTGTACAATTTTCAGTCTGCGGCATATACCAGCAGCTGTGTTGTGGTCTTCCCCCTCATTTACATCGTGACCCTTGTCCTCCTCCTCCTCCTCAGGCAGGTCATCAACCTGCTCATATAATGGTACGTTCATCCGTACACATATGTTGTGCAGGATGGCACAGGTTAATATGATCCTGCACACCATTTCTGGGGCCTATAGGAGGCTGCCTCCTGTTATGTCCAGGCACCTGAATCTGGACTTCAGGATGCCAAATGTCCTCTCCACAATGGCCCGTGTCCTCTGATGTCCCTCATTATATGCACGCTCTGCTGCTGTGTTGTGATTGCAAAAGATTACAGGAGTAAAACATTGTGAAGGCCTGCAAGATGTAAGTCAAGTAGCATGGCAGTTGATATTAGGATCTGGTTGTGGCTCATATGTATCAGTGTTTTGGTGTGAGTTTCTAACCTTGTGTGATCTTTCCTCAGCACTAGGTTGTTGGACATGACGATCTTCTGTATTAGTCAAGGTCCTAGAACACTTGGGCCCTCATTATGACCCTGGCGGTGTTGCACCGCCAGGGCCAACGGGGGCGGGAGCACCGCCGACAGGCCGGCGGTGCTCCCTTGGGCATTCTGACCGCGGCGCTTTGGCCGCGGTCAGAAATGGAAAACCGGCGGTCTCCCGCCGGTTTTCCGTTGCCCATTTGAATCCCCCATGGCGGTGCAGCTCGCTGTGCCGCCATGGGGGATTCTGACACCCCCTACCGCCATCCTGTTCCTGGCGGTTCGCCCGCCAGGAACAGGATGGCGGTAGGGGGTGTCGCGGGGCCCCTAGGGGCCCCTGCAGTGCCCATGCCGTAAGAGGGCCCCGCTAGTATTTCACTGTCTGCATAGCAGACAGTGAAATACGCGACGGGTGCAGTAGCACCCGTCGCACCTTCCCACTCCGCCGGCTCGATTACGAGTGGTGGGAAGGTCGTTTTCCCCTGGGCTGGCGGGCGGCCTTTCGGCGGCCGCCCGCCAGCCCAGGGGAAAAGTCAAAATACCCGCCGCGGTCTTGCGACCGCGGTACGGTATTTTGACGGCGGGACTTTGGCGGGCGGCCTCCGAATGAGGGCCTTGGTTTGGATTCCACACTGATAGTCATTCTGTATGTACCATGTGTTTTGTAGTGCACTTTTGTATCAGTGTGCTATCAGTAGAGGGGACATGACACATCCTGACAACACATAGGGGTCAGATGTGGTGGAAACATGGCGGCACTAGAGTTCCTGGACATCCCATCCCTTTTGACATGTGTCATTGCAGACGAGGTGTGACACTTAGGGCCGATGAAATTGGTTAGTGTGACTGCACAACATGTCTCCTAAATTGGCTGCTGTGTCCTGCAACATTTCAACAATGCCAGGATGCCCCATGTGTGACATGTTACTTGGCAACCCTTTGTTGTCCCCTGTGTCAGTTGCACATGTGTAGCCGTGCACCAACGCTACCTACCCTACACCAGGGTACTTGGCTATCTGCCATGTGGAGGTAGATGTATCTGTGCTGTACGGTACACCGCCCTGGACATATGCATTCTTGATGGCCAATTGACTCCTTCTGTGTGTGCCGCCGTGCGCAGCATGCCTTTGTGCCACATTCATCTGAGTTCATAGCACCGTCTACCTCCTATTTGCAAACTGCATACTGCACCCCTGGGGTGGTATTTGTGTGTTGGCACTTCCTCATGTCTTAGTGGACAGCAACATGTGAGTCTGCACCTTCATGCTATATATCTTGTAGTGACAAACCTGCAGCAAGAAACATTGCACACCCCTTCCACGTTACGAGCAGCATAGGAGGGTGGCCAGTTTACAACGTGGCTTAAAATAATGTAGAGATGGTCATCTGCCAAGATGTACATACAGTGCAGTTTATGACTATGAAAGTGTGGGCTATAACATTGTTCCTTTGGTGTTCCAGAGTTGCAGCTAATGTTTGTGTCAGCCATGAGGTATCCAAGGGTGTGTATCCCATTGTCACTGGATGATCCACATAACTAGCAGTGTGTCTCCTATCTTCCAAAACAACACTGTGCATTTCTACTGTTGACACATACATAGTGCAGGCTATGGGATGTAGCTCAGCTACTTAGCAAATGTGTCCCTTGGCACACTGCATGTGTGGTCAGTGATGTCCTGTTGTCTCCTACTGGGTCCCACTATGTCATCCATGATCTGCACTGTCTGACTATGTCTTTTCCCCACTGTTAGGCCATTTCTTATATCTGGTACAGACATGATGGTGTTGTGAGTAAGTGAGTGTTGCATGTGAGGTTACACTACAGTGACTGTGGTTCCACTTCTAACACATCCGGGACATGGTATGTGTTGGTGATTGATCTTGTATTCCTATTTGTGTGAGCCACTGCGTCAGGCAGTTGTCTCTGCACACTACAGGTAAGTTGGGTATGTGTTGATGAGATGCAGTAGGTATTGGTGCAAGTTGTGTGGTGTTTGATATTTGTTCTGGCAGTGATTAGCACGACATGACTCAAGACATCTGTGCCTATTTGGAAGTTACGTGACATGGGCATGGTGTATGCTATTGATGTGTCTGTGCTATTGTTTATTTGGTGTAGTGTGTGTGATGTGTACATAGTGGGCAGCCTGAGGCCACTTGTAGTGGTCGGTGCAGTTCTGCTGTTTTCAAAGGGTACATGTCTGCACCTGTCCCTTTTGTGGTGTGTCTATCAAGTTGTGGATGTGTTACGTACATGTGGGTGTGTGTATTGGTGTTGTGCACTGATTGTGCTGTACTGCAGCATGTTGAATAGATGTTATCACCTGCACGTGTGTGTTACTCCGGCTATATGTTACTGTAGTGGTGTATGTCTTGTGTGTCCAACAGGGTTGGGGTGTTGTGTGTACATTACTAGATTTGTAGACTTATCCACAAGTAGGCCATTTCCAAATTGTCCATCTTGGAACTGTTCATTGATCGTACTGTGCCGGAATACATAGGCGTCAAGGACACTCCCAGGATACTTGGCTAAAATGTTCTAAATAATACGTGGTGGTCCACTATGCCCTGCACATTAATGGAATGCGTGTGCTTGCAATTCTGGTATATGTGCTCTGTTGCTGCAGGTGGTACGAGCTGGACTTGGGTGCAGTCCATTGCACCGAGCATATGCAGGAAGCCATGGATTTGATAGAACCCCTGTTTCTTCTCCTGCTGCTTTTGCTGGGAGTTGGGGAATCTGATGTGGAGGGGGGGGGTCAGGGAGATGATGGCCTCTAAGACCTTTGGCAGGAATGCAGAGAATGACGGCTGTGATACACCACCAACCAGTGCACCCATTGTTTGGAATGAGCCACTTGCCAGCATGTGCAGGACAGCAAGCAGCCTTGTTATAGGTGGTATGTTGTATGGGGTCTGCAGGCTGTTTGCAATTTGCGGCTCAATGTGTAAAGAAAAACAGGCACACGTCGATGAAATCTGATTCTTGTAGTTAATTCTTTTATTCCATTTTCCACGAGATCTCAGACTTGACCCAGCCAGCCAACACGTGTTTTGTCTTGGGCATTCACCCTACGACTTTGTCAAGGCTTGTTGCGGCTCAATGTGGTTCAGCAGATGTATTGTGGCTTGCCGGTTCAGTATATAAGTCCTAATGATGTCCAGATCCCTGAGGCCAAGGAGGGTTGCCCTAGTTCTCAAGACCCTCTCCTGCCTTCTGCATTGCCTTTGTGGGCTGTGTTGTGTGGTGGTGGTGATTGCTGAAGTTGTTGCTGTTCGCTGCGCTGTCTAGCAAGCTGTATCAGTATCACCTCCATCTTCTCCTGTAGGTTGTGATGTTGCTTCTGTGTGTTTTCCTTAAGTAGTGGTGTGTTTGCCCCATTTTAACTCTTGCCCTGGCCCAGGCTTTAAATTTTGATGCAAATCAGTGTTTGAGTCATTTTTTTGGGTCCCCCTCCCACCCGTGCATCTTTTTTGCCCGGGTGGATAAATATGGCGCTAAGGTGTTTGAGTCATCTTTTGGATGGGAACAGCTACCCTGCATTTCATTGACACAAGGAGGTTTCATGCATCCGAAAAATGATGTTAACACCATTATTTTGATGCTAGACGGGTCTACCATCAAAATATAAATACGGAGTTGAGTTTGCGCTGCCGGATTTGCGTAAAAAAATGACGCAAATCCGGTGCAAACAGAGTATAAATATGGGCCTAGGTGCATAGGAGGGAGGTAAGTTAGGAAACGTTTTTCAAAGGATTGGTGAGTGATTTGGTGAGTTAGGAGGAAGCATCCTTAGTATTATGCTAATCCTTATAATAGTTGTCTTAATCTGCATAATGAGTGTGAGATGCCTTCGATCAAAGAGAGGGTTAAACTGTGAACATGTGAAGAAGCTGTCAGCAATGAGGAGACAAAAAAGAAACAGGAAGACTGTGTGCTAGAGCACATCTGATCCAATGTATATGATAAGATGAAGGAGTTTGAGCAAGCTAGACAGGAGAACATGAAATCACAAAAGACATGTAGTGTATAGAGACTTAAGGCCTCATTACAACTTTGATGGTCAGAGTTATCTGACTGCAATAGCCGCAGGGAAGGACTGCCGTCATACCAGCAGCCTCCCCTCCCCCCCCAGTTTTATTATGATATTTCCACTGGGCTGACCAGCGGAAACATTGTATTAAGACTTTTTCACCAGTCAGCCCAGCAGAAACAGTGCCACAACATTGACTTTGGCTCCCAAGGCCAGTGCTGTGGCACAACAGTACACTCAGTGCAGTCAGTGCGCATTCCGAGGGTACTGGCAGGGCATGGGCAGTGCAGGGCCCCCTCTGAGGCCCCCAGCACTGGATTTCCACCAGCCTTTTCATGGAAGTGATCCCGCCATGAAAAGGCTAGCACAAAGAGAACTTGTGATCAGGACGGTGGCACTAAACTCAGCGCCACAGTGGCTGACCATGACTCTGACCGCCACCACTCTGCTGGAATCTGTGAACCTGGAGGTGGCAGCAGTCCCCTGCAGTCCGACCATCAGAGTCCTAATCTGGCAGTCAGATCGCCAGGAGTGCAGCACTCTGACCACCACCGTGGGTAGGGCAGTCCCAGGGACTGCCGTAATCAGTTCCTTAGTTGATGAGGTGTACATTGTGATGATTTCAAAAATCATCAGGGGGGTATTGAAAAAAGGTTTTTATGTGTCAGAGCTTCAAAATCGCAATAGGTAACAGGAAGTTGAAGCTGATTGCATTTATTTTAACACTGACTAATGTAAGCTTTGATTTCAAAAAGGTTGGCACTACTTGCTGCCATCTTTTCAGTATGCAGCAATATGTTTCTTTCACTCTGCACAAAGACTATTCATATACAGGCAGCTTCTAAAAAGTGTTTGAGATGTAATGTCACTTTCCCAGGTACAGAGCTATGTATCACAATGTTCCACTGAGATAAATCTTGCCATGGCCTCACCTACTGGGACCGTAGTGGCTTCTGTACTCAAAATTTCACTGTTTTTAGGGAACCAAGGATGGGAATTACATTATGTAAATTTATGGGACAGTGCTAAATAGTGTGATTTCAGAAACTGTATTGTACTTTACTTAACATGTTTGGTCCAATTTGTGAGATTGTAACATCATATCTATGTACGTTTTTCATTGTATTTTGCATTACAAAAGAAGCCCATTACTAAGGGTTGTGGGCTCACTCTCTCTTGATCTTTGGGAAGCAACATTCTGTTGGTCTGATCTCTGATTTACATCTTTGATTTATTCCTCAAGGTCTGAACTATATTAGTTCCACTTGTTCATTTTCTACATTTTATTCTGAGAATCTTGGTATTGTATGATAATTGAATAACTGACTTGCGGCTAGCCACCATGTTTTGCTTTCTGTAATTATTTGAACTTCTAATAAACCTTCATGGTCTTGTTTCAGTATTTGTCACATTTTCATTGTAAAGCCTAATGTGCCTTACTACCTACATTGTAATACGTTTTGAAAAGACTTGGTAGGGTCCAGAAGAGGAGCAACAAAATAGGGTATTACCATCGCTCCTGGACCATCAGGAGTACTTTAAATTGACATCAGTGATATATGTTTATGTTGTCCGATTATGTTTGATCTCCCAAATATTGGCTAAAAACACAGAAAACCACGTGTTAGCGATAAACAAAGTGAAGGCATATTGCTTTTCCCTCCCGTCAGCCTGTGGGCTCTGATAAACGTTTCATTAGAGGAGCAGTTGTGTGAATAGTAGCATTGTAGACAGCTCCTGATTATAACACAGCAGTACAGCGGGATTGAAAGAGCCAGGAATCCTTCTTTTCTCAGGGGTCACTCTTCAAGCCATGTGCATCTTTATACCTTCCAAATTATGTCCTGTGGTCAGAGCAAATGTATAAAAACGAAGCTTAAGGGAGAGCCGACGGTCGCTTTTACAGTCTGCCCTACTTTGGGATAAATGGGCACATCTGTTGGTCAATAAATGATGCATACAAAGAAGCACTTGTGTGCATTTTATTGACAGTCAGCAAGTGCAGTCTTGTACTATGGACAGCACTATCATAACTCTCAGAGTAGAAGACAGAAAGTCCAAAAGTACTGTTACACCCAACAGAGCGTGCAAAGATTCTACAGATCACTTTAAATCCCTCTGTGTGCTCATTCCTTCAAGTTGGGATCGTAGGTGCGTCTGGTCATTTGGTATGATGGACCACAGGAAACTGTTGTCTCCATATGTTATGCTGCTTTGAGACTACAAGCTCCTACGATCTCGAGCGCGTAGAGCCACGTGATCTCACAGGATCACGTGGACATTGTGGTCTCCGAGTCCTGCAGCTATTACACCCGTCCATGCAGTCTTTTCTCCTACCGGGTGACGATTTGGATGAAGTAAAAAATGAAGTAAAAAGAAAGCAAATTTCATGAAGTAAATTAAAAAGAAAATGTCTTACTCCTGAATAATCTGAGCAACCTCGTTACACTATTCGGGGCCATTGTTGGCCAACTGAATGCTCTACATATATCATGTGAATAACTTTGACAGTAAGTTAGAGTACAAAATGCCCAGATTAGGAGCCCTAATGGGCTCTGTTAGTTGTGGAGCAAATAACGCTATAGTGTGTTTTGGCATGGTGTCTTGAATAATTTGCTATTGGATTTAATACCCAGCTTAGTGGCCTACATAATTTCCTGACCCATATCCATTACATGCATAAGGTTAAGAACCAGCACATGAGTAGGTAACCTTACCTTTTTAGGACATCTAGGCCCCAGGCCTCAAGTGGTCAAACTGGCGCACCTATCCTGTCTGATGTATGTATTGTTTGTAAAGCTGTTGGTCTCAAAATCTCTCCTAACCCTATTTTGTGAAACGAGGGTCATTTAATTGATGCCATTAATAGTGTTGTACACTGAATTCTGTTTTCAGTTTCTTTGAACCTTCGTTAAGCCAAGGGTTTTTGGGTGGATGGTTATCCATGAGGAAGTCAATGTTTTCTGAAAGCCATTGATAGGGAAGTTCCACTTCAGTTATACGTATGGGTTGTGTGATTTCAGTAACGTTGTGCTTATTGTAATGTCTGTAGATTACCTTGTTGCTCATTGTAGCTGCATTAGTTCTTGTGGGCACGCTAACAATGAAGGACTTGCTGTGGTAGCCTCTAATGGGTTACTGATTAAGGAGGGGAAGGCCATTGCTTCAACCTATGAGTCTATACAAATGAAGTAGGTAATTTATATCGGTCAATCTATGGGCACTAGTTAAAAGAAAATTCACCCATGTAGCCCAGCACAAACATTGATCTAAAGGTACTTTGCAACAGGTTTGGTAAATAAAGACTGGAGAGAACAGCACTGCCGGCTCATTTTTAAATGGATTGCTCCTCATCTCAAGCGTCCTTAATTATCTCAGGCAGTTTCTAAACATTGTGGGCTTTCTGTGAGGACTTAAGCCTGCAGGTGGCTTATTAAGGCTGCAAAAGTTATTCCAGAGTGTTTCTTCACCTTTCAGCTCTCAATAGTGTGTATGAAGATGTTCTTCAACATAGAGGGGCTCCACTGGACATGTAAGCCGAAACCTGCACATATGGAGTCTGTACCAGATATGTGCAACTAAACTGGAGGATAATGGGCTTATACCAATTTAATGTGTTGGCTGTGCCTGGGCATTTAAAGTTGTGCATTGGTAATGATTTATGTGCCTTGTTAAATCCTGGCTGTGCATTGGCAAATTGTGGCTGTGCCTCGGCATTTTTCCAATCAGCTGGTATTTGTCACTGTCATTGGACGTAAAGATCTATATTTCATGTGCTCGGGGCACCTGAGTAGCTGATACCTGCACATGTGGGCACACCACAGTAGCAGTATTTGTAATAAACGAAGCTAAACTTTTAAATGCTCTTTTGTTATTCTATCAGGCTTGTGCTTCTGAATTTTTATTAACTTCATGGATTTTATTGTATCACTTATTGTAATGTCATTGGAGTAAAATGTCACATGAAGTAACCTTCTGTGATATAATCAACTGAAGGTTACATAAAGTCACTTACTGTGATGCCATCAGGCAGCATTAGTGCAGAGCTAGGCTTCAGCATGCAACATCTACCAGCAATGGCATTTTGGTGAATAGAGGCCCTCGCTGTAGGAAAGTAGCGTCTATCTAGCATGGTTACCCCCACTTTTGGCCTGTTTGTGAGTGTGTGTCAGTGGGTTTTGCCTGTCTCACTGGGATCCTGCTAGCTAGGACCCCAGTGATCATAGTTTGTGGCCTAATGTGTATGCCTGTGTAGTGCCTAACTGTGTCATTGAGGGTCTGCCAACCAGAACCTCAGTGCTTATGCTCTCTCTGCTTTTACATTTGTCACTGTAGGCTAGTGACTTCATTTACCAATTTCAATTGGCATACTGGACCCCCTTATAAGTTCCTAGTATATGGTACCTAGGTACCCAGGGCATTAGGGTTCCAGGAGATCCATATGGGCTGCAGCATTTCTTTTGCCACCCATAAGGAGCTCAGACAAACCCACACAGGACTGCCATTGCAGCCTGCGTAAAATAGTGCACACACTATTTCACAGCCATTTGCACTGCACTGAAGTAACTTATGAGTCACCTATATGTCTAACCTTCACTTGCTGAAGGTTAGGTGCAAAGTTACTAAGTGTGAGGGCACCCTTGCACTAGCAAACGTGCCCCCACATAGCTCAGGACCATTTTCCCGGACTTTGTGAGTGTGGGGATGCCATTACACGTGTGCACTACATATAGGTCAATACCTATATGTAGCTTCACAATGGTAACTCCAAATATGGCCATGTAATATGTCTAAGATCATGGAATTGTCCCCCATTCCAAATCTGGTATTGGGGAGCCAATTCCATGCATCCTGGGGGCTCCCCCATGGACCCACAGTACTGCCAAACCAGCTCTCTGAGGCTTGCAATGCAGCTACAGCTGCTGCCACCTCACAGACAGGGTTCTGCCCTCCTGGGCTCTGGGCAACCCAGTCCCAGGAAGGCAGAACAAAGCAATTCCTCTAAGAGTAGGGTGTTACACCCTCTCCCTTTGGAAATAGGTGTTACAGGCTGGGGAGGGGTAGCCTCCCCAGCCTCTGGAAATGCTTTGAAGGGCACAGATGGTGCCCTCCTGCATAAACCATTCTACACCGGTTCAGGGACCTTTTCTCCCCTGCTCTGGTGGGAAACTGGACAAAGGAAAGGGGAGTGGCCACTCCCCTGTCCATCACCACCCCAGGGGTGGTTCCCAGAGTTCCTCCAGTGTGTCCCAGACTTCAGCTATCTTACTTTGCAAGGTATGGGGGCACTCTGGAGGCCACTGAGTGGTCAGTGCCAGCAGGTGAAGTCAGAGACCCCACCTGATAGGTCCATGCCCGATAAGGTAGCCAATCCTCCTCTCAGAGCTATTTAGGGTTTCTCCTGTGGGTTCTCTTCAGATTCTGCTTACAGGTTTCCTTCAGGAATCCTCTGCAACAACTTCAGACTCTTCTGACCTCGGATCAACTGCAGCCTGCTCCAAGAAACACTGTAACTGCAACAAAGTGTCTACAAGAGACACTTTTCTTTAGCAACCTCAGCTCCAAGTCAGCAACTGCAACAGTGTCCATGGTGTGCACACTCTGGGGACTCCCTGTCTTAATCCAGCACCAGAAGGACTGAAGAAATCTCCAGTGGAGTGACGGAGTCACTCCCCTGCTTCAAGCAGGCGCCTTCCAAGATGACGACCAGTACCCTGAGACTCGTCTCACAATGACAAGCATGCTCCTAAATACACAGAGGGTAGACATCATCAACATAGACTGTCCTGAGGTCCTGCTGATACAATTTGGAGGAGGTAAGACCTTGCCTTCCCTGAGAATGATGGTACCCCTGTGTACTGTGTCTTCGTCACCTCCTGAGGCCTCTCTGCACTCTTTGCATAATTCCTTTGTGCACAGCGTGGCCTAGGTCCCCAGCACTCCACCCAGTGATGCTCAATTTGCTGAGTTCTTTACCAGTGTCGTGGGTCCTTCTTTTGTTGTGCTGCATCAACCACATTTTGCACCTCCTTTGAACCCAGAGCCTGTGGCTTCTAGGGGTGTTGGCTGGCATACTGAGGGCTCTCTAAAGTGCTGAGAGCCCCCTCTTCCTCCTCACACAGAGTCGAGGCCCCCAGGCCCCTCCTGGGTCCATTCAGCTACATTTTGACAAAAAACACACTTTTGTCGTAGCCACAGCTTGTTGGCGACTTCCCACATGGAATCTCATCTGCAACAATCTCCACGCTGTGGGACATCTTTTGCATCATGCAGGACCCCACTGGCATCTTCCTAGGGTGCATTCCTGCAGTTTTTGACTAACCAGGGACTCTTCTTTTGCACCCTCTTCTGGGTTGCAGGGGCTCCTGTCCTTCCTGGAACTTCTTTCGACTTCTGGACATGGTCCCCTTCCTTTGCAGGTATTCAGGTCCAATAATCCAGCAGTTGTTCTTTGCAGACTTTGTTGGCTGCTGCAAAATCCCAAAAACCAGGTGTAGTGTGTCCTAAGGAAACTTGTAGTACTGTACTTCTGCTTTTCTGGGCTCTGGGGTGGGGTAATTTACTTACCTTTACTGTTTTCTTACTCTTCCAGTGATTCTGCACACACTACACTTGTCTAGGGGGGAATTTATGATTCACATTCCACTTGTTTAGTATATGGTTTGTGCTGCCTCTAGACCTATTTTCTCCCATTGCATTCTACAGGATGTCCTACTGTTTGCATTGTTATATGACTATTTACTTGTCTAATTTTGGTGTCTAGTGTTTATATTGTGTATAATACTTACCTTCAGAAGGAATATTGTCTCTAAGATATTTTTGATACTGTGTCACCCAAATAAAGACCTTTATTTTTGGTAACACTGAGGTGGTCATTTTGAACATTGCGGTAAACACTGCTGACCGTGGTGGTGGTGGTGAACAGAAGGCCGCCGTTGGCGGTGAATGTAAACCCGCCATATAATGAATGAAAATTCTGACCCGCCAAAAATCACCAGACCACCACTCCCCGCCATGACCCTGTTGGTGGGAATGCTGGACCTCCCCACCCCCGCCACCGCCGAGCACTCCCGCATCCCACCCTCCAAATAATGATGCACAAATTACCTTGGCAGACAGTGGAGACCGGACGACCATTGGCGGTCCTGACCGCCACGGGCGACAAGTGGACTTAACAGCAAGAAGTGCACACATTGGATAAGCGTGCAACCCACACACCTGACACACATCCATAACCCCATTAAACACCCCTAGAAACACCCCACAATCCTGTGCAACAAAACCAGGCCAAGAAGACGGAGAGCACCAGAGGCAGACACCTAACGCCACCATAAACGAGACGCACCCGACCCACAGAAGAGCACCCTCACCGCGTTCCCAGCCCCAACACCATTCACCACACTCACCATGTCCCCCCCAAACATCCACACTTCACAGAAAGGGAGTTAGGGACCCTGGTGGACGAGATCCTGAAGGTTGAGCCACAATCATTCGAGGCCGAGGTGCAGCACACACCCATCGCAAGAAAGATGGAGCTATGGCAGACCATTGTGAACAGGGTCAATGCACTGGGACACCATCCTTGCACCAGGGACGACATCCGGAAGAGATGGAATGACCTGCGGGAGAAGGTCCGGGACATGACTTCAAGGTACCACATTGCAGCCCAGAAGACTTTGAGAGGACCGCCACCAACACCACCCGAATACACAGACTGGGAGGAAAAAGTACTGGCCATCCTGCACCCTGAGGGACTCACTGGACTCACTGGAGGAAAGGACTTGGGTAAGTCATCCACATTTACCCCATATACACCATACCTGTAATGAATGCACCACCGCACCTACACCAATCAGGACCAATACCCCACCCAGACAACAGCCACTGAATCCACACCCCCGCGTGACCACAAACCCACTCACAGGCCCACATCCCTCCCCCTGTGCACAGCCACCTACCCCTGCAAGGATGCACAATAGAACTACATCCCCCATACCAATGCAACTCCACACTTGAAGCAAAATGCAGTGTAAATCTCACAAAGGCACCCTGGATGGCCACTGAAAGTAACACCAGCCCAAAATAGCCCAGTCCTGTGCACCCCAAACGTTCATGCATTTGTAACAAGCATGTCTATGTCCCCCAACAGGCACCACCACCCATGCTGCCCTCACGGACGGGACAAGGAGTGCCAGTGCCCCCCAGGGAGACAGAGGCACCTCACAGGACACTGGTAAAGGAACCCTGGACACTGATGAGCAGGCAGGCCCCTCACACAGTCCTGGACTGTCACCATGCAGCAGCCCCACCCAGGAAACCACTGTCACCCCTACCACCCAGTCAAGACCAGCAACCCAGGGCAAGCGTCCCCACACCAGTGTATCCAGGCCGCATACTGGTGGAACACAGGTACAGAGGCCACAGTCTCCCACTCCCAACATGCAAGAAGGCGAGGGCTCCAGTACAAATGGTACTGCCAGACCTTTTCAAGGGACACAGGCACAGGGGGTTAGGGCAAGTGCAAGGGTCTCAGTGGACCGGGGAGAGGCCACAGGATGGATGCAGTTGCCCAGGACGTGATATCTGAGGTATTCGGGGCCTACCCATGACATGTTGGCACAGATAGTATCCACCCTCGAGAACAGTCAGAGGATGCAGCAGGAACACCACCAACAGGCCATGGAGCAGTGGAAACAGCACAATGCCACAATGGCCAGCATAGCAGGAGCACTGCTGCAGCTGGTACAAACCCAGTCTGACACCCACACAGGACAGGAGGCCCCCACTACAGCACCACCTGGAAATTACACCATCAGCAGAAGCATCCCAGGAACTCACCTCACAGGAAACCCAAGAGCCTACCATTTCATCCCCTCAAGATCAACAGTAGGCGCCCAAACAGACCCTCAGGCCAAGATATGGCACTGGAACCCCAGAAAAGAACAAGGCCCTCTTCAAGAAGTAACTCAGCAACAATCTGCACAGCAACCATCCCACTCAATCAGCCACCACACATTGCTAAGAGGCAATATGAAGTAATTTAAGAAATGATGGACACATCAATACTGCCAACAAGGTTGCCACCATGGTGGTATTCAGGACATCCACTCCTTACGACCTGCCATCACTGTAAGAAGCATTATTCACTCCCTGCAACCAATAAAACACATATCACACCTGTAACACTGTCCCCTGTGTTAAAATGTGAACAAAGTGAAGTATGAATGCAACCGGCTGATAACCACTTTATTGTCAAACACGTTGCATGAAAGGACTGCTGTGTGCCTAAATGGGGGCCCTGAGTAAATGCAGAAAATATCAATCTGTACCATGCAGAAATGGACCATGTTTCACAAATCATAATCAATCCCCACCTATATGACTAAGCACATTGACAGTATGTGTCAAAAACCCCAATCTCAGCCCAAAGTCCCAAATAGTTACTGGAAGTAGAATTGTATCAGTTGGGTCCTGGAATTGACATCTTCCCCTTCCTCATCATCACCATCACTCTCCTCCCCTCTCTGAGGTAGCTGGTCAGGACATACAGCACCCCCCACCTCCAAGAGGGGGATAGAATGTCTCACTGCCATGTTGTGCAGCATGCAGCAAGCCACCACTATTCCACACACCTTTTCAGGCCCATAGGCCAGGGAACCCCCAGAGATATGTAGACAACGAAATCTAGCCTTCAGGAGACCTATTGTGCGCTCTATCACCCTCCTAGTACATCCATGGGCCTCATTGTAATTCCTCTCTGCATCCGTCCAAAGATTCCTCACTGGTGTCAGGAGCCAGCGCAAGTTTGAATAGCCAGAATCACCTAGAAAAAGGTGCAATACAGAGTAGTCATTGTTAAGCCCCTTAGTCAGACAGCCTGGCTGTCTGCTATGTGTCAGTTAGTGACAGAAACACTTACCTATGATCCACCCTCTGTCCTCTTGGAGTTGTTCCATCCTCTGTGACACACTACTGTTCCTCAGCACAAAGGAATCATGGACTGAACCTTGGGAACATGGCCTTCACATGTGAGATGTACTGGCCTGCAGTACATACCAATTGGATATTCATGGAGTGAAAGTTCTTTCTGTTTCTGTACACCTGTTCACTGACTCTTGGGGGAATGATCGGTATGTGGGTGTCATCAATGGCACCTATCACATGGGGTATGTTGGCAAAGTAATAGAATTCAGACTTGATGGCAAGGAGGTCAGTACTTTGGGGAAACCTCACATAGGACTGCAGGTGTCGTACAAATGCATTTAGAAATCTTGTCAGTACCATGCTGAACATTGGCTGTGAAAATCCAGCACCCATGCCCTCTATCACTTGAAATGATCCATCCAGTGGCCAGGAAATGGAGTGCTAAGAGCACCTGCACTTCAGTAGGTTTGGCATGCTGATCACGATTTCCTGGAGTTAGTGCAGGATCCAGTAAAGCACAAAGTTCCTGAATTGTTACACGTGTGAGTCTGTAATTGATTATGATCTGACGCTCCCCCATGGTCTTCATATCCACAAGTGGTCTGCACACCGATGGTGCCCTTCCTCCCCACAAGGGTCGGTACCTACAAGTGATATCAAAAAGGTGTGATAGGAACACATTGTCATCAATTGTGCACTGCATATTTCATTGTAGTGACTCAACAGTAACAGCTTCGTGACAGATCTACATCTACACCTCAATGAAGGAACAGTGTTTTTCATGTGTTGTATATTATGTAATGGTCACATGCATAGGTGCTTCATGTGGCTAGTAGGGCCTGCATTGTGCACAATTTTATTTATAGATGAGTAGTTACTGCCAAAATGTCTGCCCACTGTAATCCAGGCCTTTCATTGTAGAAGTGACCTTATACCACTAGCGGTTGACGTCACAGCGTAAGGCGGTGTTTACCGCCGTTCACATCTTCATTGGTTAGCATGGATGCCAATTGGGAATCCTCGCGTATCATGATGGTAGCCGGCAGTGACGGTGCACACCGCCGCGGTACGTACGCAAATTCATCATCTATACTTCACTTGACTCCCTGATCTTGTGCGAACAGGTACTACACTGTGTGTAGTGCTGTGCCAGTTGACACATGCAGCACACTCACCAGACTTGCAGACACCCACACAACATACATCCACACTGGCAGCCTGTCTTCTCCCACTGTGTCCAGACCCCCTCCTCTAAAAACACACAAACTCACCAAGACACCCACCCATCACACATCCACCACACCACAGCATACTGTCCAGTCACCTGCACCCACTACACGCACCCCTAAACCACATACATCCACTGCCTATGACTCCACTCCCATGCCCTCATCCAGGACTACCCCAATTGCTCCGAAAAAACTTTTCCTCTCCCGTGTTGACATCTTCCAACCCACTGGCTCACCCCGTCTTGTCGATAAGCGTGCACACCTCCTTGCCCTTTCCACTCCTTCCACTTCACAGCCCACCCCTGTCCGCCCTTCACATTCCCACACCCCTTCCCCAGAGAAAAAGAAGGCCAGTGCAGAGCCAAGTCCATCTGGCTCCACCTACTCGAAACACCCCCACCTTCAAAAGACAAAACAATACCCCCTCCACCTTCCAAGCGCAACGTCGCAAATCCCCAACCCCACCACCCCGTGCCCCCGTTCCGTGAGGGGCCTGGATGCCCCTTTGTTGCCCCATTAGGTGGAGTACCGTGCACTTTTGGGAGTCAGGTTGGGTCTGTTGTGGCCCATGGCACTTGTAGCGCTACGGATTGGCCATTGGCCCTGTTTGAAGTATTTGGCTCTGTGAGCTTTAATAAAATATTTCTGTGTGGCCTGTGTTTTGGCGGCACACTGTTGAACCCTGGTCTTTCGTTTAATTGTTTGTGGGTGTGGGGCATTTGTATGTACTATGGTCAAGATGGATTTGACTTGTGTCGGGTAAGTACCTCCTGCTATGGGGTGTATGAATTGTGCTGCTGTGAAGGGTTGTGGGGGCATTACGGGGTGGGTGGGTAATGTAACAGTGCCCTTTCCTCCCATGTTTCATAGGTTGCGGTACTTATTGTCGTCGTCTTCGTCAGCGGACTCGGTCGTGGACGTATATGGCAAGGAGCAGGGCTGGCATGATCTGCAGCTCTCTATCCATGTCTGCTTCGGTGCTTTGTGTGGGCCTCCGGTGAGTGTTTCATTGGATTTGGTTCATTTCCATCTGGCTTTGCGAGGCGGTGGTTCCCCCCCCCAGAACTGGTGGTGGTCTAGGGGTTCATACTTTGATGGGCAGTTGGGCCTTTCCGTCAGTCTGTGGGCGGACTCTGCCGTCGTCGTTGGCACTCCTCTACTGGAGGTGGGTGGTTTTCTGGATGACTGTGTTTTGTTTGGTTCATTCTTTGGCGGTCCGGACCGCTCCTCTGTTGGCGTTTTTTACCACCACCACCGGCGGCGTGGTACGGACCGCCGTGTTCATAATGAGCGCTTGATTATTGTCTTTACTTGTGTATAAGTACTGTGTAACTATAAGTGGTATTGTAGGAGCTTTGCATGTCTCCTAGTTCAGTCTAAGATATAGCTACCCCTATCAGCCTAAGCTGCTAGAACACTACTACATTTCACTAATAAGGGATAACTGGACCTGGTATAAGGTGTAAGTACCCAAGGTACCCACTACAAACCAGGCCAGCCACCTACACTCACTCTATTCTACAATTCAGATTCAAGATCCACTGAAGTTATATGTATTGTCACAATCAGTGTTCCCAGCAATTCTGAAAGCTGTTTAGCATTGTTCCACTATTTCAGAGCGATCCGCACAACCGTAATTACTTAATAACAAGTATTCTAACATCTCCAATAAGTATGTGGTGCAGCCTCCAAACAATTATTTGAAATGCTGTGTGTTTTTTCCTTGATTTTCAATGGTCTCCTCTCTTCGTCTAGAAAGAGAGGCATGAATGGCTCAAAGAAATAGCTGGCACATATCCAAAGTGTTAAAGTTTGTCAAAGAATAGGATTTTGTGCCAGAAGGGTACCCTATGCTTTACATCTCACACTTCCACTCGGACTAAGGTGTTAGGACATATGGATTAGCACAAGCCATCCTAAGGTACACCAGCACTATAGGAGACAGCAATAGCACCATATCTTAGTAGATATAGTTATGTTATGCTCTCTCCTTCCAGTGCAACACAGTGCAGCAACTTTGGTTCTTGTGCATTGTAAAAATGTTTTAATCTGCCCCTTTTTTCCAAACCAATCTTTCTTACTATTTAGGCCCTCATTACAACCCTGGCGGTCGGTGATAAAGCTGCAGTAATACTGCCAACAGGCCTGCGGTAACCAAGCTGGAATTATGACCACGGTGGAAACCGCTCAGACAGCCACTTTAACACACCGACCGCCACAGCAGAATCAACAAGCACCACAGCAGTAATGGCCAACAGCCAGGCGAAAGACAAAGTACTGCTCACACTATTACAACTGGCCTATCAGCCACCTTTTCCGGGACAGTACCAATGACATCAAAAGCATGGTGGAAATACTGTACAGAAGTCAAAGAACTCACCCGTGGAGACTCAGGAAACACCCACGACCCCATGGAGCCTGAACTGCACATATTTCCTGCACATATTTCCGAGGCTCGTCTACCTTCTGCTGCATTATGAACATCAACGCTGGCGAAGACGACCACTGTGAGTACTGCCGCCTAGCACAAAAGGGAGGGGGGAGGAAAAAGAGAGTGACACACACATGCAACACACAGCACCCCCACCCCCAACACCATACACACAACCAGATGCAGTAACATTACATATTCCCCCGTACCCCTCAGGAGTAAAGCAAGGACAAAATGATTTGAAGAAAGTGAGTGTAATACGATAAAATAACAAGAATAAGTGCATCAAAATACAACATATATACATATTTACAAATGTAGGGACACTGCCCAGTCCTCAATGTCTGTGGGCCACAGGGCCACAACATGTAGGCCAAGGCCCCACAACACTCCTGCAACAACACGGAGAGAACACTGCAGGGGCATCAGGTCTAAAATACACCGGCACCTCAGGGGGACGGGGAATGGGGGGGCACGTCAGCTGGAATATGGTACAACACCACTGGTCCTGGAGGGGGCAACATTCCCTGTGCGCTGTCCTGGGGAGTGCAACGCCAGTCTCTCAAGTGGGTGGCTTCTCCACTGGTTCAGGAGGGGGCATTGTGCCCAGTCTGCTTCATCCTGGGGAGAATAGGGTGAGAGGATAGCTCCTTCCACTGGGTCTGGAGGTGGCATTGTGCCCAGTGTGCTTCATCCTAGGAAGGATGGGGTAAGTGGATGGCTTCTTCCACTGGTTCTGGAGGGGGCATTTTGCCCAGTGTGCTTCATTCTGGGAAGGATGGGGTGAGTGGATGGCTTCTCCACTGGTTCTGGAGGGGGCATTGTGCCCTGTGATGCAAATCTAGGGGAGTGCAAGGTCACAATCTCTCACCTGGATGCAGGACCCACAGGATTTTCAGGGGTCAGGATGCACAACAGCCCATGGAGGCAGGACTAAACACTGTCCGCCAGCATTGACGGCTGTTCAGTGGTGACAGTGGTGGTGCTGGTGTCGGGGCTGGCAGTGGTGGGGGGAGGCTCCAGCCCATCTCCTACAGCCTTTGACAGCTGCCCACTGGGGCTGCTGCTGCTGGAAGTGGTGCTTGTGGTGGTGCTGACAGTGGTGGGGGGAGGCTCCAGCCCATCCCCTGCAGCTTTGGACGGCTGCCCACTGGGGCTGCTACTGCTGGCAGTGGTGCTGGTGGCGATGGTGCTGGTGTTGGTGCTGGCAGTGGTGGGGGGAGGCTCCAGCCCATCCCCTGCAGCCTCGGACAGCTTCCCACTGGGGCTGCTGCTTCTGGCAGTGGTGCTGGTGGCGGTGCTGGCAGTGGTGCTGGTGGCGGTGCTGGTAGTGGTACTGGTGGTGGTGCTGGCAGTGGTGCCGGTGGCGGTGCTGCCAGTGGTAAGGGGAAGTTCCAGCCCTTCCCTTGAAGCCTCAGACGGCTGAACCACCATGGTTGGTGGTGGGGGCTCCGAATGAGTCCCAGCATCTGGCCTCCTGTCCTTCCTTCCTGCTGGTGCAGGCCCCTTGCCCTGCTTGTCAGCAGCTGGGGATTTCTCCTTGCCCTTCCCTGTCACAGCTGGTGGTGCCTCCTTGCCCTTCCTAGATGCTGCTGGTGGTGCCTCATTGCCCTTCCCTGTCACAGCTGGTGGTGCCTCCCTGCCCTTCCATGTCACAGCTGGTGGTGCCTCCTTGCACTTCCTAGATGCTGCTGGTGGTGCGTCCTTGCTCTTCCCTGTCGCAGCTTGTGGTGCCTCCTTGCCCTTCCCTGTCGTAGCTGGTTGTTTCTCCTTGCCCTTCCTTCAAGCACCTGGTGCAGGCACCCTTTCAGTGTTGCTGCCTGGTGCCTGGGATCCTCTCCCACCTGCAGTAGCTGTCAACACTACTGTGGCCGTGGACTGGGTGGCTGAGGTACTCACCTGGGTTCTGACCACACTGGGCCGACGTGAAGGAGGGGGGGAGCGGTGAAGAGGAAAAGCTTCTTCGGGACATTGGGGTGGGAAGAGGGTGAAGGTTTTGGAGTGGAGGAAGAGGAAGTGGTTGTAGGTGTCTGTCTGCTGATTTTGGGTGCCGGTGCATGGGCTGGATGCTGTTGAGAGGTGGATGGCTGTTTGGTGTCTGAGTGCCTGTGTTTGTGTACTTTGGGAGGAGTGGGCACAGACACAGTGGGAGAGGACACAGGGAATGTGTGATGCATGTGGGGGTGGTGACTGCCACTGAGGGGCATGTAGTGATAGGCGTGATGCTGATGGTGGGAGTGGATGAGGATGTAGTACATGCAGGTGTGAGTGTAGACGCAACTGGGAGGGAGGTGGATGAGGAGGAGGAGGGGGACACAGTGGAGGCAGTAGATGTTGGTATGTCTGCATCTGGATGGTGTTTGTGTGAGTGCCTGTGGGATGATGTGTGGTGCTTGTGTTTGCCTGAACCACTCCTGTGTGTTGTCTTGTGTGCATGCTGGTCTGCCTGTGTGCTTGGGATAGGTTGGGGTTGAGCGGAATGGGATTGGGTAGAGGAAGTTGGAAGGGGGAGGCTAGAAACAGGGTCAATAGCTGCCAGATTGAATGCCCTCCAGGAATGCATTTGTTTGTTGCAAATGGGCCACCAGCCCCTGGATGGCATTCACAATGGTTAACTGCCCCACAGAGATGGATCGCAGGAGGTCAATAGCCTCCTCACTCAGGGCAGCAGGGCTAACTGGGGCAGGGCCAGAGGTGCCTGGGGTGAAGCAGATGCCCACCCTCCTAGGTGAGTGGCCACGGGAAACACGCTGAGGGGCTGCTAGGAGGGCAGTGCTGGTACGGGGGTGGTGGCTGTACCTGTAGTTGGGGTGGGCACAGAGGTGTCCGCCACCATCAGGGAGCTTCCATCGGAGGAGGTGTTACTGTCAGAACTGTCCCCTCCAGTCTCCGCCGTGGAGCTCTCCTCTCCCTCCGTCCCACTGCTGCCCTCACCGTCGGTGGATTCGGCCTCCTGGGCCCTGTGGGATGCAGCTCTCCCCGTCGCTGGTGCCTCTGCTTCTCTGCCAGATGATGCTAATGCACATAAGGACAGGGTGACAAAACAAAAAGGGGGAGAGAGACAAAGGAAACCCTTGGACAATGGTGGCAACAACACCACCATTGGTGTACACCACACACACACAGAGGGAACAGCCCTACGGACTAGGCAATGCACTAACAGTCACAATGCTAGTCACCAGCCCATAGACAGGGATACCTAATGCCAATTGCAGCATACCTGAGACCCACAGACCTCTGCCCAGTAGTGGATGCCTACTACCTTGGTTGGAGGAGGTTTACTTCAGACCCTGCCCAACATGGGACCTACCCTGCAATGTCTGGCCTGGCCTAGGGGCACCCACAGGTCTGCATACCCCACCCGGATGCCACCCCACCACATGCAAGTAGTATATTGGGGCACTGTACTCACCCCCTTGTGGCTGCTGTGATTCCCCCAAGCGCCCATCCAGCTCTGGGTAGGCCACCTCCAGTATGCGGGCCATCAGGAGGGTCAGGGTTCGACGGGCACCCCTTCCTTGTTGGGCGGCCATCCCCAGCTGGGCCTCTGCTGTCTTCCATACCCAGCATCTCAGGTCCTCCCACCATTTCTGACAGGTGGTTTTCCGCCTGCCGTAGACCCCCAGGGTTCGCACGTCATTGCCGATGGCACGCCATATACCCTTTTTTTTATTTGTGCTGACCTGCAGAGAAATCCACATAGGAAAAGGTATCAGTCAGACCGTCCTGCCTGTTACATTCATGGCCCACCATAGCCCTCACATCCCCTTACACACAGACATTGCCCACCATACATGCAGGACGCTGCACAGGGCCCTTCCACTTTCCCCCCTACATGAGGCCCTCACACACACCACTCTATGCATTCATGCCCCATGCATCGTGCTCACATTGTACTTACCTGTTGGTCTGGAGGCCCATACAGCATTCTGTACTGGAGAAGGACCCCATCTCCGAACCCGTAGCAGTGAAGGCAGGGGCCCTTTCCCCAGTGACACGAGCCATAGTCTGTTCCAGACACAGGTCACAGCAGCACTTGCAGTGTAGGTCCTCTCCTGTTGAAGGTCAGGTAGCAAGTGAGTGAACAGATAGAAAATGGCAGTCACGTCCGCAGCGGTGTGTACCGTCACCGCCGGCGTACATCACCATTGGCCACTGAAACCCATACGGCCCAATGGTAACCAATATGGAGTTTCGCTGTGGTTCTCGACTGCCTCCTGCAACGGAGCATAACGTCAGCGGAATTACCTCATTTCCACATGTCCCTCCATACAGGACAGGCAGACGCCATTTCAGGGGGCGGCAGGCCATGGCACCTAACTGCACCACAGTACACATAGGCACCATTTGGGTCTATACAACAATATACTGTTACAGTCACAACATGTAATGCAGTGTAGTGTTTGTAAATATGGAATACTGACCACCTGCTCACCGTTTTGCCCCTAGATTGCAACCACTGCAGATGAATAGGAGATGGAGACATCCCCACGTGTACAGGCCTCTGGTGGACTTGGCAACAATGGAGGACAGGCACATTATCCTCACCTATAGACTGGACAGTGCCACAATCACAGAGCTGTGTGCCCAATTGGAGCCTGACCTGATATCTGCTATCCATCAGCCCACCGGGATCCCCCTCCTGGGCAAGTCCTATCTGTGCTCCATTTGCTGGCAAATGACTCCTTCCAAGTGACAGTGGGCTTGGCAGCAGGAATGTCTCAGCCAATGTTCTCAATAGTGCTGACCAGAGTGTTGTATGCCCTGATGAAACACATGCACAGCTGCAGCGTTGTCCCCAGGTGGAGGATTTGGCCACAGTGAAAGCTTATTTCTGTGCAATGGGACATATCCCCAACATTATTGGGGCTTTTGATGGTGCACATATTGCATTTGTCCCCCATCCGGGGAAATTAACAGGTGTTCAGAAATCGAAAGAGCTTTCACTTCATGAATTTGCAGATAGTGTGCCTGGCGGACCAGTACATCTCCATGTCAATGCAAAGTATCCTGGGTCTGTTCAGGATGCCTTTATGCTGAGGAATAGCAGCATACCATATGTGATGGCTCAACTCCAGAGGCACCGGGTGTGACTAATAGGTGAGCCCTGGTTCCCACCCAGTAGGTGTTGGTGTATGGGTATGGTGTGGGCCCTAAGGGTTAGTGTGTGTCTAACAGTTATTTCTCGATATTTGCAGGTGACTGTGGTTACCCTAACCTCTCATGGCTACTAACCCCAGTGAGGAATGCCAGGGCAGAGGAATGCTACAATGAGGCACATGGGTGAACAAGAAGAATCATAGAGAGGACATTCAGCCTCCTGAAGGCCAGGTTTCGTTCTCTCCATCTAACAGGTGGATCCCTGTACTATTCACCCAAGAAGGTCTGCCAGATCATCGTGGCATGCTGTATGTTGCAGAACCTAGCCTTACGTCGCCAGGTGCCTTTTCTGCAGGAGGATGAGGCTGGAGATAGCCGTGTGGCAGCAGTGGACCCTGTGGACAGTGAAGATGAGGTGGCAGAGGATGAGGATGAGGACAACAGAAGTGCAATAATACGACAATACTTCCAATGACACACAGGTAAGACACTGTAACTTCACTTTTCATTGACAGTTTTGTGTTTGACATTGCCACTGGCAGGCTGATTTTCCCACTTCTATGGCCACTTACTGCACCCTTTTGCATATCTATTTTCAGATATTTGTGCCCCACTATCGCTCTTAGTGTGTTGACTGCAGCCAACTACAGGTCATTCCTATGTATACTTTACTGTACAGTTGTATTGCAGTGTTTAAAGCTTGTTAAATGAATACTTAGTTCAATCATTTGACAGACTCCATACTTGTATTTATTCAAATGGTGTATATTTAAGTGCCAAAAAGTAGAGGGGGCTGTGCAATAGGCTGGGGTGATGGTGGAGGAATGTCCAGGATAGAGTCCAGTCTATGTGGATCTACGGTGCATTGTCCAAGGGGGCATGGGAAGGGGAGCAATGGCAGTTCAAGGTGGACAGGGTGACAGGGTGGGACACAAGGGTGACAATCAGGAGAGTCTTTTTTCCTGGCGGGGGTCTTGGCAATAGTCTCTGGCTTCTGCCTGGATTGCAGGGACTGTTAACTGGGTGGTTCTCCTTCTGCAGGGGGAGGGTTGCTGGTGGCCTGTTGATCCTGTGGCAGGGCCTCCTGTCCACTAGCGGCAGCGGAGGTGGAAGGTTGTTCATCGGTTTGGCTAGTGTCAGGGGCCCGCTGGCGTGCCGCTTCCTCCATCGTGTTGGCCATGTCAGCCAGCACCCCTGCAATGGTCACCAGGGTGGTGTTGATGTTCTTCAGGTCCTCCCTGATCCCCTGGGACTGTCCCTGCTGCAGCCGCTGGGTCTCCTGCAACTTGTCAAGTATCTGGCCCATCGTCTCCTGGGAATGGTGGTATGCTCCCAGGATCTTGGTGAGTGCCTCCTGGAGAGTTGGTTCCCTGGGCCTGTCCTCCCCCCGTCGCACAGCAGTCCTCCCAGCTTCCCTGTTGTCCTGTGCCTCTGTCCCCTGAACCGTGTGCCCACTGCCACTGACCCCAGGTCCCTAATCGTCCTGTGTTTCTGGGGTGGCCTGGGGTCCCTGTAGTGGTGGACACACTGCTGATTGACGTGTTCTGGGGAGAGAGTTATGGGCCCGCTGGGTGGGTACTGTGCTGGTGTTTCCTGAGGCGAGAGGCTCTGTGGTGGTATGGGACTGTGCCTGGGTTACCGAGTGTCTGGAGGTCCCTGATGGGCCAGGTTGGTCATCCAGATCCAGGCGTGCAGAACTGCTGTTATCACTGTGGGCCTCTTCTGGGGGGGACTGTATGTTGCAGGCACCTCCTCTCCGGTGATGTTGGGTGGGGGACCTGTGGGGATGTAAATGCAGTGTTATTGTTTCTGCGTGTCACATCTTGTGCATGGGTGGGTTGCCCTCTATGATTTTTATAGCCCTGGCAGCTTTGCCTTGTGTGAGTAGTTATTTGGAGGGCTAGGTGATTCTTTCTAGTGTGCATGCTTTTGTGATGGGTGTCCATGCAGGTCTGTGATGGGGGTCTATGCATTGGTGTTACATACAGGGATTGGTATTGGGAGGGGTGGGTTGTGATGGTGGGGTGTGTGTGAGGTGGTGGAGGGATGGGAGTGAGGGTAAGGGTGGGGGTATATGATGGCATGCAGGTAGGGAGTGATAGTAGTATAGAGTTGACTTACCAGAGTGGAGGCTTCCAGCTACTTCTGCCAGGCCCTCAGGATGCATGATTGCCAAGACTTGCTCCTCCCATGTTGTTAGTTGTGGGGGAGGAGGTGGGTGTCCACTGCCAGTCCTCTATACAGCTAGTTGGTGTCTTGCTGCTGTGGAATGCACCTTCCCTCGTAGGTCGTTCCACCTCTTCCTGATGTCATCCCTTGTTCTGGCGAGCTGTCCCACGGCGTTGACCCTGTCCATGATTCTCCGCCCTAGCTCCATCTTCCTTGCAATGGATGTCTGCTACACCTGTGATCCGAATAGCTGTGGCTCTACCCGGATGATTTCCTCCACCATGACCCTTAGCTCCTCCTCTGAGAACCTGGGGTGTCATTGTGGTGCCATGGGTGTAGTGTGGGTGGTGTGGGTGTGTGGGGTGATGTATTGGGTGTGTGGTGGAAGGTGCGTGGATGGTGTATAGGTGACGGTGTGTGGCTGTGGTATTGTCTGTGGTCTTGCTATCTTTCTTGTGGCAATTGTTTTTAGTCGTAAAGGTTTGTGGGTAATGTGGGTGGGTGTTTTATTATGGTGTGGGTGTGGTGTGTGTATGGGTGTCAGGTGTGTGTTATTCAAGTTGTCCAATGTAGTGTTGTTTTGTATGTGTGTGTATTTTGAGCGCAGTGGTATGTACTGCCAATAGTTTAGCACCATTGAATGTCCGCCACAGTGATTCATGGGTCATAATGCTGTGGGCCTAGTTCTGTTGGCGTAATGGTGTGGGTTTTGCTACTGCCAGTTAATCATTGACCTTTGGGCTGGCAGACTTGTGTGTGTGGCTGTATAGTGACAGATTGCTATGTGTGGTCATAATATGGGTAGCGGCTGTATGTTGGTGGCAGTCAGCATGGTAGTAAGCGGTACTTACCGCAAATGTCATAATAAGGGCCATAGTGCCTACTAGCATGGATGACATGTGACTCCTACACCTTGTAGCCCTCATAGTCCTAAGTAAAAGTTCCTATAGATTGATTTGCACACATATGACTCACTGTTTCTGCAGAGTATGGGCCTCATTCCGACCCGGACGGGCGGCGGACGCCGCCCGCCGGGCGGAAACCGCCCAAACACCGCCCCCGCGGTCAGAAGACCGCGGGGGGCATTTCAACTTTCCCGCTGGGCCGGCGGGCGATCTGCAAAAGATCGCCCGCTGGCCCAGCGGGAAAGCGCCTTCCACGAGGATGCCGGCTCCGAATGGAGCCGGCGGAGTGGAAGGTGTGCGACGGGTGCTGTGGCACCCGTCGCGCTTTTCAGTGTCTGCTAAGCAGACACTGAAAAGCAATGTGGGGCCCTGTTAGGGGGCCCCTGCAGTGCCCATGCCATTGGCATGGGCACTGCAGGGGCCCCCAGGGGCCCCACGACACCCGTTCCCGCCAGCCAGGTTCTGGCGGTGTAAACCGCCAGAACCAGGCTGGCGGGAAGGGGGTCGGAATCCCCATGGAGGATTCCCATGGGCAGCGGGAAACCGGCGGGAGACCGCTTGTAAGGAAATGCCTCCTTGGCATGGTTGCCCCCTGACTTTTTGCCTTTGCTGATGCTATGTTTACAATTGAAAGTGTGCTGAGGCCTGCTAACCAGGCCCCAGCACCAGTGTTCTTTCCCTAACCTGTACTTTTGTATCCACAATTGGCAGACCCTGGCATCCAGATAAGTCCCTTGTAACTGGTACTTCTAGTACCAAGGGCCCTGATGCCAAGGAAGGTCTCTAAGGGCTGCAGCATGTCTTATGCCACCCTGGAGACCTCTCACTCAGCACAGACACCCTGCTTGCCAGCTTGTGTGTGCTAGTGAGGACAAAACGAGTAAGTCGACATGGCACTCCCCTCAGGGTGCCATGCCAGCCTCTCACTGCCTATGCAGTATAGGTAAGACACCCCTCTAGCAGGCCTTACAGCCCTAAGGCAGGGTGCACTATACCATAGGTGAGGGTACCAGTGCATGAGCATGGTACCCCTACAGTGTCTAAACAAAACCTTAGACATTGTAAGTGCAGGGTAGCCATAAGAGTATATGGTCTGGGAGTTTGTCAAACACGAACTCCACAGCACCATAATGGCTACACTGAAAACTGGGAAGTTTGGTATCAAACTTCTCAGCACAATAAATGCACACTGATGCCAGTGTACATTTTATTGTAAAATACACCCCAGAGGACACCTTAGAGGTGCCCCCTGAAACTTAACCGACTATCTGTGTAGGCTGACTAGTTTTAGCAGCCTGCCACGAACCGAGACATGTTGCTGGCCCCATGGGGAGAGTGCCTTTGTCACTCTGAGGCCAGTAACAAAGCCTGCACTGGGTGGAGATGCTAACACCTCCCCCAGGCAGGAATTGTCACACCTGGCGGTGAGCCTCAAAGGCTCACCTCCTTTGTGCCAACCCAGCAGGACACTCCAGCTAGTGGAGTTGCCCGCCCCCTCCGGCCAGGCCCCACTTTTGGCGGCAAGGCCGGAGAAAATAATGAGAAAAACAAGGAGGAGTCACTGGCCAGTCAGGACAGCCCCTAAGGTGTCCTGAGCTGAGGTGACTCTGACTTTTAGAAATCCTCCATCTTGCAGATGGAGGATTCCCCCAATAGGGTTAGGATTGTGACCCCCTCCCCTTGGGAGGAGGCACAAAGAGGGTGTACCCACCCTCAGGGCTAGTAGCCATTGGCTACTAACCCCCCAGACCTAAACACGCCCTTAAATTTAGTATTTAAGGGCTACCCTGAACCCTAGAAAATTAGATTCCTGCAACTACAAGAAGAAGGACTGCCTAGCTGAAAACCCCTGCAGAGGAAGACCAGAAGACGACAACTGCCTTGGCTCCAGAAACTCACCGGCCTGTCTCCTGCCTTCCAAAGATCCTGCTCCAGCGACGCCTTCCAAAGGGACCAGCGACCTCGACATCCTCTGAGGACGGCCTCTGCTTCGAAAAGACAAGAAACTCCCGAGGACAGCGGACCTGCTCCAAGAAAAGCTGCAACTTTGTTTCCAGCAGCTTTAAAGAACCCTGCAAGCTCCCCGCAAAAGGCGTGAGACTTGCAACACTGCACCCGGCGACCCCGACTCGGCTGGTGGAGATCCGACACCTCAGGAGGGACCCCAGGACTACTCTGACACTGTGAGTACCAAAACCTGTCCCCCCTGAGCCCCCACAGCGCGGCCTGCAGAGGGAATCCCGAGGCTTCCCCTGACCGCGACTCTTTGAACCTAAAGTCCCGACGCCTGGGAGAGACCCTGCACCCGCAGCCCCCAGGACCTGAAGGACCGGACTTTCACTGGAGAAGTGACCCCCAGGAGTCCCTCTCCCTTGCCCAAGTGGAGGTTTCCCCGAGGAATCCACCCCTTGCCTGCCTGCAGCGCTGAAGAGATCCCGAGATCTCTCATAGACTAACATTGCAAACCCGACGCTTGTTCCTACACTGCACCCGGCCGCCCCCGCGCTGCTGAGGGTGAAATTTCTGTGTGGACTTGTGTCCCCCCCGGTGCCCTACAAAACCCCCCTGGTCTGCCCTCCGAAGACGCGGGTACTTACCTGCAAGCAGACCGGAACCGGGGCACCCCCTTCTCTCCATTCTAGCCTATGTGTTTTGGGCACCACTTTGAACTCTGCACCTGACCGGCCCTGAGCTGCTGGTGTGGTGACTTTGGGGTTGCTCTGAACCCCCAACGGTGGGCTACCTTGGACCAAGAACTAAGCCCTGTAAGTGTCTTACTTACCTGGTTAACCTAACCAATACTTACCTCCCCTAGGAACTGTGAAAATTGCACTGTGTCCACTTTTAAAACAGCTATTTGTCAATAACTTGAAAAGTATACATGCAATTTTTATGATTTGAAGTTCCTAAAGTACTTACCTGCAATACCTTTCGAATGAGATATTACATGTAGAATTTGAACCTGTGGTTCTTAAAATAAACTAAGAAAAGATATTTTTCTATATAAAAACCTATTGGCTGGATTTGTCTCTGAGTGTGTGTACCTCATTTATTGTCTATGTGTATGTACAACAAATGCTTAACACTACTCCTTGGATAAGCCTACTGCTCGACCACACTACCACAAAATAGAGCATTAGTATTATCTATTTTTACCACTATTTTACCTCTAAGGGGAACCCTTGGACTCTGTGCATGCTATTCCTTACTTTGAAATAGCACATACAGAGCCAACTTCCTACATTGGTGGATCAGCGGTGGGGTACAAGACTTTGCATTTGCTGGACTACTCAGCCAATACCTGATCACACGACAAATTCCAAAATTGTCATTAGAAATTGATTTTTGCAATTTGAAAAGTTTTCTAAATTCTTAAAAGACCTGCTAGGGCCTTGTGTTAGATCCTGTTTAGCATTTCTTTTAGAGTTTAAAAGTTTGTAAAAGTTTGAATTAGATTCTAGAACCAGTTGTAGATTCTTAAAAAGTATTCCAACTTTTAGAAGCAAAATGTCTAGCACAGATGTGACTGTGGTGGAACTCGACACCACACCTTACCTCCATCTTAAGATGAGGGAGCTAAGGTCACTCTGTAAAATAAAGAAAATAACAATGGGCCCCAAACCTACCAAAATACAGCTCCAGGAGCTTTTGGCAGAGTTTGAAAAGGCCAACCCCTCTGAAGGTGGCAACTCAGAGGAAGAGGATAGTGACTTGGAGGACAATTCCCCCCTACCAGTCCTATATAGGGAGAACAGGGTCCCTCAAACCCTGACTCCTAAAATAATAGTCAGAGATGCTGGTTCCCTCACAGGAGAGACCAACACCTCTGAAATCACTGAGGATAGCCCCAGTGAAGAGGACATCCAGTTAGCCAGGATGGCCAAAAGATTGGCTTTGGAAAGACAGATCCTAGCCATAGAGAGGGAAAGACAAGAGATGGGCCTAGGACCCATCAATGGTGGCAGCAACATAAATAGGGTCAGAGATTCTCCTGACATGTTGAAAATCCCTAAAGGGATTGTAACTAAATATGAAGATGGTGATGACATCACCAAATGGTTCACAGCTTTTGAGAGGGCTTGTGTAACCAGAAAAGTGAACAGATCTCACTGGGGTGCTCTCCTTTGGGAAATGTTCACAGGAAAGTGTAGGGATAGACTCCTCACACTCTCTGGACAAGATGCAGAATCTTATGACCTCATGAAGGGTACCCTGATTGAGGGCTTTGGATTCTCCACTGAGGAGTATAGGATTAGATTCAGGGGGGCTCAAAAATCCTCGAGCCAGACCTGGGTTGACTTTGTTGACTACTCAGTGAAAACACTAGATGGTTGGATTCAAGGCAGTGGTGTAAGTAATTATGATGGGCTGTACAATTTATTTGTGAAAGAACACCTGTTAAGTAATTGTTTCAATGATAAACTGCATCAGCATCTGGTAGACCTAGGACCAATTTCTCCCCAAGAATTGGGAAAGAAGGCGGACCATTGGGTCAAGACAAGGGGTCCAAGACTTCAACAGGGGGTGACCAAAAGAAAGGGGTCACAAAGACTCCCCAGGGGAAGGGTGATGAGACAACCAAAACTAAAAATAGTAAAGAGTCTTCTACAGGCCCCCAAAAACCTGCACAGGAGGGTGGGCCCAGAGCCTCTTCACAAAACAATGGGTACAAGGGTAAAAACTTTGATCCCAAAAAGGCCTGGTGTCATAGCTGTAAACAGCATGGACACCAAACTGGAGACAAGGCCTGTCCCAAGAAAGGTTCCACTCCAAACTCCCATCCAGGTAACACTGGTATGGCTAGTCTCCAAGTGGGATCAACAGTGTGCCCAGAGCAAATCAGGGTCCACACTGAAGCTATTCTAGTTTCTGAGGGTGGGGTGGATTTGGCCACACTAGCTGTCTGGCCGCCTAACATGCAAAAATACAGACAGCAACTCTTAATTAATGGGACTAGAATAGAGGGCCTGAGGGATACAGGTGCCAGTGTCACCATGGTGACAGAGAAACTGGTTTCCCCTGGCCAATACCTGACTGGAAAAACTTACACAGTCACCAACGCTGACAATCAGAGAAAAGTACATCCCATGGCAATGGTTACTTTAGAATGGGGAGGGGTCAATGGCCTGAAACAGGTGGTGGTCTCCTCAAATATCCCAGTGGACTGTCTGCTTGGAAATGACCTGGAGTCCTCAGCATGGGCTGAGGTAGAACTAAAAACCCATGCAGCAATGCTGGGTATCCCTGAACTGGTGTGTGTGAAAACAAGAGCACAGTGCAAGGCACAGGGTGAACAAGTAGAGCTGGAGTCTGGAAGAATGGCCCAGCCTACCAAGAGAACAGGAAAGTCAGTTGGGAAACCAACTGCAACACAGCAAAAGAAAGGGAACCTCTCTTCTCAGGAAGAAGTTCTGCCCTCTGAGGGAACTGAGCCTTTGGAGCTTGAACCTTATCAGGTTGAGCTCTTAGGCCCAGGGGGACCCTCAAGGGAGGAGCTGTGTAAGGGACAAGAAACCTGTCCCTCTCTTGAAGGCCTTAGGCAGCAAGCTGCTGAAGAGTCCAAAGGCAAGAAAAATGGAACGCATAGGGTCTATTGGGAAGATGGACTCCTGTACACTGAGGCCAGAGACCCCAAACCTGGTGCCACTAGGAGAGTGGTAGTGCCTCAGCTGTTCAGGAAGTTCATCCTAACATTGGCCCATGACATTCCCCTTGCTGGACATTTGGGACAAACCAAGACGTGGGAGAGGTTAGTCAACCACTTCTACTGGCCCAATATGTCCAACATGGTTAAGGAGTTTTGCCTCTCCTGCCCCACCTGTCAAGCCAGTGGTAAGACAGGTGGGCATCCAAAGGCCCCCCTCATTCCACTTCCAGTGGTGGGGGTTCCCTTTGAAAGAGTGGGTGTGGACATAGTTGGTCCACTGGAACCTCCCACAGCCTCAGGAAATATGTATATCCTGGTAGTAGTGGATCATGCTACCAGGTATCCTGAAGCTATTCCCCTTAGGTCGACTACTGCCCCTGCAGTAGCCAAGGCCCTCATTGGTATCTTTACCAGAGTGGGTTTCCCTAAGGAGGTGGTGTCTGACAGAGGTACCAACTTCATGTCAGCATACCTAAAGCACATGTGGAATGAGTGTGGAGTGACTTATAAATTCACTACACCATACCATCCACAAACTAATGGCTTGGTTGAGAGATTCAACAAGACATTAAAAGGCATGATCATGGGGCTCCCAGAAAAGCTCAAAAGGAGATGGGATGTCCTCTTGCCATGTCTGCTTTTCGCTTACAGAGAGGTGCCACAGAAGGGAGTAGGATTCTCACCCTTTGAACTTCTGTTTGGTCATCCTGTAAGGGGACCACTTGCCCTTGTTAAAGAAGGCTGGGAGAGACCTCTCCATGAGCCTAAACAGGACATAGTGGACTATGTACTTGGCCTTCGCTCTAGAATGGCAGAGTACATGGAAAAGGCAACCAAAAACCTTGAGGCCAGCCAACAGCTCCAGAAGTTTTGGTATGACCAAAAGGCTGCACTGGTTGAGTTCCAACCAGGGCAGAAAGTCTGGGTTCTGGAGCCTGTGGCTCCCAGGGCACTCCAGGACAAATGGAGTGGCCCTTACCCAGTGCTAGAGAGGAAGAGTCAGGTCACCTACCTGGTGGACCTGGGCACAAGCAGGAGCCCCAAGAGGGTGATCCATGTGAACCGCCTTAAACTCTTCCATGACAGGGCTGATGTGAATCTGTTGATGGTAACAGATGAGGATCAGGAGGCAGAGAGTGAACCTCTCCCTGATCTTCTGTCATCAGACCCAAAAGATGGCACAGTAGATGGGGTGATCTACTCAGACACCCTCTCTGGCCAACAGCAAGCTGATTGTAGGAGAGTCCTACAACAGTTTCCTGAACTCTTCTCCTTAACCCCTGGTCAGACACACCTGTGTACCCATGATGTGGACACAGGAGACAGCATGCCTGTCAAGAACAAAATCTTCAGACAGTCTGACCATGTTAAGGAAAGCATCAAGGTGGAAGTCCACAAAATGCTGGAATTGGGGGTAATTGAGCGCTCTGACAGCCCCTGGGCTAGCCCAGTGGTCTTAGTCCCCAAACCTCACACCAAAGATGGAAAGAAAGAGATGAGGTTTTGTGTGGACTACAGAGGGCTCAATTCTGTCACCAAGACAGATGCTCATCCAATTCCAAGAGCTGATGAGCTCATAGATAAATTAGGTGCTGCCAAATTCTTAAGTACCTTTGACTTGACAGCAGGGTACTGGCAAATAAAAATGGCACCTGGAGCAAAAGAGAAAACAGCATTCTCCACACCTGATGGGCATTATCAGTTTACTGTTATGCCCTTTGGTTTAAAGAATGCCCCTGCCACCTTCCAAAGGTTGGTGAATCAAGTCCTTGCTGGCTTGGAGTCCTTTAGCACAGCTTATCTTGATGATATTGCTGTCTTTAGCTCCACCTGGCAGGATCACCTGGTCCACCTGAAGAAGGTTTTGAAGGCTCTGCAATCTGCAGGCCTCTCTATCAAGGCATCCAAATGCCAGATAGGGCAGGGAACTGTGGTTTACTTGGGCCATCTTGTAGGTGGAGGCCAAGTTCAGCCACTCCAACCCAAGATCCAGACTATTCTGGACTGGGTAGCTCCAAAAACCCAGACCCAAGTCAGGGCATTCCTTGGCTTGACTGGGTATTACAGGAGGTTTGTGAAGGGATATGGATCCATTGTGACAGCCCTCACTGAACTCACCTCCAAGAAAATGCCCAAGAAAGTGAACTGGACTGTGGAATGCCAACAGGCCTTTGACACCCTGAAACAAGCAATGTGCTCAGCACCAGTTCTAAAAGCTCCAGATTATTCTAAGCAGTTCATTGTGCAGACTGATGCCTCTGAACATGGGATAGGGGCAGTTTTGTCCCAAACAAATGATGATGGCCTTGACCAGCCTGTTGCTTTCATTAGCAGGAGGTTACTCCCCAGGGAGCAGCGTTGGAGTGCCATTGAGAGGGAGGCCTTTGCTGTGGTTTGGTCCCTGAAGAAGCTGAGACCATACCTCTTTGGGACTCACTTCCTAGTTCAAACTGACCACAGACCTCTCAAATGGCTGATGCAAATGAAAGGTGAAAATCCTAAACTGTTGAGGTGGTCCATCTCCCTACAGGGAATGGACTTTATAGTGGAACACAGACCTGGGACTGCCCATGCCAATGCAGATGGCCTTTCCAGGTTCTTCCACTTAGAAAATGAAGACTCTCTTGGGAAAGGTTAGTCTCATCCTCTTTCGTTTGGGGGGGGGTTGTGTAAGGAAATGCCTCCTTGGCATGGTTGCCCCCTGACTTTTTGCCTTTGCTGATGCTATGTTTACAATTGAAAGTGTGCTGAGGCCTGCTAACCAGGCCCCAGCACCAGTGTTCTTTCCCTAACCTGTACTTTTGTATCCACAATTGGCAGACCCTGGCATCCAGATAAGTCCCTTGTAACTGGTACTTCTAGTACCAAGGGCCCTGATGCCAAGGAAGGTCTCTAAGGGCTGCAGCATGTCTTATGCCACCCTGGAGACCTCTCACTCAGCACAGACACCCTGCTTGCCAGCTTGTGTGTGCTAGTGAGGACAAAACGAGTAAGTCGACATGGCACTCCCCTCAGGGTGCCATGCCAGCCTCTCACTGCCTATGCAGTATAGGTAAGACACCCCTCTAGCAGGCCTTACAGCCCTAAGGCAGGGTGCACTATACCATAGGTGAGGGTACCAGTGCATGAGCATGGTACCCCTACAGTGTCTAAACAAAACCTTAGACATTGTAAGTGCAGGGTAGCCATAAGAGTATATGGTCTGGGAGTTTGTCAAACACGAACTCCACAGCACCATAATGGCTACACTGAAAACTGGGAAGTTTGGTATCAAACTTCTCAGCACAATAAATGCACACTGATGCCAGTGTACATTTTATTGTAAAATACACCCCAGAGGACACCTTAGAGGTGCCCCCTGAAACTTAACCGACTATCTGTGTAGGCTGACTAGTTTTAGCAGCCTGCCACGAACCGAGACATGTTGCTGGCCCCATGGGGAGAGTGCCTTTGTCACTCTGAGGCCAGTAACAAAGCCTGCACTGGGTGGAGATGCTAACACCTCCCCCAGGCAGGAATTGTCACACCTGGCGGTGAGCCTCAAAGGCTCACCTCCTTTGTGCCAACCCAGCAGGACACTCCAGCTAGTGGAGTTGCCCGCCCCCTCCGGCCAGGCCCCACTTTTGGCGGCAAGGCCGGAGAAAATAATGAGAAAAACAAGGAGGAGTCACTGGCCAGTCAGGACAGCCCCTAAGGTGTCCTGAGCTGAGGTGACTCTGACTTTTAGAAATCCTCCATCTTGCAGATGGAGGATTCCCCCAATAGGGTTAGGATTGTGACCCCCTCCCCTTGGGAGGAGGCACAAAGAGGGTGTACCCACCCTCAGGGCTAGTAGCCATTGGCTACTAACCCCCCAGACCTAAACACGCCCTTAAATTTAGTATTTAAGGGCTACCCTGAACCCTAGAAAATTAGATTCCTGCAACTACAAGAAGAAGGACTGCCTAGCTGAAAACCCCTGCAGAGGAAGACCAGAAGACGACAACTGCCTTGGCTCCAGAAACTCACCGGCCTGTCTCCTGCCTTCCAAAGATCCTGCTCCAGCGACGCCTTCCAAAGGGACCAGCGACCTCGACATCCTCTGAGGACGGCCTCTGCTTCGAAAAGACAAGAAACTCCCGAGGACAGCGGACCTGCTCCAAGAAAAGCTGCAACTTTGTTTCCAGCAGCTTTAAAGAACCCTGCAAGCTCCCCGCAAAAGGCGTGAGACTTGCAACACTGCACCCGGCGACCCCGACTCGGCTGGTGGAGATCCGACACCTCAGGAGGGACCCCAGGACTACTCTGACACTGTGAGTACCAAAACCTGTCCCCCCTGAGCCCCCACAGCGCCGCCTGCAGAGGGAATCCCGAGGCTTCCCCTGACCGCGACTCTTTGAACCTAAAGTCCCGACGCCTGGGAGAGACCCTGCACCCGCAGCCCCCAGGACCTGAAGGACCGGACTTTCACTGGAGAAGTGACCCCCAGGAGTCCCTCTCCCTTGCCCAAGTGGAGGTTTCCCCGAGGAATCCACCCCTTGCCTGCCTGCAGCGCTGAAGAGATCCCGAGATCTCTCATAGACTAACATTGCAAACCCGACGCTTGTTCCTACACTGCACCCGGCCGCCCCCGCGCTGCTGAGGGTGAAATTTCTGTGTGGACTTGTGTCCCCCCCGGTGCCCTACAAAACCCCCCTGGTCTGCCCTCCGAAGACGCGGGTACTTACCTGCAAGCAGACCGGAACCGGGGCACCCCCTTCTCTCCATTCTAGCCTATGTGTTTTGGGCACCACTTTGAACTCTGCACCTGACCGGCCCTGAGCTGCTGGTGTGGTGACTTTGGGGTTGCTCTGAACCCCCAACGGTGGGCTACCTTGGACCAAGAACTAAGCCCTGTAAGTGTCTTACTTACCTGGTTAACCTAACCAATACTTACCTCCCCTAGGAACTGTGAAAATTGCACTGTGTCCACTTTTAAAACAGCTATTTGTCAATAACTTGAAAAGTATACATGCAATTTTTATGATTTGAAGTTCCTAAAGTACTTACCTGCAATACCTTTCGAATGAGATATTACATGTAGAATTTGAACCTGTGGTTCTTAAAATAAACTAAGAAAAGATATTTTTCTATATAAAAACCTATTGGCTGGATTTGTCTCTGAGTGTGTGTACCTCATTTATTGTCTATGTGTATGTACAACAAATGCTTAACACTACTCCTTGGATAAGCCTACTGCTCGACCACACTACCACAAAATAGAGCATTAGTATTATCTATTTTTACCACTATTTTACCTCTAAGGGGAACCCTTGGACTCTGTGCATGCTATTCCTTACTTTGAAATAGCACATACAGAGCCAACTTCCTACATTGGTGGATCAGCGGTGGGGTACAAGACTTTGCATTTGCTGGACTACTCAGCCAATACCTGATCACACGACAAATTCCAAAATTGTCATTAGAAATTGATTTTTGCAATTTGAAAAGTTTTCTAAATTCTTAAAAGACCTGCTAGGGCCTTGTGTTAGATCCTGTTTAGCATTTCTTTTAGAGTTTAAAAGTTTGTAAAAGTTTGAATTAGATTCTAGAACCAGTTGTAGATTCTTAAAAAGTATTCCAACTTTTAGAAGCAAAATGTCTAGCACAGATGTGACTGTGGTGGAACTCGACACCACACCTTACCTCCATCTTAAGATGAGGGAGCTAAGGTCACTCTGTAAAATAAAGAAAATAACAATGGGCCCCAAACCTACCAAAATACAGCTCCAGGAGCTTTTGGCAGAGTTTGAAAAGGCCAACCCCTCTGAAGGTGGCAACTCAGAGGAAGAGGATAGTGACTTGGAGGACAATTCCCCCCTACCAGTCCTATATAGGGAGAACAGGGTCCCTCAAACCCTGACTCCTAAAATAATAGTCAGAGATGCTGGTTCCCTCACAGGAGAGACCAACACCTCTGAAATCACTGAGGATAGCCCCAGTGAAGAGGACATCCAGTTAGCCAGGATGGCCAAAAGATTGGCTTTGGAAAGACAGATCCTAGCCATAGAGAGGGAAAGACAAGAGATGGGCCTAGGACCCATCAATGGTGGCAGCAACATAAATAGGGTCAGAGATTCTCCTGACATGTTGAAAATCCCTAAAGGGATTGTAACTAAATATGAAGATGGTGATGACATCACCAAATGGTTCACAGCTTTTGAGAGGGCTTGTGTAACCAGAAAAGTGAACAGATCTCACTGGGGTGCTCTCCTTTGGGAAATGTTCACAGGAAAGTGTAGGGATAGACTCCTCACACTCTCTGGACAAGATGCAGAATCTTATGACCTCATGAAGGGTACCCTGATTGAGGGCTTTGGATTCTCCACTGAGGAGTATAGGATTAGATTCAGGGGGGCTCAAAAATCCTCGAGCCAGACCTGGGTTGACTTTGTTGACTACTCAGTGAAAACACTAGATGGTTGGATTCAAGGCAGTGGTGTAAGTAATTATGATGGGCTGTACAATTTATTTGTGAAAGAACACCTGTTAAGTAATTGTTTCAATGATAAACTGCATCAGCATCTGGTAGACCTAGGACCAATTTCTCCCCAAGAATTGGGAAAGAAGGCGGACCATTGGGTCAAGACAAGGGGTCCAAGACTTCAACAGGGGGTGACCAAAAGAAAGGGGTCACAAAGACTCCCCAGGGGAAGGGTGATGAGACAACCAAAACTAAAAATAGTAAAGAGTCTTCTACAGGCCCCCAAAAACCTGCACAGGAGGGTGGGCCCAGAGCCTCTTCACAAAACAATGGGTACAAGGGTAAAAACTTTGATCCCAAAAAGGCCTGGTGTCATAGCTGTAAACAGCATGGACACCAAACTGGAGACAAGGCCTGTCCCAAGAAAGGTTCCACTCCAAACTCCCATCCAGGTAACACTGGTATGGCTAGTCTCCAAGTGGGATCAACAGTGTGCCCAGAGCAAATCAGGGTCCACACTGAAGCTATTCTAGTTTCTGAGGGTGGGGTGGATTTGGCCACACTAGCTGTCTGGCCGCCTAACATGCAAAAATACAGACAGCAACTCTTAATTAATGGGACTAGAATAGAGGGCCTGAGGGATACAGGTGCCAGTGTCACCATGGTGACAGAGAAACTGGTTTCCCCTGGCCAATACCTGACTGGAAAAACTTACACAGTCACCAACGCTGACAATCAGAGAAAAGTACATCCCATGGCAATGGTTACTTTAGAATGGGGAGGGGTCAATGGCCTGAAACAGGTGGTGGTCTCCTCAAATATCCCAGTGGACTGTCTGCTTGGAAATGACCTGGAGTCCTCAGCATGGGCTGAGGTAGAACTAAAAACCCATGCAGCAATGCTGGGTATCCCTGAACTGGTGTGTGTGAAAACAAGAGCACAGTGCAAGGCACAGGGTGAACAAGTAGAGCTGGAGTCTGGAAGAATGGCCCAGCCTACCAAGAGAACAGGAAAGTCAGTTGGGAAACCAACTGCAACACAGCAAAAGAAAGGGAACCTCTCTTCTCAGGAAGAAGTTCTGCCCTCTGAGGGAACTGAGCCTTTGGAGCTTGAACCTTATCAGGTTGAGCTCTTAGGCCCAGGGGGACCCTCAAGGGAGGAGCTGTGTAAGGGACAAGAAACCTGTCCCTCTCTTGAAGGCCTTAGGCAGCAAGCTGCTGAAGAGTCCAAAGGCAAGAAAAATGGAACGCATAGGGTCTATTGGGAAGATGGACTCCTGTACACTGAGGCCAGAGACCCCAAACCTGGTGCCACTAGGAGAGTGGTAGTGCCTCAGCTGTTCAGGAAGTTCATCCTAACATTGGCCCATGACATTCCCCTTGCTGGACATTTGGGACAAACCAAGACGTGGGAGAGGTTAGTCAACCACTTCTACTGGCCCAATATGTCCAACATGGTTAAGGAGTTTTGCCTCTCCTGCCCCACCTGTCAAGCCAGTGGTAAGACAGGTGGGCATCCAAAGGCCCCCCTCATTCCACTTCCAGTGGTGGGGGTTCCCTTTGAAAGAGTGGGTGTGGACATAGTTGGTCCACTGGAACCTCCCACAGCCTCAGGAAATATGTATATCCTGGTAGTAGTGGATCATGCTACCAGGTATCCTGAAGCTATTCCCCTTAGGTCGACTACTGCCCCTGCAGTAGCCAAGGCCCTCATTGGTATCTTTACCAGAGTGGGTTTCCCTAAGGAGGTGGTGTCTGACAGAGGTACCAACTTCATGTCAGCATACCTAAAGCACATGTGGAATGAGTGTGGAGTGACTTATAAATTCACTACACCATACCATCCACAAACTAATGGCTTGGTTGAGAGATTCAACAAGACATTAAAAGGCATGATCATGGGGCTCCCAGAAAAGCTCAAAAGGAGATGGGATGTCCTCTTGCCATGTCTGCTTTTCGCTTACAGAGAGGTGCCACAGAAGGGAGTAGGATTCTCACCCTTTGAACTTCTGTTTGGTCATCCTGTAAGGGGACCACTTGCCCTTGTTAAAGAAGGCTGGGAGAGACCTCTCCATGAGCCTAAACAGGACATAGTGGACTATGTACTTGGCCTTCGCTCTAGAATGGCAGAGTACATGGAAAAGGCAACCAAAAACCTTGAGGCCAGCCAACAGCTCCAGAAGTTTTGGTATGACCAAAAGGCTGCACTGGTTGAGTTCCAACCAGGGCAGAAAGTCTGGGTTCTGGAGCCTGTGGCTCCCAGGGCACTCCAGGACAAATGGAGTGGCCCTTACCCAGTGCTAGAGAGGAAGAGTCAGGTCACCTACCTGGTGGACCTGGGCACAAGCAGGAGCCCCAAGAGGGTGATCCATGTGAACCGCCTTAAACTCTTCCATGACAGGGCTGATGTGAATCTGTTGATGGTAACAGATGAGGATCAGGAGGCAGAGAGTGAACCTCTCCCTGATCTTCTGTCATCAGACCCAAAAGATGGCACAGTAGATGGGGTGATCTACTCAGACACCCTCTCTGGCCAACAGCAAGCTGATTGTAGGAGAGTCCTACAACAGTTTCCTGAACTCTTCTCCTTAACCCCTGGTCAGACACACCTGTGTACCCATGATGTGGACACAGGAGACAGCATGCCTGTCAAGAACAAAATCTTCAGACAGTCTGACCATGTTAAGGAAAGCATCAAGGTGGAAGTCCACAAAATGCTGGAATTGGGGGTAATTGAGCGCTCTGACAGCCCCTGGGCTAGCCCAGTGGTCTTAGTCCCCAAACCTCACACCAAAGATGGAAAGAAAGAGATGAGGTTTTGTGTGGACTACAGAGGGCTCAATTCTGTCACCAAGACAGATGCTCATCCAATTCCAAGAGCTGATGAGCTCATAGATAAATTAGGTGCTGCCAAATTCTTAAGTACCTTTGACTTGACAGCAGGGTACTGGCAAATAAAAATGGCACCTGGAGCAAAAGAGAAAACAGCATTCTCCACACCTGATGGGCATTATCAGTTTACTGTTATGCCCTTTGGTTTAAAGAATGCCCCTGCCACCTTCCAAAGGTTGGTGAATCAAGTCCTTGCTGGCTTGGAGTCCTTTAGCACAGCTTATCTTGATGATATTGCTGTCTTTAGCTCCACCTGGCAGGATCACCTGGTCCACCTGAAGAAGGTTTTGAAGGCTCTGCAATCTGCAGGCCTCTCTATCAAGGCATCCAAATGCCAGATAGGGCAGGGAACTGTGGTTTACTTGGGCCATCTTGTAGGTGGAGGCCAAGTTCAGCCACTCCAACCCAAGATCCAGACTATTCTGGACTGGGTAGCTCCAAAAACCCAGACCCAAGTCAGGGCATTCCTTGGCTTGACTGGGTATTACAGGAGGTTTGTGAAGGGATATGGATCCATTGTGACAGCCCTCACTGAACTCACCTCCAAGAAAATGCCCAAGAAAGTGAACTGGACTGTGGAATGCCAACAGGCCTTTGACACCCTGAAACAAGCAATGTGCTCAGCACCAGTTCTAAAAGCTCCAGATTATTCTAAGCAGTTCATTGTGCAGACTGATGCCTCTGAACATGGGATAGGGGCAGTTTTGTCCCAAACAAATGATGATGGCCTTGACCAGCCTGTTGCTTTCATTAGCAGGAGGTTACTCCCCAGGGAGCAGCGTTGGAGTGCCATTGAGAGGGAGGCCTTTGCTGTGGTTTGGTCCCTGAAGAAGCTGAGACCATACCTCTTTGGGACTCACTTCCTAGTTCAAACTGACCACAGACCTCTCAAATGGCTGATGCAAATGAAAGGTGAAAATCCTAAACTGTTGAGGTGGTCCATCTCCCTACAGGGAATGGACTTTATAGTGGAACACAGACCTGGGACTGCCCATGCCAATGCAGATGGCCTTTCCAGGTTCTTCCACTTAGAAAATGAAGACTCTCTTGGGAAAGGTTAGTCTCATCCTCTTTCGTTTGGGGGGGGGTTGTGTAAGGAAATGCCTCCTTGGCATGGTTGCCCCCTGACTTTTTGCCTTTGCTGATGCTATGTTTACAATTGAAAGTGTGCTGAGGCCTGCTAACCAGGCCCCAGCACCAGTGTTCTTTCCCTAACCTGTACTTTTGTATCCACAATTGGCAGACCCTGGCATCCAGATAAGTCCCTTGTAACTGGTACTTCTAGTACCAAGGGCCCTGATGCCAAGGAAGGTCTCTAAGGGCTGCAGCATGTCTTATGCCACCCTGGAGACCTCTCACTCAGCACAGACACCCTGCTTGCCAGCTTGTGTGTGCTAGTGAGGACAAAACGAGTAAGTCGACATGGCACTCCCCTCAGGGTGCCATGCCAGCCTCTCACTGCCTATGCAGTATAGGTAAGACACCCCTCTAGCAGGCCTTACAGCCCTAAGGCAGGGTGCACTATACCATAGGTGAGGGTACCAGTGCATGAGCATGGTACCCCTACAGTGTCTAAACAAAACCTTAGACATTGTAAGTGCAGGGTAGCCATAAGAGTATATGGTCTGGGAGTTTGTCAAACACGAACTCCACAGCACCATAATGGCTACACTGAAAACTGGGAAGTTTGGTATCAAACTTCTCAGCACAATAAATGCACACTGATGCCAGTGTACATTTTATTGTAAAATACACCCCAGAGGACACCTTAGAGGTGCCCCCTGAAACTTAACCGACTATCTGTGTAGGCTGACTAGTTTTAGCAGCCTGCCACGAACCGAGACATGTTGCTGGCCCCATGGGGAGAGTGCCTTTGTCACTCTGAGGCCAGTAACAAAGCCTGCACTGGGTGGAGATGCTAACACCTCCCCCAGGCAGGAATTGTCACACCTGGCGGTGAGCCTCAAAGGCTCACCTCCTTTGTGCCAACCCAGCAGGACACTCCAGCTAGTGGAGTTGCCCGCCCCCTCCGGCCAGGCCCCACTTTTGGCGGCAAGGCCGGAGAAAATAATGAGAAAAACAAGGAGGAGTCACTGGCCAGTCAGGACAGCCCCTAAGGTGTCCTGAGCTGAGGTGACTCTGACTTTTAGAAATCCTCCATCTTGCAGATGGAGGATTCCCCCAATAGGGTTAGGATTGTGACCCCCTCCCCTTGGGAGGAGGCACAAAGAGGGTGTACCCACCCTCAGGGCTAGTAGCCATTGGCTACTAACCCCCCAGACCTAAACACGCCCTTAAATTTAGTATTTAAGGGCTACCCTGAACCCTAGAAAATTAGATTCCTGCAACTACAAGAAGAAGGACTGCCTAGCTGAAAACCCCTGCAGAGGAAGACCAGAAGACGACAACTGCCTTGGCTCCAGAAACTCACCGGCCTGTCTCCTGCCTTCCAAAGATCCTGCTCCAGCGACGCCTTCCAAAGGGACCAGCGACCTCGACATCCTCTGAGGACGGCCCCTGCTTCGAAAAGACAAGAAACTCCCGAGGACAGCGGACCTGCTCCAAGAAAAGCTGCAACTTTGTTTCCAGCAGCTTTAAAGAACCCTGCAAGCTCCCCGCAAAAGGCGTGAGACTTGCAACACTGCACCCGGCGACCCCGACTCGGCTGGTGGAGATCCGACACCTCAGGAGGGACCCCAGGACTACTCTGACACTGTGAGTACCAAAACCTGTCCCCCCTGAGCCCCCACAGCGCCGCCTGCAGAGGGAATCCCGAGGCTTCCCCTGACCGCGACTCTTTGAACCTAAAGTCCCGACGCCTGGGAGAGACCCTGCACCCGCAGCCCCCAGGACCTGAAGGACCGGACTTTCACTGGAGAAGTGACCCCCAGGAGTCCCTCTCCCTTGCCCAAGTGGAGGTTTCCCCGAGGAATCCCCCCCTTGCCTGCCTGCAGCGCTGAAGAGATCCCGAGATCTCTCATAGACTAACATTGCAAACCCGACGCTTGTTCCTACACTGCACCCGGCCGCCCCCGCGCTGCTGAGGGTGAAATTTCTGTGTGGACTTGTGTCCCCCCCGGTGCCCTACAAAACCCCCCTGGTCTGCCCTCCGAAGACGCGGGTACTTACCTGCAAGCAGACCGGAACCGGGGCACCCCCTTCTCTCCATTCTAGCCTATGTGTTTTGGGCACCACTTTGAACTCTGCACCTGACCGGCCCTGAGCTGCTGGTGTGGTGACTTTGGGGTTGCTCTGAACCCCCAACGGTGGGCTACCTTGGACCAAGAACTAAGCCCTGTAAGTGTCTTACTTACCTGGTTAACCTAACCAATACTTACCTCCCCTAGGAACTGTGAAAATTGCACTAAGTGTCCACTTTTAAAACAGCTATTTGTCAATAACTTGAAAAGTATACATGCAATTTTTATGATTTGAAGTTCCTAAAGTACTTACCTGCAATACCTTTCGAATGAGATATTACATGTAGAATTTGAACCTGTGGTTCTTAAAATAAACTAAGAAAAGATATTTTTCTATATAAAAACCTATTGGCTGGATTTGTCTCTGAGTGTGTGTACCTCATTTATTGTCTATGTGTATGTACAACAAATGCTTAACACTACTCCTTGGATAAGCCTACTGCTCGACCACACTACCACAAAATAGAGCATTAGTATTATCTATTTTTACCACTATTTTACCTCTAAGGGGAACCCTTGGACTCTGTGCATGCTATTCCTTACTTTGAAATAGCACATACAGAGCCAACTTCCTACACCGCTGGTTTCCCGTTTCTGACCGCGGCGTTACCGCCGCGGTCAGAATGCCCATGAATGCACCGCCAGCCTGTTGGCGGTGCATTCGCTGCCCTCGGCCCTGGCGGATTCAATCCGCCAGGGTCAGAATGAGGGCCTATGTTTGTTAAGAAAAGTGCTCTGACAGTCTACATGGGGATGAGTAGTGCTATAAAATAAATGTGGGAAAAGGGCTAAGGAGAGATAAAGGTCACCCCACCATTGGTGGGTAGTAGTGCGGGAATCATTGAAGCAGGAGATCATTGGGAGGCTCCAGCAAAGACTATCGCACTGGGTGTCACCCACACTAAAGCCAGTCTAAGATCCTCTGGTAGTCAGGCTAGTGTTGCACAGAGTTTTGGGAGCTTGTTCAGAGCAAATGCAATGGCAGATTTACAAGAAAGTGGCGCATTAGTCCTGATGCGCCACTTTTCTTGTGTCCCTCTTGCCCCACCTAAGACATCATGGTTGTGCCATATTTACAATATGACGCTCCATGGCTGTTGTTACCACAACAGCGTCCACTTTTTTGATGCTGTTGTGGGGCTTTGCAGCACTAAAATATTGACGCTAGTGCAGCAAAGCACAGGGAGGCCCATAGATTATTATGGGTCACTTTAACACCTGCCTTGAGTAGACGTTAAGAAATTAGAGCAAAAATGGCACAGTGAAATCTTGTAAATTTCACTGCACCATTTTTTTAGGGCCTCCCTGCGTGGGATGCAGGCATAATGTGATGCAAGGGGTTGCGCCCTTTGCAAAATGGCACGGGGGAATGCCCATCTTAATGCAGCCTTCGCGTCATAAAAATGAAGCTAAGGTGGCGTGAAGGTGGCTCTAGCGGCTTGTAAATCTGCCCCTCAATTTCAAAGGCGGTCCAGATGGGTCACTCTTTACCTATGAACAGGGGCACATGGTTCTTACAACAACTAGCAGATTATATACAAAAATTACTGGGGTTAACACTATTATGATTACGAGCACCTGCGGTTGCTTGGAATCTAGCGGCTCCAGAACAACCCAGATCTCAATGCAGGTGAACCATTTCACAGACTCCTTCAAAACCGAGGTGTACACCATTACAGTCCTAGCACACCAATGCGTGGTAATCTAGGATTTTTAAATAAGCTGTAGGGTGTTGCTAGGGGTAAAATTGTTGGTATGTCTAGCTGGATTGTACTGCCTGCTCTGTAATGAAGGCCACAGTTTGTTTCCCTTTTGTACACAAAAGAGACCGAGGGGTCAGGAAATGCCGAATATTTTAATTTGTCGATACATCTTCCAGTGTGAACATTGGCCGCAGAGTACCTCTCACAGACATTTACAATTTCTACAAAGATCCCCATCTTTCTAAACACTATTCGACACTCTGTGAGCATGATGTACATGCTTTTTTATGCACATTATTTGAATAAAGGAGTTTAGATTTAAACTGTTGGATGACGCATTTGTATAATCTGAACCAACATGAGGTTATTGTTCACAATGACACTACTCAAAGAAAGCGGAAATGTCGGCAAGGGCTTACAACCTGCTCCAGCATGCCTGCCTTTGAGTAGAAAGGCAATGCTGCAGAGCCACTTGGTTTCACACTGTGATCTTTTCTCTTGTGCCACCCGTTTAAAACATACCAGATAAACCATAAGGTTCGTTCCTAAACACATCTGCTCTATTATCATTTAAGAAACGATCGCTTTTACACCAAGGAATGCCTTTATATAACTTCCTGTGTGAAATCACTTCTGACAGGATTCACTGAGGATTTACACTGAACAAAAAGTCCATAAGAATCACCTAGGAGCTAACATTTCAGGAGGAATTGGCACCATGGTGGCAAATACAACAATTAAACTTTATAACTAACGTGAAAATACGGATCTAGTTGCCTTGGAAATGTCAAATTCAAAATAACTAGCGAAGAATCAATGATGCCTGGAACATATGTGAAACTGAAGGCTGCAGAAATTCAAGAATTAACAATTAGCTGTGGAGTCCTTTGACAGTTTTACTGTTGTGTCCTTTTGGAAATAGATTTAATTGCATAGTGACCTGCAGTGATAGCAGAGGACTGAATGAGGCTTGTCACACTAATAGAAGGATGTGGATTTTTTTAGGTTACAAGCAATATGATCATTACCATATCTGGGCTGCAGTAGATAAAAATTAATCAGAACTCTAAATGGGTTAATAATATTCAGACGCTCAGCGTTTTCAATATTTTGCAATGTAAGTTTACATATATTGAAAGAATTTTAAAGCTATTATTGCAGCAATTGATTCAACCCATTTGTCAACATGTGAAAATTAAAACAATATTGTGTTATTACAATGTGGAGTTGGGGGACCCACAAATAAATGCTAATCTGTTGAAATGTAGGACACAAAACTATGGGCCTGATATTAACTTTGGAGGACGGTGTTAAACCGTCCCAAAAGTGGCGGATATACCACCTACCGTATTACGAGTTCCATAGGATATAATGGACTCGTAATACGGTAGGTGGTATATCCTCCACTTTTGGGACGGTTTAACACCGTCCTCCAAAGTTAGAATCAGGCCCTATATGTAAGAGACCGTAAGATTGCAGTTTCTTCTGGCAATTATTCATGAGTTTTCTACAGTATCTAATTCCACAATTCTGGTCAGTTTGCCATAGAAAAGATAGGTGATCAAGGAGCTCTAGACATAGAGACATTGGCGGTCATTCTGACCCTGGCGGTCAAAGACCGCCAGGGCGGAGGACCGCGGGAGCACCGCCGACAGGCCGGCGGTGCTCCAATGGGGATTCCGACCGCGGCGGTAAAGCCGCGGTCGGACCGGCAACACTGGCGGGCTCCCGCCAGTGTACCGCCGCCCCATTGAATTCTCCAAGGCGGCGCAGCTTGCTGCGCCGCCGAGGGGATTCCGACCCCCCCTACCGCCATCCAGGGCCGGGATCCGGATGGCGGTAGGGGGGGTCGCGGGGCCCCTGGGGGCCCCTGCAGTGCCCATGCCACTGGCATGGGCATTGCAGGGGCCCCCGTAAGAGGGCCCCTAAATGTATTTCACTGTCTGCTGCGCAGACAGTGAAATACGCGACGGGTGCAACTGCACCCGTCGCACAGCTTCCACTCCGCCGGCTCGATTCCGAGCCGGCTTCATCGTGGAAGCCTCTTTCCCGCTGGGCTGGCGGGCGGTCTGAAGGCGACCGCCCGCCAGCCCAGCGGGAAAGTCAGAATTACCGCCGCGGTCTTTCGACCGCGGAACGGTAACCTGACGGCGGGACTTTGGCGGGCGGCCTCCGCCGCCCGCCAAGGTCAGAATGAGGGCCATTATGTAGTAACATTCCACAAGAGGCAGCCTTTAATGTGTAGATTTGTTCCTGTATAAGCACCTGAGAGATTAACATTTATCACTGAATGCCTTAACATTGTCCTCCAAGAAAACATGTTTGAATTGGGGGAAGATCTTTATTAGCAGACAAAGGGAGTCAGCATGGGTGCTTCATGCTTGCCAAGCATAGCTAATAACTTCATGAGTAATTTTGAAGATAAACACATTCATAATGAACTTGCCGCCTTTTTGTTAATCAGTCAGAACATGGTTAAGTTATATCAATGACATTTTTGTCATTTGGGGAGGAGAACAAGAGGAACTGAAGGAGTTCATTGAATGTCTTAATTTATGCGCCCAGATTCTGAAATTTACAGCCAACAACAGCAAACAACAAGTCAAATGTTTGGACATAAGGATTCGACAAAGAGCAGGCAAATTGGAAGTGGATTTATTTGTAAAACCAAAAGCTCAGGAACACCCTTCTCCACATGAACAGCTTCCATCTCAGGAACTAAAAACAAAGTATCCCTTTTGGTCAGTTCCTAAGATTAAGGCCTAATGGCACCCATCTTGGAGATCACGATAAGAAGGCATTTACAATGAAAGAGAGATTTTATCACATATGGGTACCCGAAGAGACTTGTAAGAGAGACTTACAAAAGAGCAAGATTTTATGATAGAGAACATCTTTTGCATGAAGAACATCAACAAATTGATCCCAAATGTATATGCATAACCAGACAGTTGGTGCTTATTGAAGGGGTATACCAAATTATCAACTCCAACTGGCATATCCTCTGTAGTGATTCTGAAAATAACATCAAAATTCCAAAACATATGTTTGCACATCATCAAAATAATTTTTTTAAGGACAAGATTGTGAGATCACAGATTCCTACTCAAGGTAAGCTGGTTCAGAAAACCATTGATGGTAGATATCCTCTTAAAGGGAACCATAAGTGTGGCCCATGTATGGCTTGTGACAGTGCTATTGACAGGGAGAGTTATGTCCTGTAGGAAGGTAGCCTCTTTCTAGCCTTGTTACCCCCACTTTTGGTCTGTTTGTGAGTATATGTCAGGGTGTTTTTACTGTTTCACTAGGACCTTCTAACCAGGGCCCAGTGCTCATAGTGGAAATCCTATGTTGTCAGTGTGTTTGATATGTGTCACTGGGATCCTCCTAGACAGAACCCCAGTGCTCATAGGTTTGTGGCCTATATGTGTTCCCTGTGTGGTGCCTAACTGTATCACTGAGGCTCTGCTAACCAGAACCTCAGTGTTTATGCTCTCTCTGCTTTTAAAATTGTCACTGCAGGCTAGTGACTAATTTTATCAATTCTGTTTGGCACACTGGAACAGCCTTATAATTCCCTAGTATATGGTACCTAGGTACCAAGGGTATTGGGATTTCAGGAGATCCCTATGGGCTGCAGCATTTCTTTTGCCAATCATAGGAGCATTTTACACTGCACTTAAGTAACTTGTAAGTCACCTATATGTCTAACCCTCACTTAGTGAAGGTTAGGTGCAAAGTTACTTAGTGTGAGGGCACCCTGGCACTAGCCAAGGTGCCCCCACATTGTTCAGGGCAATTTCCCCAGACTTTGTGAGTGCGGAGACCCCATTACACGTGTGAACTACATATAGGTCAATACCTATATGTAGCATCACAATGGTAACTCCGAACATGGCCATGTAACATGTCTAGGATCATGGAATTGTCACCCCAATACCATTCTGGTATTGGGGGGTCAATTCCATGCATCCCCGGGGCTCCAGCATAGAGCCCGGGTACTGCCAAACTAACTCTCCGGGGTTTTCTCTGCAGCTACCGCTGCTGCCAACCCTCAGACAGGTTTCTGCCCCCATGGGGCCTGGGTGGCCCAGCCCCAGGAAGGCAGAACAAAGGATTTCCTCTGAGAGAGGGTGTTACACCCTCTCCCTTTGGAAATAGGTGTTAAGGGCCTGAGAGGAGTAGCCTCTTCTGGCCTCTGGAAATGCTTTGAATGGCACAGATGGTGCCCTCCGTGCATAAGGCAGTGTACACCGGTACAGGGATCCCCCCAGCCCTGCTCTGGCGTGAAACTGGACAAAGGAAAGGGAAGTGACCACTCCCCTGACCAGCACCTCCCAAGGGGAGGTGCCGAGAGCTCCTCCAGTGTCTCGCAGACCTCTGCCATCTTGGATACAGAGGTGTGAGGGCACAATGGAGACGTCTGAGTGGCCAGTGCCAGCAGGTGACGTCAGAGACCCCTCCTGATAGGTGCTTACCTTTCTCTGTAGCCAATCCTCCTCTGAGAGCTATTTAGGGTCTTTCCTGTGGGCTTCTCATCAGATAACGAATGCAAGAGCTCACCAGAGTTCCTCTGCACTTCTCTCTTCGACTTCTGCCAAGGATGGACTGCTGACTGCTCCAGGACACCTGCAAAACCGCAACAAAATAGCAAGAAGACTACCTGCAATGTTGTAGCGCCTCATCCTGCCGGCTTTCTCGACTGTTTCCTGGTGGTGCATGCTCTGAGGGCTGTCTGCCTTCACCCTGTACTGGAAGCCAAGAAGAATTCTCCCGTGGGTTGACGGAATCTTCCCCCTTCTAACGCAGGCACCAAACTTCTGCATCACCGGTCCTCTGGGTCCCCTCTCATCCTGATGAGCGTTGTCCCTGGAACACAGGAGCTGGGTCCAAGTGTCCCCGACAGTCCAGTGGCCCTTCTGTCCAATTTGGTGGAGGTAAGGCCTTGCCTCCCCACACCAGACAGTAATCCTGAGTACTGCACAAAGTGCAGATGCTAGGGCTTCTGTGTACTTTTGCAAGACTTTCTTTGTGTACAGCCTAGCCCAGGTCCCCAGCACTCCGTCCTGCAGTGCCCAACTCGCTGAGTTGGACTGCGACTTCCTAGGACCCTCTTTTGTTGTGCTGAGATGACTGCCGTGCTCAGTTCTTCTGAACACCTGTTCAAGTGCTTCTGCGGGTGCTGCCTGCTTTTGTGTGGGCTCTCTGTATTGCTGAGCGCGCCCTCTGTCTCCTCTTCCAAGGGGCGACCTCCTGGTCCATTCTGAGCCCTGGCAGCACCCAAAATCTTCAAACACTACTCTTGCAGCTAGCAAGGTTTGTTTGTGGTCTTTCTGCGTGGAAACAACTCTGCATCCTCCAGCACGCCGTGGGACATCTTCTGACCAAAGAAGAAGTTCCTGGCACCTTCCCTTGTTGCAGAATCTTTGGCTTCTTCCACCCAGAGGCAGCCCTTTTGCACCTTCATCTGGGGTTTAGTGGGCTCCTGCACCTCCTGGACACTTGCGTGACTCTTGGACTTGATCCCCTTCCTTTACAAGTCCTCAGGTGCAGGAAGCCGTCTTCAGGGCTTTGCACTCAGTTGTTGTCTTTGCAGAATCCCCTATCTCAACTTTACTGTCTTTCTGGGATAGTAGGGTAACTTTACTCCTACTTTTCAGGGTCTTGGGGTAGGGTATCTTGGACACCCTTAGTGTTTTCTTACACTCCCAGCAACCCTCTACACACTACACTAGGCCTGGGGTCCATTCGTGGTTCGCATTCCACTTTTGGAGTATATGGCTTGTGTTGCCTCTAAGCCTATTGTCTCCTATTGCATTCTATTGTGTTCTACAGTGTGTGCACTACTTTTCTAACTGTTTACTTACCTGATTTTGGTTTGTGTTTGGTTTGTGTATTTTACTTACCTCCTAAGGGAGTATATCCTCTGAGATACTTTTGGCATATTGTCACTAAAATAAAGTACCTTTATTTTTAGTAACTCTGAGTATTGTGTTTCTTGTGATAAGGTGCTATATGACATAAGTGGTATAGCAGGAGCTTTGCATGCCTCCTAGTTCAGCCTAAGCTGCTCTGCTATACCTCTATCAGCCTAAGGTGCTAGAACACTACTAATCTACTAATAAGGGATAACTGGACCTGGCACAAGGTGTAAGTACCACAAGGTACCCACTATAAGCCAGGACAGCCTCCTACATGTCCAGAATAGATATGCGATACAGTTGAGAACGTTCACTCACTTTAAGACTACGAATATTATATACTTACTTATATGTCCATGTGGTCATAGCTTTGTAGGTGGGACAGGCCAGAGTCTCTCTATCTATATTAAGGAGCACAGAAATGTGGTGAAAACATGGAAATTAAATGCCCCTATGGTAAAGCACTATCTGGAGAAGGGACATCAGCCGGAAAAAAAGAAATGACTAATAATACAAAAGATTATAGTCAAAGAAGGTATGGACCAAGTTTAGAGAAGAAAATTGAGAGACGTCTTCTGGATATTTACATTAGAAACTTACATTTAGAGTTTGAACAGTGAAATGCCCTGGGAGCATGTGATTCGATATAGCCGCTAGAATGAGAATATGGGAAAAGCTCAAGTAGGTGTATAGATTTGATAGGAACTGACCCCACAGTTTTCACATAGAGGTGTGATTTACCAACAGTGCCTGGAGTGTCTAGGCTATGCTTTTATATCCACGAGTGTCAGGTCGACATGGAGTTAGAAAGATTTATTTCTTAATGATAGTAGACTCTCGCTGGGTTGTCATGCATAGGTGAGGTTGACCAACAGTGCCCGTATTGCTTTGACAATGCTTTTAGGTTGACATGGAGTTAGAAAGGTCTATTTTTTAATGGAGACCTACTCCAAGATGGTCGAAGGAGGAATATCTTTGAATACGGCAGGTATGCTGCAGTAAAACTGAAATAGTCACAGGTTCCGTAGGCACAGGGATTCAGGGGCAAAGATGTGAGAGGAGTACTGTAATAAGTGCCGCTTGAAGATGGTTGCGGCAGGAATACATTGCAAGATGATTGCTTTGCTACATTTGAATTCAGGCATTCAGGCTGCTCCGAGATGGCAATGGTAGTAATACACTGAAAGGAGGCAGATGCGCTCTAGCTTATTTGAGAGATCAGTGTACTTAAGATACATGGATTCGGCCCCCAAGAAGAGCATGGAAACGGAGACTGTTGTTTTTAGTGCATGCAGCTTTTGAATGGGGAAGACATACAGTGGTGTACAGGTAAGAAGTTGCGAGATATGGAGCATGCTAAGATCAGAGCCTACACATATTGTTGCGATTCTTTAGAGATTCTAACTCTTAACTGTGTCGGAATGGAGATCAAGGACTTCCTGGTTAAGCAGATGATTGTTGGGGAGTGACATGTAGTAGACCCTGCGGACAGAGTTATTTTAACGGTGGCATGAAAGAGTTGGGAGAGATTTCTTGGATAAGAGGAGAGAGGAATGTGTAACTCAGGACACTGACCCCTCCGTTGTTTGTATCTTCTAGTCTGCCCAGAGATTACATAGCCACCATCTTCCAATTAGAAGGTGTTCCCGTGGTAAGAAGTAACTTAAGGACTGTAAAGATTGATCAGGTAGAGAGAGAACTACCACAGCCCTCCCGTTACATCCTAACATTAGGGCAACAGTTACACTTATCATGTCATGCATGTTTGTTCCACATTTCTGCAGCTTGGACCTAATTTGGATCTAACTGAACCGCCTTTTATACATCCACCTTTGCGGGTAGGCAACTGAATGATGCATTGTATATAGTGTAACGGTAGGATTACACAGAGGAGGTGTTAAGTCATGGTATAGTATGTTCACATGGGAGGTGATAATTGTTGACTCTTTGGGATAAAGGGTAGCACAGAATGGGTTTTTAATCACTAAAGAGCATGCTCACATTGGATGTGAAAATTGGTGTCTCTATGAGATTAAGGGTTTTTTGTGTCAATGGAGAAGGTGTTCATTTAATTTAAGGAGTTTGTTGCAGGTGGGTGTTCCCTATAATGAATGATTTTGGCGACATATATGTTGATATTATATGTAGTGCCGCTCAGTTGGTTTGATGTTGTGTTTACAGGCCTCTGGAAAGAGAGCATGGTCTTGAACAGGTGGCATTCCTGAAGAAGGTGTTTTTTGCCGAGTTGAAGATATGCAGACATTTAATTAAAGACTTAGTAGTATTGTAAAGGAAGATATTGAATCAAAGCAACAGTAGTATTGGAAGAACAAATTGTAGTAAAAACATAATGGTTTTTGATGTGTTCCCAATGAAAATAAGAATTCATAAAAGAATATAAAGATGAAAGTATTCAAGACAAAGCTTGGTATTAATATAAGAAATGCAAAATTGTTTTCAGTTTGTGGACGAATGGGTGTATAGTTTTGGATGCATGAGGTATGATGAGGTATGTGTTACGAATATTCAAATGATTGTTTTTAAGGTTGAAAATGTATGCTTCTTTGAAGATCTGCATTCAAGGACAGATTGCCTGGTCATGTGAAATTTATTAAAATGTTCTTAATAACTGTACATGAACTTGCAGACATAGGCCCTCATTCTGACCTTGGCGGTCTTTTCGCAAGACCGCCGAGTTACCGCCGCGGTGAAGACCGCCGACCGCGGCGGTATGCCGCTGTGCGCATTCTGACCGCTGGGAGCGTTCCGCCGGAAAACCGCCAGCAGCCACACTGGCGGTCGGCGGGAAAGTGGAGACTGGTCAACCTCCACCGCCACGCCAGCAGAACACTGCCCACAGAATTACGACCCACATTTCTGTGTGGCGGTCTTCTGTTGGCGGTCTTCTGTTGGCGGTCACCTCCCCATGGCTCCCGTCGCCTCCCGGAGGACCAACGCACAAGGTAAGTTGACCGTCCGTGAGGGGAGGGGGTGGGGGGGTGTTGTGTGATGTGGGCGTGCATGGGGGTGTGCGTGTGAGTGTGTAGAGGGGGTGTGTGAGTGCGTGTATGCGGGCGGGGGGTGCTGCTGTGTCTATGGGTAATGTGTGCTGTTCGGCAGGTGCGCATGTCTGCATGTATGTGTGCGGGTATGTGTCCCCGTTGTGTATGTGTGTGTAGGGGGTGTGTATATGTGCATGTTGGGGGTGTGTGCATGTCGGGGTGCATGTATGTGCATGTCGGGGTGGGGGTGGGGAGGGGGTTCGTACCACCTCTGGGGGGAGGCAGGGGGGTGGAGGGTGTGGGGGGAGGACTCGGGTGGGTAGTGGGGGGTGGGGGAGACCCCTATCAGTGCCAGGGAAGGAATTCCCTCGCCCCGATAGTGCTTACCGCCATGGTTCGCACGGCGGTTCCCGCCCGCAAGAAACCGCGGCGGTAGGCAGGGTCATAATACCCTTGGCGGTCTTGGGACGACCGCCGGGCCGGAGTGCGCAAACTCCAGCCCCGCGGTCATGACCGCCGTGGCGGTCGGAGTGGAGAAGTGGCGGTCGGTCGCGGCGGGGACCGCCGCGGTCAGAATGCCATTTTTAATACCGCCGGTCTGTTCGCGGTCCGACCGCCGTCTCTCCGCCGACCGCCAGGGTCAGAATGAGGGCCATAGTTACCATTTGAGCTGTACATTTATATGTATATGGGAGATTTATGAGCCGAATTGGAAAGAAAAGGTTGCCAGGAAATGTTGTTTCTATCTTTAGTCTGAGTAGAAATGAATATGTCACTGTGAGGTCTGACACAGCATGGAGAGTCATCTTGCTCACCTGGAAAGGACTACATTCAGCCTTCATAGGAATGAAGACTGCAGAACATAGGGCCAGATGTACAACCGTATGTTTTGCGCCTCGCAGTTTGCAACTCATTGGCAAGTTAAAAATTGCGAGTCGTAAAACCAAATGCACAACAGTGTCAATGACACTGTTTGTGATTCCCAATGGGTTCACAAATAACCTACCTCATCAATACTGACAAACAAAGATACACTGTTCCAAGATAGAGAAAAGAGAACACAGGGAAGTCCTATTGTTTTAAGCAAGAACCCTCACACTTCCCATGGATGTCATGCATCATCATTGGGCCTGCTCCTCGTCAGACAGGCACTGCAATGTCTGACGGGCATCCCACAAGTGGGCCTCTTTGCCAGAGATCTTTTCTCAATAATATGGTGCCATTAAACAAAAATATAGGTACGGGAGGAATAGGAGAGAAAAAAAGGAAAAAGATAAAATTAGCTCAAAACCCAAATATAGAACAATGAATTTATTAATTTAAAGTGGGTATTGGCCAAGGTTAAAATAACAAGGAGAGTGGGGAATGAGGTAATGCTCACTCACTCTTTAAATCGCATAGGAAAGCAAGGGGCGGGAACTGCCTAGCAACCCCTTCAGTAGATCAACATGTTTCCCGTCTCAAGGGTCCAAGCGGATGCAGTGATGCTTCTTCAGAACCAGATAGCTCAATACTTCTCCTTTATTTTACATATAGACCTCAATCAGTCTAAAACTGTCAGTTTCAATGTCTCCGGTCACTTACAAAAGTCAACTGCACATCAGGCTAGTCACATGTGAAAGTCATAGGAGATGGCCCATCCCCCTAGGAACAGGTATCACTAGCAAAGGTTGTTGTCCCCACTCCATTTTGTGCCCTATATGCTGTGGTTTTTACTTCCTGGGCTCATGTCACAGTTCCTTTGTGGTCCCTCCCTGCCCCGGGTACTCTAAGTCATGCTTCCCTTGTGGCGCCTTCCATTCTCAAGTACTCCATGATTCCCCTCCCAGGTAGCCTGAACCATTTACCCTCCTGTTCTGTTGCTATGCGTGTTTAGTATATTTTGCACCTGCAGATTATCACATGTCTTGTTAGGATAAGTATGCTTCCTTGGTGAATCATTGACCTCTCCCATCATGCACTAGGGTTCCATTATACTTCTTAATTGCTCCCATTTGCTGTTTGCCCCTGCCACCTGCAAGGTCATATATCCGTTGTACTTAACACATTATTTTCCCCAGGTTCATTGGAAGTTTCCACGCTGCCACATGAGACTCGTGCCTTTCTGGAACACTCTTCCAGTATAAATACCCCCTCTCAACCTGCATCCATGCTTGGACTCATTCCCGTCCTGCACAAGCAACACCTCTGTATTCTCCTTCCAAGTTGCCCGGATCTTCCAGCATTCCAATCCTGGTCACACTTTGCCCTTACACTCAACTCTTTGGTCACCTAGAACTTCCAGCACTCAAGTCTTCCAAGCCTTCCTGATGATTCCATGACCCCGGCTTCTGCAATGCTTCTTGTGTCTTCCTTGTGAAATACGATTCCTCCTCCTCTTGAGCTTCTTGTTGCCTTCGGATTCCAGTTAAAGTACTAGAGAAGACAAAGGACCTCATTATGGCCTTGATGGTAAATACCGAATACCGTCATACTGACTGCCACCAGCATACCACTGTGGAGGCGGACATCGGTCCTCCACAGTGTGACATAGACATACAAACAGCACAACCACAAATCCACCAGACCCACTGAACGTGATAAACTGTTGGTACTACAAACCATACCTTTATGCCACCAACACTACGCCCTCCTAATAATGACCCACCAATCACCACAGAGGACATTCAAAGACGGTAAACCATTGGCGGTGAACACTGCTGCGTAAGATAAGGCCACCCAAAGAAAAAACAAGACAACGTTGACCAGAACAAAAACCTCACACCTGACATAATTAGACACACCCCACACACCCACCAAGAGCACCATAAAGCACACACCCACATCACCCACAATCCTTTGCTAACACAAAAAGACCGCAATAGTTAGCCACACAAATCACAGAGACAACTTCACACACACACATCAGAACCACCCATTCATCCATCACACATCACACACCCCACCACATTACTCAACACCCTATGCACAACACATACCACACAACACCTATTTCCCACAAAGACACCCCCGTTTCACTGATGAGGAGTTGCGGGTCATGGTTGAGGAAATATTCAGGATAGAACCACAGCTGTTTGGAGCACAGATCCAGCAGCTCTCCATTACCAGGAAGATGGAGCTATGCGTAGAATCGTGGACTAGGTGAACGCCATGGGATAGCATCCACGAACAAGGGTCGACATCAGGAAGAGGTGGAATGACCCATGGGGGAAGGTGCATTCCATAGCAACAAGGCACCAGCTCACCACCCAGAGGACAGGAGGTGGACCCCCACCTCCTCCCCCACAGCTGACAGCATGGGAGGAGCAAGTCTTTGTAATCCTGCATCCTGAGGGACTCACTGGAGTTGCCAGAGGACTGGACAATGGTGAGTCAATATTTAATACCTATCCCCCCCATACCTGCATGCCACCACCACCCCTCACCCTGACTCCCATCACTCCACTCCATCCCACACAGTGCAGCACCACAATTAACTAACCTAAATGCCAAGCCCTGCTTGCCATACCCACTGCATGCACATCCCTTTCAGCCCTGCATGTACACCCACCACCAATGCATGCACAGCATGGAGAACTAACAATCCCACAATACATCACCAGACACAAACAAAGGTGGCAGGGCAACAGCAACAATATAGGGCAAACTAGGGATGCTGAATATGTCACAGACATGTAGCATAATATACCACTTACATCCCAACAGGTGACCCAGCCAATCTCAGTGGCGGGAGGTGCCACGGCTACCCAGTCCCCCATCAGAAGATGCCCCCAGTTATGAAAGCAACTCTGGAGTTCTGGATCTGGGTGAACTCCCTGGCCCATCAGGGAACACTGGTCAGTCGGATACCCAAGCCTACACCCAGTTCACCACAGAGCCTCCCCCTCAGTATCCTACACCACAGCTGCCACCCAAAGTCCCCAGACCTCTGTCCCCAGGACACGTCAATCAGCAGTGTGCCCACATGTACAGGGACCCCAGTCCACACCTCACAGGCAAGACAATGAGGGTCCAGGGGTCAGTGGCAGTGGGCACAGCATTCAGGGGACACAGGCACTAGGGACACTCGGAGGACAACTGTGCACCATTGGGAGGACAGACCCAGGGAACTGACTGCCCAGGAGGTACTCACTAATGTCCTGGGGGCTTACCAGCAATCCCAGGGCAAGATGGTTCAGGTGATAGATATCATGCAGAAGAACCATCAGCTGCAGGAGGAACACCACCAGGAGATCAAGAAAGAATTGCAGACCCTCAACACCACCCTGGTCTCCATAGCAGGGGTGCTGGGTGACATGGCCAAAACCATGCGGGAGTACACATCACACCAGCGGGCCCCTTCCACTAGCCAGTCAAGTGACCAGCCCTCCACATCTGCTGCAGCTAGTGGACAGGAGGCCCTGCCACAGGACCCACAGGCCACCAGCACCCCTTCCCCTGCAGAAGGTGAACCACCCCGCAAATGTTCCCTGCAACCCAGACAGACACCAGAGACAATTTCCAAGACCAAAACCTCAGCCAGAAAATGAGCTTGTCCTGAATGTGCCCCTTGTGTTCCACTGTGTCATCTTGTCCACTTTGAACTGATATTGCTCCCCTTCTTATGGCCACTTGGACAGTGGACCTGTGCTACAACCGGACTGGGCCACTACCATGGACTATTTCCAACTATAACCCCCACTCTATTGCACATCCGTTGTAGAACAATTTTCAATAAACACCCTTGGACACAACATGAGTAATAGTGCTTTATCTGCAGGTGATGTACAATGTAACAAACTTTTAATGAACTGCATGATCCTGTGTAAATGTTCAGTAACATGTTGACCCATCCAACAAATGTGTCTCATCAGTCTTTACACATCACAGCAGTACACTGTTGGAACAACACCAACATCTGCAATAAGTGAAGATATAGGTGACAGGTGGGATGTAAAGGGAATGACTGGCATCATGCTGCAGTCACACAGTACAACACTAAAATGTAGAACTGCTTAGTTCAACAGTCTTACCTGAGTGTCATTGGACATACTGCTGGATCAAATGTGACCTGTTGTCCACATCCCCCCTCCTCTTCCTCCTCCTCACTGTCCTCAGTGTCCACTGCTTCCACAGTTGCATTGTCACCCCCCTCCTCCTGCAAATAGGGTACATGCCGTCTCAGGGCCAAATTGTGCAACATGCAGCACACAACAATGATTCTGCAGACCTTCTCAGGGGAGTAGCATAGGGATCCACCTGTCAGATGGAGGCACCTGAACCTAGCCTATAGGAGACCGAAGGTCCTTTCTAAAATCCTCCTGGTACACCCCTGGGCATCATGGTGCCTACTTTCAGCCCCTGTTCTCGGATTCCTAACAGGGGTCATGAGCCAGGACAGGTTTCGGTGGCCGGAATCACCTGCAAGAAGTAAGGGACACACATTAGCCCTGCACAGTGGCATGGGCCATGACTCCTGAAGGCATACACTCACAAACATTGGGTGGGGACACAGGCTCACCAATTAGCCACACTCTGAACCTCTGTAGTTGTGCAATCAGCTGTGGGACACTGCTATTCCTCAGGGCAAGTGCATCATGCACCGACCCTGGATACTTGGCAGTGATGTGGGAGATGTACTGATCAGCCAGGCACACCATCTGGGCATTGAGCGAGTGGAAACTCTTCCAATTGCTGTACACTTGTTCATTGGCCCTGGGGGTCCTAAGGCAATATGGGTCCCGTTGATGGCCCCAATAAAATTAGGTATATGTCCCATTACATAGGATCTAGCCTTCACAGTGGGTAAATCATCTACATGGGGGAATGTAATGTAGCTGCACATGTATTTGAGCAAGGCAGACAAAATCCTTGCATGCACAATCGAGAACATTAGCTGTGACATCCCTGCAGCCAAGCTCACTTTCACCTAGAAAGAGCCTGTTGCCAGGAAATGAAGCACTGTGAATACCTGCACAAGAGGGGGGATTGTTGTGGTGCTACGGATAGCAGGTAGCAGATCAGGCTCCAATTGTGCATACAGCTCTGTGATTGCGGCCCTATCCATACGATAGGTGAGTATGATGTGCCAGTCCTCCAGTGTAGACAAGTCCACAAGGGGTCTGTCCCGGGGTTCTTGCCTCCTTCGATTCCTTCGCAGTGGTTGGTACCCAAGGGACCCAAATGTAAGAAAGTAGTGTCAACAGGAACCATGAACACACCACAGCAGTGTACCCAGAGCATGTTTGTATGTTGGGCACTGGAACTGAGTAGGTGAGTACATTCGACTACAATGACAGACTAATTAATCTGTACATGTGTACCAGCATTAGAAAATGGCACCCTCCTGTCCTCTATTCAGGGACAGGTAGAAGCGAGTTCACACCACTGGTGTTGACGTCATGGTGGAAGGTGATCCGCACTGTTGTGCAATTCCTCATTGGCTAACATGACCCTCTTTGGAGTATGGGAACCAATGATGATCAACGCCAGTGGTGACGGTGTTCACCACCACGGACGTGATCGCCATTTCCTTTCTATCACTTCACTTGATTCCTGACTTTCCACAGAATTACATCTCCACTGCGTGTGCTGCTGTGACCTGTGTCTGGAACCTGCCATGGCTCGTGCAACAGGGGAAAGGGCCCCAGCCTTCACATCTGAGGAGTTGGAGTGCCTTGTGTACAGGGTCCTACCCCAGTATGGCCAGTTGTATGGGCTTCCAGACCAACAGGTGAGTACACCATGGGTACATTGCATGTGACATGACTGCATGGAGATGTGTGTGTGTGCTGGCAGTGTGTCAGGTGGGGGCAGTATGGCTGGTGGCAGCGTCAATGCAGGGGTCCAGGTCATGTGTGTGCCTGAAGAGGGGAAATGCTTTTTGTGGGTCATATGTGTGACAGGCTGGATTGTCAGGTTCATGGTGTGCCGCCTTCTGTGTTTCCTCTGTAGGTCAGCGTCCATCAGAAGAAGGGATCGTGGCGTGCCATCGCCAAGGACGTGCAGACCTTGGGGGTCTATAGCAGGCGGAGCACTCATTGCAGGAAACAGTGGGAAGACCTGAGACACTGGGCCCGGAAGACTGCAGAGGCCCAGCTGGAGATGGCCTCCCAAAGAGGGAGGGGTGCCTGTCGGAACCTGACCCCCGATGGCCTGCATACTGGTTGTGGCCTATCCAGAGCTGGATGGGTGCTTGAGGGCATCACAGCAGCCACAAGGGGGTAAGTACAGTGTGTATGTCAACCATCTCTGTTGCCTGGCATGGGATTTGGGTACAGGGTACTAGTCAGTTGATGTTGCAATATGCCAGTTGAGATATTGCTGCGTCGTCCAGCTCAGGTTAATATGGTGTAAAGCATGTATTGGATAGCTAGGTAGGTGGCTTCCCATGTCAGGCAGGGCTTTGATGGTCCCAGTTGGCGTGTAGCTGGTAGTGTTTGGCTCCTACCTGCTGTGGTACTTAGCCAATGGTAAGCCAGTGTCGTCCATACTGCCCACTCTCAGTCTCAGTCTCAGTGTGTGATAGTGATGTGTCGACCAACTGTGCTATTGGTGCTGAGACTGACCCTGTGCTCCCTCTCTCTCTCCCCTCTCCTTTTGTCATTGTCTCCATGTGTGCATTAGCATCATCTGGCAATGGAGCAGGGGCACCGGCGAGTGAGGGAGCTGCAGCCCACGGGACCCAGGAGGCAGAATCGACTGACACCGAGGGGACCAGTGGGAGGGAGGGCAAGGGGAGCACATTGGTGGGGACAGGATGTGACACCACTGACTCTGATTCGTCCTTCGATGGGAGCTCCCTGGTGGTGGCGGACTGCCCTGGGACCACCCCAGCTACAGGTTCTACCGCCACCCCTGTTACCAGCACTACCCTCCCATTAGCCCCCCACAGAGTTGCCTGTGCCCACTCAACCAGGAGGGTGGGCATCTCATTCTCCCCAGGCACTTCAGGCCCTGCTGCCCTCACTGAGGAGGCTGTTGACCTCCTGAGATCCATTTCTGTAGGGCAGCCAACCATTGTGAATGCCATCGAGGGGCAGGCCTCCCAGATGCAGCAATGCAGTGCCTTCCTAGAGGGCATCCACAGTGGGTTGCGGGCCCTACAGAGATTGTTTCAGGCTCTGGCCTCTTCACTAATGACAGCCAGTGTCCCTGTTTCATCCATCCCTCCTTCAACTACCACTACCCAGTTCCAGTCTCCTCGTCCCTAACCCATCCCATGCACACATTCAGACAAACATGCTCCCAAAACAACACACAAGACTCGCACAGACATACACAAGCAGCACACTTTAGTCCACAAGCACTCACACAGCCAACAGACAGATACACACACAACATTATCCACTGCCTCCACTGTCTGCCCCCCTCCCCCTCCCTCACAGTCACATACTCACTCACACCTGCATGCACTGCATCAACAGTCCCAGATCCTGCCACCTGCACAGCCTTGCCGACACTCACCACAACAGCAGACCCACAGACATGTACCCCACACAACACATGCGCAGTCACCACTGCTACTACCTCATGCAGCACACACACCACATGTGAAGTCACCACCACCACCACCTCATGCAGCACACCCACCTCACTTGCAGACACTACCACAACATCCATCCACATGTCATGTTTGTCCTCCCCCAGCCTGTCTCCCCTTTAGTAAGACACACACGCTCACACTCAGAACCCCAACAGCAATTAATCTCACACATGCACATTCTCCATGCACCTGCACCCAAGTCCAGCACACCTCCTCCTCCTACAACCACTCCCTCTACTTCCACTCCCTCTACTTCCACTCCAACCCCTCCTCCCACATCCTGCCTCATTGCTCCTAAGAAGCTTTTCCTTGCCCGCCTTGAACCCTTCCCTCCCATTACTCCCCCTCCTGCCCATAAGAGGAAGGTCACACCACCCTAGGCCAGTATCTCAAGCACCCAGTCGGACACAGCTACACCCCTAAAGTCTCCAGCTGCCACTAAAGGGCACATGATTGAGAAGCAGGACCCCGCAACATGGACATTCCTTCCCCCCCAAACAGAGGGCTAAGGTGCTGCTACTCCCAAACAGACTGGCAAGACCATGGCACCACCTCCAAAACCCGGGACCAAGGAGGCCCCTACAAAGTCCCTGCCCAAGGAGGCCCCCCAAAAATCAAAGGCCAAGGAGCCCCCCAGAAATCAAAGGCCAAGGAGGCCCCCAGACATCCCAGGCCAAGGATGCTGTCCAGAAATCAAATGCCAAAGAGGCCACCCAAAAATCAAAGGCCAAGGACGCCCCCCAGAAATCAAAGGACAAGGAGGCCTCCCAGAAATCCTTGGACAAGAAGGCCCTTCAGAAATCCTTGGACAAGGAGGCCCCACTCAACATTGTGGCCAAAGAGCAGCATCCGGAACCAGAGGCCAAGGAGCAGCATCCGGAACCAGAAGCCAAGGGGCACCATCAATAACCATTAGGCAGCCAGCCCCCTCCTCATCCTGTGGGCATGAAGCCCCCTCCAGAACCAGTGGGCAGCCAGCCCCCTGCTCCTCCTGTGGGCAGGAAGCCCCATCCTCAACCTGTGGGTATAAAGTCCCCTCCAGAACCAGAGGGCAGCCAGACCCCTCCTCATCCTGTGGGAATGAAGCCCCCTCCAGAGCCAGTGGGCTAGAAGGCACCTCACAATGGGTTGCAATCCTCTACCCACCCCAGCCTCCTTCCCCCTGAGGTGCCTGCCCATTTCCAACATGATGCCCCTGAACAGTGGAGTCCTGATGTTGTTAGGAGTCAAGTTGGGGCTTGGACTGGCCTTTGGGCCTGCATTTATTTATTTCTGCAGTTGTGCATGTTTTTGCATTTTACATATTCATACAAAAGGAATACTGTGGTTGGAACTGTGTATGTGTCCTGCTTTTATTTACTCTGAGGTTCTGTTACTGTTTATTCCTGTGCATGTGCTTCTGGGTGTGTGGTGTGAGTTGTGCGTGTGTGTGTCACTCCCCCCTCTCTCCCACCCTTGTGTGCTAGGCAGCTGTAGTCACCATCGTCATCTTCTCCGGCGTTGGTGCTTCAGGATGGCATGGCGTGGCACAGCATCGGGAATACTGGCAGTTCAGGTTGCATGGCGGCCATGGACTCCTGTGTGTTTCTGGAGGTGAGTGGCTCCTTGTAAATAATGTGTTTCCACCAGGCTTTCGGTGTCGTTGCTACCATCCTGGATTTCGTGGCAGTGTGCTATGTCATAATATGGTGGGCGGATCCTTGTCTTCCGCTTGCCTATAGGTGACTACCACCGTGTTCGGTGTTCGTACCGCGCTAGCGGTTGGTATGGTACGTTAGCTGTCTATGGAAGGGATCACCGCAATGATCATAATTTGGTGGTCATTACTGCCAGCCTGTTGGCAGTGATACTGCCACATTAACCTTGATGTTCAGAATGCCGCCAGGGTCATAATGACCACCTAAGTGCTTTCCCTTCAGGTTATTGTACACTAATCCTTTAAAGTAGTATGCAGGCTTGACTGTCATTCTCTTCAAGACTCCAGACCAGTTCCTTCTCTGTAATTTTACTCCAGTGCTCCGTTTTTCTTCTTGCTCTGGACCCTCTCTCCAACCTTGGCGTTTGAACTGTTTTGCTTCAAGACTTAGATGGTCATTATAAATATGGCGGATGTGGGGCACCATACCGGCGGTGATGGTAAATACCGCCAGCTGGCATGGCGGCCCGCACTCACTGCCAGGGTGCCTCCGTCAGAAAGCCTGGCGGTGGTCAGCATCATCATCCGACAGGGCAGCGGTGCTGCCCCTCAGATAATGATCCCTCAGCCTCCAGCCTTTCATTGGCGGGTTTCCCCACCAGGGAAAGGCTGCTGGAAGGGGTGCATGGGGGCACCCCTGGGTAGCCCCTGCACTGCTCATGCACTTGCCATGGGCAGAGCAGGGGCCCCTGTGCAGTCCCCCATCGTGCAGGTCACTGCCCGATTGACAGTTTTGACCGCTGTGTTCATAATGAGGGCCTTAATTCTGTGTTTCTCCATTGAACAGACTTGTCAAGAAGAATATTCTTTTAGAAGCTACTGATATTTATATGAACTCTGTAACCTCCTGTTTGTGTTTCTAGCATACCTTGGGAGTGTCATTAACTCCAATCTATGTGTTGAGTGAAATCTTGGGTGTGCTAGTAACGCCAACCTTGTTCCAAGTCTAATGTAGTTCTGAATGTAACCTTGTTTTTAGCATACCTTGGGAGTTTATCAGAACTCCAGCCCATATACCATGAGAAACCTTGCTACTAGTATGCCTTGGGAGTGTCTCTAACTCAGTCTGTGTATCGAGTGTAACCTTGTGAGTACCAGTAACTCCAGTCTATTTTCTGACTTTACCTAGGGAATGCTAGAGGCTCCAAACAATAGTTCAAGTTTTTCCTCAAGAGTCTCGGAAGATTCTCATTCAAGAATATGGCCATTCTGCCCTTATGCCGTGATTTTGAAGAAACCTGTAAGTGCTGGTTATTAAAGCAGTGCATTGTAAACTGTGTAGAGGCTTGCTAGTGCATTGATGGTAATTTGCCTTTTGTTAGAAATTGCATTTCTAGTTGGCTAGGATATGCACCTAAGCCGGGTAAAACACACCACTTTAGTCAGGGCAAGTAAGTTACACAACCTGTGCTCACGCTGTGGTAGCTTGGAGCAGAACAGGCAGGTTTATCATCAGAGGCAATGGGTAAAGCGTTTTTGCAACACACTCACACAGCGGCACAATGAATATACCACAAAAGAGATACTACACAGGATTGTGTCAAAATATATATAGTATATCACAAACAGTCAGACCAAAAGCAACACAAATCACAAATACTGTGCATGTTATGCAAATACTGAGATAGTAATTTTTATCCTGGATAATGCAAGGTATAAAAAACACATATCACGTAGAGTAGTGCATGTAATGCCAATAAGATCAGAGAAAAGCACATGGATCACTAATCATCACCATAAGTACCTAAATCAAAGTGTGCTTGCTCTTCTACTGAGCTTTAAAGGGTAATCTAGAGTCTTCTTAACTGAGGCAAGTTCCTAGCAGCGATTCCACACCACGCTTGGGGCTGCCGATAAGGTTTCATCCTGCAATGGTACAACTAGGCCAGTGCCCCCAAGGTATGGCCAAAAAGGGGGTAAGGGTACACTGTAGCATTCAGATGAGAGGCTTTGCTTGGCCCCTCATGTGCAAAAGACACAGAGAAGCTGTCCATGAGCTTGGGGTGCAGCTGCAAGAAGCACAGGACATCTTCGAAGGAGGGTGAGGAGGCTCCAGCAGGACCTCAGAGGTCCGACCTCCAGATCTCTGCCTTCTTAAGAACCGATGACAGCTAAGCCACCTGCAAGGGAGCGTGGGATCTGGTTTCCTCCTGGAAGCACAGCATTCCTCTGGCAATATGCAGTTTGTAGAGCCAGCAGTGTCTGTTTACAAATCTCATGCAGTGTCCAAAAACATGGGGTCAGAGCGCCTGAACCTATACTCAAAATTGTCTTTGGTCAAAGGGTGACTTTAAAGTGCACGCAAATCCTTTCAAACCAGCCCTGGCTCCAGACATTCAGTGAGGGGTAAATCAGCCCTTTGTGTGAGGGCAGACCACAACCTATTAGCATATGAGTCTGAACCACCTGTCCCTCTCCCAGACCAGGAAGACCATCAGTATGCAAATGAATGCAGATGTATCCCCTGTCACACCCAGCCCTTCCTCTGTTGTGGCTGTCTGGAAACTATGCACAAATTATAGCTGTCACCCAGGAAGCCAGAAGTGGATTGAAGTCAGGCTAAAAAGCACATAGAGTTATAGGAACAGAGAAATGTCCACTTCCTAAAAGTGGCATTTCTAAGATTGTAATAAAAAATCCAAATACACCAATAGTAGAATTTATGACCACTATTCGAAACATACCAAACGAGATTAAGCGACTCATTTCTGATCAGGAATTACCACTTAAAAACATATAAGGGAATTTGAATGCTAACCTATGAGAGGAGCAGACCTCATAGCAGTGAAAAACGAAATAGGCTGTTTGTCACTACTAAAACATGCAGAACATACAAGTGCATGTCCTATCTTTTACATACAAAACAACAATACCCTAAACATAGGGCTACCAAGGACCTACCTATGTGTGACCTATATGTAAAAATGGGGAGTTTAGGGCTTGGCAAGTCATTTTAAATGGCAATTCAATGTGGCAGTAAAGTGCACACATAGGCCCTGTAATGGCAGGCCTGAGACAGTTTTTGGAAGGCTACTTCAATGGGAGGCATAAACAGGGCTCCGCAGTTTGGACTTGGTGAGTGTGTGTTGGCTAGTTCACAGAAGAGAGTGAAGCGAAACATAATCCCCAGTGTTATACGTATGTGATGTTTGTCAATGTTGTTTCTGGTTTACATTAATTAAGACTCATCACCTTACTCATAAACCAGTCTTTGATACATCTGTCAATATGTTGCTGCACCAGGTCGGATAATGCTAGTCTATGGTGGATGCCAACAACTGCATAAAGCAAGGCTTTCCAACCTTGTTTATCCTAGCTGGACCCCGCGGTCTCTGTGCCATTTCCCTTGCTGCCAGCTCCTCCTGCTAAGGCGCCCCACTCCTTCAGCACAAGCCTCTGAATCGAGCCAGATGCCTGGCCCTCTGCTGGCATCTGCTCAACTTCTTTGGCACCCTAGTTTTGTGCAGGCTAGTGTAATATTATATATTTGCTGGTTAGTCTTGTATTATATTGTAGAGTTATTTAGTTGTGGCTAGTCTCATGGTTAGCCTTGAGTGTTTTTCTCTTCATTTTTGAGCTTTTTCTCATTACCCTCTGCTGTGCTACTTTCCCATCAATTTTGACTCCCCATGGGCCCTTGTCCTCACTACATGTTCAACCAAAGCAACAACATCATTAACATCAAACATACAGACATCCTCAACATTCCCATCACAAAAGCCACATACCCAAAGAATGGAAACATGCCTGAGTCAAGCCCCTCCTCAAAAAACCCTCTGCTAACCAAAATGATCTCAAGAACCACCACCAATCTCCCTGCGTCTCTTCCCAGCTAAGATCATTGAGAAAGCTATAAACCAGCAGCTCACCACCTATTTAGAAAACAATGAACTTCCCATTCTAAACCCAAGGAAATCAAATATGGAGTACACCAGGGGTCTTGTCTCAATCCCACCCTCTTCAAGGTCTACATGACCACCCGGGCCAGCATCATCAGGAACCATGGTCTGAAAATAATCTTCTACACAAGTGAGACTCAATTCATCCTCTGGCTATCCAAAGACATGCCCACGACAAAACACAGTTTCCACCTCTGCATGAACTCCATCGCCGAATGGATGAATGACAACCACCTCAAGTCATGCTCAACACTGACAAAAAAGAAGTCCTTCTGTTCAGAAACTCTGCCTCACCTGGGATGTCTCCTGGTGGACTGATCAGCTTGGACCACCCCTACATCCTCAAATGCTGCCAGGAATCTGGGGTTCATCATCAACAACAAACTCAGCATGGAGAAAAAGAACAATGCAGTCTCCGCCACCTGCTCCCTCACCCTACGTATGCTTTGGAAAATCTTCAAGTGATTCCCGATCACAACGAGAAGAACATTCACACATGCACTCATCACCAGCTGCCTTGACTATGGCAATACACTTTACTCAGGGATCTCAGCTCACCTCACAAAACAACTCCAAGTCATCCAGAACTCAGCCGCCACAATCATCCTGTACCTCCCAAGAAGAACTCATATTACTCCTCACCTAGGAACCTCCACTGGCTGCCTATGCACAAACGCTGCCAATTCAAGATCCTGACCTACGCATACAAGGCCCTGAACAACCTTGTCCCAACCTGCCATAACCACCAGCCAAACTTCTACCAACTCTCCAGACACCTTCCCTCATCAACACTTTCCCTCGCTTTTACCCCCTGCATCTGTCGCAGCTCCTACTGGGGTCGTGCTTCTCCTTCCTCACAGGCAAAGCCTGGAACAGCCTCCCATCCAAACAGAAAACAGATTCTTCCCTCCACGAGTTCTGAAAGGGCCTCAAGACCTGACTATTTGACCAGAGCTTTGCAGCAAACAGTGCCTGGATGCCCTCACCTGTGACGAGTGAGCTATACAAATCCACTGATTGATTGATTGATTGGTCCTAGCTACAAACAGATGGTGGCCACCTGGGGGATGCCAAATAAATATTTTGGTTGCTGCAGTTTCTCTGAGAATGATATTGCTTCTGAATCAGTTGAAATCCAAGTCTTTAAGCTAAGCATTCCAGAGTGCGAACATATTTTCCTTTTTAACAGCAACACAAGATAAAAAGGATTGAACTATCCTGATCAACTGTAACAAAACATTGGATAATGACTATGAGCATTTGCAAAATGGAAAGTCATAGAAGTGAATTATTTCAGCCCAGGTTCCTGCCCAGGCACGCGACTGAGAATGGCCCCTTTAGCCTCTGGGACACTGACCTTAGAATGACAGATGAGGTGGCAAAAAGCCTGTTTGTCGGTGAAGCTAGACCTCTACACAGTCTTTAACACTGGAAATTACAATGTAATTTTAAACAGACTGCCCTTAGTAGCACTTACGGACAACCATAATGTGGCCTGGTTCCTGTTATTTCTAACAGTTGTAGGATAAAGGTTGAATTCTTGGTGTTCCAATATGTTTTTCCATTTTGAAGTGTTCCTCGGAGATGATCATCAATTTTCCTCTTGTTATATTTATCTGAAACTGATATTTACCATCTTTCACGATAATTTGTTTTATGCAGTCTTATGATACTCAGTTGCATTTGATGTTGTATAAATGCCCTATTTCTGCCCTCCAAAACATTTTTAAACCAGGTAAATACTAGATGGGCCATAACAATAACATCTACAGTTGAATAGTACCAACTTGGAATAGATTATAATTTGAGACTAAAATAATATATTGTGTAAAGTAGTTCAATCCCACGTCCTTTTAGACCAACACATAATTCCGACAGTGAAGATCAAGAACTAGGGTGTAGTCTTTAAATTCAGTTTGTCACTTGACCAACACATTTCTTCGGTAGTGTTTCTTACAACTAAATCAACTAAAGCATATAGTGCACCTATTATCCATTAAGGATGACAGAAGTGGCTGTGAGTGGCCTCCAAGAGAATTAATTTTCTATGAAGGCAGATGTGCCAGCCAGTCCTCCCCTGATTCACCTGCAAATAGTACAGAATGCAGAAATCCAGCTAGTCTCAAGCCTCAGGAATCTAGGCTATATTCTTTAAACAGCAGTCAAAAGAGCTTTAGACTGGCTGCTGATTAAAGAAAGAATATTTTTACATTAAGTTGCATGTTCAAAGGGCATTTATGATTTGGCCCCATCCTACCTTCTCAGCTGTATTCACCCGTACCTTACGGCCAGGGATTTAAGAAGTTCTCATCTTCATCTGGTTGACATTTTCACTTTAAGGTGATATTTAGATGTAGATGTTTCTCCTTCTAAGATTCTAACTCCTGGAATGTGCTGCCATTTGACATTATGCAACAGAAGCGCATCTTGCCTTTTAGAAAAAAAAAACGTATAGCCTATCTTTTTCATTAAGTTAGTCATCTTATTGTGAATTCCACTGGAAAATATATTGATCACTTCTAAGTCTTTCCCAGGGAACCCCGATGCTGGCATTCTGGAAAGGAATTGTGACTAAAGGAGTAGAAGAAATTGAAACTTTAACAGAACATATCTTGGGGGAAAATCTGCTACAGTCTCCACAGAGAAAAGTACCATAAAATCTGGAAATGTAATTTGGCATTTGCCACGAGAATTGTGTTTCTAAGACAAACAAGCATTTGCAATGCAATAGGTCTCGCATGTGCTTGAGTTAGAACTATTGCCGTTGTAAATTCATAACTGGACTTTTCTTGTCACATAAATTGGTCAACCCTGCCTCATAATTTGGTATTTTCCTGCCACATAAGTGCTCCTGCAAATAACTAAAGCACTTCTATTTACCTTCTTCCTCTATCTGCATCCAAAAAGTGAAAATGTTGCCATTTAGCATCCTAATATAAATCTGCCATGCTAATTTTAATAGACTACCAATGTCACTACCCCACCATCAGAGCTGCTGGCTGGCTAACACAATCCCCCCCAAAAATACACAAGACAGCCACAGAGGAGTAACAAGAGAAATAAACTAGAAGGGTCACCCAAACATATCAAGAGTGTTCAAACATAGTGTAATAAGGATGTTAAGTTGGTCTGACTCATGGTCATAATTGTAATAAGGAGAGAGTAATAAAACATATACAATCATCATATAACCCCAGTAAAAACTTTTTCAGAAATAAACTTTTGGCATTAGACTGTAATTACAAATCAAGCACTGCGAGCTAAAGGGTTTAAAAGTGGCTGTACATATATTAAAAATGCCTGATAAGGCTTTAGAATAATGGTACCTCTGTATTCCCATTGAACTGCACCAGCCGCGTGTAGCAAAGAAAAGATTTAGGCACCGGCACGTGATGGTTTACAAATTAAGCACCTCAAGCTAAAGGGGTTAAAAGTGGCTGTACATATATTTAAAAAGCCTGAGGTGGTTTTAGAATAACAGTGTCTCTGTATTCACTTGAACTGCAATAGCCGTGCGTTCTAAAGGAAAGCTTTAGGCACCGGCACAAGATTATTTACAAATTAAGCAGTGCGCTAAAGGTGTTAAAAGTGGCTGTACATATATTAAAAATGCCCGAAATGGCTTTAGAATAATGCTGCCTCAAGACTCACACTGAATGACACCAGCCGTGCTTTCCAAAGGAAAGCTTTAAGCACCTGCACATGGTTATTTACAAATGAAGCACTGTAAGAGTGAGCTAAAGGGGTTAAAAGTGGCTGTATATGTATTAAAAATGCCTGAAATTAGCCACTGCACTAAAGGGGTTAGAAGTGGCGGTCTATAAATTAAAAATGTCCAAGTATTCACATTGGACTGCAGCAGCAACGCGTTGCAAAGGAAATCTTTAAGCACCGGCATGTGATTATTTACAAATTAAGCACCTCGCTAAAGGGGTTAAAAGTGGCTGTACATATATTAAAAATGCCCGAGATGGCTACAGAATAACGCTGCCTCAGTATTCACATTGAACTGCAGTAGCCAAGCGCTGCAAAGGAAAGCTTTAGGCACCTGCATGAGATTATTTACAAATTAAGCAGCTCAAGAGTGAGCTAAATGCATTAAAAGTGGCTGTACATATATTAAAAATGTCCGAGATGGCTTTAGAATAATGATGCCTCAATATTCACATTGAAGTAGAACAGCTGTGCATTGAAAAGGAAAGCTTTAGGCACTGGCACCTGATTACGTACAAATTAAGCACTGTGCTAAAGGGGTTAAAAGTGGCTGTGCATACATTAAAAAAGGCCCGAGATGGCATTAGAATAATGCTGCCTCAGTATTCACAATGAACAGCAACAGCCGCGCGTTGCAAAGGAAAGCTTTAGGCACTGGTATGTTGTTATTTACAAATTAAGCATGAGTGAGCTAGAGGGGTTAAAAGTGGTTAAACATACCCAAGATGGCTTTAGAATAACACTGTGTCAGTATTCAAATTGAAATGGAGCAGCCACACGTTGCAAAGGAAAGCTTTAGGCACCAGAACATGGTTGTTTACAAATGAAGCACTGCGAGCTAAAGGGGTTAACAGTGGCTGTACATATATGAACAAGACAGACAGGTAGGAGCAGGAAGGTAGTGGAGGCTATCGTTATAAGGTAGTCCCTTATGCAGTTCAATGAGACCCTTGAGTGGTTGACGAAGTATACACCAAAACCAACAATAGCGTCGGAAGACAGAAGAAAACTCCAGTGGACTGAGCAAAGGTGTTGGTGACAAAGTCTCAAACCAATGGTTGAAAGAGGCTGGTTGAAGAAAGTAATTTGCTGAAAGGGTATATAGTTGGCAATGGGTCTTTTTGACAACTGTGCTGTTAATACTCAGCATTAAAAAGGAGGAAATATTTGTGATAAATATAATCTGTCTGGGGTGGTCCTGGGGATACAAAGGTGTAAAAGGAAGATCCTTGTGTTTCTAAATCTGTAGTTCATAGCCCCTATCAATTATTAATTAGAGGGAGGCCCCTGCCATTTATAAATTAATTAATTCACAATTGAGTGATAAATTAGTGCAATCATTGAACTGAAATGTGCAATTCTTTATGAACATCGTCTGTGATCTGAATCATCACGGGTGTCTACGGAACAGCCTAATGTTAACCAATCTGAAATATAATGTGAAATATAATGTAAAGTATTTTTGTGAAAAACAGCCAAGTGGAGAAACATGCTTTGACCACCAGGCCTAGATGATTTTCCTCCATCCACACATTAATAATTGTCTAATAAGTGAGCATCAAGACCATGTATATGTGACGGACCTAAATACAATCTTTTAGCAGGACTGAACACGGACTTGCAAATATACAGAAAAATATCTATTATTTCTCACTTTCAGGTGATTTGCCTTATCTCGTTTAAAAGCTTTGCTTAAATACAAAAAGGGACTGCAGAACGTGGCCAAAGTATTGATGTTGGTGCAACAGTTACTTCTGGAAGAACATTTACGACCCTCATATTCCAGTTTAGGCCTAACATCTTTGCATAGGACACTTATCTAAGCTGAGTTTGGCTGTCACGTGTAACTGTGCTCCAGAAGACATGTTTATATAAATGAGCCAGACAACATCTGAAGAACACGAGTGGCAAATACGGGCTGGCTAGAGTGCTAAGAAAGAGTGCTGGAAATGCAAACAATCTTTAATCCAGAAACAAAACATGACAGTAAAAGGGCTGAGGTTACAGGTTGGTCCGGTGATAGGAGAAGCAGTGTTTTTTTTCTATAGGGCACAAAGGAAGAAAATACCTGAACTACAGATCTAGTAACTCGCAGCTCCCGCTATCTTCTTACCCGCTATCTTCTTACCCTGACCCAGATGAGCTGCTTTCCGTGACTACCTTCTCAATGGACATCTGCTTAGTAATCTCTAAGCATACTCTTGAGGTCAACCTTAAAAGTAAAAAGGAAGATTGCAAATGAAGCCGAATGATTACGAAGTGAAACTTTCTCATCTAAAAATTCTGCAAAGTGCAAAAGCGGCAAGCTGTTGGTGTCCCTGTTTCAACACACGAGTCTGGGAGTGCGGGGGAGAGTTGAGGGCAATAACATCTATTAGCAATATTCCGGAACGTAACGTTGCGCTCAGTTCTCGTTGAGATGCAGCGAGGGTAATCAAAACAGATTTCTGAGGTAGATACTGTTTAAAAAGGTTAAACCATTGGGCGTTCAGCCTGTACCCATTTTGAAAAAAAAAAAAACATAACTTGCGGTAGTGATTAGATAAACATCTTGGAAGCATTAAGAAAGACAATAGAGAAAAGTGAGTAGGCTGGCGGCATTTCTTACGGACAGTTCGCGAGCCTGAAAGGCAGCAAGAGCTCTGCCTAAACTCTGCAGTTTGGTCATCCTGTTTAGGGAGTATGAATAATTGCTCAGAGCTGAAGGTGTTGCAATCCCTGGGTGGTTCTGCACAAACATCTGTCTCAGGAGGGGGCAAGGGGCGAGAGCACAGGGAGGGTGGTGCTTGTGGGAGATTGCTGAGACTGGCTGAAGCCGGCCTGTCTGTGCATTTATCGCTCTGGCCAGAGGAGGTGTTTGCTCGACACCGCAGTTTGACAGCAGACAAACACCGTGGCGAGAAGCCCTATCAAAGAACCCACTGACACGTATCATTTGTGGTCTGGGCTTCAGAGGACAGAGTTACCTCACGCTTTTCTGCTACCTAAGTGTAAAACTCCACATATTTGCAAGTGTTTCGGCTACTTCATCTTTGTTTTTAACAAACAAGCCCTTGGATAACAAGCATTTGGAATGTAATAGTCTTGTGGTTGCTGGAGTTATAGCTCAGAGCAGCACGGATCGGCGAATGTGCTCCGTCTGTCCAGCCCTCCCAGTGATTCTGCTGTTCCTCTCGGTCCATTTGCAAGACACAGCCGAGGACTTGTTTTTGAAATCCGGGACATGTTTTAGGTCATAAAAGCAGGAAGACATGTCCACGGATGCCAAACAAAAATAAAGCAAGCATTTGGAATGCAATAGTCTTGTGTTTGCTGGAGTTAGAGCTCATAGCGTTGTAAACTACTGACTGGACCTTTATTGCCAGACAGACTGAAACTAACAAAATAACAAGCATTTGAACTGCAATAGGTCGTGTGTTTGCTCGAGTTTTCTTGCCCCAAACTGAAAATAAAAAGTAAAACAGTTGACATAAGCAGCCGGAGAGACAGACAAAAGGAACAAGCATTTGTAATGCAAGAACAGAAAATGTGCGAAGGAGAGTAATGAATGAAATAAACAAAGTCACACATGACTGCAGATGAAAAGTAAGTAATAGACTAGAGCCCCATTAACAGAAACAGACTGGGGCCACTGAAGCATCCAGCGCTCTGGTCAAATGGTATTAGTCTTTGAACAAAGTAATCCCTAAGCACATGCTACATAGGCACAAGTTTAAGGGTACAAGTACTAGGGCCATGCTCCAGGGGAGTGTACAACTGTGGAAAAGGTGGGACAAAGGGCAAGGAATGACCACTAACAAGCAAGGATTTTTTAAGGACACTGAAACAAACCAGTGAAAAAGCAGAGACCCCACAAAGAAGTATAGAAGTATATACTAAAGTATATACAAGAGGCCTTGAATGCTCAACCTAAAAATGATGCACTGCAGACTCTACCTATATGCAGAACAGCTACACCCTCAAATGGTAACATAGTGTATCGATGTTACCTCTCCAAACATGCAAGTGGGTCAAGATTACATATTTTAATCGGAAAATGATGCTGTTGCTCCTTACGTTCATGTGACACAATGGCAGCTGACTGAGTTGATGTAAGGCTTTGAATTTAAATTCCAAAAATTAGTTTACTTGGCTTTGCAACATTAACCCCTTGTAATGGCTGTTTTTCAGCGTCTGTGCTAGGTTTTTGGTACCACATATGGGGGGAGTGTACATGTGGTTGCCTTGAGCATTTTACTTTGAATCCACCTGTGCAGTCTGCTCTCAGCTGTCAGACTTCCGAATAAAATCTAATGTGTTAATTAAGTTAAAGAAACTTCTGAATAAAATCTAATGTGTTAATTAAGTTAAAGAAATTACCACATGTCTGGAAAGGCACTTGCATTGTGATGCTGTTTAGCAGCCCCTCACTGCCCGGGTCGGAAACCCACAATCCAGGTACATAAAAAGCAAAAAAAGAAACAGGTCACGTGTAGGAGATGAATTTTCATGCAAGCTCCAACATTACCTTTCCTCTTTTGAACAGTATTGTAATGATGTAACATGGCTCCATGCCAGAACACTGGGCATGGAACCAGCTTTTTCTGAGGTTCTGTCATGCAGGGTTCTCTGCATGACAGTTGATATGCTGGCTGTTGGTTGAGGCTGTAATAAATACCTCCTACCATATATCTTCATCTGGTGTGGATTCACTTTATTACACTGGCGACGCTTGGGAGGAGAAAGGAACACAGAGGAAGGGACAGCCTCAACAACAACAAAGAAGGAAGAGCTTGGATTATTTAAGAGAAAAACGGAGATAACTTACAGAGACGTGCTGGGAGAGGATCGAGCGTCTTTTAGCATGTTCTAGCGGAGAAAAGTGTGAAATTGCGGTTGTAGGGGCTTTGTGGAAAGCTGTTTGAGCATTTACTGAGGATCAAAGTGGTCTCTGTATGCTTCACGACGTCAGAAGGTCAGTGAGCAATTGGAAAAGGACTGAAAGCTGTGGGAATTGTTGGCGGCCATCTTGAGTGTGGTGGAAGGAGAAAAACAAGCCAGATTGACTGAAGAAAATAGACTGGATGTTTGGTTGCGGCCATTTTGAGTGAGGAAAACGATCCGAGATTGCTCAAAGAGAAAGCAAGCCCAACTGCCTGAAGAAAACGGACCAAATGTTTTGTGGCGGCCATCTTAGATGAGGAAGAAGGATTTTTTTTTTTTTTTTATAATTTTTTTTTACAGCGCAATTGTTGGAGGACATCGAAGAAGAACATCGACGGTCTATTGGAAGTTGAAACTTAGACGGAGACTGGATAAGGATCACTATATTGGTTTGTGGTCACGGGAATATACATTTCTTTGGAAACTTTATTGCACTTGTGGAATACAAGTATTGGGCGTTGTAAAATGAATTAAACTGAAAAGGTCGTCTCTGCGGTGACAAACACACCTGAAGACCCGTGTTTGATATAGCGGCATCGTGCTGGGACATACAGTGACTGGCACACCTTTTGGACTTTAAGTACTTTTAGCAACTAGTAGGGTTTGGAATATATTGTGGAGAAGAAGTGTTTTACACCTCTTGTGAGTATGCAGAATGTTACGGCGCCGCCGTTTTTCTTGTCAGATCCAGGAGAACCGGTTATTAAGTGGAAGAAATGGAAAAAGATTTTTGAGAATTATGCCAGGGTGTGTGGTACGAATTTGAGTGGTGAAAGGAAGCAGGCACTTTTGTTACATTGTTTAGGGGGTGAAGGACAGGAGGTGTTGGAAAATCTACCTCCATTGTCGCAAGCTGATAAGAGGGGGTTGAATGAATATGAAATATGTGCAAGACAACTAGATTTACATTACTTGCCAAAGATTAGTACTATTATGGAAAGGTACCATTTTGGTTTGCGGGAGCAAGGGAAAGAGGAGAGTGTTGAAGAATATATTACGGCTTTACGGAAGTTGGCTTCAAGTTGTACAGGGAGTGCAGAATTATTAGGCAAGTTGTATTTTTGAGGATTAATATTATTATTGAACAACAACCATGTTCTCAATGAACCCAAAAAACGAATTAATATCAAAGCTCAATATTTTTGGAAGTAGTTTTTAGTTTGTTTTTAGTTTTAGCTATGTTAGGGGGATATCTGTGTGTGCAGGTGACTATTACTGTGCATAATTATTAGGCAACTTAACAAAAAACAAATATATACCCATTTCAATTATTTATTATTACCAGTGAAACCAATATAACATCTCAACATTCACAAATATACATTTCTGACATTCAAAAACAAAACAAAAACAAATCAGTGACCAATATAGCCACCTTTCTTTGCAAGGACACTCAAAAGCCTGCCATCCATGGATTCTGTCAGTGTTTTGATCTGTTCACCATCAACATTGCGTGCAGCAGCAACCACAGCCTCCCAGACACTGTTCAGAGAGGTGTACTGTTTTCCCTCCTTGTAAATCTCACATTTGATGATGGACCACAGGTTCTCAATGGGGTTCAGATCAGGTGAACAAGGAGGCCATGTCATTAGATTTCCTTCTTTTATACCCTTTCTTGCCAGCCACGCTGTGGAGTACTTGGACGCGTGTGATGGAGCATTGTCCTGCATGAAAATCATGTTTTTCTTGAAGGATGCAGACTTCTTCCTGTACCACTGCTTGAAGAAGGTGTCTACCAGGAACTGGCAGTAGGACTGGGAGTTGAGCTTGACTCCATCCTCAACCCGAAAAGGCCCCACAAGCTCATCTTTGATGATACCAGCCCAAACCAGTACTCCACCTCCACCTTGCTGGCGTCTGAGTCGGACTGGAGCTCTCTGCCCTTTACCAATCCAGCCACGGGCCCATCCATCTGGCCCATCAAGACTCACTCTCATTTCATCAGTCCATAAAACCTTAGAAAATCAGTCTTGAGATATTTCTTGGCCCAGTCTTGACGTTTCAGCTTGTGTGTCTTGTTCAGTGGTGGTCGTCTTTCAGCCTTTCTTACCTTGGCCATGTCTCTGAGTATTGCACACCTTGTGCTTTTGGGCACTCCAGTGAGGTTGCAGCTCTGAAATATGGCCAAACTGGTGGCAAGTGGCATCGTGGCAGCTGCACGCTTGACTTTTCTCAGTTCATGGGCAGTTATTTTGCGCCTTGGTTTTTCCACACGCTTCTTGCGACCCTGTTGACTATTTTGAATGAAACGCTTGATTGTTCGATGATCACGCTTCAGAAGCTTTGCAATTTTAAGAGTGCTGCATCCCTCTGCAAGATATCTCACTATTTTTTACTTTTCTGAGCCTGTCAAGTCCTTCTTTTGACCCATTTTGCCAAAGGAAAGGAAGTTGCCTAATAATTATGCACACCTGATATAGGGTGTTGATGTCATTAGACCACACCCCTTCTCATTACAGAGATGCACATCACCTAATATGCTTAATTGGTAGTAGGCTTTCGAGCCTATACAGCTTGGAGTAAGACAACATGCATAAAGAGGATGATGTGGTCAAAATACTCATTTGCCTAATAATTCTGCACTCCCTGTAAATTTGGGGCGTTGGTAGAAGAAAGGATTAGAGATCAGTTTGTGCTGAGGTGTTGCAGTGATAAAGTGAGGGAAGAACTCTGGCTAAAGGACGAGCCACCGTTGGATGAGGTTGTTAGTATTGCAAAAAGGGTAGAACATATGTTAAAGTGTGTTGGAGAACTAAGTAAAGCACATAAAGAAGACAAGGTCAGTGTAAAAGCACAAGAAGTGGAGTGTCAAGTCATACAAAAAGATGAGAAGGAAAAAAAGTATGAGGGTGTCCGTGAGAAAGGTGTTGTAATAGAAAATAGCGCAGGAAAGACACAGGGGAATAGGAGGTTTGCAACACCTTTTCAAGGAAATTGCTACAGATGTGGAAGATTTGGACACATGGCTAATGCAAGTGAGTGTCCTGCTAATAGGATTACTTGTAATGTTTGCGGAAAAAGAGGACATTTTGGAAAAAATTGTAGGATGAGAAATAGGAGAGATTCTAGATCAGAAATAAAGGAAGTCAGTTTTCAAGTTAGTGAGAGTGAGGTGGAACATCCCTCTGAGTGGGTTTTGGTGGGGAATGTTAGAGTCAAAATGAAATGTGATTCGTGCTCTCACATCACGTTTCTCTCAAAGGATTTTTTTATGAAGAATTTTCAAGGAAGGAAGAAACTGTTCAAACCTAATATTAAACCTACAGGTTATGGTGGGTTGCCAATTAAGTTATTAGGTTATTTTGATGACTGCATTGAGTACAATGGTAGGTTCACTGATGCTAGGATTTATGTTGCTGAGAGGGGTGATAATTTGTTGAGCTGGAGTCATCAAGCACGCTTGGGTGTCATTCTCAATCCTAAAGCACATCCATCTGTTCAGGTACAATCTATTGAGGGTGACGAAAACAAGTTTGTGAGAGCTTTTGGTGAATTGTTCAGTGACACCTTGGGGTGTTTAAAGGGGTACAATCACCATATTAAGTTGAAACAGGGCGCAGTACCAGTTGTGGCAAAAGTTAGACGCATTCCCATTTGTGTCCAAGACGCTGTACAAAAAGAGATAGATAAATTGTTGTCCACTGGTGTTATACAGCCTGTAGAGGCAACGGAGTGGTTAGCTCCCATTGTTGTGGCACGTAAACCAAATAATGAAATCCGTCTATGTGTGGATCTTCGTGCCTTAAATAAAGAAGTGGTGGTTGACAAGTTCCCACTTCCCAATATTGAGGAATTAGTATCATCGTTGGATGGTGCTTGCTATTTTACCACTCTGGATATGGCATCAGCATACCATCAGGTTCCGTTGAGTAAAGAATGTCAAGAATTAACGGCTTTTATTACGCCAATGGGGGCCTTCAAGTTTTTGCGTATGCCGTTTGGGCTGGTTTCTGCGGCCTCAGTATTCCAGAGGATTATGGAAGATCTTTTTAAAGGCATTTCAGGCGTAAAGTGCTACCAGGATGATGTATTAATATGTGGGAGAAACGTGAGAGAACATGATGAGAGGGTGCATGCTGTGCTTAAAAGGATGCTTGATGCTGGGTTATCTCTTAGGCGAAGCAAATGTAAATTTGGAGTCACTGAACTGGACTATTTGGGTCATCATATTTCACGGCAGGGGGTGAGTCCTAAAAAGGATTTGGTGGACACTATCGAAATGTTAAAAGAACCGTGTACAAAAGATGAGGTTTCTTCATTCTTAGGTATGGCAGAATTTTATAACAAATTTATACAAAATTTTGCAGATAAGACAGTAAATCTAAGGAAGTTGATGTGTAAGAATGCAGAGTTTGTTTGGACGGAAGAGTGTGGTACAGAATTTAAACAAGTAAAAAATGATCTCAGGAATGCACCAAACTTACAAGCTTTTGTACCTGGAAAACCCACTTTCATTGTTACTGATGCGAGTATAAAGGGGCTGGGTGCTCTTCTTTTTCAGATCAGGAAGGGCCAAGAGGTGCTAATAGCTTGTGCTTCAAGATGCTTGAAAGGGGCAGAGATATGTTATTCTGTTATAGAGAAGGAAGCGTGGCAATATTCTGGGCCATAAACAAGTTCAGAAAATTTGTGTGGGGATCTTCTTTCGTAGTCAGGTCTGATCATAAACCCCTGAAAGAAATTTTTGAGAAGAAGGGTTTGGACTCGATTTCCTCAAGGATCAGGAGATGGGTCATTTCCTTACAGGAGTATAACTTCATGTTTGAATACATTCCGGGAAAGACAAATGTAACGGCAGACTGTCTGTCGAGATTGGTGGAGGTGGTAGAGAATGATAAATCTCAGGATGAAAATGATCAATGTGATGCTGAGTGTGGCATAAGAGTTTGTGATGTTACGCTGGGGGCTGTAAAGGAAGATGAATGGAGGGATGAGTTGCAAAAGGATAGTGAATTGTGTTCTGTGATGTCTCTTTTGGATCAGCATAAGTCTCGAAGTCTGGTTAAACATTGGTCGTTAGTTGCAAATGAGTTAGCTGTTGTTGATGGTGTTCTAGTGAGGGGCACAAGAATGATTCCCCCATTGAGTTTGAGAGAAGTCATCGTGAACATGGCTCATGAAGGGCATATGGGCATTTCTAAAACCAAAGAGCGCATCCGTCAGGATTTCTGGTGGCCTGGATTAGATTTGATGGTGGAACGTACTGTTAGGGAGTGTACACCTTGTCAAGCTAGTGATAAGGTACTCAAACCAAGATGTTCACCTATGGTTTGTAGAAGTTTACCAAAAAGTCCATGGGATGAATTAGCTATCGATATTGTGGGGCCATTGCATGGACAACATCAGACTCCTTACCTGTTGGTGTTGCTGGATTTGTATTCACGATGGGTGGAGGTGAGTTTGGTGAGAGAGATCACTTCTCAATCTGTGATCAGTTTTTTTTAATCTGTGTTCAAACGCGAGAGTTTTCCTAACTCTATTCTTTCTGACAATGGTCCGCAGTTCTGTTCTGCTCAGATGGAGGAGTATTTTGTAAAATGTGGAATTGTACATAAAAAAATTGCGTTATATCATCCAGAGGCGAATGGTGCTTTGGAGAGATTTAACAGGACTTTAAAGGAGAGTATACAATTAGCAAAGGTAAACTGTTTAGATTGGAGAAAAGAACTGCAGGGTCGTATAACAGCTTACAGGTACACTCCTCATGCATCAACGGGGAAGACTCCTTTTGAACTGCTCAGGGGAAGGTCTCCAAATACTTGTTTGTGTCCTGGCTGGATGGTTGCTGGGAAGGGTTTGAAAAACAATGGTATTGGGGAATGGAGAGACAAAGAAGTGTCTCTGCAAAGCAAAAGGAAGATTTATGTTGATAAAAGGAATAATGCAAAAGTTACAAATTTTGAGGTTGGAGATAAAGTAAAGGTCAAAGCTCCTGTTGGGTGTCAAAATTGGTCAAAATATACCTCTCCAAAAACTATCATTAAGCTGTTTAAAAATGCTGTCAAGACGGATGATGGTCGCATCTGGAATCATAGTCGTGTAGCACATTTTGGGGAGTGTGGTGTGGCCGACAGGAGAGATGATACTTCTTATTGTTTTCCCTCTGACATTGATTTAAGGTCTGATAATACTCGTAGGAGTGTCAGAACACGCAGGTTTCCTTTACATTTGCGTGATTTTGTGTAGTTCTTTCTACCCTCTTTTTCTTTCTGTTCAAATGTGTTTTTTGTTCTCATGTTATTTCTGTTCTAATGTAAAGAGGAAGAAGTGTAATGATGTAACATGGCTCCATGCCAGAACACTGGGCATGGAACCAGCTTGTTCTGAGGTTCTGTCATGCAGGGTTCTCTGCATGACAGTTGATATGCTGGCTGTTGGTTGAGGCTGTAATAAATACCTCCTACCATATATCTTCATCTGGTGTGGATTCACTTTATTACAAGTATTTACCCCTAAGAAGATTCCAATTGCCAAAATGGGGCTTGCCCCACAACAGATCATGAGCAGAATGGCTCCATGTGTATGTTTCATGTTCCCACCTTTGCTTATACTTGAATAGTATCTGTGCTTTGACTGCCTGCTGCAGTAGGCTCCTCACGTCTTGGAAACCTCTGCTTCTCATGCTAGCCAGGGTCAATGGCATCAAGAATAAGGCTGTTTTGTGTAAATCTTGTGATCTGATAAGCGCTTGTCACTTGAAGAACCACAACCACTTTTAGGACTAATGGAAACTCAAGATTGTAGCTATCTATCATTTTGAGAAATATATGGGGCAATCGTACCCTGAGAAATGTCAGTGTTTTAGGGTATGGTCTAGTTTTGATATACAGAAGCTGTTGGCTTCTGTCAAATTATGTTCAATATTCACCTCTGCGCACTGCTATATTTATAATGTATTTCTACTTTTAGCAAGTTTATAAATTCTGTTTTATGTAATATGCTGTTTATATTGTCCTTGTAAGAAAGTGGTTTCTTAGTTGGTATGGCTTGAGGTCCACCACATGTACTAATGGCACTATCTTGTAAGTCCAGTTAAAGGGTTCTGTTATTTAAAACTGAGCTCAACCCCTGGTAGCTATCACACAGAACAGACTGTCTTAACTTAGAGAAAATGTGTAAAGCATTTAGAAGTAACATACAGTGAAAATGTCAAAAACACAGCACAATAGTACTCCCACTCCAATGTATATAAATAGAGCTATAGTTAATTAACAAAATTACACCAAAACAACAAAAATCCAAAAGTGGGAACAAGAGATTTGACTTTTTAAAGATTAAAGGAAAAGTGGCTCCAAAAAGCACAAAGACCCAATGGTAGTCAATGGTCACGGTAGACCAGGACTTAGGCGTGATCTCAGGCCGACCATGATCAGCCACAGTTTGGATAAACAAACTATAATTGACCCGGTTGGATGTTTTACCTTGGAACTTTGGGCCAGGTTTGCAAGGCCCTATCAACACTGACCTCACTTTTTGTGACGCTCGGGTGGCGCAATGCCCTGCGTTGTATTTACAGGGTGGTTTTACTCCACTTTTCGTGGCTTAACGCCACCTTGTAAATACGGCCCCTTCACATGCAGCACTTTGTGTGGAAGGGGCGTGCAATGGGCTTTGCTGTGGGCATGCTACAGTGACACCCATTGCATTGTGATGCTGCTTCAGATTTACAATATTTTGTAAACCTGAGGCAGCGCCAAAATCTAATGCCACCCCAGGGGTGGCGCTAGAGTGATACAACAAGGAGAAATGCTTTCATTGCTCCTCATTTTTTGCTCTTTCAATGTGTGCTGCATTCTGCACATTTACACATAAAAAAAGCAAATCAGCATTTAAGATTGTCTTTTGTGCAGGAAGGTGTCCCTTCCTACACAAAAACAATCCACACTTCAACACAGCCATCCTTGCACCATGGCACAAGGGTGGTTGCATTCGCACTCATCAGCAAATTTAGTGCCGTAGCAAGGCGATACACAGAGGTGCCCCGTATTCTATTAAATATGGCGCATCCCTGCGTTTTGAAAATGATGGCGCGCGCCGCTGCCAAATTTGCCACAGCGCCATGCTCCATCATTTTCTAGTAAATCTGGGCCTCAGTCTTTTTTCTTGAAGTTCAAATGCTTCAGCAAGGCAAGGAAGTAAGCTGTATTTGGATAGTTACTGGTTTTGGCAGGAAAAGCTCAGAGTGAGAGAAATTCAAATTATGCGCCTAGAGGGTGTAACTGGATGCTGCCCAAAAATATACAGAATGGGACTGGAGAAGGAAAAAAATAAAATGATTCTGACTAAGGAGGTGGGGAGTCTTGACCAGCCTGTATTTGCTTGAGACATCCCTTAAATGGGTCCCAGATTTTCCTAATCAGAGCATGCTGCTCATCGTTATCTATCATCGAGGACTCGAGAGGCCACTATTGATGAATTCATGCCACCAGTTTAATGGGTGGGGAGCCTGAGCCAATAGCTATTGATGAGCTAGAATCAGTCGAGGTAGAGCAATAGCAAAAAGATAAATAACACTTGAATAGCTATGTATAGCAGGTGAGTGACCCAACATGATTAATTTGAAATCCCACCTCAGAGTACTCGGACTGAGTAATTTCAACTTGCAACAAACTAACTGCCAGTAGTGTAGACCAGATGGACAAGTTTTGAAGATATGGGCTGCATAGTTTGTGGTGTTCCTGTAGCTCACACAAGAGGTCAGCCAACAGACCCTTTGATTCACTCTGGTTAGCCTGGGATAAAGACAAACAGATCCAGTCTTCCTTCTCAGACAGCAAGGCAGTGTTTCAAGCAGCAGGGCAGTCCTCTGGGAGCAGGGCAGTCCTACTTCTGTAACTTCCACATGTCCAGGAGTCATCTGATCAGGGTATCTGGAGGTCCAATATGTATACCTGGTACCAGCATTTGTGTGTCTACCTTCACATATGGTTCTGTAAAGGTCTTTCTGCCTTCCTGTCAAGATTCCAAACTCTCTGGGGTGACAAAGGGCAGGCCAGGCTTGGTTCACATTCCTTTGTGTGTGCAGAAGGCAAAACCCCTTGAGGTGTAACTGGGGCTGGGTACAGCCCTTCCCCTGTCATTCTGTCAGGGTTGCCCATCCTGTCTACATCTTTGTGTTACTGTCTGGAAGCAATACAGAAATCCTAGCAGCAGAGTTATTCACAGTCTTGTGACCTAGGACACTGGTAGAAGGCATCAGTGGTTGGGACAAGAAAATGCCAACTTTCTAAAAGTGTCATTTTCAAAATTGGGACTTAAAATCTTTTTATTACAGTTAATTTGAGTGTAAGCAGCATATGTCTATCTACTGCCAATATAAAGTTAGGATCCATTAAATCTACTAGAGTAACCTGATATTAGTCAATGGGAGAGACAGGCCTTACAGCAGTTAAAAACAAGTTTAGGAGCTTTTTCTCTGCCATGAAATGTAAAATTTAAGTATACATAGCCTACTTTTTAAATGCAATGCACCATGCCATACGAGCTTACAAGGCCTATCTTAAGGGTGTTGTATAAGTATTACAAAATAAGGTTTAGGCCTGTCAAAAGGTTTATTTTGCCAAGCCAAAATGGCAGTTTACAACTGCTTATCAGACTGCAGTGGCAGGCCTGATACATGTTTTAGAAGGCTATCTTAATGGATGGCACAATGATTGCTGCCGCCTGCTAGTAGCATTTAATTTACAGGACCCTGGGTCCATGTAGGACCAATTACTAGGGAAGTACAAGTAAATGAAATGTACCAATTAGGTAGATACCAGTTGGACCATGTTTGAGGGAGAGAGCACAAGCACTTTGCCACTGATCAGAGGGAAAAAGTGCAGAGTCCTAATGCCAATAAGAATCGGTTCAGCAACAGTGGCAAAAAGCTGGGGTTGACCCTGCAGGGACGACCAGGTCCAACCTCATCACAGTGCCATATTGTGGAACCTGTTTCTCTATCCTCTTTGTGACTCTTGGCAAGATAGTGTGAGCTTAACTGTGGCTATGTGAAACTACCAAGGGAATATTGGATCTGTTGTGCTCATCTATTGAGAGCAAAATTCTTACTGCTATAGACACAGTTTGAAACAAAGTGATATTTCAAAAGTCTGAGAGGAAAGTAGAATCAAACTTATCAATGTAGGCTTAGTTCGGGGGAGGGGTGAAACTGCAATGACGGTGTAGAAAAAGGCTGGGATATATTCTGGGGATAATGTGAAACTCTTTTTTTTAAATACTTTTATTTGGGCAGAATGGAATACAAAAATTAATCACATAAAAAGACAATTCAGTGTAGCATTTATATTTGATCATTCTTGATATTATATTAAACAAATAAAGCATCTCAGCATGTAGGGCTAGCATTGTGGTACATCAGAGAACCAAATACAGATGAAGGCTAGATAAAGTGCTTTCGAGGTGAGAGATACCTACGCTAAAAAAAAATCTTAAGCAGCAGTAACCTGATTTAAAAATGATAAAATGCGAAGGAACCGACTTGACATACAATTCATAATTCATCATTCTTGCAGGCAAAGTGTGTTAGCGCTCAATTGTCCAGGAAAAATGTACTACCCAATTCCGGTTCAACAACCACTGCTGCAAGGGTGAGACACCATGCCCAATCTCACCCACTGAGGTCGACTGAATCTTTGGACTTGGCGAAGAATGTAGTAGTCAAAATCATCCAGTAACAAATCCATGGCATTATACCATAAACAATTCTGGACACCATTAACAAATCAACATTAAATCAAACTCCAAATCAAAAAGCGTTTCAAAGCTTTATTACAATCCCAAAATCAATGTCACATAAATGGTGTGCAAAACTAAGTTATAAACATACTTGAAAACCATAGTCTGACTGAAACATCTGAAAAGATTCAACCTACTAAACATCAATCCGGTTAGATACTCCAAAAGAATAATATAGATTAGCAATAACAGTATATGCACATGATTGTTACCACTCAAAGTTGATGATGGTTACATCAGCAAATCATCAAAATACAATTTATCCTTCAATTTCAGATTTCAGATTTCAGAGCTGGGCCATTCCTAACACTAACCAGAACTGGGACTAGCATGTGTGGAAACAGTCTAACATATGCCGACAAAAACAAAGATATAAGAAAGACAAAAATAATTTGGAAAACATCTAACTAGGGCAACTCACTATAAAAAAACGCTGGTGTAAGTCACTAATTTAAGAAAACAAGAAACCAAATTTAGTTATACTTCTCCTCATCGGACAGTAGACTAGAATAGCTCATCAGGCAGGATGATCACTTTCTTCTAGCATCAGCTGACAGCAGCATCGGGACAGTGCAGAACACAAGCTGCACATAGGACAGAATCAGCAGTTCAAAATTAGTTGGCCTTGTTAGTACTGAACCACATAACAGAATTAGGCAGTTAAAACTATGATGAAGAAGCTCATCCTGGGACTCAAAGAATAGGAGTTTGAGAGCAGACTTAATACAGAAGTGGATAGCTGTGAGGCAGACGGAGAAATAACTCAAAATTTCAAAGTCTCTCACTAATAAAAATAACCAAAATCCATTTGATTGGTCCTTCAGGTGGGTGCATTTCGGACATCAGTTTCAGCATCCAATCACTGCAGATAGCACCACCAAATTCTGATACTCTTAAGAATCTTCTCAGCAAAAGTGTGTTGTTAGCTGGTGACTTCACATGTGACTTAAAAATATTACATTCTCTACTAATTTGTCACTTGAAATCCTTTCTCACAGCACACAATGAACTAAACCAAATCATTTCACATGAAAACTGCAGATTCCCTGTCCTGTTGGACAACTAGAACAAATAATGTTACATTATTGCAATATTTAATCTAAAACATGTCTCTTGCCTACCATACAATAGGACATTCAACATTCACAATAGCAACCTAGGAAAGGATTTTGGGTCAGAGGAACAGATTAAACAAGTGGTTTTCCATTGCTGCAGCACAATGAATCTCTTCTCAGGCCTAGTCAAGGCAAAGAACCTTAAAACACATTAATACATTAATAAACCTATTGCGCACTTTACAATTTATATATGCAAAGCAAATTAATTATTCACAAATATAATTTATAACATGTTAGAACTAATTTTAAATGTGAATTTATTTTTCTGCAGACAAGAAATTTACAAATATAAAATACATTTATTTGAATATAAGTAAGATTAATTAATATTCATTTTAACACTTCAATTATTAATCTTCATATTAATGAAACATTCTTAATGCTAGCTCAATTTAATACTTTCATAATTCAAACGTGCACATTTTACAACTCATGTTACTTTCTCTGTTAGGCTTTTAAATGTGTTAATTCGTCAACATATAATAACTTCTATGCCACTAATTTATTAATAATAAAATTCGATCTCTCTCAAGTGCACCTACTAACAAAATAAAGTGCTTTCAACTTTGCTAATTTTTTATCACGATCAATCATTTTAATGGTCATATTAGGACAGTTGGAGCAGGGCACCAGGTTAATTATATTTGGGGCACCAGGTTAATTACTTTCTTACCACTCAGGAAAAAATAGTTTATAATAGAATTTATACTTAATCATTCTTGATATCATATTAAACAAATAAACCATCCCAGCACATAAGGTTAGCAGTGAAACCATATATCAAAGAAGACTAGACAAAGTGCTTTCGAGGTGAAAGTTACCTACGCAAAAAAATCTTAATTAACAGTAACCTCAGTAACATGATAAAAGGCGATAACATACAAAGGGAATGACTTGACATATAATTCATAACCCATCATTCTTGCCGGCAAGGTGCAAATTGGAGCAAAATAAGGTGCTTTCAAAGTTGCTTATTTTTTATCGCAATCAATCCTTCTAATGGTCATATTCTGACAATAGGCGCGGGGCACCAGGTTAATTACATTTGATAGCCTCGATTTAAAAACGTTACCCCCTCAGAGAAAACCACCCACGTGGGCTTGAATCTCCTGAGCGCGCCTACACGTTTGGCATAGGTCTCCTCACATTCTTGAGAGGGAGTAATGTGAAACCCATGTGTGAAATAGTATTGTCAATTTTATGGGGTAGTGTTGAATCTGGCAAGTACACCCGTGCTTAACTGGGACAACGTGAAGCTCAAATCACAATGTTTAAATTAAGTGTACAGCACTTTCAATAAATCACCAATAATTGTGCGCCACACCATCTGCGCGGAACAATCGTAGTGTCATATTACTAGCGACTTCGAACCACTAATCAACAACCTGCAACTCTTAGAAGCACCTCAGAATATCCTAGCGGGTGTCACCTGTTATCACATGCAGCCTGACATGGGCAAGCAGAACCACGGCACGTATTATCATCTCTGGCTGTGTTTCATTTTCTAGTCAGCTATTTTAAAGAATGTTAGCTGGCACAAATGGCGCTTTACATTTCCTGGCAAGGAATTTCTATTGACAGATGATACACCTCTTCCATTTTTCATCACCAAGTGGACTAGCGATGCTCTATGTCAAGCACTGGTTCAATGATGTGACAGTGTGTACATCAAATGTTTCTTTGGTACATAGTACGGTTCTGACAGATACATTCATGATTTGCTTTTTAGAAATGTTGTATCTTTACTGCAGCGCACCAAACAACAAATAAACATAAATGTATGTGATGCCAGGGAAAGGCGGATACCTTACATTGCTTCCTTTTTTTGCTGTCAGGCCGTCACCAAAAGATGGACTCCTGCCTTGTAAACAAGTGGTATTGTTTCTCACGAAGCACAGGAATTATCGTCCATTTTGAAATGGTTTTTGAGTTAGTGGGACATAGGATCTATCCTATTCATAACACCGCAAGTTCTACATAAATTGAACATAAAGGTGGATTTCTAGCTCTTACACCACATACGGTAGGTATCACAGGGACTTTATGGCAAAATATCTAATTTTGTAGACCTCCCACACAACACACAGGTTATCAATTCATACGAAGTGGCCGAACTTGATGCACACTGGCTTTCCTCATGCACGTGTTAAGCCGAGACGTTCCACCTTGTAGATATTCTTTGGCTCGCACCACTAATAGATGGCAGTGATGAGGACATGTTCAATAGCAGGCCTATGACCTAGGGGTACCAAAGCCAAAATGAGGCCAATAGTTCCCTGTGCAAAAGTGAACCGTAGGTATTCCTCTGGCTGAATTCCCATTTCTCGCCTGTCACGTGGCCCCCGGCAAGTCCCAAGCCCAGAATCCTCTCTTCTTCACCGTCACAAAAAAAATAACTTTCTTTGTCCCCTCCCCACGCACTAGCATTCCTCACTCTTTTGTGCCCTTAACTCATCTCCCACTCCGTACCCCACCATACATTCGCCCTATGCGGTCACAGAACGCAATGTCCTTCACGCGCATGCCCACGTACATATCATTGAAGAAGGCACAGGCGCACTCAGCCCATGGATGTGCAGCATCCCTGACTCGGGGAATCAAGAGATGCTCACAAACTATCTAGCTCCAGAGCAAATGTGAGCGTCTTTGTCTTCATGCACCAGCGGCCTTGCGAATGTATATTGACCGTCACTTACGTAAAACATTTTCTTTGTATACTGGCCTGTGGAGAGTACCTTATTCCTTTATTATCTTCTGCTGACAACAGAAAGGGTTTCCATCATACACTTAATTTTAATTCGTCATAATCAGTGATTTTACTCATCGAAACATTAAATGCAATTTAATATGCTGTTTGTAATTGCAACAATGGTATTCTCTGGGGCGTAGGTACTGCCTTCAATTATTTCTTTTTAGGTTCTGCAGTGAGTAATAATTTTCCTTCTGTCGGTGCCCTGATATTTTCCTTGCTCATTTGTTGTTGGGGAAACACGAGCGGCCTTTTTAACCTTTTTCCCTTTTCACGGGGTATTTCTCGCTGTTGAAGTGAAGTGAAGCGTATGGTGGAACATGGACTGTTTTCTGGCTTGGCTGGGCGAGGCCGCTCAATCAGAATTCTAAGGTCTGCTTCTGTGCGTCACCAAGCGTGCTACTCCCACTTCCTGGGGTCTACGTGTATTTTCTGGTCCACGTTTTGTGCCATATGGGTTGGTTTCTTGAAAACACAGCTCGGATGATGCATATTTGCTGGATAATTGGCATTTAAATAATTAGGACAGGAATAAAGCACAGATGGGGAATCTCTGCCCATCTGTACTTGATAAAACATACTGTATCCTAGCATTCAATTTAACTGAGTCTAGGCAAATATGTTCATGTTAAGGACTTTCCCTCAGATTTTGAGTGTTAACCGCTACCTACACCGGTTTAACTATTAATGGGTTGTTTTCCCCTTTCATATTATCCTTTTACGTCTTCTGTGCTTATGTGATACATCATTTGATTGTTTACAATACCATTCACAGGAGAACACCCTTAAAGAGGAATAAGAATGCAGGCCTGCATATAGCCCCAATTTGCAATAAAAGAGTCATACATCTGCACTCGCGGAGTTGCTTGAGTTGGTGCAGCTTTCTCTTGGATATTTACAACGCTTTCTACAAATATGCCCGGAAAGCTGTGCCAGTCTTAGGTTTTAAGGCATACTTTAGTAAAACCTTTGGAACAAATTGCTCTTTTTACTTGTACATAAAGTTGCACCAAAAGAGTTACTCCTTTGCATGGGGGCAGATTTAAACCGTTGGGCATTCACAAAACGTACCAGAACTGCACCAAGAAAGAGTTACTGTTCAGACGCTGCGTACTTCAGAAAACATTTGTGAATTTGAGTTTTTTGCCTTTTGTGCATGTGCAATGACATATGCTGAACTATTATTGTTTTTGAGTAATGGCACAATATGGAAAATACGATTTTCTATGAAAAAAAAATCCCTCCCCCATGGCTAATTTTGGTGGTGTTCCCTCCCCATTACGCCTTTTAATAGGGATTTTCTTCTGCCTCTGCAGGGGTAAATCTCTGACCATTCCCATGGTGGAAAGGAATTGGAAATGAGTTTAAAAAATAACCAAAATCTCATTTGATGAGCATTCCAAGATTGAGCATGGTAGCACAGCTCTTAAATGCCCCGCTACACCACTAAGGTGGGATTCACTGTTTTGTAGCATTACAGGATTGAGGGATAATATTAAGGGAGTAAAATGATTTACTAGAGCAAGGTTATTTTTTATGAATCAAGTGCATTTTTTAAAACCTGCCATTGACACACAGCCAACATTTATGCGCTCAAAATGATTGTCTTTTTTAAACCAAGTGAAGAAAGTGAATGTGGTTTTGATCTCCTGTTCAACATCCGATTTTCTGTTATTCAAGGAAGGAGATGTGGCCTAATGGTCAAGGGCACTGACTTTAGAAGAAGCCAACCAACTTGAATCCTGCTGTCAGCTCAGCGTTCTGTGATTCAGGGCATATCACTTACGGCCTGATTTAAAATTTGACAGACTACTGTACATCAAATTTAGAGATGACTGCCAGCTTAGCAATTCATTTCTATGTACAAAAGGTTGATAGATGGAAACTCCCAATTTTAACAGAAATTCATCAAACTTGATTTCTTTTGGTTTTCAGAGACAAACTCGCAAAGTTGGAGTTTATTTCAGAAAAACAATAACTAATGACCCTGAGACTCTAAGAGTTTTGTCCTAGAGTGTGGGGGTAACTTTTCTTTTTTTTCTATCCCACACAATGCCATCTTTTTCCTGCCAGTGACTGACAGAAAAAAGACATCTCACCATCACCATCCATCTTAAATAGGGTTGGCAATGTAATGTCCTTCCTGAAATGGCCCCTTCTCTGACAGAGCAAATTTGGGGCTCCGTTGACAGAAAACTTCAGTTCTTCCCATTTCTAAATGAAGCAGGCAGATAGAGAATTTAGTGGATAGGGTTAGTTGGAGTACCAGGGCTGCTCAACCTGAAAATGAGGCCTTAATCTCCCTGTACTGTAAAAAAAATATGTATGATTCTGACCTGAACTTTACCCTAGTATGTTGAAGAAACTTCAAGACTTCCTAAGGTGAATTAATACTTTGCCAAAAAAACAAACAATCTAAGCTGAACACTTTTATCTCTCCTATTGATACATATTTTAAGAAAAAATAGATATTTTATTCAACAAATATATACTTAACTAACTTTAATTAAGTATATATATGTTGAAAAAAATATAATTTTTTTCTTAAAATATGTATAGTAATGATATGTTTTGAATTCAGTAGGAGAGATACAAGTGTTCTGCTTAAAGTGTTGTCCCCTGGGTTTCTCTCCTTACTGAGTCTGGGGCTCTCTTTCTTCTCGACTATAAGAAACAAACAATTACACAGCATGATTACCACTGATGTAACTTCATTATACATGTCTATAGATCATGAACAAGATATATCACTTTTTTCTACAACCATGTTCAGTATCTTATTTGCAACATACACAAACGATAATCAGCATGCATGCTAAGATACTGCCTAATATACAGCATATCTGTGTTTGAGAAGGTACTGTACCTACAGAAACAAGGCACCGCCATGGGTACGTCCTTTGCACCTACCTACATGAAGTTGTTCAGGGGTGGTGGGAGAAGGAGGTGGCCTGGTCAGCAGAAAATAAAGTATCTGGGAGCCATGTGAAATTATGGATCACATTCACCAATGATCTTTTATAGTTTGGTATGGTGATTGTTAGAAATGAGGTCTCTAGTTGGCAGAGGTATACACCCTTGTCCACGTAGGGACCACAATCCTAGTAAGGGTAAGTCACACATAATCCAAATTATCCTGTGCCAACCCTCTGGTAGCTTGGCACTGAGCAGTCAGGCTTAACTTAGAAGGCAATATGTAAAATATTTGTGCAATAAATCATGCAATAACACAGTAAAAACACCACAAAAATACACCACACAGGTTTAGAAAAATATAAGATATTTATCTGAGTGAATTAAGGTCAAAATGATCATCTTTGATACGTACAAGTTGAAATATCACTTTTTGCAATGATAAGATGAGTCTTAAGTCTTTAAAAATCAGCAAATGTCTCTTGCGTGCACAAAGTACCTGCTATGCCTCAAAATGACACACACGGAGACTGCAGAGAAGGAAATGCGTGGAAAAAGGAAGGTGTGTGCAGGATTTCTGGGTGCACACAGAAGATGCGTCGATTCTTTTCCAAGGGCTTTGCCTCGAATTCCAACGTGCAGGCTTAAATACTCTTTGCGATGTGGGGTCTTTTGCCACCAAGGACGATGTGTGGGAATCCTGGGCACGCTGAATGAAGTCACAGGTGCTGCATCAATCTGGGTGATGCATCAGAGTTTCTGTTGCACGCAGGCGCTGTGTCGATTCCTTATGTAGGAAGTCGGGCTGTGTCATTCTGGCTCAGTGATGCGTCCATCTGGTGGGCTGTGCATCAAAGTTTCGGTCGCAACGCTGGTGCTGCGTTGATCTCCACTCAAGGAGCTGGGCTGCGTCATTCCGGGTCGGTGATGTGGTGATTATTTCACCAGTACGCAGGCTGTGCGTCGATTCCGTCAGGCTGCGTGTCGCTTTTCGCCACACAAGGAGTTCCTTTGAAGAGATGAAGCCTTTTTGGCCCTGAGACTTCAGGAAACAGAAGGCAAGCTCAATCCAAGGTTACAGGATCTGGTTCAGAGTGTCTGTCCCAGGAAGTGTCTGAGTTGGTAGGGTCAGGGATCCAGTTTATATACCCAAAAGTGCCTTTGCAGTGGGGGGATCTTCAAAGAGTGGTTTTGAAGTGCACAAGTTCCCCTTTTAGTACAGTTCTGAATGCCAGGGTCCCAGTAGGGAGTGTGGCAGTCCTTTGTGTCAGGGCAGGCCACTAGCCTTTTAATTGTAAGTGTCAAGCCCTGCCACCATTCCAGACCAGGAAGATCTATTCAGTATGCATATATGTGCAAGTGTGACTGAGCATCCTGTATTTGTGGTTGTCTGGGTGAAATGTACAAGGGAGCTGTCAACCAGCCCAGCCCAGATGGGGATTTGAGGCAGGGTGTAAGGCACAGAAGGATTTTAAGTGCAGAGAAATGCTCACTTCCTAAAAGTGGCATTTCTAAAATAGTAATATAAAATCCAACCTCACCAGTCAGCAGGATTTTGTATTACCATTCTGTCCATACTAAATATGAACTGTCTACTCCTTTCTGATCAGAAGCTACTGCTCAAACAGTATATGAGGGTAGCCCTAATGTTAGCCTATGAATGGAGCAGGCCTCCCTGCAGTGGAAAACACATTTAGGAGTTTTCCACTACCAGGACATAGAAAACACACAGGTATATGTCCTGACTTTTACCTACATAGCACCCTGCCCTATGGGTTATCTAGGGCCTATCTTAGGGGTGATGTATATGTAGAAAAAGGGGAGTTTAAGGCTTGGCAAGTACTTTTAAATGCCAAGTCAAAGTGGCAGTGAAACTGCACACATAGGCCTTACAATGGCAGGCCTAGACATGGTAAAGTGGCTAATTATGTGGGTGGCACAACCAGTGCTGCAGGCCCACTAGAGACATTCAATTTAAAGGCCCTGGGCACATGTAGTGCACTTTACTAGGGACTTACAAGTAGATAAAACATGCCAATTGGGTATTAACCAATGTAACCATGTTTTAAGGGAGAGAGCATATGCACTTTAGGACTGGTTAGCAGTGGTAAAGTACGCAGAGACCCCAAACCAGCACAAACAGTGTAAAAAAAAGTGGAGGGAGCCAGGCAAGAAGTTTGAGGTGACCACCCTAAGGCTGTCAGGTCTAACATGTGTCCCTCCCAGCTGAAAGTAGGGAGAGCTACCCAACCCCTTGGGAGCTCTCTTCGCTAAGGCAGAAGTATCTGGAGAGACCATCAGCATTGGCGTGGTCAGTCCCTGGGCGATGCTCCACTTAATGTCCATCCCCTGTAGGAAAATAGACCACCTCAAGAATTTAAGATTTTCACCCCTCATCTGCGGTTATATCTCGGAACCACGGGTGCCTAAACCACCCGTGGCTCAACAACGAGGTCAGAACAACGACCTCATTCTAACCACTAATGCCTTTACCACAAATGCGGTTTCAACATTTTTCCGTTGTAAATGCATTCCTGGTAAAGGCGTTAGCAATCAGCATGCACAACTCAGCATGCTTCCACCTCAGCCCCCCACCCCACCCCTTAAACCTAAACACCTCCCCCCACCCCAAATCCTAATCACCCCCAGCCCCCCACACCACCCCAAAAACAAAAAATACCCAGAGTCCCCACCCCGCCCCTAAAACCTAAACACCCTGATCACCCCGACCAACCCCAAAAAGAGCCCCATTCCGAGCCCAACTTACCTCCTCCTTCACCACGTCCACTTCGACTCCCTTCTTCTGTACCTTAACCAGGCATGTAAGTTGTTCAGACATGCGTGGTTAAGGTACCAAAACCAGGAAGTCATTGAAAACTAAAGCGTTGTTTCGCTTTTGTCTTTTACAACCTCGTGGTTCCGGACTCGTTCTTCCGGATGTTTCCCCTCATCTGCATGATCCATCTGAGGGGCCTGTGGTCTGTCTGAACCCGGAAGTGAGTCCCAAACAGATATGGTCTCAGTTTCTTCAGTGCCCAGACCACAGCAAATACTTCTCTTTTAATAGCACTCCACCTCTGTTCCTGTGGTAATAGTCTTCTGCTAATAAAGACTACCGGTTGGTCTAGGCCCTCCTCATTCAGCTGTGCTAGGACACCCCCTATACCATGCTCTGAAGCGTCTGTCTGCATGAATAATTCTTTGAAGTAGTCATGGGCCTTAAGCATGGGGGCCATGCACATGGCTTTCTTCAGGAAGTGAAAGGCTTTCTGACAAGCCTCTGTCCAATTCATCAACCTAGGTTGCTTTTTGGATGTGAGTTCTGCTAAGGGAGCCACTATGGTGTTATAACCCTTAACAAATCTTTGGTTTGTATCCGGTGAGGCCTAAGAAGGCTCTAACCTTTGTCTGGGTTCTAGGTGGTTGCCAGGCCTTGATTGTTTGAATCTTGGCCTGGAGGGGCTGCACCTTGCTACCACCTACAAGGTGTCCCAAGAACACTACGGAACCCAGCCCAATCTGGCACTTCTAGCCTTGATGGTCAGACCTGCCTATTGCGCAGCCTGAAGCACCTCAGCTCGGGGGATGAAGTGAGCATCTGTCTTTGTGATAGAGTTGAGACCCCGGTAGTCCACGTAGAACCTAAGCTCTGGCTTGGCACCAGGAGCAGCAGCCTTGGGAACCAACACCACTGGGCTGGACCAGGGACTGCTGGACTTCTCAATCACCCCAAGAGCCAGAATCTTGGCAACTTACTCGTTGATGCTGGACCTCACCTTATCTGACACTCTGTAAATGTTATTCTTAAGAGGGGACTGACTCTTGTGTCAATATCATGGACACACAAGTGTGTGAGTCCAGGGGTGAGGGAAAACAGGCAAGAGAACTGTTCCAATAATTGGTAGCAGTATCCTCTCTGATCTACGGTCAGGGAGTCAGAGAGACTGACACCCTCCGCTGACCCATCACCTTCCTTGGCAGAGAGGAGCTCGAGGAGAGGCGCACTCTCCTCTTCCATACCCTCAACTGTCACCTGAAGCATGCTGACTTCAGACCTCTCAAAATGAGGCTTCAGTCTGTTCTGATGGATCACCTTTAGAGGGTTTCTAGGGGTCTTGAGGTCCACTAAGTAAGTGGCCTCCCCCTTCTACTCCTTGATTTCGAATGGGCATGTCCAGCGGTCCTGGAGAGATCTACTGGCTCCATTACCCATACTTTGAGGTTCATTATGACCCCGGCGGTCGGCAATAATCTGACGGTAAGTACTGCAAACAGGCTGGCGGTACCACCATCTTATGACCTTGGCGGGGGGAGGAGCCAAGATGGCGACCGAGTCGGACACCTGAACAAGGAGTTCCGACTCGGGCCTGGCTAATTGATCCTGGTGGGCACCCCCGGACAGGGCGCTTCAATTCGGACAGGGCGCGTCCGACCCTGGAACGGCCCTAAGAGCGGCAAGCCGACGAGCCAGCCCTGGATCGACGGGGGAGGCTCCTCGGGACGGACACAAGACTTCGAAGCGGGCATAGGAGGGATTCCCGGAGAGCGGCGTTCGATAAGGGAGATCCTTCGTGGGGCCAGGTGAGAGCGGGACGGGAGCGGTGAGAAGAGCCAGGGCCCGAGGCGTTGGATGCGCGCTAGGTGGAGGGGCCCGGGTGCTGGAACAGCCCTTTTTAGCCCTTTTCTGCCCGGTGCCGCGCTCCGTCCCGCCCCCCCCCACTAAGCAACGAGCGGAGCTGGCGCTCCCCACCCTGGCACGGGCCGGTCCTGCGGAGAGCTGGACCGGGGATAGCAAGCAGGGGAGGGGGGACCCCCTCCCCCCCTCCGGGCGGCGACCAGAACCCGAATCGTGCACCTGACACCGAAGTGAGGCCTGGGCATAGGTCATGGGTTCTCATGTCATCCGCTCATTTCTGTAGTGGATTCTTGGCGCCTCTACCTGTTGTTGCTTTTTTAGGAGGGGTTGATCTGTCCAACTCTACGTTGGGTAGACAGTTAAAGTCGCCTCCCCATATGGCCGGTGCTGCAGGGTTGTCTACTAATGTCGGGGTGAGTGACTCTAGAAATCTCGCTTGCGCATTGTTGGGAGCGTATATCCCTATAAGCGATAATTGCCTCCCATCTAGTTGTCCTTCTACTATTGCATACCTGCCCCCTGTATCTAGTTTGTGTGAGGTTCGGGCAAACGGTACGCCTTTTGCTATCCATATCAACACCCCCCTGACGAACGCTGAGTATGTTGTGCCTGTGACCTGTCCGCCCCATTTTGTCTGAATCTCTTGTAACTCAGCTTCCATTAAATGTGTTTCTTGTAGGATAGCTATGTGGGCCTTTAGGCGTTTGAGACGTGCATACACTTGCGCTCTCCTGCTCGGTGTGGACATTCCCCTCACATTCCACGTGACTATCTCATACTGTTGTGCATGTGCGTTGGTGTGCTGAGCCATGTTTCCTTGTGTAGTATCATACTCATGTGCCCCCTCCGGGATCCAATTTCCTTCCGGTTGTCTGCACATTTTATTAGGCCTATATTTAGAGCTGGCGTGCGTGTTAGTGTACCCTGTTGGCAGTGTTGACCTCTTCTAATCCCCTTAACTCCCACTATCCCACCCACCCTGTTTACTATTCCCTCAATCTGACTACTATCACACATATTAAAGAAAAAGAAAAAGTAAAAGAAAGATCCCAACTCTTTGCTGCTTGGTGGGGTCAGTATCCGTTCGGATACTCGTGGGGGGGCCTTCATTCGGATCAGATGTGTCACCTATATGGAGCACACATCCTTTCTCAGACCTAGTCTGTGAGTGTGCACCCTCTCATTTATTTGTCCCCCGTCCCCCCTGTTGCTACATATTACACAATAATCACAGTGATCAAGGATTAACAGTTCAAAAGATACTCTTTTGAGCCAGTACGACTTGTGGTATGGTTCCTGTTGCAGCCGCTTCTGGATTCCAGTCTCCTGATGCCCTGTCCGGTGTCTGACAGTATCGCTTTTATAGCAGTACCCAGTTCACAGTTCGTCCGCAGTTCTTGGAGTGACCTCTGGACCCCGGGCGCTTCTGTGATTGTTAAGATTGAGCTGGTCGATTCCGAATCTGATCCAGATGGAGGGGCCGTCCTGAGTGTCTCAAAGGGGTTCTGCATGAGTATCGGGGTTTCTTTTAATATTTTCGCTCTTTCTTCTGCTTCCTGTTTCTCTGTGGGCTGGCCCCTAGGGTGTCTCTTGCTGCGTTTCCTTGATGTGGAGGTTGACCACTCCTCCTCTTCAGGTGCACCCTCGTTTGACTGCGCTATGCCTTTGGCGTGCATCCAAGTCCAGGCATCTTCTGGAGAAGCGAACCTATGTGTGCGTTCCTCTAAGCTCACCCTCAGTTTAGCTGGGAAAAGGAGAGCATACTTAATATTATGTTCCAGGAGTCGTTGTTTGATTTTCACGAAAGAGTTCCGCTTATTCTGTACTTCGTGAGTGAAGTCCGGGTATGCGTGGACCACTGCGCCCTCGTATTGAACTTAGAGGAGGAGCCATTCAGTACCTCCTTGATTAACCATTGCTCTGTTGTTAGTTCTGGGGGGAGTTATATTGTTACGCCTGGATCTGCTTTCTGCCTCTTCGGCTCGTCTCCACAGGATCTTCACCTCTGCGTCCAATCGCTGAATCTGTTTCTGGTTGTCGGATACCGTTGGGCATGTCGCTCCTAGGGTATCCTCCGTTGTTTTCACCCTTTCTGTCAATTTTCGATGATCCACTCTGAGTAGATTTAAGTCTTGTGTTACTGCGTCTATTTTAAATTCTAGTGAAGATTTAGGGAGCCGCCCGCCTGGAGGGAGCCGCCAAATGGCCACTCCTCGGTCGAAAGACCGCGGAGGCCATTCTGGCTTTCCCGCTGGGCTAGCGGGCGACCGCCAGAGGGCGGCCCGCCAGCCCAGCGGGAAACCCCTCCCCACGAGGAAGCCGGCTCCGAATGGAGCCGGCGGAGTGGGTATGTGCGACGGGTGCAGTGGCACCCGTCGCGTATTTCAGTGTCTGCAAAGCAGACACTGAAATACAAAGTGGGGCCCTCTTACGGGGGCCCCTGCAGTGCCCATGCCACTGGCATGGGCACTGCAGGGGCCCCCAGGGGCCCCACGACACCCCTCACCGCCATCCTGTTCCTGGCAGTCGGAGCCGCCAGGAACAGGATGGCGGTGAGGGGGTCGGAATCCCCCATGGCGGCGCAGCAAGCTGCGCCGCCATGGGGGATTCCCAGGGCAGCGGAAAACCGGCGGGAGACCGCCGGTTTTCCTTGTCTGACCGCGGCCAAACCGCCGCGGTCAGAATGCCCTGCGGGGCACCGCCAGCCTGTTGGCGGTGCTCCCGCATCCCCGGCCCCGGCGGTCCTTGACCGCCGGGGTCGGAATGACCCCCTTAGTGTCCATGATTGCCTGTAGTATTTTTTCGAATTGCGAAGAGTGCGTTTGGTGTGTGTTTTCGAGTGATTGCAGAGTTGTATTTTTCTGTTGATCAGTGTGCGCCAAGCTGGGCGCAGTTCGCTCCTGGTGCTTTGCCGATTTAGATTTCCCAGCCATTTCTTCCCCTTTCAGGTGCCTCCCACGATCGGGGGGGGGTCTGTTTGGAAATGAGTTTCAGTGACAGTGAGCTTTTCGAGTGTGTCTGTGTTTCTTCCACGGTGTGGTGCCTTATTGAGGCTCCTTTTCTTACTTCGCGGGGCAAGCACGAAGAACTGTGTGAGTTTGCACTATGTCTTCTGGAGCAATTATGGGGGGGAGGATCAATCATCACCCTCGGAGACGCCCCGGTCCCGCAGCGCATGCGAGACATGGAGTGTTGAGTATAAAAGCTCCTCTCCCCTTGTGGAGTGCCCCTAGCAGGGTCCCCCAGCGGGAGGGGGGAATTCAGGGGGGCCTCGCTGTCTGTGTGGTTTTGCAGCCGTCCCCGTCCACACCAAGGGCAGGTCCCCAAATGCGCTTCAGAATGGGAGGGTGAGGAGGAAAGAGGCCTCCTCCCCACGCCGTTCCCACCGGGCTGCTCCCCACTGGTTCCAGGTGCCGTCTTTTCCCCCCTCTTCACGGAGGGGGGCGGGCGGGAGAAGGAGACTCGTCCGCCACCAGCGTAACACGCTTCAGCCTGCTATCAGGTGAGCGCTCCCTGTGTTCCTTCCGGTCACAGTCCGGCGGGAGGAGTGGCCCCCCCCTCAGCTCGATTCTCCCTGGGGCCGGCCCGCGCCGCTGTAGTAAGTGCTGGCTCCGCACTTCGCTCAGAAGGAAGGGGGGGGCGGAGCGCGGCGGCAGGCAGGAAAAGGCGAATGCACCACCCCAGACAGAGAGAATACTCTATATATTCTGTGCCCCATAAGGTGCACACAAGAATAGACATATTCTGGGGCACTGCCGATATATGCGCACTGACGAGTGGGTCAGAACACTTAGCCATGACACTATCGGACCACTCCCCGCTCAAAATAACCCTGGGATGGGACGGCACTCGCCTGGTAATTTCTACATGGCGGTTGCAACCAGAAGCGCTCCAAGACCAGGCATACGCAGAGGGACTAGACTCAGCACTAAAGCAATACTGGGAAATCAACTCGGAATCCGCAAACTCAAGGGCAGCAGAATGGGAAGCACACAAGGTGGTGGTCAGAGGGTTTTGCATGGCATCCTCCTGGGGGGTTGGGCGCACCCTACACACGGAGATTAGCAAATTGGAGAAGGAACTGAAAGCACTCGCAATAGCGATAGCCAGGGAAGAGGCACCCTACACCTCGCTAAAAGAAGCACGCACAAAATACAAAGAAGCAGACTCCTGCCTCCGCAAGCATGATTATAAGTACCACCTGATGCGTCAACAATCGGAGGGAGACAGGTCTGGCAGACTGCTGGCTTGGCTCCTAAAGGGAGTTCAGCAACAGACTCCAATAGGGGCCATAAAATTAGACAATAGCGAGTTGGCCTCCATGCAGATGGATATAAATGGGGCGTTCAGGGAATACTACACGAACCTTTACACTAAACGAACGGCCTGTACCCCTGGACAGCTCGTAACCTTCCTGGCAGGCTCTCAATTAACACAATTATCACAGGAAGGTACTGAAAAGCTGGAGGCCCCACTAAGTATAGCGGAACTAGAAGTTGCACTAACACAATTGCCAAGGAACAAGGCACCAGGAATGGATGGCTTACCACTGGAATACTATGCGAAATACTCGAACCACTTGAAGCCTCATCTGCTGAAAGTATACGAAGAGGCCTGGAGTCACAAGGGACTGCCCCCCACACAAAGAGAAGCCATGATAGTGGTCCTGCCCAAGCAGGGGCGGGACCCCACAGATGTCAAATCATACAGACCACTATCACTTTTAAACACTGACTGTAAAATCCTGGGCAAAATATTGGCCAACAGGCTGGCCCCTGTCATTCACACGCTGATACATGAAGATCAAAACGGCTTCATTCCCAAACGTAATACATTCCTAAACATCCGTAGATTAATGGGAGTGATGGGAAGTACTCCCTCGGGGGCACATGATGAAATGGTACTATCATTGGACAGCGAAAAGGCTTTCGACACGTTGGGCTGGGATTTTTTAGTTGACACTATGCGGAAAATGGGAATTGGCCCAAAATATATACAATGGGTACAGACACTGTACTCGAAGCCACAAGCACGTGTTAGAACAGGCAGAACGGTATCCAACAGTTTCCCGATCGCAAGAGGCACTAGACAGGGATGCCCCCTATCCCCCCTATTATTCGCTATCGCTATGGAGCCTCTGGCCACCCGCCTGCGGTCGATGGAGGAGGAATGGGGCATACTTAGGAAAGGGACGAAGGACATAATATCTATGTACGCAGATGATGCCTTAATATATCTACGCAGAGGAAGTGAGACAATCCCACCAGTAATTACACTCCTGTCCGAGTTCGGTACAATGTCCGGGCTGGTAGTAAACTGGGAAAAATCGTGTGTGTTTCCCCTGATCACACGGACACTGTCAAATAGGGCAACAGCCTTGACCGGGCACTTGAGATGGTGCTTTGACTCATTTAAATACTTGGGGGTTCAAATATACCACAAACCGGAGGACCTCAGAGACGGAAACTTGGGGAGAGCACTTGCCTCCATCAAGGGGTCACTACGCTTCTGGGGCAAACTACCACTGTCACCACTGGGCAGAGTTGTAATAGCAAACATGCTGATACTCCCTAGGCTCCTGTACTACTTCTCTGCGTTGCCGCTCCTGATCCCCAAGAGCTTCTTCCGCGAACTAAACGGTGCACTGCTGCAACTCATTTGGTCGGGAGGTAGGGCGCGTGTCGCACTCACCACACTACAGCGCCCAGTGTCTGAGGGTGGCATGGGAGCCCCAAATTTTGAGCGCTATTACGCGGCTGCACAGCTCCAGTGGATTCTAAGCTGGATACATAGGCCCACACTGGCGGAGTCGGCCTGGGCACTGGCGAACTTGAGTGGTACGCCATTGGTCGCCTGGATGGCAGCCGGAGCCCCGAGGGGAGTGACCGACAAACCACAGATACTGGTGGCGTACGCATGCTGGAAGAGATATATCCAAAGCGGCCGTTGCGCGCTCCCCTACTCCCCCCTTGTGCAGCTGGGGGCGCTCCCCGGCTGGGTGGGGGGAGAAAGGAGAAGGTCATTGGCGTTGTGGGCAGAGGTGGGAATAGAGAAGATTGGCGATTGTTTTGAAGAAGGGAAATTAATGACCTTTGAAGAGATACGTGACCTCACATTAGTAAACCCTGGGCAATTTATGACATACCATGCCATATGCCATTCTATAAAGATGACGTCGGGGACAGAGGACCAAGAGCCTACGACTTCCTCAGCACTACACCTTGTGTTACAATATGACAGCCAGCTGAAGATAGTGTTGAATTTATACAAAGCATTGAATAAGCACTCGGTACCCACCTTGGAAAAGGCACTAACTAAGTGGAACGAGGTGCTCCCACTCCCGATCACACAGGAGGAATGGCCTCATGCCCTACTACATACCAGGGGAGTCTTGAGAAACCCGAGGTTCCGATATACGCAATTTAACTACTTACACCAAACGTACCTTTCACCAGTCAGGATTAAACAAATGTTTCCCAGCTTGGACCCAGCCTGCCCAAGGTGCCGAGCCCCGCTGGCACATTTCTACCACATGGTATGGGATTGCTCCCAGGTGCGGGTGAAGTGGAGTGCAATAGTGGAGAAGGTATCGGAATTTACGGGGCTGGCACTTACAGTAGATCCTAAATCCTGTTTGCTAGGTCTGAGACAAAGAGATAAAAAACACAAACACCTACATAAGTTTATAGACCTATCTTATGTAATGTACAAAAGACTGATAGCAATGAACTGGAAGTCGGCCACTGCCCTGGACCTGACGACCTGGCACGACAAGATACTGAGATGGGCCAGTGCAGAACTGATGGTGCTGAGGAACACAAAAGTGGGGCTCCACCGGCAGACGGGCAGGGAGGTGTGGGAGACCCTGATAGATAGGCTAGACGCCAAAAGCAATGAGAAACCGCCTTGAACTAATGCACACGACAATTCTCAGGCAGCAGTTCACCTGTCGGGCCTGCTCCCCCGCCCAACACGGGGCTCAGCGGAATCGAATCACTGGGCAGACCGGCGCCCCCCGCGACCGATCGGACCGGCGGGGGTGTTCCACAACGATTACTCACAGAGGAGCTCATGTTCCACACAGAAATGCAAGTCACACACCCCAGACCCCACACACATACTCCCTTCGTCCCGGATCTTCCCCTATGCAGCACATAAACACTAGTCTCATTAACGTATATACCTAATGCAGGGATAAAGCGTTCATAATTACTTCTTGGCAAGCGATTGTTTAGAAACCATTCTTGTACTCCTTATTGAATGAGCGATAGTGACCTCAGTTAAGTTGTTGAAGTTAAAGTGTTAAATTGTGTATTAACAGCGCAATTGATCTAATATACCTGTACAATGTATCTGACAAATGCTGGAAACAGAACTAAAGTGAAAAATGCAATAAAAATATATTTTTTAAAACAATTATGACCTTGGCGGGTTGGCTAATGCCAACCCGCCAAAGTACCACTCCGACCACCACGGCGGTAATAGCTGCCGGGCTGGGGATATTCATCTCCAGCCCAGTGGCCGTCACTGTTCCGCCTGTGGGATTATGACCCCACTTACTGCCATGATTTTCATGACTTCCTTAATGCTACGAAAACCATGGCGGTAGGCACTATCAGTTACAGGGAATTTCTTTCCTGTCACTGATAGGGGTCTTTCCACCCTCCCTCTCCAGGTAGCCCCCCACCTCTTCACAGGCCCCCCCTACTTTCACGCCCCCTTCACAGACACACACGCATACACACACCCATTCTCACATTCATCCACGTATGCATACATCCATTCACACACACATCCGCACACACTTTCAAACATACACCCAGACACGCATTCACATCACACAACATACATGCACTCATACCTCCATACATGCACACACGCATTCAACACGCAACACACACCCGCATTCACGCAGACACAAACATTCACACACACACCCACACACAAACACAATGCCCCCACTCCCTCCCCTGTCGGAGACACGATTACCTGGATCCAGGGGGTCCTCCATCGGGAAACAGGACGGGGCGCTGCTGCCAGCAGCAGCGTCCTCCAGCAGAACACCGCCAGGCCATTTTATTTCTCATAATACGGCTGGCGGTGGTCTACTGGCATGGCGCTGCTGCTGGCAGCTGCACCACTTTACCGCCATTTGCCACCATGGCCACAGCCGGATTTCTGCCATTCTTGTGGCGGAAATCCGGGTGTGGTCATAATACAGCGGAAGGATAGTAGCCGCGGCGATGGTGTTGTGGCGGCTGTCATCGCAGCGGTAGGCGGTTTTTACCGCCAATGTCATAAAAGGGCCTTTATTTCCAGGTGAGTATTCTACCAGGGTGGCCTTCTGGTCGCACCATTGCTTCATTACCTCTTGACTGGCCTCGAGGTTGACCTTGACCAGTTTCCAGAAGCGTTGCATCTAGTTGTGGAGGGCCAGCATGTAACTGACCACATCCTGGGGGGGGGGGGTCCAGGGAGCTTTCTCCCACCCCTCTTTCACTATGCTTAGGGGTTACCTGACAGGATACTAATAGAGAAGTTCAAAGGGGATGAACCCCATCCCTTTCTGGGGCACCTCTCTATAATCAAAAAGAGGGCATGGCAAAAGGACATCCCATTTACACCTTATGGCCTCAAGCAGGCCTGTGATCATGTCTTTTAGGGTCTTGTTGAACCTTTCCACAAGCTCATTGGATTGAGGATGGTAAGGGTGGTGAACTGGTAGGTCACCCCACACGCATCCCCCATGGACTTCATGTACGCAGACATGAAGTTTGTGCCTCTGTCAGACACAATCTCCTTTGGGAATCCTACACAGTTAAATATCCCTATCAGAGCTCTGGTCAGAGTCACTGTCCTTAGAGGGATCACCTCTGGATCGTAGGTGGCATGGTCCCCCAAAACCAAGATAAACCCGTTGCCTAGGGCACTTTTGGGATCCAAGGGACCAATGACGTTGATACTACCCTTTCAAAGGGGGTGCCAATGATGGGGAGTGGGACCAGGGGGGCCTTGAATCTTTTCCCTGTCTTCCCACTAGCCTGGCAGGTTGGGCAAGACCTACAGAAAGCATCTGAGGCCACCCACATTTGGCACCTGGCGAAGCTCTTGTCTTGCCCCAAATGTCCCGCCAGGGGGATGTCGTGAGCCAACCACAGTAGGAAGGTCTGGTAGCACTGGGGGACCACCAGCACACCTGCTGCCCCAGCTTCTGGCACCTTAGGCTCACTGTAAAGGAGATCATTCTCCCAATAGATAATGGTGATCACCAGAGGACTCACCTGCTGCCTGGGCCGCGGCCTGTGCCTCGCGCCTCAAACCCTCAAGTATGGGGCTCTCTTTCTGCACTTTGCAGAATTCCTCCCTGGTTGGGCCAACCTCCACATGCCATCCAGCGACCTCAGGCAGGTTACCCAGGGCGGCAATGTCTTCCCCAGTTGGCTCAGGGGCCTCCTCCTCTGTGACCCCGTCAACCACTGCAGGAACGTCTGGGACCAGTTTCCTGCACCCTTTGCCCTTTCCTTTTGCAGCTGTCTGGGCCATTGTTACAGGCTCCAGACTCCCTTGACTCCCTTCCTGGGCAGCCATGGACCTTGTGGTCATGCAGACCCACTCAGACAAACCTAACATCTCCGGGTGAGACCTGAGTTCCACCTCCTTCCAGGTAGTATGCACAAGGTTGTTGCCTAACAGACAATCTACAGGCACGACAGGACTCACAGCTACTTTCAGAGTACCAGAGACCCCCCCACTCAAAGGGAATGAGAGCCACCGGCAGGTGACTCTCACGATTGTCAGCGACCATGACCTGGTGGAATGTATTGGGAATGACCTGCTCTGCTGACACCAGCTGACTCCTGACAGTAGTCATGCTGGCTCCTGTGCACGCAGAGCCTCCAACCTTTGCCCATTAATGGTGACCCACTGCCTATACCTGGAAGTATTTGCAGGCATGTGGGCTTTTGGACCCTTTCTTCATCTACCAGGGACACTAGAGTTATCTCTAACTGTTCCCCAAAACTATCTGGGACTACATCCTCCTGAGCGCCACGCCAGCCAACCCATGTGTCTGCCCTCCAGTGGGGGGCTGTGCCCACATGGGACACTTGGAGGCATCCTTGTAGTGACCATACTTGGTGCACTCAAAGCATTTGGGTGCAAACTCCCCTTTCTTCTTGTAAAAGAACCCTAGTTTCTTTTCAGAATCAGACTGGTACTGGTTACCACCACCCCCTGGGAATTATTTTGGGGGCCTTTTGAGAACTCCCTATTTTTAGGTTTTTCTCCCCCATCTTTCTTCTGATGGGAACCCTGACCACCTTTGTGGGTGTCTCCCCAGATACCTCTTTGGACACTCTGGTGCTAGCCCACAGGTTCGCCTCCTCAGCAAGCTTCATAGGATCAGTCAGCTTACTGTCAATAAAGTGCTGGCACAACTCTGTAAAGCAAACACTGAACATATGCTTTTTCCGGATCAAATTATACACCCCCATGTAGTCATCTACTTTACTGCCCCGCACCCATCCATTCAGTGCCTTACTGCAAAAATCAAAAAAGTCTACCCAAGCTTGTGTGGAAATTTTGGTGCTGTCCCTGAACCTCTGACGGTACTTCTCAGGGATCAACGCAAACTTGGCAATCAAAATGGCTTTCATGGGCCAGCATGTGTTCTGATCTTCTGGGTCTTGTGTAAGGAGTGTGTCCCTCACAGCAACTGGGACATGTTTCCGCAGACTCGTCCACCATTGGTATTCAGAAACCCCATGGGCCCTTAGTGCAACTTAATATGCAGCAAACCATTTATCCATGCCATTTCCCACCACATAACTTGGCCCTACTTCTTTGAGCATACGAACCTTCCTTTCTCCAGCAGGTCCTGCATGTATGTTGCCACCATCCCTGCTGGACTCAGACTGCCTAGACTTGAGCTCCAGCTCTTTGAGACTCAGTTCATGAGTGAGAAGAAGTTTCTTTTCAGCCAAGGCCCTTTCAGTCTCAGCTTGATTGGCTTCTAGTTCAGCTTTCTTCTCCTCTGCTTTCATGTTTAACCTTGCCAATTGCAGTTTGAATTCTCTTTCCTCCCTCCTTTCCACTGCGGTCAGGCCATGGCTAGAGACACTGCTCCCTGGTTTAGCAGGGGGCACAATTCCAGGGGTAACTTCCCCCATTGCTAGTAGTAAATCCTCTGAGGGGCCATCCTCTGGCTCCTCCAACTCAACATCATCTTGTGAATGGGCTTCTGCCCGGGCCCTCAGTGCCTTTTGGTACTCCTCCTTCCTGGAGGCACCCCGGGTAGGTACTCCCATCCTCTTGCAGAACCCTTTCAGCTGGCTGACAGTGTATGTTTCCAGCTTGGCTAGTTCAAACTCTCCTGGTCATACTTGAGACCCAGCCAGTGACATGCTGATGGAGAATTTGGTCACAATGTCAAGCAGAAAAATGAAATTGCAGAAAAAGATAAACAAATCTAGTTGACCTTAAACTGTGGTAGGTAGTGTACACATATCTATTATATGTTACCGCACAAATACAAGTCCTAGCCTCACCACTGATCACCAATGTTAGAAATGGGGTCTCTAGTTGGCAGTGGTATACACCCTTGTCCAAGTCGGGACCCCAATCCTAGTCAGGGTAAGTCACACACAATCCAAATTATTCTTCACCCAACCTTTGGTAGCTTGGCACTGAGCAGTCAGGCTAAACTTAGGAAGCAATGTGTAAAATGTCTGTGCAGTATATCATACAATAACACATTGAAAACACCACAAAATACACCACACAGATTTAGAAAAATATAAGATATTTATCTGAGTGATTTAAGGTCAAAACAATCAAGATTTTATACATACAGGTTGAAATATCACTTTTGCAATGATAAGAAGAGTCCTAAGTCTTTAAAAATCAGCAATTGTCTCTTGTGTGCACAAGGTACCTGGCATGCATCAAAATTACATGCACAGAGACCACAGAGAAGGAGATGCATGGAAAAGGAAAGGGTGCGTCGGATTTCCGGGTCCACACAGACGATGCTTTGATTCTTTTCCACGCAGCAAGGGCTTTGCGTCAAATTCCGGTGTGCAGGCTTAAATCTTCTTTGCGATGCGGGGTCCTTTGACTCCCAAGGACAATGCATGGAAATCCTGGGTGTGCTGGACAAAGCCATGGGTGCTCCAGCGATCTGGTGGGCAATGCTTCAGATTTTACATCACATGCAGGTGCTGCATCGATTTCTCACACAGGAAGTTAGGCTGCGTCATTCCGACTCAGCGATGCATCAATCCAGTGGGCTGTGCGCCGAAGTTCCTGTCGCAACGCTGGTGCTGCGACGATCTCCACTCGGGGAGCCGGGCTGTGTCGTTCCAGGTCAGCGATGCAGTGATTTTTTCACCACTAGGCAGACTGTGCTTCAATTCCGGCAAGCTGTGCATCAAGTTTTGCCGCACAAGGAGTTGCTTTGAAGAGGTTAAAGGTAGTCATTATGACATTGGCGGTGACTGTTAAAGTGGCAGTAATACCAGCCAGAGGCAGGTGGTAATTACCACCAATTTATGACCAGGACGGTGATAGTTCCCATGTACCACATGAACCGCCAGGGTCTTAAAACCACTGACCATGGCGGTAGCTATCAACAGCAAGGCGGAAGACAAAGAACCGCCCACCATATTAAGACATTGCAAATGGCCATGATTTCTGGGGCGGTTCCAACGCCATCAAAAGCCTCGCGGAAACAGAAAACAGAAGACGAAAGACTCACCAGCAGAGACACAGAGAATATCAATGCCGCCATGGAACCGGAACTTTAAGTCTTTCCGATGCTATTGTACGTCATGCTCCACCTGGGACACCAACGCCAACGAAGATGACGATGGTGAGTACAGCTGCCTACCACACAAGGGAGGAAGGGAGGAAAAGGAGAGTGACACACATGCACAACACACACCATTCACACACACAACATACACACAACCAGCTGAAGAGGAAAACCAATGTCACAGGACCCACGTCATAATAATGCAAGGACTACATCATCCCAGAACTGATAGTGTAATTGGATGCAAACAGACACCATATTGTCCATTTGACAAAAAACACATGATTCACTGTTCTGAAAGGGCCAATGGCCAGTCCAAAGTACAAAAGGCCCACATGGCCAAAGGGCACAGTCCAAGGCCCAACTCGTTCCCTGACGTAATCCACACTACACTGTGCAGGGGCATCATGTTGGGAATGGCCAGGCACCTCGGGGTAGGGCGGTGGGTGGAACCTCTGTTGAAGTGGGGGACTTGCCCACTGGTTCTAGAGGGGGCTCCATGCCCATTACAATTAGCTGGGGAGTGTAAGGTCACAGTCTCTGAGTTGGGGGACTTGCCTACTGGTTCTGGAGGGGGCTCCATGCCCATTACAATTTGCTGGAGAGTGCAAGGTCACAGTCTCTGAGTTGGGGGACTTACCCACTGGTTCAGAAGGGGGTTCCATGACCATTACAATTTGCTGGGGAGTGCAAGGTCACAGTCTCTGATTTGGGGGACTTTCCCACTGGTTCCGGAGGGGGCTCTGTGTACAACAGTCCCTGGAGGGTGGCCTACATGGCTTCTGTTGGAGGTGAGGGCTTCTGTGTTCCAGCTGGAGGTGAGGGCTGCTGTGTCCCAGCTGGAGGTGAGGGCTGCTGTGTCCCAATTGGAGGTGAGGGCAGCTATGTCCCAGCTGGAGGTGAGGGTTGCTGTTTCCCAGCAGGAGGGGAGGGCTGCTGTGCCCCAACTGGACACGAAGGCAGCTGTGTCCCAGCTGGAGATGAGGGCAGCTCTGGCCCAGCTGGAGGTGAGGGCTGCTGTGTCCCAACTGGAGGTGAGGGCAGCTGTGTCCCAGTTGGAGGTGAGTGCTGCTATGTCCCAGCTGGAAGTGAGGGCTTCTGTGTCCCAACTGGAGGTGAGGGCTGCTGTGTCCCAGCTGGAGGTGAGGGCTGCTGTATGCCAGCTGGAGGTCACGGATCCTTGCCCACATCTGTTGAATTGGGCCTCTTGCCTCTCTTAGTTTGTGGAGTGGGAACCTTCCCTTTCCTGAGTGGTGTAGTGGGATACTTCCCTCTCTTGGTTGGTGGAGTGGGATCCTTCCCACTCTTGGGTGGTGAAGTGGGATCCCTCTGTCTCTTGGGTGTTGGAGTGGTATCCTTCCCCCTCTTGGGTGGTGGAGTGGGATCCTTTCCTTCCTTGCCTCCACAACTAGGAGGTGCCTCCACTGTGCCTGTGGACTGTTAAGCTGAAGTGCTGCGCTGGGTCGTTGTGACCCTGCGTTTACGGGCAGGATGGGGGGGATGTGGAGGAAAGAGGTCAAGTTGGGCAAGGAAAAGCTTCTTAGGGAAGGTGGGGTGGGGTGAGGGGGGAGGAGGGATGGGAGTGGAGGTTGAGGGAGTAGTTGTTGGAGGTGTACGTCTGCTGGCTTTGGGTGCAGGTGCAGGTGCTGATGTGAGGTGGATGGCTGCTGGGTGTCTGAGTGAGTGTGTTTGTGTCTTTTAGGAGTGGGGGAGAGGACACAGGGGAAGCATGGATGGATGTTGTGGAGGTGTCTGCAAGTGAGGTGTGTGTGCTACTTGGTGTGGTGATGGTCGCTGTTGATGCAATGCATGCAGGTGTGAATGCGGATGTGACAGTGAGGGAGGGGGAGACAGTGGAGGCAGTGGATCTTGTTGTGTGTGCAACTGTCTGTTGTTTGTGTGAGTGCTTGTGTCCTGAAGTGTGTTGCCTGTGTTTGTCTGTGCCACTTTTGTATGATGTTTTGTGTGCATGCTTGTCTGTATGTGTGCACGGGATGGGTTGGGGTTGAGTAAATTGGGACTGGGAAGTGGTAGTTGGAGGGGGGACACTAGGAACAGGGGCACTGGCTGCCATCAGAGAGGAGGCCAGGCCTGGAACGATCTCTGTTGGGCTGCCAATACACCGCAAATGCCCTCCAGGAATGCATTGCATTGTTGCATCTGGGATGCCAGCCCCTGGATGGCATTCACAATGGTTGACTGCCCTACAGAGATGGATCTCAGGAGGTCAATAGCCTCCTCACTCAGGGCAGCAGGGCTCACTGGGGCAGGACCTCAGGTGCCTGGGGCAAGGAGATGTCCACCCTCCTGGGTGAGCGGGCACAGGCAATTTGGTGAGGGGCTACAGGGAGGGCTGTGCTTGGACGGGGTGTGGGTGCTGGACCTGTAGCTGGGGTGGTCCCAGAGGTGTCTGCCACCACCAGGGAGCTTCCATCGGAGGAGGTGTCAGAGTCAGTGTTGTCACCTCCTGTCTGCGCTGTGGTGCTCCCCTTGCCCTTCGTTTCACTGGTTTCCTCGGCGTTGGTGGACTCTGCCTCCTGGGACCTGTGGAATACAGCTCCCTCTGTCACCGGAGCCCCTGCTCCTCTGTCACATGATGCTAATGTATACATGGGCAGGATAACAGAAGAAAAATGGGGGGGGGAGGGAGCACTGGGTCAGTTACAGCACCAACACCACAGATGGCATACACATTACCGTCACACACAGGAATCAGGATTGAGCACCGTGCATTACATGGCATTGCATTTGCTAGGTACCACAGCAAGATGAGAGCAAAATACTGCCAACTACACCCCTCCTGGGAGACACTAAGCCCTGTCTGACATGAAATGCAAACTATCTCGGTTACCAGATTTAGCAATACAACCATTACCCTTGAGCTGGATCACGTTGCGTTCTCTGAGCTGGCATTAAGGGGCACCCACTATCTGACACCCACCACCAGGTTCGCATGCCACCTACCAATCATAGCTGTAAGTCACACTGTACTCACCCCCTTGTGGCTGCTGTGATGCCCTTAAGCGCCCATCCAGCTCTGGGTAGGCCACTGCCAGTATTTAGGCCATCAGAGGTGTCAGGTTGTGACCCGCATTCCGGCCTCGTTGGGAGGCCATCCCCACCTGGGCCTCTACTGTCTTCCGAGCCCAGCGTCTCAGGTGCTCCCACCGTTTCCTATAGTGGGTGATCCACCTGCTGTATATCTCCAGGGTCTGCATGTCCTTGGCGATGGCACGTCACAATCCATTCTTCTGACGGCGCTGACCTGCAGAGGAAACACAGACAGGAGGAAACCATAAACCACACAATGCAGTCTGTTACACATGTGGTCCACAAATCCCCTTCCATCCCCATTGGCACACACATCACCCAGCACCCTCCATGTACACCACCGCCAGACATACGACCCCCCTAAATAACACAATCCTTGCACACACATCTCTATGCAATCTTGTCACATGCCTCGTGCCCAAGGTGTACTCACCTGTTGGTCTAGAGGCCCATATAGCTGCTTATACTGGGGTAGGGCCCCACCCACCAAGAGCTCCAACTCCTCTGAAGTGAAGGCAGGGGCCCTTTCCCCGGTCACACCGACCAAGGCAGGATCCAGACACAGGTCACAGCAGCACACGCAGTGTAGATGTTGTCCTGTGGAAAGTCAGGAAACAAGTGAGGTTATAGGCAGAAAATGATGGTCACGTACACAGCGATGTACACTGTCACCACCGCCGGTGTTCCCCATTGGCCACTGTACTCCATAGAGCCCCATGTTACCCAAAGAGGAATAGCACAGCAGTGCAAGACCGCTTTCTGCCATGACGCGCAATGCCAGCAGAGTTACCTCACTTTCACCCGTCCCTACATACAGAACAGGCAGTAGCCATTTTATGGTGGTGAACAATATTCAGACAATTGAGAACGGCGTTATTTCTATAATTTGCACATACATTGCCATTACCAATGTCCCATGATGTTACTGCTCTATGTACGCCGAGGTGGTAGTTCCATTGTTCAGCCTAATCACTCTTGTGTCCCTTAGATACCTACCACTACGGAGGAATCGGAGGAGGAGGCAAGACCCCGTGTACAGACCCCTTGTGGACTGGCTACACAGGAAGACAGGCACATAATACTCATCTATAGACTGGGCAGGGCCACAATCACAGAGCTGTGTGCTCACTGTGAGCCAGATCTGACATCTGCTATCTGTCACCCCACTGGGATCCCCCCCTCTTGTGCAGGTTCTATCTTTGCTCCATTTCCTGGCAACTGGCTCTTTCCAAGTGACAGTGGGCTTGGCAGCAGGAATATCACTGCCAATGTTCTCAATCGTGCTGGCAAGGGTTTTGCCTGCCCTGGTGAAACACATGTGCAGCTACATTGCTTTCCCCCAGGTGGAAGATTTGGCCACTGTAAAGGCTGGATTCTATGCAATGGGACATATACCCAACATTATTGGGGCGATTGATGGTACATATGTTGCATTTGTCCCCCCGCCAGAATGAACAAGTGTTCAGGAGTCGGAAGAGTTTCCACTCACTCAATGTGCAAATGGTGTGCCTGGTTGACCAGTAATCTCCCATGTCACTGCCAAGTATTCTGGGTCAGTGCATGACGCCTTCGTCCTGAGGAATAGCAGCATCCCAAATGTAATGGCACAACTACAGAGGCACAGGATGTGGCTAATTGGTGAGCCTGACTCCCCACCCAATATATGTCAGTGTATGTCTTCTGGTGTTGATCCTATACCATAGTGTAAGGCTAATGTTTTTCCCTCAATACTTGCAGGTGACTCTGGCTATCCAAACCTATTGTGGCTCCTAACCCCTGCAAAGAATGCCAGTACAGGGGCTGAGAATCGTTATAATGATGCACATGGACGAACCAGGAGAATTATTGAAAGGACCTGAAGGCCAGGTTCAGATGCCTCCATCTGACAGGTGGGTCCCTGTGCTACTCACCCGAGAAGGTCTACCAGATAGTAGTGGCAAGCTGCATGTTGCACAACCTGGCTCTCTGACAACATGTGCCTTATCTGCAGGAGGAGGAGACTGGAAATGCCCCTTTGGCAGCAGTGGACCCAGAGGACAGTGAGGATGAGGACGCAGAGGATGAGGATGTGGATAACAGAACATCAGTTATGTGTCAATACTTCCAATGACACACAGGTGAAAAGGGGAACTGACCATTCCTCTGATTGTTGATGTTTTCTGTGTGGCTGTAGCAGGATGGCATTCACTTACTGTCACCTATGGCTTCTCATTTTGCAGATGTTGGTGATATGACAAAAGTATACTGATGTGATGACTACAGACAGATACAGGTCATAAAATGTATTTAATCACAATGTTCAGATCATTTTCTCATGATGTGACTATTTCCAGATATGCACATTTTCACCACACGATCACTCACGTTGTGTTCAGGGGTATTCTAGTGAAAATGAATGATGGAAAAGTGCAATGGAATGGGGTGATGGTTGAGGAAATTCCAGGGTATTGTTCCAGCCTGTTTGTAGCACAGGTCCAGTGTCCAAGGGACCATTGGAAGGGGAGCAAAGGCAGTTCAAAGTGGATAAGGTGGGACACAAGAGGGACATTCAGGAAGGTCTTTTTTCCTGGTAGTGTTCTTGGTCTTGGCAGGTGTCTCTGGCTTCTGCCTGGGTCGCAAAGACCGTTTGCAGGGTGGTTCACCTTCTGCAGGAGGAGGGGTGCTGGTGGCCTGTGAGTCCTATGACAGGGCTTCCAGCCCACTAGCTGCAGCAGAAGAGGTGTGCTGGTCAGTAGACTGGTTAATGGTAGTGGCCCACTGGTGTGCTGTCCATTCCCTCATGATGTTGGCCATATCTGCCAGCATGCCTGCTATGGAGACCATGGTGGTGTTGAGGGCCTGCAAATCCTCCTTGATCTCCTGATGGTGTACCTCCTGCAGCCACTTGTTCTCCTGCATGTTGGTAAGGATTTGGCCCATCTTGTCCTAGGATTGTTGTTAAGCCCCCGGGACATTAGTGAGTGCCTTCGGGAGAGTCGGTTCCCTGGACCTGTCCTCCCCCTGGTGCACAGCAGTAATCCCAGTGTCCCTGTCCCCCTGTGCCCCTGTCTCCTAAACGGTGTGCCCAATGCCACTGATTCCTGACTGTCTTGGGTGTGAGGTGTGGACTAAGGTCCCTGTACAGGCAGGCACACTGCTGATTGACATGTCCTGGGGACAGAGGTGTGGGGATGTTGGGTGGGTGCTGTGGTGTTAGACACTGATGGGGGAGGCTCTGTGGTGAAATGTGAGTGGGCTGCGGTGGCTGACTGATCAGTGGTCCCAGATGGGCCAGGTAGTTCATCCAGATCCAGAAGTCCAGAGTTACTGTTATCACTGGGGGCGTCTTCTGTTGGGGACTGTTTTGTCATGGCATCTCCTCGCCAGTGAGAATATCTGGTGCACCTGTGGGGATGTAAGTGTTGTATTATACTTCATGTTTATGACATATTGTACATCCCTTGCTTCCCCTGTATTGTTTCTGTTGCCCTGCCACCTTTGTTTGTGTATGATGATGTATTGTGGGCTTGTTAGTTCTCCATGCTGTACATGCTTTGGTGATGGGTGTCCATGCAGGGCTGGGAGGGTCCTCCATGCATTGGTATGACATGCAGGGCTTGGCATTGGGGTTAGTCAGATGTGTAGGTGCAGTGTGTGGGATGGGGTGGAGTGATGGGAGTCAGGGTGAGGGGCTGAGATGGCATGTAGGTATAGGGGTGATAAGTAGTAAATATTGACTCACCAGGTTCCAGTCCTCTGGCAACTCCAGTGAGTCCCCCAGGATGCAGTATTTGCAAGACTTGCTCCTCCCATGCTGTGAGCTGTGGAGGAGGGTGAGGGGGTCCACTGCCAGTCCTCTGGATGGCGAGGTGGTGCCTCGCTGCCACGAAACGTACCTTCCCCCATAGGTTCTTCCACCTCTTCCTGATGTCATCCCTTGTTGCTGTCCCACGGCGTTCACCCTGTCCATGATTCTCCACCATAGCTCCATCTTCCTGGCAATCGATATTTGTTGTACCTATGCTTCAAACAGCTGTGGCTCTACCCTGACTATTTACTCGACCATTACTCGCAACTTCTCATCAGTGAAATGGGGGTGCCTTGGTGGAGACATGGGTGTTGTGTGGTGTGTGTTGTGTAGAGAGTGTTAAGTTATGTGGTGGGGTGTGGTATGTGGGGTGCATAATGGCTGGATGGGTGTTAGTGGTATGTGTGTGTAGTTGTTGCAGTGGTCTTCATGTTAGTCTTGTGGCACTTTTTGGTATTTGTAAAGGGTTGAGTGTAATGTGGGTGTGTGTTTCATAGTGCTGTTGGTGTGTGGGTGTGGTGTGTGTATAAGTGTCAGGTGTGTGTTTCTGGTATTGACCAATGTGTGTTGTTTTTTATTTGGGTGGCCATTCTGAGCACACCGGTGTGTACCGCCAATGGCTTACTGCCGTTGAATGTCCGCTGTGGTGATTCGTGAATCATTATATGGTGGGCGTTGTTTTGTTGGCGTAATAGTATGGGTGTTCGTACCAACACTGTAGCACTGACCTTTGGGCTGGCGGATCTGTGTATGTGGAAGTATTCTCTCGGTTTGGTGTGTGTGTGTCATAATATAGCAAACGGATATTCACCTCCGCGATGGTATGTTGGCAGCCGTCACCGCGGCGGTAAGCAGCATTTACCACCAATGTCACAATGAGGGCCCAAGTCTTTTTGGCCCTGAGACTTCAGGAAACAGGAATAAAGCTCAATCCAAGCCCTTGGAGAGCACTTCTCAACAGATGCCAGCAAGGCAGCAGGGCAACAACAAGGCAGCAGTCCTTCACAGCAAAGCAGTCCAGATGAGTCCTTTGGGCAACTAGGCAGCTCCTCTTGGCAGGTTACAGGATCTGGTTCAGAGTGTCTGTCCCAGGAAGTGTCTGAGTTGGTAGGGTCAGGTGCCCTGTTTATATACCCAAAAGAGCCTTTGAAGTGGGGGAGACTTCAAAGAGTGGTTTTGAAGTGCACAAGGTCCCCTTTAAGTACAGGTCTGTCTGCCAGGGCCCCAGTAGGGGGTGTGGCAGTGCTTTGTGTGAGGGTAGGCCACTAGCCTTTGAAATGTAAGTATTAAGCCCCTCCACCCTTCCAGCCCATGAAAACCCTTTCAGTATGCATATGTCTGCAAGTGTGACTAAGCATCATCTGTTTGTGGTTGTCTGGGTGAAATGAACAAGAGAGCTGTCAACCAGCCCAGCCCAAACGTGGATTGGAGTCAGGCTGTAAGGTACAGAAGGATTTTAAGTGCAGAGAAATGCTCACTTTCTAACTGGCATTTCTAAAATAGTAATATATAATCCGACCTCAGCAGTCAGCAGGATTTGTTATTAACTTTCTGGCCATACAAAAATCACCTGTCTACTCCTTTTTGATCAAAATCTACCACTCAAACAGTATATGAGGGTATCCCTAATATTAGGCTATGAAAGGAGCAAGCCTCACTTCAGTGGAAAACAAATTTAGGAGTTTTCTACTGCCATGACACATAAAACACACAGGTATATGTCCTGCCTTTTACCTACACAGCATCCTGCCATATGGGTTACCTAGGGTCTACCTTAGGGGTGACTTATATGTAGAAAAAGGGAAATTTAAGGCTTGGCAAGTACTTTTAAATGCCAGGTCGAAGTGGCAGTGAAACTGCAAACACATACCTTGCAATGGCAGGCCTGAGACATGGTAAAGGGGCTACTTATGTGGGTGGCACAACCAGTACTGTAGGCCCACTAGTAACATTTAATCTAAAGGCCCTGGGCACATGTGGTACACTTTACTAGGGACTTACAAGTAGATCAAATATGCCAATTGGGCATGAACCAATGTGACTATGTTTTAAGGGAAAGAGCATATGCACTTTAGCACTGGTTATCGGTGGGAAAGTGCGCAGAGACCTAAAACCAGCAAATAAAATGTCAAAAAAGTGGAAGGAGGAAGGCAAAAAGTTGGGGATGACCACCCTAAGGCTGTCAGGTCTAACAGTGAGGAAGAAGCATTCAAATTTTCTGTGGAGAAACTTAATAGAAATAACTACAACATACAATTAACCACAGACTGGAGTAAAAATCATCTAGACTAATGTATTACACAGTAAGATATTCAGAAAAGCAACTGCTGCAGATTTGTTGCTACATGCCAACTATGTACATACAAACACTCTCAAATGGAGCATTCCTTGTGGTCAGCTCCTACAAGAAAGAAGGATCTGCTCAACAGATAAAAACTTTGAAATGGAGGAGAAATCAATGGTGTCTAGGTTTCTCACAAGAGGTTGTCCAAAAATTGTGCTATTGGGGCCTATGAAAGAGTTGCAATTAACAAGAGCTAAAATCTCTTATACAAACCCGAATTGCCCAAAAGGGATTAAACTAATCATACAGTCTGTGGGTTTTTACATGAAATACATTATGGCATACCAGAGATGAGACACGTTCTTTAAAAACACTGGAATGTGCTAATGCACAATAAAGGTATGAAGAAATTTGCAAGGTGTTCGTAAAGAATAACACCTAACCTAGAGTATGTTAATGTAGGAAGTTGGCTCTGTATGTGCTATTTCAAAGTAAGGAATAGCATGCACAGAGTCCAAGGGTTCCCCTTAGAGGTAAAATAGTGGTAAAAAGAGATAATACTAATGCTCTATTTTGTGGTAGTGTGGTCGAGCAGTAGGCTTATCCAAGGAGTAGTGTTAAGCATTTGTTGTACATACACATAGACAATAAATGAGGTACACACACTCAGAGACAAATCCAGCCAATAGGTTTTTATATAGAAAAATATCTTTTCTTAGTTTATTTTAAGAACCACAGGTTCAAATTCTACATGTAATATCTCATTCGAAAGGTATTGCAGGTAAGTACTTTAGGAACTTCAAATCATCAAAATTGCATGTATACTTTTCAAGTTATTGACAAATAGCTGTTTTAAAAGTGGACACTTAGTGCAATTTTCACAGTTCCTAGGGGAGGTAAGTATTTGTTAGTTTTACCAGGTAAGTAAGACACTTACAGGGTTCAGTTCTTGGTCCAAGGTAGCCCACCGTTGGGGGTTCAGAGCAACCCCAAAGTCACCACACCAGCAGCTCAGGGCCGGTCAGGTGCAGAGTCCAAAGTGGTGCCCAAAACACATAGGCTAGAATGGAGAGAAGGGGGTGCCCCGGTTCCGGTCCGCTTGCAGGTAAGTACCCGCGTCTTCGGAGGGCAGACCAGGGGGGTTTTGTAGGGCACCGGGGGGGACACAAGCCCACACAGAAATTTCACCCTCAGCAGCGCGGGGGCGGCCGGGTGCAGTGTAGACACAAGCGTCGGGTTTGCAATGTTAGTCTATGAGAGATCTCGGGATCTCTTCAGCGCTGCAGGCAGGCAAGGGGGGGGTTCCTCGGGGAAACCTCCACTTGGTCAAGGGAGAGGGACTCCTGGGGGTCACTCCTCCAGTGAAAGTCCGGTCCTTCAGGTCCTGGGGGCCGCGGGTGCAGGGTCTCTCCCAGGTGTCGGGACTTGGGATTCAAAGAGTCGCGATCAGGGGAAGCCTCGGGATTCCCTCTGCAGGCGGCGCTGTGGGGGCTCAGGGGGGACAGGTTTTGGTACTCACAGTATCAGAGTAGTCCTGGGGTCCCTCCTGAGGCGTCGGATCTCCACCAGCCGAGTCGGGGTCGCCGGGTGCAGTGTTGCAAGTCTCACGCTTCTTGCGGGGAGCTTGCAGGGTTCTTTAAAGCTGCTGGAAACAAAGTTGCAGCTTTTCTTGGAGCAGGTCCGCTGTCCTCGGGAGTTTCTTGTCTTTTCGAAGCAGGGGCAGTCCTCAGAGGATGTCGAGGTCGCTGGTCCCTTTGGAAGGCGTCGCTGGAGCAGGATCTTTGGAAGGCAGGAGACCGGCCGGTGAGTTTCTGGAGCCAAGGCAGTTGTCGTCTTCTGGTCTTCCTCTGCAGGGGTTTTTCAGCTAGGCAGTCCTTCTTCTTGTAGTTGCAGGAATCTAATTTTCTAGGGTTCAGGGTAGCCCTTAAATACTAAATTTAAGGGCGTGTTTAGGTCTGGGGGGTTAGTAGCCAATGGCTACTAGCCCTGAGGGTGGGTACACCCTCTTTGTGCCTCCTCCCAAGGGGAGGGGGTCACAATCCTAACCCTATTGGGGGAATCCTCCATCTGCAAGATGGAGGATTTCTAAAAGTTAGAGTCACTTCAGCTCAGGACACCTTAGGGGCTGTCCTGACTGGCCAGTGACTCCTCCTTGTTTTTCTCATTATTTTCTCCGGCCTTGCCGCCAAAAGTGGGGCCTGGCCGGAGGGGGCGGGCAACTCCACTCGCTGGAGTGTCCTGCTGGGTTGGCACAAAGGAGGTGGGCCTTTGAGGCTCACCGCCAGGTGTGACAATTCCTGCCTGGGGGAGGTGTTAGCATCTCCACCCAGTGCAGGCTTTGTTACTGGCCTCAGAGTGACAAAGGCACTCTCCCCATGGGGCCAGCAACATGTCTCGGTTTGTGGCAGGCTGCTAAAACTAGTCAGCCTACACAGATAGTCGGTTAAGTTTCAGGGGGCACCTCTAAGGTGCCCTCTGTGGTGTATTTTACAATAAAATGTACACTGGCATCAGTGTGCATTTATTGTGCTGAGAAGTTTGATACCAAACTTCCCAGTTTTCAGTGTAGCCATTATGGTGCTGTGGAGTTCGTGTTTGACAGACTCCCAGACCATATACTCTTATGGCTACCCTGCACTTACAATGTCTAAGGTTTTGTTTAGACACTGTAGGGGTACCATGCTCATGCACTGGTACCCTCACCTATGGTATAGTGCACCCTGCCTTAGGGCTGTAAGGCCTGCTAGAGGGGTGTCTTACCTATACTGCATAGGCAGTGAGAGGCTGGCATGGCACCCTGAGGGGAGGGCCATGTCGACTTACTCGTTTTGTCCTCACTAGCACACACAAGCTGGCAAGCAGTGTGTCTGTGCTGAGTGAGAGGTCTCTAGGGTGGCATAAGACATGCTGCATCCCTTAGAGACCTTCCTTGGCATCAGGGCCCTTGGTACTAGAAGTACCAGTTACAAGGGACTTATCTGGATGCCAGGGTCTGCCAATTGTGGATACAAAAGTACAGGTTAGGGAAAGAACACTGGTGCTGGGGCCTGGTTAGCAGGCCTCAGCACACTTTCAATTGTAAACATAGCATCAGCCAAGGCAAAAAGTCAGGGGGCAACCATGCCAAGGAGGCATTTCCTTACACAACCCCCCCCCAAACGAAAGAGGATGAGACTAACCTTTCCCAAGAGAGTCTTCATTTTCTAAGTGGAAGAACCTGGAAAGGCCATCTGCATTGGCATGGGCAGTCCCAGGTCTGTGTTCCACTATAAAGTCCATTCCCTGTAGGGAGATGGACCACCTCAACAGTTTAGGATTTTCACCTTTCATTTGCATCAGCCATTTGAGAGGTCTGTGGTCAGTTTGAACTAGGAAGTGAGTCCCAAAGAGGTATGGTCTCAGCTTCTTCAAGGACCAAACCACAGCAAAGGCCTCCCTCTCAATGGCACTCCAACGCTGCTCCCTGGGGAGTAACCTCCTGCTAATGAAAGCAACAGGCTGGTCAAGGCCATCATCATTTGTTTGGGACAGAACTGCCCCTATCCCATGTTCAGAGGCATCAGTCTGCACAATGAACTGCTTAGAATAATCTGGAGCTTTGAGAACTGGTGCTGAGCACATTGCTTGTTTCAGGGTGTCAAAGGCCTGTTGGCAGTCCACAGTCCAGTTCACTTTCTTGGGCATTTTCTTGGAGGTGAGCTCAGTGAGGGCTGTCACAATGGATCCATATCCCTTCACAAACCTCCTGTAGTACCCAGTCAAGCCAAGGAATGCCCTGACTTGAGTCTGGGTTTTTGGAGCTACCCAGTCCAGAATGGTCTGGATCTTGGGTTGGAGTGGCTGCACTTGGCCTCCACCTACAAGGTGGCCCAAGTAAACCACGGTTCCCTGCCCTATCTGGCATTTGGATGCCTTGATAGAGAGGCCTGCAGATTGCAGAGCCTTCAAAACCTTCCTCAGGTGGACCAGGTGATCCTGCCAGGTGGAGCTAAAGACAGCAATATCATCAAGATAAGCTGTGCTAAAGGACTCCAAGCCAGCAAGGACTTGATTCACCAACCTTTGGAAGGTGGCAGGGGCATTCTTTAAACCAAAGGGCATAACAGTAAACTGATAATGCCCATCAGGTGTGGAGAATGCTGTCTTTTCTTTTGCTCCAGGTGCCATTTTTATTTGCCAGTACCCTGCTGTCAAGTCAAAGGTACTTAGAAATTTGGCAGCACCTAATTTATCAATGAGCTCATCAGCTCTTGGAATTGGATGGGCATCTGTCTTGGTGACAGAATTGAGCCCTCTGTAGTCCACACAAAACCTCATCTCTTTCTTTCCATCTTTGGTGTGAGGTTTGGGGACTAAGACCACTGGGCTAGCCCAGGGGCTGTCAGAGCGCTCAATTACTCCCAATTCCAGCATCTTGTGGACTTCCACCTTGATGCTTTCCTTAACATGGTCAGACTGTCTGAAGATTTTGTTTTTGACAGGCATGCTGTCTCCTGTGTCCACATCATGGGTACACAGGGGTGTCTGACCAGGGGTTAGGGAGAAAAGCTCAGGGAACTGTTGTAGGACTCTCCTACAATCAGCCTGCTGTTGGCCAGAGAGGGTGTCTGAGTAGATCACTCCATCTACTGTGCCATCTCTTGGGTCTGATGACAGAAGATCAGGGAGAGGTTCACTCTCTGCCTCCTGATCCTCATCTGTTACCATCAACAGATTCACATCAGCCCTGTCATGGAAGAGCTTAAGGCGGTTCACATGGATTACCCTCTTGGGGCTCCTGCTTGTGCCCAGGTCCACCAGGTAGGTGACCTGACTCTTCCTTTCTAGCACTGGGTAAGGGCCACTCCATTTGTCCTGGAGTGCCCTGGGAGCCACAGGCTCCAGAACCCAGACTTTCTGCCCTGGTTGGAACTCAACCAGTGCAGCCTTTTGGTCATACCAAAACTTCTGGAGCTGTTGGCTGGCCTCAAGGTTTTTGGTTGCCTTTTCCATGTACTCTGCCATTCTAGAGCGAAGGCCAAGTACATAGTCCACTATGTCCTGTTTAGGCTCATGGAGAGGTCTCTCCCAGCCTTCTTTAACAAGGGCAAGTGGTCCCCTTACAGGATGACCAAACAGAAGTTCAAAGGGTGAGAACCCTACTCCCTTCTGTGGTACCTCCCTGTAAGCGAAAAGCAGACATGGCAGGAGGACATCCCATCTCCTTTTGAGTTTTTCTGGGAGCCCCATGATCATGCCTTTTAATGTCTTGTTGAATCTCTCAACTAAGCCATTAGTTTGTGGATGGTAAGGTGTAGTGAATTTATAAGTCACTCCACACTCATTCCACATGTGCTTTAGGTATGCTGACATGAAGTTGGTACCTCTGTCAGACACCACCTCCTTAGGGAAACCCACTCTGGTAAAGATACCAATGAGGGCCTTGGCTACTGCAGGGGCAGTAGTCGACCTAAGGGGAATAGCTTCAGGATACCTGGTAGCATGATCCACTACTACCAGGATATACATATTTCCTGAGGCTGTGGGAGGTTCTAGTGGACCAACTATGTCCACACCCACTCTTTCAAAGGGAACCCCCACCACTGGAAGTGGAATGAGGGGGGCCTTTGGATGCCCACCTGTCTTACCACTGGCTTGACAGGTGGGGCAGGAGAGGCAAAACTCCTTAACCATGTTGGACATATTGGGCCAGTAGAAGTGGTTGACTAACCTCTCCCACGTCTTGGTTTGTCCCAAATGTCCAGCAAGGGGAATGTCATGGGCCAATGTTAGGATGAACTCTCTGAACAGCTGAGGCACTACCACTCTCCTAGTGGCACCAGGTTTGGGGTCTCTGGCCTCAGTGTACAGGAGCCCATCTTCCCAATAGACCCTATGTGTTCCATTTTTCTTGCCTTTGGACTCTTCAGCAGCTTGCTGCCTAAGGCCTTCAAGAGAGGGACAGGTTTCTTGTCCCTTACACAGCTCTTCCCTTGAGGGTCCCCCTGGGCCTAAGAGCTCAACCTGATAAGGTTCAAGCTCCAAAGGCTCAGTTCCCTCAGAGGGCAGAACTTCTTCCTGAGAAGAGAGGTTCCCTTTCTTTTGCTGTGTTGCAGTTGGTTTCCCAACTGACTTTCCTGTTCTCTTGGTAGGCTGGGCCATTTTTCCAGACTCCAGCTCTACTTTTTCACCCTGTGCCTTGCATTGTGCTCTTGTTTTCACACACACCAGTTCAGGGATACCCAGCATTGCTGCATGGGTTTTTAGCTCTACCTCAGCCCATGCTGAGGACTCCAGGTCATTTCCAAGCAGACAGTCCACTGGGATATTTGAGGAGACCACCACCTGTTTCAGGCCATTGACCCCTCCCCATTCTAAAGTAACCATTGCCATGGGATGTACTTTTCTCTGATTGTCAGCGTTGGTGACTGTGTAAGTTTTTCCAGTCAGGTATTGGCCAGGGGAAACCAGTTTCTCTGTCACCATGGTGACACTGGCACCTGTATCCCTCAGGCCCTCTATTCTAGTCCCATTAATTAAGAGTTGCTGTCTGTATTTTTGCATGTTAGGCGGCCAGACAGCTAGTGTGGCTAAATCCACCCCACCCTCAGAAACTAGAGTAGCTTCAGTGTGGACCCTGATTTGCTCTGGGCACACTGTTGATCCCACTTGGAGACTAGCCATACCAGTGTTACCTGGATGGGAGTTTGGAGTGGAACCTTTCTTGGGACAGGCCTTGTCTCCAGTTTGGTGTCCATGCTGTTTACAGCTATGACACCAGGCCTTTTTGGGATCAAAGTTTTTACCCTTGTACCCATTGTTTTGTGAAGAGGTTCTGGGCCCACCCTCCTGTGCAGGTTTTTGGGGGCCTGTAGAAGACTCTTTACTATTTTTAGTTTTGGTTGTCTCATCACCCTTCTGCTGGGGAGTCTTTGTGACCCCTTTCTTTTGGTCACCCCCTGTTGAAGTCTTGGACACCCTTGTCTTGACCCAATGGTCCGCCTTCTTTCCCAATTCTTGGGGAGAAATTGGTCCTAGGTCTACCAGATGCTGATGCAGTTTATCATTGAAACAATTACTTAACAGGTGTTCCTTCACAAATAAATTGTACAGCCCATCATAATTACTTACACCACTGCCTTGAATCCAACCATCTAGTGTTTTCACTGAGTAGTCAACAAAGTCAACCCAGGTCTGGCTCGAGGATTTTTGAGCCCCCCTGAACCTAATCCTGTACTCCTCAGTGGAGAATCCAAAGCCCTCAATCAGGGTACCCTTCATGAGGTCATAAGATTCTGCATCTTGTCCAGAGACTGTGAGGAGTCTATCCCTACACTTTCCTGTGAACATTTCCCAAAGGAGAGCACCCCAGTGAGATCTGTTCACTTTTCTGGTTACACAAGCCCTCTCAAAAGCTGTGAACCATTTGGTGATGTCATCACCATCTTCATATTTAGTTACAATCCCTTTGGGGATTTTCAACATGTCAGGAGAATCTCTGACCCTATTTATGTTGCTGCCACCATTGATGGGTCCTAGGCCCATCTCTTGTCTTTCCCTCTCTATGGCTAGGATCTGTCTTTCCAAAGCCAATCTTTTGGCCATCCTGGCTAACTGGATGTCCTCTTCACTGGAGTTATCCTCAGTGATTTCAGAGTTGTTGGTCCCTCCTGTGAGGGAACCAGCATCTCTGACTATTATTTGTGGAGTCAGGGCTTGAGAAGCCCTGCTCTCCCTAAGTAGGACTGGAGGGGGGGAATTTCCCTCCAAGTCACTATCTTCATCCTCTGAGTTGCCATCCTCAGAGGGGTTGGCCTTTTCAAACTCTGCCAAAAGCTCCTGGAGCTGTACTTTGGTAGGTTTGGGGCCCATTGCTATTTTCTTTAGTTTACAGAGTGACCTTAGCTCTCTCATCTGTAGATGGAGGTAAGGTGTGGTGTCGAGTTCCACCACATTCACATCTGTGCTAGACATTTTGCTTCTAAAAGTTGGAATACTTTTTAAGAATCTACAACTGGTTCTAGAATCTAATTCAAACTTTTACAAACTTTTAAACTCTAAAAGAAATGCTAAACAGGATCTAACACAAGGCCCTAGCAGGTCTTTTAAGAATTTAGAAAACTTTTCAAATTGCAAAAATCAATTTCTAATGACAATTTTGGAATTTGTCGTGTGATCAGGTATTGGCTGAGTAGTCCAGCAAATGCAAAGTCTTGTACCCCACCGCTGATCCACCAATGTAGGAAGTTGGCTCTGTATGTGCTATTTCAAAGTAAGGAATAGCATGCACAGAGTCCAAGGGTTCCCCTTAGAGGTAAAATAGTGGTAAAAAGAGATAATACTAATGCTCTATTTTGTGGTAGTGTGGTCGAGCAGTAGGCTTATCCAAGGAGTAGTGTTAAGCATTTGTTGTACATACACATAGACAATAAATGAGGTACACACACTCAGAGACAAATCCAGCCAATAGGTTTTTATATAGAAAAATATCTTTTCTTAGTTTATTTTAAGAACCACAGGTTCAAATTCTACATGTAATATCTCATTCGAAAGGTATTGCAGGTAAGTACTTTAGGAACTTCAAATCATCAAAATTGCATGTATACTTTTCAAGTTATTGACAAATAGCTGTTTTAAAAGTGGACACAGTGCAATTTTCACAGTTCCTAGGGGAGGTAAGTATTTGTTAGTTTTACCAGGTAAGTAAGACACTTACAGGGTTCAGTTCTTGGTCCAAGGTAGCCCACCGTTGGGGGTTCAGAGCAACCCCAAAGTCACCACACCAGCAGCTCAGGGCCGGTCAGGTGCAGAGTCCAAAGTGGTGCCCAAAACACATAGGCTAGAATGGAGAGAAGGGGGTGCCCCGGTTCCGGTCCGCTTGCAGGTAAGTACCCGCGTCTTCGGAGGGCAGACCAGGGGGGTTTTGTAGGGCACCGGGGGGGACACAAGCCCACACAGAAATTTCACCCTCAGCAGCGCGGGGGCGGCCGGGTGCAGTGTAGACACAAGCGTCGGGTTTGCAATGTTAGTCTATGAGAGATCTCGGGATCTCTTCAGCGCTGCAGGCAGGCAAGGGGGGGGTTCCTCGGGGAAACCTCCACTTGGTCAAGGGAGAGGGACTCCTGGGGGTCACTCCTCCAGTGAAAGTCCGGTCCTTCAGGTCCTGGGGGCCGCGGGTGCAGGGTCTCTCCCAGGTGTCGGGACTTGGGATTCAAAGAGTCGCGATCAGGGGAAGCCTCGGGATTCCCTCTGCAGGCGGCGCTGTGGGGGCTCAGGGGGGACAGGTTTTGGTACTCACAGTATCAGAGTAGTCCTGGGGTCCCTCCTGAGGCGTCGGATCTCCACCAGCCGAGTCGGGGTCGCCGGGTGCAGTGTTGCAAGTCTCACGCTTCTTGCGGGGAGCTTGCAGGGTTCTTTAAAGCTGCTGGAAACAAAGTTGCAGCTTTTCTTGGAGCAGGTCCGCTGTCCTCGGGAGTTTCTTGTCTTTTCGAAGCAGGGGCAGTCCTCAGAGGATGTCGAGGTCGCTGGTCCCTTTGGAAGGCGTCGCTGGAGCAGGATCTTTGGAAGGCAGGAGACCGGCCGGTGAGTTTCTGGAGCCAAGGCAGTTGTCGTCTTCTGGTCTTCCTCTGCAGGGGTTTTTCAGCTAGGCAGTCCTTCTTCTTGTAGTTGCAGGAATCTAATTTTCTAGGGTTCAGGGTAGCCCTTAAATACTAAATTTAAGGGCGTGTTTAGGTCTGGGGGGTTAGTAGCCAATGGCTACTAGCCCTGAGGGTGGGTACACCCTCTTTGTGCCTCCTCCCAAGGGGAGGGGGTCACAATCCTAACCCTATTGGGGGAATCCTCCATCTGCAAGATGGAGGATTTCTAAAAGTTAGAGTCACTTCAGCTCAGGACACCTTAGGGGCTGTCCTGACTGGCCAGTGACTCCTCCTTGTTTTTCTCATTATTTTCTCCGGCCTTGCCGCCAAAAGTGGGGCCTGGCCGGAGGGGGCGGGCAACTCCACTCGCTGGAGTGTCCTGCTGGGTTGGCACAAAGGAGGTGGGCCTTTGAGGCTCACCGCCAGGTGTGACAATTCCTGCCTGGGGGAGGTGTTAGCATCTCCACCCAGTGCAGGCTTTGTTACTGGCCTCAGAGTGACAAAGGCACTCTCCCCATGGGGCCAGCAACATGTCTCGGTTTGTGGCAGGCTGCTAAAACTAGTCAGCCTACACAGATAGTCGGTTAAGTTTCAGGGGGCACCTCTAAGGTGCCCTCTGTGGTGTATTTTACAATAAAATGTACACTGGCATCAGTGTGCATTTATTGTGCTGAGAAGTTTGATACCAAACTTCCCAGTTTTCAGTGTAGCCATTATGGTGCTGTGGAGTTCGTGTTTGACAGACTCCCAGACCATATACTCTTATGGCTACCCTGCACTTACAATGTCTAAGGTTTTGTTTAGACACTGTAGGGGTACCATGCTCATGCACTGGTACCCTCACCTATGGTATAGTGCACCCTGCCTTAGGGCTGTAAGGCCTGCTAGAGGGGTGTCTTACCTATACTGCATAGGCAGTGAGAGGCTGGCATGGCACCCTGAGGGGAGGGCCATGTCGACTTACTCGTTTTGTCCTCACTAGCACACACAAGCTGGCAAGCAGTGTGTCTGTGCTGAGTGAGAGGTCTCTAGGGTGGCATAAGACATGCTGCATCCCTTAGAGACCTTCCTTGGCATCAGGGCCCTTGGTACTAGAAGTACCAGTTACAAGGGACTTATCTGGATGCCAGGGTCTGCCAATTGTGGATACAAAAGTACAGGTTAGGGAAAGAACACTGGTGCTGGGGCCTGGTTAGCAGGCCTCAGCACACTTTCAATTGTAAACATAGCATCAGCCAAGGCAAAAAGTCAGGGGGCAACCATGCCAAGGAGGCATTTCCTTACAGTTAACATCAAGCTTCCTCCTTCCAAATAGACAACAAGCTACTTGGTTGAAGAAGGGTGACATGGGCTTCTGTAAATGTGGAAGTTGTAAAGCATATGAAATAGGGTGGACCATGAAATACTATACTTCATTTGAAGTAAAGTGGATACCAAAAAAATGAACTACAAGCTGTAATTCATACTATGTAGTGTATGTCCTTGCCCGTAGCTGCACAAAGTGTGGATATGTGGAAAGCAGAACAAAAAAAGTGAAAACATCCATCCTCCTAAATTAAGTGCAATACAAAATAAGGACAATAACTATGGTGTGGCTAAACATAATTAGGAAGAGCATCATTGCAATATTGATATATTGGAATATTATGGGATCATGCTTATAAGACCTCACCCATGGGAAGGAAATAGAGAACTGGAATTAAGAAGACAGGAATCCTCCATCATATTGTTACTGGGAACAGAACACCCTTGGGAGCATAATTTATATGCCGAATTACATGTACATTTATACATTAAAACAATAAAGCATGACCAATATTGAGCTATCCATGTATTTCCCGTGGACCACAAAACTTAGAATTCTGCTTTTTCCATATGAATATTTCTGGCACTAGTAAGACAATCTGATATCTTTGCATGAGATTGATGCTTCTTATTTAATTTTGATATACGCTATATTTAAGGCTGCAATTTTTGTCAATGTGATACTGTCAGTACCAATGGAAGATAGGAATAACATGCAATTTTTTGGGGGATCTGATTAAGCAGAACAAACTTTCAACTCAGAAATGTATGCGTGTTCCATGTCTATAAGTGAAATTGATGCCTTTTTATTATATTATTTTATCATTATATTTGGACTCCTGATTTGTTGAAAAGTTATTAATATTGAAGGTACAATCATTACAATTCCACCAGGAGTCATAATGATTATTATCCTTTTAAATAATTAGCAATTTATGGAGTAGTGTTTAACTGTATTTGCATCAAAATAAGCACTATAACTGTGTCTAAGGCACATATCTAGCCAAGCTGAGTCTAACATTTGGGCCCATAATAGGTTAATCATCCATATGTGTATCTCCTTAAGATATAATAATTCACTACCACTTTATACTGAATAACACTATATGACATTGCCACCACCAAAGAAATCGGAATAGAGTAGCAGTAATACCGCCCGCCAAACTCCTGCGATCAGGTCACCGCCAGTGCAGTGACCTTCCCGTAGCCCTTATCACGAGTTTCCCGCTGGGTCAGCAGGCGGAAAGAGAGTTTCCGCCCGCTGACCCAGTGGGAAACAGCCCTCATAATAGAGCCGGCGGCAATGTTGTGGTGCATAGGGTGCAACAGCACCCTTTGCCCTTTTCAATGTCTGCTAAGCAGACAGTGAAAAGCGCAACATGGATGTCCATTAGGGGCTTTGCACTGCCCATTCCAAGTGCATGGGCAGTGCAGGGGCCCTCATGGGGCCCCCTGCACTCCGTCTCTGCCAGCTTTTACATGGCAGTGGTACTGCCATACAAAAGCTGATGGAGGGGGAAACTCGTAATCCCCAGGGCGGTGCTACATGCAGTGCTTGCCTGGCGGATTAGGACTGCAGGCACTGCCAGCCCCTCCTGTAGAGGGAAACTGTCGGTGCTGGTGGCCCAAGGGTGGCGCTTTCGCCATGGTCATTATGTGGTGGTCTGACTGGCGCCAAATCGGTGGGATCACCGCGAGTCTGGAGGTCATAAGACCGCCAGACTTGTAGTGAGGGCCAAAGTGCTAATGGTGCTGTGCCATTTGGCATATTGTTTTAGGACTTTAGGTTCTTATATGACTCAAATAACATGATACTTATATACATATATATATTCACTTAAAAAAACAAAGGTTACAGGGACGTTATAGTTAGGCTCACATTTTACATGTACGAAACCATGGAAATTCACCAGTTATAGTTAGAGTAACCTCAAGTAACTATAACTCGTGCCCTAAGGTAACTGTAACTCGCACCCCCACCATGTCTGCTAATGACCCCACAAATTAAAGCACTCATGACACAAGTGAATTTCTATGTTTTTTTAAAACTCAATTTCCTAACTATAACCGCCCTGTAACCTTTTTTTTCAGTGAATTTCTATTTTTTTTTAGCGTGTAGTAATTTTTATTACTATACATAAAGCCTACCACCACTGCACATGACCTTCAGCTGTGTGCAGCAGCGGTTGGCCACAGGTCCTGGCCTTAGGCCGGGTCCTGATGCCAACCCCCAAGCCCCCTATAAGCACTCAACCTTGTACCATGCAAGGCCTTCACCCATGCACAGGGGAGGTTGCCCGCAACACCTGGCCTGCAGCCAGATCCTGAGGCCAATCCCCCCAACCACCCAACCCCATGCTGGTCCTTTGGCCATGCGTGGTGGGAGTTGGCTGCAGCCTCTCTGGGTGTGAGAATAGGTGTGAGAGGATGTGTCTGTGGGTGAGAGTGGCTGTCAGATTGCCTGTCTGGGTGTGAGAGTGTGTTCATCATTGTTTTAGTGGGTGTGTCAGGGAGTGTGTGGGTCTGTGAGTGGGTGCATGAGGGTGTCACTGGATGTTTGAGTTGGTGTGTGACAGTTGGCTGCAGCCTCTCTGGGTGTGAGAATAGGTTGTGAGAGGATGTGTGCCTGTGGGTGAGAGTGGCTGTCAGATTGCCCGTCTGGATGTGAGAGTGTGTTCATCATTGTTTTAGTGGGGGTGTCAGGGTGTGCGTGGGTCTGTGAGTGGGTGCATGAAGGTGTCAGTGGGTGGTTGAGTTGGTGTGTGACAGTCTGAGTGGGTCTGTGAGTAGGTGCATAACTTTTTGAGTGGTTCTGTCAGGGGGTGGATGAGGGTCTGACTGGGTCTGTGAGTGGGTGCACAAAGGTCTGAGTGGGTCTGTGAGTGGGTGCATGAGTGTCTGAGTGGTTGTGTGAGTGGGATAAAAATTGAAAGAGAGAGAGAGAGAGAGAGAGAGACAGAGAGAGAGGGAGAGAGGAAGAAAGAGAGTGTTTTTTAGGCTTTGATATGTGACATTTTTAGAATGATATATTTCTGGACAAATTAAAAAGAAAAATGCATTTCTAATTTAAAAAGTGTAAAATTACCTTTCAGTATGAGCCATTTGTAGTTAAAAAAAGAGGAAACCAAGTCCGTCTGGACTCAAACCCTCCACGCTCAGAGTTAATGTTTATGACCTTCACACTGAGCTATTCGTTTGTGTGATTTTTTTAGTTCTTTATGGGCCCTCAGGGACAGCGGGGGAGATTACATGTGTTTTTTTTTTTTTTTTCATTTTCAACACAAGCCCTATTTGGGCTATCTGGCACTGCGGAGGAAACCTTAAAGCTTCCCTCATGGTGACTTTGCTTCAGCAAGCACAGAGCTGCTTTAACAGCAGCTCCATTCTTGCGGAAGCATTTCATCTCTGTTCCCTGCACGTGTGTAGGGGACAGAGATGAAGGCTTTATTTTTTGACAGCGGGACCTGTTTCACAGGTCCTACTGTCAAAAACTGAAGTGTTTGCTGTGGCATGGCTGCAGCCAAGCCACATCAAACAGCTGTGCCCTGGGTGTGGGCACCCTGGGACATAGCAGGAGCTGGCCCTGAGGGGTAGCGGTCCCCAGGGCCATCAGTGGAGCCCCCTCCAACAAGATATAACCACAGAGAGGTGGTGATCCCCAGGGCTAAAGGTGGTCTGAAACAGACCCCCTGTAATTATTTCTGAAATAGCCTGGGGGAGGTGGTGATCCCCAGGGTTGTGGGGGCCACGCATTCCCGCAAATTTTTTATTATAGCCCCGGGAGGTGGTGGTCCCTGGGGCTGCTGTGGGGTAGGCCTTTAGGCCTCACCCACAATGTAAAAGCATTTTTGTCCCAGGGGGTCGAGATCTCCAGGGCAGCAGGGGGGCCTGCGGCCCCTGCAATTTATTTATAAATCCGGGGGAGTTGACAGTCCCCGGGGCAGTGGGAGGGGGCCAGGAGCTCCTATCTGCATTATTCAGCAAATGCCCCCCGGGAGCTTTATAATAACGGAGCTCAGGAGCCTGCATTTCTTTTTTTTTTTACATTGAATTCAGCGCAACTCCGGCTGTACAATAAAAAAATCCTTTTTAGCCCTGTGGGGGTCCCTTTTGAACCTCCCCATGAGAGCTAAGGGTTGAAGGTGTTCGTATCTTGGCCCATTTTCTTCAATTTTTACATTTTTTCTGGGACTCAGCTGAAGGAGAGTCCCAACATGGCTGACAAAACTTCAATGGCTTCCTTGTTAAAGTGTTGTCAGCCAATCAGATCTCAGCAAGGAACCAGGATGGACCACAACTCCTTGCGTCCCTAGATATATAAATTTGTTTTACCCTGTATTTCTCAAAAAAGTACTGAACGGATTTACACCAAAACAAAAAAAGGATTTCCTTCTGAACCAGGATCTTCCTTCAAGCCAAATATGGTGTCATTCCATCCAGTAGGTTTGACGCTATCACTGGAAAATGAATGGGGAAAATGTGTTTTGGAACCCCACTCTTGTCCACAGTCCCCCCTCCCCTGGATGAATCACCTCAAAACTTTCGAGAAAGCATCTGACGTGACTAGCAAATGTTTTTAGGAAAGTTTTGTGAAGATTCTTCAAGCTGTCCCAAGGATATAGGTGAGTAAAAAACGCTTTTTATATAGAAACTAGATCCTAACTATAACTACCTAATGCAGACCGCCACTAGGTAATATATATATATATATATAATAATATGAAGGAGTAAATTGCCTCTTACTGATATGGAGGTAGTTAAACCCATGAAATAAGCACAAGAAAATTTAATTACTTATTCAAAAAAGAAATCTGACAAAAATTATCTTGCCTCGGCTTTAGGGCATTATTATCAAGCCAAATAAATCTGCAGGGGTTTAAGGATCCAACTAAAGTCAGTACTTGGCAGTGAACATAAGCCCTTTATAGAGAGGTGGTACAGCATCACTGAAAAATGCTCCTTGTTAGTGTTAATGTTTGAAAACTGTCAAAGGATTTGCAAAAAACAGTTGTAGGACATTTCAAATACAGAATAGAGAGCTTGCACATGAATAGGCAGGGAAGTATTGGCTTCACTCCTGGAAGAAATTAAAAGACAATTAGATAAATATGGGGCTGACATTCAAGCAGGAAAAATGAGGATATATAAAAAAGACATTTATGATAACTAGAAAAATGTACTCAGGGCAAATGCCTCATGAGAGCTAGTATTTCACCCTCAACTGATGTTAACATTCATTTTCTAAATAGTCTATCAGTTTGGAGATGGTAGAGGAAGGTAGTGACCATGTAGTTACCTCGAGCGCCAAACAGGCATATTTTTTTAGGGACTGAACAAAGAAAAAAATGGGAAGACTAAGCAGGGTAAAAGAAGGGAAGCAGGTCGTTCAACTTTGAAGCAAAGTAAGATTTAGAACATGATTACAGGTCAGTTTGAGCAATATTAGCACAAGCTTTTATGTGTTAATTTGGCTGTTCCAAATTCCTGGTTATGTTTTTTGACAACTTGATTTACCAGCCTGAAAACCTGCATGAGACGTTTGGCAGCAGTAGCATCTAAGTCTCATTTTGGTGGTTTTCCAACGAATGCAGAAATCATACAATGCTTCTTCATTAGAAAAACTTTCCCTTCCTTCCCCGCGGCCTGCACTGGCCGCTACATACATTTACCACTTACTCAGAGCACATGGTATATGAATGTGGGGGAAAAACACAGAGCATAGCGAATTCTGTGTTGACGATTTCATCATATGGTAATAGAAGCGTGCAATTCATAATTATGGCAACAGTCGTCAGTGTATATCTGATTATAATCTAATAATTGAGGAAGAAACAATATGCTAAATTAGTTATTTTTCTACCAACACGTTAAGCACATTTCTGCAAAACAAAAATCGAGGTATTTAAATGCATTAATTAATCGAGAATCAAGCTATTCCTTGCACAATCCTCCAAGTTTCACAAAACTAAGAATAAGTATGTAAAGAGTCTTAAGGAAAGAGTACATTCTATCTGTTTTTACAGAGCGCAATCCTAGATATAACAGAAAGTATTATTGTGATCTAAATTGTTATCATACCTTAAAAAGGCAAAACGTGTCGCTCTAAGAAAGAATGAAGCGGTACAGCTTCACAACCTAGCCTCGGATGAAAAACTGGAAATTAAAGTGGCTGCTAAATGGAGTGGTAAAGGTCATTATGGACCAACAAAAGTATGAAGCAGAGGCCTACAGACAGCTGGTTCATGGTTAGGCATTTATGGACTTACACAATGGTCAAACAAACTAATTTTCTGAGATCTAAAAAAGATTAGCTAAATGAGAAAACTTAAAGCGTTGTGATTAATATAAGCATCCAACGATGCCACTATTATATTTGGTAATGAAAATCTAGAAGGGTCTAATTACACTCTCGGACATCCTACAGTTCCCAGCATTAGTTCATTATTACACCCATTAGCTATATACCTTGATGAATGTTTCAAGACTAAGGCCCTGATTCTAAGCTTGGCGGGCGGCGGGAGCCGCCCGCCAAGCGGGAACCGCCAGAAGACCGTACCGCGGTCAAAAGACCGCAGCGGTCATTCTGGGTTTCCTACTGGGCTGGCGGGCGACCGCCAAAAGGCCGCCCGCCAGCCCAGCGGGAAACACCCTTCCCACGAGGAAGCCGGCTCAGAATGGAGCCGGCGGAGTGGGAAGGTGCGACGGGTGCAGTTGCACCCGTCGCGAATTTCAGTGTCTGCAAAGCAGACACTGAAATTCTTTATGGGGCCCTCTTACGGGGGCCCCTGCAGTGCCCATGCCATTGGCATGGGCACTGCAGGGGCCCCCAGGGGCCCCACGACACCCCATACCGCCATCCTGTTCCTGGCGGGTGAACCGCCAGGAACTGGATGGCGGTATGGGGTGCCAGAATCCCCATGGCGGCGCAGCAAGCTGCGCCGCCATGGCAGATTCCCATGGGCAGCAGAAAGTCGGCGGTACACCGCCGGCTTTCCGCTTCTGGCCGCGGCTGTACCGCCGTGGTCAGAATGCCCGGCGGTGCACCGCCAGCCTGTTGGCGGTGCTACCGCCGACCCCGGCCCTGGCGGTATTTACCGCCAGGGTCAGAATGACCCCCTAAGTGCCTGATTTAGAGTTTGGAGGTTGGATCCTCTGCACAAGGGTGACGGATATCTTGTTTGCCTTATAACAAGTGCATTAGGATAAATCGGCACATTTGTGGTAATGTAGCCATCTGCCTAACTAAACGACACTCATAGACTAGTAAAAATACTTCAAGTATATATTGAGGATTCTAGTGATTCAATGAGACAATTATAAAGTATCACAAAACAAATGAGAAATAATAAAATTTACAGTATGTGTACTGTCACTTCAATTATCCACAAAAGGGTCTACAGAGTGTGAAATGGATTCTACAACAGCCACATTTAAAAACCAAAAGCATATTCCTAATAAAACCTTTACATAACACTGTACTTCAGTTATTTCAGTTTAGATGGCAAGTACTACCTCCAAACACCTGAGACTGATTTGAAGTTCTATGTGTCCCCTCATATATACCCATTTATTAATGTGCAAGCATGAATCTGATTTATTATTGACACCATCTAGGGGAAAACCAAACTAATGGATTGGAAGAAGTACGTTTATAACATTATAGGCATCTGGAAAATCGCAATGGAAGATCTACAAAACCTTAATGACTGGCTGAAAAGCATGGATGACAGAATACAGCACACTATTGGACAACCTTTGCTGGGATGACAGAACCCAACATAGTATTGGACAACCTTTTGAGAGAGCGTAGTTTAAATATTACATATTATAGACATAAAATGCTTATGTTTAACAATGCTGCATTAATAATATCATTCATTGAAATGTATTCGTAAACGTGGAGAATTATTTACCTGTGTAAACTAATGTCAATTAAGAAATAATCATTCATGTTATGTTCCACTGAGCACATTAACACGTATAAAACTGCATTCATTAGAACTCGTATATCTTAAGTTAGCGTGAGTCAAAACTAGCTGTGTAAATCTCATATTAAAGCGTATTTTTCTGTTTCTCCAGTGTGCTGACTTGCAAAAGACCATGACCCAGCGATTGTTCTTTTTTTACTTGTTCGCAACATTACTGAATTCTCCCATTCGCTTGCTAGTGGCTTTAGTATAAAATATGAGACTTCGAAACAATTATGGCCACTTCCAAGGACGAAAAAGCGTGGAGAAGAGAACTTTTGACCTGATGTGTGCCAAGGAAATGAAGTAACCCCGGATGTGCCACCTACGAAAAAAACGTTAATTATGAAGACCAATTAGGTTTTAGAGAAATATCGTGAAATGACAAATGCATTACTTAATGTATAATTTGATTGGTTACCGATAGTGGGGTGTAGTTACTGACCAATAGGACTTTGGGGGAATGTATTTTGGGGAAAGGGATAAAAATCCATGACACAAGAGACAAACGGCATTAGGTAGGGAATGATATCAATTGCATCCAGAAACTCTGTCACTCTATTTGGTGATTTGAGACTTAGACTACCATCCTTGCCCATAGACTGCCCCGTTGCACTTTTCCCCCTTAAGGGGAGAGTGTCCCTTGCCTTTAACTTAGATTGACTGACGGTGATCTAACTGATGTCCTGAAGACGAAGACTGATCCTGTATACTGACCTATCTCGAGGAGGGTAACTATCACTAATGAAATCTATTTTGCCTTTTCTTTCTAGGTACCAACTGCTGTATGTTTTGATGAGAGATCTTAGTTAGATGTTTTCCAAATTAATGTCTAAATTGTTTTGCATGAAGCCCAACATGCTAATGCTAATTTGAGGTTAGATGAGGTATTCATTATGACTGATGAAACTGACGTGACTGACATGGTGCTATGCTGAACTAAGACCTTTAGGAGGTATTATGTATCGCGATCTGTTCTTATTCGCATGATTATCTTATGTTCCTGATCTTTACTTTATTGAAAGCTCATCATAGCTGTCATCTTGTGGTTAGGTTTATATGTTTCTTGGTTTTGAGATTGATGCCTTTACTATTAGATTGTAATCAATAGGGAATAAAATTCACTAATCTCAAATTAAAGGTGTGGTTATTCGTGACTGAAAGGTCATGATTGCGCCGAAATTTATTAATGACTAAATGAAATATATCTTGATGTTAAATGTTGACAATGTTATTGATATATTGATTGACATATTGATCAGTTACCTCGTCTTACGGTGTCTCACCACAGGGTCCAAAGATTCATCGGCCTAAAACGAGTCCTGATGTGTATAAATTAACATAGACGGACGCGTTAACAATTCGATTCACTGCTTGAATATGTGGATAGCACCTACTAAGGTATAAGGCAAAATTAATGTAATCAAAAAACTGACAGAAAGAAAAATGTTTCTGCACTTTGAAGTTTCCTTTCAGAAATCTAAATCCCATTATGTCCTATGATATTTAGACAGGGTAATCTGTCAAAACAGTGACAAATATCCAGTCCATCAATATCTAAATCCCATTGGACATATACCTACTCAGCTAGAGGTATGGGTGACTCTTTCCGGTAGCCCTGTTGCTGCCGACACTACGTAGCGCATAAGCAGAAGGTGTCTCTTGGAAAAGTGCCCGAAGAGTGGAAAAAGCCAGAGGACAAAAAACTTCAAAAAGGACAATGGAAGTCCAGGATTAGAATGCTGAATGCTGACCAAGGCTCGGGGTCGGAGATAAAGCTGGAGTAGAAGAAAGACTTCCAATATTCCGAGGAGGGACCTGGTTAGGACTGGAGGAGCATGAGAAACCAGAAGAAAGAAGGAAAAGGATCTGAACTGACAAAATCTATGAAGAAAACTGAAATTCATTCAGTGACGGTAAACACAACTGGATTGGACGAAAGGTTGCAATGTAAGGAATTAAGGTCCTGATTTCTTATTGAGGGTTTGGCGAACAGGTTACTCCTTCACAAAAGTTATAGATATCACGTCCGCCATATTACAGTTTCCATAGGATTTAATTGGATCGTAATCCGGCAAACAGGATATCTGTCACATTTGTGACAGAATAAGGCCATCTACCAAACTCTAAATCAGACCCTAAATGAGTTCCTTCTTTTTAGAGGCCAAATGAATAGGAAATACCTACCAGTCCATATTGGATTGCGGAAAAACATGGAATACAATAATGTTGTGGCCTTTGATTATTTTGCCCAATATCATTCCTCATAATCCTCAGTAAGGATTCTGGGAGAGAAAAACCTGGAAATTAGGAGATGCTAATTTTGTCTTCTGCTAGAGACCTCCCAGGAAGAGGAAAAGTAGCTCTGACAACAAGAATGGTGGGCCAGGCGCCTGAAGGTAATTTTGATTGAGAGCACACCAGCTCTCTTGCGGGCCTCACAGCTCTGAGGAACTGCAGGTCTTGGCTGTCTCGGGCACTGACACCGGGTGGGATGATAGCATCAGCGCTACGTAACCACAGACAAAGGTCTAAAAAGTTATAAGGAGCACACATATGCTTTTATGAGGTTCGTTCAAAGTTTTGGTTCACCATTCATCAGGACTAACCTCTTGCCCCTTAGGTCAATGGATCTTTGATGATGGCAGAAAAAAATCAGGAGCTGTAAATCACATTAAATTATCATAACAATTGCTAGACTGATTTTATTTTCATCTTTTTAGTAGTTCATCTTTATTAGAATCATCATATAAATTCATAAATCTCCGTCATTAGTTTTTATCAGAAATCATTACTAAAAAATGAGTTTCAATCAATAAATCATAATAAATGCATAAAGCGCATTCCATAAAGGAAATAATCCCTGTTCTAGGAATGATGAAAAGGTGTGAGTCCAGAAACAGATAAATATTTCTAAATTTGAGAGAAATAATAAACCATAAAGCTTCGGAATCAAGTCAGCTCACTAAATCAATAATCCATCAAAGCAGAATATCTCATGAAGAGAAGTTAAAAAAACTCAGTAAAGTCTCTAAGCAGTGTGCTAATATGAGCCTGAAAGGAATCATAAAGGGAAAAAAGATAACCTACTCTCGGAATATTCACTATTATAGAAAGACAAAGTCAAAGTTTCAGTTTTGTGTTTCTTCTTTCTTCATTCAAGCAATCAGCTTTCCTTGCACCCATGGGAACGCATTCACTCTCTGTCTTGTCACAGGAACACAATATTCTTCAGACAGCAACTTCCAAGACGGCAACTATGTCTTATCAAGTAACTTTCCTTTGAGTTCTTATGATTCATCCCTCCTGTTCTCATTCGCCTCCTTATGTGTCAACCCTCATCTCAATCTTTGTAAATAACAAGCCTATTCATTAGCTGTTAGAAATGGGGTCTTTGGTTGACAGTCAGGTTACTCCCTTTTCAAGCAAGGACCCTCACCCTAGTCAGGGTAAAAGAGAATCACCCTCAGCTAACCCCTGCTTACCCCCTTGGTAGCTTGGCACAGCAGTAGGCTTAGCTTCAGGGTGCTAGGTGTAAAATATTTGTACCAACACACACAGTAACTTAATAAAAACACTACAAAATGACACAGCACAGGTTTGGAAAAATAGGAAATATTTATCTAAACAAAACAAGACCAAAATGACAAAAATCCGCAATACACAAGTCAAGTTATCAGTAAAAATGCAAAAAGAGTCTTTAAGTAGTTTTAAACACACACTAACACTGTCAGCGTGAAAAAGTACCTTGGGCATGTAAAAAATAACCCGCACAGGTGAGTGCGCATCAAAAAGGGCTTGGGATGCGTTGATTCCACTCATGAGTCGGACCGTGTGTCGTTTCTCCTTTCGCCGGGTTAGGCGCGTCATTTCTTCTCTCCGCAGGAGAGAGATGCGTCGATCCGGTCAGCACTCTTAGGTCCGGGCAGGCCTTGAGTTGTTTTTCCACTCACAGCGGTGCTTGAGTCGGAAATCCAGCCGCACGATGATCCGAAAACCTCGCAGCGCGTGTTGTGATCTCCCAGCCTCCGTCAGTGATGCTGCACATCGTTTCTCCTGGTCTGTGCGTCGATTCTTCGGCCACGTTTCCTGCGAGCGTCGTTTCTCAGCTGCGGAGCCGGCAGAGTGTCATTTCTTCAGCCGCAGATCGGAGTTGCGTCAATCTTTTCCCCACACTGCACTCTGTGCGTGAATTTCCCTGTCCTTAGGCTGCCAGCTTCTCCTTTCAGGGTCCCAGGAACTGGATGGGCACCACAGGGCAGAGTAGGAATCTCTCCAGAGACTCTAGGTGCTGACAGAGAGAAGTCTTTGCTGTCCCTAAGACTTCAAACAACAGGAGGCAAGCTCTAAATCAAGCCCTTGTAGATTTCTTCTCAAGATAGAAGGCACACAAAGTCCAGTCTTTGCCCTCTTACTCTGGCAGAAGCAGCAGCTGCAGGATAGCTCCACAATGCACAGTCGCAGGCGCAATCCTTCTTCCTCAGCTCCTCAGCTCTTCTCCAGGCAGAGGTTCCTCTTGTTTCCAGAAGGGTTTCTAAAGTCTGTGGTTTTGGGTGCCCTTTTTATACCCAAGTACTCCTTTGAAGTAGGCCTACTTCAAAGTAAAGTCTCTTTTGAATGTGAAATCCTGCCTTGCCCAGGCCAGGCCCCACACACTCACCAGGGGGCTGGAGATGGCATTGTGTGAGGACAGGCACAGCCCTTTCAGGTGTGAGTGACCACTCCTCTCCTCCCTCCTAGCACAGACGGCTCATCAGGATATGCAGGCTACACCCCAGCTCCATTTGTGTCACTGTCTAGTGTGAGGTGCAACCAGCCCAACTGTCAAACTGACCCAGACAGGGAATCCACAAACAGGCAGAGTCACAGAAATGGTATAAGCAAGAAAATGCCCACTTTCTAAAAGTGGCATTTTCAAACACACAATCTTAAAAACAACTTTACTAAAAGATGTATTTTTAAATTGTGAGCCCAGAGACTCCAAACTCCACATGTCCATCCGCTCCCAAAGGGAATCTACACTTTAATCAGATTTAAAGGTAGCCCCCATGTTAACCTATGAGAGGGACAAGCCTTGCAACAGTGAAAAACGAATTTAGCAATATTTCACTGTCACGAAATATAAAACACATTACTATGGCCCTCATTACAACCCTGGCGGTCAGACACCACCAGGGTTGAAGTGGCAATCGTACCACCAACAGGCTGGCAGGACAATTTGCCATATTTTGACCGCGCCGGTAGCGCCGCGGTAACACCACTGGTACCGGCGGTTTTCCGCCATGGTTGTCCCGGCGGTTTGAATCTGCGAGGGCAGTGCTGCTTACAGCGCTGCCTGGGGATTTTGACTCACCTTCCCTCCAGCCTGACAGGCTGGCGGGAGGGGGAGTCACAGGGCCCCTGGCGGCCCCTACACTGCCCATGCACTTAGCATGGGCAGTGCAGGGGCCCCCAGGCACAGCCCCGTCACAATTTTAACTGTCTGCCTGGCAAATAGTGAAAAGCGCAACGGGTGCTGCTGCACCTGCCAAACCGCCACATTGCCGCCTGCTCCATTAGGAGCCGGCTGCAATGTTATGGCCGACAACCCCTCTGGGCCGGTGGGCGGAATCTCTGTTTTCGCCCGCCGGCCCAGCGGGGATGTCCAAAAGCGGGCGGCGGGTTTCCGGGCGCATGGGTGGCCGTCTGGTGGTACAACCTTGGCGGACGCCTCGTCTGACCGCCAAGGTTGTAATGAGGGCCTATATGTCCTACCTTAACCATACACTGCACCCTGCCCTTGGGACTACCTAGGGCCTACCTTATGGGTATCTGACATGTGAGAAAAGGGAAAGTTTAGGCTTGGAATGTGGGTACACTTGCCAAGTCGAATTTACAGTTAAAACTGCACACACAGACACTGCAGTGGCAGGTTTGAGACATAATTACAGAGCTACTTATGTGGGTGGCATAACCAGTGCTGCAGGCCGACTAGTAGCATTTGATTTACAGGCCCTAGCACCTCTAGTGCACTTTACTAGGGACTTACTAGTAAACCAGATATGCCAATCATGGATAAACCAATTACATACACATTTTGTAAAGGAGGACTTGCACTTTAGCACTGGTTAGCAGTGGTAAAGTGCCCAGAGTAACAAAAACAGTAAAATCAACAACCAGGGGAACAGAGGCAAAACTTTAAGGGAGACCACGCCAAGGATGAAAAGCCTAACATTAGCTAAAAGTACTCTTTTTAGATGTAGAAACATCTGTAAAGGCAAGAAGAGAAAACATTCTTGCACAACGACTATTCGTGCTGAAACACAAGTTTTGTTAAAATGTCAAGATCAAGTCTTGTATAGAGTCTGCAATTCTTCCAGTTTAGTTAACTATCATGTGACTGTGTCTTAATTGCAGACTCTCAGGCCTAGCACATTTAAGTCTGATTGCCTACCACAACTTTTTTATGTAGCACATGTTTTAGAAATCAACAGCTTTGCACATTAATTCAGAATTATTCCTCGTCATTTTAAAACGTGTCTCCAAGTCTAATGTGAGAGTTATTACCAGTGAGGCACTTCATTCAGACGGAACATACTCTATCATAGATCAGGTTACAGATTGTTGAGCAAATTAAAACTCCTTCACTTTCAGGTAATTAGGAGAATCTTCTCTCGAGTTGTGAGACTAAATGTTTCAAGTACTTGGACACTTTAACTCTCTCGTGATCTGTGATGTTAGTGCATGGCTGAAAGGAAGCAGAGTACTTTGAACTACATGATGATTTGTGCTTCTGTAAGAAGGAAATGCCGGTAGTGTGCACAGACTGTTGACATAGCTTGCAGAAATCACTATGGTGGTCATTCCGACCTAGGCGGGCGGCGGTTGCCGCCCGCCCGTCGGAATCCGCCTGAATACCGCCCCGCGGTCAATTGACCGCGAGGGGTATTCTGACATTCCCGCTGGGCCGGCGGGCGATCTGATTCAGATCGCCCGCCGGCCCAGCGGGAAAGCGCCTTCCACAAGGAAGCCGGCTCGGAATCGAGCCGGCGGAGTGGAAGGCGTGCGACGGGTGCAGCAGCACCCGTCGCGCTTTTCAGTGTCTGCATCGCAGACACTGAAAAGCCTAGTTGGGCCCTGTTAGGGGGCCCCTGCCGTGCCCATGCCATGGGCATGGGCACGGCAGGGGCCCCCAGGGGCCCCGCGACCCCCCCTACCGCCATCCTGTTCATGGCGGCTTTCCCGCCATGAACAGGATGGCGGTAGGGGGGGTCAGAATCCCCTCGGCGGCGCAGCGAGCTGCGCCGCCTTGGAGGATTCTAAGGGTCAGGGGAAAACCGGCGGGAGACCGCCGGTTTTCCCATTCTGACCGCGGCCAAAGCGCCGCGGTCAGAATGACCAAGGGAGCACCGCCGGCCTGTCGGCGGTGCTCCCGCCCCCGTTGGCCCTGGTGGTAGGGAACCGCCAGGGTCAGAATGAGGGCCTATATACACAACGTTTGTAAGTGGTGGGTGGCACCTTGTAGTCACAGATTATAAGGTCCCCATGGTCAAGAGCATCCTTGCTAGAAAATCATGATGCATAGTTTCTGATGTCACAATCCTGTTATCAGAGTTAAGAAAACCTTGAAGGCGTTTTGTGATGCCTTTGGTTTTGGTGATACACTGAACAGGATGCATTAACATATTCTAGAAAATTATTTGTGCTAGAGGATTTCATATATTTCTAAGTGCTGCTTCAGGAGCTATCTTTCAAAGATTATGAACTCATATTTGCACACCTCGTTATTCCATGTGAGGAATGGAGAGGATCATTATACCTTGACAGACTTTGGTGTCATTTCTTTGTGAGACTCATATTGTGTTAAGGGCATGAACCTGACACTTTGAACATAATTCGAAAACACAGAGTTTGTCCTCATAATACAGTAGCTCTAGGGAGACTAAATACTTCATAAAAACATGGAGAGATGGAAACACAGTGAGATTTTGAATATATATTATGTGCAGTATTGGGAACTAGCTGCTGTAACAAGTTTGATTAGAAACTAACCACATTTTCTTTAGGTATCAATGATCCCTCGCGAGGAGGCAGTGCCAATCTGAATTACAATATCGAGAATATCTAGTTAAGGAATTGGGTAATTATTTGGGTTGAGTACCTGATCACCTCAAGGAATAATCACAGCTCTTGGCAGGGCGATCCCTCAAAGTCACCAAATTAACCTAAATTCAACCCCCTGAAGTGATGGCTCAGAGCAGACAGGCTTTCCTTTGGGCAAGATGTAAATTATTTTAGTAGTATCAAAACACCAAGCAGTAAAATCCCAAACCAAATTAGAAAGAAATGAGGTGAAATTTAAGAAACAAAGTGACACCTAAACAACAAAAATCCAATAAGAGGAAGCAGAAACATGACTTTAAAGTTTTATGTAGAAATAGCAGCAAAAGGTGCAAAAAATAATGATAGTGTATAGAAGCTCTAGCCCTGGATCTAGGTGAGATTTGGGGCAACCGCAAGCTACAGGGAAAGGTACTAAGAGACCCTCAGGGTGTCAAGGCAGAGGCCAACAGCAAAGTCCTGTCCATTTCTAGTTGACCCTAGTCAGCTGGGAACTGTAGCAAGAATTTGAATATTCTTGTGTCCTGTAGCTACATAGAAGGTCAGCCAACTAACACCTAGCGCCTGCTTCTTCTTTTTGGGTACAAGCGTGAGCAAATCCAGTCCTTCAGGGCTTCTCTCAGCTCACAGACAACAGGTTCAGTCCTCAGCTGTTCTTCGGCAACTCCAGAAACAGTTTAGATGAGGTGCCTTTGGATACCACATTTATACCTGGCACCAGTGGTGGGTAGGGGTGACTCCTGGGCACTCCCTAACCAAAAGGGTAAAAGCCAGGGCAAAACCCTATCCACATTTTCATTAGCTCCTTTTTGCTTTACTGTAAACAGACTCAAAATGTAATGTGCCATGGCATTTTCAAGATGGTGAAAGTTTTCAGCCACACTAAACTCAGGGTCTGAGGTTTGTGGGTGTGGAGGTTTGCGCAATATGGTAACCACAAGTGTCTGCAGATACTTAGCACTAAAACCCAGTTTGAAGCTGATTTTTTTACCCACAACAAACCAGTAGAAAGAAGTCTAGTTGGACAAAGGTAGGGTTCTTTAGCAAACCAGAGAGGAGATACAGATGAATTGTCCTAGCATCCTGTTTTCTTCCCTTCAAGTGTACCAAAGTGCTATATGTGGCTTCAACAGTCCTGTCAGGCAGGATTTGATATTTGTATGCCAACAGCATGGCAGATCACATCCACCTGCTGAGCTCAGATGCACCATCCATGCCCATTTAGCTCTGCCTGTCAATAACAGTGACAGATTGGGTGGTTCTTGGCAAGAATTTCACACGTCATTAAGGACTGAGGACAGGCTAGGTGTTGGCAGAGGCTAATGCTAAAGAGACTTCTGAAAGCCTAGGAAGGAAAAGGGTAACTTCCTAAAAGTTACATTTCTAATATTTTTAATAAAGATCAGACTATACCATTATATTGGATACTTCTTAAAAAAAAATCTTTACACTTTCCATGCAAGGAGACATATATATTATAGCCTTATAGGAAAGTTAATTGTGTCAATCAGTTTTAAGGCAATTTGCACAAGTGCACAGGGGCACTATACCCCTCTGTAACATGGGTAAAGTGCAAAAAGTTCTAAAGCCAGCAAAAATACGGTCCAGAAAAAGGTGAAAATCTGGGGTGACATGCAGAAAAGGCAGATTTCCTACATCTACTATCACTAATTCTCTCCTATCCAATTCCCCTTGCCGCAGAACTACTTCAACCCAAAATAATATTCTGTGTATGGTTGGCAGCAGAGTTGAAGAGGAGTGGAAACATACCGTGCTCTTTTTGAAATTGGGCTACGAGGTTAGTGATTCAAGACCGATTAAGTAGCCCACATTATCGATCCAACCTGAGGGCTGGGTTCTGATATCACCTTCTTGCAAATCTTTTTTTTATATACTTTTGTTTTTTTTGGCATGTCAGAATTTATGACAAAACATACAGCTTGACCATTAGTGGATGTCAAATGGGAATAAGCAGCTAGGTTCCCAATCTGGGTTTACAGCACATGCAATTTGTTACATTGTATAAGGAAGGGTCTCTCCAACCACCATATCGTATTCAGTAAGTGACATCCTGGAAACATGAGAAAAATGCATGCTAGCGCCATCAATAGTGTTGGGGAAGAAATGTCAACATCTAGGCATATATGATTTGATGTACTAAAAGTTCTATAAACACAATCTGGAAGTGATGCTTGATAGTTTTAGGCGGTAGTTTGTAAGATGGAGTTCACTTCCAGTACATCTACTGAGGAGAGTGGCTCTCAGCAAAATAATCTGTATGCTTTACAAAAAGTACTGTTCTGGTTGTCCTATTTTTCATATTTGGTAGAAGATGGTATAAGGAATTTCTGAGGTCCCTGTGGGAGGGTCCATCATCAGGATGTCACTTAACACCCAGTAAAAAGGAATATATGATGGCGATATCACCATTTTGAACTTGCACAACTACTACGTAGCGGCACATATACTGGTAATTTAAAATGCCCTTTAAAGACCACGACAATCCAGCACTTAAAACTGAGAGATTATGAAAGAGGAGAAAGGATATCTGCACTTTATATATGAAGAAGATGAAGAAGTTGAGGATGCCCCAGGTTCTCTCCCATGGCAGTGGTGGTAAAGGCATAGAAGGCAGTAACTGCAGTAATTGAGTAGAAGAAGGTGACAACGAAGGAGCGCCTTAATGGGTGGGAAAACATTTTATGTAGGAAGCTGTACTACCTGTTTTTAAGAATTGGAATATAATTGGCATAACTAAAGTAAGAGATATATGTGGGGCACATACAATGTTGTCTCTCCTTAAAATATGTGAGAAATATGCACTGTGTGGGATGCCATTTTTTAAGTTCTTACAGATATGGATAGTATGTGGGAATAAGTAAAACTGTTCCAGATGATTCCCCAACGGAGGATGGATTGTTGACAGAAGAGGAAAAAATGATGGACGCTTTGCTGATATATAACACATTTACAAATAATATCATGCATAATCTCTCCAAATTGAAGGTCAAATGGGAATTGGATGTTGGAACTATGTAAGATAGTGCCTGCCATGAGGTAGTCATGTGCCCCAAGGAAGTCGCGATTAATACTAACTTTAGACCCATACAAAACTGTGCCCCATAGGCTATATTACTCTTGAAAACAATTGAAAAAAATTGATATGTAGACTCACCAAGGTGCCTAAAAGGATGCAGACAGGAAGGTAACTTTCATCAAACAACAAAGTTACTTCTGGAAAGCAGTAATGGTACTCCTCCATACACTAATGGATTTACCAAGAAAGGTGTCGCTGATGCTAATACTTTTGGGAATAAACAGTGAACCTAACAATCCCCAGATATTTAAATAATGTAAACCTAAACCTGGCAAAATAGGATATTTCTCAAACGTAGGGGTGCCCTGTGGTTCCATTAACTGAACAATTGAAATGAAATATGGGTTGATGTATGGAGGTGGAAAAGTGGAAGATATCAAATAAAAGAGGTTTTCTGAATACAATTGGCAAAATATGGGTGCACAGTAGCAATACTTAATATTTCTCTGAGATGCATGAATGACAAGCCCAGTTCAGGAGGCTACAAGAGCTACTGGGCCCCAACCATTGATGTTGAGGATGTTTTCCACTGGCGCCTTGTGATCTGTTCTACTATAGTTCTGCAAACTAGGACAAGTACAGCCCTTTCTACACTTGCCTCTCAGGGTAGCGAAAGTGAGCAGTCCAAGGTACAGATCCTTTAATGCCACATATTGTTTTTATTGTAACAATTTCCTCTTTTTACAGTTGGTTCCTATTTTCAACACCATTTATTTAAGGATTATTTGTCACTTTATTTGTCAGTGGTTGATTCCCTAAAAAAGAGCAACATTGACTCCTGCAACCGTTTGTTCAGTGACCTAGACAAGAAAGCATTTCATGAATCATAGACAGTATTAAATGCAGCCTTGGACTTGCAAAACAAAATCTCTCTGAAAAGGCTCTCTGAGTGAAGGAAGGCTATTTACTGATTTTGGGTGGAGGTTACCATCAAATTTAAGGTAGCCTGCCGCATTCATTAGATTTTAAATGCCACACCTCCATGCTATAATAAAAATTAAGTATTTATTTGTGTCATATCTTCTGTTTTCGTAGTGTTGCACTTGTTACAGTTGCTATATTGCAACGGTTCCTCAGGCTCAGTCAAGCTCCTGGGGCTGACATGAAACAAGTTCTGTTTGACATGCATTGCAGGATAATGACACAATGTGTTGGCTCACAGATGTGCACAGGTCTTTGCAATTGGAAATAGCATGTCCAAACTTTTCAGACATTCCCAGCTGGTGACATAAAGTAAGAATGCAACTTTAGCCTTAAAAGGCATATTCGTTTAGATGTGTTTTATAATTGTCCCTCACACGGAATTGCAATCATAGAAGTTAATTTTATTTTAACAATTGCCTCACCGAAGTGCTCCATGCTACTTTTGTATTTGGGGAAAACACTCAAGAATGTCATTGTTAGACATTGTCCCCGACTTTGATGGGAATCAGAAACAAATTTCAATTGCTGCACCTAAACTTGTTCTCTCAGGATGCCAATTAAAAGTTGAATCACTTTTCCGGTTGCAATATAGGTAGAAAGGGAGAAGTATCGCCAGTTTGTAAAATATTTCTGATAAGATGCTTAGGTACTCATTATGAGAGTCCTATAAAAGGCCCTGTTACTTCACTTCCCAAGGTTTACTGTTAGCAGGGCACCGGATAATTTCAGGGGGACGGAAACAACATCGATTATGAGTTTTTGTGAACTAACATGCCAGAAAGTGTGGATTTATGCATGCTTTGCCCCCAGTATTGTACCCGGATACTATTTTACATGTTCACTCCACCCCGGTACATGTATGTAGTTTATCTCTCAGGCCACAGCATATGTGTTTTCATTAAAACAAACATAATTTTCCTCTCACTTTTCTTATTGCTTGTTGCAGATTTCTCTCATAATAATGTCTATTGATTATATTTATAATGCATTTAATTTCTACTTGCTGTGGGCTCTTCTTCAATAAACCAGACGTTGATTTTTTGTAATTTCTGTTAAACCCAATTAAGACTATATTGACATATGTTTTCCTGCTCTGTTATACCTAATACTATAATATCAACAAATGTGCCACTGTAATATGCCATAGCCAACATTAGAAGTTGAGGAAATTGTTGCATTGTGCCAGAATCAGTCAGACAGGAAAGCACATTATAAATGTACATGGGATAACCCTATGTATGCATCGCTCCTACACTTGCAATATGTGTAATGTTTTGTTCTCTTGTTCAATATGTGTTTTTCATAGCTGTACATATGCGGTGCCCATGGTGAACACACTACAACCCATCCTGCAATTGCATCACAATTGCCACCCTAAGTAGCAAGCAACATTCTATTATCTGTCAGACAGGTATGTCTGTCGCCTCATGGCCTTGTGAGCGCGCCTTTGGCTTATCTATTTTGTTATAATAATAGTAAGTGGACGCATCCCTAAGGTCGATGAACCTTTTGACTTGTTTAAGATATATACCAGGAGCAGTTGTAAGACAAAACAGTATCAAACAATGCAAATCATTAGAGAGTCAGTAAAGAACGCACCATGACCTTTTTGGCCACGATAAACCATACCTTTAGTATTTATTAAAATGTTCATTTCAATATATTAACAATGCTAAGGTCACGAAAATTAGTCTCAATACCAAATGATACAAATACAGAAACATCACAGGTTGATCAAAACGACTAAAGAATTTCAATTTAAAACTTAAACAAATCAATTAAAACAATTATTTCAATAGTGAAAACACAAATTAATAGCATCAATATTTGAGCAAGAGAAACAACGTACATTTGTTCAACAATAGAATAATATCAGATCATAGCAGTGGCGTCCGGCAGCTTTAGGAGGGAGGGGGGTGGGCGGGGCACACACGCACACTCATTCTTTCACACACAGACACACACGTACGCACGCACATCCATTAACAACACTCATACCATTCAAACATCACACACGCACCATACATTCATTTAAAAAACATCACACACACTCATTCTTTCACACATACGCAAGCACATCCATTAACAACATTCATACCATTCAAACATGCATGCACGTACCAAACATTCAATTTGAAACATCACACACATACACACACGCACTTACCTTCGGCCTCCAGGTCCCAGGAGGGTTGGGACTGCTGCCTTCCCTCATTGGCTGACCTTAGGTCAGCCAATGAGGGAAGGCAGCAGTCCCAGCCTCGTCCCAGAGTCCCAGTCCCAGCCTCGTCACAGAGTGGGATGGGGTCAGTGAGACTGCTGACCCCACCCCACTCTGTGACGAAGTGTCACTGATTGACACTCGTCCTGGGCACTTCAGGGCTTAAACTGAAGCGCCCAGGGATAGCGTCACCCAGGGGAGGGCCTTGAGGCACCTTTGCTGGGCTGAGGAGGTCACGCCCATAGGAGCTGTGATCTCCTCAGCCCAGCAAAGTTCAGCTCAGGCAGCCAGGAGTCTGCGCAAATCGTGAATGTCTGCTCCTGGCTGCCTGACCTGAAAATGAAGAGTGTCTGTCAGGCTGACCTTTGTTCAGCCTGACAGACACTCTTCATGGGGGCAAAAGGTGGGGGTGCGAGGCCCCTCCGCCCTAAAGGACAGGCTGCCACTGGATCATAGGTATAGAGAAAAACACCTCTCTAACTTCAGATTGGCATTAGCATGTTGGGCATCATGTAAATGTTTTAGTAACATAAATTTAAGAAACATCTGGCTATGGCGCTATCAAAACAGCAGCAGTTTCAAAACAGTAGTGGTTGGTACCTGAAAAACAAAAGACAAACAACAATACTCAGATCATTCATATTACCTATCCCTAGGGAATCAGCAAAACAGCATAGCTTCAACAGGGGATCAGCAGCATAGGCATCAGGGGAGCATGGGAAAGGTGTGACAGTTCAGAATTTGGACTATAAGTTCTTTGAACCATCTAGTTAATTATCCAAGACAGGCAGCAGAGCGCTACAGGCTCTAAGATTTGAGCGCTAAAGTAAGCACCAGCATCCTTGCATGGAGCAGGGGAAATACCTCAAAATAATAAAGTACCAGAATGTCAGTAGACTACATGGCAAGTGTCAAAGCAACAGAGTTTCAAAATGACTAGCATCACAGAGAAGTTGTGCAGTGGCATAGAATGACCCAAGAGACAGAAAGCCAATCCGACCTAAAGTTTCAAATGTCATGTGGTTAAATTAAAATCATTGCACATTGTCATTGGTGAGAAGCATTAGGGAAGAAAGAACATCCAATTACAAAACCATTAAATATCGGCAATGCCTTAAGAAAGTTATACTAAAGCGTTCGCAGGACACCGATGGGTCTCTTCTCCTTTTGCGTACATCCAATCTATCTTAAATGTATCATCCTGCAGTTCCTTCTGTCTGCAATCAGTAGGGCCTTTTGTTCATGTCATTTCCAATGCACTTCAAATCAACAGTTAGAGTGATGTAGAAACATTCTGCAGATACACACGTTTCCTGGAAAGAAATACCTTTCATTAATACAAGTTTTAAACAAGTTTAAGATTGAAACAAAGGATGTGTTATACAGCACACATGAAATCATTCTACTAACGTTTCAACTTTAGAAAATTGGCAGACATTCAACATTAGCTGTGGCCTTGCTCTGCTAGAGGCCCAGCAGTTACACAGGAAAAACTCTTATTATTCAGTCATTAATTTGACAGAATAAACAAACAGGATTCTCTGTGCAGCATTAGTACATTATTTGTGAGAAACCATATACAAAATGGTGGCCACTCAAGAAAGAACCTTTTGTGTTACACGTTAATATCAACGTTAATACATTTTATATATTAAAGCAAAATACGAAATACATGTAATCATTATTAATGTTAATTTTAGCGCTCACAGCCTCAATAATATTGTGTGGTTGTAATCAGTACAATGTAGATTGCACCAGGGCATTCAAGTATGTTGCAGGAACCATTGCAACAGCCTTGTCACCTGTCCACATGCCAGGATATCCCCACCCTGAAATCTACGAGGACCATTTGACTTATAAGCGGTGGAGACGACGCTCAGTAGGAACCAGAGAAAGACATTGATGCTCTCCTAAAACCTTGCCACAGGCCACATATCTTGTTAAGGAGAACAGATGTTGCGTTATCCAATGGAGTGATTACATTTACAGCACTATCCGTTAGAATACCTACCAAAAGACATTTTTATGATGTCAGGGGCACCAGGGAAGGAGAAAAACACATATAAATGAAGTTATGTCCATTATGCAACACACTTGGAAATATGTAAGACTTGTTCACACCAAGATTACCTGAATTTTGTGCTGGTTCAATACAGGGAGTACTCGTGCTTACGTCGTTTCTACAAAAAGTTAGGCGTGCACAAAGTTTCTTGCGGATTTTATGCATTTCTCACAAATACCTCTCACTAAAGGTAGGATCTAAACTGGGATCTCCTGTGAAAATTAGGACTTTAGTGATCATTTTAAAAACACATTTCTATTGCGTCGCGCATGACGAAAGACTAAATAAGGCACTTACTGATATACTAAATACTTGGGAGTTATCGGTTCAACATGGTTTCAGAGCACTTGCTGTCGTTACCTAAGCAATGTACATTCATTTGCATACAAAATACTTGTGAGATACTGGTTCCAACTAACATTTGTGTGAGAGAACTAGGTTAGTGACTATACATTGGAAAAGCAAAAAACTTTCGAACTGAGAATATGCCGATAATTGAAGAAACAACTTTTTTGTAGATTTGTCGTGCTACAGTTAAACGTCAATTTATAACGGTGTTTGATAGATGTGTGCATTATTCCTCCGGCCTTGTACTATGACATTCATTTTCTTCTTTGTAAATTGAGGTTTCTATTTTTCTTTTGAGAACGGGATTTGACCTTGATTGAGGGCATATGTTGTCAGTAGCTGACAACAATCGCTACTTATGTGCTAATGAGCCATCTGAGCTGGCATTTCCGTGTCTGCAAGCTTTGAGTTGTCTCGGTGAAAAAATCGCAAGGCTCAGTCAAATTCCTGGGGCTGACATGAAAATAATTCTGTTTGACATGCATTGCAGGATAGTGTCACAATGTGTTGGCTCACTGACATGCACAGGCCTTTGCAATTGGAAACAGCATGTCCAAACTATTCAGACATTCCCAGCTGGTGACATAAAGTAAGAATGTAACCCCAGCTCTAAAAGGTCTATGCTTTTAGATGTGTTTTATATCAATGTCCCTGACACTGAATTGCTATCATAGAAGTTAGTTGTTTTAACAATTGCCTCACCGAAGTTCTCCATACTACTTTTGTGTTTGGGCAAACACCCAAGAATGTCAATGTTAAAAGCTGCCCCTGGCTTTGATGGGAATTAGAAACGAGTTTCAATTGGTACACCTCAATTGGTTCTCTCAGGATATCAATTGAAGTTTGAATCACTTTTCCGGTTGCAATGTAGAAAGAGAGGAATACGTATTGACACTTTGTAAAATGCACCTGATAAAATACTTAGGTACTCATTTTGAGTGTCCTATAATAGTCCCTGTTACTTCACTTCCCAACATTTACTGCTAGCAGGGAACCCGTTAATTTCAGGGGGAAGAAGCATAGATTATGAGTTTTTGTGGATTAGAATGCCAAAGAGTGAAGATTTATGCATGCTTTGCCCACAGTATTGCACCCGGATACTTAAAGCATTTGAAATCTCCCGGTGTAACATCACTGACCGGCAGAATTTCCCCTGGGCTCATAATTCCGATGGTCTCAGTAACTGTATTTACCCGGAACATCAAAATTAACGGGCCACTCGTAATGAGAGCTTTAATTTCATTTTTCAGATTGATTGCAAATACATTAAAATATGCCTCAAAATGAACATTCCTGTTAGTGTCGGAATTGTATAGTTCAGGAAATTCTCATTATAGTACGAAATATATTAGAAAGAGTAATTTCAGTTCGTTAAACATTATATTTTGGGGGTGCCAAAGGCAGTGCCTTGATATTCTGGATGTGCGGATTCCACAGACGAAATTGATGAATGTAATAATTTTGATAAGCAAAATGGATTGGTAATGTAATTCATTTAATAGAAAAAAAGTAATGCGGTGGGATGTTCCAATAGTTGGGCTCCTCCTAAAATGAAAAAACAAGGTTATGGCTATTGCTCAAACTTATTCTATTTCAGTAGCCAATTTGTTTTAGTCCCCAATAAACCGTTTATAATTAAGACATGCTACGTGAATCTCAGGTATCCAAATAGTCTGGATTGTTGTCCAGTAAACCATTCCCTATTTGTTAAGCAGTTTTCTGTGATCCTTGTTATTTTTCTCCCTCAATTTATAATGTACTTGCTGTGCAGACAAGATTTAATTTCATGAGTATCTTATTATGTCTTCTGTAAAAAGAGTCAATTATATCATAGAATAATGAAATTAAATGAAATGAAAATTAGACTCATAGAGCACTCTACTACCCTGGGGTATCCAGGCGATGTAGCTCTGGAAACAGATCATAGTCCAAAACAGACGTCCGCGATGAGAGAAGAGCAACAGCTCTAACTGTTGAAAATAGGTTTTAAGAGGTCCCCAGAAAGAGAACGTTTTTTAACTAAGATGTGGGGGTCTCAAGTTCCAAAGCTTAGCAGTACAAGTGACGAAGCTCCTGCCCCTCCCCATTAGATCTTTTAACTTTGGGTACTACTAGATTACGAGCTGATGATTTAAGTGACCCCCTGGGGTGTACCATTGAAAACGTTGTCTCAAATACTTAAGCCTCACATTGTGCAGTGCCTTGAAGGCGATGCACAGGGCCTTGAAATGTATTCACTTTTTAATGGACAGCCAGTGTAACTAGGAAAGGCCCTGGGAAACAGATTGGAACTTGGGAACGTGGAAGTTCCCAGGAGTAGTTGTGCCACAGCATTCTGAGGAGTTTTCAGTTTTTGTAGGCAACTTTTCTTTATGTTAGCAAACAAGGCATTACAATAATGTATTTTGGAAATAATAAGGTTAGAGACTAAATTTTCTGTAGCTCACACGGAATGAACAGAAGAATTTTCCTTAGTGTCTTAAGCATGAAGAAAGGCGAAGAATGTATGGTATTGCTAACGCGTCCCTTTCTAGATGTTTTATTCACTCAGGGACTCGTTTTAGGCCAATGAATCTTTTGACCCTGATTGAAGACACCTTAGGACGAGATAACTTATCAACATGTCAATCAATATGTCAATAACGTCATCAATAAGACTCAGAAACCAACATGACCTTTCAGTCATGAATAACCACACCAGTTTAGTATGATTTTGTGATGTTTATTCCCTATTGATTACAATTCTACTAGCAAGTTTATTAGTCTCATAACCATGAAGCACATCAGCATTGTCATAATATGGCAACTTGAATAAGATTTCATCAAAGCCAAGATCACAAACATTAGGACATAGCACAATGTCAACATAGGTTAACCTTAGCAGAGTATCAATTGCGCATTATTCACCAAAGCATTGAATCAGTCATTTGTCTATTTGCGTCCGTGTAGTGAACCCCTTAACTAACCTCAAATTGGCATTGGCATGTTGGGCTTCATGCTAAATAATTTGGTAACTCTAATTTGGAAAACATCTCACTATGGTCTCTCTCAAAAGAAGCAGTTGATACCTAGAAAGGAAAGGCAAACAGACAATTACAATTTCATCATCATACAGTTACCCTCCGTATTGGGTCAGCATACAGGGTTAATCTTCGTCCTCAGGACATCAGTTGATTCGCCGTTAGACAGGGAATTCAGCAAGACGGGTAAAAAGGGACACTTCCCTCATAAGGAGGAAAAGTACAGAACGGGCAGGATAAGGGCAAGGATGGTTTGAAGAACAGCAAAGTCTTTAGGCAAAGTGACAAAGTGTCTGGGTCATAGCAAAAGTTCACAACGGCATCTCCTTTCTCTCAGCTCCTTGTGTCAAAGGTTTTTATCCCTTTTCTGTTGTACAGTCCCCTAATTTCCGATTGGATGGAGTTGGCACCCCACTATCTCCATCCAATGAGTTTCCAATGATTTCATCAAAATTGTCACCCCATAACAGTTCTCACGTAGTTTATTGGTTCTTATGATTGATGTCTCCAGCGGGTAGAATGTCCGGTATGATTTCATACTCTTGTGGTCCTTTTCGCATCTTCAGTGAGTAGGTCCATTGTTTGTACCAGTTTAGGCGACCTTGTACCTGTTCTAGTCTACACTGTTGTATTAGTCAAAAATGTTTCTCTGAGCAAGCCGAATTTCATGGGAACGGATATACTACGGTTACATTCATCTTCTAGTTTTTGGAAAAGTACGAGTAAATGTCCTTCAGCAAGTCAGCACACTGCACGTTAGAAAAAACACATTTAATATGAAAACTGGGCAGCTAGGCCCTGACTCATGCTAACTAAGGCCTAATGATTTATTAGCAAAAACCTTAACATATAACTCTTAATATTAGTGTAAAATCATACATTATCATATCATCATCTTCCTATTAGTCAATTTTGTTAGTCATTGTATATATTGGCAGCCACTCCCCGTGGGCACATTTCAAGCTCACGTTTAGCAAAAACACATTAATACACTTTCTATGTGGCATTATTACGCATTAGTTCATAAACATTTCATGTTAATTTTGAGTATAAAATCTACGCTTCCTCAGTCCCTCCTCTGATGACACTTGTCATCACACAAAACCTTTCCCTTCGCAACCTTTCACTTTCTTAAACCATGCATTTCAATTTCTTCCCCCTGTGTGATTTTTCCCAAATTTCTTTGAACATTTTCTCCTTTTTCATTTCCTCTTTTCTTTTATTGCGTTTTGCCAAATTTCTTTTAATTCTTTTACTAATTTTGCATGATAACCATATTCCAAATAAGCAAGTTAGAACAATCAATATACTCCCTATTATTTTTGCAAGTACCCCATTCCAAATACTACTAAACCAGTTCCCTACTTTAGTGATTCCCTTTCCAATCTTTTCCCAAACTCCAGGTTCCTTCAGCTCTTTCAAATCTGTACTGTCTCTTGTAAGGTTAGTAAGCATACCTCTAATCTTTTTACTATTATCTGGAATAAATGCACAACAGTGGCGCTCATTAAGCATCTTACAGACTCCGCCACTCTTCGCTAAAAGAATGTCTAAAGCAAGCCGGTTTTGAAGAGTCATAGCCCTCTCCACAGCAAGTTCAGTATCCATCTGGAGTATAGCCCCTGTGAAGTTTGTCAGCATGTTATCCACAATAGTAGACAACTTTCAAATTTTTATGGAGTTTAAGATAACCCCTACTGAAGGAATTATGGCTCCAAATATGTCACCAACGACAGCAGTCGCTGTCTCTCTCTTTTGTCTAGTATGTTGTAATTCAGAAATTTTAGGTACTTGTTTTAAGTCATCAATCTGGTAGTTCTTTGGGAAAACTATCCCCAAATAACATGTCCCATACCATCCCTTAGGGAGACGGTAATAAGCATTGAGCCCACAGATATAATAGATCCCAGGGATCGCTGGGTCCTCTCCATTTAACATGAATGTCCATTTACTCTGAAACAAAAACACATGCCTGCATTCACTCGTTCCCACAAATAAAGTGTCATGATCAGATTTTGGCTTATATATACAAAGCCTTCCTACGTGTAGTGCATCTATAGCTTGCTTGCCCTGTGTCTTTATTGCACTATAAGCACAGTCATTTGCAAACATTAGTTTTTCTAATCCCCTCTCTAGCCTTTCTTTTAATGCTTTTCGTCTATCATCAGTATAATCTAAGAAGCTCTTCTCTACAGGTGGCAGTAAGCAGGTTAGGTTATTGCGGTGCGCATAAGCTGTTCCAAATGTCAGTGTCGGCTCAAAGAAACCTCTAACTATTTTTATATTATGTTCCTTAGCTAATTTATTTAGAAACTCAATCACAGGCACAAAAGAAAACACTACATCTAGATTAGAGTAGAAGTATTGGACATGTTCTTGATCATAGAATCTCGTTAATAGCAAACTACAGCTTATCCCTTTATGTAAGTGGCAGACTATGGTAAGTAATCCCTTCTTGTACTGACAAAAGAATCTTTGTGCACACAAAGCAATTCTTCGCATCCATTGTGTCAACATACTCATTCAGCAAGCGATAAAAGACATTAGTAGATAGTTCCCCTTTTGAATTAGTTCCCTCATGCAAGTACTTAGTATCCTGCTCAAACCTCTCCCAAGGTGTTAGTGTAGCAGTTTCAGGAGCTGAAGCATTTTTAATCGCACTCTTATCCACCAATGGCATTACCGCAATCACACCTATAATTATTATTGCACATATACCCCAAATAGAACTCAACCAATCACACAACCTACCCCTATTATCATTTCTAGTGTTACTCAGGATCTATAAAGAATCAGAGAGCAGAATAAGATAAACCAAACAATCAACTTGAGGATAATATGAAAGCTCCTTTTTTTTTTTTTGTGCAAAAGTCTCTTTCTTAGCAAGATTTTAAAGCGTTTCACTCACTCCCAGGACCCTTTGTCAAAGCAGGTTAGCAGCTTGTCATAATCGGTTTTTCAAAGTCAATTCAGGTTAACAGTGTCACGTCCCGTAATTTATCAGTCTCTTTTTTTCAGGTTTCTCTCTATTTAATTTTCAAACTTAACACAGTCTCTTTCTATGGTCGACTTCAGGTGCCGTAATATTGACCTGGAATTTCTCGATCAAAACAGAATGCCAAGAATTCTTGTTGCCATTCAGCTGATGTTGCATACGCCCATTCAGGACCTGCGTACCTCTTGTTTGCAACTCTTTTTCTCTTCAATTTGCGATCACCCTGTAACTCTCCTTCACTGAGACCTTCTTTCCTGGTTGTGTCAACTTCTTCCCCTATTGTTTCGTTAGGGATCACTTTCTCCTTTGCAGCTTGTGGCTCCGGCCAGTTATCTCCTTTTCAAGTTTTCTTTCCAATTGGCCTTTCAGGACGTTGAGCAGTGCCCTCCTCTTGTACTATGGTGTTTTCTCTTGATGGATCTGCAAGCGGCTCAGGAGGAGTCAGAACACTTTGACCTCCTTCCGCCTCACCTCCTTTGCCTTCAGGGTCCGTTATGGGCTCAACTTCAAACCCCTATCCGTCTACTTCTGGGAGAACCTCTCTTCGCGTTGGTTCCCCTGTTGCATCGGCTGAGATAGGCTCACTGTCACCCCTCTGGATCTCGTTTGCTGTTTGAGTAACTAAGCTGTCCTCAGCGGGCTCTCTTTCAGTCTCAGTTCTCCTTCGATTACTCACTGGCCCTGAGACTTCCTTATCTGCAGCTGTTGTTTTGGACAACTCAAGTTCCTCATCAGTTGGACACGTCACCTTCTTTGTGTGACTGACATGGATCCAGTTAGGAAGACCTGCGCATTTCACAGCAGTAGTGGTTGTCAGTATTACTTGATCTAGCCACTTCCAACGTGGCTGCAAACACGACTTCCTCGCGTGTTTCTTGACAACAACCCAGTCACCGGCTTTCAGGGTGTGCCCTGGATCACTTATCGGTGATAATGTGGTAGCTTCCACCTGGTGAGAGAAAGAGCGGACCACGTCAGCCAGACCCTTGCAGTAGTCCAACACCATATCATCTGTGATATTTACAAGAGCATTTGCAGGCACTGTGGGCAATCTCATAGCTCGGCCCATAAGAACCTCATGAGGAGACAGTCCTGTTTTTTTGTTGGGTGTGCTTCTCATTGACATCAGCACTAAGGACAATGCATCTGGCCATTTCAAATTGGTAGCTGCGCACATTTTTGCCATTCTCGACTTCAAGGTACCATTCATCTGCTCCACTAGTCCTGATGCTTCAGGGTGATAGCTACAATGCAACTTCTGTTCAATGCAGCACACAAGAGCTTAATCACCTCATTGTCGAAGTGGCTTTCCCTATCTGATTCTAAAGAGATCCGAAACCCAAATCGTGGTATCAACTCCCTAAGCAGCAGCTTTGCTACTGTGAGACTGTCATTTCTACGTGTAGGGTAAGCTTCAATCCAGTGACTGAAAATGCACACAATCACCAACACGTATCTCTGACCTCCACACACAGGCATCTCAATAAAATCCATCTGCATTCTGCTAAATGGAAATCGTGCTCTCCCAACTTGGCTCAAATTCACCACAGTCCCTTTCCCCGCATTCATCTGCTGACAGATAATGCACCTACGACAGATAACCTCTGTAGCTTGTCTGAATTTCGGATTGAACCAATCGATTATGAACAACCTGATCATTGTGTCTCTCCCAATATGTGCTTGACCATGGTAAAACCTCGCAAAATGTAACAAAAGACTGTTTGGCAAAACGATTTTCCCCTCCTCTGAAACCCTCAAATCATCAGATCTCTGTACGCATTGCATTCTCTGCCAGGAGCGTTTCTCCTCTTTGCTGGCACGTCCCTGTAATTATTTTAACTCATCTAGTGTGTCCACCACCCTCAATGCATAATTTGAGCATGTTTCATTTTCAGTTTCAGGTAACAACTCCCATTGGTCTTGAAACAATATACAGTTCAAAGCACAAAACCTTGCGACTTGATCTGCATATCCATTTCCCATAGAAACAAAGTCTTGTGACTTTAAATGAGCATTGCATTTTACCACAGCAATTTCAAGAGCTAACTGAATCGCGCACAACAAATCCTTAATTTTCTCGCCATTTATCACTGGTGAACCAGAAGAGGTCAGGAAACCCCTCTGTGACCACAACTGGCCAAAATCATGTACAATTCCAAATCCATATCTGCTGTCAGTGTAGATAGTGACTTTCCGATTTTCAGCTGCGTGGCATGCCCTAGTAAGAGCAATTAATTCAGCCACTTGAGCAGAGTATACTCTTTCGAGCCAGGAAGCTTCTAAAATACCATTGATTGTACACACGGCGTATCCTGCTCTCAGTACTCCTACTGAGTCTCTCAGGCATGAACCATCAACAAAGATAATGTAATCATTTTCTTCCAATTGGGTATCTTTAATATCAGGTCTCGGTTTGGTGCACAGATCTGTTACCTCAAAACAATCATGTTCTACCTCCTCGGCATCATCAATGTCTGCATTTTCAATAGGAAGTAAAGTTGCCAGGTTTAACACGGTACACCTTTTTAAAGATACATTCGGTGACCCCAGTATAATTGTTGTGTACTTAGTAAGTCTCGCATTTGTCATATGTTGCGTCTTGGTTCGGGTTAACAGGATTTCAACCGAATGTGGGACCATTACTGTTAAAGGATGTCCCATCACTATACCTTCACACTGAGTGAGGCTTTGACCAACTGCTGCAACTGCACGCAAACAACCTTGTAAGGCTGCTGCGACTGGGTCCAAAGTAGCTGAAAAATATGCTACTGGGCGGTTTGCACCTCCATGGACCTGTGTCCGGACAGACAAAGAACAAGCATCACGTTCATGACAAAACAGTACAAAAGGCTTTGTGTAATCAGGCATACCTAAAGCTGGTGCCCTGCACATGCTTTCCCTCAGTTCCATGAATGCCTTCATCTCTTTCTCGGACATGGTTATAGCACCGGGCCATCCTGAATTTCCTTGACAGTCAATCTCACCAAAGGTTTGGAGATAATCGAGAAATTGGTGAGCCACTGACGACAGTAGCCCACCATTCCCAAAAACATCCTAACGTCTCTCTTTGTTGTCAGGGGATTCATCTGCAATATGGCTGTCACCCTTTCTTTGGATATTTTTCTCGACCCTTTCTCAATCAGGTGTCCCTAGTACTTCACCTCTTTCTGACAGTATTGCAGCTTCTTTGGGGACAATTTATGTCTATTCTTTCCCAAATTATTCAGTAAGGCAATTGTGTCATACCTGCAGTCATCTTTTGTTCTGGACGCAATTAACAAATCATCAATGTACTGTACTAGAGTTGAACTGAAAGGCAATTCTAATGACTCCAAGTCCTTCTTCAATATCTGATTGAAGATGGAAGGTGATTCAGAAAACCCTTGTGGAATTCTACACCAACTGTAAACCTTGTCCAAGAATTTGAAACTGAAAAGAAATTGGCTATCCTCTTGAAGAGGCACCGAAAAGAATGCTTGAGACAGGTCCACGACTGTGAACCACTCTGCATCGCTTGGAACCTGAAACATGATCACGGCTGGATTTGACACTATGGGACAACATTTTACCACAATCTCATTTATTTTCCTCAAGTCTTGAACAATTCGAACCTTCCCACAAGGCTTTTTCAGACCCATTATTGGTGAATTACATGGGCTGCTCATCACTTCCTTTAGAACACCTTGCTTTATAAAGTCTGCAATACCTGCGTTACCTGTATAAGGACATCTTGTGCCATGTGGTACTGCAGTACCTGGGGAAACACTGCATTTGGCTTTATCTCCACTTTGACCGGTTCTACTCCTTTTATTAGTCCCACTTCTTTTCCTGTCAGGTCCCACACCTTTTTTGTCACTGTTCCCTGTAACTCGGCTGGTAAATCAGTCACTGTGAACATCGGGAATAAAGTTATCAAAGGGTATTCCTCATTTGCAGTCTCTATCTCTGACTCTGAGATCTGACCATCGTCCCCCTCATCATCACTGTTTGTCTGCACCTCAATCCCTTCATTGGAACAGGTAATTGAACACCTTGTCTTACACAGTAAGGGGGTCATTCCGACCTCGGCGGTCTTTTTTCCAGACCGCCGAGGCCGGGGGAGACAGAATACCACCATTGCCGGCGGTATTCATGCCTCCCTATTCCGACATTTCTGCTGGGCCAGTGGAAATGGCACATCAACATTGCCACCGGCTCGTAATCGAGCCGGCGGCAATGTTGATGTGCAGCGGGTGCAGTAGCACCCGTCGCGCATTTCACTGCCCGAAATTCGGGCAGTGAAATGCGCGACGGGGCTACGCCTGGGGGCCCCTGCACTGCCCATGCCAAGTGCATGGACAGTGCAGGGGCCCCCAGGGGCCCCGTGCGTCCCCTTACCACCATCCTTTCCATGGAGGTGTCTACCGCCATGGACGGGCTGGCGGTCGGGGACTCATAATCCCCAGGGCAGCGGTGCTTGCCCTGGGGATTATGCCCGCCAGGCGGAAACCTGGCGGGAAAATGGAGGGGCCGGTGGTATGGCCGTGGCTTTTGCGCCACGGTCATACTTGCTGCCAGGACACCGCCAGCCTGTTGGCGGCGTTCCCGCCAGCAATCCGCCGGCCGCCAGGGTCGGAATGACCCCCTAAGTCTCTTCCCAGTAGGGATACGGGACTCGAGTCACAGACTACAAATCTATGTAATCCCAGGAAGGTACCAATCTCTACTTGGACCGGATCTGTAATTGGATTTGTCAGGAACTGATTTGTTACTCTTACCACCCTTATGGTATGCCACAAAAGTGGCAATTTCGGAACCTCTACGCTTCTGACTGTAGAGCGTGTAGCTCCTGTATCAACTAGGAACGAAACCTTGTGACCCATCACCTTTCCTTCTATATAAGGACCCCTCTGATCTACTTCTAGGGACGCTGCAAGCCTGCACTCCTCAGTATCTGAACAATCATCCGACCATTCATCGTTTATTCCATCCTCACCATGCAATGGGAACTGCTGTACTGTGTTATTTTGACTCATTGCTTGACCTGTGACCTGTTGAGGAAGCATCGCCTGTTGCTGTCCCATTGGAGCTAATGGTATCTGCATTTGCTGTCTAGGTACCATGGGAATCTTCTGTTGTGCCTGCTGCATCTGTGCTGGTTTAACATGCAGCATTTGCATTTCTTGCACAGGTTTGAGACCCTGCATCTGCACCATGTTATTCTGAAAGTTTGGGTTTTGACCCCTTACTTTTGGACCCCTCACATTTTGAAATGTACCAACATCATTGCTTTGTTGAACAACACCATCCTGCACCACCATTGGGCATTCCCGCTTCCAGTGCCCCACACCCCCGCACGTGTGACATGGTGAAACCTTTTTCATCCCTTGCACATCATTTTGAACCACATCAGTATTCAAGTCTGGACCACAGTTCACAAAACCTCCTCGACCTCGACCTCTCGGTTGTGCGTGAAACATGCCATTTCCCTGCGGTTGCTGCTGTACCATCTGCTGTATTTCATTTCCTTGCATCCCTGCTTGTGCTGCCTTAATTTGCATCACCATCACCTTCTCCTTCAACTTTCTCTGCTTCAATTCAATCTCGTCACTACAGTATTTTGCATATTGCAACAGCTCATCAATCGGCTTCGCTTGCCAACAGATCAAATGATTCTTAAATCTGGCTAATCTCTGGTCTCAGCCCTTCAACAAACCTAAACACAAGATGATTCATGTCTTTCGGTTCTACGACCTCAGTGCCACTGTAGTGTTTGAATGCCTTCAACAAACTCTCATAGTAAGCATGTATCGACTCTTTGGCCTCTTGCAATGTTCGATCAATTTTCTGCCAATCAGTCACCTTCGGCGACACTTTCTGCTTCAAAAACTCAATCACTTTATGATAATACCTCATCACTTCAGAAGACGGTGCTCCAGTAACCTTGTCCCTTGCCGGTTCTTCTGTCGGCCAATCCACACCCTTCTTTCACTCAAGCCATAAGTCAGCTGGAACTATAATCTCAAACAAGGTATTCAAGTCTTCCCAGAGACATTCCGCAAGCTTCACAAACCTGTCCGTCTGCTGGTACCATTCTTTCGGCTTCTCCCTTAACCTGGGATAATCATTTGTGAATGACAGGATGTCATCCCTAGACCACGTTACATGGACTAGAACCCCTCCAGCTGTCTCCCTCATTGGTAACATCTTTATTGTCCCCATATCTGGTGCAGCTTTCTCCTGCTTTGGTTCCGGGCCGTCACCTTTCTCTTTATCTCTCTTCTTTGCCCATCTGCTTTCCCACTTCTCTAATGCTCCCCAAATCTGAGCACTCTGCAGTATCTCTTTGAGATGTGCCTTCATTCCAGTAGCTCTCATGTGATCGAAGTCTTTAGGTTCAAAGTCTAACCTATTACTCCTTTTCAGATGCTTAGTATTTTCTGTCTATGCCGTATTTGTCCGCTAGGTTTGCCAACCTCTGACGCACCCTACTCACTTCTTTGGTTATCTTGGGGCACAGATACCTCAATTCTGCTTCCGTGTATGACTCTAATCTGTTCACCCCCATTGTTCCTTCAACTAATTAGGCGGCTTCTACACCCAGTCTCACAAAATTCAGATATTCTTCCCTTTCTGCCTTTCTGCGGTCACTGTAGTAGTCTGTGGAGTGTTAAGTTTGTCTAACCATTCATTCAATTGTTGGGCTGTTAAGCCTTGCAACAAAACATTCCCAGATTGCATCATTGCTGTCTGCGTCGTATTGGTACTCGTTACCTGTGGGGTTAGTGTTCTCAACCCTGCTTGCCTCATTGTCTCCAAAGGAACCTCAATCGGACTGAAGTCCAACAAGGATCTAGACCTCTCAGCTGTCTGTTCTCCCTGTGTCACTCTCTGTATGTTTCCCATGGACCCTCCTCTTATCGCCTCCTGGGTCATTACTCCCTGGTCACATACGCCAGGCTTAGCTTGCGCATACAGCTGTACTGGTGGACGAACAGTAAGTGGCAATGATATAGCAGCTGGTGGCTGACCAACTCCCAAGCCCAGTGGAGCATTAACTCCCATAGCTTGATTCATCATGGGCACTGTAGCTACTGACTGCGGTCCTGCAACAGAAGTGTAACTCTGAACCATATGTTGCTGCCGCTGGGGCAGCAATTGTGGAGTTGGCTCAATCTGCACTAGTTTTGATCTTCTGTATACTGGATCGGGCAGCACCGTCAAACTCGTGGTTGTCTCCAATACTGGGACATCAGGATAGAGCCTCTGAATTTGTGGTGACAGCAACTGTATCTGCGTGTCTTGCGCAGTGGGTACACTGACACCATTCTGTATCAAAACTGTATCACTTGTCTGTACTGTATTCGTGATTCCTTTATTTTGTATCAGCTCTTCAGGACCCACACTAGTACTCTGTCCATTGTCATTTATAGCGTATGGTGGCGGGCGATCATGTAACAACTGATTTAAAAACTCTTCATCGTCTGAATCATCTGCGTCTGCCCAAGACCTCTGAGTCTTCTTTGGTTTACTAGAGCCTTTGTCTTTCTTACAAGTAGACTTATTTCCCTGTGTCTCTTCTTCTTGGGTTATTGCAGGAAACATTTTAATTCCGTCAACTATTCCCCTTCTCCACATCTTGGTCTCATTATCCCATTTAGCTTCCGCTGAAGTCTTTTCTGCTCTTTTCATTCTCCTCATAAATTTCTGCTGCCTCTGTTATATGGCCATTAAATCCCAGACTGAAAATGCCTCATACTGAGCTGGTCTCGGGGGCGGTTTTTGTACATTTAACATCAATCGCAAATTTTCCAAACTTCTTATATTAAACGTTCCGTGTTCCGGAAACGCCAAACATCCCTCCTTCTCTGTCAGTTTGCACCACTGCTTTAACCAAAGACATGGCGCAACTCCCTTCTCCTCCATTACGATATAAGCTGGAGTACCCTCAGGCGGTGTAGGCTCCCCAACACTCGATGTAATGTATGTATCTCCCCTCAAAGCACTCTTTAGAGCCTTGAAAAACTTCATTTTTGCATCTTTTATTTTGTTTAGAATATAATCAGGAAGTGACTTTAATTCCCAGAACACTCTTTACCCACCTTCTCAACCAATTGCCTCTCACGGACGGCTGCCAATCCGTACGCGACCCCTCTCGGCAACTGACCTATTCAGCGCGGCCCCAATTACGTCACACTCACACACACTGCAGCTGACAAAGTCTTGCGGCTTGTCCTCCTCACACAAAACTAATGCAATATATTGTGAGCACCTTTAACACAAAAACCCAAGTTTGCTGGTTTACTACAGGAAGGGTAACACAATCGCTTCAGAACTTTACAGAAATTTCACTTGAAGCCTCGGCCGCTACTCTCACCTTCTCAGCTCCAGCACTCGCAAGCAGAATTCGACCCGCAAATCCTACTCTTGACTTGTCAATGGTTAGTTCCAGTGCACTTTAGAACTTGCCAAATCTCCATCGAAGGTTTCACTCACATAATTTGACTCAAACTCGACTTGTCAACCACGCCCGATTGACCTATTAAACCACACAAATTACAACATAAACCAAGTGTCTCCTACACTTATCAATATACTCTGGAGTCTTAGACCACGACGGGCCAGTACATCACCAACAACCACGTGGACAATTCTTTTTTGAGCACAAAGCACCACACTCACATGAAGTACGCCGACTTCCCTACTCTCATACTGCGGAGTACGCCCACTCCTAATAAAACAACATTGCTTGGCCTAATTCACACAAACTTTACAAATCACCTGCAATATGCATAAGCTGAGCAAGCGCAAATCCTACACCACACATACTAAAACGCCGAGAACATACCCAACTCACTTAGGCACGCTCCGAGATTCTGGGAAAGTCATGGGGAATTTAGAAACACATCATACCTCCAATTTGCATTATTCTAAAAAACACCTTTAAACAATGGTCCCTCGTCCTGAGGCTCCAAAGGGCTTAAACCATCCTCTGCTACCAGAACTGCTAGCGCGTCCCTTTCTAGATATTTTATTCACTCAGGGACTCATTTTAGGCCAATGAATATTTTGTCCCTGATTGAAGACACCTTAGGACGAGATAACTAATCAACATGTCAATCAATATGTCAATAACGTCATCAATAAGACTCAGAAACTACCATGACCTTTCAGTCATGAATAACCACACCAGTTTAGTACGATTTTGTGATGTTTATTCCCTATTGATTACAATTCTACTAGCAAGTTTATTAGTCTCATAACCATGAAACACATCAGCATTGTCATAAAATGGCAACTTGAATAAGATTTCATCAAAGCCAAGATCACAAACATTAGGACATAGCACAATGCCAACATAGGTTAACCTTAGCAGAGTATCAATTGCGCATTATTCAACAAAATATTGAATCAGTCATTTGTCTATTTGCGTCCGTGTAGTGAACCCGTTAACTAACCTCAAATTGGCATTGGCATGTTGGGCTTCATGCAAAATAATTTGGTAACACTAATTTGGAAAACATCTAACTATGGTCTCTGTCAAAAGAAGCAGTTGTTACCTAGAAAGGAAAGGCAAACAGACAATTACAATTTCATCATCATATAGTTACCCTCCGTATTGGGTCAGCATACAGGGTTAATCTTCGTCCTCAGGACATCAGTTGATTCGCCGTTAGACAGGGAATTCAGCAAGACGGGTAAAAAGGGACACTTTCCTCATAAGGAGGAAAAGTATAGAATGGGCAGGATAAGGGCAAGGATGGTTTGAAGAACCAAACAGCAAAGTCTCTAGGCAAAGTGACAAAGTGTCTGGGTCATAGCAAAAGTTCACAACAACATCTCCTTTCTCTCAGCTCCTTTTGCCAACGGATTTTATCCCTTTTCCGTTGTACAGTCCCCTAATTTCCGATTGGATGGGGTGCACCCCACTATCTCCATCCAATGAGTTTCCCATGATTTCATCAAAATTGTCACCCCATAACAGTTCTCACGTAGTTTATTGGTTCTTATGATTGACGTCTCCAGCGGGTAGAATGTCCGGTATGATTTCATACTCTCGTGGTCCTTTTCGCATCTTCAGTCAGTAGGTCCATTGTTTGTACCGGTTTAGGCGACCTTGTACCTGTTCTAGTCCATACTGTTGCATTCAGCAAAAATATTTCTCTGAGCAAGCCAAATTTCATGGGAACGGATCTACTACGGTTACATTCATCTTCTAGTTGTTGGAAAAGTACAAGTAAATGTCCTTCAGCAAGTCAGCACACTGCACGTTAGAAAAAACACATTCAATATGAAAACCGGGCAGCTAGGCCCTGACTCATGCTAACTAAGGCCTAATGATTTATTAGCAAAAACCTTAACATATAACTCTTAATATAAGTGTAAAATCATACATTATCATATCATCATCTTACTATTAGTCAATTTCTTTAGTCATTGTATATATTGGCGGCCACTCCCTGTGGGCACTTTTCAAGCGCACGTTTAGCAAAAACACATTAATACACTTTCTATGTGGCATTATTACGCATTAGTTCATAAACATTTCATGTTAATTTTGAGTATAAAATCTACCTTCCTCAGTATTGATATGCCCATCAAAAGAAAGATTGTTATCAAAGAGAACCCCTAGGTTTTTAGACTTAGAGACAGGGGAGGGGAGTGTTCCAAAATACTCTGGCCACCATCTGGGAAATCCAAATGACATATTCCTGCCAAACAGTAACATCTCAGTTTTACCCGAGTTCAGTTTGAGATAGTGCAGTCATGGAATCTGGAGGCACTGTCGTCAGGATTACTGGCCACTGACACCACAATCTGGGTGTTGTCAGCGTAGGACACTACTGCAAAGCCCAAAGATTTAATCAAATCAGCCAAGTGGGTCATGTAAAGATTGAAGAGAGTAGGGCTCAACAAAGAGCTCTGCGGGATCCCACATGGTTAGATAAAGAAGGAGAGTTGAACTCATCCAGGGCGACAAACTAGTCTCGGTCTGAGAGGAAGGATTTCAGAAGCTGGACTGCCCTACACCTGATACCTAGAGAGGACAGACAGTCGATTAAGTAGGCCGTGATTGATCGTGCCAAAGGCTGCCAAGAGCTCTGATAAAATTAGGGAAGCGTTCCCACTGGCATCTAGGGTTTGTCTAATTTATTCAGAGGCAGCAAAAAGGGCCAATTTGATGCTATGTTGGCTTCTGAAACCAAATTGAGTATCATCAAGAAGGCCGTTGTTGCTAATAAAAGCAGTGAGTGAGTTCAGTATTAATGGCCTTCTCTCCAATCTTTGCCGGAAGGGGAGGTGAGAGACGGGGGGGTAATTATTAGGATTGTTGGCAACCAAGGTAGGTTTCTTTAAAAGAGGGAGGGTGGAAGCTCATTTTCACTCTTTCGGAAACCAGCTGTTCTCAAACATCCGATTAAAGATATCTGTAAGGTACTTGGATACAGCTTCAGGAGCAAGGTGAAGAAGTCTTGGGGCAAGCGTCAAGTGGAGAACCTGGAGTAATAAGATCAGGGCCCAAGGACATGCGCTTGCGATTGAATCCAACATTTCAAATTATGCATGAATTAATCGTATTCTTTGTGAACTGTAGGTAACTGATGAATAATATAAATATTTATTTGTTGTGTTTGTTTGCATTTATTTATTTATTTGAAGACTTTAATAACCTCAATATGCCACTTGATCACCTTTTCCAAGAGATTGAGAATCAGTCAAACCTGCTGGACATTGAATGAGCCACAGACAAACATGCACATTTTAATGTCTAATTGTACAGTGTGCAGAGCTCATTTGTGTTTATGTACGATGCAGAATATGAAAATATATTAAGACATGATAACACAGACAACTTGTTTGTGTGAAAAGTTGTAGGGGCTAGTGTGGTGCACCTGAAAGGCCTGTGGAAGGTGATAGTGATAATTATGCGGGATAGATTGTTGGGATTGTAGAGGGTCATAAACATTGGACCAGGAGAAGGCCCAGAAGAGGTGGGTCTTTATTCCTTTCGCCATTTCAGTGTGTCTTTTAAAGTCCTATGGTGCAGTCACACAAAGTTTCATTCGGTTGAACCTTTGTATTGACCTATATCCAAAATATTTGTCTCCAACTGTGAGGATGACAGGAGTTTGAGGGAGGTTAGCAAACTAGGTTGTAGGGAATGAGTCCCTTTGAGAGATAGCTCGGTTTCACTGTTGCTAACATTTCTGTTTTATAACAGTACCTAAAACTGCAAACGTTTATTGATTGACAGCCCTCGCAAAGTAGTTAGAGTGGTAAAATGTAGCCACAATGTAAAAGTTTAAATATGACACATACTGCATGATTTTCGATATTATGAAGCTTCGAGAGTGTCTTACCCAAGACCCTAGTAAATAGTGTGGCCTTGAGCTAAGCCTGGCACTATCAATGCAAGGATCAGAACAATTTCTCAAGATGTATATAGAAGTAGTAGTCTCATGATCACAGATACAAATTATGGAGTACATTTTTTGGTGTCCAGTTGCTAGAGAACTGAAAGAGCGATTGTTATGCAACAGAACAGTAAAAGCAGATCCACACTTTAAGGATTACATAAGATGACTGGCAATGCTGACCCCCTTGCTTCCCTCAAGCCTGAACACCAGCACTTATCATGGGAAGAAGAACTTTGAACGAAACCCTGGGAAACAGGGAAGAAGGGATATGAAAGGGAGACACACACATATCAAATGTGTGGTCTGGTATGCTCCAAAAATACCTCTGAGGCACGTTTACATCATATTTCAGAACACAGTACATTTAATATAAAAGCAGTGTTGTTTTAATCAATAGAAGTTGGCCAATATAAACATATGTATGCACTACTGTAGGCTATGGGAAAAGCTTTACCCATTGTATTAGCATGAACATTACTGTAATGGACCTAGAGAGGGTGAAATATAATGGAGCAGCAATGCTTCATAAACTGGAATACCTGGAAGCAGGCTGAAAAGGTCAGGAGTTAAGAGATGGAAATACCAGAGGGTGCATCCAAAAACAACACACATGGACATTGAGTGATGCTAGCTGTGAACTGGTGTGAACTGGTATGGCAGTGAAGGAACCCAAAAAAATGCAAAGTTGCCCGGCAAAGAAAATCTGGTTTGAACTGCCTATACACTCACATTGCCATGCTTGACCCAGAAGTAACATAATGCTGCCATTTCTGATAAGAATTGTCTCATACACTAAGCCAGCGAAGACCTCATGATAGAATAAGAAGGACGCCAACCACTTTTGTCGGTAATCTATCAGCACAATCTCTATTGTGAGGCTGGAATCTAATGCCTCCAGGTGTTTGAGTAGTGTTGTGTGTACTTAAGCCTTACATGTTTCCTGTGACATGTGACATCATGACTTCTTGTATAACAATGAAGACAGCTTCCGAGAACATAACTGTTGTGTGAATCCCTTTTAGCACTGACAATACCCCACATTCCAGAAGGCCCCTGCTGGCTTGGTGAACATGTGGCACATACACAAAAGATTCCCATGAATGATCAACTGGGTATTATCCTTTTCAATAAATACGATATTGGGGGTTATTACAACTTTGGAGGAGGTGTTAATCCGTCCCAAAAGTGACGGTAAAGTGACGGATATACCACCAGCCGTATTACGAGTCCATTATGGGGGTCATTCTGACCCTGGCGGCCGGTGGCCGCCAGGGCCACCGACCACGGGAGCACCGCCAACAGGCTGGCGGTGCTCCCACGAGCATTCTGACCGCGGCGGTTCAGCCACGGTCAGAAGCGGAAAGTCGGCGGTCTCCCGCTGACTTTCCGCTGCTCGGGGGAATCCTCCATGGTGGCGGAGCACGCTCCGCCGCCATGGGGATTCTGACACCCCCTACCGCCATCCTGTTCCTGGCGGGTTTCCCGCCAGGAACAGGATGGCGGTAGGGGGTGCCGCGGGGCCCCTGGGGGCCCCTGCAGTGCCCATGCCAATGGCATGGGCACTGCAGGGGCCCCCGTAAGAGGGCCCCGCAAAGTATTTCAGTGTCTGCTGTGCAGACACTGAAATACGCGACCTTCCCACTACGCCGGCTCCATTCGGAGCCGGCGTCCTCGTGGGAAGGTAGGTTTGCCCTGGGCTGGCGGGCGGCCTTTTGGCGGCCGCCCGCCAGCCCAGGGCAAACCTCAAAATACCGTCAGCGGTCTTTAGACCGCGGAACGGTATTTTGACGGGGGAACTTCGGCGGGCGGCCTCCGCCGCCCGCCGAAGTCAGAATCACCCCCTATATCCTATGGAACTCGTAATACGGCTGGTGGTATATCCGTCACTTTACCGTCACTTTTAGGACGGATTAACACCTCCTCCAAAGTTGTAATAACCCCCATTGTAATTGAGCTCAAAGTACGCTAGAATCATGGATCACCTCTATTTCAAACTTTGGTTCTCCACCCGGTACTACAGGAGGTACTTTAAAAGCAACCTGGCTAAATTTTTAGAAAGTATACATGAAACGCAGGATGACTGTGTCAACTACAGGTAGGAGCACCTTGGTGGATGGGCTGAATACAGGATTTTAACATTTGAAAGGTTTAGGTGGTACAGGTATTCATGTACTGATAGCATGTATGAGAAACCCACTCTTTGGATTCCATCTCTCCAATTGTGACATACACAGTGCTGCTAGGGTTTTTTGGCAATGTTTGGGAAAGGATCTTTGATGGGTTGAGTGGCAGTTCTCCTGGGACATTCAAACTAGCTATCTGGGGGCACTAAGAACACTTCACATTTAATTTGAGGCAGAAACAGATATAGGAAAGCCTTCTTGGTCTCCTGACACAGTCATGTTTAGTTTTTTGTTTTGTGTTGGTTTCACACTTGTTCCTGTTTGTTCATTGGCAGTTGTGCTCCTCAGGTTTCTTTTGAATTCCACTTTTGGAGCCCATGTGGTCTTTTTTCTCAGGTTCTTAGTTGTGTTGTAACTCTCTTATCCAAATGGAACTATCTCCATTCACTTTGAACTTCCAGTTATGATCACAACTTAGATTCCCTACTGCCTCTCACTTGGAACCTGGCACATTTCATCTATAAATACTCTAATGTTTCATGTTCTCTTGTATTAGCTGTAATGTTATTAAACTCCTGTCTCTGTACAGATATCGGTAATATTACCCAACTGCCCCATTCAGAGCCATTCCCTGAGCTAACATGCCTTCTAAATTCCTGTACCCTAAAGTTGTATCAGAGGACAAACGTTCACTCTCTCTCTCTTTCACTTCCCCTCTTTCTTTCATAAACTGTCCCTGTTTTCCTAAGATTTGTTCTCCTCTCCCCTCAATATTGGTGAGACTGACTCTGAAGTACGTGATATATTAACATCAGTATTGTCTATTCTGTGGGTTCCTCATGGACTACATGACCATGATACAACCCAAGGCTGAGATTTGTGAGAATCTGAAAACCCCTCAAATGAGGGGACATATTTGTGGGCCCAAATAAATCAGTTACCTTAAGCTGGGTTGCCTTGTAATGTTGCCTCCATATCTAGAATCCTTTCTATAAAGCCTACTCCCATTTCAAGTGGAGAGACTTCAGTTTATGTTCCTCAAATCACCTTAGCACCAACAGACAAGTTTACATATCATCCTCATGTCTTTCAATCTTTTTTGTCATAGTATGCCTGCATTTTATTACACACTGTTGGCTTGGCCCTCTCTGCTGGGTCACCCCCAAACCTTTCACCTTCAACTAAATTGAATAAAATGTAAACTTAACAACACTATACACATAACTGCATTTCAGACATTACACAAATGGACATATAACCATTAACAAACAGAATTCGAAAACAATATTCAAAATAAAAAATATTTTTTAGCACTGAAGTCTTTCTTTGGATAAGCATGTGATAAACTTGTTAGAAGGTAGAAACACAGATGCGAGTTACGTTAGACATAGAGACACTATACACAAACATCCCACAGAACGAAGCTTTGGAAGTAATGAGTATATATATATATGGATAGTAGAGACTAGCCACATAAGGTTCCTACTTCATTTATAATGACCCTTGCTACACTATGGGCCTCATTACGACCCTGGCGGTCATAGACCGCCAGGGTGGAGGCCGGAGGTAGCACCGCCAACAGGCTGGCGGTGCTACATCAGGTATTCCGACCGCGGCTTGGCAGACACTGAAAATCGCGACGGGTGCAACTGCACCCGTCGCACCCCAGCAAATCCGCCGGCTCCATTCGGAGCCGGCTTCATCTTTGCTGGGGCTTTCCCGCTGGGCCGGCGGGCGATCTTTTGAAGATCGCCCGCCGGCCCAGCGGGAAAGTTAGAATGGTCCCCGCGGTCATTTGACCACGGGGCGGTGTTTCGACGGGGGAACTTTGGCGGGCGGCCTCCGCCGCCCGCCAAAGTTGGAATGGCCCCCTATGTCTTAAAAGTAATTTTTTCACCTTTGATAAAGACATGTATTTACAAATTAAAGGTGTAGCCATGGGTTGTAACTTCGCTCCTGAAATTGGGAATTTAGTGATGGATTATTTTGAAAATAAGTGGACATACAATAACAACAATCCCTTTCAAAGACAAGTAAAACGATGGTTACGATATATAGATGACATCTTCATGATATGGGAAGGTAATTTTGAGTCTTTATTGGCCTTCCATGAATGGATTAACCATCTTATCCCTGTTCTAAAATTCACAATGTCATCAGATTCTAGATGTATTAATTTTGGGGATTTGTGGATTGAGTCACAAGAGGGCCAAATTGTAGTCAATCTGTATAAAAAACCTACAGATAGAAAAGCCTTACTAGATTTCTCTAGTAACCATCCACGTAATTTGAAGGACAATCTACCTTATGGTCAATTTCTGCGAATTTGCAGAAACTGTACCAATAAAGAGGACTATTTTGAAAATGCAGAAAACCTGGTATTTAGATTGGTAGATAGAGGATACCCTAGAACAATAGTGAAGAGAGCATGTAACCATGCTTGGTATACCATTAGGGAATATTTTCTAACTCCAAGAGAAAAAAAAAAGAAGTTCCTTTGACATGCGTCTTAATTCATAATCCAAAAGCTAATCGAATTAGGTCCATCATTGAAAAAAACTGGAAAATACTACACCCACTAGGGATAAAAAAGCCACTATTTTCTTTTAAAAGGGGACGTAACATACTCAACATAATAGTACATGCCTCATTTTCTGCACATAAGAAAAATAAAGACTTGGGGGGAATGTTAGAGCGACCCCCTCTTATTGGCCATTTTAAATGCAATAATTGCATGGCATGCAAATATACAGAGAATACTAAGAACTTTGAAGTGAACAGTAAAAGCCATCAACAACTTTGTTTCTCAAATTGCAATACAAGAGATGCAGTTCATTGCAATAAATGCCCGTGTATGCTGACATATATAGGACAGACTACACAACCAGTAAAAGTGCGCATTCTGCAACATATGTCTAGGATTAGATGTGAAGTATGAAGCGCACCATTGGTTGACCATTATAAAAAAAGGGTCAAAAGGATGACGTCATAAGATGGTCAGTTTTATATGTGGTTGAAAAAACGCAAACAGTTAATGAGTGTACCTCCACTTTACGTCGAATGGAGGCAAGATGAATTGAAAAATATAGCACAGCTAGAAGAGGTTTGAATTACCTTGATGAGATGTGGGTATTAATTAAGGATTAACAATGAAGAAGAGTTAGGAGATGCCCTCTTCTACTTTTTTATTCAGGTCCTCTAATTAGGCCTTTCGGTCGTTTGTATTATTTACATCTTTGAAAACAGGCAATCTGACCAAATTGAATGGGAATGGTTTATTGGTTTAAGAATAAATGCAAGGAAGCATTAGGTCGTGCTTTCATTTAGGTTAATTTACACTTATTTGGGACTTTTTGAGTCATAAAGGTTCCCATTTAATTATTTTCGTCAGGTTTTGCTTTTATGAGTTGGTATACAGGGGCCAGAGGCAGAACAATAAGATAGAGTGCAGATGCGCCTAATCCTGAGACACGACACGCTAAAATGGCCACCATGGGAATACAAATGAGGCTGGCTTAGGATAGTAAGCATTTTGTCCTTTTACACTTTCCCTCTTCCATTTTGCGTCCGGATAGAATTTTATTGTATTGTATTGTAACAGTATTTATATAGCGCTTACTACCCCTGACGAGGCGTCGAAGCGCTTTTGGGCGAGTAGCATGCTACTCCGGAACCCAATAAGAATTAGTGATGGATTAGGTATTGGGAAATATGAGAATAGTTTTTGTATTATTATGAGTTAATTTGAGCCACGGATATGAGAGTTTGTTAGTTAGATTGACTGGAGTAATGGAGGGGTGGAGGAGGAAAGAAATCCAGAAGTGTTCATTGGGAGTATATTCCTCATTTACTCATCCCAAAGGCTTGGGATGAGTAAAAGGGGATGGAGGAGGGAAAAGTCTGTGGAAGGGTTAGGGAGATCATAGTAGCAGGGTGAGATGAATGAGGAAGAATTTAGTAGGGTTGTTTGGGAGGTCAAGGTAGTAGAGTGAGGTTTGGTGAGTTAGATGTGGAAGCGGAGGGAAGAACTTAGGCAGAGTTATTTAGGAGATGAAAGTAGTAGAATGGATTTGGGATGAGTCAGAGTGGGAGTGGAGGATAGATTGATAGAGACATGACATATGATGATGGGTAGATAAGTGTGATAAGATGAGACCTGGGATTCATAGATATCTAGTATAACAACCCACCCAGGAGCCATGCAATGACCTACAAACATGCCAAGCACAGAACAGCATACACATACATACATATATATATATATATATATATACATATATACATACACACACACATACATACACACATGAATACACACACATATGCACACATATATGTACATACAATACATAATTAGAACCATGACTAAATATACTTAGTCAAACAGTTTTAAAGAGTGTGTGTGTATTTTATTGTTATGACATAGCAGCAATACATATTTTCTAAAGAACTATACATAAGTAGAAATAGACACATAATCAGAAAAAAATATTTATCAACATAGGCATATGCAGTCCATAGTTGTTTGACTATGGTGGTTATGAAGGAAAGAGCCAACTTTTGAGTAGTTTTCTGAAGACAAGAAAGTTATCTGTGGCTCTTATAGTCAGGGGTATTGAATTCCATAGTTTGGCTGCTTGAACGGAGAAGGATGTACCACCTATAGTCTTTTTCTTGTATTGTGGTGCTCTAAGGCGGGTGCCAATCTTGAGTGGAGGTTTCTTTGTTGGATGTATTTGGTTATTTTGTTTCTGATAAAAAGCGGTCCTGTTCCTTGTATAGCTTTGTGGGTGATACAAAGCAGCTTTAAAGTGCATCTTCTGGCAATGGGTAACCAGTGTAGTGCTCTCAAGGCAGGGGAGATGTGGGCTTGTGGCTTTACATGTAATAGTAGCCTGGCTGCGGAGTTCTGAATATGTTGAAGTTTTTTTTATAATAGATAGAGATGATCCATGGTAGAGGCCATTGGCATAATCCAGTTTGGATAGTGCAAGCGAGATAGTAGCTTGCACCTTGTGTGGAAATCCGAGGTGGGGAAAGATGCGTCATAGAGTCTTCAAGGTGATGAAGATTGTTCGTGCTAATTTGTCCGCTTGGGCATTCATAGTTAACTTGGAATCCATGGTGATTCCAAGGTTTTTAACTTCCTTGGATAATTGAGGAGGTGGTCTGAGATCGTCAGGCCAGACGCACAGAGGGAAATAACTTTTCCCGTCACCACAAATGAGTATTTCTGTTTTGGAGGTATTTAGTTTGAGATGGCTCCAGGTCATCCACTGATCAAAGGCTCTGAGGCAACTGAAGATTTCTGAGTTTTCAATGTTTTTGGGGCATTCTAATTTAAGTAGAATTTGTGTGTCATCTGCATTGTTGTTGCATGTGAGATGGAAATAATTGATCAGTTCTGGTAATGATATCATGTAGATGTTGAAAACCAAAGGTGAGATGATAGATCCTTGGGGGACCCCTGCTTTGTGAGGTAGGGTTTAGACGAGAAGGGAGGCGAGTAGATGATATTAGATCTTTTTTGAATATAGGAAGTAATCCAGTCGAGAGCAGTCCCTTGTATGCCGGCTTCGTGGAGTCTTTGAATTAGGGTGTCATGGTCAACTGTATCAAAGGCAGTTGAGAGGTCTAAGAGAAGTAACGCAGCAACTCCATTGCGGTCAACTGTGTTTTTAAGATCATCCCAGATTGCTGTGAGTGCTGATTCATTGCCTCTTCCTGGGCGAAATCCAGTTTGGAAGTCTGAAAGTATAGAATTGTCTTCAATGAATTGTGACATCTGGGCGAATGCTGCTCTTTCTATCAATCTGCCCAGGAAAGGTCCATTTGTGATAGGTCTGTAGTCGTTGTGGTCAGCGGGTCTAGGTTTGTTTTCTTTAATAATGGTCGTATGTATGCCTTTTTCAGGTCTACAGGAAAAGTTCCTGTAATTAAAGAGTTGTTGATGATTCTTCTTACAGGTGTGGCAGCAGAAGTAGATAGAAGAATGTTCTTGAAGATTTGTGGTGGGCAAGGGTCAGAAGGGCAACCGAAAGGTCTGCTTGCTTTGGCGAAATCCATAAATTCACCTTGGGATATTTGTTGGAAGGACTGTAGAGGCTGGGTTGGTTTATTCTTAGAGGGAATTTTAGGAAAGGGGTTGGTGCTGATGGTTTTCTTCTGCTTTAAATAGGAGTCCAATGAGTCTGCCTTGGTTGTGTAGTGAGTTGCCAATTTGTTTGTGAAATCTTGAGTAGTGGGATGACTTCCTTCTATGCATGTAGTTTTTCGAAATTCATTGAGAATTGTATAAAATTCTTTGGTTGTAGATTGAGCATTTTGAATTCTGTCTGAGTAGTTCCTTTTTTTAGCTTTTTTGATTGATGATTTGTATATTCTGTTAAATTTGTGTAGCTGCAGCTTGTCTTGACTGTTGTTTTGAGCCAGGTCCGCTGCAACTTTCTGATTTGTTGCTTTATCTTTTTAATTTCTGTGTTTCTCCAAGGTGTTGGTTTTCTTTTGTCGTGTTTAGTTTTTATGAGTGGTATTAGGATATCAAAAGCTTCCTGTAGCCACTCATAAAGTTTTGGCACAGAATTAATTGTATTAGATCTGTGTTGGCTGTTAGTTGTGTTTCTAAGTCATCCAAATTGAGTTTGCTCCATGGTCGATAGGTGCATGTATGTAAGTAGTTGTGGCATGTGTTGATTTGTGGAGTTTTATGTTGGAAAGTTATCAAATGGTGGTCTGACCAAGTGATTGGTGTGATGCTATGGACGGTAACTAGTTCAGGCTTAGCAAAAATGACATCTAGGATGTGTCCAGAGATGTGTGTGGGATTGTGTACAATCTGATGTAGGTTCAATGCGACTAGGCCAGTGGTGATAGCTTTTGGATGGGGCATATTGGGTTTGTCAAACCAAATGTTTAGATCCCCAAGAATGCATAGGTTGGAGTATAGTGTAATAAGGTTTGAGACTGTATCTAGAAAAACATCTGGGAATGTGGAGTTGTTAGGTGGAGGTCTGTGAAGGAGGAGAAAGTTACAGGAGGAATTCGGAGTAGGGTGGCGTCTGGTGAGGAGGGCTTCACAACCTTGTATGGAAATGTTGTCTGTTTTTCTGAAGTTTATTCCCTGTTTGAATATAATAGCTAGTCCACCTTCTCTCTTGCCTATACGGGCTTGTGTGATGGTTTGATAGCTCGGGGAAGGGCTTCGTGCAACACTGGGGCCATGTCATCTCCCAACCAGGATTCTGTTATGAATAGTAAGTCAGGTTGTGTGTCTGTGAGCAGGTCGCAGATGTGGTGCTTGTTTTTTGAGAGTGATCGAGCATTTATGAGCTGGCAGTTTAGGAAAGGTGTGTTAGTGGTAGTGTTGTTTTGTTTAGGAGAAGGGTAAGTAGTATAATTTGAGCTTGAAGCAGGAGTGTTGTTAGTTGTGATAACTGTGTGAGGCTCACCATAGTCTTGCTTTTCAATATTGTGTTCCTCTTCCAGAAGGTTAAGATGGCATTTTGTTGGGTCTGTGTGTGTGGGTGGTGGACTTGGTGGCAGAAAGAGACATGAAGAGTGTACTGTTTTTTGTAGGGTAGTCTTATTATATAATAGACAAGGGGATGCGAGGTTGTTTAGAGTGGCATGTTGTTTATTTTGTTTGTGTCTGTTTAATGTGGATGGAGTATGGGTTAGGGGTGGTGGAGGAGCATGTGGATCATGATGTAAGGCTCTAAATTGTGCAATGGAGGATAGTCGAGTGGATGAAGGTTGCTGGGTTGGGGTGTTTGTGGTAGGTGTTTGTGAAGAGTGAGAAAGTAGGAGTACAGATAGGACGGGACTTGTATTCTTTGTGTAGTCCTGAGGGTGGGAGTGGGTGTGACAATAAGAGTAATGAAAGTTTGTGTTGATTGGATGTGCTGATGTGTGTGGTCTGTATTGTTTTTGTGGAATAGTGAGAGGGGATGTTGATGTTATTTTTGGTGAGGGATTTGTATGTAAGATAGTGCTGGTAAGTGGAATTAGAGTGTTAGATGGGGTGTTGAGGTGTTTTGGAGATGAATGTGCGAGGTGTGCAAGAGGCGATGGATGTGTGTCAGGGGAGTTAGTGTTGGTTGTGATAACTGGAAGAGGTAATATGTATGGTGAAGTGAAGTGTGGGGATTGTATCGTTGTGTGTAATTGGTGAAGGGAGGGTAAGGGTGTTTGTAGATGGTGTGTTTGAAGGCTGGGTTTAGGCATTGTTATGATGACAGGTGGTCTGTGTGGAGCAAACATAGTATAGTGTTGTTGGTTAGCATGAACAGGGAGTGTGTATCTGGAAGGCTGAGACTGAGAGAAATGTATATTGTGGTTTTGTGTTGTGTGGGTGATGACAGGTTGTGTTAGTTGGGGTGGACTGAGTAGTGTTTGTTGTGAGAATGCAGGTGTTTGACTGTTGTAGTTGTGGAGGATATGTGTATATGTGTTGTATAAGGGATATTGTGTTGGGTGATGGGACATTGCAATCTATCTGCGGTCAGTTTGTGATGCATGAGTTGGATGTCTTTGCAGATAATGTGTTTGCATGTTGATGGATGTGTAGGGACTGAAATCAATCCTGGTCAATAGTGAATTGGGCAGCATTTCTGGTCCTAGTCCCTAGTCCCTACCTGTCATGAATAGGCCCAAACAGGCAACTGCCCTTCGCCTCGATGCCCGGGCTGAGACGCCCTGAGTCCTAGGCTTAAGTAGCGCTACTGGCCAATAGGAACCTGGTCCTAACCCTAACCAATCCAATTTCTAACCCTGATTCAAACACCTAATGGGAGACCCAGCCCTAATCACCAATCATAGTCCTAGAACCAACAGGCAATCAGACACAGCCCTAGAACCAACAGCCTAGCAGAGTCCCAGCCCAATCCACCTATCACAGCCCTAGAACCAACAGCCAATCAGATTCCCAGCGCTATCCACCAATCAAAGCCCTAGAACCAACAACCAATCAGAATCTCAGCCCTATCCACCAATCACAACCCTAGAACCAACAGCCAATCAGAATCCCAGCCCTATCCACCAATCACAGCCCTAGAACCAACAGCCAATGAGATTCCCAGCCCTATTCACCAATCACAGACGTAGAACCAACAACCAATCAGAATCCCAGCCCTATCCACCAATCATAGCCCTAGAACCAACAGCCAATCAGATTCTCAGCCCTATCCACCAATCATAGCTCCAGCCCTGGAGCCAGCAACCAATGGAAAGACCAGCTCCCAACAACCTATCACAACCACATATGCAACAACCAATAGGAACTTATATCAGGAGCAAGTTAACTGAAGTCCAGTCCCTGTGGGCAGGGAGGAGGCAGCTGTTGCTCTATTCAGAATCTCCTTGGATACAGACAGGCTGAACCACACTTCCAAGCTAGCAGAGTCTACTTTCCAGGTAAGGGAGAGATTGGGCTGCCTGAAACACAGAGAGTCCACAGTAAAACAGGCACAGGTAGCTGAAATAAACACTTTTTAACAAATAATACAATTTACCCAGAAAAGTCTGGGGGCTCCTTACCTAGGTCTTTTTGCAATCCTTGAACACTGGGCTGTATAAGGAAACAGGGAAGATGCTGAGGCTTCCAAAATGGAGGTGCAATTAGGAGAATTAGCTCTGAGAGCGTTGGTTTTAAATATATGCGCGGAGCTGAATGCAAGTGATTTAAGGTTTAGGGAATACCGGCACAAAGGCAGCGTTTGATACGCGTCCGATGTCCATTTTCAAAAGAAGATTGAGTACTATTTGTAAGTAGAGGAACAAGCTATAAAGATCGTATAAACTATAGTAAGATTGTAGTTGTGTAAACGATGATTTAAAATATTGCAATTATGTTTCCAGTGAAATGGTAGGAAGATTCCGAAAGAACGGCATTCATTTTGATTAAAAGCTCTATGAAAGGAAATTCCATATTCAAAGACAAGGTCAGCCAATGGTTATTATTATTATATTGGCTAAATAATAACATTACCATAAGGGAGTGGATAAGAATAACTTGGTATATAGAAAAAGGAGGTGTGATAGTAAATATTTGAAAAGGCTTGCTATGACTTAATATGCATGCCCTTAAAATTGGACACCGATTAAGAGCACACTATTGGAGTAAAATGCAAACCTAAGTGCTATTGATGGGCATGTCACAGTTTATGGGGTGACATTGCTTGCTCTTGTGGTTGATGAAGGTGGCAAAAATACACAGTGATATTGCTTGCTTTTGTGGTTGGTCAACACATGGTGTAGAGAAGGGTGAACAGTGCTGTTTGCCGCACTGGTGGTGATGATTGTTATATGGTGTTGATTAGTAGTAATGTATTGTGAAGTCATATATATAGGCACTGGTTTTGATGTCCTGAGGAGGCCAGAAGTTGAAAGGCCGAAACGCATTGACCATATTTTTGAGGAATGTTCTTGAAATTATGGAACAATGGAACAATAGTAATGTATTGTGAAGTCATATATATAGGCACTGGTTTTGATGTCCTGAGGAGGCCAGAAGTTGAAAGGCCGAAACGCATTGACCATATTTTTGAGGAATGTTCTTGAAATTATGGAACAATGGAACAATGGAAATGAGATGGTATCATGTATAAGCATTAGGAACAAAGAACTTCAGAAAAGACGACACTAAATACCATTACCTCATGCTATAAGACTGTTTGCCGGAAAATGGTTTAGCAGCTTATCCAAAGAAAGACTTCATTGCTAAAAATTATTTTTTATTTTGAATATTGTTTTAGAATTCTGTTTGTTGATGGTTATGTGTCCATTTGTGCAATGTCTGAAATGCAGTTATGTGTATAGTGTTGTTAAGTTAAAATGTTATTCTATTGATAAGAGTGAAACAAAGAGAGATAAAAAACTAATAAATATTTGGAATAAGAAAGACAATAATTGTTCCAAGTGATCAATAGATTTTTTCACGTACGATATATATTTATACATACATATTTATCCCCTCTGTATATTCATAACGTTGTATTGAGATTTGGCCCAGATACAGAGGGGTTATAAGGGCCCCCCCTAAATGGTGTAGATATTCCTCAGGACGAAGGCATCATGCAACGACCCAGGATACTTGGCAGTGACGTGGGAGCTGTACTGGTCTGCCAGGCACACCATTTGCACATTGAATGAGTGGAAACTCTTCCGATTAATGAACACCTGTTCATTGTGGCGGGGGACAGACAAATGAAATATATGTTCCATCAATCGCCCCAATAATATTAGGAATATGTCACATTGCATAGAATCCAGCCTTTACAGTGGCCGAATCTTCCACTTGGGGGAAAGCTATGTAGCTAACCGTGTGTTTGAGCAAGGTAGACAAAACCCTTGCCAGCACTATTGAGAACATTAGCTGTGACATTCCTGCTGCCAAGCCCACTGTCACTTGGAAAGAACCTGTTGCCAGGAAATGAAGCACTGATAGAACTTGCACAAGAGGGGGGATCCCATTGGTATGATGGATAGCTGATATCAGATCAGGCTCCACTTGAGTACACAGCTCTGTGATTGTGGCCCTGTCCATTCTATAGGTCAGTATTATGGCCCTCATTCCAACCCTGGCGGTTTGAAACCGCCAGGGCGGAGGGCAGCGGAAGCACCGCCAACAGGCTGGCGGTGCTTCCTGGGCTATTCTGACCGCGGCGGTAAAGCCGCGGTCAGAAAAGGGGAACCAGCGGTTTCCCGCCGGTTTTCCCCTGGCCCATGGAATCCTCCATGGCGGCGCTGCTTGCAGCGCCGCCATGGGGATTCCGACCCCCTTCCCGCCACCCTGTTTCTGGCGGTTTACACCGCCAGAACCAGGATGGCTGGAACGGGTGTCGTGGGGCCCCTGGGGGCCCCTGCACTGCCCATGCCACTGGCATGGGCAGTGCAGGGGCCCCCTAACAGGGCCCCACAAAGATTTTCACTGTCTGCTTAGCAGACAGTGAAAATCACGACGGGTGCTACTGCAACTCCGCCGGCTCCATTCGGAGCCGGCTTCCTCGTTGCAGGGTCTTTCCCACTGGGCCGGCGGGCGCTCCTTTGGCGGGCGCCCGCCGGCTCAGCGGGAAAGCCAGAATGGCCGCCGCGGTCTTTTGACCGCGGTGCGGTCATTCGGCGGTGACCGCATGGCGGGCGGCGACCGCCGCGGTCAGAATGACCGCCTATATGCCTGTCCTCCAGAGTAGGCAAGTCCACAAGAGGTCTCTATATGGGGTCTTTCCTCCTCCTCCTATTCCTCCACAGTGGTAGGTATCTAAGGGACACAAGAGTGAGTAGGGTGTCACAAGCTGAACAATGGAACTACCAGCCCAGTGCAACTGTGCATGTGTGTAATCGGTCAATGTGAATGGCAATGTATGTACAATTCATAGCAATGACGCAGTTTCCAATTTCTGATTATTGTCCTCCACCATAAAATGGTGACCGCCTGTCCTGTAAGTATGGACAGGTGGAAGTGATGTAACGCGTTGGGCGTCATGGTGGAAGGCGGTCTTGCACCACTGTGCTCATCCTCATTGGCTAAAATGGGGCACAATGGAGTACAGTGTCCAATGGGGATCACCGGCAGCGGTGGCGGTGTACACCGCCGCGGACGTGACCGCCATTTTCTAGCTACAACCTTACATGATTCCTGACTTTCCACAGGACAACACCTACACTGGGTGTGCTGCTGTGACCTGTGTCCGGATCCTGCCATGGCCCGTGTGACAGGGAAAAGGGCCCCTGCCTTCACTTCGGAGCAGTTAGAGCGCCTGGTGGATGGGGTCCTACCCCTGTATGGACAGCTGTATGTGCCTCCAGATTAAGAGGTGAGTACACCATGGGGATGATGCATGTGACGAGGTGTGGGGTATGTCTGGTGGTAGCATACATTCAGGGCTCTGGGTGATGTATGTGCCAATGGAGATGGAAATGTAATTTGTGGGCCATGTGTGTGACAGGCTGGATTGTATGGTTAATGGTGTCCTCCTGTCTGTATTACCTCTGCAGGTCAGCGCCCATCAGAAGAAGGGATTGTGGCGTGCAATCACCAAGTAGGTGCGAACCCTGGGGGTCTATAGCAGGCGGAGCACCCACTGCAGGAAAAGGTGGGAGGACCTGAGACGCTGGGCCCGGAAAACCACAGAGGCACATCTGGGGATGGCCTCCCAATGAGGGCAGGGTGCCCGTCAGAACCCAACCCACATGATGGCCTGCATACTGGCAGTGGCCAACGCAGAGCTGGATTGGCACTTGAGGGCAACACAGCAGCCACTAGGGGGTGAGCAAGGTGAGCGTGACACCTATTTTTGTTGCCTGGCATAGGATCCTGGTGGTGGTTTTCAGTTGGTGGGTGCCCCTTAATGCCAGCTCAGACATTGCTGCATGGTCCAGCTCAAGGTAAATGGGTGTACAGCAAAATCTTGTAACGTAGCTAGGTGGCATTCCATGTCAGACAGGGCTTAGTGGGTCCCAGGAGGGGTGCAGTTGGCAGTGTTTGGCTCACATCTTGCTGTGGTACCTAGCCAATGGAATGCCACTGTGATGCTTTGTGCTCAATTCTGATACCTCTGTGTGATGATAATGTGTAAGCCATCTGTGGTGTTGGTGCTGTTATTGATCCAGTGCTCCCCCCCTATTTTCTTCTGTCATCCTGTCCCTGTGTGCATTAGCTTCATCTGGCAGAGGAGCAGGGGCAGCGGCGACTGAGGCAACTGCATCCCACAGGACCCAGGAGGCAGAGTCCATTGATGCCGAGGGCACCAGTGGGATGGAGGGTGAGGGGATCACCACGGCAGAGACAGAGGTGACAACACTGACTCTGACTCCTCCTTCAATGGGAACTCCCTAGTGGTGGCGGACACCTCTGGAACCAACCTAGTTACAGGTACAGCTGCCACCCCTGTACCAGCACCGCCCTCTGAGTAGCCCCCCACTGAGTTGCCTGTGCCCACACCCCCAGCATCTCCTTAGCCCCAGGCACCTCAGGCCCTGCCCCAGTGTGCCCTGCTGCCCTCAGTGAGGAGGCTTTTGACCTCCTGAGATCCATCTCTGTAGGGCAGTCAACCATAGTGAATGCCATCCAGGGGCTGGCATCCCAGATGCAGCAATTCAATGCATTCCTGGAGGGCATCCACAGTGGGTTGGCGGCCCTACAGAGATGGATCTCAGGAGGTCAAAAGCCTCCTCACTGAGGGCAGCAGGGCACACTGGGGCATTCCTGGAGGGCATCCACAGTGGGTTGGCGGCCCTACAGAGATCGTTTTAGGCTCTGGCCTCCTCTCTGATGGCAGTCAGGGTCCCTGTTCCTACCAACACCCCTCCAGCTACCACTTCCCAGTCCTAGTCTCCTCAACCCCAACCCATCCCATGCACACATACAGACAAGCATGCACACAAAACATAACACAGTAGCACAGTCAAACACAGACAGCACACTTTAGGCCACAAGCACTCACACAAACAACAGACTGTTACACATACAACCACTTCCACTTCCTCCACTGTCTCCCTATCCTCCTCCTCCGCCCTCACAGTCACATCCGCAGTCACACCTGAATTCACTGCATCAACAGCCACCACCACAATCAAGCAGCACACACACCTCACTTGTACACACCTCCACAACATCCATCCACATGTCTCGTTTGTCCTCTCCCACCCTGCCTGACCCCTCCTAAGAGGCACAAATGCACACACTCCCAACAGCCATCCACCTCACACACACACACTGCCCATGCACCTGCACCCACGTCCAGCAGACGTACAGGTCCGACAACCACTCCCTCAACCTCCACTCCCATCCCTCCCCCCACATCCCACATCACACCCCAACGTACTTAAGCAGTTTTTCCTTGCACATCTTCACCTCTTCCCTCCCCCACCGCCATCCTGCCCGTGAGGGCAGGGTCCCAATGACCCAGCACAGCACCTCAGCCAAACAGTCTGCCACTGTTCCTATCAAATCATCAGCTGCTGGCACAAAGGGGCCCCAGAGTGCGACAGCTGCCACTCCTACTGTGAGCATACCTCCACCTCAGAAAGGGAGGACTGGGGTGGTGAAAACCAAGGGACATTAGACTGGGACAGTGGAGGCACCTCCTAGTTGTGGAGGCAAGGAAACAAGTGACATGTCAAAGGAACAGGGGACCCGTCACAAGAGGGGACACATAGATCCCCTCCACCACCAAAGAAAGGGAAGGTTCCCACTCCATCACCAAAGAGAGGCAAGAGGCCCCTCCACCAGCAGAGGGCAAGAAGCCCCCACCTCCGGCAGAAGCAGCCAGGGTTACAACTCCACCAGCAGTGGGGAAGGAGCCCTCAGCTCCAGCAGAGGCAGCCAGGGTTGCACCTCCAGCAGCTGTGGGCAAGGAGCCCTCACCTCCAGCAGAGGTAGCCAGGGTTACACCTCCACCAGCACTGGGCAAGGAGCCCTCACCTCCAGCAGAGGCACAGCAGCCCTAACCTCAAGCAGAGGCACAGCAGCCCTCACCTCCAGCAGAGGGCATGTAGGCCACCCTCCAGGGATTGCTGTGCAAGGAGCCCCCTTCAGAACCAGTGGGTATGTTCCTCACTTCAGAGAGACTGTGGCCTTAGACTCCCCACCAGAGACAATTGGACAAGGAGCACCCTCCAGAACCAGTGGCCATGTTCTCCACTTCAGAAGCTGTGGCCTTAGACTCCCCACAGAGACAATTGCCCAAGGAGCCCCCTCCAGAACCAGTGGGCATGTTCCACACTTCAGCTGAGGTGCCCCCCACACCACCCCCCTTCCCCCTGAGGTGCCTGCCCATTTCCAACATGATGCCCCTGCACAGTGGATTCCTGATTCTGTCAGGAGTCAAGTTGGGCCTTGGACTGTGCCCTGTGGTCATGTGGGCCTTTTGTACTTTGGACTGGCCATTGGCCCTTTCTGGACGTTGACGCCTGCATTTGGTTTCGAATGGACAATTTTATGGGTGTTGGCATCAAATTACAGTGTTCATTAAATCTCAATGTGGTCCTTGTTTTAGTTAGACGTGGGTCCTGTGACATTAGTTTTACTCTGGAGCTGGTTCTGTGTATGGTTTGTGTGTGAATGGTGTGTGTTGTGCATGTGTGTCACTTTCCTTTTCCTCCCTTCCTCCCTTGTTCTCAGCAGCTGTACTCATCGTCTTCATCGCCGTTGATGTTCCAGGAGGGCAATGGCATAAAAGAGCATGGAGAAGACTTGAAGTTCGAGTTCCATGGCAGTTGCGGTCTCTTCTGTGTCCCTGATGGTGAGTCTTTCCTCTTGTGTGCAGTGTTCCTGCCTGTTGATGGCTACTGCCGTGGTCAGTGGTGTTCACGCCCTGGTGGTTGGTGTGGTACATTGCCGGTCTATGGGAGGTATCACCCCCATGGTCATAATTTGGTGGGAATTACCGCCAGGCTGTTGGCGGAATTAATGCCACTTTTATGGTCACCGTTAATGCCATAATGAGGGCCTAAATCTTAATTTCTAGTGTGTAGAAGTCACCCCTTAGGTAGGCTCTAAAGGCTCATTGGGAAAGGTGTATTTTATTTAAAAAACAGGAGATGTGGGTTTACGTTTTATGTGTGTTGGTAGTAAAAAGCACTTAAATTCATTTTTCACTAATATAAGGCCTATCTCTCCCATTAGATAACACTGAGTTACCATATCAAGTGCTAAATTTTGATGGGGATCGAGTAGAAATGCCATGTTTAGACTCAAATCAATTGTAACCTAAAATCCTCTTTAGTGATAAAGTTGGATTTTAAGTAAAAAGTCTGAGAATGCCACTTTTAGACAGTTGGTATTTTCTTGCCCTAAACATTTTTGCCCTCTGCCAGTGTACTGGTTCACATGACTATGAATGGCCCTGTTGTTGAGCTTCATGTATTCCTGTCAAAGAGTGACACAAAGAGGACTGGGCACAGGCAGGATGGGACATCCTGCTATGATTGCTGGGGGCAGAGCTGTTCCCTGCCCCATTTACATTTCAAAGGGCTGCCTCCAGTAAACACACAAAGGAACCTGACACTAGACTTTTGCCACCCTGGTTTCTTGGAGCCTTGAGAGGAGAAAGGAAGAACTTGCCAGAACCAGATGCAGGGGTAGCCTAGGAGACTGGTCCACTTCAAAGACTGGCATCAAGGATAAATACAGTGCTTCCTGAGCCACTCTTCAGTACAGTCCTGGACCTGTGAACACTATGGAAGGACTGACGATCACCAGAGGACTGTGCTGCTCCTTGAGGCCTGCCTTTTCCCCAAAGGATTACTTTACTGCTTGAGGCCCACCCTGCTCTCTGAGAAGGGAGACTGGACCTGCTTCCTTCATCCCACGCTAACTGGAGCGCCTCCAGCATTCAGTTGAATGACCTCCTGTTCTTAGCTAAATGGACACACAAGCTCCAGAGGCCTAGCTGAGCCTGCCTAGAATTGCAACTGGACCTGTCTGAGCCATGTTGGCTTCTTTTAGAGTGAGTCCCAGATCTCCAAGAAGCGCTTCCCCGGGACCTGGATCCTTGGCTGGCATCATAGTGCACTCCTCTTTACGAATAGGAGGAAATCCTGCAGTTTTGGTCTCTTCAGGAGCGTGAATGAGCCCACTGGCGCCAAGACTCTGCCACCCACAATAACTGGTAAATCAAAGCTCCGGTGAACCCGACTCTTTGTGCTACATTGCACCTCAGCAATGACTTGTGATGTGTAATCTGCACTTCATGCTGCAGCAGCAGCCACCCGCAGTGTCTACTAATACAAAGCTGATGCCACAACCATCCCAATGCCTGACTGGCTCTTAATGCTACAGCGACGACCATACATGACTCCCTCCCTGCTCCTCGTGGCCTTCTCCACTATGAACGGAACTCTTTCTGCTGTACTTTGAGACGGTAACTGTGAAGTCCAATCAATACAGGATGCAGCAGCCAAATAGAAATAATAGTAAAATACCACACACCTTTCCCCTTAGGAAAGGAAACAAAACAACAAAATGAAAACAAGATCAATTTACTTTCACAATCCTGTTAAAATTCCATAAATGACAATCATGACACACTGAAATGTGTAGTTCGAGTTTTCCCAGATATTCTAATCTTCAATCTGTCACCAACCTGCACTAGTTTAGATTTCACAGCTTTACTATTGTCATATTTCAATATCCTTTTGAACTGCAACTGCTTTTCTCTTTATTGCATTGTCTCCTATTTGTTACTCCCACTGTCATTACCACCATAGTTTGTCAACCAAGGGGAATGTGTGTTGTTGGGTTCACAATTATTTTAACAAAGCAAATGCTGTGTGATGTAAATCTATACTCCTCAACTCTCTTATTAGCTGCTTGAACCCAATTGCCTCCCATTTCTTTTGTAATGTAAATGGTCTCTTTTAATACACAATTGAATCTCATTCCATTGTTCTGAGGGTGATAAATAGCTAATTTGTTATGCCTCCCACTCTCTCATTATTTTTGGATGTAAATTGCACTCATTAACAGTAAGTATGAATTTGGGGTTTCCTTCTCTAGCAAACACCAGAAGTTTCTCGTCTCGCTGGCAGGAGCGGCTTTCCTCTTTCAGGCTCGTATGCCTAGCGCGTGAGCCTCTCGAAGGGTTGTCAGTCTCGGTCACCAGGAAACAGTCAACGGAGCGACGTGGTAGCGGGGGGTACGGAGACTCCATCCTCACAGGCGCGTCTCCTTGTCGGAGATCCGCGAACTTCAGCATGCATCTGTGACAACCCGGGGATAGTCGAGGCGCCCTTCGGCTACGTTACAGACGCGTGTTTTCCACACGAGGCAGCCTGTGTCGCGGTTCAGTCCCCTGTCCTTGCACCGCCGGGGGAGGAGAGGCGAGGACGCGCCCGGAAGCAGAGGCTGGTTGTTCCTCCGAGACCAAGTTAGAATTTCACAGCGACGGTTCGTTTTACACCCTGCAATATCCTGGGCATCAACTCAGAAGAGGCGTGGGCCGCATGTGGCGGAACACTTAAAAAAAAAAACATGCATTTTTCCTGTTGAGTAGGGTCGAATGGTTTTGGAAACCGTGCATTTTTAAGAACGAAGCAGGCTGGGTTGAGGCAGTCTGCCTGGACTCCTTCACGACGACCTGAACGGTGCAGGAGCAGCGGAGCAGCTGAAGTTGGGACACCAGGTGTTTTCGCTTTAGAAATTCGAAAAAGACGGTACTGGACTTTGCAAATAAAATAGCGGAGACGGAGGAGGACGAGAGCAAAGAGAGAGAGAGCGAGCAGAGAACGGAATCGGGAGCCGGGGGAGGAACCAAATCGGTGGAGGAGGAAGACAATCTAGTCCCAGGGAGCGCCCTAGAACAAAGACCATAAAAATATATTTTCTGGCGATACAAGAAGACGGGAATACCAGAGACACTTCCTAAGGAGGAACAGTATATAAAGGGAACATTCCACTTAACCCATATCCCAAATCAAGGGAAGGTACAACCAAACTAAGTGTCTCCGGAAGTCATTTCAAACCCAAACCCTTACCGAGCAAGAACCCACTACAAGTACATTTACGTGCAGCATACCTGTGTGCCCTTGTGGTCCTCGGGGGGTGCTGTCCCTTTTGTTCCCTCTGCTGACCTCCACGTCTCCCCCCCGCCGTCGCCCGACGTTGTGACCGCTGTGTGGGAGGAGCGTTGACGGACCAGGACGGGACTACTTTAGCCAGGTCCCCTAGCACCACGGAAGCAGAACAAACGGATCTCACACGCCCGAAGGTGATATCAAACTGATCCTGCCCCTGAATGAGCGGGGTCGGGCAAAGGACAGGCCATTGTGAGTCCGTTAGGGAGCCGTTAGGGGGCCAGAAGGGGTCGGGTTGAGCAAGTTCACTAAGCAATTAATTGTAATTGTTTTTATTGAATCTGATAACGTTTTAGTAAGTTGTATACCTGAGCTCCATTTAAATTGATTCATTGTGTCTTCTGGGTGTTATACACTTGCTGTTCTGTGATATTGCTGATATATGTAGAGGCCCTATACTTTGTAAACGATATAAAAGTTCTGTGAAGTGCAGGGCCGTAAAACTAGACAGTCTAGTATTTATCAAAAACTAGTAGTGGTCGTCATATTCGTGAAGGCGGTGTAGAATGGCTAAGAATATTTCCACCCTGGATAATTACCTGGTTAAAATGGTGAGCAAGATAAACACTGATAGAAGGAAGTCCTTAGGGAAGGAGTCCACCCCAGAAATGTTTTCTCCTGTAAACAATGGTAGCGGTTCTGTTATGATGGACCCCCTTAATATTGAAGCTTTCCCTTTGGAAAACTCAGCCGCTTTACCCTTAGTTTTAGAGCCACCAAATCAAGTCCCATTGGAGCCCCCGAGTGAGCCTGCATCGTCTCACTCTCCCCCTAAGAGAGCTGTTAGAAAATGCAGAAAAATGCTATCCAAGCGGGGTAACACTCATCTCAAACCAACAATAGAACCAATGATAGAATATGGTCATAGAAGTAATGTAGCTGAAAATGGGATTACAATTAACAAGGACGATGTGAATGGTGTTCTCTTGGGCCACATCGCTAAGCTATTTGAGGAAAAACTAGTCCATATGACTAAACCTCTTATGGAAAAGATTGAATTACTTTCTACGGAGGTATCTAGGTTGGGTGGACTTTTAGACAAAATGTATATGGAACAGACTATGAAACAGTCTGAGCTATCCGTCCAATCCGGCAACCCTGAACAATTGGTTGAAGCACAGATGCCACGTTTACCTGAATATAGGGAGCCACCAAGTATGGTGGATAGCACCCCTCATATGAAAGCAGCTGCATCTAATATTGTGAGGAACACTACTCCTGTGAACAGACCAAATTTTATTAACCTTCCACCTGATTGTGAACCCTATGTCATAGTCCTTACGAACATTCCTCCCTTAGACCCAACAGCAGTGAACTTCCGTGAGGAATCACATGATTCTCTCAAACGGAAATCAGTTGCCTGGTTAAACAAAAATTGTGGTTTCCCCCCACACCTATCCGATCAAATACTGTCTACTAGACGGATACCATGGATCGGAAACGCAAGGAAAAAATGTAAGGGAGACTGTGTAATTGTCAATTTTAGGCACCCTCAACATGTTGCGACTGTCCTTCTTAGAGCAGCCTCCTTGGATATAAAGGAATCTGACGTGGGTGTGCATCCTCTGGGTTATTTTTATCGACACTTAGCCAGTACATCAGAACCTTCTAAAAAACACAGACCCTTGACTATTAGAAGAAACACTAGCTCTTATACCCCAACTGGAAATACCTTTTCGGTACTGAGCACTTTGGACGAAAACGATTGACTCCCACGAGCAGGGGATCCCATCACAGAAACGTGAGTATACACCCAGACGTGGGAACAAAAACAGAGTATAGAAGATCTTGAACCGGAACTTATAGTACCCTCGAGTCCCAGAAATACAAAGACAGTTAAATTGGTAGGCAACGTTAAATCCCCTTATTCTATTTTAAGTAAGACAACTAGTTCGGGTGTACCGGATAAGTGCCTCTCAGTGACCATGGAGGGTAAAGACACTAGTAAAAACTACAACCAAGATAAAGAACCAAACCCCTTAGTTGAGCTGGAGGATGTTACAGAAAAAGACAACCTAGTTACAGTATTAGATCCTCCCTGTGTAAAAGGAAAATCAAGTATTAGATTGATATCATGGAACATAGCTGGCTTAGCAAGGAACCTTGAGGATGTGGTATGGTGCTCCTATATTGAGAACTACGACATCATACTCCTACAAGAAACTTGGATTGTAGAAACCCCCCATAGGCTGGGGTATAAAACCTATTGTTCCCATGCCATTCCATCAACTAGAGGGAGAGCCTCAGGAGGACTGGTCATCTGGGTTAAAGTGACCCTAGAAATAGATGTCACCCCGCTACCCATCCCCTCCCCGGACCTACTAGGCCTTAAAATCAAAACAAGAGGGAAAGAAACTATACATCTAATAAATATATATAACAGACCGTTCCCTTCTAACAAGGAATCAGAGGTAGTAGAACTCTTGGACTCCGTTCTAGACTCATTAGGAGATAATGCAAAGGTGTTAGTTGGTGGAGATTTTAACTGTAAATATGAGCCTATCCCGGGGTTGGAAAAATTATTTGACGATCAAGATGCTGCTAATGACATCCTGCCCTTAAAATCCGTAAGTGCAGCTAAAGGCACAAAAGCCGCCTTACAGATTTTACAGTTGACTGTGGCGCATGACCTAAGGGCCTGTAATGGTCGATTTCGCTCAGACAGACCAGCAGCCCCAACCTATTTTAAGAGAAATTTCAGATCCCATATAGATTTTGTAATGGCTACCCGGAATATATGGGACCAAATAACCGATTTCAAGATAGACCTTAGGACGGAGAGTGATCATTTTCCCCTCCTACTATGGCTGGATTCTCAATCATTCATTATTAAATCCAAAGAAGAGACCCTATTAAATACCACGGTCGCGGAACTAGAGGTAACTAATAACAGGCGTGCCCTAAGATGGCCCTATATCTTGGGAACTGAAATAACGCTGATAAATATATACAATGTATTTACTGACACGGTAGGAGGCCTTCAGACAGCATTAGTGGGAACACAAGGTGTGCTTGACATACATCTTAAGCTGGTAGACGCATTAACCCCACTATTGAGCAAAATCTATAAAAAAAATGGTAATAGGAAACGGAATGATCTTGAGGCAGCGAACCCATGGTATAATAAAGACTGTCGTATAGCAAAATCAAGACTAATCCAGGCAGTAAAATCCGGGAACAGCTTGGATATAAAAAACAATAGACTAGCCCACAAAAAAATGCTGGCCCAAGCTAAAAAAACATGGGATGAAAACTTCTGGGAGGATCTCTTGAATGCAGCTAAGCTACGGGATCAGAGTATGTTCTGGAACTTAATCGCTAATGGAAATAAGCAGGGCAGATCAACAAAGGATATTTTCCTAGATGAAAATACTTGGTGCGACCACTTCACTAAGCTCTATGCTAACAAACAGGAGAATTTGCCCTTTGAGTACCATGAGACAAATTCAGAGATAAGTGTTGCTCCATTAACCTTTAGTTTAGAAGAAACTAATAAGGTTTTATTAGCTGTGAAATTGGGCAAAGCCCCAGGCCCTGATAAAATCCCTGGAGATCTTCTAAAATATGATGTGGATGTGTGGGGGCCTTACATAAATTACTTGTGTAATTCCATTGTGGCAGGCACACCAATCCCCGATTCCTGGAAAGGGGCAGAAATTATGACAATTTTTAAAAAAGGTGATCGCTATGATCCAAGTAATTACCGCCCAATAAGTTTGATAGACTCATTTCAAAAGATATATGCCAGACATATTTTAAACAGGCTTTTAGATTGGATTGAAGAGACTAAAATATTAACTAAATATCAGGCTGGCTTTAGAATAAAAGTAAGTACGGTTGACCAGGTGTTTAGGTTCATGTGCATCTGTTGGAAGTATATAAACATAAGGAAGGGTAGCCTCCATGTGGCATTCATGGATCTAAGGGCCGCCTTTGACCTTGTTCCTCGCAATTTGTTGTGGTCTACATTAAGAAACATGGCGGTCCCTGGGGAACTACTTAAAGAACTTATCAAGCTTCACACAGGGAACTATGCAAAAATTAGGTGGGGTAAAGAAGGTGAGACCTCAAGGGCCATACCTGTAGACCGTGGTGTGCGCCAAGGCTGCGTGTTAGCTCCTACACTTTTCTCACTATATGTTAATGATATTCCAATCTATTTAAGGGATTGTGTACATGACTCACCGAAGCTAGGTGGCGAGCCGGTTACGGCACTACTATTTGCCGATGACACCATCCTCATTTCTTAAACTCCGAGAGGTTTACAGAATTTGGTGGATTCTTTCCAGAAGTATTGCGTGGGGAAGGGGCTAGAAATAAATCCTACCAAAACAAAGTATATGTCAATAAACTCCAAGAAATCCCTCAGGAATAATCTGTCCTTGGATAACCAAAAACTGGAACAGGTAGGGAGTTTCAATTATCTGGGGATGATGCTGGATAGTAACCTGTCCTGGAAAGGGCAGATGGATAAAAGCATCCTAGCCCTTAAACAAAACTCAATGCCTATTTTAAAAATACACGGAGCCAGTTACTCTAAAGCAATCTCACCAGCACTGGAAGTATATAAAGCAAAGGCCCAATCGACCGCCCTTTATGGCACTGAACTCTGGGGATTCCATTGCAATAACAACTTTGGAAAAACGGAAAACCATTTTGTACGAAGGCTACTTAAAATACCGACAAGAACCCCCCTAGTCCCTGTTTTCCTTGATATTAATCTTAAAAGAGCAGACTATCAAGCATTATTAAGACCATTGCTGTATTGGGTCAGGCTATGGGTAACCCCGGAGTTGAGTGATTACAAGAACGGACTGACTGAACTAACTCAGATAGATGGACATATGAATACCCCTTGGTTAAAATATGTATCTAAGTGGTACGAGAGATTAGGTTTATCACACCTATGGGAAGCTCCACAGAACATGACAACATGTACCAGGAAAAATGTAAAGGACACTTTTTGGTCTTATGTCAACGGAGAGCTATTGCATAGTTCATCGATTGGTACTCTGACTTTGAATTTTTTAAACATAAAAGATACACCTAAATTCGAACAATTTTTGGATGAGGTCGGCCCTCCTCTGGCAAAAACACTTTATTTACAGTTTAGGTACGGGGTCTTACAGATTAATGCTTACACATGCAATTGGGGAGGGGTAAAAGGATGTGAACTCTGCACTCTCTGTACCTTAGGGGCTAAAGAAGACGTTGTTCATTTACTCTTCTTTTGCCCAGTATACAAGAAACCAAGGGATCGGTGGATCAAACCCGTTTGTAAATATGTGGGGGTCAGATCCTATAAAGAAGCAGTGCGCATATTTCAGTCCAATACTTCACAACTAGTGGTGTTTGGCACAAGCAGATTCCTATATAATGTGTACCTTATCAGGAATCGACTTGGTCACAAATTGTAACGCTTTGTCAGGTGGCCCGCTCATCCCCCTCCTTGCAAAGGTATATGATGCACTGTTTTATCGACAAGTTGAATTTTTTTTTTTTTTTTTTTCTCTTAGTTCTGGTTTTTAATTATTTTTAATTATTTTATAAATTGTTATTTATATTTTTTTTTATACACTTAATGATACTGCTTAATCATGGGGACATCCATATACTTCTTGCCAACTGTATGTATTGTATCTTATATTTTATTGTATAATGTATTTATGTATGTCGTATTTATTTCCTGTCCTGACTTTTATGGCAATATTTGCCGAAATAAAGTAACGAACGAACGTTATGCCTCCCACTCTCTCATTATTTTTGGATGTAAATTGCACTCATTAACAGTAAGTATGAATTTGGGGTTTCCTTCTCTAGCAAACACTTCTGACAGAAAACCAGTCACTGATTTGGTAGTGATTTCATGTACAACTACCACCTCGGGCCATTTGGAGAACATGCGTGTTACTATAATATGTCTGTTACCTCAAGCATATACTTGTTATATCCACTAGAACTAATAGGTCCAACCAAATCCAAAAGCAATTTCCTCCCAAACTTAACAAGAGATATCTCTACACACCATAGGTGCAGATCTCAATTTTAAGGTTTTGTCACTTAGATGACCTTCAACACAATCTCTCACCAGACGCTCAATCATGATATCCATCACCAGTCACCAACACATACATCTGAGTCTTTCCTTAGTTTTGGTTATGCCTTGATCATGCTCGTCAGCCAATTTCACAAGTTGTTGCCTAACCCATTTGGGTGGAACTAATCTTACCCCTCTCACTACAATACCATCAATCACTAACAGTTCATTCACAACTCTGGCATAGCCAGCACATTTCATTACTTCAATCCACTCATTATCATTGGATCTAATAAGTTGTGCAGTCACTCATAGCTCTTCGTCTAATTCCTGATCTTAATTTCATTTTCTCTTGGAAACACAACCTTGTGTAATCTCACAGTCTTTCACTTCATCCTCTTTCCACCAAGTATTCTCCTCAGAATCATAGCTGGAACATAAACTTTTTCAGAGGCATTATTAACTTTAAATTCAAAATCAGCTTTGAAATACCCCTTTAGGTCAATGGACTTCCTATGGTAAGTATAAGGTCTTACATCAGGGTCACGGAGAACCACAATACCCTTAATATTTTTAGCAAAGTATTCATCAGAAACTAGAGTTAACCACGCACTCAAGTCCATCATCGTGTACACCTCAATGACATTAAGGCAAACTACATCAGAGGGATGTTCACATGTTACACTTGAGACACATTGTACACCATTCAAAAGTTGCAATATTACGTTATGATAGTTGTTCTCATTCAATTTTGTGAACCCTTTCTGTAGAAGATCCAGACATACAATACTTAGTGAAGTGCACTTTCTTCCCACAAGATCTGCAGGCAACATGAATAGCTGGACACATTTCACGGCTAACTAGGTGGTTTGGACTCTGACAACGAAACCATATTAATTAACTTTTAGTTACATGAGGTTGTTTCTTCTTGTTTGCCACATTGGTCTGAACAGAAGACACTTTCTCTTTGGATTTTTTCAATTCTCGTATGCAGTGTAGCCCATGTTCAACCTGTTTAACAATATATTTATGACCTCTGTGAGACAAGGATCATTCTTGACCCATAGTTCTTCACATACTTTGTCACTCTTACATTCCAACATAAACTGAAATCATAGTTTCTCTTTAATATTATCCCCAAATGTATAAATATGCGCTAGTTTCCTCAAAGCTGTAAAAAAGTCTTCCACAGATTCACCTTCCTCCTGTTTTCTTTTCTCAAAATAGCAATGCCGTAATATTAGGGAGACCTTCAGGAGAAAGTGCATGTCCAGTTTTCTTGGCAATTTCAAAATTATTTAATGTGTCCCGATCTCCCTCTGCACTTAACTCAGTTAAGTTCTCCTACATTTCCTGACCCTCCGCCTCTAAACAATGAGCAGGCATGGATGTTTTTTTTTCTGGTGATAAAATTGGTCCACATACTTTAAGATAATTTCTAAACACTTTTTTTCCATTTATACCTTAAAAGGAACGGGTCACCTGGCATTGAGAGGAAACATAGTACAGGAGTTATGTGCTGAATTTTATAATAAAATATACCGCACTGCAAGCAAACTTGCACAGGACTAAATATTTCAACTGCAATACAGCTAGAAGACAACACTATGCTCTCATACATGATTTTGTACCTGAAATCTCCCTGTAAATAAAATGTGGTTAATTATCTTTGCTATGTTAAGTTTAAAATGTAATAAATATTGTTAATTTAAAACAGTAAATTTATGATGAAGGTAGCCTGTTTTCAGTGTTAATAATACAAAATTAGGAAGTTTCCAGGAAGTAATGTACATAAAACATCCGCGATCATTCGATTCCTCCGACACTCTCAAATCTCAGATCTTCTGAAGAAAATCTTGGAGCAGCAAAGGTGACCAACAGTACAGCTGTGTCTCTAACAGAAGCCACCGGGCTGTGAGCATAGAGAAGAACAGGAAGCCACAAGTGCAACTAAGTCCCAGAACTAGGGCTGATGAAGCCACAAGAGTCTATCAGTACGAGTACCCCAAAGAGAACGGCACAAGCAGCCACAAGCTTTGAAGTTCTTTTAGGTACCAAAAATATCAACATGGGTCACACTGGGGGAGCCAGTGGAGGTACAATCAACATGGAGAATGACGGCGAAGGAAGCTTCAGAAGCAGAAGCAAGTCAGCACAGCTACAGCACCGACAGCAGCAGAGGAAGTCATGATCTGCGACTTTCTGTCTTATTCACCCGCTGTGCTGCACAAGTCACAGAGCAAGAGTCACTAGAGCCGCAAGCATGAAACTGCTCAAGATACAGCTGAAGCTGCGAGCTTCAAGCAGCACAAGAAAAATCCACCAGAGCAGGTAAGCTTGATGGCACACGTCTTGAAATCAGAACACACAAATGAAATAGTCACAGAAATCATAAAACGGAAGAAAATTATGCTCTACAAGTTCACACTTGCAGTCATATAGTATATAAATGTTAACCAAGGTATATTGCAGAGTTAATTAGAAGCAAAATTATCCAAAGCATTCATCCGTGAAACAGATCCGAGATATATATATACATTGAACGTCTTGAATTGAGGAGGCACGAACCAAGGTACCCCTCTAATTGTAGTTGTACAAAAATGAAATATAGAACAGTCAACATGTAGGAAGTGGTGAATTTACCCCAAAATATATGAGAGAATCCGATCATTGCCAATTTGAAGTCCAATTAATACAGGACATAGCATCCAGATAAAAGAGGAGAACGTTGATGTATAGAAATAGAGGATCTCCATCCACAAAGGTACCATAGAAGCTCAGCTTCCAACTCCTCCCAGGTAATCCACTACATTTAAATAACAACATTCTAACAGAACATGGGGAAGGACAATACAACCGGGCAAGAAATAAAGGGGGAAAAGGAATATAAAACAGGAACATACCATAAAAATTCATTTTATTTATTACAACGGACTCTATTTTATTAAATTGGTTTGGGATTCCACTTTATTACTGCCTGTGTGCTGCATAAATACTTTACACTTTGCCCATACCTTACGACTGACTACTCTGTGCCAAGCTACCAAAGAGTTAAGCATATTTTAATTTTGTGACTTTTGTGGTTTACCCTGACAAGGACTGTGATTGTTGCTTGAATAGGGTTTTCACCCCACTCAACTTATAATACGATTTCTTACACACACCCTTCCCAGTTCCCAACTAACACAACTAAAGTTGCCTTTATGTTGTCATACCTTACAAAAGATGCTTTTACCTGGGTTACTCAGGTAATTTTTTGATGAAGCCTCTGTTTGAATGATTGCAGCATACTCGTGGATTGATTTAAGCCAGTGTTTGGTGAACGTCAAACTCAACAGATAATCCATAGCAGCCTAGTTACATTACATCAAAGTTCTAAAAAGCTAATTTGCAAATCAATCACTAAAGATGAAGTCTTCTTGGATGGACAAAGCAGCTGCTGATACTATTTGCTGTGTATTAAGGGAAGGGCTGAAGGACGCTCATTCTGTGGTAGTAAATTTACATTCCACTTGCAAAGCTTAGATTGACCATTTCATTCAGACTGATTGTCAAAAACAGCAAGGAATATCAAGGAGACATTGACCAACATGTTGTCCTATCCCTCTCATACTTCTAGAGCCCCCCACCTCAGAACAAATTCAAATAGAAGTATATTGAAAACCACTCATGGCAGAAGAACAGGAAAGGTGACAATAGAATACACTCTGCCTTTATGTTGTGAATAATTTAGATTATTTCGTCAAGCAATTTCAGGGAAGAACCAATACCGAGCCATAAATAGCAGAACAAATTGGTGTGTTTCTATGAATCATATTCATGCTACAGAAAGAGCCACTCCACAAAGTAGTGTTCACTAAATGTTTTGGTTCGTATTAGTTCTGGTTCTTCTGGCAATTTGATGGATCAAGAATGTAGCCAGAAAAAGGCTATGGCAGCTAAGGAGAAGTATTATATGGAGGCCATTTGAGGTATTGACAGCACCCCTCTTACATACAGAGACGAAACCTCTTCCGTTTGTTTCTGATATTGGCCTTTTAGAAGTAACCAATTTAACTTCATTAATGCTCCAAGTTTTCCCATCTTGATAGGCACACATGATCTGCTGGAAAAAAACAAGAAATCAACTTCTCGTTACCTTCATTGCTGGCAACACTACTTACTGAGAAGCGATATGATTGCTTTCCACAACTTGCTTTGTTCTGTCTTTTTATTAAGACTGGTATTGGACACCGTCCATTGGAACTGTCATAGCAGTCCCTATATGTTTTAAGTCTTGAAGGAATGGATATTGTTCCTCCTCACTGAGAATTGACTGACCTAGTTTCTTGAACTCGACCACCAGGGGTAGTGTGGCGTCCGTACCGCCAACAGGCTGGCGGTACGGAGACCCGTATTTCGACCGCGGCGGTAGCGCCGCGGTCGCACCGCCGGGACCAGCAGTTTCCCGCCGTTTTAGCCCCGGTGGTGATAATCCGCCAGCCTGTTTCTGGCGGTTTGCACCGCCAGGTAGAGGCTGGCGGTAAGGGGAGTCCTGGGGCCCCTGGGGGCCCCTGCACTGCCCATGCCACTGGCATGGGCAGTGCAGGGGCCCCCTAACAGGGCCCCGTGCAGCTTTTCACTGTCTGCATAGCAGACAGTGAAAAGCACGACGGGTGCAACTGCACCCGTCGCATGGCCGCAACACCGCTGGCTCCATTAGGAGCCGGCTCCTATGTTGCGCCTGCATCCCCGCTGGGCCGGCGGGCGTAAACTAGGTTTGCGCCCGCCGGCCCAGCGGGGATGTTGTAATGGGCACCGTGGGAATGCGGCTGCATGGCGGTTACAGCTTCCGCCGCCCGCCAATGTTGTAATGACCCCCTAAGACTCTGCATGGATCCAAGAAGATTCAGCACTGACAGTTTACGTGAAGGACAATTTTAGCAAAGCATTATCTGACACTCCACTTCTCCAAGTTGGTCTCTAGTCTTTATCACACCAAAATTGATTGAAGAAATAAAACTATTTGCAAATTCTCATGATTCAATTGAAAGCACTACACAAAACCAAAACCCTCTTCATCTCATTTCCATTCCCTGCAATAGAATTATTATTCAGAATATGCCCTGCATACATATCCCAGCATGGACTGATCATAAACATCTGGTGACCCTTGAACCATGAAATCATCCATTAGTTGATATGGAAGATGGTTATTTTTTTTCTTTCCATTTCAGTGCACAATTACCTGCGAACCAGGTAAATTACATAGAAATGATGATGCCATTTCTAGAAAAGATTAACCAGGCTCTCAGGGAGTGCCTTCTACCTATGTGGAAAACAAGTAATGACCTAGAGGTACGTTAAGTAAGAAAAATGCCATTGTGGACTGGCAAAATGGAATTGAACAATATCTCTTCCTCCATATTCCACATGGCTATTACTCACCAGGTAATTTCTAGCCTAGAATTGTGATGACCTGCTATACTCTCTGGTACTCTCCATCTATGTACTCCATCATCCATAAACAGATGGCAAGAGTAAAAGACTAAGGTGGTCATTTTGATTCCATGCCATGATCATCTCCGACCCAGCAGCGGTATTAGGAGCCAGCCTTCCAACGTGGTTTCAGCGGCAGTAGTAGTGCCACTAAAACCATGCGGAAGGGCTACAGGTGACAGTGAATCCCTTCCCTGTCATTGGTAGATGGCTCCTCCACCCGAGCAGCAAGCACTAGACCCCCCTCCAGCCACAGCACCCCCCTCCCTGCATACATGCACACAGACTCACACAACACATACACCCATTCACCTACACTTACATGCACACATTCACAACAACATCCATACACACATTCATAACTCCAAACATATAAACATTCACAACTCCATTCATACACGCATTCACATCTCCATTCATACATGCATTCACAACTCCATTCATACACGCATTCATGCACGCATACTCACACCCATCCAAACATGCATACTCACATACATACACTGACATACAGACACACATACACACTGACTTACAGACATTGTTACAAACACATTCATGCACACATGCAGACACCACAACACTCACAGTCACATACACACACGCATACACACATTCATGCACACTTGCAGACACCACACACTCACAGTTACATACACACATGCATATACACATTCATGCACACATGCAGACACATGCAGACACCACAACACTCATAGTCACATACACACATTCATGCACACATACAGACACCACACACTCACACATACACACACTACACCATCCACCCTCCCACCCCATCCCCTGTGGATCACCTTACCTGGTCCAGGAAGAAGGTCGTCCATCAGGGAATGGAATGGGGTGCTTACACCGCCAGCAGCACTCCACCAGAGGGATACTGCCAGGCCATATTGTGGCCCATAATATGGCAGGCGGTGACCTACTGGTAGTGCAGGGCTGGTTGTAGAACCGCCAGAGTGCTTCCGCCCACCAGCATGACTACTGCCGGGTTTCCACCCAAAGTGTGGTGGAAATCTGGCAGTAGCCGTTATATGGCGGTCTCCTGACACCCGTGGCTTTAGTGGTCTTCAAGGAAGACCACCAAAGTCATCATGAGGGCCCAAATCAGACTTTAGCAAACTATTCTAGATGTTACTGCTTGAATAATCCAGAACAATGTGCCAGAGGGTCCAGCTGAAAGTGTGTAACAATTTATTGCATTTTTTGTTGTGTCATTCTTTTTTTTGTACCAAAGGCTTCTGCTCCTAATTGTGGTCCATATCTATTCTTATGACTTCTCAATCAATCAATCAGTTTTTATAAAGCACAACTACTCACCTGTGAGGGACTCAAGGCACTGGTAGTGGGTCTGGGCCTCATTCAAAGAGCCATGTCTTGAGGTTCTTCCCAAAGGTGGACAGAGATGGGCTTTGTCTGAGGTGCATGGGAAGGTGAAAGATCTTCCTCTGGTGGTGGTTTTGTGGATGCATGTAATGGTGGTTAGTGCCTGCTGGGCAGATAGGAGGGGTCTGGCAGGGTTATGGAAAGATATGCGATGATTCAGATAGGCCGATCCGATGTCGTGAAGGGCACACTGTGCCCTGTGTGTCAGCATTTCAGTCATCTGTTTCCACAGTGCAATAAGAAACCATATCCGTTATCTAAAAGGCCATGACACACCTTAAGAAGTGAACTGATATACATTTATCCCAGCACGTCTTTTTATTGGTAAACAAGGTATGCTTCCACATGTTACCTGGAGTTGCTGGAGTGTCACTCAAAATTTGTCCCTGGGTTTTTGGGTCCATGTGTGGTTCACCTGACACCAATTACCCACTAGTGCACCTATCTTGTTCTTTATGTCTCCCATGTTAAGCCACCAGTTTTTTAAAGTATGATTCTACTACTTCTGATTTTGTTTAGTTGGACTTGTAAATTTGAGCTGGAGGTCATAGATGACTCACAGATTTTTCAAGGTACTCTAGACTTCAATGGCAGCAAGATATTGGACATTTTGCAGGATCCATCTTATTATCTGCATGTTCTTCATCTAGTATATTTTTTCACAGGAGGTTTCCTTCTAAACTTTGTTCCTGTTTTCTGTGTCTTTAAAAAAGGTTGGCGAGTGGGCAGCGTAGAACAGTGAGGTATCTATTTCATGGTTTCCCTGTTGTGCATTCATAGTATTGCTAGAGGTTTGTGATATGTTGAGGAAGAAACTTTGTTGGTTGGGGTGATGGTTCACATGGGGTCGACCAGCGTGATAGGGTTCTCAAGACTGGCTCACTATCATTCCAGACAGGAACAGTTATTGAGTGTCATTTCTGTTCTCCTGATGCCTGAAAATTGTTCATATTTTCTGTGTTACTGCTTGATGCGTGCAGTTCTTATTGTAGCACTTCTTACATTTCTTTTGCTTCCCTTATTAGGCCCCCAAGGGGTTTAGAACATTGTGTCTAACTTTTTTCTCCAGCTCGAACCACTTCCATTGGCTCTTGCCTTGTTCCCAACTGAGGTATGGTTCCCATCCTCCACTTCATCCTTGGAACCTGTCTTTTTTGTACACACATCTAGATTGTTACCCAAATGCTCATTGCCTGGAACCATTCTTTATTCAGATTTTACTGTACCCATAAGTTGTACCTGAAAACATAGGCTTTCAGGCTCTGTCTTTCATCCCTACCCTTTTGCCCCCTAATATTTCTTTACTTTTCCTGTTCAGAGCCTCCAGCATTTCATGATTTTGTGATTTGCTATATAATCATAATATCAGAGGTGGATTGCATTACTCCCAGTGATACAGTAAATTTGGTATAGTGAAGACCTGAATTAACTCCTTTCAAATAGCACTCTGCATTTAGCCTGCCTCTGGGATGTTAGCATAATGCTCACAGGTAATGACAAGAAGATGAGTGCAGAGATATAAACCAGTGCTTTAAGCACCAAATGACTCAAACGGTTAAACCTTCACTGCTTCATGATTAGTATAACCAGCAGATTATGGGCCTCATTACCAGTTTGGCAGAGGGGATTACTCCATCCCAAACGTGCCGGATATCCCGCACGCCGTATTACAAGTTCTATTATATCCTATGGAACTTGTAAAGCGGCGGACAGAATATCCGTCATGTTTGGGACTGAGTTATCCCCTCCGCCAAGGTCATAATCAGGCCCTATGTGTTTGAATCCAGACAGAATCAATTCAGGCTTTCATCATTCTGAAGTCGATAAACAAACTAGCAATAAACTTAGTAATATGAGCACCTACTTTTTTAACTTACCAAAGGCATCAGTATTTAGAACCTTTTAAAAACCAAATTAATATCAGGGATATTACCATTATCAGACGTAAACTGCTGAGAGAATCCCACCAAACTAAAGCTACCAAACTCAAGTTGTGAGTGAAAATTCTTAGGGTCTATTCCAGGCCATCTAGATTGTGATGCCATTTTACTTTCTGTCCTATAGGCTCAAAGAAATATGTTGTGTCCATACTGAAAGCCTACACCTCAATTCATAAACTCCCTCTGAGTTAATGTTTGTCTGCCTGAAAAACATGCCCTTCACTTCTAAAGTGAACATATTGTTGAGGTGTGAAATCTTCCACCACTTACTACCAGTAAAGATAATTTACATAACACACAGGCCCTCATTATCACTTCAGTGATCTACAACGCCAGACACAAGACCGCCAGTGATGGCGGTCATCAGACCGCCATGTTATGACTATGACTGCCATAAATTCGGTGGACAGCCGCCAGCAGTCATACTGGCGGTTGGCGGTACAGCGGAGGTTGCTCTGCTTGCATCGCCACGTCAGCACAACACGGCCATACATATTACGACTTAGTAATAGGCATGGTGGCGTTGTGTTGGCGGGGTGCTGGTGGCAAAGCAAGCACCATGGACCCCATTCCCTCCCGGACGACCACCGCGACCACCAGGTAAGGTGATCGACTGACAGGGGAGGGAGAGGGGGGTGTTGAGTGTTGTGTGTGTGAATGGGGGGGGGTGTTTGTGTGAATGGAGAGGGGTGGGGAGTGTCATGTGTGTTTGTGTCCATGTGTTTGCAAGTGCATTTGTGCATGTGTAAATGCATGTTTGCGGGGGGTGTTGTGGCTGTGTGTGCATGTTTGTTTGAATGAGTGTGCGTGTATGTGTGCATTTATGTATGTGTGTGTGATGTGTACCTGCGTGAATGTACGGGTGTGGAAGGGTTCAGTATGGGGTTCGGGGTGTCACTGCTTGGGAGGTGGGGGGCTTCAGATGGGGTCAGGAGGTTGGCGGAGGGTCCTACATGGAGGGGGGATAGGAAAGTCCTGCAGTGGCAACAGGAATGAGCATTCATGTCACCAGTATTGTTACCGGCAGGGATTCCGTGGCAGGGCTGCCACCACGGAATTTCTGGTAGTAAGGATGCTCAAAATACTGCGTGCAGTATTAGGTGGACCGCTGGGTCAAAGGTGGCAACCTTTGGCCAGGCGGTCCTAGCCCCCCGGCGGTACAGGTGGTGAACTGGCTGCTATACAGCCAGTTCACTTCCATTGTCATAATTTGGCAGTCCTGCACTGCCACGCTGTCGGCGGTCTGGCCGCCAACGCCGGCGTGGTGGAGCAGGACTGCCTGGGTCATAATGACCCCCACAATCTATAACAATGAACAAAAAACAAAAATATTGCCAGTTACATAACCAAAAGGATGAAAGGTTCATTGGGACGCAATCAGCGCACTGAATTGTGCCAGACCCCTTTACCACTTCAGCACCTCCCTTCAACCACATAGTAAATTAATGCTGGCTGCTGAAAAGCACCTCTTCACAGCTCAAGATGTTCACATCACATGGGGCTGAAAGATCACAGAGGGACTTTGGCAGGCTACAGAAGGGATCCTGTCCAGCCACTCCATATACGTTATCCTCCTGCTCCTATACCCTGCTTCATCATGTCTGATTGGTAAATATGGTGCTGTTTGTTGTCCTACAGCAGAAAAACTGGGACATTGGACAGAAAGTCCCAAGTCAAAGCAATGTCAAATAAAACAGGACGACTTAATCTGTGCACCAGAATGTTATCACAAAGGATGTATAACATACAAACACTCCCAGATACTTTAAACCTGCCTATTTCAAAGTGAAATACTCTGACAGGATAGTTTCCATTGATATAAGGCTGAAGAGGAATGATTGTGAGCAAAATAAAGTGCAGCAATACTGCTGAAAAAAGTGCAGTTTTGTGACACAAGATTTCCACTTTTGTGCCACAAAATTTGCTAATCAGTACCTCAGTATCCTCTGGGTTCTTTTTCCAGAGAGTGGTAAGTTAGCCTCTGAGGTACTGCATGGGTAACATCAGTTACACACGCTTCCCTGGGTTTCTGTCAGGAGCTGGAGTCTGAAGGGCTCATGTGGTGGCGGTCAGGACCACCACTGCTGTGGTGGTCTGACTGCCACATAAAGACCCTGGTTCCGCCAGCACAGCCGGGATCCATGATCCAGATGGCCCGATGGTGGCAGAGATTGTAATCCGCCAGGGCAGCGCTGCATGTAGTGGTGCCCTGCGGATTAAGACCTTGTCCTCTGCCAGCCTGGAGTACAGGGGAGCCCCTGCACTGCCCATGCACTTGGCACTAGCAGTGCAGTGGTTCCCCTCCCCAGTACCCTCGCAATGTTCAGTGTCTGCTTTGCAGACAGTGAACAATGCAAGGGTGCCGGTGCAACCTGCGGGCTACAGCATCGCCACAGGCTTGATAACGAGCCTGAGACAATGATGTAGCCTGTTTCTCGCTAAGCTGCTGAGCGAAAACCGAGGTTTCCACCCACTGGCCTAGCGGGAAACTCCTTATAGGTCCGGCGGGGTGGTTGCCACTATGGTGACGGCCACCCTGTTGAGAGTTTGGCAGACGGGATTTCCCATTCTCCAAACACAAAATGAGGGCCTGAGTCTTCTCAGGGAGCTTTGTTTACACAAACAGAGATAAGGGTGACTTTCTCCAGTTCCCACCTTCCTCTTACACAAAGTACGATGTGAGAAGAATTGGGCATCTGTGGTGAAGTGTTGCAGTTCTAGAAAGAGGAAAAAGCCTCACTGCTGTAATAAAAATCATTGATAATGTTAGCTTGAAGTAACTGGATATTGAAGAAATCAGGCTCAAGAAAGACAGGCACAACAGGTCTGAAGGAGCTGGGCTAAAGTACTGGAGTAAAGTTGAGCTAGAACTGGCATTGAATCAACTCCAAAACTTCTATTGTGCTCCGATACATTGCAATGATTTTCCTGACATCTTTATAATCTGTCTTTCTTCCTCCATGGCCACCAAAAAGAGATTGACAACTGCCCCACGCCCGGCTCAGAACATGTTCCCCAAGGAGTGCTGAACCACAACCATGCACTGTGCCTCCAGCTCCCACAGAATGGAACGCAAGCCCTGGTACCTACTGCCGCCACCAAACAAAGACTGCGCCCCCATGCAACAAAAGATAAAATACATCTCCCAGGCATGCAAGGCAGCTTGGAGCACCAGGTCATCAGATCTCAAGGGTGGCACCGGACACCCAGTAAGTCAACATCACCTCCGAAAATAATGCACCACCCTTGGTGCACTTTGTAACAGTTTTAAATAGAAGGCTTCATTGTTTCAGTCTCCAGAGATCAGAGAAAATTATTGTATCACTGTGTTTGAAGACTATTTCAGATGGTAGCTGATTGGCTTGTCTGTATTGACTGGGTTGTCAATTTATAGTTTGTGCACGTTAGTAAAGTCCATGTCAATGGAAAATATGTCAGAGGAAAAAAATAAAACGATTTCTTAAACATCCGCATTTGTCTGCCCAAAGAAAAGTCATGATAATGAATTCCTTTCGATTCTTCAAAAAAAATTGCAACGTGCCTTGTTTCATGAAGGTATTTTTGAATTAGTTCAAAGATATTTTTATTTGATTATACCCATATTTCTGCCCCATTCAGATCTGTTGATAGAAGCTTCACTGTTTGGTCTCAAAGTGGCAAGTCAATAAAGGTTTCTCAATCTAAGGTTAAATCAGATGTTTCTGGCAGTGTTTGAGTGGCAGCTGCAATATTTTGCTTACCCTGTTGGGAACAAAAGGTAATCAATAACAAAGAATGAGTAAGAATTAGAGGGAAAAAATATATTTTATCATGTAACAATGGTTGGCAACGAAGAAGCGCCCCTGTTGAGGTAAATAATCATTTCTAAATATAAATAGTGTTTCCCAGTGCAACTGGCACAACCTGTGTATGTAGTGGTACCTTTCACATAACTTTAGATGTCTGGGCTTATTTGGATTTGGTTGTAGTATAAGCATTTTTCTGTTCATGAAAATGAAGGGAAGTCATTTCTTTGGAACTGTCACTTCCATTTTGGAGGAGTATGACAATGTGAGAATAAATTGTTGTTAGAAATGGGGTCTTTGGTTGGCAGTCACGTTACTCTAGTCAGGGTAAGTCACACACAATCCAAATTATCCTGTGCCCACCCTCTGGTAGCTTGGCACTGAGCAGTCAGGCTTAACTCAGAAGGCAATGTGTTAAGTATCTGTGCAATAAATCATACAATAACACCATACAGCACCACAAAAATATACCACACAGTGTTTAGAAAAATATATAATATTTATCTGGATAAATGCAGGTCAAAACGATAAAAATGCAATAAGTAAATGTTGAGATATCACTGAAAAGTGATATAAAGGGGGTTATTCTAACTTTGGAGGAGTGTTAATCCGTCCCAAAAGTGACGGTAAAGTGACGGATATACCACCAGCCGTATTACGAGTTCCATAGGATATTATGGACTCGTAATACGGCTGGTGGTAAATCCGTCACTTTTCCGTCACTTTTGGGACGGATTAACACCTCCTCCAAAGTTAGAATAACCCCCAAAGTGTCTTAAGGGGGTGATTCCAACCCTGGCGGTCGGTAATAAAGCGGCGGCCAACCCGCCAACAGGCAGGCGGTCAAAAAAATGGAATTCTGACCCTGGCGGGAACCGCCAACACAGCCCGCCACTTTAGCACTCCGACCGCCACGGCGGGACAAACAAACAGCGCGGCGGTCACCGCCAACAGGCAGACGGCAGACAACGTACCGCCCACCCTATCACAACTCACCAATCCGCCACCTTTTCCGGGGCGGGAGCCCCGCCGATAAAAACACGGCGGAAACAGACTATGAACGGGAAAACGCTGACCTTTACACACTCCACGAGGACGGAGGACAGCATGGAACCCGAATTGAACATCCTACCTGCTCTCGTCTACCTGCTCATCTACCACGAGTACGAACGCCGGCGCAGACAACAACGGTGAGTACTGCACCTACGACACAGGGGAGGGGGGAGGAGGGAGTAGAAAGGGTTACGGGCACACACATACGCAATACACCCACCCCCCAACTATCTACACACCAATGCAGAGCACCAAGTCACAGTGACACCACCCAAATCCCCCCGGAATAATGAACAGACAAAATCAAATTGAGAAAATAAATTTAAGTATAAAATAGGTTCATTGAAGTCATGGTAAAATAGCAAAATGTTTTGAAAAAAATCAAGTAAAAAGATTGCGTAACCGATAAACAGAGGCAATAAGTCCTGCACAGTCACTTAAATTTCAACTGTCTGTGGGCCAAAGTGTATCAACACATGGGCAAAGCCCACACAGGAGACCTGAGTCCGTTGGAGAGAACACTGCAGGGGCATCAGATGATAAAACTACAGGCACCTCAGTGGGAAGGGAAGGGGGGGCACCACAGCCACATGAGTCCACGACGCCAGATCCACGAAGGGGCCACCATGCCCCCTGTCCCATCCTGGGGAGTGCAAAGCCACAGTCTCTCAAGTCTCTACAGTGGGTGGCTTGCCCACTGTTCAATCCTGGGGAGTGCAAAGCCACAGTCTCTCAAGTCTCTACAGTGGGTGGCTTGCCCACTGTTCAATCCTGGGGAGTGCAAAGCCACAGTCTCTCAAGTCTCTACAGTGGGTGGCTTGCCCACTGTTCAATCCTGGGGAGTGCAAAGCCACAGTCTCTCAAGTCTCTACAGTGGGTGGGTTGCCCACTGGACCATCCTGGGGAGTGCAAAGCCACAGTCTATCAAGTGGATAACAGTCTCCACAGGTAATGGAGGACGCAGGGTGGCCCGAGTGAAGCGTGAACAGTAGCTCGACACAGAACCGGCACTGTCATTGGGCCAGCGGTGCATGACAGGAAGGGCCCAGCGGAGCGGTGCTTGACACGGCGGGGCCCGGCTGGGCCCAGCGGAGCGGTGCTTGACAGGAAGGGCCCAGCGGAGCGGTGCTTGACACGGCGGGGCCCAGCGGAGCGGTGCTTGACAGGAAGGGCCCAGTGGAGCGGTGCTTGAGACGGCGGGGCCCAGCGGAGCGGTGCTTGACACGGCGGGGCCCAGCGGAGCGGTGCTTGACAGGAAGGGCCCAGCGGAGCGGTGCTTGACAGGAAGGGCCCAGCGGAGCAGTGCTTGAGACGGCGGGGCCCAGCGGAGCGGTGCTTGAGACGGCGGGGCCCAGCGGAGCGGTGCTTGACAGGAAGGGCCCAGCGGAGCGGTGCTTGAGACGGCGGGGCCCAGCGGAGCGGTGCTTGACAGGAAGGGCCCAGCGGAGCGGTGCTTGAGACGGCGGGGCCCAGCAGAGCGGTGCTTGACACGGTGGGGCCCAGCGGAGCGGTGCTTGACACGGCGGGGCCCAGCGGAGCGGTGCTTGACAGGAAGGGCCCAGCGGAGCGGTGCTTGAGACGGCGGGGCCCAGCAGAGCGGTGCTTGACACGGCGGGGCCCAGCGGAGCGGTGCTTGACAGGAAGGGCCCAGCGGAGCAGTGCTTGACAGGAAGGGCCCAGCGGAGCGGTGCTTGACACGGCGGGGCCCAGCGGAGCGGTGCTTGACAGGAAGGGCCCAGCGGAGCGGTGCTTGAGACGGCGGGCCCAGCGGAGCGGTGCTTGACAGGAAGGGCCCAGCGGAGCGGTGCTTGACAGGAAGGGCCCAGCGGAGCGGTGCTTGACACAGCGGGGCCCAGCGGAGCAGTGCTTGACAGGAAGGGCCCAGCGGAGCGGTGCTTGACACGGCGGGGCCCAGCGGAGCGGTGCTTGACAGGAAGGGCCCTGTTCAGCGGTGCTTGATACGGCGGGCCCTCTTCAGCGGTGCCTTCCTGCACGGCGGGGCCCTGTTCAGCGGTGCCTTCCTGCACGGCGGGGCCCTGTTCAGCGGTGCCTTCCTGCACGGCGGGGCCCTCTTCAGCGGTGCCTTCCTGCACGGCGGGGCCCTGTTCAGCGGTGCCTTCCTGCACGGCGGGGCCCTCTTCAGCGGTGCCTTCCTGCACGGCGGGGCCCTGTTCAGCGGTGCCTTCCTGCACGGCAGGGCCCTCTTCAGAGGTGCCTTCCTGCACGCCGGGGCCCTCTTCAGCGGTGCTTGTCCAGTCATTCAAGGGAGTCAGACCTGTCCAGGACTCCCTGCTCAGTCGCCCTCCGACCGTGCAGTTGCTGGTCCCTTCGGTGACGGTGTCCTGGGCCCTTGGGTGTCCTCCCTCACACCCGGGATGGAGCTTGTGGGGCCCTCCTGGTCCGCACTCCTGCTGGCTGACTTCTCCGCCCTGCTGCCCTTGCCCTCCTTCGATGTGGCTCCCTTGGCCTTGCCTCCCCTGGATGTTGTGGCAGGTGAAGTGGCAGAACTTTGGTCCTTGGGGGCAGCCGTGTCAGTCTTCTCGCGGCGGCCCCTGACTTTACGGGTCCTCTTTCCAGGGGGGGGGGCTGGCTGTCCCCTTGCTGCTGACCGATGTGTCACTGCTGGCAAAGGGTGGACTCCAAAATCCATGCACTACGGTGACACTTGAAACCGGGCTGGTGGTGGCTGAGGTGCTCTTGGGACTCTTAGCAGATGGAGGGGGTGGGTCAGGTGTGGCAAAGAGGTTAAGATTGGAGAGGTAAAGTTTTTTAGGACCAAGGTAAAGGGTAGGTGTAGTGGTTATGGGAGTGGAGGAAGAGGATGTGGTTGTAGGAGAGTCAGGTGTGCTGTCTTTGGGTGAAGGTGCATGGGCTGGAGGCTGTCGTGAGGTGGTTGGCTGTTGGGTGGGTGGCTGACTACGTTTGTTTGTCTTGGAAGAGGGGGTGACAGACACAGTGGGAGAGGACACAGTGGACGTGTAAATGGCAGTGGGGGTGGTGACTGCACGTGTGCGGACTGTACTGGAGGGTGTGCTGGTGATGGAAGTACTGGCTGTTGGTGGTGTGCATGCAGGTGTGAGTGGAGACGTCACAGGGAGGGAGGAGGGAGACGAGGAGGAGGGGGACACAGAGGTGGTATTGGCTGTTGGCATGTCTGCATCTGGGTGTTGCTTGGGTGAATGCTTGTGTGATCTGTGGTGCTTATGTCTGGATGAGCTGCCCTTGGGTGTTGAGGTGTGTGCAGGCTGGTCTGTAGGTGTGGATGGGATAGGCTGAGGAACAGGAGACAGAGACAGAGTGGAGGCAGTTAGAAGAGGGAGGCTGGAAACAGGGACAATGGCTGCCGTCAGTGCTGAGGCCAGAGAATTGATTGATCGTTGATGGGCAGCCTGACCCGAATGAATGCCCTCCAGGTATGCATTGCTACGATGCACCTCCCTCTCTACCCCCTGGATGGCATTCAAGAGGGTAGACTGCCCAACAATGATGGTCTGTAGGAGCTCAATGACCTCCTCACTGAGGGCAGCAGGGGTAACAGGGGCAGGGCCTGAGGTGCCTGGGGCGAAGGAGATGCCCGCCTTCTTGGGCGAGCGGGCACGGAGCGAAGGCTGAGGGGCTGCTGGGAGGGCGGAGCTGGTGCGCTGGGTGGCGGCTGTACCTGTAGAGGCGGGGGGCCCGGATGTTGCCGCCACCGCTAGGGAGCTCCCATCCGAGGACGTGTCGGTGTCGCTGGTGTCACCACGGGTCCCCGTTGTGGTGCTCCCCTCGCCCTCCGTATCACTGGTGCCCTCGGTGTCTGTACCATGGCCCACCGGGGCCTTGTGAGTTGCAGCTCCCTCGTGCTCCGATGCCAATTCTCCTCCGCCTGATGATGCTAATGCACACATGCAAAAGTAGATAAAGAAAAAGGGTGGGGGGAGAAATAAAAACAGGTTGAGTGCATGCATTGTCAACACCGTTGGCGGAGAGGACAGACACAGGAGCCTCAAGCACTAAGCCGCGCAATCGGGGAACACTACTCAGTACTTGTGACTAGGCCAACAGGTCTAGGGACAACAAATGCGCACATGGGTGATGCAGGACCATGGATAGCTGTACTTGTCACCCTACAGAGGTGGGGTGCGGGGGCACAGGGCCATGCCTAAAGGAGAGGACTACACTACAGAAAGCGCCCTGGCCTAATGTCACCCACAGCCCTCCTCCCCCACCCAGACGCCTCCACTGCGTATAAATACAGCAGAATGTGCTGGTACTCACCCCCTTGTGTCTGCTGTGATGTCCTCACGCGCCCATCCAATTCGGGGTAGGCCACCGCCAGGATCCGGGACATCAGGGGGGTCAGGGTACGACTGGCACCCCTCCTACGTTGGGAGGCCATCCCCAGCAGTGACTCAGCAGTCTTCCTGGTCCCGCGGCGGATGTCCTCCCACCTCTTTCGGCAGTGGGTGCCCCGTCTGTTGTGGACCCCCAGGTCCCGGACTTCCTTGGCGATGGCACGCCAAATGTCGACTTTCTGATGGGCGCTGACCTATTTGACATGTACAGGGTGGGAAAAGAAAATATCATCATTTTTCCGCATGTTAGATGTGATTGGCCCCCCCTCCCAAACCTTGCCATGTGGCACATGCTCTCATCTGTCGTGCCTTGCACTCGTCATTCTCTCCCCACCCCACCATCTTACATCCACCCCACTCAACCCAGGCATAGCCCATTCAACGTGCACCCTGTGTTCTAACCTGTTGGTCTGGAGGACCGTAGAGTAGCGCATACTGTGGGAGGACCCCATCCACTAGTTTCTCCAACTCTTCAGAAGTGAAGGCAGGGGCCCTTTCCCCAGTCGCAGCAGCCATTGTCTCTTCCAGACCGAGGTCACAGCAGCACTTGCAGTATAGGTCCTCTCCTGTGGATGATCAGGTCTCGAGTGATTAAGCAGATAGAAAATGGCGTTCACGTCCGCGGCGGTGCGTACCGCGGCGGTGCGTACCGCGACCGCCGGTGCACATCGTCATTGGCTCCTGCAACCCATAGGGTTCAATGTTAACCAATGCGGCTTCGCACAGCGGTCTTCGACCGCCTACCGCCACTGTGTGCCACGCCAGCGCATTGACCTCACATCCCACTGTCACACTTCACAGGTCAGGCAGCCGCCATTTCAAGGGCCCACATGGCTTAATTTCTACTGCGTCACACAGGCCTAGGCCTTGCATTGCCAATCATACAAGCCTTTCAATGACTAGCGATTCTTGTACTGTGCAAGCTGTGGTTACGTACCTGTGGGTTTCTTGACTCTATACTCCATGTTGTCCTTCCTAGGCACCGTCCGCTGGGACTTGCGAGGAGAAGGATGAATCCTCCCGTGTACCGACCGCTGGTGGACCTATCGACAATGGAAGAAAGACATATTATACTCCGATACCGACTTGACAGAGCCACTATACATGAACTGTGTGCCCATCTGGAGCCGGCCCTGATGTCCCCCATCCGCCAACCCACAGGAATTCCCCCTATGGTGCAGGTTCTGTCAGTACTCCATTTTTTGGCAAGTGGGTCTTTTCAGACAACAGTGGCCATGTCATCAGGGATGTCTCAGCCTATGTTTTCTAAGGTTTTGTCAAGAGTGTTGTCTGCCCTGATGAAATACATGCGGAGCTACATTGTTTTCCCTGAGGAGGGTGATTTGGCCACTGTGAAGGGTGATTTCTATGCCCTTGGACATATCCCCAACATCATTGGGGCCATTGATGGGACCCATGTGGCTTTAGTACCCCCAAAAGACAATGAGCAGGTGTACAGAAATCGGAAAAATTACCATTCGATGAATGTCCAGGTGGTCTGTTTGGCTGACCAGTACATCTCCCATGTAAATGCCAAGTTCCCTGGGTCAGTGCATGACGCGTACATCATGCGAAATAGCAGCATCCCCTATGTGATGGAACAGCTACAGAGACAACGTGTGTGGCTAATAGGTGACTCTGGTTACCCCAACCTGCCTTGGCTATTGACCCCAGTGAGGAATCCCCGGACCAGGGCAGAGGAACGGTACAATGAGGCCCATGGGCGAACTAGGAGGATCATAGAAAGGACCTTCGGCCTCCTGAAGGCCAGGTTTAGGTGCCTGCATATGACAGGTGGATCCCTAATGTACTCACCAAAAAAGGTGTGCCATATCATCGTGGCCTGCTGTATGCTTCACAATCTTGCATTGCGATGCCAGGTGCCTTTCCTGCAGGAGGATGGTCCAGATGGTGGTGTTGTAGCAGCTGTGGAGCCTGTGGAGAGTGAAGAGGAGGAAGACGACGGGGACGACACAGACACCAGGGACACAGTGATACAACAGTATTTTCAGTAGCACACAGGTAAGAATCAACCACCCCATTGTACTGTTGCTTACAGCCTCCTGCATCTGTACTTTCTGTGTTTCCCCCCAGTTCCTTTTAACTGATTTGTGACTTTACCTTCCCTTTTCAGAGCTGTATGACCCACTGCGTGACTTCTGCTTTGTTTGCCCATGGACTAAAGCTTATTGACATTGGTATGTTGTCATCACAATGTAACTGAACATTATTGAACCGTTATGTGTAATACATTTGTTAAGAATACAAGCTGACTCCAGAATATTTTCGGTGCAAATAGTGATTTATTTTTAGTGCTACATATTGGTCCATGATAGTAAAACGGTGATGGGAGGGGGTGGAGTAATGTCCATGGCAGAGTCCAGTTCTCAGTTTCACAGGTGCATTGTCCATATTCCTGTGGAAGGATGGAGCAGGGGCAGTTAAAGGTTGGACAGGGTGACAATGTGGGACAGTGTGATGACATCAGGGGGTATCTTATGCTGGCGGGGGTCTTGGCATCCTACTCTGTCTTCTTGTGTGATCTCAGGTTCCTCTTGCGGGTGGTTGTTCTTCAGCAGGAGGTGGGGTTCTGGTGGCCTGTCGTTGTGTGGGGGCCTCCTGTCCACTAGCGCCGGCGGAGGTGGTAGGCTGTTCCTGGTCCTGGCTAGTGACAGGGGCCCTGTGTGGTGCCACATGGTCCCGCAATGTGGTTTCTATCCGGTTGAGGGCCAGGACGATGGTCCCCATTGCGGCCCCGATGTTCCTGAGTTCGTCTCTGAACCCCATGTAGCGTTCCTCCTGCTGTGCCTGGATCTCCTGGAACCTGGCCAGTACCGTCGCCATCGTCTCTTGGGAGTGGTGGTATGCTCCCATGATGGTGGTGAGGGCCTCTTGGAGAGTGGGTTCCCTGGGCCTGTCCTCCCCCCCGTCGCACAGCAGCCCTCCCAGTTCCCCTGTTTCCCCGGGCCTCTGTCCCCTGGACGGTGTGCCCACTACCACTGCCCCCAGGTCCCTGTTTTTGTTGGGGTGGTGGGTCAGCCTGGGTGCCCTGTAGTGGCGGACACACCGCTGATTGACGCGTCCTGGAGACAGAGGCATGGGCCCGCTGGGTGGGAGCTGTGCTGATATTCCCAGAGGGGGTTGGGTCTGCTGTGGCCTGTGTCTGTGTGTGGGGAACCGACTGTCCAGAGGTCCCCGATGGTCCGGGCTGGTCATCAGGTTCTAGGTCGACAGAGCTGCTGTCATCACTGGGGGCCTGTTGTGGGGGTGGGATGGACAAATCTGAACCCTCCTGGCCGGTGTGTTGGCGTTCGGGCCCTGCAGGGGTAAAAGAGTATGGTTATTGCTATTGTGTGTGCCATGTCGTGCGATTTGTGGGTGCCCTTGTCCCCCAGTGCTGGCATTCCCTTGTGGGAGGAGATGTGAGGGTGGTTTGGGGGGGTGGATGGGTATGTGCAGTGGTCATGCATAGGTGATGGGTGTCCATGGTTTGTGTTGGCATTCAGGGATTGGTGTTGGGTTGGGTGGGTTGTGCTGGTGAGACAATGGCAGGGAGGATGTGTGCTGGGGGGTTGGGGTGAGGGTGGGGGTGTGGGTTGGCATGCTGGTGGTTGGGGGGGGTGAAGTAGTTGAGATTAGACTTACCAGAGTCCATTATTCCGGGTACTCCAGCGAGGCCGTCAGGATGCAGGATGTTAAAGACCTCTTGCTCCCATGCTGTGAATTCGGGTGGAGTGGGTGGGGGTCCGCCGCCAGTCTTCTGCACAGCGATGTTGTATCTTGACACCATCGACCGCACCTTCCCCCGTAGGTCGTTCCAGCGCTTTCGGATGTCTTCCCGATTTCTGGGATGCTGTCCCACAGCGTTGACCCTGTCGACGATCCTTTGCCATAGCTCCGCCTTCCTGGCTATTGTGGTGTGCTGCACCTGTGTGCCGAAGAGCTGGGGCTCTACCCTAATTATTTCCTCCACCATGACCCTGAGTTCTTGGTCCGAGAACCTGGGGTGTCTTTGGGGTGCCATGGGGTGGTGTGGATGAAGTGTTGGGTGGTGTTTGTGGTGATGTGAGTGGTGGTGTGTGGTGAAGTGTGCGTAGATGTATTGTGGGTGATGGAGTTGGGTTCCTGTGTGTGTTGTGGTTTGCTTTCCCTGTGCTCTCTCTCTGTGTATTGGTCCTTGTCTCTGATTTTCGATTTTTGGGGGTTTGTGGGTGATGTGGGTGTGTGTTTTATATTGTATTGGGTGTGTGGGAGTGGTGTGTGTATGTGTCTCAGGTGTGTGTATTTTGAATTGTCCAATGTGGCTGTGTTTTGTAAGGGTATGTGTATTTTGAGCGCGGCGGTGTGTACCGCCAATGGAATACCGCGGTTGAAAGACCGTCGCGTGGATTCGTGGGTCGGAATGGCATGGGCGTGTTGGCGTGACGGTGGAGGTTTGGTCATCTCCAGTTTATCGCTGCCCGCTAATGAGGCGGCCTTCCGTGGATGTCGGTTTTTTGGCGGTTTGCCAGTTGGAGGTCAGAATGACCGTGGCGGTTTACCGCGGCCGCGGCGGTAGAATGACGGACTTCTGACCGGCGGCAAGCGCCTTTTACCGCCGAGGTCAGAATGACCCCCTAAGTCTTTTAAAAGCAAACAAAGGGGGTGATTCCGACCCTGGCGGTAAAAACCACCAGGGTCGGGGTCTGCGGGAGCACCGCCAACAGGCTGGCGGTGCTCCTTTGGGCATTCTGACCGCAGCGGTACAGCCGCGGCCAGAAACGGAAAGTCGGCGGTGTACCGCCGACTTTCCGCTGCCCATGGGAATCCTCCGTGGCGGCGCAGCTTGCTGCGCCGCCATGGGGATTCCGACCCCCATACCACCATCCTGTTCCTGGTGGTTTCGGCCGCCAGGAACAGGATGGCGGTATGGGGTGTCGTGGGGCCCCTGGGGGCCCCACTTTGAATTTCAGTGTCTGCTTAGCAGACACTGAAATTCGCGACGGGTGCTACTGCACCCGTCGCACCCCTTCCACTCCGCCGGCTCCATTCGGAGCCGGCTTCATCGTGGAAGGGTGTTTCCCACTGGGCTGGCGGGCGGCCTTTTGGCGGTCGCCCACCAGCCCAGTGGGAAAGCCAGAATGACCGTCGCAGTCTTTTGTCCGCGGTATGGTCTTCTGGCGGTTCCCGCTTGGCGGGCGGCTCCTGCCGCCCGCCAAGGCTGGAATGACCCCCAAAGTCTCTTTCAAGCACAAAGTACCTGGTTTGCGTGAACAATCTCCGCAGAGGAGGAGATGAGTGGAACCAAAGGGGTGTGCGTCGATTTCTTGGGCCACACACAGTGATGCAACATTTAGTTTTCACGCAGGGATGGCTGTGCATCAATTTCCAGTGCTCGGTCGTGGATTCTGTTCGGGTTGCGGAGCTTTCAGACACCCCGGGGACGATACGTGGATTTCCTGCGCTGGCAGGACGAAGTCACAGGAGCCTTGTCGATTCTGTGGGCGTGGCGTCGAAATGTCTACTGCACGGCAGGCATTCCGGTTCGGCTGTGCGTCGTTCTAGTGGGCCGTGCGTCGAATTCCCGGTCACTACGCTGGCTCCTTGTCAATCTTCTCGATGCAAAGTCAGGCTGCGTCGTTCCGGTTCGGCGTGGAGTGACATTTTCACCACGGTGCAGGCTGTGCGTCGTTTCTGGCAGGCTGCACGTTGAATTTCACCACACTCCTTCTTGTAGAGATGAAGTCTTTTTGGTCCTGAGACTTCAGGGAACAGGAGGCAAGCTCTATCAAAGCCCTTGGAAAACACTTCTTCACCACAGCCAGAGAGCAGCAAGGCAGCAGGGCAACAGCAAGGCAGCAGTCATTCACAGACAGCAGACAGGTGAGCCATTTGGGTAGCCAGGCAGTTCTTCTTGGCAGGTTGCAGGTTCTGGTTCCAGTTTCTTTTCCAGGAAGTGTCTGAGTTGGTAGGGGCAAAGGCCGTGTTTATATACCCAAATGTGCCTTTGAAGTGGGGGAGACTTCAGAGAGTGGCTTAGAAGTGCACAAGGTCCCCTTTCAGTTCAATCCTGTCTGCCAGGGTCCCAGTAGGGGGTGGGGCAGTCCTTTGTGTGAGGGCAGGCTACTGTCCTTTGACATGCAGGTGTCAGGCCCTCCACCCTCTCAGCCCAGGAAGACCCATTCAAAATGCAGATGTATGCAAGTGAGGCTGAGTAGCCTGTGTTTGGGGTGTGTCTGAGTGAATGCACAAGGAGCTGTCAACTAAACCCAGCCAGAAGTGGATTGTAAGGTACAGAAAGATTTAAGTGCAGAGAAACGCTCACTTTCTAAAAATGGCATTTCTAAAATAGGAATATTAAATCCAACTTCACCAGTCAGCAGGATTTTGTATATCCATTCGGGCCATACTAAATATGACCTTCCTACTCCTTTCAGATCAGCAGCTACCACTCAAACAATGTATGAGGGCAGTCTCAATGTTAGCCTTTGAAGAGAGCAGGCCTCACACCAGTGTAAAAACGAATTTGGGAGTTTTACAGTACCAGGACATGTAAACTACACAGGTACATTTCCTGCCCTTTGCCTACACAGCACCCTGCCCTATGAGTTACCTAGGGCATACCTTAGGGGTGTCTTATATGTAGAAAAAGGGGGGTTTTAGGCTTGGCAAGTACTTTTAAATGCAAAGTCGAATTGGCAGTGAAACTGCACACACAGGCCTTGCAATGGCAGGCCTGAGACAAGGTTAAGGGGCTACTTAAATGGGTGGCACAATCAGTGCTGCAGGCCCACTAGTAGCATTTAATCTACAGGCCCTAGGCACGTATTGTGCAGTCTACTAGGGACATACAAGTAAATTAAATAGTCCAATTTGGTATGATCCAATGTTACCATGTTTAAAGGGAGAGAGCATATGCACTTTAGCCCTGGTTAGCAGTGGTAAAGTGTGTAGAGTCTAAAAACCAGCAAAAACAGTATCTAGAAAGTGAAGGGAGGCAGGCACAAAGGTATGGGTGACCACCCTAAGGCTGTCAGGTCTAACAATTGTCACTGTGAGACTAACAAAGGCAACGCATGCCCTTTGTGAGAAAGTTATTGTATTCATTCTAAGGCCCATATTTATAGGCCGTGTGGCACAGGGCAGCACTGCAAGTCACCTTGCTGTGTTGCCCTGCATCATAGGGGAAGGACGTGAATGTGCAGCATTCAAAAGAATACCACACATTCACTTTAAGCAGCCTAGCACTTTAGGCAGCCTAGCGCCAATGCAGGCTCCCTTGCACCATGGTGCAAGGAAGTCTGCATTGCTTGAAGGATAAGTTTTATACAGAAAGGTGCACGTTCCTGCACAAAAACAACCTGAGAGGCTTGTTCCTCTTTCTTTATGCAGCACACATAAATAGAGGAAAAACCAAGAAGAAATAAACATATTTCCCCACTCCTCGTTTCGCTTCTCCTGGGGAGGCATATCCTTTTGGCGCATTCCCAGGTTTAATGGTTTTTCTGGGAATGTGTGAAAATATATTGATGTTGCGTGGAAACACCCATGCAACACCCATAGAAATGCCTCCCTGGCACAGAGTAATGTAATACAGTGATTTGCACTGCATTACATTATTCAAGATTTATGAAGCCACGCAGGGCCACGCAACGTGGCCTTGCGTGGTTTCATAAGTCTCATAAATATGGCCCTAAAAGTATAAGAAATGTATGAAAAATTACTTAAAGGAAAAATAAGGGACAAGAATAAATAAACATCCATAAAAATGAAAAAAGTTATAAACAATATGAAAGTTAAGGGACGTAGTCGTAGGGTAAATTACGTTAAATATTTACCCAAATGATGTAGAGAGCCATGATGTGGAGGAGATAATGTAGTTTCCCATGAAATGGCAGGACTAGTAACACATACCATTTTTTTGAATCTGATATAGACTTTGAAATGAATAAATATAGAATAATGTCCTCATTACGAGTGTCATCTACAGACCACCAGGGAACTGCTAGCTCAGTCAGGATCCAGCCGAGATCGTAATACACGCAGCACTGCCCTACGGATTACAACCTTGTTCTCTTCCAGCCTTTTCATGGCAGTTACACTGCCATGAAAAGGCTGTTGGAGAACAGGTGCAAGGGAGCCACAGCCCATGCACGTTGCATGGGCAGTACAGAGGTCCCGCTGCCCAGCACCATTGCAATGTTCACTGTCTGTTTTGCAGCTTAATTACAAAATGGGCACAAAAATCATGAGTATATAGGTGTTCTTATTGACCTCATCAGATTATCCAACTGACATGATTATCTCAGTTTGGGTAATTTTAAAGTCTTATGACGCTTGTTTCAATGCCTGTCTATTGCTTGTCTTAATTATGTTTACGTGTACACCATACTCTAAAGGCCTCTGAACACTCCTATTGCTTTTCTGCCCTGGGTTTCAAAAGGAGCACTCAATGAATTTTCACTCCTAAAAGTATAATGTGCAGAAAAGAAACCTTTTGTCTCCCATTAATTAAATACAAACCTTTTTGCTGCTGGCTTCTCAAGGAAAGCTTCGCTAGCACGATTCAATCACATGAGTGCCAATAATTATCCATTATTCTAGCACCTATTCTTGTATTATAGTCAGTATCAACAACGGTAATGTAGAGCAGGGTTGTCGTCAAACAATTACCAGGAAAGAAAAGCTCTTATTTGATTTAATTCTCGCATTGTTAGTATTATTTATGTTTTGTAGGCACATATAATACATCAGTGCCAGCTCAACTTCCTTGAACTGCCGTTACAAGACCCTAGGTCAAGCTAGGAGACGAGTTGGATCCTTAGTCAAAATTTCACATTCCTATGTTGCATACTTATCTTTCTTGTATGCTGAAGTGCCTGCATGGATAATAGCTCTGTTATGGCCTAGTTTTCAAACGTTTTGGACGAAAACTCTATGAGGGAACTCCATTTCATTGCAATTGTTCTTTGTGGCACAAGCCCCAGCAAACTGATATATTTAACCAATGGATTGACATGTTTGTTTCTTTTTCGCAATCAACTCAACTGAATACATTTTGGGGTTATGTACTGTAGCTTCCTCTCCACATAGTTGCTTTTAGTACTGATTTGTGTTACCAAAACTTTTGAAGGAGGAGAGAAGGTGACATAATTTGATTGGATATCAGCTGCGGGGGGGAGGGCATCTGTAACATTTTCTGGAAATAGTCACATTAATCCTATGCAACATTTCTTGTACCCAATAAAGGTAGTGCCAGATATTTTGACTGCATTTATTTGAATCTTTTGCTGCCTGCAACTCTTTTAACAAATTCTTCAGCTATCAGAATCAAAGTCTCTGAAGACATATGCTTATTCTTTCCATTTATTTTAAAATGTAGTACTGCAGTCTGATTGACCCTTCTCATGGCTTAATGTAGAGATGGGATTGGCCTACTGATCTCTATGTTCAACCAGAATGTGTAAAGTACATGATTCAGTTGGTCTATGCAAGAGCACTTTCAAATCAAACGATGTTGCTTTTACCACCTAGGAATTTCTCAGAAATGGCTACTCCTCTGTTACATAAATATCCCTCATGTGGCAGAATGGCATAAGGCTGTCATCTGAAATAGGTCCTCCCCAGTTGGATGTTAATAAAATATGGCTGAGGACACAGAGACTCAATATTTTTCAGAAGCTGCAAACGTGTAGAGATTTAAAGATGAAAAAGGAGTTTAAAGTATGTACTTTTACGCTAAATAGCAATTTAGCAAAGGGTTGCTGGTGTTTTAAAACAATATTGAATAAAGAATATCATGTTGTCAAAAATATTGTAGACAGGAATATCAAAAATAAGAATATCATTATAAGTGTAGTTTTTATTATTGTTGTAAATACTATTGCTTTTACAGGTAATTTATTATTTTTTGTAGAATTAATTGGAGTTGCATGTTAATTTTTGTGTTACTGATTGGGTTGTAATTTGTTTTCTTTAATTTGTAAATATTAAACCTATTTACTTGATTATTGGTTAGATTAATGCATTAAATTGTATGGATGTTATGATGTTATAGTAGTGGGATTTTATGTTTATAGGGTATTTAAATGCAGTGTTTTCATTACATGTAAAATTTTCTATATGTTGTGAGTTTAAAAAAAAAAAATATTTATTTTTTATAATGATTTGTAATTTCATTGTAATATTTCAAACCAAAATTGTTAGTTTCCTAAATAAGTTATATCAAATAGTACCAAAACATTTTTTACATTTTATGCCAACATTTTAAATGTTTGCTTTTTATTGATTTAGCCACATTGTATTTTTTTTAAACACATGTTAATTTTGTTTTACTGTTTTTATTATATGTTTTTAATTAAATGTACATTTCTAATTTATATGAAGATTGTTTTTGTATCTTATTAATTTTTGATTTTTAAAATGCAATTCATAAAATTAAACATTATAAATTAATGTATGGTTCAAGTGTCTAAATAACAAATACACTTATACATTCTATAATTTAAATATTTTAAACAAATGTATTCATTATAAAATGTATTATTTAATATGTTTCCTTGATTTATTATGTACCTCAAATGTTGTACAAAAAGAAATATATATTAACATTTTTTAAATTATTATGTTTTATATTTTATGAGTACATAAAGGGCCAGCTTTAGGGAGGTGCAAGTAGTGCGGCCACACTGGGCTCTGACTTGGATTGGGGGAGGTGCTGACCTCAGGGAGGCGCTGTATTTAGCAATAACTTGTAAAACTGGAGATTTAAAAGCAACTACTGAAAAGTTCCTTTTGCGTCCAGGCTTCAGCAAGCAATTAAAATGTCAAGATACTGCTTGTGATTGATGTTCCTGCTAGGGAGATAGATGGGAGTTTTATGTAACGGCAGCTTTGAATAAAGTAGCATAGAGGGTTAGTATGCTTGCTGCAAAGAACCAGACTATATTGTATGTGGCAGCTGAGTGGATTAGTATAGTAATCCTTTACAAGCTCTTTAAAACAAATGAATGTATGAAAGGGGGCTATAGAGAGATGATGGCTGAGGAGCACCTTTGCCGCGTGATAGTGAGGGAATCCAAGGAGGTGGTCATGCGTGCGGTGGGGGGTGTAAAAAAAGACTGTGGCACAGGGCGCCACCAGCGCTAAAGCGGCCCTGTGTTCATAGTTAAATAAAAAAATGGACCAGTGTGTTTTGTAATTGTTTAATAATTTATTTGTTAGTAGAAAGTTATATGTATGTATGTAGGTTGATTTTAGTTTTTTGTTTTTTCATGTATGTGGAGAAAGTGATTATATAATATAATTAATTATGTAATGATTTTATGTTATTTTATAAATTAATAATAATGTATGTTGTTTAGATTTTTAAAATGATTATTTAGTTGGTTTTATGTACTGCCTGTTTATATATTTATTAGTAATGTTTTCCTTAGTCAATTAATAATACATTTATAATAAAATATACTTATTTGAAAAAGTATATGTTGTGTTATTTTTGCTGCTAATTATATTAAAAAAATATATTAAATTGCACTGGAAATATTAAATGTTACCCTTTATGATTTAGGGCATGATTACGAGTTTGGCAATCTTGATACCAACGTGGTGACAGCATCAGACTCACCGGTGCAGTGTTGGCAGTCTGACCACTGTATTATGATGCATGTGGTTACATACACGAAAGACGCAACGGTCCCGCCAAAGCATCTGTTGGAGGGCGAACCGCCAGTGTTACTGCCGGACCAATTAAGAAGTGCCTTCCCACTGACGTGACTGTGGCGGTGCAACCACCACATCTGAGCTAGCGGAAAGGAACGACTATGAGGCAGAAACTCACCTGAGCTCGCCTTCACACACCCTTTGCCACCATGGACCTGATCGTACATGTATTGCTGCTGCTGCTTGTGCTGCTTCATGATGCCTAAAATGGACACCGTCATGGACGCAACCAACAGTAAACTAAACTCTTACCCATTTCCATCAGCTCCACAGCAAATAGGTGCCCCATCATGGACCTGACACAGGAGTTGCGGTCCCTCTTTCGAATTGTTCTCAATGTATGACCCCATCACAGCTCTATGATGCCCAGTTTGACCAGGTCACTGACACTGCCCAGGCAGACTGTACAAAAGTCGATATGTGTGCACATCTCATAATCAGGAATAGTGATGTGTGCAATAAATTGTGTCACACAACAACACCTCATCAACATGAGGTCAATTTTGGGATTGGTGGGTTTGGTTTTTGGAGGGGTAGGCCTAGCTTTGGTAGGGGTGCCCTGAGTTTGGGAGGCCTGGTCCTGTCTTTTTGAGGGGTGTCCTTATTTTTGGGAGGGGTTTTGGTTTTCTGTGGGGTATGGCTGGGTTTAGTTGTGAGGAACAGGTTTCATAGGGAGGTTTTGGATGTGGAAGCAATAGGTTAGGATGTGGAAGAGGTCCTTTAGGCTTTGAGACGGGTAAGGGCAAGGGCAAATAATAAACTTTCCTTGGAAAAATGGGTAGGATGTCCTTGAGGGATTAGGGGTCGGAAGGCTGAGGGGATGCAAGTGTCAGGTGTCGGTGGGTATGTTTTTGGTTCTGCTGTCTGAGTGTCTGAAGTATCATGTTTGTGTTTTATAGGTGTCTGTTGTCTGGATGAGTCTGGGCATTCACTTTTTTAAGGTGTGTGATGTGGACTTGCTGGGGATGCTGGGTGTGGTGGATGGGGAAATGCTAGAGGTGATGGGTGGGTCTGTGGATGTGCTGTCGAGGAATGCTGGGGGTAGTGGATAGAGCTGTGGTGTGGTGTCTGGGTTAGAGCTGGTGTAGTGGATGGGTCTGTGGGCGTAGATGTAGTGTCTAGGGTAATGCTAGAGTGGACGATGGGTCTGTGGTTGTGGATGTGCTGTCTAAGTACATGCTGGGTTGATAGATATGTCTGTGGTATTTGTGTCTGGAGGTATATTGGTGATGGTGGATGGGTCTTTGGTTGTGGGTGTGATGTCTTAGTGTATGTTGGGGATGGTGGGTTGGTCTGTGGGTATGGTGTGTATGGGTGGGTTGTGGGTGCTGGTTGTGAAGGGGTAAGTGTCTGGTGAGTGGTTGTATTCTTGTGTGTTTTGTAGGGTTTATGTTTGCTTGTCCTGCTTGGGGCTGTTGAATTGTGTACATGCTTATGTACATGTGTGCTTGGGTCATGCATGGGAATAGGAAAATCGGATGCGAAAGAGGCAGGAGGTGGCTTGGAAGTTTGGGATAGGTGGAAGGCTGCGAAGAGAGAGGAGGCTACAGCCTGCAAAGATCTCCATAGGGCAGACAGCACTGTGGATGCCTTCAAGGTAGGCCACCATCTGTTGCAGGTAGCTGCCCTGCACCTGGATGGCATTCAGTAGTGCCATCTGACCCACAGAGATGTTTATCGGGATGATAATCGCCTCCTTACTCAGGGTAGAGGGGTGACAGGGGCAGGGGGTGAGGTGCCTGGAACAAAGGTGAATGGGCCCTGTCAACTGGGTAGGGAGCAACAGGGAGGGTAGAGATTGAAGTGGAGGTGGTAGACAAGGATGATGTAGGAACTGGTCCTGTGTGTTCTCCCACCACCAGGGAGTGTCCACTGAAGCTTGACTCTGAAGTTGACTACGTTGAGTCTGTGTCCTCTGTGACACTTCCCTCTCCCTCTAGGCCACTGCCTCTCTCCGTGTCTGTTGTGTCACAACCAGCGATATTGTGGCCAGCTGCTTCCCCAACAATGTCAGCCCTGTTTCCTCCACTTGCCTGGGATGATGCTGGAATGATAAATGCAAATAGGTTTATTGCATGTGCCAGAACACAGTTGACCAACACCGTTGATCACAGAACATTACTAAAATGTACAGAAGACTCCAGTTACAAGGACCACTAAAGTAGCTTCAACATTAGCAAGACCTCATGCATGCATGTTACATGACCTATAAACAGTTGCTCACAGTAAAGTCATATTTATAGACAGCTCCAATTGCATGCATCAAGTTGTCTGATTCAATAGCCAGGTATCAAGTACGGTACTTAATTACCTTGAATAGTTTGACTCTTGTAGCATACCTTAGTAACATTATGTTATCCAATAGTATGGGAATACCAAATTAATTTATACAGATTCCACACAAGGCCCTGCAACGTTCATCTAACTAATAGCACATCATGATGAAATTATGGTCAACTAATACAGCTATGTTGCAACAATATGTACAGTAGCAGGAATAAGCCGACATGGAAAAACGTATGTCACACTGTTGAAACTTCCCAATGGTAACATCCTAATATGTCCATTGTCTTATGTAGCTTCAATGTGTATCAGATGTAGCACAGAAAAGTAGACTGGAGACAATCTGGGCAAAATATATGGGAGATTTGTCTACAAATATCTACTGCATAATGAATCAGCTAGTCCTAGGGAAATCCCTAGTCCAGATTGGTACTTGTGAGAACACCATTCTTACATTGCATAACTAAAAGCCAATAGTCCATTGAAAGTTGATGAGGTTCAGGTAATCTCCATTATCTAAAGTGGTGGTTTAATCTGTTTTCTGATGGGGAGGCACATCACTATAGTTTTTTTTCCATCGTAATACTGTGTGTAGACACTCACATCTGATTCCTACATTTCAGCATGTCACTCCCTGATGCATGTCAACAGTCAGTAAATGAACCTCCACAAATAAACATGTGCCTTTCACTTAGCTGAAAACTTTCACATCAATGATTCACGTTGTAATTGAAATTACTGTAAATCTACCTGTCATGTCCTTCATTGCTTCGGCAATTGGATCTGACTAATGACATTGACTAATGGCTTGGGATATGTGTGACCCACCAGCCAATGTTTACACACTCAAGTCTGTGGTAACACGTGAACCATATACCAATCCCATATAAATATTTTTTTTAATACAGTTTGGCCTACACACATATGTGATGGAATCAGAAATCAAGCTATGAAGAAATGTAGATCATGTGTGAAATAGTAGTGTAAAGGATACTACAAAAGTAAAAGGTATACATGCGAACATGTAGGCTCTGACACTGCTGGCACCAGTGATGTTTGCTATCTCATGTAACTGTACATTCCCTACTTACCAAGGGGAAGTGTTGCTCAGTGACTGCACCCAAAGTGTACTGTCTGCTATATCACATGTAAGAGGGCCACCATCACAGGAGACACAGTAGTGAGGTAGCATCACTCGACACTTTGAAGACAAGTGGCCTGTTGGTACAAATGTCAATCACAACAACAAACAACATGAGCTGATTAATCACTTTACTCATCCATGTGTCTGCTCAAGACAGTTAATTGGTAGTGGACTTGACTCTGCCTGTTGTTCTTATGACCAGGAACACAGCAAAGCACATCAGGCTGCACCTGCTACAAGACCTAGACAAACAATAACTCTTCCTGAGTGTCGCACATGGGACACCCCCAATATTGATGGGGAGATGTCTACCTGTAACATACAAAGTTGGCAATGTAACATGTATGACTCTGGCTAGGATGTACCCCCTTGCAGCTGCTGTGAGTCCCCCAACTGCCCATCAAGCTCAAGGTAGGCTACCCCCAGTATGCAGGCCATTAGGGTAGCCAGGGTCCAATGCGTGCCCTGTCTACATTGGGAGGACAGCCCCAGCCAGACCTCAGTGATTTTTCAGGCCCAGTTCCTCAGGTCCTCCCACCTTCTCTGGCAATGGACACCGCCCCAGCGATAGACCCCCATGGTCCGCACCTTTCAGGTGATTGCTCTCCAATTGCTTGCTTCAGATGGGCATTGACCTGTATGGATACAATAGATGAATAAATAGATCATAATTGAATATTTTAGGATTTATGTTTGGTTAACATACATTTTGTATACACCTAGCACAAACATTATTACATTGTTAGCACACTACATGTGCAATTCTCACAAGCTGAAAAAGTACAGGGACATAAATACACACTTTTGTAGTCATCTGCTGACTATCCTCAACCCTGGTCATGATCTACACTGACTAAACCAGTCCACTAACCTAATGTAGCTCAGGGCCAACCGACATGTACTGTGATGTGAGCTTCTATGAAGCACAACACATCATTGTAACCTTCTGAAGGGTAAATTACTTGTGCATGATATTACAGATACCTTTCCAGCCAGGCCCATTGACTTGTTGGATATGGTCAATACAGGCTAGTACCATAGTATAGACTACATCCTAAGACTTAGGTCACAATGAAAGGGATGGCATATGTGTCACTGAGAGCTTCATCTCTCGCGATGTGTTGACATGTGGACTGTTTAATGGAATATCATACTACGTCTTTAGAGTTTGTGTCACAGGATGCACTGGTATGTTTTCTTTGATTGGTTGAATGTAACAAAGCTGGTGATTGACATACAATGATCTCTTTAGAATTAACCAACTATCTCCGCTGTAAGTTTGTCACTTATGCAATAGACCTGTACAGTGCAAACATGACTTATGGAAAAGTGACAACAGACCCGTGGGAGTAAGGGGACTGTCATTAGTAAATGACACACATTGACATTGTGGGTCAATGGAAAGATGTACCAGGCCAGGGAGATACCTCACTCACAATTCCAAATGTAGTCTATGTAAAAGCATTGAGACCTACTATTGATATTGAGTCTAACGAAGACTAATTTTGGGAACATCCAGGGATCTGCAGGTCTACAGGGAGATTACCCTGTGCAGCAGTTGTATTGCCACAGTAACTCTGCCCCAGCCTGGGTCATCGCCCATAATGGGAAAAACTCTTTGTCAGGCCTTGGTCTCTGAAGCTGAGCATTCTGAACCCACATGAACATCACATTTCCATCCTTTTAATACTTAAAAGTATATCTTGTGCCCATCCAGTATGTGAGCTCAAGATTGTGTGGCACTCTGAATGGGTCAGTGAGGGTTAGCTAGCTCTCAGACAGCAGTCTGGCAAGGCCTGATTTGGGTTGAGTGATATGTGGGACTGTACACATAGCTAACATCATCCTCAACTGCTTCTAACAGTATACATACACAGCTCATGCTGTAATGCAAATACATTTATTTTCTCCTTTACCATTATCTGATCATCAAATATATCAGAGGTACCTTGAAAAGTATACTTGCATAGATAAGTGAAGGCAACACAAGGAGGATCTAGGGCTTATGCCACGTCACAAAACACCATGGTGATTTTAAATACAAAAAGTATAGGGCTCCACAATTCATTACATTTTTATCCTTTGTATGGACCACAGAATGTAACTACAGTAATCTAAAAATCTCTCTAGAACCCAAAGGCACATTGTAGCCTGACAGAAAGGAAAGGATGGTGTTGAACAGAGTATAATATGTATATGAGATAGATACCTGTTCCTATGGAGACCCAGAGCTGACCATAGAGGGTAACCAACCAGTTTTTCCAGCTTCTCTGGAGAGATGGCAGGGGCCCTCCCACCTGCATTGCCTGGCATGATTGATCCCAGAGGTGACAGACAGCAGCTAAAGTGGAGGAGGTGTTTATGGCAGCAGTGTCAGGAGGCAAGTGAGTTATTTTTCAAACCACAGCGTACATGTATGCCACATACTCAGTCACCAGCGTAGGCAGGCACAGCCATTGGCCCACGACTGTCACAGTCAACAATGTTAGCCTATGGCTGTGTAAGCCATGGATGAAACTGCCCGCAGCACTGTTGTTTTCTACCAGCGGTGGCAGATTTCTAAAGTCCAATATACGAGGTCAAACATCTGCCATTTTAGTGGTTGAAACTACAGTTGGTGACTGTTAAATGTGACACCAGCACCACAAATGTGTTGTAACATGTTTACATATGTATTCCTCCATTGATTTGTAATATCCTTTACACAATTATCAGTGTAGTGGTTTACTGGGCATAAATGCCATAAAACCATTGTGCACTGTACACTGCCAGTGACGGTATTTTTGGAGAACAAAACAAACTTTACAATATTAAGGTGCTCATGAGAAAACATTTAGGTGTATAATCTGTACATATATGTTGTAAACAAATGTATAGACCATTGTGGGAATTATGGGTGGACTTTGGATAGGAGACAATTGCTATGTGAAATATGTGTAATACTTTTTGAGACATTTACATTTAGTCACATGACTTTTGACCTACTCATCATATATGTTACTCTTGACACTGACCAATGTTCCAGTTTATTGGATTCCACAAATAGGTACCCTGGGAGAGGGAAGAAATGACAACCTCCATCGTACTGCCCATTGTCAGACCTTCAGACTAAGGAAGAAAGGGACGTTATAAAGAGATTTTGTCTGAATAGGCAAACAACACAGGATTTATCATTAGTTGGAGCCTGATCTCATGCCTCAAAACACTAATCCAACATGTATCCCACCAATTGTGAGACGTATGGCAGAATTGCATTTTCTGGTCACAGAATCCTTTCAATATACAGTGGCTGTATCTGGTGGTATGTCACAACCAATGTTCAGTAGTGTATTAAGAGATGTGCTTTCAGCAATGATGAAACACATTGACAGCTATATGAGGGTCCCCAGACGTGAGGATCTAGCCAATTTGAAGGTTAACTTCTTTGGATTAGGTCGCCTCCCACATGTAGCTGGAGCCATTGATGGCACCCATATTGCATTAGTACCACCGCAAGTCAGTGAACATGTTTATCGAAAGAGTAAGCACTTCCATTCTATCAAGGTGCAAGTTGTCTGCTGGTCAGATTTGTATATTTCAAACATATGTGCCGGTTTCCAGTTTCTGCCCATGATTCCTTCACACTGTGGAACAGCACCATACCCCAGCTGATGTCACAACTGCAACCAGAGAGGGCCTGGCTTGTTGGTAAAATCTGTCCTACCTTTGTGTGTGCAATGTCAAGATCGCATTGACAGCTTCTTCTCTTGAATGTAAATATGTTATGAGATGTCAAGACTTTGACTATTCAATCAACTTTTATTGTGATCATGTGAGGAATATGTTTATTGACAATGTTAGTAAGCTGAAGCCCTGTGAAATTCTGCCAAAGGGTATTTGGTGAGGACGGTTTTGAGACATGCTCATTTTGTCAATGTTTCTTTGTCTAGGTTAGATTTTTGTCATGGACTCCGTTCTCCAGAAGTTTGCTATGTGAATTGTGTCTTATGTATGGCTTCATAGGTAATCTCTTTGTTTTGATGTTTTTTAGGTACCTTCACTGTGGCATCTTCATTTGGACATTTCAGAGTTGTGACGTTAGCAGGTATATGATGGTGTTGGGACATATGAAGTGGACATGGATTGTTCCTAGGAATGTATGTCACAGACTTTGGGTGTACAAAACCTGTACTGAGACAGCTGCACAGTGATAGGGTATAAGTTAAGGAGACACCATTGAACTTGTTCCTTGTTGTGTGGTGGCCATAACCCATAATGCATTATGTTTGTCATCATGTGCTCAGGCATTAAGTAGTTGTAGGCTCAAATCATGTTAGTTTCCCTTCTCATTGGCTAACTACTCATTTTGTATGAACTGTATGTACTGTTGATGTGTTGCATCATTGCAGGCCAAAGTGCTTGTGTTACATCCCTGATGTTTCCTTGTTACATACCACCACATTAGGAAGCAATGGATTATAATGCCCCTGTGATCAGATACTGTTGTACAGCTATCTATCTGTCTTTCTTTAAATGATGTAGGATTCTTTTTGTGAGATAGGCAGTGTAGCTCAAGCTGATGACATCGCCCAATTTCATCTTTGCCTATTCTACAGGACATTGTCAAATATATTTCTCCTTCCATGTTGTTGAGGTCTGTACCTGTAAATGTGATCAATTACACAGGATAATTGAGTCATGTATGATTTGCTATGTTTCTGATATCTTGCCAGCCTATGATTGAAACAATGTAATAAAAATGTGATAGACAAAACACGTATATGTATGTGTTGGTGTGACATTTTTATGATCCTGAGCCAAACATTGTCTACATGCTACATATCCATGCTTACACAAGTAGCTTGTTTTGTCATCGTATTGTTCACATGGTATTACATATCTGAATTACTAAATGTGAAATTTACTACAGCAGACAATTAGTTTGTGACTTTTGAATTTATTAAAGTGATAAAGGTGAAGACATACTTAGTGCAAAAACAAACATGAAAACAATAATCACTCATGGTGCATGAAACCATAGTTGTAGATGCCAAATTATCTGAAATCCAAAGCCCAGATTACTCCACCTATCAGAAATGGAAAAGTGTCCAGAAGCAATCCACAGAGTGAATGTGTGACACACAATGGAGGTCCTCACTTGCAAGATGGGGTGGGCCCCTCTGCTGCAGAGTCAGGAGTGTCTGAAGCTGTTTCTTCCTCTCCCAAGGCATCCCTTCCTCTGGCTGCCACAGACATAGATGGGCTTGATGTAGTTGCATTACAGGAAGAGGCACATGGTGGTGAAAAGCCCTGCTTAGGGTTGTATGGATATCCATCAGCACCCCTGTTAGGGAGCCCATGTTAGAGTTATGGGCCTCCATTTGTGGGTACATGTCCCTCTGCAGATGCTTCATTTCCCAGAGTTTGGTAAGTACTCAGCACATCATGTTTTGGGACTCCTGATACACACCCAAGATTTGGATGATGGTGCCCTGGGTGCGAGTGGCCCCAGTGGCCTCACTCTGCTGGCCCACAGTATCTCTCCTACAGACCCAATCCCACAAGCCTATGCCCTTGGCCCAGGGCACCCACTCCAACTGGGTCCTGGATCCTCTCTGTCAGAGCTGGTGATTTGCATTTCAGGATCCAGGAGTGGGGGGTACAAGATTGGGCGAACTGTGCTAGGTACCTAGATTGGGTGGACTGGTGTTGGCTGAGATGGGGTGGGAGGTGTTGGTGTGGACAGTGAAACTTACTGTTGCCATCTGCCCAGGCTGACTAGATATGCCAGGTCTGTCATCCATGTCTACATGTCCAGGAGTGTTGTCATCACTGAGGGCTTTATCTAGTGCAGTGGGAGTCTGTTCGGTGGACAATTTCTACCCAAGTGCTGTGCCAGGTCGACCTGTTGTGAAATAGAGAACATTGTTATTGGTGGAAGTGTGGATTCTACATTCAAGTGTTTTGTGCCACAGTAAATAGCGACATAGGAACATTTTAATAGGTAGGATTTCCTATTGTGATATATTTCCATGATATTGAACTTTTTAACAAGACATTTGTACAATAGAGGTTGAAAACATATAGAATTGAGCAGATCATTAGATGTGCTGAATAGTTGCATTTTAGATTAAGGAATGAACATGGCCTCTAACAAACATTTAAGTCAACACAGTGGAGAAGTAACATGTGTAGTTGACCGTTCCAATGTCTAGTTGTGTACGATACAGGCTAACACACAACTCTATTGTATATGTAGCATTAGTCATTATGTGAGCAGTGCAGAGTCAATGGGTTCCCTGCAGCTATCAAACAGCTGAACCAGCTTAATGCCTTACAAATAATTGATGTACACACTTGGTAGGGTGTAACTCATACTATCAATAGCTTCAGTTAAGGAGACCAGGACCACATCAAGCTAAGTAGAAAGGCATGTCTCTAAGTAGAGCATTATGGTAGTCATTACAACCCTGGCGGACGGTGTTAAAGGTACAGTAATACCGCAAACAGGCCGACAGACAAAAAAATGGAATTATGACCCTGGCGGAAACCGCCAACTAAGACAGCCACTTTAACACACCGCCTGCCACGGCGGTACAGACAAGCAGCGCCGCGGTTACCGCCAACACACAGGCGGGAGACAATGTACCGCCCACACTATTACAACCCGCCAATCCGCCACCTTTTCCGGGGCGGATTCACTGTGGATAAAAACACAGCGGAAACTGCTTTTGCAATGGGAAAACGCTCACCTTAACACATCCCACGAGGAAGGAGGACACCATGGAGGCCGAATTACAAATCCTACCTGCCCTTCTCTTTCTACTCATCTATGACCAACAGCTACGTAGGCACAGAAGACACCGGTGAGTACTGCACCTACGACACGGGGGAGGAGGGAGGCAAAAGTTAGGGGGACACCCACCAAACACCCCCACCCCCACCCTCGCATAGTACAACATACACACCAATGCAGTCACAAAAATCACAGTAACAACCCACAATCCCCCCGGAAGAATGAAAAGACAATGCGAAATTCGGGCAAATATTGTAATGTGCCAATATACATGTCATAAAAAAATATACAGATATATAACTCAAAATCACTCTTATTTACACATACAATCCGAGAAGTAGTGCAGATATGTACACAACAATGTCCGTGCACCAACAGTCCAAAAATGCATGGGCGAGGCCCACAATAGATACTTGACCAAAATCGGAGAGAACACTGCCGGGGCATCAGATAGAAACACTACAGGCACCTCAGGGGGAAGGGAATGGGGGGCACCTCAGCCAGATGAATGCGAAGCCAGATCCACGACGGGGCTCCATGCAGAGTGCAAAGCCACAGTCTCTCAAGTCACTACAGTGGGTGGTTTGCCCACTGTTCAATCCTGGGGAGTGCAAAGCCACAGTCTCTCAAGTCTCTACAGTGGGTGGATTGCCCACTGTTCAATCCTGGGGAGTGTAAAGCCACAGTCTCTCAAGTCTCTACAGTGGGTGGATTGCCCACTGTTCAATCCTGGGGAGTGCAAAGCCACAGTCTCTCAAGTCTCTACAGTGGGTGGATTGCCCACTGTGCCATCCTGGGGAGTGCAAAGCTACAGTCTCTCAAGTAGATGCAGTTCTCTACTGGTACTGGGTGGGACTGGTGCCCAGACTGGATGAGTCTCCCCGTGAAAATTCATGTCTTGTCACTGTCTCAGCTGCACATGGGATAAGGGGCCTGATGTGGCGGCCTCTTCATTCCTACACGGTGCATGCCCTGTTCAGCGGTGCTTTGCCATGGCGGTCTTTGCCCTGTTCAGAAGTTCTTTGACATGGCGGTCTATGGACTTTTCAGCGGTGCTTTGCCATGGCGGGTCTGGACTGTTCAGCGGTGCTTTGCCATGGCGGTCTTTGCCCTGTTCAGCGGTGCTTTGACATGGCGGTCTATGGACTGTTCAGTGGTTCCTTGCCATGGCGGGTCTGGACTGTTCAGCGGTGCTTTGCCATGGCGGTCTTTGCCCTGTTCAGCGGTGCTTTGACATGGCGGTCTATGGACTGTTCAGCGGTGCTTTGCCATGGCGGGTCTGGACTGTTCAGCAGTGCTTTGACATGGCGGTCTATGGACTGTTCAGCGGTGCTTTGCCATGGCGGTCTATGGACTGTTCAGCGGTGCTTTGCCATGGCGGGTCTGATACGGACATTGGTGTGTTGCATGACGATCTCTACACTGGGCATTGGTGTGTGGCATGACGATCTCTACACTGGGCATTGGTGTGTGGCATGACGATCTCTACAATGGGCATTGGTGTGTGGCATGACGTTCCATCATTGCCCAGCGGGGCTGTGGCAGCCGGGCCCCTCCTGGGCTGTGACTCCGGCGGTGGTTTCTGGACCAGTGACGATACTTGGGCCCTCCTGGGCTGTGACTCTGGCGGTGGCGGTGGTCTCCTGACCAGTCACAATACTTGTGCCCTCCTGGGCTGTGACTCCAGCGGTGGCGGTGTTCTCTGGACCAGTGAAGACGGTGCTGGCGGTTGTGTCTGGCCCGCCGGAAATGATGGCGCACTTCTCCACCGTGACACTCACAACAGGCTGGGCAGACTTCCTCTGGCCCTTACCCACCTTTGTTGGAGTTACAGCTGACTGACCAATCGCCTTCGAACCCATGTCACTTGTTGTCCCACCAGGAGTCTTAAGACGGTCCCGTCGTCCACTCTCCAATTTCAGAGCCTTTACAGGGGGCTGCCAGTGCCTTGGCTCCGGGTCCTACTGCCTGCCCTAGTGGACGGTGCACTCCAAAAACCTGGAACACGCACCACTGGTACTGGAGGCTTTTTGGCTGAGGCGCTACGACAGGACTGATGAATTGGAGGGGGGGGGCAAAAAGGTCAATTTGACATAGGGACAGTTTCTGACGGACACTGGGATGGGTAGCTGGAGGGGGTCTGGGAGTGGAGGAAGAGGAGGTGGTTGTAGGAGGTGTCACTTTAGGCGTTTTGGGTGCAGGTGCAGGTACTGGAGGCTGTCGTGAGGTGGATGGATGTTGGGTGAGTGATTGCCGGCATTTGTGTACTTTGGGAAGGAGCGTTACAGACACACTGGGAGAGGACACAGGAGACGTGTAAATGGCAGTGGAGGTGGTGAGTGCAGGTGAGCGGCTTGTGGTGCTGGGTGTCCTTGTGCGAGTCCTAGTGCCTGTAGATGTGGTGCATGCAGGTGTGTGTGTAGACGAGACTGGGAGGGAGGAGGGAGAAGAGGAGGAGGGGGACGCAGTGGAGACAGTGGATGTTGCTGTTTCTGTATGTGGGTGAGGCTTGCGTGAGTGCCTGTGGTGTGTCTGGTGCCTATGTTTGCTTGAGCTACTATTGCGTGTTGACTTGTGTGCATGCTGGTCTGTAGGTGTGCTTGGGATGGGCTGGGGTACAGGGGATTGGGTCTGGGTGGAGGAAGTTGGAGGGGGGAGGCTGGACACAGGGACAATGGCTGCCATCAGTGCTGAAGCCAGAGATTGCAGGGTTCGCTGAAGGGCAGCCTGACCAGAATGAATGCCCTCCAGAAATGCATTACCGTGTTCCAACTCCCTTTCTACACCCTGGATGGCATTCACAATGGTAGACTGCCCAACAGTGAGTGACCTGAGGAGGTCAATGGCCTCCTCACTGAGGGCAGCAGGGGTGACTGGGGCAGGGCCTGAGGTGACTGGGGCGAAGGTGATGCCCACCCTCCTGGGTGAGTGGGCACGGGGCGAACGCTGAGGGGCTGCTGGGAGGGCGGTGCTGGTAGGGGAGGTGGCGGCTGTACCTGTAGAATGGGGCGCACAGATGGTGCCGCCACCACAGGGGAGCTCCCATCGGCGGACGAGTCTGTGTCGCTGGTTGGTGATCCGGTGGCCGACGTGAAGCTCCCCTCGCCCTCCGTCCCACTGGTGCATTCAGAGTCTGTGGTGTGGCCCTCCATGGCCATGTGGGATGCAGTTCCCTCGTGCTCCAGTGCCACTGTACCTCCGCCTGATGATGCTGATGTACAAAAGGACAGGGAGAGCAGGAAAAAGGGGGGAGACAGAAGAAAGAGACTTTTAGTGCATGGCATTCCGCTACCGTTGGCGGACAAGACAGACGCAGCAGCCCCCTGCATTACGCCGTGCTCCTGACCTCTGCACATCCAATATCTGGGATGTGGCCTATATGGCAATGGTGGACATCTGCGCACATGGATGCCGCAGGGGCAACTATACCTCAACTTGGCACTCTGCTGAGGTGGGGTTGAGTGCCACATGGCCTACATTACGGAGGGGCCTTGCCTACCGAATTCGCCCTGGCCTAGGGACACCCACAGCCCACCTCCCCCACCCAGACCCCTCCACTGCAAGCAGAGTCCGCAGAATGAGGTTGTACTCACCCCCTTGTGTGTGCTGTGATGCCCTCAAGCGCCCATCCAACTCCGGGTAGGCCACCGCCAGGATTTGGAACATCAGGGGGTTCATGGTGCAACGGGCACCCCTCCCACGTTGGGAGGCCATCCCCAGCTGAGCCTCCGCCGTCTTCTTGCTGCAGCGGCGAATGTCCTCCCATCTCTTACGGCAGTGGGTGCCCCGTCTCTGGTGGGCCCCCAGGGTCCGGACCTCCTTGGCGATGGCACGCCAGATGTCCCTCTTCTGGTGGGCGTTGACCTACATGACATGCACAAGGGAAGAGGAACAGTCATTACCAACTGCACCGTCAATGTGAGTGGCCCCCTCCCTACTCTGGCCATGTGGCCCATTCATTCCCATTCATTAATGTTGTATGAACTCTGCCCCCTTCCCTCTTCCACCCAGCCCTCTCCACCCAGGCCTAGCCCATACAACGTGCTCCCTGTGTACTAACCTGTTGGTCTGGAGGGCCGTAGAGTAGCATGTACTGGGGGAGGACCCCATCCACAAGTTTCTCCAACTCCTGTGCAGTGAAGGCAGGGGCCCTTTCCCCAGACGCAGCAGCCATCGTCGCTTCCAGACCGAGGTCACAGCAGCACTAGCAGTGTAGGTGCTCTCCTGTCGAAGGTCAGGTATCTAGTGATTGAACAGATAGAAAATGGCGGTGACATCCGCGGCGGTGACGTCCGTGGTGGTGTGCATCATCACCGCCAGCGCACCTGTTCATTGGCTCCTGGGACCCATAGGGTCCAATGTTAACCTACCGCGACGGTGTGCAACGCCAGCGCAGTTACCCCACAATCCCATTGTCTCAGTTTAGAGGTCAGACAGCCGCCATTTCAGGGGCCCACATGGCTTCATTTACTACTGTGTCACACATAGGTAGGCCTACACTCAACACACATACAGGAAGGGTTTTGTGTCTGGTGTAGTCTTGTGTGTAACTGTGGGTACATACCTGGAGGAATAGTGACTGGTTCTTCGCTGTTGTCCTTCGTAGGCACCGTCAGCTGGGACATTTGAGGAGATGGTGGAATCCTCCGGTGTACAGACCACTGGTGGACCTGTTGACAATGGAAGAAAGACATGTCATCGTCACCTACAGGTTTGACCGGGCCACTAACCAGGAACTATGTACCCAGTTGGAGCCAGACCTGATGTCACCAATCCGCCATCCGACTGGAATCCCCCCTGACGTGCAGGTGCTGTCAGTGCTCCATTTCCTTGCAAGTGGGTCATCTCAGACTACAGTGGCCATGGCATCAGGGATGTCCCAGCCTATGTTTTCCAACGTCTTGTCCAGAGTGTTGTCTGCCCTGCTGAAACACGTAAGGAGATACATCATATTCCCTCAGGTGGAGGATTTGCCTACAGTGAAAGGTGACTTCTATGCCCTTGGACATATCCCCAACGTCATAGGTGCCATTGATGGGACCCATGTAGCTCTGGTCCCCCCCGCAGGAGTGAACAGGTGTACAGGAACAGGAAGAGTTATCATTCAATGAATGTCCAGATGGTCTGTTTGGCAGACCGGTACATCTCCCAGGTAAATGCTATGTTCCCTGGCTCTGTGCATGATGCCTACATCCTGTGCAATAGCAGCATCCCTGATATGAGGGGTCAACTCCAGAGGCACCGTGTATGGCTATTGGGGGACTCTGGTTACCCCAACCTTTCCTGGATATTGACCCCAGTGGGGAATCCCAGGACCAGGGCAGAGGAACGATGCAATGATGCCCATGGGCGGACTAGGAGGGTTATCGAACGCACCTTCGGCCTTCTTAAGGCCAGGTTCAGGTGCCTCCATATGACAGGTGGATCCCTATTCTACTCACCGAAGAAGGTGTGCGATATCATCGTCGCCTGCTCCATGCTCCATAATTTGGCATTGCGACGCCAGGTGCCTTTTCTGCAGGAGGATGATCCAGATGACGGTGTTGTGGCAGCTGTGGAGCCTGTGGACAGTGATGAGGATGAAGCTGAGGAAGAAGAAAACGACAACAGGGAGTCAGTCATACATAGCAATCCACCCACTGTAGAGACTTGAGAGACTGTGGCTTTGCACTCCCCAGGATTAACTTTCACACGTCTACCTCTATCCTGTACCTCCATTTCACTCACTATTTGTTAATTGAGTTGTACCCTTCCATTTCAGTTTCACAAGTGTGGTAACCTACGTGTCAACTGCTTGCATCCTTGAAGGGCTTGTGATGTGTGACATTGGTATGTTAGCCTTACAATGGGTAACCCATTATGACCCTGTAATTGATAATACAAAGTTCCAAATCATAGACTGACTCCAGTTTTTTTTAGTGTTTCAAGGGTGTTTATTTAAGTGCTCAAAAAATGAAGGGGGGTTGTAAAATGCGGATGGGTGATGGTGGAGGAATGTCCATGGCAGAGTCCAGTCTATTTGTCTCACAGGTGCACTGCCCATCTGGGCATTGGAAGTGGAGCTGGGGCAGTTCCAATCTGGACAGGGTGACAAAGTGGGACAGTGGGGAGACAATCAGGGTGGTCTTATTTCCTGGCGGGGGTCTTGCCATCTTGCTCTGTCCTGTTCCTGGATCTCAGGGCACGCTTGCGTGGTGGTTGTCCATCTGCAGGGTGTGGGGTGCTGGTGTGGTGGTCCTGTGGCAGGGCGTCCTGTCCACTAGCGCCGGCAGAGGTGCTGGGCAGTTCATCGTCGTGGCTAGTGTCAGGGGCCCCTTGGAGTGCCACGGTGTCCCTCAAGGTTTTTTGAATGTCTGTCAACACCCCTACGATGGTGCCCAGAGCGGAGCCGATGGTCCTGAGCTCCTCCTTGAACCCCAAATACTGGTCCTCCTGCAGATGCAGGGTCTCCTGCAACTTGTCCAGGACCGTCGCCATCGTCTCCTGGGAATGGTGGTAGACTCCCATGATGGAGGCGAGGGCCTCGTGGAGAGTTGGCCTCCCTCTGTCGCACAACAGCCCTCCCAGTTCCCCTGTGTTCCTGGGCCTCCGTCCCGTGCACCGTGTGCCCACTACCACTGCCCCCAGGTCCCTGTTGTTGTTGGGGTGGTGGGTTAGCCTGAAAGAAAAACAAAAGTATGTGGAAAGTGTTAAATGGGATGGGAAAAAAAGACTGCCTTACCTCAGAAAAATAAAACAATGAATTGTGGCTTCTGTCTTGCTGTGTAGAGTGGAGAGGCAAAGGATCATGCTCTGGGATGGGGTGTGTTTTATAGTGTGATTTGCAGGTGTGTCTACTTGGCCAATTGATGCCAGCTGTGTTGTTTTTTAATCCATCCAATGGGTGCTGTTCTGGTGCTTTGTTGAGAGTGTACCGCACCGGCCTACCGCCATCAGGAAACCTCCACAAGGCGATGCTAGTACAACTGTATTTTCAAAATCGGTTTGGCCGTTAGCTGCGGTCCTGATAGCTATTGAGTATGCACTGCCAGAATTGCAGCCTGCCATGTCGCTGGTGGTCACCACTCTGTCGACGTGGTCAGCAGTTCAGCCCACATGCATCATAATACAGCGGACAGGCTCAAAGGCTCAACAGTCTTCTTGGGAACGACTGCCAAACTCATAATCAGGCCCTTAGATTGAAGTGGGAATAATAAATATCACCCTCTTAGTGTCCAAAACCTATCCTAAAATGGCTTAGATGGCTGCATGAATAGTAAATGCTACCCCTTTAATGTCCAACACCTTCCCCTAAATAGGTTGGACTGGGTTTGGGAATACTAAGTGCCACTGATTTAGTGCCCAACACTAGTCCCAAAATGGCTTAGTTTGGAGTGGGAATAGTAAATGTCACCCCTTTAGTGCAACACCTTCCCCTAAATTCTTTAGATTGGAGAGGGAATGCTAAATTTTGACACTTTAGCATCCCACACCTTTTCTTAAATGGCATGACACCTAATTCAGAAGAGGGCCCTGCAGTCACAGTGGAGGAGTTGCAGTCACGGCAGGGGCCCCAACTGTTGTGACAGGGGTAGCACACTCATGGCAGGGCCTCCACAATGGAAAACTACTGTATGGTGCGGGACCCCTGCTGTGACTGCAGGCCCATTTCTGAATTGGGGCCTTATGGCCTCATGACAAGTTTGGCAGTCACATGTGGGACCTCAAAACTAACTGGAAGGACGCCACCACCATGGCGGTGACATCCCCACCATGCATATTACAATGTGCGTGCCTGGCTGACCGGTGGGAACATTGCTGAGTTCAGCTCTGCCATGGCTGATTACAAGCCCGACCACTGTTACCCGTTCAGGTTCTGTGATCCTGGCAGGGACGGTGGTCTTTAGGTGGGTCTGCCAGCCTAAGTCTTAATTGGGCAGTCAGACCACCTGGAGTGTGGCAGTCTGACCGTCAACGCAACTGTTTTGGTCCTCGGACTTCTACACTCGTAATGAGGCCCTTAGACACAGAGTGCAGATAGTATTTTCAGTATTTTTAAAGTAGAATATAATGGTTAAAGTGGTGGAAGTGGATTTCTATTTTGTAACATTTCTGGTTAAAGTGTAGGTATTAGATGTAGACATTTTCACATACATTATTATTAACTTTTTTTACAAAGGAAATTACAGGACGCAGTTTATGATTTGTATTTCCATTTTATAGAACTTATATGTTTACATTGTTTAAATGCATATATATGTTGTACTATAAATTTTTAACAAATGTTTTTTATACATGATTGAAATACAAAACGTTATTTTTGTCTTTTAAACATTATTTGACATTTTGCATTTTTACAATATTTTTGGGAAAACATAAAACTTTTTTTTAAACACATTTTTTTCAAGATACATTTTTTCAAATACATTTTTATATATTATTTTAAGTATATTATAAATATATATTATTATGTTTGTTTTTATGGTATTATTTATTGTATGCTTTACATAACTGTTTATGCTTACATTAAACATTTATTAACATTTTTGATATTTTTCAGAACATTTTCAAACTTTTTTATAAAATGATTTAACAATGTTTGTTTAAAGTTTATTGTTTTCTATTAATAGTTCTTTTTTTTGTTTTCATTTAGTGGTAATGTTTTTTACTGCTAAGTGTTCTTTTGAAGGCTAGCCTTGTCAAATTATTGGTCTGGTTACATGGGATTAAGTCACTATTATCTGCTGCAGAGTGTTGGATGAGGGAATACCTTTATTAAGTCTTTTTTTATAAGGATTTGGAGGTGGGAGGGATGTTATTGCCAAACTAGTTATTGGTATTTGTAGTGTTGATTTTTTTACTTTTTGGGTTTTTTAATGAGAGTTTTTTTGTGTGGTAGTGTTCTGTCTTCGGTGTAGTTAGAATTTGGTAGTAGTTTCAAGTTAATTTCAATAATGTTATGATTATTTTTTGTAATACTTGCAATGTTTATGTTGTATTTAAAAGTGGTGTTTTCTGTGGGTAGGTGTTGATTTTTTTTTTTGCACGTTTACTGATCCAAAATTATTTGATAGACGTGTGGATTTTCAACATGGCAGGCCATGCCTGTGCCCATAGTGTGTGGTGTGAGGTTGAGTAATGCCCCACATAGAGCTCCCTATCTGTTAGGCAGTTTGTCGCCTCAGTCCACATTTCCCAGGGCAGCACATGAACAGAGAGGATGGAGGTGGGTCCTGCAGGGTTCGGGGAGTAGGAGGGAGTTTGATTGTCCTGTGTGGCCAAGGGGCCTTCCACCAATTGTAAGGACATGTTTCAAGCTTACCCACACATTTGCCTAGGACTGAGTATCCAACTTGTGTGGTGAGATGTAGTCTTTATTGAGGGAGTTGTACTGTACAACCGGTGATACACTGTGGGGTGGTGTAGACTCTGCGTACGATGCAATATACTCCCTTTTGCAAATTGGATGAGGATTGTAAAAAGCATCAATGACGTCTGTTTGCAAATAAAAAAAATGGATGTGTGGATTTTCCCTTTCTTTACGTCAGTAAAGAAAAATATTTTAATTTCTAGCAAACCAATATTTTTATTTTTATTTGATTTTCAGGTTTCTCTGAGAGTTTTATTTTAGGTTTTTATGGTTCCTTATGACGTTGGATTGCTTCGTTGGATTGAATTTGGATCTATTTTATTTTTTTCATTTTTGTGGCTTTTTTCGACTTAATTTTTCCATTTTTGGTGGATTATATTTTCACAACACAGGTATGGATAAATATCTGCAGCTACAGATTTGAACATTTTATTTGATTAATTGTTTGTGTGTGGGGAAATGTTTTAGTTTATTATTTATGTATTTTCTGTAATTATGAATTATTTTCCATTTCAATGTGTTGCGTTTTGTGGTTCAGTTTGTGTTTATTCAATGTGCTTTGTGATAGTTGATGTGTTGATTTTTTAATTAATTAGTAAACATGTTATTTGTATGTGTCAGTCTATTTTTCTATTTTATTTATATGTTATCTTATTTTAATTAATGTGTAAAATATTTGTGAATTATTTTTAAATATCTTAATTATATTGGTTTGTCTTTGTTAAGGTTTAGTGATTTCTGTGTATGTACTTTGGTATAGTGATTTTGCTGTTGTTTCTGAGTAGTGTAATCATTTATTGTTTATTAAGATTCTAACTTTACATTGTAGCGTGTCATGCAGTCTTCTGGTTTGTTTGCCTATTTTAGGTTTAGTTTGGGTTACTGATTGCTCGATTGTTAGTGGCTAATAGCTTTGTTCTTTTTGTAGGGCTTCTATGAATTTGTAATGTGTTCGGTTTTCCCTAGGGTGGCTTGAAAAGCACTGCGCCATCTTTTTGGTGTGTTGTTGGTTTTGCCTTCTTGAACCTTGCTCCTGCCAAGACATTCTACTATGGTATCTGGAATTTGGGTTGATGTCCAGGATGAGCAGTGCAGTCTGCCAACCCAAGTGGCTTCCACATAGTCCATTAGGCGACTTAGGGCCTGATTTAGATGATGGAGGACGAGTTACTTTGTCACAAAGACAACGGATAGCCCATCAGCTGAAATCTACATCCCATAGGATATTATTGGATTCAGATTTCTGTGGACGAGATATCCGTCACTATTGCGATGGAGTAACTCATCCGCCAGTATCTACATCAGGCCCATATTTTGTGTTCATTTTGTTGGTAGAATGGGCTTTTTTTATGAAGGTTGTAGTGGTTAGCTACCCCTGCTGCAGAGACATAGGCCAGTGTAAGCATTTTTTTTTTTGTTATTTCAAAGGCACATTGACTGTTTGTTGCATATTCTACACTTATTGCAGAATGTTGGAGATGTCTCCAAATGCATTGATTGAAATGATAGTATCATCTTTGTGTGCATGTGTAGGGGTATAGTTGCATTATTGTTTGGATCATAGCTTGTTCCGAGATGAATATTTTTAGGGAGAAGTTGTTGTAATTTGAATCTAGTTTAATAGTTCAAGTTGTTGTAATTTGAATCTTGTTTAATAGTTCATAGTAATTGTTACTTTGTTTATTAGGCAGAAAGGTGTATATGAAGGGTATATTTGTGTTTGTTTTGATATTCATCATGTGTGATGTATATCTAAGTGAATGCTTTAGGGCAGTGGTTCCCAACCTGTGGTCCAGGGACCCCTGGGGGTCCGTGAAGCCTTTTTAGGGGGTCCACGACTGCTTAGAATATTAAAAAATATTAAAACATATTGACAAATTAGGTCCCAAACGTCCAGTAATGACTCAGTGGGGGGTCCCTGGGTTCAATTAATGATAAAGTGGGGGTCCACAGAAGTCAAAAGGTTGGGAACCACTGCTTTAGGGCATATTTTAAATGTTCCATCCATCGCCCATGTTTGAAATTGGATTAGTTTTAATAAGTTATGTGCTGTAGGAAAGATGCTGGTCCTTATTAAGTTTGTCATCTAGGAAGAAAGATTCATTATGATGTGTGGTGGTTAAATGTTCAGGAATTTGAATGCCTTCATATCTTCTAGGAGCTGGAGGAGTATCACTGGTGGCTTTTTTTGGCACTTGCTCTTAAGTGTTTCAAAATGGGGTTAGCTATTAGCTCACTTGTGATGTATTGATGGACGTCAGGGATTATGGGGCACATTTAAGAGCCACTAGCATCACCGAGGCGTCACTTTTTGTGGTGCTCCGTAGCACAGTGCCTTGTACTGTATTTACAAGGTGGCCTTATGAATATAGCTTCTTCACATGCAGCAATTTGCGTGGAAGGGATGTGCAATGGGTGTTGCTATGGGTGTCCCACAGCAACACCCTTTGCATTTTGACACTGCCCCAGATTTACAGGTTTACGTAAACCTGAGGCAACACCGAAATTTAACGCCACCCCAGGGGTGGCATTAGCATGGTGCAATGAGGAGAAATGCTTTAATTTCTCCTTGTTTTTTGCACTTTCTAGGTGTGCTACAGAATGAGCAAATCACCATTTAAGATTGATGTTGTGCAGGACGGTGTTCATTTCTGCATAAAAACAATCTTCCCCTCAACACAGCCAACCTTGCACTAATGTGCAAGGATTTCTGCATTGGTGCATGGCAGCAAATTTAGCACAGGCGAAGGGGAAACACAGCTGTGTGCCATATTCGAGCAAATACGGCACATCCCTTACATTTTGAAAATTACGGTGCGTGATGCTGCCAAATTTGGTGCAGCGATGCACACTGTCATTGCTCTGTTAAATCTGGCCCTATGATTAAAAAAGTTTAGTAGTGGGCTCTTGGGTACTAGTGTTTGCCTCTTCAAATCTTGTAGGACATGCCTTACTTTCAGTTCTGTGACAGTTTGGGGTTGTGTTCTCTCACATTAATAATATCATCATCTTTTGTAGTAGCCCTTCTATCACAAGCATTAGAGTAATATTTTGTATTTTTCCTAATTTACATTTTTGGTGCCTGTACTTTCTTTGTAAGTGTAGTTCATGTACAAGAGTAACTGTTTGTATTTCTGTGATGTGAAATATCTGGATCGTTCTATCATTATGTCTGAAAATATTTTTAAAATATAGTTAAATATATTTTTGGGAAATTGGCTTTACCTTCTCCTCACTTGTGGACACCTTCTGTGCAGCTCCTATCCTTAACATGCTCATAGAAGTACCCCAGTAGGTAGGCAGCACCACCATGACAATAAAGTGATGTGTCTCAATCCATATCATGGATCAGACTTCCGTCACCATCCCAAGGAAGACTCTACCCATAAGGACAGTAACCAAAAGAGGCCACTGACAACTGTCAGTGTCAAGAGCCAGGCCCCAGCCATCCACTTCCTCTTTTCCAGCCGTGGGCCTGGCATGGAGTTCCCTATCAGCTCCTATGGGTTATCTGACCTCTGAGGTTTCTCAGAGTGGGGGGCAACCACCCAGGTGTTTAGGCACCATACTTCCACTCTCCCTCCCACCAGTTCAGGAGTGGTGACCTGAGACTGACTTTGCAGGTTAGAATTGTACCCTGAGGCTGATCAGGGGACAAAGCTGAGTCCTCTCTCACACTACCCAACCATCTGGGCTTCCGTATCCTCCACTTGAGGTTTGGTACCTCTAGAAAACTGGACTGTCATGATGCCCTGAACGTCCAACCCTTCAAACTCTCCTGACACTGAGGGCAAATAATTCTCCAAAATGCAGTCCAATGGCATCTGAGGACTATGACTCTCCTAATGGTCATAGTCCCATCCCACTCCAGAGATAGTTGGCCCATAGCTCTCAGTTACCCTACTCACCTGACCTGTCTACTCCTCTGGAGAAACCAGCCTTTCCATGTCCATGGCCTTTCTGGCTCCAGTGCCCTTCAGAACAGTGACTGGGATCCCATTCACTTTCACCTGCTGGAAGTGACAACTCACCACTTGAGCATCTGAGTCTTTCTCCCAGCCAAGAGAGATCATGGCATGGTCTTTAACCTGCCCCTGATGACTACTTATACACTACGGCCCCTTTGGCCAGCCCTGTAGAGTTCCTATCAGTGGGTTGTTTCTTAGGATAGGCAGAGTCCCCTGCTTGTGTTCTAACTGAATGATCAAAACACTAAAGTTGGAAATGGGGCACCCTGTTCACCACCCACTAGAACTCCTCCCTGTTTCTCAGAAAGGAGATTGGAAACCCTTTCCCTCCCACCTTACTCTGGGACTTGACTGGGTCATCTTTAACCTCCCCTTCACTCTGCTGGGGGGGGAACCTGAACCACCCTTCTTGGGATCACTTCCAGGTACCTTATTGAACACTCTGGTACTGATCAATAGGTTTGCCTCCTTTGTGAGCTCTCTGGGGTCAGTGAGCTTGCTGTCAACCAGGTGCTGGTGCAGATCCACAAACCTGCACTGAATATGTAATCTCTCAATATCAGTTTAAACAACTCAGTAAAATCATCAACTTTACTCCCGACACCCAACCTGTCAGTGCTTTGCTGGTGTCATCCATAAAATCTACCCAATACTGGTTCTGCAACTTTTAGCTATCACTGAACCTAATGTGGTACTTTTTTCTGGACAGAGTCCAAATTCGTCGACAAAGATGGTTTCCATTGGGATGTACTTCATCTGTCCCCCCACCTCCAGAGTAAGCAAGGTATCCCTCCACACTGTAGGCATGTATTTCCAGAGTGATGATCCACATGACTCTTCTGGGACCCTGTGCATCTTAAGAGTCACCTCATAGGCAGAAACCACTTGTCTATGTCACCCCCTAACACATAGCTGTGCACTAGATCTTTAGGTATGTGAACTCTCTTTTCCCACTCAGACACTATGGTTATGCTGCCACCATTGATGCTAGAATCTGTTTATCTGGTTTTAAAGTCCAGCTCTCTGGGGCTCCTTTCATAAGCCAATCACTCTAAAGCTAGTTTCTCCTCCATCTTCCGTTTGGCTATTGGCAACTTAAACTCCATCTCTGCCTTTCCGCCTGCCAGCGTTTCTGAGGACAGACCATGCAAAGATACTCTCCTTCCCACACTGGCAGGAAGCTTCAACTCAGAAAATCAGTCACCCTTCTTTTGCAGTGTTGCATCTCAGGGCTGGTATTTCTGAAGTTCCAACTTCTTAGTGCTGGTCTTAATTTACAGTTCCCTTTGCTTACAGAACTGTTTGTATTCAACCACACTATAACTTTCCTGGTTGACCATCTCAAATTCCATTACTGCAGACATGGTCATAGACTGTCAGGTAGCAATGTAGGTTTGGAAAACCAAAAGCGCCAATTGATGGAAATTTAAATAAGCTTGAATTGGACCCAAAATATTGATCTGGGGTTTCAGTATAACTCAAAATCACTGTATGGCACTGCACAAACACATGTCCAAATCCTCAACGATGAACATCAGCGTTGGAAATTGGGTAACTGGTTGAGGTGGGTGAAACACAACTCAAGTAGCAACCACAATTTCTGGTATACTGAAGTCACAAGCAGAACCCAAATAATCATTTTCTTAATCCTATTGCAGCTTGTCATAAAGCATTCAGGCCTAATTCAGAGGCAACGTGGAAAGTATTTATGCAGCACTTCAAGCAGTAACAAAGTAAAAACACAACACAAGAAAAATCCCACACCAATGTAGAAAACTAGATTAACATTTAATACATTATTTCACAACCCACAACAACAAGAATCCAATCAGAAGAACCTGAGATCTGCATTTTCAAAGTTTTAAGTAAAAATAGTGCCTAGAAGCACTAAGCTCTAACTGCGGTTATCTGGCCATGCCTGACCAGGACAAAGTCATACGTTTAGGCCAACCACAATAGACTGCAGGGGCAGATATAGTGACCAAGCTGGGTCCATTGAACAAGAATACTGTAAATCCTGGATGTGAAGCATTGCAAGATCCTGTGCCAAGGACGCATTGCCCAGTGGAGGTTCAGCAGAGCTGCAAGGCTGTGATGCAGGGTCCTACATGGTTGTCAAGAATGTAGTCAACGTGGTGCCTGTGATGCTGAGTCCTGCATCAAAGATGCATCATGCACCTGTGATTCTGAAGCAGCTGCATGGCTGCGATACGGAGTCCTGTGTCATCAACGAGGAGGCCGTCAATGAGGGGCTGGCAATGTGAAGGCCTGCTTCAAAGATGTATCTAAGGTACAAAACATCCCTCTCCTACATCCTATCAAACGCAAAAAAACTTCTTAAAAAATAATAAAGACTCAGAATATGAATTTATTCACAATATCAAAAAATTTCAAACCTTTATTTCTATATTGAAGATGTGTCACACAGTGGCAGTTTGAAGGAGACTGTGGACTGTGATGCGAGGTCCTGCTTCTGGGATGCATCGCACAGCAGCAGTTCTGAAGCACAGATGCGTCGGTTCTGCCCACAGGACCACACCTGAGCTGGAAGAACACCTTCAGGCCCACTTCCAAGGGTCGAGACTGGGGTGGCACACTTGAATGGTAGGACTCACATCAGACAGGTGTTTGGTTTGCTGTGATTGGAGCCTTTTCTGTCTTGAAGTTCTTATCAGGAGCCAACCTGTTAGAAATGGGCTCTTTGGTTGGCAGTCAGGTTACCCCCTGTTCAAGCAAGGACCCTCACTCTAGTCAGGGTAAGTCACACACAATCCAAAGTATCCTGTGCCCACCCTCTGGTAGCTTGGCACTGAGCAGTCAGGCTTAGCTTAGAAGGCAATGTGTAAAGTATTTGTGCAATAAATCATGCATTAACACAGTATAGCACCACAAAAATACACCACACAGTGTTTAGAAAAATATATAATATTTATCTGATAAGATGTAGGTCAGAACGATTAAGATGAAATAAGTATATGTTGAAATATCACTGTAAAAATTACATAGTGTCTTTAGTCTCTTAAAAGCAACACATTTTTCTTGTAAGCACAAAGTACCTGGTTTGCATTCAAAGTCTCCGCAAGGAGCCACAGAGGAGGAGATGCGTGGAAAACAGGGAGGTGTGCGTCGATTTCTCGGGCCACACACAGCGATGCGTTGCCTATTTTTCACGTAGGGAAGGCTTTGCATTGATTTCCGGTGCTCAGTCTTGGATCCTCTCCGGGTTGCGGGGTTTTCGGACACCCCAGGGATGATGTGTTGAAATCTGGCGCTGGCAGGACGAAGTCACAGGGGCTGCGTCAATCTCTTGGGCGTTGCGCGGAAAGTCTATTGCACGCCAGCCGCTGCGTCGATTCCTCTCAGATAGTCGGGCTCCGTCATTTCGGCTTGGCTTTGCATCGATACAGTGGGCCGTGGGTCAAATTTCCAGTTGCTACACTGGTGCTGCATCGATCTTCTCCTTGCGAAGTCGGGCTGTGTCGTTCTGGCTCGATTTTCTCACCGCGATGCAGGCTGTGCATTGTTTCAGTGAGGCTGTGCATCGATTTTTGCTGCACGGGGAGTTCTTCTTGCAAGAATGAAGTCTTTTTGGTCCTGAGACTTCAGGGAACAGGCGGCAAGCTCTATCTAAGCCCTTAGAGAGCCCTTTTTCAGCACAGCCAGAGAGAAGGAAGGCAGCAGGACAACAGCAAGGCAACAGTCCTTCTCAGAAAGCAGTCAGGTGAGTCCTTTGTGCAGCCAGGCAGTTCTTCTTGGCAGGTTGCAGGTTCAGTTTCTTCTCCAGGAAGTGTCTGTGACAAGAGTGTCTTGTCAAGAAGTGTCTGAGTTGGTAGGGTCAGAGACCCTGCTTAAATACCCAAATGTGCCTTTGAAGTGGGGGATGCTTCAAAGAGTGGTTTAGAAGTGCACAAGGTCCCCTTTCAGTTCCATCCTGTCTGCCAGGGTCGCAGTAGGGGGTGTGTCAGTCCTTTGTGTGAGGGTAGGCTACTGTCCTTTGACATGTAAGTATCAGGCCCTCCACCCTCCCAGCCCAGGAAGACCCATTCAATATGCAGACATGTGCAATTGTGAGTGAGCATTCTGTGTTTGGGGTTGTCTGAGTGAATGCACAAGGGAGCTGTCAACTAAACCCAGCCAGACGTGGATTGTAAGGCACAGAAGTATTTAAGTGTAGAGAAATGCTCACTTTCTAAAAGTAGCATTTCTAAAATAGTAATATAAAATCCAACTTCACCATTTAGTAGGATTTTGTATCACCTTTCTGGCCATATTAAATATGACTTGGCTACTTCTTTCAGATCAGGATCTACCATTTAAACAGTATATGAGGGTAGCCCTAATGCTATCCTATGAAGGGAGCAGGCCTCACAGCAGTGTAAAACACATTTTTGAGTTTTACACTACCAGGACATATAGAACACACATGTTCATGTCCTGCCTTTTACCTACATAGCACCCTGCCCTATCGTCTACCTAGGGCCTACCTTAGGGGTGACTTATATGTAGAAAAAGAGGAGTTTAAGGCTTGGCAATTACTTTTAATTGCCAAGTTGAAGTGGCAGTGGAACTGCACACACAGGCACTGCAGAGGCAGGCCTGAGACATGGTTAAGGGGTTACTTGTGTGGGTGGCACAACCAGTGCTGCAGCCCACTAGTAGCACTAATTTACAGGCCCTGGGCACATGTAGTGCACTTGACTAGGGACTTAAAAGTAAATTAAATAAGCCAATTGGGTATGAGCCAATGTCACCATGTTTTAAGGGGAGAGCTATGCACTTTAGCACTGACTAGCAGTGGCAAAGTGCGCAGAGTCCTAAAGCTAGCAAAAAAGAGGTCAGAAAAAGAAAAGGAGGAAGGCAAAAAGTGTGGGGCGACCCTGCAGAAAGGCCATTTCCAACACAACCCTACTAGCCCTTTAAGCCACTCTGGTGGCCCCAGGTTCAAGATGCAGGTCCAGTCCTTTCACTTAGGCAGCAGAGTAGCAGTGCTTCTTGTAGAGCAGCACAGCAATTCTTCTGAGTCTTTCCCGGTCCTGAGATGTACCAAATAGTTGAGTTTGAAGGTCCATTATTTACATCTGGTGCCCATTTTGAAATGGGAGAATGTTCTGGAGGTTTCCACCCCAGAAGTGTTTGAAATTTCCTGCCTCCTAGCCCTGGCCTCAGCTTGTCTGGGGTCACAATAGACTAGTATCAAATCCAGGCAAAGCTTTTTTTGATGTGCAAGTGTGATAGGGGACAGCTCCTCTCACTCATTAAGTCAGAGATGTCCAATCCTGCCAATTCTTATGCTATTTTGCCTCAATGTGTGGGAGTAAGACACAGTTACCAACTGCCAGCTACAAATATCCGTGTGACCCAGGATAAAGACTTCCAGCACCAAATGTTTAGGACAAGAAGACAACAACTTTCTAGCAGTGGGATTTTGACAATTGTGGCTTAAAATCTGTCTTTACCATTAAAAAGAGTTTCGAATTATAATTCTTAAGACACCAAACTCGACATTTCCACCTGCTCCCAATTGAAAGTTATCACGTAATAAATGTAATAAGTTAACCTCATGTTATTCTATGGGAGCAGCAGGCCTTGCAGTAGTGAAAAACTAATTTAAGAGTTTTCGCTAACAGTACAAGTAAAAGTTAAAAGTACATGTCCAAATTGTTAATTGCGTCACCCCCAGCCTCCAGGCTGTTTGTGGCCTACCCTAAGGGTGACGTGTATGGATTACAAAAGAAGGTTTTGGCATAGCAAAAGGTTTATTTTGCCAGATTGAAATGGCAGTTTCCAACTCCACAAACAGACTGCAATGGCAGACGTGAGACATGTTTAAAAAGGCTATTTAGATGGATGACACAATCAGTGTAGCAGGCCTACTAGTGACACTTAGTTCACAAGCCCTGGATACATAGACTTGCAACTAAATTAAATGTGCCAATTGGGTGTGAGACAACGTCACCATTTTTAAAGGAGAGAGCATAAGTGTTTTAGCACTTTTTATCAGGGTTAAAGTGTGCAGAGTCCTCAAAGCTATCAAAAACAGGTTCAGAAAACAGGAGGGTAAAGGCAAAAAGTTTGGGAATGACCCTGTGAAAAGGGCCAACTACAACAATATTGTAATAGTTTTACTTTACATTTGACATGGACGTAAAATATACATATGTATGTGTTTTTGATGGCAATTGCAGATCTTTTTTTCTGTTTTCCACCAAGGGGATTCAATGTGGGTCAAGTGGCTTCCTTTCTGTTCGGGGGCAAAAATGTTCAGTTTTATATTAAATGTTTGTCCGGGTTAAGAGCTTTTTGTTTTTTTTATGTTTAAGGTTCAGTTGATATTTAGAACTGCTTTAAATGTACTAACATTTGATGTGCCTTTCTGCAGGTATTCCATTGGTGGAGTTTATTGGTGGATCTGTAGGTTGTTGATGGTGCTGTAATTTTTCTGTTGTTCCTAAAAATAAAAAGACAAAGTTTTGGTAGTTGTTTGTATATTTAAATTTTTAAGTAAGTTGTTTTTAAGTAATTTTAAATAAATATTTTACTTACTTCTGAAGGAACTTCTATGTTTTCTTCTGATTTTCTGTCGTTTTGCAGTTTTAGTCTTTTGGGTGTGGCAAGTGTTTAAATTTGGTGTTACTTTTAATATTTCATTTTTAATTAATTGTGTGTTTTTATTGGGTAGTTTGTTTTATGATTGTTTTTATATATTAGTGTTCTTTAAGTCTTTTTTTAATTTATTGTCGTTTATGGTGTATTCTAACTAATGTTTCTGTTTTATTATTAAGTAAATTATATATTTTAGTGTTCGTTTTTGTGTGTGGTTTATGTTTATAATTTCACGTATTGTTATTTAATATTATATTACATTATATGTAGTAAGTATTTTTGTTTCTTAATTATTTTATACATTTTAGGGTATATTTTTTGTATCTTTAAAGCTTATTTTGGTGTTATATTTAAATCTAAATAGAATGTATATATTGTTTTATAGTATATCTCATAATTGTTAGTGATATTAATGTAAGTTATGTTGAGGCTTTCAATATTTTTGACAATTTATATATTTATGTACCGATAATAATATTTTTGTTTCCAATATTTATTATTGCCATAAGTAGAAATAGATATGTTTAACAGCGATAGTTGGTTATTGATATTTATGTTTTTGTTAGTTAAGTATAGGAAGGCAATATTTTTGTAAATGATATTTCATTTCTTCTATTTGTTCAACTTGATATTGCTTTCATCAATATTATACAATTGTTCCAGTTTGCTTTCCCTTTTGCAAGCTGTTAAATTACCTCTTTCCTCTGTAGTGATTCCACACACTCTTACAGTCCCTTTTCAGGCTGCCTCTGTGGCTCTAAGTGACAGTACAAAATTAGGACATATGTGCTGCTGAGCACCCTGCTGTTTGTTTCCGTGGTGTCACCTCCTTTCTGCACTGCTTGGGTACTGGATACATCTGTCATAAACAACAGGGGATGGAAATAAAGGATTCTCCTTCTTTTAAATAAGATGTGGCACCTTTCAGAGTACCCAATCTCTTTTTGCGGTCTTTAATTTGTGTTCATATGAAGGATTAAGTTGTTGACCAAAGCAGCTGCCTCTTCGTTGACAGCTTGTTCCCCCTATCTGCCAGCAGAAACCCAACGGTTGTCTACTTTAAAACAGGGCTCACGAACTACGAATATGGCAGGGCAGGAGCACTAGCAATTTATGGTAGTGCTTCTGCTCTGCCAAACTTTAAATTAACACTTTAGGTAGAACCTTGGAGTTCTAATTTCTCCAGGAAGAGAAGGCAGGAAATTGCTGTCAATGAGGACAGATACATGAGTCCATTTTATCTGCAGTACCTTCAAATTTCCCACTAAAAACTCTGAGCTATACAGGCCAACAGACTTTTGCTACTGAGGTTGTGTCCTTGGGGCAACGTATCCTGTTCCTCCGGAACCTGGAACAATAACTAAGTCCTAACCATTGAAGATGCTTGAAAATGTCTTCCTGGTCACAACTACAGCTCCCAAATTGCTGAAGGAGGTTTGGAGGTCCCTAGCCACAGTTCACTCCAGCCAGAGTTCCAGCAAAGTGAAATCCAGCCCACTCCTGCAACACCTGTTTTGGGCATAGAATCTTGTAGGAGTGAGATACCATCAAAGAAGTGAATTCCCATTGCCACCCACACAATGTCACAGCCTGTATACTGACTAATGTCCAGGCCAAGACAGTCCTTAGAGAAAAGGGGAAGTGGATTGAAGGAAAAAAATCTTCTATTCAGGATTGTCCTCTCAGCATAGGTACATCTTAGACCATCTTAAGGAGATTGATCTTCTGGGGTTGCTCCTCTAGGTGCTAGGCTGTGCACAAATGTATCTACCAAAAAAAGAGACATTGTGCAAACTTCAGAGAATCCTAACACAGGTCATATACTAACTGATATTCTTCTGTGTTTTCTCTTGTTTACCTATAACTTCCCTCTTTTGATTCAATTTATGGGGTGAAATTGGATCTTTAAAACAATCCTAGGGAAAAGACAGATTAGCAAAGTTAAATGAGTCTTTTCCAAAACAATGTTTGTTAAAAAAAACTCTTTTAGAATCTTTTGATTATCTGATTTACCAGTCAGGAAAGTTACACTTTTAATCAGTTACAGGAATTATGTAATCACTCCCAGTTAATCTCTCAACCATTTCTTTGTAGCAAACAATTTGTTGCAGACCAGGTTAGGGAAAAATATAAACACAAATATCTTTAGTGTCCTTGCAGAGAATAGAAACAATAGTTTTATGGGCAGAAAGTGCATTTTTCACAAGTCACCTATATACTGTACTGATAACTCAGGACAGTCTAAATCAAGATACTAATGAAAACGAGGAAGGTAAGTACATATCCATGCCACACTTATTATATATGTCTTATCACCTTTATATTGCAGTCATCTGTTGTTAAGAGTTTCTATTAATCTTTATACTTGCAGGTCTATTTGGATTCTTCTTCCCACTGAATGCAGGAGGTGGACTTCTCAAGAGTAGCCCAAAACACGGGCACTGGGTTAAAGAAACAAGCAGGAAACTGGCTGAAAGAATGCACATAAGGTAAGTCAATAATTCAGAACAAAAATAGCAAGCCTCAAAAAAGAGAGGGATAGGGAGGGATTATGGTCCAGTGTATATCCTCCCAATAAGACTGTGAAAAATATATGATACACTGTTCCAAGTAGAAAGAAAGGAACACATGGGGAGGTCCTAAAATTTAGGAGCAAAAAACCTCACACATCCATGAGGATGTCATGCTTCATCATCGGTATAGCTCCTCGTCAGACCGGCACAGCATTGTCTGACGGGCACCACCCCAAGTGGGGGGGCTCTTTGCCGGAGATCTTTTACAATGATGGTGCCGTGACCCCAGGAATGAGTAGGCAAAAAAAAGGAGATCAAAAATAGGAAATGGTTAAAATTAGCTCTCAGAACCTCCAACGGGTAAATGATTTATTAGACCAGGTGGAAGGTAGGGACCAAGATTAAAAAATGTATATAGTCAAGAGAGTGAAACAGAGATAATGGTCAATCACTCTATATTAGAAAGAATAAATGGGAGGGAGGTTGGGCAGTTTCCAAACCAACCCTTTCATGGGTCAACATGTTTCGCATCCTGATGGCCCATACGGGTCCAGTGATGCTTCGTCAGGACCTAGATGACTATGGCCCTCATTCCGACCCTGGCGGTTTGAAACCGCCAGGGTGGAGGGCAACGGAAGCACCGCCAACAGGCTGGCGGTGCTTCCAGGGCTATTCTGACCGCAGCGGTAAAGCCGCGGTCAGAAAAGGGGAACCAGCGGTTTCCCGCCGGTTTTCCCCTGGCCCAGGGAATCCTACATGGCGGCGCTGCTTGCAGCGCCGCCATGGGGATTCCGAACCCCTTCCCGCCAGCCTGTTCCTGGCGGTAAAACCCGCCAGGAACAGGATGGCGGGAACGGGTGTCGTGGGGCCCCCTAACAGGGCCCCACCATGATTTTCACTGTCTGCTATGCAGACAGTGAAAATCGCGACGGGTGCTACTGCACCCGTCGCACCCCTGCAACTCCGCCGGCTCCATTCGGAGCTGGCTTCCTCGTTGCAGGGGCTTTCCCGCTGGGCCGGCGGGCGATCTTCTGGAGATCCCCAGCGGGAAAGTCAAAATAAACCCCCGCGGTCATTTGACCCGCCGGACTCGGAATGAGCCCCTATGTGTATCTCCTAATCATAAAGGCCAAGTGTGCCTTCTTAATCGAAGTATAAAGGTTACTCTTAACCAGAGAGTTTCAGGAAAAATAACCAGTCACTTACATCAGTAGGGAACCAGTAATTCCTAACTGTGGCCCTGTAAATGAAATTGCATGGGTTAGTCATCTAACAGAGCGATTAAAAAACCAAATACTAAGAAGTGGTGAAAAACGTGAACTCGTGCTACACAGTGTAAGTGTTGACTAGTGGGAAAGTGCGTACACTTATACACAGTCATAGCTTACCATCCCCATTAAGGGAGTGCGCTCCCTAGGACCACGTGGACCAATGGTCAGGCGCAAGTTAAGTCTGAAGAAAGAAGTACAAAGAAATTAACGTGAAAGAAAACAACAAATAGTTGTCATAAGCGAGTCAAGATTCATAAATCAGATTTTCACAAAACAATGGAGGTGTAAACCAACTGAGTTCATATGATCAGTGTATGTCAATAGTATGTATTATACAAATAAATCGATACCTAGATATTGTTATATGTATAAAGTACATCCATCCATCCCAAGCCAAGGCAGCCATGACTACTCCCAGACAGTCAGCTGGTTCTTTCAGAAAGGAGCCCTATTAAGCCTTTTATATTGCAGAGGCAAAATGATGCCTGCTTCTCTGAACCGAGAGAGGACTTCCAAATAAACATTAAAGGAGAAGGATGATTCCCTTAGTTCTCAAAGCAGATAGAAGAAAGCAAGCGGTTGACCTCTTTATCTTTGTAATCTTCTTCAGGTCACTTTCAATTTCTGATGAGCAATTCGCTGGAAACCTATGTTGTTCAGCATCATAGACAGTGATCATTGATCACTTCTAATCCAATCCTAGCAAAATTCCAAGGACAAACCAAGCCTGCATTTACTGAAATTGTGGTTGTTTCTGGTAAGTGTCTCAGGAAATCTTGCTTCAGGTACCTTAGGGTCTTTCAAAATTGCAGAACCTCATGGCCACTGTATGGATTTCAGAATTTCCAGAGGGGCTGTACTTTTTACATGAGGAAACACTTCTTAAACCCAACCATGGCTGGTTCTGATGCCATCCTTCCTGCTGGTAACAGAGACAGGTTGGATTTGAGCAGAGTCACTTTGAATGCACCCATGCCATTATTTCACCATTTAATATAAATGTGTTAATTTAGAATGTTCCACCAGTTCGTTTTCAGGGTCATCTGCTGTTCCTATCTGATCTTCTCTCACACATTCCAAAATAGGTAGCCTGTAATTACTCTCTCAACCCTTCCTTCCAACAGGAAGGATACAAGAGTTTCCATATTTTATCAAAGAGTTAATTAATGCCACTAGATGAATGAGAGCCTCAAGGAATTGAGTGTATTAACATCCAGGCTCTCAGAGGCAGTCAAACATGTTTTATAAAGTCATGTTTGCTGTGTTCTTAACAAAAAAATCAGTTCACCACTGAATAAGATTTTTGATAAATCACATAATGGTGCATGAATGGTCTCTATAGTTTTACCCTTGTTCAACCTGTAAAAATAGATTTTCATTCAGAAGCAAGTTTGTACCATTGGTAAAAAGGGTAGTGCTGCTAAACAGGGACAAAGGTGATTGATTTTGGTATCCTTTTTACTGCAAGGATACATCAATCTACATAATAGTCATGTTCTTATTTAGCACTTTATGCCCCAGACCTTGTGAGCTTCAAGATACCACTTATAAGTGATTTAGCTAATGTGAAACATAGGGGGTCATTCTGACCCTGGCGGGTCAGGCTGGCTGGCGGTGCTCCCACGAGCATTTTGACCGCGGCGGTTCAGCCGCGGTCAGAAGCGGAAAGTCGGCGGGCTCTTTCGGAGAGCGCCCGCCGGCCCAGCGGAAATGTTTAAACGGCCTCCGCCGTCCGCCAAGGTTAAAATCACCCCATAGTCTGTTAAACATCTCAAATACGGTCTCCTTTGGTATGTATCTGCTGCAGCCTTGTAGGTGCAATGGCAATCCAATCCTGAAGACACTCATGTGAATGGTGTAGTACAGCACTACAGCCTACGTGTGACATCTAACTTTTATGCATGCCTTTAGTGCTATTTCCACACCATTGTACTGTGAACTTACCTAAATATTGGACATAAAAAATGGGGGTTAGACAATCCGCTACAAGGTTTGGAGGTCAGAGCATATGCACTCAGAACTGCAGAACTGTATATCAGTTTCCCAGAGCCGGACTAAAATTGTTTTAGGACATATAGGTCCTCATTATGACATTGGTGGTAATTACCACTTACCGCCATGCAGACTGCCGCCAACATACCGCCATCGCAGTGGATTACCGCTACCCATATTATGACCCACACATAGCAATCCGTCACTATACAGCCACACACACAAGTCCGCCAGCCCAAAGGTCAGTGATAAACTGGCGGTAGCAAAACCCACACCGTTACACAAACAGAACTACGCCCACAGCATTATGACCCACGAATCACAGCGGCTCACATTCAATGGCACTAAACCATTGGCAGTACATACCGCCGCACTCAAAATACACACAACCTAACAAAACTACACCACAATGGACCATTCAAACTGCACACACCTGACACACATACACACACCACACCCACACACCCACACCACTATAAAACACACACCCACATTACCCACAACCACTTTACCAATACAAACAACTGCCACAAGAGAGATAGCAAGACCACAGACAAGACCACAGACACACACCACAATCACCTATACATCATCCACGTACCCTACATCACACACCCCAACACAGCACCCCACACACTCTCACCCACACCACTCACAACACACCCCTGGCACCGCAACAACACCCCAGGTTCTCTGAGGAGAAGCTAAGGGTCATGGTGGAGGAAATCATCCGGGTACAGCCACAGCTATTCGGATCACAGGTGCAGCAGACGTCCATTGCTAGGAAGATGGGGATATGGCAGAGAATCGTGGACAGGGTCAATGCCATGGGACAGCACCCCAGAAAATAGGGATGACATCAGAAAGTGGTGGACCGACCTATGGGGGAAGGTGCGTTCCACAGCAGCAAGACACCAAATAGCTGTACAGAGGACTGGCGGTGGATCCCCACCTCCTCCCCAACAACTAACAACATGGGAGGAGCAAGTCTTGGCAATCATGCATCCTGAGGGCCTGGCAGGAGTAGGAGGTGGACTGGACTCTGGTAAGTCAACTCTTTACTACTATTACCCCCCCTACCTGCATGCCATCACATACCCCAACCCTTAACCTCACTCCAATCACTTCACCACCTCACACATACCCCACCATCACAACCCACTCATCCCAATACTAAGCCCTTCATGTAACACCAATGCACGGACTCCCATCGCAGACTTGCGTGGACACCCATCACTAAAACATGCACATTAGAGTGAATCCCCTAGCCCACAAAATCACTACTCACACAAGGCAAAGCTGCTAGGGCAATAACAACCATAGAGGGCAACGCATCCATGCACAAGATGACACACACAGAAACAATAACACTGCAGTTACATCCCCACAGGTCCCCCACCCAAGGTCACCGGAGAGGAGGTGCCAGCAACTTCCAGTCCATGCCCAGAAGAGTCCCACAGTGATGACAGCAGCTCTGCACGCCTGGATCTGGATGATCAACCTGGCCCATCAGGGATCTCCGGACAGTCGGTAACCCAGGCACAGTCCCATACCACCACAGAGCCTCCCCCCTCAGGAAACACCAGCACAGTACCAACCCAGTGGGCCCATACCTCTGTCCCCAGGACACGTCAATAAGCAGTGTGTCCACCACTACAGGGACCCCAGAATACCCCACAAACACAGGATGATCAGGGACCTGGGGCCAGTTGCAGTGGGCACATGGTTCAGGGGACAGAGGCACAGGACAACAGGGAAGCTGGGAGGACTGCTGTGCGACAGAAGGAGGACCGGCCCAGGGAACCTACTCTTTATGAGGCACTCACCAACATCCTGGGAGCATACCACCATTCCCAGGTGACCATGGGCCAGATCCTGAACAAGTTGCAGGAGACCCAGCAGCTGCAGGAGGGACAGGGATCAGGGATCAGGGAGGACTTGAAGGACATCAACACCACCCTGGTCTCCATTGCAGGGGTGCTGACAGACAAGGACAACACCATGAGGCAGGCAGTGGCACACCACCGGGACCCTGACACTAGCCAAACCGATGAACAGCCTTCCACCTCCGCTGCCTCTAGTGGACAGGAGGACCCCCACTGGAACAACAGACCACTAGCACCCCGCCCCCTGCAGAAGGAGACCCACCCCGCAAACTGTCCCTGCGATCCAAGAAGAAGCCAGAGAACATTGTCAAGACCCCCTCCAGGAAATAAGACTCTCCTGAATGCCACCCTTGTGTCCCACTCTGTCACCCTGTCCACCTTGAACTGCCATTGCTCCCCTTCCTATGCCCCCTTGGACAATGCACCTGTGATACAAATAGACTGGACCCTATCCTGGACATTCCTCCATCATCACCCCAGTCCATTGCACATCCCCCTCTAATCATTAGCACTTAAATAAACATCATTTGAATAAATACAAGTATGGAGTCTCTCAAATCATTTAACTATGTATTTGTTTAACAAGCTTTAAACACTGCAATATAACTGTACAGTAATGTATACATAGGAATGACCTGTAGTTGGCCGCAGTCAACACACCAGGAGCGATAGTGGGGCACAAATATCTGAAAAGAGAGATGCCAAAGGGTACAGTAAGTGGCCATAGAAGTGGTAAAATCAGCCTGCCAGTGACAATGTCAAACACAAAACTGTCAATGTAAAGTGTAATTACAGTGTCTTACCTGTGTGTCATTGGAAGTACTGTTGTATTATTGCAAGTCTGTTGTCCTCATCCTCATCCTCTGCCTCCTCATCTTCATGGTCCACAGGGTCCACTGCTGCCACACGCCCATTTCCAGCCTCATCCTCCTGCAGAAAAGCCACCTGACGACGTAAGGCAAGGTTGTGCAACATACAGCATGCCACGATGATCTGGCACACCTTCTTGGGTGAATAGTACAGGGATCCACCTGTTAGATGGAGGCACCGAAATCTTCAGGAGGCCGAATGTCCTTTCTATTTTTCTTCTTGTTCGCCCATGTGCCTCATTGTAACGTTCCTCTGCCCTTGTCATGGGATTCCTCACAGGGGTCAGTAACCATGAGAGGTTGGGGTAACCAGAGTCACCTGCAAATATCAAGGATTCACTGTTAGACACACACTAACCCTTAGGGCCCACACCATACCCATACACCAACATCCCCTGGGTGGGAACCAGGGCTCACCTATTAGGCACATCCAGTGCCTCTGGAGTTGAGCCATCACATATGGGTTGCTGCTATTCCTCAGGATAAAGACATCATGCACAGACCCAGGACCTTTCATTGACATGGGAGATGTACTTGTCTGCCAGGCACACTATCTGCACATTAATGGAGTGAAAGCTCTTTCGATTTCTGAACACCTGTTCATTTCTCCTAGGGGGACAAATGCAATATGTGTAACATCAATAGCCCCAATTCTGTTGGGGATGTGTCCCATTGCATTGAAAACAGCTTTCACTGAGGCCAAATCCTCCACCTGGAGAAAAACAATGTAGCTGCACATGTGTTTAATCAGGACAGACAATACTCTGGTCAGCAGTATTGAGAACATTGGCTGAGACATTCCTGCTGCCAAGCCCACTGTCACTTGGAAGGAGCCAGGAAATGAAGCACAGATAGGACTTGCACCAGGGATTGGATCACAGTGGGCTGACAGACTGACAGATGGCAGATATCAGGTCTGGCTCCAATTGGGCACACAGCTCTGTGATTGTGGCCCTGCTCAGTCTATAGGTGAGGATAATGTGCCTGTCCTCCATTGTTGCCAAGTCCACCAGGGGTCTGTACATGGGGGGCTGTCTCCATCTCCTATTCCTCCGCAGCGGTTGCAATCTAGGGGGCAAACAGTGAGTAACTGGTTAGTATTCCATATTTCCAAACACTACACCTCATTGCATTTTGTGACTGTAACACAATATTGTTGTATAGGCCCAAATGGTGCCTATGTGTACTGTGACGCAGTTAGGTGCCATGGCCTGCCATCCCCCCCTGAAATGGCGTCCGACTGTCCTGTATGGAGGGACAAGTGAAAATGAGGTAATTCTGCTGATGTTGTGCTGAATACTGAATGCTGTTGGGCCTCCAGATCAACACGTGAGTACACTGTGAGCACGATGAATGGGGTATGAATGCATGGAGTGCTGTGTGTGAGGGCCTCGCGTAGGGGGGTTGGGGCAAGGGCCCTGGCCAGCGTGCTGCATGTATGGTGGACAATGCCTGTGTGTAAGGGGATGTGAGGGCTATGGTGGGTCATAAGTGTAACAGGCAGGACGGTCTGACTGTTACGTTTTCCTATGTGTATTTCTCTGCAGGTCAGTGCACATCAAAAAAAGGGTATATTGTGTGCCATCGCCAATGATGTGCGGACCCTGGGGGTCTACGGCAGGCGGACCACCCACTGTTGCAAACGGTGGGAGGACCTGAGACGCTGGGCACGGAAAATGGCAGAGGCCCAGCTGGGGATGGCCTTCCATCGAGGAAGCGGTGCCCGTCGAACCCTGACCCCCCCTTATCACCCCTAAACTGGTGGTGGCTTATCCGGAGCTGGATAGGCGATTGGTGGCATCACAGCAGCCACAAGGGGGTGAGTACAGTGCCCCAATATACTACTTGCGTTTGGTGGGGTGGCATCCGGGTGGGGGATGTGGGCCTGTGGGTGCCCCTAGGCCAGGCCGGCCAGTGCAGGGTAGAGTTCATGTTGGGCAGGGTCTGATGTCCACCTCCTCCAAACAAGCTAGTAGGCCTGCACTACTGGGCAGGGGTCTGTGGGTCTCCTGCAATTGCGTTAGGTATCTCTATCCATGGGCTGGTGACTAGCCTTGTGACTGTTAGTGCATTACCTAGTGCGTAGGGCTGTTCCCTGTGTGTGTGTGTGTGTGTGTGTGGTGTACGCCAAAGGTGGTCTTGTTGTCTCCATTGACCAATGGTATCCTTCGTCTCGCCCCCCCTTTTTGTTTTGTCACCCTGTCCTTATGTACATTAGCATCAACTGGCAGAGGAGCATAGGCACCGGCGACGAGGAGAGCTGCATCCCACAGGGCCCAGGAGGCCAAATCCACCGACGGTGAGGGCACCAGTGGGACGGATGGCGATGGGGAGCACCACAGCGGAGACTGGAGGGGACAGTTCTGACAGTGATACCTCCTCCGATGGAAGCTTCCTGGTGGTGGTGGACACCTCTGTGCTCACCCCAACTACAGGTACAGCCGTCACCCCCATACCAGCACTCCCGTCCCAGCAGCCCCTCAGCGTGTTTCACATGCCCGCTCACCCAGGAGGGTGGAATCTCCTTCACCCCAGGCACCTCAGGCCCTGCCTCAGTTAGCCCTGCTGCCCTGAGTGAGGAGGCTATTGACCCCCAGCGATCCATCTCTGTTGGGCAGTCAACCATTGTGAATGCCATCCAGGGGCTGGCAACCCATTTGCAACAAACAAATGCATTCCTGGAGGGCATTCACTCTGGCATGGCGGCCCAACAGAGATCAATCAAGGCTCTGGACTCCTCCCTGATAACAGGCATTGTCCCTGTTTCTAGCCTCCCCCCTCCATCCTACTCTGCCCAATCCCATTCCCCTCAACCCCAACCTATCCCAAGCACACAGGCAGACCAGCATGCACCCAGGACAACTCACAGGATTGGTTCAAGCAAACACAAGCACCACACATCATCCCACAGGCACTCACACAAACACCATCCAGATGCAGACATACCAACATCCATTGCCTCCACTGTGTCCCCCTCCTCATCCTCCCTCCCACTCACACCTGCATGCACTACATCCTAATCCACTACCACCATCACACCTATCACTACACGCCCCTCACTGGCAGTCACAACCCCCACATCCATGCACACGTCCCCTGTGTCCTCGCCCACTGAGTCTGTGCCCACTCCTACCAAAATACACAAATGCAAGCACTCAAACACCTAACAGCCATCCACCTCACAACAGCATCCAGCCCAGGTACCTGCACCCAAACACAGCAGACACCTCCTACAACCACTTCCTCTTCCTCCACTCCCAAACTTTCACCCTCTTCCCGCCCCAATGTCCCTAAGAAGCTTTTCCTCTCCAGCATAGACCTCTTCCCTACCCCTCCCTCCCCGGCCTTCACATCAGGCCAGGGTGAAGAAAACTCAGGCAAGCACCTCAGCCACCCAGTCCAGGTGTACAGTAGTGTCAACAGCTACTGCAGGTGGGAGAGGATCCTGGGCACCAGACAACAACAGTGACAGGGTGCCTGCACCATGTGCAGCAAGGAAGGGCAAGGAGGCACCACCAGCTGCGACTAGGAACGGCAAGGAGGCACCACCAGCTGCAGGTGTGAATGGCAAGGTGCTATCCCGGGCTGCTGACAGGAAGGGCAAGGTGCCTGCACCAGCAGGTAGGAAGGACAGGAGGCCTGGTGCTGGGACTCATTCTGAACCCCTAGCACCAACCATGGTGCTTCAGCCATCTGAGGCTGCAGGGGATGGGCTTGAGCCTCCCCCCACCACTGCTAGCACCGCCACCAGCACCTCCACCTGCACCACTGCCAGCAGCTGCAGCCCCAGTAGGCAGCTGTCCGAGGCTGCAGAGAATGGGCTGGAGCCTCCCCCCACCACTGCCAGCACCACCACCAGCACCACCGCCAGCAGCAGCAGCCCCAGTGGGTAGCCGTCTGAGGCTGCAGGGAATGGGCTGGAGCCTCCCCCCACCACTGCCAGCACTGCCACCAGCACCACCGCCAGCAACAGAAGCCCCAGTGGGCAGCTGTCCGAGGCTGCAGGGGATGGGCTGTAGCCTCCCCCCACCACTGCCTGCACCGCTACCTGCACCACTGCCAGCAGCAACAGACCCAGTGGGCAGCCATCTGAGGCTGCAGGGGATGGGCTGGAGCCTCCCCCCACCACTGCCAACACTGCCACCACCACCGCCACCAGCACAACTGCCAGCAGCAGCAGCCCTAGTGGACAGCCGTCTGAGGCTGCAGGGGATGGGCTGGAGCCTCCGCCCACCACTGCCAGCCCGACACCAGCTCTGCCACTGCCACCACTGAGCAGCCGTCACCGTCGGTGGACAGTGTGCAGTCCTGCCTCCATGGGCTGTTTTGCGTCCTTGCCCCTGCAAATCCAGTGGGTCTGACACCAAGGTGAGAGACTGTGACCTTGCACTCCCCAAGATCTGCATCACAGGGCACAATGGCCCCTCCAGAACCAGTGGAGAAGGTATCCACTCACCCCATCCTTCCCAGGATGAAGCACACTTTTCACAGGGCCCCCTCCAGAACCAGTGGAAGAAGCCACCCTCTCACCCCATCCTTCCCAGGATGAAGCACACTGGGCACAAGGTACCTTCCAGAACCAGTGGAATAAGCCATCCACTAGAGAGACTGTGGCCTTGCACTCCCCAGGACCAAGCAGTGGGCAAACCACCCACTTGAGAGGCTGTGGCTTTGCACAACCCAGGACCAAGCAGTGGGCAAACCACCCACTTGAAAGACTGTGGCCTTGCACTCCCCAGGACCAAGCAGTGGGCAAACCCCCACTTGAGAGACTGTGGCTTTGCACTCCCCAGGACCAAGCAGTGGGCAAACCACCCACTTGAGAGACTGTGACCTTGCACTCCACAGGACAGCCCACAGGGCATGTTGCCCCCTCCAGGACCAGTGGTGTTGTACCATCTTCCGGCTGAGGTGACCCCCATTCCCCATCCCCCTGAGGTGCCTGTCTATATTTGACCTGATGCCCCCGCAGTGTACTCTCCATGGTGTTGCAGGAGTGAGGTGGGGCCTTGGCCTACATGTTGTGGCCCTGTGGCCCACGGACATTGAGGACTGGGCAGTGTCCCTCTATTTGTAAATACGTATATACGTTTGTAATTTAATGTACTTATTCATGTTCTTTAATCGTATTACACTCACTTTCTTCAAATCATTTTGTCCTTGCATTATTCCTGGGGGGTACGGGGTGGATATGTAATGTTACTGCATCTGGTTGGGTGTATGGTGTGGGGGTGGGGGTGTTGCGTGTTGCATGTGTGGGGGTGTCACTCTCTTTTTCCTTCCCCATCCCTTCTGTGGTAGGCGGCAGTACTCACTGTGGTCATCCTCGCCGGCGCTGGTGTTCGTAATGCAGGAAAAGGTAGACAAGCATGGCATTGTGGTTGTTCCTTGAGTCTCCAGAGGTGAGTCCTTCGACTTCTGTGTTCTGTTTCTGCCATGCTTTTGATGTCGTTGGTACCACCCCGGAAAAGGTGGCGAATAGGCTGGTCATAATACAGTGGGCGGTACATTGTCATCCGCCTGGCTGTTGGCAGTTACCGCCGTGGTGCTTGTTGCTACCGCCGTGGCGGTCGGTGTGTTAAATTGGCAGTCTGTCTGAGCGGTTTCCACCGTGGTCATGATTCCATTTTTGTTACCGCCGGCCTGTTGGCGATATTACCGCCGCTTTATCACCGACCGCCAGGGTTGTAATGAGGGCCATAGTCTAATAAAAGTAATTTTTATAACGGTCCTTCAAAAATATGCTACTTCCCACCAAACCTACATAGTTTCAGTACTACACACACATATATCAGATACCATTGTATTTGATTGGATGTGGTGCAGATACTATAATCTATTGGGAAACAACGGCCCTCATTTTGACAGTGTGGGTAAATCCCGCTTACTGCCACAGTGATGGCAGCCAACATACTGCATCAGTGGTGAATATCCGTTACCCATATTATGACACACACACCGACCCAACATAATACTGCCACACACACAAATCCGCAAGCCCAAAGATCAGTGGTACAGTGTCGGTACCAACACCCATACCGTTAAGCCAACAAAACAACGCCCACTACATCATAACCCACAAATCATCACAGCGGACATTCAAGAGTGGTAAACCATTGGCAGTACATACTGACGCGTTTAGAATGGACACCCAAATACTAAACTACACAACATTGGCCACTACCAAAAACACACACCTGACACTCATACACCCACCACACCCACACACACGCACAGCACTATGAAACACACACCCACATTACCCACAACCCTTTATGAACACAAATTATTGCCACTAGACTGACACCAAGACCACTGCGACAACTAGAGACACACACCACATACACCCATACATCCCTCACTCACATCACTACGCACACCCAACCATACTACACAACACCCACACACTTACACACACCACACAACACCATTGTCCCCACAAAGGCACCCTCATTTCACAGATGAGGAGTTGAGGGTCATGGTGGAGGAAATAGTCAGGGTAGATCCACAGCTGTTTGGAGCACAGGTACAACAGATATCCATTGCCAGGAAGATGGAGCTATGACGGAGAATCGTGGACAGGGTGAATGCCGTGAGACTGCATCCAAGAACAAGGGATGACATCAGGAAGAGATGAAATGACCTACGGGGGAAGATACATTCCATAGCAGCAGGGCACCAGCTCGCCATAGAGAGGACTGGCGGTGGACCCCCAGCTCCTCCCCCACAGCTCACAGCATGGGAGGAGCAATCTTGGCATTACTGCATCCTGAAGGACTCACTGGAGTTGCCGGAGGACTGGACACTGGTGAGTCAATATTTACTACTTATCACCCACCATACCTGCATGCCATCACACCCTCTCACCCTGACTTCCATCACTTCACTGCATCCCACACACTGCACCTACACATATGACTAATCACAATGCCCAGCCCTGCAAGCTATACCAATCCATGGACAGCCTTCCCATCCCTGCATGGATACCCATCACAAAAGCATGCATAGCATAGGGGAACTAACACTCCCACAACACATCAATATACTTAAACAAAGGTGGCAGGAAAACAGCAACGATAGAGGGGAAGCTAGGAATGTTCAATATGTCACAGGCATGAAGCATAATACATCACTTACATCCCCGCAGGTGCCACAGCCAATGTCATCGGAGAGGAGGTGCCACGACAAACCAGTCCCCCAACAGAAGATGCCCCCGGTGATGACTGTAACTGTGGACTTCAGGATCTGATCAACAACCAGGCCCAACAGGCTCAACTGGACAGTCGGTCACTCCAGCCCACTCACAGTCCACAACAGAATCTCCCCCATCAGCATCCAACACCACAGCACCCACTCAGCGTACCCACACCTCTGTCCCCAGGACACATCATTCAGCAGTGAGCCCACCTGTAGAGGGGACCCCGTCCACACCTCACACCCAAGACAGTCAGTGACCTGGGGTCAGTGACAGTGGGCACATCATTCAGGGGACAGGGGCACAGGGCAACAGGGACACTGGGAGGACTTCTGTGCGCCAGGGGGAGGACTCTCCAGGAGGCACTCACCAAGATCCTGGGTACCTACCAAAAATCCCAGGACACGATGGGTCAGATCCTTGACAACATGCAGGAGAACAAGCGGCTGTAGGAAGAACATCATCAGAAGATCAGGGAGGACTTGCAGGCTCTCAACACCACCATGATCTCCACAGCAGGGGTGCTGGCAGACATGGCAAAGATCATGAGGGAGTGGACAGCACACCAGTGGGCCCCTACCACTAGCCAGTCTATTGACCATCCCACTACCTCCACTGCAGCTAGTGGGCAGCAGGCCCCGCTACAGGACCCACAGGCCACCAGAACCCTACCTCCTGCAGAAGGTTCCCTGCGACCCAGATGGAGCCCAGAGACACTTGCCAAGACCACCTCCAGGAAATGAGACTCTCCTGATTGTCCCCCTTGTGTCCCACCCTGTCACCTTGTCCACTTTGAACTGCCATTGCTCCCCTTTCTATGGCCCCTTGGATACTGCATCTGTGCTACAATCAGACTGGAACAATGCCCTGTACTTTCCTCTACCATCATCCCATTCCATTGCACTATACCCTCAATTTTATAGTACCACAATAAATACCCTTGAACACAACTTGACTGATTGTATTTTATGTGTTGAAAATGTGCATTTAGGGGAACAGTCACAACTGGTGCAAATGATATGGACACTGTGACAGCATACATTTAATGACCTGTATCTGTCTGTAGTAATCACATCAGGACACTGTTGTCTTATCACCAACATCTGTAAGGTTACAAGCCATAGGTGACAGTAAGTTTAGATACAAAGGTAGCGAATGCCATCATGCCACAGTCACACAGATGAAATCAATATTCAGTGCAATGACCAGTTCCACTGTCTCACCTGTGTATCATTGGAAGTATTGACGTATAAATGATGTTCTGTTGTCCACATCCTCATCCCCTGCCTTCTCATTCTCACTGTCCTCTGGGTCCACTGCTGCCACAGGGGCATCTCTAGTCTCCTCCTACTGCAAAAAAGGCACATGCCGCTTGAGGGCTAGGCTGTGCAACATGCAGCAATCCACTACTATCTGGCAGACCTTCCTGGGTGAGCAGCACATGGATACACCTGCCAAATGGAGGCACCTGAACCTCGGCTTCAGGAGGCTGAAGGTCATTTCAATTATTCTTCTGGTTTGCCCATGTGCCTCTTTATAACGGTTCTCAGCGCCTGTCCTGGCATTTCTCACAGGGGTCAGGAGCCACAAAAGGTTTGGGTAGCCAGAGTCACCTGCAAATAGTGAGGGACAAACTTTAGCCTTACACAATCCTGTGGGGATAACACCTCAAGGCATGCACTGACATACTGTGGTGGGGACTCTGGCTGATCTATTAGCCACACCCTGTGTCTCTGTAGTTGGCCCATCACATTTGGGATGCTGCTATTCCTCAGGACAAAGGCGTAGTGCACCGACCCAGGATACTTGGCAGTGACATGGGAGATGCAATGGTCAGCCAGGCACACCATTTGCACATTCAGTGAGTGGAAACTCCTCTGATTCCTGAACAACTGCTCATTCTGGCGGGGGGACTAACGCAATATGTGTACAGTCAATCGCCCCAATAATATTGGGGATATGGCCCATTGCATAGAATCCTGCCTTAACAGTGGCCAAATCTTCCATGTGTGGAAAAACAACCATTTTTCACCAGGGCTGACAGAACCCTTGCCAGCACGATTAAGAACATTGGCTGTGACATTCCTGCTGCCAAGCCCACTGTCACTTGGAAAGAACCTGTTGCCAGGAAATGGAGCACTGATAGCACTTGCACAAGAGGGGGGAATCCCTGTGGGGTGAAGTATAGCTGTTATCAGGTCAGGTTCCAGTTGGGCACACAGCTCTGTGATTGTGGGCCTGTCCAATCTATAGGTGAGTATAATGTGCCTGACCTCCAGCATAGCCAAGTCCACGAGGGGTCTGTACATGGGGATTTGTCTCCTCCTCTTTTTCATCCACAGCGGTAGATATCTAAAGGACACAAGAGTGTGTAGACTGTCACAATTTGAACAGTAGAGCCAACACCTCAGTGTATATACAGCATCAATGTGATGGGACAGTGGGAATGGCAATGTATGTGCTATTTTAGGCAATGATGCAGTTATGGATAATCTGATCGCTGTCCACCACCATTAAATGGTGACCACCTGTCCTGTATCTTGGGACAGGTGGAAGTGAGGTAACTCCGCCTAACCTGACGTTAGGTGTTGTGGCGGAAGGCGGTCTTGCACCACCGTGCAATTCCTCATGGGAAAATATGGGGCTCTATGGAGTACAGTGGCCAATGGGAATCTGCGCCGGCGGTGATGGTATACACCGCCGCAAATTTGACCGCCATTTTATATCCAAATCCTCACTTGTTTCCTGACTTTCCACAGGACGACACCTACACTGCCTGTGCTGCTGTGACCTGTGTCTAGAACCTACCATGGCCTGTGTGACTGGTGAAAGGGCCCATGCCTTCACTTCGGAGGAGTTGGAGTGACTGGTGGACAGGGACCTTACCCAGTATGGACTGCTGTATGGGCCTCCAGACCAACAGGTGAGTACACTATGGGCATGATGCATGTGGAAAGGATGCATGAGGATGTGTGTGCAAGTATCATGTCATCGGGGGGTGTCTGGTGGTAGTGTACATGTTGGGCGCCAGACGATGTGTGTGCCAATGGTGATAGAAATGGGATTGGTGGGCCATATGTGTGACAGGCTGGATTGTATGGTTAATGGTGTCCTCCTGTCTGTGTTTCCTCAGCAGGTCAGCGCCCATCGAAAGAAGGGATTGCGGCATGCCATCGCCAAGGACGTGCGGACCCTGGGGGTCTACAGCAGGTGGAGCACCCTCTGTAGTAAACGGTGGGAGGACCTGAGACGCTGGGCACAGAAGACCGCAGAGGCCCAGCTGGGGATGGCTTCCCTACAACAAAGGGGTACCTGGCGGAACCTGATCCCCCTAATGGCCTGCATGCTGGTGGTGGCCTACCCAGAGATGGATGGGCGCTTGAGGGTATCACAGCAGCCACAAGGGGGTGATTACAGTGGGCATTACTACAATAATTGGTAGGTGGCATGGGATCCAGGTGGTGGTTGTGAGTTAGTGGGTGCCCCTTAATGCCAGGCCAGACATTGCAGCGTGATCCAGCTCAAGGGTAATGGGTGTATGGTAAATGCAGGTAACCTAGCTTGTTTGCATTCCATGTAAGTTAGGGCTTAGTGGGTCACAGGAGGGGTGCAGTTGGTGGTGTTTGGCCCTCATCTTGCTGAGGCATCTAGCCAAATCAATGGCAGTGCAATGCATAGTGCTCAATCCTGATCCCTGTGTGTGACAGTACTGTGTATGCAACTGTGTTGGTGCTATAATTGACCCAGTGTTCCCTTTCTCTCCTCCATCTTTTTTCTTCTGTCATCCTGTCCATGTCTGCATTAGCATCATCTGGCGGAGGAGCACGGGCACCGGTGACAGAGGGAGCTGCATCCCACAGGACCCAGGAGGCAGAGTCCACCGATACCAAGGGAACCAGTGGGATGGAGGGCGAGGGGAGCACCACGGCGGAGACAGAAGGTGACAACACTGACTCAGATACCTCCTCCGATAGAAGCTCCTTGGTGGTGGCGGACACCTCTGCAAAAACCCAAGCTGCTGGTTCAGCTGCCACCCCCGTACCAGCACCACCCTCCCAGTAACCCCTCAAAGAGTTGCCCGTGCCCGCTCACCCAGGAGGGTTAGCAACTTCTTCATCCCAGACACCTCAGGCCCTGCAACAGTGAGCCCTGCTGCCCTAAGTGAGGAGGCTATTGACCGCCTGAGATCCATCTCTGTAGGGCTGTCAACCATTGTGAATGCCATTCAGGGGCTGGCATCCCAGATGCAGCAATGCAATGCATTCCTGGAGGGCATCCACAGTGAATTGCCGCAAACCTTGCTGGGTGCAGAAAAACAACGCAACACTTGCCCGGCCCTGAGTGCTGCCCAGATCGACACATCGCTCTCCGGGGGACGAGAAAAATGCTGCACGCCAACCTGACCGGAGAAGGAGAAACAACGTACTGTCTCGCTTGCAGGTGAGAAATTGACACATCGCTAACCTTTTTCGATGCACACTCGCCCGTGCATGTTATTTTGGCGCTACCCAGATACTTTTCAACGCTAACAGTGTTTTTACTGTTTACAAAAGGATTTAAGACTCTTCTGCTTTTAAAATTAAAAACTTGACTTGTGTATGTTGGAGTTTTGTCGTTTTGGTCTTGTTTTGTTTAGATAAATATTTCCTATTTTTCTAAACCTGTGCTATGTCATTTTGTAGTTTTTTCACTAAATTACTGTGTCTGTTGGTACAAATTCTTTACACCTAGACTCTGAAGTTAAGCCTGCCAGCTCGTGCCGAGCTACCAAGGGGGTGAGCGGGGGTTAGCTGAGGGTGATTCTCCTTTACCCTGACTAGAGTGAGGGTCCTTGGTTGGACAGGGGGTAACCTGACTGCCAACCAAAGACCCCATTTCTAACACTAACATTTCTTGGATCAATCCAAGACACAAATGTGCTATGCAGACATAAATTGTACATGTTTAGATTCCAACCCACTGCCCTATTGCTGCCATTGAATGACAAACAAGGATAAAGGGCATCACAATGGGAGAATTATTTGGGTTAGACTGACCTGTAGGCAACCAGGCAGCGCCCGATTGGCTGGTCTCTTCAGGTTCCTGAGCAGACAGACTTCTATTCGCAGCCCTGGAGCAATGAGAAAATTAGCTAGTCCCCGTTTTATATTGTCCTTGCCTCCCAAAGGTAGGGGTGACCCATTCTGGTAGCCACGGTGGCGCCGACAATAGAACATCTAAGCCATTAGTGCTCTCCAGATGGAGCCCCAAAGAGGAAAAACCCTGTAGGGAAAAATGATCTTATGGCGATCGTAGGACTGGTAATGATGGAAGAAAACAATGTCAGCAGTAAGGCTCAGAAGGAGCAGATAGGGCTAGTGGAAATGCCAGAACCAGGGAAATAGAAAGACTCAGAAGGGAAGCAATAGGAGCAAGAATCATTAGCAGAAGCAAGAAAACATCAGCAGGAGTGGTGTTCCACCAGCAGGAGTGTGGAAACACCAGTAGGAGTGAAGGTACACCAGCAGGAGTGAAGACACACCAGCAGGAGCGGGGAATATTGCAATGCAAAAGAGAAATAGTTCTGCTCCTTATAAAACCAAAAACTGGAAGTGACATAGAGGAAGAAATGAGGCTACAATGATGAATTGGGAATTACTGGCAGAAAAGCATGGATGAGCCTGCACCATGGATTGGTTAAGTAAAAACCTTTTCTCGAGAATTTTGGGAAGAAGAAAATACAGAGAACACGAATATGCCTCCCACCCCCAAAGGAGAGTAATGCATCCAGCCTACCCGATAAGCGAGGTGAATAACGGCCCTCCACAGCCACTTGCACGACTCCCCAGGCTGCAGGTAAGTGTTTAAGGCATCCCGTTGTATAACAGGTGATGCCAGGGAGGCAATGGAGTGAACTGTAGGTCATGCTGCGACCTGTGGCATCACAGCTCTGACAGGTCAGTGTATGATCCTTGTTTTTGGCTGTTTTTGTGTGTGTGTTATCGTCTTCTGGGACAATTTAACTGTTAATGTCCTTGATATTCAAACAAAAACTGCCTAGAGCAAGCTCAAATGTATGCAGTCTTCCATACCTTGCAAAACACTTATACAGCATGCTTTACAAAACAGTTCCAGTTCCCTGACATAGGCCACTTTTTTAGCTATCTAATTCATTCAATTGTGGTGCCGAGGCCTATTTCCCTTCCCAACCTGATCCTGATCACTCCTTCATCTGATGCTTGGCACAAGAGGTGCAGTGTGAGGTGGAACACATCATCTAGCATGGGGTATTTCATTTGGTGATATCATCACCACATCATTACTGGTATATTCACCTGCTCCATGGAAAGGCCGGGGGGTGCTTTAGAATGCCTGAACATTTCCCATTCACAAACTTCCTTTGAAGTTGAAATCTGGCCTCAAAATTACATACATGGAAATCACTGACCCACTCACCATATCTGTAATTTCTTTTAAATAAAGCAATCTTTTTTTTTTTTAAATGCAGGCCTTTTTCCCTTCAGGAAAAATAGGATGAATAAAAAAACAAATGTTTGATTTTTTAAGAGTAGGCAGTCATCTGAGGCTGCTTAACTTTTTTTCTTCTGACATTCTCAAAAGGAAAGGGGCCCCATTTGTCAGTGACTTTTCCCATCCTTGGAGTAGTTGGTAAAATATTAATGTTTCGCGACTAGAAGCTGCTCTCAAAAGATTGATGTAGACCACTACTATTCGGTACTTGGAAATGACACCCTAAATATTCCCCTTCTAAATACTGAATTGCTATTTAGTTCCAAACCCAAATTGCAATTTGGTAACATGATATCAAATTGCAATTTGATTTTGACACATTGGAAAAAGTATTTTTATGGACGCAAACGGACAGATTAATTGATTTCACAAATCTGGCCATTTGCAATAGCAATATGGCTTCGTACATCTAGCCCATAGTTTTGAACACAGACCATGATTCAACTAATGAACATCAATTGCCTACTACAGATAACGGCAGGTGCCAATGAATTGAGAGAGATCAAGTTTTTTTAATAAATCAGTGGCATAGAAGTAGCATATGACAACTAATAAATCTGCAGTTTTAAAGGTATAATAGAAAAATAAAATAGAGATGAAAATGTGCACGTTTAAATTGTGGTGGAAAATTTGGGCCTACCCATCGTATCTTGACACCACGTTTTGTAAGAAAGTACCCTCTTTCTTGGCATAGCTACCCCCATTTTCGGCCTGTTGTTAGTGTGTTTGACTGTGTCCACTGGGATCCTGCTAACCAGGACCCCAGTAGTTATGCTCTCTCCCTTAAAACTTGGTAACTATACCTGTTCTCCCCACATTTGGCATACTGGTCACCCCATGTAAGTCCCTAGTACATGGTATGTAGGTACCCAAGGCATTGGGGTACCAGGGGATCCCTATGGGCTGCAGCAGTTATTATGCCACCCATAGGGAGCCCATGCAAAGTGTTCTGCAGGCCTGCCATTGCAGTCTGTGTGAAACAGGTGCATGCACCCGTTTTCACTACTGGACACTGCACCGCGTCACTGTGAGTCACCCCTATGGTAAGCCATCTCAGCCCAGGGGGCAGGCTGCAGGTACCAGTGTGTGAGGGCATTTTACATGTGTACTGGATATAGGTCACTACCTATGTCCAGCTACATAATGGCAACTCCAAACCTAGGCATGGTTGGTATCAAACATGTTGGAATCATACCCCAATACTATTGCAAGTATTGGAAGTATGATTTTATGTACTTTGGGGGATCCTTAGAGGACCCCCAGCATTGCTACCACCTGTCTTACAGGGTTATCCGGGCACCCCAAGCTGCTGCCACCCCACAGACAGGTTTCCGCCCTCCTGCTGCTTGATCTGATCAAGCTCAGGAAGGCAGAACAAAGGATTTCCTTTGGGAGAGGGATATAACACCCTCTCCCTTTCGAAATAGGTGTGACTGGCTTGGGAGGGGTAGTCTCTCCAAGCCACTGGTTGTGCTTGGAAGTACACATTTGGTGCCCTTCATGCATAAACCAGTCCACACTAGCTCAGGGACCCCCAGTCCCTGTTCTGGCACAAAACAGGACAATGGAAAGCGGAGTGACCACTCCCCTGTCCATCACCACCCCAGTGGTGGTGCTCAGAGCTCCTCCAGAGGGTCCCTGGGTTCTGTCATCTTGGCAGGTGGCAAGGTTGGCAGGGAACTCTGGGAGCATCTGAGTGGCCAGGCCAGGCAGGTGACGTCAGAGGCACCCTCAGATAGGTGCTCTCCTGGCTAGGTGACCAAACCCACTCTCTGGGCTATTTAGGGTCTTCCTCAGGGGTGGCTCCTCAGATTCAGCTTGCAAGATTCCAGCAGGATTCCTCTGCAACCTCTGCTTCTACTTCTAGCCTCCTGAACAGTGACTGGACCCTCCAGGACCTCACAATCTGCCTCCAAGAAGAAGAACTCTTCTGCAATATAGTTTCTACGGCTCCTGCCAGCTTCTAAAGCATTTCCACTGACTGTCCATCTGCTGATAGTGGCGTGTCTTCAGCACTAGAAGAGAGAAGAAATCTCCCTTGGAGTGAAGAAGTCACTCCCCTGCATCCACAGGCACCTAGTGAATGACGACCGGCTGCGTGGATCTCCTCTCATCCTGAGCTGTCTGGATCCTACATCACGGGTCATGGTCCAGGATAGTCCCCTTGGTCCTCTCTGCCAGTTGTCCAACTTTGGTGGAGGTAAGCCCTTGCTTTCCCATGCAGGACAGTACCATGAGAGACATCTCTTGCAGCTTCCAAGGCTTGTTTGCATCTCCTCCAAGGAAACTTAAGGCTACCTGCAGCTCCAGCCCCCGGCACTCCTTCCTGTGATGCGCAGCCCTCTGTGTGTTCTCCTGTGGCGTGGGACCCTTCTTCTGCGCTGCATGGGCTCCTTCTACAACTTCTCTGTCCCCATCCTGTGGGACTCCTGTGGGTGCTGCCTTTCCTCCTCTGGGCTCTCTGTGTTGCTGAGGGTCCACTCTGGCTCTCCCTCCTCGGTTGAGTCCTCCTGGGCCTTGCTGGTCCCCGGCTGCACCACTTTCCGGCCAAATGTGATATTTGTCTTTGCCAAGGCTTGTTGGTGGAATTCCTGCACCGACCCCGACTGCAATTCTCCTTCCAGCGTGGGACATGGTCTTCACCCCTCAGGAACTCTCCTCTGGCTCTAGGGCTGCAGTGCTGACCTGATCTTCATCACCGTCGACCAACTCCTGCAAGTAGAGCTGGGCGGGTAGTAGCTCCTACTCCCCCTGGACTCCACTGATACTTTTGGACTTGGTTCCTTCTCTCCACAGGTCATTGTCTCCAGGAATCCACTGCTGGTTTCTTGCAGGCTTGTCTGGGTGTGTTCTTTTCTTCTTTTCCTTTCGTTTGGGTGGTTTGAGGAAATCTCAGTGATTTACCCCTGCTTTCATGGCCGCTGGGGGTTGTGTGTTAATAACCTCTGTGGTTTTCTGGTACTCCCAGCTCCCCTCTACACTTTCCACTTACCTAGGTGGAAGTCCTGTGTTCCTATTCTATTTTTTTAATATATGGTTTGGGCTCCCCTTATGGTCACTATTGGTTATTTGCAACTGCACTGTTTTCTAACCTTGTCTATGCCTCTTACTGTGTACTAGTGTATATAATTAGTGTTTTGCTTACCTCCTATTGGAGGGTTGCACGTCTAGTGTCTTGTGGTATTGTATGACCAAAAATAAAGTACCTTTATTTTTGTATAACTAAGTCTTTCATGTGTGACTACAGTGGTTTTGCATGAGCTTTGCATGTCTCCTAGATAAGCCTTGGCTGCTCATCCACAGCTACCTCTAGAGATTCTGGCTTCTAGGCACTGCCTACACTTCACTGAGAGGGGATACCTGGACCTTGTATATGGTGTAAGTACATTAGGTACCCACCACACACCAGGCCAGTTTCCGACAACATTTAACATGAAAATGTATTGCATTTATAATTGTGTGAATTAGTAATAAATATTAACAGGAAAGTATTATATTCAAGTAAAAAACAATAGAAATGGATTATGAATATTAACTGAATATGAATTAAACAATCATTAATATCAATGGATTTTTTTAATGAATTATGTGTATAGAAAACAAATTCACTTTTAAACTGCTTTGATATAACATGAAAAATGTTCTAGACAAATAATTTGCTTTGCATATTTGATTTGAATTTATGGGTGTGCACTAGGTTTTATTTATGTAGTAAATGTATTGAGGTGCATTTAGGTTTCTCAACTTGACTAGGTCTTAAGATTGATTTTGCAAGCAGTTATGGAAAATTTTATTTGTTTATTCTTTCCCTAGGCAGCAAATGTCATGTTGAATTTTCTATTGTACTCCAGGAGAAGAGACTTTTTCAGATGCAATAATGTAACACTATTTGTTCTAACTGTCGAATGGATAAGGAAACCATAGCACTCGTGAAAGAATATTAGTTTAGTTTATTGTGGATCGTGTGAAAGAATCTGTAAGTAGCAGATTATTAGAAAATGTAATAATTTGGTAGACTCCTGTAACCATAGGAAGTGACAATGCACATTTGCTGAGAAAATTCCTGAATGTATCTGAACTTGGTGGTGCCAATGTTTGGATGCTGAAACTGATGCCCAGTATGTGCCCACCTGAAGGACCAATCAAATGGATTTTGGTTATTTTAATTCATGAAGAACTTTGGAATTGAAGTCAGTCGGTCTTGAAATGTCTTAGAGTCAGTTCCTTTATGAACTTGGTTGAAGTCAGTACTTCTTGAGATCTCATTAGAGTCAGTTGATGTCTGTTTAAGTATGCTTTCTCACACTCTGTTTACTTAAGTTTCCTGGTGGGTTTTCTCAATATAGTCTCAACTGCCCTAATCTGTTATGTGGTTCAGTACTAATAAGGCCAACTAATTCTGAACTGCTGATATCTGTCTTATATGCAGCTCATGTTCTGCACTGTCCTAATGCTGCTGTCAACTGACGCTCGAAAAGCGTGACCACTCTGTCTCGATGAATCATCTACTGCCTGCTGTCCCCTGAGGAGAGGTAGAACTAAATGTGTTTTTTTCTTTACCCTTTCCCCCCACCGCGCAGCGGATACGCGCAGCGGGCGTGCCTTCGCTGTGCCGGAGTCGTGCCAGAGTCCTGCCCGTCTGCGCCCGTCCGTGCTAAGGAAGCGCGGCTCGTGGCAGAACTCTGGACCTGGTAATTATGACTGGTCGTTTGAGAACCTATAGTAGGTCCGATTTACTGGCCCTTCGGGGTCATTGTACACGTTGCGAGTGTTCGCCTGTAGGCCCGCTGTGTGGCCCATATCACTGTAGGTGCGGTGAATGGTCATTGGAACCCCCTTCCCTTATACGCTCCTTAGGGCCTGCCGTAAAGAGGATAGGACAACGGGACTTGAGTATCTGGAGCTTAAACGTCAGATCTGTGGTAAAGCACTATCAGGAGATTTACGACCTTCTTGCTGATGGTTCGCCGGATGTGCTTTTTCTGACGGAAACGTGGCTCCAGGACTCTGACTCCTCGATAACTAACTTAGCTTTTCCCCCAGAATATGCTATTTTTACCTTAAATCGTACGACTAGAGGTGGAGGTATTGCGATGGTCACCAAACGGTGTTATCCCTGTCAGTGGAAAGCCGCTGAACTTCTGGGGTGTGAGGGTGCCCTATTTAAAATAGCGTTTAGTCATCAGTTTACCCTCTCTGGGTTATTAATTTACCGGCCTCCGGGCTGTGACTCTGTTTTTAGGGCTGCTCTTCCTGAGTATATTAGCATAGAGGCTCTAGGATGCGCAAATTTTAATGCTGTGGGAGATCTTAATCTCCATTTGGACTGTCCTTCCTTACCTACTATTAGGAGCTTTTTGGCGGATCTTGAGGCTTTACAGCTCTCGCAGTTGATTTCCTTCCCTACACATAAAGGTGGTCATACTCTTGACCCGTCCTTCACAAATTTAGAAGGTCTCAGAGTTCTTGGGTTCTCTCAGTTGGTCTGGACAGACCACATGCTGGTGAAAATGGCATGCTCTCTGTCTGACTCTCCTTTTGTATCTCAGGATAGATTTGTTCTTAAACGACATTGGAACAAATTAAGTCTGGAGGATTTTTATCATCAGCTCGAGAAGGCTCCTTTAGGTCCGCTCACCGAGGTTGATTGTGGATACGACTCCTTCTGTGAGTGGATTTCTGGTGCCCTCGATTCTCTGATTCCTATGTGTTGGTCCAAGTGTCACCGGAAGGAGCCGAGCCCTTGGTATGACACTTCCTTGGCATCTCTTTAGAGGGTCTGTAGACAGGCCGAAAGGTTATGGAGGAAATCATATGACTCTGATCTGAAAATATGTTATCTTGCTAAAATCAAGATTTATCACAGGGCAATGTGTCAAACTCGTGCCTCCTTTTATGCTCAACAGTTTCAGAATTCTACCAATCCATCGAAACTTATTTTTAAAGTATTAAAGGACCTGATGGCGAAGAGAGTAATTGCAGGGGAATTTTGCTCGGATTCACATTGTGAGGGTTTGGCCTCTTTCTTTTATGAAAAAGTGCAAGCTATCTATCGCACCTTCCCAACGGGTTCCCTGATGCTAGAGCAGGTTGGTCGTACCTTAGGTGAGGGGGAATGTCTTTCCATCTTACTCCCCTTATCTCTGGAGATGTTTGACTATCTCAGCGCCAAAATTAAGTCTGGCTCTCCGGCTGACCCGTTGAAACCGGCCCAACTTAAGACTCTGGCTCCGGTTTGCCGCTCCCCGGTACTGTCCTTGATCAACCTGTCTCTTTCTTCTGGAGTGGTTCCCGCTAGATGGAAGCAGGCAGTAGTTACTCCAATTCTGAAGAAGGCGACCCTTGACCCCCTTAAACCTGAGAGCTACCGCCCTATCTCCCTTCTTCCTTGGGCCACGAAAGTAGCAGAGGCCCATGTGAATGCCACTCTCACAGACCACCTTGGTAGGTTTAACATTCTTGATCCTACCCAGAACGGGTTCCGCGCGGGTCATAGTACGGAGACGGCCCTCCTCTCGATGGTCGAGCATCTGCGCTCCGTGATGGATTCCGGTCGGACGGCGGCACTGTTGTTATTAGATCTTAGTGCCGCCTTCGACACGGTCTCGCACGGAATTCTGGCTCGGCGTCTTGAGGAGGTGGGCGTTTCGGGCTCCGCCTTGCACTGGTTACGTTCCTTCCTTACGGATAGGTCATTTCAGGTGGCGATCCCGCCAGGTAAGTCGTCATTCTACCCGTTAGACCAGGGAGTCCCACAGGGGTCTTCACTGAGTCCCACCCTTTTCAATCTGTATGTGAGACCATTGGCTGCGGTCGTGAAGCGGTGGGCCTAACTATGGTGTCCTACGCAGATGATACGCAGCTGGCGGTCACACTGAGTGGGGACTCAGACCTGGAGGCTCCCAGGTTTTGTGAGGGTCTGCGGGAAGTGGCTAACTGGATGAAATCCAACTGTCTCCAGTTAAACACCAAAAAAACTGAGATTATGGTGGTTGGTAAACAGGCGGTTTTGTGGGATGATAAATGGTGGCCTTCGGAGTTGGGTGTGACTCCCCTCCCAGCGGTAGAGATGAAAAACTTGGGGGTATGGTTTGATTCTTCTCTGAGTTTCATCTGTCATACCAAGAAGGTGGCGGCTTCCTGCTAAGGCATTATCAGAGGACTTCGACCTATCCTCAAATTCTTTGATGCACCTACAAGACAGCTGGTGGTTCAAGCATCAGTGCTGTCTAGGTTGGACTATGCCAACTCCCTATTGGCGGGGATAAACCAGTCAGAATTTCGGCAGCTCCAGCGGGTTCAAAACGCTGCGGCCCGACTGGTGACTGGTCTCCCCAGGCGATGTTCGGTGTCCAACACTCTGCACTCTCTCCACTGGCTCCCTGTGCAACAGAGGATTAGATTTAAGGTTCTCTGTTTTGCATTTAAAATCTTAAAGGGTACTTCCCCGAAAATCATGGAGAAATTGCTGATTCCTTATGTTCCCTTTCGCACTCTTAGATCGTTAGGCCAGAACTTAGCAGTGGTTCCGCGCTTTAAGCTGAGCAGAATTGGGGGTCGCTCCTTTCGAGTCCTGGCAGCGTGTTGGTGGAACTCTCTTCCTCCTCAAATCCGGGCCATTGATGAGCTTATTCAGTTTAGGCGGGCTATTAAGACCTTCTTATTTGTCTAAGTTTGTTTGTTGTGTTTTGTCTTCTTTTGCCCGCTTTTAGTGCTGTGTTGTGTTTTCCTTCTCAAAGCGCCAGGACGCCCCTTTGCTGGGGCAGCTGTGCGCGATACAAATAAAAATAACATAACATAACATACCAATTAGTAATTTAACGCAGCTTATTTTTGTAGTGTTATTTTAGTTACATGTTTTCGAAATTATTTTTGTCTTCCAATATTTTTGCTTTTGGACGCATGTGTTAGCCCATTCCCACACATGCAAGTCCCAATTTATGTTAGCATTAGGAATGGCCCAGCTCAGAGAAAATTATTGTTAAAACTGTATTTTGATGATTACCTGATGTCACCATCATTTGTTTTGGAATCTGGTAATTATGTTCATATTTTGTTGTTGCTAATCTACATATATTTTTTGGGAGTGTTTAACAGTATTGATGTTTAGTAGGTTGAATCTTTTCAGGCGCTTTGGCCAGCCTATGGTTTTCATGCATGTTTATAACTAGTTGGGCACACCATCTATGGTATCTATTGATTTTGTGATTGTATCTATTGATATGATTGGTATCTATTGATTTTGTGATTGTAATAAAGCTTTGAAACTTTATCTTGTTTGGAGTTAAATTGTTTATGGTGTCTAGACAATGTTATGGTATAATGTCATTGATTTGTGATTGAATGTTTCTGACTACTACTTTCTTCACCAAGTCCAAAGATCCAGTCGACCTTCATAGGTGAGAATATTGTTGGTGTCTCACCTGCACACTGGTGGTTGTTGAAGCGGGAATAGGAGGGTAAATACTCCCTTCTGGGGCCACAGTGGACCTCCAGCAGAACTGACATGACAAGTAATCAACAGATTGGTATCTACAGATAAATGCAGAGCTTGCACTTCCCCACTACTGTCACCCTCAATCCATCCCTCTAACAATAATGTAATCATCCTTGGAGTCTAAAGCCTTGAAATGAGTAGCTCCTCTAAACCGACTGTATCCTGTTTACATCCGTTTATCGTGAATAACAAATGTGCCTCGTCTCTTTTACCTTACAGCAACGAAAATGCACATTTTCCATGGCCTCGTTTCAGTAGAATTACTTTTCTGCAGTTAACACTGATAAAGGAGAGTGCATATCTATTTTAGAAATCTCCACAAGCATATTCTACTCTTCATAGTCAAGAATTTTGAGACTTTGATGATACTTCCGCTCTCCCGATTCACATCCTTTTGAAATAAAACGGAACATGCTATGTTTTGTGAGCTTGTGATATTCTAAAACATTTGTTAAGCGCAAGTATCACCCAAAGGTCTCTTGATGCTGTAGTCCAAGGTGTTAAGGGAAACAGAAAAGGAATTAAAGCGAAAAAAACATGCCAGTCTTTTCCTGGAAACGAAATAATTAGGGATAGATCTCAGCTCAATAGGAATTCAATTCCAGATCTTGGAGGCTAGAACTGAGAACGATTTGCCACCAATAGAGGGTTTCTTGAAGGGTGGTACCACTAGCAGAGTAGCTTGTGATGAACGTAGAGTGTGACCAGCCGGGCTAGTATGTTCTGAATTAGTTTTTAAAGACACTGTTGAAGAGTATAATAAACATTTAAGTGCCTGGCAGATGGTTCTAAAAAAGAACCTTTGTGCACAGGAAGCCTCTGAAGTTTACAAAGAATGGGCTTTTCTCTTGCACATTGCCTAGGGGGAGTTGAGTGATCTAACTGCTTGGTTGTGAATACCATGAAGACAGTCTTTGTTGTTCAAAAATACCAAGAGAAAGGAGAAATGCAGAAGCTGAGCTGGGAACCAGTGGTTGCTAAAATTCCTGTTTTTCTGGCATCATCAGGTAAAAAAGGTAGACTGAGTCTAAGCTTATATAAGTATAGGAACAAGGCAAAAAACTGATGAGATCGGAGTGCCAATTTTTAACTTATAATCAAGCTTGAAACCAAGATATTTTACATGTGGAGGCTCAGGGAGAGGGCCTAAACAGAGTGCCAGTTGACTGATTGCCAACTAAATGGCTCCTTCCCTACCACTAAGATCTCAGTTTTGTGCATATTTATTTTGAGCCAGTCCGAATCCAAACATATTTGCCATTGCATAAACTTTCTGTTAGAGCATGTGCAGAGTACTTTGGACTCGTTAGATGATAGATGGGCTGTGCATCACCTGAGTAGAAATAAATTGAACATTCATAGTTCCTGCGAGTCAAGGAAAGAGAACTAATCCAGAGGTTAAACAGCTAAGGGAAAACGAAAGAACCACGAGGGGCTCAAAAATTCAGTGAAGAAGAGGGAGAGGGAAAACTATTTTGCATAATTTTTTGGGGATCGGGTTTCAAGAAAACAAGTAAGCCGAACTAAGGCAGTTCCTTTGATCCCTCATTCACTCAATCTGGTGATTATAGGTCTGTGGTCAAAGGTTTGAAAGATGCCGACAAAACCAATAGGATTACCTTGACAAATTAGGGACAATTGGCTTACTATAAGGTGGGCGGACACCTTGTCTGCTGCCACATGCCCCACAGCTTCCTCTTTAGTGTTGGCAGCCAGCCCCGACCCATATTAAGTGACTTGGTAAGCATACTTCTCTGATCTCTTAGTGGGTTAGAACTAGATTACAAGGAGTGGCACAGTTGCTGTAGTTCCCCCAGTGGGATCTTATTGGAATCTTCAGATCGTGGGACATATTGGACCATGATTATATTTTATCCTTTGTTCAGCCTGCAGAAGAATTTGACTCACATACATATCAACTCTCCCAGTCTCTATAAATCTGACATTCACTGACTACATACTGTAGGTATTCGACAGTGGTATTAGAGTATAACTAATTCAAAGCAAAACGTATACTGGGCCCTCTGGGCCATGGGGGCAGTTCGAGACTTTATAGATCCGTCCTCCTTAACACTCCCGGCCAATTGTAAACCATGCAAACCGTCTGGGAGACAGAGGATGAGTGGAGGCCAGTATGACAACCTGGATGTTGACTATCCCCTCCAATTTAACATTGCTCCAGATTTGTTACTGTCACTGTATTTATTATAGCCCCGAATTACTCTTGAGAATGGGCAGAGCTGCTACTGCAGCAAGTATGCACCGTAACATCGTAGAGATAACTTTCTACCATATGATCTGGACATGCCCTATTATCCTAAAATACTAGCAAATTACACATAACACTTGAGCAAGTATGCTCCACACACCCACTGACTTGGACCATAAAGTCATTCTGATGAACATGGAGTGTTGGACTGATTCACTCAGTCAGAGGATACTCCCTGGTAAAGTCTTTAAGAGAGACATTGGCTTATAGTTGCAAAAAACTGAACCTCACACCTTAAGTCTGGGTCAAAGGCATGAACAACTGCATTGTGGCTCAAAAGGAGATCTATTTGTGGAGAGGGCGTGAAAACGTATATCAGAAGTAATCCCCAGCCACACTATTACTGATGATTAATCGAGAGGTCCTCTTCTTTTTCTTTGATGGTATTTGTGTAATCTCTGAGACTGGGTGACAGTGTAATAGCGCTGTTTTGCTGTGCCCAGTGCAGGTGTTTCGTTGTATGCCAGATAAATAAACATATATATAGAAAAGCATTAAAATACTGGTAAAATTGGCTTCTGCAGCCACACGAAGATCGTCAAAAACACTAATTAAGTCAGTTCTGTGATTTTGCTTCGACGAATCGCGCCAAATTGAGTGGGTTTCAAGGTACGCTCACATCGGGAAACAGCGAAATGGGGCAATAGTTAGCAGTTCCTTCATTTTCAAGATATCGCTTTTAAAGAAGAGGGCTTCATAATGCCTTGGTCTATTGGAACAATTACAGACTGTAAAGAAAGATTAATAATTTAATATGTAGTTCGGGTGAACTGGGGAATGTCCAAATGAATACAGCTATTGGGAGTAGGATCATTAGGTGAACCAGACTTGCATCCTTCAATTAGTTGAGCAAATGTGTTAAAAGTAGGTCAAGTTCTTTTTTCAGGATGAAATGTGACACGAATATTTTGTAGAAAAGGTTTTGGAATAAATCTGATAAATTTCTTCATCAGTGCTCGTAAAAAAAGAGCTGTTACACTTGCTTTGCATAGATTTATTGATACTGTTGCTCTTTTCCTCACACACGTGCAGCAACTGCTGGCAAAACAACTGAGAGCTAACATTGGACAGTTCGTGGAAAATATGACAGGTTTCCATTTTCTATATTTGCTTCATTTTGAAATCGTTTTCCTCGTCATTGTTGCGAGCCTCCTGTACAGCATTGTCCTAGATTAAGAATTAAGAGTTTGGATTTGTATAGGCGTTTTTCTTCCACAGTTTAATGGGCACGCACCTGTCGATATCTGTTGGTATCCAGGCGACTGGATTAAAATGTGAATTCTTCTTGAAGGGCGAAGAGATGCAATGTTGTTAACAATTGTCATGATCATTTTTCATATTTAGCATCACTGTTAATTGGGTTTAGTAACTCAGGAGATGAAGAGAAGGATTCTTTGAGCAGATCGGATTTCAGTCTTGTACGAAGGTCTCAAAGAGATGTGGCCACCTATATGAGAATATAAGCAGAGTGGCTAAAAGGACCAACAGGTGAAAAGGAGCCATCAGATAATATGGACTATGTGATTTACATTTTGCAACACATTGGGAAGACAGGGTAGGGCTTATCAACATTATTTAAAAAAAAATGCCATAATCGATTACCATTATATTTGTTTGCTTGTTCATTTACACTCATTTGCAAGTGGAATCCGGTTCTGGGCATTTCCAAAAGGGCAGTAGTGTATTGCAGACAAGAAAAATATCCTATTTCCACTATATGTAAAGTAGTGGGAGTCCACAATTCCCTTACACTTGCACAAATGTGGTAGATGATGCAGTGGCATCACGCACAAGAATGCATATTTGCATGGGTTGTACCCCTAAATAATAAGCTGTGTCCGCTGGCCATGCTGGTGCTACTGTTTTATGGAACTGTAAGAGGGAGCTTACCTCCACCAGTAATGCCATCCAAGAGACAGCCCCAAATAGGCTCTGAAGCTGCGCAGACCATCAGACATGGGGTACAAGCCATTTGACCTAACACACATTATAGATGAACAGGTATAGTTTTTACCATGGATAATTTTGGCTTCATTTTATGGAACCAAGCCATCAAGAGAGCAACCGATTGGGCAATAAGAGTTATTTCTTTGTGATCAGAAGGACACCAATTACCACCACACTCTTGGATCTGAGTTTTTTCCCTTTCCTTTACAGCCTTGCGTTTTCGCCTATTTTTACTAGATCACATCTCTGTGTATTTTGACAGAGATTACCAATTTGCAAAGGACTTGGAAAAAGCCACAACCTGTGATCAATTCATTTTGAATCTCTCCTTTTCCTGCCACTACTCCTAAACTAAATACATACACTCGTCTGTTGTTTATTGCACTAAAAAATCTCAGGTGCAAATTAATCCAGACTCGGTGAATGAGGATGAAAGTATTCATGTTTGAGGGTGGTTTTGTGCATATACATTTCAACTTAGATGAGAAAATAGTTTGCAAATTGGATATAAATGTCCATTATCAAACAAACGATTCTGCCTTTGTGGCAGTCAAATACTCAGAGGTGTATATTCTAAGCTGCATGTATAATTTTGATAGCTGGTAAAGAATACATAATCATTGACTTCACATATCTTTTTCAGTATTGCCTATTGAGAAAATAAGAGATAATTAGTGAAACAATCACAAATGTTCCTATAGGCGTAAAACAGGAAAGCGCCAACTTTAAAATGTTGGAAACGATTGCCTAGGAGTGACTGACAATCTTTATTGTTTTTGTGGTGCTTTCATCTTTCAGCAGTACCAAAATCATCACTCTCTGCATCTCTCTGCAAACGTTTGTCATGAATACTGCTTCCACATTTTCACTGCCAATCTCCTGTACGTTGTCCATTGCGAAGACTGATCAGTTGTTTGACTGAAATACACTCAAAAGAACTATGAAAAGAGCCTGATTCTGTCTTCTTCTGCTACCATACCATATAAGTCAAACTTAAACTCCTAATGCTCAGTTTTGCAGGTCTCCACCTGCCACAGGCCCACGTTGGTTCTCTATTGAAGCTCAGTTTTCTATTTTTCATTTACACCTTTTAGCTGACATCACTTTTATAGGTGACATTTTACACATTTAGACTTGCATGATATCACATGGTACATGCTGCCTACTTTTTGTTAGCCTTTCTCGATTTAAAATCTGTACACTCTGTTCAAGGCTAGGAACACAGTTTGAGATAGTCTAGTACTTGCATTGTCAATTCTGAGACAGCTTCTAACATCTAGACATATCATTGCATTGGAGCTGTGCCTATAACACAGTGTGGCTTTGATTATATAAATGATGCACTGACCCAGGGAGGTCATAGGAGCACCCCAGCCATTAATGTCCTGGAACGAATGCTGTATTTGACATTAAGCCCCTCTGAAGTTGATCCTTCATCTGGAAGAGAAGGATTACGAACTCCACTCTACACAGGCACCCTGGTCCAGCTTTCCAGGTATGGGGGTCTCTGGCTATCCTATTAGATCAGGCCCAGGAAGAGGTTATACCTACTATGCCGTCAGATTGTAGATAGAGATAGGTAACAACATGTAGGTCTAAGATCATCATGTGTGGACTGTTTATTATTTTCACCATGTTAACACTGCTTACAATGCTTTGTTTCATCTGCCTAATTATTGCTGCTCATTCTCTCTATGCAAGAATACAATTATTTCAATAAATGTTTGGAAACTTTTATCTGTCTCTTTCATGTGTTTACCCTGGGCATGTATGAGGAAGCAACGAAAGGGGTGTGATCTGGTTCCACAACTTCCTTGAGAGTCAGAGTGTCATGTTTGAAGCTGATGTAATCATCTGTTACCCTGGGAAAGTTATGGGATCAGGTGATGCACTGTGAGCTTTGTAGGAACTGAATCAATAGTTACTGATTGTCTAAATGGACTCAATCCCCTCATCCTGTAGTTCTACTGTCCTAGTACGCAGTCCTAATGTTCAGTGGGAACCATATATCACACCTAATGCTTCGCTTTCTCTCACTCACTCTATTACAACTTTTCTTAATGTTAGTAAGAAGGTGAGTGTGCATGCAACTTATATAGTTTCTTTGTGCATTGAATCGCCTTTTCATCATTGATGTTCAGAAATGAGAGGCTGGTTGCCTTTCTAAAACATGTTCTGGGACGTTGACACCACACGTTTGTGACGTTGGCATATACCCCTTATCCGTGTTGAAATATAAGAATATTTTTGTGGGAGTGGCAGAAATACTGTTCCGCATGCAATCAGTTTGTTATTAAAATCTTCCACCATATCTCCTGCACAGGATATTATATTCTAATAATGTTTATTTATTTATTCTTTTAGATGTGTGGTGTTGGAGTTGTGTGTATGTGTGGATGAGATATGGACTAAGAATGTGGAACAGTTGAATGTGTGAGTAGACTATCTGTGTTCATGCATGGATCGTTGAGAGTTAGTATTGGTTGGTAGTCCTGAAGGGAAACGAAGTATGCTGTTACTCCTCAACTAACGATATTTATTAAATGTGCTTCTTTATTCATCTTGACTCCTGTGAGGCATGGGAGGATATGCTTCAAAAAGTGATACAGTGGCAAGCCCCTACTCTTGAGGATCAGCATTACCTTTGTAGAAAATTACTTGTTAAACTGCAGCAGTGGACGGGTAACAATTCCTGGATGGAGTTAGTCTGTCATAGGCACTGTTGGAGCAATCGATGATGGGATTTTCTTAATTCACTGTTTAAGAATAAATTTAACAAATCTAAGGATGGTCAACATCAGCACATTTCCATTATCTGACTACTAGGAAAAATTACAAAAGGGTGACCAAAGAGGTCACTGCAAACACTATGAGGGCAAAGGTTCACATAACAAAGGGACGATTGAAGTAGGGCTAATTTCATACAAACACAACATGAAACAAAGATCTAAAGATATGGGCTAATTTCACACAAACACATCCAACCATATTAAACTTTTCTCCGCTAGGCCTTCCCCCAACCTTGTGCTGAGCTTTTTTTGGCTATTTGGGGTAGTTTGCTTTTAGGCCCCCTTAACTTCTTGTCCACATAAGCTATCTACACAAAATTTGCATCCTTTCTTTCCAACATTCTGGGATAAAAGGTACTCATGGTTTGTGTATTCCCTTGGAGGGGACCAAGAAATTAGCCAAAATACAGATAAATGTTTGCAAAAAGTGGCAAAAAAGTGCTGCAAAAGAAAGTTTGTGTTTTTTTTTCCTGCAAGTGGCAACAACAAAGGATTTCCAGTGCTAAAATCACCACCTTACCAGCTTTCAGGAACAGGCAGACTTGAATCAGAAAATCTAATTTTTTAACACAGTTTTGGCACTTTGCCGGGACATACCCCATTTTTCCTTTTTTGTGTGCTTTCAACCTCCTTCCAGTTAGTGGTAGGAATGGGTGTGAAACCAATTATGGATCCCAAAAAGCTATATATTTCTTAAAAGTAGACACAAATTGGAATTCCACAACTGCCATTACAAAGGTCCTTTAACAGTTTCCTATAGAAAGTTACAATTGAAATAAAAGAATATTGAAAATAACAGCCATTTCTGTCTGCCTTTTACATCTGTAACTTTCTAACTATGTCAGATTTTCAAAAGCAATACACCGTTACATCCGCTGGACCCTTCTGGTTGTGGGAATAAATCAGGCTTACAGGTTCATTAAGAACCTGAGGTATCCAGAGCAAAAACTGAGCAGCATCTTACAATGGATTTTCATTGTGTACAGGGAATACAGAAATTCATTTGGTAAAATATAATGAGTGAAAAATAGGTATCAAGGAAACCTATGTATTTCCTATTTGCACATCTTTGAGATTGTTAGTAATAGCAGTTCTGCCATCCTGTGTTCCCCAAAATTTCCCAACAAAAAGGTACCTCACTTGTGTAGGTAAGCCTAGGGCCCGCAACAGGGAATGATCCAAAATACAAAGTGGGCACATCACATTCTTCCACTGAAAACTGAACCTTTCCTGAAATGTGCCTAGCTGTGGATTTTGGGCCTTAGCTCAGCCAGCACCGGCACCTAGGGAAACCTAACAAAGTTGTACATTTTTTAAAACTAGACACCTGGGGGAATCCAGGGTGGGGTGACTTGAGTGGCTTTCACCACATGTTTTGTACCCAGAATCCCTTGCAAACTGCAAAATGTGTCTAGAAAACACATTTTCCCTACTTTTCTGTAATAGAAAGTTCTAGAATCTTAGAGGAGCCACAAATTTGCCATTACTCAGCATTCCCCTCTGTCTCATGATAAAAATGATACTTCACTTGGGTGGGTGGGCCAAGTGGTTGCCACAGGGAAGGGCCAAAAACATTTGTTGGGGAACCAAAAAGGTTCCTGAAGGGCCGGTTTTTTTACACGGCTGACTCTGCGGTTGACATCTACACAAGTAAGGTATAATTTTTATTGGGAGACCAAGGGGAATGCTGTGTGGTAGGAAATTAGTGAAATTTGTGAATATGACAAATAAATGAAGGGACATGTGTGATTTTAGTCACATTTTGTGATTTACAATGCATTGTGGCTAAAAAACAGTTGGGATCCACGAGAGGCACGACACCCTGTACTCCCCTGGGTGTCTAGTTTTCCAACATATCTAGAGTTGGTAGATTTTCCCTAAACAAGAAGAGAGCGCGCTACCAAATCTCTTGCTTCTGTGATGTCTTAAACACTCAAATTGAGAAAAAAACACCCTTAGGTGGTACATCCTAATTGGTGGCATGCTTTATCATTGGGGTCCCACCCAAGACACCTAGCATGTCAGGGGTGTGCTTCAATGCCTGATTACAGCTGAGTGTTTTTTTTTGTGAGTTGAATTCCCAACTGAGAGGAGAAGTGCAATAAAATTGCCTTGTGGTTACCCCAAATATGGTGTGCTTTTTTAATCGTGATAACCTTGGACAAAGGTAAAAAGAACAGTAATTTTCATAATCTGAGTATCTGGGACATCACAAAAATAAGAAACTTGGTAGTGTGCTCGCTTTTTGTGGTATTGATAGTCATTTGGGAAGATGAGCAAGCTCTCTCTTTTCACTCTCTGTATTCATACACACACATACTGGTTTGATTTGGCACGAGGGTGAGTGATGGATCAATATATAAAAATGTAATTAACAAGAGATTTCCCAAAAATGAAATGCACTGTTGATAATTTAAAGGTAAAAAAAACTGAAATAATGACTCACTGCTCATGAGCTGTAAAGCCATGTCAGGGCATCATCTGCTTACAGTCCATTCACTCACCTTTCAATCATGACACACACAAGACCATTCACTACGCTAGCCATGGACCCAGCACATTACAACATTCACTTCAACGACAGTGCCATTCAAGGGCACATCACTTTCACATGCCCTCATGCCTGACACAGCAATCACACTGACTGATGGAGTGTATGGACTCATGTTTGGCTAGCAGTGTGTGTAGTAACAAGCAGCAAGTTACCACTCACACTGCCAGCCAAGCTCTAGCTCAAGCACACCACCAACCAAGTGCCAGCCCATGCACACCACCAGCCAAGCACCAGTCCACGCACCCTGCCAGCCAAGCACCAGTCCACACACATTCCACACACACCGCTAGCCAAGCGGCATTCCACGCATATCACCTTCAAATTCTTTTAACAACAATGAAAACACAAACCAATTGCAGATACAAAGCTGCTACAAGCACAACAGCTCAAACTAAATACATCACACTAATTCCAACTGTGAATCTGAACAAAAAACATAAAACAATACAGACCAGGCAAAACTCTTTTGCGTGTGATACAACTTAAAACATGCATGCACACACAACCCAGGTTTTAGAGGACACTCAGGGTAGTGCATACGATTCTCTTTCTGCATGCCTCTTCACATACAGACTCTACATCTTTTACAGAGATTGTTTTTTTTTGGCATGGGAGGAATGTAATCAGAAAAATGGCGATCTTTCAACCTAGCCACATCCTCCACCTCTTCAACTCTAAGAACACTTCCCTGTTCCACTACAACAAGGCTGCCTATCACAAAATTTTGAAACTGAACAAATGTCATCGTTGACCCTGGAGAACAATTGTTGAACACAACAAAAGCATTAAAGGTTGCTAATTGAAACAGATGGATAGCCAACTTCTTATACCAAATGTAAGGTTCCAACCTCTGACCTACTCTGTCTACACCAGTCTATAATGCACATAGGTTTGCACATTTCAGCAACCTGACCCTGAACAATCACAGGTGAAGTACTTTCATCATGGATGATAGTCAGCATGTAGACATCCCTCCTGCTTGCAAATTTCACAGCTAGCAGCTCATTACTATGCAAGGCACTGAACTGTCTCCTCTCAAGTTTTTTTTACAAACAAGCTCCTTTGGATAACCTTTACAGTTACAGTGGACTGTGCCACAAGCAACAGTGTCCACTTTGAACAATTCCCTGAAAAATTGCACACCTGCATAGCAGTTAAATGGTGACCTTTTAAAAAGTCCTCTCCTAAGTTCCCACACAAATTTCTCACTAACTCTGAAAGTGGATAGACAACCCGGGGGTCAATCGTTGTATCCCTACCAGTGTACACCCATGAAATTATAGACATATCCTGTACTACTCTCAGATACCATATACATCTTAATTTCATAACATGCCCTCTTGCTAGGAATGTACTGCCTAATAACCAAACAGGCCTTGAACTGGACCAAAGACTCATCAGCAGCTATTTCTTTCACTGGAACATAGATCTCTGAAAATCAGTCTACAAAGTGATCAAGGACAGGCTGAATCTTAGAAAGACGGTCCCAATCAAGGTGATCATGTGGCAACGCCGAAGCATTAGCAGCAAAATGTGGCATCTAAAGCAGGAGCAAATACTGATCATGGCTCATGATTGCATTCATCTCATCCAGATTTATGAGAGTCCAACGGGTAGAGTGGGGCCTGAGTCTGGCACTGTTGTCCCTCAAATACTGTTCAGCATACAAATTAGTCTGTTCAATCTCATCCGAAAAATACATCATCCATAAACAACTGAAATAAATTTATAGGCAAAAAGTTTTCCCTATTTACTCTACACCCTGTGATACCACGAAAGGCAGGCAGCACCGGCTGCACTATGTTTGGGGCAACCCAGGGTTCAACTATTTCAATGGGCAGCCTTTCAGTCTCAGGCTGCATTTCAGATGCTGTACAATCGGCACATCAGTGTCCTCAACTAAAACAGGCACTTCATCTGCACTGAGATTGGCTTCAACATCAGAGGATTCCTCTTGGACAGAAAATTCACTGCCAGAATCTGGCATTTCCTCTTCTACCTCAGATGCAGAGTCTCTCGCAGAGTCATAGTCAGAGGAAGATTAAAAAAGCATACCAACAACCTGCTGAGCAGTATTCCTGCTAGCCATAATCCCTACTAATAAAAGTAACTTGACAAATAAGTCAACAACAGCTAGCACTGATAAAATACTAATAAACAAAGTGAGGCTTTATCACAAAAACCTATAAACTCAGAAACAATACCACTAACATGCCAGAGACAGCTAGACTCACCACCACCTACTCTGCACAGACAAAGCAAGGATCAATTAAATCCCACAAAAAAAGATCAACAAAATTGTTATACCTGGCATCCTTGGTGTGGTCTCCCATAACTGTTTGCCTCTACTTCCCAGGTTATTGCTGTCTGCTGAACTCTGTTTTTGCTGGGTTTTTTTACTCTGGGCCCTTTACCACTGCTGACCAGTTCAAATGTGTAAGTACTCCCTATGTGAAATTGCATGTGTAGTTGGATTTTTCATAATTGGCATATTTGATTTACTAGTAAGTCCCTAGTAAAGTGCACTAGAAGTGCCTAGGGCCTTTAAATCAAATGCTGCTGGTGTCCCTGGAGCACTAACTGTGCCACACACATAAGTAGCCCTGTAAACAGGTTCAGACCTGCCACTGCAGTGTCTGTGTGTGCAGTTTTAAACTGTCAATTCGACCTTACAAGTAAACCCCCTTGCCAGACCCAAACCTTCCCTTTTTATACATGTAAGGCATCCCTAAGGTAGGCCCTATGTAGCCCCATGGGCAGGGTGCAGTATTTGTTAAAGGTAGGACATGTGCTGGTGTGTTTTTACATGTCAATACAGTGAAATACAGCCAAATTCGACTATCACTGTTTCAAGGCCTATCTCTCTTAAAGGTTAACATGGGGGCTGCCTTTAAATGTCCTTAAAGTATAGTTTCCCTCTGAGAGCAGATGGAAATGTGGAGTTTGGGGTCTCTGACCTCACAATTTAAAAATACATTTTTTGGTGAAGTATTTTTTAGATTGTTAGTTTTAAAATGCCACTTTTAGAAATTAGAAATGTTCTTACTTAAACCATTCTGTGACTCTGCCTGTTTGTGGATTCGTTGTCTGGGTCAGTCTGACAGTTGGGCTGTTTGTACATCTCCACTAGACAGTGACACAAAGGGTGCTGGGGTGTAATCTGCATATCCTGATGCGCCATCTGGGCTGGGCTGGAGAGAGGAGTGGTCACTTACACCTGGAGGGGCTGTGCCTGCCCTCACACAAAGCAGTCTCCAACTCACTGGTGTGTGTCTGGAGCCAGGCCTGGGCAATGCAGGATCCTGTAAACAAAAGAGACTTTTCTTAGAAGTTGGGCAACTTCAAAGGCAGAAATGGATATAAGTATTTGACACAGAACCCCAGACCTTAGATTACTTCAAGGATTCAAGAGGAATCTCTGGCAGGAGAGGAGCTAAAGGAGAAGTGCTGCCTTTGCCTGTGTCTGTGCTTTGTTGGGCTATCCTGCAGTTGCTGCTTCTGCCTGTAAAAGGGGACAAATACTGGACTTTGTTGTGCATTCCTGCTTGAGAGGTATCTCCAGGGGCTTGGACTGAGCTTGGGCCCTGTTCTGAAGTTTCAGGGCCATCAAAGACTTCCTTTTCCAGTACCTGGATTTTCTGCTGAGGCTCCTACTTTGCCAAGTGGTGCATAATCCAGTCCCTGGGCCCTTGAAAGGAGAAGCTGGTGGAAAGACCAAGAAGAACCAAGTGCACTGGCTTCGGACGACTTCGGATTGATGCTGCTGCCGAATTCCATGACGCCACCTGAAACTGAAGCTATGGTCCTCGCTGGAGCGCAACGACCCCACAAGCTCAACTCCACCGCAGCCTTGCTGAAGTCTACGACTCCGCTAGTCCCGAAGTGCTGCGTCATCGATGTCCATGACACCCGACTTCGCTGCACCATGCCGTGACCACCGGATATCGACTGCGCCAGAAGTGCGCGGATCCTACTCTTCGCCCTGATGCCACCTCACTTCCACAGCTCCACGGCAAGGACCCGACACCTTGCACGGATGCCTCCGCTCCTTCGCTCAAAGCCCCGGAACCAACGCTGCACCGGATCCTGCAACACCTTGATCCCTGACTCCATGCACAGGCTTGTTTTCTCATTTACACAAGGTACTGTATCTTGGGGTCCATGTGACTCTGTGACAAGTGCCATTAGCATCAAATTGTTGGGAATTACTCTATCATGATGCTGCAATATCCCCAAATCAAAGCACTTGTGTATCTAAGCACTACATCGAACTTGAATTGTAAATTCACAACATTGTTTGTGAATATTGGACTTTTGTCGTTTTGGTCTTGTTTAACTCAGATGAGTATTGGCTATTTTCTTAACCTGGCGTTGAGTCCTTTTGTGGTGTTATTACTGTGTGTGTCGGTACAAATACTTTACACATAGCCTCTGGGTTAAGCCTTTCTGCTCGTGCCAAGCTACCAAGGGGGAGAGCAGGGGCTAACCAGGTGTGTTTCTCCATTACCTTGATTAGAGTGAGGGTTCTTGCTTGGACACTGGGCAACCTAACTGCCAACCAAAGCCCCATTTCTAACAAAAATAAAATTACACATAAGGCAACACAGTACATACACATTGTGCACAAATCCAAGGAGAATTTCAAACACAATAAAACATAAGCTAAATATGCTGCTATTATTACACCATTTACAACAAACTCATTCATGCATGGCTATGATACCCATTTGGAGTAAACAGTACAAAAACGTTTTTCTTACCAAACACATGCAACTATGCAAACAGCAGATCTACCACTGCCAGAACTGCAAGCAGGAGTCACAGAGAAGGACCAAGAGGCTTTGTACTACAATACTAAGGAGAAATAATACATTATGACCATGAATGCAAATGATGAGACAGTCCACACACACCCCACCACCAAACATTCAGAAACATTCCCTGGTTACTATTGTTTTTTTGCACCCCTTGGGGGCAGATGGGTTTAGAAAAAGGGGGATCTGCCCTCATGGGGGGCAAAAACGGCCAACATACATGCTCCCCAAAGGAGAGCAACCCTTCTCCAGGGGACCACTCCCTAAATAGTGCCACAATAAATATCGCTGGTGGCCTAGTGGTTTCTGCCCCCCTTGGGGACAGATATTCATAAAAAAGAGGCAAATATGCCCCCAAAGGGGGCAAAAGCTGTCAAAATACATGCTCCCCAAAGAGGAGTGACCTTGGTGTATAGTGGACGTTCCTGCTGCACAATCGCAGCCCCAAAAGCAATCATGCAGCAGGAATGCATACCAAAGAGATATCAGGGGAAGGAAAACCCTATCAATGCCCACGATGCCTCTATGTAGTCCCCAATCCCCCTCCCTGACCACAAACTCACCTTTAATTCCCTGGACATACTGGAAGCAAATGGCTGCCAGCGCTTCCCATCATCCTTTTATGATGTTGGCACCCTGTCACACTGACATCATTATATACCACGGGGGGTCGGCGTGGCAGTGGAAGCACTTCTGCTACTATCCCTGGTGGGGGATGCACAAGGACATTCCACTGGGGCAGCATGAGCGCTTTCCCATTGAGGGGTGCCAGGACAGCTGGGAACTTTCCCCCACACGGAAGCGGTTAAAGCACCTTTCAATTTCATTGCTAATTTTATCTGAAAGTCTTCAACAGGGCATCTGTAAAGCATTTAATAATCTGTAGTAAAGACGCCACACACTTGTTCTGCCTCACGATGCATTAAAGAGACTAGATCATGTTTCTTAATCTGAGAGAATATACATATGCTAGCAAAGAACAACATCAAGTAATATTAAGACAAATAGTACAATTAAAAATGAATTATATAATTTTGCTGTACATTACTAGGGTATAAATAAAATATTTGAGAGGTTTTAGAAAAAAGGCTGAAATTCATACTTAGGTGTTAATTGTTGGTGCATCAAATGATCAGCCTTGTGGACATCAGGCAAGTGGAAAATACTAAGCATAAGATAATACAGAGGAAACTTTGTAGTTAATGGTAGTGGAAGTAGGAATGTAGCAACTTCATAGATCTTTTGATCTTCAGATGGAGGATTTTCGATCTGGACCTTTATTATTCCCAAAACATTTATTGAGCATTCATATGTAAACGATCTTATGACAGGAAATTTAGCTTGACAAAGTGCTGCAAATTCTTTGAACAATTGTACTATTTTTTTCTCTGATAGCATGTTTAGGATATTTTGCAATTTTAAATAGTGACATTCTCACTGAGGTACAGGTGAAAGGTATTCCAGAGGTTTTCCAACATATATGTAAAGACGTGCTTGCTGTGCAAAGTAAAGTACAAATTAAAAAATATATCTGAGCTGCATGGAAGGTACAGTCATTGCACTTAAGTTGGGTGATGTTGATGGCCAACACCCCAGCTCTGAAAATTGTCCCATCGCTACTTGAAACACAATTGTTTCGAGGGAATTTGGAAAGGGGAAGTTTATTGATTGACTTCTACATTAATTAAGAACCATATGTAATTTCCTGATTCAATTTGCTAATCAACTTTCAATATCCTAAAAGGAGAAATTGCAGCATTCGTTTGATTCTTTAGGAATTGAATGTTCACGTTCTCATCTTAAAAATGTTTTCCTAAACCTTGTATGCTTTTAACACGGTCATCAAAAGGCATTATGACATTATAAGATAACTGTTCAAATGATTTGCTATGATTTCAAAGGCTCGTAAGTGTCTGGGGTTAATCAGGCACATGATTTAAAACATTTACCAGCAAGGGAGGATTCTCTTGGCTTATGCGCCAGCTGTTACGTCTGGGTCAAGCTGTAGTCCACAGATACTATTTGCAGCAAGGTCATCTCTAGCTTGCATTCTTCTGTGCCACATGTAATGAGTGCCATTTGAAAACTGATTATGAACACATTGTTGGACGTTTTTAGAGTATTAGATGACTCGCAGCAGGATGCCATCCATTGCGATATTCGTAGAGCTTTGTTGCTCTGAATGTATTTCATTACAGTGGTATGTTACTAATGCAAACCCTAGATTGCTTTAAGGCAGTATGCATCACTCTCTTTTTTAGGTTCTGGAATCAAATCAGATTAGACATCCGGTGTCAACATTTAATCTGCCCCTTTCTAAAAACTGTCCAAGATAAATCACTGCCACATTAAATTACAGATCATGTAAAAGTTTTACACTAAGCTAATGTCTCATTCGCTGTATTTATTTTCGCAGCTGGAATTAAAGGCTCAGTATAAGAATATCTGCTGCGTGTCATAGTTTAATAACTTTTCATCGCCGTGTTTGCAGTATGCTAGTCCGAGTAACAATTGTTTTCTAAATTTGGCAGTGGGATCCTCCGCCAGATCAACAAAGGGTTTTGCTCTGCCACCCTGGCAGATGACCGCCCAATTGCCAAAATCAAAATGGGGGCCTAAATTTTGCCTCTGCAGTCTTTAACAAAATGACCTGCCTTTCCTCAGTACATGCTTAGAGTCCCTAAATATGGAGCAGCTTACAGTACTTGGTCGCATAATTTCTAAAACTTTTTTATCTTTGGGTTTCGAATGAATTATCACTTTTATTGGCTATGAACGAAGTGCAGACACAACAGCAGGGGATGACATTTGCTGATCAGAAAAATGGAAATCCTCTGTTGAAAGAGGAATCAGAGTGGTTGCATTGTCACACTCAGAGGGAAAGCAGAAATACAGATATGTTTCAAGGCATTATTCTTCTTTCTCAAAAAGTATGGGAACTATGGGTACTCCTCCCCTGGAGATGGTGAGCAATTGAGCACATGTCGAACACAAAGAAAGGTTGAGATGCTGTTTGTACTGTTACAATAAATGAAGACAATTGTTGGTACGTTAAAATGAATAGCAGTTTTGTATTGGGTGGCAGATTCAGTGCTGTTGGTCTCTTCACAAGTGCCACATGGCCTTTCCTTGCACAGCCAAACAGTGAGCCAACCAATGAGGCTCACAGCAAAAAGGATCAGCCAGACCCACACTGAGAAATCAGGTAGCTTGGAGGCTTTCTATTACTACCACAGGTTATATTATAGGCCAGAGGATGGGCTACATTAAAATGACTTTGGTACAGTTGGGGAGCAGCAACAAGGTCACTTCAGAATACTGGAGCAGAAACACAGTGATGTTTTGAAAGAATAGCACATTGTGTAGCAGGTACTGAGCCACCTCTGCAGGTATGAGCATATGAAGAAGGGTCTTGGTCAGTAGGCTCAGAGTTTTTCAGTTTGATGGTCTACTTGCAGTGGGGTGTTTGAATCCGAACAGGCAGCCATTCACACTTTGTTGCACTGTTCGTGGTGAGCAGAACTTGGCAGCGGTCTCACCAGTGGGGCTGGAGTGTCACCTCTCACTGCTGTCGTTTTATGTGCACCAGGCTACATGTCATGACAGGCTTCAATCAGGCAGGTGGGCATTGCAGCACATACCTGAGAATGGAAGATGTTTAGTTGTTTGCAGTTCTGCAGAGTTAGATCATCATTCAAATGCAAGTAAAGCTAGACAGGTCAGGGTGGTAGATGGAAGCTCCATGGAATGACCTATAACAATCTCGAAAAGACTTAACATAGCTTTTTGACTAGGCGTAGCTTGGATTGGCCAGAGTGCAAAAGGTAATGCATTGCAATACTTAACCCTATTTCACTACACATCGCAGCTATTTTATTCTTTAAAGTCCCATTGAAACATTCTACTCTTCCAGAGGACTTGGGTAGTAAGCACAGTAAAAGTATTGCTTGATTCCTAAAGCCTTGCATAGTTCTTGGACTACAGGTGCCACAAAGTGTGTACTCTTGTCACTATTTATCTGCAGAATTATTCTGAATTAGGGAAATAAATACTTTAGCATTTTTATTAGCTACAGTGATAGCATGTAGATAGACATCAATTCACCCAGAGGCCATGTACTCCAAAAGTAAAGCAGACATGTTCACCATCAGATCTATGCCCCCAGTAACACTACAGCTGGTTTCAAAGTCTGTAGTGCCATACCATATGAAGATTTTTAATGAGATGTTCAGGATGGAGTATGTCCCAACGGCCTGGAAAAATAACATCAATCCTACCTCTCTTAAAAAATAACCTCACACTCAACTCCCTTGAAACCAGCAGTTGTCACCAATATCTCATCTCCCTTTTCCAGCCCAGGTGGTGGAAAAAGCAATAAACATGGAACTGACCTCTTTTCTGTATAGCAACCTTATTTTGAACTACACTTGATTTGGTTTCAGAAGTGGGCATAGCCTGGAGTCAGCCCTGATTGTTGCCATGGAGGAAATCAGAGCCAGCCTCAATTAACCTTCTTAACCTATCGGCGGCCTTCGATACATCAACCACAAGGTATTACCAAACTGCCTAAACAGGATAGTAATCAAGGGCATTGCATTAGCCACACTGAGCTCGTTCTTCGCAGGCAGAGAACAATCTGTTGTCCCAAATGGATATGTTTCTACCACCTTCTCACTGCCTGGTAGTGTCCTGTAGGGATCATCATTAAGCCTGACACTCTTTGAAGTGGTTGTTACATCCCTTGCTAGCCTGATAAGATCCTTTGATTTCTCATTGGTGCAATATGCCGATGACATATAAATTGCTGTTTCAATCTCCAGTTATTTTTATGAAGCGGCCATCAGATTCCATGACTGAATGGAAGAAGTGGGTAGATGGATGAAGCAAAACTGTCTGAAACTAATTTAAGGCAAGACCAAGGTTCTCCTGTTCAGGGATGACCCCCTCCTTCTGGTCCCCCATCTGGTGGCCACAGAATCTGGGTACTCTTCCTACTCCTGTTAAGAAGGTCCGGAACCTGGGTGTCTTGTTTGACAACAAAAATATCCCGTGATCCTAATAAAGAAACAAAACACCTCCCCCCGCAGCATACTGGTAGCCATAAAGCAGTCAATTCACCAAGCATGGGAGGGAAAAATTATAATACACTTACAAAATAAGCTGGGGGACAGAACATCAAGTGTCCCACAACTGTCAATACCTACTATGATGAACAATCTAATTAGGTAAGGTTTTCAGCTGCCCTTACAGCTAAGGGCCAGCAGAGTTCCTAGCAGCATGGAAACAATTAAAAAGAAGGCCTAACAGAGTATTAAAATAATAAGCTGGAACGTAGTAGGACAGAATGCCTTGCTGGAGTAAAAAGTGCTCTTGATCATCTGAGCACAGGGGACATCCTGTGGTTTCAGGAAACCTGGACCATTATGCCCATCTTGGGCCAGCGCACAACTACCACAGTTGCGCAGAAGAAGAATCTGTTTGGGAGACCCATTGGTGGCATTTCTATCTTTGTGAAACTCAACTTTCTGTTGAAGGGATGGAAGAAAAAAATCTTAACCGTGATCTGCAGGCCCTTGAACTTGTGGGCCTAGGAAATGGATGGAAAAGTTACATCTATCATACTGATAAATATGTACATTAACCAGTGAAGGGAAGGGAAAAAGGGGTCATCTGGGACATCTGTGATCGGATATGGGCACTCCTTCATGAGCACTCAGGCCATGAGGTCATTGTGGTAGGTGGCTTTAATACACATAATCTATGCTAACCTGGGGGGGGATCAAAACGATGGAAATCAAAACTTATTCGAAGCTTGCTTTAAAACTCTTGACCTCTGTTCATTGATCAGAACGGTTATCCAGAGGACAAATCACAACTAACATTTGGAAATATGTCTACATTGGGTTACATTTTTTGAGCAAGCACCTGCCAACAAAGTGTGAGGGCTATCAAGTCCAATCTAGAACCGAAAGTGATCATCATCTGTTTCGAATAAGGTCAACATGAGCTCTAATATCTACAGGTGTGTCAATCCCTTTGGACAACCGCTGACAGCTAACGCCAATCCACTACTGAAAAGAATAAAGTGGGGACCAGGCAGCAAACACCTGAACCAGAAGTGGAAAACAAGATGCAGACCTCTCGTTCTTGACCAAAAAATGACCTTTTTAGAGAAAGGCTGGTGGGCCTGAATAAGAGAAGAACATGTAGTATTAATATCCAACAAAGTCGTAACAAAACTTCGGCCCGAGGAGACGTATGTTCTCATCGTATACCACAGACATAGGGTCTGATTTAGAGTTTGAGGGATAGGTTACTCCGTCACAAATGTGACGGATATCCCACCTGCTACATTATGATTCCTGTAGGATATCATGGGATCACTCCATCACAAACATGATAGATATCCTACCTGCAGTATTACAATCGTAATACGGCAGATGGGCTATCTGTTATGTTTGTGACAGAGTAACTCTTTCCACCAAACTCTAAATCAGTCCCAGGGAGTGTAAGCAAAGTAAAAGGATGTGTTTACTGGATGAAGAAAGACATAGAAGACAGAAAGGCCCAACCATAAATGGGTGTTGAAAGAGGCAAGGAGAAACATAAAAAGACAGCCTAGGCCCTGAAACAAAAACATATTGAGGATTAGTGGAAGCACCTATACACTCTACTTGCCCTAATCTTGAGGAAACAAATAACATCCTTAAGTCAATTTGTAGGGACCGGGCCCCAGGGCCAAATGGCCTACCTGGTAGTGTCTTCAGGGAAGACTTCGTGCACTGAGCACCTTATATGCACACACTTTTTAATTAGTGTATTCTCTTGTCCAACATCCCAGAGTCATAGAAAGGCTCGATACTGCATTCAATCCACAAAAAAGGAGCCAACACAACACCTGAAAATTATAGACTAATCGCCCTGTTGGATGTGGGGAGCAAAGCCATTGCAAATGTACCCCTGCATGAATTAGAGACCTGTATCAAAAACAATAACATCATCCCATACTACCAAACGGGATTCCGACCAAAAGCATCAACAATGGATAATGTGATCACTCTCTTATACTTGGCAGACAAGGCTGTTAAAAAATCTTCAAGACCACTATATGCCTACTTCATAGAGTATGCAATGGATATTATGGTCAAAACTCGCTGCTTGGGGAATTCCAAAATATCTCTTGGCAGTTATTATAGCCCTACACACAGACCCCTGGGTTCAGATCAAGTTAACCTAAACTTATATCACTCCAAAAATGTATTCAAACAAAGGCATGAAACAGGGATGTGTCTTTGTTCCAATTTTGCTTAACCTAAACATTGCAGACCTAGATTTGGAATTGCTGAAAGGGAACCTTTTTCCTCCGAAGCTCGGGCCCACTAAGTTATCCATCAAACAATACGCAGACGACCTAGTAATATTAGAAAACACACACATTGGTACGAAGAAGGTATTGGGCATATTACAGGGGTACAATACCACTAATTCCTTAAAAGCAAATGCTACAAAAACCAAAGTATTAGTTTTTGGACAACGGGTTAAAAAACATTAGTTGACATGGAACTTAGGCCCATTCACCATAACCACGGCTGGTAAATACAACTACCTTGGTGTCTGGCTGTCAGACGCAGGTAAATCCTTCCTTTAGGAAAGGGACATAGAGGAAAAGGCAGCTAAAACATTATTTGCCCTAGCTAAACTTCATCACAAATTACAGAGCCCAAGAGCTGATTGGGTCTGAATAGTAACTTGCGCTAAACTGTTACCCACTATGAGCTGTGGGCATCTCGCCTTCCCAGCAATAGTCACAAACACACTAGAGCACTGCCACAATGCTACTTACAGAAAAAATATTTGGGATTCCTAACTCAACAAGAGGAACATTAATATAGCTGCAGTTTGGGCTGGTGATTATGGATGTTAAATGCAAAAAGGACTTGGGGCCAGACATACAAACCTTTTTTCTGTGTGCAAATGGCCCAATTTGCATAATCCGGCCATTTGCCCACAAAGAAACCATTTTGGTATGTACAAATGCTAATTTGCGATTCGGTAATCTATTTATCAAATCACAAAATAGGTTTGCGAGTCAAAATTAGGAAGGAGCATGCCAAGTGCGTCCCTTCCTTATTGCGAAACACAGTGAAATGTATGATTGTTTTGGGACCGTGAATGTAGTTACAAAACAATTGCAGTTACTACCAACTTCAAATTCATGGGAACCCATTTGCAAAGGGGATGGGGTCCCCAAGGCACCCCTTCCCCTTTGTTAATGGGGTGCAATTTTTTTTTTAAGAGCAGGCAGTGGTCCCAATTTTTTTTACAAGAAAACGTTTCAGTTTTTTTCTTGTAATACATCCCCTTTTCCTCCTGTCCCCAGCAGGCCGCCATCCCTGTGATTGTAGCCATTCACAGAGGGTCGCAACTTGCGACCTGCCTCATGAATGTTGATGAGGCATATCCCTTTGGAACCCAGTGTAAATCGCTAACAGTTTTGAAGACAATGTTGTACATTTGGTATTGCAACTCAAATTGCCAGTCACAATACCAAATGGTCGTACATCTGGCCATTAATTACATTTTACTGTCAAGTGATTAGAGCAGAACAAGATACCATGAAAGTGCTCTACAGGTGGTTTTACATGAAGCAAAGAGCACATGGGCAAGGTACTTTAACAGGGCTTCCACTACATAAACCTGGTCACAGACATGAAATATATTTGTTGAAACAACAAGATGTGACAGAAATTAGGCCTATCCCTGGCCCTGAAGGCTCTATAATTCCCATGAGAATGTGGCATGCTAGCCATATTTGAGAGCTGCCATGGGGAGACAAGCCCTTAAGGAATATTTTATTGACAAGACTCTTGACACTGCCTGTATGGTAATTCTGAGTTCACTGGAAAACATAAACGCCAGGACAAAGGCAGTGTAGACTGTCTATATAACCTGTAATCTATGATTCATGTAGTGTGCTGCTACCCTATGCTGCTTTCTCAAAGGCCAATCTTTCTTAGGCCAGTACTCTTGCAGCACGGTATAAGAACTTGCAAAGAGGCAGCGTCTTATGTCTTCACATGAAATGCTCCTTTAGAGCTAGCACAAATTGCTAAGTTCTTTGCTGTAGCAGGAAGGCTATTTAGGGAACACAGTCTACACATGTGCACAGTATAGAACAGCGTAGTACACTGCATTATCCATGAACTTGCAGAGGTCTTGATCACGAATGACCTCTGAGTAGTGATCAGCAGATTGACATTCCAGTTTACAACCATGATTTGTATCGCCAGTTTAATAGCTTTAATGACCGAATTGCAAATGTATCACTTTTACTAATAGATAAGTGCAATAGTGAAATTATCTTATTTTGACAGCACCGCTTGAGTTGTATGCCATTTTAACTATGAGATGAAAACTCAATATGTGCATTAATTTCTATGAAACATTGCCCATTGGGGTGCTCGCCGACATGTTGCACTTTAAGGGAAATGCTTTTTCACCTGTTTGAATCATATGTTATGTGTTACTTTTAAATATGGAATGAAAATGTAATAACCGCACTAAGGAGCACATGTATGTATGTTTTGCGACTCGCAAATGGGTCGCAGCGCTATTTGCGACAGTACAAAACGCAAAATGGTATGTACAAATGCCATTTCGGAGTCCCAAATAGGGATGCGACCAATCACGCAAACATTTGCGACTGGATTTTGCAACTCAGAAATAAGGAATTGTAATTTGTGACTCGCAAACCGAATGGACATGGAAGTCGCAAATTGCGATTAGTCGCAAATAGGACATTTTGCATAAGCAGATTAGCACTTATTCCAAACAGGTGGTAAGAAGAACCAAAGTATAAAAGCAGACCCAGAAGGCATCATGGTTTTCCAAAATGGCTGCACTCTAAGTCATTGCATGGAGGAGGCAATTCCAGGCTGCCCAGCAGAGGAGGAGGAGGCAGAGACAGGAGATGATATACAGGCCATATTTCAACAGACTGAGGAGGAAATATATGAGAAATATAGACTGAGCAGCACAATCCTCTTAGAGATCATTGAACTGCTGAAACCTCACCAAACCCTGCACAGCTGCTCCATTCCCACACATGTGCAAGTGCTGTGCTCACTGCACCTTTTGGCCTCAGGTAGCTAACAGGGGGTGATTGCTTTTGCTGGTGGGGTGTCCCAAAGTGCCCTGTTGCAATTATTTAGACGGTTCTTAGATGCCATACTCGCACACATGTCCAGATATATCTACCTTCCCAGGAATGCAAAGGAAATACACAACACCAAACTGGACTTCTACAGAATTGTCAACTTTCCCAGGGTAATAGGGTATGTACTCAGATGCCCACAATGTCATAACCAATGTAGTGGCAAAATACCCAGGGAGCACACATGATGTGTACACTTTCAGGCACAGTGGGATACACCAACGAGTTTGATGATGGATATTTATTAGGTACTGTGTGGTACACACCAATGTCAGAAATACGTGTCAGTGCATAACCATGTAAAGCCATGCTCATGTTTGCTGTTTTGCTACACAGGTGGTGGTGCATATGCTCTGAGGCCAGGGATACTCACCCCATAACTAACACCTGCTAATCAGAATAAGAGGCGCTACAACATTGGACATCGGCGCACCAGAACCATCATTGAAAGGAACTTTGGCATGTTAAAATCATATTTTAGATGCCTGCACAAAAGTGGAGGTGCACTCCAGTAAGCCCAAGAGATTGCATGCAAGGTTGTGGTGACATGTGCCATCCTACACAACATTGCAACCAGATGTGGGCTACATCTCACCCTAGATGACACAGATACTCAGGATGAGGACCAGGAGCCACCACTATGGCAGCCTGTGGATGGTACCATTGCAATGGAGGGCAGACGGTGACAGGATCACATAGCAACTCATTACTTTGGCAGGTAAGTGCCAACCGTAACTGCACTCACAAATGTAAAACACACATAGCCAGGTTGTGGAAAAATACATATATCCTTTAATGTCAGGAGTGCAATATGTGAATGGTGGCTTATACCAAGCAGATAAGAATTTTGTTGTAACAGCACCTAACACATTCCAATCATGTGTCTTAAGATAAACCTAGAGACATAACATCACACCCTCCTACATCTTCGACCACCATGGCCGGTGCCTGGTTGGTTCACAGATGTCTGGCGGGCAATGCTAATACACAGGATGAAGGCATCTGAGGCGGAAATGCTGCTCACACTCAATATTTCCTCACTGTCCTGAGGGGTCTCACCAGTGCCTCTTGCTGCCTGGATGGTATGAAGTAGGTCCACAACAGCAGTAATGGAGCCTATTCCCCTAGCCACATCTCCAGCAAAATGTCTCAGTTCAACCTGGAGCGTGACAGTGCGTCTTGACAGGCATGTTGTTGTGGTAGCTAGACGGCCAATGGACTGACTAAGCCGGTCCAACCATGCAGCGATGCTGCGCTCATTGCGCCTTACATGGGCCCGATCTGCCACCATTTCCCTACATAGGTCAGTGATGGCAGTGGTGAGGTTTACCATGTTGCTATTCATGGTGGATAATTGTGTTTCTACATTCCCAAATCCCTGTGTGAGAGGCTGTTACATACGGTGTAAATTCCTGTTCATCAACCGCATATGTTTGTTTTGCAGGCGGTGACTGCTGAGTAGGGATGCCTCCAGTCCCAGGAATAGTTGTGTACGGGCATCCTCCTCACCTGCATTGTGTGTCAGATGTCGCCTTCTACGCCCACGCCCTGCTAATCTCTGTGACTGGCTATCATCCATTTGTGGACCGTAAGTCAGGTTTAAACCATAATTGGCCACATCTGTGTCCTCTGTTGTTTCAGGTGCATTGGGAACAATGGTTGGTGTGTTGCACTGCTCAGCGGAAATGCTGACTGCCTCCTCTGCTGCCATGGTGACATCATCACCTCTCTCCACACTGGGGTCATCAGTGGATACTGGAGGGAGACCTGTGGGACACAGGGGATACACTGTCAGTGCCTCTCAGATGTGTGGCTTATCAAAATAAAGGTTCATCAAAATTTGGAATACAGTACTACATTACCCATAATGCATTAAACTTGTGGTGGACTTATAGGCATGGAACTATATGGATGATGCATGCTTTTATTAAATAATCCATCAGTTCATGTAATATCAAGATTGCCAGAGTGGTTATATCAGGGTTGTACACCTAAGAGTGAGCCGTGAGGGTGGTTGCTCACACTGTCCCCAGCAGAATTTGGCAAGGCGGGTCCTTTGTTATGACTCTTTGTAGCCTGATGGTGATATACATGTTTGAGCTACTCAATAATGGTTACCTGAAGCTCATCCCACAAGGTTGTCTCAGTGGTCAGAGATTATTTCACACTGGTGGGATTACACCTGTTGCAGGAGGACTATTTGTCTATCAATGTTTTTTTTTTCAGTTCAATACATGGTATTAGTTGGTGGAAGCTGGTTAACTTGGAATCTCACAGCAAAGATTTCATAAAATTACCAATTCATTTGGTTTGCAAGATGGTGGAACTTGAATTCTTAACAGAGGTCTTGCAGTGGGTCCTTACGTGACTGTTTCTGGTTGTCTGCATAGCAAGGTGTAGCTCTTTGAAATGGGGAGAGATATGGTCTCTTCTAGGGTCCAAAACTGTGGCCGGGATACCAGGATCATTTCTAGGTATTGTGCCAGGGGGTTCTCCAGATGATGCCTATAGCATGGTTATTTAAATTCACATCTGAACCACCCTCCCTTCTGTTTTGGGTGAGCTGGTTAGTCAAGATTATGTTAGGACATTCACAATCTCAATAGGGGCCCAATTGGTTTTCAGGTGCAAAGAGGATCTGAAAAGGAACCAGAAAATATTAGGGCTAGATGATGGTTAGAAATTGCATATGTGCAGAAATCTCTATATGGAATATTCCATTTGTATATGATTGTTAAATAGGTAGCAACATGTTTCAATGGATGTGTTTCATTCCAGTGTATAATGTGAAATAAAATACAGCCTCACACCTCAAAGCTGTCTCGAGCTTGTTCTATTGATTGTCCTTTCTCTGGGACCCCTTTGATTACTTACAGTTGTATAATATTTCAGTGAGGTTAATATCACAATTTGCTCTGCTGTCGGCTTAGTGTGATGTATACTTTCAAATGTGCCTTGTAGCAACTACATCCCACTATGTTATTGGGATGTAGTTGTGGAAGTAATATCATCATGTCTGCGAGGGTTGGTGTGTGCCTGTTTGTTGGTAGTTTCGGGGTGCTGTGCACATATGGGTGTTATGACAAGGCGTGATATGTCTAATAGTCCTGTCTCCTATTACAGCGGGTGTATTTTCTGCATCAGGGGACAGTTCAAGTACATAGAACCAGCCACCTGAGGTAACCCCCACCTCCTCACAAGAAAGTTTCCTTCCAATGAAGGGGATCGACAGGGTCTGTCCAGGTCCTGCTCTTCCAATGCATATTGTGTACGACCGTAAAAATGCACAGATCCACATGCTTGAGCAGCTGTCTGCATTTGTGTCAGCACCTGTCGGTATACCTTTATTTCTATTACAGCATTGTGTTTTTCAGTAATGATTATTCTTAGTAACAGAGACAGTGGTGCATGTCTTATTACCACAGGACGGATGACGTGATGAGTCAGTCCAAACCTGTGTAAAATTAACATTTTTATTACAGAAAATGTAATACCAAATCATTTTATCAAGCATAATAGAATAAACAGAGATATTTAAAAAATATCATCAGGGGAATGTTATTTCACAGAAACAAGGACTTCAGTTTGAGGCTGTTGGTTATATAAAATACATTTAAACTAATCTCTATTCATTTTAATTACATTTGATAACATTATTTTGTATTACATTTTCTGTAATAAAAATAATATTTTATAATATCATGAGGTGAAGATATGTTCTTCTGTTCAACCCCGAACACAGTAACCCTTTGTCTGGAGGGGTGCGGGGTAGAGATGGGGGGGCAGTACAGTGGAAATATGGGGGCAGATTTAAGGAAAGTGGTGCTGCACCCAATGCACATCCACTTCCCTTGCACCCCTTAGTGCCCCCAAGATACGCCGCACCATGGTGCAGGGTAAGAGGCAATAGCATCAACATTTTTGACGCTATTGATGTACTGTTCAGGGTCAGCACCAACATTTTGGTGTTAATCCTGAACAGTACATACGGGCCCATTGTAAACAATGGTGTGTCCCCTTTCAAACCCTTCGCTGCCAGGCCTTTTCCCCTCCTGTGCAGAGTCTTTTTTTGGCTATTTGGGGCAGTTCGCGCTTAGGACCTCATAACGTTTTGTTCACATAACCTATCCACACCAAATTTCCATCCTTTTTTCCAACATTATCGGGATTCTAGGGGTACCCAGAATTTGTGGGTTAACCTGAAGGAGACCAAGAAATTAGCCAAACTACAGCAAAACATTTGCTTTTTTCAAACAAATGGGGAAAAAAGGGCTGCAGAAGAAGGCTTGTGGTTTTTCCCTGAAAATGGCATCAACAAAGGGTTTGCGATGCTAAAATCACCATCTTCCCAGATTTCAGGAACAGGCAGACTTGAATCAGAAAACCACATTTTTCAACACAATTTTGGCATTTTACTGGGACATACCCCATTTTAACTATTTTTTGTGCTTAGAGCCTCCTTCCAGTTAGTGACAGAAATGGGTGTGAAACCAATGCTGGATCCCAGAAAGCTAAACATTTTGAAAAGTAGACAAAATTAAATTCAGAAAATGGTAATTTGAGTTGATCGTACAAGGGTTTCCTACAGAAAATAACAGCTGAAATAAACAAATGTTGAAATTGAGGTGAAAAAAACAGCCATTTTTCTCCACATTTTACTCTGTAACTTTTTCCTGCAATGTCATATTTTCAAAAGCAATATATACCATTACGTCTGCTAGACTCTTCTGGTTGTGGGGATATATAGGGCTTGTAGGTTCATCAAGAACTCTAGGTACGCAGAGCCAATAAAGGATCTACACCATGCAACGGGATACCTGGCATACAGCAATTAATTTGGTGAAATATAAAAAGTGCGAAATAGGTATCAAGAAAACCTTTGCATTTCCAAAATGAGCACAAGATAAGGTATTGAGAAGCAGTGGTTATTTGCACATCTCTGAATTCCGGGGTGCCCATGCTAGCATGTGATTTACAAGGCATTTCTCAAATAGACGTCTTCTTTACACACTGTCTCACATTTGGAAGGAAAAAATGTAGAGAAAGACAAGGGGCAATAACATTTGTTTTGCTATTCTGTGTTCCCCCAAGTCTCCCAATAAAAATGGTACCTCACTTGCGTGTGTAGGCCTAATGCTCGTGACAGGAAATGCAACATGAACACATCACATTTTTACATTGAAATCTGACGTGTTTTTTGGTAAGTGCCTAGCTGTAGATTTTGGCCTCTAGCCCAGCCAGCACCTAGGGAAACCTACCAACCCTGCACATTTTTTAAAACTAGGCACCTAAGGGAATCCAAGATGGGGTGACTTGTGGGGCTCTCACCAGGTTCTGGTACTCAGAATCTTTTGCAAACCTGAAAATGTGGGAAAAAACACTTTTTCCTCAGATTTCAGTGACAGACAGTTCTGGAATCTGAGAGGAGCCACACATTTCCTTCTACCCAGGATTTCCCTAAGTCTCCCGATAAAATTGGTACCTCACTTGCGTAGGTAGGCCTAACTCCCGCAACAGGAAATGCCCCAAAACACAAGGTGGACTCATCACATTTTCCCAAAGAAAACAGAGCTATTTTTTGCAAAGTGCCTAGCTGTGGATTTTGGCCTCACGCTCAGCCTGAACCTAGGGAAACCTACCAAACCTGCACATTTTTTAGACACCTGGGGGAATCTCTCTGAGCAGGTGTTAAAGTGCCAAAAAATAATGCAATAAAAATCTTCTAGATTTCTTTGAGCCATTTTTTCTCCCCCCGATGGGGGAACGCCCCCTATGCATACATTATGCATGGTGCATGCATAATGTAGTGAAAAGGGTTACAAAGTGGCGCAAGCATCCATTGTCCCACATTGTAAATGTAGTGCTGCAATTTTGGCCTTGTTCAGCCACATTCACAAAAAAAAGTGATGCTATTCTGGGGCAAGGAGGCCCTAGGGGCTCTTAATTCTGCCCCATAGTGTCAAGTCAAGTTGTGCTAGTTTGGGGAAACACAGCTAGTAGGGCCTGAACCTTAGCACGGCCAGAGGTGTGTACTTTGTTGCGCTTGTTGAAATTTTCACAAGAATCATGTTTGGAAAGACTGTACAAATTTACATCATTCTCCCTACATGCCTGCCAAACGTTAAGGTGGTGGTTGAGGTGAGGACCCATATTCACAACTTATTCTGGCTATTTTTTCAGCTTTTCCCCCTCCAACATCAACCCTCTCATGACTGAACACACCATTGAGAAATCAACATGCCTTCCTTTTCAGAACCCAGAATGACCCAATGTTGACTCAAAGGCTTATGGGTTTTGTGGTACATTGGACATAGTGCTTGACACAACCTTTGTATAATGTGATGTTTGTCACAGCAGGATTTCACTGGGGCTCACTCCAAGCTGGAGCAATCACAACAGGAGCACAACGAAGTATGACAGTTCATCACCTTGCAGTCTCATTGTTTCTGAGGCAGCAATCAGGGATGGAGAAAGGAAGGGCCTGACCTAGAAACTTCATTCAACTTGTAAGACAGAAGTTGCAGCTCCTCCCCTCACCCTTATAATCTACCAAATGTCAATGCCCAAAACGACTAATCTCCATCTTCCTGTTAAACAAAAGGTCTCATAGGTTTTCTGAAGGTAGCTTGGTCCTTCCCTCCTCAATTTAGTGTTTGGGTCTCCTCCCTCCAGCTACAGTAATGCAAGAAAAAAACTCTCAATGTTTCCCTGAATATGAGTAGAGACATTCCTTAACATTTCCAACTCCTGAGCTGATCAGATGTTCTTGCTTAAGCAGTGGTCTAGCAGTAGCCTAGTAGCTGACAGACCGTTCACCTGATTCTCTAGCTGTATCTCATATACAAATAGTAATACTAAATCAAAATTCTTCTTTGCGTAGACTTTGAAGGAGTCAATTTCACTATTCCCACTCCAACCTAAGGAACTGTAGGGTATTTGCTGAACTATGGATGGGTCAGATTTACTATTCACATTCCAAGTTGAGCAACAGTATGGAAGGTATTGGACATTTCAGAGGTCAGATTTACTATACTCATCCCCAACAGTAGAGAAAGTGTTAGACTTTGAAGGAGTCCTATTTACTATTCTCTCTGCAACTAATAATAAGTGCATGAACCTTGGATGGTCAGATTTACTATTCCCACTCCAAACAGAACAGATGAAAAATGAAAGAAGAGGACAGCTAATTACATATTTGATAATGATACTCTGGAGGAAGAAAACAGCATCCGAGAAGTAGTGGGAGTGAGAAACCTCCCATTGAAACTGAAACTGGAGAAACCACATAGAAAAGAGCTTAACACATTTTTGGAAGTTGCCTTGCTAGAAAAGTATCTTGAAGTTGGACATATTCCCAACAGCTTACATGATTTCACAATACCAAGTTATGAAAGCTCCTTTCAGCTCTGCTGAATAGTTGTCTGGCAGTAATGCATGTTGCATACACTGGAGAACAACTTTGATTAAGTATGCTGGAATTGACAGAACATCTTTGTTAGCACATCTTTAATGAGCTTTGAAACGTCTCTTCTTTCTTCTAGAGAGAGAGAGAAGACCACTAGCTGACGTGTCCTTGGGATAGCACAAAAAAACAGGTAAGTAAAGAGAACAGGGTGGCAAGATGTAGCCTATCTATACTAAGCTGTTCTCTTAGGACTTGTGACTAATGAGTGATTTTCTCTCCTATTTCTCCTGTTTCCCTTATCGAAGGAGACAAGATTTGTTACAGAATGAGGCATCCTTGAAAAGACTCAAGTCCTTTTTGCTTCACAGCAGGTTATTTTGATAAATCAGACTGAAGGTTTAAACTGCAGTAGTCATGCTACACTAGTAGGCGTGAAGCCAAGTTATCTCTGCTACGCTGGTGGACTGCACAATAGGTTCTGCGGTTCATAGATGACATTTAACTTTCCATGCTTTGGGGGTAATTTCTCCACCATATAATATGGTTTTATAGGAGAGTTAAATATGCCAATGAGAGATTAGCCAGGTTTTACATGTTTTGGGTGTCAGAGCACATAAAGTGCACCCTATTTGCAAAAAGGAGATATGGCCATACAAAGGGGGGTTTTCTCACACTGCCCATAGGTAAGGATAGGCCACCCGATCAAATGCGTTCTCTACTTCAAGCAAAATCATAGCAAGCTTACTGTCTTGCATCTGAGCAGCATCAAGCATAACAGAGATGAGATCAGTATCACACTCTGGAATAAACCAAAGGTGCCATTCCAATACCACACAAACATATAATTGTTCGACCACCCAGAGATTGCTTTGCCATATGATTGATTGTTTGAATGGATCAGCTGTTAGGAATGCACATTCCAGCACATCTTGTATCCTATGTAACCTTAATATGCCCCCCTATTGTCAACTGCTCCCATTCTTATGCTCTTCTAATATTGACCCAGTTGCCCCCCCTGGCTTGAGTAAACACTTACATGTCAAAAAAGACCTTACAGGGTCTTAGAAGTGCTTCTGGTTTGATTCCCAGGGTGTAGTTGAACTCTTGTGAGAAACCACAAGATTTTAGCGGTCATATGGTTTTAGAGCCATTTTGCTAAGGCACGGCTAATTCACCCACACCAAAGCCACGAGATCCCACTTGTAATCAGACTCAGAAGGAAAGAGAATCTCTCCTTCATGCCTTCCACCCGAAGCTTGAGTTTATCACCTTCCGTAAGAAAACTCATCCTCCCTTACCTGCAACACAAATCCCCATATTGCTCCACTTTCTTTGCCATCTCCCAGACCCAAACTCCTGCAATACTTTAAAACCTTAAAGGAAGAACAAGGCATGTTAAAGGTTAGTTAACTAACACTTAACTCTTAAAAGTCAGCACAACATAGTAACTATTTTTGGACCTAAATGGACTTACATTAGGAGCACTTTTTAAGACATTGTTTCTTTTCAGGAGCGACTGACATCAGCCTCTCAAAGTTCATAACAATTTATTGTAAAGGTAGCTTAACAAGGAATGACAGGATTTTGAGTTAATCCAAAGAAAGACAGAATGAAGGAAGTTTTGTTGACAAACTCTGTTTTATCTCAGTCGAGGAATGTAGCCTCTTTCTAGTCTTGTTACCCCCACTTTTGGCCTGTTTGTGAGTATATGTCAGGGTGTTTTTACTGTCTCACTGGGATCCTGCTAGCCAGGGCCCCAGTGCTCATAGTGGAAACCCTATGTTTTTTTCAGTGTGTCTGATATGTGTCACTGGGATCCTGCTGGCCAGGACCCCTTTGCTCATAAGTTTGTGGCGCCTAGCTGTATCACTGAGGCTCAGCTAACCAAAACTTCAGTGTTTATGCTCTCTCTGCTTTTAAAATTGTAACTGCAGGCTAGTGACTAATTTTACCAATTCTGATTGGCACACTGGAACACCCTTAAAATCCCCTAGTATATGGTACCTAGGTACCCAGGGTATTGGGGTTCCAGGAGATCCCTATGGTCTGCACCATTTCTTTTGCCACCCATTGGGAGCTCAGACAATTCTTACACAGGACTGCCACTGCAGCCATAGTGAAATAACATCTACATTATTTCACAGCCCTTTTACACTGCACTTAAGTAACTTATAAGTCACCTATATGTCTAACCCTCACTTAGTGAAGGTTGGGTGCAAAGTTACTTAGTGTGAGGGCACCCTGGCACTAGCCAAGGTGCCCCCACATTGTTCAGGGCAATTTCCCCAGACTTTGTGAGTGCGGGAACACCATTACACGTGTGCACTACATATAGGTCAATACCTATCTGTGGTGTCACCATGATAACTCCGAACAAGGCCATGTAACATGTCTAGGATCATGGAATTGTCACCCTAATACCATTCTGGTATTGGGGGGACAATTCCATGCATCCCTGGGGCTCCAGCATAGAGCCGGGGTACTGCCAAACTAACTCTCTGGGATTTTTCTCTGCAGCTACCACTGCCGCCAACCCTCAGACAGGTTTCTACTCCCCTGGAGCCTGGGCAGCCTATCCCCAGGAAGGCACAACAAAGGATTTCCTCTGAGAGAGGGTGTTACACCCTCTCTATTTGGAAATAGGTGTTAAGGGCCTGAGAGGAGTAGCCTCTCCTGGTCTCTGGAAATGCTTTGAAGGGCACAGATGGTGCCCTCCTTGCATAAGCCAGTCTACACCGGTTCCGGGATCCCCCCAGCCCTGCTCTGGCGCAAAACTGGACAAAGGAAAGGGGAGGTGCCCAGAGCTCCTCCAGTGTGTCCCAGACCTCTGCCATCTTGGATGCAGAGGTGTGAGGACACAATGGACACCTCTGAGTGGCCAGTGCCAGCAGGTGATGTCAGAGACCCCTCCTGATAGGTGCTTACCTTTCTCTGTAGCCAAACCTCCTCTGAAGGCTATTTAGGGTCTCTCCTGTGGGTTTCTCACCAGATAAAAATGCAAGAGCTCACCAGAGTTCCTCTGCACTTCTCTCTTCGACTTCTGCCAAGGATCGACCGCTGACTGCTCCAGGACGCCGCCAAAACCGCAACAAAGTAGCAAGAAGACTACCAGCAACATTGTAGCCCCTCATCCTGCCGGCATTCTCGACCTGGTGGTGCATGCTCTGAGAGCTGTCTGCCTTCACCCTGCACTGGAAGCCAAGAAGAAATCTCCTGTGGGTCGACAGAATATTCCCCCTGCCAATGCAGGCACCAAACTTCTGCATCACCAGTCCCCTGGGTCCCCTCTCATCTTGACGAGCCTGGTCCCTGGAACACAGAAGCTGGATCCTAGTGTCCCAGCAGTCCAGTGGCCCTTCTGTCCAAATTTGGTGGAGGTAAGTCCTTGCCTCCCCACGCCAGACAGTAATCCTGTGTACTGCGTGAACTGCAGCTGCTAGGGCTCCTGTGTACTTTTGCAAGACTTCCTTTGTGCACAGCCTAGCCCTGGTCCCCAGCACTCCGTCCTGCATTGCCCAACTCGCTGAGTTGGACTCCGACTTCGTGGGACCTCTTTTGTTGTGCTGAGATGACCGCCATGCTTAGATCTTCTGAATGCCTGTTCAGGTGCTTCTGTGGGTGCTGCCTGCTTTTGCATGGGCTCTGTCTGTTGCTGAGCAGCCCCTCTGTCTCCTCCTCCAAGGGGCGACCTCCTGGTCCTTCCTGGGCCCTGGCAGCACCCAAAATCCTTAACTGCAACTCTTGCAGCTAACAAGGCTTGTTTGCAGTCTTTTTACATCGAAACAACTCTGCATCCTCCAGCAGACCGTGGGACATCTTCTGACCAAAGGAGAAGTTCCTGACACCTTCCATTGTTACAGAATATTTGGCTTCTTCCACCAAGAGGCAGCCCTTTTGCACCTTCATCCGGGGTTTAGTGGGCTCCCCCCCCCGGATACTTGCGTGACTCTTGGACTTGGTCCCCTTCCTTTGCAGGTCCTCAGGTCCAGGAATCCGTCTTCAGTGCTTTGCAGTCAGTTGTTGCCTTTGCAGAATCCCCTATCTCGACTTTATTGTCTTTCTGGGGTAGTAGGGTAACTTTACTCCTACTTTTCAGGGTCTTGGGGTGGGGTATCTTGGACACCCTTAGTATTTTCCTACACTCCCAGCGACCCTCTACACACTACACTAGGCCTGGGGTCCATTCGTGGTTCGCATTCCACTTTTGGAGTATATGGTTTGTGTTGCCCCAGGCCTTTTGGCTCCTATTGCATTCTATTGTGTTCTACAGTATTTGCACTACTTTGCTAACTGTTTACTTACCTGATTTTGGTTTGTGTGTATATTTTGTGTATTTTACTTACCTTCTAAGGGAGAATATCCTCTGACATACTTTTGGCATATTGTCACTAAAATAAAGTACCTTTATTTTTAGTAACTCTGAGTATTGTGTTTCTAATGATATAGTGCTATATGACATAAGTGGTATATTAGGAGCTTTGCATGTCTCCTAGTTCAGCCTAAGCTGCTCTTCTATAGCTACCTCTGTCAGCCTAAGCCGCTAGAACACTACTAACCTACTAATAAGGGATAACTGGACCTGGCACAAGGTGTAAGTACCACAAGGTACCCACTATAAGCCAGGCCAGCCTCCTACACTCATAATAGAGAAAGCTGCAGACTATTTGATAAGAACTCATTAGTATTCTTATATTTCCTGAAGCCAAGGAAGTAACCAAAATATTGATAGAAAGTAAGTGTAAATCTGATGCACACTGAATCCATATAAACCTGTCAATTTAACATGTGTGTTAAGTGAACCCTAATTCTCTGTTGTTTACATGGATAGGTACACTGCACATCTTACTGAATCTTAATAGAACCCCTGTAGTCTGGAGGAAGATGCTCTTCAAATCGGAGAATACACTAAGAACCTACTGTTTGAAGTATCAGTGTCTCTTCTCTCTCTCTCTATCCCATTCCCCCCTTCCCTTCTAAGGCTATTTTTGCTCACCGGGCTATATAGTCTTGGATCAATGTTTAGTCGTGGAAGTGAGAGGAGGATCAGCATCATCCCTGCAGAAGAGTGAAGGTTCCCGGTGAGGGGTCTTGACATCAAAGATAGTGGCCGATTCGAAAAGCATTGGCGGGTGGGGGGGGAAGAGTGCAATTTGTTAAAGAAAAACATGGTAGCAATGGAATTTTAAGATTTGGAAATCTCATGCCTGGCACAAATATAATTATCTTGGAAATAAAAGGAGTGATGGTGGCAGCAAATACTTAATAAAATTCACTAATAAAAGAGTTCTATCTACAGACTTTTCCATTTGGAAAGAAGTGATAAATAGCTAGACTCTCTGAAAGCCTAATGGAAAGAGCAAGATTGCCATATGGCAAACACAAGAACCACACTTCATCCCACGGGCACTCACACAAACACCATCCAGAAGCAGACATACCAACATCCACTTCCTCCACTGTGGCCCCCTCCTCCTCCTCGTCCACCTCCCTCCCAGTTGTGTCTTCACTCACAGATGCATGCACTACATCCTCATCCACTACCACCATCACCAGAACACCTATCAGTACACGGCCCTCATTGGCAGTCACCACCCCCACATCCATGCACATGTCCCATGTGTCCTCTCCCACTGTGTCTGTTCCCCCTCCTCCCAAAGTACACAGACGCAAGCACTCAGACACCCAGCAGCCATCCACCTCACAACAGCATCCAGCCTATGCACCCGCACCCAAACACAGCAGAATGACACCTCCTACAACTACTCCCTCTTCCTCCACTCCCAAACCATCTCCCTCTTCTCGCCCTGAAGTCCCTAAGAAGCTTATCCTCACCAACATTGACCTCTTCCCTAACCCTCCCCCGTCCCTCAAGTCAGGCCAGGGTGGTCAAAACGCAGGCCACCCCCTTAGCCACCAAGTCCACGGGCACAGTACTGTCCACAGCTACTCCAGGAGGGAGAGGATCCTTGCACCAGGCAGCCACACTGAAAGGATGTCCTCACCAAATGCTGCAAGGAAGGGCAAGGAGGCACCCCCAGCTGCTGCAAGGAAGGGCAAGGGGCCTGCACCAGCAGGCAGAAAGGACAAGAGGCCTGGTGCTGGGACTCAGTCGGAGCCTCCACCACCAACCATGGTGGTTCTACTGTCCAAGGCTGCAGGGAAAGGGCTGGAACCTCACCCCACCACTGCCAGGACCACCACCAGCCCCAGTGGGCAGCCGTCCGAGGCTGTAGGGGATGGGCTGGAGCTTCCCCCCACCAGTGCCAGCACTGCCACCAGCACCACTGCCAGCAGCAGCAGCCCCAGTGGGCAGCCATCTGAGGCTGCAGGGAAAGGGCTGTCTGAGGCTGCAGGGGAAGGGCTGGAGCCTCCCCCCACCACTGCCAGCACTGCCACCAGCAACGTCACCAGCACCATTACCAGCAGCAGCAGCCCCAGTGGGCAGCCATCCGAGGCTGCAAGGGAAGGGCTGGAGCCTCCCCCCACCACTGCCAGCACTGCCACCAGCAGCTGCAGCTCCAGTGGGCAGCCGCCCGAGGCTGCAGAGGAAGGCTGGAGCCTCCCCCCACCACTGCCAGCTCCACCATTAGCAGCACCACTGCCACCACTGAGCAGCTGTCACCGCCGGCAGACCGTGTTTAGTCCTGCGTCCGTAGGCTGTTGTGCAGCCTGGACCCTGCAAATCCTGTGGGTCTGACACCCAGGTGAAAGACTGTGACCTTGCACTCCCCAAGAGCTACATCACAGGGCACAATGCCCCCTCCAGACCCAGTGGAGAAGCCATCCACTCACCCCATCCTCCACAGGATGAAGCTCACTGGGCACAATGCCCTTTCCAGAACCAGAGGAGAGGCCATCCACTCACCCCATCCCCCACAGGATGAAGCTCACTGGGCACAATGCCCCCTCCAGAACCAGTGGAGAAGCCACCCACTCCCCCATCCTCCCCAGGATGAAGCTCACTGGGCACAATGCCCCCTTCAGAACCAGTGGAAGAAGTCACCAACTTGAGAGACTGTGGCATTGCATTTCCCAGGACCAAGCTGTGGGCTAATCACCCACTTGAGATACTGTGGACTTGCACTCCCAGAATCAAGCACAGGGCATGTTGGCCACTCTAGAGCCAGTGGGCAAGTCACCCACTTGAGAGACTGTGGACTTGCACTCCCCAGGATCAAGCACAGGGTATGTTGGCCCCTCCAGGACCAGTGGCGTTGTACCATCTTCCGGCGGAGGTACCCCCATTCCCCATCCCCCTGATGTTCCTGGCTATTTTTGACTTGATGCCCCTGCAGTGTTTTCTCCGTGTTGTTGCAGGAGAAAGGTGGGGCCTTGGACTATGTGATGTGGCCCTGTGGCCCACGGACATTGAGGACTGGGCAGTGTCCCTACATTTGTAAATATGTGTATACTTTTTGATTTGGATGCACATATTTATACTATTTTGTCTTATTACACTCACTTTAATCAATTCCTTTTGTCCTTGCATTATTCCTGAGGGGTACCGGGTAAATATGTAATGTTACTGCATTTGTTTGTGTGTATGGTCTTGGGTGTGTATGTGTGTTGCGTGTGTGTGTCACTCTTCCCCCCCTCCCCTGTGTGCTAGGTGGCAGTACTCACCGTGGTCGTCTTTGCCAGAGTTGGTGTTCGTAATGGAGCAGAAGGTAGAAGAGCATGGGGAAGACATGCAACTCGGGATCCATGGGAGTGTGGTTCTTCCCTGAGGCTCCACAGGTGAGTCCTTTCCCTTCTGTGCAGTGTTTCTGCCAGGCTTTTGATGTCATTAATACCGCCCCGGAAAAGGTGGCGGATTGGTGTCTTCTAATACAGTGGGTGGAACATTGTCTTCTGCCTGGCTGTAGGCAGTTACCCCCGTGGTGCCTGTTGGTTTCGCCCTCGCGGTCTGTGTGTTAAAGTGCCTGTCTGTCTGAGTGGTTTCCGCCATGGTCATAATTTCATATTTATTACCGCTGGCTTGTTGGCGGTATTACCGCAGCTTTATCACCGACCGTCAGGGTTGTAATGAGGGCCATAGTCTGCTCCCGATTCAGAGTGGAGAATAAGGCTAGCTGTACTTTGGGTAAAAGCCAGCAGGTGGGATAAAAATGTATTTTCTACAACTTGGAGTCGCACAGAAGAAGAACAACCCCGTACTCCTGCGCCATAGGTCCCAAGGGGATCCATAACTGAATCAGTTCTTTAAAAGGTTTACGACCAAGCCTGCTAGCAAATCTAAAAAGAGCATCAGATGCAACCCCCATTTTAAGGGCACTTTAGCTGGTCAGCCTCTCCCAGGACCCAGAGGCATCAAACAAGATACCCAAATAGTTTTTTAAAAAAGAGTACTTTTGCCAGCTGAGTTCCACCTATCAGGAAGGCCTTTGTTTTAGTACGTTTAGGGACTCTAGTCCGTATGAAAGATTTTTAGAAATTTACTTTCAGCTTTAATTTAGTCATAAGTCCATAAACTCTATTCAACTAATTTTGTAGACCATTGGCAGTTAATGCTAAAAGAACAGCGTCATCTAAATAAAGGAGAACTGGGACTGCTTTTGAGCCAAGACGTGGAGTGTCCAGGCTGTATGAATCTAGATAAGTACCTAGTGAATTGATGTACAATAAAAATAAGAATGGGGCGAGAATACAGCCTTGACATACCCCATTGGATACCCCGATTGGACTTGTGCATTCCCCAGAAAGTGTGTAGCGCACCTTGGTAGTTGTATCTGTATGCAATCTTTGCACCGGGTCCACCAAAGCAGAATCAATTCCGGCCTGGTCCATTAAGTCCCATAATATCCCACGTCACCAAAATCAAAAGCACAGGAGAGGTCCATAAGTGCCATGTAAAGGACACCTCTCCTGGCTTTCACGTATTTACCCCAGATAAGATTTAAATTTAATACCTGCCCCACTGTCCCTAAGCTGGGTCTAAATCCGTAATTAAATGAGGAAAAGAAGGCAGAATCACCCTGCCCAGATTTCTGATTTGTCAAGAATTACTCGACCGAGAATCTTTCCGGTGGAATCTATAAGGGAGATTGGACGATAACAAGTAGGCAAACTCCATTCTCCCTTTTTGAAAATCAGGACAATAATGGCCTCTTTCCATGAATCCCTTAGGTTACCTTTAAGGGCTGCACTGAAAACATTAGTCAATTACGGGGCCCATACCTCAATATTATGTTTGAATAAATCATTCAGGATCCCATCTGGGCCTTGAGCCTTACTGCTGGCCACACTCTGGATTGCGCTAATTACAGACGACAGATTAATAAAATCGGCTAGCTATTCATACCCAGCTAAAGTTGACGGAAATGTTGCAACGGCCCTTTGGGTGGAAGTGACTTTCCCAGATGTAAAAATATCAGAGAGGTAATCTGTCCAATCCTGGCTGCTAATATAGCAGTCAATTCCAGCGGAGGAATCTCCCATAAAAAGTGGACAATTAACAGTCTCCCAAAAGTGTTTACTGTCTTTTAGCTTGGCTGCTCTGTCCAGATTGTCCCATGCCTTCCTCCTCAATTTGCGCTTCCTTTTTAATAGGGCCTGTTAATAGGCCCTTCTTGAGCTAGTTATGACCTCTTGATCACGTGGGACATGCACTGTAACCTTTTTTAACTTTTGGGGGGCTTTGTACATTCGTTATTGAACCAAGAATTTGTTGGGTGCTCTTGTTTCTGTTTGTTAGAGGTTAGTTGACCTACTATCTTGTCATTAATATTATTGAAGTTCTTAAAGATATCTTCAAAAGGTCTATCTAATGATAGGTAACAAAGAAAATCAGGCTCCAGGTTTGTAATTAAATTAGTAAAGAGTATGTCTGCGTTAACGCTTTTCCATTTTAAACGAACCATATGTGGCTCAAAATAGTATGGGGCTGATTTACAAAGGTAACTTACACTGTTGAGTAAGTTAGAATTTTGAGTGAGTTAACTACTTTTTGGCTATTCACAATATCCTAGCCTAAAGTTACTCAAAGAGTGTAACTTTCATGTCTCCATACCCTATGTTAGACCTGGCATCCTTGGTGTGGTTTCTCCTGTCTTTTTGCCTGCCTCTACTGCCTGTATTTTTGACCGTGTGCTGGATTTAGTTTTTGCTGGTTTCAGTACTCTGGGCACTTGGCCACTGCTGACTAGTGCAAGTGCTCTCTGTGTAAACTGTATGTCTAATTGGCTTTTCCATGACTGGCATATCTGACTTATTATTAAGCCCTCAGTGAAATGCACTAGAGGTGTCCAGGGACTGTAAATCAAATGCTACTAGTGGGCCTGCAGCACTGATTCTGCCACCCACATGAGTAGCCCTGTGAACATGGCTCAGGCCTGCCACCTCAGTGGCCTGTGTGTTCAGTTTTAAGCTGCCAATTCTACCTGGCAAGTGTACTCACTTGCCAGTCCCAGACATTTTATGTTGTACATGTAATGCACCCCTATCATGGGCAGAGTGCAGTGAATGTTAAAGGTAGGACAGATACTGATGTGTTTTACATGTCCTGACAGTAGAATACTGCCAAATTCAGTGTTCACTGTTACAAGGCTTATCTCTCTCATAGATTAACAAAGGGACTGCCTTGAAATATCTCTTTAGTGTAGTTTCCCACTGGGAGCAGATGGAGACCTGGAGTTTGGGGTCTCTGAACTCACAATTTAAAGACACACCTTTTGGTAAAGCTGGTTTTGAGAACGTTGGTTTGAAAATGCCACTTTTAGAAAGTAGGCATTTTCTTGCTTAACCATTCTGTCTCTGCCTGCCTGTGGATTCCCTGTATGGGTCAGACTGACAGTTGGGATGTTTGTGAATCTCCTCTAGACAGTGACACAAAGGGAGCTGGGGTATAGCCTGCATATCCTGATGGGCCATCCGGGCTATAGTGGAGGGAGGAGTGGTCACTTACACCTAAATCGGCTGTGCCTGCCCTCACACACTGTAGTCTCCAACCCCCTGTTGTGTGTCTGGGGCCTGTCCTAGGCAAGGCAGAATCCTGTAAACAATAGAGACTTTCCTTTAAAGTTTGCCTACTTCAATGGCAGAAAGGGGTAAAAGTAGTGGACCTAAAACCACAGACTTTAAATTTCTTTAAGATTTGCTTCTGGAACCAAGTGGAACCTGTGCCAAGGAGAAGAGCTTACGAGCTGAGGAGAACAGCTGCCCCTCCCTGTGACTGTGCTTTGTTCAGTTATCCTGCAGTTGCTTCTTCTACCTGTGAAAGGGGACTAAGACTGGACTTTGTGGTATATTTCTGCTTGAGAAGAATCTCCAAGGGCTTGGACTGATCTTGCCCCCTGTTCTGAAGACTCAGGACCATCAAATACCTCCTCTGCCAGTACCTGGACTCTCTGCTGAGACTCCTGACCTGCCAAGTGGTGCCTAATCCAGTCCCTTGAAAAGAGAAGCATTTGGAAAAACCAAGAAAAACCAAGCAAACCGACTTAGTACAACTCCGGACTGCCGTCGCTGCCAAATCCTGTGACGCCACCTGCAACCGAAGCTGTGGTCCTTGCTGGACTGAAGTCTGTGACTCTGTGGAAGTTGCCGTACCATGTTGTGACTGCCAAATATTGCCGTCTGAAGTACGCGGATCCAATACTTCACACCAACGCTGCCTCACCTCCACCACTCCACAGCAAGGACCCAACGCCTCTTCGTGACACCTTCGTTCCTTCACTCCACAGCCCCGAAACCAGTGCCGCCTCAGATCCAGCGACGTCACGATCCCTGACTCTGTGCACCAGCTTGTTTCCTCATTTTCACAAGGTAATGTACCTGGGGGTCCATGTGACTCTGTGACCGACGCCATTGGCGTTGGATTGTTGGGAACTACTCCGTCACAACGCCGTAATATCAACTACCTGAAGCATTTGTGCTTCTAAGCACCATTTGTGTGTGAAATCTTGCAAAATTCAAACCTTTGCTTGTGAATGGTGGATTTTTGGCATTTGGGTCTTGTTTTCTTTAGGTAAATTTTGGCTATTATTCTAACGTGGTGTTGAGTCATTTTGTAGTGTTTTCACTGTATTACTGTGTATGTTGGTACAAATACTTTACATGTTGATTCTCAGTTAAGCCTTTCTGCATGTGCCAATCTACTAAAGGGGTGAGGAGGGATTGCCGGGTGCGCATCTCCTTCAACCTGACTAGAGAGAGGGTCTGTTGGACTTTTTCCCTTATGCACGGTCATCCCCAATCCTTTTGCCTCCTGCCTCCTATTTTTCCTGACCTGTTTTTGTTGGCTTTAGAACACTGAGAACTTTACCACTGCTAACCAGTGCTAAAGTGCAGATGCTCTCTTTGTAAATTGTATTGTTGACTGGATTTCCATGATTGGCATATTTGATTTATTGGTAAGTCCCTAGTACAGTGCACTAGAGGTGCTCATGGCCTGTAAATCAAAGGCTACTAGTGGGCCTGCAGCACTGGATGTACCACACACATTAGTAGCTCTGTGATCATGTCTCAGACCTGCCACTGCAGTTTTAAACTGCCAATTATACTTGGCAAGTGTATCCACTTGCCCGGCCTAAACCTTTCTTTTTCTTATATGCAAGAAACGCCTAGGTAGGCCTTAGGTAGGCCCATGGGGAGGGTGCAGTGGATGTTTAAGGTAGGACAGATTCTAATGTTTTTTTATATGTCCTAACAGTGAAATACTGCCAAATTTAAAAATACATCTTTTAGTAAAGTTGGTTTTAAGATTGTGTGTTTGAAAATGCCACTTCTAGAAAGTGGGCATTTTCTTGCTTAAACCATTCTGTGACTCTGCCTGTTTGTGGATTTCCTGTTTGGGTGAGTTTGACAGTTAGGCTGTTTGCACCTCTCTGTAGACAGTGAGACAAAGGGAACTGGGGGGTAGCCTGCATATCCTGATGAGCCATCTGTGCTAGGAGGAAGGGGGGAGTGGTCACTCACGCCTGAAAGGGCTGTGCCTGCCCTCACACAATGCAATCTCCAACCCCCTGGTGTGTGTCTGGGGCCTAGTCTGGGTAAGGCAGGATTTCATAAACAAGAGAACTTTTCTTTGAAGCAAGCCTACTTCAAAGGTCAAAATGGGTATAATAAGGGCACCCAAAACCACAGACTTTAGATCAATTCTGGACATCAAGAGGAAACTTTTCCAGGAGAAGAGCTGAAGAGCTGAGTAGAAGTGCTGCCCTGCCTGTGATTGTGCTTTGTGAAGCTATTATGCAGGGGCTGCTTCTGCCTGGTGAAAGGGAACCAAGCCTGGAAGTTGTTGTGCATTCCTGCTTGTGAAGAAATCTCAAAGGGCTTGTCCTGAGCGTTCCTCCTGTTGTTGAAGTCTCACGGCCATCAAAGACTTCCCCTGCCAGCACCTGAACTCTCTGCTGAGACTCCTGCCCTGCCAAGTGGTGCCCTAGCCAGTTCCTGGGGCCTTGACAGGTGAAGCTGGTGGACCAAGCCTGCAAATCCACACACAGACTGCCATGCAGGGAAATTTTCGATGCAGCCTCCGAGAGTGGCTGAAGAAACGACACGCTGCCGGCTCCGCGGCTGAAATCGATGCAGCGCTTGCAGCTTGGCTGGGAGATCGACGCACGCGGCTGGAGAATTAATGCACTGCATCGTTGAAGGAGGCTGGTAACATCACAACCCACACATTGCCGTTTTGCTATCACCGTGCAGCAGGATTTTCGACGCGAACTTTGCTGGGTGTGGAAAATCAATGCAAAACCTACCCGGACGCGAGTGCTATCCGGATCGATGCATCGCTCCCCTGCGGGGAGGGAAAACAACGCACTCTGGTCTGACCGGAGAAGGAGAAAAGATGCACAATCTCACTTGTGGCTGAGAAATCGATGCACCGCTTAACTTTTTCGACACACACTCGCCCGTGCGTGTTATTTTGATGCTACCCAGGTACTTTTCAACGCTAACAGTGTTTTACCTTTTTGAAAAAGGATTTAAGACTCTTTTTGCTTTTTAATTAATAGCTTGACTTGTGTATGTTGGATTTTTGTCTTTTTGGTCTTGTTTTGTTTAGATAAATATTTTCTATTTTTCTAAACCTATGTTGTGTCATTTTGTAGTGTTTTCATTAAGTTACTGTGCGTGTTGGTACAAATACTTTACACCTAGCATTCTGATGTTAAGCCTGCCTGCTTGTGCCAAACTACCAAGGGGGTAAGAGGGGGTTAGCTGAGAGTGATTCTCCTTTACCCTGACTAGAGTGAGGGTCCGTGCTTGGCCAGGGGATAACCTGACTGCCAACCAAAGACCCCATTTCTAACAGGGTCCTTGCTTGGACCGTGGATAACCTGCCTGCCAACCAAAGACCCTCATTTCTGACAAAGATTATTTAGACTAAGCCAGTTTTCAATACCCTTTGGTTTATGTGTGTAAGAATATTGTGCAGCCTGCAAAGACAAATTTTGCTGGGATTCTATTTAGACTTCCTTCATCTCAGTGACTCATTTTGACAGGATAAATCTGGGTGGATGATTTCTAGATATGTTTTTTGCTTTTGCTTTTGGAGAGCTGCATTTTATGACTTTGCATAAGTATCCCCAGTGTAACTATGCCTGGTCTTCTTTCAATAAGTGTAAATCAAGTTAAATAATAGACATGATGGGGGGAGAATCTGCAACCTTCGAAACTCATGAATCCTAGACCTTGGCCATGGCTGATGCTGCCTAGCCATAAAATATTCTTGAGTGAACGTGTGGGGACAAGTGAATTCATCTGACGAGTCCAGTTCTTCACCTGGATCCTCTAAATTTCTGAGACATCCTCTAAGTTGTCAGAGAAGGAGGAAACCTAATCATTATCTGTGAATTTTGCATCTTCCTTTCCAATTAGAGGACCTTCTGCCTTGATAGAGGCTGGGTGTGAGGTTCAGAATATCTGCCTTCTGATCTGGCGCCTTTCTTGCAACTTAATTGCCAGAGAGAATTTACAGCAACCTCTTACTTGTTCTTTGAGTGACTTTCTGAGGGTGGATCTTAGCTTGAACTATGTGCTGCTCAATATTTGTTGAAATGTGTTTTGACAGCTGACTTCCCATGTTAGTGCACGTTCGAATTATCATATTAGCTCAAAAGTGGGGATTTCACTACCCCACCTCTAGGTGCCCTGCTACCTTCACCAAAACTAGTAGGTCTCATCCATAAAATATAGTCCCCATAAGTCTCATATAAAATGAGCGATCACAATCACTATGTAGTGCTCCCACTACAGGTTGCTGCAACACTTCATATACTGCTATCATGGAGATTTTCCAGAAGAGTTATTTCTGGGGTAAGCGACTGACAAGACTGTCTGCAAATCACACAGGAATTAAATCTGGGATCTCAGGACCCTGTGAGATACGAGGTGGATTGGTATGCCCAAGATGTTAGGCTATTTGTACATAGGGATCTACTGTCTCCTTGAAGAGGCATGCTCACCCCAATTTTCTTCAGCATTGCCTAGCTGCGTGCTTGCATAAAAGGTCAGCCTTAGATCAAGCTGTTGGCTTGGTGCAATCAAACGCGATGGAAGCTCATAATTCAACATTCTTCTCATGAATATGTTTGACAATTAGGGGCCCCAAACCAGAAAGATCATTTTCGGATAGATTATGCTTCAGCAAAAGGCATGCGAACATGGAAAGCTCAAATGTAGCTGATCACAGAGACAGCATTAATACAATTATAAAATATAAATTACAATAATAACATCATTTAGAAAATAGTGAATGCCTTCATAAACAAAACAGAAAATAAGTGGGGGCCAGTAGCAATCGAGTGTCAATTGATACTATTTCGAAAGACAATTATATGTAAGTTACAAAATCCCTCTCTACGTCTTTTATCGTTCTTCATCCACAGATATCGGTGTAACGTGGGTTGTTTTTTTAAAAGTTGTCGCAGTATTGCGGTATTCTTTTTTTGCAATTACAAGTAGAGTTAAACTGGCATGTTGGCTTAAGCACGAATTTTGAGGAAATAAAAAGAAAAAATTCTCGTAGCAGTTGGTCCCCTTCTTTAAGTCAGTTAACTTCTGTGTGGTTGGCGGCGGCATTACGCCTTGTGACCAAAAATTCTGTTACAAATTGTTTAATTTTAGGGTAGGAAGCATCGTTCCATCTAATTGTTTTCCGATTCGCCGAGGTTAAAATACCTTTATTTATTACCGGAATCCAAGTGTAATGGCTGAAATGCCACACAATTAGATGGGGATGGTTGTTGCTCTCCCACCTTGGAGTGATGTCTTACAAAGCAAGAGAGATGAAAGAGTGATATGGTAAAATCAGTTATGTTTTTTGAATTCAGTGAAATTAATGTAGGTCGTGAAACCTCCCATTTAGTGGCTGATATCCTAGTTCAAATAGCAGTTTACATATGTACTTACTTACATTTTGGTCGGTTTTTAAACCACCAGTCATCTATTACAAGAGTAGGAACACTAAAAGATGAATCTGGAAGATTCTCGGATGGTATTTTGCTTCAATGATTGGTTAGTAAATTAATGAGTGATAAAAGTTTTTTTTTAATGATAGTGGAAAATATATGTTCGGTAATAATAAATGGTTCTGTCCATTTTGGCCTAACACAACTGTAGTACATATTCTGCTTTTGATTTAAGAACTGTAGTTTTTAATGCTAAGCGGTTGTTAATTTTATGGCAAGACCGGAGGCTCCTTCTATGCTTCTCTAACTTGCTTTATTCTAAACAGCAGCAGTCAAGAAACTACAATTCCCATGAGGCTAAGGGAGACAGAAAGCCAATGAGAAGAAGAAACGTATAGGGAAATCCTTCTATTGACCAACCCCTACTTACCTTCTTTTCTAAATTTGGCAAAGACCCCTGCAAAGGAGTCGACAAGGCCTGGTCGAACTGCCAGAGCAAACTTTTAGACCTGGTGGGCCTGTTGACCCGTATTTGTGATATGGCAGAATCGGCCAGAACAGAGAATATGGACATTGATCCTTCAGAGCTCTCATTATGGATTGAGAGAGCCTTCTGCCTCCTAGGCAACGCAAATGCCGCTATTACTCATGAAAGGAGAAAAGGTCTTTTGTTGAAATTAGATCCCAAATTAGCTAACCTAGTTTCAATTGATCCAGGTATCAAAGCGGACGGACTCTTTATCGGTGATTTGTTTATTAAGGACTTGGGCAAATTTGTCTCTACCTTTGCCTCCATAGACAAGGCACAACAATCCATCCCAAAAGTTTTCACCCAACGGGTTTTTGCAAGGGCCGGTACAGGTAGGCCCGCATTACTGGCCGTTCCTTTCAGTCACAAGGATCCAGAAGCTCCTTCAATTCCACTTATAAAACACAATTGTTCAAACCTCAGTTCTACCCCCAATGTGGCAGAGGTTACCGGGGTCAAGGACAATGTGGATTCAGGCACAACTATCAACAAGGTAAGCCCCATTTCTGGCCTTCCTCCTGTAGGAGGTCGCCTTCATTTGTTTGCGGCAAAATGGCACACTATCACAACAGATCCATGGGTTCACAACACAATTTAAGGTTATTCAATAGAATTCTACTCAACCCCTCGTCAGACATACTGTCCCCTCCTCTACGTTTTTCATCAGAAATTTCCTCTCTCATCTCGGAAGAGATTCAGTCCCTTCTTTCGAAACAAGCCATTCAAATTTCCCGTCCGGATCCTTCAGCTTTCTAAGCAATCTCTTTTCAGTTCAAAAGAAAAACAAAAAATTAAGACTGGTCATCGATCTCAGAACTTTCAATCACTTCGTCGTATACAGACACTTCAAAATGGAAACTATCGTTCATTTAAGACATATTCTTCTTCCTTTACGATTACATGGTTCACCTGGATCTACAGGACACATATCTGTCCATTCCTATCCATGTGGATCACAGAAAAGTCCTCCAATTCCAGTGGCAGGGACAAACTTAACAGTTTTCTTCCCTTCCGTTCGGCCTTAGGTCAGCACCCTGGTGCTTCACGAAATTAATGAAAGCGGTAACAGCTCATCTCAGATCCTTAGGCATCAGGCTATAAATCTACCTGAACGACATCCTCCTTATGCACCAAAACCGCCTCTCTCTTCAGTTGCATCTTCAAACCACATGCTATCTCCTATCTCAACTAGGTTTCCTCATCAACATGGAGAAATCTATCACAATCCCTTCCCAAAGAATAGAATTCTTGGGGTTCATAATAGACTCTTCTTCCGCTACTCTACAGCTCCCTCAACAAAAAGGAAAATCTATAAAATCAGAAAATCTGAAAATTCTGCACAGTTCCCAAATTTCTTTCAGATCCCTAGCCGCAATTGTTGGTCTTCTCTCCTCTTCAATCCAAGCTATATTTTCCGGTCCCCTCAATTACCAGGCTCTTCAAACACTAAAAATTTGTCATCTCAGAAAAGGTCTTGCATACTCAGAAACAATCAATCTGGACTGAAAGAGTCTCGTTCAAAACTTCAATGGTGGATAGACCATTTAGATGCCCGGAATGGCAGAACTATCTTTGCATCAGCCCCAGATCTTGTGTTAGAATCAGATGCAAGCCTAACGGGTTGGGGTGCTCGTTGTGGTCCAATCTCGACTGGAGGGTCCTGGTCTTCAGAGGACTCCAAATTGCATATCAGTTATTTAAAGACGCTTGCGGGCTCCTTTGCAATCAAAAGCCTAGCAAAAGACAAAGTTCAAGGTACCATCCTCCGTATGGACAATGTATCAGCTGTCCGCTACATAAACTATTTAGGGGGCACCAGGTCAAAACTCTTAGCAGATGTGGCAAAAAGCCTAGGGGAATGTTGTCTTCGCAACAAAATCTCACTCTCTGCAGAATATCTACCAGGTTCCCTCAACGAGATTGCAGATTGGCACTCTCGCTTCCTCAGAGACTCCAGCGACTGGAAACTCCACTCCTCAGTTTTCCAATCTCTTCTCCACAAAGGAGGACCTTTCAAGATAGATCTATTTGCCTCCCGCCTAAACACACAACTTCCCCTGTTCTTCAGTTGGCGACCAGATCCTTCAGCAGTAGCTCCAGATGCTTTTCTTCAGGACTGGTCCTCTTCTCTCAATTACGCTTTTCCTCTGTTCATAATAATTTCCAGAGTCCTCGCTCAAGTCAGACGCCAAAAAGCAACGTTAATAATTGTAGTTCCCTTTTGGCAATCCCAGGTTTGGTTTCCCACTCTCCTGGAGCTGGCAATTGACTTCCCTGGTCTCCTCCCAATCTTTCCATCCCTTCTGCAGGACTCCAAAGGTTATCCACATCCCCTCGTTCACAACAATACTCTCATTCTTTCGGCCTGGAAAGTATCGGGTCTTCCCAATCTTCCATTCTTATTTCGGAAGAAGCTTCAAACTTTATTAACAAAGCCTGGGCTCCTGGCACCAGGAAAGCTTACAGTTCCGCCTGGTCTCTTTGGACAAGCTGGTGTGTGGGAAGGGATCATGATCCCTTTTCAGCCAATATAATTTACGTAATTAATTTCCTAGCCGCCCAAGCCAGTGCAGGTAAGTCTTACAGAACAATCAACCTGTAAAGATCAGCTATTTCCTTGCGGCATGCTTACATCAACGGAAAACCTGTGGCATAAAATCCCCCTCTCTGTCGTCTCTTAAAGGGAGTAAAGTTTTCTTTTCCTCCTTTGCCCAAGTACTCGAAATTATGGGATGTCAATGTTGTTTTAAATTTGCTTCTTTCCCGGCAAGATAATTCTGACTTATCATTAAAAATGCTTTCAGCCAAACTCACTATGTTACTCTGTTTAGTTTCTATTAAACGTTTATCGAATGTGAGAGCTTTAGATATTTCCTCTCATCAATTCTCCCCTACAGGTGCTTTGTTCTCCATCAACAAACGTACCAAAACCAATCTATGCTCAGTGTTTTACCCATATTTCCCTAACCAACCTAAATTGTGTGTAGGTCAATGTCTCAAGGTTTATGAAGATCGCACAACCAATCTCAGAGCGTCCTCTTTTTCCCAGCTCCTTATTTCGTTTCACAAACCGCACAAACCCGTAACCTCGGCTTCCCTAGCCAGATGAGTTAATTGGGTCATGTCCTTGGCAGGTATCGACACCTCAGTTTTTGGTGCTCACTCTACCAGAGGAGCTATGGCTTCCAAAGCATTTTGGGTGGGTTCTAGACTAGAAGACATTCTGAGATCAGCTGATTGGTCTAATGACAATGTCTTTAGAACTTTTTACTGTAAGCCAGTTCATACAGCAACTTCTGTCAAAATTAACATGCTTTAAACAAGCATAATAGGAGCCTCCAGTCTTGCCATAAAATGTAGATTTTCCAAGTAATTCATGACTGAAAGTCTTAATTTTATTAAAGACACGAAGGCGAGTATTATCCCACCACAGATTCTCAATAACGGTTGTTTTGTCGACCCTTTCTCCCTCCCTACAACATCGTGTACTCAACCTCAGAACTCATCTGGAATGTCAGACGGACTTTCCAGTTTCAGCAACCTCGTCCAACAATCCTTCTTGTTGTCAACATAATCCACTTCCTGCGTTTTGGATTTCCACTCTCTTCCAGTCTTGGATGAACTCTTTTAAAGAACTTTGTTCTTTACTGTTGGCAGATGCCAACGTTTTTGCTATTTTTCCTAGGTTTTTGCACACTGGTTAGCCTTCTCGCATCAAGAAAGAGGGCTGGTCGCAGTCAAGTATGGTGATTATACTATGTCCTCTGACTCCATTGGTGCATTTCCCGATATGTTTCTTCTTCCCATTGGCTTTCTGTCTCCCTTAGCCTCATGGGAATTGTAGTTTCATGACTGCTGCTGTTTAGAATAAAGCAAGTAAGAGAAGCATAATACTTGCCTCTGTGTCTTTAATATAATTAAGACTTTCCATCATAAATTACTAGGAAAATCTACATTAGGTCCTAAAGGCCCCAGGTTGGTCGGCCTATCGTAACATGTTTGGCGTAAATAACATAGGTATGGAAATTGGGTAGGTTGAAGGTGTTGGTACGCCAGGTTTCCTATAAACACATGACCTGATTTTTCATTAAGAAAAAACAAGACTAGTTCCGCTCAATGTCAGATGTCGTTCAAGCTGGCTATATTCCAGGAGCAGATTATTAACTTGTGAGGGTCAGGATACACCTTCACGAGGTTTAGGGGAGGTATTAGGCAAGACCAATGGGTCTGGGATGGAATGGGTAATCATTGGAACTGCCAGGATTTTTTGGCACCTCATGGCAAGTATTTTAGAGACACAGATATTTAAATTTGTATTGCTTAAAAAACTTACTAGGGAGAAATAAAGTGCCTCATTTTATGTATCAGTCCTGGAAATTAATCCTGACTCTTGTTTAGATCTTGTCTTGTATAAGGTATTTCGATTTAATAGATTTTGAAAGAATACCTTAGTTAGCTAACTCGTTGTTCTTAGACAATATAGTTAGCACTGTTGCCGCCAACCTTGATTTTGCGAAGAAACTTTAGGCCTCTTAAATCCCGTGTATTATTTTTATGAGTTTCTGGAAAACAAGTTAAACGTTTAAATATATTGTGACCGTGTAAAATGTTGTGTGGTCCTTGGAAAATACAATCAGCAATCAAGTCAACAATATTGCTGTCGCTGTCCACAATAGAAAATAACAAGCTTTTGCAATGCAACATGTTAGAAATTGGGTTTTTGGTTGGCAGTCAGGTTACTGTCTGTCCAAGCAAGAACCCTCACTCTAGTCAGGGTAAGTCACACACAATCCAAATTATCCTGTGCCCACCCTCTGGTAGCTTGGCACGAGCAGTCAGGCTTAACTTAGAAGGCAATGTGTAAAGTATTTGTGCAATAAATCATTCAATAACACCATATACCACCACGGCAATACACCATTTTAGAAAAATATAGAATATTTATCTGGATATTTGTAGATCAACACAATAAAAGATGCAATAAGAATTTGTAGAAATATCACTGAAAAGTGATATAAAGTGTCTTAAGTCTTTAAAAAGCAAACAATGTCTCTTTCAAGCACAAAGTACCTGGTTTGGAGTGGAAAATCTCTGCAGAGGGCCGCAGAGGAGGAGATGCATGGAAAAATGATGTGTGTGTGTCGGTTTCGCCCCTTCACACACGGACTTGCGTCGTTATTTTTTGCACGTGGGGGGCCGGGCGTCATTCTGCGGGAAGAAAAATGGTGTGTGTGTCGGTTTCGCCCCTTCACACGCGGACTTGCGTTGTTATTTTTCACTCGGGGAAGACATGCGTCGTTTTCCGGCACGGGGCGACTCCTTCTATGGTTCGCTGGATTACCAGATGTCCCAGGGTTTGTGCGTGGATTCCTCGGCTTGTTATCCGGCTACGCATCGTTCCGGGAGGCTGTGCGTGGAATTTTCTTTCTCACAGCAGGCGTCGCGTCGATTTCCTCTCTGGAAGTCAGGCGGCGTTGTCCATGCAAGGCAGTGCGTCGAAGTTCCGGTCGCCCCATAGGCGTCGCGTCGAGCAGCGTCGGCGTGAAGCGATTTTCTCACCGCGTCAAATTTTTCGCCGCACGAGGAGTCCAAATGAAAAAGAGAAGTCTTTTGGGTCCTGAGACTTCAGGGAACAGGAGGCAAGCTCTATCCAAGCCCTTGGAGAGCACTTTTGCAGCCAGACAAGAGTTCAGCAAGGCAGCAGGCCAACAGCAAGGCAGCAGTCCTTTGTAGAAAGCAGACAGGTGAGTCCTTTGAGAAGCCAGGCAGTTCTTCTTGGCAGGATGCAGGTTCTGGTTCAGGTTTCTTCTCCAGTACGTGTCTGAGGTGGTAGGGCAGAGGCCCTGTTTTATACCCAAATGTGCCTTTGAAGTGGGGGAGACTTCAAAGAGTGGCTTAGAAGTGCACCAGGTCCCCTTTCAGTTCAATCCTGTCTGCCAGTGTCACAGTAGGGGGTGTGGCAGTCCTTTGTGTCAGAGCAGGCCCTCCACCCTCCCAGCCCAGGAAGACCAATTCAAAATGCAGATGTATGCAAGTGAGGCTGTGTTTGGGGTGTGTCTGAGTGAATGCACAAGGAGCTGTCAACTAAACCTAGCCAGACGTGGATTGTAAGGCACAGAAAGATTTAAGTGCAGAGAAATGCTCACTTTCTAAAAGTGGCATTTCTAAAATAGTAATATTAAATCCAACTTCACCAGTCAGCAGGATTTTGTATTACCAATCTGGCCATACTAAATATGACCTTCCTACTCCCTGCAGATCAGCAGCTGCCACTTCAACAATGTATGAGGGCAGCCCCAATGTTAGCCTATGAAGGGAGCAGGCCTCACAGTAGTGTAAAAACTAATTTAGGAGTTTTACACTACCAGGACATGTAAACTACACAGGTACATGTCCTGCCTTTTAACCACACAGCACCCTGCTCTAGGGGTTACCTAGGGCACACATTAGAGGTGACTTATGTGTAGAAAAAGGGGAGCTTCAGGCTTGGCAAGTACTTTTTAAATGCCAATTCAAAGTGGCAGTGAAACTGCACACATAGGCCTCGCCATGGCAGGCCTGGGACAAGGTAAAGGGGCTACTTGAGGGGGTGGCACAACCAGTGCTGCAGGCCCACTAGTAGCATTTAATCTACAGGCCCTAGGCACATACAGTGCACATTACTAGGGACTTATATGTATATTAAATAGTCCAATTGGGTATGATCCAAAGTTACCATGTTTAAAGGGAGAGAGCATATGCACTTTAGCACTGGTTAGCAGTGGTAAAGTGCGCAGAGTCTAAAAGTCAGCAAAAACAGAGTCCAAAAAGTGGAGGGAGGCAGGCAAAAAGTTAGGGGTGACCACCCTAAGGCATGTCAGGTCTGACCTGTGTCCCCCCCAGCTGAAAGTGGGGAGAGCTACCCGACCTCCTGGGAGCTCTCATCGTTAAGGCGGAAGTATCTGGAGAGACCCTCAGCATTGGCGTGGTCATCCCCGGGGCGATGCTCCACCGTAAAGTCCATCCCCTGTAGAGAAATGGACCACCTCAAGAGTTTTGGATTCTCACCCCTCATCTGCATGAGCCATCTGAGGGGCCTGTGATCTGTCTGAGCCCGGAAATGAGTCCCAAACAGGTAGGGTCTTAGCTTCTTCAGTGCCCAGACCACAGCAAATGCTTCTCTCTCAATAGCACTCCACCTTTGTTCCCGTGGTAATAGTCTTCTGCTAATAAAGACTACTGGTTGGTAAGAGCCCTCCTCATTTAGCTGTGCTAGAACAGCCCCTGTGCCATGCTCTGAAGCATCTGTCTGCACAATAAATTCCTGGGAGTAGTCAGGGGCCTTGAGCACGGGGCCGTGCACATGGCTTCCTTCAGAGAATAAAAGGCTGTCTGACAAGCCTCTGCCCAATTCACCAACCTAGGTTGTTTCTTGGAAGTGAGTTCTGTCAAGGGGGACACAATGGTACCATAGCCCTTGACGAATCTGCAGTAGTATCCAGTGAGGCCCAAAAAGGCTCTCACCTCAGTCTGTGTTCTAGGTGGTTGCCAGGCCTTGATAGTTTCAATCTTGGCCTGGAGTGGCTGCACCTTGCCACCACCTACTAGGTGTCCCAAGTACACCACGGAACCCCAATCTGACCCTTACTAGCCTTGATAGTCAGGCCTGCCTGTTGCAGAGCCTGAAGCACCTCCTTGAGGTGGAGCAGGTGTTCCTCCCAGCTGGAACTGTAGACAGCTATGTCGTCCAGGTAAGCTGCACAGTAGGCAACTTTACCAGCTAGGACCCCGTTAAGCAACCGTTGGAAGGTAGCATGGGCATTTTTCAGTCCAAATGGCATCATCCGGAATTGGTAATGGCCATCAGGGGTGGAAAATGCTGATCTTTCTTTAGCCCCCTCAGTCAGGCCAATCTGCCAGTACCCTGAAGTAAGATCGAACGTACTCAGGAACTTGGCAGCGCCAAGTCTGTCAACGAGCTCATCAGCTCGGGGGATGGGGTGAGCATCAGTCCGGGTGACTGAGTTGAGACCCCGGTAGTCCACACAGAACCGGAGTTCTGGCTTCGCACCTGGGCAGTAGCCTTAGGAACCAATACCACCGGGCTGGCTCAGGGACTACTGGATTTCTCAATGACCACTAAAGTCAACATCTTGGAGACCTCCTCCTTGATGCTGGCCTTCACCTTATCTGACAACCTGTAAATTTTGTTCTTTACAGGGGGACTGTCACCTGTTTCAATGTCATGAACACAGAGGTGGGTCAGTCCAGGAGTAAGGGAGAACGGGGGAGAACTGCTCTTACAGCTCATAGCAGTCTCCTCTCTGGGTTAGAGTCAGGGAGTCAGAGAGAATGACACCCCCCACTGACCCATCCCCTTCTTTGACAGAGAGGAGGTTGGGGAGTGGTTCACTCTCCTCTTCCATGCCCTCATCTGTGACCAGGAGCATACTGACCTCAGACCTCTCAAAGTGAGGTTTGAGCCGGTTGTGATGGAGGACCCTTAGGGGGTGCCTAGGGATCTTGAAGTCCACTAGGTAAGTGGCCTCCCCTTTACGCTCCTTGATCTCAAAGGGGCCAGTCCAGTGGTCCTGGAGTGCCCTGGGCTCTACTGGCTCCATCACCCAAACTTTGTCTCCAGGTGAGAACTCAACCAGAGTGGTCTTCCGGTCATACCACTCCTTCATCACCTCTTGACTGGCCTCGAGGTTACTCTGGGTCTGCTTCCAGAAGCGTTGGGTTTGGTTGCGGAAGGCCAGCATGTAGCTGACCACATCCTGGGGAGGTGACTTGGGAGCTTTCTCCCAGCCCTCCTTCACAATGCTTAGGGGTCCCCTGACAGGGTGACCATAGAGAAGCTCAAAGTGGCTGAACCCCACCCCTTTCTGGGGCACCTCTCTGTAAGCAAACAACAGGCAGGGTAAGAGGACGTCCCACTTACGCCTCATGGCATGAGTCAGGCCACTAATCATGCCTTTCAGGGTCTTGTTGAATCTCTCAACAAGCCCATTGGATTGAGGATGGTAAGGGGTGGTAAACCGGTAGGTCACCCCACACTCATCCCACATGGACTTCATGTATGCAGACATGAAGTTTGTGCCCCTGTCAGACACAACCTCCTTAGGGAATCCCACACGGGTAAATATTCCCAACAGGGCTCTGATTACCATTGGTGCAGTCACTGTTCTCAGAGGGATTGCCTCTGGATAGTGGGTGGCATGGTCCACCAAAACCAGGATAAACCTGTTGCCCAAGGCAGTTTTGGGGTCCAAGGGAACAACAACAATGTCGATGCCCACCCTTTCAAAGGGGGTGCCAACGACTGGGAGTGGGGGCAGGGGAGCCTTAAGCCGTTTCCCTGTCTTCCCACTAGCCTGGCAGGTGGGGCAAGCTCTGCAGAAGTTATCTGAGGCTGTCCTCATCCTGGGCCAATGGAAGTGGGTGTCAGGTCTCACATTTGCTTGAGTTTTAGCTATTGTCATTGTAAATTCATTACTGTACGTTTCTTGCCACATAAATTGGTCAACCCTGCTTCATAATTTTGTCTTTTCCTACCATATAGGTCCAGTGCCCCTGCATATAACTAAAGTACTTCCATTTACCTTCTTCCTCTCTCTGCAGTCAAAAAGGAAAACATTGCCTTTTCACATCCTAATTTAAATCTGCCATGCTAATTCAAATTGAAAACCACTTTCACCACCCCACCATCAGAGTTGATGGCTGGCTAACACAATTCCCCCAAAAAGACACAAGACAGCCACAGAGGAGAAGTAAACTAGAATGGTCACCCAAACATATCAAGAGTGTTCAAATAGTCATGGTGTAATAAGGATGTTAAGCTGGCCTGAATCATGGTCATAATTGTAATAATGAGATATTATTAAAACATATACAATTGTCATATAAACCTTTATCTGAAATAAACTTTAGGCATTAGACTGTAATGTTCAAAACAGCTCCAAGAGTGCACCATAACAAAAATATCATTTGTAAGAAACATGGTCATGTAACCATAATGTAAGCCCCTGGAGGGTATAACCACATTAAAAAACAAGAGAAAGTAATGCAGTATAACCATATACTTAGTCCCTAGAGGGTGTTTTAGGGCTAAGAGGCTTACTGCAATGATATGACGAACAAAGCTTTTAAAAGAAAACCTCTCCCAGGTGTAAAACAAAAAGCCTTGCAATAAGAAAGCTTAAAAGACACTGAATTATTTTGAGGTCCCCACTAACCTAGTGTGGGGACCCAGAGATGATTTAGAATGTTTCTGTGCCACTAATATTTTAGTACGTTGATATGAATGTAATGCTTAGAACAGCCCCTAGAGGACACCACAATGAAAATAGCATTTGTAAGAAACATAGGCCCTCATTATGAACCTGGCAGTCCATGGACCGCTAGGGCCACTGTGGCAGTGACACTGCTGTGGTATCTGCAGTGCAGACCGCCATAATATGACTGCGGCGGTTAGGCCACTACCAAACCACTGAAGCCCTGCCCGTCCCACCGCATGACCGTGGCCTGCTGGAGGTTTCCACCTGCAGCCCGGTGGGAGTCGGAAAACCGCCAAGGGTATTTCGGCTCAGGACACACCCAGCATTTTCTTTGCAGTTTCATCGCCACAAAATGCTGGTGGTAAGGTATTCTGATGACAGGAACTTGTTCCTGTTACCGGTATACCCCCCAAACACCTTTGCATACATGCACGCATGTACCCACACACACACAATCACACACAGACACACCCCCACTCACACATGCACTCACAACATTCACTCCATAGACATGCATACTTACCCATGCACATCACACACACACGCATACACTCACCCACTTACCATCTCCCACCCCCTCCCTTTAACTACATACATACACGCACCTGCACGCACTCACTCACACCCCCTTACACATTCACTCATGAACACACACCACCCCATCCACATGCATGGACACACTCATCACCATCACCACATTGACACACAGGCAAACATGCACGCACAGACACTCCCCCCAACACCCCCATTCATGACACGCATACACACACTCACACACTCACACACTGACACACACCCATTCACACACCCCCACCTCCTCCCCTTGCAGACAACACTTATCTCATCCGACGAGGTGCACCTCCAGGATGGGACGGGACCTAGTGCTCCCATCGCCGGTACTGCCATGCCACCAGAAGACCACCACACAGAATTACTGGTTATAATTCTGTGGGTGGTCTTTTTCTTGTGTGGCAGTGCTGGCAGTGTAACCTCCTAAGTGCCGCCGGCAGCTGTGATGAGTGCCGCCGGATATCCAACCGCCAGTGCTGCGAATATCCACTGGCAGTCATTATATGGTGGTCGGAAGACTGCCAGCACTGGTGGTCTTCCAGCATCCGTTTCTGCAGCGGTCTTGGCAAAAGACCGCTGCAGTCATAATGAGGGCCATAGTCATGCAACACTATAGTTAGCCTCTAGAGAGCATAATCACACAAAAAAGAAATTGCAGAAAGGCATGCACTGTAATAATATATTTAACCCCTAGAGGGTGTAGAGCATTACACATTTTCAGGGATAGCAGGCCTATAGCAATGATACTACAAACCAGGCCCTTAAAACACAGGCTATTCCCAGCTGTACAACAACAGCTCCAGCAATGAGAACTTAATTACACTGACTGGTGGGGGGGTTATTATTTTGGGGTTCTTACTAACTTAGTATAGGGACCCAGAGATGACCTAGACAGAAAGAGCACATGGTGGTGAATGTTTTCAAGGTTGTCCCACTGTCCTAGGACCACCATAGGCGGAGTTATGTGTAGAAATGTTTTGTAAAAGTAAGGCCCTGCAAAGCAATAAAACGGAAGGAAACAGTCTGGAGTAGGTCAAGGCTTAGGAAGGAGAAATGCAAAGTTGCAGTGCTTATTAGAAACAGGGATGAGAATTCAGGAAAGAGATGAGATTTTGGACTAGGATGTAACTGCAGTGGGAGCGGATGTGGCACCTCATAGGTAGACCCTCAGTGCCCTTACAAGATATGGGGACAGGGTTTTTACTAGTTGCAGAGAAGTGTGCCAATTTGCCTCTTTATCGAGAGGTTATTAAGAGTGACCCAATGTTTACATAATGTGTATTTGTAAATACCATACTGACACTTGAGTCCCTTGATTCTGAAATAATTGCTGTTTATTGTAACCCAACTCAATGGTACTTATTTTTAACTCCTCTGATGGACAAAATGGTGAGTGGAACATCCGAGATTGGAACATTTGACCATGTCTCACACACCAGTTCCTGAAATCGATGCATTAGCCCACTGAGCCACCAGACCTGGCTTTTGATGGTGAGCTGCTGTGGTAAAGGTGCGGAGGGGATAGGGATAGTTTGTAAACTATTATGGAGTAAATGGTGAACAAAGAAATAAGCAAGAGTGACAGAAGTGGCTGTGAATTTAGTCGTGGAGATCTCCAATGGCATTCTTTGAATGCTTCTACAGGGAGATCGGGGTCTCAAAGGTGGGTGCAACAGATGAGGCTAAATATATGTATATATATGTGTTAAGGCATGGTCTGCGACAGGTGGGACCAATGGTGGGAGGGAAAAGAGTCAGGAATATGAAGGCAAACGGGTACAATTGGAGTCTACGGAGAGTATACTGCTAATGGTTGTTCACATTACGAAGTACATCAGGGAAATGGCGCATGGTAATGAAGTCAGGGTAGCATTTAGGTTTGTGAAAACTTAGCAGAAAAATGCACAAGTTTGGTATTCTGCTACTATATAAACACTAGTGTTAACGATGAGTGGAGGGGAATTGAGCCAACTGGGCGAGCTCTTGCGATGGTGAGAGACATGCTTAGAAGGATGCCAACACCAAGAGTTGTTCTGTGCTGCAAGAGTACCCTAGGCGAGACCAAATTTGGCACACCTTCTCAGTTGCCATCTTTAGTTGTCTGAGTATTGAACATGTGGTGGAGTAGGAGGAAGGTGGGGCGGAGGGCAAGATTAAGCAGTAACACAGAAAGAAAAGTAAACAAAAAGAGACGAGGGCACCAGCATCCTTCAGAAAAAAGTGTTTAAACATTGTTTTGGGACATCCGTCATCGGGAGACTGCTGCAGGGAACTCAGTGCCCTCTGGAGGTTGGCGCCTTGGACTTAAGGCCAGCTTGTACATGTTAAAGGCCAGCTGTTCCAACACCAGCCTTCTTCAGAAGGCACATGGAGTGTTAGAGAAGGTGGCACAGTCAGCGTGGAGAATGAGTGGCACAATGGTGTTAGTGCATCAGTCCTTATTTGGTCTTTAATGTTCATAGATTAGGGGACATGTTATAGGCCGATGAAACTTTTAACTATGCTTGGAGTGATTCCACCATAACACTTTAGTTCAATGCAAATACACATCACCATCCAATAAACATCAGCCAATTATTTGCCCGGACTCAATAATTTTCACACCCCGTGACTTATTAAGTCATGAATAACCACACCTTTTAGTAAAAGTTAATGAGTTTATTTCCCTATATTAACAATGCTAATATCATGTAAATTAGTCTCAAAACCATGTGGTACACATACACAAACAACACCAGTTGACCATATCTTCTGAAGAATCTTAGTTTAGCTAGTGCATTTGGTATCAAACATTCTGGCATCACAGTACAGACCAATAACAAGAAAAGATGCACATTAGAAATTACATACATCAGTTCAGCAAATAAACACCCTCAATCCCTTTAATAATGATTTGTCAGCATTTCATGTCTCCCTCTCAGTTCTCAGATTAGAATAGCATGTTGGGCTTCATGTGAAAACAGTTTTGGTCAAAAGTTAATTTAGAAAACATCTAGCTATGGCTCTAACAAAGATCAGTTTGTACATAGAAACAAAGGATAAAATTACACCAAGACAAATACCATTTCTCATACCTCTCCTCACTATGCATGGGCAAGCTGTGATCAGTCTTGTCTTCTTCAGCAAGGGACAATGAAAAGGGAATGGCTCAGACACAGGGATCTCTACACAATCTGAACCATTTAAGAAGCAATCTATAAGGGCAGCATCTAATTCATTTAGCCATCAAGCTTCAAAGTTAAAATTAAGCATAAACTCATCAGGACCTTCTCAGCTCCTCACGGGGGAAAATCAGAATGGAAAAGGCGCACTCCTCCTCTGTGCAATCGACTAATTTAGAATCACCTAAAGAACTTCCCATATTGTAATTGGTCAGGAAATCATACATTTACAGTCAATCCAATTAGAACTTAACTTTAAATGTACAATATAACTAAACTGTCTTTCACACGTCGATGACTGGCTCGTCTTTTCCCGTTCCCATCGTTCGACTCATCAGGTAACAATTTTGTATCCGTCCGTACTCCAGTCAGTGCACCCATTGTTAGCTCCTGGGAAAATCGCTGTCTCACAGATCAAACTGTACAATGTAGCAATAGCTAATACAAAACTTTCTAGCAAGCTGTTCTCATTAGAAAGTTAACCCCTTGCTCGCCATGGACGTAATGGTTATGTCCATGGCTGCGCCTGTGAGGCGCCAGGGACGTAACCATTATGTCCATTTACCACCCCAGGGGAGAAGCGCTAGCGCTCCCCGCGAGGGCCAACCCCTGATCCCCGAGGTCACGGCTGGAAGGAGAATTGCTTCCCCTTCCACACCCAACCCCCCCAGTGACGTCTGATGACATCAGCATGCGAGAGCGTGCTGACCTCATCAAAGGTCACCTCCCATCGTGGAAGAGAAAAGCTCAGCATTTCTCTTCCGCTCGGGAGGAAAGGGCCAGCAGAGACATGAAAGGAAAGGAAAGGCCTTTCCTTTCCTTTCATGTCTGTGCAAGCATTTCTGCTGCTCGATCGCATCACTAGACACTAGGGATTTTTTTTTAAATGGACATAAGGGGAGCGGCCCCTTGGGCAAGGGCCGCTCCCCAGGGGAGCAAATAATTTTAAGGCCATTTCTGCCCCCAGGACAGATCGGCCTAACGCCTCCGGGGGGCAGGAAAGCCCTAGACACCAGGGATTTTTTTTTCTTTCTTTTATGTTTAGGGAGCGACCTCTTCAGCAAAGATCACTCCCTGGGGGGACAAATTGTTTCTAGGCCCTTTCTGCCCCCCCCGGGGGCAGAAACCACTAGTCACCAGGGATTTTTTTCCATATTATACTTAAGTATAAGGGCCGCTCCCCAGGGGGGCAAATAATTTTTAGGCCATTTCTGCCCCCCCTAGACACCAGGGATTTTTTTTTTATGTTATACTCACCTATAAGGGGAGCGGCCCGTTGGGCAAGGACGGCTCTCCAGGGGGGCAAATAGTTTTTAGGGCATTTCTGCCCCCTTGGGGCGAGATCGGCCTAACATAATTAGGCCGACCTGCCCCCAGGGGGGCAGAAAACCCAAAGACACCAGGGATCCTTTTTTTTCTTTTATGTGTGGGGAGTGACCCCTTCGGCAAGGGTCGCTCCCTGGGGGGCCAAATTGTTTTTAGGCTATTTCCACTAGACACCAGGGAGTTTTTTTTTTTATTATCCGTACGCATAAGGGGAGCGGCCCCTTGAGCAAGGGCCGCTCCCCGGGAATGCAAAATATTTTTAGGCCTTATCTGCCCCCCTTTCGAGGCAGATCGACCTAATATAATTAGGCCAATCTGCCTCCAGGGGGGGCAGAAACCTCTAGACACCAAGGATATATATATATATTTATGTACTTTATGTTTTTTATATGGGGATCGAACCCCTAGGCAAGGGTCACTCTCATGGGGGGCAAATTGTATTTAGGCCATTTTTGTTCCCCTTGGGGGCAGATCAGCCGATTTTTGTTAAGCCAATCTGCCCCCAAGTGGGGCAGAAATCTCTAGACACCAGGGATTGGTTGTTTGAAATTAGTGTTTTGTTTGGGTGGCTGCCCCTTGGGCCAGGGTCGCTCCCCATGAGATTACATTACTGTTGGCCATATCTGCCCCCCTTGGTGGCAGATTGGCCTAATTTTGGAAGGCCCATCTGCACCCAAGGGGGCAGAAAGCCCACCAGAGTCCAGGGAAGATTTGTTTTTCAAAATAAGAGGGTGGGGGTATTCCCATACCCCCATCCCAAATAAATGGGGCCAAAAGTTGTTCTGCCCACCAGTGGGCAGATGGGTCAATTTCCGCTGATTCACACCCCGGGGGGGCAGAAAGTCTACTAGATGGTATGGAATAAAAAAAAAATAGTGGGGTGGTGGCTACCAATTAGTATGGGCCTGTTTATGCACCCACCCCAACTGGAGAAGGTAACAGTCTTTCAGCTCTCCCCTCGCACACTAAAACATCTTATCCCACGGCAAGCAAGAACACAGTTGATTATTTTGGGTTTTGGTTTTACATTTGGGCCATGAGACCTTGGTAACTCTCAAAATCATCCCACTTGGAATGGTGAGGGGCGCACTTTTTTGACTTTGGGACGCTGCCATGTAGAAAAATGCACAATACTCAGACACATCTGAAAACTAAACATCTGGTTGATTGCAAGGTGGTGTGCTTCACATGCACCCGCACCATTTTCTTACCCACAATGCCCTGCAAACCTCCAACTTACCTGGAAATGACACATTTTTCCCACATTTTTGTGATGGAACCTTTCGGAATCTGCAGGAACCCCCAAAATTCCTACCACCTAACATTGTCCCATCTATACCGATAACAATACTGTTGCATTTGTTATCCTAGAAATGTTTTTTTTTTAAACTGCCCTTTTGGACCCGCTTTGGTTCCCCCTCAATTTCGACATGTTTTTGGCTCTTCACTGTCACAGGCACTTGGCCCACCTACACAAGTGAGGTATCATTTTTACTGGGAGACTAAGGGGAATGTAGGGTGATAGGAAATTTGTCCCGGTGCAGTGATCCCACACAGAAATGTGGGAAAAAAGTGAAATGTCTGGGTTTGGTAGGTTTCCCTAGATGGCTTCTGAGCCCAGGACCAAAAACACAGGTGCCCCCGCCCCCCAAAAACAGGTAGTTTTTTATTTGATAATTGTTTTGGGGCATTTCCTGTTGCCACCACTAGGCCTACCCACAGAAGTGAGGTACCATTTTTATCGGGAGACTTGGGGGAACGCTGGGTGAAAGGAAATTTGTGTCTCCGCTCAGATTCCAGAACTTTCTATCACCAAAATGAGAGGAAAAAGTATTTTTTTGGCCACATGTTGAGGTTTGCAAAGGATTCTGGGTAACAGAACCTGGTGAGAGCCCCACAAGTCACCCCATCTTGGATTTCCCTAGGTGTCTAGTTTTTAAAAATGCACAGGTTTGCTAGGTTTCCTTAGGTGCCGGCTGAGCGAGAGGCCAAAATCTACAGCTAAGCACTTTGCAAAAAACACATCAGATTTCAATGTAAAAATGGGATGTGTCCATGTTGCGTTTCCTGTCGTGAGAATCAGGCCTACCCACGCAAGTGAGGTACCATTTTTATCGGGAGACTTGGGGGAACACGGAATAGCAAAACAAGTGTTAATGCCCCTTGTCTTTCTCCTCATTTTCCCCTTCCAAATGTAAGACAGTGTGTAAAAAAGACGTGTAATTGAGAAATGCCCTGTAATTCACATGCTAGTATGGGCATCCCGGAATTAAGAAATGTGCAAATAACCACTGCTTCTCAACACCTTATCTTGTGCCCATTTTGGAAATACAAAGGTTTTCTTGATACCTATTTTTCACTCTTTATATTTCCGCAATTGAATTTCTGTATACCCTGTATAGAATGAAAACCTATTGCAAGGTGCAGCTCATTTATTGTCTCTGGGTACCTAGGGTTCTTGATGAACCTACAAGCCCTATATGTCCCAGCAACCAGAAAAGTCCAGCAGACGTAAGAAATCTGACATCGCAGGAAAAGGTTGCAGAGTAAAACGTGGAGAAACATGGCTGTTTTTTTTTTTCACCTCAATTTCAATATTTTTTTATTTCAGCTGTTATTTTCTGTAGGAAACCCTTGTAGGATCTACACAAATGATCCCTTGCTGAATTCAGAATTTTGTCAATTGTACTCAAATGTTTAGCTTTCTGGGACCCAGCATTGGTTTCACACCCATGTCTGTCACTAAATGGAAGGAGGCTCAAAGCACAAAAAATAGTTAAAATGGGGTATGTCCCAGTAAAATGACAAAATTGGGTTGAAAAATTGGGTTTTCTGATTCAAGTCTGCCTGTTCCTGAAAGCTGGGAGGATGGTGATTTTAGCACCGCAAACCCTTTGTTGATGCCATTTTCAGGGAAAAAAACACAAGCCTTCTTCTGCAGCCCTTTTTTCCCATTCTTTTGAAAAAAAACGGAATTTTCGCTGTATTTTGGATAATTTCTTGGTCTCCTTCAGGGGAACTCCCAAAGTCTGGATACCTCTAGAATCCCTAGCATGTTGGAAAAGAAGGGCGCACATTTGGGGTGGGTAGCTTATGTGGACAAAAGGTTATAGGGGTCTAAGCGCGAACTGGCTCAAATAGCCCAAAAAAGGCTTGGCACCTGAGGGGGGGAAAGGCCTGGCAGCGAATGGGTTAAAGACATCTGCTAACATTTGGTCATCTCAGTGAAAACAATACATGGATTAATTTTTCTAGTCATACATTTTCCACAAATGTTCAAACAGTACAGATTAACATGAGGCTGCGCAAACTAGGCCCACACCTCGCTAACTTAAGGCCTACAACTAATAATGCAAATACATAATGTAAATTCATTAGTAAAACACACTCCTACAAGAACCTAAACATCGGCACTTCAATTAATATTAATAAGCATTTCACTTGGACACCTCGTGATGAATAACGGCCACTCAAGTGGACACATTTTACAAGTCACACATTATTTTCCATGTTAATCAAATTCTATGCAGAGTCAAAATCCAAAATACATTATTCTTTATTAGTAAAAATTCAGCGTTCACAATGGTACCTTTCAAATCAGTCCATGTCTCTATTCTGATTCTGAGGGGACGGTGAGTCAAAGCTGTAAACATTGTATTACTGAACACAGCTCAGGGGTTCAAAAGATAAGGTGAGCAAAAGGCGAGTAGATACCTTTGTAGGTAAGGAATTGCACATAATTTAATTGAGGCAGGGTGATGCGAGAATTGGGTGATTTATAAATTGGGCAGCAAACAGGAGGATTAGCAGTAGGTGAAAAAGAAGGTGTTTAAATTAATAAGACTAGTAGTTATATAAAGTGAGAGCGACCCTGGAGGCTGATGACTCTTGGAAGAGGAAATCCAAGAAGAAAGAGGTGTATGGTAGGGTGGGGGAGTGTAATGAAATGGGTAACGTTTCCTAGAATTCCCCGAGTGTGGGGTAGGATTACTCTTTTTGCCCCAAATGTTTATGAAACTAATGATCGGAAGAAGTGTATGCATTAGTAATTTGTTTCCAATCAAGGGAATGACACAGTTATCTAAATAAATAATAATGGTATAAGCTAATCAGTTGTCAGGGCAGTGAAGCTCCTTACAGGCGAGTAATAATTACAATGCTAAAGTAGATGCAACTTAGCATGGACTGGAGTGTCCAGTAACCTTGGTCTCACTTGCAGGGTCATCTTTTTACCTCGGTGGTGCTCCGTCATTACAGCTGATTAGGTTTCTCAAGACAAGGACTTCAATCCCCTCTCCTGCCAATAGGTATGTGACGCAACACTGAAGGGCACATAATGGCATAACTAACCTGGCATCTGAGCTACGAAAGCGTTATACAAATTAATTAACATCAGTAAACTGTGGAATCATTATAATGTCTGTGTACACAAAACTGCTAGTGAATATGAGTAATAAGGTTGGCTTTCAAATTGTATACTCTTTGACACGCTCTCCTCGTTGTTATCCTATGAAGGCAATGCAGGTTGGGGGAATATATGTGCAAAACAAATTTGCTTGATGACAATCCGTAGGAGGATGATCAATTATGTTGATTAACAAAATGTTGCAGAATTTCTATTCAAGCACAATAATATTATCACAGTCACAAAATAAAAGATGCTCCTTTACTGAATTTACAGCTTCTGACTCAACCTTACCGTTCAGAACACAAACAATGAGTCTCGCATTTGCTCAAGTTAAGGCTGCTAGCATTATAAACTCCTAACCGGAGTTGAAAATAAAAAGTAAAACAGTTTCACATAAGCGAGCAGATTCAAAGCACCACGGCATGAGCGTGAAGGAGACACACAAAAGGGAAAAATAAGTTTGCTCGCAGTCAAACATATTGGCAAAAGTGCAATTAGCCATGTGACAGGGTCGATGTCCAAGGCGGTAACCAAACCCACCCAAGGAGGGACAAGCGTTAAGCATTTACCAATTATAATTGAAGGGCAAGCCCACGAACGAGTGATAGTGGGTGTGAGGTGGGTGGGGTTAAAAGACCAAATAGATGATAACACGTCGGAAAAGCAGCACTTGCGCACTGCTATGCTCGACCTAAAAATTTAGCAGATTAATGCCCTCATTACAACCCTGGCGGTCGGTGTTAAAGCGGCGGTAATACCGCCAACAGGCCGGCGGTAACAAAAATGGAAGTACGACCATGGCGGAAACCGCTCAAATCAACAGCCACTTTACAACTCTGACCGCCAGCGCTGTAGAAACAAACACTGCAGCGGTAACCGCCAACAGACAGGTGGAACACAATGTACCACCCACTGTATTACACCAGACCTATCTGCAACCTTTTCCGGGGCAGTACCATCGCCATCAAAAGCACGGCGGAAACTGGACTTAGAACTGAAACCACTCACCTCTCGACACCCAACGAGGAACAAGGACGCCATGGAGCCCGAGTTACAGGTCCTGCCCATGTTGGTGTACCTCCTCTTGTACCGGTAGCAGCAAAGACGCCGGTGACGACCACAGTGAGTACTGCACCTAGCACACAGGGGAGGAGGGGAGGAAAAAGAGAGTGACACGCACACACAACACGCAACACCCCACCCTCACCCACAACACCATACACACAAATACATGCATCAACATTACATTTATACCCCGTAACCCCCTGGAAGAACGTAAGAACAAAATGAAATGATTGTAACAAGTGTAATCATCAAAAAATCAGATTGGCCAAGATAACTTAAAATCATCAGTATATACAAATATGTACAGCAATTACACAAGTCTAGATACTGTTCCAATCATTGTCCGTGGAACAGTGGTCCCAAAATTCATGGGCGAAGCCCACACATGATACCTGACTCGAAACGGAGAGAACACTGCTGGGGCATCAGATCTAAAATAAACAGGCACCTCAGCCGGATTAACGGATGACGCCATCGTTCCATGAGGGGTCTCTATGCCCACTGCTTTATCCTGGAGAGTGCAAAGCCACAGTCTCGCTAGTCTCTCAAGTGGATAGGTTGCCCACTGCTTTATCCTGGGGAGTGCAAAGCTGCAGTCTCTCAAGTGGGTTGGCTGCCCACTGCTTTATCCTGGGAAGTGCAAAGCCATAGTCTCTCAAGTCTATCCAGTGGGTGGATTGCCCACTGCTTTATCCTGGGGAGTGCAAAGCCACAGTCTCACAAGTCTATCCTGGGGAGTGCAAGGCCACAGTCTCTCTAGTGGATGCTTTTCTACACTGGTTCTGGAGGGGGCTTGGTGCCCAGAGTGCTTCATCCTGCCAAGGACTGTGTGAGTGGATGCTTTTCTCCACTGGTTCTGGAGGGGGCTTGGTGCCCAGAGTGCTTCATCCTGCCAAGGACTGAGTGAGTGGATGCTTTTCTCCACTGTTCTGGAGGGGGCTTGGTGCCCAGAGTGCTTCATCTTGCCAAGGATTGGGGTTGTGGATGTTTTTCTCCCCTAGTTCTGGAGGGGGCTTGGTGCCAAGAGAGCTTCATCCTGCAAAGGACTGTGTGAGTGGTGCTTTTCTCCACTGGTTCTGGAGGGGGCTTGGTGCCCAGAGTGCTTCATCCTGCGAAGGATTGGGGCTGTGGATGCTTTTCCCCACTGGTTTTGGGGTAGGGGATTGGCGCCCAGAGTGCTTCATCCTGCCAAGGACTGGGGTTGTGGATGCTTTTCTCCACTGGTTCTGGAGGGGGCTTGGTGCCCAGAGTGCTTAATCCTGCCAAGGATTGGGGTTGTGGATGCTTTTCTCCACTGGTTCTGGAGGGGGCGTGGTGCCCAGAGTGCTTCGCATGCAGTGTGGCAGGTCCCATTCCCTCACCTGGGTGTGTGTGCCATGAGACTGCCTGGGAACAGGTAGCATGATACTCCATGGAGGCAGAAACACACTCCACCCTGCTGCGACTTTGCCTGCCACCTGCTAGTACAAACAGTGCTGGGTGCCGTGCCTCATGTACGCTATGCATGGTCCAGGAAGTTTCCTGCAGCCTGGGATGGCTGTCCACTGGTAATGTTAGCCATGTCGGCTGATGTGGCACTATCTAAGCACGTCGCGGGGCTGGTGGTGGTGGTTGTGGCGGTGTCTGTGGTGGAGATGCTGCCGGTGGTGAATGTGTCAGCACCTGTGGAGGGAGACAGCAGGACGTCTCCTGCAGCTTCAGACAGGTGCCCACTGGAGATGATGCTGGGGACTGTTCCTGAGGCAGCAGACGTGCAGGTGGCGGTGCAGGTGGCAGGTGCAGGTGGCGGTGTCCACCGACGTACAGGTTGCTGTTCTGGTTGCCAGAAGGGGTGACTCTAATCCCTCAGCCGGAGGCTCCATGCCCTGTCCTGACTTCCCCTTTGCCTTGTGTCCCTTCCCCAACTTGGATGTCGCTGCTAGTCCCTTGGCAGGATGGGCTTATCCTTGGCCTCGCTAGGTGGCACACTAGCAGCCCTGATGGGTGCCGTCGGTGATATGACCAGACTTGCTGAGACCACACTGCTGGAGGATTTGGTGGCTGAGGTGCTGGGCTGGGACTTGGACATCCTGGCCCTCGGGGGAGGATAGGGGGGGAGGTGTAGGGAAGAGGTCAATGTTAGCCAGGAAAAGTTTTTTAGACACACTGGGACAGGAAGATGGAGGGGGTTTGGGAGTGAAGGAAGAGGTAGTGGTTGTAGGAGGTGTATGTCTGCTGAATTTGGGTGAAGGTGCATGGGCCGGAGGCTGTTGTGAGGTGGATCACTGTTGAGTGGGTGTGTCTCTGCGTTTGTGTACTTTGGGAGGAGGGGTCACAGACACACTTGGAGAGGACACAAGGGACGTGTGCATGGTAGTGGGGGTGGTGAGTGCACGTGAGCGGTATGTGGTGATGGGCGTGCTGGTGATGGAGGTAGTGACTGAGGATTTAGTGCATGCAGTGTGAGTGGAGATGAGACTGGGAGGGAGGAAAAGGACGTGGAGGAGGGGGACACAGTGGAGGCAGTGGATGTTGGTGTGCCTGCATGGTGATGGTGCTTGTGTGAGTGCCTGTGGGATGTGTGGTGCTTATGTTTACCATGTCCACTCTTGTTTGTTGATGAGTGTGCATGCTGGTCAGATGGTGTGCTTGGGATAGGCTGAGGTAGAGGGGATTGGATCTGGGTAGTGGAGGTTGGAGGGGGGAGGCTGGACACAGAGACAATGGCTGCCATCAGTGCTGAGGCCAGAGCCTGAAATGCTCTCTGTTGGGCTGCCACGCCAGAATGAATGCCCTCCAGGTATGCATTTGTTTGCTGCAAATGCCTCTCGACACCCTGGATGGCATTCAAAATGGTTGATTGCCCAACAGTGAGGGATCTCAGGAGGTCAATAGCCTCCTCACTGAGGGCAGCAGGGCTGACTGGGGCAGGGCCTGAGGTGCCTGGGGCGAAGGAGATGCCCACCCTCCTGGGTGAGCGGCCACGGGAAACTCGGTGAGGGGCTGCTGGGAGGGCGGTGCTGGTAGGTGCGTGGGGGCTGTACCTGTTGTTGCGGTGGGCTCAGAGGTCCCTGCCAACGCAAGGGAGCTCCCATCAGAGGAGGAGTCAATGTCGCTGGTGTCTGCTCCTGTCCCCGTCGTGGAGCTCCCCTTGCCCTCCGTCCCACTGGTGCCTTCAGCCTCCACCAGATGATGCTAATGCACACAAGGATAGGGTAACAAAACAAAAAGGGGGGGGAAGACACAAGAGACACATGGCCAATGCCTGCAACACCACAACCGTTGGCGGACACAACACACAGGGAGCAGCCCTATGCACTAGCGCATGCACTAACAGTGCAGGTGAAAAGCACATGCCCATGGGGGACTCTGTCTAGACCCATTTCCTGCACAGCTGGAACCCATAGGAGCCTGACTAGGTGTAGAGGGCAACTACCACCTTTGGAGTTGGAGTGGCACTGAGCCTGCAAAACAATGGATGTACCTTGGCGCACCTGCCCTGGCCTAGGGGAACCCACAGACCACCTCTCCCACCCAGACACCTCGTCAAGCACACAGAGTCTGCTAAATGATGCTGTACTCACCCCCTTGTAGCTGCTGTGATGTCCTTAAGCACCCATCCAACTCAGGATTTGCCACCACCAGGATCCAGTACATCAGGGGGGTCATGGTGCGACGGGCACCCCTTCCACGTTGGGAGGCCATCCCCAGCTGGGCCTCCGCCGTCTTCTTGCTCCAGTGGTGCAGGTCCTCCCATCTTTTCCAGCAGTAGGTGCTCAGTCTACAGGCAGACCCCCAGGGTCCGCACTTCCTTGACGATGGCACGCCAAATACCCTTTTTCTTGTGGGCGATGACCTAGAGGAAAAGTGAAGTAAGAATGGATGTTACTCACCCGTACAGTTCTTCTCACTCATTGGTCACAAACCTCCCACCCTGGCAGAGAAAAACATACACTCACAATCCTCACAAGCTGGCATGTGCCCCCGTCTCTTCCATCCACGACACTCAATACAATCATGTGCCATCCACCATGCACACAGTTGACTCACCTGTTTGTCTGGAGGATCGTAGAGTAGTGTGTACTGGGGGAGGACCCCCTCCACCAGTTTGTCCAACTCCTCCGCAGTGAAGGCAGTGGCCCTTTCCCCAGACACTGTAGCCATTGTCGCTTCCAGACGCAGGTCACAGTGGCACTTGTAGTGTAGGTCCTCTCCTGTTGAAGGTCAGGTATCAAGTGAGGGAACTGATATTAAATGGCGGTCACATCCGCGGAGGTGCGTACCGTCACCGCCGGCGTACATCGTCATTGGTTCCTGGAACCCATAGGGCACAATGATAAACAATGCTGAATTGCACAGCGGTCTTCGACCGCCTACCGCAACGCTGCACAACGCCAGCGCAGTTACCTCATTTCCCCTTGTCCATCCTCACAGGTCAGGCAGCCGCTATTTCAGGTGGCCACATGGCAGGCCAACTAACTGCATCACAGCACTTTTGGCCAGGAATACGGACAGACAAAGGCACACAAAGATTATTTCACGATTGTGCTAAACAGCATTGTGAAACCTATGTGGTGTATGACCCTCTGCCCACCCTTCTCCTACATAGGGCACGTCCGCTGGGGCAGGTGATGAGATGGCGGCATCCTCCGGTGTACAGACCCCTGGTGGACTTTTTGACAATGGAAGACAGACACATCATTATCACTTACAGACTTGATCGTGCCACAATCCAGGAACTGAGTGCCCAGTTGGAGCCAGACCTGATGTCAGCTATCCGCCATCCCACAGGAATACCCTCTCTAGAGCAGGTCCTGACAGTACTCCATTTCCTGGCAAGTGGGTCCTTTCAAACAACAGTGGCCATGGTATCAGGGATGTCTCAGCCAATGTTCTCTAACGTGTTGTCCAGAGTGTTATCTGCCCTGCTGAAACACATGCGCAGCTACATCGTGTTCTCTGAGGTGGAGGATTTGCCCACAGTGAAAGGTGACTTCTATGCCCTGGGACATATCCCCAACATCATTGGTGCAATTGATGGTACACATTTGGCATTTTTCCCTCCCCACAGGAATGAACAGGTGTACAGAAACTGGAAAAGCTACCAGTCTATGAATGTGCAGATGGTGTTTTTGGCAGACCAGTACATCTCCCATGTGAATGCCAAGTATCCTGACTCTGTGCATGAGGCTTACATTTTGAGGAATAGCAGCATCCCTTATGTGATGGGCCAACTCCAGAAGCACCGTGTGTGGCTAATAGGTGAGCCCAAGGTCCCCACACAGTTTAAATAGGTGTCTGGGTATGGGCGAGTCCCTAATGTTTGGAGGATGTCTATCAGTTGTCCCTCGATATTTGCAGGTGACTCTGGTTACCCCAACCTGTCATGGCTACTGACCCCAGTGAGGAATCCCAGGGCAAGGGCAGAGGAACGTTATAATGAGGCACATGGACGTACAAGGAGGATAATAGAGTGCACCTTCGGCCTCCTATTGGCCAGATTCCGGTGCCTCCATCTGACAGGTGGCTCCCTATACTACTCACCGAACAAGGTGTGCCAGATCATCGTGGCATGCAGTATGTTGCACAACCCGGCTTTGCGACGCCAGGTGCCTTTTCTGCAGGAGGATGGGCCTGATGCTGGTCTTGTGGCAGCTGTGGAGTCTGTGGACAGTGAAGAAGAGGAGGCAGAAGAAGAAGATATAGACAACCGAAACAACATAATCATGCAATACTTCCAGTGAGACACAGGTAAGAGGATGGCACTGCTTCTCACATCTCATACTACTGTAGGACATAGCACATATCTGCCTTTTTACCTCTGTGTATGGACCCTGACATGTCACTTTGGCTTTCCATTTCACAGATCTGGGTTCCACTTTGTGCCCTCTGCTATGTTTACTGCTGCCCAACAACTGTGTAACATTGGTATGTAAACATGAACATTGACATTGCTATATTTCTGAAATGTTGCAATCACACATTTGTAAAAGTACAGACTGACTCCAGATTGTTTTGTGATTCAAGGGTGTTTATTTCCGTTGATTGGTCTCACAGGTGCATTGTCCAAGGGGGCATAGGAAGGGGAGCAATGACAGTTAAAGGTGGACAGGGTGACAAAGTGGGACAGAAGGGTGACAATCAGGAGAGGGTTATCACCTGGCAGGGGTCTTGGCAATGTTTTCTGTCTTGTTCCTGGATCTCAGAGGCCGTTTGCAGGCTGGTCCTCCTTCTGCAGGGGGTGGGTTGCTGGAGGCCTGTTGTTCCTGTGGCGGGTCCTCCTGTCCACTAGCGCCAGTGGAGGTGGAGGGCTGTTCATCGTTCAGGCTAGTGTCAGGGGCCCGTTTGTATGCCACTGTGTCCCTCATGGTGTTGGCCAGGTCTGCCAGCACCCCTGCAATGGTGACCAGGGTGGTGTTGATGGACTTCAAGGTAGTGTTCCTCCTGCAGCCGCTGGGTCTCCTGAAACTTGGCCAGTACCGTGCCCATGGTCTCCTGGGAATGGTGGTATGCTCCCATGATGCTGGAGAGTGCCTCGCGGAGAGTGGGCTCCATGGGCTTGTCCTCCTCCTGTCACACAGCAGTCCTCCCAGCATCCCTGTTATCCTGTGTCTCTGTCCCCTGAACCGTGTGCCCACTGCCACTGACCCCAGGTCCCTGATTGTCTTGGGTTGGTGCGTTTGTCTGGGGTCCCTGTAGTGGTGGACACACTGCTGATTGATGTGTCCTGTGGCAGGGGAACCGACTGTCCAGAAGTCCCTGATGGGCTGGGCTGGTCATCTTGATCCAAGCGTGCAGAGCTGCTGTCGTCACTGTGGGCCTCTTCTGTGGGGGGACTGGATATGTTTGGCACCTCCTGTCTGGTGACGTTGGGTATGGGTCCTGTTGGGGTGTAAATGCAAAGTTTTAGTATCTGTGTGTGCCATCTTGTGCATTGTGTGAGTTACCCTCTACTCCTGTGCTTGCCTTGTTGTGTTTCCATTGTGTGATTAGTGTTTTGGGGTCTGTGTGGGTGACATGCTTTGGCAAAGGGTGTCAATGCTTTGGTATTGCATGCAGGGCTTGGTATTGGGATGGCTGGGTTGTGATAGTGGGGCACATGTGAGGTGTTGGTGTGATGGGGGTGAGGTGGAGTTGGGGGTATGTGATGACATGCAGGTGGGGTTGGGGGATATGGTAATTAAGATATGACTTACCAGAGTCCAGTCCTCCTGCTACTCCTGCGAGGCCCTCAGGATTCAGTATTGCCAAGACTTGCTCCTCCCATGTTGTTAGTTGTGGGGGAAGAGGTGGGGGTCCACCGGCAGTCCTCTGTACAGCAATCTGGTGTCTGGATACCACTGAACGCACCTTCCCCCGTAGGTCATTTCACCTCTTCCTTATGTCATCCCGTGTTCTTGGATGCTGTCCTACTGCATTGACCCTGTCGACGATTCTCCGCCATAGCTCCTTCTTCCTAGCAATGGAGGTGTGCTGCACATGTGATCTGAAAAGCTGTGGCTCTATCCGGATGATTTCCTCCACCATGACCCTGAGCTCCTCCTCAGAAAACCTGGGGTGTCTTTGAGGTGCCATGATGTTGTGCGGGTGATGTGTGAGGTGATGTTTTTTGTGCTGTGTGATGTGTTGTGCTGGTATGTGTTCTTTGAGGTGCTTGGATGTTGTATGAGTGATGGTGTGGTGTGCTTGTGGATGCTGGTTTAGTGTTGGCTATTCTCTCTCTATGCTTCTTCACAAAAATGTCATTGTGAGGGGTTGTGGGTAATGTGGATGTGTGTTTTATAGTGGTGTGGGTCTGTAGGTGTGGTGTGTGTATGTGTATCAGGTGTGTGTAGTTAGAATTGTCCAATGTGTTGTGTTTTGTAAATGTGTGTGTATTTTGAGTGCGGCGGTATGTATGCCAATGGATTACCACGGTTGAAAGACCGCCACGTTGATTTGTGGGTCGTGATAGTGTGTGCGTATTCCTGTTGGCATGACTGTGTGGATTTTGCTATCATCAGTTTATCACTGTCGTTTGATGTGGCGGACTTGTGTGGGTGTCTGTATTATGGCGGATTACGAGATGTGGGTTGTAATACCTGTAATGGATTTCTGCTGCAGCCACGGTATGTTGACAGCCTTCAGCACGGCGGTAAGCGGGATTTACCGCCAGGGTTGTTATGAGGGCCTAAATGTTATCTGAGATAAAACGCTGATGGATTGCATGGATGCCAGTCATTATTGACATATAGGAACAGTTGATGTATTCTACTGCTTGGACCTCGTTTGGATCCGGCTGTGGGCTTTTTTTTTTTACATAAATGAATAGAATGCATGGTTGTCATAACAGTGTTAGATCCTTTGTTTTTAGAGAGTTCTTTGAGAAAAGGAGCACATTTTGTCAGGCTTATTGACTCTAACATTGAATAATCAGTTGAAAACAATGACATTGGGGGATCAGATGAACTCTTTTGAGGATCCAAATTATGCACAATAACATTGTTACTTGTTCGATTAGTAAGACATGGGTCCTCAGGATTGTCTGTGCCAAAGAAAATTGAATGATCCAATGAGGTTCTTGAGGAAGACAAGCCCATCCACTAGGTGTTGTTACTTTCCTTTGTAGAAATAAATCAGTTGACTTTTGAGGGAACAATTATGTCATTGGGTGGACTGCCATCCTCTTTCTGAGGTGTTATCCCATCATCTATCACAAGCGGACCCCAGGTGCATTGACTTTATTGAATATTGGAAAAAGATTTAAAGTGTTCTTGGATAATCTGACTGTGTTTTTAGAAGACTAGTGGCCTGATTTAGTGTTTGACAGAGGGGTTATTCTGTGACAAAAGTGACGGATATCTCGTCCACCCCATTATTACTTCCTTAGGATATAATGGGACTGTAATACAGTGGATGGGATATCTTTCACGTTTGTGACAGAGTAACCCCATCCACCAAATGCTAATTCATGCTCTAAAACTCCTTAAGGTTTGTTTTTTTATTCAATATCTTTAAATTTTTTAAACAAGGCTTATTTCTGTTGGAATTCTTTGTTAAAATCAATTGATGGGGAAACATTTAAAAGATCATCGGTTACACAATATTTTGTTAATATATTGGTTTCAATCTCATCAGAGTGAGCTGTATTTTTTATCTTGGTTCACTCCTGGTAGAGAAGCTGATTGCTCAATCTGAAGTGTAATAGGATACTTTGGATTGTTTCCATGTTGATTTGCTATATTTTAAGAAATGTAGTTGTGCTGGCATTTACTGACATAGAGATTGCTGTTGTTATCAGAGAAAGGGGTGCATACATGGAACTAAGTAAACAGAGATATTTCTTAATCTTCCTCAAGAAGAGTGTTTTTTCTGCAAGAGCAGACGATCAGTTCCCTTTAGTATCTGTCATTTTGGGGAGAGTTGTTGTGACTGCTCCTATATCTTGCAATGTGGGGTATACTGATGGCATAGTAACATTGTTCTGGTCAATGAGGTTGGTTGGATTAGGGAGCTGCAGACTACAACTAAACTCAGTTAGTAGAGGATCGTGTAGACTTGTAAGTTACACCAGTAAGTTGATATTAGCTAGCAAGAGAGTTACGTAGCGAGGGATGATTTTCAGTCTGCATTGCTGGGTCCATTTCAACTTCTGCATCCTCCTCTTCCTCTAAATGAGCATCATCTCCGTAAATTGAGTCAGTTTCTAACTGACTAGTGAAAATGTTTACATTATTAGGAGCATTGCTGGTTTTAGTTCTTGCTGTAATTGTACTTGCGGTTGTAAGGGATTGTTGGGTAAAGAGCTTTGAAATAGTGGTGTTTCTAAATCTGTCACATTTAGATGGAAAGTTGCACAAGCCTGTTCCTAACAGGTATTTTGGCTGGGATTGATGTTTCCAGCACCTCTCGCCTGTGTGGCCTCTGTTGGAAAACAGTCTCCATTAGAGAGTAGCTCTGTCAACCTCGATGTAGTCAATCAGGGGTCTGATGAAGAGGCAGAGAAGATGATCCATTATGGTTTGAATCCTTAATGAAGAGCTGTTGTCAAAAATATCAAAGCTTGTTGAGGTTGGTCTGAAGTTTGATAACAATCTCGATGTAATCTCCAAATTGATATTGATGTTGGTATTAACATAGTCAACTTCCATAGTATGAAGGCTTTTATCAAATTTTGACTTTTGTTTTTGGGACCTTATTTTCATGATAATTTGAACTGCAGATAATCATATTTGCAAAACGTCTTTCAACAGCTTTCCTGAAAAATCTTTCACTGTAGGTAATTGAGGAGACTAGTAGACTGATCTGATAAAAAGTATATGCACTAATCTTGCCAGCTCTGGACTCACAGACAAGGCTAGGTTCAACCTGTGAGGTGGGTCTTGACCAAAGAGATTCAACCGCTCTCCTAATGCTGGCCTTTACTATAGTTTCCTCACCTTCCCTCTGCACCCTGTTCAATGCCTCAACCACGATCACGCCACTACCCCAGACGCAGCCGGCTCCACACCCCATGCTCCACAATGCCTCACAGTGTCCTCCGATGAACCCCCACTGTACCTGAAACCCAGGGTTCCCGGGGCAGCTGGAGTTCAGGTTGTCTCCACCAGGGCTGAGGCAGTGGTGCTTTAATGCTTGATGCCAACAGGTAGGTCCCTTAGTCTCCAGTAGCTGGCAGTAGATCAGCCGGGCTTGCTAGCAAAGAAGCAAGAGCTCTAGACTTGATTATTCTGCTCTACTTGTTACCCCCTATTCAGGGTGGATGGGCAGCCGCAACTGCAGTAGCAGCAGAAGGTTGGAGCCATAGTCCACAGTAGACATTGAGAGCCCAAGCCGCTATCAGAGGCTGGGTTAAAGGCAGCCAAAGCTGCCAGAGGTGAAAACTGGAGAAGGAAAGAAGGTGGGGGAGAAGGCAGCTGAGGAGAAATGTCAGGGCTGAGTGATGGCCAATGGGAGCAGCAAGGACCGGGCATAGTCCCAGTCACTGATGAACTTGGATGCTTGCCCATCACTCCCCATGAGACACACAGACACAAGCATGTCACCGAATTGGATTAGGTCAAGATTAATAGACAATGTGAATTAGAAGACTGAGCTGTTTCGAGTGCAGTGAGCACCAGGAGAAAGAATAGGGGCTTTAGAGCAATGGTGAGTATGATATCCCACGCCAAAGCACTGGCTAACTCCAGGAGTCGAGTGGGCAAAGGGCTACAAGATGGAGTCAGGAGGTCATCCTTCGAACCACCAGAAGATATTGTCATTAGCAGCCATTAGGAATCACAGGACCAGTCATTCATCTTTCATCTTTGTAGAAGCAAAGAGCAAAGAGCAAAATAGACAGTCCCTTTCAGTTGTGCATTCTTTCATCATCCAATCCCCCCAAGAAAACTGTGGGGAAGCTGCACTTCAGTTCTCTTTACATACACTACATAACAATAACTACAACAATTTGTGACGGGTAAGATTGTGAACTTTGGAAAAGGAAATGTATTTTCCCAATCAATTAATAGAACCAAATTTGAAAGTGTTAATCACTGTCCTTATTTGAGTGTAAAATTAAATTCCAAGCTTTCCTCATTTTTGCAGCTTGATACAGTGGCAGTTAAGTGCAGCCATGTATCTGCTAGCATCTCTGTTTTATGCCTCTCACTGAGTTGTTTCACCAAGATATGTTGTAAATGTTTTCTCAGTCAAAATTAAATTTACTATTTGCGATGGTGTAATTGCATAGCTAGAGAACTGTGAGAGGCGATTTGATTTAGCCCATCCGAATTGCCATAGTAAAATTGTTAGGCCCAGAAGCAGCACCGCACACCATGTTATACATGTACAGTTGGATATATTGCTATGAGTAAACTAGTTGACAAAGCAGATTTGAACTCTTTCTACGCTCCAGGCAGTTAACTTGGCAGCCACGAATACTATAAACTTGAACTCATATTTACACTTTTCTTGCGCCGCCTTTGCCCCATTTTTGATGCAAAAGCAGCACAAACTTACAAAATACAATTATATTTTGTAGGTGTGCACCGCTTTTGCGTCAAAATATGATGCAAATGCGTTGCAAAAAAAGTATAAATATGGGCCTTGGTGCTTTAGGGTAAAATTACTTTACATAAATATAATCATGGCTTTATCTATGTATTTTTTTATTTTACAGAAGCTATGTTTCAGTCAGAAATATTTTACAAAACATGGATATGGGTTTGGAGAACATTTGTTGTGTGTGGGTGAGAGTGTGTGTGTGTGTTGTGTTGGTGTGTGGTATTCAAGAAGGCAACAATTACTGATAACACGAACAAAATAGTGATGACTTTTTTTATATTTTCTGTTGCACAAAAGACAGCCTAGATACTACACCTATCATCAGAGTGCATATCTACAAGGCAAGAGGTGATCAATAAAGAAAAAAAGCATTTGTCAATGTATCTGGTTGAGTCAATATTGTTATGCTCCGGCTTCAGAACACCCAGTTTACACCAGAACACAGAGGACGTAATTCACAAAGGTAACAGGCTTTTTTTTAAATGTCTTTTTATTGGTTTTTAACATAGAAAAACAAGCAAATGTATTTATTTATGAGGAGCAAATGTTTCCGTTACTAAGTTCACACCCAGAGTTCAGCAATGTCTGAGCATTTCGGGAAATTAGGCAGTATTCCTCAGCATGTTTGCCTTAGTTTTAATGGTAGATATGCTCACTCAGTTCCAGGAAAGAGACATTGAAAGGCATACTGTGACACCAGGCCCACTTTTATCCACAAACTGTAAGAAGTTGGATTTATCACAATGAGTGAGCTGAAGGCGCATAAAAGAAATGTTTTCTTGAGCTTCAAGTAGCTAGGGACGGAAAGTGTTAGTATAAGTTCACTTGGCAAGTATACAGGATTAGTCAGGACTCTGATGAGAACAGAGACATCAATAGGTAAGAAACGCTTAGGATAGGTGTGCTTTCACAGGGATATTGCATAGGTAGAAGGCAGATAGTAAAGGTAGAACAGATACACATGCCATCACTTCATCTTCACCTACGCATTAAAACCCATTGATGCCGCACTGTCCCTGATATTGAATTATTTCCTCACTCAACTAAGCAGATGACTACATACCATACAGAATGCAGCAGGCAGCCTCCTCTCTCAACATCCCAAACCACTCACACCGGCACCTGAAATAGCTTTAGTGACTCCCAATACATAGCTCTTTAACACTCCTGGAACACACATTCAACGTCTTACAGACTGGTCCAGCAAACCTCAATACCGCCCTAGATTTCAGGAATCTTACGGACACCTTTGCTCAGCATAGTCAGCACCAGAGCATGGAGAACAGATCCCGTAATTAGCTCCAAAAGGACGGCTGCGCTATCTCTAAAATGAGTACACAAAGCTTAACACTTGCCTCTTCGACTAGGTTACTCCATGGATCACCTCTGATTGCTCCTGCATCTGTGACAGGATATCCTCTCGGGTGATAGTGTGTTTTACAAAAAAATCATACCAGTACAGAGAACTCTTCACTTAACACCATACGTACTGGTAAAATGTTTGTCCTGATTGCCATGTTCATCGTCCATCAGAGCTTAGTAGATGTTCAGTTTGCTGTATGATAAGTGGATTTCAGTCACAGCACTGAACATAACAGTGGATGGGACATATGCTACTTTCTTTCTGGCTACCCTCTATCAAAAACGACTGTTATTCATAGTTTATGGCGTTCTCTTTAGGGAACCTTGCCAGTATTCCTCAGCATGTTTACCTTAGTTTCAAATGAAGATATGCTCACTCAGTTTGAGGAACAACACCTTGGAGGCATACTCAGACATTCCAGACTTGCATCCACAAACTGGAAGGAGTTGAATTTACCACAGTGAGTGCTCTAATGAATCATAAGGACATGTCTTCCTGAGCCTCATGTGGCTGTCATGAGAGCCATTAGCAAAGGCTCACTAGGCATGCATTCAGTAATGTTCAGAATGAAATGGTTACTTAATAGGTGGTAAAAATGGAGTCAAACTCATTCCATCCTGTGGTGTATGAATGTGATAGGCCCCTCCATCGCAGCAGTATGTAAATGTGAGTGCAGTGATCTGTTGGACTGTGCCTGTGACTAGCGATATGAAAGTCTTGTATGTATTGTGTGAATGGCTTGTGAATGGATCATAAAGTGGTTGGTTCCTTGACGTTGCTTTATGGCTCACCTTCAGAAGTCTTGGTTTTAATAATCATATACTTTGATAAGTATTTGTGCTTTTAAGTGCTAAAACCAACCAATGTAAATGGTGGATTGACTTTAAAAAATTAGTACCCGATTTATATCTGCGGCGGTAAGGATCCTCCGTCACAATGACAACAGAGTATCTTCACTGTGAAGGTAATGGTCTGGTCGCCCAACATATATATGTGGATCGAACATTGGTGTAACCGTGGGGAAGGTTATTCCTGCTGTGGTATGTTGCTACCCTCCCATGTCTCAACTCAATAAGGGCCATCTGCGGCTGACCTCTGTGTTCGCCCACTTAATTTAGATATGCAGGCATACAGGTCAGTTTTCAATGCCAGTCACCACCTAGAAAACAGTGATGGTAAGGGGCAGTGATAACTATCTAATGCCCCTCTTGCAATGGGAGATTACAGCCATGGTGAGAGAGTTATTTTTTTCAAAGAGAATATCCAACTTCTGAATTTTGTCTTTAAAAAATAAAAAACAAAAAAGGTGAATGGCTCCATCATGTCGATGTAATAGTGCATTAAACGTAAAAAGGCATTGACAGGAACAATCATTTTGGTGGCTTTTGTAAAAGTTTTTGAATTGAACACCAGCTTGGTGGTCATTTTGAAATTTGGGAGGTGGAGTAGTCTCAGCATGGTGGATGTTATGTTCTCTGCCAGAGCACTGGAGTCTTTTTTATCAGCCAAAATGTAAAGATGACCCTTACTAAGAACTCGTTTTTATAATTTTTTCCATTATGGAGAGCTGTGGATTTTGGGCCCTAGCTCAGCCGGCGCCTAGGCACACCTGCAAATGTTTGAAAACTATACAACCAGGGGAGTCCAGGGGAGACTGACTTGTGTGGCTCTCACCAGGTAACATTAACCAGAAGCCTTCGCAAACATCAATCCCTGGTAAGAAACACACATTTTCTTCACATTTCTGTGACAAAAATACATAGAATCTGGGGGAGCCACAGGTTTTCTATCACCCCGAGATACCACATGTCTCCCAATAAAAATGCTGCCCTACTTGTGTGGCTGGGCCTAGTGCTCACTACAGGAAATGCTCAAACCAATGTCAATGGGAGCCCTCACCAGGGGACGCCCATTGACCTTAGTTTGATCCGTTACTGTCATGGGCACTAGGAACAGCCACACAAGTGAGGTACAATTTTTATTGGGAGACTTGGCAGAATGCCAGCTGGGAGGAAGTGTGTGCCTCCCTGTAGATTTCAGAACTTTCTATCACAGAAATGTGAGGAAAATTTGTTTTTTAGTCAATGTTTGAGGTTTGCAAGGGATTCTGGGTAAAACAAAAAACCTGGTGAGAGCCATCCAAGTCAGCCCACCCTGGATACCCCTAGCTGTCTAGTTTTTAAAAATGTACAGGTTGGTTAGATTTCCCTAAGAGGCAGCTGAGCTGGGGTGTGTGGCCAAGATGGTGGCAGGAACGGTTGCATGAAAATGAGCTCCACACCAGTGCCACTCTTATCCTGATTCATGGGGTAGTCCTTTATCCCCCATCCATCAACATCGGAGTGTGTACCTCCTCTGACATACCTGACTACTGTGGAGGTGGAAGTGATGCGTCCGCCTACGACTTAGACAGCACATGTACCTGACACTTGGCAAAGACTAAATGATGTAGGACGTAGGAGCTCAGGACCCAATTAGTGTATGTGAGCAGCTGCACCGCACCTACACCTACACCTACACCTAGGAGAACTGATGCTTCCCTGCACTGTGCTGCTCACTTGAAGCCTGTGTTTTGGCAGTAGCTGAAGATGACGCAGTGATCAGTCCCACACACATGCTGGTGGTGGTGTGGAGCCGGACCATGCGTGCCTCCATGGAGCAGTCTGCACCTGGACACAAACTGCGGGGCCCTGAGGGTCTAATTACTGAAGCTCCAATCGGGAGGAAGAGGACTTTAGGGGCTTCCAGTGGCACTATGGAGGACTCTCTGTGGTGCTGCCTAGCTTTATTGACCTGACAAGACATAAGAGTCGGCATGTGAGTCACTGTGATGGGGTGCTGCCCGCCCTAGAGGAATGTAGGACTGACCCTATATTGGGATCAGAGGTGCTCCTGCTTCATGTAGAGTGGTAGGTGATGACTACCCCTAATTACTGGCTCCCACAGTGGATTGTGGACCTGTGAAAGACCTGGGTGGCAGCCCTGCTTCTCGTGGTGGCCTGCTGGGGTGATCGCTGGTTCACTTTGATTGACTTTGTACCTGGGTTCCTGTGGGGAATGCTGGGCCTTCTGTGCTCACCCAAGGGATAGCAGTGGTCCTCCTTTCGACCTCATGACCTCAGCTATGGAGTCTGGGGGCTCCTCCACCCCACATCATACTCTCCTGTACTGCTGGCAAGGCCACATCGCTGCAGCCTGGGGGGCCATGGGATGGACTGGACCATGTGGGCAGTCAATTGCAGTTTAGTGAGCTTAAGGGTGGGCTTGCAGTGGCAATTGAGCTGTGGTGGACTCCTCAGACTGAAGCTGCAGCCTTGACATTTTCTGGGCTGAAGTGGATGGGATTTTGTATGTGCCCAAACCAGTCTTGCAGTAGCCATTGCATTATAGGAGGTGCAAATTGTTGGAGGACTTTTGCTCTGGCCATACCTGCAGTGGAGAGACTCAGTGGTGGTGCTGTACCACTAGGCACTGACTGGCGAGTGCTGCTGGAGGCCGTGTTACTGAGGCAAGAAGCAGAGAAGGAGTGGGGCACACCACTCACTACCTGGCAGCCAGTGAGCTCGTCATGATGGTGCGATCAAATGCTCAAAATCTGGGGAGGCCCATCAAACCCCCTTTTCTAATGAGGTATGTCCTGCATAGACTTGGACCACCTTCAGTGCAGAACACATGGTGCAGGACACCAATGCCAAATTTGCAGAGCTTACTGCTGCAGTGGAAAGCTTGAGGATGATGTTGGAGCCTTAGTTGGACGCACTGCTCGTTGATACTGGGCATATGCGAGACACACAAAATACGGTAAAAGAGAACGTGGTTGTGCAGGAGACAACCATATTGGAACTGTGACCTGCAGTCTCGATGATGAAATCACAGCTGCTGGCACTGCAGAGAAAGGTGGAAATGTTGCAACAGTGGGAAGATGATGCAGAGTGTCGGTCACGTCGCAATAGCATCCGTGTAGTGGGTTTGCTTGAGAAGGTGGGGGGACAAGCATGAGCTTTTACATTGAACAGTGGCTGGCACAGACAGTGCTGGGGGAAAGACATCCACCTTCTCCTCTGTGGAGACGGCTCACCAAGTACTGGCCAGACCCCCCCGTTTGCCTGGGGCACCCCCACACTCAGTAGTGCTGAGACTTTTTAATTTTTGTGACCAGGACAACATCCTGCAGATTGCCCTCACCAAAACACAGGCAATCACCATCTGTCCAGACTAAACAACTGATGTACAGAATTGCAGAATCTTGTACTACTCTGTGAAACAACAGCTTTGAAAAATGGGACTTAAATATGCCCTGGTGTTCTTAGCCAAATTTAAGGTTCTTGAGGGAGAGAAGGTGGTTATCTTCCAGTTGTCACAGGAGGCTTAGGAGTGGCTGAAGTCCAGAGGGGAGTGCCCTCCCACAGACCAGCTTCAGACTGATGGGGGATGGAAAACTGTACGGCACAGACATTGGGTGGCTCGAGGTCACGGGCCCACCCGACTAGAGAACAAGCGGTCAAGAACGGCCGAAGAGGTGGCAGAGCTGCAGACAACTGGCTCCCTGACACCAGAACTAGAGAGCAGAGAGACACCGATACACTGAGACACTGTCACTGTGTGGCTCTCTTCCTGATGAGATGCTGGAGACCCTGCTGAGAGGGCCACAGGTCACCCCAATGACAGCCGATCTTCTGTGACCCATTGAACCTTGTTGTAAACTTTGTCCTACCGCTCTGAAACAGTGAGCACTGCTGACCCTGTTGGTTTGCATGGCTCTGTCTGGGGATGCCTGAATGGGAGGGAGGGGTGAGAATGGATATAAACTTTTAATGGTACTGAGCTGCTCATGAACTACATTGAGTGTTCTGCAAGGTTGCCATTCACTTATCCCACGTTATCCACAGGACTGTTACTACTGTTTACTATGATTTACATGGTTTGTGGCCGGTCACAGCACATTGCCTTAGGGCCCGGGGGGGCAGTTCAGGGGAATCGTTTTGTTTGTTCATGTGTGTTTGTGTGAAGTTGAGAAAGACAGCTCACCTTCTACACCCTGGAATACATAACGAACATCAACGTATAAGCCCTATATGACCCCGCCCTGTTACAAATTGCTCACTAGGAACGTGAGATGTATGCATTCATATGTTAAGCACCAGAAGATCTATGCTTATCTCCGGTGATGGCAGGTACACTTTGCCTATCTCCAGGAGACACACCTCACGGAGGTAGAACTTACCAAACTGAGCAAGAGATGGAGGCGCAGAGCTTACGGACCATCCTTCTTGGGTTTTGATAGGGGTTATTAGTATGGGTGGCCATGGGAGTCAGCTTCATGGTCCCTCACACCAAAATAGACCCAGAGGGCCGCTTTGTGCTTGAGGAATGAATTTTAGATGGGCTTTCCCTGACATTGGTAAAGTTATATGCCCCACACAAAACAGGCTGGTTTGTATGTCTCCCTGACACCCATGCTGTTTGTGGACCCTGCGGATTCCACTATTTGGTGCAGAGAAGTCAATGGTACCATGAAACCCATGATCGTTAGAACTGCCCTTCCACTCCCAAGGGGGCAGGCAGGCATGGTCTCACAACATCTACGCACATGCACACACAACATGCAACTAGGGCACTTATGGAGTTTGTTACACACCCGAGAACAGGGAATACTCACATTACTTGCGGATGCACATACTGTACTTTAGACTAGATATGATATTTGGCTCTTCCACAGTGATTTTGAACTACATGCAGGCAGAGTATTTGGGGCATACCATCTCAGACCATAACCCCTTATTGACATCAATCACAAGGGGTAGGCCTGGACAGAACATCCCCACTTGGTGGCTGCCTACACCTGCCCTGGAAGATGCAGGATTTGAAGCCCAGATTGGGGACAGCAAAATTAATTATTTCCACGATAACAAGGGGACAGCTTCGGGGCCACTAGTTGAGTGGGAAGCATTCAAAGTGGTTCTCCGAGGGCTGTGCTTGAAAACAGTGTATGGCATGTGTAAGGGTCACACAGCAGACATGCTGGCAATAGAGGATCACATCAGGGCACTTTACAGAGAGTGCGTACAGGCCCAGGCCCACAGCCAGAAGTTGTGAGACCTGCTGAAGGACTACAGAGCGCTGTTGGACAGGCTACTTCACATTTTATATAAAAGTCATATCTCCAGAGGCAGCACGAGCAGGGAGACTGGCTGGGCTCCTCCAGGTGGACTCTTTGAGCTTCCAGATTGCAGCGCTTTGTTCACGATCTAGGGGCATAGTGAACTCACAGGCCGAGATTAATGGGCTATTTGCGAAATACTACAGGGGTCTTTATATGGAGACGGTGGGGCTGATGGAGGGTGCGGCTGATGTGCACTTGGCGGGGATGCAGATTCCTAAGATTGATCACATGTAGAGGCAGGAACCAGATAGTCTGCTGACTTTATAAGAAATCAATGGGGCAATAGAACACATGGCCCAAAGAAAGGTGCCAGGTACTGATGTGTTTCTAGTTAAGTTTTACACCTATTATCAGAGTTAACTAGGACCTAAGTTGTTGAAGGTGTACGAGGAGGTGCTGGCCCAGGGTCATCTTTCGCCCCAAATGAGCGAAGCAGTAATGGTTGTACTGACTGGGACTCCCTGAACATGACATCCTATTATCCCCTATCACTCCTCAACTTCAACTACAAGATACTCGGTAAGATTGTAGCCACCAGACTGAAAAGAGCTTAAGGAGTCATTAGTACAACCTGACCAGAATGGTTTTAATCCGAGGAGGAACACATTCCTCCATTTAAGATGACTTTTCCAGTTAAGATCAGTTCTAAAATATTTATTTTATCTCATCGAAATGGATCACAAAAGAAGAAACACACTTTTGCATACATTAAAACCATAAATATGTGCAAGGCAAGCATTTAAAAGTATGAAAAATAGCAGCAACTAAGCAGGCTTAAAAAGGGGATATATGACAAGTGCAAATATATATCCTAGAAGCATTTCAACAGATAAAATATAACAATTACAACCATTCGAGAGTTAAAAATGTTTGGGAAAGTACAAGCAATTAACATTTATCATAATCTGACCCAGAACCGCATTAACAGCACATCAAAACATCATTTTTTTCCTATGTGATCTGATACTTCTCAGGAAACTTCCAACCCAAAAACATGTCTCAGAATCATTCAATTGTTGAAGATAAAACAGAGCGGCCTTGCATTTAAAAAAACGAAGCCTTCACAATAAGGGCAAAATAAACTTTATTGTATAGGGTGTGATAAAATCTACTGAAAAATACAAAGTGCAATAAGGTCTGTGATGATTTATCTTCGCTTGGGCAGATACAAATGTCAGAAGAGGAATATTGCCCAAGCGGAAAGCAGAGCAACTAGTTGACAGTATGCATTCATAAACATTCTGTACTTGAGACAACTATGGAGCAGTCCCATCGGACTTCTGGGTTAAACAGTATTCCTTCACATTATGCTTGTGCACCTCCCTTGAGGCCCTCTTGTCACTTAGAATACAATACTGAGTCCACGCTTTATCTCTTTTTGTTAATGCCTCCGAGGTCTCAAATATATGCCCTCAACCTATTGCGAAAGAGGTGTCCCTAATGTACTTGAACCACAAAGTTTTTAGCCCCTGATCAATAAACAAGCAGTCTCAAATGATGTCCTGATTAGATTCGGCTTCACTGTTCGTCCATAGTGAGTACCAAAAGCTAGGGGGACTACAATAATAAGATCTTGGATGCAGTCCAATCCCAGTTCCATATGTAAACAATAATAAGGGGAGAATGGGGACACCCCCAGAAAACATCGGCAGAATCTATTTTCTTCCACCTGAATCACTCCAACATCTATGTAGTCCCGAATTCCCACCCCATAAGTTGCAATAGGGATGCACTTCCTCTAATAAATTTCCAGCATCGGAACTACTGGTCTTCGACACCAATACATGCAGCTAGGGAGAAAGTAATGCCCATGTATCATAGTTTTCTCCTTCCAAGACAGAGAGACCAAAAGGAAGCATGGTTGAAGTCAAAGCCAAAGTAAGGAAAGGAGGTCATCCTATCCGGCTTACTCCTCCCAATGATAAGAGTTCTGGTCTTGGTATTTCTAGGGCCACATGTCATTGTGTACGTTTTTGAAACATTTGTCTCCAGCTCCAGTCCCTTCATAAGAGACACACAACTAAGCCCATTTTCCGTCCTGGCAAGGAGTACCGCGTCATCCACATATAATAGAATGGGCACAACCTTGTTCTCTACATGAGGGAAGTCTGCCCCAACAGAGGCAAACACATCACCCAAGGCATTAGTATATAACAAAATAGGGACAAGTACACAGCCTTGGCGGACTCCACATTTGACTTTAAAGGAAGGAGTGCACTCCCCAGCCTGACCATAACTAACAGAGGCTGAGAGATACTGATGTAGACGTCTGAGGAGGGAGACCAGCCCCTCTTCAAGGCCCATAGACTCAATAATTACCCATATTTTGGATCTGCTGGCAAAGTCAAATGCATTTGATAGGTCCATGAACGTAAGATGAGTAGGGGCACCTTTCACTAACTTGTATTTAGCCACTATGAGATACAAATTCAAGCACTGTTCTATTGTCCCCAGGCCCTTTCTAAAGCCGTATTGGAAGAGAGACAAGATATTTCTCTCCCTGGCCCAAGAGAGAAGGCATTCCAGAATCAAATGGCTGATAATTTTCGTGGAAATGTCAAGGAAAGATATTGGGCGATAACATCTAGGGTCAGATCGGTTACCCTTTCTAAAAATAGGAGCAACTGTTGACTGATGCCAAGATGGTAAAGGTACACCTTCCCTGCAGACTACATTAAGTACATTAATAAGCACATGGGCCGAAAACTTAGGCGGTCATTCCAACCTCGCCAGACGGGAACCGCCAATCGGCCGCCACATGGCCAAAATACCGCTGCCGGCATTCCAACCTTCCCGCTGGGCCGGCGGGCGCTAACTATGTTAGCGGGCGCCGGCCCAGCGGGAAGGAGGCCTGCAACACAGAAGCCGGCTCCGAATGGAGCCGGCGGTGTTGCGGGCGTGCGACGGGTGCAGTTGCACCCGTCGCGCTTTTCACTGTCTGCTAGGCAGACAGTGAAAAGCTGGTCGGGCCCTGTTTGGGGGCCCCTGCACTGCCCATGCCAGTGGCATGGGCAGTGCAAGGGCCCCCAGGGGCCCCAAGACACCCGTTACCGCCAACCTCTTCCTGGCCGTGACAACCGCCAGAAACAGGCTGGCGGTAAGGCGGTCAGAATCCCCATGGCAGCGCTGCTTGCAGCGCTGCCCTGGCGGATTCGCCCAGCCGGGGAAAAAACGGCTTTACCGCCGCGGTCAGAATGGGCTTTGAAGCACCGCCAGCCTGTTGGCGGTGCTTCCGTCAGGACCGCCAGGGTCAGAATGACCCCCTTAGTGTCTTCTTTAAGTAAATTCAGGGGAACTTCATCAGGACCCGGGGCCTTTTTCTATGGGCTATTATAACTAGTTTTGGCTACTGCTCCCACCTGAAAGATAAGGTTACCACAACGGATGCAGACACACTGTTCTTCATCGATGGGTCCCCATCAATGGGATAATATATGGTCAAGAAATTATCAATCCACTTCTCATCAGTAAAGTGAACAGTAACTTCCTCCATTGATGAAGTGAAAGATAAGCCCGCTCACAAGGACTTCCAAAAGGATTGAGTGTGCTTTTTGAGGCAAGCAATAACAATATCCTCACATTTCTCACCTTTGACAGCAACTTTCCTCTTTTTTAAAGCCAAGGCAAAAGCCCTTCTACAACCGACAATGGTATCTTTGTATCTGAGGACTTGCCTTAAAGCTGTGATTGGCAGCCCTACAATCCTTGTGAAACCAAAATGTCTTCTCATTGGGGGTCCTTCCCACTGTCTTCAATAATACCTGCTTAATGAGCAGTAGGAGCTCAGCAAAATAGGCTAAGACATGTAAAGGGCCTTGTGCTTGTGATCTACAAGATTCCACAAGGGCTGTACTAGAACAAACAAACTGGGTTATTACCCCTCTCAGTTCAGCAGTTTGCCAAACCAGCCTGCCCCCAGCATCTTTAATGCCTACTACCTGGTTGCATCTTAGGACAGCCTTGAGAGGCTTGTTAGATACTACAAACCTCCTAGTGGGTTATGATCACTAAAGGCAGATACAATGACCTTTGCCCCCGGACTAAAGGCAAGAAGTTCTGCGAGTTAACAATATAATCAATTGTAGAACCAGTGCCTCTTCCAGAATAAGCTGGCACTTTGGAAGTAGAGAATTTAAAGACCAAACCCACTAGATCATAGTCCATCACTAGGGAGAGTAAAAGGGTGACCCCTGGCATCCATGGTGGACAAATCTTCTATCCTGGAAATTGTGGCAAAAAATCGCTTCAGTCAAAGTGGATATAAGACTAAGTTTCACATCAAAATCTCCTACTAAAGGAGGTTAAAGGTGTTGTCATATTCCACAGCATCCTCAGAAAAAGAACAAATTAAGGAAGACAAGCCCTGAAAATTCCCACTGTCCTTACTGGAAGCCGTATTATAAGAAGTGACCGTATACACTCTTAAGCTCCTCCCCGACAGATTTTAAAGGCCTGTACTGTAGTCATGTTGGCAGCAGTAGGAGAAATTATACAACTGATAGTAACCTTAAACCAGGTCGCCAAACCACCCCCTTAGCCAACCCTGCTGAGAAAGGCATGGCTGAAAGATTGTAACACATATATCCATAATAGACAGCATCATTAACATCCCATGTTTCCTGCATACATAGAATATCATAGCCATTAATAAACGATTTCCGGCTCACATGACATAATTTTGAGGCCAGACCTGCTATGTTCTAGCTGATAACCCAAACAACAGATTGGTCATTCACTACAAACTCCCCTTGCATACTCCTCGCTGGAGGTAGCTCAGGTTGTGAAGGACAAAACAGTACATCCGGAGCATAGTCAACAAGGGATATGGTAGATGATGTTGACTTCCAATTAGTAGCTGGGGGATTAATAGCTCCTAAGCCACAACTGATATCTCTGGCCCTACCAGTAATACTCTCTCTGGTAGTAGTTATGCAAATAACCTCAGAGTCTTCAGGGTCATTCCCTCTAGCTGGTAAAAGGGGCAACATCATGCTTATTGATATACAGTATTAGCAACGTGACCCGCATTGGGTATACAAGTGAATATCAGCTCTGGGAAGGTGACTGATTGTGTGATGGACCCAGAATCACCACAGGCCTCCAATGCTGCATCACAGTCACTAGCCCTGCTGAGTAGACAATCATTTAATTCCAACTCAGACAGAGCTGCAAAGTGGTTGTGGAGGGGCATTGGCGCATGATTTTGCAATCTATTCAAAAATCGTGATGGGATTTGCAGCCTATAAGCCCTAGATAAATCTGAAGCCAGGTAACTATAACAGAACCTTAAGGGCAACATCCTAATTAGATTTGATTTGATCTTACCCTCAAGATCGAACTTGCCACTGGGGGGGTTACGAACATTCACAATTATTGTGTCACCATTAAAACACTCACCTATGGAACTGATTCCCCCCACCCGCCGAGCAAAAAATACCTTATTACTGGTGGGTTCTAAATGATCAGCAGGTAAACTTGAGACGTTCGCTAAAACAATAACATAGGGGGAAAGGCAGGTACCAAGTCTGTCACAGGTAGAGAGCTCAGCCTAAAATTGAAAGAATCTGCCTGTGTGGCAGGAACAGGAGGGGTTGACAAGGTCTGAACGGCACCCATTCGATGGGGGAATTGCAGAAACAATGGGCGCGGTAGAAGTTCCTGTTTCTGCAGATGCAAATTCAACAATGTAATTAGCATTAACATTGGAACAACTCCCCTCTTCATTATTAGACGGGTGTTGTGTGTTTGATGACAAAGGTCCTTGCGTAGGGTTAGATCCAAGATTATCCAATTTAGCTTCCATCATATCAAGCCGTACAAACAGTGGGCGCAGCTTACCGTCCAATAAATCGCATATGCATGTGCTCTTATCGTTCCATGGGTCACTCACATCTGCAAAAGCCATTGTCCTGTCCTGTGGTGTGTATACAGCCAACTTGGTGGCACGATCCATCGACTTTGAATTCAGGACCCTCCTCCTGCTCTTAATCTTTGGCCCTGTGTCACATTCCTGCGATACGACTGCGACCATGTCCGGGAACTCAACCCATTATCCTCACCCGGTTTATCACCAAGAGCAGGAATGACCACCATGACCCCAACACTAAGGCTGACCTTATCAGACAGTGGCAATTGAGTTACAGTGTCCACCATAAGATCAGGAGGGACATCAATACCCAGGTATCCAGACTGGCCAGTTGTTGATAATATGAACAGATCTGCATCCTCAGCAGATAGAGAGAGAGACAAAGTTCAGCTAGTTTGATCTCATTTGCTACCAGATCCGCTGCCCTCATTAGGAACTTATCAATGGTTGAGGAATGAGGACGAGCAGCTGGCAATTGGGGTGGGGGGGGGGTGCTTAGCACCCAAGTGAGACCTTCCTCTTGCCCATGGCAGCCCTCTAAACGAACTCAAACTTACTGAGATAATGTAATGTGATCAACAATCACAAAAGCAGTACTCACAGGCTCCCAGTGATTGTCCAGTCATCCATTAATAATAGAAGGTCTAGAAACCCCAGTGCCAAAACCAAAAAGATGCAACAGGTTTTCACCATCTCTCAATGTTTATTTTCTGCAATCCCACCAGACTCTTGCAAGATCATAAAACACTTTAGAGTGAAATTTTACATTTTCATTCATTGCAATACTTATCCCTTATAATCCCCCTTACTAGACTATAGGGAGAATCTTGCCTCTCCACTGAGACCTTGCATGAAGATAAATAGTGTGTAGAGTAGGGTGTAAAGAGACACTGCCTCACCATTCACACCTTTACCCAGGCTCAGTGGCATGCATAGTAGACTGGAGATTGAACTCACCCCAAATGTAAGATCTCAGTATTCCATACTAAGGCCCTCATTGTGAACAAGGTGGTAAACACCGCACCTCTGGCGGTGGCGGTAACTACCACCAACAGTCAGGCTGTCTGGCCCGCCAAATTATGAACCACCAGAAAAACAGGCAGCCTGAAAACTACTCACTGCCAGCAGAGGAGTGCTGATAATGACGGCAGAGGCCGCCCAAAGGCTGCGGGAAAGGCCCAACCCGCCCATCAAATAAGGAAGCACTAGACCGCCTCAGTTCTGGGGCGGGAACCACCGCCACGCAAAGCCAGACGTAAACAAACCAAATATAAGGAAACACTCACCGGAGGTTCACACAACGCGCCAAAGCAGACATGGATAGAGAGTTTCAAATTATGCCAGTCCTGCTCCTTTTCATATACCCCCAAGACCGAGACCGCCGACGAAGACGACAACGGTAAGTACCGCAACCTACTAAAAATGGGAAGAAAGGGCACAGTTACATGCCCACCTACTCTGCCCACCTTGCAATGCACCCACAGCCCCTCACAACAGCACAAGCCATACACCCCAGAGCAAGAGGTACTTACCTGACACAAGGCAAAATAAACCTGCCCAAAGTACACACATGTGCACAACACCCCCCCCCCCACAAAGAAATGATGAACCACGGACCCAGAGAGTGCCAAAACCAACACTGGCCACACAAACTTTTTATTAAGCTCCAGGAGCAACACAAGGCCAATGGCAAGTCCATATTTCAAAGTCCGATGGGCCCAAATGGCCCCAACTTGACTCTCACAAGTGCAAATGGTACTCCACCTTAAAGGGGCAGCAATAGGGCATCCAGGCACCTCAGGGAACAGGGGCAATGGGTGGTGGGGGTGGTGACTTACAACTGCGAGGGGAGGCTTGGCTTTACGTTTGGGAGGCAGAGGGGGCTTGGGTCTGGCCTTTGAAGCTGGTGGAGCGGCCTTGGACTGGGGTGCAGCAGATGTACCTGGGCCAGCACGGAGTCTCTTGCTCACAGGGGAGGTAGCACTGAAATAGGAAGGGAAGACACTGGCAGGCTGTGACGTGGGAGGAGTGGACAGGGCAAGGAGGCGGGCACGTTTAGGGAAGAGACAGGGTGGGCCGGTGGGTTTGAATAGGTCAACACGGTATAGGAAAAGTTTTTTAGGGGCAATCGGGGTGGACCTGGATGAAGGTGTGGGAGTGGAGGTAGAGGGAGTGGTCATGACAGATGTAGCTGTGTGTGACGTGGGTGCAGGTGATGGAAAAAGGGTATCTGCTGAAGACAGAGGCCCTCATTATGAACACGTCGGGAAAGACCGCACCGCCACTGCCAAATAAAGAAGCACATGAAAAACAGGCAGCCTGAAAAACACTCACTACCAGCAGAGGAGTGTCGACAACGTCAGAAGAGGCCGCCCACAGGCCAATGGAAAGGCCCTACCCACCCAACAAATAATGCAGCACTAGACAGCCGTCAGTTCCGGGGCAGGAACCACCACCACTCAAAGCCAGGCAGAAATGAACCAAAGAAAAGGAAACACTCACCGGAGGCACACAGAACACACCGAAGAAGACATGGAGAGAGAATTGGAAATCATTCCACTGCTGTTCCTTGCCATTTACCTCTGCGACCGTGACCGCCGACAAAGACGACGACAGTAAGTACCGCTACCTACTAAACAAGGTAAGAAAGGGCACAGGTACATACCCACCCACTCCACTCACCCCGCAACGCACCCACAACGCCTCACGACATCACCAGCCATACACACCTGAGCAGGAGGTACTTACCTGACACAAGGCCAAAACAACCTTCCCAAAGTACATACATGTGCACAACACCCCCCCCACAATGAAACAATGAACCACGTATCCTGAATGTGCCAACACCAACACTGGGCACACAAACTTTATTACAGCTCCTGTAACCACAGAATGCTAAAATGAGGCCATTGGCCAGTCCAAATCAAATAGGCTGATGAGCCCAAATAGGCCGAACTTGACTCCCACATGTGCACATGGTACTTCACCATAAAGGAACGTCAATGAGGGAGCCAGGCACCTCAGGGAACAGGGGCAGGGGTTGGAGGGGTGGGGACTTACATCTGGGAGTGGGGTTTGGGCTTCCGTTTGGAAGGTGGAGGTGGTTTGGTTGTAGCCTTGGAAGGTGGGGGAGCGGGCTTTGACCGGGGGGTGGCAGATGCACCAGGGCCAGCACGGGGCCTCTTGCTCACTGGGGAAGGGGCATGGGAATGGGAAGGGTGGAAAGGGGCGGACTTGGACGTGGAAGGAGTGGACAGGGCACGGAGGTGAGCACATTTAGGGACAAGAAGGTGTGGGCCAGTGGGTTCAAAAAGGTCTACACTGGACAGGAAGAGTTTTTTAGGGGCAGTCGGGTGGACCTGGAGCAAGGTTTAGGACTGGAGGTAGAGGGAGTGGTTGTAAGAGGTGTAGGTGTGCGTGACATGGATGCAGGTGCCTGCACAGTATGCTGAGGTGTGATGGATGTGCGTTGAGTGGGTGTCTGGGGACGTCTGAGTGTAATGGAAGGAGTGGGGTGGACACAGTGGGACAAGACAGGCAAGTTTGTCAAGTGTGCTACAAGTGTTACTCAAAGTCGTTGTGGTGAGTGCAGGTGTGGTGTCTGGGGTGCATGACTGGATGTCTGATGTCATGGTGACTGCAAGAATGGGGACAGCAACAGTGAATGAGGGTGCAGTGCTTGTGAGTGTGCATGTAGAGGTGACATACAGGGAGGCGGGAGAGGGGGACACACTGGGGGAAGTGGATGTTGTTGTGCGTGCCTTTGTATGTTGGCTGTGTGTATGCCTGTGGTGGGAAGTGTGGTGCTTGTGTTTCTCTGTATGTTTTTTGTGTGTTCAGGTATGCGCATGGCTGTCTTAACGTGTGCTTGAGATGGGTGAAGGGAGTGGGGTGCTGGGAGGGGTATGGGTGGTTGGAGGGGGCCGGAAAGACCAGGGACACTGGCTGCTGTCAAAGAGGAGGCCAGAGCCTGAAAAGATCTCTGTAGGCCAGACCTGGCACTGTGAATGCCTTCCAGGTATGCATTGCACTGCTGCATCTTTGATGCTAGGCCCTGGATGGCATCGACGATGGTTGTCTGCCCTACAGAGGTGGTTCTCAGGAGGGCAATAGCCTCCTCAGTGAGGGCATCAGGGCTGACTGGAGCCAGGGATGAGGTGCCTGGGGTGAAGGAGATGTCCACCCTTCTGGGTAAGTGGGTATGGGCAACTGGGTGGGGAGCAACTGGGAGGGTGATGATGGTATGGGGGATGGCGGAAGATGTCAAAGAATGGGTGGGTCCACTAGGGTCCGCCACCACCAGGGAGCTCCCATCAGAGGTATGAGAGTCACTACCTCCAGTGGTAGTTGCCTCCTCTGTGGTACTCTCCTCGCCCTCCAACCTACTGGTCCCCTTGGCGTCGGTAGACTCTGCCTCCTTGGAGCTGTGGACCACTGCATCCCCACTCACCGGTGCCACTGCTCCCTCAACAGATGATGCTGATGTACACAGAAAACACAAGAGTACAGGGTTGGGGAGACAAAACAGGAGAGAAAAATATCAACACATGAATCGATGGTCATATTTGGTTCACTCATACTCTCACCCAGCTAATGCACCAACATGCAGCACCTACACCTATAGTCATGCCTATGCCCCTGACTAGGGGCCACAACCCTAGTCTACAACCATCTCCCACATTACAGAAGGACCTGAGGAACTGAAGACCTGCCCCATATCATCTAATTGCCCATGTTGGCCGTATTGCTAGAAGACACCAGTCAGAGTCCCTGCCACTAGACAGCATACATACTACAGCACTCCAGTTGTACATCCTACACTGCTTATGTGTAACCTAAATGTTGGACACCAGTGTTTAATACACAACAGGTTGTGCAAATGAATTAGTGTGCCTCACCTGTGTTCTATACTCCTCCTAGGTACAGACCTATGTGGTGAGGGAAGGCCCCATCTGTGTACAGACCTCTTGTTGATTTGGAGACTATGGTGGAATGTCACATCATTATCAATTACCGACGCACTTGTGCTACTATCCATGAACTTTGTGCATTACTGGATTCTGTACTGAGACCAGCAAATCGGAATCAGCATGTGATCCCTACTGTAGTGCAGGTGCTCTCTATACTTCATTTCCTGGCCACAGGCTCCTATCAGGTGACAGTGGGCATGGGTGCAGGGTTTTCACAGCCAGTGTTTTACCTTATCCTTGCCTTATCCTTGATAAAACCCAGATCTGTGACTGGGGTGAGTGTTTGCATTGTTCAGCACTCCGTCCATCATCCTGTTGTGTTACTAAAGTTGCCCTAAGTGGGAAGGGTATGCCCAGACGTGGGTCCCTTGCTCACTGTGCCCCTGGATTCAAGCTGGCCTGGCTGCTGAAGGGTGAAACCCTGAAACCGGTCGCAGGATGCTTGTTTCCGGTCCAGTGAAGACTTGGCTTAGCACTTCGGGCTGGACTGTTTCCATGAGGGACAGGGTCCAGACTGATTTGCATATGGCTGGGTATAAACTGGGGTGGCATGGCGAGCAAAAGAACGGTGGATTAAACCCAGATCTGTGACTGGGGGTGAGTGTTTGCATTGTTCAGCACTCCGTCCATCATCCTTTTCTGTTACTAAAGGTGTGGGCTCTGTAGCCATTGACACATTTACATGAATTTCAGGTGCCATGTGACATGATCACCAACATGGTGTACATATCTGTTCACTCCACACAATGTTGTGGTGGGGTGCCATTCCTGCAATAAAGGTATGATTTTTATATTTACTGGCAAATGCATTCACACTTACAGTTGAATCAACATAATGACAGGGGACATTGAAATTGGTGTACATGTGTTTTATTAGTTGTCAAGGATGCACTGGTGCTATTTACAGTGATAGGGAGTGGGCTGATGTTGGATGTCCATACTGGCTGCATGGTCTCAACGTGGCAGTGGGTATTGGTTTATCTGTACCTTGCAAGTTGTTGGATTGCTATTGGCCCGGGAGGATGGTGGCACACTTGGGAGACAGTTTGTGTCAAAGTCACTTCATTGAGGGTGCCTTGGTCTTGGCTGGTGTTCCAGTGCCATATATATGTCTGAGGGACCGTTTGAGTGACTGGTGCTGGGCTGTACGGGTATGGGTGCTGGTCTCCTGTGTGTCATCAGACAGTGACACCAGTCCACTTGCTGATGTTGATGGCTGGGCAGTGTCCTGGGCAGTAGTAGGGGCATCCTGGTTTGTGGGGCTCTCAGGCTGGGTTGGGTTGTGGTGCTGCAGCACCCCTGCAATAGTGGCCATGGTGGCATTGAGTTGTTTCCACTGCTCCATGGTCTCTTGATGTTGGGCTATCTGCAGCCTTTGACTCTGCTCCAGGGTGGCCAGGATCTGGCCCATCCTGTCTTGGGCATGATGGACCTCTGAGATCACCTCTTGGGCTGCAGCATCCATCCTTTAGCCTCCCCCCTGGGCCACTGATGCTCTCCCACTGGGCCTAGCCCCCTGTGCCTATGTTCCCTGCACAGGTCTGGTGGTACCACTTGTACTGGGGCCATCGTCATCCTGTCTGTTGGTAGGTGGAGACTGTGGCCTCTGTACCTGTGTTCCACCAGTCTGTGGCCTAGATACACTGATGTGGGGTTGATTGGCATGTGCAGATGTTGTTGCCTGTGTGGTAGGGGTGTCAGTGGTGTCCTGGGTGGGGCTGCTGGAGGGTGATAGTCCAGGACTGTGTGATAGACCAGGGTACTCCTCAGTGTCCACAGTTCCCTCTCCAGTGTCCTGAGTGGTGCCTCTGTCTCCACGTGGGGCGCTGCCACTCCTTGTCCTTTCCATCAGTGCGGCATGGTTGGTGGTGCCTGTCGAGAGGAATGGACATGTATGTTACATTGACTAATTTGGATGATGGTGCACAGCTCTGGCCTACTTTGTGCAGTTTATTACCCTGTTGTGCCATGCAGGGACCTTTTGTGGGGTTGCAGTTCCATTTTTCATGGGATGTGGTGGTGCATTGTAGGTGGTGTAGTGCCATTGTGATACCTTGCAGGGGTGGGTGGCTGTGCACAGGGGGAGGGATGTGGGCCTGTTGGTGTGTTTGTGGGCATGCAAGGTGACTGGATGTGGTGATTGAGGCTAGGATGGGGTGTGATCCTGGTGGTAGTTGGAGGGGTGAGCTAGTGCATGCATTACAGGTGTGGTGGATATGGGGTAATTGTAGATTACTTATCCGAGTCCATTTCTCCAGTGAGTCCAGTGAGGCCCCCAGGATGCAGGATGGGCAGTACCTTTTCCTCCCAGTCAGTGTATTCCTGGGTGTAGGTGGGGGTCCTCCACCAGTCTTCTGGACAGCAATGTGGCGCCTCGATGCCATGGACCTCACCATCCCGCGCAGGTCGTTCCATCTCTTGCGGATGTCGTCCCTCATGCGTGGATGGTTTCCCACTGCATTGACCTTGTTCACTATGGTCTGCCATAACTCCATCTTCCTGGCAATGGGTGTGTGCTGTACCTGTGCCCCGAAGATTTGTGGCTCGACCTTCAGTATCTCATCCACCATTGTTCTTAGCTCCCCTTCTGTGAAGCGTGGGTGCTTAGGGAGTGCCAGGGTGTGTGTTGTGGCTTTCAGTGACTGTGTGTACTGTTGTCAGTCTGGCTTATCCTATTGGCATTGCAAAGGATTGAGGGTGTGTATGTGAGTGTTTTCTAGTGTTGTAAATGTGTGTCAGGTGTGTGGGTTTCAAACTTGCCAATGTGTGCATTACTTGCAGTTGGGTCTCATTGCTGGTCATGGCAGTCTCTACCGCCAGTGGTCGTTCGGAATCCACAAACCGCTGTGGTGATTTGTGCATCATTATTTGGGGGGTGGGGGATTTGTGTGCTTGGAGGTGGCGGGGTGGGATGTGCAGCCTTTCCGCTGACAAGGCCGTGGCTGGTGGAAACAGAAATTTTGGCGGTTTCTGTTTTTGGCATCTTTATATGGCAGGTTTCTGTTCACCACCAATGGCGGTCTTCTGTTCACTGTCGCCACGGCGGACAATGGTGTTCACCGCCATGTTCATAGTGACCCCCATAATATGTAAAATATGCAAAAAGGAGTTCAGAAGGGGCAGCAGGAACAAGCAATACAGCATGAATACCACAAATATGTGTCGACATTGCTATGCACCCTCCATGCGCTGCTCAGGCTGAGTTAGCTGTGCTGAAGAGCTTGAGAACTCCTCAAGGGCTTCCATATCTTTTGAACCTGGTGATACTGTGCCTGCCAAATACTCAATGTTCAAGGTAATAATAACCCTCCTCATATAACTAAAGCACTGTTTTGCTTCTTAAGTAAGCACATCATTTTGTCATCAAAAACAAGTAGGGTAGATCTGCACAGAACAAGCTTCTCCAAGGTTGTAAATGCCAGAGTAGGCAGTAAGTGTAATTCATTTTTTCCTGACTTTTCACACAGTTACTTTTCCAACTCTCATCCAAAGTAAACAATTTTGTTTTACTCCTCCATTTTGTGTGTAACATAATACTTCTGTTGTGGGAGCTTCTGTTTTACATTTTCCTGATATATACAGAGAAACATTCAAAAAAATATAAAGTTACATACTGATCAGTAATTGATAACAATGATACATCACTACATTCTCTGAAGGTTTCTACACTTTTTACCCACAATAACATATTTAGATATACTGCACCACTAACTTCATGTTCCTTTCTGTCAAAAAAATCCACAGCCTCAAACATTGCATCTTGTAATTCACAATAAAGTTATAACATGCCTTCAAAGATGGTTCCATAACAATTAGTAAAGTTACATATTTTCCTTTGCACATGTTTCCTAACAGTGAGTACAGTGTTTTACTCTAGAAATGTAATAATCCCCCACAAACATCTCATATGGGTAAAATATGTGCACACTAAGGTTCATAAAACCCTAGTCCTTGTATCAACAGATTGCAGATGCTTTGTTTTATCATTTCAGAAACACTACCTCTTTTACCTACAACTACATACAGATTGAGAATTTCATTGTTTAACACAACATCCAATACTTGGTGATATCTCGCCACATTCTAAATGCCACCTCTAAACCCTATATTAATAAACATGCATCTCTACAAACAGCCTGTCACTCACTAAACCTTGTATAGAATACATTTACAAACAGTAGTGTACCTACTGACACTTCTCAACAATGTTCATAAAGTATATCTCTAATTACCTACACTTAGAGCAGTGTCTTATATAGCAGAAGACATCAGTCTGTCTCATTTCCACATTCAGTCACTTCTGCTGAGCACATCTCCAACAGGATTCCTTCTCCCCCAAATCACCAAAAACAATCTAAGCTATCTCTGGTTCTGCCTCCAATCACATCACAGCATTTGTTCAACCATGCAATAAGAATGGAAACTATTGGCTGAGCCCTAGTCCTTTTTTTACTCCTCCCCCATACAATCTTGCAAGACTCTTACAGGATCATAAAACACCTTGTGGCAGGACCAGTAATTTTCCATGAGGGTCTCGCGAGAGGATTGTGGGATCATAAAACACCTCATGGCAGACTCACTAATTTCTCATCACGTCTTGCGAGCCTCCAGTGAGATTGCACATGTCCATGCAGCAAACTTCACTCCTTTGAAGCTTGTGAGGTACTCTTGCAAGAGTCTCATCGAACCGTAACAAAATTGAAGGGAAATAGTAGTATGTGGGACAGAGCATCCTCTCCATTGAGACCATCTCTTACATGACAGGTGGGTGTAGTAGGGTGTGGGGGGAGAATGGCCTTTCCATACAGACATCTGTCTCAGATGACATTTATATGTAGTGTATGGAGGGATTGGCCTCTCCAGTGAGACCCCTCTCTTGGATGATGGATGTGCACAGTAGGGTGTTTGGAGAGACTGGACTCCCTCCAGAATTCTTTCTTACATCAAACGTGCATGTAGTAGATTGCCTGCATGGACTATCCTCCCTTTCCACATCTCTTCTTTAGATAACAGAAGTGTGTAGTAAGGTGTGTACATAGACTGCCCTCTCATTCCAGACCTATTTCTCAGATGACTGGTTTCCGTAGTAGTAGTAGGGCATGGCGAAATGCGTAGTTGTAGTAGTAATAGTAGTAGTAGTAGTAGTAGTGTATGGAGAAAGGCTGCCTTTCCACTATGTCCTGCCTCTCAGATGATGGGTATACATATTAGGGTGTGTACATGGACTGGTCTCTTCTATCAGACCTCTCTTTCAGAGGATGGCTGTGTGCAGTAGGGTGTGTACATGGACTACCCTCTCCTTCCACACCTCTCTCTCAGATGACAGCTGTGTACTGTATATTAGGCTGTATCGAGAAAGGCTGGCCTCTTTAGTGGCACCTCTGTATCAGATGACAGGTGTGGATAGTATGGTGTATACATGGACTGCCCTTTTCTTGAATAATGGTTGCGCATAGTAGGGTATGTGCATGGACTAGCCTCTCATGTCAGGCCTCTCTCTCAGATGACAGGTGTGCATATTAGGCTCTGTACATGGACTGGCCTCTTCTGTTACAATTCTGTCTCAGATGATGGGAGTGCATAGAGGAGAGAAACTGGATTTTCCTCTGAGACCTCACTCTTGCATGACAGGTGTGCATAGTCTGCTCTATCTAGGGATTGTGCTCTGTGCTAACACCCCTCTCTCTGATAATGAATGCCAGTAGTGGGGTGTGAAAAGAGAATATACCCTACTTACAACTCTTACAAAGATGATGGGCATAAACAGTACACTCTGACAAACACCACCTAGAGTAATATTCCTTCCTACAGTAGCAAGTGTGCATATTACAATGTAGTCAAAGACCACCTACTCCTTTCTAGTGTTCAGGATCCCAGAAGAGTTGTGTGAGATCGTAATTTTTGGGAAAAGAGTACTGAACGATTTACTCATCATAGCACTTATCTCTTACACACTTCCTTTCAAAAACAATGACCAAAATATGCATTCCTACTAATGAAGTGTATTCAGAACGCATCTACCCCGTATACTATTCACAATCCAGCACGATTCCTGGAAGATTCTAAAAATTAGTTAAAAATATTATACATTTATTTTATCACAGTGGTTATCCCTTGGGGTATCTCCTCTCTAAATCTAGGCTATCTGCTACCTCCTTAATTAGCTCTTTTCCTTCATTTCCACAACCCCTCACATTTTTTACAATAAACAATAGTGGCCACCATTTCATTTCTAACATTATAACAGCCAGTCAATCGAAACTCTCACTCTTGCGAGGCTTGTGGAAGCCTCTTGATCCTGCAAAAGCATGACGGGTGACAGGAAAAACTGGCCTCTCAACCAATCACAGGACTTAATTTTTAAATTTGTGCTGTCATGTGACTATCGCTAGACTCTCGTGAGCCTAACTCTCCAAATATACAATTATATTTTATTGCTAGTTTCTCAAAAACTGCTGAACAGATTTACACTAAATCAGAAAAAGTACACACTGTGAACCAAAATCTAGCTGCATGCTGAATTTGGGATAATTCCGTTGAGCAGTTTTTGGTGTAGACATGTCTAAAGAAGTCTCTGGAAAATGCATTAGGATTTTACATTTTGGAACCCCCTTTTTCTCAGCTCCCAATTGATGGATAACCCCAAAACTTTCTAAGAAGGAATTTGTTGGGGGGAAAGTTTTGTGCAGATTCGTCCAACGGGCCAAAGTTATTAGCAAACCAAAAAGCATTAAGTAAATACTTTGAATTTAAGATTAGTATACTCACTTTGCTTTATGGCAATCTTGCATTGTACTTGCAACTGAGTTGGGTAAGCATTGGCAAAGCTAAGAGGTCTCGGCTCTAAAAGGCTGAACTATTGGGTTTTACAACGCTTGTAAGGTACATGTGAAATGAGTCCCAATTAGATGTGCAGGGTAAGTTCTGTTTATTGGAGAGTCTTCACAATGGGCCATGTTAGAAATTGGGTTTCTGGTTCACAGAGGTATGCACCATGTCCAAACAGGAACCACAATCCTAGTCAGAGTAAGTCAGATACACACCCTAAATTAACCTGTGATCACCTTCTGGTAGCTTGGCACAGAGCAGGCAGGCTTAACTTAAGAGGCAGTGTGTAAAGTATTTGTGCAAAACTTCAAATATTTGAACAGTGAAAACACTACACAGGACGATACCACTTCATGTTAGAAAAATAGATCTTTAATTAATGAACGAAACAAGACCAAAATTACAAAAATCCAGTAAGTGGAAGTTGAGATATGAGTTTAAAAAAAATAAACTTAGTTGTAGTGCTTTAGGCTTGTAAAGGACTATTGGCTCACACTAGGCCGGGTCAATCTGAAAAGTCAGGCAGAAAGTGACAGAACATGGATCAGATACAAGGACCAGCCTTCCCACACTAAAACAGTACCTTGATTCGGAGTTGGGTCAACGTTGAGAGGAAGATGTGGGAAGCTATGGAGGTGTCAATCCTGAAGATGTAGGTGATGCATTAACTCCAGCCTGTGCAAAGCCAGAAATGTATCGGGAATGGAGGTAATGCTTTACACAGTTGGCAATGCGGTGCTCCTGGTTGTTGCAGCAGCTGTGATGCACATGCATCAATGGCGATGCAGTGTTCTTGATCGTCATAGCAGCGGCGATGCATTGCGTCGATCGAGATGCGCTGGTTCAAATTGGTGCAATGGTGTTAATGCACATGTTCTGACAGTTGCAGCACTTTATACCCACTTCCACAGGCCCAGGACAGGATTGACACTACTTGGCAGGGTGAGTTTTGCAGCAACCAAAGTACAGGTGGTTTTGCAGGATGAAGAGCAGTCTTTGATGACCCTCAGACTGCAGAAGAGCAGGAAGCAAGCCAGCAGGAAGCAAGCAAGCCAGCAAGCCCTTGGAGTCACATTGATGCTCGGTTGGAAAGATTCAGGTCCAGTCCTTCTCACTACCAGGCAAGGAGGGCAGCAGGCAGGAGGTCAGCACAGCAGAGGAGTCCAGCAGATTCCTGCAGAGTGTTGACAGCCCTTTCAGCAGCACAGCAGTCCTTCTTCCTGGCAGAGTTTCCACAGGTCCAGCGGTGTACTGAGTTTGTGGTATCTGAGGTCCAGTTCTTATACCCAGTTTGTGTCACTGAAGTGGGAGAGACTTCAAAGAGAATCCCTGCCCTTCCTGCCCTGGCTCCAGACTCATTACAGAGGTTTATACAGGGAGGGTATGCAGCCCTTTGTGTGGGATCAGGGCACAGCTATTCTGGTGTGTCAGCTCCTCCATCCTACGATACCCAGAATGGCCCATCAAGCTGTGTATGGCCCATCAGTCACACCTAAGCTCCCATGGCTGTCTATAGGGAATGCATAATTCCCACCAAATGTCACCACCCAGATGTGTATTCAGAAAGAGACAGAAGGTACCAGATGGTAAAAAGTAAGAAAATGCCAAATTTCTAAAAGTGGCTTTTTCAGAATTACAATTTAAAATCCAACTACACTATAAGTTGTGATTATTAATTGTGTTTCTAGAGACCCTAAACTTGGGGTCCCGCCTATTCCCAATTCAAAATTACAATTATGAAATGTAATAAGTAAATCCCAATGTTATCCTATGAGAAAGACATGCCTTGCAGTAGTGAAAAACAACTTTAAGAGTTTTTCATTACTAGGACATGTAAAACCTAAAAGTACATGTCCTACTTTTTAAATACAGTGCACCCTTCCCCTCAGCTGTCTAGGGCCTACCTTAGGGATGACATATATATTAAAAAGGAAGATTTGGGCTTGGCTAGAGGGTAAACTTGCCAGGTGAACATGGTAGTTTATAACTGCACACACAGGCTCTGCAATAGCAGGCCTGAGTCATGTTTGAAGGGCTATTGGAGCGGGTGGCAAAGTCAGTGCTGCAAGTCCAAATTGGAATGGCATAGCAAGCAAAAAACTGATGGATTAAACACAGATCTGTGACTGGGGGTGAATGTTTGCTTTGCTCTGAATTCTGTCCATCAACTGTTTTTGCATTTGTCACCCCAAGTGGGAAGGGTATGCCCAGACGTGGGTCCTGTGCTTGCTATGCCACCAGATTCAATCTAGCATGACTGATGAAGGGTGATACCCTGAAACCGGTCCCAGGATGCTTGTTTCTGGTCCAGGGAGGAACTGGCCTGGCAGTTCGGGCTGGACTGTTCCCATGGGGAACAGGGCCAAGACTGATTTTCATATGGCTGGGTCCAAAGTGGAATGGCATGGCAAACAAAAAACTGATGAATTAAACCCAGATCTGTGACTGGGGGTGAATGGTTGATTTGCTCTGCATTCCGTCCATCATCTGTTGTTTTTGCAAGCTCACTAGAAGCATTTAATTTACAGGCCATGGGCCCTAGTGTACTTTACTAGCTACTTAGAAGTAAATTAAATATGGCAATTGTTAATAATCTTATGTTGCCATGTCTAAGCAGAGAGCACATGCACTTTAGCAAGGGTCAGCAGTGGTAAAGAGCTCAGAGTCCTAAAGCCAGCAAAAACTAGGTCAGGAAAACAGGAGGTGTGAAGGCAAAACAGTTAAGGGTAACTATGTCAAAGGTAGTAGGTATCTCAAGGCATGATTAAGAGGTCCGGAATTTAGGTTGAAAACAGTGTGAGTGTGTGGACCATAACAGTTTACAAATGACATGCTCATCGAACCCTTGGCCTCTCTTCAGTGTGCACATAGAGAGTCACATATGTACCCATTGTAATTACCACGTATAATTATTTTCAGAATCTTTGATATTATTCATTTATGCCTAGAAGCACCCACAAAGCAAACAGAGAAGCCTTTTTACCAGCAAATTAATTGTCATATATTATGTCTGGATGAAATAACAGGCTGTCGTTGTAGGTCCTGGGAGCTGCAGTGTTTGTTTCTCCTCGAAGTTGATCACTGAGTTGTGGTGGGCATTTTCTCCCTGGCAAAACAGATCCAAATATCATTAGCTTCTCCGAGTATAATGCACAAAGGGAGAAACATGGTTGACAGACAGCAACGTAGACCACTATGTGGGGGTGAAATCAGAGTGAACATAGGTTGGAGAAAGTAACAGGATTGTGTAGGGGCAGCAACATGTAGGATGGGGTAGAAGCAACAGATGATGCAGGAAAGGAGACAAGCTAACATGGACATGCAGAAGCTTGAAGCAAGGGGGTTGGAAAAGTGAACATGTGAGAGAGCAATGAGAGCAGATGGGTAGAAGCACACTGGCCAAAGAGAGAGCGCAACACAGATCATGGAGGGGGAAAGAGAATCACCATAAGGAGTCAGCTAGAAAATGCATGCACTCTCATGAAGGGCTTAAATATAAACAAAAAAGTAGCACCTGAAAAATAAGCAGTGGCAGGGGACAAGTAATGCATCCATGCTCCAGGAGAGGGACAAACACAAAAAGAGAAAGGAAAGCCCATACAAGCTAAAAAATAAGAAGCAAGACAATAAAGCCAATCAATGGGTAGCAAAGATTGGACTTTAAGCCCACTGGAAGCTAGCAGTACGTCTCGCAACAGATAGCGTATATGCTGTCTAGTAGGCGAGCCCTAAAAATTAAGGGTGTCATTCTGACCCCGGCCGGCGGCAGAAGCCGCCGGCCTGGCTGGGACCGCCAGAATACCGCTGCGCGGTCAAAGACCGCCGCGGGTATTCTGGCTTTCCCGCTGGGCTGGCGGGCGACCGCCAGAAGGCCGCCCGCCAGCCCAGCGGGAAACCCCTTCCCACGAGGAAGCCGGCACCGAATGGAGCCGGCGGAATGGGAAGGGTGCGACGGGTGCAGTTGCACCCGTCGCAAAATCTCAGTGGGGCCCTGTTACGGGGGCCCCTGCAGTGCCCATGCCAGTGGCCCCCACGACACCCCTTACCGCCATCCTGTTCCTGGCGGTGACAACCGCCAGGAACAGGATGGCGGTAATGGGGGTTGGAATCCCCATGGCAGCGCAGCAAGCTGCGCCGCCATGGAGGATTCCCCAGGGCAGCGGAAAACCGGTGGTACACCGCCGGTTTTCCGTTTCTGACCGCGGCTGTACCGCCGCAGTCAGAATGCCCATGGGAGCACCGCCAGCCTGTTGGCGGTGCTCCCGCGGTCGTTGGCCCTGGCGGTTTTTACCACCAGGGTCAGAATGACCCCCTAAATGTTTTTAAGAATTGAAAAGGGAAATGTATTTTCAAACAATAAATTACACCCAGAAAGAGGTGTTGAGGTACTGACATCACCTAAAGGCAGAAAATATTTAGGGGCTGATTTAAGAGCCACTAGGGCAATCCTAAAGTCAATTAGCATAATATTTTTATGCTAATGTGCGTTAGATGGCCAAAAACATCACACCATATTTACAAAGTGGGGCAATGCATGCATTGAGCTACTTTGTAACACTTTGTGCTACATTATGCCTACACCAGGCATAATGTATGCACAGGGGGCATTCCCCAATGGGGGGGGGGCAAAAAATGGCACAAAGAAATCTAGGAGATTTCTTTGCATCATTTTTCTCTGCACTTTTAATGCCTGCTCAGAGCAGACGTTAAAAGGGGGCATGCCATTGAATACAATGGGCCCCTAGGCCCCTATATGCTCTGCAGGAGTAGCACCAAAATGTAGGCGCTACTCCTGCAGAGTGCATTAATAGAGTAAACAAATGACGCTGTTGCGCTTACCCTGCACCATGGTGTGCCATATTTTAAATACAGCGCACACATGGTGTAGTTAGTGGGGCTCTAAGGGGCACAAGGAAAGTGGTGCTCACTACGAGCATCGCCACGTTTCTTAAATCAACCCCTTAATGTGTTGGAAGAGCAGTAGGGAGCATAGCATCCAATGTTATGTCATGCAGTAATTTAAAATAAACATTTCGGGAACCTTTGACTTGATAGCACAGTAGAATTCCTACGGGCCCAACAAGTTTGTGACCTCAAATTGGCAGTGTTAGCTCCAGGACATCCAGCGTTTCAGATCCGATATTTAGTTGCCTTATTACAGGTCATGAAGCGTCCTCCTGCTGTCGGCTCATTTCTGCAGGGAGTTCCATTCTATGAACAAATACTATTAAAATGTATTATTTCTAATATATACTTCATTTCAGCGCTAGATCAAAAAAGCAGGTATCATGGATGCATATGTGTAGTGCTGTAATTTTCTCGTCGGTTCTCTCGTACGATAGATGGCTGTATCCCAATGTGTTGTTTTTGTGCATAATTTCGAGCTGTTTGAATACCTGCAACAGGAAGCCAGCGGAGCACTTAAACAAATACAATTCCCAGTTATAATTTCAGAAACGAAAGATGTGTATCTTAATAAAATTATGGGGCAATAGATGCGTGTACACGACATGCATTTCCAATTTGTTTTTACGGTAGTAATTTAAACAAGTTAAATTGGTTTTATTAATATAAAAAAGACGATAACAATCAAGTCTCTCTCTACGAAGTGTGAACTTCTGATTAATTATTGTCTGTAATATAAATGTTCCGCACAAACACCATTGTGAATAAGTTATTGAGACAGGCATAAAGCAAACGTTCTGAGCCCTATTGTGGTACAATTATGAAAAGCACACAAACGATAACAAGTTATAAAATACACGATGCAATGAAAGTAAGACCAAAATACAAAAATATATCAATTAGAAAAAACGTTTCAAAGTTTCAAAATGAGTTGCAGTTTTCCTGTTGAGACGGTCGACGGGTTTCAGCTAGGGGTCACCTGAAAATAGTTGTATTACACACTTGAGAATCTTCTACTATTAGACAATTACAATATAATTCCACTTCCTATTCATTTGTCTTCCCCTTGGCTAACACTTGAATAGCCTCGAGATTTGACGTGACGATCCATCAATATGTCCTTGGATATGTGAATTTACCTTGTGGATTAAAGTGACAATTGGATGCATATCTCACAGCAGATGGAAACTATTGACCATCAATAAGCAGCAATTCCTCCATCACTGTAACAACCAACTAGTCCACAGAAGCATCAAGACTAAAGGAGCAACTTTGACACAGTATCAACCTGAGTAACTCTGTGAATCAAGGACTATCTCGAAAAACTACTGGATTAAAAGTAAACACAAGCACTCCGCTGTCTATGAGCCTCTCCTTTAGTATAAACCTCACTCATCCTGTAGGATGGTGTACACACTCCAATGTAAACTGAGGGGCATATTTATACTCCGTTTGCGCCGAATTAGCGTCGTTTTTTTCGACGCAAATTCGACGCTAAACTAACGCCAACTAACGCCATATTTATACTATGGCGTTAGACGCTTCGGGCGCCAAAGTGCCCGGAGAGTGCGTCATTTTTAAGCGTGAACCCCTTCCTTGCGTTAATGATATGCAAGGGAGGCGTTCCCGTCTTAAAAAATGACTCCCAGGCCTTTACGTGGTATTTATACTCCCGGGCAAAAATGACGCCCGGGAGTGGGCGTGGCCAAAAACGGCGCTTTTGCGCCGCTTTTTAACGCCTGGGTCAGGCATGGCGTTAAGGGACAAGTGGGCTCAAAATGAGCCCAGAGTGCCCTCCCCTGCCCCCAGGGACCCCCCCTGCCACCCTTGCCCACCCCAGGAGGACACCCAAGGACGGAGGGACCCATCCCATGGACATTAAGGTAAGTTCAGGTAAGTATTTTTTTTTAATTTTTTTGTGGCATAGGGGGGCCTGATTTGTGCCCCCCTACATGCCACTATGCCCAATGACCATGCCCAGGGGACAGAAGTCCCCTGGGCATGGCCATTGGGCAAGGGGGCATGACTCCTATCTTTACAATGATAGGAGTCATGTTGATGGGGGATGGGCGTAGAAAAAACATGGCGCAAGTCGGGTTACGACGATTTTTTCGACGTAACCTGACTTGCCCCATTTTAAGACGCCCATACGCCATTTTCCCCCTACGCCGGCGCTGCCTGGTCTACGTGGTTTTTTTCCACGCACACCAGGCAGCGCCGGTCCGCTTGCGCTGGCTAACGCCATTCCATAAATACGGCGCCCGCATGGCGCTTCAGAATGGCGTTAGACGGCGCAAAATCTTTTGACGCTAAACTGCGTTAGCGCAGTTTAGCGTCAAAAAGTATAAATATGGCCCTTAGTTTTGAAATATTGTCCGTGTGGGTAAGTGTCTGTGGAAAGTAATTTCTCTGCTGGTGGCTACAGTCTGACAGGAGCTGCTGGAGGATACCATGTTAGTGGTACAGAAGCAACAAAAGTTGCAGAGTGTAAAGGTCAATCGGAAAATGTAGGTGGAAAGTCAGAGCATTCAGAAATAGTGTAAACCACCCCCGTCACTCTCAAGCCAAGTAATAGCAATGCATGGATACAGATAGTCAAGGCACCAGCACCATTTGAATGCAAGTAGATATATTTTAAATAGGAAAAAAAAACTATTATAAGCGCTCTTACACTATACCTGTATAGCGGAGCAATAAAATGTAATACTGATCCATGGACACTTTATTATCCCTTTCTTAAAGACGGGCACTAACTCTTTCGCAAGCACCTGGCCTTCTGTAATTACTGTATTACACACTCTCGGTAAAAGGCACACATGCAGAGCAATAATGTAATTTCGGGTAGCCAAGTAAGCTTTAGAGATGTCATTGACACTGACCAATATCAATAAGATATGTGAATTTACCACTTTTCACTCACCATAACTATTGCAAAGGTTTGTAGCTTATCAACACTCTCAACCCAGCAAGGTTTATTTTCCACTTGCTAGTAATTTTCATTGAGTAGAGAGATAGTTTTTGCAGTAAGCGAACTAAGCCAATCTTGAACATGTACTCAAAATAAACCTCTAAAGATATACATTGTGCAAAGCAGTTCTATGCATGCTGGCAAATGTTCGCAAAAATGTTCTCTGTAGCTTTACCTTTTGCAGAATTTTCTATGTACATTAGCTCTGATAATGCTGTTTCAGAAGCAGGACTGTGTTCATGATCAAGTGAGATTTGCAGATATGCTAGAACTCCACACACCTGAGTAATTTATCTGTCCACCAGGATAATAATTAAATGAAATGCTTATGTCAAAAAAGGACTAAGAATGAAAGATAAATATGCATGGGTTGGAGCACAAACAATGGTTCATCCTGTAATTCCCCGTTGCAGAGTGATAAACTCAATGTGGGCCCATAATCATGTAATTCAGAATTGCCGTACCGTGCAGTAACTGTAGGCAGTGTTTAATTTGTGTTTATTGTTTCCAGTGCAGAGCACCTGCACTTATTTTTGAGCTCCAGCACTTATTTTTCTGCCTCAAGCATTTACTGCGAGCAAAAGACACACATGGGAAAGACAGAGGAAGAGAAAAACGAAAAAGCGTCACAATGGGAGAAAGCAGAAAGCTGCAAGAGTGACGTGGAGGGGCAGGGAGTGGCTGTAAATGGATTGAAGAGGCCCGAGGTGACTTCAGGATTACGCTTCCTCAGTATTTCGTATTCCGTGTTTGCACATTTAATTGCAGCAGTTGCATGTTTAAAAGGAGGGCTTTGGGTACTGCATGTTTTTATTTACAAATTAGCACTGGCTGTAGGTCTGGGTGCAAAAATTAAGATGCCGGGGTCCCCCACCTCTAAAAGAGGCCCTAATTGTTTTCTGCAAATTTATTTATTTTATCTTGCACTTAATAAATAAGGATATTTAGAACATATATTGTCGTAGAAGCAAAGACTATCAAGTGTAAGTGAGAACACAAAACATCTTTGTAACCTCAGCAATTTTTACATGGTTGCACAATTTTACATACAACGTAAAGGAAGGTCCAAAGAAAAGCCACACAATTTTGTACTCTATTACATGTGAATATGAAATATATCAGGGGAGATATTCAATAATTAGAATGGGATCAGAAAATGGGTTGGTCTAAGCCATCTTTCCTTTTACCCAAATAAGTCAAGAGGGTGTCTAGGTAAATGGGGAATTTGCTCTATCTCACCATGCAAACCAAAACAATTCTTTAAATGTATTGATGGTTACTTTGAGTTAGTAAGGCAAGTGGATTATCTTAGTTTCATCTTAGATGCTGCAGGAATATAGATACAAATGATAAATTAGGACCATGCCTTATTAGGATGAATAGCACCTGCTCTAGTCAATGGAACTATGGATTGCTGGGCAGTGTCAGATGCTGTTCATTGTTTTGAGCTACGTGTTACAAATAATCTTTCTTTGCTTGCTATTGCAGACAATAATATTTATTATTGTTGAGTTTTTATTTTCTTGGTCCCCATACTTACCTTGTCCCTAGACTCAAATGTCACATTCATTGTTTAAAAAAAGCATGTACTCCCATTCTTCTTTGGGTTAGAATTTAGTCAATATTTGCACCACAGTTATCGGCAAGCCCTGGGTTAAATCTTTTATATGTTAATCATTTATGATCTTATCCTTACTCAAATTCTACAGGTTTCGACATGATGGCTAATACCTATTATTTGTCTAATATTGATTAGAAATGTCTGAGAGGAGTATCACTTGTAGTGGTCTGCCTATTATTTATTTATGACTTTCAAGGCTACCAATGGAGAAAGGAATATATTTATTGGACACTCACAAAGTGTCGTTATACTTTGTAACTTAAGTTCAGGGAAGGTCATCTCATATATAAATATTTGTACTCCATTTCTGCTCAGCTTGTATATGTAAATATGATTTGGTAAAGGGAGACACTTTTGTTCTGTTGGTAGGGGCGTAGATTTCAACCCCAAATTTCTGTTCACCCAAGAGGAGGGGCACAACACCAGCGCACCAGATGGTTGCCTTTTAAGGGTCCTCATTTCCCCACGGCCCCGTGAAGACCGGGTCAATAGCAGGCCCATCTGTGCCTGTCTGGGGCCGAGTGTGGCTGGGCTGGCTTTACTCTCTTAGCCCTTTGAGAAGTTATTGCCTTCTCTTCATCGCCCACTGTTTAACTTGGCATCATTGGCATGGTCTCCCCTAACTTTTTGCCTCTACTTCCCAGGTTGTTCCTGTGTGCTGGGCTCTGTTTTTGCTGTTTTGTTTGCTCTGGACACTTTACCAGTGCTGACCAGTGCTAAAGTGTAAGTGTTCCCTGTATAAATTATATGTGTACATTGGTTTATCCATGATTGGCATATTTGATTTACTAGTAAGTCCCTATTAAAGTGCACTAGAAGTGCCTAGGGCCTGTAAATCAAATGCTAGTAGTGGGCCTGTAGCACTGGTTTTGCCACCCACCTTAGTAGCCCTATAAACATGGCACAAACTTGCCACTGCAGTGTCGGTTAGGGCAATTTTAAACTGCCAATTCGACTTGGCAAGTGTACCCACTTGCCATGCCTAAACCTTCCCTTTTCTTAGATGTAAGATACCCCTAAAGTAGCCCCTCGGTAGCCCCATGGGCAGGGTGCAGGTAGGACATATACTAATGTGTTTTATGTGTCTTGACAGTGAAATACTGCCAAATTCGGTTTTCAATGTTGCAAGGACTATCTCTCTCATAGGTTAACATGGGGGCTGCCTTTAAATATTCTCAAAATACAGATTCCCTTTGGGAGCAGATAGACATGGGGAGCTTGGGGTCTCTGAACTCACAATTTAAAAATACATCTTTTAGTGAAGTTTGTGTGTTTGAAAATGCCACTTTTTGAAAGTAGGCATTTTCTTGCTTAAACCATTCTGTGACTCTGCTTGTTTGTGGATCCCCTGTCTGGGTCTGTTTGACAGTTGAGATGTTTGCACCTCTACTCTAGACAGTGACACAAAAGGAGCTGGGGTGTAGCCTGCTTATCCTGATGGGCCATTTGGGCTGAGGGGAGGGGAGGAGTGGTCACTTACACCTGAAAGGGCTGGGGCTGTCCTCATACAATGCAGTCTCCAACCCCCTGGTGTGTGTTTGGGGCCTGGTCTGGGCAAGGCAGGATCTTAAAAACAATAGAATTCTCTTTGAAGTAGGCCTACTTCAAATGCAGAAAGGGGTATAAGAAGAGCACCCAAAATGCCTGCAAATCAGATTGCTTCTGGGACCAAGAGGAACCTCTGCCAAGGAGAAGTGTTGGAGAAGCTGGAGGAAGAGCACTGCCCATTTGCCCGTGATTGTCCTTTGCTGGGTTGGCCTGCAGTAGCTGCTTCTACCTGAGAGAGGACAAAGACTGAATTTTGTGTGACTTCCCACTGGTGAAGAATCTCCAAGGGCTTGAATTGAGCTTGCCTCCTGTTGTTGAAGTCTCAGGGACAACAAAGACTTCTCTCTGCCAGCACTTGGGCTTTCTGCTGAGAGTCCTGCCTGCCAAGTGGTACACTACTCTGTCTCTAGGCCCTTGAAAGGTGCAGCTGGTGGAATAGGACAGAAATCCACACAAAGACCGCCGTGCGGGGAAACTTTCGACACACCACCCGCTTCCCGGCTGAAAAAATGACACGCCGCCGACCTCGCAGCTAAAATCAATGCTCCGCCTGCTTCAAGGCTGGGAGATCAACGCAACGTGACTGGGGAAATGACGCACAAAACCCCCAGCTGCTGTTAACGACGCAAGCCCCACGCAGCACTGTTTCTTGACACCATGCGACCAGATTTCAATGCAACATCGCTGGGCGCGGAAAATCAATGCAAAGCCTGCCCGGACCTGAGGTTCCTGTCCGAATTGACACATTGCTCTCTTGCGGAGAGGAAAAACGACGTATGCCAACCGGACGAGGAACGACTCACAGTCTAGCTTGCGAGTGAGAGATCGACGCATGGTCTCTTCCGACACACACTCGCCTGGGTGGTGTTATTTTGACGCAACCCAAGTACTTTTTCACGCTAACAGTGATCTCACTGTTTTCTAAAGGATTTAAGGGGGTGATTCTGACCTCGGCGGTAAAATGCCCTTACCGCCGGTCATAAGACCGCCATAACACCGCCGCGGCCGCGGTCAACCGCCACGGTCATTCTGATCCACAACGGCCAAACCTCCAAAAATCCGTCCTCCACTGCAGCCAGCCACATCGGCGGGCAGCGATAAACTGGAGATGACCAAACCTCCACCGTCACGCCAACAGAAATACGCCCATGCCATTACGACCCACGAATCCACACGGCGGTCATTCAAACGCGGTATTCCATTGGCGGTACACACCGCCGCGGTCAGAATACACACACATCACCAAAACACAGCCACATTGGACAATTTGAAATACACACACCTGATACACATACACACACCACTCCCACACAATCAACCAACTATAAAACACACACCCACATCACCCACAAACCCCTGCGACCATAATTACTGAGAGAAGGAGAGAGAGACACAGCAGACAATCCATAGCAAGACACACTGAGGCACACTACACCATCACACACACCACATAGTAGCACAAAGGACCACACACCAACATACTCATCATCACATACACCACCCCACACCTCACCCACACCACCCCATGACACCCCAAAGGCACCCACGCTTTTCGGACCAAGAACTCCGGGTCATGGTGGAGGAAATCCTAAGAGTGGAACCCCAGCTCTTCGGCTCGCAGGTGCAGCACACCAGTATAGCCAGGAAGGCAGAGCTATGGCAGCGGATCGTGGACAGGGTCAACGCGGTGGGACAGCATCCCAGGAATAGGGAGGACATCCGCAAAAGATGGAACGACCTACGGGGATAGGTCCGATCGATGGTCTCCAGGCACAACATCGCGGTCCAGAAGACTGGCGGCGGACCCCCACCCACCCCTCCCGAATTTACATCGTGGGAGCAAGAGGTCTTGACCATCCTGCATCCTCAGGGCCTCGCAGGAGTAGCCGGAGGAATGGACTCTGGTAAGTCCCATCTCAACTACTATATCCCCCCCACCCCACCAGCATGCCAACCCACACCCCCACCCTCACCCCCAACCCCCCAGCACATATCCTCCCTGACAATGTCTCACCAGCACAACCCACCCATCCCAACACCAACTCCTGCATGCCAACACAAATCATGGGCACCCATCACCTATGCATGACCACTGCACTAACCCCTCCCCCCCACTAAATACCCTCACAACACCTCCCTCAAGGGAATGCCTGCACTGGGGAACAAGGGCACCCATAACACGCACGCTATTGCACACACAGAAACAATAACCAAACTCTCTTACCCCATGCAGGACCCGAACGACAACACACCAGCCAGGAGGGTCCAGAAGTGTCCATCCCACCACCGGAACAGGCCCACACTGAGGATAGCAGCTCTGTCGACAGTGAACCTGATGACCAGCCCGGACCATCGGGGACCTCTGGGCAGTCGGTTCCCCTCAGGCAGCCACAGGCCACACCAGACCCGACCCCCTCTGCCGACACCAGCACAGCTCCCACCCAGCGGGCCCATGCCTCTGTCTCTAGGACAGCTCAATCAGCGGTGTGTCCACCACTACAGGGCACCCAGGCTAACCCAACACCCCAACAACAACAGGGACCTGGGGGCAGTGGGAGCGGGCACACCGGCCAGGGGACAGAGGCCGGGGGAAACCGGGCAGCTCGGAGGGCTGCTGTGCGACAGGGGGGGGAGGAGAGGCCCAGGGAACCCACTCTCCAAGAGGCCCTCACCACCATCATGGCAGCCTACCACCACTCCCAAGAAACGATGGCGACGGTACTGGCCAGGTTCACTGAGATCCAGGCACAGCAGGAAGAACGCTACATGGGGTTCAGGGAGGAGCTGAGAATCATCGGGACCGCAATGGGGACCATCGTCCTGGCCCTCCACAGGATAGAGGACGCGTTGCGGGACCATGGTGCACCACACAGGGCCCCTGTCACTAGGCCGGACCAGGAACAGCCTACCACCTCCGCCGGCGCTAGTGGACAGGAGGTCCCAACACCTCGACAGCCCCCCAGAACCCCACCTCCTGCTGAAGAACAACCACCCCGTAAGAGGAGCCTGAGACCAAAGAAAAAGACAGAGTAGGATGTCAAGACCCCCGCCAGCAGGACATACCCCCTGAACTCTTCCCACTGTCCCACATTGCCACCCTGTCCAACCATGAACTGCCTATGCTCCATCCTTCCACAGGCAAAAGAACAATGCACCTGTGAGACTGAGAACTGGACTCTGCCATGGATATTCCTCCACCCCCACCCATCACCCTTAGAATCACATGTACCGATATCTAGCACTGTAAATAAATCACATTTTGCACAATAATCTGTTTTGAGTCATGCTGTCTTATTAACAAATGTATTACATATTACTGTTCAATTTCTGTTCTGTCAATTAGTCATGACAACATACCAATGTCAATACGCTGTATTTCATGGGCGAACCAAGCAGAAGTCAGGTACTGAGTCAGACAGCACTGAGAAGGGAAGGGAAAGGCAAAAATTACTGAAAAACATCTGTGGGGAACTACAGAAAGTACAGATGCAGGAGGCTAGAAGCAATTGGGAAATGGCGTGGGTGATTCTTACTTGGGTGTCACTGGAAATACTGTTGTATCACTCTATCCCTATTGTCTGTGTCGTCCTCTGAGTCTTCCTCCTCTTCACTCTCCACAGGCTCCACGGCTTCTACAACACCACCATCTGGACCATCCTCCTGCAGGAAAGGCACCTGGCGTCGCAAAGCCAGGTTGTGAAGCATACAGCAGGCCACGATGATATGGCACACCTTCTTGGGTGAGTACATTAGGGATCCACCAGTCATATGCAGGCACCTAAACCTGGCCTTCAGGAGTCCAAAGGTTCGCTCAATCACCCTCCTAGTACGCCCATGGGCCTCATTGTAGCGTTCCTCTGCCCTTGTCCGGGGATTCCTTACTGGGGTCAGTAGCCACGGCAGGTTGGGGTAACCAGAGTCACCTATTAGCCACACACGTTGTCTCTGTAGCTGCTCCATCACATAGGGGATGCTGCTATTTCGCATCACATACGCGTCATGCACTGACCCTGGGAACTTGGCATTTACATGGGAGATGTACTGGTCAGCCAAACAGACCACCTGGACATTCATCGAATGATAATTTTTTCTGTTTCGGTACACCTGCTCATCGTCTTTTGGGGGTACCAAAGCCACATGGGTCCCATCAATGGCACCAATGATGTTGGGGATATGTCCAAGGGCATAGAAATCACCCTTCACTGTAGGCAAGTCACCCTCCTCGGGGAAAATGATGTAGCTCCGGATGAGTTTCATCAGGGCAGACAACACTCTGCTCAAAATCTTAGAAAACATAGGCTGAGACATTCCAGATGACATGGCCACTGTGGTCTGGAATGACCCACTGGCCAAAAAATGGAGGACTGACAAAACCTGCACCAGAGGGGGAATCCCTGTGGGTTGGCGGATGGGGGACATCAGGTCTGGCTCCAGCTGGGCACACAGTTCATGGATAGTGGCACGGTCAAGTCTGTATCGAAGTATTATATGGCGTTCTTCCATTGTCGACAGGTCCACCAGCGGTCGGTACACGCGAGGATTCCTCCTTCTCATCGCAAGTCCCAGCGGACGGTGCCTAGGAAGGACAACATGGAGCACAGAGTCAGCCAAACCACAGGTACGTACAGACAGCTTGCACAGTTAAAGAATGGCAATGGGTTGAAAGGCGTGTATGTGTGGCAATGCAAGGCCTAGGCCTGTGTGTCGCAGTCAAAATTAAGCCATGTGGGCCCTTGAAATGGCGGCTGCCTGACCTGTGAAGTGGGACAATGGGATGTGAGGTCAATGCGCTGGCGGGGCACACCGTGGCGGTAGGCGGTCGCAGACGGCGGCGCAAAGCCGCATTGGTTAACATTGAAGCCTATGGGTTTCAGGAGCCAATAACGAAGTGCGCCGACGGTCGCGGTACGCACCGCCGCGGTACGCACCGCCGCGGATGTGACCGCCATTTTCTATCTGCTTAATCACTCGAGACCTGATCATCCACAGGAGAGGACCTATACTGCAAGTGCTGCTTTGACCTCGGTCTGGAAGATACAATGGCTGCTGCGACTGGGGAAAGGGCCCCTGCCTTCACGTCTGAAGAGTTGGAGAAGCTCGTGGATGGGGTCCTCCCCCAGTATGCGCTACTCTACGGTCCTCCAGACCAACAAGTGAGTACACCGGGTGCTAATGGAATGGGCTATGCCTGTGTGGATTGGGGTGGATGTAAGTTGGTGGGGTGGGGGGCGAATGAGGAGTGCAACGCCCGACAGATGAGAGCATGTGCCATATGGCAAAGTGGGTGGGGGGGGGGCAATTACATCTAACATGCAGGTCATTGATGAGTTCCTCCTTTCCACCCTGTACATGTCTAATAGGTCAGCGCCCATCAGAAGATCGACATTTGGCGTGCCATCGCCAAGGAAGTCCGGACCTTGGGGGTCCACAACAGACGGGGCACCCACTGCCGCAAGAGGTGGGAGGACATCCGCCGCGGAACAAGGAAGACCGCAGAAACACTGCTGGGGATGGCCTCCCAACCTAGGAGGGGTGCCAGTCGCACCATGACCCCCCTGATGTCCCGGATCCTGGCGGTGGCCTACCCTGAATTGGATGGGCGCTTTAAGACATCACAGCAGACACAAGGGGGTGAGTATCAGCACATTCTCCTATCTTTCTGCGCAGTGCCCCCGGCCCCCACCTCGGTAGGGTGACAAGTACAGCCATTGAAGGTCCAGCATCTCCCATGTGCGCGTTTGACGTCTCTTGGCCTGTTGTCTTAGTCAGTAGTACTGAGTAGTGTACCACGAATGCGCGGCTTAGTGCATTAGGCACCTGTGTCTGTCCTCTCCGCCAACGGTGTTGACATTGCATGCACTCAACCTGGTCTTCTTTTTTCTCCCCCCACCCTTTCTCTTCATCTTCTTGTGCATGTGTGCATTAGCATCATCAGGCGGAGGAGATATGGCATCGGAGCACGAGGGAGCTGCAGGACACAAGGCCCCGGTGGGCCCAGGAACAGACACCGAGGGCACCAGTGATCCGGAGGGCGAGGGGAGCACCACGACGGGGACCGCTGGTGAGAGCAGCGAAAGCGACACGTCCTCGGATGGGAGCTCCCTAGGGGTGGCGGCAACATCCGTGCCCCCGCCTCTACAGGTACAGCCGCCACCCAGCGCACCAGCCCCGCCCTCCCAGCAGCCCCTCAGTCTTCGCTCCGTGCCGGTTCTCCCAGGAAGGCGCACGTCTCCTTCGCCCCAGGCACCTCAGCCCCTGCCCCTGTTGCCCCTGCTGCCCTCAGTGCGGAGCTCATTGACCTGGTAAGGACGCTCATTGTTGGGCAGACGACCCTTTTGAATGCCATCCAGGGTGTGCAAAGGGAGGTGCAACAGAGCAATGCGTACCTGGAGGGCATTCATTCGGGTCAGGCTGCCCATCAACGAGCGTTCACTGCTCTGGCCTCAGCACTGACGGCAGCCATTGTCCCTGTTTCCAGCCTCCCTCTTCTGACTGCCTCCAGCCTGTCTCTGTCTCCTGTTCCTCAGCCTATCCCATCCACACCATCAGACCAGCCTGCACACACCTCAACACCGAAGAGCAGCTCATCCAAACACAAGCACCACAGATCCCGCAAACACTCACCCGAGCAACACCCAGATGCAGACATGCCAACAGCCACTGCCACCCCTGTGTCCCCCTCCTCCTCGTCTCCCTCCTCCCTCCCTGTGACGTCTACACTCACACCTGCATGCACCCCAACATCAGCCAGTGCTTCCATCACCACCTCACCCTCCAGTACAGTCCAGACTCGTGCAGTCACCACCCCCACTGCCATGTACACGTCCCCTGTGTCCTCTCCCACTGTGTCTGTCACCCCCTCTTCCAAGACACACAAACGCAGGCAGCCACCCACCCAACAGCCATCCACCTCACGACAGCCTACAGCACCAGCACCTTCACCCAATGACAGCACACCTGACTCTCCTACAACCACCTCCTCTACCTCCACTTCCATCTCCACTTCTCCTACCCTTTACCTTGGCCCTAAAAAACTTTTCCTGGCTAACCTTAACCTCTTTCCCCCCGATGACCTCCCCCATCCATCTTCAAAGAGTCCCAAGAGCACCGCAGCCACCACCAGCCCAGCTTCGGGTGTCACTGTTGTGCCTGGGTTCTGGAGCCCACCCTTTGCCAGCAGTGACACATCGATCAGCAGCAAGGACACGTCCAGCCCCCCCCCCCGGCAAGAGGACCCGCAAAACCAAGGACCGCCGTGCGAGGACCGACAGGGCTGCCCCCAAGGAGCAATGTGCGGCCACTTCACCACCCACACCATCTGGGGGAGGCAAGGGCCCGAGAGCCCCATCAAAGGAGCGGAAGGGCAGCAGGAGCGCGGAGAAGGTGGACCCCACATGCCACATCCCAGCTGGGAAGGAGGACACTAAGGAGGCCAGGAGTCCGTCCCCGAAGGGTCCAGAAACGTCACGGTCCGAGGGCGACTGAGCAGGGAGTCGAGGCCAGGTCTGGCTCCCTTGACCTGCTGGATGAGCACCGCTGAACAGGGCCCGCGGTGCAGAAGAGCACCGCTGAACAGGGCCCCGCCGTGGAGAAGAGCACCGCTGAACAGGGCCCGCGGTGCAGAAGAGCACCGCTGAACAGGGCCCCGCCGTGGAGATAGGCACCGCTGAACAGGGCCCCGCCGTGGAGAAGAGCACCGCTGAACAGGGCCCGCGGTGGAGAAGAGCACCGCTGAACAGGGCCCGCGGTGCAGAAGAGCACCGCTGAACAGGGCCCCGCCGTGGAGATAGGCACCGCTGAACAGGGCCCCGCCGTGGAGAAGAGCACCGCTGAACAGGGCCCGCCGTGGAGAAGAGCACCGCTGAACAGGGCCCGCGGTGCAGAAGAGCACCGCTGAACAGGGCCCCGCCGTGGAGATAGGCACCGCTGAACAGGGCCCCGCCGTGGAGAAGAGCACCGCTGAACAGGGCCCGCGGTGGAGAAGAGCACCGCTGAACAGGGCCCGCGGTGCAGAAGAGCACCGCTGAACAGGGCCCCGCCGTGGAGATAGGCACCGCTGAACAGGGCCCCGCCGTGGAGAAGAGCACCGCTGAACAGGGCCCGCCGTGGAGAAGAGCACCGCTGAACAGGGCCCGCGGTGCAGAAGAGCACCGCTGAACAGGGCCCCGCCGTGGAGATAGGCACCGCTGAACAGGGCCCGCGGTGCAGAAGAGCACCGCTGAACAGGGCCCCGCCGTCTCAAGCACCGCTCCGCTGGGCACCGCCGTCTCAAGCACCGCTCCGCTGGGCCCTTCTTCTCAAGCACCGCTCCGCTGGGCCCTTCTTCTCAAGCACCGCTCCGCTGGGCCCTTCTTCTCAAGCACCGCTCCGCTGGGCCCTTCTTCTCAGGCACCGCTCCGCTGGGCCCTTCTTCTCAAGCACCGCTCCGCTGGGCCCTTCTTCTCAAGCACCGCTCCGCTGGGCCCTTCTTCTCAAGCACTGCTCCGCTGGGCCCCGCCGTCTCAAGCAACGCTCCGCTGGGCACCGCCGTCTCAAGCACCGCTCCGCTGGGCCCTTCTTCTCAAGCACCGCTCCGCTGGGCCCTTCTTCTCAAGCACCGCTCCGCTGGGCCCTTCTTCTCAGGCACCGCTCCGCTGGGCCCTTCTTCTCAGGCACCGCTCCGCTGGGCCCTTCTTCTCAAGCACCGCTCCGCTGGGCCCTTCTTCTCAAGCACCGCTCCGCTGGGCCCTTCTTCTCAAGCACCGCTCCGCTGGGCCCCGCCGTCTCAAGCACCGCTCCGCTGGGCACCGCCGTCTCAAGCACCGCTCCGCTGGGCCCTTCTTCTCAAGCACCGCTCCGCTGGGCCGTTCTTCTCAAGCACCGCTCCGCTGGGCCCCGCCGTCTCAAGCACCGCTCCGCTGGGCCCTTCTTCTCAAGCACCGCTCCGCTGGGCCCCGCCGTCTCAAGCACCGCTCCGCTGGGCCCTTCTTCTCAAGCACCGCTCCGCTGGGCCCTTCCTCTCAAGCACCGCTCCGCTGGGCACCGCCGTCGCAAGCACCGTTTATGGTTCACTGTGCCCACCATGCCTCATCCTTGACCAGTGGAGACTGGCATCCACCTGATGGACTGTGGCTTTGCACTCCCCAGGAAGGTCCAGTGGGCAGCCCACCCACTGTAGAGACATTGAGAGACTGTGGCTTTGCACTCCCCAGGATGGTCCAGTGGGCAGCCCACCCACTGTAGAGACATTGAGAGACTGTGGCTTTGCACTCCCCAGGATGGTCCAGTGGGCAATCCACCCACTGCAGAGACTTGAGAGACTGTGGCTTTGCACTCCCCAGGATGGCCCAGTGGGCAGCCCACCCACTGTAGAGACATTGAGAGACTGTGGCTTTGCACTCCCCAGGATGGCCCAGTGGGCATGGTGGCTCCTCGTGGATCTGGCGTCGTGGACTCATGTGGCTGTGGTGCCCCCCCCTTCCCCCTGAGGTGCCTGTAGTTTTTACATCTGATGCCCCTGCAGTGTTCTCTCCAAAGGACTCAGGTCTCCTGTGTGGGCTTTGCCCTTGTTTCTCAAGACTTTGGCCCACGGACATGCTGAAATCGTAGGTTGTGCAGGACTTGGTACTTCAGTTATACACTGATGTGTGTGTCATTAGTTTTGTTGTGGATATCTTTCATGGTTGTACGCTAATTTTCTGGAGCTTTTTGGTACATAAATATTTATTCAAAATATGATTATGTCCTAGCATTTTTCAGGGGTGTTTGGGTGGTGTCACTGTGACTTGGTGCGCTGCATTGGTGAGTACATAGTTGGGGGGGGGGGTCGCATATGTGTGTGCCCGTAACCTTTCGTCCTCCCCCTCCCGTGTGTCGTAGGTGCAGTACTCACCGTTGTCATCTGCGCCGGACTTCGTACTCGTGGTAGATGAGAAGGTAGACGAGAGCAGGTAGGATGTTTAATTCGGGTTCCATGCTGTCCTCCTTCCTCCTGGAGTGTGTAGTGGTGAGCGTTTTCCCGTCCGTAGTCTGTTTCCGCCGTGTTTTTATCGGCGGTGCTCCCGCCCCGGAAAAGGTGGCGGATTGGTGAGTTGGAATAGTGTGGGCGGTACATTGTCTGCCGCCTGTCTGTTGGCGGTGACCGCCGCGCTGTTTGTTTGTACCGCCGTGGCGGTCGGAGTGTTAAGGTGGCTGTCTGTGTTGGCGGTTCCCGCCAGGGTCAGAATCCCATATTTTTTACCGCCAGCCTGTTGGCGGGTTGGCCGCCGCTTTAACACCGACCGCCAGGGTTAGAATCACCCCCTAAGACTCTTATTCTTTAAAAATTCATAACTTGATTTGTGTATGTTGGATTTTTGTCATTGTAGTCTTGTTTTGTTTAAATAAATATTACCTATTTATCTAAACCTGTATTGTGTAATTCTGTGGAGTTTTCACTGAGTTACTGTGTGTGTTGGTACAAATACTTAACACATTGCTTCTGAAGTTCAGCCTGCCTGCTCATGCCAAGCTACTAAGAAGGTGAGCGGGGGTTAACTGAGGGTGATTCTCCCTACCCTGACTAGAGTGAGGGTGAGGGTCCTCACTTGGACAGTGGGTAACCTGACTGCCAACCAAAGACCCCATTTCTAACACCCACCTGAATGTATGCAAGCCGTTTCATTTCTTTATTAAATCGTTTGTGTTTTATCAAATGGAAAGTCTGTATTTTGTGTCCTGGAGATGAGGACCCCTGGTGGCTCAGAACTGGGCAACTATTGATAACTTCTTGGCCAGAGCTATGGGGATCATCACAAAGGAAATATATTTGGCCGAGTGGTGGCTCTCGTTGGATTAGGGGGTTAATCCTTTGTGGTGTACTTCCACTCAGGACCTAACTGAGCAAAGGGAGCCCATGGTCTCCATGGATGGTGAGGTAACCCTGTTTGAACCTGCTAAACCTGTCCAGGATGCATCAGGACAAGTGTTGCCCCATTGCTGAATACCCATCGCTAAGTGCTAGCGAAAATTGAAAAAATACAAGTGTAGACAGGAAGGGTACCATGAAAAGCACTGACTCTGTTCCTTCTGTGGTTCTGGATCGTGATACACAAGAGCCCCCGTGTGAGACAACCTGGGCTCCCTTTTTTCACTACATAATGAGATTCTTCAATCCTGCTGGTGGAGACGCAGCCCAATACTGCTGTTATTGGGTCATTTGTCTCTTTGAACGCTAGCATCAAGGATAACCTCTCAAGTGAGGTGTAGACCCGTAATGTTACTGAACCAGGTTGATACAATAACAAGTGTTGGTTTGAAAACAAGCATTTGCGGAAAGCATTGTGATCAGCCCCTCGGGATAGGATGAAGGTAGGGTTGTGTAGAGCAATGTATAGAATAGCTATCAGAAATAGAAAGCACGCTATTAAGCAAGAGATGTGGGGTGGCTTGTAATCTGTTCAGCTTAAAGATTTTGGGAGCTTTTTGAAAATTATTAACAGACCAAAACTCACAGAAACCCTGTCGGCAGGCCTAGGGACCCACATTAGTGTTGACATATGGGTTGCCCAATCCAAGGGCACTTACTCTTATAAGGGCCCCGGGGACAGCAAGCGTTTCAAACAATATTATTTTTTTCCACTATCAAAAGTGTTTAAATTAGAGGAGGTTTGGTAGGTAATCAAGGACAACCCTTCTAAGAAAGCAGCTGGGTCAGATGAGGTCCCAATCGATCTATACAAGGCAAATGTGGAATTGTGGGACCCAATTATTACTAATGTAATTAATAATGCATCCCTATGTTCCTTCACCTACACATGGTATACTGCAGTGATTGTCCCGGTGTACAAAAAAGATTGCAAACATGATTTGTGATGCTATAGGCCATCCTGGACTCAATAGGTAAGGTTGTAGGATGCATAGTCCTTATTAGGATTGAGGACTGGCCAACAAGGTAGTTTCCCAAGACTATCTCAGCCCCCGAGCACCGATTCAGATGGGAGAGGTATAGTTGGAAGCAAGAGAATCTCCCCTTTTCAATGGTACCCCTGCCCAGTGGATCCCTCCTTGGAGATCGTCTCAGGAGGGTGATCCAAAAGTAGGGATCCACCCACTAGACACCAGGGAGAGGGGAGCAGCCCCTTGGGCAAGGGCTTTAGCTTCCCCAATTTGTTGTTCCAGTTTAGTTTTTCTGTCTCTTCTTGAGGGGCAGATGGGGGCAAGCCCCCAATCTGCCCCTCTGGCGGGGGGCAGAAAGCCCTCTAGGCACCAGAGATCTTTCTTGTTAATATGTAGGGATGGGGGATCCCAAAAATGGGTATGCCAAAGCACCCAACATCTGCAAAAAAAATAGAAACAGTCTTTCAGTCCCCCCTTGGGGGTAGATGATAGTACATCTCCCTAATATGCCCCCCAGGGGGGGCAGAAAACCAATTAGACACAAGGGTATGTATTTCTTTTAATAAAAGAATGGTGGGGACTGCCCACAATAGGCAAGGCCATGCCCCGTCATATATATAAATGGGGACAAAAGTCGTTCAGGACTTGGGTATTCTGCCACCTGGAAAAACCTACCAGACCCAGACACTTCTGAAAACTAAACATCTGGGGAAGTCCAGGGTGGTGTTCTTCACATGCACGCTACACCATTTTCTTATCCACAATGCCCTGCAAATCACCAGCTCTGCCTGAAAGCATGCATTTCCCCGCCATTTCTGTGATGGAAACTTCTGGAGTCCACAGGAACCCACAAAATTCCTTTGCCCCAGCATTGCCCCATCTGTACCAATAAAAACTCTGCCCCACTTGTGTGGGTGGCCAAACCAGAGCCAGCCTAAATATATTAAAAGAAAAACTACCCTTTTGGATCCACTTTGGTTACCCCTCAATCTCTACACATTTTTGGGCGTTCCCTGTCTCAGGCCCACCTACACAAGTGAGGTATTATTTTTATCGAGACACCGAGGGAAATGCTGGGTGGTAGACAATTTGTGCCGGCATGGTGATCCCACCCAGAAATGTGAAAAAAGTGACTTTTTAGCTTAATTTGAGGTTTGCAAGGGAATCTGGGTAAGAATACCTTGGGGCATTTATGAAAGCCACTTCTTCCTGGACTCCTTTGGGTGTCTAGTTTTCAGGGTTTGGTAGGCTTCCCTAGATGAACGCCGAGCCCAGTACCAAAAACACAGGTGTCCCCCTTGCAAAAACAGGTTGTTTTGTGATAGATGATTTTGATACCTTTACAGTGTGTTTTGGGCCCTTCCCTGTCGTGGGCACCTGGCCCACTCACATAAGTGAGGTAGCACTTTTATTGGAAGACATGGTGGAACACTGAGTGGAACGAAATGTGTGGCTCCCCTCAGATTCCAGGACTTTCCATCAAAGAAAAGTGAGTAAAATTTGTTTTTAGACACATTTTGAGGTTTGCATGGGATTCTTGGTAAAAGAACCTGGTGAGAGTCACACAAGTCACTACATCCTGGATATTAAAAAAATACAGGTATGTTAGGTTTCCCTAGGTGCCGGCTGAGCTAGAGCCCAAAGTCAACACAGCTAGGCACATTGCACAACAAGGGTCAGTTTTGGGTGGAAAAATGTGCTGTGTCCACGTTGCATTTTAGGCTGTTTCCTGTTGCAGGCACCTGGCCTACCCACACAAGTGAGGTACAATTTTTATCAGGAGACTTAGAGGAATACAGAATAGTAGAACAAGTGTTATCACTAATTATCTTTCTCTGCATTTGCACCTTCCAAAGATAAGACAGTGTGTAAGAAAGAAGTCATTTTGAGAAATACCCTCTGATTCACATGCTAGTAGGGGTACGCCCAAATTCAGAGATGTTCTAATAACCACTGCTTCTAAATTCCATATTGTGTGCCCATTCCTGAAATACATAGGTTTCCTTGATACCTATTTTTCACTCATTATATTTTACCAAAGGAATTACCCAAGACCTGGTACACAATGAAAAACCATTGTAAGGTGCAACTCAGTTGTTTGTTTTAGGTATCTCTGGTTCTTGGTGAACCTACAAGCCTTATTTATCACTGCAATCAGAAGGGTCCAACGGATGTAACAGTGTATTGCTTTTGAATATCTGCCATTGTTACAAGAAGTTACAGATGAAAACGTGGTCAGAAATGGCTGTTTTTTTCAAATCAATTTCAATATTTTTTTATTTCAACTGTTCCTTTCTGTAGGGAAACCTTGAAGGATCTACTCAAATAGCCTCTTGCTGAACTTAGAGTTTTGTCTACTTTTAAAAAAATGTATAGCTTTCCAGGGTCTACTATTGGTTTCACACCCATTTCTACTACTAACTGGAGGGAGGTTGAAAGCACAAACAACAGGGAAAATGGACTATCCTCCAGTAAGATGCCAAAACAATGTTGAAATATTTGGTTTTCTGATTCAAGTCTGCCTGTTCCTAAAACCTGGAAAGATGGCGAGTTTAGCAGTGCAAGCCCTTTGTTGATGCCATTTGCAGGGGAAAAACAGATGTTTTTTTCTGCTGCACTTTTTTCCCATTTTTCCGCAAAAACATGCAATTTAGCTGTATTTTGGCAAATGTCTCAGTGCCCTCGAAGGGAATCCACAAATTTTGGGTACCTCTGGAATTCCCAGCATGTTGGAAAAAAAGACATAAGTTTGGCGTGGATACCTTATATGGACAAAAAGTTATGGGGGCCTAAGCGCAAACTACCCCAAATAGCCAAAAAAGGCTCAGCCCTGGGGGAAATGCGTAGCAGTGAAAGGGTTTAGCTTACTGATGATGATGACGGTAAGGATCAGAAACAATTTTTCTTTCTTGTCTCAACCGATTATTTTAAAATTATTGGTGCAAATTCTGAAACAATACCAGTTTGAAAGATTCCATTCTGTTTGTAAAAAAAATTGGAGGCGAAAAGCTAGGTTAATTGTAACTTGAAAAGTTGTCATTTTAAGAATGAAGGGTACTGCATCTGAATCTCTTTAAATGCTATTGTATATGCACTTTTGAGATGATTTAAAATGCATGCTTACATTATGTACTGATCTATACATTGTATTTAATTTTGGATTGTGCAACTAATTTCCAATCAGTGCTGTTGATGATGAGTTCCGAATCGAGCAAGGCAATGGCAAATTTTAATTAATCTTATCCATATCACCCTGTGGGACATGGGAATACTTTTATCCATAGGCTTATCTATATGGCAGAATCCCACCATTAGGAGAAACTGGTGGGTAGAACATTAAGTGGAAGAACTGACAAGGAAATGGAATAAGCATCTGGGAATATATTCATGAAGATGGTGCTGCGGTCATTTGAGAGTTGAATAAAGCAATATTCCTTTGGGAAGGACACCTTTTAGGAATACCAAGAGCAGAAATGGCTGCTGAAGTAAATTTTGATATATGACCACATAGAAATATCTTATGACGTTTCAGGAATCTTAGGGAGGGAAATTGTGAGTCTTAAGCATAATTGTAAGTGCATATTATTCGGAAGTCCAACTGTGGGCTTTCTAAATGGTTACTGTATGCACCAAAGCTAGGCAGAACCCACGATTCTGTTTGGGGTAAGTAAGTTACACACAAAAGATAACCTGTGCTCACCCCTGGCAGCCTGGCCCTGAGCAGCCAGGCTTCTCCCCAGAGGGAATGTGTAAAGCATTTGTGCAACACACTCACACAAGTGACACAATAAATTACACAACAAAAGGAACTGTTCACATGCACACATGATTATATAAAAATTATTTTGCATTGTCATAAGATCAGAACAACAGAACTCATAAATATTGAGTGCCAAATGCAATATTTGGATAATGCAGAACAAAACAGGGTCCCAAGATCAGTAAACACCTTAGTCAGGGATTGCATCATATTATTAAAATCAAGTACATAAATCACCACATTAGTGTAAGGAAGGCCATGTGAATAGGGAAAACATATGATTCACCAATTTCCATGCAAACCATAGATACATTTTAGGCAAGACTGATTTGTGTGGGGGCAAACCATTACCATGACAGCCCAGGGTTGTAGTGCATCCGCGCTCCTATTAGATTAGGTGTGGTAATCCCTTTGGGGCGGAGCTCCTGCACACTGCAATGCAAAGGACAAAGATGAGCAAATACCCGTGGGTGCGCTTCGACAGGGATGCGCACGCCACAAATATATGGGTGGGAAGACCTCTCTCAGTCTCCACACATGCAAAGTCAATATTGCTGCCTCCCACATGTGTGCGGTGCAGCTGCTGAGAGCGGAGATGTCTTACTCTATTCACCCCGGTTGGCCTGCCCCAGGAAACATGTGAGAGGGCATGTGGAGCTGACTTGCAGCCACATGGTACCTGCAAGTGAAAAGCAGTTCCTGTGACCCATCCAAGTCAACCTGCTTTGGCGTCAGCTTGAGCCCTGGCTCCAACGGTGTCTTCTCCGATAAAGGCTCCGCTCGCCTCGTTCTTCAGAGGTGCGGGCCATGCGAAGTGGGGTTCCTGAAGGTTAGATGGTGGCACCAGGGAAAACACACACTGCTCTTCCTTTCAGCATTTACAGGGGGCACCTTGCACAGTGAAGTGTTCTCCATGCACAGGTGACCCGGAAGAAGCCACGGAACAGGAAACAGCTCTCCCCATGCACTGGACTCCTTAAGGTGGCACTTGAGGGACACAAAGGGGTAGGCAGGCATATGAAGCAAATAGGTGATATGGCAGTTCCTCCTGACGGTCTCACAGGGCCTAGTGCAACCAAAGTCAGGGGGGCAGCTGACAGCAGGGCAATGAGCAGAAAAGCAATCCAGTGAGTCCTTCTATTCCACCCAACAAATAGTGGGCAGCAGGGCAACAGCAAATAAGCAGTCCAGATGAGTCCTTTGCATAGCGGTCCTTTTGACAGAGGTTCAGTCCCAGTTCACAAAAGGGCTCTGACAAACACAGGGTCAGAGCCCCTGGACCTATACTTCAAAATTCTTTTGTTCAAGAAGTGACTTCTAAGGAACTCTTTCAAGTGTAACACAACCCCTTTCAACCCAGCTCTGGGTCCAGATATCAGTAGTGGTTAAATCAGCCCTTTGTGTGAGGGCAGGACACAGCCTATTGACATGTAAGGTGTGAACGACCTCTCCCTCTCCCAGCCCAGGAAAACTATCAGTATGCAGATGGATGCAGATCCCTCTCTTATCATACCCATCCCCTCATGTGTTGTGGCTGTTGGAAAAGAAGGCACAAAGTATAGCTGTCACTCTGCCCTAGCCGTGGACTGGAGTCAAGCTGTAAAGCACATAGGCCCTCATTACAACCCTGGTGGTAAATGCTGCTTACCGCAATGCAGAATACCGCCAACATACTGATGAGGCCGTGGAATTCCGCTACAGCTATTACGACCCACAGCTCGGAATCCGCCATAATTCAGACACCCACACAAGTCCGCCACACCAAAGGTCAGTGATAAACAGACGACAAAAAAACCTCCACTGTCATGCCAACAGGAATACGTCCACACTATCACAGCCCACAAATCCACGCGGGGTCCTTCCACCGCGGTATTCCATTGGCGGTACACACCACTGCGCTCAAAACACACACACATTTACAAAACACAATCACATTGGACAATTCAAAATACACACACCTGACACACATACACACACCACACCCATACACCCAATCCAATATAAAGCACACACCCAAATCACACACAAATCCTTACTACCAGATTTCTGACACTACGCCAGAGAGAGACACCACCATAAACAACACCAGCATCCACAGACACACAGCAGCATCACTTACACAACATCCATGCACCTCAAATAACACACACCAACACACACCCTAACACATCACAACACACACCACCTCACACATCACCCACACCACATCATGGCACCTCAACGACACCCCAGGTTCTCTGAGGAGGAACTCAGGGTCATGGTGGACAAAATCCTCCGGGTGGAGCCACAGCTATTTAGATCCCAGGTGCAGCACACCTCCATTGCAAGGAAGATGGAGCAATGGTGCAGAATTGTCGACAGGGTCAACGTAGTGGGACAGCATCCAAGAACTAGGGATGACATCAGGAAGAGGTGGGATGACCTGAGGGGGAAGGTACATTCCGTGGTCTCCAGACATCAGATTGCTGACAGAGGACTGGCGGTGGACCCCTACCTCCTCCCCACAACTAACAACATGGGAGGTGCAGGTCTTGGCAATACTGCATCCTGAGGGCCTTGCAGGAGTAGCAGGAGGACTGGACTCTAGTAAGTCAAATCTTTGCTACCTCATCCCCCCTACCTGCATGCCATCACATACTCCCACCCTCACCCCTATCACTCCAACACCTCACATATGCCTCACTATCACAACCCACCCATCCCAATACCAAGCCCTGCATGCAACACCAAAGCATGGACACTCATCACCAAAGCATGTCCACTACAGATACCCACACAGACCCCAAACCAAATATCACAAGGACCAAGACAGGAATGCAAGCACTGGAGTACAGGGTCAGTCACTCATTGCACACGATGGCACACACAGATGTAATAATCATGCCTTTACACCCCTGCAGGACCCCAACCCAATGTCACCAGACAGGAGGAACCAGACATATCTAGTCCTCCCACAGAAGAGATCCACAGTGAAGACAGCAGCACTGCACAACTGGATCAAGATGACCATCCCTGCCCATTAGGGACCTCGGGACAGTTGGTTCCCCTGACACTGGCACAAGCCACCACACAGCCTCCCCCCTCAGGAAACACCAGCACAGCACCCACCCAGCAGGCCCATCCCTCTGTCCCCAGGACACGTCAATCAGCAGTGTGTTCACCACTGCAGGGAACCAAGGCAAACCCACCAACCCAAGAAAATCAGGGACCTAGGGGTAGTGGCAGTGGGCACACGGTTCAGGGGACAGAGGCTCAGGAAAATAGGGAAGCTGGGAGGACTGCTCTGCGACAGGGGGAGGACAGGCCCAGGGAACCCACTCTCCACGAGGCCCTCTCCAACATCATGGGAGCTTACCATCATTCCCAGGAGACAATGGCAAAGTTACTGGCCAAGTTTCAGGAGACCCAGCGGCTGCAGGAGGAACACTATCTGGGGATCAGGGAGGACCTGAAGTCCATAAACAACACCCTGGTCACCATTGTCCGTGCTGCAAGAACTTGTCAACACCAGGAGGGACACTGTGGAACAACAAGGGGCCCCTGACACTAGCCTGGACGATGAACAGCCCTCCACCTCCGCCGGCGCTAGTGGACAAGAGGCACTGCCACAGGAACACAACACCAGCACCCCACCCCCTGCAGATGGAGAACCACCCCGCAAACGGTCCCTGAGATCAAGGAACAAGACAGAGAACATTGCCAAGATCCCCGCCAGGAAATGAGACCCCCCTGAATGTCAACCTTCTGTCCCACTTTGTCACCCTGTCCATCCTTCAACTGCCACTGCTCCACTTCCTATGCCCCTTTGGACAATGCACCTGTGAAACAAATAGACTAGACTCTGCCATGGACATTCCTCCACCATCCCCCCAGCCCATTTTACAACCTGCTCCACTTATTTGCACTGAAATAAACACACTTCAATTACAAAACAATCTGGAGTCAGTCTGTGCTTTCACAAACTTGTAATTGCAATAACCATGGAATATAGCAATGTCAATTTACTTGTGCACATACCGATGTAACACAGCTGTAGGCCAGGAGGAGATGTAGCAGAGGACACAAAGTGGGACCCACATCTGTGAAATGGAAAGGCAAAGTGACAAGTCTGGGTCCATACACAGTGAAAATGACAGACGTATGCTAGCTCCAAGAATAGTATGAGATATGGGAGGCAGTGACATCTTCTTACCTGTGTTTCACTGGAAGTATTGCATGATTATGTTGTTCCTGTTGTCGATATCCTCTTCTTCTGCCTCCTCTTCTTCACTGTCCACAGGCTCCCCAGCTGTCACAAGACCACCAGCTGGCCCATCCTCCTGCAGAAAAGGCACCTGGTGTCGCAAAGCCAGGTTGTGCAGCATAAAGCAGGCCACGATGATCTGGCACACCTTCTTTGGTGAGTAGTAGAGAGAACCACCTGTCATATGGAGGCACCAGAATCTGGCCTTCAGGAGGCCGAAGGTGCGTTCAATCATCCTCCTAGCTCACCCATGTGCCTCATTGTAGCGCTCCTCTGCCCTTGTCCTGGGATTTCTCACTAGGGTCAGTAGCCATGACAGGTTGGGGTAACCAGAGTCACCTGCAAATATGGAGGGACAACTGTTAGGCACACACTAACTCGTAGGGGCAACCCCATACCCAGACACCTATTCACACTGTATAGGGTCCTTGTCCTCACCTATTAGCCACACACAGTGCCTCTGGAGTTTCCCCATCACATAAGGGATGCTGCTATTTCTCAAAATGTAAGCATCATGCACCGAGCCAGGAAATTTGGCGTTCACATGGGAGATGTACTGGTCTGCCAAACACACCATCTGCACATTCATAGAATGGTAGCTCTTCCAGTTTCTGTACACCTGTTCACTCCTGCGGGGGGTACCAAGGCCACATGTGTCCCATCAATGGCACCAATGATGTTCGGGATATGTCCCAGGGCATAAAAGTCACCTTTCACTGTGGGCAAATCCTCCACCTGAGGGAACACGATGTAGCTGCGCATGTGTTTCAGCAGGGCAGAGAAAACTCTGGACAACACGTTGGAGAACATTGGCTGGGACATCCCTGATGCAATGGCCGCTGTTGTTTGAAAGGAACCACTTGCCAGAAAATGGAGTACCGACAGGACCTGCACTAGAGGGGAGATTCCTGTGGGATGGCGGATAGCTGACATCAGGTCTGGCTCCAACTGGGCACACAGTTCATGGATTGTTGCACGATGAAGTAATCATGCAACAATCCATCAGCAATCGGGCTTAGGCCTTGTACCCCATGGGCATGTGATTAATCCAGGAACTATAAGTGCATGGCGTAGTGCAGAGGGCTGCTGTGTCTGTTGTGTCCGCCAACGGTAGTGGTGTTGCATGCACTGAACATGTCTTTCTCCTGTCTTCCCCCCCTTTTTGTGGTCTCCCTGTTCTTGTGTGCAATAGCATCATCAGGTGGAGGAGCATTGGCACCGGAACAGGAGGGATCTGCATCCCACTTGGCCCTGGAGGGCGAAACAACAGAGTCTTAAGCCACCAGTGGGCCGGAGGGGAGCTCCACGGCGGGGACAGGAGCAGAGACCAGCGACTCCTCCTCTGATGGGAGCTCCCTTGCAGTAGCGGGCACCTCTGCACCCACAGCATCAATAGGTACAGCTTCCCCCCGTACCAGCAGCCCCTCAGCGTATGTCCCGTGCCCGCCCACCCAGGAGGGTGGGCATCTCCTTTGCCCCAGACACCTCAGGCCCTGCCCCAGTCAGCCTTGCTGCCCTCAGTGAGAAGGCTATTGACCTACTGAGATCCCTCATTGTTGGGCAGTATACCATTCTGAATGCCATCCAGGGTTTTGAGAGGCATTTGTAACAAACAAATGCATACCTGGAGGGCATTCATTCTGGCCAGACAGCCCAGTAGAGAGCATGTCAGGCTCTGGCCTCAGCACTCATGGCAGCCATTGTCCTTGTGTCCAGCCTCCCCCCTCAAACTTCTTCCACCCAGACCCAATCCCCTGTACCTCAGCCTATCCCAAGCGCACCATCAGACCAGCATGTACACACATCAACACACAAGAGTGGCTCAGGCAAACATAAGCACCACACATCTCACAGGCACTCACACAAGCATCATACCCATGCACACATACCAACATCCACTGCCCCCACTGTGTCCCCCCCTCCACGTCTCCCTCCTCCCTCCCTGTCTCGTCTCCACTCACACCTGCATGCACTACATCCTCCGCAACTACCTCCATCACCAGCACGCCCATCACCACACACCGCTCACGTGCACTCACCACCCCACTACCATTCACACATCCCCAGTGTCCTCTCCCAGTGTGTCTGTGAGCCCTCCTCCCAAAGTACACAAACGCAAGCACACACCCACCCAACAGCCATCCACCTAACAACAGCATCCAGCCCATGTACCTTCACCCAAATTCAGCAGACGTACACCTCCTACAATCACTACCTCTTCCTCCACTCCCAAACCCCTTCCATCTACTCGTCCCAGTGTGTCTAAAAAACTTTTCCTGGCTAACATTGACCTCTTCCCTACACCTCCCCCCCATCCTTCCCCTAGAGTCTGGCTTTCCAGGTCCCAGCCCAGCACCTCAGCCACCACATCCCACGCACAGTGGTTCCAGCAACTGCATGGAGTGCGCCAACCATCAGGGCTGCCAGTGTGCCACGGAGCAAGGGCATGGACATTCCGCCTCCTGCCAAGGTGAAAAAGGTACCCACATCCCAGAGAGAGAAGCCGAAAACACCTGCCACCAGCAACGCCGCCACAGACCCTGCAGCCAGCACCGCCGCCACAGATCCCGCTGCCAGCACCGCCGCCACAGACCCCGCTGCCAGCACCGCCGCCACAGATCCCGCCGCAAGCACTGCCGCCACAGACCCCACCGCAAGCACCGCCATGACTGACACCGCCGCAAGCACCGCCAGCGGCCCGCGACGTCCTCAGACAGTGGCACCACTGCTGACATGGCTACCATCCCCAGTGGTCAGTTGTCCGAGGCTGGTGGTGAGTTCCAGGACCCTGGGCAGATTCCATGAAGCATCACTGTCATCATAGTTGTCACCTGCATATGGAATGCGAAGCCGAAGCAGTGTGGGGTATGTCTCTGCCTCCATGGCGTATCATGCTACCTGTGCCTCGGCAATCTCATGGCACACACCCAGGCGAGTGTATTGTTCCAGCCACCCTGCACGTGGAGCACTCTGGGCACCAAGCCCCCTTCAGAACCAGTGGAGAGATGCATCCACTACCTCAGCCCTTGGCAGGATGAAGCACCCTGGACACAAAGCCCCCTCCAGAACCAGTGGAGAGATACATCCACTACCTCAGTCCTTGGCAGGATGAAGTACCCTGGGCACCAAGCCCCCTCCAGAACCGGTGGAGAGATACATCCATTACCTCAGTCCTTGGCAGGATGAAGCACTCTGGGCGCCATGCCCTCTCCAGAACCAGTGGAGAGATACATCCACTGCCTCAGTCCTTGGCAGGATGAAGCACTCTGGGCACCATGCCCCCTCCAGAACCAGTGGCGAGATACATCCACTACCTCAGTCCTTGGCAGGTTGAAGCACTCTGGGCACAAAGCCCCCTCCAGAACCAGTGGAGACTGTTATCCACTAGGGAGACTGTGGCTTTGCACTCCCCAGGATAAAGCAGTGGGCAAACCACCCACTGGAAAGACTTGAGAGACTGTGGCTTTGCACTCCCCAGGACCAAACTGTGGGCATGGAGCCCCCTCGTGGAGCAGTGACGTCGTGCGTTCATTAGGCTGAGGTGCCCCCCTCCCTCTCCCCCTGAGGTGCCTGTATATTTTCTATGTGATGCCCCTCCAGTGTTCTCTCCGTTTGGAGTCAGGTATCTATTGTGGGCCTCACCCATGCATTTTGGGGCCAGTGGTTCACGGACAAAAATTGATGCACTATCCGGACTTGTGTATTTGGTGTACATAATTGTATATACTGGATTTTGCATTTTGATAATGATATTTCACATGATTACATTCGTTCAAATCATTTCCTTTTGTCCTTGCATTATTCCAGGGGGTTGGAGGGGTGTATATGTGATGTTGCAGCATGTATTTGTGTGTGTGGTGTTGTGGGTGAGGGTGGGGGTATTGCGTGTTGCGTGTGTGTGTCACTTTCTTTTCCCTCCCCCTCCCCTGTGTTGTAGGTGCAGTACTCACTGTGGTTGTCGCCGCCATTGTTGGAGTTCCTGATAGAGGAGCAGGAAGACCATCGCCGGTAGTATCTACAATTCAGGCTCCATGGCATCCTGGTTCCGCATGGGGTGTGGAGAGGTGAGTGTTTTCCCTTCTGTGTACACAGAGTTCTAAAGCTATCAAAAGGAGGGTCAGAAAAATAGGAGGAGGAAGGCAAAAGGTTTGGGGATAAATCTGCAGAAAGGGCCGTTTCCAACACCAGCGCTAAAAGGAACGTGTGAGCAGAACCTGGGATTGTCCATAGATGAAAGATGAGAATAATCCCGACTAAATGTAGGTCAGACATAGAAGAGGCAAGATTGAGTCAGATTCTGCATAAAATATTTCACATCATTGAGGGGGTCTAAGGCACATTGATTGCTCTCAGTTGTGAACAGGTTGTGTAAGAGTGTTTTATGAAGAAAACAAGTGGCACAGCAGGTTATTCTACAAACTATGGGGGATCTCCATAAAAGAGTCATCTCCAATCATGTAAAGGAGAACCTTTAGATTTGCTTCAGTGATACTGATTCATTGAATCTGGTGCCAGAACACAAATGTCCAATATTAGAACAGGAACAGAACAATGAAGTTGAGAAATCACTGAAATGGTTTATTATCATACTGAATTTTGTGGAAAATGACTAACAGACATACAAATATTTTACGCAATCTTGCTAATTTATCATAAACATTTATCCAAAACCAACAATAACAGCAGAAACAATCTCCAATAAAAATAACGTTATTCTTATTTTTCTGCAGTAAGCTGGTTAATGCACAATATTGGAGAAGCACCTTTAAAAATGTGCACTTAAAGATATAATTATCATGATTTTATGTTAAAAAAAAGCAAATGAGGGGCAGGTGTATCAAGACTTTGCACCATCTCAAAGTCAACGGAAAGACACTCACAAATTCTTCAGAGGGCATTTGCTTTCAAGGCAAAGTTTTTTTGTGCTGGAAAAGTGCAGTTTTGTTAATTTATAGCTTTGTGCTGCACAGCACCACTTTGCATCAGGGGAGCATTACATGGATGGTACAGTCCAGCAAAAGCACCCATGTTTTGTGCCACAAAGTCCTATTTGCTAAAATTGTCAGATTGGCTTGGATTTAAAAAAAACATGTCCATTTGAGGAGGCTGCAAAGTTGGATAAATATATTTGTTTCTGCAAATAGTTGTACACTGTACACATTCAAGGTGTGAAATGTTTAAAAATTGTCCAAGCATATAATTTTGTACTGCAAAGGTATATTTCTAGCACAAAATGTATACTAGACATTATGGGCCTGATTCACAAAGGGATAACTTAAACTTTTGTGTATGCGTATGCCTTTTCAGTATTCACAAAACGGTATCTTAATGACAGGTTTACAAGTGTGGAAACTCCACAGTTGGGGCAGAGAACTGCACACATAAAAAGAAATGCGCTTTAAAAATATAGGCCCTTCCTAACATTTTAAGGGGGGAGTTCTCCTACTGTTCCTGATGGCTTTGTAATTGATGCACTGGCCTTGAAGATGAGATGGTCCTGGATCTGGAGCCAAAGTAGTATCTTCAGTGTGGAAAGCTATGACAGATTTTCATTAGACCCTGGGTGAGATATGCACTGAGAAGGATGCCTTTCAAAGGTGCAAGAATAGTATTTTGGAGACCATTATGCATAGTGATACCTCCATCAGGTGGGAGAGAAAGGGATTGAAATGTTTTTCTGAAGTAATCTTTTGGGAAAGTGGGTTTCACTTTTGTCAGGATGGAAAGTTGGTACAATGCTGTTTTGATCTTCCTGGTGATATGGTCTTTGAATGTGAGATCATGGTCAACAATGAATCCATAGAATTGTGTGACATCTGGGAGTTGCAGCCTGCAATGTTCATGTTAAAGAGCCAATCTTGAATCTGTAATTGCTATGCACTGTTGGTGAAAAAGAAGGAGTTCAGTCTTTGTCAGGCGGTATTTGACCAACACATTTAGATTAGTGTGAAGCTGGATTTGAGTCACTGCATAACAGTGATTGAGGATATTTTTAGGTAGAGTTGGCATCATCAGGATGTTGGTGGATCTTGATGTTGCTCTCAGTGTATATGGATCAAAGTAGTTCAATATTAAGGTTGCAGTTTATGGGGGAGAAGATGCAGTCCTGGGAACCTCTGTAGAAGATGAAAAGTATGTGATGCTTGGCACCTCTAATTTATATGAGTTGGTAAAGGCTGGACTGATAAATTGTGAACAAGTGCAGGATGATTTAAAAGAAGCTCATGTGTATTTTAGGGTGTGGATCAGAGCTTGAAGGTTTACTATGTCAATGACTGTATACATGTTATGCAGGATCAAGACACAGAGGTGTTTCTCTGGTCGATGAGGATGGCTTTCTTTACTACTTGATAAGTAGCTGTCTGTTTGCTCAGCATGGTCTGAAGCCAGACGAATAGTCTTGTAGAATATTATTCTTGTTCATGTGTCCCTTTGATGACTGTTTCTCAATGATTTTCTTATAAATGGATTGTAATTTGACCTTAAAGTGAGACCATCTCAGTCCAGAGATATTTTCCCTATTAGAGGGAGGATCATTATATGCTGAAGGCATCCAATTGTCTGAGGGAGGCGTTGACAATATATATAAGTTGTGTGAGGGTATCTCCATAAAGAGGTTTCATGATGGAAGATTGAAAAAAGTATTCTGCAGAAGAGGTGACTTTGAGAGAGTTTAGAATGTTGGTGAGTACATCGTGTGAGATCAGTTTGACAGCAGTTCACTCAATGGTATAAAGGTGAGAGATAGGTCACTTTTTTACTGTATTTGTGAGTGTTGATTTTGTTGATCGATTCAGTGAAGAAACAATTTGATTTTAATATATGTAACAAACAAATGGAGGGATTGCAAGTCTGGAAACAGATCAATACAATGTGTGGGTCCTAAATAGAGCTTTTCTTCTGTTGGATATTTCTTTGATGGTGGTCTTGTAGTATGTGACTGTAGCTACAGTACAGTGTGCTTGTTCTTTTTAGGCCCTTAGATGTAGTATATTGATGTGTGCTTTCAGAGGAGCATTACATTCTACTTGGTTTCTTAGAGCAATGTTGTAGATGTTGAGAAGCTTGTTGATGTTCCTTCTTTGAAGTTCTTGTCGGTTCATTGGGGAGTCTGTAAATCAGATGAAAGGAAACTGTCCTAGAGTTTGAGAGAGGCAGGTGACAAGTGATTGTCTCAAATAAGTTCATTGTGGATTGCCACTAAATGTGCAAGGCCAGGAAGACTTGTGGTGTGCCACTAGTTATGCAGGGCCCTAAAGGCTTGTGTATAGCTGTGAGTTCTCCTCCTATTTACTTGTATTATCTATGTGTTAGATGCTGTTGAAAAATGCCCCTCTCTGAAGGGTCACCCCAAAATATTTGCCTTCTCCTCCTCTTTCTCTGACCTCATTTTTGTTGGCTGTAGGAATCTGGATAATTTACCACTGCTAACCAGTGCTAAAGTGCATGTGCTCCCTCCCTAATTTATGGTAACATTGGTTCCTACCCAATAGGCATATTTAATTTACCTGTAAGTCCCTAGTAAAGTACACTACCTGTGACCAGGGTTGTGAGTTAAATGTTACTAGTGGGCTGCAGCACTGATTGTGCACCCACATAGTTTGCGGACCGTCGGACTGATGGTAATAGTTACCTCTTGAGTCAGTTTGTTAATTTGATGCCTTTCAATTTTATATTTAGGTAAAGTTTTAATTTGATAATATCTCTTCTTTATTTACCCCTGAGACCCTTGATCGGTGGCATCAGGTGGTTTTAGCTGCTCGATAAATTGCTGGATTTTAACTAACTACCTTGCGCCATTCAGCACTTTTTTTCTCGGTCTTTTTGGGGATAGGGAACCTGTTTTATTTTATCACTGGTAACAGACGCCATCTTTACTCTTGCCTGGGAGCCCATGTGGAGCCGCCATTTTGGGCTTCGGTCTAGTTTCTGGCTGCTGCTTTTCTGATCCCATATACGAGTTGCGATGCAGCAGACTGTTGCAGCGGGCTCACTTTAGTTACACCAAAGGCAAGCCCGTCTGCGCCCATCTACGGCTGGCCGGGACCAGGGGCCAGGGATGTTGCCCCCTCTAACCCTGAAGGGGTAACATATTATGCAAACCAATTGCACTCCTTTTGAACTTCCACCTCTGAAGCATGTCCCACACCTTTGACCCTGGTTCTCTGGCCTGGTTGTGCAACAATTGTCATTGGTCACCATAGACTGAATCCAGGAGAGCTCAAGTGGATCATAATGAGGCAATTTGTAAGATTCTTTTAGCCAATTGTTGGGTCCCTCTCTGCGCATACATTCAATATCCGATATCTTTTGAGTGACTTAGCCCCAGAGGCTTTATTTTTAACAGAAACCTGGTCCAGAGGATTCTTCTCCGGATGTCATTCTGGCACTTCCCCATGGCTACTTGATAAGCAAGATGGACATTTGGATGCCAGGGGTGGTGGGATCGCCATTATCTACAAGTACACTGTCAAAGGTTCCTCCCAGCCTTTGACTATCTTACAGGTCTCTTAGATCCTCTGTGTCTTCTCTGATGAAGATCCCTCTGGTTAGGAGAACATGGTGGGGTGGCAGATCCATGTCCCATAAAGGAGCCACACTTTAGAACTCCCTCCCTCTGGAGCTTCGTCAGACCAGTCATGAACTCTCTTTCCGCAGGTTGTTCAGAGCTTTCATCCTCTTGGTCCTTTCTGTTTCTGCTTTAGCTTTGGGAGGCCTCCAGGTAGCCATGTGCTTCATAAATCCAGTAAACTAAACTAAACTAATCATGTCTCAGTCCTACCATTGCAAGGCCTGTGTGTGCAGTTTCACTGCCACTTCGACTTGCCATTTAAAACTACTTGCCAAGCTTTAAAATCCCCTTTTTGCTACATATAGGTCACTCATAAGGTAGGCCCTAGGTATCCAATAGGGCAGGGTGCTATGTGAGTAAAAGGCAGGACATGTACTTATGTGTTTTACATGTCCTGGTAATGAAAAACTCACCAATTCGTTTTCCACTACTGTGAGGCCTGCTCCTCTCATAGACTAATATTAAAACTGCCCTCATATACTGTAGATTCTGATCTGGAAGGAGTAGCCCGGGTATCATGTATTGTATTGCCAGAAAGGTAATAGAAAATCCTGCTTATTGGTGAAGCTGGATTTCTATTTTAGAAATGCCACTTTTAGAAAGTGGTCAGTTCTCTGCACTTTCCACCATCTGTGCAGTGCTACATTTTTGCTTGTTGTTTCCGGTGCGGAGCACCAGCACTTATTTTTCTGCCTCAAGCATTTACTGCGAGCAAAAGACACATGTGGAAAAGACAGAGCAAGAGAAAAATGAAAAAGTGCACAGTGGGAGAAAGCAGAAAGCTACAAGAATGAGCTGAAGGGTAAGGTAGTGGCTTTAAATTGATTGAAGAGGCGCAAGATGGCTTCAGGATTTATCTGCCTCAATATTCCATGTCCATACAATTAATTGCAGCAGTTGCATGTTTAAGAGGGGCTTTGGGCACCGGCAAATTTGTATATACAAATTAAGCACTGCATCTGTGCCTTACAGCCATGTCTCCAATCCACTTCTGGTCTGTGCTGGTTGACAGCTTCTCCTGTGCATTTCACTCAAACAGCTATCAACACAGGACACTCAGTCACATTTGCATTCATTTGCATACTGAATGGGTCTCCCTGGGCAGGAACAGTGGAAGGCTCTCTCTTTCATTTCAAAGGCCAGTTGCCTGCCCTCACACAAAGGTCTGATAACCCCCCATAGGGATCCTGGCAGATAGGACTGGGCTGAAAGGGGAACTTGTGCACTTAAAAACTACTCTTTTACGTTTCTCCCACTTCGAAGGCCCCACCAAATCAGACACTTATGGACCTACACCTGCACTCTGTCAGAGGAACTGCCTGGTTGCCCAAGGACTCATCTGGACTGCTTTTCTTAGTACTGCTGCCCTGCATGCTGCCCTGCTGCCTTGCTGGTCTCTGCCTTCCCCCAAAGTGCTCTCCAAGTGCTTGGCTTGACCTTGCCTCCTGTTCTGAAGTCTCAGGGACAGCAAAGACTTCATCTACTGACTTTTAGCTAGTTTTCTGACCGATGCACCAACACTGCACCAGCTGCTTCTGCAACTGGACGGAACCGATGCCTGCCCTCACCTACCTCACAGTGCAGGACCGATGCCTCATCTCCCCAGACGCAGCAAGGGACTGACACTGCACCGGCCGCAGTGGCGTCTCATCTCCCCAACTCTGTGCGATGTCTTTGTTTCTTTGTTTTCAAAAGATACCGTATCCAAGGGTCCGTGCAACTCTGTGACCAGTGCCTCTGGCGTCAGATGTTTGGGAGCGACTCTGTCAACTACACCGTGATGGCTCCAGCTGGATCAAGTGTGTTTGTGAAAGCTTTAGTGGAATTTAATCTTTAAAAATCATAACTTTGCTGGTGTACATTGGATTTTCATCATTTTTACCTTATTTTATTCAGATAAATATCATTTTCTTCTAACCCTGTGTGGTGTGTTCTGTGGTGTTTTCACTGTGTTACTTTATTTCCTTCTAAATTAAGCCTGCCTGCTCTGTGCCAAGCTACCAGATGGTGAGTACAGGATAATTTGGGTTGTGCAGTGACTTACTCTGACGAGGAATGTGTGTTCCCTACTTTGACAAAGGTGCATACCTCTTCCAACTAGAGGCCCGATTTCTAACAGATGCTCTAGTCTGTAAGGGGTTTTGTGTTACAATATGGTTGTAATAATATCAAAAACAATAATATCACTGTTAACTACCTTGGATGTAAATCTCAATCAAATTGATTGCTAATATTTTCAGCTGAAAAATATAGTAAGACCAAAATTATCTTTTACTTTTAGTATTTAAAAAAATAGCACTAGAATTAACCAACTATCTTATACAAAAATATAATATATAGCAATATCAAACATGAACCCAGAAATATGTGTCCAGAGATACTTGAAAACACAAGGCCTGAAATAATGAAGATGCCAAAGAATTCTCTGTGAGTTGCTGACTTTGCTACATTCCATAATGACCTGTTGTGAGTGCGCTTTTGTTCAAGACAACTCTTTTTGGCACTATATTTACACACACATATATATATATATATAAAATTATGCATAATGGTACATATATAAAACATTATGCATATGTGTAATTTTGCCTAATGCTTACACTTGAAGAAAATTGTATTCATTTCATTAATATCAGATTATTACCAGTTAAAATATATAATCCAAAAAGAAGAAAAACACTTGAAATAAAAATATGTATCTCAAAATATTGTGCCATATCCATTTATCCATTCACAACTCTGCTAATAATTGAAATACGCATTTTGTTAAATCTATATTTTTCCATGTATCACAAACAATAACAAAATAATTGTAAAATTCAAATGAGAACATAAAACATCAAAACAAAGTAAAACTTCAATTGGCAATTTACTATATTAATTGCAATCCTACAAAGATTGGAGGAATGCATAGATGGAGGGGAAAGGGCAGTCATATATACTAATGTAACTCCTGTCTCACAAACATTGAAGAAATTGCATCCATGAAGGGAGCCATATTTACTATTCTAACCTCAATCTTACAAATATGAGGGGAATGCAAAGTTTGCTTCATTAGCTACAGTCCAACAAGCATTGGGGAAAGTGCATACATTGGCTGGAGGTGAGAACTAGTATGCTAAGTCCTGTAAAACAATAGGTGATAAAAGTGAAAAATTGAGTCAGATATACTAATCTTTCTCCAGTCACAGAAACATTTAGGGAAATGCAGAAATCAATGGGGTAAAATTTACCATTCTAAATTCTGCCCAGGAAATATTAGGTAAAGTGTATTATTTTGGAGGCCAGGTAACTATTCCAACTCCAGTCTCAAAAAAGGGGGAAAAACATACATTTTGGAGATTGAGAGAGGGTGACATTTTCTATTCTCACTGCAGTCTAACAGAAATTGGGGAAGGTCAGTACATTTTAGGAAGATATTGTCTTCAGTCTAAAAAAGTAGAGAAAGTGCATAAATGAAGGGTTCAGATTAACTTTTTTTTAACTATAATACCACTAAAACTGGAAGAAGTGCTTTACTAAGGGGGTGTGATTTACTCTTTTAGCTCCAATCCCACTGACCCTGGGCAAAGCGCATTAATAAGGGGTTGAGATATGGTATTCCAGCTTCAGTCCTACAAACATTGGATAAAGTGCATAAACTGTAGGGAAGAAGCATACTATCCTAAACCCTGTCTCACATACTTTGGGGCAAGTACATAAAATGGGAGGGTGGGAAAGTTGACTTATATTTACTATTCTAATGCCAATGAAAATAGCATTGTGGAAAGTACTTGAACAAAGGGTATCATGTTTAATATTTTAACTCCATTTCCACTAACAGTGGGGATTATCCATAAATAAAGTGAGTGAGATATAATATTCTAGCTTGAGTCCTATAAACGTTAGTGTACTTTCATGAATTGGAGTGATACTCATTAGTCTAACTCCAGTCTAAAAAACAATGAGAAAAGTACATACAATTTTGCTGGGTGAGTCAGATTGTCCATTTTGAATCCAATCTAACAAACACTGTTTAAGGTGTCAAAATTACTGTTCTTTCAAAAAACGTGAATATTTCATTTCAATTTTTTTTTTTAATATAAAAATGTGTCATTGAGATATGCTGATCTTTTCTTTGAACACACAACCTAAATATATTAAAGAGAAATTTGAACTACAATCCTAAATATACAAAACGTTCAAAGTAATATGACACATACGGTAATTAAAAATATTTTTAAGTTTCCAAATTTAAACATCATAAAAGGTTCCTCAAAGTTGTAATATTTTAATAAAAGTTTGAAGAAAAATAATTAAAGAGCAACTCCCAGAAATAAAATATTAACACTAACCTAACATTAAATATTACCCACCAAACCACCCAATAAACACCTTAACATGTAAAATAAACACAAACTTTAAATTGTACAGCCCATAATACAAACACCTCAATATGAAAAGGAACACTGTGTTACATTTCTTCAATTGGAAATAAAAAATAAAAAAAAAACAACAACAAAAAATACCTTCAAATGAATTAATTAAAAACAATAGGCACTCAAATGAACTGTCCAAAAATTCACCCAGTTTTAAAACATAAATACTGCATGATTAAATTTGAACACTAAATATATGGTTTAATATTACCATAACCTTCAAACACTAACTACCTATGTTCCATACTTCAAAAATGTAAATGTCAAATAATGCAAACGTCTTCCAATAGAGGGTAGCAATGGTAAAGTGAATGCACCTTCTATAAGTGTCCAACAGTATCTGGTAGATTGGGCTTGTTTCAGTACAACTACCAATGGTGCTATGTGGATGACTACCCTACTACCCACAGGCAGAAATATGTATTCAGTAATACATGATAAATCTAAACATTACACGGACAGCACTCAGCTTGATTGAACAGTAGAAAGATGTAAGGTCAGATGAGTTTCGGACCAATCCGTCTTGTGTTTCAAAATCTTCTTTTATTGCAAAATCTCAGTCCAATTCATATTCCAATGCAATTCTTCATTACAGTTGTTTATATTTGCCAGCCAACATGTGTTTTGTCGCCAAGTGACTTTATCAAGGCTGCAAGGTATAAAAATGAGCATTTGTACATGAACCTAATGTACATGATATGCACTAGCAATATGTCATGTGACTACCAAGCAGAAAGATGGCATGTCTGCACCACGTGAAATATAGAATGTGATAAAAACAGATAGTGCGATGTGTGCAGCAAGTGAATGTGTAGATATCCACATTATGGAATATAACTTGCATACAAATAAGTAAAGATAGATAGCTATCAGAAAGGAAAACACCCATAGTGTGAACTTGAAAAAAGGAATTGTGATGTCCACCAATATTGTACGCGTGTCTTAGTGCACCAAGTCCACGTGATATACCCCAGGAAAAGGTAATAGTCTGAAATTCAAACTGCCATTTTGTCATATGGTCATGCCCATAGTCTACTTCCACTATACGTCAATTTGTGTGTGAGAGCAGTGTATTTGAAGAAGTGAGCCCAATAGATTATTCTGTATGCAAACCATACAAACCATGTACGGGTAAATATGTGGGTCCATATGGGCCCAACCTCCCCGTGATTTATATCCATGCCAATATGCAGATAAACACAAAATTCCTTTGCAAAGCACCCATGACCCTTAGTCCATGCAGTTAATCTACCACTGCCAATGTCAATATGTGAGTACACACACAAGTCATGGAGCATATTTATCTAATAGCATGCGCCCACCACAATGCACACATAAAACACATGTGTCAAGCATTGGAAGAGTATTCATGATAAGTGTCCACAGTAACTCTTAAAATAACGAATGTAATCTGCCCCAGCGGTAGATAGCCCACGTCAAATATGCTGCAATAGGTCTAGGGCAGCAGCCACAAACAATACATAGTGTACTCAAGTCATTCCAAACACACATGCATCGTCCATGTGAGTCCACATAGCCCACCCTCCCCGCAATGTATATCTATACCAGTAAAGAAGAGAAATATGAAGAGAGATATGAAATCCTTTCACAGAGTGCGTGTGCATGTAATTAGCAGTCAATCAATCACTGTCAACATGCAAACAATATTCTTAATTCTGGACTAGTGGTATGCCGTTCATTTATAAAATGCACGTGACTAGAAGTACACATAAGCCCTCATACCGCCGAAGCTGCGGGCGGCAGCACACCGTGCTGGCGGTATATCTGGCTCCTGATTTCGACATTTCCGCTGGGTAAGTGGATGGTAACGTTGTTGCTGGCCCAGCGGAAAAGTCACATCAACATTGCAGCCGGCTTGTAATAGCGCCAACGGCAATGCTCATGTGCAGCGGGTGCAGTAGCGCCTGTCACGCAAAATTCGGGCAGTGAAATGTGCAATGGGGCTGTGCCTGGGGGCCGTTGCACTGCCCATGCCAGGTGCATTGGCAGGCAGGGGCCCTCAGGGGCACCCCAAGTCCCCCTTACTGCCAGCTTTTCCATGGCGGTGTTTACTGCTGTGGACAGGCTGGCTGTTGGGGACTCATAATCCCCAGGGAAGCGGTGCTTGCCTGTGTTTGACTGTGCCACTCTTGTATGATGTCTTGTGTGCATGCTTGCATGTATGTGTGCATGGGATGGGTTGGGGAGAATGGGACTGGGAAGTAGTAGTTGGAAGGGGGATGGTAGGAACAGGGACAATGGCAGCCATCAGAGAGGAGGCCAGAGCCTGAATCAACCTCTGTTGCGCCACCAATCCACTGTGGATGCACTCCAGGAATACATTTGATTGCTGCATTTGGGATGCCAGCCCCTGGATGGCATTCACAATAGTTGACTGCCGTACATGGATGGAACTGAGGAGGTCAATAGCCTCCTCACTCAGGGCAGCAGGGCTCACTGGGTCAGGGCCTGAGGTGCCTAGGTTGAAGGAGATCCCCACCCTCCTAGGTGAGCGGGCACAGGCAACTCCATGAGGGGCTACTGGGAGGGGGTGCTGGTACAGGGGTGGTAGCTGTACCTGCAGCTGGGGTGGTCACAGAGGTGTCCGCCACCACCAGGGAGCTTCCATTGGAGGAAGAATTAGAGTCAGTGTGGTTACCTCCTGTCTCTGCCGTGGTGCTCCCCTCGTCCTCCGTACCACTGGTCCCCCCGGGGTAGTTGGACTCTGCCTCCAGGGTCCTGTGGGATGCAGCTCCCTCTGTCGCCAGTGCACCTGCTCCTCAGGATGACAGAAGGAGAAAGTGGGGGAGGGAGAGAAAGGGAGCACTTGTTCAACTACAGCACCTACAACACTATTGGCATACACATTACTGTCACACACAGGGATCAGGAATAAGCACTGCACATTGCACTGGCATTCAATTAGCTAGATGCCACAGCAAGATGAGGGCCAACCACTGCCAACTGCACCCCTCCTGGAACCCACAAAGCCCTGACTGACATGTAATGCAACCGAGCTAGGCCACCTGAATTTGCTAGACATCCATTACCCTTGAGCTGGATCATGATGCAAACTTTGACCTGGCATTAGGAGGCACCCACTAACTCACACCCACCACTCTGATCCCATGCCACCTACCAATTATTTTAGTAATGCTTACTGTACTCACCCCCTTGTGGCTGCTGTGATGCCCTCAAGCGCCCATCCTACTCTGGGTAGGCCACCGCCAACATGCCGGCCATCAGGGGGGTCAGGTACCGACAGGCACCCCTTTCCTGCAGTGGGTGCTCTGCCTGCTGTAGACCCCCAGGGTCCACATGTCCTTGGTGATGGCACACCACAATCCCTTCTTTTGATGGGCTCTGACCTGCAGAGGTAATACAGACAGGCGGACATCATTACTCATACAATCTAGCCTGTCACACATATGGCCCACAAATCCCATTTCCAACTCCATTGGCACACACATCGCCCAGCGCCCATCATGTACACTATCAACAGACATCCTCCCAAATGACACGATGCTTGCACACACATCTTCATGCAACCTTCCCACATGCATCGTGCCCACGGTGTACTCACCTGTTGGTCTGGAGGCCCATACAGCTGTCCATCTTGGGGTAGGACCTTGTCCGCCAAGCGCTCCAACTCCTCCGAAGTGAAGGAAGGGGCCTATTCCCCGGTCACACGGGCCATGGTAGGTTCCAGCCACAGGTCACAGGAGCACATGCAATGTAGGTATTCTCCTGTGGAAAGTCAGGAATCAGGTTAGGTTATAGACAGAAAATGGTGGTCACGTCCGCGGCGGTGTACACTGTCACCGCCGCCGCTGATCCCCATTGGCCACTGTACTCCATATAGCCCCATATTAGCCAATAAAGAATTGCAATGTGGTGCAAGGCCGCCTTCCACCAAGACACCCGTCGGTGGAGTTACCTCACTTCCACCCGTCCCTAAATACAGGACAGATCATCACCATTTCATGGTGGTGGACTACATACATCTCTTGATAACTGCGTCATTGCCGAAAATTGCACATACATTGCCATTCCCACTGTCCCATCACATTAATGCTGTGTGCACAATGAGGTGGTGGTTCCATTGTTCAAATTGTGATGGCCTAATCACTCTTTTGTCCCTTAGATGCCTCCCACTGCGGATGAATAGGATAAGGAGACAAACACCTGTGTACAGACCTCTTGTGGACTTGGCTAAGCTGGAGGACAGGCACATAATATTCACCTATAGACTGGACAGGGCCACAATCACAGAGCTGTGTGCCCAATTGGAGCCTAACCTGATGTCAGATATTCATCATACCACTGGGATCCCCCTTCTTGTGCAGGTTCTATCAGTGCTCCATTTCCTAGCAACTAGCTGTTTCCTAGTGACAGTGGGCTTGGCATCAGGAATGTCACAGCCAGTGTTCTCAATCGTGCTGGCAAGGGTATTGTCTGCCTTGGTAAAACACACGTGCAGCTATATTTCTTTCCCCCAGGTGGAAGATCTGGCCACTGTGAAGGCCGGATTCCATCCAATGGGACATATACCCAATATTATTGGGGCCATTGATGGTACACATATTGCATTTGTCCTCCCCCAGAATGAACAGGTGTTCAGGAATCGGAAGAGTTTCCACTCACTGAATGTGCAAATCGGCCTCCTGAGGGCCAGGTTCAGATGCTTACATCTGACAGGTGAATCCCAGTGCTACTCACCCGAGAAGGTCTGCCAGATAGAGGTGACATGCTGCATGTTGCAAACCTAGCCCTCAGATGACATGTGGCTTTTATGCAGGAGGAGGGGACTGGAGATGACCCTGAGGACAGTGAGGATGAGGAGGTAGAGGATGAGGGTGAGGACAACAGAACATTAGTTATACATTCTTTGCATCTCAACTTAGTGCCATCTATGGCTTGTCCTTTTACAAATGTTGGTGATATGACTACAGTGTCCTGATATGTTTACTGCAGACAGCCACAGGTCATTATTTGTATGCTATCACAGTGTTCAGATAATTTGCACTAGATGTGACTTTTCCCATAAATGAACATATTCAACACATAAAACGGTGTCACTCAAATTGTGTTCAAGGGTGTTTATTGTACTGCATATAATTGACAGAAAAATGCAATGGAATGGAATGATGGTAGAGGAAAGTCCAGGGTATTGTTCCAGTCTGTTTGTAGCAAACGTCCAGTGTTTAAGGGGCCATAGGAAGGGGAGAAAAGGCAGTTCAAAGTGGACAAGGTGACACAAGGGGGACAATCAGGAGAGTATCACTTCCAGTGGTATTGGTCTTGGCAAGTGTCTCTGGCTTCTGTTTGGATCACAGGGAACGTTTGCCGGGTTGTTCACCTTCTGCAGAGGGAGGGGTGCTAGTGGCTTGTGGGTCCTTTGGGGGGGCCTCCTGCCCACTAGCTGCAGCGTAGGTTGAGGGCTGGTCAATAGAATGCTAGTGGTAGGGGCCTGCTGCTGTGCTGTCCATTAACTCATGATGTTGGCCATGTCTGCCAGCACCCCTGCTATGGACATCATGGTGGTGTTGAGAGCCTGCAAGTCCTCCCTGATCTCCGGATGGTGTTCCTCCTGCAGCCACTTGTTCTCCTGCATGTTGTAAAGGATCTGGCCCATCGTGCCCTGGGATTGTTGCTAGGCCCCCAGGATACTGGTGAGTGCCTCCTGGAGAGTTGGTTCCCTGGGCCTGTCCTCCCCTGGCATACAGCAGTCTTCCCAGTGTCCATGTTGCCCTGTACCTGTGTCCCCTGAATGGTGTGCCCACTGCCACTGACCCCAGGTCCCTAATTGTCTTGGGTGTGAGCTGTGGACCGGGGTCCCTGTACAGGTGGGCACTTTGCTGATTGACGTGTCGTGGGGACAGAGGTATGGGGATGCTGGGTTGGTGCTGTGGTGTTGAATACTGATGGGGGAGGCTCTGTGGTGGACTGGGAGTGGGCTGGGGTGACCGACTGACCAGTGGCCCCTGATGGACCATGTAGTTCATCCAAATCCTGAAGTCCAGAGTTACTGTCATCACTGGGGGTATCTTCTGTTGGGGGACTGGTTAGTCGTGGCACCTCCTCTCGGCTGACATTGGCTGGGGCACCTGTGGGGATGTAAGTGATGTAGTATGCTTCATGTCTGTGACATATTGCACATCCCTAGCTTCCACCTCTATCGTTGCTGTTGCCCTATCACCTTTGTTTGTGTGTGGTGATGTATTGTGGGAGTGTTAGTTCTCCATGCAGGGATGGGAGGGCTGTCCATGCATTGGTATGGCATGAAGGGCGTGGCATTGGGGTTAGTCATATGTGTTGGTGCAGTGTGTGGGATGGAGGGATGTGGGATGGAGTGGAGTGATGGGAGTGAGGGTGTGAATTGGCATGCAGGTATGGGGGGGGATAAGTAGTAAATGTTGACTCACCAGTGTCCAGTCCTCTGGCAACTCCAGTGAGTCCCTCAGGATGCAGTAATGCCAAGACTTGCTCCTCCCATGCTGTGAGCTGTGGGGGAGGAGGCAGGGTCCAGAGCAAGTCCTCTGTATGGCGAGCTGATGCCTTGCTGCCACGGTCGTGCAACCTCTTCCTGATGTCGTCCCTTGTTCTTAGATGCTGTCCCATGGCGTTCACCCTGTCCATGATCCTCCACTATAGCTCCATCTTCCTGGCAATGGATATTTGCTGTACCTGTGCTCCAAACAGCTGTGACTCTACCCTGGCTATATCCTCCACCATGACCCGTTCGCATACACACCACAACCACTCACTGGGACTTACATTGCGCAGTATGGACCCCAGTGACAAACTATTGCCTCGGCACTTCAGCAGGAAGGAACCCAAACACTACTATCTGCATATTTACTGGAAACAACTAAGCCCTGTCTGCCATGGTATGCTAGCTACCTAGCAATACCAATAATGCATACCACCCAATATAACTAAGCAGGACCACATGGGAATGGCTAAACTGGCATATTGCTGCATCCACTGCATCCACTGACTAGAACCTTGCACCCAAATCCCATGCCAGGCAACAAAAATATGAATGCCATACACTCTGTACTCACCCCCTTGTGGCTGTTGTAATGCCCCCAAGTGCCCATCTAGCTCTGGATAGGCCACTGCCAATATGCAGGCCTTTAGGGCCGTCAGGCTTCGACAGGCACCCCTTCCTCGTTGGGAGGCCATCCCCAGCTGGGCCTCTGTGGTCTTCCGTGCCCAGCATCTCAGGTCCTCCCACCATTTCCAACAGTGGGTGCTCCGCCTGCTGTAGACCCCCAGGGTCTGCACATCCTTGGCGATGGCACGCCATATCCTCTTTTTCTGATGGGCGCTAACCTGCAGAGAAATACACATAGGAAAAGGTATCAGTCAGTTTCCTCAATCTTCCATCTTTAATGGAGAGTTGGTGCACATGAACTACCTCTTTCTAAATGTTCTAGTTTTTCTCTATTGCTTTTAGCAATTTCACATCCTTAATCTCTTGTTCCAAAATTGTTAGATCCGCTGGGACTTTGTCTTGCTTCCTCTCAGCATGTTTGATGGTCGTATCTTCACATTTTCTTGTAAATTTGATGATATTAGTATTAATGTACAGTCTAAGACTGTTAAGGTTAACATATACGCCTCCAACAGCGTGATTAATATTTCCAGCATCTCTAGTGGGGGGACTGATCTTCAAGAGGAGGGCATTACCAACACAGCAAACACATATGGGGAGAACAGTTCTTCTTTTTTATTAGAACCGGAGAGATACAGAAATACAATTCGAACGCAAAACCAGGAGGGGAGGAAAACACAAAAGACTCAGACAAAAGGGAGGGAATAATCACAAGATCGGTTTTACGTAGCGAAAGAACATGATTGCGGTTCCCAAATTTTATCTGCCACCATTACAGAATCTATGAACAATATGAATGCTAATCTCTCCAATGTTACAATGTCTGATGATTAGATAAATGTGTTAAGTAAAGGCCTGGGTTTTTGTTCTACTTCCAGACCAAACTATACGGACATACATATAGACCTTTTTAAATTTGTTAGATGTTTGAAGCTACAAAAACATTTTATGGACAAACCTGTTTGTACAGATGAGATTATGGCCCTCATTACAACCCTGGTGGTCCAAGACCGCCAGGGCTGTTCCGGAGGCTGGCGGTGCTTCCCAGGGCATTCCGACCCCAGCAGAAGCACCGCGGTCACGAAATCCGGTTGTAATCCGCCAGGGCAGCGCTGCTTGCACCGCCAGGAAAAGGCTGGCCGTACGGGGAGCCGCGGGCACCCTGGGGCCCCGTGCAGCTTTTCACTGTCTGCTATGGAAGCTCCCTGGTGGCGGCGGACCCCTCTGGGACCACCCCAGCTACAATATCTTCCGCCACACCCTGTACCAGCACCACCCTCCCAGTAGCCCCCCACCAGTTGCCCATGCCCGCTCACCCAGGAGGGTGGGCGTCTCCTTCGCCCCAGGCACCTCAGACCCTGCCGCAGTCAGCCCTGCTGCCCTCAGTGAAGAGGCTAAGGACCTCCTGAGATCCATCTCTGTAGGGCAGTCAACCATAGTGAATGCCATCCAGGGGCTAGCATCCCAAATGCAGCAATGTAATGCCTTCCTGGAGGGCATTCACAGTGGCTTGGCGACCCTACAGATATCGTTTCAGGCTCTAGCCTTCTCTCTGAAGGTAGCCAGTGTCCCTGTTTCTTCCGTCCCCCCTCCAACTACCTCTTCCCGTTCCCATATCCTCTCCCACAACACATCCCACACACACATTCTGACAAGTATGCACCCAAAACAACAGACTGGACTCACACAGGCAAACACAGGCAATACACTTCACTCCACAAGCACACACACAGCCAACATACAGATGCACATCCAACAACAGCCACTACCTCCAGTCTCCCCATCCTCCTCCTCCCTCACAGTCACATCAGCACTCACACCTGCATGCAGTGCATCAACAGTCCCAGATCCTGCCACCTGTACAGCCTTGCCCACAGTCACAACAGCAGACATGCAGACATGCACCCCACACCCCACACACCACATGCGCAATCATCACCACCTCATGCAGCACACCCACCTCACTTGCAGACACCACCAAAACATACATCCACACGTCCTATTTGTCTTCCCCCACCCTGTCTGGCCCCCCTCCAAAGACACATAAACGCTCCCACTCAGACACCCAACAGCCATCCACCTCACACATACACACACTGTCCATGCACCTGCACCCAAGTCCGGCACACCTCCTCCTCCTACTACCACTTCCTCTACCCCCACTCCGATTCCTCCTCCCATACCCCACCCTACTGGTCCTAAGAAGCTTTTCCTTTCCCACCTTGACCTCTTCTCTACCCCACTACCCTTCTTGCCCGTAAGAGGAAAGTCCCCTCCCCACAGCCCAGTCCCTCCACCTCTAATTCACTCTTGTTCATCCCCCTAAAGGTTCCCCCGCCACTAAGGGGAACAAGAGTGGCACTCTGCCCCATCCCAATGCCACTCCTCTGCCCCCTACCCAAGAGGGCAAGGACCCACCCCCCCTCCCAAACCCAAGCCCAAGGACCCCCTCCCAAGAAACCCCCTAATGCCCCCCACCCTCCCCTTGCCCCCTGAGGTGCCTGCCTGCCATCTCCATGATGCCCCTGCACAATGGAGTACCCAGGTTGTCAGGATTCAAGTTGGGCCTTGGACGTTGCCCTGTGCCCATTTGCAAACTTTGGACTGCCCAATGGCCCTGCCTGTAAATATGTTCATATTGATTTATTTAAAATTGGGCTTGTTATCCAACATGATTACAGTAGTTAGACCAGAGGTATGTGTCCTAGCTTTCTTTTTCCTGGGTTCGGTTGCTGTTGGTTTACTTTGCAGATTGTTCTGGGTGTGTGGTGTATGTGTATGGTGTGTGTTGTGTATGTCACACTCCTCTACCTCCCTTGTGTGCTAGGCGGCTGTACTCACCGTCGTCATCTTCGTCAGAGTTTGTGCTCCTGGATGGCCATGGCCTGGTACAGTATTGGGAAGACTTCCAGTTCTGCTTCCATGAAGGCCGCTGACTCCTCTGTTTCCCTGGAGGTGAGAGTCTCCTTTTATTTGATGTGTTCCCGCCAGGCTTTTGTTAGTGGTGCCAAGGCCCCGGAAATCCTGGCGGTCTGCTATGTCATAATATGGTGGGCGGATCCTTGTCTCCCTCCTAGCTGTAGGTGCTACCGCTGTGATCAGTGGTCGTACACACTGGCGGTTGGGGTGATACATTTGCTGACTGTGAGAGTGATCACCGCCATAGTCATAATTTGATGTTCATTACCTCCAGCCTGGCGACGGTACTACTGCCATTGCGGGTGTGGCAGTCACCTGACCACCAATGTGATAATGAGGGCCTATGTCTTTTGCTTGAATATACCGGACCGGCATACCTGTATTGACAATTTTGTAAACTGATACTTAGTATATATTAATAGCCAATGAAGTGGACCATGTTTATTTGGATATATTTATATGTATATCCAACACATTCCATCACATTTCTTTCCTTGATTGAGTCGATACTTTGAAACAATGTAACCCTTCCCCCCTCCCGTCCTCTCCCCCTTCCTGTCCTTCCCCCCCGCCCTACTCACCCCACCCGCTTCTTTCTTGAGGTGCATCAACCAAAATATACCTATGTGAATACATTTCTAGGACTGACATGTACACACTACCTAACAATTTTGGGATCTCACAGGTGGGTAACTTTTCGCAATTGACTAATGTCACAGTATGCATGTATCGCTTGCTACACACCTCTTATGGCACCTTTGCAATTCTAGCATGCTCCTGATTCTGTCTTCCATATTAGGATGGGGGCAGTTTACTAGTTTATTCCTACAGACATTTGGGTACTAATCCTCCATTCTAAGATGGTCGCCACTACAGGTGTTTCATTTGCACTGCTTCTACTTTGATGTAGGTTCAATTTAAACACGCACGGGAACCAGTTCACAAATGATTCCCGATAACTTGTGGGAGGACTCTCAACGGCTGGGGACAGGGTGAGACACAACTTGGTATGTGTGCACACTTTGTGCACAATACTGTTTTAGTAGTCTAGTAACTTTGTGTACTACTAGTCATGTGCACTTTATAAATGGACAGCATACCACTAGTCTGGAATTACGAATACTGTTTGCATGTTAACGTTGATGGTGATTGATTGACTTTGTGTGCTGATAGTTACATGCACTCTGTGAAGGCATTTCATGTCTCTCTTTATATCTCTCTACTTTATTTGTATAGATATACATTGCAGGGAGGGTTGGGCTATGCGGACTCACATGGACGACACATGTATGTCTGGAATGAGTTAAGTCCACTGTGTATTGATTGTGGCTGCTGCCCTAGACCTATTGCAAAGTATTTAATGGGGTCTATCTACCACTAGTGCAGATTACTACTAAAGAGATGTAACTCCAGGTTCTGATACATTGGTGGCTTTAAGAGTTACTGTGGGCACTTCTCATGAATGGACTTCCAATGTTTGACACAAGTGTTTTATTTGTGCATTGTGGTGGGCGCATGCTGTTAGATAAATGCAATCCATGACTCATGTGTTTACTCACATATTGGCATTGGCAGCGGTAGACTAACTGCATGTACTACCGGTTACAGGCGCTTTGCAAAGGAATTTTGTGTTTATCTGCATATTTGCATGGACATAAATCATGGGGAGGTCGGGCACATACAGACCTACATATTTACCCATATGCAGTTTGCGCATTATGAGTTCGCTGTGCATTAATTGTGGCCACCACTTCAGATTTATTATGGCTGATTCAACAGGGTCTCTTTATTATTGGCTCAGATTACTGCTGGGTCATAACATTTCCATTTTGGCTTATATTTCACATTTCTTCACCAACAGATCACTGGGTTTATCACGGCCCATGCGAAATAATTCTGAAAATATCTCTGAAGATATCAATTTTCAATGATGATTAATACTGAATAATCTATTGAACTCACTTATTGGACTACACTGCTCTCATGCACAAATTGACATATAGAGGAACTAGAATATGGGCATTACCATATGACTAATTGGTCATTTAAAGACCTGCTGGTTAGTAATATATAACAGACTATTATCTTTTCCTGGGGTATATCACAGGGACTTGGTGCACTAAGACACGCGTACAATATTGGTGGACATCACAATTCCTTTTTTTTAAGTTGACACTATGGGTTTTTTCCATTCTGATATCTATCTATCTTTACTTGTTTCTATGCAAGTTATATTTCATAAGGTGGATATCTACACATTCACTTGGTTCACACATCACACTATCTGTTTACAACACGTTCTATATTACACTTGGTGCAGGTATGCCACCATTCTGCTTGGTAGTCACATGACATATTGCCCGTGCATATCGTGTACACTAGGTTTATGTGCATATGTTCATTTTTATACCTTGCAGCCCTGATAAAGTCACTTGGTGAAGAAACACGTGTTGGCTGTTGAGTATGAACAACTGTAATGAAGAATTGTATTGGAATATGAGTTGGACTGAGATTTTACAATAAAAGAAGACGTTGAAACACAAGACGGATTGGTTCGAAATTCATATGACCTTAAAACTTTCTACTGTTCGATCAAACTGAGTGCTGTGGTTGCAATGTTAAAAATGCCATTTGTTCACCCCAAAAAATTAGTCCAATTTTTAAGCACATATTTGAAATTGTATTGAAACATAAAAAGGATTAATTTTATTATATATACAAATTATGTGTTAATACATTCTAAATAAAACACTTCTGTAAGTGTGAAATACTTAATGAAACATGTCACAGTTCAAGTACAGGAACACCTGGAATTCACAAATCCTGGACAACCAGAAATAAGGTTTTCACTCATCTGAGACATCCCAAAACCATTCTCATCTATTCCTTTCACTCATACAGTTCTTTTGCTTCAATTTCAAGGAACTGAACGTGATACAAGTCAAACACGGACCAGCCTTTTAATAATCTGTGGCATGGCAAATTGACAAAAATGATTGATTTTGGGTGTGCATGGATCTGATGGTGAAATATAGAGTTTTGAACTGATGTAATCGTTGCTCTGAGACTGGGGAGAACTTTGCAAAAGTAATTTTCTCTGTTACTAAATCACCAATTTGTGCATGATGGAAGGAGAAACAGGTGTAATTGGCCAAAATGTGGTGGTTTAGTAGTTCAATAAAAACATGATGTCGCTGCAAATGCATGAAGGTTGGGGCAAATGGGAAAATTACGAGGGTGGTCCTCTCCAGATAGATACAAAAGAGCTCCTTGGATAGAATCTCTGCTTTAAGAATCCAAGTCTGATATTTATTTCTACTCCAGTTTGTTCTTTCCCTTCATAGATGTAATCATCAACATATGTCCTACTTCCTCCTTTACAGACCATGTTACCAATTCCCTAGTTAATGTATTCTAAGGTTACAGTACAAATCAATAGTAAGAATAACTACGCAAATGATATTACATACATTAGAGTCAGCAAAAAAAGACATCAAATGTTATTACATGTATTGAACTTCATTAGTGAGGACCCTAAATAATATCAGATTAGATTAGCATGTTTGGGCATTTAGTCAACACAAATTTGGAAAAACATCTACCTACGGCTCTATCAAGATAGCGGTTGGTACCTAGAAACAAAAAAATAGACATGGCAAACAATATCACAGTCAGAATACCTATCCTCAGTTTGGATCATCAAGGGTAACAGTCTTCGTCACCAGGACATCAGATTGACCAGTTAGGCATCAGGATTCAGCATTAAAGTTCAGAAAAGGCAAAATCTCTTTAAGCAGTAAAGTTAAGCATGTCTCTTCTCAAGACGTTCAAGAAAATAATGACCTTACGGCAAGATACAAAATGGGCAAAAGGTGTCTTCTTCTCAGTGCAATCTGGCTAAGTTAGATTTCCTAAAACTACTTCCCTTTTGGTCAGGGGATCGCATGTTTACATTTAATCCAATGAAACTAAACCCTCAAATCTACAATTCTTCTAGTACATGGTTCACATGCCGATGATTGTCTCTTCCGTTCTTGTCATTGGGCTCATTGGGTAAAAATATTGTTGCAGCTTATACTCCAGTCAGTATGTTCATTGTTCTCTCCTGAGAAAGTCAGTCTTACACACATTACTTTAAACAATGTTGCATTAGCTAGTACATCATCTCCTAGCAAGCAGTTCTCACAAGAAAGACTTTTAGCTATGAGCATTTGGTCAGCACAGTGGAAAATCACAATTTAATTCTTCTAAGCATCCATTTTATAGAACGCCTAAGCAATGCAGCTTGACATGAGGCCGTGCAACTAGGCCAAGACCTTGCTAAGTTAAGGACTCACAATTAATGAAGCTAATACATAATACATAACCCTCAATATGACATTTAACTACCTTAATCAAACATATGCTCATCAATTTGTATTAATAAACCATTGATAAGTACACTTCATGAACACTAGTGGCCACACTGGTGAGCGTACATTTAAATGTGTGCATTATGTTTTTTCTACATTATTATACTTTCTATGCAATTGCAACACTCAGGATACATGAATAATCATAAATAATATCATTAAAGCTTCTGCGTTAACAGATGCTACATTTTTATTAAAAAATAAATAAAAAAATTCCCCTCCATGTACAATGGGACACCATGGCCCTGTGCATTCAAAGCATAATTCAATAGGCATAGCAACAATGGTAATCAATGTCAGAGCATTGCATATTTCAGGAACATAAGATATAATCATCATGACAAGGCCACCATTCCCTTCCATCCCACCCATCTGACAGTCAGTATCTTTATGATTGCCCAATGCTCTCATGAAGCCCTAGTAATTTTCATGTTCTTGGTCTGTCTAGGCTTGGCTACAGATGTTTCCATCGTCCCTCTGTAAAAACTTTCCTTACTTTAATTTGTTTTTTGGGACACCACTCGCCATGTATATAGGTTTTTCCAAACAGGGAGATGCTACATTGCGTTGCTACCACTACATTAGGAGTGTCATTACACCTCAAGAGCCATTAGATTGCAGGAATGATTTGTCACTTAGTTCACACACACAAAACATGCACACACACACACACACACACACACACGTACACATAAAGAAAATGGGAGGAGAAGGAGAGTTGTGCATCATTAAACAAAGCATAGAAATAGAACATTCACATTCGTTGGAAAGTCCTCTTATTGGAAAGAGTTAAGACTAGAGTTCTAGGACACCACACAGAGGCTAGCAGAGCTCATCCCAATTTCTTTAATTCCTAAATTCAAACAAGAATTTCAACAGAAAGAGCAGAAAAGGAAGCCTTACCTGATCCATGCATTACAAACAGGAGAATGTATGAAGATGTCAGTAGCATTTTTTTAAGTTAAGGAACAACACCACAAGTGGGGTGGGTGAAGTGGGAGCTGGGTAATGCCTTGAGTTTCAAATGCATATTTGCCTCCCCATTTCTTCCCATTTCTCTCTGTTTCCTTTCCAGTGTCGCCTCCAGCAAATTGAAGAAAAATAATTGTCTCACCACGTTGAGAGATGAAACTATCTTATTATAGTTATAGGAACGGAGGTCTATGGCCTGAAGCTAGAATCATAATTTTGCATTACTTCTTGACCTGTGCACAGTATTCGGCACTGCCATTCCTAAGCTCTTATCTATATTTACTAAAGGAACTTCCAGGCTAATCCACAATCTTCCATAATATTAGTAATATCCAACGTCTGTAAAGCTCCCCTCGTGACCTTTCTCACCAACCACCATGCAGATTTCTATCTGTATGCTGCTGATTCAACACTGAAAATCTCTGGACTGATCAAGCAGAACATCCAATTTACTGCCTTATACAGGTATGTGAACTCTTTCCTAATGGATCAAACACAAAGACCCTGCTGTTAAGCTGTGCTGCATTTGTTTGACCACCATCCAGCATGGGCAGGCCCTTACATTTATGCCTTTTTAGTTTGATCCATAATCCGGGGGTCGTGTGTGATTCAAATATGGAATTCAGCAAATACATCAATGTAACCAAAACATGGTTCACCACCTTTGTTTCCTTTGTAGAATTCATCCATTACTGGCTGTATTCCAGGAGGATACTAACATCCCGGCAGGGTTCTCTTCTTTAACTGATTATTGTAATGAATTCTATTGAGGTCTCGATCTAGGAAAAATCTGAAAACGGTTTTCATCTACCATTCTACTCGCCTGCCTATCAATCAAACAGAGGATAGAATTCACTGACATTTGTCTCGTCCGCAGTGCCGGTGCATCTATCCAAATGGCTGCTTCCATTCCTACTGACGAGCTATCTAGGCCTGCCCTTTCAGAAATGTATTCCACCGCACCCAATGAGAAACGCATTATGAGGGAAGTTGTCTGAACTCACATAGCTCCCTTTAGAACGTCTAAACTATGCCTATCCGCTCTAGGAGGACTTTAGACAGTTCAGGAAAGACCTGAAGATTTGTCTTTAGTAAGTGAAGGGCATCAAAATGGTGTTTTGGACGCGTTTCTGTTTAATTTTAATCAACTGGCTCCGGAAGGTAGAAAGGTGAGCTTATAACACGCCACACATATACTTACTATGTGAGTTATAGATATAGAAATGTGCTTCCCACTCATTGACCAACATTATTAGTGACGCACTTACTTTGATTAAACAGCACTACATGGCAATAGGTCATTGCCGTAATTTGCAGGCTGTGGATGACACTGTGAAACTGCTGTAGACATAGGTTTTCTGCAAAATCACTCATCAGTTAGCTTGATTAAATGCACATTCTTCAACATTTCTCATTAAGTCGCTTTCACAGACTAACTGGAACAATATATAATAGTCAATTATGATATGTGTGGCATCCAGAGTACACTGAATAATGCACTTGTCCCATGTTGAAAAAAAAATGGATTTCCATGAAGATATTTTGTTGCGATGGCATAAATTCTCTTATTTAATTGGAATGCAGCTCTGAAAATGTAGTGTACATATCTATTGTCACAGAAAGCCTCCTGACCACTTTTCTCTGCAAAGCTTAAAATGTGTGTAGATTAATAGCGAAGCGATTACTATACACATTATTATTGAAATATATTGTTAGTCCACCCGAAGATAGTAGACACATCAAATACTATTTAGTTTCTTAAAATAACATCTGGTCTTTAAAGTGTGTACGCACTATGGAAACTGTAATAACAGCTCCTATGTAAAAGCCCGTGTTGTGAATCTTTGACCTCAACGGTGAAAAGATTGACAAAATCTGTGTACAAAATCTGAATCTGTAATTCCACTAGAGGCCAGCCTTGGCTCTGCCCCTGCCATCCTTCAGGATTTCATGCAAAGTCTCCAAGCGAAATACACTATGGGCCTCATTACGAGTTTGGCGGTCTTAGGACCCCAGTACTACTGCTACCGCCAACAGGCTGGCAGAGAAGACCACCAAATTATGACCATGGCGATAGTCACAACAGAATACAGCCAAACCACTGCTCGCACTGCCAGTGCGGGCAGGCCGCACAGGGTGATGGTAGCCACCTGCAGACCGGCGGAGACCATGCTCCTGTAGGACAGATTACAACACTGCACACTGTCAAGGTTTCCGCCACGGTCGCACCACCATGGAAACTCAGCCGGAAACCAACTGTATAAAAGGAGACACTCACCTTCAGGAAACCGTAGTTGTCCGGAGCCACCATGGAACCTGAACTACACGGCTTCCAGCTGCTCCTGCTCGCCCAACGACTTCAGAACCAGCGAGGATGACAACAGCAACCATGAGTACACTCACTTACCTGTCACTGTTGTAAAATTTCAAAGTACTTATGCGAACACAACATACACATCGGGAACGGATGGCTAGGACAACACACACCCATAACCTCACACTGACACGCACATTCACAAACAGCCACATACACACCCGCACATACATAGTGTACACACTACGGCCATCGCGCACACACACACACACACACACACACACACACACACACACACATGTAAAAAGCACACACTTACCCCCAGATACACAGCACTGGCACTGTCACACACAACAACACACAAGACCATCCAAAGAACACTACTACAACGCAATCGCAAAACCAGCAAATCGTTGGCAATCATCCATAATAGACACTACCCCTTGGCAAATCATACATATAACACTAAGTACCACCACCAGGGAACAAACACACACTATCACACAACCATACATTGCAGCGTTCGACATACCCTGCAAACACACATCACAATGTATCTGACATACCATTCTCCACACACACTCATGCACACAGTCCAAGCACAAAGGCACACAACACTGCAACTAACACGTCAACACAAATACTACTCAATACTATGTCCCCAGCGTACACATGCCCATCACACAACACACACCCCTCACTGGGGGACAAATGCTTTGCACACGACATCACATGCTGCTTAGACAAAACAGGTTGCACAACCAACATTGACACACAAATACTCACACACAAACAATGTCAGCCAAGAACGAATCTGCCCTAAGAGAAGAAATGCTGGACAAATATTTAGGCCCTGATTATTAACACAGCGGTCCGTACCGCGGCGCTGACGATGGTGGTAAAAACCATCAACAGAGGAGCGGTCTGGAACTTCAAACAATGAACCAAACGAAACACAGGCATCCAGAAAACCACCCACCGCCAGTAGAGGAGTGCCGCCGACGACAGTGGAGTCCGTCCACAGGCTGACAGAAAGTCCCAAACCACCCATCACATTATGAACCACTAGTCCGCCGCCAGTTCCGGGGCGGGAAACACCGCCATGCAAAGCCAGGCAGAAATGAACCAAATCCAATGAAATACTCATCGGAGGCCCACACAACGCACCGAAGCAGACATGTAAAGAGAACTGCAGATCATGCCAGCCCTGCTCCTTGCCATATACCTCCACAACCGAGATCCCCGACGAAGACGACGACGGTAAGTACCGCAACCTATGAAACATGGGAGTAAAGGGCACAGTTACATACCCACCCACTCTACCCACCCTGAAACGCCCCACAAACCTTCACAGCAGCACAAGTCATACACCCCACAGCAAGAGGTACTTACCCGACACAAATCAAATCCAACTTGACCATAGTACATACAAATTCTCCACAAACAATGAAACAAAAGACCAGGGTTTAACAGTGTGCCTCCTAAACACAGGCCACACAGAAATATTTTATTAAAGCTTACAGAGCTAACTACTTCAAACAAGGCCAATGGCCAGTCTGTTGCGCTTCAACTGCCATCGGCCACAACGGACCCAACCTGACTCCCAAAAGTGAACGGTACTCCACCTAATGGGGCAACAAAGGGGCATCCAGGCACCTCACGGAACGGGGGGAGGGGATGATGGGGGTGGTGATTTGCAACTGGGGTGGGGCTTGGACTTGCGCTTGGAAAGTGGAGGGAGTGTGGGTTTGCCTTTTGATGGTGGAAGGTGTTTCGAGCGGGTGGAGCCAGATGGACTTGGCTCTGCATGGGCCTTCTTTTTCTCTGGGGAAGGGGCACAGGAATGTGAATGGCGGACAGGGGTGGGCTGTGAAGTAGAAAGAGTGGAAAGGGCAAGGAGGTGTGCATGCTTAGGGATAAGACAGGGTGGGCCAGTGGGTTGGAAGAGGTCGGCACGGGAGAGGAAACGTTTTTTCAGTGCAATTGGGGCGGTCCTGGATGAGGGCGTGGGAGTGGAGGCAGAGGCAGTGGATGTATGTGGTGTAGGGGTGCGTGTAGTGGGTGCAGGTGACTGGACAGTATGCTGTGGTGTGGTGGATGTGTGATGGGTGGGTGTCTTGGTGTGTCTGTGTGTTTTTGGAGTAGAGGGGGTGGACACAGTGGGAGAAGACAGGCTGACATTGTGGATGTATGTTGTGTGGGTGTCTGCAAGTCTGGTGAGTGTGCTGCATGTGCCAACTACAGTAGTTGGGGTGAGTGCATGTGTGGTGTCTGGGGTGCATGTATGGATGTCTGCTATTGTGGTGAGTGCAGTAAGAGGAGCAGCAACATTGACTGAAGGTGCAGTGCATGAGGGTGTGGATGTAGGGGGGACAGACAGGGAGGCAGAAGAGGTGGGCACACTGGGGGAAGTGGATGTTGTGTGTGCATGTGTTTTTTGGCTGTGTGAATACTTATGGTGGGAGGTGTGGTGCTTTTGTTTAGAAGTGTGCTTCTTGTGTGTTGATGTGCTTGACTGCGTGACAGATTGTGTGCTTTGGATGGGTGAAAGGAGTGGGGTGCTGGAAGGGATAGACGAGGATGGAGGGGGGATGGAATGTCCAGGGAAACTGTCTGCCATCCGAGAGGAGGCCAGAGCCTGAAAACATCTCTGTAGGGCAGACACAGCACCGTGAATGCCATCCAGATAGGCACTTGTCTGCTGCCCCTCTGATGGTAGCCCCTGGATGGCATTAACAATGGTTGTCTGCCATACAGAGATGGTTCTCAGGAGGTCAATAGCCTTCTCTGTGAGGGCAGCAGAGCTGACTGGGGCAGGGGAGGAGATGCCTGGGGCAAAGGAGATGCCCACCTTTCTGGGTGAGCGGGCACAGGCAACTTGGTGGGGAGCAGTAGGGAGGGCGGTGATGGAATGGGGGTGGCGGAAGATGGCACTGTAGTGGTGTGGACACTAGGGTTCACCACTGCTGGGGAGCCCCCATCGGAGGCGGTCTCGGAGCCACTACCTCCAGTGGTAGTTGCCTCCCCCGTGGTACTCCACTCGCCCTCTCAACCACTGGTCCCCTTGGCGTCGGATGTCTCTGCCTCCGAGGATCCTTGGGCTGCTGCATCCCCACTTGCTGGTGCCTCAGCTCCCTCGCCAGATGTTTCTACTGTACAAAACCAACACAAGAGACCAGGAATGGGGAGACAAAACAGGAGAGACACTTGTAAATAGCTGAATAGAGGTAGATAGTGGCCATACATACACCCACCCAGAAGACACACCCAACAGGCAGCACTGTTCACTATGCCATGCCCTTGACTACTGACCAGAACACTGCTCTACACCCATCCCCTGAACTACCTAAGGAAGCGACGTGTGGGATACCTGACAAAGACACCCCTACACCCTTTGGGGACCATCATGTACATGGACACCAGTCAGAGTCCCTGTCTCTAAGCAGCATGAACCCTAATGTACACACAGACATCCTTCCAGACTGAAGTTTGTGACATGAATACTCACCCCCTTTTGACTGCTTTGCAGCCTTCAAGCACCCATCCAGGTCGGGGTACTCCACCATCAGGAAACGTTGCAAGAGGGGGTCAGTGCCCGATGGGCAACCCTTCCACATTGAGAGGACTTCCCCAGCTGGGCCTCACAGATCTTATGCGCCCAACGCCACAGATCCTTCCACCTCTTTCTGCAGTGGGTGCTCCACCAGTTGTAGACCCCCGGTCCGCACCTCCTTGGTGATGGCATGCCAAAGTGCCCTCTTCTGGTGGGCGCTGACCTAAAAGGGTGACACAGAAATGGAACACAGAGGTCAGGCACTTGCAAGATAGGTACAGCTGGCTATTCGTCCACTATGGGACGGACAGTACTGTCAGACTTACAGGCCACACGCATGCAGCATGTCATGCACCACGGCCCATGCAGGCTCAAAGGTTTCCTTACAACACCATCACCCAAACAGTGCACCCCAAACCCAGACTCACCTGTACCTCTGGCCGTCAGTAGAGATTTGCGTACAGGGGCAGGACCCCGTCCACTAGCCTCTCCAGTTCCTCCTGGATGAAGGCCAGGGCCCTTTCCGCTGCAACACGAGCCACATCGATGACCAGAGGCAGGACACAGCAGTACACACAGTGGAGTACCTGTCTGCACGAGATCAGGGAGTCAAGTGAAGTATAGATGACGAATTTGCATACGTACAGCGGCGGTGTGCACCATCACCGCCTGCGGCAATCATGATATGCCACGATTCCCCATTGGCATCCTTGTTAACTAATGACGGTACGTACGGTGGTAAACACTGCCTTACGCTGTTAGGTTAACCGCTAGCGGTATGAGGTCACTTCCACAACGACAGGCCTGGATTACAGTGGGCAGACATTTTGGCAGTAACTACGTATCTATCAATAAAATTGTGCACAATGCAGGCTCTACTAGCCACATGAAGCACCTATGCATGTGACCATTTCGTAATATAACACACATGAAAAACACTGTTCCCTCATTTAGGTGTAGCTGTAGATCTGTCAAGAAGCTGTTACTGTTGAGTCACTACATTGAAATATACAGTGCACAATTGATGACAATGTGTGCCTATGTATGTGTGTTCATCACATCTTTTTGATATCCGTCGTAGATACCGACCCTTGTGGCGAGGAAGGGCACTATCGGTGTACACATCACTTGTGGATATGAGGGCCATGGTGGAGCGTCAGATCATAATCAATTACAGACTGATATGTGCAACAATTCAGGAACTTTGGGCCAGATGTATCATCACAGCCCTTTGCGATTCGGAAATAGCGATTTTTAAGAAATTGCTATTTCCGACTCGCAAAGTGCCAGGTATCACATTTGCGATTCGGTAATAGCGATTTCTTAAAAATCGCAAATGCTATTACCGAATCGCAAATTGCGATACCGGGCCCATTCGCAGCTATGGGCCTGTTGGCCCATATCTGCAAATTATTTGCATTTCCAAAATTGCGATTTCTGTGCCAGGAATCGCAATTTAGGAAATGCAACACCCCAGGGTGCTGGGGGGCTAAGGCCCCCTCTGCTGCACCCCAGAAAATGTTTGGGGGACATGTAAGGTGCACACATGCCAAAAGGGCATGTGTGCTTTACACGTACAATTTAAAAATGCATTTTAAATGCATTTTTAAATTTTGCACATGATTACCACCAAGTTCAACTTGGTGGTAATTAGCGATTCCTAAATGCCAAAATTGCATTTAGGAATTGCTTCATACGTGTGCCAAGAAATCGCAAATAAGGAATCCTTATTTGCGATTGCTAATTTAGAGAGTTGCAATTTGCGACTCTCTAAACAGGGTCGCAATTTTAAAGAATCGCTATTCCTTTTTTCATTCGCAAACGGGCATTCGCACCGTTTGCGAATGCAAAATGCTTTCATACATCTGGCCCTTTGTGCTTTACTGGATCCTGCACTAACTCCGGGAAATCGCAATCAGCATGCCATCCCTACTGAAGTGCAGGTGCTCTCCGCACTCCATTTCCTGGCCACAGGATCATTTCAAGTGACAGTGGGCATGGGTGCTGGATTATACGAGCCAATGTTCAGCATGGTACTGACAAGATTATCATTCTTGATAAGACTACACCTGCAGTCCTATGTGAAATTTCCCTAAACTACTGACCTTCCTGCCATCAAGTCTGATTTCTATCCCCCTAAGAGTCAGTGAACAGGTGTATAGAAACAGAAATAACTTTCATTCCATGAACATCCAATTGGTATGTACTACAGATCGGTACATCTCACATGTGAATGCCATGTTCCCTGGTTCAGTCCATGATTCCTTTGAGCTGAGGAACAGTAGTGTGCCACAGAAGATGGAACAACTTCAACAGGACAGAGGGTGGATCATAGGTAAGTGTTTCTGTCACTAACTGACACGTAGCAGGCAGCCAGGCTGCCTGACTAAGGGGCTTAACAATAACTACTCTGTATTGCACCTTTTTCTTGGTGATTCTGGCTATCCAAACTTGCGTTGACTCCTGACACCAGTGAGGAATCCTGGGACAGATGCAGAGAGGAATTACAATGAGGCCCATGGACATTTCGTTGTCTACATATCTCTGGGGGTTCCCTGGCCCATGGGCCTGAAAAGGTGTGTAGAATAGTGGTGGCCTGCTGCATGTTGTACAACATGGCAGTGAGACATTCTATCCCCCTCTTGTAGGTGGAGGGTGCTGTATGTCCTGACCAGCTACCTAAGAGAGGGGAGGAGAGTGATGGTGATGATGAGGAAGGGGAAGATGTCAATTCCAAGGACCCAACTGATACAACTCTATTTCCAGTAACTGTGTGGGACTTAGGGCTGACATTGGGGTTTGTGACACATACTGTCAGTGTGCTTAGTCATATAGGGGGATTTGATTATGATATGTGAAACAGGATCCAGTTCTGCATGGCACAGATTGAAATTTTCTGCATTTACTTTGGGCCCACATTTAAGCACACAGGAGACCTTTCATGCAACGATTTGACAATAAAGTGGTTATCAGCCAGTTGCATCCATACTTCACTTCTTTCACATTTTAACACAGGGGACAATGTTACAGGTGTGATATGTGTTTTATTGGTGGCAGGGAGTAAATAGTGCTATTTAGAGTGATGGCAAGTCGTAAGGGGTAGGTGTCCTCAATGCCAACATGGTGGCAGCCTTGTTAGTAGTATTGATAGGTCCATCATTTCTTACATTACTATATATTGCCTCTTAGCAATATGTTATGGCTGGTTAGGTGGGATGGTTGTTGTGCAGATTGTTGCTGAGTTACTTCTTGAAGGGGGCCTTGTTCTTTGCTGGGGTTCCAGTGTCATATCTTGGCCTGAGGGTCCGTTTGGGCACCTGCTGTTGATCTTGAGGGGATGACATGGTTGGCCCTTGGATTTCCTGTAAGGGTAGTTCCTGGGATGTTTCTGCTGATGGTGTAATTGCCAGGTGGGTGTCCGGTGCTGTAGTGGGGGCCTCCTGTCCTGTGTGGGTCTCAGACTGGGTTTGTACCAGCTGCAGCAGTGCTCCTGCTATGCTTGCCATTGTGGTGTTGTGCTGTTTCCACTGCTCCCTGGCCTATAGGTGGTGTTCCTGCTGCATCCTCTGACTGTGCTTCAGGGTTGATACTATCCGTGCCAACCTGTCATGGGTATGCTGGTAGGACCCCAATACCTCAGATGTCACATCCTGGGCTGCTGCATCCATCCTGTGGCCTCCCCCCAGGCCCACTGAGACCCTAGCACTTGCCCTAGCCCCCTGTGCCTGTGTCCCCTGCACAGGTCTGGCAGTACCACTTGTACTGAGGCCTTCGCCTTCTTGCATGTTGGGAGTGGAAGACTATGGCCTCTGTACCTGTGTTCCACCAGTCTGTGGCCTGGATACACTGGTGTGGGGACGCTTGCCCTGGGCTGCTGGTCTTGACAGGGTGGTAAGGGTGACAGTGGTTTCCTGGGTGGGGCTGCTGCATGGTGACAGTCCAGGACTGTGTGAGGGGCCTGCCTGCTCCTCAGTGTCCAGGGTTCCGTCACCAGTGTCCTGTGAGGTGCCTCTGTCTCAATGGGGGGCACTGGCACTCCTTGTCCCATCCGTGAGGGTGGCATGGGTGGTGGTGCCTGTTGGGGAACATAGACATGTCTGTTACAAATGTGTGAACGTTTGGAGTGCACAGGACTGGGCTATTTTGTGCTGGTGTTACTCTCAGTGGCTTTCAAGGGTGCCTTTGTGAGGTTTAATCTGCATTTTGCTTTGAGTGTGGGGTTGCATGGGGGGGTGTAGTTCCATTGTGGATCCTTGCAGGGTTAGGTGGCTGTGCACAGGGGGAGGGATGTGGGCCTGTTAGTGGGTTTGTGGTCATGCGGGGCTGGATTCAGTGGCTGTTACCTGGGTGGGGTATTGGTCCTGGTGGGTGTGGGTGGGGTTGGGTGGTGCATGCATTACAGGTATGGTGTATATTCGTTAAATGTGGACGACTTACCCGCGTCTATTCCTCCAGTGAGTCCCACAGGGTGCAGGATGGCCAGTACCTTTTCCTCCCAGTATGTGTATTCAGGTGGTGCTGGTGGCTGGTGAGGTCCTCCCCAATCTTTCTGGACTGCAATGTGGTGCCTTGATGCCATGCCCCTGTCCTTCCCCCGCAGGTCACTCCATCTCTTCTGGATGTCGTCCCTGGTGCGTGGATGGTGTCCCTTTGCATCGACCCTGTTCACAATAGTCTGCCATAGCTCCATCTTCCTTGTGATGGGTGTGTGCTGCACCTCGGCCCTGAATATTTGTGGCTCGACCTTCAGGATCTCTTCCACCATGGTCCTTAAACCCCTTTTTGTGAAGCGTGGATGTTTGGGGGGGTGACATGGTGAGTGTGGTGAATGTTGTTGGTGCTGGGAACTTGGTGAGGGTTCTCTTCTGTTGGTCGGTGTGCATCTTGTGTACGGTGGCGTCTGGTGTCTGCTTCTGGTGCTCTCCATCTTCTTTGGCCTGGTTTAGTTGCAAAGGTTTGTGGGGTGTATTTAGGGGTGTTTTATGGGGTTATGGATGTGTGTCAGGTGTGTGGGTTTCATGCTTATCCAGTGTGTGCACTTCTTGCTGTTAAGTCCACTTGCTGCCCGTGGGGGTCGGCAACACCAATGGTCATCCTACCTCTATTGTCCACCAAGGTGATTTGTGCAGCATTATTTGGAGGGCTAGATGTGGGCGTGCTTGAGGGTGGCGGGGTGGGGAGGTCCAGCATTCCCGCTGACAAGGTCATGGCGGGGAATGGTGGTCTGGTGATTTTTGGCGGGTCGGAATTTTCGTTCATTATATGGCGGGTTTCCATTCACCACAGACGGCGGCCTTCTGTTCACCGCCATCACGGCGGTCAGCGGTGTTTACCGCCGTGTTCATAATGACTGCCTTAATGTTGAAACCAATAACAGGTGGTCCAAATATATCGTTTTTAAATAAATAATGTTGAAATGTCCAAGGCCAGAGGCTAGTCGAAGAAAATATTGTGCAACATGCTCACAAACCACATGTGTGTGCCCCCAACCCGACTGCTGACTGCCATGTAACCGCCACAGGTAGGAGCATCAAGAGGGATAGCGGGCACCTCAGGGATTATGGGGAGTTTAAAGAGGAGGTATGGGCTTAGGATTGTGAGGGGGAGCTTTGGGTTTGGGCATGGGAAGGTGGCTTAGGTCGAGGCTTAGGGGAGGGGTGGGTACACTTGGGGGGGGTTGACTTCTTGGCAGGGGAGGAGAATGGGTACTTGCAGGGGGGCAGAGGGGGCTTTGGGGCTGGAAGGGCCAGACTTGGGGAGGAACACAAAGTGTTTAGGGGTATTACGGGGTGGAAGAGGAATAGAGAAAAGGGCCAACTCCAAGAGGAAAGCTTGCCTTGACATACAGGGACAGTCATGGCAAAAGGGTTTGGGTGTGGAGGGAGAGGGAGTGGTTGTCAGAGGTATTGTTGTGGATGTCTTGGGTGCATGTTTGTGCGAAGTATGTTTCTGGGTGGTGGGTGTCTGTTGGGTGGGTGAGTGTGGGTGTTTATGTGTCTTCAGGAGGTGCTGGGAGATGCTGTGGTGGATGGACAGATGTCTGTTGGGGTGGTGACTACAGGTATGGTGGATGGCTGCATGTAGGCGTGCCTGTGGTTGTGGTGTCTGCGGATGTGGTGACTGAGGTGGATGGCTGAGGGTCTGCTGTTGTGATGTCTGCGGGTAAGATAGGTGTAGTTTCTGAATCAGTGATTGTTGGGGTGGTGTCTGCAGGTGTGTCCGGTGTTGTGGGGGTGTCAGGGCAGGTTGTGACTGTTAATGTGTCTGAAGGTGTATGTTGCTTGTGTGTGCCATGGTGTGTCTTGTGGAGCTTGTGTTTTGTCTGAGCTACCCTTGGATGTTAAGGTGGATGCATACTTGCCTGTCTATGTGCTTTGACTGGGTTGGGGAAGAGGGGTTTGGGATTGGGAAGAGGAGGGTGAGGGGGGATGGAGAACAAAGGGTGGCTGGCTGCTGTCGGTGTGGAGGCCAGTGCCTGAAAGGGTCTCTGTAGGCCAGCCAGTTCACCGTGAGTGCCCTCCAGGAATGCATTACTCTGTTGGACTTGAGTTGCAAGTCCCTGGAAGGCATTCAGGATGCTTGACTGACCCACAGAGATCGACCTGAGGGGGTCAATAGCCTCCTCACTGAGGGAAGCAGGGCTGACAAGGGCAGGGACAGAGGTGCCTGCCGCAAAGGAGACACCCACCTTCTTGGGTGAGCGGGCACGGTCAACTGGGTGGAGAGCTACTGGGAGGGCAGTGATAGAAAGGTGGGTGACAGACAATGATCGTACTGGGGTGGTCCGCCACTGCTAGGAAGTGTCCACTGGAGGAAGATTCCAAAGATTATGACATTGAACCTGTCTCCCCCGTCGCACTCCCCTCACCCTACGGGCCATTGGATCCTTTGCTGTCTCAGCACTACAGATCCTGTGGTTAACAGCTTCCCCACTCACCTGTGCCCTGTCTCCTTTCCCTGCTGATGCTGATGCACAAAAACAGAGAGAGAAGGAGAGAGAAGGTCATCTCATTCTTCACACACACACATTACAACGTACACAACAGTAGGTATACATCTCCTGCTGGGAAAGTGCCAGTTTAAAACCCTTCTGAGCCTACATCATGTCAAAATATGAAATTTCCAACTACTCCATTTCTCATCTATCTCACCGACAACATAAGCCAGCTATATGAGCACTACTCTATCATCCAATCAGATCACCTATAACTCTAAACCATCATGCTCCTCATGAGCTGGCTAAAGCAAAGATTTCATCCCTATACAGCTCATCACTGTACATCATCTTACAGATAACACAATCTCATGCCTACTCCGACTACACACCTGTCCAGTCCATCAACAAAAGTCATGTTCCATGAAAGGAAAGTCATCTCGCCCAACATATGACACAACACCTTGCCTTCCAATCACATGCCAAGCTGATCATTCTGTACATAACTTACACAATGGCAACAGTGGGCATCACAATTTAACATTCCATATCTGGAAAAAAAACGATGTAAATACTAGTAAAAGATTTTTCAGGAATTTCTGCAGTCACTATTCAGAGACACTGTCAAATACACAATAGCTCCATGTACTGCAACTGGGGGCTACCTAGCACAAATTATACAACCACAGACAATCACAATGAGCATAGTTACAGCAACACAACTATGGCAGCATACAATGTGCTAGAAGGGCTCATAACATTCCACCTGACATGCTGAGTATCAGAGCCGCTACATGACAACTTGAGTACACCGACATCACGTACAGCTGTCCCGACATGTGATTCTCACTAGCTAAGTCCACACTAAAAACGTACACAACTGAAAACCAATGTACCCGTGCATGTACACAAAAGCTATTTAACTGACAACATATCCCACAACACCAACAGGTGTATTTGATATGTAACTTCTGCAACACCATTAAATCAGGCTAAAATGAGCAGAACCAAAACCAAACCTGTCAAGACAGCATCAGATCAGTTAAGTTAAGTTTAGGAAAAAATTGCCTGCAATACATGATTACGCACAAAGTATTAATTGATACATGATGTTGGCCTATCTAGCATTTACAATGCACATGGGCAAAGGGTCAAATAGTCTAGCCACTTGCTTTCTCTACAACAAACGCATTTGGATACAAGTTATTCATAGACAGGTTAATGTAATACCAAGAAATGTTAAGGGCTAATAGACAACATGAGTACCCCATTGTGGGATGTCCATCCTTTTCAGTCTTCACATATCCCATTGTATGAATATGACATGACAATGAGGATACTTCCTTAAACCCCATAGGGACAGTACTAAATTGCCCATATCAAAAGCCTGATTTGGATGTCAGCTTCACATGAATTCTCCAACTGTTTCAGGACACAGATTAACTAGGCCTTGTAACTAATATGTCAGACCCAATGTTGCATATAGAGCAGCTCCATTGCAATAAGAGTGCTCTGACGCATTTTGGATCATTGGACCAGGGGACACTGAGTGGGAAGGATGACACAGGAGCTTACAAACATATATGACTTAGTAGAGTCACACAGATGGCTCAGTAACGTGCATCTCCACATGCAGTCATACATTTTGATAAACACATGTGATCAACATGTTTACATGCACAATACAAAGGCCACTCCTCTGTCTGTATATTGGCAACTGGAGTACCATGCATTCCCAGTAGTTAACATACCTGTAGCACCTTCAGCATCATCAAAGCTGCAATACTGAGAGAGCATACAACAAACTATCAGATGAAAGTACATGGGTTTGGTCAGTACTTACCCCCTTGTGGTTGCTGTGCTGCCTTCAAATGCCTATCCACCTCAGTGTAGGCCACTACCAAAATGCGGCTCATTAGGGGCGTCAGTGTCTGACAGACACCCCTCCCTCATTGCGAGGACATCCCCAGCGTGACCTCAGTGGTCTTCCGGGCCAAACATCTCAGGTCCTCCCACTGCTTCCAACAGCGGGTGCTCTGCCGGCGATGGAGCCCTAGGGTCCACACTTGCTTGGCAATGGCACGCCAAATCCCCTTCTTCTGATGGGTGTGGACCTGCATGGATGACACAGACAAGGAGAAAGTCATGTCCACATGTACCATACCAAGAGAAGTGTATAGTACACATCCATCACAGCAAGTTGGCACACATTCCCATCCTCTCAGCTCACACACATTCACAATATACTATCTGCATGTATCAACACCTTCTCTAGTTTACATTTACGGTACACCATCAAATACCACACATATCACACATTGGTGTGACATTGGTCTCACCTGCTTCTCTGGTGCACCATATAGCTGTCTATACAGGGGTAGGACCTCCTCCACTAGCTTCTCCGGCTCCTCAGGGTTAAAGGCAGGGGCTCAATCACCTGCAGGATGTAGCTTGATAGCTCCCAGAGGCAGTATACAGCAGCTTAGGTCATAGAGGCAGCAGTGTCAGGAGTCAAGTGAGCAATACTGCAGAAGATGGCAGTCACAGCCACCAAATACATGACCCTCACTGCTGGTGGACATCACCATTGGCCCATGTTCATGAAAGGCAGCAAGGTCTTCCAATGGCAAGTTTTACCACAGTTGTGATCGCCTACCGCCATGATGACTTCCGCTGGCGGACTTAGGTCACTTCCACCTGTCCAGTACAGTAGGTCAGGCGCCTTCCATTTTGAGCACATTTCATGTATGAAAGTGTTTCATAATCTGCATAATTAACTTAACCCCATTTTGTGCAGTACATCTGTAAGTACTGACCTCATGTTTACGCGTCTTTTTGTGCATCTGTGCTGTAAATGCTGTGTTGGAGGACATGTAGTGATAGCTATGTACAGCTACTCAGAGGTTTCTATTTGTCAGGAAAATGTTGATGAAGTCAACAAGTATGTGTGAATCATGTATAAAAGATTAGTCTCACACATATTGACAGTGACAGTTGATTCTAAAAGTTCAATCCCATTGTTATAGTAGGCAATGTGCACCAAGGAGGGTGCAATCAGATTCATAGCTATTTGCTGTACTGTATATGTCAGATGTAGTAGCCGTCCTCTACAGCTGTTAAGTGTGAGGTATGTAAATAGCTGTACATGATGTGTGCATTCTGCATTTCTCACACTATATTTATATGTTTTCACATGGTTACCCTGCCATGAGGAGAGTAGGACAACCACCAGTGTACCTTCCACTAGTACACCTGCACACCATGGAGGAAAGACATTGTATACAGGCATATTGTATGAATCAGCAACTGGAGCCAGATTTGATGCCTGCCATTCACAGTCCCTATTGCATACCTCCTATAGTTCAAGTTTTGTCAGTGCTACACTTTCTGGCCACAGGGTCCTTTCAGAATCCAATGGCTCTAACAGCAGTGATGTCTCAGCCAATGTTCAGCCTGTTTCTGAAGCTGTGTGCATTGTTGAAACACCTGGACAGCTTGATCAGGTTTCCTCACTGAGTGGATTTGGCCTATGTGAAGGCAGACCTTTATGAGATGGTACACATTCCACATGTGGTAGAAGCCATTAATGGCACCCAAGTAGCCTTGGTTCCTCCCAGTGCCAGTGAACAGATGTATAGTGTGAGAAAACAGGGCTGATTGCAGAGGCCCCATAACTTTTTGCCCCCATTTTCCACTTTTTGCTGGTGTTTTCCTGACTCTGATGGTGCCCTGGGTACTGCTAACCAGTCCCAGGGCCTGTGCTCTGTGTAAAATGGATATGCAAATTAGTCTAATTATAATTGGCTAAGTTAACCTACATATAAGTCCCTAGTATATGGTAGGGCATGTAGGTTTAGGGACCACAGCATAGGTGGTGCACACCTAGGTGCACTGCTGAGGTGCCCAGTGTCATTTTAAAGGCAGGCCTGCCTTGCTGGCTGCTTTTAAATTAAAGTTATATGCAAATTCGACTTTGGAATTAAAGGTACTTCCAAAGTCTTAAACTACATTATTTTTACATATAAGTCACCCCTAAGGTGTGCCCTATGTGCCCCTAGGGCTGGGTGCCATGTAACTATAAGCAGGGACTTTATAAAAATAGATTTATAAGCCCTGGTGAGGTAAAAACAGCCAAATTTGTTTTTCCCTCATTGAAGTAAATGGCCTTCATAGGCTAGAATGGGCAGACTTTATTTTAAATTTTAAAGTCTCCTTAAATGTTACATACCAAGAATTTGGTATCAAATTGATTGTTGTAATAAATCCCACAACTTCCAGTTGTGGGATTTAATATAACTTGTCCAGGTAAAAAGTTTAGACTTTACCTAAAAAGTTGCCAATTTCAGCTCTGCATTGTTTTTGCTGCTGTGCTCTGATTGGCCAGCCTGCAGCAGCTTCTGCCAGGCTGCCTTGATGAGGTGTGAAGTGGCCAGGCTTCACACAAAGGAATGTGCTTGGGGGAGAGAATCTCCCCTCAGCAGATGGTGAGGCAGGAAGGGGGAGGGCTGTCAAACTGGTCTTCAAAGGCAGAGAAGGACATTTGCAGCACCCAGCAACACCCCCACATCCTGCAACCCCAGACAATTAGGTGCCCCCTTGATTAGATTAGGAGAGGGCAGGAGAGGGGTGTGTTTATGATTTTTAGCCACACCAGTGGGTGGGCTCAGCCAGATGTAACCTCCAAAAATCAGATTCATCCATGTTGGATTTTTAGAGACTGTTGCCTTCTGGGATGGATTTTTGCCACACTTCCCAGGAAGTGGTCATCACAGGGGGACGACCCTGTCCCTGATTGGAGAACCAGGGCCCCCCTGCTTTTCACCCAGGAGCAAGGATAAAACTGGCAGACCTGCACCCACGCCTCAGATCCCCACCAAATTTCAAGAAGAAAGAACTTAAGGAGAAGAAGGACTGCCCTGCTGGACCCCTGGCCTGCACCTGGAACCTGCACTCAGAAGGACTGCACCAGCTGCACACTTGGGCTTCACCACAAGAAGGACTTTGCCTGGCTTCAACTGGTTCAAGGAGGGACTCCCTGTTTGCTACAGGTGAAAAATTGCTAACCAGAGTCCCCTGCACCAACTCCTGAAGAAAGCGACCAGCTGACCACTGTCCAGTGGCCAAAAAGGAGTTTGCGCCAGGTGCATTCTGGGAGTTGAAGTCCGCACCCCCCAAGGACCATCACAGAACCTCTGGACCCTTGGGGTGAGCTGTGGACCCCAAAAGAACCTTAAAAGAACATCTGGGTGAAGCCCCAGAAGTTTGGAAAAGATTTGAGAATTTTTGGAAAAAAGCTCCAGAGAGGGACCGACCCGCCGCGAAAATTCTAGCCGGCTTGCCTCAACCGCGACCCGGCCTGACTTCGTGGTTCGTCCCGGTAAAGAAAAACATCCAAAAAAGAGACTAAGTCCGAACGTAAAAAGTTGACCGTGACCTCCCAGCCATCGTATCCGAGAAGGGCTCCATGGACGTCGGATCAAGATCCAGGTTTACCCCGGTCGAAGGATTTTCATCTCGAAAAAACGACTAAGTCCGAAGGTAAAAGTCTCCACCGAGGAAACCCGCATCGCGTATCTGGACAAGGGCTCCAGGAGGTCGGATTCAACTGACAGGTTCGTCCCGGTGAAGAAAAACTTCAAAATAAAGACTAAGTCAGAAGGTAACTTTTTAACCGAGGCCTCCCGCGACCTGTAGCCGAACAGGGCTCCATCGCGGTCGGCCTGAAAGTTTGACTTTGCCCCGGTCGAGGTGCAACCAGATGACCCGATTGGCGCTTTTTGTTTCTAAGCGCTAGAAAAGTAATAATTCTTTAAAAATTCATATCTCCAGTTCCCCTGAACCGATTTTAATCGTTTTTGTGTCATTTTAAAGATAAAAATATAAACTATTTTTATAAATTGGTTTTGGATTTTTAAACTGTTTCCTGTGTTTTATTTATTACTGTTTTGTGATATTTGAATGCTTTACACTTTGTCTCCTAAGTTAAGCCTTGACGCTCGTTGCCAAGCTACCAAGGGTTGAGCTGGGATTAATTTACTGAGACCTAACTGTACCTACGTGGAGGTTAGTGGCTTGTTGCTAGGTGTAGGTACCTACCTGCCCTACCAATAACCCATTTTCCAACATATAGGAACAGGAAACACTACCACTTAATCAATGTTCAGGTTGTGTGTCTGGCAGATCAGTACATCTCACAAGTCACAGCCAAGCACCCAGGTTCAGAGCATGAATCCTTTATCATGCAAAACGGCAATGTCCCACTGCCAATGACACGATCATACACAGAGAGAGCCTGGCTGGTTGGTAAGTTACCACTGAAAAAGAGTGTTTGCAATTTGTCTCTTGCCATCACAACATAGCATGTCACACATACATGTGTGTATTGTTCTCACATTGTGTTCACAGGTGACTCTGGATATCAAGCCAGTCCTTAGCTGTTGACACCAGTGAGGTACCCAACCACGTCAAGGGAAATCTGCTACAATGTGGCCCACGGGAGGACAAGGCATGTAGCAGACTTTTCGGCTCCTCAAGGTAAGATTTAGGTACTTCGACTTATCTGGAGGAGCCCTTCTCTACTCGCCCCACAAGGTATGTTAAATAATAGTTCCCTGCTGCATGCTCCACAACCTAGCTCTGAGATGTCAAATATCATTCATACCAGATGAGGGGGGGCAGCTGAACCTGTGAGTGGAAATGCTGATGTGCCAAGTGATAAAGAGCCAGAGGAAGAAGAAGCAGGAGACTCCAGGGTAAATCTCATCAATCAGTAGTTTAAATGACAGACAGGTATGTGAAGAAAAACCTATTGTTGTGATGTAAGTGTACAACCAGTTGTAGATAGCTAGCATGACACCTCCAATGCCTATGAGCGAGTTGTGAATGCAGAGTGTTATACAGTCTCATGTATTGTTACAGGAGATACTGTTTTGCTCAGTAACCTTGGCTTAAGAAATACTGTGTGAGAAGCAGATGGAAATTGCTGACAGACATGAGAAGTGCACATGACTGAAACCTGGTAATATTAGTGTTGTTTAAGTGGGGTGTAACCGTGATTATTATACCGTCATAACACTGGGGTGGAAAATGCTCTTACCATGTCTTTCACCTGTTGGGTACAGGGGATTGTCAAATGGTGTATTATGTTTCTGGAGAAGAGTCTGGCACATGTGTAAAGGTTGGATAATAGCCTCTCGCTTCACAATGGTTGGGGTAGTTTGTAATCTAAATTGGACCTAGCTGTCATTGTGTTCTAACTTTGCAGACGAAGGTGCATGTCAGTGTAGACTCACATAAGTGAGTGAGAATCCTACAGGTATGGGGCCAATGTAAGTGAAAGGATTCAATACTGGGTACCTCAGTTATCATATTTGTATGTTCCATGTGATATGTGATTTAACAGCTATGTTATGGGTATGTGATGAGGCTATACCATGTGATACAGAGGACCTATCAGTGTGCCCATGCCTTGTAGGTCGATTGCCATGACCCTGACTTCTGTATCCTGTGTTTTTGCATTGTATGACATCTTAGCATACAGCCTGATGCTACCCTCAGTCATGCTCTATGTGCTGATTGCAATACTACCTATAAATCTGTGTAGAGCTGGATTTCAACCTCTTTGACATCTGTCCTGTAACATTTCTGTTGTAATGAGTCTCCTGCCAATGGAGTCCATGTTTGATACCCATTACAATGGCTGTACAATACATGGGGGACATGACCAGACTAGAGTTGGCATGCATAACTATTGTACATGGATGATAAAGGACACACACACAGAACATGTGTTTAAGTCTGATTTATTGTGTATATCAAAAGGAAATCTGTGGCAATTATAGTAAAATAAAGAAACATAAAAGTGATAGGTAAAGTTATGGTGGATGAATTAATCAGGGTAGCTGCTACACCAGTTGGCAACACAACTCCAGTGTCCTTGTACCATGGGAAAATGGAGTTAGATTTCAGAATATTCAACAGAGTATATCTGTGACACACTAGAGGGACTAATCAGGAGAGGTTCACTTCCTGGCAGTGGGTTGGGTCTTGGCATCTGCTCCTGCTGGATGTCTGGGAGGACATCCAAGTTTGTTGGGGGGTCTTCAGCTACAGAGAGAGGGGTGTCTGGCGCATGCCCTTCCACTGGCAGGACCTCAATTCCACTAGCAGCCGCAGATGTTGAAGGAACTGATGTTACATTGCTAGTGAAGGGGGCCAGATGTTGTGTAGAAAAACGTATCAGGGTGGTTTTGATGTCCCACAGCACCCCTGCAATGGAAGCAAGGTGGGCATTTCTTTCCTGCCACTGCTGCATGACTTCCTGGTGGTGGTCCCTCTGCAACATTTGATTTCCCCCCTACATCGAGATGACTTGGGCCATCCTGTATTGGGAACTTTAGTAGGCTCCCAAGACTTGGGAGATGGTTTCCTGGTCAGTTGTATCCGTTTGAGGGCCCATCCACTGGCCCACGGCATCTCTCTCACACACCCTACCCCCATGTGCCTGTGCCCCTGGCACAGCGTGCCCACTCCCTGTGGTTGCAGGGCCATCATTATCAGGGGTGGCAAGGTTAGACTCAGATACCTGTACAATGGGGCACACAATAGGTGATCCAGTCCTTAGGACACATATTTGGGGGCAAATGTTTGCTTGTGATGTGGATGCAACAGGATTGGTAGGAGTTGATGTGGATAGAGTGAGGCACAGTCATCGACTGACCAGGTGTCCCAGATGGGCCAGGTTGTTCATCAGTGTCTATACATCCAAAGGGGTCCTCACTGGGGCCTTCATCCAGAGGGGGAGTGACAGTCTCTGATATCCCCTCCATGTTGGCAATGGTAAGGTTCCCTGTGGAGAGAGTGAGACACAGAGTTCAGGTTAAAATGGATGTTTTGTTGCATTTATGTGAGATGCAGACAGTGCCTTAACATGGTTCCCTGCAATGGCATTGACAGTTGCTGCACAGCATACCCTAGTTGTACTTACAACTCTATGGCTTGATTTCACTACACTGTGTTAGGAGATGTTTGACTAGGTTGGTACTGATTACACTGCAGATGGGATCTGATATTCTCTGATTATTGACATGACTGTTCTCCTCTGTTGCCTAGTGAAAGTCAGGCTTGCTAGATGGCACACATTAGAGCAGCACAATGCTCAATGATGTCCTTGTAGGAGCACAGTATGTGAGTATGCAAAGGACATTGACACATCTGGATGTAGTGCATGTTCATCGACTCAGCTGTCTGACTTTCAAACCCAGGTTGGACTATTTCTGTCTTGGGATCTTTGACCTGTGGCCATTATGAATCGTCATGCAGCTATAGCTTTGTTTAGCTTTGGTTGCTGTTGTGAGTGAGCCATTGCATTGCTGTCATTGCCATGTAATGTTCCACTCTAGAAAAATATAGATGCTGTAGGTAGTACATTTGTTGTACATGCATCACATGTGTTATTTTGTGCACATTCCAAGATTTCACAATGATGGGGTAGTGCATTCTGGGAGTTGTAGTGATAAGATTAGCCAGTAGTTGACGTGCCGTTTCCAAGGGCTGTGAGGGCCGTTGGGCTCTGTGTGAAGTGGCATGTGAGAGAGGGGCAATGGGTGATTTTGAGAGAGGTGTAGTAGGTAAAAAGTTTATTAGGGTGGGTTTAGGTGGTGAGGGAGCATACAGGACAAGACAATTGGGTGACCTTAATGTTGTGGGTACTTACTAGACCCAAGTCCCTTAGGTATGCTTGTCAGGCCCTCAGAATGCAGGATGTATAAGACCTAAAAGTGGGGAAGGAGGTGGAGGCCCACTGCCAGTCTTCTGAATGGCTAGCTGGTGCCTGGATGCCATGGAATGCATCTTCCACCGTAGGTCACTCCACCTCTTCCTGATGTCCTCCCTTGAGTGTGGATGACTGTCTACAGAATTGACCCTGTCGACTATTCTTTGCCACAGCTCCATTTTCCTGACAAAAGATGTTTTTTGGACCTGTGCTCCAAGAAGGTGTGGCTCTACCCTTACAACTTCAACCATCATGACCCTAAACACGTCATCAGTGAAATGTGGGTGTTTTTGTAGGGACATGGTATTGGTTATGTAGATGGTGTGTGGAGGTGTTGTGAGTAAAAAGGTGCAGTGATTGGTAAATGGTGAGGTGTTGGTGCTGTGCTGTGAGTGGGAGATGGTTGTAGTGGATTGTGTATGCTAGTGATGTATGTTCTGTGACTGTTGTGCTGATGTGGGGTGTGTGCTGAGTGAAATGTGTGTGTGTGTGTGTGTGCCTATAGTGTACAAGTGCAATATCTGATCATTTTGGCTTCTCTGTGTATGTGTATGGTGTTCTGGATAGAAAGAATTGCGGGTTGTGTAGGAGTGTGTTATATAGTGCAGTGAGTAGGTATGTCGGGTGTGTGGATGTGTGTCAGGTGTGGGGTACTCAAACTATCCAATGTGGTGTTGTGTTCTGACAGAAGTGAGTTGAGATCGCTGCGTTTTGGACCACCAATGGTTTTCCGCCATGGAATAACCGCTGTGGTGATTTGTGGATCGTAATTTGATGGGTGGAATTTTGTTTGGCTGGCGGTTCTAGTGGTTGAACTGCTTCTCTTCGTCTGACAGTGTCCTGGCGGTTCTGGAAAATTGGCAGTTTTTTGGGCAGAATTCACATTGTGACTCTTAAAACGGCAGTCAGATTTCCGCCAACATGGCAGTCTTTTGTCGGCCGCCACCGCAGCAGTCTTGCCAAAAGACTGCCAAAGTCGTAATGAGGCCAAATATCTGATATACATATACATATACCGACATGCACAACTTGACACTGAAGCTCTCAGGTTAACAGTACCAGTGGTCATATGTTAAAACCTTAGAGTCTGATTCACAAAGGTAAATCACACGTTTGAGTTTACAATTTGTATTAAGTTTGCTACTTTCAGTATTCATAAATACAAAGTGTAACCTTACTACAAAACTGTAAGTTACATGTGTTCACTCCGAGAGTAATGCATTTGACTCATTCTAGTGTGGGAAGATGAAGTCCTCTCCTAAATCCCTCAGTGACTCTCCCTAAACTTCTCTAAATCCTTCCTAATCTCATCCTATTTATTAATTTCTGCCCTTTTCCCCACCCACTGCCCTGACTCCCTCCCACATTTAGGGGCAGATTTATACATTTTGATGTTTATATAATGATGCAGGATGGCGCTAAGAAATGTTTAGAGTAAAAAATGGTGACGTTAACCCTTGCATCGTGTTGCTAGGCAAACTGACGGTAATGCTACAAAATGGACTCTAACCCATTTTTCGGCACATAAAAATGTTGCAAACGGATATGCACCATTTTAACCCCGCATTTGCTTCAACTTTAGATGCTAATGCAGAAAAGATTGCAAAGCAGAGGGAAGATGGAAGCAGCAGGCCAGGAGACACCCTAGGCCCTAGGGTGACCCCATATACCCAGGAACCAGCCAGGGGGACACACAGAAGTCCCAGGGAAAGGAAAAGAAAAAGTGAAAGCGTTGGTTTAGTGTGGAGGAGCATGAAATCCTTGTGAGAGAGGTGACAGAGCACCAACATCAGCAATTCATCACCTCCAAATTGCCAATTTGCAAGAGAGAAGCAATATGCAGCAATGAGTGGACAAACTTAACAGTGTGGCAGAGGTGAGGAGAACTGTCACAGAGTGCAAGAAACGCTTACATGATTGAAAGCAAAGAACTTGGGAGAAAATGGCAAGGACCAGAGAGGCAGCACTGCAAACTGGAGGTGGAAGTCCAGCACCACAGGAGGACCTGGATGAGATATAGGAGATGGTTGCAGTGGTCATCCAGGAGGAACTGATCACTGGAATCGCAGGACAGTGTAGACTTAGAACAACCACCACAAATGTAGGGTAAGTTGCATGGGCTAAATAAATGCAAATTTAACAAATGCAAGAAGGGGGAGGCACAGAGGACACACTCAATGCATGCAGAAGAAGTGCAGCAGGACAAATTGCCCATGAATCAAGTTGCACCATTCACACATAAGAAACACATGTACACACGCCTTGGTTGCACCATGCACCTATACAAATACATAACCTGGACATATGTTGATCACCAGGGCTACATACCAACATGTACATATGCAGCACATAGGATGGAAGACATGTCTAATTACTGTGCCTGTGGTTGTGTCATCACAACATCCCTTACGTATAGTTAAACTACTCTACCAACACAACTAGACATCAGCAACTGTGATGTCAGTCAATACCATTCCTGGGGTTACATCATGGTGGTGTCTCTTGCAGAAACACTTCGCAACTGCTTAGTCCCATTGCTGAAACACGTGTGCTGCATCTTACAGCATACATTAACATGGCACCTTAGCTAACGTTACTCAGACATGCGCAGAAAGCACCACCATCCCGCATAAACAACACATCCTCATAAGCAAGCCACTTCTCCATCTTGCAGTAAGGATGCCTGTTTGGATGCAGGGAGTAGTAATTTGTACACCTGCTGGGGGATTTGCAGGGTGATCCCATATCACAGGAAATATGGCACTACCCAGTGTAACTAACCTTGTGTAGTGTGGAGCCACACATATTAATGCTGAACAGAACTGTGCCACTAGAGAACATATGCACTACAGACTGTAATCTGTAGGTCACAACACATACAGGCTGGGCCCACAACAACTCTGACACAACCATGTGAGCCACAGAGGAATGGGAAAATATCACACAAACACAACATATGGTGTATGTCTGTGAACATCATGGTGCACAATTTCACATTGACGGGTGGGGGATGGTGCATAGGCAAGTCTGGTGTTGGTAAGACTGCTAGTGCAGTTTACCCTCTGCGGTTTGCAGTATGAGTAACACGCTGGGATGGCGGGTAGAAATCTGTCTCCTCATGTCAGCTCTGTGGGGAAGTTACCACTACATTGTGGCTGGATCAAATGGAGACAGCACCAATTTTGGGGTGCATTGGGTGTGACAGCACATGCTGCACTTATCACTTCAAATCAGGCAGTGGAAAGTGCAAAGGGCCTGGGCATGGGGCCCCCTGCGCTGCCCATAACAGGTGCATGGGCTGTGCAGGGGCACACTAGACCACATTACCACCAACATTTGCATGGTGGTTTGACTGTCATGCAAAGGCTGGCGGAAAAGAGGGAACATACCTGGAGGGTAATGCTGATCGTAATATTGGTCTAGTGTCACAAGACAGGTAGCATTGTCAGTCTGTAAGCTGGCGGCAACCTGCCAGTGCCAGGCAATTGGCCTATGGGGCATTCCCCATGGACAATACGTGCCACTTCCACCTGTGCTGTTGGCAGTGGTCATATTGCCAATGGCAGTCTGGTGGTCATAGGACTGCCAGACTTGTAATGAGGGTCCATATATACATCAGTACAACTACCTGCAAAACCTCCATCAAAATAGCTTGAGGCCCTGATCTAAGTTCAACATTAGTCAACTTGCCATGTCCATTATTTTGTGGCATCAGGCACTGTCATGTAAAAAATTATGTTCACATACGCAAATGATACCCATGCTGGCCATCTCTAAATCCACCTCTGTGCCAGTGTCAAATTAGCTGCACTGCCACAATGCTGCATCTCTTGCACCATAGTGAAAGGATATCTGCATTGAGAGGGAGATCATAGTTGTGTAGGAAGGAGCACCTTCCAGCACAACCAGAAACTGAAATGTCAGTATGCTCGGTTTGTGTATACTGTGCAATATAGCACACACACATATACATCAACATGAGGAGCAATCAAAGTAGACAACAATATTACACCTTGGTAACGCCATCCCTGGGGTGGTGTAAGGTTTTGGTGCAGCCCTGGTGTATGAAAAACACATAGAACTGGGGCAGGGCAAATTGCAATGTGTGCAGTATTGGCTTGACCACTGCAACAGCCATTGTAAGACCCTACCATGTCAATTGATGCATAGTAAGGGTCCACAATAACAAGATGGTGTCAAGCCACCAAAAGCAAATATATCACACCTTGGAAATATGACGCAGCCTATTGCACCACCTGAGCTTCTCTTTATGTGACACTCAGGTGGGGCAAAGGGCTGATAAATTACACCCATAATGTACAAGAACAATCTATGGGCCGTAAGTTGTCACTGAACCTCCTATAGCAATTCAATGCCGTAACATGTCAACTGCCACAATATAGAAAGATTGATTTTACACCATCTCATTGCAGAGGATGATGGCTCTCCTGCTGATCTGCCTGTCCTTGAGTTCTCAGATGACCTCGATGATCAGATGGCAACCATCAGCCATGAGACTTACCAGAATGTCCTGGTACCCCTCCAGAGACCACCTCCAATTGCAAGGAGGACAATCACTGTAGCGGCCTCACACCCAAAATTTACAACCTGCCAGGATCGACACAGCTCAGGACTCCGAGGACCCAGGAACAGGCTTCCAGAGGACAGTGGTGGGAGTCCAGCAGGAGGTGGCCATGCAGGTGGGGTGGGGAAATAGACCGTGGCAGCCAGCCTAGAGGAAATGCTCATGTGGCTCGTGACAGCTAATGAACACACAGCTGCCAACCGAGGCACACACTCCCCACCTCGTGGATTCTAGCAGTGTCTGATGAACATAGCTGCTGCCATGAGGGAGAGGCCACAACAACTGCCCTCCCAAACTGGCAGCAGCATAATTGAGAACAAGCTGGACTCCATTCAACGTGAAGTGGCCTCCCTCAGTGCAGGATGTTGCTGCTATCCTGAAAAATTAGCAGTTCCTCTTTGCTGCAGTGATACCATATGTTTGACCCCAAATGGGAGCTGCTGGGAATTGTGACTCCACATCTTCAACCACTGAAGTGTGTTTGGCCCCCTTGAACTCCCCACCACTACCACCAATGGCACAGGATACACCACAAACATCAGAGGATGAAGATGTGGAACACATCACCTTTACTCTGAAGAGTACCCAGAAGCACCAGGCTATGCCACATGGGCAGTGTTCTCCTTAGTTCGGTGCTAAAGAACATGCCAGTGTTGTCACAGTAGGATATGTGCACTCTTCAGTCACTCACTGTTGACCTGTCTGCTATGGACTGCCATTGTCTCTCAATTACCAATTGGCAATTGTTTTTCCTCCGCACTTATTGACACTACTAGAAGCATGTCCCATGACATGTCCCTCAATCCTGGACTTGTATCGTGTCACAGGTGTCTGGATTATACAAATGGGATCACTGACCTGGATATTGTAAATATCTCACTACAACACTTCCACTTGTAAATAAACACCTTGTACACAATTAGCATGTCTACGTCTATTGTGATCCATCGACTCAGCTAAATGATTGTAATGTGTGAATCCATGTAATTGATCACAGAATATCTGTACAAGAGTGCAGGACTGTGGGGGCACAAAGCTACACACAAGGTTCCTAACATGCCAAATGTGTATGCTGGTCTCATCATCCAGGAGCAATTCACTGAGTATGTCACAAATGAAGGACACATATATGGTTCCCTCACCATATTCAGCAGGTTTGGGTGAAAAGCAAGTCTAGGACAATATCGTCAGCAGGGAGTACCAAAAGAACACATTAGTGTGGTACAGAGGTAGCTAACCTCATTAGTGATGGCCACCGGTCAGTCTTGCTGGACAGAGTTCCAATTGTGGCTGCTGTCAGATGTGCCACAGTTCCCAACATACATACTACAGGACACCAATATTGACAGCTGAAATACCAGACCTACCTGTCCAATACAAAGTATACACAGTAATCATGAGTGATAGATACACTGGATGGCAGTTGAATGGACTAGTAGATGTGATGTTGCAGTCAATGTGACAACTCTGTTGTCGATAGGGATAACACATGATAAATGAGGCTTTTGCAGGCAGGACGGATTCCATAGGCTACTTTCCCAATTTGGCTAGTACACACATGGGGAGAATCCTGAGACTCACACTAATTACACAAACTGTTTGCAATGATAACAGGATACCTATTATAAAAATGATCTATTAAAAAACAACTAAAACCTACCCTATCCTAAACTAACCAATACTAACTCCCCACCCAACAACCCAACAGTAAAAACCTAAGAATAGAAACCCACCCCCCAACTACACTTATCTTAACTAATGGCTACCCTACACTAACCTATCACTATCTACATATAACCCAAACTAAAATATGGTATAGCTTTAAAAGGGAGGGGAAGGAACTGGGAGATACTCCATCACAGTCCTATATCATTTCTATGACTTCTTGACCTTCTTTTTAATATACTTGAGGAGTTTGTGGTCCTCTGCCAGAGCCTCCTCCAACCTGTCCGAATGCTGGAGTATCAAGTGGATGTCCCGACGTAAGTCCTGTTCCAATTGTGATGGCTCAGCAGCTGGTGGTGGCAAAACTGGTGCGGGGTGGCGACTGGTGCTGCAGAAGTGGATGGGGTGGGTGCAGCTGGGAGCCCCTGCCTTGTAGATCTTCCTGCTCCATCCTTTGTCTTGAGTGAGTGAGTGGGTCCCCTGTGTGGGAATGCATGCCATTCTCCAGATCCTTTTTCGTAACGGAAACAGCGTGCCATGCGGCGGTAACCTGCATGCGCCTCCAGGATGTGACGGTAGCATTCTGACCTCCGATGGAACTGACGCCTTTCATCATTGGTCATGCTGGCAGCTGCAAAATGAGAACAAGCAACCATCAATATCAGCATTGGGTAGAGTATGTAAAGATTTGTAACTTGCACTGCTACAGCTGATTACACATACAGTCCTACACAAATGCCTCAAAAAACTGAATTGCACCTCATCTGCTTCTATATCCAACCATAATTCACCAGTATCTTGTACATGTCAGTGGGATGACGTCAATCCATTGTAAATCAAGAGGGGCCACAGCTGATAGGAACTAGTATGGACCGCTCAACATCACTCTCATCTACACTTTGAGCATCACGTTTGGATTTCCTGTCTCACTAAGCTGAAGGGGGTTGGGCATGCAATTCAACACCCCTGGTGATGACCCAAGACCTGAGCACTCATCATGGAGTGTAGGAGTGGGCCAATTGTTAGGGGGCTGCCAACTACAAAGTGTAGTTATAGTATATCTACATTCATGTGTCCAGGTGTAAAACCTGGCTTGAGCCTACATAACTAGGGTCCAGCTGCATTTTCCATGCTGTGGCCATATTTACAACTGATGCTACCTTGATATGAGGAAGGTTGAGCAAACCCTGACCTGCACAATCACTGTTGTCAAGACATTAAAGCCCTGGAGCCCCCTATCCTGTGCCTGTGCCATGTAGTACTACGTTTGTTCAATTACACACACATGGTGGCTGTATGGATGCCCTGAAGGCCACAGTAATTGTGTCAGAGCTTTGTGCACTGCAAATGTATCCGGGAGCATCTCACATGATCAGCTGATGCATGACAGATATCCTCAAGGCACCAGCTACACACATAGCATTGCCTTCTTATGCATCTGTGATGTGACCTACATCAGTCACAATTTACATGGTGGCTGCACCATATTGGTTACAGTGCTGACATCTTGTATTAGGAGATTAATAGACTTTGACCTGAAACATCTTGAGTGGACTTGTTCACACATTGTGAACACTGATTACTGCAGTTCAGGATATTACGGCTCATTGCTGTATTACTACCTCATCATCTCTGGAGGGTACTGTAGTGCCTGTGGTGTGTGTATGTCTCCTACAGAACTCCCCTAGAGAGTAATACATTTGGAACCCAACATCTGTGCCATCTTGTCATCAAGTATGAGCTATGTGTGGCAGACATTGCGGATAATGCTGTTGTGACAAGGTTCTTAACAACAGGCATGCTATGTACATACACAGCTGGCATGTGACCTATGATGGCAGACATCCATAAACATGTAGTCAGCCATTACTAATCCTTTTACACACAATTCCATGCCAGCACACGTTGCCTTACAACTACATACAAGCCAATCTGATTGCACAACCCCACAACATACATGATGGCAATGTGAAGGAGCACCATGTTGACAAACAATTTGCAGTGCAGTACTCTGCCAAATTCATAACGCAGGGTTGCACCGCATTGTATAGGAGAAGGCAGATCACTGTGTTGTCAACTACGCAGCGCTAATCTTGCTTCCAGTACAAGACCCAGCCACCCTCAACCCATGGTGCTTAGCTGGCTGCATTGAGGGGGAGAAAGTCATTGTGAATGGAGGGACACCTTCTTACACAAACAAAATCTACAAAGGGACTTTGCACTTTCGATGTGTGCTGCCAAATGCAGCACCCATTGAAGGAGCAAAGTATGGAAGGTACAACAACATATATGTTAACTCATTGCGGCCTGCTAAATCCACACCTTGGTGTGTTTTCAGGATTTGCTATGGTCTCTAGTGTAAGGAAATGTGTAGATCTGGGACACTGTCTAATTGGTCTGGGTTTTCTATGGCACAGCCACTGCAACACCCATTGCACGCTCCTTCCACGCAAAGTACTGCATGTGAAGGGGCCGTATTGACAAGTTAATGTGAAGCTACAAAATGCAAAATGCCTCCTAGGCCCACCATGTATACACAGTGCAGGGCATAGCGTCCCCAGAACCTCTCAAATATAGAAGGTCTGTGGTGCTTGGGCCTCTTACACATGCCCCATGATGTCATCATCCATCCTCATATGTTTTCGGATCATTGGTCCAGAAAAATACATCACTCATTGCATTCCACTTTTCTGACTGAATCACACCAAACCCTGGAGTAGCTAGCAGGAGCCACAATATGGCACTTTCTGGATGAATCGGGGTCCTCAAATCTTGCCACCCCTCCGATTGTGTAAGGGTCAGGTCCACCTGTAAGACATGAATGTAGAACATTGCTTAGTGTAGTTAATGCAAATGGACAACTTAGTTCAGGCTGACTCTCATACAAAATGCACAGGTCAAATGGCACTGCCAGTAGTCTGGACCCAGTGCATGGTCAGGGTCCTTAACATGGCCTCGCAAAATGACACCAAAAGGCCAATAGGACTACAATATTGCAGCACCTATAGCATTTATACTCTCCTTGTGGACCTTAGTGCACTCCTTACTCACATCCATGTGTGTGCATAGTCATTATTAAATCACAGCATGATGGCAGTGTGGGCCAACATCATGTTTACATGTGAAGGCCAATGATGCACTCAGTAGGAGATGCTACAGATCACAGAAACCCCTGCTGAGTACATAGGGGCCCTTCTCAAACATTTCTATGCACAAATTTCACACCTTCACTCAGCAGCCTTACAGAGTGTTTGGAATTCATACTTTGGAACATTTGTTGTGACACCTAGGTCTGGATTTGGTTCTCCTTAACTAATTTGTACACACCCTTTCATGCATGTTTAATGGCACATGAATCATTTCTAGCTGTATAATTAGAAAGTTAAACTCTGCATGCATCACTTTACTTGGAGCCATAGATATGGAAGTGGCAAAGCACCTAGTGCTGGGCCAGTTGAAGTGCAGGCACTAGCTCACTCCTGATACCACCAATCTCCAATAGACTGTGCACCATGGTGGTAATTAGGGGGAGTAGGGTCAAAATTTTTGGCAGTAGACTGGCGCTTTGCAGAATTAGCATCATCATTTATATTCCTGAGTCCTGCTAAGCACCCAGGGGCCCATTGATCATGATAGGAGCTAATGTTTAAGCCTGCAAAGAGCAGTTGTTATGAAATCCACTACAAATGGGGTGCAGCAGTCTCAAATGAATTTGTTTTGCTAGTATGGAGGACTCCTTTGCGCCAGAAAGGTGCCCTTGCACACATTGTGGCTGGCACGGCCATGATGTGTGTCAGTCCTTGCAAAAGTAGTGCAATGCATGCATTGCACCACTTTGTACATGCTACACAGGGTAAATGGCAGGTTAATGCCACCTTACTGTCAATCACATAAGACTATGGCAGTGCCAAGGATGTGCTATGAGTACTTACATATGTCCCTTTGTGATGGTTATGCAGGGTTCATCATAAATGTGTCCTGCATTGTCTAAATGGTATTACATTTGATTTGCAGGTCTCACGTGGGGCAGAGACCCCTCATACAGCTTGCATAGAACATGTTCACAACCATTATAAGTAGCACTCAGACTTATCTGCAACTGTCAGTCAAATGCTAAATGCAGCCGATTGTATGGCAATGGTAGACTTACCAACAGTTCTGTCGATTTCTATTCCTAAATGATCCAGCAGATCCTGCTCCCTTGCCACTAGATCTGCCCACCAGTGTTTGAGCTGGTGCTCATTGCGTCCGGTCTTGAATATCCTCGCCAGATGGTAAACAACCTTGCCCCACTGCAACTGCCTTGCTTCGGCGGGCTAGCCCAGGATCACCCAGCCACCCAGTTGCAGCATGAAGGGCAGGTATGGATCCACCAACCATTTGAACTCCTTAGTTCATCAGGTGACATTTTCCCCATTCTACCCTTCCCAGACATTTCAAAGGGGTACAGGATGTCTCCCAAATGAAATATAATAAAGGAAACGTAAACCCAACTCCTACCTTAAACTCCCCAAACTACCCCAACAACTAAACTATCCCAGACAGACACCCCACAATACAATGACAAAAACAGTACAGCAATAATGCAAATAACAAGTAAATTGACAATTTAAACACCAAAAACACAGGACACAGCACAAGGGACACAACAAGACCTCCAAACACACCACAAATCCACCAGCACCACCAAAACACAATCACACACAGTCACAGGGGAACAGACTGTGATATGAAAGTGAAACTGCACTTACTGAACCATGCTTGCAGGCAGGATATCCTTGTACATCACTTCCTGGGCATGTGCGTCATGTTTTTAGTGTTATGCGTGTTTTTTTTTACACGTGAGAGTCATGCATTAATGTTTCTTCATGGTGCACTGAGAAAAGTGGTAACATTGAATTGCCGCTCAAGGCCCAGGTGTCATTTTCGCAACGTTGTGGTGTGGTGTTGATGCATTAGCGTCATTTTTTTCAAGCATATCGGAATAGCGTCATTTAATCCATTGTATCACTTGAATGCATCCTGAGTCATTTCACATATTATATGGCCTGCTCTACTATGTGGTATGTGTTTTGTTGCATTACACATGGAGAGAGGAGGAGGGAGAAGGAGGGACAAAAATGGAGGAACACACCGTACTTAGCTCCCTATAACTCAAAATACACAAGAAAGTACGGGGTTCTCTTAACGAGGGCGTCGCGGATATCAGCGTAGCCCTGGGTTGTATGTGTTCCTATTTGGAATGGTAATGTCAGTGAAATGTCAGAAGGTAACTGCAGAGTGCATGCGCGGGGAGGAACAGCGGGGGGAGGAAATTCCTTTTACGGACTAGGTGGTCTCACACACTATATAGTGTCATGCTTCATCATTTGACCACCTAGACCCACCCAGGTAGGACAGTGCCACCTGGGCGGACTCAACCTCACTGTTAAAGGAACAGGAGGGAGTGCGTAAATAAACTTGTTTCTGGAAAGATCGGGATCCAGCTAATCTACTGAAAAAATTAAAAACACCTAAGCAGACACCTGTGAGGAGTAACAAATTTAATGGTGGTATCTGACTGGTGTAGTTAAAACGGGGGTTGGGACACCTCTGTGAGGACAAGGACTCACAGGGTCACCTAACTAATAGCCAACATGTTTCTGCCCTCAGAAGTGATCCAATGAAGGTCTCGGGGCATTCGTCAGGGCCTAGGATCCCTACGTCTCACGTTGGAGGAAATTACTCTATGTGAAAGTCAAAGAGTGTGAAATAAAAGGTCTACCTTACCCAAGGAATTACCTTGAGGCGGCCTATGGGGGATAAACAAACAATTAGAACACTAGTGGCACACGGCACTGCAAAACCAACCAACTGCACACGTGTCAAGGGGATGCATTCATGCACGTAACACATATGTTCATAATAGGCAAAATACATGCGTGGAGTGACAACGGTGAGTACTGCACCTACGACACAGGGGAGGGGGGAGGGGGGAGGAGGAAAGGTTACGGGCACACACATACGCCACACACCCACCCCCACCCTCACCCCCACCGAAATACCTACACACCAATGCAGATTAAAAAGTCAGAGTGACACCCCCAAACCCCAAAACAAAAATGCAAAGACAAAAGGCAATGATTGTAAAAATGGAACTATATTATAGCAATAATGAAGTATAGCGAACTTAGAAATATATACAGAATTATTACACATCTAGAACTATATATATACAAGTAGAAAAAGTCCGGCACAGTTTTGCAAAGTTCAAATGTCCGTGGGCCAATGTGCAGCAACACATGGGCAAAGCCCACACACGAGATCGAGTCCATTGGAGAGAACACTGCTGGGGCATCACAATAATAAAATACTGGCACCTCAGGGGGAAGGGAAGGGGGGGCACCTCAGCCACATGAGTCCACAACGCCAGATCCACGAAGGGCCTCCATGCCCACTGTGCTATCCTGGGGAGTGCAAAGCCACAGTCTCTCAAGTCTCTACAGTGGGTGGATTGCCCACTGTGCCATCCTGGGGAGTGCAAAGCCACAGTCTCTCAAGTCTCTACAGTGGGTGGATTTCCCACTGTGCCATCCTGGGGAGTGCAAAGCCACAGTCCATCAGGTGGATTACAGAGTCCACTGGTTATGGAGGAGGCATGGTGGGCAGAGTGCCTCGTGAAGCCCTGCCCGACACAGAACCGGGCCTGCCAATGGGCCAGCGGTGCTTGAGATGAGGGCCCAGCGGAGCGGTGCTTGACAGGAGGGCCCAGCGGAGCGGTGCTTGACAGGAGGGCCCAGCGGAGCGGTGCTTGACAGGAGGGCCCAGTGGAGCGGTGCTTGAGATGAGGGCCCAGCGGAGCGGTGCTTGACAGGAGGGCCCAGCGGAGCGGTGCTTGACAGGAGGGCCCAGCGGAGCGGTGCTTGACAGGAGGGCCCAGCGGAGCGGTGCTTGACAGGAGGGCCCAGCGGAGCGGTGCTTGACAGGAGGGCCCAGCGGAGCGGTGCTTGACAGGAGGGCCCATCGGAGCGGTGCTTGACAGGAGGGCCCAGCGGAGCGGTGCTTGACAGGAGGGCCCAGCGGAGCGGTGCTTGACAGGAGGGCCCAGCGGAGCGGTGCTTGAGATGAGGGCCCAGTGGAGCCGTGCTTGACAGGAGGGCCCAGCGGAGCCGTGCTTGACAGGAGGGCCCAGCGGAGCCGTGCTTGAGATGAGGGCCCAGCGGAGCCGTGCTTGACAGGAGGGCCCAGCGGAGCGGTGCTTGACAGGAGGGCCCAGCGGAGCGGTGCTTGACAGGAGGGCCCAGCGGAGCGGTGCTTGACAGGAGGGCCCAGCGGAGCGGTGCTTGAGATGAGGGCCCAGCGGAGCGGTGCTTGAAATGAGGGCCCAGCGGAGCGGTGCTTGACAGGAGGGCCCAGCGGAGCGGTGCTTGAGATGAGGGCCCAGCAGAGCGGTGCTTGAGATGAGGGCCCAGCGGAGCGGTGCTTGACAGGAGGGCCCAGCGAAGCGGTGCTTGACAGGAGGGCCCAGCGGAGCGGTGCTTGACAGGAGGGCCCAGTGGAGCGGTGCTTGAGATGAGGGCCCAGCGGAGCCGTGCTTGACAGGAGGGCCCAGCGGAGCGGTGCTTGACAGGAGGGCCCAGCAGAGCGGTGCTTGACAGGAGGGCCCAGCGGAGCGGTGCTTGAGATGAGGGCCCAGCGGAGCGGTGCTTGAGATGAGGGCCCAGCGGAGCAGTGCTTGACAGGAGGGCCCTGTTCAGCGGTGCCTGTCTTGGCAGGGCCCTGTCCAGCGGTGCCTGTCTTGGCGGGGCCCTGTCCAGCGGTGCTTCTCACGGCGGGGCCCTGTCCAGCAGTGCTTTCTCATGGCGGGGCCCTGTTCAGCGGTGCGTCTCACGCCGGGGCCCTGTTCAGCGGTGCTTCTCACGGCGGGGCCCTGTTCAGCGGTGCTTCTCACGGCGGGCCCTGTTCAGCGGTGCCTGTCTTGGCGGGGCCCTGTTCAGCGGTGCTTCTCACGGCGGGCCCTGTTCAGCGGTGCTTCTCACGGCGGGCCCTGTCCAGCGGTGCTTCTCACGGCGGGCCCTGTTCAGCGGTGCCTGTCTTGGCGGGGCCCTGTTCAGCGGTGCTTCTCACGGCGGGCCCTGTCCAGCGGTGCTTCTCACGGCGGGCCCTGTTCAGCGGTGCCTGTCTTGGCGGGGCCCTGTCCAGCGGTGCTTCTCACGGCGGGCCCTGTCCAGCGGTGCTTCTCACGGCGGGGCCTGTTCAGCGGTGCCTGTCTTGTGTTTCGAGTGAACCACACCTGGCCAATACTTCCCGCTCAGTCAGCATCGGACCTTTCCGTTGCGGGGCCCTCCTGTGATGGAGTCCTGGGGCCCTGGGTCTCCTCCGATACTCCTGGAATGGGGCTGGTGGGGCCCTCATGGGCAGGTCGGCTGCTCCCTGCCTTCGCCGCTTTGCTGCCCTTGCCCTCCTTGGCAGACTCTCCGTGGCCTTTTTGCTCCTCTTCCCAGGGGGGGGGGGGCTGGCTGTGCCTTTGCTGCTGGCCGATGTCCCTGCCCAAGGAAAGGGCGGACTCCAAAAACCATGCACGACGTTCTTGGGAGTTGCTGGGCTGGTGGTGGCTGAGGTGTTTTTGGAACTCTTACGAGATGGAGGGGGTGGGTCAGGTGAGGAAAAGAGGTTCACTTTAGAGAGGAATAGTTTTTTAGGAGCAATGGGAAGGGTAGCTGGAGTGGGTATGGGAGTGGAGGAAGAGGATGTGGTTGTAGGAGAGTCAAGTCTGGTGTCTTTGGGTGCAGGTGCTTGGGCTGGATGCTGACGTGAGGTGGATGGCTGTTGGTTGGGTGCCTGCCTGCGTTTGTGTGGTTTGGAAGCGGGGTGACAGACACACTGGGAGAGGACACAGGGGACGTGTACATGTCAGTGGGGGTGGTGACTGCACGTGTGCGGACTGGTCTGGAGGGTGTGCTGGTGATGGGTGTACTGGCTGATGGTGGTGTGCATGCAGGTGTGAGTGTAGACGTCACAGGGAGGGAGGAGGGAGACGAGGAGGTGGGGGACACAGAGGAGGTAGTGGCTGTTGGCATGTCTGCATCTGTATGTTGCTTGTGTGAATGCTTGTGTGTTCTGTGGTGCTTATGTCTGGATGAGCTTCCCTTGGGTGTTGAGGTGTGTGCAGGCTGGTCTGTAGGTGTGGATGGGATAGGCAGAGGAACAGGGGAGTGGAACTGGGTGGAGGGAGTTAGAAGAGGGAGGCTGGAGACAGGGACAATCGCTGCCATCAGTGCTGAGGCCAGAGCGTTGAACGATCGCTGCTGGGCAGCCTGACCCAAATGAAGGCCCTCCAGGTATGCATTGCTTTGATGCACCTCCCTCTCCACACCCTGGATGGCATTCAAAAGGGTAGACTGCCCAACAATGATGGTCCTCAGGAGGTCAATGACCTCCTCACTAAGGGCAGCAGGGGTGACTGGGGCAGGGCCTGAGGTGCCTGGGGCGAAGGAGATGGCCACCTTCCTGGCCGTGCGGGCACGGGCCGAAGGCCGAGGGGCTGCTGGGAGGGCGGAGCTGGTGCGCTGGGTGGCGGCTGTACCTGTAGTTTCGGTGGGCACGGATGTTGCCGCCACCGCAAGGGAGCTCCCTTCCGAGGACGTGTCGGTGTCACTGACGTCTGCACGGGTCCCCGTGGTGGAGCCCCCCTCGCCCTCCGTCTCACTGGTCATGTCGGAGTCCGTTGCATGGCCCTCCGGGCCATGTGAGATGCAGCTCCCTCTTGCGCCGATGCCACTTCTCCTCCGCCTGATGATGCTAATGCACACATTCACAGAAAAACAAAGAAAATTGGGGGGGGTGGAGAAATAAAGACAAGTTGAGTGCATGCATTGGGGACACCGTTGGCGGAGAGGACAGACACAGAAGCCCCCTGCACTACGCTGCGCACTTGGGGTACACTACTCATTCACTGGGACATGCCCTACAAGCCTATGGGCGACAACTGCCCACACAGAATACACAGGTCCATGAATAGCGTTACTAGGCACCCTACAGAGATGGGGGGCGGGGGCACAGGACCATACCTCACGGAGTGGCCTAGCCTACAGAAATCGCCCTGGCCTAGGGATACCCACAGCCCTCCTCCCCCACCCAGGCACCTCCACTGCGCGCAAATATAGCTGAATGTGCTGGTACTCACCCCCTTGTGTCTGCTGTGATGTCCTCAAGCGCCCATCTAAATCGGGGTAGGCCACCGCCAGGAACCGGGACATCAGGGGGGTCAAGGTACGACTGGCACCCCTCTTAGGTTGGGAGGCCATCCCCAGCAAAGCCTCGGCGGTCTTACTGCTCCTGCGGCGGATGTCCTCCCACCTCTTGCGGCAGTGGGTGCCCTGTCTGTTGTGGACCCCCAGGGCCCGGACGTCCTTGGCGATGGCACGCCAAATATCGATCTTCTGATGGGCGCTGACCTATGTGACATGTACAGGGGGGGGAAAGAAACATCATCACTTTTCTGCATGCTCGATGTGAGTGGCCCCCCCTCCCCAAACTTGCCATGTGGCACATGCTCTCATCTGTCGTGCCATGCATTCGTAATTCTCTCCCCTCCCCTCCATCGTACATCCACCCCACTCATCACAGGCATTGCCCACTATGCATTGGCCCCCGTGTACTCACCTGTTGGTTTGGAGGACCGTAGAGTAGCGCATACTGGGGGAGGACCCCGTCCACGAGCTTCTCCAACTCTTCGGAAATGAAGGCGGGGGCCCTTTCCCCAGTCGCAGCAGCCATTGTCACTTCCAGACCGAGGTCACAGCAGCACTTGCAGTATAGGTCCTCTCCTGTGGATGCTCAGGTCTCGTGTGATTAAGCAGAGAGAAAATGGCGGTCACGCCCGCGGCGGTGTGTACCGCGGCGGTGCGTACCGCGACCGCCGTCGCACATCGTCATTGGCTCCTGAAACCCATAGGGTTCAATGTTAACCAATGCTGCTTTGCGCCGCGGTCTCCGACCGCCTACCACCACGGCGTGCCACGCCAGCGCAATGACCTCACTTCACATTGTCACACTTCACAGGTCAGGCAGCCGCCATTTCAAGGGCCCACATGGCTTAATTCCTACTGCGTCACACATGGCTAGGCCTTACATCGACACTCATACAAGCCATTCAATCCAGAGAGATTCGTGTACTGTGCAGGCTGTGGGAACTTACCTGTGGGTTGATTGACTCTGTGCTCCATGTTGTCCTTCCTAGGCACCGTCCGCTGGGACTTGCGAGGAGACGGAGGAATGTTCCCGTGTACAGACCGCTGGTGGACCTGTCGACAATGGAAGAACGACATGTCATACTCACCTACAGACTCAACAGTGCCACTATACAGGAACTGTGTGCCCAGCTGGAGCCAGACCTGATGTCACCCATCCGCCAACCCACAGGGATTCCGCCTCTAGTACAGGTGCTGTCAGTACTCCATTTTTTGGCTAGTGGATCATTTCAAACTACAGTGGCCATTTCATCTGGGATGTCTCAGCCTATGTTTTCAAAGGTATTGTCCAGAGTGTTGTCTGCCCTGATGAAATACATGCAGAGCTACATCATATTCCCTGAGGTGGGTGACTTGCCTACAGTGAAGGGTGATTTCTATGCCCTTGGACACATTCCCAATATCATTGGTGCCATTGATGGTACCCATGTGGCTTTGGTCTCCCCAAAAGACAATGAGCAGGTGTACAGGAACCGAAAAAGTTATCATTCGATGAATGTCCAGGTGGTCTGTTTGGCTGACCAGTACATCTCCCATTTAAATGCCAAGTTCCCAGGGTCAGTGCATGACGCGTACGTCATGCGAACTAGCAGCATCCCTTATGTGATGGAACAGCTACAGAGACAGCGTGTGTGGCTAATTGGTGACTCTGGTTACCCCAACCTGCCTTGGCTATTGACCCCAGTGAGGAATCCCAGGACAAGGGCAGAGGAACGGTACAATGAGGCCCATGGGCGTACTAGGAGGGTGATCGAGCGGACCTTCGGCCTCCTGAAGGCCAGGTTCAGGTGCCTGCATATGACAGGTGGATCCCTAATGTACTTACCAAAGAAGGTGTGTCATATCATCGTGGCCTGCTGCATGCTTCACAACCTGGCTTTGCGACGCCAGGTGCCTTTCCTGCAGGAGGATGGTCCAGATGGTGGTGTTGTGGCCGCTGTGGAGCCTGCGGAGAGTGAAGAGGAGGAAGACGAAGAGGACGACACAGACAACAGGGACAGAGTGATACTGCAGTATTTCCAGTAACACACAGGTAAGAATCTACTCCTGCATTTTATTATATCTGTAACAGTACTGGCTCTCTACTGTCTGACCTTTCACCCCAATGTATGGTAACTTAGTTGTGAATTTGCCTTCCTATTTCAGTGATCTGGTCCCCACGGAGTGCCCTCTGGTTTATTTCCCCATGGACTACCGCTGTGTGACACTGGTATGTTGTCATCACAATGTAATTGGACATTTTTGGTTGGTTATATCAAATACATTTGGTTTAAAAAAATAAATAGCAGACTCCAGATGGTTTTTGTGCAATAATTGTGTTTATTGAAGTGCAACAATTGGTGTATAGTTAAAAAAGGGTGATGGGTGATGGTGGAGGCATGTCCATGGCAGAGTCCAGACTCTCGTTCGCACAGGTGCATTGTCCATATGCCTGTGGAAGGTGGAGCAGGGGCAGTTCAAGGTTGGACAGGGTGAACAAGTGGGACAGTGGGATGACATCCGGGGGGATCCATGCATGGCGGGGGGCTTGACATCCTACTCTGTCTTCTTCCTAGATCTCAGGCCTTTCTTGCGGGGTGGTTCTTGTTCTGCAGGGGGTGGGGTCCGGGTGGCCCGTTGCTGTTGTGTCGGGCCTCCTGACCACTAGCGTCGGCGGAGGTGGTGGGCTGTTCTTCCTCCATGCTAGTGGCAGGGCCCCTTTGGGGGGCCACATAGTCCCGCAATGTGGTGACAATCTGGTTGAGTGCCACCACGATTGTACCCATTGCGGAACTGATGCTGCGCAGTTCTACCCGGAACCCCATGTACTGGCCCTCCTGCATGGCCTGGATCTCCTGGAACCTGGCCAGGACCGTCGCCATCGTCTCTTGGGAGTGGTGGTACGCTCCCATGATGGTGGTGAAGGCCTCTTGGACAGTGGGTTCCCTAGGCCTGTCCTCCCTCTGTCGCACAGCAGCCCTCCCAGTTCCTCTTTGTTCCTGGGCCTCTGTCCCCTGGCCGGTGTGCCCACTACCACTGCCCCCAGGTCCCTGTTGTTGTTGGGATGGTGGGTTGCCCTGGGTGCCCTGTAGTGGTAGACACACCGCTGCTTGACCTGTCCTGGAGACAGAGGCATGGGCCCGCTGGGTGGGTGCTGGGCTGGTGTTTCCAGAGGGGGGTAGGTCTGCTGTGGCCTGTGGCTGCCTGAGGGGAACCGACTGTGTAGAGGTCCCCAATGGTCCGGGCTGGTCGTCAGGGTGGGGGTCTGCCGCCAGTCTTCTGCACAGCGATGTTGTGTCTTGACACCATCGTTCGCACCTTCCCCCGTAGGTCGTTCCAGCGCTTTCTGATGTCTTCCCGATTTCTGGGATGTTGTCCCACAGCGTTGACCCTGTCGACGATCCTTTGCCATAGCTCCGCCTTCCTGGCTATTGTGGTGTGCTGCACCTGTGTGCCGAAGAGCTGGGGCTCTACCCTAATTATTTCCTCCACCATGACCCTGAGTTCTTGGTCCGAGAACCTGGGGTGTCTTTGGGGTGCCATGGGTTGGTGTGGATGAGGTGTGGGGTGGTGTTTGTGGTGATGAGTGTAGTGGTGTGTGGTGTTTTGTGCGTAGATGTAGTGTGGGGCATGATGTTGGGTTCCTGTGTGTGTTGTGGTTTGCGTTCCCTGTGCTCTCTCTCTGTGTATTGCGCCTTGTCTCTGAATTTCGATTTGTGGGGGTTTGTGGGTGATGTGGGTGTGTGTTTTATATCGGATTGATTGTGTGGGAGTGGTGTTTGTATGTGTATCAGGTGTGTGTATTTGTAATTGTCCAATGTGGCAGTGTTTTGTAGATGTGTGTGTATTTTGACCGTGGCGGTGTGTACCGCCAATGGGATACCGCGGTTGAAAGACCGCCGCGTGGATTTGTGGGTCGTAATGGTATGGGCGTATTTCTGTTGGCGTGACGGTGGAGGTTTGGTCATCTCCAGTTTATCGCTGACCGCTGATGTGGCGGCCTTCAGTGGAGGTCGGGTTTTTGGCGGTTTGCCAGTTGTGGGTCAGAATGACCCTGGCGGGTTACCGCAGCCGCGGCGGTGTTATGGCGGTCTTCTGACCGGCGGTAACTGCCTTTTACCGCCAGGGTCAGAATGACCCCCAGTGTTCAGTTCTGACATTACCTAACCTCCATTTCCTGACAGCCCCTACCTTATGTGTGGCCCCCTTGCATGCACCCTGTTAGGGATGGTGTTGTGTTGGTGAATGGTCCATGAAATTGCACATTGCTCCCCATGATGTAACAATACATGTAGTGTTGGATGGATCTTGGCCTTCAGACGTCACCACTGATATGTGAGATGGAGTCTGTAGAACCCCCTATATCACCAAAGATGTGTGTACCATACTTGTTGTTTCTCGTGTTTCTGACACACTCCCTGAGGTTAGATTCACATTCCAAAGGTATATATATTGGACAATGAGTACACCAAGGGTTATGTTGCTGAACAAAATTTATTTAAGGTATTTACAAAGTACTTTTTGGTTGACTATGTATAAAAGTTGTCAACAATATTCTCTCCCCTGCCGCTGAGTTTGGTTGGTCTCCCTCAAGGTCCTCAGCCCCATCATCCTCCTCCTCCTCATTGTGGACATCTACTTGTCCATCCCAGGGGATATTGTTTCTGACACATGTTGTGCAGGATAGCACATACCAGTATGATCTTGCATAACAGCGGGGAGGCATACAGGAAACTTGCTCCTGTCATGTCCATGCACCTAAACCGGGATTTGAGAAGGCCAAAGCTCCTCTCCACCATGTTGCGTGTTTTCTGGTGTGCTTCATTGTAAGCACGCTGTTCACTGGTATCTGGATTTGCAATTGGGGTCACGACCCATGGCTGTTTGCCAAAACCTTGGTCAGCTGCAAAGATAAGAGGGAGAAATATAGTGAAGAGTTGAGAGTGATCTGGAATATTTCATGGCAGTAGTAGGTTGCAGTTTGAGTGGTGACTCAGAGGTGTTTGTGGTGTTGTGTATGTTCCAGGTCTTGTAATATGAGTTCAATTTGACTGTGTGGATTTACATGTCAGTCTTCGGTACTGACTCAAGGACCTGTATATGACCAACTGGATTCCAATATGTATGCTCATCATGTATGTAACGTTTTGTGTTGTCCATTTTAGTAGCAGATTCCTCATATTAGATGGAGGCTACCACCTCCTTGCAGCACAATGGTGTCAGATGTGTGGCCAGCATAGTTGCCCTAGAAAGCCAGCCTATTCTGTCGATGTAGGCATGTGGCATTACCCATGCAGTGCAACACTTAGTGGGCCTTAGTGGCAGATGATGGTTGTGTCAACCATCTTGGTCCTCATTACAAATCTGGTGGTATCAAGAATGCCAGACTCACAGTGGCAGTTGGACCACTTTATGACTGTGGTAGACCCACCACGGTTGGACCACCAAAATTGCCAAGTTGCCACCAGCCAACTGCTTGGCAGTCCCAACAATCTTAATCTGCCAGGGCAGTGCTGCACGCAGCGCAGCCCTTTGGATTTGGACTCCCAAATCTGCCAGCCTTTGCATGGTGGTTCCACTGCCATGCAAGGGCTGGCTGAATGGTGTTGTCAGGTGCCCCCTGGAGGCCCCGGCACTGGCCATGCACTTGACATAGGCAGTTCAAAGGCCCATATGGACAGACCTGTAGCACTTTCCAATGCACAAATTAAATGCAGCAATAACCGACACCGGTGTTGCAGCACCCGCCCCAATGCCACATTGCAGCCGGATCACTTACGAACTGGCTGCAATGTTTTAGCCTTCTTCACATGTGGGCCGGCGTACGGAAAATAAGGTTTCCGCAAACAGGCCCAGTAGTGAACTCCTAATTGGGCCAGCAGGGTTTAGACCACAGTGGCGGTCTAACTGTGATGGAAGTTTACCAAGTAGCCTCTGCCGGACAACAAACTCATGATAACTGTCCAGGTGTCCAAGGGTGTGTATCACAGATTAGCATGATGATCACATTTGATACCGATGTATGTCCAACTTCTTAGTAATTGGATTTTCAGCATGACTTACTACAATTGCACAGTGCAGACTTTGGGAGGGGGCCCAGCTATATTTCTGAAAGGTCACTTAGTACAGTCATGTCCTCCATACTCCTACAGGGATCTACTAAGGCATGCATGTATATTAAAGATTAGCAGTGAATCTGTACCATGGTGTACTATTGTTGGTCTACAATACAGGCATGATGGTGCTATGGGGCGCTAAGTGGGGCACATGAGGTGTCAGTTGAGAAGTTGTGGCACTATTTCTCATGATTCTGCTCCATTGCCTATAATGGCAGGTACATTAGTCTTCCGATGTGTGCAATACAATGCATTCAACAGATGTATATGCAGCCTACAGGTATATTAGGCATGAGTAGATGGGATGTAGTTATAGTTGCACTACTTGGGTGGCATTTGATGTGGATTGGCCTGAGTCTTGCATACCATGAATGAGGTCGGGTTGTGCCTAGGTGTGACTTTCTTTACATGCCATAGGCCATTGACATGGTGGAGCTATTGTTGGTTTGGTCTAATGTGTGTGGAGTATACTCAGTAGTCAACCAGTTGACACTTGCAGTGGTTTGTGGTCTTATTCTGTTTGCAAAGAGAACATAGCACTTTCTTTCATCATGTGGTGTGGCTGTTAGTTTGTGGCTGTGTTAGATACATGTGGCTGTCTGCGCTTGTGATGTCAATCATTATGGTATACTGCGGCATGTTGCATATGTGTTGTTGCCAGTACATCTGTGGTCCCATGCCCATGCATCTTTGTTGTGGTGCATATGTTGTTTGTCCTACAGGGTTGGTGTGTTGTGTAGTGTGTGTATTGATTGGTTGGTTGACTTACCGACAAGTAGGCCATAGCCATATTGTCCATCCTAGAACCGCTCATTGATCGTGGAGTGCCAGAATATGTCAACATCATGGACACTGCCAGAGTACTTGGTTGAGATGTTGGTGAAGAACCCACGGTGGTCCACAATGGCCTGCACATTTATTGAATGTGTTTGCTTGCGGTTCCTGTATAGGTGTTCCATAGCTGCAGGTGGCACCAGTCTTACATGGGTGCAGTCCATTGCATCCAGCACATGCGGAAACCCAGCAATCAGATCAAATCCTTGTTTGGTCTCCTGCTGCATTTGCTAGATGTTTGGGAAGCAGATGTGGTGGGGTGTGAGGCAGATGATGGCATCTAGGACCTTAGGCAGGTAAACAGATATTGATGGCTGGGGAAAACCAGCCACTAGCGCCCCTATTGTCTGAAATGATCCACAAGCCAGCATATGCAGAAGAGTAAGGAGCTTTGTGATGGGTGGTATGTTGTAGGGATTTTGCAGCCTTGCTGTAATGTCTGGTGCAATCTGGTTCAGCAGGCGTATAATGGACTTACGGATGAGACAGTAAGTCTTGATGATATCTTGCTCCATGAGGCCAAGGAGGGTTGTCGTCTGCTGATATATCCTCTCCTGCCTCCTGTGTTGCCAATATGGGTGCTGTGGTGTTATTTGGGGTTGCTATTGTGTCGGTGAAGGGAGCAGCTGTTGTTGCGGACTTCTGCAGTGTGTGCCTAGCTGGAGCAGTATGACTTCCATGTTGTTCTGGAGGAAGCAAATGTACCTTCTGTGAATTTTTCTTATATAGTGGTGTATGTGCCTCATTTTAATGTCTGGTCAGACCCAGCTGTTAACATTTGACACAAAATGGGGTTAACATCATTTTTTGGGTCCGCCTCCCACCTGTGCATCATTTTTGCACAGGGGATAAATATGACGCTGGGGGCTTAGATTCATTTTTGGACGGGAACGCCTACCTTGTATCTCATCAACGCAAGGTGGTTTCACACATCCCAAAAATGACGTTAACTCCTATAATTTGCCGATAGACGGCTCTAGCGTCAAAATGTAAATATGGAGTTAAGTTTGCGCTGAATTTGCTTAAAAAAAATGACGCAAATTCAGCACAGACTATAAATATGCACCTTAGTACTAAAAGCTATACTTACATATGAGGAGATTCTACAGTATGGGCAGAGAACTCTGTACAAACAAGTATAGGAAAAACTTTTTATAGTACGTTTTGATGTACTGCAAAATATGCTACAAAGTGCAGTTTGGGAATCAGGTCCAGCATGTTTACCCATACTGAAAATGTAAGCCCCACTCCCTGAATCACTGTTGTAGCTGTTTCAGTGACACTTTACCATGAGGTTCAATACATACTGGTAGGAAACTGTTGTTTTACTCTCCTTAACACCATTATAGGGAGGAGTTCAGGTATTTCTAAGTGTTCATGAACACGGGTGTAATGAGGTGCATGCTGTACCAGCTTAAACGGGGTATTGCAGTGGACACATTAAAGTTATTAACAACCCTTTTTAACTTTGATCTGTGAATCGCAGGCCCCAAGATAAAACTAAGGCTGAAAAAACACTGCATGTGGTGGGTGGGGCACAAAGTAGGATGATGAAACCAAACGTGGTAAAAGAAAGAAAAATTATAGCAAGGGCATACAAAAAAGTTAAGTGAGAGGCAAATGGAGTGAGAGTCTGAAGGAAGGAAAGAAGAATGCAAAGAAGAAAAGAAAGGTTGAATGAGGAAAGGAGAAAAAAGGACGATCTGGGGCAGCACTTTCAGTCGACCATCCTTAAAAAGGTTAGGGTCAGCTGTTTTGCTTAATGATGTACTGCGAAATGGGTAAGAGTGGAAAGGGGTTTGATTTTTGTGGCAACCCTTTTGTTCCCCATCAGTATACACAGCTCAATAAAGTGGACATTCTAAGATCTTTAAGACGCGTCATAAGTGAAACAACATTTAAGTGGGGTGAAAGTTCTCACTACGCATAAAAATAGATTGTTTTGCTAAATGATATTTTGTGTTTAAGCTCTTTATGCACTTCTTTGTCTCTGCTAGTTAACATTTTTTTTCTCAAGATGGCACAACTTGCTAGATGGACAAGAAGAAAGGACAGTTTATTCCATCGGGACAACCAGGAATATTTTCAAGAAAAGAGTGACGGTCTATATGCCTGTGGCTTCACATGTTTTACAGCTGCAATGTAGAAACTGTCTATAAAAAAAAAATCTGTTCAGTGGCGTAACAAAGGATGCCGCAGACCCTGCTGTGCAGGGGACCCCTGAGCACCAGGGGGCTCCCTGAGCACAAGACCTGGCCTGAGTGACCCTGGAGGGGAAGCCCCTCCATGTTCTTTGCAGGGGATCCCAACCAGTTTTATTACGCCACTGCATCTATCTACCACTATTTAGTAGCTTGACTTGAACACTAAGCAATTTTAAAACACATTACTCCACCTTGTATGTGGGAGCCCCTTCTGATGCCTCTGACTTTATTGTGCTTTTTGAGTTGAAGCAGTGACATCTGAGTACATCCGTCACTACCTCCCAAGTCCTTCTCTGCTGCTGACTTCCAGTCTTGAGAATGAAAGTTAAACGGTTTCTTTCAGAAGAGACTTCAGAGCTGCTGTTCAAACCTTCTTACTCTTGCACCTGAATGGTGATAGTGTCCTACACCATGAATTCCCATACTCCTCACTGGCACCCTTTAGAGGCATCCTACATGCAGCAGGACTTATCATCCGGGAAGCCCCAAAGAAATATGATCTCCTCACCTCCTTCCTGACAGAACTCTGTTGGCTGCCCTTTTCAGCCCAGACCATCTTCAAAATCAAGGCTCAAGTAGATTTTCTACTCAAGCGACAGCTTCCCCAACTTGAGTGGCAGTTTTCTCAACGCAAGAAGGCATGACCTGCCGTGACTGCCCGCATTCAGAAATCTGGCTTGTGCTCACCAACATAGTGATTTCTCTCACCCGCGCTCACCAACTTAATGACAATTATCTCAAACAACAATTTATTTCAAAGCAATACATAAATATCATCATTTAAATACAATACATATCCCCCCATCCTGTCATAAAAAGAGAGAGAAAAACCAGTGTAAAAGATATAGGCCCTCATTACAACATTGGCGGAAAAAAACGCTTACCGCCGTGCAGAAGACCGCCAACACACCGCCGCGGCAGCGGAATTCCGCCAGGGTCATTATGAACCACTGCTCGGAATCTGCCAAAATTCAGACACCCACGCAAGTCCGCCACACCAAAGGTCAGTGATAAACTGGCGAAAACAAAACCTCCACCGTCACGCCAACAGAAATATGCCCACACTATCACGACACACGGATCCACGAGGCGGTCTTTCAACCACAGTATTCCATTGGCGGTACACAGCGCTGCGCTCAAAATACACATACATCTCCAAAACACCACCACATTGGACAATTCGAAATACACACACCACTCCCACACACTCAATACAATATAAAACACACACCCACATCACCCACAAACCCTTACGACAACAATTGCAACAGAAGGCCAGAGAGAGACCCGACCAAAAAAGAACAATAGCATCCACAGGCATACAATACCATCACCCACATAACTTCCACGCACCTCACACAACACTCCACTACATATCACCCCACTTATCACTACACACACCACCCCACACATCACCCACACCACCCAATGGCAAGGCAAAGACACCCCAGGTTCTCGGAGGAGGAGCTCTGGGTCATGGTGGAGGAAATTGTCCGGGTAGAGCCACAGCTATTCGGATCACAGGTGCAGCACACCTCTATAGCTAGGAAGATGGAGCTATGGCGAAGAATAGTGGACAGGGTCAATGCAGTGGGACAGCACCCAAGAAATAGGGATGACATCAGGAAGAGGTGGAACGACCTACGGGGGAAGGTGCGTTCCGTGGTCTCAAGACACCACCTTGCGGTTCAGCGGACTGGCGGCAGACCCCCACCACCTCCCCCACAACTAACAACATGGGAGGAACAGGTCTTGGCGATTCTGCATCCTGAGGGCCTCGCAGGAGTAGATGGAGGAATGGACTCTGGTAAGTCAAATCTTAACTATTACATCCCCCACCCTACCTGCATGCTATCACATACTCCCACCCTCACCCCCACCCCCATCACTCCAACTCCTCACAAATGTCCCACTATCACAACCCACCCATCCCAACACCAAGCCCTTCATGCAACTACAAAGCATGGACACCCATCACCAATGCATGGCCACTGCACATACCCACACACACCCCTAAACCATCATCACACAAGGTCCCACACAAGAATGCAAGCACTGGGGTACATGGTCACCCACCTATTGCACACCATGCCACACACAGATGTAATAAACATCCTTCTATACCCCTGCAGGACCCCTACCCAACGTCACCGGACAGGAGTGTCCACCCATGTCCACACCACCAACAGAAGAGGCCCACAGTGATGACAGCAGCTCTCTCCAACTGGATCTAAATGACCAGCCTGGCCCATTGGGGACCTCTGGACAGTTGGTTCCCCTGACACAGTCACAGGCCACCACAGAACTTCCCCCCTCTGGAAACACCAGCACAGCACCCACCCAGCAGGCCCATACCTCTGTCCCCAGGACACGTCAATCAGCAGTGTGTCCACCACTACAGGGAACCCAGGCTAACCCACCACCCCAACAACAACAGGGACCTGGGGGCAGTAGCAGTGGGCACACTGTCCAGGGGACGGAGGCCCAGGAACACAGGGGAACTGGGAGGGCTGCTGTGTGACAGCTGGAGGACAGGCCATGGGAACCCAGTCTCCGCGAGGCCCTCTCCAACATCATGGGAGCCTTCCACCATTCCCAGGAGACGATGGCAACAGTACTGGCCAAATTTCAGGAGACCCAGTGCCTGCAGGAGGAACAGTATTTGGGCTTCAGGGAGGAACTCAGATCCATCAATTCCACCCTGGACACCATCGGAGGGGTGCTGAAGGAAGTCCTCAACACCAGGAGGGACACTGTGGCACAAGAAGGGGCCCCTGACACTAGCCTGGACGAAGAACTGCCCACCACCTCCGCTAGTGCTAGTGGACAGGAGGCACCGCCACAGGACCACCACACCAGCACCCCACCCCCTACTGAGGGTGAACCACCCCGCAAACAGTCCCTAAGATCCAGGACAAAGACAGAGAACGATGCCAAGACCCCCGCCAAGAAATGAGACCACCCTGAATGTCATCCTTCTGTCCCACTTTGTCACCCTGTCCATCCTCAAACTGCACCCAGCTCCACTTCCTATGCCCATTTGGGCAATTCACCTGTGAGACTAATAGATTGGACTCTGCCATGGACATTCCTCCACTATCACCCCTCACCATTTTATATCCCCCTCCAATATTGAGCACTTAAATAAACACCCTTGAAGCACAAAACAATCTGGAGTCAGTCTGTGATTTCGAAATAGTGTATTAGCAATTACAGTGTCAAAATGCTCTTTCAAATGTAATGTCAACATACCTATGTCACACAGCTCTAGTCCATGAGGAAACAAAGCAGATGTCACACAGTGAGACCCACATCTGTGAAATCGTAAGGGAAAGTGACAACTCAGTGACCATACACTGGGTGAAAATGACAGACAGTTGAGAGGTAGTAGTGTTAAAGTACATATAGTAAGAAGGTTTGTATTCTTACCTGTGTCTCACTGGAAATATTGCAGGATCAACGAGTTCCTGTTGTCCATGTCCTCTTCTTCTGCTTCCTCGTTTTCACTGTCCACAGGCTCCACAGCTGCAACAACACGGCCATCTGGACCATCCTCCTGCAGAAAAGGCACCTGTCGTCACAAAGGTAAGTTGTGAAGCATACAGCAGGCCACGATGATCTGGCGCACCTTCTTTGGTGAGTAGAATAGGGATCCCGTTGTCATATGGAGGCACCTGAACATGGCCTTCAGGAGGCCGAAGGTCCGCTCTATAATCCTTCGAGTTCGCCATGGGCCTCATTGTAGCGTTCCTCTGCCCTTGTCCTGGGATTCCTCACTGGGGTCAGTAGCCATGACAGGTTGGGGTAACCAGAGTCACCTGCAAATGGCGGGGGACAACTGTTAGACACACACTAACCTGTAGGGATATCCCCAGACCCAAACACTGACTTGTTTCCAGGTGCTCACCTAATAGCCACACACGGTGCCTCTGGAGTTGACCCATCACATAAGGGATGCTGATATTCCGCAGGATGTAAGCGTCATGCACTGAGCCAGGGAATTTGGCATTCACATGGGAGATGTACTGGTCGGCCAAACACAACATCTGCGCATTCATGGAATGATAATTCTTCCGGTTTCTGTACACCTGTTCACTCCTGCAGGGGGGGGGGACCAAGGCCACATGTGTCCCATCAATGGCACCTATGATGTTGGGGATATGTCCCAGGGCATAGAAGTCACCTTTCACTGTAGGCAAATCCTCCACCTGAGGGAAAATGATGTAGCTCCACATGTGTTTCAGAAGGGCAGACAACACTCTGGACAACACGTTGGAAAACATAGGCTGGGACATCCCTGATGCTATGGCCACTGTTGTTTGAAATGACCCACTTGCAAGGAAATGGAGTACTGACAGCACCTGCACTTGAGGGGGGATTCCTGTGGGATGGCGGATAGCTGACATCAGGTCTGGCTCCAGCTGGGCACAATCAGGATTGTGGCACAATCAAGCATGTAGGTGATGATCACATGTCTTTCCTCCATTGTCAACAGATCCACCAGCGGTCTGTACAGCGGAGGATGCCGCCATCTCCTCACATGTCCCAGCGGACGGTGCCTATGAAGGACAACAGCGACCACAGAGTCAACCAACTCAGAGGTACGTACCCACAGCTTACACAGAGCACGAATCCTAATCCGAAATTTGGCCTGTATGAGTGTTGAAGCAAGGCCTAGGTATGTGTGACGCAGTTAGAAATGAAGCCATGTGGGCCCCTGAAACGGCGGCTGCCTGACCTGTAAAGTGGGACAATGGGATGTGAGGTAACTACGCTGGCATTGTACACTGTCGCGGTAGGCGGTCGAAGACCGCAGTGCAATTCTGCATTGGTTAACATTGGACCCGATGGGTCCCAGGGGCCAATGAGAATGTACGCCAGTGGTGACGGTACGCACCGCTGCGGACATGAATGCCATTTTCTATCTGTTCAATCACTCGATACCTGATCTTCGACAGGAGAGGACCTACACTGCAAGTGCTGCTGTGACCTCAGTCTGGAAGAGACAATGGCTCGTGCGTCTGGGGAAAGGGCCCCTGCCTTCACATCGCAGGAGTTGGAGAAACTCGTGGATGGGGTCCTCCCCCAGTACACGCTACTCTACGGTCCTCCAGACAAACAGGTAAGTACACTGGGAGCATTCTGTATGGGCTATGCCTGTGTGGAGTGGGGTGGATGAAAGATGGGGGGATTAAGGCGTGCATGAAATGACGGTTAGTGCATGTGCCACATGGCAAGGGTAGGGATGGGGTTCCAATGACTGTGACGATGCAGTTGATAATAACTTTTCTTTTCCCCTGTACAGTTCCTGTAGGTCAGCGCCCACCAGAAAAAGGATATTTGGTGTGCCATCGCAAAGGACTTCCGGACCCTGGGGGTCTACCACAGATGGAGCACCCACTGCCGTAAGAGATGGGAGGACATTCGCCGCTGGAGCAAGAAGACGGCGGAGGCCCAGCTAAGGATGGCCTCCCAACGTGGGAGGGGTGCCTGTCACACTATGACCCCCTGATGTTCAGGATCCTGGCAGTGGCGTACCCAGAGTTGGACGGGCGCTTGAGGGCATCACAGCAGCCACAAGGGAGTGAGTACACTCTCATTCTGCTGATTTTGCGCGCAGTGGAGGTGTCTGGGTGGGGGAGTTGGGCTGTGGCTTTCCCAAGGCCAGGGCGGCTGCGCTAGTTATGTCCCCTTCTTCTGGCAGAGCCTGTGGCACCCCACCCCACCTGTGTACAGTGCCACGTACACCTAGTCAGGCTCCTGTGTCATCCATGTGTGCAGATGTTGGCCATAGCCTTGTAGGCCATGTCCCAGGGATTGAACAGTGGACTCCAAGTGCACGGCGTAGTGCAGGGGGCTTTTGTGTCTGTCGTGTCCGCCAACGGTAGCGATAATGCATGCACTCAACATGTCTTTCTTCTGTCGTCCCCCCTTTTTGTGGTCTCCCTGTTCTTGTGTGCATCAGCATCATCAGGCAGAGGAGCAGTGGCACCGGAGCACGAGGGAGCTGCACCCACATGGCCCTGGAGGCTGAGACAATGGACTCGGAGTTCACCAGTGGGACTGGGGCGAGGGGAGCTCCACGGCGGTGACAGGAGCTGAGACCAGTGATACAGACTCGTCCTCTGATGGGAGCTCCCTTGTGGTGGCGGCAACATCTGTGCCCCCGCATCTACAGGTACAGCTGCCACCCCCCCTACCAGCACCGCCCTCCCAGCAGCCCCTCAGCCTTTGCCCCGTGCCCACTCACCCGGGAGGGTGGGCATCACCTTCGCCCAAGGCACCTCAGGCCCTGCCCCCAGTCACCCTTGCTGCCCTCAGTGAGGAGGCCATTGACCTCCTCAGGTCCCTCACTGTTGGGCAGTCCACCATTGTGAATGCCATCCAGGGTGTAGAGAGGCAGTTGCAACAAACAAATGTATTCCTGGAGGGCATTCATTCTGATCAGGCGGGCCCTTCAGCGAGCTTTTCAGACTCTGGCCTCAGCACTGATGGCAGCCATTGTCCCAGTGTCTAGCCTCCCCTTCCAACTTCCTTCACCCAGACCCACACCCCTGTACCTCAGCCTATCCCAAGCATACCTTCAGACCAGCATGCACACACCTCAGCACACAAGGGAAGCTCTGGCAAACATAAGCACCACACATCCCACAGGCACTCACGCAAGCATTACACACATGCAGACACACCAACATCCACTGCCTCCACTGTGTCCCCCTCCTCGTCTCCCTCCTCCCTCCCAGTCTCGTCTACACTCACACCTGCATGCACTACATCTACAGCCACTACTTCCATCACCAGCACACACACCACCACACCCCGCTCATGTGCAGTCACCACCCCCACTGCCATTCTCACGTCCCCTGTGTCCTCTCCCAGTGTGTCTTTGATGCCACCTCCCAAGATACACAAACGCAGGCACACAGCCAGCCAACAGCCATCCACCTCACGACAGCCTCCAGCGCATGCACCTTCACCCAAAGTCACCAAACTAACACCTCCTACAACCACTACCTCTTCCTCCACTCCCAAACCCCCTCCAGCTACCCGTCCCAGTGTCCCAAAGAAACCTTTCCAGTCCAACCTTGACCTCTTTCCCTCACCTCCCCCACCCCGTCAGTCTCCTGGGGCCCGACTCTCCAGGTCCCAATCTAGCACCTCAGCCACAACATCTCCGGGACCAGTGGTGCCTGTAGTCACCGGAATCTGGACTGCACCGGCCACCAGGGCAGCCAGTGTGGCACGGAGCCACAGCACGGACAGTCCCCCAACTGTCAAACATCAAAAGTTGGCCAGTGTCCGGCGGGAGAGGGGGAAGACTCCAGCCACCAAAGCCGCTCCCAGGGGTACAGGTGGGAGTGTGGAGTCAGCTGCGACACCTTCCAAGGTAGGGAAGGGCCACAAGAAAGTCTGCAAGTCTGGGAAGAGCAGCACGGCGGAGAAGACCGCCATCATCCCCGCTGCCCATGAGGCCACCACCAGCACCAGCCCAGCTGCCCAGGAGGCCATCGCCATCATCCCCGCTGCCCAGGAGGCCACCGCCATCATCCCTGCTGCCCAGGAGACCACCACCATCATCCCTGCTGCCCAGGAGGCCACTGCCAGCACCAGCCCAGCTGCCCAAGATGCCACCACCAGAACCAGCCCAGCTGCCCAAGAGGCCAGCACCAGCCCCGCTGGGACAGACAGGACCGCCAGGACCAGCCCCGCTGGGACAGATAGGACCGCCAGGGCCCCGCTGGGACAGACAGGACCGCCAGCACCAGCCCCGCTGGGGCAGACAGGACCACCAGCACCAGCCCCGCTGGGCCATGAAGGACCGCCAGCACCAGCCCCGCTGGGCCATGAAGGACTGCCAGCAGCTGAGTCACTGCCAAGGACCCCACCGCCACAAGCACCGCTAAACAGGACACCGCCGCCGCCACTAGCACCGCTGAACAGGACACCGCCGCAACAAGCACCGCTGCTAAGGACACCACGGCAACAAGCACCGCTGCCAAAGACACCGCCGCAACAAGCACTGCTGGCCCATGAGCGCCAAGGGCACTGACGCTACTGAGTCCGTCACAAACAGGATTAAGCACTCTGGGCACAAGGCCCCCTCCAGAACCAGTGGAGAAAGGCATCCACTACCTCAGTCCTTGGCAGGATGAAGCACTCTGGGCACAAGTCCCCTCCAGAACCAGTGGAGAATCACATCCACTACCTCTGTCCTTGGCAGGATGAAACACTCTGGGCACAAGGCCCCCTCCAGAACCAGTGGAGAAAGGCATCCACTACCTCTGTCCTTGGCAGGATGACGCACTCTGGGCACAAGGCCCCCTCCAGAACCAGTGGAGAAAGGCATCCACCTGAGAGACCGTGGCTTTGCACTCCCCAGGATATGGCAGTGAGCAACCCACCCACTGTAGAGACTTGAGAGACTGTGGCTTTGCACTCCCCTGGATATGGCAGTGGGCAACCCACCCACTGTAGAGACTTGAGAGACTGTGGCTTTGCACTCCACAGGATATGGCAGCGGGCAACCCACCCACTGTCGGGACTTGAGAAACTGTGGTTTTGCACTCCCCAGGATATGGCAGCGGGCAACCCAGACACTGTAGGGACTTGAGAGACTGTGGCTTTGCACTCCCCTGGATATGGCAGTGGGCAACCCACCCACTGTAGAGACTTGAGAGACTGTGGCTTTGCACTCCCCAGGATATGGCAATGGGCAACCCACCCACTGTAGGGACTTGAGAGACTGTGGCTTTGCACTCCCCAGGATATGGCAATGGGCAACCCACACACTGTAGGGACTTGAGAGACTGTGGTTTTGCACTCCCCAGGATATGGCAGTGGGCAACCCATCCACTGTAGGGACTTGAGAGACTGTGGCTTTGCACTCCCCTGGATATGGCAGTGGGCAACCCGCCCACTGTAGAGTCTTGAGAGACTGTGGCTTTGTACTCCCCAGGATATGGCAGTGGGCAACCCACCCACTGTAGAGACTTGTGAGACTGTGGCTTTGCACTCCCCAGGATGGTACCGTGGGCAACCCACCCACTGTACTGAGTTGAGAGACTGTGGCTTTGCACTCCCTAGGATTGAACAGTGGGCATGTTGCCCCCTCGTGGATTTGGCGTCGTGCACTCAACCGGCTGAGGTGCCCCCCCTTTCCCTTCCCCGTGAGGTGCCTGTTTTATTGCTATCTGATGCCCCTGCAGTGTTCTCTCCGTCATGTTCGGGGATTGAGTGTGGGCCTCGCCCATGCCGTGTGGGCCCAGTGTTCCACAGACTTCAATGGAGCACTAACTGGACTACTATTCTTGGTGTAAATATTTGTTAATGGTGTATATATATTTTTGCATCCTGGATTTTAATAGATTACATTGGTTATGCTCATTTCCTTTTGTCTTTGCATTCTTCCAGGGGGTTTGGGGGGTGTAACTGTAATGTATCATGCTGTATTAGTGTGTGTGTTGTAGTGGGTGAGGGTGGGGGTGGGGGTGTTGCTTGTGTGTGTCCCTGTTTTTTTCCCTCCCCTCTCCCCTGTGTCGTAGATGCAGTACTCACTGTTGTCTTCGCCATCGGCGTTCATGCTCCTGGTAGAGGAGCAAGAAGATGAGGGCTGGCAGGATGCGGAGCTCGGGTTCCATGGCGTCTGAATTCCTCGTGGGGTGTGTAGAGGTGAGCGTTTTCCCTTCGGAGTCCTGTTTCCGCTGTGTTTTGTCCCCGGTGAATCCGCCCCGGAAAAGGTGGCGGATTGGTAGGTTGTGATACTGTGGGCGGTACATTGTCCTCCGCCTGTTTGTTGGCTGTGACCGCCAGGCTGTTTGTTTGTACCGCCGTGGCCGTCGGAGTGTTAAAGTGGCTGTCTTTGTTGGCGGTTTCCGCCACGGTTGTAATTCACATTTGTTTACCGCCAGCCTGTTGGCGGTCTTACCGCCGCTTTAACACAGTTCGCCAGGGTTGTAATGACCACCTCAAAGTGTTTGTGTGCTTATAGTAAAGAATAAGAAATGATCCCTCAAACCATTCCAAAGATAACTCTTAAAAATATGCACTTAAAAGAGAAAGCCTGTTGGTTAAACCTTTCACCACATTTAAATCATCATATTATTTCTTCATAAGAATAGAGTCCAATTCCCCATTCCAAATTCTCTGCAAAGACAATCCAACCAATCCAGGCATAAGCATTATCATCAACGTTTCGACCCCCTCACGCTCCTGGGCCAGATACCCGCTCCATAGGGGTCTTCATCAGGACTGATAGATAGGGGAGCCTATAAATAATCCAGTAATACAAATCAATCTACATATAATCCAAATCAGTATCTTGGTAATGCCTCACACTCAACATACTCACCCAAAAGAAACCACGTAAGATACAATGTCCCTCTCGTCAAAACATCCTCATGAAATCCATTAATTTAAAAATATAAAAACTCCAAATCAACTCAAGCAACCTACATCGCTGACCCACACATACAAAACTGTGAACTCATCTCTTGCCTCTCCTCATCTAATACCTACTCATTCCCGTAGTTTTAAAGGAATTCATAATCCTTCCCTAAGTTCTAAGCTAGGTGTGACTGATGGGCCATCAACATCCTGATGGGCCACCCTGGGCAGGATGAGAAGAAGGAGCTGGGCACACCTACACCTAAATGGGCAGTGTCCTGTCACCACACCAAGGGCTTCATGTTCCCTTGTAGTGAGTCTGGAGCCAAGGCAGAAAGAAAGGACATCTTTGCACTTCAAAGACCTTTCATTGAAGTCGCCCCCACTTCAAAGGAAAAACTGTGCACAAGTACTGGACCTTTAACTCTACCAACTCAATACACTTCAGGGCGGATACTCTGCCACAAAGAAGGATTATTGTGCTGATAGAAGGACTGCCACTCTGCTGGACTGCTGCTCTGGAAGAACTTCTTTCTTGCTGTGCTGACCTGCTGCCAGCTGCCATCCTTACCTGGGTGACAAGGCCTGGATCCACATCACTTGACCCCAGAACTAGAGTGACTCTAAGGGATTCTTGGCTTGCCTCCTATTCTTCTGAAGTTTCAGGTACACAAAAGACTTCCAACTCATCACCTCCAGCTCCTAGACCTACTTTATCAAGCCCATGACCCCCAAGAGACACCTCTCATGTCCTGGGCCCTTCGAAGTAGTTTTTTGGGCTCCCAAATTCTAGCTTCACAATCGCGAACGGGCCAGTGTTCTCCGGAACCGCAACTGCCACCTACAAAATCAGTGCAAGCCGCCATAAGGCCATCTCTTCGCACAGCAAGTATTGCCTCTCAAGACCATGAAGCTCCAGCCTACCTGTCTGTGATGTTGGGCAACTCTTCGCTCCAACTGTCCACCTCCAGTGATGCTCTCCTCGCTCCCAGCAAACTTCTTCTCTGTGAACCGCACTGTTGGCCCAATTCTTGGGAACATAAACCTTCAGCTGGACTTGTCTGGGACTGTATCTGACCCGTGCTTCACCATGGTCGTCCTGAAATTTTGGATTTAACCTGGTCTAGCACGACCAGATAGCCCTGGTTTGTGTTATATGACTTTAAGCACTACATTTCGGTTTATAGTTTAAAAATTCATATCTCGACATCCAGTTATTGGATTTTTGCCCTTTTGATCATGTTATGGTCATAAAAATATAATTTATTTGTCTAACCTGTGTTGAGTATTTATGTGGTGTTTTCACTGTGTTACCGGTTGAAGTGTTAAACAAATACTTTACACATTGCCTCTTATGTTAAGCCTGCCTGCACTGTGCAAGCTACCAGAGGGTGAGCACAGGCTTATTTATGATGTTTATCTGACTTACCCTGTCAGATGAATTATTGGTGCTTCTGCCAAGTGACTTCCCTTTAATGGACCACTGAGAACCAACGGTGACAATAAGTGGAGGGGATTCACCAGATAGATGTACATTCAAATTTGACCAAGAAGTTGCCTCAAGGAGTGGATGGGTGGCAGAGAAATGGGTAGGTGTATTGCAGATTCATCCCATGCATTCCATTTGATCTGCAACCTTACAATCATGCTGGCCACTTCCAAGGAGACTCACAACACTGTAAAATGCTCACCCCTGCTGCACTACACAGACAAGGATGAGCCTAAAATATTGTTATAGTATTAACCAAAGAAATTGACAACTTGCAGGCTGCAGTAAATACACTAAACACTGTGCCATGTGCTTACCCAGTCTAGAAAACCTTCCTGCTTAATTTGGCTTTTCAAGTGCTTGTAAGTACTTAGAAGTGTCTTGCCATGATTTAAGGCAAACAGTGTAATTCCCCAAATGGAATCTTCCATCTGTTCCAACAAAGGTACTGAATAATAATATGTTGATTATGAACATTGGTAAAAAGGGGCAAGGGAAAAGACACCCAAAAACCAGAAACCAAAGGCTAGAATAGAGAACTGAGAAAGGATAGCATAGAGAACTGGAAAAGGTAAAAATAACAGCAATGAAGTATTGACGGATTGCTAATGCTGAAGGATGAACTGACAACAATGAAGTAAGTTGAATCAACTAGGAGATGTCTTCTTGTCAGTGACTGACCCAGTGGCTGCACTGGCTTTTTTAGTCTCTGACCCATAAGGCCTGACGGGTCCCACTGACAACCCAGAAGTTAATACTAGACTAACTTCCATGTTCCTGTTGTGCATGCTTGCTAAGCATGGCCTCTTCTGAACTTAAAGGACAGTCTAAACCCTGCATTGGGTAAAGGTACAGTGCTAATGCAATCTTACCTTATATTCCCGATACTTCTCATGCTCACCAGGAGGGTTTGGTGAGCATGTGCACCATGAAGTTATTGAGACTGCTGATTCTGGTGGTATGCAGATCATCCCAGTTAGAAAAACCACATCTGAAAAATCAACGTATAAGACTTCAACTTGACAGAGGTGCTGAACAGTTTGAGGCCTGTGCACTATGTATTGTTGCCCCATTCAATATGGTGTCCATCAAGAAGAGATTCCAAAGAAACCAACAAAATATTAGACCGGAGAGTTAAGCCCAAAATACCTCAATGGCCAAAAACCATGGTAACTGTACAATACTGTGGCAAGCGTAGTCGCATTGTTCTTAATTAAAAAAATTACCCACTAAGTTGAAGAATAGTTCCAATTATGGAATCTGGAATATGGAGATTTTGCAGTGCCCAAGAAACAACAAAGCATGTGCCAAGGTGTGGCAATCTCCACACAATACCCACATCAGGTTGAAAGCAAATGATATAGGCCATTCAGTGACAGAAAAAAGAAAGAAAGAGGGCCCAACACAAATGTTACAAGGTAAAGCATAGGCTGGGGCTCACCACCCTTATAGGCAAAGGTACCACAGTCAATGCAAGAGCATAATTCTGACAGTTGAAACCTAAGCTGATGTACAGAATCAAGGTACACAAATTTGCATGTGAGGCATGAATTCAGTTCCAGAGAAAGGATTATACCAAACATGCAAACAATGCATAGTCACTATTTTTTTCTGTCAGTGATACTGGTACTGCTCAGATGATTGAAGCCAGAAGAACTTGATGCAGTTTATACTCAGTGAAAGCCAGTACAACACCTACTTCGTCATTCAAAAAGGTTGCTTCCTCTTCCAAAGCCTGGTGTGTCTCCAGGTCAAACACATCCACTTACACATTGACTTCCCCCACCGCGTTGAGCTACTAGTTTTGAGACACAGAATAGTTTTGTTCCATTTCAGAAACCATGTGGAAAAATAGATGGCAAAGCTGGATTAGTTTAAAGTCACTGAAACAGTCTATCCAATGGTTATCTCCAATCATGATCAGCAGAAAAGCTGTCCCTCAAGAATGAGAAAAACGTAAGTCATGTAACTAAAAAAATGTTAGCCTATGTCAAACGGCATACTGAGAGTAAGCACAGATGACAACCCATTGGAACCTATTTCCAAAAGGCCTACTCCGCATCTGCAGATAGAAAGGAAGTGTACAAGCTAGTCATAGAATACTTATAGGAGGTAACAACCCCTGTTAAGCAGCTGTCCTTACACCAATGACCTGCCACACAAAGTGAGCAGGAAGAGGCCCATCCGCTTGAGAGAACATGTGCTCATCACTGAAAGTGCCATTCCAGATACCAACTGGGACAAAGTGTAAGAGGAGAGAGGTGCTCCAGGTAAGCATATTAGTGCATCATAACAGTAACTGGAAGAGAGCACTAGAGGGGTGTGAGAATCAGAGTCAGTATTAATGGCCATCGTGATCTTTGCTAGTTTCTCTAATTCCTGACAGAGTGGTTCTCAGGGAAGTCACATCATGCTGCTTTATGCGCAACAACAGAAGGCCTTTCACTCACTGCACAGGAAACATCAACATTTGGTCTGGACAATAGCAAATCATTTACAGGCCTGGTTTCAACGTATGGAACCTCAGGGACAGCTAGGCATATGTGACTGCCTCATGAGTGATGTTGATCTATTTAACCCCCATTCAAACAGAGTGATAGAGTGATATACTGTGGAACAGAGTCAACATGGAGCTCTTCGCATCTTCTGATGAAAGGCACCTCTTGGTGATTGTAAAAGTTTGCTCAAGATCCCCAGTGGTAGATTCTGGGCAGTACTACAGCTCCTGACATAATTCTCAAACACAAAAAACACAGCAATGCAACCTTTCATACCAAACTAAAAATAGATGATGGCCCACCATACAAAGGAGCAAGCATTACTCCTACCTAAATGAGAACAGCAAACAAGTGCATAACTTCTTAATAGTGGCAATCTCATGGAAACACAAACTTTTGTGCATCCTAATTTAAGACAATCTGCATATCCAATGAACAGCCTCCCAACATCAAAATGCCTTTGAACCAGTTACAGTAAGAGCAGGGAGAGTAACACCAGATGCCCCACACAAGTTGCCCCATACCAGTGCCAAAGTGCCTGCTACTATCATGACACTATGCAGAAATTAGTGTTTGAAACTGATGAGCCATGGTGAACTCCCCTAAATGTGATCCCTGTGCAATTCAAAACTGAGACTACCAATTTCGAGAAGATACACGGCACAAGATGCATTCCATGCTAAGCTAAATGGTGCTGAGGAAACTAAATTGTCATCTGGCCCCGAACAACGGCATCTCGGAATGTGTTTTGGTTGACTTAAGGAATCCCAACTTTCCAATATTTGTGAGAGCTCTTTGATTACATTTGTACTTGGAATCTATTAACAGTATCACTGCAGCTCATTTCACTAGAAGTGTGGAGGCACTTTTTAAATTCATAAGAATATAATTAATTTAGATTCTAACCCCCTTAAGGAATTAATGGCAGTGACAAGTTAAATGTCTAGCTATCGCAGTCCTTGATTCCAGTATTTGGGGGGGGTCTAAAGATTACTCCACTATACAGTGAATTAAAAATTGGTGCCTGAAAGATTGTTGGCGGTCCCTCAAAGTACCACCACCCACATATGTCATGCAGAACTGGGCCTTAACTGTGTCCGTGATTTCAATAAAATTCTTTTGTGTTTGTACATTTCGACAAAGCTTGAGACAGATTTTAACCACAAGGTGATCAGGGACTGTATGAATCTGGAGAATACGACCAATATTCCCTGGATAATGTATATAATGAATGTAAGCATTGGTCTTGGAATACCTGAATTTTATAGCAGTCCAGAGTCCCTTTTATCTGCATTTAAACATATTTTAAAGGATTGCCTTCTGGGCTGGCGTAGAAATAGAAAAGACTGCATAGAGCATGTTAAAAGTACAGTTTTTCAGTTCAGCCTCTTAACCCTGTCACTACTAGGGCCCCCGGACCCTAGAGCTGGGCCATTTTTTGGCTATTTGGGATAGTTTGCGCTTAGGCTTCCATAACATTTTGTGTACATAAGCTATCCATGCCAAATTAGAGTGTCCAACAGCCTAGGGATTCTAAAGGTGCCCAGGGATGGTGAATCCCCTGGAGGGGATTGGGAAGATATGCAAAATATGGCAAAGGTTTGAGTTTTTTGAGAAAGGAAAAAGTTTTCCAAATAAAAGTGTCTTGTTTTTTCCCTAGAAATGGCATCCACAAACTGTTTGCTGTACTAATGTCACCATCTTCACAGCTTTCAGGACCATGCAGAGCTGAATCAAGAAATCAAATTTTGTACCGCATTTTTCAGTAAGGTAGACTATTTTCCTTTTATTTTGTGCTCTCAACCTTATTCTAGGTTGTGGTAGAAACCAGTGTGAAATAGATCGGTTATCTAGAAAACCTATAGATTTCGGAAAAGTAGACAAAATTCCAAATTTAGCAAACAGTCTTATGTGTAGATCCCTCAAGGTTTCTCCAAGGATATTAACTCTTGAAAAAAAAGAAATATTGACAATGAGTAGGAGAAAAATACATTTGTACAACATTTTCATCTGTAACATTTTATCACAGCTGAAGATTGACAAAAGCAATATGCCATTATGGCCCTCATTACAACATTGGTGGTAAGTGCCGCTAACCGCCATGCTGACTGCCGCAAACATACCATGACCGCAGTGGTATACTGCTACCCGTATTATGACCCACACTTAGAAATCCGCCACTATACAGACATACACACAAGTCCGCCAGACCAAAGGTCAGTAATAAACTGGCGGTACCAAAACCCACACCGTTACGGCAACAGAAATACGCCCACAGCATCATGACCCACGAATCACAGCGGCAGTCATTGAACCATGGTAAACCACTGACGGTACACACTGCCACGCTCAAAATACACACACACTAACAAAACAACACCACATTGTACAATTCAAACTACACACACCTGACACACATACACACACCACACCCACACACCCACACCAATATAAAACACACATACACAATACTCACAACCGTTTACGACCCAAAGATTTTGGCAAGTGGGAGAGACAAGCCAGGAGCACCCCCCTGAATCTGAGCCACAAAACACCATCACCCACACACCATCCACGCACCTCACAGCACACACCCCAACACATCACCCCACAAACCCTCACACATTCTACTCACACTAAACCCATGGCACCACAAAGACACCCCAGGTTTTCAGAAGAGGATCAAAGGGTCATGATGGAGGAAATCATCCGGGTAGAGCCACAGCTATTCGGATATCACAGGTGCAGCCGACATCTATTGCAAGGAAGATGGTGCTATGGTGGAGAGTCATGGACATGGTCAACGCCGTGGGACAGCACCCAAGAACAAGGGATGACATCAGGAAGAGGTGGAACGACCTATGGGGGAAGGTGCGTTCAATGGTTGCAAGACAGCAAATAGCTGTACAGAGGACTGGTGGAGGACCTCCACCTCCTCCCCCACAACTAACAACATGGGAGGAGCAAGTCTTGGCGATCGTACATCCTGAGGGCCTGGCAGGAGTAGCTGGAGGACTGGACTCTGGTGAGTCAATTCTTTACTACTTTATCCCCCACCCTACATGCATGCCATCACAAACAACAACCCTTACCCACACCACCATCACCTCACCACCTCACATATACCCTACCATCCCAACCCACCCATTCCAATACCAAGCCCTGCATGTAACAACAATGCATGGTAACCACTCACAGACCTGCATGGACACCCATCACCACAGCATGCACACTAGTGACAATCACTTAGTCAAACCAAATACAACTCACACAAGCCAAAGCTGCCTTGCTAATAACAGCCATAGAGGGAAACATACCCATGCACAAGATGGCACACACAGAAACAATAACACTGCATTTACATCCCCACAGGACCCCCACTCAACGTCACCGGAGAGGAGGTGCCAGCCACATCCAGTCCCCCCCCCAGAAGAGGCCCACAGTGATGACAGATGCTCTGCACGCCTGGATCACGATGACCAGCCTGGCGTATCAGGGACCTCTGGACAGTCAGTTACCCAAGCACAGTCCCAACACACCACAGAGCCTTCCCCCTCAGGAAACACCACCACAGCACTCACCCAGCAGGCCCATCCTTCTGTCCCCAGGACACATCAATCAGCAGTGTGTCCACCACTACAGGGACCCCAGGCAACTCCACCAACACAGGATGATCAGGGATCTGGGGTCAATGGCAGTGGGCACACAGTTCAGGGGACAGAGGCACAGGGAAATAGGGAAGCTGGGAGGACTGCTGTGTGACAGGGAGAGGACAGGCCCAGGGAACCGACTCTCCATGAGGCACTCACCAGCATCCTGGGCGCATACCACCATTCCCAGGAGACAATGGGTCAGATACTGGCCAAGTTGCAGGAGACCCAGCGGCTGCAGGAGGGACACTACCTGGGGATCAGGGAGGAGCTGAGGGACATCCACACCACCCTGGTCACCATTGCAGGGGTGCTGGCAGGCATAGGCAACACCATGAGGGAGGCAGTGGCACATCAACGGGTCCCTGACACTAGCCACACCGAAGAACAGCCCTCCACCTCTGCCGACGCTAGTGGGCAGGAGGCCCCGCCACAGGAACAACAGGCCACCAGCACCCCACCCCCTGCAGAAGGAGAACCACCCAGCAAACGGTCCCTGCGATCCAGGCAGAAACCAGAGCACATTGCCAAGACCCCCGCCAGGAAATAAGACTCTCCTGATTGTCACCCTTCTGTCCCACTCCATCACCCTGTCCACCTTGAACGGCCATTGCTCCCCTTCCTATGCCCCCTTGGACAATGCACCTGTAATACAAATAGACTGGGTTCTACCCTGGACTTTCCTCCATCAGCAATCCAGCCCATTGCAATACCCCCTCTACTTATTAGCACCTAAATAAACACCCTTGGAACAAAATCAAATATGGAGTCTGTCAATTTGTTTGACAAATGTATTAGTTTCACGAACTGTAAACATTGCAATTCGAATGTACTGTAATATTTACAAAGGTATGACCTGTAGGGTGCACCAGTAAACACACCAGGAGCCAGAGTGGGGCACAGAGATCTGAAAATAGAGCTGCCAAAGGGTACAGTAAAGGGCCATAGAAATAGGGTAATCAGGCTGCCATGTTCAATGTCGAACACAAAACTGCAATGAAGGTGAAGTTACAGTGTCTTACCTGTGTGTCACTGGAAGTACTATTGAATTAGTGTAGTTCTGTTGTCCACATCATCTTCCTCTGCCTCCTCTTCGTTGCTGTCCCCAGACTCCACCACTGCCACACAACCATCCCCAGGCTCATCCTCCTGCAGAAAAGGCACCTGGCGTCTCAAGGCCAGGTTGTGCAATATGTAACATGCAACAATGATCTGGCACACCTTCTTGGGTGAGTAGAACAGGGATCCACCTGTCAGATGGAGGCACTGGAATCTGGCCTTCAGGAGGCCAAATGTTCACTCAGTGATCCTCCTTGTTTACCCATGTGCTTCTTTGTAACATTCCTCTGCCCTTGTCCAGGCATTCCTCACTGGGGTCAGTAGCCATGAGAGGTTGTGGTAACCAGAGTCACCTGCAAATATCGAGGGATACCTGTTAGCCACACACTCACCCGTAGGGCCAAACCCACACCCATATACCTACATCAAATGGGTGGGGACCATGGGCTCACCGATTAGCCACACCCGGTGCCTCTGGAGTTGCGGCATCACATATGGGATGCTGCTATTCCTCAAGATAAAGGCATCATGCACAGAGCCAGGATACTTGGCATTGACATTGGAGATGTACTGGTGCGCCAAGCACACCATCTGCACATTCATAGAATGAAAGCTTCTATTTCTGAACACTTGTTCATTTCTCCGGGGGTGGGACAAATGCAATATGTGCACCATCAATGGCACCAATGATGTTGGGGATGTGCCCCAGAGCATAGAAGTCAGCCTATACCATGGCCAAATCCTTCACCTGGGGGAATACGATGTAGCTGAGCATGTGTTTCAGCAGGGCAGACTACACTCTGGTCAGCACGTTTGAGAACATAGGCTATGACATCTCTGATGCCATGGCCACTGTCGCTTGGAAGGAACCACTTGCCAGGAAATAGAGCACTGACAGGACCTGTACTAGAGGGGGTACACCTGTGGGGTGGCGGATAGCTGAGATCAGGTCTGGCTCCAATTGGACACACAGTTCTTGGATTGTGGCCCTATCAAGTCTGTAGGTCAGGATAATGTGCCTGTCCTCCATTGTAGCCAAGTCCACCAGGGTCTGTACACGGGGGGATGTCTCCATCTCCTACTCATCCTCAGTGGTTGAATTCTAGGGTGAAAAACCGTGAGTAGAAGGTCATATTCACACATATTTCAACATCAATATGCAATTTTTGCTTTACAGAAACAGTATGTGAACTCGTGAGTCAGTTGATGTGCCAATGTCTGGTGTGACACAGTTAGGTGCCATAGCCTGTGCCCCCTTGAAATGGAGGCTGCCTGACCTGTGAGGAGGGACAAGTGGAAATGACGTAATTCCGCTGGCGTTGTGCGCCGTTGTGGTCGGTGGTCGATGACCGCCACGCAACACCGCATTGGTTATCATTGGGGCCTATGGGTTCCAGGAGCCAATGGCGATGTACACCGGCGGTGACGGTACGCACTTCTGTGGACGTGACCGCTATTTTCTCTCTGTGCACTCACTTGCTACCTGACCTTCAACAGTAGAGGACCTGCACTGCAAGTGCTGCTGTGACCTGTGTCTGGAAGAGACAATGGTTCGAGTGTCTGGGGAAAGGGCCCCTGAATTCACTTTGGGGGAGTTGGAGAGACTGGTGGATGGGGTCCTACCCCAGTACCCTTCACTCTATGGTCCTCCAGACAAACAGGTGAGTACACTGTGAGCATGATGCGTGGGCCATGAATGTATGGCTTGCTGTGTGTGTAAGCCTCGTGTAGGGGTGGTTTGAGGGGTCCCGGGCAGAGTGCTGCATGTATGGTGGTCAATGTATGTGCGCAAGGGGATGGGGGATATGTTGGGCCATGAATATAACAGTCCGGACGATATGACTAATACCTTTTCTGCAGTTTTTTTTCTGCAGGTCCGCGCCCATCAGAAAAAGGGTTTTTGGCATGCCTTTGCCAAGGAGGTGCGGACCCTGGGTTCTTTGATAGGCGCAAACAGTGGGAGGACCTGCGCCGCTGGGCAAGGAAGACAGTGGTGGCCCAGCTGGGGCTGGCCTCCCAATGAGGTGCCCATCGTACCCTGAACCCCCTGATGTTCTGCATCCTGGCGGTGGCCTATCCTGAGTTGGATGGGCACTTGAAGGCATCACAGCAGCCCCAAGGGGGTGAGTACAGATTCAGAATCATGACTTTGTGCGCGTTAAGGTATTACTTGGGTGGGCGATGTGGGCTTTGGGTGCCCCTAGGCCAAGGCGAACATGGCAGGGTATGTTCAATGATGGGCAAGCTCAGATGCACTCCAACCCCAATAATGTTAGTGAGAATCTACTACTGGGCATGGTCCTGTGGGTTTCAGGTGTGCAGTTAATGGCGTTAGGCATTGTACCCCATGGGCTGGTGACTAGCATTGTAACTGGTAGTGCATGGCCTAGTGCATAGGGCTGTTCCCTGTGTTATGTATGCAAACTGTAATGTTGTTGCTGGCACTGAACAAGTGTATCCTGTGTCTCTCCCCCCCTTTTTGTTTTGTCACCCTGTCCTTTTGTGCATTAGCATCATCTGGTGGAGGAGCAGAGGCACCGGTGACGGAGGGAGCTGCATCCTATAAAGGCCTGGAGGCCGAATCCACCCATGGTGAGGGCACCAGTGGGATGGAGGGCAAGGGGAGCACCACGACAGAGACAGGAGAGGACAGTAGTGACAGCGACACCTCCTCCGATGTCAGTTCCCTGGCGGTGGCAGACACCTCTGTGTCCACCCCAACTACAGGCACAGCCGCCACCCCCGTACCAGCACCGCCTCCCAGCAGCCCCTCAGCGTGTTTCCCGTGCCCGCTCACCCAGGAGGGAGGGCATCTCCTTCGACCCAGGCACCTCAGGCCCTGCCCCAGTCAGCCCTGCTGCTGTTGACCTCCTGAGATCCCTCTCTGTTGGGCAGTCAACCATACTGAATGCCATCCAGGGTGTAGCAGGGCATTTGCAACAAACAAATGGATACCTGGAGGGCATTCACTCTGGCGTGGCGGCCCAACAGAGAGCATTCCAGGCTCTGGCCTACTCACTGATGGCAGCTATTGTCCCTGTCTCCAACCTCCCTCCTCCAACTTCCTCTACCCAGTCCCAATCCCCTCAACCCCAGCCTATCCCAAGCACACCTTTAGACCAGCAATCACCCAAATCAACACACAGAAGTGGCTCAGGCAAACACAAGCACCACACTTCATCTCACAGACACTCACAGGAGCACCATCTACATGCAGACACACCAACATCCCCTGCCTCCACTGTGTCCCCCGCCTGTTCATGATCCACCTCCCTCCCAGTAGCATCTCCACTCACACCTGCATGAAGTACATCCTCATCCAGTACCTCCATCCCTAGCACGCCTATCACTACATGCCCCTCACTGGCAGTCACCACCCCCACATCCATGCACACATCCCCTGTGTCCTCTCCACTGTGTCTGTGCCCCCTCCTCCCAAAGTACACAAACGCAAGCACTCAGATACCCAACAGCCATCCACCTCACAACAGCATCCTGCCCATGCACCTGCACCCAAACACAGCAGACTGACACCTCCTACAACCACTCCCTCTTCCTCCACACCCAAACCTTCACCTGCCCCAGTGTCCCTAAGAAGCTTTTCCTCGCCAACATTGACCTATTCCCTACCCCTCCCCCCCGTCCTTCACCTCGGGCCAGGGTGGCCAGAACCCAGCCCAGCACCTCAGCCACCCAGTCCACAGCCACTGTGGTTTCTGCAGAAACTGCAGGTGTGAGAGTCTCCAAGGAGTCACCCGTCAGCCCAGCCAGTGTGCCAGCACCACCTGCCATGGCCAAGAAGGGTCCACCACCTAGCAAGGGCAAGAAGGGGACACCAGCCAGCAAGGAGAAGGAGGCACCACCAGCCAGCATTGGCAAGAAAAAGACACCAGCTGGTAGAAGAAAGGAGGCACCACCATCTGCCAAGGGCAGGAAGGGGCACACAACACCAGCCATGGCACTTCAGCCATCCGAGGCTACAGGTGAAGGCCTGGAGGCTACCACCACCACTGCCAGCACCGCCACCTGCACCGCAGCCAGCACCACCAGCTGCACTGCAGCCAGCACCGCCAGCAGCAGCACCACTGTCAGCAGCAGCAGCCCCAGTGGGCAGCCGCCCAAGATTGCAGGTGAAGGCCTGGAGGCTACCACCACCACTGCCAGCACCACCAACTGCACCACTGCCAGCACCACCACCTGCACTGCAGCCAGCACCGCCGCATGCACCACCACCAGCAGCATCACTGCCAGCAGCAGCAGCCCCAGTGGGCAGCCATCCAAGACTGCAGGTGAAGGCCTGGAGGCTACCACCACCACTGCCAGCATCGCCATCTGCAGCGCAACTGGCATCCACTGAGCAGCCATCACTGCCGGCGAGCAGTGTGTAGTGGTGATTACATGGCCTGCAGTGCATCCTGGCCCCTGCATCACCTGTCGGTGTGACACACAGGTGAGAGACTGTGACCTTGCCCCATCCAGGATGAAGCACACTGGACACAAGGCCCCTTACAGAACCAGTGGAAGAAAGCATCCACTAGAGAGACTGTGGCTTTGCACTCCCCAGGAACAAGCAGTGGGCAAACCAACCACTTGAGAGACTGTGGCTTTGCACTCCCCAGGACCAAGCAGTGGGCAAACCACCCACTAGAGAGACTGTGGCTTTGCACTCCCCAGAACCAAGCTGTGGGCAAACCACCCACTTGAGAGACTGTGGCTTTGCACTCCCCAGGAGCAAGCAGTGGGAATGGAGCCCTCTCCAGACCTGTGGCATTATACCATCTTCCGGCTGAGGTGCCCCCCATTCCTCGTCCTCCTGAGATGCCTGTGTGTTTTCGACCTGATGCCCCTGCAGTTTTCTCTCGGTATTGAGGCAGGAGTCAAGTGTGGCCTTGGCCTATGTGTTATGGACCAGTGGGCGACGGACATTTTGGAGTGGGCATTGTCTCTCTTTTTGTATATGTTGTATATATTGTACATACTGTTTATTGTTTAAAGACGTAGTTATCTAAAATTGTAGTATTACACTCATTTTAATCCATTCCTTTTGTCCTTGTGTTATTCCTGAGGGTTACGGGGTGAATATGTAATGTGGTTGCATATGTTTGTGTGTATGGTGGTAGGGGTGGGGGTGCTGCATGTTGCGTGTGTGTGTCACTCTCTTTTCCTCCCCTCCTCCCTTGTGTGTTAGGTGCAGTACTCACCGTGGTCGTCTTCACCGGCATTTGTGTTCCTGGAGTATGGGAAGGTACACCAGCATTCGGAAAAAGTGCAGCTCGGGCTCCAAGGCGTCGTGGTTCTTCCTTGAGCATCGAGAGGTGAGTTGTTTCCCTTCAGTGTTCTGTTTCCGCCGTACTTTTGATGGCGTTGGTACCGCCCCGGAAAAGCTGGCAGTTAGGTGTGTTGTAATGCTGTGGGCGGCACATTGTCTTCCGCCTGGCTGTTGGCAGTTACCGCTGTGGTGTTTGTTCCTACTGCCGCGGCGGTCAGTGTGTTAAAGAGGCTGTTTGTGTTGGCAGTTTTCGCCGTGGTCATGATTCCATTTTTTTTTACTGCCTGCCTGTTGCCGGTGTTACTGCTGCTTTATCACCTACCGCAAGGGTTGTAATGAGGGCCTATGTCCACTGGCCCCTTCTGGATTGTGAGGATAATTAGGGTTTGTAGGTTCTCCAAGAGCCCAAGGTACCCAGAGCAAACAAATGAGCTGCATTATACAATGGCTTTTCATGGAGTCCCAAATGTAGACCAATTCTTATAGTAAAATAGGCAGAGTGAAAAAAGGTTAGCAAGGAAATGCATGTATTTCTGGAATGTGAACAAGATATAGAGTTTAGGAGAAGGGGTCATATCTATATCTCTGAACTTGTGGGTACCCGCACAAGAGTATGATTTGAGGGTGTTTTTCAAAATGTCTTCTTTCATATGCACTAGGTTACATATGAAAGGCACAAATGCTGCAAAATTCAATTGGTAATAACAACTGTTCTACTATTCTATACTCCCACAAGTCTCTCAATAAAAACCTCTCTTGGGCAGATTGACCCAGTGCATGTGACAGGAAACAGCCTAAAACTCAACATGGATAAAGTGCATTTTTCCAACGAAAACTAAACCTCTTTTACTGAAGTGGGTAGGTCTAGATTTTAGACTCTAGCTCAGCTGGCACCTTAGGAAACCTAGCCAACCTTTACATTTTTTTAAACTAGACACCTAGAGGAATACAGATTGGCTGACATGTGTGGCTCTCACCACATTTTTTTACCCAGAATCCCTTGTAAACCTCAAACCTTGACTAAAAAAACACCTTTTCCTCATATTTCTCTGATGGAAAGTTCTGGATTCTGCGAGGAGCCACAAACCTCCTTCCACCTGGCATTTCCCCAAGTCTCACGATAAAAATGGTATCCCACCAGTGTTTGTAGACCTAGTGCCTGCAATAGAAAATGGCCCAAAATGTAATATGGGCACAGCACATTTTTCCCCAAAAGGGTACCCTCTTTTTACGATGTGGGTAGCTCTAGATATTGGATCCTAGCTCAACTGGTACCCTGGGAAACCTAGCCAACCTGTACATTTTTAAAAACTAAACACCTAGGGAAATACAGGGTGGCCTGACATGCATGGCTCTCACCACATTTTTTTACCCACAATACCTGCAAGCCTCCAACTTTGACTAAAATAACAAATTTTGCTCACATTTCTGCGATGGAAAGTTCTGGAATCTGTGTGGACCCATAAATGTATTCTATCTGGCATTCCGCCACACCTCCCAATAAAAATGGTACCTCACTTGTGTGGGTAGGCCTAATGACCGTGACAGGAAATGGCCCAAAATGCAACATAGTTGGAAAACATTTTGCCAACGAAAACTGACACTCTTTTTCCAATGTGGGTATCTCTAGATTTTGGACTGTGCATTTTTCCAACGAAAACTGACCCTCTTTTACTGAAGTGGGTAGCTCTAGATTTTAGACTCTAGCTCAGCTGGCACCTTGGGAAACCTAGCCAACCTGTAATTTTTTTTAAACTAGACACCTAGAGGAATACAGATTGGCTGACATGTGTGGCTCTCACCACATGTTGTTACCCAGAATCCCTTGTAAACCTCAAACCTTGACTAAAAAAACACATTTTCCTCATATTTCTGTGATGGAAAGTTCTGTAATCTGCGAGGAGCCACCAACCTCCTTCCACCTGCCATTTCCCCAAGTCTCACTATAAAAATGGTACCCCACCAGTGTTTGTAGACCTAGTGCCTGCAATAGAAAATGGCCCAAAATGCAACATGGACACAGCACATTTTGCCTAAAAAAGTACCCTCTTTTTCCGATGTGAGTAGCTCTAGATATTGGATCCTAGCTCAACTGGCACCTTGGGAAACCTAGCCAACCTGTACATTTTTAAAAGCTAAACACCTAGAGAAATACAGGGTGGCCTTACATGCGTGGCTCTCACCACATTTTTTACCCACAATACCTGCAAGCCTCCAACTTTGACTAAAATAACAAATTTTCCTCACATTTCTGCGATGGAAAGTTCTGGAATCTGTGGGGAGCCACAAATGTATTCCACCTGCCAATCCGCCACACCTCCCAATAAAAATGGTACCTCAATTGTGTGGGTAGACCTAATGGCCGTGACAGGAAATGGCCCAAAATGCAACATAGATGTAAAACATTTTGCCAACGAAAACTGACACTCTTTTTTTCAATGTGGGTATCTCTAGCTTTTGGACCGTAGCTCAGCTGCCAGGTAGGGAAACTTAGCCAACCTGTACATTTTTTAAAATGAGTCACCTACGGGATTCCAGGGTGGGCTGACATACGTGGCTCTCACCACATTTTTTACCCACAATCCCTTGCAAACCTTCAACTTTGAGTAAAAGAACACATTTTCCTGACATTTCTGTAATGGAAAGTTCTGGAATCTGTAGGGGGACCAACAAATTCTTTCCACCTAGCATTCCCCCACACCCCCTGCTAACAATAGTACCTCAATTGTGTGGGTAGATCTAGTGCTTGTGACATTAAATAGCCCAAAACGCAACATGGGTGAAGCACATTTTTTCAATGAAAATGAACCCGCTTTTTTCAGATGTGGGTAGCCAGCGATTTTGTACCCTAGATCAGCTAGCACCTAGGGAAACCTAGCTAACCTGTACATTTTTAAAACACTAGGGCCCAGATTTAAGAGGGCCTGGTGCCTCCTTGCGCCACATTAGCGTACTTGTTTTTACGCTAATGTGGCCCAACGAGGCCAAAATCACCCCCCCCCGATTTACAAAGTGGTGCAATGCGTGCATTGCGCCACTTTGTAACCCTTTGTGCCACATTATGCCTGCGCCAGGCATAATATTTGCAAAGGAGGCAATCCCCCATAGGAGGTGTCAAAAAAATGGCAGACAAAAATCAAAAAGATTTTTTTGAGCCATATTTTGTGCCATTTTTAACGCCTACTCAGTACAGGCAGTAAAAGTGGGCATGCCATTGGTTACAAAGGGCCCCTATGTACTGTTCAGGGTTACTGTCAAAATTGTTGCTCTAACCTTGAACAGTACATCAATAATGTTAATGCTATTGCCCCCTGCCCTTCACCATGGTGCACCGTATTTTAAATATAGCACATACATGGTGGCAGCAGGGGGCGCTAAGGGGTGCAAGGAAAGTGGTTTCTGTTGCACCCTTCGGTTGGGGTGGGGGCCTACCCAGGCCCATGGTGGTATTCAACCCTCAACCCTCTGTTTGAAAAAAATATTCCCTGGTTCTAGTGGGATTTCTGTCCGAGGGGTCATATCGGGGTAATTACCCCATCTGACCCACAGGTGGGGCAGAAAGACTGGGCCCATTTTTGTGGGGCATTGACATGGCCATTCTGAGCACCCCTCATCCCCTAGACATTTCTAAAGTAAACAATACCTGGTGCCTAGTGGGTTTTCTATTCTTATTTAATTTATGTCTAGAGGTGGGTGGAGGCATTGGCATGCCTATTCTGGGAATCCCCCACCCTTCTTTTATTAAGAAAAAAAACGGTGGTGTCTTGTGGGCTTTCTGCCCCCTGAGGGGTAGATCGGGGGTAATAACCCCCATCTGCCACCTGGGGGTGCATAAAGACTGTTCTTATTTGTTTGGGGGTGGGCTTGACACCTCTACGTATTAAAACACATTATTATCCCTGGTGCCTAGTGGGCTTTCTGCCCTTACTTGGGGAGGAAGAGGTGAGCAGAAAGAATGAATTTGGCTAAAACTTTGGGGGGAGCAAAAGCCCTTGCCCAAGGGGCCACTCAGCCCTTCCTGGTGCCTAGTGGAGTGGATTCCTGCTTGGAGATCCACCTTAAACGGCAATCCCCAAGCAGAGATCCACTAGGGGAGAGTCTTCTCTTTCCAGTGATACCTCTCCCATCTGCCTAGGCGCTCGGGGTTGAGATACCCTCGTGAGCACCTAGACAGTGAAAGTAAAATGAGCCAATCAGCTCATTTCTCTTTCCTTTTCAGTGAACTGATGTCAGCATGCCATGTGCTCTGATCGTCATTTCACTGAAAACTAAAAACAGCCTCCGGAGCGAGCGGGATAGCTCTTTCACAGCTCTAGAGGCTTTTTTTAGCAAAAGAAAATATCTCTGCGGGATTTCCAGGGCATGTGCAGAGGACGGAAGGGATCTGTCCTCGGCACATGCCCACTGTGTCTGAGGACGGAACCGTTCCATCCTCGGCATGGAAAGGGTTCAACTCTGGACTTAGCATGGAAATGTACCTTCACTGAGTAAACAATGATTATCATTGGGTTTTGCTGACAGAACTGAGAAAAAGCACTTTGCACTCTGTGGTAGGTTTCCCAAAACCAGTTAGGCATGCAACAAGATTAGACGCACACCCTTGTAATGTATTTTCTGTACACATTACTTTGCACCTTATGTTGTTTTATAAATTGTACAAAGGTATTAGGAAACACATTTTACGACTTTTTAAAGGAGATTAAGTAACATTAACAAGCCATGTTTTATTTACAATCACTGCCTCTTTGAGCGTATGTTTAACAGCAGTAAAAAAATTCTAATGTGTAACTAAACATAGGAAACAGGGGCCTCAGAGAAATTAGTACATCTGTGGTTTAGATGTATTTTAAATCTGATAAAACTATGAATATTGTAAATTGTTTTAACTTGAGATTTGGTCTTTGGATTTCCGCAATGCTTGTTTATTTAATGTTGTGAAACGTATTTATTTTGTATTTGTCATTTTATTATCATGTGCGCCTGTCTTTTGTGACCCATTCTGGCTGAATAAAGCTTTTTGACTGATAGACTCATGGAATCTAGGGGTTGTATTTCCTAAGGTACAATCCTGCTCTGTCCATTAGAGCATGGGACAATATTTGTGATGGAAAAGTAATGTCAAGTCAAAGAATTCACAGTCGAGCAGTGGTAAGGTAGTAGTGGTCATGTGGAGACACAAGCAGGCATCATGCACCTGGGACACTGGGCGCAATGATCAGGCTCAATGCCGAGGGTTCGAAGGCGCAAGAACAGGGCCCTGCTCAAACAAATATCGGTTAGATGAATTATTGCTGCATTTACATAGGGCCGTATTTCCCCTCTCCAATGAAAAAATAGGCCCCATTAAATCACGTTAACTATATTTAACAAGCTGAATGCGCTGCCATTCATAAAGGATATGTTTTGCATTGAAAAAGTGGAAAAATATATCCACATCATAAAATAACATATGGGAAATAACTTTGCATACACATAAAACAGTGATGGGAGACGGCCTTAAATAGTGATCAAAATTCATCCAAGGTAAAGTGACTTAATGCAGGCGTTTCATACTTGTGTTGTCTGCTTATGTAATAACCCTCTAAGCGAATTATTTCTTTAACAGTTCATCCTTTGTCCGTATTGTAGCTACTTCGAAATAAAGTGATCTTGTGCATTGTAGACATTTTACCTTGCACCATTCACCAGAAGCCATTAAATATGACTCCTTCTTATTAAATAATTTCAAATGTGATGTCATCAATGATGTAAAAAATGACGTGATTTAACACGTCATGACACGTGAGGTCAAAAGGAATGCACCTCTAAGAAACAAGTTATAGTTAGCTCAGTACTATTACTGGTTAATTTAAGTATTTTTTTGTATCTTAAACGTACGTATGTATCAATTCAACATCTCACTTTGCTCTTTTCAGGGAATTTCAAGTTTTTTTTTTTACGTAAGCTAGAATATTCTTACCTTACCTAACTATGAAGCCACTTCAATCTTTGTCTTTTTTTTCAGTGAAATTCAGTATTTTAATCATATTTAGCCAACTCTTCTGCTTCGCATGGTGTATGGTGTTCAGGCCCAACACCCAGTTATTCGCAGGGTCTGTACTCTGTCTAGGCTGAACTATGAATCCCCTGCAGGCGACCAAATCTGCTGTGCACAGCCAAAGACTGTGTGTGGCAAAAGGTTCATCGCAGACACAGACCTCTACCCAGGTCCTGTTCCCTTACCTTTTTGGGTACCCATTCCATCCATTGATGCCCAATGTCGTGGGGGCCGACCCTACATTTTGTTTTTTAATGTTTTTTTTTTTCATGTACTGTAGTAGTCCTGTGGGAACGCAGATAAAGATTCATCCCCTCGTTGTATGGAGCATTGTGCAATTTTCTCCAAGAAAGTTTGAGCAATAACATGGTACAAGGTGGGGTGAAGTTTAAGTGATGGGTAATGCTGAAGTACCACAGCACTTCTCTGGATGGCTGTGCTAGGTCCTGCAGAAACACATTCCTTCATTTTGGCCCCTTGCGGAGAGTGGTTCCTTCTTGATCCCCACCCACTAAGTACCTGGTGGATAGGGCATCCCTACCTTGCTCCTTTATGCTTTATTTCCAAAATGTTTTCGGGGCTGGAGGACAAAGACTAATGTTTTGCCAAATTTGGTGGAATTCCAATAAAACCATTTTTTTCTGTATTAGGGAGCAAGTTTTTCTATGGTCATTAGCGTGGAAGATTAATGGTGTGAGGACCCCCTCCTTTTTTCTGACCCCCACTCCCACTTGATGGATAGGTACAAACCTTTCCACAAAGCCCTGGACTGGCTCACCTCCTTCCTCTCCGAAAGAACCCAAAGAGTTTGCCTCCCTCCTTTCTGGTCTACAGCCACCAAGACCATCTGTGGGGTCCCCCAAGGATCCTCCCTCAGCCCCACCCTTTTCAATGTCTACATGGCTCCTCTCACCAACATCATTCGCCCCCACGGCCTCACCATAATTTCTTACGCTGATGACACCCAGCTCATCACCTCCCTCACGAGGAACCCAGCTACTGCCAAGAATAACCTACATGCCGGACTCATCACCATCGCTAACTGGATGACGGCAAGCACCTCATATTGAACTCAGAAAAAACAGAGATCTGCTGTCTGTAAAGATTTCCATTGAGCAAAATATATTATTCTGCAGGCATACTCAAGTCATACTTAGAATGTGAGAAATAAATGTATGTTGCACTGAACTGAATCTTGTTAAGATTGTGTATATTTATATATATATATATATACACATTTATAAATAAATATATACATATATATATATATATATATATATACATATATATATATATATGTATGTATATACAAAATCCTAACAAGATTCAGTTCAATGCAAAATACATTTATGGATGGAATGGGTATGTGTTTCGCCACAGTTTCACAAGTTTGTTGATGGGAGGGTGGGAAGAGCAGGTAACCACCATCCCTGAAACAACAGAGGTTATGGAACAGGCAGTCTTATAGCTCTGATACATTGATGTTCTATTCATTATATGCAATGGCAAAGAAAGGTAAGCTAGGGCCTTCATAATGGAAATTAAAAAGATCAACCTTTACCTTTATTTCTCCTACACCATCAGCAAGTAGAGAGTTCAATTCTTAGATATGGCATTTGATAGTTGAGATCAAGAAAGGCATACTCACTACCTCCCTCCACAGGAGACCTACAGCAGGTAACATTGTTATGCATGCCCTGAGCAGCCATCCCAGATACCACCAAATGGAATATTCTCTATGGGAAACTGCTCAAGGCAAAAGGAAACTGAAGCAGTAATGAAAGCTATGAGAAAAAGAAATGAGCTATGATCAGAAGATTTTGAAGGAGGGGGGGGGGCCTGAATGGTCCAAAAAGCAGGTCAAAGACGTCTCTAGGGTTGAGACTCTCTAACGCAATATTCCCGCTTCCAATGAAAGGGAACCACCACTAGATTTATAACCACCAAAAAAATTGTAAACATTATCAGAAGAAATGTCAATACAATCATAAATTACACTACCCTTGGTCCCCTAGAAAATACCGAACCTTGTTTTTCTTACAGGAGGGGTAGGAGCTTAAGAGCTATGCTGACTCGAAATGATATATCACTGAATGTCTCCACCAAAGATACCCTGAAAGATTTCCTTCCATGTCACAGTTGCAAAGCGTGGAGATACAGTACCACCAAACAAAATTATACAGTACTATATGGAAGGGGAAGTAGGAAACTCATTCAACTCCTTACCTGCAGTACCCCTGATGTAATTTACATTTTGGAATGTCCCTGCAGTAAAGAAAATAATTTTGTAGCATATGTGGTCCACTGACAAAGGGGACCCACATTATCATATGTCCAAACATTTTGATGAGGTACACTTCGGGAACAGAATTAATTGATCATTTTTGGTCATTGACGAAATCAGTAACACAAGAGAGGGATAGGCAGTTGAGGCTCAGACAGAGAGAATCACGTTATATTTTGGATTTGAAACTAAAGCACCAGGTGGCTGGAACACAGAATAAGAGATGGAAGTTCACCTTGTTGGTTGTCTCTGTTAACTGCTCAACCCGGTCAAAGGATGGATGTTTTTATGGAAATTATTTGATACATCTTTATATAATTTTGATAGATTGGCAATTGTGCTTTGCCTCTGATGTTCTTCTCTTGTTTTCTTTGTTTTATCTACAGAAAGAAATGAAGTTTTACATGGTGACATGTCGCCCCTCTGTTCAGGAGCCCTCATCTACCCTTTACCTCAATGCACCATTTTTCTGACCAGGATACTGTGCACCAGATAAGTAGACTTTTCCTTTTGTAATGACAATTGTTGTTTTGATTTTTATTTAGAAACTATATGGTGCATCTATACGTGGTATTTAGTATTTTCCTCAGTATGAATTTGAGAATACCTTCCCACTTGAGTATTACTTTTCATAATAGATATTTTTATTATTTATATATAGTTGTTTTTTTTTGTTTATTCCAGCGTAATTATTCTTGGTGACAATAACATTACTAGGGGTTTGACAGATAATTGGATGTTAATTAGTACTGATATCATGGTCTATTCAGTTGGTTTATCAATATTAGGTTTCATTTGTAATTGCAATTTACAGTAATGGATTATAGTTTTGCATCTCATGGCATTCATGATTAGTTATTGCATCTTGTTTATTGACTGGCTTTACCATTAATTGTAGGCTTGCATCTCATGGCATTCATGTATAGTTATTGTATCTTGTTTACTGACTGACTTTGCCGTATTAGTTTCCAATTCTCAATTTTTTCTGATTACTGTGTATTGGTATACACTGCAATCTGATATTCAAAGATGGTGCATGGATATGTATTCATCACTTTGTCCTTTCTTTATGTTTGTTTTACAAGGAATATATACCAGAAGCGTATTCCTTTTTCTATGTTCATGATATATGGGGTGCATGTACGATAGTGATTGGAAAAACATGGTCACATGATCAAGGCCGATAGGCCAAGTCATGGGTGAACATGAGAAATAAATGTGTGTTGCACTGAAATGAATCTTCTTGGAATGAATCTTTTATCTGGATTGTGCATTTCCTCTGTTACTCAGCACATCCACAAAAGTTTGGAACACGCTCACTCAGGGATAGCAGTACATACACATTTTATTTATTTGTGCCCTGTGATGCATTTTGGCTCCAGACAGCCTTGATCACTGTCATATTATATGAAGATATGTGCACATACATATGGTTTATATGTATGTATGTGTGCATATAACATTCCTTAAAATATCTCTAATGAGCATAAGAATAAATTTTCATCTATAGTTCATAATTTACTAAATTAATATCCACTGAATTAGATTTAAATTAATTAAAAACAACATTACGTAAAAAGTTAAAGATTAAAGTAATTAATATAAAATTAAAGATAATCAAGCAATTATTAGATTATGTTTCATATAATTAATTTAATTTACTATTAAACAATACTGATTAATTAAGTTAATAGCTCAATGTTAAAATGAATTATTATACAATATAATCAAATTAAGCAATTCATATTTTTGATAATAGAGTTTTTTTACTTTAGTATTATTTTATTTATAAAAAACAAGGTTTAATCAAATTAAAATACTTAAGTTGATGGAGAAAGTCTAGAAATATAAAATAGAATTATATACTTCATTCTATAATATCATATCATAAATATATTGAACGGTATATATATATATATATATATATATATATATATATATATATATATATATATATATATGTACACATTTATACTCATATTTATATACATTTATACATATTTTTATATATATATACACACAGACACATATATATATCTAGCCCTGCTTTATATAAAAGTATTTACAACTAGAGATAGATTTCTAATTGAACATAAAATCAAAATAAAAAGGGTGTTCTGGGAAATAAATATAAAGACAATACATAGCAGATTACCATAGAATGGTCATACAGTGCCATTGAGGGATTCTGGTCACCTTTATAAACCACAAGACCTACGGATGAGTAGTGAACTAATGTCAACTGACCCTCAAGATGGCACTTGTGGACTGTATCACATGTTGCTCATTATATATTTTGTATGTTATGAAATGCATTAATTGATTTTAGTACTCTTTAGAAAGATGTGTCATCCAGTTAGTGTTCATTCTTTTACCAAGATTGCAGAAACGCCTGACAATGTTTTGAGTAATATGTGTTTCTGCTGGAGATAAAGTGCTAATATTTAAAATGTATTTTATGCAATACTGTATATTATTATAAGTCAAACTTAAAATTCAAGCCACATTGTAAGGATATTAAAAATATGTGATCTAAAATGTGCTCTTCTTTTGTAAGATATTTACAATATAGTGTGGGTTTTAAAAGATATATTTAATGAAAATAAACTGTGATGTTGGATGTTGGATAGTAAATTTATGCTTAGAGGGTTTTAGGTTTAAAAATGTTCTGTTCATACACCAACTAAGACTCAATGGTAGATGCTTGCATCAAAGCCAGACTTGCAAGGGTGAGCTTGACAGGTGTGCTGACTAATGCTCAGTGAAAACTACTGTTGTGACAGCAGCTTTTACCAGCACTGAAAGAAGGACAAATGCTATGATAAACATCCAGTTAACATTTTTAAACCAGTAATCTATAAACAGTCCATGAAATGCAGAAACAAGTAATCTAAAAGGGTAATCTTCACACTAAGGAATAAATTTCAAGTCATGATAACCAACCCCTACCAACATTACTGCATCATGTCTAGTAGCATCTCAAACTAGAGTACAGATGGTATTGCACTTGGGTGTCGTATTGAGCAGAGTAAGTTATGCAAAATGTATCGCAATGAACGATTACAACGTACAGCACTTTTAAGTCTGTGGACAGCTCATTAAATACTGAGGAGAGTAATGAAGAAGTATGTTCTTCAAAATAAGAAATGCATTTAAAGTTAAGCATCTATAATCAACCTTTACTGACATATCTCTCACCTATTGTTAATCACATTATCTCATGAGCTTGTAGTAATCATACCATAGTGAGCAAAGGCACACAGTTATACACAGATATTCTAGCAACAATGGAAACCAAATTCAAAGCAGGGCTGACTTTTAAAATGACAGCAGGCCACACGGCCATGCACAATTAAGTGCATCATATCTACTGGGCCTCTAAACCCACATGCCCTACCACATACTAGAGACCTACAAGTAGGTTGTCTGAACCAATTGTAGTTATACCTAATTACCATATACGTTTTTAATCTGAGCACTGGCCCTGTGCCTGGTTAGTAGGGCTCAGGGCACAATCAGAGCCAAAAAACACCAGTATCAGTCAAAAACAAGGGCAAAAATGGGACATCTGCAAAAAGCCCAAGTTTCTCACCACAAGTGTGAGTGTCTTTCAAGTTCATATATATGAAGAGTCAATGGTAAGGGAGGACATGTAATTTACAGACATCATTTCTACTCCATAGTGGGCATAATCAGTTCTGTTAATCTCTACTCTGGCTCCTAAAAGGTTTTTCTATCTAGGATAGTTGACAGGCAGGAGAAAGTGGAACTTCAGGTAGAGTAAGTGCATCCTGGGATTGAAGGGTAATAGAAAAAATCTGGCCTAATACTTGACTATAATTCTTTTTTTAATGTATTGGTTATTTTATAGGCATTGAATTGGAGACAACCAAGTTTGGCAGACATACTTCTAGAAATCTTCCAAAGACAAGAACCGTGTTTTTTTTTCATCCATTTCTCTCTCCCCTGTTGGACTGGAGAAACTTCGGCTGGGTAGTGGAGCTCTCCTTGTCTGGTAGGGGAGTCGGGATTATACATCTCTTCTTCTACTCACTCCTGCAGAAATTCAGGTGAGATCCTGACAGGATAGCCCGAAGTTACCAATCCAGGCTTGGATGGATTTTCTAGACTACCCCAGCTAAGCACTGAGTAGTTGGGTGAGGGGAAATAAAGTAAGCTATTTCAGTGGGCTGTATGACATGATTTTGAGAGAGAACATGGTCAGTACTTGCTTTACAGAGCTGTGCCAACAAGTGATTGCAAACTAAGTAACTACAAGGAGCCTGCAAAGAAGGCACACCTCTGGATCAGCACCAGAGTGTCAAAGAAGGCATCTGGGGGAATCCCCAAAAGGGTGGTGTTGGAGTGTGACTTTTAAAACTAATCTTAATTACGTAATCTCGCAATATATTGTGTTATGAAGCTGCATAGAAAATGTGTTAACATAGAGAATAATACATGCGTTTGAAATGTGCCCACAGGGAATAGCTGCCAATATATGTGAAGACTAATGAAAGGCTTATTATTTCTGAATTTTTGTGCAATAATGTTTTGAATTTGTATTAGTATATCATAATTAGAGTTATGTGTTAAGAGTTTGCTTCATTGAACCAGAGGGCCTTAGCTTAGTGAGGGTTTGGGCCTAGCTTCCTGGCCTCATATTGAATTGTGTTTCTAACGTGTAAATACGCTGTTTTCCTGAAGGACACGAAGCTGTATTTTTCCAGGAGTGATATGTGTGTAACCGTAGTAAATCCTTTCTCATGAGAACCAGCTTGCTCAAGGTGACATTCTTGCTGAATGCAACTGTGTAATTTGCAACAGGTGCAAGGTTAACCGTACTAGGAGAAGACAATGAAGACACTGACCGGAGCGTAAAGTTTAACAATTTCTACCTGACATTCCAACCGTTGATGACGTCAATGACATGGACCAATCCGCGACATGGGAACTGTAACAGTGGAAATTTCTAGTAAGGTGCTTACCGAATTATTGGACAGAGATAACGATGTGCCAATCTTTATCCAATGAGGAATTAGGGAATAGTTAGACAGTTTTGCTTAACGGTGTAACCAAAGGAAACAGACACACTTCTTCTTCCACTTTAACGGGGAAATTTATAATTTTCTTTTGCCATAAGACTTTTGTCATTTGCCATTCTTCCGGACACTCCAAACCCATACTTTAGAGTTTAATTGTTCTGTCACTTTTAACCCATCCTCTACCCCATTCTTGCCTAATACTAACTTCTCCATCTGAGGGAAGTATATTTGTTTCTTAGCTATGCTATCTTGAAACTTTACCCCGTCCTATCTCTGCTGATGGTGAATCGACTGATGTCCTGAGGACGAAGACTGACTCTGTTTGCTGATCTGTTGGATTGGTAACTATCCGATGCAAAATTGTGATTGTCTGTTTGCCTTTTCTTTCTAGTTACCAACTGCTATTTTGATAGAGGCCTTATTTAGATGTTTTCTAAATTTGTGGTTACTAAAATGTTTTGCATGAAGCCCAACATGCTAATGCTAATTCCTGGTTAGTTAAGGCGTTCACAAATATCTTAGGCAAATAGACAAATGACTGAGTTCTTGCTTTGTTGAATCATGTACTAATGAGACTCTGCTGAGTTGCTTCATATTAATGATGTGCCTAAATACTGAATGAATACAACTGATGCATTGATCAAAATCGTGATTTATTACTAATTAGGATTGTTTGGCATCGTTTACTTTAGACATGATGTTAGATTGTAACCAATAGGAAAATAAATATCTTAACTTTTAACTGAACTGGTGTGGTTATTTGTGACTGAAAAGTTATGGTGAGTTTGATGATTAATTCTTATAAAGTGTTTATTGATTAGCAACTGTTATTATTGATTGTTTACTGATTTATTGATTGGTGATGTCAAGAAGATATTTTGTGCTGGGAAGTCCCCAAATGTGGTCCAAAGGTTTGTCGACCTAAACGAGTCTCCTTGTAAATTTACTTATTAAGGCTCTGACGTGCTAACAGTTTTTGGTAGCAGAGGATGGTTTGGCCCTTTGGGGCCCCAGTATGAAGGATTACGGTTTGATAGAGTTGATGGTGCAAATTACAGTTTGGTAATAGAGGTGTTGGTTTGGCTTTGGGGCCCGGTGTGAAAGATCAACAGTCTGGTAGAGATTGATGGGTGTGGTTTGGAAGCAGGCAAGGTGTACCAAATAATTTAGGTTTTTGTGGGTTTTTCAAGGATGCGAATTGGAGAGATGATGTGTCCCTAATTCCTAAATAACTTTCCTGGAATCTCTGGACTTGCTGAAGGGAGTTTGAGTATGTTCTCGGCGTTCTAGTGACAGTGTGAATGAAGTAGGGTTTTGCGCTCGCACAGCTTATGCATATCGCAGGTGAATTGTGATGTTTGTGAGGATTTAGGCCAGATGATGATGTTTTAGTAGGAGTGGGCGTACTCCGCAGTATGAGAGTAGGGAAGTTGGTGAACTTCATGTGAGTGTGACGCTTTGTACTCAAAAATTGTCCACGTGGTTGTTGATGATGTACGGACCCTGCGTGGTCTAAGGCTCCGGAGTATATTGATAAGTGTATGAGACACTTGGTTTATGTTGTAATTTGTGCGGTTTAATAGGTCGATAGTGAAGTCGACGAGTCGAGTTTGAGTCAAAAGTGAGTGAATGAAAACTTCAATGGAGATTTAGTGAGTTCTAAAGTGCACTAGAACAATAAGCCATTGACAAGTCGAGAGTAGAATTTGCGGGTCAAATTTTGCTTGCGAGTGCGGGATCTGAGAAGGAGAGAGTAGCGGCCGAGGCTAGGCAAAATCTCTGTAAAGTTCTGAAGCGATTGTGTTACCCTTTCCTGTAGTAAACCGGCAAATTTTGAGTTTATTTTATTTGGTTCTTGCAATATGTTGCATTAGTTTGTGGGAAGCGAGAGTGGGAAGACAAGCCGCAAGACTTTGTTAGCCGCAGTGTGTGTGAGTGTGACGTCATTTGATCCACCCTGGGATAGGCTGGTTAGTGAGAAGGGTAGCGCACGGATAGGCAGCCGCCCGTGAGAGGCAATTGGTTGAAAAGGTAGGCGAAGAGAGTTCTGGGAATTAAAGTCACTTCATGATTTGACTGTGAACAAAATAAAAGACGTAAAGATGAAATGTTTCAAGGGTTTAAAGAGTGCTTTGAGGGGAGACATATATATTACTGCGAGCATAAGGGAGGTTACACCGGCTGACATTGTAATGGAGGAAAAGGGTGTTGCGCCGTGTCTTTGGCTAAAGCAATGGTGCAAAGCCATGGAGAAAGAGTGGGGCTTAGCGTTTCCTGAAAATGGAACGTTCAATTTGAGAATTTTAGAAAATTTGCAGAGGGTGCTAAATGATTTGAAGCCACCTCCGAGACCAGCACAGTTTGAGGCATTAGCAATCTGGGAATTAATGGCAATACGGCAACAGCAACAGAAATTTGAGAGGAGAATGAGGAAAGCAGAAAAGACACTAACAGAAGCTAGGTGGGATAGTGCACAGAGAGTTTGGAGGAGAGAAACAATAGATGGAGTTAGGCTGTTTCCAGCGATAGCTCAAGAAGGTGAAGACAAAGGGAGGAAAACTACTTGTAAGACTGACAAAAGTCCTTCCAAGGGTAAAGAGGCCAGGAAGCCCTGGTCAGAGGTAGATGACTCAGATGATGATGAGTTCCTTAATCAGTTACTGAATGATCAACCACCGCCATATGCGATAGACAAAAATAGACCGAGTACCAGTGCATGTTCTGCAGGTTTGACACAAGAGAAGGTGACAATAAATCTGACACAGGTTAGTCCTGTCTCGACACAAGTCCCGGTACAGAGTAGTTTTAGCGTGTCGACTGCCCAGGTTATGCAACCTCAGCTGCAACCGCCACAGGTTCAGAGACTTTAACCTGATGTACCCATTTTAGAGACTACCATTAATCTGATGGTGCCGACAGAGCCAGTATATGGAACACCAAAGTTGATACAGACTGAGCCAACTCCACCTTTACTGCCCCAGGTGCAGCCGCAAATGGTTCAGAGATATACTTCGGTCGCAGGACCGCAGTCAAACATGACACCAGTGATGAGCCAGAATATGTGAGTTAGTCCTCCACAGGTTTTGGGTAACAGACAGACACCAGCTACCATATCTTTGCCTATTACGGTTGGTCCACCAGGGCCATTAGATGCACAGGTGAGGCCTAGTGTATGTGATCAAGAAGTAATGATACAAAATATGACAAGAGTAGGGTTCGTAGGAAGCTCTCAAGGAACGACTCCAGTGGAACCAACCTTTGAAGGATCTAGGTCTTTGTTAGATTTCAGTCCGATTGGGGCTCCTCCAGAGGCCATGAGACAGACAGGTTCGAGACTGCTGACACCGCAAATTTCAAGTGTGAATGTACCACAGACACCTTTAGTGCAGGCTGGGAATATCTCATTACAACGTTTAACAGCACCACAGCTGACCGATTGGTTAGACAAGCTTAATCCTCCACAGACTGCTCCTGTTGCCGCAGGGAGAGCGGAAGGAGAAGAGTACCTGGACCTTGTGTGGTTGGGTATGGAAGCCAATGAACTTGTTGAAGGGAGCATGGGTGTGAACAGGCTAGAGTCATACACGGAAGCAGAATTGAGGTACTTGTGTCCAAAGATAACTAGAGAAGTGAGCAGGGTGCACTAGAGGTTGGCAAATTTGGCAGACAAATATGGCATAGATTTAGAAAATACCAAACATCTGAAGAGGAGTTACAGGTTAGATTTTGAGCCCAAGGATTTCGATCACATGAGGTCTACTGGAATGAAGGCGCACCTCAAGGAGATACTGCAGAGTGCACAAGTTTGGGGAGTCTTAGAGAAGTGGGAAGGTAGATGGGCAAAGAAAAGAGACAAGAGGAAGAGTGATTGCATAGAGCAGTCAGCTAAAGCAATACCGGATACAGGTACGGTAAAGATGTTACCAATGAGAGAGACTGTCGGAGGGATTCTCGTCCATGTACCTTGGACTACAGGGGATATTTTGTCATTTACGAATGATTTCCCCAGGCTGAGGGAGAAGCCAATAGAGTAGTATCAGCAGACGGACAGGTTATGAAACTTGCGAAGTGTCTTTGAGAAGACCTGAATACTCTCTTTAAGATCATAGTTACAGCTGATTTGTGGATTGAGTGCAAGAGGAGCGTAGATTGGCCAACTGAGGAACCGGCAGGGGACAGAAACACAGGGGCACCATCTCCTGATGTGCTGAAGTATTATTATAAGGTGATTGAGTTTCTGAAAATGAGAGTTTCGCCGAAGAATATTGATTGGCAAAGGATTGAGCGAATGGCTCAGGAAGTCAAGGAGTCTATACATGCCTATTATGAGAGATTGTTGAAGGTGGTTAAACATTACAGCGGTACAGAGGTTATTGAGGCAAAGGACATGAATCCCCTTGTGTTCAGGTTTGTGGAAGGGTTGAGAACTGAGATTGGCAAGATGATTAATAATCACTTGATCTGCTGGCAAGCAAAGCCAATTGATGAGGTGTTGCAGTATGCAAAATACTGCAGCGATGAGATTGAGTTGAAGCAGAGAAAGTTGAAGGAGAAAGCGATGGTGATGCAAATTAAGGCAGCACAGACAGGGATGCAGGGAGGTTGTCTACAGCAGATGGTGTAGCAGCCGCAGGGAAACAGGATGTTTCAGGCGCAAGTGAGAGGTAGAGGTCTAGGAGGTTTTGTGAACCGCAGTCCGGATTTGAACACTGTAGTAGTTCAGAACGATGCACAGGAAATGAAGAAGATGTTACCTTGTCATGCTTGCGGGGTCGTTGGACACTGGAAGTGGGAGTGCCCAATGATAGTGCAGGATGGTGTTATTCAACAAAGCAATGATGTCAGTTCATTCCAAAATATGAGAGGGCCAAGATTGAAAGGTCCAAATCCAAATTTTCAGAATAATGTGAATCAGATGCAAGGTTTTCAATCCATGCAGCAGGTGCAGATGCCACGTATAGAGCCAATACAGTTACAACAAGCGCAACAGCAGGTCCCCATGGTACCTAGACAGCAAATGCAAGTGCCTCTAGCGCCAATGGAACAGCAACAGGTGATGCTTCCTCAACAGGTCACAGGTCAAAGAATGAGTCAGAATAACACAGTGCAACAGTACCCATTTCGTGGTGAGAATGGAATAAACGATGAATAGTCGGATGAGAGTTCAGACAGTGAAGAGTGTAGGCTTGCAGCGTCCTTAGCGGTAGATCAGAGAGGACCCTATGTTCAGGGGAAGGTAATGGGTCACAAGGTTTAATTCTTGGTTGACACAGGAGCTACACGCTCTACAGTCAGAAGCACAGAGGTTCCGAAACTACCCCTTTCGGGACGGACAGTTAAGGTAGTGGGAGTAGCAAACCAGCTTCTGACTAACCCGATCACAGATCTGGTTCAGGTTGAGCTTGGCACTTTCCAAGGATTGCACAGATTTGTGGTTTGCGATTCAAGTCCCGTATCCTTACTGGGAAGAGACTTATTGTGCACTACAAGGTGTTCAATCACCTGTTCCAATGAGGGAATTGAGGTCTAGACAAACAGTGATGATGAAGGGGAGGAACAGGGTTCAGAGCCTGAAACTGAGACAACAGATGAGGAATATCCTCTGATTAACTTATTTCCGATGTTCACAGTGGCTGATCTCCCAGCAGACTTACAGGCCACAGTTCAAGAAAAGGTGTGGGATTTGACAGGGAAAGAAGTAGGGTTGATAAAAAGGAGTAGAACCAATAGAAGTCAGTGTGAAGCCTAACGCTGCATTCCCCCAGATACCGCAGTATCACATGGCGCAAGATGTCCTTAAAAAGGTTGCGCAAATCATTGCGGATTTTGTGAAACAGGGATTCCTGAAAGAGGTGTTGAGTAGTCCGTGTAATTCACCAATAAGGGGACTGAGAAAGCCTTGTGGGAAGGTTCGGATTGTCCAATATTTGAGGAAGATTAATGACATAGTAGTGAAATGTTGCCTAGTAGTGCCAAATCCTGCTGTGATTATGTTTCAGACTCCATGTGATGCAGAATGGTTCACAGTAATTGATCTGTCCCAAGCGTTCTTTTCTGCGCCTCTTCATGAGGACAGCCAATTTCTCTTCAGTTTTAAATTCTTGGACAAGGTCTACTGTTGGTGTTGAATTCCTCAAGGGTTTTCGGAATCACCTTCCATATTCATCAGATATTGAAGAAGAATTTTGAGTCCTTGGAGCTGCCTTTCCAATCGACTCTAGTGCAGTACATTGATAATTTGTTGATCGCATCTAAAACAAGGGACGAGTGCAAGTACGATTCGATTGCTTTGCTAAATCACTTGGGAAAGAATGGACACAAGGTATCCCCAAAGAAATTGCAATATTGTTAGAAAGAGGTGAAGTATTTGGGTCATCAGAAAGAGAAAGGGTCAAGGAAGTTGTCAAGAGAGAGAATAACAGCAGTGTTACAAATAAATCACCCAACGACACGGAGAGATGTTAGGATGTTACTAGGAATGGTGGGTTACTGTCGCCAGTGGATCCCTAATTTTTCAGTCATTTCTAAGCCATTGCAGAGGCTGACGGTCAAGGAGAATCAGGATGCCATAGTTTTGTGAGAGAAGGAAATGAGAGCGTTCACTGAGTTAAGGGAGAGCATGTGTACGGCTCCAGCTTTAGGTATGCCTGATCACACAAAGTCTTTTGTTCTGTTTTGTCATGAACGTAATGCATGTTCTTTGTCTGTCTTGACACAGGTCCATGGAGGTGTAAACCGACCAGTAGCATATTTTTCAGCTACCTTGGACCCAGTTACAGCAGCCTTACCGGGTTGTCTGCGTGCAGTAGCAGCAGTTGGACAAAGCCTTACACAGTGTGAAGGCATAGTGATGGGACATCCTCTAGCAGTCATGGTCCCTTACTCAGTTGAGATCCTCCTAACACGAACGAAAACGCAGCACATGACAAATGCAAGATTGACTAAATATGAAACGATTATATTGGGGTCACCAAATGTAATGTTAAAGATATGTACTGTGTTGAACCAGGCAACTTTGCTTCCAAGTGAAAATACAGAGGATAAAAATGTGGAAGATGTAGAACATGATTGTCTTGAGGTAACAGAAATGTGCACCAAACCAAGACCTGATATTAAAGATACCCAATTGGAGGAAAATGACCAAATTATCTTTGTCAATGGCTCATGTTTGAGAGACTCAGTAGGCATGCTGAGAGCCGGATATGCTGTATGCACGATTTCTGGTATCCTGGAAGCGTCCTGGCTTCAAGGAGTGTAGCTGAACTGGTAGCTCTCACCAGAGCTTGCCATGCCTCTGCTCAGATGAGAGTGACTATCTATACTGATAGTTGATATGGATTTGAAATTGTTCATGATTTTGGTCAGCTATGGTCACAGAGGGGTTATTTGACCTCTTCTGGTTCGCCAGTGAAAAATGGTGAAAGAATTAAGGATTCAGTTACCTCAATAAATTGCCGTGGTGAAATGCAGTGCACACCTGAAGTCACAAGACTTTGTTTCAATGGGAAATGGATATGCGGATCAAGTCGCAAGGTTGTGCGCATTGAACTGTATATCGTTTAAGGATCAATGGGAATTGTTACCTGGAAAAGAAATTGAGACATGTAGACGTTATGCATTGAGGGTGATTGACACGTTAGAAGAGCTGAAATTGTTGCAGGGTCATGCCAGCAAAGATGAGAAGCGTTCTTGGGTTAGGATGCAATGCGTACAAAGACCAGATGATATGTGGGTTTCAGACGAAGGGAAAATGGTCTTGCCAAACAGTCTCTTGTCACAATTTGCAAGGTTTTACCATGGCCAAGCGCACATTGGGAGGGATGCCATGATCAGGTTGTTCAAGATTGGCTGGTTTAATCCAAAATTTGGACAAGCTGCAGAGGTGATATGCCATCGTTGTATCATCTGCCAACAGATGAACGCAGGGAAAGGGACAGTGGTGAATTTGAGCCACATTGGGATTGGCAGAGGTCCATTTAGAAGAAAGCGATTGGATTTCATTGAGATGCCTGTGTGGGGGGGTTTGAGATATGTGTTGGTGATTGTGTGTATCTTTAGTCATTGGATTGAAGCGTATCCTACACGCAGGAATGATAGCCTCACAGTAGCGAAGCTGCTGCTTAGGGAATTGATACCATGTTTTGGTTTTCCGATCTCTTTAGAATCAGGTAGGGGAAGTCACTTCAACAATGAGGTGGTTAGGTTACAATGTGCAGCATTGAACATTGAGCAAAGTTGCATTGTAGCTACTGCCCTAAAGCATCAGGACTAGTGGAACAGATTAATGGTACCCTGAAATCAAGAAAGGCAAAAATGTGTGCAGCCACGAATTTGAAATGGCCAGACGCATTACCTTTAGTGTTAATGTCAATGAGAAATACTCCTAACAAAAAGACGGGACTGTCCCCACATGAGATTCTCATGGGTCGAGCAATGAGACTGCCCGCAGTGACTGCAAATGCTCTAGTAAATATCACGGATTATATGGTGTTGGACTACTGCAAGGGTTTGGCTGATGTGGTCCGCTCTTTTTCTCACCAGGTGGAAGCTACCACCCTGCCACCGATTCATTATCCAGGATACAATCTGAAAGCGAGTGACTGGGTTGTCATCAAGAAAGACGTAAAGAAGACATGCTTGGAGCCACGTTGGAAGGGTCCCTACCAAGTGATACTAACGACTATCACTGCTGTGAAGTGTGCAGGAGTTCCGAACTGGATCCATGCCAGTCACACGAAAAAGGTGACTTGTCCAACTGATGAGGAAGTTGAGTTGTTGAAAGTACCAACAAAAAAAAAGGAAGTCTCAGGGCCGGAGAGTAATCGAAGGGGAACTGAGACAGAAGGAGAGCCCGTTGAGGACGGCTTGGTCACTCCAGTAAGAGACGAAGGAGAAGAGGTCCAGAGAGGTGACAGTGAGCCTATCTCAACTGAGGCAACAGGGGAACCTAGTCAAAGAGAGGTTCTCTCAGAAGTAGACGATTGTGAGAATGAGCTAGAGCACTTGAAAGACCCAGAAGGCGAAGGAGCTGAGATGGAGGAGAGTCAGAGGGTCCAGGCTCCTCCTGAGCAGATTGAAGGTCCATAAAGCGAAAACACCATAGAGCAAAGAGAGGAAGAAGGGTTGCCACAGAAAGGATTAAAGACTAAAAACATACAGAAAGGAGACAAGTGGCCAGAGTTACAAGTGAAAAGGGGAGAAGTGGTTGTTTAAGATGCAATAGAGGAAGAAATAGACACAACAAGGAAAGAAGATCTAAGTGAAGGAGAGTTGCAAGGTGATCGTAAATTGAAAAGGAAGAGAGTAGCAAATAGAAGGCACGCAGGTCCTGAATGGGCGTATGCAACAACAGCTGAATGGCAACAGGAGTTCCTAGCGTTCTGTTTTGATTGCGAGATCCCAGGTCAATACTTTGGTACCTCAGTCTGGCTGAAGGATCTGAAAAGGGTGTAAAGATTTGAGCTAAGATCGAACTTGATAAAAGAGACTGAGAAATTACCGGATGAGACTTTGAAAACCTGAGTTGACTTTTGAAAAACGATTTAGACAAGCTGCTAACCTGAATTGACAAGGGATCCTGGGAGAAAGAATGAAAGCTGTAAATAATCACTGAAAGAAGATTTAGCTTGTTTTGACTGTTGCTGCAGGAGAGAATTATTGACTATACTCTGTTGTTGTTGTTTTGAATTAACTATCCTTCATTTTCTGATTCTTTACAGATCATGGCTAACACTAGGCAGGAGAATGGAGGGAGTAGGCGTTGTAAACACTTGGTTGTTGGTTTAGGTATTGTGTATGTGATATTCATTGTGGTTGTGATTGTGGGTATGTCACTAATGGATAAGAGTAGGTTTAACAATGCTACAGTTCCTGAGACTACCATTGCACTAACAGCTTGGGAGAGGTTTGAGCTAGATGAGAGATTTTTGCATGAGGGAACTAATGCAAAAGGGGAACTTTCTACCAACATTTTCTATTGCTTGCTAAGTGAGTATGTTGAGACAATGGAAGCAAAGGATTGCTTTGTGTGCACACAGATTCCTGTTTCGGTACAAGAGGGGGTTACCTATCATAGCTTGCCGTTAACATATGGGATAAGTTGCAGTCTGCTACTAACAAGATTTTATAACCAGGAAGAGGTCCAATACTTCTTTTCTAATCATGATTTAGGTGGTCATTACAACCTTGGCGGACGGTGATAAAGCGCCGGTAAGACCACCAACAGTCCGGCGGCGAAAAATTTGCTATTACGACCGTGGCGGAAACCACCAACAAAGATAGCCACTTTAACACTCCGACCGCCACGGCGGTACAAACAAACAGCATGGCGGTCACCGCCAACAGACAGGCGGAGGACAATGTACCGCCCACACTATCATGACAGGCCAATCCGCCACCTTTTCCGGGGCGGACTCACCGTGGATAAAAACATGGCGGAAACAGGAATTCCGAAGGAAAAACGCTCACCTCTACACACCCCACAAGGAACGAGGACACCATGGAGCTTGAACTCCAAATTCTACCTGCAATAGTCTTCCTGCTCCTCTACCAGGAGCACGAATCCCGGTGGCGAAGACCACGGTGAGTACTGCACCTATAAACACAGGGGAGGGGGAGGGAAAAGAGAGTGACACTCACACGCAACACGCAACACCCCCACCCCCACCCCCACCCACTACAACACACACACTAATGCATATCAATACATCACAGTTACACCCCCCAAACCTCCCGGAAGAATGCAAAGACAATAGAAAATGAGTGTAACCATTGTAATATATTAAAAGCAATTAGGCAGAAATATATATATACACCATGTACAAAATATACACCAAGCATAGTAGTGCTCTAATAAAGTCCGTGGAACACTGGGACCACACGGTATGGGCGAGGCCCACACAAGATCCCCGACCATGACGTAGAGAACACTGCAGGGGCATCAGAGAGCAAGTTAACAGGCACCTCAGGCGGAGGGAAAGGGGGGGCACCACAGCCGGTTGAGTGCACAATGTCAAATCCACGATGGGGCCACATGCCCACTGTTCCATCCTGGGGAGTGCAAAGCCACAGTCTCTCAAGTCTCTATAGTGGGTGGGTTGCCCACTGTTCCATCCTGGGTAGTGCAAAGCCACAGTCTCTCAAGTCTCTACAGTAGGTGGGTTGCCCACTGTTCCATCCTGGGGAGTGCAAAGCCACAGTCTCTCAAGTCTCTACAGTGGGTGGTTTGCCCACTGTTCCATCCTGGGGAGTGCAAAGCCACAGTCTCTCAAATCTCTACAGTGGGTGGGTTGCCCACTGCTCCATCCTGGGTAGTGCAAAGCCACAGTCTGCCAAGTGGATGATAGTCTCCACTGGTTCTGGAGGGGGCCTTGTGCCCAGAGTGCTTCATCCTGCTAAGGACAGAGTTAGTGGATGGATCTCTCCACTGGTTCTGGAGGGGGCCTTGTGCCCAGAGTGCTTCATCCTGCTAAGGACAGAGGTAGTGGATGGATCTCTCCTCTGGTTCTGGAGGCAGCCTTGTGCCCAGAGTGCTTCATCCTGCTAAGGACAGAGGTAGTGGATGGATCTCTCCACTGGTTCTGGATGGGGCTTGTGCCCAGAGTGCTTCATCCTGCTAAGGACAGAGGTAGTGGATGGATCTCTCCACTGGTTCTGGAGGGGGCATGGTGCCCAGAGTGCTTCATCCTGCTAAGGACAGAGGTAGTGGATGACATTCTCCACTGGTTCTGGAGGGGGCATGATGCCCAGAGTGCTTCATTCACCCCGTGACGGACTCAGTGCCGTCAGTGCCCTTGCCGCTTATGGGCCAGCGGTGCTTGAGATGGCGGTGCCCTGTTCAGCGGTGCTTGAGATGGCGTTGCCCTGTTCATCGGTGGTTGAGATGGCGGTGCCCTGTTCAGCGGTGCTTGAGACCACGGTGCCCTGTTCAGCAGTGCTTGAGACGGCAGTGACCTGTTCAGCAGTGCTTGAGACGGCGGTGCCCTGTTCAGCAGTGCTTGAGGCGGCATTCTCCATTGCAGGGACTCAGCTGCTGGTGGTCCTTCATGGCCCAGGGGGGCTTTTGCTGGCAGTCCTTCATGGCCCAGCGGGGCTTTTGCTGGCGGTCCTTCATGGCCCAGCGGGGCTTGTGCTGGCGGTCCTGTCCTGGGCAGGTGGGCTTGTGCTGGCGGTCCTGTCCTGGGCAGCTGGGCTTGTGCTGGCGGTTCTGTCCTGGGCAGGTGGGCTTGTGCTGGCGGTCCTGTCCTGGGCAGGTGGGCTGGTGCTGGCGGTCCTGTCCTGGGCAGCTGGGCTGGTGCTGGCGGTGGCCTCCTGGCCAACTGGGCTTGTGCTGGCGGTGTCCTCCTGGGCAGCTGGGTTGGTGCTGGCGGTGGCCTCCTGGGCAGCTGGGCTTGTGCTGGCGTTCCTGTCCTGGGCAGGTGGGCATGTGCTGGCAGTGTCCTCCTGGGCAGCTGGGCTTGTCGCCTCCTGGGCAGCTGGGCTTGTGGTGGCTGTGGCCTCCTGGGCAGCGGGGCTTGTGCTGGCAGTCCTGTCCTGGGCAGGTGGGCTTGTGCTGGCGGTCCTGTCCTGGGCAGCTGGGCTGGTGCTGGAGGTGGCCTCCTGGGCAGCGGGGATGATGGCGGTGGCCTCCTGGGCAGGGGGGATGATGGCGGTCTTCTCCGCCATGCTGCTCTTCCCAGACTTGCCGGGTTTCTTGTGGCCCTTCCCCACCTTGGAAGGTGTCACAGCTGACTCCACACTCCCACCGGGACCCCTGGGAGCGACTTTGGTGGCTGGAGTCTTCCCCCTCTCCCGCCAGGCACTGGCCAACTTCTGATGCTTCACAGGTGGGGGACTGTCTGTGCTGGGGCTCCGTGCCACACTGGCTGCCCTGGTGGGCGGTGCACTCCAGATTCCGGTGACTACAGGCACCAATGGTCCCGGAGATGTTGTGGCTGAGGTGCTAGTTCAGGACCTAGGAAATGGACGGGGTGGGGGAGGTGTGGGAAAGAGGTCAAGGTTGGACAGGAAAAGTTTTTTGGACACACTGCGACGGGTAGCTGGAGGGGGTTTGGGGGTGGAGGAAGAGGTGGTGGTTGTAGGAGGTGTTCGTTTGCTGACTTTGGGTGAAGGTGCATGCGCTGGAGGCTATCGTGAGGTGGATGGCTGTTGGGTGGGTGTGTGCCTGTGTTTGTGTATCTTGGGAGGGGGCATCTCAGACACACTGGGAGAGGACACAGGGGACGTGTGAATGGCAGTGGGGGTGGTGACTGCACGTGAGCGAGGTGTGGTGGTGGGTGTGCTGGAGAGGGACGTAGTGGCTATAGAGGTAGTGCATGCAGGTGTGAGTGTAGACAAGACAGGGAGGGAGGAGGGAGACGAGGAGGAGGGGGACACAGTGGAGGCAATGGATGTTGGTGTGTCTGCATGTGTGTGATGCTTGCGTGAGTGTCTGTGGGATGTGTGGTGCTTATGTTTGCCTGAGCTTCCCTTGTGTGTTGATGTGTGTGCATGCTGGTCTGTAGGTGTGCTTGGGATAGGCTGAGGTAGAGGGGATTAGGTCTGGGTGGAGGAAGTTGGAGGGGGGAGGCTAGAGACAGGGACAATGGTTGCCATCAGTGCTGAGGCCAGAGTCTGAAAAGCTTGCTGAAGGGCCGCCTGACCAGAATGAATGCCCTCCAGGAATGCATTGGTTTGTTGCAACTGCCTTTCGACACCCTGGATGGCATCCCAAATGGTAGACTGCCCAACAGTGAGGGACTTGAGGAGGTCAATGGCCTCCTCACTGAGGGCAGCAGGGGTGACTGGGGCAGGGCCTGAGGTGCCTGGGGCGAAGGTGATGCCCACCCTCCTGGGTGAGCGGGAACGGGGCGAAGGCTGAGGGGCTGCTGGGAGGGCGGTGCTGGAAGGGGGGTGGCGGCTGTACCTGTAGATGGGGGTGGCACTTATGTTGGCGCCACCACCAGGGAGCTCCCATCAGAGGACGAGTCCATGTCACTGGTCTCAGCTCCTGTCCTCGCCGTGGAGCTCCCCTCGCCCTCCGTCCCACTGGTGAAGTCCGAGTCCATGGTGTGGCCCTCCATGGCCATGTGGGATGCAGCCCCCTGGTGCTCCGGTGCCACTGCTCCCCCGCCTGATGATGCTAATGCACACAAGAACAGGAAGACCACAAAAAGGGGGGGACGACAGAAGAAAGACATGTTGAGTGCATGCATTACCGCTACCGTTGGCAGACACGACAGACACAGAAGCCCCCTGCACTACGCCGCGCTTTTCGGATACACTGTTCAATTCCTGTTTAATGGCCTACAAGGCTATGGACGGCATCTGCACACATAAATGACACAGGGGCATGACTATGTGTACTTAGCACTCTACAGAGGTGGGGTGGGGTGCCACATGGCCTGCCTTACGGAGGAACCTTTCTTCGGAACTCGCCCTGGCCTAGGGAAACCCACAGCCCACCTCCCCCACCCAGACCCCTCCACTGCGCACAAAGTCAGCAGAATGAGAGTGTACTCACCCCCTTGTTGCTGCTGTGATGCCCTCAAGCGCCCATCCAACTTCGGGTAGGCCACCGCCAAGATCCTGAACATCAGGGGGGTCATGGTGCGATGGGCACCCCTCCCACGTTGGGAGGCCATCCCCAGCTGAGCCTCCGCCGTCTTCTTGCTCCAGCGGCGAATGTCCTCCCATCTTTTCCGGCAGTGGGTGCTCTGTCTGTGGTAGACCCCCAGGGTCCAGACGTCCTTGGCAATTGCATTCCAAATTTGTTTTTTTTGGTGGGCGCTGACCTACATGAATTGTACAGGAGGAAGAGAAAGTTATTACCAACTGCACCGTCAAAGTGATTGACCCTCATCCCTACCCTTTCCATGTGGCACATGCATTCACTGTTGTTTCATGCACGCCGCACTGTCCTCCCTTCCTTCTTACATCCAGCCCTCTCCACACAGGCATAGCCCATACATCATTCTCCCAGTGTACTTACCTGTTTGTCTGGAGGACCGTACAGTAGCGTGTACTGGGGGAGGACCCCGTCCACGAGTTTCTCCAACTCCTCCGATGTGAAGGCAGGGGCCCTTTCCCCAGACACTCAAGCCATTGTCTCTTCCAGACCGAGGTCACAGCAGCACTTGCAGTGTAGGTCCTCTCCTGTCGAAGATCAGGTATCGAGTGATTGAACAGATAGAAAATTGCAGTCACATCCGCGGCGGTGCGTACCGTCACCGCCGGCGTACATCGTCATTGGCTCCTGGGACCCATATTGTCCAATGTTAACCAATGCAGCATTGCGCCGCGGTCTTTGACCGCCTACAGCAACGGTGTAGAACACCAGCGCAGTTACCTCACATCCCATTGTCCCACTTTAGAGGTCAGGCAGCCGCCATTTCAGGGGCCCACATGGCTTCATTTTCAACTGTGTCACACATACCTAGGCCTAGACTCAACACACATACAGGTCACTTTTTTGTGTATGAATGGTGTTCTGTGTAAGCTGTGGGTACGTACCTCTGAGTTATTTGACTCTGTGCTCGCTGTTGTCCTTCATAGGCACCGTCCGCTGGGACATGTGAGGAGATGGCGGCATCCTCCGGTGTACCGACCGTTGGTGGACCTGTCGACAATGGAGGAAAGACATTTGATTATCACATACAGGCTTGACCGTGCCACAATCCAGGAACTGTGTACCCAGTTGGAGCCAGACCTGATGTCAATGAGTCATTTCAAAAGAACAGTGGCCATAGCATCAGGGATGTCCCAGCCCATGTTTTCCAACGTGTTGTCCAGAGTGTTGTCTGCCCTTCTGAAATACATCCGGAGCTACATCGTTTTCCCTCAGGTGGAGGATTTGCCTACAGTGAAAGGTGATTTCTATGCCCTGGGACATATCCCCAGCATCATAGGTGCCATTGATGGGACACATGTGGCTTTGGTCCCCCCCACAGGAGTGAACAGGTGTACAGAAACCGGAAGAGTTATCATTCGATGAATGTACAGATGGTATGTTTGGCAGACCAGTACATCTCCCATGTGAATGCCATGTTCCCTGGCTCAGTGCATGATGCCTACATCCTGCGGAATAGCAGCATCCTTTATGTGATGGGTCAACTCCAGAGGCACCGTGAGTGGCTATTAGGTGATCACCTGGAAGCTAGTCAGTGGGAATGGTTGTCTGGGTCTGGGGATATCCCTACAGGTTAGTGCATGTCTAACAGTTGTCCCTCGCCATTTGCAGGTGACTCTGGTTACCCCAACCTGTCATGGCTACTGACCCCAGTGAGGAATCCCAGGACAAGGGCAGAGGAATGCTACAATAAGGCCCATGGGCGAACTAGGAGGGTGATCGAGCGGACCTTCGGCCTCCTGAAGGCCAGGTTCTGGTGCCTCCATATGACAGGTGGATCCCTATTCTACTCACCAAAGAAGGTGTGCCAGATCATCGTGGCCTGCTGTATGCTTCACAACTTGGCTTTGCGACGACAGGTGCCTTTTCTACAGGAGGATGGTCCAGATGGCGGTGTTGTGGCAGCTGTGGAGCCTGTGGACAGTGAAGACGAGGAAGCAGAGGAAGAAGACATGAACAACAGGGACTCAGTGATCCACCAATATTTCTAGTGAGACACAGGTAAGAGTACAGACCTGCCTACTACATGTACTTAAACACTACTGCCTCTCTACTGTCTGTCGTTTTCACCCAGTGTATGGTCACTGAGTTGTCACTTTCCCTTACGATTTCACAGATGTGGGTCCCACTGTGTGACATCTGCTTTGATTCCTCATGGACTAGAGCTGTGTGACATAGGTATGTTGGCATTACATTTGAATGAACATTTTGCCACTGTAATTGCTAATACACTATTTTGAAATCACAGACAGACTCCAGATTGTTTTTTGCTTTAAGGGTGTTTATTTAAGTGCTCAATATTGGAGGGAGTAGTTTAATGGTGAGGGGTGATGGTGGAGGAATGTCCATGGCAGAGTCCGGTCTATTAGTCTCACCGGTGCATTGTCCAAAGGGGCATAGGAAGTGGAGCTGGGGCAGTTTAAGTATGGACAGGGTGACAAATTGGGACAGAAGGATGACAATCAGAGTGGTCTCATTTCTTGGCGGGGGTCTTGGCATCGTGCTCTGTCTTTGTCCTGGATCTCAGGGACCATTTGCAAGGTGGTTCTCTCTCTGCAGGGGGTGGGGTGCTGGTGTCGTGGTCCTGTGGCGGTGCCTCCTGTCCACTAGGGCCGGTAGAGGTGGTGGGCAGTTCATCATCCTGGCTAGTGTCAGGGGCCCCTTGTTGTGCCACAGTGTCCCTCCTGGTGTTGAGTACTTCCTTCAGCACCCCTACGATAGTGCCCAGGGTGGAGCTGATGGATCTGAGTTTCTCCCTGAAGCCGAAATACTGCTCCTCCTGCAGGCGCCGGGTCTCCTGAAATTTGTCCAGTACCGTTGCCTTCGTCTCCTGGGAATGGTCGTAGTCTCCCATGATGTTGGAGAGGGCCTCGTGGAGAGTGGGTTCCCTTGGCCTGTCCTCCCCCTTTCGCACAGCTGCCCTCCCAGTTCCCCTGTGTTCCTGGGCCTCCGTCCCCTGGACCGTGTGCCCACTGCCACTGTCCCCAGGTCCCTGTTGTTGTTGGGGTGGTGGGTTAGCCTGGGTTCCCTGTAGTGGTGGACACACTGCTGATTGACGTGTCCTGGGGACAGAGGTATGGGCCTGCTGGGTGGGTGGTGTGCTGGTGTTTGCAGAGGGGGGAAACTCTGTGGTGGCCTGTGACTGTGTCAGGGGAACCGACTGTCCAGAGGTCCGCGATGGGCTGGGCTGGTCATCTAGATCCAGTTGGACAGAGCTGTTGGTGATGTGGACATGTCTGGACCCTCCTGTCCTGTGATGTTGGGTAGGGGTCCTTCAGGGGTATAAAAGGATGTTTATTACATCTGTGTGTGGCATGGTGTGCAATGGGTAGGTGATCGTGTACCCCAGTGCTTGCATTCTTGTGTGGGACCTTGTGTGATAATTTTTTTGGGGTGTGTGTGGGTATGTGCAGTGGCCATGCATTGGTGATGGGTGTCCATGCTTTGTAGTTGCATGCAGGGCTTGGTGTTGGGATGGGTGGGTTGTAATAGTGGGACATTTGTGAGGAGTTGGAGTGATGAGAGTGGGGGTATGTGATAGCATGCAGGTAGGGTGGGGGATGTAATAATTAAGATTTGACTTACCAGAGTCCATTCCTCCATCTTCTCCTGCGAGGCCCTCAGGATGCAGAATCGCCAAGACCTGCTCCTGCCATGTTGTTAGTTGTGGGGGAGGAGGTCGGGTCCGCCGCCAGTCTGCTGAACCGCAAGGTGGTGTCTTGAGACCACGGAACGCACCTTCCCCCATAGGTCGTTCCACCTCTTCCTGATGTCATCCCTATTTCTTGGGTGTTGTCCCACTGCATTGACCCTGCCCACTATTCTTCACCATAGCTCCATCTTCCTAGCTATAGAGGTGTGCTGCACCTGTGATCCGAATAGCTGTGGCTCTACCCAGACGATTTCCTCCACCATGACCCTGAGCTCCTCCTCCAAGAACCTGGGGTGGCTTTGCCGTGCCGTGCCGTGGGGTGATGTGGGTGAAGTGTGGGGTGGTGTGTGTAGTGATAAGTGGGGTGATATCTAGTGGTGTGTTGTGTGAGGTGCATGGAAGTTATGTGGGTGATGGTATTGTGTGCCTGTGGGTGCTATTCTTTGTGGTGGTGTCTCTCTCTGGCCTTCTGTCGCAATTGTTGATGTAAGGGTTTGTGGGTAATGTGGGTGTGTGTTTTATAATGTATTGGGTGTGTGGGTGTGGTGTGTGTATGTGTATCAGGTGTGTGTATTTCGAATTGTCAAATGTGGTGGTGTTTTGGAGATGTATGTGTATTTTGAGCGCGACGGTGTGTACGGCCAATGGAATACTGCAGTTGAAAGACCACCGCGTGGATTCGTGTGTGTAATAGTGTGGGCTTTTTTCTGTTGGCGTGACGGTGGAGGTTTTGTTTTCGCCAGTTTATCACTGACCTTTGGTGTGGCGGACTTGTGTGGGTGTCTGAATTTTGGCGGATTCCAAGCAGTGGGTCTTAATGACCGTGATGGAATTCCGCTGCCACAGCGGTGTGTTGGCGGTCTTCTGCACGGCGGTAAGTGGCTTTTACCGCCAATGTTGTAATGAGGGCCATGATGTTAGATTGTAACAAATAGGGAAATAAATATCTTAACTTTTGACTAAACTGGTGTGGTTATTCTTGACTGAGAAGCTATGGTGAGTTTGATGATTAATTCTTATTAAATGTTTATTGATTAGCAATTGTTATTATTGATTTTTTACTGATTTATTGATTGGTGATGTCAAGAAGATATTTTGTGCTGGGATGTCCCCAAACGTGGTCCAAAGGTTTGTTGACCTAAACGCATCTTCTTGTAAGTTTACTTATTAAGGCTCTGATGTGCTAACAGTGGTCAGGGTCACTAACAGGAGGGAGTGGGGGAGATAAAAATAAAAGTAATGAGTTCTCTTAAAGCACCCAAAATAGTTCACACAAGAAGGAGACCCAGTTTTAATCTGACCAGAAGAAACATGTGTTTGTTGACAAGAATATGCAAGTACTATGTGTTGCTAATATACTCTGACTCACCCCCCCCGGTGGGCAGACTCAAGGGTTGGCCATTGTAGCATTTGGCGAGGAGATTGCCTCAGTTAGCATGGGGGTAGTACAAAGGGCACCTCTAGTCTCTCTGAGTGACAAGGAGATGGTGCCCAAAGCCCACATGCCTGTGGATCACCATTGTGAGAAACTAGGGCTGATTGCAGAGGCCCCATAACTTTTTGCCCCCATTTTCCACTTTATGCTGGTGTTTTCCTGACTCTGATGGTGCCCTGGGTACTGCTAACCAGTACCAGGGCCTGTGCTCTGTGTAAAATGGATATGCAAATTAGGCTAATTATAATTGGCTAAGTTAACCTACCTATAAGTCCCTAGTATATGGTAGGGCATGTAGGTTTAGGGACCACAGCATAGGTGGTGCACACCTAGGTGCATTGCTGAGGTGCCCAGTGTCATTTTTAAAGCAAGCCTGCCTTGCTGGCTGCTTTTAAATTAAAGTTATATGCAAATTCGACTTTGGAATTAAAGGTACTTCCAAAGTCTTAAACTACCTTATTTTTACATATAAGTCACCCCTAAGGTGTCCCCTATGTGCCCCAAGGGCTGGGTGCCATGTAACTATAAGCAGGGACTTTATAAAAATAGATTTATAAGCCCTGGTGAGGTAAAAACAGCCAAATTCTTTTTTCCCTCATTGAAGTAAATGGCCTTCATAGGCTAGAATGGGCAGACTTTATTTTAAATTTTAAAGTCTCCTTAAATGTTACATACCAAGAATTTGGTATCAAATTGATTGTTGTAATAAATCCCACAACTTCCAGTTGTTGGATTTAATATAACTTGTCCAGGTAAAAAGTTTAGACTTTACCTAAAAAGTTGCCAATTTCAGCTCTGCATTGTTTTTGCTGCTGTGCTCTGATTGGCCAGCCTGCAGCAGCTTCTGCCAGGCTACTTTGATGAGGTGTGAAGTGGCCTGACTTCACACAAAGGAATGTGCTTGGGGGAGAGAATCTCCCCTCAGCAGATGGTGAGGCAGGAAGGGGGAGGGCTGCCAAACTGGTCTTCAAAGGCAGAGAAGGACATTTGCAGCACCCAGCAACACCCCCACATCCTGCAACCCCAGACAACTATGTACCCCCTTGATTAGATTAGGAGAGGGCAGGAGAGGGGTGTGTTTATGATTTTTAGCCACACCAGTGGGTGGGCTCAGCCAGATGTAACCTCCAAAAATCAGATTCAGCCATGTTGGATTTTTGGAGACTGTTGCCTTTTGGGATGGATTTTTGCCACACTTCCCAGGAAGTGGTCATCACAGGGGGACGACCCTGTACCTGATTGGAGGACCAGGACCCCCCTGCTTTTCACCCAGGAGCAAGGATAAAACTGGCAGACCTGCACCCACGCCTCAGATCCCCTCCAGAATTCAACAAGAAAGGAACTAAAGAAGAAGAAGGACTGCCCTGCTGGACCCCTGGCCTGCACCTGGACCCTGCACTCAGAAGGACTGCACCAGCTGCACACTTGGGCTTCACCACAAGAAGGACTTTGCCTAGCTTCAACTGGTTCAAGGAGGGACTCCCTGTTTGCTACAGGTGAAAAATTGCTAAACCAGAGTCCCCTGCACCAACTCCTGAAGAAAGCGACCAGCTGACCACTGTCCAGTGGCCAAAAAGGAGTTTGCGCCAGGTGCATTCTGGGAGTTGAAGTCCGCACCCCCAAGGACCATCACAGAACTTCTGGACCCTTGGGGTGAGCTGTGGACCCCAAAAGAACCTTAAAAGAACATCTGGGTGAAGCCCCAGAAGTTTGGAAAAGATTGGCGAATTTTTGAAAAAAAGCTCCATAAAGTGACCGACCCGACGTGGAAATTCTAGCCGGCTTGCCTCAACCGCGACCCGGCCTGACTTCGTGGTTCGTCCCGGTAAAGAAAAACATCCAAAAAAGAGACTAAGTCCGAATGTAAAAAGTTGACCGGGACCTCCCAGCCATCGTATCCGAGAAGGGCTCCATGGACGTCGGATCAAGATCCAGGTTTACCCCGGTCGAAGGATTTTCATCTCGAAAAAACGACTAAGTCCGAAGGTAAAAATCACCACCGAGGAAACCGACTTCGCGTATCCAGACAAGGGCTCCAGGAGGTCGGATTCAACTGGCAGGTTCGTCCCGGGGAAGAAAAACATCGAAAAAGAGACTAAGTCAGAAGGTAACTTTTTAACCGAGGCCTCCCGCGACTTGTAGCCGAGCAGGGCTCCATCGTGGTCGGCCTGAAAGTTTGACTTTGCCCCGGTCCTGGTGCAACCAGATGACCCGATTGGCGCTTTTTGTTTCTAAGCGCTAGAAAATAATAATACTTTAAAAATTCATATCTCCGGTTCCCCTGAACCGATTTTAATCGTTTTTGTGTCATTTTAAAGATAAAAATATAAGCTATTTTTATAAATTGGTTTTGGATTTTTAAACTGTTTCCTGTGTTTTATTTAATTACTGTTTTGTGATATTGGAATGCTTTACACTTTGTCTCCTAAGTTAAGCCTTGACGCTCGATGCCAAGCTACCAAGGGTAGAGCTGGGATTAATTTACTGAGACCTAACTGTACTTATGTGGAGGTTTGTGGCTTGTTGCTAGGTGTAGGTACCTACCTGCCCTATCAATAACCCATTTTCCAACAACCATCAATGGGCAGAGGGTGGATGCTCTAAGGGACACTGGAGGAAGTATGACGGCTATATGCTGTCATCTGGTGCCCTCAGAGCTGGTAATCTCCAGGACATTCCCCAAGGTTGTAGTAGCAGACAAATGTGAGAGTCACTACCCAGTGGCTCTGGTTGCCTTTGAGTAGTGTGGGTTCAGTTTCTCTAAAAGTAGCTTGTGAGCCCAGCCATACCTGTGGATTGTCTGTTAGACAATGATCCAGAGTATGCTGTCTAGAAGGAGAGGGAGCTCCACTCTCACCTAGAAATGTTAGGATTGCCTGAGTGGGTGTGCCTGGCCACAAGGTCCATGGCAACCAAAAAGGGTAGTCAAGGAAGCCTGGAAGAATGATCCAGGCAGTTGCCAAAGAGAGGAAAAACAAGGGGTGTGGGAAACCAGCCACTGAAACTCCCATGGTCCGGAAGGAAGCTGAGCCCAAGAGCAACACCACAGAACCTACAGAAGATAGCATTGCAGTCCTGGGAGATCTGCCTGAGCTGGCTGGGTTGCATGTTCACGGTGGGCCCATCAGGGAGGACTTCAGTAGGGCTCATAGGAAATACCTAACTTCTAAGGGGTTGTGGTGACAATATAATGCCCAGGCAACTGGTGACATCTTTGGAGATCACTCAATATTTTGGGAGAATGACCTCTTGTATAGGGAACCTAAGGTAAGGTTCCTGAGCTTGGGGCAACATGTGTGTTGTGGTCCTTCAGTGCTCCTTTGTCTGGCTCATGACATACCCCTAGCAGGACATCTAGGGCAGGACACAGATTTGGCAGGCTTGTCACCCACTTTTATTGACCCCTGGTGAAGGCAGCAGGCAGATGTATTCTGTAGGTCATGATCCACTTGCCAGGCCAGTGGGAAGTCCAGGAAAAAAAGCTAAAAGCTCCATGGTTCCCTTATGTGTTGTTGGTACCCCCGTTGAAAGGGTGGTGTTGGACCTGGCTTTTTGACAGGGACATCCCCAAACTTTTTGCCTCCTTCCTCCTATTTTTTCTGACCTGTTGTTGTTGGCTTTTGACCTCTGGGCACTTTACCACTGCTAACCAGTGCTAAAGTGCATATGCTCTCTGTGTAAATTGTACTATTGACTGGTTTATCCTTGATTGGCTATTTAATTTACTTATAAGTCCCTAGTAGAGTGCACTATATGTGCCTAGGGCCTGTAGATTAAATGCTGCTAGTGGGCCTGCAGCACTGGTTGTGCCACCCTTTTCAGTAGCCCCTTAACCTTCTCTCAGGCCTGCCATTGCAAGGCCTGTGTGTGCAGTTTCACTGCCACTTCGACTTGGCATTTAAAAGTACTTGCCAAGCCTAGAACTCCCCTTTTTCTACATATAAGTCATCCCTAATGTGTGCCCTAGGTCACCCCTAGAGCAGGGTGCTGTGTGGGTAAAAGGCAGGACATGTACCAGTGTAGTTATATGTCTTGGTAGTGTAAAACTCCTAAATTTGTTTTTACACTACTGTGGGGCCTGCTCCCTTCATAGGCTAACATGGGGGCTACCCTCATACACTGTTGAAGTGGCAGCTGCTGATCTGAAAGGAGCAGGAAGGTCATATTTAGTATGGCCAGAATGGTAATCCTGCTGACTAGTGAAGTCGGATTTAATATTACTATTCTAGAAATGCCACTTTTAGAAGGTGAGCATTTCTCTGCACTTAAATCTTTCTGTGCCTTACAATCCACGTCTGGCTAGGTTTAGTTGACAGCTCCTTGTGCATTCACTCAAACACACCCCAAACACAGGGTACTCAGCCTCACTTGCATACATCTGCATTTTGAATGGGTCTTCCTGGGATGGGAGGGTGGAGGGCCTGCCCTCACACAAAGGACTGCCACACCCCCTACTGGGACTCTGGCAGACAGGATTGAACTGAAAGGGGGCTTGGTGCATTTCTTAGACACTCTTTGAAGTCACCCCCACTTCAAAGGCACAACTTAGTATAAAACAGGGCCTCTGCCCTACCTCATCAGACACTTGCTGGAGAAGAAACCGGAACCAGAAACTACATCCTGCCAAGAAGAACTGTCCTGGCTGCTCAAAGGACTCACCTGTCTGCTTTTCTACAAAGTACTGCTGCCTTGCTGTTGGCCTGCTGCCTTGCTGAACTCTTGTCTCGCTGGTAAAGTGCTCTCCAAGGGCTTGGATAGAGCTTGCCTCATGTTCTCTGAAGTCTCAGGACCAAAAAGACTTCTCTTTTTCACTTGGATGCTTCGTGCGATGAAATTTTTGACGCACAGTTGTTCCGCGGCGAGAAAAATGCCACACACCGACTCTGATCGACGCGACGCCTTCGGGACGACCGGAACTTCGACGCACGGCCTCGCAAGAACAACGCCACCCAACTTCCAAAGGAGAAATTGACGCGACGCCTGCTGAGAGGGAGAAACTTTGACGCACAGCCCCGCAGAACGCCGCGCAGCTGGAAGACAAGCAGGAGAATCCACGCACAGACCTGGGACATCTGGTAATCCCCGTGACCCATAGAAAGAGACTGTCCGCGCGCCAGAAAACGACGCACGACTTCCCCGTGTGAAAAATAATGACGCAAGTCCGTGTGTGCTGGGGAGAAATCAACGCACACACTATTTTTCCATGTATCTCTTCTTCTGCAGCCCTTTGCGGAGATTTTCCACCAGAAACCAGGTACTTTGTGCTTGAAAGAGACTTTGTTTGCTTTTTAAAGACTTAAGACACTATGGGGGTCATTACAACCTCAGCGGTCTTTTTTTAAGACTGCCAAGGGACCGCCGTGTGAAAGACCGCCAGTGGTGGCGGTTTTCCGCTCGGCCTATTATGACCGTTGGCAGCTCTCCGTCCTTTTACCGATGGAGAGCCCCCAACAGCCATACTGGCGGGAGGCGGGGATGTGGAGGTTGCTCCACCTCCACCGCCACACCAACAGAACACCGCCCAGCGAATCACGTCCTGTGATTCGCCGTGGTGGTGTTCTTTTGGCGGTGTGGTGTCCGCGGAGCTGCCCCCATGGCTCCCGTCCCCTCCCGGAGGATCTTCGGACCAGGTAAGTCGATCGTCCGTGAGGGGAGGGGGGTGGGGGGGTGTTGTGTGTTGTGTGGGTGCATGGGGGTGTGAGTCTGTGTATGTAGAGGGGGTGTGTGAGTGCGTGTATGCTTGCGGGGGTGTTGTGTGTATGGGAATGAGTGCGTGTATGTCTGTGGGTATGTCTGTATGGATGTGTGCTTGCATGTATGAATGTGGTTGTGTGTGTCTGACTGTGTGTGTGGATGTAGGCATGTATGTTGGCGTGTGTGCGTGTAAGTGTGTAGGTGGTGCCTGCGTGCGTGTTGCGAGGGTGATGTGATGTTGGGGGTCGGGGTGGGGAGGGGGGTCCTGCCACCTTTGGGGGGTGGCAGGGGTGGTGGGCGTGTAGGGGAGGGAGTTGGGGTGGGGTGGGGGTGGGGTTCAAACCGCTGGAAATCCACAGCAGTAAGCTGGGTCCAAATACCGCCGGCGGTATAATGACGGTCGCTGGGCTGGAGATCCAGGTCTCCAGCACAGAGGTCGTCTCCGCCCTGGCGGGCGGAACGGAGAACCGGCGGATGACCATGGTGGTCATAATTCCCCAAAGTAAGACCGCCAGCCTGTTGGCGGTCTTACCGCCGGTTTAGCACCAACCGCCAGGGTTGTAATGACCCCCTATATATCACTTTCAGTGATATCTTTACAAATTCATATTGCACCTTTGATCGTTTTGACCTGCAAATACCCAGATAAATATTATATATTTTTCTAAACACTGTGTGGTGTATTTTTGTGGTGTTATATTATGGTATTGTATGTGTAACGGGACGACCGCCGACAACGAGTCCAAAGGGCTGGCCGCGGCCGTAATAACATACCCCCGGGGCACCCGAGAGAGCCTCGGGGGTATGACGTCTGACGCAGAAGGCGTCGGGACGATAAAAGAGAAAGAAGACGGACAAAAGAAAAACGCGATTGAAGAGACGGAGAAGGACGCGCCGCGAACACCACCCGAGGAAAGGAAAAACGGCAAGACGGAGATTGACCGAACGGAACCCATTAAGAAGGAGGAAAACCCAGGGGCGCCTCCCGCCCCTGCGGAAGAGAAGCCGGGAGACTGCCAGACAGCCGGCCACGTCCCCGGAGGGGCGTGGCCTCCGCAGGTACATTTGTACCGTGAATGGGGTCTTCTGACGAAGTGGTTGTCAGGAAAAAGGGGCGGTTGGGGGGATAAGGGGAGGAAAACGGGGAGGTCCTATAAGGAAGGGGAGATCCTCTAGGAAAAAGGGAACCCTAACCTTGATAATCCTAACCCCACGTGTAAAGACGCCAGAACAAGAAACTCACAGGAGAAAGGGAATACCTGGGATCGCACCAAGGAGTGAAGGGCACCAGCAATTAAAAGTTATCCCATCACAACCGCCACCCCCCAAACCTATCCCCTCACTACCCTACTAACCCTATATAAACTTGTTTCCATACGCCCCACTTACCTGCTTTTGTTCTTCTTTTTCATTTGGGCAACCTGGGCGGCTGGAATGGGGGAAAGACCCGGATCCCTCTGGAGACTTTGACCGGACCACGCCGGGATCACAGCAAGAGCTCTGAAAGGAAAAGAGAAGGGGTTTTGAGTAAATATAACCGGACAAATCTTGTGGAAAGGAACAAGAGATTGAAACAGTCCGCAGTAACCAGAACTCAAATAAATCAGTTATTCCCCTCAAATCTTGTGACATTCGCATTCTTCCAATATCTCTCTCACTTGGGATAACGAACCCGCTACAGTATGATTTATTGCACAAATGCTTTACACATTGCCTTCTAAGTTAAGCCTGACTGCTCGTGCCAAGCTACCAGAGGGTGGGCACAGGCTGATTTTGGATTGTGTGTGACTTACCCTGACTAGAGTGAGGGTTCTTGCTTGGACAGAGGGCAACCTGACTGCAAACCAAAAACACCATTTCTAACAGGTGGCCATTGACATTTTAGTGCCTGTGGACCCAAAATTGCCTTAGAAAACAGGCTTATCTTGGTCTTGGTGGACCATGATACTAGTTACCCAGGGGCCATACCTCTAAGGACTGTAATTGCACTTGCACTGACTAGGGCCCTGATGGGGTTTTTTACCCAGGTGTGGTTCCCCAAAGAAGTACTAACTGCCAGGGATGCAAATTTCAGGTCAGACTACATGAAGTCAATGTGTGATGAGTGTGGGGTGACATAAAGATTTATGGTTGTTGCTTGAGAAGAGCTTTCACCCTCTCGATCAAAAATCCAATATCCTACATGTGGTGATTAGATTGTTGGCATTCTACATCATCAGTACTCAATTTACCCAACATCAGAAATTTGTATATGGTATAACATCCAATTGTTCTGTATAAACCTGTGTTTTTTCCTAGGGTTCTTTTAAAATTTGATTTTTAAAAGCCAGGATTTGCCTTCGGTCATGCCATTTGGCCCTAATACAAAGGCTTGGAGGAGGGTGTGACATTTACCACAACCAATCAAATTTTAGATCTAGGGGCTACTAGATGTTATTAGAAATGGGATTTCTTGTTGGCTAAGGTATGCACCTAAACATCTTGGATACACATGCTATATAACATCCCATATTGGGAATATATGTGAAAGTCCGGCTGACATTATTCCTAAGTACTGTGCACATTATATTTTCACTCTTATAGTCTTCCTAGCAATGTAAAACAAATTAACACATACCAGTGAATGTGCTGGACATAGCATGCAAAAGATTACGAGTATTAAGATACGTAAATCAGCATATTAGGGACGCTAATGTAGACTGGTTTGGGGGACAGAATGCATGAGGCCTCATAGATTACAAAACATCCTCACCAGGATTTAGGGATTAATGCTCCTGCACTCCTAATTCGTAGTATTCAGTAATTTCTCAATGGCTCTGTGAAAGCATACAGGGTGCAGAGTATTCTGCATGTATGGCAGGATTTATATGATCGGCACTCCTCTTCTGTCCATTACAGTAACTTGCCGGCGGAACATGGTTATTTCCTGAGAGAACTCGGGTGCCTAAATCGAGGTTCTCCTGTAGCGCCACCAACTACGGACCCCCCCAAATGTATGTGTCTGAGTAAGGGGGGCACATCCTCCTTGCAACTACTGGTGGAGAGACCTCTCCTGATCTCCCTGTGTGCAGTGTTGTCAGCATGGCTGTTTATGAGCGTTCAGTGCAGCCACTGCAGACAGAGCAGCGGACCCTGCTAGGTCCTGTGTGGCAGAGATTCCCGGCAAGAGCAGCATGGAGTATAGCTTATTGTAGAGTGGCACTGTTGGGCCGATGCCCCAGTGAAGGGATTAAATCTGGTGACTCTGGGAATCAGGAGACTCGCGCCCACACCACCCCAGCAGCGCGGATCAGGTGTCCAGTGCCCACCCTTCAGGCTGGGGCTAGAAATCTTGCTCCCCACGCGCCACCACTAGGACCAGATGAGTGCTTCTTCTGCTCTATGCTGAAAAGCAGAGGGGACAGCCTCTCATGACCCCACAGGCCAATCATAGCACTCACCACGTGCTACGGATGAGGTGAACAGGCAACACTCCACACGCACTCTGCAAAGCTCTCTCCGCACGCTGGATTTGGCAGACAAAACTTGCTCCCAACATGCAGGTCCCCAGAGAGTCAAAAGTGAAAGTGTGAGGTGCTCACAAGATGCTCAGGGACTACAGATGGCAAACAGCACTCACATGAGATTTAATTGCAGAACCAGGGGGAGCAACTAATGACCACTACACACTGTGCCCCTGGTAGAGCACCTGGGAAAATGCAAAGCAGGCAACACCAGGCAGAGAGGTCAGCACAATAAGGCCCTTAGTGGCAGTTCCTCCTTACAGCCCAGCAGTGCCTACATAGTCCAGAGTCAGGGAGCAGCTGGCAGCAGGGCAACAAGCAGGAAAGCAATGCAGATGAGTCCTTTGTACCACCCAGCAGGTTTGACAGGTTACTTCTGTGGGAGGGTGCAATCAGTGCTGCAGCCCCATTAGTAGTATTTAAGTTACAGACCCTGGGTATATGGCATACCACTTTACAAGGTACTAAGGAGGTAAAATAAATCCGATAAATAGGTGCAGGCCAATTATATCAAGTTTTAGGGGAGAGAGCACATGTACTATAGTTCTGATTAGCAGTGGTAAAGTGCCTAGAGTCCTAAAGCCAACAAAAAGAGGGTCAGAAAAATAAGAGAAGAAAGGCAAAAAGGCTTGGGATAATCCTGCAGAAATGTGCATTTTGGTGCTTAGCATACCAAAAGCTGCATAATTATATAACTACCAGCCATTGTTCGCCTGTTAAATTTCGCCAGCATTAACCTGTCAAACTTTAGCATAGTGTGTGAACTTGATCAACACACAGTAATTATTGGGTGCAATAACATTATGTAATTCATAATTCTGACACCGGGGTTTGTGCAAAGGTCATAATACTTGGGCTACCCATAATGAGGGTCTTTGTCCCCAGGATCCTGAATATAGAGGTTGTGATAATCAACTCGAATTACCAGCTTCCACACTGAAAATGAGGTATATCACATGGGATATATGCTTTGTACACCAAATTCTGCATTAGATAGACACAAAGCAACTATTTGCACTGCGTTGTCACTTTGGGTCAAGGGGGAGCCTTCTATGGGTGGTGTATGGACATTCCCATGCAACCACCCGTGGTATTTTTTGCAAACCCCAATCTACAAAACACTGTAGACAGGGATCAAAATCCATTGCCTCCCACAGGCAGGCATAACGAGGAGGAATGATTTTGTTTCTTCTTGTTTTTCCATCTTTGACTGTATGCTGCCCATAGCACACAGACAAAGAGGAAAATGTATTTTAATCTTCACACAGAAAGGGTTTCATTCCTGTAAAAATGTTAGATTTACCACATCGCAGACACCCTTGCACTATTGCACAAGGGTATCTGCGTTGATGCATGGCAGCCTAAAGAGCATCAGCAAAGGAAGAGAGCAGAACTGCCCCAGTCTTAGTACATATTGCTCCGCTTCTGATCTCTCCTGTCCACGCACAACAGCACAGCAACCCTACGTGCTGTGCTGCCTTACATGATTTCTTTGCAAATAGGCCCATATTTATACTTTTTTAGCGCCGCATTTGCGTCATTTTTTGACGCAAAATCGGCGCAAACTTACAAAATACAATTGTATTTTGTAAGTTTGCGCCGATTTTGCATCAAAATGCGGAGCTAAAAAAGTATAAATATGGGCCTTAGCTCTAATTTTTCTATATTTAGAACATTGTATGAGCTCTGCTTTGGTTTCAGAACTACCGAATTCAAGCAACACTGAAGTGGTGCTCCTAAACAAATACTGTTGTGTTGGCACCACAGGCCTGTAATGTCCAGGCTGGGGTCGTGAAGTTAAAAGAAGCATAATGAAATATATTCCATTCCCCTTGTTTCTAGTTTAATACCATGAAAGCAGCTTTCTAAAAATATTGCTCACTTGTTCTAGCTGTGCCCTGACAATTATATAGCCCTTAAAATGGGCTTATTAGTAAAAACACATCAAGGTTTCACGGAAAGTAGCTGTTAGGAAAACCGAACGGTTGAGAAGGATACCTGCTGGCTGCAGTAGCTCTCGATATTCAGCAACTGCATGAACTCACGGCATTGATGCACATTTTCCGAAGTCTTTTCCTGGCTCTTACTTTTTTTAATTAACAATTCTAAATAATAGACATGCAGTAGGTTGCTTCCTATGACCCACACTCCCAGTATTAATAAATGCATTGAAATGAAAATTCATTATGCAATTTTAGTGGAAATTAAACTAGGCTGCGGATTTTGCGCATTATGAAATTATCTTTCATGCGGGGTCATCTAGGGCAAAGCAAGGAAGAAAATGTCATGCAGTTTAGTGCTGTCTACCTATAGGAATCTAAAGACGAGCCGGTCCTGTGGATAGACATCATGCATCAATTGTATTTTCATCACAAAATATCTTTAAAAGGGTTTGCGAAATTCAGTAAATTAATTAATTTGCGTTGATGTAATTATGCGAAATTTGGGGAAAATGACACAAAATAATGCACATTTATGTGTTATTATGTGAAATACAAACCGACATTTGCAGCTAGATTTTAGAGTGAAATGCGTCATTGCGTGCATTTTTGATGTGAGGGTGCATTCCTCTCCAAAAAAGGAACAAAAACCATAAGATTCGCAAATAGCAACAGCATTTCTGTCCATTTGCATAGTTCCTGTGCGCTGGCATAAAGATTTACCATGAGTGGCGCATACTTACATGATGTGGTGTAATAACTTAATATTGCGATTTACATATAGCAAGAGTAACATAAAATACCCTAAATTACACCAACTGTGCTGGTGTAATTGAAATTTTACCAGGCTGTGTAAAACCTCTGTACTTCTTTCTACACACTCCGGGGCATATTTATGGGGCCCTAGCACGAGCTTGTGCAACATTAGCGTCATTATTTTTTACGTTAATGTGGCCGAAATCCCAGCTCCGTATTTACAGAGTGGCATGCAATGTGCCACTCTGTAACCCTTTTCACTACATTATGCCATCCCCAGGTATAATGTATGCAAAGGGGGTGTTCCTCCATTAGGGGGACCGAAAAAATGAGATTTCCTTGCGGCATATTTTTTGGCACTTTTAACACCTGCTCAGAGGAGACGTTAAAAGGGGGCTTCTATTATTTATAATGGGCCCCTATGTACTCTGCAGGAGTAGCGCCAACATTTTGGCGCTACTCCTGCAGAGTACATCAATAGAGCCACATTGAATGACGCTATTGCCCCCAATCCTGCCCCATGGTGTGTCGTATTTTAAACACAGCGCGCACATGATGGCTGTAGGGGGGCACTATGGGACGCAGGGAACGTGCGCTGCACTAGGTGCAGCGCCTAGTATTCTTCTGAATACACAAGCGGACTAGAACCCAAAATCAGTTCGTGAAACACTGCAGGATAGTGCAACTAGAATGGGTCATGGGAACTTACATGGAGTGGTGGTGGAACAATTTTCATAGTGGGGGTGCTGCCATTATTGTTATATCACTGAAGTGATAGGGGTTATGAAAAATCCAAGCATCGAACAAAGAACTATTGTAGCAAATGTGCCAATCAACAGGAAAGTGGTAAGGATGTGGTATGTAGTCGGTGGTGCATTTTGGAGCAATGGTGAGGTAACTCACAGACACGCACAGACAGCACATGTTCTTTTGAAATGGCAACTAAATTTGCATAGATATACATTTTATAGTTAACACTATATAGGGCACCAACGATAATGTGTGGAAATCAGGTTTCAGCATTTATTTATTATTTGTGTATCACCAAAGTGAAGTGTCTTGCTTTGGTTTGATCCCTGTTTTCCCTGTCCATCCAAAAGAGTTAATTATTGCCTGCAAATCTTTTATATCTTTCTGAAGGGCTGATGCCAGCTCAGCCTAAAAAGGTAAAGCTGCCTAGGTAACACATTCATTTTGATGCTGGAAACTGTTCCCAACCATGTTATAAAAAGAGGTTGCGATAGTTTAACGTCACCCCTAAGTGTAGCAAAAGGTCTAGGATCATTTGCTGTGTATAGCTTCCGAGGAGTGGGAGTAATTTAGACCCCCCAGATACTTTTTTAAAGCTTTATTTATCAAGTTTACATCATACATCACAACGATACGATATTCATTCTAAAAGGTAGTGAGTCTATTGCATAGAACAGAACTTAGACAAAGAAAAAAGAAAAACAACAATAACAAAGAGAGCAGTGACAGACTAGTGTGGTGTAGCTTGGACACTATGCGCCTGCTGTTTGGATCAGTGATCATTGATGTCAGAAATGTGAACTTCTCAGTTATCATGGAGTAGGTGGCTACCTGCATGCGAAGGGAGCTGTGAATGCTGCGCACTATGAAGTGGACCATCGGGGTGGGGTCCACAAAGTGAGTGTCATCAGCATGCAATATTGCATGTCCATCGGGGAAAAGATGCCCAAAAGTGAGCAGTTCGAAGCAGGATAATGTGAATTTGACCAGCAGTTTGCTAGTAGGTGCCAGCAAAGGATTATCAGTATAGGTAAGGAGGGGAATACAGTATTTCCTTGCTATACTCCCTTGGAGTTTATGCAGTGACCAGATGGATAGGGTCAGGATGTTGATAGGGTCTTGCGGTATCCCCTGGGGGAGTATATCATGCAAGGGAATTGTGTCTGTGTGGTCCTGTTTGAGTATTGTATATGGTAGATGCTCGTCTCCATGGTACCAACGGTATACAGATTGGCATTGTGCCGCTAGAAAGTAAAGTTAAAAGTGGGGTACAGCGAAGTCTCCACATTTGTACGGTAGGTTTAATATGTCCCTGGCAACTCAGGGTCGCTGGCCAGCCCACACAAGTCAAAGAAGTAGGGCTCGCAATGTCAGAAAAAAGGAGTTTGTGAGTGGAACTTGTCCCAAATGATGTTGAAACCAGAGTGTCAACTGAACCGCACAACCTCACACAGTATGTGGTCTAAATTCTCAGGTGGGTGTCGCACATTCCCCCCAGATACTTGAAACTAAATTGGGACACTCCAGAGAGCTGGATTTTCATATTATGTGAGAGGCCCACACCCATCTTCTTTGACCTCTCTAATTTTACCTTGATGCCAGAGACGTCACTATACTCATGCAAAACATCTAATGGTACCTTAAGAAATGTCCCTGGATTTATTAACGTCAGTCCAATATCATCTACAGATAAATTAATTTTGTGTTTCTTCCCTCCAAAGGACATCCCAAGTATTCCCTGATGCTCTCTAATTCTGACAGCTGATTGTTCTACCACTAGTAAAAAGAGCAGTGGGGTACAAGGGACAACCCTGACTTGTCCCTGTACAAAGGGGGACCTACTGCTACTTCCTCTCATTGTCAAGTACTCTAGTTGGGGATCACTCAATCTCCAACCCTAGGATTTGTTGCAAAGGCAACATTCTGTGCCCTGACATGGTATGAATATTTTGTGGGGTATGCTTTTGGAAGAGTCTTGCCTTCAGCCGAAGCTTTCACTGCAGCCTGAATTTCGTGTGGGAACGAGTCACTGCAGCAACAGAAGGCATAGCTACTGCAGATTTGGCTGCTTCATCAGCCAAGCTGTTAATAATGTGTACTCCTACATGTTGGTGGCCCAATGTATGTACTACATGAGCATCTGGTAGCCTATCCTCAAGATCAGCCACCCTCCTTCACAGACTTCCGTGTTTTATGATGTTCCCCTTTGAGTCTCTGAAACCGTTCAACCTCCAATGATTGAGATAATCTTTGTAGGACTGGACACAATATTACCAATCACACACAATCAATATGAGCTGTTCTGGATCTGTGTGTTCCAGTGCCAGGATCAGAGCGCTAAGCTCAGCCAACTGCACTGTGCAGTCTTCTAGGATCTGTGTTTTAGTTATTCTGAGAGTGGAATGTACCATCCTTCATCACTCCGCTCACATCTGCGCAAGCGGCTTAGTATTGATGTTTTGTACCTACAGCTGGGTGTGCTGAACCATCAGTGTAAATGACAGTTTGCTACCTGTCAAGTGGCAATATGTTAAGAGGTAGGGGTATTCCTGTTTGAATTGGATAAATTCTTGTGTTTGAAATTTTGTATTAAAGATGTAATCAACATCAGGGGCAGTCAGAGAGGTTTCCCAATGAATCCAACGTGGGTATAATGCTTTCAATCAATTAATCAATCAATCAGGACTTGTAAAGTGCGGCTAATCACCCATAGGGTCTCAAGGTGCTGAAGCATAAGGAGCAGCTTGCTTCGGTGACGGCCTCTAAGGCTGGCACCGGGGTAAGGACAATAATGTGTTTCCCTTGGGCAAGTGGCCTCTCCTTGATGGCAGTCATCTGTACAGCCATCAGAATTTTTTCTGTGGGTACAAAGCATTGTTCTGGATTTGAATATAAATGAGATTCATATGGTATGGTGCACTGTGTCGCCCTGATTAAAGGTGACACAGGTGAACCAGATGGCACCAGCAATTATTCTAATGACCAAATTTCTTTTATTGTCACGTGTGTGTAAGTGTTTGGCTTCTAGCTTGTTCTGCGGCAATCCACTAAGGATGTACGGTTGTTCAACTGTCCAGTGTCTGCTTGAGAAATATGGGCAAAATAAATCATAGGGGGCTTGATGCGTTGTGCATAATCATGAATATAAGTTCTGCCAAAGTTACAGAAACCAAGTTAAGACAACAGTTTCTTGATAGTATTAGAGTGCTGAGGTTGAGATCATTCTTCTAAAAGGTGCGGGGCCAAGCTCTTACCCTCATTCGATAACTCAAATCCCAGAAACAGTGCACTGAGAAAGGCTATTTTAGTTTTCCTAAAATTGAATTTGTAGCCAAGGGCTGTAAAACCAATAACGATCCGATTGACCCTGGCAAGATGAATATTGAGGTTGTCATCTGTGACATAGACATCATTCAGATAGGACGACGCCTCAGGACCAATATCTTTCAATATTGATGTTTCACAGGCTGAGGACAACCCTGGGCTGTTCTTATAGCCCTGGGGAAACAACAGAAGTGTTTTTGTGAGCCAACTGAGAATGTACTCATGTCCCGACTTTCATGTGCTAAGTTTTGGCAGAAAAAAACATTGGAAATATCCAAAGTTGTTTTATATTTTTTGTGCAATATGTTCTTAATTAGTGCGATGCTGTGTGCATTTTGTATTGCATATGTGTGTGTATAGTTGTTTAAGTGTCTGTAATCTAAGAAGAATATTCTATATGAACGGTCTGGTTTTGCAACGGGGAATAACAGGTTATTCATTGCAAATACACAGGGCTCTATTACTCCTGGGTGCTCGAGCTGAGTGAGGATCTCTCTCACTGGAGCTTTAGCCTCATGTTTAACAGGATATTGGGGCTGAGGCTGGGGTGTAGACCAAAAGGGTATTACATGGTAGGGGGAATCTCTGCCCCACCCTACGTGGTTGTGGTATTGTGCAGGTGCCTGCGCCAGAGCCCAGTCAACAGCATAGACTTGATTTACCGCTTCCGGAAGGAGATCTTAGAAAGAAGGCAAAATTACATCTTCCCCATGTAGGAGCTTTCGGGCATGTTCGGGTAGCCAGTCTGGTTCTGCCAATAGGATATCACAATTAAGTTTATACCAGAAAATCACACTAATGTGTGCTCCATGTTTCCCTCAATCTGGATATTTAAAACATAAACCCTGTCGGGTGTGGAGAACACGCCCGTCCGCAGTCTCAACTGCAAGAAAGTCTTTCAGACTCTGGTGACATACCGTGACTTTTGCTGCACTGTCCAGCAGGGTCACTGCCCACGTTTTTGTTCTTCAGCAATGTTCTCAAGTTCACTGGCATGTTTAATTGAAATTGATGCCACCTTTTTCTTTTTGAATTGTGGCATTTGTTGTGGGGATTTGTCTTCTTTCTTGTCTGAAGACCGCTGTAAGTCTTCTGTTTCAGAAGTAGTCAGGTTGTTGCTCTGACCAGCCCACTCTCTCACTACTTCTATCCAGTGTGTTCTGAAAGGAATAAGAAGGACGTGAATCAGTATATCTGTCAGTAGCCTTTATATTTTCTCTATTTCTAAGATTATATCTCCTTTTTGGGTTCCCCTGATGTGGAGAATCTGCTCTCAGACATTGTCTGTCTTTATTTTGTTTTTGTTTATCCCAGCATCTTTTAGAACCCTCTTGTGCTTGTTTAGTGCCATCCTTAGGGGTGGTATTCTGAATTTCTGGCTTTTTTGGCTTGACCCCCAAACTATCCCATCCTATACCAGTATAGGTATCGGAAATAATTTTCTGTAGTTGACGCTCCTGTTCCAGCTGTGAAATCTCCGGGAGCCGCTGGCGTATAGCCAATGCTACGCTTCCCCTTTAATGTTACTGAGTATGATTGAGGAGACCATGTCAAAGTTACACATAAGTTTTATCCCCAAATCCAGGGGATGCAGCCTGTACACATTTTGAATTTGTTTTAACACTTCTGGCAATTTGGCAAGTATTGGGGCACCATGCATGGTAGTAAATTGCAATGAAGACTGTACCCCAAGTGGTGCAGTCATCCACTGAGAGAACCATTCCAAATGGTAAGAACATTATGAGAATTCTTTGTTTATCCTGGGCTCCAATATGGAGAAACAATGCTTCCAGCTGGTTAGTTTTTTGTGCTATACAGGACGGAATCTTTTCACGTTCTGTGGGCGCTTTGCCCATGATAGAATGTATTGTTTGTGGGTTAATCCCAGTTGCAGCCAATTGGTGACCAGCTGGTGCAGGAGCAGTGTTCAAGGTCCACATAGTGAATTGTACTAATCATCTGTAAAATTGTACTAGCTCATTATAAAGTGCACATACATCAACTGCTTGCATAGCCTGTATTCCAGGAAGTGGTGTATTTGCAGCAAACATAGGCCAAGTTGGTCTGTCATTACTTAAAGGCCCTAATCTTAGGGGTTGTATTACATGTGGTAGAGTGCCACTGAACCAAATTTGATGTTCTTGATAGGAAAGGGGTATCTCTAGATACTGATATGCTTTGTACTGCTGTGGTACATTTGCTATTTTGTATTTGTGAAATGTATATGTTGTCTCATCTTCTTCAGGAAAGGTGATTCAGGAATAGAATTTTTCTGTTTGGTAAACTTCATGAGCTTCCATGATAAATGTGACATCCCCGCCCTCATCTGTTAAGCCATGGGCTATTCGATGTTGTGTTAATGGATGTCTGACATTTTACAGAATGTATATGGCATTCGACATGTTGGGTAAAAGGGTTCAGAGGTCAAACACCAAATGGGGATAAGTTATTTTAGGATTTGAAGATTGAACAACCTACAGCCTAATTAGGTGTTCACTGTTCAGCTGAGGAGGGTTATCCCAAAGACCATGGATGTCTATGTATAATGGTACTTAAGGTACCTGTTGTGTGTGAGACAGAGATACTCAAGATATCCATAAAGTAGTGTTAAAACACCATAGTTGGTGGCGCCATATCGCAGTTTGACTCTTGCTCCGAGACTGCTGGTTTGGGGTGACAGCAGTTTTGTTTGTACGCTACTAGGTCAATCCTACAACAAGTCACAATTGTCAGCCCATCCCTCCCGGCTCACAAGCAGTACCTCACCAAAAACCCAAACATTGAAAGGTGATTTCTGGCAGCCTAATGCATGAACTCTAAATTGTGACATCTCAGCGGAGTTGTGGTGGGACGGAAGTTTCCCTTTTCTCATGACAGCAATAAGTCTCAGCCACACACAGGCGATGGAGGAGATGCAGAAGAGTTTTCAAAATATTTATTGAAAGGACTGCAATCTACGATAAAATGCATTTGCTGCAATGATTAGGATAATGCATAATAAAAGAAGCAGGATTGTAAAGGTGAGAGTCGTGAATACAAAGAAAGTGAATACAAAGACCCCCACCATCTTGCAATAAACATGAAATGTAAAATCCCTAGCATACAGAACCTAATCCCTAACCTAATAAGCTAGGTGTGTTAAACCTAATCTGCCAGTCCTATGTCCATGAGAAGCACCCCCGATCCTCGCTACCATGGAATGAGGTCTAGGTCAGACTTCGTGGTGACATTAAGGCTAAATTCTGCATCAAAAAGTTTAGCACTGGCTTGCCCCATTCCTGAACTCCAGCCAGGCACCTTATTTATGGAATGGTGCAAGCCGGTGCAAAGGGTTTGTGAATGAAGTTAGCAGGGTGGGGGTGGAGGTATGGGAGAAGAGGGTTTTGCACCAAAAAAGGACATTAGGCTTCTTAGAGGCAAAATAAGTGCCTCTAACCAGCCTAGCATCATTTTCTGATGCAAACCATCCATACCACATGAATCCTGTCTTAGAAAAAACTGGAGTCATGCCCACCACTCAAAGTACAGCACCGGGGACCAGTGTCTCCAGGGCATGGCCATTGCACCTCGTGCCATGCAGGGGGCCCCAAATTGGGCTCCCGATGGCACTTTAATAAAAAAAAAATACTTACCTATACTTACTCTACTTACCTGGGATGGGGTCCCCCATCCTCCGGTGTCCCTCTGTTGTGGGAGGGGGTGTTCCTGGGGCTTGCGGAGGGCACATGTTGACCCATTCTATGGTGTTTAACAAGGAAAATAGGTCCACATGTCCTGTAACCCCTGGTCTAGCCCAGGCACTAAATAATGGTGCAAGGCAAGATTTGCACCATTATTTAGCCCCTCTTCCCACCCGTGCATCATTTTAGAACAGGGTATAAATATGGGGCTATGGGGTTAGCACCATTTTTTAGATGGGAACGCCTACCTTGCACCTCATTGACGCAAGGTGGTTCACGCATCTAAAAAATAGTGCAAACTTCTATATATTTATGTTAGATGTGCCTAAAATCTAAATATAAATATGGAGTTAGTTTTGTGCCGAATTTGCATAAAAAAAATGACAAAAATTCAGCGCAAATGGAGTGTAAATATGCTCCTAAGTAGGTTAAAAGTCACTGGGTGATGGAGGCACAGGCCTCCAAGCCAAAGGACTAAGCCATGGGTATTCGTAAGCATTTTCTCAGGGGCCACAAAGTTTGGTTTGTGATGTAAATGAGGGCCGCATTGATGCTAGCAGGGTGGCGGGCGTCGGCGCGGAGGGTGGTGGGGTGTGTGCAGTAAGGTGGTGTAGGAGAAGCAAAGCATATACATCTAGTGGCTGAAATGCATAATGTGAAACCAGAAAACCTGCTATGAATCCTGGCTTCCACCCTTTACTAAAATGTGTGATCCTAGACAATTCTTTTATTTCACTTTCCCTCCTTTTTCTTCATTAGTGCATATGAGGGAATCTCAAAATACTTGACTTCAGGATGTGCGCTGTACAAGAACTTCTCCTGTGTTTGATTTCATAAATTATAATAATGTTCATGTGTAATAGGAACCCAGGCCACCCAAAGAGTGAATATGAAAACCAACTTGCCTCTTAGTTCAGTGTTGGCGTTGTTTTCAAGGTGGGGGGAATGAATGTTTCTGGATTTATGTTTGAAAACCATCACTTAAAAAGAAAATGCTTCTCCATGCACTGATATAATCTGATGTACTATGTTGAAACGACTCTGCTTGTTAATGATAAACAGTTTTTGATTTTTGAAGAGCCCTTATTATATTTTTACAATTTTGGTGTAGCATGTCTTTAAAAATGAAGATGTTCCTTCTGGTGCTGGATAACTTAGGGCCAGATGTATCAAAAAACCAAATAGCATTTTTTAAATAGCGAATTTTAAGAAATCGCTATTTAAGAAATGCAAAATGGTATGTATGATGTTTGCGATTCGGTAATAGCGATTTCTTAAAATTCACAAATGCTATTACTGAATCGCAAATAGAGAATCCAACTCCATTTGCATCTATGGGCCTGTTGCAAATGGTTTTGCATTTCCTAAATTGCGAATTCCAGTTAGGAATACGCAATTTAGGAAATGCAAATCCCAGGGTGCTGGGGGCCTAAGGCCCCCTCTGCTGCACCCCAAAAATATTTTTACGGACATGTGAAGCACACACATGCCTTAGGGGCATGTGTGCGCTACATGTCAATTTTTAAATGTATTTAAAATGCATTTTTTAAATTTGCACAAACGTTACCACCAAACTTTTGTTGGTGGTAATTGCATTTCCTAAATGCCCAATTTGCATTTAGGAAATGCTTGATACATGTGCTTAAAAAATCGCAAATAAGGATTCCTTAAAATAAAAACTAATATGGATTCTCCACACACACTAATGCCATCCAACACTATGCTAAAAAATGACCAATTAACCTGGTCTTACCTGATTCTGAGAGCTAGAACGCTTCCAATGATAAGTTTTCTAAGCAATGTACAGTTTGATTTCCCCATGAGCGTAAGACTTGCCTGATATTATCAGACTCTTGTCTGATGGGAACAAATGCACACTCATCAAGGTATACCAGACTAGGGTAGATGAGGTGAGAGCCTGTGTTAGAAATGGGGCTTCTAGTTGGCAGGGGTATGTGCCCAGCCCATGTAGGGACCACCACTCTAGTCAGGGTAAGTCAGATACACATCAAAAGACAACCTGTGCTCACCCACTGATAGCTTGGCACAGAGCCATCAGGTTAATCTAAAGGGGCAAGATGTAAAGTATTTGTGCAACACACACACGCACACAGTAACAAAATGAAGACTCCACACAGGTTTAGAAAAATAGACAGTAATTCTGTAAATATATCAAGCCCAAAACTCCAATCCAATGAGTAGAAGCAGAGATATAAATTGTAGACTAATGAAAGAGTTCTAGCTCGTAGAATCCAACAGCGCTTTAGGGGTTAATTCAGGTCACGTTGGACTGAGACAAAGTCAACAGTTAAAGTCAATCTTGATGGAGCTTAGGCCGGGTACAAGAGCCATGCAGGCCCGGTGAACAGAGTACACTGATCCTGGTCTCAAGATGCAGGGATGATTCATCAGTAGATGCGTTGATGTCACTCCTGCAGTCGAGGGATGCTCTTATTTTTCCCATGCATTGGTGACGATGTGCTGGTTTCCGAAGAGGAGTGTCAAAGCTGTGACGTGTTGAATGCGAAGCCGATGTGCCAGATTTCTCCACGCTGTTGAAGGGATGTGTTAATCTTCCTTCAGTCATGGCGGTGATGCAGTGGTTTCAGTACTGCATCGATGATGGTGTGCCAGGTGCCACTTCCAGCAAACAGAGGATGCATCATTTGAGGTGCTGCTTGGACCCTAAATGGGATGCGCCGGTATTACTCTCGGAACAGGGTCAATGGTTGTTGCTCCCAGGAGGTAGGAGATGCATTGGTTTCATTGGTGCAAGTATTCGAGTCCACTTCCAGTGAATCAGGCATAGAAACAGTGGCAGACTTTGATATCCCTGAGTCTCTAGCAACAGGAGGCAAGCCAACAAGCCCTTGTAGATCACTTAAGGGGGCAAGGCAGATTCTAGCTCTCCCTCAGCAAGGTCAGAAAGCAGCAAGCAGCAGGGCAGCACAGCCGAAAAGCAGTCTTTCCAGGTCAGCAATCCAGCAGAGTGACAGTCCTCAATGTAGCACAGCAGTTCTCCTGACAGAGTCCAGTTGTAGTTCTAGAAGTGTCTGATTTGGTGGGGTCAGAGACCAAGTACTTATACCTAGTTGTGACTTTGAAGTGGGGGTGACTTCAAAGAAGGGTCTTTTAATTGCACAGAGGTCCTTTCTTCCTAGCCCTGTCTCCAGACTCTCAGTAGGGAGTAATTAGTCCTTTTGTGTGGGGACCGGCTCCATCTATTCAGGTGTAAGTGTTAGCCCCTCCTACTCTTCCTGCCCAGGAATAGCCATCAGAATGCAGATGAACACTCAGACATATGTAACCATCCTTTGCTTGTGACTGTCTGGAGGGAATGCATAAAGTATAGCTGTTGCCTACCCCCGATGTGTGTTGGAGACATGATGCAGGCACACAGAGCTGTAAAAGCAGATTTTTTTTTTATTTTCTTAAAGTGGCACTTCTAAAATGGTAAGGATAAATCCGACTTTACCAATAAAGATAATTTATCATTACCAGTCCAATTATACCATTACTATCTTTACCATTCAGCATGACATTGCCATTGAAAAATGACATAGCTACTCCTTCTCAAACAGGATGTACAGCTTAAAAGTGTAATGAGGAATTCCAAAGTTAACTTTGAGAGGGTAGGCCTCACAGTAGTGAAAAATGACTTTGGGAGCTTTTTACTACCAGGACATGTCAAACTTAAATGTACATCTCCTATATTTTAGTTACATAGGACCCTACCCAGGGTCTACCTGAGATGACTTATGAGTAATAAAAGCAGAGTTTAAGGCTTGGCAAAGGGTTGTAAGAGGCAAGTCGAAGCGGCAGTCAAACTGCACACACAGGCTCTGCAGTGGCAGGCCTGAGACATGTTTAAAGGACTACTTCTGTAGGTGGCGCAAGCAGTGCTGCAGGCCCATTAGTAGCATTTAATTTACAGGCCCTGGGCACATGTAGTGCACTGTACAAGGATCGTACAGGTAACTTCAATAGGTCAAGTTGGTATGAGCCAATGTTACCATGTCTAAATGAGAGAGCACATGCACTTTAGGACTGGTTAGCAGTGGTAAAGTGGTCAGAGACCTATGGCCTACAAACAGATTCAGCAAATAGTGTACTGTAAAAGGAAAAACGTTTGTGGGTAACCCTGCAGAAAGGGCCATTTTCAACAGTCTGTTCACCAAAATTTGGGTAAAAAATTCTTGACATCTGAGTTCAAGAATGCTATCGTCTTGAATGAAGCGCAGGCATCTTCTGGTCTGCTGGTGTTGTCAGTTAGGGTGGTATTCGCTTCTATCACTTTAGGAAGTGACACTTCTGTCACTGTCACTTTAGTGACACTTCCGTCACTGAAGTTATTAGTTAAATGTAGCTGCATGTCATGGGGCCCATTCCCTCAGTAAATGTTTATAGAAAAGGTTTGTCAAGCTGTCAAGGTCTTAGTGTTTTTTTGATTTAAGCCCTTGGTCGCTAACAGAATCTCATCAGTTTAGATCAGGCCCTCCACTGCCTTACTATTAGTGGTTGTAAGTTTTGGTATCTTGTACGTCCTCATAAAGTCATCCAGTGTCCCCTGATTCACATACCTCTGAGCACTGAACTCAGAGTAATAACACCCAGAGGCCTCCTTTTAGCTTTCACCCGAGAGATAGAGAGAACTCCCAGGTCAATTCCAATCGAAATTCTTCTGGTGACAAAGAGCATTTTAAGTCAACTCACAAAATCGAGCCAGTTTTATTATTATTTTCTTAAAACCTTTGCTTTAAACATAAATGTACTTTTCCCTATTTCTCTGTCCACAGACGATTAAGGGCCTGATTTAGAGTATGACGGAGGAGATTACTCTGTCACAAATGTGACAGATATCCCATCCGCTGTATGATGATCCCATAATAGCCTATGGAGATTGTAATACGGCAAACAGGATATCCGTCAGTTTTGTGATGGAGTAACCCGTCCACCAACCTCTAAATCAGTCCCTAAGTTGTGTTCTCAGGAGCAACACTTCCCAAAGAAGCTTAAGAGTTCTAGGGCCACATGTACGAACAAAAAAAATTGCGATTTCTAATTTGCTTATCCTCGTGTACCCAAAATAAATGCCATTGGAATCACCCACAGCTCCGTTGATTAATTCTGCAAGAGGTGGAATGATCTCAGGTCATGGACAAAGAAAAGGTGGTCCAGCGACTCTCGGAATCCCGGGGAACAGGAGGCAGCCCACCAACAGTACCACCACCCAGTGCAATTGAGACCATGGTGGAGACACCACTGTGGCCTGAGGCTGTTATGGGTATTTGGAGCATCAACAGTACTGCACCGTGATTCTCACGCAGTAAATGTATAATTTTTACTTTTGTCACATTTCAGACCCCACATCTATGTCCAAATCCACCTAGTCCAGCAGCATGCATCAGATGGTTGTTCCCAAATGTAAAATATTTTACCATGATAGAGCATTATGGGCAATGTAGTCAAAAAGTCAGCTTAGGAGTCATATGCACATTTATTTGGCCACACATATAGGTGAATATAATGTATCTCATTTGTTCCATAGATCTCCTCGAGGTACCTCGTGAGGACACAAGTGTGGAGAGAATGGATGATGCCAACATGGCAGCGGAGTAACCCATCCCTATAGACAGTCAACCAAGCACCACACCACCCCAATGTAGCATTGTGTCACTGCACCAGAGGCCGCAGCAATGGAGGACGATGATATCGCTCTGCCACCAAGTCCCATCCCAACACCAGCGTGTTCCAGTGCGGTGGCGCAAAAGGCATCATGAGGCATGCAAAGCTGTTGAAGATGATGCCAACCACATTTGTTTGTTGGTCTAGAGGCATCCCTGCTCCAAACTCAAAGCCTGCAAAACAAGGAATCAAAAATCATAAGCAGGAATATGCAGAACGTGCAGCAGAGCATATCTGTTGACTTTGACACTATTGGGGTACAATTGGCAATAATTAACATGAATGTAGTAAGCCTAACCACTGCCATACAGAAATTATGCCAGCAAATGGAGGCCAACCGTGCCTTTCAGAGGCATCATGATCGCAGTGCTGAGGCTAGAATGGACTACCTAAGACAGTCCATTGGTCATTTGGCCAATTCTACAACAAACCTCTGTAGAAGAACTGTTATACTACAGGTGGAAATGGGACACTTCAGCAGTGACATTGCCAGGGGCATTGGGCAGATCACGTTTCTTGTTGGACACGCTGATAGCAAGAGGAGTTGGAGATGCCCCTCAGGATAGTGAGGAGACTTCAAGTGTGAGTAGCGTACCGGCACTGATGCCCATGCCCTGAGTCTTTACAGCAGCAGCCATACCCCTTTTGGGGACCAACCAGGGACAGGGCCTGTTGGACGCAGCCGCAAAAAGCATTGATGGGCACATAATCTTAGCTTAGCATTCTCACATGGCTGTAATTTGTTTGGTAATGTAACCAACATCTTTTGTTATGTATTTACACTTGGTAATTATACAGTTAAAAAAAGTAAACTAAAAAAAGAGTAGCCTGACATTAAAAGTTGCTTTAGTTTGCACTATTGTCTACGTGTCCATCATTTCAGTGAGTGCAGTGTTATTCATAACTTACCTTGCAAAGTAAGGTGTTGCTATGTGATCGTGTCGGTGTCTCCACCCCATTGCTATGCTCCAGTCTCCAGGCTGTTGTAAAGGGGCTCCTGGCTCTTCATCTTCTGAATCCCTGCCCTCCAAATTGAGGTGGAGCTTGTGCTCGGTCACTATGTTGTGCAAAATGGCACAGGTCGCCATAATTTTTCAGGCTCTGAAGCATTCTGGAGTGCACCTCCACTTTTGTGAAGGCACCGGAATTTGGTCCGCGGGGGCTAGGTAAGGGGTCAGAATCGAAGGTCGTAACGCATATGTACTGTCACATAGCAAAAGAAAGCTAAGTACCTGATAGTAGACTGTCACATATATGTCCTTTATTTTACAGTATGACATAATCTAGTAAATAGCCATCATCAAACTCCTCATGTTCCAGTTGTTGTTTTACTCCACTGTGCCTGAAGATGTATGCACCATGGGTAGTTCTCCATGGGTATTTTGCCTCTATATCTGTGATGACATTATGGTCATCACATAACACCTGGATGTTGAGGGAATGGGTCTTTTTCCTCTTTCTGAACATAGATTCAATATGTGCTGCAGGACAAATAGGAACATGTGTCCCATCTACACAACCTAATTCATGGGGGAAGTTGGCAATCCTGTAAATGTTTAATTTGGTATTGTGTATTTCCTCTGCATTCCTGGGAAGGTACATGTAATTGTTCATGTGTAGGAGCATGGTACCTATGAACCACTTAAAGAAACATGACAGCACTTTTTGGGACACCCCACCAGTGACAGCAATCACCTCCTGGTAGCTACCCGAGGTCAAAAGTTGCAGTGAGCGCAAGACTTGCACATGTGTGGGGATAGAACTGCTGCGCAGGGTACTGCTATCTAGATGTTGTTTAAGCATATCTAATATCACAGTGCTACTTAGCCTGTATTTCTCGTAAAGTTCCTCCTCTGTCTGTTGTAATATGGTAAGCCTGGTTCTGAAGATCCTCTCCTGTTTCCTCCTCCTACTCCTCCTCTGCTGCACAGGCAGGAATAGCCTCCTCTTTGTCATCACATAAAGTGCTGCCATTGTGGAAACCCCTGATGCATTCTGGGCCAGCTTTTATAGTCTGCACACCATTCCCACCTGAACGGACCCAGCGCTAAATTGCATGTGCAAACGGGCAATATAGTGACTAGTTGCAAATTGTGACACCCTTGAACATATGGTTCACGTCTCACAAATACCAATTCTATATTTGTGAGTCACAAAAACTGGTTCCTAAAAATACTGAATCGCAAATTGTTTGCATCATTAGAGTTTGATACAGAATGGCATTCGTACATAACGAAACCCCACTTTTTTGTCTCAAATAGGTTTGAGACCAATTTGCGAGTCGCAAATCATTTGTACATCTGGCCCTAGAGTTTTTATATTTCTCTTTGGTCTGCCACTAAGTTTCCTTTAGGATGAGTGTTTATACGTCCCTGCTTCTTTTGTGTAGCAATGCATTGGCCCATAAATATTGTCTGAAACACTCTAAAGGATATTCGGGAAAGCCCCATGTGAATCTTAATACCCCTGCTCAGTTTTTATGTTATACGTCTGGCCCTGGTTTGCGAACCCATAATTATTGCCTATATGTGTATAGCATGTTCAGCTAGTAAAATTGGCCCTAAGGTAATAGATTTCTAGTTTTCAGAAAGGAATCAGCATCCTAAGCCAGATCTATCCACAAGAAAGGTCTATGGATGTGGAAAAAGTGGATGAATTCTTTAGCCTGAGTGTATGTTTCCCTCCAGATATGGAGAAGGCCCGGGTCTTTAAATTGATTCTGTATGTGCCATATATATATATATATATATATATATATATATATATATATATATATATATATATATATATATATATCTATCTTCTAGTTGCCTCTCTAGTGTTGGGACTGGGAGCAAGTTAGTCTCCCACCCAGAGAAGTTCCCTATTATCCTCCCACCTACCAATCCTCCAAGCACTGGTTCCATTCCCTAGGGAAGGGACTAGCCACTTCTCTAACATAGTGATGAAATGTGGAATGGACCACCTCTGGTCCTTGCTGAAGGTTTGTGTGCTAGGTTGATCATGACATAGTCACACTGCAGTCTGATAAGACAGATGCTTTTAGAGTTGTGTTTCCCCATGTTTCAAGAAACCAAAGGGAGAGGGTGTCCTGCAGCCCCCTAACATCTGAATCCAGCATATTTAATCTCTTGTTGTACTATCATAATTTATGTGCTGCTTTCCTTGTTAGTCCTGATTTCTCTTACTTTTCCTTTGTCTACCATCCTGCTTTCTGGGTATCCAGAGTTTCTGATGATTGGACTTCCTCCACATTGCTAAGCATCTCCTGGCCCTCTTTTTTCATATGGATCACATGGGTTTTTGAACGCAGCTGAAACCAATGAGCAAATACCCATCTGTAATTCACTTTCCTGCATTATAGTTTCAGAGTAATGGGGATCAAAGCTCTACATGGATTAAGTGTGTCCTATGAGTGAACCTAGAAAACATTTACAGGGTGACCTAGAAAATACAAAAGTCCTCTGTCTTCGAGGTTTCCTGCATGATGTCTCTAAGTCGAGCTCCTGATGCTTCTTTGATGGCTTGTGGGGTTGCTGTCTCTGTGGGCTCTGACAATCAGGATTTCGGAGCTATCATTATCCTTAGGAGGGTTTGGAGGAGATCTGCACAATACTTGACAACATTAATCACTTCTTTCACATTATGCATTCTGATATTGTCCATGCACACGTGTCCACCTGTAGTTCCTGCTCTAGATGGGGTTATACTGACTTGGACTTTTCCATCTCTTGAGTAGGTGTTGTTTTGTCTTCTTCGTTTGTCACCACACACTCCAAAATAGCGTGAATATCTTTGGTCATTTCAGCAAAAGCAGCAGTCATGTCAATCTTTAGTCTTTGGAGCTGTGTTGTCACCAAATTAGAGAGATTTTGGTGGAGCTTGTCCAGGCATCTGCATAGATCTGCCTTAGGGTACTCAAATTCCATGGCAGCCATATAATCAGGCAGTCCTGGTGTTTGATCAATTCATATGTCCTCTCCTGGGCCTCTTAGTGGGTATTTCCAGTAATCCTTGAGGTCCTTTTGTTTTTCACATTCCTTAGGTTTAGGCATCTAGAGGTTTTTAATGTGAAGCTTTACTTCTCCTGTCCCTGGGTGCTCTCAGGGGTGGGTACCAATGTATTAATTCCCATAAGATGCGGTTCTCACAGGCCGTGCCATTCGTGACACTGACAAAGGCAAATGGCATGAGAAAATCTCTCATATACCTCCATTTAATTTGTGGCATAAGTTACATAGGCAGAGTCTGGACTAATTTTCATCTCCTCCACCACTGCTTCAGACTGAATCACCTCCGGTGTCCAGTCGGACAAACTCCTATTTGCACTTGGCCTCATTTTCCTGGTTTTCCTGGTTTTCATGATACCACCATCAGCGGAGCTCAGAGACTCCACATTTTGCCACACGTGGTTTGAATCGGGGGCCCCTGACAGGAGTTAATTAGTGAGATGCATTATCGTTCCGTTGCAGGCCACCCCCTCTAATTCTCACGTATATATTGTTACATTACTTTTCTTAACAAAGACACTATTATATTTTTAATGTGCTCTTTTTGAATGAGAAATTATATTATTGCTTGCAGCACAATATCCGTTCATGAATATGTTAGTTGGAAAACACACACTCTATTCATTGAAGCAATATATGAGTCTATGTAAAAATAATCTGCAATTTAGGCAACAAATAGTAACTTTCATTAAATGATAAGATTATGGCGGTCATTACAACATTGGCGGTAAAAGCCGCTTACCGCCGTGCAGAAGACCGCCAACACACCGCCGCGGATGCGGCACACCACCACAGCTATTATGACCCACAGCACGGAATCTGCCAAAATCCAGACACCCACACAAGTCCGCCACACCAAAGGTCAGTGATAAACTGGCAAAAACAAAACCTCCACCGTCACGTCAACAGAAATACGCCCACACTATCACGACACACGAATCCACGCAGCGGTCTTTCAACCGCGGTATTCCATTGGCGGTACACACCGCCGCGCTCAAAATACACACACTCTTACAAAACACAGCCACATTGGACAATTCAAAATACACACACCTGATACACATACACACACCACTCCCACACACCCATTACAATATAAAACACACACCCACATCACCCACAAACCCCCACGACAACAAATTCCAAAAGAAGGCCAGAGAGAGAGCACCAGCAAGAACAACAGCATCCACAGGCACACAACACCATCACCCACAGAACTTCCACGCACCTCACATAACACACCACTACATATCAGCACACTTATCACCACAAACTCCACCTCACACACCACCTACACCACCCCATGGCACGGCAAAGACACCCCAGGTTCTCGGAGGAGGAGCTCAGGGTCATGGTGGAGGAAATCGTCTGGGTAGAGCTATTCGGATCACAGGTGCAGCACACCTCAATTGTAAGGAAGATGGAGCTATGGCGAAGAATAGTAGACAGGGTCAACGCAGTGGAACAGCACCCAAGAAATTGGGAGGACATCAGGAAGAGGTGGAATGACCTACGGGGGAAGGTGCGTTCCGTGGTCTCAAGACACCACCTGGCGGTTCAGAGGACTGGCGGCGGACCCCCACCTGCTCCCCCACAACTAACAACATGGGAGGAGCAGGTCTTGGCGATTCTGCATCCTGAGGGCCTCGCAGGAGTAGGTGGAGGAATGGACTCTGGTAAGACAAATCTTAAATATTACATCCCCCACCCTACCTGCATGCCATCACATACCCCCACCCTCACCCCCAGCACCCCAACTCCTCACATATGTCCCAACATCACAAATCACCCATCCCAACACCAAGCCGTGCATGCAACAACAAAGCATGGACACCCATCACTAAAGCATGCCCACTGCACATACCCATACAACACCCTAAACCATCATCACACAAGGTCCCACACAGGAATGCAAGCACTGGGGTACACGGTCACCCACCCATTGCACACCATGACACACACAGATGTAATAACCATCCTTTTATACCCCTGCAGGACCCCTACCCAATGTCACCGGACAGGAGGGTCCACACATGTCCACACCACCAACAGAAGAGGCCCACAGTGATGACAGCACCTCTGTCCAACTGGATCTAGATGACCAGCCCGGCCCATCGGGGACCTCGGGACAGTCGGTTCCCCTCACCCAGTCACAGGCCACCACAGACCTTCCCCCCTCTAGAAACACCAGCACAGCACCCACCCAGCGGGCCCATACCTCCATCCCCAGGAAACGTCAAGCAGCAGTGTGTCCACCACTACAGGGAACCCAGGATAACCCCCCACCCCAACAACAACAGGGACCTGGGGGCAGTGGTAGTGGGCACACAGTCCAGGGGACGGAGGCACAGGAACACAGCGGAACTGGGAGGGCTGCCATGCAACAGGGGGCAAACTGGTCTAAGGAACCCAGTCTCCACGAGGCCCTCTCCTCCATCATGGGAGCATACCACCACTCCCAGGAGACGATGGCAACGGTACTGGCCAAGTTTCAGGAGACCCAGCGCATGCAGGAGGAACAGTATATGGGCTTCGGGGAGGAACTCAGAACCATCATCTCCACCCTGGGCACCATCGTAAGGGTGCTGAAGGAAGTACTCAACACCAGGAGGGACACTGTGACACTACAAGAGGCCCCTGACACTAGCATGGACGATGAACTGCCCACCACCTCCTCTCGGCGCTAGTGGACAGGACGCCCCACCACAGGACCACCACACCAGCACCCCACCCACTGCAGAGGGAGAACCACCCCGCAAACGTCCCTGAGATCCAGTACAAAGACAGAGTACGATGCCAAGACCCCCGCCAGGAAATGAGACCACCCTGATTGTCATCCTACTGTCCCACTTTGTCACCCTGCCCATACTTTCACTGCCCCAGCTCCACTTCCTATGCCCATTTGGGCAATGCACCTGTGAGACTAATAGACTGGACTCTGCCATGGACATTCCTCCGCCATCACCCCTCACCATTTTACTTCCCCCTCCAATATTGAGCACTTAAATAAACACACTTAAAGCACAAAACAATCTGGAGTCTGTCTGTGATTTCGAAATAGTGTATTAGCAATTACAGTGACAAAATGCTCTTTCAATTGTAATGTCAACATACCTATGTCACACAGCTCTAGTCCATGAGGAATCTAAGCAGATGTCACACAGTGGGACCCACATCTGTGAAATCGTAAGGGAAAGTGGCAACTCAGTGGCCGTACACTGGATGAAAAAGACACACAGTAGAGAGGTAGTAGTGTTAAAGTACATGTAGTAGGCAGGTCTGTACTCTTACCTGTGTCTCACTGGAAATATTGCTGGATCACTGAGTCTCTGTTGTTCATGTCTTCTTCCTCTGCTTCCTCGTCTTCACTGTCCACAGGCTTCACAGCTGCAACAACACCGCCATCTGGACCATCCTCCTGCAGAAAAGGCACCTGTCGTCGCAAAGCCAAGTTATGAAGCATACAGCAGGCCACGATTATCTGGCACACCTTCTTTGGTGAGTAGAATAGGGATCCACCTGTCATATGGGGGCACCTGATCCTGGCCTTCAGGAGGCCGAAGGTCCGCTCGATCACCCTCCTAGTTCGCCCATGGGCCTCATTGTAGTGTTCCTCTGCCCTTGTCCTGGGATTCCTCACTGGGGTCAGTAGCCATGACAGGTTGGGGTAACCAGAGTCACCTGCAAATGGTGAGGGACAACTGTTAGACACGCACTAACCTGTAGGGATATCCCCAAACCCAGACAACCATTCCCACTGACTAGCTTCCAGGTGCTCACCTAATAGCCAAACACGGTGCCTCTGGAGTTGACCCATCACATAAGGGATGCTGCTATGCCACAGGATGCAGGCGTCATGCACTGAGCCAGGGAACATGGCATTCACATGGGAGATGTACTGGTCTGCCAAACATACCATCTGTACATTCATCGAATGATAACTCTTCCGGTTTCTGTACACCTGTTCACTCCTGCGGGGGGGGGGGTACCAAAGCCACATGTGTCCCATCAATGGCACCTATGATGTTGGGGATATGTACCAGGGCATAGAAGTCACCTTTCACTATAGGCAAATCCTCCACCTGAGGGAACACGATGTAGCTCTGCATGTGTTTCAGCAGGGCAGACAACACTCTGGACAACACGTTGGAAAACATAGGCTGGGACATCCCTGATGCTATGGCCACTGTTGTTTGATATGACCCACTTGCAAGGAAATGGAGCACTGACAGCACCTGCATTTAAGGGGGCATTCCTGTGGGATGGTGGATTGCAGACATCAGGTCTGGCTTCAACTGGGTACACAGTTCCTGGATTGTGTCACGGTCAAGCCTGTATGTGATAATCAAATGTCACTCCTCCATTGTTGACAGGTCCACCAACGGTCGATACACCGGAGGATGCCGCCATCTCCTCACATGTCCCAGCGGACGGTGCCTATGAAGGACAACAGCGAGCACAGAGTCAAACAACTCAGAGGTACGTACCCACAGTTTACCCAGAACCAATCATACACAAAAGGTGGCCTGTATGTGTGTTGAGTCTAGGCCTAGGTATGTGTGACGCAGTTGGAAATGAAGCCATGTGGGCCCCTGAAATGGCAGCTGCCTGACCTGTAAAGTGGGACAATGGGATGTGAGGTAACTGCGCTGGCGTTGTACACCGTCGCGGTAGGTGGTCGAATACCGCAGCGCAATGTTGCATTGGTTAACATTGGACCCTATGGGTCCCAGGAGCCGATGACGATGTACGCTGGCGGTGACCGCCATTTTCTATCTGTTCAATCACTCGATACCTGATCTTCGACAGGAGAGGACCTACACTGCAAGTGCTGCTTTGACCTCGGTCTGGAAGAGACAATGGCTCGAGTGTCTGGGGAAAGGGCCACTGCCTTCACATCGGAGGAGTTGGAGAAGCTCGTGGATGGGGTCCTCCCCCAGTACACACTACTCTACGGTCCTCCAGCCAAACATGTAAGTACACAGGGAGCATGTTGTATGGGCTATGCCTGTGTGGAGAGGGCTGGATGTAAGAAGGAAGGGGGGAGAGTGCTGCTTGCATGAAAGACGGTGAATGCATGAGCCAAATGGCAAGGGTAGAGATGGGGGCCAATCACTTTGACGGTGCAGTTGGTAATAATTTCTCTTTTTCCCATGTACATTTCATGTAGGTCAGCGCCCACCAGAAAAAATATATTTGGCGTGCCATCACCAAGGCTGTCCGGACCCTGGGGGTCTACCACAGACGGAGCACCCACTACCGGAAAAGATGGGAGGACATTTGCCGCTGGAGCAAGAAGGCGGCGGAGGCCCAGCTGGGGATGGCCTCGCAACGTGGGAGGGATGCCCATCGCATCATGACCCCCCTGATGTTCTGGATCCTGACGGTGGCCTACCCAGAGTTGGATGGGCGCTTGAGGGCATCACAGCAGCCACAAGGGGATGAGTACACTCTCATCCTGCTGATTTTGCACACACTGGAGGTGTCTGGATGGGGGAGGTGGGCTGTGGGTTTCCCTAGGCCAGGGCGAGTTTAGTAGGCAAGGTCCCTCCATAAGGCAGGCCATGTGGCACCCCAGCCCACCTCTGTAGAGTGCCAAGTACACCTAGTCATGCCCCTGTGTCATCTATGTGTGCAGATGTCTTCCATAGCCTTGTAGGCCATTTCCCAGGAATTGAACTGTGGAGCCCAAGAGGCCGGTGTAGTGCAGGGGGCTTCTGTGTCTGTCGTGTCTGCCAACGGTAGCGGTAATACATGCACTCAACATGTCTTTCTTCTACCCCCCCCCTTTTTGTGGTTTCCCTGTTCTTGTGTGCATTAGCATCATCAGGCGGAGGAGCAGTGGCACCGGAACACGAGGGAGCTGCATCCCACATGGCCATGGAGTACGAGACTATGGAGTCTGAATTCACCAGTGGGACGGAGGGCAAGGGGAGCTCCACGGCGGGGACAGGAGCTGACACCAGCGACACGGACTCGTCTTCTGATGGGAGCTCCCTTGTGGTGGCGGCAACATCTGTGCCACCCTCATCTACTGGTACAGCCGCCACCCCCCTATACCAGCACTGCCCTCCCAGCAGCCCCTCAGCCTTTACCCCGTGCCCCCTCACTCAGGAGGGTGGGCATCCCCTTTGCCCCAGGCACCTCAGGCCCTGCCCCAGTCACCCCTGCTGCCTTCAGTGAGGAGGCCATTGACCTCCTCAGGTCCCTCACTGTTGGGCAGTCTACCATTTTGAATGGGTGTAGAGAGGCAGTTGCAACAAACCAATGCATTCCTGGAGGGCATTCATTCTGGTCAGGCGGCCCTTCAGCGAGCTTTTCAGACTCTGGCCTCAGCACTGATGGCAGCCATTGTCCCCGTCTCTAGCCTCCCCCCTCCAACTTCCTCCACCCCGACCCAATCCCCTGTACCTCAGCCTATCCCAAGCACATCTACATACCAACATGCACACACCTCAACACCCAAGGGAATCTCAGGCAAACATAAGCACCACACATCCCACAGGTACTCACACAAGCATCACACACATGCAGACACACCAACATCCACTGCCTCCACTGTATCCCCCTCCTCCTCGTCTCCCTCCTCCCTCCTAGTCTCGTCTACACTCACACCTGCATGCACCACCTCTACAGCCACTACGTCCCTCTCCAGCACACCCACCACCACACCCCGCTCACATGCAGTCACCACCCACACTACCATTCACAGGTCTCCTGTGTCCTCTCCCAGTGTGTCTGTGACGCCACCTCCCAAGATACACAAATGCAGGCACACACCCACCCAACAGCCATCCACCTAACGACAGCCTCCAGCGCATGCACCTTCACCCAAAGTCACCAAGCGTACACCTCCTACAACCACCACCTCTTCCTCCACTCCCAAACCCCCTCCAGCTACCCGTCCCAGTATGTCCCAAAAACTTTTCCTGTCCAACCTTGACCTCTTTTCCACACCTCCCCCACCCTGTCCGTCTCATAGGTCCCGAACTAGCACCTCAGCCACAACATCTCCAGGACCAGTGGTGCCTGTAGTCACCGGAATCTGGAGTGAACCGGCCAACAGGGCAGCCAGTGTGGCACAGAGCCACAGCACAGACTGTCCCCCACCTGTGAAGCATCAGAAGTTGGCCAGTGCCCGGCGGGAGAGAGGGAAGACTCCAGCCACCAAAGCTGCTCTCAGGGGTCCCGTTGGGAGTGTGGAGTCAGCTGTGACACCTTCCAAGGTGGGGAAGGGCCACAAGAAACCCGGCAAGTCTGGGAAGAGCAGCATGGCGGAGAAGACCGCCATCATCCCCGATGCCGAGGAGGCCACCGCCAGCATCAGTCCAGCTGCCCAGGAGGCTACCTCCAGCATCAGCCCAGCTGCCCAGGAGGCCACCGCTAGCACCAGCCCAGCTACCCAGGAGGCCACTGCCAGCATCAGCCCAGCTGCCCAGGAGGCCACCGCCAGCCCAGCAGCCCAGGAAGCCACCGCCAGCACCAGCCCACCTGGTCAGGAGGCCACCACCAGTATCAGCCGAGCTGCCCGGGATGCCACCGCCAGCATCAGCCCAGCTGCCCAGGAGGCCACCGCCAGCACCAGCCCACCTGGCCAGGAGGCCACTGCCAGCACCAGCCCCGCTGGGCCATGAAGGACCGTCAGCAAAAGCCCCGCTGGGCCATGGGGGACCGTCAGCAAAAGCCCGCTGGGCCATGAAGGACAGCCAGCAAAAGCCCCGCTGGGCCATGAAGGACCACCAGCAGCTGAGACCCTGCAATAGAGACCGCCGTCTCAAGCACCTCTGCACAGGGCACCGCCGTCTCAAGCACCGCTGAACAGGGCACGGCCATCTCAAGCACCGCTGAACAGGGCACCGCCATCTCAAACACTGCTGAACAGGGCACCGCCATCTCATGCACTGCTGAACAGGGCACCGCCGTCTCAAGCACCGCTAGCCCATGAGCGGCAGGGGCACTGACGCAACTGAGTTCGTCATGGGGTGAATGATGCACTCTGGGCACCATGCCCCCACCAGAACCAGTGGAGACTGTCATCCACTACCTCTGTCCTTAGCGGGATGAAGCACTCTGGGCACCATGCCCCCTCCAGAACCAGTGGAGACTGTCATCCACTACCTCTGTCTTTAGCAGGATGAAGCACTCACTCTGGGCACCATGCCCCCTCCAGAACCTGTGGAGACTGTCATCCACTACCTCTGTCCTTAGCAGGATGAAGCACTCTGGGTACCATGCCCCCTCCAGAATCTGTGGAGACTGTCATCCACTACCTCTGTCCTTAGCAGGATGAAGCACTCTGGGCAGCATGCCCCCTCCAGAACCAGTGGAGACTGTCATCCACTACCTCTGTCCTTAGCAGGATGAAGCACTCTGGGCACCATGCCCCCTCCAGAAACTGTGGAGACTGTCATCCTCTACCTCTGTCCTTAGCAGGATGAAGCACTCTGGGCACCATGCCCCCTCCAGAACCAGTGGATATTCCCATCCACTACCTCTGTCCTTAGCAGGATGAAGCACTCTGGGCACAAAGCCCCCTCCAGAACCAGTGGAGACTGTTATCCACTTGAGAGACTTGTGAGACTGTGGCTTTGCACTCCCCAGGATTGAACAGTGAGCAACCCACCCACTGTATAGACTTGAGAGACTGTGGCTTTGCACTCCCCAGGATGGAACAATGGGCAACCCACCCACTTGTGAGACTTGAGAGACTGTGGCTTTGCACTCCCCAGGATTGAACAGTGGGCAGCCCACCCACTTGTGAGACTTGTGAGACTGTGGCTTTGCACTCCCCAGGAGTTAATAGTGGGCAAGCCACCCACTGTAGAGACTTGTGAGACTGTGGATTTGGACTCCCCAGGATTGAACAGTGGGCAACCCACCCACTGTAGAGACTTGAGAGACTGTGGCTTTGCACTCCCCAGGATTGAAAAGTGGGAATGTGGCCCTCTCGTGGATTTGGCGTCGTGCACTCAAGCAGCTGAGGTGCCCCCCCTTTCCCTCCCCCTGAGGTGCCTGTTTAGTTGCTCTCTGATGCCCCTGCAGTGTTCTCTCCGTCATGGTCGGGGATCTTGTGTGGGCCTCACCCATACCGTGTGGTCCGAGTGTTCCACGGACTTTCTTAGTGCACTACCTGGACTACTATGCTTGGTATATATTTTGTACATGGTGTATATATATATTTCTGCCTACTAACTTTTAATATATTACAATGGTTACACTTTTATCGTCTTTGCATTCTTCCAGGGGATTTGAGGGGTGTAACTGTAATGTATTGATATGCATTAGTGTGTGTGTTGTGGTGGGTGGGGGTGGGGATGTTGCGTGTGTGTGTCCCTGTTTTTTGCCTCCCCCTCCCCTGTGTCGTAGGTGCAGTACTCACCATGGTCTTTGCCGCCGGCATTCGTGCTCCCGGTAGAGGAGCAGGAAGACTATTGCAGGTAGAATTTGGAGTTCCGGGTCCATGGCGTCCTCGTTCCTCGTGGGGTGTGTAGAGGTGAGCGTTTTCCCTTCGGGATTCCTGTTTCCGCCGTGTTTTTATCCGCGGTGAATCCGCGCCGGAAAAGGTGGTGGGTTGGCCTGTCATAATAGTGTGGGCGGTACATTGTCTCCCGCCTGTTTGTTTGTACCGCTGTGGCGGTCGGAGTGTTAAAGTGGCTTTCTTTGTTAGCGGTTTCCGCCACGGTCGTAATTGCAATTTTTTTACCGCCGACCTGTTGGCGGTCTTACCACCGCTTTAACACCGACCGCCAGGGTTGTAATGACCACCTATGTTTGTAGAAGAATAGGTCTGTTTAGCTATAAAGGCCAATTTAACTTTGATGACAAAATCGACAGTTAGTCATAAAATTCCAAAGTGATAGCTGGGGAAAATTAGGCCTAGATTTATATTTTTTGCCACAAAATTGTACAAACGCAGATCAGAATGGTTAACCCAACCTAGCACTTCCTCCATGCAAAACCTTCGCATTTCCTTATCAATTTTCTTCCTTCCTTTGTCAATTGATGTCGGCTTGCTAGCATCTCTCCAATTGCTTTTTGGAATGAACTCTGTCCACGACACAAAACACCAGGAACACTGAGATTTTATCTCCCTCAAATCCTTCTTCATTACCTCTAGCAATGAAAGCCCTTTTCAATGACTAGATCACGTTTGCCTAAATGCACAGCTAAATGTCTGGGCAATAGCTGCCCTGCAGCAACCCATTCATCTATGCAGTAACTCTCACCAATGCATAATCCATGCTACACCACAGACAGATTTTGTCCCTGATTTCTTATGCTGGCTTCCTGTTCAGCCCATTTCATGAATGAGTACCCCAGGATCCATACAGCCAAGCCAGTAGCCACTGGCCCCGGAACCGAACCTGAAGTGCAAAAACACAGTAAGGGAACATACAGCAATGTTTCCTTAGCAGTCTCCCCCACCAAATGTGACATATTGCTTGTAGCAATTTTGGGACCATCTACCCAGGCCATAGATACACTCTCTGGACCAAACCCACCTCCGTTGCCACCCCAATGAGGAAGGTGTGTGTGCCATACTCCATAGCCACCAACTTCAGCCTATCGAGCACTTTTCACAATCCTGCCAGTAGTTGGAATGTTGTCACAGGCTCTCCGTGACTATGTCTCAATACTTCCCCTGAGTGTGTTGCTCATCACCCCCATATCTTCTTACCCCATACTATCAGGCAGAAAAATTCAACAGGGTACACTGGCAGTATCACCGACATCCTTGTTGACCTCTGATCTATTTTTGAATGGCGCAGCTGGATTCCTACTCCTAAAATCCTACTTCTTCCCATAAGAGCCGTCTGCTATGTTTTCCCTCCAACTATTCCAACACTTTGAATGCACCAGAAAACATCTATATCATCAAGGTAGTGAAGAGGATAGCTTCATGTACAGAACTTCAAATGGCTGGCAGGGAACTAATCACCTGTGTAAATACTTGCCAAGTAAGAGGCTTCCACTATAGCCCCAAATGTCCCTGCTCCCTACCCCAATCTTCCAGCATCATCTTACCCAGTCCCCCTGCCAAAGGAGCACAGCCTCAAAACAACTTTCCTGTGAAGGCAATGTCTTCTAACTTTCCTGCAATCGTGACTCACGAAAGACCCTTCTCTGTCAGAGACAAAAAGCACTGTGCCACATCCTCCATCCTTTCCCATTCTCCTGGGCTGATACGAGCCCCTGTACTGAAAAAATCCTCTAGTGCCCTGCATATGATTTCTTTGTGGATACGGCTAAGGACCATACCACCAATTGGAACAGCCTCTGTTTCCTATTTTCCATACCTCTGGGGGCATGTGTGTCTTGTCCCTGTCCGCCTCTGTGGCCAGTCCATGGAACCTCTGCCACTGTGAACGGCACAAGCCATCTGCAGTGTCATTGTCCATGCCTCGCACATGTTTTGCCCTGAACAAAATATCAGGTCTCAAGCACACAAGCACAATAACCCAAAGAAACCTCAGCACCTGAATGTACTTGGCTGAGTAACTGTTGACTACCTGCATCACCTCCATGTCAATGAAACAAAACAAATATTCAATAAAAGCAATGCTGTAACCCCCATGCTTCCAACCTTTCAGACATTCCTCAGTGCACCAATGCCCTTGCCAGTACAAGCCAAAACTCATGTACCCTTGCCCGTCCGAATATATTAGGACATTTGACTCAAACTCTCACTACGTACACAGTGGGATACCATTGAACTAGTCCAAAATGAAGCGCTACATATGCAGTTTTTCCCTCACACCTGCTGGCAGTCTGACACAATGGTGCAGCAAAGACAGCCCTAACAACACCAATCCCAACCTCCTATAGAAAGTCCTACCCTCTTGCACCACCCTACATGCAAAATTGAGATGGCACACAAAGCACCTGCACATCCATGACCTTGACTTTAGCCTTCTCCAGCACTGTGTCCAACAACAATTGCATGTTTATCTTCTTGTCCAGTGGCAAGTGCACCTCCATGATCACAGAGTCCAGCTCTATCCTTAAGAATGAAAGCCTTGCATGTGTGCCCACAGTTTTTTCTGGTGCAAAAGGCATCCCAGTGTCCTCTGTGAGCTCTTGAAAACTTACAAGCAAGCGGTGGCAGTCCACAGAGCCGGCTTCATGACAAAAAAAAAGGTGTCCATGTAGTGGGTCACCCACTTGCGCCCCGTGCACCTCGTAAATATCCATTGCAAAAATTAAATGAACCATGGTTGCATGGGCTTCCTTTGGTCATTATGGGGGTCATTCTGACCCTGGCGGTAAAAACCGCCAGGGCCAACGACCGCGGGAGCACCGCCAACAGGCTGGCAGTGCTCCCATGGGCATTCTGACCGCAGCGGTACAGCCGCGGTCAGAAACGGAAAACCGGCGGTGTACCGCCAGTTTTCCGCTGCCCTGGGGAATCCTCCATGGCGGCGCAGCTTGCTGCGCCGCCATGGGGATTCCGACCCCCATTACCGCCATCCTGTTCCTGGCGGTCGTGGCCGCCAGGAACAGGATGGCGGTAAGGGGTGTCGTGGGGCCCCTGCAGTGCCCATGCCAATGGCATGGGCACTGCAGGGGCCCCCGTAACAGGGCCCCACCTGATTTTCAGTGTCTGCCATGCAGACACTGAAAATCGCGACTGGTGCAACTGCACCCGTCGCACCCCTTCCACTCCGCCGGCTCCATTCGGAGCCGGCATCCTCATGGAAGGGTGTTTCCCGCTGGGCTGGCGGGCGGCCTTCTGGCGGTCGCCCGCCAGCCCAGCGGGAAACCCAGAATACCCGCGGCGGTCTTTTGACCGCGCAGCGGTATTCTGGCGGTCCCAGCCAGGCCGGCGGCTTCCGCTGCCGGCCGGGGTCAGAATGACCCCCTATGTCTAATTAGGGGCTGCAGTTCTTTTCAAGATTCTGGTGCAATCTTTGCAGATCATTGGACACTGAAGCCTGACAAGATGGAGTGGGTAAATCAGGTTTTAGAGCATTCATTGCAATGTCTTGTTACCTCTACTCCTGACTGGTGGGAGTCCTTGTTACCGTTCACTTGTTCACAGGTTGCTGACAATAGCACATCACATTTGGCCATTGGGGTCTCCCCCTTCTATTATGTAACTGGCATACATCCATGTATGTTACCCAAAGACTTTGCTATGGAATCCGAAAATGTACCTGCAATACTAGAAGTTGTAAGGCACCTCTCTGATTCCCAACAAGAGGTATTACAACACTACAGGCTAAAGTGAATATGAAGAGAAATGCTAATATACATCGTTGACAACCACCTGAGTACAAAAGCAGAGGTAAGGTTTGGCTTGTCACAAGAAAGTTAAAACTGCATGGTGTTCATAAATTGCAATCTCGATTTATTGGTCCCTTTCCTATTGAAAAGCTAATTAACCTGGTGACAGTCCAGTTCCAACTGTCAGATGATTCACATGTGCACCCTGTGTTCCATGGTTCCCTTTGCAGACCATGCCAGGTCCAAACCAGACCCGCTTCTCTTCCTCCACCTGTAACCCTTGCTGATCACCTAGAGTTGGAAGCCCAAAGGAATCTCGATTCACAGTGTGTTAAGGGTTGTTTGTTTTCCCTAATTGCATGGAAATGGTGTGGTCCTCAGGATAAACCTTGATAACCAGCTAGTAATGTTCATGCCCCTCACCTAGTTAATTCATTTCATGCCAGCCACACCAACAAACCACACCCGGTGGTTCTTTGTGGGTGCTGTCATGACTCCATCTTGAGCCCTATCTGCATGTCTTTTACTTACTGGGGTCATGTCACCTTTCCCTTATGATACCTCCCTGTCTTGAGTACTCCAAGTCATACTTCCTTTGTGGCGCCTTCCAGTCTCGATCACACTTTGATTCCCTTCCCAGGAAGGCTAAACCATTAACCCTGATGTTCTGTTGCTATACAAAGTTAGGCTGTTTTGCACCTGCAGATTATCACGTCTTTTTAGGATAAGTATGTGTCCTTGGTGATCCACTGAACTGTTCCACCATGCACTAGGGTTTCGTTATACATGTTAATTGTTTCCATTTACTGTTTGCTGTTGCCACCTGCAAGGTCTCATTTCTGTTCTACTTAACACATGACTTTCCCCAGGTTCATTGGATTTTTTCCATGCTGCCTCATGGGACATGTGCCTTTCTAGAACATTCCTTTCTTCCAGTATAAATACCTTCTTCAACCCTGCATTGGCACTTAGCCTCATCCCCCTCCTGCGCAAGCTTCGTCCCTGCATTCATCTCCCAATTCACTCATAATTTCCAGTGCTCTTGTCATCCAAGCCTTCCTGATGATTCCATGATCCTGGCTTCTGCAAAGATCCCTGTGTCTTTCTTCATGAGCTACGATTCCACTTCCTCTTGAACTTCTTGCACCAAGCCTTCTGTCATCTTCGGATTCCAGTTAAAGTACTAGACAAGGCTAAGGGGGTCATTCTGACCTCGGCGGTAAAAGGCCCTTACCGCCGGTCAGAAGACCGCCATCAAACCGCCGCGGCCGCGGTAAACCGCCACGGTCATTCTGACCTCTAACTGCCAAACCGCCGAAAACCCGACAACCACGGAAGGCCGCCTCATCAGCGGGCAGCGGAAAACTGGAGATGACCAAACCTCCACCGCCACGCCAACACAAACACGCCCATGCCATTACGACCCACGAATCCACGCGGCGGTCATTCAACCGCGGTATTCCATTGGCGGTACACACCGCCGCGGTCAAAATACACACCCAGCTCCAAAACACAGCCCCATTGGACAATTTGAAATACACACACCTGATACACATACATGCACCACTTCCACACATCCAAGCAACTATAAAACACACACCCACATCACCCACAAACCCCCACTACTAGAAATTCGGAGAGAAGGCGAGAGAGAGAGAGAGAGAGCACAGCTATCGAAAAACCCAACACACACAGGAACCCAACATCATCAACCACACCACATCTACGCACACATCACCACACACTACCACTCACATCACCACAAACACCACCCCACACCTCATCCACACCACCCCATGGCACCCCAAAGACACCCTAGGTTTTCGGACCAAGAACTCAGGGTCATGGTGGAGGAAATAATAAAGGTAGAGCCCCAGCTCTTCGGCACACAGGTGCAACACACCAAAATAGCCAGGAAGGCGGAGCTATGGCAAAGGATCATCAACAGGGTCAACGCTGTGGGACAGCATCCCAGAAACCGGGAAGACATCCGAAAGCGCTGGAACGACCTACGGGGGAAGGTACGGTCGATGGTCTCAAGACACAACATCGCTGTGCAGAAGACTGGCGGCGGACCACCACCCACTCCTCCCGAATTCACTGCATGGGAGCAAGAGGTCTTGAACATCCTGCATCCTGCGGGCCTCGCTGGAGTAGGCGGAGGAATGGACTCTGGTAAGTCTCATCTCAACTACTCCCCCCCAACCACCAGCATGCCAACCCACACCCCCACCCTCACCCCCAACCCCCCAGCACATATCCTCCCTGCCAATGTCTCACCAGCACAAGCCACCCAACCCAAAACCAAACCCTGAATGCCAACACAAACCATGGACACCCCTCACCTATGAATGACCACTGCACATACCCATCCCCCCCACACACCACCCTCACAACTCCTCCCACAAGGGAATGCCAGCACTGGGGGACAAGGGCACCCACAAATCGCACGCCATGGAACACACAGAAGCAATAACCATACTCTTCTACCCCTGCAGGGCCCGAACGCCAACACACCGGCCAGGAGGGTCCAGAGTTGTCCATCCCACCCCCAGAACAGGCCCCCAGTGAGGACAGCAGCTCTGTCGACCTAGAACCTGATGACCAGCCCGGACCATCGGGGACCTCTGGACAGTCGGTTCCCCACACACAGACACAGGCCACAGCAGACCGAACCCCCTCTGGGAATATCAGCACAGCTCCCACCCAGCGGGCCCATGCCTCTGTCTCCAGGACAGGTCAATCAGTGGTGTGTCCGCCACTACAGGGCACCCAGGCTGACCCAACACCCCAACAACAACAGGGACCTGGGGGCAGTGGTAGTGGGCACACCGTCCAGGGGACAGAGGCCCGGGGAAACAGGGCAACTGGGAGGGCTGCAGTGCGACAGGGGGGGGAGGACAGGCCCAGGGAACCGACTCTCCAAGAGGCCCTCACCACCATCATGGGAGCATATCACCACTCCCAGGAGACGATGGTGACGGTACTGGCCAGGTTCCAGGAGATCCAGGCACAGCAGGAGGAACGGTACATGGGGTACAGAGAGGAGCTCAGGAACATCGTCCTGGCCCTCAACCAAATAGTCACCACATTGCGGGACCATGTGGCACCCCAAAGGGCCCCTGTCACCAGCCTGGACCAGGAACAGCCTACCACCTCCGCCGGCGCTAGTGGACAGGAGGCCCCCACACAACGACAGGCCACCAGAACCCCACCTCCTGCTGAAGATCAACCACCCCGCAAGAGGAACCTGAGATCTCAAAGGAAGACAGAGTAGGATGCCAAGACCCCCGCCAGCATAAGAAACCCCCTGATGTCATTCCACTGTCCCACATCGTCACCTGTCCAACCTTGAACTGCCCCTGCTCCATCCTTCCACAGGCATATGGACAATGCACCTGTGCGACTGAGAACTGGGCTCTGCCATGGACATTACTCCACCCCCACCCATCACCGTTTTACTATCATGGACCTATATGTAGCACTTTAAATAAATCACTAATTGCACTTAAAAAATCAGGAGTCTGCTTGTATTCTTAACAAATGTATTACACATAACGGTTCAAAAATGTTCAGTTACATTGTGATGACAACATACCAATGTCAATGTGCTTTAGTCCATGGGCAAACAAAGCAGAAGTCACGCAGTGGGTCATACAGCTCTGAAAAGGGAAGGGAAAGTCACAATTCAGTTGAAAGGAACTGGGGGGAAACACAGAAAGTAGAGATGCAGGAGGCCTGAAGTAAATGTAAAGTGGCGTGGGGGAATCTTACCTGTGTGCTACTGAAAATACTGTTGTATAACTGTGTCCCTGTTGTCCGTGTCGTCCCCGTCGTCTTCCTCCTCTTCACTCTCCATAGGCTCCACAGCTGCTACAACACCACCATCTGGACCATCCTCCTGTAGGAAAGGCACCTGGCGTCGCAATGCAAGATTGTGAAGCATACAGCAGGCCACGATGATCTGGCACACCTTCTTTGGTGAGTACATTAGGGATCCACCTGTCATATGCAGGCACCTAAACCTGCCCTTCAGGACCCCGAAGGTCCTTTCTATGATCCTCCTAGATCGCCCATGGGCCTCATTGTACCGTTCCTCTGCCCTGGTCTGGGGATTCCTCACTGGGGTCAGTAGCCACGGCAGGTTGGGGTAACCAGAGTCACCTATTAGCCACACACGTTGTCTCTGTAGCTGTTCCATCACATAGGGGATGCTGCTATTTCGCATTACATACGCGTCATGCACTGACCCAGGGAACTTGGCATTTACATGGGATATGTACTGGTCAGCCAAACAGACCACCTGCACATTCATAGAATGGTAATTTTTCCTGTTTCTGTACACCTGCTCATCGTCTTTTGGGGGTACTAAGGCCACATGGGTCCCATCAATGGCACCAATGATGTTGGGGATATGTCCAAGGGCATAGAGGTCACCCTTCACAGTGGCCAAATCACCCTCCTCAGGGAAAACAATGTAGCTCCGCATGTATTTCGTCAGGGCAGACAACACTCTGGACAAAATCTTAGAAAACATAGGCTGAGACATCCCTGATGACATGGCCACTGTTGTCTGAAAAGACCCACTTGCCAAAAAATGGAGGACTGACAGAACCTGCACAAGAGGGGGAATTCCTGTGGGTTGGCGGATGGGGGACATCAGTGCCGGCTCCAGCTGGGCACACAGTTCATGTATAGTGGCTCGGTCAAGTCGGTATCGAAGTATTAAATGACGTTCCTCCATTGTCGACAGGTCCACCAGCGGTCGGTACACGGGAGGATTCCTCCTTCTCCTTGCAAGTCCCAGCGGACGGTGCCTAGGAAGGAAAACATGGAGTACAGAGTCAAGCAACCCACAGGTACGTAACTACAGCTTGCACAGTACACGAATCGCTATGCATTGAATGGCTTGTATGAGTGGCAATGCAAGGCCTAGGCCTGTGTGACGCAGTAGAAATTAAGCCATGTGGGCCCTTGAAATGGCGGCTGCCTGACCTGAGAAGTGTGACAGTGGGATGTGAGGTCAATGCGCTGGCGTGGCACACCGTGGCGGTAGGCGGTCGAAGACCGAGGCGCCAAGCCGCATTGGTTAACATTGAACCCTATGGGTTTCACGAGCCAATGACTAGGTGCGCCGGCGGTCGCGGGACGCACCGCGGCGGTACGCACCGCCGCGGGCGTGACCGCCATTTTCTATCTGATTAATCACTCGAGACCTGATCATCCACAGGAGAGGACCTATACTGCAAGTGCTGCTGTGAACTCAGTCTGGAAGAGACAATGGCTGCTGCGACTGGGGAAAGGGCCCCTGCCTTCACTACAGAAGAGTTGGAGAAACTTGTGGATGGGGTCCTGCCCCAGTATGCGCTACTCTACGGTCCTCCAGACCAACAGGTAAGTACACTGTGTGCACGTTGAATGGGCTATGCCTGGGTTTTGTATGGTGGATGTAAGATGGTGGGGTGGGGAGAGAATGACGAGTGCAAGGCACGACAGATGAGAGCATGTGCCACATGGCAAGGTTGGGGAGGGGGGGGAATCACATCTAACATGCAGAGAATTAATGATATTTACTTTTCCACCCTGTACATGTCAAATAGGTCAGCGCCCATCAGAAAGTCGACATTTGGCGTGCCATCGCCAAGGAAGTCCGGACCCTGGGGGTCCACAACAGACGGGGCACCCACTGCCGCAAGAGGTGGGAGGACATCCGCCGCAGGACCAGGAAGACCGCCGAGTCACTGCTGGGGATGGCCTCCCAACCTAGGAGGGGTGCCAGTAGTACCCTGACCCCCCTGATGTCCCGGATCCTGGCGGTGGCCTAGCCCGATTTGGATGGGCGCGTGAGGACATCACAGCAGACACAAGGGGGTGAGTACCAGCACATTCAGCTATCTTTACGCGCAGTGGAGGTGCCTGGGTGGGGGAGGAGGGCTGTGGGTGACATTAGGCTAGGGCACTTTCTGTAGTGTAGTCCTCTCCTTTAGCCATGTCCCTGTGCCCCCGCCCCCCACCTCTGTAGGGTGACAAGTACAGCTATCCATGGTCCTGCATCACCCATGTGCGCGTTTGTTGTCCCTAGACCTGTTGGCCTAGTCACAAGTACTGAGTAGTGTACCCCGATTGCGCGGCTTAGTGCATGAGGCTCCTGTGTCTGTCCTCTCCGCCAACGGTGTTGACAATGCATGCACTCAACCTGTTTTTATTTCTCCCCCCACACTTTTTCTTTATCTTCTTGTGCATGTGTGCATTAGCATCATCAGGCGGAGGAGAATTGGCACCGGAGCACGAGGGAGCTGCAACTCACAAGGCCCCGGTGGGCCATGACACAGACACCGAGGCCACCAGTGATACGGAGGGCGAGGGGAGCTTCACAACGGGGACCCGTGGTGACACCCGCGACACCGACACGTCCTCGGATGGGAGCTCCCTAGCGGTGGCGGCAACATCCGTGCCCCCTGCCTCTACAGGTACAGCCACCACCCAGTGCACCAGCTCCGCCCTCCCAGCAGCCCCTCAGCCTTCGCTCCGTGCCCGCTCGCCCAAGAAGGCGGGCATCTCCTTCGCCCCAGGCACCTCAGGCCCTGCCCCTGTTACCCCTGCTGCCCTCAGTGAGGAGGTCATTGACCTCCTACAGACCATCATTGTTGGGCAGTCTACCGTTTTGAATGCCATCCAGGGGGTAGAGAGGGAGGTGCATCGTAGCAATGCATACCTGGAGGGCATTCATTCGGGTCAGGCTGCCCATCAACGATCGTTCAATTCTCTGGCCTCAGCACTGACGGCAGCCATTGTCCCTGTTTCCAGCCTCCCTCTTCTAACTGCCTCCACCCTGTCTCTGTCTCCTGTTCCTCAGCCTATCCCATCCACACCATCAGACCAGCCTGCACACACCTCAACACCCAAGGGCAGCTCATCCAGACATAAGCACCACAGATCACACAAACATTCACCCAAGCAACACCCAGATGCAGACATGCCAACAGCCACTACCACCTCTGTGTCCCCCTCCTCCTCGTCTCCCTCCTCCCTCCCTGTGACGTCTCCACTCACACCTGCATGCACACCACCAACAGCCAGTACTTCCATCACCAGCACACCCTCCAGTACAGTCCGCACACGTGCAGTCACCACCCCCACTGCCATTTACACGTCCCCTGTGTCCTCTCCCACTGTGTCTGTCACCCCCTCTTCCAAGACACACAAACGCAGGCAGCCACTCACCCAACAGCCAACCACCTCACGACAGCCTCCAGCCCATGCACCTTCACCCAAGGACAGCACACCTGACTCTCCTACAACCACCTCCTCTTCCTCCACTCCCATAACCACTACACCTACCCCTTACCTTGGTCCTAACAAAGTTTACCTCTCCACTCTTGCCCTCTTTCCCTCACCTGACCCACCCCCTCCATCTGCTAAGAGTCCCAAGAGCGCCTCAGCCACGACCAGCCCGGCTTCAGGGGTCACCGTAGTGCATGGATTTTGGAGTCCCCCCTTTGCCAGCAGTGATACATCGGTCAGCAGCAAGGGGACAGCCACCCCCCCCCCTGGAAAGAGGACCCGTAAAGTAAGGGGCCGCCGCGAGAAGCAGAAAGGCACCGCTGAACAGGGCCTCGCCGTGCAGAAAGGCACCGCTGAAGAGGGCCCCGCCGTCCAGAAAGGCACCGCTGAACAGGGCCCCGCCGTCCAGAAAGGCACCGCTGAACAGGGCCCCGCCGTCCAGAAAGGCACCGCTGAACAGGGCCCACCGTCCACAGAAAGGCACCGCTGAACAGGGCCCCGCCAAGACAGGCACCGCTCCACCGGGCCCTTCCTGTCAAGCACCGCTCCGCTGGGCCCTTCCTGTCAAGCACCGCTCCGCTGGGCCCCGCCGTCTCAAGCACTGCTCCGCTGGGCCCTTCATCTCAAGCACCGCTCCGCTGGGCCCCGCCGTCTCAAGCACCGCTCCGCTGGGCCCTTCATCTCAAGCACCGCTCCGCTGGGCCCTTCATCTCAAGCACCGCTCCGCTGGGCCCTTCATCTCAAGCACCACTCCGCTGGGCCCCGCCGCCTCAAGCACCGCTCCGCTGGGCCCTTCATCTTAAGCACCGCTCCACTGGGCCCTTCATCTCAAGCACCGCTCCGCTGGGCCCCGCCGTCTCAAGCACCGCTCCGCTGGGCCCTTCATCTCAAGCACCGCTCCGCTGGGCCCTTCATCTCAAGCACCGCTCCGCTGGGCCCCGCCGTCTCAAGCACCGCTCCGCTGGGCCCTTCATCTCATGCACCGCTCCGCTGGGCCCTTCATCTCAAGCACAGCTCCGCTGGGCCCCGCCGTCTCAAGCACCGCTCCGCTGGGCCCTTCATCTCAAGCACCGCTCCGCTGGGCCCTTTATCTCAAGCACCGCTCCGCTGGGCCCCGCCGTTTCAATTTCCGCTCTGCTGGGCCCTTCATCTCAAGCACCGCTCCGCTGGGCCCCGCCGTCTCAAGCACCTCTCCGCTGGGCCCTTCCTGTCAAGCACCGCTCCGCTGGGCCCCGCCGTCTCAAGCACTGCTCCGCTGGGCCCTTCATCTCAAGCACCGCTCCGCTGGGCCCCGCCGTCTCAAGCACCGCTCCGCTGGGCCCTTCATCTCAAGCACCGCTCCGCTGGGCACTTCATCTCAAGCACCGCTCCGCTGGGCCCTTCATCTCAAGCACCGCTCCGCTGGGCCCCGCCGTCTCAAGCACCGCTCCGCTGGGCCCTTCATCTTAAGCACCGCTCCGCTGGGCCCTTCATCTCAAGCACCGCTCCGCTGGGCCCCGCCGTCTCAAGCACCGCTCCGCTGGGCCCTTCATCTCAAGCACCGCTCCGCTGGGCCCTTCATCTCAAGCACCGCTCCGCTGGGCCCCGCCGTCTCAAGCACCGCTCCGCTGGGCCCTTCATCTCATGCACCGCTCCGCTGGGCCCTTCATCTCAAGCACCGCTCCGCTGGGCCCCGCCGTCTCAAGCACCGCTCCGCTGGGCCCTTCATCTCAAGCACCGCTCCGCTGGGCCCTTCATCTCAAGCACCGCTCCGCTGGGCCCCGCCGTCTCAAGCACCGCTCTGCTGGGCCCTTCATCTCAAGCACCGCTCCGCTGGGCCCCGCCGTCTCAAGCACCTCTCCGCTGGGCCCTTCATCTCAAGCACCGCTCCGCTGGACCCCGCCGTCTCAAGCACCGCTGGCCGAATGACAGTGCCGGTTCTGTGTCGAGCTACTGTTCACGCTGCACTCGGGCCACCCTGCCTCCTCCATTGCCTGAGGAGACTGTTATCCACTTGATAGACTGTGGCTTTGCACTCCCCAGGATTGAACAGTGGGCAAGCCACCCACTGTAGAGACTTGAGAGACTGTGGCTTTGCACTGCCCAGGATGGCACAGCGGGCATGGTGGCCCCTTCGTGGATCTGGCGTCGTGGACTCATGTCGCTGTGGTGCCCCCCTTCCCTTCCCCCTGAGGTGCCTGTAGTTTTATCATCTGATGCCCCTGCAGTGTTCTCTCCAACGGACTCAGGTCTCCTGTGTGGGCTTTGCCCGTGTGTTGATACACTTTGGCCCACGGACAGTTGAAACTTCAGTGACTGTGCAGGACTTATTGCCTCTATTTATTGGTTACGCAATGTTTTAACTTGATATTTTTTGTTTCATTTTCCTATTTTACCATGACTTCAATGAACCTATTTTATACATAAATTTAGTTTCTCACTTTAATGATATCTTTTCATTATTCCGGGGGGTTTGGGTGGTGTCACTTTGACTTGGTGCTCTGCATTGGTGTGTAGATAGTTGGGGGGTGGGTGTATTGCGTATGTGTGTGCCCGTAACCCTTCCTCCTCCCCTCTCCCCTGTGTCGTAGGTGCGGTACTCACCGTTGTCGTCTGCGCCGGAGTTCGTACTCGTGGTAGATGAGCAGGTAGACGAGTGCAGGTAGGATGTTCAATTCGGGTTCCATGCTGTCCTCCGTCCTCGTGGAGTGTATAGAGGTGAGCGTTTTCCCGTTTGTAGTCTGTTTCCGCCGTGTTTTTATCGGCGGGGCTCCCGCCCCGGAAAAGGTGGCGGATTGGTGAGTTGTGGTAGGGTCGGCGGTACATTGTCTGCCGCCTGCCTGTTGGCGGTGACCGCCGCGCTGTTTGTTTGTCCCGCCGTGGCGGGCGGAGTGTTAAGGTGGCGGTCTGGGTTGGCGGTTCCCACCAGGGTCAGAATTCCATTTTTTTTACCGCCTGCCTGTTGGCGGGTTGGCCGCCGCTTTATCACTGACCGCCAGGGTCAGAATGACCCCCTAAGTACTTTCCCTTCAGGCTAGTGTGCACTAATCCTTTATAGTAGTATACAGGCCTAACTATCAGCCTCTTTAAGACTCTAGACTTGTCTCCAGTTCCTGCTCCGTAATTTCCCACCAACGCCCCTTGCTTGACCCTACTATGGACCCTCTCTCCAACATTGGCACCCAAACTGTTTTTACTCATGAACAAGAGACTTAGGGGGTTATTCCAACTTTGGAGGAGGTGTTAATCCGTCCCAAAAGTGACAGAAAAGTGACGGATTTACCACCAGCCGTATTACGAGTCCATTATATCCTATGGAACTCGTAATACGGCTGGTGGTATATCCGTCACTTTACCGTCACTTTTGGGACGGATTAACACCTCCTCCAAAGTTGGAATAACCCCCATGGGGCCTGATTACAACTTTGGAGGAGGTGTTAATCCGTCCCAAATGTGACGGAAATACCACCAGCCGTATTACAAGTTCCATAGGATATAATGGACTCGTAATACGGCTGGTGGTATATCTGTCACATTTGGGACGGATTAACACCTTCCTCTAAAGTTGTAATCAGGCCCTTAATTCTGTGTTTCACCATTGAACAGAAGTGTCAAGAAGAATGTTTGTTTAGAAGTGATTGATAATTGTATGAACTTTGTAACCTCCAGTCCGTGTTTCCAGCATACCTTGGGAATGTCATTAACTCCAACCTATGTACCAGGTGTAACCTTTGGAGTGTCATTAATGCCAACCAATATACCAGGTTGTGACTTGATTAATGACTTCCTTTCTTTGATTATTTATTGTTTGATTTCATCTTATTATTGTAGTTCTGATGAAGTCTGTGAAGATACCTGCCTAAACAGACGGAACATGTGTTGGATTTGTGTTTGGAGGCTATGTGCTTGGATTTTGCCCGTTAATTAAACATGTGGAATCATTTTCAACAGAAATAAACAAGAACGGTAATCTTATTGGAGAACTCATTACGGTACTTTAATTTGATGTAGGTGTGGAGTGCTTAAAATTATAATCTTGTGTAACTGAGGAAGTGTCGGCAAGTCCAACCTTGTTCCAAGTGTAACCTTGCTTTTAGTACACCTTGTGAGTTTCTTTCAATGCCAAACATTTGGGTTGGACACCCTCAAAGCTGGTGAAAGTCTGAGCTTATGATTTGAATTTAACCCCTCCACATCATTTGTTGGGGGCTTAATCTATCGCCCTCCTATCCATGAGACCAACTTTTTAACCGCTATGGGCAAGGACATCACCCCTTTTATATTAAGGTATGCAAATTCTACCTTTTTAGTGGATTTAAATTTTCATTTAGAGTCTAAAGCCAATCCTGAGGTGACTAATTTCATTGATAAGCACTTAGAGAAGATATGGTGGAAGGCCTACACTGAGGAAGATTTATTGAACTTCAGAAAGGCTTTGAAAACCTATCATACCCAAAGTAAGAGTGCTAAAAGACATTTTTTGCCTGCAAATTGTGAATGCCCAATCTGATCAAAAAGCTCATTTTAGGATTGGTAAATCGTTTCTATAGTCCAAAGCGACTAGTAGGGAGATTCCCCCGTCGCAAGAGATATCCACATATTTCGAGGAAAAGATACAGAAGATTTTCATCTGAAGACTCCCTTATCAAGTGACTTTACGCAGTCAAGTCCCTCCCTGACAGCATTTCAAGAAGGTATTCTCGCTCAAATTGCCCAAGCAATCTTAGCCTGCGAATCAGGGTCTCCTCATGAACCATTCCTTTGTCACATTTTCCATAAGGTTGTTGACTAGCAGACACTATGGCCCTCATTCTAACCCCGGCGGCCAGGGTCGGCGGGAGCACCGCCGACAGACCGGCGGTGCCCCGCAGGGCATTCTGACCGCGGCGGTTTGGCCGCGGTCAGAAAGGGTAAACCGGCGGTCTCTCGCCGGTTTACCGCTGCCCTTAGAATCCCCCATGGCGGCGCAGCTTGCTGCGCCGCCATGGGGGATTCTGACACCCCCTACCGCCATCCTGTTCCTGGCGGTTCGCCCGCCAGGAACAGGATGGCGGTAGGGGGTGCCGCGGGGCCCCTGGGGGCCCCTGCCGTGCCCATGCCAATGGCATGGGCACGGCAGGGGCCCCCGTAAGAGGGCCCCACAAAGTATTTCAGTGTCTGCCTAGCAGACACTGAAATACGCGACGGGTGCAACTGCACCCGTCGCACCTTCCCACTCCGCCGGCTCAATTCTGAGCCGGCATCTTAGTGGGAAGGTTGATTTGCCCTGGGCTGGCGGGCGGCCTTTTGGTGGCCGCCCGCCAGCCCAGGGCAAATCCCAAAATACCCTCAGCGGTCTTTCGACCGCGGAGCGGTATTTTGGTGGGGGAACTTCGGCGAAGTTAGAATCACCCCCTATGTTGCTAGCTAATTTATGGCCCATTTCTTCACTTCCAGCCCTAAGTAATATCATAGAAAAACGAGTAAGCACTCAACCAATGGCATTTCAGGATGAATCCAGTAAATTGCAACCCAGACAACCAGGTTTCCGCCCGAAATTTTCAACAGACACCATGTTGCTAGAGGTTTCAGACACTCTTAAAATGACATTAGATGCAGGGAGCAATGCTGTTTTGATCTTATTAGACCTATCTGCAGCATTTGACACCAACTCACACAAGATATTGCTGCAAGGGGTGTACAATAGTGATACTTTCCATCTAGCCTGGGCATGGATCAAATCGTTTTTATCTAATCATAGGCAAACAGTGATGTTAGGATCTTTCTTTTCTCTGGAACAATCAATTAGCCTAAGAGTTGTGCAGAGCTCCACATTGAGTCCTGTGCTATTTAATATCTACATGGCTCCTTTGATTACATTGATATCCTTCTTCGGCATTGAGGTTATCTCTTTTGCAGACAATATGCAATTGATACTGTCACTGGAAAAAGACTCTCTCGGTTCGGGACTCAACTTTTAAAACTGTCAATCTGAAGTCATTTGGTGGATGAAAGCCAATCACCTCAAAGTGCAACACTGATAAAATGGAAGTTATGTTCATTCGGAAGTCAAATACATTTGACCCCTTGGTATGGTGGCCTTCCTCCACTCTTAACCACACCCACCCTCGCCAGCAGTCCAGGTGGCAAGAAACCTTGGAGTCAAATTTTACAACACCTTGGTGGTTATTATAACCCTGGCGGATGGTGTTAAAGCGGTGGTAAGACCGGCAACAGGCCGGTAGTAAAAAATTAGCAATTATGACCGTGGCAGAAACCGTCAACAAAGACAGCCACTTTAACACACAAACAGCGCGGTGGTCACCGCCAACAGACAGGCGGGAGACAATGTACCACCCACACTATTACAACCCACCAATCCGTCACCTTTTCCGGGGCGGATTCACCGTGGATAAAAACACAGCGGAAACAGAAATCCCGAAGGGAAAACGCTCACCTCCAAACACCCCACGAGGAACGAGGAAACCATGGACCCGGAACTCCAAATTCTACCTACGATAGTCTTCCTGCTCCTCTACCAGGAGCACTTATGCCGGCGGCGAAGACCACAGTGAGTACTGCACCTACGACACAGGGAAGGGGGGAGGAAAAAACAGGGACACACACATGCAACACCCCACCCCCACCCTCACCCACTACAACACACGCACTAATGCATATTAATACATCACAGTTACACCTCCCAACCCCCCACCGGAAGAATGCAAAGACAATAGAAAATGAGTGTAACCATTGTAATATCTTAAAATCAAGTAGGCAAAAATATATATATACACCATTTACAAAATATATACCAAGCATAGTAGTCCAGGTAGTTCTCCAATTAAGTCCGTGGAACACTGGGCCCACACGGTATGGGCGAGGCCCACACAAGATCCCCGACCATGATGGAGAGAACACTGAAGGGGCATCAGAGAGCAACTAAACAGGCCCCTCAGGGGGAGGGAAAGGGGGGACATCTCATCCGGTTGAGTGCACGACGCCAAATCCACGAGGGGGCCACATGCCCACTGTTCAATCCTGGGGAGTGCAAAGCCACAGTCTCTCAAGTCTCTACAGTGGGTGGATTGCCCACTGTTCCATCCTGGGGAGTGCAAAGCCACAGTCGCTCAAGTCTATACAGTGGGTGGCTTGCCTACTGTTCCATCCTGGGGAGTGCAAAGCCACAGTCTCTCAAGTCTATACAGTGGGTGGCTTGCCCACTGTTCCATCCTGGGGAGTGCAAAGCCACAGTCTCTCAAGTCTATACAGTGGGTGGGTTGCCCACTGTTCCAGCCTGGGGAGTGCAAAGCCACAGTCTCTCAAGTCTCTACAGTGGGTGGGTTGCCCACTGTTCCATCCTGGGGAGTGCAAAGCCACAGTCTCTCAAGTGGATAACAGTCTCCACTGGTTCTGGAGGGGGCATGGTGCCCAGAGTGCTTCATCCTGCTAAGGACAGAGGTAGTGGATGGATCTCTCCACTGGTTCTGGAGGGGTCATGGTGCCCAGAGTGCTTAATTCTGCCCGTGATGGACTCAGTAGCGTCAGTGCCCTTGGCGCTCATGGGCCAGCGGTGCTTGAGGCGGTGGTACCCTGTTTAGCGGTGCTTGAGACGGCGGTGGCCTGATCAGCGGTGCTTGAGACGGCAGTCTCCATTGCAGGGACTCAGCTGCTGGTGGACCTTCATGACCCAGCGTGGCTTTTGCTGGCGGTTCTTCATGGCCCAGCGGGGCTTGTGCTGGCGGTTCTTCATGGCCCAGCGGGGCTTGTGCTGGCGGTCCTTCATGGCCCAGCGGGGCTTGTGCTGGCGGTCCTTCATGGCCCAGCGGGGCTTGTGCTGGTGGTCCTTCATGGCCCAGCGGGGCTTTTGCTGGCGGTCCTTCATGTCCCAGCGGGGTTTGTGCTGGCGGTCCTTCATGGCCCAGCGGGGCTTTTGCTGGCGGTCCTTCATGGCCCAGCGGGGCTTTTGCTGGCGGTCCTTCATGGCCCAGCGGGGCTTGTGCTGGTGGTCCTTCATGGCCCAGCGGGGCTTGTGCTGGCGGTCCTTCATGGCCAAGCGGGGCTTTTGCTGGCGGTCCTTCATGGCGCAGCGGGGCTTTTGCTGGCGGTCCTTCATGGCCCAGCTGGGCTTGTGCTGGCGGTGGCCTCCTGGGCAGCTGGGCTGGTGCTGGCGGTGGCCTCCTGGGCAGCTGGGCTGGTGCTGACGGTGGCCTCATGGGCAGCTAGGCTTGTGCTGGCGGTGGCCTCCTGGGCAGCAGGGATGATGGCGGTCTTCTCCGTCGTGCTGCTCTTCCCAGACTTGCCGGGTTTCTTGTGGCCCTTCCCCACCTTGTGAGGTGTCACCGCTGACTCCACACTCCCACTGGGACCCCTGGGAGCGGCTTTGGTGGCTGGAGTCTTTTCCCTCTCCCGCCGGGCACTGGGCAACTTCTGATGCTTCACAGGTGGGGGACTGTCTGTGCTGTGGCTTTGTGTCACACTGGCTGCCCTGGTGGCCGGTGCGGTCTCCTTTGCAGGGACTCAGCTGCTGGCGGTCCTTTATGGCCCAGCGGGGCTTTTGCTGGCGGTCCTTCATGGCCCAGCAGGGCTTTTGCTGGCGGTCCTTTATGGCCCAGCGGGGCTTGTGCTGGCAGTCCTGTCCTGGGAAGGTGGGCGTGTGCTGGCGGTCCTGTCCTGGGCAGCTGGGCTGGTGCTGGCCTCCTGGCCAGCTGGGCTTGTGCTGGCGGTGGCCTCCTGGGCAGCTGGGTTGTGCTGGCCGTCCTGTCCTGGGCAGGTGGGCTTGTGCTGGCGGTCCTGTCCGGGGCAGCTGAGCTGGTGCTGGAGGTGGCCTCCTGGGTAGCGGGGATGATGGTGGGGGACTGTCTGTGCTGTGGCTCCCTGCCACACTGGCTGCCCTGGTGGCCGGTGCACTCCAGATTCCGGTTACTACAGGCACCACTGGTCCCAGAGATGTTGTGGAAGAGGTGCTAGTTCGGGACCTATGAGACAGACGGGGTGGGGGCGGTGAGGAAAAGAGGTCAAGGTTGGACAGGAAAAGTTTTTCGGGTGAAGGGCATGCACTGGAGGCTGTCGTGAGGTGGATGGCTGTTGGGTGGGTGTGTGCCTGCGTTTGTGTATCTTCGGGGGGGCGTCACAGACACACTGGGAGAGGACACAGGGGACGTGTGAATGGTAGTGGGGGTGGTGACTGCACTTGACCGGGGTGTGGTGGTGGGTGTGCTGGAGAGGAACGTAGTGGCTGTAGAGGTAGTGCATTCAGGTGTGAGTGTAGATGAGACAGGGAGGCAGGAGGGAGACGAGGAGGAGGGGGACACAGTGGAGGCAGTGGATGTTGGTGTGTCTGCATGTGTGTGATGCTTGTGTGAGTGCCTGTGGGATGTGTGGTGCTTATTCTTGCCTGAGCTTCCCTTGTGTGTTGACATGTGTGCATGCTGGTCTGTAGGTGTGCTTGGTATAGGCTGAGGTACAGGGGATTGGGTCGGGCGGAGGAAGTTGGAGGGGGGTAAGACACAGGGACAATGGCTGCCATCAGTGCTGAGGCCAGAGTCTGAAAAGCTCACTGAAGGGCCGCCTGACCAGAATAAATGCCCTCCAGAAATGCATTGGTTTGTTGCAACTGCCTTTCTACACCCTGGATGGCATTCAAAATGGTAGACTGCCCAACAGTGAGGGACCTGAGGTGGTCAATGGCCTCCTCACTGAGGGCAGCAGGGGTGACTGGGGCAGGGCCTGAGGTGCCTAGGGCGAAGGATATGCCCACCCTCCCGCGCGATCGGGCACGGGGCGAAGGCTGAGGGGCTGCTGGGAGGGCGGTGGTGGAAGGGGTGGTGGCGGTTGTACCTGTAGATGGGGGTGGCACGGATGTTGCCGCCACCACAAGGGAGCTCCCATCAGAGGACGAGTCCGTGCCACTGGTCTCAGCTCCTGTCCCCGCCGTGGAGCTCCCCTCGCCCTCCGTCCCACTGGTGAAGTCGGATTCCGTAGTGTGGCCCTCCATGGCCATGTGGGATGCAGCCCCCTGGTGCTCCGGTGCCATTGCTCCTCCACCTGATGATGCTAATGCACACAAGAACATGGAGGCCACAAAAAGGGAGGGGGGCGACAGAAGAAAGACATGTTGAGTGCATGCATTACCGCTACCGTTGGCGGACACGACAGACACAGAAGCCCTCTGCACTACGCCGGCGCTCTTGGGCTCCACTGTTCAATTCCTGGGAAATGGCCTGCAAGGCTATGGACGACATCTGCACACATAGATGACACAGGGGCATGACTAGGTGTACTTGGCACTCTACAAAGGTGGGGTGGGGTGTCACATGGCCTGCCTTATGGAGGGACCTTGCCTATGGAACTCGCCCTGGCCTAGGGAAACCCACAACCCACCTCTCCCACCCAGACCCCTCCACTGCACGCAAAGTCAGCAGAATGCGAGTGTACTCACCCCCTTGTGGCTGCTGTGATGCCCTCAAGCGCCCATCCAACTCCGGGTACGCCACCACCAGGATCCTGAAGATCAGGGGGGTCATGGTGCGACGGGCACCCCTCCCACGTTGAGAGGCCATCCCCAGCTGAGCCTCCGCCGTCTTCTTGCTCCAGCGGCAAATGTCCTCCCAGCTTTTCCGGCAGTGGGTGCTCCGTCTGTGGTAGACCCCCAGGGTCCGGACGTCCTTGGCGATGGGACGTTAAATATGTTTTTTCTGGTGGGCGCTGACCTACATGATATGTACAGGGGGGGAGAGAAAGTTATTACCAACTGCACCGTCAAAGTGATTGGCCCCCATCCCTACCCTTGCCATGTGGCACATGCACTCACCGTCGTTTCAGGCACGCCACACTCTACCCCCTTCCTTCTTACATCCACCCCTCTCCACACAGGCATAGCCCATACATCATGCTCCCAGTGCACTTACCTATTTGTCTGTAGGACCGTAGAGTAGTGTGTACTGGGGGAGGACCCCATCCACGAGCTTCTCCAACTCCCCCGATGTGAAGGCAGGGGCCCTTTCCCCAGACACTCGAGCAATTGTCTCTTCCAGACCGAGGTCACAGCAGCACTTGCAGTGTAGGTCCTCTCCTGTCGAAGATCAGGTATTGACTATCGAACAGATAGAAAATGGCTGTCACGTACCGTCACCGAAGGCGTACATCGTTATTGGCTCCTGGGACTCATAGGGTCCAATGTTAACCAATGCAACATTGCGCCGCTGTCTTTGACCGCCTACCACAACGGTGTACAACGCCAGCGTAGTTACCTCACATCCCATTGTCCCACTTTAGAAGTCAGGCAGCTGCCATTTCAGGGGCCCAAATGGCTTCATTTTCAACTGCGTCACACATTCCTAGGCCTAGACTCAACACACATAGAGGCCACTTTTTGAGTATAAATGGTGTTCTGTGTAAGCTGTGGGTACATACCTCTGAGTTTTTTGACTCTCTGCTCGCTGTTGTCCTTCATAGGCACTGTCCGCTGGGACATGTGAGGAGATGGCGGCATCTTCCGGTGTACCGACCGTTGGTGGGCTTGTCAACAATGGAGGAAAGACATGTGATAATCACATACAGGCTTGACCTTGCCACAATCCAGGAACTGTGTACCCAGTTGGAGCCAGACCTGATGTCAGCTATCCGCCATCCCACAGGAATCCCCCCTCAAGTGCAAGTTCTGTCAGTGCTCCATTTCCTTGCAAGTGGGTCATTTCAAACAACAGTGGCCATAGCATCAGGGATGTCCCAGCCTATGTTTTCCAATGTGTTGTCCAGAGTGTTGTCTGCCCTGCTGAAACACATGCGGAGCTACATCGTTTTCCCTTAGGTGGAGGATTTGCCTACAGTGAAAGGTGATTTCTATGCCCTGGGACATATCCCCAACATCATAGGTGGGACCCATGTAGCTTTGGTACCCCCCCCCACAGGAGTGAACAGGTGCACAGAAACCAGAAGGGTTATCATTCGATGAATGTACAGATGGTATGTTTGGCAGACCAGTACATCTCCCATGTGAATGCCATGTTCCCTGGCTCAGTGCATGACGCTTACATCCTGCGGAATAGCAGCATCCCTTATGTGATGGGTCAACTCCAGAGGCACCGTGTGTGGCTATTAGGTGAGCACCTGGAAGCTAGTCAGTGGGAATGGTTGTCTGGGTCTGGGGATATCCCTCCAGGTTAGTGTGTGTCTAACAGTTGTCCCTCGCCATTTGCAGGTGACTTTGTTTACCCCAACCTGTCATGGCTACTGACCCCAGTGAGGAATCCCAGAACAAGGGCAGAGCAACGCTACAGTGAGGCCCATGGGCGAACTAGGAGGGTGATCAAGCGGACCTTGGCCTCATGAAGGCCAGGTTCAGGTGCCTCCATATGACAGGTGGCTCCCTATTCTACTCACCATAGAAGGTGTGCCAGATCATCGTGGCCTGCTGTAGGCTTCACAACTTGGCTTTGCAATGACAGGTGCCCTTTCTGCAGGAGGATGGTCCAGATGGCGGTGTTGTTGCAGCTGTGGAACCTGTGGACAGTGAAGACGAGGAAGCAGAGGAAGAAGACATGGACAACAGGGACTCAGTGATCCAGCAATATTTCCAGTGACACACAGGTAAGAATACAAACCTGCCTAGTACATGTATATAAACACTACTACCTCTCTACTGTCTGTCGTTTTCACCCAGTGTATGGTCACTGAGTTGTCACTTTCCCTTACGATTTCACAGATGTGGGTCCCACTGTGTGACATCTGCTTTGATTCCTCATGGACTAGAGCTGTGTGACATAGGTATGTTGCCATTACCAATGAAAAAGCTTTTTTGCCACAGTTATTGCTAATACAGTATTCCGAAATCACAGACAGACTCCAGATTTTGTTGTGCTTTAAGGGTGTTTATTTAAGTGCTCAATATTGGAGGGGGTTGTAAAATGGTGAGGGATGATGGCGGAGGAATGTCCATGGCAGAGTCCAGTCTATTAGTCTCACAGGTGCATTGCCCAAATGGGCATAGGAAGTGGAGCTAGGGCAGTTTCAGGATGGACAGGGTGACAAAGTGGGACTGTAGGATGACTATCAGGGTGGTCTCATTTCTTGGCAGGGGTCTTGGCATAGTTCTCTGTCTTTGTCCTGGATCTCAGGGACCGTTTGCAAGGTGGTTCTCCATCTGCAGGGGGTTGGGTGCTGGTATGGTGGTCCTGTGGCGGTGACTCCTGTCCACTAGCGCCGACTGAGGTGGTGGGCAGTTCATCGTCCAGGCTAGTGTCAGGGGACCCTTGTAGTACCACAATGTCCCTCCTGTTGTTGAGTACTTCCTTCACCACCCCTACGATGGTGCCCAGGGTGGAATTGATGGTTCTGAGTTCCTCCCTGAAGCCCATATATTGTTCCTCTTGCAGGCGCTGGGTCTCCTGAAACTTGGCCAGTACCGTTGCCATCGTCTCCTGGGAGTGGTGGTAGGCTCCCATGATGGAGGAGAGGGCCTCGTGGAGAGTGGGTTCCCTGGGCCTGTCCGCCCCCTGTCGCACAACAGCCCTCCCAGTTCCCCTGTGTTCCTGGGCCTCCGTCCCCTGGACCGTGTGCCCACTACCACTGCCCCCAGGTCCCTGATGTTGTTGGGGTGGTGGGTTAGCCTGGGTTCCCTGTAGTGGTGGACACACTGCTGATTGACGTGTCCTGGGGACGGAGGTATGGGTCCGCTGGGTGGGTGCTGTGCTGGTGTTTCCAGAGGGGGGGGAAGCTCTGTAGTGGCCTGTGACTGGGTGTGGGGAACCGGCTGTCCCGAGGTCCCCGATGCGCCGGGCTGGTCATCTAGATTCAGTTGGACAGAGGTGCTATCATCACTGTGGGCCTCTTCTGTTGGTGGTGTGGACATGTGTGGACCCTCCTGTCCGGTGACGTTGGGTAGGGGTCCTGCAGGGGTATAAAAACAAGATTATTGCATCTGTGTGTGTAATGGTGTGAAATGGGTGGGTGACCATATACCCCAGTGCTAGCAGTCCTGTGTGGGATCTTGTGTGATGATGGTTTAGGGGGTGTATGGGTATGTGCAGTGGGCATGCTTTAGTGATCGGTGTCCATGTTTTGGTGTTGCATGCAGGGCTTGGTGTTAGGATGGGTGGTTTGTGATAGTGGGACATTTGTGAGGAGTAGGAGTGATGGGGTGAGTGTGAGGGTGGGGGTATGTGCTGGCATGCAGGTAAGGAGGTGGATGTAATAGTAAAACTTTGTGTTACCAGAGTCCATTCCTCCACGTACTCCTGCGAGGCCCTCCGGATGCAGAATCGCCAAGACCTGCTCCTCCCATGTTGTTAGTTGTGGGGGAGGAGGTGGGGGTCCGCCGCCAGTCCGCTGAACCGCCAGGTGGTGTCTGGAGACCACAGAACGCACCTTCCCCCGTAGGTCGTTCCACCTCTTCCTGATGTCCTCCCGATTTCTTGGGTGTTGTCCCACTGCGTTGATCCTGTCCACTATTCTTCACCATAGCTCCATCTTCCTTGCAATGGAGGTGTGCTGCACCTGTGATCCGAATAGCTGTGGCTCTACCCGGACGATTTCCTCCACCATGACCCTGAGCTCCTCCTCCGAGAACCTGGGGTGTCTTTCCTGTGCCATGGGGTGGTGTAGGTGATGTGTGGGGTGGTGTCTGGGGTGATAAGTGTGCTGATATGTAGTGGGGTGTTGTGTGAGGTGCGTGGAAGGTATGTGGGTGATGGTGTTGTGTGCCTGTGGATGCTAGTGTTGTTGATGGTGGTGTCTCTCTCTGGCTTTCGTTCATGATTTGTGGTCGTAAGGGTTTGTGGGTGGTGTGGGTGTGTGTTTTATATTGTATTGAGTGTGTGGGAGTGGTGTGTGTATGTGTATCAGGTGTGTGTGTTTCAAATTGCCCAATGTGGCTGTGTTTTGGAGATGTGTGTGTATTTTGAGCGCGGCAGTGTGTACCACCAATGAAATACCGCAGTTGAAAGACCGCCACGTGGCTTCTTGGGTCGTGATAGTGTGGGCGTATTTCTGTTGGCATGACGGTGGAGGTTTTGTTATCGCCAGTTTATCACTGACTTTTGGTGTGGCGGACTTGTGTGGGTGTCTGAATTTTGTCGGATTCCGAACTGTGGGTCAAAATAGCTGTGGCGGAATTCCGCGGTCGCGGTGGTGTGGTGGCGGTCTTCTGCACGGCGGTAAGTGGCTTTTACAGCCAATGTCATAATGAGGGCCCTTGTCTTTCCAGACACATGCATCCGCAGTAGCGGATACATGGTTCAACCTCATCAAATCCCTTAAAAAGTTTTTAGTTTTTCTTCCCCTTGAGGCTTGGAAAACAGCTACGGTGGCACTACTATATTCTAGATTAGATTATTGCAACAGTCTGTCTGCAGATTCAGCTAAGCAAACCATTCCAAAATTACAGGCGGTCTAACATGCAGCAGCTGGATTGGTCTTGAACCTTCCTCGCCGCTCGTCAGCATCTGATGCCAAAAAAGCCTTACACTGGCTGCCTATTCATAAAATAATCTTGTTTAAAATCCTCCTTTTAATGTTCAGAGCTTACAGTATCTTGGGACCAAAATATCTAATCACAAGAGTCATTCATTACACCACCTCCCATCTGCTCAGGTCCTCATCAGTGCATTTAATCAAGATTTTGACCTTCAGACTTAAATCAATGGGAGGAATGTTTTTTGTGGTCCTGGGAGCAAAGGCCTGGAACAGACTCCCTATGGCGCTGCAATCTCTCTGTTCGAAAGAGAACTTCCGAAAGCAATTGAAAACTTGGATCTTTGGAATTCCAAACACAGTGTGTTATTATTTAGTTCTGTAAGTTAAAGATCCTCCTGTGGTTTCTAGCGTTCATCTCTTTTCCGCAGGGCCAGTATGCTTCTTGAGGAGTGACAGTGTGCCTTATAAAATTATATCATTCACTCATTCATTCTTTTAAACTCCAACCTATGTACTGAGTGTAACCTTGTTTCTAGTATGCCTTGAGAGTGTCCCTAACTATAATCCATGTATCAAGTGTTACCTTAGGAGTGCCAGTAACTCTAATCTATGTTCTGAGTTTACCCCAGGAATGTCAGAGGCTCCAATCAGTATTTCAAGTTTTTTCTTGAGAGTCAATGAAGATTCTCGGCAAAGAATCTGGCTGTTCTGCTCTTAAGCCGTGATTTTGAAGAAACCTGCAAGTGTTGGTTATTGAAGCAGTACATTGTAAATTATGTAGAGGCTTGCTAGTGTATTGATGGTAATGTCCTCTTCTTGTTGTTCTCAGTGTATTGTATCTTCACAAAACCAGAGATGGTAGACTCGCAAACTTCCACTTTCACATATCCAAAATGTTTCAGGGGCAATGCATCCTGTTAAGCAGAGTAGTACAGTCGCTGAGCAGTACTGCAAGATTCTTTTTCTTATTTTGTCCCTACCCCACCTTCCCCCCTTCCTCTTTGGGTTGGTGCAGGATCTAGGAGTACCATCCCTTGATCTTACATCATCCTGAGAGGGGTTGGAGGTCCAGCATTGGCTCCAGTGTCTTCTCCATGGTTGAGACCAGGTGAGTAAGTGGCAGTTTGTGATTTGCACCTTGCGCATGACATCCATGCATTTAAATAGGGTCACGCTCCACTCAGGATATTTTTCACAGTATACACTGGTGTAGATTAAAAAGGCCGCTGTCTAGTTCTCTAGTTGCTCCCTTGTGCATTTTGCCAATTCATGTTCTGCCTCTTTGGACTCTTCCTCTAGCCTCAATTCTATGTGTAAGAACTTAAACATTTCCACATACTCCCCTTTCAAAATCTTTTCTTTGGTAGACAACATAAGATGCGTTCCCAATGGTTTGGTCAACCCCATATGAGAGAGTTTCTTTATCTTTAGTTCCTTGCTTTCCTTGCCCTCTGACCCTTCTGCTTCCCCTTCTCCCCTTGTTTTTTACCTGCAGCCATTCCCGTGGCAATGGCTCTCGTGATCGTCTGCTGTCCTGCTGACTTCCCACCCTTGTACATGTCTCACTTTCTGTGTTATCAGCTTCTTTCTTTTTTGCACCATCATTGCCTTTTACATCTGCCTCCATTCCTACCCCTGTATTTTTCGCACACCTGCCCTTTTGTAGCACAGTAACATCCTCCCCCCATCCGCACCAAGCATCCACCCCAGTTGACACCATTACCAGGACCTTCCCTACATTCTCACCTGGCGTTAAGGCCAGTGCTCACTCTGAACCATGCTGCCTTGCCAGGGAAAATCTCTCATCAGCCAACCTGGTGTCAGTGAATCATGTAGTATCATGGGCATGGCCTGTAAAACACTAGTCATACACTGATTAACATGATCCCCCTGCAGATCGCCCCGCACCTTGCTGCCACCACCTCTGTTCCGTGTCACCTGGCACATCGTGGTCCACAATCTCTCCCTCCTTGAGACTGTCCTTCTCATAATCCAATTCCATGCAATCCACTAATTCATCTCTCTATTCATTGTGTTTTGCCACCACCACCTCATGTGGGGTAACCATCTACCATCCCCTGGGGGGCCATACCAAGCCCTCCGATATACTCCTTTGCTGCAGGCCATTGTGACCCGCATGTCCTGTCCATCCGATGATGCTCTGAGCTTGTCCTTCATCTGCCTTGCCAAGGCATCACCTGACCTTCTTAAGTCAGCTAAGGCTGGGTCTAGTGACCCTTTCCGGCTGGCCGCTCTGCGCCATGCCTTCCCTTCACCTCGAGGTGGAGGAGCTAAGTCTGCTGTCTGCCAAAGTCCTGGAACCTGTAAAAAGAAGTACAGGTCCGGTGTCCACAGCCCCTAACCTCCTACAATCTCAGCCTCACTACCCAACTCCTCAGCCCCATGCACGTATATGCCAGCATTTGCTCTGTCCTGAAAACCCCCTTTCATCCTGATATTCAAGTGCTGGAGGCACCTGCTAGCACTAGCCCTGTTGACCTCTGACCCCCTAGAGTGCTGTATTCCCTGTGCCTGCACTATCCTTTTCACCTGGTCCCTCTGAGTACACCAGTTGGTGTCTGCTCCTGACTTCACTGACCTCTTCCTCTTATCCCTCATCCTCGCTCCATTCCAGCATTCCAGCATTGCGGCCACCAGTGCTGATGGTGGACCCCTTTTCTTTGATTTATGAGCGTCCAACAGCAATAACCTCTCCTGACCCCTTTAATCCCCTGCCGCTTTCCTTCCCTGAATGTTCCAGTTTACAAAGGGACATCCCTCTTGGCCAATTGAGGCATGCCGCCGAGTAGTCTGAGGCTTCACAGTACGTACTCTGTCATGATATTACTGAGGGCTGTGATCATGCCAGGTAACTTAATCGAAAATAAGCTTAACAACCTTCCTGATGATTATAGTGAAGATGATGATAACTGTAAAGATGATAATGAGAAAAGGCATAGTCTGGCTCGCTTTGAACACCCTGACGTACTTGAATGTTTCATGGCTGCTCCCTCCGAAATGCCTACATCTCCTAATAATAAAGATTTGTATCCATCGGTATGACTGTAATTTGAACATCCTTAGAAGACTAGGCTCATTTATTTCACTCTTGCACTTTTTACCCCTGTGTTCATGTTCCCTTGAGACGAAGGAACCTATTAGTTCCATTCAGCCCGATTTTACAACACAATTTTCTATTTTTATTGTGAAAGGAAATCGCTTAATTTTTAGGGTGCATTGAGATTGCAAGAATGCTGCGCTGTATGCAAAGGTCTAGCAGGAGGGAGCTACTGATGCAGCCAAACATTTTTCAGCCTGCTTTGTCATTCCATCTCTTCAGTGCTTTTATTGTACTAGAACAACCCTATTTAGTACATTGTTCAACTTTTCCCTCCCTGCTGAGTCCCCTCCAGACCTTTGACCATTTCCCCTCCTGCTTTGCTGCATTAGTTTTTTTGGCCTTATGACTCTACATAGTTTACTACTGCTAACCAGTGCTGAAGTGCTTGCCCTCTCTCACCCAAACATAGTAAATTTGGCATACATCCGATTGGCATATTTCATTTACTTCTATGTCCCTAGTAAAGTGGTATTCCATGTACCAAGGGCTGGTAAATTAAATGCTACTGGTGGGCGTGTACCACTTAATTTGCCACCCACTGAGGTAGCCATTTTAAAACATGTCTCAGGCCTGTCATTGTAGCCTTTGTCTACAGTTTTAAATTGCCATCTCTATCTGCCACAAATAAATCTTTTATCAGGCCTAAATCTTCCTTTGTAATACATATCAGTCACACCTAGAGTAGGCCCTTAACAGCCCATAGGGTGTAGTGCATTGTATTTAAAAAAGTGGGTATGTAATTTTAAGTTTTAAAGCCCACTAAGCAGGACCTTTGGTATTTACTATGTGATTTTGAGGTAGCACGCTGGTCCAGTGCCTTGGACTTCTAGTATTAGCAGGAGTGTTTTGAGCCTTTTCCCTCGTCCTGATAGGCATTTATGGCTTTTATGAACACCTGTGGGGCGCTTGGTGCTTAATGTGCATTCAAAAAGCTAGAAAAATACAACACCCCTGTGCTCTTTGAGAAGCACCTGGTATAGATCATTATATATCGCTGGTGGCACACAGAAACATCTAAAGACCATTTTGACCTGGCAGGACTAGTAAGAAATAACTTTTTGTGGAATTACGTTGTGTATTAGAGATTGTCTCGATATTAGTATTTTCAGCCCTATGCAAGGGTTCATCTTTTTTAGTTTGCAATTTTGGAGACACACTGAACAATTTCTGGTTCTTATTGAGTCAAGCTATTAGTTGTATGGTATATTTTTGTTTATAGATCCTGTTGAAGATAGGACCGTAATCTCCCTTGCTGGACATTTTAACAACATGCTGTGTATTTGTCACATGCCCTGACGAAGGTGGGTGACCAGCTGGTCACGTGGCACTGAAATGGGCGTCGGCACGACTTTGGGCTGGGCACTACATTCTTCTTCCTGTGGACCCCGACATTATAAATTGTGATATTTTATCTTAGAATTGATGGAAATAGATGCTGACCAATATAAGGATGCAACAAGAATATTGAAACAAACTCTTTGGAACCTAACAATGTTGTTATTTTGAGACAGAAAAAAAAGAAAAAGTTGAAATATTGTGATTAAGATTATGCATTCTGTCTGTTTATATGAGCCTTGTATATCTGGTGGAGGTAAGAATAAAAGGGGAGGTCCTCAAAAGTAGAATGGTCTTGCCAACATTAATCTATAGGTTTTATTTGGTGATCTATATGTGAAAGTGGTGTGAATGGTATGTTTTATGTTTGTATCCATTAGGGAGTATGACATTTATGTCCTACAGTCCAATAAGAGGTTTTATACGAAATATAATCATGAATAAAAACAATTAAAATAATAATTTTTAAACACTGTTATATGACCAATGCTTGATTTGCCTTTATCTACAATTTTGAAGGACTTCAGTAGTGTGGGACCAATTTTTGGAGGTGGGTTGTTTTTCTTGTTCTGAATATAGTCCCTGTCCGCTCCTGCATTCTTATTTTCTCAGGGACCCTTTTCTTGATATTGATAATACAAATACGTCACACCTAGAGTAGGCCCTAAACAGTCCATAGGGCAGAGTGCATTGTATTTAAAAAGGCGAGTATGTAAATTTAAGGTTTACATGTCAACTAAGCAGGACCTTTGGCATGTACTATCTGATTTTGAGGTAGCACGCTGGTGGAAGACTTCCACGGGGGACCAAGAGGGTGATGGCCCTGAGAAGGATGATGAGGAGAATCCGGGAAGGGACTTGGCAATGGTTGCAGGGTAGTGAGGAGGACCCACAGAAATAGAGTCCCCTACTGTGTCTCGTACAGGAAGCAGTGTATCCTCCCACACCCTGTCTCCTGGATAGTTGAAGGACAGACTAGCTCAGGGGGGACCTAAAGCTGCAGCTAGCCAAACTGGTTGCTGAAGAGTGAAAATCTGAGGCAAAAAAGGCTTAGCAAAGGAGAAGGTTGAGGCCGGAATGACCTAAGCAAAAAAAGAATGTTGTGGGCTCCTGAACTGAGTCTAAAAGAGCTGAACGTGAAGGCCAAACAACTGTCGGAGTCCAGCAGAAATGGTGTCAATGACAGCTCAGTGTGCAATAAAGATTGAGAAGTCCACATACCCAAAGACCTGGTGCCTAGGTTTGTGGTGACATTAATAGGTGGTTCGCAGACTATTAGGTAGCCCTTAAAATACAGAGGGGCATATTTATAGGCTCCACTTTGTGCCACACAAATGTTATTTATTCTGACGTTAATGTGGCCCAACGTGGACAAAGTCCCCACCCTGTAACCCTTTGCGCTATATTATGCCTGCACCGCGCATAATGTATGCAAAGGGGGCATTCCCCCATTAGGGGAGCTGGAAAAATTGCGTAACAGCACTTATAACGCCTGCTCAAGAGCAGGTGTTAAAAAGGGGCTTCCATTTTTTAGAATGGGCCCCTATGTCCTCTGCAGGAGTAGCGCCAATATTTTGGCACTGCTCCTGCAGAGTACATCAATAGAACTCTACTGCCCTCTACCCGCGCAATGGTGCTCCGTATTTTAAATACAGCGCACACATGGTGGCGGTAGAGGGGTGCTAAGGGGCACTGGGAAAGTGGACACTTTCCATAAATCTGCCCCATAGTGTCCACAAGGAGATTTGGGGGGCCAGTTTTTGGAAGCACATGCCAATGATAAGGAGGTATACCCAACTGGCTTAAGCGCTGGCTGACCAGACTTCCTACACCCCTACAGAAGCAGCCCTTATCACTATGCTTAGTTTCACCCAAGAGGGATACCGTTTAAGGTTTAGCATCAGTCACAAACTGACTTACCAGTCTTGGGTAGAATTCCTGAATTCTCCAGTAAATCACTGAGTGCTTGGATGAAGGGCAGCCAAATGAGTAGCTATGAATGACTCTCTGCTCTAATTTTGAGAGAGTACTTGCTCAGCAACTGTTTCAAAGAGTTGCGCCATCACCTGGTCGAAGGCAAACTCACTGATACCATAGAGGTACAAAGGAGGCAGACCTCTTGGTTAATGTCAGATTATCTGGGAGTATACCTGAGAGTGATCCTCAAAAGGGTCATTCAGGTTCCTCCTAACAGAGTGAAGGGGAGGTAAACAATGACAAAGACAGGTCCCAGAACAATGTGAGAGGGAAAAGGTTCCCATGCCCCTTCCAAGAATAGGAGAGGGAGTCTGGTGAACCATGACCCAGGGCACCACTTCCATATCTAGGCCTTTGAGTGCTCCCAGGTGAGGCACAAGCAAGGGGACTTGGTCTGTAACAAAAAAACACTCACTGGTGTGAGCTCCAGATGAGTAGGTAGTCCCCAGGTACCCATTGAACATATTCTGGGTACTGAAGTACACCAGTGTCCAGGGAGCTGTAAGGGGGGGCCACAAAGGGCATCTTAAAATTTCAGTTTTCTGGAGGGGTACCACTCCCAAGTGAGGGTATTGAGGCCCAAATGGAGGGGGAGAGGAAGGAAGGACTCACCTGTGTCACCTATTAACCCTCAGGGTACAGACCCTGAGCAGAGTGGCCAGTCTCAGTATACCAGTTGTAGACTGCTCAGAAAGAGAGTTGAAGTAGGGTGCCTAACATCCGGGGTTGTTGCCTCCGCACTGAGAACCATCATAGAACCCTGCATGACCCGGGGCTTGGCTTTTGACACTGACAGCTATCAGGGACTTTTGTTGGTTGCTGTCCTTATGGGCAGAGATTACCTTTGGTTGGAGATAGAAGGCGGAATGGGCCATATCAAGTTGTTGCCCATGGAGTTACTATCTTCAAACTGGGATGCATCTGTGAACAAGTTAATGTTAGGTTCTTCACAGGTGGGGTCCACAGATGAAGAGAAAGATTCCCCATGGCTCATTCCAGTGGCTCAGGGGAGTAGTAACAGAGGTGTCCAACTACATTTTAGAGGGGTAAAGAACGACAAGTGCCACTGCACAAGTAGGCTTTTGTCCACGTTCTACAGTCTGAGCAGGGAAGCCCATCAAGGTCTTGATTATTCTATCCTGGCTTTTGTCTAAAGGGGGACATGTTACTTTGCCCTCTCTGCAAGGTCAGCTCAAAATATTTTGCCTTCTCCCCTCCTGTTTTACTCAATTTGTTTTTGTTGGCATTGTGACTCTGCACAATTCACTAGTGATAACCAGTGCTAATGACCTTGTGCTCTCACGTCTAAACATGATAAAATTGGCTTACACTCAAGTGGAATATTCAATTTACTTGTAAGACCCTAATAAAGTGGTATACCATGTACCCATGCCTGGTAAATTAAATGTTACTAGTGGGCCTGCAGCACGTAATGTAACACCCACTTAAGCCCTTTCAAAACCTGCCTCAGGCCTGCCATTTCAGGCTGGGCGGGCAGTTTTAAACTGTTTTTTTGACCTGGCGAAATAAACCTTTTACAAGGCATAAACATTCCTTTTTAACGCATTTAAGTCATTCCTAGACTGAGCCCTGAATAGCCTACAGGGCAGAATGCAGTGTATTTAAAAAGTTGGACATGTACATTTAAGTTTTACATGCCCTGATAGTGAAAAACCCTCAAATCTGTTTTACACTATTGCAAGGCCTACGCCTTCCATAAGGTAACATTGAGTTATTTTAAGACATTTAATAAATGATGACCTTTGTTTGGGAGCAGGTAGGAATTTCATGTTTGATATCTTGGGAATTGTAATTTGAAACCCTCTTGAATAGTAAAGTTGGATTTCAAGTGACAATCCTGAAAATGACACTTTTATAAAGTTGCCATTTTCTTGTCCTAAGTTTTTGGTGCCTGCAGCCCGCATCCTAGGTCACATGACTAGGTGTAGTTGGCAATTGGCTTTTGTGGGTTCCTCCCAGACAGTATAAAAAAAAGGGTCGGGGGGTTGGAAGGATGGGCTATCCTGACGTCATGAGAGGGACAAAGCTGGCATCTGTCACACTTGCACTTCAAAGGACAGTGCTAAGGTCACACATAAAGAACTTCACAATAGCCTATTGTGCTCGCAGATAGTCTGGAAACAGCACAGGGAAACAGAAAATTCCAGACACTTCTATAAGGGAAAAGCTCCAGAATCTTTCCCCACTTCAAAGGGGTGTCAGTTATAAAAATAGGGCCCTCACACCCTTTTTTCATTGCACTCCTGGACCAGTGAACACTACAGAAAAAGGGCAGCCCTGCTTCCAGAGGAAGTGTGTTGCTGCTGGAGGCATGCCCTGCTGTCTGTGAAGGAAGAGTGGACCTGCTCCTTTTAGCCAAGGCTACCTAAGTGAACGCAAGGGGTAGTTAGCTGGCCTCCTTTTCTGAGCTACAGTGACACAACAAGTTCCAGAGGACAGGCTGATCTGGGCTCTCTGTCTTGCTGCCCAAGCCGACCGCCAATGTGAAGCTCTGGTAAACCTGACTCTTCATGCTACAGCAACCACCAGTAAAGACCAACAATACCAGATCTGCTCTACACATGGCAGCATCGAGAGCCCACAGTGATTGCAAAAATTAAGCTCCAGCAATGACCGTCTGCAGTGCCTGACAGGATCTTTGTACTACATTCATTTTTTTTTGAAGCAAACTTTATTGGATTTTACAACTGATCTTCCTTGCATGCTATCCATTTTAATAAAACAGATACATTTGCTTGTTACATCGTTCTACTATGCAGAGGTAGTGAAAGTAATGCCTCTGCAGCAACAACAACTTCATCAACTTCCCACTGCTCCATGAGTTGCTGTGTCATCATATCCGTATGGACATGTCATACAGTGTCCTTCATTACCAGGAATTAAGGAGTTACAATAGGAACCTGTTGCCCTCCTTAGTGAAGGGGTGCCAAGAAAAGTGATGAAACTATTTTTCTAGTGATTGGGCATCAGGACCTTGTTTGTGGCCCGTTCAGGTATACATACTAGTGAAACTACAGTCGAACTGGGCTCTGGGTCCTTGAGTCCTTCCACTAGTGCTACCCAGGCATGGGCAACATCCAGTGGGCCAATCCCTCGTCTAGCCTCCCTCACCACCTCTCTACCCTCACAGTCCACCCATTTTTCCAATCTCCCTGCGCATTGCAGACAACCGGGTTGCCTGAGGGACTTCCAGTTCCTCGTAATCTCCCTTTTAGCCAATATGAAAGCCAGGTCTTGAAATTTAGTCATGGCCTTAGTTTTGGAGGTGTGGGTGAACCAGCCCAGGAGACAGTGGCTGGAGGTGCAGGGAATCCCCTTTTCTATGACTGATGTAATTGTTCTCGTAACCTCCTGCCAGTACGGACAGGACCAGAGCATATGTAAGAAATCTGCCCTGCTCTCCCTACCCCTCGGGCAGGCTGCAGGAAATAGACCTCGAAGTCAGGTACCGTCAGGCCCCCTGCCATCATCGGGCATTTTAAGGTGGACAGTGCCACCCTCCAGAGACCCGATCCCCAGATGAATGCTCCAGCCCTTCCGGAGGATGACTATCTGAAGTGGTCGGGAAACGTTTACTCACAGACCCGACAAGGAGCCAAAATGCTCTAACATGGATACAGATCTGATTAGATCTCCACGCATGTCCTGCAAGAAGACCAGTAAGTCGTCTGCATATAAGGCTATCCTAAGCCATTGTCCTCAGATGTGCACAGAGAATCCCTCCAGTTAGTCAAATCAGGGGAATACATGTGTGGGGCGGAACACATGTGGGTAAAAGACAAAAAGAACAAAAAGCCAAAAATAGTTTGGAAAAAGGTAATCTTGAGCAACAGACTATTAACTAAGATGGCCAAAAGAGCTTGATTAAGAGTCTTCTGCAGGGGATAGGAAGAAAATCTCTAAGTCTCAGCGGGGCATCTCAAAGGGGCAAAGGCAGAGAGAGGAACATACCTCTACAAGCAGCTCAGCATTCAGGATTCTTCATCAGCATCTAAGAGGGGATCTCGCCAGAGAAAAATGTGACCCAAGTCCAACTGGCCAATGACATATCAAAGATTGTATGACAATTTTATTCGTTCAGGGCAACAGTTCATTTTGCATTGATGGGGCATCATCTAATAGAACTCGATCACTCAACTCCAAGTCGAAACATTAGCACATCCTCCCAGGCCTGTCATGGGAACATCATCCATCCATGTAGCTCCACAAGTTTGAAGCAATTGTATATAATGTCAGTCCACAGTTCAGGATGTTCTACATTCCAAGGACACTGTTCAACTTTCTCTCTATGTCTAAAACAATAGGGATCTATTACCAAAGCCAGTCTTCTCATGGAAACCAAATCTGAAAGAAACTTCATATTATGAAAATGACTTTGCATTTTCTGCAAAATCACGGGAAACAGGGCCCAGCAGGCCTCACTTAAGCTAATACAAGTGAGTTAATGCAGCACATTATCACATAAAATAAAACACATTTTAATACACAAACTGGTAATTCTTCATTAATAATTCTCTGTGAGCATTCAGATTGCTATAACTTTAAACAAAATAACTCTGTTAATACATTTCAGGCAGTATAAAGTAGAACTGCATTTCTTTATTTTTGCACATGTATTTAAATGATTAATCATTAGAAATTCAATATCACTTCAATACATACTGTTAGTCTAAAGTCTAAATTACATCATAATATCAATTTAATTCTTCAAACATTTATTTACCCTAAATACCACCAGGGTTTCTAACATTTGTCTAAATGAATGTACTTCTGAAATTACTTCTCAGTACATCCCTCTACAAACAAACTATTAGTATTTTGATTAACACAATACATAAAGTCTCATGTATGGGTGATTTCTGGGACGTGAGGGACATCACTAATGTCTCAGCAACATTAGTAACATATAGAAGCAGCAACCCAGCCTTGTATTATTCTGTGTTGAGTTGTTGTATGTGAAGTCTTGGATAACCTGAATTGCAGACAATTACTTCTAGGCATCCCGCAGAAGTTTGTCATTGTTTTCATTCTCCCAGAAGAAGTCACTTCCCGTTCCAGAATTAGCTACGATAACAATATTTTTAGAGACCACATACACACATTATAGGTAGTGGTGGAAAGTAGGGTGATTAAGTCAGATCCTGGTCCCTGCAGCAATTTAAGTGTCAGATCCAAGATCCAGCTGACCTGTGGAAATATACGGAGTTCGTCCTGATGTCATTTTCTGACACCAGGACACAATTCAGCAACACCTGCATGTTGTCTGCATTCTGTTTTGTGCAGCAACCTGCAGCTAGCAAGGGGGACTTTCTTATTCATACTTAAAGCTGGACACAAACAAAAGCCTGAGTTAAAGGGTAATCAACTTTCCTTTTATTGAAGCATCATCCTGGCTAAGAACCTTCCTGGGTGCAGTGGAAGAAAACAAAAGCTCAGAGCTTCTTATCACTCCACAAGTACTTCAGAGAAACTATTGGAGGTAGGTGTTTAACTTTGGTAAGCATCATTTGTAAGAGATGTCCATGCACTGTAAGAATGCAAGATTAATCTATATGTGTAATTAAACTAATAATGATTAAAATGGCACCTACTTGTTTATTGTTATGAATCTCTTTTATAGAGCTAATCATTCAAGTGTTTGGTGTTAGAGCACTTTTAGTCACAAACAGAGACACAATAAATCGTGGAAATGTGTAAATCAATGTACAGGAAATTGAACTTATGAGGTATAGGAATCACATATCAACCATACTTGTTGAAATTGTATTTTAAGAGTGAACAGTCGGAAAAAACACAGAGTCAGAATATAAAATGTAACAGCGTGATTGGGGCTAAACAGACAAAAAAGACTTAGGGGGTTATTCTAACTTTGGAGGAGGTGTTAATCCGTCCCAAAAGTGACGGAAAAGTGACGGATTTACCACCAGCCGTATTACGAGTCCATTATATCCTATGGAACTCGTAATACGGCTGGTGGTATATCCGTCACTTTACCGTCACTTTTGGGACGGATTAACACTCCTCCAAAGTTAGAATAACCCCCTTAATTCCCAGAGGAGCCTTTCTTTGCAATCTTAGAATACCAACAGCTGGAGAAAAAAAAACAATACGGATCTATACCCATGACTTATAGTTTGCATGTAGCTACTTGATGCCGATAAATAGATCACTGTTCTACATTAGCAGGACTGCAAATTATGAACTTGAAGTTACAAGATGATCTCTGTGTCAAAAGCAGTGGCCCACTTATCTATCTACATAAAATACAAATCTGTGGTTTGCATGTTACGCCTTGTGCTTTGCCGTAGGCACATTAACCCTCTATGCTACTTTAAGAGTCAAAACTGTGATTGGACAAAGCAGAACTCTCCCAAAATTGCATCACCCACGGGAGTAATCTTATTGCTTTATCCCATCAAAATTGCTGGGCACACACAAACATATCTGCAGCAGGAGTCTTGACCTGGTAAGATATTTATTTTGAAATTGTGACAAAGTACATAAGAAAAGATTTGCTCCTTGTTGCCAATTTCTTTGCAGCAGAATTTTTTAAAATAAACGTATAAGTTGACTATTAGGCTTTTCAAGCTCCAACCCTGATGACTCCTTCCTCTTTCATTTATCACACCCAGACCTCCAATTTCTGGGTTCCCAGAGCAAATTGTTTCCAGTTTCTTCCCTGATAATAGATGATGTGACATTAAGGTCAATTTACAAGTCCAGACTGAGGCCATGCTACTCTCCTTTGTGCCTTCACCAGGGACTGAGAAGGGCACATCTTAAGGCTCACTGCTACTCATGTCCAGCATCGATGTCCAGACACTTGTGGGCGAACACCTATACTTTCAGATCCAGACTAATCCAAACACCAAACACCACACTCTGCGGCACCCTCATCTACAGACCCCCCGATCCCTGCCACTCTTTAGCGAAGCCCTGGCCAACTTCATGGCTCCCCAAGCCCTCACCTCAACGGACAACATACCCCTCAGCGATCTCAACTTCCACCTCGACAACCACAGCTACCTGAACACCTCAACCCTCATGGACAACCTTGCCAACCTCGGGCTCAAGCAACTGGTCAACCTCCCCAAGCACTCAGCAGGACATACCTTCGAACCTGTCTTCTCTGCCGGAAACCACATCTCCTTATCGCACACCTTTGAACTCCACTGGATGGATCACCACTGCGTCCACTTCTCCTTCACCAAGACAATCGAATGGCACCATGCCTACTGCCAAGCAAAACACAAACGCTGTGGGATAGCGTAACTGGATGGACGGAATGCAGAACCAATCAAACATTCACCCCCAGTCACAGATCTGGGTTTAATCCATCCATTATTTTGCTCACCATGCCACTCCAGTTTGAACCCAGCCTTATGCAAATCAGTCTTGACCCTGTTCCACATGGGAACAGTCCAGCCCGAACTGCCAGGCCAGGTTCTCCCTGGACCAGAAACAAGCATCCTGGGACCGGTTTCGGGGTTTCACCCCTCATCAGCCAGGCTAGCTTGAATCCAGTGGCACAGTGAGCCCGGGACCCACGTCTGGGCATACCCGGCACACTTAGGGCGGCAAAAGCAAAGCAAAACACAAACGCTGTGGGATAGCGTAACTGGATGGACGGAATGCAGAACCAATCAAACTTTCACCCCCAGTCACAGATCTGGGTTTAATCCATCCATTATTTTGCTCACCATGCCACCCCAGTTTGGACCCAGCCATATGCAAATCAGTCTTGACCCTGTTCCACATGGGAACAGTCCAGCCCGAACTGCCAGGCCAGGTTCTCCCTGGACCGGAAACAAGCATCCTGGGACCGGTTTCGGGGTTTCACCCCTCATCAGCCAGGCTAGCTTGAATCCAGTGGCACAGTGAGCCCGGGACCCACGTCTGGGCATACCCGGCGCACTTAGGGCGGCAAAAGCAAAGCAAAACACAAACGCTGTGGGATAGCGTAACTGGATGGACGGAATGCAGAACCAATCAAACATTCACCCCCAGTCACAGATCTGGGTTTAATCCATCCATTATTTTGCTCACCATGCCACCCCAGGCAGGAATTGGACCAAGGTCACCGAAGCCCAGCTCACCATCGCTCTCCACCACTCTCCACCACCAGACACCACATATGCCAACGCCTCAGCCCACAACCTCCACCGATGGATCACCGACTGCGCCAACACCCTAGACTCCTAAGGAAACCCGCCAGCAATCAACACCAATGGAGACCCAGCTGGTTCTCGCCCGACCTCCAAGAATCCAAGAGCTCATGCGGGGGACTCGCGAGAAAGCAATAACAGCCCAACAGACCACAAAGCCTTCAAAGACGCTGTCACATCACACCACCAGCTCATCAGATCAGCTACAGAAATGCAATTCAGGGGTAACTCATCTCATTGCACCCGAACTGTGCTGCATCAACAACTGCTCCATAGAGATGCCACTTTCCTGGACGTCTGGGAACATGGGGCAATAAACCCCCTACTGGAGAAGCCCTCCGCAGACCCAACGGAACGAAAAAACTACAGACCTATCTCAATGCTCCCTTTTCCAGCCACGGTAATGGAAAAAGCGATCAGCGCACAGCTTACCGACTTCATCGAGTCCAACCACATCCTCGACCCCTCCCAATCTGGGTTCAGGAGCAACCACAGCACCTAAGCCACACTCCTAATTGCCACGGATTACATCTGCACTCCACTGAAACAGCAGCCCCAATCCTCCTCAACCTTTCTCCTGCCTTTGACATTGTCTCCCACACTACCTTGTGGGCCAGACTACACGATGCTGGCATGCGAAGCAAAGCGCTGGAGTGGATCCGTTCCTTCTTTACCTGCTGAATCCAGAGAGTCGGGCTCCCACCTTTCACCTCGAAGCCTACAGAAACCAGATGCAACGTTCCCCAGGGCTCTTCCCTGCGCCCGCCATCTTTAACGTCTACATGACCCCGCTTGCCGAGATCATCAGACACCACAGGCTCAACCGATGACACACAGCTCATTCTCTGTCTCGCTGACGAACCATTAACAGCCAAAAAGAACTTTCACAACGGAATGAAGGCAGTCACTAACTGGATGAGAGACACTGCCTCAAGCTCAACTCAGACAAGACTGAGATCCTCATCCTGGACACCGCCAATACTGCCTGGGATGACTCCTGGTGCCCAAGTGCCTTTGGAACTGTCCCATCTCCTACAGACCACGAACACAACCTCGGCATCATTTTGAACTTGTCACTGTCCATGGCCAGCCAAGTCAACGCTGCAGCATCCTCATGCTTCGACACTCTCCACCTGCTTCAGAAGATCTTCAAGTGGATACCCATCGACACAAGAAGGACAGTCACCCAGGCACTCGTCAGCAGTAAACTCGACTATGGCAACACACTCTATGCCTGAATCAACAAGAAACTCCAAACTAGACTCCAGAGAATACAAACCGCTGTGGCCAGACTGATCCTGGACACCCCAGCCACAGCCACATCTCCACCCACCTGAGAGAACTGCACTGGCTCCCCATCAACAAACACATCACTTTCAAGCTCCGGACACATGCGTGCAAGGCCCTTCACAACATCGGACCTGCCTACCTCAACCACCGCCTCTCCTTCTACACACCCTCCAGGCAACTCCGCTCTGCTCAACTGGCCCTCACCACCATCCTCTGCATCCAGAAGAACGCAGCTAGAGGCAGACCCTCCTCCTACCTCACCGCACGCACCTGGAATACGATGCCGCTCCACCTCAGGGCAGTCCCCCTCCCTGGCTCAGTTCAGGAGGGACCTCAAGACTTGGCTCTTCGACTGACCAGCGTCACTCAGCTAGCGCCCTGATACCCCCGGTGATAAATTGCGCTTTTAAATGCTGATTGATTGACTAATTGAAGGCTTCCCAGAGTTGGTAGGTAGTGCTGTTAAGAAAATATATCAGAAATACCAGACAGATTAGGGATTTTGTGAGCCAGAGGATGACTCAGCGTGTCAGAGGTATATGTATGCTAGCTGAAGCCACAAAAGGCCTTTCAATGTTCCAAGCCACAAAAGAGTAACACCATGTTATGCGAGAACACTTTACCTACAAGAATACACATGCTACACTTATTAAGATTGTCTTGTGTCAAGGATGAATTCTTAATGTTAGGAGCAGATGTTGACCCAGGCACTGTGAAACTTATTGCCCAACCGTTTTAGCAGAAACTGTGAACTATTCTGCTTTCATCTTATGACCTTTTGTGCTACAGGTCTAAACTTGTTAAAGTGACAGCAGAGTTTGAATAAGGGGTATCTAAAATAATAGGTGAAGTTTAGGTCGACTGGTTTCTTTGGAGCTACAAATACTATTTTTGAGAACAATCATCTCATTCTTGTCATGACCCAAAGCACTTTTTAGGGAATGAAGAACATGTTCCATTTCACTGCTACAACCGGTTGATTTAACCGTATTTTTGTATGGACGTGCATTGAATTAAATTTCTTTAATATGATAGGCGAGAAAACATACTTGTTAGTAATTTAGCTCTAGCATTCTTGTAAATGCAGTACAACCTTCACTGTTGTGCATCCACAGATCGTAAAAGTATGACTTGGTATTATTACAGTGTGAAGCCTGCATTCAGCGATCTAACCCAGGGGTCTTCAACGTTTCTGTAAAAAAAAAAAGCTACTTATGTACAACCAATATCAACTCGAGTTACACTGGCCAGTTCTACACGATCATCAAGATCTGCAGAGAATCAGCAATATAGTTGTGTTGTAATGTAGACGCCATTTTACTTGAGTTTTCAGTAATTTGTTAAAGGTTTCTGAATCCAGCAAACTATGTTTAAGTACAGTATTTGTGGCCCTGGGTCATGAGAAGCCACATTTATCACCTTGATTAACTGCTTCAAATATCTTTTAGACTCTCTATGCTGATGCTCAAAATATAACTTGGTACTGTGCATATTATTAAGTCTAAAGATACGAATTCATTTTTGAGTTGCAATGATTTTCTTTTTTGTCTATAATTGCATCATAAAATAATATTAATTCAAAAGTCATGCTCCAAGTACCTTGCAACACAACATCGAACACATGATCATTGTTTAGGACGTGATTAGTTGATAACTTGTATATTAACTCTCTGATTTGTACTAAATGTAGCAGTATTTGTTTGGTGGGAACTTTGCTGATAACCAACTAGGTGGGAGAGTCCCTCTACTTATGCGAGGCCTACTCATTCTTCTCATCAGGCTCCACTCTATCTTAATAAAAAAAACATTCAAACCGGTCATCTCGTTCTCTCCTCTAGAGTATCTATGGGAAGGCCTTGTTCCATGGCCTGTGTACGTTTTTAGATATGTGAGTGCGAATAACAAGAAGCCAAGCTTGCCTTTGTGGGTCGTCTGCCACAAATCTTTACTATTCTCATCACATCTATTTGCAAAGTACAGTGTGGTATTGCCTGTCAATATCACCTCCTGCAATTATCTCTGCAGGGGCCAGCAAATCGTACAGACTTATTAATAGCAAGGAGGTAACTATTTACATCGGACATTTCTGCTATAGTGCTGGACTAGATTGAATTTAATTAGAGTCACCGCTGGAGTTTCCTGGCCTAGCAGGGCTGATGTTTATTCCAGGCCAGTGAAGGTACAATTTATAGATCCTTCGGAAAATAAATCTTGTAAAATATGTAGGAACCACCGAATTAGATTTTCACTTATTAGTAAAATATTGTAAGACTGAAACTGTTACATTTATGAGGGGTGGGTGCAGGCAGGAAAGGAGTGTCAGGACTGCAGGAAATGGGTAGCTGGCCCAGGCATGAAAGGGATGGCATGTGCAAGCAGGAAAGGCAAATCTGTAGTGTTCCCAGTTAAACAGAAGAAGCCACACACAGCATTTAAGGAGCCACAGCTTCCCTTCTCCACTTCCGCTAACCTTGGCCAGAGATGGTACAAATGCATATTTGCATTTGGTAATTCTTCAGTGTACTTTAAAGACAGGATGTAAGTATACCTAAGAGATAGTCCCCCTTTGTTAAGCACAGCGAACAATGGTGTCTACAACTGTCAAGGTATCTTGAGTTGCATGCACTGCACTTTCATATTACACTTCCTGGGACTCTTCACTCTCAGAAAACACAATTCAAGAACCATATTTTTCATCAGACCCCAACACCAACCATCACATAGAAATTGGACAAGAATCACCGACGATCAGCTCACCGCCGCCCTTGCCTTCACCGCCCCAACCATCGCACACATCGATGACCCAAACACCGCAGCACGCACTTTCCACAAAGAGATCGCTGACTGTGCCAACACCATATCCCCCCACAAAAAGAACAACAGCACCCATGCAAAGAAAGCCAGCTGGTTCACCCCAGAACTCCGAGAATCTAGATGCACTTGTCACCGGAGAAACACTAAATCCACAGAAGCCCATGGCAACTTCAGAGCCACCGCCACTGCACACCACTCATCAGAAACACCAGAAAGAAGGCTATACAAGACAGAATCTCCTCACACGCACACAATAGCAAGGAACTCTTATGCATCATCAAGGAGTTTGCCCAACCCAACAGTAAAACAACAGACATCCCACCCTCACAGGACTTCTGTGACAGACTCAACACCTTCTTCCACCACAAAATCCAGACCATCTATAACAGTTTTAGCAAAGACAAACCACACGCAGAACCCCCTCTACCAATACCCGACACCAACAAACCAACAATCACCACCTGGGTCCCCCTCAACACCAATGATATTCTGAGAACAATGAGGTCCATACACTCTGTGGCCCCCGCGGACCCATGCCCGCACCACATTTTCAACAGAGCCGCAGACACCATCACCTGCAAGATCTGCCTCACCATCAGCTGCTCACTAGCTGCCGCCACCTTCCCTGATGACTGGAAACATGCAGAGATCAACCCCCTCCTCATTAAACCCTCAGCAGACCCCACCGACCTGAAAAACTTCAGGCCCTTCTCCCTACTCCTCTTTCCTGCAAAAGTCACTGAAAAAGCAGTCAACAGCCAACTCGCCACGTTTTTAGAAGACCACAACATCCTCAACATCTCCCAATCCGGATTCAGGAAAAACTATAGCACCGAAACAGCCCTCCTGGCTGCAACTGACGACATCCGCTCCCTGCTGGACAAGGGAGAGATGGCGGCACTCCTCCTGCTAGGCCTCTCAGCAGCCTTTGACACAGTCTCCCATCACACCCTGATACAAAGACTCCATGAAGCCGGCATCAGAGACAAGGCCTTTGACTGGATCTAATCCTTCTTCTCTGGCAGAACTAAATGAGTGAGACTCGCCCCCTTCCTCGCAGACCCCACATCCACCACCTGCAGAGTTCCCCAGGGATCCTCCATCAGCCCCAGGCTGTTTAACGTCTACATGGCCCCAGTAGCCACCATTGTCAAAAGCGACGGAATCAACATCATCTCCTACACGACGACACCCAACTCATCCTCCCCATCTCCAACGAACTCAACAAAGCCAGACACAGCTTCCATGAAGGCAAGAAAGCAGTCACCAACTGAATTAGGAACAGCTGCCTTCAACTCAATGCAAACAAGAGAGAAGTACTTATCATGGGCGCTCAACCCAACGCGTGGAAAAGACTCCTGGTGGCCATCCACCCTCGGAATGCTGTCCACCCCAATAGCCAAGCCCGCAACCTTGGGATCATCCTGGACTCCAATCTCAGCATAAACCATCAAATCAACTCAGTCACCTTCACCTGCTTCTGCAGACTCCTCCTACTTCGCAAGTCCTTCAAATGGATCTCCCTTGAACATAGAAAGACCATCACACATGCACTCATCACCAGCAGACTGGACTATGGCAACGCACTCTATGCCGGAATCAACAAGAAACTCATCGGCAAACTACAAAACATCCAGAACGTCGCTATCAGACTGGTCCTCGACACTGCCACATCTCGCAACACCTGCGTGCACTGCACTGGCTTCCCATAGAGAAAAAAATCACCTTCAAGATGCTCACCCATGCACACAAAGCTCTCCACAACCCCGGACCAGACTACCTCAACCATTGACTCAACCTCCACGTACCCCACAGGACCGTATGCTCAGCCCAGCTCTATCTCGCAGAAGTACCCTGCATCAGGAAGACCAGAACAGGAAGACGCTCCTTTTCCTACCATGCAGCCACCGCCTGGAACACCCTTCCTCTCAACATCAGACAAACCACCTTCCTCCTCAGCTTCACGAAGGAACTGCAGACATGGCTTTTTTAACAACCACCGGACCACCGGTGAATGCTACACTTCCCCCCCCCAGCACCTTAGGGTGAGTAGTCTCGCTTTACAAGCATTGATTGATTGATTGATTGATATTTTTACATGGTAAAACTCTTTTTTCTCACAAATAATGTGGCTTTGTAAGCGCACCAAAAAAGTAAGGCGGAGCACAAAGGATAGCCATCTATTACCAAGCAGTTCAAGTGCTTCATGGTTAGGGTGGCCTTTTCTTCTCTTTGTTCAGTAGTCCAGTGCAAGTGTAATTACTCATTCTCAGTGATTCACAGAATCATGCAGACGCCCACTACTGGTTAAATATTTTCCTTAGCGCATGATTTTGTCTCAAGAGAGTGGGTCATGGCCTGTCCCCCAATGGCTACTGGGTCATAATAGTTTCAGTGGCCAATACATTGGTAAACAGCTTCCTACTTTGTCCACTCTGGTTACCTTACCTTGCCTTCTCCCTCCACATCTGCTTCTGCTTGTCTTATGCTACCTCCCCACACTCCTCACCTTGTCTCTCTCTCCATCCGTTTTTGCTCTTCTGGTGTTTTTCCTCCCACTCTATTCACTCAACTCCACTCGTCTTCCCATATCCACCTATTCTATTCCATGTGCTCCTCTCAAATCTTATCTCTTTTGCTGGTCCACCCCTCTGTCAATACTTTCTTCTTAACCACTGATTTCTACTGTGCTACCACTTCTGGGGCAAGGGCTGAAAAATGCATTCCTCTTTTCCAAATTGTTATGTGTGCCATATTGCCAACCACCATGGGAATCCATCTAAATATATGTACAAGCTATGATCAGTAGTATGCCTAGTGGGTATTGCTAGCGCGCCTGGTCCTTAGTAGGTAAACTTACAAGGGGACATGTATAGGCCGATGAACCTTTTGATTCGCATCGAGTACCCTAGCTATGTAATAACCACTGTCATCAATAATCAATATACAAATCAATAACCACCAAGAGAAAAATTAATCATTAGTCATAAATGTTGAGATTTTCTGAATAACCACAACTCAATATACGTTTTCACAATTTTTATTTCCCTATTAGTTATTATACAAATTCATATGGATAATTCAAACTTTATTCAATAAGCTCAGAATTAGTTCATTAGTGACCACCAATAACAAAATCTAATCAGAACTTGAGAAAACATACTTTTTAATTCTTCAGCATAAGCCAACAAGGATGAACAGATCGACATTAATAGCAGAGTTCAGCAACCAGTTCATAAATCATTTATTACTGTTAACGTCACCCAAAGGAACCTTACCTAACCCAGATTAGCATTAGCATGTGGGACTTTATGTGAAAAACAATTTGGAACATTAATTTTTGAAAGAAAAAAAAGCATCTAACAAGAGGAAACTATAAAACAGCGCAATTGGTACCTAGAAAGAAAAGGCACAAAAGTTAAGCTGTCACATGGAGCTTCCTATCCATGGACTGGATCATCAACAAAATCAGTCTTCGTCTTCAGGTCATCAATAGATCAGGAAAGTATCAAGCTCTCAAGAGCTTGAGCCCAATGACAGAATCTTGAATCTCTTTAAATATCTACGGCTAACCTCCAACATCTAACGTCTGCATCAGTTCTCCTCTAGATCTCTAAATTCCCCCTTTGTCACGACATTGTATCAAAGTTGCACAATCCATCCCCTAATTCTTAATTGGTCAATTAATCATCCTATATGACACTAGCCAATAACCTTTATTTTATAAATCTATGAATTCTAATATTTCGTCGTTCTCAGGGTGTCGATTGGTTCACGATGCAATGTCCTCATCATCAGGCTCATCAGGTATCGAAAATGTTGCATCTTCTTCTCTAGTCAGTGTCTCTATTGTTCAAGTCCTGGGAAAGTACATTTTGTCTGCTTTACACCGGGTTTGATACAAATTTGATTCCGTTATCTCCTGTCCGTCACTTCATTGCAGAAAATTTTAGCTAAGCAGATTTCATTAATGTGAGTGGTTCAGGGTCAGTTTAACACATCAGCTTCTCTACATTACACGATTATTCAGCTTCTGCATGAGGTCTGGCAAAACTAGGCCACCACTTTGGCTAAGTTAGCTTTGCAATATAATGCAAAACATTTGTTATACCTTTCAATATGACATACTACTACATTAATCATTAATGATTTCATTCTCTGTTTCAGGAGTCTGTTCTTCCTCACCATCACCATTCGTTTGAACCTCTATTCCAGTAGTTGAACAACTAATCGAACATCTGGTCTTACATAACAAGCCCCTTCCCTGTAGAGATACTGGACTTGAGTCACAAACTACAAACTTATGCAGTCATTGGAAGTTGCCAATCTCAACCTGCACTGGATCTGTGATCTGATTTATCAACTGTCTTTTTGCTACTTCTACAACCTGGACCATCCTGCCTGAAAGAAGTAAGTTTGGAACTTCTGCACTTCTCACTGTAGAGCGCGTAGCTCCTGTATCCACTAGAAATGAGACCATATACACCCATCACTAATCCCTTCAAAAAAGGAACTCTCTGAACTTCCTCTAGGAATGCTGCAAGCATACAGGGCTCCTCATCCGAACTCTCACACATCCATTAGTTTTTTATTTCATTCTCACTATGTAATGGAAATTGGTGCACTGTGTCACTACTTCTGTCTTGTCTCTGGCCTGTGACCTGCGGAGTAGGCATCATCTGTTGCTGTTCCATCGGGCTTGAGGTATCTGCATTTGCTGTCTAGGTACCATAGAAACCTGCTGCTACATTTGTTGCAACTGCGTAATTTGTGCACGTGGCATTTGCACCAGCCGTTTGGGTTGAAAATGTTGCACTTGATTCATGTTATTCTGGAAATTCAGATTAAGTCCTCTCATTCTGGGGACTTTTACAGTGTGAAGTGTATTGACATCACCACCTTGCTGAACAACACCATCCTGCACCATCAACGGACACTCCTGCTTCCAGTGTCCCACATTTCTGAAAAGATGACACTGTAACATATTTTTCATCCCTTGCACATCATTTTGAATCACTTTTGTATTCAAATCCGGAACGCGATTCATATTGATTCCACGACCTCTGCCTCTCACTTGTCGTTGGAACATAACAGTTCCCTGCTGTTGCAGAATCTGTTGCACTAAAGCTCCTTGCACTCCTGTCTGCGCTGCCTTAATTCGCATAACCATCGCCTTCTCCTTCAACTTTTTTGCTTCAACTCAATCTCATCACTACAGTATTTCGCATACTGCAACACCTCATCAATCGGCTTCGCTTGCCAACAAATTAAATGACTCTTAATCATCTGACCTACTTCGGGTCTCAATCCTTCCACGAACCTGAACCCAAAGTGCAACATGTCTTTCGGCTGTATCGCTTCCTTGCCACTGTATTCCTTGAATGCCTTCAACAATCTCTCATAGTAAGTTTATATCAACTCCTTTACTTCCTGCACTGTCCTGTCAATTCTCTGCCAGTCAATGTTTTTAGGCGAAATCCTCAACTTCAGGAACTCAATCACCTTATAATAATGTTTCATTACCTCGGGGGATGGTGCACCTGTAACTCTGTCTCTTTCTGCTTCACTCATCGGCCAATCCACTGCTCTTTTGCACTCAACCCACAAATCAGCTGGAACCCCTATCTCCAATAGAGTATTCAAGTCTTCCCACAGACGTTTCGAAAGCTTCATAAATCTATCTGTCTGCTGGTACCACTCAACCGGTTTCTCTCTCAACTTTGGATAATCATTTGTGAATGACAGAATATCACTCCTGTGCCAAGGAACATGAACAAACTGCCCTCCTGGAATTTCCCTCATTGGTAAAATGTTTACTGTATCCTTTTCCTTCTGAACACTTTCAGACCCCTCTTGTGCATCTCGTTTCCATTTATCCTTCTTCTTTGCCCACCTGCCTTCCCACTTCACTAATGCTCTCCAATTCTAAGCACTCTGCAATAATTCTTTGAGATGCGCTTTCACCCCAGCTGACCTCATGTGTTCAAAACCTTTTGCCTCAAAATCTAATCTGCAACTCCTTTTCAAGTGCTTTGTTTTCTCAATTTCTATGTCATGTTTATCTGCCAGATCTGTCAATTTCTCATGTATCTTGCCCACTTCTCTCGTGATTCTCGGGCACAAGTATCTCAGTTCCTCTTCTGTATAGGATTCTAACCTATTCACTCCGATTGATCCCTCAATCAATTCAGTTATTTCTGTAGTCAGCCTTACGTGATCAATCTGCTCTTCACCCTTGGATGCATTTCATGGAGTATTTAGACTATCTAGCCACTCATTTAACTGCTGTGCTGTCAATCCCTGTAATGAAATGTTACTCACATTCAGCAATGGCAACTGTTGTACCACTGCACCTGGAGTTTGTGGCGTCAAAAGTTTCAAACTCTGACTTACATTCAGGCTATTTACGGCATCTGGAAGCGCAACAAGTGGACTAAGGTCCATTAATGGTCTAGATCAATCAAAAGTCTGACCCATAGATGAAACCACCTGCACATGTTCTCTAACTTTCCTCCTCACGGGGCTCTGTGACATTTCACCCGGAACTCCTGCAATCGGCTTCTTTTGCACAAACAATGGTACCGCTGGAACAATAGTAATCGGCAGCAATATCACATCTGGTGCCGTTCTGACCTCTGCATTTTGGGGAAGGACTACTCCCATATTCTGGTTCATCACTGGTGTCACGTCTGACTGTGTCCCTGTCATTGGTTTGAACTTTGGCAAACCCTGCGACTGTGCCTGAGGCAACAACATGGAGCCGGCTCAGTCTGAACTAACATTGGCTTTGGAACCACTTGTTCGGTAGGAACCACTAAGTTCAAGGTTGTCTCAAGAATTGGTACCTCTGGACAAATTCTCTGTACATGTGGTGGGTGCATCTGCGCCTGGACTACCTAAGTATCTGTCCATTATCTGCTTGCACTGGTCCCGCTGTCCTTGACACTTGAGCTGGGGCAGTTGGGGCAGAACTAGTACTTTGTACCCCCTTAATGTATCGCATATGGTTGAGGTCGGTCTCTCAACACCTGAGTAATAAGATCCTCAACATCTGAATCTTCTTCTTCTACATAAGTCTTTTTCTTCTTCTTCCCCCCTGATAAACACTTATCACTCTTATTAATAACCTCTTTTTCTTGTGACTCGTCTTCCTCTGTAATAGCAGGAAACAACTTGGCTCCTTGTAATATGACCATTCTCCACTTCTTCTGTTCCGAATCCCATGCCTCTGCTAATGACTTCTCTACCTTCCTTTTTCTCCTTTGGAATTTCATTTTTTGCTGCTGTCTTGCTATGAGCTCCCAAACCGCTAATGCCTCAAACTGTGCTGGTCTCGGAAGTGGCTTTGTCTCATATAATACCATTTGCAACTGATCCAGAATTCTCAAATTAAACGTTCCATGCTCTGGAAATATTAAAGCTCCCTGTTTCTCTGTCAATTTGCACCACTGCTTTAACCAAAGGCACTGTGCGACACCTTGCTCCTCCATCACAATAAATGCTGGAGAATTGTCCGGTCGGGTAGGCTCCCCCACTGTCGCCTTTATGTAAGTATCGCCCTTCATGGCACTCCTAAATGCATTCAAAAACTAAATCTTTCTCTGTTGTATTTATTCGATTCAATAAGGAAATTACTTTTACTCCCAGGATTCCCTTCACCTGCTTTCTCAACTAATTGCCTCTTATGGATGGCTGCCAATCCACTCGCAACTCTTCTCACCAACCAACCTATCCCAGCACTGCTCACCCTAACATCACACTCACACACTGCAGCTGACAAAGTCTTGCTGCTTGTCCTCCTAAACTTCAACTCGCACAAACTAATGTAAATAATTGCGAGCACCTACCAAAAACTAACAACCAAAACAAATCAGCTGGTTTACTACCGGAAGGTACACAATCGCTTCAGAGACCTTACGGATTTTCACTGATGGCCCTTTGGCTCATGCAGCTATTCCTCTTTCTCAGTCTCCCACATTCGCAAGCAAAATTCGACCTGCAAATTTCACTCTGAACTGATAAATGGGTCTGTCCTGGTGCTCATAGGACTTGCCAAATCTCAGTCAAAAATTTCCCTTACTCACTTAATTTACACACTGACTTGTTGACCACACCCGATCAACCTACTAAAACAGACAGATTACAACATATAACTAAGTGTCTCCTACACTTGTCAATATACTTACGGAGTATTAGACCACGCAGGGTCCGTACATCACCAACAACCACGTGGACAATTTTTGAGCACAAAGCGTCACACACATATGAAGTTCGACGACTTCCCGACTCGCACACTGCGGAGTATGCACACTCCTACTAAACCTCAACTGGAGTACGCAGACTCCCTACTTCTCCTCTCAGATGTCACAATTCACCTGCGATCTGCATAACCCTTTGGAAGCGCAACATACCACTTTCACACTATCACAAAGGTGCAGAGAACATACCTAACTCTACTAGCGGGATCCAGGACATGGGAAAGTAATTTCCGGGCTTAAGGGGACATCATGCTTGCTACAATTGCCATTACGAAAAATAAAATCCAAACCACAACAATAATGAACAACTAACCCTGACTCAAAATACCACCATAAGCATCAGTCACCACACAACTAGTTTTCCAAGGAAACTAACCATCAAGCTGCTACCAAAAACTGCTAGCGTGCCTGGTCCTTAGTAGGTAAACTTACAAGGGGATGCGTATAGGCCAATGAACCTTTTGATTTGCATGGAATATCCTAGCTATACTGTATAATAACTAATGTAATCAATAATCAATATACAAATCAATAACCAAGAGAAAAATGTATAATTAGTCATGAATGTCGACATTTTCTGAATAACCACAACTCAGTGTACGTTTTAACAATTTTGATTTCCCTACTAGTTACAATACTAATTCATATGGGTAATTCCAACTTTATTCAATCAGCTCAGAATTAGTTCATTAGTGACCACCAATAACAAAATCTAATCAGAACTTGAGAAAGCATACATTCTAGTGCTTCAGCATAAGCCAACAAGGATGAATATATCAACATTAATAGCAGAGTTCAGAAACCAGTTCGTCAATCATTTGTCACTATTAACGTCACCCAAAGTAACCTTACCTAACCCAGATTAGCATTAGCATGTGGGACTTCATGCGAAAAACTATTTGGAACATGAATTTGAAAAAAAAAAAACATCTAACTAAGAGGAAACTATAAAACAGAGCAATTGGTACCTAGAAAGAAAAGGCACAAAAGTTAAACAGTCACATTGTCAGAGCTACCGTTTCACGGAATGGATCAGCAACAAAGTCAGTCTTCATCTTCAGGCCATCAATTGATCAGCAACGCATCAGGCTCTCAAGAGCTTGAGCCCAATGACAGAATCTTGAATCGATTTGAATATCTACGCCTAACCTCCAACATCTAACGTCCGCATCAGTTCTCCTCTAGATCTCTAATTGTCCCCCTTTGTCAGTACATTATATCAAAGTTGCACAGTCCATCCCCTAATACTTAATTGGTCAATTAATCACCCTATATGATGCTAGTCAATAACTTTTATTTTACAACTCTATGAATTCTAATATTTCGTCGTTCTCAGTGTGTCGATTGGTTCACTGTACGATGTCCTCATCATCCGGTTCATCAGGTATTAAAATTGTTGCATCTTCTTCTCTAGTCAGTGTCTCTATTGTTCGAGTCCTGGAAAAGTACATTTTGCCTGCTTTACACCGGGTTTGATACAAATTTGATTCCCTCATCTTGTGTCCATTGGTTCATTGCAGAAAATTAAAGCTAAACAGATTTTATTAATGCGAGTGGTTCAGGGTCAGTTCAACACATCAGCTCCTCTACATTACACAATTATTCAGCTTCTTCATGAGGCCTGGCAAAACTAGGCCACCATTTCGGCTAAGTCAGCTCTACAATGTAATGCAAAACATACGTTATACCTTCAATATGACATATTGCTACATTATTATTATGGATTTTCAACATTTTCACATATATGTAATCATTTTAGTATAATTTGTGAAATATGGTAGCCACTCTCCATGGGCACGTTTTCAAATGTGCGCATTATTTCTCTACATTATTTTCTCTACATATTATTATTATTATTATTCAAAATGTGTAAACAATCTTTAATAATTTTAATTAACATATCTGCTTCAACATTACTGAGCCTGGTCATCTCTCTTCAGCTCATGTTTGTGGGCAGCAGTTAAGTTGGAGAAGGGAGTTTCAAGCTGGGACAGCTTAGGCAGCATAGTGGGGTCAGACAATCTTTTAGAAAATGGCCTTTGGTACAGCTTAGAAACACCTTCATAGTTTAAGAACAACAACTTCTTGTCGCAGTGGGTCTACTTACCTTTCTGTTCCAAGTTAATCAATTATTTATATCATAGAGATCTATTCTAATATAGTGACTTCACATGATGACAGGAAGCGCCATCATAGATCCTCTAAAAAAGACAGGTAGTTTTTTAATGCACGGTGCCACAATTCATAGAATATTAGGCCTCCGTTTTGCTAATCACCCCTTTGCACTATGTTCCCTTGTTTACTTTTGGTTTCTGTATTTTCTTCTTGGTTATATACTTGCTTGCTTAGTTCTGCTATATTACATTGTCTGTTTTGTGCACATATCTTCAAATGTTTTTTCTCTGACCTCGAGTCTTTTAATTTTCTATGTGCCTTCCTCGTTTTTCTCCTGGTGAATTATTTTGGCACAGGACTCGTTACCCGACTATTTGCCTGTCTGCTCTATCAGCGAAGCACCCAGCTTGCATTTCAGGAAGGCCGACCTGCCATCTGTCTTAACTAGTAAGGGAAGCCAAGTGCTTCTACCAGGACAGTTTGACAGAAATGTGTATCTAGTTCCTTCCCTAAAATATCTTTTAAACAGTGGGAATGCTTTATCAAAGGCAGACTGCCTTATGCCTTATGCCTATACAGTATTACCACTTTGGTGTCCCTGAATTTGAATCAAGAACTTAGCATGAATTCCAGAACAGTAAGCAACTGGATATTGTTGGTTAGACGACACAATTAAAAGTTGACATATTTAATGTCAAAGGTAGGCTTAGACATATCAAAATTAGCAAGCTGTATATCTGCATACTGAAGCTTTGTTCAAGTATGATGTGGTAAGATAAATACTCCAAACAACATGGAGAGGTAGATGCTTTATTTAGTAATATGTGGTCGCCCACAACGTGCCTCGACTGACCAGTCTGGAAGCCAAGGGGAACTGTCCCATTGGCTCCAGAATGCTAGACCTTTCAACACTTGAAACATAACAACAAATACTATCTCATTACATATCACATCACCTTACCCTTCACTAAAATTAAATAATATAGCCTTAAATGCATTAGAAAAGTGTACTGCAACCTACCTAACAAATAAGATGATGTCGAACAAAATTCCAAATCAGATGATATATCTTAAACATTCATATCTAATTAAATCATCAAATCTCTTGGTACCTTTTCTAATGCGAAATCCTGCAGCTCTCTTAACATTGTTTTCACAAGTACCTTCGTTTTGCACAGTTGCCAAATAGTTATCATCAATTGGTAAATGTTCATTTTCAGAACCTTTAACTGAATCTGATCCAGGTTGTAACCACTGTGCCCAGTCAGTTTCAAGCTCATAAGGTCCATTCTTGTGCATGAGATGGCTTCCTCACGTGTAAGTTTCACTAACTGCCTTTTATTCCACCATCTTTTTCCCACCATGAGTGCTGCATCCTTGCTTACTCTACCCACTTGCATAGTTGCTGAAAATGTGGACTCTCCTTTCTTTATTCTGATACAATACTTAATAAGCACCCAATCACCAGCCTCGAGAGATACCTTGGACTGCATATGCTTACTTTCAAAGTTATTTTTCATGCTGGCCTGTTTTGATAACCTTTTTGTGGTAACAACGCCCCCATTCTGAGTACAGAGCTAATCTCAAATGTTTGCTGTCCTGACATGACAAATTATTTTTCATACATTCTGATACACACAGTGTACCATTGTCTGTAACAATAACCTTTGAAGAGCCTTCAAGTAAAAAGACTCCTTCTGAAAACATAATGGGGGTCATTCGACCACGGAAGCACCGCCAACAGACTGGCGGTGCTTCCCAGCCCAACGCCGCGGTCAGAAAAGGGGATCCGGCGGTTTCCCGCCGGATTTCCCCTGCATGGGCTGAATCTCCATGGCGGCGCTGCAAGCAGCGCCGCCATGGAGATTCCGACCCCCTTCCCGCCATCCTGTTTCTGGCGGTTTTTACCGCCAGGAACAGGATGGCGGGAACGGGTGTCGTGGGGCCCCTGCAGGCCCCTGCACTGCCCATGCCACTGGCATGGGCAGTGCAGGGGCCCCCTAACAGGGCCCCATTAAGATTTTCACTGTCTGCATTGCAGACAGTGAAAATCGCGACGGGTGCAACTGCACCCGTCGCACCCCTGTAACTCCGCCGGCTCCATTCGGAGCCGGCTTCATTGTTGCAGGGCCTTTCCCGGTTGGGCCGGCGGGCGCTCTTTTGGCGGTCGCCCGCCGGCCCAGCGGGAAAGCCAGAATGGCATCCGCGGTCTTCTGACCGCGGAGCGGCCATTTGGCAGTGACCGCATGGCGGGCGGCGACCGCCGCCTGCCGCGGTCAGAATGAACGCCAATGACTGTGTCAGAAACTGCTGACTCTACAAATTAATGATATATCCATTTTGAGAAATAATCAATGAGAAGTATACTATATTTCATGTCCGTAGAAAAGTAGAATACAGGCCTAAAAAATCTAACCCTACTTTTTCCCATGCTGTATCAGGGAATGGTGTTGGATGTAAAGGGGCATGTATGTTCTTCCAGTGCTTGTCTGATAGTAAACACTCAGGGCACCTGTCAATCATGATCTGGACTTGAGTGTCTACTGCTGGCCACCAATAGTGTTGTTTGCTCTTTATACACGTTTAGTGACAGCTCAATGTCCCTGGTTGATTTTGGTAATAATAGAACTGCACATTTTTGTAGGAGAAACAAGGAAATCAAGTCTGAGGAGTATACCATTTACACCAGATATATTTCTGTAACATCAAATAATCTTTTCAATTTCTCATTCAATCACCTGCTCTCAGACCAACTCTGCACAATATAATCAGTAACCTTTGCCAATGTTTGTTCTTCTATGTAGGCATTATTCCAGTCTTGTTCACCTACTACAGATTTGTATTCACTCACAACATCTACCAAGGCCACACACTCGACATCCTCTATTAGCATATTGTCTTCATTGTCATCAAGTGGCACACAAGATAAGAAATCAGCTCAGACGTTTCTCCCACCTGGAATGTTTGTGATTACAAAATTGTACGCTTGCAGTTCAGAAACAAGTCTGGTAAGCCTTGCAGACATATTGTTCTTACTTTAACTTGTGAAAATGTGTACTAACGGTTTGTGATCCTTATTCAATTCAAACTTAGGGGGTCATTCCGATCCCGGCGGTCCTTGACCGCCGGGGCCGGGGTCGGCGGGAGCACCGCCAACAGGCTGGCGGTGCTCCTGAGGGCATTCTGACCGCGGCGGTATGGCCGCGGTCAGAACCGGAAAACCAGCGGTGTCCCGCCGGTTTTCCGCTGGTTTTCCGCTGCCCTGAGGAATCCCCCATGGCGGCGCAGCTTGCTGCGCCACCATGGGCGATTCCGACCCCCTCACCGCCATCCTGTTCCTGGCGGTTTCGACCGCCAGGAACAGGATGGCGGTGAGGGGTGTCGTGGGGCCCCTGGGGGCCCCACTTTGAATTTCAGTGTCTGCTTAGCAGACACTGAAATTCGCGACGGGTGCTACTGCACCCGTCGCACACCTTCCACTCCGCCGGCTCCATTCGGAGCCGGCTTCCTCGTAAAAGGGTGTTTCCCACTGGGCTGGCAGGCGGCCTTTTGGCGGTCGCCCGCCAGCCCAGTGGGAAACCCAGAATGACCGCTGCGGTCTTTTGACCGCGGGACGGTCTTCTGGCGGTTCCCGCTTGGCGGGCGGCTCCTGCCGCCCGCCAAGCTCGGAATGACCCCCTTAGTCCCCCAGTATACATCATGAACGTCTGTACAGCTCATACACATGCCAGAGCCTCTCATTCTAAGGTACTCTATTGGCATGCACATGGCTTAAGAGTTCTGGATGCAAACAATATATTTTTTCCTGTACCTGCAACGCTCTGGCTTAACATGGCTCCCAAACCTCATATGCTGGCATCCACTGTTCTAATCGAAGGACAGTTCTCACAGAATGCACTTAATCCTGCCACTTCTATGATCAAACTTTTAAAAAGTTCAAAAGCCCTTCTCTGAACCCCTTGTCCATTCAAACGTTTAACCTCTCCTAAGCAATATTCTCATTGGTTCAACAGCCTATACGTGACCTGGCACAAAACATGTGTAGTATTCGGCTAAGCACAGGAATAAAAGCAACACATCCCTATCCACAGGTGCTTTCGCATCTTTAATTGCCGCAATGAGGGAAAGTTTGAGTTTCATGCCCATAACTAGATATAGTGTGTCCAAAATATTAAAGTTTGTTGGTGGCAAATTTTCATTTATCAAATCGAATTTCATGCCTCTGTGTAGAGAATATATAATGCTTTCTTCAGAATGTTGTTGTGCTCCTCTAAATATTTTGCATTAATCAAGATGTCATCTTGGTACTCTTGTACCCCTTTGACATCCTTAAACAGACTGTCCATGAGTTTCTGAAAGACATTTGCTGCGGATGCGAAGCCAAAGTGTAGTCTAAGGTACTTATATGCAACATATGGTGTCATGAAAGTTGTTAACTCCTGCGATTCAACAGTTAGTGGAATCTAGTGATAAGCAGACTTTGAGTCAGTTATGGATTTTAGGCAGTGAGTGTCAATCCACTATGATGTTCCTATTGAGGACACATAAGTTAGCACATAATCCAATTTCACCAGACTTCTTAGAAGCCACAACAATGGGTGCCACCCACTGTGGCGATTTAGTTGGTTGAATAATGCCTTGTGAGCACAAATCATCCAGGGTATTTTTAAGCTCCTCTCATATGTTTAGTGGTACAGGTGGGACCTCATGTGCTATGGGCTGTGCTTTTGGCATTAGTTTAATCTGGTATTTGAATCCTTTCACCATGCCAACTTGCCCACTAAATAGTGATTTAAACTCCGACCAAACATTCTCAACACTTTCCTGTATCTGTCCATATAAGCTACTGGGATTTCTCCAACCTTTACAGGATTTTCCGAACAAGGCACCAAATATAAACCCATTCTGGCCAAATCTTGCCAACCCAGAATGTTTTTACCTTTGATGACTACATAAACCTTTGTGTGTGTTCTTCTAGTAAGAAAAGACTCCATGGCAGTAAAGTATTCTAACATTTCAATGTCCTTTTCCCAAGATGCCTTCGGTTATAGGTGATCTGGAGTCTGCCATAATTTAAAGCGGAACCTTGTCAATGAATGCCTTGCATAGACATCCTTTGACTGATGTACACTCAGATTTACATTCTAAATCTAAGAATAACATTGTTCAGTGACTCTACATTGACATCTAGACTTCCGACTCTCACTGGGTTATTTGCACTCTTGCATACATTCTGAAAGTGGCCAAGCTTTTTGCATTGTAAATATCACTTCCCTACAGCTGGACAGCCTGCAGAATTATTCAGGTGTTTTTTAGAGTCACACCTATCACATGAACGAAAAGATTTCTTTATTTTGCTCTTTGTTACTTTTCCATTAGTGTTAATTGTACATAAAGACTCCAAATGTTCCTTATTGGAAGATAAAACTGCGTTGACAGTAGACTCAGCATGGAGAGCTTTAGATGAAATTAGTGACCTTTAAATGCTTTTAGCAATGTCAACAACCTTTTTTAATGTAGGATTCCTACAACTTCAGAGTTGTGCCTGGATCTTTCTCAATGAACAGTTAAATAAATACAAGTTGGTCTCGGATATATAGCTCTAAGTTTGGACCAAATTCACAAGTCATCGCTACCACTCTTAGAGCCGATAAATATTCCTCCACATTTTCTTCTGCCTGTTGTTTGCACTTGAAAGAATTAAGATGCTCAAATATAATTCTAGGCTCCTCAGAGAATTGTTTTTGAGCCTTCCAATAGCTTCCAAATATATGTTTCCTTGACCATCTCCTGTTTGTCTTTGAGGTGCAGGTGCAGGTGGAGGCCTTTCAAAAATGTGTTGGGCTCTTTGGCTTAGACTGATAAACAATAAGGCAAATTTATGTATAGGACTGTATCTATTATCTTCAATGGTATTTGGATGGTTCTCAAATAGTCTAAGCCACTGAATCCACTTTATTGCTAGTTTGCCGGGATGACTTAAAAATTATGTTGAATGAGTAATTTGATGATCAGTAGCCAGAGTATTGATTGAGCAAACTCGCAAAAATAATAAAATCTTTAATGGAATCCTCAATAAAAGTAAACACAATGACACAGCTCCAGGAAAGAGCTCTTTTGAATATCCAAAGCAAACATACCAGTCTAAATTTGCAACGTATTATATTACAGTACCTTGATCCAGTTGTCAGTGGTTTTACTTATGTGCAGGACATTGTTTAAAATATAATCATAATAAAATAATAAGTTATTCCAAACAAATATGGGTGACACTTCTGATGTCAGACCGTCAGAGAGGCTTTCTTAATAATTTTCTTGTAGACATATGGAGTGTGCACGTCCCCAATCAAAAGATGTAGATGAACTAAAGTGTCACGTTCATAGAACAGGCACATGCTCACAAACACTGCACACAATGATGCCAGAATACCTATTCATAATTGGTGTGGTCAAACAAGCGTGGTGCAAGGCGATTTCGAAAATACCTGTGATCCAATATCCAGGTGAAGTGCCTTTCCAGTGCTGGTGGTCAGATATGTCACACAATGACACCCCCGGTCAAAGATCGCCAAAGTGTATGTGTAGCCACCTGTCAGAAACTGATCTGTACGTCGGTAGGTGATGAGAAAACTACATCAAACAACGCCGATGGAGTTCACTTCTCGCCAAATGTGGTAAAACAAATAATCCAAACAACATACAGATTTCAATGATTTCTTCAGTAATATGTGATAGCCCCCAGCATGCCTTAACTGTCCACCCTGGAAGCCAAAGGGACCTGTCCATAGGCTCCAGAATGCTGAACGGCTAGACACATGCGCATGCAAATCCTTTGAAACATAACAACAAATGCTAACCAATTACAAATCACAGATGTATTTCAGCCATTTACCCATGGGCGTCAATTCACCAAAATGCCAGGGGAAGCAGATGCGACATAACAGGCTACTCGACTTTTACTTTCACTCACACACACATGCTTACACATACATTCACATATACACACACTGTCTCTCACAGTAATATGCTCTTACAGCAAGCACACAAACCGTATACATTTCATTTAAAATCATTTTTGCTTACCTCTGCTGAGAGCGAGAGTCATATTCCAGCTAATTGTACTCCTTTTTTTATTACACTACTAGTGAATAATGTGATGTTATTCATTAGTAGTGTAACAAACAAAAAGACAGAATACAAGGATTATGGAGGAACCCCAAACAATGCCCATAAGGATAAACTAATCCTGTGTTACTGAAACTGATTTTGCCACCTTTGAGGCCAGGAGTCATATAGGCAGTGCCAGAGGTTGCAAGGGGCAAGCTGGGGGTCGAAGTTGCGACCCCTGACGACCCTTAAATGACATCTATGCGGTTACCATGTTTTAGATTGTGATATGTGGGTGATGTAAAGACACCCTGGGTACTTATTGAGGTGTATGACTGTTATGCCTCTTGCACAATTTTACACTGCAGTTTCCTAAAAGTCAAATGTACCAATTAGTGTCTGCAAATTAGAAGTGTTTATTTTGAAAGACTAAGGATAGAAACATAATATTACCAAATATTGTGCCCAAAATATCAAGAACTACAATAGTGAGAATGCAAGTGCATAAAGGTAAATATAGATTTCCTGTTCTTAACCCCATATCTATGTACCTTAGAAATATCTATATCAACATATTATTTTTTCTTATTCTTTATGTACAAACCCATATTAAACTATACAAACTTGAGAAAATACAAAGTTATAGTTATAACTTTAAATTTCTCATTTACTAGTTAGAACTTACACCTATAATTCATGCACCAACTTCAATTTACTATACTCCACACACCTCGGCACACATACTTCATGTGACATCTGAAATGACGTAACTTCTTATAACACAGTGCATGGTAGAGTGATGAGTTATAGTTATCTCCTCTTGTGACTACTGCGAAATCCTCTCCACTCACTATTGCACTTGAACTTTGATCAGGATTTACTGCACAATTTTCTGTGAACAAATTTCTTCCTCTAAAGGTTCTTAGACACACGATTTGCATCTGTCTTCGTGAATCTGAATGTTTCACTGGGTTTCATCCCAAAGTATTTTAATTTTTATACAAACATCTTGTTCAATCTTGGACTTCCATTAGAATCTCTTGGACTCTGTGAGTATCCTGAGGTTATCTCAGAAGCCAACATGGTCTCACTTTTTATTAAAAAAATGGGTAGGGAGGTACTGGGAAGTTAGACTGCACATATCAAGGAATGACAGGTGAAGCAAGGTCCTATAAGGACAATGCATTTAACTGCTGTTGTAGCATGAAGCAGAAAGGCTATAGACCATTGGATTATCCATCCCACTGGGAACAGAATGTTCTACATCAAACAGAGAGAAGCAGTAATGCAAGTATTAGAACATTTGTTTCACACTTTAGCAGATCTTGATTCAATTGTATCTGGAATCTTGGCTCAACCTCCTCCCTTTTCAGAATTTCGTGCTCACCAAAATTCTGATACTTACTAAATTGGAGGAAAGGAGCATTGCATTTACAATTAGGAAATGTGCTCCACATCAAACAGTTTGTGCTGGTCTCATGCAGCAGAAATGGTTTGCTTTGGTTCTTTAGAATTTTGTATCACACAAGCCCAGCCTTTGTGTAGAGTGATGATTAGCAGGGAGCACTGGGGCTGGCGCCAGGCAGGTTTACCCTAAATATGTGCACAATGAAGTGTGAAATACCTATACATGACTATTATGAACCTTTCTGAAGCTGTAATTAGGGACAGGCAAAGTGCCAACCTGGCCTAAAAATGTCTTAATCTTTCACAACAGAAAGTACAATCCCACACTTTGCATTCAACATCCACCAAATATCAAAACTAAGGAAGAACTGATCAGCACCCACTTGCTAACAAGGTATATGGAAATGCTAAATATAGCCTGGTCTACATCCTTTTCACTTCATGGTCTGGGCTTCTACCTTCCAGCCATAGGAATTCAGGCAATATGCTTCCACTGTCTCCAAAGCTATCTTCTTTTATTTTTTTAAGATGTTTTTTATTGAGTCAAATACAAGAACATTAACTTATCATTGCCAGGACAGAGATATGCAGTTGTGAATATATATGCATAAAGAATGTTGTACTTATAAATGCATATTAAACATGTAAATGAATTAGGCATATACGGCAATATTGGCCCTCATTACAACCCTGGCGGTAAATTCTGCTTACCGCCGTGCAGAAGACCGCCAACATACCGCTGTGGCAACGGAATTCCACTACAGGTATTACGATCCACAGCCCGGAACCCTCCACAATACAGACACCCACACAAGTCTGCCACACCAAAGGTCAGTGATAAACTGGCAATAACAAAACCGACACCGTCACACCAACAAGAATACGGCCACACTATCACAACCCACGAATCAACGCGGCGGTCTTTCAACCGTGGTAATCCATTGTCGGTACACACCGCTGCGCTCAAAATACACACACTTATACAAAACACAACCACATTGGACAATTTGAAATACACACACCTGATACACATACACACAACACACCCAATCCAATATAAAGCACACACCCACATTACCCACAAACCCTTACTACCAGAAATTTGAAAGCAGGCTAGAGAGAGACACTACCTAAAACAACACCAGCATCCACAGACACACAACACCATCACTTACACGACATCCACGCACCTCAAACAACACACACCAACACACACCCTCACACATCACAACAGACACCACCTCACACATCACCTGCACCACATCATGGCACCTCAACGACACCCCAGGTTTTCTGAGGAGGAGCTCAGGGTCATGGTGGAGGAAATCGTCTGGGTAGAGCCACAGCTATTCGGATCACAGGTGCAGCAGACCTCCATTGCTAGGTAGTTGGAGCTATGGCACAGAATTGTCAACAGGGTCAGTGCAGTGGGACAGCATCCAAGAACACGGGATGACATCAGAAAGAGGTGGAATGACCTACGGGGGAAGGTGCGTTTCGTGGTCTCCAGACACCAGATTGCTGTACAGAGGACTGGCGGTGGACCCCCACAACTAACAACATGGGAGGAGCAAGTCTTGGCAATACTGCATCCTGAGGGCCTCACAGGAGTAGCAGGGGGACTGGACTCTGGTAAGGCAAATCTTTACTACCTTATCCCCCCACCCCACCTGCATGCCATCACATACTCCCACCCTTACCCTCACAGCCATCCCCCCAACAACCCACAGATACCCCACCAACACAACCCACGCATCCCAAAACCAAGCCATGCATGTAACACCAATGCATGGACACCCATCACCCAAGCATGTCCATTACAGAGACTCACTCATGCCCCAAAATCACCAATCACACAAGGACCAAGCCAATAATGCAAGCACTGGAGTAGAGGGTCAACCACCCATTGCACACAATGGCACACACGGATACAATAACTATGCATTTACACCCCAACAGGACCCCTACCCAACGTCACCGGACAGGAGGTGCCAGACATATCCAGTCCCCCCACAGAGGAGACCCACAGTGATGACAGCAGCTCTGCACGCCTGGATCAAGATGACCAGCCCGGCCCATCTGGGACCTTGGGACAGTTGGTTCCCCTGACGCTGTCACAAGCCACCACAGAGCCTTCCCCCTCAGGAAACACCAGCACAACACCCACCCAGCGGGCCCATCCCTCTGTCCCCAGGACATGTCAATCCGCAGTGTGTCTACCACTACAGGGAACCCAGGCAAACCCACCAACCCAAGAAAATCAGGGACCTGGGAGCAGTGGCAGTGGGCACACAGTTCAGGGGACAGAGGCACAGGATAACAGGGAAACTGGGAGGACTGCTGTGCGACAGGGGGAGGACAGGCCCAGGGAACCCACTCTCCACAAGGCACTCTCCAACATCATGGGAGCTTACCATCATTCCCAGGAGACGATTGCAACGGTACTGGCCAGGTTTCAGGAGACCCAGCGGCTGCAGGAGGAACACTACCTTTTGATCAGGGAGGACTTAAAGTCCATTAACACCACCCTGGTCACCATTGCAGGGGTGCTGGCAGACCTTGTCAACACCAGGAGGGACACAGTGGCACAACAAGGGGCCCCTGACACTAGCCTTGACGATGAACAGCCCTCCACCTCTGCCGGGGCTAGTGGACAGGATGCACCGCCACAGGAACAAAAGGGTACCAGCACCCCACTCCCTGCAGATGGAGAACCACCCCGCAAACGGCCCCTGAGATCCAGGAACAAGACAGAGAATGTTGCCAAGACCCCTGCCATGAAATGAGACCCCCTGGATGTCACCCTTCTGTCCCACTATGTCACCCTGTCCATCCTTAAACTGCCATTGCTCCACTTCCTATGCCCCTTTGGACAATGCACCTGTGAAACAAATAGACTGGACTCTCCCATGGACATTCCTCCACCATCCCCCCAGCCAAATTTACAACCCCCTCCACTTATTAGCACAGGAATAAACACACTTCAATCACAAAACAATCTGGAGTCAGTCTGTGCTTTCACAAATGTGTAATTGCAATAACTATGGAATATAGCAATGTCAATTAACTTGTTCACATACCAATGTAACACAGCTACAGGCCAGCAGTACACATAGCAGAGGGCACAAAGTGGGACCCAGATCTCTGAAATGGAAAGTCAAAGTGACAAGTCATGGTCCATACACTAAATTAAAATGACAGACGTATGCTAGTTCCAACAATGGAATGAGATGTGGGAAGCAGTGACATCTTCTTACCTGTGTCCCACTGGAAGTATTGCATGATGATGTTGTTTCGGTTGTTGATATCCTCTTCTTCTGCCTCCTCTTCTTCACTGTCCACAGGCTCCACAGCTGCCACAAGACGACCATCTGATCCATCCTCCTGCAGAAAAGGCACCTGGCTTCGCAAAGCCAGGTTGTGCAGCATACAGCAGGCCACGATTATCTGGCACACGTTCTTCGGTGAGTAGTATAGGGATCCACCTGTCAGATGGAGGCACCGGAAACTGGCCTTCAGGAGGCCGAAGGTGCGTTCGATCACCCTCTTAGTTTGCCTATGTGCCTCATTGTAGAGTTCCTCTGCCCTTATCCTGGGATTCCTCACTGGGGTCAGTAGCCATGACAGGTTGGGGTAGCCAGAGTCACCTGCAAATGTCGAAGGACAACTGTTAGACACACACTAACCCTTAGGGACAGCCCCATACCCAGACAGCAAATGAAACCGTGTGGGGACTTTGGGCTCACCTATTAGCCACACACAGTGCCTCTGGAGTTGCCCCATCACATAAGGGATGCTGCTATTCCTCAAAATGTAAGCGTCATGGACTGAGCCAGGATACTTGGCATTCACATGGGAGATGTACTGGTCTGCCAATCACACGATCTGCACATTCATAGAATGGTGGCTCTTCCGGTTTCTGTACACCTGTTCATTCCTGCGGGGGGACAACAAATGCCACATGTGTACCATCAATGGCACCAATGATTTTGGGGATATGTCCCAGGGTATAAAAGTCACCTTTCACTGTGGGCAAATCCTCCACCTGAGGAAACACGATGTAGCTGTGCATGTGTTTGAGCAGGGCAGACTACACTCTGCACAACACATTAGAGAACATTGGCTGGGACATCCCTGATGCCATAGCCACTGTTGTTTAAAAAGACCCACTGGCCATGAAATGGAGCACAGACAGGACCTGCACTAATTTGGGGGATTCCTGTGGGATGGCAGATAGCTGACATCAGGTCTGGCTCCAACTGGGCACACAGTTCCTGGATTGTTGCACGATAAAGTCTGTAGGTGACTAGGATGTGTCTCTCTTCCATTGTCGACAGGTCCACCAGGGTCTGTACACCGGAGGAAGCCACCATCTCGTCACCTGCCCCAGTGGACGTGTCCTATGGAGGAGAACAGCGAGCAGAGAGTCATCCAACACTGAGGTATCACAATGTGTTATTTGCAGAAACGTTTTTAATCCACAATGTGCCGGTATCTGTCTATAGTCCTGGCCTAGATAGGTGTGACGCAGTTAACATCCATCCCAGGTGGCCTCCTGAAATGGTGGCTGCCTGGCCTGTAAGGTGGGACAAGGGGATATGAGGTAACTGCGCTGACGTTCTACATCGTCACAGTGGGCGGTCGAAGACCACGGCGCAATTCTGCATTGATTAACATTGGGCCCTATGGGTCCCAGGAGCCAATGACGATGTACGCCGGTGGTAACGGTACGCACCGCCACGGACGTGACCGCCATTTTCTGTCTGTTCACTCACTTGATACCTGACCACACTGCAAGTGCTGCTGTGACCTGTGTCTGGAAGCAACGGTGGCTACAGTGTCTGGGGAAAGGGCCCCTGCCTTCACTTCTGAGGAGTTGGAGAAACTAGTGGATGGGGTCCTCCCCAAGTACACGCAACTGTAGGGTCCTCCAGACAAACAGGTGAGTACATTGTGAGCATGCTGCATGGGCAATGCCTGTATTGAGTGGTGTGGATGGAAGATACATGGGGTGGGCTGAGGCCTGCATGTGCGGATGGGGACTGTATGTGCGTCAGGGCAAGGGTGGGAACTGGGGGACAATGAGTATGATGGTCCTGACGGGTAAGTAATTTCCTTTCCCCCGTACTATTCCTCTAGGTCAGCGCCCACCAGAAAAAGGGTATTTGTTGTGCCATCGCCAAGGACGTTCGGACCATGGGGCTCTACCACAGACGGAGCACCCACTGCCGGAAAAGATGGGAGGACCTGCGCCGCTGGAGCAAGAAGCGGGCGGAGGCCCAGCTGGGGATGGCCTCCCAACATGGGAGGGGTGCCCGATCCTGGCGGTGGCATATCCAGAGTTAGATGGGCACCTGAGGGCATCACAGCAGCCACAAGGGGGTGAGTACACTCTCATTCAGCTGACTCTGCACACATTACGAGGTGTCTGGGTGGGGGAGGTGGGCAGTGGGTTCCCCTCGGCCAGGGCGAACTTGGTAGGCAAGGTCCCTTGTGAGGCAGGCAATGTGGCACCCGAAACCCACCAGTGTTAATAGCCATCTACACCTAGTCAGGCTCCTGAGACTTCCAGGTGTGCAGCAATTGGTCTTAGGCCTCGTACCCCATGGTCAGCTGAAATTTCTAGGAACTGTCAGTGCATGGCGTAGTGCAGAGGGCTGCCCCCTGTGCGTTGTGTCCGCCAACGGTAGTGGTGTTGCATGCACTGAACATGTCTTTCATCTGTCTTTCCCCCCTTTTTGTGGTCTCCCTGTTCTTGTGTGCAATAGCATCATCAGGCGGAGGAGCAGGAGGGAGCTGCAACCCACTTGGCCCTGGAGGGTGAATAAATGGAGTCTGAAGCCACCAGAGGGACGGAGGGCGAGGGAAGCTCCAAGGCGGGGACAGGAGCAGACAGCAGTGACAGCGACTCCTACTCTGATGGGAGCTCCCTTTGCGGTGCTGGGCACCTCTGTGCCCACCGCACCAAGAGGTACAGCCACCACCCCCCCTGCCAGCACCGCCCTCACAGCAGCCCCTCAGCGTGTGTCCCGTGCCTGCTCACCCAGGAGGGTGGGCATCTCCTTCGCCCCAGACACCTCAGGCCCTGCCCCAGTCAGCCCTGCTGCCCTCATTGAGGAGGCTATTGACCTCCTGAGATCCCTCACTGTTGGACAATCTACCATTGTGAATGCCATCCAGGGTGTAGAGAGGCATTTGCAACAAATAAATGCATGCCTGGAGGGCATTCATTCTGGGCAGGCAGCCCAACAGAGAGCATTTCAGGCTGTGGCCTCAGCACTGATGGCAGCCATTGTCCCTGTGTCCTGCCTCCCCCTCCAGCTTCCTCCACCCAGACCCAATCCCCTGTACCTCAGCCTATCCCAAGCACACCATCAGACCAGCATGCACTCTCATCAACACACGAGTGGCTCAGGCAAACATAATCACCACACATCCCACAGGCACTCACACAAGCACCATCCCCATGCAGACACAGCAACATCCACTGCCTCCACTGTGTTCCCCTCCTCCACGTCCTCCTCCTCCCTCCCTGTCTCGTCTCCACTCACACCTGCATGCACTACATCCTCAGCCACTGCCTCCATCACCAGCACGCCCATCACCACACACCGCTCATGTGCACTCACCACCCCCACTACCATTCACACATCCCCAGTGTCCTCTCCCAGTGCGTCAGTGAGCCCTCCTCCCAAAGTACACAAACGCAGGCACACACCCACCCAACAGCCATCCACCTCACAACAGCCTCCGGCCCATGCACCTTCACCCAAATACAGCAGACGTACACCTCCTACAACCACATTCTCTACCTCCACTCCCAAACCCCCTCCATCTTCCCATCCCAGTGTGTCTAAAAAACTTTACCTGGCAAACCTTGATCTCTTCCCTTCTCCTCCCCCCCGTCCATCCCCTAGGGCCAGGCTCTCCAGGTCCCAGCCCAGCACCTCAGCCACCAAATCCCCAGACACAGTGGTGCCAGCAACTGCGGGGTCATCGAGTGCGCCACACATCAGGGCTGCCAGTGTGCCAGGTAGCGAGGGCAAGGACATTCCGCCACCTGCCAAGGTGAAAAAGGTGCCCACATCCCAGAGGGAGAAGCCGAAAGTACCAGCCACCAAGGGCTCAGCAAAAAACAAAGGGGATAGTGGCAAGACAACTGTGGCACTTTCAAAGCTGGGGAAGGGCCAAAAGCTGAAGAGCATGTCAGGAGAGGGCATGGTGGCAACGACTGAGGGATCAGTGTCACACTTTCTGTCCACGACCATGCCAACCTGTACGGCGGCGAACACCGCTAGCTGCCCCACCACCACAACCGCCACCTGCACTGCCACCTGCAACGCCCCCGGCACGTCTACAGCTTCAACGACAGTCCCCAGCCTCTTCCCCAGTGGGCAGCCGCCAGAGGCTGCAGGAGATATCCTGCTGTGTCCCTCAGCAGGTGCTGACCCATGCACAGCCGCCAGCACCACCGCCAGCACCGGCGCCAGCCCCGTCGCAACAGACACCGTCGCAAGCACTGCCGCGACAGACACTGCTGCAAGCACTGCCACCTGCCCCGCCACCGGCACGTCTACAGACTCAGCAGCAGTCCCGAGCCTCTTCCCCAGTGGGCAGCTGTCCAAAGCTGCAGGAGACGTCCTGCTGTGTCCCTCAGCAGGTGCTGACCCATACACAGCCGCCAACACCGCCGCCAGCACTGCCGCAACAGACAACGGCGCAAGCACCGCCACTGGCCCCACGTCCTCCTCGGACAGAGGCACCACCGCTGACATGGCTACCATCCCCAGTGGTCAGTCGTCTGACGCTGGAGGAGAGTTTATGGACCCTGGGCAGCTTCCATGAGGCATTTCTTCCATCACTGTTTGCACCTGCAGGTGGAAGACGCAGCCGCAGCAGTGTGGGGTATGTCGCTGCCTCCATGGCGTATCATGCTACCTGAACCTCGCAAATCTCATGGCACGCACACCCAGGTGAGGGAATTGTACTAGCCACACTGCATGTGGAACACTCTGGGCACAAAGCCCCCTCCAGAACCAGTGGAGTATCACATCCACTACCTCAGTCCTTGGCAGGATGAAGCACTCTGGGCACAAAGCCCCCTACAGAACCAGTGGAGAAAGGCATCCACTACCTCTGTCCTTGGCAAGATGAAGCACTCTGGGGACTTGAGAGACTGTGGCTTTGCACTCCCCAGGATAATGCAGTGGACAAACCACCCACTTGAGAGACTTGAGAGACTGTGGCTTTGCACTCCCCAGGATAAAGCAGTGAACAAACCACCCACTTGAGAGACTGTGGCTTTGCACTCCCCAGGATACATCAATGGGCATGGAGCCCCCTTATGCAGCAGTGGCGTTGTGCGTTCATCAGGCTGAGGTGCCCCACTCCCCCTCCCCCTGAGGTGCCTGTAAATTTTCGATCTGATGCCCCAGCAGTGTTCTCTCCGTTTCCAGTCAGGTATCATGTGTGGGCCTCGCCCATGCATTTTGGGCCCAGTGGTCCATGGACAATGATTAGTACACTATCCGGACTTGTGTATTTGGTGTACATATTTGTATATACTGAATTTTTACTTTTGACTAATGGATTACAATCGGGCCAATCAATTCCTTTTGTCCTTGCGTTCTTCCAGAGGGTGGGGGGGTGTATATGTAATGTTGCTACATGTATTTGGGTGTATGTTGTTGTGTGTGAGGGTGGGGGTGTTGCGTGTGTGTGTTACTCTCCCCCCCCTGTGTTGTAGGTGCAGTACTCACCGTGGTCGCCGCCGTTCGTACTCCTGGTAGAAGAGGAGGTAAACCAACATGGGTAACACATGAAGTTCGGGCTCCATGGCTTCCTGGTTCCTCGTTAGGTGTCGAGAGGTGAGTGTTTTCCCTTCTGTGTACTGTTTCCGCCGTGCTTTTTATAGCGTTGGTTCTGCCCCGGAAAAGGTGGCGGATAGGCCTCTTGTAATACAGTGGCGGGTACTTTGTCTCCCGCCTGTCTGTTGGCGGTGTCCGCTGCGATGTTTGTTTCTACCGCCATGGCAGTCGGAGTGTTAAAGTGGCTGTCTATGTTGGCGGATTCTGACACAGTCGTAATCCCATTGTTTTTACGCCAGCCTGTTGGTGGTATTAATGTTGCTTTAACACCGACAGCCAGGGTTGTAATGAGGGCCATAGTATCAAAGACTCCAAGTTTAAATAAAGGAAGGAGAAAGGGAGAGGGAGAAGAGCTATAGGGATAGAAAAGGGAATCAAGTGATAGCCATGTGGAGAGAGAGGTAATAGACATTAGTTACAGCAAATGTAAGATGAAATAAGTATATATAAGAAGAAAAACATTAAATATATTGACATTTTTAAAAAGGAGGAGAAAAATCAATTTCCTTCGCAGTGCGTGAGAGATAGTTACTTAATGACAACAATAGCTGATGACGTTTGAAGAAAGTTCCTGTTGAATCAAGCTTGTAGCTGTCAAGTCTATGATGATAACATACATAATTTCACCACTGTCTGAGAGTAATGTTCTCCGAATATTTACAGTTAGAAGTAGTAACAGAGATTGCAATAGAAAGCAAAAGTTCCACCAATTTTCCAAGAGGCCTGAATGAACTCCAGATATCGTGTATGCCACCCAAAAACGGTAATTCATATGACATTGGAAAGGAGATCTGAGCTATTGCTGAAATCAAGACCATATTGAGGACCAAAAAGTAGATAGGGATGGACAAGAAAGTCAGTACAACAATTGTCATTTTGTGCAAGTTTGAGTTTCTAAAGGCGCACAGGAGTGTAGAAAAGTCTATTATAAAAAAAATATAGGGTCTGAGTGAGGCTTGCAGTGCGTGCAATGGAACGTATCTTATACCATATTCTATCCCATAAAAAAGTTGGCCAAACAACACCAAGATCTGATTCCCACAATGTCTCAATAGGTGATTTGAGTCTAGGTGAAACATACGTTCTTAAAAGTTTATAAATTCCAGTTGCCCTAGGATAATTAGAAGTTAGAGGGTCGGGTGTGGAGATGATGCAAGAGAAGAATGATTATGATGTATAAGTTTATTGAGGGCCTCTTGGACCAGAGTAGAAAGAATAATATATTGGGATTTCATGCGAATAGGGAGATTATAAATTGCTGAGAGAGTAGTAAAAGGGATGGAGAGTCTTTATGATATAATTGGGAAATGAGAAGAATACCTTTAGTCATCCAAGCCTTCCAGCACAAGGTTTTACCTTGTTTCCTAAGCGAACTATTGTGCCAAATAGGACTGTTAAAGAATTGATTAATGGCGGTAAGATGCGAAATAAAAAAATGTTTCAGTAAGTTGACTGAATGGGAGATAGTGCTGGGCAACCAGAAATTTGGGGGGTTAGACATAAATATAATAATGTGTTTATGGGAAAATGGAGAAATAAATGTTTCTTCCAAAGAGAACCATAGCTTTTGAGGGGCATCATTGAATGTAGATAAATAGGGCTATATTTGCTTAATGCCAAAAGATTTGTGGTAAGTTAAAAAGTCAGGAAAATTAACTCCACCTTGTACTTTAGAAAGTTTTAATTTCGAGAGAGAGATTCGGATTGTTTACTGTTCCACAGGAACTTGGATAGAATTTTATCAATTGAACTATAAAATAGTTTAGGTATCTTAATATAAGCATCATAAGGAAGAAGTTAATGATAGGAAGAAGCATCATCTTAATGGTGTCCAAGCGGCCCCACCACGTGAGATATAATGGAGACCATTTCTGTGTGAGATCTAAAAGCTTTGCAGATAAGATTTCTAAATTAGTCTTTAATGTATCCTTGAGAGTAGTGCAGTACCATACCCCCAGGCATTTAATCTTATAATAATTCCAAGATAATCCTGCATCAAGGAATACAGAGCCAGTGCAATGAGCATTAAGTGGTAAGACCACTGTTTTGTCTATATTAAGTTTATAGCCAGATACATCAGAATAGAAGCTGAGCTCAAGCAGGAATGCAGGAAGAGAAGTGTCAGGGTGAGACATGAACAAAAGAATATCATCAGCATATGCCATAAATTTGATGTGTGCATTATTAATTTGAAACCCCGTACATTGTTCAGACATTTTTTATTGGTATAGAAAAGGTTCAAGAGCCAAAATAAATAGTAAAGGAGATACCCCTTTTTAAGAGGGAAAAAAAGGAGATCGGATACCATTTGTTATAACAGAGGAACATGGTGAGGAATAAAGACTGGACATAAAATGTCGGAATTTAGTACTTAGTCCATGCCATTCAAATGCCTTTAACAATAAACCCCAGTAGACCCTATCAAAGGCCTTTTCCACATCCAATGATAAAGCTGCAAGAGGAGATGCCTTATGAATAATATTTTTAAAAGTACAGGAATTGTCTGCTACATTTCTATTAGGGATAAAACCAGATTGATGATAATCAATAAGGTCAGGTGTATATATGGGAGTAAACAGAGAGCTAAAACTTTAGCATAGAGTTTACAATCAGTATTAATTAAAGATATGGGTCTATAATTTTTACATTCGGTCGCATTCTGATCTTTTTTGGGAATAAGACAAATCATGGCCTCCGTAAATGAGCCAGATGTAGAACCTGACATCATAAAGTGATTAAGTAATTGAAAGAGTTTGGGGAAGAGAGACTTAGCAAACTGAATAAAGAATTCTACTGTGAAGCCATCTGGGCCTGGAGCTTTACTCTTGGAGAGAGATTGTAAAGCTGTAAATAGTTTGGTAAGTTGTAGGGGTTGGTCTAAAGATGGGAGGTCAATCTGCAATGGGTCTCTTGGTTTGAGATTAGAGAAATATTGATTGAGAGATTCAACTGTTGGTATGTGTTCTGGAGTGTACAGGTCCTTATAGTAAGAATCGAAACACAATGCTATATCTTTATCTCTAAAGTGTTTAACACCAATGTTATCTGTGATAGATTTAATAGTTGTTCTTTTTTTTTTTTTCTTTCAAATATCGAGCTAGAAGTGAACCAGCTTTATTGTTACCATCATAATATCTGGCATTTATTTTCAGGAGGGTGCTGCATGCTTTTTCAGTGGTATATTGGTTAAACTCCATTTTAGCTGAGACTTGTGCTTCAAGATGTGATATACTAGTTTTGTGAGTATTGTATTCATGTTCTAGTGACTTTGGGGGTCATTCTAATTCTGGCGGGCGGCGGAGGCCGCCCGCCAGAATTCCGCCCCCATAATACCGCTCCGCGGTCAGAAGACCGCGGAGGGTATTATGAGTTTTTCCCTGGGCTGGCGGGCGGTCTCCAAAAGACCGCCCGCCAGCCCAGGGAAAAACTCCCTTCCCACGAGGATGCCGGCTCGTAATCGAGCCGGCGGAGTGGGAAGGTGCGACGGGTGCAGTAGCACCCGTCGCGTATTTCAGTGTCTGCAAGGCAGACACTGAAATACCTTGCGGGGCCCTCTTACGGGGGCCCCTGCCGTGCCCATGCCATTGGCATGGGCACGGCAGGGGCCCCCAGGGGCCCCGCGACCCCCCCTACCGCCATCCTGTTCATGGCGGCTTTCCCGCCATGAACAGGATGGCGGTAGGGGGGGTCAGAATCCCCCATGGCGGCGCAGCAAGCTGCGCCGCCATGGGGGATTCTGAGGGCAGCGGTAAACCGGCGGGAGACCGCCGGTTTACCCTTTCTGACCGCGGCCAAAGCGCCGCGGGGCACCGCCGGTCTGTCGGTGGTGCTCCCGCCGACCCTCGCCCCGGCGGTCGAAGACCGCCGGGGTTAGAATCAGGGCCTTTATATCTTTAAGGATGGAAGTTGATTTTTGTTGAGCAGACTTTTTTTTGGAGAGAGCGTAACTTATGATGAAACCCCTAGAGGCTGTTTGAATGCATCCCTCACAAAATGATATGATAGTTGATCACTATTGTTGATGTGGAAGGATTCTTCTATAAACTTACTGTAGGAAGTGATAAAAGTAGCATCTGAAAATAGAGAGTTATTAAACCTCCATGAAGATGTTTTAGAACCATTAAGAAAAAGATCAAGGTCAGTAATCACAGGTGTGTGATCTGAGATCAAAATAGCACAGATTTCAGAGTTGACCATATGTTGCAATAAACCTTTACTCAGAAAGATATGATCAAGCCTAGAATGGGAATGGTGGGTAGGAGAATAAAAAGAGTATTCCAAGAGGTCGGGATTGCATATTCTCCAGGAATCAGAGAGAGAATGCTGTAAAATAAAGTTTTTTAAAGCTTTGTAGCAGGCATGTGGAATGAAACTTGACGTGGAACGTCTGTCCAAAAATGGATCGAGAATTTGGTTGCAGTCACCACCTATTAGTAAATTATTTGAGCAATGTTCACAGACAATATGTGAAAGATTCTTCCAAAAATTTGGATCTGGATGTGTGGGTCCGTATATATTTAGGACAGTAAGAGAAATATTGTCAATTGTAAATGTAACAAGTAACCAACGACCTTCTGTATCTTGATGCTGTGAAATTATGGTATGTTTGAGAGATTTATGGCAGAGTATAATTACCCCATTTTTGTTTGTGGTGGAAGGGGAGTAGAAAATGTCCCCCACTTATTGTTTTTTAAGCTTAATTGCCTCAGAGTCGTTGAGGTGAGTCTCTTGCAACAAAGCAATGTGGCATTTCAAAAGATGCTAGGTGAGATAAGACACACTGACGTTTAATGGGGTGTTTAAGCCCCTGAACATTCCAAGTAACAGTTCTAAGTTGCATAACAAGAAGTATTAATAAACAACTGCTGTAACAAGGAAAAAAAACAGGCATATAAATTTTGCAAAAGCAAAGAAATGGGAAAGAAAGAAGATAGTAAAGAAAAAGAAAAGGAGGAAGATGACTTCCAGAAGCTGTATAAACATGGATGTGGCAATACAGGGACTAAAGTCCACCAAAGCTAAAGAAGACAAGATAGAAAGTGAATACCCCGAAAGGTAGAGGGACAGCGGAGAACCTGAAAAGACAGGCAAGAGTGGCTTCAGCACAAGAAAAGTGATATTAGATATTAAAACATATGAAGGCAACTTTCATGGAAGAAAAAAAATTACAAACGAAAAATGTACCATCAGGAGACCAAATAACGTAATAACTACAGTAAAGGAGTGTGACATGAAGAACAATAAAAATCAAACCTTACCAGTGGAACGTGTAGGAGAAAAATTTGGATGGTGAGAAAGGGATACGGTTGGGAAAGGAACATGAGGATTGCACAAAGAACACTAACAAAAATTGAAAATAAGAAAATAGGAAGATGCAGAGAAGGAAAACCATGGATATAAATACTAAACATAACCATTACTATCAAACTGTCCCCCCCCCCAACAAAAAGAAAGTACATTAAAGACAAATCAAATTATATCTTCAAATATTTGCAGATACTCCTAATTCCATTGCTTCTGTTTTGTGTTGGTTAATAAAAGTTTGTAGTGCCGAAGGTTCCTCGAATGACTAAGATTTGTCCTTGAATGTAATTATGAAAAGGCATGGGTGAAGAAGATCATATCGAATATTCAGGGATTTGAGTTGTGGACGTAAGTCCAAAAACTGTTTGCGACGTGCAGCTGCAGCAGGAGAAAAGTGTTGTGTGAAAAACACTTTATAACCTGACCATAGGAAAGAGCCCATCTTTTTGGCTTCCGAGAGTATTTGCATCAAGTCAGTAAATTGGTTAAAGAGAATATTAATGCTTCTAGGATGTGCACGAGGGCCAATTGAAGTCTGTGGACCTAAACGATGTGCCCGTTGGATACAGAGGGGAGAGGTAGAAGGCAAGCGGAGAATTGAAGGTATTGCTGTTTGAAGGAATGCAATCATGTTAGAGCCTTCCGAATCTTCTGGAATCCCAAAAATGTGAAGATTATTTCTCCTATTTCTATTTTTCAGTAAGCCTTTTAAGTTTAGCTATGTCCTTGGAGATCTGAGAATTGACAGTGTTACAATCTTCAAGGTTACTGACTCTCTGTTCCAGAGTACAAATTTGTTGTTCGTGTTGGGACCATTGCTCCTCAATACGTTGCAAAGAGGCATTAGTGTCCATCATAAAGGGCTTTAATGCACGCAATTCCTCCATGACATCATTCAGAATAAGATGTGTAGGTGATTTTGAGGAAGAGGCAAGGTCTTTTTTTGGGCGCTTGACGGAGGAGATGTTAGATGGTTTTTTCACAATTGGCGCCAGCAGCATGAGATGAAGAGTCGTTATCCTTTAAAAAATGTCTGTAGCACTATCCATTGTTAAAGCTGATGGTAGAGAAGATTTAGTTATATGTATGCGCACCACTCAAAGAGGATTATTAGACTTGGAGGAAGAGGATGACTGGCTGCTCTGAGAATTGTGTGGTCTCCCCATAAAAGACAGCAGCAATTTGGTAATAGGAAGCCAGCAATGTGAGGTGATGATGAAATTATATTACAATGAGAAGCAGCTGCGACAAGTTTCCAACAACAGAGCAAAATATAATAAAAAATATATAAATAGAAAATCCTAAATTATTCTCTCAGAACAGGCATGGCAGAATACCACAAGAGCAAAGCACTTTACTGCACATAGTCAAACAATTGGTGACTAGTTTTAGGGGAACCTTCCAAAAAGGAAAAATCCCCTCTGTCAAAGGAAATCATTTACCATGTTATGAAGAGCAATTTGAAAGAGCTCCTTGACAACAAGAGCTGCCAGTGAATACTGAAAGTTGAAAACCTCAGCTAAATGTGTTTGAAGAGAGAGGTCAAAAGTTCAGCTGGCTTTCAGAAGGTAATAAATATTCAATTGCAGACAAAATTAGATTTGTAGAATGACATCCAGGCAAGCAGTTAAAAGTCAAATAGAAACATCTCTGTGAAAGTTGAGGTTTGTGCAGAGGCTTATGGAGTGAAATACAAATGATTACCTCAGGCCCTCACATGAAGTCTCTGAAATGACTTCAAAACTGGATGTCTCTGTCAGATAAAGGCATATTTATGCAGCGGCAGAGCTCCAGTGCCCAAAAATGCTGGAGAAATTAATAATTTTGATGTGAAAACATCTCCTTCCTTCCGGGAAGTGCTGAAGCCTCACGGAGCTCTAAAGAGCAGCGGCCATCTTGCGTGACCTCCAGCCACGCCCCCCTCCAAAGCTATCTTCACCCCCATCTTGTGCCATGCCACAACCAGGCATAGCCAATATATATCCCACTTCCTTTTTGTAATTAATAATTGAGTCAAACTTTAGGGGTGGACATTAGAAGACATCTGCTCCATCATTTGCAGACTCTCCCTTTTCGATGTATGCAAAATGTACTTCATATAATCTCTCATATTGCTATGATCACGAGGCTACTGTTGCCTATGAGTGCAGCCTAAACAGCTCAATAATTTCCTATGTAGGCATCCAGCCATTACTTTATGTTTCCAGCCCTTGAGCATATCAGCTATTCTTGATAAAGTAGCCAAAAAGGAAACAAACATTTGGCCTCATAATAACTATGGCCAAAAAGACCTGGTAGATTACTATCCCTCAAAGAAATAATGTTGATTTTGTCTACAGATTGGAATTCTAAGGTTGCCTGCAATTTCAAAAAGGCATCCTTTGTATTCCTATGAAAAATGATCTTGACTTAAAACTTCTGATTATTGCCTCTCACTTTTTCTATCAAATTAACATCTCCTTACTTTCCATCCTCTGCAGGTCCCCTCTCTCCGATTATCATCTGCTCACAGTCACATACATATTTGTCTAAATCCCATATTGATTTGTGCAAATTGCCCACACCTTATCACAAAGATCTCACGCTCTCCTTTAAATTTAAATGCCATAGCACTGTAATCTAACTGTACCTACTCTTCTGTAGATCATCTGTGGATACCTCCAACTATTTACTTTAATTCATATACCCCTTTCACTAAGGATCATATCTAACTCCTATTTATTGAATCTACGAGAGCACGACTAATACAAATAACCAGTGAAAAATCACTAACCTTGGGTTCCAGAGCAGCATGCTGCCCAGCGTAAAGCACTTCTGCAACCCATCTGGAGTAATAATAAGCACTATGTAAATGCAATTACAATATAATGTATAACCCTCCTGGCTGGCTAACACTAATACTAATAGCATAACACTGTGTGGTTGGGCATTCATACAGACTAAATAATAGTTTTATCAAACTGCTTGACACACTCACACTTACAAAAGACAGAACTTCTACGGACTATGTCCATCATCTAGTACTGGTCAATATCAATAAAGCATCCACCAACAACTGAGGCATGGAATATCTGAACAGATCTCCCTAATGCTGCTGGCCAATGGAGGACTTACATTTAGTTCATTTTTGTAGGTGCCTACAAGCTACATACTGAGACACCCTCTTGATAGCTCACAGTAACAATCAGATATGTGATTATATTACCAAAGGCCATCCCAGCAGATCTCTCCACCATGTCTTCCTTCAACCTGTTTGCTCACAACCTTAAATAAAATATCTCAGAATGGACATCCTAGTGCAGTAACCAGCTAAGAGAACTACAATCATATAAAGTACATAAAGGGGCCCACATAGTTGTTCAAAGCTGTCAGAATACTGAAAACCCTAAACAATGTGCCTCATTCTAACACTTCACGTTTCTAACTGCTTCCTCCCATAATACGAGAACTGTACAACAGCGATCATCACACATGATGTGATTTAGTTGTAAATCACACAATATATGGGGCACCTAATATTCCTGAAAACAAGGGTGATAAACTATATATGAAAATTGTGTTCTCCAGGGAATCATTCAATCATTATTTGGACAAGGCCGAAATGAAAACAAGTGAGAAAAATCAACAAAAAATATTCATAATGTATCCTCAAAGGAACTTTTTTTTACAAGGCAATACATGGATCTCTTAAACTATCTTCCCATCTCTTTGCTTCCCTTACTGGGTAAGTTGATGGAAGGTCAAATAAATATCAACTTATCGATTACCTTGAAATGAACAAACTGCTTGATCCATCTCAATCAGGTTTCAGACCATGCATAGTACTGAGATCACTCTAATAGTGTCTACTGACCGTATACGAAGCGCCCTGGGCAAGAATATTTCTGCATTGCTCATTTTGCTGGATTTATCAGCAGCATTCAACACTGTGGGGGTCATTCTGACCCCGGCGGGCGGCGGGAGCCACCCGCCTGGAGGGAACCGCCGAATGACCGCATCGTGGTCAAAAGACCGCAGCGGCCATTCTGGCTTTCCCGCTGGGCCGGCGGGCGACCACCAGAAGGCCGCCCGCCGGCCCAGCGGGAAACCCCCCTCAACAATGAAGCCGGCTCCGAATGGAGCCGGCAGAGTAGTAGGGGTGCGACGGGTGCAGTGGCACCCGTCGCGATTTTCAGTGTCTGCTTTGCAGACACTGAAAATCTTTATGGGGCCCTGTTAGGGGGCCCCTGCACTGCCCATGCCAGTGGCATGGGCAGTGCAGGGGCCCCCAGGGGCCCCACGACACCCGTTCCCGCCATCCTGTTCCTGGCGGTAAAAACCGACAGGAACAGGATGGCGGGAAGGGAGTCGGAATCCCCATGGCGGCGCTGAGGATTCCCTGGGCCAGGGGTAAACCTGCGGGAAACTGCTGGTTGCCCTTTTCTGACCGCAGCAGAATGGCCCAGGAAGCACCGACAGCCTGTTGGCGGTGCTTCCGCGGTCTCCGGCCCTGGCGGTCACGGAATGACCCCCTGTATCTCGTCTTAGGATGCTGCAAAGACTGCAGGATATTGTCATGCATGGTTCAAAGATCTTTTATATAGCCATACCCAGACCATCGGTCTAGGGGACTATAAATCATCCGCTTTGAAACTTGAAAAGAGGGTGCCCCAGGACTCATGTCTCAGCCCTATACTTTTAACATCTATGTGGCCTCCCTTGCCAAAGTTATAAAAAATTTGGCATTGAACCATTGTCATAAGCTAATGACATGCAGTTTATTATCTCTTTTGACAAAGATCTGAATAATGCTAAAACACGTTTCTCAGCAGGCACGTCTGCTATTGCAGATAACTGTCTTCAGCTGAATGCCAATAAAAAATAAATTATACTGTTTGGCAAGGCACACCAACTTTGGACTCCCAATTGGTGGTCCTCTGACTTGGGCCCTGCTCCAACCCCAAAATTAGTTGCAAAAAACCTTGGTGTTTGCCTTGACCAATCGCTCATAATGAAAGAACAGGTTGCGACCACAATTAACACTTGCTTTCATATGCTGCGTCTCTTTTAAAGAGTCTTTCCCCGCATCTCACATTTTGTGAAGAAGACTTTGGTCCAAAGAATGGTTATGAGCCATCTGGACAAATGCAGTGCTTTACTTGCTGCTTCCAATGAGAGAATCTTGAATAAACTGCAAGTTGTTCAAAATACGGCAGCTCGTCTTATCAACAATCTTCCTGCCAGTATGGTTTGTTCTCCACTTTTGCATTCCCTCTATTGGTTGCCAATCCGTAAGAGAACTGTCTTTAAAGTATGCTGTCTAACACACAAGTCCTTGAATGGGAAAGGCCTCAGCTATTTATCTACTAAGCATGTTCAATACAGGCCAGGTAGATCTTTAAGATCACGTGAGAAAGCCTTGCTTATAGGGCCATGTATTAAGAAGGCCAGATCTGGAGGAAGATCCTTTTCATATTTAGGTCCTCTGTTTTGGAAAAAACTTCCACTCCAGGTTTGGCAATGTACGCACCATCTTAAATTTAGGAAACCTCTCAAAACAGCATTGTTTGTAGCCCACTTGTTATATTTTCTGTTTGTGATCTTTATGGTGCCGAGATACCCCTCCCGGGGTGATTTGAGTGCATTACAAGTTAAATTAACATAACATAACATAACATAGCATATCATAACATAACATAACATGGGTAATCAAAGTAATCAAGATCAATATAGGTGCTCCAGGTGATGGTGCAGGGCAAGAGCAATTAAGTGAGCCATGCAAAAACAGACTATATTACATTGACAATACTTACAATATGTACTACAGTTCCCCGCCCATAAGACACAAAGGGGGTCATTCTGACCCTGGTGGTCGGTGTTAAAGCGGCGGCCAACCCGCCAACAGGCAGGCGGTAAAAAAATGGAATTCTGACCCTGGCGGGAACCGCCAACACAGCCTGCCACTTTAACACTCCGACCGCCACGGCGGGGCAAACAAACAGCGCGGCGGTCACCGCCAACAGACAGACGGCAGACAGTGTACCGCCCCCCCTATCACGACCCACCAATCCGCCACCTTTTCCGGGGCGGGAGCCCCGCCGATGAAAACACGGCGGAAACAGACCACGAACGGGAAAACGCTCACCTTTATACACTCCACGAGCAATCTGGACAGCATGGAACCCGAATTAAACATCCTACCAGCGATTGTCTACCTGCTCCTCTACCAGGAGCACGAACGCCGCCGCAGGAGACAACGGTGAGTATTGCACCAACGACCCAAATCCCCACACAGCAAAGCAGAGCAACAACTCAGATTTACACCCCCCAAACCCCCCGGAATAATTCAAAGACACCATAAAATGATCATTAAAATAGAAGTATATTAAAGCATATTTGAACTGAAGTGAAATATGAGATATTTAAAATAAATAAATCACAACATGAACAATGTATACATAGTCCAAAAGTCCGGCACATATTGGGTACATGCCATTGTTCGTGGGCCAATGTGCATTAACACATGGGCAAAGCCCACACACGAGACCTGATTCCATTGGAGAGAACACTGCTGGGGCATCAGATAATAAAACCACAGGCACCTCAGGGGGAAGGGAAGGGGGGGGCACCTCAGCCACATGAGTCCACGACGCCAGATCCACGAGGGGCCTCCATGCCCACTGTACCATCCTGGGGAGTGCAAAGCCACAGTCTCTCAAGTCTCTACAGTCAATCAATCAATCAATCACGATATTTATAAAGCGCGCTATGTACCTGTCAGGGTTTCGAGGTGCTGGGGGGGGGGGGGTGCGCTGCAGTTAGCAGTCGAAGAGCCAGGTCTTGAGGAGTCTCTTGAAGACGAGGAGGTCCTGGGTCTGGCGTAGAGATGTGGGGAGAGAGTTCCAGGTCTTGGCGGCGAGGAAGGAGAAGGATCTGCCGTCGCAGGTCTTGCGCTGGATTCGGGGGACGACGGCGAGGGCGAGGTTGGCGGATCGAAGTTGACGTGTGGGAGCGTAGAAGTTTAGTCTGGAGTTGAGGTAGGAAGGTCCGGTGTTGTGCAGTGCCTTGTGAGCGTGGGTGAGGAGTTTAAAGGTGATCCTCTTCTCCACCGGGAGCCAGTGGAGTTCCCTCAGGTGAGGGGAGATGTGGCATCGGCGGGGTATGTCGAGGATCAGTCGGGCGGAAGCATTTTGGATGCGCTGGAGTCGTTTGATGTCTTTGGTTGGGATGCCTGTGTAGAGTGCGTTGCCGTAGTCCAGTCTGCTGCTGACGAGGGCTTGGGTCACCGTCTTTCTGGACTCTGTTGGAATCCACTTGAAGATTCTGCGGAGCATGCGGAGGGTGTTGAAACAGGAGGAGGAGACGGTGCTGACCTGTTTGGACATGGTGAGGGCCGGGTCCAGGATGAAGCCGAGGTTTCTTGCGTGGCTGGCAGGGGTGGGTGGGGGTCCGAGGTCGGCGGGCCACCAAGAGTCGTTCCAGGCTGAGGGAGAGCGTCCGAGGATGAGGATTTCCGTCTTGTCGGAGTTGAGTTTCAGGCGACTGTTGTTCATCCATTCGGCGATGGATTTTAGTCCCTCGTGGAGGTTTGTTTTGGCGGTGAGTGGGTCTTTGGTCAGGGAGAGGACGAGCTGGGTGTCGTCGGCGTAGGAGATGATGCTGAGGTGATGCTGGCGGGCCAGTTTAGCGAGGGGGGCCATGTAGACGTTGAACAATGTGGGGCTGAGGGAGGATCCTTGGGGGACGCGCAGATGAGGTTGGTGGCTTTGGAGCGAAAGGGGGAGAGTCGGACTCTCTGAGTTCTGTCGGAGAGAAAGGATGAGATCCAGTGGAGGGCTTTGCCTTGGATGCCGGCTTCCTGGAGGCGGGTCAGTAGGGTGCGGTGGCAGACTGTGTCGAAAGCGGCTGATAGGTCGAGGAGGATGAGGGCCGAGGTTTCGCCGTTGTCCATTTGATGTCTGATGTCATCTGTGGCGGCGAGGAGAGCAGTCTCCGTGCTGTGGTTTCGTCTGAAACCGGATTGTGAGGGGTCCAGGATGGAGTTGTCTTCGAGGAAGTGGGTGAGTTGTGTGTTGACGATCTTCTCGATGACTTTTGCTGGAAAAGGGAGGAGAGAGATCGGGCGGAAGTTTTTGAGATCGTTGGGGTCGGCCTTGGGTTTCTTGAGGAGGGGTTGGATTTCTGCGTGTTTCCAGCTGTCCGGGAAGGTGGCGGAGGTGAATGAGAGGTTGATGATCTTGCGGAGTTTGGGGGCGATGGTGGCGTTGGCTGAGTTGAAAACATGATGAGGGCATGGGTCCGTGGGGGAGCCTGAGTGGATGGTGTTCATGGTTGTTGTGGTTTCTGCATCATCCACGTGGGACCAGGCGGTGAGGCGGCAGTCGCGGGTGGAGACGTCGGGGGTGGGGTCTGGCGGTGGGCCGGTGTTGAAGCTGTTGTGGATGGTCACGATTTTCTGGTGGAAGAAGGTGGAGAGGTCGTCGCAGAGTTTCTGGGAGGGCGGGATGTCGTTGGCGTTGGCTTTTGGATTTGAGAGTTCTTTCACGATGCCGAATAGTTCTTTGCAGTCGTGGGCGTTGTTGTTGATGCGTTCGGTGAAGTGGGCGCGCTTGGCAACGCGGATCCGTTGGTGGTGTTCACGGTTTGCGTCTTTGAGGGAGGCGAGGTTGTCGGGTGTGCGTTCTAGGATCCATTTCTTTTTGAGCTTCTGGCAAAGGCTTTTGGAGGTGGTCAGTTCGTCTGTGAACCAGGCTGTTTTTTTCTTTCCTTGGTTGGCGGTGGGTTTCTTGAGAGGGGCTAAGGTGTTAGCGCATTCGAGGATCCATTGATGGAGGTTGATGGCAGTTGTGTTCGGGTCGGCTGCATCGGGTGGAGGGTTTTTGACGAGGGTGCTGGTCAGTTGGTCTTGGGTGACTTTGCTCCAGCGGCGGTAGGGGGGTAGATGGATGAGATGCTGCTTGGTAATTTTCTTATAGGAGAAATGGACGCAGTGATGGTCGGTCCAGTGGAGTTCGGAGGTGTGGCTGAAAGAGATGTGGTTGCTTGAGGTGAAGAGGGGGTCGAGGGTGTGTCCGGCGATGTGGGTGGGAGTGTTGACCAGCTGGCGGAGTCCGAGGTTGAGGAGGTTGGAGGTCAGTGCTGCGGTGTTGGCGTCGTTGTTATTTTCCAGATGGTAGTTTAGGTCTCCCAGGAGGATGTAATCCGGGGAAGCGAGGGCGTGGGTGCTTGCGAGGTCGGCGATGGTGTCGCTGAAGGGGGCTCTTGGTCCTGGAGGGCGGTATATGAGGGTTCCTCTGAGGGTCGTGTTGGGGTCCGTGTGGATCTGGAAGTGGAGGTGTTCGGCTGTCTTGAGGGTGTCGTCAGTGTGGGTGTGGATTTTGAGGGTAGCTTTGTGAGCAATGGCTATTCCGCCCCCGATTCCGTTGGTTCGGTCTCTTCTGGTGATTTTATAACCGTCCGGTATGGCGATGGCGATGTCCGGAGCCGAGGAGTCATTCCACCAGGTTTCGGTCAGGAAGGCCACGTCGGGTGCAGTGGAGTCGAGCAAATCCCAGAGCTCGATGGCGTGTTTTCGTGCGGAGCGGGTGTTGATGAGGATGCAGTTCAGGTGGTTGGGGTTGAGAGTTTTAGTTGTTGGTTTTGTCGTTCTGATGCAGGAGAAATTGCAGGGTCGGCAGGAAAAAGGTCCTTTAGTGTGCTTCGGGGACGCCAGGAAGCACTCCGTGGAGGAGCCGGGGTTGAAAGCGCGGAGTTCGTTGGCCGAGTAGCAGATGCGGGGGCGCGAGGACCAGGGGGGGTGGTGCTGGGCGCGGTCCAGGCGCGGACGGGAGCAGACGGGCTTGCCTCTGGCGCGCCTCCGGCGCGCCAGCGGCGCGGTCGCGCAGCGCCAGCCATTAAGAAGGGAGGGGGGAGGGAGGAGCAGCTGGGAGGCGGGAGGCGGGAGGGAGCGGCAAATGGGGGCGCGAGGGGGGCGGGACGCAGGGAGGCAGCGGCAGGGATCGGGGAGCGCACAAGGGGCAAAAAAGCACAGAAATCGAGGAAAAATTCAAGGCAGTCACAATACGAAAAAATACACAATAAGAAATACAATACTGGCACAATACACGATCGGGGAGACAGCAATCAGGGGGGCACAATGGGGGCAGAAGCGCCGGCGGCGAGGCGCAGAAAAAACGAAAAACAACTTACGGGACGGCGGAAGCGGCACACGGGTCAAGTGAGCCCACTAGCCACCAGGGATGAGGCGCAGGAGGATGCCTGCGGGTGGAGGAGGGCCTCGAACACGCAAACGGCAGCGTGGCCGTGGAACAGAGGCAGGAGGCAGCAGGTTGGTGCTGCGGTCGTGGGGGGCGAGCTCAGGACCTGAAACAGGTCAGAGTTCGCTCACTCGCGACACGCAGCGCCAGCCATTAAGAAGGGAGGGGGAGGGAGGAGCAGCTGGGAGGCGGGAGGGAGCGGCAAATGGGGGCGCGAGGGGGGCGGGGCCGCAGGGAGGCAGCGGCAGGGATCGGGGAGCGCACAAGGGGCAAAAAAGCACAGAAATCGAGGCAAAATTCAAGGCAGTCACAATACGAAAAAATACACAATAAGAAATACAATACTGGCACAATACACGATCGGGGAGACAGCAATCAGGGGGGCACAATGGGGGCAGAAGCGCCGGCGGCGAGGCTCAGAAAAAACGAAAAACAACTTACGGGACGGCGGAAGCGGCACACAGGTCAAGTGAGCCCACTAGCTACCAGGGATGAGGCGCAGGAGGATGCCTGCGGGTGGAAGAGGGCCTCGAACACGCAAACGGCAGCGTGGTCGTGGGACAGAGGCAGGAGGCAGCAGGTTGGTGCTGCGGTCGTGGGGGGCGAGCTCAGGACCTGAAACAGGTCAGAGTTCGCTCACTCGCGACGCGCAGCGCCAGCCATTAAGAAGGGAGGGGGGAGGGAGGAGCAGCTGGGAGGCGGGAGGCGGGAGGGAGCGGCAAATGGGGGCGCGAGGGGGGCGGGGCCGCAGGGAGGCAGCGGCAGGGATCGGGGAGCGCACAAGGGGCAAAAAAGCACAGAAATCGAGGCAAAATTCAAGGCAGTCACAATACGAAAAAATACACAATAAGAAATACAATACTGGCACAATACACGATCGGGGAGACAGCAATCAGGGGGGCACAATGGGGGCAGAAGCGCCGGCGGCGAGGCGCAGAAAAAACGAAAAACAACTTACGGGACGGCGGAAGCGGCACACGGGTCAAGTGAGCCCACTAGCCACCAGGGATGAGGCGCAGGAGGATGCCTGCGGGTGGAGGAGGGCCTCGAACCCGCAAACGGCAGCGTGGTCGTGGGACAGAGGCAGGAGGCAGCAGGTTGGTGCTGCGGTCGTGGGGGGCGAGCTCAGGACCTGAAACAGGTCAGAGTTCGCTCACTCGCGACGCGCAGCGCCAGCCATTAAGAAGGGAGGGGGGAGGGAGGAGCAGCTGGGAGGCGGGAGGCGGGAGGGAGTGGCAAATGGGGGCGCGAGGGGGGCGGGGCCGCAGGGAGGCAGCGGCAGGGATCGGGGAGCGCACAAGGGGCAAAAAAGCACAGAAATCGAGGCAAAATTCAAGGCAGTCACAATACGAAAAAATACACAATAAGAAATACAATACTGGCACAATACACGATCGGGGAGACAGCAATCAGGGGGGCACAATGGGGGCAGAAGCACCGGCGGCGAGGCGCAGAAAAAACGAAAAACAACTTACGGGACGGCGGAAGCGGCACACGGGTCAAGTGAGCCCACTAGCCACCAGGGATGAGGCGTAGGAGGATGCCTGCGGGTGGAGGAGGGCCTCGAACACGCAAACAGCAGTGTGGTCATGGGACAGAGGCAGGAGGCAGCAGGTTGGTGCTGCGGTCGTGGGGGGCGAGCTCAGGACCTGAAACAGGTCAGAGTTCGCTCACTCGCGACGCGCAGCGCCAGCCATTAAGAAGGGAGGGGGGAGGGAGGAGCAGCTGGGAGGCGGGAGGGAGCGGCAAATGGGGGCGTGAGGGAGGCGGGCCGCAGGGAGGCAGCGGCAGGGATCGGGGAGCGCACAAGGGGCAAAAAAGCACAGAAATCGAGGCAAAATTCAAGGCAGTCACAATACGAAAAAATACACAATAAGAAATACAATACTGGCACAATACACGATCGGGGAGACAGCAATCAGGGGGGCACAATGGGGGCAGAAGCGCCGGCGGCGAGGCGCAGAAAAAATGAAAAACAACTTACGGGACGGCGGAAGCGGCACACGGGTCAAGTGAGCCCACTAGCCACCAGGGATGAGGCGCAGGAGGATGCCTGCGGGTGGAGGAGGGCCTCGAACACGCAAACGGCAGCGTGGTCGTGGGACAGAGGCAGGAGGCAGCAGGTTGGTGCTGCGGTCGTGGGGGGCGAGCTCAGGACCTGAAACAGGTCTGAGTTCGCTCACTCGCGACGCGCAGCGCCAGCCATTAAGAAGGGAGGGGGGAGGGAGGAGCAGCTGGGAGGCGGGAGGTGGGAGGGAGTGGCAAATGGGGGCACGAGGGGGGCAGGGCCGCAGGGAGGCAGCGGCAGGGATCGGGGAGCGCACAAGGGGCAAAAAAGCACAGAAATCGAGGCAAAATTCAAGGCAGTCACAATACGAAAAAATACACAATAAGAAATACAATACTGGCACAATACACGATCGGGGAGACAGCAATCAGGGGGGCACAATGGGGGCAGAAGCGCCGGCGGCGAGGCGCAGAAAAAACGAAAAACAACTTACGGGATGGCGGAAGCGGCACAAGGGTCAAGTGAGCCCACTAGCCACCAGGGATGAGGCGCAGGAGGATGCCTGCGGGTGGAGGAGGGCCTCGAACACGCAAACGGCAGCGTGGTCGTGGGACAGAGGCAGGAGGCAGCAGGTTGGTGCTGCGGTCGTGGGGGGCGAGCTCAGGACCTGAAACAGGTCAGAGTTCGCTCACTCGCGACGCGCAGCGCCAGCCATTAAGAAGGGAGGGGGGAGGGAGGAGCAGCTGGGTGGGGGGAGGGAGCGGCAAATGGGGGCGCAAGGGGGGCGGGGCCGCAGGGAGGCAGCGGCAGGGATCGGGGAGCGCACAAGGGGCAAAAAAGCACAGAAATCGAGGCAAAATTCAAGGCAGTCACAATACGAAAAAATACACAATAAGAAATACAATACTGGCACAATACACGATCGGGGAGGCAGCAATCAGGGGGGCACAATGGGGGCAGAAGCGCCGGCGGCGAGGCGCAGAAAAAACGAAAAACAACTTACGGGACGCCGGAAGCGGCACACGGGTCAAGTGAGCCCACTAGCCACCAGGGATGAGGCGCAGGAGGATGCCTGCGGGTGGAGGAGGGCTCTCGAACACGCAAACGGCAGCGTGGTCGTGGGACAGAGGCAGGAGGCAGCAGGTTGGTGCTGCGGTCGTGGGGGGCGACCTCAGGACCTGAAACAGTGGGTGGCTTGCCCACTGTACCATCCTGGGGAGTGCAAAGCCAGAGTCCATCTGGTGGATTACAGACTCCACTGGTTATGGAGGAGGCATGGTGCCCAGAGTGCTTCGTGAAGCACTGCCCGACACAGATCCAGCCCTGCCAATGGGCCAGCGGTGCTTGAGAGGAAGGGCCCAGCGGAGCGGTGCTTGACAGGAAGGGCCCAGCGGAGCGGTGCTTGAGAGGAAGGGCCCAGCGGAGCGGTGCTTGAGAGGAAGGGCCCAGCGGAGCGGTGCTTGACTTGAAGGGCCCAGCGGAGCGGTGCTTGAGAGGAAGGGCCCAGCGGAGCGGTGCTTGAGAGGAAGGGCCCAGCGGAGCGGTGCAGAGACGGCGGGGCCCAGCGGAGCGGTGCTTGAGATGAAGGGCCCAGCGGAGCGGTGCTTGACTTGAAGGGCCCAGCGGAGCGGTGCAGAGACGGCGGGGCCCAGCGGAGCGGTGCTTGAGAGGAAGGGCCCAGCGGAGCGGTGCAGAGACGGCGGGGCCCAGCGGAGCGGTGCTTGAGATGAAGGGCCCAGCGGAGCGGTGCTTGACAGGAAGGGCCCAGCGGAGCGGTGCATAGACGGCGGGCCTTGTTCAGCAGTGCTTCTCACGGTGGGGCCGTGTTCAGCGGTGCTTCTCACGGCGGGGCCCTGTTCAGCGGTGCTTCTCACGGCGGGGGTGCTTGTCTTGTGTTCCTAGGGAACCAGATATGGCCAATCATTCCCGCTCAGTCGCCATCCGACCTATCGCTTGCGGGGGCCTCCTGTGCAGGACTCCTGGGCCCGTGGGTGTCCTCCGTCACACCCCAAATGGGGCTGGTGGGGCCCTCCTGGGCAGCTCGCCTCCTGCCGGACTTGTCCGCCCTGCTGCCCTTGCCCCCCTTGGCGGAATCTCTGGGGCCCTTGCCTCCCTTTGTGGATGGGCCATGTGACGGTGCAAGGGTGGTGTCCTTGGGGGCAGCCGTCTCAGGCCTGTCGCGCCGGCCCTTCCCTTTTTTGTTTTTTTTCCCAGGGGGTGGGCTGGCTTTCCCCTTGCTGCTGGCCGATGTTCCTGCCCTAGGAGCTGGTGGACTCCAATAGCCCTGAACGATGGTCCTAGTAGGTGCAGGGCTTGTGGTGGCTGAGGTGCTGTTTGGACTCTTACGAGATGGAGGGGGTGGGTCAGGTGATGCAAAGAGGTTAATTTTGGAGAGGAACAACTTTTTAGGAGCAATGGGAAGGGTAGGTGCAGTGGGTATGGTAGTGGAGGGAGAGGATGTGGTTGTAGGAGAGTCAAGTGTGCTGTCTTTGGGTGCAGGTGCTTGTGCTGGAGGCTGTCGTGAGGTGGATGGCTGTTGGGTGGGTGACTGCCTGCGTTTGTGTGGTTTGGAAGAGGGGGTGACAGACACAGTGGGAGAGGACACAGGGGACGTGTAAATGACAGTGGGGGTGGTGACTGCACGTGTGCGGACTGTTCTTGTGGGTGTGGTGGTGATGGACGTACTGGCTGATGGTGGTGTGCATGCAGGTGTGAGTGGAGAAGTCACTGGGAGGGAGGAGGGAGACGAGGAGGAGGGCGACACAGAGGAGTCAGTGGCTGTTGGCATGTCTGCATGTGGATGTTGCTTGGGTGAATGCTTGTGTGATCTGTGGTGCTTATGTCTGGATGAGCTGCCCTTGGGTGTTGAGGTGTGTGCAGGCTGGTCTGTAGGTGTGTCTGGGATAGGCAGAGGAACAGGGGAGTGGGACTGGGTTGAGGAAGTTGGAGGGGGGAGGCTAGACACAGGGACAATTGCTGCCGTCAGTGCTGAGGTCAGAGCGTTGAACGATCGCTGATGGGCAGCCTGACCAGAACGAATGCCCTCCAGGTATGCATTGCTCCGATGCACCTCCCTTTCTACCCCCTGGATGGCATTCAAAAGGGTAGACTGCCCAACAATGAGCATCTGGAGGAGGTCAATGATCTCCGCACTGAGGGCAGCAGGGGTAACTGGGGCAGGACCTGAGGTGCCAGGGGCGAAGGAGATGCCCGGCTTCCTGGCCGAGCGGGCACGGGGCGAACGCTGAGGGGCTGCTGGGAGGGCGGGGCTGGTGCGCTGGGTGGCGGCTGTACCTGTTGTTGCGGTGGGCACGGGTGGTGCCGCCACCACAAGGGAGCTCCCTTCCGAGTATGTGTCGGTGTCGCTGACGTCTCCACGGGTCCCCGTTGTGGAGCCCCCATCGCCCTCCGTCTCACTGGTGTACTCTGAGTCGGTTGCATGGCCCTCCGGGGCCATGTGAGATGCAGCTCCCTCGTGCGCCGATGCCACTTCTCCTCCGCCTGATGATGCTAATGCACACATGAACAGGAAAACCAGAAAAAGGGGGGGAGAAGAAAGAAAGACATGTTGAGTGCATGCATTGGCGGCACCGTTGGCGGAGAGGACAGACACAGAAGCCCCCTGCACTACGCCGCGCACTCGGTGTACACTACTCAATTATTGTGACTTGGCCTACAAGTCAATGGACGACAAATGCACACATAGGTGAGGCCCAACCATGGATATCTGTACTTAGCACCCTACAGAGGTGGGGGGCGGGGGCACAGGGCCATGCCTAACGGAGGGGCCTAGCCTACAGAAACCGCCCTGGCCTAGAGATAGCCACAGCCCTCCTCCCCCACCCAGACACCTCCACTGTGCGCTAATATAGCAGATTGTGCTGATACTCACCCCCTTGTGTCTGCTGTGATGTCCTCACGTGCCCATCCAAATCGGGGTAGGCCACCGCCAGGATCCGGGACATCAGAGGGGTCATTTGCCGTGTGGCACCCCGCCTAGGTTGGGAGGCCATCCCCAGCAGAGCCTCGGCGGTCTTTCTGCTCCCGCGGCGGATGTCCTCCCACCTCTTGCGCAGTGGGTGCCCCGTCTGTTGTGGACCCCTAGGGCCCGGACGTCCTTGGCGATGGCACGCCAAATGTCGATCTTCTGATGGGCGCTGACCTATGTGACAAGGACAGGATGGAACAAGAAATATCATCACTTTCCTGCATGGTCGATGTGAGTGGACCCCCCTCCCCAACCTTGCCATGTGGCACATGCTCTCATCTGTCGTGCGTTGCACTCCCCATTCGCACCCCTCCCCACCATCTTACACCCACCCCACTCAACACAGGCATAGCCCATACTACGTGCTCCCTGTGTACTTACCTGTTGGTCTGGAGGACCGTAGAGTAGCGCATACTGGGGGAGGACCCCATCCACAAGTTTCTCCAATTCCTCAGATGTGAAGGCAGGGACCCTTTCCCCAGTCGCAGCAACCATTGTATCTCCCAGACCGAGGTCACAGCAGCACTTGCAGTATAGGTCCTCTCCTGTGGATGATCAGGTCTCGAGTGATTAAGCAGTTAGAAAATGGCGGTCACGCCCGCGGCGGTGCGTACCGCGGCGGTGCGTACCGCGCCCGCCGGCGCCCATCGTCATTGGCTCCTGAGACCCATAGGTTTCAATGTTAACCAATGCTGCTTTGCGCCGCGGTCTTCGACCACCTACCGCCACGGTGTGCCACGCCAGCGCATTGACCTCACATCCCATTGTCACACTTCACAGGTCAGGCAGCCTCCATTTCAAGGGCCCACATGGCTTAATTTCTACTGCGTCACACAGGCCTAGGCCTTGCATTGCCACTCATACAAGCCATTCAATGCATAGCGAATCGTGTTTTGTGCAAGCTGTGGTTACGTACCTGTGGGTTGCTTGACTCTGTACTCCATGTTGTCCTTCCTAGGCAACGTCCGCTGGGACTTGCGAGGAGATGGAGGAATCCTCCCGTGTACAGACCGCTGGTGGACCTGTCGACAATGGAAGAACAACATGTCATACTGACATACAGACTTGACCGAGCCACTATACAGGAACTGTGTGCCCAGCTGGAGCCAGACCTGATGTCCCCCATTCGCCAACCCACAGGGATTCCCCCTCTGGTGCAGGTTCTGTCAGTACTCAATTTTTTGGCAAGTGGCTCATTCCAAACAACAGTGGCCATATCATCAGGGATTTCTCAGCCTATGTTTTCTAAGGTTTTGTCCAGAGTGTTGTCTGCCCTGATGAAATACATGCGGAGCTACATTGTTTTCCCTGAGGTGGGCGATTTGGCTACAGTGAAGGGTGATTTCTATGCCCTTGGACATATCCCCAGCATCATTGGTGCCATTGATGGGACCCATGTGGCTTTGGTTCCCCCCAGTGGAAGTGAGCAGGTGCACAGGAACAGAAAAAGTTATCATTCGATGAATGTCCAGGTGGTCTGTTTGGCTGACCAGTGCATCTCCCATGTAAATGCCAAGTTCCCTGGGTCAGTGCATGACGCGTACATCATGCGAAATAGCAGCATCCCTTATGTGATGGAACAGCTACAGAGACACCGTGTGTGGCTAATAGGTGACTCTGGTTACCCCAACCTGTCGTGGCTACTTACCCCAGTGAGGAATCCCAGGACAAGGGCAGAGGAACGCTACAATGAGGCCCATGGGCGGACTAGGAGGGTTATAGAAAGAAGCTTCGGCCTCCTGAAGGCCAGGTTTAGGTGTCTGCATATGACAGGTGGATCCCTAATGTACTCACCAAAGAAGGTGTGCCATATCATCGTGGCCTGCTGTATGCTTCACAACCTGGCTTTGCGACGCCAGGTGCCTTTCCTGCAGGAGGATGGTCCAGATGGTGGTGTTGTAGCAGCTGTGGAGCCTGTGGAGAGTGAAGAGGAGGAAGACGACGGGGACGACACAGACAACAGGGACACAGTGATATAACAGTATTTTCAGTAGCACACAGGTACGACTCAACCACGCCATTTTACATTTACTTAAAGTCTCCTGCCTCTCTACTGTCTGAGTTCCCCCCCAGTTCCTGTTAACTGAGTTGTGACTTTCCCTTCCGTTTTCAGAGCTGTGGGCCCCACTGCGTGACCTCTGCTTTGTTTGCCCATGGACTACAGCTGCGTGACAGTGGTATGTTGTCATCACAATGTAACTGAACATTTTGGCATTGTTATGTCTAATACATTTGTTCAAAATATAAGCAGACTCCAGATTTTTTTAGTGCAAGAAGTGATTTAATTCAAGTGCTAAATTTAAGGAACATGGGGCCAGATGTAGGAAGCACTTTGCGAGTCGCAAACGGCAAAATTTGCCGTTTGCGACTCGCAAATGCGTGTTTCCTATGCTGAAATGCATTTTGCGAGTCGTTACCGACTCGCAAAATGCATTTCCGAATCGCAAATAGGAAGGGGTGTTCCCTTCCTATTTGCGATTCGCAATGGTATGCAATTCCATTTGTGACCGCTTATGCGGTCGCAAATGGAGTCGCAGTTACCATCCACTTGAAGTGGATGGTAACCCATTCGCAAACTGGAAGGGGTCCCCATGGGACCCCTTCCCCTTTGTGAATGGACCCCAAAATATTTTTTCAGGGCAGGGAGTGGTCCAAGGGACCACTCCCTGCCCTGAAAAAACCGAAACAAAAGGTTTCGGATTTTTTGAAATGCAGCTCGTTTTCCCTTAGGGAAAACGGGCTACATTTAAAAAAAAAAAAAACTGCTTTATTGAAAAGCAGGTCGATAACATGGAGGCCTGCTGACTACAGCAGGCCTCCATGTTAGCGAGTGGCTATACTCGCTATGGGGCCGCAATTTGCGACCCACCTCATGAATATTCATGAGGTGGGTCATTGCGACCCCATAGCGAGTTGCAGTCGGTGTCTGAGACAGCGTACTGCATAGCAATTTGCGAGTTGCAAATTGCGAGTCGGAAGGACTCGCAATTTGCAACTCGCAAATTGCTTCCTTCCTACATCTGGCCCATGATTGTCAAACGGGGATGGGTGATGGTGGAGTAATGTCCATGGCAGAGTCCAGTTCTCAGTCGCACAGGTGCATTGTCCATATGCCTGTGGAAGGATGGAGCAGGGGCAGTTCAAGGTTGGACAGGGTGACAATGTGGGACAGTGGGATGACATCAGGGGGTATCGTTTGCTGGCGGGGGTCTTGCAATCCTACTCTGTCTTCTTGTGAGATCTCAGGTTCCGCTTGCGGGGTGGTTCTTCTTCTGCAGGAGGTGGGGTTCTGGTGGCCCGTCGTTGTGTGGGGGCCTCCTGTCCACTAGCGCAGGCGGAGGTGGTAGGCTGTTCCTGGTCCAGGCTAGTGACAGGGACCCATTGTGGTGCCACATGGTCCCGCAATGTGGTGACTATCTGGGTTAGGGCCACGACAATGGTCCCCATTGCGGAACTAATGTTCCTCAGTGCCTCTCTGAACCCCATGTACTGTTGCTCCTGCATGACCTGGATCTCCTGGAACCTGGCCAGTACCGTAGCCATCGTCTCCAGGGAGTGGTGGTATGCTCCCATGATGGAGGAGAGGGCCTCTTGGAGAGTCTGTTCCCTGGGCCTGTCCCCCCCCTGTCGCACAGCAGCCCTCCCAGTTCCCCTGTTTCCCTGGGCCTCTGTCCCCTGGACAGTGTGCCCACTACCACTGCCCCCAGGTCCCTGTTGTTGTTGGGGTGGTGGGTCAACCTGGGTGCCCTGTAGTGGTGGACACACCACTGATTGATGTGTCCTGGAGACAGAGGCATGGGCCCGCTGGGTGGGAGCTGTGCTGGTGTTCCCAGAGGGGGTTAGGTCTGGTGTAGCCTGTGGCTGTCTGTGGGAAACCGAATGTCCCGAGGTCCCCGATGGGCCGGGCTGGTCATCAGGGTCCAGGGAGACAGAGCTGCTGTCATCACTGGGGGCCTCTTCTGGGGGTGTATAAGAGTATGGTTATTGCTTCTGTGTGTGGCATTTCGTGTAATGGGTGGGTGGCCGTGTCCCCCAGTGCTGGCATTCCCTTGTGGGGGCTTTTGTGACGGTGGCTTGTGGGGGTGATGGGTGTGTGCAGTGGGCATGCTTTGGGGATGGGTGTCCATGCTTTGGGGACGCACGCAGGGCTAGGTTTTGGGATGGGTGGGATGTGATGGTGAGCCATTTGCAAGGAGTTGGTGTGATGGGGGTGGGGGTATGATTTAGCATGCAGGTGGGGTGGGGGGAATGAAGTAGTGGAGATTTGACTTACCAGAGTCCATTCCTCCGCCTACTCCTGCGAGGCCCTCAGGATGCAGGATATGCAAGACTTCCTCCTCCCATGCTGTGAATTCTGGGGGAGTAGGTGGGGGTCCGCCACCAGTCCGCTGTACCGCGATGTTGTGCCTTGATACCATGGAATGCACCTTCCCCCGTAGGTCGTTCCACCGCTTCCTGATGTCGTCCCGATTGCGTGGATGCTGTCCCACAGCGTTGACCCTGTCCACTATTCTGCTCCATAGCTCCATCTTCCTGGCAATGGTGGTGTGCTGCACCTGTGCACCAAAGAGCTGGGGCTCTACACAAACTATTTCCTCCACCATGACCCTGAGTTCTGCGTCAGAGAACCTGGGGTGTCTTTGGGGTGCCATGGGGTGGTGTGGATGAGGTGAGGGGTGGTGTATGTGTTGCAGAGTGTGGTGAGTGTGGTGGTGTATGGTGTTTTGTGCGTGGAAATTGTGTGGGTGATGTGATTTGCCTCTGTGTGATGGTGTACTCTATGCTGTGCTCTCTCTCTCTCTGTCCTTCACTCGCAATTGTGGTCGTAGGGGTTTGTGGGTGATGTGGGTGTGTGTTTTATAGTTAATTGGGTGTGTGGGAGTGGTGTGTGTATGTGTCTCAGGTGTGTGTATTTTGAATTATCCAATGTGGTAGTGTTTTGTAAAGGTGTGTGTATTTTGACCGCGGCGGTGTGTACCGCCAATGGAATACCGCGGGTGAAAGACCGATGCGGGGATTTGCGGGTCGGAATGGCATGGGCGTATTTCTGTTGGCGTGACGGTGGAGGTTTGGTCATCGCCAGTTTCCCGCTGACCTTTGGTGTGGCGGACTTTTGTGGATGTCGGGTTTTTGGCGGGTTGCCAGTTGCAGGTCAGAATGACCGTGGCGGTTTCCCGCGGGCGCGGAGGTGTTATGGCGGCCTTCTGGCCGGCAGTAAGCGACTTTTACCGCCGAGGTCGGAATGACCCACAAAATATATTGATAGAAACTCAGTGGTCTGAGCATCTAAGTTTCAATTGTCCCACAATTAATGTTACCAGTGGACCCTAGTCAGTTGCTGTTTGGACCCCTTCATGATAAATCATGAGGGGTCTTCATCAGGACAACAGAAAGATAGCAATCTGACCAGAAAATCTGGTACCAATAGTCAAATGACATGTATACTGAGCAGAGCAGATCTGAATATAATGTGGGTAATTAATCCAAGCTCACTATGGTGCGCCGGTATGTCCTCGTGACAAGGAGATGCCACCAATTACCAGTTTATAATCAGGCAGATTTCTTGCTTTCTTCTTAAAGTAACTGTCAGAATAAGTGAGGCAATAGTGTTGCAAAACATACTGCATTGTATCAGTTATCAGTGTAACACAAACAAGCCCACAAGGCAAGAACACTATAAGACCACCTATGTGGGAGCCTTATAAATTGTACAAACATCACTAACAATAACCAGGGTACTTCAACGGAACAGTGTTTAAAATGTTCCCTAAAGTTGTGTTTTGCATTAGGGTAACATTATGTTCTTGTTTCCACACAGAAGGAAGCCATTGGTGTATGGTCTATATTTGGAAGCATGTGGGGTTACCTTTGCGTTATCATGCCTAACACAGCTGAACACAAGTCTATAGTGCATATGTTGGGCTGACACAAGAATGGATCTGATTATACTGAGAAAGTCACTTGTTCTTTATGTGTTTTAGGGGAATAACATGCTGAAATCAGCCTTACCATGGTGATTGTTGTGTCTTTTTCCATGGTTTGCCACCAGGAGCCTTAGCCTGAAGCAGGTGAACTCTCTGGGTGGTATACCCCCTGCCAGCATGACATCTGCTGAACTCATAATACCAATTTCCTGGTGACTCCTGTAAACAGATCCACCAGACTTAATGGGCCACTATTAATGAGGGTCTTAACGTTATATAGAATCCATTGGATTAGGGTTTACATATAGCATATGGTACATAAAGCCAAACATATTAATGCCAGTTGCATGAGTTTCAAAAGCGGTTCTAAGGTCCAGATTAGTAATAACTCCCCACAGCTTGCCCTTTAATCTAAACTAGTGGTAATTATATGTTTCTCCCTCAGAAGCCCACACTTGCAGCAATGTTCATATATTTATCAAAATTCTACAATATATATTTCGCTGAATCTCTTCAAATATGCTGAAATGCACATATTTGTCCAGTGTCTACAATGATGTAGTGATATACATTGTTGTCTAGTTTTCAAACTGCACAGTAATGCAAATATTTCCTAGTTTCAAAATACTGCAGTTTGACCAGTTTGTTTATTGTTTATTTATTATAGCTGCTCTTATACAGCTCACATGCTAACTGCACTATCAGGAAGGAACTACGGGCCAGATGTAGCAAAGGTTTTTACCCATTCTGTGTCTATGGGAAAAAGTGTTCGTACACATGGCCCTACATGAATAAGAATACAATGGAGCGTGCCATTCTGGTTATATGGAAAACTCTGATGTTTAAGCAGTATCATACTGATACATTAAGTAGTATCTTTGACATCATGCGCGCTAGGACTCTCGTTGTCCTGAGTGGACTCTAGACAGGGATTACATAACCTGATGGGAAGTGTTAAGGTGTAGTTATGAAAGTTATGAGGCAATGCATGCATGTCTTCTTAGCTTTGCCACTGCTGCTGACATGAAACTAAGATCTCTTAACTACAATTTCCATGCTCAGGCTGAAACTGTTACTCATCTCCTATTGTTATGTCATGTCTTACAAAGACTCAATAAGATGAAAGTGCAACTTCATACTAATGAGGACATTTTCCCTGTTGCCCAAAGTCACAGCAGAGTCACTTTTCAATTACAGGGAGCCGTTGAGAAAGAAATAGAAACACTGTTGAAGCATGACATCATTGAATGCTCCACCGGTCCTACGTCATGGGTTTTGCCAATAGTTGTGATGCCAAGAAAGGATCATAGGCATGCAGTGTGCATTTGTGTTGATATGTGCAAGGCTAACAAAGTAGTCCATTGAGAAAAACAGCCTGGTTCCCACATAGTAGACATGATCATACAACTGAATGGAGCCAAAATCTTGACCTGAACAAAGGATACCATTAACTCAAGCTGGAAGAGAACTGTAAGTACATTACTATTTTTTTGATTCATGTTGGCTTGTTCCAATACAAATACTGAGTATTGGAGTATCTTAAGCTGCCAAGATATTTCATGATGTTATACGCTGAGTTATTCAACCTGTTATGCATGCTTTCAATTACAGTGATGATATTCTGGTATTTGGGGCAACACAAATAGAGCATGACAAGACTCTTACTCTGAATACAGCAAAGTGTGAGTTTTACAAAACCAAACTTAAATTCTTAGGGCACATATTCTCTGACTTCTGACCCAGATAAGGTGCAAGCGCGGTCATCTACCTGCCGCCCCAAAAATGTAACCATGCCACAATCCTTCTTAGCCATGGCCAGTTGTTTCTCAAGGTACAGTTGTGACTTTGCTACGGTGAGTGCCAGAGTGAGAGACTCAACAGAGCGGAATGTCCCATTTCAGAGGTCTGAATGCGATCACAGTTTTAAAGAAATACAACATGCAACTGAGAATGCAACTGAAATGGCCTATTTTGACCCCAGGTTGCATACTAAAATCACAGTAGATGCAAACCATGTGGGATTGGGAGCAATCCTTCCTTAACACAATGGCCATCCAAAGGCCCAGAGAAACATTGTAGCCTATGCCAGTAGAAGCCTGTCTGAAAGAGAATATGCCTACTCTCAGCTGGAGAAGGAGAGTCTGGCTCTAATGTGGGCCTGTGAACATTTTCATGTGTTTTTATACGTAAAATGTTTGAGTATCATCACAGACCACCAGGCATTGCTCACTATCGTTAGAAACTCAAAAGCTAAGATGCCCTCTCACATCGAGAGGTAGGGGTTGTGTCTATAATTGTACACAAGCCGGGGAACGACAAAACCCCCACAGATTACTTTTCACAAGTGCTGTTACATCGCCACAATCTGACATCCAAAGCAGCTGAAGAGTATCTCAACTTCATTGTGAGGTCCAGCACACCAGCAGCACTATCTATTGAACAGATTATTGCTGCTACAAAAGCAGATAAAGACATGCTCATCCTCAAATACCTCATTACATCGCAATCTTAGAAGAAATGTATTCATCCTTTTGCTGATGATGTTGAATTCCAAAAATTCACAAATCTACAGGAAAAGCTATCCATCACCCAAGAGGGTATCATATTGAGAGGATCGAGAATTGTCATACCTGAGAGCCAGAGGCAGCAAGCCATTGAGCTAGCCCATGAAGGATGGCATTTTAGCCATCAAAGGAGCCCTAAGAGACCGAATGTCGTTCTCTCGCATAGATTAATGAGTTGTGAGAAAGATAAAAGCACGCCACCTTTGTAACTGTTTATCCTCCAAGGTGATGCAGCATCCATTGACAATGTCTGACCTTCCTATACATGTCTGGGAGAGAGTTGCATTTGATTTCTTTGGGCCTCTAGAAACTGTACATCATCTCATGGTAGGCATTGATGAATAGTTGTGTTTTCCTTTGGTGGAAGTCTTATCATCAACAACCCATGATAAAGTCATCACGCAGCTTGATGACAGCTTTGAAGTATGGGGCATCCCGGATATTCACAAATCTGACAACGGCACGCCTTTCAATAATAAAGAATTCAAGGTGTTTCTTGTTCAACTCAATTGCAAGCATTGAAAGAATACAAGAGTACACCTCTCTGGCCCCAAATCAATGGTGTTGTTGAATGATTTATGGGCACCCTCAAGAGGATCGTTCAGTGAGCGTCACTGGAGGGAATAGATCTAAACCAAGCCCCTTGCCCAGCCCTTCGTGCCTATCGATAAACTTCTCACTTCACAAGTGGGGAGAGCCGTGCCACCTTATTTTTTGGAGAGCCATCGGACTCAAACTACCACAATGGACATCGGACTGATCGATGAATGCTGATAAGGTTTGTGTCACAGATACTTCTCAAAAGTTCAAAATAAAAAGATATGCCGATCAACACTGAGACTCTCTGGAAACTGTCTTTTAGAAAGGGGACTAGGGACCGGTAAAACAGAAACCGAAGTGGAAAACAGACACTCAGATTGCTGTCAAACCCTTGAGGGTTATGATGTGCAAAGGACACATGTTGACAACGCATCATCCCAGAAAATCTTGTCACAGTTTAAACACCTACTTCAATGTTCATCAGTTTCTGAGAACACAAGCGAGATGACCCTGGCTGGACGTTCAAATCGGACATCTGAGCCTATGTCATCAATGCTTAATGATGTTGCATCTCAACTACCTCATCATACCAACCGATCTGGCAGATCAGCGTGAGCGCTTCAGCGACGCATAGAGGAAATATGATGCTAATGTTGCTTGTACTTTTTAGGTAACAAATGGAGAGATGTAGGGGGTTATTACAACTTTGGAGGAGGTGTTAATCCGTCCCAAAAGTGACGGTAAAGTGACGGATATACCACCAGCTGTATTACGAGTCCATTACTGTATATCCTATGGAACTCGTAATACGGCTGGTGGTATATCCGTCACATTTGGGATGGATTAACACCTCCTCCAAAGTTGTAATAACCCCCGTAGTGTCTTTGAAATCATACGCACTGGGACCCTCGTGGTCCTGTGTGGACTCTAGACAGGAACAGCAGAATCTGATGGCAGGTGTTCAGGTGTGGTTATGAAAGTTATGATGCAATTCGCAGTGCGCGATAGCATGTTGAAGAATAAAGATGTCTGTTACAGAGCTCCGTGTGCAGCATATTCACTTGCATGCTCCCAGGCAGGGGAAGAGGCTACACATTACACTAAGGCCCTCATTATGACCCTGGTGGTCGGCGCTAATATGGTGGAAAGTACTGCCAACAGACTGGCAGTACTTTCCACCATATTATGACATTGGCGGTTTGGCTGAAGCCAAACTGCCAATGTACCACACCGATCGTCACGGCAGTAACAGCCGCTGGGCTGGAGATATCAATCTCCAGCCCGGCGGCCATCACTGTTCCGCCTACGGGATAATGACCCCACCTACTGCCATGGTTTTGTGGCTTACTCACTGCCACAAAAACCATGGGGGTAGGCACTATAAGTGACAGGGGGACCCTTCTCTGTCACTGATACCCACCCCCACCCCCCTCTCCAGATACCCCCTTTCTCTCCAAACCCCCCCCTACATTCACACCCCCTACACACACACACACTCATGCATACACACACCCATTCCCACAGGCATCCACACATGTATACAACCATTCATAAACACATCCGCACACAGTTGCATACATTCACGCATTCACAGAACACAACATACACGCACTCACACCTCCATACATGCACACACATTCAAAACTAAACATCGCCCGCATACACGCATGCACAAACATTCACACACACCACCACACACACACATACAACACCCCCACCCCTTTCCCCTGCTGGAGCACCCACTTACCTGTGTTCAGGGGGTCCTCCGGCAAGAGACGGTATGGGGCGCTGCTGTCACCAGCGTCCGCCAGCAGAACACCACCAGGCCTTATTATGGGTCATAATACAGCTAGCGGCGGTCTACTGGCGTGGCGTGGCGCTGCTGGTGGGAGCAGCGCCACCTTACAGCCATCCGCCGCCATGGCCACAGCGGGATTTCCGCCATTCATCTGGTGTAAATCAGGCTGCAGTCATTATTCGGCGGGCGGCAGGTAGCCGTGGCAACGTTTTTTTGGCGGCTATCGCTGCGGCAGTAGGTGGTTTTTACCGCTAATATCATAATGAGGGCCTATGATTCTTACACAAATTTCTGCAGGTGGTGCTATGAACCACTGAGGTTTTTAATGAGATCAGAATACGTGATCTGCAGTCTACAAATTGACCTCTTCAGTCAGTATATTAACCGATTGAAGAACCTCACAAGGATTAGAGCCAGTGACATGCATATTACACATGACACACAGAGCAAATATCTCATTTGACATATCACCCATATTTTGATATTTAGCATAGACAACCTACTTATGTTTCTGCAGTTTTTTCCAATGTTTGATATTTTTGCTTTTCTCTTAAATTCGCCATTCATTGCATCAGCTCTTGTTTAGATTTGTCTGAACCCTCTACCCTTATTTGTATTCACCTTGCAGCTCATTTTGCGTTGCTTGTTTTCTCTTCTCTTTTAGTTCGCTTATCGCTTTTTTTTTTACCTTGCCTAGCTCTGTCCTCTTTGCTTTACACCCTATCCCTCTTTACATCTCTGCACCTTTGCTTGGGTTTCTGCCGTTTTTTTTCTATGTTGTTCCCTTCTTTCTTTCCCTTCCTATCTACTACATGAGATCAGTACTGTTGCAATCTCTTTGAAGCTTTATTTCTGTTTCAGTTTGCCACTTCTTTGTCACTATCTTTCTCTGTCTACTTTCATTTCCCTGTCCTTTGTTCCTTTCTTGCATTGTCCATGTTACATCTTTTGTGTTTCTTTCCTCTTTCCCTTTCATTGCTCATTCTGCCTTGTCATGTGCACTGCGCAGGGCACTGGTGAAGTGAGTGGTGCAAGACAATGATATTAAATAGATGTACCGGTTGATTTTGAGCTTGTGGACCTTGTTTTAGAACGCACACCAGCCTATAATAGCACGAGGTTTGTGAAGCCCAGCGTGAGCAAGTCACTAATGGCAGGATTTCAACTGGAACCCATGGACCTTTGGCCAGATCTGCTATTGGAGATCCTCCTTTAGACGAATTTATGAAAATAATGAGCGCCCCTAGACCTTATGGGACCAGGGTAATTGAATAATATGCAGCTAAGTTCCCATGGGACTAATTTGCAGTGTTTTCTTGTTTTCTTTTTTTTTTTTTTTTAAACACATACATTGGTACTGAAATAAATCTGTTAAATTGTCAAAACAATAGGACATGTATAGTAGCAAGCTTCTATAGGAGCCTCTTCTTTCTTCTGAGCAGAAATAATTATGGGCCAGATGTAGCAATATTGCAAATTGCGACTTGCAATTTGCGAGTCCATCCGACTCGCAAATTGCAAGTCGCAATTTGCAATGCAGTACGGTGTCTCAGACACCGACTGCGACTCGCTATGGGGTCGCAATGAACCACCTCATCAATATTCATGAGGTGGGTCGCAAATTGCGGCCCCATAGCGAGTATAGGCACTCGCAAACATGGAGGCCTGCTGTCGTCAGCAGACCTCCATGTTCGTGACTGCTTTCAATAAAGCAGTTTTTTTATTTTTAAGTGTAGCCCGTTTTCCTTAAAGGAAAATGAGCTGCACTTAAAAAAAAAAACGAAACCTTTAGTTTCGGTATTATTTCAGGGCAGGGAGTGGTCCCTTGGACCACTCCCTGCCCTGAAAAAATATTTTTGGGTCCATTCACAAAGTGGAAGGGGTCCCATGGGGACCCCTTCCAATTTGCGAGTGGGTTACCATCCACTTGAAGTGGATGGTAACTGCGATACCATTTGCGACCGCGTACCCGGTCGCAAATGGTATTGCATACCACTCAGACTCGCAAATAGGAAGGGAACACCCCTTCCTATTTGCGAGTCTGAAATGCATATTGCGAGTCTGTACCGACTCGCAATATGCATTTCTGCATTGGGAAACGCGTTTAGCGAGTCGCAAACGGCAATTTTTGCCGTTTACGACTCGCTAAACGTTTCCTACATCTGGCCCTATATTATAAACCAATCGCAATTCCGTGTATGTAATAAATCCAGTAGAACATTCCGTTCTTTTTTATCTCCATTTTCAGCGATCTGCATGAGCATACAGGGCTATGTCATTGAATAAGGCTTGCTCGCTTTCATTTAAAAAGAATTGAGAGAGAGTGCATACAGAAAGAATACTGCATTCATTATGTGCAAGGCGTAATACCACTCTTTTTGCGTTGTATGTCATGAACCTGTGGAAGAATTAAACTTCGTGTTACTCATTTGCTAAGTTATCACAGTGAGATGGCAATGGATTTGTGCGTGAAGGTAACGAGTTACACATTTCAAGACTGACATGAAATAATCAAAAGAGAGAGAGCCTGCTACCTATACCCTATAGGCACCTATTAATCATGACTCCTAATTAGTTTTTAGAAGAATCCTCACCCACAAACATTCGTTAGTCGCATGCTTTATCATGGAGTTCCCATCCTAGATGCCTAGCGCATCTGAGTGTGCTAGGACGCCTGTGTTACAGCGGAGCGGGGTGAATTTATTTTTTATTTTTTAGGAATTCTTGATGATTAAAATTACTTTAAGGTATCCCTGTCATCATCGATAGCTTTTAATACTGGAAACCTTAGGCACGGTTAAAAACAAGGGTTGCTGTGGCGAGAATACTATAGGCTTCCCCATCTAAGGTATAGGTGTTTCAGCCAATCTCCATGCTGCCCCTCCGGGTCAGTTGCTTTCTTAAGGACTGTGTGATCCCTAGATTCGTGTGCATATGCCCTATAAGTGTGCATGTGTCTTGTTTTTTTGTGAAATTGTGCCAGGCTTCTAACTTACAGAGTCCGGTACACTCTCACACAGGAAAGTCTCCTGCATAATTGTCTGCAATGACCAAGGTTAAAAAGTGCTATCATACAGGATATACATACATATTGCACAGGTAGCATCATGCATGCTTTGCCTTGTGGTCATGCGTGTTTCTCTGTGTTGTGGCTGCAATGCATACAAAATTGTTGTGCTGCGTCAAAACAGGTTGCGGTGCAATGGATGCTTCATACCACCAATACAAGGCACCATAGCGCAAGGACTCAAGGATGCGTCTGAAATTCTGATGCATCTGTGCGAACTCTGACACAACACATCAGCCTCAATAGTGGCGCATTGCTGAAGTTGGCCTCACAACTGAGGCAACTTTAGTGATGCTTCAAAAATCAGAGGTAATGCATCAATTCTGACCGACACAAGTAGCCTAATATGTGGAGACCAAAGTGAAGGACTGTAAAATGTCGGAATAGCACCTTGTACAATCTCAAATTGGCCATGCATGTAAACTAACCACTATGGCTATGTGTCACATTACAGTGGGCATAGTCTTCTTCTGTGTATGTAGAGACCTGAGTATGTGTGACATAGAAAGTGAATACAAGTATATGGTGTAATAATGTAAAGTGGCAATACATGTAATACCTACCTTATGTAGATACTTTCCTTTTCTGTCTCTTACAAGGATTAGACAGCGTCACATTGCCTTGCTGCAATGGATGAAAATATCATAGGTGCCATGCACCCAGCTTGGTCAAGGGGTCCTACAACATGATTGCCACATGTGTGGACCTACTACTACTACTGGGGATGTAGAATACAGACATATTCCAGTGTGTAAAATGACTTCAGATGGTCAGATTCCTATTAAAATGCTACTGCATCAGTTCCTACACCTAGGGTATGGAGGCATAGGAATTCTGACGCATCATAGGCTTTGAGAGACACATATTGAAGAAGCGACACACAATAAAAAACTTGTGGATATCACTGCATCAGTTGTAAGTGAGTTTTTCCGATGGACTGCCCACTCTGCATATATTAAATTCTATGTGTCGCAGCCAGTTTCTGTGCAGGTTTTTTCTGGAACAGGCCTCAAAAAAGTGACACATCTTGACAAGTGTGTTGCCTTGTTAATATGGATCACCACTGGTGCATAAAAAAAATGATGCAACAGCGGCACAAGCTCCTTGTAAATATGCCCCTGGGTTCCAAGTGTGTTTTGCATCGTTATTTGTACACACGCTATTTAAATCTTATCTGTCGCAAAGAGGGCCCGGTCATTCTTCATGTGTATTTTGCATAGCTTTCTGTACACACTCTATTTAAATCTTATGTGTTGCAAAGAGGGCCAGGTCATTCTGCATCCTCGTGGTTCTAACAATATTCATTAGCAGTGCGATACATGTAGTTCATACACCTATGAATTAAAATTTAAAAAACAAGCAGGTCAACACGTGCATTATCTGAGTTTGTTCCTCTCTCCCTACATACAGGCGGACCCTGTAGTCACACACTGGGGATTGAGGTATAGAATATTAGTGACAAGTACATACGAAGTGTCATCATAAAAAAAAACTCCTGCGTACTCACTTCATTAAGAGGTCCCAACTGTAAACCACCTACTTGGCTCCTCTAAGACCTGCATATTGTTGGGTCTAGGTTGCCTGGAAAAGATGTGCTAGCGTGTACGGTGCTGCGCATCTTCACATCAGGGACACAGCACCAGTCCATGAAAGCTGTAAGCCAAGTGAGCCACTAAAGCATGAACCTCCTGTCATGGCTTTAAAAAGATGAAAAAATGTTAACATGTTGTCCCATTCATTAACCCCTGCGCTGCCAGGCCTTTTCCCCTCTCAGATGCCAGGCCTTTTTTTGGCTATTTGGGGCAGGGCGCTCTTAGGCCCTCATAACTTTTTGTCCACATAAGCTACCCACGCCAAATTTGCATCCTTTTTTTCCAACATCCTAGGGATTCTAGAGTTATGCAGACTTTGTGGGTTCCCCTGAAGGAGACCAAGAAATTAGCCAAAATACAGTGAAAATGTCGTTTTTTTAAAAGAAAATGGCAAAAAAGGGGCTGCAGAAGAAGGCCTGTGTTTTTTTCCCTGAAATTGGCATCAACAAAGGTTTTGCAGTGCTAAAATCACCAGCTTCCCAGCTTTCAGGAACAGGAAAACTTGAAACAGAAACCCAATTTTCCAACTCAATTTTGGCATTTTACTGGGACATACCCCATTTTTACGATTTTTGCTGCTTCCAGCCTCCTTCCAGTCAGTGACAGAAATGAGTTTGAAACCAATGCTGGATCCCAGAATCCTAAACATTTCTGAAAAGTAGACAAAATTCTGAATTCAGCAACGGGTAATTTGTGTAGAACCTACAAGGGTTTCCTACAGAAAACAACAAATGAAATAAAAAGATATTGAATTTGAGGTAAAAAAACTGCTATTTTTCTCTACGTTTTACTCCTAAATTTTTTCTTGCAATGTCAGATTTTTTAAAGCAATATATCGTTAAGTCTGCTGGACTCTTCTCGTTACGGGGATATATAGGGCCTGTAGGTTCATCAAGAACCCTAGGTACCCAGAACCAATAAATGAGCTGCACCTTGCAGCGGGTATTCATTCTATTCCAGGTATACAGCAATTCATTTGCTGAAATATAAAGAGTGAAAAATAGGTATCAAGAAAACCTTTGTATTTCCAAAATAGGCACAAGATAAGGTGTTGAGGAACAGTGCATATTTGCACATCTCTGAAGTCTGCGGTGCCCATAGCAGCATGTCAATTGCAGGGCATTTCTCAAATAGATGTCTTTTTTACACACTGTCTTATATTTGGAGTGAAAAAATGTAGAGAAAGACATGGGGCAATAACACTTGTTTTCCTATTCTATGTTCCCCCAAGTCTCCCGATAAAAATGGTACCTCACTTGTGTGGGTAGGCCTAGCGCCCGCGACAGGAAATGCCCCAAAACACAACGTGGACACATCACATTTTCCCAAAGAAAACAGAGGTGCTTTTTGCAAAGTGCCTACTTGTCGATTTTGGCCTCTAGCTCAGCCGGCACCTAGGGAAACCTACCAAACCTGTGAATTTTTGAAAACTAGAGACCTAGGGGAATCCAAGACGGGGTGACTTGTGGGGCTCTTACCAGGTTGTGTTACCCAGAATTCTTTGCAAACCTCAAAATCTGCCTAAAAAAAATACTTTGTCCTCACATTTCGGTGACAGAAAGTTCTGGAATCTGAGGGGAGCCACAAATTTCCTTCCACTTAGTGTTCCCCCAAGTCTCCTGATAAAAATGATACCTCACTTGTGTGGGTCAGCCTAGTGCCCGTGACAGGAAATGCCCCAAAACACAAAGTGGACACATCACATTTTCTCAAAGAAAACAGAGGTGTTTTTTGCAAAGTGCAAAGCTGTGGATTTTGGCCTCTAGCTCAGCCGGCACCTAGGGAAACCTACCAAACCTGTACATTTTTTTAAAACTAGAGACCCAGAGGAATCCAAGATGGGGTGACGTGTGGGGCTCTCACCAGGTTCTGTTACCCACAATCCTTTGCAAACCTCACAATTTGGCTAACGAAACACTTTTTCCTCACATTTCGGTGACAGAAAGTTCTGGAATCTGAGGGGAGCCAAAAATTTCCTTCCACTCATCGTTCCCCCAAGTCTCCCAATAAAAATGGTACCTCACTTGTGTGGGTAGGCCTAGTGCCCGCCACAGGAAATGCCCCAAAACACAAAGTGAACACATCACATTTTCTCAAAGAAAACAGAGATGTTTTTTGCAAACTGCCTACCTGTGGATTTTGGCCCCTAGCTCAGCCGGCACCTAGGGAAACCTACCAAACCTGTGTATTTTTTAAAACTAGAGGCCAAGGGGAATCCAAGACGGGGTGACTTGTGGGGTTCTCACCAGGTTCTGTTACCCAGAATCCTTTGCAACCCTCAAAATTTGGCTAAAAAAACACTTTTTCCTCATATTCTGGTGACAGAAAGTTCTGGAATCTGACAGGAGCCACAAATGTCCTTCCACCCAGCATTCCCTCACGTCTCCCGATAAAAATCGTACTTCACTTGTGTAGGTAGGCCTAGTGCCAGCGACAGGAAATGCTCCAAAACACAAAGTGAACATATCACATTTTCTCAAAGAAAACAGAGGTGTTTTTTGTAAAGTGCCTACCTGTCGATTTGGCCTCTAGCTCAGCTGGCACCTAGGGAAACCTACCAAACCTGTGAATTTTTGAAAACTAGATACCTAGGGGAATCGAAGTTGGGGTAACTTGTGGGGCTCTCACCAGGTTCTGTTACCCAGAATCCTTTGCAAACCTCAAAATTTGGCTAAAAAAACACCTTTTCATCACATTTTGGTGACAGAAAGTTCTGGTAACTGAGAGGAGCCACAAATTTCCTTCCACCCAGCATTCCCCCAAGTCTCCCAATAAAAATGGTATCTCACTTGTGTGGGTAGGCCTAGTGCCCGCCACAGGAAATGCCCCAAAACACAAAGTGGACACATCACATTTTCTAAAAGAAAACAGAGGTGTTTTTTGCAAAGTGCCTACCTGTGGATTTTGGTCCCTAGCTCAGCCGGCACCTAGGGAAACCTACCAAACCTGTGTATTTTTTAAAACTAGAGGCCGAGGGGAATCCAAGACGGGGTGACTTGTGGGGCTCACACCAGGTTCTGTTGCCCAGAATCCTTTGCAAACCTCAAAAGTTGGCTAAAAAAACATTTTTTCCTCATATTTTGGTGACAGAAAGATCTGGAATCTGACAGGAGCCACAAATGTCCTTTCTCCCAGCATTCCCTCAAGTCTCCTGATAAAAATGGTACTTCACTTGTGTAGGTAGTCCTAGTGCCAGCGACAGGTAATGCTCCAAAACACAAAGTGGACACATCACATTTTCTCAAAGAAAACAGAGGTGTTTTTTTAAAAGTGCCTGCCTGTCGATTTTGGCCTCTAGCTCAGCTGGCTCCTAGGGAAACCTACCAAACCTGTGCTTTTTTGAAAACTAGAGAACTAAGGGAATCCAATACGGACGGGGTGGCTTGTGGGGCTCTCACCAGGTTCTGTTACCCAGAATCCTTTTCAAACCTCAAAATATGGCTAAAAAAACACTTTTTCCTCAAATTTCGGTCACATAAAGTTCTGGAATCTGAGAGGAGCCACAAATTTCCTTCCACCCAGCATTCCCCCAAGTCTCCCGATAAAAATGGTACCTCACTTGTGTAGGTATGCCTATTGCCTGCCACAGGAAATGCCCCAAAACACAAAGTGGACACATCACATTTTCTCAAAGAAAACAGAGGTGTTTTTTGCAATGCGTTTACCTGTGGATTTTGGCCCCTAGCTCAGCCGGCGCGTAGTGAAACCTACCAAACCTATGCATTTTTTTAAACTAGAGGCCTAGGGGAATCCAAGATTGGATGACTTGTGGGGCTCTCACCAGGTTTTGTTACCCAGAATTCTTTGCAAACCTCATAATTTGGCTAAAAAACACCATTTCCTCACATTTCGGTGACAGAAAGTTCTGGAATCTGAGAGGAGCCACAAATGTCCTTCCTCCCAGCATTCCCTCAAGTCTCCCAATAAAAATGGTACTTCACTTGTGTAGGTAGGCCTAGTGCCAGCGACAGGAAATGCTCCAAAACACAAAGTGGACACATGACATTTTCTCAAAGAAAACAGAGGTGTTTTTTCAAAAGTGCCTACCTGTCGATTTTGGCCTCTAGCTCAACTGACTCCTAGGGAAACCTACCAAACCTGTGCTTTTTTGAAAACTAGAGAACTAGGGGAATCCAAGACGGGGTGACTTGTGGGGCTCTCACCAGGTTCTGTTACCCAGAATCCTTTGTAAACCTCAAAATTTGGCTAAAAAAACACTTTTCCGTCACATTTTGGTGACAGAAAGCTCTGGAATCTGAGAGGAGCCACAAATTTCCTTCCACCCAGCATTCCCCCTAGTCTCCCGATAGAAATGGTACCTCACTTGTGTTTGTATGACTAGTGCCCGCGACAGGAAATGCACCAAAACACAAAGTGGACACATCACATTTTCTCAAATAAAACAGAGGTGTTTTTTGCAAAGTGCCTACCTGTGGATTTTGGCCCCTAGCTCAGCCGGCAGCTAGGGAAACCTTCCAAACCTGTGCATTATAAAAGCTAGGGGCCTAGGGAAATCCAAGACGGGGTGACTTGTGGGACTCTCACCAGGTTCTGTTGCCCAGAATCCTTTGCAACCCTCAAAATGTGGCTAAAAAAACACTTTTCCCTCACATTTCGGTGACAGAAAGTTCTGGAATCTGAGAGGAGCAACAAATTTCATTCCTACCAGCGTTCCCTCAAGTCTCCCGATAAAAATGGTACTTCACTTGTGTAGGTAGGCCCAGTGCCAGCGACAGGAAATGCCCCAAAACACAAAGTGGGCACATCACATTTTCTCAAATAAAACAGAGGTGCTTTTTGCAAAGTGCCAACCTGTGGATTTTGGCCTCTAGCTCACCCAGCACCTAGGGAATACTACCAAAAATGTGCAGTTTTCATAACTAGAGGCCTAGGGGAATCCAAGATGGGATGACTTGTGGGGCTCTCACCAGGTTCTGTTACCCAGAATTCTTTGCAAACCTCAAAATGTGGTTAAAAAACACCTTTTTCTCACATTGTGGTGACAGAAAGTTCTGGAATCTGAGAGGAGCCACAAATTTCCTTCCTCCCAGCGTTCCCTCAAGTCTCCCGATAAAAATGGTACTTCACTTGTGTAGGTAGGCCTAGTGCAAGCGACAAGAAATGCTCCAAAACACAAAGTGGACACATCACATTTTCTCAAAGAAAACAGAGGTGTTTTTGGAAAAGTGCCTGCCTGTCGATTTTGGCCTCTAGCTCAGCTGGCTCCTAGGGAAACCTACCAAACCTGTGCTTTTTTGAAAACTAGAGAACTAAGGGAATCCAATACGGGGTGGCTAGTGGGGCTCTCACCAGGTTCTGTTACCCAGAATCCTTTTCAAACCTCAAAATATGGTTAAAAAAACACTTTTTCCTCAAATTTCGGTGACAGAAAGTTCTGGAATCTGAGAGGAGCCACAAAATTCCTTCCACCCAGCATTCCCCCAAGTCTCCCGATAAAAATGGTACCTCACTTGTGTAGGTAGGCCTAGTGCCAGCGACAGCCAGCACCTAGAGAATCCTACCAAACATGTGCATTTTTCATAACTAGAGGCCTAGGGGAATCCAAGATGGGGTGACTTGTGGGGCTCTCACCAGGTTCTGTTACCCAGAATTCTTTGCAAACCTCAAAATATGGTTAAAAAACAGCTTTTCCTCACTTTTCGGTGACAGAAAGTTTTGGAATCTGAGAGGATCCACAAATTTCCTTCCTCCAAGCTTTCCCTCAAGTCTCCAGATAAAAATGGTACATCACTTGAGTAGGTAGGCCAAGTGCCAGCGACAAGAAATGCTCCAAAACACAAAGTGGACACATCACATTTTCTCAAAGAAAACAGAGGTGTTTTTGGAAAAGTGCCTACCTGTCGATTTTGGCCTATAGCTCAGCTGGCTCCTAGGGAAACCTACCAAACCTGTGCTTTTTTGAAAACTAGAGAACTAGGGGAATCCAAGATGGGGTGGCTTGTGGGGCTCTCACCAGGTTCTGTTACCCAGAATCCTATGCAAACCTCAATATATGGCTAAAAAAACACTTTTTCCTCAAATTTCGGTGACAGAAAGTTCTGGAATCTGAGAGGAGCCACAAATTTCATTCCACCCAGCATTCCCCCAAGTCTCCCGATAAAAATGGTACCTCACTTGTGTAGGTAGGCCTAGTGCCCGCCACTGGAAATGCCCCAAAACACAAAGGGGACACATCACATTTTCTCAAAGAAAACAGAGGTGTTTTTTTGCAAAGTGTCTATCTGTGGATTTTGGCCCCTAGTTCAGCCGGCACCTAGGGAAACCTACCAAACCTCTGCATTTTTTAAAACTAGAGGCCTAGGGGAATCCAAGATGGGGTGACTTGTGGGGCTCTCATCAGGTTCTGTTGCCCAGAATCCTTTGCAAACCTCAAAATTTGGCTAAAAAAACACTTTTTCCTCACATTGTGGTGACAGAAAGTTCTGGAATCTGGGAGGAGCCACGAATTTCCTTACAACCAGCGCTCCCCCATGTCTCCCGATAAAAATGGTACCTCACTGGTGTGGGTAGGGCTAGTGCCAGCGACAGGAAATGCACCAAAACACAAAGTGGACACATCACATTTTCTCAAAGAAAACAGAGGTGTGTTTTGGAAAGTGCTTACCTGTCGATTTTGGCCTCTAGCTCAGCCGGCACCTAGCGAAACAGACTAAAACTGTGCATTTTTTAAAACTAGAGACCTAGGGAAATCCAAGACGGGGTGACTTGTGGGGCTCTCACCAGGTTCTGTTACCCAGAATCCTTTGCAAACCTAATAATTTGGCTAAAAAAACACTTTTTCCTCACATTTCGGTGACAGAAAGTTCTGGAATCTGAAAGGAGCCACAAATTTCCTTCCTCCCAGCGTTCCCTCAAGTTTCCCGATAAAAATGGTACTTCACTTGTGTAGGTAGGCCTAGTGCAAGCGACAAGAAATGCTCCAAAACACAAAGTGGACACATCACATTTTCTCAAAGAAAACAGAGGTGTTTTTGGAAAAGTGCCTGCCTGTCGATTTTGGCCTCTAGCTCAGCTGGCTCCTAGGGAAACCTACAAAACCTGTGGTTTTTTGAAAACTAGAGAACTAAGGGAATCCAATACGGGGTGGCTTGTGGGGCTCTCACCAGGTTCTGTTACCCAGAATCCTTTTCAAACCTCAAAATATGGCTAAAAAAAACACTTTTTCCTCAAATTTCGGTGACAGAAAGTTCTGGAATCTGAGAGGAGCCACAAATTTCCTTCCACCCATCATTCCCCCAAGTCTCCCGATAAAAATGGTACCTCACTTGTGTGGGTAGGCCTAGTGCCCGCCACTGGAAATGCCCCAAAACACAAAGTGGACACATCACATTTTCTCAAAGAAAACAGAGGTGTTTTTTTGCAAAGTGTCTACCTGTGGATTTTGGCCCCTAGCTCAGCCGGCACCTAGGGAAACCTACCAAACCTCTGCATTTTTTAAAACTAGAGGCCTAGGGGAATCCAAGATGGGGTGACTTGTGGGGCTCTCATCAGGTTCTGTTGCCCAGAATCATTTGAAAACCTCAAAATTTGGCTAAAAAAGTACTTTTTCCTCACATTGTGGTGACGGAAAGTTCTGGAATCTGGGAGGAGCCACGAATTTCCTTACACCCAGCGCTCCCCCATGTCTCCCGATAAAAATGGTACCTCACTGGTGTGGGTAGGCCTAGTGCCAGCGACAGGAAATGCACCAAAACACAAAGTGGACACATCACATTTTCTCAAAGAAAACAGAGGTGTGTTTTGGAAAGTGCTTACCTGTCGATTTTGGCCTCTAGCTCAGCCGGCACCTAGCGAAACAGACTAAAACTGTGCATTTTTTAAAACTAGAGACCTAGGGAAATCCAAGACGGGGTGACTTGTGGGGCTCTCACCAGGTTCTGTTACCCAGAATCCTTTGCAAACCTAATAATTTGGCTAAAAAAACACTTTTTCCTCACATTTCGGTGACAGAAAGTTCTGGAATCTGAAAGGAGCCACAAATTTCCTTACTCCCAGCGTTCCCTCAAGTCTCCTGATAACAATCGTACTTCACTTGTGTAGGTAGGCTAGTGCCAGAGACAGGAAATGCTCCAAAACACAAAGTGGACATATCACATTTTCTCAAAGAAAACAGAGGTTTTTTTTGCAAAGTGCCTACCTGTCGATTTTGGCCTCTAGCTCAGCCGCACCTAGGGAAACCTACCAAACCTGTGCTTTTTTAAAACTAGATACCTAGGGGTATCCAACATGGGGTGATTTGTGGGGCTCTCATCAGGTTCTGTTGCCCTGAATCCTTTGCAAACCTCAAAATTTGGCTAAAAAAAAACACCTTTTCCTCACATTTCATTGACAGAAAGAACCTGGTATCTGAGAGGAGCCACAAATTTCCTTCCACCCAGCATTCCCCCAAGTCTCCCAATACAAAATGGTACCTCACTTGTGTGGGTAGGCCTAGTGCCCGCCACTGGAAATGCCCCAAAACACAAAGTGGACACATCACATTTTCTCAAAGAAAACAGAGGTGTTTTTTGAAAAGTGCCTACCTGTGGATTTTGGCCCCTAGCTCAGCCGGCAGCTAGGGAAACCTACCAAACCTGTGCACTTATAAAAGCTAGAGGCCTAGGGAAATCCAAGACGGGGTGACTTGTGGGACTCTCACCAGGTTCTGTTGCCCAGATTCCTTTGCAACCCTCAAAATTTGGCAAAAAAAACACTTTTTCCTCACATTTCGGTGACAGCAAGTTCTGGAATCTGAGAGGAGCCACAAATTTCATTCCTCCCAGCGTTCCCTCAAGTCTCCCAATAAAAATGGTACTTCACTTGTGTAGGTAGACCCAGTGCCAGCGACAGGAAATGCCCCAAAACACAAAGTGGGCACATCACATTTTCTCAAATAAAACAGAGGTGCTTTTTGCAAAGTGCCAACCTGTGGATTTTGGCCTCTAGCTCACCCAGCACCTAGGGAATACTACCAAAAATGTGCAGTTTTCATAACTAGAGGCCTAGGGGAATCCAGGATGGGATGACTTGTGGGGCTCTCACCAGGTTCTGTTACCCAGAATTCTTTGCAAACCTCAAAATTTGGTTAAAAAACACCTTTTCCTCACATTGTGGTGACAGAAAGTTCTGGAATCTGGGAGGAGCCACAAATGTCCTTCCTCCCAGCGTTCCCTCAAGTCTCCCGATAAAAATGGTACTTCACTTGTGTAGGTAGGCCTACTGCAAGCGACAAGAAATGCTCCAAAACACAAAGTGGACACATCACATTTTCTGAAAGAAAACAGAGGTGTTTTTGGAAAAGTGCCTGCCTGTCGATTTTGTCCTCTAGCTCAGCTGGCTCCTAGGGAAACCTACAAAACCTGTGGTTTTTTGAAAACTAGAGAACTAAGGGAACCAAATACGGGGTGGCTTGTGGGGCTCTCACCAGGTTCTGTTACCCAGAATCCTTTTCAAACCTCAAAATATGGCTAAAAAAACACTTTTTCCTCAAATTTCGGTGACAGAAAGTTCTGGAATCTGAGAGGAGCCACAAATTTCCTTCCACCCAGCATTCCCCCAAGTCTCCCGATAAAAATGGTACCTCACTTGTGTGGGTAGGCCTAGTGCCCGCCACTGGAAATGCCCCAAAACACAAAGTGGACACATCACATTTTCTCAAAGAAAACAGAGGTGTTTTTTTGCAAAGTGTCTACCTGTGGATTTTGGCCCCTAGCTCAGCCGGCACCTAGGGAAACCTACCAAACCTCTGCATTTTTTAAAACTAGAGGCCTAGGGGAATCCAAGATGGGGTGACTTGTGGGGCTCTCATCAGGTTCTGTTGCCCAGAATCATTTGAAAACCTCAAAATTTGGCTAAAAAAGTACTTTTTCCTCACATTGTGGTGACAGAAAGTTCTGGAATCTGGGAGGAGCCACGAATTTCCTTACACCCAGCGCTCCCCCATGTCTCCCGATAAAAATGGTACCTCACTGGTGTGGGTAGGCCTAGTGCCAGCGACAGGAAATGCACCAAAACACAAAGTGGACACATCACATTTTCTCAAAGAAAACAGAGGTGTGTTTTGGAAAGTGCTTACCTGTCGATTTTGGCCTCTAGCTCAGCCGGCACCTAGCGAAACAGACTAAAACTGTGCATTTTTTAAAACTAGAGACCTAGGGAAATCCAAGACGGGGTGACTTGTGGGGCTCTCACCAGGTTCTGTTACCCAGAATCCTTTGCAAACCTAATAATTTGGCTAAAAAAACACTTTTTCCTCACATTTCGGTGACAGAAAGTTCTGGAATCTGAAAGGAGCCACAAATTTCCTTACTCCCAGCGTTCCCTCAAGTCTCCTGATAACAATCGTACTTCACTTGTGTAGGTAGGCTAGTGCCAGAGACAGGAAATGCTCCAAAACACAAAGTGGACATATCACATTTTCTCAAAGAAAACAGAGGTTTTTTTTGCAAAGTGCCTACCTGTCGATTTTGGCCTCTAGCTCAGCCGCACCTAGGGAAACCTACCAAACCTGTGCTTTTTTAAAACTAGATACCTAGGGGAATCCAACATGGGGTGATTTGTGGGGCTCTCATCAGGTTCTGTTGCCCTGAATCCTTTGCAAACCTCAAAATTTGGCTAAAAAAAAACACCTTTTCCTCACATTTCATTGACAGAAAGAACCTGGTATCTGAGAGGAGCCACAAATTTCCTTCCACCCAGCATTCCCCCAAGTCTCCCAATAAAAAATGGTACCTCACTTGTGTGGGTAGGCCTAGTGCCCGCCACTGGAAATGCCCCAAAACACAAAGTGGACACATCACATTTTCTCAAAGAAAACAGAGGTGTTTTTTTAAAAGTGCCTACCTGTGGATTTTGGCCCCTAGCTCAGCCGGCAGCTAGGGAACCCTACCAAACCTGTGCACTTATAAAAGCTAGAGGCCTAGGGAAATCCAAGACGGGGTGACTTGTGGGACTCTCACCAGGTTCTGTTGCCCAGATTCCTTTGCAACCCTCAAAATTTGGCAAAAAAAACACTTTTTCCTCACATTTCGGTGACAGCAAGTTCTGGAATCTGAGAGGAGCCACAAATTTCATTCCTCCCAGCGTTCCCTCAAGTCTCCCAATAAAAATGGTACTTCACTTGTGCAGGTAGGCCCAGTGCCAGCGACAGGAAATGCCCCAAAACACAAAGTGGGCACATCACATTTTCTCAAATAAAACAGAGGTCCTTTTTGCAAAGTGCCAACCTGTGGATTTTGGCCTCTAGCTCACCCAGCACCTAGGGAATACTACCAAAAATGTGCAGTTTTCATAACTAGAGGCCTAGGGGAATCCAGGATGGGATGACTTGTGGGGCTCTCACCAGGTTCTGTTACCCAGAATTCTTTGCAAACCTCAAAATTTGGTTAAAAAACACCTTTTCCTCACATTGTGGTGACAGAAAGTTCTGGAATCTGGGAGGAGCCACAAATTTCCTTCCTCCTAGCGTTCCCTCAAGTCTCCCGATAAAAATGGTACTTCACTTGTGTAGGTAGGCCTAGTGCCCGCCACTGGAAATGCCCCAAAACACAAAGTGGACACATCACATTTTCTCAAAGAAAACAGAGGTGTTTTTTGAAAAGTGCCTACCTGTGGATTTTGGCCCCTAGCTCAGCCGGCAGCTAGGGAAACCTACCAAACCTGTGCACTTATAAAAGCTAGAGGCCTAGGGAAATCCAAGACGGGGTGACTTGTGGGACTCTCACCAGGTTCTGTTGCCCAGATTCCTTTGCAACCCTCAAAATTTGGCAAAAAAAACACTTTTTCCTCACATTTCGGTGACAGCAAGTTCTGGAATCTGAGAGGAGCCACAAATTTCATTCCTCCCAGCGTTCCCTCAAGTCTCCCAATAAAAATGGTACTTCACTTGTGTAGGTAGACCCAGTGCCAGCGACAGGAAATGCCCCAAAACACAAAGTGGGCACATCACATTTTCTCAAATAAAACAGAGGTGCTTTTTGCAAAGTGCCAACCTGTGGATTTTGGCCTCTAGCTCACCCAGCACCTAGGGAATACTACCAAAAATGTGCAGTTTTCATAACTAGAGGCCTAGGGGAATCCAGGATGGGATGACTTGTGGGGCTCTCACCAGGTTCTGTTACCCAGAATTCTTTGCAAACCTCAAAATTTGGTTAAAAAACACCTTTTCCTCACATTGTGGTGACAGAAAGTTCTGGAATCTGGGAGGAGCCACAAATGTCCTTCCTCCCAGCGTTCCCTCAAGTCTCCCGATAAAAATGGTACTTCACTTGTGTAGGTAGGCCTACTGCAAGCGACAAGAAATGCTCCAAAACACAAAGTGGACACATCACATTTTCTGAAAGAAAACAGAGGTGTTTTTGGAAAAGTGCCTGCCTGTCGATTTTGTCCTCTAGCTCAGCTGGCTCCTAGGGAAACCTACAAAACCTGTGGTTTTTTGAAAACTAGAGAACTAAGGGAACCAAATACGGGGTGGCTTGTGGGGCTCTCACCAGGTTCTGTTACCCAGAATCCTTTTCAAACCTCAAAATATGGCTAAAAAAACACTTTTTCCTCAAATTTCGGTGACAGAAAGTTCTGGAATCTGAGAGGAGCCACAAATTTCCTTCCACCCAGCATTCCCCCAAGTCTCCCGATAAAAATGGTACCTCACTTGTGTGGGTAGGCCTAGTGCCCGCCACTGGAAATGCCCCAAAACACAAAGTGGACACATCACATTTTCTCAAAGAAAGCAGAGGTGTTTTTTGGCAAAGTGTCTACCTGTGGATTTTGGCCCCTAGCTCAGCCGGCACCTAGGGAAACCTACCAAACCTCTGCATTTTTTAAAACTAGAGGCCTAGGGGAATCCAAGATGGGGTGACTTGTGGGGCTCTCATCAGGTTCTGTTGCCCAGAATCATTTGAAAACCTCAAAATTTGGCTAAAAAAGTACTTTTTCCTCACATTGTGGTGACAGAAAGTTCTGGAATCTGGGAGGAGCCACGAATTTCCTTACACCCAGCGCTCCCCCATGTCTCCCGATAAAAATGGTACCTCACTGGTGTGGGTAGGCCTAGTGCCAGCGACAGGAAATGCACCAAAACACAAAGTGGACACATCACATTTTCTCAAAGAAAACAGAGGTGTGTTTTGGAAAGTGCTTACCTGTCGATTTTGGCCTCTAGCTCAGCCGGCACCTAGCGAAACAGACTAAAACTGTGCATTTTTTAAAACTAGAGACCTAGGGAAATCCAAGACGGGGTGACTTGTGGGGCTCTCACCAGGTTCTGTTACCCAGAATCCTTTGCAAACCTAATAATTTGGCTAAAAAAACACTTTTTCCTCACATTTCGGTGACAGAAAGTTCTGGAATCTGAAAGGAGCCACAAATTTCCTTACTCCCAGCGTTCCCTCAAGTCTCCTGATAACAATCGTACTTCACTTGTGTAGGTAGGCTAGTGCCAGAGACAGGAAATGCTCCAAAACACAAAGTGGACATATCACATTTTCTCAAAGAAAACAGAGGTTTTTTTTGCAAAGTGCCTACCTGTCGATTTTGGCCTCTAGCTCAGCCGCACCTAGGGAAACCTACCAAACCTGTGCTTTTTTAAAACTAGATACCTAGGGGAATCCAACATGGGGTGATTTGTGGGGCTCTCATCAGGTTCTGTTGCCCTGAATCCTTTGCAAACCTCAAAATTTGGCTAAAAAAAAACACCTTTTCCTCACATTTCATTGACAGAAAGAACCTGGTATCTGAGAGGAGCCACAAATTTCCTTCCACCCAGCATTCCCCCAAGTCTCCCAATACAAAATGGTACCTCACTTGTGTGGGTAGGCCTAGTGCCCGCCACTGGAAATGCCCCAAAACACAAAGTGGACACATCACATTTTCTCAAAGAAAACAGAGGTGTTTTTTGAAAAGTGCCTACCTGTGGATTTTGGCCCCTAGCTCAGCCGGCAGCTAGGGAACCCTACCAAACCTGTGCACTTATAAAAGCTAGAGGCCTAGGGAAATCCAAGACGGGGTGACTTGTGGGACTCTCACCAGGTTCTGTTGCCCAGATTCCTTTGCAACCCTCAAAATTTGGCAAAAAAAACACTTTTTCCTCACATTTCGGTGACAGCAAGTTCTGGAATCTGAGAGGAGCCACAAATTTCATTCCTCCCAGCGTTCCCTCAAGTCTCCCAATAAAAATGGTACTTCACTTGTGCAGGTAGGCCCAGTGCCAGCGACAGGAAATGCCCCAAAACACAAAGTGGGCACATCACATTTTCTCAAATAAAACAGAGGTCCTTTTTGCAAAGTGCCAACCTGTGGATTTTGGCCTCTAGCTCACCCAGCACCTAGGGAATACTACCAAAAATGTGCAGTTTTCATAACTAGAGGCCTAGGGGAATCCAGGATGGGATGACTTGTGGGGCTCTCACCAGGTTCTGTTACCCAGAATTCTTTGCAAACCTCAAAATTTGGTTAAAAAACACCTTTTCCTCACATTGTGGTGACAGAAAGTTCTGGAATCTGGGAGGAGCCACAAATTTCCTTCCTCCTAGCGTTCCCTCAAGTCTCCCGATAAAAATGGTACTTCACTTGTGTAGGTAGGCCTACTGCAAGCGACAAGAAATGCTCCAAAACACAAAGTGGACACATCACATTTTCTCAAAGAAAACAGAGGTGTTTTTGGAAAAGTGCCTGCCTGTCGATTTTGTCCTCTAGCTCAGCTGGCTCCTAGGGAAACCTACAAAACCTGTGCTTTTTTGAAAACTAGAGAACTAAGGGAATCCAATACGGGGTGGCTTGTGGGGCTCTCACCAGGTTCTGTTACCCAGAATCCTTTTCAAACCTCAAAATATGGCTAAAAAAATACTTTTTCCTCAAATTTCGGTGACAGAAAGTTCTGGAATCTGAGAGGAGCCACAAATTTCCTTCCACCCAGCATTCCCCCAAGTCTCCCGATAAAAATGGTACCTCACTTGTGTGGGTAGGCCTAGTGCCCGCCACTGGAAATGCCCCAAAACACAAAGTGGACACATCACATTTTCTCAAAGAAAACAGAGGTGTTTTTTTGCAAAGTGTCTACCTGTGGATTTTGGCCCCTAGCTCAGCCGGCACCTAGGGAAACCTACCAAACCTCTGCATTTTTTAAAACTAGAGGCCTAGGGGAATCCAAGATGGGGTGACTTGTGGGGCTCTCATCAGGTTCTGTTGCCCAGAATCATTTGAAAACCTCAAAATTTGGCTAAAAAAGTACTTTTTCCTCACATTGTGGTGACAGAAAGTTCTGGAATCTGGGAGGAGCCACGAATTTCCTTACAACCAGCGCTCCCCCATGTCTCCCGATAAAAATGGTACCTCACTGGTGTGGGTAGGGCTAGTGCCAGCGACAGGAAATGCACCAAAACACAAAGTGGACACATCACATTTTCTCAAAGAAAACAGAGGTGTGTTTTGGAAAGTGCTTACCTGTCGATTTTGGCCTCTAGCTCAGCCGGCACCTAGCGAAACAGACTAAAACTGTGCATTTTTTAAAACTAGAGACCTAGGGAAATCCAAGACGGGGTGACTTGTGGGGCTCTCACCAGGTTCTGTTACCCAGAATCCTTTGCAAACCTAATAATTTGGCTAAAAAAACACTTTTTCCTCACATTTCGGTGACAGAAAGTTCTGGAATCTGAAAGGAGCCACAAATTTCCTTACTCCCAGCGTTCCCTCAAGTCTCCTGATAAAAATCATACTTCACTTGTGTAGGTAGGCCTAGTGCCAGAGACAGGAAATGCTCCAAAACACAAAGTGGACATATCACATTTTCTCAAAGAAAACAGATGTGTTTTTTGCAAAGTGCCTACCTGTCGATTTTGGCCTCTAGCTCAGCCGCACCTAGGGAAACCTACCAAACCTGTGAACTTTTTAAAACTAGATACCTAGGGGAATCCAACATGGGGTGACTTGTGGGGCTCTCACCATGTTATGTTACCCAGAATACTTTGCAAACCTAAAAATTTGAATAAAAAAACACTTTTTCCTCACATTTTGGTGACAGAAAGCTCTGGAATCTGAGAGGAGCCACAAATGTCCTTCCATCCAGCATTCCTCCTAGTCTCCCGACTGAAATGGTTCCTCACTTGTGTTTTTAGGCCTAGTGCCCGCAACAGGAAATGCCCGAAAACACAAAGTGGTCACATCACATGTTCTCAAAGAAAACAGAGGTGTTTTTTGCAAAGTTCCAAAATGTGGATTTTGGCCTCTATCTCAGCCGGCACCTCGGGAAACCTACCAAACCTCTGCAGTTTTCATAACTAGAGGCCTAGGGGAATCCAAGATGGGGTGACTTGTGGGGCTCTCATCAGGTTCTGTTGCCCAGAATCCTTTGCAAACCTCAAAATTTGGCTAAAAAAACACTTTTTCCTCACATTTCGGTGACAGAAAGTTCTGGAATCTGAAAGGAGCCACGAATTTCCTTACTCCCAGCGTTCCCTCAAGTCTCCTGATAAAAATCGTACTTCACTTGTGTGGGTAGGCCTAGTGCCAGCGACAGGAAATGCACCAAAACACAAAGTGGACACATCACATTTTCTCAAAGAAAACAGAGGTGTGTTTTGGAAAGTGCTTACCTGTCGATTTTGGCCTCTAGCTCAGCCGGCACCTAGCGAAACCGACTAAAACTGTGCATTTTTTAAAACTAGAGACCTAGGGAAATCCAAGACGGCGTGACTTGTGGGGCTCTCACCAGGTTCTGTTACCCAGAATCCTTTGCAAACCTAACAATTTGGCTAAAAAAACACTTTTTCCTCACATTTCGGTGACAGAAAGTTCTGGAATCTGAAAGGAGCCACAAATTTCCTTCCTCCCAGCGTTCCCTCAAGTCTCCTGATAAAAATCGTACTTCACTTGTGTAGGTAGGCTAGTGCCAGAGACAGGAAATGCTCCAAAACACAAAGTGGACACATCACATTTTCTCAAATAAAACAGAGGTGTTTTTTGCAAAGTGCCTACCTGTGGATTTTGGCCCCTAGCTCAGCCGGCAGCTAGGGAAACCTACCAAACCTGTGCACTTATAAAAGCTAGAGGCCTAGGGAAATCCAAGACGGGGTGACTTGTGGGACTCTCACCAGGTTCTGTTGCCCAGATTCCTTTGCAACCCTCAAAATTTGGCAAAAAAAACACTTTTTCCTCACATTTCGGTGACAGAAAGTTCTGGAATCTGAGAGGAGCCACAAATTTCATTCCTCCCAGCGTTCCCTCAAGTCTCCCAATAAAAATGGTACTTCACTTGTGTAGGTAGACCCAGTGCCAGCGACAGGAAATGCCCCAAAACACAAAGTGGGCACATCACATTTTCTCAAATAAAACAGAGGTGCTTTTTGCAAAGTGCCAACCTGTGGATTTTGGCCTCTAGCTCACCCAGCACCTAGGGAATACTACCAAAAATGTGCAGTATTCATAACTAGAGGCCTAGGGGAATCCAGGATGGGATGACTTGTGGGGCTCTCACCAGGTTCTGTTACCCAGAATTCTTTGCAAACCTCAAAATTTGGTTAAAAAACACCTTTTCCTCACATTGTGGTGACAGAAAGTTCTGGAATCTGGGAGGAGCCACAAATGTCCTTCCTCCCAGCGTTCCCTCAAGTCTCCCGATAAAAATGGTACTTCACTTGTGTAGGTAGGCCTACTGCAAGCGACAAGAAATGCTCCAAAACACAAAGTGGACACATCACATTTTCTCAAAGAAAACAGAGGTGTTTTTGGAAAAGTGCCTGCCTGTCGATTTTGTCCTCTAGCTCAGCTGGCTCCTAGGGAAACCTACAAAACCTGTGGTTTTTTGAAAACTAGAGAACTAAGGGAATCCAATACGGGGTGGCTTGTGGGGCTCTCACCAGGTTCTGTTACCCAGAATCCTTTTCAAACCTCAAAATATGGCTAAAAAAACACTTTTTCCTCAAATTTCGGTGACAGAAAGTTCTGGAATCTGAGAGGAGCCACAAATTTCCTTCCACCCAGCATTCCCCCAAGTCTCCCGATAAAAATGGTACCTCACTTGTGTGGGTAGGCCTAGTGCCCGCCACTGGAAATGCCCCAAAACACAAAGTGGACACATCACATTTTCTCAAAGAAAACAGAGGTGTTTTTTTGCAAAGTGTCTACCTGTGGATTTTGGCCCCTAGCTCAGCCGGCACCTAGGGAAACCTACCAAACCTCTGCATTTTTTAAAACTAGAGGCCTAGGGGAATCCAAGATGGGGTGACTTGTGGGGCTCTCATCAGGTTCTGTTGCCCAGAATCATTTGAAAACCTCAAAATTTGGCTAAAAAAGTACTTTTTCCTCACATTGTGGTGACAGAAAGTTCTGGAATCTGGGAGGAGCCACGAATTTCCTTACACCCAGCGCTCCCCCATGTCTCCCGATAAAAATGGTACCTCACTGGTGTGGGTAGGCCTAGTGCCAGCGACAGGAAATGCACCAAAACACAAAGTGGACACATCACATTTTCTCAAAGAAAACAGAGGTGTGTTTTGGAAAGTGCTTACCTGTCGATTTTGGCCTCTAGCTCAGCCGGCACCTAGCGAAACAGACTAAAACTGTGCATTTTTTAAAACTAGAGACCTAGGGAAATCCAAGACGGGGTGACTTGTGGGGCTCTCACCAGGTTCTGTTACCCAGAATCCTTTGCAAACCTAATAATTTGGCTAAAAAAACACTTTTTCCTCACATTTCGGTGACAGAAAGTTCTGGAATCTGAAAGGAGCCACAAATTTCCTTACTCCCAGCGTTCCCTCAAGTCTCCTGATAACAATCGTACTTCACTTGTGTAGGTAGGCTAGTGCCAGAGACAGGAAATGCTCCAAAACACAAAGTGGACATATCACATTTTCTCAAAGAAAACAGAGGTTTTTTTTGCAAAGTGCCTACCTGTCGATTTTGGCCTCTAGCTCAGCCGCACCTAGGGAAACCTACCAAACCTGTGCTTTTTTAAAACTAGATACCTAGGGGAATCCAACATGGGGTGATTTGTGGGGCTCTCATCAGGTTCTGTTGCCCTGAATCCTTTGCAAACCTCAAAATTTGGCTAAAAAAAAACACCTTTTCCTCACATTTCATTGACAGAAAGAACCTGGTATCTGAGAGGAGCCACAAATTTCCTTCCACCCAGCATTCCCCCAAGTCTCCCAATACAAAATGGTACCTCACTTGTGTGGGTAGGCCTAGTGCCCGCCACTGGAAATGCCCCAAAACACAAAGTGGACACATCACATTTTCTCAAAGAAAACAGAGGTGTTTTTTGAAAAGTGCCTACCTGTGGATTTTGGCCCCTAGCTCAGCCGGCAGCTAGGGAAACCTACCAAACCTGTGCACTTATAAAAGCTAGAGGCCTAGGGAAATCCAAGACGGGGTGACTTGTGGGACTCTCACCAGGTTCTGTTGCCCAGATTCCTTTGCAACCCTCAAAATTTGGCAAAAAAAACACTTTTTCCTCACATTTCGGTGACAGCAAGTTCTGGAATCTGAGAGGAGCCACAAATTTCATTCCTCCCAGCGTTCCCTCAAGTCTCCCAATAAAAATGGTACTTCACTTGTGTAGGTAGGCCCAGTGCCAGCGACAGGAAATGCCCCAAAACACAAAGTGGGCACATCACATTTTCTCAAATAAAACAGAGGTGCTTTTTGCAAAGTGCCAACCTGTGGATTTTGGCCTCTAGCTCACCCAGCACCTAGGGAATACTACCAAAAATGTGCAGTTTTCATAACTAGAGGCCTAGGGGAATCCAGGATGGGATGACTTGTGGGGCTCTCACCAGGTTCTGTTACCCAGAATTCTTTGCAAACCTCAACATTTGGTTAAAAAACACCTTTTCCTCACATTGTGGTGACAGAAAGTTCTGGAATCTGGGAGGAGCCACAAATGTCCTTCCTCCCAGCGTTCCCTCAAGTCTCCCGATAAAAATGGTACTTCACTTGTGTAGGTAGGCCTACTGCAAGCGACAAGAAATGCTCCAAAACACAAAGTGGACAATTCACATTTTCTCAAAGAAAACAGAGGTGTTTTTGGAAAAGTGCCTGCCTGTCGATTTTGTCCTCTAGCTCAGCTGGCTCCTAGGGAAACCTACAAAACCTGTGGTTTTTTGAAAACTAGAGAACTAAGGGAACCAAATACGGGGTGGCTTGTGGGGCTCTCACCAGGTTCTGTTACCCAGAATCCTTTTCAAACCTCAAAATATGGCTAAAAAAACACTTTTTCCTCAAATTTCGGTGACAGAAAGTTCTGGAATCTGAGAGGAGCCACAAATTTCCTTCCACCCAGCATTCCCCCAAGTCTCCCGATAAAAATGGTACCTCACTTGTGTGGGTAGGCCTAGTGCCCGCCACTGGAAATGCCCCAAAACACAAAGTGGACACATCACATTTTCTCAAAGAAAACAGAGGTGTTTTTTTGCAAAGTGTCTACCTGTGGATTTTGGCCCCTAGCTCAGCCGGCACCTAGGGAAACCTAACAAACCTCTGCATTTTTTAAAACTAGAGGCCTAGGGGAATCCAAGATGGGGTGACTTGTGGGGCTCTCATCAGGTTCTGTTGCCCAGAATCATTTGAAAACCTCAAAATTTGGCTAAAAAAGTACTTTTTCCTCACATTGTGGTGACAGAAAGTTCTGGAATCTGGGAGGAGCCACGAATTTCCTTACACCCAGCGCTCCCCCATGTCTCCCGATAAAAATGGTACCTCACTGGTGTGGGTAGGCCTAGTGCCAGCGACAGGAAATGCACCAAAACACAAAGTGGACACATCACATTTTCTCAAAGAAAACAGAGGTGTGTTTTGGAAAGTGCTTACCTGTCGATTTTGGCCTCTAGCTCAGCCGGCACCTAGCGAAACAGACTAAAACTGTGCATTTTTTAAAACTAGAGACATAGGGAAATCCAAGACGGGGTGACTTGTGGGGCTCTCACCAGGTTCTGTTACCCAGAATCCTTTGCAAACCTAATAATTTGGCTAAAAAAACACTTTTTCCTCACATTTCGGTGACAGAAAGTTCTGGAATCTGAAAGGAGCCACAAATTTCCTTACTCCCAGCGTTCCCTCAAGTCTCCTGATAACAATCGTACTTCACTTGTGTAGGTAGGCTAGTGCCAGAGACAGGAAATGCTCCAAAACACAAAGTGGACATATCACATTTTCTCAAAGAAAACAGAGGTTTTTTTTTGCAAAGTGCCTACCTGTCGATTTTGGCCTCTAGCTCAGCCGCACCTAGGGAAACCTACCAAACCTGTGCTTTTTTAAAACTAGATACCTAGGGGAATCCAACATGGGGTGATTTGTGGGGCTCTCATCAGGTTCTGTTGCCCTGAATCCTTTGCAAACCTCAAAATTTGGCTAAACAAAAAACACCTTTTCCTCACATTTCATTGACAGAAAGAACCTGGTATCTGAGAGGAGCCACAAATTTCCTTCCACCCAGCATTCCCCCAAGTCTCCCAATACAAAATGGTACCTCACTTGTGTGGGTAGGCCTAGTGCCCGCCACTGGAAATGCCCCAAAACACAAAGTGGACACATCACATTTTCTCAAAGAAAACAGAGGTGTTTTTTGAAAAGTGCCTACCTGTGGATTTTGGCCCCTAGCTCAGCCGGCAGCTAGGGAAACCTACCAAACCTGTGCACTTATAAAAGCTAGAGGCCTAGGGAAATCCAAGACGGGGTGACTTGTGGGACTCTCACCAGGTTCTGTTGCCCAGATTCCTTTGCAACCCTCAAAATTTGGCAAAAAAAACACTTTTTCCTCACATTTCGGTGACAGAAAGTTCTGGAATCTGAGAGGAGCCACAAATTTCATTCGTCCCAGTGTTCCCTCAAGTCTCCCAATAAAAATGGTACTTCACTTGTGTAGGTAGGCCCAGTGCCAGCGACAGGAAATGCTCCAAAACACAAAGTGGACACATCACATTTTCTCAAAGAAAACAGAGGTGTTTTTTCAAAAGTGCCTACCTGTCGATTTTGGCCTCTAGCTCAACTGACTCCTAGGAAAACCTACCAAACCTGTGTTTTTTTGAAAACTAGAGAACTAGGGGAATCCAAGACGGGGTGACTTGTGGGGCTCTCACCAGGTTCTGTTACCCAGAATCCTTTGCAAACCTCAAAATTTGGCTAAAAAAACACTTTTCCGTCACATTTTGGTGACAGAAAGCTCTGGAATCTGAGAGGAGCCACAAATTTCCTTCCACCCAGCATTCCCCCTAGTCTCCCGATAGAAATGGTACCTCACTTGTGTTTGTATGCCTAGTGCCCGCGACAGGAAATGCACCAAAACACAAAGTGGACACATCACATTTTCTCAAATAAAACAGAGGTGTTTTTTGCAAAGTGCCTACCTGTGGATTTTGGCCCCTAGCTCAGCCGGCAGCTAGGGAAACCTACCAAACCTGTGCACTTATAAAAGCTAGAGGCCTAGGGAAATCCAAGACGGGGTGACTTGTGGGACTCTCACCAGGTTCTGTTGCCCAGATTCCTTTGCAACCCTCAAAATTTGGCAAAAAAAACACTTTTTCCTCACATTTCGGTGACAGCAAGTTCTGGAATCTGAGAGGAGCCACAAATTTCATTCCTCCCAGCGTTCCCTCAAGTCTCCCAATAAAAATGGTACTTCACTTGTGTAGGTAGGCCCAGTGCCAGCGACAGGAAATGCCCCAAAACACAAAGTGGGCACATCACATTTTCTCAAATAAAACAGAGGTCCTTTTTGCAAAGTGCCAACCTGTGGATTTTGGCCTCTAGCTCACCCAGCACCTAGGGAATACTACCAAAAATGTGCAGTTTTCATAACTAGAGGCCTAGGGGAATCCAGGATGGGATGACTTGTGGGGCTCTCACCAGGTTCTGTTACCCAGAATTCTTTGCAAACCTCAAAATTTGGTTAAAAAACACCTTTTCCTCACATTGTGGTGACAGAAAGTTCTGGAATCTGGGAGGAGCCACAAATGTCCTTCCTCCCAGCGTTCCCTCAAGTCTCCCGATAAAAATGGTACTTCACTTGTGTAGGTAGGCCTACTGCAAGCGACAAGAAATGCTCCAAAACACAAAGTGGACACATCACATTTTCTCAAAGAAAACAGAGGTGTTTTTGGAAAAGTGCCTGCCTGTCGATTTTGTCCTCTAGCTCAGCTGGCTCCTAGGGAAACCTACAAAACCTGTGCTTTTTTGAAAACTAGAGAACTAAGGGAATCCAATACGGGGTGGCTTGTGGGGCTCTCACCAGGTTCTGTTACCCAGAATCCTTTTCAAACCTCAAAATATGGCTAAAAAAACACTTTTTCCTCAAATTTCGGTGACAGAAAGTTCTGGAATCTGAGAGGAGCCACAAATTTCCTTCCACCCAGCATTCCCCCAAGTCTCCCGATAAAAATGGTACCTCACTTGTGTGGGTAGGCCTAGTGCCCGCCACTGGAAATGCCCCAAAACACAAAGTGGACACATCACATTTTCTCAAAGAAAACAGAGGTGTTTTTTTGCAAAGTGTCTACCTGTGGATTTTGGCCCCTAGCTCAGCCGGCACCTAGGGAAACCTACCAAACCTCTGCATTTTTTAAAACTAGAGGCCTAGGGGAATCCAAGATGGGGTGACTTGTGGGGCTCTCATCAGGTTCTGTTGCCCAGAATCATTTGAAAACCTCAAAATTTGGCTAAAAAAGTACTTTTTCCTCACATTGTGGTGACAGAAAGTTCTGGAATCTGGGAGGAGCCACGAATTTCCTTACAACCAGCGCTCCCCCATGTCTCCCGATAAAAATGGTACCTCACTGGTGTGGGTAGGGCTAGTGCCAGCGACAGGAAATGCACCAAAACACAAAGTGGACACATCACATTTTCTCAAAGAAAACAGAGGTGTGTTTTGGAAAGTGCTTACCTGTCGATTTTGGCCTCTAGCTCAGCCGGCACCTAGCGAAACAGACTAAAACTGTGCATTTTTTAAAACTAGAGACCTAGGGAAATCCAAGACGGGGTGACTTGTGGGGCTCTCACCAGGTTCTGTTACCCAGAATCCTTTGCAAACCTAATAATTTGGCTAAAAAAACACTTTTTCCTCACATTTCGGTGACAGAAAGTTCTGGAATCTGAAAGGAGCCACAAATTTCCTTACTCCCAGTGTTCCCTCAAGTCTCCTGATAAAAATCATACTTCACTTGTGTAGGTAGGCCTAGTGCCAGAGACAGGAAATGCTCCAAAACACAAAGTGGACATATCACATTTTCTCAAAGAAAACAGATGTGTTTTTTGCAAAGTGCCTACCTGTCGATTTTGGCCTCTAGCTCAGCCGCACCTAGGGAAACCTACCAAACCTGTGAACTTTTTAAAACTAGATACCTAGGGGAATCCAACATGGGGTGACTTGTGGGGCTCTCACCATGTTATGTTACCCAGAATACTTTGCAAACCTAAAAATTTGAATAAAAAAAACACTTTTTCCTCACATTTTGGTGACAGAAAGCTCTGGAATCTGAGAGGAGCCACAAATGTCCTTCCATCCAGCATTCCTCCTAGTCTCCCGACTGAAATGGTTCCTCACTTGTGTTTTTAGGCCTAGTGCCCGCAACAGGAAATGCCCGAAAACACAAAGTGGTCACATCACATTTTCTCAAAGAAAACAGAGGTGTTTTTTGCAAAGTTCCAAAATGTGGATTTTGGCCTCTATCTCAGCCGGCACCTCGGGAAACCTACCAAACCTCTGCAGTTTTCATAACTAGAGGCCTAGGGGAATCCAAGATGGGGTGACTTGTGGGGCTGTCATCAGGTTCTGTTGCCCAGAATCCTTTGCAAACCTCAAAATTTGGCTAAAAAAACACTTTTTCCTCACATTTCGGTGACAGAAAGTTCTGGAATCTGAAAGGAGCCACGAATTTCCTTACTCCCAGCGTTCCCTCAAGTCTCCTGATAAAAATCGTACTTCACTTGTGTGGGTAGGCCTAGTGCCAGCGACAGGAAATGCACCAAAACACAAAGTGGACACATCACATTTTCTCAAAGAAAACAGAGGTGTGTTTTGGAAAGTGCTTACCTGTCGATTTTGGCCTCTAGCTCAGCCGGCACCTAGCGAAACCGACTAAAACTGTGCATTTTTTAAAACTAGAGACCTAGGGAAATCCAAGACGGCGTGACTTGTGGGGCTCTCACCAGGTTCTGTTACCCAGAATCCTTTGCAAACCTAACAATTTGGCTAAAAAAACACTTTTTCCTCACATTTCGGTGACAGAAAGTTCTGGAATCTGAAAGGAGCCACAAATTTCCTTCCTCCCAGCGTTCCCTCAAGTCTCCTGATAAAAATCGTACTTCACTTGTGTAGGTAGGCTAGTGCCAGAGACAGGAAATGCTCCAAAACACAAAGTGGACATATCACATTTTCTCAAAGAAAACAGAGGTGTTTTTTGCAAAGTGCCTACCTGTCGATTTTGGCCTCTAGCTCAGCCGCACCTAGGGAAACCTACCAAACCTGTGCTTTTTTAAAACTAGATACCTATGGGAATCCAACATGGGGTGATTTGTGGGGCTCTCATCAGGTTCTGTTGCCCTGAATCCTTTGCAAACCTCAAAATTTGGCTTAAAAAAAACACCTTTTCCTCACATTTCATTGACAGAAAGAACCTGGTATCTGAGAGGAGCAACAAATTTCCTTCCACCCAGCATTCCTCCAAGTCTCCCGATAAATATTGTACCCCACTTGTGTGGGTAGGCCTAGTGCCCGCAACAGAAATGCCCAAAAACACAAAGTGGACACATCACATTTTCTCAAAGAAAACAGAGGTGTTTTTTGGAAAGTGCCTACCTGTGGATTTTGGCCCCTAGCTCAGCAGGCACCTAGGGAAACCTACCAAACCTGTGTAGTTTTGAAAACTAGAGGCCTAAGGGAATCCAAGACGGGGTGACTTGTGGGGCTCGCACCAGGTTCTGTAACCCAGAATCCTTTGCAAACCTCACAACTTGGCTAAAAAAAACACTTTTTCCTCACATTTCGGTGACCGAAAGTTCTGGAATCTGAAAGGAGCCACACATTTCCTTCCTCCCAGCGTTCCCTCAAGTCTCCTGATAAACATCATACTTCACTTGTGTAGGTAGGCCTAGTGCCAGAGACAGGAAATGCTCCAAAACACAAAGTGGACATATCACATTTTCTCAAAGAAAACAGAGGTGTTTATTGCAAAGTGCCTACCTGTCGATTTTGGCCTCTGGCTCAGCCGGCACCTAGGGAAACCTACCAAACCTGTGAACTTTTTAAAACTAGATACCTAGGGGAATCCAACATGGGGTGACTTTTGGGGCTCCCACCAGGTTATGTTACCCAGAATCCTTTGCAAACCTAAAAATTTGGCTAAAAAAAACACTTTTTGCTCACATTTTGGTGACAGAAAGCTCTGGAATCTGAGAGGAGCCACAAATGTCCTTCCATCCAGCATTCCTCCTAGTCTCCCGACTGAAATGGTTCCTCACTTGTGTTTTTAGGCCTAGTGCCCGCAACAGGAAATGCCCGAAAACACAAAGTGGTCACATCACATTTTCTCAAAGAAAATAGAGGTGTTTTTTGCAAAGTTCCAAAATGTGGATTTTGGCCTCTATCTCAGCCGGCACCTCGGGAAACCTACCAAACCTCTGCAGTTTTTCATAACTAGAGGCCGAGGGGAATCCAAGATGGGGTGACTTGTGGGGCTCTCACAAGGTTCTGATACCCAGGATTCTTTGCAAACCTCAAAATTTGGCTAAAAAACACCTTTTCCTCACATTTCGGTGACAGAAAGTTGTGGAATCTGAGAGGAGACACAAATTTCCTTCCTCCCAGCGTTCCCTCAAGTCTCTCAATAAAAATGGTACTTCACTTGTGAAGGTAAGCCTAGTGCCAGCGACAGGAAATGCTCCAAAACACAAAGTGGACACCACATTTTCTCAAAGAAAACAGAGGTGTTTTTTGCAAAGTGCCTACCTGTTGATTTTGGCCTCTAGCTCAGCCGGCACCTAGGGAAACCTACCAAACCCGTGAATTTTTTAAAACTAGAGACCGAGGGGAATCCAATATGGGGTGACTTTTGGGGCTCTCACCAGGTTCTGTTACCCAGAATCCTTTGCAAACCTCAAAATTTGGCTAAAAAAACACTTTTTCTTCACATTTCAGTGACGGAAAGTTCTGGAATCTGAGAGGAGCCACAAATTTCCTTCCACCCAGCGCTCCCCCAAGTCTCCCGATAAAAATGGTACCACACTTGGGTTTGTAGGCTTGGTGCTCGCGACAGGAAATGCTCCAAAACACAAAGTGAACACATCAAATTTTCTCAATGAAAACAGAGGTGTTTTTTGCAAAATGCCTACCTGTGGATCTTAGCCTCTACCTCAGCCGGCACCTAGGGAAACCTACCAAACATGTGCAGTTTTGATAACTAGAGGCCTAGGGGAATCCACGATGGGGTGACTTGTGGGGCTCTCACCAGGTTCTGTTACCCAGAATCCTTTGCAAACCTCAAAATTTGGCTAAAAAAACACTTTTTCCTCACATTTTGGTGACAGAAAGCTCTGGAATCTGAGAGGAGCCACAAATTTCCTTCCACCCAGCATTCCCCGTAGTCTCCCAATAGAAATGGTACCTCGCTTGTGTTTGTAGGCCTAGTGCCCGTGACAGGAAATGCACCAAAACACAAAGTGGACACATCACATTTTCTCAAAGAAAACAGAGGTGTTTTTTGCAAAATGCCTACCTGTGGATTTTGGCCCCTAGCTCAGCCGGCACCTAGGGAAACTTACCAAACCTTTGCATTTTTAAAAGCTAGAGGCCTAGGGAAATCCAAGAAGGGGTGACTTGTTGGGTCTCACCAGGTTCTGTTGCCCAGACTCCTTTGCAACCCTCAAAATTTTCCTAAAAAAACACTTTTTTCCTCACATTTTGGTTACAGAAAGCCCTAGAATCTGAGAGGAGCCACAAATTTCCTTCCACCCAGCATTCCCCCTAGTATAGCGATAGAAATGGTACCTCACTTCTGTTTGTAGGCCTAGTGCCCGCAACAGGAAATGCACCAAAACACAAAGTGGACACATCACATTTTCTCAAAGAAAACTGAGGTGTTTTTTGCAAAGTGCTTACCTGTGGATTTTTACCCCTAGCTCAGCCGGCACCTAGGGAAACCTACCAAACCTGTGCAGTTTTGAAAACAAGAGGCCTAAGGGAATCCAAGACGGGGTGACTTGTGGGGCTCGCACCAGGTTCTGTAACCCAGAATCCTTTGCAAACCTCACAACTTGGCTAAAAAAACACTTTTTCCTCACATTTCGGTGACCGAAAGTTCTGGAATCTGAAAGGAGCCACACATTTCCTTCCTCCCAGCGTTCCCTCAAGTCTCCTGATAAACATCAAACTTCACTTGTGTAGGTAGGCCTAGTGCCAGAGACAGGAAATGCTCCAAAACACAAAGTGGACATATCACATTTTCTCAAAGAAAACAGAGGTGTTTATTGCAAAGTGCCTACCTGTCGATTTTGGCCTCTGGCTCAGCCGGCACCTAGGGAAACCTACCAAACCTGTGAACTTTTTAAAACTAGATACCTAGGGGAATCCAACATGGGGTGACTTGTGGGGCTCCCACCAGGTTATGTTACCCAGAATCCTTTGCAAACCTAAAAATTTGGCTAAAAAAAACACTTTTTGCTCACATTTTGGTGACAGAAAGCTCTGGAATCTGAGAGGAGCCACAAATGTCCTTCCATCCAGCATTCCTCCTAGTCTCCCGACTGAAATGGTTCCTCACTTGTGTTTTTAGGCCTAGTGCCCGCAACAGGAAATGCCCGAAAACACAAAGTGGTCACATCACATTTTCTCAAAGAAAATAGAGGTGTTTTTTGCAAAGTTCCAAAATGTGGATTTTGGCCTCTATCTCAGCCGGCACCTCGGGAAACCTACCAAACCTCTGCAGTTTTCATAACTAGAGGCCGAGGGGAATCCAAGATGGGGTGACTTGTGGGGCTCTCACAAGGTTCTGATACCCAGGATTCTTTGCAAACCTCAAAATTTGGCTAAAAAACACCTTTTCCTCACATTTCGGTGACAGAAAGTTGTGGAATCTGAGAGGAGACACAAATTTCCTTCCTCCCAGCTTTCCCTCAAGTCTCTCAATAAAAATGGTACTTCACTTGTGAAGGTAAGCCTAGTGCCAGCGACAGGAAATGCTCCAAAACACAAAGTGGACACCACATTTTCTCAAAGAAAACAGAGGTGTTTTTTGCAAAGTGCCTACCTGTTGATTTTGGCCTCTAGCTCAGCCGGCACCTAGGGAAACCTACCAAACCCGTGAATTTTTTAAAACTAGAGACCGAGGGGAATCCAATATGGGGTGACTTTTGGGGCTCTCACCAGGTTCTGTTACCCAGAATCCTTTGCAAACCTCAAAATTTGGCTAAAAAAACACTTTTTCTTCACATTTCAGTGACGGAAAGTTCTGGAATCTGAGAGGAGCCACAAATTTCCTTCCACCCAGCGCTCCCCCAAGTCTCCCGATAAAAATGGTACCACACTTGGGTTTGTAGGCTTGGTGCTCGCGACAGGAAATGCTCCAAAAAAAAAAGTGAACACATCAAATTTTCTCAATGAAAACAGAGGTGTTTTTTGCAAAATGCCTACCTGTGGATCTTAGCCTCTACCTCAGCCGGCACCTAGGGAAACCTACCAAACATGTGCAGTTTTGATAACTAGAGGCCTAGGGGAATCCACGATGGGGTGACTTGTGGGGCTCTCACCAGGTTCTGTTACCCAGAATCCTTTGCAAACCTCAAAATTTGGCTAAAAAAACACTTTTTCCTCACATTTTGGTGACAGAAAGCTCTGGAATCTGAGAGGAGCCACAAATTTCCTTCCACCCAGCATTCCCCGTAGTCTCCCAATAGAAATGGTACCTCGCTTGTGTTTGTAGGCCTAGTGCCCGTGACAGGAAATGCACCAAAACACAAAGTGGACACATCACATTTTCTCAAAGAAAACAGAGGTGTTTTTTGCAAAATGCCTACCTGTGGATTTTGGCCCCTAGCTCAGCCGGCACCTAGGGAAACTTACCAAACCTTTGCATTTTTAAAAGCTAGAGGCCTAGGGAAATCCAAGAAGGGGTGACTTGTTGGGTCTCACCAGGTTCTGTTGCCCAGACTCCTTTGCAACCCTCAAAATTTTCCTAAAAAAACACTTTTTTCCTCACATTTTGGTTACAGAAAGCCCTAGAATCTGAGAGGAGCCACAAATTTCCTTCCACCCAGCATTCCCCCTAGTATAGCGATAGAAATGGTACCTCACTTCTGTTTGTAGGCCTAGTGCCCGCAACAGGAAATGCACCAAAACACAAAGTGGACACATCACATTTTCTCAAAGAAAACTGAGGTGTTTTTTGCAAAGTGCCTACCTGTGGATTTTTACCCCTAGCTCAGCCGGCACCTAGGGAAACCTACCAAACCTGTGCAGTTTTGAAAACAAGAGGCCTAAGGGAATCCAAGACGGGGTGACTTGTGGGGCTCGCACCAGGTTCTGTAACCCAGAATCCTTTGCAAACCTCACAACTTGGCTAAAAAAACACTTTTTCCTCACATTTCGGTGACCGAAAGTTCTGGAATCTGAAAGGAGCCACACATTTCCTTCCTCCCAGCGTTCCCTCAAGTCTCCTGATAAACATCATACTTCACTTGTGTAGGTAGGCCTAGTGCCAGAGACAGGAAATGCTCCAAAACACAAAGTGGACATATCACATTTTCTCAAAGAAAACAGAGGTGTTTATTGCAAAGTGCCTACCTGTCGATTTTGGCCTCTGGCTCAGCCGTCACCTAGGGAAACCTACCAAACCTGTGAACTTTTTAAAACTAGATACCTAGGGGAATCCAACATGGGGTGACTTGTGGGGCTCCCACCAGGTTATGTTACCCAGAATCCTTTGCAAACCTAAAAATTTGGCTAAAAAAAACACTTTTTGCTCACATTTTGGTGACAGAAAGCTCTGGAATCTGAGAGGAGCCACAAATGTCCTTCCATCCAGCATTCCTCCTAGTCTCCCGACTGAAATGGTTCCTCACTTGTGTTTTTAGGCCTAGTGCCCGCAACAGGAAATGCCCGAAAACACAAAGTGGTCACATCACATTTTCTCAAAGAAAATAGAGGTGTTTTTTGCAAAGTTCCAAAATGTGGATTTTGGCCTCTATCTCAGCCGGCACCTCGGGAAACCTACCAAACCTCTGCAGTTTTCATAACTAGAGGCCGAGGGGAATCCAAGATGGGGTGACTTGTGGGGCTCTCACAAGGTTCTGATACCCAGGATTCTTTGCAAACCTCAAAATTTGGCTAAAAAACACCTTTTCCTCACATTTCGGTGACAGAAAGTTGTGGAATCTGAGAGGAGACACAAATTTCCTTCCTCCCAGCTTTCCCTCAAGTCTCTCAATAAAAATGGTACTTCACTTGTGAAGGTAAGCCTAGTGCCAGCGACAGGAAATGCTCCAAAACACAAAGTGGACACCACATTTTCTCAAAGAAAACAGAGGTGTTTTTTGCAAAGTGCCTACCTGTTGATTTTGGCCTCTAGCTCAGCCGGCACCTAGGGAAACCTACCAAACCCGTGAATTTTTGAAAACTAGAGACCGAGGGGAATCCAATATGGGGTGACTTTTGGGGCTCTCACCAGGTTCTGTTACCCAGAATCCTTTGCAAACCTCAAAATTTGGCTAAAAAAACACTTTTTCTTCACATTTCAGTGACGGAAAGTTCTGGAATCTGAGAGGAGCCACAAATTTCCTTCCACCCAGCGCTCCCCCAAGTCTCCCGATAAAAATGGTACCACACTTGGGTTTGTAGGCTTGGTGCTCGCGACAGGAAATGCTCCAAAACACAAAGTGAACACATCAAATTTTCTCAATGAAAACAGAGGTGTTTTTTGCAAAATGCCTACCTGTGGATCTTAGCCTCTACCTCAGCCGGCACCTAGGGAAACCTACCAAACATGTGCAGTTTTGATAACTAGAGGCCTAGGAGAATCCACGATGGGGTGACTTGTGGGGCTCTCACCAGGTTCTGTTACCCAGAATCCTTTGCAAACCTCAAAATTTGGCTAAAAAAACACTTTTTCCTCACATTTTGGTGACAGAAAGCTCTGGAATCTGAGAGGAGCCACAAATTTCCTTCCACCCAGCATTCCCCGTAGTCTCCCAATAGAAATGGTACCTCGCTTGTGTTTGTAGGCCTAGTGCCCGTGACAGGAAATGCACCAAAACACAAAGTGGACACATCACATTTTCTCAAAGAAAACAGAGGTGTTTTTTGCAAAATGCCTACCTGTGGATTTTGGCCCCTAGCTCAGCCGGCACCTAGGGAAACTTACCAAACCTTTGCATTTTTAAAAGCTAGAGGCCTAGGGAAATCCAAGAAGGGGTGACTTGTTGGGTCTCACCAGGTTCTGTTGCCCAGACTCCTTTGCAACCCTCAAAATTTTCCTAAAAAAACACTTTTTTCCTCACATTTTGGTTACAGAAAGCCCTAGAATCTGAGAGGAGCCACAAATTTCCTTCCACCCAGCATTCCCCCTAGTATAGCGATAGAAATGGTACCTCACTTCTGTTTGTAGGCCTAGTGCCCGCAACAGGAAATGCACCAAAACACAAAGTGGACACATCACATTTTCTCAAAGAAAACTGAGGTGTTTTTTGCAAAGTGCCTACCTGTGGATTTTTACCCCTAGCTCAGCCGGCACCTAGGGAAACCTACCAAACCTGTGCAGTTTTGAAAACAAGAGGCCTAAGGGAATCCAAGACGGGGTGACTTGTGGGGCTCGCACCAGGTTCTGTAACCCAGAATCCTTTGCAAACCTCACAACTTGGCTAAAAAAACACTTTTTCCTCACATTTCGGTGACCGAAAGTTCTGGAATCTGAAAGGAGCCACAAATTTCCTTCCTCCCAGCGTTCCCTCAAGTCTCCTGATAAAAATCATACTTCACTTGTGTAGGTAGGCCTAGTGCCAGAGACAGGAAATGCTCCAAAACACAAAGTGGACATATCACATTTTCTCAAAGAAAACAGATGTGTTTTTTGCAAAGTGCCTACCTGTCGATTTTGGCCTCTGGCTCAGCCGGCACCTAGGGAAACCTACCAAACCTGTGAACATTTTAAAACTAGATACCTAGGGGAATCCAACAAGGGGTGACTTGTGGGGCTCTCACCACGTTATGTTACCCAGAATACTTTGCAAACCTAAATATTTGAATAAAAAAAACACTTTTTCCTCACATTTTGGTGACAGAAAGCTCTGGAATCTGAGAGCAGCCACAAATGTCCTTCCATCCAGCATTCCTCCTAGTCTCCCAACTGAAATGGTTCCTTACTTGTGTTTTTAGGCCTAGTGCCCGCAACAGGAAATGCCTGAAAACACAAAGTGGTCACATCACATTTTCTCAAAGAAAACAGAGGTGTTTTTTGCAAAGTTCCAAAATGTGGATTTTGGCCTCTATCTCAGCTGGCACCTAGGGAAACCTACTAAACCTCTGCATTTTTTAAAACTAGAGGCCTAGGGGAATCCAAGATGGGGTGACTTGTGGGGCTCTCATCAGGTTCTGTTGCCCAGAATCCTTTGCAAACCTCAAAATTTGGCTAAAAAAACACTTTTTCCTCACATTGTGGTGACAGAAAGTTCTGGAATCTGGGAGGAGCCACGAATTTCCTTACACCCAGCGCTCCCCCATGTCTCCCGATAAAAATGGTACCTCACTGGTGTGGGTAGGCCTAGTGCCAGCGACAGGAAATGCACCAAAACACAAAGTGGACACATCACATTTTCTCAAAGAAAACAGAGGTGTGTTTGGGAAAGTGCTTACCTGTCGATTTTGGCCTCTAGCTCAGCCGGCACCTAGCGAAACCGACTAAAACTGTGCATTTTTTAAAACTAGAGACCTAGGGAAATCCAAGACGGGGTGACTTGTGGGGCTCTCACCAGGTTCTGTTATCCAGAATCCTTTGCAAACCTAACAATTTGGCTAAAAAAACACTTTTTCCTCACATTTCGGTGACAGAAAGTTCTGGAATCTGAAAGGAGCCACAAATTTCCTTACTCCCAGCGTTCCCTCAAGTCTCCTGATAAAAATCGTTCTTCACTTGTGTAGGTAGGCTAGTGCCAGAGACAGGAAATGCTCCAAAACACAAAGTGGACATATCACATTTTCTCAAAGAAAACAGAGGTGTTTTTTGCAAAGTGCCTACCTGTCGATTTTGGCCTCTAGCTCAGCCGCACCTAGGGAAACCTACCAAACCTGTGCTTTTTTAAAACTAGATACCTAGGGGAATCCAACATGGGGTGATTTGTGGGGCTCTCATCAGGTTCTGTTGCCCTGAATCCTTTGCAAACCTCAAAATTTGGATAAAAATAACCACCTTTTCCTCACATTTCATTGACAGAAAGACCCTGGTATCTGAGAGGAGCCACAAATTTCCTTCCACCCAGCATTCCTCCAAGTCTCCCGATAAAAATTGTACCTCACTTGTGTGGGTAGGCCTAGTGCCCGCGACAGAAATGCCCAAAAACACAAAGTGGACACATCACATTTTCTCAAAGAAAACAGAGGTGTTTTTTAGAAAGTGCCTACCTGTGGATTTTGGCCCCTAGCTCAGCAGGCACCTAGGGAAACCTACCAAACCTGTGTAGTTTTGAAAACTAGAGGCCTAAGGGAATCCAAGACGGGGTGACTTGTGGGGCTCGCACCAGGTTCTGTAACCCAGAATCCTTTGCAAACCTCACAACTTGGCTAAAAAAACACTTTTTCCTCACATTTCGGTGACCGAAAGTTCTGGAATCTGAAAGGAGCCACACATTTCCTTCCTCCCAGCGTTCCCTCAAGTCTCCTGATAAACATCATACTTCACTTGTGTAGGTAGGCCTAGTGCCAGAGACAGGAAATGCTCCAAAACACAAAGTGGACATATCACATTTTCTCAAAGAAAACAGAGGTGTTTATTGCAAAGTGCCTACCTGTCGATTTTGGCCTCTGGCTCAGCCGGCACCTAGGGAAACCTACCAAACCTGTGAACTTTTTAAAACTAGATACCTAGGGGAATCCAACATGGGGTGACTTGTGGGGCTCCCACCAGGTTATGTTACCCAGAATCCTTTGCAAACCTAAAAATTTGGCTAAAAAAAACACTTTTTCCTCACATTTTGGTGACAGAAAGCTCTGGAATCTGAGAGGAGCCACAAATGTCCTTCCATCCAGCATTCCTCCTAGTCTCCCGACTGAAATGGTTCCTCACTTGTGTTTTTAGGCCTAGTGCCCGCAACAGGAAATGCCCGAAAACACAAGTGGTCACATCACATTTTCTCAAAGAAAACAGAGGTGTTTTTTGCAAAGTTCCAAAATGTGGATTTTGGCCTCTATCTCAGCCGGCACCTCGGGAAACCTACCAAACCTCTGCAGTTTTCATAACTAGAGGCCTAGGGGAATCCAAGATGGGGTGACTTGTGGGGCTCTCACAAGGTTCTGTTACCCAGGATTCTTTGCAACCCTCAAAATTTGGATAAAAAACACCTTTTCCTCACATTTCGGTGACAGAAAGTTGTGGAATCTGAGAGGAGCCACAAATTTCCTTCCTCCCAGCGTTCCCTCAAATCTCTCAATAAAAATGGTACTTCACTTGTGAAGGTAAGCCTAGTGCCAGCGACAGCAAATGCTCCAAAACACAAAGTGGACACATCACATTTTCTCAAAGAAAACAGAGGTGTTTTTTGCAAAGTGCCTACCTGTCGATTTTGGCCTCTAGCTCAGCCGCACCTAGGGAAACCTACCAAACCTGTGCTTTTTTAAAACTACATACCTAGGGGAATCCAACATGGGGTGATTTGTGGGGCTCTCATCAGGTTCTGTTGCCCTGAATCCTTTGCAAACCTCAAAATTTGGCTAAAAAAAAACACCTTTTCCTCACATTTCATTGACAGAAAGAACCTGGTATCTGAGAGGAGCCACAAATTTCCTTCCACCCAGCATTCCTCCAAGTCTCCCGATAAAAATTGTACCTCACTTGTGTGGGTAGGCCTAGTGCCCGCGACAGAAATGCCCAAAAACACAAAGTGGACACATCACATTTTCTCAAAGAAAACAGAGGTGTTTTTTGGAAAGTGCCTACCTGTGGATTTTGGCCCCTAGCTCAGCAGGCACCTAGGGAAACCTACCAAACCTATGTAGTTTTGAAAACTAGAGGCCTAAGAGAATCCAAGATGGGGTGACTTGTGGGGCTCGCACCAGGTTCTGTAACCCAGAATCCTTTGCAAACCTCACAACTTGGCTAAAAAAACACTTTTTCCTCACATTTCGGTGACCGAAAGTTCTGGAATCTGAAAGGAGCCACAAATTTCCTTCCTCCCAGCGTTCCCTCAAGTCTCCTGATAAAAATCATACTTCACTTGTGTAGGTAGGCCTAGTGCCAGAGACAGGAAATGCTCCAAAACACAAAGTGGACATATCACATTTTCTCAAAGAAAACAGAGGTGTTTTTTGCAAAGTGCCTACCTGTCGATTTTGGCCTCTGGCTCAGCCGGCACCTAGGGAAACCTACCAAACCTGTGAACTTTTTAAAACTAGATACCTAGGGGAATCCAACATGGGGTGACCTGTGGGGCTCTCACCAGGTTATGTTACCCAGAATCCTTTGCAAACCTAAAAATTTGGCTAAAAAAAACACTTTTTCCTCACATTTTGGTGACAGAAAGCTCTGGAATCTGAGAGGAGCCACAAATGTCCTTCCATCCGGCATTCCTCCTAGTCTCCCAACTGAAATGGTTCCTCACTTGTGTTTTTAGGCCTAGTGCCCGCAACAGGAAATGCCCGAAAACACAAAGTGGTCACATCACATTTTCTCAAAGAAAACAGAGGTGTTTTTTGCAAAGTTCCAAAATGTGGATTTTGGCCTCTATCTCAGCCGGCACCTCGGGAAACCTACCAAACCTCTGCAGTTTTCATAACTAGAGGCCTAGGGGAATCCAAGATGGGGTGACTTGTGGGGCTCCCACAAGGTTCTGTTACCCAGGATTCTTTGCAACCCTCAAAATTTGGCTAAAAAACACCTTTTCCTCACATTTCGGTGACAGAAAGTTGTGGAATCTGAGAGGAGTCACAAATTTCCTTCCTCCCAGCGTTCCCTCAAGTCTCTCAATAAAAATGGTACTTCACTTGTGAAGGTAAGCCTAGTGCCAGCGACAGCAAATGCTCCAAAACACAAAGTGGACACATCACATTTTCTCAAAGAAAACAGAGGTGTTTTTTGCAAAGTGCCTACCTGTTGATTTTGGCCTCTAGCTCAGCCGCACCTAGGGAAACCTACCAAACCTGTGCTTTTGTAAAACTACATACCTAGGGGAATCCAACATGGGGTGATTTGTGGGGCTCTCATCAGCTTCTGTTGCCCTGAATCCTTTGCAAACCTCAAAATTTGGCTAAAAAAAACCACCTTTTCCTCACATTTCATTGACAGAAAGAACCTGGTATCTGAGAGGAGCCACAAATTTCCTTCCACCCAGCATTCCTCCAAGTCTCCCGATAAAAATTGTACCTCACTTGTGTGGGTAGGCCTAGTGCCCGCGACAGAAATGCCCAAAAACACAAAGTGGACACATCACATTTTCTCAAAGAAAACAGAGGTGTTTTTTGGAAAGTGCCTACCTGTAGATTTTGGCCCCTAGCTCAGCAGGCACCTAGGGAAACCTACCAAACCTGTGTAGTTTTGAAAACTAGAGGCCTAAGGGAATCCAAGATGGGGTGACTTGTGGGGCTCGCACCAGGTTCTGTAACCCAGAATCCTTTGCAAACCTCACAACTTGGCTAAAAAAACACTTTTTCCTCTCATTTCGGTGACCGAAAGTTCTGGAATCTGAAAGGAGCCACAAATTTCCTTCCTCCCAGCGTTCCCTCAAGTCTCCTGATAAAAATCATACTTCACTTGTGTAGGTAGGCCCAGTGCCAGAGACAGGAAATGCTCCAAAACACAAAGTGGACATATTACATTTTCTCAAAGAAAACAGAGGTGTTTTTTGCAAAGTGCCTACCTGTCGAATTTGGCCTCTGGCTCAGCCGGCACCTAGGGAAACCTACCAAACCTGTGAACTTTTTAAAACTAGATACCTAGGGGAATCCAACATGGGGTGACTTGTGGGGCTCTCACCAGGTTATGTTACCCAGAATCCTTTGCAAACCTAAAAATTTGGCTAAAAAAACACTTTTTCCTCACATTTTGGTGACAGAAAGCTCTGGAATCTGAGAGGAGCCACAAATGTCCTTCCATCCAGCATTCCTCCTAGTCTCCCGACTGAAATGGTTCCTCACTTGTGTTTTTAGGCCTAGTGCCCGCAACAGGAAATGCCTGAAAACACAAAGTGGTCACATCACATTTTCTCAAAGAAAACAGAGGTGTTTTTTGCAAAGTTCCAAAATGTGGATTTTGGCCTCTATCTCAGCCGGCACCTCGGGAAACCTACCAAACCTCTGCAGTTTTCATAACTAGAGGCCTAGGGGAATCCAAGATGGGGTGACTTGTGGGGCTCTCACAAGGTTCTGTTACCCAGGATTCTTTGCAACCCTCAAAATTTGGATAAAAAACACCTTTTCCTCACATTTCGGTGACAGAAAGTTGTGAAATCTGAGAGGAGCCACAAATTTCCTTCCTCCCAGCGTTCCCTCAAGTCTCTCAATAAAAATGGTACTTCACTTGTGAAGGTAAGCCTAGTGCCAGCGACAGCAAATGTTCCAAAACACAAAGTGGACACATCACATTTTCTCAAAGAAAACAGAGGTGTTTTTTGCAAAGTGCCTACCTGTCGATTTTGGCCTCTAGCTCAGCCGCACCTAGGGAAACCTACCAAACCTGTGCTTTTTTAAAACTAGATACCTAGGGGAATCCAACATGGGGTGATTTGTGGGGCTCTCATCAGGTTCTGTTGCCCTGAATCCTTAGCAAACCTCAAAATTTGGCTAAAAAAAAACACCTTTTCCTCACATTTCATTGACAGAAAGAACCTGGTATCTGAGAGGAGCCACAAATTTCCTTCTACCCAGCATTCCTCCAAGTCTCCCAATAAAAATTGTACCTCACTTGTGTGGGTAGGCCTAGTGCCCGCCACAGAAATGCCCCAAAACACAAAGTGGACACATGACATTTTCTAAAAAAAAACAGAGGTGTTTTTTGGAAAGTGCCTACCTGTGGATTTTGGCCCCTAGCTCAGCAGGCACCTAGGGAAACCTATCAAACCTGTGTAGTTTTGAAAACTAGAGGCGTAAGGGAATCCAAGACGGGGTGACTTGTGGGGCTCGCACCAGGTTCTGTAACCCAGAATCCTTTGCAAACCTCACAACTTGGCTAAAAAAACACTTTTTCCTCACATTTCGGTGACCGAAAGTTCTGGAATCTGAAAGGAGCCACAAATTTCCTTCCTCCCAGCGTTCCCTCAAGTCTCCTGATAAAAATCATACTTCACTTGTGTAGGTAGGCCTAGTGCCAGAGACAGGAAATGCTCCAAAACACAAAGTGGACATATCACATTTTCTCAAAGAAAACAGAGGTGTTTTTTGCAAAGTGCCTACCTGTCGATTTTGGCCTCTGGCTCAGCCGGCACCTAGGGAAACCTACCAAACCTGTGTACTTTTTAAAACTAGATACCTAGGGGAATCCAACATGGGGTGACTTGTGGGGCTCTCACCAGGTTATGTTACCCAGAATCCTTTGCAAACTTACAAATTTGACTAAAAAAAACACTTTTTCCTCACATTTTGGTGACAGAAAGCTCTGGAATCTGAGAGGAGCCACAAATGTCCTTCCATCCAGCAGTCCTCCTAGTCTCCCGACTGAAATGGTTCCTCACTTGTGTTTTTAGGCCTAGTGCCCGCAACAGGAAATGCCCGAAAACACAAAGTGGTCACATCACATTTTCTCAAAGAAAACAGAGGTGTTTTTTGCAAAGTTCCAAAATGTGGATTTTGGCCTCTATCTCAGCCGGCACCTCGGGAAACCTACCAAACCTCTGCAGTTTTCATAACTAGAGGCCTAGGGGAATCCAAGATGGGGTGACTTGTGGGGCTCTCACCAGGTTATGTTACCCAGAATCCTTTGCAAACCTAAAGATTTGGCTAAAAAAAACACTTTTTCCTCATATTTTGGTGACAGAAAGCTCTGGAATCTGAGAGGAGCCACAAATGTCCTTCCATCCAGCATTCCTCCTAGTCTCCCGACTGAAATGGTTCCTCACTTGTGTTTTTAGGCCTAGTGCCCGCAACAGGAAATGCCCGAAAACACAAAGTGGTCACATCACATTTTCTCAAAGAAAACAGAGGTGTTTTTTGCAAAGTTCCAAAATGTGGATTTTGGCCTCTATCTCAGCCGGCACCTCGGGAAACCTACCAAACCTCTGCAGTTTTCATAACTAGAGGCCTAGGGGAATCCAAGATGGGGTGACTTGTGGGGCTCTCACAAGGTTCTGTTACCCAGGATTCTTTGCAACCCTCAAAATTTGGCTAAAAAACACCTTTTCCTCACATTTCGGTGACAGAAAGTTGTGGAATCTGAGAGGAGTCACAAATTTCCTTCCTCCCAGCGTTCCCTCAAGTCTCTCAATAAAAATGGTACTTCACTTGTGAAGGTAAGCCTAGTGCCAGCGACAGCAAATGCTCCAAAACACAAAGTGGACACATCACATTTTCTCAAAGAAAACAGAGGTGTTTTTTGCAAAGTGCCTACCTGTTGATTTTGGCCTCTAGCTCAGCCGCACCTAGGGAAACCTACCAAACCTGTGCTTTTGTAAAACTACATACCTAGGGGAATCCAACATGGGGTGATTTGTGGGGCTCTCATCAGCTTCTGTTGCCCTGAATCCTTTGCAAACCTCAAAATTTGGCTAAAAAAAAACACCTTTTCCTCACATTTCATTGACAGAAAGAACCTGGTATCTGAGAGGAGCCACAAATTTCCTTCCACCCAGCATTCCTCCAAGTCTCCCGATAAAAATTGTACCTCACTTGTGTGGGTAGGCCTAGTGCCCGCGACAGAAATGCCCAAAAACACAAAGTGGACACATCACATTTTCTCAAAGAAAACAGAGGTGTTTTTTGGAAAGTGCCTACCTGTGGATTTTGGCCCCTAGCTCAGCAGGCACCTAGGGAAACCTACCAAACCTGTGTAGTTTTGAAAACTAGAGGCCTAAGGGAATCCAAGATGGGGTGACTTGTGGGGCTCGCACCAGGTTCTGTAACCCAGAATCCTTTGCAAACCTCACAACTTGGCGAAAAAAACACTTTTTCCTCACATTTCGGTGACCGAAAGTTCTGGAATCTGAAAGGAGCCACAAATTTCCTTCCTCCCAGCGTTCCCTCAAGTCTCCTGATAAAAATCATACTTCACTTGTGTAGGTAGGCCTAGTGCCAGAGACAGGAAATGCTCCAAAACACAAAGTGGACATATCACATTTTCTCAAAGAAAACAGAGGTGTTTTTTGCAAAGTGCCTACCTGTCGATTTTGGCCTCTGGCTCAGCCGGCACCTAGGGAAACCTACCAAACCTGTGAACTTTTTAAAACTAGATACCTAGGGGAATCCAACATGGGGTGACTTGTGGGGCTCTCACCAGGTTATGTTACCCAGAATCCTTTGCAAACCTAAAGATTTGGCTAAAAAAAACACTTTTTCCTCACATTTTGGTGACAGAAAGCTCTGGAATCTGAGAGGAGCCACAAATGTCCTTCCATCCAGCATTCCTCCTAGTCTCCCGACTGAAATGGTTCCTCACTTGTGTTTTTAGGCCTAGTGACCGCAACAGGAAATGCCCGAAAACACAAAGTGGTCACATCACATTTTCTCAAAGAAAATAGAGGTGTTTTTTGCAAAGTTCCAAAATGTGGATTTTGGCCTCTATCTCAGCCGGCACCTCGGGAAACCTACCAAACCTCTGCAGTTTTCATAACTAGAGGCCTAGGGGAATCCAAGATGGGGTGACTTGTGGGGCTCTCACAAGGTTCTGTTACCCAGGATTCTTTGCAACCCTCAAAATTTGGCTAAAAAACACCTTTTCCTCACATTTCGGTGACAGAAAGTTGTGGAATCTGAGAGGAGCCACAAATTTCCTTCCTCCCAGCGTTCCCTCAAGTCTCTCAATAAAAATGCTACTTCACTTGTGAAGGTAAGCCTAGTGCCAGCGACAGCAAATGCTCCAAAACACAAAGTGGACACATCACATTTTCTCAAAGAAAACAGAGGTGTTTTTTGCAAAGTGCCTACCTGTCGATTTTGGCCTCTAGCTCAGCCGCACCAAGGGAAACCTACCAAACCTGTGCTTTTTTAAAACTACATACCTAGGGGAATCCAACATGGGGTGATTTGTGGGGCTCTCATCAGCTTCTGTTGCCCTGAATCCTTTGCAAACCTCAAAATTTGGCTAAAAGAAAACACCTTTTCCTCACATTTCATTGACAGAAAGAACCTGGTATCTGAGAGGAGCCACAATTTTCCTTCCACCCAGCATTCCTCCAAGTCTCCCGATAAAAATTGTACCTCACTTGTGTGGGTAGGCCTAGTGCCCGCGACAGAAATGCCCAAAAACACAAAGTGGACACATCACATTTTCTCAAAGAAAACAGAGGTGTTTTTTGGAAAGTGCCTACCTGTGGATTTTGGCCCCTAGCTCAGCAGGCACCTAGGGAAACCTACCAAACCTGTGTAGTTTTGAAAACTAGAGGCCTAAGGGAATCCAAGATGGGGTGACTTGTGGGGCTCGCACCAGGTTCTGTAACCCAGAATCCTTTGCAAACCTCACAACTTGGGTAAAAAAACAATTTTTCCTCTCATTTCGGTGACCGAAAGTTCTGGAATCTGAAAGGAGCCACAAATTTCCTTCCTCCCAGCGTTCCCTCAAGTCTCCTGATAAAAATCATACTTCACTTGTGTAGGTAGGCCTAGTGCCAGAGACAGGAAATGCTCCAAAACACAAAGTGGACATATTACATTTTCTCAAAGAAAACAGAGGTGTTTTTTGCAAAGTGCCTACCTGTCGATTTTGGCCTCTGGCTCAGCCGGCACCTAGGGAAACCTACCAAACCTGTGAACTTTTTAAAACTAGATACCTAGGGGAATCCAACATGGGGTGACTTGTGGGGCTCTCACCAGGTTATGTTACCCAGAATCCTTTGCAAACCTAAAGATTTGGCTAAAAAAAACACTTTTTCCTCACATTTTGGTGACAGAAAGCTCTGGAATCTGAGAGGAGCCACAAATGTCCTTCCATCCAGCATTCCTCCTAGTCTCCCGACTGAAATGGTTCCTCACTTGTGTTTTTAGGCCTAGTGACCGCAACAGGAAATGCCCGAAAACACAAAGTGGTCACATCACATTTTCTCAAAGAAAATAGAGGTGTTTTTTGCAAAGTTCGAAAATGTGGATTTTGGCCTCTATCTCAGCCGGCACCTCGGGAAACCTACCAAACCTCTGCAGTTTTCATAACTAGAGGCCTAGGGGAATCCAAGATGGGGTGACTTGTGGGGCTCTCACAAGGTTCTGTTACCCAGGATTCTTTGCAACCCTCAAAATTTGGCTAAAAAACACCTTTTCCTCACATTTCGGTGACAGAAAGTTGTGGAATCTGAGAGGAGCAACAAATTTCCTTCCTCCCAGCGTTCCCTCAAGTCTCTCAATAAAAATGCTACTTCACTTGTGAAGGTAAGCCTAGTGCCAGCGACAGCAAATGCTCCAAAACACAAAGTGGACACATCACATTTTCTCAAAGAAAACAGAGGTGTTTTTTGCAAAGTGCCTACCTGTCGATTTTGGCCTCTAGCTCAGCCGCACCTAGGGAAACCTACCAAACCTGTGCTTTTTTAAAACTACATACCTAGGGGAATCCAACATGGGGTGATTTGTGGGGCTCTCATCAGCTTCTGTTGCCCTGAATCCTTTGCAAACCTCAAAATTTGGCTAAAAGAAAACACCTTTTCCTCACATTTCATTGACAGAAAGAACCTGGTATCTGAGAGGAGCCACAATTTTCCTTCCACCCAGCATTCCTCCAAGTCTCCCGATAAAAATTGTACCTCACTTGTGTGGGTAGGCCTAGTGCCCGCGACAGAAATGCCCAAAAACACAAAGTGGACACATCACATTTTCTCAAAGAAAACAGAGGTGTTTTTTGGAAAGTGCCTACCTGTGGATTTTGGCCCCTAGCTCAGCAGGCACCTAGGGAAACCTACCAAACCTGTGTAGTTTTGAAAACTAGAGGCCTAAGGGAATCCAAGATGGGGTGACTTGTGGGGCTCGCACCAGGTTCTGTAACCCAGAATCCTTTGCAAACCTCACAACTTGGCTAAAAAAACAATTTTTCCTCTCATTTCGGTGACCGAAAGTTCTGGAATCTGAAAGGAGCCACAAATTTCCTTCCTCCCAGCGTTCCCTCAAGTCTCCTGATAAAAATCATACTTCACTTGTGTAGGTAGGCCTAGTGCCAGAGACAGGAAATGCTCCAAAACACAAAGTGGACATATTACATTTTCTCAAAGAAAACAGAGGTGTTTTTTGCAAAGTGCCTACCTGTCGAATTTGGCCTCTGGCTCAGCCGGCACCTAGGGAAACCTACCAAACCTGTGAACTTTTTAAAACTAGATACCTAGGGGAATCCAACATGGGGTGACTTGTGGGGCTCTCACCAGGTTATGTTACCCAGAATCCTTTGCAAACCTAAAAATTTGGCTAAAAAAACACTTTTTCCTCACATTTTGGTGACAGAAAGCTCTGGAATCTGAGAGGAGCCACAAATGTCCTTCCATTCAGCATTCCTCCTAGTCTCCCGACTGAAATGGTTCCTCACTTGTGTTTTTAGGCCTAGTGCCCGCAACAGGAAATGCCCGAAAACACAAAGTGGTCACATCACATTTTCTCAAAGAAAACAGAGGTGTTTTTTGCAAAGTTCCAAAATGTGGATTTTGGCCTCTATCTCAGCCGGCACCTCGGGAAACCTACCAAACCTCTGCAGTTTTCATAACTAGAGGCCTAGGGGAATCCAAGATGGGGTGACTTGTGGGGCTCTCACAAGGTTCTGTTACCCAGGATTCTTTGCAACCCTCAAAATTTGGCTAAAAAACACCTTTTCCTCACATTTCGGTGACAGAAAGTTGTGGAATCTGAGAGGAGTCACAAATTTCCTTCCTCCCAGCGTTCCCTCAAGTCTCTCAATAAAAATGGTACTTCACTTGTGAAGGTAAGCCTAGTGCCAGCGACAGCAAATGCTCCAAAACACAAAGTGGACACATCACATTTTCTCAAAGAAAACAGAGGTGTTTTTTGCAAAGTGCCTACCTGTTGATTTTGGCCTCTAGCTCAGCCGCACCTAGGGAAACCTACCAAACCTGTGCTTTTGTAAAACTACATACCTAGGGGAATCCAACATGGGGTGATTTGTGGGGCTCTCATCAGCTTCTGTTGCCCTGAATCCTTTGCAAACCTCAAAATTTGGCTAAAAAAAACCACCTTTTCCTCACATTTCATTGACAGAAAGAACCTGGTATCTGAGAGGAGCCACAAATTTCCTTCCACCCAGCATTCCTCCAAGTCTCCCGATAAAAATTGTACCTCACTTGTGTGGGTAGGCCTAGTGCCCGCGACAGAAATGCCCAAAAACACAAAGTGGACACATCACATTTTCTCAAAGAAAACAGAGGTGTTTTTTGGAAAGTGCCTACCTGTAGATTTTGGCCCCTAGCTCAGCAGGCACCTAGGGAAACCTACCAAACCTGTGTAGTTTTGAAAACTAGAGGCCTAAGGGAATCCAAGATGGGGTGACTTGTGGGGCTCGCACCAGGTTCTGTAACCCAGAATCCTTTGCAAACCTCACAACTTGGCTAAAAAAACACTTTTTCCTCTCATTTCGGTGACCGAAAGTTCTGGAATCTGAAAGGAGCCACAAATTTCCTTCCTCCCAGCGTTCCCTCAAGTCTCCTGATAAAAATCATACTTCACTTGTGTAGGTAGGCCCAGTGCCAGAGACAGGAAATGCTCCAAAACACAAAGTGGACATATTACATTTTCTCAAAGAAAACAGAGGTGTTTTTTGCAAAGTGCCTACCTGTCGAATTTGGCCTCTGGCTCAGCCGGCACCTAGGGAAACCTACCAAACCTGTGAACTTTTTAAAACTAGATACCTAGGGGAATCCAACATGGGGTGACTTGTGGGGCTCTCACCAGGTTATGTTACCCAGAATCCTTTGCAAACCTAAAAATTTGGCTAAAAAAACACTTTTTCCTCACATTTTGGTGACAGAAAGCTCTGGAATCTGAGAGGAGCCACAAATGTCCTTCCATCCAGCATTCCTCCTAGTCTCCCGACTGAAATGGTTCCTCACTTGTGTTTTTAGGCCTAGTGCCCGCAACAGGAAATGCCTGAAAACACAAAGTGGTCACATCACATTTTCTCAAAGAAAACAGAGGTGTTTTTTGCAAAGTTCCAAAATGTGGATTTTGGCCTCTATCTCAGCCGGCACCTCGGGAAACCTACCAAACCTCTGCAGTTTTCATAACTAGAGGCCTAGGGGAATCCAAGATGGGGTGACTTGTGGGGCTCTCACAAGGTTCTGTTACCCAGGATTCTTTGCAACCCTCAAAATTTGGATAAAAAACACCTTTTCCTCACATTTCGGTGACAGAAAGTTGTGAAATCTGAGAGGAGCCACAAATTTCCTTCCTCCCAGCGTTCCCTCAAGTCTCTCAATAAAAATGGTACTTCACTTGTGAAGGTAAGCCTAGTGCCAGCGACAGCAAATGTTCCAAAACACAAAGTGGACACATCACATTTTCTCAAAGAAAACAGAGGTGTTTTTTGCAAAGTGCCTACCTGTCGATTTTGGCCTCTAGCTCAGCCGCACCTAGGGAAACCTACCAAACCTGTGCTTTTTTAAAACTAGATACCTAGGGGAATCCAACATGGGGTGATTTGTGGGGCTCTCATCAGGTTCTGTTGCCCTGAATCCTTAGCAAACCTCAAAATTTGGCTAAAAAAAAACACCTTTTCCTCACATTTCATTGACAGAAAGAACCTGGTATCTGAGAGGAGCCACAAATTTCCTTCTACCCAGCATTCCTCCAAGTCTCCCAATAAAAATTGTACCTCACTTGTGTGGGTAGGCCTAGTGCCCGCCACAGAAATGCCCCAAAACACAAAGTGGACACATGACATTTTCTAAAAAAAAACAGAGGTGTTTTTTGGAAAGTGCCTACCTGTGGATTTTGGCCCCTAGCTCAGCAGGCACCTAGGGAAACCTATCAAACCTGTGTAGTTTTGAAAACTAGAGGCGTAAGGGAATCCAAGACGGGGTGACTTGTGGGGCTCGCACCAGGTTCTGTAACCCAGAATCCTTTGCAAACCTCACAACTTGGCTAAAAAAACACTTTTTCCTCACATTTCGGTGACCGAAAGTTCTGGAATCTGAAAGGAGCCACAAATTTCCTTCCTCCCAGCGTTCCCTCAAGTCTCCTGATAAAAATCATACTTCACTTGTGTAGGTAGGCCTAGTGCCAGAGACAGGAAATGCTCCAAAACACAAAGTGGACATATCACATTTTCTCAAAGAAAACAGAGGTGTTTTTTGCAAAGTGCCTACCTGTCGATTTTGGCCTCTGGCTCAGCCGGCACCTAGGGAAACCTACCAAACCTGTGTACTTTTTAAAACTAGATACCTAGGGGAATCCAACATGGGGTGACTTGTGGGGCTCTCACCAGGTTATGTTACCCAGAATCCTTTGCAAACTTACAAATTTGACTAAAAAAAACACTTTTTCCTCACATTTTGGTGACAGAAAGCTCTGGAATCTGAGAGGAGCCACAAATGTCCTTCCATCCAGCAGTCCTCCTAGTCTCCCGACTGAAATGGTTCCTCACTTGTGTTTTTAGGCCTAGTGCCCGCAACAGGAAATGCCCGAAAACACAAAGTGGTCACATCACATTTTCTCAAAGAAAACAGAGGTGTTTTTTGCAAAGTTCCAAAATGTGGATTTTGGCCTCTATCTCAGCCGGCACCTCGGGAAACCTACCAAACCTCTGCAGTTTTCATAACTAGAGGCCTAGGGGAATCCAAGATGGGGTGACTTGTGGGGCTCTCACCAGGTTATGTTACCCAGAATCCTTTGCAAACCTAAAGATTTGGCTAAAAAAAACACTTTTTCCTCATATTTTGGTGACAGAAAGCTCTGGAATCTGAGAGGAGCCACAAATGTCCTTCCATCCAGCATTCCTCCTAGTCTCCCGACTGAAATGGTTCCTCACTTGTGTTTTTAGGCCTAGTGCCCGCAACAGGAAATGCCCGAAAACACAAAGTGGTCACATCACATTTTCTCAAAGAAAACAGAGGTGTTTTTTGCAAAGTTCCAAAATGTGGATTTTGGCCTCTATCTCAGCCGGCACCTCGGGAAACCTACCAAACCTCTGCAGTTTTCATAACTAGAGGCCTAGGGGAATCCAAGATGGGGTGACTTGTGGGGCTCTCACAAGGTTCTGTTACCCAGGATTCTTTGCAACCCTCAAAATTTGGCTAAAAAACACCTTTTCCTCACATTTCGGTGACAGAAAGTTGTGGAATCTGAGAGGAGTCACAAATTTCCTTCCTCCCAGCGTTCCCTCAAGTCTCTCAATAAAAATGGTACTTCACTTGTGAAGGTAAGCCTAGTGCCAGCGACAGCAAATGCTCCAAAACACAAAGTGGACACATCACATTTTCTCAAAGAAAACAGAGGTGTTTTTTGCAAAGTGCCTACCTGTTGATTTTGGCCTCTAGCTCAGCCGCACCTAGGGAAACCTACCAAACCTGTGCTTTTGTAAAACTACATACCTAGGGGAATCCAACATGGGGTGATTTGTGGGGCTCTCATCAGCTTCTGTTGCCCTGAATCCTTTGCAAACCTCAAAATTTGGCTAAAAAAAAACACCTTTTCCTCACATTTCATTGACAGAAAGAACCTGGTATCTGAGAGGAGCCACAAATTTCCTTCCACCCAGCATTCCTCCAAGTCTCCCGATAAAAATTGTACCTCACTTGTGTGGGTAGGCCTAGTGCCCGCGACAGAAATGCCCAAAAACACAAAGTGGACACATCACATTTTCTCAAAGAAAACAGAGGTGTTTTTTGGAAAGTGCCTACCTGTGGATTTTGGCCCCTAGCTCAGCAGGCACCTAGGGAAACCTACCAAACCTGTGTAGTTTTGAAAACTAGAGGCCTAAGGGAATCCAAGATGGGGTGACTTGTGGGGCTCGCACCAGGTTCTGTAACCCAGAATCCTTTGCAAACCTCACAACTTGGCGAAAAAAACACTTTTTCCTCACATTTCGGTGACCGAAAGTTCTGGAATCTGAAAGGAGCCACAAATTTCCTTCCTCCCAGCGTTCCCTCAAGTCTCCTGATAAAAATCATACTTCACTTGTGTAGGTAGGCCTAGTGCCAGAGACAGGAAATGCTCCAAAACACAAAGTGGACATATCACATTTTCTCAAAGAAAACAGAGGTGTTTTTTGCAAAGTGCCTACCTGTCGATTTTGGCCTCTGGCTCAGCCGGCACCTAGGGAAACCTACCAAACCTGTGAACTTTTTAAAACTAGATACCTAGGGGAATCCAACATGGGGTGACTTGTGGGGCTCTCACCAGGTTATGTTACCCAGAATCCTTTGCAAACCTAAAGATTTGGCTAAAAAAAACACTTTTTCCTCACATTTTGGTGACAGAAAGCTCTGGAATCTGAGAGGAGCCACAAATGTCCTTCCATCCAGCATTCCTCCTAGTCTCCCGACTGAAATGGTTCCTCACTTGTGTTTTTAGGCCTAGTGACCGCAACAGGAAATGCCCGAAAACACAAAGTGGTCACATCACATTTTCTCAAAGAAAATAGAGGTGTTTTTTGCAAAGTTCGAAAATGTGGATTTTGGCCTCTATCTCAGCCGGCACCTCGGGAAACCTACCAAACCTCTGCAGTTTTCATAACTAGAGGCCTAGGGGAATCCAAGATGGGGTGACTTGTGGGGCTCTCACAAGGTTCTGTTACCCAGGATTCTTTGCAACCCTCAAAATTTGGCTAAAAAACACCTTTTCCTCACATTTCGGTGACAGAAAGTTGTGGAATCTGAGAGGAGCCACAAATTTCCTTCCTCCCAGCGTTCCCTCAAGTCTCTCAATAAAAATGCTACTTCACTTGTGAAGGTAAGCCTAGTGCCAGCGACAGCAAATGCTCCAAAACACAAAGTGGACACATCACATTTTCTCAAAGAAAACAGAGGTGTTTTTTGCAAAGTGCCTACCTGTCGATTTTGGCCTCTAGCTCAGCCGCACCAAGGGAAACCTACCAAACCTGTGCTTTTTTAAAACTACATACCTAGGGGAATCCAACATGGGGTGATTTGTGGGGCTCTCATCAGCTTCTGTTGCCCTGAATCCTTTGCAAACCTCAAAATTTGGCTAAAAGAAAACACCTTTTCCTCACATTTCATTGACAGAAAGAACCTGGTATCTGAGAGGAGCCACAATTTTCCTTCCACCCAGCATTCCTCCAAGTCTCCCGATAAAAATTGTACCTCACTTGTGTGGGTAGGCCTAGTGCCCGCGACAGAAATGCCCAAAAACACAAAGTGGACACATCACATTTTCTCAAAGAAAACAGAGGTGTTTTTTGGAAAGTGCCTACCTGTGGATTTTGGCCCCTAGCTCAGCAGGCACCTAGGGAAACCTACCAAACCTGTGTAGTTTTGAAAACTAGAGGCCTAAGGGAATCCAAGATGGGGTGACTTGTGGGGCTCGCACCAGGTTCTGTAACCCAGAATCCTTTGCAAACCTCACAACTTGGGTAAAAAAACAATTTTTCCTCTCATTTCGGTGACCGAAAGTTCTGGAATCTGAAAGGAGCCACAAATTTCCTTCCTCCCAGCGTTCCCTCAAGTCTCCTGATAAAAATCATACTTCACTTGTGTAGGTAGGCCTAGTGCCAGAGACAGGAAATGCTCCAAAACACAAAGTGGACATATTACATTTTCTCAAAGAAAACAGAGGTGTTTTTTGCAAAGTGCCTACCTGTCGATTTTGGCCTCTGGCTCAGCCGGCACCTAGGGAAACCTACCAAACCTGTGAACTTTTTAAAACTAGATACCTAGGGGAATCCAACATGGGGTGACTTGTGGGGCTCTCACCAGGTTATGTTACCCAGAATCCTTTGCAAACCTAAAGATTTGGCTAAAAAAAACACTTTTTCCTCACATTTTGGTGACAGAAAGCTCTGGAATCTGAGAGGAGCCACAAATGTCCTTCCATCCAGCATTCCTCCTAGTCTCCCGACTGAAATGGTTCCTCACTTGTGTTTTTAGGCCTAGTGACCGCAACAGGAAATGCCCGAAAACACAAAGTGGTCACATCACATTTTCTCAAAGAAAATAGAGGTGTTTTTTGCAAAGTTCGAAAATGTGGATTTTGGCCTCTATCTCAGCCGGCACCTCGGGAAACCTACCAAACCTCTGCAGTTTTCATAACTAGAGGCCTAGGGGAATCCAAGATGGGGTGACTTGTGGGGCTCTCACAAGGTTCTGTTACCCAGGATTCTTTGCAACCCTCAAAATTTGGCTAAAAAACACCTTTTCCTCACATTTCGGTGACAGAAAGTTGTGGAATCTGAGAGGAGCAACAAATTTCCTTCCTCCCAGCGTTCCCTCAAGTCTCTCAATAAAAATGCTACTTCACTTGTGAAGGTAAGCCTAGTGCCAGCGACAGCAAATGCTCCAAAACACAAAGTGGACACATCACATTTTCTCAAAGAAAACAGAGGTGTTTTTTGCAAAGTGCCTACCTGTCGATTTTGGCCTCTAGCTCAGCCGCACCTAGGGAAACCTACCAAACCTGTGCTTTTTTAAAACTACATACCTAGGGGAATCCAACATGGGGTGATTTGTGGGGCTCTCATCAGCTTCTGTTGCCCTGAATCCTTTGCAAACCTCAAAATTTGGCTAAAAGAAAACACCTTTTCCTCACATTTCATTGACAGAAAGAACCTGGTATCTGAGAGGAGCCACAATTTTCCTTCCACCCAGCATTCCTCCAAGTCTCCCGATAAAAATTGTACCTCACTTGTGTGGGTAGGCCTAGTGCCCGCGACAGAAATGCCCAAAAACACAAAGTGGACACATCACATTTTCTCAAAGAAAACAGAGGTGTTTTTTGGAAAGTGCCTACCTGTGGATTTTGGCCCCTAGCTCAGCAGGCACCTAGGGAAACCTACCAAACCTGTGTAGTTTTGAAAACTAGAGGCCTAAGGGAATCCAAGATGGGGTGACTTGTGGGGCTCGCACCAGGTTCTGTAACCCAGAATCCTTTGCAAACCTCACAACTTGGCTAAAAAAACAATTTTTCCTCTCATTTCGGTGACCGAAAGTTCTGGAATCTGAAAGGAGCCACAAATTTCCTTCCTCCCAGCGTTCCCTCAAGTCTCCTGATAAAAATCATACTTCACTTGTGTAGGTAGGCCTAGTGCCAGAGACAGGAAATGCTCCAAAACACAAAGTGGACATATTACATTTTCTCAAAGAAAACAGAGGTGTTTTTTGCAAAGTGCCTACCTGTCGAATTTGGCCTCTGGCTCAGCCGGCACCTAGGGAAACCTACCAAACCTGTGAACTTTTTAAAACTAGATACCTAGGGGAATCCAACATGGGGTGACTTGTGGGGCTCTCACCAGGTTATGTTACCCAGAATCCTTTGCAAACCTAAAAATTTGGCTAAAAAAACACTTTTTCCTCACATTTTGGTGACAGAAAGCTCTGGAATCTGAGAGGAGCCACAAATGTCCTTCCATTCAGCATTCCTCCTAGTCTCCCGACTGAAATGGTTCCTCACTTGTGTTTTTAGGCCTAGTGCCCGCAACAGGAAATGCCCGAAAACACAAAGTGGTCACATCACATTTTCTCAAAGAAAACAGAGGTGTTTTTTGCAAAGTTCCAAAATGTGGATTTTGGCCTCTATCTCAGCCGGCACCTCGGGAAACCTACCAAACCTCTGCAGTTTTCATAACTAGAGGCCTAGGGGAATCCAAGATGGGGTGACTTGTGGGGCTCTCACAAGGTTCTGTTACCCAGGATTCTTTGCAACCCTCAAAATTTGGATAAAAAACACCTTTTCCTCACATTTCGGTGACAGAAAGTTGTGAAATCTGAGAGGAGCCACAAATTTCCTTCCTCCCAGCGTTCCCTCAAGTCTCTCAATAAAAATGGTACTTCACTTGTGAAGGTAAGCCTAGTGCCAGCGACAGCAAATGTTCCAAAACACAAAGTGGACACATCACATTTTCTCAAAGAAAACAGAGGTGTTTTTTGCAAAGTGCCTACCTGTCGATTTTGGCCTCTAGCTCAGCCGCACCTAGGGAAACCTACCAAACCTGTGCTTTTTTAAAACTAGATACCTAGGGGAATCCAACATGGGGTGATTTGTGGGGCTCTCATCAGGTTCTGTTGCCCTGAATCCTTAGCAAACCTCAAAATTTGGCTAAAAAAAAACACCTTTTCCTCACATTTCATTGACAGAAAGAACCTGGTATCTGAGAGGAGCCACAAATTTCCTTCTACCCAGCATTCCTCCAAGTCTCCCAATAAAAATTGTACCTCACTTGTGTGGGTAGGCCTAGTGCCCGCCACAGAAATGCCCAAAAACACAAAGTGGACACATGACATTTTCTCAAAAAAAACAGAGGTGTTTTTTGGAAAGTGCCTACCTGTGGATTTTGGCCCCTAGCTCAGCAGGCACCTAGGGAAACCTATCAAACCTGTGTAGTTTTGAAAACTAGAGGCGTAAGGGAATCCAAGACGGGGTGACTTGTGGGGCTCGCACCAGGTTCTGTAACCCAGAATCCTTTGCAAACCTCACAACTTGGCTAAAAAAACACTTTTTCCTCACATTTCGGTGACCGAAAGTTCTGGAATCTGAAAGGAGCCACAAATTTCCTTCCTCCCAGCGTTCCCTCAAGTCTCCTGATAAAAATCATACTTCACTTGTGTAGGTAGGCCTAGTGCCAGAGACAGGAAATGCTCCAAAACACAAAGTGGACATATCACATTTTCTCAAAGAAAACAGAGGTGTTTTTTGCAAAGTGCCTACCTGTCGATTTTGGCCTCTGGCTCAGCCGGCACCTAGGGAAACCTACCAAACCTGTGTACTTTTTAAAACTAGATACCTAGGGGAATCCAACATGGGGTGACTTGTGGGGCTCTCACCAGGTTATGTTACCCAGAATCCTTTGCAAACTTACAAATTTGACTAAAAAAAACACTTTTTCCTCACATTTTGGTGACAGAAAGCTCTGGAATCTGAGAGGAGCCACAAATGTCCTTCCATCCAGCAGTCCTCCTAGTCTCCCGACTGAAATGGTTCCTCACTTGTGTTTTTAGGCCTAGTGCCCGCAACAGGAAATGCCCGAAAACACAAAGTGGTCACATCACATTTTCTCAAAGAAAACAGAGGTGTTTTTTGCAAAGTTCCAAAATGTAGATTTTGGCCTCTATCTCAGCCGGCACCTCGGGAAACCTACCAAACCTCTGCAGTTTTCATAACTAGAGGCCTAGGGGAATCCAAGATGGGGTGACTTGTGGGGCTCTCACCAGGTTATGTTACCCAGAATCCTTTGCAAACCTAAAGATTTGGCTAAAAAAAAAACTTTTTTCTCATATTTTGGTGACAGAAAGCTCTGGAATCTGAGAGGAGCCACAAATGTCCTTCCATCCAGCATTCCTCCTAGTCTCCCGACTGAAATGGTTCCTCACTTGTGTTTTTAGGCCTAGTGCCCGCAACAGGAAATGCCCGAAAACACAAAGTGGTCACATCACATTTTCTCAAAGAAAACAGAGGTGTTTTTTGCAAAGTTCCAAAATGTGGATTTTGGCCTCTATCTCAGCCGGCACCTCGGGAAACCTACCAAACCTCTGCAGTTTTCATAACTAGAGGCCTAGGGGAATCCAAGATGGGGTGACTTGTGGGGCTCTCACAAGGTTCTGTTACCCAGGATTCTTTGCAACCCTCAAAATTTGGCTAAAGAACACCTTTTCCTCACATTTCGGTGACAGAAAGTTGTGGAATCTGAGAGGAGCCACAAATGTCCTTCCTCCCAGCGTTCCCTCAAGTCTCTCAATAAAAATGGTACTTCACTTGTGAAGGTAAGCCTAGTGCCAGCGACAGCAAATGCTCCAAAACACAAAGTGGACACATCACATTTTCTCAAAGAAAACAGAGGTGTTTTTTGCAAAGTGCCTACCTGTCGATTTTGGCCTCTAGCTCAGCCGCACCTAGGGAAACCTACCAAACCTGTGCTTTTTTAAAACTACATACCTAGGGGAATCCAACATGGGGTGATTTGTGGGGCTCTCATCAGGTTCTGTTGCCCTGAATCCTTTGCAAACCTCAAAATTTGGCTAAAAAAAAACACCTTTTCCTCACATTTCATTGACAGAAAGAACCTGGTATCTGAGAGGAGCCACAATTTTCCTTCCACCCAGCATTCCTCCAAGTCTCCCGATAAAAATTGTACCTCACTTGTGTGGGTAGGCCTAGTGCCCGTGACAGAAATGCCCAAAAACACAAAGTGGACACATCACATTTTCTCAAAGAAAACAGAGGTGTTTTTTGGAAAGTGCCTACCTGTGGATTTTGGCCCCTAGCTCAGCAGGCACCTAGGGAAACCTACCAAACCTGTGTAGTTTTGAAAACTAGAGGCCTAAGGGAATCCAAGATGGGGTGACTTGTGGGGCTCGCACCAGGTTCTGTAACCCAGAATCCTTTGCAAACCTCACAACTTGGCTAAAAAAACACTTTTTCCTCACATTTCGGTGACCGAAAGTTCTGGAATCTGAAAGGAGCCACAAATTTCCTTCCTCCCAGCGTTCCCTCAAGTCTCCTGATAAAAATCATACTTCACTTGTGTAGGTAGGCCTAGTGCCAGAGACAGGAAATGCTCCAAAACACAAAGGGGACATATCACATTTTCTCAAAGAAAAGAGAGGTGTTTTTTGCAAAGTGCCTACCTGTCGATTTTGGCGTCTGGCTCAGCCGGCACCTAGGGAAAGCTACCAAACCTGTGAACTTTTTAAAACTAGATACCTAGGGGAATCCAACATGGGGTGACTTGTGGGGCTCTCACCAGGTTATGTTACCCAGAATCCTTTGCAAACCTAAAAATTTGGCTAAAAAAACACTTTTTCCTCACATTTTGGTGACAGAAAGCTCTGGAATCTGAGAGGAGCCACAAATGTCCTTCCATCCAGCATTCCTCCTAGTCTCCCGACTGAAATGGTTCCTCACTTGTGTTTTTAGGCCTAGTGCCCGCAACAGGAAATGCCCGAAAACACAAAGTGGTCACATCACATTTTCTCAAAGAAAACAGAGGTGTTTTTTGCAAAGTTCCAAAATGTGGATTTTGGCCTCTATCTCAGCCGGCACCTCGGGAAACCTACCAAACCTCTGCAGTTTTCATAACTAGAGGCCTAGGGGAATCCAAGATGGGGTGACTTGTGGGGCTCTCACAAGGTTCTGTTACCCAGGATTCTTTGCAACCCTCAAAATTTGGATAAAAAACACCTTTTCCTCACATTTCGGTGACAGAAAGTTGTGGAATCTGAGAGGAGCCACAAATTTCCTTCCTCCCAGCGTTCCCTCAAGTCTCTCAATAAAAATGGTACTTCACTTGTGAAGGTAAGCCTAGTGCCAGCGACAGCAAATGTTCCAAAACACAAAGTGGACACATCACATTTTCTCAAAGAAAACAGAGGTGTTTTTTGCAAAGTGCCTACCTGTCGATTTTGGCCTCTAGCTCAGCCGCACCTAGGGAAACCTACCAAACCTGTGCTTTTTTAAAACTAGATACCTAGGGGAATCCAACATGGGGTGATTTGTGGGGCTCTCATCAGGTTCTGTTGCCCTGAATCCTTAGCAAACCTCAAAATTTGGCTAAAAAAAAACACCTTTTCCTCACATTTCATTGACAGAAAGAACCTGGTATCTGAGAGGAGCCACAAATTTCCTTCTACCCAGCATTCCTCCAAGTCTCCCAATAAAAATTGTACCTCACTTGTGTGGGTAGGCCTAGTGCCCGCCACAGAAATGCCCAAAAACACAAAGTGGACACATGACATTTTCTCAAAAAAAACAGAGGTGTTTTTTGGAAAGTGCCTACCTGTGGATTTTGGCCCCTAGCTCAGCAGGCACCTAGGGAAACCTATCAAACCTGTGTAGTTTTGAAAACTAGAGGCGTAAGGGAATCCAAGACGGGGTGACTTGTGGGGCTCGCACCAGGTTCTGTAACCCAGAATCCTTTGCAAACCTCACAACTTGGCTAAAAAAACACTTTTTCCTCACATTTCGGTGACCGAAAGTTCTGGAATCTGAAAGGAGCCACAAATTTCCTTCCTCCCAGCGTTCCCTCAAGTCTCCTGATAAAAATCATACTTCACTTGTGTAGGTAGGCCTAGTGCCAGAGACAGGAAATGCTCCAAAACACAAAGTGGACATATCACATTTTCTCAAAGAAAACAGAGGTGTTTTTTGCAAAGTGCCTACCTGTCGATTTTGGCCTCTGGCTCAGCCGGCACCTAGGGAAACCTACCAAACCTGTGTACTTTTTAAAACTAGATACCTAGGGGAATCCAACATGGGGTGACTTGTGGGGCTCTCACCAGGTTATGTTACCCAGAATCCTTTGCAAACTTACAAATTTGACTAAAAAAAACACTTTTTCCTCACATTTTGGTGACAGAAAGCTCTGGAATCTGAGAGGAGCCACAAATGTCCTTCCATCCAGCAGTCCTCCTAGTCTCCCGACTGAAATGGTTCCTCACTTGTGTTTTTAGGCCTAGTGCCCGCAACAGGAAATGCCCGAAAACACAAAGTGGTCACATCACATTTTCTCAAAGAAAACAGAGGTGTTTTTTGCAAAGTTCCAAAATGTGGATTTTGGCCTCTATCTCAGCCGGCACCTCGGGAAACCTACCAAACCTCTGCAGTTTTCATAACTAGAGGCCTAGGGGAATCCAAGATGGGGTGACTTGTGGGGCTCTCACCAGGTTATGTTACCCAGAATCCTTTGCAAACCTAAAGATTTGGCTAAAAAAAACACTTTTTCCTCATATTTTGGTGACAGAAAGCTCTGGAATCTGAGAGGAGCCACAAATGTCCTTCCATCCAGCATTCCTCCTAGTCTCCCGACTGAAATGGTTCCTCACTTGTGTTTTTAGGCCTAGTGCCCGCAACAGGAAATGCCCGAAAACACAAAGTGGTCACATCACATTTTCTCAAAGAAAACAGAGGTGTTTTTTGCAAAGTTCCAAAATGTGGATTTTGGCCTCTATCTCAGCCGGCACCTCGGGAAACCTACCAAACCTCTGCAGTTTTCATAACTAGAGGCCTAGGGGAATCCAAGATGGGTGACTTGTGGGGCTCTCACAAGGTTCTGTTACCCAGGATTCTTTGCAACCCTCAAAATTTGGCTAAAGAACACCTTTTCCTCACATTTCGGTGACAGAAAGTTGTGGAATCTGAGAGGAGCCACAAATTTCCTTCCTCCCAGCGTTCCCTCAAGTCTCTCAATAAAAATGGTACTTCACTTGTGAAGGTAAGCCTAGTGCCAGCGACAGCAAATGTTCCAAAACACAAAGTGGACACATCACATTTTCTCAAAGAAAACAGAGGTGTTTTTTGCAAAGTGCCTACCTGTCGATTTTGGCCTCTAGCTCAGCCGCACCTAGGGAAACCTACCAAACCTGTGCTTTTTTAAAACTAGATACCTAGGGGAATCCAACATGGGGTGATTTGTGGGGCTCTCATCAGGTTCTGTTGCCCTGAATCCTTAGCAAACCTCAAAATTTGGCTAAAAAAAAACACCTTTTCCTCACATTTCATTGACAGAAAGAACCTGGTATCTGAGAGGAGCCACAAATTTCCTTCTACCCAGCATTCCTCCAAGTCTCCCAATAAAAATTGTACCTCACTTGTGTGGGTAGGCCTAGTGCCCGCCACAGAAATGCCCAAAAACACAAAGTGGACACATGACATTTTCTAAAAAAAAACAGAGGTGTTTTTTGGAAAGTGCCTACCTGTGGATTTTGGCCCCTAGCTCAGCAGGCACCTAGGGAAACCTATCAAACCTGTGTAGTTTTGAAAACTAGAGGCGTAAGGGAATCCAAGACGGGGTGACTTGTGGGGCTCGCACCAGGTTCTGTAACCCAGAATCCTTTGCAAACCTCACAACTTGGCTAAAAAAACACTTTTTCCTCACATTTCGGTGACCGAAAGTTCTGGAATCTGAAAGGAGCCACAAATTTCCTTCCTCCCAGCGTTCCCTCAAGTCTCCTGATAAAAATCATACTTCACTTGTGTAGGTAGGCCTAGTGCCAGAGACAGGAAATGCTCCAAAACACAAAGTGGACATATCACATTTTCTCAAAGAAAACAGAGGTGTTTTTTGCAAAGTGCCTACCTGTCGATTTTGGCCTCTGGCTCAGCCGGCACCTAGGGAAACCTACCAAACCTGTGTACTTTTTAAAACTAGATACCTAGGGGAATCCAACATGGGGTGACTTGTGGGGCTCTCACCAGGTTATGTTACCCAGAATCCTTTGCAAACTTACAAATTTGACTAAAAAAAACACTTTTTCCTCACATTTTGGTGACAGAAAGCTCTGGAATCTGAGAGGAGCCACAAATGTCCTTCCATCCAGCAGTCCTCCTAGTCTCCCGACTGAAATGGTTCCTCACTTGTGTTTTTAGGCCTAGTGCCCGCAACAGGAAATGCCCGAAAACACAAAGTGGTCACATCACATTTTCTCAAAGAAAACAGAGGTGTTTTTTGCAAAGTTCCAAAATGTGGATTTTGGCCTCTATCTCAGCCGGCACCTCGGGAAACCTACCAAACCTCTGCAGTTTTCATAACTAGAGGCCTAGGGGAATCCAAGATGGGGTGACTTGTGGGGCTCTCACAAGGTTCTGTTACCCAGGATTCTTTGCAAACCTCAAAATTTGGCTAAAAAACACCTTTTCCTCACATTTCGGTGACAGAAAGTTGTGGAATCTGAGAGGAGCCACAAATTTCCTTCCTCCCAGCGTTCCCTCAAGTCTCTCAATAAAAATGGTACTTCACTTGTGAAGGTAAGCCTAGTGCCAGCGACAGGAAATGCTCCAAAACACAAAGTGGACACATCACATTTTCTCAAAGAAAACAGAGGTGTTTTTTGCAAAGTGCCTACCTGTTGATTTTGGCCTCTAGCTCAGCCGGCACCTAGGGAAACCTACCAAACCCGTGAATTTTTGAAAACTAGAGACCGAGGGGAATCCAATATGGGGTGACTTTTGGGGCTCTCACCAGGTTCTGTTACCCAGAATCCTTTGCAAACCTCAAAATTTGGCTAAAAAAACATTTTTTCTTCACATTTCAGTGACAGAAAGTTCTGGAATCTGAGAGGAGCCACAAATTTCCTTCCACCCAGCGCTCCCCCAAGTCTCCCGATAAAAATGGTACCACACTTGGGTTTGTAGGCTTGGTGCTCGCGGCAGGAAATGCTCCAAAACACAAAGTGAACACATCTAATTTTCTCAATGAAAACAGAGGTGTTTTTTGCAAAATGCCTACCTGTGGATCTTAGCCTCTACCTCAGCCGGCACCTAGGGAAACCAACCAAACATGTGCAGTTTTGATAACTAGAGGCCTAGGGGAATCCACGATGGGGTGACTTGTGGGGCTCTCACCAGGTTCTGTTACCCAGAATCCTTTGCAAACCTCAAAATTTGGCTAAAAAAACACTTTTTCCTCACATTTTGGTGACAGAAAGCTCTGGAATCTGAGAGGAGCCACAAATTTCCTTCCACCCAGCATTCCCCGTAGACTCCCAATAGAAATGGTACCTCGCTTGTGTTTGTATGCCTAGTGCCCGCGACAGGAAATGCACCAAAACACAAAGTGGACACATCACATTTTCTCAAAGAAAACAGAGGTGTTTTTTGCAAAGTGCCTACCTGTGGATTTTGGCCCCTAGCTCAGCCGGCACCTAGGGAAACCTACCAAACCTTTGCATTTTTAAAAGCTAGAGGCCTAGGGAAATCCAGGAAGGGGTGACTTGTTGGGTCTCACCAGGTTCTGTTGCCCAGACTCCTTTGCAACCCTCAACATTTTCCTAAAAAAACACTTTTTTCCTCACATTTTGGTTACAGAAAGCCCTGGAATCTGAGAGGAGCCACAAATTTCCTTCCTCCCAGCATTCCCCCTAGTATACCGATAGAAATGGTACCTCACTTGTGTTTGTAGGCCTAGTGCCCGCAACAGGAAATGCACCAAAACACAAAGTGGACACATCACATTTTCTCAAAGAAAACTGAGGTGTTTTTTTGCAAAGTGCCTACCTGTGGATTTTTACCCCTAGCTCAGCCGGCACCTAGGGAAACCTACCAAACCTGTGTAGTTTTGAAAACAAGAGGCCTAAGGGAATCCAAGACGGGGTGACTTGTGGGGCTCGCACCTGGTTCTGTAACCCAGAATCCTTTGCAAACCTCACAACTTGGCTAAAAAAACACTTTTTCCTCACATTTCGGTGACTGAAAGTTCTGGAATCTGAAAGGAGCCACAAATTTCCTTCCTCCCAGCGTTCCCTCAAGTCTCCTGATAAAAATCATACTTCACTTGTGTAGGTAGGCCTAGTGCCAGAGACAGGAAATGCTCCAAAACACAAAGTGGACATATCACATTTTCTCAAAGAAAACAGAGGTGTTTTTTGCAAAGTGCCTACCTGTCGATTTTGGCCTCTGGCTCCGCCGGCACCTAGGGAAACCTACCAAACCTGTGAACATTTTAAAACTAGATACCTAGGGGAATCCAACATGGGGTGACTTGTGGGTCTCTCACCACGTTATGTTACCCAGAATACTTTACAAACCTAAAAAGGTGACTAAAAAAACATTTTTTCCTCACATTTTGGTGACAGAAAGCTCTGGAATCTGAGAGGAGCCACAAATGTCCTTCCATCCAGCATTCCTCCTAGTCTCCCGACTGAAATGGTTCCTCACTTGTGTTTTTAGGCCTAGTGCCCGCAACAGGAAATGCCCGAAAACACAAAGGGGGTCATTCTGACCTCGGCGGTAAAAGGCCCTTACCGCCGGTCAGAAGTCCGCCATTCTTCCGCCGTGGCCGCGGTAAACCGCCACGGTCATTCTGACCCACAACTGACAACCCGCCAAAAATCCGACATCCACAGCAGGCCGCCACATCAGCGGCCAGTGGTAAACTGGAGATGACCAAACCTCCAACGCCACGCCAACAGAAACACGCCCATGTCATTCTGACCCACAAATCCACGCGGTCTTTCAACCGCGGTATTCCATTGGCGGTACACACCGCCGCGCTCAAAATACACACACAGCTCCAAAACACTGCCACATTGGACAATTTGAAATACACACACCTGATACACATACACACACCACTCCCACACACCCAACACAATATAAAACACACACCCACATCACCCACAAACCCCTACGACCAAAGATCAGAGATGAAGGAGAGAGAGACACATCACAGAATAGAGAGCTACATCACACAGAGGCACACTACACCATCACACACACCACATAGAAGCACAAAGCACCACACACCAACACACTCATCACCACATACACCACCCCACACCTCATCCACACCACCCCATGGCACCCCAAAGGCACCCACGCTTTTCGGACCAAGAACTCCGGGTCATGGTGGAGGAAATTATAAGAGTTGAACCCCAGCTCTTCGGCTCACAGGTGCAGCACACCACTATAGCCAGGAAGGCGGAGCTATGGCAGCGGATCGTGGACAGGGTCAACGCGGTGGGACAGCATCCCAGAAATCGGGACGACATCCGCAAATGCTGGAACGACCTACGGGGAAAGGTGCGCTTGATGGTCTCGCGACACAACATCGCAGTGCAGAAGACTGGCGGGGGACCCCCACCCACTCCACCCGAATTCACAGCATGGGAGCAAGAGGTACTAAACTTCCTGCATCCTGATGGCCTCGCTGGAGTACACGGAGGAATGGACTCTGGTAAGTACAATCTCAACTACTTCACCCCCCCCAGCATGCTAACCCCCACCACCCCCCTCACCCCCAAGCCCCCATCACACATCCTCCCTGTGAATGTCTCTCCAGCACAACCCACCCAACACCAACCCCTGCATGCCACCACAAACTATGGACACCCATCACATAAGCATGACCACTGCACATACCCCCCCCCCCCAAAACACCCTCACAACACCTCCCCCAAGGGAATGGCAGCACTGGGGGACAAGGGCACCCATAAATCACACGCTATAGCACACACAGAAACAATAACCATACTCTCTTACCCCATGCAGGACCCGAACGCCAACACACCGGTCAGGAGGGTCCAGAAATGTCCATCCCACCCCCGGAAGAGGCCCCCAGTGATGACAGCAGCTCTGTCGACCTGGAACCTGATGACCAGTCCGGACCATCGGGGACCTCTGGACAGTGGGTTCCCCACACACAGACACAGGCCACACCAGACCCAAACCCCTCTGGGACCAACAGCACAGCTCCCACCCAGCGGGCCCATGCCTCTGTCTCTAGGACAGGTCAATCAGCGGTGTGTCTGCCACTACAGGGCACCTAGGCTAACCCACCACCCCAACAACAACAGGGACCTGGGGGCAGTGGTAGTGGGCACACCGTCCAGGGGACAGAGGCCGGGGGAAACCGGGCAACTCGGAGGGCTGCTGTGCGACAGGGGGGGGAGGAGAGGCCCAGGGAACCCACTCTCCAAGAGGCCCTCACCACCATCATGGCAGCCTACCACCACTCCCAAGAGACGATGGCGACGGTACTGGCCAGGTTCCAGGAGATCCAGGCACAGCAGGAGGAATGCTACATGGGGTTCAGCAATCAACTCACCAACATCTCTACCGCTATGGGGAGCATAGTCCAGGCCCTGAACCGTATAGAAGACACGTTGCGGGACCATGTGGCACCACACAGGGCCCCTGTCACTAGCCCGGACCAGGAACAGCCTACCACCTCCGCCGGCGCTAGTGGTCAGGAGGCCCCACCACAACGACAGGCCACCAGAACCCCACCTCCTGCTGAAGAACAACCACCCCGCAAGAGGAGCCTGAGATCAAAAAAATAGACAGAGTAGGATGTCAAGACCCCCGCCAGCATGAGATACCCCCTGAAGTCATCCCACTGTCCCACATTGCCACCCTGTCCAACCTTGAACTGCCCCTGCTCCATCCTTCCACAGGCATATGAACAATGCACCTGTGAGACTGAGAACTGGACTCTGCCATGGACATTACTCCACCCCCACCCATCACCGTGTAAATATCATGTACCATTATCTAGCACTACAAATAAATCACTCATTGCACTGAAATCTATCAGGAGTCAGCCTGTATTATTTACAAATGTATAACACATTACAGATCAATTATGTTCGGTTAACTTTGTGTTGAAAACATACCGAGGTCAATAAGCATTAGTCCATGGGCTAACCAACCAGAAGTCACGCAGTGGGTCATACAGCACTGAAAAGGGAAGGGAAAATCAAACATCAGTCTAAAAGAACTGGGGGGAAATCGACAAAGTTGAGATGCAGGAGTCTTCAAGTAAATGTAAAATGGCGTGGGGGATTCTTACCTGTGTGCTACTGAAAATACTGTTGGATAACTCTGTCCCTGTTGTCTGTGTCGTCCTCTGAGTCTTCCTCCTCTTCACTCTCCGCAGGCTCCACAGCTGCTTCAACACCACCATCTGGACCATCCTCCTGCAGGAAAGGCACCTGACGTCGCAATGCAAGATTGTGAAGCATACAGCAGGCCACGATGATCTGGCACACCTTCTTTGGTGAGTACATCAGGGATCCCCCTGTCATATGCAGGCACCTAAACCTGGCCTTCAGGAGGCCAAAGGTCCTTTCTATGATCCTCCTAGTCCGCCCATGGGCCTCATTGTACCGTTCCTCAGCCCTGGTCCGGGGATTCCTCACTGGGGTCAATAGCCAAGGCAGGTTGGGGTAACCAGAGTCACCTATTAGCCACACACGTTGTCCCTGTAGCTGTTCCATCACATAAGGGATGCTGCTATTACGCATCACATACGCGTCATGCACTGAACCAGGGAACATGGCATTTACATGGGAGATGTACTGGTCAGCCAAACAGACCACCTGGACGTTCATAGAATGATAACTTTTCCTGTTTCTGTACACCTGCTCATCGTCTTTTGGGGGTACTAAGGCCACATGGGTCCCATCAATGGCACCAATTATGTTGGGGATATGTCCAAGGGCATAAAAATCACCCTTCACAGTGGCCAAATCAACCTCCTCAGGGAATAGAATGTAACTCCGCATGTGTTTCGTCAGGGCAGACAACACTCTAGACAAAACTTTTGAAAAAATGGGCTCAGACATTCCAGATGACATGGCCACTGTCGTCTGGAATGAGCCACTTGCAAGAAAATGGAGGACTGACAGAACCTGCACCAGAGGGGGAATTCCTGTGGATTGGCGGATGGGGGACATCAGGGCTGGCTCCAGCTGGGCACACAGTTCATGGATAGTGGCACGGTCAAGTCGGTATCGTAGTATGATGTGGCGTTCTTCCATTGTCGACAGGTCCACCAGCGGTCGGTACACGCGAGGATTCATCCTTCTCCTCGCAAGTCCCAGCGGACGGTTCCTAGGAAGGACAACATGGAGCACAGAGTCAAGCAACTCACAGGTACGTTCACCACAGCTTGCATAGCACACGGTTATCTATGTATTGAGAGCGTGTATGTGTGGCAATGCAAGGCCTAGGCCTGTGTGACGCAGTACGAATTATGCCATGTGGGCCCTTGAAATGGCGGCTGCCTGACCTGTGAAGTGGGACAATGGGATGTGAGGTCAATGCGCTGGCGGGGCGCACCGTGGCGGTAGGCGGTCGAAGACCGCTATACGAAGCCGCATTGGTTAACATTGAAGCCCATGGGTTTCAGGAGCCTATGACGATGTGCGCCGGCGGTCGCGGTACGCACCGCCGCGGGCGTGACCGCCATTTTCTATCTGCTTAATCACTCGAGACCTGATCATCCACAGGAGAGGACCTATACTGCAAGTGCTGCTGTGACCTCGGTCTGGAAGTGACAATGGCTGCTGCGACTGGGGAAAGGGCCCCTGCCTTCACGTCTGAAGAGTTGGAGAAGCTCGTGGATGGGGTCCTCCCCCAGTATGCGTTACTCTACGGTCCTCCAGACCAACAGGTAAGTACACCGTGTGCACATGGAATGGGCGATGCCTGTGTGGAGTGGGGTGGATGTAAGTTGGTGGGGGGGGGCGAATGAGGAGTGCAACGCACAACAGATGAGAGCATGTGCCATTTGGCAAAGTTGGTGAGGGGGGGCCAATCACATCTAACATGCAGTTCATTGATGAATGTTTCCTTCCCACCCTGTACATGTCAAATAGGTCAGCGCCCATCAGAAAGTCGACATTTGGCGTGCCATCGCCAAGGAAGTCCGGACCCTGGGGGTCCACAACAGACGGGGCACCCACTGCCGCAAGAGGTGGGAGGACATCCGCCGCGGAACTAGGAAGACCGCCGAGTCACTGCTGGGGATGGCCTCCCAACCTAGGAGGGGTGCCAGTCGTACCATGACCCCCCTGATGTCCCGGATCCTAGCGGTGGCCTACTCTGATTTGGATGGGCGCTTGAGGACATCACAGCAGACACAAGGGGGTGAGTATCAGCACATTCTCCTATCTTTCTGCGCAGTGGAGGCATCTGGGTGGGGGAGGAGGGCTGTGGGTGACATTAGGCCAGGGCGCTTTCTGTAGGCTAGTCCCCTCCCTTAGGCATGGCTCTGTGCTCCCCGGCCCCCACCTCTGTAGGGTGACAAGTACAGCTATTGATGGTCCAGCATCACACATGTGCGCGTTTGTCGTCTCTAGACCTGTTGTCCTAGTCAGGAGTACTGAGTAGTGTACCCCGAATGCGCGGCGTAGTGCATGAGGTTCCTCTGTCTGTCCTCTCCGCCAACGGTGTTGACATTGCATGCACTCAACCTGGTCTTCGTTTTTTTCCCCCCACCCTTCTTCTTCATCTTCTTGTGCATGTGTGCATTAGCATCATCAGGCGGAGGAGATTTGGCATCGGAGCACGAGGGAGCTGCCAGTCACAAGGCCCCGGTGGCCCCAGGAACAGACACCGAGGGCACCAGTGATCCGGAGGGCGAGGGGAGCACCACAACGGGGACCGGTGGTGAGACCAGCGACACAGACACGTCCTCGGATGGGTGCTCCCTAGCGGTGGCGGCAACATCCGTGCCCCCCGCCTCTACAGGTACAGCCGCCACCCAGCGCACCAGCCCCGCCCTCCCAGCAGCCCCTCAGCCTACGCTCCGTGCCCGCTCGCCCAGGAAGGCGGGCGTCTCCTTCGCCCCAGGCACCTCAGCCCCTGCCCCTGTCACCCCTGCTGCCCTCAGTGCGGAGCTCAGTGACCTCCTGAGGACGCTCATTGTTGGGCAGACTACCCTTTTGAATGCCATCCAGGGGGTAGAAAGGGAGGTGCATCGGAGCAATGCCTACCTGGAGGGCATTCATTCGGGTCAGGCTGCCCATCAACGATCGTTCAATGCTCTGGCCTCAGCACTGACGGCAGCCATTGTCCCTGTTTCCAGCCTCCCTCTTCTGACTGCCTCCACCCTGTCTCTGTCTCCTGTTCCTCAGCCTATCCCATCCACACCATCTGACCAGCCTGCACACACCTCAACACCCAAGGGCAGCTCATCCAGACACAAGCACCACAGATCCCACAAACACTCACCCAAGCAACACCCAGATGCAGACATTCCAACAGTCACTACCACATCTGTGTCCCCCTCCTCCTCGTCTCCCTCCTCCCTCCCTGTGACGTCTCCACTCACACCTGCATGCACACCAACATCAGCCAGTGCTTCCATCACCACCACACCCTCCAGTACAGTCCGCACGCGTGCAGTCACCACCCCCACTGCCATTTACACGTCCCCTGTGTCCTCTCCCACTGTGTCTGTCACCCCCTCTTCCAAGACACACAAACGCAGGCAGCCACCCACCCAACAGCCATCCACCTCACGACAGCCTACAGCACCAGCACCTTCACCCAATGACAGCACACCTGACTCTCCTACAACCACATCCTCTTCCTCCACTCCCATCACCACTTCTCCTACCCTTTACCTTGGTCATAAAAAACTTTTCCTCGCTAATCTTGACCTCTTTCCTTCCGATGACCCACCCCCTTCATCTGCAAAGAGTCCCAAGAGCACCACAGCCACCACCAGCCCAGCTACGAGTGTCACTGTTGTGCATGGGTTCTGGAGTCCACCCTTTGCCAGCAGTGACACTTCAATCAGCAGCAAGGACACATCCTGCCCCCCCCCCCAGGGAAGAGGACCAGGAAACACAAGGGCCGCCGTGGAAGGACTGACACGGCTGCCCCCAAGGAGCAAAGTTCGCCCACTTCACCTGCCACAACATCTAGGGGAGGCAAGGGCCCGAGAGCCACATCTGAGGAGCGAAAGGGCAGCAGGGCGGAGAAGTCAGGCAGCAGGAGCGCGGAGCAGGTGGGCCCCACATGCCACGTCCCAGCTGTAAGGGAGGACACCCATGGGCCCAGGACTCCGTCACCGAAGGGTCCAGAAACATCACGGTCGGAGGGGGACTGAGCAGGGAGTCCAGCCCAGGTCTGGCTCCCTTGACTTACTGGATGAGCACCGCTGAACAGGGCCCCACCGTGAAGAAGAGCACCGCTGAACAGGGCCCCGCCGTGAAGATAGGCACCGCTGAACAGGGCCCCGCCGTGAAGAAGAGCACCGCTGAACAGGGCCCGCCGTGCAGAAGAGCACCGCTGAACAGGGCCCGCCGTGCAGAAGTGCACCGCTGAACAGGGCCCCGCCGTGAAGATAGGCACCGCTGAACAGGGCCCCGCCGTGAAGAAGAGCACCGCTGAACAGGGCCCCGCCGTGAAGATAGGCACCGCTGAACAGGGCCCCGCCGTGAAGAAGAGCACCGCTGAACAGGGCCCGCCGTGCAGAAGAGCACCGCTGAACAGGGCCCGCCGTGCAGAAGTGCACCGCTGAACAGGGCCCCGCCGTGAAGAAGAGCACCGCTGAACAGGGCCCGCCGTGAAGATAGGCACCGCTGAACAGGGCCCGCCGTGCAGAAGAGCACCGCTGAACAGGGCCCGCCGTGCAGAAGTGCACCGCTGAACAGGGCCCCGCCGTGAAGATAGGCACCGCTGAACAGGGCCCCGCCGTGAAGAAGAGCACCGCTGAACAGGGCCCGCCGTGCAGAAGAGCACCGCTGAACAGGGCCCCGCCGTGAAGAAGAGCACCGCTGAACAGGGCCCGCCGTGCAGAAGAGCTCCGCTGAACAGGGCCCCGCCGTGAAGATAGGCACCGCTGAACAGGGCCCGCCGTGCAGAAGAGCACCGCTGAACAGGGCCCGCCGTGTCGATAGGGCCTGCTGAACAGGGACCCACCATCTCAAGCACCGCTCCGCTGGGCCCTTCCTGTCAAGCACCGCTCCGCTGGGCCCTTCCTGTCAAGCACCGCTCCGCTGGGCCCCGCCGTCTCAAGCACCGCTCCGCTGGGCCCTGCCGTCTCAAGCACCGCTCCGCTGGGCCCTTCCTGTCAAGCACCGCTCCGCTGGGCCCTTCCTGTCAAGCACCGCTCCTTTGGGCCCCGCCGTCTCAAGCACCGCTCCGCTGGGCCCTTCCTGTCAAGCACCGCTCCGGTGGGCCCCGCCGTCTCAAGCACCGCTCCGCTGGGCCCCGCGTCTCAAGCACCGCTCCGCTGGGCCCTTCCTGTCAAGCACCGCTCCGCTGGGCCCCGCCGTCTCAAGCACCGCTCCGCTGGGCCCTTCCTGTCAAGCACCGCTCCGCTGGGCCCCGCCGTCTCAAGCACCGCTCCGCTGGGCCCCGCCATCTCAAGCACCGCTCCGCTGGGCCCTTCCTGTCAAGCACCGCTCCGCTGGGCCCCGCCGTCTCAAGCACCGCTCCGCTGGGCCCCGCCGTCTCAAGCACCGCTCCGCTGGGCCCTTCCTGTCAAGCACCGCTCCGCTGGGCCCTTCCTGTCAAGCACCGCTCCGCTGGGCCCCACCGTCTCAAGCACCGCTCCGCTGGGCCCCGCCGTCTCAAGCACCGCTCCGCTGGGCCCTTCCTGTCAAGCAATGTTAACGGTTCACTGTGCCCACCATGCCTCCTCCAGAACCAGTGGAGACTGTAATCCACCTGATGGACTGTGGCTTTGCACTCCCTAGGATGGCACAGTGGGCAATCCACCCACTGTAGAGACTTGTGAGACTGTGGCTTTGCACTCCCCAGGATGGCACAGTGGGCAATCCACCCACTGTTGAGACTTGAGAGACTGTGGCTTTGCACTCCCCAGGATGGCACAGTGGGCAATCCACCCACTGTAGAGACTTGTGAGACTGTGGCTTTGCACTCCCCAGGATGGCACAGTGGGCAATCCACCCACTGTAGAGACTTGTGAGACTGTGGCTTTGCACTCCCCAGGATGGCACAGTGGGCATGGTGGCCCCTTCGTGGATCTGGCGTCGTGGACTCATGTGGCTGTGGTGCCCCCCCTTCCCTTCCCCCTGAGGTGCCTGTAGTTTTGTCATCAGATGCCCCTGCAGTGTTCTCTCCAAAGGACTCAGGTCTCCTGTGTGGGCTTTGCCCTTGTGTTGTTACACTTTGGCCCACGGACACTTCGATTTACTTTTGATGTGCAGGACTAATTGCCTCGGTTATCCATTGCACTGTATATATAATTATTTTGGTATTGTTTTTTGGCTAGTTGACCAATACTTTTCAAAGCCTATATTGTACATAAATATTTTTTCTAATTTTAATTATGTCTTTGCATTTTTCCGGGGGGTTTGGGTGGTGTCACTGTGACTTGTTGCTCTGCATTGGTGTGTACATAGTTTGGGGGGGTGGGGGTCGCATATGTGTGTGCGCGTAACCTTTCCTCCTTCCCCCTCCCGTGTGTCGTAGGTGCAGTACTCACCGTTGTCGTCTGCGCCGGCGTTCGTACTCGTGGTAGATGAGCAGGTAGACGAGAGCAGGTAGGATGTTTAATTCGGGTTCCATGCTATCCTCCGTACTCGTGGAGTGTTTCGGTGAGCGTTTTCCCGTTCGTGGTCTGTTTCCGCCGTGTTTTTATCGGCGGTGCTCCCGCCCCATTAAAAGGTGGCGGATTGGCCGGTCATGATAGTGTGGGCGGAACATTGTCTGCCGCCTGGCTGTTGGCGGTGACCGCCGCGCTGTTTGTCGGTCCCGCCGTGGCGGTCGGAGTGTTAATGTGGCGGTCTCTGTTGGCAGTTCCCGCCAGGGTCAGAATTCCATTTTTTGGACCGCCGGCCTGTTGGCGAGTTGGCCGCCGCTTTATCACCGACCGCCAGGGTTAGAATCACCACCAAAGTGGTCACATCACATTTTCTCAAAGAAAACAGAGGTGTTTTTTGCAAAGTTCCAAAATGTGGATTTTGGCCTCTATCTCAGCCGGCACCTAGGGAAACCTACCAAACCTCTGCATTTTTTTAAACTAGAGGCCTAGGGGAATCCAAGATGGGGTGACTTGTGGGGCTCTCATCAGGTTCTGTTGCCCAGAATCCTTTGCAAACCTCAAAATTTAGCTAAAAAAACACTTTTTCCTCACATTGTGGTGACAGAAAGTTCTGGAATCTGGGAGGAGCCACGAATTTCCTTACACCCAGCGCTCCCCCATGTCTCCCGATAAAAATGGTACCTCACTGGTGTGGGTAGGCCTAGTGCCAGCGACTGGAAATGCACCAAAACACAAAGTGGACACATCACATTGTCTCAAAGAAAACAGAGGTGTGTTTTGGAAAGTGCTTACCTGTCGATTTTGGCCTCTAGCTCAGCCGGCACCTAGCGAAACCGACTAAAACTGTGCATTTTTTAAAACTAGAGACCTAGGGAAATCCAAGACGGGGTGACTTGTGGGGCTCTCACCAGGTTCTGTTACCCAGAATCCTTTGCAAACCTAACAATTTGGCTAAAAAAACACTTTTTCCTCACATTTCGGTGACAGAAAGTTCTGGAATCTGAAAGGAGCCACAAATTTCCTAACTCCCAGCGTTCCCTCAAGTCTCCTGATAAAAATCGTACTTCACTTGTGTAGGTAGGCTAGTGCCAGAGACAGGATATGCTCCAAAACACAAAGTGGACATATCACATTTTCTCAAAGAAAACAGAGGTGTTTTTTGCAAAGTGCCTACCTGTCGATTTTGGCCTCTAGCTCAGCCGCACCTAGGGAAACCTACCAAACCTGTGCTTTTTTAAAACTAGATACCTAGGGGAATCCAACATGGGGTGATTTGTGGGGCTCTCATCAGGTTCTGTTGCCCTGAATCCTTTGCAAACCTCATAATTTGGCTAAAGAAAAACACCTTTTCCTCACATTTCAATGACAAAAAGAACCTGGTATCTGAGAGGAGCCACAAATTTAATTCCACCCAGCATTCCTCCAAGTCTCCCGATAAAAATTGTGCCTCACTTGTGTGGGTAGGCCTAGTGCCCGCGACAGAAATGCCCAAAAACACAAAGTGGACACATCACATTTTCTCAAAGAAAACAGAGGTGTTTTTTGGAAAGTGCCTACCTGTGGATTTTGGCCCCTAGCTCAGCAGGCACCTAGGGAAACCTACCAAACCTGTGTAGTTTTGAAAACTAGAGGCCTAAGGGAATCCAAGACGGGGTGACTTGTGGGGCTCGCACAAGGTTCTGTAACCCAGAATCCTTTGCAAACCTCACAACTTGGCTAAAAAAACACTTTTTCCTCACATTTCGGTGACCGAAAGTTCTGGAATCTGAAAGGAGCTACAAATTTCCTTCCTCCCAGCGTTCCCTCAAGTCTCCTGATAAAAATCATACTTCACTTGTGTAGGTAGGCCTAGTGCCAGAGACAGGACATATCACATTTTCTCAAAGAAAACAGAGGTGTTTTTTTGCAAAGTGCCTACCTGTCGATTTTGGCCTTTGGCTCAGCCGGCACCTAGGGAAACCTACCAAACCTGTGAACTTTTTAAAACTAGATACCTAGGGGAATCCAACATGGGGTGACTTGTGGGGCTCTCACCAGGTTATGTTACCCAGAATCCTTTGCAAACCTAAAAATTTGACTAAAAAAAACACTTTTTCCTCACATTTTGGTGACAGAAAGCTCTGGAATCTGAGAGGAGCCACAAATGTCCTTCCATCCAGCATTCCTCCTAGTCTCCCGACTGAAATGGTTCCTCACTTGTGTTTTTAGGACTAGTGCCCGCAACAGGAAATGCCCGAAAACACAAAGTGGTCACATCACATTTTCTCAAAGAAAACAGAGGTGTTTTTTGCAAAGTTCCAAAATGTAAATTTTGGCCTCTATCTCAGCCGGCACCTCGGGAAACCTACCAAACCTCTGCAGTTTTCATAACTAGAGGCCTAGGGGAATCCAAGATGGGGTGACTTGTGGGGCTCTCACAAGGTTCTGTTACCCAGGATTCTTTGCAACCCTCAAAATTTGGCTAAAAAACACCTTTTCCTCACATTTCGGTGACAGAAAGTTGTGGAATCTGAGAGGAGCCGCAAATTTCCTTCCTCCCAGCGTTCCCTCAAGTCTCTCAATAAAAATGGTACTTCACTTGTGAAGGTAAGCCTAGTGCCAGCGACAGGAAATGCTCCAAAACAAAAAGTGGACACATCACATTTTCTCAAAGAAAACAGAGGTGTTTTTTGCAAAGTGCCTACCTGTTGATTTTGGCCTCTAGCTCAGCCGCACCTAGGGAAACTTACCAAACCTCTGCTTTTTTAAAACTATATACCTAGGGGAATCCAACATGGGGTGATTTGTGGGGCTCTGATCAGGTTCTGTTGCCCTGAATCCTTTGCAAACCTCAAAATTTGGCTAAAAAAACACCTTTTCCTCACATTTCATTGACAGATAGAACCTGGTATCTGAGAGGAGCCACAAATTTCCTTCCACCCAGCATTCCTCCAAGTCTCCCGATAAAAATTGTACCTCACTTGTGTGGGTAGGCCTAGTGCCCGCGACAGAAATGCCCAAAAACACAAAGTGGACACATCACATTTTCTCAAAGAAAACAGAGGTGTTTTTTGGAAAGTGCCTACCTGTGGATTTTGGCCCCTAGCTCAGCAGGCACCTAGGGAAACCTACCAAACCTGTGTAGTTTTGAAAACTAGAGGACTAAGGGAATCCAAGACGGGGTGACTTGTGGGGCTCGCACCAGGTTCTGTAACCCAGAATCCTTTGCAAACCTCACAACTTGGCTAAAAAAACACTTTTTCCTCACATTTCGGTGACCGAAAGTTCTGGAATCTGAAAGGAGCCACAAATTTCCTTCCTCCCAGCGTTCCCTCAAGTCTCCTGATAAAAATCATACTTCACTTGTGTAGGTAGGCCTAGTGCCAGAGACAGGAAATGCTCCAAAACACAAAGTGGACATATCACATTTTCTCAAAGAAAACAGATGTGTTTTTTGCAAAGTGCCTACCTGTCGATTTTGGCCACTGGCTGAGCCGGCACCTAGGGAAACCTACCAAACCTGTGAACTTTTTAAAACTAGATACCTAGGGGAATACAACATGGGGTGACTTGTGGGGCTCTCACCAGGTTATGTTACCCAGAATCCTTTGCAAACCTACAAATTTTACTAAAAAAACACTTTTTCCTCACATTTTGGTGACAGAAAGCTCTGGAATCTGAGAGGAGCCACAAATGTCCTTCCATCCAGCAGTCCTCCTAATCTCCCGACTGAAATGGTTCCTCACTTGTGTTTTTAGGCCTAGTGCCCGCAACAGGAAATGCCCGAAAAAACACAAAGTGGTCACATCACATTTTCTCAAAGAAAACAGAGGTGTTTTTTGCAAAGTTCCAAAATGTGGATTTTGGCCTCTATCTCAGCCGGCACCTCGGGAAACCTACCAAACCTCTGCAGTTTTCATAACTAGAGGCCTAGGGGAATCCAAGATGGGGTGACTTGTGGGGCTCTTACAAGATTCTGTTACCCAGGATTCTTTGCAAACCTCAAAATTTGGCTAAAAAACACCTTTTCCTCACATTTCGGTGACAGAAAGTTGTGGAATCTGAGAGGAGCCACAAATTTCCTTCCTCCCAGCGTTCCCTCAAGTCTCTCAATAAAAATGGTACTTCACTTGTGAAGGTAAGCCTAGTGCCAGCGACAGGAAATGCTCCAAAACACAAAGTGGACACATCACATTTTCTCAAAGAAAACAGAGGTGTTTTTTGCAAAGTGCCTACCTGTTGATTTTGGCCTCTAGCTCAGCCGGCACCTAGGGAAACCTACCAAACCCGTGAATTTTTGAAAACTAGATACCGAGGGGAATCCAATATGGGGTGACTTTTGGGGCTCTCACCAGGTTCTGTTACCCAGAATCCTTTGCAAACCTCAAAATGTGGCTAAAAAAACACTTTTTCTTCACATTTCAGTGACAGAAAGTTCTGGAATCTGAGAGGAGCCACAAATTTCCTTCCACCCAGCGCTCCCCCAAGCCTCCCGATAAAAATGGTACCACACTTGGGTTTGTAGGCTTGGTGCTCGCGACAGGAAATGCTCCAAAACACAAAGTGAACACATCAAATTTTCACAATGAAAACAGAGGTGTTTTTTGCAAAATGCCTACCTGTGGATCTTAGCCTCTACCTCAGCCGGCACCTAGGGAATCCTACCAAACATGTGCAGTTTTTATAACTAGAGGCCTAGGGGAATCCACGATGGGGTGACTTGTGGGGCTCTCACCAGGTTCTGTTACCCAGAATCCTTTGTAAACCTCAAAATTTGGCTAAAAAAACACTTTTTTCTCACATTTTGGTGACAGAAAGCTCTGGAATCTGAGAGGAGCCACAAATTTCCTTCCACCCAGCATTCCCCGTAGTCTCTCAATAGAAATGGTACCTCGCTTGTGTTTGTAGGCCTAGTGCCCGCGACAGGAAATGCACCAAAACACAAAGTGGACACATCACATTTTCTCAAAGAAAACAGAGGTGTTTTTTGCAAAGTGCCTACCTGTGGATTTTGGCCCCTAGCTCAGCCGGCACCTAGGGAAACCTACCAAACCTGTGCAGTTTTGAAAACAAGAGGCCTAAGGGAATCCAAGACGGGGTGACTTGTGGGGCTCGCACCAGGTTCTGTAACCCAGAATCCTTTGCAAACCTCACAACTTGGCTAAAAAAACACTTTTTCCTCACATTTCGGTGACTGAAAGTTCTGGAATCTGAAAGGAGCCACAAATTTCCTTCCTCCCAGCGTTCCCTCAAGTCTCCTGATAAAAATCATACTTCACTTGTGTAGGTAGACCTAGTGCCAGAGACAGGAAATGCTCCAAAAAACAAAGTGGACATATCACATTTTCTCAAAGAAAACAGATGTGTTTTTTGCAAAGTGCCTACCTGTCGATTTTGGCCTCTGGCTCAGCCGGCACCTAGGGAAACCTACCAAACCTGTGAACTTTTTAAAACTAGATACCTAGGGGAATCCAACATGGGGTGACTTGTGGGGCTCTCACCACGTTATGTTACCCAGAATACTTTGCAAACCTAAAAATTTGACTAAAAAAAACACTTTTTCCTCACATTTTGGTGACAGAAAGCTCTGGAAACTGAGAGGAGCCACAAATGTCCTTCCATCCAGCATTCCTCCTAGTCTCCCGACTGAAATGTTTCCTCACTTGTGTTTTTAGGCCTAGTGCCCGCAACAGGAAATGCCCGAAAACACAAAGTGGTCACATCACATTTTCTCAAAGAAAACAGAAATGTTTTTTGCAAAGTTCCAAAATGTGGATTTTGGCCTCTATCTCAGCCGGCACCTAGGGAAACCTACCAAACCTCTGCATTTTTTTAAACTAGAGGCCTAGGGGAATCCAAGATGGGGTGACTTTGTGGGGCTGTCATCAGGTTCTGTTGCCGAGAATCCTTTGCAAACATCAAAATTTGGCTAAAAAACACTTTTTCCTCACATTGTGGTGACAGAAAGTTCTGGAATCTGGGAAGAGCCACGAATTTCCTTCCACCCAGCATTCCCCCTAGTATACCGATAGAAATGGTACCTCACTTGTATTTGTAGGCCTAGTGCCCGCAACAGGAAATGCACCAAAACACAAAGTGGACACATCACATTTTCTCAAAGAAAACTGAGGTGTTTTTTGCAAAGTGCTTACCTGTGGATTTTTACCCCTAGCTCAGCCGGCACCTAGGGAAACCTACCAAACCTGTGCAGTTTTGAAAACAAGAGGCCTAAGGGAATCCAAGACGGGGTGACTTGTGGGGCTCGCACCAGGTTCTGTAACCCAGAATCCTTTGCAAACCTCACAACTTGGCTAAAAAAACACTTTTTCCTCACATTTCGGTGACCGAAAGTTCTGGAATCTGAAAGGAGCCACAAATTTCCTTCCTCCCAGCGTTCCCTCAAGTCTCCTGATAAAAATCATACTTCACTTGTGTAGGTAGGCCTAGTGCCAGAGACAGGAAATGCTCCAAAAAACAAAGTGGACATATCACATTTTCTCAAAGAAAACAGATGTGTTTTTTGCAAAGTGCCTACCTGTCGATTTTGGCCTCTGGCTCAGCCGGCACCTAGGGAAACCTACCAAACCTGTGAACTTTTTAAAACTAGATACCTAGGGGAATCCAACATGGGGTGACTTGTGGGGCTCTCACCACGTTATGTTACCCAGAATACTTTGCAAACCTAAACATTTGACTAAAAAAAACATTTTTTCCTCACATTTTGGTGACAGAAAGCTCTGGAATCTGAGAGGAGCCACAAATGTCCTTCCATCCAGCATTCCTCCTAGTCTCCCGACTGAAATGGTTCCTCACTTGTGTTTTTAGGCCTAGTGCCCGCAACAGGAAATGCCCGAAAACACAAAGTGGTCACATCACATTTTCTCAAAGAAAACAGAGGTGTTTTTTGCAAAGTTCCAAAATGTGGATTTTGGCCTCTATGTCAGCCGGCACCTAGCGAAACCGACTAAAACTGTGCATTTTTTTAAACTAGAGACCTAGGGAAATCCAAGACGGGGTGACTTGTGGGGCTCTCACCAGGTTCTGTTACCCTGAATCCTTTGTAAACCTAACAATTTGGCTAAAAAAACACTTTTTCCTCACATTTCGGTGACAGAAAGTTCTGGAATCTGAAAGGAGCCACAAATTTCCTTCCTCCCAGCGTTCCCTCAAGTCTCCTGATAAAAATCGTACTTCACTTGTGTGGGTAGGCTAGTGCCAGAGACAGGAAATGCTCCAAAACACAAAGTGGACATATCACATTTTCTCAAAGAAAACAGAGGTGTTTTTTGCAAAGTGCCTACCTGTCGATTTTGGCCCCTAGCTCAGCCGCACCTAGGGAAACCTACCAAACCTGTGCTTTTTTAAAACTAGATACCTAGGGGAATCCAACATGGGGTGATTTGTGGGGCTCTCATCAGGTTCTGTTGCCCTGAATCCTTTGCCAAACCTCAAAATTTGGCTAAAAAAAAACACCTTTTCCTCACATTTCATTGAGAGAAAGCCCTGCTATCTGAGAGGAGCCACAAATTTCCTTCCACCCAGCATTCCTCCAAGTCTCCTGATAAAAATGGTACCTTACTTGTGTGGGTAGGCCTAGTGCCCGCGACAGAAATGCCCAAAAACACAAAGTGGACACATCACATTTTCTCAAAGAAAACAGAGGTGTTTTTTGGAAAGTGCCTACCTGTGGATTTTGGCCCCTAGCTCAGCAGGCACCTAGGGAAACCTACCAAACCTGTGCAGTTATGAAAACTAGAGGCCTAAGGGAATCCAAGACGGGGTGACTTGTGGGGCTCGCACCAGGTTCTGTAACCCAGAATCCTTTGCAAACCTCACAACTTGGCTAAAAAAACACTTTTTCCTCACATTTCGGTGACCGAAAGTTCTGGAATCTGAAAGGAGCCACAAATTTCCTTCCTCCCAGCGTTCCCTCAAGTCTCCTGATAAAAATCATACTTCACTTGTGTAGGTAGGCCTAGTGCCAGAGACAGGAAATGCTCCAAAACATAAAGTGGACATATCACATTTTCTCAAAGAAAACAGAGGTGTTTTTTGCAAAGTTCCAAAATGTGGATTTTGGCCTCTATCTCAGCCGGCACCTAGGGAAACCTACCAAACCTCTACAGTTTTCATAACTAGAGGTCTAGGGGAATCCAAGATGGGGTGACTTGTGGGGCTCTCACAAGGTTCTGTTACCCAGGATTCTTTGCAAACCTCAAAATTTGGCTAAAAAACACCTTTTCCTCACATTTCGGTGACAGAAAGTTGTGGAATCTGAAAGGAGCCACAAATTTCCTTCCTCCCAGCGTTCCCTCAAGTCTCTCATTAAAAATGGTACTACACTTGTGAAGGTAAGCCTAGTGCCAGCGACAGGAAATGCTCCAAAACACAAAGTGGACACATCACATTTTCTCAAAGAAAACAGAGGTGTTTTTTGTACAGTGCCTACCTGTCGATTTTGGCCTCTAGCTCAGCCGGCATCTAGGGAAACCTACCAAACCCGAGAATTTTTGAAAAGTAGAGACCGAGGGGAATGCAATATGGGGTGACTTTTGGGGCTCTCACCAGGTTCTGTTACCCAGAATCCTTTGCAAACCTCAAAATTTGGCTAAAAAAACACTTTCTCTTCACATTTCAGTGACAGAAAGTTCTGGAATCTGAGAGGAGCCACAAATTTCCTTCCACCCAGCGCTCCCCCAAGTCTCCCGATAAAAATGGTACCACACTTGGGTTTGTAGGCTTGGTGCTCGCGACAGGAAATGCTCCAAAACACAAAGTGAACACATCAAATATTCTCAATGAAAACAGAGGTGTTTTTTGCAAAATGCCTACCTGTGGATTTTAGCCTCTACCTCAGCCAGCACCTAGGGAAACCTACCAAACATGTGCAGTTTGGATAACTAGAGGCCTAGGGGAATCCACGATGGGGTGACTTGTGGGGCTCTCACCAGGTTCTGTTACCCAGAATCCTTTGCAAACCTCAAAATTTGGCTAAAACAAACACTTTTTCTTCACATTTTGGTGACAGAAAGCTCTGGAATCTGAGAAGAGCCACAAATTTCTTTCCACCCAGCATTCCCCCTAGTCTCCCAATAGAAATGGTACCTCACTTGTGTTTGTAGGCCTAGTGCCCGCGACAGGAAATGCACCAAAACACAAAGTGGACACAACACATTTTCTCCAAGAAAACAGAGGTGTTTTTTGCAAAGTGCCTACCTGTGGATTTTGGCCCCTAGCTCAGCCGGCACCTAGGGAAACCTACCAAACCTTTGCATTTTTAAAAGCTAGAGGCCTAGGGAAATCCAAGAAGGGGTGACTTGTGGGGTCTCACCAGGTTCTGTTGCCCAGACTCCTTTGCAACCCTCAAAATTTGGCTAAAAAAACACTTTTCCCTCACATTTTGGTTACAGAAAGCCCTGGAATCTGAGAGGAGCCACAAATGTCCTTCCACCCAGCATTCCCCCTAGTATACCGATAGAAATGGTACCTCACTTGTGTTTGTAGGCCTAGTGCCCGCAACAGGAAATGCACCAAAACACAAAGTGGACACATCACCTTTTCTCAAAGAAAACTGAGGTGTTTTTTGCAAAGTGCCTACCGGTGGATTTTTACCCCTAGCTCAGCCGGCACCTAGGGAAACCTACCAAACCTGTGCAGTTTTGAAAACTAGAGGCCTAAGGGAATCCAAGACGGGGTGACTTGTGGGGCTCGCACCAGGTTCTGTAACCCAGAATCCTTTGCAAACCTCACCACTTGGCTAAAAAAACACTTTTTCCTCACATTTCGGTGACCGAAAGTTCTGGAATCTGAAAGGAGCCACAAATTTCCTTCCTCCCAGCGTTCCCTCAAGTCTCCTGATAAAAATCATACTTCACTTGTGTAGGTAGGCCTAGTGCCAGAGACAGGAAATGCTCCAAAACACAAAGTGGACATATCGCATTTTCTCAAAGAAAACAAAGGTGTTTTTTGCAAAGTGCCTACCTGTCGATTTTGGCCTCTGGCTCAGCCAGCACCTAGGGAAACCTACCAAACCTGTGAACTTTTTAAAACTAGATACCTAGGGGAATCCAACATGGGGTGACTTGTGGGGCTCTCACCACGTTATGTTACCCAGAATCCTTTGCAAACCTAAAAATGTGACTAAAAAAAACACTTTTTCCTCACATTTTGGTGACAGAAAGCTCTGGAATCTGAGAGGAGCCACAAATGTCCTTCCATCCAGCATTCCTCCTAGTCTCCCGACTGAAATGGTTCCTCACTTGTGTTTTTAGGCCTAGTGCCCGCAACAGGAAATGCCCGAAAACACAAAGTGGTCACATCACATTTTCTCAAAGAAAACAGAGGTGTTTTTTGCAAAGTTCCAAAATGTGGATTTTGGCCTCTATCTCAGCCGGCACCTAGGGAAACCTACCAAACCTGTGAACTTTTTTAAACTAGATACCTAGGGGAATCCAACATGGGGTGACTTGTGGGGCTCTCACCAGGTTATGTTACCCAGAATCCTTTGCAAACCTAAAAATGTGACTAAAAAAAACACTTTTTCCTCACATTTTGGTGACAGAAAGCTCTGGAATCTGAGAGGAGCCAGAAATGTCCTTCCATCCAGCATTCCTCCTAGTCTCCCGACTGAAATGGTTCCTCACTTGTGTTTTTAGGCCTATTGCCCGCAACAGGAAATGCCCGAAAACACAAAGTGGTCACATCACATTTTCTCAAAGAAAACAGAGGTGTTTTTTGCAAAGTTCCAAAATGTGGATTTTGGCCTCTATCTCAGCCGGCACCTAGGGAAACCTACCAAACCTCTGCATTTTTTTAAACTAGAGACCTAGGGGAATCCAAGATGGGGTGACTTGTGGGGCTCTCATCAGGTTCTGTTGCCCAGAATCCTTTGCAAACCTCAACATTTGGCTAAAAAAACACTTTTTCCTCACATTGTGATGATAGAAAGTTCTGGAATCTAGGAGGGGCCACGAATTTCCTTACACCCAGCACTCCCCCATGTCTCCCGATAAAAATGGTACCTCACTGGTGTGGGTAGGCCTAGTGCTAGCGACAGGAAATGCACCAAAACACAAAGTGGACACATCACATTTTCTCAAAGAAAACAGAGGTGTGCTTTGGAAAGTGCTTACCTGTCGATTATTGCCTCTAGCTCAGCCGGCACCTAGCGAAACCGACTAAAACTGTGCATTTTTTAAAACTAGAGACCTAGGGAAATCCAAGACGGGTTGACTTGTGGGGCTCTCACCAGGTTCTGTTACCCAGAATCCTTTGCAAACCTAACAATTTTGCTAAAAAAAACACTTTTTCCTCACATTTCGGTGACAGAAAGTTCTGGAATCTGAAAGGAGCCACAAATTTCCTTCCTCCCAGCGTTCCTCCAAGTTTCACGATAAAAATTGTACCTCACTTGTGTGGGTAGGCCTAGTGCCCGCGACAGAAATGCCCAAAAACACAAAGTGGACACATCACATTTTCTCAAAGAAAACAGAGGTGTTTTTTGGAAAGTGCCTACCTGTGGATTTTGGCCCCTAGCTCAACTGGCACGTAGGGAAACCTACCAAACCTGTGCAGTTTTGAAAACTAGAGGCCTAAGGGAATCCAAGACGGGGTGACTTGTGGGGCTCGCACCAGGTTCTGTAACCCAGAATCCTTTGCAAACCTCACAACTTGGCTAAAAAAACACTTTTTCCTCACATTTCGGTGACCGAAAGTTCTGGAATCTGAAAGGAGCCACAAATTTCCTTCCTCCCAGCGTTCTCTCAAGTCTCCTGATAAAAATCATACTTCACTTGTGTAGGTAGGCCTAGTGCCAGAGACAGGAAATGCTCCAAAACACAAAGTGGACATATCACATTTTCTCAAAGAAAACAGAGGTGTTTTTGCAAAGTGCCTACCTGTCGATTTTGGCCTCTGGCTCACCCGGCACCTAGGGAAACCTACCAAACCTGTGAACTTTTTAAAACTAGATACCTAGGGGAATCCAACATGGGGTGATTTGTGGGGCTCTCATCAGGTTCTGTTGCCCTGAATCCTTTGCAAACCTCAAAATTTGGCTAAAAAAACACTTTTTCCTCATATTTCGGTGACTGAAAGTTCTGGAATCTGAAAGGAGCCACAAATTTCCTTCCTCCCAGCGTTCCCTCAAGACTCCTGATAAAAATCATACTTCACTTGTGTAGGTAGGCCTAGTGCCAGAGACAGGAGATGCTCCAAAACACAAAGTGGACATATCACATTTTCTCAAAGAAAACAGAGGTGTTTTTTGCAAAGTGCCTACCTGATGATTTTGGCCTCTGGCTCAGCCAGCACCTAGGGAAACCTACCAAACCTGTGAACTTTTTAAAACTAGATACCAAGGGGAATCCAACATGGGGTGACTTATGGGGCTCTCACCACGTTATGTTACCCAGAATCCTTTGCAAACCTAAAAATTTGACTAAAAAAAACACTTTTTCCTCACATTTTGGTGACAGAAAGCTCTGGAATCTGAGAGGAGCCACAAATGTCCTTCCATCCAGCATTCCTCCTAGTCTCCCGACTGAAATGGTTCCTCACTTGTGTTTTTAGGCCTAGTGCCCGCAACAGGAAATGCCCGAAAACACAAAGTGGTCACATCACATTTTCTCAAAGAAAACAGAGGTGTTTTTTGCAAAGTTCCAAAATGTGGATTTTGGCCTCTATCTCAGCCGGCACCTAGGGAAACCTACCAAACCTCTGTAGTTTTCATAACTAGAGGCCTAGGGGAATCCAAGATGGGGTGACTTGTGGGGCTCTCACAAGGTTCTGTTACCCAGGATTCTTTGCAAACCTCAAAATTTGGCTAAAAAACACCTTTTCCTCACATTTCGGTGACAGAAAGTTGTGGACTCTGAGAGGAGCCACACATTTCCTTCCTCCCAGCGTTCCATCAAGTCTCTGAATAAAAATGGTACTTCACTTGTGAAGGTAAGCCTAGTGCCAGCGACAGGAAATGCTCCAAAACACAAAGTGGACACATCACATTTTCTCAAAGAAAACAGAGGTGTTTTTTGTAAAGTGCCTACCTGTCGATTTTGGCCTCTAGCTCAGCCGGCACCTAGGGAAACCTACCAAACCCGTGAATTTTTGAAAACTAGAGACCGAGGGGAATCCAATATGGGGTGACTTTTGGGGCTCTCACCAGGTTCTGTTACCCAGAATCCTTTGCAAACCTCAAACTTTGGCTAAAAAAACACTTTTTCTTCACATTTCAGTGACAGAAAGTTCTGGAATCTGAGAGGAGCCACAAATTTCCTTCCACCCAGCGCTCCCCCAAGTCTCCCGATAAAAATGGTACCACACTTGGGTTTCTAGACTTGGTGCCCGTGACAGGAAATGCTCCAAAACACAAAGTGAACACATATAATTTTCTCAATGAAAACAGGGGTGTTTTATGCAAAATGCCTACCTGTGGATTTTAGCCTCTACCTCAGCCGGCACCTAGGGAAACCTACCAAACATGTGCAGTTTTGATAACTAGAGGCCTAGGGGAATCCACAATGGGGTGACTTGTGGGGCTCTCACCGTGTTCTGTTACCCAGAATCCTTTGCAAATCTCAAAATTTGGCTAACAAAACACTTTTTCCTCACATTTTGGTGACAGAAAGCTCTGGAATCTGAGAGGAGCCACAAATTTCCTTCCACCCAGCATTCCCCCTAGTCTCCCAATAGAAATGGTACCTCACTTGTGTTTGTAGGCCTAGTGCCTGCGACAGGAAATGCACCAAAACACAAAGTGGACACATCACATTTTCTCAAAGAAAACAGAGGTGTTTTTTGCAAAGTGCCTACCTGTGGATTTTGTCCCCTAGCTCAGCCGGCACATAGGGAAACCAACCAAATTTTTGCATTTTTAAAAGCTAGAGGCCTAGGGAAATCCAAGAAGGGGTGACTTGTGGGGTCTCACCAGGTTCTGTTGCCCAGACTCCTTTGCAACCCTCAAAATTTGGCTAAAAAAACACCTTTTCCTCACATTTTGGTTACAGAAATCCCTGGAATCTGAGAGGAGCCACAAATTTCCTTCCACCCAGCATTCCCCCTAGTATACCGATAGAAATGGTACCTCACTTGTGTTTGTAGGCCTAGTGCCCGCGACAGGAAATGCCCCAAAACGCAAAGTGGACACATCACATTTTCTCAAAGAAAACTGAGGTGTTTTTTGCAAAGTGCCTACCTGTGGATTTTTAGCCCTAGCTCAGCCGGCACCTAGGGAAACCGACCAAACCTGTGCATTTTTGAAAACTAGAGGCCTAGGGGAATCCAAGACGGGGTGACTTGTGGGGCTCTCACCAGGTTCTATAACCCAGAATCCTTTGCAAACCTCACAATTTGGCTAAAAAAACACTTTTTCCTCACATTTTGGTGACAGAAAGTTCTGGAATCTGAAAGGAGCCACAAATTTCCTTCCTCCCAGCGTTCCCTCAAGACTTCCGATAAAAATCGTACTTCACTTGTGTAGGTAGTCCTAGTGCCAGCGACAGGTAATGCTCCAAAACACAAAGTGGACATATGACGTTTTCTCAAAGAAAACAGAGGTGTTTTTTGTAAAGTGCCTACCTGTCGATTTTGGCCTCTAGCTCAGCCGCCACCTAGGGAAACCTACCAAACCTGTGATTTTTTTTAAACTAGATACCTAGGGGAATCCAATATGGGGTGACTTTTGCGGCTCTCACCAGGTTATGTTACCCAGAATCCTTTGCAAAACTCAAAATGTGGCTAAAAAAAAACACTTTTTCTTCACATTTCAGTAACAGAAAGTTCTGGAATCTGAGAGGGGCCACAAATTTCCTTCCACCCAGCGCTCCCCCAAGTCTTCCGATAAAAATGGTTCCACACTTGGGTTTGTAGGCTTGGTGCCCGCGACAGCAAATGCCCCAAAACACAAAGTGAACACATCACATTTTCTCAATGAAAACAGAGGTGTTTTTTGCTAAATGTCTTCCTGTGGATTTTGGCCTCTAGCTCAGCCGGCACCTAGGGAAACCTACCAAACATGTGCAGTTTTCATAACTAGAGGCCTAAGGGAATCCAAGATGGGGTGACTTGTGGGGCTCTCACCAGGTTCTGTTACCCAGAATTCGTTGCAAACCTCAAAATTTGGCTAAAAAGCACCTTTTCCTCACATTTCGGTGACAGAAAGTTCTGGAATCTGAGAGGAGCCACAAATGACCTTCCTCCCAGCATTCCCCCAAGTCTCCCGATAAAAATGGTACTTCACTTGTGTAGGTAGGCCTAGTGCCAGCGACAGGAAATGCTCCAAAACACAAAGTGGACACATCAAATTTTCTCAAAGAAAACAGAGGTGTTTTTTTGTAAAGTGCCTACCTGTCGATTTTGGCCTCTAGCTCAGCTGGCTCCTAGGGAAACCTACCAAACCTGTGCTTTGTTGAAAACTAGAGAACTAGGGGAATCCAAGACGGGGTGACTTGTGGGGCTCTCACCAGGTTCTGTTACCCAGAATCCTTTGCAAGCCTCAAAATTTGGCTAGCAAAAACACATTTTCCTCACATTTCGGTGACAGAAAGCTCTGGAATCTGAGAGGAGCCACAAATTTCCTTCCTCCCAGCGTTCCCGCAAGGCTTCCGATAAAAATCGTACTTCACTTGTGTAGGTAGGCCTAGTGCCAGCGACAGGTAATGCTCCAAAACATAAAGTGGACATATGACGTTTTCTCAAAGAAAACAGAGGTGTTTTTTGTAAAGTGCCTACCTGTCGATTTTGGCCTCTAGCTCAACCGCTACCTAGGAAAACCTACCAAACCTGTGATTTTTTTAAAACTAGATACCTAGGGGAATCCAATATGGGGTGACTTTTGGGGCTCTCACCAGGTTATGTTACCCAGAATCCTTTGCAAACCTCAAAATGTGGCTAAAAAAACCCCACTTTTTCTCCAAATTTCAGTGACAGAAAGTACTGGAATCTGAGAGGAGCCACAAATTTCCTTCCACCCAGCGCTCCCCCAAGTCTCCCGGTAAAAATGGTACCACACTTGGGTTTGTAGGCTTGGTGCCCGCGACAGGAAATGCCCCAAAACACAAAGTGAACACATCACATTTTCTCAATGAAAACAGAGGTGTTTTTTGCTAAATGTCTACCTGTGGATTTTGGCCTCTAGCTCAGCCGGCACCTAGGGAAACCTACCAAACATGTGCAGTTTTCATAACTAGAGGCCTAAGGGAATCAAAGATGGGGTGACTTGTGGGGCTCTCACCAGGTTCTGTTACCCAGAATTCGTTGCAAACCTCAAAATTTGGCTAAAAAGCACCTTTTCCTCACATTTCGATGACAGAAAGTTCTGGAATCTGAGAGGATCCACAAATGTCCTTCCTCCCAGCATTCCCCCAAGTCTCCCGATAAAAATGGTACTTCACTTGTGTAGGTAGGCCTAGTGACAGCGACAGGAAATGCTCCAAAACACAAAGTGGACACATCAAATTTTCTCAAAGAAAACAGAGGTGTTTTTTTAAAAGTGCCTACCTGTCGATTTTGGCCTCTAGCTCAGCTGGCTTCTAGGGAAACCTACCAAACCTGTGCTTTGTTGAAAACTAGAGAACTAGGGGAATCCAAGACGGGGTGACTTGTGGGGCTCTCACCAGATTCTGTTACCCAGAATCCTTTGCAAACCTCAAAATTTGGCTAACAAAAACACATTTTCCTCACATTTCGGTGACAGAAAGCTCTGGATTCTGAGAGGAGCCACAAATTTCCTTCCTCCCAGCGTTCCCTCAAGACTTCCGATAAAAATCGTACTTCACTTGTGTAGGTAGGCCTAGTGCCAGCGACAGGTAATGCTCCAAAATATAAAGTGGACATATGACGTTTTCTCAAAAAAAACAGAGGTGTATTTTGTAAAGTGCCTACCTGTCGATTTTGGCCTCTAGCTCAGCCGCCACCTAGGGAAACCTACCAAACCTGTGATTTTTTTAAAACTAGATACCTAGGGGAATCCAATATGGGGTGACTTTTGGGGCTCTCACCAGGTTATGTTATCCAGAATCCTTTGCAAACCTCAAAATGTGGCTAAAAAAAAAAAACTTTTTCTTCACATTTCAGTGACAGAAAGTTCTGGAATCTGAGAGGAGCCACAAATGTCCTTCCACCCAGGGCTCCCCCAAGTCTCCCGATAAAAATGGTACCACACTTGGGTTTGTAGGCTTGGTGCCCGCGACAGGAAATGCCCCAAAACACAAAGTGAACACATCACATTTTCTCAATGAAAACAGAGGTGTTTTTTTGCTAAATGTCTACCTGTCGATTTTGGCCTCTAGCTCAGCCGTCACCTAGGGAAACCTACCAAACATGTGCAGTTTTCATAACTAGAGGCCTAAGGGAATCCAAGATGGGTGACTTGTGGGGCTCTCACCAGGTTCTGTTACCCAGAATTAGTTGCAAACCTCAAAATTTGGCTAAAAAGCACCTTTTCCTCACATTTCGGTGACAGAAAGTTCTGGAATCTGAGAGGAGCCACAAATGTCCTTCCTCCCAGCATTCCCCCAAGTCTCCCGATAAAAATGGTACTTCACTTGTGTAGGTAGGCCTAGTGCCAGCGACAGGAAATGTTCCAAAACACAAAGTGGACACATCAAATTTTCGCAAAGAAAACAGAGGTGTTTTTTTAAAAGTGCCTACCTGTCGATTTTGGCCTCTAGCTCAGCTGGCTCCTAGGGAAACCTACCAAACCTGTGCTTTGTTGAAAACTAGAGAACTAGGGGAATCCAAGACGGGGTGACTTGTGGGGCTCTCACCAGGTTCTGTTACCCAGAATCCTTTGCAAGTCTCAAAATTTGGCTGACAAAAACACATTTTCCTCACATTTCGGTGACAGAAAGCTCTGGAATCTGAGAGGAGCCACAAATTTCCTTCCTCCTAGCGTTCCCGCAAGACTTCCGATAAAAATCGTACTTCACTTGTGTAGGTAGGCCTAGTGCCAGCGACAGGTAATGCTCCAAAACACAAAGTGGACATATGACGTTTTCTCAAAGAAAACAGAGGTGTTTTTTGTAAAGTGCCTACCTGTCGATTTTGGCCTCTAGCTCAGCCGCCACCTAGGGAAACCTACCAAACCTGTGATTTTTTTAAAACTAGATACCTAGGGGAATCCAATATGGGGTGACTTTTGGGGCTCTCACCAGGTTATGTTACCCAGAATCCTTTGCAAACCTCAAAATGTGGCTAAAAAAAACCCACTTTTTCTCCAAATTTCAGTGACAGAAAGTTCTGGAAATTGAGAGGAGCCACAAATTTCCTTCCACCCAGCGCTCCCCCAAGTCTCCCGGTAAAAATGGTACCACACTTGGGTATGTAGGCTTGGTGCCCGCGACAGGAAATGCCCCAAAACACAAAGTGAACACATCACATTTTCTCAATGAAAACAGAGGTGTTTTTTGCTAAATGTCTACCTGTGGATTTTGGCCTCTAGCTCAGCCGGCACCTAGGGAAACCTACCAAACATGTGCAGTTTTCATAACTAGAGGCCTAAGGGAATCCAAGATGGGGTGACTTGTGGGGCTCTCACCAGGTTCTGTTACCCAGAATTCGTTGCAAACCTCAAAATTTGGCTAAAAAGTACCTTTTCCTCACATTTCGGTGACAGAAAGTTCTGGAATCTGAGAGGATCCACAAATGTCCTTCCTCCCAGCACTCCCCCAAGTCTCCCGATAAAAATGGTACTTCACTTGTGTAGGTAGGCCTAGTGCCAGCGACAGGAAATGCTCCAAAACACAAAGTGGACACATCAAATTTTCTCAAAGAAAACAGAGGTGTTTTTTTAAAAGTGCCTACCTGTTGATTTTGGCCTCTAGCTCAGCTGGCTCCTAGGGAAACCTACCAAACCTGTGCTTTGTTGGAATCCAAGACGGGGTGACTTGTGGGGCTCTCACCAGATTCTGTTACCCAGAATCCTTTGCAAACCTCAAAATTTGGCTAACAAAAACACATTTTCCTCACATTTCGGTGACAGAAAACTCTGGAATCTGAGAGGAGCCACAAATTTCCTTCCTCCCAGCGTTCCCTCAAGACTTCCGATACAAATCGTACTTCACTTGTGTAGGTAGGCCTAGTGCCAGCGACAGGTAATGCTCCAAAACATAAAGTGGACATATGACGTTTTCTCAAAGAAAACAGAGGTGTTTTTTGTAAAGTGCCTACCTGTCGATTTTGGCCTCTAGCTCAGCCGCCACCTAGGGAAACCTACCAAACCTGTGATTTTTTTAAAACTAGATACCTAGGGGAATCCAATATGGGGTGACTTTTGGGGCTCTCACCAGGTTATCTTACTCAGAGTCCTTTGCAAACCTCAAAATGTGGCTAAAAAAAAAACACTTTTTCTTCACATTTCAGTGACAGAAAGTTCTGGAATCTGAGAGGAGCCCAAAATGTCCTTCCACCCAGCGCTCCCCCAAGTCTCCCGATAAAAATGGTACCACACTTGGGTTTGTAGGCTTGGTGCAGGCGACAGGAAATGCCCCAAAACACAAAGTGAACACATCACATTTTCTCAATGAAAACAGAGGTGTTTTTTTGCTAAATGTCTACCTGTGGATTTTGGCCTCTAGCTCAGCCGGCACCTAGGGAAACCTACCAAACATGTGCAGTTTTCATAACTAGAGGCCTAAGGGAATCCAAGATGGGGAGCCGTGTGGGGCTCTCACCAGGTTCTGTTACCCAGAATTCGTTGCAAACCTCAAAATTTGGCTAAAAAGCACCTTTTCCTCACATTTCGGTGACAGAAAGTTCTGGAATCTGAGAGGAGTCACAAATGTCCTTCCTCCCAGCATTCCCCCAAGTCTACCGATAAACATGGTACTTCACTTGTGTAGGTAGGCCTAGTGCCAGCGACAGGAAATGCTCCAAAACACAAAGTGGACACATCAAATTTTCTCAAAGAAAACAGAGGTGTTTTTTTTAAAAGTGCCTACCTGTCGATTTTGGCCTCTAGCTCAGCTGGCTCCTAGGGAAACCTACCAAACCTGTGCTTTGTTGAAAACTAGAGAACTAGGGGAATCCAAGACGGGGTGACTTGTGGGGCTCTCACCAGGTTCTGTTACCCAGAATCCTTTGCAAGCCTCAAAATTTGGCTAACAAAAACACATTTTCCTCACATTTCGGTGACAGAAAGTTCTGGAATCTGAGAGGAGCCACAAATTTCCTTCCTCCAAGCGTTCCCGCAAGACTTCCGATAAAAATCGTACTTCACTTGTGTAGGTAGGCCTAGTGCCAGCGACAGGTAATGCTCCAAAACACAAAGTGGACATATGACGTTTTCTCAAAGAAAACAGAGGTGTTTTTTGTAAAGTGCCTACCTGTCGATTTTGGCCTCTAGCTCAGCCGCCACCTAGGGAAACCTACCAAACCTGTGATTTTTTTAAAACTAGATACCTAGGGGAATCCAATATGGGGTGACTTTTGGGGCTCAACCAGGTTATGTTACCCAGAATCCTTTGCAAACCTCAAAATGTGGCTAAAAAAAACCCACTTTCTCTACAAATTTCAGTGACAGAAAGTTCTGGAATCTGAGAGGAGCCACAAATTTCCTTCCACCCAGCGCTCCCCCAAGTCTCCCGGTAAAAATCGTACCACACTTGGGTTTGTAGGCTTGGTGCCCGCGACAGGAAATGCCCCAAAACACAAAGTGAACACATCACATTTTCTCAATGAAAACAGAGGTGTTTTTTGCTAAATGTCTACCTGTGGATTTTGGCCTCTAGCTCAGCCGGCACCTAGGGAAACCTACCAAACATGTGCAGTTTTCATAACTAGAGGCCTAAGGGAATCCAAGATGGGGTGACTTGTGGGGCTCTCACCAGGTTCTGTTACCCAGAATTCGTTGCAAACCTCAAAATTTGGCTAAAAAGCACCTTTTCCTCACATTTCGGTGACAGAAAGTTCTGGAATCTGAGAGGATCCACAAATGTCCTTCCTCCCAGCATTCCCCCAAGTGTCCCGATAAAAATGGTACTTCACTTGTGTAGGTAGGCCTAGTGCCAGCGACAGGAAATGCTCCAAAACACAAAGTGGACACATCAAATTTTCTCAAAGAAAACAGAGGTGTTTTTTAAAAAGTGCCTACCTGTCGATTTTGGCCTCTAGCTCAGCTGGCTCCTAGGGAAACCTACCAAACCTGTGCTTTGTTGAAAACTAGAGAACTAGGGGAATCCAAGACGGGGTGACTTGTGGGGCTCTCACCAGATTCTGTTACCCAGAATCCTTTGCAAACCTCAAAATTTGGCTAACAAAAACACATTTTCCTCACATTTCGGTGACAGAAAGCTCTGGAATCTGAGAGGAGCCACAAATTTCCTTCCTCCCAGCGTTCCCTCAAGACTTCCGATACAAATCGTACATCACTTGTGTAGGTAGGCCTAGTGCCAGCGAAAGGTAATGCTCCAAAACATAAAGTGGACATATGACGTTTTCTCAAAGAAAACAGAGGTGTTTTTTGTAAAGTGCCTACCTGTCGATTTTGGCCTCTAGCTCAGCCGCCACCTAGGGAAACCTACCAAACCTGTGATTTTTTAAAAACTAGATACCTAGGGGAATCCAATATGGGGTGACTTTTGGGGCTCTCACCAGGTTATCTTACCCAGAATCCTTTGCAAACCTCAAAATGTGGCTAAAAAAAAAACACTTTTTCTTCACATTTCAGTGACAGAAAGTTCTGGAATCTGAGAGGAGCCACAAATGTCCTTCCACCCAGCGCTCCCCCAAGTCTCCCGATAAAAATGGTACCACACTTGGGTTTGTAGGCTTGGTGCCCGCGACAGGAAATGCCCCAAAACACAAAGTGAACACATCACATTTTCTCAATGAAAACAGAGGTGTTTTTTTGCTAAATGTCTACCTGTGGATTTTGGCCTCTAGCTCAGCCGGCACCTAGGGAAACCTACCAAACATGTGCAGTTTTCATAACTAGAGGCCTAAGGGAATCCAAGATGGGGTGACTTGTGGGGCTCTCACCAGGTTCTGTTACCCAGAATTCGTTGCAAACCTCAAAATTTGGCTAAAAAGCACCTTATCCTCACATTTCGGTGACAGAAAGTTCTGGAATCTGAGAGGAGTCACAAATGTCCTTCCTCCCAGCATTCCCCCAAGTCTCCCGATAAACATGGTACCTCACTTGTGTGGGTAGGCCTAGTGCCCGCGACAGAAATGCCCAAAAACACAAAGTGGACACATCACATTTTCTCAAAGAAAACAGAGGTGTTTTTTTAAAAGTGCCTACCTGTCGATTTTGGCCTCTAGCTCAGCTGGCTCCTAGGGAAACCTGTTACGACTCGGTCGTCCCATTTCCAGGGGGCGCTGTAAGGGGACTGTCAGAATCCTGGGAATCACCTTGAACACCTATCTAGAGTCCCTTGCTGACCCCTGTTTGTTTCTCTTTTCTCTATGGTACACTTGTATAGTACTACATTTGCATCTTGGGACTGCAAATCCCATAATGCACAGCTTGGTAGTCAGGAAAACCCGGATTCTGTTTCCCATTGTTTTCAATGGGAGAAGCCCAGTTGCTCCTTTTCACTGGATCCTCTCCTCCAGGACTTGCAAGTATCTGAAACCACACACACCTGAAACCTCTCCTGTGCAGCCCAGCTTGGAACTGCTTATAAGCAGCCATTTCCTCAAGCTCCCCGTCGTGCATCGGACTTCAATTCCTTTGTGTTACAGACCCCTTGTCGGATGGTGTTCCAGTTTTGTTCCTGTTCTGTTCCAGCCTGATCCTGTTTCCTGTTTCTCTGCCCTGCTCCTGATTGTTCCAGCCAGAGTCTGCTCCCTACTTCTTAGCCTTGTACCTGTTTGTTTCTTCCAAAGCATGCTCCCTGTTTCTCTGCCCTGCTCCTGCCTTGTTTCAGCCTGAACCTTCTCTCTGTTTCCCAGTCCTGTTTACTGCTCATTTCCTACTCCCTGTATTCCAGTCCTGTCCTTGCCTGTTCCAGCCAGAGCCTGTTCTCAGTTTCCCAGTCCTGTCTCTGTCTGTCCCAGCCAGAAGTTTGCGCCCTGTTTTCAAGTCCTAGTCCCGCCTTTGCTTCAGCCTGAGCCTGTTCCTAGTTCTTGCCTCTGCCTCTTTGTTTGTTCCCTTCTGTTTCTGTTTCTTCTTGGTTCTTTGTGTCTGGTAAGTGTTCTATCAGTCTTCACCAGTGTATACGTGTCCTCCTGTGTACTGGGGTTGGCTCCTGGTTTCCAGGAGGCAATTCCAGCCCCCATCCTTGTCCAGTGTTCTACGTTGTATTTCGTGCCTAACAGTGACAGTGTGCTATTGCTGTTTTCTCAGGAATCGCCACTGTGTTTCCAGCTGGACCCACAAGAGCGTGTCCTGTGTATGTAAGTACTATCCTTGTTTGTGCTCTAGGGTCCAGAGACAGAATCACTTCTGCTGCCTCCTTTCTATGGGGCTGGCAGGGTGACTATCTGTAAGAGCAAACTGCACAGAGGCATTGAGATTCCCTGTCACTGTGGGAGGTTCTGCGCCTTACTCTGTGTACAACCCCAGCGTGTTTGTCCACTGGTAATCCGTTTCCTGTTTGTTCACACAAGGGTTGCTCTGCTTTTACTTTCCTGTTTCCTGTGCCTATCCATAGCTGTCCTTTCCGTGTATGCCTTTAGCTGCTCTTCTGCCCCAGTACACTACCTCTGTAGGATATTCGGTGACCTCAAGAGGTGTCCCAACCAAAGTCCTGATCAGCCCTGCCCGAAACCGTGACAAAACCTACCAAACCTGTGCTTTGTTGAAAACTAGAGAACTAGGGGAATCCAAGACGGGGTGACTTGTGGGGCTCTCACCAGGTTCTGTTACCCAGAATCCTTTGCAAGCCTCAAAATTTGGCTAACAAAAACACATTTTCCTCACATTTCGGTGACAGAAAGCTCTGGAATCTGAGAGGAGCCACAAATTTCCTTCCTCCCAGCATTCCCGCAAGACTTCCGATAAAAATCGTACTTCACTTGTGTAGGTAGGCCTAGTGCCAGCGACAGGTAATGCTCCAAAACACAAAGTGGACATATGACATTTTCTCATAGAAAACAGAGGTGTTTCTTGTAAAGTGCCTACCTGTCGATTTTGGCCTCTAGCTCAGCCGCCACCTAGGGAAACCTACCAAACCTGTGATTTTTTTTAAACTAGATACCTAGGGGAATCCAATATGGGGTGACTTTTGGGGCTCAACCAGGTTATGTTACCCAGAATCCTTTGCAAACCTCAAAATGTGGCTAAAAAAAACCCACTTTCTCTACAAATTTCAGTGACAGAAAGTTCTGGAATCTGAGAGGAGCCACAAATTTCCTTCCACCCAGCGCTCCCCCAAGTCTCCCGGTAAAAATGGTACCACACTTGGGTTTGTAGGCTTGGTGCCCGCGACAGGAAATGCCCCAAAACACAAAGTGAACACATCACATTTTCTCAATGAAAACAGAGGTGTTTTTTGCTAAATGTCTACCTGTGGATTTTGGCCTCTAGCTCAGCCGGCACCTAGGGAAACCTACCAAACATGTGCAGTTTTCATAACTAGAGGCCTAAGGGAATCCAAGATGGGGTGACTTGTGGGGCTCTCACCAGGTTCTGTTACCCAGAATTCGTTGCAAACCTCAAAATTTGGCTAACAAAAACACATTTTCCTCACATTTCGGTGACAGAAAGCTCTGGAATCTGAGAGGAGCCACAAATTTCCTTCCTCCCAGCGTTCCCGCAAGACTTCCGATACAAATTGTACTTCACTTGTGTAGGTAGGCCTAGTGCCAGCGACAGGTAATGCTCCAAAACATAAAGTGGACATATGACGTTTTCTCAAAGAAAACAAAGGTGTTTTTTGTAAAGTGCCTACCTGTCGATTTTGGCCTCTAGCTCAGCCGCCACCTAGGGAAACCTACCAAACCTGTGATTTTTTTAAAACTAGATACCTAGAAGAATCCAATATGGGGTGACTTTTGGGGCTCTCACCAGGTTATGTTACCCAGAATCCTTTGCAAACCTCAAAATGTGGCTAAAAAAACCACACTTTTTCTTCACATTTCAGTGACAGAAAGTTCTGGAATCTGAGAGGAGGCACAAATGTTCTTCCACCCAGCGCTCCCCCAAGTCTCCCGATAAAAATGGTACCACACTTGGGTTTGTAGGCTTGGTGCCCGCGACAGGAAATGCCCCAAAACACAAAGTGAACACATCACATTTTCTCAATGAAAACAGAGGTGTTTTTTTGCTAAATGTCTACCTGTGGATTTTGGCCTGTAGCTCAGCCGGCACCTAGGGAAACGTACCAAACATGTGCAGTTTTCATAACTAGAGGCCTAAGGGAATCCAAGATGGGGTGACTTGTGGGGCTCTCACCAGGTTCTGTTACCCAGAATTCGTTGCAAACCTCAAAATTTGGCTAAAAAGCACCTTTTCCTCACATTTCGGTGACAGAAAGTTCTGGAATCTGAGAGGAGCCACAAATGTCCTTCCTCCCAGCATTCCCCCAAGTCTCCCGATAAACATGGTACTTCACTTGTGTAGGTAGGCCTAGTGCCAGCGACAGGAAATGCTCCAAAACACAAAGTGGACACATCAAATTTTCTCAAAGAAAACAGAGGTGTTTTTTTAAAAGTGCCTACCTGTCGATTTTGGCCTCTAGCTCAGCTGGCTCCTAGGGAAACCTACCAAACCTGTGCTTTGTTGAAAACTAGAGAACTAGGGGAATCCAAGACGGGGTGACTTGTGGGGCTCTCACCAGGTTCTGTTACCCAGAATCCTTTGCAAGCCTCAAAATTTGGCTAACAAAAACACATTTTCCTCACATTTCGGTGACAGAAAGCTCTGGAATCTGAGAGGAGCCACAAATTTCCTTCCTCCCAGCGTTCCCGCAAGACTTCCGATAAAAATCGTACTTCACTTGTGTAGGTAGGCCTAGTGCCAGCGACAGGTAATGCTCCAAAACACAAAGTGGACATATGATGTTTTCTCAAAGAAAACAGAGGTGTTTTTTGTAAAGTGCCTACCTGTCGATTTTGGCCTCTAGCTCAGCCGCCACCTAGGGAAACCTACCAAACCTGTGATTTTTTTAAAACTAGATACCTAGGGGAATCCAATATGGGGTGACTTTTGGGGCTCTCACCAGGTTATGTTACCCAGAATCCTTTGCAAACCTCAAAATGTGGCTAAAAAACCCCCACTTTTTCTCCAAATTTCAGTGACAGAAAGTTCTGGAATCTGAGAGGAGCCACAAATTTCCTTCCACCCAGCGCTCCCCCAAGTCTCCCGGTAAAAATGGTACCACACTTGGGTTTGTAGGCTTGGTGCCCGCGACAGGAAATGCCCCAAAACACAAAGTGAACACATCACATTTTCTCAATGAAAACAGAGGTGTTTTTTGCTAAATGTCTACCTGTGGATTTTGGCCTCTAGCTCAGCCGGCACCTAGGGAAACCTACCAAACATGTGCAGTTTTCATAACTAGAGGCCTAAGGGAATCCAAGATGGGGTGACTTGTGGGTTCTCACCAGGTTCTGTTACCCAGAATTCGTTGCAAACCTCAAAATTTGGCTAAAAAGCACCTTTTCCTCACATTTCGGTGACAGAAAGTTCTGGAATCTGAGAGGATCCACAAATGTCCTTCCTCCCAGCATTCCCCCAAGTCTCCCGATAAAAATGGTACTTCACTTGTGTAGGTAGGCCTAGTGCCAGCGACAGGAAATGCTCCAAAACACAAAGTGGACACATCAAATTTTCTCAAAGAAAACAGAGGTGTTTTTTTAAGAGTGCCTACCTGTCGATTTTGGCCTCTAGCTCAGCTGGCTCCTAGGGAAACCTACCAAACCTGTGCTTTGTTGAAAACTAGAGAACTAGGGGAATCCAAGACGGGGTGACTTGTGGGGCTCTCATCAGGTTCTGTTACCCAGAATCCTTTGCAAGCCTCAAAATTTGGCTAACAAAAACACATTTTCCTCACATTTCGGTGACAGAAAGCTCTGGAATCTGAGAGGAGCCACAAATTTCCTTCCTCCCAGCGTTCCCGCAAGACTTCCGATAAAAATCGTACTTCACTTGTGTAGGTAGGCGTAGTGCCAGCGACAGGTAATGCTCCAAAACACAAAGTGGACATATGACGTTTTCTCAAAGAAAACAGAGGTGTTTTTTGTAAAGTGCCTACCTGTCGATTTTGGCCTCTAGCTCAGCCGCCACCTAGGGAAACCTACCAAACCTGTGAATTTTTTTTAAACTAGATACCTAGGGGAATCCAATATGGGGTAACTTTTGGGTCTCTCACCAGGTTATGTTACCCAGAATCCTTTGCAAAACTCAAAATGTGGCTAAAAAAAACCCACTTTTTCTCCAAATTTCAGTGACAGAAAGTTCTGGAATCTGAGAGGAGCCACAAATTTCCTTCCACCCAGCGCTCCCCCAAGTCTCCCGGTAAAAATTGTACCACACTTGGGTTTGTAGGCTTGGTGCCCGCGACAGGAAATGCCCCAAAACACAAAGTGAACACATCACATTTTCTCAATGAAAACAGAGGTGTTTTTTGCTAAATGTCTACCTGTGGATTTTGGCCTCTAGGTCAGTCGGCACCTAGGGAAACCTACCAAACATGTGCAGTTTTCATAACTAGAGGCCTAAGGGAATCCAAGATGGGGTGACTTGTGGGGCTCTCACCAGGTTCTGTTACCCAGAATTCGTTGCAAACCTCAAAATTTGGCTAAAAAGCACCTTTTCCTCACATTTCGGTGACAGAAAGTTCTGGAATCTGAGAGGATCCACAAATGTCCTTCCTCCCAGCATTCCCCCAAGTCTCCTGATAAAAATGATACTTCACTTGTGTAGGTAGGCCTAGTGCCAGCGACAGGAAATGCTCCAAAACACAAAGTGGACACATCAAATTTTCTCAAAGAAAACAGAGGTGTTTTTTAAAAAGTGCCTACCTGTCGATTTTGGCCTCTAGCTCAGCTGGCTCCTAGGGAAACCTACCAAACCTGTGCTTTGTTGAAAACTAGAGAACTAGGGGAATCCAAGACGGGGTGACTTGTGGGGCTCTCACCAGATTCTGTTACCCAGAATCCTTTGCAAACCTCAAAATTTGGCTAAAAAAACCCCACTTTTTCTCCAAATTTCAGTGACAGAAAGTTCTGGAATCTGAGAGGAGCCACAAATTTCCTTCCACCCAGCGCTCCCCCAAGTCTCCCGGTAAAAATGGTACCACACTTGGGTTTGTAGGCTTGGTGCCCGCGACAGGAAATGCTCCAAAACACAAAGTGGACACATCAAATTTTCTCAAAGAAAACAGAGGTGTTTTTTAAAAAGTGCCTACCTGTCGATTTTGGCCTCTAGCTCAGCTGGCTCCTAGGGAAACCTACCAAACCTGTGCTTTGTTGAAAACTAGAGAACTAGGGGAATCCAAGACGGGGTGACTTGTGGGGCTCTCACCAGATTCTGTTACCCAGAATCCTTTGCAAACCTCAAAATTTGGCTAACAAAAACACATTTTCCTCACATTTCGGTGACAGAAAGCTCTGGAATCTGAGAGGAGCCACAAATTTCCTTCCTCCCAGCGTTCCCTCAAGACTTCCGATACAAATCGTACTTCACTTGTGTAGGTAGGCCTAGTGCCAGCGACAGGTAATGCTACAAAACATAAAGTGGACATATGACGTTTTCTCAAAGAAAACAGAGGTGTTTTTTGTAAAGTGCCTACCTGTCGATTTTGGCCTCTAGCTCAGCCGCCACCTAGGGAAACCTACCAAACCTGTGATTTTTTTAAAACTAGATACCTAGGGGAATCCAATATGGGGTGACTTTTGGGGCTCTCACCAGGTTATGTTACCCAGAATCCTTTGCAAACCTCAAAATGTGGCTAAAAAAAAAACACTTTTTCTTCACATTTCAGTGACAGAAAGTTCTGGAATCTGAGAGGAGCCACAAATGTCCTTCCACCAGGGCTCCCCCAAGTCTCCCGATAAAAATGGTACCACACTTGGGTTTGTAGGCTTGGTGCCCGCGACAGGAAATGCCCCAAAACACAAAGTGAACACATCACATTTTCTCAATGAAAACAGAGGTGTTTTTTTGCTAAATGTCTACCTGTGGATTTTGGCCTCTAGCTCAGCCGGCACCTAGGGAAACCTACCAAACATGTGCAGTTTTCATAACTAGAGGCCTAAGGGAATCCAAGATGGGGTGACTTGTGGGGCTCTCCCCAGGTTCTGTTACCCAGAATTCGTTGCAAACCTCAAAATTTGGCTAAAAAGCACCTTTTCCTCACATTTCGGTGACAGAAAGTTCTGGAATCTGAGAGGAGCCACAAATGTCCTTCCTCCCAGCATTCCCCCAAGTCTCCCGATAAAAATGGTACTTCACTTGTGTAGGTAGGCCTAGTGCCAGCGACAGGTAATGCTCCAAAACACAAAGTGGACATATGACGTTTTCTCAAAGAAAACAGAGGTGTTTTTTGTAAAGTGCCTACCTGTAGATTTTGGCCTCTAGCTCAGCCGCCACCTAGGGAAACCTACCAAACCTGTGATTTTTTTAAAACTAGATAGCTAGGGGAATCCAATATGGGGTGACATTTGGGACTCTCACCAGGTTATCTTACCCAGAATCCTTTGCAAACCTCAAAATGTGGCTAAAAAAAAAACACTTTTTCTTCACATTTCAGTGACAGAAAGTTCTGGAATCTGAGAGGAGCCACAAATGTCCTTCCACCCAGGGCTCCCCCAAGTCTCCCGATAAAAATGGTACCACACTTGGGTTTGTAGGCTTGGTGCCCGCGACAGGAATTGCCCCAAAACACAAAGTGAACACATCACATTTTCTCAATGAAAACAGAGGTGTTTTTTTGCTAAATGTCTACCTGTGGATTTTGGCCTCTAGCTCAGCCGGCACCTAGGGAAACCTACCAAACATGTGCAGTTTTCATAACTAGAGGCCTAAGGGAATCCAAGATGGGGTGACTTGTGGGGCTCTCACCAGGTTCTGTTACCCAGAATTCGTTGCAAACCTCAAAATTTGGCTAAAAAGCACCTTTTCCTCACATTTCGGTGACAGAAAGTTCTGGAATCTGAGAGGAGCCACAAATGTCCTTCCTCCCAGCATTCCCCCAAGTCTCCCGATAAAAATGGTACTTCACTTGTGTAGGTAGGCCTAGTGCCAGCGACATGAAATGCTCCAAAACACAAAGTGGACACATCAAATTTTCTCAAAGAAAACAGAGGTGTTTTTTTAAAAGTGCCTACCTGTCGATTTTGGCCTCTAGCTCAGCTGGCTCCTAGGGAAACCTACCAAACCTGTGCTTTGTTGAAAACTAGAGAACTAGGGGAATCCAAGACGGGGTGACTTGTGGGGCTCTCACCAGGTTCTGTTACCCAGAATCCTTTGCAAGCCTCAAAATTTGGCTAACAAAAACACATTTTCCTCACATTTCGGTGACAGAAAGCTCTGGAATCTGAGAGGAGCCACAAATTTCCTTCCTCCCAGCGTTCCCGCAAGACTTCCGATAAAAATCGTACTTCACTTGTGTAGGTAGGCCTAGTGCCAGCGACAGGTAATGCTCCAAAACACAAAGTGGACATATGACGTTTTCTCAAAGAAAACAGAGGTGTTTTTTGTAAAGTGCCTACCTGTCGATTTTGGCCTCTAGCTCAGCCGCCACCTAGGGAAACCTACCAAACCTGTGATTTTTTTAAAACTAGATACCTAGGGGAATCCAATATGGGGTGACTTTTGGGGCTCTCACCAGGTTATGTTACCCAGAATCCTTTGCAAACCTCAAAATGTGGCTAAAAAAACCCCACTTTTTCTCCAAATTTCAGTGACAAAAAGTTCTGGAAATTGAGAGGAGCCACAAATTTCCTTCCACCCAGCGCTCCCCCAAGTCTCCCGGTAAAAATGGTACCACACTTGGGTTTGTAGGCTTGGTGCCCGCGACAGGAAATGCCCCAAAACACAAAGTGAACACATCACATTTTCTCAATGAAAACAGAGGTGTTTTTTGCTAAATGTCTACCTGTGGATTTTGGCCTCTAGCTCAGCCGGCACCTAGGGAAACCTACCAAACATGTGCAGTTTTCATAACTAGAGGCCTAAGGGAATCCAAGATGGGGTGACTTGTGGGGCTCTCACCAGGTTCTGTTACCCAGAATTCGTTGCAAACCTCAAAATTTGGCTAAAAAGCACCTTTTCCTCACATTTCGGTGACAGAAAGTTCTGGAATCTGAGAGGATCCACAAATGTCCTTCCTCCCAGCACTCCCCCAAGTCTCCCGATAAAAATGGTACTTCACTTGTGTAGGTAGGCCTAGTGCCAGCGACAGGAAATGCTCCAAAACACAAAGTGGACACATCAAATTTTCTCAAAGAAAACAGAGGTGTTTTTTAAAAAGTGCCTACCTGTCGATTTTGGCCTCTAGCTCAGCTGGCTCCTAGGGAAACCTACCAAACCTGTGCTTTGTTGAAAACTAGAGAACTAGGGGAATCCAAGACGGGGTGACTTGTGGGGCTCTCACCAGGTTCTGTTACCCAGAATCCTTTGCAAGCCTCAAAATTTGGCTAACAAAAACACATTTTCCTCACATTTCGGTGACAGAAAGCTCTGGAATCTGAGAGGAGCCACAAATTTCCTTCCTCCCAGCGTTCCCGCAAGACTTCCGATAAAAATCGTACTTCACTTGTGTAGGTAGGCCTAGTGCCAGCGACAGGTAATGCTCCAAAACACAAAGTGGACATATGACGTTTTCTCGAAGAAAACAGAGGTGTTTTTTGTAAAGTGCCTACCTGTCGATTTTGGCCTCTAGCTCAGCCGCCACCTAGGGAAACCTACCAAACCTGTGATTTTTTTAAAACTAGATACCTAGGGGAATCCAATATAGGGTGACTTTTGGGGCTCTCACCAGGTTATGTTACCCAGAATCCTTTGCAAACCTCAAAATGTGGCTAAAAAAAAAACACTTTTCTTCACATTTCAGTGACAGAAAGTTCTGGAATCTGAGAGGAGCCACAAATGTCCTTCCACCCAGCGCTCCCCCAAGTCTCCCGATAAAAATGGTACCACACTTGGGTTTGTAGGCTTGGTGCCCGCGACAGGAAATGCCCCAAAACACAAAGTGAACACATCACATTTTCTCAATGAAAACAGAGGTGTTTTTTTGCTAAATGTCTACCTGTGGATTTTGGCCTCTAGCTCAGCCGGCACCTAGGGAAACCTACCAAACATGTGCAGTTTTCATAACTAGAGGCCTAAGGGAATCCAAGATGGGGTGACTTGTGGGGCTCTCACCAGGTTCTGTTACCCAGAATTCGTTGCAAACCTCAAAATTTGGCTAAAAAGCACCTTTTCCTCACATTTCGGTGACAGAAAGTTCTGGAATCTGAGAGGAGCCACAAATGTCCTTCCTCCTAGCATTCCCCCAAGTCTCCCGATAAACATGGTACTTCACTTGTGTAGATAGGCCTAGTGCCAGCGACAGGAAATGCTCCAAAACACAAAGTGGACACATCAAATTTTCTCAAAGAAAACAGAGGTGTTTTTGTAAAAGTGCCTACCTGTCGATTTTGGCCTCTAGCTCAGCTGGCTCCTAGGGAAACCTCCCAAACCTGTGCTTTGTTGAAAACTAGAGAACTAGGGGAATCCAAGACGGGGTGACTTGTGGGGCTCTCATCAGGTTCTGTTACCCAGAATCCTTTGCAAACCTCAAAATTTGGCTAACAAAAACACATTTTCCTCACATTTCGGTTACAGAAAGTTCTGGAATCTGAGAGGAGCCACAAATTTCCTTCCTCCCAGCGTTCCCTCAAGACTTCCGATACAAATCGTACTTCACTTGTGTAGGTAGGCCTAGTGCCAGCGACAGGTAATGCTCCAAAACACAAAGTGGACATATGACGTTTTCTCCAGGAAAACAGAGGTATTTTTTGTAAAGTGCCTACCTGTCGATTTTGGCCTCTAGCTCAGCTGGCTCCTAGGGAAACCTACCAAACCTGTGCTTTGTTGAAAACTAGAGAACTAGGGGAATCCAAGACGGGGTGACTTGTGGGGCTCTCACCAGATTCTGTTAGCCAGAATCCTTTGCAAACCTCAAACTTTGGCTAACAAAAACACATTTTCCTCACATTTCGGTGACAGAAAGCTCTGGAATCTGAGAGGAGCCACAAATTTCCTTCCTCCCAGCGTTCCCTTAAGACTTCCGATACAAATCGTACTTTACTTGTGTAGGTAGGCCTAGTGCCAGTGACAGGTAATGCTCCAAAACATAAAGTGGACATATGACGTTTTCTCAAAGAAAACAGAGGTGTTTTTTGTAAAGTGCCTACCTGTCGATTTTGGCCTCTAGCTCAGCCGCCACCTAGGGAAACCTACCAAACCTGTGATTTTTTTAAAACTAGATACCTAGGGGAATCCTATATGGGGTGACTTTTGGGGCTCTCACCAGGTTATGTTACCCAGAATCCTTTGCAAACCTCAAAATGTGGCTAAAAAAAAAACACTTTTCTTCACATTTCAGTGACAGAAAGTTCTGGAATCTGAGAGGAGCCACAAATGTCCTTCCACCCAGCGCTCCCCCAAGTCTCCCGATAAAAATGGTACCACACTTGGGTTTGTAGGCTTGGTGCCCGCGACAGGAAATGCCCCAAAACACAAAGTGAACACATCACATTTTCTCAATGAAAACAGAGGTGTTTTTTTGCTAAATGTCTACCTGTGGATTTTGGCCTCTAGCTCAGCCGGCACCAAGGGAAACCTACCAAACATGTGAAGTTTTCATAACTAGAGGCCTAAGGGAATCCAAGATGGGGTGACTTGTGGGGCTCTCACCAGGTTCTGTTACCCAGAATTCGTTGCAAAGCTCAAAATTTGTCTAAAAAGCACCTTTTCCTCACATTTCGGTGACAGAAAGTTCTGGAATCTGAGAGGAGCCACAAATGTCCTTCCTCCTAGCATTCCCCCAAGTCTCCCGATAAACATGGTACTTCACTTGTGTAGGTAGGCCTAGTGCCAGCGACAGGAAATGCTCCAAAACACAAAGTGGACCCATCAAATTTTCTCAAAGAAAACAGAGGTGTTTTTGTAAAAGTGCCTACCTGTCGATTTTGGCCTCTAGCTCAGCTGGCTCCTAGGGAAACCTCCCAAACCTGTGCTTTGTTGAAAACTAGAGAACTAGGGGAATCCAAGACGGGGTGACTTGTGGGGCTCTCATCAGGTTCTGTTACCCAGAATCCTTTGCAAGCCTCAAAATTTGGCTAACAAAAACATATTTTCCTCACATTTCGGTGACAGAAAGCTCTGGAATCTGAGAGGAGCCACAAATTTCCTTCCTCCCAGCGTTCCCGCAAGACTTCCGATAAAAATCGTACTTCACTTGTGTAGGTAGGCCTAGTGCCAGCGACAGGTAATGCTCCAAAACACAAAGTGGACATGTGACGTTTTCTCAAAGAAAACAGAGGTGTTTTTTGTAAAGTGCCTACCTGTCGATTTTGGCCTCTAGCTCAGCCGCCACCTAGGGAAACCTACCAAACCTGTGAATTTTTTTTAAACTAGATACCTAGGGGAATCCAATATGGGGTGACTTTTGGGGCTCTCACCAGGTTATGTTACCCAGAATCCTTCGCAAAACTCAAAATGTGGCTAAAAAAACCCACTTTTTCTCCAAATTTCAGTGACAGAAAGTTCTGGAATCTGAGAGGAGCCACAAATGTCCTTCCACCCAGCGCTCCCCCAAGTCTCCCGGTAAAAATTGGTCCCACACTTGGGTTTGTAGGCTTGGTGCCCGCGACAGGAAATGCCCCAAAACACAAAGTGAACACATCACATTTTCTCAATGAAAACAGAGGTGTTTTTTGCTAAATGTCTACCTGTGGATTTTGGCCTCTAGCTCAGCCGGCACCTAGGGAAACCTACCAAACATGTGCAGTTTTCATAACTAGAGGCCTAAGGGAATCCAAGATGGGGTGACTTGTGGGGCTCTCACCAGGTTCTGTTACCCAGAATTCGTTGCAAACCTCAAAATTTGGCTAACAAAAACACATTTTCCTCACATTTCGGTTACAGAAAGTTCTGGAATCTGAGAGGAGCCACAAATTTCCTTCCTCCCAGCGTTCCCTCAAGACTTCCGATACAAATCGTACTTCACTTGTGTAGGTAGGCCTAGTGCCAGCGACAGGTAATGCTCCAAAACACAAAGTGGACATATGACGTTTTCTCCAGGAAAACAGAGGTATTTTTTGTAAAGTGCCTACCTGTCGATTTTGGCCTCTAGCTCAGCTGGCTCCTAGGGAAACCTACCAAACCTGTGCTTTGTTGAAAACTAGAGAACTAGGGGAATCCAAGACGGGGTGACTTGTGGGGCTCTCACCAGATTCTGTTAGCCAGAATCCTTTGCAAACCTCAAACTTTGGCTAACAAAAACACATTTTCCTCACATTTCGGTGACAGAAAGCTCTGGAATCTGAGAGGAGCCACAAATTTCCTTCCTCCCAGCGTTCCCTTAAGACTTCCGATACAAATCGTACTTTACTTGTGTAGGTAGGCCTAGTGCCAGTGACAGGTAATGCTCCAAAACATAAAGTGGACATATGACGTTTTCTCAAAGAAAACAGAGGTGTTTTTTGTAAAGTGCCTACCTGTCGATTTTGGCCTCTAGCTCAGCCGCCACCTAGGGAAACCTACCAAACCTGTGATTTTTTTAAAACTAGATACCTAGGGGAATCCAATATGGGGTGACTTTTGGGGCTCTCACCAGGTTATGTTACCCAGAATCCTTTGCAAACCTCAAAATGTGGCTAAAAAAAAAACACTTTTCTTCACATTTCAGTGACAGAAAGTTCTGGAATCTGAGAGGAGCCACAAATGTCCTTCCACCCAGCGCTCCCCCAAGTCTCCCGATAAAAATGGTACCACACTTGGGTTTGTAGGCTTGGTGCCCGCGACAGGAAATGCCCCAAAACACAAAGTGAACACATCACATTTTCTCAATGAAAACAGAGGTGTTTTTTTGCTAAATGTCTACCTGTGGATTTTGGCCTCTAGCTCAGCCGGCACCTAGGGAAACCTACCAAACATGTGCAGTTTTCATAACTAGAGGCCTAAGGGAATCCAAGATGGGGTGACTTGTGGGGCTCTCACCAGGTTCTGTTACCCAGAATTCGTTGCAAACCTCAAAATTTGGCTAAAAAGCACCTTTTCCTCACATTTCGGTGACAGAAAGTTCTGGAATCTGAGAGGAGCCACAAATGTCCTTCCTCCTAGCATTCCCCCAAGTCTCCCGATAAAAATGGTACCACACTTGGGTTTGTAGGCTTGGTGCCCGCGACAGGAAATGCCCCAAAACACAAAGTGAACACATCACATTTTCTCAATGAAAACAGAGGTGTTTTTTTGCTAAATGTCTACCTGTGGATTTTGGCCTCTAGCTCAGCCGGCACCTAGGGAAACCTACCAAACATGTGAAGTTTTCATAACTAGAGGCCTAAGGGAATCCAAGATGGGGTGACTTGTGGGGCTCTCACCAGGTTCTGTTACCCAGAATTCGTTGCAAACCTCAAAATTTGGCTAAAAAGCACCTTTTCCTCACATTTCGGTGACAGAAAGTTCTGGAATCTGAGAGGAGCCACAAATGTCCTTCCTCCTAGCATTCCCCCAAGTCTCCCGATAAACATGGTACTTCACTTGTGTAGGTAGGCCTAGTGCCAGCGACAGGAAATGCTCCAAAACACAAAGTGGACACATCAAATTTTCTCAAAGAAAACAGAGGTGTTTTTGTAAAAGTGCCTACCTGTCGATTTTGGCCTCTAGCTCAGCTGGCTCCTAGGGAAACCTCCCAAACCTGTGCTTTGTTGAAAACTAGAGAACTAGGGGAATCCAAGACGGAGTGAATTGTGGGGCTCTCATCAGGTTCTGTTACCCAGAATCCTTTGCAAGCCTCAAAATTTGGCTAACAAAAACATATTTTCCTCACATTTCGGTGACAGAAAGCTCTGGAATCTGAGAGGAGCCACAAATTTCCTTCCTCCCAGCGTTCCCGCAAGACTTCCGATAAAAATCGTACTTCACTTGTGTAGGTAGGCCTAGTGCCAGCGACAGGTAATGCTCCAAAACACAAAGTGGACATATGACGTTTTCTCAAAGAAAACAGAGGTGTTTTTTGTAAAGTGCCTACCTGTCGATTTTGGCCTCTAGCTCAGCCGCCACCTAGGGAAACCTACCAAACCTGTGAATTTTTTTTAAACTAGATACCTAGGGGAATCCAATATGGGGTGACTTTTGGGGCTCTCACCAGGTTATGTTACCCAGAATCCTTCGCAAAACTCAAAATGTGGCTAAAAAAACCCACTTTTTCTCCAAATTTCAGTGACAGAAAGTTCTGGAATCTGAGAGGAGCCACAAATTTCCTTCCACCCAGCGCTCCCCCAAGTCTCCCGGTAAAAATGGTCCCACACTTGGGTTTGTAGGCTTGGTGCCCGCGACAGGAAATGCCCCAAAACACAAAGTGAACACATCACATTTTCTCAATGAAAACAGAGGTGTTTTTTGCTAAATGTCTACCTGTGGATTTTGGCCTCTAGCTCAGCCGGCACCTAGGGAAACCTACCAAACATGTGCAGTTTTCATAACTAGAGGCCTAAGGGAATCCAAGATGGGGTGACTTGTGGGGCTCTCACCAGGTTCTGTTACCCAGAATTCGTTGCAAACCTCAAAATTTGGCTAAAAAGCACCTTTTCCTCACATTTCGGTGACAGAAAGTTCTGGAATCTGAGAGGATCCACAAATGTCCTTCCTCCCAGCATTCCCCCAAGTCTCCTGATAAAAATGGTACTTCACTTGTGTAGGTAGGCCTAGTGCCAGCGACAGGAAATGCTCCAAAACACAAAGTGGACACATCAAATTTTCTCAAAGAAAACAGAGGTGTTTTTTTAAAAGTGCCTACCTGTCGATTTTGGCCTCTAGCTCAGCTGGCTCCTAGGGAAACCTACCAAACCTGTGCTTTGTTGAAAACTAGAGAACTAGGGGAATCCAAGACGGGGTGACTTGTGGGGCTCTCACCAGATTCTATTACCCAGAATCCTTTGCAAACCTCAAAATTTGGCTAACAAAAACACATTTTCCTCACATTTCGGTTACAGAAAGTTCTGGAATCTGAGAGGAGCCACAAATTTCCTTCCTCCCAGCGTTCCCTCAAGACTTCCGATACAAATCGTACTTCACTTGTGTAGGTAGGCCTAGTGCCAGCGACAGGTAATGCTCCAAAACACAAAGTGGACATATGACGTTTTCTCAAAGAAAACAGAGGTATTTTTTGTAAAGTGCCTACCTGTCGATTTTGGCCTCTAGCTCAGCCGCCACCTAGGGAAACCTACCAAACCTGTGATTTTTTTAAAACTAGATACCTAGGGGAATCCAATATGGGGTGACTTTTGGGGCTCTCACCAGGTTAGGTTACCCAGAATCCTTTGCAAACCTCAAAATGTGGCTAAAAAAAAAACACTTTTTCTTCACATTTCAGTGACAGAAAGTTCTGGAATCTGAGAGGAGCCACAAATGTCCTTCCACCAGGGCTCCCCCAAGTCTCCCGATAAAAATGGTACCACACTTGGGTTTGTAGGCTTGGTGCCCGCGACAGGAAATGCCCCAAAACACAAAGTGAACACATCACATTTTCTCAATGAAAACAGAGGTGTTTTTTTGCTAAATGTCTACCTGTGGATTTTGGCCTCTAGCTCAGCCGGCACCTAGGGAAACCGACCAAACATGTGCAGTTTTCATAACTAGAGGCCTAAGGGAATCCAAGATGGGGTGACTTGTGGGGCTCTCACCAGGTTCTGTTTCCCAGAATTCGTTGCAAACCTCAAAATTTGGCTAAAAAGCACCTTTTCCTCACATTTCGGTGACAGAAAGTTCTGGAATCTGAGAGGAGCCACAAATGTCCGTCCTCCCAGCATTCCCCCAAGTCTCCCGATAAAAATGGTACTTCACTTGTATAGGTAGGCCTAGTAACAGCGACAGGTAATGCTCCAAAACACAAAGTGGACATATGACGTTTTCTCAAAGAAAACAGAGGTGTTTTTTGTAAAGTGCCTACCTGTCGATTTTGGCCTCTAGCTCAGCCGCCACCTAGGGAAACCTACCAAACCTGTGATTTTTTTAAAAGTAGATACCTAGGGGAATCCAATATGGGGTGACTTTTGGGGCTCTCACCAGGTTATGTTACCGAGAATCCTTTGCAAACCTCAAAATGTGGCTAAAAAAAAAACACTTTTTCTTCACATTTCAGTGACAGAAAGTTCTGGAATCTGAGACGAGCCACAAATGTCCTTCCACCAGGGCTCTCCCAAGTCTCCCGATAAAAATGGTACCACACTTGGGTTTGTAGGCTTGGTGCCCGCGACAGGAAATGCCCCAAAACACAAAGTGAACACATCACATTTTCTCAATGAAAACAGAGGTGTTTTTTTGCTAAATGTCTACCTGTCGATTTTGGCCTCTAGCTCAGCTGGCTCCTAGGGAAACCTCCCAAACCTGTGCTTTGTTGAAAACTAGAGAACTAGGGGAATCCAAGACGGGGTGACTTGTGGGGCTCTCATCAGGTTCTGTTACCCAGAATCCTTTGCAAGCCTCAAAATTTGGCTAACAAAAACACATTTTCCTCACATTTCGGTGACAGAAAGCTCTGGAATCTGAGAGGAGCCACAAATTTCCTTCCTCCCAGCGTTCCCGCAAGACTTCCGATAAAAATCGTACTTCACTTGTGTAGGTAGGCCTAGTGCCAGCGACAGGTAATGCTCCAAAACACAAAGTGGACATATGACGTTTTCTCAAAGAAAACAGAGGTGTTTTTTGTAAAGTGCCTACCTGTCGATTTTGGCCTCTAGTTCAGCCGCCACCTAGGGAAACCTACCAAACCTGTGAATTTTTTTTAAACTAGATACCTAGGGGAATCCAATATGGGGTGACTTTTGGGGCTCTCACCAGGTTATGTTACCCAGAATCCTTTGCAAAACTCAAAATGTGGCTAAAAAAACCCACTTTTTCTCCAAATTTCAGTGACAGAAAGTTCTGGAATCTGAGAGGAGCCACAAATTTCCTTCCATCCAGCGCTCCCCCAAGTCTCCCGGTAAAAATGGTCCCACACTTGGGTTTGTAGGCTTGGTGCCCGCGACAGGAAATGCCCCAAAACACAAAGTGAACACATCACATTTTCTGAATGAAAACAGAGGTGTTTTTTGCTAAATGTCTACCTGTGGATTTTGGCCTCTAGCTCAGCCGGCACCTAGGGAAACCTACCAAACATGTGCAGTTTTCATAACTAGAGGCCTAAGGGAATCCAAGATGGGGTGACTTGTGGGGCTCTCACCAGGTTCTGTTACCCAGAATTCGTTGCAAACCTCAAAATTTGGCTAAAAAGCACCTTTTCCTCACATTTCGGTGACAGAAAGTTCTGGAATCTGAGAGGATCCACAAATGTCCTTCCTCCCAGCATTCCCCCAAGTCTCCTGATAAAAATGGTACTTCACTTGCGTAGGTAGGCCTAGTGCCAGCGACAGGAAATGCTCCAAAACACAAAGTGGACACATCAAATTTTCTCAAAGAAAACAGAGGTGTTTTTTTAAAAGTGCCTACCTGTCGATTTCGGCCTCTAGCTCAGCTGGCTCCTAGGGAAACCTACCAAACCTATGCTTTGTTGAAAACTGGAGAACTAGGGGAATCCAAGACGGGGTGACTTGTGGGGCTCTCACCAGATTCTGTTACCCAGAATCCTTTGCAAACCTCAAAATTTGGCTAACAAAAACACATTTTCCTCACATTTCGGTTACAGAAAGTTCTGGAATCTGAGAGGAGCCACAAATTTCCTTCCTCCCAGCGTTCCCTCAAGACTTCCGATACAAATCGTACTTCACTTGTGTAGGTAGGCCTAGTGCCAGCGACAGGTAATGCTCCAAAACACAAAGTGGACACATGACGTTTTCTCAAAGAAAACAGAGGTATTTTTTGTAAAGTGCCTACCTGTCGATTTTGGCCTCTAGCTCAGCTGGCTCCTAGGGAAACCTACCAAACCTGTGCTTTGTTGAAAACTAGAGAACTAGGGGAATCCAAGACGGGGTGACTTGTGGGGCTCTCACCAGATTCTGTTAGCCAGAATCCTTTGCAAACCTCAAAATTTGGCTAACAAAAACACATTTTCCTCACATTTCGGTGACAGAAAGCTCTGGGATCTGAGAGGAGCCACAAATTTCCTTCCTCCCAGCGTTCCCTCAAGACTTCCGATACAAATCGTACTTCACTTGTGTAGGTAGGCCTAGTGCCAGCGACAGGTAATGCTCCAAAACACAAAGTGGACATATGACGTTTTCTCCAGGAAAACAGAGGTATTTTTTGTAAAGTGCCTACCTGTCGATTTTGGCCTCTAGCTCAGCTGGCTCCTAGGGAAACCTACCAAACCTGTGCTTTGTTGAAAACTAGAGAACTAGGGGAATCCAAGACGGGGTGACTTCTGGGGCTCTCACCAGATTCTGTTAGCCAGAATCCTTTGCAAACCTCAAACTTTGGCTAACAAAAACACATTTTCCTCACATTTCGGTGACAGAAAGCTCTGGAATCTGAGAGGAGCCACAAATTTCCTTCCTCCCAGCGTTCCCTTAAGACTTCCGATACAAATCGTACTTTACTTGTGTAGGTAGGCCTAGTGCCAGTGACAGGTAATGCTCCAAAACATAAAGTGGACATAGGACGTTTTCTCAAAGAAAACAGAGGTGTTTTTTGTAAAGTGCCTACCTGTCGATTTTGGCCTCTAGCTCAGCCGCCACCTAGGGAAACCTACCAAACCTGTGATTTTTTTAAAACTAGATACCTAGGGGAATCCAATATGGGGTGACTTTTGGGGCTCTCACCAGGTTATGTTACCCAGAATCCTTTGCAAACCTCAAAATGTGGCTAAAAAAAAAACACTTTTCTTCACATTTCAGTGACAGAAAGTTCTGGAATCTGAGAGGAGCCACAAATGTCCTTCCACCCAGCGCTCCCCCAAGTCTCCCGATAAAAATGGTACCACACTTGGGTTTGTAGGCTTGGTGCCCGCGACAGGAAATGCCCCAAAACACAAAGTGAACACATCACATTTTCTCAATGAAAACAGAGGTGTTTTTTTGCTAAATGTCTACCTGTGGATTTTGGCCTCTAGCTCAGCCGGCACCTAGGGAAACCTACCAAACATGTGAAGTTTTCATAACTAGAGGCCTAAGGGAATCCAAGATGGGGTGACTTGTGGGGCTCTCACCAGGTTCTGTTACCCAGAATTCGTTGCAAACCTCAAAATTTGGCTAAAAAGCACCTTTTCCTCACATTTCGGTGACAGAAAGTTCTGGAATCTGAGAGGAGCCACAAATGTCCTTCCTCCTAGCATTCCCCCAAGTCTCCCGATAAACATGGTACTTCACTTGTGTAGGTAGGCCTAGTGCCAGCGACAGGAAATGCTCCAAAACACAAAGTGGACACATCAAATTTTCTCAAAGAAAACAGAGGTGTTTTTGTAAAAGTGCCTACCTGTCGATTTTGGTCTCTAGCTCAGCTGGCTCCTAGGGAAACCTCCCAAACCTGTGCTTTGTTGAAAACTAGAGAACTAGGGGAATCCAAGACGGGGTGACTTGTGGGGCTCTCATCAGGTTCTGTTACCCAGAATCCTTTGCAAGCCTCAAAATTTGGCTAACAAAAACATATTTTCCTCACATTTCGGTGACAGAAAGCTCTGGAATCTGAGAGGAGCCACAAATTTCCTTCCTCCCAGCGTTCCCGCAAGACTTCCGATAAAAATCGTACTTCACTTGTGTAGGTAGGCCTAGTGCCAGCGACAGGTAATGCTCCAAAACACAAAGTGGACATATGACGTTTTCTCAAAGAAAACAGAGGTGTTTTTTGTAAAGTGCCTACCTGTCGATTTTGGCCTCTAGCTCAGCCGCCACCTAGGGAAACCTACCAAACCTGTGAATTTTTTTTAAACTAGATACCTAGGGGAATCCAATATGGGGTGACTTCTGGGGCTCTCACCAGGTTATGTTACCCAGAATCCTTCGCAAAACTCAAAATGTGGCTAAAAAAACCCACTTTTTCTCCAAATTTCAGTGACAGAAAGTTCTGGAATCTGAGAGGAGCCACAAATTTCCTTCCACCCAGCGCTCCCCCAAGTCTCCCGGTAAAAATGGTCCCACACTTGGGTTTGTAGGCTTGGTGCCCGCGACAGGAAATGCCCCAAAACACAAAGTGAACACATCACATTTTCTCAATGAAAACAGAGGTGTTTTTTGCTAAATGTCTACCTGTGGATTTTGGCCTCTAGCTCAGCCGGCACCTAGGGAAACCTACCAAACATGTGCAGTTTTCATAACTAGAGGCCTAAGGGAATCCAAGATGGGGTGACTTGTGGGGCTCTCACCAGGTTCTGTTACCCAGAATTCGTTGCAAACCTCAAAATTTGGCTAAAAAGCACCTTTTCCTCACATTTCGGTGACAGAAAGTTCTGGAATCTGAGAGGATCCACAAATGTCCTTCCTCCCAGCATTCCCCCAAGTCTCCTGATAAAAATGGTACTTCACTTGTGTAGGTAGGCCTAGTGCCAGCGACAGGAAATGCTCCAAAACACAAAGTGGACACATCAAATTTTCTCAAAGAAAACAGAGGTGTTTTTTTAAAAGTGCCTACCTGTCGATTTTGGCCTCTAGCTCAGCTGGCTCCTAGGGAAACCTACCAAACCTGTGCTTTGTTGAAAACTAGAGAACTAGGGGAATCCAAGACGGGGTGACTTGTGGGGCTCTCACCAGATTCTGTTACCCAGAATCCTTTGCAAACCTCAAAATTTGGCTAACAAAAACACATTTTCCTCACATTTCGGTTACAGAAAGTTCTGGAATCTGAGAGGAGCCACAAATTTCCTTCCTCCCAGCGTTCCCTCAAGACTTCCGATACAAATCGTACTTCACTTGTGTAGGTAGGCCTAGTGCCAGCGACAGGTAATGCTCCAAAACACAAAGTGGACATATGACGTTTTCTCAAAGAAAACAGAGGTATTTTTTGTAAAGTGCCTACCTGTCGATTTTGGCCTCTAGCTCAGCCGCCACCTAGGGAAACCTACCAAACCTGTGATTTTTTTAAAACTAGATACCTAGGGGAATCCAATATGGGGTGACTTTTGGGGCTCTCACCAGGTTAGGTTACCCAGAATCCTTTGCAAACCTCAAAATGTGGCTAAAAAAAAAACACTTTTTCTTCACATTTCAGTGACAGAAAGTTCTGGAATCTGAGAGGAGCCACAAATGTCCTTCCACCAGGGCTCCCCCAAGTCTCCCGATAAAAATGGTACCACACTTGGGTTTGTAGGCTTGGTGCCCGCGACAGGAAATGCCCCAAAACACAAAGTGAACACATCACATTTTCTCAATGAAAACAGAGGTGTTTTTTTGCTAAATGTCTACCTGTGGATTTTGGCCTCTAGCTCAGCCGGCACCTAGGGAAACCGACCAAACATGTGCAGTTTTCATAACTAGAGGCCTAAGGGAATCCAAGATGGGGTGACTTGTGGGGCTCTCACCAGGTTCTGTTACCCAGAATTCGTTGCAAACCTCAAAATTTGGCTAAAAAGCACCTTTTCCTCACATTTCGGTGACAGAAAGTTCTGGAATCTGAGAGGAGCCACAAATGTCCGTCCTCCCAGCATTCCCCCAAGTCTCCCGATAAAAATGGTACTTCACTTGTATAGGTAGGCCTAGTGCCAGCGACAGGTAATGCTCCAAAACACAAAGTGGACATATGACGTTTTCTCAAAGAAAACAGAGGTGTTTTTTGTAAAGTGCCTACCTGTCGATTTTGGCATCTAGCTCAGCCGCCACCTAGGGAAACCTACCAAACCTGTGATTTTTTTAAAAGTAGATACCTAGGGGAATCCAATATAGGGTGACTTTTGGGGCTCTCACCAGGTTATGTTACCGAGAATCCTTTGCAAACCTCAAAATGTGGCAAAAAAAAAACACTTTTTCTTCACATTTCAGTGACAGAAAGTTCTGGAATCTGAGACGAGCCACAAATGTCCTTCCACCAGGGCTCCCCCAAGTCTCCCGATAAAAATGGTACCACACTTGGGTTTGTAGGCTTGGTGCCCGCGACAGGAAATGCCCCAAAACACAAAGTGAACACATCACATTTTCTCAATGAAAACAGAGGTGTTTTTTTGCTAAATGTCTACCTGTCGATTTTGGCCTCTAGCTCAGCTGGCTTCTAGGGAAACCTCCCAAACCTGTGCTTTGTTGAAAACTAGAGAACTAGGGGAATCCAAGACGGGGTGACTTGTGGGGCTCTCATCAGGTTCTGTTACCCAGAATCCTTTGCAAGCTTCAAAATTTGGCTAACAAAAACACATTTTCCTCACATTTCGGTGACAGAAAGCTCTGGAATCTGAGAGGAGCCACAAATTTCCTTCCTCCCAGCGTTCCCGCAAGACTTCCGATAAAAATCGTACTTCACTTGTGTAGGTAGGCCTAGTGCCAGCGACAGGTAATGCTCCAAAACACAAAGTGGACATATGACGTTTTCTCAAAGAAAACAGAGGTGTTTTTTGTAAAGTGCCTACCTGTCGATTTTGGCCTCTAGTTCAGCCGCCACCTAGGGAAACCTACCAAACCTGTGAATTTTTTTTAAACTAGATACCTAGGGGAATCCAATATGGGGTGACTTTTGGGGCTCTCACCAGGTTATGTTACCCAGAATCCTTTGCAAAACTCAAAATGTGGCTAAAAAAACCCACTTTTTCTCCAAATTTCAGTGACAGAAAGTTCTGGAATCTGAGAGGAGCCACAAATTTCCTTCCATCCAGCGCTCCCCCAAGTCTCCCGGTAAAAATGGTCCCACACTTGGGTTTGTAGGCTTGGTGCCCGCGACAGGAAATGCCCCAAAACACAAAGTGAACACATCACATTTTCTGAATGAAAACAGAGGTGTTTTTTGCTAAATGTCTACCTGTGGATTTTGGCCTCTAGCTCAGCCGGCATCTAGGGAAACCTACCAAACATGTGCAGTTTTCATAACTAGAGGCCTAAGGGAATCCAAGATGGGGTGACTTGTGGGGCTCTCACCAGGTTCTGTTACCCAGAATTCGTTGCAAACCTCAAAATTTGGCTAAAAAGCACCTTTTCCTCACATTTCGGTGACAGAAAGTTCTGGAATCTGAGAGGATCCACAAATGTCCTTCCTCCCAGCATTCCCCCAAGTCTCCTGATAAAAATGGTACTTCACTTGCGTAGGTAGGCCTAGTGCCAGCGACAGGAAATGCTCCAAAACACAAAGTGGACACATCAAATTTTCTCAAAGAAAACAGAGGTGTTTTTTTAAAAGTGCCTACCTGTCGATTTTGGCCTCTAGCTCAGCTGGCTCCAAGGGAAACCTACCAAACCTGTGCTTTGTTGAAAACTAGAGAACTAGGGGAATCCAAGACGGGGTGACTTGTGGGGCTTTCACCAGATTCTGTTACCCAGAATCCTTTGCAAACCTCAAAATTTGGCTAACAAAAACACATTTTCCTCACATTTCGGTTACAGAAAGTTCTGGAATCTGAGAGGAGCCACAAATTTCCTTCCTCCCAGCGTTCCCTCAAGACTTCCGATACAAATCGTACTTCACTTGTGTAGGTAGGCCTAGTGCCAGCGACAGGTAATGCTCCAAAACACAAAGTGGCCACATGACGTTTTCTCAAAGAAAACAGAGGTATTTTTTGTAAAGTGCCTACCTGTCGATTTTGGCCTCTAGCTCAGCTGGCTCCCAGGGAAACCTACCAAACCTGTGCTTTGTTGAAAACTAGAGAACTAGGGGAATCCAAGACGGGGTGACTTGTGGGGCTCTCACCAGATTCTGTTAGCCAGAATCCTTTGCAAACCTCAAAATTTGGCTAACAAAAACACATTTTCCTCACATTTCGGTGACAGAAAGCTCTGGGATCTGAGAGGAGCCACAAATTTCCTTCCTCCCAGCGTTCCCTCAAGACTTCCGATACAAATCGTACTTCACTTGTGTAGGTAGGCCTAGTGCCAGTGACAGGTAATGCTCCAAAACATAAAGTGGACATATGACGTTTTCTCAAAGAAAACAGAGGTGTTTTTTGTAAAGTGCCTACCTGTCGATTTTGGCCTCTAGCTCAGCCGCCACCTAGGGAAACCTACCAAACCTGTGATTTTTTTTAAACTAGATACCTAGGGGAATCCAATATGGGGTGACTTTTGGGGCTCTCACCAGGTTATGTTACCCAGAATCCTTTGCAAACCTCAAAATGTGGCTAAAAAAAAAACACTTTTCTTCACATTTCAGTGACAGAAAGTTCTGGAATCTGAGAGGAGCCACAAATGTCCTTCCACCCAGCGCTCCCCCAAGTCTCCTGATAAAAATGGTACCACACTTGGGTTTGTAGGCTTGGTGCCCGCGACAGGAAATGCCCCAAAACACAAAGTGAACACATCACATTTTCTCAATGAAAACAGAGGTGTTTTTTGCTAAATGTCTACCTGTGGATTTTGGCCTCTAGCTCAGCCGGCACCTAGGGAAACCTACCAAACATGTGCAGTTTTCATAACTAGAGGCCTAAGGGAATCCAAGATGGGGTGACTTGTGGGGCTCTCACCAGGTTCTGTTACCCAGAATTCGTTGCAAACCTAAAAATTTGGCTAAAAAGCACCTTTTCCTCACATTTCGGTGACAGAAAGTTCTGGAATCTGAGAGGATCCACAAATGTCCTTCCTCCCAGCATTCCCCCAAGTCTCCTGATAAAAATGGTACTTCACTTGTGTAGGTAGGCCTAGTGCCAGCGACAGGAAATGCCCCAAAACACAAAGTGGACACATCAAATTTTCTCAAAGAAAACAGAGGTGTTTTTTTAAAAGTGCCTACCTGTCGATTTTGGCCTCTAGCTCAGCTGGCTCCTAGGGAAACCTACCAAACCTGTGCTTTGTTGAAAACTAGAGAACTAGGGGAATCCAAGATGGGGTGACTTGTGGGGCTCTCACCAGATTCTGTTACCCAGAATCCTTTGCAAACCTCAAAATTTGGCTAACAAAAACACATTTTCCTCACATTTCGGTTACAGAAAGTTCTGGAATCTGAGAGGAGCCACAAATTTCCTTCCTCCCAGCGTTCCCTCAAGACTTCCGATACAAATCGTACTTCACTTGTGTAGGTAGGCCTAGTGCCAGCGACAGGTAATGCTCCAAAACACAAAGTGGACATATGACGTTTTCTCAAAGAAAACAGAGGTATTTTTTGTAAAGTGCCTACCTGTCGATTTTGGCCTCTAGCTCAGCCGCCACCTAGGGAAACCTACCAAACCTGTGATTTTTTTTAAACTAGATACCTAGGGGAATCCAATATGGGGTGACTTTTGGGGCTCTCATCAGGTTATGTTACCCAGAATCCTTTGCAAACCTCAAAATGTGGCTAAAAAAAAAACACTTTTTCTTCACATTTCAGTGACAGAAAGTTCTGGAATCTGAGAGGAGCCACAAATGTCCTTCCACCAGGGCTCCCCCAAGTCTCCCGATAAAAATGGTACCACACTTGGGTTTGTAGGCTTGGTGCCCGCGACAGGAAATGCCCCAAAACACAAAGTGAACACATCACATTTTCTCAATGAAAACAGAGGTGTTTTTTTGCTAAATGTCTACCTGTGGATTTTGGCCTCTAGCTCAGCCGGCACCTAGGGAAACCTACCAAACATGTGCAGTTTTCATAACTAGAGGCCTAAGGGAATCCAAGATGGGGTGACTTGTGGGGCTCTCACCAGGTTCTGTTACCCAGATTTCGTTGCAAACCTCAAAATTTGGCTAAAAAGCACCTTTTCCTCACATTTCGGTGACAGAAAGTTCTGGAATCTGAGAGGAGCCACAAATGTCCTTCCTCCCAGCATTCCCCCAAGTCTCCCGATAAAAATGGTACTTCACTTGTGTAGGTAGGCCTAGTGCCAGCGACAGGTAATGCTCCAAAACACAAAGTGGACATATGACGTTTTCTCAAAGAAAACAGAGGTGTTTTTTGTAAAGTGCCTACCTGTCGATTTTGGCCTCTAGCTCAGCCGCCACCTAGGGAAACCTACCAAACCTGTGATTTTTTTAAAACTAGATACCTAGGGGAATCCAATATGGGGTGACTTTTGGGGCTCTCACCAGGTTAAGTTACCCAGAATCCTTTGCAAACCTCAAAATGTGGCTAAAAAAAACCCACTTTTTCTAAAAATTTCAGTGACATTAAGTTCTTGAAATTGAGAGGAGCCACAAATTTCCTTCCACCCAGCATTCCCCAAAGTCTCCCGGTAAAAATGGTACCACACTTGGGTTTGTAGGCTTGGTGCCCGCGACAGGAAATGCCCCAAAACACAAAGTGAACACATCACATTTTCTCAATGAAAACAGAGGTGTTTTTTGCTAAATGTCTACCTGTGGATTTTGGCCTCTAGCTCAGCCGGCACCTAGGGAAACCTACCAAACATGTGCAGTTTTCATAACTAGAGGCCTAAGGGAATCCAAGATGGGGTGACTTGTGGGGCACTCACCAGGTTCTGTTACCCAGAATTCGTTGCAAACCTCAAAATTTGGCTAAAAAGCACCTTTTCCTCACATTTCGGTGACAGAAAGTTCTGGAATCTGAGACGATCCACAAATGTCCTTCCTCCCACCATTCCCCCAAGTCTCCCGATAAAAATGGTACTTCACTTGTGTAGGTAGGCCTAGTGCCAGCGACAGGAAATGCTCCAAAACACAAAGTGGACACATCAAATTTTCTCAAAGAAAACAGAGGTGTTTTTTAAAAAGTGCCTAACTGTCGATTTTGGCCTCTAGCTCAGCTGGCTCCTAGGGAAACCTACCAAACCTGTGCTTTGTTGAAAACTAGAGAACTAGGGGAATCCAAGACGGGGTGACTTGTGGGGCTCTCACCAGATTCTGTTACCCAGAATCCTTTGCAAACCTCAAAATTTGGCTAACAAAAACACATTTTCCTCACATTTCGGTGACAGAAAGCTCTGGAATCTGAGAGGAGCCACAAATTTCCTTCCTCCCAGCGTTCCCTCAAGACTTCCGATACAAATCGTACTTCACTTGAGTAGGTAGGCCTAGTGCCAGCGACAGGTAATGCTCCAAAACACAAAGTGGACATATGACGTTTTCTCAAAGAAAACAGAGGTGTTTTTTGTAAAGTGCCTACCTGTCGATTTTGGCCTCTAGCTCAGCCGCCACCTAGGGAAACCTACCAAACCTGTGATTTTTTTAAAACTAGATACCTAGGGGAATCCAATATGGGGTGACTTTTGGATCTCTCACCAGGTTATGTTACCCAGAATCCTTTGCAAACCTCAAAATGTGGCTAAAAAAAAAACACTTTTTCTCCAAATTTCAGTGACAGAAAGTTCTGGAATCTGAGAGGAGCCACAAATTTCCTTCCACCCAGCGCTCCCCCAAGTCTCCCGGTAAAAATGGTACCACACTTGGGTTTGTAGGCTTGGTGCCCGCGACAGGAAATGCCCCAAAACACAAAGTGAACACATCACATTTTCTCAATGAAAACAGAGGTGTTTTTTGCTAATTGTCTACCTGTGGATTTTGGCCTCTAGCTCAGCCGGCACCTAGGGAAACCTACCAAACATGTGCTGTTTTCATAACTAGAGGCCTAAGGGAATCCAAGATGGGGTGACTTGTGGGGCTCTCACCAGGTTCTGTTACCCAGAATTCGTTGCAAACCTCAAAATTTGGCTAAAAAGCACCTTTTCCTCACATTTCGGTGACAGAAAGTTCTGGAATCTGAGAGGAGCCACAAATGTCCTTCCTCCCAGCATTCCCCCAAGTCTCCCGATAAACATGGTACTTCACTTGTGTAGGTAGGCCTAGTGCCAGAGACAGGAAATGCTCCAAAACACAAAGTGGACACATCAAATTTTCTCAAAGAAAACAGAGGTGTTTTTTTAAAAGTGCCTACCTGTCGATTTTGGCCACTAGCTCAGCTGGCTCCTAGGGAAACCTACCAAACCTGTGCTTTGTTGAAAACTAGAGAACTAGGGGAATCCAAGACGGGGTGACTTGTGGGGCTCTCACCAGATTCTGTTACCCAGAATCCTTTGCAAACCTCAAAATTTGGCTAACAAAAACACATTTTCCTCACATTTCGGTGACAGAAAGCTCTGGAATCTGAGAGGAGCCACAAATTTCCTTCCTCCCAGCGTTCCCTCAAGACTTCCGATACAAATCGTACTTCACTTGTGTAGGTAGGCCTAGTGCCAGCGACAGGTAATGCTCCAAAACATAAAGTGGACATATGACGTTTTCTCAAAGAAAACAGAGGTGTTTTTTGTAAAGTGCCTACCTGTCGATTTTGGACTCTAGCTCAGCCGCCACCAAGGGAAACCTACCAAACCTGTGATTTTTTTTAAACTAGATACCTAGGGGAATCCAATATGGGGTGACTTTTGGGGCTCTCACCAGGTTATGTTACCCAGAATCCTTTGCAAACCTCAAAATGTGGCTAAAAAAAAAACACTTTTTCTTCACATTTCAGTGACAGAAAGTTCTGGAATCTGAGAGGAGCCACAAATGTCCTTCCACCCAGCGCTCCCCCAAGTCTCCCGATAAAAATGGTACCACACTTGGGTTTGTAGGCTTGGTGCCCGCGACAGGAAATGCCCCAAAACACAAAGTGAACACATCACATTTTCTCAATGAAAAGAGAGGTGTTTTTTTGCTAAATGTCTACCTGTGGATTTTGGCCTCTAGCTCAGCCGGCACCTAGGGAAACCTACCAAACATGTGCAGTTTTCATAACTAGAGGCCTAAGGGAATCCAAGATGGTGTGACTTGTGGGGCTCTCACCAGGTTCTGTTAACCAGAATTCGTTGCAAACCTCAAAATTTGGCTAAAAAGCACCTTTTCCTCACATTTCGGTGACAGAAAGTTCTGGAATCTGAGAGGAGCCACAAATGTCCTTCCTCCCAGCATTCCCCCAAGTCTCCCGATAAACATGGTACTTCACTTGTGTAGGTAGGCCTAGTGCCAGCGACAGGAAATGCTCCAAAACACAAAGTGGACACATCAAATTTTCTCAAAGAAAACAGAGGTGTTTTTTTAAAAGTGCCTACCTGTCGATTTTGGCCTCTAGCTCAGCTGGCTCCTAGGGAAACCTACCAAACCTGTGCTTTGTTGAAAACTAGAGAACTAGGGGAATCCAAGACGGGGTGACTTGTGGGGCTCTCACCAGATTCTGTTACCCAGAATCCTTTGCAAACCTCAAAATTTGGCTAACAAAAACACATTTTCCTCACATTTCGGTGACAGAAAGCTCTGGAATCTGAGAGGAGCCACAAATTTCCTTCCTCCCAGCGTTCCCTCAAGACTTCCGATACAAATCGTACTTCACTTGTGTAGGTAGGTCTAGTGCCAGCGACAGGTAATGCTCCAAAACATAAAGTGGACATATGACGTTTTCTCAAAGAAAACAGAGGTGTTTTTTGTAAAGTGCCTACCTGTCGATTTTGGCCTCAAGCTCAGCCGCCACCTAGGGAAACCTACCAAACCTGTGATTTTTTTAAAACTAGATGCCTAGGGGAATCCAATATGGGGTGACTTTTGGGGCTCTCACCAGGTTATCTTACCCAGAATCCTTTGCAAACCTCAAAATGTGGCTAAAAAAAAACACTTTTTCTTCACATTTCAGTGACAGAAAGTTCTGGAATCTGAGAGGAGCCACAAATGTCCTTCCACCCAGCGCTCCCCCAAGTCTCCCGATTAAAATGGTACCACACTTGGGTTTGTAGGCTTGGTGCCCGCGACAGGAAATGCCCCAAAACACAAAGTGAACACATCACATTTTCTCAATGAAAACAGAGGTGTTTTTTTGCTAAATGTCTACCTGTGGATTTTGGCCTCTAGCTCAGCCGGCACCTAGGGAAACCTACCAAACATGTGCAGTTTTCATAACTAGAGGCCTAAGGGAATCCAAGATGGTGTGACTTGTGGGGCTCTCACCAGGTTCTGTTAACCAGAATTCGTTGCAAACCTCAAAATTTGGCTAAAAAGCACCTTTTCCTCACATTTCGGTGACAGAAAGTTCTGGAATCTGAGAGGAGCCACAAATGTCCTTCCTCCCAGCATTCCCCCAAGTCTCCCGATAAACATGGTACTTCACTTGTGTAGGTAGGCCTAGTGCCAGCAACAGGATAGCTCCAAAACACAAAGTGGACACATCAAATTTTCTCAAAGAAAACAGAGGTGTTTTATTAAAAGTGCCTACCTGTCGATTTTGGCCTCTAGCTCAGCTGGCTCCTAGGGAAACCTACCAAACCTGTGCTTTGTTGAAAACTAGAGAACTAGGGGAATCCAAGACGGGGTGACTTGTGGGGCTCTCACCAGGTTCTGTTACCCAGAATCCTTTGCAAGCCTCAAAATGTGGCTAACAAAAACACATTTTCCTCACATTTCGGTGACAGAAAGCTCTGGAATCTGAGAGGAGCCACAAATTTCCTTCCTCCCAGCGTTCCCGCAAGACTTCCGATAAAAATCGTACTTCACTTGTGTAGGTAGGCCTAGTGCCAGCGACAGGTAATGCTCCAAAACACAAAGTGGACATATGACGTTTTCTCAAAGAAAACAGGGGTGTTTTTTGTAAAGTGCCTACCTGTCGATTTTGGCCTCTAGCTCAGCCGCCACCTAGGGAAACCTACCAAAACTGTGATTTTTTTAAAACTAGATACTTGGGGGAATCCAATATGGGGTGACTTTTGGGGCACTCATCAGTTTATGTTACCCAGAATCCTTTGCAAACCTCAAAATGTGGCTAAAAAAAAACCACTTTTTCTCCAAATTTCAGTGACAGAAAGTTCTGGAATCTGAGAGGAGCCACAAATTTCCTTCCACCCAGCGCTCCGCCAAGTCTCCAGGTAAAAATGGTACCACACTTGGGTTTGTAGGCTTGGTGCCCTCAACAGGAAATGCCCCAAAATACAAAGTGAACACATCACATTTTCTCAATGAAAACAGAGGTGTTTTTTGCTAAATGTCTACCTGTGGATTTTGGCCTCTAGCTCAGCCGGCACCTAGGGAAACCTACCAAACATGTGCAGTTTTCATAACTAGAGGCCTAAGGGAATCCAAGATGGGGTGACTTGTGGGGCTCTCACCAGGTTCTGTTACCCAGAATTCGTTGCAAACCTCAAAATTTGGCTAAAAAGCACCTTTTCCTCACATTTCGGTGACAGAATGTTCTGGAATCTGAGAGGATCCACAAATGTCCTTCCTCCCAGAATTCCCCCAAGTCTCCCGATAAAAAAGGTACTTCACTTGTGTAGGTAGGCCTAGTGCCAGCGACAGGAAATGCTCCAAAACACAAAGTGGACACATCAAATTTTCTCAAAGAAAACAAAGGTGTTTTTTTAAAAGTGCCTACCTGTCGATTTTGGCCTCTAGCTCAGCTGGCTCCTAGGGAAACCTACCAAACCTGTGCTTTGTTGAAAACTAGAGAACTAGGGGAATCCAAGACGGGGTGACTTGTGGGGCTCTCACCAGATTCTGTTACCCAGAATCCTTTGCAAACCTCAAAATTTGGCTAACAAAAACACATTTTCCTCACATTTCGGTGACAGAAAGCTCTGGAATCTGAGAGGAGCCACAAATTTCCTTCCTCCCAGCGTTCCCTCAAGACTTCCGATACAAATCGTACTTCACTTGTGTAGGTAGGTCTAGTGCCAGCGACAGGTAATGCTCCAAAACATAAAGTGGACATATGACGTTTTCTCAAAGAAAACAGAGGTGTTTTTTGTAAAGTGCCTACCTGTCGATTTTGGCCTCAAGCTCAGCCGCCACCTAGGGAAACCTACCAAACCTGTGATTTTTTTAAAACTAGATGCCTAGGGGAATCCAATATGGGGTGACTTTTGGGGCTCTCACCAGGTTATCTTACCCAGAATCCTTTGCAAACCTCAAAATGTGGCTAAAAAAAAACACTTTTTCTTCACATTTCAGTGACAGAAAGTTCTGGAATCTGAGAGGAGCCACAAATGTCCTTCCACCCAGCGCTCCCCCAAGTCTCCCGATTAAAATGGTACCACACTTGGGTTTGTAGGCTTGGTGCCCGCGACAGGAAATGCCCCAAAACACAAAGTGAACACATCACATTTTCTCAATGAAAACAGAGGTGTTTTTTTGCTAAATGTCTACCTGTGGATTTTGGCCTCTAGCTCAGCCGGCACCTAGGGAAACCTACCAAACATGTGCAGTTTTCATAACTAGAGGCCTAAGGGAATCCAAGATGGTGTGACTTGTGGGGCTCTCACCAGGTTCTGTTAACCAGAATTCGTTGCAAACCTCAAAATTTGGCTAAAAAGCACCTTTTCCTCACATTTCGGTGACAGAAAGTTCTGGAATCTGAGAGGAGCCACAAATGTCCTTCCTCCCAGCATTCCCCCAAGTCTCCCGATAAACATGGTACTTCACTTGTGTAGGTAGGCCTAGTGCCAGCAACAGGATAGCTCCAAAACACAAAGTGGACACATCAAATTTTCTCAAAGAAAACAGAGGTGTTTTATTAAAAGTGCCTACCTGTCGATTTTGGCCTCTAGCTCAGCTGGCTCCTAGGGAAACCTACCAAACCTGTGCTTTGTTGAAAACTAGAGAACTAGGGGAATCCAAGACGGGGTGACTTGTGGGGCTCTCACCAGGTTCTGTTACCCAGAATCCTTTGCAAGCCTCAAAATGTGGCTAACAAAAACACATTTTCCTCACATTTCGGTGACAGAAAGCTCTGGAATCTGAGAGGAGCCACAAATTTCCTTCCTCCCAGCGTTCCCGCAAGACTTCCGATAAAAATCGTACTTCACTTGTGTAGGTAGGCCTAGTGCCAGCGACAGGTAATGCTCCAAAACACAAAGTGGACATATGACGTTTTCTCAAAGAAAACAGGGGTGTTTTTTGTAAAGTGCCTACCTGTCGATTTTGGCCTATAGCTCAGCCGCCACCTAGGGAAACCTACCAAAACTGTGATTTTTTTAAAACTAGATACTTGGGGGAATCCAATATGGGGTGACTTTTGGGGCACTCATCAGGTTATGTTACCCAGAATCCTTTGCAAACCTCAAAATGTGGCTAAAAAAAACCCACTTTTTCTCCAAATTTCAGTGACAGAAAGTTCTGGAATCTGAGAGGAGCCACAAATTTCCTTCCACCCAGCGCTCCGCCAAGTCTCCAGGTAAAAATGGTACCACACTTGGGTTTGTAGGCTTGGTGCCCTCGACAGGAAATGCCCCAAAACACAAAGTGAACACATCACATTTTCTCAATGAAAACAGAGGTGTTTTTTGCTAAATGTCTACCGGTGGATTTTGGCCTCTAGCTCAGCCGGCACCTAGGGAAACCTACCAAACATGTGCAGTTTTCATAACTAGAGGCCTAAGGGAATCCAAGATGGGGTGACTTGTGGGGCTCTCACCAGGTTCTGTTACCCAGAATTCGTTGCAAACCTCAAAATTTGGCTAAAAAGCACCTTTTCCTCACATTTCGGTGACAGAATGTTCTGGAATCTGAGAGGATCCACAAATGTCCTTCCTCCCAGCATTCCCCCAAGTCTCCCGATAAAAATGGTACTTCACTTGTGTAGGTAGGCCTAGTGCCAGCGACAGGAAATGCTCCAAAACACAAAGTGGACACATCAAATTTTCTCAAAGAAAACAAAGGTGTTTTTTTTAAAGTGCCTACCTGTCGATTTTGGCCTCTAGCTCAGCTGGCTCCTAGGGAAACCTACCAAACCTGTGCTTTGTTGAAAACTAGAGAACTAGGGGAATCCAAGACGGGGTGACTTGTGGGGCTCTCACCAGATTCTGTTACCCAGAATCCTTTGCAAACCTCAAAATGTGGCTAACAAAAACACATTTTCCTCACATTTCGGTGACAGAAAGCTCTGGAATCTGAGAGGAGCCACAAATTTCCTTCCTCCCAGCGTTCCCTCAAGACTTCCGATACAAATCGTACTTCACTTGTGTAGGTAGGTCTAGTGCCAGCAACAGGTAATGCTCCAAAACATAAAGTGGACATATGACGTTTTCTCAAAGAAAACAGAGGTGTTTTTTGTAAAGTGCCTACCTGTCGATTTTGGCCTCTAGCTCAGCCGCCACCTAGGGAAACCTACCAAACCTGTGATTTTTTTAAAACTAGATACCTAGGGGAATCCAATATGGGGTGACTTTTGGGGCTCTCACCAGGTTATCTTACCCAGAATCCTTTGCAAACCTCAAAATGTGGCTAAAAAAAAATACTTTTTCTTCACATTTCAGTGACAGAAAGTTCTGAAATCTGAGAGGAGCCACAAATGTCCTTCCACCCAGCGCTCCCCCAAGTCTCCCGATTAAAATGGTACAACACTTGGGTTTGTAGGCTTGGTGCCCGCGACAGGAAATGCCCCAAAACACAAAGTGAACACATCACATTTTCTCAATGAAAACAGAGGTGTTTTTTTGCTAAATGTCTACCTGTGGATTTTGGCCTCTAGCTCAGCCGGCACCTAGGGAAACCTACCAAACATGTGCAGTTTTCATAACTAGAGGCCTAAGGGAATCCAAGATGGTGTGACTTGTGGGGCTCTCACCAGGTTCTGTTAACCAGAATTCGTTGCAAACCTCAAAATTTGGCTAAAAAGCACCTTTTCCTCACATTTCGGTGACAGAAAGTTCTGGAATCTGAGAGGAGCCACAAATGTCCTTCCTCCCAGCATTCCCCTAAGTCTCCCGATAAACATGGTACTTCACTTGTGTAGGTAGGCCTAGTGCCAGCAACAGGATAGCTCCAAAACACAAAGTGGACACATCAAATTTTCTCAAAGAAAACAGAGGTGTTTTATTAAAAGTGCCTACCTGTCTATTTTGGCCTCTAGCTCAGCTGGCTCCTAGGGAAACCTACCAAACCTGTGCTTTGTTGAAAACTAGAGAACTAGGGGAATCCAAGACGGGGTGACTTGTGGGGCTCTCACCAGGTTCTGTTACCCAGAATCCTTTGCAAGCCTCAAAATTTGGCTAACAAAAACACATTTTCCTCACATTTCGGTGACAGAAAGCTCTGGAATCTGAGAGGAGCCACAAATTTCCTTCCTCCCAGCGTTCCCGCAAGACTTCCGATAAAAATCTTACTTCACTTGTGTAGGTAGGCCTAGTGCCAGCGACAGGTAATGCTCCAAAACACAAAGTGGACATATGACGTTTTCTCAAAGAAAACAGGGGTGTTTTTTGTAAAGTGCCTACCTGTCGATTTTGGCCTCTAGCTCAGCCGCCACCTAGGGAAACCTACCAAAACTGTGATTTTTTTAAAACTAGATACTTGGGGGAATCCAATATGGGGTGACTTTAGGGGCACTCATCAGGTTATGTTACCCAGAATCCTTTGCAAACCTCAAAATGTGGCTTAAAAAAAAACACTTTTTCTCCAAATTTCAGTGACAGAAAGTTCTGGAATCTGAGAGGAGCCACAAATTTCCTTCCACCCAGCGCTCCGCCAAGTCTCCAGGTAAAAATGGTACCACACTTGGGTTTGTAGGCTTGGTGCCCTAGACAGGAAATGCCCCAAAACACAAAGTGAACACATCACATTTTCTCAATGAAAACAGAGGTGTTTTTTGCTAAATGTCTACCTGTGGATTTTGGCCTCTAGCTCAGCCGGCACCTAGGGAAATCTACCAAACATGTGCAGTTTTCATAACTAGAGGCCTAAGGGAATCCAAGATGGGGTGACTTGTGGGGCTCTCACCAGGTTCTGTTACCCAGAATTCGTTGCAAACCTCAAAATTTGGCTAAAAAGCACCTTTTCCTCACATTTCGGTGACAGAATGTTCTGGAATCTGAGAGGATCCACAAATGTCCTTCCTCCCAGCATTCCCCCAAGTCTCCCGATAAAAATGGTACTTCACTTGTGTAGGTAGGCCTAGTGCCAGCGACAGGAAATGCTCCAAAACACAAAGTGGACACATCAAATTTTCTCAAAGAAAACAAAGGTGTTTTTTTAAAAGTGCCTACCTGTCGATTTTGGCCTCTAGCTCAGCTGGCTCCTAGGGAAACCTACCAAACCTGTGCTTTGTTGAAAACTAGAGAACTAGGGGAATCCAAGACGGGGTGACTTGTGGGGCTCTCACCAGATTCTGTTACCCAGAATCCTTTGCAAACCTCAAAATGTGGCTAACAAAAACACATTTTCCTCACATTTCGGTGACAGAAAGCTCTGGAATCTGAGAGGAGCCACAAATTTCCTTCCTCCCAGCGTTTCCTCAAGACTTCCGATACAAATCGTACTTCACTTGTGTAGGTAGGTCTAGTGCCAGCAACAGGTAATGCTCCAAAACATAAAGTGGACATATGACGTTTTCTCAAAGAAAACAGAGGTGTTTTTTGTAAAGTGCCTACCTGTCGATTTTGGCCTCTAGCTCAGCCGCCACCTAGGGAAACCTACCAAACCTGTGATTTTTTTAAAACTAGATACCTAGGGGAATCCAATATGGGGTGACTTTTGGGGCTCTCACCAGGTTATCTTACCCAGAATCCTTTGCAAACCTCAAAATGTGGCTAAAAAAAAATACTTTTTCTTCACATTTCAGTGACAGAAAGTTCTGAAATCTGAGAGGAGCCACAAATGTCCTTCCACCCAGCGCTCCCCCAAGTCTCCCGATTAAAATGGTACCACACTTGGGTTTGTAGGCTTGGTGCCCGCGACAGGAAATGCCCCAAAACACAAAGTGAACACATCACATTTTCTCAATGAAAACAGAGGTGTTTTTTTGCTAAATGTCTACCTGTGGATTTTGGCCTCTAGCTCAGCCGGCACCTAGGGAAACCTACCAAACATGTGCAGTTTTCATAACTAGAGGCCTAAGGGAATCCAAGATGGTGTGACTTGTGGGGCTCTCACCAGGTTCTGTTAACCAGAATTCGTTGCAAACCTCAAAATTTGGCTAAAAAGCACCTTTTCCTCACATTTCGGTGACAGAAAGTTCTGGAATCTGAGAGGAGCCACAAATGTCCTTCCTCCCAGCATTCCCCCAAGTCTCCCGATAAACATGGTACTTCACTTGTGTAGGTAGGCCTAGTGCCAGCAACAGGATAGCTCCAAAACACAAAGTGGACACATCAAATTTTCTCAAAGAAAACAGAGGTGTTTTATTAAAAGTGCCTACCTGTCAATTTTGGCCTCTAGCTCAGCTGGCTCCTAGGGAAACCTACCAAACCTGTGCTTTGTTGAAAACTAGAGAACTAGGGGAATCCAAGACGGGGTGACTTGTGGGGCTCTCACCAGGTTCTGTTACCCAGAATCCTTTGCAAGCCTCAAAATTTGGCTAACAAAAACACATTTTCCTCACATTTCGGTGACAGAAAGCTCTGGAATCTGAGAGGAGCCACAAATTTCCTTCCTCCCAGCGTTCCCGCAAGACTTCCGATAAAAATCGTACTTCACTTGTGTAGGTAGGCCTAGTGCCAGCGACAGGTAATGCTCCAAAACACAAAGTGGACATATGACGTTTTCTCAAAGAAAACAGGGGTGTTTTTTGTAAAGTGCCTACCAGTCGATTTTGGCCTCTAGCTCAGCCGCCACCTAGGGAAACCAACCAAAACTGTGATTTTTTTAAAACTAGATACTTGGGGGAATCCAATATAGGGTGACTTTTGGGGCACTCATCAGGTTATGTTACCCAGAATCCTTTGCAAACCTCAAAATGTGGCTAAAAAAAAAACACTTTTTCTCCAAATTTCAGTGACAGAAAGTTCTGGAATCTGAGAGGAGCCACAAATTTCCTTCCACCCAGCGCTCCGCCAAGTCTCCAGGTAAAAATGGTACCACACTTGGGTTTGTAGGCTTGGTGCCCTCGACAGGAAATGCCCCAAAACACAAAGTGAACACATCACATTTTCTCAATGAAAACAGAGGTGTTTTTTGCTAAATGTCTACCTGTGGATTTTGGCCTCTAGCTCAGCCGGCACCTAGGGAAACCTACCAAACATGTGCAGTTTTCATAACTAGAGGCCTAAGGGAATCCAAGATGGGGTGACTTGTGGGGCTCTCACCAGGTTCTGTTACCCAGAATTCGTTGCAAACCTCAAAATTTGGCTAAAAAGCACCTTTTCCTCACATTTCGGTGACAGAATGTTCTGGAATCTGAGAGGATCCACAAATGTCCTTCCTCCCAGCATTCCCCCAAGTCTCCCGATAAAAATGGTACTTCACTTGTGTAGGTAGGCCTAGTGCCAGCAACAGGAAATGCTCCAAAACACAAAGTGGACACATCAAATTTTCTCAAAGAAAACAAAGGTGTTTTTTTAAAAGTGCCTACCTGTCGATTTTGGCCTCTAGCTCAGCTGGCTCCTAGGGAAACCTACCAAACCTGTGCTTTGTTGAAAACTAGAGAACTAGGGGAATCCAAGACGGGGTGACTTGTGGGGCTCTCACCAGATTCTGTTACCCAGAATCCTTTGCAAACCTCAAAATGTGGCTAACAAAAACACATTTTCCTCACATTTCGGTGACAGAAAGCTCTGGAATCTGAGAGGAGCCACAAATTTCCTTCCTCCCAGCGTTCCCTCAAGACTTCCGATACAAATCGTACTTCACTTGTGTAGGTAGGTCTTGTGCCAGCAACAGGTAATGCTCCAAAACATAAAGTGGACATATGATGTTTTCTCAAAGAAAACAGAGGTGTTTTTTGTAAAGTGCCTACCTGTCGATTTTGGCCTCTAGCTCAGCCGCCACCTAGGGAAACCTACCAAACCTGTGATTTTTTTAAAACTAGATACCTAGGGGAATCCAATATGGGGTGACTTTTGGGGCTCTCACCAGGTTATCTTACCCAGAATCCATTGCAAACCTCAAAATGTGGCTAAAAAAAAACACTTTTTCTTCACATTTCAGTGACAGAAAGTTCTGAAATCTGAGAGGAGCCACAAATGTCCTTCCACCCAGCGCTCCCCCAAGTCTCCCGATTAAAATGGTACCACACTTGGGTTTGTAGGCTTGGTGCCCGCGACAGGAAATGCCCCAAAACACAAAGTGAACACATCACATTTTCTCAATGAAAACAGAGGTGTTTTTTTGCTAAATGTCTACCTGTGGATTTTGGCCTCTAGCTCAGCCGGCACCTAGGGAAACCTACCAAACATGTGCAGTTTTCATAACTAGAGGCCTAAGGGAATCCAAGATGGTGTGACTTGTGGGGCTCTTACCAGGTTCTGTTAACCAGAATTCGTTGCAAACCTCAAAATTTGGCTAAAAAGCACCTTTTCCTCACATTTCGGTGACAGAAAGTTCTGGAATCTGAGAGGAGCCACAAATGTCCTTCCTCCCAGCATTCCCCCAAGTCTCCCGATAAACATGGTACTTCACTTGTGTAGGTAGGCCTAGTGCCAGCAACAGGATAGCTCCAAAACACAAAGTGGACACATCAAATTTTCTCAAAGAAAACAGAGGTGTTTTATTAAAAGTGCCTACCTGTCGATTTTGGCCTCTAGCTCAGCTGGCTCCTAGGGAAACCTACCAAACCTGTGCTTTGTTGAAAACTAGAGAACTAGGGGAATCCAAGACGGGGTGACTTGTGGGGCTCTCACCAGGTTCTGTTACCCAGAATCCTTTGCAAGCCTCAAAATTTGGCTAACAAAAACACATTTGCCTCACATTTCGGTGACAGAAAGCTCTGGAATCTGAGAGGAGCCACAAATGTCCTTCCACCCAGCGCTCCCCCAAGTCTCCCGATAAAAATGGTACCACACTTGGGTTTGTAGGCTTGGTGCCCGCGACAGGAAATGCCCCAAAACACAAAGTGAACACATCACATTTTCTCAATGAAAACAGAGGTGTTTTTTTGCTAAATGTCTACCTGTGGATTTTGGCCTCTAGCTCAGCCGGCACCTAGGGAAACCTACCAAACATGTGCAGTTTTCATAACTAGAGGCCTAAGGGAATCCAAGATGGGGTGACTTGTGGGGCTCTCACCAGGTTCTGTTACCCAGAATTCGTTGCAAACCTCAAAATTTGGCTAAAAAGCACCTTTTCCTCACATTTCGGTGACAGAAAGTTCTGGAATCTGAGAGGAGCCACAAATGTCCTTCCTCCCAGCATTCCCCCAAGTCTCCCGATAAACATGGTACTTCACTTGTGTAGGTAGGCCTAGTGCCAGCGACAGGAAATGCTCCAAAACACAAAGTGGACACATCAAATTTTCTCAAAGAAAACAGAGGTGTTTTTTTTAAAAGTGCCTACCTGTCGATTTTGGCCTCTAGCTCAGCTGGCTCCTAGGGAAACCTACCAAACCTGTGCTTTGTTGAAAACTAGAGAACTAGGGGAATCCAAGACGGGGTGACTTGTGGGGCTCTCACCAGGTTCTGTTACCCAGAATCCTTTGCAAGCCTCAAAATTTGGCTAACAAAAACACATTTTCCTCACATTTCGGTGACAGAAAGCTCTGGAATCTGAGAGGAGCCACAAATTTCCTTCCTCCCAGCGTTCCCGCAAGACTTCCGATAAGAATCGTACTTCACTTGTGTAGGTAGGCCTAGTGCCAGCGACAGGTAATGCTCCAAAACACAAAGTGGACATATGACGTTTTCTCAAAGAAAACAGGGGTGTTTTTTGTAAAGTGCCTACCTGTCGATTTTGGCCTCTAGCTCAGCCGCCACCTAGGGAAACCTACCAAAACTGTGATTTTTTTAAAACTAGATACTTGGGGGAATCCAATATGGGGTGACTTTTGGGGCACTCATCAGGTTATGTTACCCAGAATCCTTTGCAAACCTCAAAATGTGGCGAAAAAAAACCCACTTTTTCTCCAAATTTCAGTGACAGAAAGTTCTGGAATCTGAGAGGAGCCACAAATTTCCTTCCACCCAGCGCTCCGCCAAGTCTCCAGGAAAAAATGGTACCACACTTGGGTTTGTAGGCTTGGTGCCCTCGACAGGAAATGCCCCAAAACACAAAGTGAACACATCACATTTTCTCAATGAAAACAGAGGTGTTTTTTGCTAAATGTCTACCTGTGGATTTTGGCCTCTAGCTCAGCCGGCACCTAGGGAAACCTACCAAACATGTGCAGTTTTCATAACTAGAGGCCTAAGGGAATCCAAGATGGGGTGACTTGTGGGGCTCTCACCAGGTTCTGTTACCCAGAATTCGTTGCAAACCTCAAAATTTGGCTAAAAAGCACCTTTTCCTCACATTTCGGTGACAGAATGTTCTGGAATCTGAGAGGATCCACAAATGTCCTTCCTCCCAGCATTCCCCCAAGTCTCCCGATAAAAATGGTACTTCACTTGTGTAGGTAGGCCTAGTGCCAGCGACAGGAAATGCTCCAAAACACAAAGTGGACACATCAAATTTTCTCAAAGAAAACAAAGGTGTTTTTTTAAAAGTGCCTACCTGTCGATTTTGGCCTCTAGCTCAGCTGGCTCCTAGGGAAACCTACCAAACCTGTGCTTTGTTGAAAACTAGAGAACTAGGGGAATCCAAGACGGGGTGACTTGTGGGGCTCTCACCAGATTCTGTTACCCAGAATCCTTTGCAAACCTCAAAATTTGGCTAACAAAAACACATTTTCCTCACATTTCGGTGACAGAAAGCTCTGGAATCTGAGAGGAGCCACAAATTTCCTTCCTCCCAGCGTTCCCTCAAGACTTCCGATACAAATCGTACTTCACTTGTGTAGGTAGGTCTAGTGCCAGCGACAGGTAATGCTCCAAAACATAAAGTGGACATATGACGTTTTCTCAAAGAAAACAGAGGTGTTTTTTGTAAAGTGCCTACCTGTCGATTTTGGCCTCTAGCTCAGCCGCCACCTAGGGAAACCTACCAAACCTGTGATTTTTTAAAAACTAGATACCTAGGGGAATCCAATATGGGGTGACTTTTGGGGCTCTCACCAGGTTATCTTACCCAGAATCCTTTGCAAACCTCAAAATGTGGCTAAAAAAAAACACTTTTTCTTCACATTTCAGTGACAGAAAGTTCTGGAATCTGAGAGGAGCCACAAATGTCCTTCCACCCAGCGCTCCCCCAAGTCTCCCGATTAAAAAGGTACCACACTTGGGTTTGTAGGCTTGGTGCCCGCGACAGGAAATGCCCCAAAACACAAAGTGAACACATCACATTTTCTCAATGAAAACAGAGGTGTTTTTTTGCTCAATGTCTACCTGTGGATTTTGGCCTCTAGCTCAGCCGGCACCTAGGGAAACCTACCAAACATGTGCAGTTTTCATAACTAGAGGCCTAAGGGAATCCAAGATGGTGTGACTTGTGGGGCTCTCACCAGGTTCTGTTAACCAGAATTCGTTGCAAACCTCAAAATTTGGCTAAAAAGCACCTTTTCCTCACATTTCGGTGACAGAAAGTTCTGGAATCTGAGAGGAGCCACAAATGTCCTTCCTCCCAGCATTCCCCCAAGTCTCCCGATAAACATGGTACTTCACTTGTGTAGGTAGGCCTAGTGCCAGCAACAGGAAATGCTCCAAAACACAAAGTGGACACATCAAATTTTCTCAAAGAAACCAGAGGTGTTTTATTAAAAGTGCCTACCTGTCGATTTTGGCCTCTAGCTCAGCTGGCTCCTAGGGAAACCTACCAAACCTGTGCTTTGTTGAAAACTAGAGAACTAGGGGAATCCAAGACGGGGTGACTTGTGGGGCTCTCACCAGGTTCTGTTACCCAGAATCCTTTGCAAGCCTCAAAATTTGGCTAACAAAAACACATTTTCCTCACATTTCGGTGACAGTAAGCTCTGGAATCTGTGAGGAGCCACAAATTTCCTTCCTCCCAGCGTTCCCGCAAGACTTCCGATAAAAATCGTACTTCACTTGTGTAGGTAGGCCTAGTGCCAGCGACAGGTAATGCTCCAAAACACAAAGTGGACATATGACGTTTTCTCAAAGAAAACAGAGGTGTTTTTTGTAAAGTGCCTACCTGTCGATTTTGGCCTCTAGCTCAGCCGCCACCTAGGGAAACCTACCAAACCTGTGATTTTTTTTAAACTAGATATCTAGGGGAATCCAATATGGGGTGACTTTTGGGGCTCTCACCAGGTTATGTTACCCAGAATCCTTTGCAAACCTCAAAATGTGGCTAAAAAAAAACCACTTTTTCTCCAAATTTCAGTGACAGAAAGTTCTGGAAATTGAGAGGAGCCACAAATTCCCTTCCACCCAGCACTCCCCCAAGTCTCCCGGTAAAAATGGTACCACACTTGGGTTTGTAGGCTTGGTGCCCGCAACAGGAAATGCCCCAAAACACAAAGTGAACACATCACATTTTCTCAATGAAAACAGAGGTGTTTTTTGCTAAATGTCTACCTGTGGATTTTGGCCTCTAGCTCAGCCGGCACCTAGGGAAACCTACCAAACATGTGCAGTTATCATAACTAGAGGCCTAAGGGAATCCAAGATGGGGTGACTTGTGGGGCTCTCACCAGGTTCTGTTACCCAGAATTCGTTGCAAACCTCAAAATTTGGCTAAAAAGCACCTTTTCCTCACATTTCGGTGACAGAAAGTTCTGGAATCTGAGACGATCCACAAATGTCCATCATCCCAGCATTCCCCCAAGTCTCCCGATAAAAATGGTACTTCACTTGTGTAGGTAGGCCTAGTGCCAGCGACAGGAAATGCTCCAAAACACAAAGTGGACACATCAAATTTTCTCAAAGAAAACAGAGGTGTTTTTTTAAAAGTGCCTACCTGTCGATTTTGGCCTCTAGCTCAGCTGGCTCCTAGGGAAACCTACCAAACCTGTGCTTTGTTGAAAAATTTAGAACTAGGGGAATCCAAGACGGGGTGACTTGTGGGGCTCTCACCAGATTCTGTTACCCAGAATCCTTTGCAAACCTCAAAATTTGGCTAACAAAAACACATTTTCCTCACATTTCGGTGACAGAAAGCTCTGGAATCTGAGAGGAGCCACAAATTTCCTTCCTCCCAGCGTTCCCTCAAGACTTCCGATACAAATCGTACTTCACTTGTGTAGGTAGGCCTAGTGCCAGCGACAGGTAATGCTCCAAAACATAAAGTGGACATATGACGTTTTCTCAAAGAAAACAGAGGTGTTTTTTGTAAAGTGCCTACCTGTCGATTTTGGCCTCTAGCTCAGCCGGCACCTAGGGAAACCTACCAAACCTGTGATTTTTTTAAAACTAGATACCTAGGGGAATCCAATATGGGGTGACTTTTGGGGCTCTCACCAGGTTATGTTACCCAGAATCCTTTGCAAACCTCAAAATGTGGCTAAAAAAAAGACACTTTTTCCTCACATTTCAGTGACAGAAAGTTCTGGAATCTGAGAGGAGCCACAAATTAACTTCCACCCAGCGCTCCCCCAAGTCTCCCGATAAAAATGGTACCACACTTGGGTTTGTAGGCTTGGTGCCCGCGACAGGAAATGCCCCAAAACACAAAGTGGACACATCACATTTTCTCAAAGAAAACAGAGGTGTTTATTGTAAAGTGCCTACCTGTAGATGTTGGCCCCTAGCTCAGATATCACCTAGGGAAACCTACCAAACCTGTGCAATATTGAAAACTAGAGGCCTAGGGGAATCCAAGACGGGGTGACTTGTGGGGCTCTCACCAGGTTCTGTTACCCAGAATCCGTTGCAAACCTCAAAATTTGGCTACAAAAACACTTTTTCTTCACATTTCGGTGACAGAAAACTTTGTAATCTGAGAGGAGCCACAAAGTTCCTTCCACCCAGCATTCCCCCAAGACTCCCGATAAAAATGGTATCTCACATGTGTGGGTAGGCTTGTCCTCGCAACAGGAAATGCCCCAAAACACTATCTGGACACATCAAAATTATCAAATAGAAAACTACCAGTTTTTGTAGGGGGCACTTGGTTTTTGTTACTGGGCTCAGCAGCCATTTAGGGAAACGTACCAAACCCAGACATTCCTGAAAACTAAACACCCGAGGGAGTCAAGGGAGGTGTGACGTGGGTGGATCCCCCAATGTTTTTTTTACCCATAATCCTCAGCAAACCTCAAATTTAGCAAAAGAATCACATTTTCCCACATTTCTGTGTGGGATCACCGCACCGGGACACATTTCCTACCACCTAAAGTTTCCCTCAGTCTCCCGGTGAAAATGATACCTCACTTGTGTAGGTGGGCCAAGTTTTTGTGACAGGGAAGAGCCAAAAACATGTTGAAATTGAGGTGGAACCAAAGTGGGTCCAATATGGCAGTTTGAAAAAAAGGGGGGCAGAAATGGCCTAAAAATTATTTTGCCCCCTGGGAGCAACTCTTGCCAAAAGGGACGCTCCCAAACAGAAAAAAAAAAAAGAATTATCCCTGGTGTCTAGTGGTTTTCAGCCCCCCGGGGGCAGATCGGCCTAATAATATCAGGCCGATCTGCCCCCAGGGGGTGCAGAAATGGCCTAATAATAATTTCCCCCCCTGGGAGCGACCCTTGCCTAAGGGGTCACTCCCCAAACATAAAAAAATAAAAATAAACAAAAACAAAATTAGCCCTGGTGTCTAGTGGTTATCTGCCCCCAGAGGGTGCAGAAATGGCCTAGAAATCATTTCCCCCCCTGGGGAGTGCCGGGGGGAGGGACTCTGATGAGGTCAGCACGCAAAAGCTTGCTGATGTCATCAGACGCCACTGTGGGTGTCAGGGGAAGCGATTCCCCTTCCATCTCTCCCCAGGGGAGGGGGGTGCTCGGCCATCTGGGGGAACACTAGCGCTCCCCCCAGGGGCCCATAGCAGGACGAGCTGGTCTCGTCCTTGGGCGAGACCAGCTCGTCCGTGGCACCCTAGGGGTTAAATATTGCTGTATTTGGAAAAATTCAAAAACGTACCATAGCAATAACATTGAAGGATGCTAAAACACTTCAGAAGTCCTACTTCCTTATTACGTTTATACCTCAATGTCATGGATGTAATGATGCAAATTGAGTCAGACCTTCCAGAAATCACATTTCCTTCCTACTGTCTTCAAGAAGGTGTTTGTTCAGGGTAGGAGGCTGTCCTGGCTTGTAGTGGGTACCAAGGGGTACTTACACTCTGTACCAGGTCCAGTTATTCCTTATTAGTGTAGAAGAGGTGTTTCTAGCAGTTAAGGCTGGTAGAAGGTAGCTATAGGAGAGCAGCTTAGGCGGAACTAGGAGACATACAAAGCTCCTACTATACCACTGGTGCATTATGCACAATATCATAAGAAAACACAATACACAGATATACTAAAAATAAAGGTACTTTATTTTTATGACAAAATGCCAAAAGTAGCTCAGTGAGTACCCTCAGTATGAGGATAGCAAATATACCCAAGATATATGTACACAATACCAAAAATATGCAGTAATAGCAAAAGGAGGTAATGCAAGCAGTGTATAGTTACAATAGATTGCAATAGGAGCACATAGGTATAGGGGCAACACAAACCATATACTCCAAAAGTGGAATGCGAATAACGTATGGACCCCAAACCTATGTGATCTTGTAGAGGGTCGCTGGGACTGTAAAAAAACAGCGATGGTTAGAAAAATAGCCCACCCCAATACCCTGAAAAGTAGGTGTAAAGTGCACCTATATTCCACAGAGAGCACAGAAGTCGTGATAGGGGAATTCTGCAAGGAAGAACAACACCAGCAATGCAACCAAAGTGGATTTCCGGATGAGAGTACCTGTGGAACAAGGGGACCAAGTCCAAGAGTCACAACAAAGTCGGGATTGGGCAGATGCCCAGGAAATGCCAGCTGAGGGTGCAAAGAAGCTGCCACTGGATAGTAGAAGCTGTAGATTCTGCAAGAACAAAGAGGACTAGGAACTTCCCCTTTGGAGGATGGATGTCCCACATCGTGAAGAAGCTTGCAGAGGTGTTCCCAAGCAGAAAGACCACAAACAAGCCTTGCTAGCTGCAAGGGTCGTGGTTAGGGTTTTTGGATGCTGCAGTGGCCCAGGAGAGACCAGGATGTCGCCAATTGCATGAGGAAACAGAGGGGGTGCCCAGCAAGATAGGGAGCCCTCACAGAAGCAGGCAGCACCTGCAGAAGTGCCAGAACAGGCACTACAAAGAGGAGTGAACCGGAGCTCACCCGAAGTCACAAAAGAAGATCACACGACACCGGAGGACAACTCAGGAGGTTGTGCACTGCAGGTTAGAGTGTCGGGACCCAGGCTTGGCTGTGCACAAAGGAAATCCTTGAAGAGTGCACGGGAGCCGGAGCAACTGCAAATCATGCGGTACCCAGCAATGCAGTCTAGCGTGGGGAGGCAAGGACTTACCTCCACCAAACTTGGACTGAAGAGTCACTGGACTGTGGGAGTCACTTGGACAGAGTTGCTGAGTTCCAGGGACCACGCTCGTTGTGCTGAGAGGGGACCCAGAGGACCGGTGATGCAGTCTTTTGTTGCCTGTGGTTGCAGGGGGAAGATTCCGTCGACCCACGGGAGATTTCTTCGGAGCTTCTAGTGCAGAGAGGAGGCAGACTACCCCCACAGCATGCACCACCAGGAAAACAGTTGAGAAGGCGGCAGGATCAGCAATACAAGGTTGCAGTAGTCGTCTTTGCTACTTTGTTGCGGTTTTGCAGGTGTCCTGAGCAGTCAGCGGTCGATTCCATGGCAGAAGGTGAAGAGAGAGATGCAGAGGAACTCTGATGAGCTCTTGCATTCGTTATCTAAAGAATTCCCCAAAGCAGAGAAACTAAATAGCCAGAAAAGGAGGTTTGGCTACCTAGGAAGGAGGATAGGCTAGCAACACAGGTAAGAGCCTATCAGAAGGAGTCTCTGACGTCACCTGCTGGCACTGGTCACTCAGAGCAGTCCAGTGTGCCAGCAGCACCTCTGTTTCCAAGATGGCAGAGGTCTGGAGCACACTGGAGGAGCTCTGGGCACCTCCCCTGGGAGGTGCAGGTCAGGGGAGTGGTCACTCCCCTTCCCTTTGCCCAGTTTCGTGCAAGAGCAGGGCTGGGGGATCCCTGAACCTGTGTAGACTGGGTTATGCAGAGATGGGCACCATCTGTGCCCATCAAAGCATTTCCAGAGGCTGGGGTGAGTCTACTCCTCCCCAGCCCTGACACCTTTTTCCAAAGGGAGAGGGTGTAACACCCTCTCTCTGAGGAAGTCCTTTGTTCTGCCTTCCTGGGCCAAGCCTGGCTGGACCCCAGGAGGGCAGAAACCTGTCTGAGGGGTTGGCAGCAGCAGCAGCTGCAGTGAAACCCCGGGAAAGGTAGTTTGGCAGTACCCGGGTCTGTGCTAGAGACTCGGGGGATCATGGAATTGTCACCCCAATGCCATTCTGGCATTGGGGTGACAATTCCATGATCTTAGACATGTTACATGGCCATGTTCGGAGTTACCATTGTGACGCTGTACATAGGTAGTGACCTATGTCTAGTGCACACGTGTAATGGTGTCCCCGCACTCACAAAGTCCGGGGAATTTGCCGTGAACAATGTGGGGGCACCTTGGCTAGTGCCCGGGTTCCCACACACTAAGGGGGTTATTCTAACTTTGGAGGAGTGTTAATCCGTCCCAAAAGTGACGGTAAAGTGACGGATATACCACCAGGCGTATTACGAGTTCCATAGGATATAATGGACTCGTAATAGGGCTGGTGGTAAATCCGTCACTTTTCCATCACTTTTGGGACGGATTAACACCTCCTCCAAAGTTAGAATAACCTCCTAAGTAACTTAGCACCCAACCTTTACCAGGTAAAGGTAAGACATATAGGTGACTTATAAGTTACTTAAGTGCAGTGGTAAATGGCTGTGAAATAACGTGGACGTTATTTCACTCAGGCTGCAATGGCAGGCCTGTGTAAGAATTGGCAGAGCTCCCTATGGGTGGCAAAATAAATGCTGCAGCCCATAGGGATCTCCTGGAACCCCAATACCCTGGGTACCTCAGTATCATATACTAGGGAATTATAAGGGTGTTCCAGTATGCCAATGTGAATTGGTGAAATTGGTCACTAGCCTGTTAGTGACAATTTGGAAAGCAAAGAGAGAGCATAACCACTGAGGTTCTGGTTAGCAGAGCCTCAGTGAGACAGTTAGTCATCACACAGGGAACACATACAGGGCACACTTATGAGCACTGGGGCCCTGGGTGGCAGGTTCCCAGTGACACATACAACTAAATCAACATATATACAGTGAAATATGGGGGTAACATGCCAGGCAACATGGTACTTTCCTACATTCAGGGCAAGCATTACTGAGTTCTATCTCTGTGCCTTCTCATAGAGAACTCTTTCTGGATTCTTTATTCTGACTTCCAATTGTTTTATAATCACCCACTTAGGGAAATTAGTTGTGTATCCTGTTGTTAGAAAATGGTCAGTCATTTCTGTGGCGTTTCTCTTACATTGGACATTACTCCTGTGTTCACATAGTCTTGTGTTTGCCTTTCTTGCCATCATGCCGATGTAGCGTAATCCACAAGGGCAGGTGATCATGTGTACTAACTATGAAGAATTGCAATTCATATGTTTTCTTATGATCCATACTTTTCCTGGTTCTAGATCCAGTGTCTTAGTGGTGTATGTTAAACTACACACACTGCAGTTCTCACAGGGAAAATGTTGTACTACATTTGGAAGGACAGCTTGACAGTGAGTAAGGGTCCTCAATGGTGGCCATTGGAATCACTTTTTTTGCCTTTTGGGTAGTGTGCCTCTCTCATAAAACTGCATCTATTCCAAACATAACAGGTGATGTCATTTGCATTAAGCCTGCAAACTGTTGTGTAACTCTTTTTTAATTGTTACATTCTAGTGGATTATGTCACCAAATTGTAATCCCATTGTGCTGGTTGTCAAATCATCATTGGTGTCTTGTATTAAGGGGCGTAGGGAGTGTTGACACCTTAACAATACAAAGAAAAACCCACCCAGTATAGCTGCTTTACCAGAGGGCTCTGTGGTGCTCAGTCTCACTAGTAACCTGAAACTCTTTTTTTTATTTGTGGCTGGGAAAATTAATGGTGCTGCACATGGGCCTGGCTGGGTGAGTGTTTACTCATCCTGGAGGCACAAGGTAGTGTTGTGGCATCAGGGTGATGTTGTTAGGAATGGAGTCTTTGGTTGGCAGTCAGGTTACCCCTATCCAAGCAAGGACCCTCACTCTAGTCAGGGCAAGTCAGACACAATCCACATTATTCTGTGCCCATCCTCTGGTAGCTTGTCACTGAGCAGTCAGACTTAACTTAGAAGGCAATGTGTGAAGTATCTATGCGATAAATCATGCAATACCACAGTATAACACCACAAAAATACGCCACAGTGTTTAGAAAAATATATATTTATATGGATAAATGCAGGTCAAAATGTGTCTTTAGTCTTTAAAGAGCAACAAGAGTCCCTTGCAAGCACAAAGTACCTGGTTTGCGTTCAAAACCTCCACAAGGGACCACAGAGGAGGAGATGCATGGAAAACACGGACGTGTGCGTCAATTTTTCTGGCACACATGGGCATTGCTTTGTTGAGTTTTCACACAGGGCAGGCTTTGCGTCGATTTCCGGCACATAGACTGGGATCCTCTTTGGGTTGCAGGGATTTCGGACACCCCAGGGATGATGCGTTGAAATCCTGGGGGTGCAGGATGAAGTCACAGGGTCTGCGTCAATCAAGGGGGCGATGTGTGGAAATTTATGTTGCACGGCAGGCGCTGCGTCGATTCTTCTCAAGAAGTTGGTCTGCGTCATTCTGGGTCGGCTGTGCTTAGATCCAGTGGGCCATGCGTTGAAGTTCTGGTCCCAGCGCTGGTACTGCATCGATCTCCTACTCGGGGTGCCGGGCTGCGTCGATCCGGTTCGGTGTGCTGTGATTTTCTCACCGCAATGCAGGCTGTGCATCATTTCTTGCAGGATATGCATCAGTTTTCACCGCACAAGGAGTTCTTTGCAGAGATAAAGTCTTTTTGGTCCTGAGACTTCAAGGAACAGGAGGAAAGCTCTACCCAAGCCCTTGGACAACACTTCTCAGCAGAGGACAGCAAGGCAGCAGGGCAACAGCAAGGCAGCAGTCCTTCGCAGAAAAGCAGTCAGGTGAGTCCCTTCGGCAGCCAGGCAGTTCCTCTTGGCAGGTTGCAGGTTCTGGTTCAGGGTTTCTTCTCCAGTGGTATCTTGTCCAGAAGTGTCTGGGTTGGTAGGGACAGAGACCCTGCTTAAATACCCAAATGTGCCTTTGAAGTGGGGGAGACTTCAAAGAGTTCCCTCCTGTCTGCCAGGGTCCCAGTACGGGGCGTGGCAGTCATTTGTGTGAGGGCAGGCTACTGTCCTTTGACATGTGAGTGTCAGGCCCTCTATCCTCCCAGTCCAGGAAGACCCATTCAATATGATGCAGATGTGTGCAAGTGTGACTGAGCATCCTGTGTTTGGGGTTGTCTGAGTGAATGCACAAGGGAGCTGTCAACTAAACCTAGCCAGATGTGGATTGGAAGGCACAGAAGGATTTAAGTGCAGAGAAATGCTCACTTTCTAAAAGTGGCATTTCTAAAATAGTAAGACTAAATCCAACTTCACGAGTCAGCAGAATTGTGTATTACCATTCTCACCATACTAAATATGACCTTGTTACTCCTTTCAGATCGGAATCTACCACTCAAATATGAGGGTAGCCCTAATGTTAGCCTATGGACGGAGCAGGCCTCACAGCAGTGTAAAAATGAATTTAGGAGCTTTACACTACCAGGACATATAAACTGCACAGGTGCATGCCTTTTAAATACATAGCACCTTGCCCTATGGGTTACCTAGGGCATACCTTAGGGGTGACATATGTGGAAAAAAGGGAGTTTAAGGCTTGGCAAGTACTTTTGAATGCCAAGTCGAAGTGGCAGTGCAACTGAACACACAAGCCTTGCAATGGCAGGCTTGAGGCATGGTTTAGAGGCTACTTATGTGGGTGGCACAAACAGTGCTGCAGGCCCACTAGTAGAATTTAATCTACAGGCCCTGGGCACATGTAGTGCACTTTACTGGGGTCTTTCAAGTACATTAAATAAGCCAATTGGGTGTAAACCAATGTCAACTTGTTTTAAGGGAGAGAGCATATACACTTTAGCACTGGTTAGCAGTGGTAAAGTTCACAGAGTCCCAAAACCAGCAAAAACAGTGTCCAAAAAGTGGTGGGAGGCAGGCAAAAAGTTAGGGGTGACCACCCTAAGGCTGTCAGGTCTAACAGATGTTTATAGTGTTTTTGAATGCCAGTTTATATGCTGTTTTTTGGGCATTCAGTCTTGTGGCCTGGGGAGGGGTCCACGCAGTGCCATGGGCATGAGAGGTAGGGCTGACAATGTGTTAACAACAGTGTGAGCTCCTCCCCATGCGGTGCTGGTATGGTTTTATTTAGAAGAGGATGGGAAGCAAACATAGAACTCCAATTTTTTTCCCAGCACAGAGCAACTGTTAATGAACCGTTAACCCTTCGCTAGTGGGTTCATCCTTGCCTCAAAGCCGCAGGAATACAGAGGTGCCAGTGCTACCCAGTGCCTTTCAGGATTGGACCATTGGTGCAACCCCACTCAACCCTGTCTTCATTGGTCGGCTTGCTGGCAGGGGAGAGCTGGGCCTGGACGCCTGAGTCAGATGGATAAAAATACCGTCCATTTACTTGTTTTATCAGTTTGCATGGCCTGGACTTCAGTAGAATGCCTCATGACCCCTTTCGTTCAGATTAGGCCTGGGATGGGCTCAGCTTCTTAATAATACGTGCAGGCTGCCTTGGTATCCCTCTAATGGCATCCTCTGACTTTGTTTACTCTCTTTTCCTGTTTTCTTTAGCTTATTTATTCAGAGGTGTATTATTACTAAAAATAATGGAATACACATTATGGACCTCGGAAGAATGGTATCACAATTACAGGATTCAAACTCATGGCCCGGTGTCAGCTGGGACACCTAATGATTTTACTATATCAACCGGATTTGTGATGTAAAGTAATCTGTGTTCATGCTTTACTCAGTAAGCGATCATTAATGCAGCTGTTGAGCAGGTTTAAAGTGCTTTTTTCTTTTTGATGTTTGAAATATGTACTCGGGAAAAATACCAGCTTTTTTTGATTTTCCTAATGTTTCTGCCAGCTGGGACTTTACATCACCTGTCATTCATACAAAACTAGCCTAGTAGCAAGCCTACAGGTACATTACTGGCCCTGGGTGTCTAAAATCCTCATTTTGTTTTCTTAAATAACACTTGCGCTTTTGCAGTATCGGGACGGAGGCTGACAGAGGTCGAACATCCCTGCTCTGCCTCAACTGGCACTTTCATGGGGATCATCATCTGTTAAATTACAGCAGTCGTATTGTTCCTCTGATGGGTCTCCTCAACACTCCATCACCAACACACTACAGGACTCTGCTTGAGAGTGTGGATGCAGGGAGCATTTAGTTTTGCTGCAGCCTGGGGCATGTGTGAGTACAGGGTGGATGGTGATGGTGAATGTTGTGACTTTGTGAGTGCAGGGTGAGTTATGTGCTTGTGTGCATTTGCAGAGTGTGTTGCGTACATATATGAGTGCAGGGTGATAGGTGTGCAGGGGGAGTAATGAGAGCCCACTGGATGAATAGTAAGATTGTAGGAGTGAATGGTGTGCTTGTGTGAGTACAGAGTGAGTTGTGTGACTGTGTGCATGCCCTGGATGAGTGTTATGCCCTTGTGAGTGTAGGGTGAGTGGGATTTTTATGTGAGTGTAGGATGAGTGAAGCAGTGTGCCCCTGTATTTGAAGGTGAGTGGAGCGCTATGTCAGTGTGAGTGAGTGATGTGCCTGCATGAATTAGTCTTTGTGAGTTTATTGCAATTTTTTAACCCCCGTCCTATGGTGTTTGATTGAACGTCGCAATCAGTATAACTCAACTCAAACCTTTCTGCCCTACCACCTTTAAAATGCACCAGCTGCCCCTGCAGGTCACGTCCCCATATATCTGCTTAGGAGATAGTGGCTGCTTCTGACACAGCTGAGACATTCTCAGGCTGTTATCCTCTTCATATTCTTGGTACACTGCTGGACAGTTGTATGATTCTACGTTCTGTCCCTGGCACAAGTTTGAAGGCTTCCAGCCTTCATTAGCATCATTATCCATACCTACATGTATCGTCTCTCAGGGAGAAGAGAGTTATTCCATCTTCCAAGGCCTGATTGTGAAGACTAGGGGATAAATCGTGGTTATATTGTGACTGCATTAGTAATATCTAGGTGGAGACTGATGTGGCAGTGAACTTGTTGTTAGCTAAAATTTAGCAGTTGGATTGGTACCACCAAGAAAAAAAATCAAACAACATCTGTATCTTTAATTAATGTACATAGGCATGCGTATCTGTGCACCAAAAATGAGTTTGGATTTTTCTTAGGCTAGAAATAATTTTAACTAAAAACAGAGAGAGTAATCCCTCTAAACCAAAAACCATCAGTCCATTTTACATTATACAGTCTATTAACAATGAAAAAATGTGTAATACTGTGTAATGATAAAAATAATAGGATGTGATGGAATATTAACAAAACATCTTCACATGAGAACGTCAGTGAATTGTATATTATGGGATAGAGAAATGGAATGATTCGTAATTTATATTGTATGTTTGATAAGAATTTGTGTTTTTCACCAAATATGATGATATCGTTTTTAGAATTTTTTTTTGCTTTGTTTATGATCTTACACTATAATGCAGTGTTAATGTATTTGTTCATTAATGCATGTTGTGATCCCACGACTATGATGACGTAATGAACTTTTTAAAGAAAAAACACTTCTGGAAGGTTTGGAATATAATCATGGGGAATTTATTTTCTTGGTAAGAAAAATTCCAAACAGCAATTGGCTACTTGCTGAGGCACAGTGTGTAGCAGTGTAACTGAAGGAGCCATAGGCTTAATAAAAAATAAAACATGCTACAGTTCCTTGCTGGGGCATACATGTGTGTGCCTATAACTTAGCAAATATAAGATGTTGTTTGGGTTTTTGTCAAAGCCTATGGAAAAAAAACTGACATATTATGGCTCTTTGGTCAGGCCCAGACACACAGTTCTGTGCTTGAGCAAGGATCCAGATGCTTGTTGGATTTTTTCATAGGCTAATAAAAAATGCAACACAGTGTTGTGACTCCTACTTGGGGCATATCCATAAGTCTCTGTTCACCAAAAAGGAGAAACAGACTGCTTGTTTTTTTTTTAGGGTATCAGAAAATCCAAGCAGTGCTTGACTGAAAGACAGACATGTACTGGTTTTCTCTCAGACTTGATGTAGCAGAAACCTTAGTACTGTCCCTCATGTCACAGTGATCATCTATACGTGACGTTTGATGCACAATGTTAATCAAAGTACGATAATTTGACTGTAGAGTGATGCACTGAGAAGCTATTTTAATGAGTATTTGTTTGGACTAATGACTTATACGCAAGTGGTATTGAAGTTTAATTAAATGTTTGAAGGATTAAACTGGTATTATGTTGTAGTCTAGAGGTCAAACTAATAGTTTGTATTAAAACAATATTGAATTTCAAATAATTAATGGTTTAAATATATGTGTGCAGAAATAGAGGTATCCAGTTCTGTGTTATACTGACTGGCATGTTTTAACAGAGTTATTTTGTTTTAAAGTTACTGCAACTTGAAAACTAATGAATGGGTATTAATGCAGAATTTATAGTTTGCGTATTAAAATGTTTTGCATTTGAATTTATCAATGTGCTGTTTTAATTCACTTCCATTACCCTAAATTAGGCCTGCTAGACCCTGTATTTTGTTAGTGTGCAGACAATGTTGTCATCTTCTTAACGTGTACCTTTCTTTCAGACTTTCTTCCCATGAGAAGATTAATTTGGTACTAGATGTCTAGTGTTTTACACATAGAGTTGAAAGTTCTGACCTTGGATGTAGAACATCCTGAAATGTGGACTAGCAACTTAAACATTTGTTTCAATCTTGTGTGGAGCTACAAGGATGGATGGTCTTCTCATGACAGACTTGGGAAAACATGAGGATGTTTCAAGTTGGAGTCGTATGATCAATTTCTAGTGGATGTTGCCTTTTCAGCATCAAATTAACTGTTGCTTTGACAAATCAAATTGCCGTAAGAACTTTAATATGTCAATAAACAGCAGGACTTTGGTCAGAGAGATCTGAAGGAATCCTGAAGATGAGCAGCCAAATCCCCTTCTTTCCTGTATTCTGAATGCTGAGCCCGTTGGAGATGTATTTTCCTCTCTCCTTTGCCCTTCTGAATTGCCTTGCTGAGAGTTAGAGATTTTCTTTCTACCCAAAGAAGTAGACTCTTGACCGAGCATCCGATGTCCTGATTCTTTCCCTTTTTCCATACTTTTTGCCCATCTTAGTTAGTAACTTGTTACCAGAGATTACCTTTTTCCAAATCCTTTTTGCTCTTTTTGTTCTTTTTCTATTTTGCCCACAAGTGTTCCACCCCACACATGTTTTTCTCTGCTTGGTTAAACTGTAGGGTTTCCCTGTGCCCAGCTAAACTGACCTTTGATGATTTGAACTGCTTTGATGCTCATTAAAACTGATCAGCGTTTGTTTACCAAACAGCAAGTTTTCTTACTAATGTTTCATATATTCTTTTCTGAGTGCCTACTTCTCTTAATGTATGTCCACCTGAGCTTATTTTGTCGCGTTGGTGATTCTGTATCTTTATAACTTTGTTTTGCGAATTGTCTACAGGACTCTAAGTTTACGTTTGTAATAAACTCCTTAACTTTATTTCTGACTGGAGTTTTTCTTATATAACCACATTGGTCATACTGTGCAATTTCATTGGTTTGTATTTCAATTTTGTTATTTGGTTCTACCATAACCTATGCAGGGTCCAAAGATCCATTGACCTCAATGAGCATTAATTCCTGTGATGGATGAAAATGCTCCATCAGATCTTGTAGCAGAGGGATTGTTAGTCCCACAAGGCAGGAGAACCATTCACGTATAGTGCTAGGGAGATAGGCTTAGTATCACATGATTGTCGAGCTTAAATTTTGCCCATCCCGAACTCGGTTCTATAGTCTTTTCTGAAGAATGATGAAGTTCCAGTGTTGTTACTGTGAGAGACAGATGTGTGGGTATTAATAGGGTTTTGCGCGTGCATTGGTTTTGGCCTGAAGATTGGGGTAAAGTGTGATGTTGTGAAGTGTTTTGCGGAGTCATCGTACTCGTTTGATTGTGGCGCTTGTTGCAAAAATATGTTGGCGGTTGTTGTTGATGGGTCTGTTGTGGCCTAATATCCCAGGATAACACACAAGTGTAGAAGACACTTGGTTAATTTATTGTCTGCAGTGAGGTGCTTGTCATGAGACGTCCTTGACAGTGGTGATAGCTCTCTTTGAATGAGTGTAAGTTTTGGTTGGTTTCAAGTGATTCTGGAGGGCCCGTGAAGGATCTGTATCAACCGAAGTAAGGTTTACTGGTGAAGTTTCCCTCGTTGTAATTGTGAAAGCTAAAGACTGAAAACATATTATGTACAGCCTTGAATTGTTTGAGTTCCTACTCTATAGTGTGCAGACAGGTTGTTGTTTTTTACGCGCAATATTTTTGCATTAGGTGTGTGAGAGTGATTGTGTGAGAGACTATTGCGTAGCAAACGTATTGCTGAAAGAAGTGACTATGACATCATTGTGTGAGGCCGCTGGTATACGTCACTTAGTGTGAAGCTGAGCTATTATTGGTGGGCAGTGCTGCATTACTATTGGTTGAGAAGATCGAGGGAAAAGGATTGTGGGATTGAAGTTATTTCCTGATTCAACTGAAAAGTTATTGTGACTTTTTTAATCTGATTTAGAAATGACATTTTTTAAAGCACTAAAGAGTGCACTAAGATCAGATGTGTTTATTCCAATTAGAGAGGGTTTAGAAATCATTATTTAGCATCTGTAAAAGGATTTCATGCTTGGCCTGAACAATGGTGCAAAATTACTGAAAAAGAAGGTGCTTTAGCATTTCCCCGTTAAGGAACCCCGGAATGTGCCTACTGCTCCAGTTGCACAACCCAAGAACCAGATGGTGATAGGTACATCTGCAAATTCAGTGATACAAATTCCTGAAGCAATTCAACGAGTTCAGAGTTGTACCAAAGCTCAGCATGTATCAAGCCCTACTGTGAGTCAGATTGTGCAAGTTCAAATATGAACAAGGCGGTGCAGTCACCCTATGTGAATCCAGGTCAGTCAATACCAAAAGTTACCCTAAGTCAAACAGGACACAGTTTGTCTTAACAGGACATAGGGGAGGAATGACAATTCTCAGAATCAGACAAATCATATGGGTCTAGCTGCATTAACAGTTCCCAGGACTATAGGTCCTGTTGTTCCCGTGTATGCTCCAGGTATGTCTGGGGGCAATGCACATTTATGAAATGTCCCGACCGTTCCTGATACACCAGTTACGTCCACTGAAGTATCACTAATTGGTATGCAAACCAGTATATTTTATCAACTCAGAAATGGAGAGAACAGGATCATTTGTGAGACCGTTAACTCTTACCCAAATTGCAGATCCAAACACAATGACAAGTCAGACAGGATTTACCTCAAATGCAAGGTTTCCTCAGCGAGACTCATCTTATTTTGTGCCCTGATCAGATCAGATCACCACCATAAACTGCAGTACTCCGCAAGGAGAAGTACCCTTTAAAACACTGAGGCCCATATTTATACTTTTTTTAGCGGCGCACTTGCGTCGTTTTTAACGCAAAATCGGCGCAAACTTACATACCATTGTATTTTGTAAGTTTGCGCCGATTTTGCGTTAAAAAAATGACACAAATGCGGCGCTAAAAAAGTATAAATATGGGCCTGAGAACATGCAAAATGTTAATACCCCAAATCAGCAGCCTGTAGGTCCTTTCAGAGCAGAAGCATTGCAGACTAGTAAAGTGATATTATGAGTTTTCACTTCACAGCAGCTGATTGAGTGTTAGAAATGTGGTCTCTGGTTGGCAGTCAGTTTGCACTCTGTCCAAGCAGGGACCCTCACACTAGTCAGATAACCTCTGCTTACCCCATTGGTAGCTAGGTACAGGCAGTGAGACCTCTCTCAAAGGCAGTGTGTAAAGTATTTGTTCAAACACACACAGTAAAACAGTGAAAACACTACAACATGGACACCACAACAATTTTGACAAATAGGCAGTATTTATCTAAATCAAACAAGACCAAAATGACAAAAATCCAACATTCACAAGCCAAGATATGGATTTTCAAAAGAATAAGAGCCTTATTCCTTAGAAAACAATGGAAACATTGATTTACCCAAAGTATTTGGTTTGCATCAGAAATAAAGCCTCACAGGAGAGCATGAGTCGAAAAAGTCAGTGATGGGTCGATTCCTTACTCGCAAGTGAGGCTGTGTGTCATTTCTTCTTGAACTAGGTATGCAATGCGTTGTTTTTTTCTGCGGCAAGACAGCGATGAATTGGTTTCTGGACAGGCACCTCGGATTCGCACAGGCTTCCATAGATTTTTTGCGTCCAGCAATGATGCGTGAGAAATCTGACCGCACAGTGTTGGAAAACCGTGCTGCGTGGGGTCTGCATCATTATCAGCAGCCGCAAGCAGGTGTTGAGTCGTTTCTCCAGCTGCGATACTTCGATCTCCCACCCGCAATGCAGGTGGGTGTCGATTTGATCTGTGAAGCGGGTGGCGTGTCATTTTTCAGCCACGTTGCAGGAGGTGAGTCAAAATTTTCCCTGCATGGTGTCCGGTGTGTGGCATTTAGTTCTTGTTCTTCCACTTTCACCTCTCAAGGGCCCAGGGACTGGATAGGGTGCCAATTGGCAGTGAAGAAGTCTCAGCAGGGAGTACAGGTGCTGGCAGAAGAAGTCCTTGATGGCCCTGAGACTTCAAAACAGGAGGCAAGCTCAGTCCAAGCCCTTGGAGATTCTTCACAAACAGGAATATATCACAAAGTCCAGTCTTTGTCCTCTCTCAGGCAGAAGCAACAACAGCAGGCCAACCCAGCAAAGCACAGTCATAGGCAAAAGGGCAGTACTCTTCCACCAGCTCTTCAGCTCTTCTGCTTGGCAGAAGTTCCTCTTGATTCCAGAAGTGATCTAAATGTCTGAGGTTTTGGGTCCACTACGTATACCCCTTTCTGCCTTTGAAGTAAGCAAACTTCAAAGGGAAGTCTCTGTTGTTCACAAGATCATGGCTTTCCCAGGCCTGGCCCCAGACAAACACCAGGGGTTTGGAGAATGCATTGTGTGAGGGCAGGCACAGCCCATTCAGGTGTAAGTGACCACTCCTCCCTCCATTCTAGCTCAGGTGGCTCATCACGATATGAAGGCTCCACCCCAACTCCCTCCTTTGTGACACTGTCTAGAGGGGATTCACAAACAGCCTAACTGTCAGACTGACCCAGACAGGGAGTAAACAAGCAGGCAGAGCACAGAATGGTTTAAGCAAGAAAATGACCGCTTTCCAAAAGTGCCATTTTCAAACAGACAATTTAAAAAACAACTTTACCAAAAATGTTTTTTTTAATTGTGAGTTCAGAGACCCCAAACTCTTTATCTCTATCTGCTCTTAAAGGGAAACTGAACCTTAAGCCAGCCCCCATGTTAACCTATGAGAGAGATAGGCCTTGCCACAGTGAAAACTGTATTTCACTATTAGGTCATGTGAAAACAAACATATCATGTCCTACCTTTAACATACACTGCACCCTGCCTGGGAGCTACCTAGTGCCCACCTTAGGGGTACCTTACTTGTACAAAAAGGGAGGTTTTGGACCTGGCAAGTGGGAACACTTACCAGGTCAAATTGGCATTTTAAAACTGCACACACAGACACTGCAGTGGCAGGTCTGAGCCATGTTTACAGCCAGTGCTGCAGGCCCACTAGTAGCATTTGATTTACAGGCCCTAGGCACCTCCGTTGCACTTTACTAGGGACTTACTAGTAAATCAGATATGCCATTCATGGAAAAGCCAATTACACATACAATATACACATAGGGAGCACTTGCGCTTTAGCACTAGTCAGCAGTGTTAAAGTGCACAGAGTAACAAAAACAGCAAAAACAGAGTCCAGCACACAGTAACAACCTGGGAAGCAGAGGCAAAATGCCAGGGAAGACCACACGAAGAATGCCAGGTCTAACAATGATTGGTTAAAAAATGTGAGTCCCGGAGGTGCGACAGATTTAACAATCTGCAATGTGAATACAGAAGAGACCCCAGAGTGAGATAAATCAGTGAATATGCCAAGAATTTAATTGGAACTGAATTAAATTATATTAGGAATGCTAAACACAGCCCAATTGGAAATATACACATAAGCCGAAGTATGGTTCATGTCCAAAGACATTACTCAATGTGTAAGACAGGGCTATGAATGATTAGCTGAAGTAGCTGTCAAATATAATATGGATTTAGAGGAATCAAAGCCCTTAAAGAGAAGCTACAGATTGGAGTTCAGCACAAAGGATATAGTTAACATGAGATCCCCTGGAATGAAATCATACATTAAGAAATTGACCACATATATTCAGAAACGCGTTGCTATGGATAAGTGTGATGGTAAATGGGTGAAGAAAAGATAACAGGAGAAAGCAAAGCCAAACATGCCTCTAGACAATGTAAAAATGTTGCCCATGCAAGAAATACTAGGTGAAGATTATGTTCATATACCCTAGAGTAGGAGTGAGAGCTTGTCATTTAAAAGTGATTACCTGAGACTGAGAGAGAAACCAGTGGAATGGTACAAGCATACAGAGAGATTTGTGAATCTTTCAAGTTCCTGTGGGAGGATTTGAATATGTTGTTTGATGTTGTGATCTGGAGTGATTTGTGGACTGAATGGAAAGTAAATGTTGATTGGGCAGACTGTGAACCTCCGAGAGATCCAGTAACAGGTGCACCATCAGAAGAGGTGATGAAAAGATATTGCAAGGTGATTGAGTTTTTGAAAAACAAGGTGTCTCCAAAAGATATTGATTGGCAGAGGACTGGTAGGACGGCATAGGAATCAAAGGAGTCAATTCATGCTAATTACAAGAAATTACTGAAGGTTTTCAAACATTATAGTTGTACAGAGACAACAGAAGACAAAACTATGCATAATTTTTTGTTCAGATGTGTGCAAGGATTGAAGCCAGACATAAGTGAGATGATTCAGAAGCACTTGATTTTTGGACAGAAAAACCGAATGATGACATCCTATGGTACGCAAGTGCTGTAGTGATGAATTGGAATTGAAGTGGAAAAAGTTGAAAGAAAAGGTTATGGTCATGCAATTGAAAGCTGCACAGAAAGCTAGTCAGAGCCTGGGGACTTCATCAGCCCGCACGCCCTAGCCTCACCAGAATACATCCTCCTCGGGGACCTGAACTTCCACCTGGAGAAAAACAACGACAACAACACCGCCACCCTGCTCGACAACCTCACTAACCTCGGACTCAAGCAACTGGTGAACACTCACACCGCTGGCCACACTCTCGACCCCATCTTCAGCCACTCCTCCGAACTACACTGGACCAACCACAGATGCGTCCACTTCACCTTCAAACGGGAGACTCACCACCAGCGCACACAACAAACCCCCGCAGACGCTGGAACAAAATCTCCACAGAGCAGCTCCTCTCAACACTGAGCCAAAACCCACCAGCCAACATCACTGACGCCAACAACGCTGCCCACAGCCTCATACAGTGGATCACCAACTGTGCCGAAAACCTCGCCCCACTCAAAAGCCTCCCAAGCGGGACCAGCATCAGGAAACCCCCATGGTTCACGGACACCCTCAAAGAATCTAAGAAATACTGCCGAACCCTCGAAAAAACCTGGTGCAGGGAACGAACCACAGAAAACATGACAGCCCTCAAGTTCGCCACCCGTGAACACCACCAGTTGATCCGCTCCACCAAAAGGACTTCATTCAAAGAGCAGCTTGACGACAACACCCACAACAGCTCTCTAAGTAACAGCTTTGCTGCTGTGAGGCTATCATTTCTCCTGTCTGGGTTAACTTCAACCCAGTGTGAGAAAATGCATATAATGACTAAGACATATCTCAGTCCATTGCACACAGGCAGCTCTATGAAATCCAGCTGCATTATATTGAACGGTCTCGCTGATCTACCTATCTGACTTAGTGTGACAAATGTGCATTTCCTACATTAATTTGCTGGCATGTGACACATTTGTGGCACACACCTTCTGCAATCACTCTAGATCTAGGACTAAACCATGTCTGTTTAATGGTTCTGATCATTGCATTCCTACCTATTTGTGCCTGTCAATGATACTGTTGTGGGTGACAAAAAGCTATTAGGCAGTACTGCTCTTCCATCCCTTGAAACCCCAAAATTATCCTCATTTCTCATGACAAATCCTGCTGTAACCCAACTTTGCTGCTTTTCTTCTGTCACTTTCTCCCGCAACCTCTTAACTTCTTCCCACATATCAATAGCATTGAAGAGGAAATTTTGACTTGTCTCATAATTTGCATAATTATTCGATTCCAAATTAAGGAAGTACAGCCTAGGGCTCAACATCTTGCAACCTCATTAGCATATGTATTACCTAAGGTTACATAGTATATTTCTCATGTGCTTAACAACTGCAATTTTTGGAAGCAGTTGTAATGCACACAGCAGATTGTAAATATTATCACAATTACGTAAAGGACATCCAGAGGAGGCCATAAACCCCCTCTGGGACCACAACTGTCTGAAATCATGAGCAACACCAAAACCATACTGACTGTCAATGAGTTGTTCAGAAACACAGCATGCTCTGCTAAGAGTGACCAATTTTTCTACTTGAGCAGAAAAAACTCCTGGAAGCCAGGAGGCTTCAATAAACTGCATAACTAGCTCTCAGTGGACCATCTTTATCTCTTAAACAGGAGCCATCAACAAGCATGGCATCATAATTTTCTGTTAGGGGAACGTATTGAGTGTCAGGTCTTGGTTTGGTGCACAAATCAGTCTCATCGAACAATCATGCTCAACCTCATCCACCAATCATTGACATTTTCAACAGGGTTTGGAAATAATGCAGCAAGATTCAAATCTGCACAACTCTTGAGGTTAACATTCGGAGAGGCGAGGATGACCTGCACATAGCGGATCAAGCGGGCATTGGTCAAACATTGTGTCTTGGTCCAAGTTAACAATATCTCCACAGTGTGGAAATAAAAACATTAAAAGGGTGGCCTATAACAAAGCCTTCACACTGTTTGATGCTGATCCTCAAAGCAGTGACTGCCTTCAAAAAGCCAGTGCAGAAGCCACAGGATCAAGTGTGACAGAAAAGTATACAACAGGCTTGTGTCAAAACTGATGCAGGACATCCATTCCTCTCACAGCAAAACAAAGAAAAACATTTGTTATAATCAAGCATTCCCAGATCTGGGCTCAGCATAAGCTTTCTCTCAGCTCTGTGAAGGCACACATGCATTTGTGATCTAATGGTATTGAATCAGACACATATTTATTTGTCATCCTTTGTAAAAGTTCGGCCAAAACGGAAAAGTTTGGAATCCACAGGCGAAAGTAGTCAAACATTCCCAAAAACATTTGGACTTCCTTTTGAGTGGCAGGGGGATTCATTTCATAATTGCTGAGATTCTTTCTTGTGACACTTTCCGCACACCTTTCTCAATGTGGTGACCTAAGTACAGGACTTCTTTCTTGCAATACTGTAGTTTGGCTGGGAAAACTTTATGTTCATTCTCTCCTAAATGGTCCAAGAGAGCAATTGTATATCTCCTGAATGCTGAAGTCATCTATATATTGCAATAAGGCTGAATGGCAGGGCATATTCAGGGCTTCCAGATTCTTTTCCAAGATCTGGTTGAAAATCAGTGGACTCTCAGTATACCCTTTTGGAGTTTGGCACCATGCCAAAACACAACTGCTGAATTAGAATGTGAAGAGGAATTGTCTTTCCTCATGCAATGATATAGAAAAAAAGGCTTGACATAAATCAACCGCAATCAACCATTCTACTTCACATGAAATTTGGAGTAAAATCACTGCAGGATTTGCCACCATGGGACAACATGGAAAGTCAATTTAATTCATTTTTCTCAGGTCCTGTATTATATGGTAATTTCCATTGGGCTTCTGCAGTGATAGAATGGGAGAGTTACATGAATTTCCCATTATATCTTTCAGGATACTCTGCTCAATTTAACTAGTAATCAGGGAAGTGATTCCAGTAATTGTTTTGGGTGTCATGTCATACGGGGACATTTTTGGAGATACTGCATTTGGCTTAATTGTACTTTTTATAGGCTCAACTCATTTGATAAGTTCCATTTATTTTCCTGAAAAATCTAAAAATCTCAAACCTCAGGTGTCACTGTGGCTTTTAAATCTCCAAGCAATTCATTACATGTCAGCAGTAGGTATAATGTAACACTCGGGTACTGCTTCACAACTTTAAAAGGCACATCTTCCTCATTTGAGTGAACTGCGATTCCTCGGAGTGTGCAGCTAATAGAACAGTTTACCTTAAACAGTAGGTATTGTCCAAGAACAACTACAGGACTTGAAGCCTATTTGTACAGAGACAGATTTTGTTGAAGGTTGGTCAACTGTTTATTTGCAACTCCTACAACCTGGATTCTCTTTCCTGAAAGTGGCACATTTGGTACTTCTGCTGTCCTGACTGCGGAGTGCTTAGCCCCAGTGTCAACCAGTTATGACACATCATGACCCATAATGTTTGCATTTACATAGGGGCAAAGTTGATCTACTTCTAAGGATGCATCTAGCATGCAATCCTCCTCATGCTCACTATCTGCTTGAAGAGTTTCTGTAAATTACTCTACACTCGAGTCCATCAAGGTAAACTGTGATGCTATCTGATTTACATTTGCATTTTCAATTTAATTCATATTCTGTTGGAGAACAGCCACTTGCTGTTGAGTCTTTGGGGATTGTAGTACCTCCATCTGCTGTCCTGGCGGACACATTAGCATTTTGCACTCAGGTTCTTTGAACTCTTTGGATTTGACTATTGCCTTGTACTTGAGCACCTCCAGTATTCTTTACCTGAATATTCACATTATTAGAGGGACACTCCCTTCGTCAAGGACCCAAAATTCCACATGCATGACACTGATCAGTTCTCTTCAATGCCTGAACATCTAGCACACCTCCAACTTGATCTACCTGAACACCACGTCTTCTACCTCTACCCTGAACATAATTTGTTACCCGCTGTGGCACTCCTTGCATGCCACCAGTATTCACTATCAATCAATCAATCAATTAATCAGAACATTTATAGAGCACGCTACTCACCCGCGAGGGTCTCAAGGCGCTGGGGGGGGGGAGTTACTGCTGCTCCAAAAGCCATGTCTTGAGGCGTTCCCTGAAGGCAAGATGGTCCTGGGTAGTTCTCAGGTGTGCGGGGAGGGAGTTCCATGCTTTAGCTGCCAGGTAGGTGAATGATCTTCCTCCTGCGGTGGTTCTGCAGATTCGTGGGATGGTGGCGAGGGCGAGGGTGGCTGAGCGGAGCTGACGGGTGGGCATGTAGAACGAGAGGCGGCTGTTGAGGTATTCGGGGCCCATGTTGTGGAGTGCTTTGTGTGCGTGGGTGAGGAGCCTGAAGGTGATCCTCTTGTTGACGGGGAGCCAGTGCAGGTGTTTCAGGTGGGCGGATATGTGGCTGTGTCGAGGGATGTCAAGGATGAGGCATGCGGAGGCGTTCTTTATGCGTTGTAGATGTTTCTGAAGCATTGCGGTGGTACCTGCGTAAAGGGTGTTTCCATAGTCCAGATGGCTTGTGACGAGGGCGTGGGTAACTGTCTTTCTGGTTTCGGCGGGGATCCATCAGAAGATTTTTTCGGAGCATGCGTAGGGTGTTGAAGCATGATGAAGAGACGGTATTGACTTGCTTGGACATTGTGAGGAGGGGGTCCAGGATGAATCCGAGGTTGCGTGCGTGGTCCGAGGGGGTTGGTGCGGTGCCCAGTGCCGTGGGCCACCAGGAGTCGTCCCAGGCGGATCGGGATTGTCCGAGGATGAGGATCTCCGTCTGGTCTGAATTCAGTTTTAGGCAGCTGAGCTTCATCCATTCCGCGACGTCTTTCATTCCGTGCTGTGGGTTGGTTTTGGCGGTGGTTGGGTCTTTGGTGAGGGAGAGTATCAGCTGGGTGTCGTCGGCGTAGGAGATGATGTTGATGTTATGCTTGTGTGCGATGGCGGCGAGTGGGCTCATGTAGATATTGAAGAGGGTTGGGCTGAGCGAGGATCCTTGGGGTACGCCGCATATGATCTTGGTGTGTTCTGAGCAGAAGGGAGGGAGGTGGACTCTCTGGGTTCTGTCGGAGAGGAACGAGATGATCCATTCTAGGGCCTGTCCTAGGATACCAGTGGTGCGGAGGCGGGTTGTTAGGGTGCGATGGCACACAGTGTCGAAGGCAGCCGAGAGGTCCAGGAGGATGAGGGCGGTTGTTTCTCCGTTGTCCAGCAGGGTCCTGATGTCATCGGTGACTGCGATGAGGGCGGTTTCTGTGTTGTGGTTGGCTCGAAATCCAGATTGGGAAGGGTCGAGCGAGTTGTTAGCCTCAAGAAAAGCGGTCAGCTGCTTATTGACAGTCTTCTTAATGACCTTGGCTGGGAAGGGGAGAAGAGAGAAGAGAGATGGGGCGGAAGTTCTTCAGGTTGTTGGGGTCAGCCGTGGGATTTTTCAGGAGGGTGTTGATTTCCGCGTGTTTCCAGCTCTCGGGGAAGGTGGCTGATGCGAACGAGCTGTTGATGATGTTCCGGAAATGGGGGGCGATGACGGAGTCGGCTTTGTTGAAGATGTGATGGGGGCAAGGGTCCGAGGGGGAGCCGGAGTGGATGGTGTTCATGATGCTTCTGGTCTCTTCTGAGCTGATAAGGGTCCAGGAGCTGAGTGTAGTAGTGGGGGCTGCTGGTTCGGTGGTAGGGGGGGGATCTGGGGTCCAAAGCTGTCGTGTAGATCTGCTATCTTTCGGTGGAAGAACGTGGCAAGGGAGTTGCAGAGTTCTTGTGAGGGTGTGATGTCGTTGGAGCTGGCGCGGGTGTTGGAGAGCTCTTTGACGATGTTGAAGAGTTCCTTGCTGTTGTGGGTGCAAATGTACTTGTGAACATTACAGATTATTTGGGTTATTGCAAAGGACTGGCTGACGTGGTACGTTCTTTGTGTCATCAGGTTGGAGAATATACAGCACAGCCACAACAGGAGCTTTTCCATGATCTATGTCCATGCGACTGGGTCATGGTGAAAAGATATGCCAGGAAAACATGCTTGGAATCGCATTGGGGAGGTAATCATCAAGTGGTTTTGGTAAGCACTACAGCTATGAAGTGTGCTGGTCTCCCTAACTGAGGTACACATTAGCAACACTTGCAAAGTTCCACGTTCCCTAGATGATACAGCACCTATTCCAGAAGTGTCTGTTACAGTGAGAAAGAGGGATCAGGTTAGTCAAGCTGTTGGAATTGGACACATAGCTGATACAGCACAAGTAAGGTCTGAAGGGGGTATTAGCAAGTCAACCTCATTGGATGGGACAGAAGAGTTGAGACAGAATCACTTGACTCATGAGAGCTTGGATGCTGATGAAGGACTAGTTGCTGTAGACTACAGAGTTGTACCAGGAGACAGTTGGCCCGTGAGCACTCAGTGCCAGCTGTACAAGTGCCTCCGACTATTGTCGAAGAGACTGAAGAGTCAAGCCAAAGTGACAGTGATGCTGATGGTCGAGTAAAAAGGAGATCAAAGAGAAAGAGAGTACCAAGCCGAAAGTACTCAGTACTTAAATTGACTTAATTTGCTGCAAATGATTGGGAGAAGGAGTGTACAAATGTTTGCTTTAACAATTCAAATCCAGTTCAATATTCTTGAGTTTGAAATTGATAGGAGCTGAACTTTAAAACACACTGCCACTTGATTAACAGAGACATTGCATTTTGGAAGTGATTATTAGTGATTGTGAGCTATGCCTTTAATAGAGACATCAGAACTTTATTTAGATGTTTTTGGCCATTTGAAAGGAGAGAACATTCTAGATTAACTTTCTAGAAGATCAGGGAACTTTTTGTGAATAAGTTGCACCTTTGAAGAGTCTTTTTTTGATTTTTGCTTCGTACTCAAATAAAAAGGACTGAAAAGAGACAGTGCTATGTTAAAGCTGCTAGCGTTTTTTATCTTGATTTTTTAATTCAAATTTTTTGTATGAAATTAGAGAACTCATGGAGTTGAATAGAAATTGAAGTAGTAAGTGAAAATACATATATACATGTTTAGTGATAGTGAGAGTTATCATGATAATATTATTGCTCATTGGGTTGAGTTTGCCCATAACTAATGGTTCAGAGAAGCTTGCATCCACAAGTGCCCTCAATTTAGCCAATAACATGGCAGACCAAAATCAATGATGAGAAATACTTACACACTGATAGGTCTAGAGGTGATTTTTCTGCAAATGTGTATTATACGTTGTTACATGAATATGTAGATACCATGGAAGCTAGAGATTGCTGCATAAGCACTCAGTTGCCTTTATCAGTGAGTGAGGGAATAACATACAATAGTCTACCCCTAATTTATGGGATTTCCTCTAGCTTGGTATTAATACTTTTGTATCACCAGGGATATTAGCAATATTTTTACTCAAATTATGACCTAGGATTTTCAGCTATCCTGCTTATGACAAATTTAAGCAACAGTGAAAGGGTGAAAAACATTGACACAGTGGGAGGTTTTCTTGAGCCTACATTGATATTTGGTACAGTTTATGCCCACAAGAACAATTTGACATGCATTCTTACTCCAGTAGATAAAGAGTATATTTGTCAAGGTGAGAAAAGGAGAAGAGCTACGAAGACTAAAATAGAAAAGGGAATAGTTTTACAAAATTGGAAAAAGATTAAACATATTCAGTAGCTGCACAGTAAGGATTCCTGGACCATTTTAATGATCCAGTTTGGGTTGAGAAATCAAACACCAGAGTCAAAAGAAGCACCTGTGCTTCAGAGATAGTAGGAGATTTCTGTTGGTGCCAACATTCCATCAGTAGGTGTTATTTTGCTGCCAACAATAGTAGATGAGCTATCTGCAGACAATGCAGGTCCCATACAATTAATGGACACAAAAATGGTTGCTGTATGATCAATGGTTTTGCAAAATCGCCTTGCCTTAGGCATTCTTCTTGCAAAGGAGGGTGCAGTTTGCAAAATGTTACAATCCCACAGTGTTGCACATACATTCTTGATAATAGAAATGTAATGAGATACAAAATAAATTGCAAACATCACAAACCTGAAATAGTACCTGAAAGATTTAATCACAACAGGTGCATGTGAAGCAATAGGTAATGGTTTTTCAGCAATTGAAAGGCGGTTTGTAAATCTCGCTAGAGGAATTGTTGGAACCAATTTGATACCCTTATAGATTATGGCTTTTTGTGTGCACTGGTTGACGTTGGTCTTTTCAAATTGTTCAAAAGGCTGAACAATTTGAAACCTGAAAAAATACCTGAATAATTCTCTGAAATTATGAGCTGTCACACTGAAAGTGAGAGTTGAGGTATTTTCTGAAGGCTTGATTTGCCAGTGGGGGGCTGATGTAGCAGAAGCCTTAGATCATCTAGGCGTGACAGTTTATGGATTATGTTAGTAAAAGCACTAATGGTTTACCTTTAGGGTGATGCACTGAGAAGTTATTTTAATGTGCATTTGTTTGGACTAATGACTTCAACACAGGTGGTATTGAAGTTTAGTTTAATGTTTGAATGACTAAACTGACATTATGTTGTAGTCTAGAGTCTAAACTAATTGTTTGTATGGAAACACTATTGGATTGCTAATAATTAATGGTTTAAATACATGTGCAAAAATAAAGAAATTCAATACTGTGTTCTACGGACTGATATGTATTAACAGAGTTATTTTGTTTAATGTTATTGTAATATGAACGCAAATAAAGTTATTAATGCAGAATTTATTGTTTGAGTATTAAAATGTGTTTTTTATTTGACTGTATTAATGTGCTGTTTTAATTCGCTTGCATTACCCTAAGTGAAGTCTACTAAGCCCTGTATTTTGTTACTGTGCAGGAAATGTCATCATATTGTTAATGTGTACCTTTCTTTCAGACTTTGGGCCTGATTCCGACTTTGGCGGGCGGCGGAGGCCGCCCGCCAAAGTCCCGCCGACAAATGACCGCACCGCGGTCAAAAGACAGCGGCGGCCATTCTTAAATTTCCGCTGGGCCGGCGGCGCTCTCCAAAAGAGCGCCCGCCGGCCCAGCGGAAATGCCCCTGCAACGAGGATGCCGGCTCCGAATGGAGCCGGCGGAGTTGCAGGGGTGCGACGGGTGCAGTGGCACCCGTCGCGTATTTCAGTGTCTGCATTGCAGACACTGAAATACTTTGTGGGGCCCTCTTACGGGGGCCCCTGCAGTGCCCATGCCATTTGCATGGGCACTGCAGGGGCCCCCAGGGGCCCCGCGGCACCCCCTACCGCCATCCTGTTCCTGGCGGGAGACCCGCCAGGAACAGGATGGCGGTAGGGGGTGTCAGAATCCCCATGGCGGCGGAGCGCGCTCCGCCGCCATGGAGGATTCTGTAGGGCAGTGGTAAACCTGCGTGAGACCGCCGATTTACCCTTTCTGGCCGCGGCTGAACCGCCGCGGTCAGAATGCCCTTGGGAGCACCGCCAGCCTGTTGGCGGTGCTCCCGTGGTCGGTGACCCTGGCGGTCACCGGCCGCCAGGGTCAGAATGACCCCCTTTGTTCCCATGAGAAGACTAGTTTGCTAATAGATGTCTATGGTTTTACACATACAGAGTTGTAAGAATCTGACCTTGGATGTGGAGCATCCTGGTCTGTGGACTAGCACTGCAAACATTTGTTTCAATCTTGTGTGGAGCTACATGGATAGACAGTTTTCTCATGACTGACTTGGGAAAACATGAAGATGTTACAAGTTTGAGTTGTTTGATCGATTTCTATTGGGTATTGCCCCTTCAATGTCAAATGACCTGCTGCTTTGACAAATCAGATTTCCGTATGAACTTTAATATGTCAATTCCAGGCAGGACTTTGGTCAGAGAGATCTGAGAGAATTCAGAAGATGAGCAGCCGAATACCCTTCTTTCCTCTATCCTGAATGCTGAGTCCCTTGAAGAGGTAATTCCTCTCTGCTTTTGCCCACTTCTTGAAATGTCTTGCTGGGAATTAGAGATTTTCTCGCTAGCCCAAAGAAGAAGACTCTTGACTGAGCTTCTAACATACTGACGCTTTCCCTTCTAACTTACTTTTTGCCCGTCTTAGTTAGGAACTTGTTGCCAGAGATTTCCTTTTTTTAAAAATCCTTTTTGTCCTGTTTGTTCTTTTTGTTTCTTGTCCACATGTTTCCACCCCACATGGTTTTCTCTGATTGGCTAAACTGTAGGGTGCAGCTAACTTGAACTTTGATGATTTGAAGTGCCTTGATGTTTATTAAAACTGAGTAATGTTTGTTTACCATACATCAAATCATCTTATTGATGTTTTATATTGTCTTTGTTGAGGGCCTAGTTCTCTTAATGTTAGTCCACCTGAACTTATTTCATCAGCTAGGCCAGCCCTTGTTGATTCTGTATCTTTATAACTTTGACTTGCGAATTGCCTACGTGACTCTGAGCTTGAGTTTGTCATAAACCCCTTAACTTTTGACTGGGGTTTCCCTTGTATGCCATATTGGTCGTACAGTGTAATTTCATTGATTTGTATTAAAATGTTGTTGTTTTGTTCTTTTCAGGGTTCAAAGATCCATTAACCTTGATGAGCATTGATTTCTGTGAAGGATGAAAATGCTCCGGCAGATCGTTTCTCATTGACAGAGTTGCATTTTAAGGAAGGAGCTGTGTAAAAGAAACTAGGAAGTGAAAATTGACAGGGAAGGGACAACATGCAATCACAGTTCCTTCCTTTCCAATTCCCACCTGAGACGATGGTAGAAGCTGGCATATTCCTCATGCCCTCTCTGCCACTTGCCCTCTCTGCCACATCGCTCCCTTACCTCCAACAGTAAAAAGTGGATTGAGTTTGTTGCTTGAATGAGAATTTGCCTTAAAAACAAAAGAAGAGAGGAGCTGGCAAAACAGGAATGGTTTGTGTAATTAAACATTACGGCTCTGAGAGCATTTACAGAACTGGTGTCTGAGAACTGGTTCTTGTTGTACATTGGATTGAAGCAAGTGTTTATACATTTCTCTGAGTGTCATAAAACCATAAAGGAATTCATTCTTTTCTTGGTAAAAAATTTGGACAGTTTTCAAGGAGTTGTTAATACTTCCAGATAGTGAACATAGGCAGGCCTCGACCCGGTGTGAACACAATGTGGGCCGGTGAGTATGTGTCCAGATGTCTGTCCTGAGGGGGGTGGCGCGATCACTGTTTATGCTGTGCTCTGATTGGCTATGTGTTCCTAACTACATGGGGCATCTAAATTTTGGTGTTTTTAGGAATGTGTTCCTCCCTCTGGCCATGTGTGTTCTCCAGGGACCATTGTGGTGTTGCTGCCTATCTGTAGGATCTGATTTAAGTTTTCCTGTTTCTGTGTTTGGCTGCCAGCTAAGTGTTTTCTGACCTGTGGCCTTTCTGTCATTAACCTCAGGCCTAGGTCTCAGAGCCTCCCTGACCTGGTCAGTGAACTGCTCTGCCTCCCGTAGCTCTACCTGTAAGTAGAGCCCCCTTCCTCTGAACTCCTGACCCCTGTCAGGGGTTTGAGGCCTTCTACCACCCGCAGACTCTGCCTGTGCCTCATCCCTAGTGTCTAGTGGGAGAGCTCTGCTTTCCTACTAGGCTTCCCTGCGCCTCTCTTCTCCTTTTCTCTGCTTCGCTCTCTGTTTGGTCTCTCTTCCGTGTCTGGCCCCTTGTGCCCTTTTTGCCATCCACTCCCCACAGTGCTCTTTTTGACTTTTTGTTTTCACTCTTTCTTTGCTTTTCCCTCCACTCCGCTCTCTATCACTCTCGCTCCCCCCTTCTCCCTCCCCTGCCACTGCTGCCCCTGCGGCCCCACCCTCTCCTCTCTCTCGTGCTGCAGTCCCGACACTGCTACCCTGCAGCCCTGCCCCCTTTTTTAACACAATTTTCACCCCCACTCCCACCTCCCAGCTGTCCTCTCCTTTCCCCACTTAATGGTGGCGGCTCTGCGGCCGTGCTGCTGGCGCACCAAAAGCAAGCCCATCTGCGCCCGTCCACGCCTGGACCACACCCAGCACTGGAACCTCTAATTCTTGTCCACCCATCGCCGCTACACCCGACTCCGCTACAACGTCACCACCCTCCACACACTCAACACCGTCCGTCATCCACCTGTCATCAAGCCAGCCCGCAGCTCACCCATGGACCCTTCTCCTGCTGGAACTGCACCTGCACCAGCCTCCACGCAAACGATCCACCCACCAAGGCAGGACACAACCATCTCAGATGCTTCCTACTCAACGCTCACTCCGTCCACAAACACGTCGTCGAACATTGACTCAGGCTCCCCAGATGTCGTCTTCCTGACCCAGACCTGGATGAACCGCTCCTCAGCACCTGACATCGCCATAACCATCCCAGACGGCAACAAGATCACCCCCAGGGACTGCACCAACAGACTAGGAGGAGGCATCACCATTGTCCACAAGAATACCCTCAGAATCACGACCAGCACCGAAGTAACCCTCAGCACCACCCAGCACCTGCACTTTCAGATCCACACCAACCCAAACACTACCCTCAGAGGGACCCTCGTTTACACACCCCCGGCCCCTGACAGCAGTTAAGCGACTCCTTCACCGACATCATCAGCACGCACGTCCTTGCATCCACAGACTACACACTCCTCAGGGACTTGAACTTCCACTTCGAGAACACCAATGACAACAACTCTACCACTGTGCTCGCCACCCACCCACTCCGCAGGACAGACGCTTGAACTCATTTTCTCCACCAGCAAACACGTCTCCTTCAGCCACACAACTGAAATCCACTAGACCGACCACCTCTGCATCCACTTTTCCTTCGAGAAACCCACAACACACCATCACCCACAACAGATTCCCCACCGCAGATGAAACAAGGTCACCGAAGACCAACTGATCATTACACTCTCCAAGAGCCCACCATATCAACACCACTGACACTGACACAGCAACCCGCAACTTCAGGCAATGGATTGGCGACTGTACCAACACTCTCGCCCCTATCAAAAAACCTTCCAACAGATGCACCGCCAGAAAGGCCTTCTGGTTCACCACCGACCTCCATGAATGTAAGCAAACACACCAAAGACTAGAAAGGAAATCGCACCAAGATCAGACACCGGACAGCCACACAGCCTTCAAGAACGCCATCCGCAGACACTACCAACTCATTCAAACCACCAAGAAAACTGCCTTCAAAGAAAGCCTCAACAACAACGCACACAGATACAAGGAGCTCTTCAACATCGTGAAGGAGCTCTCCAACCCTAGCTCCAATGCCAGCGACATCCCACCATCACAAGACCCCTGTGACTCCCAAGCCACCTTCTTTTACCACAAGATCACAGACATCCATGACAGCTTCAGTACTCAGACCCCCGTCAACCACCGACACCACAGACTCACCGCCCACCAGCCTCCTGCTCTCCTGGACCCACGTCAATGACAACAACACCTTCAAAATCATGAACACCATCCACTCCGGCTCACCATCCAACCCCCGCCCTCACCACTCTGAAAGATCATCAACAATTCCTTTGAGACGACCCCTTCCCGGAGAGCTGGGAACACGCCGAGATCAACGCCCTCCTCAAAAGGCCGACCCAAAGGACCTCAAGAACTTCCATCCCATCTCCCTGCTCCCCTTCCCAGCAAAGGTCATAGAGAAAATTGTCAACAAACAACTGACCCGTTTCTTCGAGGAGAACAATAATCTGGACCCATCCCAAGCCAGATTCCGCAGCAACCACAGCACCGAATCCGCCCTCATCGCCACCCTTGGCGAGATCATGACCATACTTGACAACGGCGAAGCCGCGGCCCTCATTCTCCTGGAACTCTCAGCCGCATTCAACACCGTCTGCTATGTACATGCCTCAATGACACAGGAATCCATGACAGAGCCCTGGCCTGGATCACCTCCTTCCCCACCGGCAGAACTCAGAGCGTCAGCCTCCCTCCATTCTGCTCTGAAGCCACCAAAATCATCTACGGCATACACCAGGGTTCGTCCCTCAGCCTACATGGCTCCGCTCGCTAGCATCGCCCGATCTCACAACCTCAACATCGTCTCTACGCCAATGACACCCAGCTGATCCTCTCCCTCACCAAGGACCCCCTCATCGCCAAGACCAACCTCCACGAAGGAATTAAGGCCATCACCGAATGGATGAAGAACAGCTGCCTGAAATTAAATTCCGACAAGACTGAGGTCCTTATTTTCAGCTCTACCCCCTCTGCATGGGACGACTCCTGGTGGCCTGCCGCACTGGGAACTGCACGGACACCCACCGACCACTCATTCATCCTGGACTCTTCACTATCTATGACCCAGCAAGTCAATGCCATCTCCTCCTCCTGCTTCAGCACCCTCTGCATGCTTTGGAAGATCTACAGATGGATCCCCACTGAAACCAGAAGGACCCTCTTAAGCAGCAAATTGGACTACAGCAATGCCCTCTATGCAGGAACCATGGCCAAACACCAGAAAAGACTGCAACACATACAGAACGCCTCTGCATGCCTCATCCTGGACATCCCCTGCCGCTGCCACATCACAGCCCACCTGAGAGACCTACACTGGCTCCCCGTCAACAAGAGAATCACGTTCAAACTCCTCATCCACACTTACAAGGCACTGCACAACACCGGACCAGAATACCTCAACAGACGGCTCTCCTTCTGCACCCCGACCTGACAGCTTCACTCCACCGACCTTGCCTTCGCCACCGTCCCACGCATCCACAGAACGACCGTCGGCAGCAGATCGTTCTCCCACCTCGCCGCCAAGACATGGAACACTCTTCCCATCCACCTGCCTCAGACAAAGTACCTACTTATCTTCAGGAGACATCTCAAGACATACTGTTTGAGCAGTAGCAGCCCCCCCCTCAGCGCCTTGAGACCCTCACAGGTGAGTAGTGTGCTCTACAAATACTCTGATTGGATTGATTGATTAATTGATTGACCACATACTTACATGTTGGAGTTGACAGCGAGTTCATGATGAGGGAATCTATTAATTGCGATGCAACTTTGTTTGTGTATATAAATTAATCGTTATGCATCTGGGTGGCTCCCAGAACTACATTAAACACTTTGCAATGCACCTGCTGCAGGGGTCATTGCAGAAGGAATATGCCCCACAGGCTTTAATTTTATTTATTTATTTTAAGTCATCCATTCACAATAGGATGTACAAATCCCCTGAAAGGAAAATTGAAACAAAGGAATTTACGTCTGAGACTCACAAGAGTGAAGTGAGACTCCAAGAGCGAGCACCCTTAGAATACGCTTAGGGGGAGGTATAATCATGGTACTGAGCATCATCTTCACCATTTGATTATTTTACATCATTGACATTCAATACCTTCATCTTCTCCCAGCTACTCTTTAAATGAAATCCCAGCTACTCTTTAAATGAAATCCAGATTAATGGTGCTTTGTTTAATTTATTTTTAGTATCCACCGTACATCATTGCATTGACCTCAGTCAACTCTGAGTAAACTGTCAGGTCGGGGTATACCTACCACCTTGCTTAGAGAAATGATCTCATTGTATTCAGACATGTGGGTCCGCTCCAAGACCAACACAGATAATCCAGCGATCAAACACATTTTGACCTCAGGCAGACTAAAGCAAGGGTGAATTCTGGCTTCTATGTTGTTTAAGCTTTACACCACAAACATAAGCCGCTCACTTGCTAGGGCAAACTCAGTTCCACCAATGATTGGCTCCAACAGGCTCCCAGTGATTCAATACGCTGATGATCTTCTTGTACTAGATCATGCAAATGGTCTGCAGCGCTCTCCCAGAGAGCTTCACTGTTACAATACAGTGAACAAATTAGTGGCTAATCCAGATAAAACAAAGGTGATGATTTTCGACAGGAATGCAAATAAGAAGAATTTAACATGGGAAATAGGCAACCAATGGATCCCTCAAACATCCAAATACAACTATCTTGGAGTCTGGTTTATGGATACAAGCAACCCAAGTTTACATGTCAAACATTAGGAGGAAATCCAATGCAGTCACTTTTGCTCCATTCAGATTTTATCACCAGTCAAGTCCCCCAACATCAGAGGCCATACTGCAAGTCATACAGGACATGTTACTGCCTAACGTTTAGTCAACATGTTTACACAGGGGTATTAACTCCAATACTGGATAAGTCACATTGCAACTCCTTTAGGAGGCTGTTTCATCTTCCAAAATATACCTGTTGCTCACTACTTGGCTTAATGTTTAGTTTGTCTGGCCAATACTTTAAAAGCAAGGCTGCCTTCCTTAATATTACTATGCCACACAACAAGCCAAACCAGACACATTAAAAAATGTTCTTTGAGTGATTTACATCACTTTGATCAACCCATGGTCTTTATGCCTTACTAAAGGCAGTTCTTGACTTAGACGTTACTCTAGCATAAAAGCTATCCTGAGGAAACAGGGCACATTTAGTTTGAGGAAAGCTGACTTGGTAACTGCTCATTCCATTGTCTATGCTGCCACAATCTTAAGATAATACAAGGGAAGCAAATTTGCAATCAGATTTAAAGTCAACATTAACAAAGCACACTAGGCACTGCATCCTCAGAGCCTGACTCATGTTCCTTCCAATCAATGAATTTCTACTAGAGTGGGCAGGAACATCAGGGATCATGACCTCTAGATTCTGCGAGTATAAAAGAAAATCCATGCTGCATTGATTATGCTGCTGCCCAGAGTTTTTAATTGCTCATCGCACTTTACGAAACCAATGTTCCGGCCGAATGAGGTCTCCTCCTGCAATGAGGGATTGGAATTTTGCATGATTACTTCTGTTCCCATGTACTTGTCTCACTTTGGAAAATCTGTTAACAAGATCTTAACTGCCACCCGGCAGTGATGAATTTGATTGTGTTGGTTACCAAGAGTGCTGCAGAAGCAATACTTTAAAGGTATATTTATTCGCTCCTTCTTACAATGGAATATTATTTTGGTTGCTCTGATTTATTTTCCAATTAGAGGAAGATCATTCGCCTACCACGCGGCAAAGAGCTGGAACACCTTGCCTCATCACCTCAGGTTGTCACCTTCATTGCCTCAATTCTGGAAGGACCTTAAGACCTGGCTCTTCACTGAAGCACAAAGAACCGACCCTTCCAGCACCTTGAGACCCTTACGGGTGAATAGTTGTGCTCTATAAATATGATTGATTGATTGATTGATTGATAGATTGATGCTTACATGTTCTCAATTGATTTTATTGCCATTTTCTAAATTGATTTAGCACAATTAAGTGTATCAACTTTAGTTAACTGATACAAGTAAAACTATCATTCATTCATTCAACTTTCAAGTAACGTGGACCCTTTCAAATAATTTAGTCCTTCGAATGCCTTTGAGACCCACCTCTTACAAATTTCTTATTTGGGCAGTAACATGCAATCAAATACTCTTTATTATAGAAGAAAGGCTTTTTTGTCTTTCAGAGTTCAAATAATATCTCAGTGGGACTTCTTTCGAAATCCTGCTTGATGACAGAAGATATATATTTCTTGCATTATGCCAATATTCCTCCAAACCTGAACAACTTATAAACATGTGAATATCATTTTCATCTGGTGCATCACGTTTTGCGTGCAGGTTTTTTTTCCTAAACATGGCTGACATAGCAATAGAGCATAACATTCTTGCAAATTTCTCTTAATGGTGTCAGCAAGTATCCTGGTCATGTTTGATTGTTTCTCCTAAAATATGCCACATCATTGTTAAATCACTTCTCCACCTCTTTCTTCATTGAGGTCAAGGGAGTAGCCAGAAAATTAAAATACCCCACCTTGAAGCAAAGCTCTGATGGCACCAAGCATGTGATGCAAGTGAGCTTCAAACCTCCAAAGAAAAGTTCACTTGTCAATTCCATCAAAAGTATTGCTCCCTCATTCTTTCATATATATACTACTTTTCCTTCATATTCTGCCATTCATTCAGTCTTTCATCCATCATTCAATCTTTCATTATTCCATCCATCTATCTATCCCTTCACATATTAATCATCTGTGCATGCAGCCATCCATACATCCATATAGCCATCATTTGACTTACCCATCCATTAAATAAAGCCTTTCAGTCATCAATAGTTTCTTTTGTCCATTCATTCATTCATTTATCCATCCATCATCCATCTAACCTCTCAGATTTTCATTTACTTCTGCCAAACAGCCCCTCTCAGATGTACAATTACTATGTCATCCATCTGTCCTCTCAGATTTCTATTTACTCTGCGATCCTTTCACCCATCCCCAAACTATCCATCCTCTCAGATTTCTATGTACTCTGCCATCCTCTCACCCATCCATCCATCCTCTCAGATTTTCATTTACTGTGTTATACTGTCACCCACCCATCCATCCTCTAAGAATTCCACCCATCCATCCATCCATCTAACCACCCATCCTCTCAAATTTCTATTTACTCTGCTATCATTTCTTCTACCCATCCTTTTACACACTCACCCACCCTTCCAGCCAGCCATTCTCTCATCCACATATCTTTTCACCCACTCATCCATCCATTTCTTCACCCACTCATCCATCATATCCTGTCCCTGTCACAGATCAGTTTTTTCGCACACCCGTCCATCTTTCTTCCACTCATTAATCCATCCATTTGCATACCCATCCTATCAGCCACCCATCCATCCTTTTACCCACACATCCAACCTTTTATCCACTCATCCATCCAACCTTTCATCCACCCATACTTTCACCCATTCATCCATACTTTTACCCACTCACCGATCCATCCTTTCACATGTTTCTGCATCTGCTTGTCCATCCTTCTCGTTCTTTTCTAGCAGCCCTCCTTTTTTTCTTACTTTTAGATAATTATAATCTATTATATGTCAAGTTGGATATAAGAGGCTCATAAAACCCCCACCTCTGCTGTAGCTGCTAAAGCGGGGGGGTCAATACACCCCTGATTGTAGTCAAGCACATGGTAGTCCATTTCAAGAGCCCTGGATATGCATGCCAGAGATCTATGTTGCAAATGCGATGCCCAAGAGGCAATCTTCATGCATTTGAATTGAAATGGGGTACCACCAGTTGCCTCATAAAATGACTCCCAGGATCTGATTTTGTTCACCTTCATAAAGTCACCCTACAGCCGAAAGGTACATTTTATGATGTGATGGCTTAAGTAGACAAGTAAGCACTTTGGAGATCCTGATGAGTACCACCCTGCTTTCAAAGTACCAAATTACGAGATTCAAGAAGATACTTTGGTGGTCATTCTGACCTCGGCGGTAAAAGGCGCCTACCGCCGGTCAGAAATCCTCCATAATTCCGCCGCGGTCGCGGTAATCCGCCACGGTCATTCTGACCCGCAGCAGCCAAACCTCTGAAAATCCGACAGCCACAACAGACCGCCAGACCAGCGGTCGGCGGAAAAGTGGAGGTGACCAAACCTCCACCGTCACGCCAACAGAAATACGCCCATGCCATTACGACCCACGAATCCACGCGGCGGTCTTTCAACCGCGGTTTTCCATTGGCGGTACACCCCGCCGCGGTCAGAATACACACAAACGAACAAAACTCAGCCACATTGGACGATTTGAATTCCACACACCTGATACACATACACACACCACTCCCACACACACAATACAATATAAAACACACACCCACATCACCCACAAACCCCTTCGACCAAAATCCAAAAAGAAGCACTGAGAGACACAGCAGCGATCACAGAACACCATCACACAGAGGCACACTACACCATCACCCACACAATATCCACACACAAAACAACACACACCACCACACTCAACACACTTAACTACACATACTCCACCCCACACATCATACACACCACTCCATGGCACCCCAAAGACACCCCCGCTTCTCAGACGAAGAACTCAGGGTCATGGTGGAGGAAATCGTTCGGGTAGAGCCCCAGCTCTTCGGCACACAGGTCCAATACACCAGCATTGCCCGGAGGACGGAGCTATGGCAGAGGATTGTCGACAGGGTCAACGCTGTGGGACAGCACCCCAGAAATCGGGAAGACATCAGGAAGCGATGGAACGACCTACGGGGGAAGGTGCGTTCCATGGTATCCAGGCACAACATCGCCGCGCAGAAGACTGGCGGAGGACCCCCACCTCAACCCCCACAATTTACAACATGGGAGGAGGAAGTCTTGAACATCCTGCATCCTGACGGCCTCGCAGGAGTCGGCGGAGGAATGGATTCTGGTAAGTTGAAGCTTCAATACTGCTTCCCCCCCACCTGCATGCCAAATCATACCCCAACCCTCACCCCCATCCTCGAACCCCACCCTCACCCCCACCCCCATCCTCACCCCCACCCTCACCCCCACCACCATCCTCACCCCCAGCACACCTATTCCCTGCCAATGTCTCACCATCACAACCCACACTTCCCAAAACCTAGGCCTGCATGCTTCCACTAAGCATGGACACCCATCACAAAAGCATGCCCAATGCATATACACATCCCCCACACAAGCCACCCTCACCAAAGCCCCCACACACGAATGCCAGCACTTGGGGACACGGGAACCCACAGATACACCCATATGGTACACATTGAAACTATAACCATACCTCTATACCCCTGCAGGACCCGACCGCCAACACACCGCCACGGAGGGCCCAGAATTCTCCACACCCCCCACCCAAGAGGCCGTCAGCGATGACAGCAGCTCTGTCGACCTGGACACTGATGACCAGCCCGGACCATCGGGGACCTCTGGACAGTCGGTTCCCCTCAGACAGCCACAGGCCACTACAGACCCAAACCCCTCTGGGAACACCAGCACAGCTCCCACCCAGCGGGCCCATGCCTCTGTCTCCAGGGCGCGTCAATCTGCGGTGTGTCTACCACTACAGGGCACCCAGGATAACCCACCACCCCAACAACAACAGGGACCTGGGGGCAGTGGTAGTGGGCACACCGGCCAGGGGGCAGAGGCCCAGGGAAACAGGGCAACTCGGAGGGCAGCTGTGCGACAGGGGGGGGACGGGCCCAGGGAACCCACTCTCCACGAGGCCCTCACCACCATCATGGGAGCATACAACCACTCCCAGGAGACAATGGCGACGGTACTGGCCAGGTTCCAGGAGATCCAGGTACTGCAGGAGGAACACTATCGGGGGTACAGGGAGGACATCAGAGCCCTCACCTCCACCCTGGTTACCATGGTAGGGCTGCTGCAGGAACTCATCAACACCAGGACGGACACTCAACAACAACAAAGGGCCCCTGCCACTAGCCTGGACCAAGAACAGCCAACCACCTCCGCCGGCGCTAGTGGACAGGAGGCCCCCGCACAACAGCAGCCCACCAGACCCCCACCTCCTGCAGGAGAAGAACCACCCGCAAGAGGGCCCTGAGATCTCGCAAGAAGACAGAGTAGGATGTCAAGACCCCCGCCAGCAAAGGATACCACCTGATGTCATCCCACTGTCCCACATTGTCACCCTGTCCATCCTTGAACTGGCCATGCTCCATCTCTCCACAGGCCTATGGACAATGCACCTGTGTGACTGTTACTCTGGACTCTGCCATGGACATTCCTTCACCATAGCCCCCACCCACTTGAAACCACCCATCCCATTTTGAGCACTGAAATAAACACCTATTTTGCACATAACTATCTGGAATCTGGCTGTGATTTCAAAATATTGTAATTGACATGACAGTGCAAATATGTCCTTCTACATAGTGAAGTCAACAAACAGCTGCCAAAAAGCTGTAGTCCATGGGGAAACGAAGCACAGGACTCGTAGTGGGGACCCCAGATCTGAAATAGGGAGGGAAAAGCCACAACTCAGTCATCATACACTGGGGCAAATAGACAGGCAGCAGAGATGCAGGAGAGTAGTTTACATTTACTAAATTATGTTTGAATTTTTACCTGTGTCCTATTGGAAGTACTGTTCAATGATTCTGTCCCTGTTGTCTGTTTCATCCCCGTCGTCTTCCTCCTCTTCACTCTCCACAGGTTCCACAGCTGCCACAACACCACCGTCTTGACCATCCTCCTGCAGGAAAGGCACCTGGCGGCGCAAAGCCAGGTTGTGAAGCATGCAGCAGGCCACGATGATGTGACACACCTTCTTAGGTGAGTACATTAGGGATCCACCTGTCATATGCAGGCACCGAAACCTGGCCTTTAGGAGGCCGAAGGTGCGTTCGATCACCCTCCTAGTACGCCCATGGGCCTCATTGTACCGTTCCTCTGCCCTGGTCCGGGGATTCCTTACTGGGGTCAGTAGCCACGACAGGTTGGGGTACCCAGAGTCCCCCAATAGCCATACACGGTGTCTCTCTAGCTGTTCCATCACGTAAGGGATGCTGCTATTCCTTAGGATGTAGGCGTCATGCACTGACCCAGGGAATTTGGCATTTACATGCGAGATGTACTGGTCAGCCAAACACACCACCTGGATGTTCATGGAATTGTAACTTTTTCTGTTCCTGTACACCTGCTCCCTGTCTCTTGGGGGAACCAAAGCCACATGGGTCCCATCAATGGCACCAATGACGTTGGGAATATGTCCAAGGGCATAGAAATCACCCTTCACTGTAGCCAATTCGCCCACCTCAGGGAAAAGGATGTAGCTCCTCATGTATTTCATCAGGGCAGACAACACTCTGGATAACACCTTCGAAAACATGGGCTGAGAAATCCCAGAAGCAATTTCCACTGTTGTCTGAAATGACCCACTTGCCAAGAAATGGAGTACTGACAGGACCTGCACCAGAGGTGGAATCCCTGTCGGTTGGCGGATGGGGGACATCAGGTCGGGCTCCAGCTGGGCACACAGTTCATGTATAGTGGCACGGTCAAGCCGGTAGGTCAGGATAATGTGGCGTGCTTCCATTGTCGACAGGTCCACCAGCGGCCTGTACACAGGAGGATTCATCCGTCTCCTCGCCAAACCCAGCGGACGGTGCCTAGGAAGGACAACATGGAGCACACAGTCAAGCAACCCACAGGTACGTACTCACAGCTTGCACAGTAAACGATTCTCTATGCAGTGAATGGCGTGTATGAGTGGCTATGCAAGGCCTAGGCCTGTGTGACGCAGTTGAAATTGAGCCATGTGGACCCTCGAAATGGCGGCTGCCTGACCTGTGAAGTGTGACAATGGGATGTGAGGTCAATGCGCTGGCGTGGCACACCGCGGCGGTCGGCGGTCGAAGACCGCGGCGCGAAGCCGCATTGGTTAACATTGAAGCCTATGGGTTTCAGGAGCCAATGGCGAAGGGCGCCGGCGGTGGCGGTACGCACCGCCGCGGTACGCTCCGCCGCGGGCGTGACCGCCATTTTCTATCTACTTATTCACTCGCGACTTGAACTTTCACAGGAGAGGACCTATACTGCAAGTGTTGCTGTGACCTCGGTCTGGAAGGGACAATGGCTGCTGCGCCTGGGGAAAGGGCCCCTGCCTTCACTGGAGAAGAGTTGGAGAAACTTGTGGATGGGGTCCTCCCCCAGTATGCGCTACTCTACGGTCCTCCAGACCAACAAGTGAGTTTAATTTAATATGGATTTGGGGCCACTGGCTGGCTTGGGGGCCTGGCGGGGGGCCTGGCGGGGATGGGGGGCATGTTGGGCCTGGCGGAGGGCATGGCGGGGGGCCTGGCGGGGATGGGGGGCATGTTGGGCCTGGCGGGGGGCATGGCGGGGGGCATGGCGGGGATGGGGGGCATGTTGGGCCTGGCGGGGGGCATGGCGGGGGGCCTGGCGGGGATGGGGGGCATGTTGGGCCTGGCGGGGGGCATGGCGGGGGGCCTGGTGGGGGGCATGGCGGGGATGGGGGGCATGTTGGGCCTGGCGGGGGGCATGGCGGGGGGCCTGGCGGGGATGGGGGGCATGTTGGGCCTGGCGGAGGGCATGGCGGGGGGCCTGGCGGGGATGGGGGCCATGTTGGGCCTGGCGGGGGGCATGGCGGGGGGCCTGGCGGGGATGGGGGGCATGTTGGGCCTGGCGGGGGGCATGGCGGGGGGCCTGGCGGGGATGGGGGGCATGTTGGGCCTGGCGGGGGGCATGGCGGGGGGCCTGGCGGAGGGCATGGCGGGGATGGGGGGCATGTTGGGCCTGGCGGGGCATGGCGGGGGGCCTGGCGGGGATGGGGGGCATGTTGGGCCTGGCGGGGGGCATGGCGGGGGGCCTGGCGGAGGGCATGGCGGGGATGGGGGGCATGTTGGGCCTGGCGGGGGGCATGGCGGGGGGCCTGGCGGGGATGGGGGGCATGTTGGGCCTGGCGGGGGGCATGGCGGGGGGCCTGGCGGGGGGCATGGCGGGGATGGGGGGCATGTTGGGCCTGGCGGGGGCATGGCGGGGGGCCTGGCGGGGATGGGGGGCGTTTGGCCACTGGCAACGAAAATGCAGACAAACTTGAACGTGGTATTTCTCCCTCCCTGTACGTGTCACATAGGTCCGCGCCCATGAGAAGATCGGGATTTGGCGTGCCATCGCCAAGGAAGTCCGGACCCTGGGGGTCCACCATCGACGGGGCACCCACTGCCGCAAGAGGTGGGAGGACATCCGCCGCGGGACCAAGAAGACCGCCGAGTCTCTGCTGGGGATGGCCTCCCAACGTAGGCGGGGTGCCTGCCGTCAACTGACCCCCCTGATGTTCCGGATCCTGGCGGTGGCCTACCCTGATTTGGATGGGCACGTGAGGGCAGCACAGCAGACACAAGGGGGTGAGTACAAGCATAATCTACTCTGTTGTCGCGCAGTGGAGGTGTCTGGGTGGGGGAGGAGGGCTGTGGGTCCCCCTAGGCCAGGGCGATATCTGTAGGCTGGGCACCCCCGTAAGCCCCTGTGTCCCCAGCCACCACCCTCAGTAGTGTGCCAGTACAGCCATCCCTGGGCCGTGTCATCCATGGGTGCAGTTGTCAACTCTAGGCGTGTAGGGCATGTTCCACGGAATGCGTAGCGGACCCCAAGTGCGCAACTTAGTGCAGGGGGCATCTGTGTCTGTCATGTCCGCTAACTGTACCGGTGATCCATGTACTCAAAATCTCTTTATTTCTCTCTCCCCCCCCCTTTTTGTTTGTCTTTCTGTGCTTGTGTGCATCAGCATCATCAGGCGGAGGAGAAGTGGCATCGGGGCAGGAGGGAGCTGCATCTCACATGGCCCAGGAGGGCCATGCCACAGAGTCTGACTGGACCAGTGAGACGGAGGGCGAGGGGAGCTCCACAACGGGGACGACTGGACCCTGCAGCGACACGGACACGTCCTCGGAAGGGAGCTCCCTTGCGGGGGGGGCAACATCCGTGCCCCCCGCCATTACAGGTACAGCCGCCACCCAGCGCACCATCTCCGCCCTCCCAGCAGCCCCTCAGCGTTCGCCCCGTGCCCGCTCTGCCAGGAAGCCGGGCATCTCCTTCGCCCCAGGCACCTCAGGCCCTGCCCCAGTTACCCCCGCTGCCCTCAGTGAGGAGGTCATTGACCTCCTCCGAATGCTCATTGTTGGGCAGACTACCCTTTTGAATGCCATCCAGGGCAGGGAGAGGGAGGGAGGTTCATCGCAGCAATGCGTACCTGGAGGGCATTCATTCGGGTCAGGCTGCCCATCAGCGATCGTTCCAGGCTCTGGCCTAAGCACTGACGGCAGCCATTGTCCCTGTCTCCTGCCTCCCTCTACTAACTCCCTCCTCCCAGTCTCCTGTTCCTCTGCCTGTCCCACCCACACCATCAGACCAGCCTGCACACACCTCAACACCCAAGAGCAGCTCATCCAAACATAAGCACCACAGATCACGCAGACATTCACACAAGCAACATTCCGATGCAGACATGCCAACAGTCACTACCACCTCTGTGACCCCCACCTCCTCGTCTCCCTCCTCCCTCCCTGTGACGTCTACACTCACACCTTCATTCACCTCACCATCAGCCAGTGTTTCCATCACCAGCACACCCTCCAGTACAGTCCGCACACGTGCAGTCACCACCCCCACTGCCATTTACACGTCCCCTGTGTCCTCTCCCACTGTGTCTGTCACCCCCTCTTCCACACCACACAAACGCAGCCACCCACCCACCCAACAGCCATCCACCTCACGACAGCCTCCCGCTACTGCACCTGCACCCAAAGACAGCAAACTTCTTTCGCCTACAACCACATCCTCTCCCTCCACTCCCATACCCACTGTACCTACCACTCTCCATTGTCCCAAGAAAATCTATCTCTCTACTGCTACCTTCTTTCCTGACCCTGATCCCCCCCCTCCTTCTCGTCGGGGTAAGAAGAGCACCTCAGCCACCACCAGCCCTGCAGCCCCCTTGACAAGGGTGCAGGAGTATTGGAGCCCACCAGCCCGCAGGTCTGGATCTTCGCCCAGCAGCAAGGGGACAGCCAGCCCACCACCTGGGAAGAGGAGCAGAAGGCGGAAGGGCCGCCGCAGGAGCCCGGGTTCTATATCCCCCCAGGACACTAGCCAGCCACCGTCAACAGCCACAGCTCCAAAGGGAGGAAAGGGCCACAGACTCCCGACTAAGGAGGGCAAGGGCAGCAAGGCGGAGAAGTAAGGCAGCAGGCCTGCTGCCCATGGAGGACCCGTCACAGCTGCCCAGGAGGAGCCCGCAACCCCCATAGCTGCTGCCCAGGGAGGAACCGTCACAGCTGCCCAGGGAGAGCCCACCACCCCCATAGCCGCTGCCCAGGGAGGACCCAGCCCAGCTGGCCAGGAGGGCCCCACCACCCACAGCCCAGGTGGGCATTGAAGGAGCACCATCCCCGCTGCCCAGGAGGGCACCACCAGGCAATGAGCAGTTGGCCATAGAATGGCCGCCGTCTCCAGCACCGCTCCGCTGGGGACCGCCGTCTCAAGAACCGCTGAACTGGGCCCTTCAAGGCAAGAACCGCTGAACTGGGCCCTTCAAGGCAAGAACCGCTGAACTGGGCCCGCCGTCTCCAGCACTGCTCCGCTGGGGACCGCCGTCTCAAGAACCGCTGAACTGGGCCCTTCAAGGCAAGAACCGCTGAACTGGGCCCTTCAAGGCAAGAACCGCTGAACTGGGCCCCGCCGTCTCCAGCACCGCTCCGCTGGGGACCGCCGTCTCAAGAACCGCTGAACTGGGCCCTTCAAGGCAAGAACCGCTGAACTGGGCCCCGCCGTCTCCAGCACCGCTCCGCTGGGGACCGCCGTGTCAAGAACCGCTGAACTGGGCCCTTCAAGGCAAGAACCGCTGAACTGGGCCCTTCAAGGCAAGAACCGCTGAACTGGGCCCTTCAAGGCAAGAACCGCTGAACTGGGCCCGCCGTCTCCAGCACCGCTCCGCTGGGGACCGCCGTCTCAAGAACCGCTGAACTGGGCCCTTCAAGGCAAGAACCGCTGAACTGGGCCCTTCAAGGCAAGAACCGCAGAACTGGGCCCTTCAAGGCAAGAACCGCTGAACTGGGCCCTTCAAGGCAAGAACCGCTGAACTGGGCCCTTCAAGGCAAGAACCGCTGAACTGGGCCCTTCAAGGCAAGAACCGCTGGCCCTTTGGCAGACGTGGCAGGGCAGGATCTGTCTCGGGCAGGGCTGCAGGATGTCCTCTGGCCAACATGCCTCCTCCAGTGGCAGTGGAGTCTGTTATGGACTGTGGCTTTGCACTCCCCAGGATGGCCCAGTGGGCAGGCCACCCACTGTATGGACTGTATGGACTGTGGCTTTGCACTCCCCAGGATGGCCCAGTGGGCAGGCCACCCACTGTATGGACTGTGGCTTTGCATCCCCAGGATGGCCCAGTGGGCAGGCCACCCACTGTATGGACTGTGGCTTTGCACTCCCCAGGATGGCCCAGTGGGCAGGCCACCCACTGTATGGACTGTACGGACTGTGGCTTTGCACTCCCCAGGATGGCCCAGTGGGCAGGCCACCCACTGTATGGACTGTATGGACTGTATGGACTGTGGCTTTGCACTCCCCAGGATGGCCCAGTGGGCAGGCCACCCACTGTATGGACTGTATGGACTGTGGCTTTGCACTCCCCAGGATGGCCCAGTGGGCAGGCCACCCACTGTATGGACTGTACGGACTGTGGCTTTGCACTCCCCAGGATGGCCCAGTGGGCAGGCCACCCACTGTATGGACTGTATGGACTGTGGCTTTGCTCTCCCCAGGATGGGCCAGTGGTCATGGAGTCCCCTCGTGGATCTGGCGTCGTGTCCTCAAGTGGCTGAGGTGCCCCCCCTTCCCTTCCCCCTGAGGTGCCTGTCCTTTTTTCTTTCTGATGCCCCTGCAGTGTTCTCTCCGTGGAGTTCTTGTCGTGGGACTGGGCCTTGCCCCTTTGCTCAGGACCCCTGTGGTCCACGGACAGTGGTTGGACTACATATAGTAGATGTATATATTTTGTACATAGTTTATAAATTTATTTGGATTACTGCTGTCCATTTTTCAATATATCTGCCCGTTTAAGATCTCTTCTTTTGGTCTTTGCATTATTTCGGAGGGGGGGTTTGTGGGTTGTGACAGTGATCTGTGGGAATGCATTGATGTGTGTGTTGTAGTGGGTGTGGGTGGGTGGGTGTGTGCCGGTAATCTTTTCCCTCCCCTGTGTCGTAGGTGCAGTACTCACCGATGTCTTCCGCGCCGCCGGGCTTGCTCCTGGTACAGGAGTAGGTATAGGAGTGCGGGGATGACCTGTAACTCGGGTTCCATACTGCCGGAATCTCGCATGGAGTGCGTAGAGGTGAGCGTTTTCCCGTTCGTAGTCTGTTTCCGCCGTGTTTTTATCGGCGGTGCTCCCGCCCCGGAAAAGGTGGCGGATTGGTGGGTCATGATAGTGTGGGCGGTACATTGTCTGCCGCCTGGCTGTTGGCGGTGACCGCCGCGCTGTTTGTTTGTTCCGCCGTGGCGGTCGGAGTGTTAATGCGGCGGGCTGGGTTGGCGGTTCCCGCCAGGGTCAGAATTGCATATTTTGGACCGCCGGCCTGTTGGCGGGTTGGCCGCCGCTTTATCACCGACCGCTAGGGTCAGAATGAGGGCATTTATTTCTAAAATATGCTTTATAATATTCTGCTGACATTGAATTAAAGAGTGTGCCCTATTTATGAAAGGCCCAGTAAGATAGTAAGACATCAGGAAATCCTAACCACCCAGTTAAAATAGAATGACAAAGCTTTCCCACAACAATCTGCCACCTTGATTGCCAACAAAACAAACAGATTTCTGTTACAAATTGGGTCTCCAGTTGGCAGAGGTATTCACCCTTGTCCAAGTAGGGACCACAATCATAGTCAAGGTAAGTCACAACACAACCCAAATAATCCTGTGCTCACCTGTCAGGAATAAGGCTGTGCGCGGTCCAGGACCCGCTGTGACTCCTGCTTTGCGTCTTTGCGGTGCGTTTTGGGCGCCGCTCGTCATCCCCACTTGCTCCAGAAGTGGTCATCAGCGTCGCCTGCCCTGTGGTAAAGCTCATGTAGCTGCAGGGTCAGGACATTGGTGGACAAGATGCACTTATCAATGCCATTCTATGAATGGACTATCTTGAGGTGTGACAGGCCTATAAAGCCCAGCCACACCCAAGCACATTGCTCACTATTTTGAAGACTTCGGTGCAGTCAGACCTTGTGGGGAGTTTCTCTGAAGAAAGTGGATTTCCTGCATGGCAGAGTGCCAGCATGTCAGAGTATCCTTCTTTCCATGGTGAATTAAAAAATGAGTAGGTCGTACTCGTATCGGTAAGGTCTTGATGAGTCAAATCTTGAAGGGGGTTGTTTACTCCCAAAAGTAAAGCGCCCCTTAGCAAAATGAGCAAAACCCTTTAGATCAAAAGTAAAGTGCTCCTGGCACGACGATCAAAGCGCTTCAGGCCAAACGAGTAAAGCGTCCTTGGCACGACAATCAAAGTACTTCAGGCCACAGGAGGAAAGCACCCTTGGCACGACAATCAAAGCGCTTCAGGCCCCACGAGTAAAGCGCCCTTGGCACGACAATCAAAGCGATTCAGGCCACACGAGGAAAGCGCCCTTGGCACGACAATGAAAGTGCTTCAGGCCACACAAGTAAAGCGCCCTTGGCACGACAATCAAAGAGCTTCAGGCCACATGAGTAAAGCACCCTTGGCACACCAATCAAAGCGCTTCAGGCAAAACAAGTAGAATTGCCCCTGGCATAATGAGTAAAGCGCTTCAAACATGATGATCAAAGTACTTCAAGTTCAATTGGTAAAACTTATCAGGCCTCAGTTGCAATTGTGAAAGCGCTTGAGAAAAAGCAAGCTGTAGTTTCATTGTTTTTTGGGAAGTACAATATGTGAGATACATATTTAAATCTTTGTGCACTTCTAGGCTGAGATCAAACGTTTATGTTATGAAAGCATAATTGTTACATGGTTAATATTCAGAGTATGATCATAGTCCAAAGCTCTTGCCATCTTTATGTACAGAGATTGCAGTTCGTCCTTGTTCCATGATTCAAAGAAGGGGCTACGCCCAGTTCACAAAGGCTTTCAATCCGGTATCACGGAGACGCTTTGTTCCAGAGTCTATTGGTGAGTTTATGCTGTTATGAAAGAGTATATGCATATTTGTCTTAACCATTTTATTTTCAGATCTCTCTCCTTGAAGTTCCCTACCTTAAATTCCCTTCCCCCGCCTGGCCTCATCAATACTCTGTGCTCTGATAGCTTTCTGAGTTGGTGATGCCGGGAGGTGGGCCTTTTGGTCAGCAGCGTGCAGATTCTGAGAAAAGGGCACTGTGACATCACCCTCCGGTAGCTAGGCACAGAGCATTTAGGCTTAAGTTAGAAGGCAATGTTTAAAGTGTTTGTGCAATAAATCATATAGTAACGTAGTGAAACACCACAGAAACACACCACACAATATATTTTTATCTGAGTAAAATAAGGTAAAAACCAGGGAAATCCAATGTACACAAGCGAAGTTATGAATTTTTAAATATTAAATCCCACTAAGGCGCTTAGAAACACAATAGCTCTAACTGGGGCTATCACGGCCTCATTGATGGAGTTGTTCCCAATAATCCAACGCCACAGGTGCCGTCACGGAGTCGCATGGACCCCCAGGTACAGCACCTTTTGAAAATGAAGAATCAAAGATGTTGCACAGAGTCAGGGAGATGAAGCATTGCTGTGGCCGGTGCGCACTGCGAGGTAGGGGAAGGTAAGGCATCGGTTCCGTCCAATTGTAGGGGGAGCTGGAGCAGTGGCGGTGGTGATGGGTCAATTCATTGCGACCCAGTGGGGTAGATGGATCCAGTCGGTCAAGACGTGATATGTCGACTTTGCAGTGTCTCATTGACCCTGCCTGACGTTAGCAGTATTGCTGCAACATCAGACTTGAGTTGCAGTCCATGGTCGTTGCGTACAGCGATGTTCATAGAACAGGAGCAGTCTGAGCGTCAGTGCTGGCACCGCTAAAGTTGTTCCTGGTGTCGCTGATGTTGGAAAACTAGCTTAAAGCTAGTAGGTGAAGTATTTGCTGTCCCTGAGATGTCAAAACAGGAGGCAAGCTCAATCCAAGCCCTTAGAGAGCACTTTTGAGGAAGACAGAATCCTTTCAGGAAAGTCAGAAGACAGTAGGGCAACAACCTGGGCAGCAGTCCTTCTCAGCAAAGCAGTCCAAATTAGTACCTTGGGCAGTCAGGCAGTTCCCCTGACAGATTGCAGGTGTAGATCATTAAGTGTCTAATTTGGTGGGGCCAAAGACCCAGTTTATATAACCATAAATGCCTTTGAAGTAGGGGAAACTTCAAAGAGTGGTTTTGAAGTGCACAAGTTCCCCTTTCAGCTCAGTCCTGTCTGTCAGGATCCCTTTAGGGGTTTATCAGTCCTTTGAAATGTAAGGGAGGGCCCCTCCACTCATCCTGCCCAGGGAGACCCATTGAGTATGCAGATGAATGCAGATGTGACTGAGGGCCTCATTATGACCCTGGCGGCCAGCAGTAAGCTGGCGGTAACACCGCCAACAGGCTGGCGGTGTTCCGCCAGCTATTATGACTGTGGTGCAACAGCCACAGTCATACCACCGGCCCCTCCACTATACCACCAGGCTTTCGCCTGGCAGTCATCATCCCCAGGGCAGCGGTGCAAGCACCACTGCCCTGGGGATTGTGAGTCCCCGACCGCCAGCCTAGCCACGGTGGTAAACACCGCCATGGAAAGGCTGGCAGTAAAGAGAACTTGGGGTGCCCCTGGGGGCCCCTGCACTGCCCATGCACTTGGCATGGGCAGTGCAGGGGTCCCCAGGCATAGCCCCGTTGCGCAGAAATGCGTGACAGGTGCTACTGCACCCACTGCAAATCAGCATTGCTGCCAGCTCTATTACGAGCTGGCAGCAATGTTGATGTGACTTTTTCGCTGGGCCAGTGGAAAAGTCATAATAGGGAGCCAGAAATACCGCCGGCACTGGAGGTATTCTGGCTCCCGCAGCCTCAGCGGTCTTTTCAAAAGACCGCTGAGATTGTAATGAGGGCCTGAGTGACCTGTGTTTATGGCTGTCTGGGTGGAATGCACAAGGAGAGCTGTCAATCAGCACAGACTAGACATGGATTGGAGACAGGCTATAGGGGACAGATGGCAGTAATTGCAGAGAATGCCTACTTTCTAAAAGTAAAAAGAACAAAAAGAAAAGTTAAGGGACGGCGTGTAGCCCAAGTCAAAAATTCACCCCCAGTCACAGATCTGGTTTTAATCCAATAGTTTTTTTGCTCACCATGCCATTCTAGTTTGGACCCAACCATATGCAAATCAGTCTTGACCCTGTTCCCAATGGGAATAGTCCAGCCCGAACTGCCAGGTCATGTCCTCCCTGGTCCAGAAACAAGCATCCTGGGACCGGTTTCGAGGTATCACCTCTCTTCAGCCAGGCTAGTTTGAATCTGGTGACATAGTGAGTCCGGGACCCAAGTCAGGTACATACCCTGCTCACTTATGGTGACAAAAGCAAACAAACACAAATGATAGACGGAATGTGGAACCAATCAAACATTCACCGCCATACTTTGGAGTGTAGAATGCCCTTAAGGGGGTACCAGTTTGTAGTCTAAGAGGCTATGGTGCAAGACGTTACCACAATTCAGATGTAAGAGAACTAGGACTTGGCCAGCAGTTCTGGAAGTAAAGGTTTCACTTTCTTTAGAAGACAGAGCTGGTACAAGCCTGTATACATTTTTTGGCAGTGTGTTCCTTGAGGTTGAGGTTGGTGTCCAGAGAGAATCCACATGACTTGGAGTTTTGTGAGAGTTGGGGATAGAAGCTATCATGGTTTATGTCATTGAGCCATGTTTGAACTCTTGTTTGTTGCTCTTGGTAAACAAAAGGAATTCTGTCTTGGTTGAGTTGAGCTTCATCTAGATGCTTTCAGGTCCAGATCATGTGCAGTGTGTGAGGCAATAGACGCCTGAATTAGAGGAGGACTTTCAAGGAAAGTCGTGTGTCATCAGCATAATGGTGAATCTTGATACTGTTGTCTGTGAGTAGAGCACCAAGCTACCATATGCAGAGGTTAGAGATTATAGGTGACTGTAGGGACCCCTGGGGACCCATACTGCCTACTGCAGTGCGTTGCATAAATGGAATATATGCTGTGCACTGCATCACAAATACAATCTGTTAGCATGTGGGAATAATCATCACATTCTCCTTTGTCTCTGGGTGTTTCCAGTGTGAATTTGTTTGTTTATGTAAAGCCAGGTATTGCTATCTTTGTAGATAGGGATTTGGGTCAAAACCTAATGGTGTTTGTGTTGATCCGCCCAAATAATGCCTCCTTGATGCAAACTGGTGAAAAGTGGATTTAGCACTTTGAAAAGGGCTAATTTCCAACACAAAATGTTTTTTCTACTGGAAAGTAAATCACTGCTTCCGCTTTGCATTGATTTTGGTCGCTCTAACTCTGGCTACAGTGTATAAAACAGATTAGGTGGTACTGGTAATTTAGGGCCAGAAAAAGCAAGTTATACTCAGCAGAAAGCACTGACAGTTAACAAAGTGTTTTTTGATAGGGACAATATTCTCTAAAACCTTGTGTTAGGACAAAAGGAATTATGACGTGGAACTACACTTTGTAAAATTACATGATATAAAGTATAGTCAAAATCACGAGAGTCGTGAAAGATAGTTATTTGGGAAATACATTTGTTGCCTGTAGAGAAAAGAAAGACTTTGCATGGTTTTAAAGAAAATTGTGCCAATTAGATCACATTATGTAAACTTTAATGCCTGTGTCAGTTTGTTCCCGGTGATGCATAACAATCATCTTATGAATAGAGATAAGCAGTTTGTACATGAGTTTCAGGATATATGATAACTTGCCAGTAAGATTTTAGCGCTTTCAATTGAGTTGAACATTTTTGCAGTAAGCTTTGGAGTAAACCACTAGTGCCATGGAAATATACCAGTCGGGTTGTGGGGGATATGCGCTGCTTAATAATATGTAAGATGGCAGGGAAACAATGGATAAAAGCTTGGAAGTATAGAGCCAATGTAGTAGGAGACAACGGCATAAAAGTATGATCCACCAAGCTGTCATGACGGTATAAAATATCCAAGTTTATTCTCCGTGAAAGAGCACACAAACCAATACGGCCATCCAGTTAAGATTCACATCAGTAATTGTGACCATAGAAATCCGTAAGTTCAGATTTTCCAAAAACAAAACATAGAAATTCAGCAGTTGTAGTTATACTTATAACAAGAAACTATACCTGGTGCTCTAGGGTAAGTATGACTCATGCCTCCCCATGCACAGATTTCTCATTAATAATTTTATTGCAAACGTTGCAGTGATATTATCAATGATGTCACAGAAAATGTCTTGATTGATGTAATATGTGTGGAAAGTAGCAGTGCATGGTGAGTGCCCAAGTTATAGTAACCTTAGGGCACTTCTTATAGTTTCTTGAGATAAGTGTAACTATAACTGCTGAATTTCTATAGTCTTATGTGTGTAAAATGTGAACCTAACTATAACACCCTTGTAAACTTTGTTTTTTTTAGTGAATTTCTAAGGTTTAATTCTGTTTCCTAACTATAGCGTTCCAGTGAATTGACCATATGCAGTGGAGGTTTGGCTGCAGGGCCTTCTGGCCGACCCTCTGCTTGCAGCCAATCCCACTTCACGCACAGCCTTTGACTATGCGCAGCAGGGGCTTGGCCACCTGCCTTAGCCTGCAGCTAGTCCCTGTGGCTAACCTGTGGCCTCCATCCCTGGACCACTTTTGGCCCCAGGGACCCCATCAACTGGGGCCCACCATTATATTTATGGGGGGCACACAAACCCCTCCCTGGGCCAATTTTGTTCACAGGGACCCCAATTCTCAGAGCCCGGCCATATTCTAAAGGGTGTGGGAGACATGAAGCTCTGCCATTCAGGCTGATTTAGGCCACTGAGACCCCATCCTCAGGGCCCATATATTTTAAAAGGGGGAGGGGTCACGCAGCCTTCTCCCAGGGCCAAATGTAGCACCAGAAACCCCATCCTCCTGGGCCTAGCTAATTACTAAAGGGGGGTTGCGTGGCTCCCCTTCCCTGGGCCAATCTCAGCCCCAGGGACCCAATCCTGCAGGGCCTGGCCAACAAAGGGTGGATGCCATGGTGCTCATCCAGGGTACCCACCATGTCCTCATTGTGGACTGCGGGGTTGAACCCCATGGACCCACAGCTCTAGCCAGTTCCCTGCAACCAGTGAGAGCCGGCATTGTTCCCACTTGCAGGGAATAGCTAAAAATGCTGCTCCCTGTGGGCAGGAGCAATATTCAGATCTGTTTCCCTGCCCACATCACTGCAGGCAGGGTAACAGATCTTAAGTCCACTCCCAGCATGCAGGAGCATTTTTCATGCTCCTGCCCACTTAGGGTGGACTTCGTGTGTGCTTTTGCTTGGCGGGAGCTTTGAAATTGCTCCTGCCAAGTGAGAGCAAACACAGGCCAGTGCAGGCAGTTAAATTGCTATGTACCGGGGTTGGGCACTTCTGGACATAGCAGGAACCGGCCCTGGGGATGGGTTTCCATGGCCATTATTGTCTCTGGAAGTAGGGCCGATGTGGTCCCCTCCCCTTTTGAATTCTGGGATGGTTTCCCTGGGCCTGAAATCAGGCCAGGGACTGAGGCTGCATGCCCCCGCCTCCTTTTCACCTATGGCCCAGCCCAGGGAATGGGGTCCCTGAGGCCAAAATTGACTTGGAAGTGGCTGCATGCCCCACTCCCACTTACGTATAAGGCTGGACCCCGGGGGATTGCATCCTCAGTGCTAGAAACAGTGTGTCACTTGTGCCCCCCAAATCTATGCCTTCCACCCAGGGACCAGACCAGCCAGGGGGGGCGGTAAAAAAAAACTAGTGCGGGAAACAGATATGTTTTTTATTGTTTTTTAATTTTTGGCACTGGTTAGACCTGGCATCCTTGGAGTGGTTTTCCCTGACTTTTTTGCCTTCTGGCATTCTGTTTGCTGACTTAGGTTTTGCTGGCTTTAGGACTCTGGGCACTTTATCACTGCTGATCAGTACTGAAGTGCATGTGCCTTTTCCCTATAACATGTTACCATTGCCGTATTCACAATTGGCATATTTACTTTACTCATAAGTACCCAGTAAAATGCATTACAGGTGCCCAGGGCCTGTAAATTAAATGCTACTAGTAGGCCTGCAGTACTGATTGTACCACACACTTAAGGAGCCTTTTAAACATGACTCAGGCTTGCCATTGCAGCACCTGAGTATGCAGTTTGAAACTGTCAGGTCGACCTGGCAAGTCAATCCTCTTGCCATGCCCAAAACTTCATTTTTAATGCATAGAAGTCATCCCTAAAAGAAGCCCTAGACAGCACCAAGGACAGGGTGCGGTTTATTCAAAAAGTTAGACATTTACTTTTAAGTTTTACATGTCCAGGTAGCGAAAAACTCTTACATTCTTTTTTCAGCACTGCAACGCCAATCTCTCCCATAGGTTAACATTGGGGTTGCCTTATTACATCATTTTATAGTGTCATTTCCAATTGAGAAGAGATGGGACCCCCAAGTTTGGTGTCTCTGGACTCACACTTTAAAATCACAACTTATGGTCAAGTCAGAGTTAAAATTTTAATTCTGAAAATACCACTTTTGGAAAGTTGATGTTTTCTTACTTTAAATGATCTAGTACCTTCTGTCTGTCTCTTTGTCTCTTAAAGCACATCTGGGTGGGTGACAGCAGGAATCCTGTCCATTCCCTCCAGACAGCCATACACAAAGGGAGTTTAGGTGTGACTGAGTGACCATCTACATGTTGATGGCCCATTCTGGGCAGGATGATAGGGAGAAGCTGACACTTACACCTGAATTGTCTGGGTCTTGAACTCTCACAAAGGGTGGCAAAAACCCCTATGGTGTGCCTGGGGCCCGAGCAGGAAGGACAGGAATTCAAAGTCCTCTCTTTGAAGTCTTCCTCACTGCAAAGGCACCACTGGGTATAAGAACTCAACTTCTGACCCTACAAAATCAGTACACTTCTGGACCTGAGGATATTCTTCCAGAAAGAAGAACTGACGTGCTACTGAAGGGACTGTAACTCTGCTGGAATTTGCTGGACTCCTCCTTTACTGTGCCTCCCCTGCTGCTGACTGCCCTCCTTACCTTGGAGTGAGAAGGACTGGACCAGCCTCTCTACATCCCCAGAACCAAAATGACTCCAAAGGCCTGCTGGTTTGCTTACTGTTCGGAAGTCTGAGGGGCATTAAGACTTGACTCCACTCTGCTTCTGGACTCTGCCAACTGTGATTCCTATCCTGCCAAGTTGTGCCAATCCAGTCCTGGTCATTGGAAGTGGATGCTTCAGCTGCTTTCTACGTAAGTTCACGCATCGTTTTCACTGCGCTGATTGGAATGGCCGCATCTCTACTAGATGCCTGCGCATAGTTGCTCAGGGTAAAGACATCGCAGCACTAACTGCGCAGCTTGGAACCGGTGCATAGTCCTAAGTCCTGATGCATCACCTTTCCATGGCCGTCTGCACAGCTCAACAACAAAGCAACACTTTCATTGTCTTCATTGCAAAGGGTTCAATGCTGCACAGCTGCTCGAGGACATCACAACAACAACTGTGTGGCTCAACAATGACCCATCCCTGACTGCGTGGATCAGAAACAATACATTGCCTTTGCATCGTCCCCTCTGCTCCTTGCATCAGATCCTCAATGTTGACTCAACCCTCCACACAAGGTACCTTTTCAGCGAGACAAGGCTGGTCCTGTAGCCAGCCTTTGCTCCATCATGATAGGGCCTGAGCTTTTAGATTTACCCTGGTCTAGTGCGACCAGTTAGTTCCAGTTGGCACCTTAAGTTTCTAAGCACTATAATTGCAGGTATTTCTTAGAAATCAATTTCTCAGCATCTATTGATTGCATTTTTGTCATTTTGGTCTTGTTTTGTTCAGTAAATGAAGCCACATTTGTCTAACGTGATGTGGATTATTCTTGGTTGTTTTTTTCACTGTTTTACTGTTTTAGGTGTTGTACAAATACTTTACACGTTGCCTTCCAAGCCTGCCTACTCTGTGCCAAACAACCAGAGGCAAACACGGGTTAACTGATAGTGTGTAATTTAGGTATTTTGGTTAGGATTGTGGTTGCTGCTTGGACAGGGTGCATACCTCTGCCAACCAGAAACCCAATGTTCAATAGTGTTGTGAACTATAACTGGTGAATTTCCGTGTTTTTTTCAAAACATTAATGTTATTACTGACATATTCACTTAGCTACAGTAGTGTAAACTTAGTTTTTTGCACAGAATATATATCTGTCTATATCAATATATATATCTATAGCTATATCTATATGTTGATATATATATGTACCTATCTATACATCTATATATACATATATATATATTCACTGAAAAAAACAAAGAATACAGTGATGTTATAGTTAGGTTCACATTTTACCCATTCAAAACCATAGAAATTCAGCAGTTATAGTTAGACTTATAACTATGTTAAGGAACTATAACTATAACATAAAGTTATAGTTTCTTCCAATAAGTATAACTATAAGTTTAACTATATCTGCTGTATTTCTATGGTTTTGTGTGCCTAAAATGTGTACCTAACTATAATGTCCTTGTAACCTTTGATTATTTCAGTGAATATATAATTACTGGACATGAATACAACCACCATGATGCAAAGCCTTTGGTGGTGTGCAGCGGGGGTTGCCAGAAGGGTCAGGCCTGCGGCCAACAACCCAGCATGCACCTGACCCCACGTGGGGGGTTTTGTGTATGAGGTTTTTTCCATTGGGCTTTGGATCTGTAGACATACTGTGGATTTACCCTGGGGGGTCCTGGATCTGCAGAGTGGCAAAATGAAAAATTGGGCAATTTTAATGCCCATTTAAGGTCCCTCAGAGCCCCCTCCACATGTCTTATTGGGTCAGGATACCTCTATCATGACCTTTATGTGTGTTTTTATTTATGTTTTCTCCCCAGGGTGCCATCTGAGAAACAATATGACAGCCACAACTTTCCTTTCAGATTGTGGCCAGCCAATCAGGGCCTTGCTTTTCATTTGGATCTGCGGATCCCCTGTGGGGGCATCCACGAAGGATCGGCATCCCTAAGTATACAATTTTATTTTTTCTTTAATAACTCTGAAATTACTGAACAGATTTCCCCCGAATAACATAAAAACTCTTTCTGGACCAAGATGAAGCTTTTTTGACAAATTTGGTGCGTTCAGTGTCTAAAAATTCCAAAATCCCAATGGACATTTGAAGGGGAAAAAAGTTTTGGGACCTGCTCCTTTTCCCGGCCCCCACTTGATGAATCAGTCTGAAACATTTCATACAGCAGCTGAACTAACTAGTATACTAATTTTGAAAAATTTGTGAACATTTGTGAAACAACGCCAGAGCTATCAGCAAAACAAAAAACGATTCATCCATGGGAAAAGTTGGTCCTAACTATACCTACCTACTGCCTATCACTATACATAAGTAGGTGTGTGTTTGTGTGTGTGTATGTGTGAATAAATCCATAAGATACAGTGCTTTTATAGTTAGCTGAAAATGCCAGTTAACATGTAACATTTAAAACTCAAAAACTCGAACTGAAATTCACTAGTTATAGTTAACTTAACTAACTATAACTTGCATCCTAGCCATGGACAATGGTCATCAATGGTGTCATTACATGTAATCAGTGATGTTATCAGTGATGTCATAGAACGTGTCATAAGTGTTGTAATTTGTGAGTTCATAAGCAGTGTATGATGAGGGTGCGAGTTATAGGTACTTCAGTTAACCATAACTGGTGAATTTCAGCATTTCTTTAAATTGAAAGTGATAGTAGCAGAGGAAGTGTTGTTGCTGGGTAGAGTGTGAGTCACAGTGCCTGCTGGCCTTAGCATTCCTGTCATGGCCTGTCCTACCCACACACTACACAGATGGGACCCTCTTAGGTGAGTACAGTTCACAAGTGATTTTCACAACAAGGTGATTTTGGGTGCGGTACACTGTTGTGGCTTTTGTAATGGTAGAACAATGCCTGCTGGGAGCTATAGTGCTGTCAGGTCCTGAACTACATGCACTATCCACAGCTGTTGAGCCCCCAGGTGAATCTACTTCACATGTGAACTGCCACTCAGGGGTATTTGGACAGTTGGACACAGGGGTGGTGAGTGGAGTGGCAGTCATAGTGTCAAAATGTGATCAGTGAGCATGCATACCAATACATTTTTGTGCCATTTATATTGTGATTTACCCGACTCAACTACCCCAGGTATTCCTGTCCGGCCCTCAGGATACAGGATGGCCAAGACCTTCTCCTCCTATGATATAAGCTGTAGGGGAGGTGGTCGGGACCACTGCCAGTCTTGTGGACTGCCAGCTGGTGCCTTGATGCCATGGAATGTACCTTACCCCGAGTAGGTTCCAACTCTTCTTGATGTCATCCCTTGTGCAAGGGTAGCTGTCTACAGAATTTACTCTGTAGACTATTCTTTGCCACATTTCCATTTTCCTTTCAAATGTAGTCTGCTGGACTAGGGCTCCAAATAAATGTTGCTCTACAGAAATGATTTCATCCACTATGACTCTTAACTTGTCATCTGTGAAAAGGGGATGGTTCTGTGGTGACATGGTGGTGGTAAACAAGGAACAATAGAAGTAATGAAATTTGGGTGCTGTGTAATGAGGGGGTGATGAGGAGCAACATTGGTGTAGGGGTGCATTATGTATGGTGGGGGTGTAGTGAGGGTGTGGGATGTGTACCCCGTGAAAGATGGAGGAGTGCTTCCTCCCTGCACTCATCTCCTGGGTCGTCAGACCTTCCAGCATTCCATCCTGCACATGCTTTGTCACTGCACTCAATTCCAGAGTCACCCGGAGCTACCAGTGCTCTAGTTTTCCAAGTCTTCCTGAAGATCCTGGCTTCTGTGACGCTTCTTGTGACTTTATTGTTGAGCTACAAATTTGCCTCCTCTTTAGCTTCTTAAACAGTTGCTTCTGCCGTCTTCAGATTCCAGTTGAAGTACTAGACAATACTTTCCCTTCAGGTTAAGGCACACTAATCCTTTACAATAGTAATGTGGCCTGACCATCAGCCTCTTAAAGCCTCTAGACCTGTCTCAATTTCCTTCTCTGTAATCTTCCGCCAGTGTTCCTTGCTTGTCCTTAATTCAGACCCTCTCTCTAACGTTGCCTCTTGAACTGTTTTTGCTCACGTACCAGAGACTTAGGGCCTGATTTAGAGGTTGGAGGAGGGGGTTACTCAATCACAAACATGACAGATATCTAGTTCGACATATTACGATCTCATTATAGCCTATGGAGATTGTAATATGGCAGGTGGGATACCCGTTAGGTTTGTGACAGAGTAGCCCATCTACCAAACTCTAAATCAGACCTTTAATTCTGTATTCCTCCATTGAACAGAAGTATCAAGAAGATTGTTCTTTCACAAGCGATATTTGTATGAATCTTGTAACCTCCAGTTGGTGTTTTTAGCATACCTTCGGAGTGCCATTAACTCCAACCTGTATAGAGTGTAACCTTGGGAGTGTCAGTAACTCTAACTTATGTATTGAGTGTGACATTGGGAATGTCAGCAACTCAAACCTACGTATATAGTACAACCTTGGGAGTGTCAGTAACTCCAACCTTACTCCTAGTGTATCCTAGTTCTGCGTGTAACCTTATTTTTAGCATACCTTTGGAAGTTTCTGTAAACTCCAACCAATGTACACAGTGTAACCTTGTTTATACTTTGCCTCAAGAGTGTTCCTAACTCCAATCCATGTAGCAAGTGTAACCTGGGGGGGTTCCAGTAACTCCAATCTATGTTCCAAGTTTACCCTGGGAGTGTCAGAGGCTCCAATCAGTATTTCAGGTTCTTCCGCAAGATTGTCAGAAGATTCTCATCCAAGACTCTGGTTATTCTGATCTTATGCCGTGATTTTGAAGAAACCTCTAAGTATTGGTTATTGAAGCAGCTCATTGTAAATTATGTATAGGTTTGCTAGGGTATGGATGGTAATTGTCTTTTCTTGTTGTTCCCAGTGTATTACATCTTGAAGAATTCTGGGGGGCTGGCCCTATTAACGTTCACCTTCACAAACCCGAAAGGTTTCAGGAGTGATGCATCCTGTTATGCAGAGTAGTGCCACTGCTGAGCAGATCCAGTAAAGTAAGTTTCTTTTTTTCGTCCCTTCTCCCCTTTCCCTTTGGGATGGTGTGGGATCTAAGAGTATCATCCTTGGATCTTGCATCATCCTGAGAAGGAGCGAAGGCCCAGCAACGTCTCCAGTGTCTTCTCTGCAGTTGGGACGAGGTGAGTTTGTGACAGCCAATACCATCTATAAAATAGAAGCCAGGCAAATTGCTTCATTCCCCATCATTAGCCAAAAATAGGTAGTGACATCACTGCATTTACAATTGTCCATCTGCACAGGAAGTGACATCACAGCATTTCCCATCATTCATCTCCACAGGAAGTGACATCAGCCTACCTTGTCCTAAGTTCAACTCTTCAAAGAGTCCCGTTGCCTGGGCGTTCCTAACAAAGGGCAAAAAAGACAAGGGAATTGCCTGTTTGGGCATGTTAGGACCAGGGGACTTGGGGTTAGAAGCCCTGTTCCCCTGAAAGTTACAAGGAAAGATAAGATCATGTGCCTCACCCAGCAACCCATACAGCCATTCTATACAATAACACCCAGACCTAGATGACCTAAACACTCAAAGCATTCACACAACACATACACCCAACCTTTTACCCATCCTACCAACCACAACCCCCTCTTCAAATTATGTAACATATATTTCAATGCATGTACATTGCATTGCAAGCACCATACTTTGTGAAACTCAATCCCTATCACACGCTTGATGTCCTCTTATTCATAGAAACATAGGTTACCCCCACATCCTCATACATCTTCAATATATTTCGTTCCGCAGGCCACACGATCCGTTAGGTGGACTGTATGCATAAGAATGGAGAAAACTTCATCTTTATTTTGCACCCGAGGCAAGCAAGTAATATTCAACTCCACAAAGCTACTGACAGGCCAGTTCCTATTCTTTGCAACTCAGGCCAACACAATTCCATATCACCTATAGGATTTCTTGGTGAAACAAGGACTTCATTGATGAATTTTCAAATCTTGCCTCCTCATCTCTCCAACATGCCCACACTACTCTCTTAAGTGAATTCAATCTCCAAAAAACATTCAACATGATACAGCATGTCATACAATCAACACATCCTAAAAGCCACATTCCCAACCTTTTGGACTCAAAATCACAGAAGAACGTACAAAGCAATGGAAACCACACTCAGAGCTAGACTTGATTGACCACTTCACCATCCCTAGCTCCCTGCTCAGTGTCCTTCCAACATACAAAGGTCAACCCAAAAAAGAAGACCAAAGTTTCAGATCCTTCACAGACTTCTCCATAGGCAACCCAATGCTTTAACTCATCTCTCACCTGATCAACTCCACATCCAACACCAGCACTTTTCTAAACAACTTTAACACGTTTTTGGAAACATATATGTATATCCAAGCCCCATTTAAAACATGCAAGTGTAAACTAAAGACTTCAGCACCCTGGTTCTCTAAAGACCTTGCTGACAATAAATAATCCATCTGAGACAAGAGGAAAATAGAAAAAAGAGAACTCCTGATGACCTTATGATACTGAAGTCCCTCCTTGCATTAGCTCCCTGTCGACCAACCTACTTCTTACTCAACAGGAAAATGAAATACCGTCAACCTTTTCTTCAGTGAAAGAATAGAGAAGATCCAACACCATATTGACAAGCTCAAACCTGCATTATCTCTTATTCTCACACCTTCCTGTATAATTCCACTCAAAAACATTTCTTATGTAGATGATGTCCTGCCCTCAAAATTAATTAAAACTCTTCCTGGGGAAAGTCTCTCACCATTACACACCATCGTCAATGCCTCTCCCACTCAAACAGCTTTGCAGAAGTTCTCAAGACAGACAAGATCTGCCAACTCCAACAGCAGTCTGCGCTAGACCCTGATGACCTCACCAACAACAGCCTATTAGACACCTACCGTTCATTTGCAATATCATTAAAAAAGAAGTCTTTTGAATGCTCCAGGATTACATTAATGCTGAACATTTCATGCATGACTACCAGTCTGGCTTCAAATCATGTTTTAGAATGGAGACTGCTCCCATTCATGACAGAAGATGACCCCAGGCTCCTGATATAGCTGGCCTTCTAAGCTGCTTTCAACACAGTGGATCATCCCACTCTCCTATGCACCCTGGAGTCTTGAATGGGATTCATCTGCAATGTCCTTCATTGGTTTTCTTCCTACCTTTCCAAACGACATAATTTTGCACACATTCACACCCCAGGTCCCAAAAGATTCCTATCAGTTGCAGAGTCCATATTGTCCCCTGTTGTCTTCAACTTGTACATGCAGCACTTGCATAACAGCATCAAGATTGACCAATATGTTCACGATACAGAACTCAACATGAAAGTCTTCTGTGCTTCAGACATCAAATGCCTCAAACACTGCCTGCACATCTCTAGACCTGGATGTCCAGCACCAATCTGCTCAACCCAAACAAGGCCCTAAATACAAGGTAGACAGCACTGGAAGGATTTTACCGCTTTGTAAATCTGTATGCAAATTTACCATGGCTGTGTGGTAAAATCATCCCAGTACTGAGCAATAATGGGTAAAACCCCATAGAATGGGGACTTTCAGTGTGGGGCTGATTTTTACAGCTTTACAGCCAGACTGAATTCACCAGGGAATTAGGGGAAGGGGCTGTTTCCTATCAAGTTGAAGCATTCTATACCTCTTCAGTTACAAATTAATTGAGACTTGGCTGACAGCTTAGTTTGAAGCAATTTTTCTGTCTGATTTTTCCAGCTGGAAAAATCGTGCTAGGTCCTCCCACACCTGGTAAAACTGAGTGAGGAAAATCCAGGCAACCTATAATCAGTTGCATGCATTATTTAAACATGCATTAATTTCACTATGCCATGCATTATTTAAACATGCATTAATTTTGCCGTGCCTACCCGGGCCCAAGAAAGAATTCCTGCTATTTGTTACTGTCACTTGGAATCTCCCTGGACAGCAAACCTCACCTTCAAAGAACACATTGCCAAAAAATGCTAGGATTTCTTGGGACCAACTATATTTATAAAGAAAGCGGAACTGTTTCTTCCAGAAAGATATTTCACAACTGCTGTTCAAGCACTCATGCTCTAATATTTGGTTGCTAGTAACGCCCTGCCCAATGGTGTCCAAGATTCCAATTTGGCATCCCTTAAGAGCATCTTAATGGGCTTAGTATCTTTGATCCAGGTCCTGAAGAAATATGATCACATTGTGCCCCATCTTGAAGGAACTCTGTGGGTTGGCTTGCCAGCCCACACCATCTTCAAAACCAGCTGCATCATTTACCAAGTCATTGTGATCAGCACCCCCAATTATCTTGAAGACAAGCCTCACCATCTCTGATGGTTGTAGCAGATCTGCAGCCAGGACACCATCAGACTGGAGGCTAAGAAGTGTAAAAAGTAGAAATGCCACATACGTGAATAAATAGATACATACATATATAGTACCCACTCAATACCACAGTAAAACCCAACAACCTGAAAAACAAACATTTAAAAGTTTAAAAATATATTTTACATAATTAGTAACAATCTAACTTAGAAAACGATATTAAATATCTGTTGTCAACATTTTAAAATTCATTATTAATGTGGAAAAAAGCAATACACTTACCCCCGACCGTTCTTTCCTTGTTATTTGTGTACTCTTGATATTTTGACCTCGATATGTAAGGCCATCAATATTTTGGAATCGATATTGAGGTTTTGAACCAGCTCTGATTTACAATACGTTCAATTGGTACTTTGCACTACAGGTATACGTGTGTGAATGTTGATTTACTCGTGCAGCTGTTCGCAATAACATATTTCAGATTAATATATTTGTGTGTAAATAAAGCCAATTGTACATAATTAGAAAACACTCTAGGCTACGCTCCTGTTCAGACAAAAAATATTTCTACTTCTTATAAGCATTGAAGGAAATGAAACCTTTGAGGCGCATTTAATGGCATTTTCTCTAGCCTCTAATCAAAAACAAATGCGCAGAGCTAATTTGTTCAGGAGTGAATCGGAAAAATAGGTCATACTGACTGTTGTTCAATCTTTGTTTACTGAATAATTAATACTTCAAAATCGTGAACCATCACAGAAGCTAGGAGAAAGTGGAAAAAATATTATAATTTTAACAAGAAATTACAACGTTATAAAGGACTTACAGGCTGCAATTAAGTATTATCATAAAGTCATTAGAAAAGCACAGGCTGTTCATTACACTCACATAGTACAGGGTGTCCATAATTCGGCCAAGGATTGTTTTCCATTGTCAAGTCCTTGACCCTACTTCGTCTGAAGATTAGTGCAATAAAATGGTTGTTAGACCTGACATTCTTGGTGTGGTCTCTAACCAGTCGTTTTCCCTTCACCCCTCCTGTTTTGCTGGATCTGTTTCTGTTGACTTTAGTACTCTGTGCACTTTACCACTACTAACCAGCGCTAAAGTGCTTGTGCTCTCTCCCTAGAGCGAGGTACAATTGACTTTCATCTGACTGGCACATTTAATTTACCTATAAGTCCCTAGTGCAGTTAGTATCTGTACCTTTGGCCCGTAAATGAATTGCTACTAGTGGGCCTGCAGCATTCATTATGCCACCCACTACAGTAGAATTTTAAAGATGTCTTAAGCCTGCTGCTACAGCCTGCAGTGCAGTTTTACACTGCCATTATCCTCCTTATTAATACATTTGTCACCCTTAGGAAGACCATAAAAGCCCATAGGGCAAGATGCATTGTATTAAACAGTAGGGCACATGGGTTTAAGATTTACATGTCCTGGTACTGAAATTAGGGCATGTGGGTTTAGGTTTTGCATGTCCTTGTAGTGAAAAACTTCTAAATTAGTTTTTCTCTACTTTAAGGCCTATCTCTAGGTCATGTTTAGACTCAAATGAATTGTAATTTAAAATCCTCTTTAATGGAAAAGTCAGATTTTCAGTCTCAATTCTGAAAATGACATTTTTAGAAAGTTGGCATTTCCCTGTCCTTACTATTTGTGTCTTCTGTCAGTATTCTGGTTCATATGTCTATGAATGGGTCTGCTCTTGTGCTTTGTGTATTCCTACCAGACAACGAGACTAGGTGTTGGCAAGTTGGGCCATCATGCCAGAATGGCTGAGGGTGGAGCTGTTCCATGCCCAACATACATTTCAAAGGGCTTGGCTCCGGCAAAAACAAAGGAACCTGACACTAGTCTTTTGTCACCCAGCCATCGTGGAGCCTCGAAAGGGGAAGGGAAGAACTTTCTAGAACCAGCTATGGGAGTTGTAAAAGGAAGTTCCCCAATTCAAAGGCTGGCACCAGATATAAATATTGGACCCTCAGAACACTCCTTCATTGTGCCTCCTGGACCAGTGGAAGACTTCAGAAGGACAGCCTGGACCTTCAGAGGACTGCCCTGGTGCTAACACAGGACTGCCCTGCTGCTCGAAGGCCTTCCTTGCAGCATGAAGGAAACTGGATCATCTCCTTGAACCCAGGACCACCAGAAGTGACTCTAAGGGCTAGTTGGCTGACTTTCTGTGTGAGGACTTGAACCCTATATCTGCCCTTTGTAGGAGTGAGTCCTAATTCCCCAAGTGGTGCTGCCTAGGTGCTGGACCCTTAGAGGTAGTGCTAGATGTACTGCTCTTGCTTGACCCTAAAACATGGGACTTTGAAAAACATTTACCAATAATTGTCGGAGAAATGACAGAAGACCATGGCTTACCACCCAGTCAAATCCACCAAAGGTGCATTTCCGATGGGCCTGGCTTTCTGATAGCCCGCTACATTCTTCTCCACAGCAGCAAAGTATGCACAACAGGACCGCTCAGTGCTGGTGTACAGCCTCGTGGGGCCCTCTTTAAGAAAAGCTTGCAGCATTATCCTGCAGGAGGTTAACCACTTGCACAAAGTTGTCTAAGTCTGAAGGTAAAAATCTTTCCAGGGCACAATGTCAATAAGCTCCGCATCGATGACGATGACCTCCTTGGACTGCAAATCTGCCTAGTTCCCTCTGAGCATTTTCCTACCAGTGTCGATGGCTTCACTAAGACTTTGTTCAGTGGCTTCCCAATGATGATAACTTCTTCTTGAACACAGTCTGCTGCACTGCCACGCTAGCTTCTACTTTCCCCTTGACTTTTCTTCAAGTCATTTTCTGAGTCTGAAGGTAAGCCGATGTCAAGATGGGGCAACTCACCTGAAAAGCAGGATGTCTGCAGGGGCGATGGTATGCCCCCAACCTCCAGGAAAACCTCTCAGCACTTTCTGGTGGACACAGAACCCCGGCAGGTGTCCCAGAAGGAAAGGGGGAGTGGAAGAAAAAGAGAGAAAACACTGACACATGTTGCCGGTCCAGCCAGGCACCCTGTATCTTTGGGGGCAGGTTGTTGTTGACAGAGTGATAGTAGAGTTAGTGCACTCAACTTCCTTGAAACTGAATCTCTCTTTCTGATATGGGCACGGCAGCGGTAGAAGAACACCGGGATGCTCCAGCACTTTTCTTGGATAATAATAACTGTTGGCACAATTACTAACACTGCATTACCAAAAACCCAGACTGAGTACCATAACAATAAGTACTGCAACACTAGGGCTGGATTCACAGAGATTCACTGTTGCACACTACAATTAGAACTGTGGTTGCACTTATCATGCACAGGAAGACAAACAAGGGCATTAATTATATCACATATAACTTTCCTGCATGCATAGGGATAAACTTAAAGGAACAAAAACAATCCAAGAAATACAAATGTCCACCCTGGGTTTAAACAGTTAGGGTGACACAGTTTGGTTTGGTTTCACTGTGTGTGTGAAAAACCCTTCAAAAGCAAATTCTTCAAACCTGAAACATAGAAATGAATGACACAATTTAAATCCAAGAGTTATGCTATTTGAGAAAGAAAAGTCACGTAAATTCTCTTTTAAAATTGCACTGTCACTTTATGTAGTACTTAAGCTCAAGCAGATTTCCTGAAGCACATTTACAATAATAATAATGTAGAATGTTCAGAAATGCATTTGCCTCCTCAGGATAAGCACTTTGCCAAAATACAAGGTCTGAAATACACCAGCTGTTCTAGGAAAGCGCAGCGCTAAAAGAACAAACTCTCTGGAGAATACTAGTCACTTAGCTGCAGTCTTTTTCGGAGTGCTGGAGGAATGCCTGGTGTCAGCTGGTACAGGAATGAAGAAAATAGTTGCCTCAAAAGTCCTGAATATGAGGATGACAGCAGAGGCTGGACTACTAAATCAGATGCTGAGATCAGGAAGCAAAACAAAGCCAAGCAAGGAGGCATGCTTCACTCTGCTATTTCTAGCAAATCAGGAAAGCAGTTGAGTTTCCACATATGGATAAGTCACCACACCCAATTAGAAGCACATGTCTACACCTGCTCACATTAGCAAACAAGCATTGGTAAAACAAGCATTGATAAAACCAATTGTGTAACACAGCACATTACGTTTGCTTAGAAACATGTAGGTTTAACCAAGAACAGAGATATGTTTAACCCTAATCCCTAGGGATGCTGACAGATAACACAGGAGGCACCCTGGGGATTCCTGATAGCTGACCCACACTCCATCATTGTGGGCCTTAACGTTTGACTCTGCTCTGATGTGACCAGATAGCCCTGATTGGCACCATGGGGCATTTTGATCTTTTAGGCACTATTTTGCACAAAAAACTTTAAAAATTCATAACTCGGGTGCTACTTATAGAGTTTAATTTGATTTGGTGTCAATGTATTGATTCACTAGATTTTACTCTGTTGTTCTACATTACTTTGGTATTTTTCTTGTGATTGTGATTTTACTTTCTTACTGTTATTGGACTTGGCCCTTTCAGCAGGTTCAACCCCAAACTTTTAGCCTTCAGTCTTCAAATTTCTGCTGAATTTGTTTTTGTTGGCCTTTGGAATCTGCACACTTTACAACTGCCAACTAATGCTCAAGCACTTCTGGTCTTTCCTTAAAACATGGTAGAACTGGCACTTGTAAGTCCCTAATAAAACGGCAATACCTGGCACTGGGCCAGTAAACTAAAGGATACTAGTGGGTCTGCAGTTCTGATTGTGCCTATCATTGAAGCCAGAGTTTTACAATACTATTCAAAATAAACTTTTTGCCATGCCCAAACCTTCCTTTTTAATACATATATCACCCCTAGGGGAGGCCCGGAAGAACCCACAGGGCAGGGAGCAATATACCTAAAATGTCGGACATGTACCATTAGGTTTTACATGTCCTGGTAGTGAAAAATGCTTAGATTTGTTCAACTAGCGCAAGGCCTACCTTTACCATAGGATAACATTAGATTACCTTTACGGTTAATAAGCTGTAATTTTCAAATGGGAAGAGATGATTAGTTCAGATTGGTGTCTTTGGAATTGTAATAAAAAATAATTTCTTACGGTAAAGTTGGATTTTAAATTAGTTTTGAAAATGCCACTTTCAGAAAGTTCTTATATTCTCTCCATAGACATTTAGAGCCTGATTAGAAGACTGGCGGTCTTGAAACCACCAGCCTTGTGCTGGCGGTCAGGACGACCACTGCTGTGGCAGTCCAATCACAAATTATGAACCTGGTGGTCAGACCAACAGGGATGAGGGTGGCAGAGGTCATAATCAGCCAGGGTGGCTCTGCAAGCAGCACTGCCCTGCTGATTACGAAGTGGTTCTCTGCCAGCCTTTTCATGGCAGTATCATCACCATGAAAAGGCTGGCGGAAAACAGGTGCAGGGGGCCACAGGGGGGCCCCTGCAGTGCCCATGCACTTTGCATGGGCAGTTATATGTCTCCCTGTCTAGCACCCTCGCAATACTCACTGCCTGCTTTGCAGACAGTGAGCATTGCAAGGGTGCTGGTATATCCTACGGCTGCACCATTGCTGCCGGCACAATTATGAGCCAGTGACAATGCTGCGGCCACATTCCAGCTGGTCTGGCAGGTGGAAAACTTGACCCTCACAATGCTCCACAAACCAGGAATTAAGGTACTTTGTTCAGCAGGCATAGCTGGGTCCCTGTAGCTAGCCCCAGCAATTAAGTCTTTAAAATCTGAGTAGCTCCAGTTCTATTGATTTGATTTTTGTACTTTTGGTCCTGTTTTATTTATTAAAATCACTCAATTATTCTAAACTGTGTGGGATCCTTTTGTGGTTTGTTTTCACTGTGTTACTGTTTGACATGTGTAAATACTTTGCACATAGTTAAACCTGACTGCTCTGGGCCAAGGTACACAAGGATTGAGCACAGGTTAATTTAGGGTTGCTTGTGACTTCACCCTGACAAGGATTCCGGTTCCTGCTTCACCAGCACTCTAGTGAAGGTTATGGGTAGGTCCGAACTTCCATTGTGTTTTCATATTTCATTTTTATTCAAAATCTGTACATGTGGTGTTTTTAAGGTGATAGTAAGTAGATTTTTGAGATCTAGAGTCATGGAGTCTATATTTTTTGTTTGTATTTATTAGGTGTGGCCCTCTCCATTAGTCCTGAGGAGGCCCATAGTTGAAGGGGCCGAAAAACGTTGACTACATATTATTGAGAGGTTGCAAGCAAGATTGAATCTTTCATTTAAGGACTTTATACCACAGGCCTTTCTATTTTTTCTCCTTTGAAAATAAGGATGTTTTAGGTCTGTGACAGATTAGGCAACCATTTCTCACATGTGGATTTTCTATACAGGTGCCCATGAATCCCACATGGCCTCCGGAATAAGGAGAGGATTGTTGGACCAATCAATGATGTTCTATGTTTTTGGTTCACTGTTTTATGTTTAAGCGTTTTATGTATACGATGTACAAACGAAAAGGTTTGGAAGTGCTCAATTTTGTTGATCTGTTCAAAAGATTGCTGTAATCAGAGCGGTTGTCCTAGTTGGTGGGATGTCTAAAGATGTTTAATTAAATTGCATGCTCAATGATTGATTCATTGCTTCATTGAATGTGACTTATGATTGTATTTTTTTCTACTATCTGACCAATTGTTTCAGATAACATGATGTACCCCTGGTAGGACATCTGGGGCAGAATTGTCACTCACGTTACAGATGAGAGTGACCTCAAATGTATTCTGTAGGCCCTGTCCCACATGCTAGGCCAGTGGAAAGTGATGGGAAAAGTGAAAGGCTCTCCTGGTTCTCATACCTATTGTTGGTATGCCCCTTTGAAAGGATGGGCATCAACATCATTGGGCCCCTGGACCTCAAGACTGCACTAGGCATCAGGTTCATTATTGTCTTGGTGGACCATGCCTCTAGGTACCCAGGATGCTTGTTTCCAGTCCAGGGAAGATCTGGCCTGGCAGTTTGGGCTGGACTGTTCTCATGGGGAACAGAGTCAAGACTGATTTGCATATGGCTGGGTCCAAACTGGAATGGAATGCGTAGCAAAAAAATGATGGATTTAGCCCAGACCTCTGTACTGGGGGTGAATGTTTGACATTGTTCAGCATTCCGTCCATCACTTATTCTTTTTGCAACTGTTTCCCTAAGTGGGACAGGTATCCCCAGAAATGAGTCCTGTGCTTTCCATTCCACTGGAGATAAGCTAGCCTGGATGAGAAGGGGTATACCCCAACACCGGTTTCAGGATGCTTGTTTCTAGTCCAGGGAAGACCTGGCAGTTCGGGCTGGACTGTTCTCTTGGGGAACACGGTCAAGACTGATTTGCATTTGACTGGGTCCAAACTGGAATGGCATGGGCAGCAACACTGATGGATTTAGGTCCAGATCTCTGTACTGGGGGTGAATGTTTGACATTGTTCAGCATTCCGTCCATCACTTGTTCTTTTTGCAGTTGTTGCTGTAGGTACCCAGAGGCATACCTCTGAGGACTGTGACTGCACCTTAAGTGGCCTGTGCTCTGATAGGGATTTGTATGTGGGTGATGTCCCCCAAAGAAGTGGTCTCTGATAGGGGCACCAACTTTGTGTCAGCCTACATGAAGTCCATGGGGAATGAGTGTGGAGGAACTTATGTGTTTTCCAATCTCTATCACCCCAAGACCAATGGGCTTGTTGAGAGATTCAACAAGACCCATAAAAGCAACAAGACCCTTAGAAGCATAATTATTCACCTGACAGAGCCCATTAGATGGAACTGGTAAGTCCTCTGTCTTCTTTTTGCTTCATGGGGAGTGCCACAGAAATGGATTGGATTCAGTCCTTTTGTGCCCCTGTATGGCCACCCTATCAGAAGGCCTCTCAGCCTTGTAACGGAGGCGTGGGAGCAAGCTCCCAAGAAACATTCCCCAAATTGTCAGCTCCATGTTCGACTGGAAAAAGGCTTCTGAGTATCTGGAAGCCAGCCTGGAGGTTTTAAACTCCGACACAATCAGAAACTGTGGGTGATGGAGCCAGTAGATTCCTGGGCCCTATATGACTAGTGCTCTGGGCCCTATAAGGTAAAGGAGCGCAATGGGAAGGTCACCTACCAGGTAGATCTCAAGTCCTACAAGAACCTCCTAAGGGTCCTGCATGTCAATAGCCTCACACCCCATTATCAGAGGTCAGAGAGTACCATGCTCCTGATGACCTATCATAGAGTGGAGGAGGAGAGTGACCCTCTACCTGACCACCTATCTTCCAAGCAGGAGGACGGGTCAGTGGAAGGTCTCAACCTCTCCCCTAGACTGACCCCAAAACAAAAGAGGTACTGCTGCCACTTGCCGGGGCAGTTTGCCAACCCCCCACACCTTCTCACTCACCCGTAGGCCCACACATATGTGTACCCATGAAATTGATACAGGGGATACTGAAGAATAAAATGCACAGGCTATCGGACAAGGTGAGAGCCAGCATCAAGGAGGATGTGCCCAAGATGCTAGAACTAGGGGTGATTAAGCACTCCAGTAGTCCTTGGCACAACTAAATGGTGCTGGTAACTAAATCCTCCTCACCGGGCTCCATCCCAGAACTTCAGTTCTGTGAGGATTATAGAGGAATCAACTTAGTGACTCAGACTGGTGTACACCCTACCCCGAGCTGATAAGCTCATAGCTAGGTTGGGAGCTGACAAGCTCCTAAAGACCTTTTATTTTATACCTGGGTACTGGCTTATTGTCTAACCAAGGGGGGCATTTCCAGCTTAGGGTGATGCCCTTTGGGTTACAGAATGCCCCTGACACCTTTCAGAGGTTGGTTAATAGGGTCCCAGCTGGGATGGGGGTTTTCAGTGCTGCCTACCTGGATAATATTACAGTTTTCAGTTCTGGGTGGGATGTTTACCTGTTCTACCTCTGGGAACTGCATCAGGCCTTGCAGCAGGCAGGTCTGACTATCAAGGCCAGTAAGTGCCAGGTATGAAAGGGATCAGTAGCCTATTAAGGGCACTGAATTGGTGGGTGCAAGGGGCCACCCCCCAGGCCACAATTCAGACCATCTTGGTTTGGGAACCCCCCCAAGACCCACTGAGGTGAGATCCTTCCTAGGCCTCACCAGATACTACAAGAGATTTGCTAAGGGGAATGGTACCATTCTTATCCCCTTGACAGAGATGACTTCCAAAAAGCAGCCTGTAAAGGGTATCTGGACAGAGTCATGCCAGGCCATTTTTGAAACCATGAAGGGGGCTATGTATACACTACCAAGTACTCAAGGACCCTGACCACTCCCAGGAATTCATTGTTCAGACAGACGCCTCAGAGCATGTCATAGGGGCTGTGGTCTCATGGCTAAATGAAGTGGGTCCAGACCTGTAGCGTTCATTTGCAGGAGGCTACTCCCTAGGGAACAGAGGTGGAGTGCAATTGAAAGGGAATGCTTTCCAGTGGTCTAGGACACAGAGGTGGAGTGTAATTGAAAGGGAACCGTTTCCAGTGGTCTAGTCACTAAAGAATTTGAGACTCTACTTGTTTGGGACTCACTTCCAGGTTCAGACAAACAACAGATCCCTCGTATGGATAATACAGATGATTGGTGAGAATCCCAAACCATTTAGGTGGGCCAGCTACCTACAGGGAATGGATTTTACCCTGAAACATAGCCCAGAAATGTATCTCGCCAATGCTGATGATCTATCCAAGTATTTCCCTCTTAGTGATGAGAACCCCCATGAGGGTTGGATGGTTCTCCCTGTTTTCAGTTGTCAAAAGGGAGCACATGATAGATCTGACATCCTTGGCATGGTATTCCCCCAACCTTGCTGGCTTCACTCCTTCTATTTGCCGGATTTATTTTCGTTGGCTTTAGGATAGCCAACCTGCCAGGAGTGCTGAGGGTAGAGCTGTTCCTTGCCTCCAACACACACAAAGAAACTTGACAGTAGCCTTTGGTCACCCTGTAAGAAAATGGGTTACTGGTTGAACCGAGTAAAACCCTACTTAGCAGCAATCCTTGTCAGTGTCAAGTCACAAGAATCTCCAGTTTAATCTATCTTTCACCCTCTACTAACTTGGCACAAAAGCAGTCAGTCTTAACTTAGAGGCAATATGTAAAGTATTTGTGCAGCACTTCAAACAGTAATAAAATGAAACACTACACAAGAAAAATCCCACACCAATTTTGAACAATGAAGTAAAATTTAATAAATAATTTAAGACCAAAATGACATTGGAGATTGGAGATTTGCAATTTTAAAGATTTAAGTGAAAATAGTACCTAAGAGTATAAAGCGACAACCATGGTTAACTGAGGTTATCTTTCTAAGTGTGGCATTTTCAGATTAGTGACTAAAAATCGGACTTTACAATAAAAGAGGGCTTTCAATTACATTTATTTCGACATCAAACTGTACCTGTCCACCTGGTCCCAATAGAACGTTATCACTTATTAAATATAGCAAGATAACCCAATGATATACTATGGGAGAGGTAGGCCTTGCAATAATGAAAAACAAATGTAAAGGTTTTTAACTACCAGTAAATGTAAAAACTTAAAATTACATGTCCAACTTTTAAATATCCTATACGCTGCCCTCTGAGCAGTTTAGGGTCTACCCTAGGGGTGACCTACATGTAATAAAAGGGAAGGTTTAGGCCTGTCAAAATGTTTATTTTGCCAGGTTGAATTTGAGGTTTAAAACTGCATATACAAGTTACAATGGCAGGCCAGAGATACATTTAAAAGGGCTACTTAAGTGGTTAAGTGGGTAACACAGTATGTGCTACAGACCCACCAGTAACATATAATTTACAGGCCCTGGTTATAAGGGGTACCACTTTTACTAGAGACTTACAAGTAAATTTAGTATGCCAATTGGGTATAAGCAAATTCGACCACGTTTAAAGGAGAGAGCACAAGTACCTTAGCACTGTTTAGCATTGTAAAGTGCACAGAGTCTTAAGGACAACAAAAATGTCAGCAAAAACAATAGGAGGGTGAAGGCAAACATTTTTTGGGGAAGGGCAGTGTAGGAGGCTGGCCTGGCTTGTAGTGGGTACCTTGTGGTACTTACGTCTTGTGTCAGGTCCAGTTATCCCTTATTAGTAGATTAGTAGTGTTCTGGCAGCTTAGGCTGATAGAGGTAGCTATAGCAGAGAAGCTTAGGCTGAACTAGGAGAAATGCAAAGCTCCTACTATACCACTTATATCACTTAGCACTATATCACAAGAAAACACAATACTCAGATTTACTAAAAATACAGGTACTTTATTTTAGTGACAATATGCCAAAAGTATCTCAGAGGATATACTCCCTTAGGAGGTAAGTAATATACACAAAATATACACACAAACCACATCAGGTAAGTAAACAGTTAGAAAAGTAGTAAAAACATTGTAGGACACAATAGAATGCAATAGGAGACAATAGGCCTAGGAGCAACACAAACCATATACTCCAAAAGTGGAATGCGAACCACGAATGGACCCCAGGCCTAGTGTAGTGTGTAGAGGGTCACTGGGAGTGTAAGAAAACACTAAGGGTGTCCAACATACCCCACCCCAACACCCTGAAAAGTAGGAGTAAAGTTACCCTACTACCCCAGAGAGACAGGAAAGTCGAGATAGGGGATTCTGCAAAGACAACAACTCACTGAAAAGCACTGAAGATGGGTTCCTGGACCTGAGGACCTGTATAGGAATGGGACCAAGTCCAAGAGTCATGCAAGTGTCCAGAGGACAGGAGCCAACTAAACCCCGGATAAAAGTGCAAAAGTGCTGCCTCTGGGTGGAGGAAGCCAAAGATTCTGCAACAATGGAAGGTGCCAGGAACTTCTCCTTTGGTCAGAAGATGTCCCACGGCGTGCTGGAGGATGCAGAGTTGTTTCCACGCCGAAAGACCGCAAACAAGCCTTGCTAGTTGCAAGAGTCACGGTCAGTGCTTACTTTCTAAATAAAGAGGTGCTGGTGCTCAAAGCCCTTCTCTTAAACACAAGGCTGCTGTAATTCAATCTACCAGCACTGAATACTGAGGCAGCGTAATCCTGAAGCCATCTCAGGCCTCTTCAATCCATTTACGGCCACCCCTGCCCCTTCAGCTCATCCTGCAACTTTCTACTTTCTCCCTTTATGACGCTTTTTATTTTTCCTTCTTCCTTCTTTCCCATATGCGTCTTTTGCTCACAGCAAATACTTGAGGCATAAGAATAAGCCCCAGCCCTCACAAATAAGTGCCGGTGTTCAGCACCGGTAACAACAAGCATAAATTAAGCACTGGTCACGGTTGAAGGTTTTGGGTGCTGCCAGGGCCCAGGAAGGACCAGGAGGTCGCCCCTCGGAGGAGGAGGCAGATGGGTCGTTCAGCAACACAGAGAGCCCACGCAGAAGCAGGTAGCACCCGCAGAAGCACCTGAACAGGCGTTCAGAAGATCAGAGCATGACGGTCGACTCAGCACAACAAATGAGGGTCCCACGGAGTCGGAGTCCAACTCAGCGAGTTGGGCAATGCAGGATGGAGTGCTAGGGACCTGGGCTAGGCTGTGCACGAAGGAAGTCTTGCAAAAGTGCACAGGAGCCCTAGCAGCTGCAGTTCACGCAGTACACAGGATTACTGTATGGTGTGGGAAGGCAAGGACTTACCTCCACCAAATGTAGACAGAAGGGCCACTAGACTGTCGGGGACATTTGGATCCAGCTCCTGTGTTCCAGGGACCACGCTCGTCAAGATGAGAGGGGACCCAGAGGACCGGTGATGCAGAGGTTTGGTGCCTGCGTTGGCAGGGGGAAGATTCCGTCGACCCACAGGAGATTTCTTCTTGGCTTCCAGTGCGGGTGAAGGCAGACAGCCCTCAGAGCATGCACCACCAGGAAACAGTCGAGAAAGCCGGCAGTATGAGGCGCTACAAGTTTGCTGGTAGTGTTCTTGCTACTTTGTTGCGGTTTTGTAGGCGTCCTGGTAAAGTCAGCGGTCGATCCTTGGCAGAAGTCAAAGAGGGAAGTGCAGAGGAACTCTGGTGAGCTCTTACATTCGTTATCTGGTGAGATACCCACAGAAGAGACCCTAAATAGCCCTCTGAGGAGGATTGGCTACAGAGAAAGGTAAGCACCTATCAGGAGGGGTCTCTGACATCACCTGCTGGCACTGGCCACTCAGAGGTGTCCATTGTGCCCTCACACCTCTGCATCCAAGATGGCAGAGGTCTGGGACACACTGGAGGAGCTCTCGGCACCTCCCCTGGGATGTGCTGGTCAGGGGAGTGGTCACTCCCCTTTCCTTTGTCCAGTTTTGCGCCAGAGCAGGGCTGGGGGGATCCCTGAACTGGGGTAGATTGGCTTATGCAAGGAGGGCACCATCTGTGCCCTTCAAAGCATTTTCAGAGGCCAGGAGAGGCTACTCCTCTCAGGCCCTTCACTCCTATTTCCAAACGGAGAGGGTGTAAGGCCCTCTCTCAGAGGAAATCCTTTGTTCTGCCTTCCTGGGACTGGGCTGCGCAGGCCCCAGGGGGCAGAAACCTGTCTGAGGGTTGGCAGCAGCGGTAGCTGCAGAGAAAACCCCAGAAAGTTAGTTTGTCAGTACCCGGGCTCTATGCTGGAACCTCGGGGATGCATGGAATTTCCCCCCAATACCAGAATGGTACTGGGGTGACAATTCCATGATCCTAGACATGTTACATGGCCATGTTCGGAGTTACCATGGTGACGCTACATATAGGTATTGACCTATACGTAGTGCACACGTGTAATGGTGTCCCCGTACTCACAAAGTCCAGGAAAATTGTCCTGAACAATCTGGGGTCACCTTGGCTAGTGCCAGGGAGCCCTCACACTAAGTAACTTTGCAACGAACCTGCACTAAGTGAGGGTTAGATATATAGGTGACTTATAAGTCACTTAAGTGCAGTGTAAAATAGCTGTGAAATAACATGGACGTTATTTCACTCAGGCTGCAGTGGCAGTCCTGTGTAAGAATTGTCTGAGCTCCCTATAGGGGGCAAAAGAAATGCTGCAGCCCATAGGGATCTCCTGGAACCCCAATACCCTGGGTACCCACGTACCATATACTAGGGAATTATAAGGGTGTTCCAGTGTGCCAATTAGAATTGGTAAAATTAGTCACTAGCCTGCCGTGACAATTTTAAAAGGAGAGAGAACATAAACACTGAGGTTCTGATTAGCAGAGCCCTAGTGATACAGTTAGGCACCACACAGGGAACACATACAGGGCACACTTTATGAGCACTGGGGTCCTGGCTAGCATGATCCCAGTGACACAGGCAAAAACAAACTTATGTACAGTAAAAATGGGGGCAACATGCCAGGCAAGATTGTACTTTCCTACAGGCACTCAAACCTGACAGGTCACACACACACAGACCACAGATGTCTTGGAGCTTTGACAGGGGAGGGAAGAACATTCCAGAACCAGATGTGGGGGTATTATAGGGAATCCCCCCACTTCAAAGGCTGGCACCAGATATACATATTGAACCTCCAGAGCCGCTCATCAGTACACTTCTAAACCTGTAGACATTACAGAAGACGGACTGCGTTGTCCCCTCGAGGGCTACTCTGATGCCACCGGAAGACAACTCTGATGCTTGAGGACTGCCTTGCTGTCTGAGAAAGAAGTCAGGGCCTTTTCCCTTCATCCCAGGCTAACCCGATTGATTCCAAGCATCAGTAGGCTGACCACCTGTCTGTGCTGCAAAGACACAACAAGCTCCAGAGGTTCAATCCAACTGCCCAGCTGACCTACTACAATGGACCTACCGGAGCCTTGCTGGCCTCCGCTGGGGCAAGCTCCTGGACCCCAAGAGGTGCTTCCCCTAGTCGTGGACAATTAGCTGGCATCAGCTGAGCTTGTTCTGTGAATAAAGGTGAAGTAATGAAGTTTTAGGCTCTTAATGACCGTGAACAGGCCTGTTCATACTATGACTCTGCTGCCAGCGATGACTGCCACCATGAAGCTCTGGTGAACCCAACTCTTCATGCTACAGTGACTCCCAGTGATGACCAACAATGCAAGATCTGCACTTCATACTACAGTAATGACAGCCCATGATGATCGCCAATGAGAAGCTCCAGCAATGGCCGTCTGCGATGTCTGACTGGATCTTTATGCTACAGTTATGACCTTTCCCGATGCCAGGCCTGATGTTCACGTTACAATGATGATCCCCCCTTGCCTCGTGTCCTCCTTCACCGTTGACAGATCTCTTCATGCTGGACTTGGAGAAGATAATTTTTTTAGAGGGACTAGCCTCATCCCTGTATTCGGTACGTACTCCATTGCGGTTGGCCTGAACTTGTGATTTTTCACTAATCTAGCATGAACAGATGACCCCGAGTGGCACTTTGTGCTTTTAGGTGTTATTTGTACCTAAATCTTGAAAACTGAAGAGCTCCAGTTCTATTTATATGATTTTTGTTGTTTTGGTATAATTTATTCATTAAACCTTACTTTTTTCTAAGTTGGTTTGAGAGTTTTCTTGTGTTGCACTTTTACTTTACTGTTGTTTGTGTGTTGCATAAATACTTCACACTTTGCCTCTAAGTTAAGGCTGACAGCTTTGTGCCAAGATACTAGGTGTAAAGCAAAGGTTAATTTAGTGACTTTTGGATTGTGGTTGTTTTCTGAGTGGGGCTTCCAACCCCATCAGCCAATAACCCAATTTCTTACTGCAGTATCTTGCATGATTTAGAACGGAACCTTTCTGGCTCCCGAGGACTCTTTATTAGTGTGCGACGTCATCGCTAGAATGGAATGCATGAGAGCATACTTTAAAATGTTGGAGTTCACAGGTACATGCAGAGGAATAACAGCTCTGTGTGAGGCCTTGTCATTCAGTGGGTACCAGGCTGGGGAACACAAAACAACTGGTGATGAAATAGGGGATTAGTAACCTGAAAAAGAAAGTTCTTCTGAAGAATTTGGCATGGTCCAAGCAAACTGCATATGCATGCCACATGTGCCTTCGTCGAAGTGCTGAGTTACGATTGACATATGTGGAATGAAAGCCTAACTCCAGTTGGTGTGAAGTGTGTAAATAGAAAAAGAGCTTAACTAAAAAGTCTATGCAAAAGTCAAGAAATCAAGACCAAGATCCTAAAAAAGGGTACAGCACTGCCATGAAAAATAAAGTTATACAACATGCAGCATGTTAACATTAAAGGCTGATTTAAACAGGTTTACAAAGCAAAGTTAAAGACAGTTATCAGACATCAAATAGTGTTGGCTGACAGAAAAAGGAAGGATACTGCTATTACTCTTACCTGAGTCTTGATAAGCGGAGCACCACGATGTCAGCACTGGGCAAGGAGACCCAGGAACAAGCACCTGGGTTGTGCTTAGAGAGTGTGCTGCTTTACTCTTCAGAATATCAAAACTATGCACTTCAGGATATTTTAAGGCACAATGTAAAGCAATCACTCTCAAACACCTTCGTAAGTAGAATAATCAAGTTTATTTAAGGGGCAAGTTCTCAGCTAGCAAAACTAAACCACACTAATATATATATATATATATATACATCAGGAGAATAACATGAGAATAATGATAAAGATATAAGCACTCTGTGAATAATTGCAAGAGTAAGTGCATATAATACAAGCACACACAATATACCTCAATGCTCAATAGCATGAAAATGACTGCAAGAATAAGTGCATATTACGCGCGCACACACAATATACTTCAATGCTCAATAGCATGAAAATGACTGCAAGAATAAGTACATATTACGCGCGCACACACAATACACTTAATAAATTGAAAAGCTTCACCGAAAAGAGCGTCTGCATCCCTCCGCCGTACACAAAGCTGGGGAACCCAAATCAGCTGGCACAGGGAGCCTCTGTTCGGGACAATCAGTCCTCCTGGCGTTGCGTCCAACCCAGAAGAGAGTTCCTAAACCAGCCCATCCAGGCCCCCAACTTTTATAGTATTTACTAACGCCCAGGAGTCTTTTCTAGAAAAATACCCCCTCCTTTACAAATTGTGCAATCGGCGGTACCTTGTTCACCCTTCAAGACGTCTCCTCAGAACGGGCCAAGTTCCCAGGAGAGGACTCCAAGGTGAAGCTTGCATTCCTCCTTGTGTACAGGCGCATCCCCCTGTTGTTCTAACTGATAGCTCGTGGAATGTAAATAGCGCCCTTCGTACCAGGCAGATGGAGCGAAATTGAGCAGAAAAACATCCCACCCTTCAGCTTGCCGAAGCTTGTGGAAAAACACAGAACAGTGCCTTACGCACCGAACCAGACTCGACAAAATGGAGTCGTGAACCAAAATGGAAGCGAAGGCCAATGAAAGCAGAGGCCAATGGTCCACACTCTGCACCACTGTTTACCTTGCACGTAGTGCTGCCGCATGCACGTAGTGCATGTAGCAATACATTTCCACCCTTGGACCATTTGGCCAACTTACAACTAAGTATATCCTATAAGCTGAAATGGCAATACTCTTGGGCGACACTGAGATAGAAGGTTAGGCACACACTGAATACAACAACATAATGAAATTAAAATAACTGTTATGATAATGATTACACCAAAGATATAACGCAGTTGGCCTAAATTAGGCAGCCATCCAAAAGCCCAATCCCACCACCCCTTGTCAACATCCTGCTGCACCCCCTTCACCAACTTATGCAGGGCCTCTATGTGGGAGTTGATTGATATGGAGTGGTCGGATAAATTGAAGCAACATAATCCTTCAAAATCACTGCAGCCATGGTTGTGTTTAAGCAGTAAATAATCAATAGCAGCGCGATTCTGCAAAGCAGCTCTTCTAATTCCCTGTACATCTAATAACAGCTCAGCTAAGGCAGCTGATGTATAGTTAATATTATTGACTACTAAACATGCAAGTTTATTAATAACTCTGGTATTATATACTGCAAGTCCTGGCACCCCTACGATAGAACCAGCTAAACTAACATATTCTGTTTTGGACAGCAATGAAATTTCAGAATCACAGTCCGTAGGTAATTGAATAGTGTCTCTGGTATAGCGAGGGTGTAGAGCAGTATCCATAGGAAACATGAGAAAGCCTAAGCGTGACCAGGCACAAGGCCCTCCGGTTAGATTGGCTGGAATATAAGTAAAAGAAAGATTACCACAAGAAAAGAGCCAACCTTTAGGCAACTTAACATTTTGAATGTGGCTGGCAGCAGGCACCACATGTTGGCAAAACATCGAATTATTTACATTCAAACAGGTTAGGTCAGTCCGTGAGTGGCACAACGTCCGTTGTGCAGCAGTTAAGTTTTTGTCTCTTTTCTCCAATTTGAGCTGAGCACATTTACCTATTTTCATAGGATCACAGGTCAATGAATAGCACACATCCCCACTTGAGATGTTAAACGTGAGTATAGATGTCATGTTCCTCCACAACCGCCTGCCCACCTCCGGGCAATGACGGCAGTACTCATAGAGTGACAGATGGGAGCGAACGTCACTCACATCCACCATTCCATCCTGGTTTGTATTGTTGAAGATGTGTAATAATACAGCAGCAGGAGTGGGCACTGCCACTAGACAAGTGGTAATCAAATCTTGAACGCTTTGCATGTTACTCATACAGAAGTGAGATATATTCAGCACTTCCTGCGCTAGATGAATCCAAACATTGTTCGGTTGATGCAGCAGCGTTGGCATCTGCAGCTGACGGTTGAATTTTTGGGCTATGAGCCCCTCCCGCTCCCCGGTGGAGTCTCCCGAACGGGCTCCATACACCACACTCATGGCACAGGCACTCCACAGGATGATCTGAAAAGAACAAAGGACAAAACACGTATTATCATTCTCGCAGATAGCATTTGTCAGCGGGAACATGTTCCCATTTGTCTTGACCAGGTCGCATAACTACCAGGACATTGTCTGGTCCAGTGGCGATGACATCAGCGGGTTGAGGAGGGTTATTTGGGGATTCAATCCACACCTTGGCCCCTGGGTTCTTGTCAGTAGAACCGAACCCTCCTTTGCCTCTCACAGTGAGAAGAGCTGGGGCGCTCCCCTTCTTAACAACACCTCCATAAACCGGCATAATGACAATTTGGGCAACGCGATCACCAGGTTGCACCACTAGGTCTGTGTCACCACTGTTCAAAAGAATGACTTTCAACTCGCCTTGGTAGTCTGCATCTATCACGCCTCCTAAAACTTGGATGCCCCTCAAGGCAAGCCCAGATCGAGGGGCGATCAGACCGTAATGCTCAGGGGGAATCTGAATTCCCACCCCAGTTTCAATCAGAGTGATGTCTCTAGGTTTCAATCGATGCATGTGTAAAGCATGTAAGTCAAGTCCTGCAGATTCTGGTGTAGCTCGATATGGGGCCAAAGCTCCTGGAGCTGTTTCCCAATACACAATGGTATTGCTCGTTGTAAACGGATTAATCTGTAAAGCAGGTGTCAGCATTCTCATGAGAGGTGTCTCGGCATTTGTTAGGGGTCGGTTGTTCAAAATTTGCAAAGCATCATACAAATTATCCCTCCACCCCTTCAGTGTCCCATCATTCAGTTTACGCAATTGTTCTTTCAGCAACCCATTCATTCTCTCAATCAGTCCCGCTGCTTGTGGGTAGTAAGGTATGTGAAAAATCCACTCAATATTGCGTTGTGCACAATAGTCCTGCACTAGTCTGCCCTTGAAGTGGCTGGCGTTATCACTTTGAATCTGGAGTGGCACCCCATAGTACAGAATCAACAGATCTAGTGTTTTCAGGGTGCTCTGCTGAGTTGCGCGCTTGCAGGGAAAGGCTATGAGATAACCAGAGTAAGTGTCTACCACAGTGCAGGCATACTGACACCCTCTGCTCACTGGCATTGGTCCAATGTAATCAATCTGCCAAATCTGTCCTGGCAATTTACCTCTACCTAGCTGGCCTCTCACCACCTGTGGGACCGGTCTGTGCTGTGCATGCTGACAAATGGGACATTCAATGATCGCTGTTTTAATCAAATCTAGGGGAAGATGCATCCCTCTAATCTCAGCCCACCTGTGAGTAGCCTTTTCTCCAAGATGTCCGCATTTCTGGTGTGCCCATTTAGCCATTCCCACCAAATCAGAACTCTGCGCCTCCACTTCAGCCTCTTGAATCTTGGCTCGATCGTCTGCAAGACAATTGAACCATCGGTCTAATGAATCAGTTGGACAGTGAGCGTCCACATGATAGACAGTCACGGTGCTTTGAGGTAACATTTCCCAGATCTCCTGCCATAACTCCTTCCCCCATACCTCTTTGTTATGGATTTTGTACTGATGTGCATGCCACGTGGGAAGCCAAGTAGCTAACCCATTGGCGGTAGACCAGGAATCGGTATAAATGTGACATTTTCCGGGTAGCTCCTGTTTTAAAGCCTGATACACGGCATAAAGCTCTGCATACTGGCTACTTTTTCCCTGTCCTGTAGTTGTCAAAAGCTTCTTGGTAACAGGATTATAGGACACTGCCTTCCAGTGCCTTTTCGCTCCAACATATTTTGCTGAACCATCTGTGAACCACACATGTTTTTTGTCATCTGCAGACAAGTCTGCGAACGGCTGGCCCCACCCTACTGGGGATTCACACACTGAAGGTACATCATGCAACATTTCGGAATTCTCCACTGGAGCCTGCGCTACCTGCTCATGCAAAACGGCGATCCCTTTTGGACCCGCTCGTGCCCTGTCCTGGACATACCATTTCCATTTTATAATGCTGGCTTCTTGCGCATGTCCAATTCTATGAGTTTTTGGGGAACTCATCACCCACTGCATGATGGGAATTTCAGGCCTTAAAATCACATTGTGTCCCAGTGTAATTTGCTCAGTATCAACCAGGGCCCAATAGCAGGCCAGCAGCTGCTTCTCAAAGGGAGTATACCGCTCTCCTGCCTCAGGTAACTTCTTTGTCCAAAATCCCAGGGGCACCCTCTTTCTTCCTTGTTTTTGCCATAAACTCCAATTGGCATACTGCCCCTGGACTGTCACATTCAACTCAATGTCTCCCTCTCGAATCGGCCACAAATCCAAAGCATGCTGAATGGCGTCTTTCGCCAATTCAAACGCGCGCTGCTCCTGCTCTCCCCATTCAAACGCATTTTTCTTTCGTGTAACTTTGTACAATGGGGCCAAAATCTGAGACAAATGGGGTATATGTTGTCTCCAATACCCGAATAGTCCAATAAAACTCTGGGCTTCCTTCCGATTTCGCGGTACTGCGAATTCCTTAATCTTTTGTTTCACTTTTGGCAACACTTCTCTGTGTCCCTGATTCCACTGAATGCCCAAAAATTTCATGCTCTGAGACGGTCCCTGCACTTTCTCGGGGTTAATCTCCCACCCTTGATTCTGCAAATGTTCCACCACCCTGTCTAGCTGAATTTGCACCTGTTCTTGCGTCTCTCCCTGCATCATCACGTCATCTATATAGTGAGAAATTTGCACTCCAGGAACCACTGGTACTTCATCCAAATGCTCTGCCACCAGCCGGTGGCAGATAGTGGGGCTATGTAAATACCCCATGGGTAATCTACAGAAGGTGTACTGACGCCCCGCCCACTGGAATGCCAGCTGAGGCTGGCTCTCAGTAGCTATTGGTATCGTAAAGAAGGCATTGGCAATGTCAATGGTTGCATACCAAGTCCCACTGTGTTTCTGTATGTTCTCAATCAAGGTAATGGTGTCTGGGACCGCTGCAGTCAGAGGAGGTGTATGTTTATTCAATTGGCGATAATCAATGCAAATCCTCCAACTGTTATCGCTTTTACGAACAGGCCAGAGGGCATTATTCCACGCAGTGGTGATGGGAACTATTACCCCGGCCTCTAGTAAATCATGTATAGTCTGGCTAATCTCCTCATGTCCTCCCGGTATTCTGTACTGTTTCATTTGAATCACCTTAGTAGCTTGGGGAAGTGTTACCGGAGGAATCTTCAACAGCCCCACCCTTGCGGCGGCTATTGATATAAATCTTTTGGAACCAAATTGATAACATCCATCTTCCAAATGTAGGGTCATCCCTTTCAAAATGTCAATTCCAATAATGTATTCGGGAATGGGCACAATCAGGACAGTGTATTCTCTCTTTGGAAGTGCCCCTATTTTCATGGGAACCACTATCTGCACTGCCGGGGTTTCTTTTCCGCCCAATCCCGTAATGGTGAAGTACTGTCCCCTGAATTTTCTTGGATTGCCATGAATCAAAGTGGCCTCCGCTCCGGTGTCAACGAGGGCTCGAACTTTTTGAACATTTCCACGTTTCCAATAAATTTCTACTTTGACATGAGGTCTGTTATCTTTGCGAGCCCATCCCTGCACCGGAGTTTGGCCTGTTTCCTAATCTATTTTCACTCTGCGCACATCAGAGTCTGCCCAAGTCAAATCTGGATACAGTTTGCGGTAATTCTCAGGGAACTCCTCCTCCCTGTCTCTGCTTCGCAACCTCTCTGAGCTTACCAGCTCCCTCTCCCACTCTCTTCCTCGAGTTTTCCCAGAACCTGTCAGTTCCCGGTCTCTCTCCCTGCTCCGGGTTCCCTCTGCACTTCGGTGCTCTTCCTCCCAATTTCCGTCCTCTGGGGATCTCTCTCTACTGTGGGGTTCTCTCCCTCTCTCTTTTTTTTCACCCTCACGCTCCTCCCTTCCTGCCTTTCTCTGGTTCACCACTTTGTTATCCTTCTTGTTCCCTTTCCTGCTCCCCTCCTTTTTATCCAAACCGCGTTTGCGGTACATTTCCCACATGTCCTTGGTGCTTATCCCATCAATTTCATTCCTGGTCACCCCATCTCGCAGCAAGGCCTGAAACATGTCTCGCCTTGTCACCCTGTTGTTATCAGTACGATTCTCAGACCGTGAATTCCTCTCTGGCTTAGCCCATTCTCCTAAATCACTTAACTCACGCACCGCTTCTACCACCTGAGACAATGGGTTACCCGTCTGATTAATTAACAAAGTCATGATGACATGCTTATATGCAGGAGGAGCGGCCCTAATCAGCCGGTTTCGCACAGACACACTTAAAATTCCATTCATCAAATCATGGGCATTACCCATAAAGATAGCTGTTTTCATCCCTTCTTCCTTCAATCTCTGTACTGCATCTCTCAAAGTATACCAAGGTTTATCATTAGGCGGCCAGTCTGACTCTGTCGGATACTTCTGAGCACACCCTTGCGCAGCTAGCTCTAACAAATTGGTCAAGGGACCATTCCCTGGATAGGTTCTAAACTCATTTTGAATAACCGGGTCTGTACTTAACATACAAAGCCTCGGGGCGTCGCCGTGATCCAATTGGACCCCCTGGCCCCCCATATCGTGCACCCGCACCAACCACGTAAGCAATGTTTCCCCAGACCTCTGTCGAAATCTGTCTATCACATCACTTAGTTCTTGCTGTGTATAATCCTCCAGGGCATCCAACATCACCCCTCCAGGACTAGCTGGGCTATGCTGTAACTTTCGCCGATATATGGGCTGCGCACGGACAACATTCCTGCGCTCTGTCTTCTCCTGTCTAACATCTTGGCAGTCATCGCCCCCGGACCCATCTGAAAAATCAGATGTATCCCAGATGTTTCCATCCCAAAATTCAGGGTCAAAGGCTAATCCTGCCTGAGAGATAGCTAAATGCACCTTCTTTTTATTAACTTTCCCTCTTCGTTTCTTGTGTTTATATTTAGCTACGCTAACAGCCGTTCTCTTTGCAACCAGTTGGTACATTTCCAACTTATCACTTAATAATTTATTTTGACAAGCTAGCATGGTAGAGGAATTTCGGGCTTCTACTAACTTCTTCCCCAGCTGCTCGTGGTCTTTTTGTAACTGTAAACATTTTTCATACAACTTTCGGTACGCAGAAAGCAAGATCCAGCCTCGCCTCCCCAACGCACAAATCTCCCTTCCCTTGTCAATTGAAACTTTCCGTAAACATATAAGAAGATCTTCAGGTTCCACATTCAACATACACGCATTCCAATTTTCACACAAACCAGCACAACGTGACCATTCCTGAGCTAAAAGTTTATACGGGGCAGTTTCCCACCCCGGTATTTCTATGTCTGGATTTGCTACATGAGAACCTGCTTTTGAGCTCGCTTTGATCTTATTAAGCATTTTCCCTTTTTTTTTTTTTTTCGAATCCTGCAAACGACTACGCCAATTTGTGCTGCTTTACTCTTCAGAATATCAAAACTATGCACTTCAGGATATTTTAAGGCACAATGTAAAGCAATCACTCTCAAACACCTTCGTAAGTAGAATAATCAAGTTTATTTAAGGGGCAAGTTCTCAGCTAGCAAAACTAAACCACACTAATATATATATATATACATCAGGAGAATAACATGTGAATAATGATAAAGATATAAGCACTCTGTGAATAATTGCAAGAGTAAGTGCATATTATACAAGCACACACAATATACCTCAATGCTCAATAGCATGAAAATGACTGCAAGAATAAGTGCATATTACGCGCGCACACACAATATACTTCAATGCTCAATAGCATGAAAATGACTGCAAGAATAAGTACATATTACGCGCGCACACACAATACACTTAATAAATTGAAAAGCTTCACCGAAAAGAGCGTCTGCATCCCTCCGCCGTACACAAAGCTGGGGAACCCAAATCAGCTGGCACAGGGAGCCTCTGTTCGGGACAATCAGTCCAACCCAGAAGAGAGTTCCTAAACCAGCCCATCCAGGCCCCCAACTTTTATAGTATTTACTAACGCCCAGGAGTCTTTTCTAGAAAAAGACCCCCTCCTTTACAAATTGTGCAATCGGCGGTACCTTGTTCACCCTTCGAGACGTCTCCTCAGAACGGGCCAAGTTCCCAGGAGAGGACTCCAAGGTGAAGCTTGCATTCCTCCTTGTGTACAGGCGCATCCCCCTGTTGTTCTAACTGATAGCTCGTGGAATGTAAATAGCGCCCTTCGTACCAGGCAGATGGAGCGAAATTGAGCAGAAAAACACCCCACCCTTCAGTTTGCCGAAGCTTGTGGAAAAACACAGAACAGTGCCTTACGCACCGAACCAGACTCGACAAAATGGAGTCGTGAACCAAAATGGAAGCGAAGGCCAATGAAAGCAGAGGCCAATGGTCCACACTCTGCACCACTGTTTACCTTGCACGTAGTGCTGCCGCATGCACGTAGTGCATGTAGCAATACAGAGAGCCATCCAATCGCTGAAGCGGCACATCATCGAAGCTGCCAGGCGGAGGCTCAGACAACTCCAGAGGTCTCCATGAGTGACAGAGCTCTGATGGAGACCAAAAAGAAGGTCAAAACTCCCAAGGCTGTCCTGGTTGACTCAGAGGCTGAAATATCATGGGACCTCTGTGATGATGCAGATTCCCAGGGACTGTCAACAGTATTTGACAGAACTTCACCCTCGACATCAGCCACCCCCATGAACATTTACAATGCTGCCACCTTCTCTGAACCACCTTCACCATTGGACACTGCCTAAAGCAAAATATTGATGATAGATAGACTGCATGGATAGAGACATTTGAAGATTTCATTGATGATCTTGAAGAGACCGATAGCAGGAAGATTATCAAATATCTCCAAAATCTCGCTGTTAATGGTGTGAAAGAAATCATAAAGAAAATGCTGAGGTGCTGCAGGGGGGTGATCCTGGTGCCTGGCCCTGAGGGGACGACGCATACCGGGGGCATGGGCCTGTGGGGAGCTGGGCAGGTGTTCTACTTGCCACCCACTCCCCCCCCCGCCTGGTGCTGGACTGACGAGGCTGAGACAACGTACATACTTCTGATTCAGTGGCCTGAGAGCTGCTGGCGATCCACTGGGCTGGCTATGGACTGATCCTAACCTTCAATACTGTCTGGCCGCTGGGGGTTGTGCCGATCCCTGTGGACCGGAGAAAGCAGGGTTGCCAGGACATGGGCCGGCCCAGATGAAGATGGATCAATATACAGCAGCCGGACCTCACTGCCATCCTTAAGGTGATAGAGGACTGTAGGTAGACGGTGGAAACAAAGTAGACAGACTCAGAACAGACCTCTCCTTGGTCCGTCAGGATTTGTACAAGGTGACAGAGAGGGTCACTGAAGCTGAGGGGCACCTTTCTGAAGCAGAGGATGACCTCACTACCCTTAAGAATCAGGTCTCAAAACTTAAACCCTCAGTGGTCACATTGCGTGAACAGGCAGAAGATGCGGAAAATGGGGCGCAATGTAACAACCTGCGCCTGGTCCGACTGGCCGGAAATCTGGAGAATCCTTATCTAGCTGCGGCCCTTGAGACCTAGTTTCACTACTGGGCGCCCACAGACAAGCTGTCCTCCACATTTGTTATAAGGTGGGCACACTGTCCGCTTGCGCCCCAGCCACCGGTGGGCACCCCCTGTAGGAGGCTGCCTGGTTTGTAGTGGGTACCTAAGCTACTTACACCTTATATCAGGTCCAGTTATCCCTTATTAGTGAAATGTAGCCAGTGTCTAGAAGCCAGGCTCCCCAGGGGTAGTGTGGATGAGCAGCCAAGGCCTAACTAGGAGACATGCAAAGCTCATACAATACCTCTATAGTCACACAGTACTTACACACATGAAATAAAATACTCAGGGGCATATTTATACTCTGTTTGCGCCGGAATTGCGTCGTTTTTTTTTACGCAAATCCGACGCAAAGCTAACTCCATATTTATACTTTGGCGTTAGACCCGTCTAGCGGTAAAGATCTTGGAGTTTGCGTCATTTTTTAGCGTGGACACCTACCTTGCGTTAATGATATGCAAGGTAGGCGTTCCCATCTAAAAAATGATTCCAAGGCATGTGCGCCTTATTTAAACTCCCGTGCAAAAATGACGCACAGGAGTGGGCGGGTCAAAAAAATGACGTCCAGCCGCTTTTGCGTCATTTTTTAACGCCTGGTCAGGGCAGGCGTTAAGGGACCTGTGGGCTCAGAAGGAGGCCAGAGGTGCCCTCCCATGCCCCCAGGGACACCCCCTGCCACCCTTGCCCACCCCAGGAGGACGCCCAAGGATGGAGGGACCCATCCCAGGGAACTTAAGGTAAGTTCAGGTAAGTATTTTTTTTTTTTTGTGGCATAGGGGGGCCTGATTTGTGCCCCCCTACATGCCACTATTCCCAATGACCATGCCCAGGGGACATAAGTAAAAAAAAATGGCGCAAATCGGGTTAAGGCCAGTATTTTGCCTCAGACCTGACTTGCCCCATTTTTTGACGCCCAGGCTCCATTTTCCCCTACGCCGGCGCAGCCTGGTGTGGGTCATTTGTTTTGACGCACACCAGTCAGCTGCGCCGGCTAACGTCATTCCATAAATAAGGTGCCCGCATGGCGCTTTGGAATGGCGTAAGCCGGCGTTAAAATTTTTGACGCACAACTGCTTTGGCGCAGTTGTGCGTCAAAAAGTATAAATATGGCCCTCAGTGTTACTAAAATAAAGGTACTTTATTTTGGTGACACAAATGTCAAAAATACCATAGAGACTATGCTCCCTTAGGAGGTAAGTAATATAGAAATTATATACACTAGTATGCAGAAATAGCTGTAAAAACATTTAGAAAACAGTGCAAATAGTGAAAATCATAATCGTTAGAAATGGGCCTAGGGGGGGACAAAAACCATATACTAAGAAAGTGGAATGTGAAAGTCGGTTTTCCACCTAGGCAAGTGTAGTGTGTGGAGGGGTGCTGGGAGTATTAGAAAAACACCAAAGGTAAGTAATAGAACCCACCCCAGACCCCAGGAAAGCAGGAGTAAATCACAGTAACTTTCCTATAACACACATAAGCACGAGAAAGAAGATTATGCAAGAACCAGAAGAGACTGTAAGACACCAATGATAGATTCCTGGACCTGAAGACCTGTAGAAGAAGGGGACCAAGTCCAAGAAGCACTGAAGAATCCAGGGAGAAGAGGAACCCTTGCTAACCCGGATGAAGATGCAAAAGAGGAACCACTGGTGAGGAACAACAGTAGGTATTGCACCCAAGAAGACAGATGCGGGTTCCTGGTTGGTGCATAAGATATCCCACACCAGATGGATGAATGCAGTCTAGTTTGAGTCACTGGATTCCACCAACAAGCCTTGGCACACGCAAAACACGCAGGTAATGGAAAATGGCACTGCATGGGACCAGGAGGGACCAGGTGGACTCTACATAGGAGGGATAGTTAGAGGGAGCTCTCAGCAACTCAGAGAGCTCTCAGAAGACCAGGCAGGGCGCACAGGAGTCCCGCAGCATGGGGACAAAGAAGGTGCAAAAGGAGGTAGCACTACACAAAGGGATCCCACGCCACTGGAGAACCACTGAGGAAGCTGTGCATCACCGGACAGAGTGCTGGGGACCGGAATTGCACGGTGCATAAAGAACTTTGTGGAAAGATCCCAACAAGCCTTGGCAACTGCAAAACACACGGTGCACAGGGGTACTTTCTTGCGTGGGGAGGCAAGCTCTTACCTCCACCAAAGTTGGACAGTTGTACGTCAGGACCACCCACGTTGCTAATACACACACTTCTTCAGGAGAGGGGACCCACGCCACCGGTCGTTGTTGCAGAGGGGTGCCTGATGAAGCAGGGAAGTGACTCCTTCACTTCAAGAAAGATTCCTTCATTCTTTTGATGCAGGCTGAAGACAGGCAGTCCTCGGAGGATGGACAACCTGGAAATAGTTGCAGTTTCTGGCAGGAGCTGAAGATACAATTTAGCTGAAGTCGTCTTTGCAGTTTGTAGACTTCCTGGAGGGTCCAGATGCAGTTTCTTCGGTAAGAGGGTGAAGTAAAGGATGCAGAGGATTCCTGCTGGAGTCTTGCAATCCGAATCTGAAGAACCACCAAGAGACCATAAATAGCCCTCAAAGAGGGATTGGTCAACTACACAGATACGCACCTATCAGGGGAGGGCTATGAAGCCACCTGCTGGCACTGGCCACTCAGATGCTCCCAGAGTGCCCTGCCAACTTGGAATACAAGATGTCAAAACCCAGGGACCCTCTGGAGGAGCTCTGAGCACCACCACTGGGGTGGTGATGGACAGTGGAGTGGTCACTCTTCTTTCCTTTGTCCAGTTTCACCCCACGCAGGGGATGGGGGTCCCTGAACCGGCGTAGACTGGATTATGCAAGGAGGGCACCATCTGTGCCCTTCAAAGCTTTTCCAGACGCTCTGGGAGGATATCCCTCCCATGCCTGTAACACCTATTTCCAATGAGAGAGGGTGTAACACTGGAGCTGGAGAGTAGTATAACTGACCTCAAGAGCCTGGGTCCACAGTCGGATGGGTAGGAGTGCAGGAGGAGTTGTCAGAGATCGCTCAGACCTTTGCCTCATACTATTTAGATCTCTATGCTAAGGCTCCACAGACTCCAGGGGAACAGGAGAACCACATTCTTAGTGATATCCCATCACCCTCTATTCCACCATCTTTGGCCACGGAGTTGGACCTCTCTCTGATTGAGGGGGAGGTGGATGCTGCCATCTCAAACCTTCAATTGAGAACATCCGCTGGCCTGGATGGGTACCCCATTGAATACTAAAAGAAGTTCCATTTGCACCTAGTGCCCCATTTGTTGAATGCCTCGGGAGGCACTCCAATGCAGTTCCTTCGCCTCGGGCCTTGACTGTGCTTGATTGTGGTCATACCCAAGGGCAATCTGTCCTGTGACCAATGTTCCTCCTACTGCCCCGTATCGCTGATCAATGCCGATTTATAAACATATGCAAAGATTCTCGCAACCCCACTAGCCCGTACAATGTCCTATCTGATCCACCCAGATCAATGTGGATTCTTGCCTGGCAGAAGCACAAGACACTGCATTCGATGGGTGGCACTCTCGCAGATGAAGAGGCTGGTGGGAGGGTTTGTGCTCCCATTGGTGGACTTCTGTAAGGCATTTGACACACTGGCCTGGGACTTCCTGGAGCACGTTCTGCTACAGATAAGCTTCTGCTCTGTTTTACGGAAAATGATCCATCTTCTTTATCATAACCCAATGGCTTAGGTGTGGGTCCATGGCATTATGTCAGACCGTATTAGATGAGGGACTTGTCAGGGGTGCCTCATATCCCCTTTGCTGTTTGCCTTAGCCATCGAGCCCTTGTGTGCCTCTCATGCTGTGACCTGATGATCAGCGGTTGGAGGTGGGGGGACTAAGGGGGTTATTCTAACTTTGGAGGAGGTGTTAATCCGTCCCAAAAGTGACGGAAAAGTGACGGATTTACCACCAGCCGTATTATGAGTCCATTATATCCTATGGAACTCGTAATACGGCTGGTGGTATATCCGTCACTTTACTGTCACTTTTGGGACGGATTAACACTCCTCCAAAGTTAGAATAACCCCCTAAGTCTCCCTGTATGCTGATGATGTCCTTTTATTCCTGGGAGAGCCCCTGAATTCCTGACCCCCCTGCCTTGAGCTTTTGGCCCTCCATGGTGAAGCTTCGAGCCTAAGAATCAATCCCAAGAAATCACTACTGGTGGAGGTGTGGGGGCTGGCTTTGCTGTATGGACATCCCTGTGAGGTGAAATGTGTTCAAAATATGGGAATATACCTCTCCCCACTACCTGGACTGGCAGCTTAACTTTCAGCCCCTCTCCCAGGCCTTAGATCAGACTTGGACGCTGGCATAGCCCCCTGCTTAATCCATTGAGTTGAAACGCCTTCTTCAAAATGATCTGTCTTCCTCAATATCTGTATGTACAGACAAACCTCCTATACATGGTAACCCCTAATTGGTTTTTGTCCCTTACTTCCAAACTCACCTCATTTATATGGGCGAACAGGTGCCACAGAGTGGCATTCTGTTTCATGTGGAAATCTCTTTATGAGGATAGATCGGGGATACCAGACATCGACATATATTACCTGGTTGCCCAATTAGTACCGAATGGTTCACGGGTGGGTGGGGTAACCCTGCTTATCATTTGGAACTTTACAGTTTGAGGTATACTACTGTATGGCAGTCCAATCTCGCAAAGTGCCAGGTTGGGATTGGTGTCCTACTAAACTGACGCCTTTATGATGAGGGACATGGTTGCAACAGCTGGCTAAGTTGAAGGGACTCAAGCAGTGGGACTCCATTGGGATTATCTGCCTGGGGGACGTATACAAGGGTGATCATCTGATGTCCTTCCAGCTGCCAAAGGATCACTATGCCCTGACAAATATGCAGTTTTTCTGTTCCTTTGAGCTGCACCATGCCCTGTGAGCACACTTGAAACCTGATTTATCCTTGCCAGACCATGGCCCTCTTGAAGCCAAATTGCTTTTAGGCTGCCTGGAAAAGGTAACTATTACCCAGATTTATCAATTGTTGCTTAGTACTTACTGCTCCCAGAGAACTGCCCATATCTGCACGCCTGCAGATGGTACAAATCTACTTCCATATGACGTATATCTCCCTATTGCGACTACTGCGCATTTGTCTGACATTGTCTTCTGGTGTGCGATGCGGTCACTTGGAGGCACACTTGTTGCATGTAGCCTGGGAGTGTCTGGAGGTGCACCCCATCTGGGAGGCAGTGGGATGGGAGATCTTCGGGGTCTTTGATTGTCCAATTGAACTGACTGTTAAGGTGGTGCTCTTTGGGCTTCTGGAGGAACTGGGTGGACCAATAGCGGACCAGACCTTTGTGCGGGTTGCATGTCTGGTGGCTAAAAGAGACACTGCTCACCTGTTGAGAAATCCTGTGCCTTTAACATTACCTAAGTGGTGGGCGGGGCTTAGTTGTGCTCCCAACTGGAAAATCCGATATATGAATCAAGGGGATGCCTGTGGAAATATGAGAAAATCTGGCGGGCCCATCATGGTTTGCCCCTCTGAGTGATATGACTTTATTAATGTAGGGAAGAATGTTTCTATCATTATATGTGTTTGCATGCTTTTACTGAATTTAACAGACATGTGCTCACTGTCTTGTTATGCCACCCTTTTAAAAGAAATAAAGTTGATTATAAAAAAGAAAATGCTGAGAACTGGCAAAGAAGTCACATATCATCCGATTAAGAATGTGTTGAATCTCACATTTAATCCAGTACCCAATGGTGGTTAAGAATGATTTGCTTTCAATCAAGAATGTCAAAGAGTTGGTGAAACAATCAAATAATTCACTCATCAAACACTGTACATTCAAAGGATTTAATGATGAAGAAACTATGCATCTTATAGTGATTGGTAGATGCTGGTTGAATTAATTCAGATGTTGAATGCTGAGATAAACTCTTAGGGGCATATTTATACTACATTCGCACGGAATTTGAGTAATTGTTTTATGAAAATTTGGTGCAAAATTAACTCCATATTTATATTTTGACATTAGAACCGTCTAACGTCAAAATATTGGAGTTTGCACCATTTTTTAGATGTGTGAACCTAAATTGCATCAATGAGGTGCAAGGTAGGCATTCCCATCTAAAAAATTGTTTTTGTATTTACCCCGCGTGCTAAAATGACGCACGGGTGGGAGGAGGGGCTTAATGATGGTGCAAAGCTTGCTTTGCACCATTATTTAACACCTGGGTCACACCAGGTGTTAGGGGACCTGTGGACCCATGTCCATTGTTGAACACCATGGAATGGGCCCACAGGTGCCCTCCTCAAGCCCCAGGAACAACCCCACCCACACCAGAGGGACACTGGAGGATAGGAGACCCCATCCCAGGTAAGTAGGGTAAGTATAGGTAAGCATTTTTTTTTAAATTAAAGTGTCATCGGGGGCCCAACTTAGGGCCCCCTACATGGCACAGAGTGCAATGGCCATGCCCAGGGGACACTGGCCCCCTGTGCCAACCACTGAGGTGATGGGCATGACTCCTATCTTTTGTAAGACAGGAGTCATGTGGTATGGATGGTTCTACATCAGAAGATGATGCTAGGCTGGTTAGAGGCATTTTTGTTTGTCTCTAACCAGCCTAACGTAATTTTTTGGTGCAAAACTTGTTTCTCCCAAACCGCCACCACCACCCGGCTAGCTTCATTATATTTTATGCTAGCCCACTCTTTGCACCGGTTTGCGCCATTCCATAAATATGGTGCCTGGCTGGTGCTCAGTGATGGTGCAAGCCGGTGCTAAACATTTTGATGCAAGACTCTGTTAGTGCAGTTTTGCATCAAAAAGCATAAATATGCCCCTTAGTCTGGAGTGATGTTGATGACTGCCAGAGCTGAGGAATATACTGAAAAACAAGCTGCTGTAATGAAGGCCAGAGGTTCCTAGAGCAAGTCAGTCATGAGTGTGAAAATTAATTCAAAACAAAGGTTTGAAGGACACAAAGTGATGTCTGCATGCATGAAGTAGTTGTGTTTTTGCGTTTCCACATGAAGGAAAGTGTCCTGCCATTGGTCAGGTATGCAAAGGCTCTGTTAAAGAGAACCATTTTGTGATGATGTGTAGAGCCAAGGAAAAAGTAAGTGTACCATGACGCAAAGATGGCTGCTAAAATGTTCTAGAAGCAATCTTTGATGCGCGCCCATAAAGCCAAAGGTGACATCAGCTGAGGCATATCGATACTAAACAAAGTTGATCATCATCTATGTCATCATCAAACAGTTTTTGAGCCTCAATAATAAGAGATAGTGAAAAAAGTGATTGTGTCATGTCAATGCTTACCTCAGAAAAACATGCACATGGACTTATTGCCTATAAGGAGAAAAGTCAGTCAAAGAAAAGTCACCATGTCAAAATAACAAAATCATGCAACCATTGTCCAAAGATTACATCTAAAATAAACAGATCTTCAATACCTTTCACTATCAATAGCGGTTCTTCAATAAATATAATGCCTGAAGAAAAGAACAATGAACTGGCTCCATTACCACAGCTCATGCTGTCAAAGACCAAAGTATACACATGGGCTGCAATGACACCCATGAAGAGTAAAGGTTCATTTATGGCGACAGTGAAACATAAAAAAACGAAAGTTGAAGCACCAATCCATGCACTTCAAGGTACAGCAGCAAGTGTCTACTTGCTCATTTTCAACAAGGCTGTTGATGTGGGACTGAATGGGACTGACTTTAGGGGATTACAACATGAAGGCTCATCACGAAATAGTAAGCCAATTTCCTTTATTGGTTCTTGGTTTGGGAACGTTAAAGGCTATGAAAGTAAAACTGCATAATAATGAGGATGTCTATCCTGTTGCTCAGAGACATAGATGAGTTGCTTTTTATTTATAAGAAGCTGCTGAAAAAGAACTCAAACCATTGCTTAAGTGTGACATTATTAAACGTTCTACTGGTCCAAATCCATGGTTTTCTCGGGTAGTAATAGTGCCTAAAAAGAACCATGAAGGGGCTGGGTGCATATGAGTTGACATGCTCCGAGTGAAGAAATCAAATGAACGAGAGGGACATCTAAGGCTGCACACTGCAGAATGTTACACAATTAAATGGTGCAAAAATCTTCTCTCAACTTGATTTGAACAAAGGTTATCATCAGTTAGAACTACAAGAAAACTGCAGATGAATTACAACCTTTGCTACACTTGTTGATTTGTTTAGATACAACAGACTTTGGCCCTCATTATGACATTGGCAGTCAGCTGACCGCCATGCCGCCGATGGTGGTAGTAGCGTCGCCAGGCCAGCGTTAATGACCACAAAATTATGACCATGGCGGTGATCCCTCCCATAGACAACCAATGTACCACCCCAACCGCCAGTGCGATACGACCACTGAACACGGCGGTAGCACTCTCCAGGTAGGTGGAAGACAAGGATCCAACCACCATTTTATGACACAGCAACCCACCAGGATTTCTAGGGCGTTAGCAATGCTACCAAAAGCCTGGTGGAAACACATCAGGTAAAAGGAGACACTCACCTCCAGGGACACGGAGGAGTTCGCAGCCACCATGGAACCAGAACTGCAACTCTTCCTGATGCTGTACCACGCCATGGCAGTCCAGGAGCACCAATGCTGACAAAGACGGCGATAGTGAGCACAGCCACCTTGCACACAAGTGAGGGAGGGGAGAGTGACACATGTACAACACACATCACACACACACATACCACACACCCAGAACAATCTGCAGAGGAAAACAACAGCAACAGAACCCAAGAAAGTTTATTCGCAGAGGGGGTCTTTGGGCTTGGTTTTTGGAGGGGGCTGGTCCTATCTCTTCCGTTGAGATGGCTGAGGTGTTGCAGTATTGCCAAGACTTGCTTCTCCCATGCTGTCAACTGTTGGGGAGGAGGTAGGGGGGTCCACCGCCAGTCCTCCTGATGGCGAGCTGGTGCCTTGCTGCAATGGAACGCACCTTCCCCGGTAGGTAGTTCCACCTCTTCCTTATGTCGTCCCTTGTGCATGGATGTTGTCCAAGGGTGTTCACCCTGTCCACGATCCTCCAACACAGCTCCATCTTCCTAGCAATGGAGATCTGCTGTACCTGTGCTCCAAACAGCTGTGGCTCTACCCTGACTATTTCCTCCACCATGACCCACAACTCCTCATCAACGAGGGTGTCTTTGTGGGCACATGGGTGTTGTGTGGTGTGTGTGTGTTGTGCAGAGGGTGATGTGTGATGTGGTGGGGTATGGGGTGTGTGGTGCCTGAGGGATGAAAGGATAGTTGTGGTATGTGCATGCAGTTGTATCTGGGATTGGCGGTGCAAGTTGTCGCGGTCTTCTCGAGTTTACAAAGGTTTGTTTTATAGTGCCGTCGGAGGGTTGTGGGGTGTGTGTAATTGTGTCAGGTTTCTTTTTTTTTTTTATCCTGCCAATGTTGTCTTGTATCTGGGTGTCATTCCTGCCTTGACGGTCTGCACCGCCAATGGTTTACCGCCGTTGAATGTCTGCTGTGGGGATTCATGGGTCATTACTTGGAGGGTGTTGTTTTTGTGACGTAATGGTATGGGTTATAGTTCCGACAGTTTATCGCCTTCAGTGAGTCGGGTGGATTTGTGGTTGTGGCAGTTTTCTGTTGGTTTTGTGTGTATGTGTCATAATCTGGCAGGCAGATGTTCACCTCAGCTGTGGTATGTTGGCAGCAGTCACAGTGACAGTAATCAGTGTTTACCGCCAATGTCATGATGAGAGCCTTAGTGCCTGATTTAGAGTTTGGCAGAGGGGTTACTCCACCACAAAGGTAATGGATATCTTCTCTGCCAAAATATAAATAGCATAGGAAATAATGGGATTTATACTTCAGCAGAGGGGATATCCTTCACCTTTATGATTGAGTAACTCCTCTGCCAAACTCTAAATCAGACCCTTGGATTTGGTGTGTCATTGACTGCAGAACTTTTCCAACGCACCATACAACACATCATACAACCTGCTGTGCCTGCATTTTTAACTATAACAATGACACACTGTTTTTTGAAGCTACACAGCAGGAGCATGATAGAGCCCTCACTCAATTATGTCAATTACTCAAGGATGCAGACTTGACTTTAAATGCAGACAAGTGTGAGTTCAATAAAGCAACATTTTAATTATTTGACCATATATTTTTGGATAGGGGCATGATGCCTGATCATGCAAAAGTACAAGCTTTAACAAATGCTAAACTCTCACAAGATGTTTCAATGGTATGACAAGAGTTACCCAAGAACATTTTTTTTTTAAATGCTAATGAGAATGTCACAAAAGTTTCAAGAGACTCAAACATGCCATAGAAAATGCTACATAAATGGTGTACTTCAATCCAAATGTCCATACTGAGATTGTAGTTATTCTAGCCTTGTTGGGCTAGGTGCTATACTTACACAGTATAGTCGATGCCAAAATGCAAGATGACGTAACGTGTCATTATGCTAGTAGAAGTTTATCTTAAACAGAACATACTTACTCACAACCTGGAGTTGGAGGAAGGTTTGGCTGAAGTATGGGCGTGTGAACATTTCCATGTATTCCTGTGCAAATAAAGCCTTTTAGCTGGTGATTAATCATCAAGTCTTGCTGACCATCTTTGGAAATCCAAAGACCTAGCTGCCTCCTCAAATTGAATGATGGGGGCTACGACTGCATGAGTATGATTTAACAACTGTGCATCTATCAGGAAAAGATCAAAATCCTGCTGACTACTTTTTGAGAGTGCCCATTCAAGGTCACAGCACTCCATCTAAAACAGCTAAGGCCTACATCAGTTTCATTTTCAAGTCAAATACACAAGCTGCTGTATCCTTAACATAGACTGTAACTGCTACAAATCATGATAGTGACATGCTCAAATTGAAATACATAAATATGCATCAGTCATGGAACAAACTCAATCAACCTCTCATTAATGATGGTGAATATCAAAAGTACAAGAATGCCAAGGATGAATTTTCCATAACTCAGAAGGAGTTATGACTCCATAGAGTCTACGACAAAAGGTTATAGAAGTGGATCACAAAGGACATCCTGGCATTTTTGCTACGAAGAGAGTCTCTGAGACTGAGTTTGGTTTACAAACCTAGATGAAAGAGTTGAAAAAGAACTCAAAGCCTGTCTCAAATGCAATTGCCTGTCAACCAAAGTAATTCAACATATGCTGAACATGTCCTAACTCCCGAAATATACCAAGGAGAAAGTAGCCATTGATTTCTTATGGCCACTTGACTATAGACATCAATTAATGTGGATAATAGATGAATATTCATGTTTTCCATTGGTCTAAGATCTCACATCCATGACACATGAACTAGTAATCAAAAAACTTGATGGAATATTTGCAACATGGGGTTTGCCAGCCATTGTGAATTCTAAAAATGGTCTACCCTTTGACAACAAAGAATTTAAAGAATTTCTGGAGCATGTGAATGTAAAGCATCACAAGAACACACCCTTGTGGCTGTAGGGCAATGGACTTGTTGAGCATTTTATAGGTACACTAAGGAAAGCAGTACAGCATGCAACTCTTGAGAAGCTCAGTTTAAAAAACAGCGCTGAACTCTACTTTATGAGCTTATCATTCAACACAACCACAGGTGAAAGACCCCTGCAACTGTAATGTATGGGAAAGCAACGGTAACCAAGAAACCCCAATAGACCACAGAGAGAGATAATAATGAAAACTTGATTCATACTAGGGACTTGGATCAAAAGCAGAAAATGAAAATGTATGCAGAAAAAAGGTGACATGCGAAAGGCCTCTCATTCCAAAAATTCAGAAAAGAAAATATGGTGCTCCTTACAATGCTGAATCATTTTCAAGAATTATCTACCAAAGGGCACATGGTGATTGCCTGCCGACCAAGGAAGCCCATTTCCAGAGACTCTTCACTTCAGGCCTGTGTTTTATCTGTCCTCAACTCGAGATGGTGAATGAAAGACTGATTTTGAAAGCTCAATGACTGTTGCTGATCTCTTACCATCATTGGGGATTTCTGACATTGAGGATGACCGTTTGCAGCTTCAGGGAACCAGATCTGGTTGACAGATCAAAGCACCAAGAAGAACGATTGAAGAGATATCATTGTATATGTTTCTGTACATGTGGATATTTGTGTCTGTCTCATGATTTTCTAAAAATTTGCAAATTTTCTTTCAACAGAGAGGGAGATGTAATGTATTGCATGATTTAGAGCGGAACCTTTCCGGCTCCCTGAGGACTCTGTATCAGTGTGTGATGTTTTTGCTAGAACAGAATGCATGAGAGCTTACTTTAGAATGTTGGAGTTCAACAGATAAACATAGAGGAATATAGACATGTGATTAACAGCTCTGTGTGTGGCTTAGTCATTCAGTGGGTGTCAGGCTGGGGAAGACTGTAAACGTACAACTAGCATTACCTAGACTCTGAATGAAACATACAATAATACATGAGGGTCTGTACACAAGAAACATTAACATGTATAGTGGTTAACAAGAGAACCAAGACAGAGCAGACTTACAAACTTATCCTACTTCTTCAAACCACTGGGCCATGGTGGGATAGTCAATCTTATTGAACGCTAGAGTGAGGCCCACAAAGGCAAGCAAAATCAGGTGTCCTTTATCATCTATGCCTTGCAAGATGTCGACAATAAATATTAGATTGGTTTCTAAACCATGGTGTGGCCTAGCTATCCATGTGTCTCTAAGTGGTTATGAACTGTGTGGTTACACTTTTTTTAGGCAGGTAGCAAGTAGATTAAGACTAGGCTTCCAAAGTAGGTGGGTGAATTTACATGGAAGAGTAATGTGAATGTAGACCTCCTCAGAGCTCGGTTTATGTGGCAAAACAGTGTAATAAAAAGTACATTCTAATTGTGTGTCCTGAGTACATTATGAGTCATAATGTTTGCTTTTGTTTTAGAGGCCGATTATAACAGCATCTCTCTGTTATCTTCAGTGAGAAGGGTAACATTAACAGGCCAATTAAGCATTTGCATGGCTGGGACCAAGTAAGGTCTGAGCTGGTGAGCTTCCAGATAGGTGAAAGCCACTCAACAAAAGTAAGTGGTTTTCTGGCTTGTGTCAAGTGTTAGAAAAGACTGTGATGTTGGATGAGTGAGACCCTGTGTAGATTTAGAGCTCTTACTTATCATAGACTACTTGGAAAATATAAGTATCCAGTCTGTTACAAAACCAAAGGAAGTCACATTTGATTCTCAGATGTGGAAGGATGTCATGCTAAGGCAGTGAATTTTGGGTATGAAGACCCCTTCTGAGAAATATTATACCTTCCAGGGTCAAAGACCTTCAGTTTTTGAATGACTTACAGCAGGATTTGATGGGTACTCTTTTTGTAGGCTCACTCAGAGAGCTCCAGCTGCCTAATGCAGACTGCATTGTAGACAATACTCCACAGAGTCACCCTTGCTCATAATTAGATGACTGGTTGTCAATCTCAGTTCCCTGCTTTTTATTGATGGTCTTCCTCCTTAGTCTGTGTTTGGCCCTCCCATGGATCATTGCTTGTTTGGTGTTGACCTTCACTGCTGATGTCATGGAATTACTTTGGTGTGTTTTTAAAAATCATTTCTTGTGTAGCACTCCATGGGAGTGCAGGCCTTGGTTTTCCATAGTGCACTCATGTACTTTAATTTTATCTCCCTCACACTGCCCATCTCATCTCTTGCGCTCAATCCCGATGCTTTTCAGTGGAGTGCCAGGTATTGTTTTGCAGCCATGTTAGTGCCCTGAAGGTCTCCTCCCACCCTCTCTCCTCTTGCACACTGTAGCATGCCAGCCACCAAAGTGTGGCCTTGATGGGGCACTAGAAAAAGTCCCTCACATGGTGGTATTTGCTATAGGTATTGTCAAAGTCAGAGGCTTTTAAACTCTGCCAGTAATGGAAAAATTATAATCGATGCCCAACCATGTTAAAAATATAGACGACAATGAAAACATTGATTTTCAGCCTTTCAAGATGAGGAACACATTGCACGATGCATTTTGCCATCCTGTCAAACAACTCAGGTGACATCATAATGCACATTGTATCACGCAACACAGGGCAATATAAAAAAAATAGTTTTCTATATATTTAACATGGCCAGTTGGGCGGCGCAACTTACAGTGTATGATGCAAGGTGGTGGCCTTCTTGAAATTCTAGAAAATAATGTTTCATTGGTTTACGCACTTTTAACATGGCCAGTAGAGCATTCACAAATACAATTGTTTTGCTCTCTAAAAATTGGTGAGACTTATTGGCTTTGCCAATGCTTGATCGTTATGCATTTGGCACTCCATGGGAGTGCATGTGTTTCCTTGTTCTTCTCACTGCATATTTCTGTTCCCCGTGCTCTCTTTTTACTCCTCTGCGTTCAACCATCCCAATGTTTGTTTTCAATTATCTAAAATTAATTAAGTAATTAATTTACTTGTGCCTTGCAGGTGCAATGTGCTACTGGGACATTCTCTTCTTTTACTTCCATTTGGGCACACTTTGTTTTCCTTTTTTATTTTAATTTACCTTCCTAATGTGTCCACTTGCAATGTTAAAACAATAAAATGAGAAATTTCCTAGCTATCGTGAAGGAAAGTTTCAATTCTATTAAGGACACGGCGGAGAGGACTATGCAGTTCTTTCTTCACTTTTATTGAGTACAGCAAGTTCAAAGTTCAAAACAAAAAACATCACAAATACTTCTACTCCCTTGAGCCCATGAACGTAGCCAGGGAAACCATAAACCAATCATAACAGTATACAAATTGCCATGTACGTATGCACATGCATCACAAAGCATGCATATATTATGCATGTGATTTACACTAAAAACACATTGGCAAAGCCCATACAGCGCTCTTATAGAGCAGACACTTACTGGCTTTGCCAATTCTTGTGTTGAATAAAGGTCGATATACATGTGTAATTTGTTTTCAAGTGGTAAAACTGAGTTATGCTAAGATGGTTTCTTGTAAAGCACTTACTGCAGCCCTACTTAGTGTGCTCAGAAGGGAAGTACTAAAATATTGTACGGTATCCAAATACATGGGGCCAGATTTACAAGGCCCTTGCGCCCTTGAAGTTTTGCTGCAAATGTGACGCTAACAGGCCACTACCATAGCTCCATATTTACCTCGTAAACACTTTGCGCCACATCATGCATAATATGTGCATGATCTTTGCAAAGGGGGCGTTCCCTCGTTAGAGGGTTGTTAAAATGGCACAATGGAATCTACAAGATTCCTTTGCACTATTTCTAGTGTCTTTTTTAACAAAGGGGCTGCAAAAAAAGTGGTGCATCATTAGTGATGCACCACTTTCTTATAAATCTGGCCCATGATGTGCTAGGTGGTTGATGTTAACAGGGCTTTGTCAGTAGACTTTTTCTTACTTATGTACTTATATTACTTATGTACGTGCTTTCTATAGTGGTAATGGCAGAGCCAGTGCCTTATGAAAAATTACGTTTTGACATATTCTGCAACTGCGTCCACCTCCCAGGAAATTAGATGACACTTGTCCTAGGCGGCTCTAGGGTCTGTTCAACTACATAGAGGGGAAATTGAATGAAGGACAGGCACTGCTTCCTGGTTTGTCTCTTGTCAAGGTCAAGAGAACTATTTTACCAGTGTAGAGTTTGTGGGGTATATTTATACTCTGTCTGCGCCAAATGCGCGTCAAAAATGTTTGACTCACATTCAGCACAAACCTTGCACCATATTTATACTATGACACCCGACCCCGCGAACATCAGAATTCCTCTGTGTGCGTCATTTTCTAGATGCGGGAAACCGCCTTGTGTTAATGACATGCAAGGTAGGGGTTCCCGTCCAAAAAATGACTTTAAGGCCTGTGCGCCTTATTTATACTCCTGTTTCATTTTGATGCACAGGAGGGGGCGGGCCTTAGAAAATGGCACCCAGCCTGCTGTGTGCCGTTTTTTAATGCCTGGGTGAGGGCAGGCGTTAAGGGACCTGGGGGCTCATGTCCATGGTCTCTGACCATGGAAGCAGTCCACAGGTGCCCTTCCCTGCCCCCCGGTACACCCCCTGCCACCCCCACCCACCCCTGGAGGACACCCATGGATGGGGGGACCCATTGCAGGTAAGTTGAGGAAAGTATTTAAAAAACAAATTTAGTGGCATAGGGGGTCCTAACTTGGGCCCCCCTACATTCCACTGTGCCCAATGGCCATGCCCAGGGGACTTAAGTCCCCTGGGCATGGCCATTGGGCCGGGGGGCATGACTCCAGTGTTTGCATTTTTTTTTACTCTGACCAGCCCGCAGCGCCGGCTAACATCAATCCATAAATAAGGCGCCCGCCTGGCACGTTGGAATGTCGTTAGCCGGCGGTAAATTTTGTGACGCAAACCAGCGTCGGTGCTGGTTTGTGTAAAAATATGGGCCTGTATGTTTAATGATGGCACAAAACTGGCTGGCTAGAAAGGCCTGGCATTTTATCTGTTGCTGAGTATTTAGGGCATTATTTATACTTTTTTAGCACCGTATTTGCGCCTGTTTTTGACGCAAAAGCGGCGCAAAAATACAATTGTATTTTGTAAGTTTGTGCCGCTTTTGCATCAAAAAATGACGCAAATGCGACCCTAAAGAAGTATAAATATGGGCCTTATTGTCCTAATAACAGCAAATTTATTATGAGTTATAATCAGGCAGAGAACACGAAGCAGGAAATTGAGGCGCGTGCTCTTCAATCAAAACCAGATTTCAGGAAACCGTTTTTCAAAGAACCTTCTTTAAATAGATGCCGTTGCTTTTTCAGAAAACAATAACTTCTAAAAGACTCTCCTCTGCATAGTATAATTTTCTTTTGTTTAATTTTTCCTGTTGGAACATTTTTACCAAAGAACATCTACAACGTTTTGCAATTTCTCAACTTTAGAAAAGAAAATGCATTCAATTGCAGGGGTGTAAAGTAATTACCACATTTCTAATTGCTGCTTGATCGCCCGTTTGAAACTTTTGCCCCAGAAAAACGTTGATAAATATATTGCAAAAAAAAAATTCTAGTCCTAAGAAACAAATATGCAGTTTGTTTTTTGGAAATGGGTTGTAAAAGATTCAGTATTTGTAACTTCAAAATTACAGAACAGACACTGATTGTCTGGTTAGGGCATACAATTTCTCATCACTTCTCTTATTGCAATCAACTGCGCCTTGAATATCTCCACTCAGAAAGTACTCCTGTATTGTGGGAAGCAACACCTATTTATTAAGAAGTAGCAATCATTTCACGTTCCTTTCTGCCGGAGGAGCGTGTTTTGTTGAAAGTCTGGATATCTTTAGCCTAACTAACCTCCTCAAGACAAAGCTTTCTGAGTAATTCACAACAAAGATCCACTGGAATGGTTTAATATCAGTGATGAACAAAGATCCAGGGAGTGCCACCACTTAATCCCTGATAGAAAATAATAAAGACCCTAACACTCCTCCGTTTTTAGGTCTGCCTGAAGTCAGCTTATGGTGACTACCATACTTCATGTTGTGGCAAGATAAAATGTGAAGTAAACAATATACAAAGAGGGACTTTTAATGTAGATCAGCAGTGCTTAATTTGAGCTGGTGGTTGCTTGTGAGCAGGGCTGGACTGAAAACCCAAAGCAGCCCTGGCAAATTTTGTCAGACCAGCCCCCATTGGGTGCCAGTTAGACAAAGGGGGTCATTACAACATTGGCGGTAAAAGCTAATTATCGCCGTGCGGAAGACCGCCAACACACCGCTGCGGACGCGGAATTCCGCCACAGCCATTATGTCCCACAGCTCGGAATCCCCCAAAATCTAGACACCCACACAAGTCCGCCACACCAAAGGTCAGTGATAAACTGGCAATAACAAAACCTCCACCGTCACGCCAACAGGTTATGCCCACACTATCACGACCCACGAATCCACGCGGCGGTCTTTTAACCGCGGTATTCCATTGGTGGTACACACCGCTGCGCTCAAAATACACACACATATACAAAACACTACCACATTGGACAAATCGAAATACACACACCTGATACACATACACACACCACTCCCACACACCCAATACACTATAAAACACACACCCACATCACCCACAAACCCCTATGACAACAATTGCAACAGAAGGCCAGAGAGAGACACCACCAGAAAGAACAATAGCATCCACAGGCACTCAACACCATCACTCACACAACATCCACTCACCTCACACAACACACCTCTAAATATCACCCCACACATCACAACACACACCACCCCACACATTACCCACACCACCCCATGGCACCGCAAAGACACCCCAGGTTTTCTGAGGAGGAACTCAGGGTCATGGTGGAGGAAATCATCCGGGTAGAGCCACAACTATTCGGATCACAGGTGCAGCACAACACCATAGCTAGGAAGATGGAGCTATGGCGAAGAATCGTGGACAGGGTCAACACAGTGGGACAGCACCCAAGAACTAGGGATGACATCAGGAAGAGGTGGAACGGCCAACGGGGGAAGGTGCGTTCCGTGGTCTCAAGACACCAGATTGCGGTTCAGAAGACTGGCAGCAGACCCCCACCTCCACCCCCAGAACTCACAACATGGTAGGAGCAGGTCTTGGCTATACTGCATCCTGAGGGCCTCGCAGGAGTAGCTGGAGGAATGGACTCTGGTAAGGCAAACCTTTAACTACTTCATCCCCCACCCTACCTGCATGCTATCACATACCCCCACCCTCGCCCTCACCCCCATCACTCCAACTCCTCACACATGTCCCACTGTCACAAACCACACATCCCAAATCCAAGCCCTGCATGTAACACCAAAGCATGAACACCCATCACCAAAGCATGTCCACTGCACATACCCATACACCCCCCTAAACCATTATCACAGAAGGTACCACACAAGAATGGACGCACTGGGGTACAGGGTCACCCACCCATTGCACACCATGGCACACAGGGATTAAATAATCATGCATTTACACCCTTGCAGGACCCCTACCCAACGTCACCGGACAGGAGGGTCCAGACATGTCTACTCCACCCACATAAGAGGCCTACAGTGATGACAGCAGCTCTGTCCAACTGGATCTAGATGATCAGCACGGCCCATCTGGGACTTCGGGACAGTCGGTTCCGCTCACACTGGCACAGGCCACTACAGAGCTTCCCCGCTCTGGATACACCACCACAGCACCCCCCCAGCGGGCCCATACCTCTGTCCCCAGGACACGTCAAGCAGCAGTGTGTCAACCACTACAGGGAACCCAGGCTAATCCACCACCCCAACAACAACAGGGACCTGGGGGCAGTGGTAGTGGGCACACGGTTCAGGGGACAGAAGCACAGGGAAACAGGGGAACTGGAAGGGCTGCTGTGCGACAGGGGGAGGACAGGCCCAGGGAACCCACTCTCCACGAGGCCCTCTCCAACATCATGGGAGCCTACCACCATTCCCAGGAGACGATGGCAACGGTACTGGCCAAGTTTCAGGAGACCCAGAGGCTGCAGGAGGAACAGTATTTGGGGTTCAGGGAGGAACTCAAATCCATCAATTCCACCCTGGGCACCATTGTAGGGGTGCTGAAGGAACTCGTGAACACCAGGAGGGACACTGTGGCACAACAAGGGGCCCCTGACACTAGCCTGGATGATGAACTGCCCACCTCTTCCGCCGGCGCTGGTGGACAGGAGGCACAGCCACAGGACCACGATGCCAGCACCCCACCCCCTGCAGATGGAGAACCACCCCAGAAGCAGTCCCTGAGATCCAGGACAAAGACAGAGAACAATGCCAAGACCCCCGCCAAGAAATGAGACCACCCTGATTGTCATCCTTCTGTCCCACTTTGTCACCCTGTCCATACTTAAACTGCCCTAGCTCCACTTCCTATGCCCCTTTGGACAATGCACCTGTGAGACTAATAGACTGGACTCTGCCATGGACATTCCTCCAACATCACCCCTGATCATTTTACAACCACCTCCACTATTTAGCACTTAAATAAACACCCTTAAATCACAAAACAATCTGGAGTCAGTCTGTGCTTTCGAAAATGTGTATTAGCAATAACTGTGGCAAAATGCTATATCCAATGTAATGTCAACATACCTTTGTCACACAGCTCTAGTCCATGCGGAAACAAAGCAGAGGTCACACAGTGGGACATACATCTGTGAATTTGAAAGGGAAAGTGACAACTCAGTGACCATACACTGGGTGAAAATGACAGACAGATGAGAGGTAGTAGAATTGAATCAGATGTAGCAGTCAGTAGTGTCTTCTTACCTGTGTTTCACTGGAAGTATTGCTGGATCACCGTGTTCCTGTTGTCTATGTCCTCTTCTTCTGCTTTCTCGTCTTCACTGTCCACAGGCTCCACAGCTGCCACAACACCTCCATCTGCACCATCCTCCTGCAGAAAAGGCACCTGTTTTCGCAAAGCCAAGTTGTGAAGCATACAGCAGGCCACGATGATCTGGGACACCTTCTTTGGTGAGTAGAATAGGGAACCACCTGTAATATGGAGGTACCGGAACCTGGCCTTCAGGAGGCCGAAGGTCCGCTCTATAATCCTCCTAGTCCGCCCATGGGCCTCAGTGTAGTGTTCCTCTGCCCTTGTCCTGGGATTCCTCACTGGGGTCAGTAGCCATGACAGGTTGGGGTAACCAGAGTCACCTGCAAATGGCGAGGGACAACTGTTTGACACACACTAACTCTTAGGGACATCCCCAGATCCAGACACCTAGTCACACTGTATTGGGTCCATGTCCTCACCTAATAGCCACACACGGTGTCTCTGGAGTTGCCCCATCACATAAGGGATGCTGCTATTCCGCAGAATGTAACCGTCATGCACTGAGCCAGGAAACTTGGCGTTCAGATGGGAGATGTACTGGTCTGCCAAACACACCATCTGCACATTCATAGAATGGTCACTCTTCCGGATTTTGTACACCTGTTTACTCCTGCGTGGGGGGACCAAGGCCACATGTGTCCCATCAATGGCACCTATGATGTTGGGGATATGTCCCAGGGCATAGAAGTCACCTTTCACTGTAGGCAAATCCTCCACCTGAGGGAAAACGATGTAGCTGCGCATGTGTTTCAGCAGGGCAGACAACAGTCTGGACAACACGTTGGAGAACATAGGCTGGGACATCCCTGATGCTATGGCCACTGTTGTTTGAAAAGACCCAATTGCTAGGAAATGGAGTACTGACAGCACCTCACTAGAGGGGGGATTCCTGTGGGATGGCGGATAGCTGATATCAGGTCTGGCTCCAACTGGGCACACAGTTCCTGGATTGTGGCACGATCAAGCCTGTAGGGGATGATCACATGTCACTCTTCCATTGTCAACAGGTCCACCAGCGGTCTGTACACCGGAGGATGCCACCATCTCCTCACATGCCCCAGCGGACGGTGCCCATGGAGAAGAACAGCGAGCAGAGAGTCAACCAACTCTGAGGTACGTAAACACAGCTTACTCTGAAAATATTAGCAAATCTAAATTTTCCTATATGAGTGTTTAGGTAAGGCCTAGGTATGTGTGACACAGTCCAAAATAATGCCATTTGGGCCCATGAAATGGCAGCTGCCAGACCTGTAAAGTGGGACAGGGGGATATGAGGTAACTGCGCTGGTGTTGTACACTTTAGCGGTAGGCGGTCAAAGACAGCGGCGCAATCCTGCATTGGTTAACATTGGACCCTATGGGTCCCATGAACCAATGACGATGTACGCTGGGGGTGATGGTACGCACCGCCGCGGATGTGACCGCCATTTTCTATCTGTTCAATCACTCGATACCTGATCTTCGACAGGAGAGGACCTACACTGCAAGTGCTGCTGTGACCTCAGTCTGGAAGAGATAATGGCTCGTGTGTCTGGGGAAAGGACCCCTGCCTTCAGCACGGAGGAGTTGGAGAAACTCGTGGATGGGGTCCTCCCCCTGTACACGCTACTCTACGGTCCTCCAGACAAACAGGTAAGTACACTGTGAGCATGCTGTATGGGCAATGCCTGTGTGGAGTGGGGTAGCTGAAAGATGGGGGGTGAGAATGAGGCGTGCATGAAACGACGGTGAGTGCATGTGCGGCATGGCAAGGGTAGGGATGTGGGCCAATGACTGTGACGGTGTAGATGGTAATTACTTCTCTTTTTCCCCTGTACAATTGCTGCAGGTCAGCGCCCACCAGATAAAGGACATTTGGCGTGCCATCGCCAAAGAAGTCCAGACCCTGGGGGTCTACCACAGACAGAGCACCCACTGCTGGAAAAGATGGAAGGACTTTTGCCACTGGAGCAAGAAGACGGCAGAGGCCCAGCTGGGGATGGCCTCCAAACGTGGGAGGGGTGCCCGTCACACCATGACCCCCCTGATTTTCAGGATCCTGGCGGTGGCGTACCTGGAGTTGGATGGGCGCTTGAGGGCATCACAGCAGCCACAAGGGGGTGAGTACACTCTCATTCTGCTGATTCAGCGCACATTGTAGGTGTCTGGGTGGGGGAGGTGGGCTGTGGGTTCCCCTAGGCCAGGTCGAGTTTAGTAGGCAAGGACCCTCCTTGAGGCAGGCCCTGTGGCAAGCCACCCCACCTGTGTACAGTGCCAACTACACCTAGTCAGGCTCCTGTGACATCCATGTGTGCAGAAATCGGGCATAGCCTTGTAACCCATGTCCCTGGGATTGAATAGCGGACCCCAAGTGCGCGGCGTATTGCAGGGGGCTTCTGTGTCTGTCGTGTCCGACATTGTATATGTGTGTGTATTGCATGCACTCAACATGTCTTTCTTCTGTCTTCTCCCCCCTTTTTGTGGTCTCCCTGTTCTTGTGTGCATTAGCATCATCAGGCGGAGGAAAAGTGGCACCGGAGCAGGAGGGAGCTCCATCCCACATGGCCCTGGAGGGCGACACTACGGAGTCTGAATTCACCAGTGGGACGGAGGCCGAGGAGAGCTCCCCGGCTGGGACAGGAGCTGACACCAGCGATACGTACTCCTCCTCTGATGGGAGCTCCCTTGTGGTGGCGGGCCCATCTGTGACCCTCGCATCTGCAGGTACAGCCGCCACCCCCCACCAGCACTGCCCTCCCAGCAGCCCCTCAGCGTTTGCCCTGTGCCCGCTCACCCAGGAGGGTGGGCATCACCTCAGCCCCTGCCCCAGTCACCCCTGCTGCCCTTAGTGAGGAGGCCATTGACCTCCTCAGGTCCCTCACTGTTAGGCAGTCTACCATTTTGAATGCCATCCAGGGTGTAGAGAGGCAGTTGCAACAAACCTATGCATACCTGGAGGGCATTCTCTCTGGTCAGGCAGCCCTTCAGCGAGCTTTTCAGACTCTGGCCTCAGCACTGTTGGCAGCCATTGTCCCTGTCTCTAGCCTCCCCCCTCCAACTTCCTCCACCCAGACCCACACCCCTGTACCTCAGCCTATTTCAAGCACACCATCAGACCAGCATGCACACACCTCAACACACAAGGGAAGCTCTGGCAAACATAAGCACCACACATCCCACAGGCACTCATGCAAGCATCAGACACATGCAGACACACCAACATCCACTGCCTCCACTGTGTCCCCCTCCTCCTCGTCTCCCTTCTCCCTCCCTGTCTCATCTCCACTCACACCAGCATGCACTACATCCTCAGCCACTACGTCCATCACCAGCACACCCACCACCACACCCAGCTCACGTGCAGTCACCACCCCCACTACCATTCGCAGGTCCCCTGTGTCCTCTCCTAGTGTGTCTGTGAGGCCACCTCCCAAGGTACATAAACACAGCCACACACCCACCCAACAGTCATCCAGCCCATGCACCTTCACCCAAAGTCACCAAACGTACACCTCCTACAACCACTACCTCTTCCTCCACTCTCAAACCCCCTCCAGCTACCTGTCCCAGTGTTCCTAAGAAACTTTTCCTGGCCAACCTTGACCTCTTTCCCTCACCTCCCCCTCCACGTCAGTCTCCTAGGGCCAGATTATCCGGGTCCCAACCTAGCACCTCAGCCCCATCATCGGCGGGACCAGTGGTGCCAGTAGCCACCGGACTCTGGAGTGCACCAGGCAGTAGGGCAGCCAGTGTGGCAAGGAGCCAGAGCACGGACAGTCCCCCACCTGTCAAGCATAAAAAGTTGGGCAGTGCACGGCGGGAGAGGGGAAAGAAATCAGCCACCAAAGCCGCTCCCAGGGGTACAGTTGGGAGTTTGGAGACAGCTGCGACACCATCCAAGGTGGGGAAGGGGCACAGTAAAACCGGCAAGTCTGGGAAGATCAGCACGGTGACAAGATCGCCACCAGCCTTGCTGTCCAGGACCCCGCTGCCCAGGACAAGACCGCCGCCAGCAGCACCGCTGCCCAGGACAAGACCGCCACCAGCCCCGCTGCCCAGGACCCCGCCGCCAGCAGCACAGCTGCCCAGGACAAGACCGCCGCCAGCAGCACCGCTGCCCAGGACAAGACCGCCACCAGCCCCGCTGTCCAGGACAAGACCGCCACCAGCAGCACCGCTGCCCAGGACCCCGCTGCCAGCAGGACCCCGCTGCCAGCAGCACCACTGCCCAGGACAAGACTGCCAGCACCACCGCAGGACAGTTAGCGCCAATGATTACAACGCTACTGAGGCCGCCATGGGCAGGATGAAGCACTCTGGGCACCAAGCCCCCTCCAGAACCAGTGGAGAGTTACATCCACTACCTCTGTCCTTGGAAGGATGAAGCACTCTGGGCACCAAGCCCCCTACAGCACCAGTGGAGAAAGGCATCCACTACCCCTGTGCTTGGCAGGATGAAGCACTCTGGGCACCAAGCCCCCTCCAGAACCAGTGGAGAAAGGCATCCACTACCTCAGTCCTTGGCAGGATGAAGCACTCTGGGCACCAAGCCCCCTCCAGAACCAGTGGAGACTGTTATCCACTTGAGAGACTGTGGCTTTGCACTCCCCAGGATTGAACAGTGGAAATCCCACCCACTGTAGAGACTTGAGAGACTGTGGCTTTGCACTCCCCAGGATTGAACAGTGGGCAACCCACCCACTATAGAGATTTGAGAGACTGTGGCTGTGCACTCCCCAGGATTGAACAGTGGGCATGGAGCCCCTCTTGGATCTGGCATCGTGCACTCATCCGGCTGAGGTGCCCCCCCTTCAATTCCCCCTGAGGGGCCTGTTTTATTTCTATCTGATGCCCCAGCAGTGTTCTCTCCGTCTTGTTTGGGTATTGAGTGTGGGCCTCGCCCATGCCTTTTGGGCCCAGTGGTCCACGAACTATGATGGTGGAATCCCTTGGACTTGTTTTCTTGGTGTATATAATTGTTTATAGTGTAAATGTATATATATGTAAATGTTTTTGATTTATGTAATTGAATATATTACAATTCAGAAAGGGAGCACCCTGTCTTATATTTCAGCTTGAATAGCCCCAAAGCATCATGATAAATGCAGTCATTAGAATGAATTTGAATAATATTTAAAAAAAGTCTTTCACCATAAATGGGTGCAGCAAGTGTTGTAACGTTGTAGAAAGTTTTTCACCATAAGTTGGTGCGGCGAATGGCGTATCTCCGGACACGGGTTTCTGGCTTTCGGCCGTCATCAGCGGAGAGAAAAGTGTGGCAGACGGGGTTGCTTGAAATGCTGCCTAAACGTTTTCTTAGGTTTTTGTTCCACTCAGTCGGCGCACAGGTGCTTCACCAGAGCTCGTCAGCTCAAAGGCTCACGGGAGCCGTTAAATACACAATCCAAAAAGGGAGCACCCTGCCTTACATTTCAGCTTGAATAGTCCCAAAGCATCATGATAAATGCAATCATTAAAATGAATTTGAATAATATTTCAAAAAGTCTTTCACCATAAATGGGTGCAGCAAGTGCTGTAATGTTGTAGAAAGTTTTTCACCATAAGTTGGTGTGGTGAATGCCGTATTTCCGGACACATATTTCTGGCTTTCGCCCGTCATCAGCGGAGAGCAAAGTGTGGCAGACGGGGGTGCTTGAAATGCCTAAACGTTTTCTCAGGTTTTTGTACCACTCAGTAGGCTCACAGGTGCTTCACCAGAGCTCGTCAGCTCAAAGGCTCACGGGAGCCTTTAAATACACAATCCAAAAAGGGAGCACCCTGTCTTACATTTCAGCTTGAATAGCCCCAAAGCATCATGATAAATGCAGGCATTAGAATGAATTTGAATAATATTTGCATTTCAAGCAACCCCGTCTGGGGCACCAGAAGTGTGGCTGATGTTAGACAAAGATGTTAGCCAGGGATATGATTTCTCAAGGCTAAGTTCCTCCTATATATTGCTACAGTTGCCTTACTGCATAGGCTTTGATGGTATGCCAATGAGATGTTACCCTGGCAATAAAAAAAATATTTAAAAATGTGGAACTTGATTCACTGTTTAGATTCCCTGGCTAATGTTTGTCATTTTTACTTATTATCTTAATCCTTCGCTGGTCACTGTAAATCTCTCAGCTTGTAAATGATCACCCTGCCTTACTCAGCGGCCTGCTTTCTACATTCAGTGGTTTCATTTTCCCATACTGATCGCTGTGGCTCTGCCTCATACTCTAGTAAGTCTGCTCCATTCTCTGGTCCCTGTGTCTCAGGCAGTGTTCACTCTGCTTCTTTTACTGGTCACTGTCACTTTCAATACTGTTGTTCACTCATGTAATGACCACGTTGCCTCACTCCCGGATTATACTGCTCTATTCACTATATACATTCCTCCATCCCCTGGCCATTTCTCCTGATTCAGTATTCACCCTGCATCACTCACTGATGACCCCATGCACTGGTCAGCCTGCTTCAAACAATCAATCAATCAATCAATCATAGTCTTTGCAAAGCACACTACTCACCTGTGAGGGTCTCAAGGCACTGAGGGGAGGTGGGCCAGGGCTGCTACTGCTCGAACAGCCATGTCTTGAGATGTCTCCTGAAGGTAAGTAGGTCCTGTGTCTGACGCAGGTGGGTGGGAAGAGTGTTCCATGTCTTGGCGGCGAGGTGGGAGAAGGATCTGCGTCCATGACTGGCTATTTTGCCATAGAGCGACTCATCAGGGTACCTCAGATTTTGTGGCATTTACCTGTCAGAAGATTTATAAATCTCTTTTTTCAACGCAATGTTGTAACAAACATTTGTGTATACTCATTCACTTTCTATTGTTGGTCTTCCGAGCCTCACTGTGTTATAGAGTTAGTTAGGTTCTACTGCTGCCCCACAATTCTTCTGAATTCTGTGGTATAGCTTTACGAACCCCTGGGTCTTTGCATTCTGCTTGTGGGCATTTTTAATCTTTATGAATTCAAACATTTTCCTTTTGTTGGATGATCAATAAAGCGTCTATTCCAGCATACTGTGTTGTGTGTATGTTATTGGCACCCCCACAACGACAACAATTTGAAGACAACTATTAAAATATTTTTTTCACCGTGCGCCTAAGAAGACAGAAAGGTTGTGTCCCTGAATATAGAATCAAGAGAATTAATGGGACAGAATATAAAAAATAAAATGTTGACAGGTAAGTGTAGTTTTTTCTACACCTGACCTCATATCTATGTACCTAAACTGTATGTATGTCTTCAAAAATGTAGATGTGGAGTTGGGAATAATAAATCTATACTTCCCTATATGCACTTACCTTTCAATATTCTGTCCCTCAGTATTCTGTCCATAATAGTAGCTTGCCACTGTATTGCTGCTGTAGATATTCAGTAGTATAATCAACAAAGAGTAGCCCTTTAACCACTTTCTTTGAAAAGCTTTCTCACCACTCTGGGCCTGATTAATTAAGGTAAAGTTAGACTGAGGGCCATATTTATACTTTTTGACGCAAATCTGCGCTAACGCAGTTTTGCGTCAAAAAAATTAGCGCCGGCTAACGCCATTCTGAAGCGCCATGCGGGCGCCGTATTTAATCAATGACGTTTGGAAAAAAACGACGTACACCAGGCAGCGCCGGCGTAGGGGAATATGGGGCTTGGGCGTCAAGAAATGGGGCAAGTCAGGTTGAGGCAATTTTTTCGCCTCAACCCGATTTGCGCCATTTTTTTCGACTCCCAACCCCCATAGAAATGACTCCTGTCTTAGCAAAGACAGGAGTCATGCCCCCTTGCCCAATGGCCATGCCCAGGGGACTTATGTCCCCTGGGCATGGTCATTGGGCATAGTGGCATGTAGGGGGGCACAAATCAGGCCCCCCTATGCCACAAAAAAAAAAAAAAAACACTTACCTCAACTTACCTTAATGTCCCTGGGATGGGTCCCTCCAGCCTTGGGTGTCCTCCTGGGGTGGGCAAGGGTGACAGGGGGTGTCCCTGGGGGCATGGGAGGGCACCTCTGGGCTCCTTCAGAGCCCACAGGTCCCTTAACGCCTGCCTTTTGCAGGCGCAAAAAAAGTCGCAAAAGCGGCCGTCCGTCATTTTTTTTGACCCGCCCACTCCCGGGCGTGAATTTTGCCCGGGAGTATAAATACGACGCACATGCCTCGGAGTCGATTTTTTAGGCGTGAACGCCTACCTTGCATCTCATTAACGCAAAGTAGGTGTCCACGCTAAAAAATGACGCAAACTCCATGGACTTTGGCGCTAGATGCGTCTAACGCCAAAGTATAAATATGGAGTTAGTTTTGCGTCGGAATTGCGTAAAAAAAAACGACGCAATTCCGGCGCAAACGGAGTATAAATATGCCCCTGAATGTCTAAGTTTAAGATTTTTGGTTATCCATAAAGATAAGTTACTATTAGTATCTTTATGTCCGCACTCAGATGAAGTTTCCACGCTCTGGGTGGAATCTTTGCTTTTGGGGTGGAATGTCTGCAATCAGAGCAGAGTTTCTACGCTTGGGTCGGAACACAAAAAAGTCTAGGGGCCAGATGTATGAACATTCCATTTTGCGAGTCTCTAATTGCAATTCATTGTGAATTGCAATTAGAGATTCACAAAATGAAATGTACAAATGTGTCTCAGACACATTTAGCGATTCCCAATGGGGTTGCAAATAACCTACCTCATTAATATTCATGAAATAGGTCGCAATTTGCGACCCCATTGGGAATGGCCGCACTCACAGGGATGGTAGCCTGCTGGGGACAGAAGACTATAATGTCTGTGACTGCTTTTTAAATAAAGCATTTTTTTTTTGATTCAGTCAGTTTTCCTTAAAGGAAAACGGGATGCATTTCAAACAGAAAAATGAAAAGTTTTCTTTTCATTTTTTCAGAGTAGGTAGTGGTCCATGGGATCACTACCTGCTATGAGAAAATATTTTTGCTTTCATTCGCAAAGGGGAAGGGATCTGTTGAAGCAGATATGCTAATTAGGAAAATTATTTATGATGTATATGTGTGTTACTAATGAGAGATGCGTAGAGAAATTAATCATAGAGAAAGTAATGTGCACGTTTGAAAATGTGCCCTCGGGGTGTTATCACCATGTGTACTAATAGAACTGAAACTGTAAGAAATAATGAAAATATATGATAAAAATGTAATAATATGTCTTAATGAGATGTATAACCTATGTTCTGCATTAATGTGTAGTGCTAAGTTAGCTGAACTAAAGGCCTAGTCTCCCTAGTCCTCGCGCGCACTGAGAGCAGAGAACAATAACCACATTTGCACAGAAGCTGGTACGAACTAGCCTTGACCCGGTAGACGTTAAAGTTGCTTAGCTAGAATTTTCTGCAATGTACTGGCAGACAGGAGATGATGAAGACAATTTGATACAATTATGTGCAGAGTAGGCTAAATGTACTTTCCCAGGACTTGAACAATTAAGGCACTGACTGAAGAGGAGCATGCAGCAATTTCGATACCTGAAGAGCCGGATGATGAGAACATCGTAAAGTGGACCAATCTGCATCTTGTGAATTAACTGATATTGAAATTAGTAGATTCGGTAAACAAATACCATGGGTTAAAGTTATATCTGCTGACTGACTGACCAATTGGAAAATAGGGGGATGGACTGGAAAACCCTAATAAAAAGTCATGACAGGGGGCTAAAATTTCAGATGATGATGGGGAGAATGCAAGGGGAGAATTGATGACATCAGGAGACGCTGTCCGAGGTGCTGTCGTTGGGTTTATAATCTGTGAGCCTGATCTGTGGCTGACTAATTGATGACCTGAAGACGAAGACTGACTTGTTGATGATCCATCCTGGATAGGTAGCTATGAAAATGTGACTGACAATTTTATGCCTTTTCTTCTTGGTACCAACTGCGCTGATTATAGAATTCTCATTTAGATAGTTTTTCCAAATTAATGTTTTTTCTAAAAAGTTTTTCGCATGAAGACCCACATGCAAATGCTAATCTTGGTTAGGTAGGCTGTTTAGAGTGACGTTGACAGTGACAGATGGCTGACAAACTTATTTGCTGAGCTTCACTATTAATGCTGGTATTCTTAGTTATGGAATTGCAGTGTTGCATAGGTTTCCTTCAATTGATGATGTTTCGATTAATGAATTAATAAATTGAGTAGATTGAATAAAGATTGAACTAACGGATGATTTAGAATTGTAATCAATAGGGAAATAAATTTGTTTAATTCATTACTGAGTTGTGGTTATTCATGAGTAGATGGCTTTAAGCTGTTTTCCATAGAATGTTTCTTGATTATTGATGTTAGCTATCGATTCAGTAGTCACTGCATGACTAGGATACTCCATGTGATTCAAAAGGTTCATCGGCCTATACGCGTCCCCTTGTAAGTGTACTTACTAGGGACCAGGCACGCTAACAGATCTCATAGGGACCCCTTCACATCTGCGTATGGGTTACCACCAACTTGGAGTTGGTGGTAACTGTGATTGTTTTGCAACCGCATTTACAGTCACAAAACAATCTTACATCCCCTGCGACTTGCTATGAACAAGGGATGCCCATGGCATCTACCCTCCTCATAGCAACTCACAAACCTATTTTGGGAGTCAGTAACAGGTTGCCGACTTGCAGAATAGGATTATTACATGGGGAAAAGCCTTTTCCCTGTCACAAACAGCCCGATGTGTCATTTGTGACCGGAAAAAGGCTTCCATACATCTGGACCAAGATGTACAACCAAAATAGAACAAAATAAATCACTGAAAATATGAAATTTATGCATGTGGGTAATGGGCAGTTAAATATGCCTATGTGTAGTGTGTGTTTTGCAGTGGTAAATGTTCTGTCAAAAACACACAACGCTACAAGAGTGTTGACAAACATCACAAGTTAAAAAAATCTCTTCTACAGTTACAGGTTCAAGCCACAGTTATGGTTCATGTAATGTCTTCCCCAAACAGTCAAACTGTGAATATAATATGCCACTCTAAATCTATGAACAAACATTGATTCCTAAATTTCTCCCAAACACCTGTGTCAGTGCTTTCCATCCCCCACCCAGCTCCAGCTGGAAGTTGTTACCTAATCACAACCTGACTGGATACATAAATTCAGAGCTGCCACACACAAACCCTTTCAGATCTTACGACAGGTCACTGAACATGTCTGTTGGGTGGTCCCTTGTCATGCAATGGAATAGTGTGAGGAGAAGGAGGAGGAGGAGAAGAGCAGAGAAAGGTTTAGCCTCTTTGGGATGTCCAGCCAAGATGTCAGGTCTAGATTCCATTTCCCCCCGATGTCATCTTGAAAATGGTTTCAGAGTGAGAGCAGGATCTTGACCAGGGATCTCCAACCTTTTCTGTAGTGAGAGCTCCTTCTGATCAATGAAAATCATAGTGAGTTACTGAAGGCTTAACATCTCGCTCACACCTACGGCCAGCTTCACTAACTTTAAGCTTAATATCCACAGAGTCATATGGTTCTAGCAAAATACTTTCACTAGGGGCACTATGAAAGGCCCCTAGTGAGCGTGGATTTTGGGGGATGCACGAGCATGTGTATGTAAGAATGAGATATATGTGTATGACTGACTGAGAGCCTGTGTTGTATATAGTTGAGGCACAGGACCTACCTTTCACCGTATGTGGCACCATTATATGCATAACATTAACACACCACCACAATTTTTTTTAAATTGGAGAAATTCAAAGTGCAGTAAAATGTTATGCAAACATTTTAAAAAATATGGAAATTTTTCTACACTTTAAATTAAAACAAAAATATTGTATTTTCCAGTTATATATACAGGGAGTGCAGAATTATTAGGCAAGTTGTATTTTTGAGGATTAATTTTATTATTGAACAACAACCATGTTCTCAATGAACCCAAAAAACTCATTAATATCAAAGCTGAATATTTTTGGAAGTAGTTTTTAGTTTGTTTTTAGTTTTAGCTATGTTAGGGGGATATCTGTGTGTGCAGGTGACTATTACTGTGCATAATTATTAGGCAACTTAACAAAAAACAAATATATACCCATTTCAATTATTTATTATTACCAGTGAAACCAATATAACATCTCAACATTCACAAATATACATTTCTGACATTCAAAAACAAAACAAAATCAAATCAGTGACCAATATAGCCACCTTTCTTTGCAAGGACACTCAAAAGCCTGCCATCCATGGATTCTGTCAGTGTTTTGATCTGTTCACCATCAACATTGCGTGCAGCAGCAACCACAGCCTCCCAGACACTGTTCAGAGAGGTGTACTGTTTTCCCTCCTTGTAAATCTCACATTTGATGATGGACCACAGGTTCTCAATGGGGTTCAGATCAGGTGAACAAGGAGGCCATGTCATTAGATTTCCTTCTTTTATACCCTTTCTTGCCAGCCACGCTGTGGAGTACTTGGACGCGTGTGATGGAGCATTGTCCTGCATGAAAATCATGTTTTTCTTGAAGGATGCACACTTCTTCCTGTACCACTGCTTGAAGAAGGTGTCTACCAGGAACTGGCAGTAGGACTGGGAGTTGAGCTTGACTCCATCCTCAACCCGAAAAGGCCCCACAAGCTCATCTTTGATGATACCAGCCCAAACCAGTACTCCACCTCCACCTTGCTGGCGTCTGAGTCGGACTGGAGCTCTCTGCCCTTTACCAATCCAGCCACGGGCCCATCCATCTGGCCCATCAAGACTCACTCTCATTTCATCAGTCCATAAAACCTTAGAAAATCAGTCTTGAGATATTTCTTGGCCCAGTCTTGACGTTTCAGCTTGTGTGTCTTGTTCAGTGGTGGTCGTCTTTCAGCCTTTCTTACCTTGGCCATGTCTCTGAGTATTGCACACCTTGTGCTTTTGGGCACTCCAGTGATGTTGCAGCTCTGAAATATGGCCAAACTGGTGGCAAGTGGCATCGTGGCAGCTGCACGCTTGACTTTTCTCAGTTCATGGGCAGTTATTTTGCGCCTTGGTTTTTCCACACGCTTCTTGCGACCCTGTTGACTATTTTGAATGAAACGCTTGATTGTTCGATGATCACGCGTCAGAAGCTTTGCAATTTTAAGAGTGCTGCATCCCTCTGCAAGATATCTCACTATTTTTGACTTTTCTGAGCCTGTCAAGTCCTTCTTTTGACCCATTTTGCCAAAGGAAAGGAAGTTGCCTAATAATTATGCACACCTGATATAGGGTGTTGATGTCATTAGACCACACCCCTTCTCATTACAGAGATGCACATCACCTAATATGCTTAATTGGTAGTAGGCTTTCGAGCCTATACAGCTTGGAGTAAGACAACATGCATAAAGAGGATGATGTGGTCAAAATACTCATTTGCCTAATAATTCTGCACTCCCTGTATATGGCTCAGTGTCTACTGGCCACTGGAAGCAAGAGGCCTGCTGTATGTAAATGTTACACTTTAAAATAGTAGAAAACGAAAATCTTTAAGGTAACTTTTTATTTTATTTTCTCCCATTTAACAACATTTAGAAACATAGGCCCTCATTCTGACCCTGGCGGTCGGTGATAAAGCGGCGGCCAAGCCGCCAACAGGCCGGCGGTCTAAAATATGCAATTCTGACCCTGGCGGGAACCGCCAACACAGCCCGCCAACTTAACACTCCGACCGCCACAGCGGTACAAACAAACAGCGCGGCGGTTCCCGCTAACAGCCCGGCGGCAGACAAAGTACCGCCCACCCTATTACGACCCACCAATCTGCCACCTTTTCCGGGGCGGGAGCACCGCCGATAAGAACACGGCGGAAACAGACTACGAACGGGAAAACGCTCACCTCTACGCACTCCACGCGAGATTCCGGCAGTATGGAGCCAGAGTTACAGGTCATCCCCGCACTCCTATACCTCCTCATATACCAGGAGCACGCCCGGCGGCGCGGAAGACATCGGTGAGTACTGCACCTACGACACAGGGGAGGGAAAAGATTACCGGCACACACCCACCCACCCACACCCACTACAACACACACATCAATGCATTGCCACAGATCACTGTCACAACCCACAAACCACCCCCCTCCGAAATAATGCAAAGACCAAAAGAAGAGATCATAAACGGCAAGATATATTGAAATATGTACACCAGTAATCCTAATAAATAAATAAACTATGTACAAAATATATACAGCTACGAAATGTAGTCCAACCACTGTCCGTGGATCACAGGGGTCCTGTGCAAAGGGGCAAGGCCCAGTCCCACGACAAGAACTCCACGGAGAGAACACTGCAGGGGCATCAGAAAGAAAATAGGACAGGCACCTCAGGGGGAAGGGAAGGGGGGGCACCTCAGCCACTTGAGTACACGACGCCAGATCCACGAGGGGACTCCATCACCACTGGGCCATCCTGGGGAGAGCAAAGCCACAGTCCAAACAGTCCATACAGTGGGTGGCCTGCCCACTGGGCCATCCTGGGGAGAGCAAAGCCACAGTCCAAACAGTCCATACAGTGGGTGGCCTGCCCACTGGGCCATCCTGGGGAGAGCAAAGCCACAGTCCAAACAGTCCATACAGTGGGTGGCCTGCCCACTGGGCCATCCTGGGGAGAGCAAAGCCACAGTCCAAACAGTCCATAACAGACCCCACTGCCACTGGAGGAGGCAAGTTGGCCAGAGGACATCCTGCAGCCCTGCCCGAGATAGATCCTGCCCTGCCACGTCTGCCAAAGGGCCAGCGGTTCTTGCCTTGAAGGGCCCAGTTCAGCGGTTCTTGAGACGGCGGGGCCCAGTTCAGCGGTTCTTGAGACGGCGGGGCCCAGTTCAGCGGTTCTTGCCTTGAAGGGCCCAGTTCAGCGGTTCTTGCCTTGAAGGGCCCAGTTCAGCGGTTCTTGCCTTGAAGGGCCCAGTTCAGCGGTTCTTGCCTTGAAGGGCCCAGTTCAGCGGTTCTTGCCTTGAAGGGCCCAGTTCAGCGGTTCTTGAGACGGCGGGGCCCAGTTCAGCGGTTCTTGCCTTGAAGGGCCCAGTTCAGCGGTTCTTGCCTTGAAGGGCCCAGTTCAGCGGTTCTTGAGACGGCGGGGCCCAGTTCAGCGGTTCTTGCCTTGAAGGGCCCAGTTCAGCGGTTCTTGAGACGGCGGGGCCCAGTTCAGCGGTTCTTGCCTTGAAGGGCCCAGTTCAGCGGTTCTTGCCTTGAAGGGCCCAGTTCAGCGGTTCTTGAGACGGCGGGGCCCAGTTCAGCGGTTCTTGCCTTGAAGGGCCCAGTTCAGCGGTTCTTGCCTTGAAGGGCCCAGTTCAGCGGTTCTTGCCTTGAAGGGCCCAGTTCAGCGGTTCTTGCCTTGAAGGGCCCAGTTCAGCGGTTCTTGCCTTGAAGGGCCCAGTTCAGCGGTTCTTGAGACGGCGGGGCCCAGCGGAGCGGTTCTTGAGACGGCGGACGGTCTATGGCCAACTGCTAAATGCCTGGTGGTGCCCTCCTGGGCAGCGGGGATGGTGCTCCTTCACTGCCCACCTGGGCTGTGGGTGGTGGGGCCCTCCTGGCCAGCTGGGCTGGGTCCTCCCTGGGCAGCGGCTATGGGGGTGGTGGGCTCTCCCGGGGCAGCGGCTATGGGGGTTGTGGGCTCCTCCTGGGCAGCAGGCCTGCTGCCTGACCTCTCTGACTTGCTGCCCTTGCCCTCCTTAGTCGTGGGCCTGTGGCCCCTTCCTCCCTTTGGAGCTGTGGCTGGTGACTGTCTCTGGGTGGTGTCCGGGGGGGATGTAGAAGGCGGGCTCCTGCGGCGCCCCTTCCGCCTTCTGCTCCTCTTCCCAGGGGGTGGGCTGGCTGTCCCCTTGCTGCTGGGCGAAGATCCAGACATGCGGGCTGGCGGGCTCCAATACCCCTGCACCCTTGTCAAGGGGGCTGCAGGGCTGGTGGTGGCTGAGGTGCTCTTCTTACCCCGACGAGAAGGAGGGGGGGGCTCAGGGTCAGGAAAGAAGTTAGTAGTGGCGAGGAAGAGTTTCTTGGGACAATGGAGAGTGGTAGGTACAGTGGGAATGGGAGTGGAGGGAGAGGATGTGGTTGTAGGTGAGTCACGTTTGCTGTCTTTGGGTGCAGGTGCAGGAGGGATAGGCTGTCGTGAGGTGGATGGCTGTTGGGTGGGTGGGTGGCTGCGTTTGTGTGGTGTGGAAGAGGGGGTGACAGACACAGTGGGAGAGGACACAGGGGACGTGTAAATGGCAGTGGGGGTGGTGACTGCACGTGTGCGGACTGGAGTGGAGGGTGTGCTGGTGATGGAAACACTGGCTGATGGTGAGGTGAATGGAGGTGTGAGTGTAGACGTCACAGGGAGGGAGGAGGGAGACGAGGAGGTGGGGGTCACAGAGGTGGTAGTGACTGTTGGCATGTCTGCATCGGAATGTTGCGTGTGTGAATGTCTGCGTGATCTGTGGTGCTTATGTTTGGATGAGCTTCTCTTGGGTGTTGAGGTGTGTGCAGGCTGGTCTGATGGTGTGGGTGGGACAGGCAGAGGAACAGGAGACTGGGAGGAGGGAGTTAGTAGAGGCAGGCAGGAGACAGGGACAATGGCTGCCGTCAGTGCTGAGGCCAGAGCCTGGAACGATCGCTGATGGGCAGCCTGACCCGAATGAATGCCCTCCAGGTACGCATTGCTGCGATGAACCTCCCTCTCCACCCCCTGGATGGCATTCAAAAGGGTAGTCTGCCCAACAATGAGCATTCGGAGGAGGTCAATGACCTCCTCACTGAGGGCAGCGGGGGTAACAGGGGCAGGGCCTGAGGTGCCTGGGGCGAAGGAGATGCCCGGCTTCCTGCCAGAGCGGGCACGGGGCGAAAGCGGAGGGGCTGCTGGGAGGGCGGAGATGGTGCGCTGGGTGGCGGCTGTACCTGTAATGGCGGGGGGCACGGATGGTGCCACCCCCGCAAGGGAGCCCCCTTCCGAGGACGTGTCCGTGTCGCTGCAGGCTCCAGTCGTCCCCGTCGTGGAGCTCCCCTCGCCCTCCGTCTCACTGGTCCAGTCTGACTCTGTGGCATGGCCCTCCTGGGCCATGTGAGATGCAGCTCCCTCCTGCCCCGATGCCACTTCTCCTCCGCCTGATGATGCTGATGCACACAAGCACAGAAAGACAAACAAAAAGGGGGGGGGAGAGAGAAATTAAGGGATATTGAGTACATGGATCTCTGGTACAGTTAGCGGACATGACAGACACAGATGCCCCCTGCACTAAGTTGCGCACTTGGGGTACGCTACGCATTCCGTGGAACATGCCCTACACGCCTAGAGTTGACAACTGCACCCATGGATGACACGGCCCAGGGATGGCTGTACAAACAAACTACTGAGGGTGGTGGCTGGGGACACAGGGGCTTACGGGGGTGCCCAGCCTACAGATATCGCCCTGGCCTAGGGGGACCCCCAGCCCTCCTCCCCCACCCAGACACCTCCACTGCGCGACAACAGAGTAGATAATGCTTGTACTCACCCCCTTGTGTCTGCTGTGCTGCCCTCACGCGCCCATCCAAATCAGGGTAGGCCACCGCCAGGATCCGGAACATCAGGGGGCTCAGTTGACGGCAGGCACCCCGCCTACGTTGGGAGGCCATCCCCAGCAGAGACTCGGCGGTCTTCTTGGTCCCGCGGCGGATGTCCTCCCACCTCTTGCGCAGTGGGTGCCCCGTCGATGGTGGACCCCCAGGGCCCGGACTTCCTTGGCGATGGCACGCCAAATCCCGATCTTCTCATGGGCGCGGACCTATGTGACACGTACAGGGAGGGAGAAATACCACGTTCAAGTTACTCAGCATTTTCCTTTCCAGTGGCCCAACGCCCCCCATGCCCGCCAGGCCCCCCGCCATGCCCAACATGCACCCCATCCCCGCCAGGCCCCCCGCCAGGCCCAACATGCACCCCATCCCCGCCAGGCCCCCCGCCATGCCCAACATGCACCCCATCCCCGCCAGGCCCCCCGCCAGACCCCCCGCCATGCCCAACATGCACCCCATCCCCGCCATGCCCCCCGCCAGGCCCCCCGCCATGCCCAACATGCACCCCATCCCCGCCAGGCCCCCCGCCAGGCCCCCCGCCATGCCCAACATGCACCCCATCCCCGCCATGCCCCCCGCCAGGCCCCCCGCCATGCCCAACATGCACCCCATGCCCGCCATGCCCCCCGCCAGGCCCAACATGCACCCCATCCCCGCCAAGCCCCCTGCCAGGCCCCCCGCCATGCCCAACATGCCCCCCATCCCCGCCAGGCCCCCAAGCCAGCCAGTGGCCCCAAATCCAGATAGAATTAAACTCACTTGTTGGTCTGGAGGACCGTAGAGTAGCGCATACTGGGGGAGGACCCCATCCACAAGTTTCTCCAACTCCTCTCCAGTGAAGGCAGGGGCCCTTTCCCCAGTCGCAGCAGCCATTGTCCCTTCCAGACCGAGGTCACAGCAACACTTGCAGTATAGGTCCTCTCCTGTGAAAGTTCAAGTCGCAAGTGGATAAGTAGATAGAAAATGGCGGTCACGTCCGCGGCGGTGCATACCGCGGCGGTGCGTCCCGCCACCGCCGGCGCCCTTCGCCATTGGCTCCTGAAACCCATAGGCTTCAATGTTAACCAATGCGGCTTCGCGCCGCGGTCTTCGCCCGCCGCCCGCCGCGGTGTGCCACGCCAGCGCATTGACCTCACATCCCATTGTCACACTTCACAGGTCAGGCAGCCGCCATTTCCAGGGCCCACATGGCTCAATTTCAACTGCGTCACACAGGCCTAGGCCTTGCATAGCCACTCAGACACGCCATTCACTGCATAGAGAATCGTATACTGTGCTAGCTGTGAGTACGTACCTGTGGGTTGCCTGACTGTGTGCTCCATGTTGTCCTTCCTAGGCACCGTCCGCTGGGTTGGCCGAGGAGACGGATGAATCCTCCCGTGTACCGACCGCTGGTGGACCTGTCGACAATGGAAGAACGCCACATTATCCTGACCTACCGTCTTAACCGTGCCACTATCCATGAACTGTGTGCCCGGCTGGAGCCCGACCTGATGTCCCCCATCCGCCAACCCACAGGGATTCCCCCTCTGGTGCAGGTCATGTCAGTACTCCATTTCTTGGCAAGTGGGTCATTTCAGACAACCGTGGGAATTGCTTCCGGGATGTCTCAGCCCATGTTTTCAAAGGTGTTATCCAGAGTGTTGTCTGCCCTGATGAAATCCGTGAGGAACTACATCATTTTCCCTGAGGTGGGCGAATTGGCTACAGTGAAGGGTGATTTCTACGCCCTTGGACATATTCCCAACGTAATTGGTGCCATTGATGGGACCCATGTGGCTTTGGTTCCCCCAAGAGACAGGGAGCAGGTGTACAGGAACAGAAAAAGTTACCATTCAATGAACATCCAGGTGGTGTGTTTGGCTGACCAGTACATCTCGCATGTAAATGCCAAATTCCCAGGGTCAGTGCATGACGCCTACATCCTGAGGAATAGCAGCATCCCTTACGTGATGGAACAGCTAGAGAGACACCGTGTATGGCTAGTGGGGGACTCTGGGTACCCCAACCTGTCGTGGCTACTGACCCCAGTAAGGAATCCCCGGACCAGGGCAGAGGAACGGTACAATGAGGCCCATGGGCGTACTAGGAGGGTGATCGAACGCACCTTTGGCCTCCTAAAGGCCAGGTTTCGCTGCCTGCATATGACCGGTGGATCCCTAATGTACTCACCTAAGAAGGTGTGTCACATCATCGTGGCCTGCTGCATGCTTCACAACCTGGCTTTGCGCCGCCAGGTGCCTTTCCTGCAGGACGATGGTCGAGACGGTGGTGTTGTGGCAGCAGTGGAACCTGAGGAGAGTGACGAGGAGGAAGACGACGGGGCTGAAACAGACAACAGGGACAGAATCATTGAACAGTACTTCCAATAGGACACAGGTAACATTTCAAAGATAGTTTAGTAAATGTTAACTACTCTGCAGCATCTCTGCTGCCTGTCTATTTGCCCCAGTGTATGATGACTGAGTTTTGGCTTTTCCCTCCCTATTTCAGATCTGGGGTCCCCATTACGAGTCCTGTGCTTCGTTTCCCCATGGACTACAGCTTTGTGGCAGCTGTTTGTTGACTTCACCATGTACAAGGACATATTTGCACTGTCATGTCAATTACAATCTATTGAAATCACAGCCAGACTCCTGATATTTTGGTGCAAAATAGGTGTTTATTGAAGTGCTCAAAATGGGATGGGTGGTTTCAAGTGGGTGGGGGCTATGGTGAAGGAATGTCCATGGCAGAGTCCAGAGTAACAGTCACACAGGTGCATTGTCCAGAGGCCTGTGGAGAGATGGAGCATGGGCAGTTCGAGGATGGACAGGGTGACAATGTGGGACAGTGGGATGACATCAGGTGGTATCCATTGCTGGCGGGGGTCTTGACATCCTACTCTGTCTTGCGAGATCTCAGGGCCCTCTTGCGGGGTGGTTCTTCTCCTGCAGGAGGTGGGGGTCTGGTGGGCTGCTGCTGTGCGGGGGCCTCCTGTCCACTAGCGCCGGCGGAGGTGGATGGCTGTTCTTGGTCCAGGCTAGTGGCAGGGGCCCTTGGGTGTTGTTCAGTGTCCGCCCTGCTGTTTACGAGGTCCTGCAGCAGCCCTACCATGGTAACCAGGGTGGTGTTGATGGCTCGGATGTCCTCCCTGTACCCCCGATAGTGTTCCTCCTGCAGCACCTGGATCTCCTGGAACCGGGCCAGTACCGTCGCCATCGTCTCCTGGGAGCGGTTGTATGCTCCCATGATGGTGGTGAGGACCTCGTGGAGAGTGGGTTCCCTGGGCCTCTCCTCCCCCCCCTGTGGCACAGCTGCCCGCCGAGTTCCCCTGTTTCCCTGGGCCTCTGCCCCCTGGCCGGTGTGCCCACTACCACTGCCCCCAGGTCCCTGTTGTTGTTGGGGTGGTGGGTTATCCTGGGTGCCCTGTAGTGGTAGACACACCGCAGATTGACGCGCCCTGGAGACAGAGGCATGGGCCCGCTGGGTGGGAGCTGTGCTGGTGTTCCCAGAGGGGTTAGGGTCTATAGTGGCCTGTGCCTGTGTGAGGGGAACCGACTGTCCAGAGGTCCCCGATGGTCCGGGCTGGTCATCGGTGTCCAGATCGACAGAGCTGCTGTCATCGCTGACGGCCTCTTGGGTGGGGGGTGTGGATAATTCTGGCCCCTCCGCCGCGGTGTGTTGACGGTCGGGTCCTGCAGGGGTATAGAGGTATGGTTATAGTTCAAATGTGTGGCATATGGGTGTATCTGTGGGTTCCCGTGTCCCCAAGTGCTGGCATTCGTGTGTGGGGGCTTTGGTGAGGGTGGCTTGTGGGGGGGATGTGTATATGCATTGGGCATGCTTTGGTGATGGGTGTCCATGCTCAGTGGACGCATGCAGGCCTAGGTTTTGGGATGTGTGGGTTGTGATGGTGAGACATTGGCGGGGAATAGGTGTGCTGGGGGTGGGGGTGAGGATGGTGGTGGGGGTGAGGATGGTGGTGGGGGTGAGGATGGTGGTGGGGGTGAGGGTGGGGGTGAGGATGGGGGTGGGGGTGAGGGTGGGGTTCGAGGATGGGGGTGAGGGTTGGGGTCTGATTTGGCATGCAGGTGGGGGGGAAGCAGTATTGAAGCTTCAACTTACCAGTATCCATTCCTCCGCCGACTCCTGCGAGGCCGTCAGGATGCAGGATGTTCAAGACTTCCTCCTCCCATGATGTGAATTGTGGGGGTTGAGGTGGGGGTCCTCCGCCAGTCTTCTGCACGGCGATGTTGTGCCTGGATACCATGGAACGCACCTTCCCCCGTAGGTCGTTCCATCGCTTCCTGATGTCTTCCCGATTTCTGGGGTGCTGTCCCACTGCGTTCACCCTGTCGACAATCCTCTGCCATAGCTCCGTCCTCCGGGCAATGCTGGTGTATTGTATCTGTGTGCCGAACAGCTGGGGCTCTACACAAACGATTTCCTCCACCATAACCCTGAGTTCTTCGTCTGTGAAGCGGGGTTGTCTTTGGGGTGCCATGGGGTGGTGTGTATGATGTGTGGGGTGGAGTATGTGTATTTAAGTGAGTTGAGTGTGGTGGTGTGTGTTGTTTTGTGTGTGGATAGTGTGTGGGTGATGGTGTTGAGTGGCTGTGGCTGTTATGTTTTGGATGCTGGTGTCTCGCTCTTGCCTTCTTTACGAATTTTTAAGCGTAGGGGTTTGTGGGTGATGTGGGTGGGTGTTTTATATTGTATTGTGTGTGTGGGAGTGGTGTGTGTATGTGTATCAGGTGTGTGGGATTCAAATCGTCCAATGTGGGTGAGTTTTGTTCGTTGGTGGGTATTCTGACCGCGCCGGTGTGTCCCGCCAATGGAATACCGCGTTTGAATGACCGCCGCGTGGATTCGTGGGTCGTAATGGCATGGGCGTATTTCTGTTGGCGTGGCGGTGGAGGTTTGGTCACCTCCACCTTTCCGCCGACCGCTGGTCTGGCGGTCTGTTGTGGCGGTCGGATTTTCGGAGGTTTGCCTTCTGCGGGTCAGAATGACCGTGGCGGGTTTCCGCGGCCGCGGCGGTGTTATGGCGGTCTTCTGACCGGCGGTAAGTGCATTTTACCGCCGAGGTCAGAATGACCACCATAATTTTGTTCCCACCCTCCCTCCAATATTGAGTTGACAAGGACTTTTATTTAAGAGTTAACTACCTCAGTGCCTCAGTTCTTCACCTTTGTGTCCCAGCTGCAGCCTCAGTTGTAAATTTGACTGATCACTGCTCATTTTCAGGCTCTGCTATCAGAAACCTGATGATATTAACGCAAATTAAACACAACCTATCTTTCACTTGAAAAGGAAAATGTGGCCATGTGCTTATTTAAAATTGAACTTTGGGCCACACGATTGACTGGTTGGAGACACCTGATTTTGACTCTGTGAGGTGCCACTCCCATGCCAGTCATTCGAGCCTATGTCAAGATCCCAGCAGTTCTCCATTTCTTTGCTACTGGGTCATTCCAGAGGGTGTCCAGTGACATTGTGGCCATTTCTCAGGCAAGCCTGTCCTGATGCTTGAGTTAGGTTCTGAGATGCATAAATAGGGGAGTGCTTATGTATACATATATGCCACATACACTATCAGGAAGGCAAAAGGCTGCCATGGATTTCTATGTATTTTTTTCCATTTCCCATGTGCAGTAGGTGCAATTGATTGCACTCATGTGGCACTTCAGCCACCTCACAACAATGCACACATCTTCTGCAACAGACACTGATAGCACAAAACATAAACAGAGAATTTTGTGTGTTTACATTTTTTAATTATACACAAAATTTACGCATACATGATACTAAGAGGCACTACATGCACGATTTCATATATTAGTAACTTTACAAATTAAACAGGGATATTCACCAATATTTGTACTTTTTCTTTCTCAGGTGATGCTGCATCTGCACTTTCCCCTCACCTCCTCCCACCATACAGACGTGCAATCACTGTACCTCAGCGTAGGTACAATAGGGCATACGTATGAACACGAGCCATGATAGAGTATACTTTTGAAATATTAAAGTCCTGATTCAGATATCTTGACTATACAAGAGATGTGCTGCTGTACTCCCCTGAAGTTGTGTGCAAGATAATAGTAGTCTGTTGTGTCTTACACAATATAGCAGTACGCCAGGGCTTATGCATACATCTGAACCCTCAGCTAGGTCTGAATCCAGGTACCAGGGCCTTTGTACCACACAGAGGATAAGGTATGCAGGTGCCTGATCAGCTGGATATTACTTTTTTCTCTTGTGCCACTAGTTGTGTTACAAACTTTATGTGGTTGCACAGTCTGTTATTAATGATGATTGGTGGACATTAAACACTCTGTCCACAAATTGCGTACAGAGACTACTCTGTAAGCCATATATATAGTTTGTCAGCAACTGATGTTTTCAAGAGTCAAAAGTTAAGCCCTGCTACAGATTTCGTGCCCCAGTCAGTGATTAGTATTGACAAAGTCACAAAGGAGTCCATTTCCTGAGGGGAGTACATATCACAGCATTTGTGAGATCTTCCTGGACGATGGACATCTTAAACTTTATGAGCACCAAATGTCACAAGGATTGATGCCTATGCATAGAATCAGAGAAGATTGGCACTGTGTACCAAAGGAAAGATACAGTTATATGTGAAACTGAAAATTTTACAAGTGATCGTCATCCTTAGAGTTTTTGAGATAGACATACTCCAAACAAGCATTCCTTCCCCATTGATTACATGAGGCTTGCTGTGTGGCTCACTGTACTTTGGACTATAGCACTTGCACACATGTGGCATAGGGTGTCAGTCAGTGTTATAAACTTGGGGGCCTATTTACCAGAAAGAGGTGTAGTGCAGCACAGCAAATCACCTTGATGCACTGTGCCACTGGGAAAGGGTAGGAATACACTGTATCAAAGGCATACAGTGCATTCCTGCCTTTCCCGCCATGCTGGCTTTCAATGGGTTGTCTAGTGCCAATGCAGGTACCCTTGCACCATGGTGCAAGAGTGCTTGCATTGCATGCAGGATTGTTTTTGTGCAGGAAGGTGCACCTTCCTGCACAAAAGCAACCCTGGCAGGCTTTTTCATCAGCAGAATGCAGCACTCATAGAAAAAGGAATAAATCAGTGATGTTTCTCCTTGTTTCACCGTCCCTGGAGAGACGTAAGGATGTGGAGCATCCGTAGGTTTATACAGCAATGTAAATCTGGGAATGCACCAAAATCAATGGCTGTTGCTTGGGAACACCCACCACAATGACCATGGAATGCCTACCCAGGGCAGACTAAGTAACTCAGGGCCAGATGTAGGAAATTCCGGCTTTGCGACACGCAAATTGCGAGTCTGAGCGACTCGCACTTTGCAAGTCGCAAAACCGGGTTCAGGATGGACAGCAGACCACCATGTCTGTGACTGCTTTTCAATAAAGCAGTTTTTTTTTTTGTAATGCAGCCCGTTTTTCTTAAAGGAAAACGAGATGCATTACAAACAAAAAAATGAAACGTGTCAGTTTCATTTTTTCAGAGCAGGCAGTGGTCCATAGGATCCTGCCCTGCCACGTCTGCCAAAGGGCCAGCGGTTCTTGCCTTGAAGGGCCCAGTTCAGCGGTTCTTGAGACGGCGGGGCCCAGTTCAGCGGTTCTTGAGACGGCGGGGCCCAGTTCAGCGGTTCTTGCCTTGAAGGGCCCAGTTCAGCGGTTCTTGCCTTGAAGGGCCCAGTTCAGCGGTTCTTGCCTTGAAGGGCCCAGTTCAGCGGTTCTTGCCTTGAAGGGCCCAGTTCAGCGGTTCTTGCCTTGAAGGGCCCAGTTCAGCGGTTCTTGAGACGGCGGGGCCCAGTTCAGCGGTTCTTGCCTTGAAGGGCCCAGTTCAGCGGTTCTTGCCTTGAAGGGCCCAGTTCAGCGGTTCTTGAGACGGCGGGGCCCAGTTCAGCGGTTCTTGCCTTGAAGGGCCCAGTTCAGCGGTTCTTGAGACGGCGGGGCCCAGTTCAGCGGTTCTTGCCTTGAAGGGCCCAGTTCAGCGGTTCTTGCCTTGAAGGGCCCAGTTCAGCGGTTCTTGAGACGGCGGGGCCCAGTTCAGCGGTTCTTGCCTTGAAGGGCCCAGTTCAGCGGTTCTTGCCTTGAAGGGCCCAGTTCAGCGGTTCTTGCCTTGAAGGGCCCAGTTCAGCGGTTCTTGAGACGGCGGGGCCCAGTTCAGCGGTTCTTGCCTTGAAGGGCCCAGTTCAGCGGTTCTTGCCTTGAAGGGCCCAGTTCAGCGGTTCTTGCCTTGAAGGGCCCAGTTCAGCGGTTCTTGAGACGGCGGGGCCCAGCGGAGCGGTTCTTGAGACGGCGGACGGTCTATGGCCAACTGCTAAATGCCTGGTGGTGCCCTCCTGGGCAGCGGGGATGGTGCTCCTTCACTGCCCACCTGGGCTGTGGGTGGTGGGGCCCTCCTGGCCAGCTGGGCTGGGTCCTCCCTGGGCAGCGGCTATGGGGGTGGTGGGCTCTCCCGGGGCAGCGGCTATGGGGGTTGTGGGCTCCTCCTGGGCAGCAGGCCTGCTGCCTGACCTCTCTGACTTGCTGCCCTTGCCCTCCTTAGTCGTGGGCCTGTGGCCCCTTCCTCCCTTTGGAGCTGTGGCTGGTGACTGTCTCTGGGTGGTGTCCGGGGGGGATGTAGAAGGCGGGCTCCTGCGGCGCCCCTTCCGCCTTCTGCTCCTCTTCCCAGGGGGTGGGCTGGCTGTCCCCTTGCTGCTGGGCGAAGATCCAGACATGCGGGCTGGCGGGCTCCAATACCCCTGCACCCTTGTCAAGGGGGCTGCAGGGCTGGTGGTGGCTGAGGTGCTCTTCTTACCCCGACGAGAAGGAGGGGGGGGCTCAGGGTCAGGAAAGAAGTTAGTAGTGGCGAGGAAGAGTTTCTTGGGACAATGGAGAGTGGTAGGTACAGTGGGAATGGGAGTGGAGGGAGAGGATGTGGTTGTAGGTGAGTCACGTTTGCTGTCTTTGGGTGCAGGTGCAGGAGGGATAGGCTGTCGTGAGGTGGATGGCTGTTGGGTGGGTGGGTGGCTGCGTTTGTGTGGTGTGGAAGAGGGGGTGACAGACACAGTGGGAGAGGACACAGGGGACGTGTAAATGGCAGTGGGGGTGGTGACTGCACGTGTGCGGACTGGAGTGGAGGGTGTGCTGGTGATGGAAACACTGGCTGATGGTGAGGTGAATGGAGGTGTGAGTGTAGACGTCACAGGGAGGGAGGAGGGAGACGAGGAGGTGGGGGTCACAGAGGTGGTAGTGACTGTTGGCATGTCTGCATCGGAATGTTGCGTGTGTGAATGTCTGCGTGATCTGTGGTGCTTATGTTTGGATGAGCTTCTCTTGGGTGTTGAGGTGTGTGCAGGCTGGTCTGATGGTGTGGGTGGGACAGGCAGAGGAACAGGAGACTGGGAGGAGGGAGTTAGTAGAGGCAGGCAGGAGACAGGGACAATGGCTGCCGTCAGTGCTGAGGCCAGAGCCTGGAACGATCGCTGATGGGCAGCCTGACCCGAATGAATGCCCTCCAGGTACGCATTGCTGCGATGAACCTCCCTCTCCACCCCCTGGATGGCATTCAAAAGGGTAGTCTGCCCAACAATGAGCGTTCGGAGGAGGTCAATGACCTCCTCACTGAGGGCAGCGGGGGTAACAGGGGCAGGGCCTGAGGTGCCTGGGGCGAAGGAGATGCCCGGCTTCCTGCCAGAGCGGGCACGGGGCGAAAGCGGAGGGGCTGCTGGGAGGGCGGAGATGGTGCGCTGGGTGGCGGCTGTACCTGTAATGGCGGGGGGCACGGATGGTGCCACCCCCGCAAGGGAGCCCCCTTCCGAGGACGTGTCCGTGTCGCTGCAGGCTCCAGTCGTCCCCGTCGTGGAGCTCCCCTCGCCCTCCGTCTCACTGGTCCAGTCTGACTCTGTGGCATGGCCCTCCTGGGCCATGTGAGATGCAGCTCCCTCCTGCCCCGATGCCACTTCTCCTCCGCCTGATGATGCTGATGCACACAAGCACAGAAAGACAAACAAAAAGGGGGGGGGAGAGAGAAATTAAGGGATATTGAGTACATGGATCTCTGGTACAGTTAGCGGACATGACAGACACAGATGCCCCCTGCACTAAGTTGCGCACTTGGGGTACGCTACGCATTCCGTGGAACATGCCCTACACGCCTAGAGTTGACAACTGCACCCATGGATGACACGGCCCAGGGATGGCTGTACAAACAAACTACTGAGGGTGGTGGCTGGGGACACAGGGGCTTACGGGGGTGCCCAGCCTACAGATATCGCCCTGGCCTAGGGGGACCCCCAGCCCTCCTCCCCCACCCAGACACCTCCACTGCGCGACAACAGAGTAGATAATGCTTGTACTCACCCCCTTGTGTCTGCTGTGCTGCCCTCACGCGCCCATCCAAATCAGGGTAGGCCACCGCCAGGATCCGGAACATCAGGGGGCTCAGTTGACGGCAGGCACCCCGCCTACGTTGGGAGGCCATCCCCAGCAGAGACTCGGCGGTCTTCTTGGTCCCGCGGCGGATGTCCTCCCACCTCTTGCGCAGTGGGTGCCCCGTCGATGGTGGACCCCCAGGGCCCGGACTTCCTTGGCGATGGCACGCCAAATCCCGATCTTCTCATGGGCGCGGACCTATGTGACACGTACAGGGAGGGAGAAATACCACGTTCAAGTTACTCAGCATTTTCCTTTCCAGTGGCCCAACGCCCCCCATGCCCGCCAGGCCCCCCGCCATGCCCAACATGCACCCCATCCCCGCCAGGCCCCCCGCCAGGCCCAACATGCACCCCATCCCCGCCAGGCCCCCCGCCATGCCCAACATGCACCCCATCCCCGCCAGGCCCCCCGCCAGACCCCCCGCCATGCCCAACATGCACCCCATCCCCGCCATGCCCCCCGCCAGGCCCCCCGCCATGCCCAACATGCACCCCATCCCCGCCAGGCCCCCCGCCAGGCCCCCCGCCATGCCCAACATGCACCCCATCCCCGCCATGCCCCCCGCCAGGCCCCCCGCCATGCCCAACATGCACCCCATGCCCGCCATGCCCCCCGCCAGGCCCAACATGCACCCCATCCCCGCCAAGCCCCCTGCCAGGCCCCCCGCCATGCCCAACATGCCCCCCATCCCCGCCAGGCCCCCAAGCCAGCCAGTGGCCCCAAATCCAGATAGAATTAAACTCACTTGTTGGTCTGGAGGACCGTAGAGTAGCGCATACTGGGGGAGGACCCCATCCACAAGTTTCTCCAACTCCTCTCCAGTGAAGGCAGGGGCCCTTTCCCCAGTCGCAGCAGCCATTGTCCCTTCCAGACCGAGGTCACAGCAACACTTGCAGTATAGGTCCTCTCCTGTGAAAGTTCAAGTCGCAAGTGGATAAGTAGATAGAAAATGGCGGTCACGTCCGCGGCGGTGCGTACCGCGGCGGTGCGTCCCGCCACCGCCGGCGCCCTTCGCCATTGGCTCCTGAAACCCATAGGCTTCAATGTTAACCAATGCGGCTTCGCGCCGCGGTCTTCGCCCGCCGCCCGCCGCGGTGTGCCACGCCAGCGCATTGACCTCACATCCCATTGTCACACTTCACAGGTCAGGCAGCCGCCATTTCCAGGGCCCACATGGCTCAATTTCAACTGCGTCACACAGGCCTAGGCCTTGCATAGCCACTCAGACACGCCATTCACTGCATAGAGAATCGTATACTGTGCTAGCTGTGAGTACGTACCTGTGGGTTGCCTGACTGTGTGCTCCATGTTGTCCTTCCTAGGCACCGTCCGCTGGGTTGGCCGAGGAGACGGATGAATCCTCCCGTGTACCGACCGCTGGTGGACCTGTCGACAATGGAAGAACGCCACATTATCCTGACCTACCGTCTTAACCGTGCCACTATCCATGAACTGTGTGCCCGGCTGGAGCCCGACCTGATGTCCCCCATCCGCCAACCCACAGGGATTCCCCCTCTGGTGCAGGTCATGTCAGTACTCCATTTCTTGGCAAGTGGGTCATTTCAGACAACCGTGGGAATTGCTTCCGGGATGTCTCAGCCCATGTTTTCAAAGGTGTTATCCAGAGTGTTGTCTGCCCTGATGAAATCCGTGAGGAACTACATCATTTTCCCTGAGGTGGGCGAATTGGCTACAGTGAAGGGTGATTTCTACGCCCTTGGACATATTCCCAACGTAATTGGTGCCATTGATGGGACCCATGTGGCTTTGGTTCCCCCAAGAGACAGGGAGCAGGTGTACAGGAACAGAAAAAGTTACCATTCAATGAACATCCAGGTGGTGTGTTTGGCTGACCAGTACATCTCGCATGTAAATGCCAAATTCCCAGGGTCAGTGCATGACGCCTACATCCTGAGGAATAGCAGCATCCCTTACGTGATGGAACAGCTAGAGAGACACCGTGTATGGCTAGTGGGGGACTCTGGGTACCCCAACCTGTCGTGGCTACTGACCCCAGTAAGGAATCCCCGGACCAGGGCAGAGGAACGGTACAATGAGGCCCATGGGCGTACTAGGAGGGTGATCGAACGCACCTTTGGCCTCCTAAAGGCCAGGTTTCGCTGCCTGCATATGACCGGTGGATCCCTAATGTACTCACCTAAGAAGGTGTGTCACATCATCGTGGCCTGCTGCATGCTTCACAACCTGGCTTTGCGCCGCCAGGTGCCTTTCCTGCAGGACGATGGTCGAGACGGTGGTGTTGTGGCAGCGGTGGAACCTGAGGAGAGTGACGAGGAGGAAGACGACGGGGCTGAAACAGACAACAGGGACAGAATCATTGAACAGTACTTCCAATAGGACACAGGTAACATTTCAAAGATAGTTTAGTAAATGTTAACTACTCTGCAGCATCTCTGCTGCCTGTCTATTTGCCCCAGTGTATGATGACTGAGTTTTGGCTTTTCCCTCCCTATTTCAGATCTGGGGTCCCCATTACGAGTCCTGTGCTTCGTTTCCCCATGGACTACAGCTTTGTGGCAGCTGTTTGTTGACTTCACCATGTACAAGGACATATTTGCACTGTCATGTCAATTACAATCTATTGAAATCACAGCCAGACTCCTGATATTTTGGTGCAAAATAGGTGTTTATTGAAGTGCTCAAAATGGGATGGGTGGTTTCAAGTGGGTGGGGGCTATGGTGAAGGAATGTCCATGGCAGAGTCCAGAGTAACAGTCACACAGGTGCATTGTCCAGAGGCCTGTGGAGAGATGGAGCATGGGCAGTTCGAGGATGGACAGGGTGACAATGTGGGACAGTGGGATGACATCAGGTGGTATCCATTGCTGGCGGGGGTCTTGACATCCTACTCTGTCTTGCGAGATCTCAGGGCCCTCTTGCGGGGTGGTTCTTCTCCTGCAGGAGGTGGGGGTCTGGTGGGCTGCTGCTGTGCGGGGGCCTCCTGTCCACTAGCGCCGGCGGAGGTGGATGGCTGTTCTTGGTCCAGGCTAGTGGCAGGGGCCCTTGGGTGTTGTTCAGTGTCCGCCCTGCTGTTTACGAGGTCCTGCAGCAGCCCTACCATGGTAACCAGGGTGGTGTTGATGGCTCGGATGTCCTCCCTGTACCCCCGATAGTGTTCCTCCTGCAGCACCTGGATCTCCTGGAACCGGGCCAGTACCGTCGCCATCGTCTCCTGGGAGCGGTTGTATGCTCCCATGATGGTGGTGAGGACCTCGTGGAGAGTGGGTTCCCTGGGCCTCTCCTCCCCCCCCTGTGGCACAGCTGCCCGCCGAGTTCCCCTGTTTCCCTGGGCCTCTGCCCCCTGGCCGGTGTGCCCACTACCACTGCCCCCAGGTCCCTGTTGTTGTTGGGGTGGTGGGTTATCCTGGGTGCCCTGTAGTGGTAGACACACCGCAGATTGACGCGCCCTGGAGACAGAGGCATGGGCCCGCTGGGTGGGAGCTGTGCTGGTGTTCCCAGAGGGGTTAGGGTCTATAGTGGCCTGTGCCTGTGTGAGGGGAACCGACTGTCCAGAGGTCCCCGATGGTCCGGGCTGGTCATCGGTGTCCAGATCGACAGAGCTGCTGTCATCGCTGACGGCCTCTTGGGTGGGGGGTGTGGATAATTCTGGCCCCTCCGCCGCGGTGTGTTGACGGTCGGGTCCTGCAGGGGTATAGAGGTATGGTTATAGTTCAAATGTGTGGCATATGGGTGTATCTGTGGGTTCCCGTGTCCCCAAGTGCTGGCATTCGTGTGTGGGGGCTTTGGTGAGGGTGGCTTGTGGGGGGGATGTGTATATGCATTGGGCATGCTTTGGTGATGGGTGTCCATGCTCAGTGGACGCATGCAGGCCTAGGTTTTGGGATGTGTGGGTTGTGATGGTGAGACATTGGCGGGGAATAGGTGTGCTGGGGGTGGGGGTGAGGATGGTGGTGGGGGTGAGGATGGTGGTGGGGGTGAGGATGGTGGTGGGGGTGAGGGTGGGGGTGAGGATGGGGGTGGGGGTGAGGGTGGGGTTCGAGGATGGGGGTGAGGGTTGGGGTCTGATTTGGCATGCAGGTGGGGGGGAAGCAGTATTGAAGCTTCAACTTACCAGTATCCATTCCTCCGCCGACTCCTGCGAGGCCGTCAGGATGCAGGATGTTCAAGACTTCCTCCTCCCATGATGTGAATTGTGGGGGTTGAGGTGGGGGTCCTCCGCCAGTCTTCTGCACGGCGATGTTGTGCCTGGATACCATGGAACGCACCTTCCCCCGTAGGTCGTTCCATCGCTTCCTGATGTCTTCCCGATTTCTGGGGTGCTGTCCCACTGCGTTCACCCTGTCGACAATCCTCTGCCATAGCTCCGTCCTCCGGGCAATGCTGGTGTATTGTATCTGTGTGCCGAACAGCTGGGGCTCTACACAAACGATTTCCTCCACCATAACCCTGAGTTCTTCGTCTGTGAAGCGGGGTTGTCTTTGGGGTGCCATGGGGTGGTGTGTATGATGTGTGGGGTGGAGTATGTGTATTTAAGTGAGTTGAGTGTGGTGGTGTGTGTTGTTTTGTGTGTGGATAGTGTGTGGGTGATGGTGTTGAGTGGCTGTGGCTGTTATGTTTTGGATGCTGGTGTCTCGCTCTTGCCTTCTTTACGAATTTTTAAGCGTAGGGGTTTGTGGGTGATGTGGGTGGGTGTTTTATATTGTATTGTGTGTGTGGGAGTGGTGTGTGTATGTGTATCAGGTGTGTGGGATTCAAATCGTCCAATGTGGGTGAGTTTTGTTCGTTGGTGGGTATTCTGACCGCGCCGGTGTGTCCCGCCAATGGAATACCGCGTTTGAATGACCGCCGCGTGGATTCGTGGGTCGTAATGGCATGGGCGTATTTCTGTTGGCGTGGCGGTGGAGGTTTGGTCACCTCCACCTTTCCGCCGACCGCTGGTCTGGCGGTCTGTTGTGGCGGTCGGATTTTCGGAGGTTTGCCTTCTGCGGGTCAGAATGACCGTGGCGGGTTTCCGCGGCCGCGGCGGTGTTATGGCGGTCTTCTGACCGGCGGTAAGTGCATTTTACCGCCGAGGTCAGAATGACCACCATAATTTTGTTCCCACCCTCCCTCCAATATTGAGTTGACAAGGACTTTTATTTAAGAGTTAACTACCTCAGTGCCTCAGTTCTTCACCTTTGTGTCCCAGCTGCAGCCTCAGTTGTAAATTTGACTGATCACTGCTCATTTTCAGGCTCTGCTATCAGAAACCTGATGATATTAACGCAAATTAAACACAACCTATCTTTCACTTGAAAAGGAAAATGTGGCCATGTGCTTATTTAAAATTGAACTTTGGGCCACACGATTGACTGGTTGGAGACACCTGATTTTGACTCTGTGAGGTGCCACTCCCATGCCAGTCATTCGAGCCTATGTCAAGATCCCAGCAGTTCTCCATTTCTTTGCTACTGGGTCATTCCAGAGGGTGTCCAGTGACATTGTGGCCATTTCTCAGGCAAGCCTGTCCTGATGCTCGAGTTAGGTTCTGAGATGCATAAATAGGGGAGTGCTTATGTATACATATATGCCACATACACTATCAGGAAGGCAAAAGGCTGCCATGGATTTCTATGTATTTTTTTCCATTTCCCATGTGCAGTAGGTGCAATTGATTGCACTCATGTGGCACTTCAGCCACCTCACAACAATGCACACATCTTCTGCAACAGACACTGATAGCACAAAACATAAACAGAGAATTTTGTGTGTTTACATTTTTTAATTATACACAAAATTTACGCATACATGATACTAAGAGGCACTACATGCACGATTTCATATATTAGTAACTTTACAAATTAAACAGGGATATTCACCAATATTTGTACTTTTTCTTTCTCAGGTGATGCTGCATCTGCACTTTCCCCTCACCTCCTCCCACCATACAGACGTGCAATCACTGTACCTCAGCGTAGGTACAATAGGGCATACGTATGAACACGAGCCATGATAGAGTATACTTTTGAAATATTAAAGTCCTGATTCAGATATCTTGACTATACAAGAGATGTGCTGCTGTACTCCCCTGAAGTTGTGTGCAAGATAATAGTAGTCTGTTGTGTCTTACACAATATAGCAGTACGCCAGGGCTTATGCATACATCTGAACCCTCAGCTAGGTCTGAATCCAGGTACCAGGGCCTTTGTACCACACAGAGGATAAGGTATGCAGGTGCCTGATCAGCTGGATATTACTTTTTTCTCTTGTGCCACTAGTTGTGTTACAAACTTTATGTGGTTGCACAGTCTGTTATTAATGATGATTGGTGGACATTAAACACTCTGTCCACAAATTGCGTACAGAGACTACTCTGTAAGCCATATATATAGTTTGTCAGCAACTGATGTTTTCAAGAGTCAAAAGTTAAGCCCTGCTACAGATTTCGTGCCCCAGTCAGTGATTAGTATTGACAAAGTCACAAAGGAGTCCATTTCCTGAGGGGAGTACATATCACAGCATTTGTGAGATCTTCCTGGACGATGGACATCTTAAACTTTATGAGCACCAAATGTCACAAGGATTGATGCCTATGCATAGAATCAGAGAAGATTGGCACTGTGTACCAAAGGAAAGATACAGTTATATGTGAAACTGAAAATTTTACAAGTGATCGTCATCCTTAGAGTTTTTGAGATAGACATACTCCAAACAAGCATTCCTTCCCCATTGATTACATGAGGCTTGCTGTGTGGCTCACTGTACTTTGGACTATAGCACTTGCACACATGTGGCATAGGGTGTCAGTCAGTGTTATAAACTTGGGGGCCTATTTACCAGAAAGAGGTGTAGTGCAGCACAGCAAATCACCTTGATGCACTGTGCCACTGGGAAAGGGTAGGAATACACTGTATCAAAGGCATACAGTGCATTCCTGCCTTTCCCGCCATGCTGGCTTTCAATGGGTTGTCTAGTGCCAATGCAGGTACCCTTGCACCATGGTGCAAGAGTGCTTGCATTGCATGCAGGATTGTTTTTGTGCAGGAAGGTGCACCTTCCTGCACAAAAGCAACCCTGGCAGGCTTTTTCATCAGCAGAATGCAGCACTCATAGAAAAAGGAATAAATCAGTGATGTTTCTCCTTGTTTCACCGTCCCTGGAGAGACGTAAGGATGTGGAGCATCCGTAGGTTTATACAGCAATGTAAATCTGGGAATGCACCAAAATCAATGGCTGTTGCTTGGGAACACCCACCACAATGACCATGGAATGCCTACCCAGGGCAGACTAAGTAACTCAGGGCCAGATGTAGGAAATTCCGGCTTTGCGACACGCAAATTGCGAGTCTGAGCGACTCGCACTTTGCAAGTCGCAAAACCGGGTTCAGGATGGACAGCAGACCACCATGTCTGTGACTGCTTTTCAATAAAGCAGTTTTTTTTTTTGTAATGCAGCCCGTTTTTCTTAAAGGAAAACGAGATGCATTACAAACAAAAAAATGAAACGTGTCAGTTTCATTTTTTCAGAGCAGGCAGTGGTCCATAGGACCACTGCCTACTCTGAAAAAAAAAATTTCAGGGCCATTTACAAAGGGGAAGGGGGTTCCATCGGGACCCCTTCCCTTTTGCGAATGGGTTACCACCAGTGTGACACTGGTGGTAACTGCGAATTGCTTTGCGACCGCAAAAAGCAATTCTGCATCGCGATGCAACTCGCAAATAGGAAGGGGAACACCCCTTCCTATTTGCGACTTGCATTCCCATTTTGTGAGTCGGTAACCAGGTTACCGACTCGTAAAATGGGAATGGGCATCGCGGTGTGGCTTTTGCGCCTCGCAAACCATGATTTTCGCTGTTTGCGAGGCGCAAAAGCCTTGCTACATCTGGCCCGCAGTGACTTGCACTCCATCATGCTACTCCAAATTTAGGAGGCCACTCAAAGTGGATTTGCGTGACTTCATAAATATGATTTAGAGCCTTTTGTCATGCATGTTCCACTTTGCGTGGCGCCAATGTGATGGAAGGCTCTCATAAATAGGGCACTTACTATTTGCTCTGATTTATTCAGCTCCAAGATGGCAGAGAATCTTGTTTACTGTTGAGGGTGGCTCAGAAGAACCTTAAAATGGCTGCCTGCAACTTTATGTACTGATGGTACTGCTTTTTATTGCCTGTGTGTCATTTTTTATAGTAAATCTTCATTTTCCAGCCCGAGTGCGGAGTCTCCATCCCGAGTGTGGAGTCTTCACCCCAAGTGTGGAAACTCTGCACATGCGGCAGAGACTTCACAGTTGGGCTGGAACCCAATGATATTATACAGGAAGTTCATAACAGGAAGCTGCTGGCAGACATTTTATATTCATTCTGAGCCATCCTCACCTCCAAGCAAGATCCTCTGCCATCCTGCTGCTCTGTGTACCGAACATGACTGAGGGACTTTAGGTCAAGGCATTCCCTTTCAGCAAAACTGAATTGAACATCCTAGATGAGGGGGTGCTTTCCAGGTACTCCTCAGCTTTATGGGGACCCAGAGGAACAGCTGAGTATTTCAGTGCTCAACAGAGTCTGGCAAGCCATTGCAGTGTGCTGCAGTACAATGGGTGTTTAACATCAGCTAACCCGAATGTATTGTAAGTGTTTGGTGGACCTGCTGGGTTTGGATCAAAATCCAGGATCTATTTGGCCTGTCCTCCCAGCCACACTTGCAGAGACCCCGTCTCAGCACACTATACACGAGGGTCCTGAAAACAGCCTCTCCAACCCTCCTTGCTCAGCTGGAGGATTATGAGCAGCAGAGACCTGGTAAGCACATGAACTGCAGAATGTGTCTGGTAGTATGATGTGAGTGGTAAAAGAGATGTTACATCATGTTTTCATGTCACTTTTCACCCTATCTATGTAATGGTTACAGTACTTATAATCCTTGGATCAATTGGAATGCTGTTGTATTAGGGCACTCTGGGACTTGTAGTATTCTAAACGCAACTGGAATGAGCCCTCACAGTTGCATTCTATAAAATAAATGTTCTTACAATCTCATAACTAGTCAACTAAGGGCCTTATAACTGTTGTATACAATAGTGAAACAAAGGCTTGCACAATGTCTAGTGCTGGTATGTGAGGGGCATGGGTGTTGGATGATGTATCATGCATGCTTTTTCTGAGTATTGGTTTTATGTTGAATATTATATTTTTTTAAATTGAAGTAAAGGCTGACTTTCTGATTCATGTCTCACTCAAAATGATAAAAAACATATCAAAGAGGGATGACATACACACATCCTCTCAGCCATGGAACGTCTGTAATTTCAAATATCTATGTTGCTGTTCAAACTATGCACATGTGGTTACCAGAATACATCATAAAAGGAAGCAGTTTTGACATGCTAACTGAGTCACTTGCCATGTAGACTATCTAATGTTATCAAAGGATATGCTAATATTTTGAATCCATCTTTTTAAAGCTCATATCCAAGGCCTTGTTTGCATATATACACCCAATTTTGTAGTTATGCAGTGTTTCATTATGCTACACAACAGATTACATTTGCTAGTAAATGTAAGACTGTTGAGACTGCACATTACAGGATAATCCTGGATCCACTTTTAGGTGTGGCTATTTCCATTCAGACTGTGTCCCATCTCCACTTGTAAACATTTACATTGGAAGATAACTATGTTTCTATGTATGGAATCTCACATTGCACTAATGCATGAAGATTAGGTTCAGCATATACTGGAGTATACTGACCAATTTTGAGAAAGATGTTTTTGTTTGAGTAATTTCAAGACCTTTCAGTGATAATACAGATAAAACATAATGTCAGCATTTGCCTAATGTTGTTGTGAGTTTTTTTTTAATAGCACACCAACTACATAATTGTTTGCCTTCTATTTCTTTGGACCCGGCTGGCCAAGGAAACATCCATGCCAGACCCATGGCTGGCTAATGGAACCTCAGCTCATTGGTGGGTATGTCCTCTTGACATTATCAGTGAGGAGGAGAAAGGAGACCAAGAGCAAAGCAGGGGTAGTACACCCACATGGAGGGAATCCACACCACGAACACTATCAGTCTGGGTGGAAGCTGTGGACAATGAAGGGGGATACTGAGAGGGATGCCATCAGCCTGGGGGAGGGGGTGAAGAATGTGGGTTTCCTCTGGCCCAGAAGGGCTTGATTTTTCAGAGGTGTCACTAGGGCAAGCCACATCACCATCTGTCCTGCCACTGACCCCTCCCTAATTCCTGAGGCCCCCATTCCACCAGGGCCTCCAGCTGCACTCCCTACCACTACTCCTCCTCCATGTGCATACCCATGAGAATGGAGGAAAGCATCAGCCCCTGACACCCTACATCTCTCATGTTCAACCCGGTCCCGGTGAAGAAAATCTCCAAAAAAGAGACTAGGGGGGTCATTACAACCCTGGCGGACGGTGCTAAAGGTGCGGCAATACCGCAAACAGGCCGGCGGACAAAAAAAGGGAATTATGACCCTAGCGGAAACCGCCAACAAAGACAGCCACTTTAACACATCGCCCGCCACGGCGGTACAGACAAGCAGCGCAGCGGTCACCGCCAACAGACAGGCGGAAGACAATGTACCGCCCATAGTATCACAACCTGCCAATCCGCCACCTTTTCCGGGGCGGATTCACCGTGGCTAAAAACACGGCGGAAACAGTTACTGCAATGGGAAAACGCTCACCTCAACACATCCGACGAGGAACGAGGACTCCATGGAGCCCGAATTACACATTCTACCGGCCCTTGTATTCCTACTCATCTACGAAGACCAACAGCGGCGCGGCCGAAGACAACGGTGAGTACAGCACCTACGACATGGGGGAGGGGGGAAGCAAAAGTTAGGGGGACACCCACGAAAGACTCCCACCCCCACCCTCACATATTGCAACAACATACACACCAATGCATCCAAAAAAATCACAGTAACAACCCACAATGCCCCCGGAAGAATGCAAAGACAAAGCGAAATCTGTTCAAACATTGTAATGTATCAATATACATGTCTGTCAAAAATATACAGATATATAAGAAAATCAGCCAGAAATATATACATTACGAGAAGTAGTGCAGATATGCACATAGCAATGTCCGTGCACCACTAGTCCAAAAATGCATGGGCGAGGCCCACAAAAGATACCTGGCCACAATCGGAGAGAACACTGCCAGGGCATCAGATAGAAATACTACAGGCACCTCAGGGGGAAGGGAAGGAGGGGCACCTCAGCCGGATGACTGCAACGCCAGATCCACGACGGGGCTCCATGCCCATTGATGTTTCCTGGGGAGTGCAAAGCCACAGTCTCTCAAGTCTCTACAGTGGGTGGGTTGCCCACTGTACCATCCTGGGGAGTGCAAAGCCACAGTCTCTCAAGTCTCTTCAGTGGGTGGCTTGCCGACTGTACCATCCTGGGGAGTGCAAAGCCACAGTCTCTCAAGTCTCTATAGTGGGTGGGTTGCCCACTGCCATATCCTGGGGAGTGCAAAGCCACAGTCTCTCAAGTCTCTACAGTGGGTGGCTTGCCCACTGTACCATCCTGGGGAGTGCAAAGTCACAGTCTCTCAAGTCTCTACAGTGGGTGGGTTGCCCACTGCCATATCCTGGGGAGTGCAAAGCCCAGTCTCTCAAGTCTCTACAGTGGGTGGCTTGCCCACTGTACCATCCTGGTGAGTGCAAAGCCACAATTTCTCAAGTAGATAATATCCGCCAGTCGTGACATGGCGGTTCAGGGCTGTTCAGCGGTGCTTTGCCATGATGGTCTCTGGACTGTTCAGCGGTGCTTTGCCATGGTGGTCTCTGGACTATTCAGCGGTGCTTTGACGTGGCGGTTCAGGGCTGTTCAGCGGTGCTTTGCCATGACGGTCTCTGGACTGTTCAGCCGTGCTTTGCCATGGTGGTCTCTGGACTGTTCAGCGGTGCTTTGACATGGCGGTTCAGGGCTGTTCAGCGGTGCTTTGCCATGGCGGTCTCTGGACTGTTCAGCGGTGCTTTGCCATGGCGGTCTCTGGACTGTTCAGCGGTGCTTTGACATGGCGGTTCAGGGCTGTTCAGTGGTGCTTTGCCAGGACGGTCTCTGGACTGTTCAGCGGTGCTTTGCCATGACGGTCTCTGGACTGTTCAGCGGTGTTTTGACATGGCGGTTCAGGACTGTTCAGCGGTGCTTTGCCATGGCGGTCTCTGGAACGGGCATTGGTGTGTGGCATGACGATCCCTAGACTGGGCATTGGTGTGTGGCATGACGTTCCATGGACTGGGCATTGGTGTGTGGCATGACGATACTCAGACTGGGCATTGGTGTGTGGCATGATGTTCCCTCATAGCGCACCAGGGCTGTTGCAGCCAGGTCCCTCCTGGGCACTGACTCCGGCAGTTGTCTCCTGACCAGTGACGATACTTGGGCCCTCCTGGGCAATGACTCCGGCGGTGGTCTCCTGACCAGTGACGATACTTGGGCCATCCTGGCCTATGACTCCGGCGGTGGTCTCCTGACCAGTGACGATACTTGGGCCCTCCTGGGCACTGACTCCGGCGGTGGACTCCTGACCAGTGACGATACTTGGGCCCTCCTGGGCATTGACTCCGGCGGTGGTCTCCTGACCAGTGACGATACTTGTGCCCTCCTGGGCACTGACTCCGGCGGTGGTCTCCTGACCAGTGACGATACTTGGGCCCTCCTGGGCACTGACTCTGGCGGTGGTCTCCTGACCTGTGACGATACTGCTGCCCTCCTGGGCACTGACTCCGGCAGTGGCGGTGATCTCCTGACCAGTGACGGTACTTGGGCCCCCCTGGGAACTGACTCCGGCGGTGGCGTGGTCTCCTGACCAGTGACGATACTTGGGCCCTCCTGGGCAATGACTCCGTTGGTGGTCTCCTGACCAGTGACGATACTTGGGCCATCCTGGCCTATGACTGGCGGTGATCTCCGGACCAGTGACGACGGTACTGTCGGTGGCGTCTCGACCGCCGGGAATGATGCCGCCCTTCTCCGCCGTGAGACTCACAACAGGCTGGGCAGACTTCCTCTGGCCCTTCCCCACCTTTGGTGGAGTCACAGCTGACTCTCCAAACCCCTTGGGACCCCTGTGAGTTGTTTTCCCACCAGGAGTCTTCACACAGTCCCGTCGTCCACTTTCCAATTTCAGAGCCTTTACAGGGGGTGGGCTGCCAGTGCCTTGGCTCCGGGTCATACTGCCTGCCCTGGTGGCCGGTGCACTCCACATACCTTGAACAGGCACCACTGGTATTGGAGGCTTTTTTGGCTGAGGCGCTACGATGGGACTGATAAATTGGAGGGTGGGTGGGGGCAAAAAGGTCAACTTAACAAAGGGACAGTTTCTGACGAACACTGGGATGGGTAGTTGGAGGGGGTCTTGGAGTGGAGGAAGAGGAGGTGGTTGTAGGAGGTGTCACTTTAGGTGTTTTGGTTGCAGGTGCAGGTACTGGAGGCTGTCGTGAGGTGGATGGATGTTGGGTGTGTGGGTGCCCGCGTTTGTGTACTTTGGGAGGGGGCGTCACAGACACACTGGGAGAGGACACAGGGGACGTGTAAATGGCAGTGGAGGTGGTGAGTGCAGGTGAGCGGCTTGTGGTGCTGGGTGTCCTGGTGCGATTCCTGGTGCCTGTAGATGTGGTGCATGCAGGTGTGTGTGTAGACGAGACTGGGAGGGAGGAGGGAGAAGAGGAGGAGGGGGACACAGTGGAGGCAGTGGATGTTGCGTGGGTGAGGCTTGCGTGAGTGCCTGTGGGTTGTGTGGTGCCTATGTTTGCTTGAGCTACTTGTGTGTGCTGACTTGTGTGCATGCTGGTCTGTAGGTGTGCTTGGGATGGGCTGGCGTACAGGGGATTGGGTCTGGGTGGAGGAGGTTGGAGGGGGGAGGCTAGACACAGGGACAATGGCTGCCATCAGTGCTGAGGCCAGAGATTGCAGGGTTCGCTGAAGGACAGTCTGACCAGATTGAATGCCCTCCAGGAATGCATTACCGTGTTGCAAATCTCATTCTACACCCTGGATGGCATTCACAATGGTAGACTGCCCAACAGTGAGTGACCTGAGGAGGTCAATGGCCTCCTCACTGAGGGCAGCAGGGGTGGCTGGGGCAGGGCCTGAGGTGCCTGGGGCGAAGGTGATGCCCACCCTCCTGGGTGAGCGGGCACGGGGCGAACGCTGAGGGGCTGCTGGGAGGGCGATGCTGGTAGGGGAGGTGGCGGCTGTACCTGTAGAAGTGGGGCGCACAGATGGTGCCGCCACAACAAGGGAGCCCCCATCGGCGGACGAGTCCGTGTCGCTGGTTGGTGATCCGGTGGCCAACATGAAGCTCCCCTCGCCCTCCGTCCCACTGGTGCATTCTGAGTCCATGATGTGGCCCTCCATGGCCATGTGGGATGCAGCTCCCTCGTGCTCCGGTGCCACTGTACCTCCGCCTGATGATGCTGATGCACAAAAGAACAGAGAGAGCACAAAAAGAGGGGGGAAAGACAGAAGAAGAACAGGTTGAGTGCATGGCATACCGCTACCGTTGGCGGACAATACAGACACAACAGCCCCCTGCATTACGCCGTGCTCCTGGCCTCTGCATATGCAATTCCTGGGATATGGCCTACATCGCTATGGTGGACATCTGCACACATGGATGCCACAGGGGCAAATATACCTGTACTTGGCACTCTACTGAGGTGGGGTGCAGTGCCACATGGGCTGCATTACGGAGGGGACTAGTCTACGCATTTCTGGCTGGCCTAGGTACACCCACAGGCCTCCTCCTCCACCCAGGCCCCACTACTGCGCGCAAAGTCCGCAGAATGATGTTGTACTCACCCCCTTGTGTCTGCTGGATGCCCTCAAGCGCCCATCCAACTCCGGGTAGGCCACCGCCAGGATCCAGAACATCAGGGGGGTCATAGTGCGACGGGCACCCCTCCCACGTTGGGAGGCCATCCCCAGCTGAGCCTCCGCAGTCTTCTTGCTGCAGCGGCGAATGTCCTCCCATCTTTACGGCAGTGGGTGCCCCGTCTCTGGTGGGCCCCCAGGGTCCGGACGTCCTTGGCGATGGCACACCAAATGTCCCTCTTCTGGTGGGCGCTGACCTACATGACATGCACAAGGGAAGAAGAGAAGTCATTACCAACTGCACCGTCGATGTGAGTGGCCCCCCTCCCTACTCTAGCCATGTGGCCCATTCATTGACATGCATTAATGTTCCCTGAAATCTGCCCCCTTCCCTCTTCCAACCAGCCCTCTCCACCCAGGCCTAGCCCATACAACGTGCTCCCTGTGTACTAACCTGTTGGTCTGGAGGACCGTAGAGTAGCGTGTACTGGGGGAGGACCCCGTCTACCAGTTTCTCCGACTCCTGAACAGTGAAGGCAAGGGCCCTTTCCCCAGACGCAGCAGCCATCGTCGCTTCCAGACTGAGGTCACAGCAGCACTTGCAGTGTAGGTCCTCTCCTGTCGAAGGTCAGGTATCTAGTGATTGAACAGATAGAAAATGGCGGTGACATCCGCAGCGGTGCGTATCATCACCACCGGCGCACCTGTTCATTGGCTCCTGGGACCCATAGGGTCCTATGTGAACCAATGCAGCATTGCGCCGCAGTCTACGACCGCCTACCGCGACGGTGTGCAACGCCAGCGCAGTTACCCCACAATCCCATTGTCCCAGTTTAGAGGTCAGGCAGCCGCCATTTCAGGGGCCCACATGGCTTCATTTAATTCTGCGTCACACATAGCTAGGCCTACACTCAACACACATACGGGAATGGTTTTGTGTGTGGTGTCGTGTTCTGTGTAACTGTGGGTACATACCTGGATGAAAATTGACTTTATCATCGCTCTTGTCCTTCGTAGGCGCCGTCAGCTGGGACATGTGAGAAGATGGCGGAATCCTCCAGTGTACCGACCGCTGGTGGACCTGTTGACAATGGAAGAGCGACATGTCATCGTCACATACAGGTTTGACCGTGCCACAATCCAGGAACTATATACCCAGTTGGAGCCAGACCTGATGTCACCAATCCGCCATCCCACTGGAATCCCGCCTGACGTGCAGGTGCTGTCAGTGCTCCATTTCCTTGCAAGTGGGTCTTTTCAGACAACAGTGGCCATGGCATCAGGGATGTCCCAGCCTATGTTTTCCAACGTCTTGTCCAGAGTGTTGTCTGCCCTGCTGAAACACGTAAGGCGATAAATCATTTTCCCTGAGGTGGAGGATTTGCCTACAGTTAAAGGTGACTTCTATGCCCTTGGACATATCCCCAACGTCATAGGTGCCATTGATGGGACCCATGGAGCTCTGGTTCCCCCCCACAGGAGTGAACAGGTGTACAGAAACAGGAAGAGTTATCATTCTATGAATGTACAGATGGTATGTTTGGCATACCAGTGCATCTCCCAGGTTAATGCTATGTTCCCTGGCTCAGTGCATGACGCCTACATCCTGCGGAATAGCAGCATCCCTGATATGATGGCTCAACTCCAGAGGCACCGTGTATGGCTATTGGGGGACTCTGGTTACCCCAACCTTTCCTGGCTACTGACTCCAGTGAGGAATCCCAGGATCAGGGCAGAGGAACGCTACAATGAGGCCCATGGGCGGACTAGGAGGGTGATCGAACGCACCTTCGGCCTCCTTAAGGCCAGGTTCAGGTGCCTCCATATGACAGGTGGTTCCCTATTCTACTCACCGAAGAAGGTGTGCCAGATCATAATCGCCTGCTCAATGCTTCATAATTTGGCTTTACGACGCCAGGTGCCTTTTCTGCAGGAGGATGGTCCAGATGACGGTGTTGCGGCAGCTGTGGAGCCTGTGGACAGTGATGAGGAGGAAGCTGAGGAAGAAGACAACAACAACAGGGAGTAAGTCATACAGCAATATTTCCAGTGACACACAGGTGAGAACATTTTCAGATTTTACATTACATTCACTGTCACACGTCTTCCTCTATCCTGTGTGTAATTACTTGGGATTATTTGGTAATTGAGTTGTTTCTTTCCATTACGGTTTCACAGGTGTGGTTACCAACGTGTGTCATCTACTTGCATCCTTCAAGGACTTTTGATGTATGACATTGGTATGTTGCTTTTACATCTCACAACGCATTTTCACACTGTCATTGATATTACATTTTAACAAATCATAGACTGACTCCAGATTGTTTTGTGTTTCAAGGGTGTTTATTGCAGTGCTCAGAATTGGGAGGGGGTTGTAAAATGGTGATGGGTGATGGCGGAGGAATGTCCATGGCAGAGTCCAGTCTATTAGTCTCATAGGTGCACTGCCCATATGGGCATAGGAAGTGGAGCTGGGGCAGTTCAAGTATGGACAGGGTAACAAAGTGGGGCAGTGGGGGGACAATCAGGGTGGTCTCATTTCCTGGCGGGGGTCTTGACATCTTGCTCTGTCCTGTTCCTGGATCTCAGGGCCCGCTTGCGTGGTGGTTGTCCGTCTGCATGGGGTGGGGTGCTGGTGTGGTGGTCCTGTGGCGGGGCGTCCTGTCCACTAGCGCGGACGGAGGTGGTGGGCAGTTCATCGTCCTGGCTAGTGTCAGGGGCCCCTTGGAGTGCCACGGTGTCCCTCAGGGTCTGCTGTATGTCCTTCAGCACCCCTACGATGGTGCCCAGGGCGGAGCTGATGGTCCTGAGCTCCTCCCTGAACCCCAAATACTGGTCCTCCTGCAGGCGCTGGGTCTCCTGAAACTTTACCAGGACCGTCGCCATCGTCTCCTGGGAGTGGTGGTATGCTCCCATGATGGAGGTGAGGGCCTCGTGGAGAGTGGGTTCCCTTGGCCTGTCCGCCCCCTGTCGCACAGCAGCAGTTCCCCTGTGTTCCTGTGCCTCCGTCCCCTGGACCGTGTGCCCACTACCACTGCCCCCAGGTCCCTGTTGTTGTTGGGGTGGTGGGATAGCCTAGGTTCCCTGTAGTGGTGGACACTGTCCTGGGTAGGGAGGTTTGGGCCCGCTGGGTGGGTGCTGTGCTGGTGTTACCAGAGGATGGAAGGTCAGTGTTGGGCTGTGCCTGTGCAAGGGGAAGCGACTGTCCTGAGGTCCACGATGGTCCGGGCTGGTCATCAGGCTCCAGTAGGGCAGAGCTGCTATCGTCACTGTGGGCCTCTTCTGGGGGTGGAGTGGTGTTGTCTGGACGCTCTGGTGTGGTGACGGTCCTTCGTGTTCCTGCAGGGGCATAAGAGCATGATTATTGCATGTGTGTGTGTGATGGTGTGCAATGGGTGGGTGACCTTGTACCCCAGTGCTAGCACTCCTGTGTGGGGGCTTGTGTGATGATGGTTAGGGGGTTGTTCTGGGTATGTGCAGTGGGCATGCTTAGGTGATAGGTGTCCATGCTTAGTTGTGTCATGCAGGGCTTGGTGTTGGGATGTGTAGTTTGTGTTATGAATACATTAGTGAGGATTTGGGGTGATAGGGGAAGGTGTGAGGGTGGGGGGGGGGGGGGTGATAGCATGCTGGTAGGGTGGGGGATATCTTAGTTAAGATTTGACTTACCAGGGTCCCATCCTCCACTGACTCCTCCAAGGCCCTCTGGATGCATGATTGTCAAGACTTGCTCCTCCCATGTTGTTAGTTGTGGTGGAGGAGGTGGGGGTCCGCCACCAGTCCGCTGAACCGCGATGTTGTGCCTGGAGACCGTTGAACGCACCTTCCCCCGTAGGTCGTTCCACCTCTTCCTGATGTCCTCCCTATTTCTTGGGTGCTGTAACCACAGCGTTGACCCTGTCCATTATTCTTCGCCATAGCTCCATCTTCCTGGCTATTGATGCGTGCTGTACCTGTGAGCCAAATAGCTGTGGCTCTACCCGGACAATTTCCTCCACCATGACCCTGAGCTCCTCCTCGGAAAAGTGGGGGTGTCTTTGGCGTGCCATGGGGTGGTGTGTGTGATGTGTGGGGCGGTGTGAGTGTTGATGTGTGTGGTGATGTGTCGTGGTGTGTGGTGTTTTGTGCGTGGATGTTGTGTTGGTGATGGTGTTGTGTGCCTCTGCGTGCTGGGATTGTCTGATCTGTGCTGTGTCTCTGGCCTTCGTGATAAATTTTTGGTCGTAGGGGTTTGTGGGTGATGTGGGTGTGTGTTTTATATTGCGTTGGGTGTGTGGGAGTGTTGTTTGTATGTGTCTCAGGTGTGTGTATTTTGAAATGTCCAATGTGGCGGTGTTTTGGAGATGTGTGTGTATTATGAGCGCGGCGGTGTGTACCGCCAATGGAATACCACGGTTGAAAGACCGCCGCGTGGATTTGTGGGTCGTAATAGCATGGGCGTGTTTCTGTTGGTGTGGAGGTAGAGGTTTTGTTATCGCCAGTTTATCACTGACCTTTGGTGTGGCGGACTTGTGTGGGTTTCTGAATTTCGGCGGTTTCCGAGATGTGTGTCATAATAGCTGTGGCGGAATTCCGCTGCCGCGGCGGTGTATTGGCGGTGTTCTGCACGGCGGTAAGCACCTTTTACAGCCAATGTTGTAATGACCCTCTAAGTCCGAACGTACAAAGTTGATCGGGACCTCCCAACCAGCGTATCCGAGGAGGGCTCCAAGGACGTCGGATCAAGATCCAGGTTTACCCCGGTCGAAGGATTTTCACCTTGAAGAAGCGACTAAGTCCAAAGGTAAAAATCACCACGAGGATTCCCGCGACGCGAATCCGGAGAAGGGTTCCAGGAGTTCGGATTGGACTGGCAGGTTCGTCCTGCTGAAGAAAATCTTCAGAAAAACAACTAAGTGCGAAGGTAAACTTCTGACGAAGCCTCTCGCGGCCTGTAGCCAAGCCGGGCTCTATTGCGGTCGGCCTTAAACTTTGACTTTGCCCCAGTCGAGGTGCAACCAGATGACCCGATTGGCACTTTTTGTTTATAGGCGCAAAAAAACAATAATTCTTTAAAAATTCATATCTCCGGTTCCCCTTATCCGATTCTATTCGTTTTTGTGTCATTTTAAAGATAAAAATATAATCTATATTTATAAATTGGTTTTGGATTTTTAAACTGTTTCCTGTGTTTTATTTAATTACTGTTTTGTGATATTTTAATACTGTACACTCCATCTCCTAAATTAAGCCTTGTCACTTGTTGCCAAGCTACCAAGGGTTGAGCTGGGTTTAATTTACTGAGACCTAACTGGACCTAAGTGGAGGTTAGTGGCCTATTGCTAAGTATAGGTACCCACCTGCCCTTACCAATAACCCATTTTCCAACACTGATTTATAGTCATAGATTTGTATTATGTTATGTTTTGCACTGAAATTATGTACAACATTTTATGGCAGTTTCTTTCAGGTGTAATTCTCTCCTTTCTGTTTTTTGCCTCAGGTCTTGGGCCAGGAGTCCTCCCTGCCATTATCCTTGGGAAAAAGGAAAATGATGCAGGTAAGTCACCAGTTCTATTTTCCTATCATTCTCTTTTAAGAAAGGTGGCACCTCTATTCCTGGTCCTTAACTCTGTAACACCAGGAATGCTTGTGTACAAGGGAAGCAATGCATTACTTTTTTGATACTAAACTGTCAAAGAAAGCCAATCAGATAACACAAAATATGCCCGCACTCGGACACCAGCACCGTTTCCTGTCACCAAGTGTAAAAAAGAGTCAACTAACCATTTCTCATCAGTAAGTCTGTAAAGGTCAATTCAGGTAGTGAAGATGCCATCTCAAACCTGAGTGCTGTCCCCTTATGTTTTCTTCCCCTCCAACCCAACTCTGGACCCTTTCACGCACCTGCAATAGCCACGCTTCTCTTGGAGCATATCTGTGATGATTAGTACGCTGGTAGTAGGCTCCGTCTTCAAGTCGGACAGCTTCCTCCTCTCCCACGGGCTGGTTATATTCCACAGGCTCAGGATGGAGGACTCCTTCCTCCCTCGCGGACTCATCTGCTTTTTCTGAATGGCTGAAAGGTAGTCTTCCCTCCTTGTCTTTGCACTGCGGTGTCCGTGGAGGTTCCTTCAGGAGGCATGTCCTCTCAGCGCAAGTGCTGGATTGTTCAGCGGCTTCTGGGTTGCCTTGTGACTCTAAAGAACAGTCCACCCTCCAGGGCCATGGGTTAAGTCCAGCCCTGTCTGACTCTTGGGAAAGCTTAAAGGGATAGGCATTCCTGTTATCCTGTGAAAGAATGAGAATTCCGTCTTTTGGTTCATGCTCACAAGTAAAGGACCACGAGACAGGAAGATATCTTTTTATTTACAAATAATTGTTGACAATATTTTTTACAGTGATCATGGGGATCTCCCTTGCGATGTCGCAATAGTGGTGGTGAGGCTCTCTGTGAGTAAGTGCATATACTGTGTCGGTGCTGATGTGTGTGTAGGTGGGTGTAGTGCATCAGCGTGTATAGGTGGTGAAGGTGCCTGTACAGGGGGTGAGGGTGCCTATCCAGTTGGTGGGTGTGCGTGTACAGGGGTAAGGGTGCATGTACAGTTCATGGGTGTGGGCGTGGGTGCCAGTACAGGTGAGAGATGCCTGCACTGGGCTGAGGTTTGCTGTACAGGAGGGGTAGGTGCTTGCACAAGTAGGGGAAGTGACTAGATGGGGGCATGTGCAAGGAGGGGCTGTTCCTCTGGATGTCGGTGGTACTTGTGCAGGTTGTGGTACACGTGGGTGAGTGGGTGGTGTGTGGTGCAGGTATGTCTCCTTCATGCATGCACCATGAAGGGAGACTTTGATAAACTTTCAACTTGCCCTCCATCATCTTCATGGCCAAGGCATGGTGTCTTGTTCTCAAATCCTTATGGATAGCTATGATGTCAATTTGTCTCCTTGCCATGTCTTTGCAAGATTTCTCAATCCTATCCAAGACAGTGATCTGTCTGTCAAGCATCTGAGGGATTTGGTGTTTTTCCTGTAGTGAGTCTCACATGTCAGACAGAGTAGTACCTGTGACATGAATGTCCTGCCTCACATCAGCCTGCTGTTGGAAAAACGAATCCTCCCACTGGCCACCATGACCATCTGTCAGCCCCTTCCCTACGGGACAGACTCTGATACAACCATCACGTGTACCAGCATGGGGAGGGGTGGCACATAAGACACTGTGGGAAAGAGATTGGTGCCTAGGGGAATTGGTGCCTAGGGGATACCTGCTCCCCATCAGGGGTGTTAGGTCCCTCAGATGTTTAAGAGAATGCATAGGAGGCAGTGTCATGGGGTAGTTTGTAGGAGATGCAACACATCTGGGCCCAGATTTAAAAGAAAGTGGTGGAGCACAGTGCTGCGCCAAATTTGGCAGCACTGGTGTCCATCATTTTCAAAACACAGGGATGTGCCATATTAACAACAATACAGTGAACCCCTGTGTTTCCCCTTGCATCGGCGCTAAATTTGCCACTGAGCGCCAATGCAGCCACCCTTGCGCCATGGTGCAAGGATGGCTGCGCATAGGGGAAATTGTTTGTGTGAATGAAAGTACACCATCCTGCACAAAATCAACCTTCAATGGCCTTTTCCTCTTTCAATGTGTGCTGCAGAATGCAGCACACATATAAAGAACAAAAGATGAGGAGAAATTAAAGTATCTCTCCTCACTGCGCCATACTAACGCCATCCCTGGGGTGGCGTTATATTTTGGCGCTGTCTCAGGTTTACAAAAACTCATAAATCTGGGGCAGAGTAAAAATGCAATGGGTGTTGCTATGGCATGCCCACAGCAACACCTATTGCACGCCCCTACCTGTGTGTGAAGGGACTGTATTTACAAGGTGGCGTTAAGCCACAAAAAGGTTCTTAACGCCACCTTGTAAATAAAGCGCAGTCCATAGCACCCCTGGAGCATCACCAAAAATGATGGTCCGGTGACAATAAGGCCCTGTAAATCTGACACCTGGCCTGGACAGGAGGGCTGGGAGGAGTTGATGATTGTGTTGGGGTAGGTGAATGATGTAGCTGGTTGGCTAATTGCTAGGAATGGGCAATCCTCATAAGTGAAGTGGGAGGTGCAATGCTGGCCAGACCTGGTGTAGGCTTTGGGGTTTGCCCTGTGGGCCAACAATGCACTCCAGACACTCTGATTCATCCTCAACCATCATCAGATCATCTTCTTCATCCTCCTCATACTCCTCTTCTTTCCCCTGTTTATCCTTTTCTTGTGGGGTGCTGACAGCAGACATAGCTGCTTGGAAGAGGATTGGGTTCTCTCCTCAAATTGCCAGTCACCCTCCACTGGTGGATGGTGCAGCTTCCTCAAGTGACTTGTCATCCTCAGCACCTGAAAGACAGACATTTCAACAGGACAAATATTTGTCTTAGTATATGATGTGTGACAAGACAAGGGCTAGGTCAAACAATCTTTGTGTCTGACTGATGTTCCATATATGACTTTGTTTGTGTAAACCTACACATGACAGCTCACACTGTAGTACTGAGGTGTTCAATGCAGATGTGCAATGCAAAATCAAATCAAACGCATCAGTTGCGGCCACAGCTCTGTGTGGTATTGAGATTCCATGATGTCTGCTGCTAAACCTGTCTCCTTAAGTGTGTTGCCAAAGATGTGGACTTTGATTCAGCAGCTTCAGAAGGAAGTGACACCAAAATTATTGTTCAGCATGATTTATATGTAAACAAGCAAAAATAACACAAACATTAATGATTATGTTGGAAACATATTGCGCACCAACTTCAGATGCTACAAAAAATGGCAACATCTGCTAGTATCCTTTTGCAAGGGGATGGTATTAGGTGCAATTTGAGAATCAATAGTTTACAACACAATATGCCACACTTACCTGAAGGACGGATGGTAGTGTGTCTGACTGCTGCAGCAAGGAAGTCTCCCAAACTGCGAGATGGTGTTGTCTGAATCACAGAGGAGGTCCTGACAACAACTGTTATGTCCCGTACATATCCATATTTCAATACAAAGGAAGATGGTAATAATTTTACAGTGTATGTCATAGGTACAGACCAGATTTCAGATTTCGGATTTGGTTTATTGTTTCAGTTAATTAAAACCATAAAAATGTTACCACTCTACATGATAAAAATCTTCTAATAAAAACAAATTCAAATGCAGAATGCGGAATGAAAGTTAAAAAGAGAAAAGAAAACCGTTTTACATTTTAGTTTTCTTGAAATAAATAAATCTTATAAAATGTGTTGTTTGTAATAAAAGATGTGAAATCCAGGGGTTCAAAATGTTTCAGATTAGACACATCACTTTATTACTGTCTTGAGATTAAGATGTGTTAAAAATGCCTGTGAATCTTCCAAGGTGTGCGTTCATCCGACCCACTGAAGCTATCACAATTCATTTTAAAAGCTTTTTAGACATGGGGGAGAAGGGAGGCAGCCAATAGTGTCCTATGTAGAGAGCCAGTACCATGAAACATTTGGTCTGTGTGCAATAGGAGTGATCTCTGAATGACCTGCAGGAGTTCATTAGATGTGCTGTTGTGGTCGTACCATAACTGGCACTCCAACCCTGAACAACCCTTTTTTTGCATTGCATGTTTCAAGAACTTGACAAACTTACAGTTTAGCTGGGGGTCATGTGGGTTGAAGCATGGCACCCCTACAGGTCCTTACGGCTCTTTTGGTAAACTTTCTTTGAAGAAATCTCTTTTGAATCCCTAACAGGCCCGGACAGGTGCAGATTATGTGTAGTAGGTCTTCCTTTTGGCATGAACAGTGCCTACACTGCTGCCAAATGGTGTTCCTCCACGACGCGCATTGGCCGAGGTTGGTAGGTTGCCTGGTCGCATTGTCATAAGTTCATGTTTCATATGCAGTGCATAGGTGGTGAAGAGATAGGCAGCGGGTTCCAATTTGGCGTAGTACTTTATGGTCATCCACAAGTGTGCTAGGGCAACCTATTTGGCTTTATCTTCTGCGAGCAAAAGCAATTTACTGGACTTATTAGCCCCTCTTGAAAATGAATTGTATGTTGGTGCAGCCTCCCACAGGTCCTTGAGTCGTAGTTGGATACTTGAAGATTGAAGGTACTTGTTGTAGGCTGAGCACTGGTCATAGTGCTTTGTTCAATTTATCTGCTGAGTGGCTGATTTTGTACCAGGTTTGTACCGCAAGAGCTGTCTATGCTCTTGCGGCCAAGTCTTGTATTACAAGACTGCATTCAAGGTGTACATGTGCCGGTGAGGTGGAGTTTGGTAATTTGAAGACTCGTCGGAATACTTTGAGCTGTGTTTTATCTATCAGGAGCTCGTCCTGAATGTGCAATGCCACTCTTGCATAGATTAGTGTGGGAAGCAATTTCAATGAAATTACTGTTAAGAGAGGATGGAGTGATGGGCTGTGTAGCTGTCTGGCCAGGAGAGAGAAGGCATAAATTAGAGCTGGCACCCTTTGCGCAATGTGTCTTTTCTGTTGACGGAAGGAGCCCTGAGTGTTTAAAATTACTACAAGATTTTTCTAGTGCAGCACCACCTCTAGCAAGACATTGCTGAAGGCCATCCTCAATCTAAAGGTGTACCTGCAGCCTATACACATTATATTAGATTTAGATATGTTAATTTCCTGCTGGCTGGAATTCACGTAATTGACTAGAATGTTTAGGGATCTTTGTAGCCCGACCTTAGTACAGCTAAGCAGCACAAGGTCGTCCGCATATAGTCAGTGAAATCCCTCCCAGACAAGGGGGTGACCATTACCGGTGTCCAAAGCTGTGGTCAGATCAGTCATAAATAAGTTGAACAGGTGCGTGGTGAGCACACAGCCTTGTTTCAGACCAAGGATTGTGGGGATTTTCTGTGAGAGCCTCGTGCCATCTCCGATCTTTATGCATACACATTTATCTGGGTATAAAGCAATTATTGCATTGAGAAGGGGTGGCGGAAAACCCCATATCTCCAGCTTAATCCAGAGAAGGTGCCCATTCCCTCGATCAAAGGTGGCCTTAAAGCTGATAAAGTTGAGATGTAGTTTCCTGTGCTGACGTCGAACTATCCCCTGCTTTCCTAAAACTGTTTGGTTAATTGGAACAATTTTATGTTTTTCTGACCATGTTGTTAATTCAGCAAGAAGGCATTGTTTTTTGCCTCGACGGCAATAGTGGTGATTAGCCTGTAGTTGCCCGGATTGTCTCTGTTGCCTCCCTTGAGGATTGGATTGATTATAGAGTCTTGCTAGCTCTCAGGGATGCCTCCTCCTAGACTTGCTTCCTGGTATAAGGAAATTAGCACTTCTGACCAGAAGACAGCATCTTCCCTAAAAATGGCTTGTGGGAGGCCATTTGGCCAGAGGGGGGACTCCTTCCCGACGGGCCTTAAGGAGTGCCTTAAGGAATGCTCAGTATGTCCGGTCAGTAGACAGAGTGAGTTTGATTGTCTCCCCATCGTCCGGTGGAGGGTATTTCCCCTTATGGGTGTTTCCACAGAGGTGGCACTGCGCTGTGAAAACTATCTTTAGATAATTAACCCAATTCCTTTCAGGGATGTTTGAGTTATTAATTGGCTGCCAGTGCCTTGGCTCCGGGTCATACTGCCTGCCCTGGTGGCCGGTGCACTCCACATACCTTGAACAGGCACCACTGGTATTGGAGGCTTTTTTGGCTGAGGCGCTACGATGGGACTGATAAATTGGAGGGGGGGTGGGGCAAAAAGGTCAACTTAACAAAGGGACAGTTTCTGACGAACACTGGGATGGGTAGTTGGAGGGGGTCTTGGAGTGGAGGAAGAGGAGGTGGTTGTAGGAGGTGTCACTTTAGGTGTTTTGGTTGCAGGTGCAGGTACTGGAGGCTGTCGTGAGGTGGATGGATGTTGGGTGTGTGGGTGCCCGCGTTTGTGTACTTTGGGAGGGGGCGTCACAGACACACTGGGAGAGGACACGGGGGACGTGTAAATGGCAGTGGAGGTGGTGAGTGCAGGTGAGCGGCTTGTGGTGCTGGGTGTCCTGGTGCGATTCCTGGTGCCTGTAGATGTGGTGCATGCAGGTGTGTGTGTAGACGAGACTGGGAGGGAGGAGGGAGAAGAGGAGGAGGGGGACACAGTGGAGGCAGTGGATGTTGCGTGGGTGAGGCTTGCGTGAGTGCCTGTGGGTTGTGTGGTGCCTATGTTTGCTTGAGCTACCTGTGTGTGCTGACTTGTGTGCATGCTGGTCTGTAGGTGTGCTTGGGATGGGCTGGCGTACAGGGGATTGGGTCTGGGTGGAGGAGGTTGGAGGGGGGAGGCTAGACACAGGGACAATGGCTGCCATCAGTGCTGAGGCCAGAGATTGCAGGGTTCGCTGAAGGACAGCCTGACCAGAATGAATGCCCTCCAGGAATGCATTACCGTGTTGCAACTCTCATTCTACACCCTGGATGGCATTCACAATGGTAGACTGCCCAACAGTGAGTGACCTGAGGAGGTCAATGGCCTCCTCACTGAGGGCAGCAGGGGTGACTGGGGCAGGGCCTGAGGTGCCTGGGGCGAAGGTGATGCCCACCCTCCTGGGTGAGCGGGCACGGGGCGAACGCTGAGGGGCTGCTGGGAGGGCGATGCTGGTAGGGGAGGTGGCGGCTGTACCTGTAGAAGTGGGGCGCACAGATGGTGCCGCCACAACAAGGGAGCCCCCATCGGCGGACGAGTCCGTGTCGCTGGTTGGTGATCCGGTGGCCAACATGAAGCTCCCCTCGCCCTCCGTCCCACTGGTGCATTCTGAGTCCATGATGTGGCCCTCCATGGCCATGTGGGATGCAGCTCCCTCGTGCTCCGGTGCCACTGTACCTCCGCCTGATGATGCTGATGCACAAAAGAACAGAGAGAGCACAAAAAGAGGGGGGAAAGACAGAAGAAGAACAGGTTGAGTGCATGGCATACCGCTACCGTTGGCGGACAATACAGACACAACAGCCCCCTGCATTACGCCGTGCTCCTGGCCTCTGCATATGCAATTCCTGGGATATGGCCTACATCGCTATGGTGGACATCTGCACACATGGATGCCACAGGGGCAAATATACCTGTACTTGGCACTCTACTGAGGTGGGGTACAGTGCCACATGGGCTGCATTACGGAGGGGCCTAGTCTACGCATTTCTGGCTGGCCTAGGTACACCCACAGGCCTCCTCCTCCACCCAGGCCCCACTACTGCGCGCAAAGTCCGCAGAATGATGTTGTACTCACCCCCTTGTGTCTGCTGGATGCCCTCAAGCGCCCATCCAACTCCGGGTAGGCCACCGCCAGGATCCAGAACATCAGGGGGGTCATAGTGCGACGGGCACCCCTCCCACGTTGGGAGGCCATCCCCAGCTGAGCCTCCGCAGTCTTCTTGCTGCAGCGGCGAATGTCCTCCCATCTTTTACGGCAGTGGGTGCCCCGTCTCTGGTGGGCCCCCAGGGTCCGGACGTCCTTGGCGATGGCACACCAAATGTCCCTCTTCTGGTGGGCGCTGACCTACATGACATGCACAAGGGAAGAAGAGAAGTCATTACCAACTGCACCGTCGATGTGAGTGGCCCCCCTCCCTACTCTAGCCATGTGGCCCATTCATTGACATGCATTAATGTTCCCTGAAATCTGCCCCCTTCCCTCTTCCAACCAGCCCTCTCCACCCAGGCCTAGCCCATACAACGTGCTCCCTGTGTACTAACCTGTTGGTCTGGAGGACCGTAGAGTAGCGTGTACTGGGGGAGGACCCCGTCTACCAGTTTCTCCGACTCCTGAACAGTGAAGGCAAGGGCCCTTTCCCCAGACGCAGCAGCCATCGTCGCTTCCAGACTGAGGTCACAGCAGCACTTGCAGTGTAGGTCCTCTCCTGTCGAAGGTCAGGTATCTAGTGATTGAACAGATAGAAAATGGCGGTGACATCCGCAGCGGTGCGTATCATCACCACCGGCGCACCTGTTCATTGGCTCCTGGGACCCATAGGGTCCTATGTGAACCAATGCAGCATTGCGCCGCAGTCTACGACCGCCTACCGCGACGGTGTGCAACGCCAGCGCAGTTACCCCACAATCCCATTGTCCCAGTTTAGAGGTCAGGCAGCCGCCATTTCAGGGGCCCACATGGCTTCATTTAATTCTGCGTCACACATAGCTAGGCCTACACTCAACACACATACGGGAATGGTTTTGTGTGTGGTGTCGTGTTCTGTGTAACTGTGGGTACATACCTGGATGAAAATTGACTTTATCATCGCTCTTGTCCTTCGTAGGCGCCGTCAGCTGGGACATGTGAGAAGATGGCGGAATCCTCCAGTGTACCGACCGCTGGTGGACCTGTTGACAATGGAAGAGCGACATGTCATCGTCACATACAGGTTTGACCGTGCCACAATCCAGGAACTATATACCCAGTTGGAGCCAGACCTGATGTCACCAATCCGCCATCCCACTGGAATCCCGCCTGACGTGCAGGTGCTGTCAGTGCTCCATTTCCTTGCAAGTGGGTCTTTTCAGACAACAGTGGCCATGGCATCAGGGATGTCCCAGCCTATGTTTTCCAACATCTTGTCCAGAGTGTTGTCTGCCCTGCTGAAACACGTAAGGCGATAAATCATTTTCCCTGAGGTGGAGGATTTGCCTACAGTTAAAGGTGACTTCTATGCCCTTGGACATATCCCCAACGTCATAGGTGCCATTGATGGGACCCATGGAGCTCTGGTTCCCCCCCACAGGAGTGAACAGGTGTACAGAAACAGGAAGAGTTATCATTCTATGAATGTACAGATGGTATGTTTGGCATACCAGTGCATCTCCCAGGTTAATGCTATGTTCCCTGGCTCAGTGCATGACGCCTACATCCTGCGGAATAGCAGCATCCCTGATATGATGGCTCAACTCCAGAGGCACCGTGTATGGCTATTGGGGGACTCTGGTTACCCCAACCTTTCCTGGCTACTGACTCCAGTGAGGAATCCCAGGATCAGGGCAGAGGAACGCTACAATGAGGCCCATGGGCGGACTAGGAGGGTGATCGAACGCACCTTCGGCCTCCTTAAGGCCAGGTTCAGGTGCCTCCATATGACAGGTGGTTCCCTATTCTACTCACCGAAGAAGGTGTGCCAGATCATAATCGCCTGCTCAATGCTTCATAATTTGGCTTTACGACGCCAGGTGCCTTTTCTGCAGGAGGATGGTCCAGATGACGGTGTTGCGGCAGCTGTGGAGCCTGTGGACAGTGATGAGGAGGAAGCTGAGGAAGAAGACAACAACAACAGGGAGTAAGTCATACAGCAATATTTCCAGTGACACACAGGTGAGAACATTTTCAGATTTTACATTACATTCACTGTCACACGTCTTCCTCTATCCTGTGTGTAATTACTTGGGATTATTTGGTAATTGAGTTGTTTCTTTCCATTACGGTTTCACAGGTGTGGTTACCAACGTGTGTCATCTACTTGCATCCTTCAAGGACTTTTGATGTGTGACATTGGTATGTTGCTTTTACATCTCACAACGCATTTTCACACTGTCATTGATATTACATTTTAACAAATCATAGACTGACTCCAGATTGTTTTGTGTTTCAAGGGTGTTTATTGCAGTGCTCAGAATTGGGAGGGGGTTGTAAAATGGTGATGGGTGATGGCGGAGGAATGTCCATGGCAGAGTCCAGTCTATTAGTCTCATAGGTGCACTGCCCATATGGGCATAGGAAGTGGAGCTGGGGCAGTTCAAGTATGGACAGGGTAACAAAGTGGGGCAGTGGGGGGACAATCAGGGTGGTCTCATTTCCTGGCGGGGGTCTTGACATCTTGCTCTGTCCTGTTCCTGGATCTCAGGGCCCGCTTGCGTGGTGGTTGTCCGTCTGCATGGGGTGGGGTGCTGGTGTGGTGGTCCTGTGGCGGGGCGTCCTGTCCACTAGCGCGGACGGAGGTGGTGGGCAGTTCATCGTCCTGGCTAGTGTCAGGGGCCCCTTGGAGTGCCACGGTGTCCCTCAGGGTCTGCTGTATGTCCTTCAGCACCCCTACGATGGTGCCCAGGGCGGAGCTGATGGTCCTGAGCTCCTCCCTGAACCCCAAATACTGGTCCTCCTGCAGGCGCTGGGTCTCCTGAAACTTTACCAGGACTGTCGCCATCGTCTCCTGGGAGTGGTGGTATGCTCCCATGATGGAGGTGAGGGCCTCGTGGAGAGTGGGTTCCCTTGGCCTGTCCGCCCCCTGTCGCACAGCAGCAGTTCCCCTGTGTTCCTGTGCCTCCGTCCCCTGGACCGTGTGCCCACTACCACTGCCCCCAGGTCCCTGTTGTTGTTGGGGTGGTGGGATAGCCTAGGTTCCCTGTAGTGGTGGACACTGTCCTGGGTAGGGAGGTTTGGGCCCGCTGGGTGGGTGCTGTGCTGGTGTTACCAGAGGATGGAAGGTCAGTGTTGGGCTGTGCCTGTGCAAGGGGAAGCGACTGTCCTGAGGTCCACGATGGTCCGGGCTGGTCATCAGGCTCCAGTAGGGCAGAGCTGCTATCGTCACTGTGGGCCTCTTCTGGGGGTGGAGTGGTGTTGTCTGGACGCTCTGGTGTGGTGACGGTCCTTCGTGTTCCTGCAGGGGCATAAGAGCATGATTATTGCATGTGTGTGTGTGATGGTGTGCAATGGGTGGGTGACCTTGTACCCCAGTGCTAGCACTCCTGTGTGGGGGCTTGTGTGATGATGGTTAGGGGGTTGTTCTGGGTATGTGCAGTGGGCATGCTTAGGTGATAGGTGTCCATGCTTAGTTGTGTCATGCAGGGCTTGGTGTTGGGATGTGTAGTTTGTGTTATGAATACATTAGTGAGGATTTGGGGTGATAGGGGAAGGTGTGAGGGTGGGGGGGGGTGATAGCATGCTGGTAGGGTGGGGGATATCTTAGTTAAGATTTGACTTACCAGGGTCCCATCCTCCACTGACTCCTCCAAGGCCCTCTGGATGCATGATTGTCAAGACTTGCTCCTCCCATGTTGTTAGTTGTGGTGGAGGAGGTGGGGGTCCGCCACCAGTCCGCTGAACCGCGATGTTGTGCCTGGAGACCGTTGAACGCACCTTCCCCCGTAGGTCGTTCCACCTCTTCCTGATGTCCTCCCTATTTCTTGGGTGCTTTTAACACAGCGTTGACCCTGTCCATTATTCTTCGCCATAGCTCCATCTTCCTGGCTATTGATGCGTGCTGTACCTGTGAGCCAAATAGCTGTGGCTCTACCCGGACAATTTCCTCCACCATGACCCTGAGCTCCTCCTCGGAAAAGTGGGGGTGTCTTTGGCGTGCCATGGGGTGGTGTGTGTGATGTGTGGGGCGGTGTGAATGTTGATGTGTGTGGTGATGTGTCGTGGTGTGTGGTGTTTTGTGCGTGGATGTTGTGTTGGTGATGGTGTTGTGTGCCTCTGCGTGGTGGGATTGTCTGATCTGTGCTGTGTCTCTGGCCTTCGTGATAAATTTTTGGTCGTAGGGGTTTGTGGGTGATGTGGGTGTGTGTTTTATATTGCGTTGGGTGTGTGGGAGTGTTGTTTGTATGTGTCTCAGGTGTGTGTATTTTGAAATGTCCAATGTGGCGGTGTTTTGGAGATGTGTGTGTATTATGAGCGCGGCGGTGTGTACCGCCAATGGAATACCACGGTTGAAAGACCGCCGCGTGGATTTGTGGGTCGTAATAGCATGGGCGTGTTTCTGTTGGTGTGGAGGTAGAGGTTTTGTTATCGCCAGTTTATCACTGACCTTTGGTGTGGCGGACTTGTGTGGGTTTCTGAATTTCGGCGGTTTCCGAGATGTGTGTCATAATAGCTGTGGCGGAATTCCGCTGCCGCGGCGGTGTATTGGCGGTGTTCTGCACGGCGGTAAGCACCTTTTACAGCCAATGTTGTAATGACCCTCTAAGTCCGAACGTACAAAGTTGATCGGGACCTCCCAACCAGCGTATCCGAGGAGGGCTCCAAGGACGTCGGATCAAGATCCAGGTTTACCCCGGTCGAAGGATTTTCACCTTGAAGAAGCGACTAAGTCCAAAGGTAAAAATCACCACGAGGATTCCCGCGACGCGAATCCGGAGAAGGGTTCCAGGAGTTCGGATTGGACTGGCAGGTTCGTCCTGCTGAAGAAAATCTTCAGAAAAACAACTAAGTGCGAAGGTAAACTTCTGACGAAGCCTCCCGCGGCCTGTAGCCAAGCCGGGCTCTATTGTGGTCGGCCTTAAACTTTGACTTTGCCCCAGTCGAGGTGCAACCAGATGACCCGATTGGCACTTTTTGTTTCTAGGCGCAAAAAAACAATAATTCTTTAAAAATTCATATCTCCGGTTCCCCTTATCCGATTCTATTCGTTTTTGTGTCATTTTAAAGATAAAAATATAATCTATATTTATAAATTGGTTTTGGATTTTTAAACTGTTTCCTGTGTTTTATTTAATTACTGTTTTGTGATATTTTAATACTGTACACTCCATCTCCTAAATTAAGCCTTGTCACTTGTTGCCAAGCTACCAAGGGTTGAGCTGGGTTTAATTTACTGAGACCTAACTGGACCTAAGTGGAGGTTAGTGGCCTATTGCTAAGTATAGGTACCCACCTGCCCTTACCAATAACCCATTTTCCAACACTGATTTATAGTCATAGATTTGTATTATGTTATGTTTTGCACTGAAATTATGTACAACATTTTATGGCAGTTTCTTTCAGGTGTAATTCTCTCCTTTCTGTTTTTTGCCTCAGGTCTTGGGCCAGGAGTCCTCCCTGCCATTATCCTTGGGAAAAAGGAAAATGATGCAGGTAAGTCACCAGTTCTATTTTCCTATCATTCTCTTTTAAGAAAGGTGGCACCTCTATTCCTGGTCCTTAACTCTGTAACACCAGGAATGCTTGTGTACAAGGGAAGCAATGCATTACTTTTTTGATACTAAACTGTCAAAGAAAGCCAATCAGATAACACAAAATATGCCCGCACTCGGACACCAGCACCGTTTCCTGTCACCAAGTGTAAAAAAGAGTCAACTAACCATTTCTCATCAGTAAGTCTGTAAAGGTCAATTCAGGTAGTGAAGATGCCATCTCAAACCTGAGTGCTGTCCCCTTATGTTTTCTTCCCCTCCAACCCAACTCTGGACCCTTTCACGCACCTGCAATAGCCACGCTTCTCTTGGAGCATATCTGTGATGATTAGTACGCTGGTAGTAGGCTCCGTCTTCAAGTCGGACAGCTTCCTCCTCTCCCACGGGCTGGTTATATTCCACAGGCTCAGGATGGAGGACTCCTTCCTCCCTCGCGGACTCATCTGCTTTTTCTGAATGGCTGAAAGGTAGTCTTCCCTCCTTGTCTTTGCACTGCGGTGTCCGTGGAGGTTCCTTCAGGAGGCATGTCCTCTCAGCGCAAGTGCTGGATTGTTCAGCGGCTTCTGGGTTGCCTTGTGACTCTAAAGAACAGTCCACCCTCCAGGGCCATGGGTTAAGTCCAGCCCTGTCTGACTCTTGGGAAAGCTTAAAGGGATAGGCATTCCTGTTATCCTGTGAAAGAATGAGAATTCCGTCTTTTGGTTCATGCTCACAAGTAAAGGACCACGAGACAGGAAGATATCTTTTTATTTACAAATAATTGTTGCAGAATGCAGCACACATATAAAGAACAAAGGATGAGGAGAAATTAAAGTATCTCTCCTCACTGCGCCATGCTAACGCCATCCCTGGGGTGGCGTTATATTTTGGCGCTGTCTCAGGTTTACAAAAACTCATAAATCTGGGGCAGAGTAAAAATGCAATGGGTGTTGCTATGGCATGCCCACAGCAACACCTATTGCACGCCCCTTCCTGTGTGTGAAGGGACTGTATTTACAAGGTGGCGTTAAGCCACAAAAAGGTTCTTAACGCCACCTTGTAAATAAAGCGCAGTCCATAGCACCCCTGGAGCATCACCAAAAATGATGGTCCGGTGACAATAAGGCCCTGTAAATCTGACACCTGGCCTGGACAGGAGGGCTGGGAGGAGTTGATGATTGTGTTGGGGTAGGTGAATGATGTAGCTGGTTGGCTAATTGCTAGGAATGGGCAATCCTCATAAGTGAAGTGGGAGGTGCAATGCTGGCCAGACCTGGTGTAGGCTTTGGGGTTTGCCCTGTGGGCCAACAATGCACTCCAGACACTCTGATTCATCCTCAACCATCATCAGATCATCTTCTTCATCCTCCTCATACTCCTCTTCTTTCCCCTCTTTATCCTTTTCTTGTGGGGTGTGGGGTGCTGACAGCAGACATAGCTGCTTGGAAGAGGATTGGGTTCTCTCCTCAAATTGCCAGTCACCCTCCACTGGTGGATGGTGCAGCTTCCTCAAGTGACTTGTCATCCTCAGCACCTGAAAGACAGACATTTCAACAGGACAAATATTTGTCTTAGTATATGATGTGTGACAAGACAAGGGCTAGGTCAAACAATCTTTGTGTCTGACTGATGTTCCATATATGACTTTGTTTGTGTAAACCTACACATGACAGCTCACACTGTAGTACTGAGGTGTTCAATGCAGATGTGCAATGCAAAATCAAATCAAACGCATCAGTTGCGGCCACAGCTCTGTGTGGTATTGAGATTCCATGATGTCTGCTGCTAAACCTGGCTCCTTAAGTGTGTTGCCAAAGATGTGGACTTTGATTCAGCAGCTTCAGAAGGAAGTGACACCAAAATTATTGTTCAGCATGATTTATATGTAAACAAGCAAAAATAACACAAACATTAATGATTATGTTGGAAACATATTGCGCACCAACTTCAGATGCTACAAAAAATGGCAACATCTGCTAGTATCCTTTTGCAAGGGGATGGTATTAGGTGCAATTTGAGAATCAATAGTTTACAACACAATATGCCACACTTACCTGAAGGACGGATGGTAGTGTGTCTGACTGCTGCAGCAAGGACGTCTCCCAAACTGCGAGATGGTGTTGTCTGAATCACAGAGGAGGTCCTGACAACAACTGTTATGTCCCGTACATATCCATATTTCAATACAAAGGAAGATGGTAATCATTTTACAGTGTATGTCATAGGTACAGACCAGATTTCAGATTTCGGATTTGGTTTATTGTTTCAGTTAATTAAAACCATAAAAATGTTACCACTCTACATGATAAAAATCTTCTAATAAAAACAAATTCAAATGCAGAATGCGGAATGAAAGTTAAAAAGAGAAAAGAAAACCGTTTTACATTTTAGTTTTCTTGAAATAAATAAATCTTATAAAATGTGTTGTTTGTAATAAAAGATGTGAAATCCAGGGGTTCAAAATGTTTCAGATTAGACACATCACTTTATTACTGTCTTGAGATTAAGATGTGTTAAAAATGCCTGTGAATCTTCCAAGGTGTGCGTTCATCCGACCCACTGAAGCTATCACAATTCATTTTAAAAGCTTTTTAGACATGGGGGAGAAGGGAGGCAGCCAATAGTGTCCTATGTAGAGAGCCAGTACCATGAAACATTTGGTCTGTGTGCAATAGGAGTGATCTCTGAATGACCTGCAGGAGTTCATTAGATGTGCTGTTGTGGTCGTACCATAACTGGCACTCCAACCCTGAACAACCCTTTTTTTGCATTGCATGTTTCAAGAACTTGACAAACTTACAGTTTAGCTGGGGGTCATGTGGGTTGAAGCATGGCACCCCTACAGGTCCTTATGGCTCTTTTGGTAAACTTTCTTTGAAGAAATCTCTTTTGAATCCCTAACAGGCCCGGACAGGTGCAGATTATGTGTAGTAGGTCTTCCTTTTGGCATGAACAGTGCCTACACTGCTGCCAAATGGTGTTCCTCCACGACACGCATTGGCCGAGGTTGGTAGGTTGCCTGGTCGCATTGTCATAAGTTCATGTTTCATATGCAGTGCATAGGTGGTGAAGAGATAGGCAGCGGGTTCCAATTTGGCGTAGTACTTTATGGTCATCCACAAGTGTGCTAGGGCAACCTATTTGGCTTTATCTTCTGCGAGCAAAAGCAATTTACTGGACTTATTAGCCCCTCTTGAAAATGAATTGTATGTTGGTGCAGCCTCCCACAGGTCCTTGAGTCGTAGTTGGATACTTGAAGATTGAAGGTACTTGTTGTAGGCTGAGCACTGGTCATAGTGCTTTGTTCAATTTATCTGCTGAGTGGCTGATTTTGTACCAGGTTTGTACCGCAAGAGCTGTCTATGCTCTTGCGGCCAAGTCTTGTATTACAAGACTGCATTCAAGGTGTACATGTGCCGGTGAGGTGGAGTTTGGTAATTTGAAGACTCGTCGGAATACTTTGAGCTGTGTTTTATCTATCAGGAGCTCGTCCTGAATGTGCAATGCCACTCTTGCATAGATTAGTGTGGGAAGCAATTTCAATGAAATTACTGTTAAGAGAGGATGGAGTGATGGGCTGTGTAGCTGTCTGGCCAGGAGAGAGAAGGCATAAATTAGAGCTGGCACCCTTTGCGCAATGTGTCTTTTCTGTTGACGGAAGGAGCCCTGAGTGTTTAAAATTACTACAAGATTTTTCTAGTGCAGCACCACCTCTAGCAAGACATTGCTGAAGGCCATCCTCAATCTAAAGGTGTACCTGCAGCCTATACACATTATATTAGATTTAGATATGTTAATTTCCTGCTGGCTGGAATTCACGTAATTGACTAGAATGTTTAGGGATCTTTGTAGCCCGACCTTAGTACAGCTAAGCAGCACAAGGTCGTCCGCATATAGTCAGTGAAATCCCTCCCAGACAAGGGGGTGACCATTACCGGTGTCCAAAGCTGTGGTCAGATCAGTCATAAATAAGTTGAACAGGTGCGTGGTGAGCACACAGCCGTGTTTCAGACCAAGGATTGTGGGGATTTTCTGTGAGAGCCTCGTGCCATCTCCGATCTTTATGCATACACATTTATCTGGGTATAAAGCAATTATTGCATTGAGAAGGGGTGGCGGAAAACCCCATATCTCCAGCTTAATCCAGAGAAGGTGCCCATTCCCTCGATCAAAGGTGGCCTTAAAGCTGATAAAGCTGAGATGTAGTTTCCTGTGCTGACGTCGAACTATCCCCTGCTTTCCTAAAACTGTTTGGTTAATTGGAACAATTTTATGTTTTTCTGACCATGTTGTTAATTCAGCAAGAAGGCATTGTTTTTTGCCTCGACGGCAATAGTGGTGATTAGCCTGTAGTTGCCCGGATTGTCTCTGTTGCCTCCCTTGAGGATTGGATTGATTATAGAGTCTTGCTAGCTCTCAGGGATGCCTCCTCCTAGACTTGCTTCCTGGTATAAGGAAATTAGCACTTCTGACCAGAAGACAGCATCTTCCCTAAAAATGGCTTGTGGGAGGCCATTTGGCCAGAGGGGGGACTCCTTCCCGACGGGCCTTAAGGAGTGCCTTAAGGAATGCTCAGTATGTCCGGTCAGTAGACAGAGTGAGTTTGATTGTCTCCCCATCGTCCGGTGGAGGGTATTTCCCCTTATGGGTGTTTCCACAGAGGTGGCACTGCGCTGTGAAAACTATCTTTAGATAATTAACCCAATTCCTTTCAGGGATGTTTGAGTTATTAATTGGGTTCCCTCTGGTGTTTAGATTGTTGAGGATGCCTCTGAATTCCCTTTTCTTTGTGTATTTGTCTTTTGCACTCTTTGTTTGAATTCTTCATTTGTTCCCAGAGTAGCTGATTGCTTGGGCAAGCCTTCAAGCGTCTCACCAGCTTCCTTTGGGCTTTTTAAGAAGTTGGACTTGTTTTAGTGGGCAGGCCGGGGTGGTTCGCTGAGTTAGCCGTTGAGGATACTGGTCCAGTATTTTTACTCTGAAGTCTTCCCAGGCATCCATTATAAGTCCATGATTTTTAAGGCTCTCCAGCATCAGCAGCTTAAAAGTTAAAGAGAAAGCTCCTATTGTGTCAGATGACCAACGCAGTATCTTCAGGCTCGTAGACTCTATTGAGCCAACGTGTGCCGGAGTGGTTTTGGGCACAGGCAAGCATGACGGGTAGCATGACTAGGGTGTAATCTAAAATGGACCATGAATGAGGGCCGTGGACGGTGTGGCTAGGCAGGGAGTTACCTGGGAACTTTCCATTTAATACCCGTAATTTGAGGTATTCCAATGACGTCACCAACTGTACTTCCTGATGATCGTGATGAGTGTAATTGGATGACACCTGTGCTGTGACATTCTAGTAGAAGTTGTCAGCACTTAGTATTTCATATTCCACTTGAGTGTTAATTAAGTTTGAGTGGAAGTCTCCTGTCAGAATTCTGTTAGCATTTGTATTGTGACCCATTTGTGGGAAAAGCCAGGATATATGTAGGCTAGACCCCCCCACTTGGCCTTCCGTGCTGCTTATGTTTAACTGCATTTACATGAAAGGACGTGAAACCCGACAGCGGAATACCCTGTTGTGACTAAGTTTCCTGCAGTGCGATTATATCCAGGTTATGTCAGGCTTTAGGTGGGAAACCTGTTTCCAGCAATTATTGGGCACCTCCTATGTACCAGGATAAGAGCCTTAGATGTTTCTGAGCAGGATGTGCCTGTGAGGATTGTGGTTCTCATGCGAGACACAGAGTGTTAAGGGCCACCAAGAGCCACTCCCATTTGGCATTGGCAATTAATGTTTGGATTTAGGTTGGATACTGTTTGAAATTGGGTTGGCCAGGGTATGCAGCTCAGCCAGGCAGAACCCACCCACTCTAGTCAGGGCCAGGGAGTTACACGTCCAAGAAAACCCCTGCTCACCCCCTTGGTAGATTGGCATGAGCAGTCAGGCCTAACCCGGAGGCAATGTGTAAAGTATTTGCACAACACACACAACACACATGATGCAATAAATACACCACAAAAGGAACACAACACTAAGGGGGTCATTACAACCCTGGCGTTCCAAGACCACCAGGGCTGTTGTGACGGAAGCACTGCCAACAGGCTGGCGGTGCATTCCGGGTCATTACGACCGCGGCGGAAGCGCCGCGGTCGCACCACCGGGGCCGGCGGTTTTCCGCCACAATGGCCCCGGCGGTTCTTACCCGCCAGGGCAGCACTGCTAGCAGTGCTGCCCTGGGGATTAAGAGTCCTCCTACCGCCAGCATTTTCCTGGTGGTACGGGGAGTCGCGGGGCCCCTGGCATGGGCAGTGCAGGGGCCCCCTGACAGGGCCCCGTGCAGCTTTTCACTGGCTGCTAAGCAGACAGTGAAAAGCGCAACGGGTGCAACTGCACCCTTCGCACGGCCGCAACACCGCCGTCTCCATTTAGAGCCGGCTTCTGTGTTGCGGCCGAGATCCCCGCTGGGCCGGCGGGCGGAAACCAGGTTTCCATCCACCGGCCCAGCGGGGATCTCAAAATGACAGTGGCGGGAGTGCAGCTGCATTGGCTGCTGCCCGGCAGTCAGATCTTGGCGGGCGGCTTCAGCCGCCCGCCAAGGTCATAATGAGGGCCTAAGTTATGTAAAAATAAACTATATTGCACAAAACATAATTAGACCAAACATAACATGTCAGTAATAACATGCTACCTTAGAAGTTGTCAGAACATTATGCAATAGTTGCTCTGCAGAAACCAGCAGTAGTCACATACAACACATAGGTTACTTATTATTCTGCAACATAAGCAGTAGTCAGGAATCACATGAAGCAAGGAATTCACTTGTCATAAAAGTATCATAAATGCCTAAATCCGGGACATCATAAAACCTTATGGCAAGTAATCAACACATAACAGCATGTCCAGCCCCTAACAGGCACATCAGTACGTAGATGGCGCTAAAAGACATAGGCTAACATAATTAATCCACTATGTTCATATTAGGACCATGGACAGTCATATGTTCTGGCAGAGTACCGTTTTTTCTGCTGCCAAGGCACCCCTAGTGCCGTTATGTGGACATGGGGGCTCCCCGGCGCTCACTGCGCAAAACTGGGGCCGTGTGTTGATCCTGGGGGACAGAGACCATACACATCCTCTTGTGTTTATAAGTCGGGCCCTCTACTGGGACCCACGATCCCTCAGGATCCCCTGCTGGGCCACTACGGGCCCTCCAACGAAGGGGGGGAACAAGCAGGATGAAAACCCAACCACGGGGAAAGAGAGAGAGACCTGACGGGGCCGGGTCCTCCGGTGAGGCCTCCTTCCCACTCACGCTCCTCTGAAGATGGGGACCTGGACCCCGCTCTGATCACAACCGCTCCTGAGTGGGTATTTGTGAGCCACTGAGCAACTTGTGAGGTCACCTCAAGTTTTTGAGGAGAGCTTGTGGTTGATGGTGTCATTACCGGTTCCTGATTACTGGCGGGCTGCAGCGATTTTAGGGTATTTGACAGAATGCCTGGAAGAACAACTAATGTGTCGATGATTAGGCCCCAGGCACATTGCTCTTGAATTGGGGTGGGGCCTGCCTGTGATTTCAGTATTAAAGACTTAAGGGTCTCAGTTTTTTGGCTTAGCCCTGCAGTTTGCTCAACCATTAAGTTCATGATATCTATCTGTGTGTCCAGCCTATTCAACTGGAAATGTAAGACTTTAATAGATGATTGCAGGGTTGCGAGTAGGCTGTCCCGCCACAGCGGCACAGTTGGATCTTTCCCTGTAGATTGGTTGTGCTTCTGCAGAGGGGAGGAAGTTTGCTGAAGATTCTGTAGACATGCCTCATTGCTGTCCTGCCTGTATGTGCCCTGCATTGGGTGGAGAACTGTATGGAGCCTTGTATCAGGGGAAGACTGCATGTCCCTAGGGGGGTGTTTCCAGCGTGCAGTCCCCTTTGACAGGTTCTGACGACAGTGAGATCATCTTAATTTTGCATACACTATGAGGTTGAACTGATGGTTTTTGAATAGTGTTGTCTGGTACTGGACTTCCTGAGTGGTCAATATGGATGCAGGCGACCAGTGAGCCACTGCCGTGGCAGCAGCAGTACCACCTAGCGCCTCCTCCTCTTCCTACGTGTGCCTCGCATTGCGTATTGCGTATCTGGAAACACCACATAAAATGGAGACTCTATGAGTAGGTATAGACCAGTAATAGTCAAAGTACGGCCCGGGTACCACAAACAGCCCTTATGACCTTCACATATAGACCACTGATCAACAGCAACATTGGGCTGCTGTTAAATTAACAGAGCAGTGACATAAAAAAGATATTAAATAAACAGGCGAACACGTATTTGAAGGAAAATTTCAGTCAAAGAAAGGAAGTAACTTGGGTGTCATGCATCTCCTAATGTTAGAAACACTTTCAATTGTAAAGACATCTTGCAGCACACATGATAAAGTATCTTCAGTATTCTCACAGGGAATTTCCTTAACATGCACAACTGTTTTACCTCAGTACACCATATTATATCAGTGCATTGCAGAGTAGATTTTTAAAAGGGATAGTTTTCAGACATGAATTTGGTAACATTAAACTTCCCACCGCCCCACCCTGACAACAATGCCAATTTTGAACTAAGACGTAAATCAGTTTTACTGTGCACTCTTGGGTGGCTTCTGTTCCTGTTATACATACATACATAAATAAATAAATAAATAAATAACATCATAGTTTATTAAATAAAACATTGGAGAAAGTTTTGTACATCACAAATTCTGAAGCCATATATTTCAAGGTTCTCTGATATGTAATTATGATGAAAGTGGAAGGAAAGTTAAATAAAACAACTGTCTAGGATCACATCATTTGGTGAAATGAAAAAACTGGCATAAATCACAGATTTTCACGTTTCTTGTTGTGCAGTTCAGCTACTAGATGTCTCACTTCATCTACACCCAGCTTATCACCAATTCCCTCCACTCCCCAAACATAAACAGTCACCCTGCTGGCATCAGTATTGACCTTGGCCACATCACTGACCACACATTTTTGCCCCTGAAGAAATGTTTGTGAGCATCAATGTTATAGACTTTCAACCCAGTTGTGGTGATTCCTCTTTAGATGAGACAATATAGACCAGGAGTCTTGTGAGTTATTAGTAGCTCTTGAGCTACTCATGAGTAGCTTTCCTGCATGTAGCTCAGCATACAAAACTGAAACAATTTATATTTAAAACAAACATGTAAAGTTGCCTGATGTGATCACTATTAAAATGTTAATAATATTCATAACTCTGGATGATTTTCATTAACATAAGTAGCTTTTACAACAAAAAAAGTTTTATACATAAAAGAAGGGTCACCCTTTCATTAGCCAACATTGTATGAGACATATCTGAATATGGAGATGAGTGACAACAGGAATATTAGACACACACCACATACTACTGGCATTTTTTGAAATCCTTAATACATGTACTTACCAGGGTCTACCATCCGCCCAGTGTGTGGGGCCTGACCAGATGTCACACCCATCTGTGGAGCAGAGATCGCTGTGGGTTGTGTTTTTCTGGCCAGCGTCACAGGGCGTAAAATGATATGAGGGTATTTAGTTTACATCAAGTTGACACATGTAATGTACCACATTTCTTAGTTCAGTTCACGTTTGATTTTATGTAAAGTGTCTATGGGTTGTATGATTACAGTGTACTAGATGAGACCCTCATCAGGCCATATTTATGAATGGGTTGATGTGCCCCATGAAGTTGTCTCTCTGCAAGTGGAGGGACCTCTGGTCCAGTGGGAGATCCTACTCAGGTTGTATGGCAATGAAAATGAGAAGTCAACGGACAATACCAATTCACATATTTACTCAATTGCATTTACATGACAACAGTGATGGTTACTAACTCAGGCACATTTTTTTAGTGTCATTTTCCAGTGTAAAATGAAATCACCAATAGTGATGGGCCACTGTTTGTGAATGAGAAATTGGATGTCACTATTTCCATCACAAAGGATTCTAGGACTTGTAGTGCAATAGATAACATGAGACACATAAAAGTCTAACTCACTATGAATATTTGTGCAAGCTTGATCTGACTTCCACACTCACATTGGTAGTGTATCATACACATTTGACATTTTAAGTCATTCTTTTACTCATCACATATTATATGGCACCACATTATGTTTGTCAGTTACAGACAATCCATGCAGCAAGTAGGGGCGCATGGTTACGAGGATGTCCCTCTCAAGTGGTGTCGGTAGCGGGTTGCAGTTGGTCCACCAGGGAGCGCTCTGACCACCTCTATCCTGGTGAACTTCTCCTTCACCCACCTCTTCAGTGTCAGTCTGGATGTCCTCCCCCAATACACTAACTGCAGTTGCCAACTGCTCCCATAGGGCTGCTGTCTGTGTTGAAATAGTGAGGTAGGGTGGAAGGCCATGCAACGTCTTGTAGTTTCTCACTGCAATGGTGACAACCATGTTTGTCTCCTCCTCTGTATAGCCCCTCTTCCTCCTCAAAGGTAGCATGGCAAAAAGTTACAAGGCGCAGAGCAGGCAGACGTAGTGTTGGTGCAGAAATATCAAAGCCTTCATTGTGTGCTGCTTTTATGCGGTTTGTAGTGCAGGGGTTGCAGGTGGTGTTAATTGTCTGCAGGTGTATGAAATTACAATTACCCCTCCCTTAGTGTGGAGTCTCTGTTCCGAGTGCGGAGATTCTGGCCTGAGTGTGGAGACTCCAGCCTGAGTGCGGACTTGAAGATACTACTCCTAACTTACGTTTCTGAATAACAAAAATCTTGAAGTTAGACTTTTGGTCTAAGTTTATCTCTGTGAATTGGGCCCTATATGTAAAAGCAGCTGTGCAACTACATTCAGTGTGTATCACTTTTGCATTCTCTATGTTAAAAGGTTTCTTTCTCCATTTTCGACGAACTTCGAACCTTGCTAGACATTTGAATTTAGCGGTTTATTACTGATTGTTCTATGTACTTTAGCTTCATAAATGTGCATCATCATTTCGTGACTGCATGTCTCTAATGTGCTCAGTGTCATACAAAAGCAATCACCATTGTGTGCGTATACTTCTGTGGCTTTCTAGATGACTGTCAGCTAAAGTGTTGTGTGTTGGTTAAGGCCTCTAACATTTATTCTTAGCATTGCGCTGTAGTGCACCCTCATCTGAACTCATTGTTATATTTTTCTTTTCCTCACAATATTTGCTGACATTGTTGAGCATCTGATCTCCACTCCCCTGCATTGTGTAGAGGCAAGTGTCAAAACTCTCATTTACAGAGATTTTGGCCCTCATTACGACTTAGGCGTTCTTGAAAAAAGACCGCAGAAGCTGTGGGCGTCACAATACTGCCAGTGCTGGCGATATTGGTGGCACCCTATTTTGACATTTCTGCAGGGCCAGCTACAGGAAACAGCATTTCTGTCCGCTGGCCCAGCAGAAAAGTCACATCAACATTGAAGCCGGCTCATAATAGAGCCGGCAGCAATGCTGATGTGCAGCGGGTGCAGCAGCACCCATCTCACATTTTACTGCCCGAAATTCGGGCAGTTAAATGCGCAATGGGTATGTGCCTGGGGGCCCCTGCACTGCCCATGCCAAGTGCACGGGCAGTGCAGGGGCCCCCAGGGGCACCTGAGTCCCCTTTACCGCCAGCCTTTCCATGGCGGTTTTTTCCACCATGGACAGGCTGGCGGTTGGGGACTCATAATCCCCAGGGCGGCACTGCTTGCAGCGCTGTCCTGGGGATTATGACCGCCTGGCGGAAGCCTGGCGATATAGTGGAGGGGCCAGCGGTATGGGAGTGGCTAATGCGCCGCGGTCATAATACACTGGTGGAACACCGCCAGCCTGTTGGCGGTGTTGCCGCCAGTGTTCCACCGGCCGCTAAGGTCGTAATGACCCCCTTTATCTTCATACACTATTGTTAACTTGATTTTCAAATGACCATATTTCCTTCATCTTCATTCTGCAACCAATTGCTTGCTTACTAAAATAAATTTATCTCAAGAAAATTTCACAACTACAACTCAGAGATATTCAACCATCAACCTTTGTTTTAAAAAAAAAACCTGAAACACCTAATTTAGCATGGAATAAATGGCATTGTCCTTAAAAATCTATTCAATAGCAAATGATGGTAGTGGGTACTTGCCTGATAATAGAAAGAAAGCATTAATATTTGTGAGAAATTGGGTTGTCGGTTAGCTGGGTTGTGAGCCCTGGTTCAGCGTTAACCACAGTTCTTGTCAGGGTAAGGCACAGGCAACCTAAAATTAACCTGTGCTTACCCTCTGGTAGCTTGGCACAGAACAGCCAGCTTAATTTGAAGGCAAAGTGTAAGGTGTTTGTGCAACATTGCAAGCAGTGAAACAGTGAAAGCACAACACAAAATGGATCCCACACCAGGTTAGAAATATAGAATTTCATATAATAAATAAAACAAGACCAATACAATTAAAATCTAATAAGTAGAAAGTTAGGTATGAATTCTTGAAGATTATACTGTAAAATAGTGCTCAGAAGCAAGAAGTGCCAACCACATAGTCAATTTTCTACATACAATTGCAGTGATGTGTTGGTTCTGAGATGCAGTGAGGCTGCAATGTGAGTTCTTGATGCACCGATGTTGAGGACCTAGGTGCCGGGGCTTGCGATGCAAAGGCTGGTTTTGAGGATGCGTTGTGCAGTTGAGGCGATGCGTTGGTTCCGATGAGCGCAGAGGCTGAGATGCAGCGTTTCTGCATTGTCGTCGAGCCTGCTGTTGACAGTAATGTGAGGACCTTCACTGGGAAAAGCACTGCAGTGTTGGTTCCAAAGGTGATGCACTGGTTTCAAGATGTGAGGTACAGTGGTGATGCAACTCTGGTTGCACTGGTTCTGACCTATGCTGAAAAGGTGATGTGTCGTTTTTTCTCTGAGCAACAGCAGCAATGCGTCAATATTAATCCCCCAGCAGAGGATGCATCTGTTCTACTGGACAAGGTAAATGAGACCCACTTCATGGTTCCAGGATTAGGGTGGCACTACTTGGTAGGACAGACTCACAGATTACAGAGTCCAGGTGGAGGAGCAGGGTGGTTGTAACTCCGTTATGTCCCTGAGACTTCAGGTCAAGGGATCAGCCAACTAGCCTTTAGAGTGTCTCTGGTTTCTGGGTTGGAGAGATTCAGTTTCAGTCCTACTCACTCCCAGGCAAGAGGGCGGCAGGCACAGGTCAGCACAGTAAAGCAGGAGTCCAGCAGAGTGACAGGCCTTCAGCAGCACAGCAGTCCTTCTTCCTGGCAGAGTATTTACAGGTCCAGAAATGTACTAAAGTGGGGGTGTCATAGGTCTAGTACTTTTACCCAGTTAGGACTTAGAAGTAGGGGAAACTTCAAAGACATGCCTTTGAAGTGCACAGAGTCCCTGCCCTTCTTGCCCAGGCTCCAAACTCACTACAGTGGGTTATGCAGGCCTTTGTGTCTGGATAGGACAGAACCTATTCAGGTGTAATTGAGGCTGTACCAACGTCCTCCCACCCATCATGCCCAGGATGGCCCATCAAGGCCCATCAGGTCACACCTAAGCTCCCATTGTGTGTCGCGGTCTAGGAGGAATACACAAAGCCCTTCTGTCACCACACCACAGACATGTGACCAGAGACTGGCAGTAGGAACCAAATGGCTAAAGTAAGAAAATACCAACTTTTTTAAAATGGCATTTTCAAAATTGCAATTTAAAATCCGGCTTTATCGTACATTGTGATTTTAAATTGTTATGCCAGAAACACCAAACCTGAAAAGTCTATCTCTTCCAGATTGTGAATTACACTTATAAGATGTATTAAGGTAATCCCAATGTGAACCAATAGGAGCGATATGCCTTGCAGTAGTGAAAAACAAATTTAAGAGCTTTTCACCACCAGGATATATAAATCTTAAAAGTACATGTTCAATGTTTTAAATACACTGTACACTTGCCCTTGGGGCTGTCTAAAGCATACCTTAGGGCTGACTTATAAGTATTGAAAAGGAAGGTTTGGGCCTGGCAAATGGCTTACTTTACATGGTCAACATAGCAGTTCAAAACTGCACACACAGGCTCAGCAGCGACAGGCCTGAAAAAGGTTTAAAGGGCTATGTAAGTGGGTGGCACAACCAGGGCTGCAAGCCCACTAGTAGCATTTAATTTACAGGCCCTAGGCACATGTAGTGCACTCCTCTAGGGGCTTATAAGTAAATCAGATATGCTACTCTGCGATATACAAGTTCTACCATGTTTTTTTTTAAGGAGAGAGCACATGTACATTAGCACTGTCTAGCAGGGGTAAAGAGCCAAGGGCTAGATGTATCATTATCCCGGTTTTCATTTCCTAAATAGCGATTTTTAAGAAATCGCTATCTAAGAAATACAAATGGGATGCATGAAAATTGCGATTCGGTAATAGCGATTTCTTAAAAGCCTCAATTGCTATTACCGGATCGCAATTAGGGAATGGGACTGCATTCATACCTATGGGCCTGTCAGCCCATAGGTGCGAATGGTTTTGCATTTACGAATTTGCGAATTACAGTTAGGAATTAGCAAATTAGGTAATGCAAATCCCAGGGTGCTGGGGGCCTGGGGCCACTTTGATACACCCCAAAAAAATATCAGTGGAAATGTGAAGCGCACACATGCCATAGTGGCATGTGAACGCTACATGTCATTTTTAAAAATGCATTTTTAAAATTGCAAATTGTTACGACCAAATTGGATTTGGTGGTAATTGCATTTCCTAAATGCCCAATTCACATTTAGGAAATGTATGATACATGTGCTTTGGAAACTGAAACTAGGAATTCCCTATTTGTGATTTCCTATTTAGAGAATCGCAATTTGAAATTCCCTAAATGGAGTCGCAATTTCAAGGAATCGCTGTTTTGGCGATTCCTTGAAATTGCACTGCGAATGCCTTTGATAAATCTTGAAAAGCATTTTTTGAATTCGCAAAACGTGGAATTTTGTGATTCACACCGTTTGCAAATGCAAAAAGCTTTGATACATCTGGCCCCAAGAGTCCTAAAGCCAACAAAAACAAGTTCAGCTAAAAGAGGAGGAGGAAGGCAAAACAAATCTGTGAATGACCCTGCACAAATGTCCAGTTTCAACAATATTTAGTTCACTGGGCAATGCACGTCTGGATCTTTTAGATAGTTTACCTGAAGAAGAGCCACCAACTAGGCGCATTTTAGCTGGGTATATATACATTGAAGCGGTTAAACACTTACAAAATCATTTTACAGAAGGACGTAGTGTTATCCTGAGCATCACTGTTTTAAAATGAAACAGTTTCCGAAGATCCCATTGAAGAAAATATAAACTCTCTCAGACTTGTTGGCTCACATTGTGAATGCAAAGAATTGATTGACACTTATCTTTGAGACCAATTTATCTTTAGTTGTGTTTTGAACAAAATCCAAGAACATTTATTGGCATTTAGAAATCAAATACGGGGGAACACGTTAGACATTGCCAAGGGCATTGAGTGTTCTACCACTTTTGCTAAAGCTTTAGCTAATGATTCTTCGCATAATATTTGAGCTGTGTGTTCTGGTTCAGAGAAACATATATTGTCCAAGTCCTCACAAAAGAGTGATATGCATGTTCTATATTTGGTCCAGAAAAATCCTATAGCAGTAACTCAGCATTCCTAGCTGTTGGCAAATGTTGAGGATTAGGATATCTGGGAATTTCCCAAGTGTGTGCAAACGTGTTAGGAGCACCAGAGCAGTGAAAGTGAATTGCTTTGAAAAGCTTCAACTTGATGTGGAAAATACTCTTTTGTTCAATTTTGCCAGAGTGGGATCAAGTTATCAGTTCACAAAAAAATATATCACTCATCATGCAGAAAGCCCCACATTTCTTCTTCTCAGGCCTTTAACGTTGGCTGAGATTAATCAGGAGCTGTAAATTACATTAATCAATATCATTTACTACTTCTCAATAGTCAATAATGAGAGTTTGGTATAAATTAAAGGGTTTAATTGCTCAAATCTTTTCGTAAATCGTCTTTCTTAAAATCATATAAATTTGTCAATCTTAGTCATTGGTTTTGTCAGTAATCAAATAAGTAATCAATAAATCATAATAAATGCATTAAGCATGTTTCATAAAGGAATGAATCCCTTTTCTAGGAATGGGAATAAAAAATGTGTCAGTTCTATAACCCATAAAGGTTTCTCATTCACGAAAAACCATAAGCTTAAAGCTTCGGCCTTAAAGCCAGCTTAAAATCAATCAAAGCAAAACATTTCATGAAGAGAGGTTCAATAAACTCAGTACGGTCTCAAGTGCAGACATAAAGTCTGAATAGCAAGTGGACAAGGGAGAAATGCTAGGCAAAAAGGAACCAACCTACTCTAGGAAAATGCACTATTCTAGCCAATATATATTTTTAATGTTGCTCTTTCTTTAGTCAGCCAATAAGCATTCGATGCTGTCATGGAAACAGGATTGCTCCTCTTCTTCTCATAGGAACACAATAGCTTTAGATGGCAACTCTCAACACTGCAATCATGTCTTATCAAATAACTGTTTAGTCAAGTTTTCACACTATTCATTCTCCTGTTCAAAACTGCATTTGCATGTTTGAACTTTCATATCTATCTTTGTAAATAACAAATCTATTCTTTAGTTAACAGTGGTCTTTGTGTGAGTAGAGACATTTACAGAATCAAAAGAAATATTTTATGCAACTTTTATTCATTATGAAAGACATGTTCATGGAAATGCCAAGAAAATAAACATTGTGTGCTATTCCATCATTCTTTAGTCATGTCAGTTTGTCAAATAACATTGCTTTAACTGTTCAGGCCTAGCACAAGTACATATGGTTGCCTACTACAATTCTTTTTAATTTAAACTTATTTATGTTTCATTAAAGCCTACATGTAAAATCAGCGCATTATTATACAGCTGCATTATTTTTCTCGACATTGTAAAATTCTGCCACACTGTTGAGAGTGATGTGAATGACTGTCTTGTAAATTTTAAAGAACTGTTAAGAGTGGAACGTATTGGTGAAGTATAGATTAATGTTTTGGCTCACTCTAGATCACATATTACTATCACTGCTGATGTTTCTTAGGAACACATAATTGTACAAATCTTTAGGTAAGAAAGTAACTAAAACAGATATCAATCCAAAGGATTTTGGTGAACATGATATTGCTCTGATTGGATATTTCTGAGACTTGGTTCAAGGGATGCAGTTCATAACCAAGGTGCATGCTGCTGAGAAAGGCAAATATTGTCATCCCCTGCCACATCTTCGTGAAATGTTAACTGCATTTGGAGAATCATCTTACTTTTCCTTGGTTGATTTCAAATCTGCCTCATATCACATCATCTATAAGTTCTAGATATTTGATTGCCTTTGTAATGCCCTTCGGTGCCTTTAAATACCTGAGACTTCCCTTTTGGCTTGCCTCACCAGCCAGTGTATGCTGGAAACCTATGGATGTGTTGTTTAAAGACATGAAAGACATGTAGGCGTTCCAGGACGACATCTTAATTTTTGCAAAAAGTATTGAGGAACACAATCAGATTGTGATAAAACTTTTATAAATTATAAATGAAAAAGCTATGACTGTTGGCTCTGAAAATGTTTTGTTTCCACAACACAAAGTAAGCTACCCAGTATATAGCATATTTCTTGAAGGCATTGTTGGACTTGGTCTTCTCTGAGGGTCATTCCAAAATATTTTGACTTTACCCTCATTTTTGTTGGCTCTATGACTGTGCACTTTACGACTGCTAACCTGTGCTAAAGTGCTTGTACTCACTCCCTTAAACATGATAAAATTGGCTTACACCTGATAGCCATAGTTAATTACCGATAAGTCCCTTGTAGAGTGGTATACCGTGTACCCAAGACCTGTATATTAAATGCAGTGCCACATACTTAAAACATATCCCAGCTCTGCCATTGGAGCCTGAAAGCAGTTTTAAATTACCAAAACTTAGCAACATAGCCCCCTTGCCAAGCCTCAAGCCCCTTTTTTATAATATACAAGTCACCCCTACGCTAGGCACTAGGTAGCCCATAGGGCACCGTGCATTGTACTTGAAGGGCTTGAATTGCATGTTTAAGTTTTACATGTACTGGTATTGAAAAACTCCTAAATTTGGCTTTCTACTCCTGTGTGAAGTAACTGTCCCATGGGATAAAATTGGGTTGCCTTGTTATGTTTAATAAATGCTACATTTTGATTGGTTAACATTTCATAGTTGGTGTCAAAGAAATTGTAATTACAAATCTTCTTGAATGGTAAAGTCAGATTTTAAGTTACAATTTTGAAAATGCCACTTTTGGAGAGTTGCCATTTTCCAGCTCTATTTGGTGTCTGTAGCCTATTCCTGGGTTACGTGACTGTGTGCAGTTGTCAGTTGGACTTTATTTATTCCTCCCAGACAGCCATACAATAGAGTTACTGTGTGTGCCTGGATGGGCCATCAACTGGCAGGATGGGGGTGCAGAGCTGGGCACAGTCCCACCTGCAACTGAATAGGTTATGCTCTGCCTTCACATATAGTACTTGTCACCACTGTATTGTTCATGCAGACAGTCAAGAGCCAGGTCAGGGGAAGCAGGAAACTTGAAGAACGTCAAAGGGAATTCTCTACAAAGTTATCCGACTTCAAAGAAGGCACCAGGTATAAAAATTGGGCCCTCAGACCCACTCTTCATTTTAATACTCGACCTTCAGTAGGACTCTCAGAGGAATGCCTGCTGCTGTGGCTTGATTTTTTCCACAAGACTGCTTTTCTGTACCTGGAAGGACTGTTTTTCTGCCTTGATCCTGCCTTGAATACTCAGAGGTCTGCCCTTCTGCTTGAGCCCAGTTCCACTACTTGAGACCAGGATACAAGAGTGACTCCAAAGGCTGGTTAGCTGTCCTCTTTATCAGAGCCTCTGGGACAGAAAAGGCTCAAACCATCTTAAACCCTCACCTGTAACCAGCCTGTGTCAGTCCTAACCCTCCAAATGGTGCCCCTCCACTCCCCAGTCTTGGAATCTTGGTGGTGGTGCTAAGGGGCACAGAGAGCCAAAGCCAAAATTTGGGATTTAGAATCTTTTGGCTGAAAATGTCTCTGTTTACTGAAGGAAGACCAGGACCAACCTGCTTGTCTATCCAACTAAGGTGGATTGCTGGCTGACCTGACTTTGCGGCTGCTTCCTCGACGTTCTTGTCCACAGCAGCAAATCCTGTTCAGCTGTTCTTCACAAAAAAGGGTATCCAGCTTCCTGGAACCCTCATTGCCTAGAGCCTCCAGCTTTGTCAAGCTGGAGATTTTTGACTTCCAAAAAAGGGACTAAGGGGGTCATTGTGAACATGGCAGTCCAGACTGCCATGCCAGCAGTGACAGAAATTACCGCATGGCGGTCTGGACTGCCGTATTACAAACACAGGGAGACCGCCTCAGGCGGCGCTCCGCCCCTGCCAGGCTGCCGCCATCAGGCAGCCTGACGATGGTGGGGTTCTCTATCCGACAGGGCAGCACTGCTTGCTCCGGATAAGGAACCTGTGTTCCTCCAGCCTTTCCCTGGCGGTTTCCCCCACCAGGAAAAAGCTGGTGGAAGGGGTGCTCTGAGGCATGGGCAGTGCGGAGCTTCTTACCTCATCAAAAACATCCTGTTTGTGTATTACATTTTATCCAATTTGGAATCCTATTCCCCTGTTTAAGGTAAAGATTGATATATTTGGGCTTTATGGAAGAATTGGGAAACCGCTACACTTTTGAGTGGAAGTTGTTGTAGCACCTGGTAAAGCAATCCCTGTCTCTAAGGCCCTGTCAAAAAAAAGGGAAGAACTCTAAGATATATTTATCTAGAGCTTAAGTACTCACCTCCAGTTGTAGTTTACTTTTTAAAACAAAGCCCTTTCACCTTTTAAGTGATATCACCACATTAGGAAAATGTCCACCCAGTTGGAAAGGGAATTCATGTCTACTGGAGAATCAACCAGCCTTACTTCCACTATAGTATCTATGAGCTTCATTAAAGAGCATGTGGAACCATGTAACACTCTGCCAGGAATATCAGAGGGATCAATGCTATTGAGGTATTTTTCGCAAATAGACAAAGGGCCTGATTTAGAGTTTGGTGGAGGGGTTACTCCGTCACAACGGTGATGGATATCCCATCTGACAAAATATAAATCCTATGAAATATAATGGGATATTTCGGTGAACGGGGTATGCGTCACTATTGTTACGGAGTAACTCCTCCACTAAACTCTAAATCAGACCCAAAGTTTCTACCCCTTTAGAGTCATTGACTCTAGATAATATGGGTGAGGTTGAGGAGATTCTATATGCAAGCCATTCCATATCTGCTTATCTAGAGACAAACATACTTATCCACATGTTCAGAAGGAAGCAGCTGACCTGGGTTTGGATGATGTAATAAGGAAGGGTTAAACTTGGTTTCTGCTACAACATCTGTGAACCCCTTCTCTACTGAAAAAGGCAGATTGTTGTGTGGAGTGTGTCAAACAATATATTGTTGATGCTGTGCTTCAACCCCCTTCACCATTCCAGGTGTTCCCCCACTCTGTGTTGAGGTGGACGAAAGGCAAGGTTTACACCGGTGAAGCTTCAGCTAGTTTCATTGGTTGAAGTCTTTGTCAAGGTGGCCTATCTACTATAGAGCTGCAAAGTCACATCATAGTAATGGTCACCTGGGCACTGGGCAGGTAAACCAAATAATGACAAAAACAGACAAATGTCCTGTGGGCCAGGGCAATTGTGTTTTCAGTTTTGAAAAACATACTCTCACTTTGGAAGCTTTTATTTTAAAAACAACATTTTTTGCTGTGCAGTCCTGTGCAGTTCTGTGAGACAGGGCCATTGTGTTTTCATTTTTGAAAAACAAACTCTCACCTTGGAAGTTTTATTTTGAAAAAACAAAAACGTTTGCTGTGCAGTCAACAAACAACATGGCAGTCACTCTGGAAAGTGTCTTGCCTTCAGACCACTGCTGCAGTGGTTGTCTGAAGTTAGTGAGAGTAAGTGAAAGCTCCACCAGACTGGCTGGTATTTCTCAGCCAGGGGAGCAGATGCCAGAGCTTATGTTGACTTGATGTGCTGGAAGTATGCCCACCATGGCTCAAAGTTGAATTGTGTAGCTTTCAGGTTTTTTCCAAAGGGACCAAAGCAGGGGAGCTCACCGGTGTCATCATACATATCTTTGGTGTAATCTTCATTATCCCCAAACTCTTGCATTGGAGGCATTACCGATACAAGAACTACCAAACGCTGCTACTAAACATGATCAGGTTGAATCAAAACAGTCTAACTATGAACCTGCAAAGACTAGGTGAGGAATGCTGGCAGAAAACACACACACACACACATATAGGTGAGATAAATGTAGAAATGAGCACAAAGCAGTAGCAACTTGAAAATACTGTATTTTCACCGAACAGCAGATAATGCTAGTATGTTGAGTGAATGTATTGTACAGATGGTAGAAGCAGGACTTTAAGGGGTACGGAAAAACTAGCTGGAGGTCTCCAAATTGGCTGTTGTCTATGTAATTAAGGGCAGGGCTGAAACTTGTAAACGGAAGACTTCCCAGTCCCACAGAGTGCCTCCCGACCTCCTGTATTTTGCTGCTTCTCTGTGCATCCTGAAGTATATATCACAACAACTGATATACACCTAAAACAAGCCAGGACTATTGGCTTTGTCAGTGGTTGGTAACTGTATAGGATAACTGGGTAGTACCATCAATTTAATGTAAATAATATTGAAAATGCTTCAGTTCTGAAATTATGAGACTGTGAATTAAACATAACTGAGATCTGTGGAAGGGTTAGTGGTCTCAATCAGTCCTGTTCTTCCCTTCACACCACATTCCTCTGCAATCTGTGTTAGACATCTCATTTTCCTCTTCACATCTTTCTGAAATCCTCCATCTACACATTTCACACTTTGGGCCTGATTACGACCTTGGTGGAGGGAATTACTCTGTCCCAAACGTGACTAATATCCCTCCCACCGTATTACAAGTTCCATTATATCCTATGGAACTTGTAAAGTAGCGGACGGAATATCCATCATATTTTGGATGGCGTAATCCCCTCCGCCAAGGTTGTAATTAGGCCCCGTTAGACCTGACAGCCTTAGGGTGGTCACCCCTAACTGTTTGCCTGCTTCCCTCCACTTTTTGGACACAGTTTTTGCTTGTTTTAGGACTCTGCACACTTTACCACTGCTAACTAGTGCTGAAGTAGATATGCTCTCACCCTTAAAACATGGTGACATTGGTTAATACCCAATTGACTTACTTAATTTACTTATAAGTCCCTAGTAAAGTGCACTATATGTGCCCAGGGCATGTATTTTAAATGCTACTAGTGGGCCTACAGCACTGATTGTGCCACCCACTTACGTAGCTTCTCAACCTTGTCTCAGGCCTGCAATTGCAAGGCCTGGGTGTGCAGTTTCACTGCCAATTCGACTTGAAATTTAAAAGTACTTGTCAAGCCTAAAACTCCCCTTTTTCTACATTTAAAACACACCTAAGGTAGGCCCTAGGTAACCCATAGGGCAGGGTGCTGTGTAGAAAAAAGGCAGGACATGTACCTATGTAGTATACATATCCTGGTAGTGTAAAACTCCTAAATTCTTTTTCACTGCTGTGAGGCCTGCTCCTTTTATAGGCTAACATTAGGGATGCCATCATATACTGTTTGAGTGGTAGCTTCTCATCTGAAAGGAGTAACAAGGTCATATTTAGTATGGCCTGAATGGTGAAGTTGGATTTAATATTACTACATAAGAAATGCCACTTTTAGAAAGTGAGCATTTCTCTGCACTTAAATCATTCTGTGCCTTGCAGTCCACATCTGGCTAGGTTTAGTTGACAGCTCCCTTGTGCTTTCACTCAGACAAAACCCAAACACAGGATGCTCAGCCACACTTGCATACATCTGCATATTGAATGGGTCTTCCTGGGCTGGGAGGGTGGAGGGCCTGACATTTACATGTCAAAGGACAGTAGCCTGCCCTCACACATAGGACTGCCACACCCCCTACTGGGACCCTGGCAGATATGTTGGACCTGAACGGGGACTTTGTGCAATTCTAAGCCATTTTTTTAAGTCTCCCCCACTTCTAAGGCACATTTGGGTATTTAAGCAAGGTCTCTGACCCTACCAACTCAGACACTTCTGGATGAGATACCAGTGGAGAAAAGACCCTGAACCAGAACCTACAACCTGCCAAGAAGAACTGCCTGGCTGCCCAAAGGACTCATCTGGACTGCTTTTCTGAGAAGGTCTGCTGCCTTGCTGTTGCCCTGCTGCCTTGCTGCTCTCTGGCTGTGCTGAGGAGTGCTCTCTAAGGGCTTGGATAGAGCTTGCCTCCTGTTCCCTGAAGTCTCAGGACCAAAAAGACCTCATTCCTGCAGGAAGAACTCCTTATGTGGCAAAAATCGATGCACAACCTGCAAGAAATGATGCACAGCCTGCATCGCTGTGAGAAAATCACAGTAGCTGAACCGGGACGACACAGCCCCTGTTACTTCATCCTGCAAGCGCCGCATTTCAACATATCATCCCGGGGCATCCAAAAACCCCGCAACCCAAAGAGGACCGAAGTCAGCGCGCTGGAAATCGCTGCAAAGCCTCCCATGCATGAAATAAATGATGCATCGCTGTGTGCAGTTAGAGAAATTGACGCACACCTGCCTGTTTTCCACACATCTCCTCCTCTGCGGTTCCTTGTGGAGATTTTGAACGTAAACCAGGTACTTTGTGCTTGCAAGAGACACTTGTTGCTTTTAAGAGACTAAAGACACTATATATCATTTTTACACTGATATTTCAATATATACTTATTGCATCTTGATCATTTTGACCTGCATTTATCCAGATAAATATTATATATTTTTCTATATACTGTGTGGTGTATTTTTGTGGTGCTCTACTGTGTTGCATGATTTATTGCACACATGCTTTACACATTGCCTTCTACATTAAGCCTGACTACTCAGTGCCAAGCTACCAGAGGGTGGTCACAGGATAATTTGGATTGTGTGTGACTTACCCTGACAAGAGTGAGGGTCCTTGCTTGGCAGGGGGTAACCTAAGTGCCAACCAAAGACCCAATTTCTAACAGGCCCTTAATCTCGTTTTCTCTTCAGCACTATAGTTTACTCTCCCCTGCATGACTTTCTTAATGTGTCCTTCACTTCCCCACTCCAAAACACTCAACAGACCCACTCACCAGTTAACAATGCATTTTCTTTTACTTACACCTTATGAATATTTTGACCACTTCACTATCCATCTCACTCATACAAATTTCCCTAGATTCATAGGGGCATATTTATACTCCGTTTGCGCCGAATTAGCGTCGTTTATTTTCGACGCAAATTCGACGCTAAACTAACGCCAACTAACGCCATATTTATACTATGGCGTTAGACGCTTCGGGCGCCAAAGTGCCCGGAGAGTGCGTCATTTTTTAGCGTGAACCCCTTCCTTGCGTTAATGATATGCAAGGGAGGCGTTCCCGTCTTAAAAAATGACTCCCAGGCCTTTACGTGGTATTTATACTCCCGGGCAAAAATGACGCCCGGGAGTGGGCGTGGCCAAAAACGGCGCTTTTGCGCCGCTTTTTAACGCCTGGGTCAGGCATGGCGTTAAGGGACAAGTGGGCTCAAAATGAGCCCAGAGTGCCCTCCCCTGCCCCCAGGGACCCCCCCTGCCACCCTTGCCCACCCCAGGAGGACACCCAAGGACGGAGGGACCCATCCCATGGACATTAAGGTAAGTTCAGGTAAGTATATATTTTTTTTTTTTTTTGTGGCATAGGGGGGCCTGATTTGTGCCCCCCTACATGCCACTATGCCCAATGACCATGCCCAGTGGACAGAAGTCCCCTGGGCATGGCCATTGGGCAAGGGGGCATGACTCCTATCTTTACAATGATAGGAGTCATGTTGATGGGGGATGGGCGTCGAAAAAACATGGCGCAAGTCGGGTTACGACGATTTTTTTGACGTAACCTGACTTGCCCCATTTTAAGACGCCCATACGCCATTTTCCCCCTACGCCGGCGCTGTCTGGTGTACGTGGTTTTTTTCCACGCACACCAGGAAGCGCCGGTCCGCTTGCGCCGGCTAACGCCATTCCATAAATACGGCGCCCGCATGGCGCTTCAGAATGGCGTTAGACGGCGCAAAATCTTTTGACGCTAAACTGCGTTAGCGCAGTTTAGCGTCAAAAAGTATAAATATGGGCCATAGTTGCAACTGGCATGCACGATCATTGATCTGTGTGCTCTGCAGAGAGACCAAGGATTTGATCATCATGTAGTCTGAAAACCTTTTTGACAGTGAAAGCCACTGCATGTTTTCTTCTTCAACAATGGAGCTCTCATAGCCCATTCTAAACATATGGATATGTCTCAGATCAAAGTATGCACTATAGAAGAGCGGTAAGAATCACAAACGTCTTATTTTCATTTCCAGCTTGCCACATAACAAAGATCTGATTTAATGGCCATCAGCCCATCTTTTGTGCAACAATCCGCTTGATTGGGAGCTTGTTGAAGCCTATCACCTTGATGCCAATGCAATGGAGGTAAACAAAGGACCACAGCATGCTATCTCTTCCCAGGCACGTAAGAGAAACTTTGGATTCAGGTTTTTGACCTTTTTGTACACACTACCCCCATGTAAGAGATGTTCATGCGCTGTAAGAATGCCAGATGTACTCTTTATGTATGAGTAATTACATAAAGAATGATTATAACGGCTCTTACTAATTTATTGTTTATTTATTTATTTTATAGCTCAACTCATCCCGAAGTAGGGTATCTGAGCGCTTAATGTAACACACAGAGAGACAATAAATCATAATAGTGTGTATAACAATGTACAAGAAATTTTACGTAAGACAGTGAGTATTATGAGATATAGCAATCACATATCATCCTTACTTGTAAAGATTGCAAGCTGAGAGTGCATTTTCAGGAGAAACACAAAATCGTGATTTAAAACTTAATGAAGTGATTGGGATTGTCTGTACTAAAAAGACTTTATTATTACCCAAAGTAACTCTTCTATGCCAGTGGTATAATGAAACTTGAGGGGGCACCCACTGCAAAGAACATGCAGGGGCCCCAGCCAGACTCACTGAGGAGCTCTTACGTCAGGGTACTGTGCTGGGGGCCCCTAGAGCTCGCCCCCCCCCTTCGCACCACAGGGGCTGTGAGGCCTTTGTTACACCGTTGTTCTATGCAAACTTAGAATAACAACTGATTGAGAAAACAATCAGGGTCTAAACTGATAACTTGCAGTTTGCATGCAGCTCCTAGATGCCTAATCATAGCTCAATGTTTTATAATAGAGGGATTACAACTTATGAAAGGGAAGTAACAAAATGATCTCTGTGTCAAAAGCAGTAACTCACTTACCTACCTTCAAAAATACAAATTTGAGATCTGCATGTTACACATTGAGCTTTGCAACAGGCACATTAAGACTCAATGGTACGTTACTAGTCAACACTGGACAAAACACAGAACTCTCTTGGAAATACATTAACCATATGTTGCAAAGTTATACAGAGTTAGTGTAATTCCCTGAAAATTGATGGACACAGAAAGATCTCTGCATCAGGTTTAATATCCTTGTAAGATGTTTCAAAATGCAACCTCTTTGTTACCAATTAGGCCAGAACTCATTTATTGTCACACAGTCACAGCTGCTGCTAGGAAGGGGCAGCGGGGAGCAGCGCTCAGAGCTGGGGCGCAGGGGCAGTAAAACAAAAAATCTTATCTGCCTTTATGTGATCCGCCACTCCAACCACCTCTTGTCTCCTAGCCTCAATTAATCATGCCGCTTCTCTCACGCTGTTACACAGCGTGAAAGAAGTGCTGTGATTGGCCTGAGTATCCAAACAAAAAAACTAGCAGGAAGGGATCAATTCAATCATTAATTTAAAAAAATCAGTGGTGAATCCTGACTTTTTAAGGGACTATTTCTTTCCCATGTTTATTTCAATCATTATGAAAAAAAGGTAAAGCAGTGGTTATTCGACAAGCATTTCATTAATTTTGACAAAAAACAAATTGATACAAAAATGTACATCACATTACAGACATTCTAGAAAGAATATATACACATTATATTACAACCATAATAGAAAACAACAATTGCTCAATTAAATAGTGATTGGCCTGAGTAGGCAGAAATGCTGCTCAGGGAGGGAGTGGGGCACTCCACTTGGTCTCCACCAGGCTGTAAAATGCAGCCTGGTGGAGAGTTTCTAGGTGCACATGTCAGCTTGGCGGGCGTCGGCTAGCCGGGCAAACTAACATGTGCAGTTAGAAGTCCTCCTCCCCTTGTCGATGTGAAAGAGACTGGCTCTGTCCCGCACTACGAAAGGGGAAAAATAAAGAGATAACAAAAATACTTTTATTATCCCTATTTTGTTCCTCTTTCATCAGTGGGGTGCCCTTGCTGACATCTGTGTCCTTGTTTCCATTTTCCTTGCAGCAGATTTAATAATCTAAATGTGCAAGTTGACCCTTCCCTTTCCCAAACGTTGACCACTAATTTATGGGTTCTCTGAGTAATTTCTTTCCATTTCCAGCACTGATTAACCAACAAGAAAACCTGGTACCTGATAATATAACATACACCCATATACATACAAAAAGAGCTGATAGCAAAGTCCTTACAAGAAAGGGTATTCTCGGTGACACTGTATGATGATTGGTGCTTTAAACGTTCTAATGGTTATTCACGTCCCTTATGCTGCTGGGGATGGCATTTTTAGTTTTAATATGGCTGCTTTGTTAATTAAAGTAAAGCAAACCTAAGAAACCCCACTGAGAGCCTGTGATTGTGACATAAAATCAATTCTCTCCTCTTAGAAATGAGATTAGTATCAAATAGTAATTGCGGTGCTTAGAGAACTCAGAATGTGTTCTAACCAATAATCAAACTATCACTTACCTATAGATTGCAAATATATTTTATAATCCTTAAGAAAACACCACCTTGTTATTCAGCACCTTTAAGGAATCTCTCCCATTCCCAACCCTAGCATTAATAATGCTAGGATTCACACCTTTCACCATCTAGTTGCACACATATTGTTGCAAGCGGTAGTGATGATTTTTGTAACTATTTTTGTTCATTCTTTTGTAAAATGTCTGATGTCCACTGTGATAGAATCAACAAGCACAACATATGTATTAATTGATGCTTTTGTACATTTATATATTTTTAATGTTTGCTTCAATTCAGAATTAAAGGAACTTGGTCTTCTACTACTTTCTTCTCATGAAGCCCAGAATTTGGGAGTCGGTTTAGACTACCTACTATTATTTTCCTCTGAAATCCACAGATTATCCTTTAGATGTTTTTCTACCTAAAAATACTAAATATGTTAGTTTTTCTTCTCAAAGATCATAACAGGAAAGTGTGGTACAGTCTATTATCTTCTGAAATTCTCTCAAGTCTGGACTCTGCCACTTCTGTGTTTCTTGGTCTTCCTAAATATCTCACTGATTGGTTGCAACTGGTGTAAAGCTCTGCTGCTAGCAGTGCTTAATTTGAGCTGGTGGTTTCCGGCGGGGTCCACAGGCACTTATTTTTGAGGGCCAGCACTCATGGTTTTTGCATCAGCTATTTACTGCAAGCAAAAGAACCATATGGGAAATATGGAGGAAGAGAAAGACGGATAGGAGTCAAAAAGGGAGAAAGCAGAAAGGTGCAAGAGAGAGCTGAAGAGGCAGGGAGCGGCTGTAAATGGATTAAAGAGGCCCGGGATAGCTTTAGGAATACCCTGCCTCAGTATTCAGTGCTCGCACATTTAAATGCAGCAGCCGCATGTTTCGAGGAGAGCTTTGGCACTGCACAATTTTATTTACAAATTAAGCACTGGCTGCTAAGCCCGCAGTGGTTACAGTGTGGCACACGCGCGGGTGGGGGGACGAGGGTAAAGAAATTTTAATTTAAAACAAAAAACAAACAAAAAAAAGTACCTCTGTGTCGCTTCTCGCCACACCGCTCCTCTTCCGTACTGCAGGCAGGCACAGGCTCCCAGCCTGCCCTGCGCCAATCCTGACACTGTAGAGCAGGTCAGCATTGGGTGGGAGTGCTCAGCCAGGGCTCTCCCAGGCAGACTGGGTGCCTGTGCAGGCTCTCTCCCGCCCAGCAAATGTTGTTGCCAGGCTCGAGACAGCCTTCTGCGCATGTATGTTTGGCCGGTCCGCGACAGCCGGCCAAACATACATGAGCAGTGAGGGGAGTGCAAAGTGCACTCCCCTCACTGCTCGTCACCCCATGGCCTGCCCCTTTCACAAGGAAAGGACAATAAACTGCTGCTGGCGGGGTGGGGATGGGCCAGCAAACGGAGGAGCCGCCACTGTGCTAGGCTACATTTACATCTTCCTCGTCCTGTTCAAGGGCCTCCCTCATCTTCACTGGCTTTCTTTCAAGAAGGGCAATATTTTAAACGTAATGTGTTCATGCCATAGAGCTGTGCATTGCAAAGGTCCCAAATTACTTGGCCAGAAGCTATCAGCCAGCTTGAGTTTTCGATCTTCCTTCCAACTGTTGAAACAACAACGCTTAAAATGAAGGCAGATCGTTTTTCTTATCTTGCCCAAAAACATTTGTAATCGTCTCCTCTCCTTTCTGCACTTTGAACCAGATCAGCCTCACTTTCGTAAGCTGCTTGAGTGTTTATTGTCCCCGAGTCCCAGGATGCCCTTTGGGGCATTAGGGTGCCCGATTAATGTGCATGGATGTGATTAGCAGCTGTGTCTGTAAGAAATAGAGGAACTGAATCATATATAATATGTTTTGCTCACTGGGAAAGACATTCACACTATGTATGAATAATAGATACTTGACTATACAAAGTTGACATGAGTTGCATAATGAACGTGAATACAATAAACACACTCCCTCGACCTGCAGAGGCATGAGCATAGTGACTTGCACTACCAGTTCCAACAATCTAAAGGGGTCATTTATGTTTGGGGGGATGGCACACCACACTCTAAGGTCAGAGAAATCCATGGTCTCCGCTCTTTGTGGAGGAGACCTCTGTCGGTTTTAAAGATCACTGTGTGCCTCGCAGATATTTCTTGTACGTTAGTGCAGCCGCCAATATAGCGTTTGCACTGTAGGCAGAGAGCTTTGTCAATCGCCTGCTTTGTTTGGTGCACCAACTCAGCGTAAAAGGGGGATTTTTTATGGAAAAAAAAAAAACACTTCAATGATCCTAAGGCACAGGCCGTTTTGTCCATGCGCGTTCGAGATATTCACTGATTTCCCTGCAAAGCCAGTGCCAGTCTTTTAAATCCGTCACTGGGATTACATGCCCAAGTGGCAGGTCAAAGGTTAATAACAGTGGAGTCAGTGAATCTCTGCCATCAGAAATACTGTAGTTCATTAATAGCAGGACAAAGCTGGTATCACAGTACACAGTGCTGTGCTTTACATTTTGGAAAGGGAATCAACCATTGTATTAAACACACTGAGGCACACAATGGAGACCTCTCAAAGACATCTGAGTTGCAAGCATCGGAGCTGCTGGACTCAATTTATAGTCCAGATGATTACTTTGGACTATAACATTGCCTACTTTGCAGCTATCTTCCACAGGTCACTTTGCCTGGCACTTTATCAGCCCTAAGAAAGTAGGCCTGCTGGGATCTCCCCGGTGCCGTGGTTAGGAGAGAGATTTGGTTGTGGTTGTAGTAGCATCATTCTCCAGAGTCACAGCGTTGCGCAAAGGGTTGAACTGCTGTGACCCACCTCATTACCATCCATGAATCTGGAGAAATCTAGCTCCTTTCATCCTTCTACTTTTTGAAGTATTACTATGGGCATCACGTGCTGGGAAAATGAACTGAGTAATCGCTCTGCAACACTAAGCAAAAATTCTCACATTTGTAGTATCAGGGCACAAGTCAGGGGTACATGGCGTCAGACTGCTATTTTCATGGGGTGGACGCCCCCTCTCCCCTCTCTACCAAGGTTTGGGCCCAAATAAAATATGCTGAACTTGTCCCGTTGTAATTATCCAATACCTGAACACATTAAGCAGGCCCACACCACTGCTTTCCGTTCTCAGGAGCAAGGTGCAGGCAGTGAGGAGGCTTTCTTATTTTAGTTTCCTGCTGGGCCCAAAACTAATGCCAAATTTAAGGAGCCATCTGCCCTGTACTTGTTACAGAATGAGCGTGGCTGGGAGCTATCAGGAGCCTCACGCCTAGATACCAGAGCAATCGAAGGGAAACAAAGGCACAACATTTACAATTATTTAGGTGAAACTATGATTTGAAAGCAAACTTTCAACTTTGTTCAATCCTGTACAAAAGAGCTATGCATGCACTGTACAATGCCAGATATATCAGTCTGTACAAGTATTTCTACAAATAACAATGTAAATAACACCATTTTGTTAATATAATTCTTTTACAGCGCTATTCATCCGATGTAGGGTGCATGAAGTCCAAACTTGCAGATGCTAATCTGACATTAGTGAGCTTTAATCATATGCACACATTATACATTGACAATAAATCATAAATGTGTTTTTTAAATGTACAGGCTGTGTTAGATAAGACAATGAGTTCAGGGCCACTAAAGTCATGAAGCAGGTGCAGACCAAATTATGCAGAAGGGTTGACTAAATTATGCTGCACAGGCCTGAAAAAGGTTTAAAGGGCTATGTAAGTGGGTGGCACAACCAGGGCTGCAAGCCCACTAGTAGCATTTAATTTACAGGCCCTAGGCACATGTAGTGCACTCCTCTAGGGGCTTATAAGTAAATCAGATATGCTACTCTGCGATATACAAGTTCTACCATGTTTTTTTTTAAGGAGAGAGCACATGTACGTTAGCACTGTCTAGCAGGGGTAAAGAGCCAAGGGCTAGATGTATCATTATCCCGGTTTTCATTTCCTAAATAGCGATTTTTAAGAAATCGCTATCTAAGAAATACAAATGGGATGCATGAAAATTGCGATTCGGTAATAGCGATTTCTTAAAAGCCTCAATTGCTATTACCGGATCGCAATTAGGGAATGGGACTGCATTCATACCTATGGGCCTGTCAGCCCATAGGTGCGAATGGTTTTGCATTTACGAATTTGCGAATTACAGTTAGGAATTAGCAAATTAGGTAATGCAAATCCCAGGGTGCTGGGGGCCTGGGGCCACTTTGATACACCCCAAAAAAATATCAGTGGAAATGTGAAGCGCACACATGCCATAGTGGCATGTGAACGCTACATGTCATTTTTAAAAATGCATTTTTAAAATTGCAAATTGTTACGACCAAATTGGATTTGGTGGTAATTGCATTTCCTAAATGCCCAATTCGCATTTAGGAAATGTATGATACATGTGCTTTGGAAACTGAAACTAGGAATTCCCTATTTGTGATTTCCTATTTAGAGAATCGCAATTTGAAATTCCCTAAATGGAGTCGCAATTTCAAGGATTCGCTGTTTTGGCGATTCCTTGAAATTGCACTGCGAATGCCTTTGATAAATCTTGAAAAGCATTTTTTGAATTCGCAAAACGTGGAATTTTGTGATTCACACCGTTTGCAAATGCAAAAAGCTTTGATACATCTGGCCCCAAGAGTCCTAAAGCCAACAAAAACAAGTTCAGCTAAAAGAGGAGGAGGAAGGCAAAACAAATCTGTGAATGACCCTGCACAAATGTCCAGTTTCAACAATATTTAGTTCACTGGGCAATGCACGTCTGGATCTTTTAGATAGTTTACCTGAAGAAGAGCCACCAACTAGGCGCATTTTAGCTGGGTATATATACATTGAAGCGGTTAAACACTTACAAAATCATTTTACAGAAGGACGTAGTGTTATCCTGAGCATCACTGTTTTAAAATGAAACAGTTTCCGAAGATCCCATTGAAGAAAATATAAACTCTCTCAGACTTGTTGGCTCACATTGTGAATGCAAAGAATTGATTGACACTTATCTTTGAGACCAATTTATCTTTAGTTGTGTTTTGAACAAAATCCAAGAACATTTATTGGCATTTAGAAATCAAATACGGGGGAACACGTTAGACATTGCCAAGGGCATTGAGTGTTCTACCACTTTTGCTAAAGCTTTAGCTAATGATTCTTCGCATAATATTTGAGCTGTGTGTTCTGGTTCAGAGAAACATATATTGTCCAAGTCCTCACAAAAGAGTGATATGCATGTTCTATATTTGGTCCAGAAAAATCCTATAGCAGTAACTCAGCATTCCTAGCTGTTGGCAAATGTTGAGGATTAGGATATCTGGGAATTTCCCAAGTGTGTGCAAACGTGTTAGGAGCACCAGAGCAGTGAAAGTGAATTGCTTTGAAAAGCTTCAACTTGATGTGGAAAATACTCTTTTGTTCAATTTTGCCAGAGTGGGATCAAGTTATCAGTTCACAAAAAAATATATCACTCATCATGCAGAAAGCCCCACATTTCTTCTTCTCAGGCCTTTAACGTTGGCTGAGATTAATCAGGAGCTGTAAATTACATTAATCAATATCATTTACTACTTCTCAATAGTCAATAATGAGAGTTTGGTATAAATTAAAGGGTTTAATTGCTCAAATCTTTTCGTAAATCGTCTTTCTTAAAATCATATAAATTTGTCAATCTTAGTCATTGGTTTTGTCAGTAATCAAATAAGTAATCAATAAATCATAATAAATGCATTAAGCATGTTTCATAAAGGAATGAATCCCTTTTCTAGGAATGGGAATAAAAAATGTGTCAGTTCTATAACCCATAAAGGTTTCTCATTCACGAGAAACCATAAGCATAAAGCTTCGGCCTTAAAGCCAGCTTAAAATCAATCAAAGCAAAACATTTCATGAAGAGAGGTTCAATAAACTCAGTACGGTCTCAAGTGCAGACATAAAGTCTGAATAGCAAGTGGACAAGGGCGAAATGCTAGGCAAAAAGGAACCAACCTACTCTAGGAAAATGCACTATTCTAGCCAATATATATTTTTAATGTTGCTCTTTCTTTAGTCAGCCAATAAGCATTCGATGCTGTCATGGAAACAGGATTGGTCCTCTTCTTCTCATAGGAACACAATAGCTTTAGATGGCAACTCTCAACACTGCAATCATGTCTTATCAAATAACTGTTTAGTCTGGTTTTCACACTATTCATTCTCCTGTTCAAAACTGCATTTGCATGTTTGAACTTTCATATCTATCTTTGTAAATAACAAATCTATTCTTTAGTTAACAGTGGTCTTTGTGTGAGTAGAGACATTTACAGAATCAAAAGAAATATTTTATGCAACTTTTATTCATTATGAAAGACATGTTCATGGAAATGCCAAGAAAATAAACATTGTGTGCTATTCCATCATTCTTTAGTCATGTCAGTTTGTCAAATAACATTGCTTTAACTGTTCAGGCCTAGCACAAGTACATATGGTTGCCTACTACAATACTTTTTAATTTAAACTTATTTATGTTTCATTAAAGCCTACATGTAAAATCAGCGCATTATTATACAGCTGCATTATTTTTCTCGACATTGTAAAATTCTGCCACACTGTTGAGAGTGATGTGAATGACTGTCTTGTAAATTTTAAAGAACTGTTAAGAGTGGAACGTATTGGTGAAGTATAGATTAATGTTTTGGCTCACTCTAGATCACATATTACTATCACTGCTGATGTTTCTTAGGAACACATAATTGTACAAATCTTTAGGTAAGAAAGTAACTAAAACAGATATCAATCCAAAGGATTTTGGTGAACATGATATTGCTCTGATTGGATATTTCTGAGACTTGGTTCAAGGGATGCAGTTCATAACCAAGGTGCATGCTGCTGAGAAAGGCAAATATTGTCATCCCCTGCCACATCTTCGTGAAATGTTAACTGCATTTGGAGAATCATCTTACTTTTCCTTGGTTGATTTCAAATCTGCCTCATATCACATCATCTATAAGTTCTAGATATTTGATTGCCTTTGTAATGCCCTTCGGTGCCTTTAAATACCTGAGACTTCCCTTTTGGCTTGCCTCACCAGCCAGTGTATGCTGGAAACCTATGGATGTGTTGTTTAAAGACATGAAAGACATGTAGGCGTTCCAGGACGACATCTTAACTTTTGCAAAACGTATTGAGGAACACAATCAGATTGTGATAAAACTTTTATAAATTATAAATGAAAAAGCTATGACTGTTGGCTCTGAAAATGTTTTGTTTCCACAACACAAAGTAAGCTACCCAGTATATAGCATATTTCTTGAAGGCATTGTTGGACTTGGTCTTCTCTGAGGGTCATTCCAAAATATTTTGACTTTACCCTCATTTTTGTTGGCTCTATGACTCTGTGCACTTTACGACTGCTAACCTGTGCTAAAGTGCTTGTACTCACTCCCTTAAACATGATAAATTTGGCTTACACCTGATTGCCATAGTTAATTACCGATAAGTCCCTTGTAGAGTGGTATACCGTGTACCCAAGACCTGTATATTAAATGCAGTGCCACATACTTAAAACATATCCCAGCTCTGCCATTGGAGCCTGAAAGCAGTTTTAAATTACCAAAACTTAGCAACATAGCCCCCTTGCCAAGCCTCAAGCCCCTTTTTTATAATATACAAGTCACCCCTACGCTAGGCACTAGGTAGCCCATAGGGCACCGTGCATTGTACTTGAAGGGCTTGAATTGCATGTTTAAGTTTTACATGTACTGGTATTGAAAAACTCCTAAATTTGGCTTTCTACTCCTGTGTGAAGTAACTGTCCCATGGGATAAAATTGGGTTGCCTTGTTATGTTTAATAAATGCTACGTTTTGATTGGTTAACATTTCATAGTTGGTGTCAAAGAAATTGTAATTACAAATCTTCTTGAATGGTAAAGTCAGATTTTAAGTTACAATTTTGAAAATGCCACTTTTGGAGAGTTGCCATTTTCCAGCTCTATTTGGTGTCTGTAGCCTATTCCTGGGTTACGTGACTGTGTGCAGTTGTCAGTTGGACTTTATTTATTCCTCCCAGACAGCCATACAATAGAGTTACTGTGTGTGCCTGGATGGGCCATCAACTGGCAGGATGGGGGTGCAGAGCTGGGCACAGTCCCACCTGCAACTGAATAGGTTATGCTCTGCCTTCACATATAGTACTTGTCACCACTGTATTGTTCATGCAGACAGTCAAGAGCCAGGTCAGGGGAAGCAGGAAACTTGAAGAACGTCAAAGGGAATTCTCTACAAAGATATCCGACTTCAAAGAAGGCACCAGGTATAAAAATTGGGCCCTCAGAACCACTCTTCATTTTAATACTGGACCTTCAGTAGGACTCTCAGAGGAATGCCTGCTGCTGTGGCTTGATTTTTTCCACAAGACTGCTTTTCTGTACCTGGAAGGACTGTTTTTCTGCCTTGATCCTGCTTTCAATACTCAGAGGTCTGCCCTTCTGCTTGAGCCCAGGACTACAAGAGTGACTCCAAAGGCTGGTTAGCTGTCCTCTTTATCAGAGCCTCCGGGACAGAAAAGGCTCAAACCATCTTAAACCCTCACCTGTAACCAGCCTGAGTCAGTCCTAACCCTCCAAATGGTGCCCCTCCACTCCCCAGTCTTGGAATCTTGGTGGTGGTGCTAAGGGGCACAGAGAGCCAAAGCCAAAATTTGGGATTTAGAATCTTTTGGCTGAAAATGTCTCTGTTTACTGAAGGAAGACCAGGACCAACCTGCTTGTCTATCCAACCAAGGTGGATTGCTGGCTGACCTGACTTTGCGGCTGCTTCCTCGACGTTCTTGTCCACAGCAGCAAATCCTGTTCAGCTGTCCTTCACAAAAAAGGGTATCCAGCTTCCTGGAACCCTCATTGCCTAGAGCCTCCAGCTTTGTCAAGCTGGAGATTTTTGACTTCCAAAAAAGGGACTAAGGGGGTCATTGTGAACATGGCAGTCCAGACTGCCATGCCAGCAGTGACAGAAATTACCGCATGGCGGTCTGGACTGCCGTATTACAAACACAGGGAGACCGCCTCAGGCGGCGCTCCGCCCCTGCCAGGCTGCCGCCACCAGGCAGCCTGACGATGGTGGGGTTCTCTATCCGACAGGGCAGCACTGCTTGCTCCGGATAAGGAACCTGTGTTCCTCCAGCCTTTCCCTGGCGGTTTCCCCCACCAGGAAAAAGCTGGTGGAAGGGGTGCTCTGAGGCATGGGCAGTGCGGAGCTTCTTACCTCATCAAAAACATCCTGTTTGTGTATTATATTTTATCCAATTTGGAATCCTATTCCCCTGTTTAAGGTAAAGATTGATATATTTGGGCTTTATGGAAGAATTGGGAAACCGCTACACTTTTGAGTGGAAGTTGTTGTAGCACCTGGTAAAGCAATCCCTGTCTCTAAGGCCCTGTCAAAAAAAAGGGAAGAACTCTAAGATATATTTATCTAGAGCTTCAGTACTCACCTCCAGTTGTAGTTTACTTTTTAAAACAAAGCCCTTTCCCCTTTTAAGTGATATCACCACATTAGGTAAATGTCCACCCAGTTGGAAAGGGAATTCATGTCTACTGGAGAATCAACCAGCCTTACTTCCACTATAGTATCTATGAGCTTCATTAAAGAGCATGTGGAACCATGTAACATTCTGCCAGGAATGTCAGAGGGATCAATGCTATTGAGGTATTTTTCGCAAATAGACAAAGGGCCTGATTTAGAGTTTGGTGGAGGGGTTACTCCGTCACAACGGTGATGGATATCCCATCTGACAAAATATAAATCCTATGAAATATAATGAGATATTTCGGTGAACGGGGTATGCGTCACTATTGTTACGGAGTAACTCCTCCACTAAACTCTAAATCAGACCCAAAGTTTCTACCCCTTTAGAGTCATTGACTCTAGATAATATAGGTGAGGTTGAGGAGATTCTATATGCAAGCCATTCCATATCTGCTTATCTAGAGACAAACATACTTATCCACATGTTCAGAAGGAAGCAGCTGACCTGGGTTTGGATGATGTAATAAGGAAGGGTTAAACTTGGTTTCTGCTACAACATCTGTGAACCCCTTCTCTACTGAAAAAGGCAGATTGTTGTGTGGAGTGTGTCAAACAATATATTGTTGATGCTGTGCTTCAACCCCCTTCACCATTCCAGGTGTTCCCCCACTCTGTGTTGAGGTGGACGAAAGGCAAGGTTTACACCGGTGAAGCTTCAGCTAGTTTCATTGGTTGAAGTCTTTGTCAAGGTGGCCTATCTACTATAGAGCTGCAAAGTCACATCATAGTAATGGTCACCAGGGCACTGGGCAGGTAAACCAAATAATGACAAAAACAGACAAATGTCCTGTGGGCCAGGGCAATTGTGTTTTCAGTTTTGAAAAACATACTCTCACTTTGGAAGCTTTTATTTTAAAAACAACATTTTTTGCTGTGCAGTCCTGTGCAGTTCTGTGAGACAGGGCCATTGTGTTTTCATTTTTGAAAAACAAACTCTCACCTTGGAAGTTTTATTTTGAAAAAACAAAAACGTTTGCTGTGCAGTCAACAAACAACATGGCAGTCACTCTGGAAAGTGTCTTGCCTTCAGACCACTACTGCAGTGGTTGTCTGAAGTTAGTGAGAGTAAGTGAAAGCTCCACCAGACTGGCTGGTATTTCTCAGCCAGGGGAGCAGATGCCAGAGCTTATGTTGACTTGATGTGCTGTAAGTATGCCCACCATGGCTCAAAGTTGAATTGTGTAGCTTTCAGGTTTTTTCCAAAGGGACCAAAGCAGGGGAGCTCACCGGTGTCATCATACATATCTTTGGTGTAATCTTCATTATCCCCAAACTCTTGCATTGGAGGCATTACCGATACAAGAACTACCAAACGCTGCTACTAAACATGATCAGGTTGAATCAAAACAGTCTAACTATGAACCTGCAAAGACTAGGTGAGGAATGCTGGCAGAAAACACACACACACACACATATAGGTGAGATAAATGTAGAAATGAGCACAAAGCAGTAGCAACTTGAAAATACTGTATTTTCACCGAACAGCAGATAATGCTAGTGTGTTGAGTGAATGTATTGTACAGATGGTAGAAGCAGGACTTTAAGGGGTACGGAAAAACTAGCTGGAGGTCTCCAAATTGGCTGTTGTCTATGTAATTAAGGGCAGGGCTGAAACTTGTAAACGGAAGACTTCCCAGTGCCACAGAGTGCCTCTCGACCTCCTGTATTTTGCTGCTTCTCTGTGCATCCTGAAGTATATATCACAACAACTGATATACACCTAAAACAAGCCAGGACTATTGGCTTTGTCAGTGGTTGGTAACTGTATAGGATAACTGGGTAGTACCATCAATTTAATGTAAATAATATTGAAAATGCTTCAGTTCTGAAATTATGAGACTGTGAATTAAACATAACTGAGATCTGTGGAAGGGTTAGTGGTCTCAATCAGTCCTGTTCTTCCCTTCACACCACATTCCTCTGCAATCTGTGTTAGACATCTCATTTTCCTCTTCACATCTTTCTGAAATCCTCCATCTACACATTTCACACTTTGGGCCTGATTACGACCTTGGTGGAGGGAATTACTCTGTCCCAAACGTGACTAATATCCCTCCCACCGTATTACAAGTTCCATTATATCCTATGGAACTTGTAAAGTAGCGGACGGAATATCCATCATATTTTGGATGGTGTAATCCCCTCCGCCAAGGTTGTAATTAGGCCCCGTTAGACCTGACAGCCTTAGGGTGGTCACCCCTAACTGTTTGCCTGCTTCCCTCCACTTTTTGGACACAGTTTTTGCTTGTTTTAGGACTCTGCACACTTTACCACTGCTAACCAGTGCTGATGTAGATATGCTCTCACCCTTAAAACATGGTGACATTGGTTAATACCCAATTGACTTACTTAATTTACTTATAAGTCCCTAGTAAAGTGCACTATATGTGCCCAGGGCATGTATTTTAAATGCTACTAGTGGGCCTACAGCACTGATTGTGCCACCCACTTACGTAGCTTCTCAACCTTGTCTCAGGCCTGCAATTGCAAGGCCTGGGCGTGCAGTTTCACTGCCAATTCGACTTGAAATTTAAAAGTACTTGTCAAGCCTAAAACTCCCCTTTTTCTACATTTAAAACACACCTAAGGTAGGCCCTAGGTAACCCATAGGGCAGGGTGCTGTGTAGAAAAAAGGCAGGACATGTACCTATGTAGTATACATATCCTGGTAGTGTAAAACTCCTAAATTCTTTTTCACTGCTGTGAGGCCTGCTCCTTTTATAGGCTAACATTAGGGATGCCATCATATACTGTTTGAGTGGTAGCTTCTCATCTGAAAGGAGTAACAAGGTCATATTTAGTATGGCCTGAATGGTGAAGTTGGATTTAATATTACTACTTAAGAAATGCCACTTTTACAGTAGAAAGTGAGCATTTCTCTGCACTTAAATCATTCTGTGCCTTGCAGTCCACATCTGGCTAGGTTTAGTTGACAGCTCCCTTGTGCTTTCACTCAGACAAAGCCCAAACACAGGATGCTCAGCCACACTTGCATACATCTGCATATTGAATGGGTCTTCCTGGGCTGGGAGGGTGGAGGGCCTGACATTTACATGTCAAAGGACAGTAGCCTGCCCTCACACATAGGACTGCCACACCCCCTACTGGGACCCTGGCAGATATGTTGGACCTGAACGGGGACTTTGTGCAATTCTAAGCCATTTTTTGAAGTCTCCCCCACTTCTAAGGCACATTTGGGTATTTAAGCAAGGTCTCTGACCCTACCAACTCAGACACTTCTGGATGAGATACCAGTGGAGAAAAGACCCTGAACCAGAACCTACAACCTGCCAAGAAGAACTGCCTGGCTGCCCAAAGGACTCATCTGGACTGCTTTTCTGAGAAGGTCTGCTGCCTTGCTGTTTCCCTGCTGCCTTGCTGCTCTCTGGCTGTGCTGAGGAGTGCTCTCTAAGGGCTTGGATAGAGGTTGCCTCCTGTTCCCTGAAGTCTCAGGACCAAAAAGACCTCATTCCTGCAGGAAGAACTCCTTATGTGGCAAAAATCGATGCACAACCTGCAAGAAATGATGCACAGCCTGCATCGCTGTGAGAAAATCACAGTAGCTGAACCGGGACGACACAGCCCCTGTTACTTCATCCTGCAAGCGCCGCATTTCAACATATCATCCCGGGGCATCCAAAAACCCCGCAACCCAAAGAGGACCGAAGTCAGCGCGCTGGAAATCGCTGCAAAGCCTCCCATGCATGAAATAAATGATGCATCGCTGTGTGCAGTTAGAGAAATTGACGCACACCTGCCTGTTTTCCACGCATCTCCTCCTCTGCGGTTCCTTGTGGAGATTTTGAACGTAAACCAGGTACTTTGTGCTTGCAAGAGACACTTGTTGCTTTTAAGAGACTAAAGACACTATATATCATTTTTACACTGATATTTCAATATATACTTATTGCATCTTGATCATTTTGACCTGGATTTATCCAGATAAATATTATATATTTTTCTATATACTGTGTGGTGTATTTTTGTGGTGCTCTACTGTGTTGCATGATTTATTGCACACATGCTTTACACATTGCCTTCTACATTAAGCCTGACTACTCAGTGCCAAGCTACCAGAGGGTGGTCACAGGATAATTTGGATTGTGTGTGACTTACCCTGACAAGAGTGAGGGTCCTTGCTTGGCAGGGGGTAACCTAAGTGCCAACCAAAGACCCAATTTCTAACAGGCCCTTAATCTCGTTTTCTCTTCAGCACTATAGTTTACTCTCCCCTGCATGACTTTCTTAATGTGTCCTTCACTTCCCCACTCCAAAACACTCAACAGACCCACTCACCAGTTAACAATGCATTTTCTTTTACTTACACCTTATGAATATTTTGACCACTTCACTATCCATCTCACTCATACAAATTTCCCTAGATTCATAGTTGCAACTGGCATGCACGATCATTGATCTGTGTGCTCTGCAGAGAGACCAAGGATTTGATCATCATGTAGTCTGAAAACCTTTTTGACAGTGAAAGCCACTGCATGTTTTCTTCTTCAACAATGGAGCTCTCATAGCCCATTCTAAACATATGGATATGTCTCAGATCAAAGTATGCACTATAGAAGAGCGGTAAGAATCACAAACGTCTTATTTTCATTTCCAGCTTGCCACATAACAAAGATCTGATTTAATGGCCATCAGCCCATCTTTTGTGCAAGAATCCGCTTGATTGGGAGCTTGTTGAAGCCTATCACCTTGATGCCAATGCAATGGAGGTAAACAAAGGACCACAGCATGCTATCTCTTCCCAGGCACGTAAGAGAAACTTTGGATTCAGGTTTTTGACCTTTTTGTACACACTACCCCCATGTAAGAGATGTTCATGCGCTGTAAGAATGCCAGATGTACTCTTTATGTATGAGTAATTACATAAAGAATGATTATAACGGCTCTTACTAATTTATTGTTTATTTATTTATTTTATAGCTCAACTCATCCCGAAGTAGGGTATCTGAGCGCTTAATGTAACACACAGAGAGACAATAAATCATAATAGTGTGTATAACAATGTACAAGAAATTTTACGTAAGACAGTGAGTATTATGAGGTATAGCAATCACATATCATCCTTACTTGTAAAGATTGCAAGCTGAGAGTGCATTTTCAGGAGAAACACAAAATCATGATTTAAAACTTAATGAAGTGATTGGGATTGTCTGTACTAAAAAGACTTTATTATTACCCAAAGTAACTCTTCTTTGCCAGTGGTATAATGAAACTTGAGGGGGCACCCACTGCAAAGAACATGCAGGGGCCCCAGCCAGACTCACTGAGGAGCTCTTACGTCAGGGTACTGTGCTGGGGGCCCCTAGAGCTCGCCCCCCCTTCGCACCACAGGGGCTGTGAGGCCTTTGTTACACCGTTGTTCTATGCAAACTTAGAATAACAACTGATTGAGAAAACAATCAGGGTCTAAACTGATAACTTGCAGTTTGCATGCAGCTCCTAGATGCCTAATCATAGCTCAATGTTTTATAATAGAGGGATTACAACGTATGAAAGGGAAGTAACAAAATGATCTCTGTGTCAAAAGCAGTAACTCACTTACCTACCTTCAAAAATACAAATTTGAGATCTGCATGTTACACATTGAGCTTTGCAACAGGCACATTAAGACTCAATGGTACGTTACTAGTCAACACTGGACAAAACACAGAACTCTCTTGGAAATACATTAACCATCTGTTGCAAAGTTATACAGAGTTAGTGTAATTCCCTGAAAATTGATGGACACAGAAAGATCTCTGCATCAGGTTTAATATCCTTGTAAGATGTTTCAAAATGCAACCTCTTTGTTACCAATTAGGCCAGAACTCATTTATTGTCACACAGTCACAGCTGCTGCTAGGAAGGGGCAGCGGGGAGCAGCGCTCAGAGCTGGGGCGCAGGGGCAGTAAAACAAAAAATCTTATCTGCCTTTATGTGATCCGCCACTCCAACCATCTCTTGTCTCCTAGCCTCAATTAATCATGCCGCTTCTCTCACGCTGTTACACAGCGTGAAAGAAGTGCTGTGATTGGCCTGAGTATCCAAACAAAAAAACTAGCAGGAAGGGATCAATTCAATCATTAATTTAAAAAAATCAGTGGCGAATCCTGACTTTTTAAGGGACTATTTCTTTCCCATGTTTATTTCAATCATTATGAAAAAAAGGTAAAGCAGTGGTTATTCGACAAGCATTTCATTAATTTTGACAAAAAACAAATTGATACAAAAATGTACATCACATTACAGACATTCTAGAAAGAATATATACACATTATATTACAACCATAATAGAAAACAACAATTGCTCAATTAAATAGTGATTGGCCTGAGTAGGCAGAAATGCTGCTCAGGGAGGGAGTGGGACACTCCACTTGGTCTCCACCAGGCTGTAAAATGCAGCCTGGTGGAGAGTTTCTAGGTGCACATGTCAGCTTGGCGGGCGTCGGCTAGCCGGGCAAACTAACATGTGCAGTTAGAAGTCCTCCTCCCCTTGTCGATGTGAAGGAGACTGGCTCTGTCCCGCACTACGAAAGGGGAAAAATAAAGAGATAACAAAAATACTTTTATTATCCCTATTTTGTTCCTCTTTCATCAGTGGGATGCCCTTGCTGACATCTGTGTCCTTGTTTCCATTTTCCTTGCAGCAGATTTAATAATCTAAATGTGCAAGTTGACCCTTCCCTTTCCCAAACGTTGACCACTAATTTATGGGTTCTCTGAGTAATTTCTTTCCATTTCCAGCACTGATTAACCAACAAGAAAACCTGGTACCTGATAATATAACATACACCCAAATACATACAAAAAGAGCTGATAGCAAAGTCCTTACAAGAAAGGGTATTCTCGGTGACACTGTATGATGATTGGTGCTTTAAACGTTCTAATGGTTATTCACGTCCCTTATGCTGCTGGGGATGGCATTTTTAGTTTTAATATGGCTGCTTTGTTAATTAAAGTAAAGCAAACCTAAGAAACCCCACTGAGAGCCTGTGATTGTGACATAAAATCAATTCTCTCCTCTTAGAAATGAGATTAGTATCAAATAGTAATTGCGGTGCTTAGAGAACTCAGAATGTGTTCTAACCAATAATCAAACTATCACTTACCTATAGATTGCAAATATATTTAATAATCCTTAAGAAAACACCACCTTGTTATTCAGCACCTTTAAGGAATCTCTCCCATTCCCAACCCTAGCATTAATAATGCTAGGATTCACACCTTTCACCATCTAGTTGCACACATATTGTTGCAAGCGGTAGTTATGATTTTTGTAACTATTTTTGTTCATTCTTTTGTAAAATGGCAGATGTCCACTGTGATAGAATCAACAAGCACAACATATGTATTAATTGATGCTTTTGTACATTTATATATTTTTAATGTTTGCTTCAATTCAGAATTAAAGGAACTTGGTCTTCTACTACTTTCTTCTCATGAAGCCCAGAATTTGGGAGTCGGTTTAGACTACCTACTATTATTTTCCTCTGAAATCCACAGATTATCCTTTAGATGTTTTTCTACCTAAAAATACTAAATATGTTAGTTTTTCTTCTCAAAGATCATAACAGGAAAGTGTGGTACAGTCTATTATCTTCTGAAATTCTCTCAAGTCTGGACTATGCCACTTCTGTGTTTCTTGGTCTTCCTAAATATCTCACTGATTGGTTGCAACTGGTGTAAAGCTCTGCTGCTAGCAGTGCTTAATTTGAGCTGGTGGTTTCCGGCGGGGTCCACAGGCACTTATTTTTGAGGGCCAGCACTTATGGTTTTTGCATCAGCTATTTACTGCAAGCAAAAGAACCATATGGGAAATATGGAGGAAGAGAAAGACGGATAGGAGTCAAAAAGGGAGAAAGCAGAAAGGTGCAAGACAGAGCTGAAGAGGCAGGGAGCGGCTGTAAATGGATTAAAGAGGCCCGGGATAGCTTTAGGATTACCCTGCCTCAGTATTCAGTGCTCGCACATTTAAATGCAGCAGCCGCATGTTTCGAGGAGAGCTTTGGGCACTGCACAATTTTATTTACAAATTAAGCACTGGCTGCTAAGCCCGCAGTGGTTACAGTGTGGCACACGCGGGGGTGGGGGGACGAGGGTAAAGAAATTTTAATTTAAAACAAAAAACAAACAAAAAAAGTACCTCTGTGTCGCTTCTCGCCACACCGCTCCTCTTCCGTACTGCAGGCAGGCACAGGCTCCCAGCCTGCCCTGCGCCAATCCTGACACTGTAGAGCAGGTCAGCATTGGGTGGGAGTGCTCAGCCAGGGCTCTCCCAGGCAGACTGGGAGCCTGTGCAGGCTCTCTCCCGCCCAGCAAATGTTGTTGCCGGGCTCGAGATAGCCTTCTGCGCATGTATGTTTGGCCGGTCCGCGACAGCCGGCCAAACATACATGAGCAGTGAGGGGAGTGCACAGTGCACTCCCCTCACTGCTCGTCACCCCATGGCCTGCCCCTTTCACAAGGAAAGGACAATAAACTGCTGCTGGCGGGGTGGGGATGGGCCAGCAAACGGAGGAGCCGCCACTGTGCTAGGCTACATTTACATCTTCCTCGTCCTGTTCAAGGGCCTCCCTCATCTTCACTGGCTTTCTTTCAAGAAGAGCAATATTTTAAACGTAATGTGTTCATGCCATAGAGCTGTGCATTGCAAAGGTCCCAAATTACTTGGCCAGAAGCTATCAGCCAGCTTGAGTTTTCGATCTTCCTTCCAACTGTTGAAACAACAACGCTTAAAATGAAGGCAGATCGTTTTTCTTATCTTGCCCAAAAACATTTGTAATCGTCTCCTCTCCTTTCTGCACTTTGAACCAGATCAGCCTCACTTTCGTAAGCTGCTTGAGTGTTTATTGTCCCCGAGTCCCAGGATGCCCTTTGGGGCATTAGGGTGCCCGATTAATGTGCATGGATGTGATTAGCAGCTGTTTCTGTAAGAAATAGAGGAACTGAATCATATATAATATGTTTTGCTCACTGGGAAAGACATTCACACTATGTATGAATAATAGATACTTGACTATACAAAGTTGACATGAATTGCATAATGAACGTGAATACAATAAACACACTCCCTCGACCTGCAGAGGCATGAGCATAGTGACTTGCACTACCAGTTCCAACAATCTAAAGGGGTCATTTATGTTTGGGGGGATGGCACACCACACTCTAAGGTCAGAGAAATCCATGGTCTCCGCTCTTTGTGGAGGAGACCTCTGTCGGTTTTAAAGATCACTGTGTGCCTCGCAGATATTTCTTGTACGTTAGTGCAGCCGCCAATATAGCGTTTGCACTGTAGGCAGAGAGCTTTGTCAATCGCCTGCTTTGTTTGGTGCACCAACTCAGCGTAAAAGGGGGATTTTTTATGAAAAAAAAAAAAACACTTCAATGATCCTAAGGCACAGGCCGTTTTGTCCATGCGCGTTCGAGATATTCACTGATTTCCCTGCAAAGCCAGTGCCAGTCTTTTAAATCCGTCACTGGGATTACATGCCCAAGTGGCAGGTCAAAGGTTAATAACAGTGGAGTCAGTGAATCTCTGCCATCAGAAATACTGTAGTTCATTAATAGCAGGACAAAGCTGGTATCACAGTACACAGTGCTGTGCTTTACATTTTGGAAAGGGAATCAACCATTGTATTAAACACACTGAGGCACACAATGGAGACCTCTCAAAGACATCTGAGTTGCAAGCATCGGAGCTGCTGGACTCAATTTATAGTCCAGATGATTACTTTGGACTATAACATTGCCTACTTTGCAGCTATCTTCCACAGGTCACTTTGCCTGGCACTTTATCAGCCCTAAGAAAGTAGGCCTGCTGGGATCTCCCCGGTGCCGTGGTTAGGAGAGAGATTTGGTTGTGGTTGTAGTAGCATCATTCTCCAGAGTCACAGCGTTGCGCAAAGGGTTGAACTGCTGTGACCCAACTCATTACCATCCATGAATCTGGAGAAATCTAGCTCCTTTCATCCTTCTACTTTTTGAAGTATTACTATGGGCATCACGTGCTGGGAAAATGAACTGAGTAATCGCTCTGCAACACTAAGCAAAAATTCTCACATTTGTAGTATCAGGGCACAAGTCAGGGGTACATGGCGTCAGACTGCTATTTTCATGGGGTGGACGCCCCCTCTCCCCTCTCTACCAAGGTTTGGGCCCAAATAAAATATGCTGAACTTGTCCCGTTGTAATTATCCAATACCTGAACACATTAAGCAAGCCCACACCACTGCTTTCCGTTCTCAGGAGCAAGGTGCAGGCAGTGAGGAGGCTTTCTTATTTTAGTTTCCTGCTGGGCCCAAAACTAATGCCAAATTTAAGGAGCCATCTGCCCAGTACTTGTTACAGAATGAGCGTGGCTGGGAGCTATCAGGAGCCTCACGCCTAGATACCAGAGCAATCGAAGGGAAACAAAGGCACAACATTTACAATTATTTAGGTGAAACTATGATTTGAAAGCAAACTTTCAACTTTGTTCAATCCTGTACAAAAGAGCTATGCATGCACTGTACAATGCCAGATATATCAGTCTGTACAAGTATTTCTACAAATAACAATGTAAATAACACAATTTTGTTAATATAATTCTTTTACAGCGCTATTCATCCGATGTAGGGTGCATGAAGTCCAAACTTGCAGATGCTAATCTGACATTAGTGAGCTTTAATCATATGCACACATTATACATTGACAATAAATCATAAATGTGTTTTTTAAATGTACAGGCTGTGTTAGATAAGACAATGAGTTCAGGGCCACTAAAGTTATGAAGCAGGTGCAGACCAAATTATGCAGAAGGGTTGACTAAATTATGCTGCATAATATGCAATGTTAGTATTACCTCATTATTTTTGGAACCTTTAGAAAAGGTAACACTATTTGGGCACAGGTTTCACCTCAGTACCGCCTTGACACCCAAATACAGAAATAAGCAACAGAAAGATGACCAGTCAACCTTTGCAAAGGGCTTTCCACTGTTCAGCAACAGGTGTCACTGCACTTTTAGTAACTTTTTGTCTGTCTGAGCTTAAAACTATTTTATTTTTAGAAATCGGCAGCAGGTTATGCAGCAGATGATGTATTATCTGGCAAATTCATAATTGTGCATTTAACACTGCAGCTGAAAAATCACATGTTTCCTAGAGCCCTGTATGAGGGATAAAAGGTGTAGGAGTCAAAGTGTAGGAGTCACACATCATCCCTCATAGCTCACTGTGCTACATCATAAGGATTAACATTTATGAACTACAAGTAACAAAAGGATCATTGTGTGAAAAGCAGTAACCTACTAACTTATCTATATAACATAAAATACATCTCTGGCATCTGCCTGTTGCACGAGGTGCTTTCCAGGAGGCACATTAACCCTCTAAGTTACTTTCAGCCAAAACTGTAACTAAATAAAATACAAATCTCTCTAGTAAATGCATTACCTTACCCTTATTATTATTATTTTCTGAGATTTACCTGCACACCAAGATTCCAACAGGATGCACCTTAACCCCACATGATATTTTCGAATAGGCTTTGAAAACCAGTTAAGCCAGAACAAATTTACTGTCATGCTTCCCCTGGTTGTCAAATTATTTGTGGCAGTGTTTTATTTTTTTTTAAATACATATATAAGTTGTCTGCCAGATCCATGACTCTGTCCCTTGTGTCTCCACTCTCTCTTTATTGCCACAGCTTGACCTCCAATTTATGGGTTCCCCGGGTAAAGTTTTTCCAATTCCAGTACTAGTGTAAAGATCACACACAGGTCAGTAGTAAAGCCTGTTAAACTGTTTCAAGCCTGCCTCGCATCCACTCAGTGATTTCTCCAAGCATGCTCAGTGCCAGAAGCCTGGAAGGAATCAGCAGGAAGGCCTTAGAAAAATGTCAATCCAGCAATTCTCCCAGAATGCAGAGTGTCAGGAAGGTGGAGGATCAACATTCAATCACTGCACACACAGATGGGTGATCCCACAAATTAATAAGGAAAGCTGAGCCAGAACAGAGCAAGATGTCTGGGTTGGCTGCAAGAGCCCATGCACAAGCTAAGCCCGGGAAATCATACAACACACATTGTATTAGACTATGATAAGGTGCCATCAAAATTCAAAGAAGTGTATTTATTTAACACACAATAATTTTGCCCTAGTCCATCATATTGTATCACTGCATGGAGAAGGATTTATTAAAAGTGATGCTTTTTAAAAATATTCCTGCACATCCCTGCCATGGCTACAATAGCATTAGTAAACTTAATGGTAGGCCAGTTGTCATGTATACCCTAAAAAATGGCCAGATTCTTAATATAAATGGAGCAACATTGTAGTCTATTAAATCAAACAGAGGTGGTTTTTGAACAGTGCAAGTCCTGAACTCTCCCATCTGAAGGTGTTCTCTTATGTGGAGATAACAATAAAGGAGGCTTGGTGAAATAAAATACTTGCCTAGGCTCACATAATAGGCGAGCATGGCAGCCCGATTAATCATTGTACAGTTCAGCCACTAAATTGCTTTTTCTGTCAACTGTTAATGGTTTGTGTTCAATTTGCAGTGCTCAACATTAGAGAATGGTGGCAGGCAGAAGCCACATGAAAGTTCAACTTGTGTTTGGCTTGAGGGCCCAAGAAGACCTCAAGCTGAGCCAGAACTAGCCACCTGGCTCGAGCTTTCAGCAGCTTGCCCACCTTTGGTAAAACACCATTTAAAAAGGTGAGCAGCCAGAATATGCATCTTTTTGTTCCTGAGCCCCTGAACCTGCCTCAGCCCCCGTTCACCTTAACTTCCTTTGAAACTGGAGCATGTGCTGCACATGGACAAACAGAAGAAGAAAGAAGGCAGGTGGAGATTGCTGGTGGAGAGGAATTGACTGTATCCAGGTCTTTATGCCAGTTCTTGGTAACTACTGCTACCCCAGCCAGAATGTATCCTATCCTACTGTAAAATAAATAATGCATCTATATTTGGACTAAATGTTGGTCCTGTGATGCAGCATCTGCTTGGCATATGGCTTGATTCAGAGGAAACTTTTCTGGCTCAGAAGGCAGGGCTAATTGGTACCATTTCAATCATCTGGGTCCCAACCTTGCTTTCAAACACTAGTTTTTTAAGAAATGGTTAGCTGACAAATGAACAGGGAGAGACGCTCAAGTTGAGCCATGAAACTGGCAAGCAACTCAAGCAAAAAAACATGTAAAGTCACTTCACAGTTCAAAAAAATGCATTTTGTTAAAATGCAGAAATGTTTGACCTTTGTATATATGATTGTATCAATGCACTGGCAGACATTTACTAAACGTGATAGCTGGAATTTAGGGGGAATTTAGAAACTTTCATTCCCACTTGTGCCATTACAACAATGCTATTAAAGAACCAAGAGGCAAGTCAATCGTCATGAGCACACTATGGGGTAGATCTTGCAAACATTTTGTGCTGGGTTAGCATCACAAAAGTGAGGCAACCAGCACAAAATGTGTTTACAATTTACTTTCCAGTGCAAAACTTGTTTACCTAAAAGTAACACAAAGCAGGGTGTAGCCCTGTTTTGGGTTACTTAGCTCCAGGGAACCGTTACATGTGTGGCACATGGGCATTCCCATGCAAGCATTGCCTTTTGACACAAACCCTATCTACCAACAATAGTAAACTGGGTTTTTGTCAAAAGTTAACTTCATTTCCATGACTGTTTTGTAAATCTGGGCCTGTATGTGAAATAGATTATTAAAATAAGTTGTGCAGCTATATAGTCTATTAGATCAAACACAGGAGAACGATTTGCCTAAGATGACACAATTTGGTCAAGTGGGAAAGCCAGGATTGATCCCTGGTTTTCTCCTTTCACTTTGTTTAATTCTGCCACTAGGAGGGCATTGCTTTATTTCTACTGTTTTATATCAAATTTAATGCTTTGTCTTTAATTTATTTTGCATGTGGGTAGAGCTTGAGAGGAAAGCAAGCAAGCCATGTGGACCCTATATGTGGCCTGTGTATTACACAGCTTCATATCGGAAAATGCAATGTCAGAATAAAATGTGATCTCATACTCGCTGAATAATAAAAACGCATTGTTTAACTAAAAAGGTTGACCAACTCATTTAGAGTGGCAAAAATGTTTTTCCTATTTCTACTGTTTTATATCAAATTTAATGCTTTGTCTTTAATTTATTTTGCATGTGGGTAGAGCTTGAGAGGAAAGCAAGCAAGCCATGTGGACCCTATATGTGGCCTGTGTATTACACAGCTTCATATCGGAAAATGCAATGTCAGAATAAAATGTGATCTCATACTCGCTGAATAATAAAAACGCATTGTTTAACTAAAAAGGTTGACCAACTCATTTAGAGTGGCAAAAATGTTTTTCCTGTTTTCACGAGAAATGTTTGTTATATAGAAACATGAATGTTCTAAATTGTTGCAATGTTAACTCGAAATGTGTGAGAAAGTGATGTTCCCAGGAACTAACATTGGATATACTGATGGAAGGAACTGAAGCATACAAATTGATTATTGATGAGTCGAACGATGTGCTTAAAGGAGAAGAGCCAATCATCAACGTGTGAAAGACTGTCTAGTTATATCTTAGACTTAGAATATTCATTTTATTGGACTAATGGCTATTGTATGATTCTTTCACCAATGACAACGTGGGACAACTTTAACTTAACCGCACTGCACTTAGAACTTGTGTGGCCACTCTCATGAGCTCTTCCTTTGGGTCACTTCGATACTTTCTGCTGAGAGCTTACTGTACTGTTATTTTTGTGCCCCATGCGTGATGCTTGTGCTTACTCTTGCGCTCAATGCTTAGAGCTCGTTTGCTACCTGCCTGACACATTTTCTTTCTAATGGTTCAGAGAGCTTAGAGTCCCCGATTTTGAACCATTACCCTTTTCATGTCCCAGTGCTGATGCTGACCTAACTGATGTCTGCCTACCGAAGATTAATCAACGGATTGCTGATACATAAAAGGACAGGTGTATCTGCAAATGTGTTTATTGTTGATTTATCTTTTGTTCCTAGATACCAACTGCTGCCTTTTGAGAGAGCCATAGTTAGATGTTTTCCAAATTTATGTTAACTAAATTCTTTTGCATGAAGTCCAAACTTGCAGATGCTAATCTGACATTAGTGAGTTTTCCGGCATTCAACTAAATTGCTGTCTGATGTTACTCAATTGCTAAATTACAATGTATGCTATTACTATTGAGCAATTACTCTTATTGCTGATCTGTAGCTTAGTGTTAGAAGTACTTGTCATTAACGCATTAGCTAAGTTGAGATTCTTTAGAACGTTTTGTCAACCAGTGTTATACTTATATCATGCGGTTTTGAGAGTAATTTACGTGATATTAGCATTGTTAATCTAGGGAAATACATTTTCAATTTGATACTAAAGGTGTGGTTATTCGTGACCTAATGGGTCATGGTGTGCAAAGTTATTGACTCCAAGAATCCTATTGTTTTATTTGGTGATATTCAGGTGATGTACAGATTCAGTGGAGTGAACATCTTAAATGAGTCAAAAGGTCCACCGACCTAAGAACGCGTCCCCTCACAAATCAACTTAAATAAACAGATAAGGTAAGACGCGCTCGCACATATGATTGTGTTAAAGTTTGCCAAGTTGTTACCCTGCCTGGTTGTGCCTAAGTTCACACAGTTTGGTCAAGTGGTAAACCTGGGATTGATCTCAGGTATTCTCATTTCACTATTCAATTCTGCCACTAGATGGGCATCGCTTTATTTCTCCTGTTTTAAATCAAAGTTAATGTTTTGTCTTTAATTCATGGTGCATGTAGTTAGAGCATAAGTAGCAGGCAGATGCCACATGTGAGTCATTTGCCATGGGCTTGTCCTTTACCCTTCCCACCCCTACATACTGCACAGATACTGCAGACTTTGTGATGTACTGCATCATGTACTGCATCATAACATTGTAACACAGGGTAGCTCATCTGTCACTGTGCTCTTAGATCTCGAAGGCTAATGTAATTCAGAGATAGGATATGCATGAGATGGAAGATCATGTGTGCCTATATAGGGCTGGGTCCTTCAGGATGAGGTTACAGTGAATATGGAAGCCCACAGGTCATTGTTACTGTAAACAAATAGGTCCACTCCAGTACACTTTGTTGGCAGTGTAATGTGTATCGGATGTGCAAAATTAGCAAGCGTAGTCTAATGTAGATTCGGATTACTGGCCATAGTTTGTGGTGTTTATCAATGTTCCTACATCTCCACTCTTAGCTACTTTTTCAAAGCAAACTGTCAATATTTCCTTCCGTAGGCCAATATATGCTTGAAAATACTAGTTTAAAGTGGAATTTCATGTGTCCTTTCTTTTGAAATAACTTTATCATCATTTCCTTCTCATCCTTGATCACTGGACAGTTTACACTTATTTTGATGTGAAGCAGATACTGCTTACTGTGAAATGTATTGTCCATTCTTTTTGCGGATATTCTGGTGGTGCTGATTCTAGGCTGAGCTGTCTTTCAGTTGTGCTAGTGAATGTGAAGACAGTTTAGACATAGTAATGCCAACAAAAAGAACTCAAGTGATATAGGCTGCTAAATGTAGAGGTGACAACATTTTGGTGGGGGTGGGAGATGTGCATAAATACATAAATGCAGAGCCCTAAATGTTTTTTAGGGTCCCATTGCTAAATACCAGGTGTTAAACCTATCAGCCATAACGTGGTCTTCCCCTAAACATTTTTTCTTATTCCTCTATATTTTTCTGATCTGGTTTTTGCTGACTTTAGGACTCTGTGCAATTTACCACTGTTAATCAGTGCTAAAGTGCATGTGCTCACTCCTTAAAACATGGTAGGATTGGTTTACACCCAACTGGCATACTTAATTGACTTGTAAGTCCCTACTAAAGTGGTACTACATGTGACCAGGCCTTGTAAATTGAATACTACTAGAAGGCATGGTGCACTGATTGCACCACACAATTAAGTAGCCTTCAAACCTGTCTCAGGTCTGCAATGGGAGCCTGTGTGTTAAGTTTTAAACCACCATTTCAACTTGGTAAAATAAGCCTTTTGCCAGGCGCAAAGTTTTCTTTTTAATTCATATGTCGCTCTTAGACAGCCCACAGGGCTTTTGTATTCAAAAAGTGGGACAATATCCAGATAGTGAAAAACTCTTAAATTTGTTATTCATTATTGCAAGGCTTACCTCTTCCACAGGATAACATTGGAGTTACGTTATTATATTTAATAAGGATAACTTCCAACTGGGAACAGGTAAACAGTTCATGTTTGGTGCCTTTAGAATTGTAATGAGACATCCTCTTTTATGGTAAATTTGGATTTCCAGTTACAATTTTGAAAATGCCACTTTTAGAAAGTAGCCATTTAGTGCCTGAAGCCTGTCTAAGGGTCACATGACTAGCTGGCAGTTGTTCTTTGTGCATTCGTCCTAGACAGCCACAGACAATAGAGAACTTAGGTGTGCCTGAATGGGCAAACACAGGCAAGATGGGGAGGCTGAGCTGGGCATTGCATCACTTACACCTGAATAGGCTGTGTCATGCCTCCATACAAAGGGCTGTTACAAATAAACAGGGTAACCCAATATTCCCTACAGAAATGGGTGTTCTAAACTGTAAAGCATACAATGTTCATGAAGGAATCATTTGCTTACCAATATTTCAGCAATATTAAATACTATAAATGTTGTAATTTACCATAAATCAAATTCCATAAATGAATTAATCTTCAAACAGTGTGTAATTTGTTTCTGGGAAAATGACAAATCTGTATATATTCACTAATAATATATCCATCAATAGAGCACAGCAACAAAGATTTTTTTTGTTTTTATCCAAATGCACTGGTGACCCCGCTAGTCCACAATCCCTTTACATCCAAGGGACAGAAGGAGAGTACGAACCATCCTGACTCTCCAACCACAAAATGTGTCTGTCCTATATGCAGTCTTTCAAACAATCAGAAATCACTCTTATGGGACTCTAGCAGCTCATGTGAAGAATTGCATCATGGAAAGTATAAGGTCGACGTTTCAGTCTCTCAAGGCTCAAACCGTCCGTGAGACCATCCTCAGGACAATGTGTCAAAGTGGATTAAAACACAATAATTGTTGCTTTCAACATCAACTTTCTAGAACTTCCTAAAACAGCACTGCTTAATCCTTTTTGTCCCGCACATTCAACATTAGTCAGTTACTCCAGTTTAAAGAAAGGACGATGTAATTTCACCACAGATATGATATTGATTCGAGCACGGTGGGAGTTTACGTATCTGTGGTGAAATTATATCATCCTTTCTTTATACTGGAGTAACTGACCAGCGTTGAATGTGCTGAACGAAAAGGTTTAAGCAGTGCTGTTCTAGGAAACACAATGGGAGCAAAAGTGTGAAAGGATAGGAGGGAGGAGCTGGATACAGCCTCAACTACACCTGAATAAGCTGTGTCCTGTCCACACACAAACAGCTGCATAACCCCCTGCAAAGCCCCCCTACAGTGAGTCTGGAGCCAGGGGAGGTAAGACAGGGACTCTTTGCTCTTTGCTAGTCTCCCCAATTTCAAAGGCCCAACTGGGTAAAAGTACGGGACCTCTGACACCACCACATCAGTACACTTCTGGACCTGTGAATACTCTGCCAGGAAGAAGGACTGCTGGGCTGCTAAAAGGACTGCCACTCTGCTGGACTGCTGCCCTGAAGAACTGCTGTCCTGCTGTGCTGACCTGCTGCCCTTCTACCCCCTTGCCTGCATGAGAAGGACTGAACTTGCAACCTGTACCCAAAACAACCAGAGTTACTGACCATGCGGGACCTTGAATCACAGCCTCACAGCTCTCTGGAACTGTAGCTACATGGTGTGTCTGTGACCTGGACCTCACATCGACTCGGCTGTGGGACGCATACTTGACGAGAGCCTCGCAGAGCTCCACTACCAGGATTTAAGGTACCCTTGTTCAGTGAACTGCTTCATCAGGGTCGGCTTAAACTTGTAACTCTGTCCCGGTTTGAAGCAACCAGATATCCACATGAGGCACTTTGTGCTCTTTGGCACTATTTTCACTGAAATGTTTAAAAATGCATATCTGCATATCTCCGGTTCTACTGATTGGATTTTTGTCATTTTTCTCTCGATTTATTTATTGCAATGTACTCTAGTTTTCTAATTTGTTGTAGGATCCTTTTTGTGTGGTGTCTTCACATTATTACTGTTTGAAGTGTGGCACATATACTTGCACATTGCCTGTAAGTTAAGCTTGACTGCTCTGAGCCAAGTTATCAGATGATCAAGCAGAGGTTCATTTGGGGTTTTCTTGTGATTTCAACTTGACAAGTATTGTGGTTGCAACTTGACTATGGTTTTACTACCTAGAACAGTAATGGCATTTTTTAATTGACATTTCTACCTTCATCAATGTTTTCCTGTCTCTCTTCCCCTTCTTTCCTTTCTGTATTTCTCTCTTGCTGGTTAATGGTCTCTTGGTGAAAAATGATCCCCAATCTCATAAAATGATTGTGGGTGCCCACCACAGAGGCATTAAGTGTGTATGGCTGGGTAAGAATACTTTATACAGAACAGCGGTCTCACCTCTGGAAAGTAAAAGCAGTAAAGCAAACACAATTACAAGGAAATGTGCTGCACATGGACTGGTACTCCTAGTGGAGCGGGCTGGCTGCAGAGTAAGTTTGTTAAATTCTTGGGTAAAGGAAGTTTAAAAGTCAACATTGTTTTAGACATAGCTTAAAAAGTGTGAGTCTTTTGCCAAATTCAGGATTGCTGGTATATATACTTCTTGTCCATTGGCTTCAAAGTCCACTTCACAATCTCTGTAAGCATGCTTATGGTTTTCAAACATGGCAAGGGTGGCTCACACATCATGTCCTATGCCTTGGCCACTGAGCCCTTTGACAAGTTTAAGTACTGTTTTTTGCAGTTACTTTTGCAGTCCCATGATGTAATTTCTTGTGACGTCATGGATCGTGATGCCACTTACTGTGATGCCACACGTGATCTCCACGAACAGGAATATCACATCATTTGCATGCCATGATGTCACTGGCATACTCCCTATCTTTAGTCCCCCAACTTCTTTTTGTTAGGACTTGTGCCCTGTGCAGCATGTACTACTTTAGCATATCTACAAAACACATCATAACACATTATTACAGAGTTACAATTCTTTGGACTTTGAACATCTTCTGTAAACACAGCACACTGTGATACTCAAAATAACACTGTCTTGTTCCAAAGTGTAAATCAAATGAGAGATTACATTTACAGTACATCCTTCCTCTTCGTGTCGTTTATACAACAATGACTTTCTCTTCTTGTAGACGTATAATTTAGTTTCCGCAGTAAAATTAGATTATTGAGAAATAGTTATTTCATTACAAATGCATGAGGCATGGTCAATTACCAGGCGAACTATCACGCCATCACAAACATCGTGTTAAAAAAAGAATGTTTATGAAGATATATCACCAAAAGGATAATCAACTTTACTTCAAAGAAAATACTGGTACTTTTTGTTCCAGTGACTTAATAGTTTTATGAGACGTCTGTTGAATTAAGCAAATAAGAACTGCCCCTGGCCGGTTATATTTTCTTTGTTCTTTATATTAGTTTTGACAGAAAATGAGCTTGTTTAATAGCTTACTAAAACAATATAAATAGAGAAATGTATGACTTCAAAGAACATAGATTTTTAGAGTGCAGTTATTTTGAATTATTAAATATACACAGAAAAGAAAATACACACTCATAAACTTCAACGACCATGTAAACCTCTGTCGCACACTCACCTGAAGTCAAACTGCGGGCTTAGCTAAAAAATAGATTAACAAAGACAACACATTATGCAGGATGCACTTCCAGATCAGGGTAATTATGCAATGGGATTTCGCACAAGAGTGATTATTTTACAATACTGCCATTCATACTGAAATACAAGTTGACATTATAAAGGTTTGTGCGAAAGGCATATACCTCCCCCGCAACTAAAGACCAGACACGCGGATATGTTTATGTAGTAACTGGTCACTAGAGATTTAAGCGAGCAGTATTTCTGCAAAAAGTGCAGCGGTGTGGCTACTGTTTTCATAGTACAATATAGAGCACACTGGCATGTATTACTATTTTTCCACACAATTTAAAATAAATTAGTCAGGTTAGCATGATGTAAATAAAGGTGCTATTTTCTTTCTTTTTTGATGCTTTTATCCAAATGAGTGTTCTCATTATCACTATTAAATATTCTCAATGAGTTTAAGACAATAGAAATTCCAGCAGTAAATCTGATTAGTGTTACTTTACCCAATAGCATAATCTAACAAGAGAAAGCTGTCAATCACACATTTAGGTGGTCATTACAACCCTGGCGGTCGGTGTTAAAGCGGCGGTAAGACCGCCAACAGGCCGGCGAAAAAAAAAGGGAATTACGACTGTGGCGGAAACCGCCAACAAAGACAGCCACTTCAACACTTCGACTGCCACGGTGGTACAAACAAACAGCATGGTGGTCACCGCCAACAGATAGGCGGAGGACAATGTACCGCCCACAGTATCACAACCTACCAATCCGCCACCTTTTCCGGGGCGGATTCCCCGTGAACAAAAACACAGCAGAAACTGGACTTCGAAGGGAAAACGCTCACCTCTACACACCCCATGAGGAACCAGGACGCCATGGAACCAGAGCTGCACATTCTCCCTGACCTTATCTTCTTGCTCCTCTACCAGGAGCACGAACGCCGGCGGCGAAGACCACGGTGAGTACTGCACCTACGACACAGGGGAGGGGGGAGGGAAAAAACAGACACACACATATGCAACACGCAACACCCCCACCCCCACCCTCACCCACTACAACACACACACTAATACAGCATGACACATTACCGTTACACCCCCAAACCCCCCGGAAGAATGCAAAGACAAAAGCAAATGAGTGTAACCATTGTAATATATTAAAATCCAGTACGCAAAAATATATATACACTATTCACAAATATATACACCAAGAATAGTAGTCCAGGTATTGCTCCATTAAAGTCCGTGGAACACTGGGCCCACACGGCATGGGCGAGGCCCACACTCAATACCCGAACATGACGGAGAGAACACTGCAGGGGCATCAGATAGCAATAAAACAGGCACCTCAGGGGAAAGGGAAAGGGGGGGCACCTCAGCCGGTGGAGGGCATGACGCCAAATCCACAAGGGGGCCCCATGCCCACTGTTCAATCCTGGGGAGTGCAAAGCCACAGTCTCTCAAGTCTCTACAGTGGGTGGGTTGCCCACTGCCATATCCTGGGGAGTGTAAAGCCACAGTCTCTCAAGTCTCTACAGTGGGTGGGCTGCCCATTGTTCAATCCTGGGGAGTGCAAAGCCACAGTCTCTCAAGTGGATAACAGTCTCCACTGGTTCTGGAAGGGGCTTGGTGCCCAGAATGCGTCATCCTGCTAAGGACAGAGGTAGTGGATGTATCGCTCCACTGATTCTGGAGGGGGCTTTGTGCCCAGAGTGCTTCATCCTGCTAAGGACTGTGTGAGTGGATGTATCTCTCCACTGGTTCTGGAGGGGGCTTTGTGCCCAGAGTGCTTCATCCTGCCAAGGACTGTGTGAGTGGATGTATCTCTCCACTGGTTTTGGAGGGGGCTTTGTGCCCAGAGTGCTTCATCCTGCTAAGGACTGTGTGAGTGGATGTATCTTGGGCTTTGTGCCCAGAGTGCTTCATCCTGCCAAGGACTGTGTGAGTGGATTTATTTCTCCACTGGTTCTGGAGGGGGCTTTGTGCCCAGAGTGTTTCATCCTGCTAAGGACAGAGGTAGTGGATGTATCTCTCCACTGGTTCTGGAGGGGGCTTTGTGCCCAGAGTGCCTCATCCTGCTAAGGACTGTGTGAGTGGATGTATTTCTCCACTGGTTCTGGAGGGGGCTTTATGCCTAGGGTGCTTCATCCTGCTAAGGACAGAGGTAGTGGATGTATCTCTCCACTGGTTCTGGAGGGGGCTTTGTGCCCAGAGTGCTTCATCCTGCTAAGGACTGTGTGAGTGGATGTATCTCTCCACTGGTTCTGGAGGGGGCTTTGTGCCCAGAGAGCTTCTTCCTGCTAAGGACAGAGGTAGTGGATGTATCTCTCCACTGGTTCTGGAGGGGGCTTTGTGCCCAGAGTGCTTCATCCTGCTAAGGACTGTGTGAGTGGAAGTATCTCTCCACTGGTTCTGGAGGGGGCTTTGTGCCCAGAGAGCTTCATCCTGCTAAGGACAGAGGTAGTGGATGTATCTCTCCACTGGTTCTGGAGGGGGCTTTGTGCCCAGAGTGTTTCATCCTGCTAAGGACTGTATGAGTGGATGTATCTCTCCACTGGTTCTGGAGGGGGCTTTGTGCCCAGAGTGCTTCATCCTGCTAAGGATAGAAGTAGTGGATGCCTTTCTCCACTGGTTCTGGAGGGGGCTTTGTGCCCAGAGTGCTTCATCCTGCTCGGGGGGGACACAGTAGTGTCAGTGCCCTTGGCGCTCATGGGCCAGCGGTGCTTGTGACGGCGGTGTCCTGCTCAGCGGTGCTTGTGGCGACGGTGTCCTGTTCAGCGGTGCTTGTGGGGGCGGTATCCTGTTCAGCGGTACTTGTGGTGGCGGTGTCCTGTTCAGCGGTGTTTGTTGCAGCGGGGTCCTCGGCAGCGACTCAGCTGCTGGCGGTCCTTTCTAGCCCAGCGGGGCTGGTGCTGGCGGTCCTGTCTGGCCCAGCGGGGCTGGTGCGGGCGGTGCTTTCTGGCCCAGCGGGGCTGGTGTTGGCAGTCCTGTCTGGCCCAGCGGGGCTGGTGCTGGCGGTCCTTTCTGGCCCAGCGGGGCTGATGGCGATGGCCTACTGGGCAGCGGGGCTGATGGCGATGGCCTCCTGGGCAGCGGGGATGATGGCAGTGGCCTCCTGGGCAGCGGGGACGATGGCGTGTGGCCACCGGGGATGATGGCGGTGGCCTCCTGGGCAGCGGGGTTGATGGTGGTGGCTTCCTGGGCAGCAGGGATGATGGCGGTGGCCACCTGGGCAGCGGGGATGATGGCAGTGGCCTCCTTGGCAGCGGGGATGATGGCGGTCTTCTCCGCTGTGCTGCCGTTCCCAGACTTGCTGAGTTTCTTGTGCCCCTTCCCCACCTTGGAAGGTGTCGCAGCTGACTCCACACTCCCACCTGTATCCCTGGGAGAGGCTTTGGTGGCTGGAGTCTTCCCCCTTTACCGCCGGACACTGGCCAACTTTTGATGCTTGACAGGTGGGGGACTGTCCGTGCTGTGGCTCCTTGCCACACTGCCTGCCCTGCTGCCGGGTACACTCCAGAATCCGGTGACTACTGGCACCACTGGTCCCGGAGACGTTGTGGCTGAGGTGCTAGGTTGGGACCTGGAGACTCGGGCCCTAGGAGACTGAAAGGGTGGGGGAGGTGAGGGAAAGAGTTCAAGGGTGGACAGGAAAAGTTTCTTGGGAACACTGGGATGGGTAGCTGGAGGGGGTTTGGGAGTGGAGGAAGAGGTTGTGGTTGTAGGAGGTGTACGTTTGGTGACTTTGGGTGAAGGTGCTTGCGCTGGAGGCTGTCGTGAGGTGGATGGCTGTTGGGTGGGTGTGTGCCTACGTTTGTGTATCTTGGGAGGTGGCGTCACAGACACACTGGGAGAGGACACAGGGGGCGTGTGAATAGTAGTGGGGGTGGTGACTACACGTGAGTGGGGTGTGGTGGTGTGTGTGCTGGTAATAGAAGTAGTGGCTCTAGATGTAGTGCATGCAGGTGTGAGTGGAGATGAGACTGGGAGGGAGGAGGGAGACGAGGAGGAGGGGGACACAGTGGAGGCAGTGGATGTTGGTGTGTCTGCATGTGTGTGATGCTTGCATGAGTGCCTGTGGGATGTGTGGTGCTTATGTTTGCCAGAGCTTCCCTTGTGTGTTGACGTGTGTGCATGCTGGTCTGATGGTGTGCTTGGGATGCTTGGGATAGGCTGAGGTACAGGGGTGTGGGTCTGGGTGGAGCTAGTTGGACGGGGGAGGCTAGACACAGGGACAATAGCTGCCATCAGTGCTGAGGCCAGAGTCTGAAAATATCACTGAAGGGCTGCCTGACCAGAATGAATGCCCTCCAGGAATGCATTTGTTTGTTGCAACTGCCTCTCTACACCCTGGATGGCATTCAAAATGGTAGACTGCCCAACAGTGAGGGACCTGAGGAGGTCAATGGCCTCCTCTCTGAGGGCAGCAGGGGTGACTGGGGCAGGGCCTGAGGTGCCTGTGGCGAAGGTGATGCCCACCGTCCTGGGTGAGAGGGCACGGGGCAAAGGCTGAGGGGCTGCTGGGAGGGCAGTGCTAGTAGGGGGGTGGCGGCTGTACCTGTTGATGCAGGGGGCACAGATGTGGCTGCCACCACAAGGGAGCTCCCATCAGAGGACGAGTCCGTATCACTGGTCTCAGCTCCTGTCCCTGCCGTGGAGCTCCCCTCGCCCTCCGTCCCACTGGTGAATTCCAAGTCTGTTGTCTCGCACTCCAGGGCCATGTGGGATGCAGCTCCCTCCTGCTCCGGTGCCACTGCTCCTCCGCCTGATGATGCTAATGCACACAAGAACAGGGAGACCACAAAAAGGGGGGGGACGACAGAAGAAAAACATGTTGAGTGCATGCATTACCGCTACCGTTGGTGGACACGACAGACACAGAAGCCCCCTCACTACGCCGTGCACTTGGGGTCCACTCTTCAATCCCTGGGACATGGCCTACAAGGCTATGGCCGACATCTGCACACATGGATGTCACAGGAGCCTGACTAGGTATAGTTAGCACTGTACACAGGTGGGGTGGGGTGCCACAGGGTCTGCCAGAAGAAGGGGACGTCACTAGCACACTCGCCCTGGCCTAGGGAAACCCACAGCCCACCTCCCCCACCCAGACACCTCCACTGTGCGCTGAATCAGCTCAATGAGAGTGTACTCACCCCCTTGTGGCTGCTGTGATGCCCTCAAGCGCCCATCCAACTCCGGGTACGCCACCGCCAGGATCCTGAACATCAGGGAGGTCATGGTCACCGCCGGCGTACATCGTCATTGGCTCCTGGGACCCATAGGGTCCAATGTTAACCAATGCAGAATTGTGCTGCGGTCTTCGACCGCCTACTGCGACGGTGTACAACGCCAGCGCAGTTATCTCACATCCCATTGTCCCACTTTACAGGTCAGGCAGCCGCCATTTCAGGGGCCCACATGGATTAAATTTTTAACTGCGTCACACATACCTAGGCTTTGCCTCAACACTCATACAGGCCAAATTTTGGATTATGATTCGTGTTCTGTCGAAGCTGTGGGGAGGTACCTCTGAGTTGGTTGACTCTGTGCTCGCTGTTGTCCTTCATAGGCACCGTCCGCTGGGACATGTGAGGAGATGGCGGCATCCTCCGGTGTACAGACCGCTGGTGGACCTGTCGACAATGGAGGAAAGACATGTGATCATCACCTACAGGCTTGATCGTGCCACAATCCTGGAACTGTGTGCCCAGTTGGAGCCAGCCCTGATGTCAGCTATGCGCCATCCCACAGGAATCCTCCCTCAAGTGCAGGTGCTGTCAGTACTCCATTTCCTTGCAAGTGTGTCATTTCAAACAACAGTGGCCATAGCATCAGGGATGTCCCAGCCTATGTTTTCCAACGTGTTGTCCAAAGTGTTGTCTGCCCTGCTGAAACACATGCGGAGCTACATCGTTTTCCCTCAGGTGGAGGATTTGCCTACAGTGAAAGGTGATTTCTATGCCCTGGGACATATCCCCAACATCATAGGTGCCATTGATGGGGCACATGTGGCCTTGGTACCCCCCGCAGGAGTGAACAGGTGTACAGAAACCGGAAGAGTTTTCATTCGATTAATGTGCAGATGGTGTGTTTGCCCGACCAGTACATCTCCCATGTTAATGCCAAATTCCCTGGCTCAGTGCATGGCGCTTACATTTTGAGGAATAGAAGCATCTCTTATGTGATGGGGCAACTCCAGAGGCACCGTGTGTGGCTATAAGGTGAGCACCTGGAAGCAAGTCAGTGGGAATGGTTGTGTGGGTCTGGGGATATCCCTACAGGTTAGTGTGTGTCTAACAGTTGTCCCTCGCCATTTGCAGGTGACTCTGGTTACCCCAACCTGTCATGGCTACTGACCCCAGTGAGGAATCCCATGACAAGGGCAGAGGAACACTACAATGAGGCCCGTTGGTGAACCCGGAAGATTATAGAGCGGACCTTCGGCCTCCTGAAGGCCAGGTTCAGGTGTCTCCATGCGACAGGTGGATCCCTATTCTACTCACCAAAGAAGGTGTTCCAGATCATCGTGGCCTGCTGCATGCTTCACAACTTAGCTTTACAATGACAGGTGCCTTTTCTGCAGGAGGATGGTCCAGATGGAGGTGTTGTGGCAGCTATGGAGCCTGTGGACAGTGAAGACGAGGAAGCAGAAGAAGAGGACATCGACAACCAGAACTTTGTGATCCTGCAATACTTCCAGTGAGACACAGGTAAGAATACAAACCTGCCTACTACATGTACTTTGACAGTACTACCTCTCTATTGTCTGTCGTTTACACCCAGTGTATGGTCACTGAGTTTTCACTTTCCCTTATGATTTCACAGATGGGGTCCCACTGTGTGACATCTGCTTTGTTTCCTCATGGACTAGAGCTGTGTGACATAGGTATGTTGACATTACAATTGAAAGAGAATTTTGTCACTGTAATTGCTAATACACTATTTCGAAATTACAGACAGACTCCAGATTGTTTTGTGCTTTAAGGGTGTTTATTTAAGTGCTCAATATTGGAGGGTGCTGTAAAATGGTGAGCGGTGATGGTGGGGGAATGTCCATGGCAGATTCCAGTCTATTAGTCTCACAGGTGCATTGCCCCAATGGGCATAGGAAGTGGAGCTGGGGCAGTTTGAGGATGAACAGGGTGACAAGGTGGGATAGAAGGATGACAATCAGGGCGGTCTAATTTCTTGGCTGGGGTCTTGGCATCGTTCTCTGTCTTTGTCCTGGAGCTCAGGGACCGTTTGCGGGGTGGTTCTCCCTCTGCAGGGGGTGGGGTGCTAGTGTGGTGGTCTTGTGGCGGTGACTCCTGTCCACTTGCGCCGGCAGAGGTGGTGGGCAGTTCATTGTCCAGGCTAGTGTCAGGGGCCCCATGTTGTGCCACAGTGTCCCTCCTGGTGTTGAGGACTTCCTTCAGCACCCCTACGATGGTGCCCAGGGTGGAATTGATAGATCTGAGTTCCTCCCTGAAGCCCAAATACTGTTCCTCCTGCAGCCGCTGGGTCTCCTGAAACTTGGCCAGTACCGTTGCCATCGTCTCCTGGGAATGGTGGTATGTTCCCATGAAGTTGGAGAGGGCCTCGTGGAGAGTGGGTTCCCTGCCTGACCTCCCCCTGTCGCACAGCAGCCCTCCCAGTTCCCCTGTGTTCCTGGGCCTCTGTCCCCTGGACCGTGTGCCCACTGCCATTGCCCCCAGGTCCCTGTTGTTGTTGGGGTGGTGGGTTAGCCTGGGTTCCCTGTAGTGGTGGACACATTGCTGATTGACGTGTCCTGGGGACAGAGGTATGGGCCCGCTGGATGGGTGCTGTGCTGGTGTTTCCAGAGGGGGGAAGCTCTGTGGTGGCCTGTGCCAGTGTGAGGGGAACCGACTGTCCCAAGGTCCCAGATGGACCGGGCTGGTCATCTAGATCCAGTTGGACAGAGCTGCTGTCATCACTGTGGCCCTCTTCTGTTGGTGGTGTGGACATGTGCGGACCCTCCTGTCCGGTGACGTTGGGTAGGGGTCCTGCAGGGGTATAAAAGGATGTTTATTGCATCTGTGTGTGCCATGGTGTGCAACGGGTGGGTGACCGTGTACGCCAGTGCTTGCATTCCTGTGTGGGACCTTGTGTGATGGTGGTTTCGGGGGGGGTATGGGTATGTACAGTGGCCATGCTTTGGTGATAGGTGTCCATGCTTTGTTGTTCATGCAGGTCTTGGTGTTGGGATGTGTCATCTGTGATATTGGGACATTTGTGAGGAGTTGGAGTGATGGTGGTGAGGGCGAGGGTGGGGGTATGTGATGGCATGCAGGTAGGATGGGGGATGTAATAGTTAAGATTTGACTTACCAGAGTCCATTCCTCCATCTACTCCTGCGAGGCCCTCAGGATGCAGAATCGCCAAGACCTGCTCCTCCCATGTTGTTAGTTGTGGGGGAGGAAGTGGGGGTCCACAGCAAGTCTGCTGAAACGCAAGGTGGTGTCTTGAGACCACGGAATGCACCTTCCCCCGTAGGTCATTCCACCTCTTCCTGATGTCATCCCTATTTCTTGGGTGCTGTCCCACTGTGTTAACCCTGTCCACTATTCTTCGCCATAGCTCCATCTTCCTCGCTATGGAGGTGTGCTGCACCTGTGATCCAAATAGCTGTGGCTCTACCCGGACGATTTCCTCCACCATGACCCTGAGCTCCTCCTCAGAGAACCTGGGGTTTCTATGCCATGCCATGGGGTGGTGTGGGTGATGTGTGGGGTGGTGTGTGTAGTGATAAGTGGGGTGATATTTAGTGGTGTGTTGTGTGAGGTGCATGGAAGTTATGTGGGTGATGGTATTGTGTGCCTGTGGATGCTTGGTAGTAGTTTGTAGTTTCTCTCTCTGGCCTTCTTTTGGTATTTTGGTGGTAGGGGTTTGTGGGTGATGTGGGTGTGTGTTTTATATTGTCTTGGGTGTGTAGGAGTTGTGAGTGTATGTGTATCAGGTGTGTGTATTTGGATTTGTCCAATGTGGCAGTGTTTTGTAAATGTGTGTGTATTTTGAGCGCTGCGGTGTGTACCGCCAATGGAATACCGCGGTTGAAAGACCGCCGCGTGGATTCGTGAGCCGTGATAGTGTGGGCGTATATCTGTTGGGGTGATGGTGGAGGTTTTGTATTCGCCAGTTTATCACTGACCTTTGGTGTGGCGGAATTGTGTGGGTGTCTGAATTATGGCGGTTTCCGAGCTGTGGGTCGTAATGGGTTGGCGGTCTTCTGCACAGTGGTCAGCAGCTTTTACCACCAGTGTTGTAATGAGGACCTTAATGTTTTAGAAGGTAACACAACACTGGTAGTTCGGGGGTTCTCTGATCCAGCAACAGATCCGATGAGAGTCAGTCGTGCTACTTGTGTTTTGTGTTGTGTTGTGCATCTGTTCCTCTGGCTGTCTTTTAGCAGTTATGTGCTCATAGAGCATGCATCCTATCAATGTGCAAATCCTTATGCCATAGCTTATCATCAGCATTTATGTATTATATGACAGAGGAGTCAAATCGCTTGAACAATCCATCCTCGTTCAATGCATCATGCGGGTCCAAAAAGAAACATGTAAATGGATAAAGCAAAAAAACAAAGCCCAAATGGGCACTCAATCACAAAACCAGTCAAGAGACAAAGAGCTGCAATGCAAGGTCCCTGGTAAATGTCTGTTGTACAATACATGAATTTAACATAAAATTTAGTAAAGTAATAATAAAATGATAGTGATTTGACTTCCCTGACATATAATGCTTAAATGCTGATGATAAGCTATGACATGAGGATTTATGTGTTGATAGGTTGTACATTCCTTAGTAATTTGGGAGGGTTATCTCAGATGTGCATGTGATTAGTTTACGGCGCACAGCATTCATGTACTTGTCTTGTACATCGTATATCCCCAACAAGCTGTAGTCCCATCTGAGAGTGCTATATTTTATAGTTATGAGATGGCTGCCATTATGCCTGTAATACACTGTGAGTCCGTTTTTTTTTTCCTTCCACTAATTTTTTTCGACCATGCCATGAATGCCAAAACGTGTTTTTGTCTGCACTTGCAATAAACCGCAGCTGCCTGTTGCCCTGTTTCTGGTCAATGTACTCTTCCATGGTATTTTTGACACTATGGGCCTTATTATGAGTTGGTCGCCCGCCAAACTCTTCCCGCCATCAGGTCGCCTGTGTGGCCTGAACCCCACCAGCCCTATTCGGAGTTCACCGCAGGGCCAGCGACAGAAACTCTGTTTCCTCCCACCGGCCCTGCGGTGAACAGGGCCTTAACATTGCAGCGGGCTCCAAGTGGAGCCGGCTGCAATGTGGCGGGTACAGTAGCCCTGTCGCGCATTTCACTGCACGTAATTCAGGCAGTGGAATGCGCGATGGGGCTGTGAATGGGGGCCTTTGCACTGCCCATGCCAAGTGCATGGGCAGTGCAGGGGCCCCCAGGGGCCCCGAGTCCCTTATTCTGCCAGCCTTATCATGGCAGTGTAAACCGCTTTGACAGGCTGGTGGATGGGGACTCGTAATCCCCAGGGCAGCGCTGCTTGCAGAGCTGCCCTGGTGGATTACAAGCACCTGGACCGCCAGGCTGCAGGCTTGTGGCAGCCTGGAGGCGTCGACGATTGGACCATGACAGCTCCATCACGGTCATAATGTCGCATCTTGGACCCCGACCATGACCTGGCAGTCTGGTGACCACCAGGGTCATAATGAGACCCTATATTTTAGTTGCTCCCATCATAAGTAAAGGGAAAACAATAGCATGGTAAATAATAATTTTGACACAGTATTTGTGTCTCTTGATATTGTTGACCCCGATTTCTGTGAGACAACTGAGGGCAGGAAGAGGAGAGACTAGAAACCATCTGTCTCTGAACTTTTTCTGGGTTCCAGTACAATACAATGATAGTATCTTTGCGTGCTGTTGATTTAAGCATCTGCTAGACATGAAGCGATGTGTTGCAAACGTCATTGTCCTTGACTCTAGAAATGCAATGCATGTGTGCTTTATACTGTCTACAGCTGCACTATCTGACGCTTACACCAGTAGATTGCTCTTGCATATTTCAGTGGAATAATGCCTGGACACCCAGGTGCATAACATTTAGGCTCGTATTTTTAGTTTTTTAGCGCTGCATTTGCGCCACTTTTTGATGCATAAGTGGTGCAAATTTACAAACTAAAATTGTATCTCGTAAATTTGTGCCGCTTTTGCGTAAAAAAATGACGTAAATGCGGTGCTAAAAAAGTATAAATATGGGCCTTAGTATCTTGTGTACTTTTGAACAACAGGGGATGGTGAAATGAAGTCTGTGAGCATCAAATAGGCACACTAGCTGCGTCATTCCCTCATGGCTTTATGACCCATTCCACGGCACAGGATTTAGACATAACTCCCATAAGATGTTGAAACATTTAGGGTCCGTTGCCCATTGACTTTACTCACAGCTGCTGTGCTCCTCAGTGCTCCAAACACTCCTTTATATTATTAATACTTGACATTTACAATTTTCAGACCTGTGAGGCTTATGAAACGTTTTATGCAGGCAGCTTGAACCAATAGGTGAAATTCTGTCTCAAGCCCGGATTTCAACCATGATGAGTTACCTTATGTTTCGGGATCAGTATGAAATCTAATTTTCAGTGAACTTCACTTTTAAATAAACACTTGATGGAGGGAATAGTTGCATATCAATGAAGCTGACTAATTATAGAACAAATGTACATTTTATGTCCTAGAATTGCTTACTCATAAGGAACTAGTTAATAAGGCAATCCTTCATTCAGAGGCCACTGTGATCTGCCGCTGGAATCTGCCAGGTGCACACAGTTCACTAGGCCAGTCAGGGGATCTATGTTCACCTTTTCCTCGCAATGTCAAGGAAATGTGACCCTGGCTTGGGAAAGTCACATTTGAAACTTTCCTTCTGCTCATTGCTCTGCAGTCCTTTGAAGCCAGGCCTTCGGCCAATGTTGCCCATGGCGAGATTAGGAGTAAATTGAGAGTATAGATACGATCCACATTTGATAGTGCATATGTCTCACTGCGAGACTCTGTTGTGTTCAAGTGACCGCCTCTCACTCACCATTTGTTGGATTGTGTGGCACTCTACAGCCTCGTCATTTGTCAAGGCATGCCTGGCATCATTTCCGTTCTTTTGTGTGGAGCAGGAATCAAGCACTAATTGATTCAACTTAATTAGTGCCCGTCCACTGCTCCTGACATAATCGAGGTACTGTTTTTTTTTTTTTACTTCTAGTGCACTGCAAACAGAAAGCTTGTGACTGGGAAAAACATACCCAGCAGGACAAGCTAAATAGCAGAGTTTTATTTTTAAAGCTAACTTCCTATTATTTTGTCAAGTCCTCTTTTCTCACTTTCCATTCAGGTTTTCCTATGTTTTTTCCTGTGAATGCTGTTCTCAAAAGATGGAAATTAATGTGTTTGAAAAATGCAAAGTGACAGTGTTTCTTTATTATGTGTAATCTCGGAAATAAATGATGCTTTTACACATAATCATGCAGTACACCCCAATCCACCCCACTCAAATCTGGTCCACTACTATCCACCCCAATCCAACCCACTTAACCACAAACCATTCCACCCCACCCCATTCCACTCCAACCCACCCTACTTCAATACTCCCAACCCTCCTATATTTGCCCCACTCCAAGTCACCCCCTCTAATCAAAAACAATCTTCACACTCCGAAACAATCTGCCCCACTCCATTCCAAAACAATCTGCCCCACTGCAATGCAAAAACAATCTGCACCACTTCAGCCTAAAACAATCTGTCCCATTCAAATCCGCCCTACTTTAATCTGCCCCATTCCAATCCAAAACAATCTGCCAGACCCCAATGCACCACACTACAGTCTGCCCCACTCCAATAAAAAAACAGGCCACCCCACTCCAATCTGCCCCACTTAAATCTAAAACAATATGGCACACTCCAATTGAATCCACACACTCCATCCCAATTCACCCCACTCCAATCCACCCTAGTCCCAACCAATCAACCCCACAACAGCCTAATCCATCCCACTCCTATCCACCCTAGTACAATCTACCCCACTCCAAACCAAAACAATCTGCTCACTCCAATCCAAAACAATATGTCACACTCTAGTCTGTCCCAATCCAAAACAATCTGCCCCACTGCAACCTAAAACAATCTGCCCCACTCCAATCCAAAACAATCTGCCCCATTCCAGCCTGCCCCGCTCCAATAAAAAACAGCTGCCCCACTCCAATCCAAAAACAATATGCTTCACCCCAATCCAATCCACCTCACCCCAATGCAATCCACCCCACTAAATCCCAATTTTTCCACTCCAATCCACCCCACTACCATCCAATCAACCCCACACCAACCAAATCCACCCCACTCCAACCAACCCTAATACAATCTGCCCCACTCCAATCCAAAACAATCTGCCCACTCCAATCCAAAACAATCTGCCCCACTCCAATCTGGCCCACTCCAATCTGGCCCATTCCAGTTCAAAACAATCTGCACCTTGCCACTCTAAAACAATCTGCCCCTCTCCAATCCAGAACAACCTTCCCCACTCCAATCCAAAACAATCTGCCCACTCCAACCCAGAACAATCTTCCCCACTTCAATATGCCCCACTTCAATCGAAAACAACCTGATCCACTCCCATCCAATCCACCTCACCTCACCTCATCCCAATCCAACCCACTCCATTCGAATTCACCTCACCGTAATCCAGCCCATTCCAAGCTACCCCACTCAATCCAATCCACCTCACCCCAATCCACTCCAGTCCACCCCGCTCCAGTCAATCCACCATACTCCAATCCAACCCACCCATCTCCAATCAAACCCACCGCAGCCCACTCGAATCCAACCCACCCCACTCCAGTCACGCCACCCACTCCAATCATCCCACCCCAGTCCAATCTAATCCACCCTACTCTAGTAAAACCCACCCCACTCCAATGCACCCCACTCCTATCCACTCCACTCCACTCCACTCCAATCAAGGCCATCACTACCCAGTCTACCTCACTTCAATACAATCCACCCCACTCTATCCAATCTACTTTAATCCACCCCACTCAGTACAGTACAGTCCATATTAATCCACCCTACTCCAGTCGAATCCACCCCACTCAAACCACTTTAATCTACCCCACCCCAATACACCTCCTCCAGTCCTCCCTACCGCAATCCACCCCACACCATTTCAATCCACCCCACCCCACTCCAATCCACCCCATTTTAATCCACCCCAATCCATCACATTCTACCCCAATCCAGCACACTCCATCCCAGTCCAGTCCACGAACTCCAAACCAATCCATCCCGACTAGCCCACTCCAATCCATTCCACTCCAATACATTCCACTCCACTCCTATCCACCCGACCACAATCCACCCCAGTCTAATACAATCCACCCCAGCCTATCCCAGTTCAGTCCTCCCCACTCCAATCCAATCCATCCAACCCACCACACTCCAATCCACCCCACCTCCATGCAATCCACCCCACACCAGCCCTATTACTCCAATCCAAACCACCCACCCAATCCAATCTAATCCAGCCAACTCAAATCCACCCCAGACACATCTACTTCATCCCATTACAATCCACCCCACTCCAATCCAATCCAATCCACCCCACACCAAACCACCCCAGTCCACTCAAGCCCCCTAATCCATTCCACTCCATTCTACTCCAATCAAATTCACCCAACTACCTCAATCCACTCCAACCCACTCCACCTTATTCCATCCCACTTCACTGTACAATACTCTCTGCCACAGAATCCTACTCCCACTACTCAACTCTATGGCACTCTAATCCTCCTACTCCTCTCTACAACATTCAGACAAATCCACTCTATGACACTCTACTTCTCCATACCACTCTGGAACTCCACACACTAACCTTTAGCCTTGGTGAACAGGAGCCACCCTTGTATACAACATGGCAAAACAAAGGCAATAGCTCTTGTATATAGTGAGACCTATTGGCTATGCCAATGCTTGCTGTGGTATGTGGGGAAAATATATCACAGATGTAAACTGTATGCATTTATGCAAAACATTTCTACGCATTTACACCAAACTTACAAAAGTGAAAATATAGCAATTTAAGCATTTGTGTTTCATTTGGAGTGCAGCTGTGAGATTCTCAGCATACTCTACCAGCTCCTGACATCAAAATGCCAGCAGTCTAGGTTACAAAATAGCAGGAGATCACTGATGGATTTCCAGAAATAAGATAATGTAGTTTTCCTTTTTAGCTCTGGCTAATGTCTGTGAAAGACTTGTTGACATTCGTTCTTCACAAAATTACAACATGAAGAAGGACAGAGACAGAGTAGACTTTGGTTCAGACACATTCATCCATTGGAGTTTATCTGTTTTTCGTGTTTGTTTTATTGCTTGGATGGGCTGATCATCAAGGCCCTGCAATTTCATTGATGTTGACATTGTTCAATTTGTGTTCTCATTAGGTTTTGGAGATGGAGGATCAACTAACTCTGTGTGAGCCCCTTAGTTGCTGGGCCTTTCCCCCCCAGTGCTGAGCCCTTATTTGGCTATTTGGGGTAGTTTGTGCTTAGGCCCCCATACCTTTTTGACCTCATAAGCTATCCACACCAAAATTGTGTCATTTTTTCCAACATCCTGGGGATTTTAAAGGTACACAGAGTTTCTGCGTTCCCCTAGAGGAGAGCAAGAAATTAGCTGAAATACAGCTAAAACTTGTTTTTTGGAGTAAAAACAGGAAAGAAAGTGCTGCAGAAGAAAGCATCTGTTTTTTACCTTCAAATGGGATCAACAAAGGGTTTGCAGTGCTAAAATCACCCTCTTCCCAGCATTCAAGAACAGGCAGACTTGAATCCGAAAACCACATTTTTCAACACAGTTTTGTCATTTTACTGGGACATACTCCATTTTTACTAATTTTTGCGCTTTCAGACTCCTTCCAATTAGTGACAGAAATGGGTGTGAAATCAATGGTGGATCTCACACAGCTAAACATTTCTGAAAAGTAGACAAAATTCTAAATTAAGCAAGGAGTCACTTGTGTAGATCATTCAAGGTTTTCCTATAAAAAGTAACAATAACAAATATTTAAATTGAGTTGAAAAAAACAGCCATTTCTGTCTACGTTTTCTTCTGTAACTTTTTCCACCTGTGGCATATTTTTGAAAGCAGTATACTGTTATGTCTGCTAGACCCTTCTGGTTGCAGGATTAATAGGGCTTGTAGGTTTATCAAGAACCCAAGGTACCCAGAGCCAGTAAATGAGCTGCACCTTGCAATGGGTTTTCATGGTATACCGGGTATACAGCAATTAATTTGGTATAATATAAAGAGTGAAAAATAGGTATCAAGGAAACCTATATATTGCCGAAATGGGCACAGGATATGGAGTTTAGAAGCAATGGTTATTTGCACATCTCTGAATGTGGGGGTGCCCATATTAGCATGTGAATTACAGTGCATTTCTCAAAATGACTTCTTTCTTACGCACTGTCTTACATTTGGAATGCACAAATGTAGAGAAAGACAGCTGTCAATAACACGTGTTCTTCTACTCTGTGTTCCTCCAGGTCTCCCGATAAAAATGGTACCTAACATGTGTGTGTAGGCCTAGTGCCTGCAACTGGAAACACCCAAAAACACAACATGGACACATTACATTTTTCTCGCTGAAAACAGACTTGTTTTAGGCAAAGTGCCTAGTTGTGGATTTTGGTCTCTCACTCAGCTAACACCTAAGGAAACGTTGCAAATCTATACATTCCTGATGCAGGCACTAGGCACAGGCAAACAAGTGAGGTTGTGTTTTTCTCAGGACAAGTGGGGAAACACTTGGTGGTAGGAATGTTGTGTAACCCTGCACATTCCTGTAGTTTATGTGACAGAAAAGCAGAGAAAAATAGGGCCAGATGTATCAAAGGGTTTTACCCATTCGGTCTCAATGGGAAAATGCTTTAGTACATATGGCCCATAGTCTTTTTAATAAACGGTTAACCTTTGCAGGGTATTCTGGGTAAGACAACTTTGTGAAATCCACACACGCCACACCTCAGTAGACTGCCCTGGGTACCTAGTTTTCAGAAATGTCTGGGTTTGGTATGTTTCCCTATATGGACATGGTTTCGTGATAGGTAATTTTGATGTCTCCAAAACACATTTTTGGCCTTTCTCTGTCGCGGTCACTTGCCCACCCACACAAGTGAGACAATGTATTTCTCTGGAGATTTAGGGGAACACTGGGTGGCAGGAAAGTTGTGGCTACCTGCAGATTCCAGGACTTTCCCTCACAAAAATAAAAGGAAAATATGTTTTAAGCAAAGTTTGTGATTTGCAGGGGATTCTGTTTGAAGGCAACTAGTGAAAGTCACACAAATAGTGCACCCTTGAACTCCCCTGGTTTTTAGTATGTTAAAGTTAATCCACCACTCACACGTGGTTGGTTTTAGCACCTCCAGAAATTATGGTTTCATAGTATGAATACGTTCCATTCACACGCCATCAACACACAACAAAAAACACTTTCGTACTTTGGGCCAAGGGCCCAATCCAACCAATTACTGTAATCACTCAAAATTTCTGCCGCCAGACAAGGGTCCTTCACATTCATGCGCCACAGGACAGAATAAGCTTGATGACATTATACCACCTGTCAAGTAACCCCCTCCTTCTTCCTGGACATTACCGAAGGCATGCGTACTAATGGCTCCCTTGACAGCCACATGAAGATCAGGAAGACATGTTTTTCTTGCACCTTTAGTCCCCTCCCTGTGCAAAATCCAACTCCTTCCAGTTTGTGGATGCAAGTTGAGGGTTTCCAAGTATGCCTTGTGAGGCCTATGCTTCGAACTGAGCGAGCATATTTACCTTTTAAAGTAAGGCAGACATGTTAGGGAATGGTTGTGAAACTTCCTAAAGAGAATGTCATAAACTATGAAGAAGGATAGTGTTTGGCACACAGTCTACTCCGTGAGAACATACCATATGCCCCAGCCACAGTTATGTGCAGTGCTGCGACTGTAATGCACTCATCATACAGCAAATTGAACATCTACTACGTTCTGATGGAGCATGAACATGGCAAGCAGGTCAAACCTTGACCAACACATCTCATTGTCTTTGAGTGCCAGCGTGGCATCAATGGGTTTGAATCCATTGGTGTAGATAATGTGCATCTGTACTACCTTTACTATCTGCCTTCTACCTGTGCAATATTCCTGGAAAAGCACACCTACCATTACTTACCTGTTCATGTCTCTGTCCTCAGCAGAGTCCTGACTAATCCTGTATAATTGCCAACTGAACCTATTCTAATGCCTTCCGCCATTAGCTACTTGAAGCTCAAGAAAACATGTCTTTCATGCGCCATCAGCGCACTTACTGTGCTAAATCTAACTCCTTCCAGTTGTGGATGCAAGTTGGGGGTGTCTGAGTATGCCTGACAAGGCCTATTCCTCGAACTGAGCAAACATATCTACCGTTGAAACGAAGGCAGAAATGATGGTGAATACTACCTAAGTAAAAAGCCAACCAAATATCCTGTGGGACTTATTCACCAACATTTCTACTTTTGCTTTGAAAGTGAAGCTACAAATTGAGTTTTTACTCTTTCAAACAAATAGAAATGTTGGTTAATATGTCCCACAGAACATTTGCTTGACTTATTACACTTACTCTGGTTCTTGTTGGCATTCAGGGTGATCCTGTGTAGCATACATACATTCCTTAACAAGCACTTCAAAATTTAGTCACACCTTTAACATTTTGCCACACAGGGTACTCTGTGACAATGTGGCATATGTTCTGTTCACTAGTATGTGCAGTGTGGGGACTATAATGCACGTTAATTGAACAGAACAACTACCACATTCTGACGGTGGATATCGGTGTCGAGCAGACCATAAGGAAGTCCATGATTTCCTGAAGTAGATGAACTAAAAGTCTGTGGCTGCATGCCTAAAGAAGCAGTGGCTTATGGACATTCGGTATCCATACACAACCACTGAAAGGTCTACCCAACGGCAGCTCCACCTCAGTCGATTTCCCAGAACTTTGCTTTAGTATGGTGCAATGTAAAGCAAGTAGGGAAACAGAGGCTCGGCTGAGAAGGGCACTGGGGACAGTGATAATGAATCTCCTGCTGCTTTTCATGCTTCTAGCACAGTTTACAGGGACGACATAGACAATCTTTTTTGAGTGTTTTAGGAATGCAATCAGCAAAGTGTCCCTCCTGCATCCTTTCCACATCCTCAATATATATGAAGTGGAGGCTGTTGCTTCCGTAACAGCAGTGAGGTTTTCAATTACAGACAATAGGAAGTCAAGGAAAGACATTAGTCTACCTGTGGTTGTCTGAAAATAAAGAATATACACATTGTATGTAACCAACTGGAGCAGGTAAACAGTTTCTTGTACCAAGTGTGAGTTTTACTACACACATTTTATGGTTGAAGAACCTCATTGTTCTTGTCCACTCCGCCCATGTACTTAATGTAATCAAGTATACAGGTGGCCTTGTTGACTATGGCATCTGACCCCAAACCCTGATGGGGAAGTGCTCTCATCTTGAATTGTAGTGAGCACATATACATCATGCCTATACGAGAACTTGACTACAAGGAGTTCAATGGAATAAAATGCAGTACTGTGGGATTTCTGCAGCCTCTTGCAAAGAAGCTCCTGCGGGAATTGCTTGTGGTTACAACGAACTGTGCCACAGGCCACAGTGCCAGCTTTGTAGATCTCACTGAACAGCTCTACTTCTGAAAAGAAATTGTCCACATAAAGGTTATAACCTTTATGAAGGAGTGGCTTGACACACTCCCATACAATCTTCCTTGTGACCCCTAACATGCAACCTACAAGGTTCAGCGTGGAGTTCTTCTCTGTATGCACTCTCAAGTTGTACACATAGCCAGAAGAGCTCTCACACAGAATGCACAGCGGGATGCCATATTGAGCTCTTTTGCTCTCAATGTACTGCCTGAACAGCAGCCGCCCTTTGTACAGAATCAAGGACTCATTGACTACTATATTCTTTTCAGGAATATAGATCTCTGGAAACCTAGTAGAAACATTTTCCATGATAGTCTGAAATTTAAACAACCTGCCAAGGTCTGGGTGGTCCTGAGGCAATGCAGAAGAATTGTCATTGAAATACAGCATGCTCTGCTAAGAAAAAAACAATCTCTGCTCAAGTACAGTGCGATTATGGGGGTTACCCAAACTGTGCAAGTCATCCAGTAGGACTGCAAGGTGGGTTTCTGCACTAACCCCATTTTGAGCAAAAGGCCCAAAAATATCTTCAACTGGCGTGCCCTATAACAGGGCCCTGGAGTGCCTCCATGCTCCCTCTGGAATTGTTCTACATACAAATTTGTTTGCTGCAACATTTGTTGAAGGAAGTCAATGTCCAAAAAGAGATGAATGTGGTAGACTGTCAAAAAGTTGGCTGTATCGACTTTACATCAAGCGGCACCAGTAAAAGTTTGAATTAGGGACTGAACTAAATTGAGGGGCTGCCAAGAGAGCTTCCTCATGCACTTCTCTCTGGGTTGGGCTAACCCACTGCTGTCCCGCTGCACAGACTGAGCTTGTGAAGGGACAGCAATATTGCCCTCATCATCTCCCTCAGAATCACTGGAAGAGGTGTTGTCAGATGGGACTCCGTCGCCTGAAAAATCACTCCTAGATGCTGTTCCATTGTCCTCTCCCTTAAATGCTGTCTCAGTATCTGCCTTCCCAGTCTCTGATCCTGCCTCAGAGCTGTCCATCATAACCCATGCTACAGTTTCAGCAGCAGTCATCCAATGGGATGCAATCTCTGCTACTACCTAAACCGTCCCTCTAAAACACTAGCCTACGAAGAAGGCAGATATGGTCAAAATATTTCTAGTTGGTGTGTGTGGGTGATGTGTGCAGCTGTAAATGTCAGTCACCTTACTCCCGCTTCTTCCCTTGATCAGCAGTTTATCTGAAGACACTGCAAAAAAACAAAAATGACACACAATTACTTGACCTTGCCACATACCCATCATCACAGCCCTTAGGCACCCAGTGTGACAAACCTTTTTACCACTTGCTCTCCCATGTCCTCCTTAAATTCCATCTCTACCTCCCAGCAAAATTTCCCTTCATCTCTCCATAGCTCCTCTCACACCTACATTTCATTTGCTTTAAAACACAGGTAATGGCTGGCTTTACTAATCTTCTCAGCTATTCACATAAAATACAGATCTGTTCTTTGCAGCAGGCATTTAAAACTTTTGCTCAACTTTATGGTGTCAGAACTGTCACTAGGCAAAAGGCCAACCTCTTTCTCTGTCAGAAACACAATCATAATAGTTATTTTGACATTTATATTGCTGCCTAAAGGATACATATACATATATATATATATATATATATATATATATTTGTTGTCTTTTGCATTTGACCAAATGAAGATGTGCACACACATAGACGTTCTAATAAATGCACCAAAAATACTCAAATGTTGCCTATGTTCCAGTACAATTGATACAGTGTTATTAACCCGTTTGGTGTCTGAGGCGAGCTGGGCTCGGTTGCTGTGTGCCTAGGATGAGCCCAGCTCGTCCTGCAACCAGCCCACAGGGGGAGCGCTACCACACCCCCATCAAGGATGGAAGGGGAATCGCTTCCCCTTCCATCCCCAACCCCCCAATTCCCCTCCCGTGACGTCTGATGATGTCAGCACGCAATCGCGATGCGGAAAAGAAATGCTGAGCATTTTATTTCCGCTCGGGAGGAGGGGACAGGCAAAGGCATGAAAGGGAAGGAAACAACTTTCCTTTCATGTCTCTGTTAGCATTTCTGCAACCTGATTGTGGTGCAATCAGGCTGCAGAAATGCCCAATAAACACCAGGGAGGTTTTTTATTTTTGTTATTTACTCATAAGGGGAGTGGCCCCTTGGGCAAGGGCCACTTCCCAGGGGGGCAATTTATTTTGATGACATTTCTGCCCCGCCTGGGGACAGATCGGCCTATAATGATTAGGCCAATATGCCCCCAGGCGGGGCAGAAGCCACTAGACACCAGGGATTTCTTTGGATGACATTGGGATAAGGCGAGCGACCCCTTTGGCAAGGGTCGCTCCCCACGGGGTAATTTCTTTACTTGGCCTTTTCTGCCCCCCGGGGAAGATCAGCCTATATTGATTAGGCCGATCAGCCCTCGGGGGGGGGCAGAAGCCACTAGACACCAGGGATTTTTTTTTATTTGTTTACATTGATAAGGGGAGCGACCCCTTAGGCAAGGGTCACTTCCATGGGGGGCAAATTTATTTTAGGCCATTTCTGCCCACCTTGGGAGCAGATCAGCCTATTTGTTTTAGGCCAATCTGCTCCCAAGGGGGGCAGAAACCACTAGACACCAGGGATTTTTTTTTGCACCAATTTCACACAAGGGGAGTGACCCCTTAGGCAAGGGTTGCTCCCCTGGGGGGTAAATTTGTTTTAGGTCTTTTCTGCCCTCCTTGGGGGCAGATTGACCCATTTTGAATGGCTGATCTGCGCACCCCCAGGGGGGCAGAATCCCCACCAGACACCAGGAAAGATTTTTTTTCAAAAAAAGAGGGTGGGCGTATGGCCATACCCCCTCCCCCACCCCCCCAAATAAATGGGAACAAAGTTGTTCTGCCCACCAGTGGGCAGATGGGGCAATTACCCCCGGTCCACTCCCGGGGGGGGGGGCAGAAAGCCTACTAGTTGCCAGAGAATAAAAAAAAAACCTAGTTGGCTGATGGATACTAATCAGTATAGGCAAGGTTATGTCCCCACCCAAAGTGAAGGAAGTAACAGTCTTTCAGCTCTACCCTGCACACTAAAACATGTTATCCCACGGCAAGCAAGAGGACATTTGATTATTTTAGGTTTCGGTTTTACATTTGGGCCATGAGAGCTTGGCTAACTATCAAAATCGTCCCACTTGGAATGGTGAGGGCTGCACTTTTTGGACTTTGGGACACTGCCATGTAAAAAAATCCACAAGACCTAGACACGTCTGAAAACTGAACATCTGGGTGAGTCCAGGGTGGTGTGCCTCACATGCACCCGCACCATTTTCTTACCCACAATGCCCTGCAAACCTCCAATTTTGCTGGAAATCACACATTTTTGTGATGGAACTGTTGGGAATCTTCAGGAATCCACAAAATTCCTACCACCCAGCATTGTTGCATCTATACCGATAAATATTCTGCCCCAAATGCTAGCCTAAAAATATTTTTTTCAAACGGTCCTTTTGGATCTGCTTTGGTTCCGCCTCAATTTCGATATGTTTTTCGCTCTTCCCTGTCACAGGCACTTTGCCCACCTACACAAGTGAGGTATCATCTTTACTGGGAGACTAAGGGGAAATTTGGGTGGTAGGAAATTTGTCATGGTGCAGGGATTCCACACAGAAATGTGGGAAAAATTTATTTATTTTTGCTAAATTTGAGTTTTGCTGAGGATTCTGGGTAAGAAAACACTGGGGGATCGACGCATGTCACACCTTCCTGGACTTTGAGAAATGTATGGGTTTGGTAGGTTTCCCTACATGGATGCTGAGCCCAGGACCAAAAAAGCAGGTGCCCCCCACAAAAACAGGTAGTTTTGTATTTGATAATTTTGATTTTGATGTGTCCAGATAGTGTTTTGGGGCATTTCCTTTCATGGGCACTAGGACTACTCACACAAGTGAGATACCATTTTTATCGGGAGACTTGGAGGAGCGCTGGGTGGAAGGAAATTTGTGGTTCCTCTCATATTCCAGAACTTTCTGTCACCTAAATGTGAGGAAAAAACATTTTTTGGGCCAAATTTTGAGGTTTGCAAAGGATTCTTGGTAACAGAACCTGGTGAGAGCCCCACAAGTCACCCAATCTTGGATTTCCCTAGGTGTCTAGTTTTAAAAAATGCACAGGTTCCATAGGTTTCCCTAGGAGCCAGCTGAGCTAGAGGCCAAAATCCACAGCTAGGCACTTTCCAAAAAACATGTCAGTTTTCAATGTAAAAATGTGATGTGTTTATGTTGCGTTTCCTGTCACGGGCATTAGGCCTACCCACGCAAGTGAGGTACCATTTTTATTGGGAGACTTGGAGGAACACAGAATAGCAAAACAAGTGTTATTGCCCCTTGTCTTTCCTTCCAAATGTAAGACAGTCTGTAAAAAAGACGTCTATTTCAGAAATACCCTGTAATTCACATGCTACTATGGGTACCTGAGTTCATAGATGTGCAAATAACCACTGCTTCTCAACACCTTATCTTATGCCTATTTTGGAAATACAAAGGTTTTCTTGATACCTATTTTTCACTCTTTATATTTCAGCAAATTAATTGCTGTATTTCCAGTATAGAATGAAAACCCATTGCAAGGTGCAGCTCATTTATTGCCTCTGGGTACCTAGGGTTCTTGATGAACCTACAAGCTCTATATATCCCCGCAACCAGAAGAGTCTAGCAGATGTAACGGTATATTGCTTTCAAGAATCTGACATCGCAGGAAAAATTTACAGAGTAAAATGTGGAGAGAAATGGTTGTTTTCTTTCACCTCAATTTCAATATTTTTGTATTTCAGCTGTTATTTACTGTAGGAAACCTTGTAGGATCTACACAAATGACCTCTTGCTGAATTCAGAATATTGTCTCCTTTTCAGAAATGTTTGGTATGTCCCACTAAAATGTGGTTTTCTGATTCAAGTCTGCCTGTTCCTGAAAGCTGGGAAGATGGTTATTTTAGCACCACAACCGCTTTGTTGATGCCATTTTCAGGGGAAAAATCACAAGCCTTTTTCTGAAGCCCCTTTGTCCCATTTTGTAAAACAAACCTCAATTTTTGCTGTATTTTGGCAAATTTCTTTGTATCCTCCAGGGGAACCGACAAAGTCTGGGTATCTTTAGAATGCCTAGGATGATGGAAAAAAAGGACGCAAATTTGGCGTGGGTAGGTCATGTGGACAAAAAGTTATGAGGGCCTAATCGCGAACTGCTCAAAATAGCCAAAAAAGGCCTGGCACCTGAGGGGGAAAAGGCCTGGCAGCGAAGGGGTTAAACAACCCGTGCAAATCTTTTGCAAATGAAAACAAGCTACTTACCAACAATAATCCTCTACTAACAATAACCATTTTAAACATTCTAAACAACAAATACCCTTACACTACAACTTAACAAATAAAATATATGCCACTTTCAAATTGTAAAACTTAGTTATTTATACATACATGCAAATATATTTGCTTCTTGTGTATAATACTACCACATCTTTTTTTTCTAGAAACAAAATAAAAATTTGTGTTAATCATCCTGACCTACTGTGGGTGCTGGAATTATTTTTAATATGTGTGACTGTACCCTTTTCTTTTATGGTATATTTCAATATATTAATTTGTGGTCTGCTAATTTTTTAGAAATATTTTTGTGTCACAAACTGGCACAGGATATTTTCATATTTTATTAGGACAAATACACTAATATTATTTGTAAAACAAATAAACATATGAGTGCATAGATAACGGTAATACTCAGTAATGAAATCATGATTCAATATTTAAGGGAGACAGACATTTCATATACAATATCGAATATAAAACTGTTCATTCTCAAAGGATAGCAAGCGAAGTGAATTACACGCACACCAATGCAAACATTCTTTAGCTGCAGTTCACACAGTTCAGCTAATCTTTGTTTCATAATGATGGAAAAAGGTTTTCCTAATCACAAAAGCCGTCTCCAGTGTCAAACAAGCAAATCGTTTTTTTTCCCAGAAAGGAAAAAAATCAGGGAATTGTATGAAAATATGATTTCTACCTGCAGTCACATTCAAATATGTGAGACATTGCCCATCTCATATTTCCTCCCTCGGACTGTTGCCACTGTAGGAGGCTGGCCTGGTGTGTGGTGGATACCTATGGTACTTACACCTTATACCAGGTCAAGGTATCCCTTATTAATGTAGTTTAGGCAGTGTCTTGAAGCGAAGCTCTAGAGATAGCTGTGCATGAGCAGCCAAGGCTTATCTTGGAGTCATGCAAAGCTTATGCAATACCACTGTCGTCACACTTCGTACTTACACACATGAAATAAAATACTCAGGTAGTCATTATGGCCCTGGTGGTCCTGCTCTGCCACGCCAGTGGTGGCGGCCAGACCGTCGACAGCATGGTGGTGCAGGATCGCCAAATTATGACAATGGAAGTGAACTGGCTGTATTGCAGCCAGTTCACCACCTGTACCGGCAGGTGGGTAGGATCACCTGGTCGAAGGTTAACCACCTTCGACCCGGTGGTCCGCCTAACACCGCCCGCGGTATTTTGAGCCTCCTTACCACCAGGGATTCTGTGGTGGTAGCTCCAGCATGGAATCCCTGGCGGTAACATTACTGGTGACAGGAATGCTCATTCCTGTCGCCACTGCAGGACTCCCCAAACCCCCCTCCATGTAGGACCCTTCCCCGACACCATCTGAGGCCCCCAATGCCCCCAAGCAGTGACGCCCCCCACTCCCTGATCCCCATTGAATTCCCCCCACTCCAGTACATCCACACAGGCACACATCACACATCATTCATACATGCACACATAGACGCACACTCATTCACAAACACGGCCATGACACCCCTCACCCCCCACAAACAGGCATTCACACACTCACACATACACTTGCATACACACGCTCACAAAGACACACGACACCCCTCACCCCCTCCATTTACACAAACAAACACACCCATTCATGCACACAACACTCAACACCCACCCTTTCCCTCCCCCTCCCCCTCCCCTGTCGGTCGATCACCTTACCTGGTGGTCGCAGTGGTCATCCGGGAGGGAACGGGGTCCATGATGCTTGCTCTGCAGCCAGCCCCCTCTGAGTTGTAATAGGCATGGGGGTGTTGTGTTGATGTGGCGGTGCCAGCGGAGCAACCTCCACTGCACCGCCAATTGCCAGTATGGCTGCCAGCAGTCAAAATATGGTGTTCTGATGACCGCCATCACTGGCGGTCTTGTGGCTTGCAGGACTTCGGCAGTCTACAATGGCCTAATGAGGGCCTCAGTGTTACAAACACAAATATACTTTATTTTGGAGACACAAATACCAAAAATACCATAGAGGTTACACTCCCTTAGGAGGTAAGTAATACACAAATTATATACACTAGTATGCAAAAGTAGGCATAAAAACAGTTTGAAAACACTGCAATTACTGAAAATCACAATAGAGAGAAATAGGCCTGGGGGAGCACAAACAATATACTAAAAAATGGAATGCAAAAGTCAGTCCCCCATCTAGGTAAGTGTACTGTGTATAGGGGAGCTAGGAGTACTAAGAAAGCACAAAGATAAGTACCACAACCCACCCCAGAGACCAGGAAAACAGGAGTAAATCACAGTAAGTTTCCCAGAACACACACAGAGAAGAGAAGAAGAATTATGCAAAACCCAGAGGAGACTGCAAGACACCAACAGTTGTTTCCTGGACAAGAGGACCTGTGTATAAAGGGGACCAAGTCCAAGAACCACAACAGAGACCAGTAAGAGCAGGAGCCCCTACCCACCAGGATGAAGGTGCAAGAAGTGAACCACCAGTGAAGAAGAAGAGTCAGCACTGCACCCAAGAAGACGAAGTTGGGTTCCTGGAGGATGCAGGTGATGTCCCACACCGAAAGGAGGATTGAAGTCGGGTTTGCGTCTCCAGATTCTGCCAACAAGCCTTGGCACATGCAAAACTCGTGGAAAGTGGAGCTGCCGGGGACCAGGAAGGTGGACTCTGCCCAGGAAGGGGAGTCAGAGGAGGCCCGCAGCAACACAGAGAGCCCACAGAAGCTCAGGCAGTGTCCAGAGGAGTCCTACAGGATGGGGACAAGAAAGTCACAGAAGAGACCCATGCAGCACTACGAGGAAGGCTCCCACGCCACAGGAGAAGCCCTCAGGGAGCTGTGCATCACAGGAAGGAGTGCTGGGAGCTCGACTTCAAGATACCTGAAGATCTTGTGGGAAGGATGTCAACAAACCTTGGCAGCTTCAAAGGACGCAGTGCATGGGGGTACTGTCCTGCGTGGGCAAGCAAAGGCTTACCTCCACCCAAGTTGGACAGCTGAAAGAGAAGACCGTCGGGACCACTTCAGTCCACCACCTGTGATGCAGGATCCACGCAAATCAGCAGGAGAAGGGATCCACGTAGCCAGTCATTGTCGCAGTTGGTGCCTGCAGAAGCCGGTCAGTGACTCCTTCACCGCAAGGGAGATTCCTTCTTCCCTCTGATGCAGGCTAAAGACAGGCTATCCTCAAAGGATGTTGCAGTTGCTGGAAGGAGCCGGAGATACAATGTTGCAGGAGGCGTCTTGCTTCTTTGTTGCAGCCTGTAGGGTCCTGAAGAGTCCAGATGCAGTTTCTTTAGTAAAAAGTCGAAGTGGAGGTTGCAGAGGATTCCTGCTGGAGTCTTGCAATCCGAATGTGAGGAACCACCTAAGAGAGAGACCCTATATAGCCCTGAAAGGGGATTGGTCGCCTAGCTGGGTGACCACCTATCAGGAGGGGGCTCTGACGTCAACCGCTGGCACTGGCCACTCAGATGCTCCCAGAGTTCCCTGCCACCCTGGAATCCAAGATGACAATACCCAGGGGCCCTCTGGAGGAGCTCTGAGCACCACCCCTGGGGTGGTGATGGACAGCGGAGTGATCACTCCTCTTTCCTTTGTCCATTTGCGCACCAGAGCAGTGACTGGGGGTCCCTGAACCAGTGTGCACTTCAAAGCATTACCAGTGGTTTGGGGAGGCTACCCCTACCCAGCCTGCAACATCTATTTCCAAAGGGAGAGGGTGTAACACCCCTCTCCCAAAATAAATCCTTTGTTCTGCCTTCCTGAGCTCAAGCTACTCAAGCAACAGGAGGGAAGAAATCTCTCTAGGAGGTGGCAGCAGCTTGGGCTGCCTGGAATCCCTCAGAAGGCTGTAGTGGCAATATCGGGGGGGTCATCTAAGGAGCCCCCAGAGTGCATGGAATCATACAACCAATGCTTGCAAAAGCCTTGGGGTATGACTCCAACATGTTTAATACCAAACATGCCTGTGTTCGGAGTTACCATTATGGAGCTGGACATAGGTATTGACCTATGTCCAGTACACGCATAAAATGGCGTCCCCGCACTCACGAAGTCTGGGGAAACGGGCCTGGAGTTCGTGGGTGCACCTCTGCTAGTTCAGTGGTGCCCTCACACACAGGTACTTTGCACCATAATCTCTGGGCTGGAAGAACTGCCATAGGGGAGACTCATAAGTGACCTGGTGCAGTAAAAAGTAGCAGTGAAAGGGTGCTTGCACCTTTTCATGCAGTCTGCAATAGCAGTCCTGCAGAACCCTTTGCTTGGGCTCCCTATGGGTGGCAGAATATATGCTGCAGCCCACAGGGATCCCCTGGAACCCCAATGCATGGGTACCTAGGTAACATATACTAGGGAATTATAAAGGGGCACAAGTGTGCCAATTGTGTGATGAAATACAGAGTTTTGTGGTGAGAGAGAGCATAATCACTGGGTTCCTGATTAGCAGGTTCCCAGTGAATACAGTCAAACACATTGACATCAGGCAGAAAAGAGGAGTAACCATGCCAAGAAAGAGGGTACTTTCCTACAACCACAGGTTAAAATAAAAATTAAACAGGGACCTATATTTTTGCATCCAATGTCTAGATCATTCATTTAGACATGTGACGTGTCCTGTTTAATGCTAATTGAAAAAGCTGACACTTAGGCCCTCATTCTGACCCTGGCGGTCGGTGATAAAGCGGCGGCCAAGCCGCCAACAGGCCGGCGGTCTAAAATATGCAATTCTGACCCTGGCGGGAACCGCCAACACAGCCCGCCAACTTAACACTCCGACCGCCACAGCGGTACAAACAAACAGCGCGGCGGTTCCCGCCAACAGCCCGGCGGCAGACAATGTACCGCCCACCCGATAACGACCCACCAATCCGCCACCTTTTCCGGGGCGGGAGCACCGCCGATAAGAACACGGCGGAAACAGACTACGAACGGGAAAACGCTCACCTCTACGCACTCCACGCGAGATTCCGGCAGTATGGAGCCAGAGTTGCAGGTCATCCCCGCACTCCTATTCCTGCTCATATACCAGGAGCACGCCCGGCGGCGCGGAAGACATCGGTGAGTACTGCACCTACGACACAGGGGAGGGAAAAGATTACCGGCACACACCCACCCACCCACACCCACTACAACACACACATCAATGCATTCCCACAGATCACTGTCACAACCCACAAACCACCCCCCTCCGAAATAATGCAAAGACCAAAAGAAGAGATCATAAACGGGCAGATATATTGAAATAAGTACACCAGTAATCCCAATAAATAAATAAACTATGTACAAAATATATACAGCTACTAAATGTAGTCCAACCACTGTCCGTGGATCACAGGGGTCCTGTGCAAAGGGGCAAGGCCCAGTCCCACGACAAGAACTCCACGGAGAGAACACTGCAGGGGCATCAGAAAGAAAATAGGACAGGCACCTCAGGGGGAAGGGAAGGGGGGGCACCTCAGCCACTTGAGTACACGACGCCAGATCCACGAGGGGACTCCATGACCACTGGCCCATCCTGGGGAGAGCAAAGCCACAGTCCAAACAGTCCATACAGTGGGTGGCCTGCCCACTGGGCCATCCTGGGGAGAGCAAAGCCACAGTCCATACAGTCCATACAGTGGGTGGCCTGCCCACTGGGCCATCCTGGGGAGAGCAAAGCCACAGTCCATACAGTCCATACAGTGGGTGGCCTGCCCACTGGGCCATCCTGGGGAGAGCAAAGCCACAGTCCATACAGTCCATACAGTGGGTGGCCTGCCCACTGGGCCATCCTGGGGAGAGCAAAGCCACAGTCCATACAGTCCATACAGTGGGTGGCCTGCCCACTGGGCCATCCTGGGGAGAGCAAAGCCACAGTCCATACAGTGGGTGGCCTGCCCACTGGGCCATCCTGGGGAGAGCAAAGCCACAGTCCATACAGTCCATAACAGACCCCACTGCCACTGGAGGAGGCAAGTTGGCCAGAGGACATCCTGCAGCCCTGCCCGAGATAGATCCTGCCCTGCCACGTCTGCCAAAGGGCCAGCGGTTCTTGCCCTGAAGGGCCCAGTTCAGCGGTTCTAGAGACGGCGGGGCCCAGTTCAGCGGTTCTTGCCCTGAAGGGCCCAGTTCAGCGGTTCTTGCCCTGAAGGGCCCAGTTCAGCGGTTCATGAGACGGCGGGGCCCAGCGGAGCGGTGCGTGAGACGGCGGGGCCCAGCGGAGCGGTGCTTGAGACGGCGGGGCCCAGTTCAGCGGTTCTTGAGACGGCGGGGCCCAGTTCAGCGGTTCTTGAGACGGCGGGGCCCAGTTCAGCGCTCCTTGCCTTGAAGGGCCCAGTGCAGCGGTTCTTGAGACGGCGGGGCCCAGTTCAGCGGTTCTTGCCCTGAAGGGCCCAGTTCAGCGGTTCTTGCCCTGAAGGGCCCAGTTCAGCGGTTCTTGAGACGGCGGGGCCCAGTTCAGCGCTCCTTGCCTTGAAGGGCCCAGTTCAGCGGTTCATGAGACGGCGGGGCCCAGCGGAGCGGTGCTTGAGACGGCGGGGCCCAGTTCAGCGGTTCTTGAGATGGCGGGGCCCAGTTCAGCGGTTCTTGAGACGGCGGGGCCCAGTTCAGCGCTCCTTGCCTTGAAGGGCCCAGTGCAGCGGTTCTTGAGACGGCGGGGCCCAGTTCAGCGGTTCTTGCCCTGAAGGGCCCAGTTCAGCGGTTCTTGCCCTGAAGGGCCCAGTTCAGTGGTTCTTGAGACGGCGGGGCCCAGTTCAGCGCTCCTTGCCTTGAAGGGCCCAGTTCAGCGGTTCATGAGACGGCGGGGCCCAGCTGAGCGGTGCTTGAGACGGCGGGGCCCAGTTCAGCGGTTCTTGAGACGGCGGGGCCCAGTTCAGCGGTTCTTGAGACGGCGGGGCCCAGTTCAGCGCTCCTTGCCTTGAAGGGCCCAGTGCAGCGGTTCTTGAGACGGCGGGGCCCAGTTCAGCGGTTCTTGCCCTGAAGGGCCCAGTTCAGCGGTTCTTGAGACGGCGGGGCCCAGTTCAGCGCTCCTTGCCTTGAAGGGCCCAGTTCAGCGGTTCATGAGACGGCGGGGCCCAGCGGAGCGGTGCTTGAGACGGCGGGGCCCAGTTCAGCGGTTCTTGAGACGGCGGACGGTCTATGGCCAACTGCTAATTTCCTGGTGGTGCCCTCCTGGGCAGCGGGGATGGTGCTCCTTCACTGCCCACCTGGGCTGTGGGTGGTGGGGCCCTCCTGGCCAGCTGGGCTGGGTCCTCCCTGGGCAGCGGCTATGGGGGTGGTGGGCTCTCCCGGGGCAGCTGTGCCGGTTCCTCCCGGGGCAGCGGCTATGGGGGTTGTGGGCTCCTCCTGGGCAGCAGGCCTGCTGCCTGACCTCCCCGACTTGCTGCCCTTGCCCTCCTTAGTCGTGGGCCTGTGGCCCTTTCCTCCCTTTGGAGCTGTGGCTGGTGACTGTCTCTGGGTGGTGTCCGGGGGGGATGTAGAAGGCGGGCTCCTGCGGCGACCCTTCCGCCTTCTGCTCCTCTTCCCAGGGGGTGGGCTGGCTGTCCCCTTGCTGCTGGGCGAAGATCCAGACATGCGGGCTGGCGGGCTCCAATACCCCTGCACCCTTGTCAAGGGGGCTGCAGGGCTGGTGGTGGCTGAGGTGCTCTTCTTACCCCGACGAGAAGGAGGGGGGGGCTCAGGGTCAGGAAAGAAGTTAGTAGTGGCGAGGAAGAGCTTCTTGGGACAATGGAGAGTGGTAGGTACAGTGGGAATGGGAGTGGAGGGAGAGGATGTGGTTGTAGGTGAGTCACGTTTGCTGTCTTTGGGTGCAGGTGCAGGAGGGATAGGCTGTCGTGAGGTGGATGGCTGTTGGGTGGGTGGGTGGCTGCGTTTGTGTGGTGTGGAAGAGGGGGTGACAGACACAGTGGGAGAGGACACAGGGGACGTGTAAATGGCAGTGGGGGTGGTGACTGCACGTGTGCGGACTGGAGTGGAGGGTGTGCTGGTGATGGAAACACTGGCTGATGGTGAGGTGAATGGAGGTGTGAGTGTAGACGTCACAGGGAGGGAGGAGGGAGACGAGGAGGTGGGGGTCACAGAGGTGGTAGTGACTGTTGGCATGTCTGCATCGGAATGTTGCGTGTGTGAATGTCTGCGTGATCTGTGGTGCTTATGTTTGGATGAGCTTCTCTTGGGTGTTGAGGTGTGTGCAGGCTGGTCTGATGGTGTGGGTGGGACAGGCAGAGGAACAGGAGACTGGGAGGAGGGAGTTAGTAGAGGCAGGCAGGAGACAGGGACAATGGCTGCCGTCAGTGCTGAGGCCAGAGCCTGGAACGATCGCTGATGGGCAGCCTGACCCGAATGAATGCCCTCCAGGTACGCATTGCTGCGATGAACCTCCCTCTCCACCCCCTGGATGGCATTCAAAAGGGTAATCTGCCCAACAATGAGCGTCCTCACGAGGTCAATGAGCTCCGCACTGAGGGCAGCGGGGGTAACAGGGGCAGGGCCTGAGGTGCCTGGGGCGAAGGAGATGCCCGGCTTCCTGGCAGAGCGGGCACGGGGCGAACGCTGAGGGGCTGCTGGGAGGGCGGAGATGGTGCGCTGGGTGGCGGCTGTACCTGTAATGGCGGGGGGCACGGATGGTGCCACCCCCGCAAGGGAGCCCCATTCCGAGGACGTGTCCGTGTCGCTGCAGGGTCCAGTCGTCCCCGTCGTGGAGCTCCCCTCGCCCTCCGTCTCACTGGTCCAGTCTGACTCTGTGGCATGGCCCTCCTGGGCCATGTGAGATGCAGCTCCCTCCTGCCCCGATGCCACTTCTCCTCCGCCTGATGATGCTGATGCACACAAGCACAGAAAGACAATCAAAAAGGGGGGGGGAGAGAGAAATAAAGGGATATTGAGTACATGGATCTCCGGTACAGTTAGCGGACATGACAGACACAGATGCCCCCTGCACTAAGTTGCGCACTTGGGGTCCGCTACGCATTCTGTGGAACAGGCCCTACACGCCTAGAGTTGACAACTGCACCCATGGATGACACGGCCCAGGGATGGCTGTACTGACAAACTACTGAGGGTGGTGGCTGGGGACACAGGGGCTTACGGGGGTGCCCAGCCTACAGATATCGCCCTGGCCTAGGGGGACCCACAGCCCTCCTCCCCCACCCAGACACCTCCACTGCGCGACAACAGAGTAGATAATGCTTGTACTCACCCCCTTGTGTCTGCTGTGCTGCCCTCACGCGCCCATCCAATTCAGGGTAGGCCACCGCCAGGATCCGGAACATCAGGGGGCTCAGTTGACGGCAGGCACCCCGCCTACGTTGGGAGGCCATCCCCAGCAGAGACTCGGCGGTCTTCTTGGTCCCGCGGCGGATGTCCTCCCACCTCTTGCGGCAGTGGGTGCCCCGTCGATGGTGGACCCCCAGGGTCCGGACTTCCTTGGCGATGGCACGCCAAATCCCGATCTTCTCATGGGCGCGGACCTATGTGACACGTACAGGGAGGGAGAAATACCACGTTCAAGTTTCTCAGCATTTTCCTTTCCAGTGGCCCAACGCCCCCCATCCCCGCCAGGCCCCCGCCAGGCCCAACATGCCCCCCATCCCCGCCATGCCCCCCGCCAGGCCCAACATGCCCCCCATCCCCGCCAGGCCCCCCGCCATGCCCCCCGCCAGGCCCAACATGCCCCCCATCCCGCCATGCCCCCCGCCAGGCCCAACATGCCCCCCATCCCCGCCAGGCCCCCCGCCAGGCCCAACATGCCCCCCATCCCCGCCAGGCCCCCCGCCAGGCCCAACATGCCCCCCATCCCCGCCAGGCCCCCCGCCATGCCCCCCGCCAGGCCCCCAAGCCAGCCAGTGGCCCCAAATCCAGATTGAATTAGACACACTTGTTGGTCTGGAGGACCGTAGAGTAGCGCATACTGGGGGAGGACCCCATCCACAAGTTTCTCCAACTCCTCTCCAGTGAAGGCAGGGGCCCTTTCCCCAGTCGCAGCAGCCATTGTCCCTTCCAGACCGAGGTCACAGCAACACTTGCAGTATAGGTCCTCTCCTGTGAAAGTTCAAGTCGCAAGTGGATAAGTAGATAGAAAATGGTGGTCACGTCCGCGGCGGTGCGTCCCGCCACCGCCGGCGCCCTTCGCCATTGGCTCCTGAAACCCATAGGCTTCAATGTTAACCAATGCGGCTTTGCGCCGCGGTCTTCGCCCGCCGCCCGCCGCGGTGTGCCACGCCAGCGCATTGACCTCACATCCCATTGTCACACTTCACAGGTCAGGCAGCCGCCATTTCCAGGGCCCACATGGCTCAATTTCAACTGCATCACACAGGCCTAGGCCTTGCATAGCCACTCAGACACGCCATTCACTGCATAGAGAATCGTTTACTGTGCTAGCTGTGAGTACGTACCTGTGGGTTGCTTGACTGTGTGCTCCATGTTGTCCTTCCTAGGCACCGTCCGCTGGGTTGGGCGAGGAGACGGATGAATCCTCCCGTGTACCGACCGCTGGTGGACCTGTCGACAATGGAAGAATGCCACATTATCCTGACCTACCGTCTTAACCGTGCCACTATCCATGAACTGTGTGCCCAGCTGGAGCCCGACCTGATGTCCCCCATCCGCCAACCCACAGGGATTCCCCCTCTGGTGCAGGTCATGTCAGTACTCCATTTCTTGGCAAGTGGGTCATTTCAGACAACCGTGGGAATTGCTTCTGGGATGTCTCAGCCCATGTTTTCGAAGGTGTTATCCAGAGTGTTGTCTGCCCTGATGAAATCCGTGAGGAGCTACATCATTTTCCCTGAGGTGGGCGAATTGGCTACAGTGAAGGGTGATTTCTACGCCCTTGGACATATTCCCAACGTAATTGGTGCCATTGATGGGACCCATGTGGCTTTGGTTCCCCCAAGAGACAGGGAGCAGGTGTACAGGAACAGAAAAAATTACCATTCAATGAACATCCAGGTGGTGTGTTTGGCTGACCAGTACATCTCGCATGTAAATGCCAAATTCCCAGGGTCAGTGCATGACGCCTACATCCTCAGGAATAGCAGCGTCCCTTACGTGATGGAACAGCTACAGAGACACCGTGTATGGCTAGTGGGGGACTCTGGGTACCCCAACCTGTCGTGGCTACTGACCCCAGTAAGGAATCCCCGGACCAGGGCAGAGGAACGGTACAATGAGGCCCATGGGCGTACTAGGAGGGTGATCGAACGCACCTTTGGCCTCCTAAAGGCCAGGTTTCGCTGCCTGCATATGACAGGTGGATCCCTAATGTACTCACCTAAGAAGGTGTGTCACATCATCGTGGCCTGCTGCATGCTTCACAACCTGGCTTTGCGCCGCCAGGTGCCTTTCCTGCAGGAGGATGGTCGAGACGGTGGTGTTGTGGCAGCGGTGGAAGCTGAGGAGAGTGACGAGGAGGAAGACGACGGGGCTGAAACAGACAACAGGGACAGAATCATTGAACAGTACTTCCAATAGGACACAGGTAACATTTCAAAGATAATTTAGTAAATGTTAACTACTCTCCAGCATCTCTGCTGCCTGTCTATTTCCCCCAGTGTATGATGACTGAGTTTTGGCTTTTCCCTCCCTATTTCAGATCTGGGGTCCCCACTACGAGTCCTGTGCTTCGTTTCCCCATGGACTACAGCTTTGTGGCAGCTGTTTGTTGACTTCACCATGTACAAGGACATATTTGCACTGTCATGTCAATTACAATCTATTAAAATCACAGCCAGACTCCAGATATTTTGGTGCAAAATAGGTGTTTATTTAAGTGCTCAAAATGGGATGGGTGGTTTCAAGTGGGTGGGGGCTATGGTGAAGGAATGTCCATGGCAGAGTCCAGAGTAACAGTCACACAGGTGCATTGTCCAGAGGCCTGTGGAGAGATGGAGCATGGGCAGTTCAAGGATGGACAGGGTGACAATGTGGGACAGTGGGATGACATCAGGTGGTATCCGTTGCTGGCGGGGGTCTTGACATCCTACTCTGTCTTCTTGCGAGATCTCAGGGCCCTCTTGCGGGGTGGTTCTTCTCCTGCAGGAGGTGGGGGTCTGGTGGGCTGCTGCTGTGCGGGGGCCTCCTGTCCACTAGCGCCGGCGGAGGTGGTTGGCTGTTCTTGGTCCAGGCTAGTGGCAGGGGCCCTTGGGTGTTGTTCAGTGTCCGCCCTGTTGTTGACGAGGTCCTGCAGCAGCCCTACCATGGTAACCAGGGTGGTGTTGATGGCTCTGATGTCCTCCCTGTACCCCCGATAGTGTTCCTCCTGCAGCACCTGGATCTCCTGGAACCGGGCCAGTACCGTCGCCATCGTCTCCTGGGAGCGGTTGTATGCTCCCATGATGGTGGTGAGGACCTCGTGGAGAGTGGGTTCCCTGGGCCTCTCCTCCCCCCCCTGTCGCACAGCTGCCCTCTGAGTTCCCCTGTTTCCCTGGGCCTCTGCCCCCTGGCCGGTGTGCCCACTACCACTGCCCCCAGGTCCCTGTTGTTGTTGGGGTGGTGGGTTATCCTGGGTGCCCTGTAGTGGTAGACACACCGCAGATTGACGCGCCCTGGAGACAGAGGCATGGGCCCGCTGGGTGGGAGCTGTGCTGGTGTTCCCAGAGGGGTTTGGGTCTGTAGTGGCCTGGGCCTGTGTGAGGGGAACCGACTGTCCAGAGGTCCCCGATGGTCCGGGCTGGTCATCGGTGTCCAGGTCGACAGAGCTGCTGTCATCGCTGACGGCCTCTTGGGTGGGGGGTGTGGAGAATTCTGGCCCCTCCGCCGCGGTGTGTTGACGGTCGGGTCCTGCAGGGGTATAGAGGTATGGTTATAGTTTCAATGTGTGGCATATGGGTGTATCTGTGGGTTCTCGTGTCCCCAAGTGCTGGCATTCGTGTGTGGGGGCTTTGGTGAGGGTGGCTTGTGGGGGGGATGTGTATATGCATTGGGCATGCTTTGGTGATGGGTGTCCATGCTTAGTGGACGCATGCAGGCCTAGGTTTTGGGATGTGTGGGTTGTGATGGTGAGACATTGGCGGGGAATAGGTGTGCTGGGGGTGGGGGTGAGGATGGTGGTGGGGGTGAGGATGGTGGTGGGGGTGGGGGTGAGGTTGGGGTTCGAGGATGGGGGTGAGGGTTGGGGTATGATTTGGCATGCAGGTGGGGGGGAAGCAGTAGTGAAGCTTCAACTTACCAGTATCCATTCCTCCGCCGACTCCTGCGAGGCCGTCAGGATGCAGGATGTTCAAGACTTCCTCCTCCCATGATGTGAATTGTGGGGGTTGAGGTGGGGGTCCTCTGCCAGTCTTCTGCACGGCGATGTTGTGCCTGGATACCATGGAACGCACCTTCCCCCGTAGGTCGTTCCATCGCTTCCTGATGTCTTCCCGATTTCTGGGGTGCTGTCCCACTGCGTTCACCCTGTCGACAATCCTCTGCCATAGCTCCGTCCTCCGGGCAATGCTGGTGTATTGTATCTGTGTGCCGAACAGCTGGGGCTCTACCCGAACGATTTCCTCCACCATGACCCTGAGTTCTTCGTCTGTGAAGCGGGGTTGTCTTTGGGGTGCCATGGGGTGGTGTGTATGATGTGTGGGGTGGAGTATGTGTATTTAAGTGAGTTGAGTGTGGTGGTGTGTGTTGTTTTGTGTGTGGATAGTGTGTGGGTGATGGTGTTGAGTGGCTGTGGCTGTTATTTTTTGGATGCTGGTGTCTCGCTCTTGCCTTCTTGACGAATTTTTTAGCGTAGGGGTTTGTGGGTGATGTGGGTGTGTGTTTTATATTGTATTGTGTGTGTGGGAGTGGTGTGTGTATGTGTATCAGGTGTGTGGGATTCAAATCGTCCAATGTGGCTGAGTTTTGTTCGTTTGTGTGTATTCTGACCGCGGCGGTGTGTCCCGCCAATGGAATACCGCGTTTGAATGACCGCCGCGTGGATTCGTGGGTCGTAATGGGATGGGCGTATTTCTGTTGGCGTGACGGTGGAGGTTTGGTCACCTCCACCTTTCCGCCGACCGCTGGTCTGGCGGTCTGTTGTGGCGGTCGGATTTTCGGAGGTTTGCCTTCTGCGGGTCAGAATGACCGTGGCGGGTTTCCGCGACCGCGGCGGGATTATGGAGGATTTCTGACCGGCGGTAGGCGCCTTTTACCGCCGAGGTCAGAATGACCCCCTTAATTTTCTTCCTGATACAGCTTGATAATCTTTCCAAAAAGTTCCAGTGTCATTAGAGTGGTGTGAGATAAAGAAAAGGAGTAGTAGAGAGATACTCTGCCAAATTTATCTCATTGTTATATTACGCAAGGATGAATTTTAGGCAATTATCCTAATGTAAAATAGAGAGAAAATCTTATGCATGTAATGGTATTGGAATATGGGTCATTCTTAATGAGATATTCTATAATGAGTTTAAATTTAAATACATATATCAGAGACACATTTCTCCACATCGGGTTAAGGTAATCCTTAAGTATTCAGCGGAGAGATTTATCCCATTGGGCGATCCAAGCCTGAGTCTCACAAACCATAAAATAGGTCAGGATTTCTTGCCAAATCATCATAAATTAAGCATCCACTTTAAATCTGACACCTTTAAAAATGTATGGCTGCTCTATTTGAATAAAACATTGAAGGGTTCAAAAAGCTCATAAAATTTTCAAAAGGGAACGCTGGTTTAAAGACTTCGGTGGTCATTATGAACGTGGCGGTAAACACCGCCCTGCCGGCAGTAATGACCGCCAACAGGCTGGCGGTTCGGACCGCCAATAAATGAAGCCAATGAGAAACAAGTAGCGGTCTATCCACACACCGCCATTTTTAAGTCCCGACGACTACAGAGGAGGCCCTAACCCTCCCACCAAATAATGAAACACCACACTGCCATCAGTTCTGGGGCGGGAACCACCGCCAGGGAAAGCGTGGCGGAAACAAACAATATAAAAGGAAACACTCACCGGAGGTACACAGAGCACGCCGACGCAGACATGGAGAGAGTGTTGGAAATAATGCCAGGGCTTCGCCTTGCCATATTCCTCCAGGACTGTGACCGACGGCGAAGACGACGACAGTAAGTAACGCAGCCTAGTACATATGGGAAGAAAATACACAGTTACACACCCACCCCACCCACCCGGCAAAGCACTCCCAACCCCTCCCACCATCCCAAGCCATACATACCATAACAAAATGTACTTCCCAAACACAAGCCAACAAATACCTGCACCAATGTACACACCTGTGCACACCACACCCCCATAGTGAAACGCTGCACAACGTCTCTATATTGTGCCAACAGCACTGCTGGGCACTTACATTTTATTTCAAGTAACAAAAGTAATGTCCAAATAAAAGCCATTGGTGAGTCCATGATAAAGTTCCTTAAGGGCAAATAAAGCCCAAACTTGACCCCCACGTGTTCAAAGAAACTCCACTGGTAAGGGGTATCAACAGGGACAGGGGGTCGTTGGGGGGACTCAGGTCTTGACAGTGGGTCTTGGGCTTAGGTTTAGGAGGAGGAGGGGGGTTTGGGCTGGCTTGCCCTTGGAAGGAGGTGGAGTGGGGCTGGACCGGGGGAGTGGCAGAGGGACCTGGGGCAACACAGGGCTTCTTCCTCCCTGTGAAATGGGAAGGGTGGACTGGGGCATACTTGGACGAGGAAAGAGTGGACTGGGCAAGGGCATGGGAATGTTTAGGGACAAGACGGGGTGGGCCAGTGGGTTCAAACAGGTCAGCATGGGATAGGAAAAGCTACTTAGGTGCAGTTGGTGGGGTTCTGGAGCCAGGTCTCGGAGTGGAGGTTGAGGGAGTGGTCGTACCAGGTGTAGGTGTACCGGACGTGGATGCAGGTGCCTGTTTAGTATGCTTATGTATGGTGGATGTGTGTGATGTTGATGTTTGTGAACGTTTGAGTGTTTTGTGAAAAGGAGTGTACACAGTGGGAGAAGACAGGCTGCCAGTGTAGATGGATGTTGTGTGGGTGTCTGCAGGTCTGGTGAGTGTGCTGCAAGTGTATGTGAATGCAGTCATGGTGATTGCAGGTGTAATGTCTGGGGTACATGTCTGGATGTTAGCTGTTGTGGTGACTACATGAATGGGGGTAGCAGCAGTGACTGAGGGTGCAGTGCATGTGGGTGTGCATGTTGAGGTGACGGGCAGGGTGGCGGGGGTGTTTGACACACTGGGGGAGGTGGATGATGTTGTGTGTGCTTTGGTATGTTGGGTGTGTGCGCCAACGCAGTTGTGCGTCAAAAATTTTACCGCCGGCTAACGCCATTCCAAAGCACCATGTGGGCGCCTTATTTATTGAATGACGTTAGCCGGCTCTGCGGACTGGTGTGCGTCAAAAAAAATGACTCACACCAGGCAGCGCCGGCGTAGGGGAAAATGGAGCTTGGGCGTCAAAAAATGGGGCAAGTCAGGTCTGAGGCAAAATTTTGGCCTCAACCCGATTTGCGCAATTTTTTTTGACGTCCAACCTCCATTGAAATGACTCCTGTCTTAGCAAAGACAGGAGTCATGCCCCCTTGCCCAATGGCCATGCCCAGGGGACTTATGTCCCCTGGGCATGGTCATTGGCCATAGTGGCATGTAGGGGGGCTCAAATCAGGCCCCCCTATGCCACAAAAAAATAATAATAATAATAATAATTACCTGAACTTACCTTAACTTCCCTGGGATGGATCCCTCCATCCTTGGGTGTCCTCCTGGGGTGGGCAAGGGTGGCAGGGGGTGTCCCTGGGGGCATGGGAGGGCACCTCTGGGCTCCTTCTGAGCCCACAGGTCCCTTAACGCCTGCCCTGACCCAGGCGTTAAAAAACGTCGCCCATCAGGCTGGGCGCCGTTTTTTAAGGCCTGCCCCCTCCTGTGCGTCAAAATGACGTCACAGTATAAATATGGGGCCCAGGCCTTAAAGTTATTTTTTGGAAGGGAACGCCTACCTTGCATATAATTAACGCAAGGCTGGTTCCCCCTTCCAAAAAATAGCGCACATGGTGGAACTTTGACGCCCGCTGCGTCGGACGTCAAAGTATAAATATGGGGCAGGGTTTGCGCTGAATGTGCGTCAAAACTTTTGACGCACATTCGACGCAAACAGAGTATAAATATGCCCCCCAGGGTCTGCACTCCTTGGCGATGGCTTGCCACAGGCCTCGATTTTGAGGGGCGCTGACCTGCATGGGACATCAAGAGTAAAGAAAAAGACGTCAGTGTGGGTGCCCCCTACACAAATGCAATGCCCGTTCATACTGTCATGGCCCATGACATGACATGGCCCATTGCAAATGAACAAATTACAAGCAGAAAGTGCAAGCAGAAAGGGCCTGACAACCTACGGCTAGGCAGTCACACAGCGAACACACACACATACATGCATCCACCACAATCACGCACATCTAAGGATGACAGATAGCAACTCACCTGCTCCTCTGGTCGCCCTTACAACTTTGCATGCAGGGGTAGGACCCCGTCCACCAGCTTCTCAAGCTCCTCTGCGGTGAAGACTGGGGTCCGTTCCCCTGTCACATGCCCCATCTCAGGGACCAGAGACAGGACACAGAAGCACATGCAGTGGAGTTCTACCCTTCGCGTGATGCAGGAGTCAAGTGTCAAGGGTCTGTCAAAATGACAGTAGATACAGTGGCAGTGGCGGCAATGCAACCAAGTAATCCAATGATCAAGTGCACGGTGGTCAACACTGCCTACCGCCATGATGACTAAAGCCGGCGGAATTAAGTCACTTCCACACTATCATATATGGATGGCAGGAGGCTGCCATTTTGCTTTCACCACATCTCAATAGCTTGCCGGGGGCCTCATACATGGCCCCATAATCTCTCCCCTTTGTTGATTACTGACATGATTCTTTGATCCCCACATGTACTCACGGTTGGAAGTGTGTCTACAATGTGATGCAATTATGACAGAGAACCCTCAGCACACATTAGCCTGACGGTGTACCTCATTCTTTCTGTTTGTGTGCGCTACCTATGTGTCGTATATTTTAGAAAAGTATAGTGACATCATGTGATGCAAGTGTATGTCAAAACTCAAAATGTGTTATTTCGTCACCCATAGGTACAAACCCATGTGGCGAGGGAGAGACCCATCCGTTTACAGATCTCTGGTAGATGTAGTCACTAAGCAGGAAAGTCACATCATTATTACCTACCGACTTAATAGAGCTGCAATCCTTGACCTCTGTGCATTAATGGATCCTGTTCTGAATCGGAATCAGCATGTCATCCCTACAACTATGCAAGTGCTATCTGTGCTCCATTTGTTGGCCACAGGCTCATTTCAGGTGACTGTGGGCAAGGTTGCAGGGGTATCACAGCCATTGTTCTGCCACATCCTGTCCAATTTCCTGGATGCATTCGTTCAACACTTGCAAACTTATGTCTAGTTTCCCCAAAGGGCTGAACTCACTGTCATCAAATCTGGATTCTATGCCTTTTCTAATATCCCCCATGTGATTGGTGCCATTGATGGAACCCACAAAGCCCTCATACCCCAAGTGTGAATGAACAGGTATATAGGAATCGTTAGAACTATCACTCATGTCCAGTTGGTGTGTACTTGCGATTAATACATTTCACATTGCAAGGTTCCCAGGATCAGTCCATGATTCATTTGTCCTGAGAAACAGCAGTGTGCCACACATGATGGGACAAGTACAGGGGGAGAGAGCTTGGCTCATAGGTGAGTGTGTATGACACTGGATCAGTTACATAGCTGACAGGCAGGCTGTATGCAAGTAAAATGTGTGTGTTAAAGTCCTCTTTCACCCACTTTTGCAGGTGATTATGGCTACCCCAACATGCAATGGCTCCTGACACCTGTGAGGAATCCCAGGACAGAAGCAGAGAGGAATTATAATGAGGCCCATGGCCGTACTAGGAAGGTGATAGAGCGCACCATAGGACTCCTGAAAGCAAGATTTTGTTGCCTGCATCTCTCGGGAGGGTCCCTGTGCTATGTCCCTGACAAGGTGTGTAAGATAGTGGTGACCTGCTGCATGCTGCACAACTTGGCTGTGAGGAAAGCTATCCCACTTCTGGAAGAGGAGGGTGCTGTTCAACCAGCCCTGCAACCTCAGAGGAGGGATGAGAGTGATGGTGAGGAAGAAGAGGGGAAAGATATCAACTCCAGGACCCAGCTAATCCGGCTATACTTCCAGTGGCTCTCGGGTACTGTTTAATGATGCTGATGTCTTCACTGCATTGTTTCAGTCTGACTCATGTAATAGATACTGTGTTGTCTTTTCTCAGCGACAAGGCAACATCATGACTGAAGTGGCAGAGGCCAGGGAACGCAATTTTATGTACAGTGTGACATACTTCAGACACTACAGCAGTGGTCTTCAAAAATTTTTATGCTGCGGCCCCCCAGTTGAAAATTAAAAATCATTGGGCCCCCCTTCAGAATTTTTCACAAGTATTTTAGAAAGATGGCAATGTTTAAATAGGTCTAAACCTATTTAAACATTGCAGTTAAGTACTGTTACCTTTTAAAACGGCAATAACATGCTTCTGCTTAAAAAAAGGCATGTTATCTGTATAATATTTCTTTTGGCCAGAGTTTGGCACCCCCCCCTGGGACCACTTGAGGCCCCCCAAGGGGGGCCCGCCCCCCAGTTTGAAGACCTCTGCACTACAGTGTGTTGGATCCCCTACTGCAACAAAAGTGGGATTATGACAGTAACTGGCTAATGCATTCACAATTGATCTCTCACATTGATTAAGGACATATATTTTGAGTGCACAGGTTTATTTATTCAATGTCAATATATACATGATTGTTGGGACAGTGAAAGGGAGTGGGCACACGGAGAACAACATACTCAGGTACATATGCTCAGCTGTTGGTTGCACAGGGATATCGTCCATGGGGCCATTGGAAGATGGTGAGATGGCAGTGGCATTTAAACAAGGTAGCTCAGTGGCACACAAGGGAGACTGTTCAGGGCAGAGTCACTTCCTGGCGCTGGGCTTGGTCTTGGCTGGTGTTTCAGCGGCACGTCTGAGGGCACGTTTGCGAAGGTGCAGCTTGGATGCATGGGTAGGGGTGCTGATGTCCTGTGAGTCCTCTGGCATTGCCACCAGTCCAGTGGATGCTGCAGATGTAGATGGCAGGGCAGTGTCCTGGCTAGTGCTAGGGGCCTGCAGGTGGGTGCAGGACTCAGGGTGGCTGTGGTACTGACACTGCAGCACCCCTGCAATGGAGGCCATGGTGGCATTGAGCTGTTTCCATTGCTCCATGGCCTCCTGGTGGTGTGCTATCTGCAGCCTCTGATTCTGCTCCAAGGTTGCCAGGATCTGGCTCATCCTGTCTTGGGAATGGTGGTATGCTACCAGGACCTCTGATATCACCTCCTGGGATGCTACATGCTACATCCATTCTTTGGCCACCCCCCCTGGGCCCCACTGATGACCTCCCACTTGCCCTAGACCCCTTTGCCTGTGTCCTCTGCAAAGGTCTGTCAGTCCCACTTGCAGTTGGCCCTTCATCATCCTGTCTGTTGGTGGGTGGAGAATCTGGCCTCTGTACATCTGGACAGCCAATCCGTGGCCTAGTGACACTGGTGTGGGGTCGTTTGGCCAGAGCTGATGATGGTGGCTGAGTGGTAGGGGTGTCAGTGGTATCCTGGGTGGGACTTCTGGAGGGTGACTGTCCAGGAGTGTGGGATGGGCCAGGGATTTCCTCTGTGTCCAGACATCCCTCTGCACTCTCCTGAGGGGGGGCACCATCTTCAGGTAGAGGACTGGCACTCCTTGACGTCTCCGTCTGGGTGGCACGGGTGGTGGTGCTTCTGTGTTAGAGAATAGAGATGTGGGTGTCCTGTACATATTTGTCAAGTGCAGCACTGGTCAGCACTAATTGATGGATGCATTTTTGTGCATTTTGGTGCATTTTTTATGGGGGGTGGAGGTGCATTGTGGGTGCTGTAGTGCCACTGGGATTCCATGCATTGGTAGGTGACTGTGCACAGGGGGCTTGATGGTGCTTTGTTTGGGGGATTGTGGGCATGCAGGAGACTTGAATGAGGGTGTGTGGGTGTTGTGGACTGGGTAGGGGATGGGGTCCTGGTGGTAGTGAGGGGATGGGATGATACATTCATTACAGGTGTGGTGACTGTTAAGGTATTGTAGTTGACATACCTGAGTCCAGTCCTCCAGTGAGTCCAGTGAGGCCCTCCGGGTGCAGGATAGCCAGTACCTTCTCCTCCGAGTCTGCAAATTCATGGGGAGGAGGTGGGGGACCACCACCAGTCTTCTGTACAGCGATGTTGTGCCTGAATGCCATGGACCGAACCTTCCCACGCAGGTCGTTCCATCTCTTCCTGATGTCCTCCGTTGTGTGTGGATGGTTTCCCACTGCGTTGACTCTGTTGACAATCATCTGCCATAGCTCCATCTTCCTGGCCATGGGTGTCTGCTGCACCTCTGCCCCGAATAGGTGTTCCTTGACCCTGAGTATTTCGTCCACCATTGTCCTTAACTCTCTGTTGGTGAAGAGGGGCATCTCAGGGGGTGCCATAGTGTGTGTTGTGGGTGGTGTGTTGTAGGTGTATTGGTGAGGGTGCTGTTGTGTGGTTGGGTGTGTGGCTTGTGATGGTGTTTGTGCGATGTATGGGCATTAGAGGTGTTTTTGTGTGTGTGACTTGTGTGATGGTTAGTTCAGTGTATGCGTGTTGTCAATATCTGTTGTGCTATTTGCATTGCAAAGGATTGTGGGGTGTGTATGTGCACGTTTTATAGTATTGTGGATGTGTGTCAGGTGTGTGGGTTTCAAACTTGCCAACGTGTGCATTTGTTGTTAGTGGGTCCCATTGCTATCCGTGGCTGGCCGTACCGCCAATGGTCGTGCGACATTCACTGTCCACCAAGCTGATTTGTGCATCATTATTTGGTTGGAGGAGATATTTGTCTGCATGGCAGTGGTGGGGTGAGGTGTACTGCCTTTCCGCCGTCGTCAGCTCTGGCGGTGGGTGGAGATTGCAGGATTTTTCGAGGTTTGACTTTTTGCCATCATTATTCAGCAGTGTGCAGTTCGCCGCCACTGTCGGTCTTTTGTTCACCGACAGCACGGCGGTTGGCGGTGATTGCTGCCAAGTCCATAATGAGGGCCTTGGATGCACTTTGTAGCAGCTTTATCTGGAGTATAGGAGGGCAGGGAGAGCCTTAAAGTATATGATGCTCCCCGGATCTAGAGGCATATGAGCAGTGCCTCATTTTAAACATTATTATTGGGCATCAATCCTTCAGGATATTAGGGTATTGACAGTTAGTAGACAAACTAAGATTTTAAGATCTGATAAATTGCCCTCTATCTATGGCATGCCTTTGGGAGATGAAGCGAAATCATATTTTTTGAGGAATGTGGAGCCTAGTCATTTTAAGAGGGTGAAATTCAAGATATAAAAATGTTACGACTCTGTCGTCCCATTTCTAGGGGGCGCTGTAAGGGGACTGTCAGAAACCTGGGAATTACCTTAAACACTTATCTAGAGTCCCTTGCTGACTCCTGTTTGTTTCTCTTTTCTCTATGGTACACTTGTGTAGTACTACATTTGCTTCCTGGGACTGCAAATCCCATAATGCACAGCCTGGTAGTTAGGAAAGCCCGGATTCTGTTTCCCATTGTTTTCTATGGGAGAAGTCCAGTTGCTCCTTTTCACTGGATCCTCTCCTCCAGGACTTGCAAGTGTCTGAAACTACACACACCTGAGACCTCTCCTGTGCAGCCCAGCTTGGAACTGCTTATAAGCAGCCATTTCCTCAAGATCCCAGTCGTGCATTGGAGTTTGATTCCTTTGTGTTACAGACCCCTTGTTGGATGGTGTTCCAGTTTTGTTCCTTTGCTGTTCCAGCTTGATCCTGTTTTCTGTTTCTCTGCCCTGCTCCTGATTGTTCCAGCCAGAGTCTGCCCCCTATCTCTTAGCCTTGTACCTGTTTGTTTCTTCCAGAGCCTGCTCCCTGTTTCTCTGCCCTGCTCCTGCCTTGTTTCAGCCTGAACCTTCTCTCTGTTTCTCAGTCCTGTTTACTGCTCATTTCCTACTCCCTGTATTCCAGCCCTGTCCTTGCCTGTTCCAGCCAGAACCTGCTCTCAGTTTCCCAGTCCTGTCTCTGTTTGTCCCAGCCAGAAGTTTGCGCCCTGTTTACAAGTCCTAGTCCTGCCTTTTGTTCAGCCTGAGCCTGTTCCTAGTTCTTGCCTTTGCCTCTTAGTTTGTTCCCTTCTGTTTCTGTTTCTGTTTCTGTTTCTGTTTCTGTTTCTTCTTGGTTATTTGTGTCTGGTAAGTGTTCTATCAGTCTTCACCAGTGTATAAGTGTCCTCCTCTGTTCTGGGGTTGGCTCCTGGTTTCCAGGAGGCAATTCCAACCCCCATCCTTGTCCAGTGTTATACGTTGTCTTTCGTGCCTAAAAGTGACAGTGTGCTATTGCTGTTTTCTCAGGAATCGCCACTGTGATTCCAGCTGGACCCACAAGAGTGTGTCTTGTGTATGTAAGTACTTTCCTTGTCTGTGCACTAGGGTCCAGAGACAGAATCACTTCTGCTGCCTCCTTTCTATGGGGCTGGCAGGGTGACTATCTGTAAGAGCAAACTGCACAGAGGCATTGACATTCCCTGTCACTGTGGGAGGTTCTGCGCATTACTCTGTGTACAACCCCAGCGTGTTTGTCCATTAGTAATCTGTTTCCTGTTTGTTCACACAAGGGTTGCTCTGCTTTTACTTTCCTGTGCCTGTTCATAGCTGTCCTTTCCGTGTATGCCTTTAGCTGCTCTTCTGCCCCAGTACACTACCTCTTTAGGATATTCGGTAACCTCAAGGGGTGTCGCAACTAAAGTCCTGATCAGACCCGCCCGAAACCATGACAAAAAATGCTGAATATAGACTCTTATGTCAGGTATGGAAGAACTTGAGCATCAAGCAGTTTAATTACAATACATCCCTCTGGCATTCACCAATATTCCCCAAGATATTCCATGTCAAAGGAAGCCTAGCATGGGCAAAAGAAGGAGTGGAGAAGCTAGAGGATGTCTATGGCCAAGGTTAGATGTATTCATGTGAGGACCTACAAGCTAGATATGAATTGGCAAAGCATGGCATTTTTAAGTGACTTCAGACAAGGACATTTTGGTGGAAACAGACAAGAAGGACGTGTCAATTGAGCGTATAAAGCTAGTGGAGCTGCTAGGCCATGGGTACTCGCAAAGATTTTCTTTGGGGCCAAAATTTTCATCTGTGTTGCTACTGAGGGCTGCATTGATGCCAACAGGGTGGCAGTCGTGCTTAGGAGGTGGTTCAGGGTGTGCTGGAGTTAAGGTGGGTTTAGGGGAGAAAAGCATAAACATCTAGTAGCTGAATTGCACAATGTGAAACCAGAAAACAAGATATTAATCCTGACATCTCCACTTTAACAAATTGTGTTATCCTATGCATTGTTTTTTTCCCACTTTCCCTCTATTATCATACAGAACAGGACTCGAAATATAGGACTTCAGGATGCACAGTGTATGAAACATTCTACTGTGTTTGTTTTCATAAACTATATTGTTGTGCATGCATAATACAAACCCAGGCCACCCAAATGGTCACATAACAACTGATTTGCCTATTAGTTCACTATTAGCATTGTTGCCAGGGTGGGTTAAGCATAAATGTTTCTATATTCAAGCATAAACAATTCTCACTTTTTAAAGAGAAAAACACTTCTCAATGCACCAATATCTGATGTTTTACAATAAAATGGTACTGCATGTTAATAAAATACACTTTCTGAATTCTGAAGAGACATCATATTTTTACACTTTTGCTGCATGATGTCTTTAAAAAATTAAAGTGTTCCTAAAGTTAAGTGGTGCAGAAGAACCTAGCTATATCTTTTTTTCAACTTAAATTAACTTATAAATAAAGGTAGCCTGCTTAGTTAACACTTTTTAATGTTTAATGTTAGTGCTGAGTGGAGTAAAAATCAGCCCTTCGCTGATGTTGACCAGGGGGGCAGCATGTAAAGGTCAGGAGGCTGTGCTAAGCTGTCTGGGAGGGGCAAATATCAGGCAGATTTACAGAGTTTTTAGTGACTTGACTCCTGATGACTTGGGCCAGCAAGACGATAAGTGGGAGATGAAAATGGGTATTGAACATTCAAGCTTAAGGTAATCATGTAAAATGGAAAGGGAGGTGTTGCTGTCAACAGGCTTGAAGGCCCAGCATTTCATAATACTATATAATCTTTATTAAACACCAACAAAAATCGCAAAGGTGGGGGGAAAAGATCAGATGCTAGCTGCCCTCGGCGTGGCTGCAATGTGGCTCATTTAATACATGTGTTTTGCAATTGTGGAAAATTGGTGGACTATGAGAAAGGTATTAACTAATTCTTGGGTCAGCTCCTAATATTCAGGGTACAGTTTTGCTGCAGCTTGTATTATTTGGCATTGACAACAGAGTGGTAGAAGACCAAAGGTGGCAGCATTTTATTTTTGTGGCTATGGCAGTCGCCCACAGATGTATTGCTATGGCTTGGCTCAAGGCAGATCCCCCCACATTTCAGCAGTGGTTAGCTATGTTGCTCCCAATGTACCATCTGGAGGACAACCTATATTGTTGTAAGGGACGTTGGGTGAAAAAGCGGGGTTCCCGTGTCTGAACACCAATGGCAGAATGGATTGCCAAGATGGATTTAAATGGGAGAAATGTATGAGTAAATTGTATCTATGATTGGGTAATAGTAGTAGAATGGTATTTTCATAATTAGTTAAGAGGCTTTACCTAAAGATATCTTAATGAATTATAACTTATGTAATGAAATGTCAGTACTCCATGATTATTGTATGTTGTTTTCAATAAAAATACATTAAAATTATTCTCAAAAGGGTAACCTCATGATGGTATCGCCAAATGTTTGCCAAAAGAGACCCGAAATAAAGAATAAGATCTGAGAGTAACCATTCTTCATGAAGCATTGGTACTTGAAGAAATCAATCAGTCCAATGTAGTCTCATGTGTGCCATAACATATGATTACATAATCTAATTCATTTTAATAAAAGAAATTGGGAACATATAAGGATAGGTCACAGAATGTGTGCAAAAATTACCATATTTACTTTGCCCTCTAACAAAGGAAGAAGGTTCTGATATTCAGTTCAAGATTTGTACCACCACTGTTGTTTACTACCAGAATTGACTGAGAGATTTTGGACAAAAATATAGGATAGAAAAAACCCAAAGGTGCCTATTCATGAATGCATTCTCAAGTACATAAACTCCAGTAGTAGTAATTTACATTGAACATATGTAAATTACTAAGGAATAGATGGATAGCTCATCGTACCTCTGCCATATCTCTTCTGTTTTGAGTTCTCTGCCACAATTTCAGGGAACTGTGTAAATGTGCATTTTGGTGTACATGTGGGAGTGACTAGGGGGAGCGGCTGGAAAATAGGAAAGATCAAGTACAAAGTGAGAACAGTAAAAGGGGAATTTAAGTAGGCCACCATGGAGGAGTCTACAAATACAAAAACACACCTACAAAAGGGTAAGTCAATTGCTATTCTCAAAGTTACAACCACATATCCTTCATTAATACCACAGCACAAAGTCTCAAATCTTCTCCAACCAAACCTTAGAGTAAGTCACACACCATACATACCCACTTACAGATACTGCAATGGAATTTCATACATCTCTATGGACACCTTGAAAAACATTACCCACCAGAGAGTAATTATTGAAAATAAGTAGATAAAAGCAGAAACCAAATAGAGCACATCAATTATATCTACACACCTACAAATTTGAGATATGTTTAACAACATCACTACAGACACATACTCACAAGCACACAACATTAAATATAGGTAGAAATATTCACTTCAGACTATGGGCCTCATTATGACCCTGGTGGCCGGCAGTAAGCTGGCGGTAACACCGCCAACAGGCTGGCGGTGTTCCGCCAGCTATTATGACTGTGGCACAATAGCTACGGCCTTACTGCCGGCCCCTCCACTATACCGCCAGGCGTCATAAGCACCGCTACCCTGGGGATTATGAGTCCCCGACCGCCGGCCTGGCCACAGCGGTAAACACCGCCATGGAAAGGCTGACAGTAAGGGAGACTTGGGGTGCCCCTGGGGGCAGTGCAGAGGCCCCCAGGCATAGCCCCGTTGTGCATTTCACTGGCCGAATTTCGGGCAGTGAAATGCATGACAGGTGCTACTTCACCCGCTGCACATCAGCATTGCTGCCGGCTCTATTACGAACCGGCAGCAATGTTGATGTGACTTTTCCGCTGGGCCAGCGGACGGTAAAACTGTTACCGTCCGCTGGCCCAGCGGAAAAGTCATAATAGGGAACCAGAAATACCGCCAGCACTGGCGGTATTCTGGCTCCCGCAGCCTCGGCGTTCTTTTCAAAAGACCGCCGAGGTTGTAATGAGAGCCTATATACTTTCAAGCGTACATTCCCATTCAGCAGAAGTCAACGCAAGGGGTGGGTAATCAACAACCATGACTCCATCGTACCCATCATCAGGTGAAACACAATACACAATCAATCAATAGCACACAACCTGGCCAAATTGGAAGCAAGTCACAGCCAAAATAAACGTATGACCATGTTGAGGAATATGTTTGTCGCTTTGCCCCTCATTTTGTGGAACAATTATTTGAGGAGAAGAGAGGGGACCATCAGGTACGGAATGTTCCAGGCAGAAGATCCCTGTTGTTGGAACATCCAGCCAACCCGTAGTTTCTATTTAGTGTTTCTCTCCTGATGTGATCCTTGTCATGGATGCAAACTACAAGCAGGAGGTCACTTCAGCTACAGCCTGCTCCTAATGCAAAACTCCACATTTCAGAATACCTGCTGTCCTTCACTTCCTGGCATCTGTGGTCAAGCATGCAAGTATATCGGCATGTTGCAGTTGCTACTGCAAAGCAGTGGGGTAAAGGGAATTCTGTTCCTTTGGTCAATTACTGCAGGGCTTCAGTGCCATTGAATGAACACATGTGACACTTCAGCTACCCTACCACAAGGAACAGCATTTCTGCAACAGGCACCGCTGGCACTCCATCAATGTGCATGCTGACTGTGATGTCAAAAGAAAATAAACTGATATTTACACTGCCTTTCCTAAGTACACACACACCAGTTCATTTCTGACAATCACATATATCATATCATTTTGTTGCTGGGGATTTCATGTGGTGTGGCCATTAAGGAAGTTAAAATAACTCACAATGAAACTGTGTGTGTACCTGTAATAGATTTACATAGATATTCACTAATAACTACCCACTATCCCAGTACTTCTATTATTGTAACATTGATTGCATGAATTTGTGGAATGGCTCTAGCGTTCTCATGGTACCAATTGTAAAACAAATATCAGATCTTGATTGCAAGTGATTCCAGACATGGCCTCTCTCTCTGTCTCCCCACCCTCTTCCAATGTCCTTGCTTTACCAGAGATACAACAGGGCATAGATACATCATTGACTGCACGTTTGGCATTTCTAGGTCAGTCTTCAGATGCCTTATTCATACGGGGGGCATGCTGCAATGCTCTGCAGTATCATGTGCAAGATCACTGTTGCCTGTTGGTACACAACAACACTATGGAGATTACAGCTCTATCCAGACTCCTGGGGTTTGCCACAAGTCAGGGTCTTCAGGTGTATGGCCAATTAGCGGCATCACGTTTCAACTCAGCTGCAAATTTATTTGCTGATCACAGTGGTGGACTTTGACATCGTTCACACATACCATCAGAAGACATGAATCGTCAAGCACACCACTCATTAATGTGTCCCCTTATTATAGCTTACACCTATATATATTTCTCACCCACACTTGTAATCACCTTTCAGATAGGAGCACATGTAGCATGCAAAGAACAACACCAAACACATGTAGGAATACAACATATACATTACTTTACAAATGTCACATTTATTTATTTCCAGCGTGTACCTTCAGTGATAACTGTTGTGCAGTGCCACTATGATGTTATTTTTCATAACTATGCTGCATAGAACAATGTAATAGAGGCAGATTTCTACATAGATGTCGAATACTAGAGATGGAGTTTCCATAAACTGTTACTTAGGGAGAAAGGAGCAAGCCAATTCTGGGTCATGAAGAGAGCCTTCTGCTGCTGCATCTGTACTCAAAGCACAAATAATGGTGAGAGTGCAATAAGAGGGTTTCCAATTTCTCAAACATATGTCAGGGTGAGTGGGACCATCAACACTACCCTCAGCTATATAGGGCACAGAGACCCAGCTGAGCAATGCAACATTCTTGCACACCTGGACCGACATCGCCAAGTGCTGCAGTGCAGAATCTGTTCACACCCAATGAGCCAGAAAGTGCAGAATGCTCTGTGAGGACTTCCCACACCAGCCAAGGCTAAAGTCTCTGGGTGTTCTAAAGATGTACCCTCAACCAGATATCCTCAGCTCAATCCACTGTACAGGAGGGTCCTAAGTAGAACTTGGCCAGACATCAATGAAAGCTCATATACAGCAGCATGGGAGCAAGTCAATGCATATGGAGAGTGTACACCATCATCTGTGGGTTCCAAGTGTCTCCTATTTACTGTGCCTTCTCGTGCCTGTGTTGGCTGTGTAGTGTATATGTAGTAAGTGTACATGGTGAGAAACCAGCTCTTTTCAAGTATAACTTGTTCAGCGGTGCAGTAAAAAGGCATTTAAAAATGCTAACCATGAAAAAAATGAAAAAGAATACTTCATGTAACTCAAAAACAATAACATAGCTTTTACCCTTTATAAAACATACATCCCTGTTATTTGATTTCTTTAGGTGTGTGTGTGTGAAATCTTGTAAAAAACAAAACAATATGGGAGAAGGATTTTGGGCTCAGTAGGCAGTCAGTCATGACATTTTCTCAAATGCTATTCTTTTGACCCAAACAGTGACTGGGCTTTAGATATTAACTTTAACTTGCTTTCACATGAGTGAACTGAGCACCATAATAATTTGTCTCAAGATGTTTTGTAATTAGCGAGCTAGACAAGGGGCTTCAATTCCCATATAATATATAGTAATATAATGTAAGGAGAATTTGTAAAGTGCTGCTTATCACCTGTGAGAGTACCAGGTACTGAGTAGGGGAAAGTAAGCATGCGGTGAGGCTGGTTCTGAGAGCAGTCAGTCTCAATGGTCCAGAAAGAAGAGTATTTAAAAAGCCAGTTCTTCAGCTTCTTGCAGAATTCAAGAAGTGAGGAGGAGGCCCTGATAAGTTGGGGCAGGTTTTTCCAGGATTTGGCAGCATGGTAGGAGAATGATCAATCTCCCACTCTGCTTCTGTATATGTGTGTGTGTGAGTGAGCGAGATGCTGACCGAAGTTGTCTGGTGGGTTGATAGAAGTAAAACCTGTGAATGAGGTGTGCAGGTCCCATATTGTAACTTGAATGCATGTCAGGGAAGTTTAAACTGGCAGCACTTTTGGATGGGAAGCCAGTGGAGCTCTCTCCAGAGTGGTGTGGTATAGGTTCGACACCAGAGGTCATGGGTGAGTCTGGTGGCAGCATGTTGGATGGTTTGAAGTCTATGAAGAAGATTGGTTGGGATGCTGGCATAGAGTGTGTTGCTGTAGTCCAATATGCTTGTGATTCAGCCCTGCATGATAGTACATCTGGTGTCCAGTCGGAGCCAGTTGAAGATCTTGTGTAATATGCAGTGGATGTGGAAACATGTGGAGGAGACCGCATTGAGCTGAGACTTCATGGAGAGGTTGGTGTTCAGGATGAGGCCTAGGTTAACAGCATGGTCAGCTGGAGTAGGTGTGGGTCGGAGTTTTGCAAGCTACCATGTGGAGTTTCAAGGTGAGCTCTTATTCCTAAAGATCCGCACTTCAGTTTTGTTGGTGTTGAGCTTGAGGCTGTTCTCTTTCATTCAATTGGCCATGCTGGTCATGCATTCTTTAACGTTTCTCTTGGTAGTGACAATTCCACCTGAGAGGGGAAAAAATGAGCTGTGTGTCATCAGTGTAGGAGATGATGTTAATTCCACATGAGCCAGATTTGTGGCGTTCTTCCGGAGAGGAAGGAAGCTATCCCTTGAGTACTGGTCCTTGTATTCGGGCTGTGTAGTCTGGCGATAAATGTGTAGTGAGAGATAGTGTTGAAAGCAGTGAAGAGGTCAAAGAGGATGAGGGCAGTGGTCTGTCCATGATCAAAGATGATGCGTATGTCATCTGTGGCTCCAATGAGGGATGTTTTGAGCTGTAGCTGTTTCAGAATCTTGATTGAGAATCATCCGGAAATTGTGCTCTAGGTGGTCACAGAGTTGTTTCTTGATGGTCTTCTTGATAACTTTGGCTGGGAAGGGGGAGCAACAATATCGGTCAGTAGTTGATAAGTACTTTGGAGTCAACTGATGTTTTTTGAGGAGGGAGGTGACTTTGGCATGTTTCCAGCTATCTGGAATGGTGACTGCCTTGAGGGAGGTGTTGATGATGGAAGTGAGTACAGTACTGATTGTGGCTCTTCCCAAGTTGTAGATATGGTGAAGGCAGCGGTATGTGGGTGCCCCTGGGTGGATTGTCTTCATTAACGCTGCAGTATCCTCCATCGATAGGGGGTTCCATGCTGTCAGGTACTAGTCTAGGGTTGATGAGGTTAGCAGACGGAAAGGCCGATAGGGGGTGGCTGGGGTTCGTAGATGCTGTAGATCTTGGTATTTTTTGGTGGAAGAGGTTGTTTTCATATTCCCTTGGGTTCTCTGAGATCAGCGTTATGCCAGCTAGCTTAGCTTGTTTGTTAGATCTGTTAGGTTTGGTGTTTTTCAGGGGCGTTAGAGTATTGCTGGAGGTGGTCATCCAGTTGCTGAATTTGTTTGCATTGTTGATTAAGTTATTGATGGGGTCAGGGTAGTGCAGTTGGAGGGGGTTGAGTCATTCCATTTCTGTAACTTTCTTCCAACAGCGGCATGGAGTGTTGCTACACTGTAGGAGTGGTTGGTAGCTCTGTTATGAAGAAATGGACGATGGAGTGGTCCGTCCATGTGAGTGGAGTGATGTGTCTGACTTTAACCTTGTCATTGAAAGAGAAATTTGGGTTCAGGGTGTGTCTAGCGATGTGGGTAGGTAGGACCCTTGGCACAGCAGGTGCAGGGGCACCTGGGTCCATAGATCTGGGGGGCCCACTGGACCCTGAATATTGCTGCATTTATAACTCAAACTGCAGCCATGGTTGTGTAGAGGGGTATTTGCTTCCATGCACTAGGGCCCACCACTACTCTCTGAGCAAGTCCAAAATTCAGGCTAGCCTGGTCCAGTTTGGCTTTCAATCCTAGTCTTGCCATCGTTTGTAGCGGCTTTTATGATAATACTTTATCTGAAGGGACCAATTATTTATCTTATTGAGAAGTTAATTTTATCATCCTTGACCGTTTTCTAGATTTTAGCAAACACATTCTCACTATTTTATTTCTACATTTGTCTGGAAGTCGAGTCCTTTGTTTTCTCAGCACTTTGATTATAGTACATTGACTCTCATATGGCCTATTTCAGTGTTAGGGCCAGATGTATCATTTTTCCCAATAGCGATTACTGAATTGCGTTTTTTTGCGACTCGCAATTAGGTAAACGCTAGTTTCCCAACAGCTTGCAAATCGAGCTACCTCATTAATATTCATGAGGTAGGTTGTAATTTGCGTCCCATTGTGAATGGCTACAATCACAGGAAAGGTGGCCTGCTGGGCTCAGCAGAACACCATGTCTGTGATTGCTTTTAAATAAAGCAATCTTTTTTTTTAATGCAGCGTGTTTTCCTTAAAGTAAAACGGGATGTGTTTAAAAAAGAAAAATTAAAAGTTTTCTTTTCATTTTTTAAGAGTAGACCACTGCCTACTCTTAAAAAATGTATTCGCATGCATTCACAAAGGGGAAGGGGTCCCTTGGGGGTCCCTTCCAGTTTACGAATGGGTTACCATCTACTTGAAGTAGGTGGAAAAATGAGAATTTTCGTGACCGCATTTCGGTCACGAAACATTCCTACATACCACTGCGATTCGGTATCAGGAAGGGCCGCCCTTTACACGCCCCTTCCTAATTCCGAATCGCTATGTAATCGCAGTTCCAATTTGCGATTTGGTAACAAGTTACAGTATTGCAAATTAGGATTCATACATACCAAAATGCATGTTTGCTGTTGCAAAAATGCACAATACATCTAGCCCTTAGTTCTTAAACTCAGCCAAACTACCAAAGTAAACTGTGGGTAGCTTTCAGGCAATTTCTTACTTTGAATAGGTTTAGATGGACGTCGTGGAAGCTCAGTGTGAGCACATGAAAGCAAGTAGTACATGTTGAGCCTTTATTCTTCCATGGACTACCTCACAATTACAGTCTAGTTTTAATTCCCTGCCTATTTTAGATTACTTTTTATTTTACAACTTTAAGACAAACTACGGAATAATGATATTGGAAAGCTAATGTCCTACATCTATCAATGCTTTCAAGATTGCTCTGCGCGGCCTGCGTTTTCATAATGGATTTCTTGTTAATTAAGTCCTTTGAGTCGCACCCACGTTCATTCACAGATGATAAATTACCTTTCTAACAAAACCAAAATTTAAATGTAAACATTCATATTTAAGAAGAAACGACTTTGGAAACAATAATCATTTTTTCTGACATTGGTTTATACACCACTTAATCAAAAAGTAATTACGGCCGTCTGTATAGGACAATGAGATTGAGCAACTTTCCTTATAAATATACAAATGCATATCGAGGTATATGTATGTAGTGACCGAGGGTGTTGTGGAAATCTAGCTAACCAAAGGGAACCTAAGTGGGAGGCGAACGAATACTGCCGTACATTTAAGTGTTTTTTTTTTTTATGTAATATCAATTATGAAGTCTGCTATGAAATAGCTTTCACTCGTACTATTGCAAAGTATTTAAGTGGATTATATTAAAATATGAATGAAGATAAATATTTTATTTTATGTGCAAGAATAATGAGGTGTAACTACTGAGGTAGCTTTTCTCAAGACTTGCCCATTTTAATTATATCGCAGAGAAGTGAGATTTAGGGGTCTCCGCAGGGTACTAACTGGTTGGACATGTGGGTTGTTCGTGTTCGCACAGTGCGCCTCCGTGAAGAAGGAAGCAAACTGTTAGACACTGCTCTGTGAACCGCCCTGCGTTTAATTAGGGTGGTAGGAATGGCACAGGATTTAGTGGTTGACTGAATCAAAGTCCACCAAGAGTCCAAGAAGTAAACAAAGGTAGGAAGCTGCTGTCTATGATGCTCAGTGCACCATCTGCCTCTTAGTTGCTGGAAATCACCATGCCGGAACTGGGCCCAGACTCAGAATTATAGTTACAGAGCTGTTTGTGGTTACTAAATTGGGTTTGAAGTTAAAGGGCAACTGCTCATGCAATAGGTGGTTGATGGGGCAGTAGTTGCAGGATTCTGCTGGGTTTAGGTGTGTTTTAAAAAAAAAATGTTCATAATTTTGTTTGTTTGAGGGATGATGGGAAGTAGACTGGAATGATGCCATTGTTTAGCCAGGGCAAAAGCGGTTCTCTAGATAGGGCTTTCTTGGTGCAGACAGGGAGCATATTTTCCTGATTAGTGTTTGGATTTTGCAGAGGTTTTTGAAGTTTATAAAGTGGAAAATGTTACTTTTTGGGCAACATTGAGTAGTGAGGTGGAGGATATTGACTGATTGTGAGCAGTACATAGGTTGTGTCGAATTTTGTGGATTTTATCCAAGAATGTGTCAATAGCTATAGATGCTTATATGAAATGAAAGGATGAATAATGAAGATGTAGGATGATTTCAAGACAACAATAATCTGGTTAGTGGCTTAAGTGATGAAGTATGATTGAGTGATGGGGTATTAATCAGTACCAATTAGCTTTAGCTAATAAAATGTCAGTTCTGTATTGGAATCTGAGAAGTTAGAGTCCCGTACAATCTAACCCTGAGATAAAGTGCGCAATTCTTTCTCCCGTGGCTTTGATTATAGTTAATAATAAGAACAGGAATGGCAGTGTAGTATGCAAAGGCAGCTCCCTCATTCATGAGGATGAGGGAGGTGCAGGGTGAAAAGATGTTCTGAAACGTAGTGGTTCGAACAGCAAATGTTTATTTCGCAGTAAAGAAGAGACGTCCATGAATAACAGGGACACAGAGAAAAATAACCCCCTCACAGGAGAAGGAACATCAATAACCTAAGAACATGGAACATCCTGACATCATGCGCGCATGATGTCACGGTGTTCCACACATCCACGATGCGACCACCACATTTAAGTTGGTTGTTCTCTGTGCCCCAAACACTATGAGCTCAGTACTCTCACTCACGTAAATTGTAGACCGCTAGCTTTGTAGAAAACGTAAATTGTGGACCGCTAGCTTTGCAGAACACTTGGTGGCATCCCAACAGCTCTCTATGCCTCACGCCTCCATTCCTCTTCAACGTACACTTTTATGAGCATCTGCAGTAAGTCGTGAAAGCATATGTTGGCCAACCAAGGTATAAACGTCATGGACATACGTCGTTCTATGACCATAAATCCTTAATCTTCATCGCAGCTCACCACAGCTTCCGTTTAACCCTCGTCGCCACTTGAAAAGATGTTCCGAAACGTAGTGGTTCGAACAGCAAATGTTTATTTCGCAGTAAAGAAGAGACGTACATGAATAACAGGGACACAGAGAAAAATAACCGCCTCACAGGAGATCGAACATCAATAACCTAAGAACATGGAACATCCTGACATCATGCGCGCATGATGTCACGGTGTTCCACACATCTACGATGCGACCACCACACAGGGTCAGGGCATTATACATCTGATTGCTGAGTTGTGGCAGCTGTAAATGCATGGACGTTGCTTGAGAGGTCTGCAGGGCCTAGTGGTTGTCAGTATAGACATGAAGGAAGCTGTTGTACTTTGTGGCAGAACGCAGTTCCTTGTTCCTTAATACTTTCCAACCACATCAGGGTTAGAGACATATGGGGCGCAAACATGAAGGTTTCATTTAGTTGTCATTAAGTGTCTATGACTATAGAAAATTGTTCAGGGTATTATACTGGGCGTATCTGTGGGGGACTGTACTGGCCAATGAGGGATGATGGGCCCACTGAAAAAATTACTTTCACATTTATACAAAGCCTTCTGTACAGTAGTAGTATTTCATTCTCATTTATTATTCTTTCATGCTCGTTTATTTATTTCATTATTTGGGGTTTACTTTTAAGTGTTGTAAGTTTCATACCGTTATACTCGAACCTACTGTTGGGTTCTAGATTCTTGTGGTGGGCATTCGGTGGATGATCTTCAGAGTGGACGGTCGTCTCTGGAGCCTGTCGTGGACCCATATTAAAGATGACAACTTCTTAATATAAATCAGTTGTCAGAAGATTCATTTAAAGTTATTCACTCCCATTCTACATTTTGGTACCAGGAGTGGGGTGTTGAAGGAATGCTGAGAGACTGGAGTCAGGAGTCATCGATTGTGGAGGGTCCACCGACCATCATTTAACGACCAACTGACCAACTCACCGGAGAGGTTTATAACTTTATACAGAGCTGCAATTTCGTGGAGACGTAATTTGCGCAGCGCTCAAATTTGTATTAGTATTACAGCTATGCTTGTTGTTTTGTGGTCGAGCGTTGCAGCCCGCGAGTCGTTTTGATCGCGTGTGAGCTGTCTGTTCGAATTTGTAAAATATCAGTGCCTAACTATAGATGCGGCGCGAGTCGGAAATCGCGTGAACAGATGGTCTTCAGTGACGTCGCTTTGGGGATTTTCCGGTATCCAGGAAGTTGTGTACAAAGGTTGCCAGGTTACCGGTTGTGCGCGTGGTGCGTTCGTCACGAGTCTCTAGTTGCTTAGAGACGTGACGCTCTCCAAGTAACGAGGATTTAAGCTGCACACACACAAATCTAGTACTTCAACCTGTCAATGTTCGTCGCTTCGGAAAAGAAGTAAAAAAAAAACTATCTGGGCAAGATACCTAATGACTCCTGGAGTTTTTCTACTTTCCAGCAAAGCCACGATTACTGGAGTTTTCTACTTTCCAGCAAAGCCATGATTACGCTTCTCTTGGATTATTGCAATTGTTGTTGTAGGTTCGAGTATAACGGTATGAAACTTACAACACTTAAAAGTAAACCCCAAATAATGAAATAAATAAACGAGCATGAAAGAATAATAAATGAGAATGAAATACTACTACTGTACATCATCTTCCTCCTTTACAATTAAATAAAAATAGATAAATATAAATATATATATATCTATATATATATATTTAATGATAATATAATACGAACAGGAATTCAACCTAAAATGTAATCATTAAACTTTGCCGGAATTATGACCAGTCTATGACTGCGCGTATGCACAGGATCAACTACAGGATACAAAGAATTATTGAGTTCATGTTCATCACACGGATTATCCATCTGGAGATGATTGTTTCCATTTTCGTGACTTGAGCTCCTGTCCTTGTTTCCATTTTCGTGACTTGAGCTCCTGTCCTCTGTCCTCATCTGTGCAAGATCCCCGATAAAAGTGCTACTTGAACTAGCATCATCTTCTCGCCCAGCGTATACACTTTTAAGTATTTCTGCTTGTGACGAGGATATAGGAACAACACAGTTTCTGTTCCACCAACCTTTACCTTCCAGCAAAACAGAATATTTTGTAACTTTAATCACTTTAACTGGTAGAGAAAATTTCGATGTACCCTTGGACACCTTGTACGGTTTCTTAATTAAAACCCAGTCATTCACATTGATTTGAACATCATTCACACATTTCCGTGAGTCATTGTTATGTTTCTGCACCATCTGTTTATCGCAAACTCTCTGTCTCAACTCATCCAAATCCACATTAGTAGTTTTATTACAAAAAGAAGTAATCCATTTTGGACATAGTCGAGATCTAGATTCCCTACCTCTGAGTAGCACGAATGGAGAAATACCAGTAGTAGAATGCGGTGTGTTCAGATATGCCCATATTTTCTCATTCAAAAACTCGATTACATTACAATTAGTCGCAATAGCTGACTGAATACCTTCCTTCAAAATACGATTAGCCCTTTCCACTAGTCCATTGGAAGCTGGACTATATAAAGCTACACGTGAATGTTTAATGTCAAACTTAGTCATGAAATTTTCTATCTTGGCAGAGGTAAATTGTACTCCATTATCAGTGATAATGACAGAAGGGGAACCTTCTAAATAGAACAAGTACGATAAGAATGATATGACTGATTCAGTGTCAGCATGTTCGACAAAAGTAAAGTAAATCCATTTCGAAAAATAGTCAATGGCAACTATCATGTGTCTCATGTTTTTGAGTAGCATGTGGAAAGGACCTGAAAAATCAATAGCAACACTTTCCCAAGCAACACTAGGAAAAGGAATAGTGTGTAAAGGTTTTGTATGACATTTCCAATGTTTGTCAGACACCACGCATGAAGGGCACTGTCCTACAAAATCTGATACTTGTTTATCAATGCCCGGCCACCAGTACTTCTCCTTAAGTCTTCTGCAGGTGGCTGATATACCTAGATGACCTTCATGTGCAGCTTTTATCAAAAGAGGTTTCAATTCATACGGTGGAATGCAAACTGAACCCCTCATGCAGACTCCGTTTGCACATGACAGCTCTGAAGCCAACTGACAAAAAGTATTAAGATCACCACTATATTTCCTGTTATTAGGCCAACCATGCTTGATGTGATACATCACTTCAGACAATAAAGAATCTCTGGACATGCTCGAAATCCAATCCTGCTCGGAAAATAGACCTTCCGAAGCAGAAACTATATCCAGGACTCCAACTACACATTCTATGTCATCATCCTCAGTATCTGACCGAGATAAAGGCAGAGGCAAACGAGAAAGGCAGTCCGCCCTGACATTTTTCCCACCAGGAAGATACTTAACATCCAGGTTATATTCCTGTAGTTTTGAAAGCAACCTAACTAATCTCGAGGATGCATTTCCTAGTCCATTTCCATCCATAAGAAATACTAGAGGCTTATGATCTGTGTATAGAATACAACTTGTGCCCCAGATATAAGTTTTGAATTTGTGAACTGCCCAAACGCAAGCTAATGCTTCTCTCTCAATAGTACTATAATTGCTTTCAGCTTCTGATAGCGATCTGGAAGCAAAAGCAATGGTATGTTCTTGATTCCTGAGCAATTGGCCAAACACCGCACCAAGGCCTTTAAGACTAGCATCAACAGTAATATAAGATTTAGCAGAAGGTATGAACGATTTCAAGGCTGGAGCTGACACAACAACTCTTTTGATAGCAGTAAATGCATCAAGTGCTTGCTCACACCAATCAAATTTGCTACCTTTCTTCAACAATGATCTGAGCGGTTGTACAATCATGGCATAGCCTTCAACAAACCTAGCATAATATTCACACAAGCCCAAGAATGAGCGAAGCTCATCTTTATTGGTAGGACAAGGCGCATTAGTAATAGCTTCCAAATTTCCTTGTTTGGGTTTGATTCCTTCTTCAGAAATAGTGTGGCCTAAGTATTCCACACTCTTTACAAGAAATTTACATTTTTCAATTTTAATAGTCATGCCACAACTACTGAGAATAGAAAACACTTTATCCAAAAGAATTCTATGTTCTGCCATGTTCTCAGTGTGTATCAAAATGTCATCCTGGAAAGCACATACGTTAGGAATATTACCAAATAGAGAGTCCATCATTTTCTGGAAAACACTGGCCGCGGATGCTAGGCCAAAAGGTAATCTAAGATACTTAAAAGCACCATATGGGGTAACAAACGTCGTGAGATCTTGTGAACATTCGCTGAGAACAATCTGATGATAGGCAGAATGTAAATCTATAGTGGAAAAAACTTTTGAAGTACCCAAACTAGAAATCATTTCTTGAATGCGAGGAAGGGGATGACAGTCTACAAGTATGTTCTTGTTAAGAGATCTTAAATCCACACATAATCTCAGATCCCCATTCCTTTTTTTCGTGAGTACAACTGGTGAAACCCATTCCGACGAATCTGTGGGAATTATTACACCTTCTTTAACAAGTTTCTCTAGAAGATTTTTAAGTTGTCCCCTCACAGAAATGGGAACTGGCCTTACTTTGTGAGAAATAGGAATGGCTCCATCCTTCAACTTAATGCAATGTTCAAAACCCCTGACCATGCCAACTTGATTAGTAAATACTTGAGGAAACTTAGTCACAAAAGATTCAGGAAGAATGTTTCCTGATTCTGTTACAATATCATCATTAAGATTAGTCAACGTAAGCTCTGATACTTCCACAGGTAAATCTCCTAGAGATACAGGGTTGTCACATCCAGGACGGAGCACAATTCCCAATTTCGCTAAATCTTTCCACCCCACAATGTCTCTACCATTTACCGCCACATATCGTTACAGTACTTCTACCTAAAATATTTAGAGTGGCCAAAAAATAACCTAATAAGTCAATGTCATGGTCCCCGAAAGCTTTAGGACTGATATCAGCGTTTTGTAAAATCTTTGTAGATTGCCAAAACTTGCGAAATGTTACATCTGCAAGTATTGTGATAGGTGAACCAGAATCTGCCATGACAAATATCTCTATTGAGTCAATTCTTGCCTGACAGATAGGTCCTTTAATTTTCTTAGAAGTAAAAATATCTACTGTCAAAACAACATTGGATAACTTATCCATGCAGTCCTTCATCATACAATTTTTTTCTGGCTGTTCATCGGGGTTATAGACATTGTTCACTTTCATTCGCGTACTATTGCTCGAAGGCTTAAACGTACGATTCGGTTGTCTGCAAACCAGTTGAAAATGACCAACTTTATGGCATTTCAAGCATTTCTTGCCCAATGCTGGACAGACTTGACTATTACCAAAATGACTGCGTGAACCACAACGAAAACATAAAGAAAAATTTCTATTTTGTTTCCCGTTTCTATCCTTAATATAACAGACTTCAGAGTCCTCAGTCACTTGATTTACATTTGCGTTTTCAGGCTGTCCACCCATCACTCTGGATGTAACAATAGACCTCTCAACAGCCTTGGCTATATCAACTGTCTCATCCAAAGAAGGATTGCGACATGCCAACAAACGTTCCTGAATTTTCTTAGAATAGCAATGAAATACAAACTGGTCTCTAATGTGCATATCTACATTGCTACCAAAATCACATCTTGCAGCAAGCACACGTAGATTGGCCACATATTCATCTACAGATTCATCCACAGATTGCTTACACATTGCAAAGTTAAATCTCTCAAGTAATACATTGGACTCATCTGAAAATTGTTTCCTAATCCTTTCCTTCCCTTCTATATATACATTCCATGCTACACCTTCTGTGTGTCACACGGCACTGATGTTGCCCACTGAAGAGTTGACTATCTTGAATCAGCTTGATGCATACTCACACGGAAGATGACTTGAAAGGAGAAATAAGCACCACGTATGGGTGTACGTGTGCTGCTGGATGTGTGATCCTCAATCTACTGCTGCTGCTGTGCCAATTGCAGATTGTTGAGCAGTTTGTGATGTAGTACTCCTGGCAGCACCAGCAAGCCTGCCTACAATGCCAGACACCTTTAAGGCATATCTGCTGCATTCCGACTGCTTAGATGTTGCCAATTCTTGCATCTGTTCCAATTTTTTCTAGAGCTCCCAGACCTCTCATATGAGCATATGTAAACTGGACTATCCTTACCACTATCACTAGCCTCACTTCTCTAGGCCTGCTCTGCTAGTTTCCCTGGTAGCACCAGTCTAGTCTAGTCATTTCATAAGCCTTGCCCTGCTTGGCCCTGTCCTGCCCCTTTCTACACCGGGACCCTTTGTTCCTCCACCTTCACCACTAACACATTGTAAAGAACTTTAGACTGAGATGATACAGTGAATATATGGCTGGGGAGCTTTTGCACTAAATTTGATGCTGAATTTGAAACTGAAAGCCAGAAGGTGGGTGAGAACAGTTTCTTAAATCCACCAAAGTCTCGATTGGGTGCCCAGATATGTGCTCAGAAAGGCATCCCTGAGTTGTTAAAGGGAGGAACATCAGAACTCACATAGATCTTAGCGACCTTTAGGGCCACAAGGCTTTTAGGATCTAGAACGTGCGGTAATGTAACACCGAAAATTGCAAAATACCTAAAGTGAGATACTCAGTCAGAGGCCTAGTGGTGAGCTGCCTAAATCGTACGAGCCGATAAGTAAAACGAGGCAAGGTGTCACTACATAAATATCTAAGACTTTCAGATATGGGCATTATACCAGAACAAACTCAGTACTATTCACCAGATTGCAGTCAAAAATGGAAAAAGATGTTCAACTTCCATTCTAACCTGACGCTTTTTATTATGGAGTAATGACATCCTGGTTCAGGGCAGATAAGAGTATGACAGACAGAGAACTACATGAACAATCAGGAATTTGACATGCGACGCACCGTTTGTGAGCCCAGTCATCCCCTTTAAATTTTCTCCAACCACCAAAATCGAAAGCTGCATTCATTAAGAAAAGCAGAAGTCCATCTGCAAGGCAATTAAGCAGTATGATCACTTCTGGCAGCTGGCCACTCCACCATCGCGACAGAACAACTGTAACTTGCATAAAGTGCAGTCAGATCACCAGCTGAGATCTGATCAAGTAAATTCTGTCAAAACAGGCCTGTTGAAAAAAGAGACTTGAAGAAGCAATGGAAAAATCCCTGCACCTGACGAATATGCATGAAATCTATGGAAACACAAGCACGTAATTCAGAGACAAGTACAAAGAGATACACCACAGGGCAAACAATAATGGGGACTGAAACAATGATGGCAGAGACACCTTCCTCGCAGAAAAAAATTAAACATTATGCAGACGTGGCAGATGTCACCTACATCACAGGAAAAACACTTAAACAAACAGAGACAGCAGTTCAAGCAGAAGAGGACTCACAACCAAGGGAGAGAATAATTTTGAAACAGAAAAAGCCCATCAGAGTGACGACAGGGCAAACATGGTGCTACAGAATATGTTGCTCTTTGGAGTGGAAAATGAAATGTGTCAGCTGCTTGGTACCCTAGTCCTGTGAAATGGTTCATCCAGACAATGCACACAACGTTAATGATTCAGAAAATATTCAAAAATAGAGGCACAAAACTCTCGGGGGCATATTTTCGAGATGCTTGCTCCCCTGGAGCATCATTTTTTTATGCCTGTTGGGACAAGCCTCTCAACCATAACTATGAGGCCATGCAAAGCCACTCTGTATGGCTTTGCATGGTCTCATAGATATGGAATAAAACAAAGCAGAGCAAGTCACTACGTTGCCAAGGAGGCATTCCATGGGCGTTGCGGTGGGTTTCCCATGCAACACCCATGGATTTTGATGCTGCCCCAGATTTACAAAGTCACATAAACCTGGGGCAACACCAAAACCTTATTCTGCTCCAGAGAACGCGTAACAAGGAGAAATATTTTAATTTCTCTTCATTTTCCCTCTTTCTATGTGTGCTGTGAAATGCAGCTCACATAGAAAGAGGAAAACGCCCCTTGGGATTTTTTTGTGCAGGAAGGTGTCCCTTCCTGCACAAAAACAATTCTTATGTAAATATTAAGATTTTTTGGGATTGAAATTTTATTATAGTATTTGTTGTTTTTAACTTTTAAAAGTGGCATACGTTTGTGGGGGGTTATATTTGTGTGAATAGTGTTATAATAATAATTTTTATTTTTCAACGTTTTAAAATTTAAAATCTGTGAAACGTTGAATTTATATAATTAGAAAATTATTTTAAAAAGTGGGTTTTCCTTGGGAAGGATGCGAGTCCTTCATAAGTAACACTGCTGTAACTTACGTATACTGGGAACCAAAAATCCTTTTGTAGCACTTGACTTTCTGAAGATAATGAGGCAGAGCAGGCCAAGGCCTACTCAGAAAAGGGGGTGTTGATTAGTGACAGTCCTCAGTCATGCAACAAACAACTGACAGGAAATAGTCACAGATTCCGGGTTTTCAGAGGATTCGGTCTTTGGAATGTCATTCCCAGCAAGGTAGGACATCGTTTCCAAGGGCCCTAGCAAGCTACAGTAGTGGCACAAACATGCAAAGAGTGGGAAGCGCTGAAGAAGAGTAAGTATGAAACTTGGATAGTCTTTCATATCTAGTGCTACAAAAATTAGGCCAGTGGGGTCAGCTAATGGTAAAGGGCAGTACCAGTAAAGGGACAGCAGTCATAGTCTACTGTGGCTGACAATGATGATCTTTGGGTTTTCTTCACTTCTGACTCAGGTCTCATCTGTTTTGTTGCTCCCTGGACTAAAAGCCCCTGCTCCAAGGGTGCTTAATAGTAGATGAAAAGTCTCTTCACGTTACTCTTCCATGTATCTGAGAGACTTAAGATGACTTCTCAAAACTGAAGATTGGGGAACAGGGGAGAGAACCTATCAATGCTCCAGGGGCTTTAGCCATTCCCCACTGTGATCACCGGTGACAAATATCATCATTAAGGGAGATGCGACTCGTAAACCTTGAGGCAATATTCTCCCAGAGGCCAAGCACCCCAATGGAATGTCAGACATTGAGAAAGGGGGATGTCATATATGCTCTGAGCTGGTTGGTCCCCAGTGGAAACCATGATCATCAAGTCTCCACGGGGCCATTAGTAAGAGGATTTGTCAGCCTGGATGCACTAGGCACACTGGAAGGCTTGCAATGGACCATGGAGGGTTACAGGCTGTTATGCTGGACCAACTTGGTGACTGATGATCTTTCTTAGCTTGTTCCTAGTTTGAAGTGGTCCTGGTGGCACGCTCCAGCCACCAGGAGCGTCGACTACAGAGCTTCTGGTGTCTACATTTTTATAACATCTTGGGAGCTAAATTTTCAGTGCTCTTTCTCCAATGAGGGAGAGCTCAGGGCCTGCTTCCTGCTTCTTAACTCCTTATCTATGACATGCCCTCTGTATGTACCTCTTGTTCTCCTTTCAGCCCAGGATTCCTCCAGCAGCACCCCAGAACCCTCAAGCCGAGTACTTTCCGGAGTCCCCACAGCTTCCTAGTCACTTGCAGGGCACATTAGCCAGGGGGTCCTGCTTTGGTGTGCACCATCTACAGAAGATGCAGGGGAACACTTCAAGGTACCTCCAGACAGTAAAGTTGTGTGTCATTGGCACAAGGGAGGATGTTGATATCATGGCCGCAGATGACATCAGCAAGTGGAGTCATGTATTTGTTGAAGAGATACTAAGTGAGGAGCCTTGTGGTATTCCAAAGTTGTGTGGCCATGTTTCAGATAGGTAAGACAGCAAATTACCTTTTGGGTTTTTCCGGTTAGGAATGTGCAGACCCTTCGGAGGGTCGATCCCTGATTGCTGCCACTGTCCAGGCTTCAGATCAGTATGGGATGGGAGACTGTGTCAAATGCTGCTGAGAGCTCCAGTAGGATGAGGTCTGCAGTTTCCCCTCTGTGTAGGATCATCCAGCAGTTCTAGTGTTTTAGTCCTATGCTTGGTCCTACATGTGGACTACATGGTGTGGGGGAACTGATGGTTGGCAAGGTGTTACATGAGGCATCTGTTGATGTCTTTCTCTAGAACTTTGGATGGGTAGGGTAGGGCAGTATTTGATGAGCTTGGACGTGTCTGCTGTGGGATTCTACTTCGACAGCCGTGTGCTTTCAGACTTCCGTGGATGTGGCTGTGTCAAAGGAGTTGTTGGGAATAGAAAACACTTTGCTGATGGAGGTGAGTCTTTTGTTGAAGACATGGTGAGGGCAAGGGCCTGATGGGCTTCTTGATGGAACTGACCTCATGATTGAGTCTGTTTCATCTCGGGAGACAGTGTGCCACATGGTCATGGACTGAACTTTTTCTGACATTAGCAGGCTGCCTGCAAGGTTGCTTGGGTCAAGTTACGGGTCAAATTTGTTGTATATGGCTGTGAATTTATTGCTGAAGAATCTTGAGAGTTTGTTGCAAAGGTCATAAGATGAGGTGATGCTGCTGACAGTGGCTGCGGGTGTGGCAAAATCCTTGATAATGGAGAATATTGTTTTGCTGCTGTTGGTGCTGGCATCAATGTAGTCTGCTAAGGCCTTTCACTTGGTGTTCTGGATTTGCTGGTTGCAGCACGTCTAGGTGAATTTGAAGGTGTCTTTGTCCAGGACTTTTTGGTTAATTCTCCACCTGCATTCTAGCTGCTTGCAGTGCTGCTTGTTAATCCTAACATCTTTTGTGCACCAACTGGCTTAAGGTCATGCTCTTGACATTTGGGTTTGTTTTCAAGATGCCAAAGTGTCAGCACTGGCAGTGATCCAGTCATTGAAATTCTAGATGTCTACTGATAGGTTTCTAGTGTGTTCAGGCCTGTTCTTGGTGAGGACAGAAGCAGCCTCATCTTTGGCATGTTCTGCCAGCAGCAGCACACTGGGCTCTTAGCCATAGCCATAGGTATTCTGCTTTGCTGAATGTTGATTTTGAAGCTGACAAGTGCACTGCCATTCCAGGTGTTGGGTGTTGGTTTGCTGATCATGATGTGTGTAAGTGAGTCCATTTCTTAGGAGTAGGAGAAGGCCCCTGAATAGGTGTAGTTTCCCTCAAATCCAGAAAGTTCACAATAACTTTGCATTGGGTAGACATTTTTAAAATTAAAAGGGATTTGAAGGTTTCCACAAGGTAGACACCACTGCTCGATCCTAAGATGACATATCATCCCTCTGACATCTATCCCAATACTCAAGCACAGCATTTAGGGTCTTTCTAACATATTGACTTATGAGTTGAAAGAGCTCCCTGTGAACCTGAAGCCATGCCACTAACTGACACAGCTATCTTATTCCTTCCCTCCAAAACATCCAAGGAGAGGCCCTCCTGCTCCAGAGGTCTGGTTACATCCCTTTGCTTCCCTTGGGTTGAGTCTGCTCATGACAGGACAATGTGGCAAAGACATTAGCATATTCATATTTTGTCCCATCATTCCCTCCACCAGGAACAGACTTACAGCCTGATTTAGACCTTGGTGAATGAGTTACTCTGTCACAACAGTGATGGATAGCCCATCCGCTGAAATTCCCATAGGACATAATGGGATTTATATTTCGGCGGACAGGAAATCTGTCACTGTTGTGATGGAGTAACTTATCTGCCAAGATCTAAATCAGGCCTAAATCAGGCCCTCAATCACAGTAAATGGCTCTACTGTGTAGGGAAGGCTTTAACCTCTTGGCCCAATTAAGGACCTTGTTTAAGGAAATATGAAAAATGTCAAATAGCTGAAGGAGTGCAGATATGTAAACCAATGTGATATTTGTACTTGAAATCCCTGTTTACCAGGGGATTGCCAGTATCTAGGTCCAACTGTTGCAAAACTGTATTTTAATGTACCTTTTGCTCATTGTGTAAAATACAGTTAAGTGCAACACAAATCAATAGAGCACTATAGACCTATCCTATGTCTGCCTACTCACAGTAGAAGGTCTACACAGGTCACCATCAATTAATGAAGGGCCTTCTCTAGCAGACACTAGGCTCAATTAGACATTATAGTGTGTGACCCTGACTCAAAAACAGAAGGAAGAAGAAGGAGGTATGGTTTGAGCACTGAGCTTCAAAACTTTGAGTGGAGCATGGAACAGTAAGGAACTGTAGCATGGTGAGTACACGTGGCAGTAGGTGGAAGTATCACGCCACCAGTAGGTTAGTTATTGGGGGCATCAGGGCGAGCAGTCAAGTGTGCGGGCAGCAGGTCTAGGCAACGGGGCAGCTTAGACATGGCACCCTCCCCTTCACCCTCAACATCTTTGCTGCCTCTCCCCTTACCCCCTCACCTGCACTGCTGTCAAGGTCGAAAGTGGGGCCCCCGCTCACTGTCAAGCTCTATACAACCTGACATTGAGAGTGAAGTTCTGACTGTTGACTGTTCTGTGGTGTTCCTGCAGTCTTGTGGGGTTTCTGTGGTGCTCCTGTGGTTGCATCTGCCTCAGGACCTGAGCAGTATGTCAGCAATCAGCGCCTCAGGTTGTGTTCAAACTGTGAGTGGAGCGGAGTGTGGATCACAGGGATGCAGAGACTCGAGGGTGGTCGATGAGCAGGGCCACAGCTGATCGAATAGAGCCAGCTACAGAAGCTGTCCCAAGGACTCCATGCCTGGTGAGGAGCTAGTAGGAGCCTTGAATAGTTCCCATGATCCAGGCATTCAGCCACCATCTACCACCCACTTCCTCCCCACCTCAAATTCAAATGTGCAATCTGCAAATGTGTGGTATTGAGAGCCTGGAAAGCACACATACTGCCGATCCTGCATAATGCACTCCTAAGGTTTTGCAGACCAAAGGCTCCTCTGCCCAAACCCAGGTCAAGGTCCAGGTCTTTCCTCCCAGACAGCCTAGTTGTTCCAGGGGCACCCAGCCCACCACAGAAGGCACTCGCGACATGCCACCAGTACCGCAGCCCACAGAGTTCACACCAAGGACTCCCCAGTCAATTGGAGGCAGCAAGAGGGGGTAATCCATTAGGAGACTCAAGAAACTTTAAATGAAGCACCAGTGTGGCATGGACTGAGCAATGGATGCTAGTCCTGTTTGGTTAGGAGTGAGCCCCATGGTAGAGAGGCCATATTCTGGTACAGTTTGTAGTGTTCAGTGCTACTGCACTCCCCCATCTTCTCTCCCATCATCTGCCCTTGTAGGACAGAAATTGTGACTGCCCAACATCCATTATAATAGCCACATCTGTTCCAAGAGGTTCAAGGATGGAAAAGCCATCTAGTAAAACAGCAACAAGAAAAGAACGATGGATTAAACCCAGATCTGTGACTGGGGGTGAGCGTTTGCATTGTTCAGCACTCCATCCATCATCCTTTTGTTTTGCTGAAGTTGCCCTAAGTGGGAAGGGTATGCCCAGACGTGGGTCCCTTGCTTACTGTGCCACTGGATTCAAGCTAGCCTGGCTGATGAAGGGTGAAACCCTGAAACCGGTCCCAGGATGCTTGTTTCCGGTCCAGTGAGGGCCTGGTTTGGCAGTTCGGGCTGGACTGTTCCCATGAGGAACATGGTCAAGACTGATTAGCATATGTCTGGGTCCAAACTGGGGTGGCATGGTGAGCAAAAGAACGATGGATTAAACCCAGATCTGTGACTGGGGGTGAGTGTTTGCATTGTTTAGCACTCCGTCCATCATCGTTTTGTTTTGCTAAAATCTAGTAAAACAGGGGACATAAGATTAGAGAGTCCCCAATATTCCCCCTTCACAAGTCCAGGATGCCATATGCATTATACACCTTTCAGGAATAGGCTTAGAGCAAGCCAATGTAAGTGGTTAGGCATCACACACTGTCAAAGATATAAGATGGCATGGGGAAGGCCAATACTGCAAAAACCACAGAAGTAAAAATTGAGATGGGTGAAACACCCAGCCCTACAACATAAATCACACACAACCTAACATGTAAACAACACAAACAATATGCCAAACAAAAGCCCATATACAAAGGCAGGACGGCGAGTTCAGGCAGATAAAAGTGGTCCTCTCAATTCAAACATCAACAAAAGTTTATCATTGACATCCCGAACTGCTGTGTTAATGACGTAAATAACAATAGACACAAGCCCACAGGTCAAGCACCAGTTAATAATAGAAAACTCAGAAGGCCAGGGGAACATGAAGCAAGCCAACTTGGAGAGCACCCCAGTGGTGCATTTCCTCCCCAGAGGGCCTACTGTAAACAGCACCCAAGGCTTAAAAGTGCTTAACACTAAACAGGATTGTCTGAGCCAGGGGGAGTACAAATGGATAAATTAAAATTTCAACTTGAGGCCAGGGAAGTTGACATCTTCCTCCAGGAGCACATTTCAGGTTGATCAAAAATCAGTCATGTTTACTGGCACTGTGTTTGAGATAGTAAGTGGTACTGGCTCTTCAAAGTTAGCATCAGGCCCCATGATGTTTGACAGCCAGCTAAGTGACCACAAAATGCTTCAACAGATCGCTAGCCCTGTTTTCTCACCTTGTAGGAGGACTCCATTGTTGTTGTCACAAAGTATGGGGAGAGTTGATCAATAGGTCTCACTCCTTGACATGTTGCAAGCAACTCTAGATGCCCGCAACTTTCACTCTGAGAAGTTGGCAATCCAAGTACACTTGCTAAATATGTTGGCTGTTTATTTCACCAACATTGATGCCAAATTGGAGAATTGAATTTCTCAAACGATTAGTGCCACACATGAAAGATTTGATCGCATGCATGTGTGTACCTTAGTGACCTGTATGTTTTATTTTCTTGGTGATTTTACTGATTCAGCTTTAGGTGTTTTTTTGATTTTTGACCTTCTCTATACAATTCATGTTGTTTTGTTTCAGATGAAGAATTTTTTCAGACTCCTTATTAATAAGCTGCATGCTCTGCACACTTCACATTCACTTTGGCAGTCACCTTTCATAATCACTAATTCTCCCCTCATTTATCCATTGCAGGGAATCTCTCCTTTTTGCTAAATTCTATAGCCAATTGTTTACTCTTTCATAAACCTGATCTGATTCTGTCCTTTTTCTATGTCTCTTTTTTATCTCACTAGTACTTCTTATAATCTTTAGAATCTACCTTTTGCTCTGCAAACCAATCACTGTCCTGAGGATGACCCTTGAGATTTCCTGCAGGTTGAAACGCCATCAACATTTTGGGGCATAAAGACATTGTACTAAAGTTTTATTCCACCAGGAGCAAACAAAAGAATTAAAGGACTTTTTGTCTGTTTGGAAATGTAGGGCCTGATTTAGAGTTTGTCAGATGGGTTACTCCACCACAAACATGACAGATATCCCATCCATCATATTACAACTCCCGTAGGATATAATGGGATTGTAATACGGCAGATCGGATATCTGTCACATTTGTGATGGAGTAACCCCATACACCACACTCTAAAACAGGCCCTTAATAATTTGTTATATCAGCCCTGTAATTAGACCATTACATTGTCTACCACATGTTCTTTGATCACCATTTATCTTCATTTTTGTTGCACCTTTTTGCCAGTGTGATAACCTTTCACAGATCACAATCTGTGTTTATTATTGATCCTTGCTGTACAATTTATGAATTTAAATGGCTTGATGCATTTTATGAAGAAAGGACTTATGTACTGGACCCATGTCTATGTTGACATTTACTGGTCTGTGATTGTACAGATAAACAATCTAAACTATTTAAGGTTGACATGGTGTAATGAAACCTAGAGGGATTGTATTGCTTATTTGATTATTGTATGCCCTCCACACTCTTAAGTGTATGAGTTGCTTTTGTGGTGTTATCAATATTCTCGAAAAGTAGGCAGGATCTCATTAGGTGGTACTCTCTTTGCTGAAAATATAGTATTGCTGAGTCGTACCAAAGTCAGCCTGCAAAGATAGCTAAATTCTATGGGCAAATACACAGTTAACATGTGCCTAGAAATCAATCTTAAAAAGACAAAGGTAGTAAAATTTACCAGAACCAAATCAAAGGCAAGCTATTAGTACTTAAACACTACAAAGCTCTCACAGACCCGTGAGTAGAAGTACCTTGGGGTAATGGCAGACTCCAGATGCTCTTATTCTGCTGAAAAATTCTTCAATGTAATGAAAGTTGTCCTCATTGCTGTCAGATTTCTTCACCCTGCAAAAAGCTCTATGGCCTCAGTCAGTGCTTCCACTGTCCTGAATGGCAAACATCTGCTAACTCTTGGCTACAGGTGTGAGCCATTGTGCGGCAGTGAAGTTAAAAGGCCTTAGACATTAAGGACCTCATTCCAAGTTTGCCAGTGACAGATCTGCCACACTGGCGGTGGCAATCTGACCGTCAACAGTCTGGCGGTGCATACAGCCGTATTACGACCACAGTAGTGAACAGGCTGGAACACACCCAGGTCACCGCCTGTACTGCCAGTGTAGGCCGACTGCCGCTGATGGCGGTAGCCATCTTCAGGCCAGCAGATAGGGCCTTAAGGCCCACTGATTACGTCTCAGCACACTGTCGCAATTTTGAGGGCAGGCCGACTTTCACCCAAAGCCTGGCGGAAAGGAACAGTAAATAAGGAAAAACTCACCGTAGGGACACAGGGGAGGCCGCCGATGCATTGGAGTGTGAACTGGAGATCTTCCCAATGCTAGTACTTGCAATCCATCTACAGGATTTGCAGCGCCGACGAGGACGACAACGGTGAGTATCCCGCCTATGATGCAAGGGAGGGAATGGGACAATTACACACCCACGCGCCACATACGCACCCAACACCGACTGCCACTTACACACACAAAAACATGCACAGCAACACCCCTATCCATATACACACACACACATACACACACATGTGCACTCACACTACACTCACACACAACCCGAATACACACCATGCCTAACACACATGTCACTGACACACCAAACAATTCCACACGCAAACACGCCACAACACTCATAACCAGGCACACATAAACGATCACAAAACTTCAGCTGACTCAGACATCAGGTAGAAGACAGGCATACCAGATACACATATGGCACACAACCACAAGTGCAATCCACACATACAGTGCTACCATTTTATGACACCATCACCCATACCACTCACTCCACCCACACCGTGCACAAAAACTGATCACAAATCACAATCACACACACCATCCACACCAACTCTCAAACCCACCACCATACATACACCATTTTACACAGGGGCAAATCTAGGAACAGAAGTGATGTTGACACACAATCACAGTACACATGCACAGATGAGGAAAACTAGCCACATTCCTGTGTACACGAGACAGCCATAGTCAAATGCAGGATAACTTTATCAAATTGCACCAACTGGACAGGTTGGATAGATATAATATTTTTAAGAACAAAAGGGGTAACAGCAATTATTAACAAAGCGGGCCATTTAGCAGTTCATTGGTCCATGTGGCACAACAGTGCTAACAAGGCTCCAACTTGACCATGGTTGCCACAGGGCAGGGACATCAATGGGGCAGGCACCTCAGTGTGCAGGGGGAGGGGTTGGCGGTGTGGACTCAGGTTAGGAAGGGGGGTTTGTGCTTTGGTTTGGGAGGGGGGGCTTGGCCTTAGCTTTTGATGGAGGGGGAGTAGGTTTAGACCAGTGGGTGGGGGCGGGATCAGGCCACCTCACAGGTGTCTTCTTGGAGGGGGAAGGGACATGGGAACCAGAAGGAAAGTCTAGGGAGGATTGTGAAGTGGAGGTACTGGGTATGGGGAGGTCAAGGGAATGCGTAGGGACAAGACGGGGTGGGCCAGGAGGTTCAAACAGGTCAACGGAGGAAAGGAAACATTTTTTAGGAGCACGTGGAGGGGCTGTGGAAACAGGCATGGGAGTAGAGGTAGAAGGGGTAGTCATAGGATGTATAGGTGTGCTGGATGTGGATGCAGGTGGGTGCTTGTGTGTGGTGGAAGAATGCAGGTGCATTTATGTGTTTTAGGAGGAGGTGGGGAGAAAGGGTGGGAGAGGACAAACAGGTCCTGTGAATTGAAGTTCTGGTGGTGTCTGCATGTCTGATGTGTGTGCTGCAGTTGTCTGTTATGGTTGCTGTGGTGAGGTAGGTGTGGTGTCTTGGAGGCATGTCTGGGTGACTGCTGTTGTGGTGACTGTGTCAATTGGGCGGGATCTGTGAGTAAGGATGCAGTGCCTGCAGGTGTGTGATGAGGTCACTGTACGGGAGGAGGGGGTGAGGGAGACAGTGGAGGATGTGGCTGTTCTTGTGTTTGCATCTGTCTGTTGATTGTATGCATGGCTGTGGTGTGACTTGTGGTGCCTGTGTGTGTCCTTGTGTGGCGTGTGTGTTGTTCTGTGTGCATGCTGTTTGGCTTGTGTGCTTGGGATGGGTGAGGAGAGAGGGGTGCTGGATGGGGCACAGGTGGTTGGAGGGGGGACAGGGGTACTAGGGACACTGGCTGCCATCAAAGAGGAGGCCAGAGCCTGAAATGATCCTGGATGCCAGACAAGGCACAGTGAATGCCTTCCAGGTAGGCAATGCTTTGCTGTATTCGAGATGCAAGCCCCTGGATGGCACTCACCATGGTTGTCTGTCCCACAGAGATGGCTCTCAGGAGGTCAATAGCATCCTCATTGAGGGCAGCAGGCTGACTGGGGTAGGGGCTGAGGTGCCTGTGGCAAAGGAAATTCCCACCCTCCTGGGTACAGACAAATCAGTGGGGAGCTACTGGGGGGGCGGTGCTGGTGAGGGGGGATGGTGTCCGAAGATGTCATTGGGATGGTCCCAGAGGTGTCTGCCACCACCAGGGAGCTGCCTTCAGAGGAGGAATTAGAGTCTGATGTTGCAGTGGTAGTAGGCTTCCCCCTGGTGCTTTCCTTACCCTCCAACTCACTGGTTCCCTCAGCATCGGTGGACTGTGCCTCCTGGGTCCCGTGGGCTGCAGCATCCCCACTCGCCAGTGCCTCTGCTCCTTCGCCTGATGATGCTGATGTACACAAGACAGCAGAGAGGGATGGGGGAGACACGAAGGTATGCAGGCTGTGAGTAACTCAACCATAATGCAGTACACCTCAATCTAGGACCTCACCTTCCCATATCCTTTGCACTACAGGAATGTGCCATTGATAGGGATTACACCTGCCTCTTTGAAGTACACTAAACTGACAGTGGTGCCCTTCAGATTCACTGTACATGTCCTGCAAATCCAACTGAGGAACCCATTTGCTGCTCAGATGTATTGAATAGCACCATGTCACTTTGCTAAACAATAGGAACACTACCTGACTGACTGCTCTACCCAATTCCCACCTCACTTGGGTACACATGCCACCTACACAGCATAGCAACAAAAGGCGGTCAAGAAGTTGAACACCTGCATACCCTGACATCTATGAGTCACTGTAACAGCATCCTTTCTTCCCATTACCTACCATCCCCCAATACAGTTGGCATGAAGGACCCAGAACTCACCCCTTTGTGGCTGCTGTGGTGTTTTCGAAGTGCCCATCCAATGCTGGTTAGGCCACTGCCAGTATGCGGGCCATTAGGGGGAGTCAGGGTCCGATGTGCTGCCCTCCCTCGTTGGTAGGACATCCCCAGCTGGGCCTCCATGGTCTTCAGGGGATGGTCCGCCAGCTAAAGACCCCCAGGGTTTGCACGTCCTAGGCGATGTCTCGCCATAAACCCCTCTTCTGATGGGTGCTGACCTGCATGGGAGGCATATAGGAAAACACAGTTATGTTGGCTTACCACATGCATGTTGATATAGGGTGCAACTGTACTGACATTAGTTCACCATACATTCCATCTTCTTCCTACAGGTTCACTTTGATTGCCTATTCCACTACTTCTATTCGCTTGGTGATCCTACATACACATACACATGCTCCCACAGCAATCACACTCACTGCAAGGACACCGTTGATCCACTCACCTGCTCCTCTGGTCACCTTACAACTTGGCAATCAGGGGTAGGACCCTGTCCACAAGCTTGGTCGGCTCCTCCTGGGTGAAGGCTGGGGCCCTCTCCCCTGTTGCACTTGCCATCTTCGCAACCAGATGCAGGCCACAGCAGCACACACAGTGGAGTTGTGGTTGTGTTGAGTGCAGGAGTCAAGTGGCAAAGGAAAATCAAAATGACAGCGATCATGATTGGCCCCTGTTCCCCATAGTCAACACTATTACCAATGAGAAATTGCACGGCAGTACAGACTGCCTAACGGCATGACGACTAACGCCAGCAGAGTCATGTCACTTCCATCTGACCTGTGCTTCTAGGACAGGAGACTAATTTTTTATGCGCAAAATGTGTTAGAGTTCAATCTCTACGCGCTGTCCATTCTGTCATATTTGATTGTAATTATTAGGTACATTAGTCATACACAGCTATACATGCCATATGTGATATGTGGCACTAGTTTGATGCATATGTAGGTTGAATACCACTGTGAACACTCGTCGATTGTCACAATGTAAGCTGTATGAAACCCTTCCATGATTGTAAGGCTACCTTAGTGCAATTTTGTGTGTTTAGACATAATTTGTAATAGTGTGGTCATGGTGACATATGTGTGTTGGCCCTCCTTAGGTACTGACCCATGTGGAGACTGAGGAATGCACCGGTGTACCGGCCCCTAGTTGACCTGGCAACCACAGAGGAATGACACATTTTACGGGCCTACTGTCTGAACCGGATTACTATACATGAACTGTGTGCCAGATCTCCAGCCAGATCTTCATAACCTCTAGCTATTCCCCCTACTGTGCAGGTACTATCTGTGCTACATTTTCAAGCGACAGTGGGCTTGGCAGCAGCTGTGCCAAGCCAATGTTCAGCAACATGTTAAGGGATGTCCCGGCTGCCTTGCTGAAACCCCTCCACAGCTACATCAAATTTCCCCAAACTGCTGACTTGCCCACTATGAAATCTGCTTTCTTTGACATTGCACACATTCCTCATGTGATCGGGCCATAGATGGCACCCATATTCCCTTCATTCCTCCCTGAGTAAATGAACAAGTGTACCGGAATAGGAAAGATTATCACTCCATTAATGTACAGGTGGTGTGTCTTGCAGCCCAGTACATCTCCCAAGTGATTGCAAAATTACCTGGATCTGTGCATGACTCTTATATTTTGAGGAACAGCAGTGTCCCACACCTCATGCCAGAAGTACAAAGAGAGAGAGCCTGGCTTATGAGTGAATGAGATGTGCTGTAGCTAGCAATCTGCCTTTTCTACTCTTTATCCTCTACACATTGGTGATGTGCTATGTGTACCCACTCTTCCCAGGTGATTCTGGCTATCATAATCTGTCCTGGCTGTTGACACCAGTGAGGTGTCCCAGGACAGGAGGTGACAATCGCTACAATGAGGCACATGACAGGACAAGAACAGTCATCAAGAGGACCTTCGGCTTACTGAAGGCAAGATTCAAGTGCCTGCTTGTGTCAGACGGATCCCTGTGCTACTCCCCAACAATGTATGCCAGATCATCGTGGCCTGCTGTATGCTCTACAATTTGGCAATAAGAAGGCATGTACCTCGACTGGAAGAGGAGGAACGACCTGGTCCACCGGTGTAAGCTGAGGGGACAGAGGACAGGGATGAAGATGGGGAGGAGGGTGATGTGGTCACCACAATTCACCTCATTCAGCTGTACCTCCAATGAGGTCAAGGTACATTTTGCCCACTGTATCCCACCATATTGCCTATGTATATTTGTGTTTGATTGACAGATTGTACTACCAGTGCTGGAGACAGAGCAGTGTGTGTGTGTGGTGCAATGTGTGTAGTGTCGCATACCCCTTACTGCTTCAAGTGTTTGAGGACTCCCAAAGTTAGTTCACACACAGAAGTCATGTTTCCTGAATGTGTTATCTGCCTTCACATGTATGGACTGTTTGGACATTCTGCGTGGACAGAGGGTGTGGGCTTTGCTGTCAGTATTTGTCACTCACCTTCTCCTTGGTACTTGCACACCAACCTAGAGTCCCTCACAATGTAGGCAGAGGTAACCTCAGCTTATTTGTCCAGTTGTACAAATGTGCAAAGCCGCATTTTGGAGTCACTCTCTGGTGTGTAGTGCAGCTGACATATGGTAATACTGGCCAGTCAAGAAGTGACAGTACTCTGGCAATGATTGTCAACTTTGGACACAAAGCAGGTACATGTGTCATGTAACAAACTGTACCTCAATGTGTGGTACATATCTGTTCCTCACAGGTCTTTCTATGGTGGGATTCCCTTTGCCTTGCCTTTTACATGGAGGATTTGGGCATTCCTGGTGCAAGTGTTAGGATGCCATTTTACAGATTTGGAATGATACTTACCTGCTGACTATCAGGCTAGCCAATTTCAGGTACTATTTCAACATATGTCATTCAGAAAGTTGTTCATCATGTGCATGCAAAGTGAATAAAGCACAAATACATTGGGTGTGATTGTACAGTGTTTATTAAGTGAATCAAAATGAGGGATGGGGAAATGCAAGGGAGAGGACAGATGGTGGATGAAATTGTCAGTTTGGTGTTCACAGATGTTGGTGGCACAGGTTCAGAGACCATGGGGCCATTGGAAAATGGTGCAATGACAGTAGAAAGTCAACAAGGTGTGTCAGTGGCCCACAAGGGAGACAGTTCAGGAGAGGATCACTTAATGATGGTGGGTTTGGTCTTGGCTACAGTCTCTCAGGGATGTCTGGCTTGCCGGCCACATTTGTGAGGGGGTTTGTGGGCTACAGAGGAGAGGGTGCTGGTATCCTGCGAGTCCCCTGGCAGGGCCACCAGTCCACTACCACCAGCAGATGTGGAGGGCTGTGGTGTCTCGTGGCTTGTGGAAGGGGGCTGAATGTGGGTGGAGATCTCACGTAGGACTGCTGTCATGTCCTGCAGCACTCCTTTGATGGAGGCCATGGTGGCATTGTGGGCCTTCCATTGCTCCATGGCCTCCTGGTAGTGTTCACTCTGCAGCCTCTCAACCTCCTGCAATGTGGGCAGGGTCTGGCCCATCCTGTCCTGGGATTGTTGGTATGCTGCCAAGACTTGGGAAATGGCCTCCTGGCCAGTCGCTTCCCTGGTTTGCCCCCTACCTTGGCCACCAGATGCCCTCAGACTAGGCTGGGCCCCCTGTGCCTGTGACCCCGTCACAGTGTGCCCACTCTCATTTGCACCAGGACCTTCATCGTCTTGCCTGATGATGAGTGGTAACTCCCGTCCCTGTTCAGGTGAGCACACAGTAACTACCTTGGGACACTGGTTTGGGAGTGTTGGGCCACAGCTGTAGGTGGTGGCTAGGTGGCGGGGGTCTGTCTGGTGGGCCTTCTTGAGGATGACTGGACAGAGGTTCCCGATGGGCCAGGGTGGTCATCCAGACATCCCGCTAGTCATCACTGGGACCTTCTCCTGCTGGAAGTCTGGCACTTCCTGGCACCTCCTGACGGCTTCCACTAGCTGTAGTACCTCTGAAGTAGAAATACATTTTATTGTGTGTCCTGCAGGGTATTTGACTGTGTGTCAGCTAGGTGGCAGTAGCGTTGACATGCTTCAGAGGATATGACATTGACAGTCAGTTAGTTGTCGATGGTGGACATTGAATATGTGTTATGGTTTTACACATTAGCAGTGGCATGTGTTTCCTTCTGTTCATGTCCTCTGTCCTGACAGTCCCATGTCCCTGTCAGCAACTGCCACCTGTTTCTTGTGCTTACATCCCCATTCATCTGCATGCAGGAATCCCTTTGGAATGGATGCAGTGCATAGTTATTAGTGGGATGCGTGATGCATTGTGGGACTTTTAGTGTTTCTAGTGTCACGTGCAGTGCCTGGCGGTTGTGTGCACATCGGGTAGGCGTTAGTGGGGTGCATGGGCATGCAGGGGGTGGGTGTGGGTAGTTGATGGGGTGGGATGGATAAGGGATAGGGTGTTTTGGGCTAGTTACAGTGGGAGGACACATGCTTTTCAGGTGCAGGTGATGGGAGGGGTGTATCAGTGACTTACCAGAGTCCAGTCCTCCAGTGACTCCAGTGAGGCCCTCTGGATGCAGGATGGCCAAGACCTTCTCCTCCCACTCAGTCATCTGGATGGCAAGCTGGTGTTGTGATGCCAAGGAACGTACCTTCCCCCCAGGTCATTCCAACTCTTTCTGATGTCATCCCTTGTGCATGGATGGCTTCCCACTGCATTCACCTTGTTGACAATCCTCTGCCATAGCTGCATTTTCCTAGCTTTGGATGTCTGCTGCACCTGTGCACCAAACAGCTGTGGCTCCACCCTGATTATTTCGTCCACCATGGTCTGCAACTCCCTGTCAGTGAAACCGGGGCTCTTTGGGAGTGCTATAGTGGGTTATGGGAGTGGATATATGTGCTGTGGTTTGGTGGTGTTGTTTGGAGTAGTGGAGTGTATGAATGAATTGGTGATAAGTGTGGAAATATTTGATGGTGCTGTTGTGAGATATGTTTCTTTGTGTTTGTGAGTTGTGTGCAGCGTTTGGGGTGTGCAAAAGTGTTTCTTGAGTTTGTGGTGTCTCCTTTCAGTTAGCCGGGAAGTGTGTGGCAGCAGGTAGGTGCAGCTAGGGATAGTGGTTATTGTGTGTATTTTTAAGTGGTGGGTGTGGGTGTGTGAAGTGTGTGTATGTGTATCAGGTGTGGGATTTTCAAAATGTCCAATGTGGGGTGTTGTTTTTGGTGAGTCCATTTGATGAGCGCAGCAGTCCGTACCACCAATGGCATACCGCTGTTGAATGGCCGCTGTGCTGATTTGTGAGTCTTAATTGGGAGGCGGGTTTATTCTTGCCATAGCAGTGGAGGATGCAGAGGCACCTGTTTCCCTCCATCGTTCGGCCTGGCGGGGTCGGATACCTGGGTATTTTCTGGCGGTTTTTGATTTTGGAGTTGTAATAGAGTGGTATGCTTTTCGCATCCACCGCGTTTCTTTTCCTGGCAAACTGCATGGTGCCAAAGTCGTAATGAGGGCCTAATCTCATGCTTCAAAGACAGCATTTCTGTTTTCCTTGCAATGCTTCCCCTGCCTAAATAAGACTTGAGTTAAGCCTAGTAAATTCATGACTTGCAAGGCACTGAGCCACTGTGAAATTTTGCTTTAAAAGAAGAAAAATCAGTTTGAAGTTGCTGGATCACTTGATCTTGATAGAAGTATAGAATTCTGCCTGGAAATCATCCTTCAGTGATTATCTTAAAAGCACTTGAGGTCCCTTCTAACTGTTGCCAGTTTGCAGTACTAAAAAATTAATTAATTCCTGCATGCACCAGGTGTCTTTTCTTGAAGATAAACACAGTTCAACTAAGAGAGTGCATGCTTGAATCACGATAAACAGCTAGTACCTGTTTGTCAGGCAATCCTTACCTGGATATCTGTTATTCACAATGTATCACAAGGCAGCTCATGAACCAACCTTTAGGTGGTGTAGTTTGGACCATCAACCTAGATGACTGAATATGATTTTCAACAAAACATGCAGATGGTGCCATCAAGTACAAGAATGAATGTTTCATGTAATTTGCAGCTGCCCTGCACTACTTGCTAAGCATAGGCCCCTGCTGCGTCCCCTTTTTATTCACCTGGGGGTGTGCAGTTGTTGGCAAGCTGTCATTCGGTGTTACAGTGGTCTCAACATCCACCTCAGTATCCAGACCATTGCATTTTGGGCCACTGCTTTGAGAAGACTTTCTAGCGTCAAATAGGAGATGCTCATTAAACTCATTGAGACAGAACACAGACAAAGAAAGACACTCTATTATCCCCTGTTCTGACACTTTAGCATTTTACCAAAAAACTGTGTTTTTCTAACTAAATGGTGCACTTTAATGAATTATGTATTGACACTTTGGCATGTTATTAAAAGATTAGTGGTTTCTAATAGAAATAGGCACTTTAATTAATCTTGTATTGCATAGTAATTTTTTTATGTTATATTTCATTTATGCACATTGTTTTGCAAAGGTTTTAATTAACTATTCAATAAAAATAGATTTAACATTTGACACTTTCTTAGCCAGCATGTGTGCACACACTTGTTCGCACATGTTCACATGTAAGTAACCTAAAACCTCTCATCAAATTAGCAGTGGTCCTTGTTTTAAAAGTTGAGCACTGCTGGCTAGCACTCGCATACCATTTTGCCAGAGGTTATACTGATTGAAGCTTAGTTAGTGAGATTCACACATATGAGAGGCCCAGAAACTGGGTAGTCAAGAAAAGCAAACTCTAAGTAGGCTAACCGCCTACAAATGAGAACTCAAACAATACCGATGCCAACTACGTGAGAAAGATTAAAAAAGACCAGGCATTGTACATTGAAGCTAACCCCAGTGACAGAAAGAAGCTCTTCTTCATAGTCAAGAAATTCACCAATTCTGCAATGACTACAAGCAGAATCTCTCTCTCTGGAACTATCCGACAGCCTTGCGGATTTCTTCCATGACAACATTGCCATAATCTACAGAAGCTTCAACCCCCAACTCAAGCCTGAAGATTTTTTTCAACTGCCATACCTCTACACACACAGCCATCCCAAGGCTAGCCCCCTGGAACATCCTAACCATGTAGGACACCATCACCACCATGAATTCAATCTACTCAGGGGTGCCATCTGACCCATGCTCCCACCCCGTCTTCAACCTAGAAACATCCAAGATCGGCCTCAAACTGTTCACCCTTATCAACACTGCACTGGATTCTGCCACCTTCACAGAAGTCTGGAAGCACACAGAAATCAAACCCATGTTGAAGAAACCTTCAGCGGACCCCAACAAACTCAATTACTACAGACCCATCTCCCTGCTTCCTTTCCCAGCCGAAGTCATGGAAAAACCCATAAACCAACTATTCATGATCTACCTGGAAGACAAGCACATCTTGGGCTACTCCTAATCCAGATCGCACAGCAACCAGAATACCAAGACAGCCCTGATCACAACCAGAGATGACATCCGGGCTATCCTCTACAAAGTGGGACAGCTACCCGTAGCCTCCATGATCTCTCAGCGGCCTTTGACACCATCTCCCACCACATGCTCATCACCAGACTTCCAGACATAGGCATTGTAGGAGCCATCCTCAGATGGATCGCTTTCTTCCTCACTGACAGGACACAGTGAGTCAACCTTCCACCCTATATCTCCGAACCCAAACCAATCACCTGCAGAGTCCTTCAAGGCTCATTACTCAGCCCCACCCTCTTCAACATCTGCATGTCTCCCCTTACGAAAATAGTCAGATCCCATATTCACAACATTATAACCTATACCGATGACACACAACTCATATTCTATCTCTTCGAAAACTCCACCAGAACCAACTTCGACCAATACATAAGTATCGTCACCAATTGGATGATGAATAACTGCTGCAAGTTCAACACAGACAAGGTGGACGTCTTGATTTTCTGCAATAACAACTCCTCCACAGAACTGGGGCCCCCTCCAACCTCAACTAAGCAGACAGGAATCTCAAGACCATACTGAACAGCACACTGACCATGAGGCCCCAAGTCAATGCAGAGTCATCCCCCTGCTTCTTCATCTTGTGCATTTTACGTAAGATTTTCAAGTGACTTCCCCAAAATGTGAGACACATTATCACCCAAGCCCTTGTCACCAGTTGACTGGACTAGGAAATACCCTCTGCCTGGGAATCAAGGCTTATCTAGTTCAAAGACTACAGACCATCCAGAACACCACAGCAAGACTCATCTTGGAGCTTCCTTGTTGCACCCACATTACCCCCACCTCAAAAACTCCACTGGCTTCCAGTTCAGAAGATAAGCCACTTCAGTACAATCCAGATCACGTTTGCGATGGAGTATTCCCCTCTGCCAAGACCTAAACAAGGCCCTGAAACTAGCAGCTTAGTTATGCTTTTTTCTTAATGTCTGTGGGTCTGGGATTGAACTGTACATATGACCTCCTCCAATTATTCATTGTTTCAATGTTTGTGGGATTGTAATTATTAAAGTTCTTTAGATCATTTTATACGTTTAGTTGATTATGTTTTAGTAGTTTGAATGTTACAATTGTTCTGGAAATGTTTATTAGTAGATGAATGATAAAATATGAAAATATTTATTGAGAAAATACATTTTTGTAGTGTTTGAGTGAGCACTAAATATGTTTTGATATATAAATTTTAATTCAGATTATTATAGTTATTGTCAATTATAGTTGTGTACTGTTTGTGATTATATTTACACAAATAAATTAAATTTAATAAAGTTATTTTTAATTTAGTATGTATGTACAATTTCTAAAGTGATTAAATTTAGTTTACATTGTAAATTAACATAAGCCTCTCACAAATCGATATATTTTAATTAATAATTAAATATACATTTAAGTTATTGTTTTACAATGCTGCATGCATTTTAATTTTTAGATTTTGTTTATGTGATTCCAAATTTAAGCATATCTTCTAGTTCGTGTGGAAGAAAGTTATGTAAAATACATATTTTATAACAATGTACAGTTTAAATTAATGTTAGATTGTATTATTTAGTATTAATGTATTATTTTAACTGCTTTTTTATATGGTCATATATATGGTCATAGTATATGGTCATATACTATACTTTTTGTATGAGATATTTTGGTTATACTTATAAATATAATACAAAACAAATCCCTTTCAGGGTTAGAGTGACGCATAAATTATGCAAAAAAGAAGAATAGAGAACTCTGGGTAGTTCCCAAGTTCCCAAGTTTAGGTGGAGAGCAGCTCTAGTAAGGAGCACCCTGCAACACCAGCAACACTCTAGATTTGCTCACCTCGAATGTCTGATTATCTAGGAAAGTTTTTAAGCATTGGATCAGCACAGTGCTATTCTTCTTTTATAAATATAATACTATACTTTTGTAGTCAACATTTTGGTGTTAGATATTTTTATTCTTAAGTGTATTTTAAGGCAATAGAATAGTAAATTTCACCTATCATCCTCAGGGACCCACTTTTACCACTGTACTTAGATTAATTATTTTGACGTTTTTATGTACTTTCCCCAAATTTTATAGAACTGGAGTAGGAATAGCAAGTCTCACATCCTTTCATGTATGTTTTTCCCAATATATTTGGATTGTAGCTAGACTAATATATCTTACATTCCTGATTAATGCGCGTCCCACAGTTTTTTTGAATGACTTGAGTTAGAATAGTTAATCTCACCCCTCAAATTGAATGCACTGTTGCACTTTCCCCCAAAATACAGTGGCATACACCCCAACCACTTGTTTTTTATGCATTTTCCCCAGTGTATGGTTGATTGGAGGTACCCCCTTTATTGATGCACTTTTCTTGTTGTTGCTTGTGGTACTCGATTTAGAATTCTATATTTGTCCTCCCCCAACAGATTATTTTCATTAATTTTGGCTGATTATAATGGTGAAAGGACTTTATATAGTATTATTTTACTTTGATTTGTACATTGTTTTCTTTAATTTTAAATTGTATAATTATTCTAAAAATACATATATTATTTAGGAATTAATTTTAAAAAGCTTATATTCTTGATAAAGAAGTATTTAAAGTATTTTCAATGTTTGTACAAATACTAAATGTTTTTGATGTACACATGTTCATTTCAAATTGTTATTTTATTGGCAATTATATTTTTTCCATTTTTAAGTGAATTAAATACATCAATACAGTTTTGTGAAAGCTTGACCACTCACCTGAAAGGCAGGTTATCTGCAGGGCGATACCTGTTCCTCCATCCTTCCAGGACACCTCTCTGCACTGCTGATTTAATACGGGAGTCCCTGCAAATGTCCCCAAAAGGGTGTGGGGATTGGTTGAGAGAGAGAGAGAGCGAGAGAGAGAGAGAAAGAGAGAAAGAGAGAGAGAGAGAGAGAGAGAGAGAAGAAAGATATTGTTTCTGCTGCCTGGTCCAGCCGGGCTCCTGATGCTTCGGGTGCAGGTAATCGCTGTCAGCATTAGTTGTTGAGAGCCCAGAGCTTTAGGGGAAAGGACAGGGATGAGTGATGTGTTGAGGGCACTTTTGTACAGTATTGATTATACACTCTTGTACAGTATTGATTATACAGTATTGATAATGGACACAGTCTATTATCTTATCTAATCACCTGTAACTCAACATGTTCCTTGCACTTTCTCTCAATTGGGCTTACAGGAATGCGCCATCAATACCTGGATCGTCTCACATTGCTTATAGTAATTACTCTTGGTGTAGTTGTTCACACTGAAAACTTATAACACACAAACACACAACAAAAAATGTTTTCCATTGGACCACAATTCCTTACCGAGTGGGGGTTAAACAGAGAATTAAGAACTTGTATTGGCATTCTGACCGTGACTCGGATCTAACTGGTAACATTCATGGGGCTTTTGAGTGTTCGCCACCAAAGTCATTACTCCCTAAGCCATACCTTAATATGATTATTTCTGAGAGGTACAGGTTTTTACTTACCAGATTTCAAGTGAAGTCCATACATTATTTATTAGCATTTCCTACTCAAGGCACTTGGTTTAAGAAACTCCCACCATGTGGCTGTGATGGTAGTTCACGCCAATGCACTTTTCACTTTAATCTTTTTTGTAATTTATACAGAGTTCCTAGAAGAAGGCTTTTACGCCCTGTCCTTCTCTCCACAGGTATTCGGCGTAGGCATCTTGCCTTTTCTTATTTACAGGACCTGGGTAGAGAGGGTACAATAGAGGTGGTACTAAATTTCATAAATGCTGCTATTCGAATTCATAATTGTTATTAACCGTTTTAATCTGTTTTGTATGTGACACTGTTATTTATTTGTATTTATTAATTCTTCTTTTGATTATAATGTTTGTAATTGATTATGGCCCTCATTACAACTTTGGCGGGCGGCAGAGGCCGCCCGCCAAAGTTGCGCGTCGTGAATACCGCACCGCGGTCGGAAGACCGCGGCGGGTATTCAGAGTTTTCCCCTGGGCTGGCGGGCGGCCGCCGAAAGGCCGCCCGCCAGCCCAGGGGAAAACGACCTTCCCACCATGAAGCCGGCTCGTAATCGAGCCGGCGGAGTGGGAAGGTGCGACGGGTGCTACTGCACCCGTCGCGTATTTCACTGTCTGCTATGCAGACAGTGAAATACATTTTGGGGCCCTCTTACGGGGGCCCCTGCAGTGCCCATGCCGTTGGCATGGGCACTGCAGGGGCCCCCAGGGGCCCCGCGACTCCCCCTCCCGCCATCCGGTTCCCGGCGGGAGAACCGCCAGGAACTGGATGGCGGGAGGGGGAGTCGGAATCCCCAAGCCGGCACAGCAAGCTGCGCCGGCTTGGAGGATTCCTTGGGGGCAGCGGGAAACCGGCGGGAGACCGCCGGTTTCCCTTCTCTGACCGCGGCTAAGCCGCCGCGGTCAGAATGCCCCTCGGGGCACCGCCGGCCTGTCGGCGGTGCTCCCGCGTGCCGCGGCCCTGGCGGTTCTATACCGCCAGGGTCGTAATGAGGGCCTATGTCTTTTATGGCTCATTTGAGCCGAATAAAGTATTTTGATGATGATGATGAAATGTTTTCCACAAAGGAATAAACGTACAGTGATTTATACAGTCAAGTGAAAACAATTATTTTCTATTTTTGAGGAATCACTAATATCAATTCTAGACAGTACTAAAAGAGTTCCTGTAAAATGAGGATCGTTATCATAATAAGGGACACACACGTAATTAGCAAAGTCACACATGTATGAAGGTTGTTCATCTCACAGCACTCTCTTTGCGTGCTGATGTATTTTCCCATTTTAGAATGAATCAACATGGCAGGGTACAAATGCTTGATAAATGTCACAGCTTTAAGCTTTTCCGTACACTCTCTCAGTCAACCTCAAAACGTTTGTTCGCTCTTGAAAATAAAGTAATTCAGTCACACACGGAAGTCCTTAATCTCCAAAAAAGAATTCGCTCAACAGAGTACGCTTCCTTCACTTAGCTTCTGTAAATAGTTGCCAGTGAGTAGAGGCTGAAGAAGTTGTCTCCTCTCTTGTTGCCCAGCAACGATAGTGAAGCTTTGCAGGGACTTCCTAGAAGCAGGCTCTCAATGTCACCTTCAAGAAGAACCAGAACCAAGCCAAGGGCTGACTAAGATGTTTGAGGCTTTTTGTAGTCTGAGCATGAAGGAGTCATGAGTGATGAGTCATGATTACCACATGGCTCTTGAAAACATGAGAGTGCTGCCTAACAATGAGAGAAAGCTGCTGTCCAACAACATTCAGGGGCTCAGGTGTTTCTAATTAACCCTTTGGATGCTCCAAAAAACCTTGGGGAGGTTGAGTAAACAAGCCTTTATAAAATCAAACAACGCTGGGTAAACAAGTCTTGATAAAACCAGGATGTATATACTTTTCAATCTACAAAGGCAACAAGCTTTGGCAAAATCAACAGTTCCTTATAAATAGTACACATTAACATAACTACCCCAACTGAACATGATCAAGCCAACAACCTGGTGGTAGTTGATTACACACAATACAATAAGCAGCTAAAGGTGAGGGAATCACAACACGTTTAATCTATTTATATTTACAATAGAGTAACTGCACATGTATTAATAGTATTTTAGTTAATTTACGTTGTAGACTAAAAAAAAGCTTGTGCTACAAGTCGATATTTTTATTAATAATTCAATGTAGTTTAAAGGTATTGTTTAAAAGTATTATACATGTATTTTAATTTTGACATATTGTTTATCTAATTCCAAATATAAGGAATTTTTTAGTTTGCATGAAAAATATGACATTTGTTGAAAACTTTACCTTGCAATTTGATGTTATATTATACCATTTAAAGTATCACTTTTAACAGTTTATGTACACTTAATGTCTGAAATTGATATTTTGGTTTAGTCTATTTATAGTACTATACTTTTGTAGTTAAAATATTTTGTAGTAGATTTTGTTGTACTTACTATATATTTAACTGTTGATATTTTTGTAGTAGATAGTTTTGATATGTTGGGACCAATAAACGTAACACAACAATAATACTACTCATATACTACAAAGCTCTATTCACTAACCAACATGCAGAGGTCTCTGCCTCCTCTTCTTTTCTGTGCTTTCCTATGCAGAGATCTCGGCCCAAACTGCACCAATGTTGTGTTGTAGTGGTAAATGTGGGAGGGGACAAGGAGGAGTGGCTCTAGCTCAGACATTTCAAATAAACAGGGCTACCTAATATTCCCTGCAGAACTGGGTAATCTAAACTATAAAGCACACAATGTTCATGGAGGAATCATTTGCATACACAAATGTCAGCAATTTTAAACACTATTAGTGACGTAACAAATGATAAATCAAATTCCACAAATCAATAAATCTTCAAACAGCATGTGATTCATTGCTGAAAAATTGAAGACTTTTGATATATTCGCTAGTTAAATAGTCATAATAGCAAGGCAACAAAGAGAATGTTTAGTGTTTTTATACAATCCCTTTACATCCAAGGGACAGAAGGTGAGCACCAACCCTCCTGACTCTCCAACCACAAAAGTTTTGAGTCCTGTATGCAGTGTTTCAAAGAATCAGAAATCACTCCTAATGGACTCCAGCAGCTCATGCAGTGAATTGTGTCATGGAAAGTATAAGGTTGACGTTTTGGTGTCCCAAGGCTCAAACCTTCCATGACACCATCCTCAGGACAATGTGTCAAAGTGGATTAAATCACAATAATTGTTGCTTTTCAACACAATAAATAACCCACATTAATAAAATGCTATACAACACTACAAATCTCAGACATAGCATATATCCAGCACTACACATTGCAAAATACAGGAACTGCATTACTCTTCTTTAGAAAATAATGGAGAAAGGGACATAATGTAGAAGCCCCTAGGCAATAATGATAATATAAAATAATTTAATTTGACTTTTGTAAAATATATATATACATTTAATTTATTTTGAAAACATTATATATAAATACAAAATAAATTGTATTTTATGTTGAATATTTCATATATTTTTGAATTAAAAATAAATATAACTATTTAAAAAATGAATTAATTTTAACATAACTCCTACTACTTAACAAATAAAAGTAAACATTTTGCTTTAAGTGAGTATTAATACATCTTTATCTAATAAATAATAATTTACTATATTTTGAATGTTTTTATTTTGTTCTAAATTTAAAACATAGTAAAATGCATTTACATTAACTTGTTATATAAAAATAGTTTTACTATGTTTTTATGAGCTTGATAACCTTTATACAGTCTCCTTATACTTTGCCACAGGGAGCTTCCTCCCGAAGTAGCAGAGACCTCCACCTACCTCCATCTACATGTAAAAAATTACTAGTAGTATCTTAAGACTTGTAAACTAGGCTCCATCCCCCTCCAATTATTTTAAGGGGCATGAGGTTGCATGTGAATGAGAGATTGTCTCTGGTAATTTATGCCACTCTATCTTGGTGAGTATGCTGTTTATATTAAATAGCTAAGGGTCAGGTGTACGTTCAAACTGGTCACAGTAGGTGGTCACTGAAAGAAACACTGCACCAATTCACAATTCCTTCTGGTTTATTTTTCAAGTACAGATATGTGACCAACCCTGGCAGATCCTGTCCAATAACTCAAAGCATCTTTTAACTTAGCTTAGCATTCCAGTGCTTAGGATTCCAGAGCTATACACATTGTTGGGATACCCCCAGGTTCTGCCAGCATTTAATAAGCTATTTCACAATACAGCAGTCAGAGACTGTGCAATGACTTTTTGCAATCAGTATTTTATTTTATGAACTAATCCATGTAGCAATAGGTTGGTTAACAAAATGAGGAATTGGTAAGGGTTGCATAGCGATGACCAATTAATTTTCATTAGGCACGTTGCAGTTTGTGACCACCGTTTTTTTGCTGCAATCACAGAGATGCTAACCTGCTAGGGATAACACACCTCATTAAGGGAACGTGGTCTTGTTTTTAAAAAAGAAATAGTTTAAGTTTTTCATCTTGGCTATCACAATTCACAGAAGGGAAGAGGCCCAAAGAAGTCCAGTCTCCTTACGAATCAGCTACCACCCCAACCTGGGAGTCAGTAACTCTTCAATGGTTTGCAACCAAATTTATGGTCACAAACCATTTATGCATAGGTTACCCAATTGCAATTTAGAAAGAATGCTCCTAACATGCTACTTCCAAATTGTGCTTTGGCACGAATTGCAGACTCACTTTGTGATTCATAAACATGTTTCAAAATCTCAAAATGTGGTTAGTACATTAGAAAAAGGGATTTTGTGGTTGCAAATCCTGTATTTTTTCAAATCACAACTACAAAAACCCTTAGCACATGTTGCCCAAAATGCTTTAGCATCTACCCTACCCAGTAGAAGATTTCATTGGTTTGGACAGCATTTATCTTATGGATTATGTCTAGGACAGGAAGGTCTGTTATTTATAATTTTGAGCGTTGGTGGCCATGGAGGTTTCAGTCTATTCCAGTATTCCTGGCCACCGGTGTAGGTTTGGCCATCTGCCATCATGCAAACAAGCTGGTGAGTTGATCTAGCTGTGTCTAGCTGTGTCATTTTGTGGCCACAGAACACAAAAAGCCCACTTTTAAATGTATCCACGCTTCTTAGAAGCATCTTTGTGAAGGAGAGAAACAGCATAGGATGGTGGCTGACGTTTCCTCTTACAGATATAAAAGTCTGATTAGGGCCCTCATTAATTTCATTTCAGAGGAACTGCAGAAACCTAGATGCTCTGGCAAGTCAAGTCATCGGCATTATCTTTTCCACCAGGAGCAGGAAATTATTCTTTCCTCTTTCATTTCTGATCCTTCTCCAGAGGAGTATTAGATTCAGAGTTGGTCCACTCATGATACAGCAGTCTCTTGAGCTGTGGTGGATGTAGCCTCCATCCAATACATTTATTGCCCTGCTACCTGGATGACTTCTTCCATATACATTTTCCACTATAAGTTGGACGTGGAGGACAGAGGAGCCCTGGTCTTTGGACCAAGGTTCTGTCCGCTTTTTTTTTCGTCCTATACTTCTGTGTACTTTAGCAAATCATATGTGTAGTATAGCTTCTGGGTTTGTGTGCTTTGTGAGATCAAGTCGGGTAACTACTTCTCTGGTATGTCCTCAAAGATTTTAGGATTTGGGTGAGGAAGGATTGAGGAGATAATGCACCAATTATTAACTTATAATCTTCTTTACTCTGATTAGGCTTCCTTGTCCCAATAGCTATGTCCCTCTCTCCCTTAATTTTTAAACCTTGATCCCCAGTTCTTGATATTGAAAGGAGGAGGTGGGGGCACCCATCAATTCTGGTATGAGGACCCTGGAGATCGGGCAACAGGTGTGAAGGGAGGGGTGTATGTTTTTATTTTAGCATTAGGTTGGTCACTAAGGGCCTCCTTATGAGTGTGACGGTACCACCACAGGACCGCCAAACTCACTGGGAGGATGCCACCACCATGACCATTGTCATAGGCAGTACAAGGGTCCCCTGTGGCACCCGGCACTGGCTTTCCACCAGCCTTTTGTTGGCAGGGTCCCGCCATGAAAAGGCTGGTGGAAAGTGAGGTTTTAACTAGCCAGGCGGCGCTGAGTTCAGCGCCGCCATGACGGATTATAAGCCAGACCACTGTCGCCACATTGGGGTCTATGATCCAGGCGGGGACAGTGGCCTTCAGGCGAGTCCACCCGCAAAAGTGGTAACTTGATGTTGGACTGCCACAGCCGTAGCAGTATAATGACGGCCAAACTCGTAATGAGACCCTTAGTTCCTGTAGGAAGGTGAACATAGCTCAAGTTAAGTACTAGGATGAGGAAAGCTAATGCTTGTAATACTGATTCCCAGTGAGTAAGCAGTGCTTTTCTGACAAGCAGCAAAATTACACAGGCACTGGAATCTGGCTGACTAACCACAATTGTCCAGGTACATACCACTAGTGATTCATTTCTATATTCTTTCTGTAAAAATTGAAGGAGTATTAGTGTGAGCACAGCTCTTTTTACCATAACTTTCAATTTCCTAATTCAGCTTTCATAATGGCTATGGGCCCGATTCACAAAGATAAACTTAGACTTTTGGTCTGAGTAGTGTCTTTACGACGGGACCCAGAATGTGGAGATTCCACCCCCAGTGCTGACATAATGATACTGCTCATAACTTACCTTTGTGAACACCGAAAAGTCATAAACTTTTGGTCTAAACTTAGACCAAAAGTCTAAATGCCTCATTATGAGTTTGGTGGTCCCAACATGTCTCCCCCTGCCCTATTACAATGTTCCCGCCGGTCTGATTGGCAGATATATTCCAATACAGCAATCCCACCAATCAGATCGGCGGGAACAGTGCAACAAGATAGCACTCAGCTCTTTTAAAGGAGCTGAGCATTATCTCGTAGCACAGAGGGGGCCGACCAGCACCCTTGGATTGCGCAATGTCTGCAAAGCATCCAGCACTTGCTCTCCGATAGACTTTTCATGGTGGGGAAACTGCTTTGAAAAGACTGGCTGAGAACAAGGTTGTAATCGGCCAGGTGGCACTGAGTTCAGTGCTGCCCTGGCTAGTACAACCAAGACCACCGTCAGTCCATCCGGAACAATGTTCCCGGCGCGGACAGCGGTACCCTTGTGACTCCGCCTGCCAGGGTTGTAATTGGGCAGTCAGACCACCTGGAGTACGGAGGGCCGACCATCAACGCGAGTGTGGTGGTCCTTGGATTGCCACACTCATAATGAGGCCCTCAGTTTACCTTTGTGAATCAGGCCCAATGTTTTTCCTTTTTCCGCTTCACAGCATAAACTGTAAGGAATTGTATGTGGAGATTCTGCGATTCAGGAATTACCCATACTGGACAGAATCCCCACATACAGTTCCTAGAATTTTGAGTTACAACCCTTGGGAATAACTGTGAGGAACTGGAATAACCAGGAATTAACAATTCTGCATAGAGTTTCATTTTATATGGGATTTAATACGCACATTTGCCACCTGTTCTGATGGCAAATGTGTGTGGGGGCAGGTGTAAGGGTGAGTTGGTGGGGGGGTAGGGACCGTCGGTAAGTAAATAGGAGAATGTTGGCTGGCAAATGTTCTCCCGTGCCTTACCTGAGGGTCAGAGAGTGGTTAGGAAGCAGGGCAGTCTTCCATGCAGCCCTTACCCAAAATAATTTTACAATCCACATTTTCTGGCTGGTGAAATTGGATATCGTGTTCCTGCACTCAGAAACTCCAATGTCGGAATACCGGACACCTGCTGATAGTGAGACATGAAATTTCGTATGGGAATTCCTCTCTGCACTACTTGTAACCAGGGAAATGGTGCTTCTCCATAAATATTTCTTATTTACATGTTTATACGTTCCTATTGAACTAATTAATACTCAGAATATGTTCTTTCTCGATCTTGCACCAACTTCAGTAGTAAAATGCAATTATGATGGCTCTTCAATATTTAAATAACATCTGTGCCCGCTTATAGTCTGAAGCCGCTGGGCCATACTCAACGGCGGAAATTGCTTCAGAATAATTCCCATCTGTTCTATGGCGAATGACTTCTGTACATCCCGTAAGAGTGGCGAAAGCACATCAATTTTGAAAAATAATAAACTGAATAAACTGTTGTAATCATGAGGGCTGGACATTTTTCTATTTTCACTTTTATCACCCACAGCCTTCTGGTCCCTATGCCCAGGTCCGTTTCCTGTGCATCATTCATTAATGAGTGTGAGCACGTTCGGTTTCCTCTTCTCGGTGCTGGAATCAAGAAAATAGCTCTTCTGTTTCTCACCACTATAGAAGCCACTCAGTGTAGATGTTAGACATTGGTATATCGTGGCAGCCTGACAAATACTTTATGTTGATTTATGGATCACTACATGTGCCTTGAGCACGCGAGTGTAGCTGATCGCTGAAAGAAAACACTTCTCCCTGCTGGCGAAGGCTTTGACACGAGAAATACGTCTTTTTAAAATGACAATCTGTTTTCTATAATGTTTCGTGCGTAAATAACCTGAAACTTTTGCTAATTCCGCCCAGTGTGTTGAAAACGTAATATTTCAAATGAAGTCCCCTAATGATGTATTGACTTACTATGACAAATTAAGTAGGCGGCTGGATCCCTTAATTAAAACACGTTCAACCGAGAGTCACAAAATAGCCTCTTGAAGGTGCATGAAATAGATTAGTAGCTGTCGTGCTTTAATAAGAAAGCAGAACAGTGCACTGCCCCTCAAATACCAAATAACCCTGGGAAGAAGACCCAATCTAAAGCAATGAGCCTAAAATGTAATTTTGAAACTAATTGCATTCTTTAAATGTATTTATTAGGTATACAGTTTGGAATAAATTGCCTAATGGTACAGAAAAATGTGATGAGTGACCAAAGCTGATACTGCTGCAGTCACCAGTATACAAAGTCCTAAAAACAAAACACTGACCCAAGCGTCATTTGCCATCCTCTGGTGACAGCACTAATCAGTTGATTCATAGCTACCCAGTTTGTACAATCCAATATCATCAAACTTGTGGAGGATTTCAACTTACATTTGGGTGATTTTAGAGGGAAGACCTGCATTAGATCTGACAGCCTTAGGGTGGTCTTCCCCCCAACCTTTTGCCTATCTCCTCTGCTCTCCTGAACTCGGTTTTGCTGACATTAAGGCTCTGTGCACTTTACCACTGCTAACCTGTGCTGAAGTGCATATGCTCTCTCCCCTAAAACATGGTAATATTGGCTTTTCCCCAATTGGCAAATTTATTTTACTTATAAGTCCCTAGTAAAGTGCACTCCGTGTGCCCAGAGCCTGTACATTAAATGCTACTTGTGGGCCCGAAGCACTGGTTGTGCCATCCACTCAAGTAGCCCTTTAACAATGTCCCAGGCCTGTCATTGCAGGGTCTGAAAGTGCAGTTTTACACTGCCATGTCAACCTCGCAGCATAATCCTTTTGTCAGCCTCACATCTTCCTTTTAAATACATATGTCACCCCTCAGATAGGCCCTAGACAATCTAGATGGCAGGGCGCAACATATTTAAAAAGCAGGACATGTACTTTTAAGGTTCACATGTCCTGGTAGTGTAAAACTCCCAAAGTCGTTTTTCATTACAGCAAGGTACATCTCTCCCATAGGATAACATTGGGGTTTCCTTACTACATCTTATAAATATAATTCACATCCTGGAAGAGATACACTTTTCAAGCTTGTTGTATCTGTAATCACATTGTAAAATTACAATTTATGCTGAAGTCGGATTTTAAATTGCAATTCCGAAAATGCCCCTTTTAGAAAGTTGGGATTTTCTTACTTTAGCCATTTGGTGCCTGCTGTCGTCTCTGATCATTTGTCTGGTGTGGGTAACAGCTTGGCTTTGTATATCCCCCTAGACAGCCATACGAAATGGATTCTTACATGTAATTTGATGAGCCATCCTGGGTGGATGGGAGGAAGGAGCTGCTACATCCTCACCAACACCTCACCAACACTTGTTCCCATAAAAAGGGCAACATAACCCCCTGTAGCGAGCCTGGAATAAGGCAGGAAGGGAAGAACCTCTGTGCACTTCAAAGGCCTGTCTTTGGAGCCTCCCCCACTTCAAAGGCACCGCTGGACCTCAGACTCCGGCACTTTAGTACAATTATGAACCTGTGACTACTCTGCCAGGAAGAAGGGCCACTGTACTGCTGAAGGAGTGTCCCTCTGCTGGACTGCCTGCCTTACTATACTGTCCAACTGCCTGCCACGTTTTTACCAGGGTGAGTAGAGCTGGACCTGAATCACTTGAAACCCAGAGTTACTCCAAGGACTAGCTGGCTGGTCTCCTGATCAGAAGTCTCAGGACATAAAAGACCTCCAACCACCCTGTTCCTGCACCTGGACTCTGCCAAGTGGTGCTAGCCCAGGGCAGGAACCTTGGAAGTGGGCATAAAGTGTTTGCTCTAGTGGAACCTATGCATCCTCTGCTGCTGGAGGAGAATCAATGCACCACAGCTATTACGAGGAGCAGATCCAAGCATCACCTCTATTGCGTGGGTCAGAACTGACTCAACAAGACTTGCATCACCATTACACCTTAAATCTTAAGACCGGCACATCACCTTTGGAACTGCCGCTGTAACTCATTTCCTGGTGAAAGGTCCTTGCATTCCCATCGACTGCAGCCTCAACGCTGCCGCCAAAACCCTGTGTTAAAAATGACCCTCTCTGCAGGGTCACCCCAAACCTTTCTCCTTTTGCTGTCCACTTTTAGCCAAATTAGTTTGTGTTACTCTTAGGACTCTGTGCACTTTACTACTTCTTACCGGTGCTAAAGTGTGTGTGCTCTCTCCCTAAAACATCATCAAACTGTCTTATGCTAAATTGACATATTTAGGTTGCTTCCAAGTCCCTTGTAGAGTGGTATATCATACATCCAGGGCCTGTAAATTAAACACTACCAGTGGGTGTGCAGCACTTAAGTAGCTCCTTAACATGTCCCAGGCCTGCTACTGCAGCATGAATGCAGTGTCACAATGCCATTGTCAACCTGCAATTTAAATCCCCTTGCCAAGCCTTAAACTCCCCTTTTATTGCTTGAAAGTCACCCATATGGTAGATCCTAGGTAGCCCATAAGGCAGGGTGCGGTGTTAATGAAAGGTAGAACATGTACATATAGGTTGTACATGGTCTGGTAGTGAAAAACTCCCAAATTTGTTTTCACTTCTGGAAGGCATACCCCTCCCATACGATAACATTAGGGATTTCTTATTACATTTAATAAGGTGTAATTCTTAATTGAGAGGACATAGATACATCATGTTTGGCACCTATGAAATTTTAACAATAAAACCTCTTTAATGGTAAAGTTGGATTTTTCATTACAATTTTGAAAATGCCACTTCTAGAATGTTGTAAAGCACACAATGTTCATGAAGGAATTATTTGCATACAAATATTTCAGGGATATTAAATACTATTAATATTGTAATTAACCATAAATCAAATTCCATAAATGAATAAATATTCAATTAGCGTGTAATTTGTTTCCGGAAAAATAAAGAAATTTTATATATTCACTAATACTCATTAATATAGCAAAGCAACAAAGAGAATTTCTAGTGTTTTTATATAAATGCACTGGTGACCCATCTAGTCCACAATCCCTTTACATCCAAGGGACAGAAGGAGAGTTCCAACCCTCCTAATACTCCAACCACAAATATTTTGAGTCCTATATTCAGTCTTTCAAGCAATTAGAAATCACTCCTAATGGACTCCAGCCGCTCATGCGAGGAATTGCGTCATGGAGAGTATAAAGTCCACGTTTCGGTCTCCCAAGACTCAAACCATCCATGAGACCATCCTCAGGACAATGTGTCAAAGTGGATGGAATCACAATAATTGTTGTTTTTAATATCAACTTCCTATAACAGCACTGCTTAATCCTGTTCGTCCTGCACATCCAACGCTAGTCAGTTACTCCAGTATAAAGAAAGGACAATGTAATTTCACCACTGATATGTAAACTCCCACTGGGCTCGAATCAATCATAAAGCCTGACTAGCGTTGGATGTACCGGATGAAAAGGATTAGCACAACGAGATGCCCGAGTTCGCTCTGTTCTCTTTTAGGCTCTATTTTGAACCTTAAACTTTAAAAATTTAATATCCCGGTTCTACTGGTTGGATTTTTATTGATTTGGTGTCAAATAATGTATTATAATGTATTCTATGTTTCTAAATTGGTGTGAAATTTTCTTGTGTTGTGTTTTCACTTTATTACTGTTTATGTGCTGCATAAATAAATTAGAGATTGCCACTAAGTTAAGCCAACTGCTTTTTGTGCCACACTACCAATGGTTGAGGACAGGCTAATTTAGTGACTTTTTGTGGTTCACTCTGGAGGAATTGTGGCTATTGCTTGACCAGGGCTCACATCCCAGTCAAACAACAACCCAATTTCCCATGCCTCACAGCGCAGCCTCTGTGCTGATTGGAACTGATGCATTGCCTCAACTGCACAGTGAATCCTTGACACCGGACTTTGCAGTGTAAGCTTGGGTGCCGGTATCCCCGACATTAGCGCAGCAGGAACTTGCACCACAGCCTTGCTGCACCTCAGAACCAATGCATTTCTGCTGCTGCATAGAGCAGGACCTAAGCATTGTGTCTACTAGATGGATCAGGACCGACACAACGCTCTGCAACCAGTATTTAAGTTACTTTAGTTCAGTCGGCCTAACTGGGTCTCTGTAGCCATCCTGCCCTCCATTGCGAATTTGTTCTGGTCCGGCGCGACCTGATTTCCCCAGTTGGCGCTTCTTGCTTTTAAGCACTAGTTTACTCCATATTCTTTAAAAATTCATAACTGAAGTTCTACATATTGGATTTCTATCATTTTGATCTTCTAATTATTAAAATTAGAGTTATTTTTCTAACCTGGTGTGGATTTGTTTTGTGGTGTTTTCACTGTTTTACTGTTTGAAGTGTTACACAAATACTTTACACATTATCTCTAAGTTAAGCTTGACTGTTCTGTGCCAAGCTATAAGAGGGTGAGCACAGATTAAGTTAGATTTTACCTGACACACCCTGACTAGGATTGTGGTTGTTGTTTGACCACGACTCATACCCTAGTCAACCACCAACCCAGTTTCTAACAACCCATGCATTGTAAACTCCTTAAACAAAACAAGGTCATCTAACCGTGCACTATGGACCCCTTTACAAGGTTACTGGATCAACATTTCCATGGGTAGCAACATTTCCATGGTAAAAGCACCATTGGATATTTACAAAGTTGTCCAACTTGGTGTTTCTTCTGTAAGCAGAAAGAATCTGAGGGTGAAACCTCATCCAGAAATTGGGAAAAGCATGCAGCAAAAGGCTTAGTAAAGCCAGGGCTGCTTGTTATTTTCCATTCCCAGAGCTGGACAGGCTTTTTTTTTCACTGAGCATTTCCCCAGCTGGCTGGAGCCTCTGGAGGCCCGTTTTGAAAGCCTACAGATGTTAATGGTGCCTCTGTCACTTTCTCGAGATGCCCGAAGTTAACTGCAGTAGGTAGGGAGTGGTTTCAAGAAAGACATAAAGAGAGTAAGGAGGAAGGTAGAGCAAAAGCGATCAGAAAGGTAGAAGAGAGAGAGGAGAGAGAGTAAATGAATAGTTGAAAAGAGATTGTGCAAGGAATCTAAAAGAGTGTGGGTGGTTTGCACATTTTTGCCAAGGCTGCTTTTGGCTCCCCTGTCCGGCCTAGTGCATTCACCATCCTCATTCCAGCCAGTGCTGGGAGAGGATTACTAGCAGGAGTGAGTGCGGCTGACCATAGTTATTTTATCCTTCTGCACTGTGCCCCTGGGCATAAATCTAATATATTTGACTGTCATAGCAAAGGAACAACTTTCCAATGTAGGCGATCCATTACCAGTAGACATGACAAGACAAATTGAAACCTCCCCATTCTTCCATTGTTTGGACTTTATTATCCCTCATATTAACTGAATCACCCACTATAACTTGATTGTGCACACATAAATGAACCCCTACCTTAGAGCACTGACAATTCCATAAACAATTTTCCAGAGAAAATATTCTATGAAGGAGGGATTAGGGTAGATAAATAATTCTTTGTAAAAGCCTTGTTTATATCTCTAATTTGTCTGTGGAAATTTGTTCTGCTTTCACTGAATTGTCTGAAGCTCAGTAACCTATATGACTCTAAGTGAACCCAGTGACACTAGAACCTACATGAAATGTCTATAGACTTCTACAGTTTTTAAAACAAAACATGAATGTGTTTCATTTGATTCCAGTATTCTTATACATTACTATTCATTGTGTTTCCTCGCTTAACAGTGCAGATTGTTATTTCAGTTTAGGCGGTCACCACATATACCTTTCTTTAATTAAAAATCACTTTTTGTAGGTATGTCTGTTACTCATGAGATAACTTTTAACTCCAGCTGTGCCTTATAGTGGGCAGAGAATTATGTAACTAGCAGGTGATGACCAAAACTGAGTTCAGTTATTGTCATATTAGCCCCATTCATTGTCTGTTGACAACATGTTCTATGGTCTATATACAGTGGGCCTATGGCTTGCCCATTACGTACTAGTAGTTAAACTCACTATCACTCTCATTTGTTTGCTTTTCATTTGTTGGAATGAGTGACCTTTCTTCCTTATTTTGTGTTTGTCCCTCCCTTTAAGCATGGGTGCATTGCTTGTGTCCTCCCCTTGCTTGCTTTCCAAACATTACTGTTTTCTTGTGGGTTGAGCACTTTCTGTGAGAGGGCATGTGTTTTTCAGCTGTTTCCCTCATGCCCCTCTTCCTGCCAGTTGCACTCCGTGTTTCTTTATGTCACCTGTGTACTTCTCCTCTGCTCCCTCCATGTTGGCCTCATCTTCATGTACTCCACATGTTGCTTTCTCACCTGTACATTACTCCCTACCACTTAACATTGCTCTCTCTCTCAAGTTGCATCTTTCTTTAGCCCTTCCCCTTTGCATTGCTTCCGTCTCCTGCCAGCCATGTTGTGTTCCTACCCACGCCCTTTGTGATGCTTCCCCTGCCCACGTCCTTTGTGATGCTTTCCCCAGCTACAACTATTGTGATGCTTTTCCCACCTGTGCCTCTGTGTTGCTCCCCACCAATTCTTCAAAATAAAAATCCAAAACGCTTTTGTGCTACTTTTTGTTGTTGTTTACCAATCCAACTCAGAATATTATAAAAAAGAGCTTGCTTCATTGTATAGACATGTGCATGCCTACAAAAAGACGCAGCCTCCCCATTATAGCACCTTTTTTATTTTTTTAGTCACCCTGCACAGCATCGAGGATTCCCTACAGGGAAAGAAGTATGAATGTTCATGAGGTAAAATGGCACTTCCTTTCAGAATGAACGAGTATTTGTAAAGCAGCAAGTTATCTGCATTCTCTTCAAGGAGAGAAATTCCAATAACCGAGTAAATGCTTTTTAAGCTCAGATGTTTTAAATATGTTTTTTTGCCCCAGGATTAAGTAGTGTTGTCTGCATGCTGACATCAAGAGGTTGCACCTGCATTTACTAATTTGCTGCTAGCTTCTTAACTAGCAGCAGCAGCCCATCCTTAGGGGCTGAGGGGGCCATATCCCTGAATGTTTTGGATATGAAGAGTGTCTGTCAGGCTGAGCAAAGGTCACCCTGACAAACACTCTTTATTTTCAGGTCAGGCAGCCAGGAGCTAGACATGCCCTAAATGTGCAGGCTTCTGGTTCCCTGAGCTGAACTTTTCTGGGCTGAGGATGTCACAGGTCCTATGGGCGTGACCTCCTCAGTTTGGCAAAGGTCCTCAAGGCACTCACCTAATGATGAGGGGGAGTGTCAGTGATTGTCTCGTATCAGGGCACTTCAGTTGTAAGCCCTGACATGCCTGTGGCCATCTAGCACTTACACAAGTGTCTCTGACCACATGCTACTCTGTAATGAGGTGGAGACTGAGGGTCAGCCAGTTAGGGGAGGCAGCAGTCCCAACCTTAGTGGCACCTCCTACTCTCCCCTTCCTGAGAGCTGCAGCAGGTAAGTGTTAGTTTTCTATTGACATTTTGGTGCATGCATGTATGTATGAATATATGTGTATTTGTGAGTGAGTGTTGTGAATGGGTGTGTGCATGTGTCTACATGTGACAGCATGGGTGTAATGAGTGTGCATGTGTGTTTGGGCCTCCCGCCCCCCTCTCAGTTGTACTTACCAGACGTTACTGTTATCGAGTCCTTCAAGCTGGACATGTTACACAACAGAATAAAAGCCTAAAGAAAACTTTTAAATCATGTACCGATCATTATCTAATACCAAAGATACTAATATTATAAAATACTGGTCAGAGGACAAAAAACACCAAATGTCTCAGCTGTTCCATCAATAACAGAAACCTGGATTAGACAGGTACAAGTGTTTGTAACTTTGGGTCATAACATAATACATAGTATTTAAGGCATGTAGAGTTTGTAGTATCATCAGTTCATTATTTTTCACTTATTTCTGAAGGAAGAACATATTTAAATTATTTGTGAGACAACAAACGTAAACATTTTGTAATGTGGCTAGCTGTAGATGTTGGGCCTTAGCTCAGTCAGCATCTAGAGAAACCTAGAAAACCTGTACATTTCTGAAAATTGAACGACTAGGGGAAACCATAGGGAGGTGACTTGTGTGACTCCCACCAGGTTTTCCTTCCGAGAAGCCCTTGCAAACCTCAAACTTTGACCTAAAACACACATTTTCCACACATTTGTGGGAGGAAAACTTAGGAAATTTGTGGGGAGCCATGAAGTTCCTAGCATCCAGTACTCCCCCAATTGTCCCAAAAACTTAGTACCTCAAACACAACATAGACACATCACATTTCAACTGAAATTTGCCCCTTTTTGGAATGCGGCTAGCTGTGAAATTTGGGCCCTAGCTCACCCAGCACCAAGTGAAACCTTGCAAACCTGTTTATTTTTTAAAACTATACAACCAGTGGAAGCCAGGTGAGGTGACTTGGATGGCTCGCAAAAGGTTTTCTTACACCAAAGGCATTGCAAACCTCAAACCGTAACTAACAAACAATTTCCCTCATATTTATATGATGGAAAGTTCTAGAATCTGAAAGGAACCACACATGTCCTATCAGCAACCATTTTCTAAGGTCTTCTGAAAAAAAATTGTACCTCACTTGTATGTGTAGGCCCGCAAAAGGAAAGGCCCCAAATTACAATGTGTACACATCAACATTTCCTGTCACGAAAATTATCTGATATGGCAATGGAGGTAGCAGCATTTATTTGTTTTCTCGCCAAGGATTGATGGCCACCCAGGGAAACCTACCAAATCCAGACATTTCTGAAAACTAGACACCCAGAGGAGTCCAGAGTGGAGTGCCCCGTGTGGGTCACACAAAGTTTTCTTACCCACAAAGCCCTGCAAAATCTTGCTTCTGGATTGTTCTAATGCCCTACTCCTTGGTCTCCCAGACTCTGCACTGGAACCTTTTATGGAAATCCTACATGCCTCATTCAGAGCCTGACGAAATATGACCACATCACTACATCATTCCCATCCTGATTGAACTTCATTGACTCCCCTTGCTGGTGTGCATTATCTACAAAATCTGTTGAATAATTTGCAAAGCTAACGACCAGTAGCTCATCTTATTTTGGAGACAAGGTCACCATCCCTGGTTGTTCTTCGCACACTCACAGCCAAGGCACCATTAGAGTGAAGACTAAAAAGTGTAAAAAAGACAACAGACCTTTCCCACCTATGAACCACAGAACAACATCAATCTGTTCATCATGATTGCCCCAACACTTCTCCAATTTACGAACAGCTGATACTAAAGCACATGCAATGTACAGTCCAAAGTGTGAAAAGTCAAACAAGATTCATTCCTCAGTTTCCAGAAGTTTTATTCCATGAACTGTATGCCTCATTTTTTTTCTTCACATAGATCTTGATTGCATGTTTAACCACAATAAACCGAAAGCTGACACATGTTTCTTCACAAAGTGACTTTTTCAGGGCTGCAATAATTTGAAATAAAATGTCATGCATAGTCATAAAAATGAAGAAGAAACTGATCGAAAATATATAGGAGTATATAAGCAAAAAATAGGAGTAAATAAGCAAAAAAGAAAAGGGGAAACTGAAAAGAAGCACCTGATTATATCAATTAGTATATGGTAACAGTTTCAGTACACCGTCCAACTTGGGGGAGTAAAATGTACAAACCATAAATGTGATTGTCATTTAGCCATGAGCACTGGGCAGGAAAAGTGAGAAAGACACAAGAAAGTTAACCAGTGGTGACAATGAAAAAAACAAACTACTCAGTAAACAGCCACATCTTTGGTCCAAGAGACTTTTTTTTGGCCTATTACATTAGCCCGTGTAATTAGAAAGAAACCATTATATAAAGGTCTCACTGTGAGGCCCTGAAGACATAAATCACCAAACTTGGTCATTGACATGAATAACATAGTAAAAATGGAATGAATACCTCAGCACATTTCAAGTTGAGTAAATGTAGATGGATGCGTCCCATGTAGGAAGCAACAAAATAATATGGAAAATAACCTATTTGCGCAAAGGAAAAACAATTAAAAAATAAATATAGTATATATTGTGAAAGGAAACAATGCATAATATCAGGAATTACAGCTGAGTAGCACTGTAGTGAAATGATACCATGAGGCAGTATCAAACATTCTAGTAGATCATTTGTTTGGTAGAAAATGACTCATTTCAATCACGCAAATGTCCAAAGGGGATGAGGCATGTTGATAAGCCTTTGAATAAAATGTAAGAAAATAAATGTTTAAGGTAGGTATAACGTACAAGTCTCAACCATACCAAATACATTGAAAAAGCCAAACCGTTGTGTCACATTTACTTTAAACTGACCCAGCTCATACTAACCTGTGTCTGAGCATCCGCATCACATATTAGTGAAATACGTATGTGGTGTAGGTGGAACAAGATGCCAAAGTAGAGTGATATAATACAATAATGAAAAAAAGGACCAAGAGTATTTGTAGGTGTCTCCATCGCTGCCATTTTAAACAAGGAGTATTGTTAAACTTAGTGTAGGTAATGTAAATGGCCCAAAATGTTTCATGCAGAAAATATTCTTCTTTCTTCAAAGCTTGGTAGACAAATGCATTGTATAGCTGCTCACTTGTGTAAATCCAAAAACTGGGAGAAGAGGACCCACTAAAACAATGAAAGTAAGTACATAAAGAAAACATCCACATTGTAAGTGAAAGGTGTTCAACTTAGACATAAAGGTGTATCTAGATGAAGTTCTGAAGAAGCTGTAAGTCACATAAAACATAATGCTGTATTGTTTTATATAAGTTGTATACAATACATGAAGCTGAACTAGCGATAAAACAAGCACAGTTACAAGTTAATGGTTATTCATACACATCCTGGCAACTAAAGTCATTGACAGTTTGTTTAAACCAGCAAATGATGCAGAGTGGTGATCAATTCATACATTTCTATAAATTACAACTGTCCTGCAATCTATTTAGTCTGTAAGAAAAACATGTAACTTGCTATCCTGATTAAGACCATTGCTTACCGCACTAAACCAGATGCTTGAACATGCTTCCAATCATCTTTGAGCTAAAGTTCTATAACCACTTCTAGGGTTGGGTTTCAGAGTTGCAATGGCATGAAATTTGAAATCTATATTTTCCGACAGACCATGTGTGTTATTGTAATGTAAAAATATTTGTCAACAGGGCACACCTTTTTTTTAACAATGTATTCCCAATCTTCTCTGTTTGTGTGCACTAGGGTATCATCTTCTGGCCATAGGTGTGAACATATGATATCTATTGCACCGCCACATTGGGTGGTGTCCCCTTAGAGCACTACTCAAATATTTTCTGGCCAAAACTAATGTGCTTTTGTCCTTTTGCTTCTTCTTGACCAATAGTTATAGTGTCTGCATGCATAATTTTAATACATAATAATTCTATGATGTAATTCCACTTATTTATTGAAAATACAACATACTTTCATCTATACTGATGAATTAATCAATAAATATTCACAAAATCACGCTATCCCAATGCATTTTGGGACATTACCCATCATCAAGGGAAACATTCTGTGAATAAAAAGACATATATTGAATTTATAAAGACAGAGAAGAGTAAGAATGGACTTCTTGAGCGTTTCATGTGAATCATATCATCTGTTGAAGGTGCATGTGTAGAGGTAGTGTTTGTATGTTGTAGATATAAGGCGATGTGAAGTTCAACTGAAGAGGATTGTGGCCTTAAGAATGGAATTACAATAAGTGTAAGTATTGGTGTATATAGTTTTACAGCAGAATTATATTATTCAAAAGCTTAGTATATCTAGATTAATTATGTTTTTTGGATCATTTTTAGTGGTCCCCTATCGTTTTAGTCCTGACGTTTTTAAAATGAAAGAAGGACTTTAATGGGGATTTAATACTCTTGCAATTATACTAATTTGTACCAACAGGCTGTTGTTTAAATCTTGATTTTATTAGTTAGGTGTGAGATTGACTTTTCTCTCTTTCTTCTTGACACGAGCACTTGTTCTTCTAGCACTTTTTCTGTCCTTCTTATTTTTTTGATAGAGGAGTTTGGATGTGGATGCACAATTTAGTTTTGTATGTAAATAAAATAAGTTTATCTAAGTACTGTCCAATTATGCTGCATGTTAATCTTAGTGTTTATATATGTTAGAGTTGGTCCAAGAGTGGGCAATGTAGTCTCTTCACAATGATTTCTACCCAGCCTCTCTTGGGTTTAGCAGGTTACCCTCTGTGGTTCATATCATATGAGAATAATCATGCAGCTAAGTCCCAACTGAAAGATGCAAACTGAGCAACTTCCATCTCAGCACTCTGATCCCCTACCCAGCCAAAGTGATGGAGAAAGCCATCATCAGACAACTCACCATCCACCTCGAAAATCACAACCTACTGGACCCCACCCAATCAGGATTCCAGAGCAACCACAGTACAGACAGAAACAGCACTCATTGTGGCCAGAGACAACAACCACACTATATTAGATCATCGAGAAACTGCAGCCCTCATCCTACTACACCTCTCTGCAGCCCCTGACAGTCTCCCACACTTTCTGGAAAGGAAATGTAAGAAACCAAAAGAAAAAAGAAAAAGAGAGTAGAATGTTAGCCACAAAGACAGGTGTAAATAGTGTAGATTGGAATCTATAAAAATGGGGAACCCTTCCCACAAGACCAATTCCTGCATTTATCATGACCTACGCTATCCAATGAGCCAGAAAAGGGGAGAACACTTCTATCCCTCTCTGCCTCTATTTTCAGTGGGGAAAGGGGTTTGTGTATAGAATGGTAACTAAAATATACTCAGGGCCCTGCACTTCGACAAATCCTGGTACTTGATTTTGTCATGGACACTCAGTTTAAATTAGCTCAAAGTCATATTTGGAGGGCCATATAGGGGCAGAAAAACCACAACAAATCACCCTGCAACTTTTCTTTGGCTCGATATTTATGTATACAGAAACTTCCAAGAATATAAGCAGTGGCCTGACTGTCAGTTTGTGATTCTAGGATTTGTTCCAAAACTCTCTAGCCTTTAAAGTTCATTGTACCTCAGAGGGCCCTTAAAACCTAATTGAACCACATTGAACATGCCACTAATACCTCACTTGGGGTTAAGATTAGAGTAAAACCTTACTGAATAACCAAACGCTTACTGATTACCAGAAGCCTGTAGGAACAAATGAAAGTAGTATGAAAATAACCGAAAGCTTACTGAATACCAGCAGTCTACAGGAAAGTAGGACAATAGTAAGAAAAAAAAATAATTCAATGTTTTCCCTGGATACAATAGAGCCATTCTGAGCAGAAATGACTTTACGAAGTGTATTGAATAAAAATTGTATGAGGTTATCTACTTCTGCATTGATTTAAATTAATGAGTTGTCTCTTTTGATACAAACCCTATTTCTAGGATGGACACCTAAGGACAGCATAATATATCAGCACATGAAAGTTCACAAAAGTGCATTGACAGGTTGCCTTGAGAATCTTTGTTAGATATAAGACTGCATTCTCCAAACTCTCTAATTGTTCTGATTTGAACAGTTACTGTTTGGATTGCATGCAGTTCCAGCAACTTCCAATACCTCATGGACCAAATTCTTAGATCTTACATTTTGTTGTGTGCCTTCCTATTTGGATGATATGGTTATTTTCAGATCTGATGGGGAATTTCACTTAAGACACCTAGAGAAAGTGTAAACCAAAACAAATGTACTATTTGGACTCCTTGTCATAATACTTTGTTTTTTTGGATAAGAGATTGCAGAATATGTTCTCAGTTACAAATAATTGAGGCTCCCTAATATGATGCTGAGACAGAGGATGATAAAGGAAGTTCATTTGTGGCCTACTACTGATGTTTTGTTCCTCAGTTTTAAATCTTCTCAGACCCTCTTACAATCAATCTCAAGACATCACACCCAAATCTGGCATCTTGGGGCAAGGAGCAAGAACATTTGTTTATAGCATTACATACAGCCTTGGCAGTTGATTTGGTTCTCAGATGTTCAGGATTAAACAGCCTTTTATTCTGCAAATGGTTTCAGGACTGGCCTAGTAAAAGTATTTTTTCAGGAATTTTAAGACTGTTAACTCCTTGTACTATACATTAGTCTGAGGTTTCCCCATGGGTTGCATTGTGTAACCACTGAAAAAGAATGTTTAGCAATTTGTTGAGATACGGAGGTACATAAATATGATGTATTATTTTGCCACTTTAATCTGGTAACTTAGTGGTCATGCCATATTAATTGGTAAAGCACAAAATAAGGGCAGTAACCATTGAGTACTATGATGGTTCCTGGCCGTACAGTCTTATTCCTTCCCAGCGGTGCACAGAACTACAAAATGAATGATTACAGTAAACAATTTATCTAGATTATATTGAGCTGCCCTGCGCAAAAGTCAGAGCTCGAGGGTGGTGGGAAATGGAATGGGTGGATATTCAGAGGATACAGGGTCATAAGCATTTTTACAGTCACAACAAGACAATATACATGTTAAAAAGTTAATGGGTATCTGGGACCTACAATGTTGCTGGGATGGCTCTTTGGAGGACAGGAGGTTGCCATCAGGGAAGTACCCACATGATACTAAAGAGAAAGGTCTTGTGTCTACCGGCATACCAAGGGGAAAGATCAAACTCAGTATGCATTGCCACAGCATTTCATCCAAGGTGACCCTTACCAGAGCGAAGATAGTTGGTCTGTTTAGTTAAGGAAAATAACAAAGACAGGAATACTCCAGTCAAAATAGAGTGCGCCATCGACTGCACTCAAGTGCTAGAATTCCAGAAATGGCATACACAGACAGCGATGGAAAGGGCAGGGCCAAGGGAATTGTAAGTGGTATGATCACAGGTAAGGGGGTGACTGTAGGAGTGCAGGACCAGTATTGGAAGGGGGATGGAGACAAGGAGGGATACAGTCAGATTTGCTGGCGAGAGAAGGAGAGATGAATAAGGGAGGGTTTGTTCCTATAAAAAAACAGGTTCTGTCCAGTTGGATGGGTAGATGTTTTGGACGCAGGACCCTTTATGATGCAAGGGCCATCTTCTTTGCAGACGGCTGAATCCAGACCTTTCCACAAGATGGGAAATTCTAGAACAAAGAGATGAAAAAAGGAAACACATACCACATCTAGGAAGACTGTGACTAAAATGTGAATTGAGATCAAACAATCCAGAGAGACAGGAAAACTGAGACTTTTGGAAGGGTTGTGAATAGTATAACAAGGATTGCACCAACTAACACTTGCTGTAATGGAAGAATCACAAATAGTGATATGCCTCCCAGTTGATAAATGTTTGCATACCACTTGACTAGATTCGGTCTCACTGTTGAGATTTCCTACACATTTCAATTAATATACAAGAGTTCAGTTACCTGAAACTTAAATAGTGACAAAGCCAAAGAGACCACCTCTCCTGCCCTAACCCTGCCAGCGAGCAAATTCCTCTCATGAAGTGGGGTCTTGTGTAGAACTGATGTGAGCACTCTGCATAGTAGATCAGATCTGTTGTTATTGGATGAGTATTTAAAGAAATTGAGGATTCCTTTGCACATGAGTAATCTAGTACGATTATAATGTTAAATGACATACCAAACCAGTCCACAAAATAAATATTGGATCAGAGTATATCAATAAAAGTTCTGAATACGTCTTGTGATTAGTTAGTATTTATTCTTTCCAAGACACGATGACTCCAAGAAAACAGCTGTTTTTTTGGCTGTTTTCTTGGATTCATCGTGCCTTGGAAAGAATAAATTCTAACCAATCACAAGACATATTCAGAACTTTCATTGTCATTCTCTAATATGATATGGACTTTGTGGACTTGTTTGGTTGCCCTGGTAATTTAAAATAAACTTCTTAGTTCTGATTGGATCTCCAGTCGGTGCAGCCTAGACCCATGGTGGTTGGGTGTAATACCAGTACGGCACCCAGTGAACATTATTCACAATAATAAGACACAATCTTCCCCGCAATTGCAGACATACGTTCGATGTGCGAACCTGGAAGCACAGCCACCTTCTCTCTATAGTTCATAATGTTAACTGTCATTCCACAGAACAAAGAACATTCTGTATTGCACTACTGAATAACAAATATTAATATGATAGCTATCTACAGATAAGATATTAAACATAAAATCATAGATATTTTTTCTTTTGCACACATGCCCCATGGAAAAATAGAAATACAATCAAGAGATGGAAAACATGAAACATAGATAAGAAATAAAAGTCTGAATAGTGGTCAACCATTCAATAGCACGACTTCAAGAGTCCTAACATTGTAGCTGGGATGGTAAAATTCAGAACGTTCGACTAAATAACCTCAAACTCCTCTGTCAACTCTACAGTCGGCCTGCTCTTTTCTAGGCTTGCCAAATGTATCATGTTTTTAAGCCATGCAGTACACCAGGAAACGTAATGAGCAATTGAGACGTCCATATTTTCTCATGTTACACCTCTCACGTTATCATCTGTCAGACGTAAAAATTTACCAAATCGCAAAAGCAGGATGCGATTCGGTAAACAAGTTATCGCGTCGAATTTTGCTTTGGTACATAGAAAAAATCATTTTTCCGGTTGCCCGATGGGAAGTTTGAGACAGGAAAAATGCTTCATACATCTGGACCCAAGGCTTTTTTCTTGCAGTTAAACTCCTCCAATTGAGCTCGATGCTGGAGCCAGTGAGGGTCCCTCACAGTCAGAAATGTCAAGTTGAGTGTCCTGATAAAACCCTCTATTTTCACAAAAAAAAGCTGCAAGGGTGACACAGATGGATATATCAAGGTCACATCCAAACTATAGAGATTTTTCTGCCTTGACCCAACTCCAAGTCATGTCTTCTGACTTAGTCACTTTTTGGTTCATGCAATCTTCCTGGGGATAAAAACAATAGGCCGTAGACAAAAAGGGTTGCATGAGGTTGGAAAGTTAGGGCCTCATTTACGAAGAAGTGGCGCAGCGCTGCACTGCGGCAAAACGGGCAGCACAGCATTGCGTCACTTTAGAAACACAGGAAAGTACTGTATTTACAAAAATACAGCACACACCTACGTTTCCCCTACTGCTGGCACTAAATTTAGCTGCCTAGCACCATCGCAAGCACCCTTGCATCATAGTGCAAAGGTGCCTGCGATGCAGGGAATGATTGTTCATGTGCGGGAAGGTGTCCCTTCCCGCACAAACAATAATTCATGGTGTTTTTAGTCATATTAAACAACGCAGTGTGATTAATGTTTCCAACAACTCTGACTTGCTTGTCTGTTTTCCTGGTCACAATGTCCTTCAGGTCTCCAATAATTTAGCTCTTGCACATATCAACTGAAGAATTGCATTATTCCCCTTTCTAGTATGGAGGCTCTTGTTGATATCCTGTTGGTTGACTTCCCTCTCCTTTACCGTCTCGGGGACTAGGGGAGGGGCTTGCAATGGAGAGAGCCGACCCAATGCTGTATCGATTGGCTTTGTTGGGTAACAGCATATTTGCTCCTGGCTGCTGTAGAATTTGGAGGATGAAGGGAAAAGCACCAGGTAGTGTTTGTTGTCCTTGGGATTATCTTTTTGGGGGACAGGTATTCACTGTTTCTGGCACGCTCTCAGTTTATGTATTTAAATATTACACTACTTGGACTTGAGTAAGCAGGCTTGTATTGCCCAGGGTCAATGTTCTTTGGGGTGTATATATCTTCCAACTGCTCTGGTTCCAGCATTTATCTCTGGCATTCATTCTTTTCCAGAAATGTCTGAGGAAGGTTTTACCATAAAATTAGAGAGCTGATAACCTTAAAGGGGTTGTGCTCCTAGTTTTAAGCCTGAGCCAGGGCTGTCTTTGTTCTATTTATTCACTGCCAACACCATCCACCTCCACAAGGAGCCTGTCAGTTTGATTTATTGATTTACTGAGATTTGTTTCAAGCATGGGTACCTGAGATGGGGTTTACAACTCTAAACGCACTCATAGAACAAATGGCTTTTGACTAATCAGAGATGTTGGCATAACTATGTCTTCAAAGCTTCTTCATTGGGAAAAATGATGGATAGCTGAGGTAAAAAGTTCCATAGTTTCAGAGCCATGTAGGAAAAGTAATGTCCTTCCTTTCTTGATTTGTAAAATCCTGGGATTTATGGCAAGATGCGACTTGGAAGAATTTACGATCCTGGAAGGGATTTATGACTGAATCAGATGTCTCATTAAATAAATCAATAATTTGCTTTTGTTTCTGCTCCTCACTGCAAGTGACTCTACACTAGTGCTAGATCTTGCAGGGGTAAACTAGACAAGCATTTACCTTCTGATGGACTCCTTGTCTTCCTTTCTCTTTCGATTTCATTGTGAAATGCTGAATTCTCTGGTAGCTTAAATTAGTTCTGAGATTAGCTTAAATTGAGTTAGGATGCTGAGGATGAGTGAGACTGCTCTAAAATTAATTGAGTCAAGTTGGCCAATTTTAAAAACAAATTGAAAATTATTTGCGCACTGAGTATAAGTGAACTATTATATCATGCAGTGAGGTATGTTGAGCCAAATGTATGCATGTAGTAATTGCAAATCAGAAGGGGTGGTTTGAAGAACCATTACTGTCTAACCTCTGAAGTACTAACTATAGTTCACTTAATATACAGGCAGGTAGGCACCATGAGCAACAATAATCAGCAATAATCAACAAAGAGCAAGAAAGGTAAGAGAAAGAAAGTATATGAGGGACCTTGCTTTGAGGGTTTGCAAGGGCTCACACTGAGATCTTCAAAGTTCATTTCGACATGTACAAGCCAGCAAGCTTGTGCGCCCTCCTGACTCACAGAGGTGTATCAATGACCCCCCACCTCAGCGTGGAAGTAGTGATGATGTCTTGCCTCTCCACAATATTTGTGAGACTGCCAGACTGGGCCCCCTATCATTTCCCCCAATTGCAGGTTGTGATGTGAGCTGCATCAAGCCTTATAAATCAGGTTTATGCAATATGACCTGGAGGAGTGCTTGCAAGACTGCGTGGAGGCTACACTTTACCCCTCATACTTATCCGACCCCCTCCACACATTATTGGACTCTTCCATGTCAATAGTGTTCAATACAACATGTGTACCTCAAACTGACATTTTTAAAGAACCATAATTCTTTGTTACACCATTTTCATGTTAGACGGACCACAGCGGGACCAGAACAAATCTTGTAGCAGAAAGAGGGGGCACGATAGAAGTGGGTATTAAATATGGAGGCAGTTCAGATGGTCTAATTTACTCTAGAGGTCCAAAAACATTAGTGCGTAATCAATCAATCAAAATGAAAATAATGCATCACTAAGAGGTCATAAAGAGTACAATCATTCCATTCACTTTCAATGTCTGCTACAATTTTGGATTTTACACTGTGCTGAGGTGGCAATGGGTAAGGCGGGGGAAGGGCAGTCACATTTAAAATGTCTTGAAAAATGTACCTCTGAGGTTCAGAGTCTTCTAGAAGACTAACAGGGCTTTGTGATCCATGATTTATCTTGTATTCCTCCGCAGCCTTGAGGTTTGTCTCTCTGCTTGGAAGCAAGTTAACTTTGCTTCTCATCGGTCACTCTGTACCGTCTCCTGCTAATCTTGGAGCAATGCCTTCCCCGTCTAACCCCAGGGCTCTTCACCTTGACCCTCACCTTCGATCCACCATTTTATATAGGCCTCAAAATTGACCCCCCTGTCGGCATGAGACCGAGGAACATAGCAAAGAGAAACTACAAAACTGAAATTTTTAGAAGGAAACTTAGAGCTGCTGGCTAACAAAAAGACATTGCGCTATTCCAGGTAGCTTCTCAATGTCTTCCCACAACCGTGGTCACATGCTCCAAATGTGTTGGGCAAATAGGGACCAGTGACTATATCCTACCTTTATACCGAACCCTAATTATCCTGTTCTTTATCAACCCCTTTTCCTTCTGTTGCTCTTACAAACGTGTATTGATAATTAAAGGCACTTTTACTGACAGTCTTGTACCTTGATACTGTGGTGTGCTTGTTTAGCTAGCATTGTAATCTAAGATAGAATGTTGGAGGGTGGAATGTCAGAATGTTGGGGGTCGACAGTTGGAGTGGAGAGCTGATCTTTCTTGGATATGGGTGGTTGTTAAGCTGCCACCTGTTACTGATTAAATTCCTACTTAGAAAGTCAGTCCCTGCTTCTTTCTTCTTTGGATTGCCACTCTTATTTGGTGACGAGTGGGAGTCTGGAGGCAGCGTTATCTACGCGGGATTTATTACATGCAGCCTCGTTGCGGCATCCACGGCTCAAGTGGGACAGTACTCCCTGAAGGGAGGTGAGGCTGTCTACTTGATTGTGCCGTGTTCATCGTTCCTCAGATTCCTCAAACCGAGAGAAAACTCATCTCCCACAATGCATTGCGCATAGTTCCTCTTTGCGGCGGCCATCTTGGATTGGGAGAAACTTTTGGTGGCCATTTTGGAGCAAGAACTCTTTCTTTAATGCTCCCATAATTTATTGCGCTTACCACGTTTTAACGGTCGCCAGTTTGGATTGGGCAATATTTACGGCGACCATTTTGGATTGGGAAAAAATCAATCTTATTTTGAAAATCCATATTTTTCATGTATCTACAGCAGCCATTTTGGGTTTGGGTGAAATTTTTACAGAATTTATTTTTTGGGAAGGGAGTTTATAAAGCTTGTAACATATTATTTGGCAACCATTGTCAAGATGTTAAACATTGTGGCTCCTATTCCATTTTTGCAAGTTGCAGGTGAACCTCCTATGGAAAGGGAACTATGGTTTCCAGGTTTTCAAGCTGATGTAGATGTAATAGAAGACAGAGACTGTTCTTCTCAAAGGAAACTTACTTTACTCAAACATTGTTTGCGAGGAATCGGGTTGAAGGAACTTAATAATCTTCCTCCTTTAGAAAACATAGGTGAAATGGATATATTTGAGCAATCAGGGCAAAAGTTAAAAAAAGATTTGGGAAGAAAATGAATACAGTGATGGAAAGGTTCAAGTTTTATTCTCATTCTCAAAAAGAAAATTAATCGATTGAAGACTATGTTTCAGCATTAAGAGCTCTAGCTGTTTTTTGTGAATTTGAGACGATCACGTACAATCAAGTACTTCGAGATCAAATAATGATGAAGACGAAAAGTTAAAAAATCCAGGAAAGGTTGTGGGCTGGTACAGAGACTTCATTGGGTGCTTTAATAAATATTGCAAAAAGTATTGAACAATCTGAGAAATTTGTAAGTGAGATTAGAGGCCAACATCAAAAAACTATCGATGTCAGTACAGAAGCTAATGCCATCAAAAGTAAGGGTAATGTTAAACAAAGAAAAGACTCAGATATTAGAAAGATAGATAGGAAGATAAATGGCATGTTGTGTTACAGATGTGGTAGTCCTTACCATTTAGGCAATTTTAAAGGGTGTCAAGCTTTACACAATATTTGTTTAAAATGTAAAAAAATTACATTTTGGAAGAGTGTGTAGGGCTGTTACATCCAACAAAGTAAACTGTGAGAAAAGTGATAACTTTGATTCAGAAATAATTCGTTGTGGTTCTGTACTTTGTGTTTCTGATATGCAAGCTAAAAGTTTTCCTAAATGTACTTTGAAATTGGATGCAAAAACATTTCTTTGATGGTAGCTTCTTGCGCGAGGTATACTATAATAGGGAAATCAAAATTTGATGACTTATGGAATGAACAAGAGTTATGTCCTCTAGATGTACAACCCGGTGGTTATTATGGGCACAAAATTGATTTGGAAGCATACTTTTGGTCAGACGTTGGGTTTAATGATAGGAGAACAAAAGGGAAGATTTATGTGGCCAATAAGGGTGATTCTATTTTGGGATGGCCGCATCAGCAAGAGTTGGGAATTAAGTTAGATTCCAATGCTTTCCTGGTGTGTCGGTAATCTTACCATTGGTAGACAACTCTGGGGTTGTGAATGACTTAAAATGTTTGTTCCCAAACTTATTTAAAGATGAGTTGGGGAAATTTCAAGGATTCAGACATAAGATTATTCTGAAAGAAGGGGCTGTTCCTGTTAGACAGAAAGTCAGGAAAGTACCGTCAGCGTGCAGGGACAAATTAAAGGTAATGTTACAAGACTTATGGCTCAAAAAAGTGATTGAACCAATCTAATCATCTCCTTGGGTATCCCCTGTTGTGATTTATATTAAAAGTTCTGGTGAGCTACGCTTATGTGTGGACTTCCGTAGTCTAAATAATGAAATTTGGATTGATAGACATCCTTTGCCTAATTTGCATGAGATGGTTTCTAATCTTGCAGGTGCAGTGGTATTTTCAACTATTGATTTAGCGAGAGCATATCACCATGTTGAGCTGGAGATGGATTCTAGGCATGTGCTCTGTGTAAAATCAATATGCAAATTAGGCTAATTATAATTGTCTAAGTCAACCTACCTATAAGTCCCCAGTATATGGTAGGACATTTTGGTTTAGGGACCACAGCATAGGTAGTACACCCATAGGTGCACTGCTGAGGTGCCCAGTGTCATTTTAAAGGCTTGCCTGCCTTGCTGGCTGCTTTTAAATTAAAGTTATTTGCAAATTTGACTTTGGAATTAAAAGTATTTCCAAAGTCTTAAACTACCTTACTTTTACATATAAGTCACCCCTAAGGTGTGTGCTATGTGCCCCTAGGGCTGGGTGCCATGTAACTATAAGCAGGGACCTTATAAAAAATAGTTTTATAAGCCCTGGTGAGGTAAAAACAAACAAATTTGTTTTTCCCTCTTTGTAGTGAATGGCCTTCATAGGCTAGAATGGGGAGACTTTATTTTAATTTTAAAAGCCCCCTAAATGACCGATATAAAGAGTTTGGTATGAAACAAATTGTTATAATAAATCCCACAACTTCCAGTTGTTGGATTTAATTTAACTTGTTCAGGTAAAGAGTTTTAAACTTTACCTGAAAAGTTGCCAACTTCAGCCCTGCATTGTTTTTGCTGCTGTGCTCTGATTGGTCAGCCTCTGGCAGCCTGGCCAGGCTGCCTTGATGAGGTGTGAAGTGGCCTGGCTTCACACAAAGAGATGTGCCTGTGGGAGGGGATCTACCCTCAGCAGATGGTGAGGCAGGAAGGGGGAGGGCTGCCAAACTGGTCTTCAAAGGCAGAGAAGGACATTTGGAGCAACCCAGCAACACCCCCACATCCTGCAACCCCAGACAACTAGGTGCCCCCTTGATTAGATTAGGAGAGGGCAGGAGAGGGGTGTGTTTATGATTTTTAGCCACACCAGTGGTTGGGCACAGCTAGATGTAACCTCCAAAAATCATTTTCAGCCATGATGGATTTTTGAAGAATGTTGCCTCCTGGGATTGATCTTTGCCAAACTTCCCAGGAAGTGGTCATCACAGGGGGAAGGACCCTGTACCTGATTGGAGACTCAGGACCCCCCTGTTTTTCACCCAGGAGCAAGGATAAAACTGGCAGACCTGCACTCACACCTCAGATCCCTATCAGATCCCCATCAGATTCCAACCAGGAAGAACCAAAGGAGAAGAAGGACTGCCCTGCTGGACCCCTGGCCTGCACCTGGAACCTGCACTCAGAAGGACTGCACCAGCTGCACACTTGGGCTTCGCCACAAGAAGGAATTTGCCTGGCTTCAACTGGTTCAAGGAGGAACTCCCTGTTTGCTACAGGTGAAAAATTGCTAATCAGAGTCCCCTGCACCAACTCCTGAAGAAATCAACCAGCTGACCACTGTCTAGTGGTCAAAAAGGAGTTTGCACCAGGTGCATTCTGGAAGTTGTAGTCCACACCCCCAAGGATCATCTCAGAGCTTCTGGACACTTGGGGTGAGCCATGGACCCCAAAAGATCCTTAAATGAACATACGGGAGAAGATCCAGAAGTTTGGAGAAGTTTGGAGAACTTTTGAAAAAAGCTCCATAGAGGGGCCTACCCACTGTGGCAACTCTAGCTGGCTTGCCTCAATCGCGATCCGGCCTGACTTGCAGGTTCGTCCCAGTGAAGAAAATCTCCAAAAAAGATACTAAGTCCAAACGTAGAAAGTTGACCGGGACCTCCCAGCCAGCATATCCGAGGAGGGCTCCAAGGACGTCGGATCAAGATCCAGGTTTGCCCTGGTTGAAGGATTTTTACCTTGAAAAAACGACTAAGTCCGAAGGTAAAAATCTCCACGAGGGCTCCTGCAACACGTATTCGGAGAAGAGTTCCAGGAGGTCGGATTGGACTGGCAGGTTTGTCCAGCTGAAGTAAATCTTCAGAAAAGAGACTAGGGGCCAGATGTAGGAAGGCATTAGCGCCTCGCAAACGGCGAAAAACGCCGTTTGCGAGGCGCTAATGCCCTCACGCGATGCAGAAACACATATTGTGAGTCGGTACCGACTCGCAAAATGTGTTTCAGACTCGCAAATAGGAAGAGGCGTTCCCTACCTATTTGCGAGTCGCACCGCGATGTAGGGTTGATTTGTGACCGCGAAAGCGGTTGCAAATCAACCCGCAGTTACCATCCACTTAGAGTGGATGGTAACTCATTCACAAACGGGAAGGGGTCCCCATGGGGCCCCTTCCCTTGTACTCTGAAAAAAAACTAAACAAAAAGGTTTCGGTATTTTTTTCTCTTTGCAGCTCGTTTTCCTTTCAAGGAAAACGGGCTGCAAAGAGAAAAAAAAACTGCTTTATTTAAAAGCAGTCACGGACATGGTGATCTGCTGTCTCCAGCAGGCCACCATCCCCGTGAGTGCCTAGACTCGCTATGTGGTCGCAAACTGCGACCCACCTCATAAACATTTATGAGGTGGGTCTTTGCGACCCCATAGCGAGTCGCAGAAGGTGTCTGAGACACCTTTCTGCATACCAATTTGCGAGTTGCAAATTGCGAATCGGAAGGACTCGCAATTTGCAACTCGCAAATTTGTTTCTACCTACATCTGCCCCTTAGTCCGAAGGTTAACTTTCAACGAGGACTTCCGCAGGCTGTAGCTGAGCAGGGCTCCATTGCGGTCGGCCTTAAACTTTGACTTTGCCCTGGTCGAGCTGCGAACAGATGACCAGATTGGCGCTTTTTGTTTCTAGGTGCTAGAAAATAATAATTCTTTAAAAATTCATATCTCCGGATCCCCTTAACCGATTTTATATGTTTTTGTGTAATTTTAAAGATAAAAATATAGGGCCTGATTACAACTTTGGAGGAGGTGTTAATCCATCCCAAATGTGACGGATATACCACCAGCCGTATTACGAGTTCCATAGGATATAATGGACTCGTAATACGGCTGGTGGTATATCCGTCACATTTGGGACAGATTAACACCTTCCTCCAAAGTTGTAATCAGGCCCATAATCTATTTTTATAAATTGGTTTAGGATTTTTGAACTGTTTCCTGTGTTTTATATAATTACTGTTTTGTGATATTTGAATGCTTTATACTCTGTCTCCTAAGTTAAGCCTTGTCCCTCGTTGCCAAGCTACCAAGGGTTCAGCTGGGTTTAATTTACTGAGACCTAACTGGACCTAAGTGAAGGTTAGTGGTCTATTGCTAAGTGTAGGTACCTACCTGCCCTTACCAATAGCCCTTTTTCCAACATCTTTGGTGCGCAGTGGTGGGATCCTGTACTTGTGTTCAGTATCACATTACAGTTTTAAGTAAAACAAATAAAAAATCCTTTAAATTGTCCTAGTGCAAAAATTGTTTTTAATTTGTAATTTGGATTAATTTCAATTATTGAATTTTTGTGATTTTTCAAAATTCTTGATTCCAATTTTTGCAAAATGTCTAGCCTGCCCACACTCACAGTAGTCCCGCTTAGGGGGTTGTGTACTGCACGGGGCTTGCCTGCAACCACTGACCTCAGGAAGCATGTCCTGATTAAATCTCTGACAGCATGGGCTGAGGCACAAAAGTAGGCCCAGAGGAAGCTCCAGAGGAGGAAGAAGAAGGGGAGGATGCTAGCTCCAACCACTCAGGGGAGGGAGGGCATCTGAGCCTAAGTGAGGATGAGGAAGACCGGTCTACACACACAGTCACTAGGGTCATACCCAAAACTAGTTGGGGGAAGGGGGTCCCTTCAGGAGGAGAGAACCTGTCCCTCAGTGAAAGAGAGCTGGAGGCCCAGCTAGCATTTATAGCTTTGGAGGCAGAGAATCTGGCCCTAGAAAAGAAGAACTGGGCAAAGAAAGAGAAAAGAGATGGTGGCAGCGAGAGAGAAGCTGAGGTGTCCAAGGGTGGGGGGTTTTGCCCCATATTACCCGAGGGGGTGGTTCCTGCTTCTGTAGAGGGGGATGACATAGACAAGTGGTTGGAGGCCTTTGAGAGGGCACTCCAAATGAGTAGGGTTAGGCCTCAACACCGGGGTTCACTTTTATGTGAGTTGGTCCCCAACTCAGGGAGGGTAGGCTTCTGACCTTAAGTGGGTAGGAGGCAGATTCATACCCTAGTTTAAAGAGGTGCTTAACCAAGAAGTTTGGTCTGACCCCAGAGCAGTATAGGATTAAGTTCAGGGACACCCAGAAGGCCAGTACCCAGTCTTGGGTTGACTTTGTAGACACCTCACTTAAGGCACTAGAGGGCTGGATTCATGGTAACAACGTAAATACTTTTGAGGGGTTACACAATCTGATTATGAGAGAGCACATCTTGACCAATTGTATCCAAGAAAGGTTACGCCAGTATCTAGTGGACTCTAAGTTGACCAACCCTAGAGAGCTAGGGGAGGCAGCTGATGAGTGGTTGAGAACCAGGGTGGTTGTCAAGTCCCAGGGGGGAGACTCCAAGAAGGGGGGGTCAGGTCCCCAAAAACCTAAGGAGGGAGGTGGTAAGCCCACCACAGAGACTCCCTCTGTACCCCAGAACCCTAAGGAGGCGAACAAACCCCACTCCCACCCTGACAAGCAGAGAAAGGGAGACCCAGGGTTAAAAAAGCTCTTGGACGGTAAGGCTTGCTTTGACTGTCAGCAGACAGGTCATTTCAGAGGAGATGCAGCCTGTCCAAAGAAGGTGGTTAGCACTGGGCTGTCCAGTGTAGCCATGGAGGAGGACTCCTCAGATGATGAAGTCCTCCTAGAATTGAGCTGGGAGACAGGACCAGATGGTAAGCTGGTGATCCCTGAGGGTGGGAGTAGGCACGCCCACCCCATTCTGGTGAATGGGATCCCTACCACTGGCCTGAGAGACACCTGTGCCAGTCACACTATGGTGAGTGACCGGTTAGTGACTCCAGACGTGTAGGTCCCAGGAGAGACCAGGAAAGTCAGGATAGCCACAGGGCAGGTCACCTCCAAACCTGTAGCCAAAGTGCCCCTAGAGAGGGAGGGTATCCTTGACTGGTTTAGGGTGGTAGTCAGTGCTGACCTCCCCCTAGATTGTATCTTGGGCAATGACCTCCCAAAGGTGAGTCTGGTGAGTCTGGTGAGTCTGGTCCCAGATGGGGTGGTCGCCCAGGGAGCCCCCCCAAACAAAAGTCCTGGGGAGTCAGTCCCTACAGTTAGGAGACAGGGGTTCCCGAGAAAAGGAAAGAAGAAAAGGAAGGGTGGGCCAATCTTAAAGAGAGTTCCAGGGAGCCAGAGGCCTTCTGCCCCAGCAGGGGGGGAGCCCAGAGTTGGCACTTGTGAGGCCTCACCTGACCCCAAAGAAGTCCTGAGTAGTCAGGCAGCTGTCCAGATGCAGGGTGTTGCCCCTACACTGACAGAAGGGAGAGTGGAAGGAGGGTGTCTGCCACAGGAGGTGGTTGCCCCCCACTCTAGATAGCAAGAGGGGTGCCATGACCCCACAGTTGCCACCAAAGCAGCTCAGCCACCTGTCAGTGGAGAGCGTAGGGTGTGGTTCTGGGTACTGAGAGCTGTCAGTAGCCTCTGCTGGGTGCTAGACTTCCTGGCAGCACTGTACTTGGCCTGGGAGGTAGACCCCAGGGCCAAAAACAAAGTAGGCCCCCTGACCCTGTTGGTCATGGTGGGGTTGCTCAAGTGTTGGGTGACCTCTTTGGGTAAGCTAGGTGTTGCCCTAGCAAAGTTAGGAGTAGGGGAGGTGGGCACCTCACTTCCCAAGTTGGCTGAGAGAGAGGAGGAAGACTCCCCTAGAGGGAAGTTTCAGTTTGAGATGGGTCCTTTCACTGTTGGGATGGATTCACTACCCAGAGGGAGTGACCATGGCAGGAGGATGTAAGGCAGAGTAAGCCCTGCAAAGGGACAGCCTGTTCTCTTCACTGACTTCCTCGCCTGACAAGCCTGGAAGACTCTCCCAGGGTTGGGCTGAGTCTCCTGGGTGTGTGGGCGGGGGGCTTGTGTGAGAAAACAGGGCTGATTGCAGAGGCTCCCTAACTTTTTGCCCCATTTTCCACTTTTGGCGGGTGTTTTCCTGACGCGGATGGTGCCCTGGGTACTGCTAACCAGTCCCAGGGACTGTGCTCTATGTAAAATCAATATGCGAATTAGGCTAATTATAATTGGCTAAGTCAACCTACCTAAAAATCCCTAGTATATGGTAGGGCATATAGGTTTAGGGACCACAGCATAGTACTGCTGAGGTGCCCAGTGTCATTTTAAAGGCAGACCTGCCTTGCTGGCTGCTTTTAAATTAAAGTTATATGTAAATTCGACTTTGGAATTAAAAGTAGTTCCAAAGTCTTAAACTACCTTATTTTTACATATAAGTCACCCCTAAGGTGTGCCCTATGTGCCCCTAGGGCTGGGTGCTATGTAACTATAAGCAGGGACCTTATAAAAATAGTTTTATAAGCCCTGGTGAGGAAAACACAGCCAAATTTGTTTTTCCCTCATTGTAGTGAATGGTCTCCATAGGCTAGAATGGGGAGACTTTATTTTAATTTTAAAACTCCCCTTAAATGACAGATACAGAGAGTTTGGTATCAAATTAATTGTTATAATAAATCCCACAACGTCCAGTTGTTGGATATAATATAACTTGTTCAGGTAAAGCATTTTAAACTTTACCTGAAAAGTTGCCAACTTCAGCCCTGCATTGTTTTTGCTGCTGTGCTCTGATTGGCCAGCCTCTGGCAGCCTGGCCAGGCTGCCTTGATGAGGTGTGAAGTGGCCTGGCTTCACACAAAGAGATGTGCCTGTGGGAGGGGATCTCCCCTCAGCAGATGGTGAGGCAGGAAGAGGGAGGGCTGCCAAACTGGTCTTCAGAGGCAGAGAAGGACATTTGGAGCAACCCAGCAACACCCCCACATCCTGCAACCCCAGGCAACTAGGTGCCCCCTTGATTAGATTAGGAGAGGGCAGGAGAGGGGTGTGTTTATGATTTTAGCCACACCAGTGGGTGGGCTCAGCCAGATGTAACCTCCAAAAATCATTTTCAGCCATGATGGATTTTTGAAGAATGTTGCCTCCTGGGACTGATTTTTGCCACACTTCCCAGGAAGTGGTCATCACAGGGGGAAGGACCCTGCACCTGATTGGAAAATCAGGACCCCCCTGTTTTTTTCCCAGGAGCAAGGATAAAACTGGCAGACCTGCATCCACATCTCAGTTCCCTACCAGGTCCCCATCAGATTCCAACCAGGAAGAACCAAAGGAGAAGAAGGACTACCCTGTGGACCCCTGGCCTGCACCTGGAACCTGCACTCAGAAGGACTGCACCAGCTGCACACTTGGGCTTCACCACAAGAAGGACTTTGCCTGGCTTCAACTGGTTCAAGGAGGGACTCCCTGTTTGCCACAGGTGAAAAATTACTAACCAGAGTCCCCTGCACCAACTCCTGAAGAAATCAACCAGCTGACCACTGTCCAGTGGCCACAAAGGAGTTTGTGCCAGGTGCATTCTGGGAGTTGTAGTCCACACCCCCAATGATCATCTCAGAGCTTCTGGACCCTTGGGATGAGCTGTGGACCCCCGAAGAACCTTAAAGGAACATCTGGGAGAAGATCCAGAAGTTTAGAGGAGTTTGGAGAACTTTTGGAAAAAAGCTCCATTGAGGGACCAGCCTGCGGTGGCAACTCTAGCTGGCTTGTCTCAACCGTGACCCAGCCTGACTTGCAGGTTCGTCCCGGTGAAGAAAATGTCCAAAAAAGAGACTAAGGGGGTCATTCTGACCTCGGCGGTAAAAGGCGCTTACCGCTGGTCAGAAGACCGCCATAACACCGCCACGGTAAACCGCCACGGTCATTCTGACCCGCAACTGGCAAACCGCCAAAAACCCAACATCCACAAAAGTCCGCCACACCAACGGCCAGCGAAAAACTGGCGATGACCAAACCTCCACCGTCACGCCAACAGAAATACGCCGATGCCATTCCGACGAATCCGGAACCGCGGTATTCCATTGGCGGTACACACCGCCGCGGTCAAAATACACACACCCTTACAAAACACAACCACATTGGACAATTTGAAATACACACACCTGATACACATACAAACAACACACCCCCACACCCAATACAATATAAAACACACACCCACTTCATCCACAAACCCCTACGACAAGAAAAACCGTCAGAAAGCCAGAGATAGACAGCACTGCTTAGACAACACCATCACACAGAGGCAAACCACACCATCACCCACACAATATCCACGCACAAAACACCACACATCACCACACTCACCACACTCTAAAACACATACACCACCCCAAACTTCATCCACACCACCCTATGGCACCCCAAAGACACCCCCGGTTCTCAGACGCCGAACTCCGGGTCATGGTGGAGGAAATAGTTCGGGTAGAGCCCCAGCTCTTCGGGACACAGGTGCAGCACACCACAATTGGCAGGAAGATGGAGCTATGGCAAAGGATAGTCGACAGGGTCAACGCTGTGGGACAGCATCCACGAAATCGGGATGACATCAGGAAGCGGTGGAATGACCTACGGGGGAAGGTCCGTTCCATGGTATCAAGGCACAACATCGCGGTGCAGAAGACTGGTGGCGGACCCCCACCTACTCCCCCAGAATTCACAGCATGGGAGGAGGAAGTCTTGCACATCCTGCATCCTGAGGGCCTCGCAGGAGTATCTGGAGGAATGGACTCTCGTAAGTCAAATCTTAACTACTTCTTCCCACCCCCACCCCACCTGCATCCCAAATCATACCCCCACCCTCACCCCCACCCCCATCCCACCTACTCCTTGCAAATGGCTCACCATCACAACCCACCCATCCCAACACCTAGACCTGCATGCGTCCACAAAGCATGGACACCCATCACCAAAGCATGCCCACTGCACATACACATCTCCCCCACAAGCCACCCTCACAAACGCCCACACACAGGAATGCCAGCACTGGGGTACACGGGCACCCACCCATTGACCGATATGGCACACACTGAAGCAATAACCATACCTCTATACCCCTGCAGGACCCGAACGCCACCACACCGCCCAGGAGGGTCCAGAAATGTCCATCCCACCCCCCAGAAGAGCCCACCAGTGATGACAGCAGCTCTGTCTCTCTGGACCCAGATGACCAGCCCGGCCCATTGGGGACCTCTGGACAGTCGGTTCCCCTCACACAGCCACTGGCCACAGCAGACCCAACCCCCTCTGGGAACACCAGCACAGCTCCCACCCAGCGGGTCCATGCCTCTGTCTCCAGGACACGTCAATCAGCGGTGTGTCCACCACTGCAGGGCACCCAGGGTAACCCACCACCCCAACAACAACAGGGACCTGGGGGCAGTGGTAGTGGGCACACAGTCCAGGGGACAGAGGCCCAGGGAAACAGGGGAACTGGGAGGGCTGCTGTGCGACAGGGGGGGACAGGCCTAGGGAACCCACTCTCCACGAGGCCCTCTCCTCCATCATGGGAGCATACCACCACTCCCAGGAGATGATGGCGACGGTACTGGCCAGGTTCCAGGAGATCCAGGTCATGCAGGAGCAACAGTACATGGGGTTCAGGGAAGAACTTAGGACCATCAGTTCCGCAATGGGCACCATCGTAGGGGCACTCAACCAGATTGTCACCACATTGCGGGACCATGTGGCACCACAAAGGGCCCCTGTCACTAGCATGGGCCAAGAACAGGCAACCACCTCCGCCGGCGCTAGTGGACAGGAGGCCCCCACACAACAACAGGCCACCAGAACCCCACCTCCTGCAGAAGAAGAACCACCCCGCAAGCGGGGCCTGAGATCTCGTAAGAAGACAGAGCAGGATGTCAAGACCCCCGCCAGCAAAGGATACCCCCTGATGTTATCCCACTGTCCCACATTGTCACCCTCTCCAACCTGTAACTGCCCCTGCTCCACCTTCCACAGGCATATGGACAATGCACCTGTGAGACTGAAAAGCTGGACTCTGCAATGGACATTCCTCCACCATCACCCATCACCGATTTCCCACCATGTCCCTAAATTCAGCTTTTTAATAAAAACACGTATTGCACAAAAACAATCTGGAGTCTGCCTGTATTGTGAAAAAATGTATTAAACATAATGCTGCCAAAATGTCCAGTTACACAGGACAGTTACACAGTGATGAAAACATACCACTGTCACACAGCTGTAGTCCATGGGGAAACAAAGCAGACGTCACGCAGTGGGGGCCACATCTCTGAAATTTGAAGGGAAAGTCACAACTCAGTTAACATACACTGGTGGAATAGGACAGACAGTAGAGAGGCAGGAGACTGTAAGTAATTGTAAAATGCCGGTGTTGATTCTTACCTGTGTGTTATTGAAAATACTGTAGTATCACTCTGTCCCTGTTGTCTGTGTCGTCGTCTTCCTCCTCTTCACTCTCCACAGGTTCCACCGCTGCCACAACACCACCATCTGGACCATCCTCCTGCAGGAAAGGCACCTGGTGTCGCAAAGCCAGGTTGTGAAGCATACAGCAGGCCACGATGATATGACACACCTTCTTTGGTGAGTACATTAGGGATCCACCTGTCATATGCAGGCACCCTAACCTAGCCTTCAGGAGGCCGAAGGTCCGCTCGATCACCCTCCTAGTACGCCCATGGGCCTCATTGTACCGTTCCTCTGCCCTGGTCCTGGGATTCCTTACTGGGGTCAGTAGCCATGACAGGTTGGGGTAACCAGAGTCACCTATTAGCCACACACGGTGTCTCTGTAGCTGTTCCATCACATAAGGGATGCTGCTATTTCGCATGATGTACGCGTCATGCACTGACCCAGGGAATTTGGCATTTACATGGGAGATGTACTGGTCTGCCAAACAGACCACCTGGACATTCATGAAATGATAACTTTTTCTGTTCCTGTACACCTGTTCACTTCCTCTGGGGGGGACCAAAGCCACATGGGTCCCATCAATGGCACCAATGATGTTGGGAATATGTCCAAGGGCATAGAAATCACCCTTCACTGTAGCCAAATCCTCCACCTCAGGGAAAACAATGTAGCTCCGAATGTATTTCATCAGGGCAGACAACACTATGGACAAAACCTTAGAAAACATAGGCTGAGACATCCCAGATGAAATGGCCACTGTTGTTTGGAATGATCCACTTGCCAAAAAATGGAGTACTGACAGAACCTGCACTAGAGGGGGAATCCCTGTGGGTTGGCGGATGGGTGACATCAGGTCTGGCTCCAGCTGGGCACACAGTTCCTGTATAGTGGCACGGTCAAGTCTGTATGTGAGTATGACATGTCGTTCTTCCATTGTCGACAGGTCCACCAGCGGTCTGTACACGGGAACAGCCCTCCATCTCCTCGCAAGTCCCTGCGGACGATGCCTAGGAAGGACAACATGGAGCACAGAGTCAAGCAACCCACAGGTACGTTCACACAGCTTGCACAGTACACGATTCTCCATGCATTGAATGGCTTGTATGAGTGGCAATGCAAGGCCTAGGCCTGTGTGACGCAGTAGAAATTAAGCCATGTGGACCTTTGAAATGGCGGCTGCCTGACCTGTGAAGTGTGACAATGGGATGTGAGGTCATTGCGATGGCGTGGCACACCGTGGCGGTAGGCGGTCGAAGACCGCGGTGCAAAGCCTCATTGGTTAACATTGAACCCTATGGGTTTCAGGAGCCAATAAGGATGTGCGCACAGCCGCGGGCATGACCGCCATTTTCTATCTGCTTATTCACTCGAGACCTGATCATCCACAGGAGAGGAACTATACTGCAAGTGCTGCTGTGACCTCGGTCTGGAAGTGACAATGGCTGCTGCGACTGGGGAAAGGGCCCCTGCCTTCACTTCAGAAGAGTTGGAGACACTCGTGGATGGGGTCCTCCCCCAGTATGCGCTACTCTACGGTCGTCCAGACCAACTGGTGAGTACACTGGGACCATGCTTAGTGGGCAATGCCTGGGTTGAGTGGGGTGAATGAACGATGGTGGTGAGGTGAGCGAATGAGGAATGCATCGCACGACAGATGAGAGCATGTGCCACATGGCAAGGTTGGGGAGGGGGGGCCACTCACATCGACCATGCAGAAAAGTGATGATGTTTCTTTTCCCACCCTGTACATGTCACATAGGTCAGAACCCATCAGAAGATCGACATTTGGCGTGCCATCGCCAAGGACGTCCGGGCCCTGGGTGTCCACAACAGACGGGGCACCCACTGCCGAAAGAGGTGGGAGGACATCCGCCGCGGGACCAGAAAGACCGCCGAGTCTCTGCTGGGGATGGCCTCCCAACGTAGGAGGGGTGCCAGCTGCCAATTGACCCCCCTGATGTCCCGGATCCTGGCGGTGGCCTACCGCGATTTGGATGGGCGCATGAGGACATCACAGCAGACACAAGGGGGTGAGTATCAGCACATTCTGCTATATTAGCGCACAGTGGAGGTGTCTGGGTGGGGGAGGAGGGCTGTGGCTATCTCTAGGCCAGGGCAGTTTCTGTAGGCTAGGCCCCTCCGTAAGGCATGGCCCTGTGCCCCCGCCCCCCACCTCGGTAGGGTGCTAAGTACAGCTATCCATGGCCCGGGCTCACCTATGTGTGCATTTGTCGTCCATAGACTTGTAGGCCAAGTCACAATAATTGAGTAGTGTACCCCGAGTGCGCGGCGTAGTGCAGGGGGCTTCTGTGTCTGTCCTCTCCACCGACGGTGTCGCCAATGCATGCACTCAACATGTCTTTCTTTCTCCCCCCCCTTTTTTTTGGTCTTCCTGTTCATGTGTGCATTAGCATCATCAGGCGGAGGAGAAGTGGCATCGGCGCATGAGGGAGCTGCATCTCACATGGCCCCAGAGGGCCATGCAACCGACTCCGAGTTCACCAGTGAGACGGAGGGCGAGGGGAGCTCCACAACGGGGACCCGTGGAGACGTCAGCGACACCGACACCTCCTCGGAAGGGAGCTCCCTTGTTGTGGCGGCAACATCCGTGCCCACCGCAACAACAGGTACAGCCGCCACCCAGCGCACCAGCTCCGCCCTCCCAGCAGCCCCTCAGCGTTCGCCCCGTGCCCGCTTGGCCAGGAAGCCGGGCATCTCCTTTGCCCCAGGCACCTCAGGCCCTGCCCCAGTTACCCCTGCTGCCCTCAGTGCGGAGATCATTGAACTCCTCCAGACGCTCATTGTTGGGCAGTCTACCCTTTTGAATGCCATCCAGGGGGGAGAAAGGGAGGTGCATCGGAGCAATGCATACCTGGAGGGCATTCATTCGGGTCAGGCTGCCCATCAGCGATCGTTCAACGCTCTGGCCTCAGCACTGACGGCAGCCATTGTCCCTGTCTCCAGCCTCCCTCCTCCAACTCCCTCCACCCAGTCCCACTCCCCTGTTCCTCTGCCTATCCCAGACACACCTACAGACCTGCCTGCACACACATCAAGACCCAAGGGAAGCTCATCCAGACATAAGCACCACAGATCACAAAAGCATTCACCCAAGCAACATCCACATGCAGACATGCCAACAGCCACTGCCTCCTCTGTGTCCCCCTCCTCCTCATCTCCCTCCTCCCTCCCTGTGACGTCTCCACTCACACCTGCATGCACACCACCATCAGCCAGTACGTCCATCACCAGCACACCCACCAGAACACTCCGCACACGTGCAGTCACCACCCCCACTGCCATTTACACGTCCCCTGTGTCCTCTCCCACTGTGTCTGTCACCCCCTCTTCCAAACCACACAAACGCAGGCAGCCACCCACCCAACAGCCATCCCACCTCACGACAGCCTCCGTCACAAGCACCTGCACCCAAAGACAGCACACTTGACTCTCCTACAACCACATCCTCTTCCTCCACTCCCATACCCACTGCACCTACCCTTCCCATTGCTCCTAAAAAGTTTTTCCTCTCCAAAATTAACCTCTTTGCATCACCTGACCCACCCCCTCCATCTCGAAAGAGTCCAAACAGCACCTCAGCCACCACAAGCCCTGTACCTACTAGGACCATAGTTCAGGGCTATTGGAGTCCACCAGCTCTTAGGGCAGGAACATCAGCCAGCAGCAAGGGGACAGCCAGCCCACCCCCTGGGAAAAGAACCAAAAAAGGGAAGGGCCGGCGCGACAGGCCTGAGACAGCTGCCCCCAAGGACACTACCCTTGCACCGTCACCTGGCACATCCACAAAGGGAGGCAAGGGCCCCAGAGATTCGGAGAAGGAGGGCAAGGGCAGCAGGGCGGACAAGTCCGGCAGCAGGCGAGCTGCCCAGGAGGGCCCCACCAGCCCCATTTCGGGTGTGACGGAGAACACCCACGGGGCCCAGGACCCCAGCAGAGGAGGGCCCCGCAAGCGAAAGGTCGGATGGCGACTGAGCGGGAAATAGTGGCCAGATCTGGTTCCCTAGGAACACAAGACAAGCACCGCTGAACAGGCCCCGCCGTGACAAGCACCGCTGAACAGGCCCCGCCAAGACAGGCACCACTGAACAGGCCCCGCCGTGAGAAGCACCGCTGAACAGGGCCCCTCTGTGACAAGCACCGCTGAACAGGGCCCCGCCGTGGCAAGCACCGCTGAACAGGCCCCGCCGTGACAAGCACCGCTGAACAGGGCCCCGCCGTGGCAAGCACCGCTGAACAGGGCCCCGCCGTGACAAGAACCGCTGAACAGGGCCCTTCCTGTCAAGCACCGCTCCGCTGGGCACCGCCGTCTCTGAACTGCTCCGCTGGGCCCTTCATCTCAAGCACCACTCCGCAGGGCCCTTCCTGTCAAGCACCGCTCCGCTGGGCCATTCATCTCAAGCACCGCTCCGCTGGGCCCTTCCTGTCAAGCACTGCTCCGCTGGGCCCTTCCTGTCAAGCACCGCTCCGCTGGGCCATTCATCTCAAGCACCGCTCTGCTGGGCCCTTCCTGTCAAGTACCGCTCTGCTGGGCACCGCCGTCTCTGAACCGCTCCGCTGGGCCCTTCCTGTCAAGCACCGCTCCGCTGGGCCCTTCCTGTCAAGCACCGCTCCGCCATTCATCTCAAGCACCGCTCCGCTGGGCCCTTCCTGTCAAGCACCGCTCCGCTTGGCCCTTCATCTCAAGCTCCGCTCCGCTGGGCCCTTCCTGTCAAGCACCGCTCCGCTGGGCACCGCCGTCTCTGAACCGCTCCGCTGGGCCCTTCCTGTCAAGCACCGCTCCGCTGGGCCCTTCCTGTCAAGCACCGCTCCGCTGGGCCATTCATCTCAAGCACCGCTCCGCTGGGCCCTTCCTGTCAAGCACCGCTCTGCTGGGCCCTTCATCTCAAGCACCGCTCCGCTGGGCCCTTCCAGTCAAGCACCGCTCCGCTGGGCCCTTCCTGTCAAGCACCGCTCCGCTGGGCCCTTCCTGTCAAGCACCGCTCCGCTGGGCACCGCCGTCTCTGAACTGCTCCACTGGGCCATTCATCTCAAGCACCGCTCCGCTGGGCCCTTCCTGTCAAGCACCGCTCCGCTGGGCCATTCATCTCAAGCACCGCTCCGCTGGGCCCTTCCTGTCAAGCACCGCTCCGCTGGGCCATTCATCTCAAGCACCGCTCCGCTGGGCCCTTCCTGTCAAGCACCGCTCCGCTGGGCCCTTCCTGTCAAGCACCGCTCCGCTGGGCACCGCCGTCTCTGAACTGCTCCGCTGGGCCCTTCCTGTCAAGCACCGCTCAGCTGGGCCCTTCCTGTCAAGCACCGCTCCGCTGGGCACCGCCGTCTCTGAACTGCTCCGCTGGGCCATTCATCTCAAGCACCGCTCCGCTGGGCCCTTCCTGTCAAGCACCGCTCCGCTGGGCCATTCATCTCAAGTACAGCTCCGCTGGGCCCTTCCTGTCAAGCACCGCTCCGCTGGGCCCTTCCTGTCAAGCACCGCTCCGCTGGGCACCGCCGTCTCTGAACTGCTCCGCTGGGCCATTCATCTCAAGCACCGCTCCGCTGGGCCCTTCCTGTCACCGCTCCGCTGGGCCATTCATCTCAAGCACCGCTCCGCTGGGCCCTTCCTGTCAAGCACCGCTCCGCTGGGCCCTTCCTGTCAAGCACCGCAGTGGGCAATCCACCCACTGTAGAGACTTGAGAGACTGTGGCTTTGCACTCCCCAGGATAAAGCAGTGGGCAATCCACCCACTGTAGAGACTTGAGAGACTGTGGCTTTGCACTCCCCAGGATGGTACAGTGGGCATGGAGGCCCCTCTTGGATCTGGCGTCGTGGACTCATGTGGCTGAGGTGCACCCCCTTCCCTTCCCCCTGAGGTGCCTGTTGTTTTATTATCTGATGCCCCAGCAGTGTTCTCTCCAATGGAATCGGGTCTCGTGTGTGGGCTTTGCCCATGTGTTTATGCACATTGGCCCACGAACAATGAAAGGTAGCCAATTTGTGCCGGACCTTTGGCCTATGTATATATTTTTCATGTTGTTATATATTTTATGTATATATTTAATATTTCACTTAACTTCAAATATGCTATAATATACTTCAATTTTAATGATCATTTTATTTTGTCTTTGCATTCTTCCGGGGGGTTTGGGGGGTGTCACTCTGACTTGTTGCTCTGCATTGGTGTGTAGGGATTTGGGGGGGTGGGGGGGTGGGTGTGCCGCGTATGTGTGTGCCCGTAACCTTTCCTCCTCCCCCCACCCCTGTGTCGTAGGTGCAGTACTCACCGTTGTTGTCTGCGCCGGCGTTCGTGCTCCTGGTAGAGGAGCAGGTAGACATTAGCTGGTAGGATGTTTAATTCGGGTTCCATGCTGGCCAGATTCCTCGTGGCGTGTATAGAGGTGAGCGTTTTCCCGTTCGTAGTCTGTTTCCGCCGTGTTTTTATCGGTGGGGCTCCCGCCCCGGAAAAGGTGGCGGATTGGTGGGTCGTGATCGGGTGGTCGGTACATTGTCTGCCGCCTGTCTGTTGGCTGTGACCGCCGCTCTGTTTGTTTGTCCCGCCGTGGCGGTCGGAGTGTTAAAGTGGCGGGCTGTGTTGGCGGTTCCCGCCAGGGTCAGAATTCCATTTTTTTTACCGCCTGCCTGTTGGCGGGTTGGCCGCCGCTTTAAAACCAACCGCCAGGGTTGGAATGACCCCCTAAGTCCGAACGTAGAAATTTGACCGGGACCTCCCAACCAGCGTATCCGAGGAGGGCTCCAAGGACATCGGATCAAGATCCAGGTTTGCCCCGGTCGAAGGATTTTTACCTCGAAAAAACGACTAAGTCCAAAGGTAAAAATGTCCTCCGAGGACTCCGGTGACACATATCCGGAGAAGAGTTCCAGGAGGTCGGATTGGACTGGCAGGTTCGTCCCGCTGAAATAAATCTTCAGAAAAGAGACTAAGTCCAAAGGTAAACTTTTGACCGAGGCCTCCTGCGGGCTGTTGTCGAGCAGGGCTCCATTGCGGTCGGCCTTAAACTTTGACTCTGCCCCGGTCGAGGTGCGACCAGATGACCAGATTGTAGTTTTTTGTTTCTAGGCGCTAGAAAATAATAATTCTTTAAAAATTCATATCTCCAGTTCCCCTTATCCGATTTTATTAATTTTTGTGTCATTTTAAAGATAAAAATATAATCTATTGTCATAAATTGGTTTTGGATTTTTAAACTGTTTCCTGTGTTTTATTTAATTACTGTTTTGTGATATTTGAATGCTTTATACTCTGTCTCCTAAATTAAGCCATGCGCTCATTGCCAAGCTACCAAGGGTTGAGCTGGGTTTAATTTACTGAGACCTAACTGGACCTAAGTGGAGGTTAGTGGCCTATTGCTAAGTGTAGGTACCTACCTGCCCTTACCAATAGCCTATTTTCCAACAGTATCAATTTCTGAGAATGGCCTTTGGTTTAGCGAGTGCGGTTTCTGTGTTTCAGCGCTTGACGAAGATTACACAGGAAGGGGTCGCTGGTACTGTGGCATTTCAGGATGATATTCTAGTGTTTGGAAAACGTATGAAGAACATGATAAGAATATACACGTAGTGTTAATTAGGCTGCAGGAGAGGGGTTTAACTGTAAGACTGAAAAAATGTTGTTTCCAAAGAAAAGTTGTTAAATATTTGGACCACAAAATCTCAGAAGAGAGGATCAAACCCAAAATAAATCATGTAGCTGCAATTGTGAATGCCATTGCACCTACCTCTAAGGAACAATCATTGGCCTTTCTGGGATTGACAGAATGTCATGCAAAATGTGTGCAAGACTATGCTACAAATGTTGATCCTCTCAGAACACTGCTGATGAAAAACATGAATTTTGAGTGGGTTGTGTTACAGCAAGAACCATTTGATCTTTTGAAGAAAGAAATTATTCAGGCTCCTTGTTTAAAAACGTACATTGTTGGTAAAGATTGTGTAGTGGCTGTGGATGCAACTAGTGTGGGTTTAGGTGTGGTACTAATACAAAAGGATGATGAAAAGGAGTAGATTGTAGCATATCCTTTGTGTACTCCTAATTCTTCTGAAAGGAATTATGCTGTAATCGAAAAGGAATTATTGGCATGTACATGGGCTGTTCAACATTTTAGACACTTTTTGTGGGGAACAAAATTTACAATCAAGACTGACCATAAACCTTTAATTAATATGTTATCAGCTGGAGAAGGGATGACATTGACAGCTCGTCTTGCTCATTTAGCTACAAAATTGCAATAGTATCAATGCATTGTACAGTGTGTTACTGGTAGAGAAAATATTCATGCTGATTGCATGTCACGCTTTCCGTTGAAGGATGATGGGGAACTGGAAGACTGTGAAAGAATGTGATGTTGCATATATAATTGAAGATTTGAAGGATGAGTGTGTGTGTGGTGAATCCTTGTGTGCAATTTCTGAAGATATGTGGAGAGAATCTTTACTAAAAGATGAGGTGTTGAAATTGGTGAGCGAATATTTAGTCAAGGGATGCCCATAAGAGAGGAAATTGAGAGGGGATCTAGCTTCTTTCTACAAAGTCAATGATGAGCTAATGTTTATTAAGAGCATAATTTTGAGAGGTGATAAAGTTGTGCCTCCACAAAATTTGTGGAGGAACATTTTTACTCAAGCTCATGCGGGACATCCTGGGATGTCATCCACTAAAAGGAGAATTAGAGATTTCTACTGGTGGCAAAAAATGGATGACATTATAGACAATTGGGAAAGAGAATGTACTCCTTTTACCGGCAGTGATAAAACTGCTAAAGCATGCGTGGTGGAAAATGACTGCATTGAAGTAACTTCAGGTCCTTTGAGAAAGCTGGGTATCAATATAATGGGCCCATTTACGGCTATACCAAGGAAATCATCATTTGCTCTTGTTTTGATTATTATTTTTCCAGATGGCCAGAAGTAAAAATGGTTGAGAGAGTGGATTCTAATGTATTGATTGAATTTTTGGATGACATTTTTTGTAGAGAAGGTTTACCTGAGGAGATTGTGTCAGAAAATGGTCCTCAATTCATTAGTAATGAATTTGAATTGTTTCTATCCAGAGGTGGTATTAAGCACAAAAAAGTATCTAATTATCATCCTCAAGCAAATGGTCAGGTAGAAAGATTCAATAGAGTAGTGAAGGAATCTATCCAGTTGGCTGCAATGAGTGGTATGTCATGGAAAAAAGCATTACAAGCAACTTTGTTAGTATACAGGACATCTCCCAATTTTGTCACTGGGGTTTCACCTTTCAAATTGTTACATGGTAGAAAACCAGGATATAAACTTATTCCTTCGTTGTTGAGAGGGAAGAAACAAGGTGATGATTTAGTGGATTTTTCTGCTGTTAGGAGGAACATGATGGATCACTAAAGGAGGGTGGCAGGAGTGTGGAAAAACGTCCCTAATTCTAAATTGTGTGTGGGGAACTATGTAAGAATTAAGGTTCCGAATGTACTGGGAAAAGGTTTTCCTGGGTGGTGTGAAATTAAGAAAGTGGTGGAAGTTTTCAGCAATGCTGTGTGTGTGGAGGATGGGAAAATGTGGAATTTGAGAAGAATATCAATGTATAAAGGTAACCTGAATAAGATTAGAGAACATTTGTTCAATGAAGGTGACACAAATGTTCATTTTAAAATGGGAACAATGTTTCAAATAACCTTTCTAGTGAGAACAATGATTTTGGTTTGAACAATGATGTGGAAGTAGAGAATTTTTCAATTTGTTCCAAAAACTTGCAAAGTGGATATCACAAATTTTTTATTAGAAGCCAACGTTACTTAAAGCTTCCTGAGAAATGTAAGGATTATTTAATGAATTAATATAACATTTATTACAGTAGTGGTATGCGTTTCCCAATTTTCTGTATAGTTTGTGTAGATCTATACTTTGCATGTAGTTTAAGGAATACATATAGCATAATTGTTTTTTTAATCTTATTTTTTGAACTGTTTTTGTTTATTTATGGGTGTATTGATTTTATTTATGATTAAATATTTTCATCAATGTGCTAATTAGTACTACATCATTTGTATTTGGGGGTAGGTTTTGTTATTAGTTTTTTTATCTCTTTTCTTTTGCTTTTTTATTTTTTTAAAAAGGGGGGAAAGATGTGTGGTACGCTTGTATACCTACCATTGTAATCTATGAAGGACTTTTGCGGTGTGGAATGTCAAAATGCTGGGGGGCGACAGTTGGAGTGGAGAGCTGATCTTTCATGGATACGGGCGGTTGTGAAGCTGCCTCCTGTTACTGATTAAATTTCTACTTACAACAACAGTCCCTGCTTCTTTCTTCTTTGGATTGACACAGATACCATGCTGACAAAGAGAGAAAGAATCCCAATGTTACAGTATATTCACGGACTCCAAAGAGTGAGAGGTTTTGGGATCTTTCAATTTCTTGTGTTCACCCAGGGAACTCTTTTTGAGTTTATGAGGGACCAACTTTAAAGAAAGAAAATGTTTACTCATCTTTAGGCCCATAGTTATGGGAAAATGACGGAGAACAATGCTGCGCCAAAATTGCCAGCGCTGCGCTCTGTAATTTTCACAATGCAGGGATGTGCCATATTTAATTGAATACAGCGCACCCCTGGTGTTGTCCCATGCACTAGTGCTAAATTTAATTGCCAGCACCAACGCAGGCATCCTTGGACCATCGTGCAAGGATGTCTGCGTTGAGGGGTTTGATGGTTTATGTGTGGGAAGGTGTTCCTTCCTGCACATAAACAATAAATAATGGTGCTTTGGCACTTCTGTGTGTGCTGCAGAAAAAGCAAAAATCAAGGAGGAATAAAAGTATTCCTCCTTGTTGCTCCTTGCTAACGCCACCCCAAGGGGTGGCATTAGATTTTGGCGCTGCCTCAGATTGACGAAATCTCGTAAATCGGAGGCACTGTCAAAATGCAATGGGTGTTGATGTGGCGAGCCCACAGTAACACCCATTGCATGCCAATCTGAAGCAGAAAACTTTGTCAGAGGGGCCCATATTTACAAGGGGGCATAAAAAAAAGTGGCGTAATGCCTACTTGTAAAGATGGAGCACAGTTTAGCACCACTGGATGTCACGTCAAGTGACGCTCCAGTGGCACTAGGGGATCTTAAATATGACCCTTAGTGTTTCTCTGCATGCATTTAAACACGGTCGTTGTATGGACCGTGTCTTTTTAAAAAGACTTCGTACTGGAACCATATCACCTCTTTACTAAGACTGTTTAAAAAGTAAAGGCATTCCTTTAAACCCTATATCAGAGCGACTAGCTCTCGCAGCTTTCACAGCCAAAATAGAGCTATACCAGTAGCAAAACACAAAATGATAGGGCCCCTGGAGAATATGATGAGAGCCCCCTTATTCTCCAACATCTTACAAATATTCCTTGGTTTTGGGATGAATAGGGGCCTCTGAAGGGTTATGGGCAGGGCTGTAGTTAGGATGAAAAAAGTGAGGGATCTCTCAAAGAAGCATGGTTTCTGCTATTAAGAGTGTGACTTAAGCAACTGAGGGCCAGATTTACAAGGCCTTATTGCCACCGGAGCGTCACTTTTAGTGATGCTCCGAGGGCGCAATGCTCTGTGCCTCTATTTGCAAGGAGGCGTTAAGCCACTTTTCTTGGCTTAACACCACCTTGTAAATATTGCCTCTTCACACGCTACACTTTGCGTGGAAGGGGTGTGCAATGGGTGTTGCTGTGGGCATGCCACAACAACACCCATTGCATTTTGACACTTCCTCAGATTTATGATATTTCGTAAACACGAGGCAGCGTTAAAATCTAACACCACCCCAGGGGTGGCGTTAGAGTGACACAACAATGAGAAATGCTTTCATTTCTCCTCATTTATTGCTCTTTCTATGTTAGCTACATTCTGCAGCACACATGGAAAGAGCAAAATGCCATTTAAGATTGTTTTTGTGCAGGAAGGGTGTGTTGGCGCTTGGCAGCAAATTTAGCGCTGGTGCAGGGGGAACACAGGGGGGTTCCCTATTCTATTAAATATGGCACATCCCTACATTTTGAAAATGACGTAGCGCTGAGCTGCCAAATTTGGCACAGCACCGTGCTCTGTCAATTTCTAGTAAATCTGGGCCTAAATTTCTGTGATTCCCATAGAGTGCCAGCCAATGAGTATTTGGTTACTCACTTTGTTTTATGTAATTGAATCCAGATATATAACGTAACAATTGACACATAAAATCAGCCCAGGGTATTGGCTTTTTCAATCATTGGTTGCAGTTTGAGATAATTTCTGATATTATGAGACTGCGAATTAAACATTACTGGGGCCTGTGAAAGGTGTATTCATCCACATAGTGTTCAATCACTCCTGTTAACCCCTTTTTTTCCCCCATCTCCTCAATCTTCATATCTTGCATCTTATCTCTTTCCTCTTCAGCACCCTATTTTCACTGTTTCCTAAGTGCACATCTTCTCATCTCTTGACTTCATCGCCCTCGAACACACAACACCTTGTCAATATTTTAACACCAGCGTATCTCCGTTACACATGCACTGTGAGAAACTTGTGCTGCCTTCAGCCTCCTCTCCAGAGCACTCAGTAGTGGACCTTTATAAATACATGGAGGCGACCCTGTTGAAAGTATACACTATACAAGCGTAATATGTTAAAATGAAATAACAGGACTCGCATTGCAACGTTTGCATATACCTGATAGAATCTCAATCCTGAATCAGGACAAAGTGCTGCTCTAGCACCTAGAAGCACTACAGGTACTAAAGAAAGAGCAGCCATGAATCTGTTTCTTTCTGTATGAGTCATAACCATAGATATTCCACCTCTTACTGCGTGCCCTCGGGCACCATGCCCAGCAAGGAACACCTGCAAGAGCTGGAGGAAGAGATGCAGATTGTGAACAAGAGCAGAGCTACCGCACAAAGGCCTGCGACCAGACTTGTTAACAGATCAGGGAGCTAGTGTGTGGGGGGGGAATATTGACTGGCATAGGAAGGGTCTTTCCAGTGATCTTGACTGGAGCTCTGTGGAAGGCGACATTTTCCAACTGGAGAGAGCTTTTCATTTTTGCATCTGAATCTAACTGTCTACTTTGAGGTATTACTGTAGCTATTTTGGAAACCTGAGTTTGCGGCCTGCTGCGCTGTGCAAGTCACCTAAATATCAGTGGTGTAGCGTGAATACCAGTGGCCCATATGCAAGCAGGCAAAATGTGCCCTTTGGTCTTTATTTAGGGTCTACAGTTTACTGCTGCACCACTGATAGTTACACAACTGCACACAATGTATATTTCCCAATTTCGGTATCCTCTCTTATTTTAAAATGTGGTCTGACATTAACATGCATTATAGTGTTTTCCAGTTCTTCGAAAAGAGATAGACAAAATCCCTGCAATTTTTAACAACTTCGACCCACAACTGGAACATGAGTGCAGTTTCCATGCAGTGGTTTGGTCTGACACCATGAGTTGGTGGCTGTTGAGGTATTCTGTGAGGCATCTGTTGATGATATTCTCTAAGACCTTGGCCGGGAATGGATGCAGGAAGATTTGTCTCTATTTGACAGCTGGTGAAGAGTCTGCTGAGGGTTTCTTCAGAAATGGGAGAACATTTGTGTGTTTCCAAGCATCTAGTAAGGTCGTGGAATAGGAGGAGGCATTCAGAATGGGTGTGAGCAAGGCTCTGATGGGTAGAAGTACTCTGGAATAGGCGTGGTGGGAGCGAGAGTCAGATGGGGCCCTTGAGTGCATGGACTTCATGGTGGCGACTGTTTCTTCTTGGGTAATGATGGGCCATGAAGTTAACATTGGCTCTTTGAATAAGATCTGGGGGCATTTGCAAGGTCTGTTGGGTCCAATTACGGGTTGATATTGTTAAAAATTCCATTGATTTTTTCTAGTTCTTTTTGAGGAACTGTAAAAAACTATAATGCATGTTCATGTCATGGCACAGGGATTTAAACATACTCATTCAGGATATAAAAATACTGATTCATTCTCAGTGTAGTTTATTTTTAACCCTTGGTAGGAAGTATTATGTTCTATGTGCTGGGAAAGTAAAGCTGGACTCAGTTAAACACATTGTTTGGTTAGTACTGTAGCTCATCCGCTCCTATGGACGACCAGACATTATTGTTGCAGCAGTTAATGGAAGTGGCCAACAATTGTAGGTGAGACAAACCTTTGTTTGCATCACAGTGGTGTGTGGAAGCTGTTATTTGCTTGGTGGTTGGTGTGGCTAATTTTCCCAGGGCAAAAGCAGGAACTGCTAGTGCACATATGTAAAGCTGCTGTGACTCCTCTGAACAACTTCAAAACACTCCCCATCCCTTGGCCCCAGACTGGATGATCATAAGTACAGGAGCACATTCTGTAGAACCCAGTGATCTTTGGTAAATTGAACCAGACTTATCTTCCAACCACATGCAATTCAGGAAATGGGCACATCAAACAGCATAAGGAGGAGGAGGGAGGAGGCGAGGTGACTGCCAAAATAGAAAGAAATAAAGATATCTCAGCTGAGACCAAAACTGTTGAAAACATTTAGGATATAATACTAGATCAGAGGCTCACACAACATGCCTGTCTGGATAACAGCTGCAACACTGCTACCTCTAACAAACACAACCATCCCTTGTAAACTTTGTCAGGAAGAGGACGGAGAGTGCTGGTTTTGGAAATTGATACAGCTGTTGTTTTTTGTCTCAAACGAGTCTGCAGCATGTGGTATGTGGCTTTTAGCACTAACATTTGATGTCAATCACCCTGGCAGCCACCAAGTGAAGAGGGACAGTGTCAAACACATCACTCTTTCACCCCTTATGACAAACATGCATTATGTATTGTAGAATAGGTTTTCCAACTTCATGCATGTTTAGGGTCACCAGAGGACTCCTGTTACCTCAACATCACTGTACAATCTCCAGTCTTCCTTTTTTTACGTTTTTTTAATAATGCCTTATTGAATATGTTAGCATACATTAGTACAATAAGATATATATATTGAACTAAAAAAACAAAGGTCATTGTACCTATAAAAACTATTTAGATACAAAACTGGAATAGAACATTGTACTACAAAATACTAGCATTTTTGTTATGTTTTAGTAAAGAAGAGAGAGAAGATAGGGAAAAGAAGAGTTAAAACAGTGTAAAATAAAAATCACATGTTCACAATACCATGAACCATGAATTCTTAAAAAAGAACATTCAAGGAGGTTAAAAAAAACAGTATTAACAGTAGTATGAAAGGTCTTGCTCTGCAAAAGATAAGAAGTGAATTAATTAATTAATTAATTAACAGTTGAGTAGTATTAGCATTTGCTCGATCCATTCTGTGATTATAACAAATCAGATTCCACCTAGCTACAACAGATATTTTTGTGGCATCTTTCCAATTAGAAGTTATAATTTGCAGTGCACTAGCAATGAGTAAATCAACCAGTTTACCAAGCAGGGTTGGGTTTGGGAACGCCAAATAGGTGAGATACTACCCAAAAAATATGTAATATACTGAAAGGTACATTGGTGGACAAAATCTGATTAATTTTATCCCAAACTCGTTCCAAAAAAGTGTGAACTGAAGGGCAATCAAAAAACATGTGCATACAATGGCTATTTTCTTAAGAGCATGACCAACACTTGCTGTCTGTAGTAAGTTTAAATTTATAAAGATCTATAAGAGTATAGTACAGCCTATTATAAAAATAAAATAATGTTTGGGTTGTAGAGGCTGAATGGGAGGTTGTATGGAGTTTTGACCATATTTGTTTCCGTGTATATAGGAAAGTTTTGATTGAAATCTTGCTCAAATGCGAATTCTAATTTAGACTTTGGTCTCACAAGACTGGTATGTGCAACGGTTCTGTATATAAAGGGCGCTTAGACTTGTCAGGAGAAATTATGAGGCTGGGAAATAGGCTGTGTAGAAGGGGGAGTATCTAAAGAATTAGATAACAATTTATAGAGGATATCATAGGGAGTTTGGTATTGCACAGCGTAAGAAGAGGAAGTATGACATGTCTGTTGAATATCTTGAAATTCAAGTAAAGCATTATATAAAATTAAATGAACTAGATTTATAATGCCGTTATGCATCCATTCTTTTCAGACTAGAGTTCTATTATGAAATTTTATATAATTATTGTACCAAATAGGAGTTTGTTTAAGGTTCTCATATGAGGAATGAGAGGCAGTAAGTAATGACTTGGCAATAGAGATAGAATGAGTGATAATTGGAGAGGGAAGGGTTTTAAAAGCTGATTTGCATCTCTAAAAGTAAATGCTTTAATTTGCGAGTTTTCCAATTGACTCCATATGGTGGTCCCGTCCTGAAAGGTGGGAGAGAGGGACAACCATATTTGCTTCAAAACAAAAGCAGAATGATATATTTTAAGGCACGGAAGATTGACACCTCTATTATCTCTAGGTTCTTGTAATTTGATTAAAGACATATGGGATTTACGTTTATTCCATAAAAATTTCATAAATAGTTTTTAAAAAACAGACGTTTAACAGGTAGCATAGAAAGATAAAAATTTAAAATGGGCAACAACATCAGTTTGATTGCGGCCAATCATCCCCACCAAGTTAAATGAAGAGGGTACCATCTGTCGAGCAATTTCAAAATATTTGACTTGACCTCTTTAGGAGATTAATTCAAATAGTGTCTTTAATAGAATTGCAGTAGGATATGCCCTGGCATTTGATATGCTTAGAGTTCCAAGTAAAAACAGTATCTTTAAACATGTCGGGTAAACAATAAGCATTTAATGGCAAAACCTCTGAGACATTTGAGTATTCTCGTACTAAGTGAAAAAATTGGTTTTTTGAGGATTAGAGATATAAAGCAAAATATTATCAGAATATGCTGTGAATTTAATATCCATGTCTTTATGCTTAAAGCCATAAAAATCAGATGTGCCATTTTAATGCTCCAAACATAAAATCCCAACAAACTACATCAAAGGCTTTTTCAGCATTTAGGCCCTCATTACAACCCTGGCGGTAAATCCTGCTTTTCGCCGTGCAGAAGACCGCCAACATACCGCTGTGGCAGCGGAATTCCGCTACAGGTATTACGACCCACAGCTCGGAATCCACCACAATACAGACACCCACACAAGTCCGCCACACCAAAGGTCAGTGATAAACTGGCGATACCAAAACCAACACTGTCACACCAACAGGAATACGCCCACACTATCACGACCCACGAATCAACGCAGCGGTCATTCAACCACGGTAATCCAATGGCAGTTATACACTGCCGTGCTCAAAATACACACACACTTACAAAACACAACCACATTGGACAATTCGAAATACACACACCTGAAACACATACACACACCACACACACACACCCAATCCAATATAAAACACACACCCACAAACCCTTACTAACAAAATTTAGAAAGAAGGCCAGAGAGAGAGACTACCTAAAACAACACCAGCATCCACAGACACACAACACCATCACTTACACAACATCCACGCACCTCAAACAACACACACCAACACATCCCCTCACACATCATAACAGACACAACCTCACACATCACACACACCACACCATGGCACCTCAAAGACACCCCAGGTTCTCTGAGGAGGAGCTCAGGGTCATGGTGGAGGAAATCGTCTGGGTAGAGCCACAGCTATTCGGATCACAGGTGCAGCAGACATTCATTGCAAGGAAGATGGAGCTATGGCTCAGAATTGTTGACAGGGTCAATGCAGTGGGACAGCATCCAAGAACACGGGATGACATCAGGAAGAGGTGGAATGACCTACAGGGGAAGGTATGTTCTGTGGTATCCAGACACCAGATTGCTGTACAGAGGACTGGTGGTGGACCCCCACCTCCTCCCCCACAACTAACAACATGGGAGGAGCAAGTCTTGGCAATTATGCATCCTGAGGGCCTCGCAGGAGTAGCAGGAGGACCGGACTCTGGTAAGGCAAATCTTTACTACTTTATCCCCCACTCCCCACCTGCATGCTTTCACATACCGCCACCCTTATCCTCACACCCATCACCCCAACAACCCACGGATACCCCACTAACACAACCCACACATCCCAAAACCAAGCCCTGCATGTAACACCAATGCATGGACACCCATCACCAAAGCATGTCCAGTACAGAGACTCACGAAATCACCAATCACACAAGGACCAAGCCAATAATGCAAGCACAGGAGTAGAGGGTCACTCACCCATTGCACAAGATGGCACACACACATACAATAACTATGCATTTACACCCCAACAGGACACATACTCAATGTCACCGGAAAGGAGGTGCCAGACATATCCAGTCCCCCCACAGAAGAGATCCACAGTGATGACAGCATCTCTGCACGCCTGAATCAAGATGACCAGCCCGGCCCATCAGGGACCTCGGGACAGTTGGTTCCCCTGACACAGTCACAACCCACCCCAGAGCCTCCCCCCTCAGGAAACACCAGCACAGCACCCACCCAGCAGGCCCATCCCTCTGTCCCCAGGACACGTCAATCAGCAGTGTGTCCACCTCTACAGGGAACGCAGGCACACCCACTAATACAGGATGATTAGGGACCTGGGGGCAGTGGGCACACGGTTCAGGGGACAGAGGCACAGGATAACAGGGAAGCTGGGATGACTGCTGTGCGACAGGGGGACGACAGGCCCAGGGAACCCACTCTCCACGAGGCACTCTCCAACATCATGGGAGCTTACCAACATTCCCAGGGGACCATGGGCACAGTACTGGCCAAGTTTCATGAGACCCAGCGGCTGCAGGAGGAACACTACCTTGGGGTCAGGGAGTACTTGAAGTCCATTAATACGACCCTGGTCACCATTGCAGGGGTGCTGGCAGACCTTCTCAACACCAGGAGGGACACAGTGGCACACCAACGGGCCCCTGACACTAGCCTGGACGATAAACAGCCCTCCACCTCCGCCGGCACAAGTGGACAGGAGGCACCGCCACAGGAACAACAGCCCACCAGCACCTCACCCCCTGCAGATGGAGAGCCACCCCGCAAACGGTCCCTGAGATCCAGGAACAAGACAGAGAACATTGCCAAGACCCCCACCAGGAAATAAGACCCCCCTGAATGTCACCCTTCTGTCCCACAATGTCACCCTGTCCATCCTTAAACTGCCATTGCTCCACTTCCTATGCCCCTTTGGTCAATACACCTGTGCAACAAATAGACTGGACTCTGCCATGGACATACCTCCACCATCACCCCAGCCCATTTTACAACCCCCTCCACTTATTTGCACAGGAATAAACACACTTCAATCACAAAACAATCTGGAGTCAGTCTGTGCTTTCACAAATGTGTAATTGCAATGTCTATGGAATATAGCAATGTCAATTTACTTGTTCACAAACCAATGTAACACAGCTGTAGGACAGGAGTAAACATAGCAGAGGGCACAAAGTGGGACCCAGATCTGTGAAATGGAATGTCAAAGGGAAAAGTCACGGTCCATACACTGAGTCAAAATGACAAACTTATGCTAGCTCCAACAATATTATAAGATGTGGGAAGCAGTGACATCTTACCTGTGTCTCACTGGAAGTATTGCATGATGATGTTGTTTCGGATGTCGATATCCTCTTCTTCTGCCTCCTCTTCTTCACTGTCCACAGGCCCCACAGCTGCCACAAGACCACCATCTGGCCCATCCTCCTGCAGAAATGGCACCTGGCATCGCAAAGCCAGCATGTGCAGCATACAGTAGGCATCGATTATCTGGCACACCTTCTTCGGTGAGTAGTATAGGGAACCACCTGTCAGATGGAGGCACTGGAATCTATCCTTCAGGAGGCCGAAGGTGCATTCTATTATCCTCCTAGTTCGCCCTTGTGCATCATTGTAGTGTTCCTCTGCCCTTGTCCTGGGATTCCTCACTGGGGTCAGTAGCCATGACAGGTTGGGGTGACCATAGTCACCTGCAAATGTCGAGCAACAACTATTAGACACACACTAACCCTTAGGGACAACCACATACCCAGACACCTATGTCAACTGTGTTGGGACCTTGGCCTCACCTATTAGCCACATACGGTGGCTCAGGAGTTGCCCCATCACATAAGGGATGCTGCTATTTCTCAAAATGTAAGCACCATGCACAGAGCCAAGATACTTGACATTCACATGGGAGATGAACTGGTCTTCCAAGCACACCATCTGCACATTCATCGAATGGTAGCTTTTCCGATTTCTGTACATCTGTTCGTTCCAGCGGGGGGGTACAAATGCCACATGTATATCATCAATGGCACCAATGATGTTAGGGATATATTCCAGGGCATAGAAGTCACATTTCACTGTGGTCAAATCCTCCACCTGAGGGAAAACAATGTAGCGGTGCAAGTGTTTCAGCAGGGCAGACAACACTCTGGACAACACGTTAGAGAACATTGACTGGGACATCCCTGATGCCATGGCCACTGCTGTTTGAAAAGACCCACTGACCAGGAAATGGAGTACAGACACGACCTGCACTAGAGGGTGTATCCCTGTGGGATGGCGGATAGCTGACATCAGGTCGGGCTCCAACGGGGCATACAGTTCCAGGATTGTTGCACGATCAAGTCTGTATGTGATTATGATGTGTCTCTCTTCCATTGTCGAGAGGTCTACTAGGGGTCTGTACACCGGAGGATGCCGCCATCTCATCACCTGCCCCAGCAGACATGCCGTATGGAGGAGAACAGCGAGCAGAGAGGCATCCAACACTGAGGTATCACAATGTGTTATTTGCAGAAACATTATTAATCCGCAGTGTGCCGGTAGCTGTCTGTATTCCCGGCCTAGATAGGTGTGACGCAGTTTTTATCCATCCCATGTGGCCCCCTGAAATGGCAGCTGTCTGACCTGTAAGGTGGGACAAGGGGATATGAGGTAACTGCGCTGGCATTGTACACTGTCACGGTGGGCGGACGAAGACCGCAGCGCAATTCTGCGTTGGTTAACATTGAGCCCTATGGATCCCAGGAGCCAATTACGATGTACGTCGGTGGTGACGGTACACACCACTGCAGACGTGACTGCCATTTTCTGTCTGTTCACTCACTTGATACCTGACCTTCAACAGGAGAGGATCTACACTGCAAGTGCTGCTGTGACCTGTATCTGGAAGCGACGATGGCTACAGTGTCTGGGGAAAGGGCCCCTGCTTTCACTTCGGAGGAATTGGAGAAACTAGTGGATGGGGTCCTCCCCCAGTACACGCACCTGTACGGTCCTCCAGACAAACAGGTGAGTACACTGTGAGCATGCTGCATGGGCAATGCCTGCTTTGAGTGGTGTGGATGGAAGATACATGGGGGGCTGAGGCTTGCATGTGCGGATGGTGAGTGTATGTGCATCAGGGCACGGGTGGGAACTGGTGGGCAATGAGTATGATGGTCCGGACGGGTGAGTAATTTCCTTTCCCCCTGTACCATTCCGCTAGGTCAGCACCCACCAGAAGAAGGGTATTTGGCGTGCCATCGCCAAGGACATCTGGACCCTCGGGGTCTACCACAGACGGAGCACCCACTGCTGTAAAAGATGGGAGTACCTGCGCTGTTGGAGCAAGAATATGGTGGAGGCCCTGCTGGGGATGGCCTACCAACGTGAAAGGGGTGCCCGTCGCACCATGACCCCCCTGATGTCCCGGATCCTGGCGGCGGCGTATCCAGAGTTGGATGGGCGCTTGAGGGCATCACAGCAGCCACAAGGGGGTGAGTACACTCTCATCCAGCTGACTCTGCTTGTATAACGAGGTGTCTGGGTGGGGGAGGTGGGCATTGGGTTCCCCTGGGCCAGGGCGAACTTGGTAGGCAAGGTCCCTTGTGAAGCAGGCTATATGGCACCCTAACCCCACTAGTGGTAGGAGCCATCTACACCTAGTCAGGCTCCTGTGACTTCCAGGTGTGCAGCAAATGGGCTTAGGCCTCGTACCTCATGGTCAGTGAAATTTCTAGGAACTGTTAGTGCATGGTGTAGTGCAGAGGGCTGCTCCCTGTGTGTTGTGTCCGCCAACGGTAGTGGTGTTGCATGCACTTAACATGTTTTTCTTCTGTCTTCCCCCCCCTTTTTGTGGTCTCCCTGTTCTTGTGTGCAGTAGCATCATCAGGTGGAGGAGCATTGGCACCGGAGCAGGAGGGAGCTGCAACCCACTTGGCCCTGTAGGGTGAAGCAACAGAGTCTGAAGCCACCAGTGGGACGGAGGGCCAGGGGAGCTCCACGGTGGGGACAGGAGCAGACACCAGTGACAGTGATGGGAGCTCCCTTGCGGTGGCGGGAACCTCTGTGCCCACCGCATCAACAGGTTCAGCCGCCACCCCCCTACCAGTGCCACCCTCCCAGCAGCCCCTCAGCGTGTGCCCCATGCCCACTCACCCAGGAGGGTGGGCATCTCCTCCGCCCCAGACACCTTAGGCCCTGCCCCAGTCAGCCATGCTGCCCTCAGGGAGGAGGCTTTTGATATCCTGAGATCCCTCACTTTTGGGCAATCTACCATTTTGAATGCCATCCAGGCTGTTGAGAGGCATTTGCAACAAACAAATGCATACCTGGAGGGCTTTCGTTCTGGGCAGGTGGCCCAACAGAGAGCATTTCAGGCTCTGGCCTCAGCACTGATGGCAGCATTGTCCCTGTGTCCAGCCTCCCCCTCCAGCTTCCTCTACCCAGACCCAATCCCCTGTACCTCAGCTTATCCCAAGCACACCATCAGACCAGCATGCACACACATCAACACACAAGAGTGGCTCAGGCATACATAGGCATCACACATCCCACAGGCACTCACACAAGCACACAAGCACCATCCCCATGCAGACACAGCAACATCCACATCCACAGCCTCCACGTGTCCCCCTCCTCCTCATCCTCCTCCTCCCTCCTTGTCTCGTCTCCACTCACACCTGCATGCACTACATCCTCAGTCACTACCTCCATCACCAGCACGCCCATCACCACACACCGCTCACATGCAATCACCACCCCCACTACCATTCACACATCCCCTGTGTCCTCTCCCAGTGTGTCTGTGAGCCCTCCTCCCAAACTACACAAATGCAGGCACACACCCACCCAACAGCCATCCACCTCACAACAGCCTCCGGCCCATTCACCTTCACCCAAATTCAGACGTACACCTCCTACAACCACTACCTCATCCTCCACTCCCAAACCCCCTCCATCTTCCCGTCCCAGTGTGTCTAAAAAACTTTTCCTGGCAACCCTTGACCTCTTCCCTTCACCTCCCCCCTGTCGTTCCTCTAGGACCAGGCTTTCCAGGTCCCAGCCTAGCAGCTCACCCACCAAATCCCCAGGCACAGTGGTGCCAGCAACTGCGGGCTCATCGAGTGTGCCACCCATCAGGGATGGCAGTGTTCCTCGTAGCGAGGGCAAGGACGTTCTGCCACCAGCCAAGGTAAAAATGTGCCCACATCCCAGAGGGAGAAGCCGAAACTACCAGCCACCAAGGGCTCAGCAAAAACAAAAGGGGATAGTGGCAAGAGAACTGTGGCACCATCAAAGGTGGGGAAGGGCCAAAAGCAGAAGAGCAGGTCAGGAGAGGGCATGGTGGCACCGACTGAGGGACCAGTGTCACACCATCTGTCCATGACCACACCAACCTGTACGGCAGCGAACACCGCTAGCTGCCCGCCACCACAACCTCCACCTGCACCTGCACTGCCACCAGTGCGTCTACAGCCTCAGTGACAGTCCCCAGCCTCTTTCCCAGTGGGCAGCCATCCGAGGCTGCAGGAGACGTCCTGCTGTGTCGCTCAGCAGGTGCTGACCCATGCAACACCGCCAGCACCGCCGCCACAAACACCGTCGCAAGCACCGCCGCCACAGACCCTGCCGCAAGCATCGCCACCGGCCCTGCAATGTACTCGGACAGTGGCACCACCACTGACATGGCTACCATCCCCAGTAGTCAGTCGTCCGAGGCTGGAGGAGAGTTCCTGGACCCTGGGCAGCTTCCATGAGGCATGACTTCCATCACTGTTTGCACCTGCAGGTGGAAGGCGAAGCTGCAGCAGTGTGGGGTATGTCGCTGTCTCCATGGCGTATCATGCTACCTGTACCTCACCAATCTCGTGGCACACAAACCCAGGTGAGGGAATTGTACCAGCCACACTGAATGTGGAGCACTCTGGACACCATGCCCCCTCCAGAACCAGTGGAGAGATACATCCACTACCTCAGTCCTTGGCAGGATGAAGCACTCTGGGCACCAGGCCCCCTCCAGAACCAGTGGAGAGATGCATCCAATACCTCAGTCCTTGGCAGGATGAAGCACTCTGGGCACCAGGCCCCCTCCAGAACCAGTGGGGAATGACATCCACTACCTCAGTCCTTGGCAGGATGAAGCACTCTGGGCACCAGGTCCCCTCCATAACCAGTGGAGAATGACATCCACTTGAGAGGCTGTGGCTTTGCACTCCCCAGGATAAAGCAGTGGGCAACCCACCCACTGGAGAGACTTGAGAGACTGTGGCTTTGCACTCCCCAGGATAAAGCAGTGGGCAACCCACCCACTGGAGAGACTTGAGAGACTGTGGCTTTGAACTCCCCAGGATAAAGAAGTGGGAAAACCACCCACTGGAGGGACTTGAGAGACTGTGGCTTTGCACTCCCCAGGATACAGCAATAGGCATGGAGCCCCCTCGTGTAGCAGTGGCATTGTGCATTCATCTGGCTGAGGTGGCCCCTCTCCCCCTCCCCCTCCCCTGAGGTGCCTGCATATTTTCAGTCTGATTCCCCAGCAGTGTTCTCTCCTTTTCCAGTCAGGTATCTAGTGTGGGCTTCGCCCATGCATTTTGGGACCAGTGGTCCATGGACAATGATTGGTACACTATCCGGACTTGTGTAGTTGGTGTACATATTTGTATATACTGAATTTTGATTTTTGACTATCAGATTTTTCATGATTCCAATGGTTACAATCATTTCCTTTTGTCCTTGCGTTCTTCCAGGGGGTGGGGGGATGTATATGTAATGCTGCTGCATGTATTTGTGTGTATGGTGTTGTAGGTGAGGGTGGGGGTATTGTGTGTTGCGTGTGTGTGTCACTCTCTCCCCCCTCCCCAGTGTTGTAGGTGCAGTACTCACCGTGGTCATTGACGGCGTCTGTCCTGCTCCTGATAGAGCAGGAGGAAGAGCAGCATAGGTAACACCTGTAGTTCGGGCTCCATGGCGTCCTGGTACCTTGTTGGGTGTCAAGAGGTGAGTATTTTCCCTTCTGTGTACTGTTTCCACCGTGCTTTTGATAGAGTTGGTTCCGCCCCAGAAAAGGTGGCGGATAGGCGTGTTGAAATACATTGGGTGGTACTTTGTCTTCCTCCTGTCTGTTGGCGGTTACCGCCGCGGTGTTTGTTTCTACCGCCGTGGCGGTCTGAGTGTTAAAGTGGCTGTCTATGTTGGCGGTTTCCGCCATGGTCGTGATTCTATTTTTTTTACCACCGGCCTGTTGGCGGTATTATCGCCACTTTAACACTGACCGCCAGGGTTGTAATGAGGGCCTTAGAGTTATAGCAGCTATAGGGTCCCTAGACTTAGAAGTGAGATGGATGAGATTGAGAAAAGTTCTAGAATCATTCGATATGTATCGTCCCTTAACAAAACCTGACTGATGAATGTCTATTAAATCTGGGATAAAATGATAAATCCGAAAGGAAAGGACTTTTGCAAAGATTTTACAATCAACATTGATAAGGGATATAGGTCTATAATTACCGCATTTGGATACATAGTTACCCTTTTTAGGAATCAAGCACAACATAGCTTCAGAAAAAGTGCCATTTGCTTGATTTTGTGATATGAAAAAATGTATAAGTGATAATAACTTTGGAACTAGAATCGATGCAAATGTTGACTAAAATTAAATTGAAAAGCCATCAGGACCGGGGACCTTATCTTTTGGAAAGTTGGTAATTTCTGTCTCAGATTGTTCAGAGTCTAACAGAGACAAATCTATTTTATGTGTCAGAGGAATAGATTGGAAGAAGTTATCAACGTCAGTTATATTAGAAGTACTTTCAGGACTATATAATGTGGTATAGTAGTCAGTAAAGCATTCCAGGATTTTTGAGTCACTGGTGTGTCTGTTTCCAAGTTTGTCTGTAATAACAGTCATTTTAGACTTTTGTTTTTTAATCTTTAAATAATTTGCCAATAATTTACCCACCCTATTTTCCCCCCAGAAAATTTTGAATTTATTATGAGTAGAGTACCACATGCACTTTCCAAATATTGCTTATTGTATTGTAATTTAGTATCAATCAACCTGGATAAAGTATCTGGTTTGTTAGAGGAGAACTATTCATGCTCAAGATGTTTAATTTGTGCAAGCAATTGAAAGGAAACTTTAGAATTTGCTTTCTTTTTAGTGGCAACATCATCTATATTAAAGCCTCTAGCAGTAGCTTTAAAGGCATCCTATATAAAATTCATCTAAGTGTCGAACGGTAAATTGTTCATAAAAAATTCCTACGAAAACATTGTAAATTGTTCAATAAATAAATGGTCTTGCAATAAAGCTTTATTAAACCTCCAGCGATTGGAAAAGGGTGAATTACCTGTGAATTTCAAGTATATAATAACCAGGGTGTGATGTGATATAAGAATAGACCCAATATCAGCATGTGAAATTGATTGTAGAATATTTTGCGTAGCAAAAATATAGTCTATTCTAGAATATGAGTGATGTACTGACGAATAAAACGTAAATTCTGATACATCTGGATGAGCAGTTCTCTATATATCATGTAGACCTCTGGAGGAAATTGCTTGATAAAAGGCTTTTTTGCATTTTATTAGGGATATAACGAGTTTGAAAATCATGATCTACACAAGGATCCATAAATTGGTTGCAATCACCTCCTACCACAAAATTTTCCGAATAGCAAGATAGTAATAAAGAAGACAAATTAACCCAGAATTGAAGATCTACTCCAGTTGGACCATACATATTGCAAATGGAAAATAGCACACCATTAAATTTAGCTGTCAGTAAAATCCATCTGTCTGTAACCTCTTTAATCTCTTCTATAACCTGTATTTGTAAGGATTTATGAAACTAAATTATTACCCCATCCTGGTTGTGAACAGCAGAGGAACCGAAAACATGACCAACCCAATTTCTATTTAGACTTTTAAAGTCCTGCACCTTAAGTTGTGTTTCTTGTACAAGAGCAACCTGACAATTTAGTTTAGAACACTATTTGCTTATTAACTAGATTACGTAAACCCTTAACATTCCATGAAATAATACAAAGACTGGTCATTTCTGGAATGTTGGGAAACATTTAGACAACAGAACCAGAACTAAACCTAAAGTACAGATAACATGTGAATCATAGAATAAGGTGGAAAGGAAAATTATGGATACATATCTAAATGAGGTTGCTTGCTGATGCCAACATTGCATTATAAGGTAAAAAAGATAATGAAAGAAGAAAGAGAGACAGAGGAAGAAGAAGAAGAAGAAAGTACAGGAAAGAAAGAGAAGTAGAGGTAGCAAGAGCACCCCATTGATAGAGGAAAAAAAGATGTCGAAAAGCCAAAAAGCTGTAGTCATAATTGTCTTGAAAAGAAGAAATATATTTTGCATGGCAGAAAGGGAGGAGCAAGAAAATTAGAGGCCAATTAGCAACAGTACCCCCGAGGAATTAGAATAATTAGACGGCAAGAAAGAGAAGAGAAGTTAAAACAGAAACAAGTACATTACAATTAGAACAACAGACAGCGTGACTTACCAACAAGGGAAAGAACACTGTGATGTCGAAATATCCAAGAATATAGACACATTTGGAAAGGGGGTTTTCTCAACTTGACATTTCAGCGATTTCAAAACCTGTGAAGGAAAAATAGAAAAGTTAAGAATCCCACATTAACTAATCAAGTCTTACTGAGTTCCATTGCCTCCCCTGTGTGAGCATATATAAATTGCTTCAAATTGGGGGGATTTTCAAAAGTAGTTATTCTGTCCTTGAAGGTAACTTTAAAGAAACAAGGGTGAATAAGGCCAAATCTAGCTTTCATAGATCTTAAAGCTGGTCGAAGATCCAGAAAATATTTTCTTCTTTTAGCTGTCGCGGTGGCCACATCCTGAATAAGACTATCATTTGGCCTGACCACAACATTTGTTTTCATTGTTTGGCGGCAGTTAAAACTGTCATTAAATCTGAGTATTTGTACATTATGATTTTCCAAATCTTCTGTCTGTTTTTTGAGTAATATGACTTCTTTAGTCAGATTATCGACATTAACATTAGTATCATTTACATCACTGACCCTCTATTCCACCTCAGAAAGTCTAGAACCCAGATGTGACCATTTCTCTCCAATTTGTTGTAAAGCAGTATTGTCTCCATAACAAAAGGCTTTATTAACTTAAGTTCATCCATAATGTCTTCCAACGTGAGAGGCAATGGAGACTTAGTTGGGGAGGATGGGTCCTTTTTAGCTCTTTTGTTGCCTGTGTAGTCTTTACGACCATTAGAATTAGAAACAGAGGATACAGAGATTTTTGAAATATGAGGAACTTTCATTTTAGCAATACTGTGAATATTTAATACAGTATTTTAGTTGATGTTCCTGCACAGCCAACTAGGTCACCTCAAAGGACGAATACTCAAAGTTGGATGAGATTGCCCAGAATAAATTAATTAAAATAACCTCAGAGGCAACATCAAAAATGTCAAATAATCATAAAGTTCCCTACTTAATTAAAATAATAGTAAGTAAATAAGAACGTAGCAAAGAAAACATTGGGGAATAAGAATGTTCTTTCTTCTCAAAATGGCGGCCAAATTCCTATGAGAAACGGAGCAGCATGTTGAAAGAATTAAACTCTGTGAAATACCAGAGTTATTTAAAAACTCACTATACTGCTCCCTGTATGCTCTCAAACCATACTCTGAAGTGAAAAATATGTCAGTTGACGAAAATGCGCTCCTCCGAGAAAAAAACCTCCTCGACGACTTGGGAGCGTCGTTACCGAGTGGCTATCTTAGCTGCTCCGGCGCATGATCTCACCAGTCTTCCTTTTAACAAAATGTGTAATAACTTTTTCTTATGTAGTGCTTCATGTGACTCTTCTGTTTTAAGCACTTTGAATCACTTTAACTGGTTTTGCTGTTACCCGATTAATGATAAACAATTTACAAACAACAGAAGGATGGAAGGCTGGGTTAGCATGAGGTTGAAAGCAAGTGGCCAGTCGAACATAGCATATTTCAGCAGCAAACATGCTTCTCACCTAGCAATCTTGCTGTCTCTATTTCAATTTATTGTTACCAGGCATGTTAAAATAATTAGTTAAATTGAATAGGAGAACATCCAAAATCCACTGTTTTGCCAAATGAAAAGCTGGGACTGAAAATGAAGATTCCTCGTGACATGGAGTCATCTAATAACCATATACATGTTAACTACCCATCCTGCTCAAAATATAAGTCATATGAGTTTCAGCAGTTGAGAACGACACCTGTGCCTTTAGCAACCCACAATGCCCCGTTTACAACCATCTGATGCAGATGGGTTTGTAATTTTGCATCCTTAAAATTTAAAAAGATTCTAAAGGGGAAATTCCAGTACACACACCTCTAAGCTCTAGATACTTCTGGATAGTAAACTGGTCTGCTGAGAAGTCTCTTGTATACTGAGATTGAGGGGAGAGTGGATGAGGCCAATGGGACTTCCAGCAATGGCGTAAGGCAACGTAGCCTTCTACATCAAGAAGTGTGTTGGAGTCAAAGAACCTCTATTAGCGGACTAAGGTGCCACAGACTTCTACAGCAAGCATTTGGCTGACTGAAGGGACTTCTAGGAATGACCTGAGGTACAGAAACCTGCGTCACCATAGTGCCAACTGAAGCTTTTCAAGGGCATCAAACGTGTCCTTCAAAAAGCGAGACGTATTAGCCCTGACTATTCTTGTTTAATTTACTTGGAAAATGTTCTTCTGTCTTCTTACATTCATTACCTACCCCGGGAATCTTTGCTGAATAGGAGGGTTGTTTTGTGTTTAAGAAATATCGGATCTAATTACAAAAAATCAACTAATTTGCTTAGAACCTGTAGCTAATTGTACATTCGCAGTGACAACAGCTAAACACATGCCTTTGAGATTATTTTAAAACATAGGCATAGGGGAAAGCAACCAATAAAGTGTAACCATTCCGTATTCTGACAACTAGCTTCTTTGCTTTAAGATGAAAACAAAAGATATACAAAAAACTAGTTTATTGAAGAATGCTGAATTATAGTACACAGAACTTTGGAATGACACGACTGAAGAAGGGATCTATAATTGTGAGCAGTGAAATAAAGTGAAACAAGCCTGTGACATTACAAAGAAAAATAAAGGTCACGACAACGACAGCCAGACTGCTTTCATATGCCATCTCTTCGAGTACTGAAATATTAAACATGTCTGACAGGGGACCTTCCTTGCTAGTGTCTAAAACACTACGGGGACGAAAATGCTCTCTCATATGCGCTACTTCCTCCTGCTTTATGGGTGAATGATCATGCCATACATCACCAGGTTACAAGGACTCTCTCACGACTACGTCCTATTTATTATTATTATTAAAAAGAAACCATTTCCCCCTCGTACTTCAGTGGCATGAGTTAGAAATATTTAATATCTGTACTTAATCGGCAGGTGTTTGCTAAGGCAGATAGTGTCACAATTTCGTTTTTGGTGGCTCGACTCAGCCAGTTGAGGTTGACTGTGTGTTCAAGTAAATAATAGAATGTTCCCAAGATCATATTTCAATCTAAATCCTCTTTCTCACTGTAATGGCACATTTTTCTCTTCTGTTGTTAAGTTAATTGATTATCCATTTATTTTTTCTATCTGAAGAGAGGATGATGTTGCTTCTCAGTGAAAGGTTATCGAACCTATGCAAGTAAAATTAAATGAAAATGAGAATGAGATTATACCATTATATTAAGCTTGCCTTGTTGAGTAGTTTATTTGAAATCTATTCTCTCAGTTAACTGCTGTAGGACCTGGCCCTTTCTACAGAGTCATCTCCACCTTTTTGTCTTTCTCCTCCTATTTTTGTTGCTGATTTTTTTTTGTTGGCCTTAGGACCTAGTGACTTTATCACTGCTAGCGTGTGCTAAAGTGCTTGTGCTCGCTGCTTAAAACATGGAGTCTTTGGTTTATATCCCACTGGCATATTTAGTTTACTTATAAATCCCTAGTAAAGTGCACTATGTGTGCCTAAGTCTTGCACAGTAAATGCTACTAGAGGGCCTGCAGCACTGATTGTGAAACCCACTTTAATATCCCTTTAAACATGTCTCAGGCCTGCCACTGCAGAGCCTTAGTGTGAAGTTTTGAACTGCCATGTAGACCTGCCAAAATAAACCGCTTGCCAAGCTCAAATCTTCCTTTTGAATACACATGTAACACCCTATGGTAGGATCTGAACAGCCCAGAGGGCATAGTGCTATGCATTAAAAAAGTGGGTAATGCACTTTTAAGTTTTACATGTCCTGGTAGTGAAACACCCTTCAACAAGTTTTTCACTACTGCAAGGCCCATCTCTTCCACAGGATAACATTGGAGTTGCCATATTACATTTTATATGGGTACTTTACAAATGGGAAGAAATAACTGGTTTGTGTTTGGTGCCTCTGGAATACTAATTAAAAAACCTATCTTATGGAGAAGTCATATTTTAAATTACAATTCTGCCTTAGCCAACTGGTGCCTGCAGCCTTTCTCTTGTCACATGCCAAGGTGTAATTGGCAGTTGGACTGTGTGTATTCCCCTCTAAACAGCCACACAGAATGGGAGCTTAGGTGTGAATAGATGGTCAATCACTGGCAGGATGGAAGGAAGGAGCTGGGCCCTGACCCCCCCTTACATCTGAATAGGCTGTGTCCTGTCTCCCCACAAAGGGTCTAACAACCCTGCATTGTCACTTCAGCCAGTTTGAAGCCAGGACAGGGGAGGTATGGAATCTCATGCACTTCAAAGACACTGCTTAGAAGCTTCTCCCACCTTCCAGAACAAAGGGCACCACCACTTCAGTACACATCTGGACCTATGGGTACTCTGCCAGGAAGAATGACTGCTGTGCTGATGAAAGCACTACCACTCTGCTGGACTGCTACTCTGAAGGAGCTGCTGCCTTGCTGTTCTGACCTGCTGCCTGCTGCCCTCTTGCTTGGGGAAGAAGAACTGGACCTGCAACTTCATCTTAAACCCAGGACCCTGGAATTTCTCAAAGGGCTAGTCTGCTGACCTCCTGATTTGAGCCTCAGGGGTATAACAAGCTCCACAACAGCTCCAGGACCCATCTTCTGTAAGTTCCTGACCCCCAAGAAGTGTTTCTCAGGTCCTGGACCTTTGGTGTGGCTCTCAAGCTCTTAAAGTTAACCTTTTTGGATCTACCAAACTGTGCATGGGATTATTTGTCCTGGAACCATGCCGCTCACAGCAAAAATTATTGTGAGCCACTGCCAGCCCATCTCTTTGCACAGCACCATTGATCGCTAGTGGGGGACTGCCAGCACAAAGCACCTGCCTGCACCTCCACAAAGCCCTACCTGCTTTTCATGACATGCCAATCACTGCCTGCGATTCTCTCCTAGCTCCTCAGGATCCCCGCTAAGGCTAACAGTACTCTCTTCAACAAATCGTAAGAAGGTAAGCCTTCAGTGGGGCTAATCTGGGATTGTATACAACCTGTGCTCCATTGGTGTCAGCCTGAACTTTTGACTTCGACCCGGTCAATCGTGACCAGATTGCCCAGATTGGCACTATATACTATTAGGGGCTATATTGCAGATTATTCTTTACAAATTCATAACTCCGGGACTACTGATTGGATATTTGTCATTTTGTCCTGTTTTATTAATTAAATTTGGCTCTATTTTTCCAACCTGCTATGGGATACTCTTTTGAGGTGTTCTTTAATGTTTTACTGTTTGAATTGTTCCACCAATACTCTACAGGTTGCCTCTATGTTAAGCCTGACCGCTGTGTACCAAGCTACTGGGGTGGGGGGGTAAGCTTAGGTTAATTTGGGGGTTTGCTTGTACCTTACTATGAGTAGGATTGTGGTTGTTGCTTGACCAAGGCTCGCACCCCATTCAACCAGCAACCCAGTTTCTAACAACTACAACTTTTGTCAAGATAAACCAGCATAAAACACCCAACCCAGGCTCTCCACAATATCACCTCTGCTGTTCCCTAGATGTTAAAAATTATTGCTGCATGAATGTGGGTTGATGGGCCCCACCACAGCTGCTCCTTTCACAGACAATTGACTAGAAAAGACAAGGAAATTTTGCAAGCATTTCAGTCAGCAATCAAGCAGATCAAACAGGTAGTTTCATGTAGCTTTGCCATAGTATCTACCTATGAGGGACCCCAGGTGCTGTTAACACTGGAACCTATAGCTGCTGGCATTTCTAAGTTGCAGGGGGATGGCAGAGAGCTCCCCTCTTGTAAAGCTCTTCTCAGTCTGGTCGCATCTCAGCCCATTGTTAAACTTTACGTGAAAGTCCTGAATCTGGGTACATTCCTCAAATGTGGATCCTTGAGTCTGGTCCAGGATTTGAGGACCCAGATCCTTGAATTAGTTTCTAGGTCATTAAATCAAAATCAGCATTTGAGGTACATAATCCACAGACTTAAATAAATAAATAAAATTACAGAGTCTTCTCTGTGGCCACTTGAGTGGGTGCAGATGATAAAACTAGCTCCTTAAGTGCATGAGCAACAGCTACGCACAATAGGTATTATGAAACTGTGATCATTTCCAGTATATTCTAGGGGCATTAGTGGTTCTAATGACATTTACAAAACACTCAGCTTTCAGCTATGTAATTTAGGATGTTACTGTTAATATAGGTTCACATTACATGCTTACTTGTGAAGTAGCCTATATTACGCAATTGGAGACAGTGACTATCTAGGTATGGTTAAGATTTTGTTTTCATTGAAAACTTCAAAAGCTGGTTTTGGTTTGCTTATAATTTCGGTGTTTACAATCAAATAATGTGAGGGGCTACATTTCAGCATGTCAAATGTTGTGCAGTTCTGTCCTGATGGAAAAAAAGGAGAGATTAAAATAATACATTTTCAATGTTAACTCTCAAAGGAAAATTTGCTCTCTAGAACTTTAAAATGTTACTCAGGGTAGTGTCTTTGCTCTGTTTACTGCAAATCTGCTTTTGAGAACTTTGTGTTACAAAAGTGTGAGACAGGTTTCAAACTATTATTATTGAGAAAACTGTTGTATACCTTGGATTGTTAATGGATCCTTCATGGATCCAGACCCTTGATGCCTCTGAGGATTATCAATTTGGAATATGAATAAATCCTACTGAAAGAGGAAGCATATTTCCCTTTGTCCAATGCAAGGTTCATGGATCCACACATAAATTGAGTATCTGGGGAATCGGATTGACTGGAAGCAAATCAAAATGTTTGTTGTGGCAGCCATTACACAATGCCAGGCACCAAAGCCTGCATCCTAAAAAAAGCAATAGAGTGGATCTAAAGGGCTGTAGGGGCATTCCTAGATTCCAGGGAAGATGTATGATGTCTGACAGGGGCATTATATGCCCAGTTTTTACCCTAAGAGTCACAGAGACAAATTAAATTGTATATACACAAATTAAATATTTGATATCCTTATTTGTTGAAATCCTGAAAAAGTTAAAATATAGAAAAATCACAGTGCACCAATGCATGAGAAAGAACGTGTGTAGTGAGCACTGTGGACCACAGTGATATCTCTGGCTTGTTTATAGGCTAGGCCTTTAGCTAGTAACCAACACTACATATTCAACAGCTATACATATATAGTTCAGTGGCACAGAGACCAGTGCAATGAAAGGCTTTAAGGTAGAGGCTCCTTTCCATATCCAGACATTCAAGGATAAGGCATTTGATTTGGTGGCACAGAGTGGCAGGTCAAAACCTGCACCTAGAACATCCTGTCCACTGTCGGCAGTCCAGTCAGTGCATAAGCAGCCAGTCCAGTGGCTCAAGAGATGGCGAATGGCCTGCACTTACAGTCATTTATGATTTAGTGAATGCATGTGTGTTCTTTAAGCAGTACAGTGTAGTTTGTGGCATGAGTATAGTGTAGTTTGGAGGGGCATGGGAGGTTCAGTTTGTGATCTGTGGCCATGTCAATGATACTGCAAGTTTGAGCTTTCAAGGGGATGTGCAAATAGTTTGTCCCGCTGTGTAAGGCCAGAGCCATGCACACATGTCATGATTGGATCTGGGAAGCAATAAGTGAAGGGGCTGGGCACAAGTCTGGCCCTGCGTCCAAGGTCCGTGAGCACAGGCAAAAGCTCTGATATGCTAAGGATGAGCCCATAGAAACCTGGATGCAGGACCAGGCCAAAGACAGTGTTAAGGGGGGGTTGGACATAACAAAGAGCATGCAATAAATACACTGAAATAACTTTGTTATTGTAAGGTTTTGATAAGGTGTGGTTTCTTCTGCTCATAAAATGTTTATATATGTTTAAAAACACAACTCAAATATCCTTTAAAAAAGCACAGTTACATCATTCCCATTGAGTTATTTAAATTGTTTACAGTGTATCAGAAAGAGTACAGTGCGATTGTGTTACTGGGATTTCCCAATGATTTGCAAAATGTGCAGTGCGGATTGGTGTGCAAATTTGTATAGTCTGATGAATCGAAATGCTGCACATTTTTTACAAATAATGGGATGTTCAGAAAGGATTGCTGTAAGGAATCATTCTAGTCAGCAAGCACCTCCAGTTCCCTCTTCTATGGCCTGCCTCCCTAACAACAATTCTCAGGTTGTCCGCATCCTTTTTCCAAACCCCACTGCTTCATTATTCAATCTAGCTGCCCATGCACCTGCTACCAGCATCGCCCTATCATCTGCTTCATCCCCTGCCTTCATCCTTCCCAGCAGTGCTTGCCAGTGGAACCTGGATGAATCCCTCCTCGGAACCAGACATCGCCATAGCCATCCCAGAAGGCTATAGGATCACCCGCAGAGACCGCACCAACAGACAGGAAGGAGGAATTGCCATAGTCCACAAGAACACCATCAGAATCTCAACTAACACCAATGACACCCTCGATGCCGCCGAAAACCTACACTTCCAGTTTCACATCAATGCCAATACCACCCTCAGAGGAACCCTTGTCTACAGGCCCCCAGGCCCCCGACCACAGTTCAATGACTCCATCGCCGACATCATTAGCACCCAGGCTCTTGCCTCTACAGACTACATTCTCCTCGGCGACTTGAATTTCCACCTCAAGAACACCAATGACAGCAACTCCACCGCTTTGATCGACAACCTTGCCAACGCCAACGACACCCAGCTAATCCTCTCACTCACCAAGGACCCCGCCACCACCAAAACCAACCTCCACGACAGACTGCATGCCATCACCAACTGGATGGAGAAGAGCTGCCTCAAACTTAACTCGGACAAGACAGAGATCCTCATCCTTGGCCTCAACGGCTCTGCATGGGATGACTCCTGGTGGCCAGCCACCCTAGGAACCGCACCAACACCCACCACCCACACACGCAACCTGAGTTTCATCCTAGACTCATCACTCACCATGACCCAGCAAGTCAACGCCATCTCATCTTCCCGCTTCAACACCGTCTGCATGCTTTACAAGATCTTCAGATGGATCCCCACTGAAACAAGAAGGATGGACACCCATGCCCATGTCAGCAGCAGACCTGGAACACCCTCCCCGCCCACCCACAACATACCCAGGCCCTCCTCACCTTCAGGAAACGCCTCAAGACCTGGTTATTTGAGCAGTATTGTGGCCCTAGCGGCTGAGTAGTGCGCTTTACAAATGTTTGATTGATTGATTTATTGACGATAGGGTTCAGCTATTTTCTGCTTCATGATGTGCCACCTAGAGACATCCTAAAACTGGAGAGAGAAATTTATGTTTCCACTCCACTTGCAGGAACCTTGCAAACTCAGGATTCTTCTGTCGCTTTGAAAAGCCAAAACATCAAGAAATATCCTAACTATGCACAATGGGATCACCACAGTGGCAGTAGTCCCAAAGGCAATTGAGGAGCCCCCTAAAGTAGTATTCTTTAAGTCTAATTTGTTAAAGGGTAACTTACAGCTGTGATAACTATTTCTATATCTGTGTGTACGTGACACCTGTGTAGGGTTGTTAGAAATTGGGTCTCTGGCTAGCAAAGCTATGCACCCTGTCCAAGTGGGGACCACAATCCTAGTCAGGGTAAGTAAGTTACACAAGTTAAATTAACCTGTGCTCATCCTCTGGTAGCTTGGCACCGAGTAGGCAGGCTTAACTTAGAAGGCAATGAGTAAAGTATTTGTGCAACACTTAATTACAGTAACACAATGAAAGACGCCACAAAAAGACTCATCACCAGTTTAGAAAAATAAATAATATTTATCTGATTCAAACAAGACCAAAACAACAAAAATCCAACTAGTCAATCAAGAATTAGGTGATTGAGAATACATTAGATCCACACGTATATGAGTATTGCTGCCACAAGTTCATTAAATATTTCTGTAAAACTCCCCACGATGTCAGAGGAGTGGGAATGTTGTAGCACTAGTGTGAGAGAAAGCATGTTTCATGGGCCTCACGCTGTCCCAGTACGATGATGGGCTGTTGACAGAGTACTGGGAGAAATATGCAGGTGTTCCATTTACGGGAGTTATGGTAATCAGAGAAGTGCAGCTAGGAGCTTAGGGTATACCGTTGGGACTGATCGGGTCCTGAAGTAATGAAGTTAGAGTCAGCTTCCCCCGGTGGTCTAGGCTAATGCACCAGCACCCCCCACCACTGGGGGAGTCTGAACTGTTTACCTATCTGTGCCTGGTCGATGTTCTGGTGGAGAGAATTTACGGTTCCTCTTTCAGTAGGATTATGGTGCAACCCCTGTGGCGGCCATCTCTAGTCCTGGAACTCTGATTTGTCCTCAGGGCCCAGAGGCAGGGAGACTCTGAGGTTTCCTCGCCGATGGGTCTTGGCCTCTCTGGGACATCTTCAGCTGCCGCCGATGGGGATGCAGCTATTGATCTTGGTAAGTGCCACACCGCACTGGGGCTTTGTGGCTCTGCCACTGGTAGGCCTCGCTCCTCATGCCCTGGCAAAAAGAAGGGTGCTCTGGCACGGTCTTGGGGAGATGGGGATGCCAAACTCACTAATCATGGACATGGAGACCTTGCACATAGGGCTTGTGTTCTCTGGTGTAGGAAAGGCCCGATCCAGTGGCCCTGGGGAAAGTTGGAACTTGCACTGGATCCTGGCACAGGAGACACTGTCTGGTAGCATAAGGCATACTGAGCGACATCAAGGAGCAGACTAGCTCTTTGATGTCCCGGAGACCTCGCAGCAGAACCAGGGGCAAACCAGCAAGCCCTTGGAGACTCTTGGAGGTAGAGAAAGAGAGAAGAGTACAGTCCTTCTCTTGCAAGATAGGGGTAGCAGGCAGTAGGCCAACACAACAGAGCAACAGCAAGGTGGCAGTACCTCTACAAGTCAGCAGACAGCAGCAGTAGGCCAACACAGTAATACAGTGCTGAGTGGCAGTCCCTTTTGGAAGCGCAGCACTCCAGAACCCACCCAGACCATCCACAGCTGGATTACACTCAGCACATAGGAAACCATCAGCATCATGCATCCGGAGCCCCCACAGACCCCTGCCCACACCACATACACATCAGAGCTAGCGCATCCATCCCCCCAAGCTCTGGAACACAATGAACTGCTCCATCAACACTGACACCTTACCTGAGGACTGGACCATGCTGAAGAACGCCCTCTCTTGAAGAAGCCTTCGGCCTACCCATCAGAACTAAAGAATTTCTGGCCCATCTTGCTGCTACCCCACCAAAGTACTGGAGAAAGCAATCAACGCACAACTATGGAATTTCGTCGAGGCCAACAACTCCCTGAACAGCACCCAGTCTGGCTTCCGCAGCAACCACAGCACGGAGACAGCCCTCCTGGCAGCCACCATTGATATCTGATTACTCCTAGACTGCTGCCACACCACAGAACTCATGCTCCTCGACTTTTCAGCAGCCTTCGACACGGTCTCCCAAAGTACTGTACGCACCAGACTCCATGAAACAGGAATCCAGGGAAGAGTCCTAGAATGAATCCACTCCTTCCTCTCCGGGAGGACACAGATGGGCAGACTCCCTCCCTACACATCCAGATGTACAGGTGTCAACTTCAGAGTCCCACAAGGATTCTCAGTGAGTCCCACACTGTTCAACATATACATGGCCCCTCTCCGAGCCATCGTCAGAAGCCACGGTATGAATGTTGTGTCAAATGCCGATGACACATAACTCATCCTTTCCATCACCGAAGACCCGGACACAGCCAAAAGGAACTCCCACTCAGGAATGGAAGTCGTCGCCACCTGGATGAAGGAAGCTGCCTCAAGCTCAACTCAGACAAGAATGAGCTCATCATCTTCGGAAACGCCACCTCACCTTGGGACAACTCCTGATGGCCCAGATCCCTCAGCGCCCTCCGCTGCACCAACTGAGCATGCCCAGAACCAAGGCATCATCCTCGACTCCTCCCTGTCCATGACCCACCAGGTAAACTTAGTTGCCTGCTTCTGCTGGCACACACTCTGCAAACTTCAGAAGATCTTCAGATTGATACCAGCAGACTGTTGTAGGACACGACTTAGTCACAAGCAAGCTCGACTATGGCAACGCCTTCTATGCCGGCACCTTGACTAGAAACATTAAAAAAAACACAACTCATCCAGAATGACGCCACCAGACTCATCTTGGACCTCCCATGCCAAGAACACATCTCCCAACACCTGAGGACCCTCCACCAGCTCCAGGTCGAGAAATGAATCACCTTCAAGCCACTCACCCACACGTACAAGGCCATACACAATGCAGGACCAGCCTCTCTGAACCACTGAGTCTCCTTCCACACCTCCACCAGATCCCTCTGCTCCGCCCAGATGGCCCTGATCACATCCCTTGCATCTGAAAAACCACCACCTGAGGATGATTCTTCACCTACATCACAGCAAAGAGCTGGAACAATCTCCCGCCACACTTCAGACAAAGCCTGTTGCTCACCATCTTCAGGAAGAACCTCAAGATGTGGGTCTTTGGATGATGCCCCTCCCCTTCCTTCCCCCTTGCCCCCCTCGCCTTGAGACACTAAAAGGTGTGTAGCCGTGCTTTAAAAAAACAGATTGATTGATTGAAAGCAGTCCTTCCTCCTGACAAGGAATCCTTGTCCCCATAGAGTTTTTTTTTGGTGGGGTTTGGGATCCTGTATGTGTATATTGGTACCTAGGTTCTGGAAGGTTAGAGAAATTTCCAGGCTTTCCATTGAAGTCCACAGGGTCTCTTTTCTGTCCTTTTCTGCTCCAGACACTCAATGAGGGCTATGCAGCTCTTTGTGTGAGGAGAGGCTCTGCCCTATTCAGAAGTAAGTGTCAGCTCCTCCCCCCATCTAGCCCAGAAACACCCATCAGCCTGGTGATGGCCCATCAATATGCAAATGCCACACCAAGTGTGTGACTGTCTAATGGGAATGCATAAAGCCCAGCTTTCATCTACCAAGGTGTGTATTCAGAAACAGGCAGAGGCACAGGATTGTTAAAGTAAGAAAGTGCCAACTTTCCAAAAGTGGCATTTTCAGACTATTTAAAATTTGACTTCACCATAAGTTGTGTTTTTAAATTGTGAGTCCAGGGACACCAAGCACAAGGTACCCATCTCTTCCTAATGGGAAATGACACCTAAAATATGTTCTAGAGTAGCCCCAAAGCTATCCTATGGGCGAAATAGCCCCTGCAATAGTGCTAAATGAAATTAGGAGTTTTTCACTATCTGGACATGGTAAACTTAAAAGTACATGTTCAACCTTTTGAATGCACTGCACCCTCCCCTTGGGGCTAACTAGGGCCTACTTTAGGGTGACTTGCATGCAATAAAATGGAAGGATTGGACCTGGCAAGTGGGAACACTTGCCAAGTCGAAATAGCAGTTTGAAAATGCACACACAGACTCTGCAGTGGCAGGCCTGAGACATGTTTGAAAGGCTACTGTAGTGGGTGGCACAATCAGTGCTGCAGGCTCACTAGTAACATTTAATTTACAGGCCCTAGGCACATATACTGCACTTTACTAGGGACTTACAAGTACATAAAATATGCCAATTGTGGAGAAGTCAATGTAACCATGTTTTAGATACCAATGCACCTGCACTTTACACTGGTCAGCAGTGGTAAGGTGCACAGATCCCAAAAGGCCAGCAAAAATAGGTCAGAAAAACCGGAGATTAGAGGGTAACATGTTAGGGAAACCATGCAAAGGAAGCCAGGTCTAACATGTGGTTCCCCCAGTTGAAAGTGGGGAGAACTACCCAACCCCTTGTGAGTTCTCTTCACTAAGGCACAGGAACTTGGAGAGACCATCAGCATTGGTGTGGTCTGTTCTAGGACGGTGTTCCAGCGTAAGTTCCAGTTCCTGTAGGGAGATAGACCACCTTAACAGTTTGGGATTCTCAGCCTCATCTGCATTAACCATCTGAGGGGCCTGTAGCCAGGTCTAACATGTGGTTCCCCCAGTTGAAAGTGGGGAGAACTACACAACCCCTTGTGAGTTCTCTTCACTAAGGCACAGGAACTTGGAGAGACCATCAGCATTGGTGTGGTCTGTTCTAGGACGGTGTAACAGCGTAAGTTCCAGTTCCTGTAGGGAGATAGACCACCTTAACAGTTTGGGATTCTCAGCCTCATCTGCATTAACCATCTGAGGGGCCTGTGGTCTGTCTGAACCCGGATGTGAGTGCCAAACAGGTATGGCCTTAGCTTCTTCAGTGCCCAGACCACAGTAAAGTCTTCCCTTTCAATTGCGCTCCACCTCTATTCCCTAGGAAGTAACCTCCTACTAATGAAGACTACAGGTTGATCCAGGCCCTCTTCATTTAGATGTGTGGTTACGGTCCCTGTGCCATGCTCTGAGGCATCCGTCTGGACAACAAGTTTTTTTTTAGAAGTCTGGGGCATTGAGTACGGGTGCTGTGCACATGACTTCCTTTATGGTATCAAAGCCTTTCTGGCATGCCTCTTTCTGCCTCACCTGATGTGGCTGCTTATTGAAAGTCAGATCTATCAAGGAGGCAACAATGGTGCCATATCCCTTGATAAATCTCCTGTAATACCCAGTGAGGCCTAGGAAGGCTCTCACCTCAGCCTGGGTCTTGGGGAGGTTTCCAAGCCATAATTATGTCAATCTTGGGTTGCAAAGGCTGCAAAGGCTGCTCATTGTTACCCCCTACATGGTATCCTACATAGATCAAAGAGCCCTGCACAATTTGGCACTTATTGGCCTTGATAGTCAGGCCTGCTCTCTGCAGACCCTGAGGCACTTCCTGCAGGTGGCTTAGGAAGTCCTCCCAGCTGGAACTGAAGATTGCAATGCCATCCGGTTGGGTGACATTGAAGCTCCAGTCCAGCTAGGATCTGGAAGGTGACAGGAGTATTCTTTAACCACAAGGGCATGACCCAGAACGGTTAGTGCCCTTCTAGGGTAGAGAATGCACACCTCTCTTTTGTGCCCTCGGTCAAGACAATCTGCCAGTACCCAGACGCTTTGTCAGCTGTACTGAGGAACATGGCAGCCCCAATTGAATTAAAGAGTTAAGAGAGGACCTAGTGCAGCAGAGATTATATTTGGTGCCATCATTCCATAAGTTGCAGTATTCTTGAATGATATCAAGATTAGGAAGTTGTCAAGAATTGTAGATAAGCTATCTACTGATTATGCTGGAGCAATGTTGCTGTGAGATCAATGGTTTTGCAAAATCGTCTTGCATTAGACATATTATTGGTTAAGGATGTAGTGTCTTTAAAGTTTTGAACTCACAAAATTGCTGTACATAAATACAGGACAATGGTAAGGAGATAAGGAAGTTTATATTGAACATCACACATTTGAAAAATGGCCTGAAAGGACTGACACCCACCAGTGCATAGGAAACTACAGGTAATGGTTTTTCATCCATTGAAAGTGGTTTGGAAACTTGGGAAAGGAAGTAGTATGAATGATCTTGTGACCTCTATTGAATGTATTTTACAAACTATACAAATTGTGGAAAGAGAAAAGAGCTAAGAGCAAAAAGAGGAGGGTAGAGATTGAAATGGAGAAGATGAGGACTGCATATTACAAATACATGAAGAGACTTGATAGTTACAGTAGACCAAAACATTATCAAACTACAAGGCTTTGAGTGTCTCATTGAAATGAGAGTGGGTTTTTTGTGACTGCATAGATTGCTGCCAGAGGAGGGACTACTGGAGCAAAAAATGGAGTAATGCTTTTAGTGACCCAGATGTCAGCCAAAGGTACCATGTTAAAAGCTTAACGTACAGAAAAGCTGCACTGACATATTTTAAAAGTGTTTTATTTGTGAAGGACACCATTGTGCCTACCAGAACTGACAATGTGCTAAGAAGAGTAAAATAATGTTGAAGTATATTTTACACATTAGAGTAACTGCTAGTAGTGAAAGTGAATTGATTTATAAAGCTTATTTTGTGATTTATTAGTATAAAGTTGCATGCACATTAAAATAAATGCACTTCTCTGTGGTATCTAATGTGATGCTTTAACAAAGATTGCAATTACTAATTAAATGTTTTTACATATACTTATGATGTATTATTAATGTTGAATGTATAGGTTTGCACATTATGGGGGTTATTACAACTTTGGAGGAGGTGTTAATCCGTCCCAAAAGTGACGGTAAAGTGACTGCAATACCACCAGCCGTATTACGAGTCCATTATATCCTATGGAACTCGTATTACGGCTGGTGGTAACACCTCCTCCAAAGTTGTAATAACCCCCTATGTGTGTTTTATTAAAAACAATATTAATGCGTTATATTCTTGTATTAGCATAACTAGGCGTGAAGGTTCATATTTGTAGTCATGTAAAAGTGATAAATAATTTCTTTCCCTCTAACCTGAATTTTTCCATTAGGTTGTTTTTATGATTAGTAAAAGGTCCCATTGTTTAAATCTCACAAGTTTTTCTTAGTGACCTTGATTCTGGAAAATTTAGATCTGCGGACATAACGTGAAATAAAATTGCTTCTTTTAACATGAACATTTGCATGGGAAGATGGTTCCATTATGTATCCTGGGAAGAAGTCCTCTTGTTGCAAAGTATTAGAAAATTGTTCTAGACTACTCAATTCACACGGAAGGAGGAGATGACTTCAGACCAAACCTGAGAAAACTTTGCCATTTTGCAAATTTGATTTGTGCTAAGAGACTGATTGGATATTGCCCTTTTTGCATGATGTGAAACCACTGAACTGTCAAATCAGAGACATTCATGAACTTTACTATAGGGATGGACTTCTTAAGTTTCAGTTAGTTCTTCTCTAGTTGTCCCTTGGATGTTTTCTGATTGTTTTCCTGTGCAGCTCGTGTTTTGCCCTTACCCTGACGGTGCTTCTAACAGACTTTGCTGATGATCTAAATGCTTTGTTGACAAAGGTCTGTTGAATGCTGTTCCTAGGAGAGATATATTTAATGTTAATGCTGTGTTTCCGCTGACCTTCTTTTCTCTAACAGAAATAGCATGCTGACACCTGTCTGTTTATTTTTCCAGTTACATAATTTAACCAGAGATAGATGGTTTTCTAAATAATTTTTGTCTTTCTTTTGTATTTTGTCTGCATGTGTTAGCCTGAATCCACACATGCAAGTCCTAATTTGCCTAGTTATAGGTATAGCCTACGTTCAACCCTGATTTTCGATCTCTGTCTAATTTTATTTTTCAAATCTAAACTTAGCCTGATTAGAGACATGTTTCTGTTGCTCTAATAATAACGTTAATGATATGTATTATTCTACTTGAATGCTTAATGGTGTTGATGCTAAGTACATTAAATTTGTTTTGCCGTTTTGGGCAACATTGGTGTTCTTTTATCTTTAAAATATGGTTCTGTGCATAATTTATGTAACTCTAGCTTTGTGGATATGGAAATAAAGCCGTGAAATTTTACTGATTGGAGTTTTTCTTCTGTGGCTACATTAGTTGTGGTGTTTAAGGTTATTGAGGTAAGATTGAATTGATTGTGCATGGTTAACCACACTCTTCACTGGGCCCAAAGGTTCATCAGCTTCAGTGAACCGTTTCTGATTGTTGTGCAGGATGATGAAAAACATGTTAACATTTGTGCAACACTTTGTTGAATGGCCCTTTCTGCAGGATTATCCCCAAACCTTTAGCCTTTCTCGTCATATTTTTCTGACCATCTTCTTGTTGGCTTTAGGACTGTGGGAACTTTGCCACTGATAAACAGTGCTAACATGCATATGATTTCTCCCCTAAAACTTGGTTTAATTGTTTTACATCAATTTGGCTTATTTAATATACTTGCAAGCCACTAGAAAAGTGGTATGCCATACACCCAGGCCCTGTAAATTAAATGCTACTAGTGGACCTACAACGGAGATTGTGCCACCCACAGAAGTAGCCTTTCAAACTTGTCCCAGTCCTGCCACTGCAGTGCCTGCATGTGCAGTTTACTGTCACATTGACTTGACAAGTCAATCTACTTGCCAAGGGCTAAACTTCCTTTTTACTATACCTATGTCACCCCTCAGGTAGTCCCTAGGTAGCCCTATGGGCAGGGTGTTGTGTATTTTAAAAGTAGGAAATATATTTATCTGTGTTACATGTCACAGTAGTGACAAACAGCCTATTTACTTTTTTGCTACTAGGAGTGCTGCTCCTGTCATAGGTTTGCATTGGGAATTCCTTTTTATATGACTTAGTGGTCATTTCTGATCTGTGAGAAGTAGTGTGGGCACGATTGGTGTGTTTGGAATGGTAGTGAGAAATCCTACTAACTGGTGTAGGTGGATTTTGCATTTTTGCATTACTACTTTAGAAATGCCACTTTTAGAAGGTGGGCATTTCTCTGTGCTTATAACTCTAGTATTTTACAGCCTGACTCCAATCTACATCTGGGGCAGAGTGACAGCTCCACTTGGTGCACACCTTCGAGACTGCTCTTTTGCTGTTGGTCTGCTACCTGCTGCTGCTGGATGGCATAAAGGACTCACTGGATTGCTTTTCTGCTTGTTGCCCTGCACAATGCACAACAGAAAAGAGAGATGTGCCAGGCTGTGGCACTCTCTTCCTGCCGAGAAGCAGCATTGCCGACAGTGTGTAAGGCCACTGGTGGGTGGGGCTTCATGCACTGAAGAGAGGATGCTGCGTTAGAGGCTGGGGTGAGTTTTGTGGCCAGGCGCTGCTCTTCCCACCAGCACATGGTGAGCGCTGACCTTTGATACTGGAAGCGCTTCGCAGCCGCAGCCTGACAGGAACTTGCCAGAAACCCATGGACTAAAGAGACGCGGCCGAGACCCTGGGCAGTGACAGCTGCATGAAGTGCTTGTGGCAGCTGCCCATGCTGATTCTAAATGTGGGGGGGCCCAGGAGGAGGGACACCCCGCGGCCCACTGCAGCATGTGTCCTCCATCCGCTTCAGCACATAGCTGGGTGGGCACTGGACCTTGTGGAATGGATGGGAAAACAGGCAGTGGAGGGCCAAAGCTTGCTTCCTCTGGATTACAATTACTCCCATGAAGGGAGTACCTACATGTTTGTTTTAAAATCCGATGCTTGGGGACCCTACTTCCAGCAGGCCGTCTCTCAAAATTCCCATAACCCTCCAAATAAGGGACAGGTGGGCCTCTGCTTGTGTTTGCCTACTGTTACATAATGACCCTTGAGGATGTATGAGTTGTTCTATAATATCTCCATGGCTGTTAATATGTTGACTATCATTTTGCCCTCTTGCATTCCCAGGTTACTAAGTCATCATCCAGCCACGACATTCGATTTGCAACATGAATGATTTATGTTGTGTGGATACCTGCCCAGTAATCATGATTTATGACACTCTCAGTCATAATGACTATCCCACTGGGCTGACTGGCAGAAACCAAAGGTTTCCGCCTGTCAGCCCAGTGAGAAAGGTGCTGCAGCATTGTTCCCAGGTCATAACTGAGCCAGCTGCAATGCTGCCGCATGCAGGGTGCACCAGCAGAGAGAAGCCTGTACTGCCCAAGCCACAAGCATGGGCAGTGCAGGGGTCCTCCTTTGGCCCTCTGCACTTGTTCTCCGCCAGCCTTTTCATTGTGGTGAAATCTCCAAGAAAAGGCTGACAGAGAACAAGGTTGTGATAAGCAGGGCGGCGCTGGATTGAGCGCCACCGTAACTGATTCAACCAGGACTGCTGTCAGCCTGTCTGGATCTTGGATCCTGGGGGGTGCAGTAGTAGGTTGGCCTGTCACCCGCCAACCTCGTAATGTGGCAGTCAGACCGCCACAGTGGTCCAATGGCCATCGCAAGTCTGGCAGTCTTGTGACTGCCAGACTCGTAAACAGCCCCTTACAATGCAATATCCAACTTCACCATAAGTTGTGATTTTAAATTGTGAGTCCACGGAAATCAAACTCCACTTCAAAGATGTTCTAGTGTTGTGTAGGTTCTCATTATCCTAATGAGACTACTGGATTTGAGTGGCAGAATCATCTGAATTGTGGGGTACTGAGTACAATTCCACACCATGTAGTGCCTGTCTGTCTATTCTGGGTTTTCTGGCTAACTAGCAGCACCTCATCTCTGCCCAAGAGAAGGGATGATTGTGGCAACCGGGTGCATGTCAAGAAAGACTCATCAGGGGAATCGTTGTCAATCAGATCTCATTCCTTTCTCTTGGTTACATTAGTCTCGCACAGTCAAAGACAATCAGAGGCAGAATTTAGTTCAATAAGTGTTTATTGAAGTAACTGCATCCTAGATAAAATGGCATGTATTGCAATAACTAGGATGATAAAACACAATAAAACCAACATTGGGACACAAAAACAGTCCCACCATACTGTCACTAGGAGTAATATATATATATATATATATATATATATATATATATATATATATATATATATATTTATATATGTATATGTATGTATCCAACCCAAATGGTCTAAAATAGCAAGGCCCTCAACTGCTGGTGCACGTGGAGGGTTTTAGACCATAACCCTTATTAATCATCACACAAAAAAGGCACTGCACTCCTGGGGGCTCCATGACAGCTTCATTTATTCAGACAGATTTTCAGACCCCATGACGCGTTTCGACAACCATGTCTTTCTCAAGTGGTATCGTCTGTTCCTTCCTGCCATTACACTATTTATATTGCATTCTGGGATTAATAGTCACATGTCTCTCACCTGCAAGATATACCACTTGAGAAAGACATGGTTGTCGAAACGCGTTGTGGTGTCTGAAAATCTGTCTGAATAAATGAAGCTGTCATGGAGCCCCCAGGAGTGCAGTGCCTTTTTTGTGTGATGATATTTATATATATCAGGTAGTGAATATTTGTGACTAAAACAGTTCTTGCACAATATATGGTAATTGAGCACATTGTGATTGGAGTATATAAACTGAGCCAAAATGGCGGCTCACAGGTCGAGAAAGGCGGCAACGCCGGAACGCGTCCCTGTAGGTGAATAAATATGATTGAACTTGTTATGTTCGTGGAGTGCTGCCTTTTTCCTTTAACTACGGAAGAGAAGTGTGTAACATAATACGCGATGGCGCGCGTATGAGGAATAGCACCGTTGACGCTCATGTGCCGAAAGGGAACGCCGCGAGTGGAGTGTTTCTTGCAATTACCTTTCCGCCCCTGCTGGAGAGCTAAACGAAGCCGAGCCGGCAGTGCCGGTGAACAGGAACCAGGTCACGAAGGGGTCGGAGGACGCCGAAGGTGACGGGGTCCGTGAACCGGTAAGTGGTTGTTGCTCGGCTGTTTACATTCGTGAGAACATTTGCGGAGTCGAACGCCGAAGTGACAAATCTATTATATTTTAAGACACCGGCGCACGCACATAACAAGCAAGTAATCGTGTTCACATTCACAACTGTTAAACGCCTAAGACTGAACACAATGGCTCACAAAATCCAAGACATGTACGAAAACAGGAAAGCGAGAGCTGAATTAGTTTTTCTTAAATCCAACACAAGTGAAACTACGCCTTTGAGTGGTGATAAAACGGAAGGAAGAGCAGATATCTATGGAACTTTTAAAGAGTTAGAAAAAGTTAAGAAAAAAGAGTTGAACAAATGGTGGGAGTGCAAATCTTTAAACAGGTATTTAGAAGCAGAGATCATTCCAAGAGGATTACGCATTTTTATCATGCCCACATATGAAGACCCGCATCCTGATTTATTAAAAGAATGGGCAGCACATAATGCATTGAGCTCCGCAGGAATGATGAAAATACTAGTTAAATATGCCCAAATTGAAAGAGACAAAGCAATTGAGAAAATTGAGGATTTAGAAAAGACAATCGACGGATTCACTGATAAAAAATTAGCAGATTCATTAAAAACAGCCATGGAAGAGAGATTGGCCAAAATTGAGGAGGAAATCACACAGAAAAAAGCATGTAAATTCAACAGAGACATGACTGACTACCAAACTGGGCAGATTTATACATTTGCAAAGAAATTTGACTACTGGAGAAGACTGAAAGGAAATGAAAGAAGTTCTGGAGGAATGGACATAGAAAGCAGGAAATCAACAGATATTAGTGAAAGCTCTGACACTGATTTTGAAGATACGGGTCGTCTTAAAACCCACACTTCTTTACAGGATGAATTCGATTTTTTTAAGGAAAGATCGCAGGACCAATCACAGACCATGGCGAGGAACAAACAGAATAAAAGGAAGAGGCAGAGGAAGAAAAGACGAGGGGGGAAGAGAAGCAAATGCAGAAGAGGGCGAGAAAAAGACTCGCAGCAACAGGCGGTACTGACCGATGAGAAAACGATAATCAATTTAACAGATGTTATTTTAGAAGAAGAAGATATTAAGAACTTATCCCTGGGTCTTTCTTACTGCCAACCAGATGGGTTTGAGTATGAGCAAAGCCGCATTGACTTGTTTCTGTTCACACGTAAATTAAAATTGTCAAAGATACATTCGATTAGCAAAAGAAAGGCAAATAGACCTAGCGAGAGACTAGAATTTTAAGAACAGGATGAAACTGAAAAATGGAAGGATAACCTATTAATTGAAGATATACACTTAATGAGACAGCTATGGTCATTGGAGGATGACTTGAATGAGGAGCTAGATGAGGATCAATTAGTTGCAAGACTGGAATCTGAAGGAATAAGATTAGATGAAGAAGGTGCATCAGGTTTTAAATCAAAATCCAGAATTGTTCCAGCCCCATGTGGAGATATGATTGGTCAGTTTTCTGACATCGTAATTAAAGGGCTGAAAGCTCTCAGGCATAAGGTGATGAGCAAAACCAGAAGAAATAGGAATGGTTTTTATAAGACCTTGAACAAACTATCAAAGAACCCACGGATTGTAATTAGAAGTTCTGACAAAGGGGGGAACGTTGTGATTTGGTCCATAGAGGACTATATGGAAGAAGCATACAAGCAACTAAATGATGTAATTTGTTACAGAAGGATTGACATGAAATATGTTGAGGATGTTAAGGTTAAGTTTGATAAAAAATTGGAACAATGGAGGAAAGGGGGGTTAATTAATGATCATGAACACAGATTTTTGAAGGTAGATTTTCCCAAACTCCTGGTATTCTACCTGATACCCAAGATTCACAAGGACGCTTTGAAGCCACCAGGTAGACCGATAGTATCTATCAGTGGGAGTCTTTTTGAGTATGTGTCCCAATACATAGATTCATTTCTACATCCCCTAGTAATGAATTTAGCCTCATATTTGAAGGATAGTACTGATTTTTTGAGAAGGATCTTTGATATTGCATGGGAAAGTGATTTTTTGTTGATAACTCTAGATGTCACATCATTGTATACGAGTATACCACATAACCTAGGGGTAAAGGCTGTAGAACATTTTTTACGTGCAAGACCAATCAAGTTTTACCAGCACAGCAAAATGTTAATTGAAATGATACAATGGTGTCTCGAGCATAACATGTTCTTTTTTAATCAGGAGATTTTTGAACAACAACGAGGTACCGCGATGGGCACATGTTTCGCCCCAAGTTACGCCAACCTATATATGGGGTGGTGGGAAGAATTGGTTCTTAATAATTCCCCCTTGGATAAATGGAATGACAACATCATTTTGTGGTTAAGGTATATAGACGATATTTTCATAATCTGGAAAGGTGACATTAGTACTGCTACACAGTTTTTGGAATAGATTAACATAAATGATTGCAATCTAAGATTCACTGGGAAAATCCATAAACATGAGATTGAGTTTTTAGATGTGAAAGTAATGATTGTTAACAACAAAATAGAAACAACATTATACAGAAAGCCAACAGCGGGCAACAGCATCCTACATGCTACTAGTTATCATCCTCAACCGTTGATAGATAATATTCCGTTTGGGGAGTTGCTAGGGGCCAAAAGAATCTGTAGCACAGAGCAAAATTTCAAAGATGTACATGGGGAAATGATAGATAGACTATATGACAGGGGATATTCTAAACCCATATTAGAAAGAGCAGTGAGAAAAGTAGAATCACGCACTAGAGATTTGCTTCTATTCTCCGCACATGATGGAGTAGCATCTAGGACACGTCACAGAACAGGACAGAGATTGAGTAAAGCATCGGGCACAGCGAGGTTCATAACCACGTTTAACACTGCACACTTGGAGATGAGAAAGTTGTTGCAAAAGCATTGGCATATGCTTAAGAGTGACCCTGTGATTGGGGAACACATATTGAACAAACCTTTAATAACATACAGAAAAGGAACATCTATGAAAGATATTTTAGTTAAGAGTGATGTGAGAAATGTAACATCCAATACAAACTGGTTCAAACCACAAGATGGCTTCTACAGATGCTTGAAATGCAAAGCCTGTAAGAATGGAGAGAATATTAGCTTAATTAAAGAAGGAGAAAAAATCATACACTCTATCAAAGGCAAATACAGTTGCAAAAGCGATCATGTGGTGTATATATTAAAATGTAGCTGTCCCAAATTGTATGTAGGCAGCACAAAATTGCAAGTACATAGAAGGATTTTGCAGCATTTGAGAGCAATTTTAAATCGAGATGAGGCATATCCAGTTGCTAGACATATACATGAAGTACATGGAGGTAAAGTAGAGGAAATAACATATAGTGTTATTGATGGAGTAAAGAAAGACATTCGAGGAGGAGATAGAGAAAAACATTTAAGAAAATTGGAATCCAAATATATATTGGCATTTGATACTAAAGAACCTAACGGGTTGAATAGTAGTGTAGAGATGTATATTCACTTATATTGAAGAAAAAAGAAAACTATAGAAGACCAATATATTTAAGGATTGAGGAGAATACTTGCCTTCTCTCTATATGTGTATACATATATTAAGAAAATATGTGTATATAAAGATGCTAGTCTCTCACAGATGAATCAACAGTATTCATATTATTATAGAAGTATAATTTTGATGAATTTTGAAAATGACCGTTAATTGAGCAGTGTTAGTTGCGATTATGGACTATTGGCGAGGGATAGTATAATACATTTTACAAATATTGAGGAATTGACACTTGTAAAGTAAATGTATATTATTATTATATAGATGAAGTATTCATTTGTTATTTATATGAAACATGTAGTGAATATTTGTGACTAAAACAGTTCTTGCACGATATATGGTAATTGAGCACATTGTGATTGGAGTATATAAACTGAGCCAAAATGGCGGCTCACAGGTCGAGAAAGGCGGCAACGCCGAAACGCGTCCCTGTAGGTGAATAAATATGATTGAACTCGTTATGTTCGTAGAGTGCTGCCTTTTTCCTTTAACTACGGAAGAGAAGTGTGTAACATAATACGTGATGGCGCGCGTATGAGGAATAGCACCGTTGACGCTCAGGTGCCGAAAGGGAATGCCGCGAGTGGAGTGTTTCTTTCATATACATATATGTATATATATTTTTTTCTCCCCATACCTGAGCAAGGAATCCTTCTGTCTGAAAAGACACTGTCCCCATATAGGCCAGGTATTCTGCAGTCTAAGCAACCAGCTGTAGCGAGGACATTCAACAATCAGCATGCAGTCGAGGTCATCTGGTTGGAGTCTCCCTCTAAAGTGTATGTGTAGGAGGCTGGCCTGGAAATATCTAACATTAAAAAGGGACCGTTTGTATGTCGCCTTTATTGATCTAAAGACTGCTTTCGATTTGGTCCCATATGACATGCTATGGAGGGTTTTGGAATAATAAAACCTTGACAGCGAACTACTGAGGTTGATAAAACATCTCCATGGAGGAACCTACCTCAGGTTCAATGGACACAAGATGTTGATTTAACATCCGCCATCCCCTTTGCAAGAGGGGTCAGACAGGGTTGTGTTTTGGCCCACACCCTATTTAGTTCCTACATTAATGGGGCAGTAGACCACCTGACACAGTGTAACCATGATGCTCCCAAGTTAGCAGGAGCCCCTGTTCTGATCCTTATGTTTGCAGATGACACTCTACTGATTTCAAGGACTCCACTGGGTCTCCAAAACGAATTTGACGCTTTTGACGCGTTCTGTGAGAAGAGGGGCCTTGAAATTAATACAGATAAAACAAAGTTTATGGCTCTAAATCCACATAAGATATTCAGGGGGAAATTGACAATTGGTGGCCAATCAATAGAACAGGTTAGCCAATTTGATTACCTGGGGATTAGACTATCAGATGACCACCAGTGGTCAGCACAAATTGGTAAGAGTGTCACTGCCCTCCAACAACGGTCAGTGGTGATCGGAAGGAAAATTAAAAACTCTGTTAGGGCAAATCTCGCCAGCTATCACCGTTTATAAGGCTGCAGCAGTGACCGCTGCAGCTTATGGTGCTGAGCTCTGGGACCACTGTAATTTTAAGAAATTGACTGTGGTGGAAAACAAGATCATACGTTTCTTGTTGCACTTACCAACAAGTACCCCACTTATTCCTCTTCGATTCGAACTAGCGCTCTATTAGATTCATAAAGAAATTGCTTTGAGACCTTTCATATACTGGGTGCACCTCTGGTCTTCTGAGCATTTGGTTCCTTACCAAACAGCTGTAACAGAGTTAATAGCCTATGATGGTGCGGAATCAATCACTTGGTTTAAATACATTAGAGATATGTGCCATGCTATTAAAATGGGAGAGGTGTGGAGTGCCCCTCATTGCTTAACAAAGGAGGTAATGTCATGTATAAAAGTACGTTATTGGGAGATGGTTCTGATGCAGATATGGTCTAGTCAGGCACAAGGGACCAGGACAACCCAATTTCTAAACCACAAATGCTCTCCAAAATTTGAAACCTATATGGACATTGTACAACCGGCTTATATTAAAAGCCTTTTTATCAAATTTAGACTGGGGACCTTGCCAGTGATGTCCTTTACCAGGGGGTGGAACAAGGCTGACTGTTGTCCTGGTTTCTGTCATTTTTGTCCGACGCAGCATGAGACCATGGCCCATTTTATCTTTTTCTGTCCAAGATACTCAATTCCCAGGGGAAAGTGCATTATTCTCTTATGTAGATTTTTTGGTATAAGGAACCATAGAGAATCTCTCTGTAAACTGACAAGTGACACAAGTGACAAGATAGTGTTTTTAGTAGAAAGGTATCTTCAATGTGCCTGGGCAGTACGATCCAGAGAGAGTTTACATCTGATTGGTTTGTAACTTTGCCAAGATGTCTGGTTGGACTATTGATTTATTAAGTTTATTAAGATAGCACAGACCAATAGGCTATTCATTGTGTGACAATATAGACTGAACCCAATTAGTTGCATGTTTTTAAGACTTAATGAATATACGTTTTTAGTGTTTTGTAAATGTTTTTAGGGTTGGACAGCTATCATCTGTGTGTCATTTTAGGCTGGTCTTATTCAAGTTTTAATTCTTTTAAATTAATGATTATATGTATTTACAACTTTTCTTCTAAATTGCTTTTATGGCTCTCAGCCAAAATAAAGATATTATTATGACTCCGTTACTCCCCAGGAGATTCCTTTGGTTCTTCTGGTGCAGACTGAAGACAGGCAGTCCTCAGAGGATGCACACCCTGGAAACTGTTGCAGTTGCTGGCAGGAGCTGAAGATACAATGTTGCAGAAGTTATCTTAGCTTCTTTGTTGCGGTTTTGTAGAGTTCCTGGAGCAGTCAGCACTTGATCCGTCAGTAGAAGATGAAGTAAAGGATGCAGAGGATTCCTGCTGGAGTCTTGCAATCCGAATCTGAAGAAACACCCAGAGGAGAGACCCTAAAGAGCCCTGACAGGGGGATTGGTCACCTAACCAGGTAAGCACCTATCACGAGGGGTCTCTGACGTCACCTGCTGGCACTAGCCACTCTGATGCTCCCAGGGTGCCCCACCAACTTGGAATCCAAGATGGCAAAACCCAGGGACAGTCTAGTGGAGCTCTGGGCACCACCCCTGCAGTGCTGACAGACAGGGGAGTGGTCACCCCTTTTCCTTTGTCCAGATTCGTGTCAGAGCAGGGGCTGGGAGTCCCAGAACTGGTGTATACTGGATTATGCAAGGACGGAATTTCCTGAGATTGAGCTGCTCAAGCCCCGGGAGGGCAGAAGCCTGTCTGTGAGGTGGAAGCAGCTGGGTCTGCGGTGAAAACTTCAGAAGGATGGTATGGCAGTACTGGAGGTCCACTGCAGAGCCCCCAGAGTGCATGGAATTGTGCAGCCAATACTGGAATCAGTACTGGGGTACAATTCACAGTTGTTAGACACCTTACATGGCCGTATTCAGAGTTACCATTGTGAAGCTTTACATAGGTATTGACCTATGTCCAGTGCACACTTAAAATGTCCGGGGAAATGGGCCTGGGTGATGTGTGGGTACCTCTGCTAGTGCAGGGGTGCCCTAACACACAGGTACTTTGAACCCAGCCTTCAGGGTCTGAAGGCATGACATATAGGTGAATTATAATTTACCTGATGCAGTGAAAATGGCTGTGAAAAGGTGCATGCACTATTTCACACAGGCTTCATTGGCAGTCCTGTAGAAGACTTTGCATGGGCTCCTGATGGATGGCAAAAGAAATGCTGCAGCCCATAAGGATCCCCTGGGACCCCAATGACCTGGGTACCTAGGCACCATATACTAGGGTCTTAAAATGGGGGACCAGTATGCCAATTTGGAGTGAAATACTGGGTTACCATTATGTAAGGACAAATTTGGAACCAGAGAGAGCATAAGCACTGGGGTACTGGTTGGCAGGGTCCCAGTGACACAGTAAACCATACTGACGAAAACAGTGAAACATACTGACAAGTTGGCCACAAACCATAAGCACTGGGGTCCTGGCTTGCTGGATCCCAGTGACACAGTCAAAATACACTGACAAACAGGCCCAAAAATGGGGGTAAGCATGCTATAAAAAATCTACTTTCTCACAGTACGAGATAAAAACATTTTTTTTATAATAAAATAATTGATGTTCTTAGAAAAGGTCCTCACGTAAGAATATGTATGTTTCTGTGAATGTTTGAGACACAGCGTACCACTTTTACTGGCAATCCTATCTGACTGCAGCCTTGAGGAAAGCACAAAATGCAATGCTAAGAATGTGCTGCTTTCCTAAGTGAAGGAACAAATAGAGAAAATAAAACAACACAGCAAATGTTGCTAATGGTAGAAAAATAAAGCAATGCTGAATAAAATGTAACTCGCTAAAGTGCACAAAGGCAGACCTAGTTTGCTAACATAAAGGCCCATATTTATATATTTATTTTATATTTTATATTTGTTTATATTACAATTGTATTTTGTAAGTTTGCACTGCTTTTGTGTCAAAAAGCAGTGCAAATGTGGCACTAAAAAAGTATAAATATGGGCCAAAGTGTCTAAAACCTGGCTAAAACTCCCTCTCCTTCCAGATCAAAGCTTGTTAAAAGCTTCAAATAAAATAAAAACCTAATAACATCTACTTATAATAGCATTTAAGTAGGAATTTCAATAGTGACAAGTTAAAAGACACTTGAGCATGGGGTAAAAAAGGACAATTTAAAACTTCAGTAGTGGCGCCAATGAAACCAAATTCAAAAGTCAGTATCATTTTTAAAATCACCAATTACGCCTGGGACAATTGAAGCCTGGAAATGTTCCTCTTCGGCAGGTGGTAAAATATCCAAATCGTTGCCAGGGAAAACCATAGAGCACTCGTGTTCCAAAGCCTGAGCTCCAGCTGAGGCAGCAGCATTCTGTGCTGTGCCCAATGTTGAGTTAATAGTTGCATTATCCACAAAGGACAACTCATAGACAGCTTCCCGTAGTAAACGCACCCTCAACACGCATGTCTGGTAATGAGCCCTCAGCGAGATCATCAACAGATCAGCGTACAATGAAGTACCACGAGGAAAGACAGACTTTCCGTGCACATTCAAATAGGCCGCAAAGGCACCAAAACACAGGCTGCACACAACCCAAAACCGGTCAGAATGACAGAGACCCATCACACTCCAGTTCTTCCAGGAGTGGTGCTCCGAAATACTGCATCTTAGCCATTATTTGTTGTTGTTGTGTTAAATTATGTGTTGAAAGTGTTTCCCTTGCGCTAATGTGTTGCCAGGGAATGCGACCTGCTTTCAGTGTTTGTACTCTCCTTACCTACCTGCATAATGGACCTTAGCTGACTCTATCCATGGTGTAAAGATAACACATCACTCTGTACTCTGTCTATTTCAAAAGCTACTTTCAGAAATTACAATGTTGTTTAAAGTGTATATCCAGACAAACAAGGTGTTAGTATCATGTTCTATTCTGGACCCATTCATCGAGCTTACCTTCAGGTGCATTTATATACTTTTGCCATTTATAAAATGTTTAAGGCCCGGAATACTGGTTGCATTTTAATCCTTAATTTTAGCCAAGCCTAAACAACTAGTTTGTTGTAGTTTCATTTAAAAACATAATTTAAACAGGTATCAGGCATGCTCTAAATGAAGCTTCCTTTCCCATTACTTGTCAATTTTTAGTTTCCCACACACTTTTCAAGTCTATCTACTTCAACCAATATTCATAGCCTTCTATAGGTTACTGGGAAACAAAGGAATCATAATAAATCAATTTTGTATCGATCAATAAAGCATGTTGACTTTCCATTACTGACAATTAAAAATAATACGACTCGATGCATTTTTAACAGGGTGCCCAGAGAAATATGCAAACTTTTCAGTGTACGTTTTGGAACTTCCCAATATGTATAATTAAAAATAGTCTTTGGGGTACTTGCTCTGTGAATAAAATGATGTCCATAATAATTATAACAGAACATATCTCCATAATTTTCTTTGGATTGACACACATCCTCACTTTCAAATACAGTCAAATATTGCAAATCAAACATCATTGAATCAACTGTTTTTGCATCCCAATCATCAGAAACTATTCCAGATCTTACAACATCTCTGAACATCGTTCATGGAAAGTTTAACTACATAAGGAATTTGAATGACCTCCATTGGGTCGTATATATCAAATTATAATTTATCCCAAACAATCCCATTAGGAATTGGTATCGCGGAAATGTTCGCTGCGGACTTTCTGAGATGAAAAATTTGGTTTTAGGACGTCAGTCACCAGTTCAACTGTAGAGCGTTCAGGAAGGACAATCCCAATCCAAAGCAAAAAGGCAAGTACTGTTAATAAGATCCATAGATAGTTCCATGGAAGAGTAAAATAGTTTTTGAGCCAAATTATCAGCTTACATGCTCTTGACAGTTCTGTTGCAATAGAGACAGATGAGTCGGTGAAAGGGTTATTGATGTCAGCAAAATATCCAGAAGCAGCTTGTGCAAAAAATAGAGCTGTATTTAGAAGAGGAAAGCTAGCAGAAGTCTCCCTCTGTGGTTTATAGTAAACTATACCATCTGTTTGTGTAGAATTTGAGAAGAATCACTCAATGTTGTTGATGTTTCTTGTCACAGACGAAGTGAGTGAAACTAATGAAAGATCATTTTCTACTCTCCCCAAGCTCGGAAAGGTCTCAGTGTTGTTGCTTAAAACCTATAGAGGAACATCCTAGTCTGTAGTGAGAGGGATTCGGTTACTAGCCAGTAGTCCCCTGGGTCTGCTGTGCAGGATTGGCCTTATGGTGTGGTTTGAAATTGTCTATGGAGACAAAAACGATTTTCTTAATCACCAGGCAGTGGTGGTAAAATGAAAGTTCTGGTACCATGTATTCCTAGGAATGGAACCAGTGCACAATAGGAAGGACCAAACTCCTTCTTCACAGCAATCTTTTCACGCACTTGATCCCAAACTTTTGGAATCCAGCCAGTAGATGTTATTGGTACATCCCTTATTCACAAGGAGGTGGCACTGGCAGATGCGTTGTCGTCACAGAATTGTTGCAAGTCCACATTCATTTATGTCAAAAGGCTGGTAGTGGTAATTCCAAATATGCAGAAGCTCTGTATTGTGCATGTATGTTAGCATGTGTGTAGTGATGAAATGTATTTGTGTTTCCATCAACTGCTGGAAAAGTGACCCATGAATAAAATATGTCTGTTCTGTGGGCTGGATGAGCCTCAACAACAAATGTTACTGGACCCCCCTGGCCGGTGAGACCATTTGCCAATAAATGTGCAGTAAGGGGTGGTTGCACGTTTACCGCGATCGCTACTCGTTGAGAGTTCACCATGGTGGTAAGGACCCTAAGTTGGGATTAATCCTTTTAAAGTTTAAGCTTGAACAACTTACAGCCTTAGTTAGGTACTACCTACTTAGCTGAGGAGGAAATCCTCAATACCACGGACGCCTCCATATATGCTATTGAGGTGTCTTTAGCCTTTAGTGAGACAGAGATACTTAGGTGTGTGAAAAAGGAGGAGGTATTGCTTTGATGGAGACTGAACTATACAAGCAAAATATGCCTTACATGCTAAATGTCCTGGAATATTACTGCATAGTGAGAGGGGACAGAGAAAGAAGGACTAGAGTGAGAATTCAAAATATCAGCCAAAAAGCATTGGCATATATTTTCCCATTGGAGAATTGGATAATATGTAACCAGGAATATAAGTTTTTGAATTCCATCAATACAAGACTACTGTTATATATGTGTTGCCCAAGACCCACAAGCATGAGTCGAACCCCCCTTTACTTCCCATTGTGTCCACAATTGGATCTATCACAGACCCTCTATCGAAATACGCGGAGGTGTTTTTGAAGCCACTGGTTATGACGTTACCAGCGTGTATAAATGACATGGGACATGTGATATCCAAATTGGAGGGTAAGCAATTTAACCTTCTATCGCAGATTCTTGTTACTATGGATATAGAAGCGTTATATACAACTATACCTCAGAGACAGGCACTGGAAGCTGTTAAAGAGACCCTCAGGACTACAGTAATGAATAACCAGCAGGGATTTGTGTAACAATGTTTAGAGATCATTTTGTAGGAAAACTTCTTTGAGGTTGATGGTGTCATGTATCAACAAAAGAAAGGGGTCAGTATGGGAGATGTTTGCATGCTGAGTGTGTCTAACCTCTATATGGGCTTGTTTGAGAAGAGACATATTTATTTTGAAATGGCAGAACATCCAACAATAGTCCAGATATATGATGACATATTTTGTATCTGGAAAGGAGAAGAAGAACTACTGGGGGAATTTTGGATCACTGTATGTGACCCCAATTTGAGGTTTACCGCCAATAAGAGTAGAGAGAGGGTAGAGTTCTTGAAGATAAGGATACAACATCAGGATCAGAGGATTGAGGTATCACTATATACAAAACCGACGGCAAGGAATGCCATTCTCAATTTTAATAGTTTCCATCGTAGATGCCAAAAACAGGGTATCCCCTCTTCATAGAGATTTCAATAAGAATGCAGAAATCTTACAACAGAAGCTACTGATTAGAGGGTACTCGAAGCACCTTAGAAGGTATCCCTACAAACAAGCTAAATATTATAACAGAGATAGTATGTTTGAAGACAGGGGAAGGGAAAAGGAAAAGAAATTGGTTTGTGTGGTTCAGTAGTCAAATCTAAACAATAAAACCAGACAGATAATACAAGCTCATTGGCATAGGCTAAATATAGACAATGATATTACTCAGTTGCAAAAAACTATGTTTGCCTTTAAGTGGAATCGCAATTTATGGAGTCTTCTAGTGAAGTCCGTTCTACCTAAAAGCAATGATTTCAGTCAAAAATCGATTAGTGGACAGAATCCTGTCTGAGGCAACAGTAGGTGGGGGTCAATTTAGGCCTGTCATGGAGCAATAGTATTACGGGGGTCATTACAACCCTGGCGGACGGGGTTAAAGCGGCGGTAAGTCCGCAAACAGGCCGGCGGAAAAAAAGGGTATTATGACCGTGGCGGAAACTGCCAACAAAGACAGCCACTTTAACACTGCGACCGCCACGGCAGTACAGACAAGCAGCGCAGCGGTCACCGCCAACAGACAGGCGGGAGACAAAGTATCGCCCACAGTATTACAACAGGCCAATCCGCCACCTTTTCCGGGGCAGATTCACCGTGGATAAAAACACGGCGGAAACAGCCATTTCAAAGGGAAAACACTCACCTTAACACACTCCATGAGGATGGAGGGCACCATGGAGCCGGAACTCCAAATACTCCCTGCGATAGTTTTCCTGCTCCTCTACAAACATCAGCAACGCCGCCGCCAAAGACAACGGTGAGTATTGCACCTATGACATAGGGGAGGAGGGAGGCAAAAGTCAGGGACACACACACGCAACACCCCCACCCCCACCCCGACCCTCGCACACTACAACACACACACCAATGCATTTCCAAACATTACAGTAACAACCCCCAAACCCCCCAGAAGAATGCAAAGACAAAAGGAAATGAGTGCAACCATTATAATATATCAAAATACAGTAACCAAATATATACAGATAGATATCCTCATTCAAATATTTATACATCACGATTAGTAGTGCAGGTATGCACCATTCAATGTCCGTGGACCACTGGGCCCAAAATGCATGGGCGAGGCCCACACACAATACCTGTCCAGAAACGGAGAGAACACTGCTGGGGCATCAGATCGAAATACAACAGGCACCTGAGGGGGGAATAGAAGGGGGGCACCTCAGCCGGATGACAGCACCACGCCAGATCCTCGACGGGGCTCCATGCCCATTGATATATCCTGGGGAGTGCAAAGCCACAGTCTCGCAAGTCTTGTCAGTTGGTGGTTTGCCCACTGCTTTATCCTGGGGAGTGCAAAGCCACAGTCTCACAAGTCATTTCAGTTAGTGGTTTGCCCACTGCACCATCCTGGGGAGTGCAAAGCCACAGTCTCACAAGTCTCTTCAGTGGGTGGGTTGCCCACTGCTTTATCCTGGGGAGTGCAAAGCCACAGTCTCACAAGTCTTTTCAGTGGGTGGTTTGCCCACTGCTTTATCCTGGGGAGTGCAAAGTCACAGTCTCACAAGTCTTTTCAGTGGGTGGTTTGCCCACTGCTTTATCCTGGGGAGTGCAAAGCCACAGTCTCACAAGTCATTTCAGTGGGTGGTTTGCCCACTGTACCATCCTGGGGAGTGCAAAGCCACAGTCTCACAAGTCTCTTCAGTGGGTGGTTTGCCCACTGCTTTATCCTGGGGAGTGCAAAGCCACAGTCTCACAAGTCTTTTCAGTGGGTGGTGTGCCCACTGTACCATCCTGGGGAGTGCAAAGCAACAGTCTCACAAGTCTTTTCAGTGGGTGGTTTGCCCACTGTACCATCCTGGGGAGTGCAAAGCCACAGTCTCACAAGTGGATAACAGTCTCCACTGGTTCTGGAGGGGGACTGGTGCCCAGAGTGCTTCATCCTGTTAAGGACTGAGGTAGTGGATGCTGTTCTCCACAGGTTCTGGAGGGGGACTGGTGCCCAGAGTGATTCATCCTGTTAAGGACTGAGGCAGTGGATGCTGTTCTCCACAGGTTCTGGAGGGGGAATGGTGCCCAAAGTGCTTCATCCTGTTAAGGACTGAGGTAGTGGATGCTGTTCTCCACAGGTTCTGGAGGGAAGGGGCGTCACAGACACACTGGGAGAGGACACAGGGGACGTGTAAATGGTAGTGGGGGTGGTGAGTGCAGGTGAGCGGGGTGTGGTGGTGGGTGTTCTGGTGCGAGTCCTAGTGGCTGTAGTGGTAGTGCATGCAGGTGAGAGTGTAGACGACACTGGGAGGGAGGAGGGAGACGACGACGAGGGGGACACAGTGGAGGCAGTGGATGTTGCTGTGTCTGTGTGCGGGTGATACTTGTGTGAGTGCCTGTGGGATGTGTGGTGCCTATGTTTGCCTGAGCTTCCCTTGTGTGTTGAGGTGTGTGCATGCTGGTCTGATGGTGTGCTTGGGATAGGCTGAGGTACAGGGGATTAGGTCTGGGTGGAGGAAGTTGGAGGGGGGAGGCTAGACACAGGGACAATGGCTGCCAGCAGTGCTGAGGCCAGAGATTGCAGGGTCCGATGATAGGCAGCCTGACCAGAATGAATGCCCTCCAGGAATGCATTAGTGTGTTGCAACTCCCTTTCTACACCCTGGATGGCATTCACAAAGGTAGACTGCACAACAGTGAGTGACCTGAGGAGGTCAATGGCCTCCTCACTGAGGGCAGCAAAGGTGACAGGGGCAGGGGCTGAGGTGCCTGGGGTGAAGGTGATGCCCCCCCTCCTGGGTGAGCGGCACGGGGCGAAGGCTGAGGGGCTGCTGGGAGGGCGGTGCTGGTGGGGGGGGGGTGGCGGCTGTACCTGTAGAAGTGGGGGGCACAGATGTTGCCGCCACCACAAGGGAGCTCCCATCGGAGGACGAGTCCGTGTCGCTGGTTGCTGATCTGGTGACCGGCGTGAAGCTCCCCTCGCCTTCTGTTCCACTGGTGTATTCAGAGTCCGTGGTGTGGCCCTCCATGGCCATGTGGGATGCAGCCCCTTGGTGCTCCGGTGTCACTGTACCTCCGCCTGATGATGCTGATGCACAAAAGAAAAGGGAGAGCACAAAAAGGGGGGGGGGGGGCGACAGAGGAAAGACAGGTTGAGTGCATGGCTTACCGCTACCGTTGGCGGACAATACAGACACAGCAGCCCCCTGCACTATGCCGCGCTGTTGGGCTCTACACATGCAGTTCCTGGGATATGTCCTACATGGCTATCGTGGACATCAGCACACATAGATGACACAGGGAAATGTATACCTGTACTTGGCACTCTGTAGAGGTGGGGTGGAGTGCCACATGGCCTGCATTACGGAGGGGCCTAGCCTACGGAACTCGCCCTGACCTAGGGAAACCCACAGCCCTCCTCCCCCACCCAGACCCCTCCACTGCACACAAACTCAGCAGAATGAGAGTGTACTCACCCCCTTGTGTCTGCTGTGATGCCCTCAAGCACCCATCCAACTCAGGGTAGGCCACCACCAGTATCCCGAACATCAGGGGGGTCATGGTGCGACGGGCACCCCTCCCACGTTGGGAGGCCATCCCCAGCTGTGCCTCCGCCGTCTTCTTGCTCCAGTGGCGAATGTCCTCCCATCTTTTACGGCAGTGGGTGCTCCGTCTCTGGTGGACCCACAGGGTCCGGACGTCCTTGGCGATGGCACGCCAAATATCCTTCTTCTGGTGGGCGCTAACCTAAATGACATGTACAGGGGAAGAAGAGATGTCATTAGCAACTGCACCGTCGAAGTGAGTGGCCAACATCCCTACCCTTGCCATCTGGCACATGCATTCACAGTCCTTCGTGCTCGCAGAACTCTGCCCCCTTCCTTCTTACATCCAGCCCTCTCCATCCAGCCATAGCCCATACAACTTGCACCCTATGTACTCACCTGTTGGTCTGGAGGACCGTAGAGTAGCGTGTACTGGGGGAGGACCCCATCCACGAGCTTCTCCAACTCCTGTGCAGTGAAGGCAGGAGCCCTTTCCCCAGACGCACGTGCCATTGTCATTTCCAGACCGAGGTCACAGCAGCACTTGCAGTATAGGTCCTCTCCTGTCGAAGATCATGTATCGAGTGATTGAACAGATAGAAAATGGCGGTCACGTCCACAGCAGTGACATCCGCGGCGGTGCGTATCATCACCGCCGGCGCACTTCGTCATTGGCTCCTGGGACCCATAGGGCCCAATGTTAACAAATGCTGCATTGCGCAGAGGTCTTCGACCGCCTACCGCGACGGTGTACAACGCCAGCGCAGTTACCTCACATCCCATTGTCCCAGTTTAGAGGTCAGGCGGCTGCCATTTCAGGGGCCCACATGGCTTCATTCTCAACAGCGTCACACATACCTAAGCCTGGACTCAACACACATACAGACAACTTTTGGGATTTTGTTTCGTGTTCTGTGTAGCTGTGGGTACATACCTCTGAGTTGCTTGACTCTGTGGTCGCTGTTTTCCTTCCTAGGCACCGTCAGCTGGGACATGTGAGGAGATGGTGGAATCCTCCGGTGTACCGACCGCTGGTGGACCTGTTGACAATGGAGGAGCGACATTTAATCATCACCTACAGGTTTGACCGTGCCACAATCCAGGAACTGTGTACCTAGTTGGAGCCAGACCTTATGTCACCAATCCGCCATCCAACAGGAATCCCCCCTCAAGTGCAGGTGCTGTCAGTGCTCCATTTCCTTGCAAGTGGGTCTTTTCAAACAACTGTGGCCATGGCATCAGGGATGTCCCAGCCTATGTTTTCAAACGTGTTGTCCAGAGTGTTGTCTGCCCTGCTGAAACACATGAGGAGCTACATCGTTTTCCCTCAAGTGGAGGATTTGGCTACAGTTAAAGGTGACTTCTATGCCCTTGGACATATCACTAACATCATAGGTGCCATTGATGGGACCCATGTAGCTCTGGTCCCCCCCCACAGGAGTGAACAGGTGTATAGGAACCGGAAGAGTTATCATTCGATGAATGTACAGATGGTATGTTTGGCAGACCAGTACATCTCCCAGGTAAATGCTATGTTCCCTGGCTCAGTGCATGACGCCTACATCCTGCGGAATAGCAGCATCCCTTATGTGATGGGTCAACTCCAGAGGCACCGGGTGTGGCTATTAGGGGACCCCAACCTATCATGGCTATTGACCCCAGTGAGGAATCCCAGGACCAGGAAAGAGGAACGCTACAATGAGGCCCATGGGCGGACTAGGAGGGTGATCGAACGCACCTTCGGCCTCCTGAAGGCCAGGTTCAGGTGCCTCCATATGACAGGTGGTTCCCTATTCTACTCACCAAGGAAGGTGTGCCAGATCATCATCGCCTGCTCTATGCTTCACAATCTTGCTTTGCGACGCTAGGTGCCTTTTCTGCAGGAGGATGGTCCAGATGACGGTGTTGTGGCAGCTGTGGAGCCTGTGGACAGTGATGAGGAGAAAGCAGAGGAAGAAGACATTGACAACAGGGTCTCAGTCATACAGCAATATTTCCAGTGACACACAGGTGTGAACACTTTCTTGACTACTACATTTACTTTCACACTTCTACCTTTATCCTGTCTGTCAATTTCAAGCAGTATTTGGTAACTGAGTTGTACATTTTCATTACGGTTTCACAGGTGTGGTGACCAACGTGTGTCATCTGCTTGCTTCCTTCATGGACTTGTGATGTGTGACATAGGTATGTTGACATTACATTTTCTAACGGATTTTGTCATTGTCATAGCTAATACACATTTTCTAAATCACAGACTGACTCCTGAGATTTTTGTGCTTCAAGGGTGTTTATTGAAGTGCTATTTATTGGAGGGGTGGTAAAATGGTAATGGGTGATGGTGTAGGAATGTCCATGGCAGAGTCCATTCTATTAGTCTCACAGGTGCATTGCCCATATGGGCAAAGGAAGTGGAGCTGGGGCAGTTCCAATATGGACAAGGTTACAAAGTGGGACAGTGGGATGACAATCAGGGTGGTCTTATTTCTTGGCGGGGGTCTTGCCATCATGCTCTGTCCTGTTCCTGGATCTCAGGGACCGCTTGCGTGTGGTTCTCCGTCTGCAGGGGGTGGGGTGCTGGTGTGGTGGTCCTGTGGCGGGGCGTCCTGTCCACTAGTGCTGGCAGAGGTGGTGGGCAGTTCATCGTCCATGCTAGTGTCAGGGGCCCCTTGGAGTGCCACGGTGTCCCTCACGGTGTTCTGTATGTCCTTCAGCACCCCTACGATGGTGCCCAGGGCGGAGCTGATGGTTCTGAGTTCCTCCCTGAAGCCCAAATACTGTTCCTCCTGCAGGGGCAGGGTCTCCTGAAACTTGGCCAGGACCGTAGCCATCGTCTCCTGGGAGTGGTGGTATGCTCCCATGATGGAGGAGAGGGCCTCGTGGAGAGTGGGTTCCCTTGGCCTGTCGCACGGCAGCCCTCCCAGTTCCCCTGTGTTCCTGGGTCTCTGTCCCCTGGACCGTGTGCCCACTACCACTGCCCCCAGGTCCCTGTTGTTGTTGGGGTGGTGGGTTATCCTGGGTTCCCTGTAGTGGTGGATACACAGCTGATTGACGTGTCCTGGGTATGGAGGTATGGGCCCGCTGGGTAGGTGCTGTACTGGTGTTTCCAGAGGGTGGAAGGTCAGTGTTGGGCTGTGCCTGTGCGAGGGGAACCAACTGTCCCGAGGCCCACGATGGTCCGGGCTGGTCATCTGGATCCAGTTGGCCAGACCTGCTGTCATCACTGTGGGCCTCTTCTGTGGGTGGGGTGGAGATGTCTGGACCCTCCTGTCTGGTGACGTTAGGTAGTGGTCCTGCAGAGGTGTAATAGCATTATTATTGCATCTGTGTGTGTCATGGTGTGCAATGGGTGGGTGAGCGTGTACCCCAGTGCTAGCATTCCTGTGTGGGGCCTTGTGTGATGATGGTTAGGGGGTGTTATCGGTATGTGCAGTGGGCATGCTTTAGTGATGGGTGTCCATGTTTTCTTGTGTCATGCAGGGCTTGGTGTTGGGATGGGTGGTTTGTGTTATTAATATATTAGTGAGGAGTTGGAGTGATAGGGGAGGGGGTGGGGGTGTGTGATAGCATGCAGGTAGGGTGGGGGATATGATAGTTTAGATTTGACTTACCAGTGTCCATTCCTCCACTGACTCCACCGAGGCCCTCTGGATGCATAATGGTCAAGACCTGCTCCTCCCATGTTGTTAGTTGTGGGGGAGGAGGTGGGGGTCCGCCGCCAGTCCGCTGTACTGCGATGTTGTGCCTGGAGACCACGGAACACACCTTCCCACGTAGGTCGTTCCATCTCTTCCTGATGTCCTCCCGATTTCTTGGGTGCTGTTCCACTGCATTGACCCTGTCGACTATTCTTCGCCATAGCTCCATTTTCCCTTGCTATGGAGGTGTGCTGCATCTGTGATCCAAATAGCTGTGGCTCTACCCGTACGATTTCCTCCACCATGAGCCTGAGCTCCTCCTCGGAGAACCTGGGGTGTCTTTGACGTACCATGGGGTGGTGTAGGTGATGTGTGGGATGGTGTATGTGGAGATGAGTGTGGTGATGTGTAGTGGTGAGTGGTGTTTTGTGCGTGGATGTTGTTTGGGTGATGGTGTTGTGTGCCTCTGTGTGGTGGGGTTGTCTATGCTGTGCTCTCTCTGTCGCCTTCATCTATACTTTTTGGTCATAGGGGTTTGTGGGTGATGTGGGTGTGTGTTTTATATTGTATTGGGTGTGTGAGAGTGGTGTTTGTATGTGTATCAGGTGTGTGTATTTTGAATTATCCAATGTGGCGGTGTTTTGGAGATGTGTGTGTATTTTGAGCGTGGCGGTGTGTACCGCCAATGGAATACCGCGGGTGAAAGACCGCCGCTTGGATTTGTGGGTCGTAATAGCATGGGTGTGTTTCTGTTGGTGTGACGGTGGAGGTTTTGTTTTCGCCAGTTTATCACTGACCTTTGTTGTGGCGGACTTGTGTGGGTGTCTGAATTTCGGCGGATTCCGTGATGTGGGTCATAATAGCTGTGGTGGAATTCCGCGGCCGCGGCGGTGTATTGGCGGTCTTCTGCAAAGCGGTAAGCGGCTTTTACCGCCAATGTTGTAATGACCCACTAAGTGTGCTACAGTGGAGAAAAAGAAGATTCAAGTTGTCTTCTATGATTAATTGTAGAGCAACGTATATAGTGTATGTGTTCTGTTGATCATATGGTTTGGGCTATGTTGGAGAAACTGGTCAGGAACTGAGTGCAAGTCGGCAATTCATAAGAACAGAGTTGGAGCACCACTGGTGAAACATTAGAGACTCATGAAACCTACAGAACATGAAGTGACCTGGGCCATATTGGATAAGGTCAAAACAGTTAAAGGGCAGGATGAGAGCAGAATCAGGAAAAAAGAGAAGTATTCTGGATGTTTACCATAAATACATGGTGACATGGGCTTAATGAAAGTGTTCTGTGAGAGAATGCGATTCTATGAGTTGGGCTGTAGGTTTGATTTTTTTGTCGTTTAGTCTGCTTCTTTGGTATTTTTTAAGCCCCATTAGTCAGTGGACTATTTTATATCTTATAGCAAGTCTTACTTGGAGTCTGGGCTATGCATAATTGAGGCTTAGGCTCCCCCACCCCCACCTCCTGTCCTTTTTCTTCTTTCTTTTTACTTATTGGTGCTACCTTTTCTGATGATACTTCCTATCCTTTTAGGCACTCTGGGTACATGGGTTGTCTACAGATTGGACCAGGATTGACTGTTTTGGTGTTTGTCCCGGTCCATAGGTTACAAGTTTCTTGGCTTGGGGCACATGAATATTCATGTGTGAATATTTGGGACAATCTTATAAGAACTGGGCAGGTTTGAATGGCTCCTGGCTCCCCCAGGTTACCTGGGCTACTATCCTTGTTCACTATTAGGACCTAGTAAGATGGCATCCACAATGCGGAAATATCCACTGAAGACATGTTGGTTCTGGTAAATTCCTTAAGCATGTTAAGCATCTGTGGACAGAGTTGCCTAGAATGTTGTATTCTTCAGCCCATCAGTCAATCAATCAGTGTTTATAAAGCACAGCTACTCACCCGTTAGGGTCTCAAGGCGCTGGGGGGGAGTGTAGCGTGTCCTGGAGGTGGATTAAATAAGCCATGCCTTCAGTTCCTTCGTGAAGCTGAGGAGGGAGGTGGTTTGTCTGATGTGGATGGGTAGGGCATTCCGGGCGGTGGCTGCCAGGTAGGAGAAGGAGCATCCTCCGGTTCTGGTTTTCCTGATGCGGGGTACTTCTGTGAGAGAGGGCTGGGCTGAGAGAAGGGCCCTATGGGGTACATGGAAGTTGAGTCGCTGGTTAAGGTAGGCTGGTCCGCTGTTGTGGGGGGCTTTGTGTGCATAGGTGAGGATCCTGAAAGTGATTCTTTTCTCTATGGGGAGCCAGTGCAGTGTATGTATGTATTGCAAGATGTGGCAGTGTCGGGGTAGGTCGAGGATCAGTCTGTTGGCGGCGTTTTGGATGTTTTGCAATTTGCGGGTGAGTTTTTTGTTGATTCCAGCAGAGAGTGCATTGCCCTTGTCCAGTCTGCTGGTGATGAGGGCATGTGTGACGGTCTTTCAATGTTCGAGGGGAATCCATTTGAAGGTCTTGCGTAATAGGCAGAGGGTGCGGAAGCAGGTGGAGGTGACTGAGTTGATCTGATGGTTCATGCTGAGGTCAGGGTCTAGGATGATTCTGAGGTTGTGGGTTTGGCTTGCCGGGGCGGGCGGGTTTCCGAGGGTGGGTGGCCACCAGGAGTCATTCCATGCGTTGGGTTGAGGGCCCAGGATGGATTCTTCAGTCTTGTTTGTGTTGAGTTGAAGACAGCTGTCCAGTTGTTGACTGCTTTCATGCCTTTGTGGAAGTTGTGTTTGGCCTTGTTTGGTTCTTTGGAGAGGGAGAGGATGAGTTGGGTGTCGTCAGCATAAGAGATGATGTTTATTCCAAAGCTTCTGACGATGGTGGCTAGTGGGGCCATATAGAGGTTGAACAGCATGTGGCTAAGGGAGGATCCTTGGGGCACTCCGCAGGTGGTGGCTGTGGGTTCTGCGAGTAAAGGGGCGTTTCTCAACCATTGCATTCTGCCAGAGATGAAGGATTGGATCCAGTCGAGGGCCTTGTCTCTGATGCCAGGTTTGTGAAATCTTCTTAACAGGGTGTGATGGGAGACTGTGTCGAAAGCTCCCGAGAGGTCAAGTAGAATGAGTGCTGCCGTCTCTCCCTTGTCCAGTAGGGAGTGGATGCTGTCTGTTGCTTACAGGAGGGCTGTTCGCTGCTGTGGTTTGACCTGAATCCAGATTGGGAGATGTCTAGGATGCTGTGGTTTTATGAAAACGTGGTGAGTTGGCTGTTGACAGTTTTTTCAATGACTTTCACAGGAAATGGAAGTAGGGAGATGGGCCTGAAGTTTTTGATGTCGGTGGGGTCAGCCAAGGGTTTCTTGAGGAGGGGGTTGATTTTGGCATGTTTCCAGCAATTGGGGAAGGTGGCGGCAGCTAGTGAGCAGTTGATGGTGAGGCGGAGCTTGAGGGCGATTGTGTCTGCAGCTCTGTTGAAGACGTGATGGGGCATGGGTCCGTGGGGGCCCCGGAGCGTTTGGACTTCATTGTTCTCAGGCGTATCTTTGGTGGAGAAGGGTGTCCAAGTAGAGATTGTAGGTTTGTTGGTGTGGGGTTTGGAAGGGGGGGTTCTGCGCTTGGGTTGTCCTTGCTGAAACTGATGTAGATGGTCTTGATTTTGTGGTGGAAGTAGGTGTTGAGTCTGTCGCATAGGTCCTGTGAGAGTGAGATGTTTATTGTTTCACTGTTGTTTTGGGTGAACTCCTTGATGATGCTGAAGAGTTCCTTGCTGTTGTGGGCTTGTGAGGAGATCCTGTCTTGGATAGCATTCTTTCTGGTGTTTCTGATGAGTTGGTGGTGTGTGGTGGGTGCTCTGAAGTTACTTTGGGCTTCTGGGGATTTGGTATTTCTCCAGAGTTTCTTGAGGCAGCGGCAGGTGCGTCTCGATTCCCGGAGTTCGGGGGTGAACCAGCTGGCTCTCTTTGCGTGGGTGTTGTTCTTTTTGAAGGGGGCTATGGTGTTGGTGCAGTTGGTGATCCAGTTGTGGAAGGTGCGTGCTGTGGTTTTTTTAGGGTCAACGTTGCATGCGATGGTGGGGGAGGCAATTGCGAGGGTGGCGGTGAGCTGATCGTCGGTTGTTCCAGTTTCTATGCAATGCTGAAGTTGGGGGGTGGTGATTGTGGGTGTGTTGAAGGTGAAGTGGATGCATCAGTGATCTGTCCATGGGAGTTCCGTGGTGTGGCTGAAGGCAGTGGAGGTTCCTGTAGTGAAGATGGGATTGAGGGTGTGTGCCTTAGAGTGTGTTGGCTCTGCCACGATCTGTTAGAGTCCTATGTTGTGGAGGTTGTCTAGGAGGGATGCTGTGTTGGGGTCTTGTAGATTCTCAGGGTGGAAGTTGAGGTCTCCCAGCAGGGTGTAGTTGGTGGCTGCGATGGCTTGTGCAGAGATGAAGTCTGTGATAGAGTCAGCGAAAGGTGTGTGAGGTCCGGGGGGGTGGTAGATGATGTTCTCCTGATAGTGGATGTCAGGTTGGTGTGTAGCTTGAAGTGGAGATGTTCCATCAGGTTTGTGGCTTCTTTGGAGTCTTCGGAGTGTGTGTTCAGGTGGAGGTTGGACCTGTGGACAATGGCGAGTCCCCCCCCGAGCGCGGTTGGGTGATCTTTTTGGGCGAGCTTGTATCCCTGGGGGATGGCGATGGCGATGTCTAGGCCTGAGACGTCCGCAGTGCGGCTGACGAGGAGGTCACAGATTTCAGTGGCATGTTTATGGAGGAGCGGACATTGAGGAGGATGCACTTCAGGGGTTTGGGTTCAGAGAGTTGTTGCAGGTGGGTTGTGCTGGGTCCCGGGTCTTGGTGGTGGTGCAGGTTTGACGCAGTGGAAGCAGCTGAAGAGACCGTGTGTGTTGTCTGGAGATGCTTGCTTGGAGTTGTTGTTGTGTCCTGGGTTAAGTGTGATGAGTTCTGCTGCTGTGTAGAGGCGGCAGGTGGCAGGACCAGGGGTCCTGGCACTGGTCACGTTCGGGTTGCGGATGGGGCACAGACAGGCTTGCCTTTGGCATGCCTTAGGCGCGTCTGCAGCGCAGCTGCGCAGGGGCCGCCATTAAGTACGGGGGGAGCCCATCAGGATTTGTAATATCCGGTGTGAGGAAACTTTTTGTTTTGAGCTGTCCCACTATTTATATACTCCCGGATTGTTAGGACTGCTATTTCTGTTTGCATGTAGTACCTTTCTAAGATGGCACCCATTTTGTGGTTTACTTCCTGTATGTTTTGTTGTGGGTTGGAATGCCAAGTCATTTACGGTTACATCGTTATGCATAGCGTATATCTATTGATGGGTTCCTAAAGAACGCGGCATTCATGGAATCGTAGGAACTGGGATACCCATCATGAGGACATTTTTGGTCCGGCGCACCCTGTCCTTCCTTATCCCGATATCAGGTAAAGATAAATATAGGTGTTTGTAAGTAGTGAAGTAGCCTCAACAGGTAGTGCCAGTTTGTATTTTAACAAGGGTAGGTAAGTAGTTCTTCTACTCTGTTTCTTTTACTATCACGTATCAGCAACTTTATTAGACTTTATTTGGATATAAAGTACTACTCGTCATAGAAATGAGTACCTTCTTTACCTAGTTGTTGCTTGGGTGGGATACTTTATTTCTGCAATATACATCGTGCAGACAGTTAGGAGTATGAACTCTTTACAGGTATTAATACCGTGTTTAGTTGTTTGTCTGAGACATGGGGGTATTCCCTTTCCCCTAGTTTCTATCAGTAATGGCCGTGGGCTTTGATCATTATGGACTTTAGTGTAATCGGTGTATGTCTGCATGGTGGGGTTAGCACCTATCTTCCTTTTTTGATTATTCAACCTACAGGGCTATATTTTAAGAGCCTTAACAGTGAGTGGTTGGATGTCAGCTGCTCACCGAGCCCCTACGGGAACCTTGGGATCCATTATAAAGAGAGTTTTAGCACACATCAGAGACATTTATATTGGATGAAATCGGAAGAGACCCTCTAGATTGAGGGTGCATAGTTCCCTGGAAACATGTCTACAGGTATTTGTCGTATTAGGCCCCATGAGAGAGGGCTTACGTTTATATATCGAATTGGGGCCCTGGGTTATGTGCGTGTCTTTTTATTGTGGCCTTTCTAGGGAAATAGCCACTGGCATATGTCTATCCAGACAAGGAGGCTGTTCCATGAAAGGTGTATATATTACCTGTAGAAATTTGAACTGAAATATCGGAACAGAAAGTATTAGATATGAGTTTGGCAAATGATCAATTTCTTTGTGGTGACACATAGGTGCTGTTCTGTTTATTTTTATTTTTTTGTTGAAATGATGGTTGTCACTAAGGAGGTTTGATTTGGTGGTTTCCAAACTGGAGAGATACCAAAATGCGCGATGGTGCTATTGTTCTTTGCTACTATATGATCTGTGTCAAAGTATAATTACTGGACTTTATATCATGAGGAGTAATGATTTATTGTGAAGGATTGTTAACACGATCCAGGTTAGCTATTCAACCAGCAAAAATGACCATAGCATGGGCCAATGGGAATTACAATTCTTTGTATGATTAAATCAACAAATATTCTGTGGAAATATAAAGGGAGTGTTTTGTAGTGAGGGGATAGAATGGCTGATTTTGAGCTCCATTAGTGGAATGGGTATGAATGGGAGGTGAGTCTGATTATGACTGTGAAGTGTGTTAGTTTGGTGTAGGGGGGTGTATTAATTTCTCTAACTTTTTATTCAACTCATTTTCTTGTACTATACGTATACATGATTGTAATTTATGTACGATAAGTATGTTAATCCAAAAAAAAATATATAGAAACAATTGAGTTTATATTTGGGCTCTACATATTTTTATCTACAGTATATAAATATTGTTTGGTCATATTATAATAGGGGGGACTTATGGTTTATGGATTGCTTTGAATATATTATCTCAACTATTGCCCAATGCCCTAATGTATTCTCAGTTATGGACATAGTAGAAGAAGAGAGTCAATAAAGGATGCAGGGAAGACATTCATGCTTTCTAATAGTACTGAAAACCTTATATTCCTTGCTGGTCATGAATGGGCAGCAGGTCCGCACAGATAGAAATTTGAAGAGTGTACCAGGCAAGCCGGTACCAGGATCAACTCATTTATTTTTGCATTTATTAAGCCACTTTTGAGAATGTTTCATCAAGATGCATACATATGCTGGTTCCTCTTTAGGTCTGGCGCTAGCCAATACATTTACATTTTACTAAAATGTTATGTTTAATATACTTGCATAAAAGGGCTTTCAGCCTCCTCTCCTCCTTTGGTCTGTTCTTGTGTCATTCTCATTTGGTTTCCGCCCACTAAAGCATGCAGCACAGGGCAATGGATCAGCCACTTCTTGCTAACGTCAATTTGAGTGACTGCATTTAGCCCTTTCACTAAAAAGCACACCCACAGACAAGGTATTTCCCATCAGAGCTTGTATTTTTGTTTTTACTTTATTTTTACTTTAGTGTTGCCTTTATTTGTCGAGCCTGATGTGATCGCATGATGCGTTCTACCAGACAAGGGCACAAGGGACATTCCAAATTTATCAGTTCTTGTCTACTGCTATTGTAGTGGTAAATTCATTTTGAAGTGGCTGACTACTGCTTTTTCACACCATACATGCAGCTCACATGTACTCTGAATTTAAGTTCATGAAGATGCTCTGTCTTTGCAATCATAACATTTTATTTGTCTTTCTTTCATTTGTTCTTTCTTTCTTTCTCTCTTGTCTTTTTCTTTCTTTCATGCTTTCCTCTTTCTTTCTTGCCTTCCTCTTTCTTTCATTCTTCTATTTTTTTTTCTTTCTCATCTTCTTTCTCAAAGCCAAGAGGCTGGCAGCCAATGACATACCAATTGGCCTTTTTAGTGCTTTGTTAACTAAGACCTTTTGATTTTACTAAAAGTAGGTGTGTAACATAGTTTTCTATAGGGTTTTAAGTGGGACTTCTTCCATTAATCTGTAGATCTGTCATTCACATTTTTATGGCACCCACTCCAGCATGCGTCAGGAGCAGTATATCAACACATTTCAACTATTGTCTGAATGCTTCATAGCTTGCTGTCCTTTCACAACGAGCACATCAACACAAAAAGTAGTTGCCTTCAGTGACACGAACTACTATGACAATTTTTGCTTTTTGTAATTGTATTTGTATTTGTATGTCGCTTGTTACCCCTCACAAAGCGTTGAAGCACTTTTTGGCTAGTAGCACACTATGCCAGAACCCAAGGGATTAGTGGTAGATTAGTATAGGAAATATGAGTTGGTAATTTGACAGGTGGACATGTAAGTCTGTTAGTTTGATTGAACAGGATAAAGTAGGGGTAGAGGAGGGAAGATTGCATTAGTTGGGAGTTCATATTAGTTGGATGAGGTGTAGGATACATCAAAATAGGGATAGAGGAGAGAAGAGTCTAGAAAGGGTTATTAGGGAGATCATTGTAGTAACATTTGTAGGGCAGGATCATTGTAAAATAGGCAATGAGATGCAAAGTTGTGAAGAGTGGCATGTTGTTTATTCTGTTTGGGTTTGTTTAGGGTGCAAGGTGTATGGGTTAAGGCTGGTGGTGGAGCATGCAGGTCATGTTTCAAAGTTCTAGAAGGAGCCATGGATGCGAGGCCGGTTATTAGTAGAGGTAAGTACCCACCTACCACAGCAATAATGCCCCTAGATAGTTTAGGCTCAGTCAAGGTCTCAAAACATTAGCCCCTGGCTCAACCCCTGGTAGCTTGGCAATGAGTAGGCAGGCTTAACTTAGGAGACAGATATGTAAAGCATTTAAATACACAAATACAGGAAATAAGTAAGACACAACACACAATAAAAATCCCACAGCAATTTCTAACAATAAAAATAATTGTATCTTTAAAATGACACCAAAACAACACACCTTCAATATAGGGAACCCGATATATAAATTTCTAAAAGAAAAACTAGTGCTTAGAAGCAAATAGCACTCAAAGGCAAAGTTACACTGGACTGGTACACAGTCAAGAGTTCCAGCCATCCACAATATAACACATTTACACTTATTTCCAGAAGTGTTTCTTGATGCAGCAAAGGGTTCTACAACCCCAATTCAAGTTTTCAGAATTGCTAAGTTGCTCCTTGGGATGTTGGGACTACAATTCCAATAATGCACCTGGCCAAAATCTTGCAAGTCCACTGGATGCACTCCACACTGGGGAGTTTTGTGGAAGCTGGTGCAGGAAGCTCTTTTAACCTGTTGCTGTCAGGGAGACCACTGCTGAGTCCTTTTAAAAGCAGGGCAAAGTCCTAGGGGCTGTGTTCCTGTGTGCAACAGGAGCAATACTTCAGTATGCAATACTTTGGGTTGCAGATCAGGGTTCCAGCATGGCAGTCCTTCTTCGTCTTGTTGTTTCAGGCAGTAGATCTGAATTCCAATGCAGATCAGACACTTTTATTCATTCATCCTGGGGAACAGTCAGTGCACATCCTTGTCCAGTGAGCTCCAGGGTGCCACTCAGAACGATGACAGCTTCCTTCCAAGTATTGCATGTTCTTGTTCCATAAAGCACTGCACTTTAACATTCCAAGATGGATGATTTTCCTCCAGAGGAGCAAGACCTGGCTAAACCAACCCACTGGTGTAGCTCATTTCCATTACTCCCCCATCTGGATATCTGCAAATTCCTTTCCTAAGCCAACTATTCATCTGTGGGCTGGGCATGTCTTACCTCAGGATCCACCAGAGAAACTATGAAAGGACAGGGCCTCATAGTTTTGAAACATCTGAGGTTTGTCCACCAATTCATATTCAATAATTTTGTGCCAAATCTTGTGGAGTCAAAGTTCAAATGTAGAGGTAGCTGGTTTTCCCCAAAGAAAAAGAAAGGTGTGCTTGGTAGCGAGGAGGAGATATTCTTTTGCCTGCACTGGAATGAAGTGGATAGAATCCCACTAAGGGCAAATTAAGAGAGCTTGTCTATGTCTTGGACCTGGGAGATTCCATATTATAATAGCATCCCTAAAGTCTCCCGGTCGTGGGCATGACCAGAGGATGTGCATGGGGGAGCCTTTATCTTAGCATCATAGCCAGCAGTTCTCGTGTTAAGTGGGGTTGATGGTGTAAAGCTGTTGTGGAGTAAAGTGCCAATGAAACAGTCTAATAAAGAGGATCTGCCTACCACAAGCATGACAGGCAAAACTGTTAGAGCAGAAGAACACCTCTTACAACTGTTTGGCATCAAATGTAATGTTAGGATCTTTCTCCCAGTGTAATTGAAAGAACAGTTTACCTGCCAATGTCTGTGTGTTTAGTATGCTGTAGATGCTAGAGACCAAATGTTTGAAGGAGGATAGGCGCTGGAGGAATTTCTTAAAGGGTGTAGGTGCTGTCATAGCCTGTACTCTGATGCTACTATGTGAAAGTCAGTCGCGGGTGTGGAGGTAATGAAAGCGTTCAACTTCAGTAATCCAATATTCATGTTTGATCTCTTGGAAGGTTTTCAATTGGCCCTCAGTTTAGTCCCAAAGGCGAAAGCAATCCTTCTCTTTTCAGATCTAGAAGGTCTGTGTTGCACGTCCCAGGGTGATCTCCATTTTATCTATTACTGGTGTGAAGTGGGAGGGAAATGAGGTGTCAAATTATCTTTAAAAAGACAGTCCAATCAGTCTCCGGATGGGTCTATTCAGTCAATGTGCCCAGAGAGGCCAGCATCTGAGTCTGGGCATCAGTAGGACACTACCTAGGGATTCAATCAATCAATCAATCTGGAATTTGTAAAGCACACAACTCACCCGTGAGGGTCTCAAGGCGCTGTTCAATTGGGATCTGTGTGTAATTGCCACCCTCTTGTGAGTTTTACATGTCGTCAAGATAGGCTAGCTAGAGTGTGTCTAATTATGCAAGGAGTATAAATATGTGACTCTTTATCTTCGCTCCACGGCAATTCAGAAGAGGTCTCAGAAGTCCAGTCACTGTTTGCCAAGTCTAGACTGGGTGGGTTGGGACCTGAAAGTTCATGTGGTACTTTCCTCTGGATGCAGATTTGTGGTTCCTACAGGCAAGATTTTGTGTTGGAACAGATTCACACTCCCCGGACATGGAGATGAAAAATTTCAAGCTAATGCCATCCTTTGCTCCTAGCATTCACAGGGGTTGGGATTTCCAGTTCAAACGTGACAAGCAGCTCAGTCACCAGCCTTGAGAAGATTGAGGTGGCTTCTAGAAACTGTGTAGTGATTGCAAGAGAAAACGTTATCTAGCTCCTGACATAGACACTATTATGACCAATTAATTTGCTGGCGTTTTCAAAAGTATCATGATTTTAACTTGATCATCTATGCCCGTGTCAGTGCCCTCCAAAGCATATTGTGCCACCTAACACAAAAAGATAAATAGTGGAATAAAAAAATGAACTGACTCCTATCTCATACACTTAGGGCCTCATTTAAAATAATCTGATGCATCGGCCCAATGTGTCAGATTTCTTGCACTGCCCCATGATCCCCTAACGATGCCGTGGATGCACTGTATTTACAATACAGAGCTCCATGGCGCACGTTTTCAGAGATGCGTCAGAAACTCTGACGCTTCTGTGGCGCTAAACTCTTGCATTTCTGGACTAGTGCAAAAAAAAATGATGCTCCAGCAATGTGTAGGCCCCCAATGGGATAAGCCCTGCGTCAATTTTATGCCTACTCTGATCAGGCAGTAAAATTCTGATGCAGTCAAGTCGCAGATTGACTCAGTGAAATGTAAATTTCGCTGCACCAGTTTTGCATGGCTTTTCCCGTGGGAACACCTACCCTGCATACATTATACCTGGAGCACTTATAGTGTGATGCAAGGGTTTACAAACTGACGCATTGGGCCCAATGCATCAGTTTGTAAATCTGGGGCTGTGAAGAGCACTGTTAGTGCCACTGCTGCGTAAATAAAAATGACGCAGCGGTGGTGCAAAGGCCTTGTAAATTAGGCCCTTAACAACAAAATTATTAAGAATGACCTTGAATTTGGTGGCCCTCAATGAACTATAAATGGGACAGTAGAACATAAAAAGATGTTCTATCACTAATGCAAATGCAGGCATTATATTTGTTTTCCCAGCGACATGTAATAACCAGGGAATGGATTTGCCCACAAAGGAGCTTTGTGTAACATATTCTCCCATATTTCGTATCCATCTTAAGTAATTTATCAGGAGGAACTCTTTGCATGGATGCATTAGGGGAGTGGTTTATTGGCAATGAATCATGACCAGCTGCAAAAGAGGTTTTTGATCTGTATGCACAGCAGCTGGCCTACTTGAAAAAGCACTTGTATAAATATTATCCGTGAAAGCAGAGACATTTCCTTTATTTTCAGTTCATTCAACATTGTCCAGCATTTATTAATAAAAGTATTTTATTACACGATCGGAGCATAGTGTAAACATGTGGAATAAACAGATATATTCATACAAGACTCTCCGAAACTAGCCCTTGGTAAAGGGCATTAAACCTGCCATACCACATTGTGACATCCGAGAAATCACACCTCACAGACCAGACATAGGTGGTCATTACAACCCTGGCGGTCAGAGTTAAAGCAGCAATAAGACTGTCAACAGGCCGGCGGTAAAAAAATTGGAATTACGACCGTGGCGGAAACCGCCAACAAAGACAGCCACTTTAACACTCCGACCGCCACGGCGGTACAAACAAACATCGCGGCGGTCCCCGCTAACAGACAGGCAGAGGACAATGTACCACCCACAGAATCACAACCTACCAATCCGCCACCATTTCCGGGGCCGATTCACCACGAACAAAAACATGGCGGAAACTGGACTTCGAAGGGTAAACGCTCACCCCTACACACCCCACGAGGAACCAGGATGCCATGGAGCAAGAACTTCACATTTTCCCAGCCTTTATCTTCTTGCTCCTCTACCAGGAGCACGAATGCCGGTGGCGAAGACCACGGTGAGTACTGCACCTACGACACAGGGGACGGGGGAGGGAAAAAACAGGGACACACACACGCAACACCCCCACCCTCACCCACTACAACACACACACAAGTACATGTTGATACATTACAGTTACACCCCCAACCCCCCGGAAGAATGCAAAGACAAAAGGAAATGAGTGTATCCATTGTAATCTATTAAAATCCAGTACGCAAAAATATATGTACACTATAAACAAATATATACACCAAGAAGAGAAGTCCAGGTATTGCTCCATTCAAGTCCGTGGAACACTGGGCCCACACTGCATGGTCGAGGCTCACACAGGTACCCAAACATGACGGAGAGAACACTGCAGGGGCATCAGATAGAAATAAAGCAGGCACCTCAGGGGGAAGGGAAAGGGGGAGCACCTCAGCCAGTTGAGTGCAGAATGCCAAATCCACGAGGGTGCCCCATGCCCACTGTTCAATCCTGGGAGTACAAAGCCACAGTCTCTCAAGTCTCTACAGTGGGTGGTTTGCCCACTGTTCAATCCTGGGGAGTGCAAAGTCACAGTCTCTCAAGTCTCTAAAGTGGGTGGGTTGCCCACTGCTTTATCCTGGTGAGTGCAAAGCCACAGTCTCTCAAGTCTCTACAGTGGCTGGTTTGCCCACTGTTCAATCCTGGGGAGTGCAAAGCCACAGTCTCTCAAGTCTCTACAGTGGGTGGTTTGCCCACTGAACAATCCTGGGCAGTGCAAAGCCACAGTCTCTCAAGTCTCTACAATGGGTGGTTTGCCCACTGTTCAATCCTGGGGAGTGCAAAGCCACAGTCTCTCAAGTGGATAACACTCTCCACTGGTTCTGGAGGGGGCTTTGTGCCCAGAGTGCTTCATCCTACCAAGGACTGAGGTAGTGGATGTAACTCTCCACTGGTTCTGGAGGGAGCTTTGTGCCCAGAGTGCTTCATCCTGCCAAGGATAGGGTGAGTGGATGCATGTCTCCACTGGTTCTGGAGGGGGCTTGGTGCCCAGAGTGCTTCATCCTGCGAAGGACTGAGGTAGTGTATGTGATACTCAACTGGTTCTGGAGGGGGCTTTGTGCCCAGAGTGCTTCATCCTGCCAAGGACAGAGGTAGTGGATGCCTTTCTCCACTGGTTCTGGAGGGGGCTTTGTGCCAAATGTGCTTCATCCTGCCAAGGATAGGGTGAGTGGATGCATGTCTCCACTGGTTCTGGAAGGGGCTTGGTGCCCAGAGTAATTTATTCTGCTCGTGGCGGACTCAGTAGAGTCAGTGCTCTTGGTGCTCATAGGCCAGCGGTGCTTGTGGAGGCGGTGTCCTGTTCAGCGATGCTTGTGGCGGCGGTGTCCTTTGCAGCAGTGCTTGTGGCGGCGGTGTCTTTTGCAGCGGTGCTTGTGGCGGCTGTGTCCTTTGCAGCGGTGCTTGTGGCGGCGGTGTACTTGGCAGCGACTCAGCTACTGGCGGTCCTGTCTGGGCCAGTGGGGCTGGTGCTGGCGGTCCTGTCTGGGCCAGCGGGGCTGATGCAGGCGGTCCTGTCTGAGCCTGCGGGGCTGTGGATGGCGGTCACCTTCTGGGCAACGGGGCTGATGGCAGTCGCCTCCTGGACAGCGGGGCTGATGGCGGTCGCCTCCTGGACAGCGGGGCTGATGGTGGTCACCTCCTGGGCAGCGGGGCTGATGGCGGTCACCTCTTGGGCAGCGAGGCTGATGGCGGTCACCTTCTGGGCAGCGGGGCTGATGGCGGTCTTCTCCGCCGTGCTGATGTTCCCATATTTGCCGGATTTCTTGTGCCCCTTCCCCACCTTGGAAGGTGTCGCAGCTGACTCCACACTCCCACCTGTACCTCTGGGAGTGGCTTTGGTGGCTGGTGTCTTCCCCCTCTCCTGCCGGGCACTGGCCAACTTTTGATGCTTGACAGGTGGGGGACTGTCTGTGCTGTGGCTCCTTGCCACACTGCCCTGCTGCCTGGTGCACTCCAGAATCCGGTGACTACTGGCACCACTGATCCCGCCGATGTCGTGGCTGAGGTGCTAGGTTGGGACCTGGAGAGTCGGGCCCTAGGAATCTGACGGGGTGGGGGAGGTGAGGAAAGAGGTCAGGGGTGGACAGGAAAAGATTCTTGGGAACACTAGGACGGGTAGCTGGAGGGGGTTTGGGAGTGGAGGAAGAGGTTGTGGTTGTAGGAGGTGTACGTTTGGTGACTTTGGGTGAAGGTGCACACGCTGGAGGCTGTCCTGAAGTGGATGGCTGTTGGGTGGGTGTGTGCCTGCGTTTGTGTACCTTGGGAGGTGGCGTCACATACACACTGGGAAAGGACACAGGATGTGTGAATGGTAGTGGGGGTGGTGACTGCACGTGAGCGTGGTGTGGTGGTGTGAGTGCTGGTGATAGAAGTAGTGGCTGTAGATGTAGTGCATGCAGGTGTGAGTGGAGACGAGACTGGGAAGGAGGAGGGAGACGAGGAGGAGTGGGGCACAGTGGAGTCAGTGGATGTTGCTATGTCTGCATGTGTGTGATGTTTGCGTGAGTGCCTGTGGGATGTGTGGTGCTTATGTTTGCCTGAGCTTCCTTTGCGTGTTGGGGTGTGTGTATGCTGGTCTGATGGTGTGCTTGGGGTAGGCTGCGGTACAGGGGTGTGGGTCTGGGTGGAGGATGTTGGAGGGGGGACGCTAGAGACAGGGACAATGGCTGCCATCAGTGCTGAGGCCAGAGTCTGAAAAGCTTGCTGAAGGGCTGCCTGACCAGAATGCATGCCCTCCAGGAATGCATTGGTTTGTTGCAACTGCCTCTCTACACCCTGGATGGCATTCAAAATGGTAGACTGCCTAACAGTGAGGGACCTGAGGAGGTCAATGGCCTCCTCACTGAGGGCAGCAGGGGTGACTGGGGCAGGACCTGAGGTGCCTGGGTCAAAGGAGATGCCCACCCTCCTGGGTGAGCGGGCACGGGGCAAAGGCTGAGGGGCTGCTGGGAGGGCGGTGCTGGGGGGGGGATAACGGCTATACCTGTAGATGGGGGGGGGCACAGATGGGCCCGTCACCACAAGGGAGCTCCCATCAGAGGACGAGTCCGTATCACTGATGTCAGCTCTTGTCCCCGCCGTGGAGCTCCCCTCGCCCTCCGTCCCACTGGTGAAATCAGACTCTGTAGTGTCGCCCTCCAGGGCCATGTGGGATGCAGCTCCCTCCTGGTCCAGTGCCACTGCTCCTCCGCCTGATGATGCTAATGCACACAAGAATGGAGAGACCACACCAAGGGGGGGGAACAGAAGAAAGACATGTTGAGTGCACGCATTACCGCTACCGTTGGCGGACACGACAGACACAGAAGCCGCCTGCACTACGCCGCGCACTTGGGGTCCACTGTGCAATCCCTGGGACATGGCCTACAAGGCTATGGCTGACATCTGCACACATGGATGTCACAGAAGCCTGACTAGGTGTGGATGGCCATGTACCCAGGTGGGGTAGGGTGCCACAGGGCCTGCCTGAAAAAGGGGACCTAACTAGCACACTAGCCCTGGCCCAGAGGAACCCACAGCCCACCTCCCCCACCCAGACACCTCAACTGCGCGCTGAATCAGCAGAATGAGAGTGTACTCACCCCCTTGTTGCTTCTGTGATGCCCTCAAGCACCCATCCAACTCCGTGTACGCCACCGCCAGGATCCCCTGAACATCAGGGGGGTCATGGTGCGACGAGCACCCCTCCCAAGTTGGGAGGCCATCCCCAGCTGGGCCTCCGCCGTCTTCTTGCTCCAGCAGCGAATGTCCTCCCATCTCTTACAGCAGTGGGTGCTCCGTCTGTGGTAGACCCCCAGGGTCCGGACGTCCTTGGCGATGGCACGCCAAATATCCTTCTTCTGGTCGGCGCTGACCTACAGGAATTGTACAGGGGAAAAAGAGAAGTTATTACCAACTGCACCATCATAGTCATTGGCCCGCATCCCTACCCTTGCCATGTGGCACATGCACTCACTGTTGTTTCATGCACGCCTCATTCATCCCCCCCCATCTTTCATCCACCCCACCCCACACAGGCATAGCCCATACAGCATGCTCCCAGTGTACTTACCTGTTTCTCTGGAGGACCGTAGAGTAGCGTGTACTGGGGGAGGTCCCCATCCACGAGTTTCTCCAATTCCTCTGATGTAAAGGCAGGGGCCCTTTCCCCAGACGCTTCCAGGCTGAGGTCACAGCAGCACTTGCAGTGTAGGTCCTCTCCTGTCGAAGATCAGATATCGAGTGATTGAACAGATAGAAAATGGCGGTCACGTCCGCGGTGGTGCGTACCGTCACCGCCAGCGTACATCGTCATTGGCTCCTGGGACCCATAGGGTCCAATGTTATCCAATGCAGAATTGCGCCACGGTCTTCGACCGCCTACCGCGACGGTGTACAACGCCAGCGCAGTTACCTCTTATCCCATTGTCCCTCTTTACAGGTCAGGCAGCCGCCCTTTCAGGGGCCCACATGGCCCTATTTTTAACTGCGTCACACATACCTAGGCCTTGCCTCAACACTCATACATGCTAATTTCGGATTATGAATCGTGTTCTGTGTAAGCTGTGTGTACGTACCTCTGAGTTGGTTGACTCTGTGCTGGCTGTTGTCCTTCATAGGCACCGTCCGCTGGGACATGTGAGGAGATGGCGGCATCCTCCGATGTACAGACCGCTGGTGGACCTGTCGACATTGGAGGAAAGACATGTAATCATCACCTACAGGCTTGATCGTGCCACAATCCTGGAACTGTGTGCCCAGTTGGAGCCAGACCTGATGTCAGCTATCCGCCATCCCACAGGAATCCCCCCTAAAGTGCAGGTGCTGTCAATACTCCATTTTCTTGCAAGTGGGTCTTTTCAAACAACAGTGGCCATAGCATCAGGGATGTCCCAGCCTATATTTTCAAACGTGTTGTCCAGAGTGTTGTCTGCCCTGCTGAAACACATGCAGAGCTACATCTTTCCCCTCAGGTGGAGGATTTGCCTGCAGTGAAAGGTGACTTCTATGCCCTGGGACATATCCCCAACATCATAGGTGCCATTGATGGGACACATGTGGCCTTGGTCCACCCGCAGGAGTGAACAGGTGTACAGAAACCAGAAGAGTTATCATTCGATAAACGTGCAGATGGTGTGTTTGGCAGACCAGTACATCTCCCATGTCAATGCCAAATTCCCTAGCTCAGTGCATGACGCTTACATCCTGCGAAATAGCAGCATCCCTTATGTGATGGGGCAACTCCAGGGGCACCGTGTGTGGCTATTAGGTGAGCACCTGGAACCAAATCATTGGGAATAGTTGTCTGGGTCTGGGGATATCCCTACAGGTTAGTGTGTGTCTAACAGTTGTCCCTCGCCTTTTTCAGGTGACTCTGGTTACCCCAACCTGTCGTGGCTACTGACCCCAGTGAGGAATCCCAGGACAAGGGCAGAGGAACGGTACAATGAGGCCCATGGGTGAACTAGGAGGATTATAGAGCAGACCTTCGGCCTCCTGAAGGCCAGGTTCAGGGGCCTCCATATGACAGGTGGTTCCCTATTCTACTCACCAACGAAGGTATGCCAGATCATCGTGGCCTGCTGTATGCTTCACAACTTAGCTTTGCGACGACAGGTGCCTTTTCTGCAGGAGGATGGTCCAGATGTAGGTGTTGTGGCAGCTGTGGAGCCTGTGGACAGTGAAGATGAGGAAGCAGAAGAAGAGAACATCAACAACAGGAACTCGGTTATCCTGCAATACTTCCAGTGAGACACAGGTAAGAAGACAAACCTGCCTACTACATGTAATTTAACACTACTACCTCTCTACTGTCTGTCCTTTTCACCCAGTGTATGGTCACTGAGTTTTCACTTTCCCTTACGATTTCACAGATGTGGGTCCCACTGTGTGACATCTGCTTTGTTTCCTCATGGACTAGAGCTGTGTGACATAGGTATGTTGACATTACAATTGAAAGAGCATTTTGTCACTGTAATTGCTAATACACTATTTCGAAATCACAGACAGAGTCCAGATTGTTTTGTGCTTTAAGGGTGTTTATTTTAGTGCTTAATATTGGAGAATGCTGTAGAATGGTGAGGGTTGATGGTGGAGGAATGTCCATGGCAGAGTCCAGTCTATTTGTTTCACAGGTGCATTGTCCAAAGGGGCATAGGAAGTGGAGCTGGGGCAGTTTGAGGATGAAAAGGGTGACAAGGTGGGAGAGAAGGATGACAATCAGGGCGGTCTCATTTCTTGGCTGGGGTCTTGGCATCGTTCTCTGTCTTTGTCCTGGATCTCAGGGACCGTTTGCGGGGTGTTTCTCCCTCTGCAGGGGGTGGGGTGCTGGTGTGATGGTCCTGTGGCGGTGCCTTCTGTCCACTAGCGCCGGCAGAGGTGGTGGGCAGTTCATCGTCCAGGTTGGTGTCAGGGGCCCCTTGTTGTGCCACAGTGTCCCTCCTGGTGTTGAGGACTTCCTTCAGCACCCCTATGATGGTGCCCAGGGTGGAATTGATGGATCTGAGTTCCTTCCTGAAGCCCAAATACTGTTCCTCCTGCAGCCGCTGGGTCTCCTGAAACTTGGCCAGTACCGCTGTCATCGTCTCCTGGGAATGATGGTAGGCTCCCAGGATGTTGGAGAGGGCCTCATGGAGAGTGGGTTCCCTGGGCCTGTCCTCCCCCTGTCGCACAGCAGCCCTCCCAGTTCCCCTGTGTTCCTGGGCCTCTGTTCCCTGAACGGTGTGCCCACTACCACTGCCCCCAGGTCCCTGTTGTTGTTGGGGTGGTGGGTTAGCCTGGGTTCCCTGGACACACTGCTGCTTGACGTGTCCTGGGAACAGAGGTATGGGCCCCCTGGGTGGGTGCTGTGCTGGTGGTTCCAGAGGGGGGAAGCTCTGTGGTGGCCTGTGACTGTGTGAGGGGAACCGTCTGTCCCAAGGTCCCAGATGGGCCAGGCTGGTCATCTAGATCCAGTTGGACAGAGCTGCTGTCATCACTGTGGGCCTCTTCTGTTGGTGGTGTGGACATGTGCGGACCCTCCTGTGCAGTGACTTTGGGTAGGGGTCCTGCAGGGGTGTAAAAGCATGATTATTGCATCTGTGTGTACCATGGTGTGCAATGGGTGGGTGACCGTGTACCCCAGTGCTTGCATTCCTGTGTGGGACCTTGTGTGATGATGGTTTAGGGGGGTGTATGGGTATGTGCCGTGGCCATACATTGGTGATGGGTGTCCATGCTTTGGTGTTGCATGCAGGGCTTGGTGTTGGGATGGGTGGTTTGTGATATTGGGACATGTGTGTGGAGTTGGAGTGATGGGGGTGAGGGCGAGAGTGGGGGTATGTGATAGCATGCAGGTAGGGTGGGGGATAAGGTAGTTAAGGTATGACTTACCAGAGTCCATTCCTCCAGCTACTCCTTCGAGGCCCTCAGGATGCAGAATCGCCAAGACTTGCTCCTCTCATGTTGTTAGTTGTGGGGAGGAGGTGGGGGTCTGCCGCCAGTCCTCTGTACCGCAAGGTGGTGTCTGGATACTACGGAATGCACCTTACCCCGTAGGTCGCTCCACCTCTTCCTGATGTCTTCCCTATTGCTTGGGTGCTGTCCCACTACATTGACCCTGTCCACTATTCTGTGCCATAGCTCCATCTTCCTAGCAATGGAGGTGTGCTGCACCTGTGATCCGAATAGCTGTTGCTCTACCCGGATGATTTCCTCCACCATGACCCTGAGCTCCTCCTCAGAGAACCTGGGGTGTCTTTGCCGTGCCATGGGGTGGTGTGGGTGATGTGTGGGGAAAGTGTGTTGTGATATGTGGGCTGATATTCAGTGGTGTGTTGTGTGGGGTACGTGGATGTTATGTGGGTGATGGTGTTGTGTGCCTCTGGATGCTTGTTTGTAGATTGTAGTCTCTCTCTCTCTCTGGCCTTCTATCTGGATTTTTGTCATAGGGGTTTGTGGGTGATGTGGGTGTGTGTTTTATATTGTATTGGGTGTGTGGGAGTGGTGTGTGTATGTGTATCAGGTGTGTGTATTTGGAATTGTCCAATGTGGCTGTGTTTTGTAGATGTGTGTGTATTTTGAGTGCGGCAGTGTGTACCGCCAATGGAATACCGCGGTTGAAAGACCACGCATGGATTCGTGGGTTGTGATAGTGTGGGCGTATTCCTGTTGGCGTGACGGTGGAGGTTTTGTTATCACCAGTTTATCACTGACCTTTGGTGTGGCGGACTTGTGTGGGTGTCTGGATTTTGGCGGGTTCTGAGCTGTGGGTCATAATGACTGTGGCGGAATTCTGTGGCCGCACCGGTGTGTTGGTGGTCTTCTGCACGGCGGTACGCGGCTTTTACTGCCAATGTTGTAATGACCCCCATACTGTTTTAGGTCTAGTTCAGTCAGGCTTGCTCTCGCCTGCCTGAGGACCAGAGGTTGTCATTTCTGTTCCTTTTATTGGGGATAGCATAAAAAAATCTCATCTCTTCCACAAAGCGTTACACTCTCATTAGGCTTGTTAAAAATAAATTCCAGGTGGACTCTATGTCAAGAGACGCACTCTGTAGTAATGTGAGTGTACTAAATGCAGTGTCAATCAATTAGTCAATCTTAGTTGAATTCACTCGGGTCCATGGGCTTCTTTATCAAATTGTCATTAAAAGATTTACCACGGGTTTCAAATATCCCTCCTACATTGAGAATACTGAGGTCTGGCTGTAGACTGTAGTGTTCAGCTCACAAAAATATCTGTACTCAAGACACATTCCATAAAGCTGAGTTAGATGGTTTGCCTACTTTCATAGATCCTGTTCACTGAAGAATCTTTAAATAGGGCGCATTGACTTGAACAGAACATGTCTGGTCACCAGAAGTCGATCAAATGTTAGAGAAACGCGTGAAACGTGCTTCTTGGTGCCTTAATTGGAATGCTTTGGCCTACAACTAATGCATTAAAAGAGAATGCTGCCCTGTTAACCCTTTTAAGTAGTACATCTTTGCCATTACAGAAATCTAGATTGTTATGATGATGACACCTATGGGAAAATGTACTGCTTTATTAAATGTATATCAAGCATTGTTTTAACATACAAAAATGTAACCATTTTGACACAATAGCGTTGTTCCATTGGAAAGCAGAATATGTTTTTTCATTATCCTTTGTAACACCCTTAGGGCAACCATCTATCAGTACCTCACATTTATTTCTTGTTCTTCTAAGGCTATGTGACACTGATTTGCATTGTAAATTGAGAAAGACTAAAGAGAAAAACTGAGCCAGAGACGGTGGCAGGAGACGAGACAACTGCCCTAGACGAACAGCTGTGCGTGTTTAGATAATCCTGTTCTTTTGTTTTAGAGGGACACTGTAAAGCGGAAACTGAATACATTATTTGATTGCAAGGACTATCATCTGATAACATTCAGTCAATTGATTATACAATTAATTAATCAGCTCCCATCCCTCTCGGGATGCTGGATTTTTTGAATTATCAAACCTCTCTTCAAGAAAGTTTCCCCCGAAGAAATGATCCAGTTGATTTGCCCTTGCATGGTCTCCTCCAAACTCGCTGTGTCCTAAAAATCCCTTCATGCATTCACAAGCAGTATGAATAAAAAGCCTAAAATAGCTTCATGAATATCTGCATATTTAAGTCGTGATCAGCTACTGTAGCAGAGGTGTTGAGCGTAGTGGAGAGAGATTGGAGCTGAGATGTCGCAGGGTGGAATTAGGGCATCATTTCACCACTTCACATCCCTTGTCATGTACACTGTTTTACAGTCCACATTCTGAGTGGAAATCTCAGGTGTATCACACAGGAGCCAGTCACTGCCGAAAATATCTAGGGCGAGATAGACCGTAATAGTTGCATAAAACAATGCACGATTTTTCAAGTCAGCATTAATTTGCTCAAATACACATTTACTAACGATATGAAAAGGTGGCTTCCTACCATCAATAATCACTGCACAGTCAGATACAAAGGTGTTACAGTGGCTTACAGAAACTTGAGGGGGTGACCCTGCTAAGTAGAAGAAGACTGCCCCACCCAACACACTTAGGAGTTCTCAGGCCAGGGTACTGAGCTGAGGGGGGCCCTGGAGATCACGGGACCCCGCACTGTGGGGGCTTTTGTTACACCACTGAGGTGTAGTAATCGCCTAAATGTACTCCTTGAACCCAACTGATTGAGGCACCTTTAACAATCTGAACACTATAAATCCCTACTCTTTATTTCCTAACGATACTCTACTACCCATGTTCCTAATGTAACATGAGAAGTGCATTAATTAAATGTCAGATCCACTGGCTTTGTCATGATCTCACAATAATAATCAAACGTAGACTACAAGCCATTAAACCCTAATCAAGGTTAACATTTAAAACCTTTTAAATTGTACCACCTTTCATTGACATGAATATGCAATGTTTTAAACTCTCAAAATGCACATATCTACATTTTTGGAAATGGCCTTTCTGCAGGATCATCCCCAGACTTTTTGCCTTCCTCCTTCTCTTTTTTCTGACCTCATTTTGGCTGGCTTTAGGACTCTGTGCACTTTACCACTGCTAATCAGTGCTAAAGTGCTTATGCTCTCCCCTTAAAACATGGGGATGTTGGCTCATACCCAATTGGACTATTTAATTTACTTATAAGTCCCTGGTAGAGTGCACTATATGTGCCCAGGGCCTGTAAATTAAAAGCTACTGGTGGGTCTGCAGCACTGGTTGTGCCACCCACATAAGTAGCCCCTTAACCATGTCTCAGGCCTGCCATTGCAAGGCCTGTGTGTGCAGTTTCACTGCCAACTTGAGCCTAAAATGCCCCTTTTTCTACACATTAGACACCCCTAAGGTGTGCCCTACGTAACCCATAGGGCAGGGTGCTTTGTAGGAAAAAGGCAGGACATGTACCTGTGTAGGTTACATGTCCTGGTAGTGTAAAACTCCTAAATTCGTTTTTACACTGCTGTGAGGCCTTCTCCCTTCATAGGCTAACATTGGGGCTGCCTTCATACATTGTTTTTAGCTGCTGATCTGAAAGGAGTAGGAAGGTCATATTTAGTATGGCCAGAATGGTGATACAAAATCCTACTGACTGGTGAAGTTGGATTTTATATTACTATTTTAGAAATACTACTTTTAGAAAGTGAGCGTTTCTCTACAATTAAATCCTTCCGTGCCTTCCAATCCACGTCTGGCTAGGTTTAGTTGACAGCTCCCTTGTGCATTCACTCAGACACACCCCAAACACAGGATAATCAGCCTCACCTGCATACATCTGCATTGTGAATGGGTCTTCCTGGGCTGGGAGGGTGGAGGGCTTTACACTTTCATGTCAAAGGACAGTAGCCTGACCTCACACAAAGGACTGCCACACCCCCTACTGGGACACTGGCAGACAGGATGGAATTGAAAGGGGACCTTGTGCACTTCTAAGCCACTCTTTGAAGTCTCCCCCACTTCAAAGGCATATTTGGGTATTTAAGCAGGGTCTCTGACCCTACCAACTTCTTGGGGTAGACCCTCTACCTCACAGACACTTCTGGACAAGAAACCTGCTGGTGAAGAATCCCTGATCCAGACCTGCCAAGAGGAACTGCCTGGTTGCCCAAAGGACTCACTGGGACTGCTCTTCTGACAAGGAGTGTTGCCTTGCTGTTGCCCTGCTGCCTTGCTGCTGTCTGGCTGTGCTGATAAGTGTTCTCCAAGGGCTTGGATAGAGTTTGCCTCCTGTTCCCTGAAGTCTCAGGACCAAAAAGACTTCAGTCCTGCAACCATACTCCTTGTGCGACAAAAATTCGATGCACAGCGTGCTTAAAACGATGCACAGCCTGCCCCATGGTGAGAAATTCACTGCACGCCGAATCGGAACGACGCAGCCCAACTTCGCAAGAAGATCAACGCAGCACCTGCATAACGACCGGAACTTCAACACACGGCCCACTGAATCGAAGCAGAGCTGACCCGGGACGACGCAGCCCGACTTTGGGAGAGGGATCAACGCAGCACTTGCTGTGCAGGAGAAAATTCCACACAATTCCCACTGGATAGACGCAGCACCTATGACTTCGCTCAGCAAGCCCAGGATTCCAAGCACAGATCCCGGGGCGCCAGAAAACCCTGCAACCCAAAGAGGAACCAAGTCTGCATGCCGGAAATCGACTCAAAGCCTTCCCCTGCATGGAAAATAACAACGCAGGTCCGTGTGCGAAGAGACGAAACCGACACACACCTCCCCGTTTTACACGCATCGCCTCCTGTGCGGACCCTTGCGGAGATTTTGAACAAGAACCACGTACTTTGTGCTTGCAAGAGACCTTTATTGTTTTCAAGAGACATTTACTTGTTTTGCAAAGACTTAAGACACTTTATATCACTTTTACAGTGATATCTCAACATCTACCTATTGCATTTTAATCATTTTGACCTGCATCTTATCAGATACATATTATATATTGTTCTAAACAGTGTGTGGTGTATTTTGTGGTGCTATATTGTGTTATTGTATGATTTATTGCACAAATACTTTACACATTGCCTTCTAAGTTAAGCCTGACTGCTCAGTGCCAAGCTACCAGAGGGTGGGCACAGGATAATTTGGATTGTGTGTGACTTACCCTGACTAGAGTGAGTGTCTTTGCTTGGACAGGGGATAACCTGACTTCCAACCAAAGACCCATTTCTAACAAACATTTTTTTTTTAATTTCAGCATTACAGAGCCAATCTTCTTTCCACATTTAAACCATGTTTGCCATGCAACCCCAAGACCTACAAACAAAGGTTCATTGATCGCACAACCTATGGATTTAAGTCTCAACTTCAGGAGTGTTTCAAATGCCAGTCAGGCTCTGTCAGTAACCCAAACAGTGGGCTTCCCTGCTGGGGCCAGGAAGGTGCTCAGCAAAGTTGAGTCGCCTGTGCACTAGCCCTTCCTGGAGGTATACGTTTCCTTCTACGCTACAGCATGACAAAAAAAAAAAAAAGTAATGAAGCCTAAAGTTTAACTAGCATTTAATGCAAAATAGCAAGCCTCATAGCAAAAGGTAAAATACATTTCTCACTTCAGCTGACCAGGACTTCAAACATTTACTGTATGGTTGGAATAAGTCCTTGCTGTGCTCTTTAAGCACTGCCCTTTTTTTGAAGAAAGTCGTCGGCTGTTAGCCACATTACACTTTATTTGTTTACGTTGTTGAATTTGTTGAACTTGATGTGGAGAAGGTGGGTTGAAATACTTTTCAGCAGCACTATTGCAATTTTTAAAATAAGTCCTAAGTCCCAGCAGGCTCGCACTTACCTATGTGTGCTTTCCAGCAGTGGAGTGCGGTCGTCCATCTGAGTGGGGCTGCCGGCATTGCTAACCACTTGGCTATCGAGTTGCCGCCACTTGCTCATTTTCCGATCAAGGCTCACAGCTTAAAATGAGCCCCAATGTACTAATTTGCCGCCCATAACAGTGGGTTTGAGATTTCCCTGGACCCTGTATCCAGGGGTGTAGGAGACACTAAATTTCTGGGGGGGACAGGGAGAGGCTTGGGACTTTTGATTGACCCTATAGAAAGTACCCGTTGTCTAAGAGCAGCAGGCTTCGATAGTAGCTCTGAAGTGCAACAGCAAGAAAGGAGGGCATGTCATCACAGTCTGTAAGTATGCTTTATTGTTAATTACATTCTGGAAAGCAGTTAGAAAATATACGAAAAAAAACATGATCTTTGCTTCTTTAAGCACCAAGCAACAAGGTTGGGAGACAAAACAAGGAAGAATAAACAACATTTTCTTAGTGACATTCATAAAACACAAAATGCAACTGGATTAATCAGAAACCATTCTTTTTGCTGCAGGCAGTTATAATAAAATACTGAACTTATGTTTAAAAATAAAATATTTTCTCATGCCATTCAGTGAGGATGACAAATTATTTATCTATTGTCTGTATATCAAATGATTCCATCATCTCTTTATGTATGTTGCATATGGCATTATCCAGTCTGTTCTGTGACATAATTGACCTTAACAAAGTTTTCCATCAGTGGAGTCCAATGAAGTTTCTCTCAGCCTCAAAGAAGATAGTGGAATAGCTAATATGACCTGTTGTAGGACCTCAACCTATGTTTAAAAAGCTCTCTCTCTTAGAAGCATTTTTTCAAAGTATGACTGCGGTGAGGGTAGAAAATGATAAATTTCTTCGTAGCAAGCAATGGTGTCTAGTGTGTGTCTCTGTGCCTATTTTTGAGGTTTCAATCCATGCCGTCATTCTCTACAATAAGCCCTCAGTCTTTTAAGAGACAAAGCTGTAATCACTCATTGAATTTTAAAGAGTATGATTAATGTATCATGCTTTACAGAAGTCACCATCCCTCTATTACCTCAGCTAAACCTTGACTGCCCACAGTTGCTACTCTTTAAGAGTAAGCTGTATAAAGACTTAGGTCGGCACAGTTTTGCGGCAAAAATATTATCGCCGGCTAACGCCATTTTGGTGCGCCGTGCGGGCGTCATATTTATACTTTGGCGCACGGCGGCGCAAACAACAGGTGCCAGTCATTATTTTTGACGCACACCGCAGCGTCAAGTTGTAAAGGAAAACGACGTAAAACGGCGGAAATGACAGTGGGTCGATTTACGACACCGCAAACCGGCTATGCGCCGTTTTTTTTTTACACAATAGTGTAAAAAAAAACAGCGAACACAGCCATTTCACCAGAGGAGAGCTAAAATGGATCCCAGATGCCACTACAGACCCCAGGAAGATGACAGCAGACCAGGAACTAGCCAGGAGGACTCACACAAGATCCAGGACACATTTAAGAAGAAAAGAAAGTGTCGCTGTAGTGCAGAGGAGCAGGAAATTCTAGTTAAAGAGGTGACGGAACACCAGCACCAACTGTTTGTCACATCAAAGTTGCCAATCAGTAGGAGAGAGGCCATATGGCAACAAATTGTCGACAAGATTAACAGTGTGGGTGAAGTACGCAGAACAGTCATCGAGTGCAAGAAATGCTGGCATGACTGCAAGCGCAGAACCAAGAAAAAGATGGCCAGGAACAGGAAGGCAGCACTGCAGACTGGAGGTGGGAGTCCAGCACACCAGGAGGCCCTGGACCACATGGAGGAGATGGTCGCAGCTGTCATCCCTGAGGAGATCGTCACAGGGATTCAAGGACAAGCCAGCGCAGACTACCACGAGACAACGCACATGCAGGGTAAGTCGCATGGGGAATTAAAATGCAATAATGTCATCTACAACCGGGGGGGGGGGGTACCGACCACTAAATGCATGGAAGTAATCTAATACATGAAGTGGCATGGGTAAAGGGGCACGGCAGGGGGTCATGGCCCGTTCTGAGAAGACCTGGGGCACACCATTAGACAACACCAACAACAGTCCCATGGGGGCATGCTGTCATGCCAACGATGGAGCAAAGGGAAAGCCACGACAGGAGGGAAGGCCACTATGTCAAACTGACATCCTGGCACACGTCAGCCAACATACCCCCTACATTAACTAGGGCCCTATTAGCACTCCTCTAGCCATACCGACAACTGCAATGTAACTGCGACAACAGTTGCCACTACCACCTCTGCTCTGTGTGCAGCTCGAGTAGCCAATGCCAGTAACCTCCCCATGGATCATACACACCTAAATTAGGGGGTGAGGATGACAACTGCAACAATCCCCATAAACAAGACAAAGGCCCCAGTACTCTCAAATGTCAATGCCCATAGTTGTCGCAAACATCAGCCAATGTAAACAACAATAGGAGCTACACAGCACTAAGGACACACCCATGCTGCATATGTTAGGGTCCTTCCTGTGCCTGGGTAGCAAGGCAACATCCCAAATGTCATACTGCTCAGACAACAGCATTGAGGAGGGTACACATGTAACTGGTCACTGAAATACACCTGCACAGTCAGAGGAGGAAATAGGACACTGATACGACTATCAGGGCAATCCAATGTAACACACATTCCCCAACATCAGCAGGACACATTCACAATGTCAACATCCATATCGGATCATAACATTGCCATGCATAGGATATGCCACATGTCAATGACATTTAAGTGGATGTGAAAGATCAGAGATTGGGGCAGGTCCAGATTGTTAATTGTGCTGACAGGGACATCAGTACACCCACAGCCAATGAAAGGTCTCACCATGAGAATGGATGTACACGGAGGGTCGAGTAGGAAAAGAACGTGGCAATTCTCTATTTGGCATAAATCAACACCTAGAGGCGATGAGGCTGACAAGTCTGATAACTCAATAACATACATGTGACACACAGGTGGGCCATAGGCCTGGAAGAATGCCCATCTGAAGGACTGGAGAAATTAACTCAAAACAAGATCACAAAGTGAATTCATCAAAAGGCAGGCACATCACATCAAAATTGCCACAACACAGACACACTAATTGTACCCTGTTTCATTGCAGAGGAAGATGGATCTCCTGCTGATATGCCTGTCCCAGATTTCCCTGATGACATGGATGACGAGCCGATAAACATTCCCCAGGAGACCATCCAAAAGGTCCTTGAAACCCTCCAGAACCCACCTTCTGTCACAAGGAGGAGCACAGAACAAGCAGCCATCGCAGAGGAACCACCCACCACCCCAATTGTAAGACCTGCCAGCTCCAATACAGCTGAGGACTCAGACGACACTGGCACCATCTTTGAGAGAACTGTAGTTGGAGTACAGTGGGAGCTGGCCAAGGAGGTGCGGGTGGGGATGCAAAATATGGCAGCCAGCCTTGAGGGGATGCGTTCGTGCATGATGTCATCTGCAGATCAGGCAGCAGCTATGCAAGCCCTAACATCTATCTTGCAGGAACTGCAGAAAACCCAGAAAGAAATCAGCACAGCTGTAAAACAGTTGACCCAACACCTACAACAGCAATCCTGTCAACGCGTGCACGAATGCAACATGAACCCCTCAGAGCCGACCTGGCTGCCTACCATCGTGATGTGGCTGCTATTCTCAAGAACCAGCAGATCCTCCTTGCTGCAGTACTGCCCTTAAGATCTTCACAGGTAGCAGCGACCGGGATGTCTGAGTCCACGTCTTCTAACACTGAGGTGTGTGTTGCCCCTTCACAACCAACAACAATAAGGACAAAGGAGGCAACACACACATCAGAAGAAGAAGACATGGAACAGATCACATTCACAAGGAAAATGACCCGGAAGCACTAGTCCCTGCCACATGGCCAACTATTACCAAGGCCCTGCGCTTTGTAACTTGCCAGTCTTGAAACAACTGTACTCAAGCACTGTTCTGCAAACCATTGTATATCTTGCAACCCAGCCCAGTGATTGTCTCTCTCCTACTCATTGGCTGAGTCCGTCCCTCTGCACGGTCTGAAACAGCAACCCCAGCATGTCAAAAGCATTTTGGTAAACCCTTGTGTTGGATCACAATGTAAGATGTCACTATATTGGACTCACAATCATGGACAATGTACAGATAGCACTATAGCACATTTCAATAAATAGCACTTACACAACAAATCTGTCTCTGGGTAATGTGACATATCAACTGTGCAGTAGATAACTGAAATGTGCCTACTGTCAAATTACGTAGCTTGTCAATACAACTGTCCTGATAATATGTAGTCAGAGAAATATGCACAGTGCCCATGATTGCATCATACCCTGCCCATCCTAAGGGACAAATCTCATGAAGTGAGAAACCATACACCATCATGCTGTGTTGGACAGAAGAATGCTTCCTCAGGGGATAACTAAGTCATCAAATAGTGTTAGCAAAATGTTGTCAACATGCAAAAATAACACAATAAACAAGCCACACTAATCTAAGTAAACACTAAAAAAACTGCATAAATGAAGGTATCTGAGTAAACATACAAATAGGTAATCATGCCGTACTGTGTCACAAATTATGTATGAGGGTCATGAAGACAAGAATACAATACTGGCAATGAGAACTCATCTTATAAGGGTGTGCATGATCATCACACTGCAGTCAGACCTAAAACTGTTTCCCCAATATCAAGTCTGGAAGCACTGTTAGTGACTTTGAAAACACACTTATCAACAGAAACACATTGGGATCCATATTAACTGTGATTGGTGGTTGCAACAAAGGGTCGACACTTTGCAAGGTAGCTCTGGGCTAGCTGCCAATCGTACAGCTCAGTTGGGATTTGTTTGTAGCATAGGACACAGATGTTATAGAACAAAATTGATGTACACTGAATCCAAACCCACGATCAAGTACCATTCAACACATACTATTAAGGGGTAACCAAATATTTATTAAATGCTAACCATAGATGAGGAAACTGAAGGAAAAATCTTACCTACCCTAATCTACCCTGACTACTCATTACCCACAACTGTCCCTAACTAACCCAAGCTACACTTACTTATCCCATGTAACGAAACGTTCTAAACATCTACCCCCCAACCCCCTTATGAGACGGGACACATGGAGGACAACACATACTAACCTAAACACATACTATACTATCCTAAACAAATATATATTTTTTTGTATTTTTTGTTGTTTTGTTTTTTTACACACAAGAACCCCAACATAGCCCCCCACCCACCCACCCACACATGTAATAAGTAAAACAAGAAACAAGCAGGCCCCCCCACCTCACACTCCTAACACTAACTAAACTAACAGCCTATACTAACCTAACACTAAGCCCCCTAAACCCACTAACTATAAGAACAAGGAAAGAGGAGGGAGGGGAGGGAATCATGTCCATCAAAAAAAGTGTCTAGAGGTTGGCCCTCTGGAGGGTCCTCTTAATGTCCTTGACCCACCGTTTAATGTGCCGCATGTCCCGGCTCAGGTGGCTCAACTTGGCAGCACTTTGTCCATCTTATGTTCCATTCTGTTGAAGGCTGCAGGGTCAACAGATGGAGCAGTGGCAGTCTGGGTACCGGTGGAGGAGGTCTGTGTGGGCTGTCCTGCACCGGTGGCAATGCTGGGGCCAGGAAGTCCAGCAGATGTTGGACCAACAGTGGCAGCTGTGGGTGGGGCCACCTGGCTGTGATTGGTGGTTATGCGGGTGGTGGCTGTGGTGGGCAAAGTAGGCCCACCCTGTGGGAAGGTTCGCCATGCCCCGGAGGCCCGTTCATGGCGATATCGCCGGGCCATCCTCCAGAACTCCGACTCCACCAGCAGGATGTGCTGGTATCGCATGGCCCGGCGCTGAAATTCACGGACCTGGTCTGGAGTCATGTTAGCAGCTGTGAAGACAAATGCAGATGTGCTACATTAGTAACTGCATTGTGCGAAACGGCACAGCAAGTTAATCAGACATCACATCTACTGTACTTGTAACAGCTCATATCACAATGCAGAGCATTGAATGTCCCTGAGGAAGTATATGGCAGGCCAGACTACAAAGGTCACATCACACAAAGCACATCCATAACCTACAAGATGGGTAATAACTGGCTTTGACTTACAATCTGAGTTCTGACAGTTATCATCTAAGAATCATGCTGCATATCCTCCGCCAAGAGCTGGGCTACAAATGTCAGTGTACGGAAAGCAAAACTAAAGCCACATGGTCTGCAAGTTGCAACTGGGCTTGCCAGTATAGTACCAAGTGCCAAACCTGAGTGTGTATACTAGTATGCAACCAAACCGTCACTTATTCACATGTATGTGTAACATACTGGTAGCATCAGTACTAGGTACCCCATTCACAAACCCATGGCCGTGTTTGAGTGGGGCTGTGGATACACAACTATAATTTGCCAACAACATGTACACCGAGGAGTGTATAAGAAACTCCACACATGTTTGTCTCTACAGACACACCACAGGTAAGGCCTATCTACAATTAGGAGTCAGCAAACCCTAGAGCACTCATAGAGTCAGACATGTCAGGAAATGCAGAACTTAGTACACAACATATACTTCCAGTGAGGCCTGACTTACATCAGACACAGAGTTGCTAGAACACCCATGATCATGAATTGCATGCACACCTAGGCCATGTGGAAGTACATGCTGCTAGGAGGTTCTACCTACTGTTTCAAACTTACGTAGGTAAATAGGGAAGCAGATGTCTATTGGATTGCTATTAGCTCTACCAATCTTAGAGAATGTGGGTCTGACAGGCTGACTAAATTAGGGGCTGACTTTCATTGCGACTCTTGGTGATACAAGTGTCATACACATGACTATCCCCTGTACTCACAGTGGGGCCTACAGGGATGTCCTACAATTCCAACATGATACCATTGGATACGCATTGGCAAACTCAAAACATGTGAGAACTGCATTCCCATTTATGGAACAAGTGAAAAGCTTGCCCAACGCATCACACCTTGCTATGCGTCCAACTCACACGAGTCCATAACCAGCAAACACAACACATAACAGACATATCAACACTTACTGGAGTGGTCGGGGTCCTCAAATGTCGCCACCTCTCCCACAGTGTAGGGTGCCGGTCCACCTGTAAGGTATGTAAGGAAGAAATGTGCTCAAAATCTGTGCACAGTGCAACACTTTCATAAACATTTACAATGTGTAGGCTTAATAATGAAATGGCAGCCATTCAGACATGATGGTACTGGATCTGATATATCACTGTCAACTTGTAAATAGCATGGGTCTCCTGTGACAGTTACACACATATCTGCACACATACATTGGCCCTAAATATCATGTGGTTGCAAACATGCCCCATAATTGGTGAGCACTAAGAAATATGGAGTGTAATCGTCTCATCATGTGCATCCAAGAGAGACATCCAAAGCCTGGTTACTTGAGGACTGCATTACCACTCAAACATGCCTTGTGGCCATGACACATTTATTGCACGTAGGCCCAATGTACAGAGGGAGGGGCAGGGACTTTTGTAAGCCATCCTGTTGTTACAGTATAGTCAATTGATGTGGCCCAGCTATGGTGATTTGCACCAACCATGGAGATGTGAAGCCATGTGCATACACTTGGACTGCCATCCGTATTTAGGTTGTGGCTCAACTAATTCCAACAAACATCTTAAGATGTTAGCTGAGGGTACCTTACACCTTTTCACGATGTTTTCAAATCAAGAACTGACATGTATCCAAAAAGATCAAGGAACACAATAATCCCACACATTCATAGTACTTCTGTGAACGCTTTCCTTCCACACTCACCAGACTCACATGAGACATATGTCTGAGCCACTTTGCTATTATCAATTGATGTGAAGGCAGCACTCATTTTCTGCATCATGTAGTGATTCTAAATTCAGTCTAGCAATTGCGTCAACATAGTTGGCCTAAATGTTGGTACATCTGTACTTCTCTGTCAATAGTACCCTATATAGACATGATTGGCTCCTATTTTGTTAGCTGTTCTGACAAAAAGGCCACACCAATTTCCTTCATGGAAAAGTAACCTGTAAGTTTGCCGAGCACGTGCTACCTGACAGCTAGCTATTGTGATCCTTGCCATAGTGCATCAATGATCCCCTTATATTTCTCCAGCATTACACACAGTCAGCAAGCTAGCTGGCAGACATTGCACTAATCCCCTGATGTCACTACAGAGCATTTAATTGTGCACATTCACATAAGTCGTACTCACCAACAGTGCCACCATTCATGATTCCCAGGTGGTCCAAGAGATCCTGCTCGCTGGTGATGAGGTCAGCCCACTGGTGCTTTAGCTGGTGGTCACTCCTCTGGCTGGCATACACACGTTGTAGGTGAAGCAGCACCTTTCCCCACCTGATTCTGCGCGCCTCTGTTGGATACCCATTTATGACCCTGCCCCCTGCCTGGATAATGAGCGGCAAGAAATGCGTCACCAGCCAGATGAAGCCCCCCAACTCCTCTTGCCCCATCATGCCAAGACATGGCCTACCAGACATACTTATAAGTGACAATAAGAAATAGGGGTAAAAGAAATACAAAGGGGAAAAGGGTGAAAGTAAGGGTACAAAGACAGAAAAAAAGTAAACTTAAACACTAAAAGAGCCCAACTATCCCCAAACTAACACTACCCACAAACAAGAAAAACACAAGATAAATGGACAGATGTAGACAAAACACAGTACTACAGTATACACAAACAATATTTATTTCACAAAAGGAGTTTACAGATAGCACACAGGACAAAAACAGCACAAAATCTCTGGACAACACTCTCTACACAGCCACACAGTCTAGAAGGATCATAGACTGCAATGTGAAAGTGAAAGTACACCCACTGAACATGATCTGTAAACAGGATATCCTATTACATCACTTCCTGTATGAAAAGTCCTACCTTTTTCGCGTTATGCGTCATTTTTCGTTTAACAAAACTGTATTTGCGTCATTTTTTTTTAATGCACAGACGTGAATATTAACCCGCATCCACATAATGATACATGGACTGTACAAATATCTGGATGCGGGCTAAATTTCACCCCTGTGCGTAAAAAAAAAGGACGCAAATACAGTTTTGGTAAACAAAAAATTACGCACACCTCTAGGGACGTCAAAATTACAGTGCATTAACTGGTTTGTGGCCTTTTTACTTGTTTTTTGGTTATTTTACATTTGAAACACATCAAAGATTGGCTAATTGAAGACAGTATGGTGTTGATGGTGTATGTTCACATGTGTGACATCTTACTGCAGCGGAACATCATCCACTACACCCTTCACAGTATTTTTACAGTTGCCTGACGCAATAGATGGTCATAAGTGTGGCCTACATATATGTGTTGCACAAATTGTGCATGTTTGGCATAAGGAGAGGATAGCAATGTGACGCACATATGTACAATACCTAAATGCCTTTGGCTCAAAGTGTGTGCTTTGACAACTAATGTGTTGGTTGACCAAGTGTGTGTGTATCACATGAAGCATAATTGTACATATGGTTGTATGAATGTGACATCCATGTGTCCAATCCTTAGATGCAAGTCAAATTGAAAATGAGCAAGGGCATGTGTTAGTCATACATGTAACAACACCCGTAAAGTGTACTTCCATGTTTTAGGGTCACGTAGACACCACATGTGACATAGCATGCACCAGATGGATGGCAGACTCTTGTTCATGTCAATGGTCCACATTTTCTACATCCTATGTCCTAGAGTATTGGTAAGAGCTTCCTAGGCACTAGTTGGTGAATCCCACAGTGAGTCATACACTTGCATTGAGGAAGTGGGTACCATGTTGTTTGCACAGACAGACAAGGGTGAATCTCATATGTATGATGACACCACAGTTGAGGCCATAGAAGTGAGCCTCAACTATCAAGTGGCTGTAGTGGCCCAGCATACAAGACAGCACGTGTCCACATATTTCCAGTGATCAATTGCACATAGGTGTCTTGTTCATGTGTGTGGTCCAATGATGATCCTGTAGATTGTTTGGGGTGTAATTTGTCACAGTTCGGTCCAGGACTCATTATGAGTCAGTGGCAGCTATTCCTGTAACTACTGAGTATCCTTGGTTGATCAATGTGAGTAAAGTAGATGTGGACATGTGAACCAACATGTGGATGGTCCCACCCTGTCACTAAAGACGTGTAATGAGACAGTCAACAGGGCAACCTTGGTGTGCTGAGTGAGATAATGTCTCAGGTGTCATGTTCCGGCAGGTGTCATTACAACATTTGTACACAGGTTGGCCTCTGCACTTCCCACTGCATCTGGGAACATCATAGCCTCTTGTGCTGATTATTCTCGCAGCTATTCACCACACACGGCCCATCACTATGTTGCGCGCACTGTGATGCTGTGTGTGAACTGTCATGGTCCTGACATTTGTGTATCATTCATGGACATTATCAGAGGTTGCTGGTTGTGCTGAAAGCCCCGTACCCAATCCCTGCCTACGGCCCTGGGACACTCTCACACTTTGTCATTCATGCATAAATGCAACCCAGACAAGGGATGGGCTATGAATTTAGCTTTTCCAAGAGGAAGTAACTCAAATGGTACAGTTAAAAGACAGATGATGCTATACAATGTATTTGGGTATGCATGGAAGAAGCCCATGCCCAATGCCCACTGATGATTGGCAGGTTTGCTAATGCAAGTGTGGTACATATGTAGACACAGGGATACTTTAGTGTGACAGTTGCCAGTCAGGCTGACAGAATGCAAGGTGATTCAGGATCCAGTTACTTGACAAGTTAAGTAATCAGTGGTCTGACTGAGACTGTTTTGAGGATAGAGTAGACAGTTGACATGTCAAACTGTGTACGTCCTGTGTTTTTGAAGGTGACAAATGAACCCAGTGGCTGTGTTACACGGCTTAATTAGTATCAATGGTTGACGGTGTATTTGACATAATGGCAACTACTATGCTGTTCCAGGCATCATCAGGGGCAGTGCTTTTTGAAATGTGTGGTGTGCATGGAGGTGATCATAGGTGTGGGCTGCATCTGTTTCTCACCAGTCCTGTAGGTGAGACTTGCATTCTAAGGGCCAACAGACATTTTCACAAGGGGAAGCAATCTACATGTGCTAACAGGGCTTTGAAACTAGAAGACAGTGTATAAATTGACCTGACGTCCTTGCAGTCAGATGTTCTATGACATACGAAAGGAAAGGGTGTAGCACACTGGTTTGCTAATGTTGGTTTGTGTGTGTAGAGGAGGTATTATCAGGGTACACATCTTAGTATTCCAGGGACGTCTTCCGACAGGTGGGTTGTGACAATTAGGAAATGGCCTGACATGTACATGGAATGTCATGTGCGCAATGCATGTCATATGTGTGGCACTTGTGCTGTCTATGTTCTGCTTCTATGGAACTCTAGTCACAGATAGTCCTTGCAAATATTGGATGCAGTTGGACTAACTGCTGTCAAGGGTCTGGTCAGGCATTCCTGTTACTGATGCCAAAGCACATTGACTGCCTCATGTATGAGGCTTGTTTTCCCCTTATTGAGTGATGGTGTCATAGTTGTGTGCCATATGCTGCGTTGGACCTTGCTTTCAATATGTATGTGTGAAATAGTTGTGGTCCTCTGCTATTGGCCTTCAAAGGAGATATGTACATGATATATGTCATTAAGAGTGTGTGTGTATGTGACCATTGTATGTTAGGCATCACATTAGCTCTGGGATGTTCCGTGTTCTACTCAGTATCTCAGCAATGCTCCATGAGGCAAAACTCTTATTCTGATAAGTAGAGATGAAGGTGTGCATGAAGGAATAGCCAGTCCATGATATGGTTATTAGAATAGGTGTTTATTTAAATTCGTTAACTAAAGTGGTGAAGGTGATAATATTCAGAAGAAATTATTTACAATCTGTTGCCGCCTGCGTATACCAGCGGCCGTGTTCTGTAGTTCCCCCTCATGTTGCAGGCCAGCATCCTCCTCTTCCTCCTCTTCAGGCATGTGTGGCTCTGGTTCCAGGAGGGGAATGTTTCTTTTGATACAAATGTTGTGCAATATTGCACATGTGAGGATGATCCTACAAACCATCTCGGGGGAATATAGGAGGCTACCACCAGTGATGTTGAGGCAGCGGAACCTTGACTTGACGATGCCGAGGGTCCGCTCGACAATGCTGCGTGTCCTCCTATGGGCGTCGTTGTATGCACGCTCTGCAGCAGTACTTGGGTTGCCAAATGGTGTCATAATCCATGGTTGGATGCCATACCCCTGATCAGCTGCAAGAGAAAATGAATGGGATCATGTTGATGTAGCTGGCACTATTGAAAAGACCTTTCATGGCAGTAGTTGTCTTGTGTTGTCTGTGACTCTTTTGTGTACTAATATGGCGTCCTATGCTTGTAGGCTGTACCATCTGCATTGTGTTGTTTCCTTGGCTGAACAAGTGTTTGTCTGCTAACCGTTTGTCAGCTGTATGTTTTGGGATTTTCAGTACAGTGTGCCCTCCCTAGCATTGTGACTTGTGATACAGGTGTCCGTGTGTCTTCCATGGGGGTGAGATGATAGTTCCATGCACAGTTAAAATTGAAAGTGTTGTTAACACGTTCATATCAAAGTACCCTGGACATCCCATACCTTGAAACTTATGCAATGTATTAATGTAAAGTTAATTGGGACACTTACAATTTGCAAGGTGACATTTAGGCAACCACACTCATTAACGTCTTAACATTAGGCTGTACAGTAGTTTCCGATGTGTGACAGGTTCAATGGTGACTTAAGAAACATGGCTAGTGATGTCACGACCTCAGTGTGTTCCTATTGACATGTTGTTGTGGTGTATGTGTTGTGTGTCCTAGAGGGTTGCTGTGCAGTGTGTATATAAGTAGGTTTTTGTACTTACCAACAAGTAGTCCATTGACATACCGTCCATCCTGGAAGTGTTCATTGATGGTGCAGTGACGGAAGATGTATGAGTCATGTACACTCCCAGGATATTTAGCCACAATGTTGGTGATCAATCCCTGGTGATCGACTATGGCCTGCACGTTGATGGAATGTGTGTGCTTCCTGTTGCGGTAGAGGTGATCAGTTGCAGCAGGTTGCACAAGGCGTACATGTGTGCAGTCGATTGCACCAAGGACGTGTGGGAAGCCACTGATGAGGTTCCGGGCAGGGGGAATATTGTACGCCCTACTGTTTCTAGCCCAGCTGCGAATCACACATAATCAAAAAACACACTTCTTTGAAACACCTGATTTAGTGCGCGACTGGCTGGACTTGACCTTCCCACACCCTGGCCCCAAGGGACAAAGTGAGGCCCTACCATTGAGACAGAAACACCAGCCCCCAAAGACAAGCAAAATCGACAGCATTTGACGTGAAAAAAAACTGGCCCTACGATGTCGCAGGTGTTGTAGGGTCAAAATGATTCGATTTAGTCGGCATACTCCATACATAGAGTAGACTCCCCCCCTCCTGGCATTGCCTCTTCTGTAGATAGCACTGTCACGTCCGAATCAGAGGGAAGCTTGGCACTGTTTCCATCTATTACTCCACAGACAGCGCAGGAACTCTAATATATAGCCTGAGTGAAAATGAAACCTTAAATGTCTTCTCCAAGTGCTGTAGTAAACAACTTATGAACAATCACAGACTGCCCTCATGGACCGGGTAGCAACTTAAAATGACTGGTTGTAACAGAGGCATTTCACACCCTTGCCAGATCACTGACTGACACAAGAAGAAAGGACTTGCTGTGATAATCGATCACGAAAGTACATGGCTGAAGACACACTTGGTCCTTGTAGGCGGATGAATCCTCATCTCCTGTGGGGATTATGTATATCTCCTTCCTATGTGGCGGGCCTGGACGGCCGACCTCTTGGATCCCTGTCTCACATAGGGAAACCTATTAACCACAGAAGATAATTACTGCACCTACATCTTGCACAACCCCCATTGCGTAGGCTTGTTTGATTGTTTGCATAATAATGTTTATAAACCGATTAGGTTTTTATTATGTAAGGGTTTGGCGGAGTCAGTTTTGGCTTTGCCTAGTATTGGGTTCAGTTGGGGGAACTGTTTATTATTTAAAAGTTTTGACATCAACAAATGCATCATACATAATATATCTGGAAAGAAGCAGATTGGCGTGGTCTGGGAAAAGGAGTAGTCTATTACTGTTTCATAATGTTGTCGTTACATGATTACAACATTTATACTTGGAATGTACGTGGAATGGGATCTATCCACAAACGGCATAGAATATTGGCCCAATTAAATCGCCGTAAAGCACACATAGCATACAGTAAACCCATCTCACCACTCATGAGGTGGTGAAACTCCGCAAAAAATGGCGAGGGCAGCTGGTCTGCACCTCATACTCTGTGTTTGCTCGTGGGACGGCCGTATAGATACAGTCTGGGGTCCCCTTTGAAGTACTGGATACAAAGGTGGATGAGGAAGGCAGGTACATGTTGGCCAGAGGTAACTTGGATGGGAAGCCTGTGGTACTGGGTAGTATATATGCCCCAAATAGCGGCCAAGATGCTTTCCTAGAACGCCTATCAGTAGTTCTCACACAATGAGCACACATCCCCTGGATATTAGGTGGAGACATCAATGCAGTGCTGGACACTGCCCTTGACTGCTCCACCCCCACACTGTCAGGCAATAATGGCCAAAGACAAGCGGAAGCACTGTGGAATTGGTTACAAGGCTGGGCACTTACAGATATATGGCGGGCCAAGAACCTAGGGATGAGAGAATATTCTTTTTATTCCCACCCACATAGGGTGCACATGAGACTTGATCGTGTTTTGTGCACCACTACACTGCAGATGCAGATAACTCATGCTACATACTATCGGATCATAACCCATCAGAATTGACTATGATGTGGGGGAAGATGTCTACACTGATCCCAACATGGCGACTTTACCGACAACACTGGTACTGCGTCCTCTCTGTTAGTGGAGTGGGAGGCGTTCAAAGTGGTGGTAAGAGGAGCAATGATGGGAGCAGGGACAGGGGTATGGACAGTCATATTGAGGGAGCTAAAACAGGTAGAGGACAGATTGGTGCCCCTAGATAAGGAGGCAGTGTTGCAGACCCCCATGCTCAGCAGTTACAAGAAGCCAGCACTGAACATGCAGAGCTACTCAAACGACTACGAAAAGTAGACTTTGTAAAGTATAAGGAGCGCACGCACAGTGAGGGGGATAGGGCAGGTGCGCTTTTGGCATGCCTTATAAAAGACGAGCCACCCCCTACTCCCATTTTGCACATTAATACACCACAACAAACTAGTGTAAATACTCAACTAGAGCTCAACAAGGCATTTTGTGACTACTACATAACACTATATTCCGCCCCACCAGTACTAGACCAGGTAAACCTTAGCTCCTTCCTCTCTGAGATTGAACTACCGACACTCGCTGATGAAGCCAAGCAAATCCTGGGAGCGCAGATAACACAGGGGGAGATATGGGGGGGCCATTAAGGATATGGTGTGTAATAAATCACCAGGATCGAATGGTCTTCCGTCCAAATTCTATTCCCTATATAGTTCAAAACTGGCCCCTCAACTGGAGACGTTATACCATGCCTTGTTGGCAGTTGGCCACCTCCCAGATATAACTAAACAAGCAGTAGTGACTTCACTATTAAAACCTGGGAAGTCTGCGACAGATATGTCGTCCCATAGGCCCTTATCTTTACTGAACACAGAGTATAAAATATTAGCATAATTATTAGCGCAGAGATTCCTTCCCTTTATAGGAAACTTGATCCATACAGACCAATGTGGCTTTGTACCATCTCGTAATACCTCCTTAAATATACGCTGGTTATATCATGTGATTGATTCTGCCAGAGAGAGATAGCCCCACGTGGGCTGTCTTTCCTTGGATACCCACCAAGCATTTGATTCCTTAAACTGGGATTATATGTTTGAAGTGTTGGAACGATTTGGATTTCCCCATGAGTACATACAATGTGTCCAACTGCTCTATGCTCTTCCTACAGCGAGGGCGCGCACTGGGCAGAACATTTCAAACTCCTATCATATTCATAGGGGTACCAGACAAGGCTTCCCATTGTCTCCCCTGCTGTTTGTCTTAGCGGTGGAACCTTTGGCACACCGATTGCGACAAGACGCTGAATCATGTGGAATAGATGTAGGGAGTACAATGCACTCAATATCACTATAAGACAACGACATTATCTTATATGTGAAAAACCTTGCCCACAGCCTGAGTTCTGCTGCACAGATATTTCATGATTTTGCACCGCTGTCAGGGCTGGACATAAACTATGACAAGTCCACAGCATTCCTCTTCTGTGACTTAGATATAGGGAACACGGTGGACTTTGGTGATAGGCGACTCCGAGTAGCTGTAGACACTTTTCGATACCTAGGTATACAGATTTATCGAGCTCCACTGAACCTGCTAGAGGGCAACTTGTGGAGAGCGATGACCTCACTCAAGCCACAGATTCAGTTTTGGATAACGTTACCATTATCCATCGCAGGTCGCCTAGCATTGGCCAAAATATTGATGCTGCCCCACATCCTGTATTATTTTATGAATTTACCAGTGAAGGTGCCTGATACCTACTTTAAAGCAATACATTCGATGTTGCTCGAACTTATTTGGGGGAGGGGAAGGCGCCGGATTGGCTTGGTGAAGTTACAGATGCCGGTAAACCGGGGCGCATGAGTGCCCCCGACTTTAAAGCCTACTGTGTGGCGAGCCAGCTTCAATGGCTCGCATACTGGCTGGCCGGATGAAACTTACAAGAAATAGAATTCACTCAGGCAATGTTTGATAAGGGTTGTCCACACTCCCTGATATGTCCCGGGTCCCATTCCCCCGAGAAGATGTCACTTTTGCTACGAGTCTTCTTGCAGTACTGGAAACTTGCTCTCAAATATGCAGCTGGGGCGGTTCCCTATGCCCCCAACATCCCTCTGATGGGACTACCTGTGACTATTGGAACACTAACCCAAATCAGAATAGAATGATGGACACAGGAGGGAGTGGACACGATTGGGATGCTATTCAAAGATCGTCACTTACACATATGGATTTCGTCCATGAACACAATCTGCCAACTTCATTATTCTTACTGCATGCAAATATAATACACTACATAAAAAATCACTAGGCCCCGGACGGCATGGAACCCCCCACACACAATTTTATTGATATTGTGTATACCGTAGGACATGGGACACATTTAATTAAATGGCTTTACCGTGGATTTAGACTACACCTACTGTAACCCTTGACAGCTCTTAAATCTAAATGGGAAGTGGATGTGGGTAAAGAATTATCGGACAAAGAGTGGTCTTCAATACTAGAGTACTCTAGTCGGGTATCCCGAAACACAAGATTCAAGTTTATACAATATACCATACTACATAGAGCGTATCTCACGCCAAATAATATCCATATACTATACCCTACACTACCATCAACATGTCCTAGATGCGAGGTAGAAGAGGCAGAACTACTACACATGCTCTGGAGCTGTCCTAATATTTCTAGGTACTGGAAAGAGGTGGGTACCATCTTGGAGAAGGTAACAGGAAGCAGTGTCTGGAGGACAGCAGAGGCGTGTTTGCTTGGGTTGTTTCCCCAAACAAGAAAAGGGAGGGTGTCCTTGCGGTTCGCAGTCCTGGCACTCTTATTGGCAAAGCACCTATTTACTAGGCGCTGGAAGGCCACACTAGCCCCCTCGGCGGCGCAGTGGAGTGTGGAGGTGTTGGAGTGGGGCAGAGCTGAGACTACCGCCCTCAGAAGGGAAGAAAGTAGAGAAGTGAGAAGGCACCCTATGGCTTTAGACTGGGATGAGATGCTGGATGTTGCAAAAAACAACATGTGAGGCAGAGAGGGCCTGATTGCAGATTTGGACATACCCATACTGGGCCATTGTGTTTGGCAAAACCTAGCAGCCACTACTGAAAACTTATTAATAATAGAAAAGTGATATAAAGATGGTGCCGCTGGGCATGAATGCACGGTAATATCTCCTCCACACCAGATCTAAACAGTGGTCATGCGCTTCACAGTAAACGGCTGAATTATGACACGCAACTGCTATGATTGTCCTATGAGAGGAAGTTGTGAAGTTGGAAAATGGGGGGAGGGGGAAGTGTTAACTGTTATTTGTTAAGAAGCATTAAACAGAACACATTCTTACCCGGTGAACTATGAGATAACAAACATATGCTATATATCCAAGTATTGACTAAGAATGGACATAAGTATAGAATCTGGATATAAGATTGTATAGCTGTGTTGCACAATGTAAAACTGTATCGCAGAGAAAATAATACTATGTATTATATACTATGAAAAATACTGTACTGGAGTATACTGTGAATATTATTATATGATCCATATCGAAAATAATAAAAATGAATTTAAAAAAAGAGGAATATTTGTAACTTTTGATGCGACCTAGCACAGTAACCAAAGTTGCTTTCCTGCATCAATAGAAGAGAGTAGAACAGCACCATATCCACTAATATAGGATGCCAATTTTATCTCTCCCTGCGCTGCCCCACATTTGTCTGCCTTGCGCCAGTGCACACAGCCATGCACTTTAGTGTACAGGAGTGTGTGTTTGATGTCAAACATAGGTTTTTGTAGTGTAGGGTACCCTTCTGTACTATGCTTTAACCTAGTTTACTATTTTGACCACTCTGTGCATTCTGTGAAGTGCTGTACATATATAAGGTTTTAAAAGTTTAGGTAAAATAAAACTTTACTCATTCTTTGTGCCTGCCTCGAGGAGCTGTAAATGTCTGGCACAATGTCCTATCTAACTGTTATTTTAAGTAAATAACGCTTTGCATCAAAATCCATGGATGGATGAATGGAAATTAGAGGTGGGTGTGCCACTGAACGCTCAAGCCAGCCTTGAGCTGGAAGCCTGGCTCTGGCTCAGCTCGAGGTCCTGTTGGGACCTCGAGCCCATAACGAGCTGAGCATTGGCTTCTGCCTGCCCCTCCCTCTACCCAGGATGTGACGTTACAGTCAGAGCTGCGGAATGGGGAACTGGGGAAATAGGTTCAAGTCTCGCATTGCTCAACATCCTGTGATTCTTGGCCAATCACTTAAGCTCTCCATACCAGTAAACAATGCATGTGATCTTCTATAATGTAACTGGTGCTCATATCAAGCACTCAATAGCTTTGGGTTGAGTTTGCACTTTGTTTCAAAAACTGCAGAAAAATGCACTAATAGGTCAAAATAAAGCTTTAACATAAGGATGAACAAATAAAAACCTATTTAGCGGCTGATTTGTACAAAGTGAAACCAGAAAAGTTGAATTAATCACAGCTTCCCCAGTTAAATTGTGTGATCTTAGGCAAATATTTTCTTTCACCAAAACTATTTTTCCTTTATTATCACCAATGAGAGCACATTCAAATATGTGGTTCAGATTACCAGTGGTAGAAAACTATCACTTTTAACATGTAATTCCCGGTGGAGTGCTAAAATGCTCCCTGTTATTGTCAAGACTTCAACTTTAAGAAATAATCAATTTTGAGGAGACATTATCATATTTTATGTGATGTTTGTTGTATGATTTACATAGCAGATATTATCAGGGCTTGGCTCATGCTTGGGCTCTAAGATGCGAGCCAGACCCTTGGCTTGGCTCTCCCTGTTAATTTGTTGGCTCGCCCACCTCCATATTAAACAACTGAGGTTTACCCTCAGAACAATGGACTGTGCACAGATCAGGAAGGACCAAATTATGTGACCACATTGACTAAATTATGCAGCAATAAAAAGCAAATTGTGCCGCGTAATGTGACCCTTTTTGTGATTGTACTACTTCATTATATTGCCTTTTTTCAATCCTAATCCTGTATGGGCAAAGGTTTCACCTCATTAGCACAGGCTTCATGCCCAAAGGTTGCACATATGTTATCAGGGTTGTTGGCTTACCATGTGGTTCCTCTACTCTTTTGCATGAATTTGAGGTGAAAAGAATAGGTTGCTCTTGACTGATTCTAATATATGGATGGAAGTGCCTTGTAGCCTATTTTTGGACTATTTTGGTATGAGTTAAAGGGTACCAACCATCAGAGGCACAAAACCAGTATTTCATGCAGTTAAAAGGCCCATAAGGTCATCCAATCCCTCGCAAAGCATCTTCCATAGAAGGAAAATATGACATGCACTTTACTTTACTTGGAAGGAGAAGAGTGGATGGACAGGGAGGGTTGGAGGGTTGGACCATTAAACAAAATCAGTTATAGAACCTGATGACAGATTATAACTTCTTTCATTAAAGAGTCTAATTAAATAGTGTCTTATGTTATTAAAGGATTCAAGGTTGTAAGAAAATTAAAAAAAAGACTTGGGGCTCACAAAAAATAGGAAAGCTCTATAGAAATGCCAATATATTAATACAATGTAACTGTGTTTCTCATTTATATTTTAAAAGAAACTTGCATAACCTCTCCTCTGTAGTAGTTTGGAGTGTGACAAGGTACTACTGCTGTGTATTTGTCAGTGGGGAGACATATGATAATAGAGCCATTCATCCTTGTTTATCTGTCCCCAACAAGTCTTTAGATGACATCTTGCAAGTGGGCTGAAGAGAGGGTGCTACTGGAGGGGGCACAAGAAGCAATTAAAAAAAAACAAAGACTCCTCTGCATTTGAAAGGCCTTTGAATGACCTGTGGAGTCCAGTTCACAGATAAGATAAGAATCTTTGGTGTCAGGGAAGCTGCAGCAGTCCCAGCAACAGAGATTGCAAGGTTTGATTCAGAAAAAACAATCAACAGCCTGGTTTAAACTTAATTCGTTTTCAGTTCTCATGCTCTTAATGCACTGACAAACAAATGAAGTTTAAACCTCGAGGTCGTTTGTCCCCATGTCCCCCCAACTCTTATCTCCTGTGTCCCCACACCTCCAAAATCTGGGGGAGACAAATCCCCCACATGACCCACAGTTCCTACGCCCATGCCTGAATCTCCCCCAGATAAACCCCTCTTTGAGCCTTTTTGCTGCTAATTGTGTAAAAATGTATGGTATGGTGGAAATAACTCCTCGCTGTGATGTTGAAATACTGCACTTTTTTTGCAGAACGCTGCTAGCCACATTGCATTTTTATTTTTTACTGTGCTGAATTTGCTGAATTTGATGTAAAGAGAATAAATCCCAATGCATGGACCAGCAGCGGATCTGCCACTTGCACGCCAAAAGCGAGTTCATCTGTGCCTGTCCGCGCCTGGGCGCTACCAGGGACTAGGTGCTCTGACCCCCATGACCCTAATAGGTTGACCTACTCCTTCTCCCAACTTTTATGAACTCGGGAACCATCACAGAAATGTGGCTGGCATGTGTGGGCACCAGAGAAACTGTCTTTCAGTTGCATTGCAGTACTTGCAGTTTTGAATACAACTCATTTGGGCAGGCCAAAAGACTCAACTCTCTCTCCCCACGTCGGTTCACTGAGTTTAAGCTCTTCAGTATTAACTGTTGTTCCTTGGTCCGTCACCATGCTGATATCTTTGACTTCATCCAGGAAAATGCACCTGGCATTCTATTTCTCACTGAAATTTGGTTGGGACACTCTACAGCAGCAGAACCTACCTTAGCGCTCGTCCCTGGCTATTATCTGAAGAACTACAACAGAACCAGTGGGAAAGGAGGTGGCATTGCCATGATCTACAAGGATAAACTAGGCTGCTGTCTGACTCAATGCACCATTTTGGATTATGAAAGCACCGTTTTAAAAATGTCCTTTAACAGCAATTTCACTTTTTCGGGGCTTCTTATTTACCGCCCCTATGCCCTTTTAAAACTTTTCAGGGACGCGCTGACCAATTTCAGCACTCTGCTGGCCCTCAAACTAGCTAATTTTAATATTACTGGGGATCTCACTCTTCACTTTGATTCTAGTTCAGTGCTTACAAGTCCTGGTTTGCCTCTTTTCTGTCTTTTGTGTCTAAACCTTCTTTCCAGGGCATTTCTCTGCTCTATGGCTCTCGACCCTACGCTATGGCCCCAGGGCTTTTTATTGAGTCCTATCTTATTCAACATCTACATTCAACCCCTGGCACAGGTTATAAAATACTTTAAGAAATGTACAAATGTACAACTTTAGGTTTTCTGGCCTTAGGGCCTACTTGAGCCATTCGAATGATCAAATGCATTCTGTGTACAAAAAGCCTCAAATTACTATAAGACAACATCCATATTTGTTTATAAAATACTAGGACATTATTGGTTAAATACGAGGTGATTAACACTAGGCTACGAGTAGTATATGAAGATGATGCAGGCAAAAGTTACATTTTCAGAGCCCCAATTTGTTTTTTAGAAGGAAACATTTCAGTTTTTAACAGCTCAACAAAACACAATCATACCATTTTATAATTAATATCATCTTTATCCTTTTCGTCACCATCCTGAGAAATAGCAAGTAAAAATGTATCGGTGGTGCCTTTATTTTTGCAAGAGCATTCGGTGATGCAAAATATAAATCTTGTAGCAATGCATATCACAATTAAACCAATACAATGTTGGATTCAAAGCATTTCATACCCAGGAGTCAAAATCTTCCTCAAGTGTGTTCCGATGCTGTTAGAGCTTAGCTCAGGGTCATTTGGATCTCATGTAGTGTCTTTTACATTGTCCTTAATGTAACCTGTCTGCTCATATGTGCTAAATGAAGTTTTGGCTAGACAAGTGCAAAATCCAGTCCCTACAGTGGAACCAACCTTACCTTTAGCAACTAAAAGGTACTCAAAATCCCGTTACATTTTCAGTCAGCATTTGTTATTTCTAAAATATTTGAATTTCTAACTATTTTGTTTAACGCAGCGGCCATTACATGCATGTGGGTTAGAGAAGGAAAAAATCTAGAGGTAGTTGAAACTGCCCTCTGACCCCTCTTTGATTCTAAGAGTTGATCATCAAAATGTCTTGTAGCTGCAATGATGTGTCCTGGAGAGCAAGTTCCCATCCATCCAATCTAAGAGAAGCCAAGAGTAGCACCATGACACACAAATTAAATATGCATGGTCGCCCTGCAGGTGGCACTGAGAAACAACAGCCCATAGTGAAGGTGAAATTCAAAGGGCGGGAACTCGAAAAAAAGGTTCTCATCTGTTAAATTGCATTTGCTGTGTGCAAGGCGAGCCATGTCTAGCACATTGAGGTTCAATGGATTAATAAACTTTGCAAGGGCTGGGAAAAAAAAGGAGAAGATGGTGGCACTCTCTGGCGGTCTATGCCCAGTTTGGAAAAGATGGAGGCAATTGTAATTAAAACTGCTGGCTTATCCAATCAAATGAATGCTAACCCCACATCAATGGGCATGTGCATGTAGTAGGAGGAAGAGCTACTGGTTAGTCTGTACTTTTCCAGAAGGAAGAAATAATAGCTACACTTCTATGCTGTGTATCAGCCCGTTCAAGCAACGGTTCATACAGTTTAGTCTTGGAATGATTCCCTGTTCTGCAGCAAGAATGTACCTCACCATTAGCCAGATTCTCAAAGTAGCAATGAAGTTGCAGTTGGCCAGATGCGCAAAGGAATTTGGAATCCAGAGGAACGATGTTACTCAAACCAGATGAAGGTAGTGGAGAAAAGAGGTTGTGTGGGGCAGCCTCACACAGCGATGGAGGAGCAGGCAAAAGATGGAAGTAGACAATTTCCCCCAGATGGTGGGACAAACACAAGAACAGTTTCAGCAGAAGGTTCATGACCAGGCACAGGCCCTGAAGCAGCAGTAGAAGTACTGTTGTCTTTAGGGGTAGCAACTCACCTGCAGTGGGATGAGTGGATCCAAGTTGTCAGGCTACAGCATTTGACAGCTGTGTTAGTAATGAGCAGAATCTATTATGTTTCATACCAGGAGGGATGTAGTGTGTTATTCCTCTGTTAAACCTTAACATAGACCCACTTTCCAGGCTGGAGGGAATAACAGGCCTCACCCACATCCTCAGGTAAGGTAGCTTGTTCCTGAGAGAAGAAACTATAAAGACATTGCATCAGCTTTCTGCAGTACTGTAAAACAATGTCATAATTTCACTGTTCGACTAGTTTGGCTGAAGAGATGGATTTAGGGAGAGCATCACTGGCTAACTCATGACTATTTCATGTGCCTCCACTTTTTTCTTCTGGGAATGCATTGATCCTAAAGACCATAATGCTAATTGCAGGGTGTTGGGCCATTTTAATTGTGTCACTGTGCATATCTTCGCTATCTTGTCCTCAAAAGTCCCTTTTCAATTTGTCTGCTGAGTCTGGGCAATTGGTACAAAAAAATGCTAGTGCACTTCTAATGCATACAAAACTAACTGCTCTAATACCATCAAGACATGTGCTCCTGATCAAATTTAGAACCCTAAAATGGGGAATAAAATCCTAGAGCAATCACGTAGCTACTGTAATGGCACCTGCAGGGGCAAAGGGGTGTGCTTCCACCCACTTGAAAACATGAGCAAGGGGTTAAAGATAAAAGAAAATGTAATGTTTGAGAAACAGCCAACAAGGAAATTGGCTACTGTTAGAAATGGGGTCTCTAGTTGGCAGTCGGCTTGCACCCTGTCCAAGTAGGGACCACCCACTCTAGTAAGGATAAGGGAGGTACACAGCTCAGATAACCCCTGTTCACCCATTGGTACTTTGGCATGAGCAGTCAGGCTTATCTCAGAAGCAATGTTTAAAGCATTTGCATTTAACACAGTAACAAAATTAAAACACTACAAAAGGACACCACACCAGTTTTAGAAAAATAGCCAATATTAATTTATGTAAAACAAGACTAAAACTATACAAATCCAACATACAGTAATAAAGCTATGAATTTAGCAATATTTAATTTAAAATACAGTTCCTTGAAGTTGATAGCTCCACCTGGGGCTATCACGGCGTTGTGATCAACAAAACCAACAGCTCAGGCAGGCCACGGTGTTGCGGGCCAGCTATGGTGTTGGGAACACCCACAAACAGTACCTTGGAATTGAAGGGCCTTGTGATCCTCTCGGTGAGCGGCAACGCTTGCATCGCAATGTTGTTTCTGAAGTCGGTGAAGGGGTCGTCAGGCCCTTGAAGTCACAAGCGTTTACTGATCAAGCTCCAGGCAGATGAAGTCAGGAGCTCTGGCGTGGATGGCGTCGGGACTGCGGTGCGAATCAGGACAATGTGACATGCGGAGCCCACAGGTGACAGTGCAGGCAGCGGATAAGTGACGGTGTCCAGCAGCATCAGTGAGACCAGGGCTGCAGTGTGTAGCAGGACGGTGTTACGTGCGGTGTCACCAGGTCACGGTGCAGGCAGCGTCATCATCATTGCTGAATCGCTGTCATCGGTGGTACCAAGCCGGTGGTGCAGGATGGGACAGTGCTTTGTGACCCTCACGAGTGTTGTCAACAGGCCACGGTGCAGGCAGGGATGCCTGGTGACAACACAGGAGTCTATGGCTCTGGCGTTGGTGGACTGTGGGTGCGGTGCGGGACGGGATGGTTCTTCGTGCTCTTCAGGCCACAGGCCACTGTGCAGGCAGCGGTGCCGATGTCAGCAGAAGCGTTTTCATCATGGATGCACAGGCTGTGGTGTGAGCAAGGCGAGGCCAGAGTGCGAGGCCCATAGGTCATGGTGTGAGCAGCGGCTTGGTGAAGTAGTCCGATGATGGTGTCGGTGAGACCAGGGTTGCGCTGCAAAGCGGGGTAGTGCGGCTCCATGCAGTGTCAGCAGGTCACAGTGCAGGCCAGCAGCTTCGTTGTCTGCTGCGCTGTGGTTTTTCCTCATGAACAGCACATAACACACAGTTCCCAGTGCTGCAGGTCTAGTAAACTGAAGTCTTTGGTGTCCCTAAGACTTCCAACAGGAGGCAAGCTCTACTCCAAGCCCTTGGAGAACTTTCTCAAGCAGGATACACAACAAAGTTCACCCTTTGCACTCTTTTAAGGTAGAAGCAGCTACTACAGGCCAATCCAACCAAGCAACAAAGCAAAGGGATAGTAGACCTCCCACAGCTCTTCAGCTCTTCTTGGCAGAGGTTCTTCTTGATTCCAGAAAGATTCTAAAAGTCTGGGGTTTTGAGTCCAATATGTATACCCCTTTCTGCCTTTGAAGTTGGAAAACTTCAAAATAAAGTCTCAAGTGTTTGTGAGATTCTTCCTTGTCCAGCCAGGCCCCAGACACACACCAGGGGATTGGATACTGCATTGTGTGAGGGCAGGTACAGCCCTTTCAGGTATAAGTGATCACTCATCCCTCTCCTCTAGCTCAGATGGCTCCTCAGGATATGTAGGCTGCACCCCAGCCCCCTTTGTGTCACTTTCTAGAGAAAGGTGCAAACAGCCCAACTGTCTAACTGACCCAGACAGGGAATCCACAAACAGGCAGAGTCACAGAATGGTTTAAGCAAAAAAATGGCTACTTTCTAAAAGTGGCATGGTCAAACACACAATTTAAAAACAACCCTTTCCAAAAGATGTATTTTTAAATTGTGAGTTCAGAGACCCTAAACTCCACATTTCTATCTGTTCTCAAAGGGAATAGGCACTTTAATAATATTTAAAGGCAGTCCCCATGTTAACCTATGAGAGAGACAGGCCTTGCACAGTGAAAAACAAATTTAGCAGTATTTCTCTGTTAGGACATGTAACACACATAAGTACATATCCCACCTTTAACATGCACTGCGCCCTGCCCATGGGGCTACCTAGGGCCTACCTTAGGTATGCCTTACATGTAATAAAAGAGAAGGTTTAGGCGTGGCAAGTGGGTGCACTTGCCAAGTCGAATTAGCAGTTTAAAACTGCACAGACAGACTCTGCAGTGGCAGGTCTGAGCCATGTTTACAGGGCAACTAATGTGGGTGGCACAACCAGTGCTGCAGGCCTCCTAGTAGCATTTGATTTACAGGCCCTCTGCACCTTTAGTGCACTTTACTAGGGAATTACCAGTAAATCAAATATGCCAATCAAGGATAAACCAATCAACAGTACAATTTCTATAGGGAGCTCTTGCACTTTAGAACGGATTAGCAGTAGTAAATAGAAAGATACAATAAACCAGCAAAAACAGATTCCAGTACAGCATAAAAACAGGAGGTCAGAAGGCAAAAAGACAGGAGAGACTCGCCAAAAACCTGCCAGTCCTAACAATTACCAATTCAGGCAGGTCAAAAATTACTGATTTGGCCGTAAAGATGGTAAACCGGCAACAAAGGACAGTATTGCGATAACCCATAGTGAAACAAGCCTGGCTACTAACAACATACTTCTCCCAGCTACCACACATAGATTGTCTGACATAGACAGAGGTGCTACTATGTCCTTCAGTTCAAACAATCATACTTCTAAATGGAACTAGCAGGTAACAACTCATAATAATGAAGGCTACCATAATAATGTTACTGATCATTTGGAAGGTTTTCCACTCATAAACGAAGCAATGTCCAGAGAAGGCATGGCATTAAAGGGAATCAAGGAAGGAATCTCAGTAATATTGGATGTCCTGCGTAAACCGCTGGAAGCAAAACCCCCATCAGATAACTCATCTTTCCAAAAAGAAATGACACATAACAGGGGAGGGACTCTGATCAACAAGAACAGGCCTCCTTTTCAGGTAGTGCAGTGGGTCCAATCGAGAAAGGAGTAGCTTCACTTCCCACCTAGGAGTTAAAGAATAGCGTAATGTATAATTAGAGCAACCCAAATCAAGAGGATGGGGCATGTGGACATCTAATGTCTAGTAGATAACGAACTATACACTAATCTACTTCTGCCCTAGTTAAGAATCAGAAGGTCCATTTGATATTCTGAATGGGCATAAAATAACATCTTGCAGGTCTTGCATTGCTTCCTACATCTGAAGCATCTGTAGTGATATTTGTATTTTGACCACTGACTTCATGTCACACCACTTTACACTGTCCACCGTCACATTAGTGGTCACCAAGTTACAGACTCCATTTTGTATTCACCTTAGCCTTAGCTTCACTGCAACTTTAAAGGTGCGAGTAGTTTTCTGTACAAAACATGTTCTGCAACATGTTTTCTATTCTGCGTGTTCTTTTTCTCACTGAAGAGCTAAGACATAAGGTGGAGGAGTCAGTTAGCAAGATAAGGATGTACTAGGCTGATGTTTATGGTACAGCAGGGAACGGTTTGGTTTTGGGAAAGACACCTCAGGATTTTGGTCAAGTTCCGACGTGTTTCTTTCAAAACTCCCCTAAAATAGCCAGCATTTTTTAATACTTCTTGCGCAGTGGGAGGGGTTTTTCCAGAAAGCTCCTTCCTCGTTTGTTTAAAATATATGAGACCCAAATCAACAGTGGGAGATTCAGAGACCTCAATCAGGATTTTAGACATCAAATGCCTGATATGTTTCCCATGAGGGTAAAGTTCTCTCTTTCTCATTTCAGTTGAACGGGGTCATAGGCTTGCTGGTAGGAGAAAGATGAAGCACCAGATAGGCACTACGGTGATGCATTTTTATTAATTATTTGCTTTGCATTGTGTATGAGTATATATACATGTATCAATATAAGTGTTTGCATCCTTGCCTGTATATATCTGCTGTTTATAGATTGAAGATTCTTTGTACATAGTCTTACTTCATTGTTGCACATTTTAAAGGTACACTTTTGGCTATAGAGGCCTTCCTTCATGAGCCTTGCAAAAAGATATAATAAATGTCTTCTTCAGATTAAGAGGTGCATTCCAGAGAATCTTTTCAACTCCTTTCAGTGTGTGTTTTTTGGCTCAGTCAGCAGTAAAGCAAAATCAGCATCCTAGATCAAACTACCTCCTGTCTGTTCAATTCTACATCGACTATAAGACTGAAATAGTAGGTACAAGTACTGCATTGTCTAACCTACATCATCACATAAAAATACTCAACAGAGCTGATATACTGGCAAACTGGGGGATGAAGGTAAAAACAGTGGAGCCACGAAAATACTCATATTTCTTGAAGAAAGAAACAGATGGAGACAAGCACGCTACTGCTACTACTTTGACAAGTAGGGTACCATTCAAAGACCCAGAAAACTGTATTTTAATGAACACTAATAACCCAGCAACAACACTAGCCTCTATGGGTAATATGAGCAGACCCATTCAGATCTCGTCACAACCAGTTAGTAGTTTACATCTGTATAGTGTGCAAAGGCAAAAAAAAAACGAAAAGATGTAGGACAAGGTAAAAATGTGCTTTAGATTTGCTCATGGAATATTTCAGGCTGGGATAGTCAAGCAATTAGACCCTATATAGATTCTGGAATTCATATGATATTTGTTTACAGGAAACTTGGAAGATAATGGCGCCGACTTTTCAAAACTACACATCCTTGACTATATTAGTAGCAAAAGGCATATGAGGGCGAGCTTCCAATAGGTCAGCAATATTATTGCGAGGGAGCTCTGGAATATCCAATTACAAAATGTCTCATGAATACAAAAACATATTGGCAGTATGGGTAAAATATGCTACAAATATTCAACTCCATTTAATTAATGTTTACATCCCATCCTCAGACGTCTGGGATAGGAGGAGATTAACATCATTATTGGAGGAAATCAAAACTTTGATACGTTCAATCCCAGGTGCTAAGGTTGTTCTGACAGGTGATTTTAATATTAACCTGTACCAGGGAAGTGAAGAAAGCTCCTAGAGGGGGACTCGCTGGATCTGCAATGGACAATTCCCTCTCCAATAGTCAAAGACAGGAAACGTGCGAGTGTGGGGAGAAAAGTTAGTTCCACTATTATGAATTTGGGGCTGCACCATTTAAATGGAAGACATATGAACAGTCAACCGGCCAAATCAACCTCTGAGAAGACAAGTAAATCATCTATTATTGACTATAGATTTATTAATGCAATTGATTTTAACAACTTCCTAGACTTCAAAATAATACCCAGATCAGAGAGTGATCAGAATTCCAAGGATGTCAGTCTGAATAATCTGATAGAAGAACATTGAGAGAATTAATGTCTAGACAATGAGGATTTTATGGTAATCAGAGGGAAAAGGATAGTCTGGATTAGTGATTTCAAATAGTTAGCACAATACATCTAGCTTCAACCTTTTTTTCTTAATTTCTCCTCTGTTGTAAAATCATGTTCAGACGCATGCAGGCTGGATATAAATTTGTTTATAGATCTTTTGACCAAACCTTTTGGTTTCTTAGCAGTAAGAAAAGTGATATATTCCTCAAAAAGAAAAAGATAAATCCCCAATAGAGTACGAAATAAAGCAACATAAAATAAGATTCATGAATGAATTAAGGCACATCTTAAAATCAGAACACAGAAAGGGTAAGGTATTGGCTATAAAAAAGTTGAAGGCTAGTTTAAGAAGGGAAATTAGGAATATTGTAATTAGAGATCAAGACTGTAAATGGGCGGAGTTGCGCCATGCAATGCTCACAAGAAATAGCATGGACTACTAGCCCATTGTTGGAAAGGGTGCCAAAACCATTAAGAGCAGATGTGACTGTCAAATTCCACATAACAAATGGGATCCATATATAAGTTCATTCAATAGAGTAGTGGACAAGGTTGGGCTTCATGGGAAGAGTAGGCTGGATAGATCTTATTCTAGGATTAACCACACAGAGATAAAGAAACTAGTACACTCCTGTAATAATACACAAGCACCTTGAACTAATTGCATCCCTATGAGTGTAATAAAACTTAACCCAGATAATTGAGGACTCACTTTAACATCAAGGTTTAACACAGTTATACTCTTGGGAACAGAATTACCCTCATGGAAAGGGTTGATTCTGCAACCCCTCTATAAGAAAAGGCCAAAAGGATTCCCCCAGCAGCTACTGCCTCATAGCCCTACTGGATGCAGATGGAAAATTATTTGTAAAGCATCTGTTAACCCACCTGCAAGTGTGGGCAGAACAATCAAATAGATCATCCTTCCACCAGACTGGATTTCATTCAAAATATAGTACTTTGGATAATTGTATGCCTTCATTGTGATGGGACATAAGGTCTGTGGTTTATTGATTCTTCTACAGCCTTCGATAATGTGGATCAAACAGGTTGTGAGGGAAGAAGTGCAAGTGGGGTATCCCCCTTGTTCTTCTACAGCTTATTAATGAATTGCATGGTAACAACTAGGCGATAGTTAAGCTGTCAGATAGTATGGTTTATCTCCAAAAATCTTCAGGTACAATGGGATGAAACAAGAATGTGTCTTGGCCCAGCTCCTGTTTAACTTATACATATCTGACATAGCTGCCACATTTGTACACTCTTGGATCAAGCCCTTACGCTAGCAGGAACTAGAATTCAGTCTTAAGCCTATGATTTAGTCATCCTGCCTATGACCCATATAGGGTTACAAAGACAACTGAGTAGATTGCAGTCTTTTAATCTAGCAAATAATCACTGTATCATATTTAATTAAACCAAAGTAATGTCTTTCAGATGGCCAACATCTAAGTACACCTAGAGAATAGAAGGCAAAAAGTCAGAGGAAGGTTTAGAATATACATATCTAGAAGTTGCGATAGACAAAACCTTAAAATGGGAAAGTAATTTAGAGAAGTTAAGAGGGAGAATTTAAGGCGTATCTAGGACAATAAAAAGGTTTTCAGCGATGTATGGACATGCAGTTGTTTCTACATTAAATGTCTCAATGGCCAAGACTATTTCTATTGTTTTATAAGTGTCTTTCATGGGGAATTCCATATTGGGATGGAAGAGAGAGAGAGAGAGATTGCCACTGCAATTGTCTCTCCATGCAATGACTTTAAAGAGTAAGACTAGCAAGATCTATTAGATGAATGTTATAGTTACGTTTGAAAGCAGAGCAGAACAGAGTCACTTCTGACCTAATGGTCAAGGTCTTGTGCTATCACTCAGTTGGCTACAGGTTCAAATCCTCGTATCGCTTGGCAGTGTGTTTGTTTGTTTACTGGTGTTTTGACTGTTAAACCTTCCTAGTGATGGAACATTCACATTTCTTTCCAATCATATGCATGTATTTGGCTGTCATAGGTATGTAAGTATGTCTGGAAGAATCACATTAAGGAGTCACCTATGGCCTAAACATGACAGTTACAGACCTTCACACTGAAAGTTAAGGGTTCTACTCCAGGTGTGCCCATGGTCGTTTTCCTTCTTTAATTTATTTTAATCTTCAAACGTTTAAGGTTCATACTAAGAGGTGATCTCACTCTTCAAATGACAAATATATTTTCCATTTCAATTTGTCCAGAAACATCTCATTCTAAGCATATCATTCATCAAAGCCTAAAAAAACTCTCTATCTCTATCTCACTCTCTTTCTCTCTCTCTTTCTTTCAATCTCTTTCTCTCACTCACACACCCACTCAGACCTTTATGCACCCACTCACAGAGCTGCTGACACTCATGCACCCACTCATAGACCCACTCAGACATTCATGCACCTACTCATAGAACCACTCAGACTCTCACAGACGCACTCACAGACCCACTGAAACTCTCATGCACCCTTTCACAGACCTGTGCAGACAATGACGGACCCACTAAGACACTTGCAAGCACTCTCACACCCAGACAAAGAATCTCACAGCTACTCTCACCCCCAGATACACCCTTGCACACATATACTCTCAGCCAGTGAGACAGGTTGCAGCCAACTCCTGCTGTGCACAGCCAAAGGGCCATCCACGGCGTGGGGTTGAGTGGTTTGAGGGGGTTAGCCGAAGGGTCTGGCTGCAGGCCAGGCCTTGCGGGCAACCCCTCTTGCACAGCGCAAAGGTAGCTGCTAATAGGGGGTTGGTCTCAGGGGCGGTTGGATTAACATATAGTAATGAAAATTACTATACGTTTAAAAAAACATAGAAATTCACTGAACCAAAGGTTACAGGGAAAATTCACCTGTCAGAGTTATATCAAGTAACCATAACTCGTACCCTGATGATGCACTGCTAATTACCCCACAAATTACAGTACTCTTGACATCCTTGATAACATCACTGATAATATCGATGTAATATTTGCAGTAAAAAAAAAAAAAATGAAAAAACTGCATGGCAGGGGTGCGAGTTATAGTTACCATAGGGCACGAGTTATAGGTACTAGCGAGAACCATAACCTAACAGGTGAATTTCTATGGTTTTGTACATCTAAAATGTGACCCTAACTATAAAGTCTCTGTAACCTTTGTTTTTTTTCAGTGAATTTCTGTTTAAAAAAAATATATATATATTTCCTAACTATAACATCCCTGTAACCTTTGGTTTGTTCAGTCAATTTCTATGTTTTTTTAAACGTATAGTAATTTTCATCAAAATGGCAACCGCAACCTTTTTCCCAGGTTGCAGCCAGCCAATCATGGCATTGCTGTTGGCTTGACAGATGGATCCACATCTCTAGATATACATAAATATTTTTTCTTTAATAACTCCAAACCCTCTGAACAGACTTACACCAAATTACAAAAAGAGATCTTTGTGGACCAAGATCTAGCTTTCTGCAAAATTTGGTGCAATTCCATTCAGTCGGTCAGGCTGTAGTAATGTCTAAAATTCACATGGGAAAGTGGGGCCTTTTTCTCGGCCCCACTTGACAAATATCCCAAAAACTTTCCAGACAGCGCCGAAGTGAGTGGCAAGCTAGTTTTTAAAATTACGTGAAGATTTGTCAAACGGTGCCAAAGTCATTAGCAAATAATTTTTTTTCCTATGGAAGCGAGGTTGTAACTATAACTACCTACTTGCAACCGCAAGGAGGTAATATATAACCACCAAGAGGGGGCTCCGAAAAAGAGGGTGGTCCCAAGCGTTCTCCTCATTCATTTTTCCATAGGAAAATTGAACAGCAAAAGCACAAAAACTGCTGAATGGTCTTAAACCAAATTTGGCAGATCTTGGTCCAGATAGCGTGTTTTGGTGATATGGTGGTGATCTGTTCAGTAGTTTTGGAGGAATTAACTTTGTAGATTTCACACCACGTAGGATCACGGAGCCAACAGATCTCAAGATTAGAGCTAATTGGCTGCCATCTCATCAACAAAACTGCCCTTTTAGGACTCAGGCAAAAAAAGAAAGTCATGGGCTCCTGTGCTTCTAAAACTAAAACCCCTTGAGTGGCCCAGTGTTACATTACATTTTATGTAAGAGGGGAGCATGTGGCTCCCCCTCCCCAAGCCTCCGTGAGGTCCCAGGGACCCCATCCCATGTGACAAATTCTAAATTAAAGGGCAGGGGGGCACGTAGCCCCATCCCAAGCCTCAAAGGGCTCTGGAAACCTCTTCCCTCTGGGCTGAAATTACTTTAAGGGGAAGCGGGCACGCAGACCCTTTCCCTGAGCCTTGAAAGGCCCCCGGGGATGCCATCCCCAGATCAATTGTTGTGTCTCGAAGAGTCCATACCCAGGGCACTGTTTCCCTGCCCACAGGAGCACGGGCAGTGAAGACGTGTATTCTCCCATCTGGGGAAGCTGCGGAAATGCTCCCGCCTTGTGGGAGCACGCACTGTTTTTCCTGCCCACACTCCTGCGGGCAGGTAAACAGAGATTGATCGTGCCGAAGATGAGTGCATGCCAGGGAGATAGTGGTGCTGTGGGGGCCATTGTCCTCCCCTGCAAGCTCCAATGTAATATGTTTTGCAGGTGCCATGGGTCAGACTGGGGCACCTGCCATAGACCCTGGGGGATTGGATCCCCACGGCCAGTATTGGCTTAGCACATGGGGTCACATCTCATTCCCCTTTGAATTAATTTCAGCCCTCAGGGATGGAGTCTCAAGGGCAAGTATTGGTTTGGGGAGAGAAGCCCATTCCCCAGTATTAAACAAAAAATGAATAGAATTACTGACTCCTTTTGGCATCCTGGAAGGGTACTGGACGGGGAGCCTATCGGACTGTAGAGGCACTGTGGCTCCCCCCTCATTGCCCCCAATGGTTGGTGTCCCTAGTGGGTGAAGGAAACACACAATAATAAATAAATAAATAAAATATGGGAAAATGAATAATAAATGAGCGTCAAGAGCTGGTAATTTATTATTCACTGCTCCAAGCAAGAAGCAACCCATAATGCCCTAGGGTGTTTTTCAACTACATATTGTCTTGCTGGTGGTGCCCCTAGAAGTGGTGGGGCGCCACCAATTTTTTTTTAAAGTTGTGGGGGATGGAGGGAGTGCAGCAGCCCCGCAGCAACATTAAAAAGCAGTAAGGGCCTGATCTAGAACTCAGTGAATGGGTTACTCCATCACAACAGTGACTGATTTCCCATCCTCTGAAATCCAAATCCCATTCTATCCTATAAATAGGACTGTTGTGACAGAGTAGCACATCCACAGAGTCCGAAATCAGGCCCCAAGTCTTCTGTGTCATTAAATCCATGACCCCAGGACAGATTGCCATATTTTATGAAAGCACTCTGAGCGGAAGCTGTTTAGCTGAAGTGAAGAAACCTTCAGTTATAAGTTCTATGATTGCACTTTGTGCCTTGAACAATGTTAAAACAAAGACTCAAAGACATGTTAATGTTTTTTAAAAGTCTTTATTCATAATGTTTTAGGGCATTTGCTTTTATTGCTCGTTGCAATATGTTAATTTATGAAATATACATTTGAATATAGTTATTGGTGACTGTTTGCCAGGTAAGTTTGCTTTCTTAAAATGACACCCTTTGTATTGTTGCACATAAACAGCTGGGCCAGGCCCTGTGTCTAACCCCATGCCACGCATGGCAAAGGACATTGTACTTTATGTTGAACAAACCCATAGAAATTCACTGAAAAAACTAAAGGGTAAAGTGACGGTATAGGTAGGTGTGATAATAATATCTTACTTTGCAATAACAAAATACCCTAAAAATTAACTTACGAAGCAAAGCTTAGAGGGGTGTTAGATAATTAGGATAATGAGTGAATTAGGATATTTATGTAGAAACATTAGGTAAAAATGCCTGTTAAAGAATTCCATTACAAAACTAATAAAACCACTGAAATTTGCCAGTTATAGTTGTTGCAAGTGATGCTAATTTATCAAAGTTAATGTTGGAGGCCCAAGAGGTTTTGGCACAATGAATTTTGGGTTAGACCATTTTGGTAGTGCAGGCACCGAGATGCCAAGAGTTTCCATACCCCATGGAGCGAGTTTAGCAATGCAAGGAAGAGGAAGGGGAAATGAGAATGGCATAAGTATCAGCGTTTTGAAGGAGTTACTCCTTGTCACATTTTTCAGCAAGGCCTACCACTGTTTGAAATCTCATTGAATTTGGACAGGCCCAATGATGGTGCTTGAAAGGGGAGAGTGATTACGTACTTTGTACAGTTCTGAAGGTGGATCAGAGTGGTCCATATGTGGAAGGTGAAGTCAATTAACATCCCCTGTCATTTTTTATTGATGCCAAAGCCACTTAATCTACTATCAGGAAGGCAGAGGTCTTGAACCTACCTGTGTCGGGAAAAAAGTTCCAAGATGTATCATGAATTGGCAGCGCATTAACAAGGTTTCAGCCCCAGTTCCACTGAAGATAGGCACCATTCAAGACCACCACCAGTTTGTGATTTGCGATTAAAGTCCCCCAAGTCTGGTTGAAAGAGACTTGCTTTGCAAACTTACCTGTGTGATCTATTGCACACCTGATGGTGTGGAAATAAAGATGCAAGGAGAGGATGCCGAATTAAAATTAAAATTGCAAGAGATTGCAGGAAGATTATACACCGTCCTTATGATGGAATATTTACATCCGGACTTCAATGAATCAGTCAGAGAAGAGGTGTGAGACTTCACTGGCAGAGTTATAGGGTTAAACAAGGATGCAAAGCTCTAAAGATTACCCTCAGCTCCAATGTTGTTTTTCCTCAGATATGACCCTGCAAGGTGGCCCCAGAGGTCATGGCTGGTATCATCCCAATTGTTGAGAATATAATAGAACAGGGCCTCCTAGGAGAGGATATTCGGAGTCTATGTAACCTCCTATTATGGTCACACAGAATGCCAAGAAGAAGTGGAGAATAATGCAGGTTTTCCAAAAAATAAACATGGTTGTCCTATGCTATCCCGTGGTACCAAACCCAGCCATCTTGCTGTTCCAAATTTCTTCAGAAGCAGAGTGATTCACAGTCCTTAATTTGTGTCAGGGATTCTTTTCCATCCATTTGCATGAAGAGAGTCAATACCCCTTTGCTTTAAGTTTTCCAAGAGAAAACTCTCATATGGTGATGTGCTTTTTAGAGGTATACAGAAGTCCCCTCATACTTCAATCATATCCGAAGAAAAACCTAGAGACCCTGCAGTTGCAATGTAGCTCCACTCTATATATTGACAACCTGCTTGTGACGTCAATGAAATCGGAAGCTTCCAGACAAGACAACATTGCCCTGCTCAATCACCTCTCTAGAATGGGCACAAGGTTTCACCAAAGAAATTACAATACTGCCAGAAGGAATTCAGATATCTGGGACATCCGATTGAGAAGGGAGCAAAGATAGTGTCCCATGTGGGCATTGAAACTGTTCTGAACTTCCCCACCACACAAAGAGAGGTGAGAATATTTTTGGGAATGATTGGATACTGTCAACAGTGTATTCCCAACTTTTCCCTGGTGGCAAAGCCACTACAGCTACTCATGAACACTGATGTTAATGAACTGATACCAAAGGATGATGAGGCAATTGGAGCTTTCCAAAACCTTAATATTTGGTGTGTAGCACACCCACTCTTGAAATGCTAGACTACAACAAAGAATTGGTACTGGAGGATCTGTTTACAAGCACCTTTGGACTCCCTGGTCATGAATCATTTGCATTGCCCTCAAGAGAAGGCAGAGCTGTGGGGGATAGCGCTACAAAAGCGTTAGTACTCTAGCGGAACATTGGACACCTTTAGAAAACACTTTGGGACTCGCTGGTCCAGAATCCTTTGCATTGCCCTCAGGAGATGGAGGGACAGCAGGGGGTAGCTCTATAAAAGCCCAAGTAATCCGTCAGTATGCAGGACACATTTACAAGTACTTTGGGACTCACTGGTCCAGAATCCTTTGCATTGCTAATCACAAAAAGGTACACTGTTCCAAGAAATGAAACAAAGTTCAAGGGGACCTGTTGCTTCAGGAGCATGAGTCCTCATGCATCACAATGGATGACTAGCTTCATCATCGGGAATGCTCCTCGTCAGGCCGGCACTGCAATGCCTGACGGGCTCCCCAAAGGGGGGCTCTTAACCGTACTGCTCTGATAATGACTTGTGGGTTCAAACTATATCGAGAAGGATAACTTGTTTCAGGCACCAAGAAAAAACAGGAGAGAACAAGGATTAAAATTGGTTCTTCATTTCAAAACTCATCATAAATTTAATCAGCACGATGAGACGAAGACCAAGATTAAAACCAAACCGAAAGTTTTGAGTGGTGATGCTCAATTACTCTTAAAAAAAGCAGAAAGCACGAGAGGACTCACACTGTTATGGTACCTCTAATCGTGGGTCAACATGTTTTGCGTCTATTGGTCCAGCCGGATCCATCGACGTTTAATCAAGACCAAAAAGAAAATAGCAGCTTCTCCAAATAACATAACTAAATATAAACCCTAATGGGGGGTTGGGACACAGTCACTTACTTTAAGTCATCTGGCTAAGTCAAAATAGGTTGCCCATCCCCAAGTTCAAGATGTAGCTCCTTGGGAAAACACATGCCAGGGACTAAAGCTGATGAATTGCATCAGCGGTCCTGCACAATGGACCTACCCTCCAGGCAGCGTTCCTGTATATACCATTTGCATTGCTGTGAGGAGAAGGAGGGGCTGAAGAGGATAGCACAATAAAAGCATGAGTACTCTGCCCACACGCAGAATGCCTTTACAAGCACTTTGGGAATCGCTGGTCCAGAATCCTTTGCATTGCCCTCAGGAGAAGGAGGGACTGCAGGGTATAGGCCTACAAAACTGAGAGTACTCTGCCTGGACATGGGACGCAGGCGGGATGCTCCTGGTCATGTGCTCGATCAAAGACCAGGCCAAGAGTGGGCATGTATGTGCCCATCAGGGCCTGGAAAAGGCTGATCTGGGCCACCCCCTTGCCTCTTCTACCTCTGTTTTATTCAAAACCCCTACATTAGTAATGACCTCTAGGAAGTTATAGAATCTTGTGCTTCTATCACTAACCCCCCACACTACTAAAAAGAAAACAGTGGACGTGCATACCAAAGCAGCCAATAATATTGGGGGAACAATTGTTAGAAGGTGAATTTGTTTTCAATTTATGAGTGGTGGGTCTCTACCTGCCTCTGTAATGGATGGGGCTAGTGTGCAAGCACCCACAGTATCTTCAGGACAATCTCTGTGTGGTGTTCACCTTTATAATGTTTGTACTATCATTTAAAAAAACATGTGGATAGTAGTTTGCATAAATTATGTGCGGAGGTACAGGGTCACTTGAAAAATATTAAAGCTGAGCTTAACCCCCTTAGGTGCAGCCTTGCAGACTGATCAGAGAGATGGTGCCACTACGGTATCTACAAACAGTAATTTTGGCCTTGCAATAGTGAAAAATGAATTTAGCAGCATTTCACTATCAGGACATGTAAAGCACACTAGTACATGTCCTACCTTTCAAATACACTGCACCCTGCCCATGGGGATGCCTTCGGGCTACCTTAGGGGTGACGTACATGTAGTAAAAGAGAAGGTTTGGGCCTTTGCAAGTGGGTACACTTATCAGTTTGAATTGGCAGTTCAAAACTGTAGACCCAGACACTGCAGTGGAAGGTCTGAGACATGTTTACATTGCTACTCAGGTGGGTGGCACAATCAGTGCTGCAGGTCCACTAGTGTCATTTGATTTAAAAGCCCTGGGCACACATAGTGCACTTTACTAGGGATGTACCGGTAAATCAAATTTGCCAATCATGGACAAACCAATCCAATTTAGACTGAGCTCTTGCACTTGAGCACTGGTCAGCATTGGTAAAGAGGCCAGAGTCCTAAAACCAGCAAAAATGAAATCCAGCACAGGATCAAAAAACAAGAAATCAGAAACAAAAAGTACAGGAGAAATTATGCCAGGAGCTGACAGGTCTAACAAGAAGACATCATTCATACATACAATAACAGTTTCATCATTCTCCCAACTCCTGCTTGACAAGTTCCAAAGTAAGGTTTCTCTTTTAGGAAACATTCAAATATACTACTCAGGGTTTTCTGGCTTTAGGGCCTTCTTTTGCCATGAAAGTTACAAATGCATTCAATTTAACAGGGAGCCTCAAACTAATATAAAATGACATCCATATTTGATTATAAAATATTACTACATTCTTGATTATATAAGTGGTGATTAACACTAGGCTACACTGAGCATATAAATAACAAAGTCAAAAGTAACATTTTCACAGGTGTCATTGGCTTGATCTCCCCCGGGGCCATGGCCCTCACTAGGGACTTACCAATAAACCACTAGGTGTGGTACCTGTTTCCTGTCCCCAGTATCTTGACAAATGCCACATTCAGCATAAGAGTAAAGTGGGATAACATGGGCCCCAATGGACCAATTTACTTGGATTTTTAGAGTTTTACTTCTGGTAGTGCAGTCCAACCACTAGGATTACTATTTCAGGTCTCTTGCCCAGTACATTTTTTTGTTATTTTAGGCCCTCCTGGCTTCTGAATTTTAGGTTTATATGGAACTTTTTAACTGACTTTTGACATGTGGTCTTCAGCAGTAGCACTCAGTGTCTCTAAAGGCAGATCACACTGCCTACATTCTCCAGGTTCCCTCGGGGGAGACCAGACTGTCTGCACTCTCCAGGTGCGATGGCCTCCTACCTACTTTCAGGGCATCTGTGTACCAGGCGTCAGGCTAGTGTACCCCTTCCTTGGGCGCCTCTAGCTGAACTGTTGCACCACATTCCATGGTAACCCTCCCCTCGAGGGTCCTCAGCAATTCTACACAATACTGTCCAGCAAAGGGAGTATCCCTCCCCTCCATATGGTGGTTGATCCACATCGTGGGTCCTTCATTCTTCTTCTGTAGTTCCTCTTCTCAAAATATCTCCCTTGTATAGAGTTTTAAATTGGGTCCCTCCTCCTTTTTATGTAGATTCTCTTCTTCTCAAAGTTTATCACTTTTGCAGGAGTTTAAAAGTGGAGGTGGAGAGTCCCTGCCCAATCCAAGGATGCCACATCACCCATCTAACACTAATGGGCACCTCCTGGGAGCAGCAGATAGGCTGGTCCACACCTTGCATAGCATCCGGGGATTTTCCAAGATGGCAAAATAAAGCTTAGGTTTGAAAGGGCTCTCCTGGATCTTACATTTGCCCCTAACTGAAAAACGGGTTCCTTTCATCCAAGATTGCAAAAGGAATCCATGGGCTGACTTATTCCAGAGGTCAGTCGGAGGCCTTTTTCTCTCAGTAAGAAGGAAATAACCAAGCTTATCTTTGAAATTATCATTAATTAGCCTATGCAAATTTTTCCCCACCCTCTTCCTCTGCCAAGAGAAAGGTAATCCCATCCAAATAACCCTCCAATCTTAGGGAAGTTCTGATCTAAATGGTGGCCAGCAGACTATATTAACTTGACCCAGCAGAGTAATTCATAGCCTGAATCTCATGAAGAATTGACTCACAGAAATATTACAAAACCCAAAATATGGAAAGCCACACAAATATAGCCAAATTAACGTTGTATTTTGTATGTTTGGGAACTTTATAAACATTGGGAAAACTACTTTATACATAGGTCTATGCTGACCCAATCCAAAATTAATGTTTTTCTGCAATGTTCATCTAGAGTGTGAATACATCAAAGCACTACATTTGAACAGTGACATGTTGCAAACTCACACTCTATTTAAAAAGAAATATGAATATTTACTTTTGGTGGCCTAAATGAATGATAACGCCTCCATAAGCTATGCTCAATGTATTGAAGTTCTTATCCATGGCAGGCTACCTGGTAGATACAACACTGAGTTAGACAGTAGTTCTATTCTCTCAGCCAGCACATATTTGTACATGACTATGCACATGTGTAGCCTGTAACCAACACAGAGCCTCTTACCCCAGCTTTTGAAAGCTGAGCACTGCTGGTTGTCATCCAAAAATATTTTTATCGAAACTCACAGTGAGTGAAACTCAATTATTGAGAAACAAGAGCAACGGTCCAATAAACAGAAGCCCAAATCCAAAATTCTATGAAGGTTCTAAGTAGGTCAGAAGCCACTTTTCACAGCAGCACAAAGAAGACTGATGTATGGATAAATGGGCAGGTAATAGCCAGTACACTTGTGAGTCTTGGTCAGGAGTTACTACCTTTGATGACAGTTGTTGGATTTGTCCCTTGTTACGGGGTCATCCCCAAACTTTTTGCCTTCCTCCTCCTATTTTGTCTGACCTCTTGATGTTGGCTGTAGGACTCTGAGCACTTTATCACTGCTGATCAGCGCTAAAGTGCATGTTCTCTCCCTTCTAAAGTTGGTATGATTGGCTTAAACCTAAATGGCACATTTAATTTACCTGTAAGTCCCTTGTACAGTTGTATCTCTATATCCCGGGCCTGTAAATTAAATGCTACTAGTGGGCTTGCAGCGCAGCTTGTGCCACCACAAAAGTAGCCTTTCAAACCTGTCTCAAGGCTACTACCGCAGGGACTGCATTCACAGTTTACTGCCACAGGGACCTGGCATTCCAATTTACTTGCCAGGCCTGGAACTCCCCTTTTACTATATATATGTCACCCCTAACATAGGCCCTAGCTAGCCCTGTGGGCAAGGTGCCATTTATGTAGAAGGCAGGACATGTGCCTGGGTGTAGCCTGTCCTGGTAGTGACAAACAGCCTACTTGGTTTCTCACTGCTGTGAGTACTACCTTGCTCATAGGATTGCATTGGAAATGCTCTACCTTATGTCTAGGTGATATTGTCTAATCCATGAGGGGTAGCGTAGCCATGTTTGGTATGGTTGTAATGGTATTGAGAAATGCTGCTTACTGGGGTAGGTAGATTTTTTATTACCATTATAGAAATGCCACTTTTACAAAGAGGACATTTCTTTGAGCTTATGACTCTGGTGTTTTGTAGCTTCACTCTAATCTACGTCTGGGGCAGCGTGACAGCTGGGCTTTGTGCATACCTTTCAGACAGCCTGTACACAGGGAGGGTGGAAGTGTCACAGAAGTGGATCAACATATTGAACGGTCTTCCTGGGCTGAGAGAGGGAGAGGCAGGGCACATCTGCATTTGTAAAGACTGTGCCCTGGCCTCACACAAAGGCCTCATTTGTCCCCCCTCCTGCTGGAGGAGAAAGGGGAGACACCTGGAACCGGTCCGTACTGTTTGGAGCCCGTTTTCCCCCTTTTGTGGAGACTGCACAAAATAAGTTTAAGTACAAGGGGTCTTCCCCCACATTTTTAGACAGTCCGTGAAGACGGAACTACTTGCTGCTGGATAGGACTCTTAAGCTGCAAGGAACCACCATCTGGACTGCTGGACTTGTGACTCTGGACTGCTGCCTAAATTTGTTGGGCTGCAGAAGGAACTACAACCTTGCTGGGTTGCCTTATGTGCTGGCCTTCTGCTGCTTGCCTGCATTTGGTGCTCTCCAGTTGTCTCCAGGGGCTGGGTGGAGTGCCCCCCTTCCCTCCTGCCTTCTACATTCCCGCACGAGTAAAGCGATTATTGCTTGGGGGTGCAAGCTGCACTGTCCCCCCAGAGGGCTAACCAGTGTGTGCTGGGTGTGGCTCGAAAGTTCCGACCAGTGTGGGGCCAGCTGTCCAAAAACTGTGTCCTGAGCGCTGCCCTCTTGTGCCTTAGTGGAGGGCAAGTGCTGTGATCCCTGTGTACTCCTCTCCCCGCTAGTGAGGAGAAACGAATATGGAAGAGAACCCGTGGCGGAGGCTTCAAACAGTTTTAGCTGAGCACAGACGAGGTGCGCTCCATCTAGTGCCCCAGGGGCACCAGCATGCAACCATTCCTGATGTGGGGACATGTTGACTCTGGCAACGACTCTGCAATGGGAAATCGTTAGCGGGAGGATTGGCTAGAATCCCCCGCGTGGCCCAGAGTGGTGTGCTCCCCCCCAATCCACGGAGCTCAGAGAGGAAACCTGTGGAGCTGAGTGAAGCGTCGGGCTGTGCCGGCAGTGGCTGTGATGCACGCTCACGATCAGCCACACTAACAATGCTGCACTCAGGGTGAATGGGAGAAGTCTCCCCGCCAGTGCTAATGAGATGCAGGTGTCCCCCCCCCCTTTATCACCACATACTTGTTGTGAGGGGCATTGTGTTGTGGAGACTGTTGGACAAGATGATATGATCTCTGTTAGGAGCGCAGGAGCTCCTGAGCTCGAGGTAGTGGGCTCTGCTACCTACCGTATAATCCCTAAAAGAAGCGCTGTAGGAGGCGCTGTGACCTTTGGGCAGAGGGTGTTCTGGGATGATCAAGATATACAGAAATCTGCACCTCACCAATCCCACTGAGCATTTTTTACTGAGGTTTCCGCTTTCCTTCATTAATGAAATAACTATATCACTGCAGTGGAATGCCTCTGGAGCTGTTCTCTTTTAAATTTGACATTTTTCCATGGTGTTTTCATTTCGTAGGGAACTACATCTCCTGGATTCCTGCGGCTGCCATCTGTTTTTTTCAATGTGCTGCACTATCTTTCCTCAGCGCCTCATGGGACATTGACATCTGTCTTATAGATTCTTTTTGATTTTAATATGCCTATTCTCTACTGAGTCAACATCCCCCTGTTGTCTTCAGTCCTCTTCTCTTAAAATTGATTTGGGGGCCTTGTTGGCTTGCTGCACATACCATTTTAACCAAACTTTACCTCAATTGTTCTTATTTGGGCAAAATTAAGAAACTTTTAGAGTCTGACATTATATCAGATTCTGACCACTCGTCAACAATTCCTTTAATGGAAGCTTCAAATTCCTCTTTTGAAATGGCTCAAACTAACTCCGCTCGTCTAACGACTTCAACGCTTTTACCCTAGAAAACAATTTTAGCATCCTCTGCCAATAAAACACACAAACAGACCCTCCTTCTCTTCCGAAATCTAGATCTCCTATATCTCTGGATGCTGTAATTGAGGAGATTCAGGCATTGAGACCATTTATTGAGGAAACTAACACTGATTTCAAAACCTTGATGATAAATTGTCTTTGTTAGACCTGGCATGTTTGGTGTGGTCTCCCCTATCTTTTTTGCCGCTGCTTCACATGTTTTGACTATGTGCTGGACTCTTTTTTTGCTGTTTTTGTACTCAGGGCCAGTAAATCAAATGCTACTAGAGGGCCTGCAGCACTGGTGGTGTCACCCACATGAGTAGCCTTGTAAACAAGGCTTAGACCTTCTACTGCAGTGTCTGTGTGTGCAGTTTTAAACTGACAATTCGACCTGGGACGTGTACCCACTTGCCAGGCCAAAACCTTCCCTTTTCTACATGTAAGGCACTTCTAAGGTAGGCACTAAGTAGCCCTATGGGCAGAGTGCAGTGTATGTTAAAGGTAAACATGTACTGATGTGTTTAACATGTCCTAACAGTGAAAGACTACTAAACTCAGCTTTCACTGTTGCAAGGCCTATCTCTGTCATAGGATAACATTGGGGATGCCTTTAAATTTAATTGAAGCGCAGATTCCCTTTGGGAGCAGATAGAAATTTGGAGTTTGTGGTCTCTGAACTCACAATTTAAAAAGACATATTTTAGTGAAGGTGGTTTTTATATTGTTAGTTTGAAAATGCCACTTTTAGAAAGTAGGCATTTTCTTGCTTAAACCATTCTGTGCCTCTCCCTGTTTGTGAATTCTGTGTCTGGGTCAGACTGACAGTTCGGCTGGTGTGAATTCCCTCTAGACAGTGTGACAAAGGGAGCTGGGGAGTAGCCTGCATATCCTGATGGGCCATCTGTGCTAGAGTGGAGGGAGGAGTGGTCACTTATACCTGAATGGGCTGTGTCTGCCTTCTCACAGTGCAGTCTCCAACCCCCTGGGGTGAGTCTGGAGCCTGGCCTGGGCAAGGCAGGATCTTGTGAACAACAGAGACTTTCCTTTGAAGTAGGCCTACTTTAAAGGCAGAGAGGGGTATAACCTTTGGACCCAAAACCCAAAATTTTCAGATTTTTTCAAGGACTCAAGAGAGACCTCTGCCAAGGAGAAGACCTAAAGAGCTGAGGAGAAGTACTGCCCCTGCCTGTGACTTTGCTTTATTGGACTATCTGGCCATTTCTGCTTCTTCCTGTGAAAGGGGACAAAGACTGGACTTTGTTGAGCATTCCTGCTTGAGATAAATCTCCAATGGCTTGTGTTAAGCTTGCCTCCTGTTGTTGAAGTCTCAGGTCTATCAAAGGCTTCCTCTGTCCTTAGGGCAAAGGTGACTTCTATGCCCTGGGACATATCCCCAACATCATTGGTGCCATTGATGGTACACATGTGGCATTTGTACCCCCCACATTTGTACCCCCCACAGGAATGAACAGGTGTACAGAAACCGGAGAAGCTACCATTCGATGAATGTGCAGATGGTGTGTTTAGCAGACCAGTACATCTCCCATATGAATGCCAAGTATCCTGGCTCAGTGCATGACGCTTACATTTTGAGGAATAGAAGCATCCCTTGTGTGATGGGGCAACTCCTGAGCCACCATGCGTGGCTAATAGGTGAGGCCAAGGTCCTGACACAGTTGAAATATGTGTCTCGGTATGGGGTTGTCCCTAAGGGTTAGTGTCTGTCTAACAGTTGTCCCTCGACTATTGCAGGTGACTCTGGTTACCCCAACCTGTCATGGCTACTGACCCCAGTGAGGAATCTCAGGACAAGGGCAGAAGAATGCTACAATGAGGCACATGGGCAGGTGGATTATAGAACGCACCTTCGGCCTCCTGAAGGCCAGATTCAGGTGCTTCCATCTGAAAGGTGGTTCCCTATACTACTCACTGAAGAAGGTGTGCCAGATAATCGTGGCCCGCTGTATGCTGCACAACCTGGCTTTGCAACTCCAGGTGCCTTTTCTGCAGAAGGATGGGCCAGATGGTGGTCTTGTGACAGCTGTGGAGCCTGTGGACAGTGAAGAACAGGAGGCAGAAGAAGAAGATGTTGACAACCAAAACAACATCATCATGCAATACTTCCAGTGAGACTCAGGTAAGAAGATGTAACTGCTTCCCACATCTCATACTATTGTTGGAGCTAGCATAAGTCTGTCATTTTCACTCAGTGTATGGACCCTGACTTGTTACTTTTCCTTTCCATTTCACAGATCTGGGTCCCACTTTGTGCCCTCTGCTATGTTTACTGCTGGCCTACAGCTGTGTTACATTCGTATGTAATCAAGTACATTGACATTGCTATATTCCAGAGATGTTGCAATTACACATTTGTGAAAGCACAGACTGACTCTAGATTGTTTTGTGATTCAATTGTGTTTATTTCTGTACAAATAAGTGGAGGGGGTTGTAAAATGGCTGGGGTGATGGTTGAGGAATGTACATGGGAGAGTCTAGTCTATTTGTTTCACAGGTGCATTGTCTAATGGGGCATAGGAAGTGGAGCAATGACAGTTTAAGGTGGACAGGGTGTCAAAGTGGGACAGAAGGATGACATTCAGAGGGGTCTTATTTCCTGGCAGGGGACTTGGCAATGTTCTCTGTCTTGTTCCTGGATCTCAGGGACCGTTTGCGGGGTGTTCTCCATCTGCAGGGGGTGGTGTGCTGGTGGCCTGTTGTTCCTGTGGCGGTGCCTTCTGTCCACTAGCGCCAGCGGAGGTGGAGGGCTGTTCTTTGTCCAGGTTAGTGTCAGGGGCCCGTTGGTGTGCCACTGTGCCCCTCCTGGTGTTGAGAACGTCTGCCAGCACCCCTGCAATGGTGACCAGGGTGGTGTTGATGGACTTCAAGTCCTCCCTGATCCCCAGGTAGTGTTCATCCTGCACCCACTGGGTCTCCTGAAACTTGGCCAGTACCGTGCCCATGGTCTCCTGGGAATGGTGGTAAGCTCACATGATGTTGGAGAGTGCCTCGTGGAGAGTGGGTTCCCTGGGCCTGTCCTCCCCCTGTCGCACAGCAGTCCTTCCAGCTTCCCTGTTATCCTGTGCCTCTGTCCCCTGAACCGTGTGCCCACTGCCACTGCCCCTAGGTCCCCGATTGTCCTGTGTTAGTGGGGTTGCCTGGGTTCCCTGTAGTGGTGGACACACTGCTGATCGACGTATCCTGGGGACAGAGGGATGGGCCCGCTAGGTGGGTGCTGTGGCGGTGCTTCCTGAGGGGGGAGGTTCAGTGGTGGTTTGTGACTTTGTCAGGGGAACCGACTGTCCCGAGGTCCCTGATGGGCCGGGCTGGTCATCTTGATCCAGGTGTGCAGAGCTGCTGTCATCACTGTGGGCCTCTTCTGTGGGGGGACTGGATATGTCTGGCACCTCCTGTCTGGTGACGTTGGGTAGGGGTCCTGTTGGGGTGTAAACGCATAGTTATTGTATCTGTGTGTGTCATTTTGTGCAATGGGTGAGTTACCCTCTACTCCTGTGCTTGCATTATTGCCGTGGCCCTTGTGTGATTGGTGATTTTGGGGCATGGGTGAGTCTCTCTCCTGGACATGCTTTGGTGATGGGTGTCCATGCATTGGTGTTACCTGCAGGGCTTGATTTCGGGATGTGTGGGTTGTGTTAGTGGGGTATCTGTGGGTTGTTGGGGTGATGAGTGTGAGGGTGGGAGTGTGTGACGGCATGCAGGTGGGGTGGGGGGATAAAGTAGTAAAGATTTGCCTTACCAGAGTCCAGTCCTCCTTCTACTCCTGCGAGGCCCGCAGGATGCATGATCGCCAATACTTGCTCCTCCCATGTTGTTAGTTGTGGGGGAGGGAGTCCACCGCCAGTCTTCTGTACAGCAATCTGGTGTCTGGATACCACGGAACGTACCTTTCCCCGTAGGTCGTTCCACCTCTTCCTGATGTCATCCCGTGTTCTTGGATGCTGTTCCACTGCGTTAACCCTGTCGACAACTCTGTGCCATAGCTCCATCTTCCTTGCAATGGATGTCTGCTGCACCTGTGATCCGAATAGCTGTGGCTCTACCCGGACAATTTCCTCCACCATGACCCTGAGCTCCTCCTCAAAGAACCTGGGGTGTCTTTGAGGTGCCATGATGTGGTGTGGGTGATGTGTGAGGTGCTGTCTGTTGTGATGTGATGTGTGAGGGGACGTATTGGTGTGTGTTGTTTGAGGTGCGTGGATGTTGTATGAGTGATGGTGTTGTGTGCCTGTGGATGCTGGTGTTGTGTTAGGTAGTCTCTCTCTCTGGCCTTCTTTCAGAATTTTGGTTGTCAGGGTTTGTGGGTGATGTGGGTGATGTGGGTGTGTGTTTTATATTGGATTGGGTGTGTGGGTGTGGTGTGTGTATGTGTATCAGGTGTGTGATTTTTAATTGTCCAATGTGGTTGTGTTTTGTAAATGTGTGTGTATTTTGAGAGCGGCGGTGTGTACTGACAATGATTTACCACGGTTGAAAGACCGCTGCGTTGATTCGTGGGTCGTGATACTGTGGGCGTATTCCTGTTGGCGTGACGGTGTAGGTTTTGGTATCCCCAATTTATCACTGACCTTTGGTGTGGCGGACTTGTGTGGGTGTCTCTATTGTGGAGGATTCCGAGCTGTGAGTCGTAAGACCTGTAGCGGAATTCCGCTGCCGCAACGGTATGTTGGCGGTCTTCTGCATGGCGGAAAGCGGGATTTACCACCAGGGTTGTAATGAGGGCCTTAGTACACTAACAAGAAACTCATTTTACAGAAACAGAGGCATTAAAGCTTAAACAAAATTCAGTGAGGTCAGTTTTTGTTTCTCCTACTTCTACTAAGAAAAATTGAGTAGTTATTCTATGCCATAGAAAGTTAAATTGTACTGTTATTACTCAGGAAAATGACTCTGAAGTTAGATGGTTGATTGTAAAAGTGTTTATAAATGATGTGTGGCTAACTTTTTTAATGTATATGGACCGACCCAAGCAGACTTTTTATTCTGGCCTAATATTACTAAGAATGTCTTCAATACAAAGGTGAATTGTTTCTTTTAGGTGGGACTGTAACCAGATTATGGATCCTTTTACTGACCAACAATCTCAAATTCGTTTTTCTCCTAATATGACTCACAAGCGATTTCATTTCACTATCTCACAAAACTCTTTAGCTGATGCATGGTGATTATGCAATCCCAATTCAAAAGAATACTCTTTTTATTCCCCCTATGGTTTTCTTTCTCGCTTAGATTATATTTTTCCCAATAAATCACTAACGCAAAACCTCACTTCCATCACTATTGAGCCTATTGGTATATCTGATCAAGCCCCCAATTGTTGACCTTGATTTGGTCCCATTACACCCTAAATCAAATAGATGGAGATTTAATAACACTCTTTTGTTAGATCCAGTCTTCTCCACCTAATTTATTTCCTTTGCTAATGAATTCTTTCTGTTTAATACAACTTCAAATATAACTCCCCAGTTATTTTGAGATAACTTTAAGTCTGCAGCTCGCGGTTTCATTATTGACTTTGTCTCTAAAAAAAAGAATTATTTTGCTAATTAACAGAAACTCTTGCTATGTAATATCAAAAATTTAGAACACCAATTATATACCTCGACCTCAGACTCCACTCCACAAGAACCCATTCAAACCAAATTGGATTTCAATATAAAATACAATGGTCAAGCCTCCTCTATATTATTAAGTAATAGCGCCCAATACTTTGGTGGCCACAATAAATCAGGGAAGCTGTTAGCTAATTATCTGAAGATCCAAAAAGAACACTCTTTTACTGAATCTATTCATTCATCAGATGGAAAACATTCATTCAAAGATGGAGACATTTTGGATTAATTCACAAAATTCTACAAAAATGTATGTACTCCGGAACATACAATTCACTCTTGTCTTATCGAGACATATTTTAATACTATTGCACCTCCTGACCATAATTTATTTGATTTTGATCGTCTTGAATGTGATTTATCATTTTCAGAACTAACCAAAGCACTTAATTACATAAAAAAGGGAAATCAAAGGCCCAGATGGATTTATAGTAGAATTCTATTTAAATTTCTCCAATATTTATGCCTCCTAAAGTCCTGCAAGTGTTTCAATTTTCCTTTCTCACTGGCAAGGCTGCAGGTATTTTTCAAGAAGCTACTATTTGTCTAAGTCATAAGGATGGCCAGAACCCTACACAATGTAAAAATTATTGTCCTAAATCCCTTGTAAATGTAGATTATAACATTGTTGCCAAATTACTTGCTTTACAACTTAAACCACTTTTGCTTAAATTAATCGATAAGGAGCAATGTGGCTTTGTCAAAGGTCGATTGACCTCAGATAACTCTAGACTATTTTTAATATATTAAATAAAGCTTCTTCTCTTTCTTATCCCCTGGCAGCTATTTCTTTAGATGCTGAAAAAGTCTTTGACAGAGTGAATTGGTCCTTTTTTCTCGAAGCACTGAACTGGCATGGTTTCGGCTCTAAAATAATTTCATTTATATCTCTGCTTTATACAGCTCCACAAGCCACTGCATTAGTTAATGGACGTGTATCCACTATTTTTCCTTACAATGAAGAGTTCATCAAGGTTGTTGATGATATCCTCTTTTCTTTGTTTTAGCCCTTGAACCTTTCCTTTCTCATATTTGAAAAAATAACTCTACAGCAGGATTCCAACATGGTGATAAACATTTAAACTTATCTGCCTATGCAGACAATATTCTTCTTTTTCTTTCCAGTCCTGATATCTCAATCCCTGCCATAAATAATGAAATTACAGAGTTTTCATCTGTTTCAGGTTATAAAATGAATTCTTAGTAAACAGAAATGTTGCTTATTACTAAATTTTATACCAAACAATCCTTGTACTCTACTGGCTTTCATTGGATTGGAATAATTCTAAAATGAAATGCTTAGGCATTTGGTTTACTAACTCTACTGTAGAGTCAATCAAAATGAATATGAAGGAATGTCTCAATAGAGTTGATAAATTGCTATCCTCTTGGAGTCCACTTGATCTGTCATGGTCGGGTAGTCTGATGATGATTACTCCCATTTTATTATAGATTCTATCCACGATTCCAGTTCATACCAGTTATTCACTTCTTTCCAAATTTGTTTGGAATATGAAAAATATCTCAAATTACCCTCTCACATTTTAAGAAACCCAAGCCTGGTGAAGGTGCGAATTTTCCAGACTTTCAGGCATACCATAAAACTTTTTGTCTGAAACAAGCTGCCAAATGGTTATCGAGTATCTAGTCTACATTTACGCCCTTATGGCTTGATATTGAACTTTCCTTACTTGCACCTTTCTCTACTAAGGAAGTTCTAACATTGCCTTCAAAATGCATCATGATCTCTTCATCATTATTTAATCATACTTGTTTTTTGGTAAAGCCTTATTACCAGATAACATTTTTATCTAGAGACTCTTTTTTACATTCGCCCTTTGGTATAACCATCATATTACTATAAATAACATACACCTACATTGGAAAATGTGGAGACAAATGGGGATTATTTTGGTCCAAGACTTATTTGACGGTCTAAATCCTCGTTCTTTCCCTCAATTTCAAGTAGTTTTTAATTGTCTTTTTGGCATACATTTTAAATTCTTATGGAAACTTTTGGATATTCTGTATTCACTTTCACTAGATTCCGTACTCTACCCCCTCCTCTCCAGATTAACTTTTAAAATTATTGGCACTTAGGGTCTCATTCTGAGGCCGGCGGGCGGCGGGAACCGCCATATGGCCGCTCCGCGGTCGAAAGACCGCGGAGGCCATTCTGTCTGTCCCGCTGGGCTGGCGGGCGACTGCCAGAAGGCCGCCCGCCAGCCCAGTGGGAAACCCCTTCCCACGAGGAAGCCGGCTCCGAATGGAGCCGGCGGAGTGGGAAGGTGCGACGGGTGCAGTTGCACCCGTCGCGAATTTCAGTGTCTGCTAAGCAGACACTGAAATTCTTTGTGGGGCCCTCTTATGGGGGCCCCTGCAGTGCCCATGCCATTGGCATGGGCACTGCAGGGGCCCCCAGGGGCCCCACGACACCCCATACCGCCATCCTCGCCCGCCAGGAACAGGATGGCGGTACGGGGTGTCGGAATCCCCATGGAGGATTCCTGAGGGCAGCGGAAAACCGGCGGGAGACCGCCGGTTTTCCCTTTCTGACCGCGGCCAACCCGCCGCAGTCAGAATGCCCTTGAGAGCACCGCCAGCCTGTTGGCGGTGCTCTCGTGGTCGTTGACCCTGGCGGTCAATGACCGCCAGGGTCAGAATGACCCCCTTAATCCTGAAGCTTCTCTTATATACAAATATTTTCTAGCTTAGATCCTTCTCGACTTAAAACCAAGGTAGAACTTACTTGGGAATTGGATTTGGGATGTGATTGGACTATTCTCCGCTGAAACAAAATATAATCTAGAATCTTTAAAATGTCAAGATATCATACGCCTTTATCTATGGCCACATTTTCGAATATGACCAGTTTAGCTTGTTGGTCATGTGGATACCCTAATGGAGACTTACTTCATCTTTTTATGTCCCTTTATTGCCGCTTTTTAGAAGAACATTTGGTCCCAATTTATCATAACTTTTAACTTACATTGTCCTATGTCGTAATCCTTCCTTATTTAGGTAGTTTAACAGATATTATAGAATTACAATCACAGTAAAAAATATTTTTTGACCTAATGTTGGCCTTATCTTTTCAGCAAATCATGATTAATTGTTAATCTTCAACTAACATATAGTTTACTGCCTGATGGAATAATGTTTGTCACTATCATTGGTTAGACACTACCTTTACTTCTTCATGCAGACCATATGTTAAGAGAGATTTATATTGGTCTCCACTAACACATTTTCTAAATAAAACTGCTAAGCAATGTACTAACCCCATACCTTCTGAAAATTTTAAGCCTCTGCAATTTGTAATTTGTAGATGTATTTTCAAATACATGGTACTTGTTCTTCCCATTAGATTTACTTATTACTATATCCTTCTACCCAATCTCTAATTGTAGATTTACATTTCTTCCCCTTTTTGTTTCTCTCCATTATACTCTTTTTCTCTCCCCACTGAAATTATAAAATTATAAACAACTTTTTTATGATTGTTAACAGTTCTGTATTTTAAATGTTCGTTGTCAACACCAGAGCAATACGCACTCTATTGGTGACAAAAATGCAAAAACCCAGCACTCTCAAAGCAAAGTAATTTATGCATTGTGCTGATATGTTGTGGTTTAACCTTTTGCATTGCAGAGTTCAATCCTGAAAACTTATTTTTAATATGCTTACAAATACTGTTCCTTTGCAATGTATTGCTGCAGGTTTTCAGAGTGTGTTAGGGTGTGGCCCCTTTCCAGGGCCTTCCAGAGATTTTCCCTGCAACATGCCTGGGCGTGGTTTTGGCCTGGGCCAAGACTCTATAAAAGAGAGCCAGCCCAACCCCCAGTGCTCACTATTCAGAGGTCCTGGTGCAGAGCAGCAGCTTCCTCCTGAGCTCCTGTCCCGGCGGCCTATTTGGATATTCCAGTCTTCTGCCCTAATCCTTCATTGGTGATCATTGTTCCAGGCGGTAAGACGGTGGTTGGACTGTCCTGACACCGTTATTTAGAATTTTCATATTCTTGGTTTAAATTCTGAAATGAGTAACAGATTACTTGCGCACTACCATTTCTTGACATTTATATGGTAAGACGCGCGATTTATTTCACAAAGGTTTGACTTTGCTATTCATTGCGCTACCATTTCTTGACATTTACATGGCGGCTTAAGAATCGCCAAGACGCACGATTCGTTTTATGGTGATTAAACATTGTTGTCCATTGCGCGCTACTATTTCTTGACATTTACATGATGTTTTATGAATTGGCAAGACGCACAACTCGTTTCATGAGCATTTAACTTTGTTGTTCATTGCGCGCTACCATTTCTTGACATTTTACATGGTGGCTTAGGAATCGGCAAAAGAAGAGCGATTCGTTTCATGGTACTTTGATCTTGTTATTTATTGTGAGCTGTTATTCCTTGACATTTACATCATGTTTTACGAATCGGCAAGACACGCGATTCGATTAATGATGATTTGACTTTGATATTCATTGCGTGCTACCATTTCTTGGTATTTTACATGGTAACACTCGAATTGGCAAGACGCACGATTCTCTCCTCGAGTTTAATTCATGTTGTTTATTGTATGCTACTATTCTAAGATATTTATTATGTAATATTTGAGTTGACAAGTTATGTGATTTGTTTCCTGAATCCATATTGTGTTATTCATGGTGCACAATCCTTTTATGGTGTTTACTATATATATATATATATATATATATATATATATATATATATATATATATCAGCAATATGCGCAATGTGTGTTGAAACATTTTAAGAGTACACAGAAGGCCAGAGTTTCTAGATGCAATATTGTATGGTCCTAGTATACATTCTCAAAACAGGATTTATATGACTGGTTTAAAATTTAGTCAGAATGTTTTTTGCTGATTCTCATGTAAAGGAAAGTACTTGAATAAAAAAGTTTTCATTTAATTCATCTTGATTCCCCTACAGGTATCCAGCCATCTTGAAACTTAGTCATTTTAAACTTAACTCTTAGATTGTTCATGTTTTCAGAGTGACTAGGCTTAGAATCATAGTCTAGTATTGATTTCAGGAGATATAATTTTCATATTGTGTGTTCTAACCTTTTTCTTACTACAGGTCTCCTTCCCAGCTGTTCCCTTCCTAATCCCCTCTTTCCCTCTAGGACTCTCTCAGTCTCTGTGATTTATCTATTAGAGTCTTGGAGCTGTTCAGTGGTGGACGTGCTGGGAACGTACACAGACCCCGAGGATCTGGTGACTCTGACATTTATGTTTGTTTATATTAAGTATTTTTCCACTGTATTTATTCTTAAATAAAGCTGATTAAACTAAAAAAGAACAGCTATGACAATTCATGCATAAAGCATCTAATTAAATTGCATCACTTCATTCGATAAGATGAACATAGTAAATCAAGAAAAGAGTGACTGCGTGGCTTGTAAAACATACATGATCCTCCACTATGCTTACACTACTGATTCAGGAGGAACTTTGTTATATGTGAGCTAAATCCTCCTCCTCGTAAAGGCATTTTGGCTAATATATTTGCATTTAAGTTGAGATTAAATATCATTTTCACAATGTTTTGTACATAATATGCATTTCTAAAAAACATAAAAGAATCGATGGAAGGGATGCAATTTACTTCAAATCTAAAGATATGGAGTGCCTAAAGCAAAATGATAGAAATTGATCATGAAAGAAATGAGGAATTTTTGGATGCAACCTAAAGTGATTAGGGATTGGGAATGTAGTACGGTTTGTGACCATTTGTATGTAAAAGCTTTTCAAAATATTAATTGTAAGTACTATCATATTTTATGAAAGCAGTGCATCCAAAATTAAGGACTATATCAATTCAGAATGAAAAACTCATCCATAAATGATGATCCCACTTTTCACACACTGACCCTGTGCAATTTTGGTATTCCAAGCAATAGCCTTAGCAACAACATTGATGAATACCAACATCATCAGCACCTTCCTCACCTCAAGCTCTGACACCCCTTTTATTAAAACACCTCATCTGCATCCAGCTGATTTTGTCAACTATCAGCCTTTAGGTTTACTCCCTGCTATGACAAATTGGGTTTTTGGTTGACTGGGGTGTGAGCCCTGGTCAAGCAGCAACCCAATTTCTTGTCAGGGTATGGGACAAGCAAACCCTAAATGAACCTGTGCTCTTCCTCTAGTCACTTGGCACAGAGCAGTCAGGCTTAAATTGAAGGCAATGTGTAAAGTATTTATGCATCACTTCAAACAGTAACACAGTGTCAACACCACACAAGAAGGATCACGCACAGGGTTAAAAATAGAATGTAATTTAATCAATAAAGCAAAACCAAAACAACAAAATTCAATCAGTAGAATTTTAGTTATTCATTTTTAAAGAATAAACTGTAACGTAGCACTTGGAAGCAACACATGCTAACCAGGGATATCTGGTACACCGGACTGGGACAAGCACAGTTCGGCTGCAATGGAGCACAGGCCGGATACAGGGACCCAGTTAGGTTCACTGAACAAAGTGCTTTAAGTCCTGGTTGCTGAACATTGTGTGGCTCCGTTTCAAAGAGGTGTTGTGCAGCTAATGTGATGCAGTGGTTCAGAGATGCGGTGAGTCTGCGGTGTGAGGTCCTGTTTGATGGGGCTTGTGATGCCAAGATCAGTGTCAGGGATGCATTGCGCAGCCATGGCGATGCTTCAGCTCTGATGAACGATGAAGCTACGATGTGGAGCTTAAGCGCCGTTGTAGAGGCTGCCATGAACGAGGGATGCACGTACCTGCTCCAGGGAAGCAGCGCACAGTGGAAGTTCCAAAGCGATGCGTCAAACCCAAGATGAGGGATTTGGCAGTGATGCAAGTCTTTTGCACCAGTCCAATCCATGCAGCATTAGCGATGTGTCGGTTCTGCTCAAGGATGTGCTGCTGAGCCGAGATGCGTTGGTTCTGATTGGAGATGCACTGCTCAGCAGAGAAGATGCATTGGTTTCTCTGTGAAGCACTTTAGGCGCATTTCGAAGAATCCAGAACTGGGATGTCACCACCTGGCACGGTAGACTCACAGACTACATAATCCAGGTGCAGAAGCAGCATGGTTAGAAGTCTATTATGTTTCTGAGACGTCAGATAAGGATGCCAGCCAACTAGCCCTTGGAGTCACTCTGGGTTCTGGGTTGAAGAGATGCAGGTGCAGTCCTTCCCACTCCAAGGCACAAGGGCAGCAGGCAGTAGACCAGCACAGCAAAGCAGGAGTTCAGCAGAGTGCGGTCCCGCAGACTGGCAGTCCTTCAGCAGGACAGCAGCCCTTTTTACTTTCACAGGTCCAGAAGTGTACTGAAGTGGTGGTGTCTGAGGTCCAATTCTTATACTCAGTGGTGCCTTTGATGTGGAGAAGACTTATAAGACATCCCTTTGAAGTCCACAGGTGTCCTGCCCTTCCTCCCCTCATTCCAGACTAACTATAGTGGTTGTGCAGCCTTTTGTGTGGGGGCAGGACACAGCCTATTCAGATGTAAATGAGGCTGTGTCCAGTTCCTCTCTCTCATCCTGCCTAGGATGGTCTATCATGCAACAGATGGCCCAACAAGTCACACCTAAACTCCCATTGTGGGTGGCTGTCTAGGAGGAATACACAAAGCCCAATTGCCAACTATGCCCAGTCATGTGACCAGAGACAGGCACCAAATGACTAAGGCAAGAAAATGTCAGCTTTCTAAAAGTGGCATTTTCAGAATTGCAATTTAATATCCGGCTAACCATGAATTAGGATTTTAAATTGTGATTCCAGAGACACCAAACTTCAAGGGGTTATCTCTTTCGATTTAGAAACTAAAGTAAAGTCCTACTTTTTAAATACATTGCACCCTGCCCTCTGCGCTGTCCAGGGCCCACCCAAGGGGTGACTTACATGTCTTAAAAAGGAAGGGTAGGCCTGATAAAAGGTTTATTTTGCCAGGTTGAAACAGCAGTTCAAAACTGCACACAGACATAAAGGGCTACTTAAGTGGGTGGCACAATCAGTGCTGCAGACCCACTAGTAGCATTTAATTTACAGGCCCTGGGCACAGTTAATGCATTTTATTAGGGACTTAGAAGTAAATTAAATATGCCAATTGGAGATACACCAGGGTTATCATGTTTAAGGAAAGAGCACAAGTACTTTAGCACTGGTTAGCAGTGGTACAGTGTGCAGAATCCTAAGGTTAGCAAAAATGAAGTCAGCAAAAACAGGAGGTCTGAAAGCAAAACATGAGAGGGAACCACACCAAGGATGCCTGGTTCAAAACTTCCTATTATTCAGATAATTGTGAAATACCTTGCTGACTGGCTATTCAAATATTTTGAAGCTCATGAGGCCTGGTCCCAAACAGGCCTGCACCTACCTCATGGGATGGTGGTCATCCTGGTGGCAGCCCTCGATGATTACTGATTTGGGAAACCAGGCCACAATATTGGTGCATGATCTTTTTCATGCCTTTCATTTGGTTGTTCAGACTAGTTCATCATGATTAGAGGTGTGACTCTCGAATGCCATTCGACAATGATTTTTGTCATTTCTTTTGTCTCTATTGATGATTAGGGTTGTTATGCCTGAAGTAGACATGTTGGAAGAGCCACCAGATGGATCACCGGCAAATAGATAACCATCTAAATTTTAACTTGGCCCACAAAATCCATGGTCTTAGAATTGTGTTCCTACTTTTCTTGGTAGGTGAGACTATTGTGCCATGAAACCTTTGATGAAAGTGTGCAGATAAATACTAAGGGCCATATCAACAAAGAGCTTGCTCTGTCATCTTTTTAACACAGCGATAGTGCATTCACTGCTCCATATTTACAAAGAGACGCCATTTGGTGAAATGTGTCACTTTCTTCTCCAATGCAACAATTTTCACCTGTTCTACAAGCGTCTGTGTGAGGTAACGTTAATCATATGTAAGGTGGGCATGGAGCTCCTTCAACTCCAGCAGGGAGCACCAAGAAGAAGATGACTGCCACCCCCACAGAGGTCGCACAGGAGAAGGGAGCGGATATACCAGCAGAGGACTACTCTCATTGATCACAGGAAGTAGGAGGTCATCACCTACTATACTGCTCAGGAGGGAGCCCATCGTCCAAATTCTATAACAGATTGCACCGAGGCTGCAGACAGTATCACAGAGGTCCACCAACATCCCTCTGCAGGCTAGGCTCCTCGCTGTATTACACATGCTGCTGTCTGGCTCATTCCAAACCACCACAGCCAGAGTGGCAGGAATATAGCAGTAACATTTTCTGCATTACTCCCCTCCATCCTTAATGCCATCATTAGCCTAACACCACAGTACCTCATGTTCCCCAACGCACAGCAGAAACAACTAGAAATCAAGCAGGGATTCTATGCCATTTTGGCTTTCCACATGTGTTAGAGGCAATGGACTGCACTCATGGGCAACTGCTGCCTCCTTTTGATGCAGGACAGCACTGCAATCCTGCATGCTGCACTGCCCTGCATCAAAAGAAAAGGGCAGGAATGCACCATATCTCTAAGATACAGCACACTCCTGTCCTTTTGCCCTGCGCTGATGCACAATGGGCTGCCATGTGTCAATGCAGGCACCCTTTCACCATGATGTAAGGGTGTCTGTGTTGCAAGGATGATTGTTTTTGTGCAGGAAGGAATACCTGCACAAAAACAATCAAGAGTAGTGTTTTCCTCTTTCTATGTGTGCTGCAGAATGCAAGGATGTGGTGGAGTCTTTTGATCAGCATGTGGTGGGATTCGGTGTTGGAAGCTGCCAAGTGGTTGAGGAGGATCAAAGCTGCTGTTTCTCCTCAGTTGAGGAGGGTTCTGATGTCACTGGTAGCTGTGATCAGGGTGGTTTCGGTGCTGTGATTGCTGCGGCAGCCCGATTGGGAGGCGTTTAGTAGCTGGCTCTGCTGCAGGTATGTCATGATTTGCTTGTTGATGATCTTTTCCAGTAACTTCACTGAGAATGGGAGCAGGGTGATTGGCTGGTAGTTTTTCAGCTTGCTGGGGTCTGTCGACGGTTTTTTGAGTAGTGGTTTGACTTCAGCATGTTTCCAGGCGTCAGGAAATGTTACAGTTGTGATAGAGGTGCTGAGCAGAGTGGTAAGTTCCTGGATGATCCTGTGGTTTCCAGGATTGATGATGTGGTGCGGGGGTGGGTCTGTGGTAGCTCCAGAGTTGATGCATTTCATGGTGGAGGTAATGTCCCTGGTGGAGAGGATGTTCCTGGTGGTCAGTGTGTGGTTTGTGTCAGTTACAGTAGTGGCGTATCGGTCAAGTAAGTCCATAGGTGTCGGTTGGGGGTTGAAGTTTCTGTATATGGTTGTGATCTTGTAGTGTAAGAAGTGGGTGAGGTTGTCGCACAGCTCCTCAGAGGTTGTGATGTTGTTTTCGCTGGCAGTGGGAAGAAGGATTCATTCACAATGCTGAAAAGTTCCTTGGTGTTGTTGGCTCTGCTTAGATGTGTGCTGCAAGGGCTGTCTTCTTTGTTATCCTCAGCAGGTTGTGGTAGAGGTTGAGGGAGGTGTTCAAGGTTGCTCTGTCAGAGGTGTCCTTCCTGGTGTGCCATCTCCTCTCCAGCTGTTTGCTGTCTCGTTTCGCTATTCTGAGTTCTTGGGTGTATTAGCTGGCCTTTTTTGAGGATTTTCTCAGGATGTTGCTCTTGATGGGGACAATGCTGTTGGTGCAATTGGTGATGAAGGCATTAAAGTTTCTCACTCCCTCTCTGAGGTTGGTGACGGTAGCAGGGTTGGAGGTGTTGAGGGTGTCCGCCCAGCTGGTTTCTGAGATTTAGTTCCACCTCCAGTGGGGGTGCTGGTCATCCTGGAGGTGGTTGTGTGGGGGCTGGAGATGCTGACGTGGACTATGAAGTGATCAGTCCATGTGAGTTCTGTGACATGGCTGTATTTGACGCAGATGCTAGAGGTAAAAATGGGGTCAAGTATGTGGCCTGCAGTATGTGTAGGGTAATGGACAATAGGGGGTAATCTAATGCTGCTCATACTGGAAGGAGATGTGCAGTGTTGTTGTCATTGGGGCTGTCAATGTGAACATTTAGTGATGTTACAGAAGCTGGACTGTGGGCCTGGAGGCCGGTATGCGAGGGTGTCATCCATGTGGAGCTTGAAGTTGAGATGTTCCATTGGGGTGGTGCTGCTGTTATGGTGGTGGTACACTGTATGGTCTCTTTGTTTATGATTGCTCTTCCTCCTCCAAGCTTGTTGGTGTGGTCCTGAAGAGTGGTTTTATTTCTGTCAGGCATCGCTGTGGCAATGTGGAGTTTAGCCAAGTCTCGGTGAGGAAGACGATGTAGGATCCGAGAGTGGCAATGATGTCCCATAATTTGGTGGAATGCTTGAATAGTGAGCTTGTAATGAGGCAGGCACATGTGATTTGGTGTTTCGTGTCAAGGGGTGTCTTTGGTGTGTTCATGGTGGGGTTGGTCGGTAGGCTGGTGTGTGTGCTGTGGCAGATGAGGTGGCAGTGGGTGCAGGTGAAAGGTCCTAATGTGGAGCGTGCGTCAGCACTGTGGCAGTGTTTGTTGCGGTGTCTGAGGTCGAGGGTGAAGAGCTCAGTGATGAGGTATCTTCAGGGAGAGGGAGGACTAGGGGTTGTGGCGCTGGGCGCGGTCCAGGCACAGATGGGCAGAGGCCCACCTGCTGCATGCATCCCCTGACCAGTTGTGCTGCGGCCTGCAATAAGTAGGTTTTGGGGTGGGTGGGGCTTCTCTTGGCAGGAAGTACGGTGAGTGGGAAAACCCACTTGTTAGTTTCAGATTTTTTTAGGATAAGATAGTTTAGGTCATGTAGCATAGTTTAGATTAGGTTTAGTTTAGTGTAAGTAGGTTAGGAAAGTGTAGGTAGTTTTTTTTGTATTTAGGATTGGCTGATTTTTCTTTATGTAGGAAGTTGGCTCTGTATATACTATACTAAAGTAAGGTATAGTGTGCACAGAGTCCAGTGGATCCCCAGAGGCTTGACAGAGTCTAAAGTAGATAATACTAATGTTCTCTTTTGTGGTATTGTGGTCGAGCAGCTAATCTTATCAGAGGGTAGTGCTAAGCATTTGTTGTACATACACTGTCAAGAAATGAGGCACACACTCAATGACTAACTCCAGGCCAATGTCTAAGTATCAAAAAATGTACTTTGTTATTTTATTTCTAGAACCAAAAGGATCTTTGTTGTAGTTAAGTATCATTTAAAAAATTTATCACTTTTAAATATAAAATGCACTTTGTTTAGGATTCACAGATAAAACAGTTTTCAGGTTAGTCATACTTTTCACTTTCAAAAGTAGACAGCACAATTATCATAGAAAGCAACGCAGTCCTAGGGGATGTCAAGTAACACAACAGTGTGCAGGTCAGTACTTGACATGCAAACCCAGTCAACAGGGGTTAAGCTGTCCACAGGCCAAAGTTTAGAAAGACACCAAGGGTGCACCACCAGCAACATAGAGACGGTGGGGTGCAGAGATCAAAGTTGGTGTCGGACACCCAATGTAATCCTATGGAGACTGGGCGTACTTAGAAAGAAACAGCTTGCAGGTAAGTACCAGCGACTTCAGGGCGTGGACCTGGGGAGTTTAGATCGGTCCTGAGGGAGCCACAGGTCAGCATCAAACACACCCCATCAGTGGCAAGGGGCGGCCGGGTGCAGGGTACAAACACAGTGTGAGGTGCCGAATACTTTTCAATGGAGGAACCCCTAGGGGTCACAATGAGGCTGCAGACTTGGTCCAGGGAGTCAGCTGTAGAAGAGCAACGGCTGGAAAGGTAGGTAGAGAGCCCACTGGATGCTGCTGGACCATCAGTTATGTTCCCCAATGCCAGGGGGCTGTGCATGGAGGGGTACTTTTAAGCATTAGGAAATTCTTCACCAGAGCTGGTCGCGGTCAGTGGAGCCTCTGGATTTAGGCTACAGGTCTCAGCATGTTGGTTGGGAATGGTCAGCCTAGGTACTCCGGGTCGAAACAACCGGGGACCTCCTCTGTACCAGTGGGCCACCTGGACTCAGACCGTGGCCGTCCGGTGCAGAGTTGGCAGAACTCACAAATCCAGGAGGGTTTGGAGTCCTTCTTGGAGGTTTCTTTGTACACAGGGCTGCTGTCCTCAGGACATCTTGGCCCTTGGGTAGGCAGGCAGTCCTCTGAGGGTTTGTAGAGGTTGCTGGTCCTGCAGGATGCATCACCTTTTGTAGCAGGAGTCTTGAAGCTACAGACAGGCCGGTAGGGCTGGGGCCAAGTCATTTGGAGTCGTCTCTGCTGGAGTGGCTCGTCAGTCCTTCTTCTTTTCTCAGGTCATCAGGAAGCTGAAGAGCAAGTTTCAGGGGTGCACCTTAATTATTGATCTAGGGGTGTTAAAGGGGTCAGAGGGCAGGAGCCAATGACCACTGACCCTGAGGGTGACTACACCCTTCCTGTGCCCACTTCCTTTAAGGAGGGGGGAATATACCTAACCCTATTGGCTATCACCCTTCAAAACAAGATGGAGAGTTCTGCCAGGAGGGGTTCACCTCAGCTCTGGGCACCCTAGGGGTGGTCCTAACTGGGGTGGACACTCCTCCTGGTGTTTACTAATTTTCCCGCCAGACCTGCTGCCAAATGTAGGGCTTGATCCGGGTGGTGGGCATCTCCACTATGTGGAGTGCCCTGAGGCAGTATAACAAAAGGCAGGAGCCTTTGAGGCTCACCACCAAGTGTTACTGTTCCTCCAGGGGGGAGGTGTGAAGCACCTCCACCCAGAGCATGCATTGTCCTTAACCCTGAAAGGACAAATGCTCTCACCCCACGGAGTCAGAAACTCATCTGGTCATGGCAGGCTGGCATAGACCTGTCAGCCACATACTAGAGAGATGGGTGAATTTCAGAGAGCATCTCTAAGATGCCCTTTATGTGCATTTTTCAAATAAATCAAACACTGGCATCAGTGTGGGTTTATTGAGCTGAGAAGTTTGATACCAAACTTCGCAATATTCAGTGAATCCATCATGGAGCTGTGGAGTTTGTAATGGCAACCTCCCAGCCCATGTACTCAATATGGCTACACTGCACTTACAGGGTCTAAGAATGGACTTAGACACTGTAGCAACATATTGCTCATGCAGCTATGCCCTCACCTGTAGCATAGTGCACCCTGCCTTAGGGCTGTAAGGTCTTCTAGAGGGGTGACTTACATATGCCACAGGCAGTGGTTCGTGGGTATGGCACCAAGAGATGGATGCCATGTCTATCTTACCTTTTTCTCCCCACCAACACACACAGTCTGCAATGGCAATGTGCATGTGGTTGGAAAGGGTTCCCTTAGGGAAGCATAATATCTACTGCATCCCTTAGGGATCCTCTCTGGCCACAGGGTCCTTGGTGCCACTGATGTGTCAATTGTGGAAACTATGGTACAGTTTAAGTGAAGATCCCAGGTGGGGGGCCTGGTTAGCAGGATCCCAGCACACACTCACTCAGTTTAGCATCAAATATCAGGCAAAAAGTGGTTGGTACTGCAAAAAGGGGCCAGTTTCCTACACTTTCCATAAAGTATATTTGAAATAGATTCAAGATTCTAGCTCATGGTTTCTATATAGGTGTTAACATATGTGCCTACTTGTATTTTCCTGTGCTAGAATTGTTCTTAGATGTGTGACTTGATGAAATGCCAATGGAGACGATTTGGTCATGTTGGACATGGAATGACATTATGATAGACAAACATAGTTGTGCTATCTAAGTCACACTCCTAATGCGAAAGCGGAGACAGGCTGAACCATGTTTCCACACTTTATTGCTATGTGTGTGTCTCATGCCACTGCATTGGAGGTGTCACGATGTGATGCCATTCCCAGGAATCTGGGAGCTCTGTGATCACACACTGATCGACAGGCCCTTACACACTGAGCCTTCCATTATTTGCGTGTCACAGCAGTGCCGGTGTTTGGTCAGTGTCCATGGATAGACTCCCCACCAGTGATGTGACCTAATTCACCCTCAACATTGACTGCATGGTCCATGCTGCACTTCATGCTTTAGACCTTAGGTGACTACATGCTAGTCTACATACACATAGGGTTCACATGATCAATTTCCATCAGCCTGTGGAGCTTTGTCCATAGCACCATAACGCATGTGCCTCTTTGGTGAGTTTGTTTTCTTCTTTCCTCACAAAATTACCAGGTTCTATTAACTACATACTCCTACAGACATACAACACACAGATTTTAATCAGTGCATTTATTTACATGCGCAATAGTTTTTGAATAACAGGCACAGTTGTTGCAGCAACAACCACGCACACTGTTTTGCCCATTGAATGTTCTGACAGAGACCCTGGGTTAACTCTTGCATGTGCCATGTGGAGTAGAGGAGTGTTTCAGTGATGAGGAGAATGAACAAATTGCCAACAGGTAAGGCCACATTGACAGTATACACATGGGTGAGGTCACAAGTAGGACAATACATTGAGGTCATTACCAGTTGTGAAGTTTACTGGCATAGTCATAAGCACTGGGCAAAGAAGGAATTGGCATATTGGCACAGAAACCTGCTACTGAGTAGTTTTACATTTGAAACAGGTGAAGTCCAAGTTTTCCTCCTCTGATCTGTGTGTTGCTTCCTATCAGGGGGGTGTTTAAGGTGCTGGAAGTGAAGGCAAAGGAGGCACAAACACATCAGGGTCAGCAGACGTTGCTACCCAGTCCGCAGCAGCATTTCTCTGAGCCAAGAGGTAAGGCAGCAGTGCACTGAAAAAAGCCTGCTGGTTTGCTGACGCAGCACCATGTGTTCTGCTTCCGCTCCATGGAATCCAGGACCTTATGTATAGCCCCCAGCTGTGTGGCAACCTCACTGGTGCCACTTTAGCATGGTAGTTGTTCATCCCTCTGCCTCTTGATACCAACGATATCACCCAGGGACTATTGGAGTCCACAGAGTCGTTCTTCATTTTGCAGCTGAGGTGTTCCTATTTGGCCTGAGGCACCTATGTACTGCTTCTAAGTTGCCTGCCATGGTCTCCATCCCCAGCCACTCCACATCTAGCATCTCCTGCTGGACTCCTACCACCCAATGTTGAAATTCTACTTGGGGGTCATCAGAGGCCAGGGCTGGAGGTGGTGTTGCAGATGGTGTTTGTTGTATGCTGAGTGGATCCTCTGAAGACCCTGCAACACTGCTGGTCCTTCGCGCAACAGGAGATGGTGTGTCAAGAGATCCCAGGATTTCACAGAGGGTGTCTTGATCAAGGGTGGGCAGGCTGTCATCCTCAGCCAGATCATCACCCTGAATAGGCCGCTGCTCAGGAGGTGTAGGTACAACCTCTGCAATGGGAGAGAGCAATGTTAAGGGTGTCCTTTGTGAGATGTTGACATTGTTAAACTGTTTGACAATCTGACTTGGTAATGTTCTACTTTCAGAACAACATTTTGGTCTGGGATTTCTGTTACACGGAGTCTTTGAGTTCACGTTGCACTGCTATTGCCTTTTAGATGGCAGTATCTGTGCATTATCACTACAACCACTGTGTGACCAGACAGAGTAATGGCACATATTGCAACACTGTTACACAGGTAATTGGGCCTACCATTCCTGGACCTATGTAAAGAAATCTTTTCCACATCTGTCCAGTTGAATTGCATTGGTTGAAATGATGCCTATAGTGTTTGTGTTTTGACATGTTGACCCCACTACTGTTAGGATTGCACCTATTCCCCGGGATGGCTGCATTCCCTGTGCCTCTATTTATCCCACTGCTCCTGTGCGTGTGATGTGGCTCTGCTCATAATGTTGGTATGATCCAGCCATTTGTGTTTCACTCTGTATACTATGAGACTCTGCCTTGTGCTGTCTCCCATGCATAACATGTATTCATGTATTCATCATTTGTCACACTTATCCTGGACAATCCTACACACATAAGAAAAGTGATAGACTTTAGAAATGTGTGTGGGCATGTACTTCCTATGCAGTACCTGTTTCTTTCTCCTCATTTGTAATGCTCGCATACACTTTTGGGGCCATCAGTGTGGACAGTGAGTACTGTGTACCAAATCAGAGGCTATGGTCAATGTCACACTAGGTAGTTTGCTAGCACTAACGTCACCCGAGTTGACACTTCCCATATTTGAGCATCTGCATAGGGTGACATATCTCAACTGAGATCTATTCACTTGTACATGTACATGCTTCCTCTACAACTCCTCATTTTGAGCCAGGGACACAACTTACTGCCATACAGTGATGTTACCCGGGTAATACATTGAATCTCTTGTGCCTACAACACCAACAACATGTGTGATCATGTCCAATATACTGACATGTCAGGCTTTTACTATAGGTTTGGTTCAAGCTATACCTACATGGTAATAGTGCTGGCAATGGTGACAATTATCTAAATAGGTTTGCCACATGACAGATAGCATCCACCTCAGTATTCAACCATCACTGACTCCTGCCCGTTTTGATGGCAGCCTATTTTTACATGTCCCTTGATAGATCCACATTTCACATGCTCCAAGAGAGAAATATGTGGCAAGGTGACACAATTTCCCTTCAGACTCCTTCCTGCCTGATGCTACGTCTTAACCCAGGACCACATAACATGTAGGCTGTTGTACCCCAATGGCCTATTCTCTATCATCTGCTCCCAGCTGCAGCAGAAGTGTGACACTGTGGGACACAGCAGTGTATGTGCATTGTTTATGTTACCTTTCAGGACACATATCCATTCTGATATACTTGCTATGTAATGCCTCCCCATTCAGACATAGCAGCAGTTACAACTACACAGACATCACTTACAAGATTTTGTGACTCTGGTATTGCCAATAAGTGTAACACCTTCCCAGGTGACCAATAATAAGAAGTGGTATAATCTATTATCCTAGTTCTAATTTTTTTTTCTGTGTGTGCTGCATTCTGCCACACACATAGGAAGAGGACAGAACCTGACAAGACTGCTTTTGTGCAGGAAGGTGTATCTTCCTATACAAAAAAATTATCATCCCTGCAACGCAGACACCCCTGCTCCCGGGTGCAAGGGTGCTTCCATTGACACATGGCATATCATTGTGTGCCAACCCACGACAGGAACGCACTATAACTCCTAGATATGGTGCATTCCTACCATCTTATTTTGACACAGGGAAGCACAGCAATAAAGCTTGTGGTACTGCCCTGCCCCCCAAAATAGCAAATTTGCTCCCCCCTGTTTTGGAATTGGAATTGCAAGGCTTGGAGTTTTGTAGATTTGTGTTGTGCATTGCACTACATAGCCCAGAATGCACAGGTTGGGATGGACTGGTGATACACTTTACAAATGTGATGGATACATGTAACGGAGCCAATTGAGCAGTGCAACATTGTAGTGGCAGTGTGAGTGACCTTCCAGTGGCATTTGACAGGACACGATCCAGATTCCTGCCCGGTGCTCTTCAGACAGCGCAGCAGAGCACTGCAACATAGCTAGCAGAACTGCAAACTTTGACATTTGTTGCGCCCATTGCTCCTTATTAATACTTACCCTGTACTGGTGGTGCACTGTCTTGTCTGGGAACTCCAGCCACCAACTAATCTGGGATGATAGCTGTCACCCATTCCTCCAAAGCATCCAGCTCGTCTTGGGGCGCAGGGTTCCCTCCTATGGTCTGCATTGCTGACTTCAAGTTCTTTTCCAGTTTTTCCTTTGTCTGGTGCTTATAATCTTGCCTGTGTTTCTTGTAATTGGTAATGGTCCTTTTCACTTGCCCCACACTGTTGACTTTCTCCATGATGGAATGCCAAATGGCCTCTTTCCTCCCTAGTGGCAATTTTAAGGTGATAAATAGATAATGTTGGTGCTCTGTCACCTTAGTGATCAAGATGTTATTCTCCTCCTCACTGAAGTTACACTTCTTCCTCTTCCTACCCTGCAAGACTGTCTGGACGTCTTGGCTGGAGCTGGGGTTGTTGTCTCTGCTGCTACTGCTTGCTGCATGGTTCATGGCTGCCTTCTGTGAAGTGTGACATTTTTTTCATGAAGCCTCATTTTTAATACCTTTTTTGATGAATTCGGCACACAAAAGTGACGGAGAGCCAATTTGCATCAGTTTACATGTCACAAGTCAGCCATGTATGACTTTTGCAGGAGTAGCATCAGTTTTCCCTACAACATGGCACACACAGTTGCATCATTTTTGGTTTATGTTACCAGGATCCTTATACCATGGTGTGCTTTGTTGTAAATAAGACTCATCCATGGTTTACGATTCTCTCGGAACAGGGTGCAAGTTGTTTCAATGTTTCGCTACCTCAACGCAGCGAAGCATCATTTCTTGTAAATATGATCCTAAAAGTCCAACCAAATCATATCAAGCTCATGCCAATGGCAAACCAATGACACCACCAGTAAATTTTTGCCAACGTCTACCAGCAATATTACATTATTACAATTAATTTGTCCTTACATTTTGTCACTATAGCATTGGAGCCTGATAGCATCAGCAAACTAATCTTACCATTGTAAAGACAGATACTTACACCAAATGCCCTTTAGTTAACTCACATGTCCGTTGCATCTGGTTCATCTCATGATAACAGACCACATAGTTTTACATTATCGCTGTCTGAGACTTACAGACAAGTAACTTTCCTACTTGAAAACCTATGAGCGCTATGGCAGATGGTCGTTGCCATCAGTTAATGGTGAAACATGATATTAATTTGTTGCCAGTGTGGTGGACCAGAGGATCTGCTTTGCTGAGTGATATTGAACACAGTAGCTCCAGATGAGGTACATAGATTTTAATAGCAATTCCTATTTCATCTGAACCTCTCGGGCTAGTTCACTAAAGCAAGAGACAGTTTGAAGAATTTCATAAGAAGTATCACAAAAACCTGAATTTGATAATGTTAACGCGTCCCTTTATGACTAATTATTGCACATTGGGACTCCTTTTAGGCCAATGAATCTTTTGACCCTGATTGAAGACACCTTAGGACGAGATAGCTAATCAACATGTCAATCAATACGTCAATAATGTCATCAATGTTTATCACAACAATGCATTTCACCTTAGTCAATGACATTTAATTAAACTCAAGACACCACCATGACCTTTCAGTCATGAATAACCACACCAGTTTTGTATGATTTTGTGATATTTACTCCCTATTGATTACAATACTACTAGCAAGTTTATTAGTCTCAAAACCAAGAAACATAATAGCATAGTCACAATATAGCAACTCTGATAAGATTTCATCAAAGCAAGAATCACAAAAATTAGAATATAACACGACGTCAGCATAGATTTTTCTAAGCAGAGTATATTAGCGCATTGTTCAACAAAGCGTAGATTCAGTCATTTGTCTATTTGCGTCAGTTTAGTGAACCCCTTTACTAACCTCGAATTAGCATTGGCATGTTGGGCTTTATGCAAAACAATTTAGTAACACCAATTTGGAAAACATCTAGCTATGGTCTCTGTCAAAAGAAAAGCAGTTGGTACCTAGAAAGGAAAGCAAACAGACAATCACAATTTCATTGTCATATAGTTACCCTCCAAGTTTGGGTCAGCACTCAGGTTCGGTCTTCGTCTTCAGGACATCAGATGATTCGCCATCAGTCAGGAACTCAACTCTCAGGAAATGGGGCACTTCCCTCATAAGGAGGCAAAGTGTAAATGGGTAAGCTAAGGACAAGAATGGTTTCAAGAACCAATATAGTAAGTCACCAAACAGAGTGACAAAGTTTCTGGATCCAATCAATAGCATTTCCCTAACAAAATCTCCCTCGTCTCTGTTCTCTCTAGTTCTCCCCTCAGTTCTGATTTACTTCCTGGTGCCAAGGGTTTTTATCCCCTTTTCGTTGTACATTCCCCTCAAATCTGGTTGGACAAGGGGTTGCACCCCACTATCTTTAACCAATTAACTTTACATTAGGTCATTAAATTTGTCACCCTATACCAGTTCTCAGGCATTTTATTGGTCCTTATGATTGATGTCTTTAGAGATAGAATGTCCGGCATGATTTCATCCTTTTTTAATTCTTTGCGCATCTTCAGTCAGTAGCTCCATTGTCTGTACCAGTTTAGGCGACCTTATGCTTAACATTAATCTACACTGTTGCATTTAGCTAAAACATTTCTACAAGCAAGATGAACTTCATGAGAACGGATCTGCTATAGTTACATTCAGCTTTTAGTTTGAAGAAAAAAATAAAAGTTCATGTCCTTTAGCAAGTCAGCACACTGCACGTTAGAAAAATACATTTAATATGAGAGTCAGGCAGCTAGGCCTCGAGTCATGCTAACTAAGGCCTAAAAAGATTTATTCGCAAAACTTTAGAATCGTAATCATTAATAATTAGTGTAAAACCATTTAAATGCAATAATTTCATCAACATTAGTCATTCTCATTCGTCCCCATATACATTTTTGGCCACTCCCCGTGGGCCCATTTTAAACGAACGTTTTAGCAAAACATATTAATAGATAGTGTCTATGCGGCATTATTGCACATTAGTTCATAAACATTTCGTGTTAATTATTAATTATATATGCTATGCTCTCTCAGTCCCTGCTCTGATGACCTTTGTCATCACACAAACCTTTCCCTTTCAACCTTTCACTTTCCTCATAACTCGCATTTCAACATCTTGACCTTTGTGTGAACTTTCCCAATTTTCATTAAACATTTTCTCTGTTTCATTTTCTACATTTCTTTTGCTTCGTTTTGTCAAATTTCTCTAGATTCTTTCATTAATTTTGCATGATCCCCATAAGCCTAATAAACAAATTAGAACAATTAATAGACCCCCTAATATTTTTGCAAGAACCCCATTCCAAGTATTACTAAACCAATTCCCTACTTTGGTAATTTCTTCCCCAAGTTTCTCCCAAACTCCTGGTTCCTTCAAGTCCTTCAAATCTGCACTATCTCTTGTTAGGTTAGTAAGCATACTTCTAATCTTTTTGCTATTATCAGGAATGAATGCACAACAATGGCGCTCATTAAGCATCTTACAGACTCCGCCACTCTTCACTAAAAGAATGTCTAAAGCAAGCCGGTTTTGAAGAGTCATAGCTCTTTCCGCAGCAAGTTCAGTATCCATCAGGAGTATAGCCCCTGTGAAGTTTCTCAGCATGTTATCCACAATAGTAGACAACTTTTGAATCTTTATGGAGTTTAAGATAACCACTACTGAAGGAATTATGGCTCCAAATATGTCACCAACGACAGCAGCCGCTGTCTCTCTCTTTTGTCTAGTATGTTGTAATTCAGCCATTTTAGGTATTTGTTTTAAGTCATCAATCTGGTAGTTCTTTGGAAAAACTATCCCCAAATAACATGTCCCATACCATCCCTTAGGGACGGTAATAAGCATTAAGCCCACAGATATAATAGATCCCAGGGAATCGCTGGGTCCTGTCCATTTAACATGAATGTTCATTTACTCTGAAACAAAAACACATGCCTGCATTCACTCGTTCCCACAAATAAAGTGTCATGCTTAGATTTTGGCCTATATATACAAAGCCTACCTACATGTAATGCATCTATAGATAATTTGCCTTGTGCCTTTATTGCGGTGTAAGCATAAACATTTGCAATTGTGCATTTTTCCAACCCTTTTTCTAACCTTTCTTTCAATCCTCTGCGTCTATCATCAGTGTGATCTAAGAAGCTCTTCTCTACAGGTGTTAATAAGCAGGTCAGATTGTTGTGGTGCGCATAAGCTTTCCCAAAGGTAAGTGTCGGCTCAAAGAAACCCCTGACTAATTTTATGCTATGCTCTTTAGCTAACTTGTTCAGAAACTCAATCACAGGTACAAAAGAAAACACTACATCTAAATTAGAATAAAAATATTGCACATGTTCATGATCATAGAATCTTGTTAGCAGCAAGCTACAGCTTATCCCGTAAGTTAGAGGCAAACTATGATAGGTGACCCCTTCTTGTACCAATGAAAGAATCTTTGTGCACACATAACAGTTTCTTGCATCCATAGTATCAACATACTCATTCAGCAAGCAATAAAAGACATTAGTAGAAAGTTCCCCTTTTGAATTAGTTCCCTCATGCAAATATTTTGCATCCCGCTCAAACTTTTCCCACGGTGTTAGTGTAGCAGTCTCAGGTTTTGAAGCATTGTTAGTCACCTTCTTATCCAACCATGGCATTCCCACAATCACACCTATAATTATTATTGCACACACAATACCTAAGATAGCACTTAACCAACCGCACACTCTACCCTTTTTGCTACTACCTCTAGCGTAAGCCATGATCTGTAAAGAATCAGATAGCAGAAAAATACAAAGCAAACAATCAACTTCAGGATGATATAAAAGCTCCTTTTTTTTTCTTTTCTTAATGAAAAAGTCTCTCTCTCACTGTGAGTATTTACAGCGTTTCACTCACTCCAGGACCCCTTTTGTCAAATCAGGTTTAGCAGTTTGTCATAATCGGTTTTTTAAAGTCAAATCAGGTTTTCAGTGTCACATCCGGTAATTTATCAGTCTCTTTTCTCAGCTTTTCAGCTTTCAATTTCAATTTCAATTTCAATTTAACACAGTCTCTTTCTAAAGTTGAATTCAGGTACTGTAGTATTGACCTGGTACCGCTCGATCAAAACAGAACGCCAAGAATTCTTGTTGCCATTCAGCTGATGTTGCGAACGCCCATTCAGGACCTGCTTACCTTCTGTTTGCGACTCTCTTTCTTTTCAGTCTGCGTTCACTCTGCAGCTCTCCTTCACTGAGATCCTCTTTTCTAGTTGTGTCAACTTCTTCCTACATTGTATCACTAGGGACGACTTTCTCCCTTGCAGCTTGTTTCTTTGGCCAGTTATCACCTTTATGCGTTTTCTTTCTGCTTGGCCTTTCAGGACGCTGAACAACACCCTCCTCTTGTGCTATGGTGTTTTCTCTTGACGGACCTGCAAGTGGCTCAGGGGGAGTTGATTCCCTTTGACCTCCCTCTGCTTCTTCCCCCTCGTCTTCAGGGTCTGTTACGGGCTCAACTTCAAACCCGTATCCGTCTACTTCTGGGAGAACCTCTCTTTGCCTCGGTTCCCCTGCTGCCTCTACTGAGATAGGCTCACTGTCACCTCTCTCGAACTCGTTTACTGTTTGAGGGACTAGGCCGTCCTCAGTGGGATCTCCTTCAGTCTCAGTTTCCCTTTGAATACTCTCCAGCCCTGAGACTTCCTTCTCTGCAGTTGTTGTTTTGGAAACTTAAAGTTCCTCATCAGTCGGACATGTCACCTTCTTTGTGTGACTGGCATGTATCCAGTTTGGAACACCTGCGCATTTCACAGCAGTGGTTGTTGTCATTATTACTTGATATGGCCCCTTCCAACGCAGCTCCAAACACGACTTCCTCGTGTGTTTCTTGATAACCACCCAGTCACCGGCTTTCAGGGTGTGACCTGATTCACTGATTGGTGGCAATGTGTTAGCCTCCACCTGGTGAGATAAAGAGCGGACCACATCAGCCAGACCCTTGCAGTAGTCCAACACCATATCATCAATGATATTCACAAGAGCATTTGCAGGTACTGCGGGCAACCTCATAGCTCTGCCCATCAGAATCTCATGGGGGGATAGTCCTGTCTTCTAATCAGGTGTGTTTCTCATTGACATCAGCACTAAGGGCAATGCATCTGGCCATTTCATATTGGTAGCTGCGCACATTTTTGCCATCCTTGACGTCAAGGTCCCATTCATCTGTTCCACTAGTCCTGATGCTTCAGGGCGGTAGCTACATTGCAGCTTCTGTTCAATGTCTAATGCAGCACACAAGAGCTTTATCACCTCATTGTCGAAGTGTCTGCCCCTATCTGATTCTAAAGAGATCGGGAATCCAAAACGTGGTATTAACTCTCTGAGCAACAGCTTTGCTACTGTGAGTCTGTCATTTCTACGTGTAGGGTAAGCTTCAATCCAATGACTGAAAACACATACAATCACCAACACATACCTCAAGCCTCCACACAGGCATCTCAATTAAATCCATTTGCGTCTTGCTAAACGGACCTCCAGCTCTCCCTATGTGGCTCAAAGTCATCACAGTCCCTTTTCCTGCATTCATCTGCTGACAGATGATACACCTTTGACAGATACCCTCTTCAGCTTGTCTGAATTTTGGATTGAACCAATCAATTTTGAATAATCTGATCATTGCGTCTCTCCCAAGATGTGCTTGTCCATGGTAAAGCCATGCAAACTGTGACAAAAGACTGTTTGGCAAAACCAATTTCCCCTCTTCTGTGACCCACAAGTCGTCAGACCTTAGTACACATTACATTCTCTGCCAGGAGCGTTTTTCCTCTCTGCTAGCACGGCCCTGCAGTGATCTTAGCTCACCTAATGTATCAACCACTCTTAATGCAAAGTTTAAACATGTTTCATTTTCAGTTTCAGGTAACAATTCCCACTGGTCCTTGAACGATATACAGTTCAATGCGCAAGCACTTGCGTCTTGATCTGCATAGCCGTTTCCCATTGACACAAAGGGGGTGATTGTAAACCGCCCGCCGAAGTTCCCTCACCAAAATACCGCTCCGCAGTCGAAAGACCGCTGAGGGTATTTTGGGATTTGCCCTGGGCTGGCGGGCGGCCGCCAAAAGGCCGCCCGCCAGCCCAGGGCAAATCAACCTTCCCACGAGGACGCCGGCTCAGAATTGAGCCGGCGTAGTGGGAAGGTGCAACGGGTGCAGTGGCACCCGTCGCGTATTTCAGTGTCTGCATAGCAGACACTGAAATACTTTGTGGGGCCCTCTTACGGGGGCCCCTGCAGTGCCCATGCCATTGGCATGGGCACTGCAGGGGCCCCCAGGGGCCCCACGGCACCACCTACCGCCATCCTGTTCCTGGCGGGAGACCCACCAGGAACAGGATGGCGGTAGGGGGTGTCAGAATCCCCATGGCGGCGGAGCGTGCTCCGCCGCCATGGAGGATTCTGCAGGGCAGCGGGAAACCGGCGGGAGACTGCCGGTTTCCCGCATCTGACCGCGGCCGAACCGCTGCGGTCAGAATGCCCTGCGGGGCACCGCCGGTCTGTCGGCGGTGCTCCCGCCGACCCTGGCCCCGGCGGTCTCGGACCGCCGGGGTCAGAATGACCCCCAAAGTCTTGTGATTTAACATGAGCATTGCATTTCACCACGGCAACTTCAAGAGTTAACTGAATCGCATGCAACAAATCCTTAATCTTTTTGCCATTTTTAACCGGTGAGCCAGAAGAGGTCATGAAACCCCTCTGTGACCATAATTGGGCAAAATCATGCACAATTCCAAATCCATATCTGCTGTCAGTGTAGATAGTGACTTTCAGGTTTTGAGCTGTGTGGCATGCCTTAGCAAGGGCAATTAATTCAGCCACTTGTGCGGAGTACACTCTTTCGAACCAGGAAGCTTCTAGGATACCGGTGATTGTGCACACGGCATAACCAGCTCTCAGTATTCCGACTGAGTCTCTCAAGCATGAACCATCAACGAACACAATGTAATCATTTTCTTTTAACTGTGTATCTTTAATGTCAGGTCTGGGTTTGGTGCATAGTTCTGTTACCTCACGACAATCATGTTCTACTTCCTCAGTATTACTAATCTCAGCATTTTTGACAGGAAATAAAGTTGCCTGGTTCAATACAGTACACCTCTTGAGAGAAACATTTGAAGACCCCAGTATGATGGTCTCATATCTCGTCAGCCTAGCATTTGTCATATGCTGAGTCTTAGTTCGGGTTAACAGAATTTCAACTGAATGTGGAACCATTACTGTTAAGGGATGTCCCATCACTATGCCTTCACACTGTGTAAGGCTCTGACCAACTGCTGCAACTGCGCGCAAACAACCCGGTAAGGCTGCGACTGGGTCCAAAGTAGCTGAAAAATATGCTACTGGGCGGTTTGCACCTTCATGGACCTGTGTTAAGACAGACAAAGAACAAGCATCACGTTCATGACAAAACAGTAGGAAAGGCTTCGTGTAATCAGGCATAGCTAAATCTGGCGCCCTGCACATACACTCTCTCAATTCCATGAATGCTTCTATCTCTTACTCTGACATGATTATAGTACCCGGGTCATCCTGAACCTCCTTGCCTATCAGTTTCACTAATGGTTTAGAGATAATCGAAAAGTTGGGAATCCACTGACAACAGTAGCCCACCATTCCCAAAAACATTCTGACATCTCTCTTTGTTGTCGGGGGATTCATCTGCAGTATGGCTGTCACCCTTTCTTTTGATATCCTCCTGGAGCCCTTCTCAATCAAGTGACCTAAGTACTTCACCTCTTTCTGACAGTATTGCATCTTCTTTGGGGACACTTTATGTCCATTCTTTCCCAAATGGTTCAGTAAGGCAATTGTGTCATACCTGCAGTCATCTTTTGTTCTGGATGCGATCAACAAATCATCAATGTACTGCACTAGTCCAAAGACTCCAAGTCCTTCTTCAATATCTGATTGAAGAAGGAAGGTGACTCAGAAAACCCTTGGGGAATTCTGCACCAACTGTACACCTTATCCAGGAATTTGAAACTGAAAAGAAATTGGCTGTCCTCACGAAGAGGCACCGAAAAGAATGCTTGAGACAGGTCCACAACTGTGAACCACTCTGCATTACATGGAACCTGAAACATGATTACTGCTGGATTTGGCACTATGGGGCAACATTTTACCACAATCTCGTTTATTTTCCTAAAATCTTGCACAATTCGAACGTTCCCGCAAGGCTTTTTCAGACCCATTATTGGTGAGTTAAATGGGCTGCTCAATACCTCTTTCAGAATCCCTTGCTTCACAAAATCCGCAATTATCTGTGATACCTGAATGAGGACATCTTGTGCCATGTGATACTGCAGCACCTGGGGAAACACTGCATTTGGCTTTACCTGCACTTTAACCGGTTCTACTCCTTTTATCAGTCCAACTTCCTTTCCTGTCAGATCCCACACTTTCTCTGTCACTGTACCCAGTCGGCTGGTAAGTCAGATACTGTAAGCATTGGGAATAAAGTTATCAGAGGGTATTCTTCATTTGCGGTCTCTGTCTCCAATTCTGAAAACTGCCCATCGTCCCCCTCATCATCACTGTTTGTCTGTACCTCAATTCCCTCAAGGGAACAGGTGATTGAACACCTTGTCTTGCACAGTAATTCTCTTCACAGTACGGATACTGGACTCGAATCACAGACTACAAACTTATGAAGTCCCTGAAAGTTTCCAATCTCAACCTGGACCGGGTCTGTAATCAGGTTTGTCAAATACTGGTTTGCCACTCCTACCACCCATATGGTACGCCCTGAAAGTGGCAATTTCGGAACCTCTGCACTTCTGACTGTAGAGCGTGTAGCTCCTGTGTCAACCAGGAATGAAACCTTGTGACCCATCACCTTTCCCTCTACATAGGGACCCCTCTGATCTACTTCTAGTGACGCTGCAAGCCTGCACTCCTCACTGTCTGAACTATCATCAGACCATTCATTGTTTATTCCATCCTCACCACGTAATGGGAACTGTTGTACTGTGTTATTTTGATTCATCTTTTGGCCTGTGACCTGTTAAGGAAGCATCACCTGTTGCTGTCCCATTGGAGCCAATGGTAGTTGCATTTGCTGTCTAGGTATCATGGGAACCTGCTGTTGTACCTGCTGCATTTGTGCTGGTTGAACACGCGGCATTTGCATTTGCTGCACGGGCTGTAACACCTGCATCTGAAGCATGTTATTCTGGAAGTTTTGATTTTGGCCCCTCATCTTTGGACCCCTCACATTTTGAAATGTACCGACATCATTGCTTTGTTGAACAACACCATCCTGCACCACCATTGGGCATTCCCGCTTCCAATGGCCCCCGCACGTGTGACATGGTGACACCTTTTTCATCTCCTGCACATCATTTTGAACCACAACAGTATTCAGGTCTGGACCGCGGTTCACCAAACCTCGACCTCTCGGTTGTGCCTGAAACATGGCATTCCCTTGCGGTTGCTGTTGTACCATCTGCTGGATTCCATTTCCCTGCATACCTGCCTGCGCTGCCTTAATCTGCATCACCATCAGTTTGTCCTTCAACTTTCTCTCCTTCAACTCAATCTCATCACTGCAGTATTTTGCATGCTGCAACACCTCATCAATCGGTTTTGCTTGCCAACAGATCAAATGATTCTTAATCATCTGGCTAACCTCTGGTCTCAGTCCTTCAACAAACCTGAACACAAGATGGTTCATGTCGTTTGGTTCTATGGTCTCAGTGCCACTGTAGTGCTTGAACGCTTTAAACAGTCTCTCATAGTAAGCATGAATCGACTCTTTGGCCTCCTGTGAGGTCCGATCGATTTTCTGCCAATCAGTCACTTTCGGCGACACTTTCTGCTTCAAAAACTCAATCACTTTATGATAGTACTTCATCACCTCCTTAGACGGTGCTCCAGTCACCTTGTCCCTTGCCGGTTCCTGTGTCGGCCAATCCACACCTCTCTTGCACTCAAGCCATAAGTCAGGCAGAACAATAATCTCAAACAGGGTATTCAAGTCTTCCCAGAGACATTTTGCAAGCTTTGCAAATCTGTCTGTCTGTTGGTACCACTCTATCGGCTTCTCACCTTAACCTGGGATAATCGTTTGTAAAGGACAAAATATCACCCCTAGACCATGGTACATGGACTAGTACCCCTCCGGCTGTCTCTCTCATTGGTAACATTTTTACTGTCCCCGTGTCTGGTGTGACTTTAGCCTGATTCGGTTTCGGACCTTCGCCTTTCTCTTTATCTCTTTTCTTGGCCCATCTGCCTTCCCACTTCTCTAAAGCTCCCCAGATCTGTGCACTTTGCAGTATTTCTTTAAGATGCGCTTTCATTCCGGTAGATCGCATGTGCTCAAAATCTTTAGAATCAAAGTCTAATCTGTAGCTTCTTTTTAAATGTTTAGTATTCCCAATGTCTATGTTGTATTTGTCTGCCAGATTTGTGGTACTGCAAAATTCTGGACCCGTGTTATAAACATCGTCGTATCACAACGATGTTGTTATCAGCAGACCGGGAATGATTAGAATAGTATGCACACACATTGTATTCATATTCGGGTAACGAAATCACCCGAATATCAGAGTTTCCGTCCTGAACCCTCGTGTTCCATTTAAACGACAGACATTTTGTGATTGCCCTCACATAGGCCAATGTCTAATGCTAAAAACGAGTCTGAAGGACACGTACACCTTTGCTGACTCCTCTGTGACCTGGGCAAGCTGACTCCACTGCCTGAAGCCAAACCTGTTCAGCCAGTTTCTTTCCCAGTGGCCGAATGAGATTAGTATCAAGGCACAACACATCATAAACCTTTCATCACACACAAACCATGCCTAATCTTACACACACCTGTCTCTGTTTCTTTCTTTATGACTTGCTTTACAAGGAGGAGGTGCCCGTTTATATTGGGGGTCCGTCGATATCTGATGAAAGTACTAAGCCTTGCCGGGTAATTGATTGAGGGCTGGACAAACTGAAATATGGGCTTGTCATCATAAACCTGCTATTTCTTTGTAGTGAAAATATGTGAATGGTCAACTGTAAAATAAGGAATGTTTGCCCAAAGCATAATATTTTGTATAAAAGAGAAGGTTAGCTTTGCAAAGGGAGCAGTCTCCTGAGAATATACACTGTGTTGTACTTCTAGGATACCTGTTACTGGCTGCAGCCAATTAACAAGATCTTTGACTTCACCAAGAAGACTCTGGGCCTGATTCTGACCTTGGCGGTCTTTTCGCAAGACCGCCGAGTTACCGCCGCGGCAAAGACCGCCGACCGCGGCGGTATGCCGCTGCGCGTATTCCGACCGCTGGGAGCGTTCCGCCGGAATACCGCCAGCAGCCACACTGGCGGTCGGCGGGAAAGTGGAGACTGGTCAACCTCCACCGCCACGCCAGCAGAACACCGCCCCCAGAATTACGACCCACATTTCTGTGTGGCGGTCTTCTGTTGGCGGTCTTCTGTTGGCGGTCACGTCCCTATGGCTCCCGTCGCCTCCCGGAGGACCAACGCACAAGGTAAGTTGATGGTCCGTGAGGGGAGGGGGTGGGGGGGTGTTGTGTGATGTGTGCGTGCATGGGGGTGTGTAGAGGGGGTGTGTGAGTGCGTGCATGCGGGCGGGGGGTGCTGCTGTGCCTTTGGGCAATGTGTGTAGTTCGGCGGGTGCGCATGTCGGCATGTATGTGTGCGGGTATGTGCCCCTGTTGTGTATGTGTGTGTGTAGGGGGTGTGCATACGTGCATGTTGGGGGTGCGTGCATGTCGGGGTGCGTGTATGTGCATGTCGGGGTGGGGGGGGGCAGGGGGTTCGTACCACCTCTGGGGGGTGGCAGGGGGGTGGAGGGTGTGGGGGGAGGACTCGTGGGGGGCAGTGGGGGATGGGGGAGACCCCTATCAGTGCCAGGGAAGGAATTCCCTGGCCCCGATAGTGCCTACCGCCATGGTTCGCATGGCGGTTCCCGACCGCCAAAAACCGCGGCGGTAAGCAGGGTCATGATACGGTTGGCGGTCTTGGGTCGACCGCCGGGCCGGAGTGTGCGAACTCCAGCCCGTCGGTCATGACCGCCGTGGCGGTCGGAGTGGGGAAGTGGCGGTCGATCGCGGCGGTGACCGCCGCTGTCAGAATGCCATTTTTTGGACCGCCGGTCTGTTCGCGGTCCAACCGCCGCCTCTCCGCCGACCGCCAAGGTAAGAATCAGGCCCTCTGTGTTTCTGTAGTCTGAAACAGGAAGAACTCGAAGTCTTAGGGTGTGTTCCCTGGCACCACTGGGTTCTGAAAAACCCAGTACTTCAGTTGGCGCCCAACATGGGGCGATTTCAGCGGTACCGGTCCAAGCCAGAGGTTCGTGAGGAGTTTCGTGTGAAAATTCTGGAGGAAGGCCGCCACTTCATCGACCCCTGTATGTCGACGTGGTCCGAAAGTCTTTTCTGCGAGGTTCCCCGCTTTCCGACGGCTACGAAGGACTGCTGCCCTGACTATCGCCCTGTTTTGGACCCTTGATGATTTGGTAGAGCGAAACGATAAACGAGTCTTCTGGTGACATCATCGATACCTCAGTTAAGTATAAGTGGAGCGTCTCCCAGTCCTTAGTTTGGTTCTTAGTTTGGTATCCCCTTGGGATCTTTGATTTGGAACTTGCAAGTACCAAAGCCAAGGGATTCGTGTATTCACGAGACTATCGTATTCGATAATCCTTTGAAGTTTGAAGCTAGACTAGAGAGCGAAGATGCCTGGTCTTAGCAGATATGGAAATTTGTTTTGTCTTGGTTATAATAGGGATTCCCGATTGGAGGACTCGTGTCCGGTTCCTCCGATTGGAACTCCAACCTATGAACTATATGTGAAACATGGCATAGGCCCCATCATATATAATGAAGTATGGATCCGATACACCAGGAAGGATGGTGTTTTAAAATGGACCCAATATGGTAGTTTTGACACAGGAATTCTGAATAATCTGGAGGTTAAACATTTTAAGAAGAAAGCCCGGCCGGCGATGTTTGACTCTTTCCGCCTATGGCGTAAGGAAGCCAAACAGAAGGAAATTAAATTAGCAAAGAGAAATAAGAGGGAAGAGGGTATCTCGATAATGCAAGCTGCCATGCAGTTTAAAGATGATGAAGAAGAACAGATGAATGAGCAGTTGCACAGGCAACATAAATTGGTGACCGATAAATGTTATCCAGTTCTTCCGCTTCTTCAGCAAGATGCAGCGAAAGAACTTGAGAAAGATCCTTTAATGTCACACTTGTTGAGGTCGCCACCCCCTTATGCGCAGAATGCTACAGCACCTCTGCAACCTTTAGCTGTGCAACCTCCGGTTATTGTGCCTCAGGTTCTTCCACAGCCGCCAGCTCCTTTTCAGTTGGCTCCTACTACTATGGCGCAGCCCCTTCAAGGGCCGCCGACTTCGCTACCTGCTCCATCTGTACCTCCTACAACTTTATGTACTACATCGACTGCCTCTTCTGGTGTTCTTCCGGATACTGCCTCTGCGTCTGCTTCTGCGTCTGCCTTGCCTCCCTCTGTTTTTCCTCCTGTTCTTTCATCAACTTCTCCTTCTGTCTGACAGAGAATGACAGATACTGTTGCCAGCCTTATATTTCCTCTCTTTGGGTCATCTGGTGTGACCCCAGATTCGGAGCGTAAACAGTCGCGTAGTCAACTGCCTAATTCTCAAGAGAAATAAATGTTGGACCGTATGGCACGTAAATGGGTTGTTTACCCTTTAAGATACAATGTAGAGTCTGTTATGGATGTCTTCCGTCAATGGGGAGCACCAAAACAAAGATACGTTTTTGAGAAAATGTGTGCTTTCCTTTGTGAGGAATTGGAAGATAATGATTTGGAAACAAATCCGCCTGATTTGTGCCGTGTACGGTTTGAGTTTGCAAAGGGCACGATTGTGGGTCCCGATGTTGAGACAGCAGTTGCGACGTTGTTGTCCTTTAGGAATAAGGATCCTTCTCAGTCATTGTTCCAACATGACTCCTCTGTTAAAAAAAAGGTGCAACAGTACCCAATGAGAGAAGTCCCTCCGGTATGGAAGGACACAGTTGAGGCTGATGATGCTAATAACATTGATGCTGTCCCAGCTCATTTTCAGCGTGTTTGGGTACATGTTCCGTGGAAGCGAGCTGAAGTTTTAGTCCTTAAGCAGACTTTGCCTGATCCCCGTAAAAACCCTGCAGGGTATTATAAGGAATTATCACAGACTGCAGACTCATGCATTATGAATCTAGCCGACATAGACATGTTATTTGGGAATGTTGTTCCACAGCCTTTGTGGGGATTGATTCCCCATACAGATCATGCACAAGAGTTAGGTGACTCATGGGCTAATATTAGTGCTGCAAATGATAGACAAGTTGGTGGTGCCAAGCCTGAGCCTTTGGTAGCAGAACTGCCTGCTAGGATTGTTACTTACATGAAGACTTTAATGCCTGCGATGCGTGTGAATTGGGATAAATTGTCTGCGTGTAAGCAGAAGAAAGATGAAACAGTGTCTGATTTCTTCACCAGGTTTGAGGAAACGTTTATCGACCACAGTGGTCAAGATATGAGTACAGAAGGTGGTCAACGGTTGTTCGTCGACAAGTTTGTGCACAATTTGCTTGCAGAGCTGTGTAAGAAATTGAAGGATTCAGAGAGTTCTTGGGCCGTTTCCTCTTCAGCACAAATATTGGCTACTGCACAGTACTACGAAAATAGGGATAAAGATGAGAAGGATAGAGCAGACAAGAAAACTAAAGAATTAAAGGCGAAGGTTCTTTTACAACAGGCGTATCCGCCACATGGTGGTCAGAGTAACTATCAGCAACCTCAACAGTTCCAGAGAAACTCGCAAAGGTTCGAGTTTTCTCAACCATGTGTTCCTGTAGGTCCCAATCAGTGTTCATATTGTAAAGAAGAGGGTCATTTCAAGTATAGTTGTCCTATTTTGTTGCAGCGTACGAATGGTGCTTCTGGCGCAAGAGGTCGAGGTGTTCAACAAGCTCCTAGAGGTAGAGGACGTGGAAGTTTCCCCCAGAACACGCGTTCCTTTCCGTCTCAAAACTCAATGAATAGTTTTGACCAGCAACATAACGTGTCTGGTAGGACGGCTCAGTACTATGCTGACGACTACTATGCAGAAGATGAGAATCTGGAAGGTAATAATTGCTAGGACAGCCATAGACGAAGAGAGAGAGTTTTTTTAGTTCCATTGGATCAGAATGGACCTTATGTTAAGGTGATTACCTCAGGTGTGTCGGAGCCTTTTCTGTTGGATACTGGTGCTACAAAGAGTTCTATTATGCACTCAAAACTCCCTGGCGCACCTTTGTCTGGCGAGATGAATGTTTCAGTAGGTTTTTCTGGCGCCCCGGTTAGGAACCCGATTTCTAGTCCTATGTCCCTTTCTGTTGGACCTTGTGAATTGGAAGCACCCCTTATTCTGACAACAGGTTGTGGTGAAAACTTGTTAGGATTGGATTTGTTGAAAAGATTGTATGCGACATTATATTGTTCTCCTTCGGGAGTACAACTTACACTGGGTAGGAAAGTGGTCTCTCCAATGTATTTGTCGAAGGATAAACTTCCGACCGAATTGTCGTTTCTTCCTGATACCATTTGGGCTACTGGTCCTAATGACGTGGGTCTTTTGGAAATACCGCCTTATGTTGTAACATTGAAAGCCAATGTTAAATTATCACGCATTCAACAATACAAGATCTCTAGTGAAGGTGAAAAGGCGTTGCTAGCGATCATTTATGATTTAAATGAAAAAGATGTAATTGAAGAGACAAGAGGCAATGTTTGTAATAGTCCTGTTCTGCCTGTTTTGAAACGTACTGACCCCTCTAAGCCACCTGTTTACAGGCTCGTGATTGATCTTAGAGAGGTAAATAAAATAGTTGTGCCACAGTTTCCAGTTGTTCCTGATATCACTGCCATATTGACTATGATTCCAGCTTCCGCCACCTGGTTTTCGGTAATTGACTTAAAGAATGCTTTCTTCAGCATCCCGATTGCCGAGGAGAGCAGGGATATTTTTGGCTTCAGTTTAGGAGGACGAAGTTTCCGCTTCAAACGCGCTCCACAAGGCTACTGTGAAAGTCCATCAATATATAGTCAGGCTTTAAAAACACAGCTTGATGCAATTGTTTTACCTGACAGCGCTACCCTTATTCAGTACATTGATGATTTGCTAGTCGCTACAGATACTGAAGAGATTTGTAAAGAAGCCACCTTGTTGTTGTTGCGTCATTTGTCTGATTTACATCACAAAGTGTCCCTTTCAAAACTGCAATATTGTCGACAAGAAGTGACCTACTTAGGTCATCTCTTATCGAAGGAGGGAAGGAAACTGACCTCAGAAAGAATTCAGGCAATTGCAAAATTGAGTGTGCCAAGGACACAGAGAGAAGTACGTGCTTTCTTGGGCATTACATCATACTGCAGACAATGGATACCAAATTTTTCTTTGCTGGCCAAACCTTTGGTAGCGTTGACCTATAAAGATACACCAAACCCCGTTCCGTGGTCTGAAGATTGTCAGAAAAGTTTTTCCGAATTGCGTAATGCATTGTGTTCGGCTCCTGTGTTGGGTACCCCCGACTACAGTAAGCCCTTTACACTGTATGTCCATGAGAAAGAGGGTTGTGCATTGTCAGTGCTGACACAGTCTTTTGGAGACAAGCAGCGCCCATGCGCATATTTTTCGTCGACTTTGGATCCGGTAGCTAAAGCATTGCCGAGTTGCTTGAGAGCCACAGCGGCAGCAGCTGTTTCTATTCGACAGTCTGCTGGGTTAGTGATGAATAATATGTTGATTGTGATGGTTCCACATGCAGTGGACACGTTGTTAAACAGGACCAAGACACAGCATTTAACTAGTGCTCGATTGTCAGGTTACGAGTTGACACTGTTAGCGAGTCATGTGCACATAAAGAGGTGCAATATGTTGAATCCAGCCACGTTATTGCTGATTTCAGTAGAAACAGATGATGATGAACAACATGATTGTTTTCTTAGGACAGAAGAAGAAACGAAAGGGAGAGTAGATCTTAAAGATACTCCTCTCGTAGAGTGTGATGGTACCTTATGGGTGGATGGTTCATGCTTCAAGCTTCCGAATGGTGATACGACTGCAGCATATGCTGTCACAACTTTGCATACAATTGTTGAAGCTGCACGTATACCACATAATTCAGCTCAAGCAGCAGAGCTGATTGCACTTACGAGAGCGTGTGTGTTATCGAAAGGAATGAAAGTGACCATATATACCGACAGCCAGTATGCGTTTGGTGTGGCCCATAGTTTTGGACGATTGTGGAAAGAACGTGGGTTCCTGACTTCGCATGGAGCTAAAATTCAGCATGGTCAGTTGGTGAATGAGCTTCTTGAGTCACTGACCTTGCCATTACAAGTTGCAATTGTGAAATGCAGTGCACACAAGAAGGTTACTGATGATGTCGGTCGTGGCAATGCATTTGCTGACGAAATCGCAAAAGAAACAGCAAAAGATGTGATGAATCGAATGTATGTTGCAGGCCCCGCAAGATGGGTTGGTGACGTTGGAATATGTGAAGATACGATAGAGGGTGTGAAGTCTATTCAAGCTGAAGCTTCAGAGAAAGAATTGAGCGTGTGGAAAGAGGGTACGGGTAAATTGGATGAAAATGGTTGTTGGGTTGACTTGTCAGAACATCAGCGATGGTTGTTACCCGATGCGTATGTGCTTGCAGTGGTGACAATGTCTCATGGAATGGCCATATCAGTGTGAAAGGGATTTGTAAGTTGTTGGCTCCAGTATGGCAAAATGCTGGAATTCCTAAATGTGCAGAGAAAGTGGTCAAGAATTGCATGGTGTGTCTGAAATACAATCCTGGTAGGGGAACCCCAACTCCAGCTGGTAATTTTGCACCTCCAACGTATCCGTTCGAGGTTTTGCAGCTAGATTTCATCCACATGGAAAGGTGCAACAATCTGAAATACGTACTCGTTGTTGTTTGTGCTTTTTCAAGATGGGTAGAAGCATATCCCTTAAAAGACAACACTGCCTTATCCACAGCTAAAGCCCTTATCAAAGAATTCTTCCATAGGTTTGGAATGCCGAGAATGGTCTGGAGTGATAATGGGAGTGAATTTGTGGGTCTAGTGATGAAAAAAGTATGTGAAGGGCTAGGTATCCAGCAAAAATTCCACGCTGCAAATCACCCCCAATCAGCTGGACTAGTAGAGTGCTATAATGGCACGCTAAAACTGAAGTTGGCAAAGATACAAGCGAGCTCTGGTCTTAAATGGCCTGACGCTCTGCCTCTAGCACTCCTATCAACAAGAATGACTGTGCATTCGCGAGTGGGACTTAGTCCATATGAAATTGTGTTTGGCCGCCCGGCCAACATATGGGGAGTGCCAAGACCAACAAAATTCAGTGAGATCGAACACCCTGTACTGCTTGATTATTTGTATGAATTGACGGCTAAATTGCGTGTTCTACACCAACAGGTTCACAATACTCTGCCTCAGGTCTCTGAAGCTCCAGGACATCTTATCGATCCTGGATCATGGGTGCTGGTCAAAAACTTCCATCGGACAAAGAATGACCAGCCCCGTTGGACCGGCCCCTACCTCGTCCTTCTCTCAACAAGATCAGCTGTTCGTGTGGAAGGGAAAAAGAACTGGATCCACGGCGTACACTGCAAGAAGGTCCCTTTTCCTCTACCGTACGACCGGTGGGTCCAGGAGGGGATCGCTGACTCTGAAACTGAGACTGTGCCTCGTTTTTTGCCATTTAGCGATGCACGTGTAAAAGGAACAATTTCTGAACAAGAAAGTGACAATAATTTGCAAGAAGCTGTGCCACCGTCAATTCGATTGAACACTACAGAGCCTGAACTCTTGTTCCAGAACCAGACAGTTCCTGGAAAAAGCCGTTATAATCTGAGACCAAGAACTAAGGACAAATAATTTTTTTCCCGTTCCTTTTTTTGAAAGTGCAGCTCTCTCATCTGAGAAACTTTCTTATTTTTGTTTTTTTTATTTTCGAACCGCCATCCGGGTTCAGCTGTAGGGTCGTGGTTGCCCAAGTCTTTGGAGTGCAGCTGAAGACGTTAGGTCGACAGTTCTGGTCGGTCTAAGGGAGTTGCCCTGGACTGAAAGAAGCATTCCCTAGCATAGAATACCCTACCACCACGAGCAGCATTTAGAGAGGATGGAGTTTTTCAAGAATGAGAGACCTGCCAGACAGATGGACTTTAAAGCCAGAATGGGTATAAAAATGACAAAGAAACGATTTTTGATATTATGTGTTTTCATGTTGCTTAGTGTAATGACGTTTTTAATAGGATATGTTTTATTCTCTTTTCAAGTGACATTTGCACCCATTACTCAGCCCATACCTCCTTCTACTGTTTCCTCACATTCTTTTCACCCCCTGCCTGAACACGAGTCTGCCAGAAGATTAGAATTTGTCAACAATTCATTCATTCAGCTTCTACACCAACACCAATTAGTAGTGAACACAACTAACTGTTGGGTGTGTGGTCTTATGCCTCATACTACTGATAAAGGTATCCCTTATCTGGTCCTGCCTTTCAGCCATAATGGTTCTGTATGGGCATATAGAACGGTGTTCATATACGCGTATGAAGCCAACCCCCTACGTTCTGTGAAAGATAATCCTAAGAATAGTGCTCTAGCTAAGGGTATAGTAGATATGATTAGGGAAGATATTTCCTATGAGACTATCCCGAGAGATGAGACACTAGCATATATTGGATGGAACATAACAGGATATGTAGTTACTCTGAGTGGGAACCAGCGAGCAAAGAGATCCTCCCCGATTTGGATTGTACCCCATCAGGGTCACCTATGTCTGCAAGGTAATGGCAAGAATCCCAGAGCTCAGTTAGGGAAAAGTATCTGCACTGAAACATATGTTTTTGCGTCTCAGACTTCTCCTTCGTTCTTAGCAGCTAAGGGTACCTATTTCATCTGCCATAATAGAGCCTATACATGGTTGCCCCCTGACTTCTCAGGCACATGTTTTGTTTCGTTCCTGTTACCTCCCACCTACACGGCCGCAGCAGATTACCATAAGACAAGGATGGTTCGAGGTGTCATAAGTAAAGAAGACACTACAGGACAAGAATTTGGAGATTTCGCAAAGGGTTTTCTGCCGTTTTGGGGCCCTATGGTTAACAGCAGGAACATAAGGCAATTGACAAGGGTGGTTGAATCCACAGTAGTTGAAACCGCCGGTGCCCTTGGTAATTTGACTGCTGAGCTCAAGTCGGATCGCCTTATGACTCTTCAGAACAGGGTCGCATTAGACGTCATACTTGCAGACCGAGGTGGGGTATGTAAAGTGATCCAATCAAGTTGCTGTGTTTTCATCCCAGATAACGCTCCGACAGTCTACCAGGCCATTTCCAAACTGCATAAGATCTCCGAGTCTATTCACGTGGATAAAGGAGATTGGTCATTGATGGGGTGGTTCTGGGAGCTGATATCCGCCTGGGGATGGAAGACTCTGGTAGTCTTTGGGATGATCTTAGCCATTCTTTTCCTGTCCTGTCTGTGTATACAGTGTGCTCCTGCAATATGTGGCCTCTGTGCTACATCGTGTCTAAGGAAACCTGTATCAAGGGATGAGCTAAGTAATAGGATGATGCTACAGCAACATTTCAATGACTTTATGAATATAGACCTGGACTCAGATTAGCGTGAGTATAGATTATTGCCTATGTAAGGGCAAAAGGAGGGTCTGTGGTACTGAAAAATTCTGGACCCGTGTTATAAACATCGTCGTATCACAACGATGTTGGTATCAGCAGACCGGGAATGATTAGAATAGTATGCACAAGCATTGTATTCATATTCGGGTAACGAAATCACCCGAATATCAGAGTTTCCGTCCTGAACCCTCGTGTTCCATTTAAACGACAGACATTTTGTGATTGCCCTCACATAGGCCAATGTCTAATGCTGAAAACGAGTCTGAAGGACACGTACACCTTTGCTGACTCCTCTGTGACCTGGGCAAGCTGACTCCACTGCCTGAAGCCAAACCTGTTCAGCCAGTTTCTTTCCCAGTGGCCGAATGAGATTAGTATCAAGGCACAACACATCATAAACCTTTCATCACACACAAACCATGCCTAATCTTAGACACACCTGTCTCTATTTCTTTCTTTATGACTTGCTTTACAAGGAGGAGGTGCCTGTTTATATTGGGGGTCCGTCGATATCTGATGAAAGTACTAAGCCTTGCCGGGTAATTGATTGAGGGCTGGACAAACTGAAATATGGGCTTGTCATCATAAACCTGCTATTTCTTTGTAGTGAAAATATGTGAATGGTCAACTATAAAATAAGGAATGTTTGCCCAAAGCATAATATTTTGTATAAAAGAGAAGGTTAGCTTTGCAAAGGGAGCAGTCTCCTGAGAATATACACTGTGTTGTACTTCTAGGATACCTGTTACTGGCTGCAGCCAATAAACAAGATCCTTGACTTCACCAAGAAGACTCTGTGTTTCTGTAGTCTGAAACAGGAAGAACTCAAAGTCTTAGGGTGTGTTCCCTGGCACCACTGGGTTCTGAAAAACCCAGTACTTCAGGTTTGCCAACCTCTGATGTACCTTGCTCACTTCTTTAGTGATCTTTGAGCACAGATACCTCAATTCTGCTTCTGAGTATGACTCTAATCTGTTTACCCCCATTGTTCCTTACACTAGTTCCGTAGCTTCTACACCCAGTCTGTAGGAAAGTACCATCTTCTTGGCATGTTACCCCCCTATTTCACTGTATATATGTTGTTTTAGTCTATGTGTCACTGGGACCCTGCCAGGCAGGGCGCCAGTGCTCATAAGTATGTGCCCTGTATGTGTTCCCTGTGTGATTCTTAACTGTCTCACTGAGGCTCTGCTAACCAGAACCTCAGTGGTTATGCTCTCTCTGCTTTCCAAATTTGTCACTAACAGGCTAGTGACTAAATTTACCAATTCACATTGGCATACTGGTACACCCATATAATTTCCTAGTATATGGTACTGAGGTATCCAGGGTATTGGGGTTCCAGGAGATCCCTATGGGCTGCAGCATTTCTTTTGCCACCCATAGGGAGCTCTGACAATTCTTACTCAGGCCTGCCATTGCAGCTTGCGTGAAATAACGTCCACGTTATTTCACAGCCATTTACCACTGCACTTAAGTAACTTAGAAGTCACCTACATGTCTAACCTTCACCTGGTGAAGGTTGGGAGCAAAGTTACTTAGTGTGTGGGCACCCTGGCACTATCCAAGGTGCCCCCACATCATTCAGGGCAAATTCCCTGGACTTTGTGAGTGCGGGGACACCATTACACGCGTGCACTGTACATAGGTCACTACCTATGTACAGCATCACAATGGTAACTCCGAACATGGCCATGTAACATGTCTAAGATCATGGAATTGTCCCCCCAATGCCATTCTGGCATTGGGGGGACAATTCCATGATCCCTCTGGTCTTTAGCATAGTACCCGGGTACTGCCAAACTGCCTTTCCGGGGTCTCCACTGCAGCTGCTGCTGCCAACCCCTCAGACAGGTTTCTGCCCTCCTGGGGTCCAGGCAGCCCTGGCCCAAGAAGGCAGAACAAAGGATTTCCTCTGAGAGAGGGTGTCACACCCTCTCCCTTTGGAAAGAGGTGTCAAGAATGGGGAGGAGTAGCCTCCCCCAGCCTCTGGAAATGCTTTGATGGGCACAGATGGTGCCCATCTCTGCATAAGCCAGTCTACACCGGTTTAGAGATCCCCCAGCCCTGCTATGGCGCGCAACTGGACAAAGGAAAGGGGAGTGACCACTCCTCTGACCTGCACCTCCCAGGGGAGGTGTCCAGAGCTCCTCCAGTGTGTCCCAGACCTCTGCCATCTTGGAAACAGAGGTGTCTGTGGCACACTGGACTGCTCTGAGTGGCCAGTGCCAGCAGGTGACGTCAGAGGCTCCTTCTGATAGGCTCCTACCTCTCTTAGTAGCCAATCCTCCTTCCTTAGTATCCAAACCTCCTTATCTGGCTATTTAGGGTCTCTGCTTTGGGGAATACTTTAGATATCGAATGTAAGAGCTCACCACACCAGAGTTCCTCTGCATCTCCCTCTTCACCTTCTGCCAAAGGATCAACCGCTGACTGCTCAGGTCGCATGCAAAACCGCAACAAAGTAGGAAGACGACTACTAGCAACCTTGTATCACCTCATCCTGCTGGCTTTCTCAACTGTTTCCAGGTGGTGCATGCTCTGGAGGTAGCCTGCATCCTCCCTGCACCAGGAGCTCTGAAGAAATCTCCAGTGGGTCGACAGAATCTTCCCCCTGCAACCGCAGGCACCAAAAGACTGCATCACTGGTCCTCTGGGTCCCCTCCCAGCACAACGAGCGTGCTCCTTGGAACTCAGCAACTTTGTCCAAGTGACTTGCACAGTCCAGTGACTATTCAGTCCAAGTTTGGTGGAGGTAAGTACTTGCCTCCCCACGCTAGACTGCATTGCTGTGTACCACGTGATTTGCAACTGCTCCGGCTCCTGTGCACTCTTCCAGGATTTCCTTTGTGCACTGCCAAGCCTGGGTCCCCAACACTCCAACCTGCAGTGCACAACCTTCTGAGTTGTCCTCTGGCGTCGTGAGACTCTCTTTTGTAACTTCACATGGACTCCAGTTCACTCTTCTTCCAAGTGCCTGTTCAGGTACTTCTGCGGGTGCTGCCTGCTTCTGTGAGGGCTCCTTGAGTTGCTGGGCACCCCCTCTGTCTCCTCCTCCAAGTGGCGACATCCTGTATCCTCCTGGGCCACAGCAGCACCCAAAAACCTCTACTGCAACCCTTGCAGCTAGCAAGGCTTGTTTGCAGTCTTTCTGCATTGGAACACCTCAGCAAGCTTCATCGCGACGTGGGACATCCATCCTCCAAAGGAAAAGTTCCTAGTCCTCTTCTTTCTTAGAGAACTCCAAGCTTCTTCCAACGGGTGGCAGCTTCCTTGCACCCTCAGCTGGCATTTCCTGGGCTCCTGCCCACTCTCGACTCTGTCGCAACTATTGGACTTGGTCCCCTTCTCTTACAGGTACTCAGGTCTGGAAATCCACTGTTGTTGCATTGCTGGTGTTTGTTCTTCCTGCAGAATCCCCCTTTCACGACTTCTGTGCTCTCTGGGGGTAGTAGGTGCACTTCACACCTACCTTTCAGGGCCTTGGGGTGGGCTATTTTTCTAACCCTCATTGTTTTCCTACAGTCCCAGCGACCCTCTACAAGCTCACATAGATTTGGGGTCCATTCGTGGTTCGCATTCCACTTTTGGAGTATATGGTTTGTGTTGCCCCTATACCTATGTGCTCCTATTGAAACCTACTGTAATTTTACACTGCTTGCATTACTTTTCTTGCTATTACCTACATAATTTTGGTTTGTGTATATATATCTTGTGTATATAACTTATCCTCATACTGAGGGTACTCACTGAGATACTTTTGGCATATTTTCATAAAAATAAAGGCCCATATTTATACTTTTTTAGCGCCGCATTTACGTCATTTGTTGACACAGAAACGGCGCAAACTTGCAAAATACAATTGTATTTTGTAAGTTTGCGTCATTTTTGCATCAAAAAGCAGTGCCAATGTGGCGCTAAAAAAGTATAAATATGGGCCAAAGTACCTTTATTTTTAGTACTTCTGTGTATTGTGCTTTCTTATGATATTGTGCATATGACACCAGTGGCATAGTAGGAGCTTTACATGTCTCCTAGTTCAGCCTAAGCTGCTTTGCCATAGCTACCTTCAGTCTAAGCTGCTAGAAACACCTCTTCTACACTAATAAGGGATAACGGGACCTGGCACAAGGTGTAAGTACCTCTGGTACCCACTACAAGCCAAGCCAGCCTCCTACACAGTCTCACAAAATTCAGGTATTCTTCCTTTTCTGATTTATCTGTGGATACCACAGTATTTTGCGAAGCATAAGTCTTTTCTAACCACTCATTCAATTGTTGTGCAGAAAAACCTTGCAACGAAATGTTCCCAGAATGCATCAGTGGTGACTGTGATGTATTTGTACTTATTGTTTGTGGGGCTAGCACACTTAACCCTGCTTGTCTCATTGGCTCCAAAGGAACCCCAATCGGACTAAGGTCTAACAAGGAGCTGAGTACTTCTGCTGATTGTTCTCTTGGTGTCATTGGCTGGGGATTTCCTCTGAACCCTCCCCTTACTACCTCTAGGGTTCTCACCCCTTGATCACATACATCAGGCTTACCCTGCGCATACAATGGTACTGGGGGACCAACAGTGATTGGCAATGACATGGCAGCTGGTGTCTGACCAGGTCCGAAACCCCGTGGAGCAGTAACTCCCAAAGCTTGATTTTCTGTGGCTGGTGCAGGTACTAATGGAGGACCTGCCACTGGATTATAACCCGGAATCAGCTGTTGCTGCGGCAGCAATTGCAGAGTTGGCTCAATCTGTACTAGCTTTGATCTCATATATATCGGATCAGGCGGCACCATCAAACTCGTGTTTGTCTCTAGTACTGGGATGTCTGGATAAATCCTCTCTATCTGTGGCGGAGACTGCAACTGTATCTGTGCGTCTGGTGCAGTGGGTACACTGACACCATTCTGTATCAAAACCATATCACTTGTCTGCATTGCATTTGTAACTTCCTTACTTTGTGTCGGATTCCCAGGACCCACACTAGTGCTTGGAGCAGTGTCATTTATGGCATATGGTGGTGGGCGGTCATGTAACAACTGATTAAGAAACTCTTCATCGTCTGAGTTATCTTCGTCTACCCACGATCTCTGAGTCTCCTTTGGCTTGCTAGAGCCCTTGTCTGTCTTACGGGTGGCTTTCTTTCCCTGTGTCTCATCCTTCTGCGTTATTGCCGGAAACAGTTTAAGCCCGTCAACTATTCCCCTTCTCCACATTCCGCTCTCATTGTCCCATCTAGCCTCGGCTAAAGTCTTTTCTGCCTTTTTCATTCTCATTTTTGCTGTCTTTGTCGTATGGCCATTAAATCCCAAACTGCTAATGCCTCATACTGAGCTGGTCTTGGAGGCGGCTTTTGTACACTTAACATCCACCTCAAATTCTCTAAAATTCTCGTATTGAACGTTCCATGCTCTGGAAACGCTAAACATCCCTCTTTTTCTGTTAATTTCTGTTAATTTGTGCCACTGCTTCATCCATAGGCAAGGCGTGACTCCCTTTTCCTCAGTTACTATATAAGCTGGAGTACCTTCAGGCAGTGTAGGCTCCCCCTCACTTGCCATAATGTATGCGTCTCCTTTCAGAGCGCTCTTTAAAGCCTTGAAAAAATTCATTTTTGCGTCTTTTATTTTTGTTTTGAATCTAATCAGGAAGTGACTTTAATCCCCAGAACTCTCTTCACCCACCTTTCTCAACCTATTGCCTCACATGGACAGCTGCCAATCCGTGCGTGACCCCTCTCGGCAACTGACCTATCCCAGCGCGGCACCACTGACGTCACACTCACACACTGCAGCTGACAAAGTCTTGCGGCTTGTCCTACTCACTCTGGATTTACACAAAACGAATGCAATTTTTGCGAGCACCTTTAACAACAACAACAACTCAAATTTGCCGGTTTACTACAGAAAGGGTAACGCAATCGCTTCAGAACTTTACAGAGATTTCACATGAAGCCTTGGCCGCTACTCTCTCCTTCTCAGCTCCCGCATACGCAAGCAGAATTCGACCCGCAAATCCTACTCTTGACTTGTCAATGGTTTGTCCTAGTGCACTTTAGACCTTGCCAAATCTCCATCGAAGGTTCCACTCACACAATTTGACTCAAACTCGACTTGTCAACCACGCCCGATTGACCTAATAAACCGCACAAATTACAACATAAACCCAAGTGTCTCCTACACTTGTCAATATACTCCGGAGTATTAGACCACGACGGGTCCGTACATCACCAACCAACCACGTGGATAATTTTTTAGCACAAAGCGCCACACTCATATGAAGTACGCCGACTTCTCTACTCTCATAATGCGGAGTACGCCCACTCCTACTAAAACAACATTACCTAGCCTAAACACACAAACTTTACAAAACACCTGCAATATGCATAAGCTGAGCAAGCGCAAATTCTACACCACACATGCTAAAATGCCGAGAACATTCCAAACTCACTTAGGCAGGCTCCGAGATTCCGGGAAAGTCATGGGGAATTTAGAAACACATCATACCTCCAATTTGCATTATCTCGAAAAACACAATTAAACAATGATTCTCCGTCCTAGGGCCCCAAAGGGCCAAACCGTCGCTCTGCTACCAGAACTGTTAATGCGTCCCTTTATGACTAATTATTGCACACTGGGACTCATTTTAGGCCAATGAATCTTTTGACCCTGATTGAAGACACCTTAGGACGAGATAGCTAATCAACATGTCAATCAATACGTCAATAATGTCATCAATATTTATCACAACAATGCATTTCACCTTAGTCAATGACATTTAATTAAACTCAAGACACCACCATGACCTTTCAGTCATGAATAACCACACCAGTTTTGTATGATTTTGTGATATTTATTCCCTATTGATTACAATACTACTAGCAAGTTTATTAGTCTCAAAACCAAGAAACATAATAGTATAGTCACAATATGGCAACTCTGATAAGATTTCATCAAAGCAAGAATCACAAACATTAGAATATAACACGACGTCAGCATAGATTTTTCTAAGCAGAGTATATTAGCGCATTGTTCATCAAAGCGTAGATTCAGTCATTTGTCTATTTGCGTCAGTTTAGTGAACCCCTTTACTAACCTCGAATTAGCATTGGCATGTTGAGCTTCATGCAAAATAATTTAGTAACACCAATTTGGAAAACATTTAGCTATGGTCTCTGTCAAAAGAAAAGCAGTTGGTACCTAGAAAGGAAAAGCAAACAGACAATCACAATTTCATAGTCATATAGTTACTCTCCAAGTTTGGGTCAGCACTCAGGTTTGGTCTTCGTCTTCCAGACATCAGTTGATTCGCCATCAGTCAGGAACTCAACTTGCAGGAAAGTTACCTCATAAGGAGGTAAAGTGTAAATGGGTAAGCCAAGGACAAGAATGGTTTCAAGAACCAATCTAGTAAGTCACCAAACAGAGTGACAAAGTTTCTGGATCAAATCAATAGCAATTCCCTAACAAAATCTCCCTCGTCTCTGGTCTCTCTAGTTCTCCCCTCAGTTCTGATTTACTTCCTGGTGTCGAGGGATTTTATCCCCTTTTCGTTGTACATTCCCCTAAAATCTGGTTGGACAAGGGGTTGCACCCCACTATCTTTAACCAAATAACTTTACATTAGGTCATTCAATTTGTCACCCTGTACCAGTTCTCAGGCATTTTATTGGTCCTTATGACTGACGTCTTTGGAGGAAGAATGTCCGGTATTATTTCATCCTTTTATAATTCTTTGCGCATCTTCGGTCAGTAGCTCCATTGTCTGTACCGGTTTAGGCGACCTTGTGCTTAACATTAATCTACACTGTGGCATTTAGCTAAAACATTTCAACAAGTAAGATGAACTTCATGAGAACGGATCTGCTATAGTTACATTCAGCTTTTAGTTTAAAGAAAAAAACAAGAGTTCATGGGCCAGATGTAGTAAAAAAGCAAATTGCGACTTGCAATTTGCGAGTCCGTGCGACTCGCAAATTGCAAGTCGCACTTTGCTATGCAGAAAGGTGTCTCAGACACCTTCTGCAACTCACAATGGGGTCGCAAAGACCCACCTCATTAATATTAATGAGGTGGGTCGCAGTTTGCGACCCCATTGCGAGTATGGGCACTCACGGGGATGGCGGCCTGCTGGAGTCAGCAGACCACCATGTCCGTGACAGCTTTCTAATAAAGCAGTTTTTTTTTCCATCTGCAGCCCGTTTTCCTTAAAGGAAAATGAGCTGCACTTGGAAAAAAACCCGAAACCTTTAGTTTTTTTTTTTTTCAGGGCAGGCAGTGGTCCATTGGACCGCTGCCTGCCCTGAATTATTATTATTTTTTCCATTCACAAAGGGGAAGGTGTCCCATGGGGACCCTTTCCCATTTGCGACTGGGTTACCATCCACTTCAAGTGGATGGTAACTGCGATTTCATTTGCGACCAATGAAATTGCATTGCATTGCGAGTCGCAAATAGGAAGGGAACACCCCTTCCTATTTGCAAGTTGGAAATGCATTTTGCGAGTTGGATCCGACTTGCAAAATGCATTTCTGCATACCGGTGAGGCTTTTGAGCCTTGCAAACGGCGTTTTTCGCCATTTGCGACTCGCAAAAGCCTTTTTACATCTGGCCCCATGTCCTTTAGCAAGTCAGCACACTGCACATTAGAAAAATACATTTAATATGAGAGTCAGGCAGCTAGGCCTCACTCATGCTAACTAAGGCCTAAAAAGATTTATTGGCAAAACTTTAGAAACATAACCATTAATAATTAGTGTAAAACCATTTAAATGCAATAATTTCATCAACATTAGTCATTTTCATTAGTCCCTGTATACATTGATGGCCACTCCCCGTGAGCACATTTTAAACGCACGTTTTAGCAAAACATATTAATACAGTGTCTATGCGGCATTATTGCATATTAGTTCATAAACATTTCATGTTAATTATGAATTATATAAGCTATGCTCCCTCAATAATAAACAGTGGAAGTGGAAGGACGCTCCATCATTCTGATTACAACTGACGACTGTGAACGTTAACTGTATACTTCCCTGGTCTTTCTGTCTGTTTACTTAGTTCATACACTCCAATGGAATAACATACTTCGTGTCAGATGTAGCAAAGGGTTTGCGCCTCGCAAATGGCGAAAAACGCCGTTTGCGAGGTGCAAAAGCCCCTCTGCTATGCAGAAATGCATTTTGCAAGTCGGATCCGACTCGCAAAATGCATTTCCGACTCGCAAATAGGAAGGGGTGTTCCCTTCCTATTTGCGACTCGCAATGCTATTCAATTTTGCGGTCGTAAATGAAATCGCAGTTACCATCCACTTGAAGTGGATGGTAACCCAGTTGCAAACGGGAAGGGGTCCCCATGGGATCCCTTCCCCTTTGTGAATGTAAAAAAACATATTTTTTCAGGGCAGGCAGTGGTCCAATGGACCACTGCCTGCCCTGAAAAAAACGAAACTAAAGGTTTTTTTTTTTTTTTTTCCAAGTGCAGCTCGTTTTCCTTTAAGGAAAATGGGCTGCAGATGGAAAAAAAAAAAACTGCTTTACTAAAAAGCAGTCACGGACATGGTGGTCTGCTGACTCCAGCAGGCCATCATCCCCGTGAGTGCTCATACTCGCAATGGGGTCGCAAACTGCGACCCACCTCATTAATATTAATGAGGTGGGTCTTTGCGACCCCATTGCGAGTTGCAGAAGGCGTCTGAGACACCTTTCTGCATAGCAAATTACGACTTGCAATTTGCGAGTCGCAGGGACTCGCAAATTGCAAATCGCAATTTGCTTTGTTGCTACATCTGGCCCTTCATTCAAATGTGCAATTTACTTGCACGGTATTCTTGACTTCGGGAAACCTCTTGATTCATTGTGCACACCAGACTAATCGAATAGCCTCAAGACCCTCTTTAAATTTTATGGACACTTCTACTGAGGCTCAGAAACAGGAAATCGTTTGCCTAGGATCACCCATGTTGATGAAATGTGAAGGCGGGTTTGATTTCAGGTCTCTGAGTTCGGAACAATACAACGTAAATTGCCTAGTTTAAAAGTCAGCAGAGCAATACAAAGTTCGCCAAAATATGCAGTAACTGGGGATTTTTATCACTCCACTGTATTTTCACAATACCAGAAATTAATGTGACAGCACATGGTAATTCCTACAATTATTTAGTGGCAGAAAAAATAATATTGGAAGTTATGTGGTCATTAGTAAAGGCAACATGAGTTACCCCTTCCATCCACACCCTCTTCTACATGAGAACATTTAACCTTTACATGCAAAGATAATAAGTCACAGAAATAGTAGTCGTGAGAAATTACTATCTAATTTAACAGCATGTTCTGAAAAGAGGAGCTAATCCACTAGGCCACATCTCATTCATGCAAGACCTGTTCCTCGAGTGACGTTTTTTCAGTACAGATGGTAGTATATTTATTTTTGAAGGGGAGTAAGGGAAACACCGAGATGAGTGTACCAGTAGGCAGAAATGTGTATGCACGGTACCCATGAATTGATTAGATCAAAAACTACATACATTCCTTCTCGTTAATCATTAGAAAAGATGCCTGGGACTGGAACATGATACTTTGGGCCAGATTTACAAGGCCCTAGCGCCAGTGGAGCGTCACTTTTAGTGACGCTCTGGTGGTGCTATTCACTGCACCACATTTACAAGGAGACATTAAGCCACGTTTTGTGGCTTAATGCCTCTTTGCAAATATGGGCCCCTCAGACGCATTTTTCTGCATCAGAGGAGCGTGCAATGGCTGTTGTAGTGAGCATTCTATTGCAACACCCTTCGCTTTTGACGCTGCCCCAGATTTACTAGAAATCAACAAAACAAGCAGTAATACTTTTATTCCCCTCCATTTTTTGCTTTTTCCATATGTGCTGCATTCTGCAGCACACATAGAAAAAACAAAGGGCTACATGTACGTAGCATTTTGCACATCGCAAACAGCTAATCGGGCTGTTTGCTACGTGCAAAATGCACTTTGGTATGTTCAAACACATTTTTGCTATTCGTTAACTATTTACCGAATCGCAAAAAGGGATAGCGAGTCTCAATTAGAAAGGGGTGTTTCCTTCCTAATTGTGGGTCGCTGTCCAAAGTATGATTGTTTTGTGACCACGAATGCAGTCGCAAACCAATCACAGTTAGCACCAGTGTCACACTGGTGCTAACCCATTCACAAACGGGAAGGGGTACCTATGGGGCCCCTTCTCCTTTGTGAATGACAGCAAAAATATTTTATCAGAGCAGGCAGTGGTCCTAAGGGAATTGCAAACAGTGTAATTGACACTGTTGTACATCAGGTTTTGCGACTCGCAATTGCGAGTTGCAAAACCTGAATTTCGTACATGTGGCCCAAAGTGAACACTGGAATTGCTAGCAAAAGACTAGGCTCTGTCACAGTGTTGGGCAGACTGGTGTCTTAAATAATTAAAAGGTAGTGCAGCAGCATTTTGCCACCCCAGACAGTGCGAACTGATTGCTTGGTAGTAGAATGTTTCAAGAAGCAGCTTTTGGCTGTAAATGTAACAGCCTTTGTAGGCATCTCTGAAATTATTTGAACAACAGAACACAATAGGGTGCTATAACACAAAGCAAAATACTCACATACAAATAGCAGAGCACAACAAAACAACAAAAACACAATGCAGCACAACAGTGTCACAATGGAAATATTAAGAACAAACATAAAACGGCCCAAAACAAAATGCAACACAACAAACAGGGGCTTATTTACAAGCCTTTTGCGCTGCCGGTGTGTCACTTTTATATGGGAACAAGTGACGCACCAGCAGAGTAAGGGGCTTGTAAAGAAGCTCCATAATATTCTTGTCACATATTATCACTTCCACAAGTCTGTTTTCATGATACAGTGGAAACAATTGTTTGCACCATATCACTGCTTCGTAACTTTTGTAATGGACTTTACCTCCCAAGACCTATATTAGTGCCAGTTAAAAACGTTTTGTGATCCACGCACTGACGTTTAAGTTCCATTATTGACTGCAATGTATGTTGATAAGTCAAAAGCATGTTTCTATCTTCCATGTGACCAGTTCTGTAGTTGGAGGCGTAATTCTACCAGTGCTGAGGAAGGGATGTGTGAATGTGCTAAAGGTCACTCTTCAGTGCCTGTGACAGGGGTGGCTTCATCACCGTAGGTCATGGCTTATCTCTCAGGCTGCCCTCAGGCACGAATTTATAAATAAGCCTCTTTACTCCAACGTAAACGTAAATGTCAAAGGCACAAAGAAGCATTGGAACAGCACGCATTCCACTTATGCTACAAAATCTAATTTACATCTAGAGTTTTTTTTTAAAATATGTATGTGAATAATCAGCAGGACCGTAGAAATCGGAGGGATATTCTGTATTTTCTAGCCACTGCTTTTTAGTACGATGATTTAATAATCATGATGACTCAAGAGTAAGATCTATCTCAATAGTTATTGTTCTCCAGTGTTGGAGCTCAGGCTCCTAGGAAATCTTAATTACAGTGGCCTACCCAAACATTGGGTGGATCAGGGTGGTGTGAACCTCAAAGTCCATGAGGCAATGTATCCCTAGAGACAAGATTCAACATACAATCGATAAGAAAGGACAGACTCAAAAAGGGAGATTGTGATTAGAAAAACCATTACGGTCTATTATAAAAATTCAAGGGTGCAATACAGGAAAAATAAATTCAGGTGCAGCAGTGATCTCACAGAATTACATAAAAGACATTTGCCATGTAGGCTATCAAATACAGAATAATATTATAATGGACAACAATCTAAGAAATCCTTAATCTCAGATGTAGAGCAAATCAGTAAGAAATTGGATAGCATCCCTATTGAAGGGCTCACCCCAAATTCAGGGATTTAAGGTTTTCTTACATTGAAATATAGAACTGCAAAGTCAATACAGTATGATTACTGCTCAAATAAATCACATCTTTACAATCAAATCGTCATGAAACCCTATCAACCTAGCACTGACCTCCTTCATGAATATTGATTCACCCCTTCTGACCTAACAACAGTGAACCATTGTGAAGATAATGTTGAAAAAATGGGTTTCATGTAGCAGGCTTAGAAAATAGTGTCATTCAGAAATAAATAATCCACATCTAGCTGCATCTAATGTCAAGTGAGAACTATAAACACAAAATGAACACCATGAGGCATCCATTCTGAACAAGATGTTGTTGAGGCCTAAATAAGGCCTAGTTATCTGAAGCCAGAAAAACAGACTTTAAGACATCGTAATGATTTACTTTCAATTGCGTTATCACCATGTCAGTGTGCATGAGTATAATGGGGTGCGGTATGACTAATGTTAATGCTCATTTTAGTTTAAATGTACAAAACCTCCCTTACCAGTATTTAACTATTCAGAAAATCTATTAACACAGGTGATAGCAACAGAAGCTTTTTGCATTGATAACTCGTGATGCTGACAAACATTTCTTTTTAAATCTGGTCATGCAGTTAGAATCTTGAATTTCTTTCTCCCAGATGGAAGCATATTACTTAGGGAGGCAACATTCAAATTGAAATAGTCCACAACATTTTACTGCACAATCAGCCTACTGTAACATCATATACATGGATCTGCACAAAAAATACATTCGGGCATACAGAGAATGCAAAAATTCCAGTCAGACACGTGGGCACAACATATTTAGGGGAGAGTCCTACCTTCATCTTGGGGGACATGCTGATGTTACTGTCAAGGTGCACCCCAGGTGCTTGAATATGGGGATCTAGATAATAGGGTGTCAGAGAATTTGAAGAGGCATGCAATCTCTGGAGATGAGCATGTGGTGAAGACTTGGATGATAGGAATAGGTATATAACCCACAACTGACAACAAGGAATTTAGGGGCATATTTATACTCTGTTTGCGCCGAATGTGCGTCAAAAATTTTGACGCACAATCGGCGCAAACCCTGCCCCATATTTATACTTTGACGTCCGACCCGCGGGCGTCAAAATTCCACCATGTGTGTCATTTTTTGGAAGGGGGAACCAGCCTTGTGTTAATTATATGCAAGGTAGGCGTTCCCTTCCAAAAAATGACTTTAAGGCCTGTGCCCCATATTTATACTCTGATGTCATTTTGACGTACAGGAGGGGGTGGGCCTTAAAAAACGACGCACAGCCTGATGGGCGCTGTTTTTTAATGCCTGGGTTAGGGCAGGCGTTAAGGGACCTGTGGGCTCGGAAGGAGCCCAGAGGTGCCCTCCCCTGCCCCCAGGGACACCCCATGCCACCCTTGCCCACCCCAGGAGGACACCCAAGGATGGAGGGACCCATCCCAGGGAAGGAAAGGTAAGTTCGGGTAAATGTTTTTTTCCAAATTTTTTGTGGCATAGGGGGGCCTGATTTGGGCCCCCCTACATGCCACTATGCCCAATGACCATGCCCAGGGGACATAACTCCCCTGGGCATGGCCATTGGGCAAGGGGGCATGATTCCTGTCTTTGCTAAGACAGGAGTCATGTCAATGGAGGTTGGGCATAAAAAAAAATGACGCAAATCCGGTTTGAGGCCTGAATTTTGCCTCAGACCTGACTTGCCCCATTTTTTGACGCACAACCCCCATTTTCCCATACGCCGGCGCTGCCTGATGTGAGTCATTTTTTTTTACGCACACCAGTCCGCAGCGCCGGCTAATGTCATTCCATAAATAAGGTGCCCGCATGGCGCGTTGGAATGGCGTTAGCCGGCGGTAAAATTCACATATTGAGCAGAACAGGCATGCTATTATTAAGGTCCACATTTACACATAGACTTCTTTAAATGGGTAAAATGTATTATCCCACTCGAAGAATGTAAAGTTTGTATGGACTTAGAACTTTAATCCTTAGGACCCGGTGACTAGGGATGGATCATGAAGGAAAATACGTAATCGATCTGGGAGGTGTCAGGGTGTGATCTTGAATGGTTATTAGGATACTGAGAGTTCAGCTGAATGTTGTGCACTGATGAGTGAAGGTGTTAACTATGAGCTCTGTGTGCTGTGTGTTCTTGTGCATGCTACCGGGCTACAGAGGGCGCAACAACTGGTGACGAAGTTGGGACACATGCCTTGAAGAAATAGAAGTGCTCTCCCTGAGAGTTTGCAAAAAATAGCAAACTGCTCATGTGTGTCAGTGACCCAAGCTGAAATAAAGGAGCCTGCAGTTGACGTATGTAAAGTACAAGTGCCACTCCCGGCCAAACAAGGCCTTGTATAGAAGTCCCAATGATAAAGGATTGTTCGAAAAGCACACCAAGAGTTGCCGGCGAGGCTAGGGCAGAAAGAAGGGGCTGCACCACATCACTGAGTCATCAGTTATACAAAGAAAACTTTAGAAAGCAGGTACTCACCATTAAGACCAACGGTGGAAACTGAAGAGTCAGACACACAAGTTGACACCTGCTGGAGAGGCTGAACTGTACAAAATAGAAAGTAGCATCAGCTACATTCTGAATCTTGCCTAAAGTGAGGCTGCTCAAACTCACGATCCACCATTATCGAGGTCACTGGTTGGGCTGGAAAGAGAAAGCCATTTTTTACCATTTATTTAATTGTTGTCAGCCTATCCGGCCATAACAATAGTACACAATAAGTATCAATCCATCACACGCAATAAAATTACATTAAATAAAACATTGTAATAAAAGAAAGACTATACTTGAGTTTTTGATTTTACATGGCCCTAGGTGAATCCAATATAGCCTGCAATATCATAAAACTTGATAATTAGCCATAATTGGCATAAGACTCTTTACTTATTCTAAAAGCATTATAGATCTAAAATTTAAATATCCTATTCTTGCACTAATCATTTGGGTTCTTGCGATACCTGCCAGCAATATAATAATAACCCAGGACCTAGCCCGGTTTAATCAGCAACCTTCAACGGTTTCCCATATAAATGATAGCTAGGATAACACAAGTAATTATACTTAGGCCAACTGTAAGTACATTAATGAACGTAGCTTCCATGCTTCCAATATATAAGTTGAAACCTTCGCCACAATATGTTTCTCATCTGATCGCATACAAAGCACTTCCGCCTCATTACATTTCCTGATTCCGTATGATCTAAAAAGCGGACGTAAGTACAATTTGCGGAGTTTAAGCGTAAAATGACATAATAAAAGGAAGTGGGATAATGTTTCTTGACCACCATGAAGGCAAGGACAGCAGTCTGAACCGCGCTGTGAGACGGCTTGCCATCTGTTAGTCACCGCCATCACTGGTAATGTACCCATACGAAATTTAAAATAGAGAGCCCTTTTTTCTTCCGGATAAATGCAGTCAATGAAAATTGCTGGTTTAAGCTCTTGATTGAACAAAATGTACCGCTTGAGTAAAGGGCTAAGTATCTCACACATACTCTGGGTCTTTTGGTCCCAGTATGCCTTTTTAATGACAGATAAACTGGGCCTTCTGATTTTCCCTGGATGAAGCCAGAGGTCTTCTTGGCCAATAGCAGCCAGGGTAGTTGAGATGTGTTTAAACCATGGCAATTTTCGATGATTTTGTAGCTTCATGATGTCCATGAGTGTATCTCTGTATGGTTTGAGTTCCTCTTTTGCCCAGATACGGATCCAATATCTTATTGGGGCCAGTGCAATGTAATCCTCGACCTTTCTCATTTGTAGATCAGTTCTCAACGCAATCATTGGTGCGGCAGTGCCTAAGCAAAGTAATCGGCGTAGAAAATTATTCTCGGTTACTTGTATTAATGGGGTCTTTCTAAATCCCCAGATCTCTGCGCTGTAAAGTGCTGCAGTCCTTGCTTTGGTTTTATAAGCAAGCAGTGCAGAACTCACAGAATGATTGCCTGTGGCTTTAGCAAATCTAAGTACCGCTCCAGCGTGCTGGGCCAAGGAGATGTTACTTTTGTAGATTTGTGATTTCCATGTCTGTTTTTCATCCAGTCTGCAACCCAGGTAGTCATAGGTAGTCACTCGGGCCAAGGGCTTGTTGTTTACCCTAAAAGTCGAATGCATCGTTTGTTTTGGGTTAAGAATCATAAACTTTGTTTTCCCCTCATTAATTACCATGCTCCTTGAAGTGCAAAATGATTCGAAACCCCTAAGTAGACGATGCATTGCTATCTCTGTTCTTGCCAGTAGTACAGCGTCGTCAGCAAAAAGCAGGATAGGTATACTTTCGTTGGCTAGTTTTGGCACATCCAGATTTAATTTCCTCAGATCTTGGCTTACTTTATTTATATAACAGTTAAACAAGGTTGGGGCCAAAACACATCCTTGTTTTACACCACGCTGGATTGGAATTTCTGCTGTATAATCATTTCTCATAGAATATCTAACCCTGGCAGTATTCCCTGTATGCAGTAGAATTAGCAGCCTTAGAATTTTTCCCTGTATGCCCATTTCCGACAATAACTGCCATAATGTTTGGCGATTGACGCTGTCAAAAGCTGTTTGGAGATCCACAAAGACCAGATATAATGCACAATCTTTTAGGGTGGCGTATTTCGCGCAGATCATATTTAGCTTAAAAAGTTGGTCTATTGTACTTTGGCCTCTCCTAAAACCAGCTTGGTGTGTCGATATTAAATCTCCATCCTCCAGCCATTGATCTAAACGCAGCTGGATCAATTTGGCGAAGATTTTTCCAACACTGTCAAGCAGTGAGATAGGCCTATAATTGCACACCATGTCCCGAGGTCCTTTTTTGTGAATTGGGACAATTATTGATTTCTTCCAAGAGGTAGGAATTACCTCGTGGTGCCAAATACTGTTGAATATACGTGTTAGAGCAGGCAGCCATAGCGTTGACTGATTACGATAGACGTCTGAAGGGATACCGTCTGGGCCTGCAGCCTTGTACGGCTTTTGAAGGAGAATAACTTGTTTAATCTCTTTCTCGCTGAATTCCGGTATCAGCTCCATTGCGCAAGGGATGGCATGGGTTACTTGCATGGCATTTGTGCCGGGGAGTTCGTTTGGGACTAATTCATTCTGGGTTCCATTTGTCGATCTAACAAACCTTTTTGATGATGCTACATAGGTCGTTTGAAGTGGAACTACCTTGTTTGATCTTTGATTACTACCTTCCAGTCCTTGGATGAGGCTGGTTGAGTTATTTGTACTCCGGGATGCCGTCTTGACCTCTTCCTGATACAAGGCGGTAAAATGCTCTACCCAGAGTTGTGGGTTGATATTCAGTTCTAGGTTTTTTGAAGGGCCTTCGCATCCCCATCTGACTATCTCCCAAAACTTTTTGCAGTTTCCTGCCGATATTGCCTGCAGGAGGGATTTCCAGAGCTTATGTGGAAATGTCTTCCTTTTATATCTTAGTAATTTTTTGTACTGTTGCCTGCATTCATAAAAGTATTGCTCATTATGGCTATTCAAATGCCGATTCTTTAGTGCTTGCGATAAGGTATTTTTTAGTTTCAAACACTCTTCATCGAACCAGCCCTCCATCGTATTAGGGTTAGTTTGGGGATGCTAAATTCTTTCCTTTGTTGTTTGTAATAGCAAGTTGTTAAAATTATCCAGGAGGGGTAAAGCTTCATTAACTGGTAGGTTTAAAAACGTACTAAGTGATAGAAACCAGGTTTGACTAGGTACGCTCAAATAGGGTTCATCTACGTTTGACCTTAGTATGTTTTTCCTATTTGGTCTCATGGTTATTGCTAAGCAATTTCCGTTAAATGGAAACTCAACCTTCCCCAGGCTTGCGTCCGGATGGATTATCTCCATTAGCAATGGGTCGTGGTCACTCTCGATCCTGTCCCTTATTTCCATATCGATAACATAATGCCAGGCTTTGATGTTTATTGCCATATAGTCAATTATACTGTGTCTTTTTCCAGTTCGAAAGGTAGATTTAAAAGTTCTATCTGAGTTGGTTCTTCCGTTTACTGTGCGAATTCCGCCTTCTATTAGTACTTCAAAGATTAGTTCCCCTTTTTTAGAATCTTGACAACGTTGGATGAGGGGCGTTGGTATATTCCAAGCGTGATCTTCCTCTACTACTTGTTCATCCCAAAGGGTAGAATGGGGTTTAGTGTTAAAATCACCACATATTAGTAGAAGGGTTTTACAAAACTGAGGGGGACGGTTGTTCGCGTAACCTAGTGTTGGGTTCCTCCAACCCTTAGATCTTTTATTTAAAATATGTTCTTCGAGGAGCCGCACACCAGGCGTGACTTGGGCCCGGCTAATGGGAGGGAAGTACACGTTTACTATTTCAAGTGACCACTCCTCATGTTTTACTGCAAGCGTCTGGATTTCCTTGCTTAGTATAGCATGGGTTACAGCAGAATTTCCCAATAGCGAAGTTCTGATCCAAATGATCAGACCTCCCGATGGTCTTCCTTTTTTTTGTTTGATAGCAGGTATGTAAAAAGTGGAAAACCCGTCTAGGTCAATGGCGTTGGTAGACCAAGTTTCTTGGAAGCAGCTGATATCTTGCTGTTTAATAAATTCAACCCAATCCTTATCTTCCATTTTGCTTTTTAGGCCTGCAATATTCCAGCTTAAGATTTTTAATGTAGGACTAGTTCTATTTTTTATGTTTGAGCTGCCCATTTGTTGCTACAAATTTCTAGATGGTTGGTCTTCATCATTCTGCAACTGTGGGGGATTGCCCCTGCTGTTTCTAGGGGAGTTAACAAGCAGGCAGAACCTCATATTGCTCAGGTTTATTCGTTCAGGGAGTTGTTGTTTGGAACTAATTGCTCCCTGTAGTATCGAACCAGAATTGCCTTCTACCTCTTGCCTGCCCGAAACATTTTGCTTTGGAGCTTTTTCAAGAAATATTGTTGGATACGGTTCCTTTTGTGGAATAGCAGTAGATATTCCCCATGTCTTCATCATGTTAGAACATTTTAAAATCTGTTCTACTATCCAGGGTGAAGCCCAGACTGTTTCTGTTGATTCCCCGTTCTCCGATTCTTTCCTTTGCATAAATCTTACTGAGAGGAGGTCTTTAGTTGTTACGTTCTGCAGAGCTGGCAGAGAATTAACCAAATGTAGGATGTTAGTCCTATTTAGAATGTCATGACTTCCTCTTGAGGAGTACTCGGGAATAAACGTGATTGTGGCATCAGGCTCTTTAATTATTTCAGTGCGAATCTCGGTATGCCCGTTACCTCCCTGTGACCATCTTCCTTGAGATTGATTATCTTCCTTTGCTTTATTGTAAATAGTAGCTGCCCGACTAGTCAATGTTCGTTCTACCTGGCATTTTTCCCTCCCGAATTGCAACTCCTTGTTCCTATGTTCCTCATGAGGTTGTCTTTTTGGAGGCCAATTATCCTTTTTTCCTTTAGTTTCCAAGTCAAGCACTGGACGCGGTGGGGCAGGTGGATCAGTAACCCACCCTGGCTGGCTACTAAAGTTGTGGTTTCCCGAACTTGCCTGAGAGCAGTGTTTTACTTTTGACCGAGGTGCGGGAACCGGGGCTATTGTATTATCCACGCACATGGTTTTTCTTGTGCTTTGTTCGCTTCTTGTGCATTCTGGGCTCTCTGCCCTTCCGTTTTCACTTTTGCTGTTTTCTTGTTCTACCCCCTCGGTAATAAAGTTCAGAGGCTGCTGACGTTTTCCATTATGGACTCCTACTGTATTTGGATAATGCGCCTGAATTGAGTGTTCTATTTTTATGGCTGGGAGGTGCTTATCAATGCCGGTACTTGAGTTTGTTGTCTCTGGGCTCCATTTGTATTGTCCATTGGCTAGGGGATCGTTTGCCTCATTGATCCCGTGATTTGTACCTGAGTCTTTTTCTGGCCTCTTTCCTTTGTCTAAGTCGTGCCCAGATACTTGGTAGCCCCTAGGGCCAATGGGAATTCGGTTTATATGAGAATGGTGGGTGCAGCTTTTGTCGCACAATAATCCAGGATTTTTATTTATAAAACTAATATCTTTGTCAGTTGGTTTCTCGAGACTCTCGGGCTTGATGCACTGATCTTTAGGCTGCTGTTGAGTAGACTCATCGCCTGTGTTCCTGGTCTGCCCTGTTGGGCTTGCCTGTTTCGGCATATTTAGAGCCTTTTTTGCTGGTACTTTGTTGTTTCCTCTAGGTTTTTTCCATGTGTATTTCCATCTACCTGTTTGTTGATGCCCTTTGCTCAGAGTCTTTTTTTTAACTATATTTGAGATTTCGATTGCTGATACAGGACTTTTGTTGATTCTCTCCGTCTTGTCTATGTGGGTTTTTGCGTCTGGGCGCTCGTCTCGTCCCGTGCCAGAGGGCCCTTCTTTATCTTCGCTATCTATTGGTCTTTCAGTTAATCTCGATTCTGTTTTTGCTGACTCGTGATTGCACGCCTGTGTGTTTTTGAGACTAGATTTGCAATCTTCGATTATGTCTTTAATTACTTTCGGAACTTCCAGTAATTTTTCCAGCAGTGGGCCACAAGCTTGCCTGTCCATCTTGTCCATTTTTTCAGCCACTGCCTGATGTAACAGATTTTCCCTTATTACACCCTCTACTAAGGCCATCCTATGGTCTATGGTCTGTAATGAGTTAGTAAATTGTTTAGTTAGCTCAAGTTGATCATCAAATTTTTGAGACTAGACCACGATCGTTGTTGCAATTGAGTCCAATGTTGTGCATATAACTTTCATGATGCTTAGAATTGGTTGATCTAATGGGGGATCGTCTCTATTTCCCCAGGTTTGCTCACTTTGCTCATTATTTGTCTGGCCTTCTAGGTTCTTATCGTCCTCTCCTCTATGACCTAACATTATACTACCTTCCAAGAGGTTTAAGTCTTCCGATGTTATACTGTTTAATTGGGGCTCTATACTACCAATTACGGAGTTGTCAGGCGAGGAGAGCTCCAGACTACAAGAACTATGATCAAATCTGCTCAACGTTAGGTTCGTTTTTACAATTTGGCTTCCATGGTGAAGCTGTGGCGTAGAGAGCTTGTGTGAGTATTTCTGTGATGATTGTTCTGTTTCAGGCCCCTTTACAATTTGAAGGATTGTAGGTTCTACTTTTAGATGAGGTAAAGGGAATATCAGTGGAGAGCTCCCAGAATGTAGTGGTCCCATTAGGGCTTCCGAATGAGGTGATTCATTACTTTTTCTTTTTCTTTTTCTTTGTCTTTGTTCTTCCGAGAAACTGCCCCATTCTGGGGAACTAATTGACCCCACTTCACTACCCACAAAGGAGTTGTTCGTTCCACAGGGTAGTCGTGATGGTCGGGCAGATCGCTGCTGGGATGGACAGGAATCCTGATGCCCGGTCTCTAAGAGCTCCAGCTCGCCCTCCACATGATTGTCACCTTTTTCCCCTGATGGCTGTGATGGGAGGTCGCTAGCTTTAGAGCTTTGCATCTGCAGCCAATCAGTATTTAGATTTATATGATTGTAATAGTTGGTAATAGTATTTATCTTTGATTTAATTTCCCTTGCTCCCCTGGTCCCACCTGGGCCCAGGTGCGTTGGTATATACTGTTGTCTCCTATGCGGAGGACTTGCAGGGCCCCCCGCCATTTCACCTGCATTCAGTGATACATGCCCCATGTCGTCAGAGTCAGTATGGACTAGCAGCATAGACAGCATAGACCCTGGTGCCGCTTCGGGTGTCCCACCCGGTTCTTCTCCTGGTTTGCTTTCATCGTTGGGAATCCCATTATGGGCTTCCTCTGCTGCTGCGACCACTCCTTGGTTTATAAATTCCCCTCGGGATGACTTAGTGGCTCTAGGGTCCAGGTCTTGGTCTGACCCCAGATCTTGTAAGCTGTTGGGTTCCTGCTCTGGTCTTTGGGGTTTCACTGGATTACCGAGTGCCTCGTTGGCCTCTCTGGCTTTCTTTGTTTTCCCTCTTGTTCCAACCATTTTTTTTTTTTAATCTTACTGTTTGAAAAGATCAGGATCAGCAACTTCAACAATTTCCGGGATCTGTAGGATGTTTCTCTAGAATGTATAGAGCTTGGCTTTGCTTGCCTTGCTGTGTGGTGACGCACAATGTATGCACAATATGCACAATACGCCGTACAAAAAAGCGCTATGTTCGAATGATATCTGTCCCTCTAGCGCAGTTTAATGTGTCGATTAATGGCCTCCTCTGGTTCTCTGGTTCTCTGGTTCTCTCTATCTGGCCCCTTCAGATCCTCTCTGTCTCTGTTGTGAAGGCTACTTACGCCTACTTGCGTTACTTATGCATTGCTTATGCATTGCTTATGCATTACTTGATGCGCTACTTTGTGTGGCCCACTCTTGATCCGCTCACGGCCAGGCCTGGCCACAGGCCACAGGAGCCACTTAGGTCACTTATGTCACTTAAGTCACTTAAGTCACTTAGGTCGGGGTAATATCCTTAGGTTGGGTCAGGTCAGAGAAAAACTAAATATGGCTAGGTGCCGCTGTGGTGGCTGAAAAACAGCGGATACCCTCCTTGGCTCACCTCCTTGGCTCACCTAGTCCATGTGATGGCAGGGCAGGGCAGGGCAGCAACTCCAAGCTCCTCTGGTACCCCTCTAGTACTCCTCTCGTGCTCTGGGACTCCGGTACTCCTCTGGTGCTCCTTCTGGCTTTACTTAGTGCCCAGACCACGCCGTAGTCCGCACTGTAACAGCGAACCGGCGCCTCCAGAGACGCTGATGAGAAAACAGGCAGCAGCCCTGGTCACACCCGCCTGCTCGCGGAAGCTGCTCCCCCCCTGCCAGCAGCTTCTGCCCCGGACCGTGCACCTCGGAGCGGCGGCAGCTCACAGAAGCAGCTCACTCGGCTTCCCGGCTTCCCGCGGCTGTTCTCCTGCTGACACCGACTTTTCCGCGGCTGTTCTCCTGCTAGCACGGGCAGCGGCTAGCAGCGGCAGCCCCCAGACCGTGTGCCGCGCGCCAGACGCCGCGCACCTCGCGCTCGCACTCGCACTCGCGGTGAGCAAACCGCGACGCGAGCCACCCGCACCAGCGTCGTGCGTCTGAGCTCCTCTCTCGTCTCTCGTCTCTCGTCTCTCGTCTCTCGTTATCACACAATTTAGCGAAGTTCCACTTCCAGGTCATCATGAAAGAGAAAGCTGCCAAAATAGCATGAAGAAATGACTGACATGAAAAAAAAGATGAAAGCAAAGACCAGAGCATACAAGAAACCGAAAATATACTCACCATCAAAAGTGAAGGAGGTGCCACAAAGCCACTGAGCTGGACTGGCGACCCAAGCTTAGACACAGAGCTGGTACTTCCTGATGGCGCAGGTTCAGGTGCAGAAGGAGCACTGCCTGAACAGCACATACTCTCAATGTCAGAAGAAAGAAAGGTGAAGTACATGGCAGCTGCTTTCCTGAAACCAGCACCACCATTCAATTCTGCCAAAAAAGAGAATATTGACGTCAGATGGACGATGTGGATCGAGACTTTCAATGATTTTATAGATAATCTGAAAGAAGTAAATGATGAGAATCTCATTAAATATTTAAAGAATCCCGCTGGTGACGGAGTGAAAGAAGTAATAAGGAAACCCTCACAAATTGAGACAATGTCATACCATCAAATCAAGTGTTAGGAGGCAAGTTCAATTCAATGTCAGACGTTGACTATGAAAGTCACATTTTAAATCAAGTGAGACAACAAGCTGGTGAAATGATGGATGAGTTTGTTGAAAGGATTGATGTGCTCACCAAACATTTCAAATTTTGTCAATTTAATGATGAAAAAGCCATGCACCTCAGAGTCATTGATGGTTTTTTGTCAGACATTTTCATGAGATGCACATTGGAAAAGACACTCAGTCTAGAAAAGGTATTAATGGCTGCTAGAGCTCAGGAACAAGCTGATCGGCAAGCTGCCGACATGGAAGAGGGAATAGCAAAAGGTGAATCGGCATTAGTCATGAAGAGTAGATAACAGTGTCAATCAGATGCCTTTAAGTCAACATAGTCGAAAAAAGAAAGACTGTGTTTACCATGTGGATTTTCATTTCCATACAAGAATAAATGTCTAGCCATCTGACAAACATGTAAAGGGTGCAGAAAGGAGAACCACCTTTTAACCGTTTGTTGAGCAAAGGAAAATCCAAGTGCCTCATGGTAGGAAGAGAAGATGGATGTCAGAAAGTTCGAGAAGCAGTCTTTCTACACCCACAAAGACAAAAAAATGACCTCAACTGTGACAGGTCGAAACTAAATGAAGTCAATCGTCATCAAGTTCATCCTTCAAGAGTCCCTTGATGTCACCATTGAATGACAGTGAAGAGGGTAAATGTGCAATGGTCATAGATAGGACGGCAGCCAATGAGGTGGTCTGGGCACCTCATCACAACCGTGGTGGTCGGGCTGCCAAGGAACCGCCAGGTTTGCTACGATCAGAGATCCTGGAGGTCTGGAGGTGGTGGTGGTCGTAATTCGCATGGACCCCAAAATGTCCGTTCCTGATGGTCCACTCAATGTGACAGCCGTTTCAAAAATATAAAACATGCAACTGAAAATGCGGCTGAGGTGGCTTAATTTGATCCTATATTGCACACTGAGATCACTATTGATGCAGGCCTGGTGAGGTTGTGAGAAACCTTTGTTCAACATAGTGGAAATCTGAATGATTTGAGGCACATTGTGGGGTACACCAATCAAAATTTGTCTGACATGGTACATGCCTATTTCCAGCCGGAAAAACAGAGTATCGCAGTGGTATTGGCCTGTGAACATTTTCATATGTTTCCTTTACATAAAGCATTTCATGATCATCACTGACCACCAACTGTTACTCACCATTTTCGGCAATCCAAAAGCCAAGATGCCCCCTTAAATTGAGAGGTGGGGGTTGTGCCTACAAAAGTATGACTATACAATTGTACATAGGCCAGACAAGAACCAGAGCCTACAGCGGCACAGTTTAACTTCAAATCTACAGAGGAGTACATCAACTTTATTGTACTTTTGGGCACTGCTGTCACTCTGACTATTGAGCAGATGATTGCTGCTAACAATGCTGACAAGGACATGTGTGCCCTTGAAGACATTATTGCAGTCCAGATATGGAAACAGGCTGTTCGACCTTTAAGTGTCAATGTTGAATTTAAAAAATATTGCAATGTCACAAATGAACTGTCTGTGACTAAAGAAGGGATTTGCTAAGAGTATCCTGAATTGTCATACCTGCGAGTTTGAAACAGCAAGTTATTGAACTCGCAGATGGAAGCCATCGTGGCATTGCGGCCAACAAGACGGCATTGAGGGATCATGTGTGGTCCCCTCGCTTGGATGAGAAAGTGGAGAGGGAACTTAAAGAGTGTCATTTATTCAACTGCCTGTCTCCCAAGATGACCCCGCATTCCCTGACAATGTCCGATATCCCTGCAGATGTGTGGGAAAGAATTGCTGTTGATTTCTTTGGGCCTCTGGTCAATGAACATCATCTTATAGTGATCATTGACAAGCATTCCTAGTTTCTTTTGGTAAAAGACATCATCCACAACCCACTACATGACAAAGTCATTGAGATGCTAATTGACATCTTTGCAGTGTGGGGCTGTTGTATTATAGTGGGCTTTAGTTAAGATTCTATTAGTGCTTAGCAACTTGGGAATGTGGAGTAGAATGTGAGGTGGACTCAGTTAGCTGCTGGGATCTGCCAGGGTTGGAAGCATACATCTGGATTGGAATAAAGAAGATATATTCAAGGAATGCCGTGTCCTAGGTTCTTTTTGTGGCGACGAGGATGGGATGTCGTAGATAAGGATCAACCCTGGCAGATCATCTGATTTGGATGGATGTGGTATTTTCGTTCCATTTATTTGCTGAACTAAACAATTTTTATTGGAAACTCGCGAATTGAAGCTGTAGATTTATTGTACCTGACGTTTTCAGTGTCCCGTGAATTGGAGGCAGTGGACACGTTTTTGGGTTCCATGAATTTGGTGGCAGTGGACGGACGTTGAGGAGCGGAAGGAGCTGTTTATTCTGCCCAGTGAACAGCCAGGAGACTGCGACACTATTCGTGTTTGACTATAGGCACATTTATTGAAACGCGGCAGCGTGTAAGAAGGAATATTTTGTTTAAATTTTTTTTTAAACTTGCGCGATTGCCGTTGCGAAGCCCTCGCGCAGTTGCCAGTACAAGTCGCGTCAGTTACAAGTCGTGTGTCAGCCGATTACGAATCACGCGTCTCTTACCTCGTGTGTTGTCTCTCCGGGTCCGCGAGGGGAATGCAGAGGGTTGTAGTTACGTCAAAACGCTGCGTGTGTGAATAAAAGGGAAACCGCCCATAGAAACAAACCCATTGGTTTGTTTTCCTACAACGACATGGATCGGTGGATTTAAATAGGAGAGCATCGTTTTTGATCGCGCGCTGAACTTCAGGACTTGGGTGTTATTGGATATTTATTTTATTACAGTTCCTAGTGGATTCATCGAAAGACAACGGTGACTACGTTTTTTATGTTAGTTCATTGTTTTATAGAATTGAGTTGTTAAATTCATTGTTGATATTTTACATTACATTTAACTTTAAAATATAGTATACTGTATAGGGTAGTAAAATAAAATATACTGTATAGGGTAGGAAAATGCAATCTATTTCACCTCCACCGATATTTTTGGGCACACCTGGTGAACCAAGCATGTCATGGGAGGATTGGAGAGAGACATTTGAAACTTATTTGGAAGCCTTAGGAGGGGCGATTTTTACTAATAAAAGGAAGCTTGCTTTATTAAAACACAACTTGGGGGTGGAAGGTAGGAAGATTTTGAAAACATTACCATCTGCAAATTTGTCAACTAGCGAAGGCAGGGGTCAGATGAGGATGAGAATGGTGATGTAGACGATGTGTATACAAGGGCATTGGAAGCTTTGGAAGAACATTTTGGTCGGAAACTGAACATCGTTGTTGAGCGGCATCGTTTTTTTTCCAGAACTCAAGCTGCGCATGAATCTGTTGATCAGTTTGTAAGTGCGTTACGCACATTAGCAAATACATGTAAATTTAAAGATTTACATGAGGAAATCATCAGAGATCAATTGATTAATCGTACAAAGTGTTTAAAGATTCAGGAAAAGTTATTGAATTTGAAGAACCCATCTTTAGAATATGAAGGATGATGAGAATGTGTTGATACAAGCAGTGAATTCTGTTAAGATCTCTAGGAATTTAAATAAGTTGGATGGAGAAAAAAGATGTTATAAGTGTGGAAGTACAAGACATTTGGCATTTTCGACAAGTTGTCCTGCGAAAGATGTCAAATGTTTCTCATGCGACAAGAAGGGACATTTTTCGAAAGTGTGCAATCAAAAGAAAGGGTTATACAAAAAGAGAAGTGTGAATTGTTTATATGGTGGTACACAAAATAAAGGTGAACATGGAAGTTCCAGCAGTGGTGAGGAGTTAAAAGATGACCATATTGAAATATTGATGCTTGATATTATGTCTGTCTGTGAGGAAAAGAGTATTTCTACACTAGAACTGTCAGGGTATTCACCCCCCAAGTGTGAAGTCAGGGTAAATGGTGTAATGGTATGCATGTGGGCTGACTCCTGTTCACCATATACTCTTATAGATAAAACAACATGGGAGAAAGTGGGTGGTAAAGAGTTGGTTAATGCCGATGTGGATTTGGTGGGTTATGGTGGTAACAAAATTCCTGTGCTGGGGTATTTTGAAGGAAATTTGATGTTCAATCGTAGACAAGTAGTTTGTGATGTATATGTTGTGGAGTGTGGGCGATGTCTATTGGGTTGGAGTGAACAGAGGAGTTTAAAGGTTGTGTTGGATCCTAACAGTAAGGAACAGGTTATATCGGTTATACAGGAAGGTGATGAAAAGTGGAGGAAGAGATTTCCAAATCTCTTCAGTAGTAAGTTGGGATGCTTAAAAAAATTTCAACACTCCATTGTGTTAAAGGATGGGGCGGTTCCGAGTGTGCATAAGGTGAGGAGTGTACCGGTTGTTCTGAGAGAGGCACTGAGTGAAGAATTGTCAAGATTGTTAAACCTAGGTGTGATTTAAAGAATAGAAGCATCGGAGTGGTTAAGCCCGGTCGTTTTGGCCCGTAAACCGAATGGAAAAATGAGAATGTGTGTGGATTTAAGAGATCTTAATGATAATATATGGATTGATAGACATCCAATTCCAAACATTAATGAATTATTGTGTGGAATTCAAGGGGGTGAAGTGTATTCAACGTTGGACCTTTCAAATGCGTATCATCAAATCATGCTACATCCTAATTCTCGTCATCTTACGTCATTTGTTACTCCTGAAGGTGCTTTTAGGTTTGTACGCATGCCATTTGGGCTTGCATCTGCTTCGGCGGTTTTTCAGAGAGTTATGCAAGATCTGTTGGGAGACATGAAAGGCGTTAGGTTTTTTCAGGACGATGTATTGGTTTGGGCAGAGAATATGTATGAGCACGATCGTGTGTTAAGTAAGGTATGTCGTGTTTTAGAGGATGCTGGTTTAACGGTTGAACCGGACAAATGTAAATTTGCACGTCAGATGTGGAATATCTGGGACATACGATTTCTGGGAAAGGTGTTAAGCCTAAGGTCAGTTTAATGGAGGCAATTGAAAAAGCACCTAGGCCGACTAATAAAGATCAACTAAGGTCTTTCCTTGGACTGGCTGAATACTATGCCAAGTTTGTGAGGAACTTTGCCGATATTGCACAACCTTTGAGGATGTTGATGAAAAAAAATCAAAGGTATGTGTGGTCAGAAGAATGCCAACAAGCGTTTGCCAAGTTGAAAGAAAACATTGTTGATGCTGTTGAGTTAAATCCGTTTTTGTCACATTACCACACGATTGTAGCAACGGATGCTAGTATGTATGGACTAGGTGCTGTGTTGAAGCAAGTGCATGATGGGAAAGAGCGAGTGATAGCTTTTGCTTCGCGTACGCTGAAGGGAGCTGAGGCAACGTACTCGGCTGTAGAGAGAGAGGCTCTTGCTTGTTGGTGGGGCATACAGCATTTTAGGAATTATGTTTGGGGAAGGAAATTTGAGTTGAATACTGATCATAAACCGTTAGTAGATATTTTCACTACGTCAGGAGCGAGTCGTGCATCTTCAAGGATTGCAAAATGGTTATATAGATTGCAAGAATACACGTTCACTGTGAAATATGTTCCAGGAGTAATGAATGTCAATGCTGCCTGTCTTTCTAGATTGCCAATAGATAATATGTATGTTGATGAGGAAGAAGAATGGATTGTGGCGAATATTCAGGACGTAAAGATTAATGCTATAAATGAAGAAGAGTGGGTGGAAGCGGAAATGAAAGATGCGGAGTTACTGGCAGTGAAAAAGAATTTGAACAAATGCTGGTCGGACATAGGTGATGAGGTAGATTCTATAAGGAATATCAAGAATGTATGGTCAGAATTGTCGATTCAGAATAACCTGGTTAGAAGAGGCGACAAGTTCATTGTACCTCGTGATTTGAGACAGAAAGTACTAGAAATATTGCATGATGGGCATGGAGGTATGTCAGGTATGAAAAGGAAAGCCAGGGAGGATTTTTGGTGGCCGGGAATGGATAGGGAAGTTGAAAGATTTGTCAGAAATTGCATGAGTTGTGCTTGCAGTGACAAAACACATTTGTGTGAAAAAACACCTGTGGTACCAATACCTTTTCCTAAGAAACCATGGCAGAAAGTGGGAATGGATGTGTGTGGGCCGTTTGTGTTTGGTGATGGAGCAAAACAATTTGATTTGGTCATGATGGATTATCACTCAAAGTGGCCAGAGGTTAGTATGGTGAGGAACACGATGTCTGATGTAGTGATTGAATTCTGTGAAGAAATTTGGAAAAGGGAGGGTTATCCAGAAGAGATTGTAACTGATAATGGCACACAGTTTACGTCACAAGAATTTGAAAATTATTTAGCGGAGTGTGGTGTCAAGCACGTTAGGTCTGCTGTGGCACATCCTAGGGAAAATGGATTGGTTGAAAGATTTAATAGGGTTTTAGGTGAGAATATTCAACTCTCTCTACAGAACAGTTTGAACTGGAGATCTGAAATAAAACAAATGTTGTGGAATTATCGCACTACTCCACATTCAACAACTTTGGAAACTCTGTTTGTGTTATTAAAGGGTAGGAAGCCTTGTACGAAAGCTGTTCCTGGATGGATGGGAAGAGCAGGAAAAAGAATGTGCAATGTGAAAAGTGTTTTGTCGCGTGTGGAAAAAAAACAAGAGAAATATGACGAGAGATATCTGGAAAATTATAAAGCATGTAATTTTGTTGTGGGTGATTGGGTGCGTACTAGATTGTGGCAAGGCACGAAAAAGGGTTTGTCTAAGTGGTCTGAACCTAAACGGGTGCTTGAGGTAAAGAAGTACAGTGTGGTGTTGAATGATGGAAAGAAGTGGAACATGGTGGATGTAGTTAAGTGTTGGGCGAAGGAGATGGAGATGTGGGAGAAGCAGGTACAGATGGGTGATGGGCATGCTGATAGGTGTTTTAGGAAAAGGCTACAAAGAGTAACAAAGAGACCTGAGTATTTAAAAAATTACTATACTGAGTAAGGTTGATGTTCAATTACTTATGTTTTATTTTGTTTATAGAAATGTATTATGAATAGCCGTTTTCTTATAGTGTTTTGATTTGTTGTTATTGTAAGGGGGGAGATATGTTGTATTATAGTGGGCTTTAGTTAAGATTCTATTAGTGCTTAGCAACTTGGGAATGTGGAGTAGAATGTGAGGTGGACTCAGTTAGCTGCTGGGATCTGCCAGGGTTGGAAGTATACATCTGGATTGGAATAAAGAAGATATATTCAAGGAATGCCGTGTCCTAGGTTCTTTTAGGGGCCTTCTAGACATTCTGACAGAGGGTGTCCTAGAATGATTTATGGGAACCCTGAACCCAGTAATTGAACGTGCATAAATAGAAGGACTTGATCTGAGTAGGGCATTATGCCATGCCCCTATGCTTATCGGTCAACTTCTCAATCCACTACAGGTGAGAGTCCTGCTACTTTGCTGTTCAGGAGAGCCATGAGAACCAAACTACAACAGTGGACCCCTGGGCAAACCTTGCATGATGATGTGGTCCATACTACTAAAGCTGCTTGGAAGCATCAGATGAAGACATATGCTGATCGACGCTGTCAGACTCGAGAGATCATTTTCGATGAGGGTGACTTGGCTCTTGTCAAACAAAATCAAAATTGAAGGACAGAACCCCCATTTCATTATGAAGGTTTAAAAGTTGTGACACGAAAGGGACATATGATAATGGTACATGGTCGCTGCAAATCCATCACAAGGGACTTTTCCCACATCAGACCTCTATCTCATCGAAGTTCAGAGAAAACTGCTCCACCTGAAGACTATGATCAGACATTAGACCCTGTACCTCTGGGTCCACCCCGGGTACAGCTCAACTACCTCATACATTGTCTGGCCAAACTGTACGAGCACCTAGATGGCTAATCGAAGAAATGTAATGCTGCTATTTGTTCAGAACTTTTTTTATGTCTTTTTATTTAACAAGGGGGAAAGTAGTGTCTTAGAACTATAAGTGTTAGGACCTTGTGACTAGGGTCGGAATTTTAAAGGAAATTATAAAATCGATCTGGGAGGTGTCAGGGTGTGGTCTTTAACGGTTATTTTGATATTGAGAGTTTAGTAAAATGTTGTATGCTGATGATTAAAGGCGTTAACTATGACTTTAGTGTGGGTTTTGTTTTTGTGCATGCTACCGGGCTGAGAAGGACGCAACAATGTCTATAATCATATAGTATAGTCAGACACAACCCATTAACTAGAACAAGCAGGCGTCCACAGTTCAGACTCAAGTAAACAACACACCCATTGCAAGCACGTCACATTTCAGTAGCAACAAATAAATGGTGATAAAGTGATAAATGTGCAAGTTCACATAAATATAAAACATTTAAATTGAAATGCAAAACGAACAAGGGAGACAGGGAACCATTGAGCTTTTAACGTTCCACTGGATATTGAATGGGAAGTAAAAATAAAATGAATTAATAGTGTTTATCACTGCATGTAGGTGCATGCCACTCACGTATCAACAGCACAGCTATGCCTTTGTCACTATCAATAGGTCTTGAAAATGCCAAGGGATAGTTTCTAATGTTTAAGTTGCACAGCCTTCTAAATCTGACTCCTGCTACTTGTCGGTACTGAAAGCGGGGCCTTAGAAGAAAGGCAAGTTATAAAAAAAAAAACTGTGCCATTTAAAATAAATACATGGGTTAACACTATGACATGGAACAAACTGCCATTTTTTACTTAAAAATGTGTCATGGAGCAGGACCAAATCCATTAATTTATGGCAGCATTTCTGGATAAACTGCTGCGGGTAATAATATCCTACCATTTATTTAACATTATTACTTCGACTCACCATTAATTCCCTGCAATTGCTTCACTTTTACTGGCAACACCACATTATTAAATAGAATACTGAAGCCAGTAAATACCTTAATTTAAGAGGACATTAACATTGATGTAAAGTTATAGCTGTCTCTTTCATTAAATTCAGCTATTTGTATTTTATTTGCTCAATATAATTACATATTTTATCATTGTTAGCTATTGTATTGTTTCCTAATTTAATTATATGTCATGAGTATTTAAATACCTAATTAATTTACATTTTCGTGGATTAATGGGACTTTTACATTTGTGGTTCCCTATTTTATTTTAATTAATAGTCTCATAATTAGTATTCAACAATTATTAGGATTAGGACTACGAGTGAAGCTCTCTCCTTTTGGAATCCATGTATTTTAAATTAAACTAACTAATGAAGCAGCAGTGCAGACACGCTCGCTGTACGTAATGAGCTTTATCTCTACTTGGTGGTATTTTGCACAACCAGTTGTTGGTTTTTAATATGTTGTCTTTTTTGGGGTACTGTACTATGTTTTCTAAAACGTTTGCCGTATATTTTGAAACTGTTATTTCCGACTCTCAGGCTTGTTTATTGAAGAGAGCTTGGCAGCCATTCTCCTTTTTCTTCAGTGCCTAAAAAGAGGGACCATTGTGCAATATTCACACACCACAAATCAGCAAATAGCATAACATGGCAGTTTCTTAGGACAAGTTTTTAGTTAGGAAAATTGATTCAAATATAAATAGAACATAGAATCAATCTCGCTAATACATCATATTCCTGACAATACTGCCTCCTTTAAACAATTCCACCAAAGAGTGCTGCAGATTATTCTCCAGCCAACTCCTCTACCCTGGAACCTTAGTCTTTTGTCTTTTATTCAGTGGCCTTCCTTTGCATTCCTCACTCTCTCTTCCTTACACCACACCAAGCATCCCCAAGTGAACCTTACTTGTCATGCTCCAAAACCCCAAACCTTGTCTTGCACATGCCACCCCCACCCCCGGAGGGATGGATATGCCCGCACATGACTCTCCATCTCCCAAACTACTGCCTACAAACATAAACTATAATCAACTGTCCTACTATGGCGTAACTTGTGTCCATCGCTCCCCTTGCCTTTAAACTGCATGGTGGGTGGCTCTAAAAATGTTCCCTTGCCCACCCACGTGTTGATGAAGTCAGTAAGAGGCTGAACTCTTCCCCTTGCTGTCTCTAAATAAGAAATGCTCTGGCGCTTAACCCCACACCCCTCTGTCCCTGGCCTATCACTTGCCTTGCATCTTTGTGGATCGTTCCATGGCAAAAAGACACCTGGGAGGAGACCGGCTTTGCCTTTGCTCCCTACAGCTTGTGCAATAACCATATACCACAAAACAGCAACTAGTTTATAGGGCCACATGATTAGGGCAGGTTTGCAGTTGGATAAATTAATTCAAATAAAGATACAACATGGTATCAACCTCAGTAATACTTCAAATTCTTGAGAACCACCTCCCCTTAAGTAACTCCCCCAAAATGTAAAACCCATTTCCCAAACAACTACCCCTACTCAGAAACCGCATTCTTCTTTCATTCACGACCTTCTTTGCATTCCCTACTCTGTCTTTCTTAACCCTATCATGTGTTCCCAGATGAAACCTCCATTTCCTGCTCCAAAGCCCCAACATCTGTCTTCCCCTTCCCTGTACTCCCCCCCACCGCCCTGCCCCGACGGGTGGATATTCTCGCACTACACTTTTTCATATCAACAATTTTTCCAACAAGTCCCTCATTTCCATCACTTAGTGGGCATTACCAAAATGGGACAAGTGGGCACCATCCCAAAACAAAAACTTTTCTTCTTTCTTAGGGCAACCATGTAATCAAACCTTGATGTCAACTGACATTTAAAAAACACTCATAGATCTGTTCGATTTTCTCCTTGTTTTTCAATGGCTGCTTAGTTTTGCACTCCTCTTCAATTTCTTCATGGAAAAAATCCCATTTAAATTAAACTTGTCCCTGAAAATTTCTCTTTATCATTTGTAAATCCTTTTTCAGCTTGCCGCGTAGGCTCTCATTATTCTAATGAGACTACTGGATTTTGAGTGGCAAGATCGTTCACAGTGTGAGGGACTAAATCTGACCCACAGTGAAGGACCCTTGGCACTCGAAATCTGGGTTTTGCTCTGGCTAACTAACAGTGCCTCATCTCTTCAAAATGGGAGAGACAATTGGGCAGCCGAGCGCATGACATCTTAGCACTTCCCAGGGAAGTCGTGGTCACTCAGGTCACAACCGGTTCTCTCATACACAGTACGGTCTCATATATAAATGACAGAGGCAGTTTAAGTTTTAAAGATTGGTTTAATAAAACGACTGCATTTTAGATAGCAAAGCGTGAGCTGCAATAACCAGAACTCCAGAACTACACAACACAGTAGGATTAAAATAGTAACAAGGAGAGTGAAGCACAAGAATAAGGCTATCATAGTGCTGCTAGATTATTTTCTCTCTAAGTTATATTTCGAGCACAACATGTGAATCTTTAAGCCTGCCTTTCAGTTTCCCCCGGGAGGACATCAACCCTCATACCTGAGCAAAGGCCTGTAATCTGCATCAGCATCTGCAACGGGGCATTCAGCATCTAGTTGTAGGTTCCTGGCCAGAATATCCCTCTGACGTGTACTAGGACTAGGAAATGTCCCTACGTAAGGATGTGTATTTTCTATGAATACTGGAGACTAAACTTCTACCACCTTTACCAGCAATGTACCAGACTGTAACCTTGACTGAAGCACAGGGCGATCAAGAATGTATTTTTTGATAACACAGTGCTGAACTAAGCTAAACAGTGTGATAGAAGAAATTAAAACAAGAACGTAAAACTGGTTATTGTAAATTAACAGTACGAAGTTGAATAAAATATGTCTAGGGCAAAGTGCACAGCGGCCTAGTATGCTAAACTAACGTGCATGAAGCTATATTAAAAATGGCTACACTACAAGCTGTTTTAACAGCTTTTAACCTGAAAACGCAACCAAATCATTCTCATCCAAACGTATTAACAATGTATCAGGGAAGCTCTTAGGAGTAAATACGCCTTCTAAGAAGGGCAATAAACTGCCCCACCACATTCCACTCCTTCCACACCATATTTCCTCATGTATGATACCAGGTAATCCAATTCTTTGTCAGTAGATTTGCTGAGCAGCATATAAAGCTGACGAACACACAAAAGAATGCCCACTATCCATTTACAATCTTACTGGTCGGGGGGAATAGGGGCTATTCATACAACCTGAAGCAAAAGAAGAAATTCTCAATAGACAATAAAACTGTCTAACAACTGTCAACTATTTCCTATTTTCGCACATTTTGCTCACATTATTTTGATTGCCATCTCCCTATCCATCTTATCTGTCCCCAAATACAGACCAGGTTTCCTGTTTCTGTGGCAGCTCCAATTCTGAATTAATGTGTCTTGTACCTGCCTGGGTCCAACCCCAGTTTAGATAAAGTCTTTCTCATCACTGAGAACTATTTAGACGCCGTAATCCTTCCTCCCCACTCATGACAAAAAAAAATCACCCTGACTCTGCTCAGGCCATTAATTATGTCTCCCCCATTCCCTCACCGAGCAGGCCTCTGTTCTTCCTCCTCTTTTGACCATATCCGTTTTCCTCACTAACTGATCCGTTTTTGAACTTCATAACCATATCCTCAACTTCCACCTTCCAAGCGTACCTCATTATGGCATACTCATGCTTTTATCTTGGGTCCTTTTAACTCAGAGACCCTAAAAGCATTACAAAATAACCACAAAACATGCATAATCTGAAAACAGTAACTTTCAAGAAATTATAACAACACTGGCAATATTTCTAATAATTTCTGCAAGGGTTCAAGCATTTTTGGTTCTCTCACTATAGCAGTAAACTCACCCTCTATACCTCCACCACTCATAATCCTCCTTACCAATTTAGCTTCTGTCGGATCATAGCCCCATAAAGTGACACAGCAGCTAGTTTTACAGCTGTTATAGTTGGAGATATGCACTTGTCTATTAGCTGTAAAACAAGACTTATCAACCTGCATTCAATCTTCTCTTAATCATCATTATTCTTTATCTGTTTACATGAATCAAAACTCCTAAACTTCTGCCATATTTGCTGATAGCTCCTCATTGTGGATTCTGGTATTGACTTTTCCACTAACTCAAGGACTATCCTTCCCCCCGATGCCCAAACTTTGTGTGGTAACTTTGGTGGTCATTCTGACCCTGGCGGTCTTTGACCGCCAGGGCGGAGGACCGCGGGAGCACCGCCGACAGGCCGGCGGTGCTCCAATGGGGATTCCGACCGCGGCGGTAAAGCCGCGGTCGGACCGGCACCACTGGCGGGGTCCCGCCAGTGTACCGCGGCCCCATTGAATCCTCCGCGGCGGCGCAGCTTGCTGCACCGCCGCGGGGATTCCGACCCCCCCTACCGCCATCCAGATCCCGGCGGTCGGACCGCCGAGATCCGGATGGCGGTAGGGGGGGTCGCGGGGCCCCTGGGGGCCCCTGCAGTGCCCATGCCACTGGCATGGGCATTGCAGGGGCCCCCGTAAGAGGGCCCCTACATGTATTTCACTGTCTGCTGCGCAGACAGTGAAATACGCGACGGGTGCAACTGCACACGTCGCACAGCTTCCACTCCGCCGGCTCGATTCCGAGCCGGCTTCATCGTGGAAGCCTCTTTCCCGCTGGGCTGGCTGGCGGTCTGAAGGCGACCGCCCGCCAGCCCAGCGGGAAAGTCAGAATTACCGCCGCGGTCTTTCGACCGCGGAACGGTAACCTGACGGCGGGACTTTGGCGGGCGGCCTCCGCCGCCCGCCAAGGTCAGAATGAGGGCCTTTGTCTTCCATTCTCCTGCTCCCAGTGCCAGCATTAAAAATCTTAGCACTGTGAATGAGAGAAAGCATTCACTATATTATTGTTCACACTTGGCACATGTTTTTCCCAGAAAATAATGTTTAGCTGTAAATACATCAATTGTTTCAGCAACCGGAAAACCCTAAGGTCATGTGCTTTCTGTTTATTCAACAACTCCACAACCATTGTGTTATCTACATTGAACATCACTTATCGATTCAAGAATTCTTTGGCCCACACCACTAGACCTATTAGTACGGGAAAGAACTGAGAAACAATGCTTCTGGTTTGTCTCATCCTGTGCTCCTGCCATTTCTCAGCACTACACCTTCCATTCCAAAAAAGGCCAAAACAATGTGCATTTGATGTTTCTGAAAAGACGTGCACTTGCCAAATTGTGTTTTCATCCAGGAAAAACATAGATATTCTGTTAGACTCTTTCAAAAAGTCCTCCAAATGCTAATTTCAGCTCTTGCTGTTTTGGAAATTTTGACTTTGTGGTATGGTAAAGTTGCCCCGACATTACAATGCCCAAACTCCTACAATATGTTCTGATTCTGCTCACTACTCTACATGCAAAATGTAAGAACCCAAAAGCTTCTGTACCTTTCTCAATTCCAGTCGCCTCATAACAATGACTTCATCCAGAAAATCTTGTATTTATATTACTTTGCTATGTGGCAATCTTGCCACCAAGTTTTCTGTGTCCAGCTCAATGCCCAAGAAAATCAGTAAAGTATTTGGGCCTTCTGTTATGTCTGCAGCTAAAGATACTCCTAACTTCAGTGTCATGACTTTCAACTATTGCAACTCTCTTACACTGTCCTGTATCTTTTTTACCAATGAACAAAAAATCATCCAGCTAATGTGAAACAATTCTGTGCCTAAATTTTTTTGAAAAAGCCCACAGCAAAAAGGTACTAAGGTGTTCATTATGAACATGGTGGCAAACACTGCCACGCCGGCGGTGGCGGTAACTACGACCAACAAGCTGGCTGTCCGGACCACCAAATAATGAAGCACATGAGAAACAAGTAGCAGCCCATCCACACACCGCCATCATTGGAGTGGCAACAAGGACGGAGGAGGCCGTCCACAGGCCGGTTAGAGAGGTTCCACATGCCCACCAAATAATGAAGCACAAGACCGCCATCAGTTCTGCGGCGGGAACCACCACCACACAAATCGTGGTGGAAACAAACTAAAGAAAAAGGAAACACTCACCGAGGCACACACAACACACCGATGCAGACATGGAGAGAGAGTTATAAATAATGCCAATGCTGCTCCTTGCCATACACCTCTACGACCGTGACCACCGACGAAGACGACGACGGTAAGTACCGCAACCTAGTACACATGGGAAGAAAGGGCACAGTTACACACCCACCCCACCCACTCTGCAAAGCACTCCCTACCCCACACACCATTCCACACCATACACACCAGAATAAGATGTACTTACCTGACACAAGGCAACAAAGACCTGCACCAAAGTACACACATGTGCACACCACACCCCCACAATGAGGGAGTGGGCTTGGACCGGGGGCTTGCAGAGGGACCTGGGGCAGGGGCACTGGAATGGGAATGGGAAGGGCGGACTGGGGTGGACTTGGACATGGAAGGAGTGGACTGGAGATATGCACGTTTAGGGACAAGACGGGTGGGCCAGTGGTTCAAACAGGTCAACACAGGAAAGGAAAAGCTTCGTAGGGGCAGTTGGGGGGGAGTTGGAGGAAGTTCTGGGAGTGGAGGTTGAAGGAGTGCTTGTACCAGGTGTAGGTGTGCTGGACGTGGATGCAGGTGCATGTAAAGTGTGCTGATGTGTGGTGAATGTGTGTTGTGTAGGTGGCTGTGAAAGTTTGAGTGTTTTGGGAGAAGGGGTGTGGACACGGTGTGACAAGACAGGCTGCCAGTGTGCATGGATGTTGTCTGGGTATCTGCAGGTCTGGTGAGTGTGCTGCATGTGTCTGTCAATGTAGTTGTGGTGAGTGCAGGTGTGGTGCATGGGGTGGATGACTGGATGTCAGATGTTGTGGTGACTGCAAGAATGGGGGAGCAGCAGTGACTGAGGGTGCAGGTCTTGTGGGTGTGCAAGTTGAGGTGATGGAAGGGAGGCGGGAGAGATGGACACAGTGGGGTAAGTGGATGTTGTTGTGTGTGCCTTTGTATGTTTGGTGTGTATATGCCTGTGGTGGAGAGTGTAGTGCCTGTGTTTTTCTGTGTGCTTCTTGTGTGTTAAGGTGTGTGCATGGCTGACTGGACGTGTGCTTTGGATGGGTGAGGGGAGTGGGGTGCTGGAAGGGATAGAGGTGGTGGGAGGGGGGACGGAAAGACCAGGGACACTGGCTGCCATCGAAGAGGAGGCCAGAGCCTGAAAAGATCTCTGTAGGCCAGACATGTCACTGTGAATGCCTTCCAGGTATGCATTGCATTGCTGCATCTGGGATGCTAGCCCCTGGATGGCATTCATGATGGTTGTCTGCCCTACAGAGATGGTCCTCAGGAGATCAATAGCCTCCTCCATGAGGGCAGCAAGGCTGACTGGGGCAGGAGATGAGGTGCCTGGTGCGAAGGTGATGCCCACCTTCCTGGTGAGTGGGCACGGGCAACTGGGTGGGGAGCAACTGGGAGGGCAGAGATGGCATGGGGGTGGCGGAAGATGACATAGAATGGGTGGGCCCTGTAGGGCTCGCCACCACCAGGGAGCTCTCATAGGAGGAGGTATCAGAGTCAGTTGTATGACGGGCCAGGGTTTTCCTCACTTTCCATACATCCCTCTCCAGTCTCCTGAGTGGGGCCTCTGTCTCCGTGTGGGGCACTGGCACTCCTTTGCCTTTCTGTCCGGGTGGCATGGGTGGTGATGCCTGTGGGGGGGAATGGACATGTATGTTACATGTACTTATTCGGAAATGGATGCACAGCTCTGCCCTATTTTGTGCTTTTATTCCCCTTTTGCCATTCAGGGTCCTTTCGTGGAATTATCCTTTCATTTTGCATGGGGGTGGAGGTGCATTGTGGGTGCTGTAGTGCCATTGTGAATCCTCACAGGGGTTGGTGACTGTGCACAGAGGGAAGGATGGGGGCCTGTTAGTGGGGTTGTCGGCATGCAGGCTGACTGGATGTGGGTGTTGTAGCCTGGGTGGAGATCTGGTCCTGGTGGTAGTGGGAGGAGTGAGGTGGTGCATGCATTACAGGTGTGGTAGAAATGAAGTAATTGTAGTTGACTTGCCCAAGTCCAGTCCTCCAGTGAGCCCAGTGAGGCCCTCCGGGTGCAGGATGGCCAGTACCTTCTCCTCCCAGTCGATGTAGTCGGGGGCTGTAGGTGGGGTCCTCCACCAGTCTTCTGTACCGCGATGTTGTACCTGGATGCCATTGACCTCACCTTCCCACGCAGGTTGTTCCATCTCCTGCGGATGCCGTCCCTTGTGTGCGGATGGTTTCCCACTGCATTGACCTTGTTGACAATCATCTGCCATAACTCCATCTTCCTGGAGATGGTTGTCTGCTGAACCTGTGCCCCAAATAACTGTGGCTCAACCTTGAGTATTTCAGCCACCATGGTCCTTAACTCCCTATCTGTGAAGCGGGGGTGCTTAGGGGGTGCCATGGTGTGTGTTGTGGGTGTGGTGTTATGGGTGTATTGGTGAGAGTGCTGTTGTGTGTGTGGTTTGTGATGGTGTTTGAGGAGTGTATGGGTTTTCGTGTTGTATTTCTGTGTGTGACTTTTGTTATGTTGTGTTCAGTGTATGTGTGTAGTGTTGTCAGTCTCATTCATGCAGTTGGCGTTGCAAAGCATTGTTGGGGTGTGTATGTGATTGTTTTATAGTGTTGTGGATGTGTGTCAGGTGTGTGGGTTTTAAACTTGCCAATATGTGCATTTGTTGTTGTTGATTCCCATTGCTAGCCGTGACGGTTCGTACCGCCAATGGTCGTTCGACATCCACTATCTGCCACAGTGATTTGTACATCATTATTTGGGGGGTGGAGGATTTGTCTGCATGGCGTTGGCAGGGTCAGGTGTACAGACTTTCTGCCATCATAGGCCCTGGCGGTGGCTGTAGGTTGCAGGATTTTTGGAGGCTTTACTTTTTGGCAGCATTATATGGAGGTGTGCTGTTCACCGCCACTGACGGTCTTCTGTTCACTGTCACCACAGCGGTTTGGTGGTGATTGCCACCATGTTCATAATGAGGGCCTAAATGTCTCAATTACTTAACCGGATATCGCACAGCCTATATGCAGAATTGTATCTACATAAATTGCACCTTCAAACTGCATACCTGAAAGGGAAAAGTCAGCCGGATGTACTGGCAGTAGTCTAAATGCAGATTTGAACCCACATTTTGCTAGCTCAGCCCCTTCACTACTCCGTTTCAATCTCATCTTTCCTCTGTTTATTCTTTGCTGTCTTCCCCTTCAGCTTCTTGATTAAGTTATAAAAAACAACTGCAACTAGGGCACACAAAGCCATAATAAATAGGGGTCTCAGAATGATTCCCACAATTCCTCTCTCTAGATTTCCAAACCACCTTCCAATAGCTGAAAAACCACTACCTATTGCTTCCCATGCACCTGTCGCAGTTATCTCTTTCAGGTCCTGTTTCAAGTCAGTTATGTTTGCAATGTATTTTCTTATCACTTTACTAGTGTCGGGTATATAAGTGCAACATTGTTGGGCATTAAGCATCTTATAAACTCTGCCTTTCTTTTTGAGAAGAATGTCTAACACAAGGCGATTTTGCAAAACCATTGATCTTACAGCAAACATTTCTGTGTCCGTTAATAGTATGACACCTGCTGTGTCTCATGATAATTTATCTACTATTGTCACCAACTTTCTAATCCTGAGATCAGTCAAGATAACAGTTACTGATGGAATTATGGCACCAAAAATATCTTCTACAATCTCTGAAGTATTTGCGCCTCCTTTGGCTCTAATATTTAATTTTTCACCCCATACTGGATCATTAAAATAGTCCACATTATTAATCTCTGGAAAAACTACTCCCAGGTAACATGTACCATACCAGCTTTTCGGCAGCTTGTGATAGACATTTTTTCCACATCTGAAATACACACCTGGTATAAAGGGGTCTTGTCCATTCAACATGAAAGTCCAAACACTCTTGAACAAAAAATGCATGCCTACATTCATTAGTTCCCACAAAATGTGTCTCAATCTTTGGTCTAGTTCTATATACACATAACTTACCTACATGTTACCAATCTATAGCCAGGAATCCTTGATGTTCAGCCACTGTGTGAACTTAATCCTTTTCCCAATTTTGTAAAACTACTCCTTTTTCTTTTTGTGCTTCCATAGCTCTTCTGCTCTCCTCATCTTGTCCAATGAATTCCTTTTCTACAGGGCTAAGAATGCTGGTCCACTTATTTCTGTGGGCATACACTGTTTCAAATGTCATTGTAGACTCAAAGAAACATCCTACTGTGTTAATGTTCTTCATCTTTGCATTATTACTCAAATGTTTTATGATGGGGACAATTGAAAACCTCTCATCATAATTTGAGTAGAAGTATTGATAGTATTCCTGCTGATACAAAAGTGTTAGTAACAGGCTACAGGTAATTGCATAGATTAGGGGTAGACTATGAGATGTGATTCCTTCACTTACAGATGAAGGCAACTGTGTGCAAACGTTGTAATCTATAGCTTACATGGGGCCTGATTCTAACTTTGGAGGACGGTGTTAAACCGTCCCAAAAGTGGCGGATATACCACCTACCGTATTACGAGTCCATTATATCCTATGGAACTCGTAATACGGTAGGTGGTATATCCGCCACTTTTGGGACGGTTTAACACCGTCCTCCAAAGTTAGAATCAGGCCCATGGTGTCTACATACTCATATATAATTTGTAATAATACAGGTTTGCAGACAAATCATCACCTCTGGAACCATCAGTGTATAAATATTTCTCATCATTACACAGGGCACTCAGATCTGCAATTGCATTTGCTATATTCAGGGCACTTGTGAATGTAACTTTCTTTGAGTCACTTGTTATGGGCAAACTCAATCCAATAAGTATTAATATGATCATATTAACTATCACTATCACAAAACCTATACTTATCTATTTGCATTTAATACCTCTATTTCGATTCGACTCCGAAAGTTCGATAATTTCAGACCAAAAATTTGAATTACAAAATTAAAAATGCAAAGCAGCTTTTATGTATCACTGTCACTTTTCAGTCCTTTTTATTTGTAAGCAAACCAATAATTAAAAGCAGTCTCCTCAAAATGTCAATTATTCTAAAAAGTTCCTTTATCTTCTAGAAAGCTCATCAGAAGTTTTCTTTATTTGCAAATGTTCCCAGGCTTCTACTAAAAGTACATATGCCTCTACTAAAATCACTATTAATCGCGTAAAGCAAAAGGTTAGACCTTCTTTCTCTCAGTCATTTGCAGCAAACTATGTCCGATCAGTTGCTGAGTAGTTTCGGCTTGGTACTCTCTTTCTCTTTGATCTTCTGTTTACTTGACCCTCAGCACCAGTGTCACTTTGACTCAACTCTTCAGTTTCTTTAGCAATAGTTGGAGGCACTTGTACAACTGGCACAGTTTGCTTTTTACGCCAGTTTTCTCCTGAAACATTTCTTTCATCTACAGCAACTAGCCCCTTGTCAGCATCCGAGCCTGCATGAGTCAACTGATTCTCTCTCAACCCTTCAGTACCATGCACTGTTGTTAATTTGCTCATACTTCCATCATACTCCTCTTGTGTCGTAGCAGCCACTTGTCCAGACATGACAGCTTGACTAACCGGATCTGTCTTGCTCACTGTAACCGTCCATTCTGGAACAGATGCTGTATTATCTAGGGGACCTGGAACTTTACAGGTATGACTCACGTATACCCAGTTAGGGAGACCAGAACACTTCACAGCTGTCGTGTTTACCAAAACCACCTCTAAGGGCCTTTACAACGCTGTTCCAAGCAGGTTCTTCTTAAGTGTTTCTTGATCATGACCCAATCGCCTGGACATAGGACATTACAAAGATCCTGCTCCGGCTGTACTGTAGCTTCTTCAACCTAATGAGATGAAGAACGAAAAACATCCGTCAATCCTTTGCAATAATTCAGTACCAAGTCATTTGTAATGTTTGCAAGTGCATTTGCAGGCACTGCTCGTAATGTGATGGCCCTTCCTTTAATAAACTCATGAGGTGCCAACCCAGTCTTTTTGTTGGGTATACCGTGCATGCTCATGAAGAAAAGAGGCAACATGCTTGGCCATTTCAAAGTGGTGGAGGCACATACTTTCGCCAATCTGGACTTCAGGGTTCCAGTAATCTGTTCTGCAAGTCCCAAAGTCTCATGTCTGTAGTTGAAATGTAATCTTTGCTCAACTTGCAATGCTGCATACAACATTTTCAGGATCTCACTGTTGAAATGAGTTCCTTGGTCTGAGAAGTCGGAAATCTGAATTGCAGACTAAATTTCCTCAGTAAAACTTTTCTACTGTGGTCGGATAGGCTTCAACCCCGTGTGTAAAAAATTCAAACAATGTCTAAGACATACCTCAGTCCATTGCACGCAGGCAACTCTATGAAATCCAGCTGCATTCTGCTGAACTGGCATCCTGATCTATCTATGTGACTCATTGTAACAACTGTGTGTTTTCCTACATTTATCTGCTGGCATGTCACACATCTGTGGCACACAGATTCTGCAATCACTCTAAATCTGATTGTCATGTCTGTCGAAATGTCCTGATCATTGCATCTCTACCTATATGTGCCTGTCCAGGATAGTATCTAGCTATAAATGACAACAAGCTATTTGGCAACACTGTTCTTCCATCATTTAAAACCCAAACATCATTCTCATTTCTTTGATCCATCCTGCTCTGACAACACTTTGCTGCTCTTCTTCTGTCAGTTCTTCCTGCAATATCTTAACTTTCTCCCATGTATCAACAGCAGTTTACAGGAATGTTTTACTTGTCTCATCAATTGCCTCATTATTCCTCTCTCCATTAAATGAGGTACAAATTAAGGCACAGTATCTTGTGACTTCCTCTGCGTATAAATTGTCTAAGGTTACATAATCAGTAGATTTCTTATGTATTGTACACTTGACAACAGCAATTTTAGCAGGCAGCTGTAATGCATTCAAGAGATGGTAAATTTAATCTCCACTTCAGATAAGGGATCCAGAGGAAGTCATGAACCCTCTCTGGGACCACAACTGTCCAAAATCATGAATGACACAAAACCATATGGATTGCCAGTGAAGATGGTCCCTTTACACTGTTCAGAACACAGCATGCTCTGGTTAGAGTGATCAATTTGTCGTCTTGGGCAGAAAAGACTCCTTGAAGTCAGGAGGCTTCCATCACACCGGATACCGTGTAATCTGCATAGTCAGCTCTCAGGGTACCATCTTTGTCTCTTAACCAGAGACCATCAATAAACATGACATAGTCGTTTTCAGTTAAGGGAACATCTTGAATGTCAGGTTTTGGCTTGGTGTATAATTAATTCACATTGAGACAGAAATGCTCAACCTCATCCTCACAGTCATTTACATTTTCAACAGGATTTAACAATAATGTAGCAGGATTTAGAACGGTACACCTTCTGATATTAACATTGGGAGGTGCAAGGATAACCTGCTCATTACGGGATAAGCCCACATTGGTTAATTATTGGAACTTTGTTCAAGTTAACAATATTTCTACAGAGTGGGAGATAAAACAATCAGGGGATGACCCATAAAAATGCCTTTGCACTGTTTTATGCTGACACCTAAAGTGCTGACTGCCTTCAAACAAGGCAGTGCTGAAGTCACATGATCAAGTGTGACAGAAAAATAAAACACCTGCTTGTTCACATTTCCATGCAGCGATGTCAAAACTGGGAGAGCACTTCCATCCCTCTCACAACACAACAAAGAAAAACATTTGTCATAATCAATCATTCTCAGAGCTTGAGCTCGGCATAAGCTTTCTCTCAGCTCTATGAAGGCACACATGCAGCTGTCATCCAATGGTACCAGATCAGGCACATCCTTCTGTGTCAGCCTCTGCAAAGGCTTGGACAAAGGGGAAAAGCTTGGTATCCATTGGCGATAGAAGCCAACCATTCCCAGAAACATTCAGACTCCTTTGGCAGGTGGATTAATTTTATTTATTGCTGAAATTCTTTCTTATGACACTTTCTGCACACCTTTTTCAATGTGGAGACCTAAGTACAGGGCTTCTTTCTTGCAATACTGTAATTTTGCTGGGGAAACCTTGTGTCCATTCTCTCCCAAATGATTGAAGAGAATTAGGCCCTCATAACAACCCTGGCGGTCGCTGTTAAAGCAGCAGTAATACCGCCAACAGGCCGGCAGTAAACAAAATGGAATTACGAACATGGCGGAAACAGCCAACACATACAGCCACTTTAACACTCCGATTGCCACGGCAGTAGCAACAAACACCGTGACGGTAACCACCAACAGCCAGGCGGAAGACAATGTACCGCCCACCCCATTACAACACGCCCATACGCCAGCTTTTCCAGGGCGGTACCTACGCCATCAAAAGCACAGCGGAAACAGTACTTGGAAGGGAAAACACTCACCTCTCAACACTCAAGGAAGAACCAGGACACCATGGAGCCCCTGCTGCACGCCATGCCCAGGGTGGTGTATCTCCACATATATCAGGAGTACCAACAGCGGCAAAGACAACCACGGTGAGTACAGCACCTAGTAGACAGGGGAGGGGGGAGAAAAAAGAGAGTGACACACACCCCCACCCTCATCTCCAACACCATACGCACAAACACATGCAACAACATTACATATACACCCGTAACCCTCTGGAATAACGCAAGGACAAAAGTAATTGAGTCAAATTAGTGTTATATTATTATTATAATACCCACTGGGCCAAAACACATAGGCCAAGCCCACACTTGACTCCTGCCTCCATACGGAGAGAACACTGCAGGGGCATCAGGTCGAAAACACACAGGCAGCTCAGAGGGAAGGGGGGGCACCTCAGCCGAAGATGGTACACTGCCACTGCTCCTGGAGGGGGCTCCATGCTCAGAGAGATGTCCTGGGGAGTGCAAGGCCATAGTCTCTCAAGTCTCTCCAGTAGGTGGTTTGTCCAATGCTTGCTCCTGGGGAGTGCAAAGCCACAGTCTCTCAAGTGGGTGGTCTTCCCACTGCTTGATCCTCAAGAGTGCAACGTCACAGTCTCTCAAGTGGGTGGTTTGCCCACTGCTTGCTCCTGGGGAGTGCAAAGCCACAGTCTCTCAAGTGGGTGGTCTGCCCACTGCTTGGTCCTGGGGAGTGCAAGGCCACAGTCTCTCAAGTGGATGACTTCTCCACTGGTTCTGGAGGGGGCTTTGTTCCCAGTGTGCTTCATCCTGCCAAGGATAGGGTGAGTTGATGCCTTTCTCCACTGGTTCTGAAGGGACCTTTGTGCTCAGTGATGCAGCACTTGGGGGGTGCCAGGTCACAGTCCATCACCTGGGTGTCAGAGCTACGAGATTTGCAGTGGTCAGGATCATAGTCCATAGAAGCAGGGCTGCAGTCCATCCGCCAGCGGCTGCACAGTGGTGGTAGTGCCGGTGGTAGGGGGAGGCTCCAGCCCTTTTCCTGCATCCTTGGACGACTACCCACTGGGGCTGCTGCTGCTGACAGTAGTGATGCTTGCGGTGCAGGTGGCGGTGCAGGTGGCAGTGCTTGCGGTGGTGCAGGTGCCAGTGAGGAGCGTGTAGTGGTGGGCGTGCTGGTGATGGAGGTAGTGAATGAGGATGTAGTGCATGCAGGTGTGAGTGGAGACACACCTCACTACTGGGAGGGAGGTGGACGAGGAGGAGGAGGGGGACACAGTGGAGGCAGTGGATGTTAGTGTGTCTGCATGTGGATGATGCTTATGTGAGTGCCTGTGAGATGAAGTGAGGTGCTTGTGTTTGCCCGAGCTACTTCTGTGTGCTGATTTGGGTGAATGCTGGTCTGAAGGTGTGCTTGGGATAGGCTGGGGTTGAGGGGATTGGGACTGGGTAGAGGAAGTTGGAGGGGGGAGGCTAGAAAAAGGGACAATGGCTGCCATTAGTGCTGAGGCCATAGCCTGAAAGGCTCTCTGTTGGGCCGCAATGCCAGAGTGAATGCCCTCCAGGTATGCATTTGTTTGTTGCAAATGCCTCTCAACACCCTGGATGGCATTCAGAATGGTTGACTGCCCAACAGTGAGGGATCTCAGGAGGTCAATAGCCTCCTCACTTAGGGCAGCAGGGCTGACTGGGGCAGGGCCTGAGCTGCCTGGGGTGAAGGAGATGCCCGCCCTCCTGAGTGAGCGGCACGCAAAACACGCTGAGGGGCTGCTGGGAGGGCAGTGCTGGCAGTGGGGGTGGCAGCTGTACCTGTTGTTGGGAGGGGCACAGAGGTGTCCGCCACCGCTAGGGAGCTTCCATCAGAGGAGGAGTCGCTGTCTGTAGTGTACCCTCCTATCTCTGTCATGGTGCTCCCCTCGCCCTCTGTCCCACTGATGCCTTCACCCTCAGTGGATTCAGTCTCCAGGCCCATGTGTGATGCAGATCCCTCCGTCACCGGTGCCTCTGCTCCTCTGCCAGATGCACACAAGGACAGGATGACAAAACAAAAAGGGAGGCGAGACAGAGGATACACTTGGTCAATGCCAGCAACAACACTACCGTTGGTGTGCACAACACACAGGGAGCTGCCCTATGCACTAGGCCATGCACTACCAGTTACAATGCTAGTCACCAGCCAATGGGGGCCATGGCATAACGCCATCAGCTGCACACCTGAAACCCACAGGACCCTGCCCAGTAGTAGATGCCCACTAACACCATTGGGTATGGAGTGCTTCAGAGCCTGCCCAACAAGGTACATACCCTGCCATGTTCGTCCTGGCCTAGGCCCACCCACTGTCCACATCCCCCACACAGGAAAAACCTTAATGCTCGCTACCTCATGAATCTGATTTGTACTCACCCCCTTGTAACTGCTGTGATGCCCTCAAGTTCCCATCCAACTCCGGATAGGCCACCGCCAGGATGCAGAACATCGGGGGGTCAGGGTACAACGGACACCCCTTCCTCGTTGGGAGGTCAGCCCCAGCTGGGCCTCCGCCATCTTCCATGCTCAGTGGCGCAGGTCCTCCCACCGTTTGCGGCAGTGGGTGCTCTGCCTGTCAAAGACCCCGAGGATCCGCACCTCCTTTGTGATGGCACTCCAAATACCCTTTTTCTGATGGGCGCTGACCTGCAGGACAAATACAGCAGAAAAGGGATTAGTAATACCTTCTGGACCGTCACACTCATGGACCAATATATCCCTCCCATCTACTAACGCACATACATTGACCACCATACATGCAGCACTTTGCCCAGGACACCTCAGCACCGTCCCTACATGTGGCTTACACACACAGCACTCCATACATTCATGGCCCACACATCATGCTCACAATGTACTCACCTGTTTATCTGGTGGACCATAGAGTAAAGTGTACTAGGGTAGGACCCCACTCACAAGTCTCTCCAACTCCTCCGCAGTGAAGGCAGGTGGCCTTTCCCCAGACACATGAGCAATTGTCGCTTCCAGACACAGGTCACAGCAGCACTTGCAGTGTAGGTCCTCTCCTGTTAAAGGTCAGATAGCAAGTGAGTGAATAGATAGAAAATGACGGTCACTTCTGCGGCGGAGCATACTGGAACCGCCGGCGTACATCGCCATTGGCTCCCGGAACCCATAGGGCCCAAAGATAACCAATGCAAAGTTGCACAGCGGTTGTCGACCACCTACCGCAACGGCACACAATGCCAGTGGAATTACCTAATTTCCACTTGTCCCTCCTCACAGGTCAGGCAGCTGCCATTTCGGGGGGGCACAGGCGAAGGCACCTAACTGCGTCACAACAGACATTGGCACATCAACTGACTCTCGGATTCACATACTGGTTCTGTAAATGAAGAGATGCATCATTATTGCAATAGATGTGTGAATATGTCCCTCTGCTCACTGTTTTCCTCCCTAGGCTTCAACCTCTGAGGATGAATATGAGATGAAGACATTCTCCAGTGTACAGACCCCTGGTTGACCTTGCGACAATGGAGGACAGACACATTATCCTAACATACAGACTTGATCAGGACAAAATCCAAGAACTGTGTGCCCAATTGGAGCCAGACCTGGTATCAGCTATCTGCCAGCCCACAGGTATTCCCCCTCTAGTGCAGGTCCTGTCAGTGCTCCATTTCCTGGCATGTGGTTCCTTCCAAACAACAATGGCCGTGGCATCACGGATGTCTCAGCCAATGTTCTCAAACACGTTGACCAGAGTGTTGTCTGCCCTGCTGAACATATGCACAGCTACATCATATTCACAAAGGTGGAGGATTTGGCCACAGTGAAAGCTGTCTTTTATGCCCTGGGACATATCCCCAACATCATCAGTGCCATTGATGGTACACATGTAGCATTTGTCCCGCCCCCCCCCCCCCCGGAGAAATGAACAGGTGTTCCGAAATAGAAAAAGCTATCATTTTCTGAAAGTGCAGAAGATAGTGTGTTTGGCTGACCAGTACATCTCCCATGTGAATGCCAAGTATACTGGCTCTGTGCATGACGCCTTTATCTTGAGGAATAGCAGCATCCCATATGTGATGGCTCAACTCCAGAGGCACCCGGTGTGGCTAATAGGTGAGCCCTAGCTCCCCACACAGTATATTTTGGTGTCTGGGTATGGGGTTGTCCCTAAGGGTTAGTGTGTGTCTAACAGTTGTCCCTCGATATTTGCAGGTGACTCTGGTTACCCCAACCTCTCATGGGTACTGACCCCAGTGAGGAATGCCAGGACAAGGGCAGAGGAACATTACAATGAGGCACATGGGCACACAAGGAGGATTATTGAGAGAACCTTCGGCCTCCTGAAGGCCAGGTTCTGGTGCCTCCATCTGACATGTGGATCCCTGTACTACTCACCCAAGAAGGTGTGCCAGATCATCGTTGCATGTTGCATGTTGCACAACCTGGCCTTGAGACGCATGTTGCCTTTTCTGCAGGAGGATGAGCCTGGAGATGGTCTTGTGGCAGTGGTAGAGCCTGTGGACAGTGAGGAAGAGGAGGCAGAGGAAGAAGATGTGGACAACAAAAGTAATATCATTCAGCAGTACTTCCAGTGACACACAGGTAAGACACTGTAACTTCACTTTACTTTTCAGTTTTCTGTTGGACATTGTACATGGCAGAATGATTTCCCTATGTCTATGGCCACTTACTGTACCCTTTGGCATCTCTATTTTCAGATCTCTGTTCCTCACTCTGGCTCCTGGTGTGTTTACTGCTGCCCACTACAGGTCATACCAATTTATATATTGCTGTGCATATGAATTGCAATGTTTTCAGAATGTTGTACTAATACCTATTTCAATCAATTGACAGATTCCAGAATTGTATTTGTTCCAAGGGTGTTTATTTAAGTGCTAATAAGTAGAGGGGGATGTGCAATGGGCTGGGGTGATGGTGGAGGAATGTCCAGTTAGAGCCCAGTCTCTTGGTATCACAGGTGCATTTTCCAATGGGCATAGGAAGTGGAGAAATGGCAGTTCAAGGTGGACAGTGTGACAGAGCGGGACAGAAGGATGACAATCAGGAGAGTCTTATTTCCTGTTGGGGTCTTGGCAATGTTCTCTGGCTTCTGCCTGGATCACAGGGACCGTTTGCGGGGTGGTTCTCCTTCTGCAGGGGGTGGGTGGCTGGTGGCTTGTTGTTCCTGTGGCGGGGCCTCCTGTTGACTAGCGCCGGCGGAGGTGGAGGGCTGTTCATCGGTTTGGCTAGTGTCAGGGGCCAGTTGTTGTGCCACTGCCTCCCTCATGGTGTTGGCCATGTCAGCCAGCACCCCTGCATTGGTTACCAGGATGGTGTGGATGTGTTTGATCCCTAATCCCCAGGTACTGTCCCTCCTGCAGCCGCTGTGTCTCCTGCAACTTGGCCAGTATCTGGCTCAAGGTCTCCTGGGAATGTTGGTATGCTCCCAGGATCCCTGCAAGTGCCTCGTGGAGAGTGGGTTCCCTGGGCCTGTCCTCCCCCTGTCGCACAGCAGTCCTACCAGCTTCTGTGTTATCCTGTGCCTCTGTCCCCTGAACCGTGTGCCCACTGCCACTGACCCCAGTTCCCTAATTTTCTTGGGTTTGTGGGGTTGCCCGGGGTCCCTGTAGTGGTGGACACACTGCTGATTGACGTGCCCTGGGGACAGCGGTGTGGGCCTGCTAGGTGGGTGCTGTGCTGGTGTTTGCTGAGGGGGGGCTCTGTGGTGGTATGGGACTGTGGCAGGGTAACCGACTGTCCAGAGGTCCCTGATGGGCCAGGTTGGTCATTGTCATCCAGGCATGCAGAGCTGCTGTCATCACTGTGGGCCTCTTCAGTGGGGGGACTGGATGAGGCTGGCACCTCCTCTCTGGTGACGTTGAGTGGGGGTCCTGTGGGGATGAAAATGCTTTGTTATTGTATCTGCCTGTGCCATCTTGTGCATGGGTGTGTTCATTCTATAGTTGTGATTGTCCTGTCAGCTTTGCCTTGTGTGGTGGTGATTTTGTGGGCTAGGTGATTCTCTCTAATAGGCATGCTGTGGTGATGGGTGTCCACGCAGGTCTATGATGGGGTCCATGCATTGGTGTTGCATGCAGGGCTTGATATTGGAATGGGTGGGTTGTGATAGTGGGGTATATGTGAGGTGGTGGAGTAGTGGGTGTGAGGGTAGGGGTAGGAGTTTGTGATGGCATGCAGGTAGGGTGGGGGATATAGTAGTAAAGATTTGACTTACCAGACTCCAGTCCTCCTGCTACTCCTGCGAGGCCCTCAGGATGCATGATCGCCAAGACTTGCTCCTCCCATGTTGTTAGTTGTGTAGGTCGTTCCACTTCATCCTGATGTCTTCCGTTGTTCTTGGGTGCTGTCCCACGACGTTGACCCTGTCCACGACTCTCCGCCATAGCTCCATCTTCCTAGCAATGGATGTCTGCTGCACCTGTGATCTGAATAGCTGTGGCTCTACCCGTATGATTTCCTCCACCATGACTCTTAGCTCCTCCTCTGAAAACTTGGGGTGTCTTTGGGATGCCATGGATGTGGTGTGAGTGGTACGTGTGAGGCTGTGTGGGGTGATGTGTTGTGGTGTGTGCTGTGAGGTGCGTGGATGGTGTATTGGTGATGATGTTCTGTGGCTCAGATTGAGTGGGTGCTCCTGGCTTGTCTCTCTCTCTGTTCGTGATTTTTATTTCATTGAAAGGGTTGTGGATAATGTGGGTGTGTGTTTTCTATTGGTGTGTGTGTGTGGGTCTGGTGTGTGTATGTGTGTCAGGTGTGTGTAGTTTGAATTGCCCAATCTGGCGTAGTTTTGTTAGTGTGTGTGTATTTTAAACGCGGTGGTCTGTACTGCCACCGCCGTGGTGATTCGTGGGTCCTGATACTGTGGGCGTAGTTCTGTTGGCATAATGGTGTGGGTTTTGGTTCTGCCAGTTTATCACTGACCTTTGGTCTGGTGGACTTGTGTGGGTGTCTGTATAGTGGTGGATATCTCTGTGTGGGTCTTAATACCGTAGCGGTATACCACCGCGGTCACAGTATGTTGGCGGCCGTCAACACAGCGGTAGGCGACATTTACCGCCAAGGTTGTAATGAGGGCTTTAATGTGTCTTTCTTGCATGCTTCTCTGGTCAGCTATGTACTGAACTAGGACCGAATGATAGGGCATCTTAAGGGACTCCAGATTATTTTTCAAGATATGCTTGGTGACTCAGTATGACCTTGAGGAGTTCAGCACCATGCCAAAACACGACTGCCAAATTTGAATGCAAAGAGGAATTGACTTTCCTCATGCAATGGTATGGAGAAAAATGTCTGGCACAAGTCAATCACTTTAAACCATTCTGCTTCACATAGATTTTAGGATAAAATCACTGCAGAATTCGGTACCAGGGGACAACATGGAACAACAATTACTTTTCTCAAGTCCTCTACTATGCTGTACTTTCCATTGGGCTTATGCAGTCCTTAAATGGGATAGTTACAGGGACTTCCCATAATCTCCTTCAAAATACCTTGTTCAACTACACTATTAATCGGGGGAGTTATTCCTTCAATTGTCTTGGGAGTCATGTTATACAGGGGTGATTTTGGAAACACTGTGTTTGGCTTCACTGTTATCTTAATAGGCTCAACTCCTTTGATGAGTCCAATCTCTTTTCCTAAAAAATCTCAAACCTCAGGTGTCACTGTGTGTTAGAAAAGGGGTCTTTGGTTGGCAGTCAGGTTACCCCCTGTCCCAGCAAGGACCTTTACTCTAGTCAGGGTAAAAGAGAATCACCCTCAGCTAACCCCCACTCACCCCCTTGTAGCTTGGCACAAGCAGGCAGGCTTAACTTCAGAGTGCTAGATGTGAAGTATTTGTACCAACACACACTGTAACTTAGTGAAAACACTACAAAATTACACAACACAGTTTTAGAAAAATAGAAAATAGTTATCTAATAAAAACAAGACCACAATGACTAAAATCCACAATACGCAAGTCATCAATTGAAAACCAAAAAGAGTCTTCAAGTAGTTTTAAACACAACGCTAACGCTGTTATCGTGGAAACGTACCTGGGTGCATCAAAAATAACCCCTCATGGGTGAGGGTGCGTCAAAAAGGGCCTTTGATCCGTCGATAGCACCCATGAGCGAGACCGTGCGTCGTTTCTCCTTCAGTCGAGTTGGAGTCCGTCGTTTCTTCTCTCCGCAGGAGAGTGATGTATCGATTCTAACCGCGCTCTTGGGTCCGGGCACACACCCAGCGATGTTTGCATCAGAAATCCTGCCGCAGGATGATCCGGAAACCACGCAGCGCGGGTTGCGATCCCACCAGTCTCCGTCAGCGATGCTGCACGTTGCTTCCCCAGCCACATGCGTCGATCTTTCAGTCGCAAAGCCAGCAGGACATCGATTTTTCAGCCGCGGATCGGAGTTGCATCGATCTTTTCCCCGCACGGTGGTCGTGCATGGATTTCTCACTCTTGGCCTGCCAGGAACTGGATGGGCACAACTTGGCAGAGTAGTAGTCTCAGCAGAGGCTCCAGGTGCTGGCAGAGAGAAGTCTTTGCTGTCCCTGAGACTTCAACAACAGGAGGCAAGCTCTATTTCAAGCCCTTTCAGAGTTCTTCACAAGCAGGAAGGCACACAAAGTCCAGTCTTTGTCCTCTTGCACAGGCAGAAGCAGCAACTGCAGGATAGCTCCACAAAGCACAGTCACAGACAGGGCAGCTGTTGTTCCTCAGCTCTTCAGCTCTTCTCCAGGCAGAGGTTCCTCTTGGTTTCCAGAAGTGTTCTAAAATCTGTGGTTTTGGTTGCCCTTCTTATACCCATTTTATCCTTTCAAGTAGGCTTACTTCAAAGAAAAGTCTCTCTTGTTTGTAAAATCCTGCCTTGCCCTGGCCCGACACACACACCAGGGGGTTGGAGACTGCATTGTGTGAGGGCAGGCACAGCCCTTTCAGGTGTGAGTGACCACTCCTCCCCTTCCTCCTAGCACAGATGGCCCATCAGGAAATGCAGACTACACCCCAGCTCCCTTTGTGTCACTGTCTAGTGAGAGGTGAAACCAGCCCAACTATCAAACTGACCCAGACGGGGTCTAAAAGTGGCATTTTCCTACACACAGTCTTAAAATCAACTTTACTAAAAGATGTATTTTTAAATTGTGAGCTCAGAGAACCCAAACTCCACATGCCTATCCGCTCCCGAAGCGAATCTACACTTTAATCATATTTAAAGGTAGCTCCCATGTTAACCTATGAGAGGGATAGACCTTGCAACAGTGAAAACCGAAGTTAGCAGTATTTTACTGTCAGGACATATAAACCACATTACTATATGTCCTACCTTAACCATACACTACACCCTACCCTTGGGGCTACCTAGGGCCTACCTTAGGGGTGTCTGACTTGTAAGAAAAGGGAAGGTTGTGCCCTGGCAAGTGGGTACACTTGCCAAGTCGAATTTACAGTTAAAACTGCACACACAGACACTGAAGTGGCAGGTCTGAGACATGATTACAGAGTTACTTATGTGGGTGGCACAACCAGTGCTGCAGGCCCACTAGTAGAATTTGATTTATATGCCCTGGGCACCTCTAGTGCACTGTACTAGGGACTTACTAATAAATCAAATATGTCAATCATGGATAAGCCAATTACATAAACATTTTGTAAAGGAGCACTTGCACTTTAGCACTGGTTAGCAGTGGTAAAGTGACCAGAGTAACAAAAACAGTAAAATCAGAGTCCAGCACACATCAACAACCTGGGGAACAGAGGCAAAAAGTTAAGGGAGACCACGCCAAGGATGAAAAATCTAACAGGCCCTGTGACAGACCCGTCAATAATAACAACAACAACCATGGAAATGTTTCCTATGAGTATGATGACTCCGCAAAACACCTCACAATATCACACTTTACTGCAATCTTCAAATTAAAAGCAATGCAAGCAACAAAACCATATTAATACTCACACATCCATCTCATGTAGGCACAATGCTGGAACTTCATTAGTATTCGGAACGGACCATGGGACAGAATTTGGGTTTGGCAAATTTTGGGCTGGGCAATCTCATGGAGTCAATCTCCTCTCTTGAAAAACTGTACTTGAAAGGTTCTCCCTCCTTGTGGGACAAACCATTCCTCTGCTACCAGGTCTGCTGGAGCATTTACATCCATCACAGGAATCAATTATAAATGTGGTCCATGGATATTTGGACCCTGCATAGGATATAGTAGAACCATTAACACATTTCAATACAAACCAGTTAAGTAAACACAGTATGACCAAAGTGGACATACAAGAAAAACTCCAGTCAAGAATAAAGTTAAGGGATTTATTACAAACTTAAGCTCAAAGTCATGTAGACAACTAGCAAGACAAAGTTATAAAGGTACAAAATCAACAAGGGTTCTCCAAGGTGACGAAATAGGTTAAAATGAATTAACATTAATAAAACTAAGCATTCGACAAGGACAATGCAAAACATTAGCAAGATTAACTGAGAAACGGAAAATAAACGGGGGCTTCATTTTGATAAACATCAAAGCAGTTCAAATCATCAAAGGATCATTTTAGCTGGGCAAAAGGAAACCCTACCATTGACCAAATTTAGGGATAACATGTGTGGGGCAGAACACATGTGAGCAATAGAAAAAAGAACAAAAAGGACAAAACAAATTTGAAAATAGTTGATCTCAGGCCATAGGTTACCAATGAAGTTGGTCACACAATAGGTAAAAAGAGAAAGTGCCATCATGTCAGAAGCATTATCAAGAATCTTCTGTAGGGGATAGGGCGTAAATCTCAAAGTCTCGTGAAATCATTTCAAAGGGGCAAAGGCAGAGAGGAAGATATCTCTTCAAGGGGCTCAACATGCAGTGTTCTTCATCTGCAAGGGTTCTAACTGGTCAACAACATATCAAAGTTTATATGGCAATCTGATTCGCTCAAGACAATAGTTATGTTTCCATTGAAGGGACATCATTCAACAGAAATAGATCATGAGGCTACAAGTTGAAATATTAGCATTTCTTCCCAAGTTTGTCATGAGAACATCATCCATCCATGTGGCTCCCCATGAGTTTGAAAGAAATGTATAAATTACTAGTCCACGGTCCAGGATATTCCACATCCAAGCAAAATTTTTAACAGCTCTCTATGTATAAAACAATAGAAGCCTATTATCAAAGCTAGAATTCTCACGAAACACAGGGTTTAGCAGGCCTCACTTAGACTAATACAGCACATTAATACATCAAATAAAACACATTCTAATGTGTAAACTTAAACATTCAACATTATTATGTCTCAATTAATATTCATGTTACACTGATTTCAAACAAATCAATTCTGTTAATACATTTCAGTCAGTATAACCTAGAACTGCATTTCTCTATTGTAGTTAAATAATTAATCATGACCATCAGTTTCTGTTACAATGCTGAAGTTGTTCTTTTCTGCCTCTATTCTCTCTTGTTTCGGATACACATCTTCCTTTGACAGTTTAAACTTCTGTGGTGTTTCCTTTGTCCATGTTTGACCTCTGAAAAGCACTATTACTCCTTTCCTTGCCTGTGAGTTTGGCATTGTCCTTCCCTTTCATCTATTTATATACTGTATGCTTCATTGCCCCATCACCTTCAGCTCTCCTTCCTCCCATTCATCACTGTCATCACCGTAATCTAAAACCAAATCACCCTCCACCCTCTCCATGTTCCCCACACTCTATTACCTTGGGACCCACCATCAACTACACCCACCAAATTGTTTCAAGTATGTTACAGTTAATTTCAATCTGTGTTCTGTGTTCAAAAGTTCATGCAACATAGGGAGAGATGCCAATTACCTCCCCATATCTCTTCAGGCCAATGTCCAAAAGACATTGTGATTTTTGTTGGCTTCTCCATACTTTAGGCAATCTCTCCCATTGACATTGCAGAAAAATCTGAACACGATGCATTACTTGCATAAATAGTCATTAATTTAGAAGGTTTACATGCATACATAGTCATTGAATTTCAAAGGTTTGTGAATTAGTCTGCCAGATCTTCCAGGAATTTGAACCTCGCTTCCAGACTTTTTTGCAGTTAGATTTGGGTTAACCTCCCTGGATACATTAGTCGTACCATCATTCTTACTGTTATGTAGTTGATTATTGTCATTATCCTCTTACAACCAATCATAGCTGTTATGTAACGTGCCTTCATGTGTCAACTGTTCCACTAGGGGACCCTTGCCTTTGTAAAGTGGTACTCTGCCTACATGCCAGACCTTACCATTCTCTAACATAGCTGAATTACAAAACACCTTTGCAACTCCTACAGGATCGTAAAACCTGCCTTCCCCTTTTTTGTGTATTCCTGTTTTATTTATTCTTACTGTTAGAAATAGGGTCTTTGGTTGGCAGTCAGGTTACCCCCTGTCCAAGCAAGGACCCTCACTCTAGTCAGGGTAAGTCACACACAATCCAAATTATCCTGTGCCCACCCTCTGGTAGCTTGGCACTGAGCAGTCAGGCTTAACCTAGAAGGCAATGTGTAAAGTATTTGTGCAATAAATCATGCAATAACACAGTAGAAAACCACAAAAATATACCACACAGTGTTTAGAAAAATATATAATATTTATCTGATAAGATGCAGGTCAAAACGATTAAGATGCAATAAGTAAATGTTGAAATATCACTGTAAAAATTATGTAAAGTGTCTTTAGTCTCTTAAAAGTAACAAATGTCTCTTGCAAGCACAAAGTACCTGGTTTGCTTTCAAATTCTCCGCAAGGAACTGCAGAGGAGGAAATGCGCCGAAAACGGGGAGGTGTGCGTCGATTTTCCCGGCGCACAGAGATGATGCATTGTTGAGTTTTCACGCAGGGCAGGCTTTGCGTACATTTCTGCTGCGTAGACTGGAATCCTCTTCAGGTTGCAGGGTTTTCAGATGTCCCAGGGATGATGTGTTGAAATTTGGTGCTGGCAGGATAAAGTCAGAGGGGGTGCGTCGATCCAGTGGGCATTGCGTGGAAATTTCTACCGCACGGCAGGCGCTACATCGATTCCTCCAAGAAAGCCGGGCTGCGTTGTTCCAGCTCGGCTTCACTTCGATCCAGTGGTTCGTGCATCAAATTTCCGGTCACTACACTGGCGCTGCACTGATCTTCTCCTTTTGAAGTCAGGCTGCATCCTTCCTGTTCGGCGAGAGGTGATTTTCTCACCGCGATGCAGGCTGTGCATCGTTTCTTGCAGGGTGTGTGTCGATTTTCGCTGCCCATGGAGTTCTTCTTGCAGGAATGAAGCCTTTTTGATCCTGAGTCTTCAGGGAACAGGAAGCAAGCTCTATCTAAGCCCTGGGAGAGCACTTCTCAACAAAGCCAGGGAGCAGCAAGGCAGCAGGGCAACAACAAGGCAGCAGTCCTTCTCAGAAAGCAGTCAGGTGAGTCCTTTGGGCAGCCAGGCAGTTCTTCTTGGCAGGTTGCAGGTTCTGGTTCAGGTTCTCCTCTCCACGAAGTTTCTGAGTTGGTAGGGGCAGAGTCCCTGTTTAAATACCCAAATGTGCCTTTGAAGTGGGGGAGACTTCAAAGAGTGGCTTAGAAGTGCACAAGGTCCCCATTCAGTTCTATCCTGTCTGTCAGCGTCCCAGTAGGGGGTGTGGCAGTCCTTTGTGTGAGGGCAGGCTACTGTCCTTTGAAATGTAAGTGTTAGGCCCTCCACCTTCCCAGCCCAGGAAGACCCATTCAATATGCAGATGTTTGTAAGTGTGGCTGAGCATCCTGTGTTTGGGGTTGTCGGAGTGAATGCACAAGGGAGCTGTCAACTAATCCTAGCCAGACGTGGATTGTAAGGCACAGAAGGATTTAACTGCAGAGAAATGCTCACTTTCTAAAAGTGACACTTCTAAAATAGTTATATTAAATCCAACTTCACCAGTCAGCAGGATTTTGTATTACCATTCTGGCCATACTAAATATGACCTTGTTACTCCTTTCAGATCAGGAGCTACCATTCAAACAGAATATCAGGGTAGCCCTAATGTTAGCCTATGAAAGGAGCAGGCCTCACAGCAGTGTAAAACGTATTTAGGAGTTTTACACTACCAGGGCATGTAAACTACACAGGTACATGTCCTGTTTTTGGTCTACACAGCACCCTGCCCTATGGGTTACCTAGGGCCCACCTTAGGGGTAACTTATAGGTAGAAAAAGGGGGGTTTAGGCTAGACAAGAACTTTTACATCCCAAGTTGAATTGGCAGTGAAACTGCACACACAGGCCTTGCAATGACAGGCCTGAGACATGTTAAGGGTCTACTTGAGTGGGTGGAACAATCAGTGCTGCAGGCCCACTAGTAGCATTTAATCTACAGGCCCTGGGCACATATAGCACACTTTACTAGGGACATATAAGTAAATAAAATGAGCCAATGTGGTATGATCCAACGTCAACAGGTTTTAAGGGAGAGAGCATATGCACTTTAGCACTGGTTAACAGTGGTAAAGTGCACAGAGTCCTAAAACCAGCAAAAACAGTGTCCAAAAAGTAGAGGGAGGCAGGCAAAAAGTTAGGGTTGACCACCCTAAGGCTATCAGGTACAACACTTACTAAGTCTCCTTACCTTCACAAGAGTTAAATTACAACAAAATCTTAGATCATAATATTTTTCATACTTCTCTTTTGCTTTATCCAAATTGTTACTGTATCAGGAGTCCAATCACTTAACCTGGCTTTGCCCATCCATCCCATATTCTCCTTCCTCAACAGAAGTCTTCCTCTCATGAGTTCAAAAGGACTGAAACCTGTAGACAAACACAGCGTAATTCCATATGCCCACACAGTTTTCCATAGTTCTTTCTCCCAATACTTCCAGGCACATTTGGCCAATTGGATACTGTTTTTATGACACTGTTGAAACACTCCACTACACCATTCCCAGCAGGATGATAAACAGATGTTTTGTTGTGAACTATGGCATTTCTATGCAAATACTTTCCAAACAATTTGCTTACTAATTGTGGACTGTTGGCTGTTATAATATATGATCTACAAAACTCACCACACTGTTAGCATCAGCCTTGCAAACTTTTTCAATCTCTGGCCACTTAGCAAAATGATCATAGCATACCAGTATATATTTCTCCTTGGAGTGGTTTGATATAAGTCGATCTATGTCCAACCCCCACAGCTCCTAATGCATGCCAGGTTTCTTAGTGGGTACCAGAGGTGGCTTGTGAGTAATCAGCATCTTTTTAGAATCATTACCCAACTTACACTCTCCTACCTTCCTTTTCACTTCCTTGTCAATTTCTGGCCACCACAAACACTCTATTACTCTACTTTTGGTTTTCGCATTACCCAAATGACCCTTATGACAAATCTCCAATATTCTCTCTCTCTTAGCGATATTGATTGGATTATTCTCCTATTGCACAGTACAACACCCTCCTCTACAGACAGTTCATTACTCAATTCCCAGAATACACATGTTTCAGCATCCATTTATTTTTGTTGGGCCATTCACACCTTACCCATTCATAAATCTTTTGTAAAGCCTCATCTTTTTCTATGGCTTCTTTCCACTCACCCTTCGTCACACCACTAACTTCTTCACATACGTCCGCTATGCAGAAGTCTTCAAATTTCTTATCATTATCTATTTCACCATCAAAAGGTTGTTCTGTTATTGGCCTGTGACTAAGAAAATCTGCTGTTTTGTTTTTAACACCGGGAACATATTTGACAACATAATTGTAATCTAATAGTTTTATGGACATTTATGTGAGACGAGGAGAAGCACTGTACAGCCCTTTGCAGGTTAGTACCTTTGTAAGTGACTAGTGGCCATTGTGTAACTCTACTGGTGACCCCCAGATGAAGGATCTGAAATTCTGTAGGCCCCACACACAAGCTAACACTTCTCATTCTATCACAGAGCCCTTTTGTTCAGAGGGAGACAAAGAACGTGAAGCAAACGTAGTGACATACTCCCTACCTCACAATTTGAGTGAGTACAGCTCCAAGACCTATGCTACTAGCATCTTTAGTGACCACATTTCGTGTACTGGAGTTAAAACCTTGTAAGGGAAGGGCACATGCTATGACACTCTTAATAGACATAAAAAGCTTCATTACATTCATTCGACCACACAAATTCACACTTATCTTTGAGTAGTTGTATGATGGGTAAAGTCATACTTGAAACATTTCTGACGTATTTAGAGTAAAACTCAGTTAGACTGAGGAATGCTCTGACATCTTCCTTGCTAGCAGGGCATCTTGTATTGCCCTAACTAGGGAAGCTTTAGGGACGATTCCACTAGTGCTGATTTCATGCCCTAAATAAGATTCCTCAGTCTTGGCCAATGTACACTTGCTATATACCACAATCAAGCCCCTTTCCTTCAATCTGTCCAACACACTCAAACAAATTAGCATCATGGCCTTCCATATCTCTTCCCATTATCAAAATGTCTTCTTGGAAGAACAATACATTCTTTAAGCCTTTAAATATTAAGTACATTAGGAATTGAAACAAAGCGGAAGCTAATCCAAAGGTAACCCTGACAAATTAGAAGCACCCGAATGGCGTGATAATAGCATTAAGGCTGCGACTGCTCTCATGAAGTGGCACTTGATGGTAGGGAGATTTTAAATCTAAGGTGGTGAACCTCTTTATTCTCTTCATTTTTTGCAACATTTCCTGAATCTTAGGAAGGGGAAATTGGTCCACCAAGATATTTCTGTTTAGGTCTCTCAAATCCATGCAAAGGTGTAATTTTCCAGTAGCCCATCACACTATTACTAATGGTGTCACTCAGTCAGAAGATTCTACAGATTCTGGGGGTCATTCTAACTCTGACGGGCGGCGGAGGCCGCCCGCCAGAGTTCCCCCCTCCAGAACACCGCTCCGCGGTCATAAGACCGCTGCGGTGATTCTGGGTTTCCCACTGGGCTGGCGGGCGACCGCCAAAAGGCCGCCCGCCAGCCCAGTGGGAAACACCCCTCCATGAGGATGCCGGCTCCGAATGGAGCCGGCGGAGTGGAGGATGTGCGACCGTCAGAACATGCTCAGCAGACACTGAAATTCTTTGTGGGGCCCTCTTACGGGGGCCCCTGCAGTGCCCATGCCATTGGCATGGGCACTGCAGGGGCCCCCAGGGGCCCCACGACACCCCATACCGCCATCCTGTTCCTGGCGGGCGACCCACCAGGAACAGGATGGCGGTATGGGGTGTCAGAATCCCCATGGCGGCTCAGCAAGCTGCGCCGCCATGGAGGATTCTGCAGGACAGCGGAAAACCGGCGGGAGACCGCCGGTTTTCCTGTTCTGACCGTGGCTGAACCGCCGCGGTCAGAATGTCCTGAGGAGCACCGCCAGCCTGTTGGCGGTGCTCCCGCCGACCCTGGCCCCGGCGGTCCGTGACCGCCGGGGTCAGAATCAGGCCCTCTGTGATTCGTGCACTTAGCAGTTTGTACAGTTCGGATTTCAATTCATCTCTAATATTTAAGGGAATCTGTCTGACCTTATGTACACACAGTACTGCTCTATCCTTTAATATGATTTTATGTTGGAATCCCTTTAAGCACACTAATTTATCAGAAAATACTTCAGGAAAAGTTAACATTAGATTGTAATTAATTTGCTTCTTCAGGTCACTTATGGTCAGAACAAGTTCAGAACTGTTGGGATCTAGTACTATCCCAAGTTTGCCCCGATCATATCATCCCAGGACAGATAGCCCTATGTTAGATATATAGTTTACACAATGCTTCTCTGCCCTTAAAAACAAAGGGAAGCTTCCTGTATCCCAATATATGATGGTATCACCAGTAAAACTCTTTGAAGAAATATCTGGTGGCAAAAGTTAGGGCCAGATGTAGGAAGATTCCAAATTGCGACTTGCAATTTGCGAGTCCCTGCGACTTGCAAATTGCAAGTCGCAATTTGGAATGCAGAAAGGTGTCTCAGACACCTTCTGCAACTCGCAATGTGGTCGCAAAGACCCACCTCATTAATATTAATGAGGTGGGTCGCAATTTGCGACCCCATTGCGAGTAGGGGCACTCACGGGGATGGTGGCCTGCTGGAGACAGCAGACCACCATGTCCGTGACTGCTTTTTAATAAAGCTGTTTTTTTTTTTTCAAAGTGCAACCCTTTTTTCCTTAAAGGAAAACGAGCTGCACTTTGAAAAAAAAACAAAAAACTTTAGTTTCGGTATTTTTCAGGGCAGGTAGTGGTCCATTGGACCACTGCCTGCTCTGAAAAATTATTATTTTTTTCCAGACACAAATGGGAAGGGGTCCCACGGGGACCCCTTCCTGTTTGTGCCTGGGTTACCATCCACTTCAAGTGGATGGTAACTGCGCTTTCGCAAATGAAAATTAATAGCATTGCGAGTCGCAAATAGGAAGGGAACACCCCTTCCTATTTGCGAGTCGGAAATGCATTTTGCGAGTCGGATCCGACTCGCAAAATGCATTTCTACATAGCAAAGAGGCATTTCCGACTCGCAATCTCTTTGCTACATCTGGCCCTTAATTCCCTAACATAGGTGTAAACTTCTGGTCCCATAATCTTTTATTAATCAAAGAATATGGAGAACCAGAATCAGCAGTTAATAATATTTTAACCCACCAATAGATATTTTACATTTGGGTGCGTGTCTCTTTGCTTTCGGTAACATATTATGTGCTACATTCAGCACATTCTTATTATGTTTTCCATCTGTATTACTACGATGTGCTCCATTGGCTTTCACAGTCAAAACACACGTATTGGTACTGTCATCTTCATCACTAGATTGTGAATTTTCACTAGAGTCATTATCTAGTAATTTTATTGGCCCTCTTTTGACCTTCCTACAAACGTTTCTGAAATGGCCAATAACGCCACAAGCTGTGCAACATTGCCTCCTAGCTTGGCAAGGTGTCCCGATCATCCACATCTGAAACATTTAACAATGATGTTTTGATATTTACGAGAAATGAGAAAGAGCACAAGGAACATATAGAAAATGTTTGTAAGGTGCTGAGTGAGAGTGGGCTGACACTAAAAGAGAACAAATATAAGTTGTTTGCTAAATCGGTGGAGTATTTAGGCCATATCATATCAGGAGATGGTGTAATACCTAAAAGATCTTTAGTGGATGCTATAGTTAATGCCCCTGCTCCTGATAATCAGGAAAACAGTTGTCTTTCACTGGCCTATGTGAGTACTACAGCAAGTTTATTAAAAATTTTGCAACTAAAATGGAGCCATTGAGAGAACTTACACAGAAAGGAGTCCAGTATGCTTGGTCTGAAAAACAGAATAGAGCGTTTCAAATGATAAAAAGAGAAATTGTGGAGGCTCCTACGTTGAAACCTTTCCGGGTGGGAGCACAATGTATTGTAACTGTTGATGCAAGCATGTATGGAATTGGTGGTGTATTATTGCAAAGATGTGGCAAGGATGGGTGGAATGTCTCGTTTGCTTTTCGTACATTAACAGATGCTGAAAGGAGGTATGCTGTAATTGAGAAAGAGTTGTTGCTGTGTATTTGGGCTGTTGAACACTTTCAAAACTACATTTGCGGTTCGAGTTTTATTCTTCAAATGGATCATAAGTCTTTGGTGGTAATTCTTTCTCCAGGGGGTGGTTGGAATGCTACTGGTCGCATTGCCAGGCTTGTTTCTAGTTCGCAGGAGTTTTGTTTTAGAGTAGAGTATGTACCTGGGAGGAGTAATGCCATGGCAGATTGCTTGTCATGACTTCCACAGAATGGGGAAGAAGAGGGAGAGGTACTCGATGATGTGTTGGGAGATGAGGTGGTGTCTACTGTTGTGGGGTATGTGACTGTTGAATTTGGCAATATAGATGAAGAAAAGCGGAAGGAGTGTGACGAGGAAGATTCTGTTTTGCAAGAAGTTAAGAAGTTTGTGAGGAACGGTTGGGCAGGTAAGAACAGGATTACTGTAGAGGTTGAACCTTTTGGAAAGATTAGAGATGAACTGGAAATAGTGAATGAGATGGTATTTAAGAAAGGAAAGTGTATTCCTCCCAAAGGTATGCAGGAGACCATTTTGAAGTTAGCTCATGAAGGACATCCTGGAATGTCTTCCATGAAAAGGTTGATAAGGACTTGTTTCTGGTGGCCGGGATTGGATAGGATGATTGACAGAGTTGTGAGGGGGTGTGGTGTGTGTGTGAATTCAGAAAAGATGTTGAGGACTGTGCCTGCTCCTCTTATACCGGTTCCCTGGCTGGACTCTCCTTGGCAGAAGTTAGGTTTTGATATTTCTGGTCTTTTTTATTCACTTCCAGCGGAGGCACGGTTTGCCTTAGTTTCAATTGACTATTTTTCTAAGTGGCCGAGGTCAAGTTGGTTTCCCATGTGACGTCAAGTGTTATTATTGAATTCTTCAAGGAAGTGTTTGCTCGGGAAGGTGATCCTGAAGTTTTGATTTCGGATAGATAATGGTGTTCAGTTGGTTGCAAAGGAGATGCAGATTATTTTTAAGTACAGTAATATCAAGCATGTTACCACTCCACTTTCTGAACCTCAAGGTAATGGGCAGTTTGAGCGATTTAACCAGGTTCTTAAGGAGAATATTTTCTGGGCACGCGGATTTGGAGTATTGTGGAAGGACATGTTAAGAGAAAAGTTATCGTATTATCACATTACTCCACAATGCACTACCGGTGTGAGTCCTTTCAAGTTACTGAAGGGAAGGCATCCTGCCTCTAAATTGTGTCTGTAATGGGTTCTTTATCCCTGAAGCAAATAAAAGGGATATTGGAATAATATAACAGACGCAGAAGGTGGGGTTTAGTTAATTTATTCGTGTTTTGGTTTTAAGGATGGCTTTTTATCCCCTGTTTTTTTTGTTCACAAGGATAACGCACTTGCAATCCAGAAATAATTAACAAAAGTTCCCTTTTCTTCTCTTTCAGGGTTTTGGTGGTAGTCCATAAGTAACCCGGTCCAGCTTTGGGAAGGTCTCCGGTCCTCCTCTACGTCAGTGGGCCAGGCTCTCCAAAGAAATAGAAAGAAGGATAACAAAATAGGTAAGTGGGATATATATATATATAAGGTAAGTATATAGGGTTAGTAGGGTGGTGGGGGAATAGGTATAAGTGAAGGGAAGTGAGGGTTTAACTGTCCTTTAGTTTGTGGTTCCCCCTATAGGTGTTCTCAGACCTTCTCCTCTTTGTAGAAATCCTCTGGCGGTTGGTTCCCTTGTGAGGTTAGGTTTACTTTAGGGGTTTTTGTTACATGGTCTCCCCTTCCCTGCAGGACCTCCCTTCCTTTCCCTTGTCTCCCCTTTTTCCTAACAACCACCCTCTCGCAAACCCCCAGCTGCGGTACGAACGTACCTGAGGTGGCCACGCCCCTCCGGGGACGTGGCCGGCACTTTGGCAGCCTCCCGGCTTCTCTCCGACGGGGGCGGGAGAGCCCCGGGGCTCTCCTCTCTCTCTCGGAGTCTCGGCTCCTTCGACGGGTTCCTTTCTCTCTGTCCTCGGCGTCCCGGTCTCCTTCTCCTCCGGCCGCGTACGTCGAGAGTCCACTTCCGTCTCCTCCTCCTTTTCATCTTCTTCTGGTCCGTCTTTTCTTTCGGTTGTCGGCCAGACGCCGAAGGCGTCTGACGTCACAGGCTCGCGTCCGTCCCGAGTGTGTAGGGCCCCCGTAATGGCGTTCGGCACAATGTCCTGGAAACCGGCGTCCGGAGACGTCCGGTTACACATCCCCTCCCTTGAATGGGGCTGTTCGAGACCCAAAGGTCCCGGGAACCGGGATAAATAGTCAGCCTGTCCCATAAGATCACCAGGGAGATGGCAAACCTGGAAGGAGAAAGGTTGAAGCTCCATAAACCATCTCAATATGCGACTGTTAGTATCTTTATACCTCGAGAGCCAGGTGAGGGGAGCGTGATCCGTATATAATAGAAAGGATCTTCCTAGGAGGTAATATTGGAGGCTCTCAAGTGCCCACTTGATGGCGAGACATTCTCGCTAAATAATGGGATAGTTTCGCTCCCTGGGAAACAGTTTACGGCTAATAAAGACCACGGGGTGACTAATACCTCTTTCATCTTTCTGAAAAAGCACGGCCCCCAGACCCACGTCTGAGGCATCCGTTTGGAGGTGAAAGGGGACAGTGAAGTCAGGACATTTTAAAATCGGTTGGGTAGTGAGATATCTTTGTAGGGTACGGTAACTATGGGACTGTACAGGGTTTAAATTCGTGATATTTTTTTGCTGTCCTTTCCTCAGGAGATCGGTTAGGGGAGCGGCCACGGTGGAATAATGGGGTATAAATCTTCGGTAGTAGCCTACCAAGCCTAAGAATGAGCGGACCTCCTTTTTCGTTGTGGGTGTCTCTATCCGTAGGATGGCTTCAACTTTACTCATTTGTGGTCTAAGTATACCTTTCCCTATATGATATCCTAGATAAGAGATCTCATTGAACGCCAACCGGCTTTTGGAGGCATTGGCTGTTAATCCAGCCCCTCGTAACGCTGTAAAGATTTTGGTTAAATCTGTCAAGTGGTCCTCCCAAGTCTCGCTGTGGATAACGATATCATCCAGATATGCGGCAGCGTATCTGGTATGAGGTCGTAGAATGGTGTCGATGAGACGCTGGAAGGTGGCGGGTGCCCCATGTAACCCGAAAGGGAGAACCTTAAAATGGTATAACCCAGAGGGGGTAGAGAAGGCCGTTTTCTCTTTATCTTCTGGCGTCAACGGAATCTGCCAATAGCCTTTGGTCAAGTCGAGTGTAGACATGTACTTAGCTTTTCCCAACTTCTCTAAGAGTTTGTCTACCCTTGGAAGGGGATATGTGTCAAACTGGGATATAGAATTGACTTGTCTAAAGTCAATACAGAAACGTATAGACCCATCTGGCTTTGGCACTAATACCACCGGTGAACACCAGGGACTCTGGGAAGGCTCTATAACGCCTAGGTCTAACATCTTTTCTATTTCGTTTTCTACCAGGATCTTTCTAGCTTCTGGGATACGATATGGCCGTAAGCGTATGACCTTGCCAGGTGGGGTTATGATTTGATGATGCACCAGCTTGGTCTTGCCTGGGATCGAGGAGAACACATGGGCATGATCATGGAGGAGCTGATTTAATTGCTCACTCTGTTGGATCGAGATTTCGCTATTTATGGGAGGCACCTCGTTTCCGCTAGGATGCTCAGTGGGACACCACCCTATCTCCAACTCCTTAACGGTGTTAACTAGGCATCCCCTGGTTGGTTCTCCCTGTGGCTCTTCCCACTTTTTCAATAGATTGACATGAAAGATCTGTGACCGGTTGGAACTATCTGTGAGCTGGACCTTATAGGTCACGGGGGTTATTACCCCTATCACTTTATAAGGTCCCTGCCACTTTGCCAGCAACTTGTTGTCTGAGCTGGGGAGAAGCACTAACACCTTATCACCTATGGTAAAGGTCCTTAATTGGGTATTCCTGTCGTAATATCTTTTCTGCTTTTCTTGAGCCTTCTCCATATGTTCCCTTACATTTTCCCACACATTTTGGATGTTGGTTTTTAACTCCTGGGTATATTCTAGGAGGGATTTTTCTCCGTCCTCCTCCTCCCATAACTCGGCAGCCATATCTAACAAGGTCCTGGGCTGTCGTCCGAACAATAATTCAAATGGACTATGGCCCGTGGATGCTTGTTCGTGGGTCCTGATAGCGTATAACACTAAGGGGAGTTTTCTATCCCAGTCCTTACCTGTCTCTGAAATGGATTTCTTTAGTAGAGTTTTCAGAGTGCGGTTATACCTTTCTACCAAACCATCCGTTTGAGGATGATAAACCGCTGTCCGTAACTGTTTGATCCCTAGAAGTTGACATATTTGTGACATCAAGTTGGACATGAACTGGGTACCTTGGTCTGTTAAAATTTCTCTGGGAAAGCCTATTCAGGAGAAGAACCCTATCATTGCATGAGCTACGTTCCTGGAGTTAATACTGCTGAGTGGGATGGCTTCTGGGTATCTGGTGGCATAATCCACCAATACCAGTATATAACGGTATCCTCTAGAAGAAGGTAGGAGAGGACCTACAATGTCCATTCCTATTCTTGAAAAAGGGATGTCTATAATGGGCAACGGTTGTAAGGGAGCTCTTCTTTTGGGACCAGGATCAATCATTTGGCATTTGGGACATTGCTGACAAAACCTCCTAATCTGTGAAAAGACCCCCGGCCAGTAGAACTTCCTCAACAGATATTCTTCCGTTTTCTCCCTGCCATAGTGACCCCCCCCCCGGCTGGCTATGGGCTAGGTGTAGGACTTGTGGTCTATAAGGTTCGGGGACTAATAGCTGCTTCTTTTCTTCTCGGTTATTACCAGTGACACGGTACAACAGATTTCTGATTATGGTAAAAGAAGGGCTTTTGTCTTGGGGGTTCCGGGGTCGGGCACTTTTCCAGGCATGGATCAAACTCGGATCTTCGCTTTGACAACTACGGAATGGGGGAAGGTCAGTAAGAGTAAGGACCTTTGTAATTACCCTATTTGGACTCATGTTTCCTTGGGCAAAGACTCTTCGGGTTTCTCTCTTTTCTTTTCGGGAGGGTCGGTATCTAACCACCGGTGGTGTTATAGGCGTACTAGAAAAAGGAGCTCTTTTCCACCATGTGCTCATGCTTTCAGAGTCTTTTGTACTGTCAAGAAGTTCCGAAAAGTCAGGGAAGTCGGTTCCTATGATAGCTTCTTCGACTAGTCGTTCCACCACCCCCATCCTTATGGGGACTTCTTTTCCATCCCAGGACAAGGTTGTCCAGATTAGGGGGTATTCTCTTGTATCTCCATGAATACAACATATGGATACTGTAAGCCCTGAAGCAAAAAGGGGGTTTTCCAATAAATCAGCACGAATTACAGATTGGCTGCAACCTGAGTCGATGAGCGCCACTGTGGTTCTTCCATTGATAACAAGTCTCTTCTTGTATCGGGTTTCCTTTCCCCCTGTATAGAAGACTCTCCCCCTGGTGACTCCTATTTCCATCGGCTCTGACTTTTCGGATTTCAGTGGGCAAACCCGGGCGATATGTCCCCACTCTCCACAGCTAAAACACTGTGGTTGTTGCATATAGGGTCTTTCTGGACCTCGTAATTTTCCCGGATCCTCGGTTGGTTTTCGCCCTAGGGATGGGGAGGGTCCGAGGTTCTGTCGGATGGGGTTAAGTGTTGGCCGTACGGGAGGGATTTTGAACTCGAGGGAGCGGTGAAAGGCACAGGCTAATTCAATAGTGGTGTTAGTATCTGGACTTGGGTGTTGCTTGATCCAATTACGGGTATTGGTAGGTAGGGCATCTAGATATTGTTCTAGGAGAACAACCTCAATGATATCCTCCCTATTGGTCCCAATGGGACCTAGCCATTTGAGTCCTAAGTCCTTAATTCGAAAATATAGGGCCCGGGGATTCTCGGAGGGTCCCCATTTGGCTTTCCTAAACCGGACCCTATAATGTTCTGTATCAAACCCCACCCGCTCCAGGATACTCTTCTTAATATCCTGATAGGGTGTCGTTCTGCCTGGGTTTACCGCTTGATAAGCCGCTTGGAGAGTTCCTGTCAATAACGGGGCGATGTATTGGCCCCACCTATCCTGGGGCCAGGTGGCGGAAGTAGCAACCCGCTCGAAATTCGTGAAAAAGGCATCCGGGTCTTCGCCTTCCTGATATCGCTGCAGGACCGAACTGGGTACGTTCGGATGTACCCGGGTGGCGGCAATAGTGTCCGTGAGGTTTTTGATTGCAGTCTCATGGACCAACTGATTGTTGGCCATGATAGTGGCCTGACTTTTCAGAGCGCTTTGTAGGGCCTCCCTTTCCACTTTAGCCTCCTTCTGTTGCTCTTCCCACACTACTTGCAGATGCCTCTGCCCTGCGGCTAGCTGCTGCATCATCTCTGATAGGGTGGGTGTGCCCTCCATCGTCTTTGGTTACCTGTAGTTATTCCAATATCCCACTTCTGACACCACTGTAATGGGTTCTTTATCCCTGAAGCAAATAAAAGGGATATTGGAATAATATAACAGGCGCAGAAGGTGGGGTTTAGTTAATTTATTCGTGTTTTGGTTTTAAGGATGGCTTTTTATCCCCTGGTTTTTTTGTTCACAAGGATAACGCACTTGCAATCCAGAAATAATTAACAAAAGTTCCCTTTTCTTCTCTTTCAGGGTTTTGGTGGTAGTCCATAAGTAACCCGGTCCAGCTTTGGGAAGGTCTCCGGTCCTCCTCTACGTCAGTGGGCCAGGCTCTCCAAAGAAATAGAAAGAAGGATAACAAAATAGGTAAGTGGGATATATACATATATAAGGTAAGTATATAGGGTTAGTAGGGCGGTGGGGGAATAGGTGTAAGTGAAGGGAAGTGAGGGTTTAACTGTCCTTTAGTTTGTGGTTCCCCCTATAGGTGTTCTCAGACCTTCTCCTCTTTGTAGAAATCCTCTGGCGGTTGGTTCCCTTGTGAGGTTAGGTTTACTTTAGGGGTTTTTGTTACATGGTCTCCCCTTCCCTGCAGGACCTCCCTTCCTTTCCCTTGTCTCCCCTTTTTCCTAACAACCACCCTCTCGCAAACCCCCAGCTGTGGTACGAACGTACCTGAGGTGGCCACGCCCCTCCGGGGACGTGGCCGGCACTTTGGCAGCCTCCCGGCTTCTCTCCGACGGGGGTGGGAGAGCCCCGGGGCTCTCCTCTCTCTCTCGGAGTCTCGGCTCCTTCGACGGGTTCCTTTCTCTCTGTCCTCGGCGTCCCAGTCTCCTTCTCCTCCGGCTGCGTACGTCGAGAGTCCACTTCCGTCTCCTCCTCCTTTTCATCTTCTTCTGGTCCGTCTTTTCTTTCAGTTGTCGGCCAGACGCCGAAGGCGTCTGACGTCACAGGCTCGCGTCCGTCCCGAGTGTGTAGGGCCCCCGTAATGGCGTTCGGCACAATGTCCTGGAAACCGGCGTCCGGAGACGTCCGGTTACAGTGTCCATGGTGGTTTAGGAAGAAGCAGGGTAAGGATTTGGAAAATGTCTCTATAGAAGAGGTCAGAAAAAGAGTGAAAAGTAAACAGGAGAAGTATAAGCAAGTTTATGACAGTAAATGGAAGGTGAAAGAACATGGATTTGTTGTGGGAGATTGGGTTAGGATACGTAAGCCTGGATTTGCGGAAAAGGGTGCATCAAGGTGTGGTAGAGCTGTTAAAGTGATCAAAGTGTTTAAAAAAAGTGTGGTTACACAGGATGGGAAAGTGTGGAATGTGAGAAGATTGGTGAAGTGCCGAAGTAATGGAGAGTATCAAGATGATTGTGTTTGTGCTGATCAGTTGGTAAAGATTGGAAATGAGAGGTGTGTTGAAAGTATGGATAATGGTGAGAATCATAGATATACGGTCACAGATCCTGAATCTGGTGAAGAGGCTGGCAATGGTGTTAATGGCAATATGAACAATAATTCTGTTGCATCAAGAGAGAAGTCCAATTTTAGAATGAGATGTCGACCTGTCAAGTTTAAAGACTTTGTTTAGGTTGTTGTTGAAAATTTGCGAATGTGGGACTGTTCCTTTATGTTCATTTTACAGTTTGACAACACTGTTATGATATATATATATATATTTGTTTCTCTTGGGTGTTTTATATTTTTCTATATTTTGTTCTTTGTTTAAAGAGGGAAAATGTGTTATATTTTGAAATGTAGAAGGTGCCAAGTAGAATGTCAAAGGGAGTGGAAGGTGGGAATTTGGAATGTTTGGGGGGTTCGAGGAATTGTCATACGAGAGAAGGATACGGTCAGAGGAGGTTGATTTGTACTGTGCTGTTGGGCAATAAACGTTCATCTATTTTAATTGCCCTTTTTGTGAATTATTTCAAAATCCTTGTAATGTACACAACGAGACATGAAGATTGCCGTGTGTGTGTCACTAAAACATTGCTGTTTCAATGCAAGTGGGATGAGGCGTGCGAGTCGCTATAGATGTGCAGCATGCAGTTCATGTGTCACAGTGGAGTTGGAGGCGATGCGTTCAGGAGGCAGTGTGCGTGAGGGCCTTGCACGCGGAAGTGACTGGTGCCAGAGTGCTGCAGACGTTAACGGTTGTCCGGTGAGAAAAAGAGATGTTAAGTATAAAATAAAGTTAAAGTACTCAGAATGTTTTTCAGTGGAACCACAAAAAATGGCAAGGATCAAGGTAGTTAGTAGTTGTTCATATTCCGATGACCAGTTCAGACGTTAGTACAATGCTAAGGAATCCATGGTAAATGGGAGAAGTAACACGTAGGTCCATGTTTTGGGGTCAGCTTGTCACCATAAACTGTAAAGATGGTCTGTACATCACAGTATTCAGTTGTATTTATTGAAGAAGTTTCTAACCCCATCAGGGAAGCATATAGCAGACAGCACACTGCAGTGCTGCCTTCCCTCAAACTTTCCTCCCACATTCTATATCCCATCAATAAATATACATTTCAGAGTGACATCACAATTCATATCAATACAACAGCGCTGATGTGTTCCTACAGGGAGCCGAGTGTCATGGCCCCTCCCCCACCTCATGTGCTGTCCACATTTTTCTGCGACTCTCACTTGCACACCTTACTGCCTCCTAAGGAATCATTCATTTTCTTTCTGTCAGTGAAATTCAGCTGGCCACGCCCTTGTGCTCTTGAGCGGCACCACACAAGCTGGTAAGCTACACCTCCTGTTTTAGGACTTTGATTTTATGTGCACTGCGGTGTCCTGTCTTTCTTGCTAATTTCACCTCTATTCCTTCACCTGCACTGAGAAGGAGAGCAAACCGTAATTGCAGCAGCCATCCCTCCAGATGCCTGTCTATGGGGCCTTGCCATTCCCACCCATGTCATCTTTAAGACCCCCGGTTTTATAAAATCTTCTCTTCCTGTAGCATGCAAAGTGTGCAGCACCTGCCTGACCTCCCCATTACCCTGCATCTTTAACTATTCTTCACTACTTCTTTCCCTTTACAGAGTTTCCCCCATTGAAAAAGGGTATTTAACCTATAACAAGAAAATTGTCATACCAAAAAACACACATTACTTGCTAGGAAACTTACCCTGCCTGTCATTGTGGTGATAGAGTCAACATGAGGCTGAACTCTTAACCTTACTGACCCTAAATGCCCTGTCATGAAACCCCATCCACTCTGTTTCTTAGTCTTTCCCCTACCTTATACCTTTGTGTTCCGTTCCATGGCACAAAGACATTTGAGGGTGGTCAGCTTTGCCTTTGCTCCCTCCAGGTCCCCTTATTTTGGAGCTCTCTCTTTGATGGTCATGTTTCAACCATCTGTGCCCTACTTAAATGAGGTAGCAGCATGGACACATTTGCTGTAAGTAGAGAATTTTGCACAAATTGTTGGTATTTTGCACAAACAATTGTTGGTTTTTCATATATTGCCTTTGTGTTTTTAGAAAAAGGTTGCCATCTGTTTTTAAATTGTTATTTTCCACTTTCTAGTCCTTTTTTGGAGAGAGTTAAGCAACCATTTCTCCTTTTTACTCAGGGCCCAATAAGAGATGTCATTTTGGGGCCTAAGGCAGAAGCACTGTGCACAGTTTTGGTGTGGAATATCACTTCTTTGGTTTCAACTGCTTCAAATAAATCTCAGTCACAATCTGAGGTTGCAGTCTGAAGCCATTATCACTTTATTCATCACTATCATACAGGAAAGTTAAAAAATGTTTTAAACAATAACAGATAAATGTTCACATGCTTGGGGATTACTGTCATAGTCAGTATGATTTAAAAGAAAAGATGCCTAAGTGTGGCTAAAGTTGGATAATCTCATGTAAAAAATGATGAAAGAATTCCTCCATATTATCCAGTCCGGTCCAGCAGATCCACTTTTTAAAATTCTTTTTATTGGTTTTCATAAGGCAGAAATATTGGCATATGAGAAAATGAGGTGGTAGGGGATTGAGTGGGTTGCCATTATGGCCAGTTAGATTGCTGTCTGAAGCTGCCGACAGGTGAGATCGAAGGTGAGAAGCCCAAGTTGGTGCTGTGTTGTGGGAAGGAAGATAAGGCCATTTGTGAAGGCACTCCAGATGCATGTTGTTCACTGTATCTGTAGAAGCATGGAGGGCATCCCCACTTCCACCCCTGTTAGTTGTATGCGGCAGTCCCATAGTGTGCAAGGTGCTTGACCTTCTTGACCTCAGTCAAAGTGATGCAGGATATGCAACTGTTGTTGCATGTAGCAACAACATTCTATCCTCGCCACATGGTCCAAGCTGGGCTGCCATACATGTATGAATTTTCAGTCTGAGTATGTTTAAGTGTATGTAATCTTTTCCATGCAAGCTCTTGTAACATTTGTGTTAAACAAGAGCGCTACAGATGAAGCCTCTTTGTATTTCCAAAAGAGTGCTATAAGTTGTTTGGTCCTCTCTCCCCAATCATGTCTAGCATAAGTGTTTTACCTACTCCAAGTATTCCTTACATGGTGAAAGGCCGGATTGCTAGGAGGGTTGTGAGCAGTTGCGGTGAGATGTCATACTCTAAAGTGTCTTTAATATGACCAAGGATCTTCTTGCAGTATGTGTGTATAAGTGTGCATTTCCACCAGATGAGCAAGAAACGTCCCTCTCCCTGCCCACATTGCCAACATTCCGTCAAGACCTTGGGAAACATTTTATGCAGGCAGACTGCGGTAAGGTACAGGTTGAGAATGATCTTATAAGCTGATTCTCTCCAGGAGATACTCCGTAAGGATCTTGATATATTGTGCCAGAGTCAATCCTAGTCCTTGGTCGCTGTGGGTTCCTGGAGATCCCTTTGCCAGTGGTCTTGGTAGGGTTGTGGGGTAGGGGAATTTAAGACCTGTAATGGCTGGTAGGTTTTGGAGATTAAGCTCTTCATTCCTAAGTAGTTATGTATCATGAAAAGCGCTAGTTTGTAAACTACTGCTTGGGTGTTGGTGGGGTGTAGGACTTAGGGGGTCATTCCAACCTCGGCGGTAAAAGGCGCTTACCGCCAGACAGAAGGCCGCCATAACACCGCCGCGGTCGCGGTAAACCGCCGAGGTCATTCTGACCCACAAGAGGCAAACCGCCAAAATCCCGACATCCACAAAAGTCTGCCACACCAAAGGCCAGCGATAAACTGGCGATGACCAAACCTCCACCGCCACGCCAACACAAATACACCCACACTATCACGACACACGAATCCCCGCGGCGGTCTTTCAACCGCGGTATGCCATTGGCGGTACACACCGCTGCGCTCAAAATACACACACTCTTACAAAACACAGCCACATTGGACGATTCCAAATACACACACCTGATACACATACACACACCACTCCCACATACCCAATACAATATAAAACACACACCCACATCACCCACAAACCCTTACGACCACAATTTGCGACAGAAGGCCAGAGAGAGACACCACCATCTACAAACTAGCAGCCACAGGCACACAACACCATCACCCACACAACATCCACGCACAAAACACCACACACCACTACATATCACCACACTTATCACCACACACTCCACCCCACACATCACCCACACCACCCCATGGCACCTCAAAGACACCCCAGGTTCTCAGATGATGAACTCAGGGTCATGGTGGAGGAAATTGTACGAGTAGAGCCACAGCTGTTCGGGACACAGGTGCAGCACACCACCATTGCCAGGAAGATGGAGTTATGGAGCAGAATAGTCGACAGGGTCAACGCAGTGGGACAGCACCCAAGAAATAGGGATGACATCAGGAAGAGGTGGAACGACCTACGGGGGAAGGTGCGTTCCATGGTATCCAGGCACAACATCGCGGTGCAGAAGACTGGCGGCGGACCCCCACCTACTCCCCCATAATTTACAGCATGGGAGGAGCAAGTCTTCAACATCCTGCATCCTGAGGGCCTCGCAGGAGTATCTGGAGGAATGGACTCTGGTAAGTCAAATCTTCACTACTTCATCCCCCCACCCCACCAGCATGCCAACTCATACCCCCACCCTCATCACACCTACTCCTTGCAAATGTCTCACCATCACAACCCACCCATCCCAAAACCTGGCCCTGCATCCGACCACAAAGCATGGACACCCATCACCAAAGCATGCCCACTGCACATACCCATCCCCCCCAAAACCACCGTCACAACAGCCCCCACAAAGGAATGCCAGCCCTGGGGTACACGAGCACCCACCCATTGCACACTATGACACACACAGATGCAATAATCATACTTTTGTACCCCTGCAGGACCCGAACACCAGGTCACCGCGCAGGAGGGTCCACAAATGTCCACTCCACCCCCAGAAGAGGCCCCCAGTGAGGACAGCAGCTCTGTCTCCCTGGATCTAGATGACCAGCCCGGTCCATCGGGGACCTCGGGACAGTCGGTTCCCCTCAGGCAGTCACAGGCCACAGCAGACCTTCCCCCCTCTGGGAACACCAGCACAGCACCCACCCAGCGGGCCCATACCTCTGTCCCCAGGACACGTCAATCAGCTGTGTGTCCACCACTACAGGGAACCCAGGATAACCCAAAACCCCAACAACAACAGGGACCTGGGGGCAGTGGTAGTGGGCACACGGTCCAGGGGACAGAGGCCCAGGGAAACAGGGGAACTGGGAGGGCTGCTGTGCGACAGGGGGGGGACAGGCCCAGGGAACCCACTCTCCACGAGGCCCTCTCCTCCATCATGGGAGCATACCACCACTCCCAGGAGACGATGGCGACGGTCCTGGCCAGGTTTCAGGAGATCCAGCTTCTGCAGGAGCAACAGTATATGGGGTTCAGGGAGGAAATCAGAAACATCAGTTCCCCAATGGGTACCATCGTAGTGGCCCTGAATCAGGTAGTCACCACATTGCGGGACACTGTGGCACCACAAAGGGCCCCTGACACTAGCATGGACCAAGAACTGCCTATCACCTCCGCCGGCGCTAGTGGACAGGAGGCCCGGACACAAGACCAACAGGCCACTAGAACCCCACCCCCTGCAGAAGGAGAACCACCCCGCATGTGGGCCCTGAGATCCAGGAAGAAGACAGAGTAAGATGTCAAGACCCCCGCCAGGAAAGGATACCTCCCTGATTGTCATCCCACTGTCCCACATTGTCACCCTGTCCAACTTTAAACTGCCCCTGCTCCACTTCCCACAGGCATTTGGACAATGCACCTGTGATACTGATAGTCTGGACTCTGCCATGGACAATCCTCCATCATCACCCTCACCGATTTGCAACCACCCATCCAATTTAGAGCACTTTATTAAACACCACTTGATGCACAAAACAATCTGGAGTCTGGCTTTGATTTAGAACAAATGTATTAGACATGACCGTGCCAAAATGTTCATACACATTGTGATGCCAACAAACCGCTGTCACACAGCTGTAGTCCATGGGGAAACAAAGCAGATGTCACGCAGTGGGGCCCACATCTCTGAAAACGGAAGGGAAAGTCACAACACAGTTACCATACACTGGGGGAAAAAGTCAGACAGTAGAGAGGTAGAAGTCTTTAAGTAAATGTAATATGCCGGTGTGTACTCTTACCTGTGTGTCATTGAAAATACTGCTGTATTACTGTGTTCCTGTTCTCTATGTCATCCTCTTCGCCTTCCTCCTCTTCACTCTCCACAGGCTCCACAGCTGCTACAACACCACCATCTGGACCATTCTCCTGCAGAAAAGGCACCTGGTGTCGCAAAGCCAGGTTGTGAAGCATACAGCAGGCCACGATGATCTGGCACACCTTCTTTGGTGAGTACATTAGGGATCCACCTGTCATATGGAGGCACCTGAACCTGGCCTTCAGGAGGCCAAAGGTTCGCTCGATCACCCTCCTAGTTCTCCCATGGGCCTCATTGTAGCGTTCCTCTGCCCTGGTCCTGGGATTCCTCACTGGGGTCAATAGCCAGGAAAGGTTGGGGTAACCAGAGTCCCCTAATAGCCACACCCGGTGCCTCTGGAGTAGACCCATCACATACAGGATGCTGCTATTCCGCAGGATGTAGGCGTCATGCACTGACCCAGGGAACTTGGCATTAACATGGGAGATGTACTGGTCTGCCAAACAGACCACCTGGATATTCATGGAATAATAATTCTTCCTGTTCCTGTACACCTGTTCACTCCTGCTGGGGGGGACCAAAGCAACATGTGTCCCATCAATGGCACCAATGATGTTAGGGATATGTCCAAGGGCATAGAAATCACCCTTCACGGTAGGCAAATCCCCCACCTCAGGGAAAACGATGTAGCTCGCATGTGTTTGAGCAGGGCAGACAACACTCTGGACAACACCTTGGAAAACATGGGCTGGCACATCCCTGATGATATGGCCACTGTTGTTTGAAATGACCCACTTGCCAGGAAATGGAGCACTGACATCACCTGCACTAGAGGGGGGATCCCTGTGGGTTGGCGGATGGGTGACATCAGGTCTGGCTCCAGCTGGGCACACAGTTCCTGTATAGTGGCTCGGTCAAGCCTGTATGTCAGCATGACATGTAGTTCCTCCATTGTCGACAGGTCCACCAGCGGTCTGTACACGGGAAGATTCCTCCATCTCCTCGCATGTCCCAGCGGACGGTGCCTAGGAAGGACAACAGCGAGCACAGAGTCAACCAACCCACAGGTACGTTCCCACAGCTTGCACACAACACGATTCACTATGCATTGAATGGCTTGTATGAGTTTTGATGCAAGGCCTAGGTATGTGTGACGCAGTACAAATTAAGGCATGTTGGCCCTTGAAATGGCGGCTGCCTGACCTGTGAAGTGCGACAGTGGGATGTGAGGTCAATGCGCTGGCGTGGCACACCGTGGCGGTAGGCGGTCGAAGACCGCAGCGCAAAGCCGCATTGGTTAACATTGAACCCTATGGGTTTCAGGAGCCAATGACGATGTGCGCCGGCGGTACGCACCGCCGCGGTACGCACCGCCGCGGGCGTGACTGCCATTTTCTATCTGCTTAATCACTCGATACCTGATCTTCCACAGGAGAGGACCTATACTGCAAGTGCTGCTGTGACCTCGGTCTGGAAGGGACAATGGCTGCTGCGACTGGGGAAAGGGCCCCTGCCTTCACTTCTGAAGAATTGGAGAAACTCGTGGATGGGGTCCTCCTCCAGTATGCGCTACTCTACGGTCCTCCAGACCAACAGGTAAATACACTGGGACCATGCTTTGTGGCCAATGCCTGTGTTGAGTGGGGTGAATGAAAGATGGTGGGGAGGGAAGCGATTGAGGCATGCATCAAACAACAGATGTGAGCATGTGCCACATGGCAAGGGTGGGGATGGGGGGCCACTCACATCGAGCATGCAGAAGGTGATGATTTTTTTTTCTCCCCCTGTACATGTCACATAGGTCAGCGCCCATCAGAAAGTCGCTATTTGGCGTGCCATCGCCAAGGACGTCCGGACCCTGGGGGTCCACAACAGACGGGGCACCCACTGCCGCAAGAGGTGGGAGGACATCCGACGCTGGAGCAGGAAGACGGCGGAGGCTGAGCTGGGGATGGCCTCCCAACGTAGGAGGGGTGCCAGTCGAACTTTGACCCCCCTGATGTCCCGGATCCTGGCGGTGGCCTACCCCAATTTGGATGGGCGCGAGAGGACATCACAGCAGACACAAGGGGGTGAGTACACGCACATTCTGCTATCTTTGCGCGCAGTGGAGGTGTCCGGGTGGGGGAGGAGGGCTGTGGGTATCCCTAGGCCAGGGCGATTTCTGTATGCTAGGCCCCTCCGTAAGGCATTGCCCTGTGCCCCCGCCCCCCACCTCTGTAGGGTGCCTAGTACTGCTTTTCATGGCCCTGTGTCATCTATGTGTGCAGTTGTCGTCCATAGGCTTGTAGGCCATGTCCCACGAATTGGGTAGTGTACCCCAAGTGCGCGGCGTAGTGCAGGGGGCTTCTGTGTCTGTCCTCTCAGCCAACGGTGTCGCCCATGCATGCACTCAACATGTCTTTATTTCTCCCCCAACCCTTTTTTTGTGCTCTTCCTGTTCATGTGTGCATTAGCATCATCAGGCGGAGGAGAAGTGGCATCGGAGCACGAGGGAGCTGCATCCCACATGGCCCTGGAGAGCCATGCAACGGACTCTGAGTACACCAGTGGGACGGAGGGTGAAGGGAGCTTCACGGCGGGGACAGGAGCTGACACCAGCGACACAGACTCGTCCTCGGAAGGGAGCTCCCTTGTGGTGGCGGCAACATCCTTCCCCCCCGCAACAACAGGTACAGCCGCCACCCAGCGCACCAGCACCGCCCTCCCAGCAGCCCCTCAGCGTTCGCCCCGTGCCCGCTCACCCAGGAAGGTGGGCATCTCCTTCGCCCCAGGCACCTCAGGCCCTGCCCCAGTCACCCCAGCTGCCCTCAGTGAGGAGGTCATTGACCTCCTGAGGACCATCATTGTTGGGCAGTCTACCCTTTTGAATGCCATCCAGGGTGTAGAGAGGGAGGTGCACCGGAGTAATGCATACCTGGAGGGCATTCATTCTGGTAAGGTTGCCCATCAGCGATCGTTCAATGCTCTGGCCTCAGCACTGAAGGCAGCCATTGTCCCTGTCTCTAGCCTCCCCCCTCCAACTTCCTCCACCCAGACCCAAACCCCTGTTCCTCTGCCTATCCCAGACACACCATCAGACCAGCCTGCACACACCTCAACACCCAAGGGAAGCTCATCCAGACATAAGCACCACACATCACACAAGCATTCACACAAGCAACATCCACATGCAGACATACCAACAGCCACTGCCTCCTCTGTGTCCCCCTCCTCCTCGTCTCCCTCCTCCCTCCCTGTGACGTCTCCACTCACACTTGCATGCACAACATCTTCATCCACTACGTCCATCACCAGCACACCCACCAGAACACTCCGCACACGTGCAGTCACCACCCCCACTACCATTTACACGTCCCCTGTGTCCTCTCCCAGTGTGTCTGTCACCCCCTCTTCCAAACCACACAAGCGCAGGCAGTCACCCACCCAACAGCCATCCACCTCACGACAGCGTCCAGCCCAAGCACCTGCACCCAAAGACACCAGACTTCACTCTCCTACAACCACATCCTCTTCCTCCACTCCCATACCCACTACACCTACCCGTCCCTCTCTTTCAAAATTGCTTTTCCTTTCCAAGCTTGACCTCTTTCCAACAACTCCCCCACCCCGTCCATCTCATAAGACTGCAATCAGCACCTCAGCCACCACAAAACCCGGACCTACAAAGACAATAGTCCAAGGACTTTGGAGTCCCCCACCCTCAAGCCAGCTAGTTCGGCTAGGAGCCAAGACACGGCCACAGTGGGTGGGTTCCCCACTGTGCCATCCTGGGGAGTGCAAAGCCACAGTCTCTCAAGTCTCTACAGTGGGTGGTTTGCCCACTGTACCATCCTGGGGAGAGCAAAGCCACAGTCTCTCAAGTCTCTACAGTGGGTGGTTTGCCCACTGTGCCATTCTGTGGAGTGCAAAGCCACAGTCTCTCAAGTCTCTACGGTGGGTGGTTTGCCCACTGTACCATCCTGGGGAGTGCAAAGCCACAGACTCTCAAGTGGATAACAGTCTCCACTGGTTCTGGAGGGGGACTGGTGCCCAGAGTGCATCACTCTCCCAGTGACGGTCCCAGTTCCGTCACTGCCCCTGCCGCACATGGGCTAGCGATGCTTGTGTTGGCGGTGCTTGCCCTGTTCAGCGGTGCTTGCCATGGCGGTCTTTGTCCTGTTCAGCGGTGCTTGCCCTGTTCAGCGGTGCTTGCCATGGCGGTCTTTGCCCTGTTCAGCGGTGCTTGCCCTGTTCAGCGGTGCTTGCCATGGCTGTCTTTACCCTGTTCAGCGGTGCTTGCCATGGCGGTCTTGGCCCTGTTCAGCGGTGCTTGCCCTGTTCAGTGGTGCTTGCCATGGCGGTCTTTGCCCTGTTCAGCAGTGCTTGCCCTGTTCAGCGGTGCTTGCCATGGCGGTCTTTGCCCTGTTCAGCGGTGCTTGCCATGGCAGTCTTTGCCCTGTTCAGCGATGCTTGACTTTGCTGTCTCTGACCTGTGCAGCGGTGTGTGCCATGGCGGTCCCTCATTGCCCAGTGGGGCTGTGCCTGCTGGGGCCCTCCTGGGTACTGACTCTGGCGGTGGTCTCCTGACCAGTGGCGATTGTGCTGCCCTCCTGGGCACTGACTCTGGCAGGGGTCTCCTGACCAGTGCCGATTGTGCTGCCATCCTGGGCACTGACTCTTGCGGGGGTCTCCTGACCAGTGACGATTGTGCTGCCCTCCTGGGCACTGACACTGGCGGTGGTCTCCTGACCAGTGACGATTGTGCTGCCCTCCTGGGCACTGGTTCTGGTGGTGGTCTCCTGACCAGTGACGATGGAGCTGGCGGTGGCCTCCTTGGCAGCGGGGATGATGGCGGCCTTCTCCGCCGTGCTGCTCTTCCCAGACTTTGGCGCTTTCTTCTGCCCCTTCCCCACCTTGGGAGGAGTCACAGCTGACTCGACACTCCCCCCAGGTCCCTTGTGAGCGGCTTTGCTAGCAGGAGTCTTCACCCTCTCCCGTCGGGCACTGTCCAACTTCTGGTGCTTCACGGGGGGGAGTGGCTGTGCTTTGCCTCCGTGTCACACTGGCTGCTCTGGTGCCCGGTGCACTCCACATACCTCTAACAGGCACCACTGTCACCGGAGATTTTTTGGCTGAGGCGCCTATTAATTGGAGGGGGGGTGGTGGGAAAGAGGTCAATGTTGCTCAGGAAAAGTTTCTGACGAACACTGGGACGGGTAGCTGGAGGGGGTCTGGGAGTGGAGGAAGAGGAGGTGGTTGTAGGAGGTGTAACCTTTGATGATTTGGGTGCAGGTGCATGTTCTGGAGGCTGTCGTGAGGTGGATGGATGTTGGGTGTGTGTGTGCCCGCATTTGTGTACTTTGGGAGGGGGCGTCACAGACACACTGAGAGAAGACACAGGGAAAGTGTAAATGGTAGTGGGGGTGGTGAGTGCAGGTGAGCGGGGTGTGCTGCTGGGTGTTGTGGTACGAGTCCAAGTGGCTGTAGTAGTAGTGCATGCAGGTGAGAGTGTAGACGACACTGGGAGGGAGGAGGGAGACGACGACGAGGGGGACACAGTGGAGGCAGTGGATGTTGGTGTGTCTGTATGTGGGTGATGCTTGTGTGAGTGCCTGTGGGATGTGTGGTGCCTATGTTTGCCTGAGCTTCCCTTGTGTGTTGACGTGTGTGCAGGCTGGTCTGATGGTGTGCTTGGGGTAGGCTGAGGTACAGGGGATTGGGTCTGGGTGCAGGAAGTTGGAGGGGGGAGGCTAGACACAGGGACAATGGCTGCCATCAGTGCTGAGGCCAGAGATTGCAGGGTTCGATGATGGGCAGCCTGACCAGAATGAATGCCCTCCAGGAATGCATTAGTGTGTTACAACTCCCTTTCTACACCTTGAATGGCATTCGCAATGGTAGACTGCCCAACAGTGAGGGACCTAAGGAGGTCAATGGCCTCCTCACTGAGGGCAGCAGGGGTGACTGGGGCAGGGGCTGAGGTGCCTGGGGCGAAGGTGATGCCCACACTCCTGCGTGAGCGGGCACGGGGCGAAGGCTGAGGGGCTGCTGGGAGGGCGGTGCTGGTAGAGGGTGTGGCTGTAGAATTGGTGGGCACAGATGGTGCCGCCACCACAAGGGAGCTCCCATCGGAGGACAAGTCCGTGTCGCTGGTTGCTGATCCGGTGACCGCTGTGAAGCTCCCCTCGCCCTCCGTCCCACTGGTGTATTCTGAGTCCGTGGTGTGGCCCTCCATGGCCATGTGGGATGCAGCCCCCTCTTGCTCAGGTGCCACTGTACCTCCGCCTGATGATGCTGATGCATAAAAGAACAGGGAGACCACAAAAAGGGGTGGGGAAACAGAAGAAAGACAGGTTGAGTGCATGGCTTACCGCTACCGTTGGCGGACAATACAGACACAACAGCACCCTGCACTATGCCGGGCTTTTAGGATCTACAGATGCAGTTCCTGGGATAAGGCCTACATGGCTATGGTGGACATCTGCACACATAGATGACACAGGAGCCTGTATTCTTGTACTTGCCACTCTACAGAGGTGGGGTGGGGTGGCACATGGCCTGCATTACGGAAGGGTCTAGCCTTCGGAACTCGCCCTGGCCTAGGGAAACCCACAGCCCTCCTCCCCCACCCAGACCCCTCCACTGTGCGCAAAGTCAGCAGAATGCGAGTGTACTCACCCCCTTGTGTCTGCTGTGATGCCCTCATGCGCCCATCCAACTCAGGGTAGGCCACTGCCAGGATCCGGAACATCAGAGGGGTCATGGTGCGACGGCACCCCCCCCCCCACGTTGGGAGGCCATCCCCAGCTGAACCTCCGTTGTCTTCTTGTTCCAGCGGCGAATGTCCTTCCATCTTTTACGGCAGTGGGTGCTCCTTCTCTGGTGGACCCCCAGGGTCCGGACGTCCTTGGCGATGGCATGCCAAATATCCTTCTTCTGGTGGGCGCTGACCTACATGACATGTACAGGGGGAGAAGAGAAGTCATTGGCAACTGCACCATCGAAGTGAGTGGCCCCCATCCCTACCCTTGCCATGTGGCACATGCATTCACACTCCTTCATGCTCGCAGAACTCTGCCCCCTTCCTTCTTACATCCAGCCCTCTCCACCCAGGCATAGCCCATACAACTTGCACCCTATGTACTCCCCTGTTGGTCTGGAGGCCCGTAGAGTAGCATGTACTGGGGGAGGACCCCGTCCACCAGCTTCTCCAACTCCTGTGTAGTGAAGGCAGGGGCCCTTTCCCCAGATGCACGTGCCATTGTCTCTTCCAGACCGAGGTCACAGCAGCACTTGCAGTGTAGGTCCTCTCCTGTCGAAGATCAGGTATCAAGTGATTAAACACTTAGAAAATGGCAGTCAGGTCCGCGGCGGTGCGTATCATCACCGCCGGCGCACTTTGTCATTGGCTCCTGGGACCCATGAGGTCCAATGTTAACCAATGCAGCATTGCGCCGCGGTCTTCGACCGCCTACCGCGACGGTGTACAACGCCAGCGCAGTTACCTCACATCCAATTGTCCCAGTTTAAAGGTCAGGCAGCCACCATTTCAGGGGCCCACATAGCTTCATTTTCAACTGCGTCACACATACCTAGGCCTGGACTCAACACTCTTACACACAACTTTTTGGATTATGTTTCATGTTCAGTGTAGCTGTGGGTACATACCTCTGAGTTGCTTAACTCTGTGGTCGCTTTTGTCCGTCCTAGGCACCGTCAGCTGGGACATGTGAGGAGATGGCGGAATCCTCCGGTGTACCGAACCGCTGGTGGACCTGTTGACAATGGAGGAGCGACATTTAATCATCACCTACAGGTTTGACCGTGCCACAATCCAGGAACTGTGTACCCAGTTGGAGCCAGACCTGATGTCAGCAATCCGCCATCCAACAGGAATCCCCCCTCAAGTGCAGGTGCTATCAATGCTCCATTTCCTAGCAAGTGGGTCATTTCAGACAACAGTGGATCATGGCATCAGGGATGTCCCAACCTATGTTTTCCAACGTGTTGTCCAGAGTGTTGTCTGCCCTGCTGAAACACATGAGGAGCTACATCGTTTTCCCTCAGGTGGAGGATTTGGCTACAGTTAAAGGTGACTTCTATGCCCTGGGACATATCCCTAACATCATAGGTGCCATTGATGGGACCCATGTAGCTCTGGTCCCCCCCCCACAGGAGTGAACAGGTGTACAGGAACCGGAAGAGTTATCATTCCATGAATGTACAGATGGTATGTTTGGCCGACAAGTACATCTCGCAGGTAAATGCTATGTTCCCTGGCTCAGAGCATGACGCCTACATCCTGCGGAATAGCAGCATCCCTTATGTGATGGGTCAACTCCAGAGGCACCGGGTGTGGCTATTAGGGGACTCTGGTTACCCCAACCTGTCATGGCTATTGACCCCAGTGAGGAATCCCTGGACCAGGGCAGAGAAACGCTACAATGAGGCCCATGGGCGGACTAGGGGGGTGATCGAATGGACCTTCGGCCTCCTGAAGGCCATGTTCAGGTGCCTCCATATGACAGGTGGTTCCCTATTCTACTCACCAAGGAAGGTGTGCCAGATCATCATCGCCTGCTCCATGCTTCACAATCTTGCTTTGCGATGCCAGGTGCCTTTTCTGCAGGAGGATGGTCCAGATGACTATGTTGTGGCAGCTGTGGAGCCTGTGGACAGTGATGAGGAGGAAGCAGAGGAAGAAGACATTGACAACAGGGACTCTGTCATACAGCAATATTTCCATTGACACACAGGTAAGAACACTTTCTTTACTAATACATTTACTTTCACACTTCTACCTCTATCCTGTCTGTCAGTTTCATGCAGTATTTGGTAACTGAGTTGTACATTTCCATTACGGTTTCACAGGTGTGGTTACCAACGTGTGTCATCTGCTTGCATCCTTCATGGACTTGTGATGTGTGACATAGGTATGTTGACATTACTATTGAGAACGGATTTTGTCATTGTCATAGCTAATACACAAAATCACAGACTGACTCCAGATTGTTTTGTGGTTCAAGGGTGTTTATTGAAGTGCTAATTATTGGATGGGGTGGTAAAATGGTGATGGGTGATGGTGGAGGAATGCCCATGGCAGGGTCCAGTCTATTAGTCTCACAGGTCCACTGCCCATATGGGCATAGGAGGTGGAGCTGGGGCAGTTCCAATATGGACAGGGTTACAAAGTGGGACAGTGGGATGACAATCAGGGTGGTCTCATTTTTTGGCGAGGGTCTTGCCATCGTGCTCTGTCCTGTTCCTGGATCTCAGGGACTGCTTGCGGGTGGTTCTCCATCTGCAGGAGGTGGGGTGCTGGTGTGGTGGTCCTGTGGCGGGACGTCCTGTCCACTAGCGCCGGCAGAGGTGGTGGGCAGTTCATTTTCCATGCTAGTGTCAGGGGCCCCTTGGAGTGCCATGTGTCCCTTATGGTGTTCTCTATGTTCTCTATGTCCTTCTGCACCCCTATGATGGTGCCCAGGGCGGAGGTGATGGTTCTGAGTTCCTCCCTGAACCCCAAATACTGTTCCTCCTGCATGCGCTGGGTCTCCTGAAACTTGACCTGGACCATCGCTATCGTCTCCTGGGAGTGGTGGTATGCTCCCATGATGGAGGAGAGGGCCTCGTGAAGAGTGGGTTCCCTTGGTCTGTCCTCCCCCTGTCGCACAGCAGCCCTCCCGGTTCCCCTGTGTTCCTGGGCCTCCGTCCCCTGGACTGTGTGCCCACTACCACTGCCTGCAGGTCCGTGTTGTTGTTGGGGTGGCGCGTTATCCTGGGTTCCCTGTAGTGGTGGACACACAGCTGATTGACGTGTCCTGGGGACGGAGGTATGGGCCCGCTGGGTGGGTGTGTACTGGTGTTTCCAGAGGGGGGAAGGTCTGCTGTGAAGGTCAGTGTTGGGCTGTGCTTGTGCGAGGGGAACCGACTGTCCCGAGGCCCACAATGGTCCGAGCTGGTCATCTGGATCCAGTTGGCCAGAGTGCTGTCATCACTGTGGGCCTCTTCTTTGGGTGGGGCTGAGATGTCTGGACCTTCCTGTCTGGTGACGTTAGGTAGTGGTCCTGCAGAGGTATAAAAGCATGATTATTGCATCTGTGTCTGTCATGGTGTGCAATGGGTGGGTGGCCATGTACCCCAGTGCTTGCATTCCTGTGTGGGACCTTGTGTGATGATGGTTTAGGGGGTTGTATGGGTATGTGCAGTGGGCATGCTTTAGTGATGGGTGCCCATGCTTTGTTATTGCATGCAGGGCTTGGTGTTGGGATGGGTGGTTTGTGATGTTGGGAAATATGTGAGGAGTTGGTGTGATAGGGGAGAGGGTGAGGGTGGGGGTGTGTGATAGCATGCAGGTAGGGTGGGGGACATGATAGTTAATATTTGACTTACCAGTGACCATTCCTCCACCAACTCCTCCAAGGCCCTCAGGATGCATAATGGTCAAGACTTGCTCCTCCCATGTTGTTAGTTGTGGGGGAGGTGGTGGGGGTTCGCCGCCAGTCCGCTGAACCGCAATGTTGTGCCTGGAGACCATGGAACGCACCTTCCCCCGTAGGTCGTTCCACCTCTTCCTGATGTCCTCACGATTTCTTGGGTGCTGTCCCACTGCGTTGACCCTGTCCACGATGCTTCGCCATAGCTCCATCTTCCTAGCTATAGAGGTGTGCTGCACCTGTGATCCAAATAGCTGTGGCTCTACCCTTACGATTTCCTCCACCATGACCCTGAGCTCCTCCTCCGAAAACCTGGAGTGTCTTTGGCGTGCCATTGGGTGGTGTAGGTGATGTGTGGGGTGGTGTATGTGGTGATGAGTGTGGTGATGTGTAGTGGTGTGGGTTTTTTTGTGTGTGGATGTTGTGTGGGTGATGGTGTTGTGTGCCTCTGTGTGGTGGGGTTGTCTATGGCTGTGCTCTCTCTGTCACCTTCGTCTCTATTTTTTGGTCGTAGGGGTTTGTGGGTGATATGGGTGTGTGTTTTAGATTGTGTTGGGTGTGTGGGAGTGGTGTTTGTATGTGTATCAGGTGTGTGTATTTTGAATTGTCCAATGTGGCAGTGTTTTGGAGATGTGTGTGTGTTTTGAGCGCGGCGGTGTGTACAGCCAATGGAATACCGCGGTTGAAAGATCGCCACGTGGATTCGTGGGTCATAATAGCATGGGCGTGTTTCTGTTGGCGTGATGGTGGTGGTTTTGCTTTCGCCAGTTTATCACTGACCTTTGGTGTGGCGGTGTTGTGTGGGTGTCTGAATTTCGCCGGATTCCGAGATGTGTGTCATAACAGCTGTGGCGGAATTCCGCAGCGGTGTATTGGTGGTCTTCTGCACGGCGGTAAGCAGCTTTTACCGCCAATGTTGTAATGACCCCCTATATTCTCTTCTCCTAAATGGAATACCTACAATGAAGCCGGTCTGTAGTATGGTAATTAGTAAGGTTTCTACCACCAACATGAACAGGAGATGGAAGAGTGGACACCTCCATCTTGACCCCCTTGATGATTCTGATCAGGGGCATGTTTTGCCTGTTAACCCTGAAAATGCTGTTAGGGAGGCATATGTCACCATAATTTTGTCTTTCATTCTTCGGCATCCCTATATTTTTTGTGAGACCCACTTCCAGAAAGGCTTAACTAACCCAATCAAATGCTTTTTCAGAATCTAAAGAAACCAGAAAGGCCAGTATGTTATGTTTGCAGACTTCTTCCATGAGATGAGCAAGCTGCTGTATATTGCCTGCCTCTTGTCTATCATGAATACAACCCACTTGATCAGGGTCTATTAAACCTGGAAGTAAGTGGTTGAGATGCAAAGCCAAGATTTGAGTATGGAGTATTGCATCCGTATTCAAAATAACAGTGGGGCAGTAGGGCGTACAGATCGCCTGGTCCTTCCAGAGTTTAGGCATGAAAATTATTTCTTCCTCACACATTGTGGGTGTTAAGCTAGTGTTATGTATGAAAGAGTTAAACAAATGTACTTGGTGCACCCGTAGATCTGAAAGGATTATCTTGTGGCATGTTGATGGTATGCCATCTGGTCCTGGGGACTTTCAATTCAGGAATAGTTTGAGCGCCTGACCCACCTCCACCTGACCCACCTCTGTTTTGAGATCCATATGCAGGAGTCTGGTATCTGGCCAGATATTTGCAAGGAAGTGTTCCATGTAACCTTCTGTGACCGGGGCAATTGAGGACAACACTTTTTGTGTGGGGAGTTGTCTTGTTTTTGAGCACCTCCCCAGTGCAGCAACTGATTTCTCTTTATAGTGTTTTCCCTTGGCCATTGTGCGGGTTTGTGAAGTCCAATGTGGGCCCTTTTTGGCACAGGAGATAGATGTGGTCCACTCTGCTGCCCTCTAGTCCAATCAAGGCAGACTCACTTTTAAACTGCTTTATTTTGCTGGTTCATCAGCACCAGGGGCAGGGGAATTTGTTTGGGGAGAATGGGCAGCATCTGATCAGCTGCATTATCTGTGTTTTTACTGTTGTTTAGTAGGGGAGGAAGACCTTGATCAGACTCTCTGCTTGTGTTTCCCGGTTGTGTTTCCCATCTTCTGTTGGTACCCTTTCACTTCCCCTCCTCGATGCCTCAGGATGTGCTATATTTCAGGAGCAGTGTTTGGGCGCTAGGCTCTATAAACTCTGAGGTCTGAGCCCTAGGTGGTGTGTCTCATCTTTTTTCAGTCCTCCTCGTAGGACCCGGTGTCTCCTTTCAGTCCCACCAGGCTGTTCCCAGGGCCCTTTGCATTCACTGTCCCCAGTGGGTGTGCTGTAATCGGTATGTTCTTTGCACCTGTGGTCCACAACTGTGCAAGCAGGCCCCCAGGGTGTCTTTGCCTCTATCTGTTCTCAATGGGAGAGAGAAGTTGCATCCCAAGCCAATCTGCCTCCATGGGTTATGCAGGACCTGGTTTCCTGCTCCTCTGCAGAGGAAAGTCCTTCGAGAATTGGCAGCCCTGATCATGTCTGCTCTGTGCTCACTGGGGCTGATGTGCATCTCTCCACCACAGATGTCCTGTTAGCAACTGCTCCCCCAACATCTGTTCAGAGCCTGTTCAAATGTGCCCTCAGGATGCAGTTTTGCTCCCTGCTTGCATGTAGGCTATAAGCTCAGCTCATGCCTCACGACCTAAAGGTCATAAAGCAGAACTAGGTTCTCCTCTCGTCAAACAGGGAAGGCTTCTGGAGCTCAGCAATATCACTCAAGGGGCCACCAGAGAACATGTACACCTGGGCCTACAAAGGCTGATGTGTTCTCCTCCTCCACTTGGGACTGCCGATCAGCAGCAGCGTCAATGCCCACATGACCCTCCACTAGCAGTCAGGGCCAATCACTGTGTATTGGGATCTCCATTGGGCCCCAGTGCCCCCCTCCAAGATGGTAGTTGCTGGCATGAATCTCAAGATAAGAGGGCTTTCAGAGCTTTTAAGGGCTGGAAAGGAGCAGAGCTCTCTCAGCTCACATCGATCTCTATGCCCTCCTAGGCCACACCCTGCAGACCATTTTTTCAGGTTTTCACTCCAGAAACAAGATATAGGCCAATTGAGTGGGTATTCAAATTCACACTCTGGGTGGGGAGACTCAATTCAGTTCAAGGGATTCCAAACAAAATCTAACAGTGATGCTATAATTTGAAGACAGAGTCACTTTAATCAAGGATTCACCAACCAATGATAAACAGCTATCAATGATGTTCATGAAAGCACATACATTTTGATCTGCTGGTGTCTCATCAGTTTGAGGTAGATTGACTTGATTTATGATAAAAACTCTTGAGGGTAGCAGATATCAAACAACAAAAATGATGTTGTTAAACAGGTAGGTCCTCATTGTATGTTTGGGGGAAGGAGGTAGTAGCATTCTCCCATACTTTCTTTGCTGCCCACCAGCTACTTTACTTGGACTGGTGAACTATTGCCTGATGTCTATGTGCAGTCCGTCCTGCCCAATGTTAGGAAACCACTTCTCCTTCAGTGTGGAAGCTGCTGGTGGGTGAAAATCCTAAAATTCCCTTAAGCCCAGGGAAGGGACAATAGGGATAGGACCTCTGGTATTCCATATGCATTTTCCCAGAGGAATCGCTGGGATTTCCTCTTGACCGATAGGGCAACGTGCCATGGGTCCAATAGCTGTTGGAATTACAAATCATTTATAGTTGTATCACTTTTGCCCTGGGTTCTTTACAAAAGACTTGTAGCTCCTCCCTCCCACAATTCAGTGCTCATCATTTGTTATTGTTTCATCACCATCCTTTAATGCATTTACAATGCTGTGGGTGGTCGTGTCTAAGTTGATGGCTCAAAGGAGGCTGACATTTGCTAGAATCCTTAAGATTATCAAATATTCATTTTACTTATGCATTATACATATTCACTACTCATACATTGTACGGAGCACAATATGGCCATCAACCCAGATAGTTCATGCAATAAACAGGTTGACAACAGATTGCATATAATCTGACAATACAATTGATTCTGTATTTTTTCATCTTCTTTATAATCTAATAATTTACTGTTAAATAAACTAAATCTAAATATTATTTCATATTTTGCAAGTCAATTTATCTGCAAACTTTAGGCTCTACTTTCTTAAGCCATTTACAACCAAAGCTCTTCACATATAATGAATTCAAAGCAACCAATGTACTTAGGCCATATAATGAGATTCGGTCTGGATGTTTTACTGTCTAATGAAGACAGGCAAGGAAAACACATTGGGGGTCATTCTAACTCTGGCGGGCGGCGGAGGCCACCCGCCAGAGTTCCCCCGACAGAACACCGCTCCGCGGTCTGAAGACCGCCGCGGTGATTCTGTGTTTCCCGCTGGGCTGGCGGGCGACCGCCAGAAGGCCGCCCGCCAGCCCAGCGGGAAACCCCTTCCCACGAGGAAGCCGGCTCCGAATGGAGCCGGCGGAGTGGGAAGGTGCGACGGGTGCAGTTGCACCCGTCGCGAATTTCAGTGTCTGCTAAGCAGACACTGAAATTCTTTGTGGGGCCCTCTTACGGGGGCCCCTGCAGTGCCCATACCATTGGCATGGGCACTGCAGGGGCCCCCAGGGGCCCCACGACACCTCATACCGCCATCCTGTTCCTGGCGGCCGAACCGCCAGGAACAGGATGGCGGTATGGGGTGTCGGAATCCCCATGGCGGCGCAGCAAGCTGCGCCGCCATGGAGGATTCCTGAGGGCAGCGGAAAACCGGCGGGAGACCGCCGGTTTTCCTGTTCTGACCGCGGCCAAACCGCCGCGGTCAGAATGCCCTGCGGGGCACCGCCAGCCTGTTGGCGGTGCTCCCGCCGACCCCGGCCCCGGCGGTCCTTGACTGCCGGGGTCGGAATGACCCCCATTGTTTTTTTTCGGGGTCTGAACAAATTTTGAAGGGAAACACATTTCGTGCATGTAAGGTAAAACATATCTCCGCTTGGTTTAACCACAAACAAAGCAAGAATAAGCAGAATCTGCCAACAACTTTGTTGCCTTAAATCATGTCTGCTGTTTGGTTTAACACATGACCTAGGGCGCTTTTCTACTCTGTAGGATGCTGTTTCGAATCTGGCATTAACCTTGTAGATGTTCCGCATTAGAAAACAGACAGCTGACGGAGATTTTATAACTAAACTGAGAGCTGCGAGAGTCTAGTGAAAGTTTCTGAATGTGTAGTATTCTGTGAATCTACTAGGCTGTATAGCATTGATCGAGATGTCAACAACTATAGATAATGTTGACAATGATTTTCTTTAAAAATAACTTATTGACCTTTTGATTACTTTTTCTCTCTTGGAGTCTTGAGAAAATTGTGTTAAAAAAACACATGTCGCAGTTTTTTTGCAGACGTTATTTAACACAGCAATAATAACAATAAAAACAATTAGTAATATTACTTATCATATTTATAATTCAGTTGAGATTTCTAAACTGACTCCGGGCCACATGTACAAATACTTGAATTTACGATTTCCTAATTGAGACTCCATGCAAATGCAATTAGGGAATCGCAATTCCAAATGTAAGAAACTCCATTGAGTTTCTTTTGCGATTCCCGGTGGGTCGCAAAAAATATTAATGAGGTAGGTTTCAATTTGCGACCCACCGGGAATCGCAAAAATCACAGGGATGGTGGCCTGCTGGAGTCAGCAGACCATCATGTCTGTGATTGCTTTTAAATAAAGCAATCTTTTCTTCTTAAACTCAGCCCGTTTTCCTTAAAGGAAAACATGCTGTGTTTAAAAAGAAAAAAATTCAACGTTTCAGGTTAATTTTTGAGGAGTAGGCAGTGGTCCGTGGGGTCGTCAGGGAGCCCAAACATAGAAAATAGTTTCTCAAGGGCCGGGCCGACATTGACAAAGGCTGTCGATTCAATCACCTCGACAATCAGCTATTTAGAGTATCCGTCAACAGCAACTATGATGCGGCCATCTGGGAAACTACAGAAATCGGGCTGATCTTCGATCACAGGATGAGACATGGTTCTTCAGTGATGACAGGAGAAGGTATAACTCGGATGGCGGTTAGTTGACAAGCAGAGCATCACCTCACAGTCATCTACCCTGGCCTCCAAACCAGGGAACAATACTTTCTCCCTCATATGTGCTTTCATCTTTGCCATTCCTTGTTGGCCCTCATGCACCGGTAAAATCATTTGCTGCTGCAGTTGGAGAAGCATCACAAGCCAGTGCCCACGCAGTAGCAGACCATCAGGTGTTAGACTCAGTTTGTTTCTTAGTCAACACAGCTTGACCAAGTGGTCCTCTGCCACATCCCAGTCGTTCGTGCTGTGAATGAAGTCCTGCCCCATTCAAGGGCCTTCTTTACTCGCATCAGAGCGCCATCTTCTTGAGTGGCATCGAAAATCTCTTTCAGGCTTAGTGTCTTGGGACTACTGCTGACAGCTAAAGCCTGCACATGTGCCTCTGTGGCCTCCTTATTGGGGCTGTGGACTTGAACTGGATCCCCAGAGTGATGTGAGAGGAAGTCAGCGGGATTCTTGACACCAGGATGGTATGTCACTTCCATACAGTACTGCTGAATTTGAATAGCCCATCGTTCAATCCTGGGCAGTGGGTGTGGCACTGTCCCCTTGAACAAAGGGACAAGAGGCTGGTGATCTGTGACCACCCTGAATGGTCTTCCCTGCAGATATAGATAAAAATGGTGACACGCCCACTTGATGGCCAGGGCATCCCTTTCGATTTGAGAGTAGCGCTGTTCAGTGGGGGTTAGGGCCTTGCTGACGTATGCAAGAGGAGCCCACTTGCCTGGCTCAGCCTCCTGTGTCAAGACCACTCCGAGCCCTTCTGGGCTTGCGTCAACCACCAGTTTGGTTTTCTTAGTGGGGTAAAAATATGCCATAGTAGTCTCGCATAGAAGTGCTTCTTTTAGTGCCTGAAATGCCTGCTCTTCTTTATTTCCCCACACCCATGACGCATCAGCTTTTCTCAACACTTGGAGGGGCTCAGAGAGTGTTGCTAGCTGCGGAATGAAATGCCCACACTATCTTGCCATACCCAAGAAAAAAGGCACAGCTGTCACAGTTCCTCTAGGCTGTTAAGCTCCTGCTCCACCCGCAGTTGGAGGTGAAATGGGACCCGCTGGTGTTGCAGAGTGACGGATTTTACTGCCTTGTCGATGTGTAGTCTTACCGGGGGTGCCTTTAGATAGCCCAGTCCTGTAAATAGCTCTGGGAATTGATTCAGTACCTGTTCTACCTGGCATGTCCTTCTGCTTCTTGCAAATGATGCCAGACCTAGTTCTTCGGCCGACTGGCTGCAGAGAAGGGTGTCAGTTTCCCTTTCAATGACATGGAATGTGGTATGGATTGCTTTCCCTTCTGTCTGGACGGTCACTGCCATGTGTCGTTTCAGGGGTAGGGTCGTGCGGCTCCCATAGGTGAATATTTTGGTCTTTGGCGGTGCTAGTTGCGGGCAAGGTCGGAGTAGTCAATACTGTTGGATGCCCATAACATTCACTGACGCTCCTGTGTCAATTAGTGCTTTGACTTGCGACCCTACAGTCTCAATCAGACATGTCAGTTGCGGGTGCCTGTGCTTGTTTAAGTCGTTTGCTAACGATATCAGGGATGCCTCCTCTTCTTCTTCTGGGGAGGAGTCTTCCAGTGTATGATAGGTTGGTGGATGCTTGGTGTTTCTGAATATCTGGTCACTCAATGACAACTGTCTGATTGCCCGGGCGGGTGCCCTTCGGCTTCTCATCCCTCTCCCTCAGGCATTTACTTTGTACACAGCGGCAAAATGGTTTAGTTTCAGACAATTTGAGCAGGTCTTTGCTAGAGCTGGACACTCTTTTGCATTGTGCTCCTCTCTCCCACAATGATCGCAGCATGCTCCTTGCTTGGCTGGGTCATGCAATCTTGGCTTCCATTTAACTGGTTGTGGCAGTACTGCGTCCACAAGTTCTGCCTTGATCACAGGGGCCTTCTCCGGCCCTGATGCTATAGCCTGGTCCATTTCTGCAGCCCTGACTGCTGACACGCCATGAGATTGTGCCATCACTAATATCTCATCACTTTCTGATGAGGGGTTGTCTCAGTATCAGACCTCTGAGCGTCTTGTTTCTGCAGCCTTGTATAATCTGCGCCCGTATCTCCTTCTGTTAGTCGTCTTCAGTGCACATGCTTGCCAGTTCACGAAGCGTGGCATAGAACCGGTCAATCAATTCTCCCTCTCTTTGGCATGCCTGGCAGAGTTTGAAAAGTTTGAAATCCGGATTGAGCTGGGGATTTAAATGTGCATTCAGAGCTCTCACCAGTGCATCACAGTCATCATAGCTGCCTGTGTTTGGGAGATGTCTGAAAAGATTGCAAATCTCATCCCCTGCAAAGTGAAGGAGTAGGGACCTCTTGACTGCGCCATCCCAAAATAGTTCTCTAGTCGGCCAATCCAGACTTTCCACCTGGGCGGCGCTGTTGCCGGGTCTGCTAACTCACCGAAAGGTGGAAGTGCAACAAGCATGGAGTGCTGCGGAGATGGGTAGGTAGCTGGCGTTAGTTCGTCTGCCATAGTTGTTGCGCACAACAAAGCGAGAATCTTTGGGGCCTAAACCAGACACTCACGCTGCGAGTTAATGCCAGTCCCATGCAGTTCCATGTGCTGTGCAGGACCTTGCATGTGACATTGGGCGCTATCCACTTTGGTGGTGAGATACCGGTATTGCAGCGGATGATGTCTCCGAGGAGCGGACAGGGAGCATGTGCACTTACTTTGCCATGTAGCCAGCCAGTCTGAGTTGCCACTCTTTGACCTGGTTTTGGGCCAACCCGTCCATGCATGTGAGGATGACCCACTTGGGTGGACATGGCGGCAACACGCTAGTAGAAGCGGCCGGAGAACTGTAGGCACCAGTTTTGTTCTGTAGAGGTCATTTTCTGGGGGGTGCGCATCAGGGGAGGATTAGGCACTCCACACAGCACTCAATGGCGTGTAGACACTGGCCTGGGTCAGGAAAAGAAACAGGCCTCTTCACCATGTGGCTTCTTCCAACTGATGCCTGATGCTGCTGTGGGGCGCCACTCGTGTCTGCTGAGTCGCACTGATGCAAGGTGCAGTGTCTGGTGTTCACCTGAGCAGGGTCCACTCATCGCCAGTGTAATGCTGCGATACCCTGGAAGCATGCACATGTGGAGGGCGCAGGGTTCATGAAACAACAGTCTGACACCAGTGACTCTGTGGCGGGAAAGGAAAGACTGCATGTGTCCATCTTCCCATTTATTTATACTCCACAGTATTCTGGAAACAGTGACCTGACCTTCCAGGACAGACGCGGACACGCAGCCACCCCCCAAGTAGACCACACACTTTATTACACATCCATTTAGATTTGGTATTAGGAAGGGACGCCCTGAACATGCCCCTTCCTAATACCGAATTGCAAAACACAAATTGCAATTCGGTAACAAGTTACTGAATCACAGTTTGGGCCTTGTCCATCCCATAAAGCAGTTGTCTTGTCGCGAGCAGGAGAAAAATGCTTTGTACATGTGGCCCTTTGTATTTTAGCCTTAATAACATTTTCATCACCTAAAGGATTCATGTACACTCGGATGCTGGTCAAGATAACCTGAAGAGTGAACCATATATAAACATTATGTATCACTCCTTTCTGATCAAAATGGCGCATTCATTACTCTGCAGAGTTACAGCTGTGTTGTATGCTAATTTACATAAGTGTGTGTGTGTGCGTGTGCATGTGTGTGTGTACAAGTGAGTACACGTGTGTAATGCAAATCAGTGGCGACTCATCGTAGTCTGCAGTTCTGCTTCCATATTCAGTAAAATCTAATACGTTTTATTTAATTATCCAATCTAGAATATTTAAGAGTAATGGGATGTGCCTTTCCTTAAATTAATTGGTTGTTCTTGCGATGTCTGGAGCATGGAGGTTCAGTGGACGGGAAACAGCTGTGTGCCAATCACCTTGCTGTTCAAACTTTGAGGAACCTATCCCACTCTCACCACCACCTGGCAGTGAAACTAGCTTTCAAGGATAGTCTTATATGTAATTGGCTTTGCCATGGGTAATGACATGGTGCTATGTCCCAATAGCTGGTCACTAGCATCATGTCTCAGCATTAGATGGCATCTTCATGAAGAGTGGGAGGTGTTTGGTAACGCATAAGTTTGGTCGTACAATTATGCATTACAGGAGTGATATAATAATGTAATCAAAACATTTGCTGTGTGCTTTAACATTACTAATGTAAAGAGGAGCATCCAAATTGTATTATTGAAGGAGCATTCACAGTAGATGACTAGAAGTTTATGTATATGTTTATATGCTTGATTTTCACCATGCTGAAATGTAGTACTCATGCACATTTATATTTGTGTACTGTGATTATGGTATTAGGGTGAAAGTGCAAATAGTCATGTTTCATTCACAATTCTTGTTTTCATTTTCTTATAATCACATTTTTCGAATGTGCATTCAATGCCTTACTTAGCATTACCAAAGGCCTGAAACACGATTTCTTGTGTTTAATTTTCAACATGGAGTTTTGTTCCTGCTGCAATACTCTTTCTTTGCAGGTGTGTCCTTGCTAGTCTACAGTTAATGAAGGGCATTTTGTATGTTGAAGATAGTTGGGTACAGGAGGATACTTTGTCAAGGACAAGGAGTGCTAACGAACTGAGAAGAAAAACCTGCTGTACCAGACACCGAGAAGCCTTCAGGCTCATCCTGATATACAATTTGTAGGCTGGGAATTTGAGAGCAGTCACCAGTTTCAACTGACAAGGAAAGTGGAAAACTATTGTTGTGGATGACATAGCTTTCTCCAAGGTTCTGTACGTTTAATTGGTATTCAACTAGTTAGACTAGGGCAGATTCCCTTGAGACTTAGGGCCTGATTTAGATCTTGGTGGTACTACCGCCAAGCTGCTTTGGTGGTGGGCCCAAAAAGACTGTCAAGTCAGTGGTCTTCTGCCCGCCATTTTTAGGTTCAGCATAGCAGAGCGCAAGCACTACTTTCCAACATGTTGTTATGTATTTGTGGAGTTTAACAATGCCCACCTCACACCCATCACTTTGATTTGTTCCTGGACTTGCCTTTTCAAAATCCCTGGATTTTGTTGGTAAATGCTTTATGTTTGTCCTGCCTTGGGGCAGTTTGGTTACCGCCTTTGGAACTGACCCTGCTACATGGATAATTACATGATTGCTGATATGTTTGACTACGAGCAGACTACTTTATTTATTTTGTCTCTTTCGTTTGCGCTGATGCTTATGGAGGACATGGTGCTTATATGTCTAATGCAGAGCAAATTTGATCAGTGGTATTTGAGCACTTTGTATAACTACCCGGTAGTCATATTGTTTATTTTGTCTCTCAGTCCTCCATGTCGGACATGCCGAATTGAAGTTTTATAAATTGCGAACTTGTTTCGTTGTTGCGTTACATTCCATTTCATGCCTTGGTCGTCACGCACACCACCTAACTTCCCCCTGTGTTCCTCTTCCCTGTAGGTTGATTCTTATGTGAAGCTTAGTGCATTTGGTGCATTATATATATATATATTTGCATGTTATAAAATGAACACATTTGATTGGATGCCGTTAATCTGACAGTATTTGTACAGTCATTATTTTGAAAGGCGTTCTTTCAGAAATTCATTATAACTAATAAACAGTGTTATGGAAAAATAGCGACATGACACAAAAATGTAAGGAAACAAGGTAGTGCCTGGAGTAGAGCTTTGAAAGAGCTTAGGCCCTCATTATGACATTGGCTGTAAGTGCTGCTTACCGCCATGCTGACTGCCGCCAACATCTCGCGACCGCGGCGGTATACCGCTACCCGTAATATGAGCCACACATAGAAATTAGCCACTATACAGACACACACACAAGTTCGCCAGCCCAAAGGTCAGTGATAAACTGGTGGTATCAAAACCCATATCGTTACGCTAACAGAAATACACCCACAGCATCATGACCCATGAATCACCGCGGCGGTCATTCAACTGCGGTAAACCATTGACGGTAGAGTCCGCCGCGCTCAAAATACACACACACATACAAAACTACAGCACATTGGACAATTCAAAATTCACACACCTGACACACATACAAACACCACACCCACACACCCAAACCCACACCAATATAAAACACACACCCATACTACCCACAACCCTTTATGACCCAAAGATTTTGGCAAGTGAGAGAGAGAGATAAGCCAGGAGCACCCACTGAATCTGAGCCAGAAAACGCCATCACCCATACACTATCCACACAACTCACAGCACACACCCCAACACATCACCCCACACACCCTCACACACACTACTCACACTCCCATGGCACCACATGGCACCACAAAGACACCCATGGCACCACAAAGACACCCCAGGTTCTCAGAAGAGGAGCTAAGGGTCATGGTGGAGGAAATCACCCGGGTAGAGCCACAGCTATTCGGATCTCAGGTGCAGCAGACGTCTATTGCAAGGAAGATGGAGCTATGGTGGAGAGTAGTGGGCAGGATCAACGCCGTGCGACAGCACTCCAGAACAAGGAATGACATCAGGAAGAGGTGGAACGACCTACGGGGGAAGATACGTTTTGTAGTTGCAAAACACCACATAGCTGTACAGAGGACTGGCGGTGGACCCCCTTCTCCTCCCCCACAACTAACAAAATGGGAGGAGCAAGTCTTGGCGATCATGCATCCTGAGGGCCTGGCAGAAGTAGCAGGAGGACTGGACTCTGGTAAGTCAAATCTTTACTACTTTATTCCCCACCCTACCTGCATGCCATCACAGACAACAACCCTTACCCTCACCCCCATCACCTCACCACCTCACATGTACACCACTATCACAACCCACCTATCCCAATACCAAACCCTGCATGCAACACCAATGCATGGACCCACATCACAGACCTGCATGGACACCCATCACCACAGCATGCACACTAGTGACAATCACTTAGCCAAACAAATCACAACTCACACAAGTCAAAGCTGCCTTGCTAATAACAACCATAGAGGGAAACATACCCATGCACAAGATGGCACATGCAGAAACAATGACAATGCATTTACATCCCCACAGGACCCCACTCAACGTCACCGGAAAGGAGGTGCCAGCCGCATCAAGTCCCCCCCAGAAGAGGCCCATGGTGATGACAGCAGCTTTGCACGCCTGGATCATGATGCCCAACCTGGCCCATCAGGGACCTCTGGACAGTTGATTACCCAGGCACAGTCCCAACCCACCACAGAGCCTGCCCCCTCAGGAAACACCACCACAGCACCCACCCAGCGGGCCCATCCTTCTGTCCCCAGGACACGTCAATCAGCAGTGTGTCCACCACTACAGAGAACCCAGGCAACCCCACAAACACAGAACGATCAGGGACCTGAGGTCAGTGGCAGTGGGCACATGGTTCAGGGGACAGAGGCATAGGACAACAGGGAAGCTGGGAGGACTGCTGTGCGACAGGGGGAGGACAGGCCCAGGGAATCGACTCTCCACCAGGCACTCACCAACACCCTGGGAGCATACCACTATTCCCAGGAGACCATGGGCCAGATCCTGGCCAAGCTCCAGGAGACCCAGCGGCTCCAGGAGGGACAGTACCTGGGGATCAGGGAGGACCTGAGGTACATCCACACTACCCTGCCCTCCACCTCCGCCTGCGCTAGTGGACAGGAGGCCCCACCACAGGAACAACAGGCCACCAGTGCCCCATCCCCTGCAGAAGGAGAACTACCCAGCAAACGGTCCCTGCGATCCAGGCAGAAGCTAGAGAACATTGCCAAGACCCCTGCCAGGAAATTAGACTCTCCTGATTGTCACCCTTCTGTCCCACCTGTCCACCTTGAACTGCCATTGCTCCCCTTCCTGTGCCCCCTTGGACAATGCACCTGTGATACAAATAGACTGAACTCTATCCTGGACTTTCCTCCATCATCAACCCAGCCCATTACACATCCCCATTTACTTTTCAGCACTGAAATAAACACCCTTGGAACTATGACAAGCATGGAGTCTGTCAATTGTTTGACAAATGTATTAGTTTAACAAACTGTAAACATTGCAATTCAAATGTACTGTAATATTTACATAGGTATGACCTGTAGTGGGCAGCAGTAATCACACCAGGAGCCAGAGTGGGGCATAGAGATCTGAAAATAGAGATGCCAAAGGGTATAGTAAGTGGCCATAGAAATAGGGAAATCAGGCTGTCATGTTCAATGTCCAACACAAAACTGCAATGGAAGGTGAAGTTACAGTGTCTTACCTATGTGTCACTGGAAGTACTGTTGAATTAGTGTAGTTCTGTTGTCCACATCCTCTTCCTCTGCGTTCTCTTCGTTACTGTCCACAGACTCCCCCGCTGCCACACGACCATCCCCAGGCTCATCCTCCTGCAGAAAAGGCACCTGGTGTCTCAAGGCCAGGTTGTGCAACATGCAATGATGATCTGGCACACCTTCTTGGGTGAATAGTACAGGGATCCACCTGTCAGATGGAGGCATCGGAATCTGGCCTTCAGGAGGCCAAAGGTTCGCTCAATGATCCTCCTTGTTCACCCATGTGCTTCATTGTAAAGTATCTCTGCCCTTGTCCTGGCATTCCTTACTGGGGTTAATAGCCATGGGAGGTTGGGGTAACCAGAGTCACCTGCAAATATTGAGGGATACCTGTTAGCCACGCACTCACCCTTAGGGCCAAACCCACACCCATATACCTACATCAACTGGGTGGGGAGCATGGGCTCACCTATTAGCCACACCATGTGCCTCTGGAGTTGAGACATCACATATGGGATGCTGCTATTCCTCAAGTTAAAGGCATCATGCACAGAGCCAGGATACTTTGCATTGACATGGGAGATGTACTGGGAGCCAAACACACCATCTGCACATTCAGAGAGTGAAAGCTTTTTCTATTTCTGAACACTTGTTCATTTCTCCCGGGGGGGAGGGGGAGGGGGACAAATGCAATATGTGTACCGTCAATGGCATCCATGATGTTAGGGATATGTCCCAGTGCATAGAAGTCAGCCTTCACTGTGGCCAAATCCTCCACCTGGGGGAAAACGATGTAGCTGCGCATGTGTTTCATCAGGGCAGAGAACACTCTGGTCAGCATGTTTGAGAACATAGCCTGTGACATCCCTGATGCCATGGCCACTGTCGCTTGGAAGAAACTGCTTGCCAGGAAATGGAGCACTGACAGGACCTGCACTAGAGGAGGGTACCTGTGGTGGGGCGGATAGCTGATATCAGGTCTGGCTCCAATTGGGCACACAGTTCTTGGATTGTGGCCCTATCAAGTCTGTAGGTTAGGATAATGTGCCTGTCCTCTATTGTCGCAAGGTCCACAAGGGGTCTGGACACGGGGGATGTCTCATCTCCTATTCATCCTCAGTGGTTGAACTTTAGGGTGAAAAATGGTGAGCAGAAGGTAATATTCAAACATATTTTCACATTAATGTGCAATTTTTGCTTTACAGAAACAGTATGTGAACTTGTAAGTCAGTAGATGTGCCAATGTCTGCTGTGACGCAGTTAGGTGCCATGGCCTGTGCCCCCCTGAAATGGCGGCTGCCTGACCTGTGAGAAGGGACAAGTGGAAATTAGTTAATTCCGCTGGTATTGTTCACCATTGCTGTCGGCGGTCGACGACCGCCGTGCAACACCCCATTGGTTATCATTGGGGCCTATGGGTTCCAGGAGCCAATGGCGATGTACGCCAGTATGCACCGCCGCGGACGTGACTGCCATTTCCTCTCTGTTCACTCACTTGCTACCTGACATTCAACAGGAGAGGACCTACACTACAAGTGCTGCTGTGACCTGTGCCTGGAAGCGACACTGGCTCAAGTGTCTGGGGGCATTCACTTCAGAGGAGTTGGACAGACTGGTGGATGGGCACCTACCCCAGTACCCTTTACTCTATGTTCCTCCAGGCAAACAGGTGAGTACACTGTGAGCATGATGCATGAGGCATGAATTTATGGATTGCTGTGTGTGTAAGCCTCGTGTAGGGGGCGGTTTGAGGGGTCCTGGGCAGAGTGCTGCATGTATGGTGGTTAATGTATGTGCGTAAGGGGATGGGGGATATGGTGGGCCATGAGTATAACAGTCCAGACGGTATGGCTAATACATTTTCTGCTGTATTTTTTTCTGCAGGTCAGCGCCCATCAGAATAAGGGCATTTGGCGTGCCATCGCCAAGGGGGTGCGGACCCTGGGGGTCTTTGACAGGCGGAGCACCCACTGCTGCAAACGGTGGGAGGACCTGCTCCACTGGGCAAGGAAGACGGCGGAGGCCCAGCTGGGGCTAGCCACCCAACGAGGAAGGGGTGCCCGTCGTACCCTGACCCCCCTGATGTTCCGCATCCTGGTGGTTGCCTATCCGCAGTTGGATGGGCACTTGAAGGCATCACAACAGCCACAAGGGGATGACTACAGATTCTGAATCATAATTTTCCGCGTGTTAAGGTAATACCTGGGTGGAAGATGTGGGTTGTTGGTGCCCCTAGGACAGGGCAAACATGACAGGATATGTTCAAGGAGGAGCAGAGGCACCAGCGACGGTGGGAACTCAATCCCACATGGTCCTGGAGGCCGAATCCGCCGATGGTGAGGGCACCAGTGGGACGGAGGGCGAGGGGAGCACCACGACGGAGACAGGAGGGGATAGTACTGACAGCGACACCTCCTCCGATGGAAGCTCCCTGGCGGTGGCGGACACCTCTGTGCCCACCCCAACTACAGGTACAGCCGCCACCCTCGTACCAGCACCGCCCTCCCAGCAGCCCCTCAATGTGTTTCCAGTGCCTGCTCACCCAGGATAGTGGGCATCTCCTTCGCACCAGGCACCTCAGACCCTGCCCCAGTCAGCTCTGCCTCCCTCAGTGAGGAGGCTATTGACCTCCTGAGATCCCTCTCTGTTGGGCAGTCAACCATACTGAATGCCATCCAGGTTCTAGCAGGTCATTTGCAACAAACAAATGTACACCTGGAGGGCATTCACTCTGGTGTGGCGGCCCAACAGAGAGCATTCCAGGCTCTGGCCAATTCACTGATGGCAGCCGATGTCCCTGTCTCCAGCCTCTCCCCTCCAACGTCCTCTACCCACTCCCAATCCCCTCAACACCAGCCTATCCCAAGGACACCTTCAGACCAGCAATCACCCAAATCAACACACAGAAGTGGCTCAGGCAAACCCAAGCACCACACTTCATCTCACAGGCACTCACACAAGCACCATCCGCATGCAGACACACCAACATCCACTGCCTCCACTGTGTCCCCCTCCTTCTCATTGTCCACCTCCCTCCCAGTAACATCTCCACTCACACCTACATGCACAACATCCTTATCCACTACCTCCATCAACAGCACGTTTTTTCACACCACTCCCCTCACTGGCAGTCACCACACCCACATGCATGCACACGTCCCCTGTGTCCTCTCCCACTGTGTCTGTGACCCTTCCTCCGAAAGTACACAAACACAAGCACTCAGAAACCCAACAGCCATCCACCTCACAACAGCATCCAGTCCATGCACCTGCACCCAAACACAGCAGACTGACACCTCCTACAACCACTCCCATTTCCTCCACACCCAAACCTTCACCCTCTACCTGCCCCAGTGTCCCTAAGAAACATTTCCATGCCAACATTGACCTATTCCCTACCCCTCCCCCTGTCTTTCACTTTGGGCTAGGGTGGCCAGAACCTAGCCCAGCACCTCAGCCACCAAGCCCACGGCCACTGTGGTTTCTGTAGCTACTGCAGGTGTGAGAGGCTCCAAGGAGGCACCCATCAGCCCAGCCAGTGTGCCAGCACCACCTGCCAAGGCCAAGAAGGGTCCGCCACCTAGCAAGGTCAAGAAGGGGACACCAGCCAGCAAGGAGAAGGGGGCACCACCAGCCAGCAAGGGGAAGGAGGCACCTCCAGCCAGCAAGGGGAAGGAGGCACCACCAGCCAGCAAGGGCAAGAAAAAGACACCAGCTGGCAGAAGCAAGGAGGCACCACCATCTGCCAAGAGCAGGAGGGGGCACACAACACCAGCCACGGCACTTCAGCTCTCCGGGGCTGCAGGTGAAGGCCTGGAGGCTACCACCACCACTGACAGCACCGCCACCTGCACCATGGCCATCACCGCCACCTACACCGTGGCCAGCACCGCCACCTGCCCGGCCGCCAGCAGCACCACTGCCAGCAGGAGCAGCCACAGTGGGCAGCCATCCGAGGCTGCAGGTGAAGGGCTGGAGCCTACCACCACAGCGGCAAGCACCACCACTTGCACTGTGGCCAGCACCGCCACTTGCCCCGCTGCCAGCAGCACCACTCCCAGTGGGCAGCTGTCCAAGGCTGCAGGTGAAGGGCTAGAGCCTACCACCACTGCAGCCATCACCTCAACCTGCACCGCGGCCAACACTGCGACCTGCCTGGCCGCCAGCAGCACCACTGCCAGCAGGAGCAGCCACAGTGGGCAGCCATCCGAGGCTGCAGGTGAAGGGCTGGAGCCTACCACCACAGCGGCAAGCACCGCCACTTGCACTGTGGCCAGCACCGCCACTTGCCCCGCTGCCAGCAGCACCACTCCCAGTGGGCAGCTGTCCAAGGCTGCAGGTGAAGGGCTAGAGCCTACCACCACTGCAGCCATCACCTCTACCTGCACCGCGGCCAACACTGCGACCTGCCCCGCCGCCAGCAGCACCACTGGCAGCAGCAGCCCCAGTGGGCAGCCGTCCAAGGCTGCACATGAAGGCCTGGAGGCTACCACCACCACTGACAGCACCGCCACCTGCAGTGCAACTGGCAACCACTGAACAGCCATCACCGCCGGCGAGCAGTGTGTAGTGGTGACTACATGGGCTGCAGTGCATCCTGGCCCCTGCAACACCTGTCGGTGTGACACCCAGGTGAGAGACTGTGAGCTTGCCCCATCTGGGATGAAGCACACTGGGCACAAGGCCCCCTCCAGCACCAGTGGAAGAAGGCATCCACTCAGCCCCTCCTTCCCAGGATCAAGCACACTGGACACAAGGCCCCCTCCAGCACCAGTGGAAAAAGGCATCCACTCAGCCCCTCCATGCCAGGATCAAGAACACCGGGCACAAGGCCCCCTCCAGCACCAGTGGAAGAAGGCATCCACTCTGCCCCTCCTTGCCAGGATGAAGCACACTGGGCACAAGGCCCCCTCCAGAACCAGTGGAAGAAGGCATCCACTTGAGAGACTGTGGCTTTGCACTCCCCAGGACCAAGCAGTGGGCAAACCACCCACTTGAGAGACTGTGGCTTTGCACTCCCCAGAACCAGGCAGTGGGCAAACCACCCACTTGAGGGACTGTGGCTTTGCACTCCCCAGGACAAAGCAGTGGTCAAACCACCCACTATCTTCCGGGCTGAGGTGTATCGGTGTATCGTGTGTGCTGTACATTGATTTATTTATCTCGAATTAACACATTTTTTAGTGCTTACATATTACAGCAACTTAAACTGTGATGGCATGGCCTTCCTGGCTGTTGGATCACCAGGTTTCCAAAACACTGAGACAAAGGTGGCCTCAGGGTCTTCCCACCTCACACCCCACTTCACCCCCTCACCCCAAATATATATTTAACCACCTGCAACATTACTTATTTATTTTGTCTCTCTGTGCTCCATGGAGGAAATGCCACATTGAAGTTTTTAAAAGTGCAAACTTGTTTTGTTGTTGCGTTAAATTCCACTTTGTGACTTGCCTGTCACGGCCATCACCTAACTCCCCCCGTATTTCTCTTCAATGTGTGTTGTTTCTTACGCGAAGCTTACTGTGTTTTGTGCGTTAAATATATTTTTTGCATGTTATAAAATGAACGCTATTGACTGGATGCCGTTAATCCGAAGGTTTTTTGAAATGTGTGATTTCAGAAATGTGTAATAACTAATAAACAGTGTAATGGAAAAACAGCGACATTACACAAAAACGTAAGTAAACAAGGAATCGCCTAAAGTAGCTCTTTGAAACAGCTTAGTGTGTTTGGTACGCTATATGTAATATTGTGCGCTGCAAATTAGAAGTATATTTCTTATTTTTTATTTGTTGCAATTTAAGTTACTAATTTTACATGACAGGAGTTTGATTTCTAATACTATCCATGCATTACGACACTTTTATGCAGCAGGGATACAATAACTAGGGACGGAGGTGGCCGCCACGTTACGAAATGAACGTGTTTTATTGGATGTTGTTAATCCGACACTTTTTTTTAACATTGAAGAGGCTTTATCAATGACGTTTGCTATAGGATGTAAGTTGTGAACATGCACTCAGAGCCAAACCGAACCCTTAGCTCGCCTTTCCATCTTAATTTTTTAGATCACCCATCACTTTCCAGCACAGCTCATGTATGTTTTAAGAACCAATCAGTGGTCCCCGCCACACTCGAAACCAACACAGCCTCTTACAGAGCATACACATGAAAATTCTGCGTAATCACAGGACAGCACAAACACGCTTAAGGTTGAGTCAGCATTTTAGCAATGGCACTTACCAATAAAACACAACACAAAAACTAACAACACAAAATATTAGGCAAAACACCTTACGCATATATCATAGTACAAATATATTACTTACATTGATAACTGTAAATAGAGCGCTGCATTAACCTATACAACAAAACCCATCTTAAATTAATTAATAACACTATTTGCCGTATTTATTAAAAATGTGAGTTTTTAAACATGCACTAAGAAACATTTGAGACCCCACCCTAATCATAATGCTATCATTGTTCTAAAGGGTGAGTTAACTACTTTTTTTGGTTGGCACTTTTTTACTATAGGGTGCAAATAAAGTAAATTGTGATGGCGACGACCTTCCTGGCTGCTCAATCAGCAAGGCTCCGAACTACCAGGACAAATGAGGACCCAAAGCCTTCACACCCACTCCACCCCACCCCACATTAATTTCTATCCGTCTGCAACGTTTTAGCCATACATTTAAATAAATGAATATTATTTCGGTATACAAACACAACTCTACAAAGTGAAAATTCAGACGAAAACCCCCCCACAAAAAATGCCACAATTAACACACAAACTGTGAATTTGTTGGTTTGATGCTGTCACAAATTTCAAAACATTACATCACATTGCTGCTATGCTATATAACAGGTGAGCTTGCACTGCTGCTATTCTGCATCTGGCATGTTTAACAGAAGCTTATACTGCTACTGAGTTTATTGTATCTTCTATTCTTCTATAATATGTTAGGGGTGCTTACACTACTACTCTGCTATATCTCCTAAATGTAAATAAAGATTGCACTGCAGCTTTGCTCTATCTGCTTTATAAAGGGAACTTGCACTGCTTGTACCTTTAATATATACTATATATAAGTAAAGCTTGCATTCCTACCTCTACTATATCTGCTATATGTTTTTTTTTACTTTTCAAACACATTGTTTTACTCATTTATAAAGTTGTCCCCATAATATCTCTTCCTCAGTTTCTTTCTCTATTTTTCTTCTTTTCTCAACTTCCTCCAAATCTCTGTCCTCTCTCTCTCTCTTTCAATTCTCCCTCTCTCCCCCTTTCTTTTTATCTCTCTTTCATTCCCTTGCTCTATCTCCCTTTTTTCTCACTCTTTCTTTCTTTATATCGTCTTTCTCTATCTTTAGCTTTCTATCTATCTCTTTCTATTTCTCATTCAGGCTTTTTCTCTTTCTATTTCTCTCTCTCTAACTCCCTCATTCTACTCTATCACTATCTCTCCCCACTCTCTCTCTTACTCCTCTCTCTTTATATCTATCTCATTCTTTCACTTTCTCTCACTTTCTAAATCATTTAAAATTTCTTCTTTTTTACTCTTTCTTTTTCTAGCTCTCCCTATTTCAATCTCTTCCTCCTCTCTCTCTTTATATTTCTCCAACTCATCTAATTCTCTCTCCACCTACTCTCTCTCTCTGCCGCTCTGTCGCTACATCCGTCTCTCTCGCTAACGTTATTTCTCTTTTTCTCTCATTCTCTCCCTCTATTGTTCTCTTTCTCTCTCACTCCCACTTTATCTCTGTCTCTCTCTATTTCTTTCGCTCAGTCTCTATCTTTCTCCATTCTATCACTCGTTTACTCTAATTTTTCTCTCATCTCTTTCTATTTCTGTCTCTTTTTCTCACTCTCTTCCTCTATCTCTTTCTCTCTATTCCCATGTTTCTCCCTTAATTCTATCTATCTCTATACTTCCTCTACCCACCTCCTTTCTTCTATTCCTCTTTCTCCATATCTCACTTTCCTCTCTCTCTTCCTCCTCTCATTCTATTTTCCCTCTATATTGCTCTCTTTCTCTTTATATTTCTGTTTCTTTCCCTACCTCCTTTTCTTTCTCTATATTTCAAACCCTATCTCTCATTTACACTTTTTAACGTCTCTTTGTCTATTTCTCAACCTCTCCCCTCTTCTCTCTCTATTTTACTCCTCTCTATCTCTTTTACTCTACTCTCTTTCTCACTTTCTCTCTTTACCCCTTCTCTCTCTTTTTCATTCTGTTTCTCTTTCTTTCTCTTTTTTCATTCTTTCTTTCTCTCTCTTTACCAATTCAACTATATCACTATCTCAATCTTTCTCTCTCTCTATCTGCGTTCCACTCTCTCCCACTCTTTTTCTTTCTTTCTCTCCTTCTCATTCTTTCTTGCTCTCTTTTTCTCCATTTCCTTTCTATCTCTTTATTTCTCTATTTTTCCCTCTTTCTCTCTCTCTCCTTCCTCTCTCACTATCTCTCTACCTCCCTGTTTTAACTCTTTCTTTCTTTGCTTCTTTCTTTCTCTTCATTTATCTGTATATCTACATCACACTTTCCCTCTTTCTCATTATTTCTCTCTTTATTTCTAACTCTTTGATTCCCTCTTTCTTTTTTCTCTACTCCTCTGTCTATCTTTCTCTTTTTCTTTTCCTCCTCTCTCTCTATCTCTCACCCTCCTCTAACTCTTTCTCTCTGTCTTATATTCCCTCCCTCTTTTCTCTCTTCCTCCTCACTTTCTTTCTTTCTTTCTTCATTTATTTCAGGGAACCTTCTAGTTTCTCTCGTCACTTCTCCATAGCTGTATTCTGTATTTTTTTTAAAATAAACTATATTAGCCAGCCATCAGCTCTAATAATAGAGTGGTTAAAGTGGAATTCTATTTTCAGTAGCATAACCGTTTAAATTAGAATGCAAAATAGCAACCTTATCATATTTTGCTGAAGATATAAAAAATGCTTAAATTATATGCAAAGCCACTGGAATTATGTAGCAGGAAAGGTCAAAATTAATCACAAAGGAGACCAATTTATATGCAAAAAAGGCAAATTAACCATTGACAATACCAATGGCTCAAACTCTTACAAATGCAAGACCTATTGCATTGAAAATGTTTGTTAGATGTATTGCAGCTAAGCCAAAGCCTGCCATGACACAGTGTACTCTGTCGCGCTAGCAGCATCCCACAGCCAAAGTGGCAACTCTAATGCCCACGAATAGGCCTTCCTTCGCTGTTTTGATGGTGGCATTCCACTAAGCCTATTCAGATCACACAGTTGTGCTGGTGGTGTGTCAGCGGCAGACCCATGATGGTAGGAGTCCATCCCAGAACCTGTTCAGTATAGTACTATGTCTGTGGCCATTGTTTGGATGCTACCAGCCCACACGTGTTGTATATTGGAAAATTGTGAACACCCGCAAAACACACTATAAAACACACTCAATTTCAGACCATGATCCTTTGCTATCACACTGCAGCAGACCATTTGAATTCAGGAATTGCCACACAGGAGGCAGGATTTTTTTCTGTCTCTCTTTCCCTTTGTTATTTTTTGCTAATATCATATTTAGTGGATCTTTCATCTTTTTGGACACCAGTTTAGTTTTTCACAGTAATTCGCTATGGCAGGGAGAAGAACTCTCCATTTTTCAGAGGGAGAGTTGTCTGTCCTGGTGGATGAAATCATTACAGTAGAGTCATAATTGTTTGGAGCACAAGTCCAAAACACTAGCGCACCCTAGAAGAGGCAAATGTAGTCAAGAATAATTCACAGAGTGAATGGCATAGGTAACAATCTGCACACACAGGAGGAGACTAGGAAGATGTGGAATGACCCGTGGGAGAAAGTGCATTCACTGGCCTCCATGTGTCACCTGGAGCTCCAGAGGACTGGTGGTGGATCTTCCAGCCCCCATTGTAACTCTTTCCCTGGGAGGAGAAGGTCCTGCAGGTCATACAACCTAAAGGCTTGACAGGAATCCCTGGTGGAGTGGAGTCTAGTAAGTTACACTTAGCAATGTCTCAACAATCACAAATGGAGTCATGCCCTTAAGTTTGATATTTAGAATGCTGCAACGCCCTTAGCAAAACAGACATATCTAAGCTAGACTCCACAAAACATATTGTGTTATACCAATTACTGGCATCATGGTTGTAGCTCTCCTTTTAACAATGTGCAATATATATAGTCAAATTGTGTGTAGGTTCCCATGAAGAATCATCCCTAAAGTGCAAGTGCTCACTATCTAAATTGTGATTATGATTGATTATCCCTGAATGGTATATTTGATTTACTAGTAAGTCTCCCAGTAAAATGTACCAGAGGTGCCTAGGGCCTGTAAATCAAATGCTACTAGTGGGCCTGCAACATTGGTTGTGCCACCCACATTAGGAGCCCTGTAAACATGGCACATACCTGTGTGTGCAGTTTCAAAATGCCAATTTCACTTGGCAAGTGTACCCACTTGCCAGGCTGAAACTCTCCCTTTTTCATACATGTAGGGTATCCCTAAGGTAGGCCCTAGGTAGCCCCATGGGCAGGGTGCAGTGTATGTTAAATGTAGGACATGTACTGATATGTGTTACATGTCCTAACTGTGAAATACTGCTAAATTCAGTCTTCACTGGTGCAAGGCCTATCTCTCTCATAGGTTAACATGGGGGTTGCCTTTAAATAACTTTAAAGAGCAGATTCCCCTTGGGAGCAGATAGAAAAAATACATCTTTAAGTGAAGATGGTTTTTGGAATGTTAGTCTGAAAATGCCACTTTTAGCAAGTAGGCATTTTCTTGCTTAAACCATTCTGTGACTCTGCCAGGTTGTGGATTCCCTGGCTGGGTCAGTTTGATAGTTGGTCTGTTTGTGAATCCCCTCTAGACAGTGAAACAAAGGGAGCTGGGGTGTAGCCTGCCTATCCTGATGAGCCATCTGTGCTAGAGTGGAGGGAGGAGTGGTCACTTACACCTGAATGGGCTGTGCCTGCCCTCTCACAATGCAGTCTTCAACCCCCTAGTGCGTGTTTGGGGCCTGTCCTGGGCAAGGCAGGATCTTACAAACAAGAGAGACTTCCCTTTGAAATTTACCAATTTCAAAGGCAGAAAGGGGTATAAGTATCAAACCAGAACCCCTGAAAATTAGATAATTTCTGGATTCAACAGGAACCTCTGCCAAGGAGATGTGCTGAAGAGCTGAGGACAAATTCTGCCCCTGCATGTGACTGTGCTTTGTTGGGCTATCCTGCAGTTGCTGCTTCTGCCTGTGAAAGGGGACAAAGACTGGACTTTGTGTTATATTCCTGCTTGTGAAGAAAATCCAAGGGCTTGAACTGAGCTTGTCTTCTGTTTTGAAGTCTAAGGGCCATCAAATACTTCCTCTGCCACCACCTGGACTCTCTGCTGAGATGCCTGCCCTGCCAAGTGGTGCCCTATCCAGTCCTTGGGCCCTTGAAAGGTGACGTTGGCAGAACAAGAGCTGAAAATCCATGCACAGAATGCGGTGTGGGGAAATTTTCAATGCACCATCTGCAAAGCAGCTGATAAATGACACCCCACCTGCTGCATGGCTAAAATCGATGCTCCACCTGCATTGCTGCTGGAAGATTGACACATCGTGGCTGGAGAAATGACGCTCAACACCCGCCTGCGGCTGCTGATAATGATGAAAACCCCACATGGCTCGCTTTTCTATCACTGTGCAACCGGAGTTTCCATGCAGCGTCCCTGGGCGTCAATGTGAACCTGAAAACGATGCATAGCCAACCCAACCGGAGAAGAAACGTTGCAAGGCCTCCTTTCTGAGGAAGGAATTGATGCATTACTGACTCTTCCAACGCACGGTCGCCCGTGCAGCTTTATTTTTTATGCATATGAGGTACTTTGTGCAAAATCAACATATTCATTGTTTTTATGGAGTAAGACTCTTATTCTTTTGAAAATTCATATTTCAACTTGTGTATGTTTCATTTTTGTTGTTTTGGTCTTGTTGATTTAAATAAATATTGCTTATTTTTCTAAACTGGTGTGGTGTCCATTTTGTAGTGTTTTCAATGTATTACTGTGTTTGTTGGTACAAATACCTTACACATTGCTTCCGAGTTAAGCTCACCTTCTCGTGCCAAGCCATCATGAGAGTAAGTGGGGTTAACCCGGTGTGTTTCGCCTTTGCCCTGACTAGAGTGAGGGTCCTTGCTTGGACAGGAGTAACCTGACTGCCAACTAAAGACCCCATTTCTAACAGTTCCCTATGTCACAAGTTGTTCTGACATTGGTGGTTACAATTTGTAAAGCTAAACTTACACTCAGGTGAAGAAGGGCTCAATCTCATCTTGATGTGACTTAACTTCTTCTTCTTCTCCACTGTCATCTTCATTGGGCATTCCACAGTTCTCGCCTGGGGGCTCATCATAGTCTACAACCTCTGCAATTATAGGGATGTTCCTCTGCTGGTTGATGTTTCAGAGAATGCAACAGGCAACCGTGATTTGCCACACCTTATTGGATGAGTAGAGGAAGGCTCCACTGATCCTGTCCAGGCACCTAAACCTGGCCTTCAGAAGCCCAAAAGCCTGCTCCACTGGCCTCCGTGTTCTTGCATGTGCCTCATGGAAGCAGACTTCCTCTGGCTTTGTTGGATTCCTCAGGGGTGCCAATAACCATGGTCCGTTAGGATACAATGAGTCTCCTAAACGGAAGAAGCATATCAACAGATTACTCGCATATCAAGCCATTGTCCCTTCCTAAACTAAGATTCAGGCAAAAGATCATCAAGTCATATTGTACTTATCAATAAGCCAGGCTCTCTCCGGTCCAAGTTGTGACATCTGCATGGGTATGGTGCTGTTCTGTAGTGCGAATAAATCATATATTGACCTAGGGAAGTAGGCACACACACTTGAGATGTATGTCTGGTATGCCGACAACTTACACTTTGATGAAATTGAAGTTTTTCCGATTGAGGTAGACCTGTTACCTTTTGTGTGATGGCACCAAGGAAATATGTGTGCCATCTGTTTTTCCAACCACATGTGGCAGTCCACCCATAGCATAAAAATCTCCCTTCATGGTGGTCAAATCCTGTGGACATGGGAAATGGAAGTAGCTGTTGATGTGTTTCATCAAGGAAGCAAGGACTTCTTGTAGCACACCACTGCACGTTGGCAGGGACAATCCCCCAGATACTGCCACAGTGTATTGAAAAGGGCCAGTGGCAACAAAATACAGTACTGCAATGAGTTTCACTATTGGTGTTATGGCTGTTCAATTTATATTGTGAGGCAGGAGATCAGGCTCCAACTGCTGACACAAATCAAGGATAGTTTGCCAATTTAGTTGAAATTTCTTGATGTTGTCACTTTCTTCGATTTTGGCAAGGTCTGGAAAGGGCCGGAACATCTGAGGCTATCACCTCCTACCCATGCCTGGATTCAGATTTCTGTATGTATGGAAAAGAAAATATCAGCTGAAATGGTCGTACGAAACTTTTAATGTCAATACACATCTGAATTCTTGGTAACAGTAGAAATGCCATTGAGTGATATATGCTTACCAATTAATATCAAAGTTTTGGTCCTCAAAAATTATTTTTAATTTTTTTTCTTTTTTCACTATATGGAAATAATAAATTTCAAATGTATTATTCATATATAATTTTGTTTAATATTTCTTTAAAAAAAACATTAACGGAGGTAGTACTTCCCCTGTGGCACTATTGGTATCAAACACAGTAACGGTTCACATTTCAATGTGTTATATCTTGCCAAGAACAGTGTTGTTTGTAGCTGACATTTAGAAATACACTAGCCTCCATTTTGAGTTCTGGTGACACACTAACAATTGACAAATGCACAGCTTCACACTGTAAAATGGCCTGATCTTGCCACCATGACATTGACTACCCGACGGGAGTCAACGTAAGTTGACTGCGTAATAGGTGGTACCCATAGGCTAACATGTGTGACGGGTATGCACGAAAGCCAAAGGCTGTGTCCGTCTCCATCACGGATCATGTCCACTGTGTACTTGTATGCTGCATTGTGAAAAAAACTCACCTCCTAACACAGCAACCAACAAGACCTTCTCAATTTGTTTGCTGCTGTTACCGACCTCTGGGACCCGGGATGCCAAGCAATGCAAGTGACAGAGCCCTTGCCTTCAGTATGGAGGAGCTGAAACGCCATCCCAAACAGGTCCTGTTCCTGTGTAGCCAGCTCTATGGGACCGCAGAGGAACAGGTACATGTCTGATCGGGGAGTGTCTAACTGAGTAACCTCTTCCTTTGTGATCCACAGGCTACTTTGTTCCTTTTTGTTAATGGGGGAAAGTAGAAGCTATAATGTATGTCCATGTAGCACACAAATACTATTTCATCACACAAATCACAGGCCACTGACTACCAGTGGCCAGTAGACAGTATACCAGTAGTATTACTGACAACATACTGCCAATGTTGAAATTGTTAAAGCAGATATGTTAATTAGAAATTATTAATGAATTTATGCGTTTTGATTAACAAGAAAATGATAGAAAAAGTGAACATAAAAAAATTAATGTGCACGTTTGAAAATGTGCCCACGAAGGATGGCTATCAATATATAAGAGTTGTACTAAAATGATGAAAAACATGTGAACTGTTGAAAATGTGTAATAATAATGTAGTAATATGTCATATTAAGATGTGTAACGTATGTTTTGCATTATATTGTAAAGCTAACTTAGCCGAAGTTGTGGCCTAGTTTTGCCAGGCCTCATGCAGCAGCAGAATAATCATGTAATGTAGAGAAGCCAATGTGCCGAACTCACCCTGAACTACTCGCTATTAATAAAGTCTGCTTGACTAGAATTTTCTGCAATGTACAGACGGACATGAGATGAGGGAATCAAAGTTGCAACATATATTGTGTAGAGCAGGCAAGATGTGCTTTCCCAGGACTTGAACAATAGAGACACTGACTGGAGAAGAAGATGCAACATCTTCGATCCCTAATGGGCCGGATGATGAGGACATCGTACCGTGAACCAATCGACAACCTGAGAGCGATGAAATATTAGAATTCATAGTTTTGTAGAATAAAATTTATTGGATAGAGTCATGTTGGGTAACTAATTGACCAATTAGGAATTAGGGGATGGACTTGGCAACTTTGATATAATGTTGTGACAAAGGGGGAAAACTTCAGATGCAGATGGAGAATTGTTAGGAGGCGTTAGAGGCAGATGATCGGGGAGAGACCCTTCTCGGATTTGATGCAAGATTCTGTCATTGGGCTCATGCTCTTGAGAGTCTGATGTGTTGCTGATCGATTGATGACCTAAAGGCGGAGACTGATTTTGTTGCTCATCCATTCCATGGATAGGTAGCTAGGACAATGTGACTGTTTAACTTTTATGCCTTTTCTTTCTATGTACCAACTGCACTGTTTAAAACTTTTTCTCCTAGCTAGATGTTTTTCCAAATTCATGTTCTAAATTGTTTCTGCATGAAGTCCCACATGCCAATTCTAATCTGGGTTAGATAGGTTCTTTTAGGTGACACTGACAGTGACAAATGATTGACAAACTGGTTGCTGAACATTGCTATTAATGTTGATATATTCATCTTTATTGGTTTATTCTGAAGCATTAGAGGATATGTTTTCTTAAGTTCTGATTAGATTATGTTATTGGTGGTCGCTAATGAACTAATTCTGAGCTGATTGAATAAAGTTTGAATTAACCATTTGGATTAGTTTTGTAACTAATAGGGAAATACAAATTGTTAAAACGCATATTGAGTTGTGGTTATTCATGAATTGTTGACATTATTGACTAATGATTAATGTTTTTCTTAGTGGTTATTGATTTGTATATTGATTATTGATGAACATTGGTTTCTACATAGCTAGGATACTCCATGTGAATCAAAAGCTTCATTGGCCTACATGCGTCCCCTTGTAAGTTTACTTACTAAGGACCAGGCACGCTAGCAAAATGATAGTGAAAAGAGGGAAAAATGTAGAAGGTCTGGAGTTGTCTGATGTTTTACTATCAAATGGGTGTCCGGCTCATAATGTGTATTAGGCTGCTCTGTTTGGTTTAAACCTGTCGTTGGGCCATATCTAGGTAAAGTTAGTTTATGTGAAGCAAGTTCAGATGACACTGGCTCACAATCATCCCTCCCAGTCTATCCAATTCCAACACACACTTGTTCATACATCCCACAAATCCCTGCTCTCACTGACACACAGCAGCCCTTCTATCTTGTCCTTAATCGCTGTATGTGATGCTGACTGTGAGCTCTGACTCTTTAGAGTTTAGGCATGAAGCCAATGTAGCTGTGCATGGGATCATGTGCAAGGATTAATTGCAATGATTGTACAGGTGGTTTGGCTTTTAGTAGCTCACAATAGGATAGGTTGCATAGATCTGGCCACGATGATATTGAGGACCTGATTAGGTAGCATGAGGAGCTAGCAAGTATTGACGGTGCTCATGAGATCAATGCAAATCATAATTTTCTACCTACCTTTAATATTTTTGGGGGGACAAATGTAATTACTGTTTGGTGAATGTACATGTGAATATTCAAAATATTACTGCCAAACAGAAACACTCAAATTTCCTTTTCTTGTTCTTTTCTGACATCCTTACAGGCCAACACCCATCAGAAGTATGGGATTTGCCCATCGCAAAGAAGGTGCAGATCCTAGGAGTCCATAAACGGTGCAGCCTGCATTGTAGGAAGAGGTGGGGGGCCGTATCACGCAACGCGGAAGTCTGCTGAGGGTCAAGTCAGACAGTCCTTCCAGCGGTCCAGGTGGCTTAGTAATAGTATTAATAAGTGTAAAATACACTATATTGTAATTGTCTGATAAATTTGGTGATGCTTGTCATGAGAAATCATCAACTGCACTATTGAGACTGGGACATTTATCTTTACATGAATGTGAGATGTGATCGGTGTAGTGGAACCTAATGTGTAGGATGAATCTCTACCAGTCTGAATGATACCCCGCAGGTTGAGGTTTCATTTGAAGTGCTTGATAACTTTGACTCTTGTGTGAGTGAATACTGTCAATTCTTTAGTGCAGCAGCCAAAAGTTATTTGTATTGTATTTTGTTATACGTCTGATGCTGAGAAGAGTCCATGCATGCAGTTGCAAAGAAGGGTGAACCGCTGCAAGGCGTGAGATTGACATCACAATGTGCCACACTGGAATTGTTTGGTTGTAGTGGTACACTGGTAATTGTTTTCTACGTCACAAGGGGTCACGCTGTGAGTGGTTAGAAAGTTATTTTCTGGTCCGGAACAAAGATTTAATCTGTGATTATTGATATTTGTTTTGAAAAATTAATAGTTTTAAGGTTGTATGAGACATGTTTAGAGGAGATGTGCCTGTGCATATTAGAAAGGGAGAAGAAGCACCACCTTAAAATACTCCAGGTCATTATATGATAATAAATGTAGGGTTCTACACATGTATTTGGCTAGGTCAATGGCACAAGCTCATGGAAAAAGAAGGTGCATTGAGATTTCCATGTTATGGCTCATGTAATTTGAGAATTATTGAAACCTTGATATGGGTAACAGATGCTGAACACTTGGGAATGTGCTGCTCATTCTAGACAGAAAAAGAAGTATCAGGGAAGAGCCTGAAAGGCAGTATGTACCTACGCAGATGCTAGATGGGATGCTGAACAAAAGAAATGGAGAACTGACAGGATAGAGGGATTACATTGTACCTAGCCCTAATGAATGAAGCTTTTGAGAGAGAGAAGGAAAATAAAACGGGAAAGAAAGTGAAGGATAGAAAGCAAAAGGACACAGATATGGGTGAGATCAGTGACAGTAATTCTGGTGATAGCTTTCTAGATGTATTATTGTCAGAACGTTCACCTCTGTACAATGAGACCTGATTGGAGGGAGGAGATAGCACTAATGGAGTTGAGAATCTTGGATTAGCAACTGCCCCAATATACATGAATTTGCTGGTTCAGTAGGGGGTTACTCAGGTTATCAATGGGAGAAGGATCAGGAATTTTTTGTCCCTGCTAACCCTACTATCCCAAACACTACCAATGCTCTTACTGTTCCAGTTACTATTAGTCCTGTGGTCTCCATGTATAAGCCTGATTTCCCAGAAACGACAACCTATAATTTGGCTGTCCTCAGCACAGCAGGTGCTTCAGGTAATGCTTCAGCAAGTCCCGATACAAGAGGATTTCTTCCTGCAGTCCCAACACATACAAGCTCTCCATGCGTGACGAGCGCTTATTCGAAGTTAAATCCTAGTGTGCAGTTTTATAAGTACATATCAGAGAATGTCAACTTCTGGTACTCCTGTATGGGAGCTACCTTGAAATTCCACTAGCAGTACCTATGGAGATGGGAATATATCTAAGGTCCCTGTAGTGTCACGGAGTCTTCGTGCTAAGGAAATAGATGAGTGGGTGAAAGCTTTTAATACCAAAACTCCTTTGAGTGATAGCAGGAATTCTGAGTTGAGTTAGGGAATGATTCAGTCACCTGTGTGGAGAACGTGGTAGATGTGGCTAAATTGAAGCTAGAAATATATGACATAATAATTAGTGGGAATCTTGAAATTACTCCTTTAGACTCTTACCAAGAAAACAAGCTTGTATTCATGTGTAAGGATGTTACTGAACGTGCAGGACAAGTTTATGACAAACATATCTGAGTTGGCTCAAAAATATGAGATACACTTGAACAAGACCAAAGCTTTGCAGAGCAATTACCATGTATGCTTTAATAAAGAAGACATAGCCTGTATGAGAACTTCAGGGATAGAAATACAAATTAAAGAGCTAATTCAGAACATTCAGAAATGGAATGAGTTAGACAAATGGGAAAGTCGATGGGTGAGAAAGCAAGAACCAAAGAAGCAGAAGGGGAACCACTTCCTTCTGTGGCAGGAGAGGCAAGTACATCAAATTTCTCACTGAGAGAAGTGCCAAGTGGAGGTTATGTTCATGTGTCTTGGATTAGAAGTCATCCTGCATCATTCATTAATGTCTTTCTGAAGCTGAGGGAAGAGCCAGTAGAGTGGTTGAGCGATTTGTGAGGATTTCACAAGTATTGTGAGTCACTTTGAATACTTTGTTTGACGTTGTGGTTCCAAGTCAGAAGTGCAGAGGAGCCTAGTGACGAAAGGCCCTTTGATGTTTGTGATGACAAAGTAGTAGCTGTGATGGCTTTTTAAAGTCAAAGGTATTGCCCAAAGATATTGATTGTATCAAAATTGACAGAATGACTAAAGAACTTAAAGAATCAGTTCATGCTTATTATGAGAGATTGTTGCAGTCATTCAAGCAATAAAATATAATGGAGACACTCGAACTGAAGGATATGGGACATTTTGTGTCAAGGTTAGTGACAAGAGTCAGACCTGAAATTAGCATAATGACTCAGCAGCATTTGATTTGTTGGCAGAATAAGTTAGTTGATGAACTTTTGAGATATGCAAAGTACTGCAATGATAAAATAGAAGAAACTAAAAGACAAGTTAATGGTTGTCAGATCCAACCTTTTGTAGGGTATTTTGGTGCTATGCAAGGAGTGTATCAGCAGGAAACAACTGCGATACAGGGTAGAGGTTGAGGTGTCCCAAATGAACTCAATACAGGGATGGATGAAGAAGACAATCCCTTGTCGTTTATGGTAAAGGTTGGGGCATTGGAAGAGAGAATTTTGTCTTAATCTAGCTAACCAACTCCAATATTCAGCGCGTGTACAGCCTCAGGGTAACAACCTCCCACAGATGCAATATGTACAAAGACAGAGAGTGCAGAATTTTAATGTACCATAAGCTCCAGTCATGCAAGTTTCATAACCCCTGTTGCAGCAGTGAAATATGAATTGCCCTGGATTGAATTCTAATAAAGGTCCAAACGTGAATTTGAATGCATTCCGAGATAATAATAATTCCTTCCGGTAGTACCCCATGTTTGAGACATCCAAGAGCTTTGGCTCCAATCAGTCAGCCTCACGGTGCTGCATGGGGAAGAAGACTGCGTACTTAGCGCGATCTTGGAGGTAGACCAGAATGGCTCATTCATAGATAGTGAGGTGAATGGCCACCTGTGTCATTTTTGATGACACTGGTGCTACCTGTTCTACTCTGTGTAGAAGTCCAAAACCTACCCCTCTTGTGCAAAATGATCCAAGTTATAGGAATTGTGAATAAATAAATGACAATGCCAGAAGCAACAGAAGTCACTGTGAAAATAGCGACCTTTGAGGTTAATCACCGGTTTGTGGTGTGTGATTCTATTCCAATGAGTTTCTTGGGAAGAGATCTCCTTTGTAAGCTCAACTGTGTCATCTATTGTATGCTGAACGGTGTAGAAATGCAAACTCATGATGAGGATGTTGCCTTCAGATGGTTCTTACACTGCTTTATTTACCATGATGACCACTGATGACTTGCTGCTAGACCTTAAAGATGCAGTCAGGTCTGAGGTTTGGGATTACACAGGAAAGGACATCAGTATGATCAAAGTTGTTCAACCCATTCAAATCACAGTGAAGCCAAATGCTGAATATCTGAGAACACCCCAATATAATTTGACACTTGAAACAATTGCTGGTTTTACTCCTGTAATTGAATCTATGATTCAATAAGGTATTCTTGAAGAGATTATGGGAAGTATATGCAATTCACCCATCATGGGCATACAGAAGCCAAGTGGGAAATATTGCATCATTCATGATTTGAGGAAAGTGAACATCATTGTTGTTCCCTGTTGTCCTGTTGTATCAAATCCAGCTGTGATTTTGTTTCAGATTCCATTTGAGGCCGATTTGTGCCAGACTTTCTTTTCTATACCCTTGCATGAGGACAGTCAGTTCCTCTTCATATTTCATTTTGGCAGTCGTGTTTTGGCATGGTGCCGAGTCCCCAACAGTATACCGAGAGTCCCTCCATCTTCAACCAGATTCTCAAGAAGACTCAGGAGTCCTTCGTCATGTCTTGCAATTCAGACCTGGTCCAATATGTCAATGACCTGCTTGTGGTTTTGAATAATGAAGAAACCTGTAAGCAAGATACTATTGCATTGTTGAGCCACCTGGCGGAAAATCAACATAAATTGTCCCCAAACAAGATGCAATAGTGTCATAAAGAGGTCCTGTATCACAGACATCACATTGAGAAAGGAGAAAGTAAAGTGTCACAAGAGAGGATTTCGGCAATTCCGAAAATGAATCCGCCAACTATCCAGAGATAAGTCAGGATATTTTTGGGAATGGTGGGCTGCTGTCGGCAATAGATACCTAATTTTGCTCTAGTGAAAAAGCCTTTGCAGGGGCTGACACACAAGGATGTGTCAGATCTGGTACCCTGGAATAATGATTGCTTGATTGCCTTCCTAGAACTGAGAGAAGGTCCCTTTTGCGCCCCAGCACTGGGAATGCCATGATTATAACAACTCATTTGAACCTTTCTGCAGTGAGAGGGAGGGCTGGTTGCAGTGGTCAAGTGCCTTGCACACCATACTGGGGATAATCACAATGTCTATACTTTTAATGGAGAATATAGAAATGAGGGACAGATGAGAGGGGTTACAACCTTATCTTAACAAATGTAGACACATGGGAATAGGTAAAGAGGCTTTAGGAAGAGGTGTCAGAAGGAGAACAGCAGAGTTGGTTCAGAGCAGGTTGTGTCAAGAAAGAGGATGATGACGTTTGGGTTTCAATGGATGGATGACCTGTGTTGCCAAATTGCCTCCAATGGCTGGGCATTTCCATGGTCCAGCTCATGTTGGCAGAGATGGCATGGTGTGATTGTTCAGGCAAATGTGGCCTAATCCTAGTTTCACATTGATGGCTTAAGCGTTGTGTCACAGTTGTGGTGTGTCCCAGCTGAACAATGTTGGAAAGAGAACTGCAGGAACACTAAGTAACATAGGAAGATCAGGAGGTCATTTTAACAGGATGCAGTTGGACTTAATGGAGATGCCTGTCTGTAATGGGCTGAGAGATGCCCTGGTGGTCGTGTGTATCTCCTCTCATTGGGTTGAAGCTTACACAACCAGAAGGAATGACAGTCTCAGTGTAGCTAAATTATTGTTAAGAGAACTGGTACCCAGGTTCGGGTTCCCAACTTCTCTATAGTCAGACCAAGGGACTCATTCTAATAATGAGATCCTGAGATTGTTGTGTGCAGTTTTGCAAGTGGAACAGAGACTACATTGCAGCCATAGAACTGAGGCTTCGTGTCTTGCTTAACAGGTTAATGGGACACTAAAATCCAGATTGGCGAAAGTGTGTTCTTGGACAGCGTTGAATTGCCTAATGTTTTGCCCCTTGTGTTGAGGAGTCTTTGTAGTAAACCTGCCTCCTCATAAAATAATCATGGGCAGAACTATGAGATTGGCAGCTAAACCTGCAAATGCATTTGTGAACATTATAGATGAAACAATCCTTGAGTACTGAAAAGGGCTAGCTGACATGGTGCGTTCTGTGTCTCATCAGTTCATCGGAGCAGCCACAGCCCCTCCATATCAGGAGCAGTGCCATGACCTCAGTCCCAGTGACTGGCTCCTGGTGAAGAACTACAGAAGGAGAGTGTGTTTGTAGCCTTGTTGGCACGGATCGTATCAAGTCAGCTTGGTGACAACTAGCTGTTAAGTGTGGAGGGCTCCCTAAACGGATACATGCTTCCCATACTCACAAAGTTAAGTGTCCCCTTGCTGTGACAGCGCCTGTCCCAGAAGTACGGTGGTGACAGAGAGGCAACAGGACCAGGTAAGTCAAGCTGTCAGGGATCCTAGAGATCAAAGAGAGTCTGAAACAGTACATCTCGGTCTGATCTACAGTCGAAGCTGAGATGGAAGAGTCTTATCTGCAGTGGAGAATGAGTTGACTTCAGATTCAGACCCTAATGAAGCACCTAGTGATTTGAAAAAGCTAGCGGAAACTGGAGGCCATTCCCCAAGAAGGCAAGAAAGAGGAAAACTGACTTTACCCAAAGAGCATGTGCCTCAAACAATTCCAGATGACACTGAGAGCTCTGATATTAGTGAAAGTGAAAATAAAGGATTGGCACTGAGGAGATCTAAAAGGACTAGAGTGGCACTGAGGAGATATAAAAAAACTTCAGTGCCCTATTGAAGGTACTCTTCACCTGAATGGATACACTTTACTGCAAATGGCAGAGAGAGAAAGTTTGGGGAATTTTGTGATAATGCTACAGATACAACTGAACCTCCTTGAACTCAACATTGTGCTTCAAATCCACTTTGAGTTTTTTGTGCTGTTGCATAGACTGAGACATTTCACATTAGAAGTGATTATTAGTGAATTTGAACAGTGCCTGATATAGAGACATCACATTGACTTTGTTAATTAGTACAGAGGCCTCAGTCTACAGAAGAAGAGAAGGTTGTCCTTTAGAAGAGCACATTGCAGGGCTAAGGAAGACTCACAAAGAACTTTGTATTAAAGCTGTTGCAATTTATCACACAGACTTTGTTTTGCTGCTTCACACAACTTAAGCAAACCATTACTCCTGTTGCATTTTTTTAGAGCTTGTTTGAATTTAGACAAATCAAGGAACGTGGAAACAATAACACTAGTAGACGTAGATACATAATTACAGAAATGTTAAATGTAACATTTGTAGTAATATTCACTTAACAATACGGTTGAGCTTACCTATTGAGTCTAATATAGAGGATATTAGTTCTACGAGTGTCCCTAAAATCCCATTTCCAACTGATAAAATGCACTCACTAAATGAGAAAGATTTACAAATAGACAATTTTAGAGATCTTTCATCAAATTTTTATTATAAGTTACTTTATGAGTATATTGACACTATGGATGCAAGAGATTGCTATGTTTGTATGCAATTACCTGCTTCAATTTAACAAGGCATCACCTATCATCACATTCCTTTGACATATGGAGTTTCATGCAATCTTTTATTGAGTGTATTTTATAGACTGGGTAGTTTTCAGTATTATTTCTCGAACTACGATTTAGTTCTTCCAGAAGTTTATTTGTTTAAACATCTGAATACAAATCCGTATTTCAAATGAACAAAAATAGCGGGACACTGCATATGCACACAAACATAATTGGACTTGTAACAATATAGAAGTAGTGAAGAAGGTTTTGAATCTAGTGGAAGACAGAAGAAGGGATCTAGAGTCTGAAACAGATAAAGACCTTAAGAGACAGCACAGATGGAATAGAGAAGCAATTCACCATCGAGTGAAGGGAAACCTGGTATCCTTGACATGGTTTCCCCTGACTTTTTGCCTTCTGACCTCCTGTTTTTCTGACTTCATTTTTGATGGGTTTAGGATTCTGTGCAGTTTACCAATGTTAACCAGTGCTAAAGTGCAGGTGCTCTGTCCTGTAAAACGGTGATATTGGCTTATCCACAATTGGCATATTTAAATTATTTGTAAGTCCTAGCAAAGTAAACTATATGTGCCCAGGACCTGTAAATTAAATGCTACTAGTGGGCCTGGAGCACTGGTTGCATCATCCACTATTGTACTCTAAACGGGGTCTCAGGCCTGCCACTGCAGAGTCTGCGTGTGTAGTTTTTAACTGCCATGTCTGCCTGGGAAGTACACCCGCTTACCAGTTGCAAACGTTCCTTTTTATTACACGTCACCTATAAAGTAGGCCCTAATGAGCCCCACAAGCAGGGTGCAGTGTATTTCAAAAGGCTGCCATGTACTTTTAAGCTTAACATGTTCTGATAGGGGAAAAACTGTTACATTTGTTTTTCAGTACTGCAGTGCCTATCTCTCCCATAGGTTGACACTGGGGTTACCCAGAAGCAGCCTTTAAGTGTAACATTCATTTGGAAAAAGATGGAAATTTTGAGTTTGGTGTATCTGGACTCATGATTTAAAATCACAACTTATGATTAAGTTGGATTTTAAATTGTAAGTCTGAAAATGCCAACCATGCAGCGCCTTTGCCTGTCTCAGAATACCCATTTGGGGTGGGTGACAGCTGAGCTTTGTACATTCCCTCTAGACAGTCACACACATAGGAAGTTGGGGTGTGACATTTGTATCCTGATGATGCAGTACCAGGGTGATGAGACTTCCTGGGCTAGATGGGAGGGAGGAGCTGACACACCTGATTAGAGCTGTCTCTGTCCTCACAAAATGGCCGCATAACCCCTTATAGAGTGCCTGGAGACAAGAAAGGAAGGGCTGAGATCTTATGCACTTTAAAGGCCTCTCTTTGAAGCCTCCCCTATTTCAAAGACTCAACTGAGTATAAATACTGGACCCCAAACCCTACCAAATCAGTACACTTCTGGATCTGACAACATTCTACCAGGAAGAAGGATTGCTGTGCTACCAGGAGGGACTGCCACTCAGCTCAGCTGCATTGCTGTGTTAACCTGCTGTCTGCTACCTCTTGCCTGGGAATGAGAAGGATTGGATTTTGCTCTCTACATCCTCTGCAGAACCAAGTGACTCCAAAGGCTTGCTGGCTTGTCTCCTGTTCTGGAAGTCTCAGGGCCATCAAAGACTTCCTTCAACCCTGCATGAGCTGCTGGACTCTGCCACTGAGAGTCCTGCCCTGCTAAGAGGTGCCAATCCAGTCACAGGCCTTGAGAGAGAACTCTGCAGCTGTTTTTCTGCAAAAACCAATGCATCAAGGCTGTTGTGGCAGTCAGAACTGCTGCAGTCCCCTTCAGTGCCGATCCGTGGACTTCGCTGCCCGGCTTGACGACAATACCTCACCTGTATTAAACCCAACTGCAAGGCTCTACGACAACACATCTATCCGACTGAGTGGCTTGAAACCGAAGCATCAAATATTTGATGCTGTAATGCTATTTGTATTTGACCATCAACTCCATATTGACCACTGACTCCATTTTGTGCTTAGCTTCAGGTGCCATCACATCAGTGGCTCAGGTATTTTTCCACACTGCTTGTTTTCTACACTGAACATGTTTTCGCTCTTCTCACCAGAGCAGGGAACATATTGTGGGGGATGCAGAGGTGGTAAGAGTGTACCAGGATAAGAATATTTTCAGCAGAGGAAGGTACAGCTCTATTTCGGGAATACGCACTGGGGCCTCGCCAGTTCTTTCGCGTGTTTTTGACATAGACCAAGTACAGCCAGCATTTGAAGTCCCTAACCAAAGGGAGGGGTCGTTTACTGGAATCTTACTCTTGACTTACTTTAAGGTATATAAAGCAGGGAAAACTTAGCACTGAAACAGAGGCGCTCATTTTGGGAGTGGACGCACTGCCTAATCAGATTCCATCGGGGAAAGTTCTTGTGTCTCAGCCGTTCAGGGTTCCCCGGCTTGATAGTGGCAAGGATGATGATGGATTCAACCCCCATGGTGATGCATTTTTATTCTAAATTATCTAGCTTGGCTGTGCTATATATATATATATTTATATATATATATATATATTGCATGTAGGAAATGGGAGGCTGTGGCCTCTGTACCTGTGTTCCACCAGTCTGTGGCCTGGATACACTGGTGTGGGGAAGCTTGCCCTGGGCTGCTGGTCTTGACTGGGTGGTAGGGGTGACAGTGGTTTCCTGGGTGGAGCTGCTGCATGGTGACAGTCCAGGACTGTGTGAGGGGCCTGCCTGCTCATCAGTGTCCAGGGATCCTTCACCAGTGTCCTGTGAGGTGCCTCTGTCCCCCTGGGGGGCACTGGCACTTCTTGTCCCGTCAGTTAGGGTGCCATGGGTGGTGGTGCCTGTTGGGAGACATAGACATGTCTGTTACAAATGCATGAACGTTTGGGGTGCACAGGATTGGGCCATTTTGTGCTGGGGTTACTTTCAGTGGCCTTACAGGGTGCCTTTGTGAGGTTTACACTGCATTTTGCTTTGACTGTGGGGTTGCATTGTGGTGGGGGGGTTGTTCCATTGTGGGTACTTGCAGGGGTAGGTGGCTGTGCAAAGCTATGGGAACTGGAGGAGAATGCAATGGAAATGATGGATGAAAAACAAGAAATTGCGAGATTGGAGTTGGAAGGGGTACAAATAGACAAGGAAGGCGCATCAGGTCTTAAATCCAAATCCAAAACTGTTCCAGCTCCTAGTGGGGATTTAATTGACCAGTTTTCGGACACATTAATTAAAGGACTAAAGGCCTTAAGATTTAAAGAGATAAAGAAATCAACGAAGATCAAAAGTGGGTATTTCAAGACACTTGAGAAGTTATCAAAAAATCCCCAAATTGTGATTAGAGGTTCAGACAAGGGAGGCAATATTGTGATCTGGCAGATACAAGAGTACATGAAAGAAGCCTATAGACAGTTGAATGATTCAGCATGTTATAAGAGAATAGATATCAAACATGTGGAAAATATAAAGAGTAAATTTGATGTTGAACTGCAGCAATGGAGAGACAAAGGTCTCATCGGTGATGAAGAATATGGATTTTTAAAGGTTGATTATCCAAAATTACCAGTGTTTTATCCGATACCTAAAATCCACAAAGATGCTATTAAACCACCTAGGAGACATATAGTTTCGATCAGAGGAAGCCTTTTTGAATTTGTGTCGCAATACATAGACACATTTTTACATCCATTAGTTTGCAATTTATCATCGTACTTGAAAGACAGTATGGATTTTTTTTAAAGGATTTTTGATCTTAGTTGGGAGACAGATTTATGTTGATGATGCTAGATGTGACAGCGCTGTATACTAGCATACCTCATGAATTAGGTGTCAATGCTATTGAGTATTTTTTTAGAGTAAGATCAATCAGTTTTTACGAACACAGCAAAATGTTCATTGAAATGATTTACTAGTGTTTACAATATAATATGTTTTTCTTCAATAATGATAGCTTTGAGCAAAAGCAAGGAACGGTGATGGGAACCTGTTTCGCTCTGAGTTATGCCAATTTATATATGGGGTAGTATAAAGAACAGATATTAAATAATTCCCCCTTAGACAAATGGAATTAACACATTATAATGTGGCTCAGATATATAGATGACATTTTCACAATCTGGAAAGGTGACATCACCACTGCTAAGAATTTTATTGATGAGATTAATGTCAATTATTGTAATTTGAAATTGACAGGGTACATACTCATGAAATTGAATTTTTGGATGTGAGAATCAGGATAGAAAATAACAAAATTGAGACATCTGTGTTCAGAAAACCTACTGTAGGGAATAGCTTTTTACATGAGACAAGTTTCCATCCCAAATCTCTGAAAGATAGCATTCCTTTTGGTGAGCTATTAAGATCGAAGAAAATTTGCAGTACGGAAAGCAATTTCAAAAGTGGCCAGGATGAAATGTTTAAGAGATTACAAAGTAGAGGATATTCAGATGTAATACTTGATCCATTAGAAAAGTGAAATCTCGATCTAGAGATGCTCTCCTTTTTTCTACACATGAGAATAGAAATAAAAACATTAATGAAAACAAGGGGAATAAATGTAAGAAAGGAACAGGCATTATGAGATTTATAACAACTTATAATACTGCTTATATACAAGTGAGAAATATCTTGCAAAAACACTGGCACATGTTGAGGAGTGATCCAGTGATAGGTGAGGAATTAGCCAGTAAGCTACAGGTGACTTATAGGAAAGGGAAATCTATGAAAGATATATTGGTGAAGAGTGATGTGAGACAGCAAATCACCAATAAGACATGGCTTAACACTCAGGATGGCTTCTATAAATGTTCGAAGTGTAAGGCATGCAGGAATGGTGAAAATATTAAAGCCATAACTATGAGAGACAGAATAGTCCATACCATCAAATTAAGGTATACTTGCAAAAGTGATTTTGTAATTTATATCTTGAAATGCAGTTGTTCCAAATTGTATGTGGGTAGTACCAAACTTCAGGTCCATAAAAGGATTCATCAACATTTGAGGGCTATCCTCAATAAAGGTGACTCCTACCCAGTTGCCCTACATATACATGACTTCCACAGAGGGAGAGTGGAAGATTCGAGTTACAGTGTAATAGATGGAATAAGGAAAGACATCAGAGGAGGCGACAGGGAAAATAACTTACGTAAATTAGAGTCTAAATACACACTAGCATTAGATACCAAGGAACCGAACGGGTTGAACAGTAGTGAAGAATTATATATTCATCTTCACTGATATATCAACAAGTTAATTTTATAACAACGTTTCACTCTTTTGGATTATTTGACCATGAATGTATATTTTATTTATTTGATATATTTTAGTGAATTGAACAATGTGTATTTTACACGTATTGATAGGTGATATTTTGTAGCATGAAGATTATTGAATTAAATGGATTAACAGATACATATTTCATGACATTATAGTATGTTAAAGTTTAATATAAAAGATCATTAATGATATGCTTCATGTGACAATATTTCTCTAAATGAGTTTGAAAAAGAAACCAATTGAGTTATAACTCTCAAACCCAATGGTTAGATTATATCGTAATCATGTATATCTTCCTCTGTAGGCAATAGGTTTGATTTTCTTTTAAGCCTATTGTCATCGTTATGTGGATGGGTCCAAGGAAAGGCATTCAAGTACATTTATTGTGGGTGAGATATGAGTTTTATAGTGCAATATTCATCATGATTTATTGTGAATGTGGTAATTATTGTTTTAGAAATGAGTTTAAATTCATTACGTTTTGGAAATATTTACCGGGATCACATGATATATAAGTGTAGCCAAGATGGCGATTGTTAGGTTGACAAAGGCGGTGACGCAGAAACGCGTTCTCTTGTGTGAATAAATCACTATTTCTTCAAACCCGTCGAGTGCCGTCCTTCCGTGCTGTAGGAGGAAAGAGTTTTATATAAATATATATATGCACGTTTTATGTCTGTCATTGTTTTAACTGCTGTGAGTATTTTGACATTTTACAAGTGTTTTACTATATTCAAGTTATATGCTCTTGTTTATATTGTTGTGTGCTTTTATTGGATATCTGCGAAGTTCCTTAATAAATGAATTACTCAAACTACAAGTGCTGCATTCCTTGGGATTGATTTCCTCTTTGTTTGAAGCAAAGCAGAACAGATGCTGACGTTTGCTCCATCCAAGGTACTGCCGGTCCGTGGACCACCACGTGGAGGTGGCGGTCGCACCGCCGCAGGCCAGGCAGAGCAGACCACCATATTGTGAGGACGGAGATAGAACCAACAGAACACAGCCAAGTCACAGCCCAAACTGCCACCACAGAGGGACCACCGCAGCCAGCGGCAGGCAAATCCACGCCGTCAGTGAGGCTGTTTCCCACAACTCTATTACGAGGCTGCACACCGCCAGGATTTCCATGGAGGTCGCACTGCCACAAAAAGCCTGGCAGAAACAAATCACTCAAAAGGGAACACTCACCTTCAGGAACATAGGCACATCTGCAGGCAAAGGCAGGCAAATTGCAAGTCACTCACACATGCCAAATTGCATATTTACCAAACATACATGTGGAAGGAAAGCCAGGACAAGGTTGTTACCATCTACATCAATGGTGCAGTGCTGTATATATATATATATTATTTCTTCAACAGATGGACTGTTAGCCATCTGACGGCTGCACCGATCCCATCACGTATCTCCCAAATCTCGAAATCAATTAAATCCAGAACGCTCGTATTTAGTTCATGAGTTTATTTTCTTGTGCAGGTAATCCAGAGTCCCAAGTAAAATGTCTGTCAACGCGTTTCGGCAAAACGCCTTCTACTGGACAGTTTGGCTACTCAGCCAACGTCAATTTCATACAACTATTAAGTCCTTCATTTGTTTCCATAACACTATAGTGTACTAAAAAAGTGGCGGCCATCTTGAAGTATGTAATAATGATTATTTAAATACAACGCTTAATCAAAGGATAAACCTACATTAATACCAATTATCACAGATAAGATCAGAATTAAAATTAGAGAGTCCTAAGTAATAATTATTAAATGATAAATATAATAGGCAGAGAGACAATAGCTTCCAATAATTCATAATGTTTGATCATATAAGAACAATACTCAAATAACGGGAAAAATGCCCATATAAATATAAACGAAGGAACTATAATATCATATTTTTCAATTTTTTAATATTTACATTCTCATTCGTTATATGTATAAATAGTTATTAATAACTAATTCATATCCTGTATTAAAATTATGTTTGATAGTAACAATGAGTGCATTGTGATGCTATAGTGTACATCTAATGCCTATATAATCAACTCTGATTCCTCACTGTCCTTATCTGTATAATAGGTGATTCCATAGACACTCATGTGGATAGGTTGTATTTAAAAAGAAGGCCTTAGCAAAAAGTGCAAAGTGCTGAAAATGTAAACTAATAATAAGTGCAAAAGAGCATGTAAAGTGCATTAAAGTGTTGCAAAAACTCCAATTAAAGCAACTAGTTCTATTAATCTCTTGGTCCATATTATAATCTATATATATTTCTATATCTCTATAGATGATATTTAATATTCTACATTCGCCAAGTTACAGGGAAATAAAATCAAACAGCCATCATCAATGGCACAGAGCAGATCTGTATACGAACTTATTCCATCTAAATTTCATCAGACTGTAGTATGAACTCAAAATAAGGAAAGTTAATCAGTTATATCCACTTTACAAATTCCATCATTGCATGTTCATCTAAGTTAGTTATGATCTTCTCATCCATCTTCACCCAATGTAAGTAACATACTGCTAAAATAGCACTACTGTTTTTAAAGTTAGAAAACATAGGGAGTCTCTTTTTAAGGTATAACTAAAAGCAATAAACGAAGTATTCTCATTTAAGATGAACATGGAGCTCAGCATCAAGATTGTGCCCGAATGGGGACTCAGAGCCCAATAGTAAAATCATCTTGGATTCCATTTGTCTGAGCTCAAGCGTTTTATTGCCGCCTCTGGGATTGTTTTTAATATGTTTGATACCATAAAAAGCTAGAGTACCACATTCTCCTTTGTGTACTTCCCAAAAATGTTTGGCCAGAGGATAGGTTTTATCTTGATTTTTTATGGCTCTAAAGTGTTGTAGGAACCTAACTTTTAACTTGTGAATGGTACTTCCAATATATTTTTTATGGCACCCACATTCAATGACATAAATCACAAATTCAGTGTCACATGTGATCCGGTCTTTGATCTCACAGTGACGGCCATCAAAGGTTTGGTATTTATGTGTATTTTGAGCATACTTACAGGCCTTACAATGGCCACATTTCCAAAATCCCAAACTTTTTTGGCTCAACCAAGATGTATTAGTTTTTACTGAAAAATAGCTTCTGGTTAGATAGTCTCCCAAAGAACGTGCTTTACGAAATGTTATGGACGGATTGGTCTCTATATGATCATTAATAATGGGATCGTTCTGTAAAACATGCCAATTTTTTTGGAGTATAGTTCTTAGTGAATCATGTTGTTGATTATACTGCAGGAATATTCTAGGTGCTGAATGTTGGAAATCATTGCTGGTCACTGTGTTATTAAAAAGTAACTCTTCTCTGCTTTTATTCCGTACTCTGTGTAATGCATCATTTAAGATTTTTGGAGGATAACCTCTACTTAAAAACCTGTCCACCATTGCCTTAGATTCCAAATCATATTGGTTCTCATCAGAGCATATTCTGCGAGCCCGCAGTAGCTGGCTATATGGTATGCTCCATTTAAGTGCATGAGGATGCCCACTATTGGCATGTAATATAGAATTATATACAGTAATCTGAAAACATAAAAAGCAACATAAGAAACTATGTACAATGGGGCCCAAGGCCCAGTCCATCATGTCCATTGTGCCGCATGCACACTGGACACACAATGAGGGCCCAACTTGACTCCTGACTGTAAACCGCTGGCCTCCACTGGGCAGGGGCATCAATGGGCCATGCAGACACCTCAGTGGTATGGTTTGGAGGGGGGTCCTTAGGTTTGGGCTTTAAGGGGGGTCTTTAGGCTTGGAAGGGGGAGATTGGACTTTGACTTTGATTTAGGTGGAGTGGATATGGGTCTGGGCTTGGGAGGGGTGACTGTGGACTTGGTGGGGGTGGAAGTCTTGGCAGGGGAGGGGCAGGGCTATGACCAGGGGAGGACTGGGAGGTGGAAGACAGGGATGTGGGAAGAGGAACAGGGCGTTTGGGGAAGCAGGGACAAGGTCACTGGTGGAGAACCGGGGAAATTCTCATAGGAAATGTTTCTAAGAGGCACAGAGATGGTATGTGTATTTGTATTTGTATTTACAAAGCGTGTTCTGGCCATAGCATTGAAGCGCTGAGCAACAGAAGGTAGAGTGGCCTAAAGAAGAGACTGGAAGAGGAAAAATAAAGCTACTGAGGAAAGAGCCAAGTCTTTAGCTGGTTCCTGAAGGCCAAAAAGTTATGTTCCTTCCTAATCATCAAGGGGACCATATTCCAATGTTTGGCAGCAGCCACTATAAATGCTTTTCACCCCATCTGGCCTTATGCGTGCGAGGGACATGGACTAAATGGGATCCTGTTGATCTGAACTGATGGCTTGGCATATACCACCTTAACCTTGAAGAAGGGTATTCAGATCTGCGCATATGCAAAGACTTATGTGTCAAACACAACATTTTCAAAGATAATACCCTTCCTGTCAGGTAGCCAATGCAACTGTTTCAAACTTCCGCTGGCTGAAGCTGAGCGGGGAAGGTCTAATATGGTGGGCGGCTGTATTCTGAATTAATTGCAGTTTCCTGAGGGAGGTTTTGTCAATGCTGTCAATGCTGAGCATTAAAGTATTATACTAGTCTAGTCTAGAAATTATTAGTGCCAAGGACACTGTGATTATGAGCTCCTTTTGTAAATATGGAAACATTTTCTTCAGAATTTTAAGAATCCAAAAACCGGAGTTAGTGATGGAGTTAAAAGATAGGCAGTTGTCGAACGTAACTCCCAAATTTCTGGTGGAGATAATGGGGGCAGGCAGATCGCCACACACTGTTGCCCACCAGCGTGAGCTCCACAATTTCTTATTAGAGCCAAAGAGCAAAATCTCTGCTTTATCGCCATTCATCTTAAGCCAATTCAAACTCATCAGTCTATTAACCGCACTCATACAGTGTTGGAATAGATACGCTACTTCCTCCCAGTTCTTATGGGCGGGAATGATTAGTTGAGTATCGTCAGCATAAGAGGTGGCCATAAAACCGAGCGATAGAATAAGTCTGGCCAATGGTGTTTTGTACAGATTAAATAGTGTGGGGCTAAGTGAAGAGCCTTGAGGGACACCACACGGTAATTGATGTGCGGGTGCTCTAAAATCCCCACAACTTACCATGGTAGATCTCTCCCCTAAAAAAGATTTCAGAATATTCAGTGTTGTACCTCTAATCACCGCCTGATGGAGACGTAGTGCCATAATATGTGGAGAGATGGTATCAAAAGCAGCTGATAGGTCTAATAGTACTAAGATCGCTCCTTGCTGCGCATTCACTAATCTACGGATAGTGTCTGATGTGGGTATATGGACGGATTCTGTACTATGGGCTTTTCAGAAGCCATGTTGATTGGAATCTAGGCCACCAGAATCTTGAAGAAATTTGGCTAGTTCTACATTAATATACTTTTCAAAGATTTTACCCTGGAAAGGTAGCAGGGCGACAGGCCGAAGTTTCTTAAGATCATGTGCTGCTCCATCTGATTTCTTTTTCAGGGGAACCACTGCCGCTTCCTTCCATGATGGAGGAAAAACTCTTGTAGTCAGAACCCCCTGAAATGCCATTGCAAGGGCTGTAGAAAGGTATGGGAGTGGAGGTAGAGGGAGTGGTGCAAAGGTTAGTATGTGGAGGTAATTTGGGTGCAGGTGCGTGCTTGAATGCCATGTGTGTGCTGCGTGACTGTTGGGTGGGTGACTGTGGGCATTTAGATGTAGTGGGAGGAGGGTGGGATGCGATGCAGGGAGATGGCAGGGGGATGTGTGAGTGAATGTTGTGGTGGTGTCTGCAGTAAGGTGGGTGTGCTGCATGCAGGGGTATCAACAGTCATCCTGAATGTGCATGTAGTGTATGGGGTGCATGTATGCAGGTCTGATGTTGTGGCAATGGTGGCAGTGAGGGCAAATATGGGAGGATCTGGGACTGATGAGGTGGTGACTGCAGGTGTGACTGGTGTAGTGCCTGTGAGGGGGGTGGTGGTGGGGGAGTCGGTGTAGAGAGTGGACGTTGTCATGTCTACATCTGAATGTTGTGTGTGTGCATGGCGGTGGTGGCATGTGTGGTGCTTATGTCTGTCCTTGTGTACCGTGCCTATTGATGTGGATGCATGTGGGTCAGAAAGTGTGCCTTGGATGAGTGAGGGGAGAGGGATGTGGGATTAGGAACAGGTAACTGGAGGGGAGACGGAAGAAGCATGGAGACTGTCTGCCATCAATGAGGAGGCCAGAGCCAGAAACGATCTCTGCAGGCAAGCCAGGGCACCATGAATGCCTTCCAGGAATGCATTGGACTGCTGCACCTGTGATGCCAGTCCCTGAATGTCATTCACAATGGTTGACTGTCCCACAGAGATGGACATCAGGAGGTCAATAGCCTCCTCATTGAGGGCAGCAGGGATGACTAGGGCAGGGGCAGAGGTGCCTGCATTGAAGGAGATGCCCAGCCTCCTGGGTGAGCAGGAACGTGCAACTGGGTGAGGAGATAAAGGAAGGGTGGTGCAGGAAAGGGGTGGAGGACAAGGGCGCCACTGGAGTGGTCCCAGATGGGTCCGCCAGGGAGACGCCATCGGAGGAGGAATCTGAAGATGGTGTGGTCGATGCTGTCTCCCCCGTGGTGATCCCCTCACCCTCCATCCCACTGGGCCCCTCGGCTCCGCTGGATTCAGCCTACTGGGTCCAGTGGGCTGCAGCTTCCCCACTCACTGGTGCCCTTTCTCCTTCACCAGATGATGCTGATGCACACAAAGACAGAGGAGGAGAGGGAGGGAAGGAGGGCAGGAGTGAGACACAGGGTGCAATAGGTCAATGCCAGCACAACAGTCACACAGTGTAACAACATCATCTGCTGCTCTGCCATGCCACGCCATGCCCTCACCTATACATGCTACAACAGCGGAACACTGTTAGAAATGGGGTTTTTGGTTGACAGTCAGGTTACCCCCTGTTCAAGCAAGGACCCTCACTCTAGTCAGGGTAAAAGAGAATCACCCTCAGCCAACCCCTGCTTACCCCCTTGGTAGCTTGGCAGAGCAGTAGGCTTAACTTCAGAGCGCTAGGTGTAAAGTATTTGTACCAACAAACACAGTAACTTCATGAAAACACTACAAAATGACACAACACCGGTTCAGAAAAATAGGAAATATTTATCTAAACAAAACAAGACCAAAACGACAAAAGTCCGACATACACAAGTCAAGTTATTAATTTTTAAAGATTAAATTCAAAAATAGCACTTAGAAACAAAAATGCTTCGATGAGATGTTAACACGGCGTCGTGACGGAGTCGTTCCCAGCAAGCCGACACCAGCGGCGCCGGACACGGAGTCGTGTAGACCCCCAAGTACAGTACCTTTGGTGAAGAATGGAAACCAGCCGATGCGCGAAGTCGGAGATCGCGGCGTCTGTGCGAAACGTTGAATCCGTGCACTTCGAGCGGCGTCGGTCAAGACGTGGTGCAGCGACTTCCACGGAGTCGCGGACTTCAGCGGGGCTGCTACGGCGTCGGGCCTGCGAAGAGCGTCGCGTTCCAGCGAAGGTCACGGCATCGGGTGCAGGCGGCGTTACCGGATTCAGCAGCGGCGTCGGTCCGGAGTCGTCCGAAGTCAATTTCCTTAGATTTCCACCAGCTTTCCTTTCAAGGGCCCAGGAACTGGATAGGGCACCACTTGTCAGGGCAGGAGTCTCTCCAGAGACTCCAGGTGCTGGCAGAGAGAAGTCTTGGCTGTCCCTGAGACTTCAAACAACAGGAGGCAAGCTCTAATTCAAGCCCTTGGAGATTTCTTCACAAGATGGAAGGTACACAAAGTCCAGTCTTTGACTTCTTACTCTGGCAGAAGCAGCACTGCAGGAAAGCTCCACAAAGCACAGTCACAGGCAGGGCAGCACTTCTTCCTCAGCTATCAGCTCTTCTCCAGGCAGAGGTTCCTCTTGGTTCCAGAAGTGTTTCTCCAGGCTGTAGATTTGGGAGCCCTTCTTATACCCATTTTAGTCTTTGAAGTCACCTTTCTTCAAAGGGAACTCACACCTACTTGTGAAATCCTGCCTTGCCCAGGCAAGGCATCAGACACACAGCAGGGGGTTGGAGCCGGCATTGTCAGAGGCAGGCACAGTCCTTTCAGATGAGAGTGACCACTCCACCCCTCCCTCCTAGCAGAGATGGCTAATCAGGAAATGCAGGTTACACCCCAGCTCCCTTTGTGTCACTGTCTGGTATGAGATGAAAAACAACCCAACTGTCAAACTGACCCAGACAGGGAATCCACAAACACGGCAGAGTCACAGAATGGTTTAAGCAAGAAAATGCCCACTTTCTAAAAGTGGCATTTTCAAACGCACAATCTTAAAATCAACTTTACTAAAAGATGTATTTTTAAATTGTGAGTTCAGGGACCCCAAACTCTACATGTCCATCTACTCTCTAGGGGAATATACACTTTAATTATATTTAAAGGTAGCCCCCATGTTATCCTATGAGAGAGACAGGCCTTGCAACAGTGAAAAATGAAATTGGCAGTATTTCGCTCTCAGGACATATAAACCACATTACTATATGTCCCACCTTATCCATACACTGCACCCTGCCATTGGGGCTACCTAGGGCCTACCTTAGGGGTGCCTTACATGTCAGAAAAGGGAAGGTTTAGGCCTGGCAAGTGAGTACACTTGCCAAGTCTAATTTACAGTGTAAAAATACACTTACAGACACTGCAGTGGCAGGTCTGAGACATGATTAGAGGTTTACTTGTGTGGGTGGCACAACCAGTGCTGCAGGCCCCCTAGTAACATTTGATTTACAGGCCCTGGGCACCTCTAGTGCACTTTACTAGGGACTTAACAGTAAAACAAATATGCCAATCATGGAGAACAAATTACGTACACATTTTACACGGAGAGCATAGGCACTTTAGCACTGGTTAGCAGTAGTAAAGTGCTCAGAGTTGAAAAGCCAACAGCAACAGGTCAGAAAAAAATAGGAGGCAGGAGGCAAAAAGTCTGGGGATGACCCTGCATAAGCAAAAGTCCAACACGACCCCCTACCAGCCTAAAGCCAGGGGAGAACAATCAATACCTTGATGTACTTCCCTGATTGGGGCGATAGAACAAGGACCCAGGCCCACAACAGCAGGGGCATGTTCCAGTTCTACGCCTTCCTGACTCCAGGTGGATCCCTCTGTCCATACTCTCAGGGCCCACTAAGCTAACCCATGGGGAACCCTTCTCCACATCTGCAGACACCATCTGTGCAGCACCTAACTTTACTTTGCTCACAGATGTATTGCAATGGGCAGATAGTACCACCAGGGCCAACACAGTGGTGTTGCCCACTCCACCCCTGGGGTGTGACTCTCGTTCCCCCCCCAGGGGCAGCTCTGTCCACCAGGACAGCAACCCACAGTGACCCCTGACAACTGTCAGGGATGAGAGCCTGACCTCAGGCCTCTCCAACCACTGTGACTGTGGAGAGTCGGGGGCGGTAGTCCCAGGTGCCTGGCACCCTTTGACCACTCTCTCTTCCACCAGGTCAGGGATGACAACCTGACCCTGGTCCTCCCCTCTGGGGCTCTGTACCCTCCCTGCAGAAGTGGCACCCCCAGAGTCAAAAACTGTCAAGCTGCTTGTAGAAGCAGTCCTGCACAATTCTTCCACCAGTGTAGGGCTGGTAACCTGAAACTGGTCCGCCGACCTGGGGTCTGTACCTTCAGGTTGGACCAGGGCCAGGGGTGAGGCTTCCCTACCCCTGCCCTCCCTTCTGGGGTCCGGCACCCCCCAACTAGGAGTGACCCCCTCAGAAGGCAACATGGGATGGGCACTGTTAGCAGTAGCCGCTTCCTCCAGGTCAGGGGGGACACCCTGAACCTGATCCTCCAGTCCAGGGTCTGTACCCACAGACTGGACCACTGCCTGGCAACCCAGGACTTCCTTGGGAGCACACTTACCCCCCATCAGGTCAGAGTTTACCCCCTGAACCTGATCATTCAACCCAGAGTCACCACCCTGTGGTTGAACCTTTGCCTGGCACACCAGGACTTCCAGGGGGGCACACTTACCCCCCTCTAGGGACACACTGTCCCCAAGGGCCACACAAGAGTCTGCCTGGTGCAGGTCCCCTGACCTCTGCCCATCTGACAGAGTCTGGATTCCCCCAACCCAGAAATGGTCTCACCAAGGTCATTCCTGGGGGGGCTCTGCTCTCAGAGCTGACCCCTGACCCTCCAGGTTCTCCACTGGGGTCCGCAACCCCCTCTCAACCCTCTGTCTGGACTTCTGCACCCCCTCACTAGGAGTGGTACTGCCAGGCACCAGAACTGGTGGAACGCTGGCTACAGCCGCCCCCCCCAAGTTCTCCTGACACTGTGGGGTCTCCCTCAACAGATGGCCCTATGGTACAGGCTAGGCTCCCTTCCTGGTGCTCCCTCATGGAACCCTCCAGGACCTGGGACCTGATCTCGGGCACCTTGGGCCTCAACCCATCCCCATTCCCTCTCCTCTGAGACTGGACATGGGGTCCCTCACCCATCCCACTACACTGGGACCTACCTGGGACACTACAATCCTTTCCTACCTCACCTGGTTGGGAACTACCTAGACCACTCCTCTCAGGAGCACCCCCAAATGCCTCTTCAGACTCTCTGGTACTCACCCAGAAGTCTGCCTCCATTGTAAGCTCCCTGGGGTCAGAGAACTCACACTCCACCTGGTGTTGGCATAGCTCTGGAAATTAAGGACTAGACATATGCTCTCCAGCAATTACATCACTCAGCCCCTCACATGAATTAACCAAAATACCCTTCACCCAACCATCCAGTGACTCTGCTTTGAAAAAGCACCCCACATCACCCTCCTGAGACTGGTGAGACAGTACTTGACTGTCCCTGACACTCAACCCACACTCTTCTGGGATGTCTTCACACTCCATAACCAGGACTTCTACCTGGGGGGAACCCCTCTCCCTGTAACTCTCACCTAGAGTCAGTAGAGTGTCCCTCCCACCAGTAGGAATATGACTCCCCATGCCAGTTCCCCAATCCACCTCAGGGACCCTGTGATTCACTGGAGCTACCTCATACCCCTGAACCTCCTGGTGTGTGCTAACTCCCTCCTTCAAGTAGGGCACAACATCTCTGGGCATGTGCACTTCTTCAGCAGCACTAGATATAAAATTGTTGCTGCCACCATTCCAGCTGGATTCAGCCCTCATGACTTCCAGCTCCTTAATTTTGAGCTCATAAGCCCAAATCCTCTTTTTGATCTCTAAGTCCCTTCTCCTTTCTTCCAACTCCTTCTCCCTTTGCATCCTCAACTCCTTGAACCGGCGAGCCCTCTCTGCCTGTCTGTCCTGTAACTCTTCAGGAGTCAGACCCTTGGATGACACCCTGCTACCCGTCCTGGGGACCCTCCCCCCAGGCGTAACAGGTACCTCCACTACACCACTGTGTATCCTCTGCACTGCCCCACCCACATTCTCCTCCTCTGTGTGCCCTCCAGCCTTCTTGATTGTCACCCAGGCCCTCTGTGCCTTTTGCAGCTCCCCCTCCCTGGTGGAGCTCTCAGTGGGACAGTCAAGATCTTTAAGGAACTGTTTCAATTGAGCAACTGAGTACTCCTTCAGTTTCTCTATTTCAAACACAGCTCCAGCTGTTGCATCTCCAGATTGAGACATGATGGTCACAAGTGCAAAGTTCCAAAGGCAGAAAATAAGTTCCCAATGAAGTAAAAAGAATCAGTCAAGGGATCAGCAAAATCATGGAAGTAGAATAAAAAGAGTCCCAAAGAGGAAAAATCGAAGATCACCAAACAAGTAGTATGTGGTCACGTAGTGGTCTGAACTCAAACAGTAGTGTACACTTAATTACTGTATGTCAAGTACAAATACAAGTCCAAATCCCGTCCGCTGATCACCAATGTTAGAAATGGGGTCTTTGGTTAACAGTCAGGTTACCCCCTGTTCAAGCAAGGACCCTCACTCTAGTCAGGGTAAAAGAGAATCACCCTCAGCTAACCCCTGCTTACCCCCTTGGTAGCTTGTCAGAGCAGTAGGCTTAACTTCAGAGCGCTAGGTGTAAAGTATTTGTACCAACACACACAGTAACTTCATGAAAACACTACAAAATGACACACCGGTTTAGAAAAATAGGAAATATTTATCTAAACAAAACAAGACCAAAACGACAAAAATCCGACATACACAAGTCAAGTTATGAATTTTTAAAGATTAAATTCAAAAATAGCACTTAGTAACAAAAATGCTTCGATGAGATGTTAACACGGCGTCGTGACGGAGTCGTTCCCAACAAGCCGACACCAGCGGCGCCGGACACGGAGTCGTGTAGACCCCCAAGTACAGTACCTTTGGTGAAGAATGGAAACCAGCCGATGCGCGAAGTCGGAGATCGCGGCATCTGTGCGAAACGTTGAATCCGTGCACTTCGAGCGGCATCGGTCACGACGTGGTGCAGCGACTTCCACGGAATAGCGGACTTCAGCGGGACTGCTGTGGCGTCGGGCCTACGAAGAGCGTCGCGTTCCAGCAAAGGTCACGGCGTCGGGTGCAGGCGGCGTTACCGGATTCAGCAGCGGCGTCGGTCCGGAGTCGTCCGAAGTCTATTTCCTTAGATTTCCACCAGCTTTCCTTTCAAGGGCCCAGGAACTGGATAGGGCACCACTTGTCAGGGCAGGAGTCTCTCCAGAGACTCCAGGTGCTGGCAGAGAGAAGTCTTTGCTGTCCCTGAGACTTCAAACAAAAGGAGGCAAGCTCTAATTCAAGCCCTTGGAGATTTCTTCACAAGATGGAAGGCACACCAAGTCCAGTCTTTGCCCTCTTACTCTGGCAGAAGCAGCACTGCAGGAAAGCTCCACAAAGCACAGTCACAGGCAGGGCAGCACTTCTTCCTCAGCTATCAGCTCTTCTCCAGGCAGAGGTTCCTCTTGGTTCCAGAAGTGTTTCTCCAGTCTGTAGATTTGGGTGCCCTTCTGATACCCATTTTAGTTTTTGAAGTCATCTTTCTTCAAAGGGGACTCACACCTACTTGTGAAATCCTGCCTTGCCCAGGCAAGGCATCAGACACACAGCAGGGGGTTGGAGCCGGCATTGTCAGAGGCAGGCACAGTCCTTTCAGATGAGAGTGACCACTCCACCCCTCCCTCCTAGCAGAGATGGCTAATCAGGAAATGCGGGTTACACCCCAGCTCCCTTTGTGTCACTGTCTGGTGTGAGGTGAAAAACAACCCAACTGTCAAACTGACCCAGACAGGGAATCCACAAACACGGCAGAGTCACAGAATGGTTTAAGCAAGAAAATGCCCACTTTCTAAAAGTGGCATTTTCAAACGCACAATCTTAAAATCAACTTTACTAAAAGATGTATTTTTAAATTGTGTGTTCAGGGACCCCAAACTCCACATGTCCATCTATTCTCCAGGGGAATCTACACTTTAATTATATTTGAAGGTAGCCCCCATGTTATCCTATGAGAGAGACAGGCCTTGCAACAGTGAAAAACGAAATTGGCAGTATTTCACTGTCAAGACATATAAACCACATTACTATATGTCCCACCTTATCCATACACTGCACCCTGCCCTTGGGGCTACCTAGGGCCTACCTTAGGGGTGCCTTACATGTAAGAAAAGGGAAGGTTTAGGCCTGGCAAGTGGGTACACTTGCCAAGTCGAATTTACAGTGTAAAAATACACTTACAGACACTGCAGTGGCAGGTCTGAGACATGATTACAGGGTTACTTGTGTGGGTGGCACAACCAGTGCTGCAGGCCCACTAGTAACATTTGATTTACAGGCCCTGGGCACCTCTAGTGCACTTTACTAGGGACTTAACAGTAAAACAAATATGCCAATCATGGAGAACCAATTACGTACACATTTTACACGGAGAGCATAGGCACTTTAGCACTGGTTAGCAGTGGTAAAGTGCTCAGAGTTGAAAAGCCAACAGCAACAGGTCAGAAAAAAATAGGAGGCAGGAGGCAAAAAGACTGGGGATGACCCTGCATAAGCAAAAGTCCAACACGACCCCCTACCAGCCTAAAGCCAGGGGAGAACAATCAATACCTTGATGTACTTCCCTGATTGGGGCGATAGAACAAGGATCCAGGCCCACAACAGCAGGGGCATGTTCCAGTTCTACGCCTTCCTGACTCCAGTTGGATCCCTCTGTCCATACTGTCAGGGCCCACTAAGCTAACCAATGGGGAACCCTTCTCCACATCTGCAGACACCATCTGTGTAGCACCTAACTTTACTTTGCTCACAGATGTATTGCAATGGGCAGATAGTACCACCAGGGCCAACACAGTGGTGTTGCCCACTCCACCCCTGGGGTGTGACTCTCGTTCCCCCCCCAGGGGCAGCTCTGTCCACCAGGACAGCAACCCACAGTGATCCCTGACAACTGTCAGGGAGGAGAGCCTGACCTCAGGCCTCTCCAACCACTGTGACTGTGGAGAGTCGGGGGCGGTAGCCCCAGGTGCCTGGCACCCTTTGAACACTGTCTCTTCCACCAGGTCAGGGATGACAACCTGACCCTGGTCCTCCCCTCTGGGGCTCTGTACCCTCCCTGCAGAAGCGGCACCCCCAGAGTCAAAAACTGTCAAGGTGCTTGTAGAAGCAGTCCTGCACAATTCTTCCACCAGTGTAGGGCTGGTAACCTGCAACTGGTCCGCCAACCTGGGGTCTGTACCTTCAAGTTGGACCAGGGCCAGGGGTGAGGCTTCCCTCCCCCCGCACTCCCTTCTGGGGTCCTGCACCCCCCAACTAGGAGTGGCCCCCTAAGAAGGCAACATGGGATGGGCACTGTTAGCAGTAGCCCCTTCCTCCAGGTCAGGGGGGACACCCTGAACCTGATCCTCCAGTCCAGGGTCTGTACCCACAGACTGGACCACTGCCTGGCAACCCAGGACTTCCTTGGGAGCACACTTACCCCCCGTCAAGTCAGAGTTTACCCCCTGAACCTGATCATTCAACCCAGAGTCACCACCCTGTGGTTGAACCTTTGCCTGGCACACCAGGACTTCCAGAGGGGCACACTTACCCCCCTCTAGGGACACACTGTCCCCAAGGGCCACACAAGAGTCTGGCTGGTGCAGGTCCCCTGACCTCTGCCCATCTGACAGAGTCTGGATTCCCCCAACCCAGAAATGGTCTCACCAAGGTCATTCCTGGGGGCTCTGCTCTCAGAGCTGACCCCTGACCCTCCAGGTTCTCCACTGGGGTCCGCAACCCCCTCTCAACCCTCTGTCTGGACTTCTGCACCCCCTCACTAGGAGTGGTACTGCCGACACCAGAACTGGTGGGACGCTGGCTACAGCCGCCCCCCCAAGTTCTCCTGACACTGTGGGGTCTCCCTCAACAGATGGCCCTATGGTACAGGCTAGGCTCCCCTCCTGGTGCTCCCTCATGGAACCCTCCAGGACCTAAGACCGGATCTCGGGCACCTTGGGCCTCAACCCATCCCCATTCCCTCTCCTCTGAGACTGGACATGGGGTCCCTCACCCATCCCACTACACTGGGACCTACCTGGGACACTACAATCCTTCCCTACCTCACCTGGTTGGGAACTACCTAGACCACTCCTCTCAGGAGCACCCCCAAATGCCTCTTCAGACTCTCTGGTACTCACCCAGAAGTCTGCCTCCATTGTAAGCTCCCTGGGGTCAGATAACTCACACTCCACCTGGTGTTGGAATAGCTCTGGAAAATAAGGACTAGACATATGCTCTCCAGCAATTACATCACTCAGCCCCTCACATGAATTAACCAAAGTACCCTTCACCCAACCATCCAGTGACTCTGCTTTGAAAAAGCACCCCACATCACCCTCCTGAGATGGGTGAGACAGTACCTGACTGTCCCTGACACTCAACCCACACTCTTCTGGGATGTCTTCACACTCCATAACCAGGACTTCTACCTGGGGGGAACCCCTCTCCCTGTCACTCTCACCTAGAGTCAGTAGAGTGTCCCTCCCACCAGTAGGAATATGACTCCCCATGCCAGTTCCCTAATCCACCTCAGGGACCCTGTGCATCACTGGAGCTACCTCATACCCCTGAACCTCCTGGTGTGTGTTAACTCCCTCCTTCAAGTAGGGCACCACATCTCTGGGCATGTGCACTTCTTCAGCAGCACTATATATAAAATTGTTGCTGCCACCATTCCAGCTGGATTCAGCCCTCATGACTTCCAGCTCCTTCATTTTGAGCTCATAAGCCCAAATCCTCTTTTTGATCTCTAAGTCCCTCCTCCTTTCTTCCAACTCCTTCTCCCTTTGCATCCTCAACTCCTTGAACCGGCGAGCCCTCTCTGCCTGTCTGTCCTGTAACTCTTCAGGAGTCAGACCTTTGGATGACACCCTGCTACCCGTCCTGGGGACCCTCCCCCCAGGCGTAACAGGTACCTCCACTACACCACTGTGTATCCTCTGCACTTCCCCACCCACATTCTCCTCCTCTGTGTGCCTTCCAGCCTTCTTGATTGTCACCCAGGCCCTCTGTGCCTTTTGCAGCTCCCCCTCCCTGGTAGAGCTCTCAGTGGGACAGTCAAGATCTTTAAGGAACTGTTTCAATTGAGCAACTGAGTACTCCTTCAGTTTCTCTATTTCAAACACAGCTCCTGCTGTTGCATCTCCAGATTGAGATATGATGGTCACAAGTGCAAAGTTCCAAAGGCAGAAAATAAGTTCCCAATGAAGTAAAAAGAATGAGTGAAGGGATCAGCAAAATCATGGAAGTAGAATAAAAAGAGTCCCAAAGAGGAAAAATCGAAGATCACCAAACAAGTAGTATGTGGTCACGTAGTGGTCTGACCTCAAACAGTAGTGTACACTTAATTACTGTATGTCAAGTACAAATACAAGTCCAAATCCCGTCCGCTGATCACCAATGTTAGAAATGGGGTCTTTGGTTGACAGTCAGGTTACCCCCTGTTCAAGCAAGGACCCTCACTCTAGTCAGGGTAAAAGAGAATCACCCTCAGCTAACCCCTGCTTTCCCCCCTTGTAGCTTGGCAGAGCAGTAGGCTTAACTTCAGAGCGCTAGTTGTAAAGTATTTGTACCAACACACACAGTAACTTCATGAAAACACTACAAAATGACACAACACCAGTTTAGAAAAATAGGAAATATTTATCTAAACAAAACAAGTACAAAACGACAAAAATCCGACAAACACAAGTCAAGTTATGAATTTTTAAAGATTAAATTCAAAAATAGCACTTAGAAACAAAAATGCTTCGATGAGATGTTAACACGGCATTGTGACGGAGTCGTTCCCAACAAGCCGACACCAGCGGCGACGGACACGGAGTCGTGTAGACCCCCAAGTACAATACATTTGGTGAAGAATGGAAACCAGCCGATGCGCGAAGTCAGAGTACGCGGCGTCTGTGCGAAAAGTTGAATCCGTGCACTTCGAGCGGCGTCGGTCACGACGTGGTGCAGCGACTTCCACGGAATAGCGGACTTCAGCGGGGCTGCTGCAGCATCAGGCCTGCGAAGAGCGTCGCGTTCCAGCGAAGGTCACGGCGTCAGGTGCAGGCGGCGTTACCGGATTCAGCAGCGGTGTCGGTCCGGAGTCGTCCGAAGTCGATTTCCTTAGATTTCCACCAGCTTTCCTTTCAGGGGCCCAGGAAGTGGATAGGGCACCACTTGTCAGGGCAGGAGTCTCTCCAGAGACTCCAGGTGCTGGCAGAGAGAAGTCTTTGCTGTCCCTGAGACTTCAAACAACAGGAGGCAAGCTCTAATTCAAGCCCTTGGAGATTTCTTCACAAGATGGAAGGCACACAAAGTCCAGTCTTTGCCCTCTTACTCTGGCAGAAGCAGCACTGCAGGAAAGCTCCACAAAGCACAGGCAGGGCAGCACTTCTTCCTCAGCTATCAGCTCTTCTCCAGGCAGAGGTTCCTCTTGGTTCCAGAAGTGTTTCTCCAGTCTGTAGATTTGGGTGCCCTTCTTATACCCATTTTAGTCTTTGAAGTCACCTTTCTTCAAAGGGGACTCACGCCTACTTGTGAAATCCTGCCTTGCCCAGGCAAGGCATCAGACACACAGCAGGGGGTTGGAGCCGGCATTGTCAGAGGAAGGCACAGTCCTTTCAGATGAGAGTGACCACTCCACCCCTCCCTCCTAGCAGAGATGGCTAATCAGGAAATGCAGGTTACACCCCAGCTCCCTTTGTGTCACTGTCTGGTGTGAGGTGAAAAACAACCCAACTGTCAAACTGACCCAGACAGGGAATCCACAAACACGGCACAGTCACAGAATGGTTTAAGCAAGAAAATGCCCACTTTCTAAAAGTGGCATTTTCAAACGCACAATCTTAAAATCAACTTTACTAAAAGATTTATTTTTAAATTGTGAGTTCAGGGACCCCAAACTCCACATGTCCATCTACTCTCTAGGGGAATCTACACTTTAATTATATTTAAAGGTAGCCCCCATGTTATCCTATGAGAGAGACAGGCCTTGCAACAGAGAAAAACGAAATTGGCAGTATTTCACTGTCAAGACATATAAACCACATTACTATATGTCCCACCTTATCCATACACTGCACCCTGCCCTTGGAGCTACCTAGGGCCTACCTTAGGGGTGCCTTACATGTAAGAAAAGGGAAGGTTTAGGCCTGGCAAGTGGGTACACTTGCCAAGTCGAATTTACAGTGTAAAAATACACTTACAGACACTGCAGTGGCAGGTCTGAGACATGATTACAGGGTTACTTGTGTGGGTGGCACAACCAGTGCTGCAGGCCCACTAGTAACATTTGATTTACAGGCCCTGGGCACCTCTAGTGCACTTTACTAGGGACTTAACAGTAAAACAAATATGCCAATCATGGAGAACCAATTACGTACACATTTTACACGGAGAGCATAGGCACTTTAGCACTGGTAAGCAGTGGTAAAGTGCACAGAGTTGAAAAGCCAACAGCAACAGGTCAGAAAAAAATAGGAGGCAGGAGGCAAAAACACTGGGAATGACCCTGCATAAGCAACAGTCCAACATGACCCCCTACCAGCCTAAAGCCAGGGGAGAACAATAAATACCTTGATGCACTTCCCTGATTGGGGCGATAGAACAAGGACCCAGGCCCACAACAGCAGGGGCATGCTCCAGTTCTACGCCTTCCTGACTCCAGTTGGATCCCTCTGTCCATACTCTCAGGGCCCACTAAGCTAACCCATGGGGAACCCTTCTCCACATCTGCAGACACCATCTGTGCAGCACCTAACTTTACTTTGCTCACAGATGTATTGCAATGGGCAGATAGTACCACCAGGGCCAACACAGTTGTGTTGCCCACTCCACCCCTGGGGTGTGACTCTCGTTCCCCCCCAGGGGCAGCTCTGTCCACCAGGACAGCAACCCACAGTGACCCCTGACAACTGTCAGGGATGAGAGCATGACCTCAGGCCTCTCCAACCACTGTGACTGTGGAGAGTCGGGGGCGGTAGCCCCAGGTGCCTGGCACCCTTTAACCACTCTCTCTTCCACCAGGTCAGGGATGACAACCTGACCCTGGTCCTCCCCTCTGGGGCTCTGTACCCTCCCTGCAGAAGCGGCACCCCCAGAGTCAAAAACTGTCAAGGTGCTTGTAGAAGCAGTCCTGCACAATTCTTCCACCAGTGTAGGGCTGGTAACCTGCAACTGGTCTGCCAACCTGGGGTCTGTACCTTCAAGTTGGGCCAGGGGTGAGGCTTCCCTCCCCTGCCCTCCCTTCTGGGGTCCTGCACCCCCCAACTAGGAGTGGCCCCCTCAGAAGGCAACATGGGATGGGCACTGTTAGCAGTAGCCCCTTCCTCCAGGTCAGTGGGGACACCCTGAACATGATCCTCCAGTCCAGGGTATGTACCCACAGACTGGACCACCGCCTGGCAACCCAGGACTTCCTTGGGAGCACACTTACCCCCCATCAGGTCAGAGTTTACCCCCTGAACCTGATCATTCAACCCAGAGTCACCACCCTGTGGTTGAACCTTTGCCTGGAACACTAGGACTTCCAGAGGGGCACACTTACCCCCCTCTAGGGACACACTGTCCCCAAGGGCCACACAAGAGTCTGGCTGGTGCAGGTCCCCTGACCTCTGCCCATCTGACAGAGTCTGGATTCCCCCAACCCAGAAATGGTCTCACCAAGGTCATTCCTGGGGGCTCTGCTCTCAGAGCTGACCCCTGACCCTCCAGGTTCTCCACTGGGGTCCGCAACCCCCTCTCAACCCTCTGTCTGGACTTCTGCACCCCCTCACTAGGAGTGGTACTGCCAGACACCAGAACTGGTGGGACGCTGGCTACAGCCGCCCCCCCAAGTTCTCCTGACACTGTGGGGTCTCCCTCAACAGATGGCCCTATGGTACAGGCTAGGATCCCCTCCTGGTGCTCCCTCATGGAACCCTCCAGGACCCGGAACCGGATCTCGGGCACCTTGGGCCTCACCCCATCCCCATTGTCTCTCCTCTGAGACTGGACATGGGGTCCCTCACCCATCCCACTACACTGGAACCTACCTGGGACACTACAATCCTTCCCTACCTCACCTGGTTGGGAACTACCTAGACCACTCCTCTCAGGAGCACCCCCAAATGCCTCTTCAGACTCTCTGGTACTCACCCAGAAGTCTGCCTCCATTGTAAGCTCCCTGGGGTCAGAGAACTCACACTCCACCTGGTGTTGGCATAGCTCTGGAAAATAAAGACTAGACATATGCTCTCCAGCAATTACATCACTCAGCCCCTCACATGAATTAACCAAAGTACCCTTCACCCAACCATCCAGTGACTCTTCTTTGAAAAAGCACCCCACATCACCCTCCTGAGACTGGTGAGACAGTACCTGACTGTCCCTCACACTCAACCCACACTCTTCTGGGATGTCTTAACACTCCATAACCAGGACTTCTACCTGGGGGGGAACCCCTCTCCCTGTCACTCTCACCTAGAGTCAGTAGAGTGTCCCTCCCACCAGTAGGAATATGACTCCCCATGCCAGTTCCCCAATCCACCTCAGGGACCCTGTGCATCACTGGAGCTACCTCATACCCCTGAACCTCCTGGTGTGTGTTAACTCCCTCCTTCAAGTAGGGCACCACATCTCTGGGCATGTGCACTTCTTCAGCAGCACTAGATATAAAATTGTTGCTGCCACCATTCCAGCTGGATTCAGCCCTCATGACTTCCAGCTCCTTCATTTTGAGCTCATAAGCCCAAATCCTCTTTTTGATCTCTAAGTCCCTCCTCCTTTCTTCCAACTCCTTCTCCCTTTGCATCCTCAACTCCTTGAACCGGCGAGCCCTCTCTGCCTGTCTGTCCTGTAACTCTTCAGGAGTCAGACCCTTGGATGACACCCTGCTACCCCTCCTGGGGACTCTCCCCCCAGGCGTAACAGGTACCTCCACTACACCACTGTGTATCCTCTGCACTTCCCCACCCACATTCTCCTCCTCTGTGTGCCCTCCAGCCTTCTTGATTGTCACCCAGGCCCTCTGTGCCTTTTGCAGCTCCCCCTCCCTGGTGGAGCTCTCAGTGGGACAGTCAAGATCTTTAAGGAACTGTTTCAATTGAGCAACTGAGTACTCCTTCAGTTTCTCTATTTCAAACAGAGCTCCTGCTGTTGCATCTCCAGATTGAGACATGATGGTCACAAGGGCAAAGTTCCAAAGGCAGAAAATAAGTTCCCAATGAAGTAAAAAGAATCAGTCAAGGGATCAGCAAAATCATGGAAGTAGAATAAAAAGAGTCCCAAAGAGGAAAAATCGAAGATCACCAAACAAGTAGTATGTGGTCACGTAGTGGTCTGAACTCAAAAGTAGTGTACACTTAATTACTGTATGTCAAGTACAAATACAAGTCCAAATCCCGTCCGCTGATCACCAATGTTAGAAATTGAGTCTTTGGTTGACAGTCAGGTTACCCCCTGTTCAAGCAAGGACCCTCACTCTAGTCAGGGTAAAAGAGAATCACCCTCAGCTAACCCCTGCTTAACCCCTTGGTAGCTTGGCAGAGCAGTAGGCTTAACTTCAGAGCGCTAGGTGTAAAGTATTTGTACCAACACACACAGTAACTTCATGAAAACACTACAAAATGACACAACACCGGTTTAGAAAAATAGGAAATATTTATCTAAACAAAGCAAGACCAAAACGACAAAAATCCGATATACACAAGTCAAGTTATGAATTTTTAAAGATTAAATTCAAAAATAGCACTTAGAAACAAAAATGCTTCGATGAGATGTTAACACGGCGTTGTGACGGAGTCGTTCCCAACAAGCTGACACCAGCGGCGCCGGACACGGAGTCGTGTAGACCCCCAAGTACCTTTGGTGAAGAATGGAAACCAGCCGATGCACGAAGTCGGAGATCGCGGCGTCTGTGCGAAACGTTGAACCCGTGCACTTCGAGCGGCGTTGGTCACGACGTGGTGCAGCGACTTCCACAGAGTTGCGGACTTCAGCGGGGCTGCTGCGGCGTCGGGCCTGCGAAGAGCGTCACGTTCCAGCGAAGGTCACGGCGTCGGGTGCAGGTGGCGTTACCGGATTCAGCAGCGGCGTCCGTCCGGAGTCGTCCGAAGTCGATTTCCTTAGATTTCCACCAGCTTTCCTTTCAAGGGCCCAGGAGCTGGATAGGGCACCACTTGTCAGGGCAGGAGTCTCTCCAGAGACTCCAGGTGCTGGCAGAGAGATGTCTTTGCTGTCCCTGAGACTTCAAACAACAGGAGGCAAGCTCTAATTCAAGCCCTTGGAGATTTCTTCACAAGATGGAAGGCACACAAAGTCCAGTCTTTGCCCTCTTACTCTGGCAGAAGCAGCATTGCAGGAAAGCTCCACAAAGCACAGTCACAGGCAGGGCAGCACTTCTTCCTCAGCTATCAGCTCTTCTCCAGGCAGAGGTTCCTCTTGGTTCCAGAAGTGTTTCTCCAGTCTGTAGATTTGGGTGCCCTTCTTATACCCATTTTAGTCTTTGAAGTCACCTATCTTCAAAGGGGACTCACACCTACTTGTGAAATCCTGCCTTGCCCAGGCAAGGCATCAGACACACAGCAGGGGGTTGGAGCCGGCATTGTCAGAGGCAGGCACAGTCCTTTCAGATGAGAGTGACCACTCGCCCCTCCCTCCTAGCAGAGATGGCTAATCAGGAAATGCAGGTTACACCCCAACTCCCTTTGTGTCACTGTCTGGTGTGAGGTGAAAAACAACCCAACTGTCAAACTGACCCAGACAGGGAATCCACAAACACGGCAGAGTCACAGAATGGTTTAAGCAAGAAAATGCCCACTTTCTAAAAGTGGCATTTTCAAACGCACAATCTTAAAATCAACTTTACTAAAAGATGTATTTTTAAATTGTGTGTTCAGGGACCCCAAACTCCACATGTCCATCTACTCTCTAGGGTAATCTACACTTTAATTATATTTAAAGGTAGCCCCCATGTTATCCTATGAGAGAGACAGGCCTTGCAACAGTGAAAAACGAAATTGGCAGTATTTCACTGTCAGGACATATAAACCACATTACTATATGTCCCACCTTATCCATACACTGCACCCTGCCCTTGGAGCTACCTAGGGCCTACCTTAGGGGTGCCTTACATGTAAGAAAAGGGAAGGTTTAGGCCTGGCAAGTGTGTACACTTGCCAAGTCGAATTTACAGTGTAAAAATACACTTACAGACACTGCAGTGGCAGGTCTGAGACATGATTACAGGGTTACTTGTGTGGGTGGCACAACCAGTGCTGCAGGCCCACTAGTAACATTTGATTTACAGGCCCTGGGCACCTCTAGTGCACTTTACTAGGGACTTAACAGTAAAACAAATATGCCAATCATGGAGAACCAATTACGTACACATTTTACACGGAGAGCATAGGCACTTTAGCACTGGTTAGCAGTGGTAAAGTGCTCAGAGTTGAAAAGCCAACAGCAACAGGTCAGAAAAAAATAGGAGGCAGGAGGCAAAAAGACTGGGGATGACCCTGCATAAGCAAAAGTCCAACAAACACCATGGGGCAAACTACAGCTATGATGATCTGTACTGCTTATGGTGGTACAATTGTACCCATGTACTTGTTGGGAGTCACACTAGTCACACATGCCAAGTACATGCCAACTCCACATGGCCATTTAGGGAAACAGATTCTATACTCCTGTTTCACTGAATCCTGCCTTGGTAGGTAGCATGTCTACTAAGCCAGTGACAACTAGAACACTGGCATCTTGCCCAACCTGCCTCACTACACATAGAGTACAAGGCAGCAGAATGAGTACTCACTCATCTCCCCTGGTACAGTGGTCAGAAGACACAGATGACAATGCCCTGACACCTCAGGTGTACTGACGATGTAGGCAGGAGCTGAGTTCCAAAATTTGATGGAGGGTGACAACGCAAATCACACATTGAAAGTACTTTCACTCATAAGTCACTGACTGCATGGTATGGGCACATATCTGTCCTACCAATCCTGGCAGGATGACTGAGACTCATAGTGGACAGGCATCTAGCTAGTACCTATGCTACATCTTCCCACTAGTCCACAACCCAAAAGTACAAAGGCAACACAATAACGAGGTGAGAGTTTGTAGTTACCCCATTGTGGCTGCTGTGCTACCCTCACCCCCCATCCACCTCAGGGTAGGACATTGCCGAAATGCGAGCCATTAGGGTTGTCAGGGTCCGACGGGCACCCCTCCCTTGTGGGAGGACGTCCCCAGCTGGGCCTCTGATGTCTTCCCAGCCCAGCATCTCAGTTCCTCCCACTTCTTTCTGCAGTGAGTCCTCCACCGGGCATGGACCCCAGGGTCTACACTTTTTTGTTGATGGTTTGCCAAATCCCCTACTGCTGATGGGTGCTGACCTGCATAGGTGACACAGACAGAAGGAGAAGTCATGTAGAGTGGCGTCACAGGGACAGCAGTTGACGACGGCACACATTTCAGACATCTCATGGCCACACTCACATGTCTTCACGCCACTAACGGACAGACTCCTCACACATCTTCATGCATTCACTCTATCTGCCACGTCGCAATGCCTCAAATACACATCACTATCAGACAGGACAGTAACATTCAACTCACCTGCTGCTCTGGTGCCCCATACAACTGCCTATACATGGGTAGGACCCCATCCACAAGCTTCTCAAGTTCCTTCTGGGAGAAGGCTGGGGCCCTATCACCTGCAGGACATGGCATCTTGGCTACCAGAGTCAGAACACAGCAGCACATGCAGTGGAGGTCTTGTGTGCAGGAGTGTCAGGAGTCAAGTGAGAACTGCCACATGAAATGGTGGTCACGTCCACCATGGACGTCACCGTCACTGCCGGTGGTGATCACCATTGGCTACAGTCTCCCATAGACGTCCATGTTATCCAATGACTGTCTACCGCCATGACGTCTAATGCCGGACGTATGAGCTCACTTCCATCTGTCCTTTGCATGCACAACAGGTGGCTGCCATTTCGCGTGTATGTTGTGAATAGGGGCTGAATGTTAGCTGCGTCATGGGTGAAATTTTTAACTTTTGCTCAACTTTACTGTGTCCACACAGTCAAAGCAGCTTTTCCTGACTTCTCCCCCTCCTATTTCCAGATACGGTCCAATGTTGTGGGTGAGACATGCTCCTGTGTTCCGGCTCCTAGTCGACCTTGGAAGAGTGGCACATCATTCAGACATATTGCCTCAACCGTCAGTCCATCATGGAGTTGGTGACCCAGCTGGAGCCTGATCTATTGCCTGCTATCTGTCATCCCAATGCCATCCCTCCAACAGTACAGGTATTGTCAGTCCTCCACTTTCTTGCCACAGGGTCATTCCAGAGGACAGTGGACTTGGAAGCAGGGATATCACAGATGATGTTCAGTAACTTTTTGAGGATGTACTATTTGCCCTGTTAAGACATCTGCCCTGCCACATCAAGTTCCCCCAACGTGCTGATTTAACCACTGTCAAAGGAGCCTTCTATGATTTCTCACATGTTACTCGTGTTATAGGGACCATAGATGGCACACACATTGCTTTGATGCAACCCAGGAGAAATGAACAAATGTTCAGTAACCGTAAAAATTTATATTCTATCAATGTGCAGCTCTCGCTACCAAAGTATTTCACAAGTGAATGCCAAGTTCCCTATTTCTGTGCATGACTCCTTCATTCTGCGTAACAGCAACGCCCCACACATGATGGCACCACTACAGAGGGACCGGGCCTGGCTCATCGGTATGTATCCAATAGTATGTGGGCCCCTGTATACTCAACTCTCTTCACACCCTGTCCTATTTTCCTCCCGGTCTTGACATTGTTCCTACCTCTGTGCACACAGGTGACTCTGGCTAACCCAACCTTCCTTGGCTACTGACACCTGTGAGACATCCGACTACAGATGCAGAAAATTGTTTTGGGTTGGGGTTGAAGAGACTGGGGCTCAAAAGTGGTAGTTGGAGGGGGGATGGTAGGAACAGGGACACTGGCTGCCATCAGAGAGGAGGCCAGAGCTTTAAAGATCTCTGTTCGGCCGCCAACCCACCGTGGATGCCCTCCAGGTAGGCATTGCACTGCTGCATGTGGGATGCCAGCCCCTGGAAGGCATTCACTATGGTTGACTGCCCTACAGAGATGGAGCTCAGGAGGTTAATAGCCTCCTCACTCAGGGCAGCAGGGCTCACTGGGGCAGGGCCTGAGGTGCCTGGGGTGAAGGAGATGCCCACCCTCCTGGGTGAGCAGGCACGGCCAACTTGGTAGGGGGCTACTGGGAGGGTTGTGCTGGTGCGGAGGGTGCCGGCTAGGGGGGTTCCAGAGTTGCCTGCCATCACCAGGGAGCTTCCATCGGAGGAGTAATCAGAGTCAGTGTTGTCACCTCCTGTTTCTGTCGTGGTGCTCTCCTTGCCCTCCGTGCCACTGGTCCCCTCGGCATCGGTGGACTCACCCTCCTGGGTCTTGTGGGATGCAGCTCCCTCAGTTGCCAGTGCCCCTGCTCTTCTGCCAGATGATGCTAATGCACAAATGGACAGGATGACAGAAGAAAATAGAAGGGGGGAGAGAAAGGGAGCACTGGATTAATTACAGCACCAACACCACAGATGGCATACACATTACCGTCACACACAGGGATCAGGATTGAGCACTATGCACCACACTGGCATTCCATTAGCTAGGTACCAAAGCAAGATGAGAGCCAACTGCCGCAAACAACACCCCTCCTGGGACCCACTAAGCCCTGTCTGAGATGGAATGCCACCTAGCTAAGTTACAAGATTTTGCTAAACCCCATTTACCTTAAACTGGACCACACAGCAATGTTTAAACTGGCATTAAGGGCACCCCCTAACTGAAACCCACCACCAGGATCCCATGCCAGCCAACAAAAATGGTTGTCACGTTAACTGTACTCACCCCCTTGTGGCTGCTGTGCTACCCTCAAGTGCCCATCCAGCTCTGGGTAGGCCACCATCAGTATGCGGGCCATCAGGGGGATCATGTTCCGATGGGCACCCTGCCCTTATTGGGAGGCCATCCCCGGTTGGGCCTGTGCGGTCTTCCGGGCTCCGCGTCTCAGGTCCTCCCACCATTTCCTTTAGTGGATGCTCTGCCTGCTATGGACCCCCAGGGTCTGCACCTCCTTGACAATGGCACACCACAATCCCTTCTTCTGATAGGCGCAGACCTGCAGAGGTAATACAGGCAGGAGTAGACCATTAACCATGCAGTCCAGCCTGTCACACATATGGCCCACAAATATAATTTCCATCTCCATTGGCACACACCTCACCTGGAGCACTACATGTACACTACCACCGGACATACCCCCCACCCAAATGACACACTGCCAGAGCAAACATCTCCATGCAACCTTGTTCATGCATCATCCCCATGGTATACTCATCTGTTGGTCTGGAGGCCCATAGAGCTGTTCATACAGGGGTAGGACCCCATCTACCAGGCGCTCCAACTCCTCTGAAGTGAAGGCAGGGGCCCTTGCCCCTGTCACACGGGCCATGGTCAGACCCAGGTCACAGCAGCACACGCAGTGTAGGTGTTGTCCTGTGGAAAGTCAGGAATCAAGTGAGGTTATAGACAGAAAATGACGGTCACATCCGCAGCGGTGTACACCGTCACCGCCGCCGGTGATCCCCATTGGACAATGTATTCCATACAGCACCATTTTAGCCAATGAGGCAGTGCAAGACCGCCTTCCGCCATGACACCCAACGCCAGCGGAGTTACATCACTTCCAAGGGTCCATACTTACAGGACAGACAGTCGCCATTTCATGGTGGTGGACAACATTCAGAAATTGGAAACTTCGTCATTCCTGTAAATTGTACATACATTGCCATTCACATTGTCCAATTACATACATGCTCAGTTACACTGAGGTGGTGGTTCCATTGTTAACTTTGTGACACCCTTCTCACTCTTGTGTCCTTGAGATACTTGCCACTGTGGAGGAATAGGAGGAGGAGACAAGACCCTGTGTACAGACCCCTTGTGGACTTGGCTACACTGGAGGACAGGCACATAATACTCACCTATAGACTGGACAGGGCCACAATCACAGAGCTGTGTACTCAATTGGAGCCTGATCGGATATGAGCTATTCGTCATCCCACTGAGATCCTCCCTCTTGTGCAAGTTCTATCTGTTCTCCATTTCCTGACAACTGGTTCTTTCCAAGTGACAGTGGGCTTGGCAGCAGGAATGTCACAGCCAATGTTCTCAATAGTGCTGGGAAGGGGTTTGTCTGCCTTGCTCAAACACATGTGCAGCTACATAGCTTTCCCCCAAGTGGAAGATTTGGCCACTGTGAAGGCTCGATTCTATGCAATTGGACATATTCCTAATATTATTGGGGCGATTAACGGAACACATATTGCATTTGTGCACCCCCCTGGCACAATGAACAGGTGTACAGAAGCTGGAAGAGTTTCCATTCACTCAATGTTCAAATGGTGTGCTTGGTGGACCAGTACATCTCCAACGTCACTGCCAAGTATCCTAGGTCTGTGCATGATGCCTTCGTTATGAGGAATAGCAGCATCCCAAATGTGATGGCACAACTACAGAGGCACAGTGTGTGGCTAATAGGTGAGACTGAGTCCCCACCCAATGCATTTCAGTGTATGCCTTCAGGAGTCATTCCGCATACCATTGTGTAAGGCTAATGTTTGTCCCTCAATTCTTGCAGGTGACTCTGGCTACCCAAAACTGTTGTGGCTCCTGACCCCTGTGAGGAATGCCAGGACAAGGGCTGAGAATCGGTATAATGATGCACATGGGTAAACTATGCGGATAATAGAATGAACCTTCGGCCTCCTGAAGGCCAGGTTCAGATGCCACCATCTGACAGTTGGATCCCTGTGCTACTCCCCTGAGAAGGTGTTCCAGATAGTTGTAGTATGCTGCATGTTGCACAACCTGGCCCTCAGACGACATCTGTCTTATCTGCGGGAGGAGGAGGTTGGAACTGATCCTGTGGCAGCAGTGGACCCTGAGGACAGTGAGGATGAGGAGGCAGAGGGTGAGGATGTGGACAACAGAACATCAGTAATACAGCAGTACTTCCAATGGCACACAGGTAAGACAGTGGAACCGACAATTCCTCTGATTATTTATGTTTTCAGTGTGGCTGTAGCAGGATAGCAGTCACTTCCTTTGCATCTCAACTGATTGCCACCTATGTCTTCCCATTATGCAGATGTTGGTGTTATTACAACTGTGTACTGATGTGATGACTACAGACATCTGCATGTCATTATTTGGATGCTATCACAAAGTTCAGGTCAATTGCACATTTTCATCACATAAAGCACTATCACTCAAGTTGTGTTCAAGGGTGTTTATTGTAGTGAAATATATGGATGGAATAGTGCAATGGAATGGGGTGATGGTAGAGAAAAGTCCAGTGTAGTGGTCCAGTCTGTTTGTAGCACAGGTCCAGTGTCCAAGGGGCCATAGGAAGGGGAGCAATGGCAGTTCAAAGTGGACAAGGTGACAGAGTGGAACACAAGGGGGACATTCAGGAGGGTCTTATTTCCTGGCGGTGGTCTTGGTCTTGGCAAGTGTCTCTGGCATCTGTCTGGGTTGCAGGGAACGTTTGCGGGGTGGTTCAACTTTCACAGGGGGAGGGGTGCTGGTGGCCTGTGGGCCCTGTGGCAGGGCCTTCTGTCCACTAGCTGCAGCAGATGTGGAGGGCTGGTCAGTTGACTGGCTAGTGGAAGGGGCCCGTAGGTGTGCTGTATATTCCCTCATGATGTTGGCCATATCAGCCAGCACCCCTGCTATGGAGACCATGGTGGTGTTGAGGGCCTGCAAATCTTTCCTGATCTCCTGATGGTGTACCTCCTGCAGCCGCTAGTTCTCCTGCATGATGTTAAGATTCTTGCCCATCTTGTCCTGGGATTGTTGGTGAGCCCCCAGGACATTAGTGAGTGCCTCCTAGACAGTAGGTCCCCTGGGTCTGTCCTCCCCCTGGGGTACAGCTGTCCTCCGAGTGTCCCTGTCCCCCTGTGCCTGTGTCCCCTGAACGGTATGCCCACTGACTCCAGGACCCTGATTGTCTTGGCTATGAGGTGTGGACTCGGGTCCATTTACAGATGGGCACACTGCTGATTGACATGTCCTTGGGACAGAGGTGGGGGACATTGGGTGGGTGCTGTGGTGTTGGATACTGAGGGTGAAGGCTCTGTGGTGGACTGGGAGTGGGCTGGGGTGGCCGACTGAGCAGTGGTCCCTGATGGGCCAGGAAGTTCATCCAGATCAGAAGTCCAGAGTTACTGTCAACACTGGGGGCATCTTCAGTTGGGGGACTGGATAGCCGTGGCACCTGCTTGCCTCTGAGATTGGCTGGGGCACCTGTGGGGATGTAAGTGATGTATTATACTACATGTCTGTGACATATTCGACATCCCTAGCTTTCCCTATATCATTGCTGTGGCCCTGCCACGTTTGATTGTGTATGGTGATGTATTGTGGGATTGTTAATTCTCCATGCTGTGCATGCATTGGTGGTGGGTGTACATGCAGGGCTGGGAGGGATGCACATGCAGTGGGTATGGCATGCAGCGCTTGACATTGGGGTTAGTCAGTTGTCTAGGTGCACTGTGTGGGATGAAGTGGAGTGTCAGGGTGAGGGGTGGTGGTGGTGGTGGCATGCAGGTATGTAGGGGGATAGGTGGTAAATATTGACTCACCTGTGTCCAGTCATCCGGCAACTCCAGTGAGTCCCTTCGGATGCAGTATTGACAAGACTTGATCCTCCCATGCTGTCAGCTGTGGATGAGGAGGTGGGGGTCCACTGCCAGTCCTCTGGATGGCGAGCTGGTGCCTTGCTACCATGCTATGCACCTTCCCCCATAGGTCGTTTCACCTCTTCCTGATGTTGTCTCATGTTCTTGGATGCTGGTTGTTTTGTTGGCGTGACGTATGGGTGTTCCTACTGACACATTTCCACTTACCTTTGGACTGGCAGATATGTGTTTGTGGCAGTATTCTGTCTGTTTTGTGTGCATGTGTCATAATATGGCAAATGGATGTTTGCCTCCATGACGGTTTGTTGGTGGCTGTCACTGCGGCGGTAAGCGGGATTTACCGCCAATTTCATGTTGAGGGCCTTAATGATTTCATTGATGCACTTGAAGAGATTGATAACAGTAAGATTATCAAGTATCTCCAAAATCCTGCTGCTAGGTAGGAGAAGGATCTTCCTCCTGCTGTACTTTTCTGGATCTTGGGGATGGCTGCAAGGGCAAGCTGGGAGGAACGGAGACATCTGTTGGGTATGTAGGAGGTGAGGTGGTGGTTGAGGTATGCTGGTCCTATGTTGTTCAGTGCCTTGAAGGTATGGATCCGGAGTTTGTATGTGATGTGCTTGTTGACTGGGAGCCAGTGTAGGTCTCTGAGGTGGGAGGGGAGTTGTGTCAGGGGATGTCCAGGATGATTCTGGGTGCTGCATTTTGGACTCTTTGTAGACTTGATTGAAGTTTCTTGGTGATGTCAGCATATACTGTGCTGCCGTAATCCAGTTTTCTGGTGATGAGTACGTGGGGGACTGCCTTCCTCGTGTCAAGAGGAATCAATTTTAAGATCTTCTGCAGGAGACGGAGGGTGTATAAGCTTGATGAGGAGATGGGTCATCAATGGAGTGGAGTCCAGTATGATGCCAGGTCGTGCATATGGTCCATGGGGGTGGGGGCGTTACCCAGTGCAGTGGGCCACCAAGAATCATTCCAGGCAGAAGGGGTAGAGCCAATCACAAGGATCTCTGTCTTGTCGGAGTTGAGCTTGAGGCAGCTGGCCTCCATCCAGGCAGCAACTGCTCTCATCCAGTTGTGGAAATTCCTCTTGGCTTGCACAGAGTCCTCAGACAGGTAGAGGATCAGTTGGGTGTCGTCAGCATAGGAAACTATGTTTAGCTCGTGTTGCCTGGAGATCTTGGCAAGTGGGGCCATGTACATGTTGAAAAGCGTTGGCCTGAGTGAGGATCCTTGGGCACTCTGCAGCAAGTGTCTTTAGGTTCTGATGTGAATTGTGGCAGTCTGACCTTCTGCGCTCTTCCTGTGAGGAAGGACCTTATCTAGTTCACAGCTTTGTCTTGGATGCAATGTTGTGCAGTCTGTCTAAGAGGGTGGGGTGGTAGACGGTGTCAAATGCAGGTGAGAGGTCGAGCAGGATGAGTGCGGCAGTGCCTCCGTGGTCTGGTATGATGCGTATTTCATTTGTAGCTGCCAAGAGTGCCATTTTGGTGCTGTGGTTTCTTCTGATACCAGTCTGGGAAGGGTCCAGGATACAGTGTGTCTCAAGGAACTCAGTGAGTTACTGGTTGGCAGCCTTCTCCATTACCTTGGCTGAGAAAGGAAGCAAAGAGATGGGTCTGTAGTTCTTCAGCTCCCTAGGGTCGGTGGTGGGTTTCTTGAGCAGCTGGATGATTTTGGTGTGTTTCCAGTCTGAGAGGAATGTAGCGGTATTGATGGATATGCTGATGGTTCGGCAGAGCTCCGGTGCAATGGAGGCACTGGCCAGGCTGAGGGTGTGATGAAGGTTTTGATCTAAGGAGGAGTTCAGTATCTGGTGGGGTGCAAGGTCCGTGGTGGTGAGCGATGCTTGTAGGCTTTGGTTCCTGAAGCCTTCGTAGCTGTCCTGGATCTTAGGGTGAAAGAAGGTGGTGAGGTCGTCACAGAGGTCTTGGGAGGAAAGAATGGATGAGGTGTCTACCCCGGGGTTCGTGAACTCTTTGACAATGGTGAAGAGCTTCTTGCTGTTGTGAATGCTGGAGTTGAGGCATGTTTAAAAGGTGGCTTTTTTGGCAGTTCTGATGTTCTGGTGGTGCGTGTTGACTGCTATTTTGCAGGCTGTGCAGTCTTCAGTCGATTTGCTGAGCCTCCTTTTACATTCCAATTGTCTGCAGGCACGCTAGGATTCTTGCACGCCTGGCGTAAACCAGTTGTGTTTTTCTCTGTCGATTCTCTGTTGGTTTCCTTAGGTGGGCTACAAGGTTGCCACAGTTTGAGAGCCATCAGTGTAGGTTGTTTGTGGCTTCATTAGCATCCATTGCATCCAGTGGGAGGGAGTTGTGGAGAGCGTTGGTGAGCTGTTCTTCTGTGACTTTGCCCCAGCATCTGCCCGGGGTATGGGGGTGTGGTGGTGTGCAATGGTCTTTGTGTCGATAAAGTGTATGCACTTGTGATCAGTCCAATGGTGTTTGGAGGTTTCGGAGATGGTGATGTTGTCCCCTGCTGAGAAGATGGGGTCTAGAATGTGTCCGGCTCTGTGGGTGGGGACATTGACGAGTTGTTGGAGACTGAGAGTTGTGAGGTTGTCCAGGAGGTTAGAGGTGTTGGGGTCATCAAGGGTATGAAGATGGAAATTGAGATCGCCGAGTAGGATGTAGTCAGAGGAGGTGAGTGCTTGCGGGATAACAATGTCTTCTCAGAACTGGGGTCGGGGTCCAGGTGGCCTGTAGATGAGGGTGCCATGTAGGGAGGTGTTTGAGTTGGTCTGGATCTGAAAGTGTAGGTGCTGTTGCATTGACTGAGACTATGACTCGGTTCTAGTAGTCAAGCAGAGCTTGTTCTTGTAGATTATGGCAATGCCTCCTCCAGGCCTATTGGCTCTGTCCTTGTGGATAATTTTGTAGTTGTCTGGGATGGCTGTGGTGAATAGTGGGGCAGTGGTAGGGTTGATCCAGGTCTCTTTGAAGAAGGCGATGTCTGAGGCTGTTGAGTCAAGGAGATCCCAGATTTCTATCAAGTGTTTGACAAGGGAGCGTGTGATGAGGAGAATGCACTTGAGGTGGCAGTCCGTGCTTGGTGCGGGAACATGAGGTGGTCCTTGGAGGGTGTTGGAGCGGGCGTGGCAAGATAAAGGACCATGGGTGTTCCTGGGGTCGGCTTGGTGGCAGGCTGAGGATCTTCCTGAGCTGAGGGCACACAGAGTGCTGGCATCGAACCAGTGGACGGGGTGAGAACCAGGGTCTGTGGTGCTGGGCACGGTTCAGGCATGGAAAGGTGCAGATGGACTCGCATTTGGTGTGCCTTTGGCATGCCAGCGGTGCGCCCAATGCATGCATCTGCAATGAAGAAGGGGAGGGAGGTGGGGAGTCCGGTCAGCTGGAAGGCAGGAGGGCGAGAAAAGTGCTTCGCAGGGGGGATGGGGCCACAGGGGCAGCAGTGCCGTGGGGGGAGAGGGTAACAGAAGATACAGAAAAATAAGAGAAGAGACAGAAAAATAAAAAATAAAAATGATGTTAAAACAGAGGTAAAAGGCAGAAGTAAAAAAGCAGGATTAAGGAAATACGGAGAGAGGCAGAAGATACTTACTTGCAGATGGCCACTAGGCCACCAGGGATGAGGCACATGAAGGATCCTGCGGTTGGAGAAGGGCCTCGAACTGAGAGTCAGGCAGGCTCTCAGTTCATTCCCAAAGCAGAGGCAGCAGCAGGAGGAACTGGGGAGGGCAGCAGATCCTGACCAAGAGGTCAGTGGAGCCCAGTGGAGATACACTAATCAAACACTGTAAGTTCAATGAATTTAATGATGAAGAAGCTATACATCTTAGAGTCATTGATGGATGCCTGTCCGATTTATTCAGATGATGAATGCTGAGAGAAACTCATAATCTGGAGCAAGTGTTAATGGCTGCCAAAGCTAAAGAGCTTGCTGAAAAACAAGCTGCTGACATTGAGGCCTGAGGTGTCCATAGTGAATCAGTCATGAGTGTGAAATGTAAGCCAAAGCAAAAGACTCAGGGACTCAAACTGATGTCTAAACACAAAAAAGAAGTTATGTTTTAGAAGTAGATTTTCATTTCCACACAAAGGTAAATGTCCCACCTTCGGAAAGACATGTAAAGGCTGTGGGAAAGCAAATCGTTTTGTGATGGTTTGTACAGCAAAGGAAAAGGTGTGTCTCACAGCCTGAAGACAAAATGGCCACCAGAACGTTCCAGAAGCAATGCCTGATGCACACCCACAAGGCCAAGCGGCAACATCAGTTGAGGCAGAATGACACTGAACAAAGACAATTGTCTTCTAGCTCTTCTAGCTCATTGCCAAACAATTCTTCTGCATCTCTATCAAGTGAAAGTGAGAAGGATGGTCGTGCCATATCAATGTTTACGTCTGAAACCTATGTGCATGTTGGGCTGACCGCATGTGAAGAACAATGTCAGTCAAAATAAAAGTCGACGTGCTAAAGCTCCAAAATCATGCAAACACTGTCCTAAGATTACATAAGAAATAAATGGTTGTTTGATACCTTTCAGTATCAAGAGTGGTGAATCAATAAATATACCTGAGGAGAAATACAGGGCCATATTTATACTTTTTGACGCAAAACTGCGCTAACGCAGTTTTGCGCCAAAAAAATTCGCGCCGGCTAACGCCATTCTGAAGCGCCATGCGTATTTATTCAATGACGTTAGCCGGCGTTAACCGCTGGCGCTGTCTGGTGTGCGTTAAAAAAAACGACGTACACCAGGCAGCGCCGGCGTAGGGGGAAAATGGAGTATGGGCGTCCACAAATGGTGCAAGTCAGGCTGAGGCAAAAAAATCGCCTCAACCCGATTTGCGCCATTTTTTTACGACGCCCGACCCCCATTGAAATAACTCCTGTCTTAGCAAAGACAGGAGTCATGCCCCCTTGCCCAATGGCCATGCCCAGGGGACTTCTGTCCCCTGGGCATGGTCATTGGGCATAGTGGCATGTAGGGGGGCACAAATCAGGCCCCCCTATGCCACAATTGTTTTAAAAAAAAAATACTTACCTGAACTTACCTTAATGTCCCTGGGGTGGGTCCCTCCATCCTTGGGTGTCCTCCTGGGGTGGGCAAGGGTGGCAGGGGGTGTCCCTGGGGGCAGGGGAGGGCACCTCTGGGCTCATTCTGAGCCCACAGGTCCCTTAACGCCTGCCCTGACCCAGCGTTAAAATCCGGCGCTAATGCGGGTTTTTTAGACCCGCCCACTCCCGGGCGTCATTTTTGCCCGGGAGTATAAATACGACGCATATGCATTGGAGTCATTTTTTAAGACGGGAACGCCTACCTTGCATATCATTAACGCAAGGAAGGTGTTCACGCAAAAAAATGACGCTAACTCCATGAACTTTGGCGCTAGACGCGTCTAACGCCAAAGTATAAATATGGAGTTAGTTTTGCATCGAATTTGCGTTGAAAAAAACTACGCAAATTTGGCGCAAACGGAGTATAAATATGCCCCACAATGAACTATCTCTACCGTTGCTTATGCCATCAAAAACTAAAGTATATACATGGGCTACATCGACACCCATGAAGAAACAAGGTTCATTTGTAGAAATTGTGAAACACAAGAAAACAAACGTGCAAGCACCCATCCATATGCTTCATGGTACAGCATCAAGTGCCTATCTACTCAGTTTAAGCACAGCCGCTGATATGGAACTGATTTTTGTGAATGAGGACATGAGTGCTCATCATGAAATCGTCAGTTCCTTTCATTGTTTCATGGTTTATGAAAACTTACGACTATGAAATTTAAGCTGCATATTAATGAGGCTGTCCATCCTGTTGCTCAAAGACATGGATAAATTGCTTTTCATGTACAATAAACTGTTGAAAAAGAACTTAAATCATTACTTCGGCATGACATTACTGAGCATTCTACTGGTCCAAAGTAATGGGTTTGTCCAATCGTGGTAGTGCCTAAAAAGGACAGTGAACTATGAAGTGTTGAATAAGAACAACATCCAGGTCCACACATTGCTAACATAAAAACACAATTAAATGGTGCAAAGGTCTTCTCTCAGCTTGATTTAAATAAAGGTTATCATCAGTTGGTACTCTAAATAATTGAAGGTACATTAAAACCTTTTATACACATATTGCTTTGTTTTGATATAAAAGACTTAGGGCCTGATTTAGAGTTTGGTGGAGGGATTACTCCATCACAAAGATGAAAGATTGTGTCACCGAAATATAAATTCCATTCTATCCTATGGGATTTATATTTTGGCGAATGGGATATCCTTCACCATTGTGACGGAGTAACGCCTTCCACCAAACTCTAAATCATGCCTATACGTTTGGTGGGTCATTGGCTGCAGAACTTTTCCAAGATGTCCTTCTTGCCTGTTGTGAATGTATTCAATTATAGCTATTACATATTAGTTTTCAGAGCTACACAGATGGAGCATGATAGAGCTCCCACACAATTATGTTGTTTACATATTGATGCTGGCTTGACTTTGAATGCAGGTAAGTGTGTGTTCCACAATACAAAGCTAAAAAATGTTGACCATCTCTTTTTTCATGGGGTTATGACACCAGATCCTACAAAAGTGCTAGTACTGAGATGAGATGTTTCCATGGTACTTTTATTTCTTGCGATGGCCAGCTACTGTTCAAGATACATGCAAGACTTTGCCACTGTAAGTGCTCCATTATGAGAGTTGAAGAAAAAAAAGCTTCATTTCAGTGGTCACAAGAATGTGAGAGACTTTTTAAGAGAACCAAATATGCGATTAGGAATGTAGCTGAAATTACATACTTCAATCCAAAGCTTCATACAGAGGTTATTTTTTATGCCAGTCCAGTCAGGTTAGGCCCTACCCTTGCACAGCAAAGTGGACACCCAAATGCTCAAAAGCATAATCTGACATATACTAGTAAACATTTGTCCCAAACAGAATATGCTAATTCACAACCTGAGAAAGAAAGTTTGGCAGTGGAATGGGCTTGTGAACATTTCTATGTATTCCTGTATGGAAAGCCTTTTATGCTGGAAACTGATCATCAAGCTTTACTGACCATCTTTGGCAATTCAAAAGCCAATGTGCTTCCACGCATTCAATGATGGGGACTATTATTGCAAGAGTATGATTATACCATTGGACATCATCCAAGGAAGGATCAAAACCCTGCCGACTATTTTTCCAGAGTGCCTTTAAAAGGTCAAGTTACTTCATCCAAAATGGCTTCAGCCTACATTAATTTCAGTGTAAAATCAAATACACCAGTTACTATCTCATTAGCATCACTTCTGCAAGCCACGAAAGTGGCATGCTGAAGTTAAAAGACATAAGTACACATCAGTCATGGAACTGACACACTCGACCTCTGGCAAATGATAGTGAATACCAAAAATACATAAATGTCAAAGATTAACTGTTCATAAATCAAGAGGGAGTTGTACTGCGAGGGTTGCGAATCCTGATTCCAGAGAGTCAGTAACAAGAAGTAATTAAAGTGGCCCATGAAGTACACTGGGGTAACATTGCATAAAAAGAGCTCTCTGAGACTGAGTTTTGTTTCTGTATTTAGATAAAAGGGATGAAACAGAACTCAAGACCCATCATCTATGCAACTGAACTGCCTTTCTACAAATGTTACTCACCATACTCTGATCATGTCAGAATTCCCCAAGTATGCATGGGACAGAATAGCCATTGATTTTTTTGGTTCACTTGATAATGGACATCACCTGATGCTGATTGGGAATTAACTCATGTGGAAGATCTCCCACCCACAACTCATTAACGTGTCATTGAGAGACTAGATGGCATCATGGGGTGTTCAGACATTTTCAAAACTGATTATGGCCTGCTTTTCAACAGTCAAGAATTCAGAGAATTCCTGGATCATCTGAATATAAAGCATCAAAATGACACCTTCGTGGCCTCAGGCTAACAGACATGAGCATTTTATGAGTACGCTAAAGAAAGCAGTACAGCGTGCAACTCTTGAGAAGCTCAGTTTGATGACTGTATTAAATTCTACCCTACAAGCTTATTGTTCAACACCTCACTCAACCACAGGCGGAAGTCCTGCAACTTTGATGTTCAAGAGAGCAATGAAAACCAAGTTGCCTCAATGGACCAACAAGAGAGAAAGCAGTGAGAACACAATTTATAGAAGGGATTTGGTAAAGAAGCATAAAATGAAAGCCTATGCGGACAAGAGGTGACATGCAAAGAATATCACTTTTAAGAGAGGAGATTTACTGATTGCTCAACAGATGCAAAGGAGAAGATCTGATGCTTCATATGATGCTGAACCGTTCCATGTGGTGTCTACCAAGAGACACATGGTGACTACCCAACGCCCTTGGAAATCTGTGTCAAAATGGAATGGGTGTTGCTGTGGCACAGCTACAGCAACACCCATTGAACATCCCTTCCACACAAAGTCCTGCGTATGAAGGGGCTGTATTTACAAGGTGGCGTTAAATCTGGCCCTTAGTGTTTGCTCCCACTTGGCACGAAATTCAAAAATGCTCCTTCCAAAGAGAGAAAATCCAGGTTTTCCTGCCCACACCTTTGCAGGCAAGGAACCCATTATGTCCGAGGGTGGGCTCTCCGGGGCATAGCTACTGACCTGGCCCCGGCGATGAGGTCTCTGGGGGCCAATAATGACTCAAGGAGGGGGCCGTGTGGCCCCCTCCCTTAAAGTAATTGTCCCCAGGGTTGCTCCCCAGGGCCTTCAAAGGATTGCGGAGGGAGGCTATGCATCTCCCTCCCCAGTTTATGAAATTTCAGCCCTGGGATGGGCTCACTGGGGACTTTGGAAGTTCAGGAAGGAGGCTGCAAAGTTCTCACCTCATTTTGTCAAATTTCAAACCCAAGGATAAGCTCCCTGGGGCCTTAGGAGGCTTGGGGAGGGTGGCTACAGGCCCCCCTCCCCATATAAATGAGTTTCAACTTCTGAGGTGTGCTACCTAGGGCCTTTGAAGGATTGGGGAGAGGGGCATGTGGCCCCTTTCCCCATTTTGTCAATTTTCGTCCACAGTGGTGGAATCCCCAGGGCATTTGGAGGCTCAGGGAGGGAGGACATACAGCTCCCTCCCCTTCATGAATGGATTCCCATAGTTGGGTGGGTTGCCCGGGGCATAAGCTATACAAATGTGGCCCGGCTGCCATTTTATTTTTTCAGTCTGCAGGTGTCCCGTGAGATGTCAGCATTTTTTGTTGTTTTGTCTTCTTTCTGACCCCACGGGTGGTCCTCTTGGGTCCCTGATTGGACTTAGGATGTCCTAGATTGATAATAGGATAATATAAGGGGCAGGGTAGGGATACCTCAACATATGTTGTCAGGATAACCCTACCCTACCCCTTATATTATTTTTTTCTAAATCCAGGGCAAAGAACTAGGGCCTGATTGAGAACTCAGTGGACGGGTTACTCCATCACAATGGTGACAGATATCCTGTCTGCTAAAATCTAAATCCCAAAGAAGCTATGGGATTTAGGTTTAGCCCTGGAAAGACTCACAGAAATGGCAGGCAATAAGAGCACTCACTCTCGAGGATGTCTAAATGCCGAAAGAGTTAGATGGCCCAAATAAAATAAAGCTTCCTGGGTCAATCAGAAGGCTCTATTTTAAAATTGCTACTCCTGCAAAGTCTCTCTCATGGCCCCAATGGTCCAGATATACAATTATTTTTCAACCTTAGTTTCTGGAAAACTACTGAGCAGATGTACACCAAATCACAAAAAGCACAATTTGCAAACCAGGATCTAGCTTCCTGCCAAATTTGGTGTAATTCTGTTTAGTAGTTCTTACTGTAGCCCTGCCTAATTAAGTCTATGGGAAATGTATGGGAATTTTGTGTTTCGGGATTTCCCTTTTTATTCACCCCTGCCTGACGTATCACTCCAAAAAATTCTGCGCACAAACTAGTCAAACAGTAGAACCCCTTTGGAAAGTTTCATGGAGATACCTCAAACAATAGAAAATATATATGTATACATGTGTTTATTTCATATATCTCATATGTATTTTTCACTTAGATGTCCTTCACATTATAAGGAACAATCACAGACAACAATCACAGATACACATCGAGAGCTTTGTGTCTGGTTTATTGACAGCTTCCACCCCTATATGTTACCTAGTGCTGGTTGGCACTAGGTGGTTATAGTAAGTACCTACTTTCTATAGAATCTTTTTTTTGTTTTGCTAATGACTTTGCCACCACTTGATGAATCTTCACAGGAATTATTTTACGCTCACTTCAGCATCTGTATGGAAAGTTTCAAGGTTATCCGTCAAGCAGGGGCTGAGAATAAGGGGGGGTCCCAAAAAAGATAGGATAGGAATTTTGAACAGGAATAGCGGCCGAACCAGAGGACAGAATTATTCCAAATTTGGTAGAAAGGTAGCTTTTGGGCCAGAAAGCACCCTTTTTGTTACTTGGTGTAAATCCATTAAGTAGTTTTAGAGAAATTAAAGAAAAACTAATTTGTATATGAAGGAACGTGACTGCTCCGAGAACTCTCCCAATCTCGTGCTGAGATCTGATTGACTGCCAATACTTCAACAAGGAAGAGTTTTTAGCCACCTTGGCACGCGACTTCAGCCAGGTTCCATACAAAAATATATAAATTAGAAATGGGGCTAGGGTAGGGACACCCTGACCCCTTAGCTCTGGTGTTGAGGTCCGAGAGGGACCCCTGAGGCAAAAAAAGCATTTTTTTCAAAAAATTGCAGCAAATTTAGGATGGTTGTGAATTTGCGAAAAAAATTAGTAAAAAAAACAAGCATGGGCACACTTCTTTATATGAAGCCCCCGGCTGGGCCAGGTCCAGTGGGCATGGTAAAATTAAGGAGGGGGCACATAGGGCCCATCCTGGGCTTTCTGAAGCCCCGAGAACTGCCACTTCCCCGGGCAATTATTACATTGAATACAGGAGGGGCTGCATGGCCCCCTGCACCTTGGGGAGCACCAGCTCCCCGGAGCAAAATGCTTTTATTTAAGCAGGGGGATCCCCCCCCACAGCCTCTAGAACTGACACCTTCCTGGGGCAAAATATAAAGAAGACGCGGGGTCCGTTGCAGACGGCCAACCCCAAGGACCACCACCTCCCCATGGCAAATTGTAATGTTGGAAGGGTGCCGTGTGACCCCCACTCGTGGAGCCATTGATGCCCAAAGGGCCCCTACCGCCGAGGGCCTGCTCCTGCTATATCCCAGGGTTTGCTCTTGCTTTGACATTTCCTACCAAGTCAAAGCAAACACTCTGGTTCCAGCAAGTGAGAGCTGTCAAACAGCTCTCACTTACTGGAAATTGAGGTTTCCCTGCCTGACAGCTTCCTCTCTGTGACAGCAACGCTGGCTCCCATAGAAGGTAGGGAGGCAGTTGAGAACACAGGTCCTTCAGGCTTCCTTCACAGTCCCCATCCATTTAGACTGGGTACCCTGGGGGCACCCAGGTGACATGGCCAGGACCTGGGAGGGTTGGAGTCCCCAGGGCCGAGATCTGCCCGGGGAGTGGGGCTGCGCACCCCATCTACAAAAAAATAAAATATTTAGGCCGGGCTAAGGGAGTGCGTCCTTGCAGTCCCCGCCCCTTAAAAAATAAATAATTGATCGCCGCGCAGTGGCCACACGCCCCTCCCAAAAAAAAATTAGAAGGCTGGGGGATGGGGTCCTTGGGGCCAAGATAAGACCAGTTCAGGGTGTGACATGGTCCCCCTCCCCCCCGAAAAAATATTATCATGCTGACCCCGGGGACGGGATCCCTGGGCAGAAATCGGCTGGGAAGGGAGCCTGCATGGCCCCCATCCCACCCAAAATTTATTTTGAAATTGGGCAGGGAAGGGGGGCCAGGCTGACCTGCATTCAACTCTCACTGCACATAGCCAAAGGCCATGTGCAGCAATTGGTTAAATTAACGTATAATAATGAAAATGACTTTATGCTAAAAAAAATAGAAATTCACTGAAAAAAACAAGGGATACAGGGACATTATAGTCAGGTAATAAAGTAAAAAAAGTATAGAAATTCACTTAAAAAAACAAATATTACACGGACGTTATAGTTAGGTTCACATATTTTAACACACAAAGCCATAGAAATTCACCTGTTATAGTTAGAGTTATCTCAAGTAACTATAACTTGTGCCCTAAGGTAACTATACCTCCTGCTCTCACCATGCACTGCCAATTAACCCACAAATCACAGGACTAATGGCATCTTTGATAACATTTTTGATAATATCAATGGAATATTTGCTGTAAAATGTTTGGCGAATAAACTGTGTGACGGGGTACGCGTTATAGTTACCTTAGGGCATGATTTGTTGTTACTTGAGATAACTCTGACTATACCATGTGAATTTCTATGGTTTTGTAAGTTTAAAATTTGAGTCTAACTATACCATCCCTGTAACCTTTGGTTTCTTAAGTGAATCTATATATCTATATATCTATCTATATATCTATATCTTTATAGATATAGATATTTATGAGAGAGAGATCATGAGAGAGAGTCAAAGAGAGAAAGAGAAAGATTGGAACACATAATGATATATCAATATGGCAATGCTTGGTGCAGTGCTCTGCAGATGAATTGTTCACATCCTGGTGCATATTTCATAAAATAATCTCTAGATCTCTAACTACCGTCTACCTTATGATGAGAATGCTATGTTTCATTTAGTGCTACGTTTTGATTTTTATTTCATTTTATTTCAGCAAGAAGAATAGACAGCTCACTACATGACAGTAAACGTCATTGCTCAAATATTATGCTTCTGCCCTCTTGATGCATATGGGATAAGTTTTCTTTTGTTTTGTCTTTTGAGTTTCCAATCAATATGAACAATAATATGGAAAATAACTAGGTCTAGGCAAAATTTAAATTACATCAGAGAAACTGAAAATTACACTATTATCCCATTATTATGAGGAAATTGGCACAAAAATCCTACCACCGGAGAACAGGAACAACAAATGTAACGATTGTGAATGGCCACTGGCTACTGCTGTTCATGTTCTGTTGCATTTAGCGACATTTTCTTAACACAAAATGCATCACTGGGTCTATTGCATCAAGCTCCTAGTGTGTGTGCCTCCTTGCAGAGCAGAATCTTGATTAATGTAACTTGGGCAGCCCTAGCCTTCATTCATTCAACCTTGAAAGGGTGGGGCTGATGGTGCACCTTACTGGTATTAACTATGTATATCAATCAACAGCACTTAAAAAAACAAAGGTTACAGGGACGCTATACTTAGGTTCACATTTTAAACATACAGAACCACAGAAATTACGCAGTTATAGTTAGAGATATTTCAAGTAACTATAACCTGTGCCCTAAGGTAACTATAATTCACGCCAGCGCCATGCACTGCTAATTACCCCACATATTGCAACACTCATCCCATCCTTGATAACATCATTGATAATATGTAATATTTGTAGTAAAATATTTGAGGAAAAGCTGTGCATGGTGGGGACGTCAGTGATGGTGACCTCAGGGCATGAGTTATAGGTACATGAAATAACTTTAACTATAACTGCTGAATTTCAATGGTTTTGTACATTTAAAATATGAGCCTAACTTTAATGTCCCTGAAACCTTCGCTTTTTTAAGTGAATTTCTATGTTTTTTATTACATTTCCAAACTATAACATCCCTGTTACCTTTGTTTTTTCAGTGAATTTCTATGTTTTTTTTAAATATTTAAAGTAATTTGAATTACAATGCGTTAATTCAACCGCCACCGTGCGTGGCTGGCTGTGCATGGTAGTGGTTGGCTATAACCATCCAAGCCTGCACCACGCATGGTCTTTGGCCGTGCACAGCAGGAGTTGGCCGCAGGGCCTGGTCAACTCCTTGTAACTGCCCAACCCTGTGCCACACACTTCCTTCAGCCATGCATAGACGTGTTAGCCGCAGGGCCTGGCCTGCGACTAGGCCTTACGGCCAACCTCCCATAACCACACAGAGAGTTTTTCTAGACTTTGATGAATGATATACACAGAATTAGATTTTTAGGACAAAGTTAAAGGAAAAATGTACTTGTCCAGTAAAAAGAGTGCCATTACATTTTGGGATATACTTTAAACATTGAATTTGAAAAGTTATTAAAGCAGGAATATGATAACTGACACACCTAAACTGGAGCTCTCAACCTTCAGGGCTTGGGCCTGAGACCTTAACCTCTAGACCAAAGGTGACCCTTTGCTATGCAGTTTCTAAACATGCATATGACATTCAACCGAAATATTTTTATGGCAAAAAAAATAAATGTTCCATAACTAGGAATGTTTAACAGTCAAAACACTAGTAAATAAACAGACACACTGCCTGAGATACTAGGATGCGAACCTTCACCCTAGTCAGTGACAGTCCAATACCTTTACCAGTATGCGAGAAATGGTTCAGTTCTTTTCACATCAAAATGTAACTATAACATTCAAAACAAGGCCCATATTTACACTTGGTTTGCGCTGAATTAGCGTCATTTTTTTTACGCTAATTCAGTGCAAACTTAAATGCATATTTATACTTTGACGCTAGACACGTCTAACGCCAAGTTATGGAGTTAACATCATTTTCTGGACGTGGAAATCTATCTTGCGTCAATGAGGTGCAAGGTAGGCGTTCCCAGCCACAAAAGGACGATATGGCCTTTGCACCATATTTATCCCCGTGCTAAAATCCAGCACAGGGGGATGGGGGCCTTAAATAATGGCACTAAGCTTGCTTGCTTAGCGCCATTATTTAATGCCTGGGTCAGGGCAGGTGTAAGGGGACCTGTAGGCATATTTCCATGGTCAGAGACCATGGAAAGTGACCACAGGTGCCCTTCCCTGGCCCCAGGGACACCCCCACCCACCCCCACCCACACCAGAGGAACACCACAGGATGAGGACCCATCCCAGGTATGTTCTGGTAAGTATTTTATATTTTTTCCTGCTCTGGGGCCCTGACTTGGAGTACCCTACATGGCGCTGGCACCAATGGCCATGCCCAGGGGACATATGTCCCCTGGGCATGGCCATTGGGGTGGTGGGCATGGCTCATGTCTTTACTAAGACAGAAGCCATGTCCATAGGGGTTGTGCACCAGAAAATGGCGCTACACTGCATAGAGGCATTTTTCTGCCTCTAAACAGTGTAGCGCCATAATTCTGTGCACAGGTTCTATATCTAGAGAGGTAACAGTCCCTGGGGCTCAGACGGGCCCAGCAGACCTGCTGCATAAATAATTTGCAGTGCCCCAGGGAAGTGCAGTCCCCAGAGCTGCGGGGGCCACACTGGTGGTCCATGGGGTGCAGGGGATGCCGCACGGGCACCCCCTGCAAACATAGTAAACAGTGCCTTGGGGAAGTAGGGTTCCTGTGGCTTTCATAAACCCTAGGAAAGGGGCTGCATGCGCCACTCCTATTTTTTGGTATGCCCCCAAGACCAGGCCCACCCGGGGACGGATTTGCCACAATTTTCACCATGATTTTAAAGCCTTGAGGGGTCCCTGCACCAAGGCTAGAGGGGTAGGGTAACAGTACCCTGCTCCCTTTTCATTTTTCATTTTTTGAAACTCAGCTGAAGCCGAGTTTCAAAATGGTTTCTGGTTGAAGTGTTGGCAATTAATCAGATCTCTGCACCAGATCTGGAGTTTTCACTAAGCCTTCATGCCTCTAGATATCTATATTTGGTTTTCTTTTAATATTTCAAAAACTACTGAACGGATCTACACCAGATAACAAAAAGGCTGCTTTTTGGACCAAAAGTTACCTTTCTGACATATTTGGGGAAATTCTGTACAGCAGTTCAGCCTGTAGTTGTGCTCAAAATCCCTATGGGAATTAAAATGGTAGATGCACTTTTTTGACTCCCATTTTTCTCTGCAGCACCCCCCCCTCCCGTTTCACGAATCACCCCAAACTTCCAAGGGCTAGGTTGGACATCTTTTTAGCCTATCTGGAGAAGTGTGGCACAATGGTTAGAGCAGCAGACCCTGATGCAGACATCTGGTCCGGGACCAGAGTTAAATTCCCACCTCGGTGGGTCTTGGGCTCAATTTCCCTGGACCAGATAATTTTTGCCTCACTGCCTAATCTAATTAATGGGTTCCAGTCTGTAACTCTGGGCAATAGCTTGCTTAATCTCCACAGCGGCCCTTACAGCGCTTGGATGCTTGGTTTCACCCTGGGGCTGTCCAGGAGTGGGTGCCTCACAGGGAAAAGCCAGGAGGGGTTCCTCAGCGGTATGTGTACAGTGCCTTGAGACCCTAACGGGTGAGTAGTGTGCTATACAAGTGAAAAGTTTACAGTTTATCTGCCCATCAGGGGTGTCAAAACCAACTGGACTCCGGGGATAATATTTGTGATGAAACTGCGAGAAGTGACCCCTTGGCCAAGGTCACTCCCCTTGAGGGATATTTTTTCAGTATTATGCCCCTCTGGACGGCTGATCGGCTGTCCTTAGGCCAATCTGTCCTCTTGGGGATTGAAGCCTACTAGACACCAGGGAATATTCTTTTGAAGAGGAGTGACCCCTTACGCAAGGGTCGCTTTTCTTGGGGGGGGAGCTATATTTTTTTTATTCTGCCACTGTCAAGGGCAGATTGGCCATTTTTAGGCTGCTCTGACCGCTTTGAGGGGGGTGGAAGTTCACTAGACACCAGGGATTATGTTGGGAAAGCGGAGCGACCCCGTGGGCAAGGGTCTCTCCCCTTGAGGGATACATTTGTTTTTGTATTGTGCCTCGCCCCCATAGCAGATCAGCTGTTTTTAGGCCAGACAATGTTCCCTTTGGTGGTTGGGGGAGGGTGGCAGTCCACAAGACACCAGGGATTATGTTTGGAAGGGGAGTGGCCCCTTAGCTGTGTCACACCCCTTAGGGGATGTTTTTTTAGGATGAGCGCACAAGCTCTTTTCAAACTGTAGTAAGTATTCTGTGGGCTTTCAACCACGCCCATCACTTTTACTCATTTGTGGGTTTTCCTTCAAAAATCCCTTGATATCATTTGTAAATGTCTTACATGTATCCCCCCTTGGGGCCGTTTTGTTACCGCCTTGCAGACTGACCCTGTTACATGGATTATTGCATGATTGCTTTAAAAAAAATAAAACATAAAAAAATATATATTTGTTTAGGATTAGGTAGCATATGTTTATGTTAGTATATGTTGTCCTGCATGTGTCTCGTCATCTAAGAGGGGTGGGGAGGCAATGTTTAGAGTGTGTTGCTAAATGTGGTAAATAAGCTTAGCATAGGGTAGTTAGCGCAAGTTGTTGGTAATATATAGTTAGTATTGATTAGGTTTGTATAGGTGTTTTACATAGTTTTAAGTTCAGTTCCATGCATAGATAATAGAAATGTGGGTACTCCCTTACTGCATGTGTCATATGCTTGGGGCTCAGGGTCTTTGCATGAGTGTACAGTACCAATTGTCTGTTGGCCTGGGGATTCCGTCCTGCATCCAAATCCCTCTCTTGACATGGTAACTGAGTTGTCACATTGGCAGCTACAACAAATCTAATTCTCAATGCATCTACCATCCAATGTACCCACAACTCAAGGTGACTATGGTTCCCATGTATTGGACAGGTAGGTGTGCTTTTTAAGCTGTAATTGTTTGGATCCTGTGTCGGGATGTTGAGCACTGTGGGACATCTGCCTGCAGCCTGAAGTTCATGTCAACACTGCTAAACTGAGCAGTACCAATTTCAGATGAGGTCAACTATAACAATTTCACACCAATGTTTTTCACTTGTACCTCCAGCTGGCGTTATTGGCCGAGCACTCTTACACAGCCATTCCTGCTGTATGTAGTGAGGCACATATGTTTTAAAACAAATGTCACATACACAGTGACTTACTTGTAGGGGATGTGGCCAGCATTGATGTTCATCATGTAGATACCTTGTGTGTAGATATCTGCCCACATTATGTATGCACTCTTGTATTGATACTCTGTGACCATAGACATGTTACATGCATCACAAATCTCCAGCAAAGTAAATGTGTCACATTACACAGAGACAAAGTGGTTGTGTAGGTGCTGTTTATTTTAAAGTGCTATAGTGCAATATTTACATTGTCCAGGTCTATGACCCCATTAATGTAAACCATTCTATTCTGACACAACACAAGTGCAAGGTTGAGGGACATGTCATTGGACATGCTGAGGTGAAGTGTCGCTCAGTGCAGGGGAGCATGAATTGGGAGTGGAGTAGTGAGAAACAATTGCAGTCCGTAGAGGAAAGGTTAACAGTGTGTTGGTGAAAAGTGCATGTCACTAACTGTAGCAACATTGGCATGTTTTCCAGCACAGGATGAAAGGAAATCACTGATCGTGTGGCATGGGCTGGTGCTACCGGGTACTTCTACGGGTGAAGATGATCTGTTCCACATCTTCATCCTCTGTTGTGTGTGTTGTCTCCTCTGCCCTTGATGGTGGTGTTGGTGGGTTTGAGGGGGCCACACACACTTCAGTGGTTGGAGAAGTGGACACCAAATTCCCAGTAGCTGCCATCTGTGGAACTCCATATGGCATCACTGTAGCAAGGAGGAGCTGCTGAATATTGAGTTTGGCAGCAACATCCTTGTGGTAGGCAGCCATGTCTGCCCTGAGGGAGGCCAGTTCCTGGTGCATGGAGTCCTGCTTGTTGGCATGCATGCAGCAGCAAGATTGGGAGGGCAGGTGTTGTGGCAACTCCCTCACGGCAGTGGTTAGGTCCCTCACACACTGTTGGACTCCATGCAGTGGGGATTGTGTGCCTTGTTTTGCTGCTATCTGTTCAGCAGATGTTTTCATTCACATGCACATACCCTCAAGGCTGGCTGCCATAGTTTGCATCCCCACCGCACCTCCTTGGCCAGCTCCCGCTGTACTCCCACTACTGTCCTCTCAAAGGTGGTCCCTTTGTCATCAGAGTCCTCAGCTGTGTTTGAGCTGGCAGGCCGTACTATTGAGGTGGTAGCTGGGTCCTCTGTAATGGCTGCTACATGAATGCTTCTCCTTGCGACTGGAGTTGGTGTCTGGAGGGTTCCCAGGACAGATGGTTGTCAGCTGGTCATTCATTCATCAGGGTAGTCCAGGACAGGCAGATCCACAGGAGAGCCATCATCCTCTGCAATTAGATATCGTACAATTAGTGCGTCTGTGTTGTGGCAGTTGTAATGTGAGGTCACTGACTTCCTATTGGTGGTACATTGTCATCTTGGTTCCCATGCATTGTTCCTGTCATTAATGTTTGCAATCTCTCAGCCCTATGCCCCACCTGCATGTCATATGTAGTGAAGGGCAGTTTGGGCAATTGTCTGCTTCACATCTTCTAGGTGTGGGTTCTGTCCAAATTGTGGCTTGCCACCTTCTTGTCCTCATCAACCCTCCCTCTGCTTCCAATTGCATGGTGAGGCCTTGCAATGAATGTTGGTGTGCTGATGCCACAGCACCACACATGACGATATGGCCCTGTCCCAGTCTTTCATTTTCACATACACCTATGTGGTGCTGAGACCTGGCACCAACCATGCATGGCATTTCCATGAGACAATGCACGTGTTACCATTGGTAGTTTCTCATGTTGATGTTTGCGTATGTGTGCTACATTGCATTGCACTGTTGGACCTGGCAGAGTTCTGTTTCCTCTTGTGACTGTGCGGGTGTGTTTGCCTTCTTACACACATATGTCCTCCCCCTCAATGCAGTTGTCTTTGCACTATAATACCTGAGATGTTGCATGGTGGCATTGCAGCTATTGTGACACAGGCACAGGGCTACACCCAGGGATGGCCATCATGGGTATGAGATTACTGCTGTGTACATCATTATGTATGTGACAGTGCCTGATGGTTATTAAGTCTATAGACATGACCAGTTGACAGGAGTTGCACTTGGATAGGGATTGATGGGGATTGATCACGTAGTTATACTGAACCCTCATTTTGAGCGTGTTTGTTTCATGGGAATCTAACTGCCATTTCCTAATTGAACAGCGCAAACAACACAGGTAGTTGTGACAAATGTTGTCAATGGGGAATGCCGCTTGAGCCAATGGCCCAAGACTGTGCATTGTCCTATAGTTTACATTCTGACAATACCAGCTGTCGTGTGACATAAGACCAGTTTTGCGTTCTACATTACCCTCCTGGTCTGCTTCGGCATTTCCACCAGCCTTGGCATGGTAGTGTTGTGCTATGCCCAAGGATGCCCCTGCACAGCCCATGCAGCTGGCATGGGCAGTGCAGGAAGTCCCATGCCCTGCCTTTTTGCCCTTTCCACTGTCTGATTTGCAGGGATAATATGCATTGTGTATTAACTATGTGCCTCCCCTTTCTTGCAATTGACATTTTGGCATTTTTGTCCCCCATGCAACTTACCCTGCATATGTGTTGTTTCCTGGTAGCCTGCGCTGTCCTGTCCTGCGATACCAGTGAAGATTTCCTCTGGGATGAGAGCTGCAACCATCTCCTCCATCTCGTCCAGGTCCTTTTGTGGTGCTGGACTACACCTCTGGTCTGCAGTGCTGCCTTCCTGTTCCTTGCCATTTTCTCCTTTGTCCTGTTGTCCACAATCTGTTGCCAAATTGCCTCTCTCCTTTCAATTGGCAATTTAGAGGTGATGAAGAGTTGATGCTGGTGCTCTGTCACCTCTCTCACCAGTATTTCATGCTCCTCTGCGCTGAAGTGACACTTCCTCTTTTTCTTGTCTCTCCCCTGGGTCTTGTCAATGTCCCTCTGGCTGGTTCCTGGTTGTCTGGGGTCTCCCTGCGGTCTCTCCTGGCTTTGTGGATCCATCTTGCCTCTCCCTTGCAATGTTTGCTTCGTTTGCGTTGCTTTTCGACGCTATTGCTGGCAAAATTGGTGTATTTCCGTTTTACGACATGTTTACCTGTCGTAAACTAGACTAGAGTCACTTTTCCTGCGTTAATGTCATTTTGCCTTACAACAAGTGGAATGGTTAGCGTCAGGAAAAATGACTCTAACTTATTCTTAGCGCCACCCAGCATCACAGTATAAATACGATGCACAGGTGGTGTTAAAAAATGGCGCTAGACAGCGCAAAACATTTTGACGCAAAATTGCGTTAGTTCAGTTTTGCGTTAAACAGTATAAATCTGGCCCTTTGTTTCTAAGTGCTATTTCACAGTTTAGTTTGGAACATTTATAACTCAAGTGCTGCTTGTTGAATTTTTACTCTTTTGGTCTTGTTTTGTTTATTAAATCTTACTAGATTTGTCTAAACTAGTGTGAATTCTCTTTGTGTGGAATTTTCACTGTTTTATTGTTTGAAGTGTTGCACAAATATTTTACACACTGCCTCTAAGTAAAGCCTGACTGTTCTGTGCCAAGCAACTAGAGGGTGAGCACAGGTTAATTTATAGTTTGCCTGACATTTTTCCTGACTAAGATTGTGGTTACTCTTTGACTAAAGTTTACACCTAAGTCATCCAAGAACCCAATTTCTAACACTGGTGGCAGGGGTGAAGAATGGACTTGTGTTTGTGCAGTGCCATAAAGTACCTCTGTTTACAATACCAATCCCTATCCAAGACCAATTTGAATTTTAAATTCTACCTAATTGGCTTTTTTGATTTTTTCCTCAAATCATGTCTCTGACTGCTGGTTCTACAAAGGGAAGCACAGAATTTGAGCTGGTCAACATAGAAAAGTATACAGTGGCCCAGCTCAGAGACTTTTGAAAGGAGTTTGGGCTTCCTGCCAAGAGTGACACCAAGAAGGTGGAATTACAAAATGCACTGAGGGCAATGGCAGAAACTCATTCTGAACAGGAGGATGAACCACAAGAGAATGATGGATTAGGGGAATCTGGGAATGGCTCTTCCAATGAACCAGTTGTAGTGATCGAGGGTGACATCCCTTAATTGAAGCTCCCTGTATGGGCAGAGAGCAGTGTTTCTTCCCGCAGCCCCTCCCCTGAGGAATTGGTAGAGATGAATGAGGAAAGAGAATTCAAGTTGCAGATGGCAAAATTAAGAATGGAGGTAAAAAATGGCTGAAAGTGCCTTAAAGGAGAAAAAATGTCATTAGCTCACAAGAGGAGCTTAAAAAGGAACTGGACATCAAGCCAGACAGGCAGATTCCAGCAGTGATGGTGGCAGCATACCCTAAGTATGGGTTCGCATATCCAAGGGTTTGGTGCATAGTTATGACATTGACAAATCTTTTTCAGCTTATGAAGTTGCACTGAGGGTTCACAAGGCTCCTGAGGAGAACTGGTGGGTGGTCTGTGGCGAAACATGCTTACTGTGGGGAGGGACACACTTCTGACAGTAGAGGTTGGTGACTAAATTAAATAAAGCCCTATGAAGGTCATTCTCATTGCAAAATTTGGGCTTACCCTGGAGAAGTATCGCCAAAGATTCAGGGACAGTCAGAAGCTCCTCAACCAGTCCTGGGTAGATTTTGTGGGCTACTCTAGTAAGGCACTGAATGGTTGGGTGCGAGGCAGCAAAGTCAAAGATTATGTTAGGTTGTACAATTTAATTATGAGAGAGCACATGCCCAGAGTTGTGCCAGCACCTAGTTGATAGTAAGCTGACTGGCACCAGCCCAGAGGTCCTCCTCCGCAGCAAGTTTTTTGGGGTCAAAGTTGGTCTTGGTTCCAACCAGAAGAATGAGGGAGGTTAAAAATGGAAAAATGAAAAGTTCTCTAAAGGCCCCTAAAATAAATCTGAAGGGAACAGTGGTAACGAGTCCCAGTCTGATTCTAAAAAGAAGGGTTTATTTGACCATAAGACTGGGAGATTTGTAGCCAAGTGTATGGAGTGCCTCAAATGTGGCCATTCCAAGGTAGACTCTAAATGTCACAAGAGGGCAGATACCCTAACCGGTGGGTAGACACCTGGGTTGGTGAGTGTAGTGCTCAGGGAGGTGGTAGTCCCAGTTAGCTTTAGGAAGCAGACAGAGGTGATCCTAGTTTTCCTGGGGGATAAGGAGATGGTCCCCAAAGCCCATATGCCTGCATACACTTCAAAGTATAGGCAATGGGAAACAACATTTACCACACAATGGGGGTCATTCCTACCCTGGCGGTCATGGACCGCCAGGGCAGGGGACGGAGGAAGCACCGCCAACAGGCTGGCGGTGCTTCAGGGGCAATTCTGACCGCAGCGGTAAAGCCGCGGTCAGAAAAGGGAAACCGGCGGTTTCCCGCCGGTTTTCCCCTGCCCCAGGGAATCCTCTACGGCGGCGCTGCAAGCAGCGCCGCCATGGGGATTCCGACCCCCTTCCCGCCATCCTGTTTCTGGCGGTTTTCACCGCCAGAAACAGGATGGCGGGAACGGGTGTCGTGGGGCCCCTGGGGGCCCCTGCAGTGCCCATGCCACTGGCATGGGCACTGCAGGGGCCCCCTCACAGGGCCCCATTAAGATTTTCAGTGTCTGCAAAGCAGACAGTGAAAATCGCGACGGGTGCCACTGCACCCGTCGCACACCAGCAACTCCGCCGGCTCCATTCGGAGCCGGCTTCATCGTTGCTGGGGCTTTCCCGCTGGGCGGGCGGGAGGCCTTTTGGCGGTCGCCCGCCAGCCCAGCGGGAAAGTCAAAATGACCGCCGCTGTCTTTTGACCGCGGTACGGTCTTTTGGCGGTCACCGCCTGGCGGGCGGTGCCCGCCGCCCGCCGGGGTAGGAATGACCCCCAATGTCATTTCCACGCAAAACCTTTACCATGCAAATCTTTGCCATATTTTTGCCTTATACTTATTTGGGTGGTATGGGTATTTTTAGGGCTTGGAGTGGGTAGAGGTATATGGGTGGCAAGGGTGTGTTTAGGGTTTAGGGTGGGTAAGAATATTTTTGTGGTAAAGGTAGTTTCAAGGTTTAAGGGTGTTGTTTGGGTTTAGGGTGGGTATTTGGGTGGTAAAGGTATTTTTAGTATTTAGGGTGGGTAAATTTATTTGGGTAGCAAGGTTTTTTTTTTAGAGTTTACTGTGGGTAAAGGTATTTGGTTGTTAATTGTATTTTTATGGTTTTGGGTGGGTAAGGGTATTTGGGTGCTAAGGGTATTTTAGGGTTTAGCATGGGCAAGGGTACTTGGGTGGTAAGGGTGTTTTTTTCAGTTTCAGCGGGTATTTGGGTTGTTAGAGTGTTTTTTAGGGTTTAGGTGTGGGTAAGGGCATTTGGTTGGTAAGGGTACTTTTTTGGGTTTATGGGTGGGTAAGGGTATTTGGGTGATAAGGGTAATTTTAGGGTTTATGATAGGAATGTTATTTGGGTGATAAGGGCACTTTTTGCGTGTAAGGTGTGTAAGGTTTTTTGGGTGATAAGGGCATGTTTAATCTTTAGGGTGGGTGAGGGTATTTGGGTGGTAAGGGTGATTTTTAGGGTTTAGCTTGGGTAAGCATTTTTTGGTGGTAAGTTTAATATTAGAGATTAGGATACTTAAGAGTATTTGAGTGGTAATGGTATTTTTAGGGTTTAGGGTTGGTAAGGTAATTTGGGTGGTAAGGGTATTTTTAGTGTTAGGGTGAGTAAGGGTATTTGGGTGGTAAGGATGTTTTTAGGGTTTAGGATGGACAAGGGGATTTGGATGGTAAGGGTGTTTTGGGGGTTTTGGGTGGGTAATATATTTGGGTGGTAAGTGTGTTTTTAGGGTTTAGGTGTGGGTAAGGGTATTTGGTAGGTATGGGTTATTTTAGAGTTTAGAGGTTGGTAAGGATGGTTGGTAAGGATGTTTGGGTACCTTGAGTATTTGTAAGGTTCAAGATGTGTAAGGATATTTAGGTGGTTAGGCTTTTTTTAGGGTGTAACATGGGGAAGGTTTTCTGGAGTGGTAAGGGTATTTTTAAAGTTTAAGTTGGGTAAGGGTATTTGGGTGTAAGGGTATTTCTAGGGTTTAGGGTGGGTAAGGGTATTTAGTTGGTAAGGATATTTTTTGGGTTTCTGCGTGGCTGGGTTTAGGAGTTAAAAGTTGATAAGGTCATATATATTTATTTGTGAATAAAATATATATATGTATATATAAGGTTATAAGGATCTAAGGGTTATATATATATATATATATATATATATATATATATATATATATGTATATATATATATATAGTTAGAGTCCCAAACCATCATAAAACACTCACTCAGGCATTAGAGTAGATCAAGATTTAATCACCTTCCATGACGGATTTCACCATGTTGAGAAAAGAGCATAAATTAACTCCTTGGGATACCAAACAGTGAAAAGGGACTAATTCAAACAGTCCAATCTATACATACATGTTAGTGGGCACCATTTAAAAAATTTCGAGACCTATAGTGGATATCATCAATTCGAGAAAAGATCTATTCATTTCTCCGACATATTCCATGGTTGTAATACATTATATATCAACATATCTATTTACAACTTCATTCTTCTCAGATATATCCTACTGATCAAATTTACAACATATTCCCTCTGTGCAATACATTTATACCATGTTTATTTGTGCTAGAAGTCATCACATTCATTTACCATTTATGATATCCACTTCAACCATCTACATTATTAAATATTTGTAATATTAAGTCATGTTCTAATATCACCGAGCATAGATGTTCCCCTATCGTCATAGGTATACTGTTTCATAAACGGTTGCCGTTTCACATTTTTAGTTTCCATATCCACGCACATCACAGCATACACCCCAACACATCACCCCACACACCACTCCACAAATCCTCACACATATCACACACTCCACATCCATGGCACCCCAAAGACACCCCAGGTTTTCTGAGGAGGAGCTAAGGGTCATGATGGAGGAAATCATCCTGGTAGAGCCACAGCTATTCGGATCACAGGTGCAGCAGATGTCCATTGCAAGGAAGATGGAGCTATGGTGGAGAATCATGGACAGGGTCAACGCCGTGGGACAGCACCCAAGAACCAAGGATGACATCAGGAAGAGGTGGAACGACCTACGGGGGAAGGTGTGTTCCATGGTTGCAAGACACCAGGTAGCAGTACAGAGGACTGGTTGTGGAACCCCACCTCCTCCCCCACAACTGACAACATGGGAGGAGCAAGTCTTGGCAATTATGCATCCTGAGGGCCTCGCAGGAGATGCAGGAGGACTGGACTCTGGTAAGTCAAATCTTTACTACTTTATCACCCATCACTCCAACACCTCACATATACCTCACTATTACAACCCACCCATCCCAATACCAAGCCCTGCATGCAACACCAAAGCATGGACCCCCAGCACAGACCTGCATGGACAACCATCACCACAGCATGCCCAGTAGAGAGACTCACTCACCCCACAAAATCACCACCACTCAAGGTCAAGCTGACAGGGAAATCACAACCATACAGGGAAACACACCCATGCACAAGATGGCACACGCAGATGCATTAACTCTGCATTTGCATCTCCAAAGGACCCATACTCAACGTCACCGGAGAGGAGGTGCCAGCTACATCCAGTTCCCCCCCTGAAGTGACCCACAGTGACGACAGCAGCTCTGCATGCCTGGATCAGGATGACCAACTTGGCCCATCAGGGACCTCTGGACAGTCGGGTACCCAGCCACAGTCCCAACCCACCACAGAGCCTCCCCCCTCAGGAAACACTAGCACAGCACCCACCCAGCGGGCCCATGCCACTGTCCCCAGGACACGTCAATCAGAAGTGTGTCCACCACTACAGGGACCCCAGGCAACCCCACAAACACAGGATGATCAGGGACCTGGGGTCAGTGGGCACATGGTTCAGGGGACAGAGGCGCAGGACAACAAGGAGGCTGGGAGGCCTGCTGTGCGACAAGGAGAGGACAGGCCCAGGGAATCCACTCTCCACAAGGCACTCTCCAACATCCTGGGAGCATACCACCATTCCCAGGAGACGATGGGCCAGATACTGGCCAAGTTTCAGGAGACCCAGCGGCTGCAGGAGGGACAGTACCTGGGATCAGGGATGACCTAACAAAAATCTACACCATCCTGGTCACCATTCCAGGGGTGCTGGCTGACATGGCAAAGACCATGAGGGAGGCAGTGGCACAACAACGGGTGCCTGACACTAGCCAAACCAATGAACAGCCTTCCACCTCCGCTGTCGCTAGTGGACAGGAGGCCCCGCCACAGGACCAACAGGCCACCAGCACCCCATCCCCTACAGAAGGAGGACCACCCCGCAAGCTGTCCCTGAGATCCAGGCAGAAGCCAGAGAACACTGCCAAGACCCCCAGCCGGAAATAAGACTCTCCTGATTGTCACCCTTCTGTCCCACTCTGTCACCCTGTCCACCTTGAACTGCCATTACTCCCCTTCCTATGCCCCATTGGACAACACACCTGTGATACCAAGAGACTGGACTCTACCCTGGACTTTCCTCCACCATCCGCCCAGCCCATTGAACATCCCCCTCTACTTATGAGCACCTAAATAAACACCCTTGGAACAAATACTAATCTGGAGTCTGTCAAATGATCCACAAATGTATTAGTACAACATTATCAAAGCATTGCAACTCAAATGTACAGTGAAATATACTTTGGAATGACCTTTGGTGGGCAGCAGTACACATAGCATGAGCCAGAGTGGGGCACAGAGATCTGAAAATAGAGCAGCCAAAGGGGAAGAGGCTGCCTTGTGCAATGTCCAAAAGATAACTGAAATGTAAAGTGAATTTACAGTGTCTTACCTGTGTGTCACTGGATGTACTGTTGAATTAAGTTGATTCTGTTGTCAACATCTTCTTCCTCTGCCTCTGCTTCCTCACTGTCCACACGCTCCACTGCTGCCACAAGACCATCTCCAGGCACATCCTCCTGCAGAAAAGGCACCTGGCATCTCAAGGCCAGGGTGTGCAACATGCAGCGATGATCTGGCACACCTTCTTGGGTGAGTAGTACAGGGATCCACATGTCAGATGGAGACACCGGAACCTGGCCTTCAGGAGGCCAAAGGTCCCTTCAATAATCCTCCTTGTACGCCCATGTGCCTCATTGTAACGTTCCTCTGCCCTTGTCCTGGCATTCCTCACTCGGGTCAGTAGCCATGAGAGGTTGGGGTAACCAGAGTCACCTACAAATATCGAGGGTCCACTGTTAAACACACACTAACCCCTAAGGACAACCCCATACGCAGACACCCACACATAGGCCCTCATTCTGACCCTGGCGGTCTTTGACCGCCAGGGCGGAGGACCGCGGGAGCACCGCCGACAAGCCGGCGGTGCTTCAATGGGGATTCCGACCGCGGCGGTAAAGCCGCGGTCGGACCGGCACCACTGGCGGGGTCCCGCCAGTGTACCGCGGCCCCATTGAATCCTCCGCGGCGGCGCAGCTTGCTGCACCGCCGCGGGGATTCTGACCCCCCCTACCGCCATCCAGATCCCGGCGGTCGGACCGCCGAGATCCGGATGGCGGTAGGGGGGGGTCGCGGGGCCCCTGGGGGCCCCTGCAGTGCCCATGCCACTGGCATGGGCATTGCAGGGGCCCCCGTAAGAGGGCCCCTAAATGTATTTCACTGTCTGCTGCGCAGACAGTGAAATACGCGACGGGTGCAACTGCACCCGTCGCACAGCTTCCACTCCGCCGGCTCGATTCCGAGCCGGCTTCATCGTGGAAGCCTCTTTCCCGCTGGGCTGGCTGGCGGTCTGAAGGCGACCGCCAGCCAGCCCAGCGGGAAAGTCAGAATTACCGCCGCGGTCTTTCGACCGCGGAACGGTAACTTGACGGCGGGACTTTGGCGGTCGGCCTCCGCCGCCCGCCAAGGTCAGAATGAGGGCCATAGTGTGTGGGGGCCTTTGGCTCACCCATTAGCCACACCCGGTGCCTCTGAAGTTAGCCCATCACATATGGGATGCTGCTATTCCTCAAGATAAAGGCGTCATGCACAGAGCCAGGATATTTGGCATTCACATGGGAGATGTAGTGGTCCGCCAAACATACCATTTGCACATTTATGGAGTGATAGCCTTTTCTATTCCTGAAAACTTGTTCATTTCTCCGGGGGGTGGGGGGGTGGGGACAAATGAAACATGTGTACCATCAATGGCACCAATGATGTTGAGGATATGACCCAGGGCATAAAAGTCAGCTTTCACTGTAGCCAAATCCTCCACCTGGGGGAACACGATGCAGCTGCGCATGTGTTTCAGCAGGGCAGACAACATTCTGGTCAACACCTTGGAGAACATTGGCTGAGCCATCCCTGATGCCATGGCCACTGTTGTTTGGAAGGAACCACTTGCCAGGAAATGGAGCACTGGCAGCACCTGCACTAGAGGAGTGATACCTGTGTGCTGGCGGATAGCTGACATCAGGTCTGGCTCCAATTGGGCACACAGTTCTTGGATAGTGGCCCGATCAAGTCTCTATGTAATGATAATGTGGCCGTCCTCCATTGTCACAAGGTCCACCACGGGTCTGTACACTGGAGGATGCCGCCATCTCATATTCAGCCTCAGCGGTTGAAGCCTATGGAAGAGAACGGTGAGCAGAGGGTCATAGTCCCACATCTATTGCGCTAATGATGATTTGTTTACTTTACAGAAACAAAATGTGAACCCGACAATCAGTTGCTGTGCCAATGTCTGCTGTGACGCAGCTAGGTGCCATGCCCTCTGCCCTCTTGAAAAGGCGGATGCCTGACTTGTGAGGAGGCGCAAGTGGAAATTAGGTAATTGGGCTGGCGTTGTGCGTCATCACGGTAGGCGGTCGATGACCGACGCCCAACTTCGCATTGGTTATCATTGGGCCCTATGAGTTCTAGGAGCCAATGGCGATGTACGCTGACGGTGATGGTACACACCACCGCGGACGTCACCACCTGTGTCTGGAACCAACAATAGCTCATGTGTCTGGGGAAAGGGTCCCTGCCTTCACTGCGGAGGAGTGGGAGAAACTGGTGGATGGGGTCCTACCCCAGTACACGTTACTCTACGGTCCTCCAGACAAACAGGTGCGTACACTGTGAGCATAATGCGTGGGCCATGAATGTATGGAATGCTGTGTATGTAAGACACATGTAGGGGAGGCAGAGGCATCCTGGCCAGAGTGCAGCATGTAAGGTGGACAATGTATGTGTGTCAGGGGATGGGAGGGATCTGGTGGGCCATGAGTCTGACGGTCTGGACGGTTGACTAATTCCCTTTTCTACTGTCTTTTCCCTGCAGGTCTGTGCCCACCAGAAGAAGGGTATTTGGAGTGCCATGGCCAAGGAGGTGCGGACCCTGGGGGTCTTTGACAGGTGGAGCACCCACTGCCACAAGAGGTGGGAGGACCTGCGCCGCTGGGCAAAAAAAAGTCAGAGGCCAAGCTGGGGCTGCCCTCCCAACAAGGAAGGGGTGCCAGTCGCACCATGACCCCCCTGGTGTTCCACATCCTGGCGGTGGCCTATCCGAAGTTGGATGGGTGCTTGAAGGCATCACAGCAGCCACAAAGGGGTGAGTACAACAACAGGTACAGCTGCCATCCCCATACCAGCACCGCCCTCCCAGCAGCCCCTCAGCATGTTTCTCGTGCCCGCTCACCCAGGAGGGTGGGCATCTCCTTCGCCCCAGGTACCTCAGGCTCTGCCCCAGTCAGCCCTGCTGCCCTCAGTGAGGAGGCTATTGACCTCACTGTTGGGCAGTCAAACATTCTGAATGCCATCCAGGGTGTCGAGAGGCATTTGCAACAAACAAGTGCATACCTGGAGGGCATTCACTCTGGCGTGGCGGCCCAACAGAGACCATTTCAGGCTCTGGCCTCCACACTGATGGCAGCCATTGTCCCTGTGTCTAGCCTCCTCCCTCCAACTTCCTCTACCCAGTCCTAGTCCCCTCATCCCCAGCCTATCCCAAGCACACCTTCAGAACAGCATTCGCCCAAATCAACACACAGAAGTAATTCAGGCAAACACAAGCACCACACATCATCCCACATGCACTCACACAAGCACCATACCCATGCAGACACACCATCATCCACTGCCTCCACTGTGTCCCCCTCCTCCTCCTTGTCTACCTCCCTCCCAGTATTGTCTCCACTCACACCTGCATGCACTACATCCTCCTCCACTACCGCTATCACCAGCACGCCCATCACTACGCACCCCTCACTGGCAGTCACCACCCCCACATCCATTCACACGACCCCTGTGCCCTCTCCCAGTGTGTCTGTGACCCCTCCTCCCAAAGTACACAAACGCAAGTACCCACCCACCCAACAGCCATCCACCTCACAACAGCATCCAGCATATGCACCTTCACCCAAACTCAGCAGACACCTCCTACCACCACTCCCTCTTCCTCCACTCCCAAACCTTCTCCCTCTTCCCACCCCAGTGTGTCTAAAAAGCTTTTCCTGGCAAACATTGACCTGTTCCCACCCTTCCCCTCCCCGTCGTTCCCCTCGGGCCAGAGTGTCCAGAACCCAGGCCAGCACCTCAGCCACCAAGTCAGCTTCCGCTGTGGTACCTGCAACTTCCACAGGCTCAGAGGGGGCACCCGACAGGCCAGCCAGTGTGCCACCAACCCCTGCCAAGGACCAAACCATTCCACCACCTGCCAAGGTGAACTAGGGGACAACATGCAGCAAGGAGCACGACCCACCCAGCAGGGCCTTCTCCAAAACTCCAGCTGCCAGAGCCAAGGTCACAACAGCATCTGCCAAGGTGAGAAAGGGGCAGAAAACCCAAGGCAAGGCACTTCAGCCATCGGAGGTTGCAGGTGAAGACCTGGTGCCCACCAGCAGAACCGCCAGCCCCGCCACCTGCACCGCGGGCAGCACCGCCAGCAGCCCCGTCGCAGGCAACACCGCAAGCACTGCCACTTGCACTGCCCCTGCCACCACTACTGTCAGCAGCAGCATCTCCAGTGGGTAGCCGTCCGAGGCTGCAGTAGAAGGGCTGGGTCCTACCTCCACCACTGGCAGCACCAGAACCTGCACCACGGCCAGCACCGCCAGCAGCCCCGCCGCAAGCACCGCTGACAGTAGGACCACTACGAGCACCAGCAGCCCCAGTGGGCGGCTGTCCGAGGCTGCAGGAGATGGGCTGGAGCCTCCCACCACCACTGGCAGCACCCCCACCAGCACCGGCACTACCACCAGTTTGCAGCCTTAGGAGCCGCAGGATGGACTCTAACCCTGCCTCCATGGACTATCATGCAACATGGTCCCTGCAAATCTCGTGCCTCAGACACCCAGGTGAGGGAATGTGAACTGCCACAACCCAAGTGATACATCACTCTGCAGAAGGCCCCCTCCAGAACCAGTGGAGAAAGGCATTCACTCACCCTATCCTTGGCAAGATGAAGCAGACTGGGCACCAAGCCCCCTCCAGAACCAGTGGAGAAAGGCATCCACTCACCCTATCCTTGGCAGGATGAAGCAGACTGGTCACCAAGCCCCCTCCAGAACCAGTGGAAGGAGCCATCTACTTGAGAGACTATGGCCTTGCACTCCCCATGACCAAGCAGTGGGCAAACCACCCACTTGAGAGAGTGTGGCTTTGCACTCCCCAGGACCAAGCAGTGGGCAGATCACCCAGTTGAGAGACTGTGGCTTTGCACTCCCCAGGACCAAGCAGTGGGCAAACCACCCACTTAAGAGACTGTGGCTTTGCACTCCCCAGGACCAAGCAGTGGACAGACCACCCCCTTGAGAGACTGTGGCTTTGCACTCCCCAGGACCAAGCAGTGCGCAAACCACCCACTTGAGACACTGTGACTTTGCACTTCCCAGGACCAAGCAGTGGACAAATCACCCACTTGAGAGACTGTGGCTTTGCACTCCCCAGGATCAAGCAGTGGGCAAACCACCCACTTGCTTGAGAGACTGTGGCTTTGCCCTCCCCAGGACCAATCAGTGGGCAGACCACCCACTTGAGAGACTGTGGCTTTGCACTCCCCAGGACCTAGCCGTGGGCAAACCACCCACTTGAAAGACTGTGGCCTTGAACTCCCCAAGACATCGCTGTGGGCATGGAGCCCCCTCGAGGAGCAGTGGCATTATTCCATCTTCTGGCTGAGGTGCCCCTTCCCTCCCCATCCCCCTGAGGTGCCTGGGTGTTTTCAACCTGATGCTCCTGCAGTGTTCTCTCCGTATTGAGGCAGTAGTCAAGTGTGGGTTTGGCCCATGATTTTTGGCCCAGTGACCCACGGACATTTGGAAAGGACAATGTAAGGCCTTATGTACATATTGTATATTTTTGTAGATACTGTTTTTATAATTGTTACGTATATCTGTCTATTTCTAAAATATCAATGATTTAACTCTATTCATTTTGTGCTTGCGTTCTTCCAGGGGGTTACAGGGTGTAAATTTAATGTTGCTGCATGTGTTTGTGTGTGTGGTGTTGTGGGTGGGGGTGGGGGTGTTGCGTGTGTGTGTCACTCTCTTTTTCCTCCCCCCTCCCCTGTGTACTAGGTGCAATACTCACCGTGGTCATTGCCGCCGCCTTTGGTATTCCTGGTAGATGAGGAGGTAGACCAGCATGAGCAGGACCTGTAACTCGGGCTCCATGGCGTCCTGGTGCTTCGTTGAGTGTCGAGAGGTGAGTAGGTTCCATTCCAAACACTGTTTCCACTGTGCTTTTGATGGCGTTGGTACCGCCCTGGAAAAGCTGGCAGATTGGAGGGTTGTGATAGGGTGTGCGGTACATTGTCTTCCGCCTGTGTGTTGGTAGTTACCACTGCGGTGTTTGTTGCTACTGCCGTGGTGGTAGGATTGTTAAAGTGGCTGTCTGTGTTGGCGGTTTCTGCCGTGGTCGTGATCCCATTTTTGTTACCGCCGGCCTGTTAACGGTATTACCGCCGCTTTAACACCGACCACCAGGGTTGTAATGAGGGCCAAAATGTTTTCCCTGGGGACACACTCTATCTTCCTACAGGCTTCCTTTAATACCCAATTGGGATATCCTCTGTCCTTGAATCTGTGTACCATTGTTTGTTTTTCACTCTACTCTGAAATGCAGACTCAGTGCTGCAGTTTCTCTTGGCTCTAAGGAGTTTGCCACAAGGTATACTGCATTTCAACCTGGTAGGGCGTCCACTCAAGGCACGTAATAAACTGTTTCCTGCTATAGGTTTTCTAAACAGTCGGGTCTCTATCTTGTCCTGTTTGTTTACCACTACATCAAGAAATTCTATCTGTATCTTACTCGTGGTAAGGGTAAAGTTCAGATTACTCTCATTGTAATTCAGAATCTTAACAAAATCTTTCATTTCCTCATCAGAGCCTTTCCAAATAAAAAAAAGATCATCACTAAAACGTGGCCATAGGACTACTTTTTGCAGTATCCCTGTAGCTCATCATTGATGAAAATGCCAGAAGAATAGATTGGCAAAGCTGGGAGAAAAACATATGCCCATCACAGTCCTAAGGATCTGTCGCTATAAATTACTGTTAAACAGAAAGATGTTATTCTCAAGGCACATTCTGATAATTTCTACAGTCATAATCGTATGTTCTAACAGCCGAAATGGTCTTGCTCGTAAAAAATGGTAACATACCCTCATCCCCTGCCCATGGTCGATAACAAAATGCAAGGACTTGACATCTAGAGTTGCCAGAAGCAGATCATCTTTCCAACCAATCCCTGTAATTCTCCTTAGAAAGTCCTTAGTGTGCTTCACATAAGAGGGGAGAGTGACAACAAAATCATGGAGATTGTTGTCCATATATCTCCCTGGTGGATTTTTTCTATCTTTCTGAATGAAGGGTATCCTTGAGTGGGAAGAATACAGTTATCTCAAGAAGGACCTTCTAATATCATAAGATATGCTGTTTCGTCTACTAAATATTCATAAAGATAGCAAACATCCACCAGGGAAACCCAGAGTGTCATCGAGAGACAGTGCCTTTCAAAATGTATCCAGTTTTTCTCCCCTATCAGAATTCTAATTGCTAACGCCCTAAAACTAATTATGTGCATAAAGAGTCACCAAACAACCTTACCTTCAGTAGAGCTAGTAGGGCCTGTGCAAAATATTTTTGTAGAAACTGTAGCGAGATACCCAAGCTTCTTCAGTTCCAAGCAGTTGCACTTTACCAGCCGCCATTGTTACAGGATGGAAGTTAAGGATACCAATGCACCTACCCTTCAGGGGTTAAGAAATAATGAGCAAATCAGCCTTTAGTCCATGTAGCTGTTCATTTAAAAGGGGCCCCAGATTCTTTGCATTTACCACCGCATAGTACGCCATATACATTGATTCTTGTAAATGTTCCACCTTTGGCAGAAGATGTTCATGAGAGTTGCAAGAGTCTCATAAAGAAAGCGGCTTTTTGGTGTAGGAAAAAATGTGTGATACCACCAATCCCTTATTGAAAAAATCATCATGGCACGGTGAGTTAAATGCGTTGATCCCACGATGAAAGCTGTGGTAGGGAACTGGGTGGTCTTGAATTCTAAGGACACAGAGGTTGTACGTTTGCTGCTATCCCAAGCTAGTTTTAATAATAGTAACTTAAAGGAAATATTATTACAACCCCTAGGTTTTTCTATTCACCTCTCTTGCACCGGCTACTAACTTCCTACATAGTAGACCTCATAGAACTTTATATATGTCACAGAGGGTATTGCCTAAGAATATTCCTGTTCACACAAATCGCTTTGAACCCTTGTCACAGTTAGCAGATAACAATTGACTCTTAAAGCCGCCAATCGATCAAACTAAGGCTAATTGTCAAATTGAAGTGACAAGCATACTCACCTACATTCCCCATGCATCGAATAGCAGAAATTGTGAGAAGTCTAATGTTGTTTCCCTACAGGGTTTACAGCGCCTCCCCAGGAATATTGCTGGGGCTTGGAGTAAGTTTTCTAATGAGGATTGGGTGTCTTCCGTTCAAAAATCGATGGTATTTGTTGCCAAGAAACATGGGGCGCTGATATCATAGCTCTGAATGGGTTTAGATCTTATTGTGTATCTGCAATACCGTCATCTACAGGGAGAGGAAAGGGTCTAGTTGTACTCATCTCCTGTGGTATTTCAGATCTTATGACAAAAGTAGTCACAACTACCCCATGCTATCAAATTTTAGATCTGCAATTATCCAATATGTTAAACATAGTACTAAAACATTTTAATTTTATTTTTTTTCTGTGCACATTCCTTAGAGATAATTAAAGAGTTAGGACTAATACTTACAGAGTTTGTTAAAGGGCAAAAGGATAAGGTTGTTTAAAGTTATTTGGCCAGGGATTTTAACATTATGAGAGGTATGCACACTAGTCTGTGGATTAACTAAGATATCTGAAACTCCTGTTTCTCTTTTTGTTCAATTAGATATGGTGAAGCATTAAATCATCTGATTTTATTGCATAATTTAAGTTATGCATCTGAGGCCATAGGGCAAGCTAATCACAAACTTCCAACCTTTACTGGGAGGGAAAAGGGTAGCACAATAGATTTTGTGCTCCTTTCATTTAATCTCTTGAGCAAAGCATTATACTATGATATGTCCCCCTTCCCGTTTAGTGATCACAATCCTATCCATCTCTGTCTTTCTTTGATTGTAAGTCATGAAGTAGCTGATATAATGGATGTGCCTCTCTGTCATAATGACTTCCTACAGAGTTTTACCAAAATTGACAGCTCAGTGACTAAGCAAGTATCCAAAACTATATCAAAGAGAAAGTCTCCTGAAATGGTTGAGTCCAGAATTCACAGCAGCACTCAAAAAATTAAAAAAGGCCACCACGAAAACCCTGTGTAATACAGAAGAGGTAAGGAAAGCATGGAAAGCCTATAAGCAAATCCTAGACAACAGGAAACAGGGAATCAGAAGGAAGGCTTGTGAGGATTTGGATAGATCTGCCCAGCTAAATGATAAAAAGATCTTCTAGGAAATTGTAAATCAGATGTTCTTTTCAGATGAACAGACTTCTGGCATTGAATGTCATATCAGTGAACAGGATTGGATGGAACACTTTACTTGTATTTTTAACCTTGATAGCGAGGTGGGCGAGCAAAGAAGGGACTCCAACTTACCCCCTAAAAAGATAATCTAGGAGTGGTTAGCTGACTTGATTAATCTCCCATCCATGGCCATGGCCATCCAGCGTGCAACAAATGGTAAGGCTCCAGCACCAGATGGTTTCCCGGTGGTCCCTTTTAAAGATAATTTTACATTTTGGACCCCTCTTTTGACTAACGTTTTAAGGGCGGAAGTTAAGGATGGCCTTTTAGATTCTTTGAGAGGGGCCATTCTAGTCCCATATTTAAAAAGGGCGATCAAAACCAGCCCTCATGCTATAGCCCAATCTTGCTACTAGATTCCACTGTAAACATCCTTGGGCAAGTAATCTATGGCAAGCTGGAGGATTGAGCAGAGGCCACTTCCTTTTTTCACCATACCAATGTGGTTTTATAACCGGTTTAGGGACAGTAGAACCGGCCCTTAACTTAACACTCATCTGGGGGAAGTATGTCAAGGCCAGAAGAGGTGCCCTTGATATGGCTTGTATGAACCTCTCCTGTGCCTTGGACTTAGTGGATAGGGCACTCTTTGGCATCTAATGCATCAGGCAGATATCAACCAGTCTTTACTGGACTTAATAAGAAATTTAAACCAAGACACAACGACTACAGTTTGTTATACTCCTGAAGGGGGATGTACCGCACTAATTAGAATTTCAGAGGTGTAAGATAGGGCTGTATCTTAGACCCATTTTTATTTTTTCTGCATGTAAACTCCTGTGATGGGTTCCCCGGGTGAGGAGGAAAAGAGAACAAAAAAAAATACTGGTTTAGGTGGAAGACATAGACTGACTGGCTAGGCCCTTTTTAGATTTCTTTATTTTTGTAGCATTCTCGGAATATATGAATAGAGTCTTTACAAGCAAATAGATTTTTTTTTGTTTTTAAACAGAAATGTTCTTTATCTTAGTTTTACTAGTCCTGTGGTTTTCTGATCTTCTTTTGCTTCCGATTATTGTTTGTTTTGCGTCTCTTTAATTGTCCTTTTCTTTTTTCTTTTTTTTTTCTTCTTTCCTTTTAGGTCTTGTTGTAGTTAGTGCTTTTCCCAGGAGGAAACCTGAGTGAGTCACGTCCCTCCAGGGACGTGGTGGGATTCTTCGGTTTGTCTCCCCGGCGGGTTTTGATCTTTGCTCTTCTCCCCTCCCTGACGCACCGCTGGCCACACGCCCTCCTCGTCACTCTCCCTGGCAGTCGAGTTGTCCTCTTCGTGGACCATTCTGCACTCTTCAACTTCTTCGTTCCTTGCGTCATCCCTCTCTGTCATTTCTTCCTCTTCTCTCTCCTCGTCGTGTCTTCCTGTTCTGTATGAATTGGCCATCAGACGGATATCCGTGTTGACGTTCTGGGCATCAACCCCCAGGGTACGAACACAGCGGCCCTGTGGTATTCTTGAGAGATAGGGATATCATAACCCTGTCACACACCCTCCCCCTTGAGAAGGGCTGAAGGAGACCTTGATCCACAGGGTGTCTAGTTAAATAGTCTGCTGTTGACAGCTGGGAACCAGGGAGTTGATGAACCTAGAACACAAATGGTTGAAGTTCCATAAACCAACGTAATATCCTTGGATTTGTGTTTTTATGTCTAGCCAACCACATAAGATGGGCATGGTCGGTATAGAGGATAAATGGATGGAACAACAAGTGATATTGGAGGCTCTCGATCGCCCATTCAATTGCCAGACACTCTCTTTCTATTCTTGGATAATTCTGTTCTTTTGGTAATAATCTCATGCTGAGATATACAATGGGAAGGAGGGCATCCTCTTCTGGTTTTTGGGATAGAACTGCCCCAATACCGACGTCAGAGGCATCGGTCTGTAGAAAAAATGGTTGTGAAAAATCAGGGGATTGCAAAACAGGTTCTGTTGTTAAAATTCTTTTTAGGGTCTGAAAACTATGAAGTTGGTGGGGAGTTAACACTTTGATTTAGGATGGATTACTCTTTTTTAAAAGATTGGTTAGAGGTGCAGCGATAGTAGAGTATCTAGGTATGAATCGACGGTAATAGCCCATCATTCCTAAGAAGGAACGCACTTCCTGCTTGGAGGTGGGTTGAGGTATATTCAAAATTGCTTGTACTTTTTTGACTTGAGGTCGTATTTGTCCCTTTCCTATGTGATTCCCTAAATAGGCAATAGTATCCCTCGCGAGGTTAAATTTTTCGGGGTTAACAGTTAGCCCTGCCTCAAGTAATGTTTGGAACACTGTTCTTAGATGGTGCAAATGCCTTCCCCCCAAGTTTTACTATAGATGACGATATCATCAAGATATGCTGCTGCATATCCCCTGTGTCCTCACAGGAGTTGATCCATTAACTTTTGAAAGGTGGCAGGGGCCGCATGCAGTCCAAAAGGAAGACCAGTAAATTGGTATAAGCCAGAGGGAGTGGAGAATGCTGTCTTCTCTTTGTCGGGGAGGTTTAAGGGAATCTTCCAGTACCCTTTTGTTAAATCTACTGTAGACATATACTGTGCCTTGCCCAATTGTTCCAATAGCTCATCTACCCTGGGTATAGATAGGTATCGAATTGGGAAATGCTATTTAATTGTCTGAAGTCGATACAGAATTGGATAGAACCATTGGGTTTTGGGACTACTACTACGGGTGAGCACCAAGGGCTTATCGATGGTTCGATAATAACTGACTGTAACATATTTTGAACTTCCTGTTCTGATACACATCTCCTTGCTTCTGGTATTCGATATGGGTGGGGTTGAACAATCTTATCCTCTTGGGTTTTGATGGAATGATGCATGAGGGATGTTCTTCCTGGAGTTAGGGAAAAGAGGCTCTGATAACTAAAAAGGACAGATCATGTTTGATCCTGTTGTTCCTGTGAGGGTGTGGAGGGGAATGTAGGAAGAACGTCAGTGTTATGCTTTGTTTGTGGTCTTAGATTAACTTTGAGAGGTTTTACCCTGTTTATCAAAAACCCTGTCTGTATAGCTTCCTGTAAGTCATCTGTGTCCTCCCACTTCTTTAGTAGGTTAATGTGATAGATTTGGGTTCGGTGGGAGTTGGTAGATAGTTCGATCCCATATGTGGCAGGACTCACTACTTTCATTACTTTGTATGGACCCTGCCATTTTGCTAATAATTTGTTCTCTGAGCTGGAAAGTAATATTAGCACTCAATCCCCCGGTTGGAATTTTCTAAGAGATGTGTTTTTATCATAATATCTTTTTTGTCTTGTGTGGGCTTCTTCGAGGTGTGCTCTAACATACACTGTGAATCTGTTCTTTCAAACATTGGGTGTAATCTAGGATGTCTTTCTCCTCATTGTCAGTTTCCTCCTATTTTTCTGCAGCCATATCTAATAAAGTCCGGGGTTGTCATCCGAATACTAACTCAAATGGACTGTGACCCAAGATGACTGGACATGCGTTCTTATGGCACACAGAACCAGGGGTAGTTTCTTATCCCAGTCTTTACCGGAATCAGCTATGGCTTTTCTTAAGAGTGTTTTCAAGGTGTGGCTATATCTCACTACTAGACTGTCTGTCTGGGGGTGATAGACCAAGGTACGGATGTGGGTTACTCCAAGTAGTTGACAGATCACTGACATTAGTCGGGACATGAATGGAGTCCCTTGATCCGTGAGTAACTCTCTAGGGAATCCAACCCTAGAAAAAAAAACAATCATAGCCTGTGCTACGTTTTTAGTTGTCATGCTACTTAAGAGAGTGGCTTCAGGATACCTTTTAGCATAGTCTACTAGAACAAGGCTATACATATTGCCTTTTGAGGACAGAGTCAGGGCCCTACCAGGTCCACCCCTACCCGCAAAAAGGGAACAAATGTAATGGGTAGAGGACAGAGAGGTGCTTTTCTACTTGTCCCAGGGTTTACGAACTGACATTTTGGACATTGTTGACAAAACCGTTGAATGTCAGAAAAGACGCAAGGCCAATAGAACCAACATAATAGGTATTCTTCCGTCTTTTCTCTACCAAAATGTCCTCTACCTACAAGGCTATGGGCCAAATGTAAGGCTTTGGTACAATAAGGCTGGGGAATTAGAAGCTGTTGTTTTTCCTGACCTTTCCTTTGTATAACCCTGTATAATAGTCCATTTTGAACCAGAAAGTAGGGACCCACCTGTCCAGTGTTTTCAGTTATGGCTGCTTCCCATGCATGTCGCAAGGTAGGTTCCTCTCTTTGGCTGTTATTAAAGGGAGGTAGGGTCGCCAAAACTGGCTTATTGTCTGTGGGTGTTTTTATACATGACATTCTCTTTTGATATGCTCTCATCCCTTCTTTACTCTCTTTTTTACCTTGTCTGACGCGTTCCTTATCCGGAGTGATGGGAATTTGAGAAAAAGGGGCTTCTCTTCACCATTTCTCTAATCTGTTTTTATCACGGAGGCTATCGAGTAACGTATGGAAATTGACATAGTCAGTTCCTATAATTGCCTCCTCCACTAGATGAGGAAGAACCCCCATTTTTAAATTCTCAACCTGTCCTCTCCATTCGATTGTTATAGTTATTAAAGGATATTCTTTCATATCGACATGAATACAGCAAATAGAAACCTTCTCGTTGGTAGTAGATAAAGTCTTCGGTACTAAACTTGCTCGGATTGCCGACTGACTACATGCAGAGTCTATGAGAGTTCTGGTGAAACATCCATTTATCAGTAGTTCCTTCGTATAATGAGGTACATCCCTACCCGTGTAGAGAATCCTCCCTTGAGTTACCCCTATTTCCATAGGTTCCGTTTTCTCTATTTTGTGGGGGCAGTTACGGGCTATATATCCCCATTCGGCGCAGTGATAACATTGGGGTAACTGATTTGGAATTCTGCCTTGGAATTCTGCCTAGAGGTTTTGGTAAGAGGGTTTCTTCAGGACCTTTTGCAGGTTTAATCTGATATGAGGGACTAGGGGCCAGATGTAGCAAAGTTGGGAATTGCGACTTGCAATTTGCGAGTCGGAGCGACTCGCAAATTGCAAGTCGCAATTTCCAATGCAGAACGGTGTCTCAGACCCCGTCTGCGACTCGCTATGGGGTCGCAATGACCCACCTCATCAATATTCATGAGGTGGGTCGCAAATTGCGGACCCATAGCGAGTCTAGGCACTCGCAAACATGGAGGCCTGCTGTAGTCAGCAGACCTCCATGTTCGTGACTGCTTTTAAATAAAGCATTTTTTTTTTTTTAAGTGTAGCCCGTTTTCCTTAAAGGAAAACAAGCTGCACTTAAAAAAAAATCCGAAACCTTTAGGACCACTACCTACCCTGAAAAAATATTTGTGGGTCCATTCACAAAGTGGAAGGGGTCCCGTGGGGACCCCTTCCAATTTGCGAGTGGGTTACCATCCACTTGAAGTGGATGGTAACTACGACACTATTTGCGACCGCATATGCGGTCGCAAATGGTATTGCATACCACTCCGAATCGCAAATAGGAAGGGAACACCCCTTCCTATTTGCGATTCTGAAATGCATATTGCGAGTCGGTACCGACTCGCAATATGCATTTCTGCATAGGGAAACGCGATTAGCGAGTCGCAAACGGCAATTTTTGCCGTTTGCGAGTCGCTATCCGTTTCCTGCATCTGGCCCTAGGTATGCAGCTACTTACGGTAGGCCATTTTCCTGACCTGAACTCAGGAACCCGATGAAACGCACAGGCCAGTTCTATGGCCATGGTGGTGTCAAAATTGGGATGCTGTTTTATCTAATTCCTGGTTTGTGGGGGAAGAGCCTCAAAAACTGTTCAAGTAGTATCACGCAAATTACATTGTCTCTGTTGGTAGCTGTGGGAGACAGCCATTTGAGTCCTAGATCCTGAAAACGATAATAGGGGGCTTGTGGATTCTCCATGGGGTTCAAATTTGTTTTCCGAAACCGGATACAATAATATTCTGTATCATTTCCCACACGTTCTAATATACTTTTCTTTATTTCGAGGTAGGGAGTGTTGCCCCCTGGGTTTATAGCCTGATACTCGGCTTGTAATGTTCCTGTTCAGAGTGGGGCAATATACTGCCCCCATCTATCCTCTGGCCATGTAGCTGAAGTAGCAACACGTTCAAAGTTAGTAAAGAACTTGTCTGGGTCTTCTCCTTGAAATTTTTGTAGGACGGAGCTCGGGACATTAGGGTGGACTCGACTGGAGGCGATGGTATCAGTTAATGTCTGTAATGCCATTTCGTGGAAAAACTGGTTGTTGGCTATAATTGTGGCTTGACTTTTTGAAGCATTTTGGAGTGTTTCATGGTCAGTACATGCCTCCTTCTGTTGTTCCTCCCATACCAATTGTAGATGTTGTTGTCCCTCTGCCAATCGGTGAATCTTGTCTTCTAATGTAGGTTTGTCTTCCATTGTTTTTATTGTTCTTCCTCCTCCCCCACTACAGGAAATCCCACTTCTGACACCACTGTGATGGGTTCCCTGGGTGAGGAGGAAAAGAGAACAAAAAAAAATTACTGGTTTAGGTGGAAGACATAGACCGACTGGCTAGTCCCTTTATAGATTTCTTTATTTTTGTAGCGTTCTCAGAATATATGAATAGAGTCTTTACAAGCAAATAGAAAAAAGAAAAAAAAAAAAAAATGTTCTTTATCTTAGTCTTACTAGTCCCCTGGTTTTCTGATCTTCTTTTGCTTCTGATTATTGTTCATTTTGCGTTTCTTTAATTGTCCTTTTCTTTTTCCCTTACTTTCTTCTTTCCCTTTAGGTATTTTTGTCATTAGTGCTTTTCCCTGGAGGAAACAAGAGTGAGCCACATCCCTCCAGGGATGTTGCTAAAGGTGGATCATCTCCCTGATTTGCTTAAAACCAATCCGTGAGGAAAATCTGAATACCATATCACATTACGCTGCCCCCATAGGGAAGAAGGCCAAATTGTAAGGTCTCTGGGTATGCACTCTGTTGTAAACTATATTCAAATTTACAATGGACCGGGAACTAATTTGTATTTAACCTTGTTTATGAACCCTCAACATAGGTTTTACTTGACAAGGTTCATACTGAATTTGCTCCACCACCTGGTTGCTTTTCCAGTAGGTGGCCCTAAGGTAAATCTTTCCTTCCATTGCCCATGTGATGCTGTCTCTTCTCAAACGTCAGAGCATTTTATATTATTTTGTAAATTGTTTTGTTTATTTACAGCTGAGTTTCTGCACCCGATTTTAATGAATAAGCACTTTGCAGGATATAAAGAGAGTTTTACATATCTACAGTCTTTAGTTATGCCAGAAGTTTGCTTTTCAGTACTTAGTTATATAATTGCTGCAATCAGAATGAGGAAATATTATGCGTTTTAAGATGTCTCTATGAACTGTTTTATAGGATCTGCATGCATTTTGGCTGTATTTTTATAATTGTCTAGAATGTTTATATTTTATTTTGTAAATATAGTGTATGGATTTATTGTGCATTTATGGAATTGAAATTTATGGCAGAATAAAGATTGATGTTGATGATGAAATTGCGGACATTGCTGTTTACTGTGAAACATTTGAGGTGCTGTGGAAATGAAGCAGAAAACCTATGTGAGGGGGCAACAGAAAGGCATACTGTCCCCTTAGATTTAGAGAATAGGTGGCTAAGGGATAACTACTGTGATAAAAAAAAAATGTATATTATTTTTAACTCATTTTTATGATCTTGCTTGACTTTCGTGGGATCATGGATAGTAAATAGGGGTAGATGAGTTCTTAATACATTCCATTTGTAGGAACGCAGATTGTGATCATTGTTTTTGAGAGGAAGTGTGTAAGAGATAAGTATTGTGATGAGTAGTTAATTCTTATCTTCCAAAAATGTTACAATCTAGCAAGACTCTTGCGGGATCGTGAACAGTAGAAAAGATTAGGTGATCTTTGAATACTCTGTAATATGCACACTTGCTATTATAGGAAGACATATTATTGGAGATGGTATTTGTCAGACTGAAATATTTCCACCCATCAGTTTTATAGAGTTGTGAGTAGTATATGAAGAAAAAGGTGGAAAATGCCACAACGCTCGCACATCAACACATATATTAATGCAATGTCCATACATAGCAGTCCTTTAACACATCAAGTAATGGAAATGCGATGGGTGCCAACCCGGTCGGGCACCTTCCACCCAAGGTGTCCAAAAATCCACTGACTGGAGAATAGTCAGTGGTGACGTACAATAAATGAAAAAAGGCCAGGGCACACCGAAGAAAGCTCTGTGTGGTTGATCCAAGTGGTCATTCAATCAGAGTTGAAGTCCAAAGCACAAATGAAACTCAACATTTATTAACCGATGAAAAAGTGTGGTCAATATTCAGGTCAAAGACCACATGTGCTACAATCAATCCAAAAAACAGCCAACAGCCGACACGTGTTTCGTCTCCTAGACTTTATCAAGGCTTTCGAAATGTGCTTGGTTTTTTGGCCAAAGGTGGCCAATGACATCCAAAAGTTGGAAGTGCTGACTGGCCCTGATAAACCAGATACTGTGCGATAGTGCCGTGCCGAAAGGCGTCGGTATGTCAAAAGTTGGAAGTGCTGACTGGCCCTGATAAACCAGATACTGTGCGATAGTGCCGTGCCGAAAGGCGTCGGTAGGCCAAAAACCAAGCACATTTTGAACTGTACCCTGTTTCTGATTACCTACTTTTATTCATCTTCTCACATCGAAAGCCTTGTCTCAGCAGAGAGGCCAGTCCCTCCCAGCACCCTATTACATATATCCATGATCCAAGATAGAGATCTAAGGATAAGGGGCAGTCCCTCCACATCCACTACTGCATGAACCTGTCATCCCAGTGAGAGCTCTCAGCAGAGAGGCTAGTACTTCCCCACACCCTACTATGCACATCTGTGGTTTTAGAGAGTTCTCAGTGTAGAAGCCAATTTCTTCCTACACCCTAGTACTCACATTCTTCATCCAAGAGTGAGTGCTCAGTGTTGAGGCCAGTTCATCCCCCACACTGTATTGCTCATCCTTGTTGTCCTGGGGAGAGATTATTTGGAAAGGCCAGTCCCTATCTTACTCCACTATGTAGAGTGGTTTTCATGTGGTTAGATGTATTGGAAGAGTCCAGTCTCACTCCCTACAATGTACTACTGCTATACTGTGAAAAGCTGGGACTGCAGTGGTCACTTTTTTGTGAAATCCTAGGAAAAGGAAGTAAAAGTTGTAAGTGCTGTATTAAAGGAAAGTGTACACTATGTGACTTAAAAAATTACGATCTCGTTGGAGTCTCTAGAGATCATGGAATGAGGTGGTAGAGAAAACTGTTTATAGAGAAAGGTGTCAGTGCACAGGCTTATGTGATTAAAACCTCTACTATCCGCACTGAAGGACACAGACCTGTTATCCATGAGAAATATAATAAATGTTTGAGCTCGCAAGATTCTTGCTGACAGAGAGAAATACATGGCTGAAGGAAGGAGTTTGTGTGATCTCATACTCACAAGAGTCTTGCAGGATGGTGAATAGTAAAAATGAGTAGATGAGTTCACAATACATTTTATTAGTGGGAACAGATATTGTGGTGCATGTTTTTGAGAAAAGGTGTGTAAAAGTAACTATGATGAATAGATGGTTAATTCCTATTTTAAACAATTGTTACAATCTTGCAAGATTCGCATGGAAAATTACTGAGCCTGCCACAAGGGGCTTTATGATCCTGGGAACATCTCGCAAGATCGTAGGAGGAGAAGTTATCAAAAAATGGTCATGGCTCAACCAATAGTTAATATTTTTATTGCTTGATTGAAGAAATGCTGTGATGTTATTGGGTATAGAACGAGAGATGGCTCAGTTTGTCCTTGGTGCTTGGGAGGAGAAGGAAGTCTCTTGGAGTTGTGCTCATCAGTACTAAGTATCTGGAATTGAAAAAGACTGGTGTGGTCATTTGCACTCAAGAAAGAATTCCAAGTTCAGGTATTTAGTCAATTCATGATCTGTGTTGTGTACTAAGGTTGGTAAACTTCTTGTACACTATGTTGAAAGAATGAAAAGTTGTTTGGGGAAGTGCAGGTGTGTTATTATAGCTTTTGAGAGCTGCAGATTAGAATGTAGAGAGGTGTGAGCAAGGTTTGCATTTTGTGCTAAAAATGAAATGTGCAATCTGTGTGTACATCTAGGTAAACAAAGCAGTGTTTCTCAATTTATAAAACAAAGAATGTATAAATACGAGTTGTGCTGTTGTTATGAACCTCACTGTACATATACTTAAGTACTATGAAATGTCTGAGTGGTGATATTGCAATTTCTAGAGTGAAAAGCTGTGGTGAGTGCTAGCAAAGGTGTCTCAAGAAGAATGTATACGTTTAAACACTTTTCAAATGGCTAGACAAGAATTCCTTAGAATTTAATGGGAACATAACTGAGGACCTGATTTAGATTCTGGCAGATGGGTTAATCCGTCACAACGGTGACGGATAGCCCATCTGCTGAAATATAAATCCCATTATATCCTATGGGATTTATATTTTGGCGGACGGGCTGACCGTCACCGTTGTGATGGAGTAACCCTTCTGCACAAATCTAAATCATGCCCTAAGTTTTTGTGCTGCTCAGCTAATAAAGTCACCATGAAACTTCCTTTAAATTTCTGGCCTCTGGCAAATTATGGCAAGCTTAGAGACTCAGAAATGGTACACAACCTAGGGGTCATTTTTTACAACGAGCTACCCTGGAGAGCTAGCTACATTAAGTTGCTGCCTCTTGTTTTGGACTCCTCCGGAGTCTAAGGAAACTCCTGCAAATGTTTCCTTCCTAAGCTAAAACTTTGATTGTGCAAAGTGTGATACTAAGCAGCCTGGAGTACTGCAACGCCTTGTTGATAGGAATAATGGACTTTCTGATCAATAGATCATATAGAGTGCAAACAGCAGTTGCAAAATTGGCAATAAACAGGCTAAGAATTGTCTCCTTCTGTAGCGCACTGAACAAACTACACTGGCTGCCAAGTAAGCAAAGGATAGCTTATAAATTTCTCAGCATAGTTTTCAGAGCCATAATGTGTGGTGTAATTAGCAGTGAATAGCAAGGGAACGAGTTACAGTTAATTGAGATAACTCTAACTATAAGATGTGAATTTTTATGGTTTTGTACGTTTCAAATGTGAGCTTAACTATAATGTCCCATTAACCTTTATTTTTTTTTAATTAATTTTTAAATGAATGCCTATGGTATTTTTAATTCTGTTTCCTATCTATAACGTCCCTGTAAGCTTTTGTTTTTTTCAGTGAATGTTTATGTTTTTTAATGTAAAGTAATTTTCATTACTATACGTTAATGCAACCACTGCTGCGCACACCCCTAGCCAACCCTATAACTACCCAACTTTGTGCGTCACATGACCAGCACCCCTAACAACCCACCCCTCAGAGAGAGAAAGTGAGAGACTGAGAGAGGGCAATTTAAGCTCTAGTGCATTACATACTTAGAATGAAATATTTCTGGACAAATTGAAAAGAAAAATGTTTTTGTCAATTAAAAAGAGTGAGATCACCTTTCAGTATGTAACTTAAATATTTATAGTTGCAAAGAAACTAAAGCAGGAAGTTACCACAGACTCACCTAGACTAGAGCCCTTAACCTTCAGTACGCATGTCTGAGACTTTCATCAATTGACCACAGGTGACTTGTTACTTTGCAGTGGGCAGATTTAGCTAAGACATTCAACCTAAATATTCTGAGAGGAAAAATAATTAAAAGTCCCATTACTAGGAATGTTTAACAGTGAAAAAACTAGAAAATAAACAGACACACTGCCAAGTGATACTAGGATTTGAACCTTCAGCCTACTGAGTGACAGCACAAGACCTTGACAATTAGGCCAGAATGACTCTGCTCTGCATCCAAATGTAAATAGAGCATTCTTACCAAACATATTGCTAGTCTGTCTCTTTGACGTTATTGTATGGAGAGACCATTGCAATAACAGTAACAATTGAGAGAGAGAGAGAGAGAGAGAGTGACAGGACCACTAGGAGAATCTCAAGGCCCCTGCAGTCTTAGCCAGTTTCTCGCATCCTGCAGGAGCCATCATTGCTCTCACAAGCAGGGAGCTTCTTTAAATAGCAGCTACCTGCTTGCGGAGCAATGTTTTTATCTATTTCCCTGCACGCATATTTGGGTGCAGGTTAACAGATGAAAACATCACTTTCTGCAAATGAGAGCTGTTTGATAGCTCTCACTTGCAGAAAGGGAAGTGTTTGCTCATGCTTGGTGGGATCTGCCACAGCGCCAAGTCAGAGCAAACAGCTATGTCCTGGGGGTGGGTACCCCAGGACATAGCAGGAGCAGGTCTTGGGGGGTGCCAGTCCTCGGGGGGGGCACGTCCCCCAATGTAAAATAGTTCAGCCCCTGGGAGGTGGTGGTCCACGGGGCAGTGGGGGGGCCGCATGGCCCCCTGCATTTTATTTTATTAAAGCCCTGGGGCGGTGGCAGTCCCTGGGGCTGTGGGGGGGCTGGATGCCCCCCTCATTCTATTTACATAAAGCCCCTGGGAGGTGGCAGTTCCAGGGACTGCGGGTGGAGAGTCGACAGCTCCCCCCATTTAATTAGTTATTAGCCCAGAGGAGGAGGTGGTCCCCAGGGCTCTGGGGGACCATTCAACACCCTCATTCTATTTAATTAATGCCCCAGGGAGGTGGCAGTCCTCGGGGCTGCAGGGGGCTGGGCATACCCCGCATTTTACTTAAGTAGAGACCCAGGGAGGTGGCAGTCCCTGGGGCTGTGGGGGGACCACCCAGGCCCCCCACACATAACTGATTGTTTACCTCATTGAGTTGGCGGTCCCCAGAGCTGCAAGGGGCTGCGTGGCGCTCCCACATACATAAATAGTTCAGCCCTGGTGAGGTGGCAGTCCCCAGGGCATAAAACCGTCCTATGTGGTGGCCGCGCATGTTCCTCTCCTTAAATTTTACATGCCCCCAGGACCTGTCCCACCCTGGGTCTTCTTAAAAACAAGCATGCGCTTGTTTAAAAAAAAAATTTACTGAAAATTCACAATGTCATTGTGAACGCAACGTGTTTCTTTGCCCTGGCGGGGTCCCTCTGAGCTAAAGGCTCAGGGTGACCCTACCTTGGCTCCTTTCCTTTTTTTCTCACTTTTTTTCTGAGACTTGGCTGAAGCCATGTCCAAAATCAAAATTCCTGGTTTGAAGTGTTGCCAGCCAATCAGAGCTCTACAGCTCCATGCATGAGCTCTTATTATTCACAAAGTCCTCAGAGAGGATTCCCAGCCTTAGAGATACAAATGTGTTTTTCCTTTAATATCTCAAACAGTATGAACAGATTTACACCAAATAACCAAAAGCACAATCTGCGGAATTGTTTTTATCTCTCTGCTAAATTTGGTGCAATTCCATCCAGCAATTTGGGCTGTAGTCTTGTACAAAACTCCTATGGGAGTCAACATTGGAAATGCACATTTTTGATCCCCCTTTTTCTCAGCCCCCACTTAACGGTTCACCCCGAAACTTACTATGTGCCTCAAGAACATTTTGTGAAGATTCGTCGAATGGTGCCAAAGATAGGCAAGTCCAAAAACACATTTTCTAAGGAAACATGATCCTAACTATAACTACCTACTGGTGACCACTAGTAGGTTGTATATATATATATATATATATATATATATATACTGGACATCAAAAGAAGGATATTGCACTCCTGGGAGTCTGTACATCAAATCTTTTGCTTAACAATTGAGACTTACACCAACCGATGTGGTTTGACTAAAGAATCTTTCTCATGGTGAGTGAGTCCTTTCTTATTTTATACTATGGTTCACTGTTACATTCTTGATGCATTCTGGGACCTGTAGTTCCTTATACATCAATATTAGAAAGATAACAATAATGTTACTATTATTTTGTTTGGTATGATAATTAATTCCTGGGCATATCATTCTTTTACCCAGGAGCACAATCTCATTTACAAAATCCATCATGTGTACCTCACACTAGAAACCATTATTTTGCTTTGTGTTTATCATAATGAAACAATGATGTTACAGCTCAAGTATTCTTTTCTTTAGAGCACAGATAGTACTACCCACATATTTTAGACCGCACTCACATTCTAGAGCATAGACTACAAAATTGGTGTCACAGGTGATTCTCTGATTGTTGGAAATTGTTCAACCCATGATTTCCTTCAAATTGTGGCCAATTCTGCAAAGCTTTGCATTTATTACATTTAATGAACCCATTTCTCTGCTTCTTTAACCATGTCTGATGTGGTTCAGTAAAGAAGTGGCTTCTCGCTAGTCTATCTTGCAGAGCTGGTTCTTTGTTGTATGTTATGTTGCACCTTTGGCCTACTTTATGGCCTACATCAGGATCATTGATTAGGAGTTTTCAATGTCTGTTGTAAATTTTGTAGATTACTTTGCTCTCCTTACTTTACATTAGTATTATGCTTATATTTTGATCCTAAGTGGTATCTGCTTTCTTTTTTTTAATCAGGTTTCATGTACTCACTGTCAATTTAGCTCATTATGGCCCTTGGTTAATGTATTTCCATGGGTATTCTCTTATGTGAAACCTCTGTTTGACACCTTCAACTTGTCTTTCCATTTCACGGTCATTGGAACAGTTGCGTCTCACCTTCAAAAATTGTAGGCGTTGGCTAGCGGTATAATGTGGTTACAAGAGTATTGTTAAGTACATAGGGGCATATCTAAACTCCGTCTGCACCAAATGTGCGTCAAACATTTCGACGCACATTGGGCGCAAAACTTGCCCCATATTTAAACTTTGACGCCCGAGCCCACAGATGTCAAAATCCCGCCGTGTTCGTAATTTTTTGGATGCGGGAACCCGCCTTGCGTTAATCATATGCAAGGTAGGCTTTCCCGTCCACAAAATGACTTAAATGGCCGTGCATCGTATTTATGCTTCTGGGCAAAAATGCCGCACGGCCGGGAGGCGGAGGCGGAAAATGACGCACAGCACGATTTGCGTCAAAAATTAACGCCTGGGTCAGGGCAGGTGTTAAAATGGGGCAAACACACCTGTATTTTATCAGAACACACAGAAGCAACAGCAGAGCAGCCAAAGGGAGACATGGAGGTGCTACTCATCCAGTGTGCACGCAGACGCAGAGCCCAGCAACAACAACAGCAGCTACCACGACACCAGAAGGGACCCCAAAGGCAGCGCAGAAGGCAGGAGAGAATATTCTGCACCAGAACAATCCTTCATGGCCTCAGGGAACATGACATCATCCAGAGGTACAGGTTGAACTGGCAGGCCATTCAGCAGCTGCTGTGCAACATAGAGCCACAGTTGGCACCCACCTTGCTGACACCCCGCACAAGCCCAACAGAAACCAATCTGTTGGCTGTATTTAACAGGTTGGTAAGCGGCTCCTTATAAAGCACTGGTGCCCTGGTTGCCGGAATATCACAGCCATAATTTTCTGCCTTCTTGCCCAAAGTACTGGATGCCATCATTGGACTCACACCCCGCTACATCTGCTTCCCAAACACACTGCAGAAGCAGCAGGAGACAAAACAGGGGTTTTACCTCATTAGTGGCTTCCCACACGTCCTTGGTGCTATCGACTACACACATGTATGCCTTGTGCCACCTGCTGCAACTGAACACCTCTACCGCAACAGGAAGCACACACATTCCATCAATGTGCAGGCCATTGTCGATCACCAAGGATTGTTCACCAACATCATGGCAAAGTATCCTGGGAGTGTCCATGACTCATTCATCTTCCGTCACTTTACCATCAATCAACACTTCCAGGATGTACGATATGGCAATGGACTACTTGTTGGTAAGTACAGAAACCTACTTATATACACACTGCACAGCAACCCTCTACGACACACAACACATACACCACGACAGCAACATGTGAACAGGAACACACAGAGGTCGTGACATCGCTAGCCATGTTTGATAGGTCTGCAGTGAACCTGTAACACATCTGAAATTAGTCTACAGTCTAATGTTAAGACGTCAATAATCACAATGTTTGTAGAGGTTTGGCCAATTGTCACCTTGCAAAATGTAAGCGTCTCACTGATGTTTAAATGAATCCATTGCATAAGTCTAAAGGTATGGGATGTCCAGGGTACATAGATGCTAATGTGTTACCACCACTGTCAAAATGAATCTGTGTATGAAACTATCATCTCTCCCCCAGTGAAGACACAGGGACACCTGTATCACAAGTTACAATGCTAGGGAGTGCACACTGTACTGCAAATACCCAAACATACTGCTGACAACCGGTCAGCAGGCAAACAATCGTTCAGCCAAGGAAACAACCCAATGCAAATGGTACATCATACAAGATTAGGCAGGAAAAAAATAACACAAAAGAGTCACAGACAACACAAGACAACTACTGCCATGCAAGGTGATATCAATGGGGCAAGCTACATCAACATGATCCCATTAATTTTCTTTTTCAGCTGATCAGGGGTGTGGGATCCAGCCATGGATTATGACACCATTTGGCAACCCAAGCACTGCAGCAGAGTGTGCCTACAATGACGCACATAGGAGGACACACAGCATAGTGGAGAGGACCTCCGGCATCCTCAAGTCGAGATTCAGGTGCCTCGACACCACTGGTGGCAGCCTCCTATATTCCCCAGAAATGGTCTGTAAGATCATTCTAACATGTGCCATCCTACACAACATTTGCATCCGATGTAACATTCCCCTCTTAGAACCAGAGCCAGACATGCCTGAAGAGGAGGAAGAGGAGGATGCTGGCCTGCAACATGAGGGGGAACAACAATACACAGCTGCTGGATTGCGTAGGCGCCAACATATTTTGAACAATTTATTTTAAAACAACTCACCATCACCACTGTATTAACTAATGTAAATAAACACTGATAATATTCACCATATCATGGTATGGCTAATCATTTGTACTCACCTTCATATCTAACTATCAGAATAAGAGTGTAGCCTCATGGAGCATTGCTGATATACCGATCAGGACACAGAAATTTCCTGAGCAATTGTGATGCGTATCATATAACAGTCACATACACACACACTGTAAATGACATATATCCTATACATTTCACCTTTGAAGGGCAATAGCAGAGCACCACACCTATATCACACATACATGTTGGCAACATGGTTCATCGCAGCATATGGCACACAACTAAGACACCATCAGTTAATAAGGGAAAAAAAGCCTCATACATGAGGCAGTGGATGTGCAATTGCATTGGTAACAGGAATGTATGACCAGACCCTTCACAGCAGTAAGTCGTACAGCACCTATCTTTGCAAGGACTATTTGTGACTAGAGTTCCCTAGAAGCAGAACATATACAGCACAAGTGCCATACCTATGACAAGCATTGCGCACATGACATTCCATGTACATGTCAGCCCATTTCCTAACTCCTGACACACCCATGCTCCAAGTCTCAACCCACCTGTCTGAAGATGTCCCTGGAAAGGTAATTTGTGTACCCCAATATACCCTCCTCTACACACACAGACTAACAATAGTAATCCAGTGTGCTACACCCTTTCCTATGTTATGCCATTGTCATAGTACATCTGACTGCATGGACGTCAGGTCAATTAATACACTGGCTTGTAGTTTCTAAGCCCTGTTATCACCTGCAGATTGCTTCCCGTGTGAAAGGTACTGCTGGCCATTTGAACTCGAATCTCACCTACAGGACTTGTGAGAAACTGATGCAGCACACACCTGTGATCACCTCCATGCACACCACCCATTGAACATGCACTGCCCCTGCAGATGATTGGAGCATAGAAGTTGTCATTTTGTCAAATACACTGTTATGCATTGCTAGTAATTAAGCTGTGTAACACAGCCCTTGGGTTTATGTGTCACCTTCAAAAACACAGGACAAACACAGTTTTCCATGTCAACTGTCTTGTTGGTCCTCCAACCAGTCTTAGTCAGACCACTGAGTATGTACCTTGTGAAATTGCTGGATCCTGATTGACCCTGCATCCTGTCAGCCTGACCGGCACCTGTCTGTGCGTTACCCTAAAGGTTCCTTGTGGCTGCATATGTACCTCACTTGTGTTACCAAACCTCACATTTCTCAGGGGGTATTTTGTCATGTGCTTCCTCAATGCATACCCAAATACATTGTATAGCATCATCTGCTTTTTAATTGTACCATATTAGTAAAATTGTATTTGAATACCAAAATCATGGCCTATCCCTTGTCTGGGTCTCATGTATGCATGAATGACAAAGTGTGACAGTGTACCATGGCCGTATGCAGGGATTGGGTATGGTGCCTCCAGCAGAACCAGCTACCTCTGATAATGTGCATGAAAAGTCAACACATGTTAGGACCCTGACAGTTCACACGCTGAATCACATTGCTCACAACATATTGATGGGCTGTGCGTGGTGAATAGCTGCAAGATTAATGAACACAGAGGCTATGATGTTCCCAGATGCAGTGGGAACTTTACAGGCCAACCTGTGTACAGATGTTGTAATGACACCTGCCGGAACATGACTCCTGAGATATGATCTCACTCAGCACACCAAGGTTGCCCTGTTGACAGTCTCATAACACGTCTGCAGTGACAGGATGGGACCATCCCCACGTAGGTTCTCATGTCTTCATCGACTTTACTCACATTGATCTCCAAAGGTTACTCAGTAGATACAGGAATAGCCACCACTGACTCATGATGAGACCTGGACGTAACTGTGACAACATACACCCCTAAAAATATACAGGATCAACATTGGACCACACACATGAACCAGACACCTCTGTGCAATTGATCACTGGAAATATGTGGCCATGTGCTGCCTCATCTGCTGGTCCACCACTGCCACTGGAGAGTTGTGTCTCAGTCATATGACCACAACTGTGGTGTGATATAACAGTTGGGGGTCACCTTTGGCTGTCTGTGCCAATAACATGGTACCCACTTAGTTTGTACAAGTGCTAGGAAGCAGTTACCAAATTTCTAGGACATGGGATGGGCAACTTGTGGACCATTGACATGAACAAGCGTCTGCCATCTATCCGGTGCATGCTTTGTCATTTGTGGTGTCTACGTTACCCACAATCTTGGAAGTGCACACAACAGATGTTGCTACATGTATGGCTAGCACATGTCCTCTCTCATTTCCACACTGACTTGCATCTAAGGTTTGGACACATTGACTTCACATTCATACAAGCATATTTTCAATAATGCATCTTGTGATGCACACGCACTGGGTCGACAACTACATTAGTAGCCAATGCACACACATTGAGCCATGGCATTGAGGTATTGTACTTATGTACGTCACCTTGCTATCCTCTCCTGATGCCAAACATGCCCAATTTGTGCAATACATATATGTAGGCCACACATATGGCCATCTAGTGCGTCAGCCAAGCGTGAGAATCCTGTTAAGGAAGTAGCGGATCAATGTCCGCAGCAGTATGATGTCTCACATGTGACCATACACCGTCAACACCAACTTCGTGCAATCAGCCTATCTCAGATGTGTCACAAATGTATCATTACATTAAAATGGCAAAATTACCCAAACCCAGTCACTGCCCTGATATTTTGACGCATATGTGTAAAAATATTACGCACATGCCCGAAAAACGATGTATTATGCCCTTAAAATTGGTTAAGTGTTAAGACTATGTCCAAATATTTGGATGCAGCCTAATTTTTACACCTGTGCGTCGAAAAAATGACGCACATACTGTATGTGTCAAAAATTATGACGCATAACGATAAAAACAGTGGCCATTTTATGCAGGAAGTGATGTAATAGGATATCCTGTTTACAGATTATGTACAGTGGGGGTACTTTCACTTTCACTTTGCAGTCTGTGATTCTTCTAGACTGTGTGGCTGTGTTCTGAGTTTTGTCCAGTGAAATTGTGCTTTTGTCTCCTGTGTGCTCCATTACTTGTTAGTTTGTTATCTAAAATTGTTGTTGCATACTGTCTGATTGTTTATTGTGTACTATTGTCCAGTACTGTATTGTCTTTGTTGTTTGTGGGAGACTGTTGTGGGTAGTGTTAGTTTGGGGATAGTTGGGCTCTTTTAGTTGTTAAGTTTATTTTTTTGTAATTCTAATTTCCCCCTTTTCTCCTTTGTTCTTCTTTATCCCCTATTCCCCTTTTTCGGTGCTAAGATGTTGAGTAGGCCACGTCTTGGGAGGATGGGTGAGGAGGAGCTTAGGGGGTTTATATGGCTGGTGTGCCATTTCCTCCCACTTATGATTGAGGCAGGGGGGCGGGTGATACAGGGGTATCACACCGAGGCACGTTGAATCCGGTGGGGAAAGGTCCTGCATCAGTTGCAGCGCATATATTGGAGCCAGAGGAATGACCACCAGCTGAAGCACCGCTGGGCTGACCTCATCTCTAGGGAGCAAGATCTGCTGGACCACCTGAAAATAGTGATTGGTGGCCCTGTTGGTGAGTACAAATCATGTAAATGTGCACGATTAAAAGCTCTGTAGTGACATCAGATGATTTGTACAATATCTGCCGGCTATGTTGTTGAGTGTGTGGAATGCTTTGGAAACATACAGGGTCATTGATGGACTATGTGAAGGACCACAATTGCTAGCTGTCAGGAAGCAAGTGCCCCGTAAGCTTACTGAATACTTTTGCTTAATGTAAGTTGGTGCCGCCTTTGTGTCAGACAGCAAAACAAATCAGGGGCCAATCATGTCTATATAGGTCACATTTGCCAGTGTGGTATAGATTTTCCAAAATATTACTGACCTTTGTTGACGCAACAGCTAGACTGACTTTAGAAACACTACATGATGCAGAAAATGAGTGCAGGCTTCATGCCAATTGATGATAGCAATGTGGCCCGCACATATGTCTCATGTGTTTCTGGTGAATGAGTAAGGAAAGTGTTCACAGAAGTTCTCTGAATGTTAGGGATTATTGTGGTCCTTGAAATTTTTTTGATACATGTCAGATCTGGATTTGGAAACATAGGGAAAAAGTGCAAGGTGCCCTCAGCTAACATCTTACACTGGTATTTGGTGATTGGTGTTCCACCTTTCCTTTAGGGATGACAGGCCAATGGTATGCACATGGGTTCATATCTCTATGGTTGGTGCAACTCATCATAGCTGGGCCACATCAAATGAAGAAACAGTAACAACAGGAGGGCTTACAAATGTCCCTGCCCCTCTGTACATTGTACCTATGTGTCATACATTTGTCATGGCCACAATGGCTGTTTGACTGGTAATGCACTCCTCAAGGAAACAGGCTTTGGATGTCTCTCTTGGATATACATTATGAGATGAATACACTCCATTATTATGTCTGCTCACTAATGAAGGAACATGTTTGCCACCACATGATAGTTAGTGTCACTGCATGTGTGCAGATATGTGTGTAAATGTCACAGGAGACCCATGCTATGTACATGTTAGCCGTGATATATTGGATGCAGTATCATCATGTCTGAGTGGCATTACTTACTTATGTAATCTTACACATAGATTTTGTCTTTGGAATTGCTGGTCAGTGCACAGATTTTGAGCACATTTCTTCCTTCCATGCTTTACAGGTGGACCCGCACCCTACACTGTGGGCGAGGTGGCTTCATTCGAGGCCCCCGACAACTCCAGTAAGTGTTGATATGTCTGTTATGTGTTGTGTTTGCTGGTGATGTGTGATGGACTCCTGTGTGTTGAACAAATAGCAAGGTGTGATGCGCTGGCCCATCATTTGTCTTGTTCCATGAGTGGGATTTCATTATCTCAGCATTTTGGAGTTTGCCAATGCTTATCCTATTGTCTTACCTAGGGATTCTAGGTCATTCCTGTAGGCCCCGCAATGTGAATTGGGTTGAGTCATGTGGATAACACTTGTATCAACAAGAGTCACAATGGACCTAATCTCAGATTTAGTCTGCCTGTCAGACCCACATTCTCCCAGAATGGGGCTGCAAAATGCTTACCCACAGACTTCTGCTTCCCTATTCACCAATGTACTTATGAAATTGTAGGTTGAACTTCCTAGCAGCATGTAGCTCCACATGTAGTGCTACAAGTATGTGGCACTTGAGTGCAATGGCCTAGGTGTGCATGCAAATCATGGGCAGGGGTGTACTTGCAACTCTGTGTTTGTTGTAAGTCAAAGCTTACTGGAAGTATATGATGTGGACAAAAGTCTGCATTGCAAGACATGTGTGGTGCTGGGATTGGTCAAGGGTTTGCTGTCTCCTATTTGTAGATACACCTTACCTGTGGTGTGTGTGTTGAGCCAAACACATGTCCAGCTTTCCTAAGCTTCCTGGGTGTCCATCTTGTTTGAAATTGTTAGTTGTTTCTCCACCCCCCTACCGTCAAACACAGGCATGGGTGTGTGAATAGTGTACCTAGGACTGATGATACAAGTATGTTACACAGACATGTAAATCAGTGAATCTTTGGTCGGAGCCTAGTATACACACTCAGGTATAGCACATGAGTACTACACTAGCAAGTCCATTTACAACTTGCAGATCATGTGGCCCTAGATTTCCATCCCGTACACTGACATTTGTAGTCCTGGCATTGGCGGAGGATGTGCAGCATGATTGTTAGCAGACAAATGGCAGAACTCTGAAGCCCAAATCATGCCAGTTGTTACCCATCTTCTGGGTTTGGATGTGCTATGTGTGATACGACCTTTGTAGGCTGGCCTGCCATGTACTTCCTCAGGGACATTCAATGATCTGTATGATGATAGGAGCTGTTACAAGTACAGTAGATGTACTGTCTGATTTACTTCTTGTGCCATTTCACACAATGCAGTTCCTATTGTAATTTTTTTCCTTTGTCTTCACAGCTGCTAATATGACACCCAACCAGGTCCATGATTTCCAGAGGCGGGCAATGCGTTACCAGCATATCCTGTTGGTAGAGTCTAGGTACAGAAGGATGGCCCACAGATACAGGACCGAACGTGCCTCCGGAGCCTGGAGGGCTTCCCCACAGGGTGGCCCTACTTTGCCCAGCACAACCACCACCGGCACGACCACCACTACCACCCAGGTGGCACCACCTACAGCTGGGACCGTTGTCCCAACAACATCTGCAAGTGCTCCAGGCCCTAGCATTTGACCCCTTTCAGGGCAGCCCACAGGCATTGACAATACACAGCCACACACGTCCTCAGCTGGTACCCAGACCGCCCCAGCTGCAACAATTGACCCTGCTGCTTTTGGGGACATGTAGCGCAAAATGGACCGTGTCCTCCGGAAAATGAGTCACCTGTGGAGGGATGTTTCCCATATAAACAGGCCAGCCTCTAGACTTTGTTGATGGACATGATTCCCTCCCCTCCCTCCTCTTTCCTTATTCTTATACTTAGTGAGCTTAGGGGGCTTAGTGTTAGGTTAGTATAGGCTGTTAGTTTAGTTAGTGTTAGTGGGTGGGGGGTCCTGATTATTTCAATGTTTTCTTTTTGAGTGTGTGGGTGGGTAGGTGGGGGGCTATGTTGGGGTTCTTGTGTGCTTAGAAAAAAACCTAAAAAATAAAAAATGTATTAAAAAAAATACTAAAACATATCTATTTGTTTAGGATATGATAGTATTTGTTTAGGTTAGTATCTGTTGTCCTCCATGTGTCCCGTCTCATAAGGGGGCTGGGGGGTTGATGTTTAGAACATTTCGTTACATGTGATAAGTAAGCTTAGGTTAGGTTAGTTAGGGACAGTTGTGGGTAATGAGTAGTTAGGGTAGATTAGGGTAGGTAAGACTTTTCCCTGAGTTTCCTCTTCTGTTATTACCATTTAATAAATATGTAGTGAACCCTTTACAGTATGTGTAAAATGCTCGTTGATCAGGGCCTTGGCATAAGTGCACATGAATTCTGTTCTATTACATTTGTGTCCTATGCAACAAATAAATCCCAACTGAGCTGTAAGATTGGCAGCTACCCCAGAGCTACCTTGCAAAGATTCCACCATTCATTGCAACCACTAATCACAGTTACTATGGATCCCAGCGTCTTTTTTTTCATTACGTATGTTTTCAAAGTCACAAACAGTGCTTCCAGATTTGGTATTGGGGACACTGTGTTATGTCTCACTGCAGTGTGATGTTCAAGAAAACCCTTATTAGCTGAGTGGTCGTAAGCACTCTTGTAGTATCATGTTCATGACTCACATAGATCATTTGTGACACTGTTCAGCATGATTACTTATTTGGATGTAAACTCAGACATCTTCATCCATGCAGTTTGTTGACTGTTTGCTTAGATTTGTGGGCACTGTTATATGTGTTAGTATTGCATGGTGGCAACATTTTGCTGCCACTATTTGATGGCTTAGATATCCCTTGAGGAAGCATTATTCTGTCCAACACAGCATTATGGTATATGGTTTCTCTTTTCAGCAGATATTACCCTCAGGAAGGGCAGAGTATGGTGCAATCCAGGCCACTGTGCATAGTTATCAGACTACATAATTTCAGGACAGTTGTATTGACAAGCTATGTAATTTGACAGGAGGCAAAATTCAGTGATCTACTGCACGGTTGATGTGTCACATTACACAGACACAAAGTGGTTGTGTAAGGGCTCTAGTGCTATATGTACATTGTCCATGATTGTGAGTCCATTATAGTGACATCTTCCATTGTGATCCTACACAAGTGCTAAAGGAAAATGCATTTGACATGCTGGGGTGATGTGTTAGACAGTGCAGAGGGACAGGATTTGCCAATGTGTAAGTGAGAGACAAGCACTGGGCAGGCTGACAAAATATACAGTGGTTTGCACAACAGTCATTGAGTACAGTTGTTGTAAGACTGGTATGTTACAAAGCGCTGGACCTTGGTAATAGTTGGCCATGTGGCAGGGACAAGTTCTTCTGGGTACTTTTCCGTGTGAAGGTGATCTGTTCCATGTCTTCATCTTCTGATGTGTGTGTTGCCTCCTCTGTCATTGGTGGTGGTGGTTGTGAAGGGGCAACACACACCTCAGTGTTAGAAGACGTGGAGTCAGACATCCCGGTCGCTGCTAACTGTGAAGATCTAAAGGGCAGTACTGCTGCAAGGAGAATCTGCTGGTTCTTAAGAATAGCAGCCACATCACGATGGTAGGCAGCCAGGCTGGCCCTGAGGGGGTCATGATTGCATTCGTGCATGGAGTGGAAGGTTTGGGGTGCGAGGTGTTGTGGCAACTCCCTTACTGCAGTGGTGAATTCCTTTACAGTTTGTTGTAGTCCTTGCAGGATGAATGTTAGCGCTTGCATGGCTGCTGCCTGATCTGCAGATGACATCTGGGATGAACGCACCCCCTCTAAGCTGGCTGCCATAGTTTGCATCCCCACCCGCACCTCCTTGGCCAGCTCCCGCTGTACTCCGACTACAGTTCTCTCAAAGCTGGTGCCTGTGTCGTCTGAGTCCTCAGCTGTATTGGAGCTGGCAGGTCTTACAATTGGTGTTGTGGGCGGGTCCTCTGTGATGGTGCTTGTTCTGAGCTCCTCCTTGTGACAGAAGGTGGGGTCTGGAGTGTTCCAAGGACATCTTGGAGGGTCTAGTGGCTGATGTTTGTCAGCTCGTCATCCATGTCATCAAGGTAGTCCTGGACAGGCATATCCGCAGGGGATCCACCGTCATCTGCAATGAAATAGGGTACAATTAGTGTGTCTGTGTTGTGGCATTAGTGATGTGACATGCCTGCCTTGTGATGATTTCACATTGTGATCTTGTTTCCTGTTCATTTCTCCAGTCTTTCAGATGGGCATTCTCCCAGGCCTATTGGCCCACCTGCATGTCACATGTATTGTGGTATGTTATTTGACTTGTCGGCATCATCTCCTCTATTGTTGTTTTAGGCCAAATAGTGAATTGCCACCTTCTTGTCCTACTCAACCTTCCGTCTACATCCATTCTAATGGCGAGGCCTTTCACTGGCTGTGGGTGCTCTGATGGCACTAGCAGCACACTTAACAATCTGGACCTGCCCCAGTCTCTGATCTTTCACATCCACTTATATGTAGCTGAAATGTAGCATATCCTATGCATTGCATTGTTATGGCACGATATGGATGTTCGCATTGGTAATGTGTACAGCTGATGTAGGGGAATGTTTTGAGACTGGATTGCCCTGATAGTCATAGCAGTGTCCTATTTCCTCCTCTGACTGTGCAGGTGTATGTCAGTGACCAGTTACATGTGTCCTCCCCCTCAATGCTGTTGTCTGAGCAGTATGACATTTGGGATGTTGCATTGTGACCCAGGCACAGGATGGACCCTGGCATATGCAGCATGGGTGTGACCTTAGTGCTGTGTAGCTCCTAATGTTGATGACTTTGGCTGATGTTTGTGGCAACTATGGGCATTCACAAGTGACAGGACTGGAACATTTGTCTTGATTTCAGGGGATTGTTAAAGTTGTCATCCTCAACCCACTAATTTAGGTGTGTATTATACATGGGTACGTTACTGCTATTGGCTGCTTGAGCTGCACACAGAGCGGAGGTGGTAGTGGCAACTGTTGTCACTGTTACATTCCAGTTGTCGGTATGGCTAGAGGTAGTTAATTGGACCCTAGTTAATGTAGGGGGTATAGTGGCTGACGTGTGACGGGATATCAGTTTGACGTTGTGCCCTTCCCTCCTGGCGTGGCTTTACCTTTGCTACATCGTTGGCATGGCAGCAAACCCCATGGAACTGTTGTTGGTGTTGTGTTATGGTGTGCCCCAGCTTCTCTCTGTACAGGCCATTCCTCCATGCCATACCCCTTTACCCATGCCATTCCATGTATATCATGGCTTCCATGCATTTTGTGGTCGGAATCCCCCCCTTACCCCTTTACCCATGCCACTCCATGTATATCATGGCTTCCATGCATTTTGTGGTCGCTATCCCCCCCTGCTTACAGTTGACATTAGTGCATTTTAATTCCCCATGCGACTTACCTTGCATGTGCGTTGTCTCCTGGTAGTCTGCGCTGTCCTGTCCTTGAATCCCTGTGACGATCTCCTCAGGGATGACGGCTGCGACCATCTCCTCCATGTGGTCCAGGGCCTCCTGGTGTGCTGGACTCCCACCTCCAGTCTGCAGTGCTGCCTTCCTGTTCCGGGCCATCTTTTCCTTGGTCCTGCGCTTGCAGTCATGCCAGCGTTTCTTGCACTCGATGACTGTTCTGCGTACTTCTCCCACACTGTTAATCTTGTCAACAATTTGTTGCCATATTGCCTCTCTTCTACTGATTGGCAACTTTGAGGTGACAAACAGTTGGTGCTGGTGTTCCGTCACCTCTTTAACCAGAATTTCCTGTTCCTCTGCACTGAAGCAACACTTTCTTTTCTTTTTCAGACTGTCGTGGGTCTTGTGTGGGTCCTCCTGGCTAGTTCCTGGTGTGTTGTCATCTTCCTGGGGTCTGTACAGGCATCTGGGATCCATTTTGGCTCTCCTCTGGCTGTGTTTGCCGGGAATTGTGACGCTATTTCGTAAAAGAAACGCCGCATATCCGGTTTGTGGTGTCGTAAATCAACCCACAGTCATTTCCGCCGCGTTAACGTAGTTTTGCTTTACGTCTTGACGCTGCTGTGTGCGTCCAAAAAAATGACTTACACCTGTGGTTTGCGCCACCGTGAGTCAAAGTATAAATTTGACACCCGCACAGCGCAGAGAAATGGCTTTAGCCGGCGGTAATATTTTTGACGCCAAACTGCACCGGCGCAGGTTTGCGTCAAAAAGTATAAATATGGGCCATAAACTCTGACATCCAGAAAGTCAATCTGACTCTTGCTCGTGTTTCAGGGAATTTTATACTACAGTCATCACTATTTTGTTTGCGACAGCAAAATGGCAGTGTCAGCCAGGATTCTCAAAAAATCTCCTGCATCCTTCACATAGGAGCTCAATGTAGTGACCAAAGGGGCTAGTTAATAGTCAACATGTGTAGACATTTTTCATACAGGGAGACACTAATAGAAATCACAGGCCTTTCTGGCAGTATGAAATTTTTTTTATGTATTTTTGGTAGGAGGTAAAAGGTAGGGATGACTGGAGTTTCTCTTGTGAGATATTGAAATTCATCCTCGTTAACTAGAGCAGCATTCAACCATTTTTTAAAATTTTCATTCAATTTAATGATGTTTTCACTTCTATAATGGGGTCTTCACTTATTTTTTGATAGTTTGATAGTTTTCAACCTAATTTAATAGGCGATATGCTTCAGCCATATAATCCTGCTTGTGCAGTATAACAATGTTACCACCATTGTCTGCTGGCTTACTTTCCAGTGACTTATTACTGGCCAAATGTTCTCAGGCTTTGCCTTCACCTACTCCAGGTTATCCAGGTCAGCTGCTACTAGATCATAGAAAATATCATATATATATGAATTCCTTCCGATGCCATCCTTGACGGCACACTCAAAAGCTGGTACGCACACAGGGGGTAGGCCGCCATCCCCAGTTAATTGTATCAGCAAAACGAGAAGCGTCACACTCCAATTATCTATATATATATATTTTTTTTTTTAAAAACAATTGCACCAACCTGTTTTGAACCTTGCGGTCATCCTCACAGTTGGTGAGTCCTTCTACTTTGTTGGTATTTACATTCCTATCTTTCCTGCCCAAAATGATGTATTCTGGATATTGTAGGAAATATTTAAAAAATATTTAAAGGTCACCAAAATGAAATACCAATGGATATAGAAAAACATTTAAAATGAGAAGTACCAAGCATCACATAGAATCAAAATGGCATTTCAATGATGTTTAAACTCATAGTGCTAGAAAGGTGGCAGTTAAGCACCAAATGCATTAGTGCTAGACAATTTAATGAATACATGACACAATCACTGCTTATGAGAACAATAATTAATCCCACATACATCAAGTCTCAAGTAGTGGTGTTTTTATCTGATGATACTCAAAACTATATGTTCTTATAAGTTCAACTTTAGGTCTTGTACCTATATTTCTATTTCATCCAAACCTATACTTGATTTGGAAAATTAGTACCTATTAATAATAATCTGAATGAATAATATGCTAACAATGTTAAAATAAAAGTTAATTATAATTGTAAAAAAACAAGTCAATATTGTCTGTAACACTATTTCTGACTTCATTTTTTTAATAAACAGTTTTTTATTAGTTTTGAGCAATGTACACAGAAAAGTAACAACGCCCCCCCCCCCACTCAAGTCAGTCATTGAGGGATGGAGGCTGGGTTTGGGGGATCACCACTGTGGTTGCCATGTCCAATATCAGGGGGAAGGTAGCTGTGCGGTTTAGTTCTTCATAGAGGTCTAGAAGACGGGGCGCTAGAGCTTCTCAGAACTTTACATAATATTCAGCAGGTAGGCCATCAGGCCCCGGTGTCTTCCCACTGTAGAGAGTTGAAATCACCAATTGCACTTCCTCACTGGAAATATGTTCATCTAGGATGTCTCGTTCAGAAACAGGCAGCGTAGGAAGTGAGACCTCTGCAAGAAATTGGGCTAAATAGTCAAGATCTGCTGCGGAGGCACGGTATAGAATGAGTGATAACAGTCGGCAAAAACTCCTGCTACCTCCGGGAGTGTACGCACTGTATCCTCCTTTATATCTTCAATTTCAGGAATAATTCTGGATCTATGGGATACCAGCCAATATAGCAACTTCCCAGTTTTATACCCCCCAACCATACATCCTGGAGGTAGATGCATGCCACAAGTGTTTAGCTGGCTCCATGGAGTGGAGTGTTTGTGGATCTCTTCCCAAAGCAATGCAAGCCTACGCCAGTCTGCCTTTCCAGGGTGTGTCACTAGAGTCGTTTCAAGCTGGAGGGCCTGAGGCTGTAAGTGAGTTAATACTGATAATCGCTTCCGCTCCTGGGCACGCACAAATCCTCTGGCTAAGCCCCTGATCACCACCTTACCAGCTGCCCATAAGGTCACAGTAGAGGGGAAGGTTCCTTCATTAAGTAGGCCTGCAGCTCGGGCTACAGATATTGAGTGCAGGCTGTGGTCTGCAAATACCAGGCATTAAGGTGCCAGAGGGAACAGGATTCTCTTCAAGTAGTCCCAACCTGGACCAGGGGGGGAATGTGATTGGAGATACCCCATGGGAGAATTTGAGTGACGCCCCTGAAGTCTCCAGCTGGTGCCAGGATGAGATCTATTCTAGAGTGTGTGTGGTGCATAAATTGTTGGGCCCTCGGATTCCATGCTCTCCAGACATCACACAGCCCCTGTGATACAAGCCAGTCTGTTATGTGTTGTGCTGCTTTATGTTGTCACACTTGGGCCCCACCCATGTCTTCAATCTCCCCAGCAGGCCCTGTTTGATCCAGGGTACAGTCCATTACAGCCCACCTCTTTCCGCTCAGCCCTATGGGACCGCTCTCCGGGAACAGTCCAAAGGAAGGAGAGAAAAAAGAAGAGGGGGCACTGAGGGAAGACCGTCCTGACTCATCAGCCTCCCTGCAAGTCATAATCCGCAAGCAGGAGCAGCCTCGCACACTGTCCTCGTCTGCCCAAGAGTCACCTACTTCGGGTCCATCCAGCACCTGCCAACTGGAGCACCGCATCCCACCTCTCCCCCTTCCTCCCCTCAGTGTAAGGGCGGGAGCGCCCACAGAAAGCTGATCTGAGAGAGGGACCCAGTGGGGGGGTGAAGAGACTCACCACGTCCCTTCCAAGATCCTATAGCAGATGGAGGCCTCCCCTCTCAGGCCCCACCTATGTTCTGATCACTGCAGCAAGCTCCGTCAGGATCTGGAGCTCAAGCCACGGCCGCTCTTATGAGGCCACCACGATTGCAGTGGAGCTGTCCTCTTTCTGGTGGGCCCTTGATTTTTGCCCCCTCCAGTGCCACAGGAGTCACAGGGGCTTTGCTTTGGCACTCTCCGGTGTCCTGGTCAACTGTGGCCTGACAGATTTATTTGAGGTGGATGACGGAAGGGTCTGGAGCACTTCTAAAGTGCAACCGAAATCTTGACGCCTCAGCCATGCCCCCCTATTCCTAACCTCTAATAATATCTTGATGTTCAGGAGTTTAAAGGCTGGTTGTAATCAGCTTCATTAAGCAAATTAATTTTTAAAGATGTACATAAAGTTCCTCATCATTATTCAGACTAAACAGAGCCTTAGGGCCTGATTTAGATCTTGGTGGGAGTTCTGTTGTACCACTGCAGCAGTACGCCCAAGCACTTCATCAAGCTGACGGATTTCTGACCTTCGTATTTAGATCTATGGTGGTTCAACCTCCAACCGCATTGAGGGAGAGCAGTATCCTGCAGCTGATGTGGACGACTCTAATGCTGGTGAATAGCACTACATCACCATAGAGACGGCGAGATTACACCAACCTTATATAGATAACACAGTCGGGCTGGCAGTGTACCAGCAGTGGTCCCATGATGTTGGGAGTCTGTCGTGGGACCCATACAGCATTGTACTATATATTATGCAATGGTGAACACCTGCACAACACACTATAAAACACACTACATTTCAGACCATGGTCCTTTGCCATTCCACTGCAGAACACCATTCTGCTGCTGAATCTGCCACAAAGGACACATAGGCCCTCATTACAACCCTGGCGATCAGTGATAAAGCGGCGATAATACCGACAACAGGCCGGCGGTAAAAAAAATGGAATCACGACCATGGCGGAAACCGCCAACTCAGACAGCCACTTTAACATTCCGACCGCCAGGGCAGTAGCAACAAACACTGCAGCTGTAACTGCTAACAGACTGGCGGAAGACAATGTACCGCCCACACAATTACAAGGCACCAATCCGCCAGCTTCTCTGGGTTGGTACCAACGCCATCAAAAGCACGGCAGAAACAGTCTTTGGAACAGAAACCACTCACCTCACGACACCCAACGAGGAACCAGGACGCCATGGAGCCCGAGTTACAGGTCCTGCCCATGTTGGTCTACCTCCTCATCTACCAGGAACATCAAAGACGGCGGCGACAACTACGGTGAGTACTGCACCTAGTACACAGGGGAGGGGGGAGGAAAAAGAGAGTGACACACACACGCAATATGCCACACCCCCAACCCTCACCCACAACACCATACACACAAACACATGCAGCAACATTACATGTACACCCCGTAACCCCCTGGAAGAACGCAAGGACCAAATGAAATTATTAACGAGTGTAATAATGGAAAATTCAGATAGGGCAAGATAACTTGAAATGATCAGTATATACAAATATTTACAGCAAGTACACAAGTCCGTATACTGTTCCTTTAAATGTCGGTGGACCAGTGGTCCCAAAAAGCATGGGTGAAGCCTTCACATAACACCTGCCTCAAAACGGAGAGAACACTGCAGGGGCATCAGGTAAAAAAAAACACAGGCACCTCAGAGGGAAGGGGAGGGGGCACCTCAGCCGGATCATGGGACGACGCCACTGCACCTCGAGGGGGCTCCATGCCCACTGCCTGGTACTGGGGAGTGCAAAACCACAGTCTCTCAAGTGGGTGGTTTGCCCACTGCTTAGTCCTGGGGAGTGCAAGGCCACAGTCTCTCAAGTGGGTGGTTTGCCCACTGCTTGCTCCTGGGCAGTGCAAGGCCGCAGTCTCTCAAGTGGGTGGTTTGCCCACTGCTTGCTCCTAGGGAGTGCAAGGCCACAGTCTCTCAAGAGGGGTGGTTTGCCCACTGCTTGCTCCTGAGGAGTACAAGGCCACAGTCTCACAAGTGGGTGGCTTCTCCACTGGTTCTGGAGGGGTCTTGGTGCCCAGAGTGCTTCATCCTGCCAAGGACTGGGTTAGTGGATGTATCTCTCTACTGGTTCTGGAGGGGGCTTGGTGCCCAGAGTGCTTCATCCTGCCAAGGACTGAGGTTGTGGATGCTGTTCTCCACTGGTTCTGGAGAGGGCTTTGTGCCCAGAGTGCTTCATCCTGCCAAGGACTGAGGTTGTGGATGCTGTTCTCCACTGGTTCTGGAGGGACTTGGTGCCCAGAATGCTTCATCCTGCCAAGGACTGGGGTTGTGGATGCTGTTCTCCACTGGTTCTGGAGGGGGCTTGGTGCCCAGTTATGCTGCACCTTGGGTGTGGCAGTTCCCATTCCCTCACCTGGGTGTCTGAGCCACGAGAGTTTCAGGGAACAGGTAGCATGATACTCCATGGAGGCAGAGACAGACTCCACCCTGCGGCGACTTAGCCTGCAAACTGCTGGTAGTGCCAGTTGTGGTTGTGGTGCCTCATGTAGTGTGTGCAGGGTCCAGGACATCTCCTGCGTCCTTGGACGGCTGCCCACTGGGGATGCTGCTGATGTCTGCTGTAGTGGCACTGGCTGGGCACGTCACGGGGCAGGTGGCGGTGTCTGCGGAGGAGATGCTGCTGGTGGTGCAGGTGTCTGGACCTGTGGAGGGAGACACCAGGCCGTCTCCTGCAGTCTCAGAAGGGTGCCCACTGGGGATGATGCTGGTGACTGTAGTAGAGGCAGCAGACGTGCAGATGGCAGTGCAGGTGGCAGTGCAGGTAGGGGTTGTTGCGGCGGTGCCCACCGCTGTACAGGTTGCTGGTCTGTCTTGCAGAAGGGGTGACACCAGTCCCTCACCCGGATGCTCCGTGCCCTGAGCTGACTTCCCTTTGCCCCTTGTGTCCCTTCCCCACCTTGGAAGTCGCTGCCACGACCTTGCCACTGTCCTCTTTGGTCCTGGAAGAGGCCTTGCTGGGTGGTTGGTGCAGCTTTTCTCTTCGGCATTCGAGCCCCTTCTTTACCTTAGCAGGTAGCGCAATAGGGTGGTCCTTGACCTCACTAGGTGGCACAATGGCAGCCCTGACGGGTGCTGCCTTCGATGTTCGCAGACTTGCAATGACCACACTGGACGAAGATTTTGTGGCTCAGGTGCTGGGCTGGGATCTGGACATCCTGGCCCTAGGGGAAGGACGGGGGGGAGGTGTAGGAAAGAGGTCAGTGGCAGCTAGGAAAGGTTTTTTGGACACACTGGGATGGGAAGATGGAGGGGGTTTGGGAGTGGAGGAAGAGGTAGTGGTTGTAGGAGGTGTATAGCTGCTGAGTTTGGGTGAAGGTGCAGGGGCTGGAGGCTGTTGTGAGATGGATGGCTGTTGAGTGGGTATGTGCCTGCGTTTGTGTACTTTGGGAGGAGGGTTCACAGACATACTGGGAAAATACACAAGGGGCATGTGCATGGTAGTGGGGGTGGTGATTGCAAGTGTGCGGTGTGTGGTGATGAGCATGCTGGTATTCGAGGTAGTGGCTGAGGATGTAATGCATGCAGGTGTGAGTGGAGACAAGGCTGGGAAGGAGGTGGAGGACGTGGAAGAGGGGGACACAGTGGAGGCAGTGGATGTTGAAGTGTCTGCATGGATATGGTGCTTGTGTGAGTGCCTGTGGGATGTGTAGTGCTTATGTTTGCCTGAGCCACTTTTGTGTGTTGATGTGTGCGCATGCTGGTCTGATGGTGTGCTTGGGATAGGCTAAGGTAGAGGGGATTAGGTCGGGGTAGTGGAAGTTGGAGGGGGGAGGCTGGACACAGGGACAATAGCTGCCATCAGTGCTGAGGCCAGAGCCTGAAATGCTCTCTTTTGAGCCGCCACGCCAGAGTGAATGCCCTCCAGGTATTTATTTGTTTGTTGCAAATGCCTATCAACATCCTGGATGGCATTCAAAATGGTTGACTGCCCAACAGTGAGGGATCTCAGGAGGTCAATAGCCTCCTCACTTAGGGCAGCGGGGCTGACTGGGGCAGGGCCTGAGGTGCTTGGGGCGAAGGAGATGCCCACCCTCCTGGGTGAGCGGGCACGTGAAACACGCTGAGGGGCTGCTGGGAGGACGGTGTTGTTAGGGGGGGTGGCAGCTGAACCTATTGTTGCGGTGGTCACAGAGGTACCCGCCACCACAAGGGAGCTCCCATCAGGGGAGGAGTCGCTGTCGCTGGTGTCCCCTCCTGTCCCCGTCGTGAAGATCCCCTCGCCCTCCGTCCCACTGGTACCTTCAGACTCTGTACATTCAACCTCCTGGACCATGTGGGTTTCAGCTCCCTCCTTCTTTGGTGCCACTGCTCCTCTGCCAGAAGATGCTAATGCACACAAGGACAGGGTGACAAAACAAAAAGGGGGGGAAAGACAGAGGAGACACATGGTCAATGCCAGCAACAACAACACCGTTGGCAGACACAACACACAGGGAGCAGCCCTGTGCACTAAGCCATGCACTAACAGTTCTTAGGAAAATCACCATGGGGGCTATGCCTAAGCCCATTTGCTGCACACCTGGAACCCACAGGAGGCTGACTAGTTGTAGATGGCCACCATCACTATTGGGGTTGGAGTGCCACAGAGCCTGCCTAACAAGGGTCCTACCCTACCAAGTTTGCCCTGGCCTAGGGGAACCCACAGCCCACTTCCCCCACCCAGACACCTCGTAAAGAGCGCAGTCAGCTGAATGAGACTGTACTCACCCCCTTGTGGCTGCTGTGATGCTCTCAAGTGCCCATCCAACTACGGATATGTCACCGCCAGGATCCAGTACATCAGGGGGGTCATGGTGTGACAGGCACCCCTTTCACGTTTGAGAGGCCATCCCCAGCTGCCCCTCCGCCGTCTTCTTGCTCCAGCGGGGCAGGTCCTCCCATCTCCTGCGGCAGTGGGTGCTCCGTCTATGATAGACCCCAGGGTCCGCACTTCCTTGGCAATGGCACGCCAAGTACCCTTCTTCTGGTGGGTGCTGACCTACAGGAAAGGTAAAGCAAGAATGGTTTTTACTCCCACGTCCGGTTATTCTTACTCATTGGGGCCACAACCTCCCAACAATGCCTTGAAACACATACACTGACCATCCTCACATGCAGGCCACAGATGCCCCTCCCCCCCTTTTATCTTCCATCCACACCACGCCATACATTAATGTTACATCCACCATGCACACAGTGTACTCACCTGTTTGCCTGGAGGACCGTAGAGTAGCGTGTACTGGGGGAGGATCCCATCCACCAGGTTGTCCAACTCTTCCGCAGTGAAGGCAGGGGCCCTCTCCTCAGACACTGAAGCCATTGTCGCTTCCAGTCTCAGGTCACAGCAGCACTGGCAGTGTAGGTTCTCTCCTGTTGAAGGTCAGGTATCAAGTGAGTGAAGAGTTAGAAAATGGCAGTCACGTCCACGGCGGTGTGCACCATCACCGGCGGTGTACATTGTCATTGGCTCCTGGAACCCATAGGGCCCAATGATAACCAATGCTGTATTGTGCAGCGGTCTTCGTCGGCCTACCGCGATGCTGCACAACGCCAGTGCAGTTACCTAATTTCCCCTTGTCCCTCCTTACAGGTCAGGCACCCACCATTTCAGGGATGCACATGGCAGGGCACCTAACTGCATCAAAGCACTTTTGGGCAGGAATATGGACAGACAGCGCCACACACCGATTTAATCACAATAGTGCAAAACACCCTTGTGCTACCTAGGTGGTATATGACCCTCTGCTCACCCTTCTCCACTATAGGGCACATCCGCTGGGGCAGATGATGAGATGGCATCATCCTCCAGTGTGCAGACCCCTGGTGGAGCTGTCAACAATAGAAGACAGACACATCATTCTCACCTACAGACTTGATCGGGCCACAATCCAGGAACTGTGTGCCCATTTCGAACCAGACATGATGTCAGCTATCCGCCATCCCACAGGAATCTCCCCTCTAGTGCAGGTCCTGTCAGTGCTCCATTTCCTGGCCAGTGGTTCCTTTTAAACAACAGTGGCCATGGCATCAGGGATGTCTCAGCCAATGTTCTCTAATGTGTTGTCCAGAGTGTTGTCTGCCCTGCTGAAACACATGCGCAGCTACATCGTTTTCCCCCAGGTGGAGGATTTGCCAACAGTGAAAGGTGACATCTATGCCCTGGGACATATCCCCAACATCATTGGTGCAACTGATGGAACACATGTGGCATTTGTCCCACCGCGCAGGGATGAACAGGTGTACAGAAACCGCAAAAGCTACCATTCCATGAATGTGCAGATGGTGTGTTTGGCAGACCAGTACATCTCCCATGTGAATACCAAGTATCCTGGCTCAGTGCATGACGCTTACATTTTGAGGAACAGCAGCATCACTTATGTGATGAGCCAACTCCAGAGGCACTGTGTGTGGCTAATAGGTGAGGCCAAGGTCACCACACAGTCTGAATAGGTGTCTGGGTATGGGGTAGTCCCTAAGGGTTTGTGTATGTCTAACAGATGTCCCTCGATATTTGCAGGTGACTCTGGTTACCCCAACCTGTCATGGCTTCTGACCCCAGTGAGGAATTCCAGGAAAAGGGCAGAGGAACGCTACAATGAGGTGCATGGGTGAACTAGGAGGATTATGGAGCAGACTTTCGGCCTCCTGAAGGCCAGGTTCCGGTGCCTCCATCTGACAGGTGGCTCCCTATACTACTCACCGAAGAAGGTATGCCAGATAATTGTGGCATGCTGTATGTTGCACAACCTGGCTTTGCAACACCAGGTGCCTTTTCTGCAGGAGGATGGGCCTGATGTTGGTCCTGTTGCAGCTGTGGAGCCTGTGGACAATGAAGAAAAGGAGGCAGAAGAAGAAGATATACAGAACCGAAACAACATCATCATGCAATACTTCCAGTGAGACACAGGTAAAAGACTAGCACTGCTCCTCTCACATCAGACTACTGTAGGACATTGCATAAATCTGCCTTTTTACCTCTGTGTATGGACCTTGACAGTTCACTTTGGCTTTCCATTTTACAGATCTGGGTACCACATTCTGCCTTCTGCTATGTTTACTGCTGCCCAACAACTGTCATACTTTGGTATGTGCAAATGAACATCGCCATTGATATTTGTCAGAGAGGTTGTAATAACACATTTGTGAAAGTACAGACTGACTCCAGATTGTTTTGTGATTCAAGGGTGTTTATTTAAGTGCTAATCAGTGGAGGAGTATGTGCAGTAGGCTGGGGTGATGGTGGAGGAATGCCCATGGTAGATTCCAGTCTATTGGCATCACAGGTGCATTGTCCAAGGGGGCATAGGAAGTGGAGTAATGGCAGTTCATTTAGGACAGGATGACATAGTGGGACAGACGGGTGACAATCAGGAGAGTCTTATTTCCTGGTGGGGGTCTTGGCAATGTTCTCTGCCTTGTGCCTGGATCGCAGGGACCATTTGCGAGGTGATTCTCCTTCTGCAGGGGTTGGGGTGCTGGTGGCCTGTTGGTCCTGTGGCGGGACCTCCTGTCCACTAGCACCAGCGGACGTGGAGGGCTGTTCATCGTTTGGGCTAGTGTCAGGAGCCCCGTGGTGTGCCACTGTCTCCCTCATGGTGTTGGCCATGTCTGCTTGCACCCCTGCAATGGTGACCAGGGTGGTGGTAATGGACTTCAAGTCCTGCCTGATCCCCAGGTACTGTTCCTCCTGCAGCCGCTGGGTCTCCTGAAACTTGGCCAGTACCGTGTCCATGGTCTCCTGGGAATGGTGGTATGCTCCCATGATGTTGGAGAGTGCCTCATGGAGAGTGGATTCCCTGGGCCTGTCCTCCCCCTGTCGCACAGTAGTCCTCCCAGTTTCCCTGTTGTCCTGTGCCTCTGCCCCCGAACCGTGTGCCCACTGCCACTGACCCCAGTTACCTGATTGTCTCTGGTTAGTGAGATTGCCTGGGGTCCCTGTAGTGGTGGATACAATGCTGATTGATGTGTCCTGGGGACAGTGGCATGGGCCCGCTGGGTGGGTGCTGTGGTGGTGTTTCCTGAGGGGGCAGGTTCTGTGGTGGTTTGGGACAGTGACAGGGGAACCGACTGTCCAGAGGTCCCTGATGGGCCGGGCTGGTCATCTTGATTCAGGCGTGCAGAGCTGCTGTCGTCACTGCTGGCCTCTTCTGTGGGGGGACTGGATATGGCTTGCACCTCCTGTCCGGTGACGTTATGGGTCCTGTTGGGGTGTAAATGCATAGTTATTGTATCTGTGTGTGCCATTTGTACATGTGATTTTCCCTCTACTCCTGTACTAGCATTATTGCCTGGGCCCTTGTGTGACGGGTGATTTTGTGGCCTGGGTGAGTTTCTCTACTGGACATGCTTTGGTGATGGGTGTCCATGCAGGTCTGTAATGGGTGTCCATGCATTGGTGTTACATGCAGGGCTTGGTATAGGGATGTGTGGGTTGTGATAGTGGGGTATCTGTGAGGTGTTGCAGTGATGGGTGTGAGGGTCTGGGTAGGAGTTTGTGATGGTATGCAGGTAGGGTGGGGGGATATAGTAGTAAAGATTTGACTTACCAGAGTCCAGTCCTCCTCCTACTCCTGCGAGGCCCTCAGGATGCATGATCACCAAGACTTGCTCATCCCATGTTGTTAGCTGTGGGGGAGGAGATGGGGGTCCACCACCAGTCCTCTGTACAGCTACCTGGTGTCTGGATACCACAGAACGCACCTTCCCCTGTAGGTCGTTCCACCTCTTCCTGATGTCATCCCGTGTTCTGGGGTGCTGTCCCACTGCTTTGACCCTGTCGACAATTCTCTGCCACAGCTCCATCTTCCTTGTAATGGATGTCTGCTGCACCTGTGATCCGAATAGCTGTGGCTCTACCCAGATGATTTCCTCCACCATGACCCTGAGCTCCTCCTCAGAAAACCTGGGGTGTCTTTGAGGTGCCATAATGTGGTGTGGGTGATGTGTGAGGTGATGTTTGTTGTGCTGTGTGATATGTTGTGTTGGGGTGTGTTCTTTGAGGTGCATGGATGTTGTATGAGTGATGGTGTTGTGTGCCTGTGGATGCTGGTGTTGTGTTTGCTATTCTCTCTATCCCTGCTTCTTCCAAATAAGTTGTTGTAAGGGGTTGTGGATAATGTGGGTGTGTGTTTTATAGTGGTGTGGGTGTGTGGGTGTGGTGTGTGCATGTGTATCAGGTGTGTGTATTTTGAATTGTCCAATGTGGTTGTGTTTTGTAAATGTGTGTGTATTTTGAGCACGGCGGTGTGTACCGCCAATGGTTTACCGCTGTTGAATGACTGCTGCGTTGATTCAAGTGTCGTGATAGTGTGGGCGTATTCCTGTTGGCGAAATGGTGTAGGTTTTGCTATCGCCAGTTTATCACTGACCTTTGGTGTGGCAGACTTGTGTGGGTGTCTGTATTGTGGCGGATTACGAGATGTGGGTCGTAATATCTGTAGCGGATTTCTGCCGCTGCCACAGTATGTTGGTGGCCATCAGCACGGCGGTAAGCGGAATTTACCACCAGGGATGTAATGAGGGCCATATTTTCCTCATGTTTTTGTCTCCATCAGTTTTTTTTCTTTATTTTAATTTTGTTATTTTTACATCAACTTTTGGGGCACTAGATCTTTGTTTTGGAGTCTCACTGTGGCAGGGAGGATGAATCCATGTTTAACAGAGGGAGAATTGTCAGTCATGGTGAAATAATTGGAGTAGTGCCACAATTGTTTGGAACACAAGTACAAAATATTACCATAACTCAGAAAAAGGCAACTGTGGACCAGAATAGTGGACAGAGGGAATGCTGTAGCTAGCAATCTACGCACACATGAGGGAATTAGGAAGAGGTGGAATGACGTACAGGGGAAAGTGTGTTCACTGGCCTCCTAGCATCACCTGATGGCAAATACTGGTGGTGGTTCTCCCAATCCCCACTTACAACTATTCCCCTAGGAGAAGAAGGTCTTACAAATCCTAAATCATGAAGGCTTGACAGAAATCCCTGTTAGAGTGGAGACTGGTAAGATGAATTTAGCAATGTCTCACTAAACACAAATGGAGTTTTTCCCCTAATGTTAGCTGTTTAGAATGTTGTAACACCCTTATCAAGACGATAAAATCTAAAATTATATCTTCAAAACATCTTTCATCTAAATTACTAGTGTCATGGATATAGATCTCTTTTTACCAATGCTCAATATGTTTTGTCAGATTGTGTGTTGTTCTCTATGGATCATCCCTTGCATTTGCCTAGTCCTTTGCATTATCTTAATGTATGTTGTACTAAAAAAACAGGTTCCAAACTCCATTTATTTGCAGATGAAAGAAAAGTGTTTGTAAGTTGTTTTTTCACCTATTTACATAATGCACATATGTGTGTCCATATTGTAAATGTGTGTTCATTTTCACTGTAGAGATATAAATAGATATGTGTAACTCATATTTTAACCCCTCCTGTGCCAGGCCTTTTTTTGCCTATTTGGGGCAGTTCGCGCTTAGGCCCTCATAACTTTTTGTCCACATAAGCTAACCAAGCCATATTTGCGTCCTTTTTTTCCAACATCCTAGGGATTCTAGAGGTACCCAGACTTTGTGGGTTCCCTTGAAGGAGGCCAAGAAATTGGCCAAAATACAGTGAAAATTTCATTTTGTTTTTAAAAAATGGAAAAAGTGGCTGCAGAAGAAGGCTTGTGGATTTCCCCCTGATAATGGCAACCATAAAGGGTTTGTAGTGCTAAACTCAGCAGCTTCCTAGCTTTCAGGAACAGGCAGACTTGAATCAGAAAACCCAATTTTTCAACACAATTTTGGCATTTTACTGGGGCATATCCCATTTTTGCAATTTTTTGTGCTTTCAGCCTCCTTCCAGTCAGTGACAGGAATGGGCATGAAACCAATGCTGGATCCCAGAAACCTAACCATTTCTGAAAAGTAGAGAAAATTCTGAATTCAGCAAGGGGTCATTTGTGTAGATCCTACAAGGGTTTCCTACAGAAAATAACAGCTGAAAGAGAAAAATATTGAAATTGAGGTGAAAAAAACATCAATTTTTCTCTACGTTTTACTCTGTAACTTTTCCCTGCAATGTCAGATTATGGAAAGCAATATACCGTTACGTCTGGTGGACTCCTCTGGTTGCGGGATATATAGGGCTTGTAGGTTCATCAAGAACCCGAGGAACCCAGAGCCAATAAATGAGCTGCACCCTGCAGTGCGTTTTCATTCTATACGGGTATACAGCAATTCATTTGCTGAAATATAAAGAGTAAAAAATTGCTATCAAGAAAACCTTTGCATTTCCAAAAAGGGCACAAGATAAGGTGCTGAGGAGCAGTGGTTATTTGCACATCTCTGAATTCCGGGGTGACCATACAAGCATGTGAATTATAGGGAATTTCTCAAATAGATGTCTTTTTTACACACTCTCCTATATTTGGAAGGAAAAAATGTAGAGAAAGACAAGGGGCAATAGCACTTGTTTTGCTAATCTATCTTCCCCCAAGTCTACCGATAAAAATGATACCTCACTTGTGTGGGTAGGCCTAGCGCCGGTGACAGGAAACACCCCAAAGCGCAACGTGGACACATCCTAAATTTTGAAAAAAAACGGAGGTGTTTTTTGCGAAGTGCCTACCTGTAGATTTTGGCCTCTAGCTCAGCCGGCACCTAGGCAAACCTACCAAACCTGTGCATTTCTGAAAACTAGAGACCTAGGGGAATCCAAGGAGGGGTGACTTGCGGGGCTCAGACCAGGTTCTGTTACCCAGAATCCTTTGCAAACCTCAAAATTTGGCTAAAAAAACACATGTTCCTCACATTTCTGTGGCAGAAAGTTCTGGAATCTGAGAGGAGCTACAAATTTCCTTCCACCCAGCGTTCCCCCAAGTCTCCCGATAAAAATGACACCTCACTTGCGTGGGTAGGCCTAGCGCCGGCGACAGGAAACACCCCAAAGCGCAACGTGGACACATCCTAAATTTTGGGAAAAAACAGAGGTGTTTTTTGCGAAGTGCCTACCTGTAGATTTTGGCCTCTAGCTCAGCCGGCACCTAGGGAAACCTACCAAACCTGTGCATTTCTGAAAACTAGAGACCTAGGGGAATCCAAGGAGGGGTGACTTGCGGGGCTCGGACTAGGTTCTGTTACCCAGAATCCTTTGCAAACCTCAAAATTTGGCTAAAAAAACACATGTTCCTCACATTTCTGTGGCAGAAAGTTCTGGAATCTGAGAGGAGCTACAAATTTCCTTTCACCCAGCGTTCCCCCAAGTCTCCCGATAAAAATGATACCTCACTTGCGTGGGTAGGCCTAGCGCCGGCGACAGGAAACACCCCAAAGCGCAACGTGGACACATCCTAAATTTTGGAAAAAAACAGAGGTGTTTTTTGCGAAGTGCCTACCTGTAGATTTTGGCCTCTAGCTCAGCCGGCACCTAGGGAAACCTACCAAACCTGTGCATTTCTGAAAACTAGAGACCTAGGGGAATCCAAGGAGGGGTGACTTGCGGGGCTCGGACCAGGTTCTGTTACCCAGAATCCTTTGCAAACCTCAAAATTTGGCTAAAAAAACACATGTTCCTCACATTTCTGTGGCAGAAAGTTCTGGAATCTGAGAGGAGCTACAAATTTCCTTCCACCCAGCGTTCCCCCAAGTCTCCCGATAAAAATGATACCTCACTTGCGTGGGTAGGCCTAGCGCCGGCGACAGGAAACACCCCAAAGCGCAACGTGGACACATCCTAAATTTTGGAAAAAAACAGAGGTGTTTTTTGCGAAGTGCCTACCTGTAGATTTTGGCCTCTAGCTCAGCCGGCACCTAGGGAAACCTACCAAACCTGTGCATTTCTGAAAACTAGAGACCTAGGGGAATCCAAGGAGGGGTGACTTGCGGGGCTCGGACCAGGTTCTGTTATCCAGAATCCTTTGCAAACCTCAAAATTTGGCTAAAAAAACACATGTTCCTCACATTTCTGTGGCAGAAAGTTCTGGAATCTGAGAGGAGCTACAAATTTCCTTCCACCCAGCGTTCCCCCACGTCTCCCGATAAAAATGATACCTCACTTGCGTGGGTAGGCCTAGCGCCGGCGACAGGAAACACCCCAAAGCGCAACGTGGACACATCCTAAATTTTGGGAAAAAACAGAGGTGTTTTTTGCAAAGTGCCTACCTGTAGATTTTGGCCTCTAGCTCAGCTGGCACCTAGGGAAACCTACCAAACCTGTGCATTTCTGAAAACTAGAGACCTAGGGGTATCCAAGGAGGGGTGACTTGCGGGGCTCGGACCAGGTTCTGTTACCCAGAATCCTTTGCAAACCTCAAAATTTGGCTAAAAAAACACATGTTCCTCACATTTCTGTGGCAGAAAGTTCGGGAATCTGAGAGGAGCTACAAATTTCCTTCCACCCAGCGTTCCCCCAAGTCTCCCGATAAAAATGATACCTCACTTGCGTGGGTAGGCCTAGCGCCGGCGACAGGAAACACCCCAAAACGCAACGTGGACACATCCTAAATTTTGGAAAAAAACAGAGGTGTTTTTTGCGAAGTGCCTACCTGTAGATTTTGGCCTCTAGCTCAGCCGGCACCTAGGGAAACCTACCAAACCTGTGCATTTCTGAAAACTAGAGACCTAGGGGAATCCAAGGAGGGGTGACTTGCGGGGCTCGGACCAGGTTCTGTTACCCAGAATCCTTTGCAAACCTCAAAATTTGGCTAAAAAAACACATGTTCCTCACATTTCTGTGGCAGAAAGTTCTGGAATCTGAGAGGAGCTACAAATTTCCTTCCACCCAGCGTTCCCCCAAGTCTCCCGATAAAAATGATACCTCACTTGCATGGGTAGGCCTAGCGCCGGCGACAGGAAACACCCGAAAGCGCAACGTGGACACATCCTAAATTTTGGGAAAAAACAGAGGTGTTTTTTGCGAAGTGCCTACCTGTAGATTTTGGCCTCTAGCTCAGCCGGCACCTAGGGAAACCTACCAAACCTGTGCATTTCTGAAAACTAGAGACCTAGGGGAATCCAAGGAGGGGTGACCTGCGGGGCTCGGACCAGGTTCTGTTACCCAGAATCCTTTGCAAACCTCAAAATTTGGCGAAAAAAACACATGTTCCTCACATTTCTGTGGCAGAAAGTTCTGGAATCTGAGAGGAGCTACAAATTTCCTTCCACCCAGCGTTCCCCCAAGTCTCCCGATAAAAATGATACCTCACTTGCGTGGGTAGGCCTAGCGCCGGCGACAGGAAACACCCCAAAGCGCAACGTGGACACATCCTAAATTTTGGAAAAAAACAGAGGTGTTTTTTGCGAAGTGCCTACCTGTAGATTTTGGCCTCTAGCTCAGCCGGCACCTAGGGAAACCTACCAAACCTGTGCATTTCTGAAAACTAGAGACCTAGGGGAATCCAAGGAGGGGTGACTTGCCGGGCTCGGACCAGGTTCTGTTACCCAGAATCCTTTGCAAACCTCAAAATTTGGCTAAAAAAACACATGTTCCTCACATTTCTGTGGCAGAAAGTTCGGGAATCTGAGAGGAGCTACAAATTTCCTTCCACCCAGCATTCCCCCAAGTCTCCCGATAAAAATGATACCTCACTTGCGTGGGTAGGCCTAGCGCCTGCCACAGGAAACACCCCAAAGCGCAACGTGGACACATCCAAAATTTTGGGAGAAAACAGTGCCTACCTGTGGATTTTGGCCTGTAGCTCACCCGGCGCCTAGGGAAACCTACCAAACCTGTGCATTTCTGAAAACTAGAGACCTAGGGGAATCCAAGGAGGGGTGACTTGCGGGGCTCGGACCAGGTTCTGTTACCCAGAATCCTTTGCAAACCTCAAAATTTGGCTAAAAAAACACATGTTCCTCACATTTCTGTGGCAGAAAGTTCTAGAATCTGATAGGAGCCACAAATTTCCTTCCACCTAGCGTTCCCCCAAGTCTCCCGATAAAAATGATACCTCACTTGCGTGGGTAGGCCTAGCGCCGGCGACAGGAAACACCCCAAAGCGCAACGTGGACACATCCTAAATTTTGGGAAAAAACAGAGGTGTTTTTTGCTAAGTGCCTACCTGTAGATTTTGGCCTCTAGCTCAGCCGGCACCTAGGGAAACCTACCAAACCTGTGCATTTCTGAAAACTAGAGACCTAGGGGAATCCAAGGAGGGGTGACTTGCGGGGCTCGGACCAGGTTCTGTTACCCAGAATCCTTTGCAAACCTCAAAATTTGACTAAAAAAACACATGTTCCTCACATTTCTGTGGCAGAAAGTTCTGGAATCTGGGAGGAGCTACAAATTTCCTTCCACCCAGCGTTCCCCCAAGTCTCCCGATAAAAATGATACCTCACTTGCGTGGGTAGGCCTAGCGCCGGCGACAGGAAACACCCCAAAGCGCAACGTGGACACATCCTAAATTTTGGAAAAAAACAGAGGTGTTTTTTGCGAAGTGCCTACCTGTAGATTTTGGCCTCTAGCTCAGCCGGCACCTAGGGAAACCTACCAAACCTGTGCATTTCTGAAAACTAGAGACCTAGGGGAATCCAAGGAGGGGTGACTTGCGGGGCTCGGACCAGGTTCTGTTACCCAGAATCCTTTGCAAACCTCAAAATTTGGCTAAAAAAACACATGTTCCTCACATTTCTGTGGCAGAAACTTCTGGAATCTGAGAGGAGCTACAAATTTCCTTCCACCCAGCGTTCCCCCAAGTCTCCCGATAAAAATGACACCTCACTTGCGTGGGTAGGCCTAGCGCCGGCGACAGGAAACACCCCAAAGCGCAACGTGGACACATCCTAAATTTTGGGAAAAAACAGAGGTGTTTTTTGCGAAGTGCCTACCTGTAGATTTTGGCCTCTAGCTCAGCCGGCACCTAGGGAAACCTACCAAACCTGTGCATTTCTGAAAACTAGAGACCTAGGGGAATCCAAGGAGGGGTGACTTGCGGGGCTCGGACTAGGTTCTGTTACCCAGAATCCTTTGCAAACCTCAAAATTTGGCTAAAAAAACACATGTTCCTCACATTTCTGTGGCAGAAAGTTCTGGAATCTGAGAGGAGCTACAAATTTCCTTTCACCCAGCGTTCCCCCAAGTCTCCCGATAAAAATGATACCTCACTTGCGTGGGTAGGCCTAGCGCCGGCGACAGGAAACACCCCAAAGCGCAACGTGGACACATCCTAAATTTTGGAAAAAAACAGAGGTGTTTTTTGCGAAGTGCCTACCTGTAGATTTTGGCCTCTAGCTCAGCCGGCACCTAGGGAAACCTACCAAACCTGTGCATTTCTGAAAACTAGAGACCTAGGGGAATCCAAGGAGGGGTGACTTGCGGGGCTCGGACCAGGTTCTGTTACCCAGAATCCTTTGCAAACCTCAAAATTTGGCTAAAAAAACACATGTTCCTCACATTTCTGTGGCAGAAAGTTCTGGAATCTGAGAGGAGCTACAAATTTCCTTCCACCCAGCGTTCCCCCAAGTCTCCCGATAAAAATGATACCTCACTTGCGTGGGTAGGCCTAGCGCCGGCGACAGGAAACACCCCAAAGCGCAACGTGGACACATCCTAAATTTTGGAAAAAAACAGAGGTGTTTTTTGCGAAGTGCCTACCTGTAGATTTTGGCCTCTAGCTCAGCCGGCACCTAGGGAAACCTACCAAACCTGTGCATTTCTGAAAACTAGAGACCTAGGGGAATCCAAGGAGGGGTGACTTGCGGGGCTCGGACCAGGTTCTGTTATCCAGAATCCTTTGCAAACCTCAAAATTTGGCTAAAAAAACACATGTTCCTCACATTTCTGTGGCAGAAAGTTCTGGAATCTGAGAGGAGCTACAAATTTCCTTCCACCCAGCGTTCCCCCACGTCTCCCGATAAAAATGATACCTCACTTGCGTGGGTAGGCCTAGCGCCGGCGACAGGAAACACCCCAAAGCGCAACGTGGACACATCCTAAATTTTGGGGAAAAACAGAGGTGTTTTTTGCAAAGTGCCTACCTGTAGATTTTGGCCTCTAGCTCAGCTGGCACCTAGGGAAACCTACCAAACCTGTGCATTTCTGAAAACTAGAGACCTAGGGGTATCCAAGGAGGGGTGACTTGCGGGGCTCGGACCAGGTTCTGTTACCCAGAATCCTTTGCAAACCTCAAAATTTGGCTAAAAAAACACATGTTCCTCACATTTCTGTGGCAGAAAGTTCGGGAATCTGAGAGGAGCTACAAATTTCCTTCCACCCAGCGTTCCCCCAAGTCTCCCGATAAAAATGATACCTCACTTGCGTGGGTAGGCCTAGCGCCGGCGACAGGAAACACCCCAAAGCGCAACGTGGACACATCCTAAATTTTGGAAAAAAACAGAGGTGTTTTTTGCGAAGTGCCTACCTGTAGATTTTGGCCTCTAGCTCAGCCGGCACCTAGGGAAACCTACCAAACCTGTGCATTTCTGAAAACTAGAGACCTAGGGGAATCCAAGGAGGGGTGACTTGCGGGGCTCGGACCAGGTTCTGTTACCCAGAATCCTTTGCAAACCTCAAAATGTGGCTAAAAAAACACATGTTCCTCACATTTCTGTGGCAGAAAGTTCTGGAATCTGAGAGGAGCTACAAATTTCCTTCCACCCAGCGTTCCCCCAAGTCTCCCGATAAAAATGATACCTCACTTGCATGGGTAGGCCTAGCGCCGGCGACAGGAAACACCCCAAAGCGCAACGTGGACACATCCTAAATTTTGGAAAAAAACAGAGGTGTTTTTTGCGAAGTGCCTACCTGTAGATTTTGGCCTCTAGCTCAGCCGGCACCTAGGGAAACCTACCAAATCTGTGCATTTCTGAAAACTAGAGACCTAGGGGAATCCAAGGAGGGGTGACTTGCGGGGCTCGGACCAGGTTCTCTTACCCAGAATCCTTTGCAAACCTCAAAATTTGGCAAAAAAAACACATGTTCCTCACATTTCTGTGGCAGAAAGTTCTGGAATCTGAGAGGAGCTACAAATTTCCTTCCACCCAGCGTTCCCCCACGTCTCCCGATAAAAATGATACCTCACTTGCGTGGGTAGGCCTAGCGCCGTCGACAGGAAACACCCCAAAGCGCAACGTGGACACATCCTAAATTTTGGGAAAAAACAGAGGTGTTTTTTGCGAAGTGCCTACCTGTAGATTTTGGCCTCTAGCTCAGCTGGCACCTAGGGAAACCTACCAAACCTGTGCATTTCTGAAAACTAGAGACCTAGGGGAATCCAAGGAGGGGTGACTTGCGGGGCTCGGACCAGGTTCTGTTACCCAGAATCCTTTGCAAACCTCAAAATTTGGCTAAAAAAACACATGTTCCTCACATTTCTGTGGCAGAAAGTTCTGGAATCTGAGAGGAGCTACAAATTTCCTTCCACCCAGCGTTCCCCCACGTCTCCCGATAAAAATGATACCTCACTTGCGTGGGTAGGCCTAGCGCCGGCGACAGGAAACACCCCAAAGCGCAACGTGGACACATCCTAAATTTTGGAAAAAAACAGAGGTGTTTTTTGCGAAGTGCCTACCTGTAGATTTTGGCCTCTAGCTCAGCCGGCACCTAGGGAAACCTACCAAACCTGTGCATTTCTGAAAACTAGAGACCTAGGGGAATCCAAGGAGGGGTGACTTGCGGGGCTCGGACCAGGTTCTGTTACCCAGAATCCTTTGCAAACCTCAAAATTTGGCTAAAAAAACACATGTTCCTCACATTTCTGTGGCAGAAAGTTCTGGAATCTGAGAGGAGCTACAAATTTCCTTCCACCCAGCGTTCCCCCAAGTCTCCCGATAAAAATGATACCTCACTTGCGTGGGTAGGCCTAGCGCCGGCGACAGGAAACACCCCAAAGCGCAACGTGGACACATCCTAAATTTTGGAAAAAAACAGAGGTGTTTTTTGCGAAGTGCCTACCTGTAGATTTTGGCCTCTAGCTCAGCCGGCACCTAGGGAAACCTACCAAACCTGTGCATTTCTGAAAACTAGACACCTAGGGAAATCCAAGGAGGGGTGACTTGCCGGGCTCGGACCAGGTTCTGTTACCCAGAATCCTTTGCAAACCTCAAAATTTGGCTAAAAAAACACATGTTCCTCACATTTCTGTGGCAGAAAGTTCTGGAATCTGAGAGGAGCTACAAATTTCCTTCCACCCAGCATTCCCCCAAGTCTCCCGATAAAAATGATACCTCACTTGCGTGGGTAGGCCTAGCGCCTGCGACAGGAAACACCCCAAAGCGCAACGTGGACACATCCAAAATTTTGGGAGAAAACAGTGCCTACCTGTGGATTTTGGCCTGTAGCTCACCCGGCGCCTAGGGAAACCTACCAAACCTGTGCATTTCTGAAAACTAGAGACCTAGGGGAATCCAAGGAGGGGTGACTTGCGGGGCTCGGACCAGGTTCTGTTACCCAGAATCCTTTGCAAACCTCAAAATTTGGCTAAAAAAACACATGTTCCTCACATTTCTGTGGCAGAAAGTTCTGGAATCTGATAGGAGCCACAAATTTCCTTCCACCTAGCGTTCCCCAAGTCTCCCGATAAAAATGATACCTCACTTGTGTGGGTGCGCCAGGTGCCTGCAACAGAATAAGGCCCAAAACCTGAAGGGATAGAAGGGATAGCACAGCAAGTTTATAAGGGCATATTCTTTTATACATCTTTAGACGGACTCTGCTTTGGGGACCCACATAAGTGAGGTGTCATTTTACTTGGGAGACTGAGGGGAAAACTGGGGAGTAGGAATTTTGTGCTGGAGCGGTGATCCTACTAAGAAAAATCAGGAAAATATGCTTTTTTATACAAATTTTGAGGTTTACAGAGGAGTCTGGGTAAGAAAATGTTGGGGGAGCCACACAAGCCACACCTCCCTAGACTCCTTGGGGTGCCTAGTTTAAAAAAGTTTCTGGGTTTTGTAGGTTTCCCTACATGACGGCCGCACCCAGGACCAAAAACATAGGTGGGCCCTCCCCCCCAAACACAGGTATTTTTGGAATATATCACTTTGATGTGTGCACATACGTCCGTGATGTGCCAAACACTAAAATTGTGAAAAGAAACACACTTAGGTTATGTGAAGAAGACCCCTCACCCACCAACCAAGTTGGTGGCATGCTTCATCATCGGGGTCCCACCCGAGGCACCTAGCGTGTCTCAAGTGTGCTGCGACGCCTGATTACAGCGGAGCAGGTTTTGTCATTTGTACCACACATACTGGTTGGATTTGGCACGAGGGTGAGTGATGGTTCAGTAGATAAAATTTTATTAACAAGAGATTTCACAAAAGTGAAATGCACTGGTAATAACTGAAAGGCCAAAAAACTGAACCAATGACTCACAGCTCGTGAGCTGTAAAGCCACGACAAGGCACCAACCGCTTTACAGTCCATTCACACACCTTTCATACATGACATGCACTAGACCATTCACGCCGCCAGCCACGGGCCCAGCACATTACAAGACTCGCATCCACAGACAGCGCCAGTCAAGGGCCCATCACTTTCATACGCCCACATGCCTGATACAGCAATCACACCAGCTGATGAGTGTGTGGACTGGCGTTTGGCCGGCACTGCCAGCCAAGCGCCACACCACCAGCCAAGCGCCACCCCACCCACACCACCAGCCAAGCGCCACCCCACACACACCGCCAGCCCAGCGCCACCCCACACACACCGCCAGCCAAGTGCCACCCCACACACACCGCCAGCCAAGCGCCACCCCACCCACGCCGCCAGCCAAGCGCCACCCCACCCACGCCGCCAGCCAAGCGCCACCACACCCACGCCGCCAGCCAAGCGCCACTCTACACATGCCATCCCCTTTTTTTTGTTTTTAAACAACAAAGAAACCACTAATCATAAATTAGTACAAAACTACAGACACAAAAGCTCTAACTGAATACATGACTAATGCCAACCGTGAAACCGAACATATAAAAATATAAAACACCAGTTTACGCTCACGGAATTTCCCAATAATTCTTCTGTGTGTGGTAGCTCCTGAAACAGCCACCCACACACAGCCCAGGCTTTGAAGGACAATCAGGGCAGTACATCCTAGTCTCCTTCCTGATACCTCTTCGAGCACAGACTCTACATCTCTTAGCAGGAAAGTTTTTTTTGGCCGTGGGAGGAATGTGCTCAGCAAAGTGACGATCTTTCAATCTAGCCACATCCTCCACCACTGCTTCTCTAGGAACTCTTGCCTATTCCAGCACAACAAGGCTAGCTATGATAGACTCCTGAAATTTCACAAATGTCATCCTTGACTCTGGAGAACTATCCTTAAACACAACAAAAGCATTAAAAGTTGCCAAGTGGAACAAGTGAAGCGCTAATTTCTTATACCACACATAAGACTTACGAGCAGCAGTGTAAGGTTCTAACCTCTGATCTACTCTATCAACACCACCCATGTGCTTATTATAGTCTAAGATGCACACAGGTTTGCGCACTTCGGCAACCTGACCCCAAACAGCCACAGGTGAAGTACTCTCATCATGGATGGTGCTTAGCATGTATACATCCCTCTTGTCTACAAATTTCAGAGCTAGCAGCTCATCATTCCGCAAGGCACTGCACTGTCCCTTCTCAAGTTTTTTACAGACAAGCTCTTTTGGATAGCCTTTCCGATTAGAGCGGATTGTGCCACAAGCAACAGTGTCCACTCTGAACAACTCCTTGAACAACCGAACTCCAGTGTAGAAGTTATCTACATATAAATGGTGACCTTTGTTAAACAGTCGTCTACCAAGTTCCCACACAATTTTCTCACTAACTCCAAAAGTGGGAGGACAACCAGGGGGGTCAATATTGGAATCCCTACCAGTGTAGACCCGGAAATTATAAACATATCCTGTACTACTTTCTGACAGCATATACAATTTAATTCCATACCGTGCCCTCTTGCTAGGAATGTACTGCCTAAAAACCAAACGACCCTTGAACAGGACCAAAGACTCATCTACAGATATTTCTTTCCCTGGAACATAGATCTCTGAAAACCGATCTACCAAATGATCAAGGACAGGTCTAATCTTAAAAAGACGGTCAGAATCAGGATGATCTCGTGGCAAGGCTAAAGCATTATCTACAAAATGCAACATCCGAAGAAGAAGCTCATACCGGTTACGACTCATGATGGCAGGAAATATAGCAGTTGCCATCAAGGGACTAGTAGACCAATATGAAGACAGCGACGGCTTCCTTATCAGCCCCATCAAAAAAGTTAAACCCAAGAACTTTTTCAACTCTTCCAGATTTGTGGGAATCCACCGGCTAGCTCTAGAGTGTGGCCTAAGTCTGGCAGCGTTGTCCCTCAAAAACTGCTCTGCATACAAATTAGTCTGCTCAACAATCTCTTCCAAAAATATATCGTCCATAAACAACTCAAAAAAGTTGACGGGCAAAAAGTTTTCCGTATTAACTCGACACCCTGGAAAACCAGTAAACGCAGGCAACTGTGGCTGCTCCATGTTTGGTGCAACCCATGCGTCAGGTCTTCCAATGGCAAGCCTTTCAGCCGCTGGCTCCTGCACCATTGGCACATCACTGTCCTCCTCTAAAACAGGCCCTTCATCAGCACTGAGAGTGGCTTCATCATCAGATGATTCATCTCTGACAGAAAATTCACTTCCAGAATCCTGCACTTCCTCCTCTGCCTCAGATGCAGAGTCAGTCTCATATTCATGGTCAGAAGATGACTCAAAAAGCACACTAACAACCTGCTGAGCGGTCATCCTACGGCTGGCCATGATCCTTCCTACAAAAATTAACTGGACAAATACACCACCAACAACCAGCACTGTGTAAGATAAGTAACAAAGTATAGGTTTATCACTAAGAATTATAAACTCAAAAACTATACCGCTCACTTGCCTGAAAAAGCTTGACTCACCAGCAACTACTCTGCACAGCCACAGCAATCACCAACGATATCCCACTAAAAAGAGAAAAAAAAAAGCAAATTAGACATAAGACAACACAATAATCATTGTGCATAACTCTAAGGACAATTTCACACACAATCCTGCATTCAGTACACCACCTACAAACATGTAATTCATGCATTGCAACAATACTCACTTGGAGTAAATTTATTTACTTACCTAAAACATGCAACTACGCAAACCGCAGGACAACTACTGCCAAAACTGCAACAAGCCACAGCAAAGTCAGCAAAAGCTTTGAACTAGAACAAAAAGGAGAAAAACTGTTATTATCATAAAAGCAAATACTTCGCCAGTTGACAAACACTCCGCCACTAACCATTTTTTCATTTTCCCTTGTGTCTAGTCTTCTCTGCTTGGGGGAAGATGGGCCTAAAAAAAAATAGGCCAATCTACCCCCAAGGGGAGGGGGCAGAAATTGCCCAGATTACATTGCACCCTTTGGGGGGGGGCGACCCTTGCCCAAGGGGCCACACCCCCACACAAAGCACACACACACACATATAGTATCCCTGGCGCTATGGGGATTCTGCCCCCCTTGGGGACAGAAAGGCCTAAAAAATAGGCATATCTGCCCCCAAGGGGGACAGAACTGCCCAAAAATACATGTGGGCCCCTGGGGGCGACCCTTGCCCAAGGGGCCGCCCCCCAACACAAAAAATAAAAACCAACAATAAAATCCCTAGTGTCTAGTGGCTTTCTGCCCCCCTTGGGGGCAGATCGGCATAAAAATAGGTCCAATCTGCCCCCAAGGGGGGCAGAAATGACGATAAATACATTGCGCCCCCGGGGGGAGCGACCCTTGCCCAAGGGGCCACCCCCCAACACAAAGCACACATACAAACATATCTTTATGGCGCTATTGGGATTCTGCCCCCCTTGGGGGCAGAAAGGCCTAAAAAAAATAGGCCTCTCTGCCCCCAAGGGGGGCAGAACTGCCCAAAAATACATGAGGGCCCCTGGGGGCGACCCTTGCCCAAGGGGCCGCCCCCCAACACAAAAAATACAAATCAACAATAAAATCCCTGGTGTCTAGTGGCTTTCTGCCATAGGGCCAATCTGCCCCCAGGGGGGGCAGAAACGACGTAAAATACATTTGCCCCCAAAGGGGAGCGACCCTTGCCCAAGGGGCCGCCCCCCAACACAAAAAATACAAATCAACAATAAAATCTCTGGTGTCTAGTGGCTTTCTGCCCCCCTTGGGGGCAGATCGGACTAAAAATAGGGCCAATCTGCCCCCAGGGGGGGCAGAAACGACGTAAAATACATTTGCCCCAAAAGGGGAGCGACCCTTGCCCAAGGGGCCGCCCCCCAACACAAAAAATACAAATCAACAATAAAATCCCTGGTGTCTAGTGGCTTTCTGCCCCCCTTGGGGGCAGATCGGACTAAAAATAGGGCCAATCTGCCCCCAGGGGGGGCAGAAACGACGTAAAATACATGTGCCCCCAAAGGGGAGCGACCCTTGCCCAAGGGGTCGCTCCCCTACACTAATAAGCACACACACAGAGAAATCCCTGGTGTCTAGTGGGCATTCCCGCTGCCCGATCGCATCGCGATCGGGCAGCAGGAATGCTCAAAGAGACATCGAGGGAAAGGAAAACCCTTTCCTTTCCCTCGATGCCTCTCTCAGAGCACCCCCACCCCGCACGAAGGTGAAAAACTCACCTTCTCCCTTAGACGCGCTGGAAGCAAATGGCTTCCAGCGCGTCTTTCCCCCTTTCCCTGAAATCAGCGCGCGATCGCATGCTGACGTCATGGGGGGGGGGGTGGGGGGGTGGCCGTGAAAGGGGAAGGGATTCCCCTTTCAGCCCTGGCCTGGGGGTGTTGGGGGGCGGCCCTCGGGGGAAGCGCTAGCGCTTCCCCCGACTGCCAGTCCCAGGACGTAATGGTTACGTCCATGGCGCCACACGGGCGCTGCCATGGACGTAACCATTACGTCCCTGGCGGGGAAGGGGTTAATAAGTATTGTCAATGGTGTTATCAAAAGACTACAACTACCATGATGCCCTGGTGTTGTCTGTAGAAAACAATAGTGCAATGTGATATTGTTCAACTTCCCTTTCCTTCCATATATGCACACGTCAACGTTTTATGTGTTTGCCATTCGCCATTTCATGCTATGTATGAAAATGTAACTTGCTGTGTTGATCTAGTATGTTGTCACTTTTTTGTTAAATTATTGCATTGATGTAATTACTTACATAATTAATAGTTTGTCCACTCAAGGATTTCCATTCATGCTCTGTGACATGCTGAACATAAGTAGTACTGATACACAATTTCCTTTGCAGTATTCCTATGATAACCAATGTGATTAGTTCTAATAAGCTGTACCATAAATAGTTTTTGAGACTTCTAGGCCTTGGATTGGTTTAGCTCACAAATATCCTCTTTACCGTTTTAGGTTGCATGCATGGTACATGTAATGTTCACTTTCTAAATAACAGTTTTCTCTTCAGGACATTTCTTCAACCCTTTTTCAGACGTTTGCATTTGTGTAAATTAATCTGCATGTGTAATATAATAAAATCACACAAAGGCCTAATCATTACATTAGTCAAATTTTTACTTTTGGGTTGCTTCATTTGTAGCTGAAGACACCTTTGAGGTATAATCCAGATTTTAGTTTCTTATTATTTATAATTCATATTAGGTCCAACACCGAGGGGCAGTGGACCACTGTATGCATCTCAAGATGACTCTACTCCAGACCAGGATCAAGCCTTCAGTGAGGAGAGTGCTCCTGCAAGTCTGGAGGATGTGGACCTGTCTGGGAAAATAGCTCCAGTGAGTCTTACTTAGCCTACACCTGCCACTCCAGCTGCCAGAACACCTCAGCCTCAGGATCCCTCCACTTCCCATGCCCAGAGGAACAAAACAACCATCCTGTACCCCTCAGTTCTGCTACCACTACCACCTCTCATTCTGCAAGGGGCACACTGCATCAAGGTCATAGGGTAATGGGGATAGGGGTCATTGGAGGGATTCTGTGGGCCAGCAAAGTGAGGCCACAGGGATAAATGTGTAGGAAAGTACCATCTTGCCTGGCATGTTACCCCATTTTTACTGTATATATGTTTGTTTTTGCCTGTGTCACTGGGATCCTGCTAGCCAGGACCCCAGTGCTCATAAAGTGTGCCCTGTATGTGTTCCCTGTGTGGTGCTTAACTGTATCACTGAGGCTCTGCTAACCAGAACCTCAGTGTTTATGCTCTCTCTACGTTTAAAATTGTCACTGCAGGCTAGTGACCAATTTTACCAATTCTGATTGGCACAATGGAACACCCTTATAATTCCCTAGTATATGGTACCTACGTACCCATGTATTGGGGTTCCAGGAGATCCCTATGGGCTGTAGCACTTATTTTTCCACCCATAGGGAGCTCAGACAATTGTTACACAGGATTGCCACTGCAGCCTGAGTGAAATAACATCCACATTATTTCACAGCCATTTTACAATGCACTTAAGTAACTTATAAGTCACATATATGTCTAACCCTCACTTAGTGAAGGTTAGGTGCAAAGTCACTTAGTGTGAGGGCACCCTGGCACTAGCCAAGGTGCCCCCACATTGTTCAGGGCAAATTCCCCAGACTTTGTGAGTGCGGGGTCACCATTACACTTGTGCACTACATATAGGTCAATACCTATATGTAGCGTCACAATGGCAACTCCGAACATGGCCATCTAACATGTCTAGGATCATGGAATTGTCACCCCAATACCATTCTGGTATTGGGGGGACAATTCCATGCATCCCGGGTCTCCAGCATGGAGCCTGGGTACTGCCAAACTAACTTTCCAGGGTTTTCTCTGCAGATACCACTGTTGCCAACCCTCAGACAGGTTTCTGCCCCCCTGGGGCATGGGCAGCCCAGTCCCAGGACGACAGAACAAAGGATTTCCTCTGAGAGAGGGTGTTATACCCTCTCCCTTTAGAAATAGGTGTGAAGGGCCTGGGAGGAGTAGCCTCTCCTGGCCTCTGGAAATGCTTTAAGGGGCACAGATGGTGCCCTCCTTGCATAAGCCAGTCTACACCAGTTCAGGGATCCCCCAGCCCTGCTCTGGCGTGAAACTGGACAAAGGAAAGGGGAGTGACCACTCACGTGAGCAGCACCTCCCAGGGGAGGTGCCCAGAGCTCCTCCAGTGTGTCCCAGACCTCTGCCATATTGGATGTAGAGGTGTGAGGGCACAATGGACAGCTCTGAGTGGCCAGTGCCACCAGGTGACGTCAGAGACCCCTCCTGATAGGTGCTTACCTTTCTCTGTAGCCAATCCTCCTCTGAGGGCTATTTAGGGTCTCTCCTGTGGGTATCTCACCAGATAACGAATGCAAGAGCTCACCAGAGTTCCTCTGCACTTCCCCCTTCAACTTCTGCCAAGGATCGACCACTGAGTGCTCCAGGATGCCTGCAAAACCGCAACAAAGTAGCAAGAAGACTACCAGCAACATTGTAGCACCTCATCCTGCCGGCTTTCTCGACTGTTTCCTGGTGGCGCATGCTCTGAGGGCTGTCTGCCTTCACCCTGCACTGGAAGCCAAGAAGAAATCTCCCATGGGTCGAAGGAATCTTCCCCCTGCCAACGCAGGCACCAAACTTCTGCATCACCGGTCCTCTGGGTCCCCTCTCATCTTGACGAGCGTGGTCCCTGGAACACAGGAGCTGGATCCAAGTGTCCCCGACAGTCCAGTGGCCCTTCTATCCAAATTTGGTGCAGGTAAGTCCTTGCCTCCGCACGCCAGACAGTAATCCTGTGTACTGTGTGAACTGCAGCTGCTAGGGCTACTGTGCACTTTTGCAAGACTTCCTTTGTGCACAGCCTAGCCCAGGTCCCCAAGTTTTAGCATTACGAACGTTATGCTTTTTAAAGGCTCACATATCTATGAAGAATGCATTGGATTTGACTGATGACCGGATATATGGGGGCAATTGGCATGTTGGAAGAAGATTTGATCCCCTCATAAATAGAAAAAGGAAAAAGTGGACGAGTCAGAGGATATATTTAGGGACTCCCATCATACTAGTCCTGATGAAGACCCAATGTGGAGCTGTGATGTGGCCCAAGATATAGAGGGGTCGAAATGTCAACGATTATATTATATTTTTGATTGGTTTCTGCATAGAACGTGTGGAGGATTGATGGAAGTGATTCAGACTCCGTGAGGATCTGGAATGGAGTCAATGCAGCAAAATAGAACCAACCGACTATTTTGAATGTTTTTTGTATAGGTGTTTTTTGATTTATTTGAATATGTATCATTCTTTCTTCTATCTATCACGAGCACTGTTCCTCACACTATCCTTCCTTTGGTGTGTTGTGTTTCCAGATGGGTTGTCCGTATAATATATTGAATTGATATTTATGTAAAAATTAAACGAATGAATATATTTATATTTATAGGAATAAATAATGTTTTTGGCCTCACCAATAATTTGTTGTTCTTTCTCCGTCTGGGCATTGTTGTTTGTAATGATTAGCCCAAGTCCCCAGCGCTCGGTCTTGCATTGTCCAACTCGCTGAGTTGGACTCCGACTTCGTGGGACTCCCTTTTGTTGTGCTGAGTCGACCGTCGTACTCCGATCTCCTGAACACCAGTTCAGGTGCTTCTGAAGGTGCTGCCTGCTTCTGCTTGGGTTCTCTGTGTTGCTGAGCGTCCCTTCTGTCTCCTCCTCCAAGGGGCAACCTCCTGGTCCTTCCTGGGCCCTGGCAGCACCCACAATTCAACCACGACTCTTGCAGCTATCAAGGTTTGTTTGCTGTCTCTCTGCGTGGGAACAACCCTGCATCCTCCAGCACACCATGTGACATCTTCTGACCAAAGGAGAAGTTCCTGGCACCTTCTGTTGTTGCAGAATCATTGGCTTCTTCTACCCAGAGGCAGCCCTTTTGCACCTTTATCCGGGGTTTAGTGGGCTCGTGACCCCCCTTGACACTTGTGTGACTCTTGGACGTGGTCCCCTTCCTTTACAGGTCCTCAGGGCCAGGAATCCGTCTTCAGTGCTTTGCAGTCAGTTGTTGTCCTTGCAGAATCCCCCATCTCGACTTTACTGTCTTTCTGGGGGTAGTAGGGTAACTTTACTCCTACTTTTCAGGGTCTCGGGGTGGGGTATCTTGGACACCCTTAGTGTTTTCTTACACTCCCAGTGACCCTCTACGCGCTACATTAGGCCTGGGGTCCATTCGTGGTTTGCATTCCACTTTTGGAGTATATGGTTTGTGTTGCCCCTAGGCCTATTTTTCTCTATTCCATTCTATTGTGTTCTATAGTGTTTGCACTACTTTTCTAACTGTTTACTTACCTGATTTTGGTTGTGTGTTTATATTTTGTGCATATTACTTCTGAGATACTTTTGTCATATTGTCACTAAAATAAAGGCCCGTATTTATACTTTTTTAGCGCCGCTATTGTGCCGCTTTTTGAAGCAAAAGCGGCGCAAGCTTACAAAATACAATTGTATTTTGTAAGTTTGCGCCGCTTTTTCGTCAAAAAATGACACAAATGCGGCGCTAAAAAAGGATAAATACGGGCCACAGTACCTTTATTTTTAGTAACGTGTTTTCTTGTGATATAGTGCTAAGTGATATAAGTGGTATAGTAGGAGCTTTGCATGTCTCCTAGTTCAGCCTAAGCTGCTCTGCTATAGCTACCTCTATCAGCCTAAACTGCTAGAACACCTCTAATCTACTAATAATCGATAACTGGACCTGGCAAAAGGTGTAAGTACCACAAGGTTCCCACTATAAGACAGGCCAGCCTACAACAAAATGTTACCCAGACCACCATTGGCTGAGTCTAGGGAGCACTAAAGCAGTCCCAAGACATTACGGGCCAGGTCATAACAGAGCTGTAGGAGATGACGCAGGAACAGAGGGAGCACTATGTAGAGATGCAGAATCACAACTCATATTTGTACTCAAGGACTAGGGTGATATATGATATCTAAAAAAACATTTGCAGGGCTTTTCCAGTACCATATACCCCTGTCTGTGTTCCTTCAATATCAGGCCAAACTACACATGCCACAGACAGGGTGACACTGCCAAAACAGGAAACTGCTCCATCCACCCCAGTCCCTGTAGCTGCACCCCAGGAGGGGACGTTCCTCCGGACCACCAGGAGAGAATGGAAAGACCTCCACCACCACCTCCAGGAGACGCCGAACATAATTTCCTTCAGCGTGTGTCTACCATTCACTCTGTGGGGTATTTCATGGACTCATTTACCTTTTTTGAAGACAATTGTATTTTTTACATTGGACTCTAAGCAATTTTTGCTCACCAAATATAGTTTCATCTTCCAATGATGGACTTTATTTAATTTTTTCATGTTCCTTTGTAATCATGTCTCAACGATATATCAGTAATTTTTTGTCATCAAAATAAATTCACGTAAGACAAAGTCCAAGAGCGGTGTAGTACTTATTGTGGTATTTCCTTTTGTATGTCTTCTTTACATCATCATTTTCTAAACCTAACAATGAATAAGATTAAAAAGATAAGCGATAACAATTTGGTTATGTGTTTTCCTCTAAACAAATGTAAATGTAGATTTATATAATGTAGCTTAGCACCAGTGAGGGTCTCAAGGTGCTATCCGTGGCCATGGGGAGATGAAGTGATTTGCCCAGAATCACAGGACATTGTGCCAACGCCAAGGCTCAAACCTGTGTTTTCAGCTCCGGAGGCGGTTGCCTGACAACTGCACTACATCCTCTCTCAGAATAAAAGGTAAAAAATGAAACTCAGAAATCTCAATGTATTGTGTCATACATTTATTGGTAACAATTTGATGTCAAAATCCTAGATGAGTCTCATAAGACACACATGAACCAAATAGTCTGTGCCATTTATAATTTGACACTACACAACCTTGATGCGGTGGAAGAAGGGGATATAATATAAAGACACATAGGAAACAGGCAAACTATTATTGATGCATGTCATCAGCTGGAGTCCGACATCCTGCATCACAATAGGAATTCCACACCAATTACACCAATAGGCAAAATCATGGCAGGTCTACTTTTTGGGGCCACAGGAGCATTTCAATATACAGTGGCAGCATCTGGAGGCATGTCACAACCAACTTTCAGTGGAGTGCTACCCGCCCAATGCATTTGTTTTGGTGAATAATTTGTCAATGGAAGTATAACATATACCACGTCACTATTGTGGTAAAAAACAGTAACACTTACATTATAAGGTGTGAAAGGTAACTAAAAGCAGTGTTGTGTGTATTTTATATTGGTAAACAAACTAGCCACCATTTTGAGTGGGGGCGACTCACTTAACATTTACAAAATCACTGGTTTACATCCTAAAATGGCGGCGGCCTGAACTTGCCATCAGGGCATTTGGCAATCCACCAGCGAAATGGACCACGTAGGAGGTGTAACACTCCATGACAGACAGTCATAGGCTAGCGTGTGTGACGGTTATGAATGAAAGCCAATGGCTGTGTCCGTCTTTGTCATGGATCGCGTACATCATGTACTTGTATGCAGCACCTCAAAACAAGCTCACTTGGCACCTAACACTGTAGCCAATAACACCTCCTTCACTTTTGCTGCTGTTACTGACCTCTGTGAGTCAGGAATGTGGGTGACAGGGTCCCTTACTTCTCCCCTGCTGTAATTGGAGTGTATTGAACTGAATAATGAGGCCTGTCTTTGTTTGAAAAGTCTGTACATTGTAATGAAAAGTCATCTAAATATATAAGCTGACTTTTCTGTTTATTTTAGTCACAAATCCAGATTGCATTTGAGAAACTGCATACCCCTTCTTTCCAGTGTAGCATGAATGAAAGATACAAAAAATGTTGAAATGAGGGAAATGTTAAGTGTAAGAAGAAACTTTCAAGTAATGGTGTCTGATGTTTTGTTTTAAATTCGAACTACATCCCATTTTCTGAAGATGAGTGTCTGTATGTTTTACCCAGGTAATGGTGCTGAATATGGGGAAATGTATATCCTGTGCTGCAAGTATAGATGACACAGGCTCACAATAACCCTACAAGTATGTCCCATTACTACACACGTCTTCATACATCACCCAAAACCATGCTCTCACTGACACAGATGTTGGCCCTTGCATACTGCCCTTAGTAATTGTATGTGTTTCAAACCAAGTATCTGTCTCTAAAGCATGTTTCATTAAGCCAAATAGCTGTGCAAAGGTGTGTGTACTAATATTGTATGAGTTGTTTAGCCTTTGCTCATAATGATTTATGCTGGTCAGGAGTGGCTCACATTGCAGGAAAGGATTCAGATCCATGTCCTAGATGATGTTTGTGGCCTGGATTAATAACATGAAGACATTGCAACTGTTGAGGGTACTCAACAGGTCATTACAAATGTGCATTTTCTAGGCAATATTTTATATTGCTAAATAATCTGTAATGACTTGTAAGAAATGCTTGTGTAAGATGTAACAAAATTGTGTAACAGCAATACAGACTAACAAAACCTCTGAAAATTATTTTGTCTTTGTTTTTTCTTATCCATACAGGTCAACACCCATCTGAAAAAGGCAATACGAAAGGACATCACCAAGAAGATGCGGATCCAGAAGGTCAATCTGTGGCACAGTGTCCATTGCAGAAAGAGGTGGGAGGACCTACAATGCTGGACCAGAAATCATCAGAAGTCTGGCTCAACCTGTCCTCTCAACGTGGGACGCACGTTCACTGCAGCCTGACCCCTTTAATGGCCTGCATACTTGTGGTGGCCTATCTGGACCTTGATGGGCTGTTGAGAGCCCAACAGCAGAATCAAGGGGGTGAGTTCTAGTATGAGTTCAACATGTTAAATAACTTAATTTTTGTTACAGCAACTAATTTTGCCATCAACATTAGGGTTGACATATGTCCAACGCAGAAGAAGAGTCCTTGAATGTGTAAGGTTTGCCCAGGGTGTAAGATGATGTGTTCTGTAGATTATATTTTGGTAAATCATACCACCTAATTTGTGTTCGCTACCAAAAGACTGGTTTGAGCAGATACATGTCTGCCTAAAAAACAAATATACATCAGGTACTTTGGTGGTATAAAGGACAGTAGTACCAGGCCATTGGTCTTAATTGTGTGAGGTGTGATGGTCCTTTACTATTGTGAAGGATGTAACATTAGTCCTATTGCAAGTGACATAGCATAAAATGCTATTATGATACAGTGGATGTTCCAAACGTCACAGTGGTAATTGGTTTTATAGACAAACAAGAATGAGCATGTAAGCCAAAATGACTAGTAATGTCAGTTTAAATGGCTACATTTTAAATGCCAAACATAACCCAGATGTATTTTGGCAGATTTGCATGATCTCTTACTCCTTTACAAATGTGCATGCAAGCCGGTCTGTTTAGTGATGATTAATTATGATAGCCATGCAATTTTTGGTACAATACAGACTGGAATGCGTACACATTGGTGACAGAGTACCACATACCATAAACCATTTTACAATGTCCTTTGTTCTGTCCAGATGATATATCAAAGATGGCGAACAATTTGATACTTTAAGTGATATTTGAAGGTAGAAGGTACCATCCCATATAATTTGGAGTCTCCCATCTGGCAAACTTAATATCAGGCCCAATCATGACTCATTTATTAAATGTGTGAATGCATCACAATGTAATACCTAGCCTTGTAAAAACACTGTACAAATGTATTTTTGGTTTATATCCTTTTTGGTGACATAAGTTCACTATCCTAAACAACAAAGCCCACACATTCAGAGGTGCCTTACAGTTCCTGACAAAAACTTCTAATGGATATGAGAGTCAAGGTCATACATGATATGGGAGCTACTATGGGGGGGGGGGGGGGTAACAAAACTGTAGACAAATGGTTTCTGTAAATGCTCCCTATATGCATGAGATGATGATAATAATGAACCAAAGTTTGGAAACCTTAAAGCAGATGAAATATGCAAACTTGGAAAAGGTATTTTGATCAACATTCATGATAAGTTCTATTTGCATAGATACATTGAAACTATTGTATCTGTCATTTTAGCATCACCTGGAGCCAGCAAAGGGGACACTGGTCACATAGGCAAGGAAGCAGCTGGCCATGGTGGTTGGGTTCTGAGACTACCAACACACTTTGACATAGCGGGTGAGGGGACTGGCATGGAGAGCACAAGTTCATCTACATCATCTTTGTAGGTCTCCAAGGAAGTCCTGTCCATAGCATTGGCAGACCCTACTGCTACTGTTCAACCTGCACACCTATCCATCACCCAGAGACCAATCTCATCTCTCCCTCTTACTCCCTTCCAGTTGGCCAAACTTGCCTCCCTAAAAGGGGTGGCATCTGTATTGTCACATGCTTTTTCCCCCACCCCTGTCCCCCCCTTTGCTGCACTGAGTGAGAAAGCTATTGTCCTCCTACGGGACATCTCTGTAGACCAAACTGCACTACTGAATGACATCCAGGGGCTTAGTGGGCAGATGCAACAAATGCTAGCTTTCCTGGAAGGCATTTACAGTGCTATGTCTGGCCTACAGAGGTCATTCCACTTTGTAGCCTCCTCAAAGCCCGTAGTCTCCCAACTATCCCAATCTTGTGACCCAACCCCACCCCTTCCCCATCCCAATTTCCTATTCCCAGCCCTGTCCAACACACACTTAGGTGGTCATTATGAAATTGACGGTGGCAGTTGAAGTGCCGGTAATACCGCCAACAGGCTGGTGGTAATTACTGCCAAATTAAGACCATGGTGGTGAGAACTCCCATAGACAGCCAATCTATCACACCAGTCGCCAGGGCATTAACCCCATGCACCACAGTGTAGCCACCATCAGCCAGGTGGAAGTCAAGGTACCACCCACCATATCATGACACTGCAATCCGCCATGATTTCCGAGGCGGTACCAACACCATCAAAAGCCTGGTGGAAACACATCACAGAAGACCAAAGACGCACCATCAGAGACACAGAGAAGATCAACGCCATCATGGAACCGGAACTTCAAGTCTTCCTGATGCTCTACTAGGCCATGCTCCACCTTGAACACCAACGCTGATGAAGACGACGACGGTGAGTACATCCACCTAGCACACAAGGGAGGGAGGGAGGAAGAGGAGAGTGACATACACACGCACAAAACACAGCAGACACACACACACACCGTACACACAACTAGCTGCAGACGAAAAACAATGGCACAGGACACACGTCATAATAATGTAAGGACTACAGTTAGGCAGTACTGAGAATGTATTGAAAGGAAACAGCCACCAAATGAACCAATTGGATAGCAAAGAGATAAGTACAATTGTCCAGAAAGGTCCAATGCCCAGTCCAAAGTACAAAGGGCACAAATGACCACAGGGCACAGTCCAAGGCCCAACTTGTTTCCTGACAACATCCACACAGAACTGTGCAAGGGCATCATTTTGGAAGTGGGCAGGCACCTCGGGGGGTGGGGGTTGGGGGCACCTCAGCTGAAGTCAGGAACTTGGCCACTGGTTCTAGAGGGGACTCCATGCCCATTACTCATTGCTGGGGAGTGCAAGGTCACAGTCTCTCAGGTGGGGTACTTGACCACTTGTTCTGGGGGGGCTCCATGCCCACTACTCATTGCTGGGGAGTGCAAGGTCACAGTCTCTCAGGTGGAGTACTTTCCCGTTGGTTCTGGAGGGGGCTCCTTGTACAGCAGTCCCTGGAGGGTGGCCTACATGCCCTCTGCTGGAGGTGAGGGCTGCATTGTCTCAGCTGGAGGTGAGGGCTCCGTGACCACTGGTAGTGGTGTTGGTACCATGCCAACCTCTGCTGGAGGTAAGGGCTGCTGTGTCTCAGCTGGGGAAGTTGCCTCCTGGGCAGCCTCTGCTGGAGGTGAGGGCTGCTGTGTCTCAGCAGGGGAAGGGGCCTCCTGGGCAGCCTCTGTAAGAGGCGAGGGTTACTGTGTCTCAGCTAGAGGTGAGGGCTTCTTCCCTTTCCTGGCAGGAGGTGAGGGCTTCTTCCCTTTCCTGGCTGGTGGAGTGGGATCCCTCCCCTTCCTGGCTGGTGGAGTAGGATCCATCCCCTTCTTGGCTGGTGGAGTGAGATACTTCCCCTTCCTGGCTGGTGGAGTGGGATCTTTCCCCTTCCTTGCTGTTGGAGTAGGATCCTTCACTGTCTTGCCTCCACGACTAGGAGGTACCTCCACTGTCCCCATGGACTGTTTAGCTGAGGTGCTGGGCTGGCTCGTTGGGGGGGAGGGGGAGGAAAGAGGTCAAGTTGGGCAAGGAAAACCTTCTTAGGGATGGTGGGGCGGGATGAGGGAGGAGGGAGTGGTTTTTAGAGTACGTCTGCTGGACTTGGTTGCAGGTGCATTGGCAGTGTGCTGATGGTAGGTGGATGGATGTTGGGTGTCTGAGTGCCTGTGTTTGTGTCCTTTAGGAGGGGGGACAGACAGGGTGGGAGAGCACACAGGGACACGTGGATGGATATTGTGGAGGTGTCTTCTAGTGAGGTGTGTGTGCTGCTTGGTGTGGTGATGCTGAAGCAGTGCATGCAGGTGTGAGTGTGGATGTGACTGTGAGGGAGGTGGAGGAGGAGGCGGGGGAGACAGTGGATTTGGTTGTGTGTGCAACTGTCTGGTGTTTGCGTGAGTGCTTGTGGACTGAAGTGTGGTGCCTGTTTTTTACTGTGCCACTCTTGTGTGATGTCTTGTGTGCATGCTAGTCTGTGTGTGTGCATGGGATAGGTTGGGGTTGAGGAGACTGTGACAGGGAACTGGTAGTTAGAGGGGGATGGTAGGAACAGGGACAATGGCTGCCATAAGAGAGGAGGCCAGAGCCTGTATCGATCTCTGCTGGGCCACCAATCCACCATGGATGCCCTCCAGGAATGCACTGCATTTCTGCATCTGGGATGCCAGCCCCTGTATGGCATTCACTATGGTTGACTGCAATACAGAGGTGGGCCTTTTGGTCAGCAGCATGCAGATCCCGAGGAAAGGGCACTGTGACACCACCCACTGGTGTGGCTAAAAGTCCTAAACATAACCCTCTCATGCCTACTCCTAATCCAATCAAGTACTCTGCGTGAAAACACAACCTGTAGTCTGACTGGGGAACGTACGGCATATTTTAATTCTAGTTGGTGATGTGTGGAAATTTCTGCTGCACGGCAGGCGATGCATCGATTCCTCTCAGGAAGTCGGGCTGCGTTGTTCTGGCTCGGCATTGTATTGATCCAGTCGGCTGTGTGTCAAAATTACGGTCGCAACACTGGCACTGCATCTATCTTCTCCTTGCGAAGTTGGGCTGCATCATTCCGGTTTGGCGTGCAGTGATTTTCTCACCGTGATGCAGGGTGTGCATCGTTTCTTGCAGTCTGTGTCATAGGGCACAAGTTATAGTTACCATAGCAAACTATAACTGGTGAATTTCTGTGATTCTGTGTGTTTAAAACTTTATTTTGTCACTGAAATTCTCCCCTAACTATAAAGTTACTTTAACCATTTTTTTTTCAGTGAATTTGCAGCGAACTTCTGATGTTTTTCTTTAATGTTAAGTACAATATAATAACTGTTCCTAACTATAATGTCACCTTAATCTTTTCTTTTTTTTCTGTGAATTTTTAGAATTAGTTAAAAGTAAAGTGATATTTTGTTACAACCCATAAAGCCAACCCACTGCTGTGCATGGCCATAGGCCCTTTGGCCAACCCGCCTGGTAGCAGTCAACTCCACACCGCGCACAGCCTTTGGTCTTGTGTGCACCTTGGAGTTGGCCCTAGGGCTTGGCTTGACTGAGTCCAGAGTCCTAAGACGGCTGTGCCACATTCTTGTTGATGTGGTGGCAGCCAATCAGATCTCATTAGGAGATGTGTCACCCGTTGTTCTGTGTCAGCATTAAATATACAATGTTTTTGAGGATGAATTGCTCAAAACTACTGCAATTGATTTACAACAAATCACAAAAAGCAGTCTTGCTGGACCAAAACCTAGCTTTCTGCCAAGTTTGGTATAAATCCGTTCAGTGGTTTGGGCTGCAGCTGTGTCTACAGTTCCTATAGAAAACTGAATTGGGATTTTCTCTGGCCTGAATCACCTCAAAACTTTCTATGTACAAACTAGTAAAAAAGTAGCACCTTTTTGGAAAGTTTTTTGGAGATTCATCAATAGGCCTCCAAATTTATAAGCAAACCAAAAAATGCATTTCCTATGGAACCACAGTCCTAGCTATAACTACCCAGTGGCGATCGTCACTGGGTAATATATATATATATATATATATAACAGGGTGGCAGTAGCCACTCTGTAGTTATAGCTAGCATTTCTAGGTATGGGAATTCCTTGGAATTTTACCCATCAATAATTTTGTCCCTGTTTGATAAATCTCCAAAAACCTTTCCAGACCTACAGCTTTTTCTACATTGGCAGAGGATGGAAAGTTTTGCTTTGCTTGGTTAAGGGTTGTAAAGATCAAAGGGGTCCCAAAATGTGTTTTTCCACCAATGCCTTTTCCATAGACTTATGGAGTGCAGATGGTCTATTTGGGTACTCCAGGTAAGGGGTGTAAGTATGTTTAAGTTATAAGGCATTTTAACTTAGTGATATTTGTTGTTTTGCTAGTTTTACAAATTTTCACAGTATTACATTGTATTTCAAGGACGTACTGCAGTACGATGGTACATAGCAAATACGAGGCAGTATGTGATTGGTTAATGATTGCCTTTACAAATGTTAAAGGCAGCCACATTGTTTTTATATACATGTTTACTATGTACTGTGTTAAGCCCTGAGATATAGGTAAGTATAAGGTCTGATACATTTTCCCGACCTCGTACCACTTTTTTAAAGTGGTTTCAGGTAGAGAACTAAAAATATATATTTCTATGTTTTTGTTAAAAAAATTTATTGAGTATTGCATTAAAAAACAAAATTCATATGTTAAAACATTAGAAATACACTGTATTATACTATATTTTACAGTGTGTTAGACATTGGGTTGCTGGTCAATCAGCAACTACAGTCTTAGTCAGGGTAAGGCACAGGCAAAGCCCTCTGTTAGCTTGGCACAGAGTAGTCAGGCTTAACTTGGAAGCAAGGGGTAAAGTATTTGTGCAACACTTCAATCAGTAAAGTAGAAAACAACCATGTTAGAAAGATAGAACATAATTTAATAAATATAAAAAGACCAAAATGACAAAAATCAATTTAGTAAAACTAGAGTTATGAATTTTTAAATAATCAACTGCAAAATTATACCTATAAGCATAAAACTCCAGCTGCAGCTACCTGGTTGCATTGAACCAGGTCAAAGTCCAAAGTTCAGGACAACCATGATGGAGCGCGGGTCTGATATTGTCTCAGATTGGTCCCACAGAAGGTTTATCTTCTCAAGTTCTGTGCAAAGAGCCCCATTCGAGTTGGAGGGGGTTGCAAGGAGAATATTGTGGGTAGTTATTGGCGTGGCGCAAGGAGCAGGCCATGCATCACAAACGGGTTGGCTGGTGCTTTGCACTGGCAGGCCCCTATGAATGGTTAATGCTGCTTTGTGAAGAGATCGGCTGGCGGTGGCTCACACTAATGTTTAGTGCAAGTAGCATAGTTCCTGTGTGAACAGGCCGGTCAGTGTTCACAAAGAGTCCAAAAACTTGTATTAAGAGCCTGCTGAGCCACATCAAGGATCTTAGGACCCAAAGGGTACTTCTTGGGGGTCAGAAAATCATTGAAGACTGGTCCAGGAGCGGTGGGGAGCATGTTATGTCCCTGAGGCTCAGATCAGGAGGCCAGCAGACTAGCCCTTTGAGTCACTCTGGGGACCTTGGTTCAAGATGAGTTGCAAGTCTAGTTCTTCCTCCTTAGGGAAGAGGGCAGCAGGCCAGCACAGCAAGGCAGAAGCTTCTTGAGAGTAGCAGTCAAGCAAAGTGCCATTCCTTGTGGCAGCACAGCAGTGCTTCTTTCTGGCAGAGTATCCACAGATCCAGAAGTGTACTGAAGTGGTGGTGTCTGAGATCCTTCTTTTATACACTTGTGCACTAAGTCTAGAAGGTACGAGAAGCTTCCAGACAGTGTTTCAGTGTTTTTGAAGTGCATGGAATTCCCTACCTCCCCTTTCCTGGCTCCAAACTGTCTGAAGTGACAATGCAGGGTTGTTAAGCCCTTTGTATGGAATCCGGCCATAGCTATTTAAAGTGTAAGTGCGGCTGTGCTGAGCTCCGAGAGCCCTTCCTTCTGGTGATGGTCCATCCAGACAAATCTAAGCTTCTATTGTATATGACTGTCTAGGAGGAATACACAAACCCCAACTGCCAAATAGACCTAATCAGGTGACCAGAGATAGACAACAGGCACGAAGTGGAGCAAACAAGAAAATGACAACTATCCATAAGTGGCATTTTTAGAATTGCGATTTAAAATCCGACTTCGCTATGAATTAAAACTGTGGTTCCTGTGTTACTAGATTTAAAGGGGGTTATCTTTTCCCATTTGGAAATTACACTTATAAACTGTAATAGGCAACTCGGATGTTATCTTATGGAAGATATAGACTTTGCAGTAGTGAAAAATGAACTACCTTTTAGATACATTGCACCCAGCCCTCTGGGCTGTCCAGGCCCTACCCTAGGGGTGACTTGTATGTATTAAAAAGGAAGGTTTCATTCAAGCAAACAAGTTTATTTTGCCACATCCACATGACAGTTTAAAACTGCACACAGAAGCTCTGCAATGGCAGGCTTGAGACATGTTTGAAGGGCTGCTTAAGTGGGTGGCTCAATCAGTGCTGCCAGCCTACTATGAGAATTTAATGTATAGACCCTAGGCACATGTAGGCCCTCATTACAACATTGGCAATAAGGGGGTCATTCTGACCCTGGCGGTAATTACCGCCATGGCGGAGGTCGGCGGTAGCACCGCCAACAGGCTGGCGGTGCACCGCTGGGCATTCTGACCGCGGCGGTTCAGCCGCGGCCAGAAACGGAAAGTCGGCGGTGTCCCGCCGACTTTCCGCTGCCCTTGAGAATTCTCCATGGCGGCGGAGCGCGCTCCGCCGCCATGGGGATTCTGACACCCCCTACCGCCATCCAGTTCCTGGCGGTTCTCCCATGGCATGGCCACTGCAGGGGCCCCCGTAAGAGGGCCCCAAAAAGAATTTCAGTGTCTGCCTAGCAGACACTGAAATTCGCGACGGTGCAACTGCACCCGTCGCACCTTCCCACACCGCCGGCTCAATTCTGAGCCGGCGTCCTCGTGGGAAGGGTGTTTCCCGCTGGGCTGGCGGGCGGACTTTCGGCGGTCGCCCGCCAGCCCAGTGGGAAAGCCAGAATGACCGCTGCGGTCTTTTGACCGCGGAGCGGTCTTTCGGCGGGAACCGCGTGGCGGGCGGCGACCGCCGTCCGCCGCGGTCAGCGACCGCCGTCCGCCGCGGTCAGAATGACCCCCTAAGTGCTGCTTACCGTCATGCTGACTGCCGCCAACATACTGCGACGGTATACCGCTACCTGTATTATGAGCTACACATAGAAATCCGACACACACACAAGTCTGCCAGCCCAAAGCTCAGTGATAAACTGGCGGTACCAAAACCCACACCATTACGCCAACAGCAATACACCCACAGCATCATGACCCACGAATCACTGTGGCGGTCATTCAAATGTGGTAAACCATTGGCGGTACAGACTGCCGTGCTCAAAATACACACAGACATACAAAACTACAGCACATTGGACAATTCGAAATACACACACCTGACATACATATACACACCACACTCACACACCCACACCAATATAAAACACACACCCACACTACCCACAACCCTTTATGACCCAAAGAATTTGGCAAGTGAGAGAGAGACAAGCCAGGGGCACCCACTGAATCTGAGCCACAAAACACCATCGCCCACACACCATCCACGCACCTCACGGCACACACCCCAACACACAAGGGTCATGGTGGAGGAAATCATCTGGGTAGAACCACAGCTATTCGGATCGGATAGGTGCAGCAGACATCTATTGCAATGAAGATGGAACTATGGCGGAGAGTCGTGGACAGGGTCAACGCCATGAGACAGCACCCAGGAACAAGGGATGACATCAGGAAGAGGTGGAACAACCTACGAGGGAAGGTACGTTCCATGGTTGCAAGACACCAGATAGGTGTACAGAGGACTGGCGGTGGACATGGGAGGAGCAAGTCTCGGCGATCACGCACCCTGAGGGCCTGGCAGGAGTACCAGGAGGACTGGACTCTGGTAAGTCAAATCTTTACTACTTTATCCCCTACCCTACCTGCCTGCATGCCATCACAAACAACAACCCCTACCCTCACCCCCATCACCCCACCACCTCACATATACCCCACCATCACAACCCACCCATCCCAATACCAAGCCCTGCATGCAACACCAATGCATGGACCCCCTTCACGGACCTGCATGGACACCCATCACCACAGCATGCACAAACAAATCACAACTCACACAAGCCAAAGCTGCCTTGCAAATAACTACCATAGAGGGTAACATAATCATGCACAAGAGGGCACACGCAGAAACAATAACACTGCATTTACATCCTCCCACTCAACGTCACTGGAGAAGAGGTGCCAGCCACATCGAGTCCCTTCCAGAAGACTCCCACAGTGATGACAGCAGCTCTGCACGCCTGGATCACGATGATCAACCTGGCCCATCAGGGACCTCTGGACAGTCAGTTACCCAGGCACAGTCCCAACCCACCACAGAGCTTCCCCCCTCAGGAAACACCACCACAGCACCCACCCAGTGGGCCCATCCTTCTGTCTCCGGGACACATCAATCAGCAGTGTGTCCAACACTAAAGGGAACCCAGGCAACCCCACAAACACAGGACGATCAGGGACCTGGGTTAAGTGGCAGTGGCAGTGGGCACACGGTTCAGGGGGACAGAGGCACAGGACAACAGGGAAGCTGGAAGGACTGCTAACGACAGGGTGAGGACAGGCCCAGGGAACTGACTCTCCACGAGGCATCACCAACATCATGGGAGCATACAACCATTCCCAGGTGACCAGGGGCCAGATACTGGCCAAGCTGCAGGAGGGACAGCGGCTGCAGGAGGGACAGCACCTGGGGAGCAGGGAGGACCTGAGGGATATCCACACCACCCTGGCTACCATTGCAGGGGTGCTGGCAGACATGGCCAACACCATAAGGGAGGCAGTGGCACACCAACGGGTCCCTGACACTAGCCACATCGAAGAACAGCCCTCCATCTCTGCCGACGCTAGTGGACAGGAGGCCCCGCCACAGGAACAACAGGCCACCAGCACCCCACCCTCTGCAGAAGGAGAACCACCCTGCAAACGGTCTCTGTGATCCAGGTAGAAGCCAGAGAACATTGCCAAGACCCCCGCCAGGAAATAAGACTCTCCTGATTGTCACCCTTCTGTCCCACTCTGTCACCCTGTCCAGCTTGAACTGGCATTGCTCCACTTCCTATGCCCCCTTGGACAATGCACCTGTGATAGATATAGACTGAACTCTATCCTGGACTTTCCTCCATCATCAACCCAGCCCATTGCACATCCCCATTTACTTTTCAGCACTGAAATAAACACCCTTGGAACTATTAAAAACATGGAGTCTGTCAATTGTTTAACAGTATAACAAACTGTAAACATTGCAATTCAAATGTACTGTAATATTTACATAGGCATGACCTGTAGTGGGCAGCAGCAAACAAACCATGAGCCAGAGTGGGGCCCAGAGATCTGAAAATAGAGATGTCAAAGGGTACAGTTAGTGGCCATACAAAAAGGGAAATCAGGCTGCCATGTTTAATGTCCAACACAAAACTGCAATGGAAGGTGAAGTTACAGTGTCTTACCTGTGTGTCACTGGAGGTACTGTTGAATTAGTGTAGTTCTGTTGTCCATATCCTCTTCCTCTGCCTCCTCTTCGTTGCTGTCCCCAGACTCCACCACTGCCACATGACCATCCCCTGGCTCATCCTCCTGCAGAAAAGGCACCTGGCATCTCAAGGCCAGGTTGTGCACCATGTAACGATGATCTGGCACACCTTCTTGGGTGAGTAGTAACTGTCAGATGGAGGCACCGGAATCTGGCCTTCAAGGCCAAAGGTTCGCTCAATGATCCTCCTTGTTCGCCCATGTGCCTCATTGAAACGTTCCTCTGCCCTTGTCCTGGCATTCCTCACTGGGGTCAGTAGCCATGAGAGGTTGGGGTAACCAGAGTCACCTGCACATATTGAGAGATACCTGTTATCCACACACTCACCCTTAGGGCCAAACCCACACCCATATACCAACATGAACTGGGTGTGGACCTTAGGCTCACCTACTAGCCACACCCTGAGCCTCTGGAGTTGAGACATCATATATGGGATGCTGCTATTCCTCAAGATAAAGTCATCATGCACAGAGCCAGGATACTTTACATTGACATGGGAGATGTACTGGTCCGCCAAACACACCATCTGCACATTCAGAGAGTGAAAGCTTTTCCTATTTCTGAACACTTGTTCATTTCTCCGGGGGGGGGGTACAAATGCAATATGTATACCATTAATGGCACCAATGATGTTGGGGATATGTCTCAGGGCATAGAAGTCAGCCTTCACTGTGGCCAGATTCTCCACCTGTCGGAAAACGATGTAGCTGTGCATGTGTTTCATCAGGGCAGAAAACACTCTGGTCAGCACGTTTGAGAACATAGGCTGTGACATCCCTGATGCCATGGCGACTGTCGCTTGGAAGGAACCACTTGCCAGGAAATGGAGCACTGGCAGGACCTGCACTAGAAGGGGGATACCTGTCGGGTGGCGGATAGCTGATATCAGTTCTGTCTCCAATTGGGCACACAATTCTTGGATTGTGGCTCTATCAAGTCTGTAGGTTAGGATAATGTGCCTGTTCTCCGTTGTCGCCAGGTCCACCAGGGGTCTGTAGACGGGGGGATGTCTCCATCTCCTATTCATCCTCAGTGGTTGAACTCTAGGGTGAAAAACAGTGAGCAGAAGGTCATATCTAAAAACATTTTCACAATAATATGCAATTTTTGCTTTAGAGAAACAGTGTGTGAACTCATAAGTCAGTTGATCTGCCAGTGTCTGCTGTGACGCAGTTAGGTGCCATGGCCTGTGCCTTCCTGAAATGGCGGCTGCTGACCTGTGTGGAGGGACAAGTGGAAATGAGGTAATTGCGCTGGCGTTGCGCGCCATTGCGGTCGGCGGTCGATGACCGTCGTGTAACACCGCATTTGTTTTCATTGGGGCCTATGGGTTCCAGGAGCCAATGGCGATGTACGCCCGCAGTGACGGTACACACCGCCGCAGACATGACTGCCATTTTCTATCTGTTCACTCACTTGCTACCTGACCTTCAACAGGAGAGGACCTACAGTGTAAATGCTGCTGTGAACTGTGTCTGGAAGCAACAATGGCTCGAGTATCTGGGAAAAGGGCCCCTGCCTTCACTTCGGAGGAATTGGAGAGACTGGTGGATGGGGTCCTACCCCAGTACTCTTTACTCTATGGTCCTCAAGACAAACAGGTAAGTACACTGTGAGCATAATGCGTGGGGCATGAATGTATGAATTGCTGTGTGTGGAAGCCATGTGTGTAGGGGGTCTGAGGGGTCCTGGGCAGAGAGCTGCATGTATGGTGGTCAATGTATGTGTGTAGGGGGATGGGGAATATGGTGGGTCATGAGTATAACAGTCCGGACGGTATGACTAATACCTTTTCTGCTGTATTTTTTCTGCAGGTCAGCGCCCCTCAGAAAAGGGGTATTTGGTGTTCCATCGCAAGGAGGTGCGGACCCAGGGGGTCTTTGACAGGCGGAGCACCCACTGCCGCAAACGGTGGGAGGACCCGTGCCGCTGGGCAAGGAAGACGGTGGATGCCCTGCTGAGGCTGGCCTCTCAACGAGGAAGGGGTGCCCGTCGTACCCTTGCCCACCTGATGTTCCACATCCTGGCCTATCCGGGGTTGGATGGACGCCTGAGGGCATCATAGCAGCCACAAGAGGGTGAGAACAGATTCAGAATCATTACTTTTTTGTGGGTGTTAAGGTATTACCTGGGTGGGGGATGTGGGCTGCGGGTGCCCCTAGGCGAGGGCGAACATGGCAGGGCATGTTCAATGATGGGCAAGCTCAGATGCTCTCCAACACCAATAATGTTAGTGGGCATCTACTACTGGGCAGGGTCCTGTGGGTTTCAGGTGTCCAGCTAATGCCGTTAGGCATTGTACCCCATGGGCTGGTGACTAGCATTGTAACTGGTAGTGCATGTCCTAGTGCATAGGGCTGATCCCTGTGAGTTGTGTACGCCAACTGTAGTGTTGTTGCTGGCAATTGTATCCTCTGTCTCTCTCCACCCCTTTTTGTTTTGTCACCCTGTCCATGTGTGCATTAGCATCATCTGGTGGAGGAGCAGATGCACTGCCGACAGAGGGAGCTGCATCCCACATGGGCCTGGAGTCCGAATTCACCGACGGTGAGGGCACCAGTGAGACGGAGGGCGAGGGGAGCACCATGACAGAGACAGGAGGGGACAGTGCCGACAGCGACTCCTCCTCTGTTGGAAGCTCCCTGGCGGTTGCGGACACCTCTGTGCCCACCCCAACTACATGTACAGTTGCCCCCCTTACCAGCACTGCCCTCCCAGTAGGACCTCAGGATGAAAGGGGGCTATTGACCTCCTGAGATTCCTCTCTGTTAGGCAGTCAACCATACTGAATGCCATCCAGGGCCTAGCAGGGCATTTGCATCAAACAAATGCATACCTGGAGGGCATTCACGCTGGAGTGGCGGCCCAACAGAGAGCATTCCAGGCTCTGGCCAACTCACTGATGGCAGCCATTGTCCCTGTCTCCAGCCACCCCCCTCCAACTTTCTCTACCCAGTCCCAATCCCCTCAACCCCAGCCTATCCCAAGCACACCTTCAGACCAGCAATCACCCAAATCAACACACAGAAGTGGCTCAGGCAAACACAAGCACCACACTTCATCTCACAGGCACTCACACAAGCACCATCCACATGCAGACACACCAACATCCACTGCCTCCACTGTGTCCCCCTCCTCCTCCTCGTCCACTTCCCTCCCATTAGCGTCTCCACTCACACCTGCATGCACTACATCCTCATCCACTACCTCCATCACCAGCACGCCTATCACTACACCCCCCTCACTGGCAGTCACCACCCTCACATCCATGCACACGTCCCCTGTGTCCTCTCCCACTGTATCTGTGACCCCTCCTCCTAAAGTACACAAAAGCAAGCACTAAGACACACAACAGACATGCACCTCACAACAGCATCCAGCACATGCACCTGCACCCAAACAGCAAACTGGCACCTCCTACAACTACTCCTCCACACCCAAACCTTCACCCTCTTCCTGCCCCAGTGTCCCTAAGAAGCTTTTCCTCGCCACCATTGACCAATTCCTTACCCCTCCCACGTCCTTCACTTCAGGCCAGGGTGGCCAGAACCCAGCCCAGCACTCCAGGCACTCAGTCTACGGCCACTATAGTTTCTGCAGCTACTGCAGGTGTGAGAGGCTCCCAGGAGGCACCTGTCAGCTTAGCCAGTGTGCCAGCACCACCTGCCAAGGCCAAGAAGGGTCCGCCACCTAGCAAGGGCAAGAAGAGGACACCAGCCAGCAAGAGGAAGGAGGCACCAGCAGCCATCAAGGGCAAGAAAAAGACACCAGCTGGCAGTTCAAGGAGGCACCACCATTTGCCAAGGGTAGGAAGGGGCACACAACACCAGCCATGGCACATCAGCCGTCTGAGGCTGCAGGTGAATGCCTGGAGGCTACCACCACTGCGACCAGCACCGCCACCTACACGCGGCCAGCACCGCCACCTGCACTGCGGCCAGCACCGCCACCTATCCCGCTGCCAACAGCACCACTGCCGGCAGCCACAGTGGGCAGCCATCCAAGGCTGCAGGTGAAGGCCTGGAGGTTATCATTACTACTGACAGCACCACCAACTGCAGTGCAACTAGCATCCATTCAGCAGCCATCACTGCCGGCGAGCAATGTGTAGTGGTGACTACATGGGCTGCAGTGCGTCCTGGCCCCTGCAACACCTGTCTGTGTGACACCGAGGTGAGAGACTGTGACCTTGCCCCATCCATGAAGCACACTGGGCACAAGGCCCCCTCCAGCACCAGTGGAAGAAGGCATCCACTCAGCCCCTCCTTGCCAGGATGAAGCGCACTGGCACAAGGCCCCCTGCAGCACCAGTGGAGGAAGGCATCCACTCAGCCCCTCCTGCCAGGATGAAGCACACTGGGTACAAGGTCCGCTCCAGCACCAGTGGAATATGGCATCCACTCAGCCCCTCCTTGCCAGGATGAAGCACACTGGGCACAAAGCCCCCTCCAGAACCAGTGGAGAAGCCACCCACTTAAGGGACTTTGGCCTTGCACTCCCCAGAACCAAGCAGTGGGAAAACCACCCGCTAGAGAGACTGTGGCTTTGCACTCCTAGGACCAAGCAGTGGGCAAACCACCCACTAGAGAGACTGTGGCTTTGCACTCCCCAAGACCAAAAAGTGGGAAAACCACCCATTTGAGAGACTGTGGCTTTGCACTCCCCAGGACCAAGCAGTGGGCAAACCACCCACTTGAGAGACTGTGGCTTTGCACTCCCCAGGACCAAGCAGTGGGCAAACCACCCACTTGAGAGACTGTGGCTTTGCACTCCCCAGGACCAAACAGTGGGCATGGAACCCCTTCCAGGCCAATGGCGTTGTACCATCTTCTGGTGCCCCCCAAACCCCGTCCCCCTGTGTTTTTTCGACCTGATGCCCCTGCAGTGTTCTCTCTGTATTGAGGCAGGAGTCAAGTGTGGCCATGGCCTAAGTGTTATGGCCCCATGGGCCATGGACATTTTGGAGTGGGCATTATCCCTCCTTTTGTATATATTGCACATACTGTTTATTGATTTAAGGACGTATTTATCTAAAACTGTACTATTAAACTCATTTTACTGTATTCCTCTTGTCCTTGCATTATTCATGAGGGTTATGGGGTGTATATGTAATGTTGTTGCATGTGTTTGTGTGTATGGTGTTGGGGATGGGGGTGTTGCGTGTTGCGTGTTGCATGTGTCACTCTCTCTTTTTCCTCCCCCCCTCTCTTGTGTGCTAGGTGCAGTATTCACCGTGGTTGTCTTGGCCGGCGTTCGTGTTCCTGGTGTTTGAAAAGGTACACCAGCATTGGAAAACAATGCAGCTCAGGCTCCATGGTGTTGTGGTTCTACCTTGTGTGACGAGAGGTGAGTCGTTTCCCTTCAGTGTTCTGTTTCCGCCGTGCTTTTGATGGCGTTGTACCGCCCCGGAAAAGCTGTTGGATAGGCATGTTGTAATGCTGTGGGCAGTACATTGTCTTCCGCCTGGCTGTTGGCGGTTACCGCTGCAATGTTTGTTGATGCCGCCATGGTGGTCGGTGTGTTAAAGTGGCTGTGTGTGTTGGCGGTTTCCGCCGTGGTCATGATTCAATTTTTTTTACCGCTGGTCTGTTTATCACCGACCGCCAGGGTTGTAATGAGGGCCATAGTCCCTAAACGTTACTAGGGACTTATAAGTAAAATAAGTATTACAATTGGGCATAAGCCAATTTCATCTTTTAGACCAGCAAAAACAAAGTCAGCAAAAACAGGATGTCTGAAGGCAAAAAGATAGGAGAAATACAAACCAAGAGTGCCAAGTCTAACAAAGTGAATTTTTTGTTGTTAGCATACCTAAATCTTCAGAAAAAAGTCTAATGAGTACCATGGTAATACCTACAAATGAGCACACTACTTTAAAACTCTCCCTAAACTGCTCTAAAACATATGGAAAAATACTGCTACATTCTGTGAGGATTTGGGTGCATAATATGGTATGGCTGTGTGGCTCTACCATGCAATACACTCACAACAACTGTATTGGGTTCAATCAGGCTTGTTTGTACAACTTGTAGCTCAACCCAGGGTAGCTGTGAGTTCCAGCAGAAAGATTTAGGAAAGAAACATAGTGGAAAGCATTTAACAGTACCAAAACAACAAAATAAGTCACACAACACAAAAGAAAGGGAACACAAATTTATAGGAGTAGATTATATTTTTATGAGACCGTGTTGAGAAAAATTCACCAAAAGGTTTAGGAGGCACAGCTTAAAGATATTATCACTTTTTAATCCAACCCCAATCAAGCATTGGTCAACAAATGTTTGGAAACGTTTCAAAAGTTTGTAAAAGTTAGTTTGGCAACTGTGGCCCAGTTTAGGTTACTAAATCCAACAGGATGAAGTTCTGGAGGGCCCACGGGATAGATAGTGACAGATATCTGTTCACCAGAGCGTTTTCCAGTCCATTTCCAAACTTTACAACACAACACCATAGACTACAACTGAGCGATCCTGATGCTAGGGGTGCAGGATGGAAAGATGCTCAATGATGCTCCAGTTGCGGTGTGGTTGACGGGGATGCTTTTGTGGTGATTCCTCAGTCCATGGGTGATGTGGGACGACTTTTGCCACGGAGGACGGATCCCATGACGGTAGCAGGATAGCTGCTGCTGGGCTACAGATCTCTGGACACAGTGCTTGGAGTGATATCCTTTACTGGATGCTCGTGTTCCTCTTGGGTGACCACTGATGACACCCTTACTTGGGGCGCCCAATGGCAGGTTGATGCAGATATGCAAGGACTACCAACTTTCCGGTTTGGGCTTCTTCCGCTCTTTTGTCATGGAACTGGTTCCAGAGGATCAGCAAACTGATCCTTAAAGTCACTGCTTTGGTCTGGGGCTGGGGCATGGCTTTTCCCCAGGCCAGATGCCAAAGGCACAGTCCCATCTTCACTAACCTAAAGTGCAGCAGATGCAGTCCAGCAGATGGTGTAGCATATCTTTGTGCAGTTCAAAGGGCAGTAGTGCAGTCCTTCTTCAGCCTTTGTTCCAGTTCCAGTATGATCTGATGTTCAGGGTGCCATGGGTGCCATATTTATCATAGAAAAGTACTCTGATGGAACCACACTGCCACTAGCCAATGGGAGAGTCCCCCACTTCTTGGTGACGAATTTCCAGCAATGTGTGACATTTGGCAATCCCAGGGTGCACTCTTCTAGCTACTCTCAAGATGTCTAAAACTTTCATCGCCTTTTAGGATCTTGTTAGCCTACCTTAGAGGTTTGGCTACCTGGGGGCTACACACGTACATGGAAAATTGGTTTTGGCACTAGTCTTCCCTCTTTTGGTTTGTCTCTGGAGCATCCTTTTAGGAGTGTTATCACCATTTACCCACTAAAGGAGGATTCCCCTTTGAAGCTCACCTTTTGAGATAACACCTGAGTGGCTTCTTGCAGAGAGGGCGTAACACCTCACCCTACAGCAGGCTGCTATTGTTCCTAAACTTGGGAATCATACTTAATTCTCCCCAAGCAGGCAGAAAGCTGTCGTTGGCCAGTGCCCCTGTGATGTTGCTGGAACAGCTGGGTCAGAGTGGCAACTTTCTAAAAGTTGCATTACTTTAATAGTGACATTACATTCAACCTGGGCATCAGGTTGTATTTAATGCCACAATTAATATGATACCTTACAGTTCCCAGTTAGGTAGTCCCATTCAGAATTTAGCCAGGCTGGGGTCCCAGCAGGTAACACTGTACTAGCCAATAGGGCTACTAACTGTACCACACTAAAAAAATTTGAAGGTATTGCTGTTAAGATATATATACAAATATATGTGCTACTTAATACTATAGAGCTTCCTGCCATGAGGATCTCTGGGACTTCCTTAGGGGGAGACATACATATATTGAGATTGGGTAGTGGTAGCGGTGCCATGGGTTTAAATGGCAAAGTCGAACTGTACTCTACACTAGTCCTCTCTAGTTGCTCCACCCTATGCTATTACACTCTGTCATTAATTTCTCTGACACTCCAATCTACGCCACTCCACTGTATGTCCTTCCACTCTACACCACTCCACTCTATGGTATTGCAGTGTACGCAACTCTACTCTATACTACGCCACTCCAGTATGCACCACTCCACTGTTTGCCACTCTACTTCATGCTACTCCACGGCACTCCAGTCTACACCACTCCAATGTACACCCCTCCACTCTATGACATTCTACACTATTGTACTGTAGGGCACTATACTCTACTACACTCTACCTCACTCAACTCTGTGCTAATCCACTGTAGGCTATTTACTTTACGCCAGTCCACTTTACTCCACTCCACTTTATGTTAGTACACTGCATGCCACTCCACTCTTCACAACTCCACCATACATTACTACACTCCTTGCTGTTCCGCTCTACCCCACTCCAGTCTATGCTAGTACACTGTATACCACTAAACTCGATGCTAGTCCACTGCATGCGTTTCCAATGTACACAACTCCAGTCTGCACCACTCCACTCAATTCTATTTTACTTTATGAGATTCCACTCTGCCCCACTCCACTGTAGGCCATTGCACTCCACACCACTCTATGCTATATCACTGTATACCACTACACTGTATCTCACACCATTGTATTCCACTGAATGCCACTCCACTCTCACCACTCCACTCTGTGCCTCTGTATTCTATGCTATTCCACTCTATGCTGCTCCAATGTATCACACTCCACTCTATGCCACTCCAATCTACACCACTCCACTGTATGCTATTCCACTGTATCCACTCCAATGCAACCAAACTCCACTCTAAATTAAGCTATATATGCTAGTTCACTGTTCACTACTACATTATTTTCCCCTCCACTCTTCTCAACTCATCTTTACTCCATTCCACTGTATAACACTACAATCTAAGACATTGTATGAAAGTCTCCTCCACTCTGCAGCACAACATTCCACTTAACAGCACTCCACTCAGCAACACTATACGTTATTAAAAAATATTGAAATTATTAAAAAACAAAGGTTAAACCTATTGAAAGTGTTGGATAAAATATATTTTATAAATACACACACACACAGTGGCAGTTGGCCTCATTTTGAGCTTGATGACACAAATGCTTTGCCTTGACAAGCACAGGTTGGTTGTGCCCAGCCAACCCCACTGCATCAGGGGTTTCTTTTATGCATTCCTGGTTGGCTTGGATGGTATTTTACCAATCCAAAATGGTAATACTGTACCTGGAATGGTGAACGTTTTTTATCATTTCACAGCTTAGCGTGAGTGGTACTATCTAATACTATGCTTAGAGATTTTGCTGTGAAAATGCTTCTGGCTCCACCCTTTTCCACCTCTGCATGGATGGTACTGTGCTAATCCTATGATTAAAAACCTTTCTAGAGAAACAGACATTTGAAGTGAGAAGGTTCAGAGTGTTGCTGGTGTTTCAGGGTGTGGTTTCCAGTCTGTAGATATAGTTAGGACCTTGTTTCCATAGGAAAAGGTTTTTTTGTTTTGCCAATAACTTGGGCGCAGTTTGAGCCTAAGACAGATCACATGATGAGATCCGATTAGCTGCCAGCACTCCAACTAGGAAGTGCTAGCAGCCAATCTACAGCACCGCCTAAATGATCTGCAGCGCTGAAAGGAGAACTAAAGCTTAAATGTAGAGAACATGCTCTGTTCTTTAAGGAATAAATATATATATATAAATATTAGACTTTTTATCCTTGGTGCGGTCTCCCTTAACTTTTTGCCTCTGTTCCTCAGGTTGTTGATGTGTGCTGGACTCAGATTTTACTGTTTTTGTTACTCTGGGCACTTTACCACTCCTAACCAGTGCTAAAGTGCAAGTGCTCCTTTACAAAATGTGGATGTAATTGGCTTATCCATGATTGGCATATTTGGTTTACTAGTTAGTCCCTAGTAAATTGCACTAGAGGTGCCAGGGCCCGTAAATCAAATGCTACTAGTGGGCCTGCAGCACTGGTTGTGCCACCAACATAAGTAGCTCTGTAATCATGTCTCAGACCTGCCACTGCAGTGTCTGTGTGTGCAGTTTTAACTGTAAATTTGACTTGGCAAGTGTACCCACTTGCCAGGCCTAAACCTTCCCTTTTCTTACATGTCAGACACCCCTAAGGTAGGCTCTAGGAAGCCCCAAGGGCAGAGTGAAGTGTATGGTTAAGGTAGGACATATAGTAATGTGTTTTATATGTCCTGACAGTGAAATATTGCTAAATTCGTTTTTCACTGTTGCAAGGCCTGTCCCTCTCATAGGTTAACATGGGTGCTACCTTTAAATCTGATTAAAGTGTGGATTCTCTTTGGGAGTGGATGGACATGTGGAGTTTGGGGTCTCTGAGCTCACAATTTAAAAATACATATTTTAGTAGAGTTGATTTTAAGATTGTGTGTTTGAAAATGCCACCTTTAGAAAGTGAGCATTTTCTTGCTTATACCATTTCTGTGACTATGCCTGTTTGTGGATTCCCTGTCTGGGTCAGTTTGACAGTTAGGCTGGTTGCACCTCACACTAGACAGTGACACAAAGGGAGCTGGGGTGTAGTCTGCATTTCCTGATGAGCCATCTGTGCTAGGAGGGAGGGGAGGAGTGGTCACTCACACCTGAAAGAGCTGTGCCTGCCCTAACACAAAGCAGTCTCCAACCCCATGGTGAGTGTCTGGGGCCTGGCCTTGGCAAGGCAGGATTTCACATTCAAAAGAGACTTTACTTTGAAGTAGGCCCACTTCAAAGGAGAAATTGGGTATAAGAAGGGCACCCAAAAACACAGACTTTAGAAACACTTATGGAAACAAGAGGAACCTCTGCCTGGGGAAGAGCTGAAGAGCTGAGGAAAAAGAGCTGCCCTGCCTGTGACTGTGCTTTGTGGAGCTATCCTGCAGTTGCTGCTTCTGCCGGAGTAAGAGGGCAAAGACTGGACTTTGTGTGCCATCCATCTCAAGAAGAAATCTCCAAGGGCTTGATTTAGAGCTTGCCTCCTGTTGTTTGAAGTCTCAGGGACAGCAAATACTTCTCTCTGCCAGCACCTGGAGTCTCTGGAGAGACTCCTACTCTGCCCTGTAGTGCCCATCCAGTTCCTGGGACCCTGAAAGGAGAAGCTGGCAGCCTAAAGACAAGAAAATCCACACACAGAGCGCCGTGCGGGGAAAAGATCGATGCAACTCCAATCTGCGGCTGAAGAAACGACGCGTCGCCGGCTCCACAGCAGGAGAAACGACGCCCAGCATCGCTGACGGAGGCTGGGAGATCACATCGTGCGCTGCGGGGTTTTCAGATCATCATGCGGCTGGATTTCCGACTCTAGTACCGCTGTGCGTGAATAAACAATGCAAGGTCTGCCCGGACCCGAGAGTGCTGACCGGATTGACGCATCGCTCTCCTGCGGAGACAAGAAACGATGTGCCCGACCCGGCGAAAGGAGAAACGACACATAATCCCGCTCATGAGTGGAATCTATGCCTCGCAATCCCTTTTTGACACGCACTCGCCCGTGCAGGGTTATTTTTGACATGCCCAAGGTACTTTTTCATGCTGACAGTGTTAGTGTGTGTTTAAAACTACTTAAAGACTCTTTTTGATTTTGAATTGATAACTTGACTTGTGTATTGTCGATTTTTGTTGTTTTGGTCTTGCTTTCTTTAGATAAATATTTCCTATTTTTCTAAACCTGTTGTTGTGTCATTTTGTAGTGTTTTCATTAAGTTACTGTGTGTGTTGGTGCAAATACTTTACACCTAGCACTCTGAAGCTAAGCCTACTGCTCTGCCAAGCTACCAAGGGGGTAAGCAGGGGTTAGCTGAGGGTGATTCTCTTTTACCCTGACTAGAGTGAGGATCCTTGCTTGAACAGCGGGTAACCTAACTGTCAACCAAAGACCCCATTTCTAACAATATATATATATGTATATATATAAACAACAAAGTCCAGTGGAACCTGTCTACCTTCGCGCAAGGATCGGGGCGGGTTGTGGGTGCTGGCCTCGCTACAAATGTCCAAAAAAATGTCAAACTTGTATAGTCCACCAACTAGGAATTCAAGCCTGAAGACACTTTTTCAGAGACAAGCTTAGTCATGTATATCATAATTCCATGAATGCTCAGGTTTTGTCTGAAGAATATTTTCTTCTTACTTAATGAGTCCTGGCATAGACAGTTAGTCAGGACAGCGATGGGCAGTTGCTTTGACCCAAGTTTTGCAGGTATCTTTATAGGGTGGTGGGAGGAGGAACATGTTTGGACAGATCAGAATGACAGATGGACTAAGCACATTATTTTTGGACAAAATACATTGATGACCTTTTCCTGATCTGGAATGGCCCAATAAATCTCCTACAATAATTTCTGGAATACATCAACAATAATTACCTTAATCTGAATTTTACACAGAATTCATGGGAGGTAAATGGATTTCCTTGATGTACATGTTGAGATCAAAGAAGGGGTGGTATAAACCTCCCTGTTTCAAAAGGAGACAGCTGATAATAGCATTCTACATGACCGTACCCACCATCCGGATAAGTTGAAATGAAGCATCCCCTATGGGGAATTTCTTAGGGCCAAACGGAATCAGTCGTACCAAGCTGAACAGGATAGGATGAGTAGGCAATTAAGGGCTAGAGGTTATCCCTGCCAAGTCCTAGATACTGCTAAGGAGAAAGCTGTTTCCCAGTCAAGGGATACTCTTCTAATAAAGGGGGTCCGATCATAGGGTGATGCCTGACCTGTGAGATTGATCACTACTTTCAATGCTGAATCACCCAAGATCAGGAGCATGATCTCCAAACATTGGCACCTGGTTAGGTAGGATCCCATTGAGAGAATGCTATGCCACCCCTTAGTCACCAATAGGAAGTTTAGGTCCGTGAGTAATATTGTGGTTCACAGTTATATGAATACACAACTGAAGTGAGGGGATTGGTTGAGCAAGCAAAATGTTTTTTTTAAATGTGGGAACTGCAAAGCTTGTAAGGGAAGCAAGAATGTTGAGACCTATCCATTGTCAACAGGCTGACCTGGGCTGATTAATAAATTCATCACATGCAGTAGTGGTTAATGCATCCATGAACTGGGTTGTCCTTGTGGTTTATTATACATAGGGAGCACTATATTCCCTGTGAGGAAAAGGATTCTTGAGCACCTCTGGGTGCTTAGGAACTGTGATCAGTCCTACCTGGTGCCAAGACATTGGGCCAAGGAATACTCCCAAAATCCTGACATCCTTTCTTTCTTTGGGATTGACAGGGTAATCATGACGTCCCGAGGATGCAACAGAGAAACGAGATTGTGGATCCCTGAATCTGAATATATGATCCGCCTCAATACCAAGCAGTGGGAAGGCTGAACCTCGACAAAGAGTTTTATGTATACATTGATTAACCTGATGACATGGACTTTTACAGTTGGATATGTGTATTTTTTCTTTGTTCTTTATTTCTTGCCTTTTTTTTACTGACTATTGATATTGATTTTCTGGTTATGCTGAACAACAGCACAGTTGTTTCCTTTCCTGCCATTTTTAGCTTCCTTTGGCCTCTTCTTGATTAGATCATGAATAGCATTTGGGTTTTAGCAGCTTGGGTCATTACTGCCTGTTACATATTGTGTGATAAGGAGTCTGATTATGCTCTTGTACTGCAGATTTAATTTGTGCACTGTTTTATTGTTTTTGTGGATTGACACAGATGACACTTTTGGGGTTATAGTTTTTTCCTGCCTTTTGCAGTATGTTCGGCCACTTGGCCTTTTTTTCTCTGTATACTATGAATAGTCAGATTGGTCATTTGGCCATTATTGAGATTGCATACATACATGTCGATGGTCTGTCCAAAATTATGATTTCTGTTAATTTTCATAAATGCACTGTGATTAACAGTAGAATATTTGTATGACAATGATACCAGTAGGACAGCAAAATGTTATTAATGTGCAGAACTATGGAGTCTTTCTTCTGTTTACATCCTGGTTCGGCAGAAGATCTTTACTTTATTTTCACTGTGTTTGTGGCAGCACATTTTCTTAAGGGTGATAAGGGTGATAGTGCACATTATTTGCTAGTACAGACGTTACAGGGCCCTGGGACATGGACCCCATTGAAATTCATTGTAGTGAATGCCAGGTTTTGAGGGTGACAAAAATAGAATGTATAAAGGAGTGACAACAGATTTTTAGTTACATTATAAATTATTTGTTCGTCAGACCATACTAAATGTAGGAATTATTATGTGTTTTAATGTGATTTTACTCTGTGAAAAAGCCTTCTGCTTGGATTTCATGAGTCATGTTTGAGACAAAATTGTTTTCTCATTGAGGTTATGGAAGGTGCTCCAGAAGCAAAAATGAAAGCATATTTTCTGTAAATTCACACTATCTTTCTCAGACATGTGAGACTAAAGTCTGACATTCTCAGTAAAATAAGTTCTTCCAACGAGAGCACCCTGCAAGTTGAGTCCATTGCGTCCTACTGCAGCTTCCCAGAGTGTCCAAAGAACAATTAGAGTGCTAATAGTCTTAATTATGACAAAAGTGTGGGGCACCTGAAGTCATCTTGATTGAATCAAACTGCTAAAACTTAAAACATTTAATTTATAAGGGATCAAAATGAGGGGGTGCATTGTTTTGTTTGAAATTATAGTTAGTGCCTTTGAAAGAAAAAATAGGATGTTCTAAGTGAGTTCTCAAATATCTTCCTCTTCTATTTCATTAAAACATTGTGATATGTAGACTGCCACATGAACTTTCAACACCAGCAGTAAACTGACAGTTAACTCTCTTGTGATCAGCAGCTTTACTACAGTGGGAACCGCACGACCTGCAAATATAGTGACAATTGCAAGGAAGGGACGTTTCCAGGAATTTCTAAAGCATTTATTATCAGGAAACATGTAACATGCAATTCAGATTACAGCGTATATGCTTTGAAATGCTACGTGGGCAGTGCCATTCACATAGCAAAGAAAATAATATTGGAACACATGAGAGCTACCACACATGACGATAAGTCATATCCAGTAGATAGACATTTCAGGCAGTATCATGAGCAGAATAGTAACAAGTTGAAATTTGTAGTTCTAGATAAGATTCTCTTGAATGAAAAAGGGGGAACAGAACCCTGGAATTAAGGTAGTTAAAATCTCAAATATGTATTGATCTGAATACTTAGCATCCTGTAGGACTGAATAAAGATGAGGAACTAGGAATTTATCTACTGTAATAGAGGTTGTTGATATTGATATAGGAACATGTTGTTCTTTGAAACTGATTTTAATTATATAAACGTATGTATAGCTCATAGATTTTAATGTTTTTTTACAGGTGAGATGCACTAAGATTGCATGGACTTTACAAACTGCTTTTATTGTACTAGTGGACTGAAAAAATAAAAGGTAAAAGAGTTTTTGTATCTTTTTATGCCCAATTGGGCAGTATTTGAGTGATTAAAACAGAAAAAAACATAATAATATGTATAGCCCAACATTATATAATGATGTATAACATAGAAACAAATGGCCCATTAATAGAACCCACTTGGATATGATATTGGCTATACAATGCAGAGGAGGAAGTTATTCCCAGCTGTATTAATATTTGATTTCTTAGTGCAATGTTACCCCAATATGTCACATTTCCTTAAACGAATGGATATGCTGGTTGAAAATTATGATGTTAGGTAATAGGATGTTTGATGCTTATATTTAAGTTGATAACATTGAATTAATAGAATCCTATTGGATCAGTTTTAAAATGAATGAAGATTCACTATAGAAGGTTGTTTTACCGGCCAATTTCACGAACGAAAGGGATTAGTCCATTTTTTATGGTAATTATGAAAAATAGAGCAGCGTGGATATAATCCACTGTGGCTAGATTAATTCTGAATGATAGGAGTAAAATATGAATGAGGTTTAAATCATGTGATCTAGTAGTAATTTTGAGATAATCTGTGGGTTATGGTTTTAGGTGATATTCGACATAGTTGTAAAATGTTCAAAGATGGCCGACATATATTTGAACAGCTGAGCAAGTTTTGTAAGTCCATTGTTTATGTTGTTTGTCATGCATTGAATCACGTTGATGTAAAAGAAGTGTATTTTTAGTCATTTCGAATACCTGTGAACAAGGAAACTGAGCTTTCTGACACGCATTGGGTGTGGATGTTGTCATATGAATAAATCATTTGTTTGACCCATGACGATTGTGGCTGTGACAGTTTTCTTCCTTGGGGACTGGTGGTTATGCTTGTCTCTGAGTGGCGAGACATGGTATAGTTAGTAATTAGTTTTTAAAAAAACATAGAAATTCCCTAAAAAAACAAAGGTTACAGGGACACACAGGGATGTTATTGTTATAAGTGGTATTAAAAGAAGCTTAGAAATTCATTAAAAAATCCTGAGGTTACAGGGACGTTATAGTTAGGTTAACATTTTATATGTACAAAACCATAGATCCCAGGATGCTTGTTTCCGGTCCAGGGAGAACCTGGCCTGGCAGTTCGGGCTGGACTGTTCCCATGTGGAACAGGGTCAAGACTGATTTGCATATGGCTGGGTTCAAACTGGGGTGGCATGGTGAGCAAAATAATGGATGGATTAAACCCAGATCTGTGACTGGGGGTGAATGTTTGATTGGTTCCGCATTCCGTCCATCCAGTTACGCTATCCCACAGCGTTTGTGTTTTGCTTTGCCAAAACCATAGAAAAAACATAGAAATTCAGCAGTTATAGTTACCTCAGCTATTTATAACTCACACTCTGGCAATGCAGTGCTTATGACCTTACATATTACATCACTCATGACATGATCAGTGACATCACTGATGACATCTCAAATGCATTGCTGTGTGCCTGGGTGTGTCAGTGGCTGTATTATTGGTTGTTTGGGTGTTTGAGTGGCTGTATCAGTGTGTGGCTGGGTGTGTGAAAGGCTATATTGGTGTGTGAGTGGGCATGTGATTGTCTATATTGTTATGTAACATTGTGTGTGAGTGGCTGTATTGGTGGGTGGCTGGGTGTATTAGTGGTTGTATCAGTTTGTGAGTGGGTGTGTGAGTTGCTGTATCAGGATGTGTGACTATGTGTATCAGTGTGTGCTTGGATGTGTGAGTGTCTGTATCGGTGTGTGAGTTGGTTTATAAGTTGCTGTAGAGAAGTACAAGTGGCATCTGACTTTGTAGGTGGGCGTATGTTTTTATTAATTGAAGTCTGGAACACCCTAACAATGTAATCTTGTGGAACAACAATGAAAGAACTAATTACTAAACTGCATTACTCCAATATATGATGGCATTGATCTGTATAAATAAAAAAAAATACAGATATATATAAACATTACTACTTATAAATGTACAAATTTTAACTTAAAATTTTAACAATACATAACTTCATAATACAAACAAATAATTAAACATTTCTCATGTTGTAATGCTACGTCATAATAAAAATAAACATTTTGTTTTCCCTTTTTAACTGTTGTCAGCTTGTATACGTATACATCATAAATGATGTGCAGACATCCTCAAAAAGTGGGTAAAAACAATCATGTAGATTTTGGAAAAACCCCATAACTGCACACTATGTGGCAGATTTATGAAAAGGGGAGTTCCACCTAGTGAAGCACCACTTGTCTTGCACCCTTTACCGCCCCCTTACCACAACCATGTGAATGCCGTATTTAAAATACAGTGCACCATGGGGGAGGGTAGGGGGCAATAATGTCATTTTTTATGATGCTATTGATGTGCTCTGCAGGAGTAGTGCCAATGCTTTGGCGGTAGTCCTGCAGAGTACACAGAATCCCATTTTAAACAATGTTGTGCCTCCTTTTAACGCCTGCTCTGAGCAGGCATTAAAAGTGCAGAAAAAAATGATGCAAGGAAATCTCCTAGATTTCCTTGCGCCATTTATTTGCCCCCCCTCACGGGGGAAAGCCCCCTTTGCAGACATTATGCCTGGCACAGGTTACAAAGAGGCGCAGTGCAAGCATTGAACAACTTTGTAAATATGGCGCAGGGATTTTGGCCTTGTTGGGCCACATTAGCGTCACAATGTCACTAATGTGGCACTAGGGGCTCTTAAATATGTCTCTTTGTCACTGTAATTAAGCAACAATGTGCATTTCACTCACTACAATTTTTTTTATGATTTGTTTACCTATGCTTGCTCCCATAATGTAAAAAAACATATCCTAAAGATAACTTCTCATTAGAATTCTTACAGTACTACTAATAGATGTGTGAGGCATCCCAGCATATGGAAAGCCTTATAAAGACATCACCCCTGATAGGCCGCATGATGTCATAAATACTGATAATGCATCTAGAACAACTACACTATACCACTTTTACAAATGTAATCCTACATAGAACTTTGGTTTGGGAAATAAAATATAAGGACTTGGTAACTTAAAAGGCAATATTTGTTTAACTTTAAGGTTGCTATCATTACATTCTATACACCTACTTTTACTTTTCAGATAGACAGTGTAGTGACCAGATGTAACACTAACTCCTTCATGAAATATGAGAGCCATAGTAGTATACGCTTTTCCAGAAATAGATATTTGTCCTGCTTTAAAGTTTGTAATCTCCAGTAACTGTCATCTATCCAGCACCCTTGTAACATTAAAATCAGATTCTTGCCTCATCTTCATACACGTAATATTGATACAAGATATGTTTGACAATTTGAGCAGGTATTGTTTTGTGTAGCTTGTTTGAACAATGTGTCAAAAGTCACAGTTTTGCAATCTGGTAGTGTTAAATAAATAAATTGCTCCAATCTATTTCTGTTAGTAAGTCCAAATAGCTCATCAAAAGGTACTTCCTCTTCATCTAAAACAGCAAACATCACCATTAAAAACTCCTGTGCGTCTTCTTGAGTGGTTCTTATAATCTGTACAAATCCACTGCATATACCTCGCAGCTTTCCAATGTGTGATACACAAGGGGCCTGATTCACAAAGGCAATCGTAGGCCAGAAGTCTAAGTTTAGACCAAAAGTCTAACTCGTAGTAAAGTTAGACTTTTCGTCTACGCTTAGACTTTTGATCTAAGTTTAGACCAAACGTCTGATTGTTCTCATTAATATATTTCAAAGCCTCTGTTCTTCTCAGGTTATATGTGTTTTTGAATGATGTTATATGTCTCATTGCAGACAAAAAACTGTTGGATCATCCTTTTGAAATAACAGGTCTTGGAAATCCAAAATGTCATTTTGTGTAAAAAAAATTATATTTCCACAGAGAGTACTTCCCACATCTATGTGACTGAATACACAGAACTTGCGGGTTTAGGCCTTTTTCCTCAATGTCTTTTGGGATGCAACATTTGGAATTCTGTTCTATGAAAGAAGTGCAGAACCATCTATGTCTGTTCCTAATTTTGGTGCATTTTTTATCCACAACAGCATATTAATATGAATAGCCCCTCTTGCTTGGCACTCTTTATGCCAAAAGAAATCAGTAAATTCTCCAAGACATAGAATTTTGTATGGCAGATAAAGGAGAGCATGACTTGAAATCTGGGGCTAAAATCCTGCAAATATTTGCAGTATCCAAAGAGCAAAGTTCTCCTAGTGTCTTCAAATTGATGCCCTTAATGTTAGAGTTTACTTTTCTCAGAGAGTAATGTAAGTCATCCCATGCATATTCTGCATAACTCAGCATCACAAACCAAGTTGGTGCAACTAAACTTCGCAACAGACATTTCAGTTAACCATGACAACAATACCAATCCTCATTGGTCCCACTTTGGGATGCCAGGAGCTTTACCAAATTGTACTCCAGCTTCTCATCTTTTCCATGAATTCTATATTTATATGCTAATAATATACAGGTAGGTGTCTAGGTGTGTTACTAGTCCAGTGGATATCTCACTAACTATATCAGTGCCTTTGTGTGTGTGTATATGGATATGTAGGTAACTGTTTGGGTATATTGGTGACTTTAATATTGGCCATATATGTAAGTGCCTATATGGATTGGTAACGGGCTTTGTTAGTCTGTCTTTGGGTGGATAACTGTATGTAGTACTGACTGTGTTAGTGGCACATACATAACGGCTATGTTAGTATGTGAGTGGATATTCAATTGGCTCTCTTGCTGTGTCACAGGCTGTATAATTGGCTGGCTTTGTAAATAGGTATATGAGTGCTTATATGTGGAAGTGACTGGTTGTATAACTGGGTAAATTCATGTGAAAGTGTCTGTTTACCTAACTGTCTGAGTGCTGGATCTATCAATGGCTCTATAAGTGTGGCAGTGCATATAGCATTTCCTGTATGGATCTCTGAATGATTATGTAAGTAGATCTATCGGGAAGTACGTTCAAATGTGAATGCTTTTTGCTGTGTGTTTCTGAGCATCTTAGCCACTGTTCGCCTATATGAGTAGTAGGTACATAAGGTATTTTCTGGGAATGTAACTTACTGTACCAGTTACTGCCTCACTATTTATAAGCAAGTGACAACCTACATAACTTGATATGTTGGTGTATAAAAGCCTGTGGAAATTTGTGATGATACATGTATAAATAAGTATCTATGTTCTGGTTGGTTAGCACACTAATGAGTACACTGTTGGGGCCTCTGTTTCATCTCAAGCTTATAATTTAAATCCCCTAACATCCACTCTGCCTTTCTTTCTTTCAAGGTCTATAAAATCAGTAATATTCATTTGGGTATTAATGAACATCTGTTATTCAGCACCGATATACCCTTCTATATAAACATGCACTTTAAAAAATACACATTTTTTGTTGAGTAATATGAGTGCTTGCAAGGTGGGTGACTTGTAGTATGAGTAGTTGAGTACATCAAGCATGTCTGGGTGTGTGAATGGATATCTGAGTGCCTCTTTCGCACTCTCACTGAGTTTGTGAGTGGCTCTATGGTTTTGTAAATAGGAATATGTGTGGGCATGTGGGTAAATGACTGGATATATAACTGGGTGTATGACTGTGCACATCTCTCTGTAACTGACCGAGTACTGGGTACATCAAAAACTGCATATGTGTTAGTTACTATCACGCTATATCACGCTATATTAGTGGTGGGTATATAAGTGTTTTCTTGGCATTGTAACTGAGCATATGAGTGTCTGCCTGATTGCACGAGTGGCTGCAAATTATATACTATTAAATTATATACTGTAATCAATCACTCACATCTACTTCCAAACACACTCACTGATGGCAGCTTAAGAAAATACATATATTTTCTCTTCCCACATTTGTCTTCCTCCTTTGCTGCTCACTATGGTTTTACCTAATATCATCATCTACCCTACCTTTCATTTTCCCTTTTACTGTTCTGTACAACCTACATCTTTTATTTCATCTTATATACACTCATCACTTTTTATATACATATATTTTCTAAAAGTTCACTCCAATTGACATACCTGTTGCTTTTCTCATTTTTTTATCTCAGTATCAGGATCTCTGGTCAATGAAAATCTCAGGTCAGAAGTAAAGGAATGGTGTACCACTCTCTGTTCAAAAGAACCATCAATGGCAACCCTTTCCACTCTGCTTTCAATGATACTGATGTTGTAAGCAAATCACAACCTTCCTTTCATATTTTATTTTTGTGACACCACTTTTAAATCAGTCTTTTTTAACCCTTTCTAAGACTCCTGTTGAGAAGCCCAATTTGGTAGAGGTTTTGGGAGGATTTGTGGATCTGCCATGACACTCAGTGTGGCCCCTAGTGTAAAATCGCAGCAGATCAGAAAATCCACATGGACCCCCCATAAAACCATTTAACAATCTGCTGTTAAAGCCTGGCATTTATCTTTTACTTTGTAAAAATAACTGAATTTGAAGCCAAACACTCCCTAAGGAGCAATATTTCCATCTCTCTCTGCTTTTCAGTTTAACCGTCTGGTCTTTTTCGGTCCCTGCCCCCATGCTCTTTTGGTTTACCATGTTTGCAAGACTCTCTGCTAGCACTAGGCCAAAAGTTCACAACACTTTCTGTGAGCAGCATATTAGTTTCAAATTGAACTATAACAGGTGTGGTTGACTGTTTGGAATTAACAGCATATCCCAAACAGCATAACTTTCTTTTATTTTTTAAAATACAATCACAGACAAAGTTATTTTTTTCCTCAAAACCACCACCTAATTTTAGCCACCTGCATATTTCCTCCATCCAGTCAAATATGTTATTTTATATTTTAGATGCTTTCTTCCATATTATCTGCCTTTCATTTTGAAAACTGTCTCATTCAACTGCAGCCTTCTCCTGTGTACAACTCCTCCTTGCCTCCAAAATGGTCAGAGTGTGGACTGTTGGTCATAGGTTTGTGTTTGGGGAAGACAGAGTGCTAGAAAGAGGGGCATTGACAGGGACCTGGGTTTATCTAATATACACATCACTTGGGTCGACCAGAGAGGATTAAAGTGGCATCAATTGAAAGCAATGTGGCTTGCCAACACCCAGACCTCATGACCTAATCACAATTACTGGGGTAAGACTGGAAATCCTAATGAAGGATACCTTTGGTAAATTAATGATACTTTTCCCACACACTGCCTTGGTATTCTCCAACATTTGCCAAAGGTAGAAGTGGAAGTGGTGAAACAAATCTTGTTCATGTTTACAAAAATCCCAGAAACATGTCAATAATGCTGTTTCTGTGTTCCTCAGAGACAACAACATGGGAACGATATATCACAACAATTTATGCTTTGATATGGATGGAATATGTAGAAACAATGGAGCTCTTTTCACAGGGAAAGACAACAGGGTGTTCCTCAACTACTTGAAAGACTGCATCCTGTTCTATGTGTAATAATCATCTACACATCATAAACACAAATGCTCTTTTCATGGCCAACCCTATTTCCAACCACTAGTTTATTTTCTTTTAAACCCTTTTTTTTTAAATCCCGAGGAGCAAGATGGCCGACGCGTAGAGAGGGGACAGGCTCTGTTGCCATCCCGGATCTCGGACGCCAGCCAGTGCCGGAAAGCAGTAGCGGACGCGGAAGCAGCGAGAGCGGAGGGAAGCTCTCCCCTCCACGGATTACCAGAGCTATGCCGCGACTCAAGGCGGTGAGGAAGGAAGCGCCGGGGGCGGCCCCACGGGCATAATCTGGAGCTGGAGAGCGCTCCATTTCTGGTTACGCGAACGCGAACTGAGCACCAACGATAGCCATGGGGGGGGAAAGCACATGCTTCCCTCTAATTTTTGGAGCGACGCAGGAGAATATAAGGTGGGAGTAGCTTGGAAGCTATCCCACGCCTGACATGCTCTGCATTTTCTACTTTTGACTTCACAAAAAAGAGGAAAAGAAAAATACTGCGGTCGGGAAAGGATAAAGGGGACCCGACCGGGGCAAACAGACGGCCTGTCTCGACAATGGGTAGGCAAACCGGGAGAAACATAACTAGCCAAGGTAAAGATGTAAAGGTGGACAATAACATAATCCCCCTCCCGGAAAATAGGGGGAAAAGAAAAACCCAGGCTACATCACATCTTTTCTTGCAGGAGGGACACAAGAAAGTGGAACCACACTTATAACCCCCACTACGGGAGAAGGTCAGACTGCCACAGAAAGCTCACTTGGGGCGGCCTCCAGTGAAAAGACCTTTAAGGGACCAGCACCCCAACTTGGCGGTGGGGGATTAGTAGGCTCAGACAGCTGCGCAATGGTAAGAAGGAAGGAAAAGGATCCTCCCATTAGTCAGGAGTGTCCCCTTGTACAGCAGCATGCAACCACAATGCAAGGAAAATGAAAAAGAGATGAAAATCTTGGACTGGGCGAAAGATACTGGGGACAAATTCTACTCATTGACAGAGGAATCGGACTTCAGTAGTGCTGACGAGCATAGCCCTAGTGAATTTGGTAGTAGCATATCCTCCAAGAGGGGAAATGCTTCATCAAGTAATGAACCCATAGTATGGCGGAGGCGGCGGCAGCGCAAGTGCACCAAAACAAGGTCTGGATCACAGGAGGGCACCGAATTTTCCACATCAAGCGGGAGGAAGACTTGAAAATGGGATTGTTCCAGCATTAGTTTAACGGATGTAACACGCACAACAGATATATCTGCCATGGCCGGTCAGCAGTTTGTGAACAACCACATGGGAGGAAATAATGCGGGTACGAAGAGCGATACATGCGCAGCAAGTACTGACTCTGAGATGCTACAATCAATATTTAATTCAATTAAAGAATTCCAAACGGAAACCCGGATTGAAAGTCGTTGAGCCAGGGTAGCCACAAAGCAGCTTCAAGGAACTGTTCGTAAGGTTGCAAAATCATGTACCGAGATAGAAGCCAAATTAGGCACAATGGACGAGAGGATAGTAGCAGTTGCAGAGGATGTCGACACGCTGAAACAACAGAATGCTATGCAGGAGGGTCAACTGACTGACATAATGTGGAAGCTGGAAGACTTTGAGAACCGGCAGAGAAGAAATAATCTACGCTTTTTGGGCATAGAGGAAGGGCTGGAAGGGAAGGACATCCGGACTTACATGATTAAGTTACTACAGGGGGCATTTCCCGAACTGAATCATTGGGATTGGGGTAACGAGATTCAGCGTGTCCACAGATTTCCCCCAACCAGGAGGGAGGGGCTACATTCAGCTGTCTCGAAATATCCTAGAGCTGTTCTGGTGTTTTTTGGTAATTATCTGCTGCGCCAGGCTATTTTTGACAAATCGCGCCCTAACGCCCTGCACAAGATGGAAGGGGTAACTTTTTTTACTCAACCAGACTTTTGTCATACAACTGTGGAGCGTAGATGGCGGCTCCGACAGTTGATCAAACCATTTTTTGACAAGGGAGGAGAAGCCTATTTGATCTCCCCCGCTCGTCTGAAAAAGGTTGTGAATGGGAAATGTGAGATGGTTTGTGTCAGAGATTCAAGCAAAGGAATATTTGACGGGGCTATAATGATGACGTGTTTTCAGATGGCAATGATCGCGGTGGTGGGCGGGCACCCTATATCTATGTTAAGCCAACATTCGGGCCAAAGGTGGCTCGATTGCTCTACAAGAAGGGGAGGGGCTGGCTAGGAGGAGGGGACCCTAACCAGCCCTTGTGGGGAGGGAGGGGGTGGATGGGTGTGGTGTGGGGAGGGGGATGGTTAGGAGGGGGAAAGAGGGGGAAAGGGGGGAAAACGGGGAAGGAAGGGATAAAGAGGTTGGAGCAGAATACAAGGATGAGAGAAGGAGAGAGGAAGGGAAGTCTATGTAAGATTGCAAATAGCCAGGATGGAAACCAAACCAAAAGACTGGGAGGTTGGGAAGGAGGGGTAAAAAGAGACAAAAATGAGTAGACTCCGAATACTTTCTATTAATATCTGTGGTCTCAATGACCCCCGAAAAAGAAGGAAAGTCATGGAAGATTTAAAAACCCCCAGGACAGATATTTACTGCTTACAAGAAACTCATGTGGAATATGGAAACTGTGGGATCTTAGGGTCGCTTGGTATGAGAATGATAGTATGTTCAAAACAAGAGGTGAAAACTAAAGGGGTGGCGATATTGGATCGGAGCAATAGAGTGAAATTTGCCAGGCAGAAGGCTGACAGGAATGGGAGATGGGCAATTGTAGAATGTTTCTATGGGGGAGGTAGCTTTACGCTGTGTTCTGTATATGGGGCGGTAACGGATGATCCAGTTGTAATGGATACTATTGCTATAGAACTAACTGGCTGGCCTTCCCCGTATAGTTTATGCGGGGACTTTAACTTTAATGGCTCTTGGGATGGCTTGCAGGATCTCTTAGCGCCCGCAGCAAAGAAATATCAGAGGCAGAAGCCTCGTGTATTCAAGGCAATGGTAGGTCTGCAGAAAGAGTTAGGACTGGTGGATGCTTGGGTTAAGCTATGTAATTCAGATCCTAGGTACACTTATTTCTCTGCCCCTCATGTGAAATTGGCCCAATTAGATTTCAACATCTCCTGAATTGTTAACACAGGCTAGCATTATACCCACGGATTATGTCTGATCATAACCCACTGGTATTGGATTTGGAGTTAAATGGTCTTAAGTACAAAACCAGGAGGTGGACTTTCAAAAGGGGGCTTCTCAATGACTTTGAATACCTTGACTACATGAGGAATTGGATAGTGGAATTTTTAGAGATTAACGTAGGGTCTGCCCCATAGAGATAGTCTGGGATACTCTGAAAGCAGGGGTATGGGGAGCAACTTTGAGCTTTAGCCTGAACAAACAAAAAAGGGCTCAAAGAAAAATATGAGACGCTCAGAGATTTAGAAATGCAGTTGATTGCAGCCATAGAAAGGGGGGAAGATACAAAGAATACCCAGGAGCAGATTGCTATACCAAGGGCAGCAATAAATGAAGTTAATGCAGAGAGTAGTGGGAAAATATCTTGCGCAACGTTCTGAAAGGTATGAGTTTGGAGAAAGAACTGGTCACCTGTTGGCAGTAAGGGCAAGCCATAAAGCAGCAGCGGGGGTCATTAGAGAGATTCAAGACCAACAGGGACAAATAGTGACAGATACGGATGGTATTAGGAAGGTGTTCCAGGGATTTTATACTGACCTCTATAATGATACAGCCGGATTTTCATTGACAGAGATGCAGGAATTTCTCAGCCCCATCAGGTTTAACAAAGTTTCAGAAGAGGATTATTTGCAACTGGAGGGACAGATTGATAGTCTAGAAATAGATAAGGCATTAAGCGAACTGGCCACCGGTAAAGCTTCTGGCCCTGATGCGATTCCGTTAGAGTTCTACAAAACGTTTAAAATATTGTTACGTCCATTGATGCTCGAGCTGTTTATCCAGATACAGAATGGTGGAGAAACCCGCCATCAAGGGGAATGGCCAACATAGTAGTCTTTTTAAAGAAAGGGAAGGCCCCACAGACCCCGGCCTCATATCGGCCTATAACATTAATTAATAGTGATGCTAAAGTTTATTCTAAAATATTCACTTCCCGCTTATCCTTGGTAATTAAGAAATTGGTAATACCTCGACAACATGGATTTGTTCCTGGTAGAGATATGGTAGAACATATTCAAAGAGTTATTAGGCTGTTTGATGCAACAGAAGTGGCAGAGGAGCCCATGGCTGTCGCCCTGTTAGATGCTGAGAAAGCATTTGATCGAGTTCGCTGGAAATATCTTTGGCAGGTCATGGAGAACTATGGCTTTCGGGAAAAGTTTATTGTGGCAATAAAAGCCATGCATAAGTCCCTGGTAGTAAGAATACAATTAATGGGAGGGCAGTCTGGATGCATTCAAGTCGGGCGAGGTACTATGCAGGGATGCCCATGTTCTCCGCTATTGTTCGCTTTATACATAGATCCTCTGTTCAGACAGCTTGAAGGGAACAAGCAGATTATGCCGGTACGCAGAGGTGGGTGGGATACAAAAGTCCTGGCATATGTGGATGATATAGCCATTATAACCTCCAATCCGGACGCAGCACTGAAAGAAATCGAAGAGGTCACGACCAATTTCGGGACATTTTCTGGGTATTTGTTAAATAGAACCAAAACTCAGCTATTGGTTAACCAACATACAAATTCACAGGACATTCGGAGGGCGGAGCATGCAGTGTACCTGGGTATCAACATCTCACCAAGAGTAGGAGAAATCATCAGTCTGAACTTAGATCCAATACTTGCAAAGGCTAAAAACGATATGCATATGACTATAATAGGGAGGTGTAATATGGTCAAAATGATTCTCCTCCCCAAATTATTGTAGTTATTCCGGACCGTACCCTTGAATTTTACAAAATCTCGGTTTGAAGATTGGACTGGTTAATTATGAGATTTATTTGGGCATATGGCAAGTGTAAAAGATCGGCTAAATTTATGTCTCTACCTCGTGAAAAGGGGGGGTGGGCTTTGCCTAATATGAAGTTATATCAAATGGCAGCTGCATTTCAATACATGCTCCCATTATGGGGGGAAAGACCAGGGGAGAACGAGGTGGAAGGTATCCCTAATATCCCTAATATCTACGAACTGCTCATGGGTTCTGCCTCTAAGGGGTGTTTGTTAACCTTCCATGAACCGGGGTATTATAAGAAAGCCCGATACAAGGTACTAGAGGCGGCCTCTAAATGCTGGCGGCCGTGGCGCTCAAAGAACGGGCTCGGAAGACTTAATTACTATACCCTAATTAAGAATAATCCATTGCTCCCGGAAATATTTAAGGATAACTATATGTCAAAATGGGCCTCCAAAGGTATAGTGAGGTTAGGAGACTTTTTTGACGACTTTGGAATAAAGACATTTATGAGTCTTCAAGAACGGTACGGCCTAGAACAAAGGGATTTTTTAAAATTCTTACAGGTACGAGACTTTTTGGGCAAGAAAACGGGCGGGCCACGGGGGTTCAAAAGTAATCAATTGTTAAAAGGTATTTTGGGAGAATCTAATATGACTATCTAAGTAATCTATTCCTCATTGATGGCCGAGCAAGCCAACGATTTGGGGAAGCATAGTGAAAGGTGGAGCAGTAAACTGGTGGATGGAAGTGCTAACTTTCTCAAATTACTTGAGTTAGGTCATACTATGTTACTCGCTTCGTCTTTACAAGCACAACATTATAAGACCATGTTTGACTTGTATTATACACCGGCCCACCTTGCCAAATGGGGGGCATACGAGGATCAATTGTCCAAGGTGTGGGGTCCATGGAACAGATATAATCCATATGTTTGCTAAGTGCAGGGAATTAACAACATTGAAAGATGGTATGCAACTTGTGATAAAATAAATATTGGGGTATGACGTGGTCCTCACCCCGGAGATCATGGTCCTAGGGGTCCCTGAACAAACAAGGGGACGACAGAGGGTGTTTATTTTCCTTGTCATGGCGGTTTATCGATTATGTATCTCCTCTGCATGGTTGAACACCCAACCACCATCATGGCAGCAGTGGTTGGGCCGGTTATTATCAGTGTCTCATCTGGCCCTATATGAACGGAAGGGGAGATTGGCTAGGAGGAAAGGGAATACTATTTGGGGACAATTTCGGAACTGGCTTATGGCTAATGACTGATGTCCTAACTCAATGTTTTTTTTCAGGATGAAAAACGGGGGAAATGTCCCTCTCCAGTCGAATGAGAAGGTGTAATCATATGTTTTACTTTTTTTATGGTGTTTTCTCTTTTCCCACAAATTGTTTGTTCATTGGCAATGATGTATGAATGTAATCATTTATCTTCCTTTTCCCCAAAAAATAAAATAAATAAAAAAAAAACTTTTTTTTTATGTCACTCTGATTCACATATTTGTCACTGTTACCAAAACAAAAGCACATTTTCAACACAAAACAGCAACACATATTGCTTCTGCAATGGATCTATACCTAACCCAAAGCATTCATACAATACATCAACACATTTAATGCAGTGGCTGTATAAGTGACTACATGCATATATCAGAGAGTGTAGGAGTAGTTGTGTGACTGCGTGAGTGGGTTTCTGAGTCGCTCTGTGGCTCTGCGAGTGGGTATGTGAGTGTGTGAGTGGGTATTTGAATAGGTGTGTAAGTTATTGTGAGTGGGTGTGAGAGAACTGTGTGACTTAGTATGTAAGTGGGTGTGTGACTGGCTGTATGGGTGTGTGAGTGGGTGTGTGAGTGGTGTAATAGCTACGTGAGTAGGTGTGTGAGTGGTTTTCAGGGTCTGTCAGTGGGGGTGAGTGGCTGTATGGGTGTGTGAGTGTATGCATGGGTCTGTGAGTATCTTTGTGGGTCTGTGAGTGTCTGTGTAGGTCTGTGAGTGGATGTGTGGGTATCTGTATGGGTCTGCCAGTGGGTGTGTAAGTGTCTCTATTCGTCTGTGACTGGATGTGTGAGTGACTATGTGGGTCTGTGAGTGGGTGTATGAGTGGTTGTGTGGGTCTGTGAGTGGGTGTGTGAGTGTCTATGTGGGTCTGTGAGTGGGTGTGTGAGTGTCTGTGTGGGTCTGTGAGTGGGTGTGTGAGGGTCTGTGAGTGGATGTGTGAGTGTCTTTGTGGGTCTGTGAGTGGGTGTGTGAGTGTCTGTGTAGCTCTGTGAATGAGTATGTGAGTGTCGGTGTGGGTCTATGACTGGGAGTGTGAGCATCTAAGTGGGTCTATCAGTGGGTCAGTGAGTGTCTGTGTGAATTTGTGAGTGAGTGTCTGTCAGTGGGTATGTGAGTGCGCGAGTAAGTCTATGTGTGGGTGTGTGAGTGTCTATGAGTGGGTATGTGAATGTCTGTGTCAGTCTGTGGGTTGTTCAGTGAGTGTCTGTGGGGGTCTGTGAGTGGGTCTGTGAGTGGGAATGTGATCTGCACACATGGAAAAAAATTGTTGTGTGGCAATTTCTTGCCCTTCATCGGTCCCTCACAGACCCCTATATTGCACCCAGATGGTCAGGACACCTCTAACCTGACCCCTTCCATCACATTTCATTTGAATTTCTACACCCCAGAACCGTGCTCAGATAACTTAAATGGCAGCTGCAACTTTCCAGTGAAGTTTCAGCCAGCCAATCACAGCACTGCTGGTAACGTGTGGCTCTGGGAATCCACTGTGGTGGATCCGTGATGGATTTGCGTCCCTATATACACACATTTCTTTTCCCTCTAATAACTGCAAAACTACTGAAGGGATTTACACCAAATAACAAAAAGAGATCTTTCTAGATCAAGGTCTGAATTTCTGCTAAATTTGGTGTAATTCTGTCCAGTGGTTTGGGCTCTAGTCGTGTTCAAAATCCTTATTGGAAACTGTATGGGGGAAACACGTTTTGGACCCCCTCCCCTTTTTCTTGGTGCCCACTTGACTGATAACTTTGAAACTTTCAAGACAGCAATTGAAGTAAGTAGCATACTAGTTTATATTTTGTTAAGATTTGTTAATCTTTGTCTATGGGTAATATATATATATATATATAATATATATATCATATATATATATTAAATATATATACATAGATAGATAGATAGATAGATAGATAGATAGATAGATAGATAGATAGATAGATAGATAGATAGATAGATAGCCTAATGGCTATCGCCACTAGGTAGTTAGAGTTAGGACTTTTTTTTCCATAGACAGAGCATTTATTGCTTTGCCAATATCTTAGGCACCACTTTATGAATCTTCATGAAATTTCCAAAATGTATACTTTGGTCAATTCAGCTACTGTCTTGCAATTTTTGGGGTGATCCGTCAAGCAGGGGCTGAGAAAATTTTTTTAACACGATTACAGTCCGACAGAATTGCACAAAATTTGGCAGAAAGCTAGCCGTTGGTCCAGAAAGTGTGCTTTTGTGATTTGGTGTAAATCCGTTCAGTGGTTTTGGAGATATTTAAGGCCAAAAAATATAGATACATAGGGAAGCGGATCCTCTGCGGATCCACCGTTTGTTGATCTGCAGATCCACGAGCCATAGGAAACTTCTCATTGGCTGGCTGCAACCTGACAGGGAAGTTGTGGTCACTGTTTTGTTTTATCAGGGAATGGTCCCCAGGGTTGAAATGTGAGCTGCAATTCATATGAAGGGGCCAGGGTAGCAGTTTTCTGAGCCCAGGGGGATCATGAGGAATAAATCATTTGTAAAAAATTTTGATTTTTTTTTTTTTTGTGGTTTCGGAGATCTGCTGATCCACTTGTGGATTCCACTTAGGGAGCCACGCTGAGCCCTGCAGATGGATCCGCGGATCTCAGAAACTGTAAAAAAATATATTTATACATTTTCTACTAATCATATATCAAATCAAATCAAATCATAAACATTTATAAAGCGCACTACTCACCCGTGCTGGTCTCAAGGCGCTAGGGAGAGGGGGTTACTGCAGCTCGAAGAGCCAGGTCTTGAGTCGTCCCTGGAATTCGGAGTGGTCCTGGGTGGTTCTGAGGTTGGTGGGGAGGGAGTTCCATGTCTTGGCCGCCAGGTAGGAGAAGGACCTCCCACCCGCCGTAGTGCGTCGGATGCGGGGGACGGCGGCGAGAGCGAGGTTGGCGGAGCGAAGGTGACGGGCGGGTGTGTAGAAACTGAGGCGGCGGTTGAGGTATTCGGGTCCCTTGTTGTGGAGGGCTTTGTGTGCGTGGGTGAGGAGATGGAAGGTGATCCTTTTGTTGATGGGAAGCCAGTGCAGGTGTCTCAGGTGGGCGGAGATGTGGCTGTTGCGGGGTATGTCGAGGATGAGGCAGGCGGAGGCGTTTTGAATTCGCTGCAGACGTTTCTGGAGTTTAGCGGTGGTTCCTGCGTATAAGGTGTTACCGTAGTCTAGTCGGCACCTGACGAGGGCGTGGGTCACGGTCTTTCTGGTGTTGGCGGGGATCCAACGGAAGATCCTTTGGAGCATGCGGAGGGTGAGGCAGCAGGAGGATGATACGGCGTTGACTTGTTTGGTCATGGTGAGAAGTGGGTCCAGGATGAATCCGAGGTTGCGTGCGTGGTCTGAGGGGGTCGGTGCGGTGCCAAGGGCCGTGGGCCACCAGGAGTCGTCCCAGGCGGTCGGAGTGTTTCCGAGGATGAGGACTTCTGTTTTGTCTGAGTTCAGTTTCAGATGGCTGAGTTTCATCCAGTCTGCGACGTCTTTCATTCCATCTTGCAGGTTGGTCTTGGCGCTGGTGGGGTCCTTGGTGAGGGAAAGTATCAGCTGAGTGTCGTCGGCGTAGGAGGTGATGATGATGCTGTGTTTGCGTACGATGTCAGCGAGTGGGCTCATGTAGACATTGAAGAGAGTCGGGCTGAGCGAGGAGCCTTGTGGGACGCCGCAAATGATCTTGGTGGGGTCGGAGCGGAAAGGTGGGAGGTAGACTCTTTGTGACCGGTTGGAGAGGAAGGAGATGATCCAGTCCAGGGCCTGTCCTTGGATCCCGATGGAGCGGAGGCGGGTTATTAGGGTGCGGTGGCAGACGGTGTCGAAGGCAGCCGAGAGGTCGAGGAGGATGAGGGCGACTGTTTCTCCATTGTCCATCAGGGTTCTGATGTCGTCTGTGATTGAGATGAGGGCGGTTTCTGTGCTGTGATTGGCTCGGAATCCGGACTGAGAGGGGTCCAGTAGGTTGTTGTCTTCAAGGAAGTTGGTGAGTTGCTTGTTGATAGTCTTCTCTATGACTATGGCTGGGAAGGGGAGGAGCGAGATGGGGCGGAAGTTCTTCAGGTCGCTTGGGTCAGCCGTAGGTTTCTTCAGTAGGGCGTTGACTTCAGCGTGTTTCCAGCTCTCAGGGAAGTAGCAGAAGAAAATGAGCTGTTGATGATGGTCTGGAGGTGCGGGCGATGATGTCGTCGGCTTTGTTGAAGATGAAGTGTGGGCAGGGGTCCGAGGGGGCACCGGAGTGGATGGAGTTCATGGTTGCTTTGGTCTCTTCCGTGTTGATGTGAGTCCAGGCGTTGAGGGTGATGGCTGGGGTTGTAGGTTCTGTGGTGGTTGGCTGGGTCTGATGTCCGAAGCTGTCGTGTAGGTCGGTGATCTTACGATGGAAGAAGGTGGCGAGGGAGTTGCAGAGGTCTTGTGAGGGCGTGATGGCGTTGGCGTTGGCATGAGGGTTGGAGAGCTCTTTGACGATGTTGAAGAGTTCTCTGCTGTTGTGGCTGTTTTTGTCCAGTCTGTCTGTGAAGGAATTTCTTTTGGCGGCGCGGATCAGTTGGTGGTGTTCGCGGGTAGCGTTCTTGAGGGCAGTCATGTTCTCTGCGGTGTGGTCCTTGGGCCAGGCTTTCTCGAGGGTGCAGCAGGTTTTCTTTGATTCCTTGAGGGTGTCCGTGAACCAGAGAGGTTTTCTGGTGTTGGTCTGTCTTGGGAGGCGTCTGAGGGGAGCGAGGTTGTCTGCGCAGTTGGTGATCCAATTTGTGAGGCTGAGGGCTGCGTCGTTGGGGTCGGAGGAGAAGGTGGGTTGGTTGTCGCTGAGAGTGGAGAGAAGCTGTTCCTCAGGGATTTTGTTCCACTGTCGGCGTGGGATGGGTTGTGTGCGGAGGTGGCGAGTCTCGCGTCGGAAGGTGAAGTGGACACATCTGTGGTCGGTCCAGTGTATAGCGGAGGAGTGGCTGAAGGATACGTGGTTGCTGGAGGAGAAGACGGGGTCGAGCGTGTGTCCGGCGATGTGGGTGGGGGTGTTCACTAGTTGCTTGAGACCGAGGTTGGCGAGGTTGTCGAGCAGGGCGGTGGTGTTGGGGTCGTTGTTCTGTTCCAGGTGGAAGTTGAGGTCACCGAGGAGGATGTAGTCCGGTGAGGCACGGGTGTGCGGGAAATGAAGTCAGTGATAGAGTCGCTGAAGAGGGCGCATGGTCCAGGGGGTCGGTAGATGAGAGTTCCTCTGAGGGTGGTCCTGGGGTCTGTGTGGATCTGGAAGTGCAGGCGTTCGGCGGCGAGGGGGGTGTCTTCGGTGGAGGTGGTGATGTTGATGGAGTCCTTGAAGACGATGGCGATTCCTCCACCTACTTGGTTGGTGCGGTCTCTCCTGGATATCTTGTAGCTGTCGGGGATGGCTATGGCGATGTCGGGGGCCGAGGAGGCGTTCATCCAGGTCTCAGTGATGAAGGCGACGTCCGGTGCGGTGGAGTCCAGGAGGTCCCATAGTTCGGCGGCGTGCTTGTGGACGGAGCGTGCGTTGATCAGGATGCATTTGATGTGGTTGTTTGCGCTTGGGCTGTCGGGCGTGGTAGTTTCGCGGTGGAAGGTGAGTTTGCAGGTGCGACATACGAAGGGTCCTTGGGTGTGTTTCAGGATGGTTTGGAAGCAGTTGCTGGAGCGCCCCGGGTTGAGGGCGTGGAGGGTGTTGGAGTCGTAGAGGTGCTGCAGGGTTTGGGAGTGCTGGGGGCCAGGGGTCGTGGCGCTGGGCGCGGTCCAGGCGCGGACTGGCGCAGACGGGCTTGCCTTTGGCGCGCCAGCGGCGCTGCCACGCAGCGGCCGCCATAAGAGGGAGGAGGGGGGGAGGAGGGGTCAGCTGGGGGCAGGGGTGGGAGGGGGGGCGCCAAATGGGAGCAGGGGGGGCGGGGCGAGCAGGAGGTGGCGGCGGGAAAGGGAGGGTGGGGGGGGTCAGGTAGAGGGGTGGAGAGAGAAGATAGGGGAAGGGGGGTTAAAGGTGGCGGGGAGTAGGAAGAAAGATAGGTAGATAGGGGAGGGGGGTTACAGAGGTGGAGGGCAATGAGGTAGGTCAGAGAGAAGAGTCAGGAGTGGAAGAACCAAAGAGAGAAGAGCCAAGAAGAAGGTAAAGAAGAAGAGGAGCCAGGAGCAGCAGAGCAGAAGAGAGAAGAGCCAAGAAGAAGGTAAAGAAGAAGAGGAGCCAGGAGCAGAAGAGCAGAAGAGAGAAGAGCCAGGAAGGAGGTAAAGAAGAAGAGGAGTCAGGAGTCGGGAGCAGAAGAGCAGCAGAGAGAAGAGCCAAGAAGAAGGTAAAGAAGAAGAGGAGCCAGGAGCAGCAGAGCAGAAGAGAGAAGAGCCAAGAAGAAGGTAAAGAAGAAGAGGAGCCAGGAGCAGAAGAGCAGAAGAGAGAAGAGCCAGGAAGGAGGTAAAGAAGAAGAGGAGTCAGGAGTCGGGAGCAGAAGAGCAGCAGAGAGAAGAGCCAAGAAGAAAGGTAAAGAAGAAGAGGAGCGGAGAGTCAAGGAAGAGGAGTCAGGCAGAAGAGGAGAGACCTGAGAAGCAGAGGATACGAAGAACACAGATGAAGAACACAGATGAAGAAAGAAGAAAGCACACGCAGGTCGCGGTGCAGAAGAGAAGGAGGAAACACAGATGAAATACACAGAAGAAGAGCACAGAAGAAGAACACAGATGAAGACAGAAGAGAGAACACGCAGAACGGGGTGCAAGGAAGAAAGAAGAGCACAGAAGAAGAACACAGATGAAGACAGAAGAGAGAACACGCAGGACGGGGTGCAGGGAAGAAAGAAGAACACAGATGAAGAATACAGATGGAGAGCACAGAGGAAGATCAAAGATGAAGAAAGAAGCAGGAGAAGCAGGAGAAGAGGTGAGTAGCGCGGGGCAGAGCGAGGGGCTGGGCGGGGCGAAGACTTACTGTAGTTTCGCAGGACTTGCTTGGAGGTTTCAGAAGCCTGGGCTGGTGGAGCTGCAGCGGCAGGGGGAGCGACCTACCCTTGGGTCAAGGGTAAATATATATATATTTACTGCAATCATATGAAGCCCTTGGAGTCAAGGAACTTCTACCCTGACCCTTTTAAGTTTATTTCACCCCCCCCTCGATTTTCCATCCAGGGAGCAGCGCTCCTGCCATTTTGTTTTCTTGGGAATGGTCCTCACTACTGAAATGTGGGGGGAATGGAGCTAAAATGGTCAGCGTACAGGTTCCCTGACCCAGGGAGGATGATATGAATGCAGTAAAGTTGTAAATAGTTAGCAGTAAATGCATACATACTATTTCTTTAAATGTTTCGGAGATTCATGTAGCCACCTGTGGGGCTCAGTGCTGCCCCCGTAAATCTGCAGATGGAGCTCCAAAAACATCAAGAAAAAATATAAATACAAGCACACACACTCAGGCATCCATTGAGACACTCACACACTGAGCCATAAATACTGTCACACACATTGTAACAGCCAGACACAGACTCTCACATCCAGCCTCAGAGCCGGACATGCACTGTCACACCCAATTTCACTCCCAGTGGCATCCTTTCATTCCCAGTCTGACATTCAAATACACCTTCTCACACCCACTTGCACACTAAGACATATCCTCTCACACCCATTCTCACATCCATAGAGAAACTCTCACACCCACTTTCACACCAACAGAGACAGTCTCACACCTGCTATCACAGCAAGATACACCCTCTTGAAACCACTCTCAAACCCAGATAGACACTGTCGCACACCCCAGAGTCCTTCCCCACCCTCCCCCTTCTGCCCCCGACATACACACACCTACATGCACAAACATACACACGCATACACACATCCATACCCGCATTCACTCACGCATGCATACATTCATACACACACACATCAACATACACTGACATACATCCTAGCACACATGCATTCACACCACACAACACACACTTACATCCCTTCATGCACAGATGCATACCAAACGCCCCACACCGGCATACACGCACACAAAAAAGTACACACCCACCCCACACACACAACGCCCCCCACCCCTCTCCCCTGTCAGAGCACCCAACTTACCTGCTTGCAGGGGGTCCTCTGTCAGAAGATGGGATGCGGAGCTGCTGCCAGCAGCAGTGTCCACCAGCAGAACACCGCCAGGCCACATCATGTGTCATGATATGGTCGTCGGCAGTCTGCTGGCGTGGTGCTGCTGCTTGCAGAAGTGCCACCTTACCGCCGTCTGCCACCATGACCCTAGTCGGAATTCCGCCAGCCTCCTGGTGGAATTCCGGCTACCGTCATAATATGGCAGATGGTAAGTAGCCACAGCAACAGTCTTTTGGAGGCCATCGCCATGGTGGTAGGCGGCATTTACCATCTAGGTCATAATGAGGGCCTAAGTATTTAAACATGAATTAATATGTATGGTAATAGGATTGGCTCTGGAAAGAGCCTTTGTGTTTATGATGTGTGGGTGATTACTACACATGAAATTGGATGCAGTCTCTCAGGTTTTGCTAGAACACTCTGTTGCCATTGTCTGTTAGGTGAACTCCATCATTTCTGTATATACGTTCTATATCAAACCGCAAATTATTGTGATATATAGAGCCTATGTTACGGCGTCTGAGGAATGCAGAAACAGTTTTATTAACATGTTTACTAGATTTGTCTATTTGTAGACAGAATTCACTTGACCCCTTCTATTTCTGCCTTTGGCAAATGCTAGAAAAAACCAAGGAGGGTGTGGGAAAAGTGCTATTAATTTTCTAAAGGTATCCTTCATTAGGATTTTCAGTCCTACCCCCTTTAACTGTGCCTTGATCATTGTCATCACAATGTACAATCAAAAGGTCTGGATTTTGGTAATCCAAAGGGAGCAATTGATGACACTTTAACCTTCTCTGGCCAATCCAAGTAAGAACCCATTTGGTAAACCCATCTCCCTGTCAATGGCACTGTTTATTGCACTATCTCTAGGCCTTAGCACATAGCTGTGGCCCACAATCCATACTCTGAGCATTTTGGAGGGAAGCTGAAGTACCACAGACAACAAGGCTACAGCTGAATGAGGCAGTGTTGAAATAAAATGCAGGACTGTAATTGAAAATGGAGGGTACAAGGAAAAACTTGTTTTATTGACTGTTATCTCCATGTTGGTACATAAAGGTAGCTAGTGATATTGTGAGAAAAGAAAATAGATGTGGGATTGGCTTTTGAGAAAGCAGGAAACGTTTTGTTGTTTGTGATATGTGTATTATGTGAAAAGGTCAACCACACCTGCTATTTTTCATTTAAAGGTAAGGATGCTGCTTGTCGAAACTGTTATGAACTTGTGAGCTGGTGCTGCAAGAGAATGTTAGAAACTACGTTACCATAATAGAACAGCTAGAGGAGAATGGGGGGAAGGCTATAAAAAAGGCTAGACTGTTACTTGGTAGTTATAGTTCCACTGGCAAAAAAGTATTTAAAAGTATGTTTGGGTGACATTACATTAGTTTATTCAAACGGGACTATGGGGGTGATTCTAAGTCTGGCGGGCGGCGGAGGCCGCCCGCCAGACTTCCCCCACCAAAATACCGCTCCGCGGTCGAAAGACCGCTGAGGGTATTTTGGGATTTGCCCTGGGCTGGCGGGCGACCGCCAAAAGGCCGCCCGCCAGCCCAGGGCAAATCAACCTTCCCACGATGACGCCGGCTCAGAATTGAGCCGGCGTAGTGGGAAGGTGCGACGGGTGCAGTGGCACCCGTCGCGTATTTCAGTGTCTGCAAAGCAGACACTGAAATACAAAGTGGGGCCCTCTTACGGGGGCCCCTGCAGTGCCCATGCCATTGGCATGGGTACTGCAGGGGCTCCCAGGGGCCCCGCGGCACCCCCTACCGCCATCCTGTTCCTGGCGGGAGACCAGCCAGGAACAGGATGGCGGTAGGGGGTGTCAGAATTCCCATGGCGGCGGAGTGCGCACCACCGCCATGGAGGATTCACAGGGGCAGCGGAAAACCGGCGGGAGACCGCCGGTTTTCCTTGTCTGACCGCGGCCGAACCGCCGCGGTCAGAATGCCCTGCGGGGCACCGCCGGTCTGTCGGCGGTGCTCCCGCCGACCCTGGCCCCCTATATATATAATTATTTTGGAATGTATACTAAAAATAAATGTTATCTTCCGATGTGGATCTGTGGTTCCAACTGCAGAGCTACACGGGGGCCGCGCTGAGTGCCGTGGCAGATGCACGGATCCTAAAAACCTTAAACAAGAAAAACAATACAATAAATATATCTATGTTTAAATTATTAATACTATCTTACTGTTTTATCTATCTTCTTTTCTTTTTCTAATTCTTACTGCTACCCTCACTACTACTTTCTTACTTTTTCTCTATACTACTTACGCACTCAGTCAATCACTCATATACTACTGATGCCCTCAGTCACCCATACACTAGTCATACACTCACTCACACACCCATACACACAGTCATGTACTCAATCACTCATGCACCACTCATGCACTCAGTCACTCACTTATACATTAACTCATTGTTACAACCCACTCACCTGAATTTCTCAGGATGTTCCGATAGGGTGAGTATGGCCTCAACTCCCCCTAGGGCCTGGCTGTGATTGCAGTTATTCTTATAAGCATCTGACTCCCTTGGTTAGCAGGACTCTAGCATGAAAAGAGGTCTGTAAAAATGGGCACAATTAGTTTACTAGCTTGTAGGCTCTTCTGAACACAGCTTTGATTTTATGCCACAAAACATAACATGTTTAAGGAAATACAGGTTAGAGTACCTAAAATCTCAACAGGGGCTTTCATCGCATATAATGACTTTTGTCTCATACAACACACAGAGGGAACAAAGTTCTTAAAGACAATATACTTTAGTCTTTCACCAAAAGTTGGCTCCTGTTTCTTCACAGCAGCCAAAAAAGTCTTGTTTAGCAATAACAATCAATAATGTTTTGAAACATATAAAATCAGGAATTTTTCAAGAGTCAATTGTTTGCAAACAACAAAAAACAGGAAATTGAAGCACTCCGGATTGCTAGCATTACTCTGTCTTTCTTGTAAGAACTTCATAAAAAGGTTATTGTCATTTATGCAGTTGATAATTTTTCCTAAAAAGGACCAAATAAGACATACTGTGTACATTCTATGTAGTTGTTCATCAAACTTCGCACAATGTGAGTCAATTTTTTTGTTGCAACTGAGTTGTTGCCACTTTTCCTTTTTCCTGCAGATCATGAGGCATAGAGCCAAGGCTACATGGAGGATGGTTCCCCAGGAAACCAATGCTGAAGAGGGACACCCGTCAAAGAAGGAAAAGTCCATTGCCAGGCTGCAGGAGGCTGGAGATTCAGGTAAGGAATAGAGACAAGGTCAAGCATGGGCACAATGAAACGCTTGGTTTAAATAGTCTTTTTGAGGGCGTGAGTCACTGTTTGTTGTTTTCCTTGTGAGTGGCTTAATTGCTCATCCACATAGGAATGAGTCATCCTGGTTTTGCAATAGGTACATAACCGGTAGTGATCATTAATCAAGGAGGAACAATCATATTTTTGCAATATGTACATAACAAGTGGTGGTGATCAATCAAGGATGAGTCATGTTTTCTTCTGCTTTGCTGCTGTGTACCTAGGGATAAGTCATCATGCTATAGGCTCTTAGCACTTGGTGATTACTTAGAAAACAAAACAATGTTCTTTCACATACTTTCTTTCAATCAACTGTGCTTTAGCATCTCAAACAAAGAGAACCATAAATATATACACTCAAGTACAAAAGGGCACGATGAAGAAACTCAATGTCATGACTCCATCAATGCATACATACCTTAATTAATGAACATTACAAGCACATCCCATTGTACTGTAGTGTACATGAGTGTACTATAGCACAAGGGAGTAGGGTCACAACACTCATCACTCACTTACTCATACATGCACTCATACACTCAATCAATCACCCATATACCTTTCCTGCAGTCACCACTACACACACTCATGCACTTAGTAAATCAATCATACACCATTCATACACTCACTCATGCATACATATTCACATACACTCACTCACTTACTCATAAATGCACTTATACACTCAGTCACCCATGTATTCACATGTACACTCACTCACTAATCTATAGACACACTCATACACTCATTCAGTCACCCATGCAGCACTTACACATTCACTCACTCACCCATTCACACTCATGCACTCATTTAGTCACATATACACTACTCATACACTCGCTCACATATAGATGCACTCATTTACTCAATCATCCATACACCATTCATCCACTAAGTCACTCATCCACACACCCATACATGCACTCATACACTCGGTCAATCTCCCTTACACCACTCATGGGCTCACTCAGTCACCTACACACCACTCATGCACTTACTCACTTGTGAATAGTTGTACTTATACACTTAGGCAATCACCCATACATGGAGTTGGTGTTGCGGGGGGTTGGGCATCAGTGGTCATCAGTGGCTATCAGTGATGTCATCAGTGATGTCACTGAGCATGTCATGAGTGAAGTAGCATGTGAGGTCATAAGCAGTGCATTACAGGGGCACATGTTAGCAGAGGTAAATATAACTGCTGAATTTCTATGGTTTTGTACATGTGAAATGTGAACCTTACTGTAAAATCCCTGTAACTATAAATTTTTTCCAGTGAAAAAAATATATATCTAAAAATATTGCAGTACAAAGGAATAACACTGCACTCCCAGGAAAAGTAGAGTTTGTCCTTTAAAGGACAAACTCTACATTTCCTGGGAGTGCGGTGTTATTCCTTTTTACTGCAATATTTGCTGGGTTGTTGGTCTACCCAAGAAACACTAGCACCAGCAGAGAGAGCGCACTGCCCGTAGACCATATTGCATTTGGATAGATCCAAATATATACATATATACATATATTAAATATGTATTTTTTTGTTTTAATATATGTATATATCTTTAAAAAATCATATACATTAACTCTCAGACCCACACACCTACTCACCCACCCACCACACACTCTCACATAACCACACAACCACTCACATACCACCTCACTGGTTTCAGGGACTTTATAGTTCGAAAATAGCATTAAAAAACCATAGAAATTCACTGAAATAAACAAAGGTTACAGGAACATTATAGTTCCGAATTAGAATTTAGAAACCTTGGAAATCCACAAAATAGACTTTAGAAATTCACTAAATAAAAGGTTACAGGGACATTATAATTAGGTTCAGAATGTACTTGCACAAAACAACAAAAATGCAGCTGTTATAGTTACATTTACAGTTATTTCAAGTAACTATAACTTGTGTCCCTACAAAACATATTACATCACTCATGACATCTTCTATGACATAATTGATAATATCACTGTAACATTTCCAGTGAAATTATTAATGAGACGACTGTTCAATGCGGGGGCGTGAGTTATAGTTACCATAGGAGACGTGTTATAGTTACGTGAAATAACTAAATGTAACTATAACTGCTGAATTTCTGTTGTTGCATGTGTGTGGATTCTGAACATAACTTAAATGTCCCTGTAGCTTTTTATTCTTTTAGTGGATTTCTAAGGTCTTTTAAAACAAAATTTCTAACTATAGCATCTCTGTAACTTTTTTGATATATATATATATATATATATATATATATATATATATATATATACATTTATTCACTTAAAAAACAAAGGTTACAGGGACGTTATAGTTATATTCTGAATTTAGACACACAAACCCATTGAAATTCAGCAGTTAGAGTTATCTCAAGTAACTATAACTCATGCTCTAAGGTAACTATAACTCGCGCCCCTGCCATGCACATTTTTCTCCCAAATAATACTACTGCAAATATTATGTTGGTGATCTAATTGTTGCCATGGAATGTGGTAGTGGCGGCCGAGTGTTCAGAGAGGGGTGGGGGAGTTCCCCTTAGGGACTAGGTGGTCTCACACACATTATAGTGTCATGCTTCATCATTTGTCCACCTACACCCACCCAGGTAATATGATACCTCCTGGGCGGACTCGTGTACAAGGGAGCTTGTTTGGGGTGATACACTCCCAGAACTCTCTTTGTGTGTAATAGTAGCTTTTAATGTTATTCTCTAACTAAAATGTCTCTGTAGTGTGTGCTTGAGTCTCTGAGTTTGTGAGTGGGTGTATGCACCTCTGAGTGGGTTTGTTAGTGTGTGCATGAGTCTATGAGAGTCTGCATGAATCTCTGAGTGGGTCTGTGAGTGTCTGCATGAGTACCTCAGTGAGAGTGTTAGTTTGTGCATGAGTCTCTTGGTGGGTCTATGAGTGTGTGCATAAGTACCTTGGTAGGTCTGTGAGTGAATCCATGAGTCTCTGAGTGAGTTTATGACTCAGTGCATGAGTGTTTGAGTCTAGGAGTGTGTGCATGAGTCTCTGAGTGGGTCTGTGAGTGTTGACATAAGTACCTCAATGGATCTGTGAGTGTGTGCATTAGTCTCTGACTCTATCAGTGGGTGCATGAGTCTCTGAGTGCATGTATGAGTGGGTGCATGAGTCTCTAAGTCTATGAGTGCCTGCATGAGTTTCTGGATGGATCTGTGAATATGTGTGTGAGTGCATGAGTATGTGCATGAGTACCTTAGTGGAAGGGTGAGTGTGTGCAATACTAGTTTCTCAGTGGGTCTGTGTGGGAAAACGGGGCTGCTTGCAGAAGCCTCCTGATTTTCCCCCATTTTGCACTTATGCTGGTGTTTTCTTGACTATGATGGTGCCCTGGGTACAGCTAAACAGTCCTAGGGCCTGTGCTTTGATTAAAGCAAATTAGGCAAATTAGAACTGGCTATGCCAACCTACCTTTACATCCCTAGTATTTGGTAGGCCATGTAGGTTGAGGGACACCAGCATAGCTAGTACCTCCATAGGTGTACTGCTGAGGTGCCCGGTGTCATTTTAAAGGCAGGCCTGCCTTGCTTGCTGCTTTTAAATTAAGTTCTTCAAATTCGACTTCGAATTAAAAGTACTTCTGAAGTCTTAAACTACCTTATTCTTACATATGTCACCCCTAAGGTGTGCCCTAGGTTTCCCCAGGATTGGGTGCTGTGTAACTATAAGCAGGGACTTTATAAAATATGTTTTATAAGTTCTGGTAAGAGGAAATGGCAACATTTGTTTCCCCCATTGTAGTGAATGGGCTCCATAGGCTAACACGTGGAGACTTTATATTAAATTAATAAAGTGTCAAAAGGAACAAGATATTTCCAGTTTGGTAAAAAATGTATTGTTATAATAAACCCAACAACTTGCCATTGTTGCATTTAATGTAACTTGTACCTAGAAAGAGTTTTAAAACTCTTCCTAAAAGCTACCTGTTTCAGCTCTGTAGTGTCCAAGGACATTTGGGGCAGCGCTGGACCTCTCCCATTTCCTGCAAACCCAGACAACCAGGTGCCCTTCTGATTAGATTAGGAGAGGGCTGGAGAGAGGTGTGTTAAGGGAACTTAGTCACACCAATGGGTGGGGTCAGTCAGACCTATCTTCCAAGATTGAATTTCTGCCATTTTGAATTTTTGAGGAATGTTGCTCCCTGGGATTGATTTTTGCCACACTTCCCAGGAAGTAGTCATCCATGTGGCCTGCATGTGATTGGTCAAGAGGCTGCCCCTGCTTTCCACCCCAGGAGCAAAGAAAAATCTGGCAGAGCTGCGCACACACCTCAGATCCAGGAGCAAGACAAGAAGAAGAAGGACTGCCCTGCTGGACCCCTGACCTGCACATGGACACTGCACTCTGAAGGACTGCACCAACCTGCATGCTTGTGCTTCACCATATAAAAAAAGGAATTTGCCTGGCTTCAACTGGTTCAAGAAGGGACTCCCTGTTTGCTACAGGTAGGAAATAGCTAACCAGAGTCCCCTACATTAAATCCTGAAGAAATTGACCAGCTGACCACTGTCCAGTTTGAGCTTTCGAACCTTAGGGTGAGTTGGGGTTTCCTGACAGACCATCAAAGACCTTCTGGAAGAAGTCAGAAGTTTGGAGAAGATTGGAGAACTTTCGGAAAAAAGATCCATAAAGTTACCGACCAGACATCATGAGTCAAGTCGGCTTACGTCGACCACAACCTGGCCTGACTTGCATGTTCGTCTCCTTCCTGGATTTCACCGGGGCTCCTGGAAACGTAATCCAGCGACGACGACTCGAAATCGGCTTCCTGTGAAGAGTCGTCCGAGGTCAGAGAGTAAAAGTTCCAAAAAGTGACAAAGCCCGAACTTTAAAAGTTGACCGAGGCTTCCCGCGCAGCGTATCCGAGAAAGGCTACAGTGGCATTGGATCCAATTTCAAGTTCAGCTTGGATGAAGATTTCCATCCTGAAAAATTGACTACATCCGAAGGTAGAATTCTTCACCAAGGACGCCTGCATCGGAGGTCGTATCCCATCTGCGTCTTCATTCCGGTGAAGAAAATCTTCAAAAAAAAGACTAAGGCCCTCATTATGACCCTGGCAGTCGGTGATAAAGTGGCGGTAATACCGCCAAATTATGACCATGCCAGAAAGATCTCCAAAAGACAGCCAATGTACCACCCCGAACACCAGGGCAAAAACAACAGGCACCACGGCGGTAGCAGCCCACAGCCAGGCAGAAGTCAAAGTTCCGCCCACCATATTATGACAACACAATCCACCACCTTTTCCTGGGTGGTACCAACACCATCAAAAGCCTGGCAGAAACACTGCACATAAGTGAAAGGACTCACCACTGGAGACACAGGGAAGAACCATGCCACCATGGAACCAGCACTGCAAGTTTTCCCGATGATATTCTATGTCATGCTCCACCAACGAACACCAAAGCCAGCAAAGGCGATGACAGTGAGTACAGCCGCCTAGCACACTAGGGAGGGGGGAGGAAAACAAGAGTGGCACACACACGCACCATACACACTCCAGACACACACACCATAAACACAACCAGCTACCCAAGAAAACAATTTAATCCCCATAAATCGGCTGAATAATGCAAGGACAACAGGAATTGACTAAAGTGATTGTAATAAGATCAACACAATATTAATAATAATTTTGCCAATGCAACAGATATGTACAAATGTATAAAAAAGGGACACTGCCCAGTCCTCAGTTTGCTTGGGCCACATGGCCACAGGGCACAGTCCAAGGCCCCACTCGTTACCTGCATCAATACAGAGAGAACACTGCAGGGGCATCAGTTGGCAAATAGGCAGGCACCTCAGCCAGATGCGGAAAAAAGACCACTGGTTCTGGAGGGGGCAACGTGCCCTGTGCTTGGTCCTGTGGAGTTCAAGGCCACAGTCTCTCAAGTGGGTGTTTCCTCACTGGTCCTGGAGGGGGCAATATGTCCTGTGCTTGGTCCTGGGGAGTGCAAGGCCACAGTCTCTCGGTGGGTGTCTTCCCCACTGGTTCTGGAGGGGGCAACATGCTCAGTGCTTGGTCCTGGGGAGTGCAAGGCCACAGTCTCTCGGGTGGGTGTCTTCCCCACTGGCTCTGGAGGAAGCAACATGCCCTGTGCGTGGTCCTGCGGAGTGCAAGGCCACAGTCTCTCAAGCGGGTGTCTTCCACACTGGTTCTGGAGGGGACAAGCTGCACAGCACCCCATGGAGACTGGATCACATTGCGTCTGCCAGTGGTGACGGCTGCACTGTTTTGTTAGTGGTGGTAGTGGGAGGCTCCTGCTCAGCCCCTGCACCCTGCAATGGCTGTACTGTGGTGGTGGTGGTAGTAGTGGGAGGCTCCTGCTCAGCCCCTGCAATGGCTGCACTGTGGTGGTGGTGGTGGTAGTGTGAGGCTCCTGCTCAGCCCCTGCATCCTGCGATGGCTGCACTGTGGTGGTGGTGTTGGTAGTGGGAGGCTCCTGCTCAGCCCCTGCACCCTGTGATGGTTGCACTGTGGTCGTGGTGGAGGTTGTGGGAGGCTCCTGCTCAGCCCCTGGACTCACTGATGGCTGCACAACCACAGTTGGTGGTGGGGGCTCTGAGACAGCTACTGGTGCAGGCTCCTTCCCCTTCTTGCTTGCTGGTGCAGGCTCCTTCTCCTCGCTTGCTGGTGCAGGCTCCTTCCCCTTTCTGCTGGATGGTGCAGGCACCTTCCCCTTTCTGCTGGCTGGTACAGGCTCCTTCCCCTTTCTGCTGGCTGGTGCAGGTTCCTTTCTCTTTCTGCTGGCTGGTGCAGGCACTTTCCTCTTCAGTATTTGTGGCCTGGAATCCTTTGCACCACAAGTAGATGCGGATGGAAGTGGGCCAGTGGACTGTGTGGCTGAGGTGTTTAGCTGGGTTCTTGATACCCTGGCCATACGTTCAGGATGGGAGAGGGGTAGCGAAGAGGTCAATGGTGCAAAGGAAAAGCTTATTAGGGACATTGGGGTGGGAATAGGGAGAAGTATTGGGAGTGGAGGATGAGGGAGTGGTTGTTGGAGGTGTTTGTCTGCTGGATTTGGGTGCATGGGCTGTATGCTGTTGTGAGGTGGATGGCTGTTGGGTGTCTGAGTGCTTGTGTTTGTGTACTTTAGGAGGTGGGAGACAGACACAGTGGGAGAGGACACAGGGGACATGTGCATTGCAGTTGTGGAGGTATCTGCCAGTGAGGTGTGTGTTCTGCTTGGTGTGGTGATGATGCACGTAGTGGATGATGATGAAGTGCATGCAGGTGTGAGTGTGGACGTAACTGGGTGGGAGGTGGAGGAGGAAGAAGAGGGGGAGACAGTGGAAATAGTGGATGTTACTGTGTCTGCAACTGGATGGTGTTTGTGTGAGTGCCTGTCGGATGAAGTGTGGTGCTTGTGTTTGCCTGTGACACTCTTGGGTGTTGTCTTATGTGCATGCTCATCAGGCCGTGTGCTTGGGATGGGTTGGGGTTGAGGAGAATGGGTCTGGGAAGTGGAAGTTGGAGGGGGAATGGTTGAAACAGGGACAATGGCTGCCATCGGAGAGGAGGCCAGACCCCGAATCAATCTCTGTTGGGCTGCCATTCCAGTGTAAATGCCCTCCAGGAATTTATTAGATTGTTGAATTTGGGCTGCCAGTCCCTGTATGGCATTCACAATGGTTGACTGCCCTACAGAGATGGATCTCAGGAGGTCAATAGCCTCCTCATTCAGGGCAGTAGGGCTCACTGGGGTAGGGCCTGAGGTGCCTGGGGCGAAGAAGATGCCCACCCTCTTGGGTGAGCGGGCACGGACAACTCGCTGAGGGGCTGGTGGGAGGGCAATACTGGTACGGGGTGGTGTCTTTACCTGCAGCTGGGGTGGTCACAGAGGTGTCCGCCACCACCAGTGAGCTCCATCGGAGGAGGAATCAGAGTCTGTATTATCCCCTCCATATAATATAAAATATAGGAGGCACATGGGTGAACCAGAAGGATAATTGAGAGAACCATATTAGTGGCATGCTGCATGTTTTATAACCTGGCCCTCAGACGCCATGTACCTTTTCTGCAGGAGGAGGAGACTGGAGATGCCCCTGTGGCAGCACTGGACCCTGGGGACAGTGAGGATGAGGAGGCAGAGGATGAAGATGAGGACAACAGAACATCTGTGATCCGTCAGTACTTTCAATGACACACAGGTAAGACAGTGTAACTTTACATTTCAATGACCTTGGTTGTATTCTGTATGGCATTGGCATGCTGGTAATTCCCAATTCCATGCCCACTTATTGTTGCCTCTTGATATTCATTTTGCAAGTGTTGGTGATATGACAAATACTCCTGATGTGATCACTACAGGTCATTAATCTATGCTCATTCTATGTACAGTTCATTTGCAATGGTTGTGCCTGTTTCAAACAATACATATTTGATATACATGACATACTCAAAATAAATTTTTGTCAAAGGGTGTTTATTGAAGTGCTAACATATAGGGGGAAAGTGCAAAAGGATGGGGTGTTGTTCCAGTCTGTTGGCACAGGTGCATTGTCCAAGGGGACATAGGAAGGGGAGCAATGGTAGTTCAAGGTGGACAGGGTGACTGAGTGGGACACAAAGAGGACAATCAGGAGAGTCTCATTTCCTGGCGGGGGTCTTGGCAAGTGTCTCTGGCTTATGTCTGGATCGCAGGGAACGTTTGTGGGGTGATTCACCGTCTTCAGGGGGAGGGGTGCTGGTGGGCTGTGAGCCCTTTGGCGGGGCCTCCTGGCCACTAGCGGCAGTGGAAGTGGATGGCTGTTCAGATGACTGGCTAGTGGCAGGGGCCTACATGTGTGAGACTGCCTCCATCATAATGTTGGCCATGTCTGCCAGCACCCCTGCTATGGAGATCGGGGTGTTGTTGATGGCCTGCAAGTCCTCCCTGATCCCTTGGCACTGTCCCTCCTGCAGCTACTTGTTCTCCTGGATGTTGTCCAGGATCTGGCCCATCATGTCCTGGGAATGTTGGTAGGCTCCCAGGATCTCGGATAGTGCCTCCTGGAGAGTCGGTTCCCTGGGGCTGCCCCCCTCCCGGCGCACAGCACTCCTCCCAGTTTCTCTGTTGGTTTCCCAGTTGGCCTGTGCCTCTGTCCCCTGAACTGTGTGCCCACTGCCACTGACCCCAGGTCTCTGATTGTCTTGGGTATGAGGTGTGGCCTGGGAGTTCCTGTACAGGTGAACACACTGCTGATTGACGTGTCCTGGGGACAGAGGTGTGGGTACTCTGGCTGGGTGCTCTGGTGGTGTTTCCAGAAGGTGGAGGCTCTGTGGTGGTCTGGGGCTGGGCTTCGGTAACTGGCTGTCCAGCGGTCTCTGATGTGCCAGGTAGATCATCCAGATCCTGAAGTAAAGAGTTACTGTCATCACTGTGGGCCTCTTCAGTTGGGGGACTGGATAGTGCTGGCACCTCCTCTCCGGTGACATTGGCTGGGGTACCTGTGGGGATGTAAATGATGTGTTATGGTTGATATGTGTGACATATTGTACATCCCTGACTTACTCTATATGGTTGGTTTTGCCCTGCCAGCTTTCACTTTTGTATGTTAGTGTATGGTGGAATTGTTAGTTCTCCTTGCTGTGCATGCTTTAGTGATGCGTGTCCATGCAGGGCTGTGAAGGGTGTTCATGCATTGGTACAGCATGCTGGGCTTGACATTGGGATTAGTGTGATGTTATGGTGGAGTGTTTGGGATGGAGTGGAGTGATGGGAGTGAGGGTGAGGGTATGTGATGGCATGCAGGTAGGGTGGTGATAATAGTAGATAGTTGACTTACCAGAGTCCAATCCTCCTCTGACTCCGGCCAGGCCCTCAGGATGCATTATTGCCAAGACTTGCTCCTCCCATGCTGTGAGTTGTGGGGGAAGAGGTGGGGGTCCACCACCAGTCCTCTGTATAGCGAGCTGGTGTCTTACTGCTATGGAATGTACCTTCCCCCGTAGGTCATTCCACCTCTTCCTGATGTTGTCCCTTGTTCGGGGGTGCTGTCCCACTGCATTCACCCTGTCCACGATCCTCCGCCATAGCTCCATCTTCCTAGCTATAGATATTTGCTGCACCTATGCTCCAAATAGCTGTGGCTCTACCTTGACAATTTCCTCCACCATGACCCGTAGCTCCTCCTCTGTGAAAAGGGGGTGTCTTTGTGGTGCCATGGGTGTTATGTGAGGTGTGTTGGTGAGGGTGTGTTGGGTAATGTTTTGAGGTGTGTGATGTGGAGTGCGTGAGTGGTGGATGGGTGTGAGTTGTGTGTGGCTCCAGTTGTCTCAGTAGTCTTGTTGTCTGTCTGGTGGCAATGATTTGTATTTGTAAAGGGCTGTGGGTACTGTGGGTGTGTGTTTTATAGTAGTGCAGGTGTGTGGGTGTGGTGTGTGTATGGGTGTCATGTGTGTGTTGTTTGAATTGTTCAATGTGGTGTTCTTTTTTCTGTGGGTGTCCATTGTGAGCGCGGCGGTATGTTCCACTAATGGTTAACCGCCATTGAATGTCCTCCGTGGTGATTCGTGGTTCATAATGTGGTGGGCGCTGTTCTGTTGGGGTAATGGTGTGGCCTTTGATACCGCCACTGTATCACTGACCTTTGGTCTGGCGGATTTGTGTATGTAGCTGTATTCTGTTGGATTGGTGTGTGTGTGTCATGATATGGTGAATGGATATCTGCCACCACGGTAAGTTGGTGGCTGTCAGCGTGGAGGTAAGCAGCATTTACCACCAATGTCATAACGAGGGCCTAATTCAGAAGGTAAACTTTTGGCTATGGCCTCCCGCTTGCTGTGGCCGAGCAGGGCTCCATCACGGTCGGCCTCAAATTTGGACTTTACCACGGTCGGGCACGAACAGATGTCCAGATTGGCGCTTTTAGTTTCTATGCGCTAAACAAAACATGTATTCTTTTAAAAATCATATCTCAGGTTCCCTTTATTGGATTTTTATTGTTTTAGTGTCATTTTAAAGATAAATATACAATATCTTTTTCGGAATTGGAGTTGGATTTTATTGTGTTTTGTGTTTTACTTATTTACTGGTTTACGATTTTTAAATGCTTTACACACTTGTCTCCTAAGTTAAACTTTGTCGCTCATTGCCAACCTACCAAAGGTTGAGCTGGGATTAATTTATTGAGACTTAACTGGACCTACAGGGGGTTAGTGGCCTATTGCTTAGTGTGGGTACTTACCTGCCCTTACCAATAATCAACCTTCCAACAGTCTGTGAGTGGGGACATGAGTCTTTGAGTGTATGACCGCGTGCATTAGTTTCTGAGTGGGTCTGTGAGTGTCTGTATGAGTGCCTCAGTGGGTCTGTGAGTGGGTGCATGAGTCTCTGAGTCTATGAGTGTGTACATGAGTCTCTGAGTGGGTCTGTGAGTGTCTGCATGAGTACCCCCATGGGTGTAAGTGCGTGCATGAGTTTCTGAGTGGGTCTGTGAGTGGGTGCATGAGTGTATGAGTCTATGATTGTATGCATGAGTCTCTGAGTGAGTCTATGAGTGTGTTTTTTGCTGATATTCGCAAACTTGTTGCAATGCTACACAGGAGCTGCACTGAGCATCTCAACAAATTCACAAATATCCACATTCACAAAGAATTCTTAACATTTCCTAGGGAGTACTCGTTCCAGACATCTCGTCCTTGATTACAGGCCACATACTTGGATTGAGCAAATAATTGCAGGCACCTGATTCCTTGATTAAATGCTCTGGGTGAGATGACTGAATACGTAAGGCATGGAAAATGTAAAGAATTCTTTGAAGGTGACTGGTTTTGCTGCTTTCTGAAATAAAATGCAAACGGCAACCTGTTGGGAGTGTGCTTTGTTTTGTACATATATATATCTATATATATATATATATATATATCACAACAAATGGTATAAAAAGCGGAGCGCTCTTACTGCTGGTGCCAGCAGAGGGTTAAAACCATGACCCTCACAAAATAATCCAACAAGAATTGCTGCACTCCCAGAGGTATGGATCATCAGATTCCATTTATTCACAGAGCAGCACCTCATGGTGTTTGATGTGCTGCTCTGTGAATAAATGGAATCTGCTAATCCAGACCTCTGGGAGTGCAGCAATTCTAGCTGGATTATATATTTATATGTATATTCACTGAGAAAACCAAAGGTTACAAGGACGTTATAGTTAGGTTGACTTTTCACGCATGTAAAATCATAGAAATTCATCAGTTATAGTTCTACTGATCATTATACTTATGTTAAGAAACTATAACTCAGGACTAACGTTACTTAATGACACAAGTTATCGTTTTTTCAGATAAGTACAACTATAAGTTTAAGTATAACTACTGAATTTCTATGGTTTTGTATGGGTAACACGTCAACCTAACTATAACGTCCCAGTAACCTTTGATTTTTTCAGTGAATTTAAATGTTTTTTTAAAAGTAAAGTAATACCGCACATTAATACAACCACCCCCGTACACAGCTGAAGGCCCTGCAGCCAACCATTCCCCCCTGCATTCATTTAACCCCACACCAGGTTTTGGTGTGTGAGTAGTTTTTTTTTTATTGTGGTTTTTTATCACTGTGCATGGAAAAGGCTATGCCTACTGTGGGTTTGGCAGCCTGCTGGGTGTTTGGCCACAAGGCATCGTGGTAGGCTAAGTCCTGTGATCAACCCCCTGCTGTGCATGGCCAAGGATGTGTGCAGTGTGCTGTTGTCTGCTGCAATGAGTTGGAAGCAGGGCCTGGCTGCAACATAGGCCCGGCGGTAACCACACGCCATGCATGAGCAAAGGCTGCACACAGGGTGAAGCTGGCTGTCTCTGGATCACTTTCTTTGGGGTGTTGCATGTAGGGCTTGGCTACAAGCCAGGCTGTGTGGTCAACCCCATGTTGCTTTTGACGAAAGGATGTTGGCAGCGTGAGGTTGGCTGCCTGCAGTGATGTTGACTGCCTCTTGGTGGGCTGGGCAAACAGATTGTCCACAGGCAAGGCCCTGTGGCCCATCTCTTGCCATGCATGACCAAAGGCTTTACCTGGTAGGGGGGTGGCTTTAGGTAGGGTAACAAAATATTACTTTATGTGAAAAACCCTGGAAAATCACTGTAAAATCTAAAAGGTAAAGTAATGTTATAGGTAGGTGTAGTAAAAAGATGTTTTGTTTTAAAAAAAACCTTAGAAAGTCACTGAAAAAAAAAGTTAAAGTAACGTTATAGTTAGGTGAATATGTCAGAGAGAACATCAACTTTTTGAACTCACAAAAACACAGAAATTCACAAGTTATAGTTAGAAAAGTTAACTGGACTTGTGGCTCTGCCATGCACTACTTATGACCTCACAAATTACATCACTTATGACTTTTTCTATGACATCATTTATGGTGCACATGGGAACAGCTTTCCAGAAAGCTATGCTTGATTTGAGCTGGCGGGTATCCTTTCCAACATTGTCTTCCAGTAAATCATTAGTAACATGATAAATCTGCTCCCCAAGGCATTTGGGTTCCCACTACAATTACATTATCCCCTCCAGCGGGGCCTGGGCCATGTTTGTTGGGAAAAGATTAGATTTTTGCCAGTTAACTCTGAGCACAGAGAGGGAGCCAAATCGCTCTAGGAGATCCTGAGCCCCACTAAGGGCCAGTGTCTGATCAGGCAAAAAGAGTAGTCGGTCATCCACATACAGTGCAAAGTGGTGCTTTTGAGTGCCCACTGTGATGCCCCTATATAACATTCCTGCTCTGGTGTAGCAGGCCAAGGGTTCCATTGCCAGCGCAAAAAGTAATGGTGACAAGGGGCATCCTTGCCTGGTCCCTTGGCCAACCTCAAGATGACACGTCCCGTGCAAAACCTGGTTGTGGGTCCATGTATAATTGCCCGGTCCAGGCCATAAAGCCATATCTCAATCAGAAGTGTTCCATGACTCTGTATAGAAAAGGGCACTCTAGACTATCAAAGGCTTTTTTAATGGCAAAGATCGCCGCTTCGGTTAGCTCATTGGTGTGTGCTGCCGATAGGGCGAGGAGTCTCCAAATGTTAAGTTCTACAATGTGGCCCAGGATCAAACAAACATTGGTCTCGATGGATAGGGGTGGGAATATGATGGAGTAGGCAGGTGGCTAGTATATTACTGAGGATTCTAAAGTCTGTATTCAGCATCAACAGAAGCCCGTAATCCTAGACACCTCGAGGTGCTTTTCCAGGTTTCAGGAGGGGCACTACCAAAGCATCTCGCGCAGTGGGGGGCATAAGATTTGCATTCCTAGACACCTTACAGAGGTCAACTAGTCTAGGGGCCAAATCTCTACATATGCAGACTAAAATTCTGCTGGGAGTCTGTCTATTCAGGAGGCAGCACTGCATAGTCTTTAGCAGCGCACCGCCTTCTAGATACCTCAATAGTCGGCTGAGCAGTTTTGGTGGACTTGGGGGTCCCTTAATACCGCTTGGGACCCCCAGGACAAAAGGTTTAGGCATTGTGGCATTGGGTGGGGGTCCACCACGTGGGAGCTCCAAGTATTGTGTCCAACGGTATCAGCAGTTGGCCACGCCCCCTGCTTCTAAACACTATTAGCTCAGATTTCAACAACAATAAAGCGGAGAAGTGATAAGATCGATTATAGTCAGGTTATTGGACATTGAGAACACATAACGTTGGCTGTGCCATTATGCATCACAGGAGTGATATAATAGTATAACCAACAATACTTTTATTGTGTGTCTTTGTTGTTGGGGTTCCCTTTAATTCCTAGGTTTGGCACTCTTGTTTTAGCTCTAAGCTCATAGCTTGTTTCCTTTTTGTGCACCCAGCTTTTAGCTCATTGTTGTTATATTTTAATCAGCTGTCTTTTCTGAGAAGGTACAGTTGTTTGCATGCATTTCACTCCGTGCCCTGCTCAAGGCTGTCATGTTCGGTACACAATGTTATCACATCATGTCACGCCGCGGCGCGGCATTTGATGAACACCGGGGCCTGCATGCAAGCCGCGGGGGAAGCCGCAGCTTGCAGACAGGCCGCGGGAGAAGCCGCAAGTCTGGCCGGGGGTCGCTGCGCCCCCTTCTTTCGTTTCTGCCGCAAGGGCAGACGCGGCAGGAGTTGAGACCCCGAGTTGGTCTCAGACCTGCCGTGCATAGCGCATTTAGTGCGCTTTACATTCAGACATTAATATAACCTTCTACTTCACCACTTACCAGTATTAACAGGCAAAAGCCGGATACCTGCACATGGTGGTGTTTTTATGCATGCCTTTTCCCTTTCCCAGCATGCTGCCCACTTCCTCTCTTCCCAGCATGCATTGTTTCTCTCTGTTTGGACGCATGTTCTTTATTCACTGTTATACTCTTTTCCCCAATCCAAGATGGTGGTGTTTCTACTTCCTGTTTCCTACTTCCTATATAGAGGTATATAAGGGGAATTCAGCTGCTTACTCATTGCGTTGCAACACTCCTTTGGTGGTAGTCACACTCCGGCTGGTTTCCTCTTGTGGATCCAGTATTTCCTGACCTGTCTTCGTCTCCAGTTTTTCTAACGCCTTTGTGTCCTCCTTCTGTTTCAGGGAGTTCCTGTTGGAGGTTTTTTACCCTTTTGGGGTTTTTTCCTCTGGGACTCCTTCTGGAGGGCACGGACTGTAGTGGCTTGCTATTATCAAACAGCACCGTGGCTACCGGAAGGGGTCACCCCTACCTCGGCCAGAGCAGAACCTGCCGGAATCGGGGTCGTTCCCCAACCCTCATCAACCTCGACGGTAAGCCCAGTGAAAACCGTGACACATCAGGCCTGTTCTTAGAACACTGTAGGGTTTTGTTATATAAACACCACATAGGCCTGAGGAGAGCAGGTGCATTCCTGCAATGGCCATCCTGCAACGTACACCATTTCATTGACAGCTTGGTTGATCCTGGCACTGACTCTTCAGCCAACAGGGAGGATTGCAAGCAAACAACATGGCAGACCCTTGACCATCTTTCAGGCCTGGGTTCGGAGCTCTTTCCATAGACCAGGATAGGCAGAAAGGATAACACCACTATGCTCTCAGGGTTTATATATTACAGTATAGGTAGGAATCACTAGGTTTTATGATTATACAAGGATGGTGGGATTATTTGTCTTTTTTACTGTAATGGTAACAATAAACACAGTATTATGTTTCAGCTGCCTAATCATTGCAGCTCATACTTTTTTATAATTGTATGCAATCACATCAATAAATACATTGAAATCTATTTTGCATCTCCCCATTTGCCTTGGTGTGTATGAGACTTTGTGTGACTGAGAGAAAGGGGTATGATTTGTTCACCACGACTTCAGAGTGTCATGTTTTAGGCTGCCACAAATCACCTTTACTTTCTAGGTTTGGGTGAGGTGCTGTGAGCTAGCCAAAAAAGTCAAGCTGACAGCTTCCAAGTGGTGCGGAACTGACTCAGTCACCCACACTCTGTGGTGCTGCTGCCCTAAACTACTCAGTCTCATCCCCAAAGTATGAATCCTATGACATCTTAACACTACTAATGTAGAGTGGAACACTTCAATTGTATTATTAAAGGTGCATTTACAGTATAGAGTTATAAGTTTATATATATACATATTTGGTCTACTGTTTGATTTTCACATGTTGAAATGTATTACTCGAGCATGATCATATTCATGTACTCTGAAGAATTATGGTGAACTTACATATTATCATTCAGAAACATGTTATAATTATAAATGAAGCTGCACCTGCAATCATGTATTTCAAATGTGCATTGAAGTGCCATAGAATAATAGCATAACCAAAGGCCTGAAATGTTGAATTTGTGTGTCTTACCTTCAAAGTGGAGTTTTTTCTCGGGTTGCAATAGTCTTTATTTGGAGGTGCGCTGTCTGAGTCTACAGTTAATAAAAGGCATTTTGAGTAACTGAGTGCAGTACAGGATAACACTTTGGCAAGGGCAAAAGGAGCACTAACAAACTAAAAAGAAAGACTCATGTTTGTGTACCAGGATCCACAAGACACTCAAGGTCATAATGATGTTCGATTGGTGGGCTGACTTGAAGGGAGTTGCCAATTTCAACTGTGCAATGAAGATGGAAAACTACTGGTGTTGATGATGTGGATTTCTGGAAGGTTCTGTAGTTGTAATTGGTATGCTGAACTTTCCCTAAATCTCCATTGTTTCATCTATTTCCTGACAGATAATTAGGATTTTCTTTAGCTAAGTTTAGGGTATCTAAATTAATTTATCTTCTCCAATGATTAGGTAAAAAGACTGCCACTTTTATACACTTCACCAGATATTGTTCCTCATCTTTTGTATTCCAGCAACTGAAATGCTTGGATGATTTAATTTCATGCAATGCTTTACTTCACCTGTAATGATTCTGTACTTATATAGCATGCTTCTGAGATTCACTTACCTAATTTTGGCCCTTAATTTGAAATAAATCTTTAAACTTTACTCTCATCTCAGGATTTAATGTGTGGCCAAGTAGGTTACACTGTTATTTGAATTGAAGAGTTGATTTTAACTCTCCTTTACCCACCACAAGAAGGGAAGAAAGAATATGGAGCCAACACCTCATTATCTTTTTATAAGTATTTAAACAGCCGGGAATTACTCCAGGCAGCAAAGTAGAGCCTTTTCTCTAATGAGGAAATGATGGCAACATACTGACGATAACCACTTTATTGCAAGTTATTCTTTACTCTTCTTCTGCTCTCACCTAAATACGATGGCAAAGCCGCATGGAAATGTTACAACTGTCGGGCAGTAAGAGCCGTATTTAGAGATAAATCCTAAATGCAGGCTACATATAGCTCCTTGGAAACAAACGGCCATGACTCACCGCCGACATTGTTTTCAGCCTATGCATTAGACCTAAAAAAACCAGACGACTGAGACATGTTGGTGTGTGAGATGACAACCATTAATTTGTTTTTCAGGGAACCTGGAACATTTCGTTCGGTATTTGATGCAGAATCAATCTATCATTTCGGTTTAGTTTGTGTTTTTCCTTCTGCTTACAGATTGATCGGCTTTTTCAAATCGCCCTTTAGAGCAAACGAGTCATAAACGTTTTTGACTGCTAGGCAATCGATTCTTAAAACATTTGCTGCAGAAATCTTTCGCCTAAAACCATATGCAAAGGAGACTTAACAAAGAAAGCAATTTTGCAAATTTAATTCGATTTATTGTGTACCCGCAGTTTCAAATTGCTTTTCTGTTCTATTAAAGAAGAGGCATGCACAAATCTAAAATACAACGCTTACCAAAGTGTATAGATCTGCCTGGGACATATTTTATTATGTGTCCCCAAACGTTAAGCACTGCAACAAAGGAATTGTGCCTGGCCGGTAGTGCATCTATCTGAATAGGCATTATTAAACATTGTGCGACTGTTAAACAGTATGCTTTTTTTTCTCGTAATTTGATGGGACAGCAAAAACATTGTGCTATCTCAAGAAGAGCGTGACTCCTTTTTTTCTAAATTTGGATTGTGAAGTTGAAACTGGTAAAGTCGTCTGGTAAAAATAAATCATGCAAATCGTAAACGCTATAACATGAAAACTAGTTTTAGTTAGGCCTGTCTTTTTGTAATTCTTCCTTCCTCAGACGTTTTATGTATATAGGCCACAAACTCCACGAATATATATATCTATTTATGGGCATATTTATGAGCCCTCCTTCGTTGCTTCACTTTTTGTGACACAATGGCAGCACAAACCTTGAACTCATATCTCTGAGGCCATGCAAAGCCACTTTGCATGGCTTTGAATGGCCTCATAGATATAGAGTAAGGCAAGGCAGCGCAACACTGCGCACGGGAGGCATTCCATGGTGCTTCAGTGGGTGTTACCACACAACACCCATGAATTTTGATGCATCCCCATATTTACAACACCTTGTAAACCCTTGGATGTGCCAAAACCTTACGCCTCCCCACAGGAGTTGCAACGAGGAGAAATATCCTTATTTCTCTTGGTTTTTTTATCTTTCTACGTGTGCTGCATTCTGCACCACACATACATAGAGGTAAAAGCTTCCCAGGATTGTTTTTGTGCAGGAAGGTGTCCTTCCTGCACAAAAACAATCCTGTCTACAATGCAGACACCCTTGCATCCTGGTGCAAGGGTGTCTGCCTTGGCGCTAAGCTGCCAAAATGGCTCCAACGCAGTGGGAAGGACAGAAATGTGCTGGTTGCCACAGATGTGGTGCATTTCTGCCCTTCCATTTGGTACAGGGCAGCACAGCAAGGTGACTTGCTGTGCTGCCCCACACCAAAAGTGCAGTAATATGGGCCTTAGCGTGTTGCGGCAGGTCAGAAACAATCTGTATGAAACACCTGGGAAGGAGGCATACAAAAAATAATTCTAATGGCTAAGGGGCATATTAATGAGAGGCTTGCTTCGCCATTGCATCACTTTTATAAGGTCTTGCAAAGCTATGCAAGGTTTTGAATGGCTTCATAGTAAGGCAAGGTAGTGCAAAACCCTGCATTTCCTTACTCTGCTTTAGGGGGTCTTCCCTGGCTTGTCAGGCAAGGAAGCAGTGAAGAAAACTGGCTGTACTTTTGCAGGGCCTACTCTCCCTTATATGCTCCTGTCAGGGTCACTACCTTTGGGCAGTTGACCCACCTCAACAGTAAATGGACCCATTTAGAACTGAAGCTTCCCTCTAGGGGTGTCTTCCTCCTCTCCTTCTGTTGGTTTGGGTAGTGAAGTACCCACCTCCCCTTTCCCTAACTGTACTGGGGCAACACCTAGCTTACCCACTGAGGTGACCCAGAACAGAGTAACCCTGCCGTGACCAACAGGGTCAGTGGGTCTACTTTACTTTTGGCTATGGGGTCTGCTTACCATGCCAAGTGCAGTGTTGCCATGAAGGACAGCACCCAGCAGAGGCTATTGACAGCTGACACAACCCAGAACCACACCCTAAGCTCTAAACTGACATGTGGGTGAGCTGCTTTAGGGGCAACCGTGGGATTCTCGCACCTCTCTTGCTGTTCAGAGTGGGGGCTACCACATCGTTTGGCAGACACCCCTCCTCCACTCTCTTTTTAACCCTGGTTCTCCCTGCCTCCGCTCGTCAGAGTTGAAGTAGGATCTATTCTCTTCCTTTTTAGGATTCTGGGGTACTGAGAGGGTGCCCGGGGTAGACTTACCACCTCCCTTTTTAGGTGTTTGTGGGCCTGTCGTGATGGTGGTGAATCTTATAAAATTGTACAGTATCACTGCTCCACTCCATTGGGGATTTGCTGTACAATCTTTCACGTGATTGACCTCTATCACGATGGAAGCACCAGTTTAAAGGTGTTCGACAGTCAAGTGGTAATTGTGTGCAATATTTTTTTAACTGCCAGAACCGCCACAGCCCGGTGAGCAAGCATGCCAACAAAGGTAGTGGCATGCTTGGACCTGTGAAACAGTACATTATTTGCGTGGAGAAATACAAAAATAACCAAGCCGGCATATTATGGTGAGCCTCCCGGACTGTATGATGGTGAAAGAACTACTTATGTGAAATCAATGGTATGTGGTTGAGGCTCTTTAAAGGACTTGAGAACTGTTCTTAAATGCTTTGTAAGGAGATGCCAGCTTGGGAATTAAGAATTGATCATTCAGTGAAAGAGTGTGACTGTAAATGGAAGCCATGTGATGACTCTGTGCTTACTTTGGCCATTGAGAAAGGCAATTAAGCCAAAACGTGTCTGGCTAATAAAGTAAAGGAAGCTGCTACTTACCTGTGAGTGCTCCGCTCCCTTGGGGATTTGCTGTACAATTTTATATGTGATTCACCACTGTCACAATGGAAGCACCCATTTAAAGATGTGCGGCAGTCAAGTGGTAATTGTGTGCAATATATATATATATATATATGTATATATATATATATATATATATATATAAATATATATATTCTCTCCTGCATTACTCTTGGAAGAAAAGCACACGCACTCGTGAGCATGCAAAATTAGAGATTATTTAATTCATTTTCTTTACCCAACTTTATAAAGCACCAACATCACTCCGAGTGAGTAAAGCTCTTCCCGGGCACCAAGAGGAAAGGCGCTTCCCCCTACACGTGTGATATAAAGTACTGATCAGAGAGGTAAAATACATCACCTTATCCAGTCTAACATACCTGGTGGATATTCAAGATATTTGGAATCTAAATGTGATCTTCTAATCTCTATCTACTCACTAGGAGTCCCCTGAAACTGTTTGGACAGTGTTAACATACCTTCGTTTTTTAAAGTACTGATGCTGACATGGTAAAAGGAACATTTCAAAGTAATTAAAACAGACCTCCAAGACAGACGTGAGTGGAAGCTTCTATGATGTGCACACATGAGGATTGTAGAAGGCTGGCCAAACTTATAGTGGGTGCCAATGGTACTTACACCTAGTGCCAGGTCCAGTTATCCCTTATTAGTAGAGTAGTAGTATTCTAGCAGCTTAGGCTGAGCAGCCCAGCCAAGGCTGAACTAGGAGACATGCAAAGCTCATGCAATACCACTTGTATCATATAGGTACTACATCATAAGAAAGACAATACTCAGGGTTACTAAAAATAAAGGTACTTTATTTTAGTGACAATGTGACAAAACTATCTCAGAGGATATACTCCCTTAGGAGGTAAGTAAAATTCACAACAAACCAAATCAGGTAAGTAAAACAGTAAGAAAGTGGTGCAAACACTGTAGAATTCAGTAGGATGCAATAGGCCTAGGGGCAACACAAACCATGTACTAAGAAAGTGGAATGTGAGCCACGAATGGACCCCTAGGCTAGTGTAGTGGGTAGAGGGTCACAAGGAGTGTAAGAAAACACTAAGGGTGTCCAAAATACCCCACCCCAAGACTCTGGAAAGTAGGAGTAAAGTACTACTATTTCCCCATAAACACACTAAAGTTTTGATAAAGGATTTTGTAAAGTACACAACAGACTGCAAAGCACTGAAGACAGATTCCTGGACCTGAGGACCTACAAAGGAAGGGGACCAAGTCCAAGAGTCACTAAAGTGTCCAGGTGGGGCAGGAGCCCACTAAACCCCGGATGAAGGTACAAAATGGCTGCATCCTGTTGGAAGATGCTGAAGATTCTGAAACAACGAAAGGAGGTAGGAAATTCTTCTTCATGCAGAATATGTCCCATAGCCTGCTGGAGGATGCAGAGTTGTTTCCTTGGCAAAATACTGCAAACAAGCCTTGCTAGCTGCAAGAGTTATGGTTGGAGAAAAAGGGTGCTGTCCGGGCCCAGGAAGGACCAGGATGTTGGCACTTTGGAGAGGAGACAGAGGGGGCCCTCAGCAACGTAGAGAGCCCACACACAAGAAGGAAGCACCTGCAGATGGCTTTGAACATGGTTTCAAGAAGACTGGACACAGCAGTCGTCTCAACACTGCAAAAGCAGGTCCCATGACACGGAGATCAACTCAGGGAGCTGAGCATCGAAGGACAGAATGCTGGGGACCTAGGCTTTCTTGGAAATGTGCACAGAAGCCCTTGTAGCTGCAGATCACGTGGCGCACAGGATTACTGTCTGGAGAGGGGAGGCAAGGACTTACCTCCTCCAAATTTGGACAGTTGGACCACTGGACAGTCTGGATCACATGGGTCTACCACCTGTGTTCCAGGGGCCACGCTTGTCAGGATGAGAGGGGTGACAGAGTACCAGTGAAGCTGAAATTTGGTGCCTGCTGAAGCGGGGGGAAGATTCTGTCGACCCACAGGAGATTTCTTTATGGCTTCCAGTGCAGGGTGCAGGCAGACAGCCCCCAGAGCATGCACCACCAGGAAACAGTCAAGAAAGCTGACAGTATTAGTAGGGGATCCAAGATGGCGGCCTGTAGATCCGGTTGATTCGGACCTGCTTACCAGCTTTCCAGCTCACCCCGCTCATCTCGCTGTTCGGCCACGTACGCCACGCGGCATAATTGCAGGCAGTCCTGGAGCAATGGCCGTGTTTTCTGGGCAGTACGCGGTACGATTGTTGGGAGGGCAATGCGCGGCCAGGGGTGCCGTGCATCGCTTAGCTCGGCTCGCAGCTGCCCGAGCCACACTGGGGCGGTCGCTGTCCTGCTTGTTGTTTGTGGACTGCTGTACCCGCACCGGAGTCGCGGCACTGTTTGGCTGGCTCTTAATGGCTCCCAAAGCTACAAAGACTACCCGGATGCTATGGGGGAAGCCCAACCTGGAGGCCACTGCGGTGAGGACAGAGCAAAAACAACTTGCTGCCCCTCTAAAAGATCGAACTGGCACTCAAAGAAAAGGAGAACAGCAAGGTGCACCGGCTATGGAAAAACCATCGGGGAATGCTGCACAGGTCGCTGCAATGTTTAAACAAATAGGGAAGATAAATCGGACACCCTCCTAAAAGGAACCATGTAATGATCGAGCTGGCCCCTCAGAGGAAAACGGCGACCATGCACTTTCTACAGGAAAGGTGGCCAGAGGGATGGAAAGTCTGGATGAGACAGGTATGACCCTAAAAAATGGTGGTAGGGAGGGGGGTTCCCTGTGGGACGTTGATATGACAAACTCCCGGCTGCTGAGGGAGGGGAACACTGAGCTGAGAGAGACCAGTAGCGGTGCTGGGACCTGCAGCTTAACTCAAAATAAGACACTACAAGGGATCGCGGATGCGCAAAAAACTCCCCCAACATCCGAATTTAAAGCATTGAATTCCAGTTATAGGGGGAAGGAGGATAAGCTATTGGGGGCTAAAGGTTATTTTGGACAAGCGGACATCGCAGAGAGTTTTTTTCCCTATCTGACCAATCAAAGGACTCAGATGAAGAGATCCTATTAACAGGTATCGATTCAGAATGCAGCTCCCCAGCCAGTATTTCGGGGTTGAACAAACTGAGTTGCAGAAGGAAATCAACTGAACGGCCTAGTATTGGGGGTAACCCAGGGATAATGCCTAGGGGGGTGCATCCAAACGATCAAGAAGGTGTAGGTGAACTTCAGTGGGACTATACGGCCACCCAGCAGGCATTTTCAAAGATATACATTTCTAATGATACCCCAACAGGATCTATAATGGGGCTCTCAGAACAGGCCGGGGCCCCCTCGCTGGAACTTATTTACTGTACTATGGCACATAACCATGAACAAGCTCAAAAGAGAGCAGGAAGGCTAAAATTGCGAACAGACAACTGCAGTCTTCTATTAAAAGAGTGGTAAAGTCCTGTCAGGATATGAGTACTCGTATTACCTCAATGGAGACTCGCACTGATGCGCTGGAGACAGAGATTAAGGCTACAGTTACACAAACGGCCACGCAGGGACAGCAGATCTTGATATGCAGTGGAAACTAGAGGATATCAGTGGAGGACAGAACTATCCGAGGGCTATTAATAAATACTTTGGCAACTTTTTGCTGTGGCAGATAGTGTTTGAAAAAACTCGCCCCAACTCAAAGGCAAATGTAGAGGGAGTATCTTTTTCTTCAAGACCAGACTTTGCACATGCTACGGTAGAGAAACAGTGGCGGTTGAGGCAGTTGATTGCATCTTTTCAGGAGGCAGGGGCAGAAGCGTATTTTCTAAGCTCTGCTCGGTTAAAAATCATCTACAAATCAACGACACAGACTTTTGTGTCTGAAATTAAAGCAGGGGAATATTTGCAGCAATTAAGAAGCAGCAACAGTGGTGGAAATTAAATTGATCTATGGGTCTGAGTGATTAGGGTGATTAGGGGAGGGGGTTGAAATTTTAGTATGGAATTATGTTTTTGTCTAAAGGGAGGCCCCCGCTCATTTTTGTTGCTTTTTTGTGTAGTGTGTTTTGTTTTTTTTGTTTTTTTTGTCCTTTTCTTCTACCTTGATTGCTGCTAGTGTGATAGGTGGCAGCTGTTGTGGTGGAGAAGAATTTTGATTATGTTGGTTTTATTAGCGGGCTAGGCTGGTGGGGTGGAGGACTTCCATCTTACAGGCCTAGTGGCCTGGCGATCCTATTTGCAGGGTTATGGGTAGGAGGGTGGGATAGGGAGGGGAGGGTTGGTTTTGAGGGGAGGGTGTCGGGCCGACAGGGAGGGGGGGAGGGTGTAAAGTGACACACAGTGAGGAAGACAGCAACAATGTTAGGGGTTTCTTTAACGCAGAACTTGAAAAGATCATGTGGTTGGCCCAGGCAGGGTATGAGAGAAGATGGATAAAATATGGGTCAGGAAATTAAAATGCACATAGCTATAGTGAATGTCTGTGGGCTCACTGATGGTAAAAAACGCCAGCTGGTAAGGGAAGCCTTCAAGGCCTTCAAGGCTGATATTATTTGTATGCCCAGGACACATATTGTAGGTGCGCAGAAGCTTTTGTTGGAATTTCCTGGATGGAAGCTAGTGGCACATACAAACCAGAACACTACTACTAGACGGGTGGCCATACTTACACAAATTATGTCCCTAGTGGTTGTAAAACAGTTTACGGATAAATCGGGTTGGGTGGGTCTGCTGGAATGTCTGGCTAGAGGGTCCAAATTCACAATTTGCTCCATTTATGGATCAAATGTGGATGATCTGGAAATTCTGGACTTAGTTAACACAGTACTCGTATCTTGGGCAACTCCGATTGTAATATGTGGGGACTTTAACATACATTTGGATATTGAAACCCCCATTCAAGAGCAAACGACATACCAGGGTAGAAAAACCAAAGTTTTTCTGGCACTCCAGGCATTAGTATTAAATTATGGACTGATCGATGCTTGGCAGAGGTGCAGGCTGCTGGAACCAGGCCATACCTTTTTCTCTTTTCCGCATAATAAGTCAGTCAGGCTGGATTATTTTTTTGTGTCAGCATCTCTGCCAAAGGGGTTAAAGATTGAGAGATATCCCAGAATTTTATCGGATCATAATCCGTTGGTTTTGGTGGTGGATCTAGGGAAGGAAAGGCCACAAGTTAGGTCTTGGTCTTTCGATAGAGCACTACTAGCAGATCCAGTGTATGTGCAACAAATAAAAGTCTGGATCCCAGAGTTTTTCGAGGTAAATCGGGGTACTGCCCCTTGCCATTCAGTATAGGCCACGTTTAAAGCTACTGTTAGAGGAGAAACACTGAGGTACGCAGTGAGAAAAGAGAGATTGCGCACTGAACAATTGAAGTTAGTACAGATAAAGCTGACCACAGCTGAGCAACGACTGGGGAAGGTGATGCGGAGCAAAAGCGAGATTTCAGATATTTTACACAAAATAACCATTACAAAAGCAGAGGCTGTAAAGATCTATATGGAAACGGCAGCTGCAAATTTTTTGTTATATCAGCAGGAATGCTATGAATATAGCGAGAAAGTTGGTAAGCAGTTGGCCTTAAAGATAAGACAGAAGCTAACTCATGGCAGCATTAGCACACTTGAGAATGAAGAAGGGCAATTAGTTAGCAGTGGCCCTGAAATTCTAGAAGTATTTAGACGGTTTTATCAAAAACTTTACTCACAAGAAGGGCATCTCCAGGAGGAGGAGATGCTCTCAAATATGGTAAATATTCTGCTGGGACAGCTGCAGGAGGGAGATAAGAGTGAGCTGGAAGCCCCTGTGACAGCCAAGGAAATTGGCGTCGCAATCAGCGCTCTGGCAAGTGGCAAAGCAACCGGGGTAGATCACATTCCTCTTGAGTTCTATAAAACCTTTTTTTTAGAATTATGGAAGGAACTACTCAGTTTATTTCTTGAAATACAGACAGGGGCCCCACAACCGACTTGATGGGAAGAGGGAAAAATAACAGTCTTTTTGAAAAAAGACAAGGAGCCACATCTATCGGGTTCATATTGCCCGATTTCTTTAATTAACAGTGACGCCAAAATTTATGCCAAGGTACTGGCTGGTCAATTAAGTTCAGTGATCTCTAATCTTGTATCTCCGTGGCAGCACAGGTTTATCCCTGGAAAAGGCACAGCCGATCATATCAGATGTGTTATTACACTGTTGGACGCCAGGGCTGTGGCTAAGCTCCCAATGTCATACTGCTTGACGCGGAAAAAGCATTTGACCGGGTCCATTGGTCCTTCCTATGGACAATCCTGCGTAAAAACAATATCGGCCCTGGGTTTATTAAAGCGATTCAGCAGCTTTATCATAACCCTACCGCCACTATGCAAGTAGCAGGGTTAAAATCAGCTCCCATTATTATTCAAAGTGGTACATGGCAGGGTTGTCCGTGCTCACCTCTGCTGTTTGACCTATATATCGACCCTTTGATTAGGAAATTGCTTAACAATAAGCTGATATGCCCAGTGGAATTGATAGGGGGCAGCCCAAAAATACTTGCCTATGCAGATGATATTGCAGTCGTCACAACTGACCCCATGACCGCTTTAAAGGAAATAGAATATGAGGCTGCACGGTTTGGAATGGTGTCCAGTTATTTACTGAATAAAACTAAATGTCAAATATTAGCTAATGGCTGGACAATTTTCGAGGATGAGCGCAAAAGGACTCAGGTCCAATATCTAGGAGTCAAGCTGACGGCTAACCTTGATGAGATAGTAGAAAGAAACCAGGCCCTGGTTTTAACAAAGGCCAAGAAGGTCCTGTATCGTATCAATAATTTACAACTCTCGTTGATGGGACGCTGTAACGTGATTAAAATGACCTTTCTACCTAAAGTGCTTTACTTTTTTAGAACTATACCATTAGAAATTGGGAAGGAACGGTTTAAACAAATGGAAGGGCCGACAAGCAATTTTATATGGTATGGTTTTTGCTATTTAACGCTTCCAAGGGAGAGAGGGGGATGGGCGCTCCCTAACTTCAAATTATATTATCTGATGGCTGTATTACAATATGCACAGACATTATTATATTTTATGGATAGAACTATGCAAGACACTCTTCCCTTAATCTATACACTAATTTTGGGTAAGGAGGCTGAGGCAGTCTTCCTACGAATTTTAGAACCTGGCTACTACAAGAAGGTTAAATTCAAAACGATCAGATCTGCTTTTAAGGTATGGGCACAGGTTAAGTGCAAGATAGGCAAGGGGCGGGTTTGCTACTATACACCGCTCTGGAACACATCTATGTTTCCAGAGATTTTCAAAGATAGGTATTGTACAAGATGGGCTAGTCGCGGGCTTCAGAAAGTGGGGGACTTTTTTTCGAGGGTTTAAATGTAGAGTTTGTTTTAGACAGCAGAGACTTTTTTAAGTTCTTGCAGATTAGGAATTTTTTATTAACTACCTTTAAACACAACCCGTGCAGGGGTAGGATCAAGCTGATGGAGGCTGTGGGTAAATCCATAGGCTTTACTATTAGGAACTTGTACCCGCTCCTTCTAGATTCAGTACAGGATGATGTGGCACTGCTTGTTAAGAAATGGGAATTGCGGGTAGGCGCTAATGAGTCAGCAGTTTTTGAATCCATAGATATGGCTCAGAATGTCTTATTGTCGGCCGGCCTACAAGCCCAGCATTACAAGGTTTTGTATAATTTATATTATACAGCGGCTAAGATTGCCAGCTGGGGAAAAAGAGAGGGTAACACCTGTCCACGATGTGGAAGCTCGGAGGCAGATCTTTGCCATATGTTTATTAATTGCAGGAAACTGTCAAGGCTTATTAATGAAATATCTGAATTTTTGAAGAAAGTTCTGAAACAGAATATTAATTGAACACCTCAACTGGTGCTGTTGGGGGTTGACGAGTCTGTCTGTAAGAACCAATTAAGATACTTTTTGTTCTTGGCAATGTCCGTACTACGTGGATGTGTTGCATCTGATTGGCGGGAATCTGACCCTCCGTCTTGGAATCAATGGATTACGCGGCTCTTATCTGCATATCATCTGGAATACTGTTTATATAGTATAACGGGTGCCGCGTATACGAAAAAAGGTTCCAGAATTTGGGCACCATTGTGCTCATGGCTTCAGGGCCCTGAGAGTGGACTGATAGAAAAACCAGGCTACTAGAGAATGTTCCTGCTTTTTTCACATGAACATTTACCTACTCTGTGTACAAACATTTTTGATAACTGGTATTTGAGATTTATGTATTGATCATGATGTCTTTTCTGTGATGAAATTATATACTGCTGTGTGTCCAATAATAAATAAAAAATAAAAAAAATAAAAGAAATCTGACAGGATAGAAACAATTTAATTTCTATGTATAGACTGTAATAAAGTAAACATTGGAAGTAGAATCAATTACTTGAAAATATGCATCATTTCATTTATACAATATTATTCTACTCATATCAGATGTAGTTTGTCATTTTTAGGGTGGCCCATAATGTGTTTATACTAGTACATTTCCCTGGAGGGGCCACTTTTTTGTCACTCAAGGGCTCTCGTGTAGCATTTCATTAAATCTAGAAGCCAGCAAGAAGGACATTAAGCAGCAGCATGACCAGAATGCCACTCTGGTCAGGTTTCAGCCTGGCAAAAATGCATGAGTAATGGAGCCTGTGAAGCCTGAGACCCTACAAAACTGCTAGTCTGGGCAATGTGAGGTGAAGGAGCAAGAGAGTAGGGTCACCTACTTTATGGACCTCAAGACTCCTTTAAGGTTCCTAAATGTCAGTCTCCTCATGCCACTTTTTGAGCGGACTGAAATGCGCATGCTCGTAGTCACAGATGATAGGGTGGAAGAGGAGAGTGAACCTCTACCTGACTTTCTGTCTTCCAAGGAGCAGGATAGATGAGTGGAGTTTGTCCACCTTTCCCCTACACTGACCCTAGAACAAGAGAGACTGACGCTAGTTATTGGAGTTTCCTCATTACATTTTATTGGTGTACTTTCCAAATGAGAAGGTGTTGGAAATGCCCTTTCTGCAGGGTCACCCCCAAACATTTGGCCTTCCTCCTTCTCTTTTTCTGACCCCCTTTTTGCTCGCTTTGGGACTCTAAATCAGTGATAAAGTGCATATGCTCTCTCCTTAAAACATGGTGACATTGGCTCATACTCAATTGGCTTATTTAATTAACTTGTAAGTCAAGTGCATTCCATGTGCCCAGGGCATGTAAATTAAATGCTATATAGTGGGCTGCAGCACTGGTTGTGCCACCCACATAAGTCACCTCCTAACCATACCTCAGGCCTGCCTCTGCAGTGCCTGTTTGCAGTTTCACTGCCACATCGACTTGGCATTTAAAAGTACTTTCCAAGCCTTAAACTCCCCTTTTTCTACAGATAAGTCACCCCTAAGGTGGGCTCTAGGTAGCCCATAGAGCAGGGTGCTGTGTAGACAAAAGGCAGGACATGTACCTGTGTAGTTTACATGTCCTGGTAGAGTAAAACTCCTAAATTCGTTTTTACACTTCTGTGAGGCCTGCTCCTTTCATAGGCTAACATTAGGGCTACACTCATATAATGTTTGAGTGGTAGCTTCTGATCCAGGTCATATTTAGTATGGCCAGAATGGTAATACAAAATCCTGCTTAATGGTGAAGTTGGATTTTATATTACATTTTTAGAAATGCTACTTTTAGAAAGTGAGCATTTCTCTGCACTTAAATCCTTCTGTGTCTTTCAATCTACATCTGGCTAGGTTTAGTTGACAGCTCCCTTGTGCATTCACCCAGACAACCCCAAACACAGGATGCTCAGTCACATCTCATACATCTGCATTTTGAATGGGTCTTCCTGGGCTGGAAGGGTGGAGGACTTGACACTTATATGTCAAAGGACAGTAGCCTGCCCTCACACAAAGGACTGCCACGCCCCCTACTGGGACCCTGGCAGAGAGGATGGAACTTAAAAGGGACCTTGTGCACTTCTAAGCCACTCTTTGAAGTCTCCCCCACTTCAAAGGCACATTTGGGTATTCAATCAGGGTCTCTGACCCTACCAATTTAGCCACTTCTGAAGTTAGACACTTCTGAGGTAGACAGTGTACTTCATCAAGAAACTTTCTGGAGAAGAAACCCTGAGGCAGAACCAGCAACCTGCCAAGAAGAACTGCCTGGCTGCCCAAAGCACTCACCTGGACTGCTTTTCTGAGGAGGACTGCTTCCTTTCTGTTGCCCTGCTGCTATGCTGCTCTCTGGCTGTGCTGAGAAGTACACTACAAGGGCTTGGATAGAGCTTTCCTCCTGTTCCCTGAAGTCTCAGGATCAAAAAGACTTCATTCCTACAAAAGAACTCCTTGTGCAGTGAAAATAGACACGCAGCCTGCAAGGATCGACACACACACTGCATTGCAGTGAGAAAATCACTGCACGCCAAACCAGAACGACGCAGCCCAACTGCGCAAGGAGAAGACTGATGCAGCACTAGTTCTGCGACCGGAAATTCGACAGGTGGCCCACTGGATCAACGCAAAACTGAGCAGGAATGACACAGTCCGACTTCCTGAGCAGAATCAATGCAGCGCCTGCCGTGCGGCAGAATTTTCCACGCATAGCCCACTGGATCAAGGCAGCACCTGTGACTACATTCTGCACACCTAGGATTTTGACGCATTGTCCCTAGGGTGTCCAAAAACCCCACAACCCGAAGAGGATCCCAGTCTCTGCGCCAGAAATTGACGAAAAGCCTGCCCTGTGTGATAACTCAACGACGCATCGTCTGAGTGCGCCGGAAAAATCAATGCACACTTCCCCGTTTTCCACGCAACTCCTCTTCTGCCATCCCTTGCAGAGAATTTGAATGCAAACCAGGTACATTGCCTGCAAGAGACACTTGTTGTTTTTTAAAAGACTAAAGACACTTTATATCATTTTTACAGTGATATCTCAACGTATACTTATTGAATCTTGATTGTTTTGACCTGCATCTTACCAGACACATATTATATATTTTTCTAAACACTGTTTGGTGTATTTTTGTGGTGTTCTATTGTGTTATTGCATGATTTATTGCACAAATACTTTACACATTGCCTTCTAAGTTAATCCTGACTGCTCAGTGCCAAGCTACCAGAGGGTGGGCACAGGATAATTTGGATTGTGTGTGACTTACCCTGACTAGAGTGAGGGTCCTTGATTGGACAGGGGGTAACCTGACTGCCAACCAAAGACTCAGTTTCTAACAGAAGGGATAACTGGTTCATGTTTGTTGTCTCTGAAAAGCTAATTTAATAGCTCAACTTGTAGTGATGTCAAATTTTAAATTGCAATTCTGAAAATGCCTCTTTTAGAATGTTGGCATTTTCTTGCCTTAGCCATTTGGTGCCAGCAACCTTTCTCTGTTCATGTGACTGGGGTAGTAGGCAGCTGGGTTTGTGTGTTACTCCTAGACAGCCACACACAATGGGAGCCTAGATATAACTGTATGGGCCCTCACTGACAGGATGGGAGGAGGAGCTTGGCCAAGCCTTAAGTACACCTGAAAAGGTTTTGCCCTTTCTCCACACAAAGGGTTGCAAACCCTGTGTAGTTAGTCTGAAACCAGGGCGGGGAAGGCAGGGCATCTATGCACTTCAAGGGCATGCTTCTAGAAGCTTATCCCCACTTCACAGCCACAAATGTGTGTGAAAGAAGGACCTCAGACACCACCACTTCAAAACACTTCTGGACTTGTGGATACTCTGCCAGGAAAAAGGGCTGCTGTTCTGTTGCCAGGACTGTCACTCTGCTGGACTGCTGCTCTGAAGGAACTGATGCCCTGCTCTGTTGATCTGCTACCTGCTGCCCTCTTTTCTGGGTGAGAAGAATGTGAGCTGCATCTCCTGAACCCTGAATCAGATTGACTCCAGGGCTAGTTGGGTGGTCTCCTGATCTGAACCTTAAGAGACATAACAGGCTTCCAACAACCTTGCATCTGCACCTGGACTCCGCCATCTGTGAGTCTACCCTGCCATGTGGTGCCACCCTTGTCCTGGATGCTTGGAAGTGGGCTTAAGGTGCTTTGCCAGCCTCTGTGGTACCAGCAGAACCAACATATCTCCTCTGCTGTACAGCACACCCGCAAGCAGAACTGATGCATCTCTGCTGCTGCATGGATTGGACCTTGTACAAAGACTTGCATTGCCTTTAGAACTGCCACTGCAAGATGTATCCTCAACACAGGCCCTCACATCTCTTGTTGACAGCAGCCTCGACACCATCACCAGACTCCGCATCACGGCCTCACAGCTCTTCATAACTGTTTCATCGCCTCATCGTCCCAACTGCGCACCGCATCCTAAACATCAGACTGTGCATCACAGGTCCCATTGACGGGATCCTCAACAATGATGTAGGTCCTCGGCTGCACAACACATCTTCAATGCAAACCCCTGCAACACACTGCAAACCATGATTTAAGGTACTCTGTTCAGTGGGTCAAACTAGGTCCCGGTAGTCTTCCCGCACTCCATAGCAGTCAGCCTGAATTTGTGACTGTATTCTGGTCTAAAGCAATATCCACAGTTAGCGCTTTACACCTTTGGGCGCTATTTTCTCTAAAAACTTTAAAATTCTGTATTTTCAGATCAACTATTTGTTTTTTTGTTGTTTCATCTAGTTTTATTTAGTAAATTAAGCTTCATTTTTCTAATCTGGTGTGGGATCTCTATGTGTGGTGTTTTCACGGTTTTATTGTTTGAAGTGTTGCACAAAAACTTTACACATTGCCTCTAGGTTAAGCCTGACTGCTCTGTGGCAAGCTATCAGAGGGTTGAGCGCAGGTTAATTTATGCCTTTATCCTATCTACGATTGTGGTTGGTTCTTGACAAGGGCTCACTCCCCAGTCAACAGGTAACACAATTTCTAACAATTACAAATTATAAAGTTAAAGCTATACCTTAAGTTTATACTTTATGCACCACCTTTAAATTAATATAACTGTAATTATGCTCTAACCACAAGCCAAACTTAATAAAAGTAGAGCAGAGCTTGGTATAGTATGGTCCTTTGCTGTTCTGGGCTGCCGGCTGCTATCTGCTTGGATTTTAAGGCAATTTATTTGAACATGTTTCAGTCTCCCCCGCTGTTTGATTTAGAGATTCCTTCTCCAAGTCTGACATATTTACTGTAAGGAGTCCAGTGCCTTTTTGCTCTACTTCCAAAGCTTTTGCTTTTATGACACTAATTGTTCCATCAGGTATGGTATTGCTCTAAAATCTGTAGCTTATCCTTGTCTTCATGGAATTGTTTAATACATAGAAGATAAACACAAACATTATGATGTCAGATTTCAGCTTAGAGATGCAGATCTGACTTATTTCACTGCATTAATCCTCTGGGGCATACTTTAAAGCTTTATGAATCATATGAAACTGTGGTAACAATGTGAGTTTCTTTACAAAAGTGGCTTCATGAGCTTTCTTCCTGTCAGTATTATCTGTATACTCCCATCTGGGGGTTTTCACTTGTACAAGTCCTCTTAATTTCACGTTTATGAGAGGGCAGACCATGTTATAATGTAAGGAGAAGAGTTGCCTGTTTTCTGTCTATGAACACTGCACCCTGACCTCAATGAAAAGTAATAATTGTATAAAGCTACTTTTATCTTTTCAAGGTAGTTGAAGGTATGGAGAGAGCATTACAGCTTAGGGCTCATCTTAAAATGTATTCAGAACTTTCACCAGGAAATCTGAAAACCACAACCCCCAATTTAGAGTGTACCGTTACTTAGAACAGTTTAAGTCACTCTTTCACAGTTGATTGGTATGAAATTGTATTATTAATTGGAAGGAGGCAAGTCTTGCAAATTGAAAAATTAAGCCGGTATAAGGCTTGATGCCATTATGTATCTTATTCATAATAACCACTATGTCATGCTGCTATGCGACCCTAGGGTACTCACCCATCCCACTATAGCACTATGGCAAAATACCATCTAAGTGGCAACGAAATTTCCCTTGCAGAGCAGTTCTAGTAACTGTGTACCAGCAGGATTAAGGGATCCTTCAGTTTTCTTTCCCCAGCATCAATCAGAATCGTCTTTCTTCCTTCATATGCTTTTCTATGTCAAAGAATATTCTGAGGAGGTGATGCTGAGGTGCCATGTTCATCCTGTGCACTAGCCAGTGTTGGTGAATTGCTTACACCCAGTCCTGGCCTTTTTCTCACAGAAACAAAATCTCCTATTGCATCATTTTCTTTCTTAACTAACTATAAACCTTCCCAGAATTCCCCTCTAAAGATGGGTTTAGCCTCCTTTCTTTTGCTGGAGCCTGGTTTTCCCTTTCAGGCACATCCCTATAGCATTAAGGGAAACATCTTCTCCCTGTGATGGATCCAGTTTTCCCTTCCTTTGTGTGCATGGACAAATGTCCAAAAGGGCTCTGTGGTGAACAGCTTTAGCTTCTGTGATCCTATTTGGGATTTCCACATCAAAGGAAGTGCTTTTTCGACAATCCTTTGTGTCACAGTGATCAAGATTTAGAATACCTATGTGGTGGTGCTTCTGACGGTAATCCTCAAGGTGACGTTTCCTGTAAAACAATCATCTTTATTTGAGGCACACCATTGACCCAGCCTCGCTTCTCCAAGTTCCTCCATGCCCACACGACTTCGAAAAAAACTACTCACGTGCACTGTTTGTAAGGGCACCTTCTTACACTTGTGCTGTAATAGGTCGGGTCAGACACCAACAGAGATGGAATGTTTCACGGAGTTATCACACTCTTAGCAGGTATGTTAATTAGATTGCAACGTAAAAGAATTATCGGAGGTGAAATAATGATTATAGACATTGTCAGAAACTTTGGTGACTTAACTTTGGCCATTCTTCCCACATGCCACCATTGCTCCCCAACCCCCTTAGCATTCGGATGTGAAATTACCGCTCATGTTCACCACACGTGCTGGTTTAAGAAATCTTGCTCTAAGAAAGCTTGGCAAAACTTTTCTTAATAATAAGGGTTCATTGATACTGACCCAATTTCCAATACTCAAATCGTGTCCAAAATTCTGAACAGTCAAAAGAGCTCTTCTCGTACACATCAATTCAAAATAGGATTTACCTGACCCAATGAGGGTAGTGCTGCCACAGGCCCATAATATGCATCTTATGGCTTCAAAAATATCATTTTTTACATCAATGTGCTCTTTGAACACATTCTGCTGGTAAGTTGGTAAAACGCTCAACTAAATCATTGCATTGAGGCCTGAAAAAGGGGTCCATAAATGCTTCACTCGAGACTGAAGTAAAAAAATCATAAAATACTTTTGAGTTAAATTGGCGGCAGTGTATTTGACAAACACATCTCGTAGGTAACCATGGGATCTCTGAGAAACTTAACTTCAACCCAATGGGATAATAAATGATCAATCAAGATTAATGAATACCTGTACTGTGCCGGAAAAAACAATGAAAGGTCCTAAAAAATACAGACCTACTTTTTGCCATGCCCTAGAACGTGCCACAACACGGAGGAGGAAATACATTTTTTACCACGGGATGAGATCTTCAACTTCTGACATTTAACGGCTATTTTGCAATAAGTTTGAAGACGGTGTTCAAGGCTCAAAGGATGCTCTGAATGTTCCTATCAAAGGCCATCTCGAACCTCCATTGTTCCAACTCTCACAAATAACTACATTCATCTCACAGCTGGCGATGATACACTGTTTAGTATCAATGCTGATATCACCCAGATCATTGTCAATCGGAAGTCTGGACAAGCAGTCAACCTACACTTTGCATGCAACAGTAATATACTCGGTCCTGAAAATATATTCCAGAAGTTTGGTGGGGAGTCTAATGAGCCTTGCGGCAGACTTCTTCATCTTGCCTCCAGACAAAATTTCCACAAGTGCAAACGGAGTGAGGGAGCACACTGTCTCGCATACCAGCACACAATTTGCCCAGGTACAATGTGGTAAATGCAGTGCATGGTAAATTCATGCTGCAGTATGTTGCAGTAAGCTGATGACGATGGAACAGGAACACTGGTTATTCAAAATGACCACAATTAGTATAATCTAGCCTAGTCTGAATAACTAATTCAGTAGTGAAATGTGAGGGTCGATTGATGCATGGAACAATTATTTTCAAAACTTGAAAATGAGCAAAACAAGTATTGGCCTTCAAACATCTTGAGTGTCAAATTTCAGGGAAGAATTCTTAGATATACCCACAATATTGCCCATTTTGAACAGAGCAGGGAGTAAGCTTTTGTCTTCTGGCTAGGATACCTTGCTCCATGGATCAGACATAAAGGCATAAGCAGGATCTCTGATTGTGTTGGTTCAACTTAAAAAACTGGCAGACATCTACCCTCTCGTGAGGGAAGGGAAATTAGTCAAGGCATCTGGATCTTGACTGGTAGAAATGGATCCTCAGTGACGGGAGGCAACACAAATGAGCTAAAGATTGTTTGCATGCATGTACAAGAGCCCTATACTAATGGAATAATTTGTCTATGGGGGATGAGGGGCTCATGAACAGATTAAACAAAAATGAAGAATGTATTGAATCTTTCAGGAAACCACCACTCAGTACCCTAGATTCAGATGCACATTTCAGAATCCAGGGAGTTCATTTTTCCACAGCCAAGAACACTGATACATAACAAGCTGCATTCACACAGGCACAGCCTGGCCTTTCAGGCACCTAGCAGCCTCCTCATATCAGGCAGGTATGCCATGATGCACTGTATCCCTCTTGTCTTGTCAGACATGTCAGTGCCAGTTCTATCACCGAAGATTTAGTAGGAAGAGGATGTATTTAGAGTAACATGTTGCCTGTTTTCATAATGTTTACTTTCTGCATGTTTTTACACTTCACAACGTTTGTGTTTTTTGCTGCTACAGTTTTGCATATATTCTATACCAGTTTTTCTCTGAAAGAAGCCTTATAAAATTCTAGTCTAGATGTATTTCCTGTGCTCTTCTTGGTGAAAGGTTGAGAGGATTCCTGAAATTACGTGTCATCTCAAGCACATAACGTCCATTCCTGACATAGGCTTCTTACAGACACATTTAGGAGCAATTTGTGGGACGCCACCTGTTTTATCTGCTCCAGCTGATAACCTGCTACACCTGCACTGTGTTAGAGCTTAAGAAATCCTAACGAATGTGGCCAGCAATAGCCTGGCATGCTACCCTATAGGCTTGTGTGAAGAGTGCTTCGAATGAATCAAATGTCCATTTTCGTCTCTAGATCTTTGCAAATAGATAAAAGCCAGTTTTTCCAGCTGTTTACCTAAATAGGTGAAAAAGAAATTGGGTACAAATTACTTAAATCATCTTGACTCAGTGAGAGTAGCGGCATTGTCCTTGTTGTTGGAACAATACATAGGCTTTCGGAGCTATTAAATAGGGATAATCCTTTTTTAAAAACCGGCAAACTTGTTTCATAATTTTCACGGGGTATATGTCCAACATATTGTAATTACAACCATTAGCTGTGGTTCGGTAGTTCAGCCAAACACAATGAAGTAAGAGCCAGAAAGCGCGTACAAAATTGAAGTTTTTCTCGTGAAATGTCATGAAATTCTTAGCATATGTTGTGAAAGTACACTTTTAGAGTGACATGTGGTTTGCCAGTATCTTGCATGACGTTTCTTAAGTGAGTTTGTACGTACTGTAATCTCACTGGATATTGGCAAGAAACTGCCAACATTTTATGGAAAGCATTTTTGGTTAAACCACGTAATTTGTGAGAGTTTTCTATGCAAGGTGCCTGTTCATTTAAAAAAACAATATGCAACATTGTTTAATGTAAAAGTTTGAGAAGTTTTATCAATTTCTTATAATGCAAAATCCAGGAATTTTGTGAATTGTTCTGGCCTATGTAAAATTTTACCGGCACCTAATTTCCTTGGATTGAGTCTGAAATGCAGTTTTCAGTCATATTTTTAGATGGAAACGCTATGCCAAATTCTGTTGACGCGTTGCGCTTAAGACCACGAGACCTCTTTGTATGGTGTGAACAATAATAGAATGACAGTTCTTGTGCACCAGATGCTTGTAGTTCTGCCATATTAGAAATTATTTTTAGATGAGTTGGGAGTCAGCAAAACGCATCCTGAGAAATGTGATACCTTTGCTTCTCTTATTTTTGCATGTGTAGGACATCATAGACATTCTCAATGGAGGAATTCCTCTTCCAACTCATTCTAGCTTGAGGTTACAAAAAAGTGTTTCTGGTTTTCAATAGTAAGGGTTTGGTTAGTGCGGCATCCAACATGACAAGCAAGTATCCAGGCATGGAGAGGCACAGATAGGCTTGGCTTAGGTGCACCTCTGTGTGTAAGTGGCACACCGATTACACATGTCGATTTCACAAGCATCGGCAACAACTCACCCTCAGCTGGTTTTAAATAAAGATCCGCTACCCAGCACATTGTGACAAAAAGGAACAAGTACACAACCGATTACCCCAAAATGGAGGGCGGCAGATCCCAACTCACTCACCTATCCTAACCTTGAGCAGAAAACGTGATGAACAGAATTAAGTCAAATAATAGTTGTGAGCCACATAAATCTGCTAAGCAAAAAGAGGACACTTACGAGCAATGAATACAAATACAGATAGTAAAGCGATATAAAAAAACAAGGCAGCAAAAATGGAAGATGTCACATTCAAATGTGTAGCCACAGTCAGTTTGCTTTAAATAAAGGTCAGCTGCTTGGTATAATGTCAGAAAAACCAATAACTACAATACTAATCAGCCCAAAATTGGTGCCTGCCAAGTAGCACACAGGAAACATCCACAATGGTGGGCATTGAAAAAGCACACTTAACTTTCTGCAGAAAACACAAAGCTAAAAAAAAAGTTCTGAGCCACACTACCCTATCCAAAAAGAATATATAACACGTTGCGGCAAAAAACAAACATCTACACCATTAGTCAGCCCTATAAAAATGTAATGAATGTAATTAATTGTATATAGTTCTCTTATGTTGCTTGGAATGTAAAGAATAATATAGTGTTTATAGTCTGAGTGATAAGTTAGCACAACAAGCAAAGGTCTTAGTTAAGTGGAGGGCTGGGAGGTGGCAGATTGGTATTTTTAGCATACCCTGTTGCCTAGCATTCAGATATTTTCATTAGTAGGTCCTTGCCTTTCTTGGGGGTACCAGAAACTTTACGTTTCTAGTTTACTTCTATTATTTATGCAAGTTAATGCAGAAATTAGGTCATAGAACATTTTTGAGCCACATCTCTCTATCCGAAATGACTGGCAGACTCACTGTCAAGAAAGACAAATACAGACAACCAAACAATATGCAAAACAAAGCAGCAAAAATATGGCATCTACTGAGGCAAAACTATCGAAAATAAATGCATCTTCATTAACTGATGGTTGGATGTCCGGCAAAGAATGTCAGAATTCAGGAAGTGCGCCCTGTTTCTGAAGTACTTTAACAGTTTTCTGTGAATAAGTAAGTCCTGAACTGCTGCCACGTAATACTTTATCTGGTATGTCTGCATGAAAGAATTAGACACTGCAGCTGTGACTTGCTGTAACCTGTCGTCACTTTATCACTTAATGATGTTTAAGAGAAAATATACAATGTGCAAACTATTAGTTTAGTAAATATGTATTTTGGTGTATGCTGGTACTTGTAGTCTTGCAGGTATAATGAAAGAACCGACGTGCAAGTATGAGAATACAAAGAGACAATACAACACTCAGCAAAATACCACAACCATACAAACAACATCTTTATATCTGAAGTTTCGTTTACTTCATCCCCTGTCCCTCTGTGTGTCTCCCACCTATGTCTCTTTTGCTACTTTAAGTGGTCTATTCCATTCTATTCTATTCTATTCCATTTTATTCTATCCAAGAGTATTTGTAGAGTGCATGGCTTCCATCTGGGCCTCTCAGCCTTAGGATAACCTTGCCACTGGGTACCTTAGTTAAGTAGGGAAGTTTTTGTTAGTTTGTGGAATTGGAGTTCGGACTTATTTGCGGAGGAAGGGAATTCTAGCGTTTCGGGGCCAAAAACGCAAAAGAGCGTCCTCCGCTCCTAGATCTCTTTATTTTTGGTACTATAAAAAGTATAATAGAATATTTTGGTTATGAGCTAAACTGAAAAAGTAAAGTTACTGGCCTGGGACTGAGATCCGTGGATGGTTCTCCCTGGTGACTCACTGACTTACTAGAAGTCCTTTTGTGTGCCTTGGTCTGGCCTTGAATAATGACATTAGTCAGCCCATTGGCTGACCTGTGAGGCTTCCTCTGCGCTCCTCTCCCTCTCACCTGAGTAAAACACTCCTCCTTCCTATGCTGTCCAAATTGGGGTTGTGGTGGAAAGCCGGAAGGGAAGAGATGTGATGGAAGGGATGGAAAGAGGCTCTTTATGAAGAGGAATAGCACCCGACTGCCAGAAGTTAAATGAAAAGAGGCCATGCCTGCTGGAGATCAGTTACAGAGGCACTGATGGATTGCTTGTGTATAGTTGCCCTGGTGACAAAAGTAGGCTAAAATAGCCAAACACATCATCCAAAATATACCATAGATATCTAGAATTTGAAACCGGAATAGTTTAATTTAAAGCATCAAGAATTTCTAGAACAGCACTTCTACTATGGTCAAAGAAGCCAACAAAAGAGTATACATTGTCATCATAGAAGATTATGTCATGGACGCATACAGATAAGTGCCTGATAAGCTATGTTACCGTGAACTGGAGTGGGGGTCATAAACATGAAATGATCACCACTCTGAAAAACAAAGTGGATCGAAGGAAGACATTAGGATAGCTAATGCATAAATATTTTACTATTACAGAATATATGACCGTAACTTTATTTGTTATTCATCAATGTCACAGTATATTGAGACTATCAGAAGGTAAGGCCACGAAGAGTGGCGTGGCTGCCAATAGAGATGGCCGCTTGTTAAAACAGATCCGCACCAGTGGCCTGTTATGGTGACGTGGAGCTTGCAGCGCCAGAGGAGTGAGAGCCAGACACCGATCTGCTTCTGGGAACAGGACCGAAACTGATGCGGCCCCCGTATCCTGAGCATCATCACTGCTGAAGACCCGGGACAAGCCGGCCTGCCGCCAGAAGTGGTTGGGGCCTAGCACCCTGTCCGGAGCCATGGACTAGATGGTGGAGCTTCACCCCGGGGACCGCCCAAGACCGCGGATGACCCATCGAGGAGAGCGGGGCCGGAGCCACAGGTGAGCGGGGTAGTGAGGGGGCACCCCTTCCCCTCTCTCTCCGCCTGGTCTATTACTCCACCCCCAACCACAGATGCCAGGGGAGCTCCCGCGTGATGCGGGAGGGCCTGTCCCTCCCAGCACAGTGAGGCCCGGTCACCGCTCTGCTTCCGGAGGTGGAATTGGAACCAAAGTGGGCACAGTGCCCCGAACGCCCATTCAACCCAGGATGTGCCACCCTGCCACATGACGAGAGTGGGGAATGGTATTCTGCTTGGTGCCACAGGCCCAAATCCAGAACTGCAGATGACCCATGGAGACAGGGGAGACCGGAATCACAGGTCAGCGAGTCGGAAGCAAGGGCAACCTTCCCGCCCCTTATCGCCCTACCCTCCTGCTCTCAACCACAGCTAACCAGGGGACCCCAGCGTACTGAAGAAGGGCCCAAGCACAACAAGACATCCCCTGTCAGACCCTCACTGAAGGGTGCCCACAACAGGAACCCTGCGTAACGGCGCACCTGAGAGTCGTGCAGAAGAGGGGCCTAGGGATCGGCCCGACACGCAGGATGTGGAACGCCCCATTATATTCAACAGACCCTGTGCCCAGGAACTTGGGGGCCCCCGCCACCATTGTTATGAGGCATCCAAAGGGAAACACACAGCCTCACCTCATTGCAGCGCTCGAACCTAGGACATGGCGGTGGGGCTGAGCCTACTACAGCTGAAAAGGTCAACTGACTTCCCTGACAGGATGCGTCCCATTGAGGGGGACCTGCTCCTATGCCTTATGAACTTGCTCCCCTTCCACATACTCACTCCCCTGTGGGCTGCAAAGATCGGACCACTGATTAGAACTACTGACTGCAAACTTTCCATCCCAACATTGTGATCTTCAGCTACGGTGCTCTCGCTTGCGGCATCATTGTGACAACACATCCTGTCCCACTGCTCTGCTCCTTACACCGGCAGCACTCGTAGCTCTGCACACACAGAGAGGGACTCCACCCCTCCCTCTGCCTGCCCTGCCATACACGACGATTATGCCTGGGGACAAACCGACTGGCAAGCCAGCCCTCCAGCTATGCTTTTTGGAGGCCCTCGCCCAACTTCAACCCACACCAGTGACGACGGTGCCCCCCCCAATGACCGACCCACCAGAGACCGTGCAGTCACCCAAATCAGATATCTCCATGGAATGCATCCTACAGGAAATCACTGTGGTTGGCAGGAGGTTGGAGGGTATGGAGACTAAAATCTCGCAGCAGAGTCCAGGTCCATCTGCAGTGACACTGCCAGCTTTTAGGATAGGGTGATGAAAATTGACCACTGTCTTTCCCTAGTGAAAGACAAACTCAACTCCTCACCCAACAGAGACCACAAACTTCAGTACCTCAGGGACATGGAGGACCGCGGGCGCAGGGACAATGTCTACTTCTTCGGGATCCTGGAACAGGCAGAAGGTATGGATGTCAAGGCCTTTCTTATTAACAATATTCCCACCATTACAGGCCTCACATTTCCCCCCCGGCTGGAATTACAAAGGACACATCGCCTAGGCCCTGTATGCAAAGGCCAGAAGGCCCCATCATAGCCTGCTTTCTCTGACATAACCAAGCCCGACAGCTACTAACTGCTGCTCTCACTCACAGGCCTTACATATATGAAGACCGAGAGTTCAGAATAGCCCCGGATTTCTCTCGAGACACGACTTAAAGGCAGAGATCGTTCCTGGCGCTTCATCCCCAACTCCGCCAACTGGACATCAAGTTTGGCCTGTTTTAACCCACACGTATGATGGTCATCAAAGACAGCAAATACAAAGACTTCCTTGCCCCCAACCGTTACGCCAATTCCTAGATAATTTAGTAGCGCAACCCATGGATTCCTCATTCGCTACCGCCTGCACCACGCCAGGGCCTCAAGAAACATCTTCACATCCCCTGCACCCTTCAACGGGATGGGGCTCTAATGACCCACGGTATCCCAGGAGAAACAAACCAAATGATCGACCACTCCGATCACATGAAGACAGGGAAACAGCTCTCCAAGCGATGTCAGGTCTTACCCATGACCATTGCAGAGACAAATCTAGGTCCCCACTGAAACCTGTGCCTGAGGGGGAATAAGCATCGGCCCAAATAGTCCTATTTCATGTTGCAATAGAATACGCCAGAACGAGACATTAACATTATCTCTATCATCTCTTCAGACTTGTTGAGCTCAATGCGAACCAACGTTTGGCGTTATGGTCCTGCGACCCTGAGACGGTAGCCTTCACTTATCCATAGAGAGCTTAGCCCTATGTGCACTTTTATTGTTATTGTTACTGTTTATATTGGTTTTGACTGGACCACGAAGTCTAACATACTATGCCACACAACACCTGCCTCCACTCCCAGGCTGTGGTACCACCCATTTCCCATTACTTGCTGCTTGCTGATTCACTCTCCCCAACAAAAGTCAACCGCTATGACCATACACCACTGCTTTTTGCCATTCCCCCCAACACAGGACTCATCTCCATCAGAACTTTAGTAGGGTGGGGGGGCGCCCCTGCCCCCCACTTCATGGGACCCATCCATGAGCGGTGACTTTACCTCCCATTCTTAATGCCTTATCTCTCCATTACTAGCCCCCTAGACACACAATCTCCGTCCCGGCCCTCCCCCCCTTCCTCGGCATATAGCATTCTCCACTATAGGTCTCCACTGCTGTAACACAACCTCTGCCCACCCTCCTCACCCATTGCCGACCATGACCATGCCCCATCCTTCTTGCTGCAGAGGGCCACTGACCTTCAATACCAACTGACGTTCTGAGCCCTGGCATATATCTCCTATATACAGAGACAAACCATCCTCGAGGATCCCCGTGTGATCCATGAGTGAGGCCCTACCGCCTTCCGCCTTCCGGCCCCACAACAGGACCAGCGCAGGCATCCTGCCCCCATGAATATCACCCGCAGCACGCCATTATCCTCCTCCCCCTTCTTTCCACCATCTAGCACTCACCCCGTGCTCGCCCTCACCAACAATAACCTCCTCTAGCCCTTAACCTCAAACTTATGGCACAGCGCATACTGTCATACCCTCCTTGCCTCACCACACCCCTTGTTGTCACGGGGGACCCTCGGGTGCGTTGGCCATGCAATCTTAGGTCCACAGTCTACAGCTTCTGATTGACACCGGAGCTCCTTTATTCTTCGGATCCCCCTTTGTGACACCCCCCCTACACCCGCTCTCCCCTCCTCCCCTGCCAATCTCCCTTGACCTCTTTCCCCTACTCACACACGGCACCCTACATCCTCCTGCCACACAGCACGCTACACCCACCCCTGCTGCCATTTCAGGGGACGGCCACCTTACCCCACAGTTCCCACTGCACTAGCCCCTCACCCTCAATGACCGAGAACCATCCCCCTGATCACTACCCAGTTGTCCTCCCTCCCCCCTTCTCCCTAGCCCCCATTCTCACAACCTCCCATCAGGGACAACCTAAACATCTTAGACTACACACCACATTGACAGTATGTCACAGACTGGCCTAACCAACCTCCCCTCTAACCTGATGGCTATTTCATGCAATGTTCACAGCCTAACTCACTACATTAAACAGAAGAAGATATTGGCCTATTTGCAGTCTCAAACAGCAGATATAGCCACACACAGGAGACACATCCCAACTCGAATCCGATAAGCTACGCCGGGACTGAGTGGGATGAACAATACAGAGCAGCTGCCCAAGACGCAAACCGTGGTGACTTCATGTCCCCCCAACAGCCCCCTCACGGTAAAACCCAACTAAGGTTCCATATCTCTACCTACCTCACAGACAACAAAGGCTCTGTCTCCTCCACAGGCATGCTATTGGCAGCTGCAGTGAAGGCAACTCTACTGGGCCAACTTATGAGAGATGCAGCTCTTGCCAATGCCAGACGCTGATCACAACAAACAGAACTGGAAACGCAGGTAGAGAATTAGACGTGCCTGTACACCACTGACCCTTCCCCACAGAACTACCGTAAACTGGAACAGGCCAAGATGGCCCTCAAAAACCCTTTACACATCTAAGGCTGAATATGCTCTTCAGAGGATGAGAGGGCATCATTATGAGCACGGGGAAAAAGGCGGCCCACTGTCTGGTAGCATAGCTATGCCAGCAAGAAGCGGTACTTGCCATTCCAGCTATACAAGACCCTACCGGCAATATCATTACTCACCCCCAGGACATTGACCACAAGTTTGCTAACTTCTACTGAGAACTATATACCCCCAAAACAGTGGAAGACCCAAGCGTCTTACTGCTTTCTTAACGGATCTCCGGTTACCCACACTCACAGCGCAGGGTGGAGACCTCTTAACGGGAGAGATCAGAAAGGAAGAAATTGCATAAGCTATCACCAAACTGCCATACCATTAAGCACCAGGTGAGGACAGATTCCCTGTGGAATTCTATAAATGGAGAGGTGCAGAAGTGGTGAACTCCGTGTACAAGGCCTTCCAAGAGGCGTCCTTGACTGGCATCCTTGGGCCCATTTCTATGAGGGCGACCATAGCAGTCTTACCCAAACAAGGCAGGAACCCCTTACTCTGTGGCAGTTACTGGCCAATTTCCCTCTTCAACGGGGATATTAAAATACTTGCTGGAGTCCTAGCTAACTGATTAGGAAGGTTATCCCAACCCTTATTCACCACTCTCAGGTGGGGTTCATACCCAGCCGTTCATCCCCAAATAATCTACGAACGCTCAAACACATTTTATGGTCTGCCAAACACTTACCTACCGAACCTACCACCCTGTCTCTGGACACAGAAAAGGTGCCCATTAGAATAGAGTGGTGTTACCTCTACCGAGTGTTACATCATTTTGGGTTGGGTGACATATTCATTGATAAAGTGCGCTGGCTGTATGAGTCTTTCATGGCACAAGTGAACTGCGGGGGTTTCGTGGCTGATCCTTTTCCCATCAGGAGAGGTGCCCAGCAAGGATGCCCTCCTTCCCCGGTTTTGTTTTTTCTAGCCATGGAACCACTTGCAGCTGCCATACGGCAGGAGCCAGCTCTCCCAGAGGTCCCATTACCAGGGGGCATGTCCAAGATGTATTTCTACACAGATGACATCTTGCTTGCTCTCACGGATTCCCAGCACTCTCTCCCAAGGCTACGGGATCTTCTTTTTGACTTTGCATCGTTCTCCGGTTATAGGATCAACTGGGCACTACCACTATTGTGTCACACTACCAAAGCAGCAGTTGCCACCTTTCCAGACCAGTTGACTCCGTCCCGCCTCAAGTACCTGGGCACATACCTAAATAGGGGCCTGAAATGGATTGTGGCCAACAACTTAGATCCGCTGCTTGAAAGCACACAGAGGGACTTTGCGAAATGGACACACCTCAGTCTCTCCCTCTGGGGCAGGGTGTAGGTGGTGCACATGGTGACCCTGCCCCGCTTTACCTATGTCCTAGGCATGCTGTCCCTGCTCACTCCACCTGTTATGCAACATCAACTGTAGCATATGCTCATTTGTCTGGGGCACAGTGAGACCCCGCCTCTCTTACACTAAACTGATTGCCCATTGCTCCTGCGGAGGTCTTGGCCTACCCTCTGTAGGACACCATGCATTGGTCCTACATTTGTCACAACTCAGTTACTTGATGCCAGGGACCCGCCACAATGGGTCCAATTAAAATGTGACCTCATGGGTAGTTTGCAGGGCACAGGCGTGATATACGGTGCAGACAAGGCCGGGATTCGGACTACTAACCCGATTGTGCAAGTCATGACACAATCCTGGCAATGGGCCCACCATTTATTCAGTGTGGACACACACCTACACAAACACGCACCACTCTGGGTTAACACCAGGCTCCGCATAGAAGGCAAAACGCTGGGCTGGAGAGAATGAGGGGACGCAGGTATCACACACTTGGACAGATCCTAGCTAACGGGTCCCTCAAACCTTTTGATATACTGGAGGCAGAATTCAGCTTCTCCTCCCATCAAGTCTGGAAATACATTCAATTAAGGCACTGCCTTAATCAAAGGGACCTCGCTCATGGCACATACCGTCTTCCCCGGTGCTATAGTACCTACGAGTATGGTGCAAACATCATGGGGTGATGTTGGATTGCACACGCTCATGATATCTCTTCTCTCCCCCCCTCCTAAATACCCTCAGTATCACATGGAAAACAAAACTTCAAACAGATTTCGACCCAGAGGACTGGGCAGAACTCATAGAGGCATGTGACCGATCGGCCAGGGAGGCACATATGAAATTCTGCTTCTTCAAAACATTACATGACTGGTACTGGACCCCCACCAAACTGAGGGCCGCAGGACTAATACCCCAAGTCAAGTGCTGGCGATGTCCTGTCACCTACTGTCCTGATACACATTATCTGTGACTGCCCCTCTGTAGCAACCTACTGGGAAGAGGTGAGACAAACACTACAAGAGATTCTCCATCTACAAATCCCTTTCTCGCGCTCCTTAATCCTCTTACATGAAACAAAAAATATCCGTACACTGACTCGCCCGCAAGCCCGCTTACTACACACCGCTCTCGCCACGGTGAAACTCTGCATCTTGCGCCACTGGTGCTCCCCGAGTTCCCCTACCCATGACAAATGGCTGAGGGAAATGTATCGGACGGCGACATTTAAACACTATTTATAGCCTGCAAGACAATCTCAATGTCTTCTTAACCACCTGGGAACCATTTTTAACACCATCAGAGACTGAGCAAGATGGCACGGCATACTAATATCCTCAGGCTCTCATATTTGCTACACAGGCCCGCCCTCTGCTCATCCTGACTGCTCCCATTATCACCACACACATACTTCGCCAGCCGGAATTCCAGACCCCTTTCCTCCACCCCCTCCGTTCACCTCACATGCCATCCTCCCCTCTGGCCTTCCACCCCCCTTTACTATAACTGACCCTTCCATAAATAGGCCCCTTTTGATCTCTATATACCGATGCTATTAGTAGCAGGCCAAAAAAAGCAAACAGATAGTATCCTGTTCCTCATTGACATACTCATCCCATCCCCGAAACCGCCCTACATGGGATGTTTCAGGCAACAAAGGAATACCCGCAGCTATTTCCATACCTGGACCCTTATTCCCCAGACCGTGCACACATGACACAATCCACGCATACGCTCATCAAACACATTCTCAGGATAGAGGGGTGTTCCCACACCGCCTTGAGACCTAGATACGCACATGAAATGCACCCCCCTCTCACCACGCTGGGAAATGTAAATAATGTCACTCCAGCCTCGCAACCCGTCGCTCACCAAAAAGCACCCACGCCCCCACCCCCTCTTAGACTATCACCCACAATGCCCTGCAGACTGGGGTTTTTCAACTACACATATCAACCTTACATGGAATGTCAATGTGATACCAGATTCTATGCTTTGGCTCTGTTTATATCATATTAATGTACAGGTACCCCTGTGGTGTGCCTTCTGTCTCAAGGTCCTCTGTTCTACCTTTCCTGTTTGACCCTAACCTTGTCTTATGCTTAATAAAGAACTGCAAATAAATAATAAAAAAAGAAGGTAAGCCCACTATTTCGTAAATTAACTGCATTACACCCACAGAGGGGGAATCCAATGATAAGGAACTCCGACTATTAGGTCAAAGCTTGCCATCTTTAATTAATGATTACTGTCAACACCAGAGCATTACGCGCTCTATTGGCGACTAGAATGCAAAAACCCAAGACTCTCAAAACACCGTAATTTATGCATTTTGCTGATATGTTATGGTTTAACCTTTTGCATTGCAGAGTTCAATCCTGAAGACTGATTTTGAATGTGCTTACAAATACTGTTCCTTTGCAATGTATTGTTGCAGGTTTTCAAAGTGTGTTAGGGTGTGGCCCTTTCCAGGGTCTTCCAGAGACTTTCCCTGCAGCATGCCTGGGCATGTTTGTGGGCTGGGCCAAGACTCTATAAAAGAAGAGCCAGCCCAAATCCCAGTGCTCACTATTCAGAGGTCCCGGTGCAGAATAGCAGCTATTTCCAGAGTTCCTGTCCCGGTGGCCTATTTGATTTTCCAGTCCTCTGCTTTTCATGCTTCATTGGTGAATCTTGTTCTTGGGCGGTAAGACGGTATTTGCGTTTATTCCCAACACCTTTATTTTCAGAACTATCGTATTTTAGGGTCTAATTATTTATTTGATTAACATATTGCTTTGAGCTCAGAAAAAGTGCACTTGAGTGTTTTGTAGTGTTTACATGGGAGTTTGTGAATCGGCAAGACGCGCGATTTGTTTTATGAAAATTTAGAACTTGTGTTTCATTATGCGCTACCATCTATTGACATTTACATGGAGGCTACGAATCGGCAAGACGTGCGATTCGATTCAAGATAATTTTAAAGCTTGTTGTTTATTGTGCGCAACCATTTCTTGACATTTACATGAAGGTTTACAAATCGGAAAAACACATGATTCGTTTCATGATGATTTAAACCTTGTTGTTTATCACGCGCTACCATTTCTTGACATTTTGCATGGTGGCATTCGAGTCAGTAGGACGTGCGATTTTCTCCTCGAGTTTATTTTATGTTGTTCATTGTAAACTATCATTCTAGGACATTTGTTTGGTGGTATTCGAGTTGACAAGTGTGTGATTTATTTCTTGAACTCGTATAGTATTAAGTCATTGAAACACAATTCTTCCATAGTGTTTACTATATATAAATATATATATATATATATATATATATATATATATATATATATATATATATCTGTAAAGAGTGTAATCTGTGTTGAAAACATTTCAAGAAAAACATTTCAAGAAAAACACAAAAGGTCAGAGTTTCTAAATGTAATATTGTATGCTTCTATTATGCATGTTCTTTTTTCTGATTCATGCTTGAATAAGAAAGTTTTCATTTAATTCATGTTGATTCCATTACAGGTATCAGACCATCTTGAAACCTAGTCATTTTAAACTTCATTCTTAGATTTCTCATGTTTTCAGAATGACTATGCTTAAAACCTTAGTCTAGTACTGATTTCAGGTCATGTGGTGTGTTCTAACCTTTTTTCTTACTATAGGTCTCCTTCCCAGCTGTTCCCTTTCTAATCCCGTCTTCCCCTCTTGAACTCTCTCAGCCTCTGTGATTTATCTATCAGAGTCTTGGAGCTGTTCAGTGGTCGACGTGTTGGGAACGTGCGCAGAGCCCGAGGATCTGGTGATTCTGACAATTACAAACTAACCATGAACTAAATAGCATTACTTGTGAAAAAGACTGGTATTCTAAGTCTGAGGTAGTCCATTTATACACTTCAAAACTTAATCAGGATGGGTTCCATGAAATAGAGAATTCTTAAGGGCCTGACCATTTTCTTCCAAAGATTCCAACCACATGATCTAGGAGATGGTTGAATTGTGTCCACAAAACAATTAGTTCTCCTTCAGTTACAAAATATATAAACAGGTATGCCAAATTCACCACTGTATATGAAGACCTTTTCATGGTGTCTTTAAAATGTGATTGGAAATGTAACAAAGAAACATTGGCTTAATCACCCCACATAATAATCTTGGGAGCCATATACATGACATCATACCAAACTGGCAGTTTTAAGAACAATTTAAATGTAGTTCTAACCAGTCATATCAAAGCTAAATCAGCTCAGCTCAGTTCTGCTCAGAAGACCAGCCTGCCCTTTAAAAAAGATCAGTAATTTATTACATGTACACGGAGACTGAACAGCCTGGGAGATCAAGCCCGAACAGTCTGAAAAAGGAAGTAATACGTGATCTTTTATGCTATCAAACCACATAGAAGTTCGTACATTTCATTGGTTCGTGACATTGACATATGATCATTTCTTCAGAAAAGAAAAAAGGTGTTACCGTAAATTATTTCTAACGCACCATATATAGTAAAATAAAGCATAGACAAGGAAATTACAGAACATGTCCTACGTGTCTAATATTGCATGATACATTTTCTACAGTCGCATCAGCAAATACAATGTAACTTTATTTGCCATTCAATTTAATGATAAACAAGATATGCTGCAATATTTAATGAAAGAGGAAATTTCTCTGAAAGCATGTTTATAACATTATGTAACTCCTGTATTTGTGAAGCACAGATTCGCCCCTTGGGGGAGACAACATAATATCAGATCTAAAGCAAAGGGTTATATGAGGAAAAAACTACAACATGATCTAAAACAATGTCAATCAATTGCTGACAATACGTATTAAAACCGAACTATCAAAATATAGGATTTTTTACTAAATTCACTTAAGCATTAGACAAAGTATTAACAAAAGCTGCCATCTGTGGACTTCCAATCCACTATTGCTCAACTATTTTTAAGGCATTATCTTCATGATAATGACAAGGTATTGCAAAAATCCAATATGCCTACTAGAACGAAAAACAGATTAACATGGAGCCAGCGGCGGTGACTCCTTCTGGGCAGAGGGGCATCACCCCCAAGCTGCAAGAGCAGCAGAGGTGAAGAATAAAACGGTAATAAAATGAATGCATTACCATTTTATTTTTCATTGTTGCTCTTATCCTGAGCCAAGGGGCCGGGAGGCGTTGCTGGTGATTTGCAGCAGGGGGGAGTAGTGCCCACTCCTGTTTAAAATGCGCATGCCACTTTGGCTGGCTGTCTTTTAACGGCCAGCTTGACATGCACACTTTAAACCTCTCCAGCCCCGAGTTGTTTTAGACAGCTGGGTGGAGAGAAGTCACAGGTCCCCAGTGCCTAAAGGAGCATTGAGCCAGCCTGCTCCAACCAATCCTGGCACTCTTCTCATGCTGGTAACATTATCAGGAGCATGAGAAAGGCATCCGGAATGGTACAGGGGAGTTGGCTGAGGCTCCGAGACTCATGCTGGAATTGCAGAAGACAACACTGAAGAATAGGACACATGGACAAATAAACATTTCGATTATTATTTTTTGACCCACTGACAGGCACTGAGTGAAACTTGTACTGCCTTCAGTCTCAAGGTCAAAGCTCCCAATCCTGGCCCGGTATAAATTAAACACTGATAAGGAACCATGTTTGAGATCTTTGGCATAGAAACTAAAATCATTCATGTCAGTGCCTGTCACTGGGTTAAAACATTCACTTTGCTCAGGTGCTCCTCCACTTTTAATTATCACCGCCCACCATTAGCATCACAACCAAGGGTCCAGGACTGGTGGGACACCGCTTGGGGATGCTGGACTCAGTCAGGATGGGTACAGGTGCAGGTTCAAGATGGTGGGAGCCTTTTATGGACCTGTGGCTCTCAACAGGAGGCCTGCAAACTAGCCCTTGGAGTCACTTCTGGTAGTCATGGTTGCAGGTGAAGATGTAGTGCTCAAGATCAGTGCAACCTCTGAGAGTTCAAGGCAGGCTCCAGGCAGACCAACAGTCATTCCAGGTACAGCAATAATCTGGCAGAGAGCACAGCAGGTCACAGCTGCAGGCAGTCCTCTGAGGGCCCAGTTAGTGAACTGAAGAGTGGGTCTGAAGGTCTTATTTTTATACTTTGGTACCCTTCTTCTGGACGGTGGCAGAAGCTTCTGGAAAGATTCTGTGAAGTGCATGGAATTTCCTGACTCCCCTGTCGTAGCTCCAAGCTGGCTGCAGTGACAATGACTGATGTGAGAGCATAGGCTATTCAGGTGTAAGAGGGGCTGTGTACAGTTCCGCCCATCCCCATCCTGCCAACAGATGGCCCATTGACATACACCTAATCCCTCTATTGTATGATTGTCTGAGGGGAATTCACAAACTCTGTCAGTTACACCCAGCCATGTGACCAAGGCCAGGGTGCTGGCAAGAAAGGGCTCAGGGCAGAAAAATGCTATCTTTCTAAAAGTGGAATTTTTTTAATTGTCATCATAAACCAGCTTTAATGTTACATAGAGCTCTTCACCACAATTCCAAAGACAATAAAAATAAAACAGCTACCTGTTCCCAATTTGGAATTACAGCCTATTAAACGTAATAAGTCATCCCCAAAATTATCATATGGGAGGCATAGGTCTCACAGTAGTGGAAAACAAATGTGGGAATTTTTCACTACCAGGACACGTAAAACTTAAAAGTACATGTTCAATCTTTTAATAGCACAGCACCGTGCCCTATACACTACCTAGGGCCTACGTTAGAGGTTCCATATGTAATTAAAGGGGAGTTAAAATATGACTAGGGAGTTTTAATACCAAGTAAACATGGAGTCCTGGGACTCAATGGCAGCCTTGGGACAATTTCTGAAGTGCTACTTAAGAGGGTGGCACAATAAGTACTGTAACCCCACAGATAGCATTTAATTTACAGGTCCTGTGTATATGGTATACCACTCTAAAAGGGACTTACAAGTATATTAAATATGCCAATCAGGTGTATGCCACTTAAACCATGTTCAGGTGAGTGAGCACAAGTACTTTAGTGCTGGTTAGCAGTGGTAAAGTGCACAGAGTGCTAAAGCCAACACAAATAAATGCAGCAGAAAATGGAGAGTAAGGGCAAAAACATTAGAGGGTGACTGCAGAGGGGGCCTAGTCCAACATAGGTCTTCTTGCCAAAAGGCCCAAACCATTATTTCTGCTCTAGGAGCAGTTTGCATTGCCCATCAAGGAGAAAACACTGCTGACAGTGAGGCAGCTGCAGGCAGTCTCATGCTAATAAGACCATTAGTACTTCAGGCACCAAAGTTTAATTTTTTGAAAGTTACTTCTGAATATTTATCAAAAAGCTCACTTCAACACGGAATTTGATTTTTAAAATATTACAAGTAGTGGCTGAATGGACTCTGATGCTTATTCCAAACCAAAGTTACCAAAACAATTTTCAAAAGTACTTCTTTGTTTTCATAAAAACAGCTACAGCCATATACATTGAAAATTCCTTTCAATGGCCAGTCACTATAGGTCCACTTTCAAACACCAAGCACAATATCTTGGCTTTGACTCCGAATTCATCGGGATCAACATGGTATTTATTGCACCACATAAATAACAATATCCAAGGGGGCGTTATTTATTGGGTGCAATAAATAGTGCCTCTTCCCGATTTTTGGGGAATACCATGCACCTTGTGGTGCATTGGTACAATAATTACCGTACACACTTCCCCTGTTAAATTTTGACAGGCTTGACCTGTCACAGTTTAACAAAGGGTGAGGTATTTAACACACCCAGTGATTAATGGGTGTGTTAAATAACACCTGTTAGCTCGTCAGACCTTATTAAGTAAACTTACAAGGGAGATGCGTATAGGCCGGTGGACCTTTTGTCTGAGCTTTGAGTCTTTCCCACCAAGAACCCCGTACTAATACAAATCATTAACAACAACAATCAATGACATCAATAACAGTAGGAGTCAGTAATTTCCACACACTATGACCTCTTGGCTATGAATAACCACACCTTTATGTAAAAGTTAGAATGTTCATTTCCCTATGTTAACAATGCTAATGTCACTTAACTTAGTCTCAATATCAAATGATAAACATACAAAAACAAGACTGGCTGACCAAAACGGCAAAAGAATTGCAATCTAATCAAAGCTTGAGCTACCACACATTCTAAAATTACAGTACAAATTAATAACATGAATAACTGTGCAAATGATTTAGCATGCATTTAGATTCAGTAAAGAAACTACATTAACTGTTATTACATGTAGCGAGCTTCATCAGTGAGAACCCTAACTAACATCAGATTAGAATAGCATGTTTGGGCTTTATGCAAAACAATTTAGTCACACAAATTTAGAAAAACATCTAACTATGGCTCTATCAGCATAGCGGTTGGTACCTAGAAACAAAAGCAAATAGACATAACATTCATTAACGTCATTTTATACCTGTCCTTAAATCTAAGGGGGTCATTACAACATTGGCGGTATAAGGCGCTTACCGCTGTGCAGAAGACCGCCAATACACCGCCGCGGTAGACCGCCACAGCTATTATGACACACATCACGGAATCTGCCGAAATTCAGATACCCACACAATACCGCCACAACAACGGTCAGCGATAAACTGGCGGAAACAAATCCTCCACCTCCACAGAAACACGCCCATGCTATTACGACCCACGAATCCATGCGGCGGTCTTTCAACCACGGTATTCTATTGGCGGTACACACCGCCGCGCTCAAAATACACACACATCTACAAAACACAGCCACATTGGACATTTTGAAATACACACACCTGATACACATACAAACACCACTCCCACACACCCAACACAATATAAAACACACACCCACATCACCCACAAACCCCTACAACCAGAATTTCTGAGAGAAGGCCAGAGAGACAGCACAGCTATTGACAACCCCATCACACAGAGGCACACAACACCATCACCCACACTACATCCACGCACAAAACACTACATACCACTACACTCACCAACCTCATCACCACATACACCATCCCACACATCACACACACCACCCCATGGCACGCCAAAGACACCCTTGCTTCTCCGAGGAGGAGCTCAGGGTCATGGTGGAGGAAATCGTACGGGTAGAGCCACAGCTATTTTGCTCACAGACACCGCACACATCAATAGCCAGGAAGATGGAGCTATGGCGCAGAATAGTCGACAGGGTCAACGCCGTGGGACAGCACCCAAGAAATAGGGAGGACATCAGGAAGAGGTGGAAAGTGCGTTCCACGGTCTCCAGGCACAACATCGCAGTGCAGCGGACTGGCGGCGGACCCCCACCTCCTCCCCCACAACTAACAACATGGGAGGAGCAAGTCCTGACCATCTTGCATCCTGAAGGCCTCGGAGGAGTCGGTGGAGGATGGGACACTGGTAAGTCAAATCTTAACTATCACATCCCCCACCCTACCTGCATGCTATCACACACCCCCACCCTCACACCCTCCCCTATCACCCCAAATCCTCACTAATCTACCCATGACACCAACCACCCATCCCAACACCAAGCCCTGCATGACAAAACTAAGCATGGGCACCCCTCACTAAAGCATGCCCACTGCACATACCCAGAACACCCCCCCAACCATCACCACACAAGCCCCCACACAGGAATGCCTGCACTGGGGTACACAAACACCCACCCATTGCACACCATTACACATACACATGCAATAATCATGTTCTTATACCCCTGCAGGAACCCGAAGGAACGTCACCACACCAGAGGGTCCAGACAACACCACTCCACCCGCCCACAGTGACGACAGCAGCTCTGCCCTACTGGATCCTGATGACCATCCGGACCATCGTGGGCCTCAGGACAGTCGGTTCCCCTTGCCCAGCCACAGCCCAACACCGAGCTGCCACCCTCTGGTAACACCAGCACAGCACCCACCCAGCGGGCCCAAACCTCCCTACCCAGGACAGGTCAATCAGCCGTGTGTCCACCACTACAGGGCACCCAGGCTAACCCACCACCCCAACAACAACAGGGACCTGGGGGCAGTGGTAGTGGGCACACGGTCCTGGGGACAGAGGCACACGAACACAGGGGAACTGGGAGGGCTGCTGTGCTACAGAGGGAGGACAGGCCAAGGGAACCAACTCTCCACGAGGCCCTCTCCTCCATCATGGGAGCATACCACCACTCCCAGGAGACGATGGCCACGGTCCTGGACAAGTTGCAGGAGACCCTGCGTCTGCAGGACCAACTGTATTTGGGGTTCAGGGAGGAGCTCAGGACCATCAGCTCCGCCCTGGGCACCATCGTAGGGGTGCTGACGGACATTTAAAAGACCTTGCGGGACACCGTGGCACTCCAAGGGGCCCCTGACACTAGCCAGGACGACAAACTGCCCACCATCTCCCCCGGCGCTAGTGGACAGGACGCCCCGCCACAGGACCAACACACCAGCACCCCATCCCCTGCAGACGGACAACCACCACGCAAGCGGGCCCTGAGATCCAGGAAGAGGACAGAGCAAGATGGCAAGACCACCGCCAGGAAATAAGACCACCCTGATTGTCCCCCCACTGTCCCACTTTGTCACCCTGTCCAGATTGGAACTGCCCCAGCTCCACTTCCAATGCCCAGATGGGCAGTGCACCTGTGAGACTAATAGACTGGACTCTGCCATGGACATTCCTCCACCATCACCCATCCCCATTTTGCAAACTTCCTTGATTTTTTTTGCCCTTAAATAAACACCCTTGAAAGCCAAAAAAATCTGGAGTCAGTCTATGATTTGGAACTTTGTATTATCAATTACAGTGTCATAATGGGTTACCCATTGTAAGGCTAACATACCAATGTCACACATCACAAGCCCTTCAAGGATGCAAGCAGTTGACACGTAGGTAACCACACCTGTGAAACTGAAATGGAAGGGTACAACTCAATTAACAAATAGTGAGTGAAATGTAGGTACAGGATAGAGGTAGACGTGTGAAAGTTAATGTAATGTTAAACCAGAAAATGTTCTCACCTGTGTGTCACTGGAAATATTGCTGTATGACTGACTCCCTGTTGTCGTTTTCTTCATCCTCAGCTTCATCCTCATCACTGTCCACTCGCTCCACAGTCTCCACAGCTGCCACAACACCATCATCTGGATCATTGTCCTGCAGAAAAGGCACCTGGCGTCACAATGCTAAATTATGGAGCATGGAGCAGGCGATGATGATGTCGCACACCTTCTTCGGTGAGTAGAATAGGGATCCACCTGTCATATGGAGGCACCTGAACCTGGCCTTAAGAAGGCTGAAGGTGCGTTCGATAACCCTCCTAGTCAGCCCATGGGCATCATTGTACCGTTCCTCTGCCCTGGTCCTGGGATTCCTCACTGGGGTCAATAGCCAGGAAAGGTTGGGGTAATCAGAGTCCCCCAATAGCCATACACGGTGCCTCTGGAGTTGACCCATCATATCAGGGATGCTGCTATTCCGCAGGATGTAGGCGTCATGCACTGAGCCAGGGAACATTGCATTTACCTGCAAGATGTACTGGTCTGCCAAACAGACCATCTAGACATTCATCGAATGATAATTCTTCCTGTTCCTGTACACCTGTTCACTCCTGCGGGGGGGACCAGAGCTACATGGGTCCCATCAATAGCACCTATGACGTTCGGGATATGTCCAAGGGCATAGAAGTCACCTTTCACTGTAGGCAAATCCTCCACCTCAGGTAAAATGATGTATCTCCTTACGTGTTTCAGCAGGGCAGACAACACTCTGGACAACACGTTGGAAAACATAGGCGGGGACATCCCTGATGCCATGGCCACTGTTGTCTGAAAAGAGCCACTTGCAAGGAAATGGAGCACTGACAGCACCTGCACGTCAGGGGGGATTAAAGTCGGATGGCGGATCGGTGACATCAGGTCTGGCTCCAACTGGGTACATAGTTCCTGGATTGTGGCACGGTCAAACCGGTAGGTGACTATGATATGTCTTTCTTCCATTGTCAACAGGTCCACCAGCGGTTGGTACACCGGAGGATTCCGCCATCTTCTCATATGTCCCAGCTGACGGTGCCTAAGAAGGACAACAGCGAAGAACCGGTCACTATTCCTCCAGGTATGTACCCACAGTTACACACAAGACTGCACCAGACAAAACCCCTTCCTGTATGTGTGTTGAGTATAGGCCTAGCTATGCGTGACACAGTAGTAAATGAAGCCATGTGGGCCCCTGAAATGGCGGCTGCCTGACCTCTAAACTGGGACAATGGGATTGTGGGGTAACTGCGCTGGCGTTGCACACCGTCGCGGTAGGCGGTCGTAGACCGCGGCGCAATGCTGAATTGGTTAACATTGGACCCTATGGGTCCCAGGAGCCAATGAACAGGTGCGCCGGGGGTGATGATTCGCACCGCCGCGGACGTCACCGCCGCGGACGTGACCGCCATTTTCTATCTGTTCAATCTCTAGATACCTGACCTTCGACAGGAGAGGACCTACACTGCTAGTGCTGCTGTGACCTCAGTCTGGAAGCGACGATGGCTGCTGCGTCTGGGGAAAGGGCCCCTGCCTTCACTGCACAGGAGTTGGAGAAACTTGTGAATGGGGTCCTCCCCCAGTACACGCTACTCTACGGTCCTCCAGACCAACAGGTTAGTACACAGGGAGCACGTTGTATGGGCTAGGCCTGGGTGGAGAGGGCTGGGTGGAAGAGGGAAGGGGGCAGAGTACATAGATCAGTTATGCATGGGAATGAATGGGCCACATGGCCAGAGTAGGGAGGGGGCCACTCACATTGACGGTGCAGTTGGTAATGACTGTTCCTCTTTCCTTGTGCATGTCATGTAGGTCAGCGCCCACCAGAAGAGGGACATTTGGCGTGCCATCCCCAAGGAGGTCTGGACCCTGGGGGCGCACCAGAGACGGGGCACCCACTGCCGTAAGAGATGGGAGGACATTCGCCGCTGCAGCAAGAAGACGGCGGAGGATCAGCTGGGGATGGCCTCCCAACGTGGGAGGGGTGCCCGTCGCACCATGACCCCCCCGATGTTCTGGATCCTGGCGGTGGCCTACCCGGAGTTGGATGGGCGCTTGAGGACATCACAGCAGACACAAGGGGGTGAGTACAACCTCATTCTGCGGACTTTGCGTGCAGTGGAGGGGTCTGGGTGGGGGAGGTGGACTGTGGGTGCCCCTAGGCCAAGGCGAGTTAGGTAGGGAAGGCCCCTCCGTAATGTAGGCCATGTGGCACTCAACCCCACCTCAACAGAGTGCCAAGTTGAGGTATAGTTGCCCCTGTGGCATCCATGTGCGCAGATTTCCACCATTGCCATGTAGGCCATGTCCCAGAAATTGCATGTGCAGAGGTCAGAAGCACGGCGTAATGCAGGGGGCTGCTGCGTCTGTCTTGTCCGCCAACGGTAGCGGCATGCCATCCACTAAAACTCTCTTTCTTCTGTCTCCCCCCCTTTTCCTGCTCTCTCTGTCCTTTTGTACATCAGCATCATCAGGCGGAGGTACAGTGGCACCGGAGCACGAGGGAGCTGCATCCCACATGGCCATGGAGGGCCACACCACAGACTCTGAATGCAGCAGTGGGACGGAGGGCGAGGGGAGCTTCACGTTGGACACCGGATCACCAACCAGCGACACAGACTCGTCTGCCGATGGGAGCTCCCCTGTGGTGGCGGCACCACCTGTGCGCCCCACTTCTACGGGTACAGCCGCCACCCACCCTACCAGCACCGCCCTCCCAGCAGCCCCTCAGCACTCGCCCCGTGCCCGCTCACCCAGGAAGGTGGGCATCACCATCGCCCCAGGCACCTCAGGCCCTGCCCCAGTCACCCCTGCTGCCCTCAGTGAGGAGGCCATTGACCTCCTCAGGTCACTCACTGTTGGGCAGTCTACCATTGTGAATGCCATCCAGGGTGTAGAAAGGGAGTTGCAACACAGTAATGCATTCCTGGAGGGCATTCATTCTGGTCAGGCTGTCCTTCAGCGAACCCTGCAATCTCTGGCCTCAGCACTGATGGCAGCCATTGTCCCTGTGTCTAGCCTCCCCCCTCCAACTTCCTCCACCCACACCCAATCTCCTGTACCCCAGCCCATCCCAAGCACACCTACAGACCAGCATGCACACAAGTCAACACACACAAGTAGCTTAAGCAAACATAGGCACCACACACACCACAGGCACTCACGCAATCCTCACCCACATACAGACACAGCAACATCCACTGTCTCCACTGTGTCCCCCTCATCCTCTTCTCCCTCCTCCCTCCCAGTCTCGTCTACACACACACCTGCATGCACCACATCTACAGGCACTAGGACTCGCACCAGGACACCCAGCACCACAAGCCGCTCACCTGCACTCACCACCTCCCCTGCCATTTACACGTCCCCTGTGTCCTCTCCCAGTGTGTCTGTGACTCCCCCTCCCAAAGTACACAAACGCCGGCAATCACTCACCCAACATCCATCCACCTCACAACAGCCTCCAGTACCTGCACCTGCACCCAAAAAACACCTAAAGTGACACCTCCTACAACCATCTCCTCTTCCTCCACTCCCAGATCCCCTCCAGCTACCCATCCCAGTGTTCGTCAGAAACTGTCCCTCTGTCAAATTGACCTTTTTGCCCCCCCCTCCAATTCATCAGTCCCGTCGTAGCGCCTCAGCCAAAAAGCCTCCAGTACCAGTGGTGCGTGTTCCAGGTTTTTGGAGTGCACCGGCCACCAGGGCAGGCAGTAGGACCCGGAGCCAAGGCACTGGCAGCCCACCCCCTGTAAAGGCTCTGAAAATGGAGAGTGGACGACGGGACCGTCTTAAGACCCCTGGTGGGACAACAAGTGACATGGGATCGAAGGGGATTGGTGAGTCAGCTGTAACTCCAACAAAGGTGGGGAAGGTCCAGAGGAAGTCTGCCCAGCCTGTTGTGAGTGTCACGGCGGAGAAGTGTGCCATCATTTCCGGCGGTCCAGACACAACCGCCAGACCCATCGTCACTGGTCCAGAGACCACCGCCAGAGTCACAGCCCAGGAGGGCCCAAGTATCGTCACTGGTCAGGAGACCACCGCCGGAGTCACAGCCCAGGAGGGCACAAGTATCGTTACTGGTCCAGAAACCACCGCCGGAGTCACAGCCCAGGAGGGCACAAATATCGTTACTGGTCCAGAAACCACCGCTGGAGTCACAGCCCAAGAGGGCACAAGTATCGTTACTGGTCCAGAAACCACAGCCGGAGTCACAGCCCAGGAGGGCACAAGTATCGTCACTGGTCAGGAGACCACCGCCGGAGTCACAGCCCAGGAGGGCCCAAGTATCGTCACTGGTCAGGAGACCACCGCCGGAGTCACAGCCCAGGAGGGCACAAATATTGTTACTGGTCCAGAAACCACCGCCGGAGTCACAGCCCAAGAGGGCACAAGTATTGTTACTGGTCCAGAAACCATCGCCGGAGTCACAGCCCAGGAGAGCACAAGTATCGTCACTGGTCAGGAGATCACCGCCGGAGTCACAGCCCAGGAGGGCACAAGTATCGTCACTGGTCAGGAGACCACCACCGGAGTCACAGCCCAGGAGGGCACAAGTATCGTCACTGGTCCAGAAACCACAGCTGGAGTCACAGCCCAGGAGGGCCCAAGTATCGTCACTGGTCAGGAGACCACCGCCGGAGTCACAGCCCAGGAGGGCACAAGTATCGTCACTGGTCCAGAGACCACCGCTGGAGTCACAGCCCAGGAGGGGCCAGGATGCCACAGCCCCGCTGGGCAATGATGGAACGTCATGCCACACACCAATGCCCAGTGTAGAGATCGTCATGCCACACACCAATGCCCAGTGTAGAGATCGTCATGCCACACACCAATGTCCAGTGTGGAGATCGTCATGCCACACACCAATGTCCAGTGTAGAGATCGTCATGCCACACACCCATGTCTGTATCAGAACCGCCATGTCAAAGCACCACTGAACAGGGCAAAGACCGCCATGTCAAAGCACCGCTGAACAGGGCAAAGGCCACCATGGCAAAGCACCGCTGAACTGTCCTGAACCGCCATGGCAAAGCACCGCTGAACTGTCCTGAACTGCCATGTCAAAGCACCGCTGAACAGGGCAAAGACCGCCATGGCAAAGCACCGCTGAACTGTCCTGACCCGCCATGTCAAAGCACCGCTGAACAGGGCAATGACCGCCATGTCAAAGCACCGCTGAACAGGGCAAACACCGCCATGGCAAAGCACCGCTGAACAGGGCAAAGACCGCCATGTCAAAGCACCGCTGAACAGGGCATGCACCGTGTAGGAATGAATGGACCGCCACATCAGGCCTCCTTATCCCATGTGCAGCTGGGACAGTGACAGGACAGGTACTTTCATGTGGAGACTCATCCAGTCTGGGCACCAGTCCCCCTCCAGAACCAGTGGAGACCTGCATCTACTTGAGAGACTGTGGCTTTGCACTCCCCAGGATGGCACAGTGGGCAAACCACCCACTGTAGAGACTTGAGAGACTCTGGCCTTGCACTCCCCAGGATGGCACAGTGGGCAACCCACCCACTGTAGAGACTTGAGAGACTGTGGCCTTGCACTCCCCAGGATGGCACAGTGGGCAACCCACCCACTGTAGAGACTTGAGAGACTGTGGCTTTGCACTCCCCAGGATGGCACAGTGGGCAACCCACCCACTGTAGAGACTTGAGAGACTGTGGCTTTGCACTCCCCAGGATGGCACAGTGGGCAACCCACCCACTGTAGAGACTTGAGAGACTGTGGCTTTGCACTCCCCAGGATGCTTCAATGGGCATGGAGCCCCGTCGTGGATCTGGCTTCGCTTTCATCTGGCTGAGGTGCCCCCTCTTCCCTTCCCCCTGAGGTGCCTGTTTTATTTCTATCTGATGCCCCGGCAGTGTTCTCTCCAATTTTGGTCAGGTATCTATTGTGGGCCTCGCTCAAGCATTTTTGGACTGTTGGTGCACGGACATTGTTGTGTAAATATCTGCACTACTTCTCAGATTGTATGTGTAAATAAGAGTGATTTTGAGATATATATATCTGTATATTTTTTTATGACATGTATATTGGCACATTACAATGTTTTCCTGAATTTTGCATTGTCTTTTCATTCTTCAGGGGGGATTGTGGGTTGTTACTGTTATTTTTGTGACTGCATTGGTGTGTATGTTGTGATATGCGAGGGTGGGGGTGGGGGTGTTTGGTGGGTGTCCCCCTAACTTTTGTCTCCCCACTCCCCCGTGTCATAGGTGCAGTACTGTTAGGGTTTGTACACAGCAAAGAGCATGTCCCCTCTCACTGCACTAGTGGGTTCTGTAATAGCTCCCTTTTAAACTTACTATTGAAAGCCTTTCTTGTTATCTCACCTTCCCCCCCCTAGGCTTCTGTGTATGTTGATTAATGTGCTGTTTTGTTTACACATTGGGCCTTGCTTTTACCAAGGCTTCTTTAAAATACTCCTCCCTAGGCCATGTGTTAATCCAACTCATTTGTATAATAACTGAAACTCTGCACACCTTTCAAGAACATGTGCAGCATGTGAGAACCACACCCAGCTCTTCAAACCACACCCAGCTCTGCACACCTTCCAAGAACATGTGCAGCATGTGAGGACCACACCCAGCCCTTCAAACCACACCCAGCCCTGTCTATAAAAGGCATCCCCCGAGCCTCACCCAGTGCTTGTGCTCGTCTACCTCCCGCTTACCTGAGAACAGATCCCTCGGCGCTGGCACTCCTGCTCTTTACAGACTTTCATTGACTTCAATGGGCGCAGCTTCTGGCTCTTCCTTCTTCCGGTTTCCGGTTCCTCCTTGCTTCAGCCTCTCTCCTATGAGTAACCTGCAAAAGAGAAAGAAGACAAGGTTAGACTGATCAGTATCTCTTGCCAGCAACAAGTAAGTGCAAAACCTTTTATTACCTGAAAGAACTTTGACAACAATTTCTGGATTCGTGTATAGACAATTTGAAACGAAATACCTTCCACGAACATTGTGATTCAAACTCTTTGTTACAAGAATATTTTGCAGAACTTTGTGAAGCAAACATTGTTTTTTCTCATGGAACTTTTAAGAATCGAACAGTGGAAACCATTAACAGCAAGGCAAACAGTAAATCAAGGACTTGCACAAATGACATGCTGTATTTTGATGTAAAAGTACAGTATTTGTTTTATAAAAGATTCTGGAAATATGGGAAAAGTGAGTCTGCTATTGGGAATTTAGGCTTTAGTTATATTATGATGAATGTTTGATATTGGTAATTCTGATAACGGTATTTGTTTAATGTTTTAGAAGCTTTACAGTAATAGAAAACACATCCCAGAGCAGTAACACATTCCAAACCTGGAAACTAGAGACCAGGATCCAAGAGGTACTTTTAGAAGAGAATTTCTAATAAATAAAGGGATAGTCAGGAACCCATTTAGGAATAGGTTGCACTTATCTGTTCTTTGTTTATGTTTCATTAGGCACCAGTTTCTACAGAAGTCAGAAAGGGCCGCAGATTTGTGCAGCACTTCAACAGTGGAAACGCAAGAACGGTGTTGTCTCTCTTTTTTATTTTATCCACTTCCCCCCTTCCCTTGAGCTTCTGTTCTTAGTGCACTGTTTTAAAAACTAGTGTGCTGGAACAAGCAGTTTCAGGGTGGGGTCGGATTGTCTTCAACCTCCATCAGAACTGAACAAGAACTCAGGTGAGCTGGGCTTTGACAGAAGCACAAGCCTTAAAAAATAATTTCAGTTCTGGTGGACGATGAATACCGGGGAAGAAATAGAGGGCATTGACGTCACGGATATGGCGCAGGCCCTAAATGAGGACTTGGCTCATAATGAATCAGTGTCTGGCATCTTGCAACATATGCAAGAGGAAATAGAGAGATTAAAGATGGAGAATACCTCTTTAAAACAGGATTTAAGCAGGTATAAATTTAGGGGATCTCAGTGGAACACAGCTTCTACGCCTTTGTTTAAAACCTCCTCAGAGACAGGGGCGCCATCAAAACATACAACTTTGCCTTCCCCAGTTGAGGTTACTGTTAATGTTCCTAATGTTGTGCCCTTAGCAGCACCTGAACGTTTTCATGGAGATAGTAACAAATTCCATGTTTTTATCAATCAATGTCAATTACACTTCATTTGTAAGCCACAACAGTTCCCTACTGATGATACGAAAGTGGCATTCGTCTTGTCTTATTTGGGTGGCACAGCAGCCAATTGGTCAATTCCTTTCGTGGATAGAGATGATCCCATCCTCCATAATTGGAATCAATTTAAACGTACCATGACAAGCCTTTTTGCAAAACACACTTTCATGCAGGCAAGTGATAATGAGCCTTTAAATCTTAAACAAGATAACAAGGATTTATTGACCTATCTCACTAGTTTTAATCGTTTACTCACCGAGACACAGTGGCCAGAAGAAAAGCGTGTCTCCCTTTTTTATAAAGGTTTGAGAGACGAGTTAAAAGACGCGCTGGCTCATATCGTTGATTTGCCAAAAGACTATTCGGACTTTGTAGATTTAGTTGTGAAATTAGAACATAGACTAGGAGAAAGAAAGGGAGATAAATACAAACTGGAATCACGGTTAACTTTTATTAGACACGAGAAGAAAGACACAGATAATAAACTCCCTGAACCAGAGCCTATGCAAATATGGACACTCAGAGGTCCACTCACATCAGAGGAAAAAGAAAGAAGGAGAAAATTTCAATTATGTTTATATTGTGGCAGGGCAGGTCACTTTGCCAGAGAATGTCCAGTAAAGCCTAAAACTCCACGAAAGGGTGCTGTTTCCTCCACCTCCTCAACTGAATCGGGAAACGATTAAGCTCGACAAGGGGAGAGGTTACTTCTTCGAGAAAACATCTTAATCAAACCTCTAATGCTGCAGCCTTCAGGGTACCGCACATACCTAGACATTTCATAATTCAGGTTGTTTTAATTGTTACTACCCAAGTGAGGCATTCTCTCCCTGTCCTACTGGACTCAGGCGCGACAGGAAATTTTGTGGATAATAAGTTAGCTGAAATCTTAGGACTTCCTATGTGCCTAAAGCCTTGTCCAGAAGCAGTATGTGCAGTGGATGGGTCAGAATTGACCTCTGGATTAATCACAAAACAAACAAGTCCACTTGTTATGGTCTGTCAGAACGGGCACACAGAGGTGATTAGCTTTGATCTGATAGATACTCCTAATTTTGGTTTGATTCTCGGGGTACCCTGGTTAACAACTCATAACCCAAAAATTGATTGGGTGAATAGAACTGTTACTTTGGATTCCTCTTTCTGTAGAACCAATTGCTATCAAGAAGCAGGTACAGAACAGAGCACAGTATTACACTGTGCTAGTGTTACACAAGATGAACCAAGTCTCCCTCCTGAATATTCTGACTTTAAAGACGTCTTTGATCCAGTAAAGGCTAGTGTGCTGCCCCCACATCGGTCTTATGACTGCCGTATAGATCTTATCCCAGGGGCCCCTTTACCTAATAACAGAGTATATGCTTTGACTGACGAAGAAACCAAATACTTAAGAACCTACCTAGATGACCTACTACAGTCTGGGTTCATCCGTCATTCCACATCTCCGGTGTCATCTCCACTCTTTTTTATCCCGAAGCCGGATAAATCCCTGCGCGCGTGTATCGATTATAGAGGACTAAATAAGGCTACAATAAAGAATAAATATCCTCTTCCTCTAATACCTGTGTTGTTGGATCAATTAAGACATTCTACTGTATACACTAAACTAGATCTGCGGGGAGCTTACCACCTGGTCCGAGTAAAAGAGGGGGATGAGTGGAAGACAGCTTTCAAGACAAAGTTTGGTTTATTTGAGTACACAGTAATACCCTTTGGGTTATGTAATGCCCCTGCGGCCTTTCAGTTCTTTATAAATGAGGTCCTACACGAATTCTTGGACGTTTGTGTCATAGTATACATAGACGACATCCTCATTTACCCTAAGAACTCAGAAGAACATACCCAACATGTTCGTGCAGTATTATCAAAGTTAAAAGAAAATCATCTTTTTGCTAAGTTAGAAAAGTGTACTTTTAATGTCAACAAGGTGGACTTTTTAGGATACTGCCTGTCACCTCAAGGAATAACTATGGATGTAAAGAAAATCAGTGCTATTGCTGATTGGCCAGAACCATCCTCTGTAAAAGATATTCAGAAATTTCTGGGTTTCGCCAATTTTTATAGGAGGTTTATTGCACATTTTGCAGACATTGCGGCCCCAATAACTACCTTGTTGCGGAAAGGGCAACGATTTCTTTGGACTGATGAGGCGGCACACGCCTTTCAACTCCTAAAACAAAAGTTCACTTCAGCCCCAATTCTGAAACATCCTGATCCTGACTTGCCCTTTTTTGTTGAAGCGGATGCTTCACAAGTAGCTTTAGGAAGAGTTCTCTCTCAACGAGATGCAGTAGATGGCCAGTTACATCCTATAGCCTTCTATTCTAAAAAGTTATTGCCAGCTGAACAAAATTACACTGTGGCTGAAAGGGAACTACTAGCTATCAAAGTAGCCTTTTCAGAATGGAGGCACCATTTAATGGGAGCCAAGTACCCAGTTACAATCTTTTCTGACCATAAGAACCTACAGTTTTTTGGATCACTTAAAGCACTAACACCACGTCAGATGCGCTGGTTAATTTTTTTTAGCACATTTGACTTTGTTATAACCTATAGACCAGGTGCACAACAAATTCAATCTGATGTGTTATCTAGATACGGACATACCTCAGACATGAAACAAGATAAAATAGGAGAACCCATTATTCCTCCCCAAAAGTTGTTGGCACCAGTACAACAGAAGGATTTCATCACAGATCTATATAATGCACACATGCAAATAGCACCTCAGGATTGGTTAAAGGATTCCCATAACACAATACAACAAGGTTTATTGTATCACAACAACATGCTGTTAGTGCCCACCTCTGAATTACAAACACAGGTGATAATTTGGCATCATGCCTCACCGTTGGCAGGTCATCCTGGTTGGGTAAAAACCCTGGAAAATGTGCAAAAACACTTTTGGTGGGACACTATAAGAAAGGACATTAAGCAATTTGTCACTACCTGTCCAATTTGTGCAAGACATAAATCTTCTCATAAGGCTCCTGACGGCTTGTTAATACCAATGCCAACACCCAAACAACCTTGGCACACTGTGAGCGTAGACTTTATTGTAGGTTTACCACCTGTAAAATCCTTCACAACAGTGTTGGTTATAGTGGATTTTTTATCTAAAATGGCACATTTTATACCATTACGGAAATTACCCACGGCAGCAGAATTTGCCGATATTTTTATAAGGGAAATTGTGCGTTTACATGGTTTGCCAAGCAAAGTGGTGTCAGACCGAGGGAGCCAGTTCAACTCCAGATTTTGGAAACAATTATGTGAAAAACTGAAAATAGATGTGGCCTTATCCACTGCTTTCCACCCAGAGACAGATGGACAGACTGAACGACTGAACCAAACCTTACTTCAAACGCTACGTTGTTTATTGGCTGGTTATTCTAGTGAATGGTTGGAAGCTCTCCCTGTAGCAGAGTTTGTTTATAATAATACTGAGCATTCAGCTCTACTTTGCTCACCATTCTATTTCTTGCAGGGATATCATCCAAGAGCTATACCCATTTTGTTAGAAGATTCCCTGTTGCCTACAGTAACAGATAGACTAACGAGGTTAGGTGACATACAAGACAAAGCCAGGAAACATTTATTAAAGTACAAGGAAAGCATGAAAAGACAAGCAGACAAACACAGGTCTGAGGCCCCAATGTATAAAATTGGTGACAAGGTATGGCTCTCCACAAAGAACCTAAACATAGAGGGATCCCGAAAGCTGCAACCACATTTCATTGGACCCTTTAGTATAACTGCCATAGTAAACCCGGTAACAGTAAAATTAGATTTACCAAAAGAATATTCAGTACATACTACATTCCATGTGTCCTTGCTTAAGCCGTACAACTCAAAAACCCGACCTGAACCACCACCTCCACCCATACCAATTAAGGGAAATCTGGAACATGAAGTGAAAAGCATAAAAGACTCAAAAATAATTAGTGGACGTCTGTTTTATTTAGTAGAATGGAAAGGATATGATGAATCTGAGAATTCATGGGAACCAGCATCATATGTACATGCCCCACAGCTGATTAGACGGTTTTATTTAAAAAATCCAGGAAAACCCCGTCCTGTAGGAGGGCCTTTGAGGGGGGCAACTGTTAGGGTTTGTACACAGCAAAGAGCATGTCCCCTCTCACTGCACTAGTGGGTTCTGTAATAGCTCCCTTTTAAACTTACTATTGAAAGCCTTTCTTGTTATCTCACCTTCCCCCCCCCTAGGCTTCTGTGTATGTTGTTTAATGTGCTGTTTTGTTTACACATTGGGCCTTGCTTTTACCAAGGCTTCTTTAAAATACTCCTCCCTAGGCCATGTGTTAATCCAACTCATTTGTATAATAACTGAAACTCTGCACACCTTTCAAGAACATGTGCAGCATGTGAGGACCACACCCAGCTCTTCAAACCACACCCAGCTCTGCACTCCTTCCAAGAACATGTGCAGCATGTGAGGACCACACAAAGCCCTTCAAACCACACCCAGCCCTGTCTATAAAATGCATCCCCCGAGCCTCACCCAGTGCTTGTGCTCGTCTACCTCCCGCTTACCTGAGAACAGATCCCTCGGCGCTGGCACTCCTGCTCTTTACAGACTTTCATTGACTTCAATGGGCGCAGCTTCTGGCTCTTCCTTCTTCCGGTTTCCGGTTCCTCCTTGCTTCAGCCTCTCTCCTATGAGTAACCTGCATAAGAGAAAGAAGACAAGGTTAGACTGATCAGTATCTCTTGCCAGCAACAAGTAAGTGCAAAACCTTTTATTACCTGAAAGAACTTTGACAACAATTTCTGGATTCGTGTATAGACAATTTGAAACGAAATACCTTCCACGAACATTTTGATTCAAACTCTTTGTTACAAGAATATTTTGCAGAACTTTGTGAAGCAAACATTGTTTTTTCTCATGGAACTTTTAAGAATCGAACAGTGGAAACCATTAACAGCAAGGCAAACAGTAAATCAAGGACTTGCACAAATTACATGCTGTATTTTGATGTAAAAGTACAGTATTTGTTTTATAAAAGATTCTGGAAATATGGGAAAAGTGAGTCTGCTATTGGGAATTTAGGCTTTAGTTATATTATGATGAATGTTTGATATTGGTAATTCTGATAACGGTATTTGTTTAATGTTTTAGAAGCTTTACAGTAATAGAAAACACATCCCAGAGCAGTAACACATTCCAAACCTGGAAACTAGAGACCAGGATCCAAGAGGTACTTTTAGAAGAAAATTTCTAATAAATAAAGGGATAGTCAGGAACCCATTTAGGAATAGGTTGAACTGTTTATAGTTTGCACCCTTTGATACAGACAGTTCACTTGCCTGACATGATCAGACCCCTAATAGGTACTGCCTGTACCCTTTAGATAGTTCTTCATACAGAGACCAGCTTTCCATTTCAGCTTTCAAATTGTACACAGCTCTAGACACAGAGGCCAGTTGGTCAATACAGCCAAGCACTTTTATGTGGGTTAGCACCTACAGTACACTGCTATTGTACTGTAGACAGCCCATCAAGGAGAGGCCAGTTCCTCACCATACGCAAGTTCTGTTATAGAAGCAACTTCCTACTATGTACAGCCTCCAACCTGTAGAGAGCTGTACACAGGAAGGCCACTCTTTTACAATACCCAAACCCTGTTATATGGGCGAGGTCCCACTATCTATAGCTTCGCAACACTAGAGAGCTTTACACAAACAGACCAGTTCTTCACCACAACAGAGCCTTATTATGTGGGGAAGCCCTACACCATAGAGTTTAGACCCATACTGACCTCTTCTCCAAGTGGCTAGCCCCAAGGTAAAGCCCTACTATGTATAGTTGCCACTCTGTTTAGAACACTTTACACATAGGCTGGTCTCTAACTACAGCAAATATCTATTATGTGGGGAAACTCCTAACATACACACCCTTCACCTTGTGAGTAGCTGTTCACAGAGATGCCAGTCCCTTAACACAGTCAAGGTGCTTTTATGTGGTTAGGATCCAACTATGTACACCTTTCAACCTGTAGAGAATTCTATACAGATAGGCCAGTCACTCACCACACCTAAGCCAAAACATGGGGAAGCAGTATAATGCACAGCGTGTGAACTGTAGAGCGCTGCTTGCATAGACACCTGTCGGTCACTACACTGAATCCCCTACTATGTATAAGCATCACCCTAGATACAGTTCTTGAAGCAGAGGCAGTCCCTCACCACACCAAAGGCCTACCACATGGGCAAGCTCGTACTATATACAGGCTTAGCAATGCACAGAGCTCTGCACAGAGATGCTAGTCCTTCACCACACCCAAGGCCTGTTGTAAAGATAAGGTCCTACTGTGTACAGCTTCCAACCTGTAGAGAGATGTGCACCAGAGAGGCCAGTCCTTTACGGTACCAAAGCCCCATTATATGGGAAATCTTTGCTCGATACACAGCTTTTCACAGAAAGGCCAGTTCTTCACCACATACAAGCTCCATTCCATGGCTAAATTTGTTCTAAGCCTAGCCTTTGCTGTACACTAATCTTTACAGAGAGGTGAGTGTAGGGAAACCACTACGATGCACAGGCTTCACCTTGTGCACATCTGTTTATGCATAGACCAGTCCCTCTCTACACCCAACTACCCAGTATGTTCTCACAAAATTGATGCACAGCTTTTGGACAGAATAGTGCTCTTCATGTACAGGCCAGCCTCTCACCACACTCAAGCCCCTGAAGAAGTGAAAGCCCAACTACATACAGGCTTCACATTGTACACAGCTTTTTACCCATAGGCACTCCATCATTACACCCAAGCCCACAGACTTACTCCTGTACAGAGCTCTTCACAGTGGCCAGCCCCTCATCTCACCCAAGCCATATTAAGTGAGTAAGCCACTATGGTGCACAGCTTTGGCACTACATTGACCTCTTTATGGAGTGGCAAGTCTCATAGCATACTCAAGCCCCCTATATAGGCAAACCCCTGCTTCACCCTGTACACAGCTGGATAAGCGTAAGCAGGTCCCTCACCACATCCAAGACCCAATACATGGACAACCTCCTACTATGCTCAACCTTCATCCTGTATTCAGCTGTTTACAGAGAGTGGTCAGTCCCTCATCAGAGTCAAGCAGTTTTATGTGTGTATGCTCCGACTATGCACACCTTATGATCGGTAGGATGTTCTACACAGACAGGGCAGTCCTTCCCCATGTTCAAGCACCATTATGTGAGGATACCCCTACTGCACACAATCTTGGTCCTCTACTGAGGTCCTCACAGAAAGGTCAGTACCTTATTATATTGAAACCCCCTACGTGGGCACTTACCTACTACAAACAGGTGTCACCCTGTACAGACCTGCTTACAGATAGGACACCCTCAGCACACCCAACCATTACATGGATAAGTTGCTAGTATGCGCAGCCTCCACCCTGTACACAGCTGTTCACAGAGAGTAGCCAGTCCCTCAACACAGTCAAGCTCAATTATGTGGTTACTTACTACTATGGATACCTTTTGATGTCTAGGGCATTCTACACAGACAGATTTTGGACTGTAGAGAGCTCTTCATACAGAGGACAGTCCCTCAGCACACTCAAACTCCTCATATAGGGAAACTCCTATTACACACAGGCTTCACCCTATACACAGCTCTTTACCCACAGGCCAGTACCTCAGCACATCCAAGCCCTATTACGTGGGCAAAGTCATAGTATATGCAGCCTTTGCCCTGTTTGCAGCTCTCTACAAGGAGTGGCCAGTCTCTCATAATAACTGATAAGGACTACAGGTTGTGGACTATAGAAAGCTATTCCCATAGAGGCCTGTCACTCATCACACTGAAGTCTCCTATGTATGGAAGCACCTAGTACACACAGCTTTAACCCTGTGCATAATTATGATAGGGGTGTTAGTACTAATACTATAACCATGTGAAATGCTCTGAAAGGACTCCTTAGAACTGTGACATAAGTCTTAGAACGTGGTGAAGTGAATGCACGTTTAGAATGTTGAGTTTGCAGTTACACACAGACGAAAATAGATGTGTAATATACAGTGTTGTGTGTGGCATAGTTATTGGCGCTTACCCTGGTTGGGGAAGACGATACAGCTGACGATGAGATAGGGGATAAGTAACTAAAAGATTGACAGTGCTCTCCTAGAGAGTTTGTCGTGGTCCAGGCAAACTGCTTGAAAAAGCGCTGAAACTACTATAGTCAAATGCAAGTAGGATACATAAAAGCGCTAGCTGACAGAACAATTGATCATAAAGCAAACTGTTGTTATACTTATCAGACCCTGGAGAACAAGAGCTCTATAACCTCAGCAGTGGGTGAGGAAGACCCTAGAAGAAGAACAGGGATTATGTTTACTGAGCTGTCCAATACCTGAAGCGGCACAACATCAAAGCTGCCAGGTGGTGGCTCAGAACAACTCCTGAGGTCTCCAGAAAAGTGAAGGACACCAATGGAGACCAAGAAAGAAGTTTTATTTCAACAGACTATCCAGACTATCCATGATGACCCTGAGGTCAGCACAGCACAGTGCGTTAGAGATGGCATGAATAAAGCAGGTTCTAGCAGACAGTAGGCAGCATTGTAAATAACTCAATTTTCAGTGTCAGCCAATCCCGTAAATAGTTATAATGCGCCTTCCTGAAACCACCACAACTACTTGATCCCACCAAGAAGCAGAATATTGGAGACAGACTTCTTGGATAGAGACATTTGATGATTTTATTGATGCACTAGAAGAAAATGATAACAAGAAGATCATTAAATACCTCAAGAATCTTGCTAATGAAGTTGAAAAAGAAGTTATAAAAAGAATACTGCGAGCGGACAAAATTACATACTGTCCAATTAATCTCAAGTTCAATCCAATACCAAATGTAATTGTACAAAAAGTACATTTTAGTCAAGAATGCCAGAAAGTTGATGAAACAACAGACACATTTGTTGAGAGACTGGATACGCTCATCAAACACTGTAACTTTAATGAATTTAACGATGAGGAATATGTCTCCAAGTTATTGATGGATGCTTGTCAGATTCATTCATGAAGATGAAGAATGCTGCGAGAAACTCTTAGTATGGAACAAGTTCTCATAGGTGCAAGAGCTGAAGAGTGTGCCAATTGACAAGCTGCTGAGATGGAGACTGAAGGTGCCCAAAGTGAGTCAGTCATTAAAATGAAAAGCAGGCAGAAGCACAAGGGTGAAGGACACAAAATGATGTCTCCACAGAAAAAGAAATTGTGCTTCAGGTGTGGATTGCCATTCCACATGAAGGTAATTGTCCCGCCATTGGACAGAGATGCAAAGGCTGCGGGATGGAGAAACATTTTGTAACGGTTTGCAAGGCGAATGAAACAGTAAGTGTGTCAATGGCCACCTGAACGTTCCAGGAGCGACATTTGATGCACGCCAGCAAGGCCAAGCGACACCAGCAACTGTGACAAATCAACACCAAATGAAGTTGATCATCATCTAACTCATCGTCAAAAAGTTCTTCATTATCAATATCAAGTGAAAGTGAAGAAGATGAAAGGTGCGCTTGTCAGAATGGCTGCATGTGAAGAGAAATACCAGTCAAGGTACATTTTCTCATTAAAAAGCACCAGTCATTCAAACATTGTCCAAAACGGACACTGAAAGTAAACAATTGTTCAGTGCCTTTCATTATAGACAGTAGTGCCTCTACAAACATTATGCCTGAAGAGAAACATAATTAACTATCTCCATTACGGTGACTGATGCCATGGAAAATAAAGTTAACACATGGGCTGCATTGACGCTATTGAAAAGTCAAGGTTCATTCATAGGAACGATGAAACACAAGAAGATGAAAGTGCAAGCACCATTCATGTGCTTCAAGGTATGGTCTCATTTTCTCTTAGGGTTTGTACACAGCAAAGAGCATGTCCCCTCTCACTGCACTAGTGGGTTCTGTAATAGCTCCCTTTTAAACTTACTATTCAAAGCCTTTCTTGTTATCTCACCTTCCCCCCCCCTAGGCTTCTGTGTATGTTGTTTAATGTGCTGTTTTGTTTACACATTGGGCCTTGCTTTTACCAAAGCTTCTTTAAAACACTCCTCCCTAGGCCATGTGTTAATCCAACTCATTTGCATAATAACTGAAACTCTGCACACCGTTCAAGAACATGTGCAGCATGTGAGGACCACACCCAGCTCTTCAAACCACACCCAGCTCTGCACACCTTCCAAGAACATGTGCAGCATGTGAGGACCACACCCAGCCCTTCAAACCACACCCAGCTCTTCGAACCACACCCAGCCCTGTCTATAAAAGGCATCCCCCGAGCCTCACCCAGTGCTTGTGCTCGTCTACCTCCCGCTTACCTGAGAACAGATCCCTCGGCGCTGGCACTCCTGCTCTTTACAGACTTTCTTTGACTTCAATTGGCGCAGCTGCTGGCTCTTCCTTCTTCCGGTTTCCGGTTCCTCCTTGCCTCAGCCTCTCTCCTACGAGTAACCTGCAAAAGAGAAAGAAGACAAGGTTAGACTGATCAGTATCTCTTGCCAGCAACAAGTAAGTGCAAAACTTTTTATTACCTGAGGGAGCTTTGACGGCAATTTCTGGATTCGTGTATAGACAGTTTGAGGCGAAGTGCCTTCCACGAGCATTGTGATTAAGGCTCTTTGTTGCAGGATTATTTTGCAGGACTTTGTGAAGCGGGCATTGTTTTTTTTTTCATGGAACTTTTGGGAATCGAACAGTGGAAACCATTGACAGTAAGGAAAACAGTAAATCAAGGACTTGCACAAATTACATGCCGTATTTTGATGTAAAAGTACAGTATTTGTTTTATAAAAGATTCTGGAAATATGCGAAAAGTGAGTCTGCTATTGGGAATTTAGGCTTTAGTTATATTATGATGAATGTTTGATATTGGTAATTCTGATAACGGTATTTGTTTAATTTTTTAGAAGCTTAACAGTAATAGAAAACACATCCCAGAGCAGTAACACATTCCAAACCTGGAAACTAGAGACCAGGATCCAAGAGGTACTTTTAGAAGAGAATTTCCAATAAATAAAGGGATAGTCAGGAACCCATTTAGGAATAGGTTGCACTTATCTGTTCTTTGTTTATGTTTCATTAGGCACCAGTTTCTACAGAAGTCAGAAAGGGCCGCAGATTTGTGCAGCACTTCAACAGTGGAAACGCAAGAACGGTGTTGTCTCTCTTTTTTTTATTTTATCCACTTCCCCCCTTCCCTTGAGCTTCTGTTCTTAGTGCACTGTTTTAAAAACTAGTGTGCTGGAACAAGCAGTTTCAGGGTGGGGTCGGATTGTCTTCAACCTCCATCAGAACTGAACAAGAACTCAGGTGAGCTGGGCTTTGACAGAAGCACAAGCCTTAAAAAATAATTTCAGTTCTGGTGGACGATGAATACCGGGGAAGAAATAGAGGGCATTGACGTCACGGATATGGCGCAGGCCCTAAATGAGGACTTGGCTCATAATGAATCAGTGTCTGGCATCTTGCAACATATGCAAGAGGAAATAGAGAGATTAAAGATGGAGAATACCTCTTTAAAACAGGATTTAAGCAGGTATAAATTTAGGGGATCTCAGTGGAACACAGCTTCTACGCCTTTGTTTAAAACCTCCTCAGAGACAGGGGCGCCATCAAAACATACAACTTTGCCTTCCCCAGTTGAGGTTACTGTTAATGTTCCTAATGTTGTGCCCTTAGCAGCACCTGAACGTTTTCATGGAGATAGTAACAAATTCCATGTTTTTATCAATCAATGTCAATTACACTTCATTTGTAAGCCACAACAGTTCCCTACTGATGATACGAAAGTGGCATTCGTCTTGTCTTATTTGGGTGGCACAGCAGCCAATTGGTCAATTCCTTTCGTGGATAGAGATGATCCCATCCTCCATAATTGGAATCAATTTAAACGTACCATGACCAGCCTTTTTGCAAAACACACTTTCATGCAGGCAAGTGATAATGAGCTTTTAAATCTTAAACAAGGTAACAAGGATTTATTGACATATCTCACTAGTTTTAATCGTTTACTCACCGAGACACAGTGGCCAGAAGAAAAGCGTGTCTCCCTTTTTTATAAAGGTTTGAGAGACGAGTTAAAAGACGCGCTGGCTCATATCGTTGATTTGCCAAAAGACTATTCAGACTTTGTAGATTTAGTTGTGAAATTAGAACATAGACTAGGAGAAAGAAAGAGAGATAAATACAAACTGGAATCACGGTTAACTTTTATTAGACACGAGAAGAAAGACACAGATAATAAACTCCCTGAACCAGAGCTTATGCAAATAGGGACACTCAGAGGTCCACTCACATCAGAGGAAAAAGAAAGAAGGAGAACATTTCAATTATGTTTATATTGTGGCAGGGCAGGTCACTTTGCCAGAGAATGTCCAGTAAAGCCTAAAACTCCACGAAAGGGTGCTGTTTCCTCCACCTCCTCAACTGAATCGGGAAACGATTAAGCTCGACAAGGGGAGAGGTTACTTGTTCGAGAAAACATCTTAATCAAACCTCTAATGCTGCAGCCTTCAGGGTACCGCACATACCTAGACATTTCATAATTCAGGTCGTTTTAATTGTTACTACCCAAGTGAGGCATTCTCTCCCTGTCCTACTGGACTCAGGCGCGACAGGAAATTTTGTGGATAATAAGTTAGCTGAAATCTTAGGACTTCCTATGTGCCTAAAGCCTTGTCCAGAAGCAGTATGTGCAGTGGATGGGTCAGAATTGACCTCTGGATTAATCACAAAACAAACAAGTCCACTTGTTATGGTCTGTCAGAACGGGCACACAGAGGTGATTAGCTTTGATCTGATAGATACTCCTAATTTTGGTTTGATTCTCGGGGTACCCTGGTTAACAACTCATAACCCAAAAATTGATTGGGTGAATAGAACTGTTACTTTGGATTCCTCTTTCTGTAGAACCAATTGCTATCAAGAAGCAGGTACAGAACAGAGCACAGTATTACACTGTGCTAGTGTTACACAAGATGAACCAAGTCTCCCTCCTGAATATTCTGACTTTAAAGACGTCTTTGATCCAGTAAAGGCTAGTGTGCTGCCCCCACATCGGTCTTATGACTGCCGTATAGATCTTATCCCAGGGGCCCCTTTACCTAATAACAGAGTATATGCTTTGACTGACGAAGAAAGCAAATACTTAAGAACCTACCTAGATGACCTACTACAGTCTGGGTTAATCCGTCATTCCACATCTCCAGTGTCATCTCCACTCTTTTTTATCCCGAAGCCGGATAAATCCCTGCGCGCGTGTATCGATTATAGAGGACTAAATAAGGCTACAATAAAGAATAAATATCCTCTTCCTCTAATACCTGTGTTGTTGGATCAATTAAGACATTCTACTGTATACACTAAACTAGATCTGCGGGGAGCTTACCACCTGGTCCGAGTAAAAGAGGGGGATGAGTGGAAGACAGCTTTCAAGACAAAGTTTGGTTTATTTGAGTACACAGTAATGCCCTTTGGGTTATGTAATGCCCCTGCGGCCTTTCAGTTCTTTATAAATGAGGTCCTACACGAATTCCTGGACGTTTGTGTCATAGTATACATAGACGACATCCTCATTTACTCTAAGAACTCAGAAGAACATACCCAACATGTTCGTGCAGTATTATCAAAGTTAAAAGAAAATCATCTTTTTGCTAAGTTAGAAAAGTGTACTTTTAATGTCAACAAGGTGGACTTTTTAGGATACTGCCTGTCACCTCAAGGAATAACTATGGATGTAAAGAAAATCAGTGCTATTGCTGATTGGCCAGAACCATCCTCTGTAAAAGATATTCAGAAATTTCTGGGTTTCGCCAATTTTTATAGGAGGTTTATTGCACATTTTGCAGACATTGCAGCCCCAATAACTACCTTGTTGCGGAAAGGGCAACGATTTATTTGGACTGATGAGGCGGCACACGCCTTTCAACTCCTACAACAAAAGTTCACTTCAGCCCCAATTCTGAAACATCCTGATCCTGACTTGCCCTTTTTTGTTGAAGCGGATGCTTCACAAGTAGCTTTAGGAGGAGTTCTCTCTCAACGAGATGCAGTAGATGGCCAGTTACATCCTATAGCCTTCTATTCCAAAAAGTTATTACCAGCTGAACAAAATTACACTGTGGCTGAAAGGGAACTACTAGCTATCAAAGTAGCCTTTTCAGAATGGAGGCACCATTTAATGGGAGCCAAGTACCCAGTTACAATCTTTTCTGACCATAAGAACCTACAGTTTTTTGGATCACTTAAAGCACTAACACCACGTCAGATGCGCTGGTTAAATTTTTTTAGCACATTTGACTTTGTTATAACCTATAGACCAGGTGCACAACAAATTCAATCTGATGTGTTATCTAGATACGGACATACCTCAGACATGAAACAAGATAAAATAGGAGAACCCATTATTCCTCCCCAAAAGTTGTTGGCACCAGTACAACAGAAGGATTTCATCACAGATCTATATAATGCACACATGCAAATAGCACCTCAGGATTGGTTAAAGGATTCCCATAACACAATACAACGAGGTTTATTGTATCACGACAACATGCTGTTAGTGCCCACCTCTGAATTACAAACACAGGTGATAATTTGGCATCACGCCTCACCGTTGGCAGGTCATCCTGGTTGGGTAAAAACCCTGGAAAATGTGCAAAAACACTTTTGGTGGGACACTATAAGAAAGGACATTAAGCAATTTGTCACTACCTGTCCAATTTGTGCAAGACATAAATCTTCTCATAAGGCTCCTGACGGCTTGTTAATACCAATGCCAACACCCAGACAACCTTGGCACACTGTGAGCGTAGACTTTATTGTAGGTTTACCACCTGTAAAATCCTTCACAACAGTGTTGGTTATAGTGGATTTTTTATCTAAAATGGCACATTTTGTACCATTACGGAAATTACCCACGGCGGCAGAATTTGCCGATATTTTTATAAGGGAAATTGTGCGTTTACATGGTTTGCCAAGCAAAGTGGTGTCAGACCGAGGGAGCCAGTTCAACTCCAGATTTTGGAAAAATTTATGTGAAAAGCTGAAAATAGATGTGGCCTTATCCACTGCTTTCCACCCAGAGACAGATGGACAGACTGAACGACTGAACCAAACCTTACTTCAAACGCTACGTTGTTTATTGGCTGATTATTCTAGTGAATGGTTGGAAGCTCTTCCTGTAGTAGAGTTTGTTTATAATAATACTGAGCATTCAGCTCTACTTTGCTCACCATTCTATTTCTTGCAGGGGTATCATCCAAGAGCTATACCCATTTTGTTAGAAGATTCCCTGTTGCCTACAGTAACGGATAGACTAACGAGGTTAGGTGACATACAAGACAAAGCCAGGAAACATTTATTAAAGTACAAGGAAAGCATGAAAAGACAAGCAGACAAACACAGGTCTGAGGCCCCAATGTATAAAATTGGTGACAAGGTATGGCTCTCCACAAAAAACCTAAACATAGAGGGATCCCGTAAGCTGCAACCACGTTTCATTGGACCCTTTAGTATAACTGCCATAGTAAACCCGGTAACAGTAAAATTAGATTTACCAAAAGAATATCCAGTACATACTACATTCCATGTGTCCTTGCTTAAGCCGTACAACTCAAAAACCCGACCTGAACCACCACCTCCACCCATACCAATTAAAGGAAATCTGGAATATGAAGTGAAAAGCATAAAAGACTCAAAAAGAATTAGTGGACGTCTGTTTTATTTAGTAGAATGGAAAGGATATGATGAATCTGAGAATTCATGGGAACCAGCATCATATGTACATGCCCCACAGCTGATTAGACGGTTTTATTTAAAAAATCCAGGAAAACCCCGTCCTGTAGGAGGGCCTTTGAGGGGGGCAACTGTTAGGGTTTGTACACAGCAAAGAGCATGTCCCCTCTCACTGCACTAGTGGGTTCTGTAATAGCTCCCTTTTAAACTTACTATTCAAAGCCTTTCTTGTTATCTCACCTTCCCCCCCCCCCTAGGCTTCTGTGTATGTTGTTTAATGTGCTGTTTTGTTTACACATTGGGCCTTGCTTTTACCAAGGCTTCTTTAAAACACTCCTCCCTAGGCCATGTGTTAATCCAACTCATTTGCATAATAACTGAAACTCTGCACACCGTTCAAGAACATGTGCAGCATGTGAGGACCACACCCAGCTCTTCAAACCACACCCAGCTCTGCACACCTTCCAAGAACATGTGCAGCATGTGAGGACCACACCCAGCCCTTCAAACCACACCCAGCTCTTCGAACCACACCCAGCCCTGTCTATAAAAGGCATCCCCCGAGCCTCACCCAGTGCTTGTGCTCGTCTACCTCCTGCTTACCTGAGAACAGATCCCTCGGCGCTGGCACTCCTGCTCTTTACAGACTTTCTTTGACTTCAATTGGCGCAGCTGCTGGCTCTTCCTTCTTCCGGTTTCCGGTTCCTCCTTGCCTCAGCCTCTCTCCTACGAGTAACCTGCAAAAGAGAAAGAAGACAAGGTTAGACTGATCAGTATCTCTTGCCAGCAACAAGTAAGTGCAAAACTTTTTATTACCTGAGGGAGCTTTGACGGCAATTTCTGGATTCGTGTACAGACAGTTTGAGGCGAAGTGCCTTCCACGAGCATTGTGATTAAGGCTCTTTGTTGCAGGATTATTTTGCAGGACTTTGTGAAGCGGACATTGTTTTTTTTTTCATGGAACTTTTGGGAATCGAACAGTGGAAACCATTGACAGCAAGGAAAACAGTAAATCAAGGACTTGCACAAATTACATGCCGTATTTTGATGTAAAAGTACAGTATTTGTTTTATAAAAGATTCTGGAAATATGCGAAAAGTGAGTCTGCTATTGGGAATTTAGGCTTTAGTTATATTATGATGAATGTTTGATATTGGTAATTCTGATAACGGTATTTGTTTAATTTTTTAGAAGCTTAACAGTAATAGAAAACACATCCCAGAGCAGTAACACATTCCAAACCTGGAAACTAGAGACCAGGATCCAAGAGGTACTTTTAGAAGAGAATTTCCAATAAATAAAGGGATAGTCAGGAACCCATTTAGGAATAGGTTGCACTTATCTGTTCTTTGTTTATGTTTCATTAGGCACCAGTTTCTACAGAAGTCAGAAAGGGCCGCAGATTTGTGCAGCACTTCAACAGTGGAAACGCAAGAACGGTGTTGTCTCTCTTTTTTTTATTTTATCCACTTCCCCCCTTCCCTTGAGCTTCTGTTCTTAGTGCACTGTTTTAAAAACTAGTGTGCTGGAACAAGCAGTTTCAGGGTGGGGTCGGATTGTCTTCAACCTCCATCAGAACTGAACAAGAACTCAGGTGAGCTGGGCTTTGACATTTTCACCACAACTGCTGATAAAGGCCTGATCTCAGTGAACTACAACATGAATGCTTGTCACAAAATAGTAATTCAGTTCCTTTCTTTGTTTCATGGGTTAGGAAAAATTAAGACTATGAAAGTACAATTGCATATGAATGAGGATGTCCGTCCTGTTGCACAAAGACGCAGAGGAGTTGCATTTCATTTAGAAGTAGTTGTTGAATAGGAACTCAAATCATTACTTAAACATGATATCATTGAGCGTTTTGCTGGTCCAAAGCCATGGGTTGTTCCCATAGTGGGAGTACCCAAAATGGACAGTTAAAGAGCTGTACGCATCTGTGTAAATATATGCGTCAAACGAAAAAGGCAATTGAAGGAGAATGACATCCATTTCCGCACATTCCTGACATAATAATACAATTGAATGGTTAAAAAGTCTTAGCTTGCCTTGATTTAAATAACAGATATCATCAGTTGGAACTTGGAGAATTGCAGGTACATTAGAATCTGTTCAACACAAATTGGTTGATTTTGATATAAAAGACTAAGGGGGTCATTACAACCCTGGCGGTCAAGACCGCCAGGGCTGTTCTGGAGGAAGCACCGCCAACAGGCTGGCAGTGCTTCACAGGGAATTACGACCGCGGCGGAAGTGCCGCGGTCGCACCACCCGGACCGGTTGTTTCCCCCCATAGTTGTCCCGGTGGTTTCCCGCCACAGTGGTCCAGGCGGTTTTAATCCGCCAAGGCAGCGCTGCTTGCAGCGCTGCCCAGGGGATTACGAGTCCCCCTACCGCCAGCCTTTTCGTGACAGTTTGAACCGCCACGAAAAGGCTGGCAGTAAGGTGAGTCGCGGGGCCCCTGGGGGGCCCTGCCACGGCCCTGTGCAGCATTTCACTGCCTGCTATGCAGACAGTGAAAAGCATGACGGGTGCAACTGCACCCGTCGCACGGCCGCAACACCGCCAGCTCCATTTGGAGCCAGCTCCTGTGTTGCGGCCGAGATCCCCGCTGGGCCAGCGGTCAGAAACCAGGTTTCTGCCCGCCGGCCCAGCAGGGATCTCCTGATGGCCGCGGCGGGAGTGCGGCTGCATTGGCAGCCGCCCAGCGGTCAACCGTCCGCCAAGGTCGTAATGACCCCCTAAGTGCCTGATGTATGTAAATTTTCGTAGATGGGCTATTCTGTCACAATGGTGATGGATATCCTGTCCCTGAAATATAAATCCCATTATTTCCCATGGGATTTTTATTTTGGCGGAAGGGAAATCTGTCACACTTGTGACACAGTAACCCATCTGCCGAAATTTAAATGAGGCCCTAAGTTTTGTTGCGTCATCAACTTCAAAGATTTTTCAAGTTGCCATTCAATGCATCATACAGCTTGATATGAATGCTTTTGACTATAGTGATGACATATTAGTCTTCGGAGCTACATAGAAGAGGCTTCATAAAGCTCTGAAGCAAGTGTGTCGTTTACTGGCTCATGCAGGTTCAACATTGAATGCTGAGAAATATGACTTCAACAAAACAAAGCTAAAGTTCTTTGGTCATATCTTTCCTGACGGGGGGTATGATACCTGATCCCAATAAAGTGCAAGAGTTGCTAACTGCAAGTCCCCCACAAGATGTTTTCATGTTACTTTCCTTCCTTTGCATGGCCACTTACTGTTCCAGATACATATAAGACTTTGCCACTGTCATTGCTCCATTAAAAGACTTGACATAAAAGAATGTTTACGTTTCATTGATCACGTGAATGGGAGCAAAGCTTTAAACAGAATCCAACAAGCTAAAGAAAAAACTAATGAAATGGCATATTTTGAACCAAAGCTCCAAATAGAATTTGATGTTGACGCTAACCCAGTCAGGTTAGGCACAATGCTTGAACAGAACAACGGACACCCAAATGCTCAAAGACATACTGTGACATATGCAAGCAAACGTTTGTCCCAACTGAACGTGCTTACTCGCAACCTGAAAAAGCCTACATAAACTTTATTTTAAAATCAAACACACCAGCTACCATATTGTTGGAACAAATTATCACTGCCATGAGTCAAGATAGTGACATGTTAAAACTAAAAGACATTATTACACAACAGTCTTGAAACCCGCACACTTGACCTCTTGCCAGTGACAGCAAATACTAGAAGTTCAAAAATGTCAAAGATGAACTGTCTGGGAAGGCATTATCCCGAAAGGTTCAAGAATTATTATTCTGGAGAGTCTGCGTCAACTGATAATTGAAGTGGCTCATGAAGGACTTTGTGGAATGGTTGCTATCAAGCTCTCCAAGATGAAAGCGTTGAAAGAGAGTTGAAGGTCTGTCATCTATGCAACTGCCTGTCATCAAAAACCACTCAACACCCCTTAAGCATGTCAGAGTTGCCAAAACATGCAGGGGATAGAATTGCTGTTGACTTTTTATGTCCTCTTAACAATGAACATCACCTGATGGTGAATGTTGATGGATACTCCCATTTTCCACTGGTAGAAGATCTCTCATCCATTACTCAAGAGAGAGTCATCGAGAGATTAGATGGCATCTTTGTGACATGGGGTTTTCCTGCAATCTTAAAATATGAAAATGGCCCACTGTTCAAGTCAAGAATTCAGAGACTTTTTCAGTCATCTTAACGTGAAGCATCAAAATATCACACCTCTTTGGCCATAGGTTAATGGCCTTGTTGAACATTTTTCTGAATACATTACAGAATGCTGCTCAGAATGCCATATTAGAAATGTTCAACCTTAAAACTGTCTTGAATTCTACCTTACAGGTTTACTGTTCAACTCTTCACTTGACCACAGGTGAAAACCCTGCAAGTTTGATATTCAGGAGACTAATGATGACAAAGTTACCTCAATGGACCAGCACAAGATCAAGTGCTGAGGAAGAAGCCTATACCAAAGACTTGGATCATAAAAAGGACATGAAGGCCTATGCAGACAAGTGACGACATAGAAAAGATATTGTTTTCACAAGAGGAGATTGAGTGCTTGTCCATCAGCTGAGATAACATAAGCCTGATTCACCATTTGATGCTGAGCCATTCCATGTCATGACAAGAAAAGGACACATGGTGACTGCCTAACATCCTGGGAAATTAGGTGAGATTCCTCACATTTCAAACATGTGGCTCACCACTCGTCAGAAACTGATGTCAACGTACAGATTGGTTTGGAAAGGAAAATTGAAAAAGACCAGACTGCTGTAGCTCCTGCATCGCCAGCACAGATCATGGTCACTCCTGTTGCCAGTTCTCAGTTTCCGAAGACACAATCGGGGCAAGTAATCAGAGCACCACAAAGGCTCATCAAGTACTATGACTGTGTTTCAATGTGTATAAAATTCGATTTCTTTTATTTAACAGAAGTGAAGATGTAGTGTATTGTGAGTTGTGGATGACAGAACCCTCTTGGCTTCTGAAGGTCTACGTAAATACTGTGACGCAAGTGTTAGAACATAGTGAAGCAAATGCAGGTTTAGAATATTGAGTTTTCAATTACACACAGATGAAAAAAGACGTGTAATACACAGCTCCGTGTGTGGCATAATTATTGGTAGGAACCCCAGTTAGGAAAGACACTACAATGGTATACACAATTTCAAAAAGAATTGTGTCATCCTTGTTCAGCAGGTCTTTAACTTGAAGAAAAAAATGTTCTGGCAAAGACATATGACCATTGTTCTACAAGGAACAAGAAATCTAAAGAACTACAACAAAGGTTATTTCATAAAATGGTATTACAGAATATTTTGAGCTCCATGTAGCAGGTGAAGAGAAGAGTAAATAGACTTTGGCAGAAAGAGTTTGTAGAAAATATTTTTGAAAAGGCAGTTACTGTAAAGAGAAAGTTGTTCATTCTTATCCTCAATGGAATTAGGACTTTAGATGGGTTTGTGACTCCACTTAAAAAGATGTGCCACCAAAAGCAGCATATTTTTCAGTCAAACTTTTGTGTCATATTTGAGGGAGAGCAGAAACATACATTCAATAAAGAGGCTTATTTTTTTAAATGAGGAAATCTGTTTTCAAGAGAATAGTTTACAGTTCACCGTTGAAAAAGATGTAGTGCATCTGAGGTGAAACAAGGTACAGCAATAGCAAAGTAGAAGTTAGTACCTAGAAATAAAGATGTAATTAGGGATGGGATATTCCAACAATATGCCCATGCTCCTGTCTATGAGTGGCAGTGTAGCAATTTTAAGACAGGGCTCGATTGACAAATGTAGGTAATTCTAAAAAAAAGTACAGCAGTGGAACTGCTAAGAAAAAATAAAAATTATTTAAACTCTTTATTCCTGCAGGACTTAAAACTATAAAATCTACAAGGATAAAAATTGCCTGTTTCTCTAAGCAGGTATGTGACAGCTTTTTCCATCACATTCTGGTGCTGTCCATCAATCATAAGAAATGCACAATCTGATGAGAAGATTGTACTTTGTGAAAACTCTGTATTTAGAAGCAATGAACAAGGCTCTGGTACATGGTTCTTACTCTGATGTAACAAATATTACAGATGGTATTCAAATGGTTTACAATGGTACTAAAACAGATTGAAGAAAATTAAGTGGTAGTGGAAGGGAGTAATTACAGAGAAAATACAGGTAAGCTGTTAGAGAACTTTAGAAAAAAATAGTACTTTTATGCACCATCAACAGTTATTCATAACAAATGATTAAATGTTTTGCCTGTACACCTTCTACACAGCACAAGCTGGAAACATATGTATCTGTGGGAAAACTGAAGATAGATACCATAAGCAATAATTTAAACATGCACTGTACTTTATAGCTGATCAAGAATTTAATCTATTTATCAAACAGGTTGTGTGTAAGTACTGCATAAGCAAACTTAATGATAACAAAATGCCTGCAAGAGGCATTGACAACAGGTTAGAAATGTTTCCAATACATGCTGAGATTGAATAGCTCAATGTCTGAGACTCTTTTCATTCAGACTGTGCATCATTTTTAAGCTATACAAATGCAACCAAAAAGTACAAAATTATCCCCATCAGTGTTACTTAAAAGTCTCAAAGGTAATATTGGATATCTACCACTAGACTTCAAAGAGAACATTAAAACTCTTGATATAGGCTGAGAAGTTGAGGAAACACAGCTGGTTCATTGAATGTTGTGCCATCAAGGGACAAACGAATTTGGCAGGGACTGATCAGTACTGATAAGGTGAAGGAAGACACACTATGGGCCTGATTACAGCTTTGGAGGAAGGTGTTAATCCGTCCCAAAAGTGACAGATATACCACCAGCTGTACTACGAGTCCATTATATCCTATGGAACTCGTAATACAGCTGGTGGTATATCTGTCACATTTGGGACGGATTAACACCTCCTCCAAAGTTGTAATCAGGCCCTATATCTTGAACTAGAAAACACATTCTACAAAGTTATAGATTAAGACCAACATATATGCTCACTGAGTACACACTGTTCAAAGTCTAGTGATACTTGACAGTTTCTAAGAGTAGATTCATAGAACATTATAGTGCTCATACTCTATAGAAATTATACCAATTGAAGCAAGCTAAAAGAAAAACTATGTGTATGTGAAAAAAACTTTAGAATTTTGATGTGTTCCACATCTGTTTCCTATAGGAGAAAGTGGTCGGCGTGATGATCGTACAGTACAAATTCTTGCGTTAGAGTGCAGGCCATCTAGACAGTATTCTGAAGATCTATGGTTAAGACAGAATATGCCATATCTTTTTCATCTTCTCTTTGAAAGTGAACTTTCTGTGCTGTCATATAGTGTGCCACATTTTGTGAAAACAGGAGCATGATTCTTTAATATGCCTGCAGGAGATTTTGTTGAAGTTTATGGCAAAGATGACATTCTTAGGTGCGATCTCATGAATCCCCTGGCATGTTAATGTGGAACAAAGGAGTACTATTTCCATCAACATGGTGAACTGAAGTGCTTGTTGAAGCACCTATCTGGTTTGTAACTCTGAGCAATGCTGAGCATGCTTGGGGTGATCCCCGCAGCTTCCTTAGGGAAGGTAACCCAAACACTGCTGGTATCTGTTTTAATACACCAGGAGCATTGTACTCCCTGTGCAACAAAAATACCCTTCCACTATGTGAGGTTGTTCACTATGTTTGGAGGAAATAATATCATGCTATCAGTCTTCCAGATTTTCACATGCTGCTGTGGGTAAAATGTGCATCTAAACCTGGATAGGATACTGATGAGTCATTATTGTCATTCATTGTGTTGTACATTACATGTGATGGTTTGTATGCAGTAAGTGGTGTGATTCCAGTCCCACAAATATATAATGTAGAAAGTACTGTAGTCACAGATACAGAGCCAAAGGAAAATATTATACAAAGTATTGCTTTGGATTTTGTAGGCCTGTTATCTCTAAAGGAAGAGCGAACAGTTTCTGCAGTCAGATATACAGTCACTTGCAAATCTCCTAAGAATACGTATAACATTTAGGAGAAGTGAGGATTCTGAACTTATTAATGACTACAACACTGTAATTTTGTCTATTTGAATACAAACATGGACACTCAGTTTGTAGCAGACAGTTCCATTTCTGTTGCTCAATACATCACTTCCTACATTACAGATCATGAAAGGATAGAAATGAAAGACATATGGGAAGAGATTTCAGCAGAGGAATCTTTGACTAAAAAGCTGTATAGCATCGGTCTGAAGATAGTTTCCCAGAAGGAGAGGTGTTCTTCTGATGCCTGTGTCCAATTAAGCTCCTTTTGTTTTTATAGAAGGAGCAAATCTATAGTTTGGAGAGTTTTGAATTCATTTTCTGAAATTGAGAATCTTGCTCAGTCTGATTCTTTTAGTACTGAGATAGTGAAAAGCAATTGAATCAATACTTATTATCCCAATCATTGTATTTAATTAGAAAGCCTTTGTTTGCATGAAGTAGTCCACTTCTACACACACAGAAACAATGTTGAACAAAAGATGTACAGGCTGATTTAAGGGCCCCAAGTGCCTCCTTGCGCTACATTAGTTGCATTTTGTTTAATGCCAGTGTGCCCAACAAGGCCAAAATCACTGCACCAAATTTACAAATTGAAGCAATGCATGCATTGCGCCACTTTGTAACCCTTTGAGCTTTATTAGGCCTGTGCCAGGCATTATGTATGCAAAGGGGGCATTCCCCTGCTAGGGGGACACGAAAAAATGTCACAAAGAAATCTGAAAGATTTCTTTGCATCATTTATTTCCGTACTTTTAACACCTGCTCAGAGCAGGAGATAAAAGGAGGCATGTCATTGTTTTCAATGGCCTCAATGGGCTTTGCAGGATTAGTGTCAACATTTTTTACGCTAATCCTGCAAAGCTCCGAACTAGCATAAAAAAGTTTGATGCTAGTTCCCTAACTACTGCCATGGTGCACCATACCTTAGATACGGTGCATACATGGTGGCATTAGGGAGGGCGCTAAGGGGCTTAAGGGAAGTGGTGCTGGATGTGACATAACTTTTCTTTAATCAGGGCCTTAGAGTGGCAAGCTGATGTCTGTGCCAAGTCTCATTAATCATTGTAAAGGTAGTTGCCAAACTGATGATAACTGGCTCTCTGCAAATCTTTAAGCCTTGGCATGTTGACGAAGAACTGTTAGGTCAATATGACTGCTGTAAAGATGTTTTGAATGCAGTTAAATGCCAAATTCAATACCCAGTATTTGCCACCTATCTTAAAATGTTAAATGATGAAAGTCAAAACGAGGAGACAATTGTGGCTGAGGTTGCAAAGGACAACCACAAAACAGCCAGAGTTCAGGTATACATAGTGAATATTCACTTTGTCTGGCCTACTTTTGAAAATGAGAAATCCTTAGCTATTAATGATGTGATGAACACTATTGATCAAGTGAAGATTGAATCTATAATTTACCAGGAGCTAACAGCAGTAGTTGAGCATGAAATTCTACATGTGAAATCTGAATGTGTATATGCCACATACAAGCCTACGCTGCAGTCATTGGAAAAAGGTTCCTGATAAAAGTGCTTAGTGCATATGACCACAAAATAACAGATTGCACTCTTGTTTCGTGACAGCACCCACTGGCCTCGCTGCACACTTCATAAAAGGTATGACATTGCATTGCGTTTTGTAGAGCCTGACAACTAACTGAAGTACATCAAATTATCTGGTAATGCTTGTCATGCAATGTCAAGGATTCTTAAGAAATTGAAGGTCCTTATCATTGATGAGGATAGTGTGGTTTCAAATGTTGGGCCTGATTTAGATCCTGGCAGAGGGAATACTCTGTCACAAACATGACGGATATCCTGTCCACTGTGTTACGATTTTCATAGGATATAATGGGAACATAAAAAGGTGGATGGGATATCAGTCATGTTTGTGACAGGGTAACCCCATCTGACTGGATTTAAATCAGGCCTCTGATCTTAGTCTTAATTTATCTGAGGGTGCAGGAGGTTCTCACAACTGACTATGATGTTTGTTTTGGTAGGAACACATTATAGTCTTTGGTTCTTTTGCAGCCTACACCTGTCAAAGGTCAGCCAGTTTTCAACAAAATGCTTCATGAAGAATTTAGAAATGTTAACATATGGTTACATTTCCAGCACAGAGAATTAACTAAAAACATGAGGTATGCTGGAGATGTTGAATATTGCAATATGTTGAAAGACTTTATAAATAGTGACTAAAAAGGTAAGACAGGTCTCAAGAATGACACTTTAATTACTCTTTTCCCACACAAGAAATGCAAGTGCAGTTATAATGAAAGAACTCCTTAAAATCTGCAAGCAGATGGTGTGCCTCATGGCAACATTAAATAGGTGTGCACAGTTTAATATAAAAATGCATCAGTTAGAGCAAGACTACATTATTAATCTTCCTTTTATGGATAAGATGGTGCATCAAGGCTTCAATGTATCAGTATGTCCAATAGTGGTAAATAATCTCAAAGGACTTGAATAATAAGTTATACATACAGCTGATTTATAGAACAGTCCAACCCTTTGTCAAAATTGCAGAATTGTTCTGCAATGGTATTTACATTTTGAGGAGGGCTTAGTCTCCACGGCCATGGGAAATGTGACAGACATCATCACAAATCTCAATAAAACTGAGTTGTAGTATGTTTTGATCAGAGTTGACCATAGAGAAGAGCTAAACAAATAGGTTCAGTGCCGGTTTCCTATTAGTTGAAGACCTGTATGTGTGTAGAGAGCAGTTTCCTCTGTGTGATCAATGCTGTCATCATTCATAAGTTTCATTAGATTTGAATGAAGCATTGATAAATATAGATCCAGATATTTTTTAAAACGTCATGTTTTATGTTACATTGTCACACATTAGGGGCCTGATTTAGATTTAAATATAAATCTCATAGGAGATAATGGGATTTATATTTCAGTAGACCAGCTTTCCATCACCATTGTGACAAAGCAACCTGTCTGCCAAAATCTAATTGAGGCCCTAAGTCAGTTTGAGGGCTGCAACTTGTAGAGTATGAAGAGGACAAAGTAAACACAGACACCTCATGTATAATAGATTGAGACATCTGTACTGTCCTCATCTGGGTCAATAACCAACCAATTTAAAACCTGCCATCTGCATAAAATGTTTTGCAAAATCTCTCAAGAATGTAAAGACATAAAAGTTTCAAAAGTCAAGCAGGAACTGTAGACAAAGTTAAAATGAGAAGAAGTGGAGAATATGGTAGACTCGCCATATTTAAATACTTCAGAAGTGAATTGTAACTGCAATGTAGCTGTGAATGTTTTAGTTCAGTTAACTCCAGTAAGGATGACAACTGAAGAAAATATAAAAAGACATTGTGCAGAGCATTTTCAACTTCACAAAAGACACTGCAAGCTGGCAAACAAATGTCTCATTCGGCAAAAGGTAAATTTGATAGTGTTGACATCTGTACTGATGTAAGAAAATTAACTTCAATGCTCAAGAAGATACCCATGAATTTAATTTCAAATGGTAGTTCTAGAAATTCTATAAAATGAGCATTCTCCAATCAATAAAATGCTTGGAATGAGCAACTCCTGGAAACATAAATTTGTAAACTATCAGCATTCAACAACAACTCATATCAATTCTGAACGAGTTGTGCATCTAATGATACCAGATTGCAAATCAGTGTTACTTGGAAAATTAATGAAGAAAGTTGTGATAAATAATTCATGCCCAGACTGTAGAGCAGAAATATAATCAGCCTTCCTAGTTACAGAGAGAAGCAAATATGTCATTTTTAAGCTACAAAGTTGTAGAACAGGTGGCATATCTCCAGCTTTAAAGCTGGTCAGATATCAATTTGTGGAAAAACACACACTACTGTGGCCATCATTTTCCATCAGGGAGACAGTATTAGATCAGGTAGTAATTAGTCCATTTGAAAAATAGAAGTAGATGGACTGAATGTAATGACACTGGTTCTACATTCAAAATGAGATTGTCATGGAATATGTCAAACTAATATCTTCTTTTTCTAGAAGTAAAATTATAGGAAATTTAGGCCCACATTTATACTTTTTTAGTGCCGCATTTGTGTAATTTTTTTATGCAAAAGCGGCACAGACTTGCAAAATACAATTGTATTTTGCACGTTTGCGCCGTTTTTGCGTCACAACGCGGCACAAATGCAGCGCTAAAAAAGAATAAATATGGGCCCAAGAGTTGTGTCCATTAAATATGCAAGCATTTGTGGATCCATGTCCTCCTGGAGCCTAGAAAGGATAACAAATCCTGTAGTTCTTGAATTATCCTGAGGACCTCCTCAATTACTGTCCACTGTTATTTTAACACAGTGTGCCATTGAATTGATTAGAAAATTAGCGAAAATTAGCTGCTATTTGATACTTAGAAGTTAAAGGAATTGGTTGTGAAAATGTTATGTGACTGATAGTGAAGTTGAGTAGCTGCTCTTTTCAATTACTAGCCTGGCATGCACAGTTTTAATTGTTTTTTTCAAAATCTAAATTATTTTGTTTGCCCATAGTTCAATGAGTATAACATTTCTTTGACACGTTACCAGTGCTGAGTAAGTTTGGGTTCTGATTTCGGCTGTGTGAATCCACTCAGTGAAACAGCAAATTCTTGCACCACCAAAATGTGTTTTTATTATCTGTTTGCAATGTTTAAATATAATGGTCATTAGTAATTTTGTATAACATTGTATTTTAAAACATATATATTACTTTTATATACTTGACATTAAACTGTTGATTTCTCTAAATTAAAGATAAACACTACTATGTTGATTAATAAAGTACACACAAAAACCATTAGGTGGGCAAGTTCTTCAGTGAGAGGCCCATTTTATGGAAAAGCACCTGGTATGCACTTCGTTTCCTGGTACAGGGACTTAAGGCCAGTCTAACCTAGCAAGCAAATTACTTTATGTTCACAAAACCCTGATATTCATAGTCATTGTCCTGCAGACCAGTGGTTCCGAACCTTTTGACTTCTGTGGACCCCCATTTTATCAATCCTGGAGCCCAGGGACCCCCACTGTATCATTATTGGAACCCGGGGACCCCCACTAAGTCATTACTGATAGCTGGGACCTAATATTATTAAATTGTTTAAGCAGTCGCGGACCCCCTGAGGAGGCTTCGCGGACCCCCAGGGGTCCCCAGCCCACAGGTTTGTAACCACTGCTGTAGACACCTAGTTATACATTATTCCATCATTACACATGAAATGCAGTACATGTTAAAGTCCCTACTAGGTACAGCACTCACTCAGTACAGTGCTTTACTTAAACAAATGAGCACCTTACCACACATAGGCCCTCATTACATACCTGGCGGTCGGTGATAAAGCAGCGGTCATACCACCAACAGGCCGGCGGTAAAAAAAATGGAATCACGACCACAGCGGAAACATAGACAGCCACTTTAACACACCGACCGCCATGGCGGTAGCAACAAACACTGCGGCGGTCACTGCCAACAGACAGGCGGAAGACAATGTACCGCCCACCCTATCACAACCCGCCAATCTGCCAGCTTTTCCGGGGCGGTACCAACGTCATCAAAAGCTCAGCCGAAACAGGACTTGGAAGGGAACCCACTCACCTCTCGACAATCAAAAAAGAACCAGCCTCCATGGAGCCTGAGCTGTAGGTCCTGCTGATGCTGGTTTACCTCCTCATACACGACGGATATTAAAGGCAGCGACGATGACCACGGTGAGTTCTGCACCTACCACACAGGGGAAGGGGGGAGGAAAAAGAGAGTGGCACATACACTCAACACCCCCACCCCCACCCTCACCCACAACACCATACACACAAACACATGCATCGACAATACATTTACACCTCGTTACCCCCTGGAGGAACGCAAGGACAAAAGCAATTGCGTTCAAACAGTGTTATTTTTAAATATGCAGATATAGTTAACAATTAGAAAAACAGTATATACAAATATTTACAAAATGTACAGAAGGCCGTACACTGTCCTTTGCAAAAGTCCATGGCCCACTGGGCCAAAAACTCATGGGCTAAACCCACACTTGACTCCTGCCTCAAAACGGAGAGAACACTGCAGGGGCATCAGGTCGTAAACACACAGGCACCTCAGGAGGAAGGGAAGGGGGGCATCTCAGCCAGAAGATGATACTATGCCACTGCTCCTGGAAGCCAAAGTCTCTCAAGTCTCTCAAGTGGGTGGTTTGCCCACTGCTTGGTCCTGGGGAGTGCAGGGCCACAGTCTCTTTAGTGGGTGGTTTGCCCACTGCTTGGTCCTGGGCAGTGCAAAGCCACAGTCTCTCTAGTGTGTGGTTTGCCCGCTGCTGGAGAGGGCCTTGTGCCCAGTGTGCTTCGTCCTAGCAAGGAGTGGCTAAGTGGATGGCTTCTCCACTGGTTCTGGAGGGGGCCTTGTGCCCAGTGTGCTTCATCCTGGCAAGGAGGGTCTGAGTGGATGGCTTCTCCACTGGTTCTGGAGGGGGCATTGTGCCCAGTCTGCATCATCCTGCCAAGGATAGTGATAGTGGATGCATTTCTCCACTGGTTCTGGAGGGGGCATTGTGCCCAGTCTGCTTCATCCTGCCAAGGATAGTGATAGTGGATGCATTTCTCCACTGGTTCTGGAGGGGGCCTTGTGCCCAGCGATGCTGCACTTTGGGTGTGGCAGATCACATTCCCTCACCTGGGTGTCTGAGGCATGAGAATTGCAGGGAACAGGTAGCATGATGCTCCATGGAGGCAGGACCAGACTCCATCCTGCAGCGACTAAGGCTGCAAACTGGTGGTAGTGCCGGTGCTGTTGGGGGTGCTTCAAGTGGTGGTGGGAGGCTCCAGGCCGTCTCCTGCAGCCTCGGATGGCTACCCACTTGGGAAGCGGCTGCTGACAGTTGTTGTGGCAACGGCTGGGCTTGTGGCAGTGCAGATGGTGGTGCAGGTGGTGATGCTTGTGGCAGTGCTTGTGGCGGTGCCTCCTGCGGGGATGCTGCCAGTGCTGGTAGTGGTGGATGGAGACACCAGGCTGTCTCCTGCAGCCTCGGACGGCTGCCCACTGGGGATGCTGCTGCTGACAGTTGATGTGGCAGCGGTGGGGCAGGTGGCGCTGCAAGCGGTGGTGCAGGTGGCGGTGCAGATGGCGGTGCAGAAGGCGGTGCAGGTTGCGGGGCTGTCGGATGCAGGTGTGAGTGTAGACACACTGGGAGGGAGGTGGATGAGGAGGAGGAGGGGGACACGGTGGAGGCAGTGGATGTTGGTGTGTTTCCATGGGGATGGTGCTTTTGTGAGTGCCTGTGAGATGAACTGTGGTGCTTATGTTTGCCTGAGCCACTCTTGTGTGGTGATTTGGGTGCATGCTGGTCTGAAGGTGTGCTTGGTGATAGGCTGAGGTAGATGGGATTGGGTCTGGGTAGAGGAAGTTGTAAGGGGGGGCTAGACACAGGCACAATGGCTGCCATCAGTGCTGAGGCCAGAGCCTGAAATGCTCTCTGTTGGGCCGCCACGCCAGAGTGAATGCCCTCCAGGTATGCATTTGTTTGTTGTAAATGCCTCTCGACACCCTGGATGGCATTCAGAATGGTTGACTGCCCAACGGTGAGGGATCTCAGAAGGTCAATAGCCTCCTCACTGAGGGCAGCAGGGCTGACTGGGGCAGGGCCTGAGGTGCCTGGGGTGAAGGAGATGCCCACCGTCCTGCATGAGCAGGCACGGGAAACACTTTGAGGGGCTGCTGGGCGGTCGGTGCTTGTAGGGGGGGTGGTGGTGGCTGTACCTGTTGTTGGGGTAGGCACAGAGGTGCCGCCACCGCCAGGGAGCTGCCATCAGAGGAGGAGTCACTGTCAGTGGTCTCTCCTCCCGTCCCAGTCGTGGAGCTCCCCTCGCCCTCCGTCCCACTGGTGCCTTCACCCTCGGTGGATTCGGCCTCCATGTGGGATGCAGCTCCCTCTGTCACTGGTGCCTCTGCTCCTCCGCCAGATGATGCCAAAACAAAAAGAGGGGAAAGAGACAAAGGATACACTTGGTCAATGCCAGCAACACCACTACCATTGGCGTACACGACACACAGGGAGCCTCCCTATGCACTAGGCCATGCCCAACCATTTACTGAGACAGTCACCAGCCCATGGGGTACAATGCCTAATGCCAGAATCTGCACATCTGAAACCCACAGAACCCTGCACAGTAGTAGATGGCCACTTACACCATTGGGGTAATAGTGCACTAGAGCCTGCACAACAAGGGACCTAGGGGCACCCACAGCCCACATCCCCCACCCAACTACCTCCTAAAGCGCGCAAAGTCAGCTTTCAGAATCTGTACTCACCCCCTTGTGGCTGCTGTGATGCCCTCAAGCACTCATCCAACTCCGGTTAGGCCACCACCAGGATGTGGAACATCAGGGGGGTCATGATGCAACGGGCACCCCTTCAACGTTGGGAGGCCAGCCCCAGCTTGGCCTCAGCCGTTTTCTTGGTCCAGCGGCGCAAGTTCTCCCATCTCTTGCGTCAGTGGGTGCTCCGCCTGTGATAGACCCCCATGGCCCGCACCTCCTTGGCGATGGCACGCCAAATACCCCTTTTCTGGTGGGCACTGAACTGGAGGAAAAAGGCAGCAGAAAAGGAAATTACTCACCTGGCCAGACAGTCATACTCATTGCCCACCAGTTCCCACCCATACCCTGACGCACATACACTGACCACCACATACAGCTTTCAGTCAGCTTTCAGAATCTGTACTCACCCCCTTGTGGCTGCTGTGATGCCCTCAAGCACTCATCTAACTCTGGATAGGCCACGCGAAGGTATGATGAACATCAGGGGGGTCATGATGCAACGGGCACCCCTTTAGCGTTGGGAGGCCAGCCCCAGCTGGGCCTCTGCCGTTTTCTTGGTCCAGCGGGGCAAGTCCCCCCATCTCTTGCGGCAGTGGGTGACCCGCCTGTGATAGACCCCCAGGGTCCTCACCTCCTTGGCGATGGCACACCAAATACCCTTTTTCTGGTGGGCACTGAACTGGAGGATAAAGACAGCAGAAAAGGAAATTACTCACCTGGCCAGACGGTCATACTCATTGCCCACCAGTTCCCACCCATACCCTGACGCACATACACTGACCACCTCTCATGCAGCACTCAGGCCAGGATGCCTCAGCACCCCCCAACATGTGGCTTACATCGACACCACTCCAAACATGCATTGCCCACACATCATGCTCACAGTGTACTCACTTGTTTGTCTGGAGGACCGTAGAGTAATGTGTACTGGGGTAGGACCCCATCCACCAGTTTCTCCAACTCCTCCGCAGTGAAGGCAGGTGCCCTTTCCCCAGACACATGAGCCATTGTCGCTTCCAGACACAGGTCAGAGTAGCACTTGCAGTGTAGGTCCTCTCCTGTTGAAGGTCAGGTAGCAAGTGAGTGAGTAGTCAGAAAATGGCGGTGACGTCCCCGCCAGTGCGTACTATCACCGCCGGCGTACATCGCCATTGGCTCCTGGAACCCATAGGGCCCAATAATAACCAATGCGAATATGTGCAGTGGTCATCGACCGCCTACCGCGACGGCGCACAACGCCAGCGCACTTACCTCATTTCCACTTGTCCCTCCTCACATGTCAGGGATGTCCCAGCCAATGTTCTCAAACGTGTTGTCCAGAGTGTTATCTGCCCTGCTAGAACACATGCGCAGCTATATCGTGTTCCCCCAGGTGGATAAATTGGCCACAGTGAAGGCTGACTTCTATGCCCTGGGACCTGTGACATATCCCCAACATCATTGGTGCCATTGATGGTACACATGTAGCATTTGCCCTCCTCTCCGGAGAAATGAACAGGTTGACAGGAATAGAAAAAGCTATCACTCGATGAATGTGCAGATGCTGTGTTTGGTGGACCAGTACATCTCCCATGTGAATGCCAAATATCCTGGCTCTGTGCATGACCCATTTATATTGAGGAATAGCAGCATCCCGTATGTGATGGGCCAATTCCAGGGGCACTGGGTGTGGCTAATAGGTGAGCCAAAGGTCCCCACCGAGTATAAGTTGGTGTCTGGGTATGGGATTGCCACTAAGGGTATTTGTGTATCTAACAGTTGTTCCTCGATATTTGCAGGTGACTCTGGTTACCCCAACCTCTCATGGCTACTGACCCCAGTGAGGAATGCCAGGACAAGGGCAGAGGAACGTTACAATGAGGCACATGGGCATACAAGGAGGATAATTGAGAGAACCTTTGGCCTCCTGAAGGCCAGGTTCCAGTGCCTCCATCTGACAGGTGGCTCCCTGTACTACTCACGCAAGAAGGTGTGCCAGATCATCGTTGCATGTTGCACAACCTAGCCTTGAGACGCCAGGTGCGTTTTCTGCAGGAGGATGTCCCTGGAGATGGTCTTGTGGCAGCGGTGGAGCCTGTGGACAGTGATTAAGAGGAGGCAGAGGAAGAAGATGTTGACAACAGAACAAATATAATACAGCAGTACTTCCAGTGACACACAGGTAAGACACTGTAACTTCACTTAACATTTCAGTAATCTGTTGGACATTGTACATGGCAGCCTCTTACCCTATGTCTATGGCCACTGACTGTTCCCTTTGTATTCTCTATTTTCAGATATGTGTGCCACATTCTGGCTCCTGCTATATGTACTGCTGCCCATCAAAGGTCATCCTGTAGTATATTTCATTGTACACCTGATTGCTGTACAGAGGAGTGGCGGTGGACCCCCACCTTCTCCTCCCCAACTAACAACATGGGAGAAGCAAGTCTTGGCTATACTGCATCCTGAGGGCCTCGCAGGAGTATCAGGAGAACTGGACTCTGGTAAGGCAAATCTTTACTACTATATAACCCCCACCATACCTGCATGCCATCACATACTCCCACCTTACCCTCACACCCATCACCCCAACAACCCACAGATACCCCACCAACACAAACCACACATCCCAAAACCAACCCCTGAATGTAACACCAATGCATGGACACCCATCACCCAAGCATGCCCATTACAGAGACACACTCATGCCCCAAAATCACCAATCAAACAAGGACCAAGCCAATAATGCAAGCACTGGAGTAAAGTGTCAACCACCCAGTGCAAACGATGACACACATACAATAATTATGCATTTACACCCCAACAGGAGACCCAGTGGCTGCAGGAGGAATACTACCTTGGGATCAGGGAGGACTTGAAGTCCATTATCACCACCCTGGTCACCATTGCAAGGGTGCTGGCAGACCTCGCCAACACCAGGAGGGACACAGTGGCACAACAAGGGGCCCCTGACACTAGCATGGACATAGAACATCCCTCCACCTCCGCCAGCGCTAGTGGGTAGGAGGCACTGCCACAGGAACAACAGTTCACCAGCACCCCACCCCCTGCAGATGGAGTACCACCCCGCAAACGGTCCCTGAGATTCAGGAACAAGACAGAAAACAATGCCAGGACCCGCGCCAGGAAATGAGACCCCCCTGAATGTCACCCTTCTGTCCCACTATGTCACCCTGTCCATCCTTAAACTGCCATTGCTCCACTTCCTGTGCCCCTTTGGACAATGCACCCGTGAAACAGATAGCCTGGACTCTGCCATGGACATTCCTCCTCCATCCCCCCAGCCCATTTTACAACCCCCTCCACTTATTTGCACAGGAATAAACACACTTCAGTCACAAAACAATCTGGAGTCAGTCTGTGCTTTCACAAATGTGTAATTGCAAAAACTATGGAATATAGCAATGTCAATTTACTTGTTCACATACCAATGTAACACAGCTGTAGGCCAGCAGTAAACATAGCAGAGGGCACAAAGTGGGACCCAAATCTGTGAAATGGAAAGTCAAAGTGACAAGTCAGGGTCCATACACTAAATAAAAATGACACACTTATGCTAGTTCCAACAATAGAATGAGATGTTGGAAGCAGTGGCATCTTCTTACCTGTGTCTCACTGGAAGTATTGCCTGATGATGTTGTTTCGGTTGTCGATATCCTCTTCTTCTCCCTCCTCTTCTTCACTGTCCACAGGCTCCACAGCTGCCACAAGACCACCATCTAGCACATCCTCCTGCAGAAAAGGCACCTGGCGTTGCAAAGCCAGGTTGTGCAGCATACAACAGGCCACGATTATCTAGCACACCTTCTTCGGTGAGTAGTAAAGGGATCCAACAGTCACATGGAGGCACCGGAATCTGGCTTTCAGGAGGCAGAAGGTGCGCTCGATCACCCTCCTAGTTCGCCCATGTGCCTCATTATAGCGTTCCTCTGCCCTTGTCCTGGGATTCCTCACTAGGGTCAGTAGCCATGATAGGTTGGGGTAACCAGAGTCACCTGCAAATGTTGAGGGACAACTGTTAGACACACACTAACCCTTAGGGACAACCCCATACCCAGACACCTATGTCAACTGTATTGGGACCTTGACTTCACCTATAAGCCACACACGGTGCCTCTGGAGCTGGCAAATCACATAAGGGATGCTGCTATTCCTCAAAATGTAAGCAACATGCACAGAGCCAGGATACTTGGCATTGACATGGGAGATGTACTGGTCTGCCAAACACACAATCTGCACATTAATCGAATGGTAGCTCTTCCGGTTTCTGTACACCTGTTCATTTCTGCAGGGGGGGACAAAGGCCACATGTGTCCCATCAATGGCACCAATGATGTTGGGGATATGGACCAGGGCATAGAAGTCACCTTTCACTGTGGGCAAATCCTCCACCTGAGGGAAAACGATGTAGCTGTGCATGTGTTCTAGCAGGGCAGATAACACTCTGGACAACACGTTTGAGAACATTAGCTGGGACATCCCTGATGCCATGGCCACTGTTGTTTAAAAAGACCCACTGGCCAGGAAATGGAGTACTGACAGGACCTGCACTAGAGGGGGGATGCCTGTGGGATGGCAGATAGCTGACATCAGGTCCGGCTCCAACTGGGTACACAGTTCCTGGATTGTTGTACGATCAAGTCTGTATATGACCAGGATGTGTCTCTTTTCCATTGTCGACAGGTCCACCAGGAGTCTGTACACCGAAGGATGACGCCTGCCCCAGTGGAGGTGCCCTATGGAGGAGAATAGCGAGCAGAGAGTCATCCAACACTGAGGTATCACAATGTTTTATTTTCAGAAAAGTAATTAATCCGCAATGTGCCGGTATCTGTCTATATTCCCGGCCTAGATAGGTGTGATGCAGTTAACACCCATCCCCTGTGGCCTCCTGAAATGGCGGCTGCCTGGCCTGTAAGGTGGGACAAGGGGATATGAAGTAACTGCGCTGGCGTTCCACACGTCGCAGTTGGCGCTCGAAGGCAGCGGCACAATTCATCATTGGTTAACATTTGGCCCTATGGGTCCCAGGAGAAAATAACGATGTACGCCGGTGGTGACAGTACGCACCACCACGGTCGTGACCGCCATTTTCTGTCTGCTCACTCACTTGATACCTGACCTTCAACAGGAGAGGACCTTTACTACAAGTGCTGCTGTGACCTCAGTCTGGAAGCATCAATGGCTCATGTGTCTGGGGAAAGGGCCCCTGCCTTCACTTCGGAGGAGTTGGAGAAACTAGTGGATGGGGTCCTCCCCCAGTACACGCAACTGTACGGTCCTCCAGACAAACAGGTGAGTACACTGTGAGCATGCTGCATGGGCAATGGCTGTTTTGAGTGGTGTGGATGGAAGATACATGGGGGGGTGAGGCATGCATGTGCGGATGGGGAGTGTATGTGCGTCAGGGCAAGGGTGGGAACTGGGGGCAATGAGTATGACGGTCCGGACGTGTAAGTAATTTCCATTTCCCCCTACACCATTCCTCTAGGTCAGCACCCACCAGAAGAATGGTATTTGGCATTCCATTGCCACGGATGTTCGGACCCTGGGGGTCTACCACAGATGGAGCACCCACTGCCGTAAAAGATGGGAGGACCTGCGCCGCTGGAGCAAGAAGGCGGCGGAGGCGGATGACCCTCCTGATGTTCCTGGAGGTGGCATATCCGGAGTTGGATGGGTGCTTGAGGGAATCACAGCAGCCACAAGGGGATGAGTACACTCTCATTCAGCTGACTCTGTGCGCATTACGAGGTGTTTGGGTGGGGGAGGTGGGCAGTGGGTTCCCATAGGCCAGGGCGAAGTTTGTAGGCAAGGTCCCTTGTGAAGCATGCTATGTGGCACTCCAACCCCAACAGTGGAAAGAGCCATCTACATCTAGTCAGCCTCCCGTGACTTCCAGGTATGCAGCAATTGGTGTTAGACCTCGTACCCCATGGTCAGGTGAAATTTCTAAGAACTGTTAGTGCATGGCGTAGTGCAAGGGCTACTCCATGTGTACCGCCAACGGAAGTGGTGTTGCATGCACTGAACATGTCTTTCTTCTGTCACCCCCCCCTTTTTTGTGGCCTCCCTGTACTTTTGTGCAATAGCATCATCAGGTGGAGGAGGGAGCTGCAACTCACTTGGCCCTGGATAGCGAAACAATGGAGTCTGAAGCCACCAGTGGGACGGAGGGCGAGGGGAGCTCCACGGCTGGGACAGGAGCAGACAGCAGTGACATTGACTCCTCCTCTGATGGGAGCTCCCTTGCGGTGGCGGGCACCTCTGTGCCCACCGCATCAACAGGTACAGCCACCACCCCCCCTACCAGCACTGCCCTCCCAGCAGCCCTCCAGCGTGTGTCCTGTGCCCGCTCACCCAGGAGGGTGGGCATCTCCTTTGCCCCAAGCACCTCAGGCCCTGCTCCAGTCAGCCCTGCTGCCCTCAGTGAGGAGGCTATTGACCTCCTGAGATCCCTCACTGTTGGGCAATCTACCATTGTGAATGCCATCCAGGGTGTTGAGAGGTATTTGCAACAAACAAATGCATACCTGGAGGGCATTCATTCTGGGCAGGCAGCCAAACAGAGAGCATTTCAGGCTCTGGCCTCTGCACTGATGGCAGCCATTGTCCCTGTGTCCAGCCTCCCCCTCCAACTTCCTCCACCCAGACCCAATCCCCTGTACCTCAGCCTATCCCAAGCACACCATCAAACCAGCATGCACACTCATCAACACACAAGAGTTGCTCAGGCAAACAAAAGCACCACACATCCCACCGGCACTCACACAAGCACCATCCCCATGCAGACACAGCAACATCCACTGCCTCCACTGTGTCCCCCTCCTCCACGTCCTCCTCCTCCCTCCTAGTCTCGTCTCCACTCCCACCTGCATGCACTACATCCTCAGCCATTGCCTCCATCACCAGCACGCCCATCACCACACACCACTCACGTGCACTCACCACCCCCACTACCATGCACACATCCCCAGTGTCCTCTCCCAGTGTGTCTGTGAACCCTCCTCCCAAAGTACACAAACGCAGGCACACACCCACCCAACAGCCATCCGCCTCACAACAGCCTCCGGTCCATGCACCTTCACCCAAATTCAGCAAACGTACACCTCCTACAACCACTACCTCTACCTCCACTCCAAAACCCCCCTCCATCTTCCCGTTCCAGTGTGTCTAAGAAACTCTTCCTGGCTAACATTGACCTCTTCCCTACACCTCCCCCCGTCCTTCTACTAGGGCCAGGTTTTCCATGTCCCAGCCCAGCACCTCAGCCACCAAATCCCCAGGCACAGTGGTGCCAGCAACTGCGGGGTCATCGAGTACGCCACCCATCAGGGCTGCTAGTGTGCCAATTAGCGAGGGCAAGGACATTCAGCCACCTACCAAGGTGAAAAAGGTGCCCACATCCCGGAGGGAGAAGCCTAAAGTACCAGCCACCAAGGGCTCAGCAAAAACCAAAGGGGATAGTGGCAAGACAACTGCGCCACCATTAAAGCTAAGGGCCAAAAGCTGAAGAGCAGGTCAGGAGAGGGCATGGTGGCACCGACTGATGGACCAGTGAAACACTTTCTGTCCACGACCACGCCAACCTGTACGGCAGGGAACCCCGGTAGCTGCCCCACCACCACAACCGCCACCACAACTGCCACCGTCACCGGCACCGCTCCGGCACATCTACAGCCTCAGCGACAGTCCCCAGCATCTTCCCCAGTGGGCAGCCGTCAGAGGCTGCAGAAAATGTCCTGCTGTGTTCCTCTGCAGGTGCTGACCCATGCACCGCCGCCAGCACCGCCGCAGGCACCGCCGCAACAGACACCGCTGCGAGCAGCGCCACCGGCCCTGCGGCATCCTCGGACACAGGCACCACTGCTGACATGGCTACCATCCCCAGTGGTCAGTCGTCTGAGGCTGGAGGAGAGTTCCTGCACCCTGGGCAGCTTCCAGGAGGCATTTCTTCCATCACTGTTTTGCACCTGCAGGTGGAAGGCACAGCCGCAGCAGTGTGGGGTATATCGCTGCCTCCATGGCGTATCATGCTACCTGTGCCTCGCAAATCTCGTGGCACGCACACCCAGGTGAGGGAATTGTACCGGCCACACTGCACTTGGAGCACTCTGGGCACAAAGCCCCCTCCAGAACCAGTGGAGATTGACATCCACTACCTCTGTCCTTGGCAGGATGAAGCACTCTGGGCAACAGGCCCCCTCCAGAACCAGTGGAGATTGACATCTACTACCTCTGTCCTTGGCAGGATGAAGCATTCTGGGCACCAGGCCGCCTCCAGAACCAGTGGATAATGACATCCACTTGAGAGGCTGTGGCTTTGCACTCCCCAGAATGCAGCAGTGGGCAAACCACCCACTGGAGAGACTTGAGAGACTGTTGCTTTGCACTCCCCAGGATGCAGCAGTGGGCAAACCACCCACTGGAGAGACTTGAGAGACTGTGGCTTTGCACTCCCCAGAATGCAGCAGTGGGCAAACCACCCTCTGGAGAGTCTTGAGACACTGTGGCTTTGCACTCCCCAGGATACATCAATGGGCATGGAGCACCCTTGTGCAGCAGTGGCATTGTGCGTTCATCAGGCTGAGGTGCCCCCCTCCCCTTGAGGTGCCTGTATATTTTCGATCTGTTGCCCCTGCAATGTTCTCTCCGTTTCGAGTCAGGTATCATGGTATCATGGATTTTGTACCCAGTGGTTCACGGACAATGATTACTACACTATCCGGACTTGTGTAGTTGGTGTACATATTTGTATATACTGAATTTTGACTTTTGAATACTGGATTTTTCTTGATTACAATGGTTACAATCATTTCCTTTTGTCCTTGTGTTCTTCCAGGGGGTTGGCGGGTGTATATGTAATGTTCCTGCATGTGTTTGTGTGTCTGTTGTTGTGTGTGGTGGTGAGGGTGGGGTTGGTGCGTGTGTGTGTCACTCTGTTTCCTCCCCCCTCCCCTGTGTTGTAGGTGCAGTACTCACCTTGGTCGCCTCCGCGGCCGTTCATACTCCTCATAGAAGAGGAGGTAAACTAGCATGGGCAGTACATGGAGTTCGGGCTCCATGGCGTTCTGGTTCCTCGTTGGGTGTCGAGAGATGAGTGTTTTCCCTTCTGTGTACTGTTTCTGCTGTGCTTTTGATAGCGTTGGTTCCGCCCCGGAAAAGGTGGCGGATAGGCCTCTTGTAATTTGTCTCCCGCTTGTCTGTTGGTGGTGACCGCCGCGCATTTTGTTTCTACCTCCGTGGCTGTCGGAGTGTTAAAGTGGCTGTCTATGTTGCCGGTTTCCACCACGGTTGTAATCCCATTTTTTTTTCCGCAGACCTGTGTGTGGTATCACCGCCGCTCTAACACTGACCGCCAGGATTGTAAGACACTATTATTCTGTGATCCAGTCTGACAAAGTCTATACCAGAAGTGTATTATCAGGCTTGGAATCTTAAAATTGTTTGCAAAAATATGTGCGTTTCTATTTGCTGACAACACTCTTGTACTTTCCAAAACTATCACATGGTTGCAGCTTTTTATAAATGGGTTTACCTCTTTTTTATCAAGCACAAAGCCTCATAAACTATGACTTGAAGACAGAATTGATGTTGTCTAGCCCTCACAGATCTTTCTTTGGTAACCTATTTTGGAAGGTATATTCCTGTAAATGGAAACATATTTTGGTAACTAGGATATCAACATGACAGCCAAGATGTCCTGGTCTCCACATTTGGTTGTATGGTAGAATATCACCCACAACAGTTTTGTGGTGCAAAGGTATTGTAATTAACATTATTATAATTTAAAATAAAAGTTACATTTTTCTTTTTTATATTTATTAAATGTATAACATAACAATAGAATATAACTTTAAAAAAATGTAAAATAGATCTAACTTTAAAGCTATTTTACAAATTGAAACACACATATTTAATATTAAAATATGCACACTAATGTATTTATTTTACAAATATTTTGACTAGAACGTAATTTATATATTATTTTATTATCCAAAATAAAACACAATATAATCAAGTATAACAATTAATACATATAAAAAGATATTTAACATTTAAAATGTAATAAACCATTTTGGAATCATGTAATACCATTTTATATCCTAAAATTATTAAAATACATTACAAAAACACATGAAAAAATGTTAAAGTATCAAATACAAATTTAAAAAAAAGAAATCAAATGAATTAAAAAATAGCTACTTTTGCATTAAATATGTCCCAAATTTCTTTAAAAATCCCAGTGACACATGGTAACCTAACCTCAGTCTGAAACCATTATAAATAAATTAGTAAAAACAATTCAAATAGACTACTCTAACCATATTCATGCAAACATTGGTGGTGGGAAAAAATTTAATTATAAGTTCAATCTAACAAACATTAACAAACATTGGGAAACGTGTGTACCTGGGAGGTGGGGTCAAGTTTACCCTTCGTACTCCACTTTGGCACATATTGGGGAACATGCATATAAGGAAGATGTAGAGCTCAGAATTTACTATCAGAAATGCAATCTAACCCACATTAGAGGAAGTGCATGCAGTGGGGGTGTAAGATTTACTTTTATTACTCTAGCTTAGCAAACATTGGGGAAAGTGCACACATTGCGGGTTATGACCAAATTTACTATGCCTTCTAAACAGCTGCCTTCAACACAGTTTGCCATCCCACTTTCATATACACCATGGACCTTGAATTGGATTCACTGGTATTCTCCTTCACTTGTGTTCCTTCTATCTTTCCAACTGCCATCAGTTTATTCACATGGGTACCTCCAGATCTCACCTGCAGAGTCCCACAGGGTCTTTTTACCATCTCCGGTCATCTTTCACCTGCATATGGAGCTGCTCACAGATATTAGTAACAAGATTCACCCATGGGCAGATGATACATAACTCTGTTTAAACACTGCCTGCACATCATGTGGACCTATATGTCCAATGTCTTCCTGAAGCTCACCGCAACCAATAAAGAATCCTTGTTATCTATCAAGATCATTGTTAGACCTGTCAACTCTTTGCATGGTTTCCCCTGCCTTTTTGGCTTCTGACCTGTTTTGATCCTGTGCTGAATTTTGTATTTGCTGACTTTAGGACTCTGTCCACTTTACCTCTGCTGACCAGTGCTAAAGTGCAAGTGATCTCTGTCTAAACGGTATTGGTGATTGGTTTATCCATGATTGGCATATTTGATTTACTAGTAAGTCCATAGTATAGTGCACAATGTGTGTGCAGGGCCTGTATATCAAATGCTACAAGTGGGCTTGCAGCACCGATTGCACTACCCACAGGAGTAGCCCTGTAAATATGTCTCAGACCTGCTGCTTCAGTGTCTGTGTTTGCAGTTTTGAACTTCCAGTTTGACCTGGCAAGTACACCCACTTGCCAGGCCCAAAACCTCCCTTTTACTACATGTAAGTCACCCTTAAAATAGGCTCAAGGCAGCCCCGTGCAGTGTGTTTTACATGTCCTGATAGTGAAATACTGTTAAATTCAGTTTTCACATTGCAAGGACGATCTCTCCCATAGGGTAACATGTGGATTGCCTTGAAATATCTCAAAAGTGTAATTTCCCATTGGGAGCAGAAACAGATATGGAGATTACGGTCTCTGAACTCACAATTTGAAAATACATCTTTGGGTGAAATGGGTTTTTATATTGTAAGTTTGAAAAAGCCACTTTTAGAAAGTGGACATTTTCTTGCTTAACCATTTTGTGTCTCTGTCTGGCTGTGGAATACATGTCTGGGTCAAGATGACAGTTGGGCAGTTTGTGCTCTGTTACTCTAGACAGTCACACGAAGGGAGCTGAGATATGCCCTGCATATCCTGATGGGTCTTAATGGGCTAGAGTGGTAACAGGAGCTCACACTTGCACCTGAAAAGGACCGTGCCTGTCTTTACACAAAACAATCTCCATCCCCCTGGAGTGTGTTTGGGTCCAGGGTAGGAAAGGTAGGGTCTTGTGCACTACAAAGGCTTTTCTTTGAAGTCTGCCTACTTCAAAGGTAGAAATAGGTATAAGTCCTGGACCTCTGATCTCACAAAGTTAGAACATTTCTAGCCTGAGTACATTCTGCCAAGAAGAACAGCTAGATGCCTTAGGAGGGACTGCCACTCTGCCTGTTGCTTTTTATGTGCTGACCTGCTGCTTCTGTCCTGGGAGGGAAAGGACTGGACTTTGCTTTCTACATTCTGTTTTTCCAAGATTCTCTCAGGGCTTGAACTGGGCTTGCCCCCTGTTCAGAAGTCCCAGGGACATCAAATAATTCACCTGCCAGTGCCTGGGCTCTTTTGCTGAGTCCTGACTTGCCAAGTGGTGCCAACTCTAGTCCCAGGCCCCTTGGAAGTGTTAGCTTGTGACCTGAAGGAGAAATTCCAAGCACCAATGTGCCACAGCAGAAACATCGATGCAGCACCTATCCGCAGCTGAAGAATCAATGCAGAGCTTGTCATGTGGCTGCAGAATTGACTCAGTGCCTGTTTCATTGTGGCTCCAACAATATAGCATGTCTAGATTTTCCATGCATTGTCCCTACCCCGCAATAAGAAACTGAGGCTGCCTGTCCAGAATCAACACATTACATCCCCTGCCAGTAAGGAAGCAACACATAACCTCTCCTGCAAGGAAAGAACTGATGCATCACCTCCCCTGCAAATCAAGGAACCAATGCATTACTTTGCTTTTCCATGCCTCACCGCCCCTGTGTCCCACATGATCTTTGTTTTTGACGCATTCCATGTAATTTTTGCTAAAGAGATACAACTACCGATTCCTATGAATTAAGACTCATTGAAACCTTTAAAAAATAAAATCTTTACTTGTTTATGTTGGATTTTTGTTATTTTGGTCTTGTTTTAGCTCATGCCAAGCTATTAAGGGGGTCTGCAGGGGCTATCTTAGCTGTGTGGCTCCCTTATCCTAACTAGAGTGAGGGTCCCTACTTGGACAGGGTTCAAACCACTGCCAAATAGATACCCATTTATAACAATCATGAAACAAGAAATAGTACAGTCTTGGCTCAATGACATGAAACTTGACAGCTTGGAACTCCAAATTTCAGTGAATGCCACAACACTTCAATTCATCATGGACATCAAACTTACCCTTAGGGAACACATTACCAAAAACAGAAAGAAGCCCTCCTTTCTTATCTCTCTTTTAAAGAAAGTGAAACCATCTCTTCCAGAAAGTGACTTCAGACCTGCTGTTGAACTACTCTCACTTCTGTATGGTGGTAACACCCTGCACAATAGCCTCCCAAACTCTACACTGACATTCCTTAAGGGCAACTTTAGCAACACAAAAGGATGATGGACGGAGTGCTGAACAATGAAAACACTCACCCCTAGTCACACATATGGGTTGAATCCATTGTTCTTTTGCTCACCATGCCACCCCAGTTTGGACCCAGCCATATGCAAATCAGTCTTGAGCTTGTTCCTCATGGGAACAGTCCAGCCCGAGCTGCCAAGCCAGGTTCTCACTGGACCGGAAACAAGCATCCTGGAACCGGTTTCAGGGTATCACCCTTCATCAGCCAGGCTAGCTTCAATCCAGTGGCACAGTGAGCAAGGGACCCATGTCTGGGAATACCCTTCCCACTTAGGGCAACTTTAGCAACACAAAAGGATGATGGACGGAGTGCTGAACAATGCAAACACTCACCCCCAGTCATAGATCTGGGTTTAATCCATCGTTCTTTTGCTCACCATGCCATCCCAGTTTGGACCCAACCATATGCAAATCACCCTTGAGCCTGTTCCTGATGAGAACTGTCCAGCCTAAACTGCCATGCCAGGTCCTCACTGGACCGGAAACAAGCATCCTGGGAACGGTTTCAGGGTTTCACTCTTCATTGGCCAGGGTAGCTTGAATCCAGTGGCACAGTGAGCAAGAGACCCACGTCTGGGCATACCCTTCCCACTTAGGGCAACTTTAGCAACACAAAAGAATGATGGGCGGAGTGCTAAAACAGGTCCTAGGATGCTTGTTTCCAGTTCTGGCTTGGCAGTTCGGGCTGGACTGTTCCCATGGGGAACAGGGTCAAGACTGATGTGCATATGGCTGAGTCCAAACTGGAACAGCATGGGTAGCAAACAAACAATGGATTTAGACCCAGATCTCTGTACTGGGGGTGAATGTTTGACATTGTTCAGCATTCCATCCATCTCTTGTTCTTTTTTGCATTTGCTGCCCCATGTGGGAAGGTATGCCCAGACGTGGATCCCGTGCTCCTCATGCCACTGGAATCAAGCTAGCCTGGTTGATGAAGGGTGATACCCTGAAACTGGTCCTAGGATGCTTGTTTCCAGTCCAGGGAGGACCTGGCTTGGCAGTTCGGGCTGGACTGTTCCCATGGGGACCAGGGTCAATACTGATTTGCGTATGGCTGGGTCCAAACTGGAACGGAATGGGTAGCAAAAAAACAATGGATTTAGGCCCTGATCTCTGTACTGGGGTAAATGTTTGACATTGTTTAGCATTCCGTCCATCACTTGTTCTTTTTTGCATTTGCTGCCCCATGTGGGAAGAGTATGCCCAGACGTGGGTCCCGTGCTCCCCATGCCACTGGAATCAAGCTAGCCTGGCTGATAATGGGTGATACCCTGAAACTGGTCCTAGGATGTTTGTTTCCAGTCCAGGGAGGACCTGACTTGGCAGTTCGGGCTGGACTGTTCCCGTGGGGGCCAGGGTCAAGACTGATTTGCATAAAGCTGGGTCCAAACTGGAACAGCATGGGTAGCAAAAAAATGATGGATTTACGCCCAGATCTCTGTACTGGGGGTGAATGTTTGACATTGTTCAGCATTCCGTCCACCACTTGTTCTTTTTTGCATTCCTTAAGGGCATCTGACATCCCACAGCCTGTTTTAGCCAGTGCCTCAGGGTTGTAAATGGCCATTTCTGCAGGGTTATCATCAAACATTTTGCTTTTTTCCTCCCAGTTTTCTGACACTCTTTTTGGCTTTAGGACTCTGGGCATTTTACCACTATTAATCTGTGCTAAGGTGCATGTACTTGTTCCCCTAAAATGTGGTATAATTGGCTTACATCTCTTTGGCTTTTTCAATTTACCTGTAAGCCCCTTGTAAAGTGGTATACCAAGTACCCAGGACCTGTAAATTAAATGCTAATAAATGGCCTGCAACACAGATTGCGTAACCCACAGAAGTAGCCTATCTGAGTGCACCGTTTACTGCCACATTGACTTGGCAAGTCAAAATAATTGCCAAGGCCTAACCTCCCTTTTTACTACACCTAAGGCATCCCTAAAGAAGGCCATAGATAGCCCTATGGGCAGGATGCTGTTTATGTAAAAGGTAGGAAATATATTCTTATGTGTTACATGTCCTAGTAGTGACAAACAGACTACTTTGTTTTTCACTACCGTGTGTGCTGCTCCTCTGGTAGGTTTGCATTGGGAATTCCCTTATATATGTCTAAGTGGTCATTTCTGATCTGTAAGGAGTAGCTTGGGCACGTTTGGTATGTTTGTAATGTAGTGAGAAATCCTGCTTACTGCTGTAGGTGGATTTTACATTACTATTTTAGAAATTGCACTTTTAGAAAGTGGGCATTTCTCTGTGTTTATAACTCTAGTGCTTTGCAGCCTGACTCCCCCGTAGAGGGCAGAGTGGCAGCTACACTTTGTTCATACTCTCCAACTAATCAGGGAGGGTTAAGTGTGACAGAGTTACATCTGCATTCATCTACATACTGATGGTCTTCCAGGACTGGGAGAGGCAGAGGGTATTCACACTTAACACTTGTATAGGCTGTGCCCTTCCCTCACACAAAGGGCTGGTTTACCTGCTACTGATGTCTGGAGCCAGAGTAGGGGAAAAAGGAAACTCCTGGAGCTGATCAGACCTTGCTGTAACATTCTCCCACCTTCAAGAAGCAGGACACCACGGTGTCAGTACAGGTGTTCTGACCCCATAATGGGAGAGCACATTTGGAACTGGGACTGAACCTCTGTCAGAAGGACTGCTGGACTGCACAAAGGACTCATCTGCACTGCCCTTCTGTTGTTGCCCTGCCACCTGCTGCTGGGTGATATAAAGGATTCGCTGGATGGCTTTTCTGCTTGTTGCCCTGCTGCCAGAAGCTCCCTGACTTGGATTCAATAAGGCACTGCTGTGTTGCCGGGGGAAGGCACCATTTGTCCCCTAGCATTGATGTGCTGGCCTGCCTGCCTGCTTTGTGCCCCCATCAGAGTTCCCTGTGCTTGATGAGTGCTTTATTTTTCACCTGAAGTGCAGGCTTGTTCTGTGGCCAGCAGAAAAATGTGTATTGTGCACTTCAACTTTTATTTTAAGCTTGTGTCCCATATCAGCCGCCGCGCCCACTGAAGGAAAGACTGCCAGTGTGAATCCGGGCAAGATGAGCCTCACCAGCCCTTCGGCCTGAATGTCTGAACCCTGCTGTGTGGAGACACGGCAGCCATGAGGGAAACACCAGGGTGGAGACCAGCATGAAAGCTCTACCAGGAGCAGGGGAAGCCCTTCGTTCAAAAGTGCTGGGGGCTGACCATGCTACAAGTGGGGCATTGCACTCCTCACCACCGGAGCTGCTTGAGTGGTCTCTGAGCCTCCTAGGAGGAGGCACACTCACTGAAAATCGGCTGCAATGAGCCCCTATGGGACTGTAAAACCCCAAGTAGAAGCGCACCTTAACGCAAAGGAGATCTACATTAGGGTGTGCAAGGACAGTTGCTTTATTATTGTGGCATACAGATGCAGTGGTGAACCCTCAATTAACTCCTTTCAGACTCGAGTGGTCCCCCCAGCAGAACACGGTGCACCTTGTCAGTTGGGAGACATATGGCAGCTTTGTATTTCCCACGATCAACTAGGAGAGATCACAGGAGGTCTCCTCTGCCCACAATCCCCACAACTCACACAGCTGCCCTGCATGCTCAAGGGCAGCTGCAGAGGTAAACTTGCACCCCGGAGATTTCCAGTGGATGTGAACTGTGCTTTGGCCATACTTTGGGGTACCTGAGACACATGGTCTGGTGGATTTACGACGGGTGAGTCCTCGACGGGGGCTGCCCTCATCATTATTTCAGGAAACAGGCACTACAATAGTCCATGTGAAAGGTGCCCAGAGGCTTCTGCACCCTACGTGGTGTACCGTACCGTAACAGGCCTTATAGATGTGCAAGGGTGCTATGTCCTGTGTTTTCATGGGGAAATGCTTTATCGTTCACATGCTCTTACTCCCTAAACTTCTGCTTTATGTTTCTTGATGCTATGGTGCATATTGTTTTTTGACTCTTGTTTATTCCCAATAATGAGTACCCTTTCAGGTCCTCCATGGTATACAGAGAACTAATGATACTGGTGATTCATATGGTGTCTGCTATAATCCAACTGTTTCTATGTATGTTATACTGATTCTTGTTTGGTCAGTGTTGGAAAATGTGTTATTGGTAGGGCAGGTAGGTACCTACACCTAGCAACAAGCCACTAACCTCCACCTAGGTACAGTTAGGTCTCAGTAAATTAATCCCAGCTCAACCCTTGGTAGCTTGGCAACGAGCGTCAAGGCTTAACTTAGGAGACAAAGTGTAAAGCATTCAAATATCACAAAACAGTAATTAAATAAAACACAGGAAACAGTTTAAAAATCCAAAACCAATTTATAAAAATAGTTTATATTTTTATCTTTAAAATGACACAAAAACGATTAAAATCGGTTCAGGGGAACCGGAGATATGAATTTTTAAAGAATTATTACTTTTCTAGCGCTTAGAAACAAAAAGCGCCAATCGGGTCATCTGGTTGCACCTCGACCGGGGCAAAGTCAAACTTTCAGGCCGACCGCGATGGAGCCCTGCTCGGCTACAGGTCGCGGGAGGCCTCGGTTAAAAAGTTACCTTCTGACTTAGTCTTTATTTTGAAGTTTTTCTTCACCGGGACGATCCTGCCAGTTGAATCTGACCTCCTGGAGCCCTTGTCCGGATACGCGATGTGGGTTTCCTCGGTGGAGACTTTTACCTTCGGACTTAGTCGTTTTTTCGAGATGAAAATCCTTCGACCGGGGTAAACCTGGATCTTGATCCGACGTCCATGGAGCCCTTCTCGGATACGATGGCTGGGAGGTCCCGGTCAACTTTTTACCTTCGGACTTAGTCTCTTTTTTGGATGTTTTTCTTTACCGGGATGAACCACGAAGTCAGGCCGGGTCGCGGTTGAGGCAAGCCGGCTAGAATTTCCGCGGCGGGTCGGTCCCTCTCTGGAGCTTTTTACCAAAAATTCTCAAATCTTTTCCAAACTTCTGGGGCTTCACCCAGATGTTCTTTTAAGGTTCTTTTGGGGTCCACAGCTCACCCCAAGGGTCCAGAAGTTCTGTGATGGTCCTTGGGGGGTGCGGACTTCAACTCCCAGAATGCACCTGGCGCAAACTCCTTTTTGGCCACTGGACAGTGGTCAGCTGGTCGCTTTCTTCAGGAGTTGGTGCAGGGGACTCTGGTTAGCAATTTTTCACCTGTAGCAAACAGGGAGTCCCTCCTTGAACCAGTTGAAGCCAGGCAAAGTCCTTCTTGTGGTGAAGCCCAAGTGTGCAGCTGGTGCAGTCCTTCTGAGTGCAGGTTCCAGGTGCAGGCCAGGGGTCCAGCAGGGCAGTCCTTCTTCTCCTTAAGTTCTTTCTTCTTGAAATTTGGTGGGGATCTGAGGTGTGGGTGCAGGTCTGCCAGTTTTATCCTTGCTCCTGGGTGAAAAGCAGGGGGGTCCTAGTTCTCCAATCAGGGACAGGGACGTCCCCCTGTGATGACCACTTCCTGGGAAGTGTGGCAAAAATCCATCCCAGAAGGCAACAGTCTCTAAAAATCCAACATGGATGAATCTGATTTTTGGAGGTTACATCTGGCTGAGCCCACCCACTGGTGTGGCTAAAAATCATAAACACACCCCTCTCCTGCCCTCTCCTAATCTAATCAAGGGGGCACCTAATTGTCTGGGGTTGCAGGATGTGGGGGTGTTGCTGGGTGCTTCAAATGTCCTTCTCTGCCTTTGAAGACCAGTTTGGCCGCCCTCCTCCTTCCTGCCTCACCATCTGCTGAGGGGAGATTCTCTCCCCCAAGCACATTCCTTTGTGTGAAGCCTGGCCACTTCACACCTCATCAAGGCAGCCTGGCAGAAGCTGCTGCAGGCTGGCCAATCAGAGCACAGCAGCAAAAACAATGCAGAGCTGAAATTGGCAACTTTTTAGGTAAAGTCTAAACTTTTTACCTGAACAAGTTATATTAAATCCAACAACTGGAAGTTGTAGGATTTATTACAACAATTAATTTGATACCAAATTCTTGGTATGCAACATTTAAGGAGACTTTAAAATTTAAAATAAAGTCTGCCCATTCTAGCCTATGAAGGCCATTTACTTCAATGAGGGAAAAACGAATTTGGCTGTTTTTACCTCACCAGGGCTTATAAATCTATTTTTATAAAGTCCCTGCTTATAGTTACATTGCACCCAGCCCTAGGGGCACATAGGGCACACCTTAGGGGTGACTTATATGTAAAAATAAGGTAGTTTAAGACTTTGGAAGTACCTTTAATTCCAAAGTCGAATTTGCATATAATTTTAATTTAAAAGCAGCCAGCAAGGCAGGCCTGCCTTTAAAATGACACTGGGCACCTCAGCAGTGCACCTAGGTGTGCACCACCTATGCTGTGGTCCCTAAACCTACATGCCCTACCATATACTAGGGACTTATAGGTAGGTTAACTTAGCCAATTATAATTAGCCTAATTTGCATATCCATTTTACACAGAGCACAGGCCCTGGGACTGGTTAGCAGTACCCAGGGCACCATCAGAGTCAGGAAAACACCAGCAAAAAGTGGAAAATGGGGGCAAAAGGTTATGGGGCCTCTGCAATCAGCCCTGTTTTCTCACACAACCCCCCCCCCCAGCCCACACGCCCAGGAGACTCAGCCCAACCCTGGGAGAGTCTTCCTGGCTTGTTAGGCGAGGAAGACAGTGAAGAAAACTGGCTCTCCCTTTGCAGGGCCTACTCTGCCTTATATCCTCCTGTCAGGGTCACTCCCTCTGGGTAGTGAAGCCATCCCAACAGTAAAAGGACCCAACTCAAACTGAAACTTCCCTCTAGGGGGGTCTTCCTCCTCTCTCTCTGCCAACTTGGGTAGTGAGGTGCCCACCTCCCCTACTCCAAACTTTGCTAGGGCAACACCTAGCTTACCCAAAGAGGTCACCCAACACTTGAGCAACCCCACCATGACCAATAGGGTCAGGGGGCCTACTTTGCTATTGGCCCTGGGGTCTGCCTCCCAGGCCAAGTACATTGCTGCCAGAAAGGCTAGCACCCAGCAGAGGCTACTGACAGCTGTCAGTACCCAGAACCACACCCTAAGCTCTCCACTGACAGGTGGCTGAGCTGCTTTAGGGTCAATTTTGGGGTCCTGGCACCCCTCTTGCTGTCTAGAGTGGGGGGCTACCACTTCCTGTGGCAGACACCCTCCTTCCACTCTCCCTTCTGTCAGTGCAGGGGCAACACCCTGCATCTGGACAGCTGCCTGACTACTCAGGACTTCCTTGGGGTCAGGTGAGGCCTCACCAGTGCCAACTCTGGGCTCCCCCCTTACTGGGGCAGAAGGCCCTTGGCTCCCTGGAACTCTCTTTAAGAGTGGCCTACCCTTCCTTTTCTTCTTTCCTTTTCTTGGGGACCCCTGTCTCCTAACTGTAGGGACTGACTCCCCAGGACTTTGGGTTGGGGGGGCGCCCTGGGCGACCACCACATCTGTGACCAGACTCACCTCTGGGAGGTCATTGCCCAGGATACAATCTAGGGGAAGGTCAGCACTGACTACCACCCTAATCCAGTCAAGGATACCCTCCCTCTCTAGGGGCACCATGGCTACAGGTTTGGAGGTGACCTCCCCTGTGGCTATCCTGACTTTCTTTGTCTTTCCTGGGACATACATGTCTGGGGTCACTAACCGGTCACTCACTATAGTGTGACTGGCACAGGTGTCTCTCAGGCCAGTGGTAGGGATCCCATTCACTTGAATGTGGTGGAAGTGCCTACTCCCACCCTCAGGGATCACCAGCTTACCATCTGGTCCTGTCTCCCAGCTCAATGCTAGGAGGACTTCATCATCTGAGGAATCCTCCTCTATGGCTACACTGGACAGCCCAGTGCTAACCACCTTCTTTGGACAGGCTGCATCTCCTCTGAAGTGACCTGTCTGCTGACAGTCAAAGCAAGCCCTACTGTCCAAGAGCTTTTTTAACCCTGGGTCTAACTGTCTCTGCTGGTCAGAGTGGGATTTACTCTCCTCCTTCTTAGGGTTCTGGGGTACAGAGGGAGTCTCTGTGGTGGGCTTACCACCTCCCTCCTTAGGTTTTTGGGGACCTGTCCCCCCCTTCTGGGAGTCTCCCCCCTGGGACTTGACAACCACCCTGGTTCTCAACCACTCATCAGCTGCCTCCCCTAACTCTCTAGGGTTGGTCTGCTTAGAGTCCACTAGATGCTGGCGTAACCTTTCTTGGGTACAATTGGTCAAGATGTGCTCTCTCATGATCAGATTGTATAACCCCTCATAAGTATTTACTTTGTTACCTATAATCCAGCCCTCTAGTGCCTTTAGTGAAATGTCCACAAAGTCAACCCAAGACTGGGTACTGACCTTCTGGGTGTCCCTGAACTTCATTCTATATTGCTCTGGGGTCAGACCAAACTTCTTGGCTAAGCACCTCTTCATACTAGGGTATGAATCTGCCTCCTCCCCCCTTAAGGTCAGAAGCCTATCCCTCCCTGAGTTGGGGACCAACTCCCACAAAAGGGAACCCCAGTATTGAGGCCTAACCCTTCTCATTTGGAGTGCCCTCTCAAATGCCCCCAGCCACTTATCTATGTCATCCCCCTCTACATAAGCAGGAACTACCCCCTTGGGTAATCTGGGGCAAACTCCCCCACCCATGGACACCTCAGCTTCTTTATCGCTGCCTCCATCTCTTTTCTCTTTGTATGCCCACTTTTTCTTTTCTAGGGCCAGCTTCTCTGCTTCCAAAGCTATGTATGCTAGCTGGGCCTCCAGCTCTCTTTCTCTGATGGATGGGTTCTCGCCTCCTGAAAGGACCCCCTTCCCACCACTAGCTTTGGATCTGCCCCTAGTGACTGTATTTACTGAGGACCATTCTTCCTCATCCTCACTTGGGCTCAGATGCCTTCCCTCCCCTCAGTGGTTAGAGCTTGCATCCTCCCTTCTTTCTCCCTCCTCTGGAGCTTCTTCTGACTCTACCTCTTGGGCCGCAGCCCATGCTGTCAGTGATGTGATCAGGATTTGCTTCCTGAGATCAGTGGTTGCAGGCAACCCTCTTTCAATACACAACCCCCTAAGCTGGACTACTGTCAGTGTGGGTAGGCTAGCCAGATCAAGCTCCATGGTTCCCTAGTTTTGTGTCAACAAAAACTTTTTGCAAAAATTGGAAACAAGAATTTAGAAAAATTACAAAAATTCTATAATTGAAATTAATCCAAATGTAAAAATTAAAAACAATTTTTGCACTAGGACAATTTAAAGGATTTTTAATTTGTTTTACCTAAAACTGTAACGTGATATTGAACACAAGTACAGGATCCCGTCGCTGCTTCCAATTATGTTGGAAAATGGGTTATTGGTAGGGCAGGTAGGTACCTACACCTAGCAACAAGCCACTAACCTCCACCTAGGTACAGTTAGGTCTCAGTAAATTAATCCCAGCTCAACCCTTGGTAGCTTGGCAACGAGCGTCAAGGCTTAACTTAGGAGACAAAGTGTAAAGCATTCAAATATCACAAAACAGTAATTAAATAAAACACAGGAAACAGTTTAAAAATCCAAAACCAATTTATAAAAATAGTTTATATTTTTATCTTTAAAATGACATAAAAACGATTAAAATCGGTTCAGGGGAACCGGAGATATGAATTTTTAAAGAATTATTACTTTTCTAGCGCTTAGAAACAAAAAGCGCCAATCGGGTCATCTGGTTGCACCTCGACCGGGGCAAAGTCAAACTTTCAGGCCGACCGCGATGGAGCCCTGCTCGGCTACAGGTCGCGGGAGGCCTCGGTTAAAAAGTTACCTTCTGACTTAGTCTTTATTTTGAAGTTTTTCTTCACCGGGACGAACCTGCCAGTTGAATCCGACCTCCTGGAGCCCTTGTCCGGATACGCAATGTGGGTTTCCTCGGTGGAGTCTTTTACCTTCGGACTTAGTCGTTTTTTCGAGATGAAAATCCTTCGACCGGGGTAAACCTGGATCTTGATCCGACGTCCATGGAGCCCTTCTCGGATACGATGGCTGGGAGGTCCCGGTCAACTTTTTACCTTCGGACTTAGTCTCTTTTTTGGATGTTTTTCTTTACCGGGACGAACCACGAAGTCAGGCCGGGTCGCGGTTGAGGCAAGCCGGCTAGAATTTCCGCTGCGGGTCGGTCCCTCTCTGGAGCTTTGTTCCAAAAATTCTCAAATCTTTTCAAAACTTCTGGGGCTTCACCCAGATGTTCTTTTAAGGTTCTTTTGGGGTCCACAGCTCACCCCAAGGGTCCAGAAGTTCTGTGATGGTCCTTGGGGGGTGCGGACTTCAACTCCCAGAATGCACCTGGCGCAAACTCCTTTTTGGCCACTGGACAGTGGTCAGCTGGTCGCTTTCTTCAGGAGTTGGTGCAGGGGACTCTGGTTAGCAATTTTTCACCTGTAGCAAACAGGGAGTCCCTCCTTGAACCAGTTGAAGCCAGGCAAAGTCCTTCTTGCGGTGAAGCCCAAGTGTGCAGCTGGTGCAGTCCTTCTGAGTGCAGGTTCCAGGTGCAGGCCAGGGGTCCAGCAGGGCAGTCCTTCTTCTCCTTAAGTTCTTTCTTCTTGAAATTTGGTGGGGATCTGAGGTGTGGGTGCAGGTCTGCCAGTTTTATCCTTGCTCCTGAGTGAAAAGCAAGGGGGTCCTAGTTCTCCAATCAGGGACAGGGTCGTCCCCCTGTGATGACCACTTCCTGGGAAGTGTGGCACAAATCCATCCCAGAAGGCAACAGTCTCTAAAAATCCAACATGGATGAATCTGATTTTTGGAGGTTACATCTGGCTGAGCCCACCCACTGGTGTGGCTAAAAATCATAAACACACCCCTCTCCTGCCCTCTCCTAATCTAATCAAGGGGGCACCTAATTGTCTGGGGTTGCAGGATGTGGGGGTGTTGCTGGGTGCTTCAAATGTCCTTCTCTGCCTTTGAAGACCAGTTTGGCCGCCCTCCCCCTTCCTGCCTCACCATCTGCTGAGGGGAGATTCTCTCCCCCAAGCACATTCCTTTGTGTGAAGCCTGGCCACTTCACACCTCATCAAGGCAGCCTGGCAGAAGCTGCTGCAGGCTGGCCAATCAGAGCACAGCAGCAAAAAAAATGCAGAGCTGAAATTGGCAACTTTTTAGGTAAAGTCTAAACTTTTTACCTGAACAAGTTATATTAAATCCAACAACTGGAAGTTGTAGGATTTATTACAACAATTAATTTGATACCAAATTCTTGGTATGCAACATTTAAGGAGACTTTAAAATTTAAAATAAAGTCTGCCCATTCTAGCCTATGAAGGCCATTTACTTCAATGAGGGAAAAACGAATTTGGCTGTTTTTACCTCACCAGGGCTTATAAATCTATTTTTATAAAGTCCCTGCTTATAGTTACATGGCACCCAGCCCTAGGGGCACATAGGGCACACCTTAGGGGTGACTTATATGTAAAAATAAGGTAGTTTAAGACTTTGGAAGTACCTTTAATTCCAAAGTCGAATTTGCATATAATTTTAATTTAAAAGCAGCCAGCAAGGCAGGCCTGCCTTTAAAATGACACTGGGCACCTCAGCAGTGCACCTAGGTGTGCACCACCTATACTGTGGTCCCTAAACCTACATGCCCTACCATATACTAGGGACTTATAGGTAGGTTAACTTAGCCAATTATAATTAGCCTAATTTGCATATCCATTTTACACAGAGCACAGGCCCTGGGACTGGTTAGCAGTACCCAGGGCACCATCAGAGTCAGGAAAACACCAGCAAAAAGTGGAAAATGGGGTCAAAAAGTTATGGGGCCTCTGCAATCAGCCCTGTTTTCTCACAGTCAGACTAATGAATACTACCTCAGCATTTCCCAAATTTGCACAGTATTTTCATGACTATGTTCGGAGTCGAGTATACATCTATATGTTTATATAATTTTGAGTGGAGTCTCCTTTGTGGTGCATTTATTGTGTTGCTGGTGTGAGTCTGTTGTGCAAATGCTATATACATTGCCTCTGAGATAAGCCTGACTGTTGTGGCTAAGCTACGCAGAGGGTGAGCAGAGGTTATCTTGGGTATGTAACTTCCTTACCCTGACTAGGGTGTGGGTTCCGCCTTGCTGAGGTGCACACCCTAGACAACCAGAAACCCTATTTCTAACACTCAGGAAATATGATCACATCACTTGCATCCTGATTAAACTTTATTGGCTCCCCTTGCCAGCTGGCACCACCTTCAAAACCAGCTGCATCATTTACAAACCAATCCTGAGCAGAAGCCTGCTTATTGTGCAGACAAGTTCACCATACCTGGTAGTTGTCAGCAAACCTGCAGCCAGATCACCATTAGACATGAGACTAAGAAGTGCAACAAAAGAAAAAAAACAATGGTGCAGACCTTTTCCATCTGTGCCCCCAGGACCTGGGACAACATCCCTGAATTGAATAAGACAGCTCTAATGCTACTCAAATTCAGGAAGCCCCAAAACAAGGAGAAGTGGTAACCAAGTCAAAGGTACTCACAAGCAGGTAAGTTGCCAGGTTCGGCATTGCTTCATAAATCATTGATCCAAAGTGAAGTCAAAGGGAAGGAAGAGAGAAATGAAAAGGGTATTGCAACAAAAGTTCAGGGACATAGTGGCAAAGTAAGCAACAACAACGTAGCTGAACAGGGTTGTTGCTCAGCACATTAGCTAGTGCAGGAGTAGGTTTTATGGTTTTATGTTTCATTGCCCTGAAAACTCCACCAGAGACCCATGAAGTGACTCCATTTAGGTCTAACTTTATCCAATGCTCGAACCTCCAATTATCATTTCTTCCAATTCTTCATTTTCTCCATTCCTGACCTTATGGAATATAAGAGAATCCTTTATGCAGGTACTGTATCTTTGTTGCTTTACATCCTGTCATCCTGTATTCCTGTATACCCTGGGGTGTCCAACCTTTTAGATGGGCTACAAGAACAACAGTGAAGCATTTTCCTTTGAGGCTGTGGAATACCAACCTATAGCAGCTGGGGTGCCGTAATTACGTGGATTAGCATGGGTCAAGGTGGGACTTGTAGGGGGAAGGACAGCAGTAGTATTCAGGAAGACACTATGAAGCGCCTGTCAACTTCACATTGCATTGGATCTTTGCTGTTTCTAGTTCATCCACCATTTGATTCATCCACCATTCCCATCCCTCACTCTTGTTTTCACCCTTTACAGTTCCTTTGATCATTTACTGCATTGCCTGTTTAGCCTAGCTTTGCTTTGTAGATTCTGTCTGGCTTTTGCAAACTACTGCCACTGTTCTCCTTTTTGGTTCTTTGACCATGAGCCTGTTTACTCTGACCTTGGTTTTTGGATTCTGTTTAAGCTCTGGCATTTTCCTGTGGATTTACCTGTACAACTCACAAACCCTATTCCCTGTGATGCTCATCTTACTATCTGGATTCTGTTTTGTTGCCTGGCTGTATTTCTTCTGCTCCCTTGCTGACCTCAGGCATATTCTGAGTCCTTGCCCAAAATTAGAGCTTACTGGCTTCAGTTCCTCCTGGATTAGTACCACTGTGATCTGCGTTTTGGAAGCCGGTGAGCATCAATGCTTTCTATATGTTTGCTAGGAACGTCATGTATTTTTGATTAACACTAAAATGTTTCTGGACCTCATTAAAAATGCCCATCTTTTGTATGAAGAACACACTGAGTTTTGCCTTGACTGTTTCTGCTATCTATAGATCTCTGTGCACTTTGCCCCTTCTACTACTGGTAAAGTGTTTGTGCTCCTCTTGGAATATCCCTAGTTGGTGATTTAAATTACCTATAAGTCCCTAACATATTGTACAAAATGTACCCAGGATGTGTAAAAAAAGTCACTGGTAGACTGCAGCACTCATTGTGCCACCCACTACAGTGACAAGGTGAACATAACTGCAGGCCTATCCTATGTAGCCCATCTGTGCAGCTTTATACTGAATATTCAATGACTCAAAATAAACCTTTTTGACAGACCTAAGCCTTCCTTTTAAATATTAATATGTTACCCCTAAGTAGGCCTTACTGCGCATTTGGCAGGGTGTATGGTATGTGAATGTAGGGTATATAAATGTTTAATGATGAGCATGTCTTTATAGTGAAAATGCCCTAAAATCTATTTTCTGTGTAGCAAGATTGGCTGCACCACAGGAATGCACTGGGACGCAATTTCACATTTAATAATGTTATCTCTGGCTAGGAAGATACTACAAATGTCATCCTTGGACTTTTTAAATATGTATTACAAGTCAAATTCTCAAGTCAGATTTATAATAAATATTTTGAAAAAGGTACTTTTTGGAAGTTACCTTTTTCCTGCCCAGAGCCTCTGGATGCTTCTTTGCATGACCTGAAACATTTGCTTGGCTTCTGAATAGCTCTCTTGATGAGGTTGCTTCCAGAGGGTGAGGGGAGGTGTTCTGTTCCTCTGGCAGTGCTGTGCCCAGGATCATAATGAACACCAAAGCAGTCTATTCTGTTGCAAGTAAATGTTAGCTGACGTGACCAGGGGCACTAGTAGCCAGGCCAGCTCCACTCCTATTGGGAAAGGAGCTACCCTCAAAGACGGTTTAGAGTGACCACAGAGAAGGAGTTGCTTATTTCCCTGGCCACATCTCTGGAGTGACCACACAGGTTCAGCACAAGGGGAGAAGGAGTTCACCATCTTGCATTTAGGCTGAGAGGTAAACTGTGGGATTGTTTGCAATAGGGCACACAGGAGGCACTACAAAAGTGGCTAGGGTTGCCCCAGGAACTTTTTTCTAATTTGGGCCAGGAGCTACCACCTACCTACAGGCTGGTTCAGGCATACATGTGGCATTTACTGTACCATCTCAGAACACTATGCGAACCTGTGGAAGAACAGAAGAGGACTGGACCTGCCGTCTTCACATGAGAAGAGCCTAGAAAACTGGACCTGCTTTCCCTCTTGTACCCAGGACAAAGAAGTAGACGCCAAGGGTCAGAAGGCTAAACCTATTTTCAAACTGCAGCAACACAGCAAACTACATGAGGCCTTTTTGGCAAATGTCCACTTGACCAGGTCCATCTAAACCTGCCCTGGACCCTGCTACTGGCCTCTGCTGGAGTGAATCCTGACACCCAAGTTCTGTTCCTGTGGTCCTGGGCCCATGCCTTGTGTCTAAGGGCTTGATTTATATGTCAGTGGAGGAAATACATCACAGATATCCCATCCAGCATATTACGATCCCTATAGCATAGAATGAGATCGTAATACGACAGATGAGATATCCGTCATGTTTGTGAAAGAGTATTCCCCTCCCCGACTTCTAAATCAAACCCTTAGTCTACTGCTTAGAAAGTTTCCTGCAATCGTGGACTCAGGGGCTGATTTTAAATTTGGCAAAGGGGAATACTCTGTCACAAATGTGACGGATACCCCGTCCTCCGTATTACGGTCACATTATATCCTATGGGAATCATAATAAGGTGGCTGGGATATCAGTCATGCTTGTGATAGAGTATTCCATCTGACAAGTTCTAAATCAGGCCCTTTTGGCTCAGAGACCTCTGAAGGACTTGGACCAACCTCCCAAGCCAATCCAATGAAGGAATGTTGCCCCTGGCCGAGATTCAGGTTGCTTCCACTCTGAGCTTTTCCACAGCAGCAAATCTGATTGTAGGACCCTGCAGAGTAGGTATCTGGCCTTGCCGATCCCTGTTTGCTGCAGCCTTGCTGCACTGGAAAGAATCCTAGCTCTAAAAAAGTGACTAAGTCTAAAGGCAGTAATCTTCACCCTACAAAGGAGCAAAAAGTGTCCAGCTAGTGTGGGACATTCTCTGAAATTCAAATTATTCCTGCTCTGAACTTTCCTGCCTAATGTCAGTGGCGTCACCTAGACCACATAGAGCTGCTATCTGATGTTGTGGAGCCCTCTTAGGCCACAGCCTGCTGCACTTCCCAGATTTTTGACTTCCATTTCAGATCCTAAGGGCCTAATTAGGATCTCGACTGCATTGCAGCCTAGACTATCAATGTGGCGTGAGTGAGGCTGCCGTCAAAGTAGCAGCCTCACCCTTGTCGTATTATGATGTTTCCACCAGGCAGACCATTGGAAACGTCATAATATGACATCCCAAGGGACACCATCCTCTTTGTGGATGTGTGAGACAGCATTTTTTTGAAGAGCAGACATAGGCCCATGGACCACTGCCTACTGCTAAAAAATGAAAAGAAAACTTTTTATTTTTGTTTTGGTAATGCATTCCATTTTCCTTTAAGGAAAACGGGATGCATTACAAAAAAAATGGTTTATTCTAAAAGCAATCATAGACATGGTGGTCTGCTGACATTCCCAGGGGGTCTCAAATTGTGAACTGCCTAATGAATATTGATTAGGTAGGTCCATCTATGACCCACTGGGGATTGCAAACAGTGTCAAGCACACTGTAGTATATCGCAGTTTGCTATTTCCTAATAGCGAACCACTGCATTTTGCTATTAGAAATCACAAACCCAGAACTTTGTACATCTGGCCCTGAATAATTGTGCATAGCAAGTAGTCATATGCTTTGTTATCTTAAAAAATAAACAATAGAAAGTCATATAAAATAGTAGATAAATATATAATAATAAATGTATATAATATTTCCAACTATATATCTATAAATTGTTATTTATTTTATTATAAATAGGTCATCCAAAACACCAATAAACCCTGCGTACATAGAGATAAAAACTAACAAATATTCAAATATCACTACTTTAAAATACTATACAAATAACTAAAATTAATGTTTTATCCATCCAAACCCTAATACATCCCACAGTCCATAAGCAAATTATTAAAACAAGTTTAGTATTTTAGAAATAATTAAATAAAAAAATATTCTTCAATTAAAAATTTGCAAAACATTACATTCTAAATTTAAATGTATTATATTTAAACTTCGTCCAGTTGTCCTGACTCATGGAACGATTTGGAGAGGAACTAGCAAGAAAAGGCAATGACACACAAAGAGAATAAGGAAACAGATTCATAAGTGGCCAGGGCTGAAGTGCAGGAGCCTGATTTGTTAAGGTTAAGCAGAGAAAGCCAACCAATTATTTCAACAGAAGGACTGTTTCATGGCAAATTTAAAGAGAATGAAGTGTGGAACAAGTTGGCTCACAACTGCTTAGTTACATGGCTCCTGAGAATTTGCTTCACATCTTTCAGTTAAATACTGACTTTATTGAATGACTTTACCTGCTCCATACCGTGGGTTACCTGAGTCATCTGAATACCAAGAAGACCCATTTAAACAAGGACGGTGTCTCTTATGATAATTCATTATTAACACCAATCGACCCTGGGCATCAAACGTCTGCGACTCAAAGGTGGACCTTTGATTGGACTTTGCTCAAGCAGCAATCCTAGAGTTAGTTGATAATACATACTATTCATTTGATTTTTGCATTCTGGATGGACGAGTGAGTGAGGAGCGGAGACGCGAGCTGGGAGACTGAAGCTGCTCCACTAAGCTGCTCTGCGTGGTCTGCTTTGTACACTGTGCCAAAGGTGAGTGGTGGTGCGGTGGTGAGGAGTGGTAGGAGAGCAGTGGGGAGCAAGGTTTAGAGCAGAGGGTGAGGTCAGTTGACTGGGAGAGCTGTAAGGGGAGAATTCAGGCTGAAACGGGGACCGGGTGAGGCCTGGATAGGGCTGGATAGGGCTGAGGTTACAACCTGCTCTCCTGCTCTCCTGCCCTCCTGTCATCCAGCCACAAGAAGGGCGGAGATCCAGCTGTGGCCATACTGGCAGATGGTGATAAGATGGCGCTGCCACCAAAAGCAGCGCCACACCAGTAGACCGCCGCCAGACGTATTATGACAAATAATACAGCCTGGCTGTGTTCTGCTGGTGAACGCTGCTGGTGGTAGCAGCGACCCATCCCACCCTCTGCCGAAAGACCCCCTAGATATAGAAAAGTCAGGTTTCCGACAGGAGAGAGGGTTGGGGGTGTTTTGTGTGTGTGTGTGCGTGAATGCAGGTGTGTGTTTACTGTTGTTTGTGTGAGTGTACGAAGGTGCTGAAATCAAGGGCAGCACCTTAGCCAGTCCTCAAGTATTGATGACAAAGCCTTCCCGGAGAACATCACCCAGTCCTGCCAAATTGGTGAATCAGTCTAGCTCCATTACTCTACCCTCAAGTAAGAATCTTTGACAGAGAACCCAGGAGCAACCACACAGCCAGTTCTCATGAGTTGGTGAACAAGCCTTCACAGAGAACACCACCAGCTTGGAGAATCAGTCAAGCCTTCCTTCTGTACAAAATCAACCCTCTGGGCAGCTCGGGCCTTCCTGGATTGCTCCTCCTAATACCGATAGTTGTGATTCATCCAACACATCACTCATTCATACAACAAAGTTTGACAAAAAGTCTTGCTTCATTAAAATGTCCTTGAATCCATCATATCAGGAAACATCGAGTTTGAGTGTGCAGCGGAGCAGACATACATTGGAAGCTCCAGCAACTCAGGAAGCTACCAGACTTCAAACAAAGATTTGCAGCAGGTCACCCTCCCCTTAGGCCATCCCTGTGGATCCAAAACCGACTTTCTGTAACTGTGGCATAAGCTCTACAGCAACTTTGATGTACCTGGAATATAAATTGAGGGGCACAGTCGACCTGCTGAGCTGGGGGAACATTCTATGGTTTCTGAGACAGTTCCCAGAGAAGGCCAGTTTCACCTCAGTGGATATGGTATTGGTGGAATTCATATTGCCTTCTGCATCCTAGATGAATGAAGCAACCAAAGTGACCTGGATCTCTGCTGAAGTAGCAGAGTAAGTACTGGGAGTTAGAGAGTCTTTCCGGAACTGGGGGATTCGCGTCTCCCCCATAATTGATCCTGTCTATCCAGATCTTCTATTGTTGCAACAGGATGGCGGGGGGACTCAGCCCAGCCCTGTGTCCCTAGAGACATTTCAAGGAACTCTCAAAGCAAGCTATTATCCCCTCAAATAGCACAGACAACTCAAGCACCCTTGCACTGCTCAAAGTCTCCCTCGCCCTTTAGTGATTGGAGTTGGCTACCTGTAACCCTGAGGACAGTACCAAGACAATTATGAAGGAGCAGGCCAACTCCCAGCACCATGGAAGATAAAACCAACCTTGCAATATGCTCCTAGAATATCAATGGGCTGCTGGACAAACTGGACGATAGGAACCTATTGACAAACCTAACATCTTTCCAAATAATAATGCTGCAGGAGACCTGGACAGAAATTCTGCCTGCAATCCCGGGATTCATGATCTATCATGTTCTGGCAACAAGGAGAGCCCACTTTGTGAATTTGAGTTGCGGGCTCGTCATATATCTCAGCTCAGCTATGAAGAGTCCTCAGTCACGTATAAAAATCTGATGACAGTCTTTCGCTCCATGTCACAAGGCCCCCCATCCTCCATCTAGCTCTAATGAATATCTATATTCCCAGAGAGAAACCTTGCAAAGTAGAGGCTGCACAGCAACTGAAAGAGAGGATAGAAGAGCTGCTAAATAATGCTCCTTGCCCCAAGCTGATTCTATAAGGTGACTTTAATATGAATCTATTGGGCACAGAGCTTTCCGAGGAGACCATAATGGCGCAGAACATTTTTTGGCAGATCCATTATCAAATTTGTCCTGATCTTAGCAAAGGGACAGTTTAGGGTAATTCCTAATAAAAGACCTTGAAGCAATGGGTCTTCTATCCACTAACAACTGTTACAGCATGGATCAACCATCCACATTCACGTTTTATAATCAGAAAGCAAGAACACTAATAAGCTTCACAATTCTATCATCCTCTTTGTTCTGACGAATCTTGAAATTCCAGTTAGCAAACCGAAGAGCTGCACTTTGCTCATTCAATTGACCATCATGATCCTATAGACGCGCTGCAGCGTGCAAAGTATACAAACAACGTGAGGAAACTCAAATGGTCACCAGATACCATACCAGACCTGGCAGGAAAAGCCTAGCGAATGTGGTCTTTTAAACTGCACCACACTGACCTTGAGCAAACAGCACAAGTAGCCTGGGAGGAGTTTGTACATGAAATTCTGGCATCTTGTCAACAACAATCTCAAGGCACAAAACATTGCAGTCCTCAAGGACCTTCATCCGGACGGCAAACAAAGATACTTAAACGCAACTTAAACAGCACTCTTTGCCTCCTTCAGAAAGAGCCCAGGGTTGAGGCCTTGAGAGGGCTGGTGTCCACTTCCAGATCAGTCTACAGGCCCACCTGCGGATGCGTCAAAAAAACATGGCAGCCGGGTTGGCAGCCAAGCTCCTGTATGTACTAAAGTCAGATAGGTATGCACAGTTTTGAAACATATAAACAGCTTAAGTTCCATAACACACCCTCGCGCCACAATTAACATTTCAGAGTCCACTTGATATCAATATCTCTCCTGCCACTTTGGCCCCTGACTCAGGGGACCCAAGGTGAGGGTCTCCAGACTCAGCAAAAAACTCAGGCCCAAAGTATTGCTCGCTTTTTTTCACAACTATGCAGCTGCCCTCAAATTCTCTCAGAAACAGTGAGAAAGGGAATCATTAAGTGTCGGAGGGAGGGAGTCCCAGGACCTAATGGTATCCCTCCTGCGTTATACAAAGACAACTTGGACCTTTGGGCAAAACATCTTCCAGCATTCTATAACAGCACAGTTGCCACCAACGTCATTCCTCAATCATGGAGAGGCTCAATCATCTCCCCAGTTTTTAAGGGGGGCTCGACTAACGATCCGGCAAACTACCAACTAATTGCACTGCTAGACATCGAGTCCAAAATCCTTGTGGGGATCCTCTTGAAGAAACTTGAAACCTGGGCTGCGGACAACAACTTGATCCCGTTTAATCAAAATGGCTTCTCCAAAGGGGTAGTCACAACTGCTAACCTTATGGCTGAATCGTTATTATTCTACCAATGTCGACGTGCCAAAAAGCCCCTCTTCCTCTCTTTCATAGACTATAGAGCAGCATTTGATCATGTAGGCATAAGAAAATGATGGTCTAAGCTTGCAAAATGGGGCATTCCGGCCCACCTGTTAAAAGCAATAACCCTTCTTCATACAAATACTTGGGTGAGGGTCAAATTAGATGATGGCACGCACCTCATCAGAGAAACTCCAACCTCCCAGGGTCTGCGGCAGGGATATATGCTTGCACATTTTCTTTTCAACCTCTTTTTGGCTGACTTACCACCAAGACTGGATGAGGTGCACTCTCACCCACCAAGATTAGGGAAAACAGCTATGGCATGTTTGATGTATACTGACAATCTCATTCTTTTCAGCTATACCACAATAGGACTGCAGAGGCTACTTAATGCAACAGCTGGATTCTCAGAAGAAAAAACTCTTCTCATCAATTTGGGGAAATAAAAAATCATGTCCTTTAGGTTCAGAGTGCAGACGAAGAACCTGTGGTTTCCTGGCAACAGCAACATTGAATCTGTGCGTGAACACAAATACCTAGGGGTTGTCCTTGATTGCAATACCTCTTTTAAGGAAAGTCTCAGCCGGAAATCCATCTCTCTTACTTTTGCATTTAAGCACGTTAAAAACGCCACTGGCTGGTCAACATACCTCCCCCTACTGAAGGTCATTCAAGCCAAACTAATCCTACAATAACATACAGCAGTTAGGCATGGAGGGGTTAGGAGCAGAGCTTTTGGACAAAATGATCGTCAAGCTCTTCAAGGGGCTGTTTAGTCTGCCAAATCATGCTTCACCAACCCAGGTCAGTCTTGAATTTGGTCTGGTCAGACAGTCTCTTCCGAGGAAGGGGGCATTTATTAACTTATGCAGAAACTCAAGGCTGAAAGACAAGATGCTCTAAGCTCCTTCCTCTGGGCTGAAATTTCTACGCCGTCCAGTTCTCCTTTCCCACTTTATTTTGAGTCCTCTCTGGCTGTACTGGGCTTGGCAGACCAACTATTCCATCTCAGCTCATATCAGCTAGTGAAGTGTGTGACGAAAGAAAGTGTCAAATCTTTTTCACAGTTAATGGACAAAGAAGCCCTATCAAAATGAAGCTGCCCTTGGCTCATCTTGTCATCATATGACAGCCTTGTCCGCAGTCTTGCCTGAGAGTAGCTGTCAATCCACAGATTAAAACAGCTCTTATTAAATACAGAATGGGCTGTCTTCCAATGTACGGCCATCTCCCTAGGTGGACGCAAAGCAATATGACGGGCGTCCGTTGGCTCTGTGGGCTGGACCCAGAAACACTGATCCATCATGTATGCCTCTGTAAAAGCACTATGGTGGACTGTTAAAGGCTCCTACGACCAGCATGGCTTCATGGGGGGCTGCGCTGGTGCAGACAGGCAATTTTGGCTGGATTTAGGGCCAGATGTAGGAAGGCTCTTGTGCCTCGCAAACAGCGAAAATCGCTGTTTGCGAGGCGCAAAAGCCACATCGCGATGCCCATTCCCATTTTGCGAGTCGGTAACCTGTTTACCAACTCACAAAATGGGAATGCGAGTCGCAAATAGGAAGGGGTGTTCCCCTTCCTATTTGCGAGTCGCATCACGATGCAGAATTGCTTTGTGACCGCGAACGCGGTCGCAAAGCAATTTGCAGTTACCACTAGTGTCACACTGGTGGTAACCCATTCGCAAAAGGAAAGGGGTCCCCATGGGACCCCTCCCCCTTTGTGAATTGCCCTGAAAACATTTTTTCTATGGACCACTGCCTGCTCTGAAAAAATGAAACTGAAAGGTTTCATTTTTTCATTTGTAATGCAACTCATTTTCCTTTAAGTGTCTGGGACACCATCCTGCATCCGGGTTTGCGGCTCGCAAATTGCGAGTCACTCAGACTCGCAATTTGTGAGTCGCAAACCCAGAATTTGCTACATCTGGCCCTTAAAGTGGACAATGTACAGCTCAATTGTAGACTGTTAAACATTTTTAAGAAACTAGGGAGCCAGCTCCCAGAGATTGAGAACTTAAGACATGCATACGCAATTAGTTAGCAAGCAACCCTCTAATAATTCATAATTAAGCTTGCAAACTCTAAAATTGTCCTTTTTAGCATTTTATGATCTAAATATTTGTGTTTATTGTTGCATAATGGTTTTAATTAACTGAACACTGTTAAATTAATAAACTAAAAAAACTAAATATGGCTCCTATGCTCAGTTCATTCACTGTTTGGCATTTCCATGCACTGTTGTTTTGTACCTTAAAAGGCAGTATCAAGGATTTTCAGACCTGAACTGCTTAGAAATATATGCTTACTTGCTGGATACACATTGGCTGTCACTCTCCCCTCAGTACTCACACAAACAAATGTACAATGTTTAAAAATGTTTCTCACATAAAGACTAAAGTGGTCATTACAACCCTGGCGGACGGTGTTAAAGCGGCGGTAAGACCGCCAACAGGCCGGCGGTAAAAAATTTGCAATAACGACCATGGCGGAAACCGCCAACAAAGACAGCCACTTTAACACTCCGACCGCCACGGCGGTACAAACAAACATGGCGGTCACCGCTAACAGACAGGCGGGAGACAATGTACCACCCACAGTATCACAACAGGCCAATCCGCCACCTTTTCCGGGGTGCGGATTCACCGCAGAAACACAGGAAACAGAAATTCCGAAGGGAAAAAGCCCACCTCTACACACCCCACGAGGAACGAGGACACCATGGACCCAGAACACCAAATTCTACCTGCGATAGTCTTCCTGCTCCTCTACCAGGAGCATGAACGCTGGGGGCGAAGACCACGGTGAGTACTGCACCTACGACACAGGGGAGGGGGGAGGGAAAAAACAGGGACATACACATGCAACACCCCCACCACCACCCACTACAACACACACACTAATGCATATTAATACATCACAGTTACACCCCTCCGAAGAATGCAAAGACAATAGACAATGAGTGTAACCATTGTAATATATTCAAATCAAGTAGGCAAAAATATATATATACACCATTTACAAAATATATACCAAGCATAGTAGTCCAGGTAGTGCTCCAATTACGTCCGTGGAACACTGGGCCCACACGGTATGGGCGAGGCCCACACAAGATCCCCGACCATGACGGAGAGAACACTGCAGGGGCATCAGACAGCAACTAAACAGGCACCTCGGGGGGAGTGAATGGGGGGGCACCTCAGCCGCTTGAGTGCACGACGCCAAATCCACGAGGGGGCCACATGCCCACCGTTCCATCCTGGGGAGTACAAAGCCACAGTCTCTCAAGTCTCTACAGTGGGTGGCTTGCCCACTGTTCCATCCTGGGGAGTGAAAAGCCAGTCTCTCAAGTGGATAACAGTCTCCACTGGTTCTGGAGGGGGCCTTGTGCCCAGAGTGCTTCATCCTGCTAAGGACAGAGGTAGTGGATGGATCTCTCCACTGGTTCTGGAGGGGGCATGGTGCCCAGAGTGCTTCATCCTGCTAAAGACAGAGGTAGTGGATGGATCTCTCCACTGGTTCTGGAGGGGGCATGGTGCCCAGAGTGCTTCATCCTGCTAAGGACACAGGTAGTGGATGGATCTCTCCACTGGTTCTGGAGGGGGCATGGTGCCCAGAGTGCTTCATCCTGCTATGGTCAGAGTTAGTGGATGGATCTCTCCACTGGTTCTGGAGGGGGCATGGTGCCCAGAGTGCTTCATTCTGCCTGTGACGGACTCAGTAGCGTCAGTGCCTTTGGCGCTCATGGGCCAACGGTGCTTGAGATGGCGGTGCCCTGTTCAGCGGTGCTTGAGACGGCGGTGCCCTGTTCAGCGGTGCTTGAGACGGCGGTGCCCTGTTCAGCGGTGCTTGAGACGGCGGTACCCTGTTCAGCGGTGCTTGAGGCGGCGGTGCCCTGTTCAGCGGTGCTTGAGACGGCGGTGCCCTGGTCAGAGGTGCTTGAGATGGCGGTCTCCATTGCAGGGACTCAGCTGCTGGCGGTCCTTCATGGCCCAGCGGGGCTTGTGCTGGCAGCCCTTCATGGCCCAGCGGGGCTTGTGCTGGCGGTCCTTCATGGCCCAGCGGGGCTTGTGCTGGCGGTGGCCTCCTGGGCAGCTGGGCTTGTGCTGGCGGTGGCCTCCTGGGCAGCTGGGCTGGTGCTGGTGGTGGCCACCTGGGCAGCTGGGCTTGTGCTGGCGGTTGCCTCCTGGGCAGCTGGGCTTGTGCTGGCGGTGGCCTCCTGGGCAGCTGGGCTTGTGCAGGCGGTGGCCTCCTGGGCAGCGGGGATGATGCCGGTCTTCTCCGCCGTGCTGCTCTTCCCAGAATTGACGGGTTTCTTGTGGCCATTCCCCACCTTGGAAGGTGTCACAGCTGACTCCACACTCCCACCGGGACCCCTGGGAGCGGCTTTGTTGGCTGGAGTATTCCCCTCTCCCGCCGGGCACTGGCCAACTTCTGATGCTTCACAGGTGGGGGACTGTCTGTGCTGTGGCTCCGTGCCACACTGGCTGCCCTGGTGGCCGGTGCACTCCAGATTCCGGTGACTACAGGCACCACTGGTCCCGGAGATGTTGTGGCTTAGGTGCTAGTTAGGGACCTATGAGACGGACGGGGTGGGGGAGGTGTGGGAAATAGGTCAAGGTTGGACAGGAAAAGTTTTTTTGACACACTGGGACGGGTAGCTGGAGGGGGTTTGGGAGTGGAGGAAGAGGTTGTGGTTGTAGGAGGTGTTCGTTTGCTGACTTTGGGTGAAGGTGCATGCGCTGGAGGCTGTCGTGAGGTGGATGGCTGTTGGGCGGGAGTGTGCCTGCGTTTGTGTATCTTCAGAGGGGGCGTCACAGACACACTGGGAGAGGACACAGGGGACGTGTGAATGGTAGTGGGGACTGCACATGAGCGGGGTGTGGTGGTGGGTGTGCTGGAGATGGACGTAGTGGCTGTAGAGGTAGTGCATGCAGGTGTGAGTGTAGAGCCAGGGAGGGAGGAGGGAGACGAGGAGGAGGGGGACACAGTGGAGGCAGTGGATGTTGGTGTGTCTGCATGTGTCTGAGGCTTGCGTGAGTGCTTGTGGGATGTGTGGTGCTTATGTTTGCCTGAGCTTCCCTTGTGTGTTGAGGTGTGTGCATGCTGGTCTGTAGGTGTGCTTGGGATAGGCTGAGGTACAGGGGATTGGGTCTGGCTGGAGGAAGGTGGAGGGGGAGGCTAGACACAGGGACAATGGCTGCCATCAGTGCTGAGGCCAGAGTCTGAAAAGCTCGCCAGACCAGAATGAATGCCCTCCAGGAATGCATTTGTTTGTTGCAACTGCCTTTCTACACCCTGGATGGCATTCAAAATGGTAGACTGCCCAACAGTGAGGGACCTGAGGAGGTCAATGGCCTCCTCACTGAGGGCAGCAGGGGTGACTGGGGCAGGGCCTGAGGTGCCTGGGGCAAAGGTGATGCCCACCCTCCCGGGTGAGTGGGCATGGGGCAAAGGCTGAGGGGCTGCTCGGAGGGCGGTGCTGGAAGGGGGGATGGCGGCTGTACCTATAGATGGGGGGGCACAGATGTTGCCGCCACCACAAGGGAGCTCCCATCAGAGGACGAGTCTGTGTCACTGGTCTCAGCTCCTGTCCCCGCCGTGGAGCTTCCCTCGCCCTCGGTCCCACTGGTGAACTCCGAGTCCGTAGTGTGGCCCTCCATGGCCATGTGGGATGCAGCTCCCTCCTGCTCTGGTGCCACTGCTCCTCCGCCTGGTGATGCTAATGCACACAAGAACAGGGAGATCACAAAAAGGGGGGCGACGACAGAAGAAAGACATGTTGAGTGCATGTATTACCGCTACCGTTGGCGGACACGACAGACACAGAAGCCCCCTGCACTACGCCGCGCTCTTGGGCTTCACTGTTCAATTCCTGGGAAATGGCCTACAAGGCTATGGATGACATCTGCACACATAGATGACACAGGGGCATGACTAGGTGAAGCTGGCACTCTACAGAGGTGGGGTGGGGTGCCACAGGGCCTGCCTTACGGAGGGACCTTGCCTACGGAACTTGCCCTGGCCTAGGGAAACCCACAGCCCACCTCTCCCACCCGGACACCTCCACTTCGCCCAAAGTCAGCAGAATGCGAGTGTACTCACCCCCTTGTGGCTGCTGTGATGACCTCAAGCGCCCATCCAACTCCGGGTACGCCACCGCCAGGATCCTGAAAATCAGGGGGTCATGGTGCGACGGGCACCCCTCCCACGTCGGGAGGCCATCCCCAGCTGAACCTCTGCCGTCTTCTTGCTCCAGCGGTGAATGTCCTCCCATCTTTTCTGGCAGTGGGTGCTCCGTCTGTGGTAGACCCCCAGGGTCCGGACGTCCTTGCCGATGGCACGCCAAATATGTTTTTTCTGGTGGTCGCTGACCTACATGATTTGTACAGGGGGAAGAGAAAGTTATTACCAACTGCACCGTCAAAGTGATTGGCCCCCATCCTTACCCTTGCCATGTGGCATATGCACTCACCGTTGTTTCATGCACGCTGCACTCTCCCCCTTCCTTCTTACATCCACCCCTCTCCACACAGGCATAGCCCATACATCATGCTCCCAGTGTACTTACCTGTTTGTCTGGAGGACCGTAGAGTAGCGTGTACTGGGGGAGGACCCCATCCACGACTTTCTCCAACTCCTCTGATGTGAAGGCAGGGGCTCTTTCCCCAGACTCTCGAGCCATTGTCTCTTCCAGACCGAGGTCACAGCAGCACTTGCAGTGTAGGTCCTCTCCTGTCGAAGATCAGGTATCGAGTGATTGAACAGATAGAAAATGGCGGTCACGTCTGCGGCGGTGCTTACCGTCACCACCGGCGTACATCGTCATTGGCTCCTGGGACCCATAGGGTCCAATGTTAACCACTGCAGCATTGCGCCGCAGTCTCCGACCACCTACCGCGACGGTGTACAACGCCAGCGCAGTTACCTCACATCCCATTGTCCCACTTTAGAGGTCAGGCAGCTGAAATTTCAGGGGCCCACATGGCTTCATTTTCAACTGCGTCACACATACCTAGGCCTAGACTCAACACACATACAGGCCACTTTTTTAGTATGAATGGTGTTCAGTGCTAGCTGTGGGTACGTACCTCTGAGTTGTTTGACTCTGTGCTCACTGTTGTCCTTCATAGGCACCGTCCGCTGGGACATGTGAGGAGATGGCGGCATCCTTCAGTGTTCTGACCGTTGGTGGACCTGTCGACAATGGAGGAAAGACATGGGATCATCACATACAGGCTTGACCGTGCCACAATCCAGGAACTGTGTACCCAGCTGTAGCCAGACCTGATGTCAGCTATCCGCCATCCCACAGGAATCCCCCCTCAAGTGCAGGTGCTGTCAGTGCTCCATTTCCTTGCAAGTGGGTAATTTCAAGCAACAGTGGCCATAGCATCAGGGATGTCCCAGCCTATGTTTTCCAATGTGTTGTCCAGAGTGTTGTCTGCCCTGCTGAAACACGTGCGGAGCTTCATCGTTTTCCCTCAGGTGGAGGTTTTGCCTACAGTGAAAGGTGATTTCTATGCCCTGGGACATATCCCCAACATCATAGGTGCCATTGATGGGACACATGTGGCTTTGGTCCCCCCCCCAACCGGAGTGAACAGGTGTACAGAAACCGGAAGAGTTATCATTTGATGAATGTACAGATGGTATGTTTGGCAGACCAGTACATCTCCCATGTGAATGCCATGTTCCTTGGCTCCGTGCATGATGCTTACATCCTGCGGAATAGTAGCATCCCTTATGTGATGGGTCAACTCCAGAGGCACCGTGTGTGGCTATTAGGTGAGCACCTGGAAGCTAGTCAGTGGAAATGGTTGTCTGGGTCTGGGGATATCCCTCCAGGTTAGTAAGTGTCTAACAGTTGTCCATCGCCATTTGCAGGTGACTCTGGTTACCCCAACCTGTCATGGCTACTGACCCCAGTGAGGAATCCCAGGACAAGGGACAAGCGCTACAATGAGGCACATGGGCGAACTAGGAGGGTGATCGAAGGCACCTTTGGCCTCCTGAAGGCGAGGTTCAGGTACCTCCATATGAGAGGTGGATCCCTATTCTACTCACCAAAGAAGGTGTGCCAGATCATCGTGGCCTGCTGAATGCTTCACAACTTGGCTTTGGGACGACAGGTGCCCTTTCTGCAGGAGGATGGTCCAGATGGCGGTGTTGTTGCAGCTGTGGAGCCTGTAGACAGTGAAGACGAGGAAGCAGAGGAAGAAGACATGGACTACAGGGACTCAGTGATCCAGCAATATTTCCAGTGAAACACAGGTAAGAATACAAACCTGCCTATTACATGTACTTATACACTACTACCTCTCTACTGTCTGTCTTTTTCACCCAGTGTATGGTCACTGAGTTGTCACTTTCCCTTATAATTTCACAGATCTGGGTCCCACAGTGTGACATCTGGTTTGATTCCTCATGGACTAGAGCTGTGTGACATAGGTATGTTGACATTACAGATGAAAGAGCTTTTTGCCACAGTTATTGCTAATACAGTATTCCAAAATCACAGACAGACTCCAGATTGTTTTGTGCTTTAAGGGTGTTTTAAAATTGGAGGGGGTAGCAAAATGGTGAGGGGTGATGGCGGAGGAATGTCCATGGCAGAGTCCAGTCTATTAGTCTCACAGGTGCATTGTCCAAATGGGCTTAGGAAGTGGAGCTGGGGCAGTTTAAGGATGGACAGGGTAACAAAGTGGGACAGTAGGATGACAATCAGGGTGGTGGTCTCATTTCTTGGCGGGGGTCTTGGCATCATTCTCTGTCTTGTTCCTGGAACTCAGGGACCGTTTGCGAGGTGGTTCTCCCTCTGCAGGGGTGGGCTGCTGGTGTGGTGGTCCTGTGGCGGTGCCTCCTGTCCACTAGTGCCGGCGGACATGGTGGGCAGTTCATCGTCCAGGCTAGTGTCAGAGGCCCCTTGTAGTGCCACAGTGTCCCTCCTGGTGTTGAGTACTTCCTTCAGCACCCCTACGATAGTGCCCAGGGTGGAATTGATGGTTCTGAGTTCCTCCCTGAAGCCCATATACTGTTCCTCCTGCAGGCGCTGGGTCTCCTGAAACTCGGCAAACTCCCATGGTGAGGGAGGCATTTTTTTTTCCAAAACAAAAAGTCACTTTGGGTTTTTGTTTTGGAAAAACACTGAAGTTTTTCCATGCAGCTCTGTCATGTTGATGAAGCTGTTTGGTAAACTTACACTACATTGACAGGAACCAACATGGTGGCAGTTCCTGCCAGTGCTAGAGATGTCCTCTGGGCTGGTGGACCTCTTAGGACTGGGCAGGCGGAGACTTCATCAGGGCAACAGGCTACTTTAATGATTAAGTAAAACCCCATACACCAATCTCTGAATCTGGAGTCTCTTGTGAAGTAGAAATCTTCCAGCGGGGTAAAGTTGAAGGCTATGTCCAACTGAGTTCTCTATAAGTAGAACAGCTCTTATATGAGGTGCTGCTGACGCCATTAGGTTTAGTGGGAAACACTCTAATTTCTCGTAGCAGCTGAACATGTTTCATGGTTTGTACAGTCAAGATTCATAGGCTGGGACTTAGGTTGGTTTTGAAGTACACAATCTCCACTGGGACAAGCAAGGAAGCCATAGCTGGGCAGGGTGCACCCAAGTCAGATACCCTAGCTGCAAAGGTCCACACATTTTTTATTTTGGGTATCAAAATGCTCAGAGTAGGACCACTATGGTTTTCTTGCCCCCCAAGTTCACGGGTCCAGGAAATAGCTTTGGGTGGTTAGTCACAGTCCGCAGGAGGGCAAAAATGTTCTAAGTCCCATCTTTTTTTTGTTTTGGGGCACTTTCTCTTGGTCACTTTTAAGGCTCCCTGGATCTCAGGGACAACACTTAACTGTTCAAGAGTCACTTTAGCAGATGTCATAATCACAATCCAGTCTAGGTTCACTTGCCACTGTTGGCTCCAGGAAAAGACCTCTTGCAGCTTTTGGTGACCCTGCAGTGATATAGTAGGTCAGCCAATGGACACTTGAATTCCTCTTCTTAGTGCTGGGCACAAGTGAAAGCAGGTCCAGCCCTTCATGTTTTCACACACGTCACAGACAACAGGTTTCTTTCTCTTGTGATCTTCCTTAGGCCAAGATGTGTCCTGAGTAGCTGAGAGTGCAGTGCCACTTTTTTAGAATTCACTGGCCAGTGGGTTGGGAGGGAGGTGACTCCTGGATACTCCATAACCAGTGAGGAAACAAACGATCCTAGGAGCTACTTTCCATCTTCTGCAGCAGATGTGCCTTACTGCAGACTCACAGTGCATTATTCTGAGTAAAATCTAACATAGAAGATCATTGGAGGTGTCTGCTGTCCCAGCCACATGTGCATATAGGGAAATGAGCAGCACCCACCATCTCACCATGCCAGACTGGTTCTGGGACCAGTTGTCACTCCCACTGGGTTGGTGCCAAGCTGGCGACAGTTGTCCCAGTGACCAATGACTTATCTTTCCTAGGTCTCATAGCCCCCCATAGATTTTTAAGAGTTTATTAACTCTTGTGCACAATGCCACCACCAACTCTGCAAAAGGTATTGCACTATTTAATTTAACTCTCTCTGGGGGTGTACAACGCCCAGGAATTTAATGATGGTCTTTATGGCTGCAGTTTATGGTTCCAAAATTAGTAGCTATGCCAATGTGAGCAACTTCGTTATTGCAAATCTTTTCCTGAAGTATTTGCCGAAACTTCCATCTAGTGCTTGCACTGTTCCTTTGCCTTTAGAATTAGGGTTCAAGAAGATAGCGTTTATAGTGAACCTTAGACCACTCTTGCACTGAGTGTGGCCTTGGTTAAAAAATGTCATGCTGGCATATACTACAGGACTGGGTTGGCGGGTTGGATGGTCATGATGAATGATTCTTCTCTATTGCACACGCCTCTGTCACATATTTCTGACATTATCTCCTGCTAATACACCTGTAATGAGCTCGACTACAGCGTTAACTACAATGTAGAGAACCACTCTGTTGCAACAGTGGAATTTCCAATCTGTACATACCATTCAGATCAGTGCTTTAAATGGGCGGGTACTGTCCGGTACTGAGTACCTGCACTTTTTTATTTTGAGAGGGAGAGTACCGGCGCAGCTCAAGAAAAGCTTAATACTTTTAATTGGAGAGTACCGGCACTTCTCAGAAACAAGCCGGTACTCTGGCACAGAGTACCGGCACTCTTATTTTTCCATTTCAAGCACTGATTCAGATACAAGGCACCTTTATGTGACTACCTTTAAATTGTCACAATATGAGAGTTAAAAAAACAGAAGTGTCATTAGTCAAATATTACGCACAGCTCATAGAGGCTTCAAGGCATGGGCAAAGTGGGCACCTTCCCAATGACCCCACTGGGAAAGTCAACTTTCTGTCTAGCTCACCTCTGTCTATTTCTAGATCTGAACCTCTATTCTTCTCTCTGTCTTTGTCTCTCTTTGCCTATTACCAATCTTATGGATTTTTTGGGGTTGTGGGACAGGCATACTTCAACTATTTTTGAGTGCAACCTGTTTCTAAAAGTTTGTTTGCAATCATACACATTTAGTAAAAAAGTGGAAAAAAATCTAAGTTGTTAAAAAATACAGGAGGGTCCAAAATATGCCTTGCCCGGGGGGCCAAAAATCCTACACTGGACACACACGGCTGTCATGAACCCACGAATACAAAGCCAATTGTGAAAATACACATTTTTTAACAGATAAGAGTCCGTTTGCATTTTTAAGACACATTTTATTTTTAGGATAAATGTTACATGCTGCAGACATAATCCGCCGTCGTTTTAGCCTACTGCCTTTTCAGAACATTTGACCTGCATCAAATCACTGTCGTTCTCTGAGAGGTCTAAATATATCTTTGGCATTTTGCAAAAATACCGTGGCAGTCACTCTTCCTTGAGAAAATTGACAAACTAATTTACAGCGAACATCTTTCTTTAAAGTGTAACCATTTGGAGCTGAAATGTGTTTCTCCCGTAGGCACTACTGTAAAACACATACAGCTGAAATAGGTCACGTACAAAACCTCCTTGATGTCTTCGCCCTCCTCCCGCAGGACACGTTGTAATCTCACCGAGTATTCTTAAATCAAATGAAATAAAGTCAAAGATGTATGTTCTATTTCACTGAAATGATGTGCCTTTGTCTTTTACTAGAGGTCTTCACTAAGACGAGCACAGTGCAGCTAGAGGTTCAGTGTCTTGGGGATACCCTTAGATGTTGCTTGCTTTTTAGCTCCTATAGGGAGTTGTTTTTCGATTGCAGAAGGTGTCTCTTAGCACTTGACAGATTTATGCCATTCGCATCTTTTCTTGTTAAAAAAAAGCCCTACTTTATAAAAGTGCGAAAATAGCATGTTTATTTTACTGCAAAATGTAAACACACAGCCTGAAATAAAGCAATTGGGCAGCCTTTATATTTATTAATCGACTTCCATACTAGTAGCACTTACTGGCAAATAGGGGTACATTATAGCTGTGATCATTGAATAAGTGATTTCATGTACTTATCTTATTGTCACAGAATCAACAAACAACATTTAAATGTAAATTAAAGTACTGGACTATTATACTAAGCCATATTTTCGTGCAACAGAGCTCATAGAAGCGAAGTTCTAAGCCTGTATGGCAGTAGCGTAATGTAACTTGAGGGCCCCCCCCTCCAAAGAAGATGGAGGGGTCCTTCTACGGACTCACTCTGGAGTTCTCATGCCATGGTGCTGTGCTGAAGGGGCCACCTGGAGCTTGAACCCTCCCTCCGCGCTGCGGCGGCCTTTGTTACCCCACTGCTGTATGGAAATTTGGCATTTAAATAAGATCATAGTAACTTACAACAATCATTTTCAATGCAATCGGTCTCGCATTTGCCTGACTTAGAGCTATTGGCATTGTAAATTATTAACTGGACTTTTCATGCCACATAAATTGGTTAAACCTGCCTCAAAAAATTGTCTTTTCCTGACATATAATTCTAGTGGCCCTGCATATAACTAAAGCACTTCCATTCATCTTCTTTCTCTATTTGCAGTAAAAAATGTAAAAGTTGCCATTTAGCATCCTAATTTAAATCTACCATGCTAATTGCAATAGAAAATCACTTTAATCCCCCCACCATCATAGTTGCTGCTGGCTAGTACAATGCCCCAAAAATGACACAAGACAGCCACAGAGGGGAAATAAACTAGAAGGGTCACCCAAACATATCAAGAGTGTTCAAACAGTTATAGTGTAATAAGGATGTTAAGTTGGCCAGAGTCATGGTCATATTTGTAATAAGGAGAGAATATTAAAACATATACAATGATCATATAAACCTTTATCAGAAAGAAACTTTTGGCATTAGACTGTAATGCTCAAAACAGCCCCTAGAGGGCACCATACAAATAACATTTGTAAGAAATGTGGTCTCATAACCATATTGTTAGCTCCTAAAGGGCATAACCCCATGCAAAAACACAGGAGAAAGTAAGGCAGTGTAACCATATACGTAGGCCCTACAGGACATTTTTAGAGCTAGCAGGCCTATCGCAATGATATTACAAGCAAGGAATTTAAAACAACACTTCTCGCAGCTGTAAAACAAACGCTCTAGCCATGAAAAAGCTTAAAAGACACTGAATGGTGGGAGGGGTTATTATATTGGGATCCCCACTAACCTAGTGTGGTGACCCAGAGATGACGTAGACAGAAGGAGCGTTTTGAAGGTGGTCCCATTGTCCTAGGACTACCACAGGCTTAGTTATGTTTTGTGACAGTAATTACTGTACAGCATTATGGGGCTAGTTTTGTGCTGCAAATCTTATAGTATGTTGGCAGCAATGCTCAGAATAGCACCAACAAGGCCCATAAACCATAACTTCTCCCAGCTGTATAACAAAAGTTCCAGTTCAAGCCATGAGAGAGCTGAACAAGATAATGTAGGGGTTATTGTTTTGGAGTTCCCACTAACAAAGTGTGGGGACCCAGAGATGATGTAGACAGAAGGAGCACATTGTGGTCAATATTTTGAAGGTGGTCCCATTGCCCTTGTTGTATAGCTCGTTTAGTCATGTTTTTATACACATTATTTTAGCATCTAGTCCTGGATTTTGCACATTTTAGCCCAGTTACAATTTATTCAGCTTCATTTTATTATTTTAGCACAGGCCACCTTTGCGGTGCTGTTTTATTTTCCTTATCTAGTTGTTCTTTTGCCTAGGAAAGCATTGTGTTTCTAACAAGGCATTCTTTTTCACTTTGTGCTTTCCTCAGGGCAGTAGCCAGATAGAGTTGCCAGCAAAGTGGTATGCTGTTTCTCCAACATTCACGGAAACATACATATCCTTATGTAGAGACATTTTCTCAGAACATCAGCTGTTTTATTATAAAAACACTTCTCGGTCCCATACACGTTAGAGGGAGATTCCAGCCATATTACCACAACCTCATTCTTATTGCCTTCAATACAGCTGCTTGCTTAGACTACTGGGTTCCTAGCCTACATACGGATGGTGTCTTTCAAGACAACAGGTTCCTTGCTCAGGTATGGGGGATGATGTCTTCCCAAAGGGGAAACCTGAAGGGCGGATTAGGTCTTATCACGTTGTGCTCTAACATAGCTTAGGTAGGAACCACATATATTCCTAGTGAAAATATGGTAGGACTTTTCCTGTGTTTCACTCTTCTTGTCATTTTGCTTCTAGCATGTTTTATCATCCTAGTTATTGCAATTCATTACATTTTATCTAAAATGCAGTTATGTCAATAAACCTTATTCAACAATTCTCTGCCTCTGTCTGTCTTTGCATATGTGGAACTAATGTAAGTGAGAGAAAAGGATGAGATCTGATCAACCACAACTTCCCTGAGGAGTCATTTCTGTCATGTGCCAATTTGCCGCAATCATTCCTCCTCTTGGGCAGAGGTGAGGTGGTGCTAGTTAGCCGTAAACCCAAATTAGGCTGACAGTTGACACATGGTATGGGATTGGACTCAGTTCCCCACAATTCAGGTGAATTAAGTAGCCTCATTAGGATAGTGAGAGCTTACGCGACATTCTAGGACCACCACAGGCTGATTCATGAGTAAAACTGTTTTGTAAAAGTAATGAGGCAAATTTCCATGCCATGAATATTTTAGTATGTTGATATGACTGCAGTGCTTAGAACAACCCCTAGAGAACACCACCGTGAAAATAACATTTGTAAGAAACATGGTCATTTAACTGTATAGTTAGCCCCTAGAAAGCATAACAAAGCAAAAATAAAAGGATGGAAAGTAATGCAGTGTAATCATATATTTAGCCCCTAGAGAGTGTAGTGCATTATACATTTCAGGAGTACCAGGCCTACAGCAATGATGTTACAAACAAAGCCCTTAAAAATCAAGCTATCCCCCATGTAAAACAAAAGTTCTAGCCAGGAAAGCGCTTAAAAAGACACTGAATGGTGAGAGGTGTTATTATTTCAGGGTTTTCACTAACCTAGTGTGGGGACCCAGAGATGACCTAGATGAAAAGAGTGTGTTGTGCAGGACATTTCGTTGATGGTCCCATTGTCATAGGACCACCACAGTTATGAGGAAAAATGTTTTCGAAAAGTAATGCCCTGCAAAGCATTATGGGGCAAATTTCCTGAGTACAGTGAATATTGTAGTATTGGCTCTCCCACTGTGCCAGGAGAGTCATTTTCGCTTTGAGAATTTTTGTTTTACGTAAAGCATTTACCAATTTAAAGTGTTTCATGGGGAGAGCCACAGAAAATGACTCTGATTAGGTAACTGTGAACAATGTGGCCTTCATTCCAATACCGCTGATTGAGTTCACGCTATTGTGCTTTTTCACGCTGTGACTGCCATGGCCGCCATGCAGAATGAAGGGGAGAGACAAAAGAATAAATAGTTTGCCTCCGCTGAAGTATATCGGTATAATCCATGTAACAGGGGCAGTCTGCAAGATGTGAAAAATACAGCCTCAAGGCAGGACAAACGTAAAGCCTTTACCAATGACATCAAGTGAGTTTTGAAAGGCAAGCTCGGGAACAAATTACAGTGATGGTCATAATATGGGCATTGTTAAAAGCCTACAATGCTTACAACAGGTCAAAGCACTTGTGCTCTCCTCCTCATAAACTATGTATTTACTCAAGCCCTCCGTAAACAAAACTAGTTTCTCCACCTACTAGGCAAACACCAGATTTGGGAAGTTGTGAGTAGGGGGTAGGACAAACATAACAAGTCCCGGGAGGGAATGGGATGAAGTGGGGGGCAAGGCCAGGGTGCAGTAGCAGTAGATAAACATGGCCAGAGTGGGAATTCTGCCACAGAGATTTTCCTGATGGGCTGCAGGCTAGGTGACTGCTTTGAAGTCAAGGTTGGTTGACATCACCCAACTATGGCGCCATGGCCTCCTGCTGTGTGGGGCCGGTATGAACATTTTTGCGAGCATTAAGAATAATGGAAGCAACCAGTACTGATATCCATTTGCACAGATGTAAAGGGCGTTTTTTATTTTTTTATGACAAGATGGTTGTCCAAAAAGGGAATTTGTTTAAACTGCACCAAAGGTACAAAAGGGAACATGTATGTGATGTTATACATTTTCCAAAGTGCAAAAAAATACATTGAAGAGTGTTCTGGCAATACCTATACATACAGCGCAGATCAAAACCTATAATAACTCCTGTTGCATATGGCCATTTGAAACTTAGATGCCACATAATTTTGTGCAGAAATCAGAAAGGTCACTGTGAATGAATAAGTACTGCACACAACAAACTGAATTCCTTGCAAACACTTTCAAAACGTTAGCACATAAGCAAAATCAGCCACAGGGGAAAACATTTTTAGCCCAATATCAAACATTTTAATAATGTGGAGAAGCTGGCAGTTGGAATTTAGATCTCCTGGTTCCCTGGACTTTAATTTATACTCAAACCCAGCTGCCTCTCAAATAATCCCAATGAATCCTGCCACAGAATCATCAAGACCACCCAAAGTTTTTAACATTTTTAATACCCATTAGAAATTTACAGAAGAAAGCTAGAAAGTGTGACTGCTATTTTTGTTGTCTTCACGAACTGCCATTTTTTTATTCAGTTGAAGTAAAAGACATGCCAGTTCCACAATGGCAATTCAATGCTTGATCAAAAAAGTATCCATATATTCAGAAGGTAACATCAATCTAACAGGACAGTTTTCGACTGTGGGCCGTAAGCGTTCCTTGATAATGAAACAATGCTTCTTTGCTGAAATATACGCATATTAAGAGCAGCAGTTCATGTTTCACTCCTGGAATTTCTTTATTTACTGTGTACAAAAACTAAAAGTAAAACAGTTGACATAAGCGAGCTGATTCATAGTGCCATGGCCACCATGAGCTTGATCATGAAGGAGACACATAAAATGAAAAATAAGTTTGCTCGCAGTCAAACATATCAGTAAACGTGTAATAATCCATGTAACAGGGTCGGTCCCCGAGGCGGTAACAAAACCGTTCCAAGGAGGGACAAACGTAAAGCATTTACCAATGATAACAAAGGATTTTTGAAAGGCAAGCCCATCAATGATTGAAAGTGATGAGCGTGAGGGGGGAGTGGTTGAAAGCCCACATAGATACCAAGACGTCAAAAAAGCAGCGATTGCGGGGTGCTGTGCTCAACTTATAAAAGTGATATTGGGGAAAATACAGGTTTTGTATCAGGCTGTGACACAGCATTTATCAAGCTCCTCATAGACCTGTAAAAGCACCGAAGTACGTTTTTATGGTCAATGCGTAACCAGGAAGGCCTTCAAAATAACATAATTAGAAGAGTACAAATATAAGAAAGACCCTGCACGTTTCAGTCTAGCAATCCATTGTAGTGAGCTGGTGAGGAAGTGCATTCCTGATTAATGTATAGGGCCCACTGTCTCACAATTAAGTAGGTCTATAAGCTAGAATGTGATCACCTTAGTCTACAAAAAATTGCTAATTCATGCAGTATAATTCTTTTTTACTCAGAATCTCATTTTAGTCAAGCATAACATACAGCATGAGGTCAAATGGTACATTTCAAACAAAGTTAGCTCATGATCTATAAGCAGTAGAGAGTACAATAGACCAACAGTTTGGCCCTGTGAAGAACATTTATAGTGTGACACATGGCAGTACTAATCAGAAAAACACAAACATAAAAGGATGCATCAGCCATAGGTCAGCATAAGCAGTAAACCTGCCAGGGTTAAGAGCAGGGTGATGGGCAGTGTAAAGTGAGAGCATTGGTTACCAAGGGATGGGATGGGCAGGGGATTCAGAGTTATGAAGTCTTAGTGGAAGTGTCAGTCGAATAGCTGTAGTGCTCTTAACCTCCATGGGTTAAAGCAGGTGAACTCTATGCATGTGAAATAGGGAATCAATGGGCGCTACATGGTCTGAAATTTGGCCTCTGTCTGAGTTAGGGAAAGCTATTCCATTGCCATGACATGCCAGAGGTGAGTGAACCACTGAGAGATAGATGAAGGTGTTGGTTTTTTCCATGCTGGGCCATGAACTGTCGTGCCTTGTGGAGCTTATAACCGATAATTCTCCAAAAAGCATTAGTCATTGCACTTAAATCAAGGGGGTGGACGCCAAGTTTAACCATGAGATACGAAGCAGGGAGTGGGAATGCTACTGTGGCATTAATATGATCTAGGATTTCCTTCCAGTAGGTTGCAATGAGACTACATGACCACCACATGTGGCAGACGTTGCCCACTGTAAGGTCACCCCTCCAGCAGAGGGAGGATGTAGAGGGGTAGATAGCATAAAGACGGGCTGGAGTACAATACAACTGAAACATACATTTACACGCTGCTTTCTTGAGGGATATACTACGATGTGTTTTGGGTATGTCTAACCATAAGGTCTCCCACTGTTTGTGTGGGATGTCCTCTGTAGTGTGCTGCACTGTGCGGTACGTGTTGGATATGAGGCCCTTAATTCCAGTATATGCCCTCACCAACTCTAGGGTAAACAGTTGGGTGTAGTGCCCAATGTCGCAGCTGGCAGTATTATAATCTTGCTGTGTCTGGGAGATTGTAGTTAGCTTTACACTGGTCAAATATCTTTATTGAGGTCCCGACAAAAAGGTCACTTAGGCGGTCATTCTGACCCTGGCGGTCAAAGACCGCCAGGGCGGAGGACCGCGGGAGCACCGCCGACAGGCCGGCGGTGCTCCAATGGGGATTCCGACCGCGGCGGTAAAGCCGCGGTCGGACCGGCAACACTGGCGGTCTCCCGCCAGTGTACCGCCGCCCCATTGAATCCTCCAAGGCGGCGCAGCTTGCTGCGCCGCCGAGGGGATTCCGACCCCCCCTACCGCCATCCAGATCCCGGCGGTCCGACCGCCGGGAACCGGATGGCGGTAGGGGGGGTCGCAGGGCCCCTGGGGGCCCCTGCAGTGCCCATGCCACTGGCATGGGCATTGCAGGGGCCCCCATAAGAGGGCCCCTACAAGTATTTCACTGTCTGCTTGGCAGACAGTGAAATACGCGACGGGTGCAACTGCACCCGTCGCACAGCTTCCACTCCGCCGGCTCGATTCCGAGCCGGCTTCATCGTGGAAGCCTCTTTCCTGCTGGGCTGGCGGGCGGCCTGAAGGCGGCCGCCCGCCAGCCCAGCGGGAATGTCAGAATTACCGCCGCGGTCTTTCGACCGCGGAACGGTAACCTGACGGCGGGACTTTGGCGGGCGGCCTCCGCCGCCCGCCAAGGTCAGAATGAGGGCCTTAGTGTCCTGCATTTGTCAGCCCTCCAGTCAGGAAAAGATTGGGGAGACAGTGCTGGAGTAAAGTCGGGGGTTGTGAGCAATGGGAGTGTTAGAGGAAGGGACAGTGGTAAGACTTCTTCTAAGAGCCAGTCTGTCCCATATGTCAAGCACCGTTTTTGTGGGGGGTGGCAATATGAGCGCTGCATGGACAGGCATGCTTGGGTAGCCAAGCTAGATCCCACAGGGGGTCGACAGGCCCCTGCTTGGTCCATGTGGAACCAGTGCTTTTCACTTGTGTGTACCACCCACTCAGAGATGTATTGCAAGTGGGCGGCCCACTAATTTTCAAGGCGGTCAGGGCAGGCCAGCCTGCCTCTGTCTCAATAGTGCATCATTAAGATGTTAGAGGTCCTCAGCCACCTTCCATTCCAGATAAAGGAGCAGATGTCCTGTTGCAAGCGCAGAATGTTGTCGTGCAAGATAGGGTTGGGCAGAGTCTGGAATAAGTAAAGGGCCCTTGAGAGCACATTCATTTTAACAACATTAACTCAAGATGTTTCGATCATCTCAAATCCGCCAAAATGGAGCGACGGATCTGCGGCCAGTTCATCTGCACCCGTGTTGAAAGCATCGGTGTAAGATATAGGCACAGGTACCTCATTGTATCCGATGTCCACTGGAAGGGCGCCAGGCTCTGTAGAGCAGGCAGGTCCTGTTTGGGTATGGACATATTGATCTTGAAGCCCAAAACTGCCTCAAAGGCCTGCAAGCAGGCAACGACTACTGGGATATTAACTGCTGGTTGAGAGAGGTTTAGGAGGAGGTCATCAGTAAACATGCTTATCTTGTGGTCTCAACCCCAAAAGGGATGCCCACCACATCAGTAATATGATGGATGGTGATAGCCAGTGGTTCTATCAATAGAGCAAATAGGAGGGGTGACAATGAGCCCCCCTGTCATGTTCCTTGATGCATGGCAATCACAGCTGATTGCTGTCCTTTGACATGGACTGTAGCTGTTTGGGCGACATAAGATGCCACAATTTTAGCCTTTATGTATGGGCCCAAACCCACTTTGCCTAGGACTGCCTGGAGGAAGGACCAATTTACCCTGTCAAATGTCTTCTCCACATTGAGAGAGAGGAGGCACGCCTGGATGTGATGGAGATGAACCTTATCCTCAAGGTGTGCAAACCAGTGGACATTCTCCACCCTTTGTCGTTGCGATTGAAGCCCACCTGGTCAGGAACCAATGATGCCTAGAAGATGATGCTCCAGTCCGGTAGCCAGAATCTTGGTAAATATTTTTGTGTCAGTAATAGGAAGGGCTACAGGACGGTAAGATGAGCAATGGGACAGTGCCTTGCCTGGTTTGGGTACAAGGGATATCTCTGCAGTCGACATGGAGAGAGTGAGGCCTATATCTTGAGCGGAGGAGTTGAAGAGTTGTAGAAGGTGATCCTGCATTTCATATAAGAACAGGTGGTAAAAGATAACAGACAGCCCAGCTGGGCTTGGGGTTTTGCAGAGCGGGAGGGCCTTTATGACTATGCAAATGTCCTCCAGGACGATTAGGGCATCAAGGAGCTCTGCGTGTTGAGGATGTAGTGGCTCCCACTCGTTGGCATTCAAGTAATTCTCTATCCGTGTGGGAAGACATCATCAAACTGGTAAAGTGCTTGATAATAATCCCAAAATGCCCATTATTTGTCCAGTTCAGCAGTCGCCCAACTTTGGTCTCCAGCTTGGAGTTTCACTATATGCACCTGGACTTGTGTCTGGAGGAGTCTACGAGCTAAAAGCCTTGTTTGCCTCTGCTGTGGAGCCAAAAGCGTGTGCTTGGCATTGTTGGTTCAATGGGCTCTCAACTGGCCCTGCAGCAGGGCAAGTTGCATTTTTTTTTAGCAGGAGGGAGCTAGCTTACCTTGCTGCTCCATTTCTTTGAGCTCCGCCATTAAGTTTGATTCTACTAGGTGAGCCTCTCTCCCACTACCTATAACAAAGATGGCCCCCTGACTCTGAGCTTTGAACCCATCCGATAGCATGTGTAGGGAGGTGTCCGGCAAGGCCTTAAGGGTAAAGTACTCCACCATCCCCTTACGTATCTCAGTCACATCTACTGGGTCAATCTAGAGGTGGGGGGGTGAGCGCCGGTGCAGCAGACCTCTCCAAAAGGAGGAAGTGTTGGACCAGAGCAGTTCTATGTGTGCGTGATCTGAGATTGAACTATTGGAAATCTCTGCAGCTTCAAGATCGTGAAGAAGGAAAAGGTTTGCAAAAACATGGGGGCATAGTTACAAACCCCTTGTGCCTCCTTGCGCCACACTAGTGCCATTTTTGTTTACGCTAATGTGGCGTTAAGGGGGCCATTTCCCCACATCATGTTTACAAAGTGGTGAAATGCATGCATTGCGCCACTTTGTTACCCCTTGCTCCACATTTTGCCTGCGCCATGTACAATGTATGCAAGGGGGTGTTCCCATGCAGGGAGGCCAGTAAAAATGGCGTTGTGAAATTTAGAAGCTTTCCCTGTGCCATATTTAGTTTCACTTTTAACGCCTGCCATAGGCAGGCGTTAAAGGGACACTACCATTGTTTTCAATGGGCCTCCCCTGACTTTGCAGGGTTAGCGGCATCATTTTTTGGCATTAATCCTGCAAAGCACCACAATATCGTCAACATTTATGACGCTATTGTACTAAAGTGCGCCATGATGCACACATAGGCCCTCATTACAACCATGGCGGTCAGTGTTAAAGTGGCAGTAATACCTCCAACAGGCCGGCGGTAAAAAAAATGAAATCACGACCATGGTGGAAACTGCCAACATAGACAACCACTTTAATACTCAATCAAAAAATAAGGGGATTCGGAGGGTTATGAGGTCCAGTGTATGTCTTCCAATAACGGTTATTTATAATGTGATACACTGTTCCTAGAAAGCAAGGAAACGACAGGGAGAGTCAAAAAGGATCCCATTAAGTAGGAGCAAGAGTCCTCACACACCTAGTTAGGTGTCATGCTTCATCATTGGACCAGCTCCTCGCCAGACTGGCGCTGCAATGTCTGGCGGGCACCACCCTTTCGGGGGGCTCTTTGCCGGAGATCTTTTTGATGATGCCAGCCTTTCCCACAAATCGGTGAAGGGGAAAGGAGAAAGAGAGAGCAAAAACTAAGATGTCTTTCCGGGAGCGCGACGAAGGGGTAGGTGGTACTGCCGTCTACATGGTCCAAACAAAGCCTTGGAGACTAGGTATATGGTCCGCGTTATCCCATGAAGCCCTGTCTCAGTGTAGGAGGGGCGACGAATAGGAACGAAAGACTGGGTCATAATGGACTCATGTAAGTGACTGGTGATAATTATACTCCTCCCCTTTCTGATTATCAGTTGACAGAGGCAAGAGTCACTCTAGTTTATTTGTAGAGAACCATCATGTCTTGTAACTAGGTCCTGAAAAAGCGTCGCTGGATCCTGTGGGACCTCATAGACGCGAAACATGTCGACCCATTGTTGAGGTGGGTCTTGTAATACCTTGACTTCCTCGTTATGTATAATGCAGTCTGAGAGTAGTCGAGCATTATATCGACTCTACCCTCCTGTTTACCGTTTTAATCTTGTCCAAGACCCCACATTAATAAAAGGTAACTTTGAGTAGGGTTCTTGAGCCAATTTTAATTTTTCCATCTTAGTTTTTGCTCTCTCTTTCTCCTTTCCCCTTCACCGATTTGTGGGAAAGGCTGGCATCATCAAAAAGATCTCCGGCAAAGAGCCCCCCGAAAGGGTGGTGCCCGCCAGACATTGCAGCGCCAGTCTGGCGAGGAGCTGGTCCAATGATGAAGCATGACACCTAACTAGGTGTGTGAGGACTCTTGCTCCTACTTAATGGGATCCTTTTTGACTCTCCCTGTCGTTTCCTTGCTTTCTAGGAACAGTGTATCACATTATAAATACACTTTAATACTCAGACCGGCACGGCGGTAGAAACAAACACCGTGGCGGTAACTGCCAACAGACAGGCGGAAGACAAAGTACCGCCCATAGTATTTCAACACGCCTATCCGCCACCTTTTCCGGGGCGGAACCAACGCTATCAAAAATATGGCGGAAACAGTACACAGAAGGGAAAACACTCACCTCTCGACACCCAACGAGGAACCAGGACGCCATGGAACCCGAACTACAGGTGTTACCTATGCTGTTCTTCCTCCTGCTCTATCAGGAGCAGGGCAGACGCCGTCGATGACCACATGAGTACTGCAACTACAACACAGGGGATGGGGGGGAGAGAGTGACACACACACACAACACACAATACCCCCACCCCCACCCTCACCTACAACAACATACACACAAATACATGCAGCAACATTACATATACACCCCCCACCCCCTGGAAAAACGCAAGGACAAAAGGAAATGATTGTAACCAGTGTAATCATGAAAAATCTGATAGTCAAAAATCACAATTCAGTATATACAAATATGTACACCAACTACACAAGTCCGGATAGTGTACCAATCATTGTTCGTGGACCACTGGGCCCAAAATGCATGGGCGAAGCCCACACTAGATACCTGACTGGAAACGGAGAGAACACTGCTGGGGCAGTGTGAATGGTAGTGGGGGTGGTGATTGCACGTGAGCAGTGTGTGGTGATGGGCGTGCTGGTGATGGAGGTAGTGGCTGAGGATGTAGTGCATGCAGGTGTGAGTGGAGACGAGACATCGAGGGAGGAGGAGGAAGTGGAGGAGGGGGACACAGTGGAGACAGTGGATGTTGCTTGTCTGCATGGGGATGGTGCTTGTGTGAGTGTCTGTGGGATGTGTGGTGCTTATGTTTGCCTGAGCCACCATTGTGTGTTGATGTGTGTGCATGCTGGTCTGATGGTGTGCTTGGAATAGGCTGAGGTGCAGGGGATTGGGTCTGGGTGGAGGAAGTTGGAGGGGGGAGGCTGGACACAGGGGCAATGGCTGCCATCAGTGCTGAGACCAGAGCCTGAAATGCTCTCTGTTGGGCCGCCGGCCCAGAATGAATGCCCTCCAGGTATGCATTTGTTTGTTGCAAATGCCCCTCAACACCCTGGATGGCATTCAAAATGGTAGATTGCCCAAGAGTGAGGGATCTCAGGAGGTCAATAGCTTCCTCACTGAGGGCAGCAGCGCTGACTGGGGCAAGGCCTGAGGTTCCTGGGGCAAAGGAGATGCCCACCCTCCTGGGTGAGTGGGCACGAGACACACGCTGAGGGGCTGCTGGGAGGGTGGTGCTGGTGGGGGGGTAGCGGCTGTACCTGTTGATGCGGTGGGCACATAGGTGCTCGCCACCGCAAGGGAGCTCCATCAGAGGAGGAGTTGCTGTCACTGGTGTCTGCTCCTGTCCCCGCCGTGGAGCTCCCCTCGTCCTCCGTCTCACTGGTGGCTTCAGACTCTGTTCCTTCACCCTCCAGAGCCAAGTGGGTTGCAGCTCCCTCGTGCTCCGGTGCCAATGCTCCTCCACCTGATGATGCTATTGCACACAAGAACAGGTAGACCACAAAAAGGGGGGGGGAAGACAGAAGAAAAAACATGTTCAGTGCACGCAACACCACTGCCATTGGCGGACACAACACACAGGGAGCAGCCCTCTGCACTAAGCCATGCACTAACAGTTCCTAGAAATTTCACCTGACCATGGGGTACGAGGCCTAAGCCCAATTGCTGCACTCATGGATGTCGCAGGAGCCTGACTAGGTGTAGATGGCTCTTACCACTAGTGGGGTTGGGGTGCGACATAGCCTGCCTCACAAGGGACCTTGCCTACTGAGTTCACCCTGGCCTAGGGGAACCCACTGCCCACTCAGACACCTTGTTATGCGCGCAGAGTCAGCTGAATGAGAGTGTACTCACCTCCTTGTGGCTGCTGTGAGCCCATCCAACTCCGGATAGGCCACTGCCAGGATCCGGGACATCAGGGGGTTCATAGTGCAACGGGCACCCCTTCGACGTTGGGAGGCCATCCCCAGCTGGGCCTCTGCCGTCTTCTTGCTCCAGTGGCGCAGATCCTCCCATCTTTTCCGTCAGTGGGTGCTTCGTCTGTGGTAGACCCTGAGGTCCGGACGTCCTTGGCGATAGCACGCCAAATACCCTTCTTCTGGTGGGTGCTGACCTAGAGGAATGGTACAGGGGGAAAGGAAATTACTCACCCGTCCGGACTGTCATACTCATTGCCCACCAGTTCCCACCCATGCCCTGACGCACATACACTCACCATCCACACATGCAGGTCACAGCCCCCCCCAGGGATCTTCCATCTACACCACTCAAAGCAGGCATTGCCCATGCAGCATGCTCACAGTGTACTCACCTGTTTGTCTGGAGGACCGCACAGTTGCGTGTACTGGGGGAGGACCCCATCCACTAGTTTCTCCAACTCCTCTGAAGTGAAGGCAGGGGCCCTTTCCCCAGACACTGTAGCCATCGTCGCTTCCAGACACAGGTCACAGCAGCACTTGCAGTGTAGGTCCTCTCCTGTTGAAGGTCAAGTATCAAGTGAGTGAACAGACAGAAAATGGCGGTCATGCCCGCAGCGGTGCGTACTGTCACGGCCGGCGTACATCGTAATTGGCTCCTGGGACCCATAGGCCCAATGTTAACCAATGCTGACTTGTGCCGCGGTCTTCGACCGCCCACCACGACGGTGTACAACGCCAGGGCAGTTACCTCATATCCCCTTGTCCCACCTTAGAGGTCAGGCAGCCGCCATTTTAGAGGGCCACATGGGATGGATAAAAACTGCGTCACACCTATCTAGTCCAGGAATACAGACAGAGACCGGCATATTGCGGATTAATAAAGTTTCTGCAAATAACACATTGTGATACCTCAGTGTTGGATGACTCTCTGCCCGCTGTTCTCCTCCATAGAGCACGTCTGCTGGGGCAGGTGGTGAGATGGTGGCATCCTCCGGTGTACAGACCCCTGGTGGACCTGTCGACACATCATAATCACATACAGACTTGATCGTGCAACAATCCTGGAACTGTGTGCCCAGTTGGAGCCCGACCTGATGTGAGCTATCCGCCATCCCACAGGGATACCCCCTCTAGTGCAGGTCCTGTCTGTACTCCATTTCCTGGCCTGTGGGTCTTTTCAAACAACAGTGGCCATGGCATCAGGGATATCCCAGCCAATGTTCTCTAACGTGTTGTCCAGAGTGTTGTCTGCCCTGCTGAAACACATGCTCAGCTACATCATTTTCCCTCAGGTGGAGGATTTGCCCACAGCAAAAGGTGACTTCTATGCCCTGGGACATATCCCCAATATCATTGGTGCCATTGATGGTACACATGTGGCATTTGTCCCCCCCACAGGAATGAACAGGTGTACAGAAACCGGAAAAGCTACCATTCGATGAATGTGCAGATGGTGTGTTTGGCAGACCAGTACATCTCCCATGTGAATGGCAAGTATCCTGGCTCTGTGCATGACGCTTACATTTTGAGAAATAGCAGCATCCCTTATGTGATGGGGCAACTCCTGAGGCACCGTGTGTGACTAATAGGTGAGGCCAAGGTCCCAACACAGTTGACATAGGTGTCTGGGTATGGGGTTGTCGTTGAGGGTTAGTGTGTGCCTAACAGTTGTCCCTCAACATTTGCAGGTGACTCTGGTTACCCCAACCTGTCATGGCTACTGACCCCAGTGAGGAATCCCAGGACAAGGGCAGAGGAACGCTACAATGAGGCACATGGGCGATCTAGGAGGATAATATAGCGCACCTTTGGTCTCCTGAAGGCCAGATTCCGGTGCCTCCATCTGACAGGTGGTTCCCTATACTACTCACAGAAGAAGGTGTGCCTGATAATCGTGGCCTGCTGTATGCTGCACAACCTGGCTTTGAAACGCCAGGTGCATTTTCTGCAGGAGGATGGGCCAGATGGTGATCTTGTGGCAGCTGTGGAGCCTGTGGACAGTGAAGAAGAGGAGGCAGAAGAAGAGGATATCGACAACAGAAACAACATCATCATGCAATACTTCCAGTGAGACACAGGTAAGAAGATGTCACTGCTTCCCACATCTCATACTATTGTTGGAGCTACCATAAGTCTGTCATTTTCACTCATGGTATGGACCCTGACTTGTCACTTTGACTTTCCATTTCACAGATCTGGCTCTCACTTTGTTCCCTCTGCTATGTTTACTCCTGGCCTACATTGGTATGTGAACAAGTAAATTGACATTGCTATATTCCATACTTTTTGCAATTATACATTTGTGAAAGCACAGACTGACTCCAGATGGTTTTGTGATTGAAGTGTGTTTATTCCTGTGCAAATAAGTGGAGGGGGTTGTAAAATGGGTTGGGGTGATGGTGGAGGTATGTCCATGGCAGAGTCCAGTCTATTTGGTTCACAGGTGCATGACCAAAGGGGCATAGGAAGTGGAGCAATGGTAGTTTACGGATGGACAGGGTGACATAGTGGGACAGAAGGGTGACATTCAGGGCGTCTTATTTCCTGGTGGGCTCTTGGCAATGTTCTCTGTCTTGTTCCTGGATCTCAGGGGCCGTTTGTGGGGTGGTTCTCCATCTGCAGGGGGTGGGGTGCGTCTGGCACCTCCTGTCCGGTGACGTTGGGTATGGGTCCTGTTGGAGTGTAAATGCATAGTTATTGTATGCGTGTGTGCCATCTTGTGCAATGGGTGAGTGACCCTATACTCATGTGCTTGCATTATTGGCTTGGTCCTTGTGTGATTGGTGATTTTGGGACATGTGTGAGTCTCTGTACTGAACATGCTTTGGTGATGGATGTCCATGCATTGGTGTTACATGCAGGGCTTGGTTTTGGGATTTGTGGGTTGTGTTAGTGGGGTATCTGTGGGTTGTTGGGGTGATGGGTGTGAAGGTAAGGGTGGTGGTATGTGATGGCATGCAGGCGGTGTGTGAGGGATAAAGTAGTAAAGATTTGCCTTACCTGAGTCCAATCCTCCTGCTACTCCTGCGAGGCCCTCAGGGTGCATAATTGCCAAGACTTGCTCCCCCCATGTTGTTAGTTGTGGGGGAGGAGGTGGGGGTTCACCACCGATCCTCTGTACAGCAATCTGGTGTCTGTATACCACGGAATGTACCTTCCCCGTAGGTCATTCCACCTCTTCCCGATGTCATCCCGTGTTCTTGGATGCTGTCCCACTACGTTGACCCTGTCGACAATTCTGCGCCATCGCTCCATCTTCCTTGCAATCGATGTCTGCTGCACCTGTGATCCAAATAGCTGTGGCTCTACCCGGACGTTTTCCTCCACCATGGCCCTGGGCTCCTCCTCAGAGAACCTGGGGTGTCTTTGAGGTGCCATGATGTGGTGTGGGTGATGTGTGAGGTGGTGTCAGTTGTGATGTGTGAGGGGATGTGTTGGTGTGTGTTGTTTAAGGTGTGTGGATGTTGTGTAAGTGATGGTGCTCTGTGTCTGTGGATGCTGGTGTTGTTTTAGGTAGTCTCTCTCTCTGGCCTTCTTTCTAAATTTTGGTAGTAAGGGTTTGTGGGTAATGTGGGTGTGTGCTTTATATTGGATTGGGTGTGTGGGTGTAGTGTGTGTATGTGTATCAGGTGTGTGTATTTCAAATTGTCCAATGTTGTTGTGTTTTGTAAGTGTGTGTGTATTTTGAGCGTGGCGGTGTGTAACCGCCAATGGATTACCGCGGTTGAAAGACCGCCACATTGATTTGTAGGTCATGATAGTGTGGGCGTATTCCTGTTGGTGTGACGGTGTCGGTTTTGGTATTGCCAGTTTATCACTGACCTTTGGTGTGGCGGACTTGTTTGGCTGTCTGTATTGTGGCGGATTCCTAGCTGTGGGTCGTAATACCTGTAGCGGAATTCCGCGGCCGCAGCAGTATGTTGGCGATCTTCTGCACCGCGGAAAGCGGGATTTACCACAAGGGTTGTAATGAGGGCCAAAGTGTCGTTAGGGATGTGCAGGGCAAAGCAAGAAAAGTGGCGCGTCGGGACTGATGAGCCACTTTCTTGTAAATATGCCTCATGGTTTATGCAGGAATACAAGGCAAGTACATGGGAGTAGAATGAGTAGTCCCGCACGTCAGGGTGTTTGTCCACCAGGCGTCCAAAAGTCCCATGTCAGTAGTACCCTTTTTTAGCTGGGTGGACATTGTCCCAGTGCCCTGATATGTAACCTCACTTCTGTCCATTTCAGGGTCCCAGACCAAATTAAAGTCACCACCGACCATTATGTCACCCAGCACCCCCACCAGCTGCTAGCACAGTACACTAGATTGGAATCCTGAGCAGAATTCAGTACGTAGATATTAAGGACTGTAAGCAGCTGCTTGCCTCAAAGCATATGTAATGTCAAAAAGTGCCCCTCTCTATCCCTCCATACCATAGAGACAGAAGAGCTAAAGCCCATTTTGTATAGTATGCCCACCATCAATGTTTTGGTGTCAGTATATGCCCAGTAATGTATCAGGTATTTAGGGTGTGCTGCCCAATGCCTATCCACCACCGTAAGGTGGGTCTGCTGGAGGAGGACCATGCCTCGTCATGCTGTGATATGTACCTCCAAATCTCTCCATCTTTGTTCAGGTAGTTAAGACCTCATTCATTAAGGGATAGTAGCTTAGTACCTTTTGCTAGTGCCATGTATCAGGAGAGAAGGGTTGAGCGTGGCAGTGAGGTGCAGTGACAGCATTGTTAAGATGAACTAGAGGGAAAGAGAGGACATCCCACAATCCACCTCCCCCCCCAGAGAGTAAAACACATGGCCACTGAGCAAGTCTCAAGGGATAGCAGGACCCTACAAATTAGTATAGGAGGTAGGCAACCTGTGCTGCTACTCTTCAGTTGTGGAAAAATGTTGTAAAATACCTGTGAAGAACCCTTTTAAGTGGTGGAGAAATGTTGTAAAAACCTGTGAAGATCCATGGCAACAATTTCTGATGCTGTGTGACCTGTAGAAAGAAAACAAACAAAACATAAACACAATAAATGGACCAACAGGGCCCAGCTTGTCCACCAGTGACCCGCAGAGATCTGCACCAGTATGCACAGATCCCGCCAAAAGAGTTGCTCCCCTGGGGTGCAAATCGTGAGGGTCAGGCAATCAAACAAAGTTAGAATGCAAGTATGAGCATGAGGTGGGGTGTAATCAACGTTCCCTCCAGGCCCCCGCAGCTCAGAGCATCTTTAATCAGAGAGGTTCAAGGTCACCGCAGGGCCAGTGTCAGGGGAAGTCCAGTTAGTGGTGTAAAAGTATTATTGCAACTACAAGGATCATGCAGTACTGAGCGCTGGGGATGGACCCTTCCCTATGTTCCGGAGATGTTGTATATTATCATGTTTCATCTCCTGTGACACTTCCTCAGTTTGGCATTTGTTCAGATGATGGGGCTTCACCATGGCCCAAGTGAGCCACAGTTTATCTCTGGCGGGCATGCAGGATGGAGAGGAGTCTTTCTCTTCAGGGCCTGTGGTAAGTCCTAGTAAGTGCTTCGCCTCCGCCAGGAAGACACCCTGCCAGGTAGACAAAAAGGCAAAAGGGTGACCCCATTGATAGCAGATGTCCATCTCCCTGAGTTACAAATCAAATTGCTCCCAAAGCCCCCCTCAGGTATGCTGGGTATAGCGGGGGTGGTATCACCCTAAATCAAGTAGTTGATGTGGGCTCACCATTGAGCTGGGCACTTGAGAGCCTCTGGGGTATTTTGAGGGAGCACAGTCACAGCATGAAGGGTGGCAGAGCAGTGTTTCAATACTCCACCAGGTGATGTCCTGGCTGCAGCAGCTTTCCAACTGTTTCTGGCAGCTGTGCTCCCGTCTTCACATTGCCGGCCCCTAAGGAGCAGGGCACTATAACAGATCCATAGTAAGTTTGCAGGAGGTCGCAAATGTATCTTGAGCCAAGTGACTTTGCAGTAGCAGTTCACCCTTAACAGGACTATCTCTCTGGATGTCATTCATTGGGCTGTCTCTGGTTCTTGCTGCTGGCACTGCACTATGCAGCCTGTGAGCTGCAAGATGGCAGTTGAGGGTAAAGCAGCCCTCACCCTGGGGTCGTAGTTTATTGCTTGGGCAGCTAGTATGGGGCAAAGAGGCCACCTCAGTGTGTAGGGGAGAGCAGCAAATATACTCCTTCCCCGGTGCTATAGATGAAGCCGAATGGCCCGGAGGAGCCCGGAGAGCGAGAAAGGCATGTCTCAGTCTGTGCTCTGCTAAGCCACGCCCCCCATGCAATATGATCCTTAATACAGGTGTAATGTGTATGACTGATTCTTTACATACATGTAAAGAAATGGCTCCCTGTTGCAGTTACCCCCCACTTTTTGCCTTATACTGATGCTGACTTGACTGAGAAGTGTGCTGGGACCCTGCTAACCAGGCCCCAGCACCTGTGTTCTTTCACCTAAAATGTACCATTGTTTCCACAATTGGCACAACCCTGGCACCTAGGTAAGTCCCTTGTAACTGGTACCCCTGGTACCAAGGGTCCTGATGCCAGGGAAGGTCTCTAAGGGCTGCAGCATGTCTTATGCCACCCTAGGGACCCCTCACTCAGCACAGACACACTGCTTCCAGCTTGTGTGTGCTGGTGGGGAGAAAATGACTAAGTCAACATGGCACTCCCCTCAGGGTGCCATGCCAACCTCACACTGCCTATGGCATAGGTAAGTCACCCCTCTAACAGGCCTTACAGCCCTAAGGCAGGGTGCACTATACCACAGGTGAGGGCATAGGTGCATGAGCACTATGCCCCTACAGTGTCTAAGCAAAACCTTAGACATTTTAAGTGCAGGGTAGCCATAAGAGTATATGGTCTGGAAGTCTGTCAAAAACAAACTCCACAGCTCCATAATGGCTACACTGAATACCGGGAAGTTTAGTATCAAACTTCTCAGAATAATAAACCCACACTGATGCCAGTGTTGGATTTATTAAAAAATGCACACAGAGGGCATCTTAGAGATGCCCCCTGTATTTTACCCAATTGTTCAGTGCAGGACTGACTGGTCTCTGCCAGCCTGCTGCTGAGAGACGAGTTTCTGACCCCATGCGGTGAGAGCCTTTGTGCTCTCTGAGGACAGAAACAAAGCCTGCTCTGAGTGGAGGGGCTTCACACCTCCCCCCTGCAGGAACTGTAACACCTAGCAGTGAGCTTCAAAGGCTCAAACTTCGTGTTACAATGCCCCAGGGCACTCCAGCTATTGGAGATGCCCGCCCCCTGGACACAGCCCCCACTTTTGGCGGCAAGTCCAGGAGAGATAATGAGAAAAACAAGGAGGAGTCACTGGCCAGTCAGGACAGCCCCTAAGGTGTCCTGAGCTGAGGTGACTCTGACTTTTAGAAATCCTCCATCTTGTAGAAGGAGGATTCCCCCAATAGGAATAGGGATGTGCCCCCCTCCCCTCAGGGAGGAGGCACAAGGAGGGTGTAGCCACCCTCAAGGACAGTAGCCATTGGCTACTGCCCTCCCAGACCTAAACACACCCCTAAATTCAGTATTTAGGGGCTCCCCTGAACCTAAGAATTTAGATTCCTGCAACTTACCGAAGAAGAAGACTGCTGAGCTGAAAACCCCTGCAGAAGAAGAAAGAAGACACCAACTGCTTTGGTCCCAGCCCTACCGGCCTGTCTCCTGCCTTCTAAAGAAACCTGCTCCAGCGACGCTTTCTCCAGGACCAGCGACCTCTGAATCCTCAGAGGACTGCTCTGCTTCAAGAGGAACAAGAAACTCCTGAGGACAGCGGCCCTGTTCCAAAAAGACTGCAACTTTGTTTCAAAGGAGCAGATTTAAAGACCCCTGCAATCCCCGCACGAAGCGTGAGACTTGCAACACTGCACCCGGCGACCCCGACTCGACTGGTGGAGAACCAACACCTCAGGGAGGACCCTCCGGCGACTCTGAGACTGTGAGTAACCAAAGTTGTCCCCCCTGAGCCCACACAGCGACGCCTGCAGAGGGAATCCCCAGGCTCCCCCTGACCGCGACTGCCTGACTCTAAAATCCCGACGGCTGGAAAAGACCCTGCACCCGCAGCCCCCAGCACCTGAAGGATCGGAACTTCAGTGCAGGAGTGACCCCCAGGAGGCCCTCTCCCTTGCCCAGGTGGTGGCTACCCCGAGGAGCCCCCCCTTGCCTGCCTGCATCGCTGAAGAGACCCCTTGGTCTCCCATTGATTTACATTGGAAACCCGATGCTTGTTTCTACACTGCACCTGGCCGCCCCAGTGCCGCTGAGGGTGTACTTTTTGTGTGAACTTGTGTCCCCCCCGGTGCCCTACAAAACCCCCCTGGTCTGCCCTCCGAAGACGCAGGTACTTACCTGCTGGCAGACTGGAACCGGGGCACCCCCTTCTCTCCATTGAAGCCTATGCGTTTTGGGCACCGCTTTGAACTCTGCACTTGACCGGCCCTGAGCTGCTGGTGTGGTAACTTTGGGGTTGCTCTGAACCCCCAACAATGGGCTACCTTGGACCCCAATCTTAACCCCGTAGGTGGTTTACTTACCTGCAAAACCTAACAATACTTTACCTCCCCCAGGAACTGTGAAAATTGCACTGTGTCCACTTTTAAAACAGCTATTTGTGTTTTATATGAAAAGTATATATGCTACTGTAATTATTCAAAATTCCTAAAGTACTTACCTGCAATACCTTTCAAATGAGATATTACATGTAGAATTTGAACCTGTGGTTCTTAAAATAAACTAAGAAAAGATATTTTTCTATAACAAAACCTATTGGCCTGGAATTGTTTCTGAGTGTGTGTTCCTCATTTATTGCCTGTGTGTATGTACAACAAGTGCTTAACACTACTCCTTTGATAATCCTACTGCTCGACCACACTACCACAAAATAGAGCATTAGTATTATCTCTTTTTGCCACTATCTTACCTCTAACAGGAACCCTTGGACTCTGTGCATACTATTCCTTACTTTGAAATAGTGCATACAGAGCCAACTTCCTACAATACATATTTGTTACGTTTAGTATTTGTTATTTTCTCCTCACTTTTAATTGTTCTCCAGTTTCTTAATCATCTTTTCTACTTCTGAAAAACACTTAGGAATGGACAGCCAACATGTGCTCAGGCTTTGAGCTTTTTAGAGGCTGTGAGCAATTTGTTATAGTGAAATAAATCTGAAATATATGCAGTTTGGAATACAGTAATCTTTGAAGGTGATTACCACCCTGGAATAAAATTGAAGTCTTGCTGGGATGGCAGCTGTATCAGTCCATAGGGGAAGCACTCATGTTGTTTGTGATAGCACATCACAAAAGGAAAAGTACATTAAATCATATATATCTGAGAACATTTGGTGTTCAGTTGTGTTTATTGGTTAAGCAAAGGGAAGGACTTTGGAGATGGGGAATTGGAGTAGTTAGAGGGTAAATATAATACACCTTGTTATACCTGCATCAGGGTGGCAATCCTTTTTGACTCATTCCCAGGTTTGCTAGATTTAGTAAATATGGGAATGTACCAAAATGGGTTGGTGGGTGCATGAAAATGCCCATGCTCCATCCATAGTAGGCATCCCTAAAACAAAGTAACACAAGGCAGCGCTAATACATTTTGGGAAAAATCCAACACAAAGCCTTATAAATTTGATTTGCATGGCTTTGTAAATCACGCATAACATTTTGCATTGTGGCTGCGACAAAAAGATGGTGCATCCATGATACAAAATTTTGGTAAACCTGCCCCTAAGTTTTATAGGTACATTAATTATGGCTCAGTCCTGAAAAATATGAATCATGTTAAAACACAATTCATACTAATCAAATAATTTAGGCAGATCTCAGAGGCTAACTGGCCACACATTCCGTTTGTACTTTGCTTACCTAAGCCAAAGAATAGAAAGAATAAAGCGCCTGCTCATAATTGGTAGATCATGACTGCGCTTCCTTGATAAGTGAAACGTGATGCCAATCAATTCTCTCTACGAATACAAGCTGCAGGGTGCGACTTTAATGAATTCAAACCTACAGTTCTCATGAGGGAGACAGGGTGCAGCAGAGAAATGCAGTGAAGGTTACATGTTAATCTCCTGGTTTTCAAGATTGCACCCTCCACTCTCTCTCTCTCTCCCTGTCTTTCTCTCAAGTAGTGTAGAACAGCAGTGGTAACACATATATAGTGGGACAGAATATCTGGATATAACAGTTGCTTCAATGTGAATTTACCTTTAAAAAACAAGAGGCAAGAGGTGTTTGGCAAAACAGGAACCATACGTTTATTAAACATTACATCTGGGAGAGAAGTTACAGAACCAGAGTCTGAGGACTGTCTCTCAGTGTACAATCGGTTGGAGTGGTGTTTTATACATTTCTTTGGGTACAATAAAACACTTACAACATTCCTTTTGAGGTAAAGAATGTGAACAGTTGTCATGGAGTCATAAATAAGGTCCCGATAACAAATGCAGGTGGGCCTTGACATTGAGTAGACACAATGTGGCCAGCAAGTATGTGTCCAGATGTGTGGCCTGAGGGGCACGTGGATGCTGCATGTTGCTGTGCATGCTGTGTTCTGATTAGTTAAGTGTTCCTAGCTACTTGTTACATCTAATGATGTGGTGGTTTTGGGATCATATGCAGTCCTTTGGCTACTTGCATTTTATTGGGCCCAATCTCCTAGGACCATAATATTGTCACTGCGCCTATCTGTGGGATTTGATCTAAGTTTCCTGTTTGAGCATTTGTCTGCCGGCTACACACCACCCCACCAGTTAGTCAGTTACCTCAGGCCAAGGTCTCAGAGCCTGCCTGACCACGTATCTAATAATGGTGATTCCACATTCATTCTTATGTAAGAATGTCTCATTGTGTGCATCAATATTGACTATTCCAATATCAACCTTCTCCCCTCTAGTTGAATTTTCAACTACCCCATCTAACCCATACATCATGACAGTCACATTGTTGGGGGCTTGTTGTCCCATTTCCCTAGCTACTTGCATTCTACCCAATTTGAGGACTGGATTTTTACAGCAGGAAACCCCCACTTGCAGGAAACCACACAAAAACAGTAATACAATGAAAACGGGCAACAGTGACTTGCACAGACAGGTCAGCCACCAGGCAAGCCAGGAAAACCAGTTTGTGAACCACTCCTGCTCACGGTCACCTCCCTCTTAATACATGTGTTTTTGTAGTCGGTACAATGCTTGGAGGGCAAGAGTCAAAGTACCATTGTCCATGTCATTGCCAGGTATGAACTTACAGCAAGATCCACCAATCCTGGCGCCTACACCACCCTCCATTGCGATCATCCTGTCCAACACATACCGATGTTGCATCACCATGAGGCAGATGGCTCTCAGTTCTTTCTTGATTGCATTGAGGTTGAGCATATGCTGTTCACCAGTTTGAGCATGTCGATCCTGGTTATTTGCAACCAGTGGTCATTTGCTTTTGTCAGCAAGGTGAAGGAGGGTATGGACCCTCCCGCTGATACTTGTGCCCCAGTAGACCATCTAAATTCCTCTGGAATGTCCTTTTATTGAGCCCAGACAAAATATTCAGCAGTTCTTTTCTCTGGAGCCTGACACAACAGAGTCGTCTTCTTCCTTAGCGGTATTGGTATAGTTCTGACAGATCTCCGGGAATGACCAGGGTCGGTTGTGTATGATGATGATGGAGCGGAGGCCACACCATCCAGGAGTTTCATTTTCTGAATAGACTCCATAAGACTAAACTGTTCCTTAGCAAATGTACACATGTGCAAAAATACATAGCATTTTGAACATTGCGGGATGAAATCGAGGGAAGATGTATGTAGCTCTCTGGTGGTTTGAGTTTACATAGTTTCAACAGTCCAAAAATGTTTTTGATGCAGTTCATGGGGGTTTGATGTGGAAGGTTTCAGCCACATTGACCCACTCATCTTTCCCATCTACTTTGAATGCGGTAGGTAGATCACTCGGTAGGGTCCTTCACATTTGCCGTACTTCCATTTCCTTACAAAGTTTTAACTGTAAACTTCTTTCCCAGGTTGAGGTATTTAATATGGTAGCTTGGGGGTGGTGGACTTGGAGTTCCGATGGTTGCCCTGTTTGGTAAGGAACTTAGGGGTATTGGTTAGTTCAGAGAAATACACCTGTAATTTGCTCCATAGTACTTGAAAGCTAGCCTCAGCGCTTAATTTGGTCTGGGTTTTTGGGATGGGTGTCCCCATCAGCCTACCAGTTATGATCTGGTGTGGGGTGAGATGGTGAACGCTGCTGGGTGTGTTTCTTAGTGCAAACAAGGCTAGTGGCAGACAGTAGAGCCATTTTTTTCTAAGGCCAGCACAGATCTTACTTATTTTATTTTTCAACAGGCTGTCAATGCTGTTGTTGCTTTGGGGGTGGTACACTGAGGCCAGTTTATGTGTAATTCCTCAAAGGGTACAAATTTGATTGAACATCACATTGGTGAAGTACTTTCCATTTTCTGACTGAATGACGTCTGACACCCCCTACCTGGGTATTACTTCCCTGACAAAGAACATTGCCACTGCCTTTGTGTCACAGTGTATGCAAGCACCGGCTTCGATCCACCTGGAATATGGGCAGACCACTACAATCAGGTATCAGTAGATAGCACATTGATCAATCATGTCAATGAAGTTGATGTGTAACCTCCTGAAAGGACTTGTTAGTCCTGGGATAGCCGATAACACAACATTGAGACTAGACTTGGGTGAGTATAATAGGCAGATGGAGCATTCATTTAAATACATTGTCATGGTTTTGGTAAGGTTAGGGATAAAACAGTCACTCTGAAGTTTTTCTATTCATGTTGACTTTGGCTGTGTGTGCTGGTAAGTGTAACTGGGGCAAAGCTATGTTGACTAAGCTCTATGGCATTATAGGTTTCCCTGTGTGTGTGTGTTTGTGTTGGTATATGAAGTTGTGTGCAGTCTGCATGCAGCCCCAGGCAACCCATCACTTATTTTCTTCAGGCAATGCTGATTCCTGCAAATCCCTCAAGTACAATCTTGCCATTTCTGTGTAAGGCTTGTCCTGTAGGGGTTCTGCCTCTGATGCTTGTTGCAAGGAAAGTACGTGTGCTTCCTCAATCATTTCATAAAATGCCCTTTTTCCATGTTGGTAAGCTAATGCATTTCCCCAGGATATGAAGACCTTGCTTTAGGTATGAGCAGCGCATTTTACCATGGTCTCGCGTTGAGACACGGTCAGATTGTCGATTAGTAATTCTAGAAGGTCCTGGTGCGTAACAGGCATACCGTTTGATTTCAGAAACCCTCGCCTTGTCCACCTTCCAATGCTTGAGTGCACTTTGGTGGTGACATAGGCAGAGTCTGAATAAATGGGTATTGTTTTACCCAAGCTTTGGGTAAAGGCTTCAATTAGGTCTGTCAATTCTGCCGCCTGTGCTGAAAGGTGGGGGAGGAGAGTTAGCTGCGCAGTGACTTTCAGTTTTTCTGAGTGCATGTAACTATGAGCTATTGCTACCACTGCCTTGTGTGTCTTACCCCAGTCTCGTGATCTATCATGGAGGAACCTTTAATGAACAGTGACTCACAATCTAGGATGGAATCCTCTTCTGCCTGGCTAATCCCCTCAGGTGTATGTTGCTGAGTCAGGGCTCTCTTCTGCCTTCTTGAACCTCGCGGTCTAGGAAGGAGGCTGGGTATACTCAGTGGCATTGTAGTATTTTTAGTGATGGTCTGGAAAGCATCAGCTTGTAACCCGAAACCTACTGTGTAGTCAGTGTGCTCTTACTCTTTTGTATGACCACAAACACTGAATGTTCTGCATATAGTGTCAGCGGTGCCCCCTTCACGATGGGGGTGCTTTTATGCACAGCAAAGGCTTCTGCCATCAGTGCCTGCCCGCATGGAAAATGACCCTGAATGACTGAGTCTAACAGCCTACTGTAGAATGCAAGAGATTTGTGCTCAAGGGGATATTTTTGTATCATGACTACTGACAGGACTCACATGTTGCTATTGCTCAATACGTAGACTTCCTTCTTATAGTCGGGCATTCCTAACCTGGGGAGTGTGTTATCTCTGTTTTGAGTTTGCAGAATGCCTTGTGCATTTCAGGCATCCATGCTAGTTCCTCATGGCCAGCTTTCACCTTTTTTGTGGCCTAGAGTAAGGGAACAACGAACGTGCTGTAGTCAAAGAAACACTGCCAGATGTACTTGCATGGCCCTTAAAATGTTTGCATACCCCTTTTCATTTTTGGTGGTTGCATAGCCATGATGGAATCTGCACATTCTGGCATGATCTCTCAACCATCTTCTGATATCAGCTGACCCAGATAGCTGAAATCCAATTGTACATACTGAATCTTCCCCTTCTCCACTTTGTAGCCTATCTCAGCAAGTGCAGTCAGGAGGGCTATCATGTCCTGACGACGTAGGTCCTCAGAGGGACTGCATATCAACATGTCGTCAGCATGCTGTAGTGTTCGGTATAGCAGCTGAACCTCTTGAAAAGTGAACGCGGTTCGGAACTGGTTGTTGTGGTGCAGTAGAATGCAACAGAATGTATTCTTGATGTCTATCACAGAGAAATAGCTGGCTTCTGTGGGTATCTTAGTTAGTATGGTGGAGGGGTCTGGCACCACCAGGAAGTCTGGGACCATAATGTTATTAAGAAGGTGCAGGTCATGTACCAGTCTCCAGGTCCTACCCTTACTCTTTTTGACCAGGAAGATCAGTGTATTGCAGAGGGAGACGCCCACATGGAGGACTTCCTGATGGACTAGTGAATGGATTGTGGGTGCTATACCCTCATCAGCTTCCTTGCAGGGAAGGTACTGTCGCACCTGGGGTAGGTTAGCCCCCTCTCACAATGTTATCTTTCCTGGTTCGGTGGTATTGATGAGCCCCTCATCTTAAGGGCCCTTCGCCCATAACTGTGGCAGTACTGCTGACAATTCTTGTTCTTGCCTCTTGTCAATACCACTATGAGCAATGGAGTCCAGTTTCACAGTTCTACCCTGACCTCAACCGAAATGGTGAAGACAATCTCTGAGGCTCCTGCACACTCACTAAACAGCTGATCATCAGCCACCTCCTACATATACTGAAGCCGGGCCTAACAAATATGATACATGCTCACATTGCATCTTCTAGTTCAGTGCCCAACTGGACCCCGTATTCGGGCCGCACATCAACGGCCTCCAAGAAAAGCAGTGCCTCCTCTTGGGGTTTCACATCATGCTGACCCGCCCGGAGGAACACAAATTTGTGGGGCAGCTGCAGCCTTTGACCCAGCAGTCCTGGTGTGCTGGTGATTTTTGTGAGCACAGCATTAGTGAAGGCCGTCAGGTTGGTGGGTGTCGCTCTTATCGGCCGCTCTGTGCAGTATGGGTGGGTTAAAGACATCAGCCTTGATGGGGTAACCCCAGGAGTTGAGCAGTTCATTGTCCCATCTTTTGAGAAATGAATGGTCAATTTTAGTTTGACCAGCAAGTCTATTCCTAGGAGATTAGTCAAGGGTGAGGGATGATATAGCAGCTGTCCCTTCACAAAGCTGCCTCCTATGTCTAACTCTAGGGGTTTTGTGTAGGGGACCCTCATAACTGTGCCCGGCAACCCCTGCATGTCCATGAAGGGCAGGATCCCTTCTTTTAAAAATTATTATGATGCCCCTGTGTCAATTAGGAAGCGGTGTCTTTGGTACCAGGTAATACATATTGCTGTTGGAAACCACTACTTGTGTTGGTGTCCCAATTGAATACAACCTTTCTGCCTTAGTGCCTATTCTCCTAAAATATGTAGTATTGCCTGTATTACACAGTATATCAATAGGAAGATTACAGTCATTGGTAACAGAGCCCATCGAGGTTAGTAGTGCTGAAAACCAACCACTAAACCAACTATCAGGGGCACTTCTTTCATCTATCATTTCAGTTTGTAAATTATGCAGTGTCTGTAATGCTTCTGACAAAGTTCCATTCTGTGCATCATTTGCTGGAGTAAACGTGCAGCACGAGGTACCTCTCTTTCTATAGACATCCCCATGCCTGGCAGTCAAAAGGTCCAGTACATAACGGTGTTGTAGCACCATTATCCTCAGAGCACAAAGTTCTTCCTTTATTGCATTGAAGCCCTCATTCATGCTGTTAGTGAGTTTGGAAAGTTCCCACCTTGTGATCTGGAGCCAACCAACAAGCTTCTGCCATAGTTGGACAAATGGCAAGATGCTCCCAAAGAAAAGCTCAGTGTCATTGAGCAAGCGGTATTCTTGAGGAATTTAATTCCAAGTGCTTGTGCCATAGTATTCTGCAGTTCTCTTCTTCTGGTTGGGATGTAACAAGGTTGCTAGATAAGTGATGGGGTGCTTATGCAGAGTGGTTATGTTTATTTTGGGTATCACTGAAACTGGAGTGTTCTAGGTTACCATGGAACAAATCCCTCCCTTGTTAGGTGTTAAATGGGCATACAGTATTTCTCTACAATGCCAGAAGAAACACATAAGGCTAGAGGTGCCCCCTTGCACACTAAGAGATATCTCTGCATCACAGGACTACCATCTTATTTCAGGAACCCTCGCCTACTCCATCTCATGATACTGGTACACAGTGGTTATTATGTATACTGAATCAGAGAATATTGCAACTATTTCCCCTGCTCCCGGCCTGCTATTAATGCTGTCAGTTCTGCTGCATGCATCGAATAGTGTGGGGCAGGGGCAATTGTTCTATGACCTGGAGTGCATGGCATCCTGGTTAACGTCAATGCCATTCCAGAAAGACATGGCCCTACAGGAAAATTCGATGTCGGGATGCCACTGGTTATGAGCAAAGATTGTTCTGTTGAACACGCTGGGGATGTTGAAATATCCTTGGGGTGAACAAGTACAAATACTGGATCCGATACGAGAACACTGTCACATAGTGACTATTTGGATGGAGAGGAATGCTGAAGAAGGCATTCTTTAGATCGATAAATGAAAAGTACCTGGTGTTCTGCTGGATGTTTGTGAGGATGATGAAGGGGTCCGGAACAATTGGAAATTCAGGTAATACAATATAGTTCAACAGGCACAGGTCTTAAACCATGTGCCAAGTATTGCCCTTAGCTTTCTTAGCTGGGTATATAGGGGTGTTACACAGTGACACTCCAGGGTAAATTACTCCTTGTTCCAGTAACGCTTGTATAGTGGGGGGCAATGCCTCCTTGAACAAGGGTATTGTTTTACTCTCCGTAAGATGGCACCTTCCTTCAATGTAATTCAGAATGGTGCAACAGTACAGATGAGGCCTACATTGTGAGGAGCCTTAGTCCACAGGGTGTCCAGTACCTGTGACAGATCAGCTTCTATTGAGTCCGAAGCTCTGCTTGGTGTGGGTGTTCTCAGTTCTAGCGCAGTCCTTAGTGGTATATCATCATGGAAAAGTATAATCCTTTTCTTGGGGCTATCATCAAATAGCTCATCATCCAGTATTTCCCTAATCATCTTTTCTGCCTTAAGGAAAATGAAACATGCCCACAAATCACCATTATGGTCACTGGCTGTAAAGGCGCCATAAGTAAGTGTTAGTTCCAAAGCCCCTATCTGCAATATTACTTCTGCTTCTGACCTTGCTTCCTAAGAGCAATTCTTTGGCCAACTGAACCTCCCTCCACAATAGCTCTGGTATCTCTGCTATGATGTGTATGCTGCTACAGTAAATGCCTCCACATCAGCGGGTCATGCTCTCGTCTGGTTTCTGCTGTGGGAGTCCACCATTAGTACCATGACTCTGGAGGGTAGAACTCCAGGTGTGGAACAAACCATGCTACTGTCTGGCTTAAGATAAATACTCATATTCAATTTTGCCATCACATCTTACAAATTTGTTGGGGCAGCTAGTGAGAACAGTAAGCAGCCATTAATTTGTCTCCCCCCTACTTCCATTTCTACTGGTTTCGTAAAAAAGGAACCCTTATAATTTCCCAGCGAATCCTTGTGTGTCCATGGATCTGTTGGAAATTGGGAGTCCTCCCTCTTTAATTCAGGATTTTATTGCTCCTGTATCTATAAGGAAAGCATATCTTTTTTGTCATTAATGGACAACTTCACAGTGGGTTCCGCACCTGGCCTGTGAGTCACTGACAAGACTGGACACATAGAAATACTCTGTGGACACCCTCATTGCTTGTATCCTCCTGCAGAGTTCACCTGTATGATTGTCCATGTTGGGGTAGGATTTCTGTGGAGGGTACTTGATAGTTATGCTGAGGAAGTCTTTGCTGCGTTTGGGGCATTCCTGGTGACTGAACATTTGGTGAGGGTGTCTGGGGCACATATGTGATCTTAGGATTCTGCTGTGGCTGCACTGTCATATTTCCAGGTGCTCTAAATCAAACCAGGGGGGTTGGAGGGACCGGGAGGTTATATGGTCCAGTGTACAGTCTCCCAAATGTAATCCTATAAATTAGAGTACACTGTTCCAAACTACTCTGGCGTCCTACGGGAACCAGGGGCCTCAGGAGCAAGGGCCCTCAAGCATCGAAATGGATGACTAGCATCATCATCGGGAAATGCTCCTCGCCAGGCCGGCACTGCAACGCCTGACAGGCTCCCCGAAGGGGGCTCTTACGCCGTACTGTTCTAGTAGTAAAACTAAAAAGTAATACTAACAAGTATGAGAGCCTGCAGCAAAAGTATGCTAGGGTTGTAGAGAACAGAAAAAAGATGTTTAAAATTGGTTATTCATCACGCCAAAACATCAAGGCCCTCATTCCAACCCTGGCGGTCAGTGTTAAAGCCGCGACCATACCGCCGACAGGCTGGCGGTCCAAAAAATGGAATTCTGACCCTGGCGGTTACCGCCAACAGAGACCGCCGCTTCAACACTCCGACCGCCACGGCGGTACAAACAAACAGCCTGGCGGTCACCGCCAACAGCCCGGCGGGAGACAATGTACCGCCTACCCGATAACGACCCACCAATCCGCCACCTTTTCCGGGGCGGGAGCCCCGCCGATAAAAACACGGCGGAAACAGACTACGAACGGGAAAACGCTCACCTCCACATACTCCACGCGAGATTCCGGCAGTATGGAACCCGAGTTACAGGTCATCCCCGCACTCCTATACCTGCTCCTGTACCAGGAGCACGCCCGGCGGCGCGGAAGACATCGGTGAGTACTGCACCTACGACACAGGGGAGGGAAAAGATTACCGGCACACACCCACTACAACACACACATCAATGCATTCCCACAGATCACTGTCACAACCCACAAACCCCCCCCCTCCGAAATAATGCAAAGACCAAAAGAAGAGATCTTAAACGGGCAGATATATTGAAAAATGGACAGCAGTAATACAAATAAATAAATAAACTATGTACAAAATATATACATCTACTATATGTAGTCCAACCACTGTCCGTGGACCACAGGGGTCCTGAGCAAAGGGGCAAGGCCCAGTCCCACGACACGAACTCCACGGAGAGAACACTGCAGGGGCATCAGAAAGAAAAAAGGACAGGCACCTCAGGGGGAAGGGAAGGGGGGGCACCTCAGCTACTTGAGTACACGACGCCAGATCCACGAGGGGACTCCATGACCACTGGGCCATCCTGGGGAGTGCAAAGCCACAGTCCATACAGTCCATACAGTGGGTGGCCTGCCCACTGGGCCATCCTGGGGAGAGCAAAGCCACAGTCCATACAGTGGGTGGCCTGCCCACTGGGACATCCTGGGGAGAGCAAAGCCACAGTCCATACAATCCATACAGTGGGTGGCCTGCCCACTGGGCCATCCTGGGGAGAGCAAAGCCACAGTCCATACAGTCCATACAGTGGGTGGCCTGCCGCCTGGGCCATCCTGGGGAGTGCAAAGCCACAGTCCATACAGTCCATACAGTGGGTGGCCTGCCCACTGGGCCATCCTGGGGAGTGCAAAGCCACAGTCCAAACAGTCCATAACAGACTCCACTGCCACTGGAGGAGGCATGTTGGCCAGAGGACATCCTGCAGCCCTGCCCGAGACAGATCCTGCCCTGCCACGTCTGCCAAAGGGCCAGCGGTTCTTGCCTGGAAGGGCCCAGTTCCGCGGTTCTTGCCTTGAAGGGCCCAGTTCAGCGGTTCTTGCCTTGAAGGGCCCAGTTCAGCGGTTCTTGCCTTGAAGGGCCCAGTTCAGCGGTTCTTGAGACGGCGGTCCCCAGCGGAGCGGTGCTGGAGACGGCGGGGCCCAGTTCAGCGGTTCTTGCCTGGAAGGGCCCAGTTCAGCGGTTCTTGCCTTGAAGGGCCCAGTTCAGCGGTTCTTGCCTTGAAGGGCCCAGTTCAGCGGTTCTTGCCTTGAAGGGCCCAGTTCAGCGGTTCTTGAGATGGCGGTCCCCAGCGGAGCGGTGCTGGAGACGGCGGGGCCCAGTTCAGCGGTTCTTGCCTTGAAGGGCCCAGTTCAGCGGTTCTTGCCTTGAAGGGCCCAGTTCAGCGGTTCTTGCCTTGAAGGGCCCAGTTCAGCGGTTCTTGAGACGGCGGTCCCCAGCGGAGCGGTGCTGGAGACGGCGGGGCCCAGTTCAGCGGTTCTTGCCTTGAAGGGCCCAGTTCAGCGGTTCTTGCCTTGAAGGGCCCAGTTCAGCGGTTCTTGCCTTGAAGGGCCCAGTTCAGCGGTTCTTGCCTTGAAGGGCCCAGTTCAGCGGTTCTTGAGACGGCGGTCCCCAGCGGAGCGGTGCTGGAGACGGCGGGGCCCAGTTCAGCGGTTCATGCCTTGAAGGGCCCAGTTCAGCGGTTCTTGCCTTGAAGGGCCCAGTTCAGCGGTTCTTGCCTTGAAGGGCCCAGTTCAGCGGTTCTTGCCTTGAAGGGCCCAGTTCAGCGGTTCTTGAGACGGCGGTCCCCAGCGGAGCGGTGCTGGAGACGGCGGCCATTCTATGGCCAACTGCTCATTGCCTGGTGGTGCCCTCCTGGGCAGCGGGGATGGTGCTCCTTCAATGCCCACCTGGGCTGTGGGTGGTGGGGCCCTCCTGGCCAGCTGTGCTGGGTCCTCCCTGGGCAGCGGCTATGGGGGTGGTGGGCTCTCCCTGGGCAGCTGTGACGGTTCATCCCTGGGCAGCGGCTATGGGGGTGGTGGGCTCTCCCTGGGCAGCTGTGACGGTTCCTCCCTGGGCAGCGGCTATGGGGGTTGTGGGCTCCTCCTGGGGAGCTGTGACGGGTCCTCCATGGGCAGCAGGCCTGCTGCCTGACTTCTCCGCCTTGCTGCCCTTGCCCTCCTTAGTCGGGAGTCTGTGGCCCTTTCCTCCCTTTGGAGCTGTGGCTGTTGACAGTGGCTGGCTAGTGTCCTGGGGGGATATAGAACCCGGGCTCCTGCGGCGGCCCTTCCGACTTCTGCTCCTCTTCCCAGGGGGTGGGCTGCCTGTCCCCTTGCTGCTGGGCGAAGATCCAGACATGCGGGCTGGTGGGCTCCAATACCCCTGCACCCTTGTCAAGGGGGCTGCAGGGCTGGTGGTGGCTGAGGTGCTCTTCATACCCCGACGAGAAGGAGGGGGGGGCTCAGGGTCAGGAAAGAAGTTAGCAGTAGCGAGAAAGATTTTCTTGGGACAATGGAGAGTGGTAGGTACAGTGGGAATGGGAGTGGAGGGAGAGGATGTGGTTGTAGGTGAGTCACGTTTGCTGTCTTTGGGTGCAGGTGCAGGAGGGATAGGCTGTCGTGAGGTGGATGGCTGTTGGGTGGGTGGGTGGCTGCGTTTGTGTGGTGTGGAAGAGGGGGTGACAGACACAGTGGGAGAGGACACAGGGGACGTGTAAATGGCAGTGGGGGGTGACTGCACGTGTGCGGACTGTACTGGAGGGTGTGCTGGTGATGGAAACACTGGCTGATGGTGAGGTGAATGAAGGTGTGAGTGTAGACGTCACAGGGAGGGAGGAGGGAGACGAGGAGGTGGGGGTCACAGAGGTGGTAGTGACTGTTGGCATGTCTGCATCGGAATGTTGCTTGTGTGAATGTCTGCGTGATCTGTGGTGCTTATGTTTGGATGAGCTGCTCTTGGGTGTTGAGGTGTGTGCAGGCTGGTCTGATGGTGTGGGTGGGACAGGCAGAGGAACAGGAGACTGGGAGGAGGGAGTTAGTAGAGGGAGGCAGGAGACAGGGACAATGGCTGCCGTCAGTGCTGAGGCCAGAGCCTGGAACGATCGCTGATGGGCAGCCTGACCCGAATGAATGCCCTCCAGGTACGCATTGCTGCGATGAACCTCCCTTTCCACCCCCTGGATGGCATTCAAAAGGGTAGACTGCCCAACAATGAGCGTTCGGAGGAGGTCAATGACCTCCTCACTGAGGGCAGCGGGGGTAACAGGGGCAGGGCCTGAGGTGCCTGGGGCGAAGGAGATGCCCGGCTTCCTGGCAGAGCGGGCACGGGGCGAACGCTGAGGGGCTGCTGGGAGGGCGGAGATGGTGCGCTGGGTGGCGGCTGTACCTGTAATGGCGGGGGGCACGGATGGTGCCACCCCCGCAAGGGAGCTCCCTTCCGAGGACGTGTCCGTGTCGCTGCAGGCTCCAGTCGTCCCCGTTGTGGAGCTCCCCTCGCCCTCCGTCTCACTGGTCCAGTCAGACTCTGTGGCATGGCCCTCCTGGGCCATGTGAGATGCAGCTCCCTCCTGCCCCGATGCCACTTCTCCTCTGCCTGATGATGCTGATGCACACAAGCACAGAAAGACAAACAAAAAGGGGGGGGGAGAGAGAAATAAAGAGATTTTGAGTACATGGATCACCGGTACAGTTAGCGGACATGACAGACACAGATGCCCCCTGCACTAAGTTGCGCACTTGGGGTCCGCTACGCATTCCGTGGAACATGCCCTACACGCCTAGAGTTGACAACTGCACCCATGGATGACACGGCCCAGGGATGGCTGTACTGGCACACTACTGAGGGTGGTGGCTGGGGACACAGGGGCTTACGGGGGTGCCCAGCCTACAGATATCGCCCTGGCCTAGGGGGACCCACAGCCCTCCTCCCCCACCCAGACACCTCCACTGCGCGACAACATAGTAGATTATGCTTGTACTCACCCCCTTGTGTCTGCTGTGCTGCCCTCACGCGCCCATCCAAATCAGGGTAGGCCACCGCCAGGATCCGGAACATCAGGGGGGTCAGTTGGCGGCAGGCACCCTGCCTACGTTGGGAGGCCATCCCCAGCAGAGACTCGGCGGTCTTCTTGGTCCCGCGGCGGATGTCCTCCCACCTCTTGCGGCAGTGGGTGCCCCGTCGATGGTGGACCCCCAGGGTCCGGACTTCCTTGGCGATGGCACGCCAAATCCCGATCTTCTCATGGGCGCGGACCTATGTGACACGTACAGGGAGGGAGAAATACCACGTTCAAGTTTGTCTGCATTTTCGTTGCCAGTGGCCCAACGCCCCCCATCCCCGCCAGGCCCCCCGCCAGGCCCAACATGCCCCCCATCCCCGCCAGGCCCCCCGCCATGCCCCCCGCCAGGCCCAACATGCCCCCCATCCCCGCCATGCCCCCCGCCAGGCCCAACATGCCCCCCATCCCCGCCATGCCCCCCGCCAGGCCCAACATGCCCCCCATCCCCGCCATGCCCCCCGCCAGGACCAACATGCCCCCCATCCCCGCCATGCCCCCCGCCAGGCCCCCCGCCATGCCCAACATGCCCCCCATCCCCGCCATGCCCCCCGCCAGGCCCAACATGCCCCCCATCCCCGCCATGCCCCCCGCCATGCCCCCCCGCCAGGCCCAACATGCCCCCCATCCCCGCCATGCCCCCCGCCAGGCCCAACATGCCCCCCATCCGCGCCATGCCCCCGCCAGGCCCCCCGCCAGGCCCAACATGCCCCCCATCCCCGCCAGGCCCCCCGCCAGGCACAACATGCCCCCCGCCAGGCCCCCAAGCCAGCCAGTGGCCCCAAATCCATATTGAATTAAACTCACTTGTTGGTCTGGAGGACCGTAGAGTAGCGCATACTGGGGGAGGACCCCATCCACAAGTTTCTCCAACTCTTCTCCAGTGAAGGCAGGGGCCCTTTCCCCACTCGCAGCAGCCATTGTCCCTTCCAGACCGAGGTCACAGCAACACTTGCAGTATAGGTCCTCTCCTGTGAAAGTTCAAGTCGCGAGTGAATAAGTAGATAGAAAATGGCGGTCACGCCCGCGGCGGTGCGTACCGCGGCGGGGCGTACCGCCATCGCCGGCGCACTTCGCCATTGGCTCCTGATACCCATAGGCTTCAATGTTATCCAATACGGCTTCGCGCCGCGGTCTTCGACCGCCTACCGCCACGGTGTGCCACGCCAGCGCATTGACCTCACATCCCATTGTCACACTTCACTGGTCAGGCAGCATGTGGACACATGGCTCAATTTCAACTGCGTCACACAGGCCTAGGCCTTGCATGGCCACTCATACACGCCATTCACTGCATAGAGAATCGTTTACTGTGCAAGCTGTGAGTACGTACCTGTGGGTTGCTTGACTGTGTGCTCCATGTTGTCCTTCCTAGGCACCGTCCGCTGGGTTTGGCGAGGAGAAGGAGGAATCCTCCCGTGTACAGACCGCTGGTGGACCTGTCGACAATGGAAGCACGCCACATTATCCTGACCTACCGGCTTGACCGTGCCACTATACATGAACTGTGTGCCCAGCTGGAGCCCGGCCTGATGTCCCCCATCCGCCAACCCACAGGGATTCCCCCTCTGGTGCAGGTCCTGTCAGTACTCCATTTCTTGGCAAGTGGGTCATTTCAGACAACAGTGGGAATTGCTTCTGGGATGTCTCAGCCCATGTTTTCGAAGGTGTTATCCAGAGTGTTGTCTGCCCTGATGAAATACATGAGGAGCTACATCCTTTTCCCTGAGGTGGGCGAATTGGCTACAGTGAAGGGTGATTTCTATGCCCTTGGACATATTCCCAACATCATTGGTGCCATTGATGGGACCCATGTGGCTTTGGTTCCCCCCCAAGAAAGTGAGCAGGTGTACAGGAACAGGAAAAGTTACCATTCTATGAACATCCAGGTGGTGTGTTTGGCTGACCAGTACATCTCCCATGTCAATGCCAAATTCCCTGGGTCAGTGCATGACGCCTACATCCTAAGGAATAGCAGCATCCCTTACGTGATGGAACAGCTAGAGAGACACCGTGTATGGCTATTGGGGGACTCTGGGTACCCCAACCTGTCGTGGCTACTGACCCCAGTAAGGAATCCCCGGACCAGGGCAGAGGAACGGTACAATGAGGCCCATGGGCGTACTAGGAGGGTGATCGAACGCACCTTCGGCCTCCTAAAGGCCAGGTTTCGGTGCCTGCATATGACAGGTGGATCCCTAATGTACTCACCTAAGAAGGTGTGTCACATCATCGTGGCCTGCTGCATGCTTCACAACCTGGCTTTGCGCCGCCAGGTGCCTTTCCTGCAGGAGGATGGTCGAGACGGTGGTGTTGTGGCAGCTGTGGAACCTGTGGAGAGTGACGAGGAGGAAGACGACGGGGCTGAAACAGACAACAGGGACAGAATCATTGCACAGTACTTCCAATAGGACACAGGTAACAATTCAAACATAATTTAGTAAATGTAAACTACTCTCCTGCATCTCTGCTGCCTGTCTATTTGCCCCAGTGTATGATGACTGAGTTGTGGCTTTTCCCTCCCTATTTCAGATCTGGGGTCCCCACTACGAGTCCTGTGCTTCGTTTCCCCATGGACTACAGCTTTGTGGCAGCGGTTTGTTGACTTCACTATGTACAAGGACATATTTGCACTGTCATGTCAATTACAATATTTTGAAATCACAGCCAGACTCCAGATAGTTTTGTGCAAAATAGGTGTTTATTTCAGTGCTCAAAATGGGATGGGTGGTTTCAAGTGGGTGGGGGCTATGGTGAAGGAATGTCCATGGCAGAGTCCAGAGTAACAGTCACACAGGTGCATTGTCCATAGGCCTGTGGAGAGATGGAGCATGGGCAGTTCAAGGATGGACAGGGTGACAATGTGGGACAGTGGGATGACATCAGGTGGTATCCTTTGCTGGCGGGGGTCTTGACATCCTACTCTGTCTTCTTGCGAGATCTCAGGGCCCTCTTGCGGGGTGGTTCTTCTCCTGCAGGAGGTGGGGGTCTGGTGGGCTGCTGTTGTGCGGGGGCCTCCTGTCCACTAGCGCCGGCGGAGGTAGTTGGCTGTTCTTGGTCCAGGCTAGTGGCAGGGGCCCTTTGTTGTTGTTGAGTGTCCGTCCTGGTGTTGATGAGTTCCTGCAGCAGCCCTACCATGGTAACCAGGGTGGAGGTGAGGGCTCTGATGTCCTCCCTGTACCCCCGATAGTGTTCCTCCTGCTGTACCTGGATCTCCTGGAACCTGGCCAGTACCGTCGCCATCGTCTCCTGGGAGCGGTTGTATGCTCCCATGATGGTGGTGAGGGCCTCGTGGAGAGTGGGTTCCCTGGGCCCGTCCCCCCCCTGTCGCACAGCTGCCCTCCCAGTTCCCCTGTTTCCCTGGGCCTCTGCCCCCTGGCCGGTGTGCCCACTACCACTGCCCCCAGGTCCCTGTTGTTGTTGGGGTGGTGGGTTATCCTGGGTGCCCTGTAGTGGTAGACACACCGCTGATTGACGCGCCCTGGAGACAGAGGCATGGGCCCTCTGGGTGGGAGCTGTGCTGGTGTTCCCAGAGGGGTTTGGGTCTGTAGTGGCCTGTGGCTGTCTGAGGGGAACCGACTGTCCAGAGGTCCCCGATGGTCCGGGCTGGTCATCAGTGTCCAGGTCGACAGAGCTGCTGTCATCGCTGACGGCCTCTTGGGTGGGGGGTGTGGAGAATTCTGGGCCCTCCGTGGCGTTGTGTTGGCGGTCGGGTCCTGCAGGGGTATAGAGGTATGGTTATAGTTTCAATGTGTGCCATATGGGTGTATCTGTGGGTTCCCGTGTCCCCAAGTGCTGGCATTCGTGTGTGGGGGCTTTGGTGAGGGTGGCTTGTGGGGGGGATGTGTATATGCATTGGGCATGCTTTGGTGATGGGTGTCCATGCTTAGTGGACGCATGCAGGCCTAGGTTTTGGGATGTGTGGGTTGTGATGGTGAGACATTGGCAGGGAATAGGTGTGCTGGGGGTTGGGGTGAGGATGGTGGTGGGGGTGAGGATGGTGGTGGGGGTGAGGGTGGGGGTGAGGATGGGGGTGGGGGTGAGGGTGGGGTTCGAGGATGGGGGTGAGGGGTGGGGTATGATTTGGCATGCAGGTGGGGGGGAAGCAGTATTGAAGCTTCAACTTACCAGAATCCATTCCTCCGCCGACTCCTGCGAGGCCGTCAGGATGCAGGATGTTCAAGACTTCCTCCTCCCATGTTGTAAATTGTGGGGGTTGAGGTGGGGGTCCTCCGCCAGTCTTCTGCACGGCGATGTTGTGCCTGGATACCATGGAACGCACCTTCCCCCGTAGGTCGTTCCATCGCTTCCTGATGTCTTCCCGATTCCTGGGGTGCTGTCCCACAGCGTTGACCCTGTCGACAATCCTCTGCCATAGCTCCGTCCTCCGGGCAATGCTGGTGTATTGGACCTGTGTGCCGAAGAGCTGGGGCTCTACCCGAACGATTTCCTCCACCATTACCCTGAGTTCTTCGTCTGAGAAGCGGGGGTGTCTTTGGGGTGCCATGGAGTGGTGTGTATGATGTGTGGGGTGGAGTATGTGTAGTTAAGTGTGTTGAGTGTGGTGGTGTGTGTTGTTTTGTGTGTGGATATTGTGTGGGTGATGGTGTAGTGTGCCTCTGTGTGATGGTGTTCTATGATCGCTGCTGTGTCTCTCAGTGCTTCTTTTGGGATTTTGGTCGAAGGGGTTTGTGGGTGATGTGGGTGTGTGTTTTATATTGTATTGTGTGTGTGGGAGTGGTGTGTGTATGTGTATCAGGTGTGTGGAATTCAAATCGTCCAATGTTGCTGAGTTTTGTTCGTTTGTGTGTATTCTGACCGCGGCGGTGTGTACCGCCAATGGAAAACCGCGTTTGAAAGACCGCCGCGTGGATTCGTGGGTCAGAATGGCATGGGCGTATTTCTGTTGGCGTGACGGTGGAGGTTTGGTCACCTCCACTTTTCCGCCGACCGCTGGTCTGGCGGTCTGTTGTGGCTGTCGGATTTTCGGCGGTTTGGCTGCTGCGGGTCAGAATGACCGTGGCGGATTACCGCGGCGGAATTATGGAGGATTTCTGACCGGCGGTAAGCGCCTTTTACCGCCGAGGTCAGAATGACCACCCAAATCTTTAATCGGTATAAGGTGGGTAAAGACCAAGATTAAAAAATGGGTGAAAGTCACACTAGAGTACAATGCTCAAATGACTCTCAGAAACAACAAACCTAGGGGACTATAAGTAATATAGTGCCTCTACACCAAGGTCAACATGTTTCACGTCCACTAGGTCCAGCCGGATCCATTGACGCTTCATCAGGACCAAAAATTCAAAAGATTAGATTTCTTCTCCAAAATACAACAAAAGTTTAGATATGTCCTTACTTTAGGATTGAAAAACAGTCACTTACATTGAAGTCAAACTGGTAAAGTCAGGTCGCCCTAGAAAACAAAAATATATATACATAGGCCAGAGAAACCAACAATATAGTGGAAAGTAAACATAATAGTAAAATGCATATGTTATGGGTCAAACTCCAAGTATAAAATATAAAACACACATGGGTGTTACGACTTACAATCCCCAAAATGAGATCAGGCTCCATGGGACGCACGTTTAACAGGACTCACATAAACACTGTCCATAATAATAAACATAGTCATTAACACAGGTAGTACTCCAAAAATAATAATGTATGTATCAAGACCATTGTCATGTATAAACAGGATAGCTGTAGCGTAAGGTGCTAGCACAAGCATAAAGGTATATCTAATGACATAGTCACTAAAATATATAGAACAGTTCAAGAATCCCTCACGCAAGACAAATGGGGAGTCTGTGTGGTAAAAGTGATTCGTGCCGAGTCAGAATGGTAGCGTCCCCAAAGAAAAAACGATAACGTGAATTCACCTAAATGAGGTCTAAAGTATTAAAGTGGCGGCGTACTTACAATTTTGTCGGAGATCCTGGATTATGGACCTACCCTCTAAACAGCGCCCCGAATCAGTATTCTGTGGGCGCTGTCAGAGTTTTTAAAAAAAGAGAGAGAGACGCCGCGGGAGACCGGGAGTGGTTCCTCCTTCCGGCTCGCGCGCGTCTGGGAAAATTGAAATAAACAAAGGACTTGCGTCTGGAGACGGTCATAAAAATAGAAGAGGGACTCGAAACCCGGAATATACCGGCTGCCGATCCGAGATATTTCCCAGGAGTGATCATGATCGGCACTGTGTTGAATACCGAAAGCAAGAGAGTATTGTCTGGAGCAACCCAACATTTACTGTCATAAATTAGTTATGCATCATGCATTGTGTGATATGAGGCATGTAGAAAAATTAAGCAATTAGTTGTTTAGCCAGACATGAATATACAGTTAGTAGGTAACCAGTAAGGATAGTCAGTCTATAAAAGTCCACATCCTATCCCTTTACTATCAAAAATCATATAGTACATCATGATCTCAGGGATCAAAGAAAGGGGACATGATTCTGGTTTATTAGGTATAGAACATCAACACATAAGAAGGTATATGTTTTAATGTTTTAGAAGTAAAGTTGATGGTCAATTTCAGGATAGAGAGGTCCACGAATGTCATCGTTTAATCCATGGATATTAGTCCATAGTCTGAATACCCATCTCTGTTCAGTCTTGAAAAGGTGTCCTGGGTCATTTGGGCGTACTTTAGGAACATCCAGAACTACACACCAAAGATCGTCAGGCATGTGAGGTGCTTCAAGAAAATGAGCACAAAGTTTAGTGGTAATTCTATGGCACCTAATAATGCTTCTATGTTTATTAATACGTAGTTTAACTGGCCTAGTGGTCATGCCAATATAACGTAATTCACAAGGACATGAGATCATGTAAATGCAGTTTTTAGTGTTGCAATTAGTATGTTTTTTAAGGCGCCAGATGCCTATGGGGTTCAGCTGCAATGTTTTCAAATGTCTAGTGAGAGAACATACATTGCAAGTCCCACAGGGGTGATGACCCTCCACTGGGGGAAGATCCCAGAGCGTCCTTTGGCTAGAAACTTCACGTAATGGTCGTGGTCGAGTGTGCACAACAATATCCTTAATATTAGCTGTACGTTTGAAGGCAAAAAGGGGTCTAGGTAATTCACTGCCCCCACTTGTAAGTATTGGCCATCGTTTACTGATCAATTTCTTGATTTGATTAGACAGAGGTGTATAAGTGGATACACATGTTAATCTAATCTGAGGTGCCTTCTCGATGGTAGTGAGTAAGGCTTCCCTGTTGTTGTTCCTAGCTCTTTTGGGTGCCTGGTTCACAATTTTAGAGGGGTAGTGGCATTTGTAAAGTTTCTCTTGGAGTACATCCACCTGGTGATCAAATTCATGAGGTGAGCTACAATTTCGTCTTAGCTGTAGAAACTGGCCTACCGGGAGATTTTCCCGTAGAGATTTAGGATGGTAGCTCTCATATAATAAAAGTGAGTTCCGGTCTGTAGGTTTATGGTAAATACTGGTGGACAATTTACCATTGGTAATAGTGATCATCAAATCTAAAAAAGGTAAATGAGTAGCAGATACTGTAGCAGTGAACTTCAAAAAAGGGTCAAGGGTATTGATCCAAGTTGTAAAGTGATCTGCATTTCTTAATGGACCCTGCCATATGATTAAGATGTCGTCAATGTAGCGTCGCCACAACCTGATGGAATTTTTAAATGGATTTTTGGACGGTAGTATGTACTTTTTTTCAAAGTCATACATGTATAGGCATGCTAGACTCGGTGCGAAAGTGCTCCCCATCGAAGTTCCTCGAATCTGATGGTAGAATTGGTCCTCAAAGAGGAAGAAATTTTCTGTCAGTGCGATTTTCGCACATTGTATGATAAAGGGAACAGGAGTGGATAATCCTGATGATGCTTCCTGTAAAGCTGACTCAACAACCTGTAGAGTTGCTGTCTGTGGAATGTTAGTGTACAAAGCTTCAACATCCAAGGTGATGATACCTTGTACACATCGTGACTGATTGATAGCTTCTATTAGGTTCAGGACATCTTTGGGGTCTTTCAAGTAGGTGGACGAACTATGGCACCAGGGGTTGTAGAAAATGATCACAGAACATTGACAGGGGTTCCAGAATAGAACCCAACCCGGATACTATAGGGCGTCCTGGGGGGGGAATAATACCCTTGTGGATCTTGGGTAAACAGTAGAAGTATGGAGTGCGGGGATGTGGTGTATCGAAGAATTCAGCCTCTTTGGGTGAGATCCACCGGTTGTTACTGGCTTCTTCAATGAGGCTTCTGATCTGAATCTGTAGTTTTCCAGTGGGGTCACTCGATATTTTTGCATAGTAAGTGGTATCGCTTAGAAGACGTAGACATTCATGTCTATTACTCGTGGAGTCCATGATCACAATGGCCCCTCCTTTATCAGCCTGTTTAATAGTAATGTTAGGATCTGATGCTAAGGATAGGAAAGCCCGCTTCTCTTTAGAGGGTAAGTTGATGTAAGAGTGTTTCGTACTCAGTTTGTTTATATCCGCTAGAACTGCTTTTTCAAAAGTTTGGACTTCGCTGGGCATAGTTGAAGATGGAGGAACAAAACTAGAAGTTTTTTTTAACCCTGAATCAGTCGTTTGTGGTGACTCAGCTTTGTCCTTAAAGAAAAAGTGTAAGCAAACTTTGCGGAAAAATTGGGCAAGTTCAATGTGGAGGCGGAAAAAGTCATCCTCGGGGTGGGAACAAAACCAAGACCCCTGTTCAACACACTGGTTTCTTCTTCTGTGAGGTGACGGTTAGACAAATTAACAACTAAGTTCTCGCAGGCAGATTTCTCACTTGGCTCCTGGTCACCATCTGAGGTTGTTCTCCGGACCATTGAATGTGTCTGCCTCTTCCTCTACTTCTGCCTCTGCCTCTGCCCCGGCCGCGGCCTAAAAAAGGCATGAAGGGAATCAGGGGGCGTGGTTGAAAGTAAGGATAAGGAGGATGCCAAGGCATTGGTTGTTGTACAGGGTATGGAGGGTAATTATAAAAAGTTTGAGGTTGATTCTCATCTGAGCTCCACCCATCAGATGAAGATCCACTATCATGGTTACGTGGTTTCTTATAGGATGAAGTGGATTCGTCTGATGACCGAGACTGATTATCCACATCGTAATCATCCTTTATGTAAGGATATACCTTCTCTCTGCTAAATTTTACAATGTCTTTCTGAAGTTTTGTGATCTTTTGTTGAGTCAGAAACTGTCTCGTTTCATTCAGCTCAGCAGTGATTTCAGAAAGACGGCTTTTGAAGGCTGTCAAAGTGACAGTAGTTTTTAAGGTGTTCTCTATGGCACTGATTTGAATGGTAATCGTGTCAGCTAAACGTTTGGAAGTATTGATGATTAAGACCAGCCAATCTCTGGTACACTTCCAAGCTATCTGTGCCCAATCTTTTCTAAAGGCCAAATCCTGTAAGAATATCCGGGGTATATTAGAAACAAGAAGGCCATTGGGTGCTATATTAGCATGCAGATATTCGGTCATGATCGTCCCGTGCATGACAGTTTTTATCAATTCCCTTTTCAGGGTTGATAATTTCTCCCAATCAGCCGTGAGGCTGCCCGTGGGGGCTGACCCATCACTACTAAGAATAGATGGTGTCTGCAGAATTGCTGACACCATCTCGTCGTCGTAACTGAGACCTTGGAAATCATCCATATTAGAGGTCTCAAAGAAGGAAAAACGTCTACTAACAGGAAAATATAAGTGGAAGGTACCACAGCTAGCTGCTGTACATCAATCTAAATCAAACCAGGGGGGTTGGAGGGACTGGGAGGTTATATGGTCCAGTGTACAGTCTCCTAAATGTAATCCTATAAACTAGAGTACACTGTTCCAAACTACTCTGGCGTCCTACGGGAACCAGGGGCCTCAGGAGCAAGGGCCCTCAAGCATCACAATGGATGACTAGCATTATCATCGGGAAATGCTACTCGCCAGGCCGGCACTGCAACGCCTGACGGGCTCCCCGAAGGAGGCTCTTACGCCATACTGTTCTAGTAGTAAAACTAAAAAGTAATACTAACAAGTATGAGAGCCTGCAGCAAAAGTATGCTAGGGTTGGAGAGAACAGAAAAAAGATGTTTAAAATTGGTTATTCATCACGCCAAAACATCAAATCTTTAATCAGTATAAGGTGGGTAAAGACCAAGATTAAAAAATGGGTGAAAGTCACACTAGAGTACAATGCTCAAATGACTCTCAGAAACAACAAACCTAGGGGACTATAAGTAATATGGTACCTCTACACCAAGGTCAACATGTTTCGCGTCCATACGGTCCAGCCGGATCCATTGACGCTTCATCAGGACCAAAAATTCTAAAGATTAGATTTCTTCTCCAAAATACAACAAAAGTTTAGATATGTCCTTACTTTAGGATTGAAAAACAGTCACTTACATTGAAGTCAAACTGGTAAAGTCAGGTCGCCCTAAAAAACAAAAATATATATACGTAGGCCAGAGAAACCAAAAATATAGTGGAAAGTAAAAATAATAGTAAAATGCATATGTAATGGGTCAAACTCCAAGTGTAAAATATAAAACACACATGGGTGTTACGGCTTACCATTCCCAAAATGAGATCAGGCTCCATGGGACGCACGTTTAACAGGACTCACATAAACACTGTGCATAATAATAAACATAGTCATTAACACAGGTAGTACTCCAAAAATAATAATGTATGTATCAAGACCATTGTCATGTATAAACAGGATAGCTGTAGCGTAAGGTGCTAGCACAAGCATAAAGGTATATCTAATGACGTAGTCACTAAAATATATAGAACAATTCAAGAATCCCTCACTCAAGACAAATGGGGAGTCTGTGTGGTAAAAGTTTCTAGCCAAAGGACGCTCTGGGATCTTCCCCCAGTGGAGGGTCATCACCCCTGTGGGACTTGCAATGTATGTTCCCTCACTAGACATTTGAAAACATTGCAGCTGAACCCCATAGGCATCTGGCGCCTTAAAAAACATACTAATTGCAACACTAAAAACTGCATTTACATGATCTCATGTCTTTGTGAATTACGTTAGATTGGCATGACCACTAGGCCAGTTAAACTACGTATTAATGAACATAGAAGCAATATTAGGTGCCATAGAATTACCACTAAACTTTGTGTTCATTTTCTTGAAGCACCTCACACGCCTGACGATCTTTGGTGGGTAGTTCTGGATGTTCCTAAAGTCCACCCAAATGACCCAGGACACCTTTTCAAGACTGAACAGAGATGGGTATTCAGACTAGGGACTAATATCCATGGATTGAACGACGACATTCCGTGGACCTCTCTATCCTGAAATTGACCATCAATTTTACTTCTAAAACATTAAAACATATACCTTCTGATGTGTTGATGGTATATACCTAATAAACCAGAATCATGTCCTCTTTCTTTGATCCTTGAGATCATGATGTACTATATGATTTTTGATAGTAAAGGGAGAGGATGTGGACTTTTATAGACTGACTTCCCTTACTGGTTACCTACTAACTGAATATTCATGTCTGGCTAAATAACTAATTGCTTCATTTTTCTACATGCCTCATATCACACAATACATGATGCATAACTAATTTATGACAGTAAATGTTGGGTTGCTCCAGACGATACTCTCTTGCCTTCGGTATTCAACACAATGCCGATCATGATCACTCCTGGGAAATATCTTGGATCGGCAGCCGGTATATTCCGGGTTTCGAGTCCCTCTTCTATTTTTATGACCGGCTCCAGACGCGAGACCTTTGTTTATTTCAATCTTCCCAGACGCGCGCGAGCCGGAAGGAGGAACCACTCCCGGTCTCCCGCGGCGTCTCTCTCTCTTTTTTTAAATACTCTGACAGCGCCCACAGAATACTTATGCGGGGCGCTGTTTAGAGGGTAGGTTCATAATCCAGGACCTCCGACAAAATTGCAAGTACGCTGCCACTTTAATACTTTAGACCTCATTTAGGTGAATTCACGTTATCGTTTTTTCTTTGGGGACGCTACCATTCTGACTCGGCACGAATCACTTTTACCACACAGACTCCCCATTTGTCTTGCGTGAGGGATTCTTGAATTGTTCTATATATTTTAGTGACTACGTCATTAGATATACCTTTATGCTTGTGCTAGCACCTTACGCTAATGCTATCCTGTTTATACATGACAATGGTCTTGATACATACATTATTATTTTTGGAGTACTACCTGTGTTAATGACTATGTTTATTATTATGCTCAGTGTTTATGTGAGTCCTGTTAAACGTGCGTCCCATGGAGCCTGATCTCATTTTGGGGATGGTAAGCCGTAACACCCATGTGTGTTTTACATCTTACACTTGGAGTTTGACCCATTACATATGCATTTTACTATTATTTTTACTTTCCACTATATTTTTGGTTTCTCTGGCCTACGTATATATATTTTTGTTTTTTAGGGCGACCTGACTTTACCAGTTTGACTTCAATGTAAGTGACTGTTTTTCAATCCTAAAGTAAGGACATATCTAAACTTTTGTTGTATTTTGGAGAAGAAATCTAGGGGGTCATTCTGACCTCGGCGGTAAAAGGCCTATACCGCCGGTCAGAACTCCGCCATACTACCGCCGCAGCCGCGGTAAACCGCCACGGTCATTCTGACCACCAACTGTGAAACCGCCAAAAACCCGACATCCAAGGAAGGCCGCCTCATCAGCGGGCCGCGGAAAACTGGAGATGACCAAACCTCCACCGCCACGCCAACACAAACACGCCCATGCCATTCTGACCCACGAATCCACGCGGCGGTCTTTCAACCGCGGTATTCCATTGGCGGTACACACCGCCGCACTCAAAATACACACACAGCTCCAAAACACAGCCACATTGGACAATTTGAAATACACACACCTGACACACATACAAACAACACTCCCACACATCCAATCAACTATAAAACACATACCCACATCACCCACAAACCCCTACGACCGAAGATCAGAGACGAAGGAGAGAGAGACACATCACAGAATAGAGAGCTACATCACACAGAGGCACACTACACCATCACACACACCACATAGAAGCACAAAGCACCACACACCAACACACTCATCACCATATACACCACCCCACACCTCATCCACACCACCCCATGGCACCCCAAAGGCACCCACGCTTTTCGGACCAAGAACTCCGGGTCATGGTGGAGGAAATTATAAGAGTTGAACCCCAGCTCTTCGGCTCACAGGTGCAGCACACCACTATAGCCAGGAAGGCGGAGCTATGGCAGCGGATCGTGGACAGGGTCAACGCGGTGGGACAGCATCCCAGAAATCGAGACGACATCCGCAAACGCTGGAACGACTTACGGGGAAAGGTGCGCTCGATGGTCTCGCGACACAACATCGCAGTGCAGAAGACTGGCGGGGGACCCCCACCCACTCCACCCGAATTCACAGCATGGGAGCAAGAGGTACTAAACATCCTGCATCCTGATGGCCTCGCTGGAGTACACGGAGGAATGGACTCTGGTAAGTACAATCTCAACTACTTCACCCCCCCCCAGCATGCTGACCCCCACCCTCACCCCCAACCCCCCATCACACATCCTCCCTGAGAATGTCTCTCCAGCACAACCCACCCAACACAACCCCTGCATGCCACCACAAACTATGGACACCCATCAACTAAGCATGACCACTGCACATACCCCCCCCCAAACACCCCCACAACACCTCCCCCAAGGGAATGACAGCACTGGGGGACAAGGGCACCCATAAATCGCACGCAATAGCACACACAGAAACAATAACCATACTCTCTTACCCCATGCAGGACCCGAACGCCAACACACCGGCCAGGAGGGTCCAGAAATGTCCATCCCCCCCCCCGGAAGAGGCCCCCAGTGATGACAGCAGCTCTGTCGACCTGGAACCTGATGACCAGCCCGGACCATCGGGGACCTCTGGACAGTCGGTTCCCCACACACAGGCCACAGCAGACCCAACCCCCTCTGGGAACAACAGCACAGCTCCCACCCAGCGGGCCCATGCCTCTGTCTCTAGGACAGGTCAATCAGCGGTGTGTCTGCCACTACAGGGCACCCAGGCTAACCCCAACAACAACAGGGACCTGGGGGCAGTGGTAGTGGGCACACCGTCCAGGGGACAGAGGCCGGGGGAAACCGGGCAACTCGGAGGGCTGCTGTGCGACAGGGGGGGGAGGAGAGGCCCAGGGAACCCACTCTCCAAGAGGCCCTCACCACCATCATGGCAGCCTACCACCACTCCCAAGAGACGATGGCGACGGTACTGGCCAGGTTCCAGGAGATCCAGGCACAGCAGGAGGAACGCTACATGGGGTTAACCAATCAACTCACCAACATCTCTACCGCTATGGGGAGCATAGTCCAGGCCCTCAACCGGATAGAAGACACGTTGCGGGACCATGTGGCACCACACAGGGCCCCTGTCACTAGCCCGGACCAGGAACAGCCTACCACCTCCGCCGGCGCTAGTGGACAGGAGGCCCCACCACAACGACAGGCCACCAAAACCCCACCTCCTGCTGAAGAACAACCACCCCGCAAGAGGAGCCTGAGATCAAAAAAATAGACAGAGTAGGATGTCAAGACCCCCGCCAGCATGAGATACCCCCTGAAGTCATCCCACTGTCCCACATTGCCACCCTGTCCAACCTTGAACTGCCCCTGCTCCATCCTTCCACAGGCATATGGACAATGCACCTGTGAGACTGAGAACTGGACTCTGCCATGGACATTACTCCACCCCCACCCATCACCGTGTTAATATCATGTACCATTATCTAGCACAAAAAATAAATCACTCAATGCACTGAAATCAATCAGGAGTCAGGCTGTATTATTTACAAATGTATAACACATTACCGATCAATTATGTTCTGTTAACTTTGTGCTGAACACATACCGAGATCAATAAGCATTAGTCCATGGGCTAACCAAGCAGAAGTCATGCAGTGGGTCATACAGCACTGAAAAGGGAAGGGAAAATCAAACATCAGTTTAAAAGAACTGGGGGGTCATAGACAAAGTTGAGAAGCAGGAGGCTTTCAGGAAAAGTAAAATGGCGTGGGTGATTCTTACCTGTGTGCTACTGAAAATACTGTTGGATAACTCTGTCCCTGTTGTCTGTGTCGTCCTCTGAGTCTTCCTCCTCTTCACTCTCCGCAGGCTCCACAGCTGCTTCAACACCACCATCTGGACCATCCTCCTGCAGGAAAGGCACCTGACGTCGCAATACCAGATTGTGAAGCATACAGCAGGCCACGATGATCTGGCACACCTTCTTTGGTGAGTACATCAGGGATCCCCCTGTCATATGCAGGCACCTAAACCTGGCCTTCAGGAGGCCAAAGGTCCTTTCTATGATCCTCCTAGTTCGCCCATGGGCCTCATTGTACTGTTCCTCTGCCCTGGTCCGGGGATTCCTCACTGGGGTCAATAGCCAAGGCTGGTTGGGGTAACCAGAGTCACCTATTAGCCAGACATGTTGTCTCTGTAGCTGTTCCATCACATAAGGGATGCTGCTATTACGCATCACATACGCGTCATGCACTGAACCAGGGAACATGGCATTCACATGGGAGATGTACTGGTCAGCCAAACAGACCACCTGGACGTTCATAGAATGGTAACTTTTCCTGTTTCTGTACACCTGCTCATCGTCTTTTGGGGGGACTAAGGCTACATGGGTCCCATCAATGGCACCAATTATGTTGGGAATATGTCCAAGGGCATAAAAATCACCCTTCACAGTGGCCAAATCAACCTCCTCAGGGAATATAATGTAACTCCGCATGTGTTTCGTCAGGGCAGACAACACTCTAGACAAAACTTTTGAAAACATGGGCTGAGACATTCCAGATGACATGGCCACTGTTGTCTGGAATGAGCCACTTGCAAGAAAATGGAGGACTGACAGCACCTGCACCAGAGGGGGAATTCCTGTGGGTTGGCGGATGGGGGACATCAGGGCTGGCTCCAGCTGGGCACACAGTTCATGGATAGTGGCACGGTCAAGTCGGTATCGTAGTATGATGTGGCGTTCTTCCATTGTCGACAGGTCCACCAGCGGTCGGTACACACGAGGATTCATCCTTCTCCTCGCAAGTCCCAGCGGATGGTGCCTAGGAATGACAACATGGAGCACAGAGTCAAGCTAATCACTGGTACGTTCACCACAGCTTGCATAGCACACGGTTATCTATGTATTGAAAGGCGTGTATGTGTGGCAATGCAAGGCCTAGGCCTGTGTGTCGCAGTAGAAATTATGCCATGTGGGCCCTTGAAATGGCGGCTGCCTGACCTGTGAAGTGGGACAATGGGATGTGAGGTCAATGCGCTGGCGGAGCACACCGTGGCGGTAGGCGGTCGAAGACCGCTATACGAAGCCGCATTGGTTAACATTGAAGCCTATGGGTTTCAGGAGCCAATGACGATGTGCGCCGGCGGTAGCGGTACGCACCGCCGCGGGCGTGACCGCCATTTTCTATCTGCTTAATCACTCGAGACCTGATCATCCACAGGAGAGGACCTATACTGCAAGTGCTGCTGTGACTCGGTCTGGAAGTGACAATGGCTGCTGCGACTGGGGAAAGGGCCCCTGCCTTCACGTCTGAAGAGTTGGAGAAGCTCGTGGATGGGGTCCTCCCCCAGTATGCGTTACTCTACGGTCCTCCAGACCAACAGGTAAGTACACCGGGTGCACATGGAATGGGCGATGCCTGTGTGGAGTGGGGTGGATGTAAGTTGGTGGGGTGGGGGGCGAATGAGGAGTGCAACGCACGACAGATGAGAGCATGTGCCATATGGCAAGGTTGGTGAGGGGGTGCCAATCACATCTAACATGCAGTAAGTTGATGAATGTTTCCTTCCCACCCTGTACATGTCACATAGGTCAGCGCCCATCAGAAGGTCGAGATTTGGCGTGCCATCGCCAAGGAAGTCCGGGCCCTGAGGGTCCACGTCAGACGGGGCACCCACTGCCGCAAGAGGTGGGAGGACATCCGCCGCGGGACCAGGAAGACCGCCGAGTCACTGCTGGGGATGGCCTCCCAACCTAGGAGGGGTGCCAGTCGTACCCTGACCCCCCTGATGTCCCGGATCCTGGCGGTGGCCTACCCTGATTTGGATGGGCGCTTGAGAGCATCACAGCAGACACAAGGGGGTGAGTATCAGCACATTCTGCTATCTTTCTGCGCAGTGGAGGCGTCTGGGTGGGGGAGGAGGGTTGTGGGTGACATTAGGCCAGGGCGCTTTCTGTAGTGTAGTCCTCTCCCTTAGGCATGGCCCTGTACTCCCGGCCCCCACCTCTGTAGGGTGACAAGTACAGTTATTGATGGTCCAGCCTCACACATGTGCGCGTTTGTCGTCTCTTGACCTGTTGTCCTAGTCAGAAGTACTGAGTAGTGTACCCCGAATGCACGGCTTAGTGCATGAGGCTCCTGTGTCTGTCCTCTCCGCCAACGGTGTTGACATTGCATGCACTCAACCTGGTCTTCTTTTTTCTCCCCCCACCCTTCTTCCTCATCTTCTTGTGCATGTGTGCATTAGCATCATCAGGCGGAGGAGATTTGGCATCGGAGCACGAGGGAGCTGCAAGTCACAAGGCCCCGGTGGGCCCTGGAACAGACACCGAGGGCACCAGTGATCCGGAGGGCGAGGGGAGCACCACAACGGGGACCGGTGGTGAGACCAGCGACACAGACACGTCCTCGGATGGGTGCTCCCTAGCGGTGGCGGCAACATCCGTGCCCCCCGCCTCTACAGGTACAGCCGCCACCCAGCGCACCAGCCCCGCCCTCCCTGCAGCCCCTCAGCCTACGGTCCGTGCCCGCTCGCCCAGGAAGGCGGGCGTCTCCTTCGCCCCAGGCACCTCAGCCCCTGCCCCTGTCACCCCTGCTGCCCTCAGTGCGGAGCTCATTGACCTTGTGAGGACGCTCATTGTTGGGCAGACTACCCTTTTGAATGCCATCCAGGGGGTAGAAAGGGAGGTGCATCGGAGCAATGCCTATCTGGAGGGTATTCATTCGGGTCAGGCTGCCCATCAACGATCGTTCACTGCTCTGGCCTCAGCACTGACGGCAGCCATTGTCCCTGTTTCCAGCCTCCCTCTTCTGACTGCCTCCACCCTGTCTCTGTCTCCTGTTCCTCAGCCTATCCCATCCACACCATCTGACCAGCCTGCACACACCTCAACACCCAAGGGCAGCTCATCCAGACACAAGCACCACAGATCCCACAAACACTCACCCAAGCAACACCCAGATGCAGACATTCCAACAGTCACTACCACCCCTGTGTCCCCCTCCTCCTCGTCTCCCTCCTCCCTCCCTGTGATGTCTACACTCACACCTGCATGCACACCAACATCAGCCAGTGCTTCCATCACCACCACATCCTCCTGTACAGTCCGCACGCATGCAGTCACCACCCCCACTGCCATTTACACGTCCCCTGTGTCCTCTCCCACTGTGTCTGTCACCCCCTCTTCCAAGACACACAAACGCAGGCAGCCACCCACCCAACAGACATCCACCTCACGACAGCCTACAGCACCAGCACACCTGACTCTCCTACAACCACATCCTCTTCCTCCACTCCCATCACCACTTCTCCTACCCTTTACCTTGGCCCTAAAAAACTTTTCCTGGCTAATCTTAACCTCTTTCCCTCCGATGACCTACCCCCTCCATCTGCAAAGAGTCCCAAGAGCACCACAGCCACCACCAGACCAGCTTCGAGTGTCACTGTTGTGCATGGGTTCTGGAGTCCACCCTTTGCCAGCAGTGACACCTCAATCAGCAGCAAGGACACATCCAGCCCCCCCCCCCCGGCAAGAGGACCAGGAAACAAAAGGGCCGCCGTGCGAGGACTGACACGGCTGCCCCCAAGGAGCAAAGTTCGCCCACTTCACCAGCCACAACATCTAGGGGAGGCAAGGGCCCGAGAGCCCCATCTAAGGAGCAAAAGGGCAGCAGGGCGGAGAAGTCAGCCAGCAGGAGCGCGGAGCAGGTGGGCCCCACATGCCACATCCCAGCTGTAAAGGAGGACACCAAAGGGCCCAGGACTCCGTCACCGAAGGGTCCAGAAACATCACAGTCGGAGGGCGACTGAGCAGGGAGTCCAGCCCAGGTTTGGCTCCCTTGACCTACTGGATGTGCACCGCTGAAGAGGGCCCACCGTGCAGAAGAGCACCGCTGAACAGGGCCCCGCCGTGAAGATAGGCACCGCTGAACAGGGCCCGCCGTGCAGAAGAGCACCGCTGAACAGGGCCCCGCCGTGCAGAAGAGCACCGCTGAACAGGGCCCCGCCGTGAAGATAGGCACCGCTGAAGAGGGCCCGCCGTGCAGAAGAGCACCGCTGAACAGGGCCCCGCCGTGCAGAAGAGCACCGCTGAACAGGGCCCCGCCATGAAGATAGGCACCGCTGAAGAGGGCCCGCCGTGCAGAAGAGCACCGCTGAACAGGGCCCCGCCGTGCAGAAGAGCACCGCTGAACAGGGCCCCGCCGTGAAGATAGGCACCGCTGAAGAGGGCCCCGCCGTGAAGATAGGCACCGCTGAAGAGGGCCCGCCGTGCAGAATAGCACCGCTGAACAGGGCCCCGCCGTGAAGATAGGCACCGCTGAAGAGGGCCCCGCCGTGAAGATAGGCACCGCTGAAGAGGGCCCGCCGTGCAGAAGAGCACCGCTGAAGAGGGCCCCGCCGTGCAGAAGAGCACCGCTGAACAGGGCCCCGCCATGCAGAAGAGCACCGCTGAACAGGGCCCCGCCGTGAAGATAGGCACCGCTGAAGAGGGCCCGCCGTGCAGAAGAGCACCGCTGAACAGGGCCCCGCCGTGCAGAAGAGCACCGCTGAACAGGGCCCCGCCATGAAGATAGGCACCGCTGAAGAGGGCCCGCCGTGCAGAAGAGCACCGCTGAAGAGGGCCTGCCGTGCAGAAGAGCACCGCTGAACAGGGCCCCGCCGTGCAGAAGAGCACCGCTGAACAGGGCCCCGCCGTGAAGATAGGCACCGCTGAACAGGGCCCGCCGTGCAGAAGAGCACCGCTGAACAGGGCCCCGCCGTCTCAACCACCGCTCCGCTGGGCCCTTCCTGTCAAGCACCGCTCCGCTGGGCACCGCCGTCTCAAGCACCGCTCCGCTGGGCCCTTCCTGTCAAGCACCGCTCCGCTGGGCACCGCCGTCTCAAGCACCGCTCCGCTGGGCCCTTCCTGCCAAGCACCTCTCCGCTGGGCCCCGCCGTCTCAAGCACCGCTCCGCTGGGCCCTTCCTGTCAAGCACCGCTCCGCTGGGCCCCGCCGTCTCAAGCACCACTCCGCTGGGCCCTTCCTGTCAAGCACCGCTCCGCTGGGCACCGCCGTCTCAAGCACCGCTCCGCTGGGCACCGCTCCGCTGGGCCCCGCCGTCTCAAGCACCGCTCCGCTGGGCCCTTCCTGTCAAGCACCGCTCCGCTGGGCCCTTCCTGTCAAGCACCGCTCCGCTGGGCCCCGCCGTCTCAAGCACCGCTCCGCTGGGCCCTTCCTGTCAAGCACCGCTCCGCTGGGCACCGCCGTCTCAAGCACCGCTCTGCTGGGCCCCGCCGTCTCAAGTACCGCTCCGCTGGGCACCGCCATCTCAAGCACCGCTCCGCTGGGCCCTTCCTGTCAAGCACCGCTCCGCTGGGCACCGCCGTCTCAAGCACCGCTCCACTGGGCCCCGCCGTCTCAAGCACCGCTCCGCTGGGCCCTTCCTGTCAAGCACCGCTCCGCTGGGCCCCGCCGTCTCAAGCACCGCTCCGCTGGGCCCTTCCTGTCAAGCACCGCTCCGCTGGGCACCGCAGTCTCAAGCACAGCTCCGCTGGGCACCGCCGTCTCAAGCACCGCTCCGCTGGGCCCTTCCTGTCAAGCACCGCTCCGCTGGGCACCGCCGTCTCAAGCACCGCTAAGCTTGGCCCTTCCTGTCAAGCACTGCTCCGCTGGGCACCGCCGTCTCAAGCACCGCTCCGCTGGGCCCTTCCTGTCAAGCACTGTTTATGGTTCACTGTGCCCACCATGCCTCCTCCTTGACCAGTGGAGACTGTCATCCACCTGATGGACTGTGGCTTTGCACTCCCCAGGATGGCACAGTGGGCAGCCCACCCACTGTAGAGACTTGAGAGACTGTGGCTTTGCACTCCCCAGGATGGCACAGTGGGCAGCCCACCCACTGTAGAGACTTGAGAGACTGTGGCTTTGCACTCCCCAGGATGGCACTGTGGGCAACCCACCCACTGTAGAGACTTGAGAGACTGTGGCTTTGCACTCCCCAGAATGGCACAGTGGGCAACCCACCCACTGTAGAGACTTGAGAGACTGTGGCTTTGCACTCCCCAGGATACATCAATGGGCATGGTGGCCCCTTCGTGGATCTGGCGTCGTGGACTCATGTGGCTGTGGTGCCCCCCCCTTCCCTTCTCCCTGAGGTGCCTGCAGTTTTTTCATCAGATGCCCCTGCAGTGTTCTCTCCAAAGGACTCAGGTCTCCTGTGTGGGCTTTGCCCTTGTGTCGCTACACTGTGGCCCACGGACTGTTCTATTTAATATTGATGTAGAGGGCTAATTGCCTCGGTTCTCCATGGCAGTGTATATAGTATTATTTTGGTATGGATATTTTGCATTGTTGGCCTATATTTATCAGAGTCTATTTTTTATATAAATTTTTCTTCACAATTTAATTATGTCTTTGCATTATTCAGGGGGGTTTGGGTGGTGTCACTGTGCATTGTTGCTCTGCATTGGTGTGTACATTGTTTGGGGGGGGTGGGGGTCGCATATGTGTGTGCCGTAAGCTTCCCTCCTCCCCCCTCCCGTGTGTCGTAGGTGCAGTACTCACCGTTGTCGTCTGCGCCGGCGTTCGTACTCGTGGTAGATGAGCAGGTAGACGAGAGCAGGTAGGATGTTTAATTCGGGTTCCATGCTGTCCTCCGTACTCGTGGAGTGTGTTTTGGTGAGCGTTTTCCCATTCGCAGTCTGTTTCCGCCGTGTTTTTATCGGCGGGGCTCCCGCCCCGGAAAAGGTGGCGGATTGGTGAGTTATGATAGTGTGGGCGGTACATTGTCTGCCGCCTGCCTGTTGGCGGTGACCGCCGCGCTGTTTGTCTGTACCGCCGTGGCGGTCGGAGTGTTAATGTGGCGGGCTGTGTTGGCGGTTGCCGCCAGGGTCAGTATTCAATTTTTTCGACCGCCGGCCTGTTGGCGTTTGGCCGCCGCTTTATCACCGACCGCCAGGGTTAGAATCACCCCCCTAATCTTTTGAATTTTTGGTCCTGATGAAGCGTCAATGGATCCGGCTGGACCGTATGGACGCGAAACATGTTGACCTTGGTGTAGAGGTACTATATTACTTATAGTCCCCTAGGTTTGTTGTTTCTGAGAGTCATTTGAACATTGTACTCTAGTGTGACTTTCACCCATTTTTTAATCTTGGTCTTCACCCACCTTATACTGATTAAAGATTTGATGTTTTGGCGTGATGAATAACCAATTTTAAACATCTTTTTTCTGTTCTCTCCAACCCTAGCATACTTTTGCTGAAGGCTCTCATAATTGTTAGTATTACTTTTTAGTTTTACTACTAGAACAGTACGGCGTAAGAGCCCCCTTCGGGGAGCCCGTCAGGCGTTGCAGTGCCGGCCTGGCGAGGAGCATTTCCCGATGATGATGCTAGTCATCCATTGTGATGCTTGAGGGCCCTTGCTCCTGAGGCCCCTGGTTCCCGTAGGACGCCATAGTACTTTGGAACAGTGTACTCTAATTTATAATATTTCCAGGTGCACCATTAATTCCCGTTCTTTCATTTTGATTATCCCATCACTTCACATTACAGTCTCTAATAAAATGCCCAAACCTCTGACAATAATAACATAATTGATCCCTTCTTGGAGGACCCATCATACCTCTTCCTACTCTTCCTCGTCCCCTCTGCTATTTCCTTATATCATCCTGCTGCTGCAGGTACTGTCCTTGGGTGAACCCTGGGGCCGTTCCTGCAGATATTGGAGTCATCTGAGTGGCCGCTGCCACTACAGCACCTTCCATTGCTCCCTTCTTTGCTTACTTCTGCTGCACCAACTTGGCTGCCACTTTCTCACTGGGGGCACTCATTTACCAGGTAGGTCTCTTGTGTAGAGTCATCTGTCTCCTACCCTCGCTTTATCCCATTCCGGGGTCTGGCTGCCCATTGGTGCTTTGAAACTGTAGCCGCTAAATCTCTGAAGCTCAGGGCTTCCTGCTTCTAGGGAGTGCATCTCGTTCTCTTCTCCTTGTATCAATTAGGTTAGGCATTCTCCATGTGCTCCTTGTGCAATCTAGGTCAATGAGTGGTCTTTCTGTAGACTGTAATTATGGAGACATACTTCTTGGGTTTGGAGGAGTTCACCCATGCTCTCCCCATTCTGGCATATGGATTCAATCCTGTCCTCTAATTTCCCCAGGCTCCTCTGTGTTTGCTCTGTAAACTCAATGTCATGCCCTTCTCTCCTTACTCCACTTGTCTCTCTCCTGTCCTCACTGCTTTATAGCCAGTCCTGCACACTCTCTGATGAGACTACCACACCCTCCTTCTCCTTCTGCCAAGGTGAAGAACTCCTTTCAGCACCTGCTGTGTTCCTCTTCCCTTTCTTGGGATACAAGTTGTCCTATTGTCTCTACAGTCCCATGCACAGTGTTGCTCCCCCTTCATTCCCTGCATCCCTTCATTGTGGGGTGTACACTTGTTTTCTAATTACTCTACCTGAAGTGTCACTTTTCTGAAGCAACCATGGCGTTGCTGATGAAATATGCAAGTGGTAATCACTGTCCCCTGAACTCTGCCCTTAGCTTTTGTCCTTTAGGGTGAAAGGTAGGGTCTAGATGCAGTACGAACTGTACCTCTAATTGACCTGAAAAATGGGGATCCCCTATCCTAGTTTTCTGTCTAGTAGTGCTTGCCCTCTTTGGTTTTGGAATTTGTGGGGTTACCCTGGGTGAAACTTTAGAGGAGTTTGAAGGGGTTTTAATTTCAGTGATTTCAAATCCTACTGTGGCTTTCTGCAGCTGCACTAATTGGTAGATGCTGGGCACTGTGGGAGCAATGCTTGTAAGGTCATATGGGGGTTGGGGAACAGATGGGGTGCTGGAGGTCGCTTCCTGTCAGGAATCTTTTGAATCTTCAGAAAATAATTTCCATAGCACTAAGGTGGCCTCTCTTTTCTTTAATTTGGCTCCTGCATATGTACCGTGGAGGTAAGTGACAACATGCTCTATTGCTCTATGATTGAAAGTTCCTTCTTTTCGCCAAGGATATGTAAGCTTTTGAGTGGCTTTACTCCTGGTTATACTTCTGTAATTTCTTTCTGTCACTGGGGAATACCTTCTGCATATTTTGTAGGGGGTCTCCAAGTTCAGGTGTCCTTAATCTTTTACTTTTTACCATTTCTGCTACCAGATTTCAATAATTTTAAAGTAGACTCACACAACCTTTCTGGTGGGAAATCATTTTGTCTACTTTTTCTACTTTACTGTTTTTTTCTTTTTTACAATAGGCTTTCATTTTTTAGTTCTATGTACCAGGTCTTATGAGACACATTACAGAATAAATGTTTCATTACATTCAATGTATGTTAAAAAAAACAGTTTTCATGTTTATACAATATATCACAGCAATATCACACTGTGGACACACTTTATTCTACTGCACGTAGTCGCCTTCAGTCATTCAACAAACAAAACTTAAATAAAAACATATTGCATGTGATACCCTTCTGGCCTTACAAATTCACAAAGACAAATATTTCTGCTGTTTGCGAAACACATGTATGCAATCCTTCAACAATAAAAAACAACAAATCACATGCTGTACCCTTCCGGCTCTATAAATTCACAAAATACATATATCTCTGCTGATTGCGTAACACATGTATGCAATCCTTCAACAATAAAAAACAAGGTGCATGCAGTACCCTTCCGGCCTTATAAATACACAAAGACATATATTACTGCTGATTGGGCAACACATGTACTCAATCATTCAACAATAAAAAAAAAAAAGTCGCATGCTGTACCATTCTGGCCTTACAAATTCACAAAGATCTATATTTCTGCTGATTGCCTAACACGTACACAAGCCTTCAACAATTAAAAACAAAACAAATTGCATGCGGTAGCCTTCCGGCATTTGTGCTGATTGTACACATGTATGCAATCCAACAATTAAAAAAAAACAAATCTCATGGAGTACCCTCCTGGCCTTACAAATTCACAAAAACATATTTCTGTTGATTGCGCATCAAATGTATGCAGTCCTTGAACAAAAAACAACAAATCGCATGCGCTTATATTACGGTTACCTCTGCATTTAATATTGCCAAGAGGAGCACAGTTATTTAGGAAGAGGATTGTGGTTAGCTTTCGCCCCATATTTAGTGGGACAGTGGTCCCCGGATCGTTCCCAACCCCCTGTGCACAGGCAGAGCTTCAATTAACTTGGCTTCTGCTCCTGTTATCAAGTTTGTACACACTAGTCTCTCTACAGTGGGGAGCAGGCGGTCTTCAGGTACCAGCTGTCAGGCGGGGCACTAGGGAACCTCCTGGGGTGGCTTGCGAGCTGTTACAGGGTGAACGAATACACTCTCATGACTCAAAAAATGACCGCACAGACTTAGGGGGTGATTCTGACCTCGGCTGTAAAAGGCGCTTACCACCGGTCAGAAGACCGCCATAACATCGCCGCGGTAAACCGCCACGGTCATTCTGACCCGCAACTGGCAAACCGCCAAAAACCCGACACCAACAAAAGTCCGCCACACCAAAGGTCAGCGGGAAACTGGCGATGACCAAACCTCCACCGTCACGCCAACAGAAATATGCCCATACCATTCCGACCCACAAATCCCCCAGCGGTCTTTCAACGGCGGTATTCCATTGGCGGTACACACCGCCGCACTCAAAATTACACACTCCTTTACAAAACACTACCACATTGGACAAATCAAAATATACACACCTGAGACACATACACACACCACTCCCACACACCAATTAAATATAAAACACACACCCACATCACCCACAAACCCTTACGACCACAATTGCGACAGAAGGACAGAGAGAGACAGCACAGCATAGAGTAGACCATCACACAGAGGCAAATCACAACATCACCCACACAATTTCCACGCACAAAACACCATACACCACCACACTCACCACACTCTACAACACATACACCACCCCTCACCTCATCCACACCACCCCATGGCACCCCAAAGACACCCCAGGTTCTCTGACGCAGAACCCAGGGTAATGGTGGAGGAAATAGTACGTGTAGAGCCCCAGCTCTTCAGGGCACAGGTGCAGCACACCACCATTGCCAGGAAGATGGAGCTATGGAGCAGAATAGTGGACAGGGTCAACGCTGTGGGACAGCATCCACGCAATCGGGACGACATCAGGAAGCGGTGGAACGACCTACGGGGGAAGGTGCGTTCCATGGTATCAAGGCACAACATCGCAGTACAGCGGACTGGCGGCGGACCCCCACCTACTCCCCCAGAATTCACAGCATGGGAGGAGGAAGTCTTGCACATCCTGCATCCTGAGGGCCTCGGAGGAGTAGGCGGAGGAATGGACTCTGGTAAGGCAAATCTCCACTACTTCATTCCCCCCACCCCACCTGCATGCCAAATCATACCCCCACCCTCACCCCCACCCCATCACACCAACTCCTTGCAAATGGCTCACCATCACATCCCACCCATCCCAATACCTAGCCCTGCATGCGTCCCCAAAGCATGGACACCCATCCCCAAAGCATGCCCACTGCACACACTCATCACCCCCACAAGCCACCGTCACAAAAGCCCCCACAAGGGAATGCCAGCACTGGGGTACACGGGCACCCACCCATTACACGAAATGCCACACACAGAAGCAATAACCATACTCTTATACCCCTGCAGGACCCGAACGCCACCACACTGCCACGGAGGGTCCAGAGATGTCCAACCCACCCCCAGAAGAGGCCCCCAGTGACAACAGCAGCTCTGTCTCCCTGGACCCAGATGACCAGCCCGGCCCATCGGGGACCTCGGGACAGTCAGTGCCCCACAGACAGCCACAGGCTACACCTGACCTAACCCCCTCTGGGAACACCAGCACAGCTCCCACCCAGCGGGCCCATGCCTCTGTCTCCAGGACACGTCAATCAGCGGTGTGTCCACCACTACAGGGCACCCAGGTTGACCCACCACCCCAACTACAACAGGGACCTGGGGGCAGTGGTAGTGGGCACACCGTCCAGGGGACAGAGGCCCAGGGAAACAGGGGAACTGGGAGGGCTGCTGTGCAACAGGGGGGGGACAGGCCCAGGGAACCGACTCTCCAAGAGGCCCTCTCCTCCATCATGGGAGCATACCACCACTCCCAGGAGACGATGGCTACGGTACTGGCCAGGTTTCAGGAGATCCAGGTACTGCAGGAGGAACAGTACATGGGGTTCAGAGAGGAACTGAAGAACATTAGTTCCGCAATGGGGACCATCTTCGTGGCCCTTAACCAGATAGTCACCACATTGCGGGACCATGTGGCACCACAAAGGGCCCCTGTCACTAGCCTGGACCAGGAACAGCCTACCACCTCCGCCGGCGCTAGTGGACAGGAGGCCCCCACACAACGACAGGCCACCAGAACCCCACCTCCTACAGAAGAAGAACCACCCCGCAAGAGGAACCTGAGATCTCACAAGAAGACAGAGTAGGATGCCAAGACCCCCGCCAGCAAACGATACCCCCTGATGTCATCCCACTGTCCCACATTGTCACCCTGTCCAACCTTGAACTGCCCCTGCTCCATCCTTCCACAGGCATATGGACAATGCACCTGTGAGACTGAGAACTGGACTCTGCCATGGACATTGCTCCACCATCAACCATCACCGTTTTACAATCATGTTCCTAAATGTAGCACTTTAATTAAATCACTTATTGCACTTAAAAAATCTGGAGTCTGCTTGTATTTTGAACAAATGTATTAGACATAACGGTGCAAAAATTTTCAGTTACATTGTGATGACAACATACCACTGTCACACAGCTGTAGTCCATGGGCAAACAAAGCAGAGGTCACGCAGTGGGGCCCACAGCTCTGAAAACGGAAGGGAAAGTCACAACTCAGTTAACAGGAACTGGGGGGGAACTCAGACAGTAGAGAGGCAGGAGACCTTAAGTAAATGTAAAATGGCGTGGTTGATTCGTACCTGTGTGCTACTGAAAATACTGTTGTATCACTGTGTCCCTGTTGTCTGTGTCGTCCCCGTCGTCTTCCTCCTCTTCACTCTCCACAGGCTCCACAGCTGCTACAACACCACCATCTGGACCATCCTCCTGCAGAAAAGGCACCTGGCATCGCAAAGCCAGGTTGTGAAGCATACAGCAGGCCACGATGATATGGCACACCTTCTTTGATGAGTACATTAGGGATCCACCTGTCATATGCAGGCACCTAAACCTGGCCTTCAGGAGGCCGAAGGTTCTTTCTATAATCCTCCTAGTTCGCCCATGGGCCTCATTGTAGCGTTCCTCTGCCCTTGTCCTGGGATTCCTCACTGGGGTAAGTAGCCACGACAGGTTGGGGTAACCAGAGTCACCTATTAGCCACACACGGTATCTCTGTAGCTGTTCCATCACATAAGGGATGCTGCTATTTCGCATGATGTACGCGTCATGCACTGACCCAGGGAACTTGGCATTTACATGGGAGATGTACTGGTCAGCCAAACAGACCACCTGGACATTCATCGAATGATAACTTTTTCTGTTCCTGTACACCTGCTCACTTCCACTGGGGGGAACCAAAGCTACATGGGTCCCATCAATGGCACCAATGATGTTGGGGATATGTCCAAGGGCATAGAAATCACCCTTCACTGTAGCCAAATCGCCCACCTCAGGGAAAACAATGTAGCTCCGCATGTATTTCATCAGGGCAGACAACACTCTGGACAAAACCTTAGAAAACATAGGCTGAGACATCCCAGATTATATGGCCACTGTTGTTTGGAATGATCCACTTGCCAAAAAATGGAGTACTGACAGAACCTGCACCAGAGGGGGAATCCCTGTGGGTTGGCGAATGGGGGACATCAGGTCTGGCTCCAGCTGGGCACACAGTTCCTGTATAGTGGTTCGGTCAAGTCTGTATGTCAGTATGACATGTCTTTCTTCCATTGTCGACAGGTCCACCAGCGGTCTGTACACGGGAGGATTCCTCCATCTCCTCGCAAGTCCCAGCGGACGGTGCCTAGGAAGGACAACATGGAGCACAGAGTCAAGCAACCCACAGGTACGTAACCACAGCTTGCACAGTACACGATTCGCTATGCATTGAATGGCTTGTATGAGTGGCAATGCAAGGCCTAGGCCTGTGTGATGCAGTAGAAATTAAGCCATGTGGGCCCTTGAAATGGTGGCTGCCTGACCTGTAAAGTGTGACAATGGGATGTGAGGTCAATGCGCTGGCGTGGCACACCGTGGCGGTAGGTGGTCGAAGACCGCGGCGCAAAGCAGCATTGGTTAACATTGAACCCAATGGGTCTCAGGAGCCAATGACGATGTGCGCCGGCGGTCGCGGTACGCACCGCCGCGGGCGTCACCGCCATTTTCTAACTGCTTAATCACTCGAGACCTGATCATCCACAGGAGAGGACCTATACTGCAAGTGCTGCTGTGACCTCAGTCTGGAAGATACAATGGCTGCTGCGACTGGGGAAAGGGCCCCTGCCTTCACATCTGAGGAATTGGAGAAACTTGTTGATGGGGTCCTCCCCCAGTATGCACTACTCTACGGTCCTCCAGACCAACAGGTAAGTACACTGGGAGCACGTAGTAATGGCTATGCCTGTGTTGAGTGGGGTGGATGTAAGATGGTGGGGAGGGGAGCGAATGAGGAGTGCAACGCACGACAGATGAGAGCATGTGCCACATGGCAAGGTTGGGGAGGGGGGCCACTCACATCGACCATGCAGAAAAGTGATGATATTTCTTTTTCCACTCTGTACATGTCACATAGGTCAGCGCCCATCAGAAGATCGACATTTGGCGTGCCATCGCCAAGGACGTCCGGGCCCTGGGGGTCCACAACAGACGGGGCACCCACTGCCGCAAGAGGTTGGAGGACTCTGCTGGGGATGGCCTCCCAACCTAGGAGGGGTGCCACACGGCAATTGACCCCCTGATGTCCCGGATCCTGGCGGTGGCCTACCCTGATTTGGATGGGCGCGTGAGGACATCACAGCAGACACAAGGGGGTGAGTATCAGCACATTCTGCTATATTAGCGCACAGTGGAGGTGTCTGGGTGGGGGAGGAGGGCTGTGGCTATCTCTAGGCCAGGGCGGTTTCTGTAGGCTAGGCCCCTCCGTTTGGCATGGCCCTGTGCCCCCGCCCCCCACCTCTGTAGGGTGCTAAGTACAGCTGTCCATGGTCCGGGCTCACCTATGTGTGCATTTGTCGTCCATAGACTTGTAGGCCAAGTCACAATAATTGAGTAGTGTACCCCGAGTGCGCGGCGTAGTGCAGGGGGCTTTTGTGTCTGTCCTCTCCGCCAACGGTGCCGCCAATGCATGCACTCAACATGTCTTTCTTTCTTCCCCCCCCCCCTTTTCTTTGGTTTTCATGTTCATGTGTGCATTAGCATCATCAGGCGGAGGAGAAGTGGCATCGGCGCACGAGGGAGCTGCATCTCACATGGCCCCGGAGGGCCATGCAACCGACTCAGAGTACACCAGTGAGACAGAGGGCGAGTGGAGCTCCACGACGGGGACCCATGGAGACGTCAGCGACACCGACACGTCCTCGGAAGGGAGCTCCCTTGTGGTGGCAGCAACATCCGTGCCCACCGCAACAACAGGTACAGCCGCCACCCAGCGCACCAGCCCCGCCCTCCCAGCAGCCCCTCAGCGTTCGCACCGTGCCCGCTCGGCCAGGAAGCCGGGCATCTCCTTCGCCCCAGGCACTCAGGTCCTGCCCCAGTTACCCCTGCTGCCCTCAGTGCGGAGATCATTGACCTCCTCCAGACACTCATTGTTGGGCAGTCTACCCTTTTGAATGCCATCCAGGGGGTAGAAAGGGAGGTGCATCGGAGCAATGCATACCTGGAGGGCATTCATTCGGGTCAGGCTGCCCATCAGCGATCGTTCAACGCTCTGGCCTCAGCACTGACGGCAGCAATTGTCCCTGTGTCTAGCCTCCCCCCTCCAACTTCATCAACCCAGTCCCACTCCCCTGTTCCTCTGCCTATCCCAGACACACCTACAGACCAGCCTGCACACACCTCAACACCCAAGGGCAGCTCATCCAGACATAAGCACCACAGATCACACAAGCATTCACCCAAGCAACATCCACATGCAGACATGCCAACAGCCACTGCCTCCTCTGTGTCCCCCTCCTCCTCGTCTCCCTCCTCCCTCCCTGTGACGTCTCCACTCACACCTGCATGCACACCACCATCAGCCAGTACGTCCATCACCACCACACCTACCAGAACAGTCCGCACACGTGCAGTCACCACCCCCACTGCCATTTACACGTCCCCTGTGTCCTCTCCCAGTGTGTCTGTCACCCCCTCTTCCAAACCACACAAACGCAGGCAGCCACCCACCCAACAGCCATCCACCTCACGACAGCCTCCAGCACAAGCACCTGCACCCAAAGACACCAGACTTCACTCTCCTACAACCACATCCTCTTCCTCCACTCCCATACCCACTACAACTACCCGTCCCTGTCTTTCTAAATTGATTTTCCTTTCCAACCTTGACCTCTTTCCAACAACTGACCCACCCCCTCCATCTCATAAGACTCCAATCAGCACCTCAGCCACCACACGCCCTGCACCTACTAGGACCATCGTTCAGGGCTATTGTAGTCCACCAGCTCCTAGGGCAGGAACATCGGCCAGCAGCAAGGGGACAGCCAGCCCACCCCCTGGGAAAAGAACCAACAAAGGGAAGGGCCGGCGCAAAGGCCTGAGACGGCTGCCCCCAAGGACACCACCCTTGCACCGTCACCTGGCCCATCCACAAAGGGAGGCAAGGGCCCCAGAGTTTCTGCCAAGGAGGGCAAGAGCAGCAGGGCGGACAAGTCCGGCAGCAGGTGAGCTGCCCAGGAGGGCCCCACCAGCCCCATTTGGGGTGTGACGGAGGACACCCACGGGCCCAGGACTCCAGCACAGGAGGGCCCTGCAAGCGAAAGGTCGGATGGCGACTGAGCGGGAATTATTGGCCAGATCTGGTTTCCTAGGAACACAAGACAAGCATCGCTGAACTGGGCCCCGCCGTGAGAAGCACCGCTGAACTGGGCCCTGCCGTTACAAGCACTGCTGAACTGGGCCCCGCCGTGAGAGGCACCGCTGAACAGGGCCCCGCCGTGACAAGCACCGCTGAACAGGGCCCCGCCGTGACAAGCACCACTGAACTATGCCCGCCGTGACAAGCACCGCTGAACAGGGCCCCGCCGTGACAAGCACCACTGAACAGGGCCCCGCCGTGACAAGCACCGCTGAACTGGGCCCCGCCGTGACAAGCACCGCTGAACAGGGCCCCGCCGTGACAAGCACCGCTGAACTGGGCCCCGCCGTGACAAGCACCGCTGAACAGGGCCCCGCCGTGAGAGGCACCGCTGAACAGGGCCCCGCCGTGACAAGCACCGCTGAACTGGGCTCCGCCATGAGAAGCACTGCTGAACAGGGCCCCGCCGTGAGAGGCACCGCTGAACAGGGCCCCGCCGTGACAAGCACCGCTGAACTGGGCCCCGCCGTGAGAGGCACCGCTGAACTGGGCCCCGCCGTGACAAGCACAAATCCGCTGGGCCCTTCATCTCAAGCACCGCTCCGCTGGGCACCGCCGTCTCTGCACCGCTCCGCGGGCCCTTCATCTCAAGCACCGCTCCGCTGGGCCCTTCATCTCAAGCACCGCTCCGCTGGGCACCGCCGTCTCTGCAACGCTCTGCTGGGCCCTTCATCTCAAGCACCGCTCCGCTGGGCCCCGCCGTCTCTGCACCGCTCCGCTGGGCCCTTCATCTCAAGCACCGCTCCGCTGGGCCCTTCATCTCAAGCACCGCTCCGCTGGGCACCGCCGTCTCTGCACAGCTCCGCTGGGCCCTTCATCTCTAGCACCGCTCCGCTGGGCCCTCCATCTCAAGCACCGCTCCGCTGGGCACCGCCGTCTCTGCACCGCTCCGCTGGGCCCTTCCTGTCAAGCACCGCTCCGCTGGGCACCGCCGGGCCCTTCCTGTCAAGCACCGCTCCGCTGGGCACCGCCGTCTCTGAACTGCTCCGCTGGGCCCTTCCTGTTAAGCACCGCTCCGCTGGGCACCGCCGTCTCTGCACCGCTCCGCTGGGCCCTTCCTGTCAAGCACCGCTCCGCTGGGCACTGCCGTCTCTGAACTGCTCCGCTGGGCCCTTCCTGTCAAGCATCGCTCTGCTGGGCACCGCCGTCTCTGCATCGCTCCGCTGGGCCCTTCCTGTCAAGCACCGCTCCGCTGGGCACCGCCGTCTCTGAACCGCTCCGCTGGGCCCTTCCTGTCAAGCACCGCTCCGCTGGGCACCGCCGTCTCTGAACTGCTCCGCTGGGCCCTTCCTGTCAAGCACCGCTCCGCTGGGCACCGCCGTCTCTGAACTGCTCCGCTGGGCCCTTCATCTCAAGCACCGCTGGCCCATTGGCCTGGCCAGATCTGTGTCAGGCAGGGCTTCACGAAGCACTCTGGCCAACATGCCTCCTCCATAACCATTGGAGTCTGTAATCCACCAGATGGACTGTGGATTTGCACTCCCCCGGATGGTACAGTGGGCAATCCACCCACTGTAGAGACTTGGAAAACTGTGGCTTTGCACTCTCCAGGATGGTACAATGGGCAATCCACCCACTGTAGAGACTTGAGAGACTGTGGCTTTGCACTCCCCAGGATGGTACAGTGGGCATGGAGGCCCCTCGTGGATCTGGCGTCGTGGACTCATGTGGCTGAGGTGCCCCCCCTTCCCTTCCCCCTGAGGTGCCTGTGTTTTTATTATCTGATGCCCCAGCAGTGTTCTCTCCAATGGAATCGGGTCTCGTGTGTGGGCTTTGCCCATGTGTTTATGCACATTGGCACACGAACAATGGAATGTAGCCAATATGTGCCAGACTTTTGGACTATGTATATATTGTTCATGTTGTAATATATTTATTTGATAAATTTCATATTTCACTTAAGTTCAAATATGCTTTAATATACTTCAATTTTAATGAACATTTTATTTTGTCTTTGCATTCTTCCGGGGGGGTTGAAGGGTGTCACTCTGACTTGTTGCTCTGCATTGGTGTGTAGGGATTGGGGGGTGATGGTGGGGGTGGGTGTGTCGCGTGTGTGTGTGCCCGTAACCTTTTCTCCTCCCCCCTCCCCTGTGTCGTAGGTGCAGTACTCACCGTTGTCTTCTGCGCCGGCGTTCGTGCTCCTGGTAGAGGAGCAGGAAGACAATGGCTGGTAGGATGTTTAATTCGGGTTCCATGCTGTCCAGATTCCTCGTGGAGTGTGTATAGGTGAGCGTTTTCCCGTTCGTAGTCTGTTTCCGCCGTGTTTTTATCGGCGGGGCGCCCGCCCCTGAAAAGGTGGTCGGATTGGTGGGTCGTGATAGTGTGGGCGGTACATTGTCTGCCGCCTGTCTGTTGGCGATGACCGCCGCGCTGTTTGTTTGTCCCGCCGTGGTGGTCGGATTTTTAAAGTGGCGGCCTGTGTTGGCGGTTCCCGCCAGGGTCAGAATTCCATTTTTATTACCGCCTGCCTGTTGGCGGGTTGGCCGCCGCTTTAACACCGACCGCCAGGGTTGGAATGACCCCCTTAGTTGTCAAGATGGAAGTCGACAATCTCCAGCAAGATGATGCAGAAGGCTGCAGCTGAAGAAAGTTTTGCAAGATCGGACACCCCTTTGGTGAAAGACCGCTGAAACAGATTTTCCACTGCAGAGAAGAACATAGCAGAAGCCGCAAAGTCGATCTGGCTGGCGATGCACCTCGGGCTGACAGGTGAGTGTTTTTGTCCTGGTCTCCTCCTGCCTTTTTGGGCAAAGTTTGACTAAGTCCTCACTTTTGTGAATTGGCCATCTGGGCACTTCTAGTACCACAGTCAAGGGTCCAGGAGTGGGTGGAGACCTCTTGGGTTTCAGGACTCACTTAGGCTGGGTGTAGGTGCGGGTACCAGACGGTGGGGGCCTGTTATTTCACAGTGGCTCTGAACAGGAGGAAACCAAACTAGCCCTGGGAGTTACTTCTGAAAGTCCTGAGTGCAGGTAAAGATGTAGGGTTAAACAGCATAACTCACCTCTGAGGGTTCAAGGCAGGCTCCAGGCAGCAAAGCAGCACTCGCAGAGTGCACATCAGATAACAGCAGCATTAGTCTTCTGAGAGTCCTTTCACAGGTCTAGTAGTGAACTGAAGAGTGTATCTGAGAGCTCTATCTTTATACCCTGGTGCCCTGCTCCTAGAAGGTTGGAGAAGTTTTCAGAAAGGTTCTTTGAAGTTCTGGGAGCTTCCTGCCTCTCCTACCCTGGCTCAACTGACAATACTGGGTTTTTAAGCCTATTGTGAGGAGTCAGGGCACAGCTTCTTCGGGTGCAAGAGGGGCTGTGCTCAGCATCATCCCCCAATCCTGTCAGTTGATGGGCTTTTCAGGGCACTAATCCCACTAGTGTGTGACTTCCTGGAGGGAATTCACAAAAGTCCTAACTGTCAGTAACACCCAGTCATGTGACCTAGAACAGGCTGCAGGCACATAGGCTAAGGGCAGGAAAATGGCAACTTTTAGTAAATTGGCATTTTGGTTTATCATTACTAGTTCATAGATACCAATCCTGTGATTTCTACCTTCTTTATTTGGGAAGTATAGCTTATTAAATGTAATAAGGAATCCCCAATGTTATCCTATGTGAGGTGTAGGGGTCAAAGTAGTGAAAACAAATTTGGGAGTTTTTCACTACCAGGACATTCCTACTATTTTTCATGACCTGTTTTTGTTGGCTTTACCAGTCAGGTCACTTTACCACTGCTAATCAGTGCTAAACTTCATATGCTCTCTGTGTAAATGATATTGGTGATTGGTTTATCCAAGACTGGCATATTTTATTTAATGGTTAGTCCCTAGTAAAGTGCACTAGAGGTGCCCAGGGCCTGTAAATCAATTGCTACTAGTGGGCCTGCAGCACTGGTTGTGCCACCCATATGAGTAGCCCTGTAACCATGTCTCAGACCTGCCACTGCAGTGTTTGTGTGTGCAGTATTGGCCTGCCAATTCTACCTGGCAAAACATGTAAGGCACCCTTAAGGTAGGCCCTAGGTAGCCCCAGGGGCAGGGTGCAGTGTATGTTAATGGTGGGACATGTACTGATGTGTTTTACATGTCCTAACAGTGAAATACTGCTAAATTTAGTTTTCACTGTTTCAAGGCCTATCTCTCTCATAGGTTACCATGGAGGTTGCCTTTAAATAACTAAAAAGTACAGATTCCCTTTGGAAACATAGAAATGAGGGGTTTGGTGTCTCTGAACTCACATTATAAAAATGCATCTTTTAGTGAAGTTGTTTTTTTGATTGTTAGTTTGAAAATGCCACTTTTAGAAAGCAGGCATTTGCTTGCTTAAACTATTCAGTGACTCTGCCTGTTTGTGGATTCCCTGTCTGGGTCAGTTTAACAGTTGGGCTGTTTGTGAATCCCCTCTAGACAGTGAGACATAGGGAGCTGGGGTGTAGCCTGCATATCCTGATTAACCAACTGAGCTAGAGTGGAAGGAGGAGTGGCCACTTACACCTCAATGGGCTGCACCTGCCCTCTCACAATGCAGTCTCCAACCCCCTGGTGTGTGTCTGGGGCCTGGACTGGGCAAGGCAGGTTCTTGTAAACAAGAGTGACTCCCCTTTGAAGTGCCAACTTCAAAGGCAAAAAGGGCTATACGTATTGGATCCAAAGCCCCTGAAAATGAGATCACTTCTGGATTCAAGAGGAACCTCTGCCAAGGAGACTCAATCAATCAATCTAGGAATTTGTACCGTGAGGGTCTCAAGGCACTGAGGGGAGAATGGAGGGGGGGCGCTGCTACTGTTCGAATAGCCAGGTCTTGGGGGGAGAGCTGCTACTGCTCGAACAGCCAGGTCTTGAGGAGTCTCCTGAAGGTAAGGAGGTCCTTGGTCTGAAGCAGGTGGGTCGGAAGAGTGTTCCATGTCTTGGCGGTGAGGTGCGACAATAATCTGCGGCAGGTTGTAGTTCTGTGGATGCGTGGGACGGTTGGGAGGGCGAGGTCAGCAGAGCGGAGCTGTCGGGTCGGGGTGTAGAATTAGAGCCTTCTGTTGAGTTATTCTGGTCCGGTGTTGTGCAGTGCTTTGTGAGCGTGGGTGAGGAGTTTGGAGGTGATTCTCTTGTTGATGGGGAGCCAGTGCAGGTCTCTCAGGTGGCCTGTGATGTGGCAGTGGTGGGGAATGTTCAGGATGAGGCATGCAGAGGAGTTCTGGATGTGTTGCAGCCTTTTCTAGAGTTTGGCTGTGGTTCCTGCGTAGAGGGTATTGCCATAGTCCAGTTTGCTGCTTACGAGGGCTTGGGTGCTGTTCTTCTGGTCTCCGTGGCGATCCATTTGTAGATATTTCAGAGCATGCGGAGGGTGTTGAAGCAGGAGGAGGAGATGGCGTTGACTTGCTGGGTCATGGATAGAGAGGAGTCCAGGATGAATCCTAGGTTGCGTGCAAGGTTGGTGGGGGTTGGAGCGGATCCAAGAGTGGCAGGCCACCAGGAGTCGTCCCATGCAGAGGGGGTGGAGCCAAAGTTGAGGACCTCCATCTTGTAGGAGTTGAGTTTGAGGCAGCTGTTCTTCATCCATTCGGCAATAGCCTTCATTCCTTTGTGGAGGTTGGTCTTGACAGAGTCCTTGGTGAGGGAGAGGATCAGCTGGGTGTCATCTGCATATGAGATGATGATGAGGTTGTGAGATTAGGCAATGTTAGCGAGCGGAGCCATGTAGATGTTGAAGAGGGTCGGGCTGAGGGACAAACCCTGGGGTACTCTGCAGATGATTTTGGTGGCTTCAGAGCGGAATGGAGGGAGGCGGACTCTCTGAGTTCTGCTGGTGAGAAAGGAGGTGACCCAGTCCAGGGCTTTATTGCAGATTCCTACATTGCTGAGACGTGTGCATAGGGTGCGTTTTTGCCATTGTCCAGTATGGTTCTGATGTCATTGGTGCCGGTTATGAGGGCAGTTTCGGTGCTATGGCTGCTGCGGAATCCGGATTGGGAAGGGCCCAGAGTGCTGTTCTCTTCAAGGAAGTGGGTCAGTTGTCTGTTGAAAGCCTTCTCAATGACTTTTGCCAGGAAGGAGAGCAGGGAGATAGGCTGGACGTTCTTGAGATCCTTTGGGTCAGCCTTGGTTTTGTTTAGGAGGGCATTGATCTTGGCGTGTTCAGCTCTCTGGAAAGGTAGTGGACCCAAGGGATCTGGTGATGATCTTCCGGTGCTGGGGTGCAATGACGGAGCTTTCTTCGTTGAGGATGTGGTGAGGGCAGGGCTCAGATGGTAAGCCGGAGTGGATGGTGTTCATGATTTTGATGGTGTTGTCATTGATGGGGGTACAGAAGAGCTGGAGGCTAGTCAGTGGTGAGTCTGTGGTGTTGGTGGTTGCTGGGGGGGGCTGAGTGCTAAAGCTGTCATGGATGTCTGCGATCTTGCGGTGGAAGTAGGAGGCCAGGGAGTCGCAAAGGTCTTGCGAAGGTGGGATGTCGTTGACGTTGGAGCTGGGGTTGGAGATTTCCTTCATGATGTTGAAGAGTTCCTTGTGGCTGTGTGCATTGTTGTTGATGCATTCTTTGAAGGCGGTTCTCTTGGCGGTTCGGATAAGTTGGTGGTGTCTGCGGATGGCATTTTCTGTGTCTGATCTTGGAACCACTTCTTTTTGAGTCTTCTGAATGTCTGCTTAGATTCGTGGAGGTTGGCGGTAAACCAGAAGGCCTTTCTGTCAGCGTTTCTGTTGGAGGGATTTTTGATTGGGGCGAGAGTGTTGAAACAAATGTTGATCCATTGCCTGAAGTTGCGGGCAGCCTTGTCAGTGTCGGTGGTGTCAATGGTTTGGTTCCGGGAGAGGGTAGTGATTAGTTGGCTCTTTGGTCACCTTGTTCCATCCGCAGTGGGGAAGCCTTTGTGGGTGATGGTGTGTTGTGGGTTTCTTGAAAGAGAAGTGGATGCAGAGGTGATCTGTCCAGTGGAGTTCAGTGGTGTGGCTAAAGGAGATGTGTTTTCTGGCAGAGAAGATAGGGTTGAGTCTGTGTCCTGCGTAGTGGGTCGGTGTCGTGACGAGCGGTTTGAGGCCGAGGTTGGAGAGGTTGTCGGGCAGGGTGGTGATGGTGTTGTTGTTGGTGTTTTCAAGGTGGAAGTTTAAGTCCCCGAGGATAATGTAGTCAGTGGATGCGAGAATGTGCGTACTGATGACGTCGGTGATGGATTCGTTGAACTGCTGTCGTGGGCCGGGGGCCTGTAGCGAGGGTCCCCCAGAGGGTTGTGTTTGGGTCAGTGTGGATCTGGAAGTGCAGGTGTTTGGCGGTGCTGAGGGTGTCTTCGGTGCTGGTTGTGATCCTGAGGGTGTTCTTGTGGATGATGGCGATGCCTCCTGCTGGTTTGTTGGAGTGATCCCTGCAGGTGATCTTGTAGCCGCCAGGGATGGCTATGGCGATGTTGAGCGCTGAGGAGGGGTTCATCCAGGTTTCTGTCAGAAAGGCGACGTCTGGGGAGACTGAGGAGAGCTGAAGAGCTGAGGAAAAGTGCTGCCCCTTCCTGTGACTGTGCTTTGTTAGGCCTTTCTGCAGTTGCTGCTTCTGCCTGTGAAAGGGGACAAAGACTGGACTTTGTGGTCTATTCCTGCTTGTGAAGAATCTCCAGGGCTTGAACTGAACTTGCCTCCTGTTTTGAAGTCTCAGGACCATCAGAGACTTCCTCTGCCAGCACCTGGATTCTCTGCTGACACTCCTGCCTGTCCAAGTGGTGCTCTATGCAGTCCCTGGACCCTTGAAAGGTGACGTTGACAGAACAAGAACTGAAAATCCACGCACAGAACGCTGTGCAGGGAAATTTACAACACACCATCTGCAACCCAGCTGATAAACAATGCACTGCCAGTTTTGTGGGTAAAATCGACGCTCCACCTGCATTGAAGCTGGGAGATCGACACATCGGGCTGGAGAAATGACATGCAACACACACTTGCGGCTGCCGATAACTACAGAAACCCCACACAGTGTGGTTTTCTAACACCGTGCAACCGGAGTTTCCACGCATCGTCCCTGGGCGTCAAAGTCATCCCAACTCTGCGTGGATCCAAGGTCCCCATCCGGAAACTGATGCATCGCTCTCTTGTGAGGGAGAAAAACATCACATCGCTGACCGACTGGAGAAGAAACAACTCACGGCCTCCCTTGCAAAGAAGGAATTGATCCATCGCTGCCCTATCCAATGCACATTCGCCCATCTGGATTTTTTTTACGCCAACCAGGTACTTTGTGCAAAATCATCGTTTCCATTGTTTTCTATGGCGTAAGACTCTTGGGCCCTCATTATGACACTGGCGGTAAATCCCGCTTACCGCCACACTGATGGCCGCCAACTTACCTCCACGGTGGCGGATATCTGTTCACCATATTATGACACACACACCAATCCGACAGAATTCAGCCACATACACAAATCCGCCAGACCAAAGGTCAGTGACAAAGTGGTGGACCCAAAACCCATACAGTTACGCCAACAAAATAACACCCATCACGTTATGACCGAAGAATCACCACGGAGGACATTCAAAGGCGGTAAACCATTGACGGTACATACCGCCATGCTCAGAATGGACACCCACATACAAAACAACACCACATTGGCCAATACAAAAAATACACACCTGACAACCATACACACACCACACCCACTCACCCACAGCACTATAAAACACACATCCACATTACCCACAACTCTTTACAAACAACAATTATTACCAGGAGACTGAGAAGAAGAGCACAGAGATAACTAGACACATACACCACATACAGCCATACACCCCTCACACCCCCCCCACATTACTCAACACACCATCAACAACACACATCACACAACACCCATGGCACCACAAAGGTACCCTCGTTTCACTGAGGAGTAAAGGGTCATGGTAGAGGAAATTGTCAGGGTAGAGCCACAGCTCTTTGGAGCACAGGTAAAGCAGATATCTATAGCACAGGGTGTGGCTTATAGGTGAGCCTTGGTCCCCACCCAGTGTATGTTGGTGTATGCCTCTGCTGTTAGCCAAATAGGGTAGTGTGTGGCTAAATGTTGTCCATCAATACTTGCAGTATTGTCTGTTGGCGATGTATATGTTGTGAGCTGGCCTATGTGTGTTGCAATGGTGATGGGATCGGGTATGGTGGGCCATGTGTGTGACAGGCTGGACTGTTTGTTTAATGGAGTTCTCCTGTATGTATTACCTCTGCAGGTCGGCACCCATCAAAAGAAGGGATTATGGCGTGCCATCGCCAAGGATGTGCGGACCCTGGGGTTCTATGGAAGGCAGAGCACCCACTGTCGGAAACGGTGGGAGGACCTGAGACGTTGGGCACGGAAGACCACGGAGGCCCAGCTGTGGATGGCCTCACAACGAGGAAGGGGTGCCCGTCAGACCCTGACCCCTCTGATGGCCTGCATACTGGTGGTGGCGTACCCTGAGCTGGATGGGCACTTGAGGGAATCACAGCAGCCACAAGGGGGTGAGTACAGAGGGTATCATTACAACTTATGGCTGGTGGGGTGGTATCCGGGTGGTGGTTGTGTGTTAGTGGGTGCCCCTAAGGCCAGGCCAGACATAGCAGCATAAGTCCTCAGAAGGGTAATGGTTGCATGGCAAATACAGGTAACCCAGCTTGTTAGTATTCATTTCTAGGCAGGGCTTCATGGGTCCCAGGTGTGCTGCAGTTGTTGGTGTGTGCTTCTCCTCATGTCTTGGTGACTAGCCATTTCACTGGTAGTGCAATGCATAGTGTGTAGGTTTGTTCCCTTTGTGTGAGGGTGCTGTGTATGCCAACGGTGGAGTTGGAGCAGTCACTGACCCAGTGTATCCTTTTTCTCTTCCCCCCTTTCTTGTTTTGTCATCCTGTCCTTGTGTGCAATAGTATAATCTGGCAGAGGAGGAGAGGCACTGGTGACAGAGGAAGCTGCATCCCACAGGACCCTAGAGGCAAAGTCCACCGTCGAGAGGGAACAAGTGGGACGGAGGGCGAGGGTAGCACCACGGCGGAGACTGGAGGGGACAACACAGACTCTGATACCTCCTCCGATGGGAGCTCCCTGGTGGTGGCGGACACCTCTGTGACCACCCAAGCTGCAGGTACAGCCACCACCCCGGTACCAGCACCGCCATCCCAGTAGCCCCTCAGCGAGTTGCCCGTGCTCGCTCATGCAGGAGTGTGGGCATCTCATTCGCCCGAGGCACCTCAGGCCCTCCCCCAGTGAGCCCTGCTGCCCTGAGTGAGGAGGCTATTGACCTCCTGAGATACATCTCTGTAGAGCAGTCAACTATTGTGAATGCCATCCAGGGACTGGCGTCCCAGATGCAACAACGCAATGCATTCCTGGAGGGCATTCATAGTGGTTTGGCAGCCCAACAGAGATCGATTCAGGCTCTGGCCTCCTCTCTGATGGCAGCCATTGTCCCTGTTTCTACCGCCCCCCCCTCCCACTTCCACTTCCACTTCCCAGTCCCATTTTCCTCAACCCCAACCCATCCCAAGCACACAGACAGACGAGCCTGCACACAAGGCAACACAAGAGTGGCACAGGCAAACACAAGCACCGCACTTCATCTCACAGGCACTCACACAAACACCATACCTTTGCAGACAAGACAACATCCACAGCCTCCACTGTCTCCCCCTCCTCCTCCTCCCTCCCAGCTATGTCCACACTCACACCTGCATGCGCTACATCTACATCCACTATCAGCATCACCACACCAAACAGAACAAACAACACACTGGCAGACACCTCCACAACATCCATGCACGCATCCCCTGTGCCCTCTCACACCATGTCTGTCCCCCCCTCCTAAAGGACACCAACTCAAGCACTCAGACACCCAACAGCCATCCACCTCACATCAGCCTACAGCCCATGCACCTGCAACAAAATCCAGAAGACATACATCCCCAACAACTACTTCCTCATCCTCCACTCCCACTGCTCCTCCCTCCTCCTACCCCAATGTCCCTAAAAAGCTTTTCCTTTCCCAACTTGACCTCTTCCCTACCCCTCCCCCATCCTGCACATATGGGCAGGGTTCCAAGGACACAGCCCAGCACCTCAGCCAAACAGTCCAGGGGGACAGTGGTAGCACCATCTACTCATGCTGGTAAGGATACCAGACATATGACACTGAAAGGGAAAGAGTCAGCACCACCAGGGATGAAAGGGAAGAGTCCTGCACCAGCTGTGAGGAAGGGGAAGGGGCCTGCACTAGCTGTGAGGAAGACGAAGAAGCCAACACCAGCTGTGAGGAAGGGGACGGAGCCTACACCAGCTGTGAAGAAGGGGACGAAACCTGCACCACCAGGCAGACAGGGGACGAGCCCATCCACCCCTGCCAGGAAGGGTAAGGGATTCCTGCCTCATAAACAGGAGGAGATGAGGCACTCTACATCATCGGAAGCTGTCAGGCAAACACTACCACCAGCTGTCATGGGGCCCCCATCGCGAGTAGTGGATGTGCAGCCATCGGTGAGTGCAGGGGCTGCCCAGCAGCCTCCTCCAATAGCCAACACCATGCAGCCATCAGTGAGTGCAGGGGCTGCCCAGGAGCCTCCTCCAACAACCACCACCATGCAGCCATCAGTGAGTGCAGGGTCTGGCCATGAGCTCCTCCAACCACCACCACAGTGCAGCCATCACCACCGGCGGATGCCATGTAGTCCACCCTCCAGGGGCCACTGTGCGGGCTGCCCCCTCCAGAATCATTGGGAAAGACACCCACTTGAGAGACTGTGGCCTTGCACTCCCCATGACAAAGCAATGGGCATGTTGCCCCCTCCAGAACTAGTGGGAAAGACACCCACTCCAGAGACTGTGGCCTTGCACTCCCCAGGACAAAGCAATGGGCATGTTGCCCCCTCCAGAACCAGTGGGAAAGACACCACTCCAGACTGTGGCCTTACACTCCCCAGGACAAAGCAATGGGCATGTTGCCACATCCAGAACCAGTGGGCTTGTTCCTGCATCTGGCTGAGGTGACCCACCCTCCCCCTGAGGTGCCTGCCTATTTGCAAACTGATGCCCCTGCAGTGTACTATCCGGATGTGGTCAGGACTCGAGTTGGGCTTTAGACTGTGCCATGTGGCCATGTGGGCCCTCTGAACATTGGACTGGGCAGTGTCTCTTTCTGTACATGTGAATATATCTGTTTCATTAACAAATTGGATTATAAATGTTGATGCTGATCTGATAACAATCACTTTAGTTAATTCCTGTTGTCCTTGCATTATTCTTCCGTTTTTCGGGGACACTTTGATTTTCGTGTGCAGCTGGTTGTGTGTGTATAGTGTGTGTGTCGGGTGTATGTGGTGAGTGTGTGTGTCACTCTTGTTTTCCTCCCACTCTCCCTTGTGTGCTAGGCAGCTGTACTTACCATCGTCGTCTTCGTTGGTGTTCCAGGTGGAGCATAACGTAGTAGATCATCGGGAAAACATGCAGTTCGGGTTCCATGGCGGCGTGGTTCTTCCCTGTGTCTCCAGTGGTGAGTCCTTTGACTTCTGAGCTCTGTTTCCGCCAGGCTTATGTTGGCATTGGTACCGCCCCAGAAAAGGTGGCGATTTGCAGGGTCAAAATATGGTGGTCTGTACTTTGTCTTCCGTCTGGCTGTTGGCGGAAACCGCCCTGGTGGCTGTTGTTTCTGCCATGGCGGTTGGTGTGGTACATTGGCTGTCTATGGGAGTCATCACTGCCATGGTCATAATTTGGCGGGACTTACCACCAGCCTGTTGACGGATTTACCACCGCTTTATCACCCACCGCCAGGGTCGTAATGAGGGCCTTATTCATTTGAAAATTCATATTTTAACTTGTGTATGTTGGATTTTTGTCGTTTGGTCTTGTTTGAGTTAGATAAGTATTACCTCTTTTCCTAAACCAGTGTGGTGTCCATTTTGTAGTGTTTCATTGTTTTACTGTGTGTGTTGGTGCAAATACTTTACACATTGCTTATGAGTTAGGCTTGCCTGCTCATGCCAAGCTACCAAGGGGGTGTGGGGGGGCTAACCAAGTCTTTTTCTCCTTTGCCCTAACTAGAGTGAATGTCCTTGCTTGAACAGTTGGTAACCTAACTGTCAACCAAAGACCCAATTTCTAACAGTATGTCATCTACAAGGGACTTACAAGTGAATTAAATATGTCAATCAGGTGTATGCCATCAAACCATGTGTAGGGGAGTGAGCACAAGCACTTTAGCACTAATCAGCTGTAGTAAAGTGTGCAGAGTCCTAAGGCCAACAGAAACAGAAATTCCAGGAAAATGGAGGCAAGCAGGTAAAATGTTTGGGGAAAGAATACTCTAAGGCTGATAGGTCTCACATGCATCCACGGCCTGATCAACAACAACTGTTAGTGGGGAAGTTAACACAATATTATCAGAAGCTTTGACAAGGTTGGCGGCAGCTGATGCCACAGAGTGCAAACAAGCTGGGAGTCCCGCGTTAACTAGCTCTAGAGCAGAAACGTAGTAGACTTTGAGTCTTTTCTGATCGCCACGTGTTTGTGTCAATACACCAAGTGCAGATATATTACGTTCATGACAAAACAAAGTCAGGGCTTGTTTTATTTTTACAAATGCAATTTCTTCCTAATTAAACCACTGCAAACGCTTGGTGACCTTTCTGACATATTCTTGTAATGGCCTGGCTGTCTGAGAATATCCTAAAATCCATTAACTGTAATACCCAGCCATTCCTAAGAAGGTACACAGTGAAGACACTCTCACAGCATTGGGCAACATAGAGATGTATTCAATTCTTTCTGTGGCCAAGGTATTTCACTGGGGAAGGCAAAAGTGCAATTTTTCTTTAGATGCTTTGTACCCTTGTTTAGCCAATTCAGCGAGGAGATGGATTGAGTTTTCCTTACACTGGCTTAGCACAACAGAGACCAAAAACCGGTCGTCCACATATTGAGTTAAAGTGGGCCTCTGGGGGAAGACCAACATGTCTAAATCATTCTTTAGGGCCTGAGGGAAGATTGAGGGAGAGTCTGTAAATGCTTGTGGGAGGTGACTTCATGAAAGGTGAGATCCACGGAATATGAATGAGAAGACGCATTGACTCTCTTCATGTATGGAATTAATAAGAAAGGGGAGCAAAGGTCAACCACAGCAAACCACTGAGTAATAACTGGTATGCAGAAGAGGATAGTAGCAGGGATGGGGAACAGTAAGAAGCTTGGAATAACAACACTATGAATCACCTTCCCATCCTTCATGTACCTATATACGTTGGTCTTCCCCATCTTTTGTACTTGGGAATCAGGGTGGTATGTATGCTAGCATTAGGAACTCAAATCACTTGCTTAATTAAATCATCTATTACAGGGTGGATCCATTCTTCCACCTCAAGCTTCAAGGGGCACTAAGGTACTCTTGGTAACTTCTTTTGTGGATGTACCTTCGCTTTCACAGGTCCCATTGAATAAATGAATTCCACATCATCAGCTCCAGTAGACCACTTTGTGGCAGCAATGCAGTTAAGTTTGGTGACATCACAACAGGGTCTGTAATTTCGTTACAACATAAACAATCACAAAATAAGGCAAGCACCAAATTTTCTTGTTTTTGAGGTGTTCATAAGAACACTCCATCCGGAAAGAAGAACCCTGTACAATTATACTTTTAAAGAATATCCCTACCTACTACGTTTGTTGAGGAAAAGAGGCTGAGTGGAAAGTGGGTGCTAATAGGTCCCACGGAGATGGTCACAGGATTTACAATATGGTGGGTGACTTGTTGATCAGGAATATCGACTGCATCTATCAGCAAGCCCAAGAGAGGTACGGAGGGTAATTCAGAAGTTTCAATAGACAGGACGTGGATTTATCATTGTTGACACAATCAAAATAAGGCCCTTTTAGTGTACAGGTATTAAGGTATTTATGTCACTGTTGGGACCTATCATGCTGCCCTAAACCTTGGTGGTACCGTGAAGGTTCTAACATCGATGATCCACTGGAAGGAGCACAAGGACAACCCTGTTTCCAATGCCCCAACTGCCCACATGCAACCTGTTAGAAATGGGGTCTCTAGTTGGCAGAGGTATACACCTTTGTCCAAACAGGGATTACAATCCTAGTCAGGGTAAATCACACACAATCCATATTATCCTGTGTCCACCCTCTGGTAGCTTGGCACTGAGAAGTCAGGCTTAACTTAGGAGGCAATGTGTAAAGTATGTGTGCAATAAATCATGCAATAACAGAGTGAGAACACCAGAGAAAGACACCACAGATTTAGAAAAATATAAGATATTTATCTAATTAAATGCAGGTCAAAATGATCAAGATTTGATAAGTACACATTTAAATATCACTTTTGAAATGATAAAAAGAGTCTTTAGTTCTTAAAAGCAACAATGGTCTCTTGCAAGCACAAAGTACCCGGTGTGTGTAAAAAATACATGCACAAAGATTGCAGAGGAGGATATGTGTGGAAAACGGAGGGTGTGCGTCAGATTTCCAGGCGCACACAAACGATGCGTTGATTCCTTTCCACGTGGCAAGGGCTTTTTGTGTTGAATTCCAGCATGCAGGCTTGAATCCTCTTTGCGATGTGGGGTCTTTTGACACCCAGGGATGATGCGTGGAAATCTTGGGCATGCTGGACGAAGTCACAAGTGCTGCTTCGATCCGGTTGGCAATGCGGGGAAGTTTCTGTTGCGCCGCTGGCACTGCATCGATTCCTTTTGCAGGAAGTTGGTCTGCGTCGTTCTGGCTCAGCAATGCTTTGGTCCGGTGGGCTGTGTGTCGAAGTTCCTGTCACAGCGCTGGTGCTGCGTCGATCTCAACTCAGGGAGCCAGGCTGCGTCGTTTCGGTTCGGCGGTGCAGTGATTTTCTCATTGCTGGGCAGGCTGTGCATCGATTCGGGCAGGCTGTGCATTGATTTTCTCTGCACAAGGAGTTTCTTTGCAGCGATGAAGTCTCTTTGGCCCTGAGACTTCAGGAAATAAGAGGCAAGCTCAATCCAAGCCCTTGAAGAGCACGTCTCAGCAGAACCAGAGGCCAGCAAGGCAGCAGGGCAAAAGCAAGGCAGCAGTCCTTTACAGCAAAGCAGTCCAGGTGAGTCCTTTGGGCAGCCAGGCAGCTTCTCTTGGCAGGTTGCAGTTTCTGGTGCAGAATGTCTTCCCAAGAAGTGTCTGATTTGGTAGGTTCAGGGACCCAGTTTAGATACCCAAATTTGCCTTTGACGTCGGGGAGATTTTAAAGAGTGGCTTAGAAGTGCACAAGGTCCCCTTTCAGTACAATCGTGTCCACCAGGGTCACAGTAGGGGGTTTGGCAGTCCATTGTGTGAGGGCAGGGTACTGTCCATTGAAATGTAAGTGTCAGGCCCTCCACACTTCCAGCCCAGAAAGACCCATTCAGTATACAGATGTGTGCAGGTGTGACTGAGCATCCTGCGTTTGTGGTTGTCTGGGTGAAATTCACAAGGGAGCTGTCAACCAGACCGGCCCAGACGTGGATTGGAGACAGGCTGTAAGGCACAGAAGGATTTTAAGTGCAGTGAAATGCTCACTTTCTAAAAGTGGCATTTCTAAAATAGTAATATTAAAATTCATCCTCACCAGTCAGCTGTATTTTCTAGTACCATTCTGGCCATAGTAAATATGACATGTTTACCCCTTTCTAATCAGAATCTACCACTCAAACAGTTTGTGAGGGTAGCCCTAATGTTAGCCTATGAAAGGAGCAGGCCTCACAGCATTGGAAAATGAATATAGGAGTTTTCCACTACCAGGACATGTAAAACACACAGATATGTGTCCTGCCTTTTGCCCTCACTGCACCCTGCCCTCTGGGTTACTTAGAGCCTACCTTAGGGGTGACTTATCTGTAGAAAAAGGGGAGTTTAAGGTGTGGCAAGTATTTTTAAATGCCAAGTTGAAGTGGCAGTGAAACTGCACACACTGGCCTTGGAATGGCAGGCCTGAGACATGGTTAAGGGGCTACTTATATGGGTTGCACAACCAGTGCTACAAGCCCACTAGTAGCATTCAGTCTAAAGCACATGTAGTGCACTTTACTAGGGACTTACACATAGATCAAATATGCCAATTGGGTGTGAACTTTTGCTACCATGTTTTATGGAGAGAGCATATGCACTTTAGCACTGATTAGCAGTGGCAAAATGCACAGAGTCCTAAAGCCAGCAAGACCTTACCTACACCCCTTCCATTTCCTCTCCCTGCTCATCCACGCTCTTGACTCCCTCGGCCAGCCCCCTTTTAGGCTCTCACTGCCCTTCTCCTTTTACAGCTCTCTGCATGTTCTGCAATTTTAAGGACACCAGTTTCTACTCATCATTTTGTTCTTCTTCTCCTGCGATTCAACACAATGGTCACAACTGTCATAGTTCCACCTACGTTTTAATTTTCCAACCAATACATATTGTAGCCAGTTGATTCATAACATTTGACAACAGTTCCTCAACAACAACAGTTCCTCAACAACAACAGTCCCGTCAGTTTTGATTTGTGCCCAAACACCTCTCAAACACTTCCTTGAGCCTATCTAATTATTTGTTCAGAGCCTCACCTTTATTTAACTTGCAATTAGAAATCTTAGTCCAATCTGTCTTTATCCAACACATCTCTGGCTCTGCATTCAGCAATGCATCCTTAGCAGTCCTCAATTCACCCTCATTTTGTGGGCCTGCTCTCGGTTATGAAATTTTTTCTACCAACCTCTCTCATTTCACTTGCCACTATTAAGTGCAGTAATTGATTAACATCTGCCCAGTTTGGCCTGTATACAGACTTTGCAACTCCTCCATGAACCGTATGGGATTTTCTTGAATACTTAGGAATGTTTTCTGTCTATTCATTAAATCTGAGGGGTTCCAAGATACAATTACTATAACGCTACACCAAGCAATTCTGTTGTCCTTTATTGTAAGGATAGATGACAGGGATGGATTGTCATCAAGTACTTCGCTGGAGTGGTACTAAGGTAGGGGCATCTCAAGAGCTGCCCTGTGGTTTGTTGTACACTCTTCAAAGTAGTAGCGGGGCTTCTTTCTGGTCACTGTGCCCCAGGGCAGAATGCAGTCATGCTCTTGACCAGTCCTTGGCAATTGAATCAGTCTTCTGCCCTAATAGCTCTGCCGGCCTGCCACTCACATTTCTGCACTCACTTGAGCATTACCACCTTGAGCTCCATTCGGTGGTGGTCTCAAAACACTGCTCCATTTCCAAATGCAACCCCTTCTCTTCCTAATTGCTGATCTGGGGAAAAGGTGTCTCTGTGTATCCTTCATGCTTCCGACATTGGATCCATGCTGTCACCGGTTTGCCTCCTCATACCACTGGGGGGGAAGTGTCAACTGTTCAGCATCTATTTTATTTTGGGAGGGATTCTGTCTTATCAGTAAACTAGCAATCTTGGTAAATCAAAGGTAACATCTTCCAAAAAATCACTTTTTCTTTCTTTGTTAGCAAAAGATTCTCACTCTTTTAAGAACCTACTGGTGTGCTTACCACACTGACGGTATGAAATCTGTGTGTCAGGAATAAGGCTGTGTGCGGTCCAGGTCCCGCACGAAACTCCGCTGCGTGGATTTGTGGCATTTTATGCGCACCACTTGTCATCCCCTCTTGTTCCAAAAGTGGCCATCAACGTCATCTGCCCTGTGGTAAAGGTCATGTAGCTGCAGGTTTAGGACACTGGTGGACAAGATGCACGTATCAGTGTTATTCTATTAAGGGACTCCAATTCCTATGTTTTTAGAGGCAGCGGCCATCTTGGTGTGTGGCAGGCCTATAAAGCCCAGCCACATCCAAGCATGTTGCTCACTATTTTGAAGACTTCAATGCAGTCAGACCTCATGGGGGTTCCTCTGAAGAAGAGTAGATTTCCTGCATGGCAGATGGACGGCAAATCAGAGTATCCTTGTTTCCATGGTGAATTCAGATATGAGTAGGTCGTACTCGTAGTGGTAAGGTCTTGATGAGCCCAATCTTGAAGGGAGTTGTTACTTCCAAAAGGTAAAGCGCCCTTTGCACAACGAGCAAAGCGCTTCAGTCCACATGAGTAAAGCTCTCCTGGCACAGCAATCAAAGCGCTTCAGTCCACATGAGGAAAGCGTCCTTGGCGTGGCAATCAAAGCGCTTCAGTCCACATGAGTAAAGCGCCCTTGGCACAGCAATCAAAGTGCTTCAGTCCACATGAGAAAAGCGCTCCTGGCACAGCAATCAAACCACTTCAGTCCACATGAGGAAAGCGCCCTTGGCACGGCAATCAAAGTGCTTCAGTCCACATGAGTAAAGCGCCCTTGGCACGGCAATCAATGCACTTCAGTCCACATGAGTAAAGCGCCCTTGGCACAGCAATCAGAGGGCCTCAGTCCACATGAGGAAAGCGCCCTTGGTACGGTAATCAAAGCGCTTTAGTCCACATGAGTAAAGCACCCTTGGCACAGCAATCAAAGCGCTTCAGTCCACATGTGGAAAGCGCCCTTGGCACGGTAATCAAATCGCTTCAGTCCACATGAGTAAAGCGCCCTTAGCACAGCAATCAAAGCGCTTCAGTCCACATGAGTAAAGCACCCTCGGTACGGCAATCAAAGCGCTTCAGTCCACATGTGTAAAAAGCCCTTGGCACAACAATCAAAGTGTTTCAGGCCAAATAACTAAGGCGCCCTTTAGCATAACGAGCGTAGCACTTCTGATTAAACAAGTGATAGCGTTATCTTGCATAAGGAACAAAGCGCTTCAAGTTCAATGAGTGAACCTTTCCGGGCTATAGTTGTGAATGTGAAAGCATTTTTTGGAGATAAGCAAATTATAGTTTCATGGTTTTATTGGAAAGCGTAATATGTGAAAAGCATATTTAAGTCTTTGAGAATTTCTAAGCTGTGATCAAAATGTTTATGTTATAAATGCATAGTTGTTACAGGATTGATATTCAGATTATGATCATAGTCCAAAGCTCTTGCCATCTCCTGGTTCTAAGGTTGTAGTTTGTTCTTGTTCCATGAATCAAAGAAGGGTCTTTGCCCTCAATTAAAAAAGGAGTCTCAATCTGATATCACGGAGACACCTTTAGTCAGGAGTCTATTGATGATTTATACTGCTATGAAGGAGTATATGCATATTTGTTTTAACCTTTTCTTTTCAGATCTCTCTCCCTGCAGTTCCCTACCCTAATTCCCTTCCCCCGCCTGGCTTCATCATACCTCTGTGCTAAAATAGCTTTCTGAGTTGCTGACGCCGGGAGGTGGGCCTTTTGTTCAGCAACGTGCAGATCCTGAGGAAAGGACACTGTGACACTTTGCAGGAATCTTTTTTGGTTGAGCTCGCTACTTTTAGATAATTCTGCCTGCATTGTGGCTCCCTATAACCGTTCATACTTGGGAATAAAGCAAAAAGAGTCTTGAGGTCTTGTGCCCACAATTCACCCAATGAAGCGAGGGAGGCAGGGAAGGAAACATTGAGAGAGGGTAGGGCTCTCTTCAGTTATTTCTTTTAACTAATCTTATGGAGGGAGTGAGGAAAGTATCTCACCCTCAAACCAAAAGATCCCATTGCATTCAGCAGATATCCAATATATGCCCACAAAGGCTTGTGAAGTTGTCAGGTAGCTAGATCAGAGGCTCTCATCTACGTTTATCCTTAAAGGGGGTCATTACAACATTGGCGGTAAAAGCCACTTACCGCCGTGCAGAAGACCGCCAATACACCGCCACGGAATTCCACCACAGCTATTATGATCCACATCTCGGAACCCGCCGAAATCCAGACACCCACACAAGTCCGCCACACCAAAGGTCAGTGATAAACTGGCGAAAACAAAACCTCCACCTCCACGCCAACAGATACACGCCCATGCTATTACGATCCACACGGCGGTCTTTCAACCGCGGTATTCCATTGGCGGTGCACACTGCCGCGCTCAAAATATACACACATCTCCAAAACACCGCCACATTGGACAATTCCAAATACACACACCTGATACACATACAAACACCACTCCCACACACCCAACACTATATAAAACACAAACCCACATCACCCACAAACCCCTACGACCACAATTTATTCACGAAGGCCAGAGAGACAGCACAGAATAGACAATCCCACCACACAGAGGCACACAACACCATCACCCACACAACATCCACGCACAAAACACCACACACCACTTCACATCACCACACACATCAACACTCACACCGCCCCACACATCACACACATCACCCCATGTCACGTCAAAGACACCCCCACTTTTCCGAGGAGGAGCTCAGGGTCATGGTTGAGGAAATCCTACGGGTAGAGCCACAGCTATTTGGCTCACAGGTGCAGCACACATCCATAGCCAGAAAGATGGAGCTATGGCAAAGAATTGTGGACAGGGTCAACGCTGTGGGACAGCATCCAAGAAATCGGGAGGACATCAGGAAGAGGTGGAACGACCTACGGGGGAAGGTGCGTTCAGCGGTCTCCAGGCACAACATTGCGGTTCAGCGGACTGGCGGCGGACCCCCACCTCCTCCCCCACAACTAACAACATGGGAGGAGCAAGTCTTGACCATCATGCATCCAGAGGGCCTCGGAGGAGTCGGTGGAGGAATGGACACTGGTAAGTCAATTCGTAATTATCATATCCCCCACCCTACCTGCATGCTATCACACACCCCCACCCTCACACCCTCCCCTATCACCCAAACTCCTCACTAATGTACTAAGAACACAAACCACACATCCCAACACCAAGCCCTGCATGACACAACTAAGCATGGACACCCATCACTAAAGCATGCTCACTGCACATACCCATAACAACCCCCTAACCATCATCACACAAGCCCCCACACAGAAATGCTTGCACTGGGGTACACGCTCACCCACCCATTGCACACCATGACACACACACATGCAATAATCATGCTCTTATGCCCCTGCAGGATCACGAAGGACCGTCACCACCCCGGAGGGTCCAGACAACTCCACTCCACCCACAGAAGAGGCCCACAGTGACGATAGCAGCTCTGCCCTACTGGATCCTGATGACCAGCCATGACCATCGTGGGACTCAGGACAGTCAGTTCCCCTCGCACAGGCACAGCCCAACACTGACCTTCCACACTCTGGTAACACCAGGACAACACCCACCCAGCGGGCCCAAACCTCTGTACCCAGGACGGGTCAATCAGCTGTGTGTCCACCACTACAGGGAGCCCAGGATAACCCACCACCCCAACCACAACAGGGACCTGGGGGCAGTGGTAGTGGGCATACGGTCCAGGGGACGGAGGCACAGGAACACAGGGGAACTGGGAGGGCTGCTGTGCGACCGGGGGGCGGACAGGCCAAGGGAACCCACTCTCCACGAGGCCCTCTCCTCCATCATGGGAGCATACCACCACTCCCAGGAGACGATGGCGACGGTCCTGGTCAAGTTTCAGGAGACCCAGCGCCTGCAGGAGGAACAGTATTTGGGCTTCAGGGAGGAACTCAAGTCCATCAGCTCCGCCTTGGGCACCATCGTAGGGGTGCTGAAGGACATACAGCAGACCTTGAGGGACACCGTGGCACTCCAAGGGGCCCCTGACACTAGCATGGACGATGAACTGCCAACCACCTCCGACGGCGCTAGTGGACAGGACGCCCCGCCACAGGACCACCACACCAGCAGCCCACCCCCTGCAGACGGACAACCACCACGCAAGCGGTCCATGAGATCCAGGAACAGGACAGAGCAAGATGGCAGGACACCGCCAGGGAATGAGACCACACTGATTGTCCTCCCACTGCCCCACTTTGTTACCCTGTCCATACTTAAACTGCCCCAGCTCCACTTCCTTTGCCCATATGGCCAGTGCACCTGTGAGACTAATAGACTGGACTCTGCCATGGACATTCCTCCACCATCACCCATCACCATTGTACAACCCCCCTCCAATTTTGAGCACTTCAATAAACACCCTTGAACCACAAAACAATGTTGAGTCAGTCTATGATTTGGTAGATTGTATTATCAATGACAGTGTCAAAATGTGTTTCTAGTTGTAAAGGCATCATACCTATGTCACACATCACAAGTCCTTGAAGGATGCATGCAGATGACACACGTTGGTAAGCACACCTGTGAAACCGTAATGTAAAGGAACAACTCAGTTACCACATAATCCAATGAAATTACAAACAGGATAGGGGAAGACGTGAGACAGTGAATGTAATGGTAAAAATGAAAATGTTCTCGCCTGTGTGTCACTGGAAATATTGCTGTATGACTGACTCCCTGTTGTCGTTGTCTTCTTCCTCAGCTTCCTCCTCATCACTGTCCACAGGCTCCACAGGCTCCACACCTGCCACAACACTGTCATCTGGACCATCTTCCTGCAGAAAAGGCACCTGGCGTCGCAAAGCAAGATTGTGAAGCATCGAGCAGGCGATGATGATCTGGCACACCTTCTTCGGTGAGTAGAATAGGGAACCACCTGCCATATGGAGGCACCTGAACCTGGCCTTCAGGAGGCTGAAGGTGCGTTCGATCACCCTCCTAGTCCGCCCATGGGCCTCATTGTAGCGTTCCTCTGCCCTGGTCCTGGGATTCCTCACTGGGGCCAATAGCCAGGACAGGTTAGGGTAACCAGAGTCCCCTAATAGCCACACACGGTGCCTCTGGAGTTGACCCATCATATCAGGGATGCTGCTATTCCGCAGGATGTAGGCGTCATGCACTGAGCCAGGGAACATAGCATTTACCTGGGAGATTTACTGGTCTGCCAAACATACCATCTGTACATTCATGGAATGATAACTCTTCCGGTTCCTGTTCACTCCTGTGGGGGGGGACCAGAGCTACATGGGTGCCATCAATAGCACCTATGATGTTGGGGATATGTCCAAGGGCATAGAAGTCACCTTTCACTGTAGCCAAATCTTCCACCTCAGAGAAAATGATGTATCTCCTTCCGTGTTTCAGCAGGGCAGACAACACTCTGGACAACACGTTGGAAAACATAGGCTGGGACATCCCTGATGCCATGGCCACTGTTGTCTGAAAAGACCCACTTGCAAGGAAATGGAGCACTGACAGCACCTGCACGTCAGGGCGGATTCCAGTGGGATGGCGGATTGGTGACATCAGGTCTGGCTCCAACTGGGTACATAGTTCCTGGATTGTGGCACGGTCAAACCGGTAGGTGACTATGATATGTCTTTCTTCCATTGTCAACAGGTCCACCAGCGGTTGGTACACCGGAGGATTCCGCCATCTTCTCAATTGTCCCAAATGACGGTGCCTAGGAAGGACAACAGCGACCACAGAGTCAACTATTTACCAGGTATGTACCCACAGTTACACAGAACACGACACCAAACACAAAACCCTTCCTGTATGTGTGTTGAGTGTAGGCCTAGCTATGTGTGACTCAGAAGTAAATGAAGCCATGTGGGCCCCTGAAATGGCGGCTGCCTGACCTCTAAACTGGGACAATGGGATTGTGGGATAACTGCGTTGCCGTTGCACACCGTCGCGGTAGGCGGTCGTAGACCGCGGCGCAATGCTGCATTGGTTAACATTGGACCCTATGGGTCCCAGGAGTCAATGAACAAGTGCGCCGCCGGTGATGATACGCACCGCCGCGGACGTCACCGCCATTTTCTATCTGTTCAATCACTAGATACCTGATCTTCGACAGGAGAGGACCTACACTGCATGTGCTGCTGTGACCTCGGTCTGGAAGCGACAATGGCTGCTGCGTCTGGGGAAAGGGCCCCTGTCTTCACTGCTCAGGAGTTGGAGAAACTAGTAGACGGGGTCCTCCCCCAGTACACGCTACTCTACGGTCCTCCAGACCAACAGGTTAGTACACAGGTAGCACGTTGTATGGGCTAGGCCTGGGTGGAGAGGGCTGGTTGTAAGAGGGAAGGGGGCAGAGTTCAGGGAACATTAATGCATGTGAATGAATGTGCCACATGGCTAGGGTAGGGAGGGGGGAAACTCACATCGACGGTGCAGTTGGTAATGACTTCTCCTCTTCCCTTGTGCATGTCATGTAGGTCAGCGCCCACCAGAAGAAGGACATTTGGCGTGCCATCGCCAAGGACGTCCGGACCCTGGGGTACACCAGAGACGGGGCACCCACTGCCGTAAAAGATGGGAGGACATTCGCCGCTGGAGCAAGAAGACGGCGGAGGCTCAGCTGGGGATGGCCTCCCAACGTGGGAGGGGTGCCCGTCGCACCATGACCCCCCTGATGTTCCGGATCCTGGCGGTGGCCTACCCGGAGTTGGATGGGCACTTTAGGGGATCACAGCAGACACAAGGGGGTGAGTACACTCTCATTCTGTGGACTTTGCACACAGTGGAGGGGTCTGGGTGGGGGAGGAGGCCTGTGGGTGTTCCTAGGCCAGGCAGAAACACTTAGGCTAGGCCCCTCCGTAATGCAGGCCATGTGGCACTCTACCCCACCGCAGTAGAGTGCCAAGTACAGGTATACATACCCCTGTGGCATCCATGTGTGCAGAAGTCCACCATAGCCATGTAGGCCAGATCCCAGAAATTGCATCTGTAGAGGCCAGGAGCACGGCGTAGTGCAGGGGGCTGCTGTGTCTGTATTGTCTGCCAACGGTAGCGGTATGCCATGCACTCAACCTGTCTTTCTTCTGTCTTCTCCCCCCCACTTTTGTGGTCTCCCTGGTCTTTTGTGCATCAGCATCATCAGGCGGAGGTACAGTGGCACCGGAGCACGAGGGAGCTGCATCCCACATGGCCATGGAGGGCCACACCACGGACTCAGAATGCACCAGTGGGACGGAGGACGAGGGGAGCTTCACGTCAGCCACTGGATCACCAACCAGCGACACGGACTCGTCCGCCGATGGGGGCTCCCGTGTGGTGGCGGCACCATCTGTGCGCCCCACTTCTACAGGTACAGCCGCCACCTCCCCTACCAGCACCGCCCTCCCAGCAGCCCCTCAGCGTTCGCCCCGTGCCCGCTCACCCAGGAGGGTGGGCATCACCTTCGCCCCAGGCACCTCATGCCCTGCCCCAGTCACCCCTGCTGCCCTCAGTGAGGAGGCCATTGACCTCCTCAGGTCCCTCACTGTTGGGCAGTCTACCATTGTGAATGCCATCCAGGGTGTAGAAAGGGAGTTGCAACACGGTAATGCATTCCTGGAGGGCATTCATTCTGGTCAGGCTGTCCTTCAGCGAACCCTGCAATCTCTGGCCTCAGCACCGATGGCAGCCATTGTCCCTGTGTCTAGCCTCCCCCCTCCAACCTCCTCCACCCAGACCCAATCTCCTGTACCCCAGCCTATCCCAAGCACACCATCAGACCAGCATGCACACACCTCAACACACATAAGTAGCTCAGGGAAACATAGGCACCACACAACCCACAGGCACACACACAAGCATCACCCACATGCAGATACAGCAACATCCACTGCCTCCATTGTGTCCCCCTCCTCGTTGTCTCCCTCCTCCCTCCCAGTCTCGTCTACACTCTCACCTGCATGCACTACATCTACAGGCACCAGGACTTGCACCAGAACACCCAGCACCACACCCCGCTCACCTACACTCACCACCTCCACTCCCATTTACACGTCCCCTGTGTCCTCTCCCAGTGTGTCTGTGACGCCCCCTCCCAAAGTACACAAACGCAGGCACACACCCACCCAACAGCCATCCACCTCACGACAGCCTCCAGTACCTGCACCTGCACCCAAAACACCTAAAGTGACACCTCCTACAACCACCTCCTCTTCCTCCACTCCCAGACCCCCTTCAGCTACCCATCCCAGTGTTCGTCAGAAACTGTCCCTCTGTAAAGTTGACCTTTTTGCCCCCACCCCCCTCCACTTCATCAGTCCCGTCGTAGCGCCTCAGCCAAAAAGCCTCCTGTACCAGTGGTGCTTGTTCAAGGTGTGTGGAGTGCACCGGCCACCAGGGCAGGCAGTGTGACACGGAGCCAAGGCACTGCCAGTCCACCCCCTGTAAAGGCTCTGAAATTGGAAAGTGTCCAACGGGACCGTGTGAAGACTCCTGGAGGCAAAACAACTCACAGGGGTCCCAGGGGGATAGCAGAGTCAGCTGTGACTCCTCCAAAGGTGGGGAAGGGCCAGAAGAAGTCTGCACAGCCTGGTGTGAGCATCACAGCGGAGAAGGGCGGCATCCTTCCCGGCGGCCGGGACGCCACCGCCAGCACCGTCGTCACTGGTCCAGAGACCACAGCCACGGCCAGAGTCAGTGCCCAGGAGGGCCCAAGTATCGTCACTGGTCAGGAGCCCACCGCCAGAGTCAGTGCCCAGGAGGGCCCAAGTATCGTCACTGGTCAGGAGACCACCGCCACCGCCAGAGTCAGTGCCAAGGAGGGCCCAAGTATCGTCACTGGTCAGGAGACCACCGCCACCGCCTGAGTCATTGCCCAGGAGGGCCCAAGTATCGTCACTGGTCAGGGGACCACCGCCAGAGTCAGTGCCCAGGAGGGCCCAAGTATCGTCACTGGTCAGGAGACCACCGCCAGAGTCAGTGCCCAGGAGGGCCCAAGTATCGTCACTGGTCAGGAGACCACCGCCACCGCCGGAATCATTGCCCAGGAGGGCCCAAGTATCGTCACAGGTCAGGAGACCACCGCCAGAGTCATTGCCCAGGAGGGCCCAAGTATCGTCACAGGTCAGGAGACCACCGCCAGAGTCAGTGCCCAGAAGGGCCCAAATATCGTCACTGGTCAGGAGACCACCGCCAGAGTCAGTGCCCAGGAGGGCCCAAGTATCGTCACTGGTCAGGAGACCACCGCCAGAGTCAGTGCCCAGGAGGGCCCAAGTATCGTCACTGGTCAGGAGACCACCGCCACCGCCGGAATCATTGCCCAGGAGGGCCCAAGTATCGTCACAGGTCAGGAGACCACCGCCAGAGTCATTGCCCAGGAGGGCCCAAGTATCGTCACAGGTCAGGAGACCACCGCCAGAGTCAGTGCCCAGAAGGGCCCAAGTATCGTCACTGGTCAGGAGACCACCGCCAGAGTCAGTGCCCAGGAGGGCCCAAGTATCGTCACTGGTCAGGGGACCACCGCCAGAGTCAGTGCCCAGGAGGGCCCAAGTATCGTCACTGGTCAGGAGACCACCGCCAGAGTCAGTGCCCAGGAGGGCCCAAGTATCGTCACTGGTCAGGAGACCACCGCCACCGCCGGAATCATTGCCCAGGAGGGCCCAAGTATCGTCACAGGTCAGGAGACCACCGCCAGAGTCATTGCCCAGGAGGGCCCAAGTATCGTCACAGGTCAGGAGACCACCGCCAGAGTCAGTGCCCAGAAGGGCCCAAGTATCGTCACAGGTCAGGAGACCACCGCCAGAGTCATTGCCCAGGAGGGCCCAAGTATCGTCACAGGTCAGGAGACCACCGCCAGAGTCAGTGCCCAGGAGGGCCCAAGTATCGTCACTGGTCATGAGACCACCGCCAGAGTCAGTGCCCAGGAGGGCCCAAGTATCGTCACTGGTCAGGAGACCACCGCCAGAGTCAGTGCCCAGGAGGGCCCAAGTATCGTCACTGGTCAGGAGACCACCGCCAGAGTCAGTGCCCAGGAGGGCCCCGGCAGCCACAGCCCCGCTGGGCAATGAGGGACCGTCATTCCACACACCAATGTCCAGTCCAGAGAACGTCATGCCACACACCAATGTCTAGTCCAGAGAACGTCATGCCACAAACCAATGCCCAGTCCAGAGACCACCATGGCAAAGCACCGCTGAACAGTCCAGAGACCGCCATGGCAAAGCACCGCTTAACAGTCCAGAACCACCATGGCAAAGCACCGCTGAACAGTCCAGAGACCGCCATGGCAAAGCACCGCTGAACAGTCCAGAGACCGCCATGGCAAAGCACCGCTGAACAGTCCTGAGACCGCCATGGCAAAGCACAGCTGAACAGGGCATGCACCGCTGAAGAAGGAAAAGACCACCACATCAAGCATCGTTATCCCATGTGCAGCTGGGACAGTGACGGGACAGGAACTGTCACGAGGAGACTAATCCAGTCTGGGCACCAGTCCCTCTCCAGAACCAGTGGTGGCTGTTATCTACTTGAGAGACTGTGGCTTTGCACTCCCCAGGATGGTACAGTGGGCAAACCACCCACTGTAGAGACTTGAGAGACTGTGGCTTTGCACTCCCCAGGATTGAACAGTGGGCAAACCACCCACTGCAGAGACTGTGGCTTTGCACTCCCCAGGATGGTACAGTGGGCAAACCACCCACTGTAGAGACTTGTGAGACTGTGGCTTTGCACTCCCCAGGATACATCAATGGGCATGGAGCCCCGTCGTGGATCTGGCTTTGCAGTCATCCGGCTGAGGTGCCCCCCCTTCCCTTCCCCCTGAGGTGCCTGTTGTATTTCTCTCTGATGCCCCGGCAGTGTTCTCTCCGTTTGTGGACAGGTATCTTGTGTGGGCCTCGCCCATGCATTTTTGGACTAGTGGTGCACGGACATTGATATGTGCATATCTGCACTACTTCTCGTAATGTATATACTTTTGAATGATTTTATCATATTTCTGTATATATTTGAGACATGTATATTGAAACATTACAATGTTTGAACAGATTTCGTTTTGTGTTTGCATTCTTCCGGGGGGGTTGTGGGTTGTTACTGTGATGTTTGTGAATGCATTGGTGTGTGTGTTGTAGTGGGTGAGGGTGGGGGTGGGGGTGTTTCGTGTGTGTGTCCCTGACTTTTGCCTCCCTCCTCCCCTATGTCGTAGGTGCAGTACTCACCGTTGTCTTCGCCAGTGCCGGCGTTGCTCTTCGTAGATGAGTAGGAATACAAGGGCTGGTAGGATTTGTAATTCCGGATCCATGGAGTCCTCCTTCCTCGTGGGATGTGTTCAGGTGAGCGTTTTCCCATTGCAGGGACTGTTTCCGCCGTATTTTTATCCACGGTGAATCCGCCCCGGAAAAGGTGGCGGATTGGCGGGTTGTGATACTATGGGTGGTACATTGTCTTCCGCCTGTCTGTTGGCGGTGACCGCCGCGCTGCTTGTCTGTACCGCCGTGGCGGGCGTGCTTTCTTTATTGGCGGTTTCCGCCAGGGTCATGATTCCTTTTTTGATCCGCCGGCCTGTTTGCGGTATTACAGCACCTTTAACACTGTCCGCCAGGGTTGTAATGACCGCCAAAGTGTCTGCACTTTCGGTCCTACCACTCCTGCCTATCTTTCCAATTGCCATTGTTTGTTAGAGCCCTCTTACTCTTTACTATGGGTTTACACTTGCGCTCCTCCCCTTTGGACTCCTCCTATGCCCACCTGTATAGCCACTATTATATTTTCCCTGTTGTCTCCTACTCTGACAAAGGTATTTTTGTCCCTTTAGCTTTGATGATATTTTTGCCACAACAATGTAAGCAAGCTGTAGACAAATGCTAAGCGCTGTTGGACTTTTACCTAAATTTAATTCAATCTGCATTTCTGTCATGACTACGTTAGGCAGCAGGCCGTTCTCCAACCCAGTTCCCCCAGAGACATTTCTACTCTTTTTTCTGGTGCCTAGAGTCCTCTTATGGGGTCCAGTCCTCAGTCTTCCTGTCTCTTTGTGAATGCAGATCCTGTTGCCACAATGCAGCAAAGCAAAAATATCTAAGATAATTGACATTTGCCGGGGACCTGCAATTTCCACCCACCTGAGTGTGGGGAAGACAAAGGATCGTGAGAGGAGGGGCAGGGCCCTTTGACCAAGCGTGTAAAGCGCTCAGCTGCCTCCCGCTGCTGCTGTCGGGGACCTGCGATTTCCGCCCACCTGAGTGTGGGGAAGACAAAGGATCGTGAGAGGAGGGGCGGGGCCCTCCGACCAAGCACGTAAAGCGCTCAGCTGCCTCCCCCTGCTGCTGCCGGGGACCTGCAATTTCCGCCCACCTGAGTGTGGGGAAGACGAAGGATCACAAGAGGAGGGGCGGGGCCCTCCGACCAAGCGCGTAAAGCGCTCAGCTGCCTCCCCCTGCGCGGGCCAAGGGCGGGCCCGTCCTATGCCCGTCGGGGACCAGAGGAGGCCGGGCTGGGCCCCCCTCTTACGCCTGCAGTAAAAGAGACCTACCTACTGTCATTTATGAGGTCCCAGGCCCAGTCTACTTTGAAGCACAGCATATGGCTATACATGGTTATTATTTAACCTGAGCAGTATTGTTCATCTTCTTATGGTCGCTATTAATAACAGGCTGCTCCCACAAGCCCCCCCTGCTGTTTTACCTGGTGGTTACTATCTGAGGGCTGTATTCAAGCATCTCGCTGACGAGTGGGACGCCTGCTATCATCCAGAAGAAGCTTGGCAATCAGGGCCAGATACTTCAGTCAGAGTGCGCCCAAGCCTGTAGCCGGAATTTCTAATCCCAGTGTCACCCCACTGATCTCCCAGCTTGACCCGGAAGGCATCGAACCAGCAGCCAGTAGAGACGACCTGGCTACAGTCCTCCAGAGAGTGGAGGAAGTCAAGGGGTTGGTCCTAGTATTAATAGATCTCATGAAGAGTAATCTTGTGCACCAGCGTGGAAGCATGTGTACACCAGGTACAAAATATATACCAACCATAGTAGTTCAGGTAGTGCTCCCATTAAGTCAGTGGAACACTGGGCCCACACGGTATGGGCGAGGCCTACACAAGATCCCCGACCATGACTGAGAGAACACTGCAGGGGCATCAGAGAGCAACAAAACAGGCACCTCAGGGGGAGGGAAAGGGGGGGCACCTCAGCCGGTTGAGTGCACGACGCCAAATCCACGAGAGGGCCACATGCCCACTGTTCAATCATGGGGAGTGCAAAGCCACAGTCTCTCAAGTCTCTACAGTGGGTGGATTGCCCACTGTTCCATCCTGGGGAGTGCAAAGCCACAGTCTCTCAAGTCTCTACAGTGGGTGGGTTGCCCACTGTTCCATCCTGGGGAGTGCAAAGCCACAGTCTGTCAAGTCTCTACAGTGGGTGGGTTGCCCACTGTTCCATCCTGAGGAGTGCAAAGCCACAGTCTCTCAAGTCTCTACAGTGGGTGGTTTGCCCACTGTGCAATCCTGGGGAGTGCAAAGCCACAGTCTCTCAAGTGGATAACAGTCTCCACTGGTTCTGGAGGGGGTTTGGTGCCCAGAGTGCTTCATCCTGCTAAGGACAGAGGTTGTGGATGGATCTCTCCACTGGTTCCGGAGGGGGCTTGGTGCCCAGAGTGCTTCATCCTGCTAAGGACAGAGGTAGTGGATGACAGTCTCCACTGGTTCTGGAGGGGGCTTGGTGCCCAGAGTGCTTCATCCTGCTAAGGACAAAGGTAGTGGATGACAGTCTCCACTGGTTCTGGAGGGGGCCTGGTGCCCAGAGTGCTTCATCCTGCTAAGGACAGAGGTAGTGGATAGATCTCTCCACTGGTTCTGGAGGGGGCTTGGTGCCCAGAGTGCTTCATCCTGCTAAGGACAGAGGTAGTGGATGGATCCCTCCACTGGTTCTGGAGGGTGCTTGGTGCCCAGAGTGCTTCATCCTGCTAAGGACAGAGGTAGTGGATGGATCTCTCCACTGGACCTGGATGGGGCATGGTGCCCAGAGTGCTTCATTCTGCCAGTGACGGACTCAGTAGCGTCTGTGCCCTTGGCGCTCATGGGCCAGTGGTGCTTGAGACGGCGGTGCCCTGTTCAGCGGTGCGTGAGGCGGCGGTGCATGTTCAGCAGTGCTTGAGGCGGCGGTGCCCTGTTCAGCGGTGCTTGGAGCGGTGGTCTCCTTTGCAGTGACTCAGCTGCTGGCGGTCCTTCATGGCCCAGAGGGGCTTGTGCTGGCGGGCCTTCATGGCCCAGCGGGGCTTTTGCTGGCGGTCCTTCATGGCCCAGCGGGGCTTGTGCTGGCGGTCCTCTCTGTCCCAGCGGGGCTGGTGCTGGCGGTCCTCTCTGTCCCAGTGGGGCTTGTGCTGGCGGTCCTCTCTGTCCCAGCGGGGCTTGTGCTGGCGGTCCTTCATGGCCCAGAGGGGCTTTTGCTGGCGGTCCTTCATGGCCCAGCGGGGCTGGAGCTGGCAGTCCTCTCTGTCCCAGTGGGGCTGGTGCTGGCCTCCTGGGCAGCTGGGCTGGTGCTGGCGGTGGCCTCCTGGGCAGCTGGGCTGGTGCTGGTGGTGGCCTCCTGTGCAGCTAGGCTGGTGCTGGCGGTGGCCTCCTGGGCAGCTGGGCTGGTGCTGGCGGTGGCCTCCTGGGCAGCTGGGCTGGTGCTGGCGGTGGCCTCCTGGGCAGCTGCTGGTGGCGGTGGCCTCCTGGGCAGCGGGGATGATGGTGATCTTCTACGCCGTGCTGCTCTTCCCAGACTTGCTGACTTTCTTGTGCCCCTTCCCCACCTTGGAAGGTGTCGCAGCTGACTCCACACTCCCACCTGTACCCCTGGGAGTGGCTTTGGTGGCTGGAGTCTTCCCCCTCTCCCGCCAGGCACTGGCCAACTTCTGATGCTTCACAGGTGGGGGACTGTCTGTGCTGTGGCTCCGTGCCACACTGGCTGCCCTGGTGGCCGGTGCACTCCAGATTCCGGTGACTACAGGCACCACTGGTCTCTGAGATGTTGTGGCTGAGGTGCTAGTTCGGGCCCTAGGAGACGGACGGGGTGGGGTAGGTGTGGGAAAGAGATCAAGGTTGGACAGGAAAAGTTTTTGGGAGACACTGGGACGGGTAGCTGGAGGGGGTTTGGGAGTGGAGGAAGAGGTTGTGGTTGTAGGAGGTGTTCGTTTGCTGACTTTGGGTGAAGGTGCATGCGCTGGAGGCTGTCATGAGGTGGATGGCTGTTGGGTGGGTGTGTGCCAGCGTTTGTGTATCTTGGGAGTGGGCATCACAGACACACTGGGAGAGGACACAGGGGACGTGTGAATGGTAGTGGGGTGGTGACTGCACGTGAGCGGGGTGTGGTGGTAGGTGTGCTGGTAATGGTAGTAGTGGCTGTAGAGGTAGTGCATGCAGGTGTGAGTATAGACGAGACTGGGAGGGAGGAGGGAGATGAGGAGGAGGGGGACACAGTGGAGGCAGTGGATGTTGGTGTGTCTGCATGTGTGTGATGATTGCGTGAGTGCCTGTGGGATGTGTGGTGCTTATGTTTGCCTGAGCTTCCCTTGTGTGTTGACGTGTGTGCATGCTGGTCTGTGGGTGTGCTTGTGATAGTCTGGGGTACAGGGGATTGGGTCTGGGTGGAGGAAGGTGGAGGGGGAGGCTAGACACAGGGACAATGGCTGCCATCAGTGCTGAGGATAGAGTCTGAAAAGCTTGCTGAAGGGCCGCCTGACCACAATGAATGCCCTCCAGGAATGCATTTGTTTGTTGCAACTGCCTTTCTACGCCCTGGATGGCATTCAAAATGGTAGACTGCCCAACAGTGAGGGTCCTAAGGAGGTCAATGGCCTCCTCACTGAGGGCAGCAGGGGTGGCTGGGGCAGGGCCTGAGGTGCCTGGGGCGAAGGTGATGCCCACCCTCCCGGGTGAGCGGGCACGGGGCGAAGGCTGAGGGGCTGCTGGGAGGGCGGTGCTGGAAGGGGGGGTGGTGGCTGTACCTGTAGATGGGGGGGCACAGATGTTGCCGCCACCACAAGGGAGCTCCCATCAGAGGACGAGTCTGTGTCACTGGTCTCAGCTCCTGTCCGCGCCGTGGAGCCCCCCTCGTCCTCCATCCCACTGGTGAAGTCCGAGTCCGTAGTGCGGCCCTCCATGGCCATGTGGGATGCAGCCCCCTCGTACTCCGATGCCACTGCTCCTCCGCCTGATGATGCTAATGCACACAAGAACAGGGAGACCACAAAAAGAGGGGGGACGACAGAAGAAAGACATGTTGAGTGCATGCATTACTGCTACCGTTGGCGGACACGACAGACACAGAAGCCCCCTGCACTATGCCGCGCTCTTGGGCTCCACTGTTCAATTCCTGGGAAATGGCCTACTAGGCTATGGACGACATCTGCACACATGGATGACACAGGGGCATGACTAGGAGTACTTGTCACTCTACAGAGGGGGGGTGGGGTGCCACATGGCCTGCCTTACGGAGGGACCTTGCCTACGGAACTCGCCCTGGCTTAGGGAAGCCCACAGCCCACCTCCCCCACCCAGACACCTCCACTGTGCGCAAAATCAGCAGAATGCGAGTGTACTCACCCCCTTGTGGCTGCTGTGATGCCCTCAAGCGCCCATCCAACTCCGGGTACGCCACCTCCAGGATCCTGAAAATCAGGGGGGTCATGGTGTGACGGGCACCCCTCCCACGTTGGGAGGCCATCCCCAGCTGAGCCTCTGCCATCTTCTTTCTCCAGCAGCGAATGTCCTCCCATCTATTCCGGCAGTGGGTGCTCCGTCTGTGGTACACCCCCAGGGTCCGGACGTCCTTGGCGATGGCACACCAAATATCTTTTTTCTGGTGGGCGCTGACCTACATGATTTGTACAGGGGGAAGAGAAAGTTATTACCAACTGCACCGTCAAAGTGATTGGCCCCCATCCCTACCCTTGCCATGTGGCACATGCACTCACCGTCGTTTCATGCACGCCGCACTCTCCCCCCTTCCTTCTTACATCCACCCCTCTCCACACAGGCATAGCCCATACAGCATGCTCCCAGTGTACTTACCTGTTTGTCTGGAGGACCGTAGAGTAGCGTGTACTGGGGGAGTACCACATCCACGAGTTTCTCCAACTCCTCCGATGTGAAGGCAGGGGCCCTTTCCCCAGACACTCGAGCCATTGTCTCTTCCAGACCGAGGTCACAGCAGCACTTGCAGTGTAGGTCCTCTCCTGACGAAGGTCAGGTATCGAGTGATTGAACAGATAGAAAATGGCTGTGACGTCCGCGGCGGTGCATACCGTCACCTCCGGCGTACATCGCCATTGGCTCCTGGGACCCATAGGGTCCAATGTTAACCAATGCAGCATTGCGCCACGGTCTTCGACCGCCTACCACGACGGTGTACAACGCCAGCGCAGTTACCTCACATCCCATTGTCCCACTTTACAGGTCAGGCAGCCGCCATTTCAGGGGCCCACATGGCTTCATTTTCAACTGCATCACACATACCTAGGCCTAGACTCACCACACATATAGGCCACTTTTTAGATTATGAATGGTGTTCTGTGTAAGCTGTGGGTACGTACCTCTGAGTTGTTTGACTCTGTGCTCGCTGTTGTCCTTCATAGGCACCGTCCGCTGGGACATGTAAGGAGATGGCGGCATCCTCCGGTGTACCGAAGGTTGGTGGACCTGTCGACAAAGGAGGAAAGACATGCGATAATCACGTACAAGCTTGACCGTGCCACAATCCAGGAACTGTGTACCCAGTTGGAGCCAGACCTGATGTCAGCTATCCGCCATCCCACAGGAATCCCCCTCAAGTGCAGGTGCTGTCAGTGCTCCATTTCCTTGCAAGTGGGTCATTTCAAACAACAGTGGCCATAGCTTCAGGGATGTCCCAGCCTATGGTTTCCAACATGTTGTCAAGAGTGTTGTCTGCCCTGCTGAAACACATGCGGAGCTACATCATTTTCCCTCAGGTGAGGGATTTGCCTACAGTGAAAGGTGATTTCTATGCCCTGGGACATATCCCCAACATCATAGGTGCCATTGATGGGACACATGTGGCTTTGGTACCCCCCCACAGGAGTGAACAGGTGTACAGAAACCGGAAGAGTTATCATTCCATGAATGTACAGATGGTATGTTTGGCAGACCAGTACATCTCCCATGTGAATGCCATGTTCCCTGGCTCAGTGCATGACGCCTACATCCTGCGGAGTAGCAGCATCCCTTATATGATGGGTCAACTCCAGAGGCACCGTGTGTGGCTATTAGGTGAGCACCTGGAAGCTAGTCAGTGGGAATGGTTGTCTGGGTCTGGGGATCTCCCTCCAAGTTAGTGTGTGTCTAACAGTTGTGCCTCGCCATTTGTAGGTGACTCTGGTTACCCCAGCCTATCATGGCTACTGACCCCAGTGAGGAATCCCAGGACAAGGGCAGAGGAACGCTACAATGAGGGCCATGGGCGAACTAGGAGGGTGATCGAGCGTATCTTCGGCCTCCTGAAGGCCAGGTTCAGGTGCCTCCATATGACAGGTGGATCCCTATTCTACTCACCAAAGAAGGTGTGCCAGATCATCGTGGCCTGCTGTATGCTTCACAACTTGGCTTTGCGACGACAGGTGCCTTTTCTGCAGGAGGATGGTCCAGATGGCGGTGTTGTTGCAGCTGTGGAGCCTGTGGACAGTGAACACGAGGAAGCATTGGAAGAAGACATGGACAACAGGGACTCAGTGATCCAGCAATATTTCCAGTGAAACACAGGTAAGAATACAGTCCTGCCTACTACATGTACTTAAACACTACTGCCTCTACTGACTGTCGTTTTCACCCAGTGTATGTTCACTGAGTTGTCACTTTCCCTTACGATTTCACAGATCTGGGTCCCACAGTGTGACATCTGCTTTGATTCCTCATGGACTAGAGCTGTGTGACATAGATATGTTGACATTACAAATGAAAGAGCTTTTTGCCACAGTTATTGCTAATACAGTATTCTGAAATCACAGACAGACTCCAGATTGTTTTGTGCTTTAAGAGTGTTTATTTAAGTGCTCAATATTGGAGGGGGTTGTAAAATGGTGAGGGGTGATGGTGGAGGAATGTCCATGGCAGAGTCCAGTCTATTAGTCTCGCAGGTAAATTGCCCAAATGGGCATAGGAAGTGGGGCTGGGGCAGTTTAAGGATGGGCAGGGTGACAAAGTGGGACAGTAGGATGACAATCAGGGTGGTCTCATTTATTGGCAGGGGTCTTGGTATCATTCTCTGTCTTGTTCCTGGGTCTCAGGGACCTTTTGCGAGGTGGTTCTCCCTCTGCAGGGGGTGGGGTTCCGGTGTGGTGGTCCTGTGGCGGTGCCTCCTGTCCTCTAGCGCCGGCGGAGGTGGTGGGCAGTTCATCGTCCAGGTTAGTGTCAGGGACCCCTTGTAGTGCCACAGTGTCCCTCCTGGTGTTGAGTACTTCCTTCAGCACCCCTACGATGGTGCCAGGGTGGAATTGATGGTTCTTAGTTCCTCCCTGAAGCCCAAATACTGTTCCTCCTGCAGGCGCTGGGTCTCCTGAAACTTGGCCAGCACCGTTGCCATTGTCTCCTTGGAGTGGTGGTAGGCTCCCATGATGGAGGAGAGGGCCTCGTGGAGAGAGGGTTCCCTGGGCCTGTCCGCCCCCTGTCGCAGAGCAGCCCTCCCAGTTCCCCTGTGTTCCTGGGCCTCCGTCCCCTGGACCGTGTGCCCACTACCACTGCCCCCAGGTCCCTGTTGTTGTTGGGGTGGTGGGTTAGCCTGGGTTTCCTGTAGTGGTGGACACACTGCTGATTGACATGTCCTGGGGACGGAGGTATGGGCCCGCTGTGTGGGTGCTGTGCTGGTGTTTCCAGAGGGGGGAAGCTCTGTGGTGGCCTGTGACTGGGTGTGGGGAACCGACTGTCCCGAGGTCCCCGATGGGCCGGGCTGGTCATCTAGATCCAGTTGGACAGAGGTGCTGTCATCACTGTGGGACTCTTCTGTTGGTGGTGTGGACATGTGTGGACCCTCCTCTCCGGTGACGTTGGGTAGGGGTCCTGCAGGGGTATGAAAGGATGTTTATTACATCTGTGTGTGGCATGGTGTGCAATGGGTGGGTGACCATGTACCCCAGTGCTTGCATTCCTGTGTGGGACCTTGTGTGATGATGGTTTAGGGGGGTGTATGGGTATGTGCAGTGGGCATGCTTTAGTGATGGGTGTCCATGCTTTGTTGTTGCATGCAGGGCTTGGTGTTAGGATGTGTGGTTTGTGATGTTGGGACATTTGTGAATAGTTAGAGTGATGGGGGTGAGGGTGAGGGTGGGGGTATGTGCTGGCATGCAGGTAGGGTGGGGGATGTAATAGTTAAGATTTGACTTACCAGAGTCCATTCCTCCACCTACTCCTGCGAGGCCCTCAGGATGCAGAATCACCAAGACCTGCTCCTCCCATGTTGTTAGTTGTGGGGGAGGAGGTGGGGGTCCGCCGCCAGTCCGCTGAACCACAAGGTGGTGTCTTGAGACCAAGGAACGCACCTTCCCCCGTAGGTCGTTCCACCTCTTCCTGATGTCCTCATGATTATTTGGGTGCTGTCCCACTGCGTTTGCCCTGTCCACTATTCTTCGCCATAGCTCCATCTTCCTTGCAATTGAGGTGTGCTGCACCTGTGATCCGAATAGCTGTGGCTCTACCTGGACTATTTCCTCCACCATGACCCTGAGCTCCTCCTCCGAGAACCTGGGGTGTCGTTGCCGTGCCATTGGGTGGTGTAAGTGATGTGTGGGGTGGTGTGTGAGGTGATAAGTGTGCTGATATGTAGTGTTGTGTAGTGTGCGGTGCGTGGAAGTTCTGTGGGTGATGGTGTTGTGTGCCTGTGGATGCTTGTATTGTTGGTGGTGGTGTCTCTCTCTGGCCTTCATTTGTGATTTGTTGTCGTAAGGGTTTGTGGGTGATGTGGGTGTGTGTTTTATATGGTATTGGGTGTGTGGGAGTGGTGTGAGTATGTGTATCAGGTGTGTGTATTTCGAATTGTCCAATGTGGATATGTTTTGTAGGAGTGTGTGTATTTTGAGCACGGCGGTGTGTACCGCCAATGGAATACCGCGGTTGAAAGACCTCCATGTGGATTCGGGTGTCGTGATAGTGTGGGCGTATTTCTGTTGCCGTGACGGTGGAGGTGTTGTTATTGCCAGTTTATCACTGACCTTTGGTGTGGCAGACTTGTGTGGTTGTGTGAATTTTGGCGGATTCCGTGCTGTGGGTCATAATAGCTGTGGCGGTTTTCCGCGACCGCTGCGGTGTGTTGGCGGTCTTCTGCACGGCGGTACGCGGCTTTTACCGCCAAGGTTGTAATGAGGGCCCAAGTCTCCTTGACTAATAAAGTTATACACTGGATACGCTCCCGACGAAATTGCCTCTCTGTTATTCGTTCTGACATAATATTGGCCGAGAGAAGTAGTATCCCAGGAACCAACCCTGATACAATTACCATTTACTTCGAAGATAAGACCTTGGTGACTCAATGAATGGACTTTGACTCTCGTACCTGCCTGAACAATGTGACAACTAGGGGGGGGGGATAAGACTCACACTGGACCCATTCAATCTTAGACCAGACATGGGATCAGATGGATTAGATGGCTTAATTAGTTCCCGTGGAGGTGCATTATGTATGGCAGCCACCAACCTCCGTTTGATGCCCGATCCTGTATGACTGGTTACTGAACCACATATGGTGGCCCGCTCCAAGGTCCCTCATTCCAAAGGGTGTGACAAGATACCATCATTAGACACCTGTAGCAACGATCTGGTTCTGGTGGGTGCAGGTTGTTTAACTTCGGCGATTAATCAAGGCAAATGTACGCTGGAACTTATGTCTTGGAACATCGCAGGTTTGGCTAAGAAATTGGATGATAGTGAATGGGCTACTTTTATTAAAGATATAGACATCTGCCTGTTCCAGGAAACCTGGGTAGAGGATGTTATTAATATAGGTGGATTTCTCTCATTTAGTGTTCCTGCTATACCTCCAGAGAAGGGGTTGGGCCGGGCTAAAGGTGGGCTGCTACTGCTTTTAAATAAGAACCTGCAGTGTGACTATAAGCTTTTGGAAATTGATTCTGTTCATGTAAAAGCTATGTGCATCACGTTCAAACGGGGTTTATCAATTGTTATTGTTAATGCTTATATACGATCGGTTTCATGCAGTTCTGAGTCCCACACTCTGGCTATTTTGTCCGAATTCGTAGGAGGCCTCCACCCTTCGACTACTTTAATTATAGTTTGAGATTTTAATTGTACCTTTCAACCCTCTACCCTTTTTAGTGGCCTAAGTGACGAAGAAGACGAGCTGTAGGGGATTCCACAGTTATCTACCACTCGGCCCTGCAAACGTTCTCATGTGGCCGTGCAACTAGCTACACTATGTTTAAAACATGGCCTCAGGGCTTGTAATGGCAGAACACTATCTGATTTGAACATTGCACCAACGTTTAAAAGGGGTATGTCCATAAGTACTATTGATTTTTTTTTGGTTGACGTTAGGTTGTGGCCTTATTTGGAAGATATGAAAGTAAAAGTGAGATGCGATAGTGATCACTTCCCCCTGCTTCTTACCTTGTCTTGGGAAATGTATAGGAGAACACTAAGCAATCATGCTGGAACAATAAATTTACCAAGTTTACCTGGCCAAAAGTGATGTCCAACCCATATTTGATTAGAGCAATATACCAAACCTTTTTAGACAGTTTGGCTGAGTATGAAGACCAGGCTGTGGAAAACATTCCGATTCTCAAAATACATGACAGCCTGGCTATTCAGCTACAGGGTTTTTTCTACAAAGTGGGCCAGTCAAAGCCCTGCGAAGGGAAAAGGGCTTGCAAGGGATGGTTTGATGAAAGGTGCTCCAGGGCAAAGTCTGGGCTAAAAGCAGCAGTAATGTCTGGTTCTCAGGAGGAGATCAAACAAGCCAGGTGTACATATAAAGGAACCCTGTCCAATGCGAAAAAGCGGTGGGAGGATTCCCTGTGGCAGGAATTACTAGATGCCTCTAGAGAAAAGAACAACAAGCATTTCTGGGAACTTTTGTCCAAAAGAGAAAATGGAGGCAGGAATTGCCCTAGCAACTATATACAACCTGAAAGCTGGGTAGAGCATTTTTCCAGCCTTTAGGCCCTACCAGAGGGCCCAACAGACACTATTGTAGTCCATCCTCCACCAACGCCATTGGATCTGAACCCTAGCCTGCCCCCCCGAGAGGGGGTTCAGTGTGCCTTTAAGCGTCGTCTTATTTTTACAATAGAAGAAACCCTCAAGGCTATAAATAGTTTAAAACCTGGCAAAGCACCCGGACCGGATAAACTCCCTGGAAATCTTTACAGATCGGAACCAAATATTTGGTCCTGGTACATTAATGCTATCTCAAACAGTATTGCTGCAGGGGGACAAATCCCAGGTACATGGAAGTGGGCTGAAATCATACCAATTTGTAAAAAAGGAAATGCTAATCTTCCAGCTAATTACAGGCCAATTAGATAACTTGCAAAAGATCCTTGCTAAACAAATTTTACAGAGGCTAACTAGCTGGGTTGAGGATCACCAAATTCTCTCTTCACTTCAGGCAGGATTCCGTGTGAAAACCAGCACGGTAGACCAGGTCTTCAGATTGGCCATATTGCATTGGAAATATGTACTTATCGCTAAGCAGCATTTATATGTAGTATTTATAGATCTGCGATCCACTTTTGACCTGATCCCAAGAGCTAAATTATGGGAAGTGTTGGGTAGATTGGGAGTTCCAGAGGATTTATTGCTCTTGCTAAAACGATTACATGAAAATACCTTTGCCCAAGTGAGGTGGGGCGAACAAGGCGAACTGACTGAACAGATCCCAATTAGAAGGGGAGTTCGCCAAGGCTGTGTGCTAGCCCCCTTATTATTTACTTTATTCATTAATGAAGTGGTGAAGGCTGTGACCTCTTGTCAGAATGATGCCCCTTCTCTGAATGCACAAAAAATTCCCATTCTCCTCTTCGCAGATGACTCACTCCTCATTTCAAAGACACCAATGGGGCTGCAAATCCCTGTTGACTGATTTCATCTATTCTGTAGCGATCATGGGTTGGAGGTCAACATCAACAAAACTAAATTGATGGTGCTATCCAAAGGTCCTAGCAAAAGATGTTCCATCCATATTGATGGAGTTCCCCTGAAGGAAGTTGGCTCCATAGACTACCTGGGAGTCAGGCTAACCAGTAAACTAACATGGGAAGAGCAGATCATAAAGAGCGCAGGGCTGCTACAACATAGAGCTTCATCTATACTGCGCTTTTATCAAAGTTCCTTTACAAAAGTTGTATCCCCAGCAATCAAAATCTATATAGCCAAGGCACAAGGAGCAGCCTTGTATGGAGCGGAAGTATGGGGATTTTCTAATTGCAACAAGATATCAGTGGGAGAAAACAATTTCGCAAGGGCTTTGATTGCGTGTCCACGCACCACACCCCTGTTCCCATTATTCTCAGACTTGGGGTTAAGTCGAGTAGCAGATTTAGTTATCCTAAGACCCCTTCTTTATTGGATCAGGATATGGACTATTCCTGAATTAGATATATACAAGACTTCACTACTCGATTTACCAAAATGCCAAAATGTTAATACCCTCCCCTGGATCCGACACGTATCTCACTGGTTTCGTCTGTTGGGTCTGGGTGATTACTGGGAAAATCCCCATAACCTAGAGAGACGTCACAGAAATGTTTTAAAGTCAACCTACTGGTCGTATGTCAGGGATAACCATATAACCTGTAAAACACATGGGGGCATATTTATACTCCGTTTGCGCCGAATTTGCGTCGTTTTTTTCGACGCAAATTCGACGCAAAACTAACTCCATATTTATACTTTGGCGTTAGACGCGTCTAGCGCCAAAGTTCATGGAGTTAGCGTCATTTTTTTGCGTGAACACCTTCCTTGCGTTAATGATATGCAAGGTAGGCGTTCCCGTCTTAAAAAATTACTCCGATGCATATGCGTCGTATTTATACTCCCGGGCAAAAATGACACCCGGGAGTGGGCGGGTCTAAAAAACCCGCATTAGCGCCAGATTTTAGCGCCTGGGTCAGGGCAGGCGTTAAGGGACCTGTGGGCTCAGAATGAGCCCAGAGGTGCCCTCCCCTGCCACCAGGGACACCCCCTGCCACCCTTGCCCACCCCAGGAGGACACCCAAGGATGAAGGGACCTACACCAGGGACATTAAGGTAAGTTCAGGTAAGTATTTAAAAAAAAAAAAATTGTGGCATAGTGGGGCCTGATTTGTGCCCCCCTACATGCCACTATGCCCAATGACCATGCCCAGGGGACATAAGTCCCCTGGGCATGGCCATTGGGCAAGGGGGCATGACTCCTGTCTTTGCTAAGACAGGAGTCATTTCAATGGGGGTTGGGCGTCGTAAAAAAATGGCGCAAATCGGGTTGAGGCGATTTTTTTGCCTCAGCCTGACTTGCACCATTTGTGGACGCCCATACGCCATTTTCCCCCTACGCCGGCGCTGCCTGGTGTACGTCGTTTTTTTTAACGCACACCAGACAGCGCCGGCGGCTAACGCTGGCTAACGTCATTCAATAAATACGGCACCCGCATGGCGCTTCAGAATGGCGTTAGCCGGCACTAATTTTTTTGGCGCAAAACTGCGTTGGCGCAGTTTTGCGTCAAAAAGTATAAATATGGCCCATGGTCGTTTAACCAATTTTTTTATCGATTTTAAATGGTTTCCAAAGTTTGAACCCTATCTTGACATCACACCGGATTTGCAGGGTAAAGGTTTATACGCAAGGTTTTGGTTTGGTTCTCTGCCCCTGATGTCATTGATTCATAGCTGGGGGCAGATTAGTCTCCCTGACACATGCCCTGCTTGTGGTGGTATTCTGAAACCATTGAACACTTCATGTTCTTATGCCCAGCATATGTGATTCCGTGATCAAAATGGATCCGCAATACTTGTAGGGCTATGGGATTTAAAATCTGTTCCTCGGCTATACGGATTTTAAAAAGTCATAATTCAGCTGATGTAACTCTTGCATTAAGCAAGTACTTAGTGGCAGCATGGCGCATACGTTGCAGTTTCCCAAAAGTAATATGAGGTCCCATACAATCGATCTAGATAACTTTTTAGAGTTTTATGTGTAAACTTGATCTTATCATATGTTTTAATGATTTCATACTAATTAATAGATGTTATAGATGTTGTATTTAAAAGTGATTATTCATTTTATCTACTATTCATTGCTTTTGTTGATTTTATGGTCAATTGATCGAATAAAGCTGATGATGATGATGATGATGAATTGCCATTTCATTGACTTGGGTTGACTATTGTGATCTAGTATATATACATTTTCACCTAACAAAAACTCAATATGAGAAAGTAATGAAGCAACAATTAATTTGTTTAAAAATATATGTATCTCACATGCACATGTCCAGATCTTGTCCTCTGAGGAAGCACTTGAAATTTTTTGGAATGGAAATAGTATCCACAAATGCTGACTCCTCTTTTCACTAAACATTGCTTACCTTGCAAGGTTTGAAAATTAGGTTAAGGTTTCTAAAATGTGAAATGTACTTCATGAGACATAATGGCTCCTGGGTCTTCCATGGTGTTAGAAACTGAGTTTCTGGTTGGCAGAGGAATGCACCCTGTCCAAGCAAGAACTACAATCTTAGTCAGGGATGTGATGCGAAGGCAATACGTTGGGGCTGATGGTGATGAGTTGATCCTGAGTAACACAATCAGCGACACAAAGTCCTCATCCTCAGAAGTAGCTGCAATGCGTCAGTGTCGAGGAGGGATGAGGCAGTTCTGATCAGTGCCATGTCAGCATTGCATGGAGTTTTGAAGAACAGAGATGCAGAACCTACTCCCACGAGCTTAGGACTGGATTGACACCACTTGGCAGAACATGAATCACAGTTGGGAGAGTCCAGCAGCTGTAGCAGAGGTGAATGAAGTCTTTGATGTCCCTGAGGCTTCAGAACAGGAGGCCAGCCAGCAACCTCTTGGAGCCACTTTGGTTCCAGGGATGTAGAAATGCAGGTCCGCTCCTTCTCACTCCCAGTGAAAGAGGGCAGCAGGTAGCAGGGCATGCACAACAAAGCAGCAGTCCAGCAAAGTCCAGCAGGGGTACAGTCCCTTAAGCAGCACAGCAGTCCTTCTTCCTTGCAGAATGTCCTCAGGTCCAAAAGTGTGCTGATTTGGTAGCGTTCAGGGTCCAGTACTAATACCCAGTTGTGCCTTTAAATTAGGGAAGACTTCAAAGTGAGGCCTTTGAAGTACACAAAGTCTCTGCCCATCCTTCCCTGGCTCCAGACACTCCACATGGGGGGTTGCCACCCTTTGTGAGGGCTCAGAGTCCAGCTTATTCAAGTGTGTCAACTCCTCCCTGCCATCCTTCTCAGGATGGCTCATAAAGATGTTAATGGCCCATCAGGATGTGGATGGCCCACCAGGCACACATAGCTCCCTTTGTGTGTGGGTCTCTAGAGGGAATACACCAGAGCTCAGCTGTCACCTACGGAGACGTGTATTCAGAGGCAGGCAGAGGCACCGAATTGTTAAAGTCAGAAAATGCTAACTTTCTAAAGTGCCCTTTTCAGACTTGTAACTTAAAAACTGCCTTCACCATAAGTTGTGATTTTGAATTGTGAGAGTGTATGTGAGTCTCTAACATATAGGACCATGTTGTCGGCATAAACGGAGATGCCTCTGCGGCACAGGTGAAACCTTACGTTGGAAGCAGAGTGTCTTTGCCGTATAATACAAACCAGAGGTTCAAGCAGGAGAGCAAAGAAGAGTGGTGACAGGGGGCACCCCTGTCATGTCCCTCTGCTGATGGGAAATTCCACCAATGTATCCATTAATGTGCGATCAGGCTATCGTTTTTTTGTACAAAAGTCTTAACAAGCACAGGAATGGTTCTGGCATCCCCATGTACGCCAAGACTGTGAACATATACCCCATTCAATGGAATCTAATGCCATAGCAGTGTCCACTAGGACTTCTGCTGCCGATATGGAGGGGTCTTAGTAATGTAGAAGCGCAAATAGGGTGCACAAGTTATGGGCAGCAGATCTGGAGTGGATAAATCCCGATCGATCAGGCAGCACCAATTTAGGGATAAGTGGTTGTAGTCTTGTCGCTATAACTTTAGTTAGTATTTTTGTATCAATATTTATAAGTGATAGTGGCCTATAGTACACTGGCCTGAATAGCAATGCAGACCCCCCAATTGTGACCTTGAACGCCTCCCATATAGTGGCCTTACTCTCCACTGTTCCCGCATTCAGTTAAAAATGTTAGACAATGGCCTTTTTGAGCTCTTTGTGGAAGACAGCATCTCATAGAGCCGTCACCCAAAACCGCCATGTTAATGGGGGAATACGCAGTTTTGGTGGGAAATCTTCAGCAGTGCCAGTGCATGATCAGATAATATCTTGGTCATATGTGTAATAGCTGACAGCCATGAGCACAGGTCCCTGGAGATCAGCCAGTAGCCCAACCTGGACCATGAGCCATTGACAGAGAATGTGAATGTGACCTTCCGTGTACCCCGGTGATGCAGTCTCTAAGCATCTACTGAGCCATAGTCTTCCATACCACCCTGTATCACTGCAGCTGACTGTTTACAGGCCAGTCCGTGGTTGCCGACCTATCCGTGTTGGGGCCATATTATATTTACAGATGACATCTCATGAATATGCTGCCTCACTGAGGTGTAAAATTCTGGGTCATCTACATTAGGTGCATGTGTGGTGATCAAATGTGAAGTGTTCCATAGCTGTCCCAGTCGCTAGCCTGCCCTGCTCATCTACTATGGGGTGTGTGACAGTAAAGAGCACCCCTTTTTAACCAGTATAAGAACTCCTCTGGGGTATGACGAATAGGATGAAGCTAATCTGTACACTAGTCACTGGTAGCCAACAATATGCTCTGTTGCATGTGTGAGGTGCGATTCTTTAATGAATGCTATTTCTATATTGTGTTTGTCTAAGTAGGAGAGTATCAATCTAGTTTTCCAGGGATTATTAAGTCCCAGTACATTACATGTTAGGAGTGATATGGTGCTCTATTGTCGCTCCACTTTGAACGTAAAGCAAGTGCTATACCCTTGTTCACCTGATGGGCCTGTCTATTGGGCACATGGTTGTATAATGTGTGTGTAGTGATATGATGACTGTGCCAACAAATAACACATTCCCCACTCCCTCCCACTGCAGCAACCCAAGCTTGCTAAAGACATTCCCAATGTCTACAGTCTCCATGTAAACCACCTCTGAAAACAATACAACAGGTATACATGCATTCTACTTATGAACTTCATGTAGGGTGTTCCCTTGTTGGGCTGCAAGAGGCCTTGCCCCCCCATAGTATGGAGGTGGCTGGAATATCACTGTATTTCCCACCTGACTCATCTTGTAGTCCACCAAGACCAGAGTATTAGGTTAGGTCACCATTCCAATTCTGCCATCATCTCCAACTCTGATAGGGCAGAAGCTCAACAGGCCAGCTCCCAGTCTCAGTGAAGGCGTAAGTTAGTTGTTGTCTATGTCAGCATCTGCACCACCTCTTTTTTGTTTTCTGAATGCAAGAGTCCTAAGGAAGTCTTACCCTGCCTTGGGAGTTGGGAATATTCTGTTTCACGTCCAAGTCGAAGTGAAGTCTCACTGGATACTTCATGGCATACTGAAGACCCATTTTCTGCAGCTGTTTTTTTACACATTCCCATCAGGCCATCTGCACTGACAATGAAGTCCGGATTGCACTGGAAATTAAGCCCTCCCTTTTCACATGCCATTCTGAGCACCACACCGTAGTCTTGATAGTCAGGAGGCGCGCAATTATGGGTCACGGAGGTGCTCCAGGAAGAGTTTCAGGAGGAAGGTGCACTATCAATGACCTGTGTGCACATTCAACTACCAACATCTTTGACAGGCTCTCAGCCCCAAACAAGGTAGTGATCATCTGCTCAACATAAATTTCCATCTTCCCAGTAATGGTTGATTCAGGTACTCCCGTAATTCGTAAATTGTTTCTGCGGAGCGAGCTTTTAAGTCCTCATTTGTGGCTGGGATTACCACCAGGATCTACATCTCCAGGCACTTGGAACCCATAGCCTGAAGTTCATCTTCAGTGGATGAGATTTGTTGCTCCGCCGTCATGAGCGGGACGCCTGCTTATCCAGTTTCACTGCAAGTTGGTCTATGCTCAAATTTAGGGAGTCGATTTTTCCATCGATTGATTGAAGCTTTTGTTACATGGCTTGTAGTGTAGTCTCTAGGGCAGAGGTCCCCTGTTCTGCTACCTCTGGACTGTTGTCTAGTGTCAGGTCCTGTGCCACCTTCGCTGGGTTTCTATCCTCGAATGTGAGGCATGGTTGTTTTTCATCTGCTTTCCCCATTCTGCAGGAGTGGATGTATCTGTATGTATCCCCCTCCCTAGAGTATGTTGAGTCTGCGTAGACCAGTGTCCATGGCCATAGGGTGCCCAGCCTGCGCACCCCCCACCCTCAGGGCGACGCACCGGTGACTTAAGTGCACACTCACAAGTGCTATGCAGGGAATCCCAGGCTAGTAGCCAAACAGGGTACCTCAGTAATCAACATGTCAGTTTAACATTGTAACTCTGCACTGCTTATGCCTCCAGGCACTATAATGGCCTGTCTGACTATTGTAAAGCACTGGTTTAGGATTGCTTCACACTCCAGCAGGGGTGCAACCCCAATATTTCATTTGCGTGACCATTGCTGTCTGACCGGCCATACAAGTTGCTCCTGATGTTGTTGTCCCAACCACCGGATTTGTCCCAGGTGCAAAGGATTGCCAGGACACGCGCACCCAGTCCACAGCACTTCTTCTTTATGCAGCTACATCAGTCTGGCTCAGGGGTGCACACCGCCATGCAGGTCCACTGCATCTCTGGAGCATGGGTAACGGGTTGCCCATGTGTGCCAAGCAAGTATATTCCACCATCCTTGCCATCCCAGCGAATGCAAGGCTGTTGGGCCAGCCACCCCCTCACTTCAGGCATGTGCAGCCTCCTCATTCACCCAGTGCCTCTGCTCGTCCCCTGCCAGCAGGCACAGATGGTGTCCCTTGAGTTGCCGCTGGATTATTAGCAGCAGATTTGCTCTCCAAGGAGTGTTGTGTCCTCACAGGACAGAGGATTTCCAGCGCAAGGCACGCCACGCCAACTGACGGTGGCACTTCGCATAGCCGCAGGACTCTGTTTCAGTTCCGGTCATGCAGTCTAATGAGGCAGGCCAGAAACTCCATCAGATTTGTTCCCCTTTAACTCAGCCAGATCTCCACCAATGTCAAAGTGCTCCTGTTACATTCAAGCTTACAAATTGAATGCTGTAGTGTGAGATTATCAGCTGATGGGCCCTGTGGCTATCTTGCTGTGGGCTATCTAGCGCCCCAGTGAAAAAATAATTTGTGTTTTTTTACTTCCTGGACATGTAAAGCTGTAAACTACATGTCCAACTTTTTAAGTACACTGCACCTTGTCCTTGGGGCTGTCTAGGGCTTATCTTAGGGGGCGTATGTGTAATAAAAAGAGGGAATTTTTGAGTCTACAAAATTGATACGAGGTTTTATTCTTTCACTTGAGATAGTACGCCCACGATAGTTGTTTACTGAAGTCACACCTATTTTAAATTTTTCCATTTTTATGGTGAGACCAGCATTCTTGTGTTTATTAAGTACATTTAAAAAATATATTATTGTGTTCCTCTTCAAATGATCAGGATATTATCCTAGAAGCACATAACCTTTCTTGTGTCTTTGAGGATATGTTGCATTATTCTTTGGAACACCGCTGCAGCAAAAGCCAAGCCAAGCCAAATGGCATTCTGTAATGTATGTATGTACCAAATGAGGTGGTAAATGATGTAAGGCACTTAGATCAAGGGTGAAGTGCAACTTGGTGGGATGCAGCAGCGAGGTCTAACACATTAAACAACCTATCATCACTTATAAGGCTTAAAATGTAATTATTTTTAAATAACAGGTGTCTGCCTACCCAAGTATTTTGGTTTAGATCTCTCAAATCTATGCATAAGGGTATGTCATTGGAGCTGGTCTTTGTGGTGATAACTATGGAGGCTAACCATTCAGAGCTCTAAATATTCTCCATAGTCCATGGGCCTCCAACTTATCTAACTCCTTCTTTAGTATATCTCTCATGAGATGTGGAATGGGGCATGTTTTTTGTGCCATGGGGATAGCATTAGGTTTCAGTTGGATCCTATGTGCAAAATCTATAGGTAGACCCAGTTAATCAGAAAACACTTCTGGAAATTCATTGCACACGTTTATCCCCATCACAGAGCTATCTACAGTTAACACTTGTTCTTCATTATTATAGTCAAGTCTAATTCCATGATCTTTCTGATGTTCCTACCCTAATAATTGGAGCCTTGTTTAGTACTGTATACCTTTCCCACAGTGTTCCTGTCATTAAAGGATGTTCTCATTTTCAGCATACTCACCAGGGAAATAGGATCTTTGTTGTATCCACCTGGTTTAATGTCAACGTGTTCTAGAACATAACTCCTTCCCGCACCTTTCTCCTAGATGTTTTCTTCAACTAATAAAATACAGGGAGAACATGAATCAACATATATTTTAAAAGTAACACCACAAGTAGTATAATTCACGGAGTCTCCCTTCTCAATTGAGTTTATCTGAAAAACGATCTTGTAATTCTCTTCCCCTGCAGGTCATTTAGGGTTGTTGGCTAAATGATTGGCGCTACTACATCTGAAACATTTCAGTTTATGGGACTTAGGTTTTTGTTTCTGAATGTGTAGGTCTCTCAACTTACACACATTGGTGGAGTCAGTGAGTTTATTTACATCATTAGCAGTTTTAAGGCATTCAGGGGACACTTGTATTTCTCTTATGCATATGGCAGTGTACTCTGTACCTTAAGCAATACCAATAGCTTGCTGCAAGTTGGGGGTTCATGGCTTACAATCTTTGATGAAGATTAAAATAGTAATTACACTTGACTAGTCGGTTTTCAGTCAAAGGGCCAAATTCACATGTGGCAGACAAACCACTTCGTACAGCAGTAAAGTAGGAACCTTGCTCATATTTCCTTGAGCCTTACTGAAGAACAAGTCTCTTTGAGACAACATTGTTCTTTTCAGCACGGTAATCCTCTAACTTTTTCAATGTTATGTGATAAGATTCCAGTTGTGGTTTAGAGGCTGGATCTTGCAGCCATGATGTAGTGTGAAAGAGAAAACTAAAAGGGATACATTATAATAAGCATAATAACCACAGCAGTACAGAAAACTGCTATACAACAATATGAAAAATATGGCTGTGATGAAATTATCGATAACAAAATCAATTAAACCACTAAAGGGGTAAGCAATAGTAAAAGTTAAAAAAACATAAGTACTTCAGATTACAGTACATGTGCAACAATCTGTCCAGGCTTGTTTCTATTTTTATGCTCTAGGGATTCAGAATCAGTCACATGGCTCGTGGTGGGGGAACCAGTGGAGTAATCCAAAGCAGGGGAAGGAACAGGAGGAGCCGTGAAGATGAAAGAAGGGCTTACTTGCAGTCCCAGGAAAAGTTACCATCCGCACAAGACATCACAGGCTAGGAGCTTGAGGGAATGTCTGGAAGAATCAGAGTCCCTGGACTGCAGCAAATAGGAAAGTGCACCACAATTACTGGAGCTAGAATCCAGTGCTGGTGAAGTCAGTGTTTCAGGCAAGAAGCTGGGATAAGGAAAGCATATTCAAATTCATGTCAGTCTGGAATCCTTCAAAGCAAAGAAGCTTCATTGAGAAGAGCTCAACCGAATTCCTGTCAACATGGCCCTGAAGCACAGGTCAGACCATTGTCAAGGTCCCCTGCTGGCAAAGTCTTGATGGAAACTGTTGGAGCCTGGCCTGGTTTGTAGTGGGTACCTTGGGTACTTACACCTTATACCAGGCTGGCCTGGTTTGTAGTGGGTACCTTGGGTGCTTACACCTTATACCAGGTCCAGTTATCCTTTATTAGTGAAATGTAGTAGTGTTCCAGCAGCTTAGGCCGATAGAGGTAGCTATAGCAGAGCAGCTTAGGCTGAACTAGGAAACATGCAAGGCTTATGCAATACCACTTATAGTTACACAGTACTTATACACAAGTAAAGACAATACTCAGTGTTACCAAATATAAAGGTATTTATTTGGGTGACACATTATCAAAAATATCCTAGAGACAATACTCCTTCTGGAGGTAAGTATTATACACAATATATACACTAGACACCAAAATTAGACAAGAAAATAGTCAGAAAACAATAGGAAATGCTATAGAATACAATGGGAGAAAATGGGTCTAGGGGCAACACAAACCATATACTAAGAAAGTGGAATGTGAATTACAAATTCCCCCCCAGACAAGTGTAGTGTGTGCAGAATCACTGGGAGAGTAAGAATACAGTAAAGGTATGTAAATTAACCCACCCCAGAGCCCAGAACAGCAGGAATAACGTACTGCAAGTTTCCTTAGTACACACTACACCTCGTTTTTGTGATTTTGCAGCAGCCAAACAAGTCTGCAAAGAACAACTGCTGGATTATTGGACCTGAAGACCTGCAAAGGAAGGGGACCAAGCCCAGAAGTCAAAAGAAGTTCCAGGAAGGACAGGAGCCCCTGCCAACCCAGAAGAGGTGCAAAAGAAGAGTCCCCAGTTAGTCAAAGACTGCAGAAATGCACCCTAGGAAAATACCAGCGGGTTCCTGCATGATGCAAAAGATGTCCCGCGGTGTGAAGATTGTTGCAGATGAGATTTCGTGTTGGAAGGCGCCAACAAGCCTTGGCTACTACAAAAGTGCATTTTGCATACAAATGGCACTGGATGGACCCAGGAGGGACCTGGGGGCCTCAACTCAACTCTATGTGAGGAGGAAGAGGAGGCTCTCAGCACTTTAGAGAGCACTCAGGATACCAGCCAGCACCCCCAGGAGTCGCAGGATCGGGTTCAAAGGAGGTGCAAAATGCAGTTAATGCAGCACAACAAAAGACGGTCCCACGCCGCCGGAGAACAACTCAGCGAGTTGTGCATCACAGGATGGAGTGCTGGGGACCTGGGCCAGGGTGTGCACAAAGGAATTTTGCAAAGATTGCACAGAGGTCTCAGGAGGCGAAGAAGACACAGTACTCAGGGGTACCATTGCTCTCGGGGAAGGCAAGGTCTTACCTCCTCCAAATTGCGTCAGAAGAACCTCAGGACATTCTATGTCAATGATGCCCACCCTCTGTGCCCTGAACAGGTGTAGAATGGTTTATGCAAGGAGGGCTCCATCTGTGCCCTTCAAAGCATTTCCAGAGGCTGGGGGAGGCTACCCTTCCCAGCCTGTAACACCTATTTCCAAACGGAGAGGGTGTGGCACCCTGCTTTCAGAAGAAATGCTTTGTTCTGCCTTCCTGGGACTGGGCTGCCCAGACCCCAGGAGGGCAGAACCATGTCTGTGAGGTGGCAGCAGCTGTAGCTGCAGAGCAAGCTTCAGAGAGCTTGTTTGGCAGTACTGGGGGTCCATGGTGGAGCCCCCAGAATGCATGGAATTGGCTCCCCAACAACATATTTGGAATGGGAGGACAATTCCATAATCTTAGACATGTTACATGGCCATATTCGGGGTTACCATTGTGAAGCTACATATAGGTATTGACCTATATGTAGTGCACGCGTGTAATGGTGTCCCCGCACTCACAAAGTCCGGGGAAATGGCCCTGAACTATGTGGGGGCACCTTTGCTAGTGCAAGGGTGCCCTCACACTTAGTAACTTTGCTCCTAACCTTCAGCAAGTGAAGGTTAGACATATAGGTGGCTTATAAGTTACTTAGGTCCAGTGAAAATGGCTCTGAAATAGTGTGTGCACTATTTCACGCAGGCTGCAATGGCAGTACTGTGTAAGGGGTTGTCTGAGCTCCCTATGGGTAGCAAAATAAATGGTGCAGCCCATTTGGATCTCCTGGAACCCCAATGCCCTGGGTACCTAGGTAGCATATACTAGGGACTTATAAGGGGGGGTCCTTTGTGCCAATTGAAATTGGTAAATGAAGTCACTGGCCTACAGTGAAAAATTTAAAAGCAGAGAGAGCATAAGCACTGAGGTTCTGATTAGCAGAGCCTCAGTGACACAGTTAGGCACTACACAGGCATACACATTACGTCACAAACTATGAGCACTGGGGTTCTGGCTAGCAGGATACCAGTGAGACAGGCAAAACATACTGACATATAGGTTTTTATCTATGAGCACTGGGGTCCTGGCTAGCAGGATCCCAGTGACACAGTAAAAACACATTGACACACACTCACAAATAGGCCAAAAGTGGGGGTAACCATGCTAGAAAGAGGCTACTTTCTCACAGAAACTGGGCATCTTTGCAGGCACCCCCACCCACTTTTTACCCCATTTTAGAACTACTAGATGCTGATTTTCAACTCTGTCAATGTATTGAGGCCTGCTAAACAGACCTTAGGGACAGTGCTCTTCCCTTAAAAACAAGAGAGTAGATTTACAAGCCACTTGCGTCTCCTTGCGCCACATTAGCGTAATTTTTTTTACACTAATGTGGCTTTAAGGACTCAATTTCCCTGGGCGATATCTATGAAGTGGTGCAATGCATGCATTGCACCACTTTGTAAACCCTTGCACCACATTATGCCTGCGTCAGGCATAATGTATGCAAGGGGGGGCGTTCCCATGCAGGGAGGCCCAAAAAAACAGCACAGTAAAATTTACTAGATTTCACTGAGCCATTTTTGGCATCACTTTTAACACCTGCTCAGGGCAGGGGTTAAAATCAAGCACCCATAATCTCCTATGGGCCTCCCTGTGCTTTGTTGGACCAGCTTAAAAAATGTTGCTGCTAGTACAGCAAAGCACCACAACAGCACCAAAAATGTTGACTCTATTGTGGTATTGTGCGCCAGGGTGCACCATATTATGAATACAGCGCACCCATTGAGCTGTTAGGGTGGTGCAGGGGGGCACAAGAAAAGTGGTGCATCAATGCTGATGCGGCACTTTCTTGTAAATATGCTCCAAGGTCTCTAACTGTTTACAATTGGCACAGGAGTTTAGCACCCTTGAAAGTCCCTAGTAAATGGTACTACCGGCACCTAGGGCATGGACACTAAACAGGGTCCCTAAGGGCTGCAGCATAACGTATGCCAACCTAAGGGACCCATACACATATTGCACACAGTCTGCCATTGCAGACGTGTCTCAGGGTGCAAACCCTGAGTGAAAATACAACATAGAACACACATTGTGTGCCATGCCAAAGTCACTGCATGCATTATAGGTAAGTCACTACTACAGCAGACCTTAAGAGCCAGTCTAAGGCAGGGTACATTAAAATACATGTGAGGACATAGCTGTATGCATGAGCAGATATGCCCCTGTGATGTCTAGTTTCATTCCTAGACATTACAAGTCACCGGGCAGCTATCGTAAAGCATGTACTGGACAATGGTCAGTAGGAGTGACCCAGCTACATGATGACTGCATGGAAAATAGTGGTGTTTGTTATCTAACACCTTGTCTTGAGAAATCCACACTGATGCCAGTATTGGATTTATTATGACATGCACCCAGACCACACCTTAGAGGTTCCTCCTGTAACCTACTAGTACTTTATTGTGTTGGCTGACTGGTTTTGCCCAGCCTGCCACCACAGATGAGTTTCTGACCCCCTGGAGGTGAAAACCTCTGCTCTACGAGGTTAGACACTATGGACCTCATTATAAGTTTGTCGGGCGGCAGAGGCCAAACTCTTTGGGCTGGAAAACCACCACTCTGGTTTTCTGCCTGATGGCCCTGTTATGAGTTTCCCGATAGGCCAGGGGCAGAAACAGCACTTCCGCCCGCTGACCCAGCGGGAAACAGGCCACAACATTGACGCCGGCTCGTAATCGAGCCAGCTGCAATTTTGCAGTACGATGGGTGCAGAAGCACCCATCGTGCTTTTCACTGCCTGTAATTCAGGCAATCAAAAGCGTGACGGGGCTGTTCATGGGGGCCCCTACACCCTGTTTCCTCCAGCCTTTGCATGGCGGTGGGACGGCCGTGCAAAATCCAGCTGAGAGGGGACTCGTAATCCCCAAGGTAGTGCTGCTTGCATTGCTGTCCTGGCAGATTAAGACCGCCGGCACTGCCAGGCTGCTGACCTGCGGCAATCTGGCGGTGCCGGCGGTCATAATGTGGAGGATAGGAATGCTGCTTTGGCGGTGGTCCGACTGCCACCGCGAGTGTAGCGGTCTCAAGACAGCCACACTCGTGATAAGGGCCTATGTCTGCTACGGCAGGAGGTGTTATCACTTTCGCCAACAGGATGGCAAGTAAATCTGCATACCAAAGCCAGGGACTTCAAAGTCCCTGCTGCCTTTGATATGCTTCCCCCAGACCTGGGAGAGGCAACTCCCTGCCCTGAGGCCCACTTGGCACCAGGTCAGGTGAGAAAATTAGCTATGCAGGAGGTGTGTTGCACTATCCAGCTGGACAAACCTCAACGGTAACCAGCCTGATGCGAACATGAAATTAGGGATCCCACCATCTTGTGTGGTGGAATTAGAAATTTTGGGGCAGGGTGAGGCCCACTGCTTAAAGGAAGTGGTCATATAGGGGGTGTAGTGACCCCTGGGGAAAGTAGCCCATTGGCTCCTACTCATCACTCCCCTTAATGCCCCTAAATTGAGTATTTAGAGGACCCCCGATATCAGGGCTTCAGATTTGCTGGACTAAAGAAGAAGAAGGACCCAAAGAGACCCTGAAAAACAAAAACTGAGGAGCAGCAACTGACTTGGCCCCCAACCTCGCCGGCCTCCTTGCTGTCAGCGATAATTGCACCAAAAACAGCAACAGCTCTTCTGCCTCTTAAAAGGAGGACTGTCATCCCTTCGAGAAGTAACCAGGATCTCCTGGGGAGTAGCAGAACTGCTTTCCTGCACCCTGCAGGCACCAAAGAAGACTCACGAGTACTGCATATCGCCAAAACCTGATACCAGACAGCACCACTGCACTCGTGCCCTGTAGCCTGAGTTGAAGTGGGCCAACAGTGCCAGCGTGGTCCTCAGGCCGTATGGAACCAAAATCCACCTTGGGTTTGCCAACAGTGGACCTCCTGACGCCACCTGAAGCCACTTTGTGCAGCCCCCCCAACATCTCTGAGTATCCCCTGCACCAGACCGGATGCCAAAAGACACCACTGAACCCGAGCCCCACAGCCTGAGGAGAAGTGGGCCAACAATGTCCCTACATGTCCAAGGATCTCAGGGCTCAAGCCCCCCACGGGTTCCAACAGACTGGCCCCCCCAGTCCTTAATTGCAGCTTCTTTCTGACTGGACCAATCTACATTGCAGTGAATGGGACACCCGACACAGTGACACACCTTTGCACCCGGCCACCCCAGAGCCCCTTGAGGTAACCTGTTGGTGTGGCATTGGACCTTTCCCCATACTCACCTCAAGTCCAGAAGAACAGTCTTGTAAGTAGTTGCTGAGTGCCCGAATGCAGCATCTGTTTAATTTAATAGGATAACATTGGGGCACTCAATGCTGAAAAGCATCTCTGTACCTCAGAGACCCAGGTGTCTCCTGAAGAGACCTGCTGCTGCTGTCTTGGACCTTGTCCCATACTTACCTTAACTCCGTAAAATTGATCCTGTAAGTTGCTGCTAAGAAGGAATTGATTTGAATGAATGTATCCATGTGAAATCTCATTATCAAAGTTCAAAATCCAATAAACGCAATTATGTACACCAACTACACAATTCCGGATAGTGCACCAATCATTGTCTCTGGACCACTGGGCCCAAAATGCATGGGCGAAGCCCACACATGATACCTGACTGGAAACAGAGAGAACACTGCTGGGGCATCAGATCAAAATGAAACAGGCACCTCAGGGGCAGGGGGGCACCTCAGCCAGATGAACGCACAACGCCACTGCTGCACGAGGGGGCTCCATGACCATTGATGTATCCTGGGGAGTACAAAGCCACAGTCTCTCAAGTCTCTCTAGTGGGGGTGGTGAGTGCACGTGAGCAGTGTGTGGTGATGGGCGTGCTGGTGATGGAGGTAGTGGCTGAGGATGTAGTGCATGCAGGAGTGAGTGGAGATGAGACTGGGAGAGAGGAGGGAGATGTAGAGGAGGGGGACACAGTGGAGGAAGTGGATGTTGGTATGTGTGCATGGGTATGGTGCTTGTGTGAGTGCTGTGGGATGTGTGGTGCTTATGTTTGCCTGAGCCAATCTTGTGTGTTGACGTGTGTGCATGCTAGTCTGATGGTGTGCTTGGGATAGGCTGAGTTACAGGGGATTGGGTCTGGGTGGAGGAGGTTGGATGGGGAGGCTGGACACAGGGACAATGGCCATCAGTGCTGAGACCAGAGCCTGAAATGCTCTCTGTTGGGCAGCCTGGCCAGAATGAATGCCCTCAAGGTATGCATTTGTTTGTTGCAAATGCCTCTCAACACCCTGGATGGCATTCAGAATGGTAGACTGCCCAACAGTGAGGGATCTCAGGAGGTCAACAGCCTCCTCACTGAGGGCAGCATGGCTGACTGGGGCAGGGCCGGAGGTGCCTGGGGCGAAGGAGATGCCCACCCTCCTGGGTGAGCGGACACGGGACACACGCCGAGGGGCTGCTTGGAGGGCGGTGCTGGTAGGGGGTGGCGGCTGTACCTGTTGATGCGGTGGGCACAGAGGGGCCCGCCACTGCAAGGGAGGTCCCATCAGAGGAGGAGTCGCTGTTGCTGGTCTCTGCTCCTGTCCCCGCCATGGAGCTCCCCTCTCCCTCCTTCCCACTGGTGCCTTTAGACTCCGTAGCTTCACCCTCCAGGGCCAAGTGGGATGAAGCTCCCTCCTGCTCCGGTGCCAATGCTCCTCCGCCTGATGATGCTATTGCACACAAGAACAGGGAGACCACAAAAAGGGGAAGAAAGACAGAAGAAAAACATGTTTAGGGCATGCAACACCATTACCGTTGGCGGACACAACAGACAGTGAGCAGCCCTCTGCACTACGCCATGCACTTATAGTTCCTAGATTAAATAACATGCCCATGGGGTACGAGGTCTAAGCCCAATTACTGCACAACTGGAAGTCACAGGAGCCTAACTAGGTGTAGATGGCTCTAAACACTAGTGGGGTTGGGGTGCCCCATAGCCTGCCTCACAAAGGACCTTGCCTACCAAGATCGCCCTGGCCTAGGGGAACCCACTGGCCACCTCCCCCGCCAAGACACCTCGTAATGCATGCAAAATCAGCTGAATGAGAGTGTACTCACCCCCTTGTGGCTGCTGTGATGCCCTCAAGCGCCCATCCAACTCCGGATAGGCCACCGCCAGGATCCGGAACATCAGGGGGGTCATGGTGCGATGGGCACCACTCCCACGTTGGGAGGCCATCCCCAGCTGGGCCTCCCCCGTCTTCTTGCTCCAGCGGGGCAGGTCCTCCCATCTTTTCCGGCAGTATGTGCTCCGTCTGTGGTGGACCCCCAGGGTCTGGACGTCCTTGGCGATGGCACGCCAAATACCCTTCTTCTGGTGGGCGCTGACCTAGAGGAATGATACAGGGGGAAAGGAAATTACTTACCCATCCAGACCGTCATACTCATTGCCCCCTGTTCCCACCCTTGCCCTGACGCACAAACACTCACCATCCGCACATGCAGGCCTCAGCCCCCCCATGTATCTTCCATCCACACCACTCAAAACAGGCATTGCCCAGGCAGCATGCTCACAGTGTACTCACCTGTTTGTCTGGAGGACCGTACAGTTGCATGTACTGGGGGAGGACCCCATCCACTAGTTTCTCCAACTCCTCCGAAGTGAAGGCAGGGGCCCTTTCCCCAGACACATGAGCCATTGTCGCTTCCAGACACAGGTCACAGTAGCACTTGCAGTGTAGGTCCTCTCCTGTTGAAGGTCAGGTAGCAAGTGAGTGAATAGTTAGAAAACGGCGGTGACCTCCCCGCCGGGGCTTACCATCACCGCCGGCGTACATCGCCATTGGCTCCTGGAACCCATAGGGCCCAATAATAACCAATGTGAATCTGCGCGGCGGTCATCGACCGCCTACAGCGACGGCGCACAACGCCAGTGCACTTACCTCATTTCCACTTGTCCCTCCTCACAGGTCAGGAAGCTGCCATTTCAGAGGGGCACAGGGCATGGCACCTAACTGCGTCACAGCAGACATTGGCACAGCACCTGACTCTCGACTTCACATACTGCTTCTGTAAAGTAAATTCAGCAACATTAGTGCAATATAGTGAACATATAGAAAATGGCGGTCACGTCCGCTGCGGTGCGTGCCGTCACCACCGGCGTACATCGTCATTGGCTCCTCGGACCCATAGGGCCCAATGTTAACCAATGCAGAATTGCGCTGCAGTCTTTGACTGCCCACCGCGACGGTGTACAACGCCAGCGTATTTACCTCATATCCCCTTGTCCCACCTTACAGGTCAGGCAGCCGCCATTTCAGGGGGCCACATGGCATTAATAATAACTGTGTCACACCTATGTAGGCCTGGAATACACACAGTTACAGGCACATTGCGGATAAATAAATTTGTGCAAATGACATTTTGGGATACCTCAGTGTTGGCTGACTCTCTGCTCGCTGTTCTCCTCCATAGGGCACGTCTGCTGGGGCAGGTGATGAGATGGTGGCATCCTCCGGTGTACAGACCGCTGGTGGACCTGTCGACAATGGAAGAGAGACACATAATAGTCACATACAGACTTGATCGTGCAACAATCCAGGAACTGTGTGCCCAGTTGGAGCCAGACCTGATGTCAGCTATCCGCCATCCCACAGGGATACCCCCTCTAGTGCAGGTCCTGTCAGTACTCCATTTCCTGGCAAATGGTTCCTTTCAAACAACAGTGGCCATTGCATCAGGGATGTCCCAGCCAATGTTCTCTAACGTGTTGTCCAGAGTGTTGGCTGCCCTGCTGAAACATATGTGCAGCTACATCGTGTTCCCTCAGGTGGACGACTTGCCCACAGTGAAAGGTGACTTCTATTTTCTGGGACATATCCCCAACATCATTGGTGCCATTGATGGGACACATGTGGCATTAGTACCCCCCGCAGGAGTGAACAGGTGTACAGAAATAGAAAAAGCTAGCATTCAATGAATGTGCAGATGGTGTGTTTGGCAGACCAGTACATCTCCCATGTGAATGCCAAGTATCCTGGCTCAGTGCATGATGCCTACAGTTTGAGGAATAGCAGCATCCCTTATGTGATGGGGCAACTCCAGAGGCACCGTGTGTGGCTAATAGGTGAGACCAAGGACTCAATACAGTGTGAATAGGTGTCTGGGTATGGGGTTGTCCCTACGGGTTAGTGTGTGTCTAACACTTGTCCCTCGATATTTGCAGGTGACTCTGGTTAACCCAACTTGTCATGGCTACTGACCCCAGTGAGGAATCCCAGGACAAGGTCAGAGGAACGGTACAATGAGGCACATGGGCAAACTAGAAGGGTAATCGAACGAACCTTCGGCCTCCTGAAGGCCAGATTCCGGTGCCTCCATATGACAGGTGGTTCCCTCTACTACTCACCAAAGAAGGTGTGCCAGATAATCGTGGCCTGCTGTATGCTGCACAACCTGGCTTTGCGACGGCAGGTGCCTTTTCTGCAGGAGGATGGCCAGCTGGTGGTCTTGTGGCAGCTGTGGAGCCTGTGTACAGTGAAGAAGAGGAGGCAGAAGTGGAGGATATCTACAACTGAAACAACTTAATCATGCAATACTTCCAGTGAGACACAGGTAAGATGTCACTGCCTCCCACATCTCATACAATTTCAGGAGCTAGCATAAGTCTGACTTTTTCACTCAGTGTATGGACCCTGACTTGTCACTTTGCCTTTCCATTTCACAGATGTGGGTCCACTTTGTGCCCTCTGCTATATTTCCTCCAGGGCTACAGCTGTGTTACATTGGTATGTGCACAAGTAAATTGACATTGCTATATTCCATGGTTATTACAATTACAGGTTTCTGAAAGCACAGACTGACTCCAGATTGTTTTGTGATTGAAGTGTGTTTATTTCTGTGCAAATAAGTGGAGGGGGTTGTAAAATGGGCTGGGGGTATGGTGGAGGAATGTCCATGGCAGAGTCCAGTCTATTTGTTTCACATCTGCATTGTCCAAAGGGGCATAGGAAGTGGAGCAATGGCAGTTGAAAGATGGACAGGGTGACAAAGTGGGACAGAAGGGTGACATTCAGGGGGGTCTCCTTTCCTGGCAGGGGTCTTGGCAATGTTCTCTGTCTTGTTCCTGGATCTCAGGGACCGTTTGCAGGGTGGTTCTCCATCTGCAGGGGGTGGGGGCTGGTGTCGTGTTCCTGTGGCGGTGCCTCCTGTCCACTAGCGCCGGCCGAGGTGGAGGGCTGTTCATCGTCCACGCTAGTGTCAGGGGCCCCTTGTTGTGCCTCTGTGTCCCTCCTCGTGTTGACAAGGTCTTGCAGCACCCCTGCAAAGGTGACCAGGGTGTAGTTAATGGACTTCAAGCCCTCCCTGATCCCAAGGTAGTGTTCCTCCTGCAATTGCTGGGTCTCCTGAAACTTGGCCAGTACCATTGCCATCGTCTCCTGGGAATGATGGTGAGCTCCCATGATGTTAGAGAGTGCCTCGTGGAGAGTGGGTTCCCTGGGCCTGTCATCCCCCTGTCGCACAGCAGTCCTCCCAGCTTCCCTGTTGTCCTGTGCCTCTGTCCCCTGAACCGTGTGCCCACTGCCACTGCCTCCAGGTCCCTGATCATCCTGTGTTAGTCGGGTTGACTGGGTTCCCTGTAGTGGTGGACACACTGCTGATTGACGTGTCTTGGGGACAGAGGGATGCGCCCGCTGGGTGGGTGCTGTGCTGGTTTTTCCTGAGGGGGAGGCTCTGTGGTGGCTTGTGCCAGTGTCAGGGGAACCAACTGTCCCGAGGTCCCTGATGGGCCAGGCTGGTCATCTTGATCCAGCTGTGCAGAGCTGCTGTCATCACTGTGGGTCTCTTCTGTAGGGGGACTGGATATGTCTGGCACCTCCTGTCCAGTGACGTTGGGTAGGGGTCCTGTAGGGGTGTAAAGGCATGATTATTGCATCTGTGTGTGCCATTGTATGCAATGGGTGAGTGACCCTGTACTCCAGTGCTTGCATTCTTGGCTTGGTCCTTGTGTGATAGTTGGTTTGTGGTCTGTGTGGGTATCTGTAGTGGACATGCTTTGGTGATGGGTGTCCATGCATTGGTGTTACATGCATGGCTTGTTTTTGGTATGTGTGGGATGTGTTGGTGGGGTTTCTGTGGGTTGTTGGGGTGATGGGTGTGAGGGTAAGGGCGGGGTATGTGCAGGTAGGGTGGGGGTTAAAGTAGTAAAGTAGTAAAGATTTGCCTTACCAGAGCCAGTCCTCCTGCTACTCCTGCGAGGCCCTCAGGATGCAGTATTGCCAAGACCTGCTCCTCCCATGTTGTTAGTTGTGGGGGAGGAGGTGGGGGTCCACCGCCAGTTCTCTGTACAGCAATCTGGTGTCTGGAGACCACGGAACGCACCTTTCCCCGTAGGTCGTTACCCCTCTTCCTGATGTCATCCCGTGTTTTTGGATGCTGTCCCACTGCATTGACCCTGTCAACAATTCTGCGCCATAGCTCCCTCTTCCTTGCAATGGAAGTCTGCTGCACCTGTGATCCGAATGGCTGTGGCTCTTCCCAGACGATTTCCTCCACCATGACCCTGAGCTCCTCCTCAGAGAACCTGGGGTGTCGTTGAGGTGCCATGATGTGGTGTGGGTGATGTGTAAGGTGGTGTGTGTTGTGATGTGTGAGGGGATGTGTTGGTGTATGTTGTTTGAGGTGCGTGGATGTTGTGTAAGTGATGGTGTTGTGTGTCTATGGATGCTGGTGTTGTTTTAGGTAGTGTCTCTCTGTGGACTGCTTTCAAATTTCTGGTAGTAAGGGTTTGTGGGTGATGTGGGTGTGTGCTTTATATTGGATTGGGTGTGTGGGTGTGGTGTGTGTATGTGTATCAGGTGTGTGTATTTTGAATTGTCCAATGTGGTTGTGTTTTGTATATGTGTGTATTTTGAGCGCGGCGGTGTGTACCGCCAATGGATTACCGTGGTTGAAAGACCGCTGCGTTGATTTGTGGGTCGTGATACTGTGGGTGTATTCCTGTTGGCGTGACGGTGGAGGTTTTGTTATCGCCAGTTTATCACTGACCTTTGGTGTGGCGGACTTGTGTGGGTGTCTGTATTATGGCAGATTCCGAGCTGTGGGTCGTAATACCTGTAGCGGAATTCCACGGCCGCAGCGGTATGTTGGCGGTCTTCTGCACGCCGGTAAGCGGCATTTACCGCCAGGTTTGTAATGAGGGCCTAAGTGTTATTTTTATAAATTGGTGTCAGATTTCTTTATTGAGTGTGTGTCTCACTTACTAGCTCTGTGTGTGCAATACATGCTTAACACTGTCCTCTAGTAAGTCTAACTACTGCCCACACTACCACAACAGAGAGCCTTTAGGTTATTATTTTAACCCTTGCCAGCCAATAAGGATCGTACTAGACTATCTGCATAGAGCTCCCTCACACTGGTACACTACATAGATGGCCAGCTTCACACACTTCTTCACCAGAGCAATAAGGAAAAAATGAAGAGCTCAACGCACTACAGGGGACCCCTTCCAGAGAAACCGCAAGGTGTCTGGCTAGCACCTGTAAATAGGAAGTGCATCGGTGAGCAGTGGTGAACAATCCTCTAGCTGTCCTGTGGTATGAAACTGCAAATTGAAAATCGGAAACTTCACCTAAGAGTTGCAGTGAAGATACTCTGCCACTGAGTAACTGATTGTGATAGGAGGTCACAGTCTTCCATGTAACAGGAGCAGCGGACCAGGCTAAATGGCCCACCGTGACAGGGCATACTGCAAAATACCACGGGGTTGCCAGGATTAAGACGTATAGGGTAAACTCCAAGTCACTTGCACTGCCCTGAACTTCTCCTTCAAAGTGGTATTATTTTCAATGCAATCACAGAAAGCTGATTAGTCCAAAGTGCATGGAGGGGCAAGAGATCAATTTAGAGAACCACTGAATAGGTTCACAAGAGCACAACCAATTTGTCCTCATGAAGGATGCCTGACGGGATATAGTGGCAACAACAGAAGAATCCCAAAAACACAGATAGTACAGTAGTCACAGCTTGTTGGAGGGTGGGTGAGGTAAACACCATGTACTTCCTTTGAACCTAACTCAGTCGGAGAGGGCAACATTAGTACAATATTCCAGCTGTGAAGGCACAATATTGCTCCATGCACAGCATCCCATGTTTGTCACCAGTAAAGAAATTTCAGCTCCAGAGGCAGTTAAGATGTTCAGGTAGATATTTAATTGGATAAATATCAAGGTTAAAATCACCATTGTCTTCAGTCTTGCCTTACATGGTTTCCTCCAAAAACAGTTAGCAATGTTCTAAATGCCCTTCACTGGGACGTTCCAATTGGGCAGGTGGGGCAGGGATGGAAAAGGGCTGGAGTAAGGAGGAGAAGAACATTACAACAGGGAGCATGGCTAGCCTCCCAAAGCCAAGGCATGTTACGCTTCTTCATAGGAAGTAGAACATTGTTTTAGAATGTCGTGCTCAGCTTTGAATACGTTTGGAACAGAATATAGAAATCAAAAGTCTCAAAGTAGTCCCTCTAGACAAATGGACCATATCCCAACAGATTGGTTACTGTGGGCTGCACTCAACTGATGCATGCACAGGTGATTCTGAATCTACTGAAAGCTAGTTCTTGCTGTTTTGGACATGGAACTTATAGCAGTGACAAAGAACAAGACACAAGACCACAGTCCATCTTATCCAACTTACATTCACACAGAAAGAACAAATGTGAGCCATCAGCTTCCAAGTTACATGTCTTGTGTGATGTTGCCAGAGATGGCGGTATTAGTCTTTGAAATATGTTGTGTAAATAACACAAGCATATATGTTTAAAGAATCCAGAAAGCTTATTTATTTCCAGTTTGATTTAGGAACTCAATCAGATTATATGTGCATGAACTAGCTAAAATGAATGCAAAAACAGAAGGAACTTCATAGACTGAGAACCCTTATCTAATGGTTTGTCACATCACTTTTCTCCCATCTTAAGAAGCAACTAAGCACTCTGGGCCCCAGCGAGGGCTAACTCTGTGCATTACGAATGAGGCACAACAGGCTGGCGTGAATCTGGAAATACTCGCTTTCGTGTTGCGTGAAGATTTGTGCCCATTAATCCACCAAATTCAGCCTTATTTTCTACATTTCATCAATGAACAAGTGGAAGAAAGATGTGCATGTAGTATTTTTCTGTGGAGATTGCCTGCATATTTTTCAATTACTAGATTTTACCTCTCAGTTGGTCAAGGAGCTTAGCTCTAAATATTATCATAGGAAGTAGGGGATGTGGTCTTGCACTACAGTTTGGACCGCACTTTTAGGTCGGGTGGAAGGCTGATTTGAATACCTAAAGTGATGGGAGTGAATGCAGGGAAATTCTCAGTGGGCCAGTAGCCTTTATTTGGGCATTTGTGTCCCTTACCTGTTGTTGCTAAGAACGTGTTTATCTGAGTAGGCAAGTACGCTGTTGCAGTTTGTGCCTGGAATACAATATTATTTAAATGTATGGTAAACACTATTATAATATATTAACATGATAATCGAGTCAGGTCAATCTCTGTGTGATATGTGCACTACAGACTGCCATAATGCCCCAATGGAAGTTAATCGCAGGCATTCTCAAGAGTTGGATACACGGAGCTTCCACCTTCTATTAGAAAGCACTGTCTGTCATATAAGATCAGCATCATGAGCCTTATTATATTTGTAAATGTAGTTGTGACATAAAAAAAAAATGAATCCACACAAATTAATTGGAAGATACATTTTGTGGATACCTTGGAACAGAAGTAATAAAAGTTCAAAGTAATAATGGAAAACATTTCAAAAAGGATTCGAGAAGCGTACATTATCCGAGTTCAAAAAGAACTTTTTCAAAGAACTAAAACACATTCTTATCTTCTTGTAAGACCGCTGATGTTTTGCTACTTCATACAAAATATAAATTGCCGACAGAATTGTCATAATTTAGATTTCTCAGGGATGCAGGATGGAGCAGTATAAAAAATATCACTTTTATTGTACTAATCACGCGGGTCTATTAGAAGCGAAAGCTCACAATAAAGAGGGTTGCAAGACAAAAACATGCACAACGAATTACACAGAAGACAAAGAAAAAAAAATGTAAAACATTTTTTATGGCTCTCCGTCGTATTTTTATATCTGGATTTACAACAGGCAAGAACCTTTGAATGCCGAAGATCTAATAAAGGAATTATTATTTCTGGTTGGATAATTCTTTCTCTGCAGTTAGATGGCACTGAATTATGTTTATTGTACTGGCAATTTAAATTCAAAGCAATATAGGAGATACATAGATATAATAAACCCTTCAATATGTCTTTAGATAACATGATATTTCAACTTTAATAAAAGATGGCCGCATCATTTTCACTTGATTTCATGGCTGTATAGAGACCGTAAAGCTATTTGAGAGTAAGTTAAAATACTTTTGTGTTCTTATTTTTTATAATTTTCACTAAGGATGCTTAAAACGGCACATAGAAGTGAATAACTGCAAAATAAGAATGAGTTTAAACTATTCTTCTTGCATCCTTCATTTATGCCTTTAATTTAGGTATTTGTTGTTTCCCACACTTAGCCCAGGAGCAGCAAAGTATTTTACAGAAAACATTTTATTGTTAAATATTTGTCAGCAATAGCATTTCTATCAGAAATGCTGTGCATTGCATGAGTAGTAGTAAATAGGTAGCAAGTAGGGGCGTAACTAGGTCAGTGAGGTTCGGAGGTGCGGATCTCAAATGTCCCACCTAAAAAAAAGCAGTGGGCTCAAATTACAGGTGGGTGGTAAACTCTGCTCTGCCCTCTTGGAGCTCAGAGTTCAGCAAAAACTCCACAGTGTGGTGGAGTTTACTGCCCACCACTTCAAATTACACAGAGGGTGCGTGCAGGCATCATCTTGTTTTTTCTAATTAAGGTTTCAAATAAGTGGCACAAACAAACTAAGGCCCTCATTACGACCCTGGAGGTCGACGGTAATTTGGAGAAAGGTACTGCCAACAGGCTGGCGGTACCTTTTCCCAAATTCTGACATTGGCTGTTTGGCTCAAGCCAAACCACCAATGTACCACCCATCTGCCAGGGTGGTAATGGCCGCTGGGCTGGAGACTTCAGTCACCAACCAGGCAACTGTCACAATCCCACCCTCGGGATTATGACCCCGCCTACCGCCATGGTTTTTGTGGCAAGCGTGCCATGGTGGTAGGCACTATCAGTGCCAGGGAATTTGTTCCCTGGCACTGATAGGGGTCTCCCTGCCCCCCTCCAACTCCCAGAGTCCTCTGCCACCCTCCCCTCCCTCTCCTACCCCCACACATTTACACACCCACACGCGCACACATACACACTCATACACACACGCATACCCACAGCTACCTACGCATGCACACATACATACCCACACACCGCAACACACACAACATACATTGTCACACACACACATTCACAACACACAACATACACGCACACTCACATTTAGTCATTCACGCACTCATTCAACGCGACTCACACCCGCATGCACACATAGAAAAACAGACACACACCCACACACACACACACACAACACCCCCACACATGCACACACCACCCCTCACCCCCCTCTCCTTTCGGAGAACCCGACTTACCTGCTTGCAGGGGTTCCTCCGACAGGAGAAGGGATGCAGCGCTGCTCATGATACGGTCAGCGGTGTTTTGCTGGCGTAGCGCTGCTGCTGACAGCAGTGCCACCTTGCCGCCATGACCGTCGACGGTATTCCGCCAGCCTTCTGGCGGAATTCCATCTATGGTCATAATGCAGGTGGGCGTCTGGTAGCCACGGCGACGGTATGTTGGCTGCTGTCGCAGTGGCAGTAGGCGGTCAATACTGCCAATGTTGTAATGAGGGCCTAAATGTCACTTCCAGGATCTCTCACTGCCTTTGGTTAAATTACAGCTCATACATGCGTAAATCACAAGTTGTGCAATCTGTCCGAGATCGGAGTTTAAGATACCAAGAGATGGACGTGCACATCTGTGCATGCTCAGGAGGTCAGTTATTACTCGTAACTGGAAAGAAAGGGTTGTGCATGCTCAGTACAAACAGTGTGCTCTATGGTACAGTCAGGCCAATCCGTTGCATGCTCCGAGGCTTCTGTGCTCAGTTGGGCCAGTCTGCGCATACCCCAAGTAAAAGACGCTGGTTGGACTTCACCATCATATCCAGCATGTTGCAGGGACCAAAGAAGGTTCCTGCGTGACGTTATCCACACTTCCCGCTCTCAGCGGATCTCTGGCAAATGCAGCACTGTGGTCCAGAGGGGTTGAAGATCTTGCTTCAGCTGCACCGCATGTTGACCTGGAAAGGAATGACACAACCTTGAGTCGTCCAGAGGTCAGTGACATGGCCACAGGTGCCATCAGGCCAGTGGTTCACTTCATGTTCAGAACTCTGCGGGATTGCGCAGTTTTTACTTAACTTTGTGGAATGCCATGGAGTGAAACTCTGTGAGTTCCGATCACCCTTGGCTGAACTATGAATTGGTCAGATGACCAAAGTTCAGAATGGACTGTTCCCAAGAGGAGCATGGTCAGTACAGATTGCATTAGACTCTGGGGCTGATTTAGAGTTTGGTGAACAGGTACACCATTGCAACAGTAATGGAGTATCTGGCCGCTAAACTCAAGATTTGCCCGCTTGATTCTGAGTTGGGCTGACCACACATTTCACGTGGATAGAGTAAAATGTATTTTGTCTGTGTAAATGTTCCTCTTCATGCCTGACAGAGTAGTTACCATTGGAGGTAAGCTGTCTGACTGTCTGACCTATCTAGATTGGACTGTCTAGTTAGTGGCTTTTTTTTTTAACTGCGCCTCACCAGAAGATAGTAAAAACACAGATGAATGTCCCACACACAATGGGACAAAGCTCCCACGGCCATATTTATGAAAAAATAAAGCAAGTCACCTAGCTGCTCTGTGTCACTAGGAAAGGGCAGTAATGTGCCATATTTAAGGCAATACAGTAATACAGTGCATTCCTGTCTTTTCCCCTACACTGATGCACAATGGGCTGCCTGTAGGAGGCTGGCCAGGCTTGTAGTGGGTACCAAGGGGTACTTACACTTTGTACCAGGTCCAGTTATCCCTTATTAGTGTAGAAGAGGTGTCTAGCAGCTTAGGCTGATAGAAAAGGTAGCTTAGCAGAGCAGCTTAGGCTGAACTAGGAGACATGCAAAGCTCCTACTATACCACTGGTGTCATATGCACAATATCATAAGAAAACACAATCCACAGATATACTAAAAATAAATGTAATTTATTTTTGTGGCAATATGCCAAAAGTATCACAGTGAGTACCCTCAGTATGAGGATAGCAAATATACACAAGATATATGTACACAATACCAAAAATATGCAGTAATAGCAAAAGGGAGTAATGCAAGCAGTGTAAAATTACAATAGATTGCAATAGGAGTACATAGGTATAGGGGCAACACAAACCATATACTCCAAAAGTGGAATGTGAATAACGTATGGACCCCAAACCTATGTGAGCTTGTAGAGGGTCGCTGGGACTGTAAGAAAACAGTGAGGGTTAGAAAAATAGCCCACCCCAAGACCCTGAAAAGTAGGTGTAAAGTGCACCTATATTCCCCAGAGAGCACAGAAGCCGTGATAGGGGAATTCTGCAAGAAAGAACAACACCAGCAATGCAACCAAAGTGGATTTCCGGACAAGAGTACCTGTGAAACAAGGGGACCAAGTCCAAGAGTCACGACAAAGTCGAGATTGGGCAGATGCCCAGGAAATGCCAGCTGAGGGTGCAAAGAAGCTGTCACCGGTTGGTAGAAGCTGTGGATTCTGCAAGAACGAAGAGGACTAGGAACTTCCCTTTTAGAGGATGGATGTCCCACGTCGTGAAGAAGCTTGCAGAGGTGTTCCCACGCAGAAAAACCGCAAACAAGCCTTGCTAGTTGCAAGGGTCGCGGTTAAGGTTTTTGGATGCTGCTGTGGCCCAGGAGGGACCAGGATGTCGCCAATTGCGTGAGGAGACAGAGGGGGCGCCCAGCAAGACAAGGAGCCCTCTCAGAAGCAGGCAGCACCCGCAGAAGTGCCAGAACAGGCACTACAAAGAGGAGTGAACCGGAGCTCACCCGAAGTCACAAAAGAAGATCCCACGACACCAGAGGACAACTCAGGAGGTTGTGCACTGCAGGTTAGAGTGTTGGGGACCCAGGCTTGGCTGTGCACAAAGGAAATCCTGGAAGAGTGCACAGGAGCCAGAGCAGCTTCAAATCACGCGGTACCCAGCAATGCAGTCTAGCGTGGTGAGGCAAGGACTTACCTCCACCAAACTTGGACTGAAGAGTCAATGGACTGTGGGAGTCACTTGGACAGAGTTGCTGAGTTCCAGGGACCACGCTCGTCGTGCTGAGAGGGGACCCAGAGGACCGGTGATGCAGTCTTTTGTTGCCTGCGGTTGCAGGGGGAAGATTCCGTCGACCCACTGGAGATTTCTTCGGAGCTTCTAGTGCAGAGAGGAGGCAGACTACCCCCACAGCATGCACCACCAGGAAAACAGTTGAGAAGGCGGCAGGATCAGCGATACAAGGTTGCAGTAGTCATCTTTGTTACTTTGTTGTGGTTTTGCAGGAGTCCTGAGCAGTCAGCGGTCGATTCCGTGGTAGAAGGTGAAGAGAGAGATGCAGAGGAACTCTGATGAGCTCTTGCATTCGTTATCGAAAGAATTCCCCAAAGCAGAGACCCTAAATAGCCAGAAAAGGAGGTTTGGCTACCTAGGAAGGAGGATAGGCTAGCAACACAGGTAAGAGCCTATCAGGAGGAGTCTCTGACGTCACCTGCTGGCACTGGCCACTCAGAGCAGTCCAGTGTGCCAGCAGCACCTCTGTTTCCAAGATGGCAGAGGTCTGGAGCACACTGGAGGAGCTCTGGGCACCTCCCCTGGGAGGTGCAGGTCAGGGGAGTGGTCACTCCCCTTTCCTTTGTCCAGTTTCGCACCAGAGCAGGGCTGGGGGAATCCCTGAACCGGTGTAGACTGGCTTATGCAGAGATGGGCACCATCTGTGCCCATCAAAGCATTTCCAGAGGATGGGGGAGGCTACTCCTCCCCAGCCCTGACACCTTTTTCCAAAGGGAGAGGGTGTAACACCCTCTCTCTGAGGAAGTCCTTTGTTCTGCCTTCCTGGGCCAAGCCTGGCCGGACCCCAGGAGGGCAGAAACCTGTCTGAGGGGTTGGCAGCAGCAGCAGCTGCAGTGAAACCCCAGGAAAGGCAGTTTGGCAGTACCCGGGTCTGTGCTAGAGACCCGGGGGATCATGGAATTGTCTCCCCAATGTCAGGATGGCATTCGGGTGACAAATCCATGATCTTAGACATGTTACGTGGCCATGTTCGGAGTTACCATTGTGACGCTATACATAGGTAGTGACCTATGTATAGTGCACGCGTGTAATGGTGTCCCCGCACTCACAAAGTCCAGGGAATTTGCCCTGAACAACGTGGGGGCACCTTGGCTAGTGCCAGGGTGCCCACACACTAAGTAACTTAGCACCCAACCTTTACCAGGTAAAAGGTTAGACACATAGGTGACTTATAAGTTACTTAAGTGCAGTGGTAAATGCCTGTGAAATAACGTGGACGTTATTTCACTCAGGCTGCAGTGGCAGGCCTGTGTAAGAATTGTCAGAGCTCCCTATGGGTGGCAAAAGAAATGCTGCAGCCCATAGGGATCTCCTGGAACCCCAATACCCTGGGTACCTCAGTACCATATACTAGGGAATTATAAGGATGTTCCAGTATGCCAATGTGAATTGGTGAAATTGGTCACTAGCCTGTTAGTGACAATTTGGAAAGCAAAGAGAGAGCATAACCACTGAGGTTCTGATTAGCAGAGCCTCAGTGAGACAGTTAGTCATCACACAGGGAACACATACAGGGCACACTTATGAGCACTGGGGCCCTGGCTGGCAGGGTCCCAGTGACACATACAACTAAAACAACATATATACAGTGAAATATGGGGGTAACATGCCAGGCAAGATGGTACTTTCCTACACTGCCTAACGCCAACATAGGCATCTTTGCACCATTGTGCAATGGTGCCTATGTTGTTCACAGGAATGTTTTTGTGCAGGATGCTTCCTGCACAAAAACAATCCTGAGACGTCTTTTCCTTCTTTGCAGCACATACAGAAAGGGGAAAAAACAAGGAGAAATAAAGATATTTTTCCTTGTTACTCCTCTCCTGGGGAGGTGTATATTTTTGGCGCATTCCCAGGTTTATCCTTTTCTTGTAAATCTGGTAACATGTCAAAATCCATGGATGTTGCATGGGAACATCCTTGTAACAAACATAGAAACGCCTCCCTGGCACAGAGTAATGCAACAGAGCAATTTGCACTGCATGAAGCCACCCAGGACCATGCAAGGTGGCCCTGCATGGCTTCATAAATCTCATTTTTTATTTGTGTCCCTCTTGCACCATGTTATGTGGTGCAAGAGCAATACAAAGGGCTCATAGATATGCCCCTACCCCAGTTGTGTAGGGATAATTAGTTGTTTTTTTTTTTTTTAAATAAACTCCTGCTTTGGAAATTTGTTTTTGAAAAATAAAAATAAAAAGTTTTGAAAAATTTGACGGCCAGCTGTCATGTTTAACAGAGCTGTCCTTCAAACTTCCTACATTGACAGTAACCATGCTATCTGTGGGCTGACACACATCTCTAAATTTGGCAGGCAGAGTAAAGGCAGTGTGGACAACGTAAAGTCCTCATATGACCTATCTGCATTTCCTCTATCTGCCAGACCCTAAATCAGGCCGTCTGTCTAGAGTAGCACAAAGGAAAAAAAACAATGGTTTGGAATATTACCCCAAAGGATTGTCATTGGTTAGACTATTTGCAAGTGTTAATCCCAAAATCCCTTGGTTGTTTCAGTGCCAGTAGGATGCTGGAAACCTGAGACTGGTGCCAATTTCCAAGTCTACTGATGCCAAAATTTATGAAATCTAAAAAGTAGTACATTTGCATTGATTCAAGGAGTACTTCGATACTTCGATGGGTAAGATTGGCAATTTTTTTTTTTTTTAAAAGGTCACTATAATTATTTAAGTTCCTGATGGAAAAAATGTAAACCTCTTTAGTGAAATCTGGAGAACAAGAACAGACATAGGAGGGCCCCCTGACCCAACTGCCAAGCCATGCACCCCTGGTAGCAAGGGATATACAGGTGAAGTTGGAGTTACATTTGGATACTTTACACTGTGGTGTAGTAGGTGGACATAGAAATATGCCTACTTGCTACATAATAAAAGGAAGCAAAACACATATTCACTAGCTTACAAAACATGCAGATGAAAACTTATTAACAACAGTCTCTTAGTTAACCTTCTTGACATCGTTCCTCTTGGAAACAATGCCTTCTTTAAATAGTTTTGTACTCATGGAACGAGTGGATGACCCTAATGTTGGGTGGTTGATAGTTCCAGTGTAGGGGCCTTAGGAGTTAGAAGGCATGGAACTTGGAATCAGCAAAGACTGGAGAGAAACCGTGTGTGCACTGGGACAATGATTACATGTTAGGGTATAAAGGAAAGTACAGTAGTTTGATCAGCAGTGTAGGTTAGAAAATGGGAGGGTGGAACTGAGTCCATTATGGTGTGTCAGGGTTTCATAGTAGTATACAGGTCATAATTATTTTTCCTTTGGACTGGAGTGCAAAGAAACCTTATTGGAGGAGGATGAGTTGGCTGCTTGGAAGGAGCTAGAGCGTTAGGCAACTGAACACCAATGATTCTACTAATTTAGAGAATAAATATTAGCAAACCTAACAGGTCTTTCATTAAGAAGGCGAGGAGTGGCAAACTTTTAGCTTGGCCAATGCTTGGTTGCATTGGAGGTCAATGACTGTCCAGAGCATTATGGTGCATGTGTTGTGATGCAAACATACACATACGTTGAAATAACTGAACACATGGGTGGAATAATTCAGGAGCATTCTTCCTGATGCACTGGTGATCATCTTGAGGTCTCATCTAACAGACAGCTGCTAGGTGTCTGTAGTTGAAAGCCTCCTATGTACCAAGCCAAATTCTTACAATGGGATCAGAGCCCTGCCGTTACTTAACAAAGGGTGGCTTTATTGTTATTCTCATGGGTGTGTTTCTTATTCAAAGATTTGCCTTCCTCTTCTCCCGAAGGAAAGAGAACAATATTTTCGATTGTGGTTCTTAGCTCCGAATTAGTTAGGAACAGTATATTGAGATCAAGCTTAATCAAGTTGTTCCCCTCGGCAGAGGAATAGATTCCAAACGATTAATTTCTCGGGGACGCAGGTGCTCCCGAAAGCACTCTAATTAAGGTAGTTCTAGCCACTTTGGACAAAAAACTTAAGCTCTCCGTCTTACCCAACCTACATTTACAAAAGAAGAACAAATGAGAGCCATAATTTCCAAGTTATATTTCTTGTGTGATGTCAGAGAAGTCCGTATTAGTTTTTAAAATATGATGAGCAAATCCCAATAAGATATATTTTTAAAGAACCTAGGGCCAGATGTAGCAAAATCCGTTTTTGCGACTTGCAAATTGCGAGTCTGAGCGACTCGCAATTTGCAAGTCACAAAAACAGATGCAGAATGGTGTCTCAGACACCTTCTGCGACTCGCTATGGGGTCGCAAAGACCCACCTCATCAATATACATGAGGTGGGTCGCATTTTGCCACCCCATAGCGAGTCCCTGCACTCACAGGGATGGTGGCCTGCTGTAGTCAGCAGACCTCCATGTCTGTGACTGCTTTGTAAATAAAGCAGTTTTTTTTTTCATTTTGCAGCCCGTTTTCCTTAAAGGAAAACGAGTTGCAAAATGAAAAAAATACCTAAACCATTTGGTTTAGTTGTTTTCAGAGTAGGCAGTGGTACATAGGACCACTGCCTGCTCTGAAAAAATATTTTTGTCGACATTCACAAAGGGGAAGGGGTCCCATGGGGACCCCTTCCCTTTTGCGAATGAGTTACCACCAGTGTGACACTGGTGGTAACTGCGAGTTGGTTTGCGACCGCATTCGCGGTCACAAAGCAACTCTGAATTGCGATGCGAGTCACAAATAGGAAGGGAACACCCCTTCCTATTTGTGAGTCGCATTCACAAATTGCGAGTCGGTACCGACTCGCAATTTGTGAATGAGCATCGCAAAAGGCTTTTTGTATGGCGCAAACTGCGATTTTCGCAGTTTGCGTCATGCAAAAAGCTTTCTACATCTGGCCCTTAGAGTACTAACCTCTTTCTGATTCGATGTGTGATATTAACTCTAATAACTCAAACGATGTAGGAGTTGGCTTACATTTTTTATATACATAGATAAGCTGAAAATAATAGAAATATAAACAGAACAAACTTCAGTGGCTGAGAATTATCAGCTCATTCGTTTGTTTTCATCACTTTTCTATTGTCCCAATGTGTCTCTTAGGTAGGAAAGGTACAACCAGGCTATCTGGACCCTAAAAAGGACTCCTGCTGTACATTATGAATGAGTGCCAAAAGGCTGAAATGAGTCTGGAATTAATCAGGTTCCTGTTGAGTGGAGAGCTGTTCTTGTTGATCCAGTAGTGGAGGCAGGTTTTGGTGCTGGAGGGGGCAAAGGTCTCCCTATGGGCAGCAGCAGTCCATCTGTACGGGCTGAGGGGCCACGCCCCTTTACCTTTTTCCTGACGTGAAGAGTATCTGTCAGGCTCAACAAAAGTCAGCATGACAGATACTCTTCTGATTCAAGTCAGGCAGCCAGGAGTTGGACATACACTAAATGGACAGACTCCTGGCTGCCTGAGCTGAACTTTGCTGGGCTGAAGAAATCACAGCCCTGTAGCCATGATCTCTTCAGCCTAGCAAAGGTGCCTCAAGGCTCTCCCCCTCATGATGAGTGGGAACATCACAGATTGCCTCGGATCTGGGTGCTTCAGTTTTCAGCCCTGAAGCACCCCTTGGCAGAGTGTCAATCAGTGACACCTCGTCACAGAGTGGGGTTGGGTCAGCGGTTTTACTGACCCCATCCCACTCTGTAATGAGCTGGAACTGCTGCCTTCCCTCATTGGCTGACCGTAGACAAGCAAATGAGGGAACACAGCAGTCCCAACCCTCCTCGGACCTCCGAAGCTTCCTAGTGGGAACTGCTAAGGTAATTTTTATTTTTTTAATGTTTGGTGCTTGGGTGTATAAATGTATGTGTCTTTGTTAGTGGGTGTTGTGAATTGGTGTGTGAGTGCATGTGTGAATGAATGGGTGTGAGTGAGGTGTATGTGTACATGTGTAACGTACTCCCTACGCTGACCCTTCTCTCTTAAAATTACCGGCCGCCACTACTTATGGGGTATCTTTTCAAACCACTCCTCTATTTTGTGTGAGCTGGCACACAAAGGCATCCACATTATATTTAAACGTATAGGTTTTGCGCAAATACAAAAACACAAAATTTGTTCATTTTAAAGTCAACATCACTAGGGCAAAGCTTGACAGCAGTGATTTGTGAACTGCTCTGAGGATCCAGCTCCAGGGAAGGGCAGCACTGCATCTCTGCAAACCCTTTCTGTGCCCTGACCCTTGCCCGAGGCCATCAACATGAACTGTGAAGCATTTTAGATTTGAAATGTAAGCAGTTGATTTGGATAAATAAGTACAATCACCTATGTAACTATTTATTTATTTCAGGGATAATACCCCCTAAAATACACACATAGAATCACAAATGCATACATCTCAATTTAGGATAAAAAGAGAATAAAATACATAATTCCTCCATTCCCACAAATGGCATTAGGAACATAATTATACATGTGTTTATTTCATCTTCTATTCTACAAAGAATACTGATCACATTTTCCAAATGTTGCATCTTACCCCCAAGCATACAGTAAATGTCTAGACACAGAGAACACAACCCACTCAGGCCCATATTTATACGTTTTGATGAAAAACTGCACAAACACAGTTTTGCGTCAAAAAGTATAGCGGCGGCTTGCGTCTTTCCAGAGCACCAGCCGGGTGGCAAAATGATGGAATCCCGCAAGCTGGCGCGAAGGGTGGGCTAGCGTCTGGGAAAATGACGTTAGCCAGGAGGGGTGGCGGTATGGGGGAAGGGGGTTTTGCACCAAAAAATGACTCTAGGCTGGTTAGAGGCAAAAAAATGCCTTTAACCAGCCCAGCGTCATTTCCTGACGCAAAACCATCCATACCACATGACTCCTGTATTATAGAAGACAGGAGTCATGCCCACCAACCCAATGGCCAGCACAGAGGACAAGGGTCCCCTGGGCATGGCCATTGCACCCAGTACCATGTAGGGGGGCCCGTTTGAGGGCCCCCAATGGCATTTTAAAATATTTTTTTAAATACTTACCTCAACTTACCTGGAATGGGGTCCCCCATCTTCTGGTGTCCCTCTGGTGTGGGTGTGGGTGTTCCTGGGCTTGGAGTGGGCACCTGAGAGCTCTTTCCATGGTGTTTGACCATGGAAATGGGTCAGAAAGTCCCCTAATGCCTGCCCTGACCCAACGTTAAATAATGGTGCTAAGCACACTTAGCACAATTATTTAGGCCCGCCTCCCCTGTGCACCTTTTTTGCACAGGAGGATAAATAAGGTACCAGGGGCTTTAACCCCTTCGCTGCCAGGCCTTTTCCCCCTCCTGTGCCAGGCCTTTTTTTGGCTATTTGGGGCAGTTCGCGCTTAGGCCCTCAAAACTTTTTGTCCACATAAGCTAGCCAAGCCAAATTTGTGTCCTTTTTTTCCAACATCCTAGGGATTCTAGAGGTACCCAGACTTTGTGGGTTCCCCTGAAGGAGGCCAAGGAATTGGCCAAAATACAGTGAAAATTTAGTAGTGGCTGCAGAAGAAGGCTTGTGTTTTTTTCCCTGAAAATGGCATCAACAAAGTGTTTGCGGTGCTAAAATCACCAGATTCCCAGCTTTCAGGAAGAGGCAGACTTGAATCAGAAAACCCAATTTTTCAACACAAAATTGGCATTTTACTGGGACATACCCCATTTTTACGATTTTTTGTGCTTTCAGCCTCCTTCCAGTCAGTGACAGAAATGGGCATTAAACCAATGCTGGATCCCAGAAACCTAAACATTTCTGAAAAGTAGACAAAATTCTGAATTCAGCAAGGGGTCATTTGTGTAGATCCTACAAGGGTTTCCTACAGAAAATAACAACTGAAAAAGAAAAATATTGAAATTGAGGTGAAAAAATTGCAATTTTTCTCTACGTTTTACTCTGTAACTTTTTCCTGCAATGCCAGATACTTGAAAGCAACATACCATTACGTCTGCTGGACTCTTATGGTTGCGGGGATATATAGGGCTTGTAGGTACATCAAGAACCCTAGGTACCCAGAGCCAATAAATGAGCTGCACCCTGCAGTGCGTTTTCATTCTATACCGGGTATACAGCAATTCATTTGCTGAAATATAAAGAGTGAAAAATAGCTATCAAGAAAACCTTTGTATTTCCAAAATGGGCACAAGATAAGGTGTTGAGGAGCAGTGGTTATTTGCACATCTCTGAATTCCGGGGTGACCATACTAGCATGTGAATTACAGGGCATTTCTCAAATAGACGTCTTTTTTACACACTATCTTATTTTGGAAGGAAAAAATGTAGGGAAAGTCAAGGGGCAATAACACTTGTTTTGCTATTCTATGTTCCCTCAACTCTCCCGATAAAAATGATACCTCACTTGTGTGGGTAGGCCTAGCGCCCGCGACAGGAAATGCCCCAAAACACAACGTGGACACATCACATTTTTTTAAAGAAAACAGAGGTGTTTTTTGCAAAGTGCCTACCTGTAGATTTTGACCTCTAGCCCAGCCGGCACCTAAAAAACCTACCAAACCTGTGCATTTTTGAAAACTAGAGACCTAGGGGAATCCAAGATGGGGTAACTTGTGGGGCTCTGACCAGGTTCTGTTACCCAGAATCCTTTGCAAACCTCAAAATTTGGCAAAAAAACACATTTTCCTCACATTTTGGTGACAGAAAGTTCTGGAATCTCAGAGGAGCCACAAATTTCCTTCCACCCAGCATTCCCCCAAGTCTCCCGATAAAAATGATACCTTACTTGTGTGGGTGGTCCTAGCGCCCGCGACAGGAAATTCCCCAAAACACAACGTGGACACATCACAATTTTTGACAGAAAACAGAGGTGTTTTTTGGAAAGTGCCTACCTGTAGATTTTGGCCTCTAGCTCAGCCGGCACCTAAGGAAACCTACCAAACCTGTGCATTTTTTAAAACTAGAGACCTAGGGGAATCCAAGATGGGGTAACTTGTGGGGCTCTGACCAGGTTCTGTTACCCAGAATCCTTTGCAAACCTCAAAATTTGGCAAAAAAAACACATTTTCCTCACATTTCGGTGACAGAAAGTTCTGGAATCTGAGAGGAGCCACAAATTTCCTTCCACCCAGCGTTCCCCCGAGTCTCCCGATAAAAATGATACCTTACTTGTGTGGGTGGTCCTAGCACCCGCAACAGGAAATTCCCCAAAACACAACGTGGACACATCACAATTTTTGACAGAAAACAGAGGTGTTTTTTGGAAAGTGCCTACCTGTAGATTTTGGCCTCTAGCTCAGCCGGCACCTAGGGAAACCTACCAAACCTGTGCATTTCTGAAAACTAGAGACCTAGAGGAATCCAAGATGGGGTGACTTGTGTGGCTCTGACCAGGTTCTGTTACCCAGAATCCTGTGCAAACCTCAAAATTTGGCTAAAAAAACACGTTTTCCTCACATTTCGGTGACAGAAAGTTCTGGAATCTGAGAGGAGCCACAAATTTCTTCCACCCAGCTTTTCCCCAAGTCTCCCGATAAAAATGATACCTCACTTGTGTGGGTAGGCCTAGCGCCCGTGACAGGAAATGCCCCAAAACACAACGTGGACACATCACATTTTTTGAAAGAAAACAGAGGTGTTTTTTGCAAAGTGCCTACCTGTAGATTTTGGCCCCTAGCTCAGCCGGCACCTAGGGAAACCTACCAAACATGTGCATTTTTAAAAACTAGAGACCTAGGGGAATCCAAGATGGGGTGACTTGTGGGGCTCTGACCAGGTTCAGTTACCCAGAATCCTTTGCAAACCTCAAAATTTGGCTAAAAAAACACGTTTTCCTCACATTTCGGTGACAGAAAGTTCTGGAATCTGAGAGGAGCCACAAATTTCCTTCCACCCAGCGTTCCCCCAAGTCTCCCGATAAAAATGATACCTCACTTGTGTGGGTAGGCCTAGCGCCCGCAACAGGAAATTCCCAAAAACACAACGTGGACACATCACAATTTTTGGCAGAAAACAGAGGTGTTTTTTGCAAAGTGCCTACCTGTAGATTTTGGCCTCTAGTTCAGCCGACACCTAGGGAAACCTACCAAACCTGTGCATTTTAAAAAACTAGAGACCAAGGGGAATCCAAGTTGGGGTGACTTGTGGGGCTCTGACCAGGTTCTGTTACCCAGAATCCTTTGCAAACCTCAAAATATGGCTACAAAAACACGTTTTCCACTCATTTCGGTGACAGAAAGTTGTGGAATCTGAGAGGGGCCACAAATTTCCTTCCACCCAGCGTTCCCCCAGGTCTCCCGATAAAAATGGTACCTCACTTGTGTGGGTAGGCCTAGCGCCCACAAAAGGAAATGGCCCAAAACACAACGTGGACACATCACATTTTTTCATAGAAAACAGTGCGTACCTGTGGATTTTGGCCTCTAGCTCAGCCGGCACCTAGGAAAACCTAGCAAACCAGCGCATTTTTGAAAACTAGAAACCCAGGGGAATCCAAGATGAGGTGACTTGTGGGGCTCTGACCAGGTTCTGTTACCCAGAATCCTTTGCAAACATCAAAATTTGACCAAAAAAACACTTTTTCCTCTCATTTCGGTGACAGAAAGTTCTGGAATCTGAGAGGAGCCACAAATTTCCTTCCACCCAGCGTTCCCCCAAGTCTCTCGATAAAAATGGTACCCCACTTGTGTGGGTAGGCCTAGCGCCCTCGAAAGGAAATGGCCCAAAACACAACGTGGACACATCACATTTTTTCACAGAAAACAGACGTGTTTTTTGCAAAGTGCATACCTGTGGATTTTGGCCTCTAGCTCAGCCGGCCCCAGGGGGGCAGAAATGGCCTAAAATAAATTTGCCCCCCCCCAACCCCCCCCCCCCCGGGAGCGACCCTTGCCTACGGGGTCGCTCCCCCTGCGTGACATTGGTGCCAAAAAAAAAATCCCCGGTGCCTAGTGGTTTCTGGGGGGCAGAAATGGTCTAAATACAATTTGTCGCCCAGGGGAGCGGGGAGCGACCCTTGTCTAATGGGTCGCTCCCCATCTCTAAAAAAACAAACAAACAAAAACAAAAACACAAAAAAAAATTTGCCCTGGCGCCTAGAGGTTTCTGACCCCCCTGGGGGCGGTTCGGCCTAATAACAATAGGTCGAAGAAATGGCCTAAAATAAATTTGTCCCCCTAAACCCCCCGGGAGCGACCCTTGCCTACGGGGTCGCTCCCCCTGCGTGACATTGGCACCAAAAAAAAAATCCCCGGTGCCTAGTGGTTTCTGCCCCCTTGGGGGCAGATTGACCTCAAATAGGCCAATCTGCCCCCAAGGGGGGCAGAAATGGTCTAAATACAATTTGCCCCCCAGGGGAGCGACCCTTGCCTGATGCGTCGCTCCCCATCTATAAAAATTAAAAAAAAAAAAAAAATTGCCCTTGGTCCAAAAGTTTTTTGCCCCCCCTGGGGGCAGATCGGCCGGGCAGAAATGGCCTAAAATAAATGCAAAGCATTTCTCTTTCGATCGTGCTGGAAGCTGAGCTTCCAGCACGATGGGGGAGGCCCTGTGAGAAATCAGCGCGCGCTCGCACGCTGACGTCACAGGAGGGGTGGGGGGGGTCGGGGTGGAAGTGGAAGGGCTTCCCCTTCCATCCCTGCCTTGGGGGGGTGGGTGGGGAACACAGGGGGGAGCGCTAGCGCTCCCCCCAGTTCCCGGGTGTAGGACGAGGTGACCTCGTCCAAGGCACCCGAAAGGTTAAGTCATTTTTTGGACAGGAACGCCTACTTTACATCTCATTGACGCAAGGTGGTTTCACGCATCTAACAAATGACTTTAACTCCAATATGTTGATGCTAGACGAGTCTAGTGCCAAAATATAAATATGGAGTTAAGTTTGCACTGAATTTGCATCAAAAACAAATTCAGTGCAAACATAGTATAAATATGCCCCTCAGTGTTTTCAGATCTTAACATGCGTGTGGCATCCCTGAGGTGTTCTATGGACAAAATGTGGCAAATGGGAATTATCCAAGTCTTCCTGAATATATAATAGGAGGGACAGAAAAACAGAAAATGTTCTTCAGACTCAGGACTTGCTTTACATACTGTGCAGGTGGGTGGGACAGAACACTCTTGCCACCTGCTTCTATATTTAGTCAGGGGCAGGATCCCATATCTGAATTTTAAGAAGATGAATCTAGCTTGAGGTAGTTCTATTCAATCAAAAAAAAATTAAATTCTGAGTTACACTTAAAATAAAAAAACTCCATGTTAAAGGACCAAATATTGTTTTGGACAGCTGTCTTTCTTGGATGTGCTTCCAATATCTTGTCCCTAATTGGCCTACCATTACCTTAGTTATCTGCTCTCCTTTGTCCCAGGCTGTACGTAGGCTCAACTGTTACATCCAAGTCTTAATGTGTTTAAACCAAGGTATTTACTCAGAGTTATCCAAAGCTTTCACGTCCATAAATGCTTTTCTGAGGAGATAGGGGATTTACTTGTCCAGACCCTTATCCAGTAAATAAATGGTTTGGACTCGGTCTAAGCACATTGGTGTGAGTCGAGCACGTTGGGGAAGTATAAGTATTGACTGCATAAACCTATCCTCTATTTTCTCTAGACCCTTGATTTGGTCCATGTCCCATATCTCTGCTCCATAGAGGGCCGCACCAAGTGCTCTTGTGCGATGGATCTCAAGTACAGGCAATATCTGTTGAAAGCTGGATTTATTTAATTTCTTCACAGTCACTGCCCGGCTTGCTGTAAAGTCAGCTGGCTCTTAAGTATTTGGGGGTCCAATGATAATGTACTTTCAATCCTCACACCTAGATTGTTCAAAATCTTTAACTTGCTCCAAGTTAGTGGATCCCAACTTCACTTTCCCTCTAGATGTCCTATGAGGGTGAAAGGTCATAAATTTCATTTTGGAAACATTAATTTCCAGGTCATGCTTCTCACAGGAAATTGAGAAGCAATTAAAAACTTTCTGCAATCCCATAGAATTTCTGAAATTAATAACATATCATCTGAGGAAAGTGAGGCAGGGATTCTTTGATCTGCCAATTTCGGGTGATCACCATTGCAATCATGTAGTATGTCAATTAGCCTGTTAATATAACATCTAAACAAAGTTGGCACTATGACACATCCCTGATGAACTGCCCTTTTAATACTTATATGTTCCATCATTGCATCCTGCCTGCTCCACCTCACTTGGGCATAATTATTGCTGCACAAAGGTATTATTATTATAGCAAGTCAATTGACATCCGCGTATCTTTGAATTTAGCCCATAGTTTCTTCCAGGGAATCAAATCAAAGGCTGCTCACAAATCGGCAAACACTACATACAGGTGACCCTTGTTTAGTATTAGGGTTTTCCAGAGAATTAGGATGAAACGAAACACCTGATCTATGGTGCTTGTATATGATATGAAGCCTGCCTAAAATCAAGGTGCAACAGTACTGGGTTCTCTTCCAAGTTTGGATCTTTATCAGTAGCTGCCTGTTGAATATTTTCTGTGCATTTACTATCAGAATAATGGGCCTATAATTAGCTGGATCATCGTTTGCACCTTTTTTTTAATAGATTGGTATTATTTCAGCACCCCTCCATGTTTACGGTAGCTGCCTGCTGAATATTTTCTGTGCATTGTTTATGTGAATAACGGGCCTATAATTACCTGGATCACCTTTATCACCTTTTTTAATAGGTTGGTATTATTTCAGCACCCGCCATGTTTCCTGTATCGCTGGCCCTTTTGCTATGGCGTTAGATATCAGATTCCGTATAAAGAACCGTTAACGCGTCCCTTTATAATAAATTATTACACATTGGGACTCGTTTTAGGCCAATGAATCTTTTGACCCAGTTGAGAGACACCTTAGGACGAGATAGCTAATCAACATGTCAATCAATACGTCAATAATATCATCAATATTTATTACAACAATGCATTTCACTTTAGACAAAGACATTAATCAACTCAAGACACCACCATGACCTTGCAGTCATAAATAACCACACCAGTTTAGTATGAATTTAGTGATATTTATTCCCTATTTGTTACAATACTACTAGTAAGTTTATTAACCTTAAAACCAACAAGCACAATAACATAGTCACAATATGGCAACTCTGATAAGATTTCATTAACGCAAGAATCACAAACATTAGAACATAGCAAGGTGTGAACATAGGCTATCCTTAGTAAAGTATCGTCAACAAAGCATTGATTCAGTCATTTGTCTATTTGCGTCAGTTTAGTGAACCCCTCTCAACTAACCTCTAATTGGCATTGGCATGTTGGGCTTCATGCAAAACTATTTAGTAACACAAATTTGGAACAAACATCTAGCTATGGTCTCTGTCAAAAGAAAAGCAGTTGGTACCTAGAAAGGAAAAGCAAACAGACAATCACAATTTCATTGTCATATAGTTACCCTCCAAGGTTGGGTCAGCACTCAGGTTCGGTCTTCGTCTTCAGGACATCAGCTGATTCACCATCAGTCAGGATCTCAGCTCTCGGGGAAAAGGGGCACTTCCCTCATAAGGAGGTGAAGTGTAAATGGGCAATCTAAGGGCAAGGACGGTTCTAAATAAATCAGCCAGTCACTAATAAAAGTGACAAAGTTTCTGGATCATTAAACATAGCATCAGCTATTTCTAATTCTAATTTACTTCCTGGTGACAGGGGATTTTATCCCCTTTTCGTTGTACATTCCCCTAAGATTTGATTGGGCAAAGGCTGCACCCCACTATCTTTAGCCAATTAAATTTGTATTATGTCATTGAATCTTTCACCCCGCATTAGTTCTCAGACATTTTATTGGTCAGTATTACTTGATATGGCCCCTTCCAACGCGGCTCCAAACACAACTTCCTCACGTGTTTCTTGACAGCCACCCAGTCACCGGCTTTCAAGGTGTGACCTGGATCACTGATTGGTGGCAACGTGTTAGCCTCCACCTGGAGGGAAATAAAGCGGACCACATCAGCCAGACCCTTGCAGTAGTCCAACACCATATCATCCGTGATATTTACAAGAGCATTTGCAGGTACTGCGGGCAACCTCATAGCTCTGCCCATGAGTATCTCATGGGGGGATAGTCCTGTCTTCTTATCAGGTGTGTTTCTCATTGACATCAGCACTAAGGGCAATGCATCTGGCCACTTCATATTGGTAGCTGCGCACATTTTTGCCATTCTCGACTTCAAGATCCCATTCATCTGTTCCACTAGTCCTGAAGCTTCGGGCGGTAGCTACACAGCAGCTTCTGTTCAATGTCTAATGCAGCACACAAGAGCTTTATCACCTCATTGTCGAAGTGTCTGCCCCTATCTGATTCTAAAGAGACTGGAAATCCGAACCGTGGTATTAACTCTCTTAGCAACAGCTTTGCTACTGTGAGACTGTCATTCCTACGTGTAGGGTATGCTTCAATCCAGTGACTGAAAACACACACAATCACCAATACGTACCTCAAACCTCCACACGCAGGCATTTTAATGAAATCCATTTGCATCTTGCTAAACGGACCTCCAGCTCTCCATATGTGGCTCAAAGTCACCACAGTCCCTTTTCCTACATTCATCTGTTGACAGATGATGCACCTGTGACAGGTAACCTCTGCGGCTTGTCTGAATTTCGGAGTAAACCAATCAATTTTTAATAATCTGATCATTGCGTCTCTCCCAAGATGTGCCTGACCATGGTAAAGCCTTGCAAACTGGGACAATAGACTGTTTGGCAAAACCAGCTTCCCTTCCTCTGAGACCCACAAGTCGTCAGCTCTCTGTACACATTGCATTCTCTGCCAGGAGCGTTTTTCATCTCTGCTAGCACGACCCTGCAGTGATTTTAGCTCATCTAATGTATCCACCACTCTTAATGCAAAGTTCAAACATGTTTCATTTTCGGTTTGCAGTAACAATTCCCACTGATCCTTGAACGATATACAGTTCAACGCACAAAATCTTGCGACTTGATCTGCATAGCCGTTTCCCATTGACACAAAGTCTTGCGACTTAACATGAGCATTGCATTTCACCACGGCAATTTCAAGAGGTAACTCAATTGCCTGCAACAAATCCTTAATCTGTTCGCCATTTTTCACTGGTGAGCCAGAAGAGGTCATGAAACCCCTCTGTGACCATAATTGACCAAAATCATGTACAATTCCAAATCCGTATCTGCTGTCAGTATAAATAGTGACTTTCAAGTTTTCAGCTGCGTGGCATGCCTTAGTAAGGGCAATTAATTCAGCCACTTGTGCAGAGTACACTCTTTTGAGCCAGGAAGCTTCTAGAATACCGGTGATTGTACACACGGTATAACCAGCTCTCAGTACCCCGACTGAGTCTCTCAAACATGATCCATCAACAAATATAATGTAGTCATTTCCTTCTAACTGTGTTTCTTTGATGTCAGGTCTGGGTTTGGTGCATAGTTCTGTTACCTCAAGACAATCATGTTCCACTTCCTCTGTATTGCTAATCTCAGCATTTTCAACAGGAAGTAGAGTTGCCGGGTTCAATACAGTACACCTCTTCAAGGAAACATTCGGAGACCCCCAGTATAATGGTCTCATAGCTCGTCAGCCTAGCATTTGTCATATGCTGAGTCTTAGTTCGGGTTAGCAGAATTTCAACTGAATGTGGAACCATTACTGTTAGGGTATGTCTCATCGCTATGCCTTCACACTGAGTCAGGCTCTGACCAACTGCTGCAACTGCACGCAAACAACCTGGCAAGGCTGCTGCGACTGGGTCCAAAGTAGCTGAAAAATATGCTACAGGGCGGTTTGCACCACCATGGACCTGTGTTAAGACAGACAAAGAACAAGCATGACGTTCATGACAAAACATTAGAAAAGGCTTCGTGTAATCAGGCATACCTAAAGCTGGTGCCCTTCACATGCACGCTCTCAATTCCATGAATACCTCAAGTTCTTCATCGGACAGGGTTATGGTATTCAGGTCATCCTTAACTTCCTTGCCTGTCAGTTTTATCAATGGTTTAGAGATAATCGAAAAGTTGGGAATTCACTGGCGACAGTAGCCCACCATTCCCAAAAACTGCTGACATCTCTTTTGGTTGTCGGAGGATTCATCTGCAGTATGGCTGTCACCCTTTCTTTTGATATTCTCCTGGACCCTTTCTCAATCAAGTGCCCTAAGTACTTCACCTCTTTCTGACAGTACTGCAGTTTCTTTGGGGACACTTTATGTCCGTTCTTTCCCAGATGGTTCAATAAGGCAATTGTGTCATACCTACAGTCGTCTTTTGTTCTGGACGAAATCAACAGATCATCAATGTACTGCACTAGAGCCAAACTGAAAGGCAGTTCTAATGACTCCAAGTCCTTCTTCAATATCTGATTGAAGATGGATGGTGACTCAGAAAACCCTTGAGGAATTCTGCGCCAACTGTACACCTTGTCCAGGAATTTGAAACTGAAGAGAAATTGGCTGTCCTCGTGAAGAGGAACCGAAAAGAACGCTTGTGACAGATCCACAACTGTGAACCACTCTGCATCACACGGAACCTGAAACATGATCACTGCTGGATTTGGCACTATGGGGCAACATTTTACCACAATATCGTTTATTTTCCTCAAATCCTGCACAATTCGAACTTTCCCACAAGGCTTTTTCAGGCCCATTATTGGTGAATGACATGGGCTGCTCAATACCTCCTTCAGTACCCCTTGCTTCACAAAGTCCGCAATTATCTGTGACACCTTAATGAGGACATCTTGTCCCATGTGGTATGGCGGTATTTGGAGAAACACTGCATTTGGCTTTACCTGTACTTTAACCGGTTCTACTCCTTTTATCAGTCCCACTTCCTTTCCTGTCAGGTCCCACACTTTCTCTGTCACTGTTCCCTGCAACTTAGCTGGTAAGTCTGATACTGTAAGCATCGGGAATAGAGTTATTAGAGGGTATTCTTCATTTGCAGTCTCTGACTCTAATTCTGAAAACTGCCCATCATCCCCCTCATCATCACTGGATGAGAACAGGTAATCGAACATTTCGGGGGTGATTCTGACCCCGGCGGTCTTAGACCGCCGGGGCCAGGGTCGGCGGGAGCACCGCCGACAGGCCGGCGGTGCCCCGCAGGGCATTCTGACCGCGGCGCTTTGGCCGCGGTCAGTGCAGGAAAACCGGCGGTCTCCTGCCGGTTTTCCGCTGCCCCTAAGAATCCTCCAAGGCGGCGCAGCTCGCTGCGCCGCCGAGGGGATTCTGACCCCCCCTACCGCCATCCTGTTCATGGCGGGAAAGCCGCCATGAACAGGATGGCGGTAGGGGGGGTCGCGGGGCCCCTGGGGGCCCCTGCCGTGCCCATGCCAATGGCATGGGCACGGCAGGGGCCCCCGTAAGAGGGCCCCGCAAAGTATTTCAGTGTCTGCCTTGCAGACACTGAAATACGCGACGGGTGCCACTGCACCCGTCGCACCTTCCCACTCCGCCGGCTCGATTACGAGCCGGCATCCTCGTGGGAAGGGAGTTTTTCCCTGGGCTGGCGGGCGGTCTTTTGAAGACCGCCCGCCAGCCCAGGGAAAAACTCATAATACCCTCCGCGGTCTTCTGACCGCGGAGCGGTATAATGGAGGGCGGAATTCTGGCGGGCGGCCTCCGCCGCCCGCCAGAATCAGAATCACCCCCTTCGTCTTGCACAGTAAGGGCCTGATTCTAACTTTGGAGGACGGTGTTAAACCGTCCCAAAAGTGGCGGATATACCACCTACCGTATTACGAGTCCATTATATCCTATGGAACTCGTAATACGGTAGGTGGTATATCCGCCACTTTTGGGACGGTTTAACACCGTCCTCCAAAGTTAGAATCAGGCCCTAAGTCTCTTCCCAGTCGGGACACAGGACTAGAATCGCAGACTACAAACCTATGCAGTCCCTGAAACTTTCCAATCTCAACCTGGACTGGGCCTGTAATCGGATTAGTCAAATACTGATTTGCTACTCCTACCACCCTTATTGTACGCCCTGAAAGTGGCAATTTCGGAACCTCAGCACTTCTGACTGTAGAGCGTGTAGCTCCTGTATCAACCAGGAATGAAACTTTGTGGCCCATTTCTTTTCCCTCTACATAGGGACCCCTCTGATCTACTTCTAGGGATGCTGCAAGTCTACACTCCTCACTGTCTGAACAATCATCCGACCATTCATCGTTTATTCCATTCCCACCACGCAATGGGAACTGCTGCATTGTGTTATTTTGACTCATCACTTGGCCTGTGACCTGCTGAGGAAGCATCACCTGTTGCTGTCCCATTGGAGCTAATGGTAATTGCATTTGCTGTCTAGCTACCATGGGAACCTGCTGTTGTACCTGCTGCATTTGTGCTGGTTGGACACGCGGCATTTGCATCTGCTGCATGGGCTGTAACCCCTGCATCTGAATCATGTTATTCTAGAAGTTCTGATTTTGACCTCTCAATTTTGGACCCCTCACATTTTGAAATGCACTGACATCTATGCTTTGTTGAACAACACCATCATGCACCACATTTGGGCATTCCCGCTTCCAATGCCCCATGCTCCCGCACACGTGACATGGTGACATCTTTTTCATCCCCTCCGCATCATTTTGAACCACAACAGTATTCAAGTCTGGAACGCGATTCACAAAACCTCGACCTTGACCCCTCGGTTGCATCTGAAACATGCCATTCCCTTGCGGTTGCTGCTGTACCATCTGCTGGATTCCATTCCCCTGCATACCTGCCTGCGCTGCCTTAATCTGCATCACCATCACTTTCTCCTTCAACTTTCTCTGCTTCAGTTCAATCTCGTCACTACAGTATTTTGCATACTGTAACACCTCATCAATCAGCTTTGCCTGCCAACAGATCAAATGATTCTTAATCATCTGGCTAACCTCTGGTTTCAGTCCTTCAACAAACCTGAACACAAGATGGTTCATGTCTTTCGGCTCAATAGTCTCGGTGCCACTGTAATGCTTGAACGCTTTCAACAATCTCTCATAATAAGCATGGATTGACTCTTTGACCTCCTGTGAGGTCCTGTCGATTTTCTGCCAATCAGTCACTTTCGGCAACACTTTCTGTTTCAAAAACTCAATTACCTTATGATAGTACTTCATCACCTCCTCAGATGGTGCTCCAGTCACCTTATCCCTTGCTGGTTCCTGCGTTGGCCAGTCCACACCTCTCTTGTACTCAAGCCATAAGTCGGGTGGAACAATGATCTCAAACAGGGTATTCAAGTCCTCCCAGAGACACTTCGCAAGCTTCACAAACCTATCTGTGTGCTGGTACCACTCTATCGGCTTCTCCCTCAATCTGGGATAATCATTTGTGAATGCAGAATGTCTCCCCTGGACCACAGCACATGGACTAGAACCCCTTCAGCTGTTTCTCTCATTGGTAACATCTTTACTGTCCCCGTGTCTGGTGCGGTTTTAGTCTGATTTGATTCCGGACTTTCACTTTTCTCCTTATCTCTTTTCTTTGCCCATCTGCCTTCCCACTTTTCTAAGGCTCCCCAGATTTGCGCACTTTGCAGTATTTCTTTAAGATGCGCTTTCATTCCGGCAGACCTCATGTGATCAAAATCTTTAGAATCAAAGTCTAATCTGTAACTTCTTTTCAAATGTTTAGTATTCTCAATGTCCATATTGTATTTATCTGCCAGGTTCGCCAACCTCTAATGCACCTTGCCCACTTCTTTAGTGATTTTAGGGCATAGATACCTCAATTCTGCTTCTGTGTATGACTCTAGTCTATTTACCCCCATTGTTCCTTCCACTAGTTCAGCAGCTTCTACTCCCAGTCTCACAAAGTTCAGGTATTCATCCCTCTCTGACCTCTCTGCGGTAACTGCAGTAGATTGTGAAGTATGAGTCTTTTCTAACCACTCATTCAACTGTTGCACGGAAAAGCCTTGCAACGAAATGTTCCCTGACTGCATCAATGGTGATTGTGCCGTATCCGTACTCTGTGTCTGTGGGGCTAACACACTTAACCCTGCTTGTCTCATTGCTTCCAAAAGAGCTCCAATCGGACTGAGGTCTAACAAAGATCTGAGTCCTTCTGCTGCTTGTTCTCATGGTAAAATGGGCTGGGGAGTTCCTGTGAACCCTCCTCTTGTTATTTCTTGGGTCCTCACTCCTTGATCGCATGTGCCAGGCTTACCTTGTGCATACAGCGGTACTGGCGGACCAACAGTAATTGGCAGTGATATGGCAGCTGGTGTCTGACCTGGTCCTAAACTCCGTGGAGCAGTGACTCCCAAAGCTTGACTCACTGTAGCTGGTGCAGGTACAAACGGAGGTCCTGCTACTGGACTATAACCCGGAATCAGCAATTGCTGCAGCTGGGGCAGCAATTGTGGAGTTGGCTCAATCTGCACTAACCTCGACTTTGTATATATCGGATCAGGCGGCACTATCAGACTCGTAGTAGTCTCTAGCACTGGGACGTCTGGATAAATCCTCTGTATCTGTGGCAGAGGTTGCAACTGTATCTGCATGTCTGGCGCAATGGGTACACTGACGCCATTCTGTATCAAACCCGTATCACAAGTCTGCTCTGTATTTGTAACTTCTTTACCCTGCGTCTGGTTCCCAGGACCTGCACTAGTGCTTGGAGCATTGTCATCTATTGCATAAGGTTGCGGGCGATCATGCAACAACTGGTTAAGAAACTCTTCATCGTCTGAATCGTCTTCCTCTATCCAAGACTTCTTAGTCTCTTTTGGCTAGCTAGGGCCCTTATCTGTCTTACAAGTAGCTTTCTTTCCCTGTGTCTCGTCTTCTTGTGTTATTGCTGGAAACAATTTGAGTCCGTCAACTATTCCCCTTCTCCACATTTTGCTCTCATTGTCCCACCTAGCCTCAGCTAAAGTCTTCTCTGCCCTTTTCATTCTCCTCTCAAATTTCTGCTGTCTTTGTCGTATGCCCATTAAATCCTAGACTGCTAATGCCTCATACTGAGCTGGTCTAGGAGGTGGCTTTTGTACACTTAATATCCACCTCAAATTTTCTAAAATTCTCGTATTAAATGTTCCGTGCTCCGGAAATGCTAAACATCCCTCCTTCTCTGTTAATTTGCGCCACTGTTTCATCCATAAGCAAGGCGCGACTCCCTTTTCCTCCATTACTATGTAAGCTGGACTACCCTCAGGCGGTGTCGGCTCCCCTTCACTCGCCATAAAATATGCGTCTCCTTTTAGAGCGCTCTTTAAAGCCTTGAAAAAGTTCATTTTGCGTCTATTATTTTTGTTTTAAACTAATCAAGAAGTGACTTTAATTCCCAGGACACTCTTCACCCACCTTTCTCAACCTATGGCCTCTCACGGACGGCTACCAATGCGTGCGCGACACCTCTCGGCAACTGACCTATCCCAGCGCTGTACAACTGACGTCACACTCACACACACTGCAGCTGACAAAGTCTTGCGGCTTGTCCTCCTTACACTAGATTCACACCAAACTAATGCAAAATTGCGAGCACCTTTAACAACAACAACTTAAATTTGCCAGTTAACTACAGGAAGGGTAACACATTCGCTTCAGAACCTTACGGAGATTTCACTTGAAGCCTCGGCCGCTACTCTCTCCTTCTCAGCTCCCGCATACGCAAGGAGAATTCGACCCGCAAATCCTACTCTCAACTTGTCAATGGTTTGTCCTAGTGCACTTTAGAACTTGCCAAATCTCCATCGAAGGTTTTACTCACACAATTTGACCCAAACTCGACTTGTCCACCACGCCCGATTGACCTATTAAACCGCACAAATTACAACATAAACCCAAGTGTCTCCTACACTTGTCAATATACTCCGGAGTCTTAGACTACGACGCGTCCGTACATTACCAACCAACCACATGGATAATTTTTTAGCACAAAGCGCCACACTCATATGAAGTACGCCGACTTCCCTACTCTCATACTGCAGAGTACGCCCACTCCTACTAAAACAACATTACCTGGCCTAAACACACATAATCCTCACAAATCACCTGCAATATGCATAAGCTGAGCAAGCGTAAATTTCTATACCACACAAGCTAAAAAAGCCGAGAGCATTCCCAACTCACTTAGGCAGGTCCTGAGATCCCGGGAAAGTCATGGGGAATTTAGAAACACATCATACCTTCAATTTGCATTATCTCAGAAAAACAAAATTAAACAATGATTCTCCGTCCTAGGGCCCCAAAGGGCCGAACCGTCGCTCTGCTACCAGAACCGTTAACGCGTCCCTTTCTAATAAATTATTACACATTGGGACTCGTTTTAGGCCAATGAATCTTTTGACCCATTTGAGAGACACCTTAGGACGAGATAGCTAATCAACATGTCAATCAATACGTCAATAATATCATCAATATTTATTACAACAATGCATTTCACTTTAGACAAAGACATTAATCAAGACACCACCATGACCTTGCAGTCATGAATAACCACACCAGTTTAGTATGAATTTAGTGATATGTATTCCCTATTTGTTACAATACTACTAATAAGTTTATTAACCTTAAAACCAACAAGCACAATAACATAGTCACAATATGGCAACTCTGATAAGATTTAATTAACGCAAGAATCACAAACATTAGAACATAGCAAGGTGTGAACATAGGCTATCCTTAGCAAAGTATCATCAACAAAGCATTGATTCAGTAATTTGTCTATTTGCGTCAGTTTAGTGAACCTCTCTCAACTAACCTCTAATTGGCATTGGCATGTTGGGCTTCATGCAAAACAATTTAGTAACACAAATTTGGAAAAAACATCTAGCTATGGTCTCTGTCAAAAGAAAAGCAGTTGGTACCTAGAAAGGAAAAGCAAACAGACAGTAAAAATTTCATTGTCATATAGTTACCCTCCAAGGTTTGGGTCAGCACTCAGGTTCGGTCTTCGTCTTCAGGACATCAGTTGATTCATCATCAGTCAGGATCTCAGCTCTTGGGGAAAAGGGGCACTTCCCTCATAAGGAGGTAAAGTGTAAATGGGCAATCTAAGGGCAAGGACGGTTCTAAATAAATCAGCCAGTCACTAATAAAAGTGACAAAGTTTCTGGATCATAAAACATAGCATCAGCATCTCCCCCTCTCCCAGTCTCCTGCTCCCTAATTCTAATTTACTTCCTGGTGACAGGGGTTTTTATCCCCTTTTCGTTGTACATTCACCTAAGATTTGATTGGGCAAAGGCTGCACCCCACTATCTTTAGCCAATTAAATTTGTATTATGTCATTGAATTTTTCACCCCGCATTAGTTCTCAGACATTTTATTGGTCCACATGATTGACGTCTTTTAGAGGTAGAATGTCCGGTATGATTTCATCCTTTTGTAATTCTTCGCACATCTTCGGTCAGTAGCTCCATTGTCTGTACCGGTTTGGGCGACCTTGTACATTATACTAATCTACACTGTTGCATTTAGCTAGTAAATTTCTACAAGCAATATGAATTTCATGAGAACGGATCTACTATAGTTACATCCAGCTTCTAGTTTGAACAAGAGTACATGTCCTTTAGCGAGTCAGCACACTGCATGTTAGGAAAACATATTTAATATGAGAGCCAGGCAGCTAGGCCTCCACTCATGCTAACTAAGACCTACAAGATTTATTAGCAGAACTTTAATAACATAATCAATAATAATTAGTATAAAACCATTTAAATGCAATAATTCACAAACATTAGTCATTTTCATTAGTCCCCGTATACATTGGCGGCCACTCCCCGTGGGCACAATTCAAGTGCACGTTTTAAGCAAAACATATTAATACAGTTTCTATGCGGCATTATTATACATTAGTTCATAAACATTTCATGTTAATATAGATTATATAAGCTACACTCTCTCAGCACCATATAACCAGCTCAGAACAATAAAGATCGTCAAGTATCTTGTGTAAACCTGGAGCTTTCCCCTTTATCGTGCTATCTTTAGCCGATAATGGCTCTTCCATAGAAAGGGTAATTAGAGGTGCGCTTTCCCAGTCCTACCCTATGGTCAAATCACACCCCTCAGCATCTGCTCCCTCCACCTTATCCTGATCGGAATGTAGCCGCTAAAATGTTGTACCGAAATATGTGAGTGGATTTAAAAGTCTTCTATCCTTTTAACATGTGGTGCTCCTTTAACAAGTACATGCCAAAACGTCCAGCCGTCTTTCATGGTTGCAACTCTGGCCATTTCACACCAAATCTTTTCCTCGCATTTCTTCTTAGCCCATATTTGCATGTTTTCATAATGTGTCCTGCCTTAATCAATGGAGGTTCTATTATCACTTTTTACGGTGGCCATCAGTTTCAGTTCAGCCTGTCTACAATATTTCTTGTACCATAAGGCGTCGTTATAATTAAACGTTTTCACTTTCAGATTTTTATGGAAGTACTCCCTAACCGATTCTTGTAATTCTTTAAAAATGTGCATGCCAGGAAATTCTTCCCGCGTTTGATTATTAAGCTGGTACAAAGCAAGAGTAACTGATGTATAAATGCAGGCCAATATGTCCTCATCAGATTGTATAATACGCCACTTAATAGGCCTTTTATTGTAAGACTAGAAGATTGGTGCATCTGCCAATAGAGACATTTGTTTACTATTTAGAAGGAGGATGTTCCTCAGTTCCACCGATAGGACATTATGGTCGCTGTCATGTCTTTTAATGACTCTCATATCTTGTAAGGTGGGCCATAGATGTAAATCAGGTAGGATATAATCAATTCTACTTCTATAAAATGCCCTCTTAGAGATGTAAATAGCCCCCTTATCCGATGTTGTACGAGCATTAAGCATGTAGGGCATATGATAATGTTTGGGATGCGGCCTGCAGGCCTAATTTTGACCTATTTTTAGGGTGGATTCACCAGTCTAGGAATGGCCCTTTCCTCGTTGTCTTCCTTCCTGAGAGTTTGGATGACTTCCAGGTGTTCAAGGACCACATTAAAGTCGCCCGAATCAAATAAGGTGACTGTTGGTTTTCAGAGTGCTCGAGAAAGACATCAAGAACAAGTAGTGTCAGCGACACACTGTTCAAACTAGAGAAACAATTATATATGCTCAACAGTCTTACTGAGGATGCTCCAGTTTAAGAGTTAATGTCTAACCTCAGTATATCAGTAGTCTTAAAATTAAGCCTTATTATTCTACAATTTAGGGCTTTCTTTATCCATAATGCCAGCCTCCCTTATGGACGACAAGCTGATGAAGGTTTAATGTCTATGCTACAATGTATGTACTCGGATCTATGGATTGGATGAAGAGCCCATGTTTCCTGGAAAATGCATATGTGTATATCCAGGGGCAACCCCTCCATGTGGACGGAGGAGCGTCGCCCTGCCAAAAAAATGCCCCCATAAAGGAAAAATAAATTGGTAATAAACTTGTTTAAAGTGCACATATCCCTTTGCAACGGCCAGCCTGACATGCGCATTTTAAACATCTCTAACGCAGCTGTCCTAAGACAGCTGCGTTAAAGAAGGCACAGGCCTCCAGTGCTCTGGTGAGTGCTGAAAGAGCCCTCTCCCACCAATCCTGATGCTGGTTTCATGCTAGTTACCAGGATGAAACCAGTGACAGGATTAGCTTGTGCAGTTTCCTGGGTCCCTTGACGATTGCGTATCGGAGCTGTGAGAGACAACGGGACAGAAGGAGAGAAGATCTTCGACAGGTAGATACCTTTTTATTTTATTTTTATTGTATCCCCCCTCCTGCGCCTCCCATTGTAAATACGAGCTGGCCGCCACTGTGTAAATCTCCCCATTCTGTATCATTCAGCTTGGATTTTAATCCTGAAATGTTACAGTAATGAGTTTGGCTCTTATCAATGAGTAAACATGTCTGTAGTACCTTATGCAAGGCATTACATTGTTCTTTAGTGACTCATTATCCTCCTTTTTACCATATACAATTTCTTGCCAATACATTTATGTGCCTCACTCACTCCATATTGCTCCCCTTCCCTTTGAATCAATTTACCACCCATGTTGTCAGAATAATGGTGCACCTCACTGGTATTACTATATTTCTTCTTCCACTTGTCTTCACATCTTTCTTCAAGCAGTGGCTGCAATGGGGCAGGGGTGGGGGGACACAGGGAGAGGTACATTGATATCTCAACCTCTGTGAATCTCTTTCAACCTGGGTATATATTAGAGGTCCAGAAAACAAGTTAAATGTTTGTGTTACTGCTCTGTTCTGGTAGATTCTACCCTGCTGACTATGACACAGGATATTGGTGCAAGTGCTCATGATGTGCCTCCTACCTGGGCTGATGTAGAAGTGTGGGGTCCCTCCCACCCTGGACCTTTTAAGTTATCCTTTTTGGGAGATTTGCTTGCCGTTTCACAGGTTATAAGTTGGCTGCATTGGTTTGTGCAGGCTATCTCAGGAATAATAATACATTAACTTGCACCACCTTCGTTAGATCCAGAGTAACCTTACTCCTCATCTGGTGTTGCATTGGCATGCTGCACTTCCTCCTTCTTACTGGTAGTTTCAACAGTGTTTTAGCGTTCTCTCCGTGCCTGATATTTAATAGAGGGTTGTGGGGGCTTACTTGATAGTGCAGATATACGCCCCTTTTTAAAAATGTCTGCAATTTTTTTACCTGAGTCAGTTATTTTCCACTTATTTGATATGGATCCCAACTCCTCAATAAAATTGTCTATTAAATCTATGGGGCAATGCTCTGCAGGATGTATAGTCACTTTTTTTTTATTGCTTCCCACCCTCTGCGGGCTTTTTCAGGCTTTACTTTTTCCCATTGTCTCTCAGGCGTGAAGGCAATTCTCCTCACCCAACCAGATACTTTAGATGACTGTATTCCTTGTTTTGTTAAATAATTAATTGCTTGATAGTCTGCTAAAATGAGGGTTTGTGGCCCTTACTGTTTTGTTGGCACTACCAAGTTCCTCTGCTGAATGACAGGTGGAGGTGTGGCTGTCAGAGGCAGTGGTCATCAAGGGGGTGGCCCTTCCTCTTCCTGGCACAGCCTGGGCACATCCCGCACTCCAGGGTATAGTGATGCACGTTAAGTGCTCCATTGGCCCCTCCTCCTGGGGCAAAGCGGCATGGGAATTGTGGTTTCCCACCAGCCTGCAGTGTACCCAGCCCACAGTAAAAAACATTCTAGCATTTGCGTCAAGAATTTTTCAATTCTATTAAGGACACGGAGGAGAGGATTATGCTTCTTTCGATGCTCCTTCTTTTTAGCAACCGATCAAAAGAACGTTTTTTAAACACTACATATCCCATGAACATATCTCTATCACATGACTAATAGAGACCCTGACTTATATAATCTGCCTCCTCTTCCTTTGTACAAGTCCAAACCAACAGATAAACCATTTCAGAACCCTGGAACGACAGGATCATATCAACTGGAAATATCACTTGGAGCTCCAATGGGAGTTCAACCAGGAGACCTCAGACTTGAGAGTCCATGACTTCCGACTGCCACTGCAGACAGGATAAGGCTCAGAGAACTTAAGAGTAGGATAAAGGAAATCCCAGATTTCTCCATCGCAAGACTACCAGGAATCATCTGGTTCTGCCTCTCAAAATCACCTCCTAATTCAGAATGAATCTCAACTGTAGAGGCAGACTCCTGGAATGAAGCTTGAGCACCTCTGGGTCACCCTTTCCAGAATCTGTATCAACCCACTCGAGGGCTGAATGGGTAGCAGTTGGAGGTGGATGGGGAAATAATGATTTATGCCCCTATTTTGCTGATAAAAAACTCAGACCTTGGTAGCAACCAAATCTTCTCCTTAAGCGTCCGGCCTGTCCAAAAAGTGGACCGAGAATTTTTTTGATAGATCCTTGAGCCTTTATCCAGGTTAGCATAAGTTTCAGCAAACATCAATAACTCTTTGAGGAAAGGAGTTCCAAACAGTGGGCCCTGGGCCAGTGGGCTTGATTCTGATGCAGCAAGGTCAGTGAGTTTTGGGTCGAGTTTAATGAGGATGGAGTGATGTCATTCACTTGAGATGGCACAGTTAGCATTCCCTAGAAAGCAAATGGCTCTCTGATCCAGCCAGCCAAGACATCAGAGTTGAAGGGGTCACCCCATTCTTTGGAGTGAAATCCCATCTCGGGGATTTTAGTCAAAGGGCCAGAAAAGTCCCGCAACTTGTCTTGGCATCCTTGCTAAGCCCAATCAATACCCTTCTTAGGATCCTTAGTATATTTCTTCAAGTATGTCACCAGAGTAGGGTCAATCTCAGGAGTCTCCATAACCTTACTAGGTAGATCTGGTCTAGGACACTCAGATTTCATTTGAGATCTGACATCCTACTCAAAACCATGGCGTATCTGTGTTTGCACATAATCAGCCACTTCAGGAGGCGGTAGCCATATTGTAGACCTAGGATGTATAACATCCTCCAGTTCGAAGGTGAGAACCATCTGATGTTACTGGTCCATTTGAGAGTGGTGTGACTTCTTCTTACATTTGCTAGGGTGAGAATCTTTCCATTGATTCGAGCTCTGGGAATAGGATAAGTCAAAATCATTCTGAACAGTTTTTGGGTTGGTGGATGAGGAGCTAAAATCATGGGCCTTAGCCAGCAACCTCACCAGTCTCTCAAAGGCAGCCATGTGGGGGTCTCTAACGACCCTGGTATCTGGATTGATCTGGTTTAAGGGTTAAATGGCCTTAGCCAGGGCTAACTTCACTGATTGGCACACTCCGGCGTCAAGAGCATAAACCAGGTCTTGCTCAAAGGATCCAGGAAGGTCGTCATAATATGAACCTTCCACATTTTCCTCTTCATGGTCAGCCATAGCCATAAGGACTCAAGAACAGGTAAGTATCAGAGAAGGGAAGGATCAAAAAGGTCAGAGCCCAAATCAGCAAGGCAGTAATGGAGGAGTAATATAATCAGGAACCCTAAGGCAGATGTGTGAGGGACTACAAAGGTACCCACCAGTAAATATATAAAGAGTGGAGAGAGACCTGCCAGTACTCTAGGAAAAGCCTATAAAATTATTTCAGTCCTTGAAAGTAATTGCAATCTGGGCATAAATGGGGAGAGAGAGGCTCAATGTGGCCAGAGACCGTCATGCATCTCTCAGTGTCTGAGAACTGATTGAAAAGGGCCGGGAACAAAGCCGGCAGAGCGCTCATATGTGCAGGCCCCCAAATCCTAGAAATAGAAAGAGGACTGCACGGCTGTCAGACGCACTTCCTCACTCCCCTTACTCCCGCTCCACAGAAATTGAGATGAGGTGGTCAATACCTTGTTGGGAGGACGAACACTCCCTCAGAAAGAATGCAGAGCGACGCTGTGAAGACTGGCCAAAGACACATTTAGGTTGAAACCTACACCTTCTGAACCAGGGTCTGAAACTTCAAGTCATATGAATTTACAAGCCAAGTGAAATGAATACTGTGCAAAGTGTGATTGTTAAACACACAGTGAATGCTTACAGTGCCATAAAGTATACATAGCATAGACAATCAAAAAGGTGAAACTGCACTTAACTGGCTGTGAAGCAGCAAAGAAAGAGGAGCCTGTTGTGACTCTAAACAGATTATATAGGGCTGGTTCATGTAATAGAGATATGTTCATGGGATAGGTATTGTTTAAAGAATTTCTTTTGACTGGCTGCTAAAAAATAAAGAGCATAGAAAGAAGCATAATCGAAGCCTCCGGTCCTGACACAGAATTCGCGTCCTGTGCTGCGGGGGATATAGATGTGCTTTAAGCTCTCCATCAGGCCCTCCTCCTGGGGCAAAGCAGCTTAGAAATTGTGGTCCCCACCGGCCAGCATCATACACAGCCCACAGTTGACATCAAAACTATGTGCTTTGACTGAACAATGCTTTTGCAAAGGCAATGCTTTCACTTCAATTGTAAAAATTCACAATTACACTGACCTTAATGGGTGACAGGCATTGGGTGAAATAGAACCAGGAAGTGAACAAAGGGTGGCACCTGCTGCCTCCTGCACCACACTTAGGGCCAGATGTAGCAAACGTTTGCGAGTCGCAAATGGCCCGAATCGCTATTTGCGACTCTGCAAAATCGGAAATGGGATGCAAAAATCCCATTACCGACTCGCAAAAAGCGATGCGAGCCGTTACAGACTCGCAAAATGTGCGACCCATTTTGTGACCCGCAAATAGGAAGTCGCAATTTGCGAGTCACAAACCATATGCAATTGCAACTCGCAAATTGCGACTAGTAGCAAAAAGCCCAGTTTGCATGTCCCATTTACCACTAACTCAGAGCAGGTGGTAATCATTACCAAAGTATAAAAGGAGACCCAGAAGGCATCTGGGTTACTCAAGATGGCGGAGATATACCTGATAGCAGTGAGGAGGAGGGTCCACGCAGCCCAGCAGAGGAGGAGGAGGAGCCAGAGACAGGAGAAGATTTACAGAACAAAGCAGACTCTTTTTCAGCAAACTGAGGAAGAAATCTATGACAAATACAGACTTAGCAGCGTAGCTATACTAGAATTAATTGAATTACTCAAACCACAGCTAGAACGCCAGACGCTGCACGGCTGCGCCATCCCTACACATGTGAAAGTGCTATGCTCACTGCACCTCTTGGCCTCGCGGAGCTATCAGGGGGTCATTGCTGTGGCAGGTGGGGTATCCCAAAGTGCACTATCAAGGTTCCTCAGGGCATTCCTATATGCCATACTCACACACATGTCTCACTACATATACCTACCCAGGAATGAGGCAGAAATTAACAGTACCAAGTTGGACTTTTACCGGATTGCCAACTTTCCCCATGTCATAGGGTGTGTAGATGGGACACATATTCAAATATGCCCTCCTGCAAACCTGGAATATCTGTTCCGCAACAGAAAGTGTACCCACTCACTCAATATTCAGGTTGTTTGTGACGCCCATTATGTCATCACTGACATTGTAGCGAAATTTCCAGGCAGTACTCATGACTCCTACATTTTTAGGCACAGTGGGATACACCAACGCCTGGAACGTGGGGAGTTTGGAGACGGATACCTCCTAGGTAGAGCTGCATACACCTTGTAGACATACACACAGATCAATGTGCACACCAACCAGGACTTTCTAACAGTGTACTGTTTGTGCCCAACAGGTGACAGTGCATATGCACTACGGCCATGGATAATGACTCCGTACTTAACACACAGCAATGAATGTGAGAGACGATACAACAGTGCACATAAGAGGACCAGGAACCTGATTGAACGCACCTTTGGATTGCTGAAAGCACGGTTCAGATGCCTCCACCGAAGTGGAGGCGCCCTCCAGTATACCCCCATAACGGCATTCAAAATTGTTGTCGCATGCGCTATCCTGCACAACATTGCCACCCGACGTGGGCTACCTCTCACCCCTGCAGACCCAGATTCTGAGGATGAAGAGCAAGAGCAACCACATCACCATCATGGGGATCGGAGCATCGCAAATCAAGGCAGACTGAGACGGCAACACATCGCAACCCAATACTTTGGAAGGTACGTGTCAACTTCAACCATACTCACCTATTGACCAAACACTCCATTTGTTAAGTGGAACAATAGAATTATTTAATATGTGCAGAAATTGAACTATTTACAATGACAAACTGTTCAGGGAGTTCAGAAAGCCAACCTGGCATGGGGCACATTGCCATCATGTACCCCAACATCAGGGACAGTGTTTAGTTTATGGCCTACGGCTGCCTCTGCCAGCCTGGCTGGTCCCTGGTTGTTCAGCTGTGCTCTGCCTCGTACTCCCACTCCGGAGCACCCTGGTGTCACCAGCAGAGACACTGCTCACAGTGGAGCCCTCTTCGTTGTCCTGTGGGGTGTCCCCTGTACCCCTGGACACATGCCGTGCCTCCATGAGGTCGATCACATGGGTGATCCGGCCCAGGCCTCTTGCCACATCACCTGCAAAGTGGCCCATTTCCACCTGGAGGCCGACTGTTCTTCTTGACAGCCCAGTGGTGTTGACTGCCAGTCTGCAAATTGAGGAGGCCATCCTGTCCAGCCTCTGGAGCAGCTGGCGGTCCCTGCGCCGCCCACCCTCGCTCTGTGACAGCAGTCCAGCCACCAGTTCACGCATGGACAGGGCTAGGTCCCCAGTGTTGTTGCCTATTACGTCCAGTTGTGCATGGAGCTGCTGCATGCTGTTCTCATTGCTCCTTACAAAGCGGTGCAGAACTCCACTAATCCTCCCTAACGTTTGGTTCTGCAGGCACTGACCACGTAGCAGTTGTGCCTCTGTCATGGTGGTGGATGGACGCCCTGACTCGGCCTGCAGCCCTGCTCTCCTCAACCTGCGTCGCCTGCGCAGCGGTGGATGCCCTGTGAGATGTGCCGTGGCACTCCTGGCTGTTGCTGGTGCAGCCTCCGGAACCACTGTTGCAGCAGGTGTTGTCATCAAGGGGATGGTGTTGGTGGTGCAGGTGGGAGTGGTGGCTGCTCCTGTGCTTTCCTCATGGGGCTGGCTGACTGTGGGCACCTGGCTGCTGTGGCTGGTGGTGGGGTCTTGTGGGAGACCTGTGGGACATGGGGAACAGACTGTCAGTGTCTACTAACTGTTGCACACTTCCTAATAAACATTTGCCTATTGACTGCCTACTTGACTACATTGCCCATAATGCATCATGCTGGTATATGCTACCCTGAAATTGAGGTATCTTGGTTTTGCATGCCCCTGTGTACATGGTGGGTGGGGGTATGGCATTGATGGGGGTACAGGCATATCACATGGTACTCACCGGTTGATGTCCTGGGCTCAGAGGTGTCCAGATCTCCGAATCCTGTTACAGCCTCCTGCTCCAGGGTCTCCTCCACCCTTTCCTCCAGGGGTGTGGGTGGTGGTATGGATGATGGTCCCCCTCCTGTGCCTCTCATCTCCCCGAGCCTTTCTGCCACCCTCTCCTTGGTCCGGGAGCGGAGGTCATACCACCTCTTCTTTATCTCATCGACACTCCTGTGGCTGACTGTAGGAAAGTACCATCTTGCCTGGCATGTTACCCCCATTTTTCACTGTATATATGTTGTTTTAGTTGTATGCGTCACTGGGACCCTGGTAACCCAGGGCCCCAGTGCTCATAAGTGTGCCTGAATGTGTTACCTGTGTAGTGACTAACTGTCTCACTGAGGCTCTGCTAATCAGAACCTCAGTGGTTATGCTCTCTCATTTCTTTCCAAATTGTCACTGACAGGCTAGTGACCATTTTTACCAATTTACATTGGCTTACTGGAACACCCTTATAATTCCCTAGTATATGGTACTGAGGTACCCAGGGTATTGGGGTTCCAGGAGATCCCTATGGGCTGCAGCATTTCTTTTGCCACCCATAGGGAGCTCTGACAATTCTTACACAGGCCTGCCACTGCAGCCTGAGTGAAATAACGTCCACGTTATTTCACAGCCATTTTACACTGCACTTAAGTAACTTATAAGTCACCTATATGTCTAACCTTTACCTGGTAAAGGTTAGGTGCAAAGTTACTTAGTGTGAGGGCACCCTGGCACTAGCCAAGGTGCCCCCACATTGTTCAGAGCCAATTCCCTGAACTTTGTGAGTGCGGGGACACCATTACACGCGTGCACTACATATAGGTCACTACCTATATGTAGCTTCACCATGGTAACTCCGAATATGGCCATGTAACATGTCTATGATCATGGAATTGCCCCCTCTATGCCATCCTGGCATTGTTGGTACAATTCCATGATCCCAGTGGTCTGTAGCACAGACCCTGGTACTGCCAGACTGCCCTTCCTGGGGTTTCACTGCAGCTGCTGCTGCTGCCAACCCCTCAGACAGGCAGCTGCCCTCCTGGGGTCCAGCCAGGCCTGGCCCAGGATGGCAGAACAAAGAACTTCCTCTGAGAGAGGGTGTGACACCCTCTCCCTTTGGAAAATGGTGTGAAGGCAGGGGAGGAGTAGCCTCCCCCAGCCTCTGGAAATGCTTTGTTGGGCACAGATGTGCCCAATTCTGCATAAGCCAGTCTACACCGGTTCAGGGACCCCTTAGCCCCTGCTCTGGCGCAAAACTGGACAAAGGAAAGGGGAGTGACCACTCCCCTGACCTGCACCTCCCCTTGGAGGTGTCCAGAGCTCCTCCAGTGTGCTCCAGACCTCTGCCATCTTGGAAACAGAGGTGCTGCTGGCACACTGGACTGCTCTGAGTGGCCAGTGCCACCAGGTGACGTCAGAGACTCCTGCTGATAGGCTCCTTCAGGTGTTAGTAGCCTTTCCTCTCTCCTAGCTAGCCAAACCCTCTTTTCTGGCTATTTAGGGTCTCTGTCTCTGGGGAAACTTTAGATAACGAATGCATGAGCTCAGCCGAGTTCCTCTGCATCTCCCTCTTCACCTTCTGATAAGGAAACGACCGCTGACCGCGCTGGAAGCCTGCAAACCTGCAACATAGTAGCAAAGACGACTACTGCAACTCTGTAACGCTGATCCTGCCGCCTTCTCGACTGTTTTCCTGCTTGTGCATGCTGTGGGGGTAGCCTGCCTCCTCTCTGCACCAGAAGCTCCGAAGAAATCTCCCGTGGGTCGACGGAATCTTCCCCCTGCAACCGCAGGCACCAAAAAGCTGCATTACCGGTCCCTTGGGTCTCCTCTCAGCACGACGAGCGAGGTCCCTCGAATCCAGCGACACTGTCCAAGTGACCCCCACAGTCCAGTGACTCTTCAGCCCAAGTTTGGTGGAGGTAAGTCCTTGCCTCACCTCGCTGGGCTGCATTGCTGGGAACCGCGACTTTGCAGCTACTCCGGCCCCTGTGCACTTCCGGCGGAAATCCTTTGTGCACAGCCAAGCCTGGGTCCACGGCACTCTAACCTGCATTGCACGACTTTCTAAGTTGGTCTCCGGCGACGTGGGACTCCTTTGTGCAACTTCGGCGAGCACCGTTTCATGCATCCTTGTAGTGCCTGTTTCTGGCACTTCTCTGGGTGCTACCTGCTTCAGTCAGGGCTCTTTGTCTTCCTCGACGTCCCTTCTCTCTACAGGTCCAATTTGCGACCTCCTGGTCCCTCCTGGACCCCAGCAGTGTCCAAAAACGCCAAACGCATGATTTGCGTGTAGCAAAGCTTGTTGGCGTCCTTCCGGCGGGAAAACACTTCTGCACGACATTCCAAGGCGAGAGGGATCCGTCCACCAAAGGGGAAGTCTCTAGCCCTTTTCGTTCCTGCAGAAACCTCAGCTTCTTCTGTCCAGTCGAAGCTTCTTTGCACCCGCAGCTGGCATTTCCTGGGCATCTGCCCATCTCCGACTTGCTTGTGACTTTTGGACTTGGTCCCCTTGTTCCACAGGTACCCTAGATTGGAAATCCACAGTTGTTGCATTGCTGGTTTGTGTCTTTCCTGCATTATTCCTCTAACACGACTATTTTGTCCTTAGGGGAACTTTAGTGCACTTTGCACTCACTTTTCAGGGTCTTGGGGAGGGTTATTTTTCTAACTCTCACTATTTTCTAATAGTCCCAGCGACCCTCTACAAGGTCACATAGGTTTGGGGTCCATTCGTGGTTCGCATTCCACTTTTGGAGTATATGGTTTGTGTTGCCCCTATCCCTATGTTTCCCCATTGCATCCTATTGTAACTATACATTGTTTGCACTGTTTTCTAAGACTATACTGCATATTTTTGCTATTGTGTATATATATCTTGTGTATATTTCCTATCCTCTCACTGAGGGTACACTCTAAGATACTTTGGCATATTGTCATAAAAATAAAGTACCTTTATTTTTAGTATAACTGTGTATTGTGTTTTCTTATGATATTGTGCATATGACACTAGGTGGTACTGTAGTAGCTTCACACGTCTCCTAGTTCAGCCTAAGCTGCTCTGCTAAGCTATCATTATCTATCAGCCTAAGCTGCTAGACACCCTATACACTAATAAGGGATAACTGGGCCTGGTGCAAGGTGCAAGTACCCCTTGGTACTCACTACAAGCCAGTCCAGCCTCCTACATTGGTTGTGCAGTGGTGGGATAAGTGCTTGAGACTACTTACCACTCTTGTCATTGTACTTTTCATAAGAGAAAAATATACAAAACAAGGTCAGTGTATATACACATAGCCAAAAAGTTTTGCATTTCCTCTTTTCACTCTTTTCTAAGTGCTGAAAAGTACTTCTAAACTTTCAAAAAAGTTCTTAAAAGTTTAAAAAGTTTTTTTTTTTCTGTCTTTCCAAAAAGTTCTGAAAACTTTTGTCTCTTTCTCTATCACTTTAACTCTCTCTAAAAAATGTCTGGCACAGGCCAAAGTGTTGATCTGTCCAAACTTGCATATGACAACCTTAGCTGGAAAAGAGCAAGGAGTCTCTGTATAGAGAGAGGTTTGAGTGTAGGGAAGAATCCTGCCTTAGAACTATTAATTAACATGCTTAGAGAACAGGATAAGGCCATAGGTGCCCCATCTGTTGAAAAAGTACCTAATAGTTCCCAATCAGATTCAGGGACTCCCCCAGGAAAAGATTCAGGAAAGAAACTTCCTAGCCTGCCCATTACTAGACAATCTAGCATAGATGGTAATGATGATGAGCCACACCATAGAAATAGTGTTGTCTCACATCATAGCAAAAGCATTTATTCTCACCATACTGGTAGTAATGTTTCTGTAAACCAAGCTGTTAAGTTGGCTTCTGTAAGGGACAGGTCTCCTTCTGTTCATTCCCATCATAGCTCTGTTTCTAGAAATGTCCCTCCCACCAACCCTGATGACAGAATGTTAGAGAGGGAACTCAATAAGTTGAGGGTGGAACAAACCAGACTGAAGCTTAAAAAGCAACAGCTGGATTTGAATAGACAGTCTTTTGAATTAGAGAAGGAAAGACAGAAGTTGGGTTTAGATACCCATGGTGGCAGCAGCAGTATTCCCCATAGTCATCCTGCAAAAGAGCATGATTACAGGAATCTGCACAAGATAGTTCCCCCTTATAAGGAGGGGGATGACATTAACAAGTGGTTTGCTGCACTTGAGAGGGCCTGTGTTGTACAGGATGTCCCTCAAAGGCAGTGGGCTGCTATCCTACGGCTATCATTTAGTGGAAAAGGTAGGGATAGGCTCCTTACTGTGAAAGAAAATGATGCCAATAATTTCCAAGTTCTTAAGAATGCACTCCTGGATGGTTATGGCTTAACCACTGAACAGTACAGGATAAAGTTCAGAGAGACCAAAAAGGAGTCTTCACAAGACTGGGTTGATTTCATTGACCAGGCAGTGAAGGCCTTGGAGGGGTGGTTACATGGCAGTAAAGTTACTGATTATGACAGCCTGTATAACTTAATCCTGAGAGAGCATATTCTTAATAATTGTGTGTCTGATTTGTTGCACCAGTACTTGGTGGACTCTGATCTGACCTCTCCCCAAGAATTGGGAAAGAAGGCAGACAAATGGGTCAGAACAAGAGTGAACAGAAAAGTTCATACAGGGGATGACAAAGATGGCAACAAAAAGAAGGATGGTAAGTCTTCTGACAAAGGTGGGGACAAATCTAAAAATGAGGCTTCATCAGGCCCACAAAAACACTCTGGTGGGGGTGGTGGGTCCAAATCCTCCTTTAATCAGAACAAGGAAAAGAAACCATGGTGCTATTTATGTAAAATAAAAGGCCATTGGACAACAGATCTCAGTTGTCCAAAGAAAGGCACCACAGCTCCTACCACTACAACCCCTACTGCTACACCTAGTGTCCCTACTAATAGCAGTGGTGGTGGGAGCAAACCTACTAATAGCCCATCCAAGGGAGTAGCTGGGCTCACTTTTGGTAATTTAGTTGGGGTTGGTCTCATTAGGGAGACCACAGAGGCTACTTTAGTCTCTGAAGGGGCTATTGATTTAGCCACTTTGGTTGCTTGCCCCCATAACTTGGAGAAGTACAAGCAACTAACCCTAATAAATGGTGTTGAGGTCCAGGCCTACAGGGACACAGGTGCCAGTGTCACAATGGTGATTGAGAAACTGGTGCACCCTGAACAACACATACTTGGACACCAGTACCAAGTAACCGATGCTCACAACATAACACAAAGCCACCCCATGGCTGTTGTAAATCTCAACTGGGGGGGGGTAACTGGTCCAAAGAAAGTTGTGGTAGCTTCAGATTTACCTGTAGACTGTCTATTAGGGAATGATTTGGAGACATCAGCTTGGTCAGATGTGGAGTTCGAGGCCCATGCAGCAATGCTGGGCATCCCAGGGCATATTTTTGCTTTGACAAGGGCTCAGGCCAAAAAGCAAAAAGGACAGGAAAGCTTGGATCCTGGAACAATGGACCAAGTGCTCCCTAAAGCTAGGGCTAGTAGAAGCAAACCACTTCCTACTATCCCTCCCTCTACAGTGGATTCAACTTCTGAGGAAGAAGAATTCCCTCCCTGTGCAGAACCTACACCAGAGGAGCTGGAAGCAGACACTGCTGAGCTTTTGGGTGAAGGGGGGCCTGCCAGAGAGGAGCTGAGTGTGGCACAGCAAACCTGTCCCACATTAGAGGGTCTCAGACAGCAAGCTGTCAAACAGGCTAATGGGGATGTCAGTGACTCTCACAGAGTTTACTGGGAGGACAACCTCTTGTACACTGAGCATAGGGATCCTAAACCTGGAGCTGCCAGGAGATTAGTGATTCCTCAGGAGTACAGAAAGTTCCTCCTAACACTGGCACATGACATTCCCCTAGCTGGGCACCTGGGTCAAATGAAAACTTGGGACAGATTGGTTCCATTGTTTCATTGGCCTAGGATGTCAGAGGACACAAAGGAATTTTGTAAGTCCTGTGAAACCTGTCAAGCCAGTGGCAAGACAGGTGGCACTCCAAAGGCACCCCTTATCCCACTGCCTGTGGTTGGGGTTCCCTTTGAATGGGTAGGGGTTGACATAGTTGGCCCCCTTGACCCTCCTACTGCTTCAGGCAATAGGTTTATCTTGGTGGTAGTGGACCATGCCACAAGATACCCTGAAGCAATTCCTTTAAGGACCACTACAGCTCCTGCAGTGGCAAAGGCCCTCCTGGGAATATTTTCCAGGGTGGGCTTCCCAAAGGAAGTAGTATCAGACAGAGGAAGCAATTTCATGTCTGCATACTTAAAGGCCATGTGGAAGGAGTGTGGTGTAACGTACAAGTTCACAACACCCTATCATCCACAAACAAATGGACTGGTGGAGAGATTTAATAAAACTCTCAAAGGCATGATTATGGGACTCCCTGAAAAACTCCGCAGGAGATGGGATATCCTTCTACCATGCCTCCTTTTTGCCTACAGGGAGGTACCCCAGAAAGGAGTGGGCTTCAGCCCCTTTGAACTTCTTTTTGGACACCCTGTTAGGGGTCCACTCACACTTGTAAAGGAGGGTTGGGAACAACCTTTAAAAGCTCCTAAGCAGGATATTGTGGATTATGTACTTGGCCTCAGATCAAGGATGGCTGAGTACATGAAAAAGGCCAGTAAAAACCTTCAGGCCAGCCAAGAGCTCCAGAAGCAATGGCATGATCAGAAGGCTGTTTTGGTTCAGTACCAACCAGGGCAGAAAGTGTGGGTCTTGGAGCCTGTGGCCCCAAGGGCACTCCAAGATAAATGGAGTGGTCCCCACACAATTGTTGAAAAGAAGGGTGAAGTCACCTACTTGGTTGACTTAGGCACTGCCAGGAGTCCCCTTAGGGTGCTCCATGTCAACCGCCTGAAACCCTACTATGACAGGGCTGATCTCACCCTGCTCATGGCAACTGATGAGGGACAGGAAGAAGACAGTGATCCTCTACCTGATCTCTTCTCTTCCACAGAACAAGATGCTCTGGTGGAAGGTGTAGTTTTGGCTGATTGTCTTACTGCTGAGCAGAAAGACAATTGCATAAATCTCCTAGGACAATTTTCAGAACTCTTCTCTACTGTGCCAGGCACCACTTCTTGGTGTGAGCACACTATAGATACTGGAGACAGTTTACCTGTCAAAAGTAAGATCTATAGGCAGCCTGACCATGTCAGGGACTGCATAAAGCAAGAAGTTCAGAAAATGTTGGAACTAGGAGTGGTTGAGCACTCTGACAGTCCATGGGCTTCTCCTGTGGTACTGGTACCAAAACCCAATTCTAAAGATGGAAAGAAGGAAATGAGGTTTTGTGTAGACTATAGAGGTCTCAACTTGGTAACCAAAACTGATGCTCACCCTATACCCAGGGCAGATGAGCTCATAGATACACTGGCATCTGCCAAGTATCTAAGCACTTTTGATTTGACTGCAGGGTATTGGCAGATCAAATTGTCAGAAGATGCTAAACCTAAGACTGCATTTTCTACCATTGGAGGACATTACCAGTTTACTGTAATGCCTTTTGGTTTGAAAAATGCACCTGTCACTTTTCAGAGGTTGGTGAACACAGTCCTGCAAGGGCTGGAAGCTTTCAGTGCAGCATATTTGGACGATATAGCTGTCTTTAGCTCCAGCTGGGATGATCACCTGGTCCACCTATGGAAAGTTTTGGAGGCTCTGCAAAAGGCAGGCCTCACTATCAAGGCTTCAAAGTGCCAGATAGGGCAGGGTAAGGTGGTTTATCTGGGACACCTTGTTGGTGGGGAACAGATTGCACCACTTCAGGGGAAAATCCAAACTATTATTGATTGGGTTCCCCCTACCACTCAGACTCAGGTGAGAGCCTTCCTAGGCCTCACTGGGTATTACAGGAGGTTCATTGAGAACTATGGCTCCATTGCAGCCCCTCTTAATGACCTCACATCCAAGAAAATGCCTAAAAAGGTATTATGGACAGCAAGCTGTCAGAAAGCTTTTGAGGAGCTGAAGCAGGCCATGTGCTCTGCACCTGTCCTAAAAAGCCCTTGTTACTCTAAAAAATTCTATGTCCAGACTGATGCATCTGAATTAGGAGTAGGGGCAGTCCTATCACAACTTAATTCTGAGGGCCAGGATCAACCTGTTGCTTTTATTAGTAGGAGGTTGACCCCTAGAGAAAAGCGTTGGTCTGCCATTGAGAGGGAGGCCTTTGCTGTGGTCTGGGCTCTGAAGAAGTTGAGGCCATACCTGTTTGGCACTCACTTCATTGTTCAGACAGACCACAAACCTCTACTTTGGCTAAAACAAATGAAAGGTGAAAATCCTAAATTGTTGAGGTGGTCCATATCCCTACAGGGAATGGACTATACAGTGGAACATAGACCTGGGAGTAGCCACTCCAATGCAGATGGACTCTCCAGATATTTCCACTTAGACAATGAAGACTCATCAGGTCATGGCTAGTCTTATTGTCCTTCATTTGGGGGGGGGGGTTGTGTAGGAAAGTACCATCTTGCCTGGCATGTTACCCCCATTTTTCACTGTATATATGTTGTTTTAGTTGTATGTGTCACTGGGACCCTGGTAACCCAGGGCCCCAGTGCTCATAAGTGTGCCTGAATGTGTTACCTGTGTAGTGACTAACTGTCTCACTGAGGCTCTGCTAATCAGAACCTCAGTGGTTATGCTCTCTCATTTCTTGAGGTACCCAGGGTATTGGGGTTCCAGGAGATCCCTATGGGCTGCAGCATTTCTTTTGCCACCCATAGGGAGCTCTGACAATTCTTACACAGGCCTGCCACTGCAGCCTGAGTGAAATAACGTCCACGTTATTTCACAGCCATTTTACACTGCACTTAAGTAACTTATAAGTCACCTATATGTCTAACCTTTACCTGGTAAAGGTTAGGTGCAAAGTTACTTAGTGTGAGGGCACCCTGGCACTAGCCAAGGTGCCCTCACATTGTTCAGAGCCAATTCCCTGAACTTTGTGAGTGCGGGGACACCATTACACGCGTGCACTACATATAGGTCACTACCTATATGTAGCTTCACCATGGTAACTCCGAATATGGCCATGTAACATGTCTATGATCATGGAATTGCCCCCTCTATGCCATCCTGGCATTGTTGGTACAATTCCATGATCCCAGTGGTCTGTAGCACAGACCCTGGTACTGCCAGACTGCCCTTCCTGGGGTTTCACTGCAGCTGCTGCTGCTGCCAACCCCTCAGACAGGCAGCTGCCCTCCTGGGGTCCAGCCAGGCCTGGCCCAGGATGGCAGAACAAAGAACTTCCTCTGAGAGAGGGTGTGACACCCTCTCCCTTTGGAAAATGGTGTGAAGGCAGGGGAGGAGTAGCCTCCCCCAGCCTCTGGAAATGCTTTGTTGGGCACAGATGTGCCCAATTCTGCATAAGCCAGTCTACACCGGTTCAGGGACCCCTTAGCCCCTGCTCTGGCGCGAAACTGAACAAAGGAAAGGGGAGTGACCACTCCCCTGACCTGCACCTCCCCTGGGAGGTGTCCAGAGCTCCTCCAGTGTGCTCCAGACCTCTGCCATCTTGGAAAAAGAGGTGCTGCTGGCACACTGGACTGCTCTGAGTGGCCAGTGCCACCAGGTGACGTCAGAGACTCCTGCTGATAGGCTCCTTCAGGTGTTAGTAGCCTTTCCTCTCTCCTAGGTAGCCAAACCCTCTTTTCTGGCTATTTAGGGTCTCTGTCTCTGGGGAAACTTTAGATAACGAATGCATGAGCTCAGCCGAGTTCCTCTGCATCTTCCTCTTCACCTTCTGATAAGGAAACGACCGCTGACCGCGCTGGAAGCCTGCAAACCTGCAACATAGTAGCAAAGACGACTACTGCAACTCTGTAACGCTGATCCTGCCGCCTTCTCGACTGTTTTCCTGCTTGTGCATGCTGTGGGGGTAGCCTGCCTCCTCTCTGCACCAGAAGCTCCGAAGAAATCTCCCGTGGGTCGACGGAATCTTCCCCCTGCAACCGCAGGCACCAAAAAGCTGCATTACCGGTCCCTTGGGTCTCCTCTCAGCACGACGAGCGAGGTCCCTCGAATCCAGCGACGCTGTCCAAGTGACCCCCACAGTCCAGTGACTCTTCAGCCCAAGTTTGGTGGAGGTAAGTCCTTGCCTCACCTCGCTGGGCTGCATTACTGGGAACCGCGACTTTGCAACTACTCCGGCCCCTGTGCACTTCCGGCAGAAATCCTTTGTGCACAGCCAAGCCTGGGTCCACGGCACTCTAACCTGCATTGTACGACTTTCTAAGTTGGTCTCCGGCGACGTGGGACTCCTTTGTGCAACTTCGGCGAGCACCGTTTCACGCATCCTCGTAGTGCCTGTTTCTGGCACTTCTCCGGGTGCTACCTGCTTCAGTGAGGGCTCTTTGTCTTGCTCGACGTCCCCTCTCTCTACAGGTCCAATTTGCGACCTCCTGGGCCCCAGCAGCGTCCAAAAACGCCAAACGCACGATTTGCGTGTAGCAAGGCTTGTTGGCGTCCTTCCGGCGGGAAAACACTTCTGCACGACTCTCCAAGGCGAGAGGGATCCGTCCACCAAAGGGGAAGTCTCTAGCCCTTTTCGTTCCTGCAGAAACCTCCGCTTCTTCTGTCCAGTCGAAGCTTCTTTGCACCCGCAGCTGGCATTTCCTGGGCATCTGCCCATCTCCGACTTGCTTGTGACTTTTGGACTTGGTCCCCTTGTTCCACAGGTACCCTAGATTGGAAATCCACAGTTGTTGCATTGCTGGTTTGTGTCTTTCCTGCAATATTCCTCTAACACGACTATTTTGTCCTTAGGGGAACTTTAGTGCACTTTGCACTCACTTTTCAGGGTCTTGGGGAGGGTTATTTTTCTAACTCTCACTATTTTCTAATAGTCCCAGCGACCCTCTACAAGGTCACATAGGTTTGGGGTCCATTCGTGGTTCGCATTCCACTTTTGGAGTATATGGTTTGTGTTGCCCCTATCCCTATGTTTCCCCATTGCATCCTATTGTAACTATACATTGTTTGCACTGTTTTCTAAGACTATACTGCATATTTTTGCTACTGTGTATATATATCTTGTGTATATTTCCTATCCTCTCACTGAGGGTACACTCTAAGATACTTTGGCATATTGTCATAAAAATAAAGTACCTTTATTTTTAGTATAACTGTGTATTGTGTTTTCTTATGATATTGTGCATATGACACTAGGTGGTACTGTAGTAGCTTCACACGTCTCCTAGTTCAGCCTAAGCTGCTCTGCTAAGCTACCATTATCTATCAGCCTAAGCTGCTAGACACCCTATACACTAATAAGGGATAACTGGGCCTGGTGCAAGGTGCAAGTACCCCTTGGTACTCACTACAAGCCAGTCCAGCCTCCTACACTGACCCCCAGGGAGTTCCCCTTTTCCTGAATATCCTGCCAAATTCTTTTTTTAGTAGAGTCTGGCACATTGAGGGCTGCCTTCCCAAATAGCTCATCATGGTGCTGACAGCATTCCTCTGTCAGCACCTCCAGCTCCTTCTCAGCAAATTTCAATTTCCTCTTTCTGGGAGTGTCAGCCATTGTTGCTGTTGCTCTGTTTGCAGTTCTGCTGTTAAAAAGGGTGTGGTCCTCCCTCCTCCCAGGTGTATTTGTAAACTTCCTGGCTGTGATGTCATCATTATGTGCCAGGAAGTGTTTCCAGAGTGTTCTGGAGTGGTTTCTGGAGTGTTCTGCAGCACCTGCAATCAATTTTCATGATAATCGCAATTTGCGACACCCACTCGCAAATTGCGTGTCCGTTTTTTGCGCTGTCGCAAAAAGCGACCTCGCAGACAGCGGACTCGCTATCTGCGTTGCGACTCTGGGTGCGAGTCGCAATTTGTCCCCGAAAGTTGTACCTGCATTCCTATTAGCGACACGCAAATTGAGAGTCGCACATGCTCGCAAATTGCGAGTCACTAATTTTTTGGTACCTACATCTGGCCCTCAGCTCCTCCACTTTGTTTGATCCACCACATATTAATATCTAGTTAGGTTTTCAAGATATCAACAATGAACATGAGTAAAGAAAATGTGCTCATAATGATTTTGTCGAAATTGCCTGCTTTTTGTTTTAGTTATTCTGAACAAATGAGTAGATTTTACTATTCACTTGGTGAAGGAGGCTGGCCTGGCTTATAGTAGGTACCTGATGGTTCTTACACCTTGTGCCAGGTCCAGTTATCCCTTATTAGTAGATTAGTAGTGTTCTAGCAGCTTAGGCTGATAGAGGTAGCTATAGCAGAGCAGCTTAGGCTGAACTAGGAGACATGCAAAGCTCCTACTATACCACTTATATCATATAGCACTATATCATAAGAATCACAATACCTTATTTTAGTGACGATGTGTCAGAAATATCTCAGAGGATATACTCCCTTAGGAGGTAAGTAAAATACACAAAATATACACACAAACCAAAATCAGGTAAATAAACAGTTAGAAAAGTAGTGCAAACACTGTAGAATATAATAGGATGCAATAGGCCTAGGGGCAACACAAACCATATACTCTAAAAGTGGAATGCGAACCACGAATGGACCCCAGGCATAGTGCAGTGTGTAGAGGGTCGCTGGGTGTGTAAGAAAACACTAAGGGTGTCCAAGATACCCCACCCGAAGACCCTGAAAAGTAGGAGTAAAGTTACCTTACTTCCCCAGAAACACACTAAAGTCTTGATAAGAGATTCTGCAAAGACAACAACTGACTGCAAACACTGAAGATGGATTCCTGGACCTGAGGACCTGTAAAGGAAGGGGACCAAGTCCAAGAGTCACGCAAGTGACCGGGGGGCAGGAGCCCACTAAACCCCGGATGAAGGTACAAAAGGGCTGCCTCTGGGTGGAAGAAGCTGAAGATTCTGCAACAACGGAAGATGCCAGGAACTTATCCTTTGCACAGAAGATGTCCCATGGTGTGCTGGAGGATGCAGAGTTGTTTCCACGCAGAAAGACAACAAACAAGCCTTGCTAGCTGAAAAGGTCACTGTTAAAGGAAAATGGGTGCTGCCCGGGCCCATGAAGGACCAGGAGGTCGCCCCTTCGAGGAGGAGACAGAGGGGGCGCTCAGCAGAACAGAGAGCCCAAGCAGAAGCAGGCAGCACCCGCAGAAGCACTTGAACAGGCATTCAAGAAATCTGAGCACAGCAGTCGTCTCAACACTGCAAAGGAGGGTCCCACGAAGCCGGTGGTCAGCTCAGCGAGTTGAGCAGTGCAGGATGGAGTGCTGGGAACCTGGGCTATGCTGTGCAGGAAGGATTCCTTGCAAAAGTGCACAGAAGCCCTAGCAGCTGCAGATCACGCAGTACACAGGATTACTGTCTAGCGTGGAGAGGCAAGGACTTACCTCCACCAAATTTGGACAGAAGGACCATTGGACTGTCGGGGTCACTTGGATCCAGCTCCTATGTTCCAGGGACCACGCTCGTCAAGATGAGATGGGACCCACAGTACCGGTGATGCAGAAGTTTGGTGCCTGTGTTAGCAGTGGGGAGATTCCGTTGACCCACGGGAGATTTCTTCTTGGCTTCTAGTAAAGGGTGAAGGCAGACAGCTCTCAGAGCATGCACCACCAGGAAACAGTTGAGAAAGCCGGCAGGATTAGGCGCTACAATGTTGCTGGTAGTCGTCTTGCTACTTTGTTTTGCAGGCGTCCTGGAGCAGTCAGCGGTCGATCCTTGGCAGAAGTTGAAGAGAGAGATGCAGAGGAACTCTGGTGAGCTCTTGCATTCGTTATCTGAAGAGAAACCCACAGGAGAGACCCTAAGTAGCCCTCAGAGGAGGATTGGCCACCTAATCCAGGTAAGCACCTATCAGGAGGGGTCTCTGACATCACCTGCTGGTAATGGCCACTCAGAGGCCTCCATTGTGCCCTCACAACTCTGCATTCAAGATGGCAGAGGTCTGGGACACACTGGAGGAGCTCTGGGCACCACCCCTGGGGTGGTGATGGATGGGGAGTGGTCACTCCCCTTTCCTTTGTCCAGTTTCACACCAGAGCAGGGGTTGGGGGATCCCTGAACCGGTGTAGACTGGCTTATGCAAGGAGGGCACCATCTGTGCCCTTCAAAGCATTTCCAGAGGCTAGGGGAGGCTACTCCTCCCCAGCCCTTAACACCTATTTCCGAAGGGAGAGGGTGTAACACCCTCTCTCAGAGGAAATCCTTTGTTCTGTCTTCCTGGGACTGGGCTGCCCAGACCCCAGGAGGGCAGAAGCCTGTCTGTGGGTTGGCAGCAGCGGTAGCTGCAGTGAAAACCCCAGAGAGCTAGTTTGGCAGTACCCAGGGCCCATGCTGGAGCCCTGGGGACGCATGGGATTGGCACCCCAATACCAGATTTGGCATGGGGGGACAATTCCATGATCTTAGACATGTTACATGGCCATATTCGGAGTTACCATTGTGAAGCTACATATAGGTATTGACCTATATGTAGTGCACACGTGTAATGGTGTCCCCGCACTCACAAAGTCTGGGGAAATTGCCCTGAACAATGTGGGGGCACCTTGGCTAGTGCCAGGGTGCCCTCACACTTAGTAACTTTGCACCTAACCTTCACCAAGTGAGGATTAGACATATTGGTGACTTATAAGTTACTTAAGTGCAGTGTAAAATGGCTGTGAAATAACGTGGACGTTATTTCACTCAGGCTGCAGTGGCAGTCCTGTGTAAGAATTGTCTGTGTTCCCTATGGGTGGCAAAAGAAATGCTGCAGCCCATAGGGATCTCCTGGAACCCCAATACCCTGGGTACCTAGGTGCCATATACTAGGGAATAATAAGGGTGTTCCAGTGTGCCAATCAGAATTGGTAAAAATGGTCACTAGCCTGCAGTGACAATTTTAAAAGCAGAGAGAGCATAAGCACTGAGATTCTGGTTAGCAGAGTCTCAGTGACACAGTTAGGCACCACACAGGGAACACATTTAGGCCACAAACTATGAGCACTGGGGTCCTTGCTAGCAGGATCCCAGTGAGACAGGCAAAAACAAACTGACACATGAGTAAAAATGGGGGTAACATGCCAGGCAAGATGGTACTTTCCTACACTTGGTCAATGAGTTTAGCTCTAATTGTTGGTATGAGTATTAGGGAGTATGGGCTTGTAATGCAGTCTGGACACTACCTTTGGACGGGGAGAAAGTTGATGTGAATAGCTGCTCCCTTAATGACACAAACTAGCTAAACTGATTGAACTGAAAGCAGGGAGATTTTCAATGAATCAGAAGTCTTGATTTAAGCATTTCTGTTCTTTTCTTCTAGTTGCCCAGGACAAGTTTAACGTAGGTGTTATTAATGGGGTCTCTGGTTGCCAATCAGGTTGCACTCTGTCCAAGCAGGGACCCTCACTCTAGTCAGGGTAAGGGAGATACACAGCTCAGATAACCCCTGCTCACCCCTTTGGTAGCTTTGGCATAAGCAGTCAGGCTTATATCAGAGACAATGTGTAAAGTATTTGTACCAATACACATAGTGAAAACACCACAAAGCACTCAACACCAGTTTAGGAAAATAGCCAATATTTATCTGAGTAAAACAAGACCAAAATGACAAAGATCCAACATACACAAGCAAAGTTATGTGAGGCTGCTACCCCAGCCCCACTGTCATGTGACTAGTGATGTCAGTCAGGGTCATTGCACCTTAGCGGAGACCACGGTTTTGGTTGCATGCAGTGCAGCAGGCTCGGACAGCGACATCAGTCTGGGGGTTGTCCAGCGGCATCAGTCCGAGCATCTTCTAGCATCGGTACACTTGTTTTTTCTGGGTTTTCAACCGGCATTCACTTTCAAGGGCCAAGAAACTGGAATAGGCACCACCTGGCGAGTTAGGGTCCACAGCAAGTGAGCCCAGAGGCTGGTAGGTGAAGTCTTTGCTGTTCCTAAGTCTTCTTAACTGGAGGCATGCTCAGTACAAGCTCTTGGAGAAACTTCAGAAGCAGGATACACAACAACGTCCAGTCTTTGTCCTCTCTAAGGAAGAAATAGCAACTGCAGGCCAACCCAGCAAAGCACACACAGCAAAGGGGCAGTGCTCCTCCTCCAGCTCCTCAGTTCTTGGCAGAAGTTTCTCTTGATGCAGAAGTGTTCTGAAAATCTGGGGTTTTGGGTCCACTACTGATGCCCATTTCTGCCTTTGAAGTAGGCAAACGTCAAAGGAAAGTCTCTGTTGTTGACAAGATCCTGCCTTGCCCATACCTGGCCCTAGAACCCCAACAAGGGGTCGAAGACTGCATTGTGGGAGGACAGGCAAAGCCCTTTCAGGTGAAGGTGTCAGATCTTCCCTCCCCACTATAGCCCAGGATACTCATCAGGATATGCAGGACACTCCCCAGCTCATATCGTGTCACTGTCTAGAGGGAATTCACAGACCCCCCAACTGTCAGTCTGACCCAGACGTTGATTCGACAGGAAGACAGAGACACAGAATTGTTCTAAAAGTGGCATTTTCAAACTGGCAATCTAAACATCAACTTTTACCAAAAGATTTATTTTTAAGTTGTGAGCTCAAAGACCCCAAACTCCAGAACTCCGTCTGCTCCCAATGGGAAACTGTACTTACAAGATATTTAGGCCTTGCAATAGTGAAAAATGAATTTGGCAGTATTTCACTATCAGGACATGTAAAACACACAGTACATGACCTACCTTTTAAATACACTGCACCCTGCCCATGGGCTACCTAGGGCCTACATTAGGGCACCTTACATGTACAAAAAGGGAAGGTTTGGGCCTGGGAAGTGGGCACACTTGCCAGGTCGAATTGGCAATGTAAAACTGCACACTCAGACACTGCAGTAACATGTCTGAGTCATGTTTACAGGGCTATTCATGTGGGTGGCACAATAAGTGTTGCAGGCCCACTAGTAGCGTTTGCTTTATAGGCCTCTAGTGCACTTTACTAGGGACTTATTAGTAAACCAAATATGCCAATCATGGAAAAGCCAATCACCAATACAATTTACACACTTGCACTTTAGCACTGGTCAGCAGTGGTAAAGTGTCCAGAGTACCAATACCAGCAAAAATGAAGTCCAGTACACAGTGGTGAATACAGGAAGCAGAGGCAAAAAGATAGGAGAAACCACGCCAAGGATTCCAGGTCTAAAAATATGGTATTGTGATCATAGAGTCATCTGAAGCTGTGTGATGTGTGCACTACAGGCTGCTGCAAAGGCCCAGTGTAAGTACATTTCAGACATTCCCCTTGCCCAGAAAACAGTGTCTGTAATAGACTACCAGCATCATGGGCTCTATTATATCTGCAACTTTAATTGTGATATAAAAAAGTGAATTCACTCAAAGTGATTGGATGATACATTTTGTGGATACCTTGGAACAGAAGTAATAAACATGCAAAGAAATAATTGAAAGCACTGCAAACAATTAAATTGTGCATTCTTTGACTTGAAAAATAACATTTCCAAAGTTTGAAAACACATTGGGGGTCAATACGAGCCTGGCGGTCTCCGACCGCCCGGGGTAATGTGGCGTCCGTACCGCCAACAGGCTGGCGGTACGGAGACCCGTATTACAACCGCGGCGGTAGCGCCACGGTTGCACCTCCGGGGCTGGCGGTTTCCCGCCATTTTAGCCCCGGCAGTGATAATCCGCCAGGGCAGCGCTGCAAGCAGAGCTGCAAGCAGCGCTGCCCTGGGGATTATGACTCCCCTACCGCCGGCCTGTTTCTGGCGGTTTGCACCGCCAGGAAGAGGCTGGCGGTAAGGGGAGTCCTGGGGCATGGGCAGTGCAGGTGCCCCCTAACAGGGCCCCGTGCAGCTTTTCACTGTCTGCATAGCAGACAGTTAAAAGCGCGACAGGTGCTACTGTACCCGTCGCACGGCCGCAACACCGCCGGCTCCATTAGGAGCCGGCTCCTATGTTGCGGCCGCATCCCCGCTGGGCCGGCGGGCGTAAACTAGGTTTGCGTCCGCCGGCCCAGCGGGGATGTTGTAATGGGGTCCGTATTGTCATAATTTTGATTTCTCAGGGATGCACTAAGGAGTAATGTGAAAAGACATTACTTTCATCATACTATGCACCTGGGTCTATCAGAAGCGAAAGCTCACAATAAAGAGGCTTTCAAGTTAAAAACATGCACAACTAATTACACACAAGGCAATCTTCATGGCTCTCTGTTCTACATTTTAGATCTGGTTTTACAGGAGGCAAGGACCTTTGAAGGATGAAAAATTAAAAAAGGAATTATTTCTGGTTGACTAATTCTTTCTCTGAAATTAGACAGCATTGTCCATATCACTTTTTGCATTACACATATAAAATCCAAGCAAAAAAGGTGTTAGAAATTAGGTTTCTGGTTGGCAGAGGTATTCACCATGTCCAAGCAGGAACCACAGTCCTAGTCAGGGTAAGTCAGAGACACGCCCTAAATTAACCTGTGTTTACCTTCTGGTAGCTTGGCACAGAGCAGTCAGGCTTAACTTAGGAGACAATGTGTAAAGTATTTGTGCAACACTTCAAACAATAACACAGAGAAAATATCACCAAAATAGTCCACACCAAGTTAGAAAATTAGATTATATTTTTATAAATAAGACAAGATCAAAACAACATAAATTCAATAAGTAGAAGTGTCGATATGGATTTTTAAAGAATATATATGAAAATAGCACTCAGAAGAAGTAACCGCCTTTTGGGTTACCTGGTCACACTGGACTTGGACACAGTCAAGAGCCCTGTCCACCCTCGATGGAGTGCATGCTGGCTACAAGACCTATGCAAGGCCCGCTGAGCAAGAGTACCTTAATCTTTGTCACAGCATGAGATGCAGTAATGGTACCCATGCAGCTGGAGCATTGTGCCAGATTGTTCCATGAACTGTGGCGATGCGTCAGTTCCGTTAAGCAAAGCACCAGTTCTGAGTGCAGCAGTTTCTGAGTGTGATGCACCAGTATTTTACATGCAACAGTGAAGATGCACCATCTCTGATGAAGATGCATGGGTTCTGGTAGTTGCGCAATTTATACTCACTTCCAAGGACCCTGGACTGGGTTGGCACCACTTGGCAGAGCAAGACTTGCAGTAAGCAAAGTTTAGGTACTGTTTGTAAAATGAAGAGAAGTCTTTGATGTCCCTGAGACTTCAGAACAGGAGGCTAACCAGCAAGCCCTTAGAGTCACTCTTGGTTCAAGTGAGATGGGTCCAGTCCTTCCCCAGCAGACAGCAGGGCAGTACAACAGAAAAGCAGTTCTTCCAGAGCCGTCCGTTGTCCTGGCAGAGAGCTTCACACGTCCAGCAGTGTACTGATTTGGTAGGGTCAGAAGTCCAGTACTTATGCCCAGTTGTGCCTCTGAAGTGGATGTGACTTCAAAGAAGGGTCTTTGAAGTGCACAGAGGTCCTTTCTTCTTGCCCTTGCTCCAGACTCACAACTGGGTGGTTATGCAACTATTTGTGTTGAAGCAGGACACTGACTATTCAGGTGTAAGTGTCAACTCCTCCCTCCCATCCTGCCCTGGATGGGGCATCAGGATGTTGATGGACAACAGTCCCACCTAAGCCCCCTTTGTAAATTGTCTGGAGGGAAGACACACAATCCAGCTGTCACTTAGCTCGGACGTGTTATGGAGGCAGGCTGTAGGCACACAGGGCTAAGAGCAGGGAAAATCCAACTTTCTAAAAGTGGTATTTTCAGAATTGTAACAATAAATCTGACTCTACCATTAAAGATAATTTATTATTAGAATTCCATAGGTACTAAACATGGCATTTATTTCTACTCCTTCTCAGTTAAGAATTATAGCTTATTAAATTGAATAAGGCATCCCAAATGTTAACCTATGAGAGGGGTCGTCTTCACAGTAATGAAAAAAGAAATCTGGTATTTTTCACTACCAGGACCTGTAAAACTTAAAAGTACATGTCTTGCCTTTTAGTTACTTTGCACCCTGCCCTGTGGGCTACCCAGGGCCTACCCTAGGGGTGACATATGTTTAATAAAATGGGGGTTTATGACTTGGAAAGAGGTTTAAATGCCAAGTCCATCTGGCAGCGTAACTGCACATTCAGGCCCTGCAATGGCAGGCCTGAGACATGTTTAAGGGCTACTGGAGTGGGTAGCATAAGCAGTGCTGCAGTCCCACTAATAGCAATTATTTAAATGCCCTGGACACATGTAGTGTACTTTAGTAGGGACGTATAAGTAAATTAAATATGCAGATTGTGGATGTACCAATCAAACCATGGTAAGGGGATGTGCGCACATGCACTTTAGCACTGGTCAGCAAGGTTAAAGTGCTCAGAGTCCTAAGGCCCATATAAAGAAATTAGCAAAAATGTGAGGCAAACAGGGGAAAGTTTGGGAGAAGACCACCCTCTAGTAGTCAGGTTTAACATGAAAGCTGAAAGTGAGGGGAACAACCCAGCCTTCTGGGAGAACCTAAAGAGACCCTGGTGTGGTCTCACCCACGTCTGTGTTCCACCATAAAGTCCATACCCTGTAGGGAGATGGACCACCTCAACATATTTGGATTTTCATCCCTCATTTGCATTAGCCACCTGAGGGTCCTGTGGCCTGTCTGAATCTGGAAGTGAGTCCCAAGCAGGTGTGGTCTCAACTTCTTCAGTGTCCAGACCACAGCAAAAGCTTCTCTTTCATTAACACTCCACTTCAGTTCCCTGGGAAGTAACCTTTTAGAGATGAAAGCTACAGGTTGGACTAGGCCCTCATCATTAAATTGTGAAAGTACTGCCCTTAGGTCATGCTCTGAAGCACCAGTATGAACAATGAATTCCCTGGAAAAGTCAAAGGCCTTGAGCACAGGGCTGTGCACATAGAACTGACTTTGAAGAAGCAGCCCAGAAATGTGATTTGGACAGAGGCATGCCAAAATGCATTTGCCTACCTATTCAGGTCAAATGCATTTTGGCATGCCTCTGTCCAAATCACAATTCTGGGCTACTTCTTGAAAGACAGTTCTATCAAAGGGGCCACAATAGTGCCATATCCCTTGACAAACCTCCTGTAGTACCCTGTGAAACCTAAGAAGGCTCTTACCTCAGTTTGGGTTTTGGGGGGCTCCAAAGCCATGACAGTCCCTATCCTGGACTGGAGGGGCTGCACCGTACTCCTATCCACCAAGTATCTCAAGTACACCACGGACCCCTGCCATATCTGGCATTTACTGGCCTTGATAGTCAGGCCTGCCTGTTTCACGGCCTGAGGCACTTCCTGCAGGTGAAATATGTGGTCACTCCACCTTCTACCAAAAGACAGCTATGTCATCCAAGTAAGCAGCACCGAAGGCCTCCCTACCAGCCAAAACTTGGTTCACCAACTGCTTTAAGGTGGCAAGGGCATACTTGGGTCCAAAGGGCATCAATCTGAACTGGTAATGGCCCTCTGGAGTGGACCCTTCCTTGGCACCTTAAGTTAGGGTAACCATCCTTATCTTGAAATAAGGTCAAAAGTTCTTAGAAACTGAGCAACCCCTAACTCATCAATCAGCTCATCAGCCTGGGGGATGGGATAAGCATAAGTGTTGTTGACTGAACGGAGCACCATGTAATCTACACAGAATCTGAGTTCAGGTGTAGTGCCCGATGGGGCAGCTTTCAGTACCAGCATGACAGGGCTGGACCAGGGGCTACTAGAGGATTCAATCACCCCCAACTCCAGCATCTTAGAAACCTCTCCTTTGATGCTGGCCTTCACTTTGTCAGACAGCCCATAGAATATATTATTGACAAGGGTCTGTCTCCTGTGTCAATATCATGTGTACACAGGTGGGTAATCCCAGGAGTGAGTGAAAACAGAGAGGAGAATTGTCCCAGCACCTGGTGACAATCTCTGTGCTGTTCGGAAGTCATGTTAGGGGAAAGGTTTACACCTTCCATAGACCTATCCTTCTCTTTTTTATTATAGGTGGTCAGTGAGAGGTTCACTCTCCTCCTCCTCCCCACCATCTGTCGCTAACATCATGGTGACTTCCAATAGTGAGGTTTGAGGCAGTTGATACGTCGGACCCTTAGGGGTTGATTGGGAGTCTTGAGGTACACCAAGTAGATGGCCTCTCCTCCCTGCGGTCACATTTTAGGTCCCTGTCCAGAGATCTTGGAGGGCCCTGGGATCCACTGGCTCCATAACTCTCACTTTTTGTCCAGGTTGGAACTCCACAGGGGTAGCAGTTTGGTTGTTCCACTGCTTCATTACCTCCTGGCTGACCTCCAAGTTGTCAAAACCTAGCTTCCAAAACTTGGCCATATGCTCACTGTAGGCTAGCATATAGCTAACAACATCTTGGGGTGGGGGGATTTGTGGGAGCATGCTCCCACTCCTAGTTCACCAGACTGAGAGTTTCCCTTACCGGATGACCAAACAGAAGTTAAAAGGGGCTGAATGCAACCCACTTCTGGGGTATCATTCTGAAGGCAAAAAGTAGGCATGGCAAAATGATGTCCCACTTATGCCTCAGGGCCTCAGACATAGCTTTAAGGGTCTTGTTGAACCTCTCAACAAGCTTATGGTAGGGTGTTGAGAGATCCACACTCTCTCCACATTAACTTCACATGAGCAGACATGATGTTGGTGCCCCTGCCATTCCTTAAGGAAATCCACTCGGGTAAAAATCAGGTGCAGTTGCATTCCTCAGAGGTGTGGGCTATCAGTATCTTGTGGCATGATCCACCAGTGCCAGGATAAACCTGCAGTCAGAGGCTGTCTGGGGATCAATAGGCCCGACAATGTCAATGCCCACCCTTTTAAAGGGGATGCCAATGACTCGTAAGGGATTCAGGGGCACTTTCAACCACTGCTCTGTCTTCCCACTGACCTAGCAGGCCACACAGGTTCTATAGAAGGTTTCTGAGGAAACCTTCATCTGGGGCCAGAAAAGGTGGGGGACAAGTCAGGCAAAGGGATGAACTGTGCTGGGATGAGAGGCAGTGTGCTCCCTCCCCCCTTGTGTTTGAAAGGCTCCCTTGAGCTAAGGAGCTGACGGGCTCACCTGGAATGCATCTGTGTGCCCTTAGAGTGGTACTGTGACCTGTGAAGACTTGGACAGCATACCAGCAACCCCAGATGACTTTTCTCTGTTCGCTGCTTCTTCTCCTCTCTACTGTTGAAGGGCTAAACCCAGAAACATGTCTAGCGATAACAGCACTATCTGCACCAACTTTGGTGAAAAACTACAGCAACTTTGAAGTAAGCATACTACATTTACCACAATGCAATGGGGGGATTGTGTTGGAATGAGAGGGAGTGTGCTCCCTCCTCCCTTTTTTTTGTAATGGCTCCCTTGAGCCAATGAGCTGAGGAGTTCACCTGGAATGCACCTTTGTGGCGTTGGAGTGGTACTGTCACCTGTAAAGACTAGGGCAGCAAACCAGCAACCCAGATTACTTTTCTCTGTACTCTGCTACTTCTGCTCTCTACTGATAAAGGGCTAAACCCAGAAACACATGTCTAGGGATAACAGCACCACCTGCACCAACTTTGATGAAAAAACTACACCAACTTTCAAGTAAGCGTACTGTATTCACCAGAATGCAATGAGGTGAACTGTGCTGGGATGAGAGACTGTGTGCTCCCACCCCTCTTGTGTTTAAAAGGCTCCTTTGAGCCAATGAGATCACCTGAGTTGCACTTGTGTGCCTTTGGAGTGTGCTGTGACTGTTGAAGACTTGGGCATCATACCAGCAACCTGAGATGACTTTTCTCTGTTATCATTACTTCTGTTCTCTACTGATGAAGGGATCAACAAAAAACATGTGTTTAGAGGTAACAACACTGCCTGCACCAACTTCTGTGAAAAACTACAGCAACTTTGAAATTAGTGTACTGCATTTACCAGGATGGAATGGGGTGAACTGTGCTGGGATGAGAGGCAGTGTGCTCCCTCCTCCCTTGTGCTGGCAAAGGTCTTGTCCTGACCCACATGTCTAGCCAGCTCCAGTAAGAAGGACCTGTGGCATTGGGAGAGCATCAGGGCCTTTGTTGTGCTGTGCACAGTGCCTTAATCTCACTGCACAGGAGGTTTTCATCCCAGTAAATGCAGAGACTACCATAGGCTTCACCTGCTGCCTGGACTTCAGCCTGATGCTTCATACCCTCCAAGGCTGGGCACTCACTCTGTACTTTGCAAAATTCCTCCTAGCGGGTCCTCCTTCTAATTTCCATCCAGCAAGTTTAGATAGGTCACTGAGGCAGGCTTTTCCTCTCCACTGAGCTCTGGAGCCACCTCCACCAGTGCCTCCTCCACCTCAGCTGGGAGACATTCAGGGGCTGGTTTCCCATACCCCTTGCCCTTTGCCCTTTTGGCAGCTGTCTGTGCCATTCTTCCAGACTCCAGACTTCCTTGATTCCCTTCCTGGGCAGCCATGGATCTGGTGGTTGCACACACCCACTCAGGTAACCCAGGCATTTCTAGGTGTGACCTGAGCTCCACTTCTTCCCAGGTAGTGTGCTCAAGGCCATTTCCTAACAAACAATCCACAGGAATGTCAGTCCTCACTGCAACTTTCAGAAAACCTGATCCCCCCACCACTCAAAGGGATCAATGGCCACTGGATAGTGACTGTCGCAGTTGTCTGCTACCACAACCTGATGGAATGTATTGGGTATAAATTGCTCTGGGGTCACCAGCTGACTCCTTATCATAGTCATGTTGGCTCCTGTGTACTCAGAGCCTCAACACCTTGCCCATTGATGGTAAACCAGTGTCTATACTTTGCATTGTTACAGGGCAAATAAATCTTAGCAACCATCTCCTCATCACCCAGGGACACCAGGGTAACCTCTCTGAGTCCCTTCCCTACTTACTGGGACAAACTTCTCCCCAAACACTATACTCACTACCCTTGGTTTCGTTCTTCCAGTGGGAGGCAATACTCTTTTGGGGCATTTGGGATCCCCCTTGTAGTGCCCATACTCAAAACACTCGTAGCATTTGGCAGTTTTTGTCTGACTCTTGTCAGGGAGGCTGTTGTTCTGGTGTCCAGATTGTGAATGGGACCCTTTTCCCTGTGAACTGTTTTGGGGGCATGAGGAGAGCTCCTTTTTATCTCCCCCGCCTTCTTCTTGTGGGAACCTTGACCACCCTTTTGGGAGTCCCCTCAGATGCCTTCTTGGACACTTGAGTGCTGACCCATATGTCTGTCTCCTCAACAAGCTTTCTGGGGCCAGTTAGCTTGCTGTCAACCAGGTTTTGGCACATCTCTGGAAAACAAGTATCAAGCATGTGCTCCTTCAAAATTAAGTTGTACAGCCATGAATAATCATCAATCTTGCTTTCCCTCACCTAGCGCTCCAGTGCCTTGCTGGCACAGTCAAGGAAATCCATCCATGTTCTGGTGAGAGCTTGTGGCTGCCCCTGAATCACTGCCTATATTTCTCAGCGGGTCAGACCAAATTTGCAGACAAAACTGTCTTTCATTGCAGGGTAGTGTGTTTGTTCTTCTGCTTCCAGTGTTAAGAGTGTGTCCCTCTCTGCAGATGGAAGGTACATCCACAAGCTATCCCCAGGACTCCTCAGCAACCTTGTGTACTCTTAGAGCCACTTCATAGGCTGTGAATCATTTGTCTAAGTCATCCCCCACCACATAACTGGTCACCAAATCTTTTGGGGTGCAGACTCTTACTTCACCAGTGGACACTGTAGGTATGCTGCCACTATTGCTTTTGGAATCCATCTGCTTAGATCTGAGATCCAGCTCTCTGTGTCTGAGTTCCTGTGCCATGCTGCACTCCTCCATTGCAAGTCTCCTTTAGAGCTTGCTCCTTCTCCAATTTTGCAAGCTTCAACCTTAATTTCCTCTCCTCCTTCCAGTCCTCCATCTCACCTGGAGACAGGTTCCTGAATGACACACTGCTCCCTGCATGTGGATGGACTTCCAGTCCTGGGAGGACATTCCCTCCCTCCTTAACCAGTAGCATGCTTAGACCCTTTTGGTCTGGTTCTGATTCACCTCAGATCCTGGTCCTTCCTCATTATCTGTGTTGATCTGGCAGGTTTCTGCCCATTCTCTTAAAGCTTTTTGGAGGTCTGCTTTCTGAGAGCTCCCTCTAGAAAACACCCCCTTCCCTTAGCAGAATCCTTTGAGCTGTCCCACAGTGTAGCTCTCCAGGTTGGCCAGCTTAAACTCTATCCTTACAGGTGAGGAACCAGATAAAATGGGAATTGAGAAAACGTCCGAAAAATAAAAGAATGTCAATTAGGGAGAATTAACTTGAATTGGTACATATATGCAATAGTCATTGTATGGCACTGCACAAGCACAAATCCTATCCCTCACCTCTGATCGCCAGTGTTAAAAATTGGGTTTCTGGCTAGCAGAGACCTTTTCAAAGCAGGAACCATAATTCTAGTCAGGGTAAGTCAGATTTACATCCCAACTTAATTGGTGCTCACCCTCTGGTAGCTTGGTACAGAACAGTCTGGCTTAACTGAGTAGGCAATATGTAAAGTATTTGTGTAACACGTCAAACATTAGAAAAGTGAAAACACCACAGAAAGACTCCACACCAAGTTATAAAAATAGATAATGTTTTTTTTTAGTGAGACAATGCTGAAATGACAAAAATCCAATAAATAGAAGTTGTTAGAAATTGGGTCTTTGGTTGACAGTAAGGTTACCCCATGTCCAAGCAAGGACCCTCACTCTAGTCAGGGTAAGTCACTTGCAATCCAAATTATCCTATGCCCACCTGCTGGCAGCTTGGCACTGAACAGTCAGGCTTAACTTAGAAGGCAATGTGTTAAGTATTTGTGCAATAAATCATGCAGTAACACAGTGGAACACTACAAAAAGGCCCCACACTTGTTTAGAAAAAAATTAAGATATTTATCTGATTAAAAGCAGGTCAAAACGATCAAGATTTGATAAGTATATCTCAAAATATTACTGTTAAAATTGATAAATAGAGTCTTTAGTTTTAGTGTGTATTGCAAGCACAAAGTACCTGGTTTGCATCTCAATTATCCGCACGGGACCGCAGAGGAGATGCGTGGAAAACGGGGAGGTGTACGTCGGTTTCTCCGGGCACACACAGACACTGCATCTATGTTTTTCCATTCAGCAAGGGCTTTGCATCGATTTCCGCCATGCAGGCTTAGATCCTCTTTGGGTCACGGGGTAGTTGGATGCCCCAGGGAGGATGCAGAGAAATCCTGGGTGCGCAGGACGATCTGCCTTGATCCGGTGGGTGATGCAGGAAAATTTCTCTTGCTTGGCAGGTGTTGCATTGATTCCTCTGGCAGGAAGTCGGGCTGTGTCATTCCGGTTCAGTGATGCGTTGATCCGGTGGGCCGTGCGTCAAAGTTCCAGTCGCAATGCTGACGCTGCGTTCATCTCCACTCAGGAGCCGGGCTGCGACATTCCAGTTCAGCGATGTGTCGATTTTCTCGTTGCGGTGCAGGCTGTACGTCATTTTCAGCAGGCAGTGCGTCGAATCTTCGGCACACAAGGATTTATTTGCAGAAAGTGAAGTCTTTTTGGCCCTGAGACTTCAGCAACAGGAGGCAAGCTCAATCCAAACCATTGGAGAGCACTTCTCAGCAGAGCCAGAGGGCAGCAAGGCAGCAGGGCAACAGCAAGGCAGCAGTCCTTTTCAGAAAAGCAGTCAGGTGAGTCCTTTGGGCAGCCAGGCAGCTTCTCTTAGCATAGTGCAGGTTCTGATTCACAGTTTCTTTCCCAGGAGGTATCTTATCAAGAAGTGTCCGAGTTGGTAGGGTCAGGGACCCAGTTTATGTACCCAAATGTGCCTTTGAAGTGGGGAAGACTTCAAGGAGTGGCTTAGACATGCACAAGGTCCCCTTTCAGTTCCATTCTGTCTGCCAGGGTCCCAGTAGGGGGTTTGGCAGTCCATTGTGTGAGGGCAGGCTACTGTCCTTTGACATATAAGTGTCAGGACCTCTGCCCTCCCAGCCCAGGAAGACCCATTCAGTATGCAGATGTGTGCAGGTGTGACTGAGCATCCTGTGTTTGGGGTTATCTGAGTGAAATGCACAAGGGAACTGTCAACTAACCCAGCCAGACGTGGACTGTAAGCCACAGAAGGATTTAAGTGCAGAAAATGCCCACTTTCTAAAAGTGGCATTTCTAAAATAGCAATATTAAATCCAACTTCACCAGTCAGCAGGATGTTGTATTATCATTCTGGCCATACTAAATATGGCCATGTTACTCCTTTCAGATCAGAATCTACCACTCAAAGAGTATGTGAGGGTAGCCCTAATGCTATACTATGAAAGGAGCAAGCCTCACAGCAGTCTAAAATGAATTTAGAGGTTTTACACTACCAGGACATAAAAACTACACAGGTATATATCCTGCCTTTTACCTACATAACACCCTGCCCTACGGGTTACCTAGAGCCTACCTTAGGGGTGACTTACATGTAGAAAAAGGAGAGTTTAAGGTTTCGGAAGCACCTTTTAAATGTCAAGTCGAAGTGGCAGTAAAACTGCACACACATGCCTTGCAATGACAGGCCAGAGGCATGGTTAAGGAGCTACTTATGTGGGTGGCACAATCAGTGCTGCAGGCCCACTGGTAGCATTTAATTTACAGTCCTTGGGCACATGTAGTGCACTTTACTAGGGACTTACAATTAATTTAAATATGTCAATTGGGTATGAGCCAATGTCACCATGTTTTAAGGGAGAAATTATGTGCACTTTAGCACTAGTTGGCAGTGGTAAAGTGTGCTGAGTCCTAAAACCAGCCACAACAGTGTCAAAAAGTGGAGGGAGGCAGGAAAAAAGTTAGGGGTGACCACCCTAAGGCTGTTAGGTCTAACAGAAGTCAAGACATGAACTTTTAAAGAACATATGTGAAAATGCCAAGTGGAAGCAATAAGCACCTAATGAGGTATCTGGTTGCGCTGGACCGGGACAAAGTCAGGAGTTTAGGCCACATGATATGGCGTGCAGGCTGGCTATAGGACTAAACCAGGGCCCGCTGAACAAGAGTACCTTAATCCTTGTCACAGCACAAGATGCGCCAATGGTTCTCACACAGTTGGGAGTGTTGCGCTGGATTTTTTCACACAACTGTGGCGATGCGTCGGTTCTGTTGAGTGCAGTACTGGTTCAGAATGTGGTGGTTCCCATTGTGATATGCTGGGTTATTCCACACTGGAAAGGGCAATGCATCGATCTTATCCACACAGTGGTTGCAACGTGTTGGTTTCAAAGAGGTGGTTCCAGAGGTGATGCGGCTGTTCCCAGTGTGATGCATTTGGTCTTTCCACGCAGTGGTGAAGATGCCCTAGTTCTGATGAAGATGAGTGAGTTCTGGTACTTGCAGCACTTTATACATACTTTCAAGGGTCCTGGGCTGAGTTTGCACCACTTGGCAGAGCAAGACTTGCAGCAAGCAAAGGTCAGGTGCTGGTTGTAGATTGAAGAGAAGTCTTTGATGTCCCTGAGACATCAGAACAGTAGGCAAGCCAGCAAGCCCTTGGAGTCACTCTACGTTCAAGTGAGATGGATCCAGTCCTGCCTTGGCAATGTAGAGGGCAGCAGAAGAGCACAGCAGGAAGGCAATCCTCGCAGAGCAGCAGTCCAGGGTGGCAGTCTTTGTAGCAGGACAGCAGTCCTTTTTCTTGCAACAGACCTTCAAATGTCCAGAAGTGTACTGATTTGGTAAGGTCAGAGGTCCAGTACTTATACCCAGCTGTGCCTTTGATGTGTGGTTGACTTCAAACAAAGGTCTTTAAAGCACACAGAGGTCATTTCTTCCTGCCTTGCTCCAGACTTCCCACAGGGGGTTATGCAGCACTTTGTGTTCAAGCAGGAAAATGCCTATTCAGGTGTAAGTGTTAGCTCCTCCATCCTATTCTGCCCAGGATAGGCTATTAGGGCCACCAGTCAAACTTAAGCTCCCTTTGTGAGCGGCTGTCTGGAGTGAATGCACAAGTCCAACTGTCACCTAGCCCAGAAGTGTATTGGAGACAGGCTGCATTACACAGGGCTAAGGCAGAAAACTGCCAACTTTCTAAAAGTGGCATTTGCAGAATTGTAACAATAAATCTGCCTTGATGATTAAAGAGGCTTTTTTATTACAATTCCATAGGTACTAAACATGGCATATCTACTCCTCAATTAGTAATTATAACTTATTTAATACAATAAGTAATCCCAAATGTTAAACTATGAGAGGGGTAGGCCTCACACTAGTGAAAATGAATTTCAGATTTTTTTTTTTCAGTACAAGGACATGTAAAACTTAAAAGTGTATGTCCTGCCTTTTAGTTACATAGAACCCTGCCCTATGGGCTATTTAGGGCATACTTTAGCTGTGACTTATATGTAATAAAAGGGGAGTTTAGGGCTTGGCAAGGGTTTTTAAATGCCAAGTTGATATGGCAGTGTGACTGCATATACAGGCCCTGCAAGGGCTTGCCTGAGACATGTTTAAGGGCTACTGAAGTGTGTGGCACAAGCAGTGCAGCAGTCCCAGTAGTAGCTTTTAATTTAAAGGCCCTAGGCTCACGTACTGCACTTTTGTAGGAACATATAAGTAAATGAAATATGACTATTATGGATGTACCAATCAAACCATGTTTAGGGGAAAGAACACATGCACGTTAGCACTGGTCAGCAGTGATAAAGTGCTAAGTCCTAAGGCCAAGAAAAAGAAAGCTGCAAAAATGTGAGGCAAACAGACAAAAAGTTTGGGGAAAGGCCACCCTTTGGCTGTCAAGTCTAACAAAAGGCTACATAGAGATACAATAAACCTTGCAACAAGTCCTTTATTCGTATTTGTTTCACAATTTGGTAACAGATGGCCACATCATTTTCACTTTATTTCATGTGTATACAGAGACCATAAAGCAATTTACGAGTAAGGTAAAATATTTTTGAGCTCTTATTATTTTTAGTTTTCATGAAGGATGTTTAAAACAGGACACAAGAGTGAATAACTGCAGATGGGAATGAGCTCAAGTTCTTGCATTTCACCATCACTTATTATTTTACGTTATGCATTTATCATTTCCAAAACTCACCTCCCAGGAGCAGCAGAATGTTTTACACAGAGCATATGTATTAATATTTATCTATTTGACAGCAATACCATTTCAATCACAAGTGCTGTTCATAGCAACACTAGTGGAACATAGGTAGCATGAGTGAAGCACTGAACATTTATAGGTGGGGGGAGAGTTAAGTTTGTGTACTTTACAATGTTGTCAGATAGGCGGAGATTGATATATTTCTGATTGCTCTATATTAGTAGGAGACAAACAGAAATCTGCTAGCTCACGAAGTATGCAAAGAAAAACTATTTATGTACAACAGATTCACTCAGTTAACACTTGTTATTAATTAAGTTACTGGTTGACTTCGGTGTGTGACCTGGTCAATCAGCAACCACAATCCTAGTCAGAGGAAGGCACAAACAAACCCCAGATTAGCCTCTGCTGAACCCCCTGGTAGTTGAGCACAGAGCGGTCAGGCTTAACTTAGAAGCAAAGTGTAAAGTATTTGTGCAACACTTCAAACAGTAAAATACCACACAAAAGGATCCCACGCCAGGTTTGAAAAATAAAGCAGAGCTTATTAAAGGAAACAAAACTCAAATCTGTAGAACCAGAGTTATTAATTTTTAAAGAATAAACTGCAATATAGTGCCTAAAAGCATAAATCAGCAACCAGTTATATATGGTCATGCTGGAGTGGGTCAAAGTCAAAAGTTCAGACTGGCCACGATGAAGCACAGGTCAGATACAGTCCCAGATTAGTCTTGCTGAAGGTTTACCTTCTTAAGTTTTGTACAAAGAGTCCCGTTTATGTTATGTTTATGTGGAGGCGGCTCGTGCTATATTTCTGTGCGAGCAGCATGGTTCTTGTGTGAACAGACCCATTCGGGGGTCACAAAGAGCCCGACAGCATGAATTAAGAGTCAGCTGAGCCACACCTAGGGTCCAGGACCTGAGGGGCACAACTTGAGGTTGAGAAACATGCTGAGGATGGGTCCAAGAGTTGTAGGGGAGCCTTTTATGTCCAGGAGGCTAAGATCCGGAGGCTGCAAACTAGCCCTTTGAGTCTCCACAGGTCCAGAAGTGGTGGTGTCTGAGGTTATTTTTTATACACAATTGTTCCTTTGAAGTAGGGACAATCTTCTAGAGGCATGCCTTTGAAGTGCACAGGTGCCCTAGCTTCCTGGCCCTGGCTCCAGACTAACTCCAGGGGATATGCAGCACTTTGAGTGGAATCAGGACACAGACTATTCAGGTGTGAGTGAGTCTGGGTCGAGCTCCTCCCTCCCATCCCGCCAGTGAAGACCCATCCAGTCACACCTAAACTCCCATTGTGTGCAGCTGTGCAGGAGGAATACACAAAGACCAACTGCCAATCACAGCGAGTCATGTGTCCAGAGACAGACTGCAGCCACTAAATGGCTCGGGCAATAAAATGTTCAAGGTGGCATTTTCAGAATTGTAATTTAAAATCCGACTTCACCATAAGTTAGGATTTTAAATTAGGATCCCAGAGACACCAAACATGAACTAGTTATGTCCTCCCATTTGTTATACAAAGTAATAAGGAAACTTGAATGTTACCCTGTGGGAGAGACAGGCCAGTAGTGAAAACCGCATTTAAGAGTTTTTCATTACCAGAGCATGTAAACTTTAAAAGTACATATCCTACTTTTCAAATACATTGCACTCTGCCCTCTTGGCTGTCCAGGGCCTACCCACGGGGTTTCTCATATGAAATAAAAAGGAAGGTTTGGGCCTGACAAATGGATATTTTTGCCAGTTCAACATGGCAGGTTAAAACTACACACAGTGTAGCAGTGCAGCAGTGGCAGGCCTGAGAACCTATAAAGAGCTACCTAAGTGGGTGGCACAATCAGTGCCCCAAACCCACTAATAGCATTTAATTTACAGGCTCTGGGCACATGTAGTGCACATTACCAGGGACTTATAAGTAAATTAAATATGCTGATTAGGTATAAGCCAATGTTACCATATTTTGAGCAGAGAGCACAAGCACTTAAGCACTGGTTAGCAGTGATACGGTGTGCAGAGTCCTAAGGCCAACAAAAATGATTTCAGCAAAAATAGAAAGAAGGCAAAAAGTTTTGAGATGACCCGGCAGAAAGGGCCAGGTCAACAACAATCACATCCTTCCACTTTCCTTCCAGATCCCTTTTCAAAGTTTGTGCTCTTGAATGTGGGTGCTAGATAGTCCCAGTGTAGCGGCCTTAGGGGGTTGAAAGCATGGAACTTTGAGGCAGCGGAGGTTATAGGACAACTATTTGTGTACCGGAACAGTGGTGTCTAGAAAGGCTAAAAAGTAGAGTAGTAATGTTTGATCACCAATGTTAAAGACAGTGGATAGGTATCGGAAGAATGTCAGGGTGGAAGAAAGTCTCTTGTGGTGTGCAAATGTGATAAAGTTAGGTAAACGTAATACTGCTGTTTCCCTGGAGTAGAGTGTGAGAATCTTTTTTGGAGTAGGATGAATAGCTTAGTTCATAAGAGGTAGTGTCTGAGGCAACTGAACACTGACAATTCCACTATTTTAGAGAACAAGCATTAGGAAAGCCAACAGTTCGCCCCTTAGGAAGGAGAGAGACAACTTCTTAGCTTTGTCAGTTCTTGTTTGCACTGGTACTCAATTTCTTGCAAGCTCATCATTACCATTGGTTGGTGTTATTGCCACTCTTGTTTTCTTTCTTCTTATTCAATGCTTGCCTTCTCTTCTCCGAAAGGAAGTAGAACATAATTTTTGAATATTGTGTTCAGAATTGAGTGAACTAATAATATTATATTGAAATGAAACTTCCACTAGACAGATGGATGGGAGTTCCACAGATTAATTACTTCCTGATACTGATGTAGTTCTGGCCACTTTGGACAAGGAACTTATTTCAGTGGCAAGGGACAGGATGTGAGACCACTATCCATTTTATCCGAACTACTTTCACACAGAAGAACAAATGTGAGCCATCAGTTTCCAAGTTAAATCACTTTTGGGAGATTAGTCCTCGAAACATGCTGGGTAAATAACAATAGCATATATTTTTAAACAACCTAGAATGCTGACCTCTTTCTTGTTTGATGCAGCGTAATAGATCTAACCACCTGAATGATGTAGGAGCTAGATGAAATGTATATGTGCATAAATTAGCTAAAATTATGGACATGTAAAAAGAAAAAACTTCAGTGACTAAGTGGCCCACGTATTTTCATCACTTGCCTCTTTTTTCCAATGAGTCTCCTTATGTGGGAGTGGTACAACTAGGCACTCTGGGGGTCATTCTGACCCTGGCGGTCGGTGTTAAAGCGGCGGCCAACCCGCCAACAGGCTGGCGGTCCAAAAAACTGGAATTCTGACCCTGGCGGGAACTGCCAACACAACCCGCCACTTTAACACTCCGACCGCCACGGCGGGACAGACAAACAGCGCAGCGGTCACCACCAACAGGCAGGCGGCAGACAATGTACCGCCCACACTATCACAACTCACCAATCCGCCACCTTTTCCGGGGCGGGAGCCCCGCCGATAAAAACACGGCGGAAACGGTACTGCACCTACGACACAGGGGAGGGGGGAGGAGGAAAGCTTACGGGCACACACATATGCGACCCCCCCAACTATCTACACACCAATGCAGAGCACCAAGTCACAGTGACACCACCCAAACCCCCCGGAATAATGCAAAGACATAATTAAAGTGAGAAACAAAATTTATGTATAAAATAGGTTCTTTGAAGTCATGGTAAAATAGCAATATGAATTGTAAAAAATCAAGTAAGAACATTGCGAAACCGATAAACATAGGCAATAAGTCCTGCACAGTCACTTAAATTTCCACTGTCCGTGGGCCAAAGTGTATCAACACATGGGCAAAGCCCACACAGGAGACCTGAGTCCGTTGGAGAGAACACTGCTGGGGCATCAGATGACAAAACTACAGGCACCTCAGGGGGAAGGGAAGGGGGGGCACCTCAGCCACATGAGTCCACGACGCCAGATCCACGAAGGGTCCACCATGCCCACTGTGCCATCCTGGGGAGTGCAAAGCCACAGTCTCACAAGTCTCTACAGTGGGTGGTCTGCCCACTGTGCCATCCTGGGGAGTGCAAAGCCACAGTCTCACAAGTCTCCACAGTCTCACAAGTCTCTACAGTGGGTGGTCTGCCCACTGTGCCATCCTGGGGAGTGCAAAGCCACAGTCTCACAAGTCTCTACAGTGGGTGGTCTCCCCACTGTGCCATCCTGGGGAGTGCGGAGACAGGTGGATTACAGACTCCACAGGTAATGGAGGAGGCAGGGTGCACCGAGTGCAGCGTGAACACTAGCTCGACACAGAACCGGCACTGTCAATGGGCCAGCGGTGCTTGACAGGAAGGGCCCAGCGGAGCGGTGCTTGAGACGGCGGGGCCCAGCGGAGCGGTGCTTGAGACGGTGGGGCCCAGTGGAGCGGTGCTTGACAGGAAGGGCCCAGCGGAGCGGTGCTTGACAGGAAGGGCCCAGCGGAACGGTGCTTGAGACGGCGGGGCCCAGCGGAGCGGTGCTTGAGACGGCGGGGCCCAGCGGGGCGGTGCTTGACAGGAAGGGCCCAGCGGAGCGGTGCTTGACAGGAAGTGCCCAGCGGAGCGGTACTTGACAGGAAGGGCCCAGCGGAGCGGTGCTTGACAGGAAGGGCCCAGCGGAGCGGTGCTTGAGACGGCGGGGCCCAGCGGAGCGGTGCTTGAGAGGACGGGGCCAAGCAGAGCGGTGCTTGAGACGGTGGGGCCCAGCGGAGCGGTGCTTGAGACAGTGGGGCCCAGCGGAGCGGTGCTTGACAGGAAGGGCCCAGCGGAGCGGTGCTTGAGACGGCGGGGCCCAGCAGAGCGGTGCTTGAGATGGCGGGGCCCAGCGGAGCGGTGCTTGAGACGGTGGGGCCCAGCGAAGCGGTGCTTGAGACGGCAGGGCCCTCTTCAGCGGTGCCTTTCTGCACGGCGGGGCCCTCTTCAGCGGTGCTTGTCCAGTCATTCAAGGGAGCCAGACCTGGCCAGGTCTCACTGCTTAGTCGCCCTCCGACCGTGCAGTTGCTGGACCCTTCTGTGACGGAGTCCTGGGCCCGTGGGTGTCCTCCCTCACACCCGGGATGGGGCTTGTGGGGCCCTCCTGGTCCGCGCCCCTGCTGGCTGACTTCTCCGCCCTGCTGCCCTTGCCCTCCTTCGATGAGGCTCTCTGGCCCTTGCCTCCCCTGGATGTTGTGGCAGGTGACGGCCCAGGACTTTGCTCCTTGGGGACAGCCGTGTCAGTCTTCTCGCGGCGGCCCTTGATTTTACGGGTCCTCTTTCCAGGGGGGGGGGGCTGGCTGTCCCTTTGCTGCTGGCCGATGTATCAGTGCTGGGAAAGGGTGGACTCCAAAACCCGTGCACAATGGTGACACTTGAAGCAGGGCTGGTGGTGGCTGAGGTGCTCTTGGGACTCTTAGCAGATGGAGGGGTTGGGTCAGGTGGGGCAAAGAGGTTAAGTTTGGAGAGGTAAAGTTTTTTAGGACCAATGTAAAGGGTAGGTGTAGTGGGTATGGGAGTGGAGGAAGAGGATGTGGTTGTAGGAGAGTCAGGTGTGCTGTCTTTGGGTGCAGGTGCTTGTGACGTAGGCTGTCGTGAGGTGGTTGGCTGTTGGGTGGGTGGCTGCCTGCGTTTGTGTGTCTTGGAAGAGGGGGTGACAGACACAGTGGGAGAGGACACAGGGGACGTGTAAATGGCAGTGGGGGTGGTGACTGCACGTGTGCGGACTGTACTGGAGGGTGTGCTGGTGATGGAAGTACTGGCTGATGGTGGTGTGCATGCATGTGTGAGTGGAGACGTCACAGGGAGGGAGGAGGGAGACGAGGAGGAGGGGGACACAGAGGTGGTAGTGACTGTTGGCATGTCTGCATCTGGGTGTTGCTTGGGTGAATGCTTATGTGATCTGTGGTGCTTCTGTCTGGATGAGCTGCCCTTGGGTGTTGAGGTGTGTGCAGGCTGGTCTGATGGTGTGGATGGGATAGGCTGAGGCACAGGAGACAGAGACAGGGTGGAGGCAGTTAGAAGAGGGAGGCTGGAAACAGGGACAATGGCTGCCGTCAGTGCTGAGGCCAGAGCATTGAACGATCGTTGATGGGCAGCCTGACCCGAATGAATGCCCTCCAGGTATGCATTGCTCCGATGCACCTCCCTCTCTACCCCCTGGATGGCATTCAAAAGGGTAGACTGCCCAACAATGATGGTCTGTAGGAGGTCAATGACCTCCTCACTGAGGGCAGCAGGGGTAACAGGGGCAGGGCCTGAGGTGCCTGGGGCGAAGGAGATGCCCGCCTTCTTGAGCGAGCGGGCATGGAGCGAAGGCTGAGGGGCTGCTGGGAGGGCGGAGCTGGTGCGCTGGGTGGCGGCTGTACCTGTTGAGGCGGGGGGCATGGATGTTGCCGCCACCGCTAGGGAGCTCCCTTCCGAGGACGTGTCGGTGTCGCTGGGGTCACCACGGGTCCCCGTTGTGGTGCTCCCCTCGCCCTCCGTATCACTGGTGACCTCGGTGTCTGTACCATGGCCCACCGGGGCCTTGTGAGTTGCAGCTCCCTCGTGCTCCGATGCCAATTCTCCTCCGCCTGATGATGCTAATGCACACATGCACAAGAAGATAAAGAAAAAGGGTGGGGGGAGAAATAAAAACAGGTTGAGTGCATGCATTGTCAACACCGTTGGCAGAGAGGACAGACACAGGAGCCTCATGCACTACGCCGCGCAATCGGAGTACACTACTCAGTACTTGTGACTAGGCCAACAGGTCTATGGACAACAAATGCGCACATGGGTGATGCTGGACCATCGATTGCTGTACTTGGCACCCTACAGAGGTGGGGGCGGGGGCACAGGGCCATGCCTAAAGGAGGGGACTACACTACAGAAAGCGCCCTGGCCTAATGTCACCCACAGCCCTCCTCCCCCACCCAGACACCTCCACTGCGTGTAAAGATAGCAGGATGTGCTGGTACTCACCCCCTTGTGTCTGCTGTGATGTCCTCACGCGCCCATCCAAATCGGGGTAGGCCACCGCCAGGATCCGGGACATCAGGGGGGTCAAGGTACGAATGGCACCCCTCCTACGTTGGGAGGCCATCCCCAGCAGTGACTCGGCGGTCTTCCTGGTCCCGCGGCGGATGTCCTCCCACCTCTTTCGGCAGTGGGTGCCCCGTCTGTTGTGGACCCCCAGGGCCCAGACTTCCTTGGCGATGGCACGCCAAATGTCGAGTTTCTGATGGGCGCTGACCTATTTGACATGTACAGGGTGGGAAAGGAAATTTCATCATTTTTCTGCATGTTAAATGTGATTGCCCCCCCCCCCCAACCTTGCTATGTGGCACATTCTCTCATCTGTCGTGCCTTGCACTCCTCATTCTCTTCCCACCCCACCATCTTACATCCACCATACACAACCCAGGCATAGCCCATTCAACTGCACCCAGTGTACTTACCTGTTGGTCTGGAGGACCGTAGAGTAGCGCATACTGGGGCAGGACCCCATCCACAAGTTTCTCCAACTCTTCTGAAGTGAAGGCAGGGGCCCTTTCCCCAGTCGCAGCAGCCATTGTCTCTTCCAGACCGAGGTCACAGCAGCACTTGCAGTATAGGTCCTCTCCTGTGGATGATCAGATCTCGAGTGATTAAGCAGATAGAAAATGGCGGTGACGGTACTCCATTTTTTGGCAAGTGGGTCTTTTCAGACAACAGTGGCCATGTCATCAGGGATGTCTCAGCCTATGTTTTCTAAGGTTTTGTCCAGAGTGTTGTCTGCCCTGATGAAATACATGCGGAGATACATTGTTTTCCCTGAGGAGGGTGATTTGGCCACTGTGAAGGGTGATTTCTATGCCCTTGGACATATCCCCAACATCACTGCTGCCATTGATGGGACCCATGTGGCTTTAGTCCCCCCAAAAGACAATGAGCAGGTGTACAGAAATAGAAAAAGTTATCATTCGATGAATGTTCAGGTGGTCTGTTTGGCTGACCAGTACATCTCCCATGTAAATGCCAAGTTCCCTGGGTCAGTGCATGACGCGTATGTCATGCGAAATAGCAGCATCCCTTATGTGATGGAACAGCTACAGAGACACCGTGTGTGGCTAATAGGTGACTCTGGTTACCCCAACCTGCCTTGGCTATTGACCCCAGTGAGGAATCCCCAGACCAGGGCAGAGGAACGCTACAATGAGGCCCATGGGCGAACTAGGAGGATTATAGAACGGACCTTCGGGGTCCTGAAGGCCAGGTTTAGGTGCCTGCATATGACAGGTGGATCCCTAATGTACTCACCATAGAAGGTGTGTCATATCATCGTGGCCTGCTGTATGCTTCACAATCTTGCATTGCGACGCCAGGTGCCTTTCCTGCAGGAGGATGGTCCAGATGGTGGTGTTGTAGCAGCTGTGGAGCCTGTGGAGAGTGAAGAGGAGGAAGACGACGGGGACGACACGGACAACAGGGACACAGTTATACAACAGTATTTTCAGTAGCACACAGGTAAGAATCACCCACGCCATTTTACATTTACTTCTGGCCTCCTGCATCTCTACTTTCTGTGTTTCCCCCCAGTTCCTTTTAACTGATTTTTTACTTTCCCTTCCCTTTTCAGAGCTGTATGACCCACTGCGTGACTTCTGCTTTGTTTGCCCATGGACTAATGCTTATGGACATTGGTATGTTGTCATCACAATGTAACTGAACATTATTGCACCGTTATGTGTAATACATTTGATAAGAATACAAGCAGACTCCTGATTTTTGAAGTGCAATTAGTGATTTATTTTAAGTGCTACATATAGGTCCATGATAGTAAAACGGTGATGGGTGGGGGTGGAGTAATGTCCATGGCAGAGTCCAGTTCTCAGTCTCACAGGTGCATTGTCCATATGCCTGTGGAAGGATGGAGCAGGAGCTGTTTAAGGTTTGACAGGGTGACGATGTGGGACAGTGGGATGACATCAGGGTGTATCTTATGCTGGCGGGGGTCCTGGCATCCTACTCTGTCTTCTTGTGTGATCTCAGGTTCCGCTTGCGGGGTGGTTGATCTTCAGCAGGAGGTGGGGTTCTGGTGGCCTGTCGTTGTGTGGGGGCCTCCTGTCCACTAGCGCCGGCGGAGGTGGTAGGCTGTTCGTGGTCCTGGCTAGTGACAGGGGCCCTTTGTGGTGCCACATGGTCCCGCAATATGGTGACTATCTGGTTGAGGGCCAGGACGATGGTCCCCATTGCGGTACCAATGTTCCTGAGTTCGTCTCTGAACCCCATGTACCGTTCCTCCTGCTGTGCCTGGATCTCCTGGAACCTGGCCAGTACCGTCGCCATCGTCTCCTGGGAGTGGTGGTATGCTCCCATGATGGTGGTGAGGGCCTCTTGGAGAGTCGGTTCCCTGGGCCTGTCCCCCCCCTGTCGCACAGCAGCCCTCCCAGTTCCCCTGTTTCCCTGGGCCTCTGTCCCCTGGACGGTGTGCCCACTACCACTGCCCCCAGGTCCCTGTTGTTGTTGGGGTGGTGGGTTACCCTGGGTGCCCTGTAGTGGTAGACACACCGCTGCTTGACCTGTCCTGGAGACAGAGGCATGGGCCCGCTGGGTGGGAGCTGTGCTGGTATTCCCAGAGGGGGTTGGGTCTGCTGTGGCCTGTGTCTGTGTGTGGGGAACCGACTGTCCAGAGGTCCCCGATGGTCCGGGCTGGTCATCAGGTTCTAGGTCGACAGAGCTGCTGTCATCACTGGGGGCCTGTTCTGGGGGTGGGATGGACAAATCTGGACCCTCCTGGCCGGTGTGTTGGCGTTCGGGCCCTGCAGGGGTAAAAGAGTATGGTTATTGCTTCTGTGTGTGCCATGGCGTGCGATTTGTGGGTGCCCTTGTCCCCCAGTGCTGGCATTCCCTTGTGGGAGGAGTTGTGAGGGTGGTTTGTGGGGGGGGATTGGTATGTGCAGTGGTCATGCTTAGGTGATGGGTGTCCATGGTTTGTGTTGGCATTCAGGGCTTGGTGTTGGGTTGGGTGGGTTGTGCTGGTGAGACATTGGCAGGGAGGATGTGTGTTGGGGGTGAGGGTGGGGGTGTGGGTTGGCATGCTGGTGGTTGGGGGGGGGTGAAGTAGTTGAGAAGAAACTTACCAGAGTCCATTCCTCCGGCTACTCCAGCGAGGCCCGCAGGATGCAGGATGTTCAAGACCTCTTGCTCCCATGCTTTGAATTCGGGTGGAGTGGGTGGGGGTCCGCCGCCAGTCTTCTGCACAGCTATGTTGTGTCTTGACACCATCGACCGCACCTTCCCCCGTAGGTCGTTCCAGCGCTTTCGGATGTCTTCCCGATTTCTGGGATGCTGTCCCACAGCGTTGACCCTGTCGACGATCCTTTACCATAGCTCTGCCTTCCTGGCTATTGTGGTGTGCTGCACCTGTGTGCCGAAGAGCTGGGGCTCTACCCTTATTATTTCCTCCACCATGACCCTGAGTTCTTGGTCCAAGAACCTGGGGTGTCTTTGAGGTGCCCTGGGGTGGTGTGGATGAGGTGTGGGGTGCTGTTTGTGGTGATGTGAGTGGTGGTGTGTGGTGATGTGTGCGTAGATGTGGTGTGGGTGATGATGTTGGGTTCCTGTGTGTGTTGTGGTTTGCGTTTCCTGTGCTCTCTCTCTGTGTATTGCGCCTTGTCTCTGAATTACGATTCGTGGGGGTTTGTGGGTGATGTGGGTGTGTGTTTTATATGGTGATGGGTGTGTGGGAGTGTTGTGTGTATGTGTATCAGGTGCGTGTATTTTGAATTGTCCAATGTGGCTGTGTTTTGTATGGGTGTGTGTATTTTGAGCGCGGCGGTGTGTACCGCCAATGGAATACCGCGGTTGAAAGACCGCCGCGTGGATTCGTGGGTCGTAATGGCATGGGCGTGTTTGTGTTGGCGTGACGGAGGAGGTTTGGTCATCTCCAGTTTATCGCTGACCGCTAATGAGGCGGCCTTCCGTGGATGTCGGGTTTTTGGCGGGTTGGCAGTTGCGGGTCAGAACGACCGTGGCGGTTTACCGCGGCCGCGGCTGTGTTATGGCGGTCTTCTGACCGGCGGTAATCGCCTTTTACCGCCGAGGTCAGAATGACCGCCTCTGTGTCCTATTAAGGTTTACTACTGTGCCTTATGAATGAGGTGCAAAAGGCTAAAATGTGTCTAGAGTTGCTCGAGTTCCTGTTCGGTGAAGGGCTGTGCCATGTTGATCCAGTGGTGGAGGCAGGTTTAAGTTCCAGAGGTGGCTAAAAGCTCCTCAGGGGGTCTCAGTTCAAAAAATTCTCTATATTGTATTTGTGGAACACAACCTGCTGATTGGGTCCAGCTCCAGAGAATTAACAGCACTGCATCTCTACAAGCCCTTCCCGTACCCTGGATACATGTAAACAATTCATTTCGAAAGGTGCAGTCACCAGTTGACATTTGGATAAACGGCAATTGTGTGAATTAAATGCTTTCCTTTAAATTATAAAATGCACCTAATTACTGGGCGCCAGGAATTGGGCGCAACTAAACTAAGAAGTGAGGCAAAGGTGGAGCCCAACTCCTCTGATCTCCCTATTATCTCCACCACTATGATGACTCACCACGTGTTAAAATCCAGTCAGGTTGTCAAGAGATCTGCAATGACCATGTGAAAGTAAAATGGGCATACAATAATTTTCATTGGATATTGTCTGCATATTTTTACTTCATTCTAAAAAAAAATCAGTAGATTTTACTATTCAGTTGTTCAACGAGCTTAGCTCTAAATATGGTCTTACTTTAACTTCCGCCTAGATATCTCCTTTACGTCGAAAAGAAGAATGATTTGAATATTTGATCCCTTATTGACACAAACTAGCTAAAATGATGTAAGTGAACTGTGGGAAATTCTCAGTGGATCAGAAGCCTTGATTTAAACATTTCTCTTCCTCGGGTGTTGTTGCCTGACACACACACCTGCTCAGTGCCAGGATACCCAGCGGATGATAGTGCACATTGCAAATTCACGCAACACTGTTGCGGATTTTGCCTAGCCATTGCATATTATATTATACAACTGTTTGAAAGACATTTTTATCATGTGAACTTGATCATGGATGCCGGCTGAATCACGGAGTGGTGTGTGCTCTACGGGCTGACACAATGGACAAGATAAAGTACATCCCAGACATTCTCAAGTGACGGAATCACATAGATTTCACCTTGCCTCAGAGTGTTTGTAAGAAAAGATCCTCATCATGGGCAATATTATTATTATATATTTAGTTGTGACATAAAAAAGTGAATCTACACAAAGTGATTTGATGACAGGTACATTTTGTAGATCCCTTTGAGCAGAAGTAATACAATATGCTAATAATGCCGCAGAAAGGATTCAAAACTTACTTTATCTGATTCCAAAAAGAACATTTACAAGGTACTAAAATAAATTATTTTCTTTGCAAGACATAAAAGACAGCTGAGATTGTCCTACCTCATGCAAAATGCAAATTGCTTGAAGTATTTTCATGATTTAGATTTCTCAGGGACACAAGACCGAGCAATGTAAAAAGACTTTGCTTTTATCGTACTACGGATTTGGGGTCTTTCTGAAGCGAAAGCTCACAATAAAGAAGCTTGCAAGACAAAAACATGCACAACGAATTACACACAAGACACAGTAAAGAGGTTTGAAAAACATTCTTCGTAGGTCTCTGGCGTGTATATTAGAACTGGTTTTACAGCTACTTAGGTGCTTTGGACGCCGAAGTACAAAAAGGAATTGTGTCTGGTTAGGTAATTATTTCTGTGCAGTTGGCAAGGCGTAGCCTTCGGGGCTTGTTTGGGAGTGGGACCACCCCAAAATAAATACTTTCTTTGCTTGGTAGTTGGGTCCAGGAGCCCTGAATCAGATCAGATATCTCTTTGTTGGTTTTTCTCTCCCACAGCTAAAAATGAAAGACTACTGCTTTGTCTTTGATGGAAACAGAAGAGAAAGATACCTATCTGGTGGCTGAGTTTCAAAACTTGAAACCAGATAACCTTGCATGAATAAGGGATTCCCTACTTGTCCAAATTCTGTAATCCTAGTCACATATTTTATTACACAGTTGTTAGAAATATGGTCTTTGGTTGGCAGTTAGGTTATCCCCTGTCAAAGCCTGGACCCTCACTCTAGTCAGGGTAAGTCACACACAATCCAAATTATCCTGTGCCCACCCTCTGGTAGCTTGACACTAAGCAGCCAGGCTTAACTTAGAAGACAATGTGTAAAGTATTTGTGCAATAAATCAAGTAATAATACAGTATAACACAACAAAAATACACCACACAGTGTTTAGAAAAAAATGTAATATCTTATCTGGTTAAATGCAGGACGAAACAATTACAATTTGATAAGTACACTTCGAATTATCACTGTAGGAAATGATAAAAGAAGTCTTTAGTCTTTAAAAAGCAACAAATGCCTCCTGCAAGCACAAAGGGGGTCATTCCAACCCTGGCGGTCGGTGTTAAAGCGGCAGCCAACCCACCAACAGGCAGGCGGTCAAAAAAATGGAATTCTGACCCTGGCGGAAACCGACAACACAGACCACCACTTTAACACTCCGACCGACACGGTGGGACAAACAAACAGTGCGGCGGTCACCGCCAACAGATAGGCGGGAGACAATGTACCGCCCACCCTATCACAACTCACCAATCCGCCACCTTTTCCGGGGCGGGAGCCCCGCCGATAAAAACACGGCGGAAACAGACAACGAACGGGAAAACGCTCACCTCTACACACTCCACGAGGAATCTGGACAGCATGGAACCAGAACTACACATCCTACCAGCTATTGTGTACCTGTTCCTCTACCAGGAGCACGAACGCTGGCGCAGAAGACAACGGTGAGTACTGCACCTACAACACAGGGGAGGGGGGAGGAGAAAAGATTACGGGCACACACATACGCGACACACCCACCCTCACCCACAACTACCTACACATCAATGCAGAGCAACAACTCAGAGTGACACCCTTCAACCCCCCCGGAAGAATGCAAAGACAAAATAAAATCATCATGAAAATCAAATATATTGTAAGGCTAAGTAAAAAATGTATTCCAACATCTATAACTATATACACATATGTAAATTGTCCTGTCCAAATTGGGTTCCAGTCATTGTACGTGGGCCAATGGGCCTCAACACATGGGCAAAGCCCACACAGGAGACCCGAATCCATTGGAGAGAACACTGCAGGGGCATCAGATAGAAAAACTACAGGCACCTCAGGGGGAAGGGAAGGGGAGGCACCTCAGCCACATGAGTCCTCGACGCCAGATCCTCGAGGGGCCTCCATGCCCACTGTCCCATCCTGGGGAGTGCAAAGCCACAGTCTCACAAGTTACTACAGTGGGTGGCTTGCCCACTGTTACATCCTGGGGAGTGCAAAGCCACAGTCTCACAAGTCTCTACAGTGGGTGGCTTGCCCACTGTTACATCCTGAGGAGTGCAAAGTCACAGTCTTACAAGTCTCTACAGTGGGTGGCTTGCCCACTGTTACATCCTGGGGAGTGCAAAGCCACAGTCTCACAAGTCTCTACAGTGGGTGGCTTGCCCACTGTGCCATCCTGGGGAGTGCAAAGCCACAGTCTCACAAGTCTCTACAGTGGGTGGCTTGCCCACTGTTACATCCTGGGGAGTGCAAAGTCACAGTCTCACAAGTGGATTACAGACTCCACTGGTTCTGGAGGAGGCATGGTGCCCAGAGTGCTTCGTGCAGCCCTGCCCGACACAGATGCGGGCCTGCCCCGTCTGCCAATGGGCCAGCGGTGCTTGAGACGGCGGTGCCCAGCGGAGCGGTGCTTGAGTTGAAGGGCCCAGCGGAGCGGTGCAGAGACGGCGGTGCCCAGCGGAGCGGTGCTTGAGTTGAAGGGCCCAGCGGAGCGGTGCAGAGACGGCGGTGCCCAGCGGAGCGGTGCTTGAGATGAAGGGGCCAGCGGAGCGGTGCTTGAGATGAAGGGCCCAGCGGAGCGGTGATTGAGATGAAGGGCCCAGCGGAGCGGTGCTTCAGATGAAGGGCCCAGCGGAGCGGTGCAGAGATGAAGGGCCCAGCGGAGCGGTGCAGAGACGGCGGTGCCCGGCGGTGCCCAGCGGAGCGGTGCTTGAGATGAAGGGCCCAGCGGAGCGGTGCTTGAGATGAAGGGCCCAGCGGAGTGGTGCTTGAGATGAAGGGCCCAGCGGAGTGGTGCAGAGATGAAGGGCCCAGCGGAGCGGTGCTTGAGATGAAGGGCCCAGCGGTGCTTGAGATGAAGGGCCCAGCGGAGCGGTGCAGAGATGAAGGGCACAGCGGAACGGTGCAGAGACGGCGGTGCCCAGCGGAGCGGTGCTTGAGATGAAGGGCCCAGCGGAGCGGTGCTTGAGATGAAGGGCCCAGAGGAGCGGTGCTTGAGATGAAGGGCCCAGCGGAGCGGTGCTTGAGATGAAGGGCCCAGCGGAGCGGTGCAGAGATGAAGGGCCCAGCGGAGCGGTGCTTGAGATGAAGGGCCAACCGGAGCGGTGCTTGAGATGGCGGTGCCCTGTTCAGCGGTGCCTGTCTTGAAGGGCCGTATTCAGCGGTTCTTGAGACGGCGGTGCCCTGTTCAGCGGTGCTTGTCTTGAAGGGCCCTGTTCAGTGGTTCTTGACACGGCGGTGCCCTGTTCAGCGGTGCTTGTCTTGAAGGGGCCTGTTCAGCAGTTCTTGAGACGGCGGTGCCCTATTCAGCGGTGCCTGTCTTGAAGCGCCCTGTTCAGCGGTTCTTGAGACGGCGGTGCCCTGTTCAGCGGTGCTTGTCTTGAAGGGCCCTGTTCAGCGGTGCTTGTCTTAAAGGGCCCTGTTCAGCGGTTCTTGACACGGCGGTGCCCTGTTCAGCGGTGCCTGTCTTGAAGGGCCCTGTTCAGCGGTTCTTGAGACGGCGGTGCCCTGTTCAGCGGTGCCTGTCTTGAAGGGCCCTGTTCAGCGGTTCTTGAGACGGCGGTGCCCTGTTCAGCGGTGCTTGTCTTGAAGGGCCCTGTTCAGCGGTGCTTGTCTTGAAGGGCCCTGTTCAGCGGTTCTTGACACGGCGGTGCCCTGTTCAGCGGTGCCTGTCTTGAAGGGCCCTGTTCAGCGGTTCTTGACATGTGTCTCCAGGGCACCATATCCGGCCAATATATGGAGTTCACTCGCCATCCGACTTCTCGCTTGCGGGGCCCTCCTGTGCTGGAGTCCCAGGCCCGTGGGTGTCCTCCTTCACACCCGGAATGGGGCTGGTGGGGCCCTCCTGGGCAGCTCGCCTGCTGCCGGACTTGTCGGCCGTGCTGCCCTTGCCATCCTTCTGTGATTCTCTGTGGCCCTTGCCTCCCCTTGTAGATGTGCCAGGTGGCACCCCACTTCCTGACGGTGCCAGGGTAGTGCCTTTGGAGGCTGCCGTCTCTGCCCTCTCGCGCCGGGCCTTGGCTTTCTTGGTTTTCTTCCTAGGGGGTGGGCTGGCTGTCCCTTTACTGCTGGCCGATGTGGCTGCCCTTGAATGTGGTGGACTCCAATATCCTTGTACTATGGTCCTTGTAGGTCCAGGGGTTGTGGTGGCTGAGGTGCTGATTGGACTCTTACGAGATGGAGGGGGTGGGTCAGGTGATGGAAAGAGGTTCATTTTTGACAGGAAAAACTTTTTAGGAGCAGTGGGAAGGGTAGGTGCAGTGGGTATGGGAGTGGAGGAAGAGGATGTGGATGTAGGAGAGTCAAATGTGGTGTCTTTGGGTGCAGGTGCTTGTGACGGAGGCTGTCGTGAGGTGGATGGCTGTTGGGTGGGTGGCTGCATGCGTTCGTGTGGTTTGGAAGAGGGGGTGACAGACACACTGGGAGAGGACACAGGGGACGTGTAAATGGCAGTGGGGGTGGTGACTGCACGTGTGCAGAGTGTTCTGGTGGGTGTGCTGGTGATGGACGTAGTGGCTGATGATGTTGTGCATTCAAGTGTGAGTGGAGACGTCACAGGGAGGGAGGAGGGAGACGAGGAGGAGGGGGACACAGAGGAGGCAGTGGCTGTTGGTATGTCTGCATGTGGCTGTTGCTTGTGTGAATGCTTGTGTGATGTGTGGTGCTTATGTCTGGATGAGCTGCCCTTGGGTGTTGAGGTGTGTGCAGGCTGGTCTGTAGGTGTGTCTGGGATAGGCAGAGGAACAGGGGAGTGGGACTGGGTTGAGGAAGTTGGAGGGGGGAGGCTAGACACAGGGACAATTGCTGCCGTCAGTGCTGAGGCCAGAGCGTTGAACGATCGCTGATGGGCAGCCTGACCCGAATGAATGCCCTCCAGGTATGCATTGCTCCGGTGCACCTTCCTTTCTACCCTCTGGATGGCATTCAAAAGGGTAGACTGCCCAACAATGAGCGTCCTAAGGAGGTCAATGACCTCCTCACTGAGGGCAGCAGGGGTAACTGGGGCAGGGCCTGAGGTGCCTGGGGCGAAGGAGATGCCCGCCTTCATGTGCGAGCGGGCACTGGGCGAACGCTGAGGGGCTGCCTGGAGGGCGGAGCTGGTGCGCTGGGTGGCGGCTGTACCTGTTGTTGCGGTGGGCACGGATGTTGCCGCCACCACAAGGGAGCTCCCTTCCGAGGACGTGTCTGTGTCGCTGATGTCTCCACGTGTCCCCGTTGTGGAGCTCCCCTCGCCCTCCGTCTCACTGGTGAACTCCGAGTCGGTTGCATGGCCCTCCAGGGCCATGTGAGATGCAGCTCCCTCGTGCTCCGATGCCACTTCTCCTCCGCCTGATGATGCTAATGCACACATGAACAGGAAGAGCAGCAAAAAAGGGGGGGGGGAAATAAAGAAATATTGAGTGCATGCATTGGCAACACAGTTGGCGGAGAGGACAGACACAGAAGCCCCCTGCACTACGCCGCGCACTTGGGGTACACTACTCAATCATTGGGACTTGGCCTACAAGCCTATGGACGACAACTGCACACGTAGGTGACACAGGGCCATGGATAGCTGTACTTGGCACCCTACAGAGGTGGAGGGCGGGGGCAAAGGGCCAAGCCTTACGGAGGGGCCTAGCCTACAGAAATCGCCCTGGCCTAGGGATACCCACAGCCCTCCTCCCCCACCCAGACACCTCCACTGCGCGCTAAGATAGCAGAATGTGCTGGTACTCACCCCCTTGTGTCTGCTGTGATGTCCTCACGCGCCCATCCAAATCTGGGTAGGCCACCGCCAGGATCCGAGACATCAGGGGGGTCAATTGACGAGTGGCACCCCTCCTACGTTGGAAGGCCATCCCCAGCAGAGCCTCTGCGGTCTTCCTGCTCCCTCGGCGGATGTCCTCCCACCTCTTGCGGCAGTGGGTGCCCCGTCTGTTGTGGACCCCCAGGGTCCGGACGTCCTTGGCGATGGCACGCCAAATGTCAATTTTCTGATGGGCGCTGACCTATGTGACATGTACAGGGGGAGAAATAACATTATTATAATTTTCTGCATGCTCGATGTGAGTGGCCCCCCATCCCCACCCTTGCCATGTGGCACATGCTCTCATCCGTCGTTTGATGCATGCCTCAATCGCTCCCCTCCCCACCATCTTTCATCCACCCGACTCAACACAGGCATTGCCCCCAAAGCATGCTCCCAGTGTACTTACCTGTTGGTCTGGAGGACCGTAGAGTAGCGCATACTGGGGGAGGACCCCATCCACGAGTTTCTCCAATTCTTCAGAAGTGAAGGCAGGGGCCCTTTCCCCAGTCGCAGCAGCCATTGTATCTTCCAGACCGAGGTCACAGCAGCACTTGCAGTATAGGTCCTCTCCTGTGGATGATCAGGTCTCGAGTGATTAAGCAGATAGAAAATGGCGGTCACGTCCGCAGCGGTGCGTACCGCGGCGGTGCGTCCCGCGACCGCCGGCGCACTTCGTCATTGGCTCCTGAAACGCATAGGGTTCAATGTTAACCAATGCGGCTTTGCGCCGCGGTCTTCGACCGCCTACCGCCACGGTGTGCCACGCCAGCGCATTGACCTCACATCCCATTGTCGCACTTCACAGGTCAGGCAGCCGCCATTTCAAGGGCCCACATGGCTTAATTTCTACTGCGTCACACATGCCTAGGCCTTGCATTGACACTCATACAAGCCATTCAATGCATAGAGAATCGTGTACTGTGAAAGATGTGGTTACGTACCTGTGGGTTGATTGACTCTGTGCTCGCTGTTGTCCTTCCTAGGCCCCGTCCGCTGGGACTTGCGAGGAGATGGAGGAATGTTCCTGTGTACAGACCGCTGGTGGACCTGTCGACAATGGAGGAACGACATGTCATTCTGACATACAGGCTTGACCGAGCCACTATACAGGAACTGTGTGCCCAGCTGGAGGCAGACCTGATGTCACCCATACACCAACCCACAGGGATCCCTCCTCTAGTGCAGGTGCTGTCAGTACTCCATTTCTTGGCAAGTGAGTCATTTCAAACAACAGTGGCCATTTCATCAGGGATGTCTCAGCCTATGTTTTCCAAGGTGTTGTCCAGAGTGTTGTCTACCCTGCTCAAACACATGCGGAGATACATCGTTTTCCCTGAGGTGGGGGATTTGCCTACAGTGAAGGGTGATTTATATGCCCTTGGACATATTCCCAACATCATTGGTGCCATTGATGGGACACATGTGGCTTTGGTACCCCCCAGTGAAAGTGAACAGGTGTACAGGAACAGAAAAAGTTCTCATTCCATGAATGTCCAGGTGGTCTGTTTGGCTGACCAGTACATCTCCCATGTAAATGCCAAGTTCCCTGGGTCACTGCATGATGCGTACATCATGCGAAATAGCAGCATCCCTTATGTGATGGAACAACTACGGAGACACCGTGTGTGGCTAATTGGTGACTCTGGTTACCCCAACCTGTTGTGGTTACTGACCCCAGTGAGGAATCCCAGGACAAGGGCAGAGGAACGCTACAATGAGGCCCATGGGCGAACTAGGAGGATTATAGAAAGAACCTTCGGCCTCCTGAAGGCCAGGTTTAGGTGCCTGCATATGACAGGTGGATCCCTAATGTACTCACCAAAGAAGGTGTGCCAGATCATCGTGGCCTGCTGTATGCTTCATAACCTGGCTTTGCGACGCCAGGTGCCTTTTCTGCATGAGGATGGTCCAGATGGTGGTGTTGTAGCAGCTGTGGAGCCTGCGGAGAGTGAAGAGGAGGAAGACGAAGAGGACGACACAGACAACAGGGACACAGTGATACAGCAGTATTTTCAATAACACACAGGTAAGAATCAACACTGGCATTTTACATTTACTTACAGTCCCCTGCCTCTCTACTGTCTGTCCTTTTCACCCAGTGCATGCTAACAGAGTTGTGACTTTCCCTTCCAATTTCAGAGATGTGGGCCCCACTGCGTGACCTCTGCTTTGTTTGCCCATGGACTACAGCTGTGTAACAGTGGTATATTGTCATCACAATGTAACTGGTCATTTTGGCACGTTTATGTCTAATACATATTTTCAAAAATACAGGCAGACTCCAGATTATTTGTGTGCAATAAGTGTGTTTATTAAAGTGCTCAATTTTGGGACATGGTTGAAAATCGGTGATGGGTGATGGTGGAGGAATGTCCATGGCAGAGTCCAGATTCTCAGTCTCACAGGTGCATTGTCCATATGCCTGTGGAAGGTGGAGCAGGGGCAGTTTAAGATTGGACAGGGTGACAATGTGGGACAGTGGGATGACATCAGGGGGTATCCTTTCCTGGCGGGGGTCTTGGCATACTACTCTGTCTTCTTCCTAGATCTCAGGACCCGCTTGCGGGGTGGTTCTTCTTCTGCAGGAGGTGGGGTTCTGGTGGCCAGTTGTTCCTGTGTCGGGCCTCCTGTCCACTAGCGCCGGCGGAGGTGGTAGCCTGTTCCTGGTCCATGCTAGTGACAGGGGCCCTTTGTGGTGCCACATGGTCCCGCAATGTGGTGACAATCTGGTTGAGAGCCACAACGATGGTGCCCATTGTGGAACTAATGTTTCTCAGTTCTTCCCTGAACCCCATAAACTGTTCCTCCTGCAGTACCTGGATCTCCTGGAACCTGGCCAGGACCGTCGCCATCGTCTCCTGGGAGTGGTGGTATGCTCCCATGATGGAGGTGAGGGCCTCGTGGAGAGTGGGTTCCCTGGGCCTGTCCCCCCCCTGTCGCACAGCAGCCCTCCCAGTTCCCCTGTTTCCCTGGGCCTCTGTCCCCTGGACCGTGTGCCCAGTACCACTGCCCCCAGGTCCCTGTTGTTGTTGGGGTGGTGGGTTAACCTGGGTGCCCTGTAGTGGTGGACACACCACTGATTGACGTGTCCTGGAGACAGAGGCATGGGCCCGCTGGGTGGGTGCTGTGCTGTTGTTCCCAGAGGGGGGTAGGTCTGCTGTAGCCTGTGGCTGTCTGAGGGGAACCGACTGTCCCGAGGTCCCCGATGGGCCGGTCTGGTCATCTGGGTCCAGGGAGACAGAGCTGCTGTCATCACTGGGGGCCTCTTCTGGGGGTGGGATGGACATTTCTGGACCCTCCTGGGCGGTGTGGTGGCGTTCGGGTCCTGCAGGGGTATAAGAGTATGGTTATTGCTTCTGTGTGTTCCATAGCGTGCAATGGGTGGGTGCCCGTGTACCCCAGTGCTGGCATTCCTTTGTGGGGGCTGTTGTGACGGCGGTTTGTGGGGGAGATGGGTATGTGCAGTGGGCATGCTTAGGTGATGGCTGTCGATGGTTTGTGGTGGCATGCAGGGTTTGGTGTTGGGATGGGTGGGTTGTGATGGTGAGACATTAGCAATGAGGATGTGTGATGGTGGTGGGGGGAGGGTGGGGGTATGAGTTGGCATGCTGGTGGGGTGGGGGGGATGAAGTAGTGAAGATGAGACTTACCAGAGTCCATTCCTCCGCCTACTCCTGCGAGGCCCTCAGGATGCAGGATGTTCAAGACCTGCTCCTCCCATGTTGTAAATTCTGGGGGAGTAGGTGGGGGTCCGCCGCCAGTCCGCTGCACTGCGATGTTGTGCCTGGATACCATGGAACGCACCTTCCCCCGTAGGTCGTTCCACCGCTTCCTGATGTCGTCCCGATTTCGTGGATGCTGTCCCACAGCGTTGACCCTGTCCACTATTCTTTGCCATAGCTCCATCTTCCTGGAAATGGTGGTGTGCTGCACCTGTGTCCCGAAGAGCTGGGGCTCTACCCGAACTATTTCCTCCACCATGACCCTGAGTTCTGCGTCTGAGAACCTGGGGTGTCTTTGGAGTGCCATGGGGTGGTGTGGATGAGGTGTGGGGTGGTGTTTGCGGTGATGAGTGTGGTGAGTGTAGTGGTGTGTGGTGTTTTGTGCGTGGTTGTTGTGTGGGTGATGGTGTTCTCTATTCTGTGCTGTCTCTCTCTGGGCTTCATCTCTGATTTGTGGTCGTAGGGGTTTGTGGGTGATGTGGGTGTGTGTTTTATAGTTAATTGGGTGTGTGGGAGTGTTGTGTGTATGTGTCTCAGGTGTGTGTATTTCAAATTGTCCAATGTGGCTGTGTTTTGGAGCTGTATGTGTATTTTGAGCGCGGCGGTGTGTACCGCCAATGGAATACCACGGTTGAAAGACCGCCGCGTGGATTCGTGGGTCGTAATGGCATGGCCGTATTTCTGTTGGCGTGACGGTGAAGGTTTGGTCTTCGCCAGTTTAACGCTGGCCGTTGGTGTGGTGGACTTTTGCGGATGTCGGGTTTTTGGCGGTTTGCCTCTTGAGGGTCAGAATGACCGTGGCGGTTTACCGCGACCGTGGCGGTGTTGTGGCGGCCTTCTGACCGGCGGTAAGCGCCTTTTACTGCCAAGGTCAAAATGACCCCCAAAGTGCCTGGTTTGCATTCAAATTCTCCTCAAGGGACCGCAGAGGAGGAGATGTGGGTAAAACAGGGAGATGTGCGTCGATTTTTCTAGCGCACACAGACGATGCGTTGGTGAGTTTTCATGCAGGGCAGGCTTTGCGTTGATTTCCGGTGCCTAGACTGGGATCTTCTTCGCATTGCGGGGTTTTCGGACGCCCCAGGGATGATGCGTTGAAATCCTGGGTATGCAGGATGAAGTCACAGGGGCTGCGTCGATCCAGTGGGCGATGCGTGGAAATTTCTGCCGCACGGCAGGCACTGTGTCGATTCGTCTCAGGAAGTCAGGCTGCGTCATCCTGACTCGGCTTTACGTTCATTCTGTGGGCTGTGCGTCGAAGTTCCGGTTGCAATGTTGGCGCTACGTTGATCTTCACTTCAGGCAGCCGGGCTGCATCGTTCCAGTTAGGTGTGCAGTGATTTTCTCACCGCAATGCAGGCTGTGCATCGTTTCTTGCAGGCTGTGCGTAGAATTTTCGCTGCACAAGGAGTTCTTTTGCAGGATTAAGTCTTTTTTAGTCCTGAGACAGAAGGCAAGCTGTGTCCAAGCCCTTGAAGAGCACTTCTCAGCAGAGCCAGAGGACAGCAAGGAAGCAGGGCAACAGCAGGGTAGCAGTCCTTTGCAGAAAAGCAGTCAGGTGAGTCCTTTGGGAAGCCAGGCAGTTCCTCTTGGCAGGTTGCGGGTTCTGGTTCAGGGATTCTTCTCTAGTGGTATCTTGTCCAGAAGTGTCTGAGTTGGTAGGGTCAGAGACCCTGCTTAAATACCCAAATATGCCTTTGAAGTGGGGGAGACTTCAAAGAGTGGCTTAGAAGTGCACAAGGTCCCCTTTCAGTTCTATCCTGTCTGCCAGGGTCGCAGCAGGGGGTTTGGAAGTCCTTTGTGTGAGGGCAGGCTACTGTCCTTTGACATGTAAGTGTCAGGCCCTGCACCCTCCCAGCCCAGGAAGACCCATTTAATATACAGATGTGTGCAAGTGTGACTGAGCATCCTGTGTTTGGGGTTTGTCTGAGTGAAATGCACAAGGGAGCTGTCAGCTAACCCAGCCAGATGTGGATTGTAAGGCACAGAAGGATTTAAGTGCAGAGAAATGCTCACTTTCTAAAAGTGGCATTTCTAAAATAATAATATTAAATCCATCTTCACCAGTCAGCAGGATTTTGTATTACCATTTTGGCCATACTAAATATGACCTTGTTACTCCTTTCGGGATCAGAATCTACCACTCAAACAGTATATGAGGGTAGCCCTAATGTTAGCCTATGAAAGGAGCAGGCCTCACATCAGTGTAAAAACGAACTTAGGAGTTTTACACTACTAGGACATATAAACTGGACAGGTACATGTCCTGCCTTTTATCTACATAGCACCCTGCCCTGTGGGTTATCTAGGGGTGACTTATATGTAGAAAAAGGGGAGTTTAAAGCTTGGCAAGTACTTTTAAATGCCAAGTTAAAGTGGCAATGAGACTGCACACAGACCTTGCAATGGCAGGCCTGAAGCATGTTGAAGAGGCTACTCATGTGGGTGGCACAATCAGTGCTGCAGGCCCACTAGTAGCATTTAAACTATAGGCCCCGGGCACATGTACTGCACTTTACTGGGGTCTTACAAGTAGATTAAATAAGCCAATTGGGTATATACCAATGTCAACATGTTTTAAGGGAGAGAGCATATGCACTTTATCACTGGTTAGCAGTGGTAAAGTGTGCAGAGTCCTAAAACCAGCAAAAACAGTGTCCAAAAAGTGGAAGGAGACATGCAAAAAGTTAGGGGTGACCACCCTAAGGCTTTCAGGTCTAACATGTGTCCCCCCCAGCTGAAAGTGGGGAGAGCTACCCAACCTCCAAGAAGCTCTCATCGCTAAGACAGAAGTATCTGGAGAGACCATCAGCGTTGGCATGGTCAATTCCCGGGCGATGCTCCATGGTAAAGTCCATCCCCTGTTGGGAAATGGACCACCTCAAGAGTTTAGGATTCTCGCCCCTCATCTACATGAGCCACCTGAGGGGCCTGTGGTCTGTCTGAACCCAGAAGTGAATCCCAAACAGGTATGGTCCCAGCTTCTTCAGTGCCCAAACCACAGCAAATGCTTCTCTCTCAATAGCACTCCACCTTTGCTCCTGTGGTAATAGTCTTCTGCTAATAAAGACTACTGGTTGGTCTAGCCCTCCTCATTTAGCTGTGCTAGAACTGCCCCTATGCCATGCTCAGAAGCGTCTGTCTGCACAGTAAATTCCTGGGAATAGTCAGGTGCCTTGAGTACGGGGGCCGTGCACATGGCTTCCTTCAGGGAGTCAAAGGCTTTCTGACAAGCCTCTGTCCAATTCACCAACCTAGGTTGCTTTTTGGATTTGAGTTCTGTCAAGGGCGACACAATGGTTCCATAGCTCTTGACGAACCTACGGTAATAACCAGTGAGGCCCAAGAAGGCCCTTACCTCAGTTTGGGTTCTAGGTGGTTGCCAGGCCTTGATAGTTTCAATCTTGGCCTGGAGGGGCTATACCTTGCCACCACCTACTATGTGTCCCAAGTAAACCACGGAACCCTGCCCAATCTGGCACTTACTGGCCTTGATGGTCAGACCTGCCGGTTGTAGGGCCTGAAGCACCTTCTTGAGGTGGAGCAGGTGTTCCTCCTAGCTGGAACTATAGATGCCAATGTCATCTAGGTAGGCGCGCAGAAGGCATCCTTGCCAGCTAGAACCCCGTTAACCAACCATTGGAAGGTAGCGGGAGCATTTTTCAACCCAAAGGGCATCACCAGGAATTGGTAATGGCCCTCAGGCGTGAAAAATGCAGATCTCTATTTAGCCCCTTCAGTCAAGGCGATCTGCCAAGTACCCTGATGTGAGATCAAAAGTACTGAGGAACTTAGCAGCGCCTAGCCTGTCTACGAGCTCATCAGCTCGGGGGATGGGGTGGGCTTCAGTCCGTGTGACTGAGTTGAGACCCCGGTAGTCCATGCAGAACCGGAGTTCTGGCTTAGTACCTGATACAGCAGCCTTGGGTGCCAGCACCACAGGGCTGGCCCAGGGACTACTGGACTTCTCAATAACCCCTAGGGCCAGCATCTTGGCTACTTCCTTCTTGATGCTGGCCTTCACTTTGTCTGACAACCTGTAAATTGTGTTATTTACAGGGGGACTGTCTCCCATGTCAATATCGTGGACACACAAGTGGGTGAATCCAGGAGTGAATGAAAGCAGGGAAGAGAACTGCTCCAATAATTCATAGCATTCTCCTCTCTTCTCTAGAGTCAGGTAGTAAGAGAGATCAACACCCTCCACTGACCCATCACCTTCTTTGGCAGAGAGGAGGTCGGGGAGAGGCTCACTCTCCTCTTCCATGCCCTCATTTGTCACAAGGAGCAAACTGACGTCAGACTTCTCAAAATGATGCTTCAGTGGTTGTGGCGGAGAACCCTTAGGGGGTTTCTAGGGGCCTTGAGGTCCACTAGGTAATTGGCCTCCCTCTTTAGCTCCTTCACTTCAAATGAGCCAGTCCAGCGGTCCTGGAGAGCACTAGGCTCTACTGGCTCCATCACCCATACTTTGTCCCAGGTGAGAATTCTACCAGAATGGCTTTCTGGTCATACCACTCCTTCATCATCTCTTGACTGGCCTCATGGTTGCTCTTGGCCTGCTTCCAGGAATGCTGAGTCTGGTTGCGGAGGGCCAGCATGTAAATGACCACATCCTGGGGAGGTTTCTTTGGAGCTTTCTCCCATCCCTCCTTGACTATGCTTAATGGTCTCCTGACAGGGTAATCATAGAGAAGTTCAAAGGGGCTGACCTCACCCCTTTCTGAGGCACCTCTCTATAAGTAAAGAGAAGGCATGGCAAGAGGCTATCCCACTTACACCTCATGGCCTCAGGTAGGCCAGTTATCATGCCTTTTAGGGTCTTGTTGAATCTCTCAACAAGCTCATTGGTTTGAGGATGGTAAGGGTGGTAAACTGGTAGGTTACCCCACACTCATCCCACATGAACTTCATGTACGCTGACATGAAGTTTGTGCCTCTGTCAGACACAACCTCCTTTGGAAACCCCACACAGGTAAATATACCCAATAGAGCTCTGGTCTCCACGGGTGCAGTCACTGTCCTCAGAGGGATTTCCTTTGGGTAGCGGGTGGCATGGTCCACCAAAACCAGGATAAACCTGTTGCCTAGGGTGGTTTTGGGGTCCAAGGGACCAATGACGTTGATGCCCATCCTTTCAAAGGGGATGACAATGATGGGGAGTGGATCAGGGGGGGCTTAAGCCTTTTCCCTGTCTTCCCACTAGCCTGGCAGGTTGGGAAGGCCCTACAGAAATTATCTGAGGCTACCCGCATTCTAGGCCAATGGAAGTGGGTGACAAGCCTGGCAAAGGTCTTGTCTTGCCCCAAATGTCCTGCCGGGAGGATGTCGTTAGCCAGGCCCGGTAGGAAGGCCCGGTAACACTAGGGGACCACCAGCACACGTGCTGCCCCAGCACCCGGTGTCTTAGGCTCACTGTAGAGGAGATCATTCTCCCAATATATGTGGTGTTCGCCAGAGGCTTCACCTGCTGCTTGGGCTGAGGTCTGTTGCCTCAGACCTTCAAGAGTGGGGCACTCCTTCTGAGCTTTGCAGAATTCCTCCCTGGTTGGCCCACCCTCCACTTGCCAGCCAGCAAGCTCAGGCAGGTTACCCAGGTCGGCAATATCCTCCCCAGTTGGCTCAGAGGCTTTCCCTATGGGACCCCATCAACCACCGTGGGAATATCTGGGGCTGGTTTCCCACGCCCCTTGCCCTTCCTCTGTGCAGCTGTCTGGGCCATTGTTCCAGGCTCCAGACTCCCTTGACTCCCTTCCCGGGCAGCCATGGTCCTTGTGGTCATGCAGACCCACTCAGGCAAACCTAACAGGCAGAATGCTCAAGATCATTGCCTAACAGACAATCTACAGGCATGGCAGGACTCACAGCTACCTTTAGAGTACCAGATACCCTCCCCCACTCAAAGGGAACCAGAGCCACCGGTAGGGGACTCTCGCGATTGTCCGCGACTATGACCTGGTGGAATATATTAGGGATGACTTGCTCTGCTGACACCAGCTGACCCCGGACAGTAGTCATACTGGCTCCTGTGTCACGTAGAGCCTCCACCCTTTGCCCATCAGTGGTGACCCACTGCCTATACGTAGAAGTATTGGCATGCATGAGGGCTTTTGGCACCATTTCCTTATATCCCAGGGATACTAGTGACACCTCTGTCTGCTCCCCAAATCTAACTGGGTCCACCTCCCCCGAGCACTACACTAGCCTACCCTGGGGTCTGCCTTCCTGTGGGGGGCTGTGTCCTCTTGGGGTATTGGGGGTTGCCCTTATAGTGCCCCAACTTGAAGCACTCTAAGCATCTGGAGAAAAACTTCCCTTTCTCTTGTCAAAGTACCCTGGCTTCCTGTCAGCTTCAGGTGGGGACTGGTTACCAACCCCCCCCCCCCCCCCCCCCCCGGAATTGTCTTGGGGGCCTTTTGAGGAGAACTCCTTATTTTTAAGTTTTTCTCCCCCTCTTTCTTCTGGTGTGAACCCTGACCACCTTTGTGGGTGTCCCCCCGAAGTACCTTTTTGGACACTCTGGTGTTAACCCAGAAGTCCGCCTCCTCAGCAAGCTTTCTAGGATCAGTCAACTTACTGTCAACTAGCTGCTGGCGCAACTCTGTAGAGCAAACATTGAACATTTGCTCTTTTAGGATTAAATTATATAACCCCAAATAGTCATCTACTTTATTGCCCCGCACCCATCCATTCATTGGCTTCCTGGAGAAATCAAAAAAGTCTGCCCAGTTCTGTATGGAGAGTTTGGTGCTGTCCCTGAACCTCTGACAGTACTTCTCAGGTGTCTGCCCAAACTTGGCAAGCAAAGTAGCTTTCATGGGTGTGCATCTGTTTTGATCCTTAGGATCCAATGCAAAGAGTGTGTACCTACCCACTACTGGGACATACCACCACAGGGCCACCCCGCATTGCTCTTCAGAGATCCCATGAGCACTTAGTGCAACTTCATAAGCAGCCAACCACTTGTCAATGTCATCTCCCAACACAGAACTTGGCACTACATTTTTGGGTATTCGAACCTTCCTTTCCCCAGCAGGTCCTGCATGTATGCTGCCACCATCACTGCTGGACTCAGACTGTCCCGCCTAAATATCCATCTCCTTGAGACTCAGTTCATGAGCCAACAAAAGTTTCTTTTCAGCCAAGGATCTCTCAGTTGCAGCCTCATCTCTCTCAGCCTCTCTCTCTGCTTTCCTCTCCTCTGCTTCCAGGTTTAACTTTGCCATTTGTAGTTAAAATTCTCTCTCCTCCCTCCATTCCTCTGCGGTCAGGCCATGGCTAGAGACACTTCTCCCTGGTCTACTAGGGGGCACAATTGCAGGTGTATCATTCCCCACTACTGGCACGAAATCCTCTGAGGGGCCATCCTCTTGCTCTTCCTCCTCAACATCCTCCTCTGAATAGGCTTATGCCCAGGCCTTCAGCGCTTTTTGGTACTCCTCCTTCATGGAGGCATCCTGGGTGGGTACTCCAAACCCCTTGCAGAATCCCTTCAGCTGTTGGAAAGTGTATGTCTCCAGCTCAGCCAACTCAAAATCTTCAGCTTCTGCTTGAGACCCAGCCAGAGACATTTTGAATGAGGATTTAGTTAAAAATCAGGCAGAGAATAAAATTGCAGAAAAAAATAAAAAATCAAGTTGACCTTCAACTATGGATAGTTCAGAATCTACCACTCAAACAGTACACAAGGGTAGCCCTAATATTAGCCTAATAAATGAGCAGGCCTCACAGCAGTAACGAATTTAGGAGTTTTACACCACCAGGACATATTACCTGCACAGGTACATGTCCTGCCTTTTATCTACAGAGCTCCCAGCCCTATGGGTTATCTAGGGCCTACCTTAGGGGTGACATATGTAGAAAAAGGGGAGTTTAAGTATTGGCAAGTACTTTTAAATGCCAAGTCGAAGTGGCAGTACATCTGCACACACAGGCCTTGCAATGGCAGGCCTGAAGCATGGTTAAGAGGCTACTTATGTGGGTGGCACAATCAGTGCCGCAAGCCTACTAATCTACAGGCCCTGGGCACATGTAGTGCACTTTACTGGGGTCCTACAAGTAGATTAAATAAGCCAATTGGGTATAAACCAATGTCAACATGTTTCAAGGGAGAGAGCATATGCACTTTAGCACTGGTTAGCAGTGGTAAAGTACGCAGAGTCCTAAAACCAGCAAAAACAGTGTCCAAAAAGTGGAGGGAGACAGGCAAAACGTTTGGGGGTGACCACCTTAAGGCTGTCAGGTCTAACAACAGTGCCTCCTTTTTCTTTATTATCACATATGAGTGCACTTCTAAATACCTGAGTTGATGATGAGTGCTGTACAAACAGCTCATATTTGATGTAATATACTGTACTGTTGCTTCACCTACAATAAGAATCTAGGCCACTTTTAGGGTTTTGTAGGGTTTTCATGGCTACTGACTTGCCTCTTAGTTTGCTAATGGCGTGTCGTTGGAGGGTGAGAGACATGAATGTTTCTGACAACTATCACTTTTAATGTTTGTCTCTGCAATGATACAGTCTATTGTACTAAGGCAAAATGCTTCTGCATATTAAATAGATACACTTTTTAATTTTGAGAGATTGAATCGTATTTTTACATTATGTTTGTTTCATGATATACATTTTCGTGGCGCAGCTCATGCACTGAATCTCAAAGCCAAGCCAGACCCATTGCTCAGCACGGTTCACCTCAATAATTTGCCTGCACATCCTCCTCTAGCTGCCACTCAGGTTTAGTACATGGGGCCATCGTCACCTGATGAAATGATTTGTAAAAGGCAAGGACTAGAAACATGGATCCCAGCCCAAATGCACTGACTTTACAACTCTTCCAGAAAGGCTTCTTGTAGCCGAAATGAAGAAGACTGTGTGCAGTGAAAACACATTTTTAAACAAGTGATACCAGGGCAGGGACTCCAGGCTGTTGTGATGTACATGAAAGCAGTCATGAGTTTCCATGGAGAACTACTAGGCCCAGTAGGGATGGGCAGGTGTATAGCTTCAGCTGAGGTGTTTTGGGTGTGACACCTCTCAAATGCATTCCAGGGGGCCCTGGGTCTGGTCTGCAATGTGTGTGTCAGTTTTTCCCAATGTTCCCATGTAAATAATAGGGTTTAACTTGTTTATGTTTTATATCAGGATCTTAAATATATATAGCGACCTGTTTACCAAAAAAGTAGTAACCCCACATTTACAGAAGTAATAGTAGAATGGGTGCAAATGGATTACTTTTGGAATTCACAAACATCGGCAGTAATAGGGTTGGAAAACTGAATCTCACTGACTAAGCTACACCCCTGGCAAATGAACAGCATTGTCATTAAAGTTTATTTATCAGCAATTTTCCCATATGTTCGAGCTTTCATTAATTAGAAATAAATGTACTTAATATTATTTGCAATCGAAATGAAAAAGCTGTGATGTATAGAAATGTTTTATAGCCTAATTATTACTAGTCCTTATCACCATTTTATTTACCACATGGTGGCAGAGTCATAATATTCATCCTGAGCACCATCCTGAAAGGAATGGTATGGTTGAGATGTTCAACCGCACGTTGATGGAATCCAATCAGATTTCGAGACTTCATGGTCTGGACTGGGTCAAAGTGTTGGAAGACTGGGTGGAGGCGTATCTATATATCCTTCATTCAACTACAGTTATTTTCCCTTTTGAGAACTTCCACAAGCGCAAATTTAGCACCATAGTTTGACCCCTGTGGGTGAGTTAGTATCCACTATGGAGGAAAACGTTGAAGCGAGTGGGTCAAAGGAAGAGCATGTACTTGGGGATGTGAAGCAGAACTATGATTGCCGCAATGCTGTCAAAGATGTGTGTGTACAAGTTGGAGATGTGGTGAGGGTTAAGCTACCTAGGAAGACATGAGAAACATTCCAGTTTAGTGTTCCTCAATGAGTTATCAAAGTTTTCAAAGAAGCAGTGAAACAGGAGGATGGAGGAACATGGAATTTCAATATGTTGTCTATAAAAAAGTAGTTTTTTTTAAAACTGTTTTTCCCCTTTTACTTTTGGTTCAAGGGTGGGTGGAGGGTGGTTTACTTTTGTGGAGAAGGTTGGTGTGATTTATGTCTATGTCATTATATAATGATATATGTTTCACTCTGTGTGGTTGCTGCATTCCACCTGGAATGTAGAAAGTTATGCTTTGAAAGACACAGTTGGACTTGAGCTGGTGACTGAGCTTGGTGGATGAAGTTTCCCTTGTCCTGCATTAAAGCACTCTTTCTTAATCTGTACCTCCTAGATCTTATTGGAAACCCTTTGCTTCCACAGTTACAGGAGCAGCACAGCCTCTGTATGCACTTATATCTGAAGGCATAGAGCATTATACTGAAATTACAGTGAAAATACTCCAAAAGCAGCTCAAGCTCTGTATGGCATTTTAATCTAAGCTAAAGCACTTTATGTATGCATGAGGGAGACAGTTTGCTACCAATCCTTGAATTTAAGAACAACAGCTTGTTCTCTTTCTTTATTCATGTCTCAGAAATCAACTATGAATGCCCGCTGATGCTTGAGCCCGAAAGCATGACTGAGGAGCTAGCTTGGGATGGGGATAAGCAGGCTCTGGGGGCAAATATTTAAAGAAAGGGGGCACTCAAGGAGAGGGAAGGCCCCTTGAGGGGGAGGAAATAGTCCGTCATTCACTTTAATGAATGTAGTCAACAGTGGAATGATACAACATGTTCTTTCAGAAAACTGTGCAGCCAAAATAATCTTGGGCAGGAGAAGCACAACAATAATAAGGAAAACCATCAAATAACGAGTAAGGAAATAAAACAGACAAGAAAATATTTGAATCACAAGCAAAGGGCTGACTTTGAGTCCACTCTAAATCTATATTGAACACAATATGCCTGTTTGGCCAACTGACAGGAAGTTGTGGGTAGGCAAGACCTAAATAGGGGCATTCAGATCCTAGAAAACAGTTGTCAGGAGGAGAGGGGTCAGTAGGGAAATTGTAGGAGCACTAGAGGCACTGCTGATTTGAATCTAGTTGGATTTACTCATGAAGTGAGAGAATGGATAAAACGAGTGGTCAGACAGGGTAGTGTGTTGGATGTGAGTACTAGGGGTTTGATGATCTGTAGACTATGGCCCTCATTACAACCCTGGCGGTCGGTTTTAAAGCGGCGGTAACACCGCCAACAGGCCGGCGGTAAACAAAATGGGATCACGACCATGACGGAAACCGCCAACACAGACAGCCACTTTAACACTCTGACTGCCACGGCGGTAGCAACAAACACCGTGGCGGTCACCGCCAACAGACAGGCGGAAGACAATGTACTGCCCAGCACATCACAACCCACCAATCCACCAGCTTTTCCGGGGCGGTACCAATGCCATCAAAAGCACTACGAAAACAGTACTTGGAAGGGAAATCACACACCTCTCGACACTCAACGAAGTACCACGACGCATGGAGCCCGAGTTACAGGTCCTGCCGATGCTGGTCGACCTCCTCATCTACCAGGAACATCAAAGCCGGTGGCGACAACGACAGTGAGTACTGCACCTAGTACACAGGGGAGGGGAGAGGAAAAAGAGAGTGACACACACATGCAACACACAACACCCCCATCCCCACCCCCACCCACAACACCATACACACAAACACATGCAACAACATTACATATACACCCCGTAACCCCCTGGAAGAACACAAGGACAAAAGGAATTGAGTCAAATTAGTGATATTTTAGAAATAGGCATATATACTATAGAATTTGGAAAACAGTATTAACACAAATATACAATATGTACAGAAGGCAGCACATTGTCCATTCACAAATGTCCGTGGGCCACTGGGCCAAAAATTATGGGTCAAGACCACACTTGACTCCTGCCTCAATACGGGGAGAACACTGCAGGGGCATCAGGTCGTAAACACACAGGTACCTCAGGGGGACGGGGAAGGGGGGGTGGGGGACTTCAACCAGAAGATGGGACAATGCCACTGCTCCTGGAGGGGCTACATGCCCACAGCGATGTTTGCCCGCTGCTTGGTTCTGGGGAGTGCAAGGCCACAGTCTCTCAAGTGGGTGGTTTGTCCACTTCTTGGTCCTGGGGAGTAAAAAGTCACAGTCTCTCAAGTGGGTGGTCTGCCCACTGCTTGGTCCTGGGCAGTGCAAAGCCACAGTCTCTCAAGTGGGTGGTTTGCCCACTGCTTGGTCCTGGGGAGTGCAAGGCCACAGTCTCTCAAGTGGGTGGTTTGCCCACTGCTTGGTCCTGTGGAGTGCAAAGCCACAGTCTCTCAAGTGGGTGGTTTGCCCACTGCTTGGTCCTGTGGATTGCAAAGCCACAGTCTCTCAAGTGGGTGGTTTCCCCACTGCTTGGTCCTGGGGAGAGCAAAGCCACAGTCTCGCAAGTGGGTGGCATCTCCACTGGGTCTGGAGGGGGCTTTGTGCCCAGTGTGCTTCATCCTGCCAAGGATAGGGTGAGTGGATGCCTTTCTCCACTGGTTCTGGAGGGGGCTTTGTGCCCAGTGTGCTTCTTCCTGCCAAGGATTGGGTGAGTGGATGCGTTTCTCCACTGGTTCTGGAGGGGGCCTTGTGCCCAGCGTGCTTCATCCTGCCAAGGATGGTGAGTGGATGCCTTTCTCCACTGGTTCTGGAGGGGGCGTGGTGCCCAGAGTGCTTCATCCTGCCAAGGATTGGGTGAGTGGATGCCTTTTTCAGCTGGTTCTGGAGGGGGCTTCATCCTGCCAAGGATAGGGTGAGTGGATGTCTTTCTCCACTGGTTCTGGAGGGGGCCTTGTGCCCAGTGTGCTTCATCCTGCCAAGCATAGAGTGAGTGGATGCCTTTCTCCACTGGTTCTGGAAGGGGCCTTGTGCCCAGTACGCTTCATCCTGCCAAAGATAGGGTGAGTGGATGGCTTCTTCCACTGGTCCTGGAGGGGGCATTGTGCCCTGTGATGCAGATCTTGGGGAGTGGAAGGTCACAGTCTCTCACCTGGGTGTCACACCCACATGCTTTGCAGGGGCCAGGATGCACAACAGCCCATGGAGGCAGGACTACACACTGTCTGCCGGCAGTGATGGCTGCTCAGTGGTGGCAGTGGCAGGGTTGGTGTCGGTGCTGGCAGTGGGGGGAGGGAGGCTCCTGCCCATCCCCTGCAGCCTCGGACTGCCACCCACTGGGGCTGCTGCTGCTGGTAGTGGTGCTACTGTCAGCGGTACAGGTGGCGGTGCTTGCGGCTGGGCTGCTGGCAGTGCAGGGTGGGGTGCAGGTGCTGCCAGTGGTGGAGGGAAGCTCCAGCCCTTCTCCTTCAGCCTCGGACGGCTGTCCACTGGGAATGCTGCTGCTGACAGTAGTGGTGGCAGCAGCGGTGCAGGTGGCAGTGCTTGCGGCGGGGCTGCTGTTGGTGCTGCATGCGGTGCAGGTGGCGGGGTTAGCGATTCAGCTGGTGGGCAGCAAGGCTTCACCTGCATCCTCCGTCGGCTGAAGTGCCTTGCCTTTCTGCCCCTTCCTCACCTTGGCTGGTGCTGTTTTGCCCTTGGCTCTGTCAGCTGGAGGTTTGGAGAAGGCCTTACTGGGTGGGTTGTCATCCATGCACCTGCTACATGCTGGCCCCTTCGTCACCTCAGCAGATGGCGGGATAGTCTGTCCCTTTGAGCCTCTGGGAGCTGCTGGGTCCACATTGGACGGCGACTTGGTGGCTGAGGTGCTGGGCTGGGTTCTGGACACCCTGGCCCGAGGGGAATGATTGGGGGTTGGGTAGGGAACAGGTCAAGGTTAGCTAGGAAAAGTTTTTTAGACACACTGGGGCGGGACGAGGGAGAAGGTTTGGGAGTGGAGGAAGAGGAAGTGGTTGTAGGAGGTGTCTGTCTACAGAGTTTGGGTGAAGGTGTATGTGGTGGATGCTGTTGTGAGGTGGATGACCATTGGGTGGGTGTGTGCTTGCGTTTGTGTACTTTGGTAGGAGGGGTTATAGACACAGTGGGAGAGGACACAGGGGACGTGAGTATGGTTGTGGGGGTGGTGAGTGCTCGTGAGGGGTGTGTTGTGATGGGCGTGCTGGTGATGGCGGTAGTGGATGAGGATGTAGTGCATGCAGGTGTGAGTGGAGATGATACTGGGAGGGAGGTGGACAAGGAGGAGAAGGGGGACACAGTGGAGGCAGTGGATGTTGGTGTGTCTGCATGGGGATGGTGCTTGTGTGAATGCCTGTGGGATGATGTGTGGTGCTTGTATTTGCCTGAACCACTCATGTGTGTTGTCTTGTGTACATGCTGGTCTGAAGATGTCCTTGGGATAGGCTGGGGTTGAGGGGATTGTGACTGGGTAGAGGAAGTTGGAGGGGGGAGGCTAGACACAGGGACAATGGCTACCATCAGTGCTAAGGCCAGAGCCTGAAATGCTCTCTGTTGGGCTGCCACACCAGAGTGAATGCCCTCCAGGTATGCATTTGTTTGTTGCAAATGCCTTTCAACACCCTGGATTGCATTCAGAATGGTTGACTGCCCAACAGTGAGGGATCAATAGCCTCCTCACAGAGGGCAGGGCCTGAGGTGCCTGGGGCGAAGGAGATGCCCACCCTCCTGGGTGAGCGGGCAAGGGTAACAAGCTGAGGGGCTGCTGGGAGGGCAGTGCTGGTAGGGGGGTGGCGGCTGTACCTGAAGTTAGGCTGGGCACAGAGGTGTCCGCCACCACCAGGGAGCTTCCATCGGAGGAGGAGTCACTGTCTGTGGTCTCCCCTCCTATCCTCGTCGTGGTACTCCCCTCGCCCTCCGTCCCACTGGTGCCCTCACCCTCGGTGGATTCGGCCTCCAGGCCCATTTGAGATGCAGCTCCCTCCATTGCCGGTGCCTCTGCTCCTCGGCCAGATGATGCTAATGCACATAAGGACAGGGTGACAAAACAAAAAGGGGGGGAGAGACAGATGATACACTTGGGCAATGCCAGCAACACCACTATCGTTGGCGGACACAACACACAGGTTGCAGCCCTATGCACTAGGCCATGCCCAACCAGTTCCTAAGATAGTCACCAGCCCATGGGGAACAATGCCTAACGCCATCAGCTGCACCCAGAAACCCAAAGGACCCTGCCCAGTAGTAGATGCCCACTAACACTATTGGTGTAGATGTGCCTCAGAGCCTTCCCAACAGGGGACGTACCCTGGCATCTTCGCCCTGGCCTACGTACACCCATAGCCCCCACCCAGGTAACTCTTAACGCGCCCACAGCAGGAGTCAGATTCAGTACTCAACCCCTTGTGGCTGCTGTGATGCCTTCAAGCGCCCATCCAACTCTGGATAGGCCACCGTCAGGATGTGGAACATCAGTGGGGTCATTGTGCAACAGGCACCCCTTCCTCATTGGGAGGCCAGCCCTGCCGTCTTCTTTGCCCAGCGGCGCAGGTCCTCCCACCTCTTGCGGCAGTGGGTGCTCCGCCTGTCAAAGATCCCCAGGGTCCACACCTCTTTGGCAATGGCACTCCAAATACCCTTTTTCTGGTGGGCGTTGACCTGCAGGGAAAAGACAGAAGAAAAGGTATTAGTTCTACCGTCCGGACTGTTACACTCATGGCCCACCAAATCCCTCCCATCCCCTTACTCACAGACATTGCCCACCAAACATGCAGCACTCTGCCCAGGATCCCTCAGCCCCCCCACATGAGGCTTACACACACAGCACTCCATACATTCATGCCCCACGCATTGTGTTCACACTGTACTCACCTGTTTGTCTGGAGGGCCATAAAGTAAAGGGTACTGGGGTAGGACCCCATCCACTAGTCTCTCCAACTCCTCCGAAGTGAAGGCAGGGGCCCTTACCCCAGACACTCGAGCCATTGTCGCTTTCAGACACAGGTCACAGCAACAATTGCAGTGTAGGTTCTCTCCTTTTGAAGGTCAGGTAGCAAGTGAGTGAAAATGAGAGTCACGTCTGCGGCGGTGTGTACCGTCACCGCTGGTGTACATCACCATTGGCTCCTGGAACCCGTAGGCCCCAATGATAACCAATGAGGTGTTGCAGAGCAGTCGTCGACCACCTTCCGCAATGGCGCACAACGCCAGCGGAATTATCTAATTTCCACTTTCCCTGCTCACAGGTCAGGCGGCAGCCATTTCAGGGGGGAACAGGCTATTGCACCTAACTGCGTCACAGCAGACATAGTCACATCAACGGACCTACACGTTCACATACTGTTTCTGTAATAAAATGCAAGGCATTTTAATCTGAGGATATCTTTGAATATGACCATCTGCTCACCGTTTTTCACCCTAGAGTTCAACTGCTGAGGATGAATAGGAGATGGAGACATACCCCCATGTACAGACCCCTGGTGGACCTGGTGATAATGGGGGACAGGCACATTATCCTAACCTACAGACTTGATCGGGCCACAATCCAAGAGCTGTGTGCCCAATTGGAGCCAGACCAGATCTCAGCTATCCACCACCGCACTGGTATCCCCCCTCTTGTGCAGGTCCTGTCAGTGCTCCATTTCTGGGCAAGTGGGTCCTTCCAAGCGACAGTGGCCATGGCAGCAGGGATGTCACAGCCTATGTTCTCAAATGTGCTGACCAGAATGTTGTCTGCCCTGATGAAACACATGCGCAGCTACATCGTACTCCCCCAGGTGGAGGATTTGGCCACAGTGAAGGCTGACTTCTATCCAATGGGACATATCTCCAACATCATTGGTGCTATTGATGGTACACATGTTGCCTTTGACCCCCCCCCCGGAGAAATTAACAGGTGTTCAGAAATCGAAGAGCTTTCCCTCTCTGAATATACAGTTAGTGTGCCTGGCGGACCAGTACATCTCCCATGTCATTGCAAAGTATCCTGGGTCTGTGCATGATGCCTTTATCCTGAGGAATAGCAGCATCCCATATGTGATCTCTCAACTCCGGAGTCACAGGGTGTGGTTAATAGGTGAGCCCATAGTACCCACTCAGTACCTGTTAGTATATGGGTGTGGGGTTGGCCCTAAGGGTGAGTGTCTGGCAAACAGGTATCCCTCGATATTTACAGGTGTCTCTGATTACCCCAACCTCTCATGGCTACTGACCCAAGTGAGGAATGCCAGGACAAGGGCAGAGGAATGTTACAATGAGGCACATGGGTGAACAAGGAGGATCATTGAGCACATCTTTGGCCTACTGAAGGCCAGATTCCGGTGTCTCTATCTGACAGGTGGATCCCTGTGCTACTCACCCAAGAAGGTCTGCCAGATCATCGTTGCATGTTGCATGTTGCACAACCTGGCCCTGAGGCACCAGGTGCTTTTTCTGCAGGAGGATGAGACTGGAGATGGTCATGTGGCAGTGGTAGAGCATGTGGACAGTGACGAAGAGGAGGCAGAGGAAGAAGATGTGGATAACAGAACAACTATAATTCAACAGTACTTCCAGTAACACACAGGTAAGACACTGTAACTTCACCTTCCATTGCAGTTTTGTGTTGGACATTGTACATGGCAGCCTGATTTTCCAAATTCTATGGCCACTTACTGTACCCTTTGGCATCTCTATTTTCAGATATCTGTGCCCCACTCTGGCTCCTGGTGTGGTTACTGCTGCCCACTGCAGGTCATACCTATGTATATATAACTGTACAGTTGAATTGCAATGTTTACAGCTTATCAAACTTATACATATCCCAATCAATTGACAGACTGCATAGTTGTATTAGTTCCAAGGGTGTTTATTTATGTGATAATAAGTATAGGGGGTATTGCAATGAGCTGGGTTGCTGATGGAGGAAAGTCCAGGATAGAGTCCAGTCTATTGGTATCACAGGTGCATTGTCCAAGGGGGCATATGTTGTGGGGCAATGGCAGTTCAAGATGGACAGGGTGACTGAGTGGGACAGAAGGGTGACATTCAGGGGAGTCTAATTTCCTGGTGGGGGTCTAGGCAATGTTCTCTGGCTTCTGCCTGGATCGCAGGGACCTTTTGCGGGGTGGTTCTCCTTCTGCAGGGAGAGGGTTGCTAGTGGCCTGTTGTTCCTGTGGCAGGGCCTCCTGTCCACTGGCGTTGGCGGAGGTGGAGGGCTGTTCGTCGGTGTGGCTAGTGTCAGGGGCCCGGTGGTGTGCCACTGCCTCCCTCATGGTGTTGACCATGTCTGCCAGCACCCCTGCAATGGTGACCAGGGTGGTGTGGATGTCCCTCAGGTCCTCCCTGATCCCCAGGTATTGTCCCTCCTGCATCTGCTGAGTCTTCTGCAACTTGGCCAGTATCTGGCCCATGGTCTCCTGGGAATAGTGGTTTGCTCCCAGGTTGTTGGTGAGTGCCTTGTGGAGAGTCGGTTCCCTGGGCCTGTCCTCCCCCTGTCGAACAGCAGTCCTCCCAGCTTCCCTGTTGTCCTGTGCCTCTGTCCCCTGAACCGTGTGCCCACTGCCACCGACCCCAGGTCCCTGATTGTCCTGTGTTTGTGGGGTTGCCTGGCGTCCCTGTAGTGGTGGACACACTGCTGATTGATGTGTCCTGGGGACAGTGGTATGGGCCCGCTTGGTGAGTGCTGTGCTGGTGCTTCCTGAGGGGGGAGGCTCTGTGGTGGTATGGGACTGTGCGTGGGTCCCTGACTCTCTAGAGGTCCCTGATGGGCCAGGTTGGTCATCCAGATCCAGGCGTGCAGAGCTGCTGTCATCACTGTGGGCCTCTTCTGGGGGGGACTGGATGTTGCTGGCACCTTCTCTCCGGTGACGTTGTGTGGAGGTCCTGTGGGTATGTGAAAGCAGTGTTATTGTTACTGCGTGTGACATCTTGTGCATTGTATGTTTCCACCTATGGTTGTTATTACCAAGTCAGCTTTGGCTTGTGTGAGTTGTGATTTGGTTGGCTAAGTGATTGTCACTAGTGTGCATGCTGTGGTGATGGGTGTCCATGCAGGGCTGTGAGTGGTGTCCATGCATTGGTGTTGCATGCAGGGCTTGGTAGTGGGAGGGGTGGGTTGTGATGGTGGGGTGTATGTGAGGTGGTGGGGTGATGGGGGTGAGGGTAGAGGTGAGGGTATGTGATGGCATGCGGGTGGGGGGGTGATAGTAATAGAGATTTGAGATACCAGAGTCCAGTCCTTGTGCTACTCCTGCCAGGCCCTCAGGATGTATGATTGCCAAGACTTGCTCCTCCCATGTTGTTAGTTGTGGGGGTCCACCACCAGTCCTCTGTATAGCTATCTGGTGTCTTGCTACCACGGAACGCACCTACCCCTGTAGGTCGTTCCACCTCTTCCTGATGTCATCCCTTGTTCTGGGGTGCTGTCCCACGGCGTTGACCCCGTCCACGACTCTCCACCATAGTTCCATCTTCCTAACAATGGACGTATGCTGCACCTGTGATCCAAATAGCTGTGGCTCTACCCGGATGATTTCCTCCACCATGACCCTTAGCTCCTCCTCTGAGAGCCTGAGGTGTCTTTGTGGTGTCATAGGTGTAGTGTGAGTGGTGTGTGTGAGGGTGTGTGGGATGATGTGTTGGGTTGTGTGCTGTGAGGTGCGTGGATGGTGTATGGGTGATGGTGTTCTGTGGCTCTGGTTCTGTGGGTGCTCCTGGCGTGTCTCTCTCTCAGTTGTAAATTGTTTGTAGTGGTAAAGGGTTATGGGTAATGTGGGTGTGTGTTCTATAGTGGTTTGTGGGTGTGGTGTGTCTATGTGTGTCAGGTGTGTGTAGTTTGAATTGTCCAATGTGGTGTTGTTTTGTTAGATTGTGTGTATTTTGAGCGCAGCGGTATGTACGGCCAATGGTTTACCGTGGTTGAATGTCCGCCACTGTGATTTGTGGGTCATAATGCTGTGGGCGTGTTTCTGTTGGTTTAATGGTGTGGGTTTTGGTACCGCCAGTTTATTACTAACCTTTGGTCTGGCGGACTTGTGTGTGTGTCTGTATAGTGGCGGATTTCTATGTGTGTGTCATAATACGCATAGCGGTATACCGCCGCGGTATGTTGGCGGCAGTCAGCATGGCGGTAAGCGGCACTTACCGCCAATGTCATAATGAGGGCCTTAGTCTCTTACGGGGATGACAAAACATTTATAAGCAGGTTTCAAGAAGGACTTGGTAGCACAGTTGTACAGTCAGGAGTGTAAAGATGATGTAGAGTAGGTAAGGGTGGTAGCACACTTACACAGATGATTTGAAGAGAAGATTTAGAGGTAACAGTCAGAGGGGGGCTCAGGTCCAAACCTCCACCCGGACAACGGAACAATGATGATGCACTTTGCACATGTATTGCATTGTTGCATAACAGCAACATTTCTTTATCTGAATGTCTCAAGGCACAGAGGTAGGTGATACTTCCTTCTGGCCTTGCTGGTGGCAATGGGAGAGTAGTAGAGCAGGGAGGCCATTCTGCTTGACCCTGTGATGGGAGCATTTGGATGACTTGTCTGGCCTAAATTGCTGAAAGACATTGGTGAGTGGGGAAGACGAGGAGCCCTGAAACTTTGTGCTTGGCCTGTCTGACTCTCTCCACCGGTGTCCTGGCATCACACAGTTGTGGACTCTCTATGGAGCATTGTTTCTTTATTTTGTGTGCCTCGGGGACATTGAGGTGGACACAACTTCTTTCTGATCTTCTCTGGTGGCCAATGTTGTTTGGTTGAAAGGTATTTATAAATGTCAAATTAACTTCTTTGTTGCATGATGCTGCCTTGTTCGTCTTACTTTAACCTTACATCCAAAGTGGCTTGAACTGTGTCAGTTTCAATTTAAATACATTTTTCATTTTCACACAATAATGGGAAATGAAAGGCCATAGAGCCTGTAATGGGGCTGGGGCCTAAGTCCAACTCTGGTAAAAAGAAAATCCTGTAGAAAACTGCACATTGGCAGACATTGATAATCTAATAGAAGAGGTGGAGGATCTGTTAAAAAAAGGAAAAGTGTGGGAAGAGAGCAAAGATGAAACATGTAAAATAACTCATTTTTAAAATATAAAGAGGCCAAGACCAGTGAAATCACCTGCAGCCCTGACCCAAATTTGACAGCCCTGATAGTCCCAGTCTGACCGTCAAGTAAATCCAGTATCACTCAAGTCATCTATTGGTAATTATCAACTAGCACTATCAAAGACTCTAGAAAATCAAACAGCTCCGCTTCCTATTATCAGTTGCTCCATAAGCCGATTTAACAAATGATCAGCATCCACATTCCATCGCAGAAACACAACCATCAGCTGCCTGTGAGGAGAGCACAACTTTGCTTCTTGACAAACTATGGAAGGATATTACCAATCTGAAACCACCATCCAGCTAACAAACCAAAGCGTATTAGACCTCTATGAACTGAATACTGAGCTTCTGAGAGAATTAAAAAAACACCTTACCTGTCATCTGAGGCACAGCAGCGTTGCAGGGACTGTCAGTCTTGCCCCAAGAAGATGGGGGAGATGATTGCAGGGTACAACCTAATTCCACCCTACTGAAAGTTCCCTAATTTGTAAATGTGATTGATTACATAACTGACATAGCACACAAAGTGACAGGGAAGGACCAGAAACCATTTTACCCCCTTTTGCGCTTTGAGGGCGTGCATTTAACCAAAGGCCTTATTTTCCCCTTTTTGGTATCTGGGAGCGTAATTGAGAGCTCCCCTTGAAACGAGCTGCTGCAAAAAGTCCCCAAGAAATTGATAACGGACGTTATGTAAGAAAAAGTACAGTAGCCAACATCAAGTCTTTATGACTTTATGACTAATGTTCCAGGTCTCAAACCAGATCAAAAGGAATGTACAGAAGCTCTGGTCAATAAGGTGATCCATTGGATCAGTACACAAACACAGTGTCTTTCAATTGTGCATTTGGACATTGTTTTTGCCTAACGCTTATCCAACCCTAATGATCTTTGGGACACAATTAAACTATCATTAAGGGACATATCATTAGTCAATGTCCTTTTAGCCCTGAATACTCAATCTTACACACCCATAGGCTCCAAGACTCAATTTAAGAGTTCTCTGGGCTGCCTATCTAATATACTCACTTATTGCCCTTCCCAGCATGCTTCATCACCTCAAGGTTCAAGTGTGTGGGGCAGAGTGAACGTGTTTGCCCAAGAAAAGGTGACTAAACTAAGGAAAATAGAGATGTCTCCTTCAAGTGAAGTCGACTGACATGATGTCTATTTACCATTTTCCTGTCCCACATGTCTGAACACCCTTTTCACATCGACTTCTAAATGTTCATGCGTCAGCACCTTCTAGTAGTACAAATGCTTTAGCCAGCTAGATGATTCTGCCCAGTACCAGTAGCTTTTCTTCAAAACCTGGGATACTCGTTTAGAAAGCTGTCACTGATATTTACCTGCGAGACATCATAACCACAAGTCCTACTCATGTAATTTTAGATTCAAGTCAACCAGAGGAAAGGAGCACTACACCTTTTGCACTATTGTCATGGATCATTGCAGCCTTATGCGGGAAACTTGTAGATCCATAATGGGGCACTTTTATTAGCCATTTCGATGTGATCATACTATAAGAGACATTGGCCCTCATTACAACCCTGGCGGTCGGTGTTAAAGCGGCGGTAATACTGCCAACAGGTTGGCGTTAAAAAAAAGGGATTTGGACCCTGGCGGTTACCGCCATCCAACACCACCACTTTAACAAACCGACCGCCAGGGTGGTAACGGCCGCTGGGCTGGAGACTTTTACATTCCCATCCACGAGATTACGACCCAGCCTACCGCCATGGTTTTCGTGACAAACGTACTCCCACGAAACCATGGTGGTAGGCACTATCAGTGCCAGGGAATCACTTCCCTGGTACTGATAGGGGTCTCCCCTGCCCCAACCCCCTCCCCAGAGTCCTCCCCATCCTCCCCCACCCGCTCCTGCCCCTGCACATAAACACACACACACGCGCACACCCATATACGCACATGCACAAACGCATACCCACCTCCACCCACGCATGCACACATACATACCCACACACCACAACACACACCAACATGGTTTGTCACACACATCCATCCACAACACACAACACCCACAATCACTCATTCATGCATACATCCAACGCGACTCACACTCGCATGCACACATCCCAAAACATACACACACACACCCCCCACATACACACAACACCCCCCACCCCCTCTCCGGTCAGAGAACCCGACTTACCTGCTTGCAGGGAGTCCTCCGGCTGGAGACGGTCCACAGTGCTGCTGTCAGCAGCAGCGTCCGCCAGGAAAACACCAGCAGGCTGTATCATTGCTCATGATACGGTCAGCGGTGTTTTGCTGGTGTGGCGGTGCTGCTGTCAGCAGCACTGCCTTACCGCCGTCTGGCGCCATGACCGTCGGCGGTATCCTGACAGATTTCTGGTGGAATACCGTCAGCGGTCATAATATGCATTGCCGGCTGGTAGCCACGGCAGTGGTCTGTTGCTGGCTATCGCTGTGGCGGTAGGCGGTCAATGCCGCCAATGTTGTAATGAGGGCCATGGGCTTTTAAAAAATCCTTTAGGCAAGAGTTCCTAAATTATAGCATAGAGGCAGTACCATCTAGGACTGGCCACCCGTTTGGAGGGCTAGTGATCTAGGTCAAAAATATGTTCAACATTATTATAATGACTAGAGCTCGACAGTTAAGACATTCTAGGCCTTAGTATTAGTGGGCAAGATGGGTGCAGGGTAAAAATGTATAACATCTATAACCGCTCTTTGCATAGGAATAATAACTCAGCCACACTGAGACTGCTGGCCCACCACCTCAAAGAATGCGCAGATAAATCACCAGTTGTACTTGCAGGTGACTTTAATGCTACATTTTGAGCCACTGAAAGGGCTAACAACTATCACAAAAGGAGAGGACAAGGCAAGGGGCATTCAGAGATTGGAGGCAAACCCACTTAGAAATTGGCAGGCAGCTGCTTTACAGCCACTATCTTTTACAATGACATTTGGCCTACATGCCTCTAATGGCAGATTTTGGTCAGATTACCAACTTGCTCCCATATTTACAAGAATTGAAAGCCAGAGTCAAATTGATTATATCCTCTTAGATATTGATCTCTGACACCTTGCTCTGGATCTTGAAATTGTGACCTGAACAGACAGTGACCATAATGCTCTTAAGCTGACAATGAAAGATAACATGTTTACATCACAAATTCAGTCCTTCAATTTGAAGTAACCTTAACTCTCTCAAACAGCAGAAAAGCTGTTAAATAGTCCAAGTTAAGATTAGCTCTAATATACTAACACAAATATACACTGCATTTAACAGCATTCAGGCGCTATTTGAAACCTTTCCATCTAATAAGATCCCACTGGGCATGCTCACAATGATCTTAAAGCTTTACATTCCCCTTGCACCAAAGAAATGATGCTAAGGGAGGGAGGAGTAAATCATCAACCCCCTTCCTGGCACTCAGGAGAATGTTAAAAAACCAAAGAGCATCTAATTAGAGTAATCGTAAGGGAGATTGTGATCAAATCAAGGTATCCCGTGCAAACCATTAAGTAATTATTGCTAGGAATGCATTAACTCCAATTGGTTAGCTCTAACAGAAGAATCCAAAAACAAAAACCATAAATATTTTTGGCAGATCTTTTCACATGGTGATCTAATAGCTCAAAGTGCCATTGAATATGCAGTATAACCCCTGCAGTGGTTGGAACATTTCTCAAACATGTAGACTGCCACCCAACATGCAGCCTTTTCTTTAGTCGAGGAAGATACTGCTCCATATGATCAGGATAGCTCAATAAATGATAAATTCTTCCCAGTTACACTGGAGGAAATCCCCAGGGCCATCCAATCTTTATGCCCTGGTAACGTACTCAGTCTGGATGAGATCCCGCGGGGACTTCTTCCACTCATAGCCTGAAATATGGGGCCCGTACATTAATGCACTTTCTAATAATATCCTCTGACGCAACAGCATACCCACCTCTTCGTTAGGTGCTGAAATAATACCCATCTATGAAAAAGGCAAGCTAACACTTCCCAGCAAATACAGTTTAATCAGTCTGATTGCCAATCTTCACAAAGTCTTTTGTTGCTAAGATCGGCTAAAAGTTTGGTTGGATGAATCCAAGGTTCTATCCCTGCTTCAAGCAGGGTTTCACTCTAAAATAAGCATCATAGACCAGGTCTTATGTCTCAATCTTATAGTTTGGAAATATTTGAGGTTCTCTTCGGATTACCACTACACAGCTTTTGTAGATTTGATGGACACTTTTGACTTGGTCCCAGAAACAAATTGTGGCCAACTTTGGCAAGAAAGGACGTAGATTCTACCTTATTAGATATCCTCATTAGGCTTCATGAAGGACATTTCTCCCAAGTTAGATGAGGGATTAGGGGGAGCGCACAAACTGTATATCTATTGCTCATGGTGCCCAATAGGGATCTGTGTTAGCCCCGTTTTCCCTCTATATAAATGATGTGACCAATTTTCTTTCATCTTGTGTTCATGGTGGTCCCAACCTGGGGGTTTGCCAGATCCTGCATTATTATGTGTTTATGATGCTGTGCTACTATCTCACGCTCCATTTGGGTTGCTCAGTCTTCTAAATAGATTTGCTGATTATTGTGACTTCCATGGATTGGAAGTAAATTGTTCCAAAACAAAGATAATGGTCCTGAAAGCACACAGATCTTTCAAAGTTTTTTTTTTTATATGAGAGCAGCTAAACTACAACAGGTAGATCACTTTGGCTACTTGGGCGTTAGGATAGATAAAGTCATTACATGGAAGGGTCAAATTTTGAAATCAGAACTGTCCCTGCTTCATAGCGCATCACAGTCATCAAGTGCTACAAAGTCCCCACCACGAAAACAGTATCACCAGCCATTGAGGTCTATAGTGGTAAGGTGCAATCTGTATCTCTTTATTGCACAGAAGTATGGGGAGATAGGAAACTTGAGTGGGCTGACTTCCAGTGAGATCAGTTTTATAAAATCCTTGTTTAAATTGCCAAGAAGTACCCCGACTGTCCCGCTATTCTTTGACGGTGGCCTTAAAAGTATTGGAAATTTGGCCAGACTGAAGTTGTTACTTTATTGGATAAGACTGTGGTCTACCTAAGAATTGACATCGTGCAGGTCAGCATTGGAGGAATATCTTACAGGAGTATACAATCAGGTGGCAAATTAGAAATTGTGTTACCTGGGAGATTTTATCAACTGGAAGTTGAATTGACTTTTGTTTTTATAATGTTTTGGGACATGGGGAATTTAAAAATTGTGGATCTGTTTGCAGAAAGGATCACTGCTCAGATGAAGGCTTATTTCAGATAGAGACCAGACCTTGGTGCAAAGACGGTGGATGCCTTTATTCAAAATTGAACAGTACTGAGGGATTATGCTTTCCCTCTATTTACAAAAATGCAGAGGTTTCTAATGCATATGAGAAGACAGGGATGTCAGATGGTGCTAGTGTCTCATTTATGGAGATCTCAGGTTTGGTTCTCTGGGGTTTTAGGATTGGCACCTGTGGAGAATATGTTTATTACAACTCATTGTTAGACTTGGCATCCTTGGCTTAGTTTTCCCCCTAACATTTTTCCTACAGGCTTCTTGTTTTGCTGACTTCATTTTTGTCGGGTTTGAAATTATGCATACTTTATTATTGCTAACCAGTACTAAAGTCTTTGTACGATCTCCTTTAAACATAATAGAAATGGCCTATACCCAAATGACATATTTAATTTATGTGTAAGTCCCGAGTTAATTGGCACTAGCTGTGCCCAGGGCCTCTAAATTAAATGCTACTAGTTGGCAGCAGCACTGATTGCCCCACCCATTTAAGTAGTACTTTAAACATGTCTCAGACCTGCTGTTGCAGCCTGTGTGCACAGTTTTAAATTTCCATTTTGACCTAAAAACAAACCTTTTGCCAGATCCAAACCTTCCTTTTTAAGTTGAGCATAGCAGCACACAAGTGTTGATTTTTGACCTGTTGGAATCTATTCTGTGGGCTTTGAAAACACCCATCTCATGCCCATCACTTTCATTCATTACTGGCCTTGCCTTTTAACAATCCCTTGAGACAATTGGTAAATGCTTTACGTTTGTCCCGCCTTAAGGCTCTTTTGTACGGCTTGCACACTGACCCTTTCACATGGATCATCACACGATTACTGATTTTCTTCCAGGAGGGTAAACTACTTTTTTCTTTTGTCTCTGCCCTTTGCGCTCCCTGGCGGCCATGTCGCTTAGAGCGCAAACCATGTGCACTCAATCGCGGTATTTGCGCAATTGTCATATTGTTCCCACTGTTACCTAATCAGAGTTATTTCAATTTAGCTTTTGACTCTCCCCTTCTTGCTCCATGGATTTAAAAAAACCCTTGTTATTGGTAAATGTTTTACCTAAATAAAAATGCTAAAATCATCAAAGCGTCTCTCCGAGTACCGCTGGAGAGTTGATACTACAATATTCACTTCACTCTGAGAAACTTGCCTCATAATGCTTTCCAAGCATTCTTTTTCAAAACGTTTTTGCCCAACACTCAGCCTGTGGTCTTCCTAGGATATTGGGATCACCACCAAAACATTCAGCATGACACACTCTTTCTGTCTAGGTCATCTTGCGGGCTCCACCCTAGGTTAGTGGGGACAACAAAAATAATAACCCCTCTCACCATTCAGTGCTTTTTAACCTCTCTCATGGCTGGAGCTTTAGTTTTACAGCTGAGAGCAGTTTGTGTTTTAAGGTCCTTATTTGTAATATCATTGTAGTAGGCCTGCTAGCCCTTAAAATATGTAATGCACTACGCCCTTTAGTGGCTAAACATACTGTATGGTTGCACTGCATTACTTTCTGCCATTCTGTTTTCATGTGGTTATACCCTCAAGGGGCTAACTATATGGTTACATGACCATGTTTCTTTCAAATGCTATGTTTTTTGTGGTGTCTTCCAGGGTCTGTTCTGAGCATTACAGTCAACCTACTACAATATTTGCAGCACTCGGAAACTCGCCCCATAATACTTTGCCGGGCATTCTTTTTACAAAAGATTGTTGCTCATAACTCAGCCTGTGGTGGTCTTAGGACAATGGGACCACCTTCAAAACGTTCACCATGGCATGCTCTTTCTGTTTAGGTCATCTCTGGGTCCTCACACTAGGTTAGTGGGGACCCCAAAATAATAAACCCTCTCACCATTTAGTGTCTTTTTAAGCTGTCTCATGGTCCGAACTTTTGTTTTGCACCTGGGAATAGATTGTGTTTTAAGGGCCTTGTTTGAAAAAAATATTACAGTAGGCCTACTAGTCCTTTATTTATATGTAGGGTGTTGAAAATGGGTTATTGGTAAGGGCAGGTAAGTACGGACACTTAGTAATAGGCCACTAACCTCCACTTAGGTCCAGTTATGTCTCAATAAATTAAATCCAGCTCAACCCCTGGTAGCTTGGCAATGAGCATCAAGGCTTAACTTAGGAGACATATGTGTAAAGCATTTAACAATCACAAAACAGTAAATAAGTAAAACACAAAACAGAATAAAAATCCAAAACCAATTTAATAACAATAGATTATATGTTTATCTTTAAAATGACACCAAAATGAATAAAATCGGATAAGGGGAACCAGAGATTTGAATTTTAAAAGAATTAATGCTTTCTAGAGCATAGAAACAAAAAAGCACCAATCTGGTCATCTGGTCGCACCTCAACCGGGGCAAAGTTAAAGTTTAAGGCTGACCGTGATGTTTACCTTAGGACTTAGTCATTTTTCTGGAGATTTTTTTCAGCAGGACCAACCAAATCGCCAGTCCAATCCGACCTCCTGGAACTCTTCCTCGGATACATGTCGCGGGAGCCCTCGGTGGAGATTTTACCTTCGGAGTTAGTCATTTTTTCAAGGTGAAAATCCTTCAACTGGGGCAAACGTGAATCTTGATCCGACGTCCTTGGAGCCCTCTTCGGATACATTGTCTGGGAGGTCCCGGTCAACTTCCTACGTTCGGACTTTGTCACTTTTTCTGAGATTTTCTTCACTGGGACAAACCTGCAAGCCAGGCCGGGTCGCGGTTGAGGCAAGCCGGCTAGAGTTGCCGCGGCTGGTCGGTCCCTTTATGGAGCTTTTTTCAAAAAGTTCTTTTTGCGGATGTTCCTTTAAGGGTCTTTTGTGGTCCACAGCTCACCCCAAGGTTCCGGAAGCTCTGAGATGATCCTTGAGGGTGCGGACTACAACTCCCAGAATGCACCTGGCACAAACTGCTTTTTGGCCACTGGACTGTGGTCAGCTGGTTGGTTTCTTTAGGAGTTGGTGCAGGGGACTCTGATTAGCAAGTTTTCACCTGTAGCAAACATGGAGTCCCTCCTTCAGCCAGTTGAAGCCAGTAAAAGTCCAAGTGTGCAGCAGGTGCAGTCCTTCAGAGTGCAGTGTCCAGGTGTAGGTCAGGGGTCCAGCAGGGCAGTCCTTCTTCTTCTGTAGTTCTTCCTGGTTGGAATCTGATCGGGATCTGAGGTGCGGGTGCCGGTCTGCCAGTGTTATCCTTGCTCCTGGGTGAAAAACAGGGAGGTCCTGGTTCTCCAATCAGGGGCAGGGTCCTTCCCCCTGTGATGACCATTTCCTGGGAAGTGTGGCAAAAATCAATCCCAGGGAGCAACATTCCTCAAAAATCCAGTATGGCTGAAAGTGATTTTTGGAGGTTACATCTTGCTGCGCCCACCCACTGGTTTGGCTAAAAATCCTAAACACACCCCTCGCCTGCCCTCTCCTAATCTAATCAAGGGGGCACCTAATTATTTGGGTTTGCAGGATGTGAGGGTGTTGCTGGGTTGCTCCAAATGTCCTTCCCTGCCTTTGAGGACCAGTTTGGCAGCCCTTCTCACTTCCTGCTTCCCCACCTGCTCTGCTGAGGGTAGATCTACTCCCCCAGGCACATCTCTTTGTGTTGAGCCAGGCCATTTTACACCTCATCCAGGCAGCCTGGCCAGGCTTCCAGAGGCTGGTCAATTAGAGCAAAGCAGCAAAAACACTGCATGGCTGACGTTGGCAACTTTTCAGGTAAAGTTTAAAACTCCTTACCTGAACAAGTTATATTAAATCCCACAACTGGAAGTTGTGGGATTTATTATAACAATAAATATGGTGCCAAACCTGTGGTATATGTTACTTAAGGGGACTTTTAAAATTAAAATAAAGTCTGCCCATTCTAGCAATGAGGGAAAAACTAATTTGGCTGTTTTACCTCACCAGGGCTTCTAAAACTATTTTTATAAGGACCCTGCTTATAGTTACATGGCACCCAGCCCTAGGGGCACATAGGGTACACCTTAGAGGTGACTCATATGTAAAAATAAGGTACTTTAAGACTTTGGAACTACTTTTAATTTCAAAGTTGAATTTGCATGTAACTTTAATTTAAAAACAGCCAGCAAGGCAGGCCTGCCTTTAAAATGACACTGGGCACCTTAGAAGTGCACCTACGGGGGCACCACCTATGCTGGAATCCCTAAACCTACATGCCCTACCATATACTAGGGACTTATAGGTAGGTTGACTTAGCCAATTATAATTAGCCTAATTTGCATTCTGATTGTACACAGAGCACAGGCCCTGGGACTGGTTAGCAGTACCCAGAGTACCATTAGAGTCGGGAAAACGCCAGCAAAAAGTGAAAAATGGGGGCAAAAAGTCAGGGGCCTCTGCAATCAACCCTGTTTTCTCACATGGGGCCACTGGAATTATGTAGCAGAAAGGACCAAAGTATGTGGCAGGGTAGGCCAATTTCTACAGAAAAAAAGTCTAGATATTCATTTACAACACCAAGAGCTCTAGCTCAAGTAAATGTGAGACCCATTGCATTGAAAATGCTTGTTAATACATATGTCACTCCGTGATAGGTCGTGGACACCCCAGATGGCAGGGTACAATGTGTTTAAAAAGTAGGAGTGTATTTTAAAGTCGTACATGTCCCGGTAGTAAAAACCTCTTCAATTAGTTTTTCCCTACTAGAAGGCCTGCATTTCCCATGGGATAACATTGATATTACATTTAATAAGCTGCCCACAATATACACTATGCAAAAAGAACAGTTGCAATATACACTATGGCAGCTAGGCCCTGCTAATCGCACATCCCAAGTTGTCCCAAATATTCAAAACATGGTGCACACTCTTTATGGCACCTCCTGTTAAGGGTACTTCCACTATGTAGGCAACAAAAACAATTTAGACCCAGTGGTGTATTCAAAATACCAAAACAATAATCCACAGCAGTCCGATTGTGTTTAAAGGTTCATATAACTTCTTGCTTTCCAAATCTTATTTCTTTTTTGTATTAAATCCACAGCCAATACGTTTCGTTCAAAAATGAACTTCTTCAGGGCATTTCCTTATTGTTCCTGTATTAATCCAAAGTGAAGACAACATTGGGTATCAATCACAGTCTGGGTTGGTCATGCACCATATTGGTTCCTTGAACCCCCATCTGGAACCCTATCTCTCATCTATTAAGAAGCCACAGACATGCTTTAAGCATCTACATCCCACTTGAGTGCACACTTTGTCTTAAACATTTAGGCCCTCATTACAACCCTGGCGGTAAAGTCCGCTGACCGTCGTGCCGATGGCCGCCAACATAACGTGTCCGTGGCGGAAATCTGCTACGGGTATTATGACCCACACTTCGAAATCCTCCATAATACAGACACCCACACAAGTCCGCCACACCAAAGGTCAGTGAAAAATTGGCGGTACCAAAACCCACACTGTCACGCCAACAGGAATACGCCCACACTATGACGACCCACGAATCAATACGGCGGGCATTCAACCGGGGTAAACCATTGGCGGTACACACCGCCTCGCTCAAAATACACACACATTTACAAAATACAACCACATTGGACAATTCAAAATACACACACCTGATACACATACACACACCACACACCCAATCCAATATAAAACACACACCCACATTACCCACAACCCCATACAACGAAATTTTTGAAAGAAGCAGAGAAAGAGAAAAGCAAAGACAACATCAGCATCCAGAGGCACACAACACCATCACTCATGCACCATCCACACACAAAACACCACACTCCCCAACACATCACCCCACACATCACATCAATTATCACCTCACACATCACTCACACCACATCATGGCACCTCAAAGATACCCCAGGTTTTCTGAGGAGGAGATCAGGGTCATGGTGGAGGAAATCATCCGGGTAGAGCCTCAGCTATTCGGATCACAGGTGCAGCAGACATCCATTGCTAGGAAGATGGAGCTATGGCGGAGAATTGTCGACAGGGTCAATGCAGTGGGACAGCATCCAAGAACATGGGATGACATCAGGAAGCGGTGGAATGACCTGCGGGCGAAGGTACATTCCGTGGTATCCAGACACCAGGTAGCCATACAGAGGACTGGCGGTGGACCCCCACCTCCTCCCCCACAACTAACAACATGGGAGGAGCACATCTTGGTGATCATGCATCCTGAGGGCCTCGCAGGAGTAGCAGGAGGACTGGATTTTGGTAAGTCATATCTTTACTATTATATCCCCCCCACCCTAACTGCATGCCATCACAAACCCCAACCCCTACCCTCACACCCATCACTCCACCACCTCACATATACCCCACTATCACAACCCACACATCCCAATACCAAGCAATGCATTTTACACCAATGCATGGACACCCATCGCAGACCTGCATGGACACCCATCACCAAAGCATGTCCAAGGGAGAGACTCAGCCAGGGCACACAATCACCACTCACACAAAGGCCAAGGTGCTATTGCAAGCATAGTAGTAGAGGGAAGCACACCCATTGCACAAGATGGCACTCACAGATACAATAACAATGCATTTCCACCCCAACACGACCCCTACACAATGTCACCGGACAGGAGGTGCCAGCCATATCCAGTCCCCCCACAGAAGAGACCCACAGTGACGTCAGCAGCTCTGCACGCCTGGATCAAGATGACTAGCCCGGCCCATCAGGGACCTCTGGACAGTCGGTTCCCCTGCCACAGTCCCAAACCACCACAGAACCTCTGTCCTCAGGAAACACCACCACAGCACCCACCCAGCAGGCCCATGCCACTATCCAGAGGACACGTCAATCAGCAGTGTGTCCACCACTAAGGGACCCCAGGCAAACCCACAAACACAGGACAATCAGGGACCTAGGGTCAGTGGCATTGGGCACACTGTTCAGGAGACAGAGGCACAGGATAACAGGGAAGCTGGGAGGGCTGCTGTGCGAGAGGACAGGCTCAGGGAACCCACTCTCCACAAGGCACTTTCAAATATAATGGGAGCATATCACCATTCCCAGGAGACCATGGGCACAGTACTGGCCAAGTTTCAGGAGACCCAGCGGCTGCAGGAGGGACAATCCCTGGGGATCAGGGAGGACTTGAAGTCCATTAACACCACCCTGGTCACCATTGCAGGGGTGCTGGCAGACATGGCCAAAACCATGAGGGAGACAGTGGCATACCACCAGACCCCTGACACCAGCCCAAACGATGAACAGCCTTCTATGTCTGCCGGCGCTAGTGAACAGGAGGTCTCACCACAGGACCAAGAGGCCACCAACACCCCACCCCCTGCAGAAGGAGAACCACCCCACAAACGGTCCCTGCGATCCAGGCAGAAGACATAGAACATTGCCAAGACCCCCGCCAGGAAATAAGACTCTCCTAATTGTCACCCTTCTGTCCCACTATGTCACCCTGTCCACCTTTAACTGACATTGCTCCACTTCCTATGCCTCCTTGGACAATGCACCTGTAATACCAAGAGACTGGACTCTATCCTGGGCATTCCTCCACCATCACCCCAACCCCTTCCACATATCCCTATACACATTAGCCCATAAATAAACACCCTTGAATCACAAAACAATCTGTAGTCAGTCTGTACTTTCACAAATGTTTAATTACAACTTCTTCGACAAATATCAATGTTAATGTTCATTTGCACATACCAATGTATGGCAGTTGTTGGGCAGCAGTAAACATAGCAGAAGGCAGAATGAGGTACCCAGATCTGTGAAATGGAAAGCCAAAGTGAACTGTCAGTGTCCATACACAGAGGTTAAGAGGCTGACTTATACAATGTCCAACAGTAGTCAGATTTGAGATGAGCAGTGCCAGTCTCTTACCTGTGTCTCACTGGAAGTACTGCATGATGATGTTGTTTTGGTTGTCAATATCTTCTTCCTCTGCCTCCTCTTCTTCACTGTCCACAGGCTCCACAGCTGCCACAATACCATCATCAGGCCCAACCTCTTGCAGAAAAGGCACCTGGCTTCGCAAAGCCAGGTTGTGCAACATGCAGCATGCCACGATTATCTGGCACACCTTCTTCGGTGAGTAGTATAGGGAGCTAGCTGTTAGATGGAGGCAGCGGAATCTGGCCTTCAGGAGGCCGAATGTCTGCTCAATAATACACCTAGTTTGCCCATGTGCCTCATTGTAGCATTCCTCTGCCCTTGTCCTGGCATTCCTCACTGGGGTCAGTAGCCATGAGATGCTGGGGTAACCAGAGTCACCTGCAAATGTCGAGGGAAATCTGTTAGACACACACTGACCCTTGGGACTACCCCGTACCCAGACACCTATTCATAGTGTGTGGGGACCTTGGGCTGACCTATTAGCTACACACAGTGCCTCTGGAGTTGGCCCATCACATAAGGGATGCTGCTATTCCTCAAAATGTAAGCATCATGCACAGAGCCAGGATACTTGGCATTCACATGGGAGATGCACTGGCCTGCCAAACACACCATCTGCACATTCATAGAATGGTAGCTTTTTCGATTTCTGTACACTTGTTCATTTCTGTGGGGGGGGGGGGGCAAATGCCACATGTGTACCATCAATGGCACCAATGATGTTGGGGATATGTCCCAGGGCATAGAAATCAGCTTTCACTGTGGCCAAATCCTCCACCTGGAGGAATACAATGTAGCTGTGCATGTGTTTCAGCAGGGCAGACAAAACTCTGGTCAACACGTTGGAGAACATTGGCTGAGACATCCCTGATGCCATGGCCACTGTAGTTTGAAAGGAGCCACTTGCCTGCCAGGAAATGGAGCACTGACAGGACCTTCACTAGAGGGGGTATTCCTGTGGGATGGCGGATAGCTGACATCAGGTCAGGCTCCAATTGGGCACACAGTTCTTGGATTGTGGCACGATCAAGTCTGTAGGTGATAATGATGTGTCTGTCTTCCATTGTTGACAGGTCCATCCGGGGTCTGTACACTGGAGGATGATGCCATCTCATCATCTGCCCCAGTGGATGTGCCCTATGGAGGAGAATGGTGAGCAGAGGGTCATGTACCACAGAGGTTGCACAAGTGTTTTTGCTGTAATGTGAGTAAATTCGTGTGTGGCGTTGTCTGTCCGTATGTCTGCCCAAATGTGCTGTGACACAGTTAGGTGCCATGCCATGTGCCACCCTGAAATGGCGGCTGCCTCACCTGTAAGGAGGGACAAGGGGAAATTAGGTAATTGCACTGGCGTTGTGCAGCGTCGCGGTAGGCGGTCGAAGACCGCCGCACAATTCAGCATTGGTTATCATTGGGCCCTATGGGTTCCAGGAGCCAATGACGATGTACGCCGGTGGTGACGGTACGCACCGCCACGGACGTGACCGCCATTTTCTCTCTGTTCACTCACTTGATACCTGACCTTCAACAGGAGAGTACCTACACTGCAAGTGCTGCTGTGACCTGTGTCTGGAAGCGACAATGGCTTGAGTGTCTGGGGAAAGGGCCCCTGCCTTCACTTTGGAGGAGTTGGATAGACTAGTGGATGGGGTCCTCCCCCAGTACACGCTACTCTACGGTCCTCCAGACAAACAGGTGAGTACACTGTGAGCATGATGCGTGGGCCATGAATGTATGGAGTGGTGTGGATGGAAGATACATGTGGGGGTGGAAGCTGAGGCCTGCATGTGAGGATGGTGAGTGTATGTGTGTCAGGGCAAGGGTGGGAACTGGTGGGCAATAAGTATGACGAACCGGACGGGGGAGTAATTTCCTTTCATCCTATACCTTTCCTCTAGGTCAGCGCCCACCAGAAGAAGGGTACTTGGCGTGCCATCGCCAAGGAAGTGCGGACCCTGGGGATCTATCATAGATGGAGCACCCACTGCCGCAAGAGATGGGAGGACCTGCGCCGCTGGAGCAAGAAGACGGCGGAGGCCCAGCTGGGGATGGCCTCCCAACATTGAAGGTGTGCCCGTCGTACCATGACCCCTCTGATTTTCCGGATCCTGGCGGTGGCACATCTGGAGTTGGATGGGCGCTTGAGGGCATCACAGCAGCCACAAGGGGGTGGGTACAGTCTCATTCAGCTGACTCTGCTTGCTTTGTGAGGTGTCTGGGTGGGGAATGTGGGCTGTGGGTTCCCCTAGGCCAGGGCGAACTTGGTAGGGTAGGTCCCTTGTTAGGCAGGCTCTGTGGCACTCCAACCCCAATAGTGGTAGTGGGCATCTACAACTAGTCAGCCTCCTGTGGGTTCCAGGTGCTCAGCAAATGGCAATAGGCATAGTCCCCCATGGGCAGGTGATTTTGCTACTAACTGCTAGTGCATGGCCTAGTGCATAGGGCTGCTCCCTGTGTGTAATGTCTGCCAACGGTAGTGGTGTTGCTGGCATTGACCATGTGTCTCCTCTGTCTTTCCCCACCTTCTTGTTTTGCCACCCTGTCCTTGTGTGCATTAGCATCATCTGGCGGAGGAGCAGAGGCACTGTAGATGGAGGGAGCTGCATTCCACATGGCCCAGGAGAGTGAATCCACCGACGGTGAGGGCACCAGTGGGACGGAGGGTGACAGGAGCGCCACTACGGGGAAAGGAGGGGACACCAGCGACTCCTCCTCTGATGGGAGCTCCCTTGCGGTGGTGGGCACCATTGTGCCTGCCGCAACAACAGGTACAGCTGCCACCCCCCTACCAGCACCGCCCTCCCAGCAGCCCCTCAGCGTGTTTCCTGTGCCCCCTCACCCAGGAGGGTGGGCATCTCCTTCGCCCCAGGCACCTCAGGCCCTGCCCCAGTCAGCCCTGCTGCATTCAGTGAGGAGGCTATTGACCTCCTGAGATCCCTCACTGTTGGGCAGTCAACCATTTTGAATGCCATCCAGGGTATCGAGAGGCATTTGCAGCAAACAAATGCATACCTGGAGGGCATTCATTCTGGCGTGGCAGCCCAACAGAGAGCATTTCAGGCTCTGGCCTCAGCACTGATGGCAGCCATTGTCCCTATGTCCAGCCTCCCCCCTCCAACTTCCACTACCCAGACCCAATCTCCTCTACCTCAGCCTATCCCAAGCACACCCTCAGACCAGCATGCACACACATCAACACACATAAGTGACTCATGCAAACATAAGCACCACACATCCCACAGGCACTCACACAAGTACCATACCCATGCGGACACACCAACATCCACTGCATCCACTGTGTCCCCCTCCTCCATGTCCTCCACCTCCCTCCCTGTCTCGTCTCCACTCACACCTGCATGCACTACATCCTCAGCCACTACCTCCATCACCAGCACGTCCATCACTACACACCGCTCACGTGCAATCACCATCCCCACTACCATTCACATGTACCCTGTGTCCTCTCCCAGTGTGTCTGTGAGCCCTCCTCCCAAAGTACACAAACGCTGACACACACACACTCAACAGCCATCCACCTCACAACAGCCTCCAACCCATGCACCTTCACCCAAACTCAGCAGACGTACACCTCCTACAACCCCTACCTCTTCCTCCACTCCCAAACCCCCTCCATCTTCCCGTCCCAGTGTGTCCAAAAAAATTTACCTAGCTAACCTGGAGCTCTTCCCTACACCCCGTCCTTCTCCTAGGGCCAGGATGACTAGATCATAGCCAAGCACCTCAGCCACCAAATCTGCATCTGCTGTGGCCCCTGCTATTCTAGTACGGTCTAAGGGGGCACCCGTCAGAGCTGCCAGTGTGCCTCCGACAGAAAAGAAGGACCACCCTATTCCATCACCTGCAAAGCCCAAAAATGGACCGGCTTCACAAAGGGGACAGTCACACCACCCACCCAGCAAGTCCTCGCACAAACACAGAGTGGACAGTGCCAAGGTCCCTGCAGCGGCTTTTCAAGATAGGGAAGGGCCACAAGCCAAAGGGCACATCACCTCTGGGGACGATGTCTCCTGGGGAGGGGCTGGTGACCACCAAATCATCAGGGATGGCAGCCACATGCATCCCAGTCACCACCGCCGCTCCAACCGCCACCTGCACCTCCGCTGCCACAATTTCATTCTGCAGCATCCTCCCCAAGGATCAGCCATCCGAGGCTGCCGCAGATGGTATGGTGTCTCCATCCACCACAGCAGTCACTTGCTCCACGGCCTGCACTGGCAGCATCTCCGCCTCAGTCAACGCCACCTGCACCACCATCAGCACTGCCACGTTCACAGCCGATGCTACTCTGTCGTACATCAGCCCCATCCCCAGTGTGCAGCCGTCAGAGTCTGCAGGTGATGTCCTGGACCCTGGACATGCCACTTGAGACACCACATCCAGCACTGATATGAACCAGCAATTGGCAGCCTAAATCGCCGCAGGATGGAGTGTGGGTCTGCCTCCATGGAGTATCATGCTACCTGTTCCGGGTACATCGCGTGGCTGTGACACACAGGTGAGACGAATTCAACATGCCACACCCCAGGAGCAACATCACTGGGCACAAAGCCCCCTCTAGTACCAGTGGAGAAAAGCATCCACTAACCCAGTCCTTGGTAGGATGAAGTACCCTGGGCACAAAGCCCCCTCTAGAACCAGTGAAGAAAAGCATCCACTAACCCAGTCCTTTGCAGTATGAAGCACTCTGGGCACAAAGCCCCCTCCAGAACCAGTGGAGAAAAGCATCCACTAACACAGTCCTTGGCAGGATGAAGCACTCTGGGCACAAAGCCCCCTCCAGAACCAGTGGAGAAAAGCATCCACTAACCCAGTCCTTGGCAGGATGAAGTGCTATGGCACTTTACGCTTTTTGGTGCTGTTTTCACTGGAATATTTTAAATTGAATATCTTTGATTCTACTGATTGGGCGTTTGTCATTTTTGTCTTTTTTACCCTATTTTTCTAATCTAGTGTGGGATCCTTGTTGAGTGGGGTTTTCACTTTATTACTGTTTGAAGTATACTTTACACTTTGCCTGTAAATTAACCCTGACTAACCTGCCAAACTACCAGAGGATTGAGCGCAGATTAATTTACGATTGGATTGTCCTCATCCTGACAAGGATTGTGGTTGCTGTCTGGAAAGTGCTCACACCCAAGTTAACCAAAAATCCAAAACACAAAAAGTGAGTAAATCAATGTCACTTTTTACATTTTAAGAAATGTCATGCAACACAGTAGGTTGAGTCAATGTTTTTTATAACCCACAGATGTTCCAATATCCTCTCCTTGAGAGGTAACTTCATGCTCCCAATATACATTTGTTTGCACAGACACTCAAAGGCATAGACGGTGAAGTCTGATGTGCAGATAATAAATTTCATTTGCGCTTCATGACGGAAGCGCAAACTGTTTAAATTTGTACTATGTTTGCATGCCTTGCAAGAGCCACATTTAAAAAGCCCTTCTGTTCACGTAGCCAAATGCATGTCTTTTCTGGATCAGAATAACTGTGCACAATCATGTCCTTGATAGATTTATTTTTCCTGTTTTTATATTCACCTCTATTGTAGGTAGTAATACTTCTAGGAGATGGGTTGTTAGTGTCTGATGTTCCAGAGTTTTCTTTAAATAGAACAGCTTCATGTTTTAAACATTGAACTTTCTATTTAGCCCGACTAAGAATCTTAGGTGGATGTCCAGGGTCTCTGAACCATTTATCATGTTCTGTTGCTCTTTTTCATATGCGTACACAGTGCTGCAATTGTGGTGTGCTCTTAAGAGCTCCTCATAGGGGATGCTCCACTTAGGTGTATTGAGATGGTAGCTTGCTGCAAGTAATGTGCTGTTGCCAGCAGCAGCCTTTCTATGCAATGATGTTCTAAGCATATTACCATCAGTGTGAACAGGAACATCAAGAAATTCACTCAGATCTTTGTAAATGTTGTAGTTGAATTTAAATTTTAAATCATTAATTTGTAACATATTGATGAACTCTTCAGCACGTTTGATATAGTCCGCCCATATAAGGAAAAGCTCATCAATATACCTTTTACAGATGAGGATATGGTTGGTATTTTTCTCACTAATGTCTGTCCACACGACCTGCTCCCCTCACAAGCCAAGGAACAAGTTTACGAAACTGGGGGAGAAGCAGGTGCCTATAACTGTTCCTAAACTTTGGTGATACAGAGGTCCTCTTTACAAGTTTGGCGGTCCGAGGACCACCATGTTGACAGTCCGAACGCCAGCAGGCTGGTGGAAAAGATCGCCAAATAATGACATTGGCGGTTATGCATACAGAATCCTGCCAAAGCACCGCCGGCACCACCAGTGTGGTCAGACCACCACGTTGATTGGAGCTACAGTCTGGCGGACACCATGTTTCCACCGGACTCATTACGACGTTGCACACCACCACGATTTCCGGCGTAGTCGGACCACCATGGAACACCAGGCAGAAATGAACAGTAGACAAGGAGGCACTCACCTCTAAGAAGCCATACTCACCCAGAGCTGCCATGGAACCACAACTAGACGTCATCCCGCTGCTTCTGCCCGCAGAAAGACAACAGAATCGTCACCGATGAGGAACACAACAGTAAGTACACACTCACCTGTTAAATTTGTAAAATGTATAAATTTGAACTGTTACATAACATACCATCAGGGAGGGGGTGTTGGGCTATACTCATATGTAATAGTACAGTGACACACACTCACATACAGCAACAAATACACCCACGCATACTTGCACGCACACTGCAGCCAGCACAAACACACGCACACACCATACTTCAATAACACACACTTCTGTATGGCAACACAGCAGAGGCCGAGCCTCACAAATTAACATACAACATACAACAACACCACAACTACACAAATATAAAAACATGTCAAACACTCACATCTGACACTGGCCAGGGACTCAATATACAACCATCTGTGATGAAACACATACAATTACATCATCATACAACCTAAGAAAAGACATACACATCACAGACAGACACTCAGTACACCAAACCTATTATGCCATGCACAATACACACAGACTCAAACCATCTAAACACACAAAGCCACAGAGTTCTACAACAAACACATATCAACACAATCACAACACACCACCATTGTCAGAGTCACCATATCCTCGGGGTCTGTGCACGTTCCCAACACTTCCACCACAAGACAGCTCCAATACTCTGATTAGATTTATCACAGAGTCTAAGAGAGTCCAAGTGGGTAAAAGGGGATTAGGACGGGAACAGCTGGGAAGGAGACCTGTAGGAAGCAAAAGGTTAAAACACAACATCAAAATTACATCTCATGAAATCAGTACCATGCTACAACTCTAAGCTTCGTCTTTTCCGAAAAACATGAACAACCCTAGAATAGTCCTAAAACTGACTAGGCTTTAGATGACCGAATGCCTGAGGAGGAAACAGGAAAAGTTCAATAGGACTTTCATATTCGAGTACTTTCTTTAGCATGAGAATCAGGAAACACTCTGAGCAATTTCTAAACAACCATATGAATCTCCTTTTAAGAATATATATCAGGAACACACAGCATTACATCTAGAACTCTGGTATTGTTGTGTTCATCTCAGAAAAAACATTGGGAAGTGAATTGCGCACATTGCAGATTTTTATATGAGTATTAAACACCATAAAGGATTGTGCACCATGAAATCACACAACGTAGATTCAAGGAATAAATCACGCAACGTGTCAACTTGAAATGCTACCAAGAAAATGTCTTAGAATAGTAGCGCACAGTAATTTACATTATTTATACATGAGGAAAGAATTGCGCGTCTTGCCGATTCAAATGCCACCATACAAAGGCCAAGAATTGGTAGCGCACAATGAACAACATGAAAAGCACTCAGGGAAAGAATTGCGCGTCTTGCTGATTCAAATGCCACCATACAAATGCCAAGAAATAGTAGCGCACAATGAACAACCTGAAAAGCACTCAGGGAAAGAATTGCGCGTCTTGCCAATTCAAATGCCAAGAAATGGTAGCGCACAATGAATAACATGAAAAAACACTCAAGGAAAGAATCGCGCGTGTTGCCGATTCGAATGCCACCATGTAAATGCCAGAAAATGGTAGCGCGCAATGAACAACAAAGTTAAATGCTCATGAAACGAGTTGCACGTCTTGCCAACTCGTAAAACATCATGTAAATGTCAAGACATATCAGCGCGCAATGAACAACAATGTAATAACAAAGTCAAATCTTTATGGAATAAATTGCGCATCCTCCCTATTTGCAAACCACCATACAAATGTCAAAAAATGGCAGCACACAAGTAATCTGTTATTCATTTAAGAATTAAAATCAAGAATATGAAAATTCTCAATTACGGTGTTGGGAAATGTCCAAACACCGTCTTATCGCCTGGAAACAGTGATCACCAATGAGAGATGAGCGCAGAAGACTGGAAAATCCAAATAGGCCGCCGGGACAGGAGCTCAGGAAGAAGCTGCTGCTCTGCACCGGGACTTCTGAATAGTGAGCACTGGAAGTTGGGCTGACTCTCTTTTATAGAGTCTTGGCTCAGCCTAGAACCACGCCCAGGCATGTTGCAGTGAAAGTCTCTAGAAGGCCCTGGAAAGGGACCACACCCTAACACACTCTAAATGTCTGCAGCAATACATTGCAAATGTACAGTATTTATAAGCACCTGAAAAATGAATCTTTTGGATGGAATTCTGCAATGCAAAAGGTTAAACAATAACATATCATCACAATGCATAAATTACATTATCTTGCGAGTGTTGGGTTTTTGCATTCTCGATGCCCGTAGAGCGCGCACTGTCCAGGTGTTGACAACCATGATAACAGCTTTTCAGCTGCATACACATACGCATCACACAAAACACATCCTATCCCCAGGGGATAAAAGCACTGCACACAACAGACTGCTCAGACAATATTGGAAGCATCAAGCAGCACATACACACAAATACTGGCACACAACCAATGACACGCAGGACAAAGATGTAACCAGAAAACCAACAACTCGTTGGTTTATTCTTGGGAAAATAATGGAATCTAATATGATTGTTCATGGACATAGGCCAGTCCATTGTATATAAAAAAAGCACTACAGGAACAAAAAGGCTGTCCCTACTTGACTCCTGACTGCCATGTAACCTCCACAGGTAGGGGCATCAAGGGGGCAGGCAGGCACCTCGGGGATCCTTGGGGGTGGTGGGGGAGCAAGGGTTTGAGCTAAGGCTTGGGAGTGGAGGGTTTAGGCTTTGGCTTGGGAGGAGGTCGGATCTTTTTGGGAGGTGTGGACTTCTTTTTGGCAGGGGGAGGGCATGGGTGCTGGCAGGGGGTAGGAGAGGCCTTGGAGGTATAAGGGATGGCCTTGGAGAGGGAAACAGTTCTTTTAGTGGTGTCATGTGGAGGAGTTGGGAAAATGTCAAACTTGGAAAGGACTTTTCTTTTACTCATGGGGACAGTCATCAGAAGGGGGTTTGGGTGTGGAGGGTGAGGGAGTGGTTGTCTGACATTTAGGTGTGGATGAATTGTGTGCATGTTTGTGGAAAGTTGGCTTTTAGGTGGTGGATGTCTGTTGGTTGGGTGAGTGAGGGCGTTTATGTGTCTTGGGCTGAGGCGGAAAAGGTGCTGGTCATGCTGTGATGGGTGGGTTGCTGTCTGCTGAGATGGTGATTGCAGGTATTGTGGATGTGCTACATGTAGGCGTATCAGTGGTTGTGGTGTCTGTAGGTCTGGTGACTGAGGTATATGTCTGAGGGTCTGCTGGGGATCTGTCTGTGGGTAGTATAGGTATGGTGGCTGGATCACTGAATTGTGTGCATGCCGGTGGTGTGTCTTGTGATGCTTATGTTTGTCTCTGCTACCCTTTGATGTTGAGGTGGATGCATTCCTGTCTGTGTATTTTGGCTAGGTCGGGGAAGGGGGGATTCGGACTGGGAAGAGGAAGGTGTAGGGAGGATAGTAGGCAAGGGGTGACTGGCTGCCATCAGTGTGGAAGCCAGAGCCTGAAATGATCTCTGTGGGCCAGCCAGTGCACCATGAATGCCCTCCAAGAACGCATTCCTCCGTTGGATTTGAGTTGCCAGTCTCTAGATGTCATTCACGATGTTCGACTGACCCACAGAGATCAACCTCAGGAGGTCAAAAGCCTCCTCACTGAGGGCAGCAGGTCTAACAGGGGCTGGGACAGAGATGCCTCTTGGATGGGCAGGCACAGCCAACTGGTTGGGGAGCTACAGGGAGGGTGGTGATAGAATGGGGGGTGGAAGACAGAGATGGTAGTGGGGTGGTCCCGGATGCGTCCGCCCCCAGTAGGGAGTGGCAACCGGAGGAGCATTCCAAAGAAGATGTTGTGGATCTGGTCTCCCCCGTGGCACTCCTCTCGCCCTCTGGGCCACTGGGTCTCCTGCTGTTGGTGTTCTTGTGACTGAAGGTCCCGTGGCCAGAAGCTTCCTTAGTCAGCTGTGCCCTGTCTCCTTCGCCTGCCAGTGCTGATGCTGAACAACAGAAAAGCAGGTATGGTCATCACATTCACAAGATAACACTTCCATCATACAGTACACATAAAACTCAGTACATCCTGTTCACCAACACCCCCATGTAGTGCCAGTAAGGTGGCAACATCATGTCAGAACAAAATATGATGTATGTCCCTCAATATGAACATTGTTAAACACCAGCTAAGCTACATAACTGACACCTACAATGCCATGAATGAAGCTGTGCAATCACACTGACCATACCATGACAAGGCGACTTTGCCACATGATACAGGTTCCCTATCCACAAAACATAGTCAAGCACCAATCAAGCAATAGTTTTGGAATATGAAATTGCTTATCAATAATCAAAAATACATACTGAACATACACAAATATTTTACTCTGATGTCATGTACCAGGCTGGCACATGGTGTAAAACAAAGGCAAGCAAGCCTAGTGTAGACAAGCCATGTATTCTTCATTTCACATAGCTACAACTATACACAATGGACATATGCAAACCTGTAACAAATCAAATTCTCATATATTTCAGTCAGAACACATGTCACACACAAATGCACCAATAGTGATGTATGAGGGATTGAAAATATAATGTGGACTAAGTCATTTAGGTCATTGGACTTCCTGTATCAGACAAGCAAGGGCCAAGTAAGCTCAGACCTATGTCGCACACACAACCACAAGATGTCAAAAAGAGTGTGCCTTACATATGGTCTACTTTACTGTGCAGAAAGATGACAATCAGACCTCCCTAATAATTCAATTAGTCCACCAATGGGCGTCTGTGGAGGATTCTCAGGGTCAAAGCACATGTGTTGCTAGCATGACAGGTACACCTACCATGATGCAAGCCACAAGCCTAGATACACTCACAATACTAATCACATGTGAATGTGAACTACCACACCTGTATTATGTTCCCAAACAGTCATGACTCATTTGTCACAACATTTCGGAGCAACAGCAAGTAGACATAACTATTTCCAATGTTGATTCTTTACTGAACTTTTCAATTGACTCATGATGTTGATACATATCTGTCAAGAATGTAACTGTTAATAGGCTACCGTTACCTATATGTCATGCCTACAACAGTATGCCCAAGAACAATGTTGTGTGACCACTTTCCACTAATAGAACATTAGCAAGGTAGTAACATTCTTAGCCTCTAAATCCACTATATGTATGCCCATAGAAATGTTTCAACACCTCAATAGTATTCAACATGCATGTTGTCTGCTTTGATGACACTTCATAAATGTCTATGTACATCCCTCAAGTACCTTACAAGAGGTGTGAAGATGTTAAACTTGTTATGTCATGTGACTTGTCAGATGGACATCACAGCCACACATGCTGCTGTCACTTATCAGAAAGCATTAGAAAACTAGAGAAGACTTGAATATGTATAACTGTATGTTGCACATAGACAGGAATCTTGAGACTTTGCAGAAGACAGAGGTCAAGGACCTACACACCTTACCACCATGACATTGGGAGGATTGACCTGTTGGTCTGTTGGTGGGTATTAACAATCACCAGAGTATAAAATGCTGTATAGTGGTACACATATGACACAGTCATATGTGCACCATTATATGCTATTGTATTGAGGGGGCAACATAGTTGAGTAAAATGCCTCTAAATACATTTGTATGTGCACACTTGTGTGCTATAGATGGCTACGGTACATCAATGTGATCTGTGACACCTTGCACTTACCACATTGTCAGAGCCAACAATCTGTTCCCTTACTCAAGCATCTGGTAAAGGGACAGACACAAGTTAGGTCTATATTTACCCCCTTGTGGCTGCTGGGCTGGCTTCAAATGCCCATTCAACTCAGGGCAGGCAACTGCCAAAATGTGGGCTATTAGGGGGGTCATGGTCCGACGGGCACCCCGTCCTCGTTGGGAGGACATCCCCAGATGGGCCTCTGCTGTCTTCTGGGCCCAGGGTCTCAACTCCTCCTACCTCCTCTGACAGTGGGCGCTCTGCCTACTGTGGACCCCAAGGGCCTGCACTTTTTTGGAAATGGCATGCCAAATCCCCTTCTACTGATGGGCATTGACCTGCATGGATGACATAGTTAAAAAAGTAAGTCACACACGTACCATACTAAACTAGGTAGGGTTACTAACTAGTTAGTACAACAAGCCAAACACAGACTGTCTTTAACATCCCCTCTACTGATAGATGAGCATATGCAGCCACGCTAGATGTGAGATGGAAACAGGCAGACAACATGCATCTCCAGCACCAACTGTCATGTTATCACATATGACAAGACAGCAAACACATTTGCAAATATGGTATTTCATGAGTAGTCTGGTATACCAACTCCACTAACCTTGTGCACTGTCACAAGGAAAGTCAGGGAACATTCATCAAACACTCTCCACACTGTCTCAGGACTCAAAATCTGTCACCAAACATAATTTAATGACCAGGAACTAATCCCATTCTGTCACAACTTTGGCACCCCACAGACTTTAAGGACACAATCAGAAATATTGCCCACCAACCTCTGCTTAGTATAACAAAGTGTAGTTGAGCTAATGAAATATTTGTGCACATGGTGCACTTACCTGCTCTTCTAGTGTACGATAGAGCTGTCCACACAGGGGTAGGACCTCCTCCACCAGCCTCTCCAGCTCTTCGGTGAGAAGGCAGGAGACCTATCACCTGTAGGACGTGGCATGATTACTCCCATAAGCAGTACACAGCAGCTCAAGATGTGGAGGTCTTGCTGGCAGCAGTATCAGGAGTCAAGTGAGAGATAAACTATTAAAATGGTGGTCAGGTCCACCACATAAGACACCATCACCACTGGCAGACATCGCTATTGGCAACATCCACTGTAGTAGTATCTGCCTACCACCATGATGACTTCCGCCGTTGGACGTAGGTCATTTCCTAATGTCTAGTACAGTAGGTCAGGCAGCTGCCATATTAAGGTCCTTAGATGGTCGGAAAAGATCAATTAAAAATGCGTCACGAGCTCAGAAACATATCTACACCATTGTTTTCAGTGCTGGTTTTGAGCAACCATGTATTTAAAATCTGAATTAATAGATATGTGGGAATATTCATGATATCTGAGTAATGGATCATTAGTGGCATAGTCTGCACACTCATGGCAATTGGATAGATGGTATTTGTGTCTGTTATATGTGAAACATGGTAAGAATGTCATTATCACTGAGACTTTCAGGAATATGCGTATTCATTTCCAAGTCATAATTGCGGGAAGGGGATGACACTGCAGCAATAAGCCATTATTTCCCTAGGTATGTCTTATGTACCATGTTCTTACTATTTCATATGGCATGTCCATGCATCATGTGTGACATATGTATTTTCACACTTGCAATAGACACAATGACTGATAGACAAACCTTCTTATATTCCTTCATCTAGTTACCCTGGAATGAGAAGGGTCAGACAACCTCCAGTGTACCGTCCACTAGCAGACCTGCAGCCCATGGAGGATCAACATGTCATCGTGTCTACTGCCTGGATAGGCATACAATCATGGATCTCTGCGTCAGCTGGAGCCAGATCTGATGCCTGCCGTTCGTCATCACAATAGCATTCCACCCATTGTACAAGTCATGTCAGTGCTGCACTTCCTGGCCACAGACTTCTTTTAAAATACCATGGTCATCACTGCAGGGATGTCACAGCCTGTGATCAGTTTGCTCTTGAAGGATGTCCTCTCAGCACTGTTAAAACACCTGGACAGCTACATTCGATTTCCACAACATGAAGATTTGGCCCACGTGAAGGCTGATTTTTATGCTTGGGCACACATCCCACATGTGGTGGGAGCCGTTGATGGTACCCATGTAGAATTGGCTCCCCCAAATGGCAATGAACAGGTGTATTGGAACAGGAAGAACTTCCATTTCATAAATGTCCAAGTAGTCTGTTCGGCGGACCTCTACATTTCCCAAATATGTGCAAAATACCCAGGTTCAGTTAATGATGCCTCCATCATGCGGAGCAGCAATATCCCACTGCTCATGACACAACAGTACACAGAGAGGGCCTGGATGGTTGGTAAGTCATATATGTGATGTGTGTCAGTATCTTATGTCTGCTGCCAAATGTAAGGATGTTCAAGATTTATGTTTGCACACATGTAGTGATTCCGTAAAAGGGGATTATGGCTACTCAAACCGTATCTAGTTGTTGACACCAGTGAGGTATCTAAACACTCCAGGGGAAGTTTGCTTCAGTGAGGCCCACGGAAGGGCAAGGCATGTGGTGAAGTGGACTTTAGGGCTCCTAAAGGCTAGATTTAGTTGCATTGATAAGTCTGGTGGGGCCCTCCTCTACTCACCCACCAAAGTGTGTCAAATCATTGTTGCCTCTGCATGCTCCACATCCTCTCCCTGAGACGTCAGATCCCATATATGCTAGATGAGGGGGAGCCAGCAGTTCCAGTAGGTGAGAATGCAGAAATGCCAAGTGAGGATGACTGTGATGAGAATGAAGGTGGAGACAGCCAGGCAGATCTCATAAATCAGTACCTCAACTGACTGCAGGTATATGTTGCTCTTTAAAATACGCAGCACAGCGGGTTATTGGGGGCTTAGAGATGTTTTAGAAGGGTCATTGTATGACCATCAGACAGCTCATTAGTTGCTTAGCAGTACATGCAAAATTATATGTGGAGTTGTGACTATCGTGATGATCTCCTTTGTTAATGTTTGTCACACTGCACAATCAGTGTAACTATTGTATTTAGGACATGGCTTTATAGGTCTTCATTACCATTACCATTACCTGCCTATACCTTGTGTATTACATTTTTACTTTACAGATTTCTTCACAAGGTCATCCTCATGTGGTCAATTCTGAATTGTGTCACAGGCAGGTGGGATTTGCAAGTCTGACGTATGAAGTGAATATGGATAGATCTAGGTACTGTATGGCATCATATTCGTGGTGTCTGAGTTCCATGCCCAGACTGTCAAGACAGCAGGATGGTAGTATACTGTTCCACAAAATAGACCTGTCTTCCATGTTATCTTGTGGTCCAATGGAGTCATAGGTGTGGTCTTGTGCCGCATCATCCTGTGAAATCCATAACCTCAACCTTCTCATTGGTTTGATCATGATACTACTGTATTTAACTTGTATGCAGCTGTCACTGTGGTTCCTCATTGCAGGCAACTGTGCATGTGTGTCAAGACTGACATAGGTGAGTAGCATGCCTACAGATACCTGACTATGTTAAGTGGACGGTTCCATGACAGGGGACAGTTGTACTGACCTCTGTCTGTATTATGGGGTATGGTCATTTGGGAGGTATGGTATGGGTATGTGATAAGGCTTTAGCTGATGACACATTGAACCAGTCTGTTTGTCTACTTGGATAAACAAAGCCTGACATGTACCTAACTTCATTAGTCTATTGGGTGTTTGTTTTGCACACCTATGCTGAAGCATTAAATTGTGAAGTTGTACTGCACTGTGTGATATTTGACATGTTGTCAACCTATTTGCAAGAAAGTGCAATAAATGGGAATAAAAGTGTGTCCATTTATATAATTGTAGATGTGAGATGGGACTTAACAGATTCGGAACATATGTGAATATCATGTGTAATCAACAAATTTCACAGTTAACTGTTCAATATAGCTGAAAAATGACTCTCAAACATGATATGTGGTTTAGTTGTGTTCATTTACAAATGCACAGGTTAAGTAAAGGAATGGGATCAAATAATAAAGTGCAAACAGTGAAGGGTTCATTCATGGTGGATGTAATCATCAGGGTAGCTGCTACAACATTTGCAGTCTCAAGTCTAGTGTCCTTGTGCCATTGGAAAATAGAGAGTGGTTGTAAAACAGTTAGCAGGGTGTATCTGTGACACACAAGGAGAACCAATGAGTGGAGGATCGCTTCCTGACAGTGGTTGAAGTGTTGGCATCTGCTCCTCCTGGATGTTTTGGTGGACGTCCATGTTTTCCGGGGGTTCTCCAACTACAGAGGCTGAGGTGTCTGAGGCATGTCCTTCCCCTTGCAGAGCCTCCATTCCACTGGCTGCCACAGATGTAGAAGTGGCTGATGTTACATGGTCAATGGAAGGGATCTGCTGTTGTGGACATAACCTACTTAGGGTGGTATTAATATCTCTCAGCACCCTGTTAGGGAGGCCATGTTGGCATTGTGGGTCTCCCACATTTGCATGGCTTCCTAGTCATAGTCCCTCTGCAGCTACTTTATCTCCCTCATCATGACAAGTACATATCCCGCCACACCTTGGGACTGTTGGTAGGCTTGCGAGACTTGGGAGATAATGTCCTGGCCAGTTGTATCCCATGAGACTCAATCCACTGGCCCACACCATCCCTCCTATGTACCCTACCACCCCATGCCTGTACCCTTTGCACAGTTTGCCCACTCCCACTGGTGCCAGGTCCTTCACTGTCAGGGTTTTCTAGTGGTGACTCTTGTACTTGTACGGGGGAACATGATGGTTGTAACTGTCCTTGGAACACAGGTTTGGGGTGAATGGTTGCTTAGGATGTAGATGCAACAGGCTGAGAGGGGGTCGGTGTAGGCAGGGTAAGGCTGACAGTTGCAGACTGTTCATGTGTCCTAGATGGGCCAGAGTTGTCCTCAATCTCCTCACGTCCAGGGGTGTTCTTCTCACTGAGGGCTTCATCCACGCGGGAAGTGGCTGTCTCAGGTGTCCTCTCCAGGGTCACAATGGGTAGGTGACCTGCTAAAGAAGTGGAACGGACTGTTACAGATTGCATTGCAACGTGTGGTATCAGAATTTGACTGGTAGATATGCTTTGAGGCACTGATATGACAGTGACACCTGCTTTGAAATCTGGGGTACAACTATATGAAATGCAGGGAATTCCTATATCATACACCTTGCTACAGGACATCAGATTAGCTTGGCAGTTGGATGTATGTTGATAGACTCATATCTTGTCTGCTGTGCAGCTTTATATTTTTCATGTTACCTCCCAGTTAGCAGTAGTTCAGTATTCAGTCACAAGACAGCTGCAGAATGTAAAGTAGAAACAAATCTGTCCATGAGCATAAGAGTAACCATTCTACCTGGCCATATATATCAGGTTACACCTAGTACAGCACACTGCCGATATGTGTGTTCCCCCAAGGTGAGTATCTTTCAACAGGCGCTGGGAGGTAAAAGAACCATTTTAGGGGAAGACACAGCTGTAGCTGTGTCGTGGTGGTATTGTACCGGCAGATGCCCATAGCATTTCTGTCATTGCCCTAGCCTGTAAAATTGTGGTCCATTTAGGTGGGTTTAGTTGATTGTGTAGTTGACCTGCAAGGCTACTTTCATTATGGTACACTTTTCTGGTTTTCTTAATGGTATAACAGTGCCTGCTGGGAGTTGTAGTGTTGTCAGTCCCTGTACTAGCCACACCATACACAAACACTGTGCTCCTAGGTGAGTTTAATTGACTTGGTATGCTAGAGAGGGGTTTTTGGACAGCTGGACACAGGGGTGTTGAGTGTGTTGGCTGTTTCGATGTCAAAAGGTGATCAGTGAGCATGCAAGACCGAACATTAGGGTGTCATTTTCAGTGTTGTGTCTTACCAGACTCCACTTCCCCAGGTATTCCTGTCAAGCCCTCAGGATGCAGGATGTCCAAGACCTTCTCCTCCCATGATGTGAACATTGGGAGAGCAAGTGGGGGCCCACTGCCAGTCTTGAGGACCGCAAGATGGTGCCTGGCAGCCATGGAACGTACCTTCCCCTTGAGGTCGGTCCACCTCTTACTGATGTCCTGCCTTGTGGTGAATAGCTGCTTACAGAAATGACCCTGTCGACTTTGTTTGCCATAACTCCATTTTCCTGGCAATAGAGGTTTTTTGGACTTGGGCAACAAATAGGTGTGGTTCTACTCTGATGATTATGTCCACCATGACCCTCAACTTATCGTCTGTGAAGCAGGGATGTTTTTGTGGGCACATGGAAGTGGTGGATGACATGATAAGGTTCAAAAATGGGTGATGAGGTGTGGGTGCTGTGTTGTGAGTGGGTGACAGGTGGTGTCTGATATGTGGTGAAAAAAGTATGTGATATGTATGATGTACAGTGTGGGATAAATGGTATTTGGAGTGCCGAGGAGTGCCTATTCTATAGTTCCTAATTTCTGTGTGTGGCCTCTATCTTGCTGTGTATGGTGTTTTTGATGCAAAGGATTGTGGGGTGTGAGGGGGTGTGTTTAATAGTGTAGTTTTTAGGTGTGTCGGGTATATGGATGTGTGTCAGGTGTGTAGAATTCAAACTATCCAACGTGCTGTAGTGCATTACTGTGTAGGCCACTAATCGCCATGGTTCACACCGCCATTGTTTTTCGGCCAGGGAAGAACCACTATCATGATTTGTGGGTCGTAAGTGGTTCGAAGGATTTTTGACAGGTTGGAGGTGCTGGTGGTGGAACTGCCTTTTTCCCGCCATCCGAAGTCCTGGCGGTGGCAGCCTGTGTAACTCGTAATACAGCAGTCTGTATGACCACCAACATGGCGGTCTTTTGGCGGCCACCACCGCAATGGTTTTACCATCAGGAAGCCAAACTCTTAATGAGGCCCAGAGTATTTTTGAACCCAAAAAATATTTTGTTCAAGGTAGAAGAGCATCAATTGCTTAGCAATTGGTTTGTCCCAAAAGAAATACATGCATGCATCCACTCTCATCCTCTACTGTGTGCATATATACAAAGAGCATACGTCCATAGTAATCATAGAGTAAGAATCTTCCCATTTAATTTCACAAATTCTATGTAAGAAATCAGTGCTGTCCTTACAAAATGATCAAAGGTCCAGTAAGTACTGAGATCGAAAATGATGGCGAAAGATGGCAGTATTTTCTAGAAGACCCAAATGTGATCATACTCTGGGTCTCCCTGGTGTCCTAGTGGCATCCTTATGCACTTTGGAGATTAAGCAAAGACAAGGGGCATGATTTATGAAAAGTTTGTGCCGCCTTAGCATCATTTTTTTATTTAAAAGCGGTGCGAACATCCAAAATATAATTGACACAAAGGCGGCGCAGGCTTTTCATAAATCAGGCCCAATGTGTTGTAGGATTCTCTGCCCTTGAAATGTGTATTCATCACTGTCTCAGGGTCTGCTAAGGTACCATGAGAGGTCATAATATGTGTGAATAGAATGCTTGTAAGTTAAACAGCCAATTGTTGCTTAGCAAACTTACATCTATCTTTCTCAGAGCCTCCTCTCTTTAGTCAGACACATCCCTCAAGACTATGGCCCTCATTACAACCCTGGCGGTAAATCCCGCTTACCGCTGTGCTGACGGCCGGCAACATACCGTTGCAGCGGTGGAAATCCACTACAGTTATTATGACCCACATCTCGTAATCCGCCACAATACAGACACCCACACAAGTCCGCCACACCAAAGGTCAGTGATAAACTGGCGATAGCAAAAACTACACCGTCACGCCAACAGAAATACGCCCACACTATCACGACCCATGAATCAACGCGGTGGTCATTCAACCGCAGTAATCCATTGGCGGTACACACTGCTGGACTCAAAATACACACACATTTAAAAAACACAACCACATTGGACAATTCAAAATACACACACCTGATACACATACACACACCACACCCACACACTCACACCACTATAAAACACACACCCACTCTACCCATAACCCCTTACAATGACAGTTTTGGAAGAAGCAGAGAGAGGGAGAATAGCAAAGACAACACCAGCATCCAGAGGCACACAACACCATCACTCACACAACATCCACGCACCTCTAAGAACACACCCCAACACATCACATCACAACAAACATCACCTCACACATGACGCACACCACATTATGGCACCTCAAAAACACCCCAGGTTTTTTGAGGAGGAGCTCAGGGTCATGGTGGAGGAAATCATCCGGGTAGAGCCACAGCTATTTGGATCACAGGTGCAGCAGACATCCATTGCAAGGAAGATGGAGCTATGGCGTAGAATTGTGGACAGGGTCAATGCAGTGGGACAGCATCCAAGAACACGGAATGACATCAGGAAGAGGTGGAAAGACCTACGGGGGAAGGTGCGTTCTGTGGTATCCAGACACCAGGTAGCAGTACAGAGGACTGGCGGTGGACCCCCACCTCCTCCCCCACAACTAACAACATGGGAGAAGCAAGTCTTGGCGATCATGCATCCTGAGGGCCTCGCAGGAGTAGCAGGAGGACTGGACTCTGGTAAGGCAAATCTTTACTACCATATCCCCCTCCCTACCTACATGCCATCACATACCCCCACCATTACCCTCACTCCCATCACTGCATCACCTGACATATACCCCACTATCACAACCCACACATCCCAATACCAAGCCCTGCATGTAACACCAATGCATGGACACCCATTACAGACCTGCATGGACACCAAATCATGTCCAGTAGAAAGATTCACCCATGCCACAAAATCACCACTCACATAAGAGCCAAGCCAATAATGCAAGCACAGGAGTAGAGGGAAACTCACCCATTGCACAAGATGGCACACACAGATAAAATAACTATGCATTTACACCCCAACAGGACCCCTACCCAATGTCACCGGACAGTAGGTGTCAGCCATATCCAGTCCCCCCAAAGAAGAGGCCCACAGTGACGACGGCATCTCTGCGTGCCTGGATTAAGCTGACCAGCACAGCCCATCAGGGACCTCTACACAGGCGGTTCCCCTGCCATAGTCCCAAACCACCACTGAACCTCCCCCCTCAGGAAACACCACCACAGCACCCACTGAGCGGGCCCATGCCACTCTCCCCAGGACATGTCAGTCAGCAGTGTGTCCACCACTACAGGGACCCCAGGCAAACCCACAAACACAGGACGATCAGGGACCTGGGGTCAGTGGCAGTCGGCACACAGTTCAGGGGACAGAGGCACAGGACAACAGGGAAGCTGGGAGGACTGCTCTGCAACAGGGGGAGGACAGGCCCAGGGAACCCACTCACCAGGAGGCACTCTCCAACATCATGGGAGCATACCACCATTCCCAGGAGACCATGGGCACGGTACTGGCCAAGTTTCCGGAGACATAGCAGCTGCAGGAGGAACAGTACTTGGGGATCAGGGAGGACTTGAAGTCCATTAACACCACCCTGGTCATCATTGCAGGGGTGCTGGCAGACATGGCCAACACCATGAGGGAGACAGTAGCACACCAACGGGCCCCTGACACTAGCCCGAACGATGAACAGCCCTCAACGTCCGCCGGCGCTAGTGGACAGGAGGTCCCACCACATGAACAACAGGCCAACAGCACTCCACCCCCTGCAGAAGAAGAACCACCCTGCAAACGGTCCCTGCGATACAGACACAAGACAGAGAACATTGCCAAGACCCCCGCCAAGAAATAAGACTTTCCTGATTGTCACCCTTCTGTCCCACTATGTCACCATGACCACCTTGAACTGCCATTGCTCCACTTCCTATGCCCCTTGGACAATGCAACTGTGATACAATTAGACTGGACTCTATCCTGGACTTTCCTCCATCATCCCCCCAGCCCATTGCACATCCCCCTCCACTGATTAGCACCTAAATAAACACCCTTGAATCACAAAACAATCTGGAGTCAGTCTGTACCTTCACAAATGTATTATAACCTCTCTGACAAATATCAATGTTCCTTTGCAAATACCAAAGTATGACAGTTGTTGGGCAGCAGTGAACATAGCAGCAGGCAGAATGTGGTCCCTAGATCTGTGAAAAGGAAAGCTAAAGTGAACTGTCAGTGTCCATACACAGAGGTAAAAAGGCAGACTCATGCAATGTCCTACAATATTCTGATATGAGCAGTCTCTTACCTGTGTGTCACTGGACGTATTGCATGATGATGTTGTTTCGGTTGTCAATATCTTCTTCTTCTGCCACCTCTTCTTCACTGTCCACAGGCTCCACAGCTGCCACAATACCATCATCAGGCCCATCCTCCTGCAGAAAAGGCACCTGGTGTCGCAAAGCCAGGTTGTGCAACATACAGCATTCCACGATTATCTGGCACACCTTCTTCGGTGAGTAGTATAGGGAGCCACCTGTCAGATGGAGGCACCAGAACCTGGCCTTCAGGAGACCGAAAGTCCGCTCTATAATCCTCCTAGTTCGCCCATGTGCCTCATTGTAGCGTTCCTCTGCCCTTGTCCTGGGATTCCTCACTGGGGTCTGTAGCCATGAGAGGTTGGGGTAACCAGAGTCACCAGCAAATATCGAAGGGTATCTGCTAGACATAAACAAACCCTTAGGGACTCCCCCATACCCAGACACCTATTCAAACTGTATGTGGACCTTGAGCTCACCTATTAGCTACACCCGGTACCTCTGGAGTTGGCCCATCACATAAGGGATGCTGCTATTCCTCAAAATGTAAGTGTCATGCACTGAGCCAGAATACTTGGCATTCACATGGGAGATGTACTAGTCTGCCAAACACACCATCTGCACATTCATGGAATGGTAACTTTTGCGGTTTCTGTACACCTGTTCATTCCTGCGTGGGGGGACAAATGCCACATGTGTACCATCAATAGCACCAATGACGTTGGGGATATGTCCCAGGGCGTAGAAGTCACCTTTCACTGTGGGGAAATCCTCCACCTGGGGGAAAACGATGTAGCTGTGCATGTGTTTCAGCAGGGCAGACAACACTCTGGACAAGACGTTAGAGAACATTGGCTGAGACATCCCTGATGCCATGACCACTGTTGTTTAAAAGGAACCACTGGCCAGGAAATGGAGTACTGACAGGACCTGCACTAGAAGGGGTATTCCTGTGGGCTGGCAGATAGCTGACATCAGGTCAGGCTCCAACTGGGCACACAGTTCATGGGCTGTGGCATGATCAAGTCTGTAGGTGATATTGATGTGTCTGTCTTCCATTTTCAACGGGTCCACCAGTACACTGGAGGATGATGCCATCTCATCATGTGCCCCAGCGGATGGGCCCTATGGAGGAGAATGGTGAGCAGAGGGTCATATACCACATAGGTTCCACGAGACTGTTTTGCACTATTGTGATTTCATCAGTGTGTTGCGCTGTCTGTTTGTATTCCTGCCCAAAAGTGCTGTGACGCAGTTCGGTGCCCTGCCATGTGCCCCGCCATGTGCCCCCCTGAAATGGCAGCTGCCTGACCTGTAAGGAGGGACAAGGGGAAATGAGGTAACAACGCTGGCGTTGTGCAGCATCGTGGTATGCGGACTAAGACCGCTGCGCAATTCACCATTGGTTATCATTGGGCCCTATGGGTTCCAGGAGCCAATGACGATCTACGCCGGCGGTGACCGTATGCACCGCCGCGGACGTGATTGCCATTTTCTATCTGTGCACTCACTTGATACCTGACCTTTAACAGGAGAGGACCTACACTGCAAGTGCTGCTGTGACCTGAGTCTGGAAGCGACAATGGCTACAGTGTCTGGAGAAAGGACCCCTGCCTTCACCCCGGAGGAGTTGGACAACCGGGTGAATGGGGTCCTCCCCCAGTACACGCTACTCTACGGTCCTCCAGATGAACAGGTGAGTACACTGTGTGCATGGTGGATGGGACACTAATGTATGGAGTGGCCTGGATGGAAGATACATGGGGAGGTTGTGGCCTGCACGTGAGGATGGTCAGTGTATGTGTTTCGGGGCATGGTTGGAAAGTTGTGGCCATTGAGTAAGAAGAACTGGAAGCAGGAGTAGAACCCATTCTTACTTTACCTTTCCTGTATGTCAGCGCCCACCAGAAGAAGGGTATTTGGCGTGCCATCACCAAGGAAGTGCGGACCCTGAGGGTCTATCATAGACGGAGCACCCACTGTCGCAATAGATGGGAGGATCTGCGCCGCTGGAGCAAGAAGACAGCAGAGGCCCAGCTGAGAATGGCCTCCCAACGTGGAAGAGGTGCCCGTCGCACCATGACCGACCTGATGTTCCGGATCCTTGCAATAGCATATCCGTAGTTGGATGGGCACTTGAGGGCATCACTGCAGCCACAAGGGGGTGAGTACAGTCTCACTCAGCTGACTCTGCATGCTTTACGAGGTGTCTGGGTGGGGGATGTGGGTTCCCCTAGGCCAGGGCGAACGTGGCAGGGTAGGTCCCTGGTTAGGCAGGCTCTGTGCCACTCCAACCCCAATAGTGGTAGTGGGCATCTAAAACTAGTCAGGCTCCTGTGGGTTCCAGGTGTGCAGCAAATGGGCTTTGGCATAGTCCCCCATGGGCAGGTGTTTTCCCACTAACTGCTACTGCATGGGTTAGTGCATAGGGCTGCTCCCTGTGTGTAGTGTACACCAACGGTGTTGTTGTTGCTGGCATTGACCAAGTGTATCCTCTGTCTCTTCCCTCCCCTTTTTGTTTTGTCACCCTGTCCTTGTGTGCATTAGCATCATCTGGCGGAGGAGCAGTGGCACTGGAGCAGGAGGGAGCTGCAACCCACATGGCCCAGGAGGGTGAATGTACGAAGTCTGAAGGCACCAGTGGGACGGAGGGTGAGGGGAGCTTCACGACGGGGACAGGAGGGGACACCAGCAACAGCGACTTCTCCTCTGATGGGAGCTCCCTTGCGGTGGTGGGCACCTCTGTGCCCACCGCAACAACAGGTACAGCCGAGACCGCCCCTACCAGCACCAGCCCTCCCAGCAGCCCCTCAGTGTGTTTCCCATGCCCCCTCACCCAGAAGGGTGGGCATCTCCTTCGCCCCAGGCAACTCAGGCCCTACCCCAGTCAGCCCTGCGGCCCTCAGTGAGAAGGCTATTAACCTCCTGAGATCCCTCACTGTTGGGCAGCCAACCATTTGCAATGCCATCCAGGGTGTCGAGAGGCATTTGCAGCAAACAAATGCATACCTGGAGGGCATTCATTCTGGCGTGGCTGCCCAACAGAGAGCATTTCAGACTCTGGCCTCAGCACTGATGGCGCCATTGTCCCTTTGTCTAGCCTCACCCCTCCAACTTCCTCTACCCAGTCCAAATCCCCTCAACCCCAGCCTATCCCAAGCACACCTTCAGACCAGCATTCACCCAAATCAACACACAAAAGTGGCTCAGGCAAACATAAGCAGCACACATCCCACAGGCACTCACACAAGCACCATTCCCATGCAGACACACCAACATCCACTGTGTCTCCCTCCTCCACGTCCTCCACCTCCCTCCCTGTCTTGTCTCCACTCACACCTGCATGCACTACATCCTCAGCCACTACCTCCATCACCAGCACGCCCATCACCACACACCGCTCATGTGCAATCACCACCCCCACAACCATGCACACGTCCCCTGTATCCTCTCCCAGTGTGTCTGTGAGCCCGCCTCCCAAAGTACACAAACACTGACACACACCCACTCAACAGCCATCCACCTCACAACAGCCTCCAGCCCATGCACCTTCACCCAAACTCAGCAGACGTACACCTCCCACAACCACTACCTCTTCCTCCACTCCCAAACCCCCTCCATCTTCCCATCCCAGTGGGTCTAAAAAACTTTTCCCTCCCCCCTGTACTTTCCCTAGGGCCAGGATGTCTGGATCCCAGCCCAGCACCTCAGCCACCAAATCGTCGTCCAGTGTGGTCCCTGCAAGTCTGGGAACATAGAAGGCGGCACCCATTAGGGCTGCAAGTGTGCCACCTAGTGAAGCCAAGGACCACCCCATTCCGCCACCTGCCATGGTAAAGAAGGGGCCAGCTTGCCAAAGAGAAAAGCCGCACCAACCGCCCAGAAAGGCTTCTTCCATGACCAATGTGGACAGTGCCAAGGTCCCAGCAGCGACTTCCAAGGTGGGGAAGGGGCACAAGGGCAAAAGGAAGTCAGCTCAGGGCACGGAGCCTCCGGGTGATGGACTGGTGTCACCCCTTTTGCAAGACAGACGAGCATCCTGTACAACGGTGGCCATCGCTGCAATGGCCGCAACCTGCACCACCTCCTGCACCGCCATCTGCACCGCCACCTGCACGTCTGCTGCCTCTACTACAGTCACCAGCATCATCCCAAGTGGGCAGCCTTCCGAGGCTGCAGGAGATGGCCTGGTGTCTCCCTCCACAAGTGCAGACACCTGCACCACCGGCAGCAACTCTGCCGCAGACACCACCGCAGCAAATGCCACCCGCCCCACGAAGTGCCCAGTCAGTGCCACTGCAGCGGACATCAGCAGCATCCCCAGTGTGCAGGCTTCCGAGGCTGCAGGAGACGTCCTGGACCCTGCACACACTACATGAGTCACCACCACCAGCCCTGGCACTACCAGCATCACTGGGCACAAAGCCCTCTCCAGAACCAGTGGAGAAAAGCATCCACTAACAGGGTCCTTGGCAGGATGAAGCACTCTGGGCACAAAGCCCCCTCCAGAACCAGTGGAGAAAAGCATCCACTAACACAGTACTTGGCAGGATGAAGCACTCTGGGCACCATGCCCCCTCCAGAACCAGTGGAGAAAAGCATCCACTGACACAGTCCTTGGCAGGATGAATCACTCTGGGCACCATGCCCCCTCCAGAACCAGCGGAGAAAAGTATCCACTAACACAGTCCTTGGCAGGATGAAGCACTCTGGGCACAAAACCCCCTCCAGAACCAGTGGAACATGTCACCCACTTGAGAGACTGTGGCCTTGCACTCCCCAGGACCAAGCAGTGGGCAAACCACCCACTTGAGAGACTGTGGCCTTGAACTCCCCAGGACCAAGCAGTGGGCAAACCACCCACATGAGAGACTGTGGCTTTGTACTCCCCAGGACCAAGCAGTGGGCAGTGAACCCACTTGAGTGACTTGAGAGACTGTGGCTTTGCACTCCGCAGGACCAGGCAGTGGGCATGGAGCCCCCTCGAGAAGCAGTGGCGTCGTCCCATCATCCGGCTGAGGTGCCCCCCTCCCTTTCCCCTTGAAGTGCCTGTTTTTTTTTCCCGACCTGATGCCCCTGCAGTGTTCTCTCCGTTTTGAGGCAGGTGTCATGTGTGGGCTTCGCACATGCTTTTTGGGACCACTGGTCCACGGACATTTAATGGTACAGTATACGGACTTGTGTACTTGCTGAGAATATTTGTGTATACTGATGTTTTAAAGTTATCTTGGCCTATCTGAATCTTCGATTATTACACTAGTTAAACTCATTTTATTTGGTCCTTGCGTTCTTCCAGGTGGTGATGGGGTGTGTCTGTGATGTAATTGGATGTGTGTGTGTGTATGTTGTTGTGGGTGGGGGGGTGGGGGTTTTGCGTGTTGCGTGTGTGTGTACTCTCTTTTTCCTCCCCCCTTCCCCTGCGTGCTAGGTGCAGTACCCACCGTGGTCGTCGCCAGCATCTTTGATGTTCCTGGTAGATGAGGAGGTAGACCAGCATCGGCAGGATCTGTAACTCTGGCTCCATGGCGTCCTGGTTCCTCGTTGGGTGTCGTGAGGTGAGTGGATTCCGTTCCAAAGACTGTTTCTGCCATGCTTTTGATGGCGTTGGTACCGCCCCGGAAAAGCTGGCTGATTGGTGCCTTGTAATAGTGTGGGCGGTAGATTGAATTCCACCTGTCTGTTGGCGGTTACCGCCGCAGTGTTTGTTGCTACCGACGTGGCGGTCGGAGTGTTAAAGTGGCTGTCTGTGTTGGCGGTTTCTGCCATGGTCGTGATTCCATTTTTTTTTCGGCCGGCCTGTTGGCGGTATTACCGTCGCTTTATCACCGACCGCCAGGGTTGTAATGAGGGCCTATGTTTCTGCCCTTTTATCGGGTGGTTTAATGACTATAGAAGAGTCAATCAATCAATCAATCAATTGAGGCTACTCACCCATGAGAGTCTCAGGGCGCTGTGGTGGAGGGAAGGGGTCTCATCTGAAGAGCCACGTTTTGAGGTTCTTCTGAAAATGGTGAGCAACGGGTTTTGTCTGAGATTCAGGGGGAGGTTGTTCCAGCTTTTTGCTGCAGTGTAGGTGAAGGATCATCCTCCAGTGGTGGTTTTGCGGATGCGAGGGATGGTGGCCAGGGCCATTTGGGCAGAGCAGAGGGCTCTGGCGGGGGTGTGGAAGGATACGCGGTGGTTCAGGTAGGCTGGTCCTGCGCAGTGTATGGCCTATTACATGTGGGTGAGAAGCTTGAAGGTGATTCGCTTCTCGACCGGTAGCCAGTGTAGGGTCCTCAGGTGTTGGGAGATGTGTTGTCAGCGCAGGAGGTCTAGAAAGAATTGGAGTTGAGCTTGAGGCACCTTTCTCTCGTCCAGGTGGTGATGGCTCCCATTCCTGAGTGGAAGTTCCTTTTGGCCGTTTGCAGATCATCAGTGAGGGAAATGATGAGTTGTGTGTCATCGGCACATAAAACAATGTTCATACTGTGGCTTCTGACGATGGCAGCGAGAGGGGCCATGTATACTTTGAACAGTGTGGGACTCAGTGAGAATCCTTGGGGAACTCCGCAGTTGACTCCTGTGGGTCTGAAAGTGTGGTGCGGGAGTCTGACCCTCTGCGTCCTCCTGGAGCGGAAGGAGTGGATCCATTCCAGGGATCTTCCTCAGATTCCTATGTTGTGGAGTCTAGTGCGCGAGTGCTGTGGAAGACCGTGTTGAACGTCAAGGAGTATGAGTGCTGCGGTGTGGCCGCGGTCTAGGAGTAATCGGATACCATAAGTGGCTGCCAGGAGGGCTGTCTCTCTGCTGTGGTTGCTGTGGGAGCCAGACTGGGAGCTGTCCAGGGAATTGTTGGCCTCAATGAAATTCCGTAGTTGTATGTTGATTGCTTTATCCAGTACTTTGGCGGGGTAGGGTAGCCCGAGATGGGCTAGAAATTCTTTAGTTCTGATGGGTCGGCCAAAGGTTTCTTCAGGAGAGTGCGTACTTCAGTTTATTTCCAGTGCTCGGGGAAGGTGCCTGTGTTGATGGATCAGTTGATTGTGCTCCGGAGCTCGGGGCGATGGATGCACTGGCTCTGATGTATATGTAGTGTGGGCAGGGGTGTGAGGGGGCTCCGGTCTGGGTGCTGTTCATGATGTTGACTGTTTCCTCTGTGGTGAACGTGGACCAGCTGTGGATAGTCTGGGGTGGGTTCTGGGGGAGTGTGTCAGTCACAGGTTCTGGGGGCCAGGATTTTCCGGGAGGAAGCTGTCGTAGTATTCTGGATCTTGTGGTGAGAGTCACTCCTTAATTTTTGTAAGGCTGTTCTCTGTTGTTTTGTAAGATTATCATATCTGGGCGATTAAGTAGAATTATGAAATTTGTCAAGTTCATTAACCGTCACACTATGAAATGCTTCTATGTTGTCATGTGCAAAGTTTCAATATAATGTAGATTTAGGCTTCCAACCACTGGACGGTGTAACATCTGTCATGAAACCTAATTCTTTCAGTGTGTCACTGGTGTTAGCAGGGGTGGAGACACCTTAGTTGCTCTCTAACATATGTACTGTACAGATAAAATCTATATCTTGTAATTTTAAATTCATAGATGTTGTATCATGTTGGACATATGTCTTTGTAGTTTGTGTACCTCTTGACATGGCATGCAACTTAATGAGTTTTAATTTCTGAACATACAGGTAAAGATCAATTTTGGTGCTGGCATAATTCATGTCAACGATGGGACTGAATGATAAACCCAGTTTCAAAACAGATATTTCAGTAGGTGAAAGTTCTTGTGATAATCACAGATGTATCTCTTTCCAGTTCCTTTTGAATAGTTATCAGATTTCTTTCAACCCCCCACCCCCTTCCTCTTCCTCTTCCTGCTCCTTTTGTCTTGGTTTGGTTATAAGTTGTTTGATTCTGTTTCTTTTGAAGAGCTGGAATTCTTGGTCGAAGGTTAAGGGGTAAATCCCTAGAGGAGTGGTGCCTGATTGTTTTTAACATCTGAACTCAAGCCAGTTGATAATATTTCTCGATTCCTCCGTTATTCGTCATCAAGAGTTTAAAAAAAACACTGACATGTTTCCATTTTATGATTTCTTCAGTTACTTTGGCTAGTTCCTTTCGTGTGGTCTCCAAGTGTTCCATCAAGTTTTTGACTTATATATTGCCTTTTTCCCAATAATTATTCATTGGGATTTCATAGGTAGAAATAATGAAATGTGTATGCCTCTGGGAACCCAGCTTACTACTATGTAATTAGTTACTGCGGTTACTTCCCACCATTTATTGAGATCACATTTTTTCACTCTCTCCAGTGAATGTAGATTTTGTTTCAAAGATAATTCTATTAGAGCTGTATCTGTTGTTTTGATTATATCTCCTGATTCCAAATTGACAGCAAATAATGATGATGACACAGTTTGTCGTTTGGATTCCCATTCATTCATGTCATATGTTTTAGTGTAACTGTCCCAACATCAACACGTTATTATATAAATTATGACTGTGACCTGCCAGTAGTGAGGATATGTTTGTAATTACAGGATTTCAGTTACAGGTAATACACTTGTACAAGCCAAAATGCCACATAGTTTCCGTTTTCAAAGAACTAATACTATCTCCATAGATGAACAATATACTTCATGAAATAAGGGCAAAACAAGAAGAAAAAAATATATCATGTAATAGAGAGCACTATAATTCTTCATGCAATGTATTTTCATTTTGGTCTGTGCTTCTTGGACCCTAACACTTTTGATTGTCAGTTTAGCTTTTCAAACATGTCGTTTAGCTGGTCAGCAATTTATGTCACCTGCTATATATAAATGTAATTACAGCTTAAGCAATATTAACAACTGAATCCCAAAACATTAAATAAATTACCAAAAAATAAAATATAAAACATTTATAAACCCAAAAAAGCACAACTCCCAAAAATATTATAAGAATGTAAAAAATGTTAGAAAAAATATAGAAAAATAAAATTGAGACATTGTTCAGATCATAGATCTGTAAACCAAATTTACATTATGAGACCACACAAGATGCAGCCAAATGATTAACTATGGTATGATTGAATATTATTTTATTCTTGTGCTTACTCTTCCAAGATGGTGATGACAAGTTTAGGTGTTATTTGTCCTTTTTTATGTCTAGTGAGTATAACTAGATTTCTGAAATGGGTTTGGCACAGTGCAACATTAAAGAACCATTTGTTTGACTTTCTGTGGTGTGAGCACATTACTTTTTGCTTGAATATTTAGATTTTCAGAAGTTTTGTTCCTCCAGCCATCACGCACCTCCCCTAAGTACTTCAGGCACTTTGGGGAGCTCAAGTTGTGTATAAATAGAAAAATCGAAATTATATATCTTCAATTAAAACTTAAAAAGCATTACAATTAAATTAAAAAGCATTAATTAAATTACCAAATGTATAAAGTATAAAACATTGAAAAATCAAAAATCACAATTGCAAAAATATTATAAAACTGTAAAAAATATTTTTAAAAGTCAGGCCATATTTACAAATTGGCACAATATTTTTAATGTGCCACTTTGTAACCCTTTGCCCCACATTATGCTTGTGCCAGGAATAATGTATGCAAGGGAGGCGTTCCGGCGCTGGGTGGGGGGCAGTAAAAATGGCGCAAAGGAATATATGAGATTCCTTTGCACCATTTATATCAGCATTTTTTTAATGCTTGCTAAGTGCAGGTGTTGAACGGAGGCTCCCATTGATTACAGTGGGCCTCTGGGTGCTTTGCAGGATTAGCGTCATCATTTTTTATGCTAATCCTGCAAAGCGTTAGACTAGCATCAAAAATTATGACGCAAGTCACCCTAACTACTGCCATGGTGCGCTGTATTTTAAATACTGAACTATAATGGTGGCATTGGGGGGCACTAAGAGGCACAAAAAAAGTGGCACTGAACATAGTGCAGCACCACTTTTTATAAATCTGTCCCTTAGTTTACTATTGCCACTTCGGTCAACGCAACAGTAAGAAAAACGTAGGACTTTGGGGGGGGGTTAGATTTACTATTCCTACTGTAGTCTGTGCAACATAAGGGACAACAGTAGGGGACGTGTTGGACTACATAGTAGTGAAATATATTATTCCCACTCCAGTCTAAGCAACAGTAGAGAATGTGTTAAACTTTGGAGTTGTTACATTTACTATTCCTACTCGAGTCACTGCAAAGGTAGTTAAAGTGTTAGACTTCGGAGAGTTTCAATTTACTATTCCACTCCAAACAGTGCAACAGTACTGAAAGTGTTAGATTTTAGAGATGTTAAATTTACTATTTCCATTCCAAACATGGCAACAATACAGAAAGTGCTGAACTTCAGAGGGGTTACGTTTACTATTGCCACTGCAAACAGGGCAACATTAGAGTAATGTTGGACTTTGGAGAGATTAGATTTACTATTTTTACTCCAGTCAGTGCAACAGTAGAGAAAGTATTGGAATTCAAAGGAGGTTAAACTTACTATTCTCACTCCAGTCTAAAAAATATTAGGTAAAGCATAGGTCTTTGGGGGGAGGGATTACATTTACTATTTCTACTCCAGTCAGCATAACAGTAGGAAAAGTGTTGGACTATGGTGGATTTAAGCACCACAGTAGGGAAACGGCTGTACTTCAGAGGGGTTATATTCACAATCCCAGTCCAAAGAGTGCAATAGTAGGGAAAGAGCTGGAATTCAGAGGGATAAGATTAAAAATTCTCACTGTAGTCTGTGCAACAATAGGGAAAGCATTGGTCTTTGGAGGAATATGATTTACAATTCCCACTCCCATTATCTGCAACAGTAGAGAAAACATTGGACTTCGAGGAAGGAAAATGTACTATTCCATGTCCAGTATAAGCAAGAAAAGTACTTCATTTCAATTACATTCCATATTTGTATAACACTATTAATTTAGAAAATATTACATTCTTAATATAAATGTTGTTATGTAACATTAAAAAGTATATATTTATTAAAAATAAAAAAACTGTCAAACAATTTACATTGATAATAATCAATTAAAATATTCTTTATCAATAAAGCAACTGTTATTTAATTATGGATTTATTAACTTTCCACCCATACAAACATAGCTGCCCACACCTAAAATGAACCTTAAATAAATAAATATAGCTCAATTTACATAATTGACAATAAATTAATTAAATAATTATCAATTAATATGTAATTGTTCCTTCATTACCACTTAATTAACTCCCCACCCTATACCACTACAAACTCACCAACGTGCACCTAAAATATAACAAAAATATATACGAATTAAACAAGTTTATTAAGTATTGCTTAAATAATTATTTAATAAGGAATTGTTAATTAATTATTAATTAACTTGCCACCCTTTAACCCTACAAGCCTAGCAACCCACACCTAAAATATTACTAAAATAAATCAGTATCACAGAATTTACACACTAATATCAATCTAATAATTAATTAAAAATCATTGCTTAATTAATTATTATTTAATTAACTTTTCATCCTATCCACCTACAAACCCAACATCCCACTATGACACTGTAAATTACTATTAACTATTAAATAACAACTATATTAAAAAAAATTAAGGACAATTTTGCAAACAATAGTATCATAAAATAGATGAACTGAAACACATTAAAATAATTCAAATATGTTTTTTTAAACTATATTACTGAAAACGATTTTAACAACAACAATATTCTTAAAAATAATATTACTTACCAAAAAAAACAATATTCTTGTATTATGATATTTTTGTATCACAATGTTTTATTTCCGATATTTCTGTTTCCGGACATTTACAAATCAATATGTTGTCCAAACACCTTCTCTCACTCCATGTAAATTTCAAATGAGGATAAATAAGGGTCAGTCCCCAAAAATGAGTTCAGATGGCCCCCAACAGCAATCACTGGCTCAAATTAAGCACTGTCAATGCAGTTCTAGAGTAAACTCAACTAATTTGGTTTTGTTGGGAGTCTTGCAACTTCAGGCCTTCAAACTGTTTTCATAGCCCACATTTAATGCTCTGTAAGAAGGATAGCCAACTCATCATTTGATACAAGGTACTTGTGGGTCACACAATTTCCGTTCAGGAAGTTCTGAACTCATTTTCCAAATCTCCTGTTCTTGGCTTAACGCAACAGGCTTGATTCTAATTGTTGTGTGAAGTGTATAAAGACTGATATGTCCCCTGGTTGATATTCAGGTCTGACATTATTATCCTCAAAGAGGAACCAACATTTCCTCAACAGCTAGTTGAACTTCCTGCACTCCTTTATCTTGCCTATGAGGTCTAGGTTGGCAGAGGGCAGCTATGGGGCTTCAGTGCACCAGTGCAGCTAAACACAGGCAATACACAGGATTTTAATAGATCCATTTCAGATTTTCGGTTCCAACAGGTCACTGTGTTTTTCCTTTTGCAGTCCTTTATGACACATAGGCCCTCATTATAACTTCAGCGGTCTTAAAGAAAGACCGCCGAAGCTGCGGGCGCCACTATACCGCCAGTGCTGGCAGTATTTGTGGCTCCCTATTATGACTTTTCCACTCTGCCAGCGGACGAAAACAGCATTTCTGTCCACTGGCCCAGCGGAAAAGTCACATCAACATTGCAGCCGGCTCATAATAGAGCCGGCGGCAATGTTAATGTGCAGCGGGTGCAGTAGCACCCGTCGTGCATTTCACTGCCCGAAATTCGGGCAGTGAAATGCGCTATGGGGCTGAGCCTGGGGGCCCCAGCACTGCCCATGCCCACTACCATGTGCAGTGCAGGGGCCCCCAGGCGCATTCCGAGTCCCCCTTACCGCCAGCCTTTCCATGGCGGTGTTTACCACCATGGACAGGCTGGCGGTTGGGGATTATGACCACCTAGCGGAAGCCTGGTGGTTAGTTGCAGGGGCCGGCAGTATGGGCGTGACTAATGTGCCATGGTCATAATACACTGGTGGTACACCACCAGCCTGTTGGCGGTGTTACCGCCAGTGTACCGCCGGCCGCCTGGGTCATCATGAGGCCCACAGTTTTCAACAGTGTATACACCATATAAATGGATGTGAGTTCCAACATGGTCGTGAGTAATTAATAATAATGTTATTGTCAGATTGTAAAAAGGTTTGAGTGCGGACTTCAAGGTATCAGCACTATCTCACTAGCAGAGCCTGAGGCAGGACTTAAAGATTAATTTTAAATTATCATCTCCATGAAAAAGAATGTGTTCAGGGGTTGTTCCCACAGTGTGATACACCTGAGGTCTCAGCAAATATGATATTCACCTTATGTCCACTGTTATAATCTGCCATTTTTCCTGCATTGTTTAATACCATCTGCCTGTTAAGGACAAAGCAAGCCTGTTTCAGTGAATAAATGTAAAGACATAGGCAAGCTAGACAGTAATAAGTTTATGTGGTTCACACAAGGCGAGATGAATATGAATCATTATTATTGGCCTGAGAAAAATGAAGGAATGGATGGCCCAGCACACTTAGGGGGTCATTACAACATTGACGGTAAAAGCCGCTTACCGCCGTGCAGAAGACCGCCAATACACCGCCGCGGAATTCCGCCACAGCTATTATGACACACATCTCAGAATCCGCTGAAACTCAGACACCCACACAACTCCGCCACACCAAAGGTCAGTGTAAAACTGGCGAAAACGAAACCTCCACGCCAACAGGCACACGCCCATGCTATTGCGACACACGAATCGACGCGGCGGTCTTTCAACCGCGGTATTCCATTGGCGGTACACACCGCCGCGCTCAAAATACACACACATCTCCAAAACACCGCCACATTGGCAATTCCAAATACACACACCTGATACACATACACACACCACTCCCACACACCCAACACAATATAAAACACACACCCACATCACCCACAAACCCCTATGACCAAAAATACAGAAAGAAGACCAGAGAGAGAGCACAGAATAGACAATACCACCACACAGAGGCACACAACACCATCACCCACACAACATCCACGCACAAAACACCACACACCACTACACATCACTACACTCATCACCACATACACCACCTCACACATCACACACACCACCCCATGGCACGCCAAAGACACCCCCGCTTTTCCGAGGAGGAGTTCAGGGTCATGGTGGAGGAAATCCTACGGGTAGAGCCACAGCTATTTGGCTCACAGGTGCAGCACACCTCCATAGCCAGGAAGATGGAGCTATGGTGCAGAATAGTCGACAGGGTCAATGCAGTGGGACAACACCCAAGAAATCGGGAGGACATCAGGAAGAGGTGGAACGACCTACGGGGGAAGGTGCGTTCAGCGGTCTCCAGGCACAACATTGCGGTACAGCGGACTGGCGGCGGACCCCCACATCCTCCCCCACAACTAACAACATGGGAGGAGCAAGTCTTGACTATCATGCATCCAGAGGGCCTCGGAGGAGTCGGTGGAGGAATGGACACTGGTAAGTCAAATCTTAACTATCAGATCCCCCACCCTACCTGCATGCTATCACACACCCCCACCCTCACACCCTCCCCCATCACTCCAACTCCACACTAATGTACTAAGAACACAAACCACACATCCCAACAACAAGCCCTGCATGACACAACTAAGCATGGACACCCCTCACCAAAGCATGCTCACTGCACATACCCAGAACAACCCCCTAACCATCATCACACAAGCCCCCACACAGGAATGCTAGCACTGGGGTACACGCTCACCCACCCATTGCACACCATGACACACACACATGCAATAATCATGCTCTTATGCCCCTGCAGGATCACGAAGGACCGTCACCACACCGGAGGGTCCAGACATCTCCACTCCACCCACAGAAGAGGCCCACAGTGACAATAGCAGCTCTGCCCTACTGGAGCCTGATGACCAGCCAGGACCATCGTGGGCCTCGGGAAAGTCGGTTCCCCTTGCACAGGCATAGCCCAACACTGACCTTCCACCCTCTGGTAACACCAGCACAGCACCCACCCAGCGGGCCCAAACCTCCGTACCCAGGACAGGTCAATCAGCTGTGTGTCCACCACTACAGGGAACCCAGGATAACCCACCACCCCAACAACAACAGGGACCTGGGGGCAGTGGTAGTGGGCACACGGTCCAGGGAACGGAGGCCCAGGAACACAGGGGAACTGGGAGGGCTGCCATGCGACAGGGGGCGGACAGGCCCAGGGAACCCACTCTCCACGAGTCCCTCTCCACCATCATGGGAGCATATCACCACTCCCAGGAGACGATAGCGACGGTCCTGGTCAAGTTTCAGGAGACCCAGCGCCTGCAGGAGGAACAGTATTTGGGCTTCAGGGAGGAGCTCAGGACCATCAGCTCCGCCTTGGGCACCATCGTAGGGGTGCTGAAGGACATACAGCAGACCTTGAAGGACACCGTGGCACTCCAAGGGGCCCCTGACACTAGCCAGGACGATGAACTGCCCACCACCTCCGCCGGCACTAGTGGACAGGACGCCCCGCCACAGGACCACCACACCAGCACCCCACCCCCTGCAGATGGACAACCACCACGCAAGTGGTCCCTGAGATCCAGGAACAGGACAGAGCAAGATGGCAAGACACCCGCCAGCAAATGAGACCACCCTGATTGTCCCCCCACCGTCCAACTTTGTTACCCTGTCCATACTTATACTGCCCCAGCTCCACTTCCTATGCCCAGATGGGCAGTGCACCTGTGAGACTAATAGACTGGACTCTGCAATGGACATTCCTCCACCATCACCCATCACCATTTTACAACCCCCCTCCATTTTTGAGCGCTTAAATAAACACCCTTGAACCACAAAACATTCTGGAGTCAGTCTATGATTTTGTAAAATGTATGATCAATGACAGTGTCAAAATGCTTTTTTAGTTGTTAAGGCCACATACCAATGTCATAAGTCCTTGAAGGATGCTTGCAGATGACACACGTTGGTAACCACACCTGTGAAACCGTAATGGAAAGGAACAACTCAGTTACCAAATAATCCCATTAAATTACACACTGGATAGAGTAAGACGTGTGACAGTGAATGTAATGTTAAAAATGAAAATGTTCTCACCTGTGTGTCACTGGAAATATTGCTGTAAGACTGACTCCCTGTTGTCGCTGTCTTCTTCCTCAGTTTCCTCCTCATCACTGTCCACAGGCTCCACAGGTGCCACAACACCGTCATCTGGACCATCCTCCTGCAGAAAAGGCACCTGGCGTCGCAAAGCAAGATTGTGAAGCATCGAGCAGGCGATGATGATCTGGCACACCTTCTTCGGCGAGTAGAATAGGGAACCACCTGTCATATGGAGGCACCTGAACCTGGCCTTCAGGAGGCCGAAGGTGCGTTCGATCACCCTCCTAGCCCGTCCATGGGCCTCATTGTAGCGTTCCCCTGCCCTGGTCCTGGAATTCCTCACTGGGGTCAATAGCCAGGAAAGGTTGGGGTAACCAGAGTCCCCTAATAGCCACACACGGTGCCTCTGGAGTTGACCCATCACATCAGGGATGCTACTATTCCGCAGGATGTATGCGTCATGCACTGAGCCAGGGAACATAGCATTTACCTGCGAGATGTACTGCTCTGCCAAACAGACCATCTGTACATTCATGGAATGATAACTCTTCCGGTTCCTGTACACCTGTTCACTCCTATGGGGGGGACCAAAGCCACATGGGTCCCATCAATAGCACCTATGACGCTGGGGATATGTCCAAGGGCATAGAAGTCACCTTTCACTGTAGCCAAATCTTCCACCTCAGGGAATATGATGTATCTCCTTACGTGTTTCAGCAGGGCAGACAACACTCTGGACAGCACGTTGGAAAACATAGGCTGGGACATCCCTGATGCCATGGCCACTGTTGTCTGAAAAGACCCACTTGCAAGGAAATGGAGCACTGACAGCACCTGCACGTCAGGGGGGGATTCCAGTGGGATGGCGGATTGGTGACATCAGGTCTGGCTCCAACTGGGTACATAGTTCCTGGATAGTGGCATGGTCAAACCTGTAGGTGATGATTAGATGTCGCTCCTCCATTGTCAACAGGTCCACCAGCAGTCGGTACACCAGAGGATTCCGCCATCTTCTCAATTGTCCCAGCTGACGGCGCCTAGGAAGGACAACAGTGAGGATCGAGTCAACTTTTTACCAGGTATGTACCCACAGTTACACAGAACACGACACCAAACACATAACCCTTCCTGTATGTGTGTTGAGTGTAGGCCTAGCTATGTGTGACGCAGAAGTAAATGGAGTCATGTGGGCCCCTGAAATGGCGGCTGCCTGACCTCTAAATAGGGACAATGGGATTGTGGGGTAACTGCGTTGGCGTTGCACACCGTCGCGGTAGGCGGTCGTAGACCGCGGCGCAATGCTGCATTGGTTAACATTGGACCCTATGGGTCCCAGGAGCCAATGAGGAAGTGCGCCGGCGGTGATGATACGCACCGCCGCGGACGTCACTACTGCGGACGTCACCGCCATTTTCTATCTGTTCAATCACTAGATACCTGATCTTCGACAGGAGAGGACCTACACTGCAAGTGCTGCTGTGACCTCGGTCTGGAAGCGACGATGGCTGCTGCGTCTGGGGAAAGGGCCCCTGCCTTCACTGCTCAGGAGTTGGAGAAACTGGTAGACGGGGTCCTCCCCTAGTACACGCTACTCTACGGTCCTCCAGACCAACAGGTGAGTACACTGGGAGCACGTTGTATGGGCTAGGCCTGGGTGGAGAGGGCTGGTTGGAAGAGGGAAGGGGGCAGAGTTCAGGGAACATTAATGCATGTGAATGAATGTGCCACATGGCTAGGGTAGGGAGGGGGGCCACGCACATTGACGGTGCGGTTGTTAATGACTTCTCTTCTTCCCTTGTGCATGTCATGTAGGTCAGCGCCCACCAGAAGAAGGACATTTGGCGTGCCATCGCCAAGGACGTCCGGACCCTGGGGGTCCACCAGAGACAGGGCACTCAGTGCCGTAAACGATGGGAGGACATTCGCCGCTGGAGCAAGAAGACGGCGGAGGCTCAGCTGGGGATGGCCTCCCAACGTGGGAGGGGTGCCCGTCGCCCCATGACCCCCCTGATGTTCCGGATCCTGGCGGTGGCCTACCCTGAGTTGGATGGGCGCTCGAGGGCATCACAGCAGACACAAGGGGGTGGGTACAACATCATTCTGCGGACTTTGCATGCAGTGGAGGGGTCTGGGTGGGGGAGGAATCCTCTGGGTGTACCTAGGCCAGGCAGACATAGGTAAACTAGGCCCCTCCGTAATGCAGGCCATGTGGCTCCCTACCCCGCAGCAGTAGAGTGCCAAGTACAGGTATAGATACCCCTGTGGCATCCATGTGTGCAGAGGTCCACCATAGCCATGTAGGCCAGATCCCAGGAATTGCATCTGTAGAGGCCAGGAGCACGCCGTAGTGCAGGGGGCTGCTGTGTCTGTAGTGTACGCCAACGGTCGCGGTATGCCATGCACTCAATCTGTCTTTCTTCTGTCTCCCCCCCCTTTTTGTGCTCCCCATGTTCTTTTGTGCATCAGCATCATCAGGCGGAGGTACAGTGGCACCGGAGCACGAGGGAGCTGCATCCCACATGGCCTTGGAGGGCCACACCACGGACTCTGAATGCACCAGTGGGAAAGAGGGCGAGGGGAGCTTCACGTCGGCCACCGGATCACCAACCAGCGACACGGACTCGTCCGACGATGGGAGCTCCCTTGTGGTGGTGGCACCATCTGTGTAGCCCACTTCTACAGGTACTGCCGCCACCTCCCCTACCAGCACCGCCCTCCCAGCAGCCCCTCAGCATTCGCCCCGTGCCCGCTCACCCAGGAGGGTGGGCATCACCTTCGCCCCAGGCACCTCACACCCTGCCCCAGTCACCCCTGCTGCCCTCAGTGAGGAGGCCATTGACCTCCTCAGGTCCCTCACTGTTGGGCAGTCTACCATTGTGAATGCCATCCAGGGTGTAGAAAGGGAGTTGCAACACGGTAATGCATTCCTGGAGGGCATTCATTCTGGTCAGGCTGCCCTTCAGCGAACCCTGCAATCTCTGACCTCAGCACTGATGGCAGCCATTGTCCCTGTGGCTAGCCTGCCCCCTCCAACCTCCTCCACCCAGACCCAATCCCCTGTACCCCAGCCGATCCCAGGCACACCATCAGACCAGCATGCACACACCTCTACACACAAAAGTTACTCAGGCAAACATAGGCACCACACAACCCACAGGCACACACGCAAGCATCACACACGTGCAGACACAGCAACATCCACTGCCTCCACTGTGTCCCTCTCCTCGTCATCTCCCTCCTCCCTCCCAGTCTCGTCTACACTCACACCTGCATGCACTACATCTACAGGCACCAGGACTCGCACCACAACACCCAGCACCACACCCCGCTCACCTGCACCCTCCACTCCCATTTACACGTCCCCTGTGTCCTCTCCCAGTGTGTCTGTGACGCCCCCTCCCAAAGTACACAAACGCGGGCATCCACACACCCAACATCCATCCACCTCATGACAGCCTCCAGTACCTGCACCTGCACCCAAAACACCTAAAGTGACACCTCCTACAACCACCTCCTCTTCCTCCACTCCCAGACCCCCTCCAACTACCCATCCCAGTGTTCGTTAGAAACTGTCCCTGTGTAAAGTTGACTTTTTTGCCCACCCCCTCCAATTCATCAGTCACGTCGTAGTGCCTCAGCCAAGAAGCCTCCAATACCAGTGGTGCCTGTTCAAGGTGTGTGGAGTGCACCGGCCACCAGGACTGGCAGTGTGACCCGGTGCCAAGGCACTGGCAGCCTACCCCCTGTAAAGGCTCTGAAATTGGAAAGTGGCCGACGGGACCCTGTGAGAATCCTGGTGGCAAAACAACTCACAGGGGTTCCAGGGGGATTGCAGAGTCAGCAGTGACTCCTCCAAAGGTGGGGAAGGGCCAGAGGAAGTCTGCCCAGCCTAGTGTGAGCAGCACAGCGGAGAAGGGCGGCATCCTTCCCGGCGGTCGGGACGCCACCGCCAGCACCGTCATCACTGGTCAGGAGACCACTGCCAGTGTCAGTGCCGAGGAGGGCCCAAGTATCGTCACTGGTCAGGAGACCACCGCCAGAGTCAGTGCCCCGGAGGGCCCAAGTATCGTCACTGGTCAGGAGACCAGCGCCAGAGTCATTGCCCAGGAGGGCCCAAGTATCGTCACTGGTCAGGAGACCACCGCCACCGCCGGAGTCAGTGCAGGCCCAAGTATCGTCACTGGCCAGGAGACCACCGCCAGAGTCAGTGCCCAGGAGGGCCCAAGTATTGTCACTGGTCAGGAGACCACTGCCAGAGTCAGTGCCCAGGAGGGCCCAAGTATCGTCACTGGTCAGGAGACCAACGCCGGAGTCAGTGCCCAGGAGGACCCCGGCTGCCACAGCCCTGCTGGGCAATGAGGGAACGTCATGCCACACTCCAATGCCCAGTCCAGAGAACGTAATGCCACACACCAATGCCCAGTCCAGAACCGGCATGTTAAAGCACCGCTGAACAGTCCAGACTCCGCCATGGCAAAGCACCGCTGAAGAGTCCAGAGACCGCCATGGCAAAGAACCACTGAACAGGGCATGCACCGCCATGGCAAAGCACTGCTGAACAGTCCAGAGACCGCCATGGCAAAGCACCGCTGAACAGTCCAGACACCGCCATGGCAAAGCACTGCTGAAGAGTCCAGAGACCGCCATGGCAAAGCACCGCTGAACAGTCCAGACACCGCCATGGCAAAGCACCACTGAACAGTCCAGACACCGCCATGGCAAAGCACCACTGAAGAGTCCAGAGACCGCCATGGCAAAGCAACGCTGAACAGTCCAGAGACCGCCATGGCAAAGCACCGCTGAACAGGGCATGCACTGGGGATGAATGAAATGTCCGCCACATCAAGCATCGTTATCCCATGTGTGGGTGGGACAGGGACGGTACAGGAACTTCCACGGGGAGACTAATCCAGTCTGGGCACTAGTCCCCCTCCAGAACCAGTGGAGGCTGTTATCTACTTTGGAAACTGTGGCTTTGCACTCCCCAGGATGGAATAGTGGGCAACCCACCCACTGTAGAGACTTGAGAGACTGTGGCTTTGCACTCCCCAGGATGGTGCAGTGGGCAACCCACCCACTGTAGAGACTTGAGAGACTGTGGCTTTGCACTCCCCAGGATGGTTCAGTGGGCAACCCACCCACTGTAGAGACTTGAGAGACTGTGGCTTTGCACTCCCCAGGATGGAACAGTGGGCATGGAGCCCTGTCGTGGATCTGGCTTTGCACTCCTCCGGCTGAGGTGCCCCCCCCTTCCCTTCCCCCTGAGGTGCCTGTAGTATTTCTATCTGATCCCCCGGCAGTGTTCTCTCCGTGTGTGGACAGGTATCTTTTGTGGGCCTCGCCCATGCATTTTTGGGCTAGTGGTGCACGGACATTTATATGTGCATATCTGCACTACTTCTAGGAATGTATATACTTTTGTATGGTTTGCTAATATATCTGTATATTTTTTAGACATGTATATTGATACATTACAATGTTTGGACTGATTTTGTTTTGTCTTTGCTTTCTTCCGGGGGGGTTGTGGGTTGTTGATGTGATTTTTGTGAATTCTTTGGTGTGTGTGTTGTAATATGCGAGGGGGGGGTGGGGGTGGGGGTGTTGCGTGTGTGTCCCCCTAACTTTTGCCTCCTCCCTCCCCTATGTCATAGGTGCAGTATTCACTGTTGTCGTCGCCGGCACTGGCGTTGGTCTTTGTAGATGAGTAGGAATACAAGGGCCGGTAGGATTTGGAGTTCCGGCTCCATGGAGTCCTCCTTCCTCGTGGGATGTGTTCAGGTGAGCGTTTTCCCATTGCAGAAACTGTTTCCGCCGTGTTTTTATCCACGGAGAATCCGCCCCAGAAAAGGTGGCGGATTGGCGGGTTGTGATACTATGGGCGGTACATTGTCTTCCGCCTGTCTGTTGGCGGTGACCGCCGCGTTGCTTGTCTGTACCGCCGTGGAGTGTTAAAGTGGCTGTCTTTGTTGCCGGTTTCCGCCACGGTCATAATTCCAAAATGTTTACCGCCAGCCTGTTTGCGGTCTTACTGCCGCTTAAACACCATCCGCCAGGGTTGTAATGACCACCTTAGTGCCTCATTACGAGTCTGGCAGTCAGACTGCCAGACTGCCATGTTGGCAGTCCTGAAAAGACCACTATGGCCCTCATTCTGACCCTGGCGGTCTTTGACCGCCAGGGCGGAGGACCGCGGGAGCACCGCCGACAGGCCGGCGGTGCTCCAATGGGGATTCCGACCGCGGCGGTAAAGCCGCGGTCGGACCGGCACCACTGGCGGGGTCCCGCCAGTGTACCGCGGCCCCATTGAATCCTCCGCGGCGGCGCAGCTTGCTGCACCGCCGCGGGGATTCCGACCCCCCCTACCGCCATCCAGATCCCGGCGGTCGGACCGCCGAGATCCGGATGGCGGTAGGGGGGGTCACGGGGCCCCTGGGGGCCCCTGCAGTGCCCATGCCACTGGCATGGGCATTGCAGGGGCCCCCGTAAGAGGGCCCCTACATGTATTTCACTGTCTGCTGCGCAGACAGTGAAATACGCGACGGGTGCAACTGCACCCGTCGCACAGCTTCCACTCCGCCGGCTCGATTCCGAGCCGGCTTCATCGTGGAAGCCTCTTTCCCGCTGGGCTGGCTGGCGGTCTGAAGGCGACCGCCCGCCAGCCCAGCGGGAAAGTCAGAATTACCGCCGCGGTCTTTCGACCGCGGAACGGTAACCTGACGGCGGGACTTTGGCGGGCGGCCTCCGCCGCCCGCCAAGGTCAGAATGACGGCCTATGTTGGCAGTTCTGAAAAGACTGCCATGTTGGCGTCCTACTGACCACTTTATTGCGAGTTACAGAAGCAGGACCGCCGTATGGCAACCAAAAATAGCAGACTGATAGCAGCACAGAGGACCAGAAATAGGTGGTCCAACCTCCAGCCCGACAGCAAAGCAACCAACCATTGAATATATTAGAAGGCCAAAGTTGGAGTGGCAGGCACCCATGCCAGTTAGTTAATTGGGGTCTGAACCACGGAGGTTCACGGTCACCAAAGTAATAAAAAACTGAACATTGGATGAATTTGATAACAACACAGCTGACACACATTGCCACACTGGACACACCTTCAAAGTACACTATCAAACACACCCCTTCACATACCACAATCCTTTGCATTTCCAGTACAAAACACAGAAGCCAGAGCAACCTTAGTATGCAGAACAGATATTAGGCACCACTTTTTTCTCACCATCTCTTTTCACACCCAGAACACTCTTTTGTCCAGACACACCCTTTTGCACTACTCCCCTTTAGTAAGTCAATGTCACTCTTTGTAAAGAAATGGCTCCCTGTTGCAGTTACCCCCCACTTTTTGCCTGATACTGATGCTGACTTGACTGAGAAGAGTGCTGGGACCCTGCTAACCAGGCCCCAGCACCAGTGTTCCTTCACCTAAAATGTACCATTGTATCCACAATTGGCACACCCTGGCATTCAGATAAGTCCCTTGTAACTGGTACTTCTAGTACCAAGGGCCCTGATGCCAAGGAAGGTCTCTAAGGGCTGCAGCATGTCTTATGCCACCCTAGAGACCCCTCACTCAGCACAGACACACTGCTTACAAGCCTGTGTGTGCTAGTGAGAACAAAATGAGTAAGTCGACATGGCACTCCCCTCAGTGTGCCATGCCAGCCTCTCACTGCCTATGCAGTATAGGTAAGACACCCCTCTAGCAGGCCTTACAGCCCTAAGGCAGGGTGCACTATACCATAGGTGAGGGTACCAGTGCATGAGCATGGTACCCCTACAGTGTCTAAACAAAACCTTGGACATTGTAAGTGCAGGGTAGTCATAAGAGTATATGGTCTGGGAGTCTGTCAAACACGAACTCCACAGCACCATAATGGCTACACTGAAAACTGGGAAGTTTGGTATGAAACTCCTCAGCACAATAAATGCACACTGATGCCAGTGTACATTTTATTGTAAAATACACCACAGAGGGCACCTTAGAGGTGCCCCCTGAAACTTAACCAACTATCTGTGTAGGCTGACTGGTTCAAGCAGCCTGCCACACTAGAGACATGTTGCTGGCCCCATGGGGAGAGTGCCTTTGTCACTCTGAGGCCAGTAACAAAGCCTGCACTGGGTGGAGATGCTAACACCTCCCCCAGGCAGGAACTGTGACACCTGGCGGTGAGCCTCAAAGGCTCCCCCCTTTGTCACAGCCCAGCAGGGCACTCCAGCTTAGTGGAGTTGCCCGCCCCCTCCGGCCCCCACTTTTGGCGGCAAGGCTGGAGGGAACAAAGAAAGCAACAAGGAGGAGTCACTGGCCAGTCAGGACAGCCCCTAAGGTGTCCTGAACTGAGGTGACTCTAACTTTTAGAAATCCTCCATCTTGCAGATGGAGGATTCCCCCAATAGGGTTAGGATTGTGACCCCCTCCCCTTGGGAGGAGGCACAAAGAGGGTGTACCCACCCTCAGGGCTAGTAGCCATTGGCTACTAACCCCCCAGACCTAAAACACGCCCTTAAATTTAGTATTTAAGGGCTACCCTGAACCCTAGAAAATTAGATTCCTGCAACTACAAGAAGAAGGACTGCCTAGCTGAAAAACCCCTGCAGAGGAAGACCAGAAGACGACAACTGCCTTGGCTCCAGAAACTCACCGGCCTGTCTCCTGCCTTCCAAAGATCCTGCTCCAGCGACGCCTTCCAAAGGGACCAGCGACCTCGACATCCTCTGAGGACTGCCCCTGCTTCGAAAAGACAAGAAACTCCCGAGGACAGCGGACCTGCTCCAAGAAAAGCTGCAACTTTGTTTCCAGCAGCTTTAAAGAACCCTGCAAGCTCCCCGCAAAAGGCGTGAGACTTGCAACACTGCACCCGGCGACCCCGACTCGGCTGGTGGAGATCCAACACCTCAGGAGGGACCCCAGGACTACTCTGATACTGTGAGTACCAAAACCTGTCCCCCCTGAGCCCCCACAGCGCCGCCTGTAGAGGGAATCCCGAGGCTTCCCCTGACCGCGACTCTTTGAATCCTAAGTCCCGACACCTGGGAGAGACCCTGCACCCGCAGCCCCCAGGACCTGAAGGACCGGACTTTCACTGGAGGAGTGACCCCCAGGAGTCCCTCTCCCTTGACCAAGTGGAGGTTTCCCCGAGGAACCCCCCCCCCTTGCCTGCCTGCAGCGCTGAAGAGATCCCGAGATCTCTCATAGACTAACATTACAAACCTGACGCTTGTATCTACACTGCACCCGGCCGCCCCCGCGCCGCTGAGGGTGAAATTTCTGTGTGGACTTGTGTCCCCCCCGGTGCCCTACAAAACCCCCCTGGTCTGCCCTCCGAAGACGCGGGTACTTACCTGCAAGCAGACCGGAACCGGGGCACCCCCTTCTCTCCATTCTAGCCTATGTGTTTTGGGCACCACTTTGAACTCTGCACCTGACCGGCCCTGAGCTGCTGGTGTGGTGACTTTGGGGTTGCTCTGAACCCCCAACGGTGGGCTACCTTGGACCAAGAACTAAGCCCTGTAAGTGTCTTACTTACCTGGTTAACCTAACAAATACTTACCTCCCCTAGGAACTGTGAAAATTGCACTGTGTCCACTTTTAAAACAGCTATTTGTGAATAACTTGAAAAGTATACATGCAATTTTGATGATTTGAAGTTCCTAAAGTACTTACCTGCAATACCTTTCGAATGAGATATTACATGTAGAATTTGAACCTGTGGTTCTTAAAATAAACTAAGAAAAGATATTTTTCTATATAAAAACCTATTGGCTGGATTTGTCTCTGAGTGTGTGTACCTCATTTATTGTCTATGTGTATGTACAACAAATGCTTAACACTACTCCTTGGATAAGCCTACTGCTCGACCACACTACCACAAAATAGAGCATTAGTATTATCTATTTTTACCACTATTTTACCTCTAAGGGGAACCCTTGGACTCTGTGCATGCTATTCCTTACTTTGAAATAGCACATACAGAGCCAACTTCCTACATTGGTGGATCAGCGGTGGGGTACAAGACTTTGCATTTGCTGGACTACTCAGCCAATACCTGATCACACGACAAATTCCAAAATTGTCATTAGAAATTGATTTTTGCAATTTGAAAAGTTTTCTAAATTCTTAAAAGACCTGCTAGGGCCTTGTGTTAGATCCTGTTTAGCATTTCTTTTAGAGTTTAAAAGTTTGTAAAAGTTTGAATTAGATTCTAGAACCAGTTGTAGATTCTTAAAAAGTATTCCAACTTTTAGAAGCAAAATGTCTAGCACAGATGTGACTGTGGTGGAACTCGACACCACACCTTACCTCCATCTTAAGATGAGGGAGCTAAGGTCACTCTGTAAAATAAAGAAAATAACAATGGGCCCCAAACCTACCAAAATACAGCTCCAGGAGCTTTTGGCAGAGTTTGAAAAGGCCAACCCCTCTGAGGGTGGCAACTCAGAGGAAGAGGATAGTGACTTGGAGGAAAATTCCCCCCTACCAGTCCTATCTAGGGAGAACAGGGTCCCTCAAACCCTGACTCCAAAAATAATAGTCAGAGATGCTGGTTCCCTCACAGGAGAGACCAACACCTCTGAAATCACTGAGGATAACTCCAGTGAAGATGACCCCCTGTTAGCCAGGATGGTCAAAAGATTGGCTTTGGAAAAGCAGCTCCTAGCCATAGAAAGGGAAAGAAAAGAGATGGGCCTAGGTCCCATCGATGGTGGCAGCAACTTAAATAGGGTCAGAGATTCTCCTGACATCCTAAAAATCCCCAAAGGGATTGTAACAAAATATGAAGATGGTGATGACATCACCAAATGGTTCACAGCTTTTGAGAGGGCTTGTGTCACCAGAAAAGTAAACAGATCTCACTGGGGTGCTCTCCTTTGGGAAATGTTCACTGGAAAGTGTAGGGATAGACTCCTCACACTCTCTGGAAAAGATGCAGAATCTTATGACCTCATGAAGGGTACCCTGATTGAGGGCTTTGGATTCTCCACTGAGGAGTATAGAATTAGATTCAGGGGGGCTCAAAAATCCTCGAGCCAGACCTGGGTTGATTTTGTAGACTACTCAGTAAAAACACTAGATGGTTGGTTAACTGGAAATGAAGTGTGTGACTATGTTGGGCTTTATAATTTGTTTATGAAAGAACACATTTTAAGTAACTGCTTCAATGAAAAGTTGCATCAGTATCTGGTAGACCTAGGTCCAATTTCTCCCCAAGAATTGGGAAAGAAGGCAGACCACTGGGTCAAGACTAGGGTAACCAAAACTTCCACTGGGGGTGACCAAAAGAAAGGGGTTACAAAAACTCCCCAGGAGAAAGTGGGTGACACTAGAAACAAAGAAAAAGAGTCCTCTGTAGGCCCCCAAAAACCAGAACAGGTGGGTGGGCCCCAAGACACAACCCAAAACAAAGGTGGGTACCAGGGTAAGAACTGGGATGCCACTAAGGCATGGTGCCACAACTGTAAATAGTCTGGGCACCACACCAAGGACACTTCTTGTCCCAAAAACAAACCCCAGAACAAAATTCCAGGGGTAACCAGTGTAGCCATGGGAGATGACTCCTCAGTTGAGGAGGTCTTCATAGCCTTCAACTGGAAACAGGGCCCAACAGGTGAGTTGGAGATTCCAGAGGGAAGTAGACACTTCCACCACCTACTGGTGAATGGAATCCCAACCACTGCCCTGAGAGACACTTGTGCCAGTCACACTATTGTGCATGACAGGCTGGTGCTCTCAAACCAGTACATCCCAGGTGAGACTGCCAGGGTAAGAGTTAGCCTAGACAGGGTCACTAAGAGGCCTGTGGCTTTAGTACCCATAGAAGTGGGTGGCACTCTTAGCTGGAGAAGGGTAGTAGTCAGTACAGACCTCCCCCTTGATTGTCTCCTTAGAAATGACTACCCAGAGGTTAGTCAGAGCCCAAGAGAGGAACTGGTCCAGTGCCAGTCCTCTCCCAAGGATTCTGGAAGTCCTGCCTCTGCAGTAAATGCAAGCAGGCCCCAGAAGAAGAAGAAAAGAAAACAGAGTAGGAAGGGTGGACAACCTTTAGCCAAGGTTACAGCAAGCCAAGGAGATTCTGCTCCAGTAGGGGGGAACTCCAAAAATGGCCCTGATAAAGTCCAACCTGACCCACAAGAAGTCCTGGCTAGTCAGGCAACTGTTAAACCTGAGTGGGTGGCTCCTCAGCTAACAGAAGAAAGAGTGGAAGAAGGGTGTTTACTACAAGATGTGGTAACCCCCCACTCTAATACAGCAGACAGGCAACCTGAACCCAAAGAGGCCTGTAACTTAGCCCCTTCCCTTTTAGGTGAAGAGCTAAAGGTGTGGTTCTGGGCACTGACAGCTGTCAGTGGCCTCTGCTGGGTGTTAGCCTTTATGGCTGCACTATCCTTAGCATGGTGGTCTGACCCCATGCCAAATAGCAAGTTAGGCCCCCTGACCCTATTGGTCATGGTGGGGTTACTCCAGCTCTGGGTAACCTCTCTGGGTAAGCTAGGGGTAACCCTGGCCAAGATAAGGTTAGCAGAGGTGGATACCTCTAAGACCAAAATAGAAAGAATGGGTGGAGACATTGAAGAGGCAGACAAGAGGCAATTCAGACTAGGTCCTATCACTGTGGAAGTAGGTCAGTTCCCCAAAGGGAATGACCTGAACAGAAGGATGTAAGGCAGAGTAGGCCCTGCAACTAACCAGCCTATTTCTCCTACTCTTCCTCGCCTGACAGACTAGGAAGACTCTCCCAGCTTGGGCTGAGTCTCCTGGCCTGTGGGCTGGGGGGGGCTTGTGTAAAGAAATGGCTCCCTGTTGCAGTTACCCCCCACTTTTTGCCTGATACTGATGCTGACTTGACTGAGAAGAGTGCTGGGACCCTGCTAACCAGGCCCCAGCACCAGTGTTCCTTCACCTAAAATGTACCATTGTATCCACAATTGGCACACCCTGGCATTCAGATAAGTCCCTTGTAACTGGTACTTCTAGTACCAAGGGCCCTGATGCCAAGGAAGGTCTCTAAGGGCTGCAGCATGTCTTATGCCACCCTAGAGACCCCTCACTCAGCACAGACACACTGCTTACAAGCCTGTGTGTGCTAGTGAGAACAAAATGAGTAAGTCGACATGGCACTCCCCTCAGTGTGCCATGCCAGCCTCTCACTGCCTATGCAGTATAGGTAAGACACCCCTCTAGCAGGCCTTACAGCCCTAAGGCAGGGTGCACTATACCATAGGTGAGGATACCAGTGCATGAGCATGGTACCCCTACAGTGTCTAAACAAAACCTTAGACATTGTAAGTGCAGGGTAGCCATAAGAGTATATGGTCTGGGAGTCTGTCAAACACGAACTCCACAGCACCATAATGGCTACACTGAAAACTGGGAAGTTTGGTATCAAACTCCTCAGCACAATAAATGCACACTGATGCCAGTGTACATTTTATTGTAAAATACACCACAGAGGGCACCTTAGAGGTGCCCCCTGAAACTTAACCAACTATCTGTGTAGGCTGACTGGTTCAAGCAGCCTGCCACACTAGAGACATGTTGCTGGCCCCATGGGGAGAGTGCCTTTGTCACTCTGAGGCCAGTAACAAAGCCTGCACTGGGTGGAGATGCTAACACCTCCCCCAGGCAGGAACTGTGACACCTGGCGGTGAGCCTCAAAGGCTCCCCCCTTTGTCACAGCCCAGCAGGGCACTCCAGCTTAGTGGAGTTGCCCGCCCCCTCCGGCCACGGCCCCCACTTTTGGCGGCAAGGCTGGAGGGAACAAAGAAAGCAACAAGGAGGAGTCACTGGCCAGTCAGGACAGCCCCTAAGGTGTCCTGAACTGAGGTGACTCTAACTTTTAGAAATCCTCCATCTTGCAGATGGAGGATTCCCCCAATAGGGTTAGGATTGTGACCCCCTCCCCTTGGGAGGAGGCACAAAGAGGGTGTACCCACCCTCAGGGCTAGTAGCCATTGGCTACTAACCCCCCAGACCTAAAACACGCCCTTAAATTTAGTATTTAAGGGCTACCCTGAACCCTAGAAAATTAGATTCCTGCAACTACAAGAAGAAGGACTGCCTAGCTGAAAAACCCCTGCAGAGGAAGACCAGAAGACGACAACTGCCTTGGCTCCAGAAACTCACCGGCCTGTCTCCTGCCTTCCAAAGATCCTGCTCCAGCGACGCCTTCCAAAGGGACCAGCGACCTCGACATCCTCTGAGGACTGCCCCTGCTTCGAAAAGACAAGAAACTCCCGAGGACAGCGGACCTGCTCCAAGAAAAGCTGCAACTTTGTTTCCAGCAGCTTTAAAGAACCCTGCAAGCTCCCCGCAAAAGGCGTGAGACTTGCAACACTGCACCCGGCGACCCCGACTCGGCTGGTGGAGATCCAACACCTCAGGAGGGACCCCAGGACTACTCTGATACTGTGAGTACCAAAACCTGTCCCCCCTGAGCCCCCACAGCGCCGCCTGTAGAGGGAATCCCGAGGCTTCCCCTGACCGCGACTCTTTGAATCCTAAGTCCCGACACCTGGGAGAGACCCTGCACCCGCAGCCCCCAGGACCTGAAGGACCGGACTTTCACTGGAGGAGTGACCCCCAGGAGTCCCTCTCCCTTGACCAAGTGGAGGTTTCCCCGAGGAACCCCCCCCTTGCCTGCCTGCAGCGCTGAAGAGATCCCGAGATCTCTCATAGACTAACATTACAAACCCGACGCTTGTATCTACACTGCACCCGGCCGCCCCCGCGCCGCTGAGGGTGAAATTTCTGTGTGGACTTGTGTCCCCCCCGGTGCCCTACAAAACCCCCCTGGTCTGCCCTCCGAAGACGCGGGTACTTACCTGCAAGCAGACCGGAACCGGGGCACCCCCTTCTCTCCATTCTAGCCTATGTGTTTTGGGCACCACTTTGAACTCTGCACCTGACCGGCCCTGAGCTGCTGGTGTGGTGACTTTGGGGTTGCTCTGAACCCCCAACGGTGGGCTACCTTGGACCAAGAACTAAGCCCTGTAAGTGTCTTACTTACCTGGTTAACCTAACAAATACTTACCTCCCCTAGGAACTGTGAAAATTGCACTGTGTCCACTTTTAAAACAGCTATTTGTGAATAACTTGAAAAGTATACATGCAATTTTGATGATTTGAAGTTCCTAAAGTACTTACCTGCAATACCTTTCGAATGAGATATTACATGTAGAATTTGAACCTGTGGTTCTTAAAATAAACTAAGAAAAGATATTTTTCTATATAAAAACCTATTGGCTGGATTTGTCTCTGAGTGTGTGTACCTCATTTATTGTCTATGTGTATGTACAACAAATGCTTAACACTACTCCTTGGATAAGCCTACTGCTCGACCACACTACCACAAAATAGAGCATTAGTATTATCTATTTTTACCACTATTTTACCTCTAAGGGGAACCCTTGGACTCTGTGCATGCTATTCCTTACTTTGAAATAGCACATACAGAGCCAACTTCCTACACTCTTCTAAATTTTAATTTTCACCATGTCACGTTTCGAAAAAACTCTGTTTTACAGATAAAGAGTTACGAGTCATGGTGGTTAAAATCATAAGAGCAGAGACACAATTGTTTGGAGCACAAATCCAGCACACTCCTCTCAGTAGGAAAATGGAAATGTGGGACAGGACAGTCGACAGATTGACTGCTGTAGGCACCACCCTGCGCACAAAGGAGGACATTAAGAAGAGGTAGAATGACCTCACGGGCAAGTCTCCAGGCACCAGCTACAGGCCAAGAAAACTGGTGGTGGCCCTCTCACTGCCCCCTTTCAACTCTATCCCAGGGATAAGAAGGTCTTGGCCATCCTGAGGGCAGGAGTGGAGTCTGGTAAGTAACAACACTAAAAATGTCACCAAAATGCAATGTCATGCATGCTCACTGCTCACTTTTTGCCACCTTCACTGTCACTCTACTCACCAGTCCAGTGTCCACCTGTCCAAAGACCACTGTCTGGCATCTCACATTTGAAGTAGACTCACTTGGGGGGATAGCATCTGTGTATTGTGTGTCTATTATAGGGAGATACATGACTACAACTCCCAGCAGGCACTGTTCTACAACTCCAAACAGCAGACCAGTGTTTCCTTCACAAATACCCACATTTGTTAACTACCAATTGAAATCTACCTACCTGGAATGATACCATTTGTCAAGTGTGTGTAGTACAGGGACTGGCGTGACTGCAGCAGGCATTGTTACTGTTACTCATACCAACAGCGACCTCCTTGTTTGTTAACTCTCAATTGTAGTGTACTCATCTGGGAAGATAAACATGAATAGTGAGTGTATTACAGGGACTGACATGACTACCAAGGCCAGGTGGCACTGTTACTATCACTCCACTCAGCCAGCCCTGTGTCCTCTTCACCAAATTATAGTGTACTCACCTGGGTGGAAAACATTTGTATAGTATGTGTACTAGAGAGAATGACATGACTGCAACTCCCAGCAGGCCCAGTTTCTGTAACTCCAACCACTAGCACAGTGTTCTCTTCTCCAAAGACCCCTGTCTCTCAACTCACTACTCACCTGGCAGCAAACCATTTGTAAAGTGTGTGCAGTATAGAGAGTTACATGACTTCAATTCACAGGAGGCTCTCTGACTGTCACTCCCTCCAACCACCAGTCCAGTGTCATCTTCTCCAAAAACATGTTTTAGAACTCACACATGAAGTGTACTCTCCTGAAGGGATGACATTTCTCAGGTGTATGAAGTAGAGAGAGTCACATGGCTGACAAGGCCAAAATGCTCTGTATTTCCTACTCCAATCACACACCCGGTGTTTACTTGTCAAACAACCTTGTTCGTTAACTTGCAACGGACGTATACTCATCTGGGAGGATAACATTTATATACTGTGTGTAATACAATAACAGCAACTCCCAGGAGGGCCTGTCCCTGTAACTCCAATTACCAGCCCAGTGTGCACTTGCCCCAATGCATCTGTTAGTGTACTCTCAAATAAAGTTTACTTACCTGGGAGGTTACCACTTGTCAAGTGTTGGGAAGTAGAGGGGTGACTTGACTGCAATACTAGCAACAATCACCAACCCAGGGCCCACTTGTCACAATGCATCTGTTAGTGAACTCTCAACTGAAGTTTACAAACCTGGGAGGATACCTATTGTCACGTTTTGGGAAGTAGTGAGAGTGACTTGACTACAACTCCCAGGAGACACTGTTCAAGTGACTCCAAACAGCAGAACAGTGGTCATGTGTCCAAAAATCCTTGCCTGCTAACTCTCAATTGGTGTTTACTTACCTGGGAGGGGCCAAGATACAGATCATGCTCAACTCAAAGATGTGTCTGGCTAGTTAGCTCTTTCGTGAACTGCGAAGCCAAGATGAAACTATTGAGGACAGGAAGGACAGCTTACCCAGTGTGCAAAAACAAAATTTACCCCAAAGGCCTCCAGATGCATCATCAGAATGGTAATGGCAGGAGACACATTCACATTGCACTGACCACATGATGACTGCAATCACATATGCAACAAACTCCTGGGTCTGCCTGCATGACAATCAACTAGACCTCAAAATGGTCAAAGCCACATCCTGCCCAGCCACTGTCTTGCCTGCACTGGTTGCAAAATGTCATTTTCAGCCCATCCTTCCAAGTGCTAATGACCTGCACAACTTAGCAGCTTCTTGACTTTGATGGAATTGGCAGGCTTCACAAATGTCAGGTCAGTACAACAAACAGCATGGCTACCTGTCACAATAGGATAGCCTAAAAGTCAACTATGTACAAAGGTTTTGCAAAATGTCACTGTAAGCTTTTGGAGGTAGATGTCACAATACAACCAGTAACATTGTATGTTTCACATCAAAAGATCGAGCTGCCACACAGAGCCCACAGAAGAGACTGCCACTACCCCTATGGATGAAGCCCTCAGTGAAGAAGACACTCTTGGACGTCTGGATGTGGAGGATGGTTCAGGCCCATCTGAACAACCTGGTCAGACACTAACTTCTAATTGGGCAACATGTTGAAGACCTTCAACACACACTTGCAAATCTCAGGGCCTTTCCAGGATTCAAGAAACTAATGGCTTCTGAGGATGCACTCCGAATATGTCTTAGTAAGGGGTGACAGACAAAAGGGGTGATTACCATGGAGCTTGCTGATTCATTGTGTTGTGAATTATGGGGATATCTTTCCCTGACATATTGCAGATGATGTCTACAGCGTCCATTTCCATGCCAAATGTGTGACCTATATCAGCAACATTGATACTGCTTCCATGACTATTAGGACAAATTTCATTTGGTGAAGTGTAGATTGTTGATATGTTTGCATTGTGACATGGGGATTTCCATGTCACCTTCTCCAGGATATTGTACTATTGTCATCAACATGGCATGATTTTGTATCATCAGTTCTCATTGTTGGGTCATCATGTATGTGACAAAGAGATGAGTGCATGACCTTGCATGGGATCTGTGGAAACGCATTTTGCATTGGCCTACTGTTGTATGCCAACAGGACACTGTGGTCTGCTCCATGGGGCAAAGCTTTGAGGGTGATGGTGTCTCCCAATGGTTGAATGGTCATTGTGACTGCACAACTTCAGCCATGCAATGGTGGTTGTATGAGATCCTAACTTTCCTGTGGACAGTTCAGTTGGCATGCATACATATGATATGGCACATGTATGGGCCACTTAGGTGGAGTTTGTTGCTGGGGCCTACTTGACATCATGGTACTATATGCTAATCAGAGCTGTTGTGCAAGTGTTATCATGGACATGTGATGACCCTATTTATCTTTGTATTTGCAGCAACAGCACCTGCAAGCAAAGGAGGCAAGGCACAGCATAGTGGGGAAGCATCTGGCCACAGGCTCTCAGGTCACGCTACCACAGACACAGAGGGACCCAGTGGCATGGAGGGTGAGGGGAGTGCCATGGAGGAGTCCGCAACATCATCAGCTTCATCAGATTCTTCCTCCAGTGGACACTCCCTATTGGCTGCAGATTCATAGGGCCATCCCCCTGTTCCATCCTTGTTCACCATCCCCCGGTCTATCACCTCCTTCCCTGTTGCTCCCCACCAAGTTGGCTATACCCTCTCACCTCAGAGGGCGGGCATTTCCTTTGCCGCAGGCACCTCCACCCCAGCCCATTACCCCTGCTACCCTCATTGAGAAGGCTATTGACCCTCTGAGAACTATCTATGTGGGATAGACAGGCATTGTGAATGCCATCCAGGGATTGTCGAGCTACAACAGACCAATGCATTCCTGGAAGGCATTCATGGTGCAATGTCTGACCTACAGAGTTCTTTTTGGGCTCTGGCCTCCACAATGAAGGCTGCCAGTCACCCCCCAAATTCCGTCCCACCTCCACATCCCTCTTCCCCCTTCAAATTCCCCTTACCCTACCTAGCCAAAGCACACAGACAGATCCACGTGCATCCACATCAACACACAAGAGGAGCACACACAAACACACCACAAAATACACCAACATGCAAACAAACAACAGACACCAACAGACACAACAAGAGTCAAAACTTCCCTAAACACCCCTACCCTCCTAGCATCACACACACAACATCCAGCATACCCACAGGCACCAAACTAACAATCAGTGACACACCCACCACAACCATTATACCTGCAGACACCACCCCAGCAGGCCCCCAGACATCCACCACATCCAGACACCACAACTACAGACACACAGACATCCACCACATCCAGCATACCCGCAGCCACCACCCCAACAGCCACACACATGTCCACGATTCCATCCCCAGCACTTCTACCTCCTAGTCCCCCAAGACACACGACCACACTCACTCACTCACCCAACACACCCACACCAAACACAAGCATACCTCCCAGAAGCCTGCACCCATGACATCCACACTAACAAAACAGACAACCACTCCCTCAACCTCCAAATTCAGACTCCCTTCTGATGACCATCCTGGTGTCCCTAAAAAAGTTTTTTTGTTTGACCTTGACCTTTCCCCTGTTCCCTCCACCCCCGTCCCAAACCCAAGATCCCCACCTCCAGCACCTCCCTTCCACCTCCAATGCCTTCCCTGCAAGCACCCATACCTCTCCCCAAGAAGAAGCCCACCCTTCACAAAACAAAATCACCCCTCCCAAACCCAAATCCCCCATTCCAAATCTGAGACCCCACCAGCCCCTAGGATGATCCCTGACTGCCCCCTTGATGCCCCTTCCTGTGAAGGCTCCGTGGCAGTTGGGAGTCAAGTTTTGGAACAACACTGTGCTATTGTTTTACTTTAGATGGACTTGCCAATGGCCTTGGACTCTGCAGGTCCATTATTTAATAAACCCACAGAGAGTGTTTTGTTATTCGTACACATTTGTCCTGTTATACCTTTTCTACCTTAATGTTTTTCCTGAGTAACTTGTGTTGTGTGCCTACAGTTGTGTGTGTTTCAGCCTGCTTGCTGATCAATTTGCTGTATTTGTAGTTTCTGACTTTGTGGGCAGTGATGGTGCCCCCCAAGACAAAGGTATTGGTTGAGTGTGTGGATATGTGGGTATAAATGCAGTGGTGGTGTCATAGCATTGTGTACTGTTTGTTGTAGTAAGTATTTCATCTTGTGTTGGCCATTGTGAGCATGTATGGCGTTAAACTTCTCCCCCTGATAAGGATTATGGATTAATCTGATATGTGGCAGATTGAGTTTTATTTGTACAGACGTAGAGAGTGTTAAATTGTGCTAGCTTTGTTTGCATTTGAATGTGCACGTGTCCATTTAGCTGTGTGTACCTTGCAGCTACTTCCTGTAGAAGTATATCCCATGCAGCTGGAGTTGTATATGCTTTGTTGACTTACACTTCTACACTGTGCAGATAGGCATGTCATTTGGGACCAGTATTGTTTGCCCCTGTGACACGTGTAGGGCCGTTTCCTATGCACATGTTGTTTGAGGACATGTCAAAGTGATATGTGTCCCAGTGCAATCTCCTTCCCTGAGTGGTCCTGATGCCCTGATCCCTCTTGTGCAGGTATTGTTATCATAGTGCTCTTTGTCTATTTGTCTCCCTACCTATTGTGCATGTCATTGTCCTTCCATTGTGCTGTGGTGTGGGTGATGTGTGCGTCCATTGCAGGGCTGTTTTATGGTACTGGAGTTTGTGTTCCTTGCCATATCGATACATGTGTGTCTTGTATGTGACAACAGTCCATGGCCTGCGAGGAATGTGAGTGTGTAAGTTCTATTTGTAGATGCGATTTTTGTGTGTTGTTGGTGAAGTGTGAGACAATATTGTGTAGCCTTCACTATCCCAATGCCTGAGATGTGGGGATGTGTATTGTTGCGTAGTGTTGCTCTGAAGTGTGAGTGACCTTCCCAAAGGGGGTGTATTGTGACAGTTAGAGATGGGGTCTCTGGTTGGCAGTCAGTTTGCACTCTGTCCAAACAGGCCCCCTCACTTTAGTCAGGGTAAGGGAGTTAAACTCCCCAGGCAACCCCTGCTACCCCCTTGGTATCTTTGCACAAGCAGTCAGGCTTATCTGAGAGGCAATGTGTAAAGTATTTGTACCAACACACACAGTAGAACAGTGAAAACACTACACAAGGGACACAACACTAGTTTAGAAAAATAGCCAATATTTATCTGAATCAAACAAGACCAAAACGACAAAAATCTAACATACAAAAGCAAAGATATGAATTTTTAAAGTTAAAGGAGTCTTAATCCATAGAAATCAATGGATGCGTTGTTTATACAGAAAGTACCTGGTATGAGTCAAAAATAAAGCCGCACGGGTGACCGTGCAGCGGAAAAGTAAGCAATGCATCGATTCATGACCCGCAAGTGATGCCGTGCATTGATTCTTCTCCGGTCGAATGGGCAAGGCGTCATCTCTCTCTCCCACGGAAAAGCGATGCGTCTATTTCCAGCATTGATGCATGCAAAATCCTGATGCACGATGGCAAGGAGCCATGCTGTATGGGTGATGTGATGATTTTTCAGCCGCGATGCAGGTGCTATGTCAATTTTTCTCCCGCTCAGCTCCAGTATGTGGATTTCAGCTTTGGTTCCACCAGCTTCTCCTTTCAAGGGCCCAGGGACTGGATAGGGCACCAATTGGCAGGGTAAGAGTCTCAACAAGAGAGTTCAGGGGCTGGCAGAGGAAGTCTTTGATGGCCCTGAGACTTCAAAACAGGGGGCAAGCTCAGTCCAAGCCCTTGGAGACACTTCACAAGGAGGAAAACACAGCAAAGTCCAGTCTTTGTCCTCTCTAAGGTAGAAGCAGCAACTGCAGGCCAACCCAGCAAAGCACACTCACAGGCAAGGGACAGTACTCTTTCTCCAGCTCTTCAACTCTTCTCCTTGGCAGAGGATCTCTTGATCCAGAAGTAATCTAAAAGTCTGGGGTTTTGGGTCCAATAATCATTTCTGCCTATAAAGTAGGCAAACTTCAAAGGAAAGTCCCTGTTGTTCACAAGATCCTGTTTTCCCCAGGCCTGGCCCCAGACAAACACCAGGGGTTGGAGACTGCATTGCGTGAGGGAAGGCACAGCCCTTTCAGGTGTAAGTGTCAGCTCCTCCCTCCCCACTCTAGCCCAGGAGACTCATAAGGATAAGCAGGACACTCCTCAGCTCCCTTTGTGTCACTGTCAGAAACAGACAACGGTCAGTCTGACCCAGACATGGATTCCACAGGCAGGCAGAGGCACAGAATGGTTAAGCAAGAAAATGCCTACTTTCTAAAAGTGGCATTTTCAAACTGACAATCTAAAACCCAACTTTACCAAAAGATGCATTTTTAAATTGTGAGCTCAGAGACCCCAAACTCCAAATCTCTATCTGATCCCAATAGGAAGCTGCACTCCCCATGTTAACGTAGGGGTGAAATAGGCCTTGCAATAGTGAAAAACGAATTTGGGAGTATTTCACTATCAGGACATGTAAAACACATCAGTACATGTCCTATCTTTTAAATACACTGCACCCTGCCCTTGGGGCTACCTAGGGCCTACCCTATGGGTGCCTGACATGTACAAAAAGGGAAGGTTTGGGCCTGGCAAATGGGTACACTTACCAGTTAAAACACTGGCAGTTCAAACTGGCACTCACAGACACTGCAGTGGCAGGTCTGATCCATGTTTACAGGGCTACTCAGGTGGGTGGCACAATCAGTGCTGCAGGCCCACTAGTAGCAAATGATTTACAGGCCCTGAGCACCACTAGTGCACTCTACTGGGGACTTACTAGTAAGTCAAATATGCCAATCATAGAAAAGCCAATTAGAGTTACAATTTACCCAGAGAACACTTGCACTTTAGCACTGGTTAGCAGTGGTAAAGTGCCCAGAGTACCAAAACCAGCAAAAATGAAGTCCAGCCCACAGTCAAAATGACAGGAAACAGAGACAAAAAGACAGCAGAAATCACACCAAGGATGCCAGGTCTAACAGTGACTGTGAATGGGTCCAAATTTATGTATGATTTGGACTGTGTACACAATGAGACTTGTACTTGGTGCCCGTAGCGTGACCCCCATATGATGTGGACGACGGTGCAATGATCTGTTGTTACAGGATATATATGTAGGTGTGTGTTTTTACGGTCGATTGCACCCACGGCATCGTGGATTTTGTGCTCGATCAACGGACAACAACACCAGATGTGTGTGATGGGTTCCATGGCGGCATCAGACATGTAAACGTGCCTGCAGTGTCGCCACGGCCACATTGGTGGTGTGCCACCTCATAATGAGGCTGGGAAAAAACTGTCTCCGCTGGCGTGTTTGTGCTGGCTAGTGACCACGGCGGTCTGTGCTGCTTTGTGTGCCAGCGAAACATTGGCAGTGTTTGCTCCATAGGCCAGAATGACTCGTAATACGGCAGTTCGACCGCCATCCTGAAGGCGGTTGAACCACTGCCATGGTGGTCAACGGACCGCCAAACTCATAATTAAGCCCTTAGACCTCAACCTGAAGATTGCTCACTGATATTTGCAGCAGGACGCAAGCTCACTGAACATGCGTAGTGATCTGTGATGTGAATGGGGAAGTGTATGAAGTGAGGATGGTGGCGGGAAAAGTAGAATTTCAATTTCAGATACTCACTTTGTCACAGTGTTTCGATGCGACCTGTGAAAATGAGTAATGTCCAGAGCTTCTGAAAGTAGAGGTCAGACTTAAATCATGTTACCGACTATTGAGAAAGCACGAGACATCAAGATGGGAAATTATGTGAGGGTTACAGAGGAAGAACACAAGCTAAAATAAAATAAAGAGGGAGTCAGGATGGACCTGCAGCTTATTTGAGAACTGTGAATTATGTATATCATCAGTGTATACATATTCTTTTGGAGATGCATGTCCATTTTATCAACCTTGAGGTCATATTCATGTATATCTGAATATCTGAAAACCAGATGCGGTCGCATCTCTTACTGCTCTGGGCTACCAGCTGCTCTTTGTTTGAATTTTAAGGAAATTATTTTGAATGTGTTTCGCTGTCCCCGCTGTTTGATTTGGAGATCTGTGCTCTCTGTCTGAAATAGTTACTGTAAGGAGCCCAAGGCACTTTTTCTCAACTCCTAGGCCTTTTGCTTTTTTGACATTAACAGTGCCATCAGATAAGACAGTGCCCCTTCTGAAATTGCAGCCTATCCTTCTGGGCATAGAATTCTTCAATAGATAGAAGAGAAATTCACTTGGATTATAGATGACACCTTTTAATAAAACAAAAAAAGTAACATGCTATTTTGTGTCCATGAACAGTGCACCCTGACCACAATGAAAATACATTATTGTATAAGACTACCTCTGTCTTTTTTTCTGGGAGGATGACGGTAGTTAGAGAGCTTCACAAATACGTGTGCACTTTGAAATTTATTCAGAACGTTTGCTAAAAAATCTGAAAAACACAATCACGAATTGAGAGGGAGATAATTTAAGAATGGTTTAGCTTACTCTTTCCCTTTTGATTGGATAGGAAATGGGTTATTAATTGAGCAAGGGACACCCCTGCCAACACCAGAAATACACCCTTAGGTTACTAAATGAATCTCTGCTTAACCCACTGCAGAAGCAGCAGGGCATTCCCGGGGAAATGTGTGATAAATTCAATTTGAACCAACCAATATTAAAGTTAAGAAAACATTACAATAGAAAAATCTCAAATAAATTTAGAAAAAAAGAAAAATAAATAATGTTCAATTATACATAAATACACATAATCAAATGGGTTTTTAGAGGTTCGAGACAAAAAATGCAGCGAGAAAAAAAGCACAAACCAGAGTCAATGCTTGTGATAGACCGGGCTCTAGACACAATTTCAAGCTGACCATGTTGACCGAGTCACACCAGTCAAAGTTTTTATTTTGTTATTTTGTTACTTTTCTGGTTGCCAGAATCATTCAACAAAGCTACGCAGACTGCTGAAGCCCAAGAGGGTCCCTTAAAGTCAAATACTCGATCATGTACCTCGCGCTGAAGCCTTCAATTTTGACACCAAAAGCTCAGAACAGGACAAAGCTAGATATTCGTAGCTGCTGCTGGAGTGTCTTATTGAATCACCCCGGTGAGAGGTTATATCCTCAGCCCTATGTACTAAAACATTTTGCAGTAGCTGGTCACAGTATTTGCCCAAATTGTGGACTAACCCCTTTTTACAATTTGGAAAAGGCTTTCACTCTCAGGGGTTTTCCCACTCACTCTGAATCACACTTCAGAGGGGATGTGAAAGATGGTGCTTCTCCTGATTACACTTTGAAATGACACGTATCTAAGGTTGGTGAATGCATTTGCAGGTGCAAACCATTGCAAAATGAATTATACTTCAGAGAAGTAATAGATTAATCTCTTATGTTTTTAAAAACAGCTTCTGCCCCATTAATCATCATGTTTTTTTAAGATAACAAAAGGCCAGATTTACAAGGAACTGGAGCTGCATAGTACTGCGCCAAAACTGGCAGCGCCAGTTCTGAAACGCAGGGCTGTGTTGTATTTACAAAAATACGACGCACCCCTGTGCTTCCCCTAGTTCTGGCGGAAATTTAGCTTACAGCACCAACACGGGCATCCTTGCACCAAAGTGCAAGGTTGTCTGCATTGAAGGGAGTGATTGTTTATGTGCAGGAAAGTCTCCCTTCCTGCACATAAACAGTCTACAATAGTGATGTGGCACTTGTAAGTGTGCTGCAAAATGCAGCACATATAGAAGTAGCAAATCGTCATTATTGAATAATTGTGTATGTGCAGGAAGGGAAACCTTCCTGCACATAAAGAATCATTCATGGTGCTTTTCTCTTTCTAAGTGTGCTGAAGAATGCAGCACACATGGAAAAAGCAAAAATGAGAAGACCTAAAAGTATTTCTCCTTGTTGCGCCACGCTAACACCACCTCTGGGGGGTGGGAGGGGCCCATATTTATAAGGCGCCATTAATCCGCAAAAAGTGGCTTAGCACCACTTTGTAAATATGTCGCAGTGTACAGCTAAAGGTCATGCACCAGTGGTGCTAGGGGCTTGTAAATATGCCCCAAAATGTTTCCTGTGTGAGAAAACACATGCAAGACTGGTTGTCTGCTGTCTTATGCAGGCCACCATCCCTGTATTCAAAGCACGTAATAGGGCATCACAGGTTGCTGCCTGCCTAATTAATTTTAATTAGGTATGGTGTTTTATGACTCTCTTCAAATGTGCCATTTGTGATGCAACCTATTAGTATGTAGGTCAAACTTCAACTTGCATACCAGTTCACAAATCAGCTAGTGTTAAAACTGCACATCGTGGTTTAAAAATGGGTCTTAGTGTAATGGCTACTTAAGGCCTCACTACGAGTTTGGCAGTCTTGCGACTGACAAACTCACGGTGGTGGTCAGACTGCCTCAGTTCTGGTGATCTGATTGCCAGATTATGGCCCTGGCGGTCGAAACGTCAGGGGACTGACTCCACCACCTGGATCCTGACAGGTTGGCAGTGGTCAAAGTCGTGCTTGTCCACGGCGGTGCAGAGTTCAGCACCAGCATGCTGCTCACAACTTCCCTTTCTGCCAGCCTTTTCATGGTGGGGTCCCCGCCATGAAAAGGCTGACAGAAAGGAGATGCTGGGAGCCACATGGGGGCCCCTGCACTGCCTACCCCCTTGCCCAACACCGTTGGAATGCACACTGTCTTCTATGGCAGACAGTGCTCATTCCAAGGGTGCCGGGGGCATCCTCTATGTGATGTCATTGGCCTTGTCTCCCTGAGGAGCCGAGGCCAATACCGCTGTGCTGTTGCCAATGGGCTGACCATCAGAAACCTCCTAATATGGAGGTTTCCTCTGGTCAGCCCAGTTGAAACATCATAATTGGGCTGGTGGGGGGGAGACCTCCAGCTCCGCGGAGGTCTCTTTCCCACAGGTCGGGCGGCCCAACAGTCGGGCCACCAAACTCAAACTAATGAGGCTGTTAGTCTGTTTTAAAACTCTTGTAGAAAGGGAACGTGCAATGATGTTGCTAGGCAGAAGCTTGACACATTCACTTTGTGGTATGACTGCATCTTTTCCCATTCTCTGAAGGTAAAAAATATGAATTAAATGTTTCTTGATGCTGGTTAAGACACTTCTCTTCTCTCATATAAACCCTAAGTCTTTATTGCAGGCTTCTAGGCACCAATGCCCTCATTACAACCCTGGCGATCAGTGATAAAGCGGCGGTAATACCGCCAACAGGCCGGCGGTAATAAATATGGAATTATGACCACGGCGGAAACTGCTGAGACAGACAGCCACTTTAACACACCGACTGCCAGGGCAGAATCAACAAGCACCACGGCAGTAACCGCCAACAGCCAGACGGAAGACAATGTTTCACCCACTGTATTATGAGCGGCCAATCCGCCACCTTTTCCGGGGCAGTACCAATGACATCAAAAGCCTGGTGGAAACAGAACACAGAAGGGAAACGACTCACCTTTGGGGAGTAAGGGAACAACCATGCCACCATGGAGCCCAAGTTGCATGTCTTCCCCATGCTCGTCTACCTTCTGCTCCATTATGAACACCAACCCCGGCGAAGACAACCACAGTGAGTACTTCCGCCTAGCACACGGGGGGAGGAAAAAGAGAGTGACACACACATGCAACACACACACTCCCAACACCGTACACACAACCAGATGCAGCAACATAACATATTTACCCAGTACCCCTCAGGAATAATGCAAGGACTGTGGGCCACATCACCTAGTCCAAGGCCCCACCTTACTCCTGCAACAACATGGAGAGAACACTGCAGGGGCATCAGGTCAAAAATAGTCAGGCACCTCAGGGGTACGGGGAATGGGGGGGCACCTCAGCTGGAAGATGGTACAATGTCACTAGTCCTGGAGGGGGCAACGTGGCCTGTGCGCTATCCTGGGGAGTGCAAGGCCACAGTCTCTCAAGTGGGTGGTTTGCCCACTGCTTGTTCTTGGGGAGTGCAAGGCCACAGTCCCTCAAGTGGGTGGTTTGCCCATTGCTTGGTCCTGGGGAGTGCAAGGCCACAGTCTCTCAAGTGGGTGGTTTGCCCACTGCTTAGTCTTGGGGAGTGAAGGCCACAGTCCCTCAAGTGGGTGGTTTGCCCATTACTTGGTCCTGGGGAGTGCAAGGCCAAAGTCTCTCAAGTGGGTGACTACTTCCACTGGTTCTGGAGGGGGCATTGTGCCCAGTGAGCTACATCCTGGGAAGGATGAGGTGAGTGGATGGCTTCTCCACTGGTTCTGGAGGGGGCATTGTGCCCAGTGAGCTTCATCCTGGGAAGGATGGGGTGAGTGGATGGCTTATCCATTGGTTCTGGAAGGGGCATTGTGCCCAATGAGCTACATCCTGGGAAGTATGGGGTGAGTGGATGGCATCTCCACTGGTTCTGGAGGGGGCATTATGCCCAGTCATGCAGATCTTGGGGAGTGCAAGGTCATAGTCTCTCAACTGGGTGTCAGACCCATAGGATTTGCAGGGGCCAGGCCGCACAACAGCCCATGGATGTAGGACTACACACTGTCCGCCAGCCCTTCCCCTGCAGCCTCGGATGGCTGCCCACTGGGGCTGCTGCTGCTGGTGGTGGTGCTGGTGGAGGTGCTGGCAGTGGTTGGGGGAGGCTCCTGCCCTTTCCCGGCAGCCTCGGAAGGCTGAACCACCATGGTTGGTGGTGGGGGCTCCGACTGAGTCCAAGCACCGGCCCTCTTGTCCTTCCTGCCTGTTGTTGCAGGCCCATTGCCCTTTCTGTCAGCAGCCAGGCATTGCTCCTTGCCTGTCCATGTAGCAGCTGGGGGGGGCCTCCTTGCCCTTCCTTGTAGCAGATGGGGGTGCCTCCTTGCCTTTCCCTGCAGCAGCTGGGGGTGCCTCCTTGTCCTTCCTTGCAGCACTTGGTGCAGGCACCCTTTCAGTGTGGCTGTCTGGTGCCCGGTATCCTCTCTCACCTGGAGTAGCTGTGGACACTACTGTGCCCGTGGACTGGGTGGCTGAGTTGCTCGCCTGGGTTCTGACCACCCTGGCCTGACGTGAAGGATGGGGGGGAGGGGTAGGGAAGAGGTCAACGGTGGAGAGGAAAAGCTTCTTAGGGACATTGGGGCAGGAAGAGGGAGAAGGTTTGGGAGTGGAGGAAGAGGAAGTGGTTGTAGGAGGTGTCTGTCTGCTGTGTTTGGGTGCAGGTGTATGGGCTGGATGCTGTTGAGAGGTGGATGGCTGTTGGGTGTCTGAGTGCTTGCGCTTGTGTACTTCAGGAGGAGGGGGCACAGACACAGTGGGAGAGGACACAGGGGACGTGTGCATGGATGGGGGGTGGTGACTACCAGTGAGGGATGTGTACTGATAGGTGTGCTGGTGATGAAGGTAGTAGATGAGGATGTAGTGCATGCAGGTGTGAGTGGAGACGAAACTGGGAGGGAGGTGGACGAGGAAGAGGAGGGGGCCCCTGGATGGCATTCACAATGGTTGACTGTCCAACAGAGATGGATCGTAGGAGGACAATAGCCTCCTCACTCAGAGTAGCAGGTCTAACTGGGGCAGGGCCTGAGGTGCCTGGGGTGAAGGAGAAGCCCACCCTCCTGGGTGAGCGGGAATGGGAAACATGTTGAGGGGCTGCTGGGAGGGTAGTGCTGGTACAGGGGGTGGCTCTTGTACCTGTAGTTGGGGTGGGCACAGAGGTGTCCGCCACCACCAGGGAGCTTCCATCAGAGGAGGTATCACTGTCAGAACTGTCCCCTCCAGTCTCTGCCGTGGTGCTCCCCTCGCACTCCGTCCCACTGGTGCCCTCACCATCAGTGGATTCGGCCTCCTGGGTCCTGTGGAAAGCAGCTCCCTCCATCGCCGGTGCCTCTGCTCCTCTGCCAGATGATGCTAATGTGCATAAGGACAGGGGGACAAAACAAAAAGGGGGGAAGAGACAAAGTATTCACTTGGTCAACAGCAGCACCAACATCACAGTTGGAGTACAGGACACACACACACACACACATACAGGGAACAGCCCTATGTACTGGGCAACACACTGCCAGTCACAATGCTAGTCACCAGCCCATGGATAGAGACAATTGCAGCACACCTAAGACCCACAGACCCCTGCCCAGTACTGGATGCCTACTAGCTTGGTTGGAGTACTTTTGCATCAGAACCCTGCCCAACACAGGACCTACTCTGCAATGTCAGGCCTGGCCTGGGGACACCCACAGGCCCACATCCCCCACCCGGATACCACCCCACCACGCGCAAGTTGTATATTGGGGCACTGTACTCACCCCCTTGTGGCTGCTGTGATGCCCCCAAGCGCCCATCCTGCTCGGATAGGCCACCACCAGTATGCCAGCCATCAGGAGGGTCAGGGTTCGACGGGCACCCCTTCCTTGTTGGGAGGTTATCCCCAGCTGGGCCTCCGCCGTCTTCCGTGCCCAGCATCTCAGGTCCTCCTACCGTTTGTGACAGTGGGTGCTCCGCTTGCCATAGACCCCCAGGGTCCGCACGTCCTTGGCGATGGAACGCCATATACCCTTTTGCTGATGGGCGCTGACCTGCAGGGAAATGGACACAGGGAAAGGTATTAGTCCGACCGTCCTGACTGTTACACTCATGGCCCACCATAGCCCTTCCCATCCCCCTATGCACAGACATGGCCCAGCATACACGACGCACACTGCCCAGGGGACATCCACCAACCCCCCCACACAAGGCCTTCACACCCACCACTCAATGCATTCATGCCCCATGCATCGTACTCACAGTGTACTCACCTATTGGTCTGGCGTCCCATACAGCAGTCGGTACTGCGGTAGGACCCCATCCACCAGTCTCCCCAACTCCACTGAGGTGAAGGCAGGGGCCCTTTCTCCAGTGACACAAACCATGGTCAGTTCCAGACACAGGTCACAGCAGTACATGCAGTGTAGGTCCTCTCCTGTTGAAGGTCAGGTAGCAAGTGAGTGAACAGATAGAAAATGGCGGTCAAATCCGCGGCGGTGCGTACTGTTACCACCGGCGTACATCACCATTGGCCACTGTACCCCATAGGTCCCAATGATAACCAATAAGGAGTTGCACAGCAGTTCTCGACCGCCTCCCACAATGACGCACAACGTCAGCGGATTAACTTCATTTCCACATGTCCCTCCATACAGGACAGGCGGGCACCATTTCAGGGGGGGTGCAGGCCATGGCTCCTAACTGCGTCACAGTACACATATGCACCAATTGGACCTCTCCAACAATATACTGTTACAATCACAACATGCATTGAAGTGTAGTGGTTGGAAATATGAGATACTGACCAGCTGCTCACCATTTTGCCCCATAGAATGCAACCGCTGCGGATGAATAGGAGATGGAGGCATCCCCCCATGTACAGACCCCTGGTGGACTTGGCAACAATGGAGGACAGGCACATTATCCTCACCTATAGACTGGACAGGGCCACAATCACAGAGCGGTGTGCCCAATTGGAGTCTGACCTAATCTCTGCTATCCGTAACCCCACCAGGATCCCCCCTCTTGTGCAAGTCCTATCTGTGCTCCATTTCCTGGCAACTGGCTCCTTCCAAGTGACAGTGGCTTGGCAGCAGGAATGTCTCAGCCAATGTTCTCAATAGTGCTGACCAGAGTGTTGTCTGCCCTGATAAAACACATGCACAGCTACATTGTTTTCCCCCAGGTAGAGGATTTGGCCACAGTGAAAGCTGATTTATATGCAATGGGACATATCCCCAACATTATTGGGGCAATTGATGGAACACATATTGCATTTGTCTCCCTTCCCCCGCGAAATGAACAGGTGCTCAGAAATCAAAAGAGCTTTCACTCCATTAATGTGCAGATAGTGTGCCCGGCCGGCCAGTACATCTCTCATGTCAATGCAAAGTATCCTGGGTCTGTGCATGATGCCTTTATCCCGAGGAATAGCAGCATCCCATATGTGATGGCTCAACTCCGGAGGCACAGGGTGTGGCTAATAGGTGAGCCCTGGTTCCCACCCAGTATATGTTGGTGTATGGGTATGGTGGGGGCCCTAAGGGTTAGAATGTGTCTAACAGTTGTCCCTCGATATTTGCAAGTGACTCTGGTTACCCCAACCGCTCATGGCTACTGACCCCTGTGAGGAATCCCAGGACAAGGGCAGAGGAACGTTACAATGAGGCACATGGGCGATCAAGAAGAATTATAGAGAGGACAGGTTTCGTTGCCTCCATCTAACTGGTGGATCCCTTGCTACTCACCCAAGAAGGTCTGCCAGATCATTGTGGCATGCTGTATGTTGCACAACCTTGCCTTACGTCGCCAGGTGCCTTTTCTGCAGGAGGATGAGGTTGGAGATGGTTGTGTGGCAGCTGTGGACCCTGTGGACAGTGAAGATGAGGTGGCAGAGGGTGAGGACAAGGACAACAGAAGTGCAATAATTCGTCAATACTTCCAATGACAAACAGGTATGACAGTGTAACTTCACATTTAATTGACAGTTTTGTGTTTGACATTGTCACTGGCAGGCTGATTTTCCCACTTCTATGGCCACTAACTGTACCCTTTGGCATCTCTATTTGCAGATATGTGTGCGCCACTACCACTCCTGTTGTGTTGACTGCAGGCAATTACAGGTCATTCCTATGTATACATTACTGTACAGTTGAATTGCAATGTTTAAACCTTGTTAAACGAACACATACTTAAATCATTTGACATACTCCATACTGGTATTTTTTTCAAAGGGTGTTTATTTAAGTGCTATGAAGTAGAGGGGGATGTGCAATGGGCTGGGGTGATGATGGAGGAAAGTCCAGGTAAGAGTACAGTCTATTTGTATCACAGGTGCTGTGTCCCAGGGGGCATAGGAAGGGGAGCAATTGCAGTTCAAGGCGGACAGATTGACAGAGTGGAACACAAGGGTGACAATCAGGAGAGTCTTATTTCCTGTTGAGGGTCTTGGCAATAGTCTCTGGCTTCTGCCTGGATCGCAGGGAATGTTTGCGGGGTGGTTCTCCTTCTGCAGGGGGAGGGGTGCCGGTGGCTGGTGCTGGTGGCCTATTGGTCCTGTGACGGGCCCTCCTGTCCACTAGCGGCAGCGGAGGTGGTGGGCTGTTCATCGGTTTGGCTAGTGACAGGGGCCCGGTGGTGTGCCACTGCCTCCCTCATAGTGTTGGGCATGTCTTCCAGCATCCCTGCAACGGTGACCAGGGTGGTGCTGATGTCCTTCAAGTCGTCCCTGATCCCCATGTACTGTCCCTCCTGCAGCGGCATGTTCTCCTGCAACTTGTCCAGTATCTGGCCCAGCGTATCCTGGGAATGTTAGTATGCTCCCAGGATCGCGGTGAGTGCCTCCTGGAGAGTTGGTTCCCTGGGCCTGTCCTCCCCCTGTCACATAGCACTCCTCCCAGCTTCCCTGTTGTCCTTTGCCTCTGTTCCCTGGACCATGTGCTCACTGCCACTGACCCCAGTTCCCTGATTGTCCTGTCTTTGTGGTGTGCCCTGGGGTCCCTGTAGTGGTGGACACACTTCTGATTGACGTGTCCTGGGGACAGAGGTATGGGCCCACTGGGTGGGTGCTGTGGTGGTGTTTCCTGAGGGGGGAGGCTCTGTGGTGGTGTGTGACTGTGCCTGGGTAACCGACTGTCTGGAGATCCCTGATGGGCCAGGTTGGTCATCCAGATCCAGGTGCCCAGAGCTGCTGTCATCACTGTGGGCCTCTTCTGTGGGGGGGACTGGATGGTGCTGGTACCTCTTCTCCGGTGACGTTGGCTGGGGGACCTGTGGGGATGTAAATGCAGTATTATAGTTTCTGCATGTGACATATTGTGCATGCGTGTGTTGCCCTCTATGGTTGTTGTTGCCCTTGCAGATTAGCCTTTGTGTGAGTTGCTATTTAGTGGGCTGGGTGATTCTCTCCAGTGTGCATGCAGTGGTGATAGGTGTCCATGCAGGTCTGTGAGGGGTGTCCTTGCATTGGTGTTGCATGCAGGGCTTGGTATTGGGATGAGTGGGTTGTGATGGTGGGATATGTGGGAGGTGGTGATGTGATGGGAGTGAGGGTAAGGGTGGGGTTTGTGTTGGCATGCAGGTAGTGCTGACTTACCAGAGTCCAGTCCTCCTCCTACTCCTGCCAGGCCCTCAGGATGCATGATTGCCAAGACTTGCTCCTACCATGTAGTTAGTTGTGGGGAAGGAGGTGGGGATCCACCACCAGTCCTCTGTACAGCTATTTGGTGTCTTGCTGCCACAGAACGCACCTTCCTTGTAGGTCGTTCCACCTCTTCCTGATGTCATCCCTTGTTCTGGGGTGCTGTCCCACGGTGTTGACCCTGTCCATGATCCTCTGCCATAGCTCCATCTTCTTAGCAATGGATGTGTGCTGCACCTGTGATCCCAATAGCTGTGGCTCTACCTGGATGATTAACTCCACCATGACCCTTAGCTCCTCCTCTGAGATCCTGGGGTGTCATTGTGATGAGATGGGTGTAGTGTGAGTGGTGTGGGTGGGGGTGTATGGGGAGATGTGTTGGGGTGTGTGATGTAAGGTGGTGGATGGTGTATGGGTGATGGTGTTATGTGGCTGTGGTCCTGTCTGTGTTATTGCTATGTCTCTGATGGCAGTTGTTTGTAGTCGTAAAGGGTTGTGAGTAATGTGGGTGTGTGTTTTATAGTGGTATGCGTGTGTGGACTGTGTATGGGTGTCAGGTGTGAGTAGTTTGAATTGTCCAATGTGGTGTTTTTTTGTTTGAGTGTGTGTATTTTGAGCACAGCGGTATGTACCGCCAATGGTTTAGTGCCATTGAATGTCCGCCACAGTGATTCGTGGGTCATAATGTTGTGGGTGTAGTTCTGTTGGCGTAACGGTGTGGGTTTTGCTACTGCCAGTTTATCACTGACCTTTCGTGTGTGTGGCTGTATAGTGACGGATTGGTATGTGTGTGTCATAATATACTTGGCGGTTATCCACGGCGGTATGTTGGCGGCAGTCGGCATGGCGGTAAGCGGAACTTACAGCCAATGTCATAATGAGGGCCCAAGTCTCTCTCCAGACAGAACTCAATCCAGAAGCACTGCAGTCACTCACAATTGTGCACCTGGCTTTCCTGACAGGAAGGAGCCGTTCTTTTGTGTCCCTAAAGAAGAAGACCACCAGATGATCCAATACACAAAAGTTACCATAAATTATTGAATTTAGAGTTTAATAAATCATCAGATTATAACATTTATTCCAAAAGTCAAGATTTCATGGCTCTAGATGGCGCCCAATCCTCCTGCTTAAAGGATGTCATTCTCTTAACCATTGTGATTACTTGTTTTATCGTTGGACTTACTTGTGTGCCTTAGCCAGCATCAGTTTTATTGGTTCTAAATACACCCAATTTGTAGTAATATATGTATTGTTAGGACACTAGATCAGTATCTCATATTTTGAAAGAGGCTGCAGGGACCACGCACAAGAAAGTGAAACAATCTAAATTTAGCCCTTTGTGTAACGACTGTTAAAATGCTCAGTGCTGGTCTGTGGCATTCTTCAAGGCAGATATATCATGCGTCCTACAGCCCCAGACAGTCACTTATTATGTCTGTGTGTCTAGGTAGGTGTGCGTTAATGTAAGGTATTAGTGTAGAAAATTAGAATATGTGGCCAGTGACACTTGTTAGTCTGGTAAATTAGATAGTGTTCTCACAGGGTGTAAGTGTTAACCCTTAAGTAGGGCATAAAATGCATGAGTCACCATGATATTACCCTTGAGGCTATTGGGCCTGAGAGAAGTTACATTGTAGCACAGACTTTCCATAATATTATTATCCATGATCACAAGGCTATTCTTGCTGAAGTATAAAAAAGAAACCATCACATGGCTCTGTGCAGTGCTAAACATTATCAGTCTGCTCACATACAATATATTCACAGGGTGGAGTAAGTTAAATGAGTTATAATGCCTAGCATTCATGTGATAAAATGAAAGCAATGTCATGCTGGTATGCAGTACTAAGGCACACCCGCATCCCATTAAGGCAAAATACCATCTGAGGGCGAACCAAGTGACCAACTGACCCTTGTAGGGTAGTTCTTGTCCCAGGCTGGCATCAGGAGCTTAGGGACCTTCACTTTTCTTTGCAGAGCAGTCAATCAGAATCGTGCTTCTTCCTTTGTATGCTCTTCCAAGTCTACCTCCTATTTTTTCAACTTTTCTGGACTTGGAAGATTCCGAAGAGAGCTTCACTGTAGGGTTCATTCTCACCTGCAAGACAGACGAGATACAGGCTCACTGCCGAATGCCTGGTATAAATTAACCATCATCACAACATTATTTTCATGAGCAGTCTCCTTTCCATACTTATCATCATACTTTGCAGGCTACTACATGCCAGGAGTTTTGGATCTAAGAGAGTGACTGATCTGCAAGATGTTCCTTTTCTGCTCTCCATTTCTTTTAAACTCTTAACGAAACACAACCATTTCTGCAGGTTCTTTGCCCAATACCATTTTTGCTTCACCTCAGGTCTGTTTCCTTCCACCTACATCTAATCAGCATAGAGACCAACATTTGTAACATTAGTTTAACAACCTTTATAAAGTTCAACATATTAGCATTCCTAGGTTTCCGTGCTGCTATGATGGATGCTATGATGGATCATCTATGATGATGATGTTCAAGATCAGAACTGACAGAATCGTAAGAGAGAAGAAAAAACCGACCTGTCTACTAGCAGCAAATTGAGAAAAACAATGATAAGGTAGGGTTGCGTTTGTAGCTGAGAATGACGGCGTCAAGGCTTTGGATGTTCTGAATTAGGGTGTCTGGGGATGAAGAGAATCTTTGCTTCTTGACGGTCGTTTACCACTAGGTCAATAATTTGGTTAGATTACTCATTTGTCATTTAAATGGATTTATAAGTCAGTCATCAGATTTTAATCTTGTTCCTACTTTCTATGGCGCTCTCTTAGTATTTGCAAAATGTGGTAAACTTTTTTGTATTTGATACTGAGCAGTAAAGTGGATGATCACTTTTATCAATGAGGGAAGCACACGGGGCTCCTAATGTGAAGGCTTTTGTGCAGTCTAGTCACTTTGAGACAGCAAGTGCTTTATTTTCTTTTGTGATTGAAGGTATTACGTAGTAGATTAAGTTAACTTATTTATATGCAGTCTATCCAAATAGATCCTCCACCACACTGATAAAATCACCCCCATAAGGAACTCATCCTCCAAAAGATCCGGCAAGCCCATCAGGTGGTTCACCCCCAAGCTCCACACACTCAAGAGAGAATGCAAACAGCTAGAAAGACCATAGTGCAACAGCAGAGTCCATGCAGACCACACCACCTTCAAAAATGCACTGAACAATTATCATCTTTGCCTCAGAGAAGCAAAACAAGCTGCTCTACACAGCCGCTTTGAGGAAAGTACCAACTGTCCAAAGGAACTTTTCAAGGTTGTTAAAGAGTTCTCCTGCCCAGCAACCTCCACAAACACAATCCAACACTCTCAGACCCTATGTGGCACTCTAGTCAGCTTCTTTCCTAACAAAATTGCAGCCATACACAGCAACTTTGACCCCGAACCCACCAGCATCGACCACTTGCTAACCCATCCAGGTGACTCCCCCAGCCACCTAATCACTGACTGGAGGCCTCTATCCATCCAAGATACAGCAGCCCTCATGAGTTCGACCCACTCCAGCTCACCCAATGACCCATGCCCACGATACATTTTCAAACTTGGAGAGAAGTAAATCAGCAACATCCTTGCACCCATTCTCAATACCTCTATCAGGGCTGCCACCATCACCAAAGCTTGGAAGCAAGCAGTGGTCTAACCGCTCCTAAAACAACATCCGTCGACCCAAGCGATCCCACAAATTATCACCCTAAATCTCTTCTCGTCTTCCCTGCTAAAAGTTTGGGAACAGCCATTAGCCAGAAACTCTCCGACCACCTGGAAAGACACAATCTACTGAATTCCTCCCAATGCAGTTTCTGCACCAACTGCAGCTCCAAGACCGCCCTGATCCCTGAACGGACGACATTAGATCCCTCCTTGGCCCTGATCCACCTCGATTTCTCTGCCGCATTCAACACCATCTCCCACCAAACCCCCACCATCCGAAACAATGCCCTCAGAGGATCCACGCGTTCCTCACAGGATGCACCCAAAGAGTCCGCCTCCCTCCTTTTACCTCAGAACCAAAGAACATCATATGCAGCGTCACCCAGGGGTACTCACTCAGACCCACCCTCTTCAACACCTACATGACACTGATGGCTGAGATTGTTCACTCCCACAGACTTAACATCCTCTCTTACGCCAATGACACACAACTCATACTCTCCCTCTCTGAAAACCACACCTCCCATAGAGTCACATTCAGCAACACCAGGACCCATGTCGACGAATAGATGAGATCCAACTGCCTGAAACTGAACATGGACAAGACCGAGGTGATCATCTTTGGAAACAACACCTCCCCCTAGGGTGACTCATGGTGGCCCTGTACGCTCGGACAAACCCCGACTGACCATGCCCAAAACCTCGGCATCATCATTGACAGAAAACCTACCTTCAAACAGCAGATAAATGCAGTGGCCTCCTCCTAGTTTCACAACCTCTGCATGCTACGGAAAACTTTCAGATGGATTCCCATAGAAAAGAGAAAGACAGTGACCCAGGCCATAATCGCCAGCAGATTTGACTATGGGAACAGACTTTACGTCAGACTCCTCACCAAGCTCCTACATCGCCTCCAAACCATCCAGAATGCAGCAGCAAGACTCATCCTGGCCTTCCCAGGATGACCTGCATCACCCCCTACCTCAGAGATCCCTATTAGCTGCCCGTGCACAAGAGGTGCAAATACAAGGTTCTCAACCTCACATACAAAACCCTACAAAACATTAGACTCAAACTCATCAACCACAGACTCTCCTTCCACCGGCCCACCAGGGATCTCTGCTCCACAACCCTTGTCCTTGCACAAGTCCTGGGAGTACGCCGCAGTCACAGTGGTAGACAATCCTTATCTCACATCACCACCAAGACCTGGAACAACCTCCCCCTCCACCTACGCACCACTCTCACACTCCCCAACTTCAGGAGGAAGCTCAAGACTTGGCTCTTTGATGGGTAGCTACCAGCCCACAGCAACAACCCATAGAGGCTGGATACCCCCAAGTGTGGGAAGCCGCGCTTTATAAATCCTATGATTGATTGATTCATTTGCTGTATTAGTCATAGGACATTGCCCAAAGTGAATCCAAGTGCATAATTTCCATAATTTTGGTGAACATTTAGGTGGTCATTATGACATTGGCTGTGAGTGATAAAATGGCAGAAATACCGCCAACAGGCTGGCGGTATTACCGCCAAATTAAGACCATGGTGGTGAGAACTCCCATAGACAGCCAATGTACCACACCATCCGCCAGGGTGGTAACACCATGCCCCATTTCGGTAGCCATCAACAGCCAGGCAGAAGACAAGGTACCGCCCACCATATAATGACACTGCAATCCGCCACGATTTCCGGGGTGGAACCAACGCCATCAAAAGCCTAGCAGAAACCCTGCACAGAAGACCAAAGACTCACCATCAGAGACACAAAAAAGAACAACACAGCAATGGAACCGGAACTGCAAGTCTCCCTGATGCTTTTCTATGCCATGCTCCACTTGGAACACCAACGCCGACAAAGACGACGAAGGTGAGTACAGCTGCCTAGAATACAAGGGAGGGAGGAAGGAAAAGGAGAGTGGCACACACACACACAACACACACCAGACATACACACACCATACACGCAACCAGCTGCAGACATAAACCAATGGCACACAATGCACGGCATAATAATTCAAGGACTAGAGTACGGAAGTACTGAAAATGTATTTGCAAGGGAAAAGCCACCACATAAACCAATTTGAAAACAAAAAGATACGTACAATTGTCCACAGAGGGCCAATGCCCAGTCCAAAGTACTAAAGGCTCATATGGCCACAGGGTACAGTCCAAGGCCCAACTTGTTTCCTGACAACATCCTCACAGAACTGTGTAGGGGCATCATCAATGAAGTGGGCAGGCACCTCAGGGGGAAGGGGGAGGGGGGCACCTCAACTGAAGTCAGGGACTAGCCCACTGGTTCTGGAGGGGGCTCCATGCCCATTTCCCAGTGCTGGAGAGTGCAAGGTCACAGTCTCTGAGGTCAGGTACTTGCCCACTGGTTCTGGAGGGGGCTTCAGCCCATTTCTCAATGTTGGGGAGTGCAAGGTCAGAGTCTCTGAGGTGGGGAACTTGCCCACTGGTTATGGAGGGGGCTCCTTGTACAGCAGTTTTTGGAGGTTGGCCTACATGCCTGCTTGCTGGAGGTGAGGGCTGCACCCTCTCAGCTGGAGGTGAGGGCTCTGTGACCACTGGTGGTGGTGGTGGTGGTACCTGGCCAGCCTCTGCTGGAGGCGAAGGCTGCAGTGTAAACTGGTGAAGGTGCCTCCTGGGCAGCCTATGCAGGAGGTGAGGGCTGCTGTCTCTCAGCTGTGGAAGGTGCCTCCTGGGCAGCCTCTGCTGGAGGCGAGGGCTGCTGTGTCTCAGCAGGGGATGCGGCCCCCGTGCCTACTGGTGGTGGTGGTGTTGGTACCGTGCCATCCTCTGCAGGAAGTGAGGGCTGCTGTGTCTCAGCAGGGGAAGGGGCCTTCTGGGCAGCCTCTGTTGGAGGTGAGGGCTGCTGTGTCTCAGCTGGAGGTGAGGGTTTCTTCCCTTTGATGGCAGAAGGTGAGGGTTCCTTCCCCTTCCTGGCTGGTGGGTCAGGATCTTTCCCTTTCATGGCAGGAGGTGAGGGTGCCTTACCCTTCCTGGCTGGTGGAGTGGGATCCTTATTCTTCCTGGCTGGTGGAGTGGGATCCTTACCCTTCCTGGCTGGTGGAGTGGGATTCTTCCCCTCCTGGCAGGTGGAGTGGGATCCTTCACTGTCTTGCCTCCCCGACAAGGAGGTGCCTCCCCTGTCCCCATGGACTGTTTGGCTGAGGTGCTGGGCTGGGTCGTTGGGACCCTGCTCCTATGGGCAGGACGGGGGGGGGGAGGAGGAGGGAAAAGGTCAAGTTGGGCAAGAAAAAGCTTCTTAGGGACGGTGGGGTGGGATGAGGGAGGATGGATGGGAGTGGAGGTTGAGGGAGTGGGTGTTGGAGGAGTATGTCTGCTGGATTTGGGTGAAGGTGCATGGGTAGTGTGCTGATGTGAGGTGGATGGCTGTTGGGTGTCTGAGTGCCTGCGTTTGTTTCCTTTAGGAGGAGGGCAGACAGAGTGGGAGGGGACACAGGGGACGCGAGCATGGATGTTGTGGAGGTGTCTGCCAGTGAGGTGTGTGTGCTGGTTGGTGTGGTGATGCTGGTGGTGGCTGTTGAAGCAGTGCATGCAGGTGTGGACGTCACTGTGACGGAGGTGGAGGAGTAGGAGACAGTGGAGGCAGTGAATGTAGTTGTGTGTGCAACTGTCTGATGTTTACGTGAGTGATTGTGGACTGAAGTGTGGTGCTGGTGTCTGACTTTGTCACTCTTGTGTGTTGTCTCGTGTGCATGCTCGTCTGTATGTGTGCATGGAATGGGTTGGGATTGAGGAGACTGGGACTGGGAATTAGTAGTTGGAGGGTGAACGGTAGGAACAGGGACAATGGCTGCCATCAGAGAGGAGGCCAGAGCCTGAATCGATCTCTGTTGGGACGCCAATCCACAGTGGATGCCCTCCAGGAATGCATTGCATTGCTGCATCTGGGATGCAAGCCCCTGGATGGCATTCACAATGGTTGATTGCCCTACAGAGATTGATCTCAGGAGGTCACTAGCCTCCTCACTCAGGGCAGCAGGGCTCACTGGGGCAGGGCCTGTGGTGCCTGGGGTGAAGGAGATGCCCACCCTCCTGAGTGAGCAGACATGGGCAATTCGCTGAGGGGCTTCTGGGAGGACAGTGCTAGTACAGGTGTTGTCACCTCCTGTCTCCACCGAGGTGCTCCCCTCGCCCTCCGTCCAATGGTTCCCTTGGCGCCAGTGGACTCTGCCTCCTGGGTCCTGTGGGAAGCAGCTCCCTCTGTCGCCGGTGACCCTGCTCTTCCGCCAGATGATGCTAATGCACACATGGACAGGATGACAGAAGTAAAAAGGGGGAGAGCAAGAAAGGGAACACTGGGTCAATTACAGCACCAACACCACAGTTGGCATACACAGCACCGTCACACACAGGGATCAGGATTGAGCACTGCATTGCACTGGCATTGATTTAACTAGATGCCACACCAAGATGAGGGACAAACACCACCAACTGCACACCTCCTAGGACCCACAAAGCCCTGACTGACTTGGAATGCAAATGAGCTAGGTTACCTGCATTTGCCATACACCCATTACCCTTGAGCTGGATCACGCTGCATTGTCTGGCCTGGCATTAAGGGGCACCCACCAACTCACACGCACCACCTGGATCTCATGCCACCTACAACTTATTGTAGTAATGCCCACTGTGCTCACCATCTTGTGGCTGCTGTGATGCCCTTAAGAGCCCATCCAGCTCAGGGTAGGCCACTGCCAGTATGCGGGCCATCACGAGGGTCAGGTTCTGACGGGCACCCCTTCCTCATTGGGAGGCCATCCCCAGCTGGGCGTCCGCGGTCTTCTGTGCCCAGCGTCTCAGGTCCTCCCACCGTTTCCTGCAGTGGGTGCAACACCTGCTGTAGACCCCCAGGGTCCGCACGTCCTTGGTAATGGCACGCCACAATCCCTTCTTTTGATTGGCGCTGACCTGCAGAGGGAATGCAGAGAGGAGGACACCATTACACATACAATCCAGCCTGTCACACATATGGCCCACCAATCCTGTTTCCATCACCATTGGCACACACAGCGTCCGGCACCCACCTTTTCCCTACCACCAGACATTCCCCCCCGATTACACAATGCATGCACACACATCTCCATGCATCCTTCCCAAATGCATCGTGACAAGGGTGTACTCACCTGTTGGTCTGGAGGCCCATACAGAAGTCCTTACTGGGGCTACCAGTCTACCAGTCCCTCCAACTCCTCCGAAGTGAAGGCAGGAGCCCTTTCCCCAGTCACACGGGCCATGGTAAGTTCCAGACACAGGTCACAGCAGCACACGCAGTGTAGGTGTTATCCTGTGGAAAGTGGGGAAACAAGTGAGGATTTAATTAGAAAATGGTAGTCACATCCGCGGCGGTGTACACCATCACTGCTGGCGCTGATCTCCATTGGCCACTGTACTCCATAAAGCCCCATATTAGCCAATAAGGAATTGCATGGCTGTGCAAGACCGCCTTCCGCCACGACACCCAACGTTGGCGGAGTTACCTCACTTCCACCTGTCCCAAGATACAAGACAGGCGGTCGCCATTTCAAGGTGGTGGACAACGATCAGATAAACCTTAACTGCGTCATTGCCTAAAATTGCACATACATTGCCCTTCCCACTGTCCCATCACATTGATGCCATATGTATACTGAGGTTGTCGTTCCATTGTTCAAATTGTGACAGCCTACTCACTCTTGTGTCCCTTAGATACCTACCGCTGCAGATGAATATGAGGAGGAGACAAACCCCATGTACAGACCCCTCGTGGACTTGGCTACACTGGAGGACAGGTACATTATACTCACCTATAGAGTATAATGGACAGGGCCACAATCACAGAGCTGTGTGCCCAATTGGAGTCTGACCTGATATCAGCCATCCATCATCCCACTGGGATCCCCCTCTTGTACAAGTGCTATCAGTGCTCCATTTCCTGGCAACTGGTTCTATCCAAGTGACAGTGGGCTTGGCAGCAGGAATGTCACAGCCACTGTTCTCAATCGTACTGGCAAGAGTTTTGTCTGCCCTGGTGAAACACATGTGCAGCTACAGTGTTTTCCCCAGGTGGAAGATTTGCCCACTGTGAAGGCAGGATTCTATGCAATGGGGCATATCCCCAATATTATTGGGGTGATTGACTGTACACATCCCCCCCGCCAGAATGAACAGTATTTCAGGAATCGGAAGTGTTTCCACTCACTGAATGTGCAAATGGTGTGCCTGGCGAACCAGTACATCTCCCACGTCACTGCCAAGTATCCTGGGTCGGTGCATGATGCCTTTGTCCTGAGGAATATCAGCATCCCAAATGTGATGGCCCAACTACAGATGCACAGGGTGTGGCTAATAGGTGAGCCGGAGTCCCCACCCACTGTATATTAGTGTGTACCTTCAGGTGTCATCCCCATAGCATTGTGTTAGGCTAATGTTTGTCACTCAATACTTGCAGGTGACTCTGGCTACCCAAACCTATCATGGCTCCTGACCCCTGTGAGGAATGCCAGGACAGGGGCTGAGAACCGTTATAATAAGGCACATGGGCGAACCAGAAGAATAATCGAAAGGACCTTCATCCTCCTGAAGGCCAGGTTCAGGTGCCTCCATCTGACAGGTGGATCCCTGTGCTACTCACCCGGGAGGGTCTGCCCGATAGTAGTGGCATGCTGCATGTTGCACAAGGAGGCCCTCAGACGACATGTGCCTTTTCAGGAGGAGACTGGAAATGCCCCTGTGGCAGCAGTGGACCCTGAGAGCAGTGAGGATGAGGAGGCAGAGGATGAGGATGTGGACAACAGAACATCAGTTATACGTCAGTACTTCCAATGACACAGGTGGGACAGTGGAACTGATCATTGTTCTGACTATTGATTGCATCTGTGTGACTGTAGCATGATGGCATTCGCTTCCTTCGCATCTCAACTTACTGTCACCTATGGCTTGTCATTTTACAGATATTGGTGATATGACAACAGTGTCCTGATGTGATTACTGCAGACAGTTACAGGTCATTAATTGTATGCTATCACAGTGTTCATATCATTTGCACCAGATGTGACTGTTCCCCTCAACACATAAAACACTATCAGTCAAGTTGTGTTCAAGGGTGTTTATTGTAGTGCTATAAAATTGAGGGTAAAGTGAAATGTAATGGGGTGATGATAGAGGAAAGTCCAGGGTATTGTTCCAGTCTGTTTGTAGCACAGGTGCAGTGTCCAAGGGGCCATAGGAAGGGGAGCAAAGGCAGTTCAAAGTGGACAAGGTGACATGGTGGGACACAAGGGGGACAATCAGGAGAGTCTCATTTCCTGGCAGTGGTCCTGGCAAGTGTCTCCGGCTTCTGTCTGGGTCGCAGGGAATGTTTAAGGGGTGGTTCACTTTTTGCAGGGGGAGGGGTACTGGTGGCCTGTGGGTCCTGTGGGGGGGGGCTTCTGCCCACTAACTGCAGAAGAAGTGGTGGGCTGGTCAACAGACTGGCTAGTGGTAGGGGCCCGCAGGTGTGCTTTTGATTCCCTCATGATGGTGGTCATGTCTGCCAACACCCCTGCTATGGAGATCATGGTGGTGTTGAAGGTCTGCAAATCCTCCCTGATCTCCTGATGATGTTCCTCCTGCAGCCACTTGTTCTCCTGCATGTTGTCAAGGATCTGGCCCATCGTATCCTCGGATTGTTGGTAGGCCCCCAGGATCTTGGTGAGTGCCTCCTGGAGAGTCGGTTCCCCGGGCCTCTCCTCCCGCTGGTGCACAGCGGTCCTCCCAGTGTCTCTGTTCCCCTGTTCCTTTGTCCTGTACACGGTGTGCCTACTGCCACTGACCCCAGGTCTCTAATTGTCTTGGGTGTGAGGTGTGGACTGGTGTCCCTCTACACGTGGGCACACTGCTGATTGAAGTGTCCGGGGGCCATAGGTGTGGGGCTGATGGGGGAGGCTCTGTGGTGGACCGTGAGTGGACTGGGGTGACCGACTGTCCAGTGGTCCCTGATGGGTAAGGTGTTGATCCAGATCCTGAAGTCCAGGGTTACTGTTATCACTGGGGGCATCTTCTGTTGGGGGACTGGTTTGTTGTGGCACCTCCTCTCCGCTGATATTGGCTGGGGCAATCTGTGAAACAGGGTGCCTTTGTGGGGGCATGGGTGTTGTGTGGTGTGTGTAAGTGTGTGGGTGTTGGGTACTGTGGTTGGGTTTGCATAGTGGGGTGTGTGAGGAATGTATGGGTATATGTGGTGTGTGTGTCCAGTTGTCACAGTTGTCTTGGTGTCAGTCTGGTGGCAATGATTTGTATTCGTAAAGGGTTGTGTGTGATGTGGGTGGGTGTTTTATAGTGCTGTGGGTGGATGTGTGTGATGTGTGTATGAGTGTCAGGTGTGTGTTTTTGGTATCGGCCAATGTTGTGCATTTTAGTATTTGGGTGTCCATTCTGAGCGCGCCAGTGTGTACTGCCAATGGTTTACCGCCATTGAATGTCCGCCGTGGTGATTCGTGGGTCATGATGTAGTGGGCGTTGTTTTGTAGCCGTAACGGTATGGGTGTGCGTACCGACACTGTACCACTGACCTATGGGCTGGCAGATTTGTGTATGTGGCAGTATTCAGTCGGATTGGTGTGTGTGTCATAATATGGTTATTCGCCATTGCGGCGGTATGTTGGCGGCCGTCACCGTGGCAGTAAGCGGAATTTACCACCAATGTCATAATGAGGGCTTTAGTGTATTATGAGATGAAAGGTTTGCAGTTTTGGTCAACTCTATTCAGAATGTTTTAGGAGACTGAAATATCTATTGGCATAATGCTCGAAAATGAAGGTGACCTGCTGTCACTATGAGTTACAACAGAACAAGCCTCTAAAGCCAGTCATCCAGATTGAAAAAAGCACCATGGGGAGCTTGTTATTGCTGGAATGTTCCCATGAGATATTCTGTCAGATATTGTCTTCATCTCTCTACCACGAAAGAAACTTCTTGTCAAACATATTTCTTTGAGAGCTCCTTTCCCAAAGGAATGTCATCTGCATTACTGCGGTGTCACTGACAGTGCTTTCAGGCTGTCCTTAATTCGTCCATCACTACCGCAGCCCTATCAGAACTAGCTTGAGTTTGCAAACCGGACAGAAAGATCAATGGCGACCACATAGTCTTGTTATTCTGCTGTAGGGTCTGGTGACCTGAATGTTAAACTTTCATCTTTTACGATTGACAGAGTTCTTCCCAGTTGTGCAAGATGCTCTGACCAGGGTTGCTATGATTAGCTACATTTCTGTTCATAATCAGATGTAATGGATCACGGCTGAGCTTGTATCACAGGGACACAGTGTTATCAGAATTATGTAATACCAACCATGGGCCACTTGTTATTAGGCATACTTCAGCTTTGGACACCAAATTATAATATACACTTTGCGCAACTGTTATTGTTGTTATTTAAAATGTTATATTACATTACCTTCCATTACATTACGTTATGTTAATTTGCAGGGCACACTTATCTCCCGAGGGTTCCTTGCCACATAAAGAAGGAAACATGCCAAAGAATAGCTGGGGCCTAGTTAAGAAGTCGGGTTTTGAGTTTCTTGCTAAGCTCAAAGACAGAGTTGGCTAGATAACTTTGAAAAATACTAGCTAGGCTCAATGAAAATATGATACTAGATTATTCAAATGGGTAAATTTGCAATAATCTTCATGATACTTAATCTCTTTAGCAGTCAATGCTACTTTATATCGTTCATCACAATAGGATGATAATTCCGTGCTAAGTGAAAGAAGGCTCCAGAGAGAAACAACAGGCCAAGCACAAGCACAGGTAACTGCTCTTCAAAGTGGCATCTATCCCAAGGAAAGGTCCCAAAATTCTTAAAATTAGCGCAAGTTTTGCTCTTGCCTAAAAAATATATTGTGGGCGTTGCAGAACTCAACAACTTTCACAGTCTCCAATCTTTATCAAGCTGCTATCAATATAATTGGTAATATTATCATCATCATTTGGAGCTAAGATGGTTTCCCTCCTAGTTTGTACCAGTTTGTGGTATTTTGTGGCTTGTTCTTTCATAAACCACAAGTAAAAACATAGTCGCTGAGGAGTCATCATTTAGTGATATTGAATAAAGCGGACTCAATGCCTTAGGAGGGCATATGACTCAATTGTTTCTTGTGTACTAGAAGCAGGAATTCCAAGAATGAATCAGTTGTTTGGGGGATCTTGCAGGGTTAAGGGATATTGGCTATGGACCAATAATTCCATGGTACCTCTGGGTTAGACTTTGGCCTTGTAACAAGTACATTGAAAACCCGATGTTTGAGCAGTCTAGAAAGTGATCCCCAGATGAGGGATTCCAGTTCACAGTAATGTCTGAAAGCAATGTGCTTCTTTTGTCCTTGGTGAAGAATGAATATCAAGAGTCTACTGCCGAAGAACTCAGGTTTGCGCATTGGCTCTAAGTCACTCAGAAAAACATTGTTGCATAAGGGAATGTTATGAGTGACACAGGTATTGGTTCATTATTAGTCCGATTGCATCTCACACAGTCCTAACCTTAGCAGGCTGTTATAGTGTTAGAGGATTAAACAGTTTTCATTCCTTGTTTGATTCAGTGGAAAACATTGATTAGTTCCCTGTGCCTGATTTTTTGTCTTCCCAAGGTGAGTCATGTGGTGAGATTCTTTTGACCATATCATGGCAAAATCCTCTCAAATGCATGCTGCAGCTGTTTCTGTCCTATGGCATTTTTCCAGTGGCATTAAGGTTTCTGGAAAGTATGTCCATTGCTATTGTGTTCAAATTATTTGCTGTGCTACATTGACTCCAATTTCAAACTCATCAGTCGAGGAGGTGCAAGCATATAACAGTTTTGGATGAGTGTATCACTGCAAAGGCATCTTGAGACTGTGATTGGTCAATTTTTCCAGAGATCTGGCAAACACAAGATGTTGGAGGGTGTTTATAATGGATGGTGGACAGTGTGTGTGAAGATGATATTAAGGGTGAATGCTTCAACCGGGATTAAGGATAGTGTACCATGTTTTTCCTATCGGTGGTGCAGCTGCACACCAGGTCCTGCAGGTTTTCTCTGTGTATGTTGCACTTTTATTTGGATCAACAACAACCCCAACTGGTTCTCAGACATTGCTCTTGCCAGTCAGTTGCTTGATTTTGTAATTAACATATTGAAGTCGCACATCAGGAGCAAAAAGGTTGGTTTTAATGGAAGTTGAAATGTATCTACGTACTATAGTTGTATGACACAACTATGCATGTATAGGCAACGAATGCCTGAAAAACGTGGTGAGAACCACAACTGTGTCTTTACCACGCATGGCTTTACCATGCATGCCTGTACAGCGAATTTTGCTGTAAAAGCATATGTGGTAAAGTAATATGCAAGGTAAAATCTTCCCCTGCCCTGCACCCTAACACCCCCCGGGCCTTAAAACTACACCCCTCCTGCCCTTAAAACGACCTCGCTCCCCCACCCTAAACTCTAAATCTAAAAAAACTACCCGACCCACCCCCCTGCCATTAAAACTACGTCAAGGCCTAAATCCATAAAACTACCCTGGCCTCCCTACCCTTAAATCTAACCCACCCCGTGCCCTGAGCCCTAAAACACACCAGTCATCCAATGTGCACCTGCCTGTAAAACTACCCCGCTTCCCCTGCCCTGAGGCCCAAATCCACAAGAGTACCCCTACCATTCCCCCTCCCCCCCAAATCTACTCTGACCCCCACGGCCCTCAGCACTAAGGGCCAGATGTATCAAAAAAGCCTTTTGCAAATCGGTAATAGCGAATTTTAAGAAATCGCTATTTCTGATTCACAAAATGCTATGTATCATATTTGCGAATCGGTAATAGATATTTCTTAAAAATCGCAAATGCTATTACCGAATCAGCAATAGCGATACAGCCCAATTCGCACCATATTTGCAATTTTTTTGCATTTACCAAATAGCAAATTCCTAAATGGAATTTGAAATGTTAGAAATGCAAAACCCCAGGGTGCTGGGGTCCTAAGGCCCCCTCTGCTGCACCCCAAAAGGTTTTTGGGGACATGTAAGGCACACACATGCCAAAGGGGCATTTTTAACATTTGCACATGGTTACCACCAAGTTTTACTTGGTGGTAATTGCGATTCCTTATGTTGCTCTGGATGTGCGTTGTTTCATACGTGAAGTATGTCGATGAATGCATGGATGATGTGTATTTGTTTGAGCATACACTATATAAAAGTAAAACTATTGCCTTTGTAAATGCTTAATACTTTGTATAAGTCATATTTAAAATACAGGTTGATGTATTCCTAAGGTAAATCATGTAGCAGGGTCAAATTACCTATTCGCATTCACATTTCACCATTTTTAGTAAAAGCTATTTGCCATGCCAGTGCTTATTTTCCTGTTTAAATCTGTGTTTTTAATTCTCTCTAGCCTCTCTTGACCATTGGCTTTGAACGGGAAGACTATCCTTGAAGGAAAACAGACAGAACTTTGTCAGATCCACCTTCTAGTTCATAGACAAGGGTGCCCTTTGAGGAGGACGTTAAATATGTTTTGACAGCGTTCTGCAGAAATCTTCAAAACAAAATGTATTTAGTGACGGAGTAAACTAATGATCGAAATTGCGAAGCTTTCACAATACGCTATTCTATCCTACAGGCAAGAAAAGACCCCTGATCCTCGAAAATGTCAGGGCAGTGTGAGATCCTTGAGAGGCTGACAAGTGACGTCTCCAACCGCATTACTGCAAAGAGCGAGTGGACCGCATGACACTTTCTGTGCATACAGCCTGACGTATGCTAGGTGAACTTCATGACACCAATTGTTACAGCTAAACACACTTTCAATGTCACCCCTTCTCCTTGCGATGCGCTATCTGAGTGCAGAAGTCTAGGAAGCTTCTTTCACCTCGAGCACACACGAGACATCTTTGTTAAGAGGATTCAATGTGTCTTTTCGATATATAGTAATGGCAACTAGCCCTGTGCATCTTTCAGTGATGAATGCATCAATCACAAGACATGCTAAAATGTTTATTTAGTGAAAGTATCTCATATACGGTATGAAATGGACAAATTAATAATGAATCCACGTGTGGCACATTTCTCTCTGTTGAAAAACATATTGAATTAGGGCCTGGTTAGTATTCATGCTGTAATTCCAGCCCCTTCCCAAACAGGGGTTTGCACTATGATCAGAATGAATAGCTGTGCAATAACTACCACACTGTTGCATATTTTGAGTGACATATTTCGTCAGAATAAAAGGCATGAAATCTATCGTGCATGGAGAAAAAGGAAAACGTGCATATATCATTGCAATCAATATATTGCCTTGGCATGTTGTGTCTTAATCCCCAGACAGAAACTCATAGTTATTACCGCATTCAGTAAATACCTCACCCTGGGGTAGTGCTTTTTCTAAGGCTACTTTAAGTACTCCCATCCAATGATTTTTGCCGAACTTAGAATCAAACCCTTATTACTTTATAAACAAGTTGTAGACAGATACGCATATATCATAAAACACCTTTAATGTATGTAAAAACATGCTGTTAAATAGCAGCTGCATCCCTTGAACTACTAGGTACTGGATAACCTGGATGTCAAATATCGATATAAGATGTGACATGCCTTTCCTGATTAGGAGATATTGAGGAGGATAGTACATTCTCTCTTCCAGGTACCTCAGCCCCAATGTACATGCTGCTCACAAGTCAAGAGATATAAGGATGCTTAAGTCGTATTCTAATTCTACTCACCTGGACTCTCAATATTTGACATACTTGACCAAATCATTTTATAAGATGAACATTAAAGTAGCATTGAAACTATTATTTTGCTTCAGTAAATTGGCTGACAAATTTGTTGTTTTATCCTGTTTCAGGTTTAGAGTGTTGCTCATTAGCTCCTCACCAATGCTGACTTGTAGTGAAATTAAGTAATTTTTTTATGGTGTTAAATCTGTGTTCTGCTATAAAAATAATAATAGTTTTGTCGAATACATTTGGGTGGTCTGCTAAAGAAATGAAGGGATGTCTGAAATATTTTTAGGAGTCACATTTTCTAGTATGAAACGCATATCAACCAGCTGTGCCTCGCAACTTTGATGTGTGGACTTAAATGCACATTTTCATAAAATCTGCTCTGATAATGACAGAAAATATTCTTTTAACCTTTAATGACTGCACACAAATTAGAAATTCAGAATGTCTTAAGAAACAATCTATTAATATTCTTTGCCCTTTTACTCTGGCATACTCCCATACCAATTAGGGAGATGTTTGAAGTGTTTATGAATGTGCAATCAGCAGCGACTGTTCCGCAATGGCGGAGGTACGTCGTCCCGCTAGCTCAGAGCCAGCAGCAGAAAAATAAAATGATTTTTAACTATCATTTTATTGTTCTGCTGCTAGCTAAGCAAGCCTGTGCAAGGAGAGGCGGGGCCGGGCCATGGAAGGGAGGAGGAGTGTCTGGGGAGTGAGTGCACCTAACTGCGCATGTCTGTTTTTCCGGTCATTCTAGGTTGGCCAAACAGACATGAGCAGTTAGGTTTCTCCAACCCAGCTGTATTTGACAGTCGAGTTTGAGAAACAGCACAGACTCCCTGTGCCTGAGTAAGCAGTAAACCGGACCGCTCAGACCAATCCCAGTGCTGCTCTCATGCTTGGTTATTGCATGAGAGCAGCACAGGGATTGCACAGGGAGTCTTTGGGATGAGGAAGCAGAGGAGTAGAGGAGCGCGAGGTGGCAGGCAGCACCAGGTAAGTCTTTTTTGTGATTTATTATTATTATTAAACCAACCCTCCCCCCCATGGGCTCCCACCACCCCTCCCTGCCCCCACAGCCCCTTCACCTGCCCCACAACATTTATTTTGTGTCGGCCACCTTTGTATACAATACTGGGAAAGCGGAAATTAGCTTTCCATCCAAGTCCTGTCTCTACTGTCAAAACAACTATTCTTTTCAGAGGTATACACAAGGCCAAGTGCTAACTATTGTTATTGTCAGGATCTGTTCAGTGTGAATCCTCTGCAGATGTAGTTTGAGTTTTATATATGGCTGCTTATTTGTATGTAAAGCATTCCCTTGCCTCCGTGGCCAGCTCAATGATGAAACAATACTGCTAATAAATAGCTAATCAATAATGAAGATATTTAAAGTAGTCTGTTTTTAAGAAAATACAGAAGAGCAAGGTAGGTATTGATTCAGATCTGCTACATGCTAATATTATTCTCTATTTTTCATCCCATTCCCCTAAAACGTCTCTTAGCTGTATATTAATCAACTCAATGACACTCATTTTAACCCCTTAGCTGCTGGGCCGTTTCACCCCCCCCCCAGTGCTGAGCCCTTTTTTTGGCTATTTGGGGTAGTTCGTGCTTAGGCCTTCATAACTTTTTGTCCACATAAGCTATCCACGCCAAATTTGTGTCCTTTTTTTCCAACATCCTAGGGATTCTAATGGTACCCAGAGTTTGTGGTTTCCACTGGAGGAGACCACGAAATTAGCCAAAATACAGTGAAGATTTTGTTTTTTCCCAAAAAAGTGGAAAAAAGGGCTGCCGAGGAAGGCTTGTGGTTTTTTCCCTGAAAATGGCATCAACAAAGGGTTTCTGGTGCTAAAATCACCATCTTCCCACTTTTCAGGAACGGGCACACTTGAATCAGAAAACCACATTTTTCAACACAAATTTGGCATTTTACTGGGACATACCCCATTTTTATTATTTTTGGTGCTTTCAGCCTCCTTCCAGTTAATGACAGGAATGGGTAGCAAACCAATGCTGGATCCCGGAAAGCTAAACATTTCTGAAAACTAGACAAAATTCTGAATTTAGAAAGGGGTCATTTGTGTAGATCCTACAAGGTTTTCCTACAGAAAATAACAGCTGAAATAAAAAAATATTGAAATTGAGCTGAAAACAACAGCCATTTTTCTTTATGTTTTACTCTGTAACTTTTTCCTGCGATGTCAGATTTTTGAAAGCAATATACTGTTATGTCTGCTGGACTCTTCTGGTTGCGGGGATATAAAGGGCTTGTGGGTTCATCAAGAACCCTAGGTACCCAGAGTCAATAAATGAGCTGCACCATGCAGTTGGTTTTCATTCTATACTGGGTATACAGCAATTCATTTGCTGAAATATGAAGAGTGAAAAATAGGTATAAAGAAAACCTTTGCATTTCCAAAATGGGCTCAAGATAAGGTTATGAGGAGCAGTGGTTATTTGCACATCTCTGAATTCCAGGGTGCCCATACTAGCATGTGAATTGCAGGGCATTTCTCAAATAGACGTCTTTTTTACACACTCTCTTATATTTGGAAGGGAAAAATGTAGAGAAAGATAAGGGGCAATAACACTTGTTTTGCTATTCTATGTTCCCCCAAGTCTCCCGATAAAAATGATACCTCACTTGTGTGGGTAGGCCTAGCGCCCGCGACAGGAAATGCCCCAAAACACAACGTGGAGACATCCCATTTTTTGACAGAAAACAGAGCTGTTTTTTGCAAAGTGCCTACCTGTAGATTTTGGCATTTAGCTCAGCCGGCACCTGGGGAAACCTAGCAAACCAGTGCATTTTTTAAAACTAGAATCCCAGGGGAATCCAAGATGGGGTGACTTGTGGGTCTCTGACCAGGTTCTGTTACCCAGAATCCTTTGCAAACATCAAAATTTGGCCAAAAAAAACACTTTTTCCTCTCATTTCTATGACAGAAAGTTCTGGAATCTGAGAGGAGCCACAAATTCCCTTCCACCCAGCATTCCCCCAAGTCTCCCGATAAAAATGGTACCTCACTTGTGTGGGTAGGCCTGGTGCCCGCGACAGGAATAGATCACACAACGGTCAATGTTGGTCCTTACATGAGGCAGCTGTTGACCCTGGGGTGATCCATTCCTGACGCAGGCACTAGGTGTAGGCACTCAAGTGGGGAAGTGTTTTTATCAGGACAGGTGAGGAATCAGTGGGTGGTAGGAATTTTGTGGATCCCAGCATATTCCTGTAGTTTGTGTGACAGAAATGCGAGAAAAATAGAGTTTTTATTCAACATTTCAGCTTTGCAGGGTATTCTGGGTAAGAAAACGTTGGGGAATCCACACAAGTCACACCTCTGTGGACTCCCCCGAATGTCTAGTTTCCAGAAATGTTTGGGTTTAGGGTGTTTCTCAATATGGCCGCCGAACCCAGGACCAAAAACACAGGTGCCTGCTTTACAAAACCAGTTTGTTTTGCGATAGATAATTTTGATGTCTCCACAATACGATTTGGGCGGTGGAATTTGGGGCTGAACTAAATTGGGGAGCTCCCAAGAGAGCACTCTCTCTCTCTCTCTGCCGCATTCACCTGCTCTCTGGGTTGGGCTAACCCACTATTACCCAGTTGCACAGACTGCTTGCGAAGGGACAGCAGGACTGTCCTCATCACCTCCCTCATAATGTACTGGAAGTGGAGTTATCGAATGGGACTGCTCCGACTGAAAAATCACTCCCAAAGTCTGCGCCATTGTCCTATCCCTCAGATGCTGTCTCAGTATCTGATGTGTCAGTCTCTGATCCTATGTCAGAGCTGTCCTCTATAACCCGAGTGACGGCAGCAGTCATCCATCAAGATGCCATCTCTGCTATTGGCTAAACTGTTGCTCTAAAACACTAGCCTACGTAGACAGTCACAAAATCGATGGTGTGTGTGAGATACGTGCAACAGTAGAGGCCACCTTACCTGCGCTTCTTCCCTCAATCAGCACGTTCTTTCAAGACACTCAAAAAACACCTTGTCACATACCATTCGTCACAGTCTTTTAGCACCTCCTGCGCCCAGTCCAAAAATCATTATTGGTGCTCCCACTCCCTCCTCCTCGGATTCCCTCATTACCACCCAGCAAAAGTGCCCTTCATCTCTCCATAGCCGCCCTCCACCCGCACATACATTTCATTTGTATTATAGCGCAGGTAATGGCTGACTTTACTAATGTACTCAGCTATTTAAATAAAATACAGATTTGCTCTTTGCAGTAGGCATATAAACCTTCTGCGCTTCTTTATGGCACTTAAACTGCCATTGGACAAGTCTGACCCTTTTGCAGCAGAAACATAATCCCAATACTTACTTGACTTTTTTATTGCTGCCTAAAAGCTACAGTTGAAAAGCGTCAGTTGAAGTATGTGCATTGCTTTGAAGACGCAAGCTGCAACTGCAAGACAACTGGTGGCAAATCTATATATATATATATCACTTTTATATGTGGGTCTGGTTTTCCTGGGGGCCAATCGCAGCCCCCAGAGAAACCACACACGTATTGACAGAAGTGATATATATATATATATATATATATATATATATATATATATATATATATATTTAGATCTATCTCTCTCTCTCTCTATATATATATATATATATATATATATATATATCTACATAGATATATCTATAGATAGATCTATATATATATATATATATATATATATATATATATATACATAGATCTATCTATAGATATATCCATGTAGATAGATATATCTACATAGATATTTCTATATAGATCTATATAGATATATAGATATATATATATTTTTTTTTAGTTGTTGTATGGTTTCCTTGGGGGCCAAAATGGCCCCCAGGGAAACCCTACAACAACTAAAAAAAAAATATTGCTCCCACAGGGGGTCGCCCTGCCCACGGGCTACCCACTGTCCATTTATTTTATTTTTGTTTTTGTTTAAAAAATTGCCCCTGGGGGGGCGCGATCGCGCCCCCCCCCCCCCCCAGGGGGCACCTACCTTTTAAAAAAAAAAAATATGCCCCCGGGGGCGGGGGGTGGCCCGTTTTCCGAGGGGGCCGACACCCCCAAGTGAAATCCCTGGCGTCTAGTGGTGTTTCCTGGCCCCCGATCGCAGCTGTGCTGCGATCGGGGGCCAGGAAACACTTTCAGAAGGCCTCGTAAGAAAGGAGAGACTCTCCCCTTTCTTACGAGGCCATCCCGAAACTATTTCCTGGCCCCGATCGCAGCTGTGCTGCGATCGGGGGCCAGAAAACACTTTCAGAAGGCCTCGTAAGAAAGGGGAGACTCTCCCCTTTCTAACGAGGCCTTCCTGAAACTATTTCCTGGCCCCCGATCACAGCAAAACACACCACCACAGTCAGCACTATACTGCCTGCTTTGTAGTTGCCGGAGGACTAGGTGTATTGCTGTCCAGAGTGACCTTCATGTCAACTTTCCCCGTGCACCAATCCTGCTAACATCACGCCATGTTCGGGAGGAAGGCCGTTGCCACCTTGCCGTGAGTAGTGTCCCGCGGGCAGCCAGGGCACCTTTCAGTCCTTGAGGTGTGCAGCGTTGATAGGTCTAGTCCCCCCTGCAGTGGCAGCTCTCCCACCATCCTTTTCCACCAGCAAAGATGGCCCAGACTCCGTGTGTGTTTGCTGTGTATGGATTAAGCCCTGGACACTGCTGTGATGTCGGCGACCCCGCCATAAAGTCCCACCCAAAGTACGTGCACTTACAGTCTTAGCTGCTCAAATAGCATACCATTTTACTTGTCTGCTTCTCCTAGGGCCTTTATGATGAGCTGTGTCAATGCCGGACACAAAACACCAGGCTGGGTGGAACTCTGGAATATAGTTGGGTTTTTGAATAACTCTGTGGAATTCCACAGAGTGAAGCTCTGTAGGTTCTGCCCATATTGAAAACTCTGCCTTTTAGTGTCCAACCCCTTCCGCAAATTGTTATAGATTGGAGTTCAAACAGAGAATGTCACCCCTTTAGTGTCCAACATATCAACAAATATGTTAGATTGGAATGGGAAAAGTAAATGTCACCAATTTAGTGTCCCACATCTTCCCCCGATTGGGTTAGGTTGGAGTGGGAATGGTAAATGTAGCCCCTATAGTGTCCAACACTTTTTACAGATAGATTGAAGTGGGAACAGTAAATGTCACCTCTTCAGGTTTTATCATCCTCTCCAAATTGGCATAGATTGTAAATAGTAAGTGTTATCCCTTCAGTGTCCAAGACCTTCTGAAAATTGGTTTAAATTGTAGTGGAAAGCGGTAAATATCACCCTTTTAGTGTACAACACCATCTGCACATTGGCATAGATTGGAGTGAGAATAGTAAATGTTACACCTTAGTGTCCACCACATTCCCTAAATAAATTGTAATTGTAGTGGGGATAGTAAATGTCGTCCTTCTAGTGTTCCATACATATTAAAATTAATGTAGTAAATTGTTATAGATTGGAGTGTTAATAGTAAATGTCACACCTTCAGTGACCAACACATTCTTCCAATTGGGTTAGGTTGGAATGGGAATAGTAAATGTAAACCTTTTAGTGTCCAACACCTTTCCTAAATTGGAATAGATTGGATTGGGAATAGTAAATGACACCTTTTTAATGTCCAACACCTTCCCCCCACTGGTATAGTTTGGAATGGAAATAATAAATGTGATCCCTTCAGTGTTCAACACCTTCTCCAAATTGGTATAGATTGCAGTGAGAAGCCTATAGATTGGAGTGGGAATAGTAAATGTCACCCTTTTAGTGTCCAGCACCTTCTTCAAGGTGATTTAGATTGGAATGGGAATAGTAAATGTCATCCCCCTTAGTGTCCAACACTTTCTCAAAAATGGTTTACGCATGAGAGTGAAAAGTGGGCCCACTTGAAGATGGTGAGTGAAAGGAGGTGCTACAGGCCCCAAAAGAGGTTGCAATATGATCCGGCATGCACCTAGTGCAGCTATGGATATTGTATTGATCATATTACACCTTGGGAGTCCTACACTAAATGAAGAGGGTGTGGCACACCTGTAGCCGGGGGTGCAATGAATTGGGAGACTTCCTACATACTGCCTGGTCCTGTCATAGTATTCAGCACTATTTGGAGGTGGTGAGGAATAGCCTGTATGCAGCGAGAAAATACTAGACAGTATGGTCAAAACTATGACACTTAGGGGCATATTTATCCAGGGTGATGCAAAACCTAAGTGAGATTTGTCAAACCACGCAAGCCCACCTTGCGTTACCCTGAGTGGCTTGATAAATCTGGAGTACAACAAGCCAGTGAGGTGGAGCATGGGTGGAGCATGGGTGTCCACCCATCGATTTTAGACCATCCCCAAATTTAATAACATATTACAGATTTCTGCAGCACACTTAGAAAGAGGAAAATGCCTTTCAAGATTGTTTTTGTGCAGGAAAGTGCTCCTTCCTGAACAAAATCAATCCTGCCTGCAACACAGGCAACCTTGAACCTTGGTTCCGGGTACCTAGGTTGGTGCAAGACAGCGCATTGTGTGCCAGTGCAAGGAAAGGACAGGAATGTGCTGCATGAAGCTAATACCATGGAATCCTGCCCATTCCCTTTCACACAGGGCAGCAAGGTGGCTCGGTGCACTACATTAAATAATGGATGGGGCGATGATAGCCCCCCAAAGTATGCAAAGTTCTTCCTGATGGTGGAATTTTCAGTGGGATGCAGAAAATGTTGCACAGATGGTAGTATGCCTAGACAGTGTATAAAAAATGTCTCCCTTGTGTGTCTGGAGTACTGTTGGTTGGAGTAATTTTGAGGGCCTAATGTGTGGTATAAGTTAATTGTCATCCAGCCATGACTGTGTCTTGCAAATATGGCTTTGTCTTCCACCAGTGATAATCTTTTGATTGTTCGGCCAGGCCAGATTTTTGGGGACTCTGACAGGTAGAGATATCCCAAACCCCGGACAGCCTGGTGTTTACGAGAAATCCCTGAAGGAAACGTCTTGCAGGCGATGTGTCGCTGTGCTGCAGCTAAGAGAAACATAGCAAGAATCTGGGAGCACATAATAGGTAAAGTATGTAAATGTTTATTTGCATAGTTAGTTAAAACTGGTGCAATACAAACAAAACATAAAATGTGGTGGGATACATTATAAAACCACTGTCAAAAAAGTGCGTATTTGAGCCGCTTTATCCTGATGTGTACCAAGATGTTAAGTGGGCCTGTAGGTGCTCAGAATATTGCAGTGTGCTCGCTGTACACCAGGATCCCTAGTGTGTCATACCCTCATAGGATAGGCTTACGGAGATGCAAAGTGCTGTGTGTCAGTCAAAGAGTCAAGTTTGAATGTGCACTGCTTATAAAGATTGTTCAAATGCCACAGGGCCGGTGCCTCCCACTTTCGAGGCGACTGCCAATACAGAGGATGTGGGTCAACTGGCTTTTTGCATCTTCTTCTCTACCAGCGCTAGGAACCTTCCCAGCCTATAGCTCAACTGTAGATCCTCTGGCTTAAAACAGGCCAAGAATGCCTGTCTCCGTGTTCGGATTTGTTATGAGTTAAACATTGTTTTAAGCAGACATACCCTTTCACCCTTGAGTTCTGCACAGGTGCAAAGGAGATGCAGCAGGTCCTCTGGTCCTTTTCTACACAAACAACAGCCGATATGGAGTTTGCTCCCTCTGGCAAGGCTGAAGATGTTGTGCAGATGGTAGTATGCCCAGATGGTGTATAAAAAATGTCCCCTTTGTGGGTCTGGAGTACCCTTGGTTGAAGTAATTTTGAGTGCCAAATGTGCGGTATCCATTAATTGTCATCCAGCGTCTTGTAAATGTGGCTTTGTTTCCCACCTGTGAGGCTTTTGATTGTTCACCAGGCCAGTTTTTTTTAAACTGCATGACTGGTAGGGTTATCCCAAACCTCAGACAGCCTGGTGTTTACGAGAGATCCCTGAAGGAAACTTCTTGCGGCGATATGTTGCTGTGCTGAAGCTCCAGCCAGAGAAGATGGTTCAAGGTGTTGGGGCGCTGTTCCTGATCTTATGCCAGCAAACTATGAATGCTCCTTTCCCAGCAAGAGACTGTTTTATTAAGCCAAATTCTAACTTTATCTGTGCTGCCGATGCATGGTTTGGGATGCTGAACATAATTTTGTAGGCCTTGACCAGGGTACTGTCCAATGTTTTTGACTCTCTCCTGCTCAGTGCTTCACTACCGTAAGTGTTTGTTGATAATAATTTGGCTCGAGAAACCCTAAGAAGAGAGTCCCATGCCGGGCCTGTGAGTTCCAATTTTAAGTTCCTCAGTGTTACTGCCAGCACCATCCATTTTCTTTTAACTCTTCTCTCTGTGTATCGAATTGGCCTCCCTTGTCAATGATTATACCCAGATACACACAGTTTGCTGCTGTCTGCATTTTAGTGCTCCCTAGACACCAAGGTTGTTTTTTTTTTCCTACAGTTTATTGGCATTGTTTTAGTCTTTTCAAGGTTCACTTTCAGACAATTCTCAGCTGCATAAATCTGTACTGCATTAAGGAGGTGTTGCAGGCCCACCTAGGTGTGACTGCCAGTACCAAGTCGTTGATGTACAGGTGTCTGGATAGTACCCTGACCCCCAGCCTGGGGACATGTGAGTTGCAGGAGTCGAGTTTCTCCATCAGGTCAGCCATGTAAAGATTGAATAGTGTGGGGCGAGTATGCACCCCTGTTTTATTCCTTTGATGGTTGGAATTCACCTGGAAAGGTGTGTGCCGTTGCCCAGTTTCATCTGCACCCAGGTTTCCGAGTGGAGTAAAATTAGCATATCCAGTGTGCCAGTTTTCTCCAGAGCCTACCGTCGTCTATGTTGTAGAATACTGCCCTGAAGTCCATGAAACAGATGGAGGGGCTGCTTAGAAGGCCTCAGCTTAACTATAGGCATTGCTATGGCGACGGTGTTGGTTGTTGTGCCTGTTGCTTTAGAAAACCCATTTTGTTTGAATGGAATAATTGCACTTGCTGATGCCCAGACTTGCAATTCTTCAAGCAGAGTGGCTGCAAAGTATTTTGCCTCATTATCGATCAAGGCAACTTGACTGAACCCTTCCAAGAAGCTGGGAGATTCACTGGTAGTCTAATTTCTCAAAAAGAGGGTACAGGATCTCTACACAATGTTCTGTGTCTTGCTTGAAGAGGGCTGGCAGAATACCATTTGCTCCCAGGGCCCCCTCCCTCCTGCTTTTTGTAATTTGGCACTTGATTGTTGCTGTATCGGATCACCAGGACTCTAACTGGCATACATCCACTGGAGTAGGGGCACTATTGTCTGGTTGGTCAGTGGACGGAGTGCCTTCTTTTGCCGTGCTTACAGGCTAGCAAACGGTCTGCTGCTTGAAGTGGGACTTGAGGAAGTCTGCCCAGGCCTCTTCTGAGATATGCAATGCTATGCCCCCATGGGATGGGTGCATTATTTTATTTACCGTTCCCCAAAACGAGTGTTGTTTTTGACTTTGATGTCGGTGAATAGCTTTGCTCAAAGTTTGTCTTCTCGGGACCTACTGGCAGACCATTTTAGTTTTCTAAGCATACACCTTTGGTGGTGCAGGAAAAGGTGAAAATGTGTCTCCAGGATTGTACCTCAGTGATCTCAATGTGCTGTTTGTGGCCGTTTTAAGTTGTTGTTTCAGTTGTTTTTGCTGGAGGTCCAGCCAGTTAGAAGTTGGATAAGTTCTTACGTTGAGTGACGTGGAGGAGAAGTTTGCTAAGTTGGCAACAAAGCTTTCCCATCTTTCAGTAAGAGTACATGCAATTGATATGTGAGCTGATAATAGACCATTTGTCAACTAAAGCATCTCCTCCGTCATTGTTAGCGAAGTTTTAATTCTCTTAAAATTAATCGTGAAGCTAGAGTGCAGGGCTACAGCCGAATGTTCCAATGCAGGAACATTTGCTTGTCTGTAATGCAGTCATTTTACTTGTTCTCACTATGCTCCCTGTCACCGGTTCCAGCCTATTTCTTAGATTTTTGCTGCAGGGAAAGAGGAAGATTCCTGTGGTGAACCCTGCTAGCAGGAAGCCAACATTTCAGCCCACTCCTGGGCGCCCAGATATAAAAGGGCCCCCTGTAAATCCATCTGATGATCGCAGTCCTTTTGGCCCTCTTTGGGTAAGGTAGGGTCCAGGTGTGTGGATGTTGGCAGGTTTGAGATCTGTCAGAGTCACCAGATTCTCAGGGTCTGCGCACATTCCCAACACGTCCACCACTAAACAGCTCCAAGACTCTGATAGATGAATCACAGAGGCTAAGAGAGTTCAAGAGGGGAAGAGGGGATTAGGAAGGGAACAGCTGGGAAGGAGACCTGTAGTAAGAAAAAGGTTAAAACATACAATATGAAAATTACATCTCAGGAAATCAATACTAGACTATGGCTCTAAGCCTAGTTATTCTGAAAACATGAACAACCTAAGAATTAGGCTTAAATGACTAAGTTTCAAGATGGCCGGATACCTGTAAGGGAATCAAGATTGATTAAATGAAACTTTCAAATTCAAGTACTTTCCTTTACATGAGAATCAGGAAAACATTCTGAATAAGTTCTAAACCCGTCATATGAATCCTTTTTTGAGAATGCATACTAGGACCATGCAATATTGCATCTAGAAACTCTGGTCTTCTGTGTTCTCTTGAAATGTTTCAACACGAATTGCGCACATTGCAGATTTTCATATATTTAGTAAACACCATAAAAGGATTGTGCACCATGAATAACACAATATGGATTCAGGAAACAAATCACACAACTTGTCAACTCGAATATTACCTAATAAAAGTCTTAGAATAAATGGCATACAATGAACAACATGAATTAAGCTCGAAGAGAGAATCGTGCGTCTTGCCGAGTGCCACCATGTAAAATGTAAAGAAATGGTAGCACGCAATGAATATCAAGGTTAAATCACCATTAAACGAATTGCGCGTCTTGCCGATTCGTAAGCCACGATGTAAACGGCAAAAAATAGCGCGCAATGAATAACAAGATTAAAGCACCATGAAACAAATCGCGCGTCTTTTGCCGATTCTTAAGCCACCATGTAAATGTCAAGAAATGGTAGCGCGCAATGAATAACAAAGTCAAATCATCATGAAATGAATCGCGCGTCTTTTGCCGATTCTTAAGCCACCATGTAAATGTCAAGAAATGGTAGCGCTCAATAAATAACAAAGTCAAATCATCATGAAATTAATCGTGCGTCTTGCCAATTCGCAAGCCACCATACAAATGTCAAAAAATGGTAGCTTGCAATGAATAACAAGATCAAATCAGCATGAAACGAATTGCGCGTCTTCGCGATTTGCAAGCCACCATGCAAATGTCAATAAACGCTAGCGCGCAAAGTAATCTGTTAATCATTAAAGAATTAGGCCCAGAATATGAAAGTTCTCGATAACGGGTCAGGAGGTCAGCCCACCACCGTCTTACCGCCCAGAACAAGGATCACCAATGAAGAACGAAGGGCAGAGGCCTGGAAGATCAAATAGGCCACCGGGACAGGAGCTCAGGAAGTAGCTGCTGCTCTGCACCGGGACCTCTGAATAGTGAGCACTTGGAGCTGGGCTGGTTCCCTTTTATAGAGTCTTGGCCCAGCCCACAACCACACCCAGGCATGCTGCAGGGAAAGTCTCTGGAAGGCCCTGGAAAGGGACCACACCCTAACACACTCTGAAAGCCTGCAGCAATACATTGCAAATGAACAGTATTAGTAAACACATTAAAAATAAGTCTTCAAGATTAAACTCTGCAATGCAAAAGGTTAAACAACAACATATCAGCACAATGCATAAATTACGTTGTTTTGAGAGTGCTGGGTTTTTGCATTCTAGTCGCCAATAGAGCGCTCACTGCCCTGGTGTTGACAGATCCCAATATTTAACTGTGGGTCTGGCAGAGGATTTAGAGAAATTGAGCTGATGACTTGGACACTGTTGCCCCCCTGAATCATGGCCATTCTGTCCTCCCTGGGTGAAACAAGGGAATATTCTTGGGGTCTTATTAAGTTTCCTGCCACACTGACCTGGTTTGTATGTGTCGAAGCTGCTCCCTGATGACCTGCAGTGTGTCTATCCTTGCATCCCTCTTCGCTTAACCACATTGGCTGGGAGGTAGAAGGAACTGGAGCTGAGCTGCTGCCCTCCCCCTTTGGTGTATCCTGGGTGTTGCTGCATGGATGCCTATTGCTTGCACTTGTGAAAGCTGTAGGGGCTGAAGATGTGACTGTAGACCTTGAGTTTCACTACAGGTTGAAATGATAGTGGAGACTGCATCTTTCAGAGAGAAGAACTTCAAATAATTTTTTGTTTGGAAACTTCCCTTATCATTGGTCCCCGATTCGTTGATGCCGCTGCTTGATGTGACCGATGGCTTTCAGTCAAATGTGACTAGAGGATCAAGAGGCAGCCTTTTCTTACTTGCTTTAACAGATTCCATCTTTTTCTGCTTTGCTCTTCTCAGGCTGGAAGGGGGTGACCCCCTTATTTTTCCTGACCTCATGAGGGAGTAAATTGGCTGAATAAATTGGCTGACCACTCTGCTGTAAGTGGGGCCTCTGTTTAATATCCCATAATTATTTGTTTTGCTTTACTTTGTTTTGCTTTTGCTTTGCTTTGGCTTGCTTCACTTTTCCTGCTCGTTCAGCTTGGTTTGTTTGTTTGAATTTTATTTGGCTTTTTGTTCCTCTTGTTTCTCCTTGTCCTTCTTTCTGCCCTATAGCAGCTGCAGTGCCTGCGTCTTGGCGCTTTCCAAAAACAGGTGTCACAGGTCACCACCAGGTCTGCTCGTTCGGTGCGCCTCAGCCCTCCTTAGCAAGACTCCTAAGGTGTCCTGGTGGCTTTGCCTTGCTACAGCAAGAGGGGGGCAGGAGCACACCTTCTTCCTGGATTGTAGTGCTGTTCAGGGAAGCTGTATTGGTTTGTGGTGAGTTAGTAAGAAGGGGAGGGTTAAGGCAGCTGTTAGATATGTAGGTCAACAGGCTGCACCAGAAACTTGGATGCCTCCACTGGCTGCCTCCGGTGACCCCCTAAGTGTAGTGAACCCACCTCTCCTTTTGCATCACCTGTGATACACTTGTGAGACCCCTCCCTGTTTCTACACAGAGATCTGGTCCCAGTCCTAACCGAACCAATGCCCCAATGCTCCCCTCAGCCTGTTTATGGTGGCAGTGGCAGAAATTTGGTGATGAGTACATAAAGATGAGGTAAAGCCAATGTAGAGACAGGCAAAGCTGTGTCTGATTGAAAGAGGACAGGTGAAGTGGACATTTGTTGGATCCTTCTAAAATGCTTGCTAAAAGTTACTGAATATTTGTTGGATATGGTTAAATATAGTTGAGTTATTGGAAGCTGTAACTTTGCTGTACCTGGCTGTGGCCAGCTCTGCAGAAACTGAGACAGTACTGAGGTGAGACAGGAGGGAAGAGTGGAGAAGCTGATGATATGCAGCGGCTCTGTTGTGGCTCAGATTGCAAGCCCCATGGCAAGACTTGTGGCAAGTTCCAGAGCCAGTATGTGTCAGGCGCACAAGGGGGGACAGTGAGAGCAAAGTGGGTTGGGCATTTTTTCTTTTGCTGGTGCTTCCTTCTCCTTTACCTTACACTCACTGTTCTTGTGCCTCATGTACATGTCGCGGTCTCTCCTCCCTGCTCCTCGCTCAGCTCGGCTCCCTTCTCCTCTCCCATCTTGGCTCCTCATCAGCAGTATCCCCTGCAGCACACAGCAGCTCCATGCTCCAGGCCTTCCTGCATCCTCCTGCTTCTCCCCTTGTGTGGCATGTTATGTATAGAGTGACTTCTAGTCTGGGGGAACATGACATACCAGATATTCAATTCCGGACCAAGGACATGGACTGGTGCATACTGGCAGAGAAGCAGATATATGAAGAGAAGGGGTGCCTAAGAAATGGGAGGGTGTCTGGAATCCCTGGTAACAAAACACAGACATGAACATAAGTCAATGACCAGTGAAAGGAAAGGGGACAGTGTGAGCCTGAAGGGTGGGTGGGGTCAGGAAAAGGAGATAAGAGAGTCCAAGGAAGAGCAAATGAACAAGAACCGGCAAATTGGTTTGTGGCAATAGCGGCTCTCTATGATTTTCTTGTAGTAGAAATCAGCAAAAATAATTTTAAAAATGGTTTATGTTGGAGTGTGATTATTTAGTTTTATAATTTTAGTGTGTAATCTGTGGTTTAAATTGTATTTGTATGTAGTAGAGATAGCTTCTCTTATTTATTCAGTATTGTTGGTGTTTAGAATTACAATTGAAAATAGTTCTGTGCTTGTAATAAATAATATTAGTTGCATGCTTTTAGAGAATAAAGACATTTAACACATTATTTATGTCCTAAACATTTATTTAATGCCTAAACATACGTATTTTAATTTAAAAATAAACATTTATAAGTAGATAATCAAATGCAACTTTTTAAATACATTTTATTATTACATAAGAAATGTAAATCATATTTCAATAGTATTGTATGTTGTACATTTTCCACTACTCTCCATTGTTTAACATTTTTAAACATTTAATTAAGTGTTTTATGCATATTTTCAACATAATTTTAACATATGTATTTTCACTGTATATTAAATGAATGAATAGATTTTATACTAATATTTAATGCATACTTTACATACATTTTTCTAACCTGTTTACATTTGTGGCATGTTGTACATGTTTAATATGTTGTAACTTTTTTAATACATTTATTCAGCATTGTTACATTTCATTATCATTGGGAGATTGTTTGTTAAGGCTACCTTCTGTTTTGTAGCCTTATTGTCATTTGTAGTCTATTTTTTGGGATTCAGGTAACGTGCTGCTGTTTGTCAGAGCAGGTAAATCCTTTTAACCCCTTCTCTGCCAGGCATTTTCCCCCTCAGGTGCCAGGCCTTTTTTTGGCTATTTGGGTCTTTTTGCACTTAGACACTCTTAACTTTTTGTCCACATAAGCTACCCATTCCAAATTTGCGTCCTTTTTTTCCAACATTCTTGGGATTCTCGAAGTACCCAGAGCTTGTGGGTTCCCCTGGAGAAGACTAAGAAAATAGCCAAAATGCAGCTAAAATTTCGTTTGTTTGCAAAAAACAGGAAAAAAGTGCTTCAGAAGAAAGCATGTGTTTTTTCCCTGAAAAGGGCATCAACAAAGCTTTTGAGGTACTACAATTACCATCTTCCCAACTTTCTGAACTGGCAGACTTGAATCAGAAAACCACCATTTTCAAAACAATGTTGGCATTTTACTGGGACATACCCCTTTTTTACTATTTGTTCTGCTTTGAGCCTCCTTCCAGTTAGTGACAGAAATGGGTGTGAAACCAATGCTGGATCCCAGGCAGCTAAACATTTCTGAAAACTAGCCAACATTCTGAATTCAGAAAGTGGCCATTTGTGTAGGTCCCACAAGGTTTTCCTACAGAAAATAGCTGAAAAAAGACAAATTTAAATTGAGGTGAAAAAAAAACCAGCCATTTCTTTCCATGTTTTACTATGTAACTTTTTCATGCAATGTCAATTTTTCAAAAGCAAAATACCGTTACATCTTCTGAACTCTTTTGGTTGTGGGGATATATAGGGCTTGTAGGTTCATCAAGAAACCCTAGGAACCCAGAGCCAATAAATGAGCTGCACTTTGCAATGGGTTTTCATTGTAATCTGGGTACACAGCAATTTATTTGGTAAAATATAAAGAGTCAAAAATATGAATCAAGGAAACCTCTGTATTTCCAAAATGGCCACAAGATAAGGTGTTGAGAAGCAGTGGTTATTTGCACATCCCTAAATTCTGTGGTCCCTATAATAGCATGCGAATTACAGGGCATTTCTCAAACAGACGTCTTTTTTACACACTCTCTTACATTTGAAAGGAAAAAAGGTAGAGAAAGCCACGGGGCAATAAAACTTATTCTTCTTTTCTGTGTTCCCCCAAGTCTCCTGATAAAAATGGTATCTCACTTGTGTAGGTAGGCCTAATGCCCGCAACAGACGACGCAACATGGACACATCACATTTTTACATTGAAATCTGACATGTTTTTGTGGAAAGTGTCTAGCTGTGGATATTGGCCTCTAGCTCAGCCAGCACCTAGGGAAACCTATCGAACCTGTGCATTTTAAAAACTAGATACCTTTGGGAATCCAGGATGGGATGACTTGTGGGGCTCTCATCAGGTTCTATTACCCAGAATACTTTGCAAACCTCAAAATTTAGCCAACAAAAAAAAACACTTTTTCCTCGCATTTCAGTGATGTAAAGTTCTGGAATATGAGGGGAGCCACAAACTTCCTTCTACCCAGCGTTTATCCTAGTCTCCCGATAAAAATGGTACCTTACTTGTGTGGGTAGGCCTAGTGCCTATGACAGGAAATGCCCCAAAACATATCGTGGACACATCACATTTTCACAAATGAAAACTGACCTGTTTTTTCAAAGTGCCTAGCTGTCGATGTTGGCCTCTAGCTCTGCCGGCACCTAAGGAAACCTACCACACCTGTGTATTTTTAACAACCTGTGTGCCCTGGACGTAACGGTTATGTCCAGGGCATCACCGCTCGGGTGTCCAGGACGTAACCGTTACGTCCAGATAGAGGCCCTTGGGGGAAGTGCTAGCACTCTCTCCAAGGGCCTTGCACCCCCCTCCCCTGGGCAGGGATGGAAGGGGAATCGCTTCCCCTTCCACCCCCACCCCTGACCCCCCGGGGGCATCTGATGGGCTACTCCTCCGTGCAGGAAGCTCAGCTTCTACTGCGGATCAGAGGAGAAATGCAAAAGCATTTCACTTCCGATCACGTGGGGCAAGAGAGGCATGAAAGGAGAGGAAAGGCCTTTCCTCTCCTTTCATGTCTCTCTCAGCATTTCTGCTGCTCGATTGCGATACGATCGGGCAGCAGAAATGCCATTAAACACTAGATTTGTTTAAATATATATTTACACAGAAGAGGAGCAGCCCCTTGGGCAAGGGCTGCTGCCCAGGGGAGCAAAATATTTTTAGGCCTTTTCTGCCCCCCCGGGGGCAGATCGGCCTATTATAACTAGGCCGATCTGCCCCCGGGGGGGGGGGGGCAGAAACCCCTAGACACCAGGGATCTTTGTTGTAGTTGTTTGTGTTGCTTTTGTTATATGTGGGGGAGCGACCCCTTAGGCAAGGGTCGCTCCCCTGGGGCCAAAATTAACTCTAGGCCATTTCTGCCCCCTTGGGGGCAGATCTGCCTATTTTGTTAGTACAATCTACCCCCAAAGGGGGCAGAAACCACTAGACACCAGGTATTTTATTTTTTGTCAGTTTCACGAGAAGGAGCGGTCCCTTAGGCAAGGGTCGCTCCCATGGGGGGGAATTTGTTGAAGGCCATTTCTGCACCCGGGGGGAAGTAACCCCAAGACATCAGGGATTTCTTTTTTTTTTACATGTGGGGAGGGACCCCTTAGGCAAGTGTCACTCCCCTGGGGGGAAAATGGTCTTTAGTCCATTTCTGCCCCCCTTGGAAGCAGATCAGCCTATTTTTATCATGCCAATCTGCCCATAAGGGGGGCAAAAACCACTAGACACCAGGAATTTTCTTTTTTTGCTTCAATTTCACGCAAGGGTTAAGCGACCCCTTAGGCAAGGGTTGTTCCCCTGGGGGGCAAATTTATTTTAGGCCATTTCTGCCCCCATTGGGGGCAGATTGGCCTATTTTTACTAGGCTGATCTGCTCCCAAGGGGGGGACCACTAGACCCAGGGACTTTTTTTTGCTTCAATTTCACGCAAACGCAGCGACCCCTTAGGCAAGGGTTGTTCCCCTGGGGGGCAAATTTATTTTAGGCCATTGCTGCTCCCTTTGGGGGCAGATTGGCCTATTTCTATTAGGCCAATTTTAGGCACCTGTGTGTAAATGTGTGTGTTTTGTTTGGGGGAGCAGACCCTTAGGCAAGGGTCGCTCCACATGGGGCACATTACTGTTGGCTATTTCTGCCCCCCTTGGGGGCAAATCGGCATATTTCTGGAAGCCCGATCTGCCTCCAAGGGGGGCAGAAAGCTCACCAGAGACCAGGAAGATTTCTTTTTCAAAATAAGAGGGTGGGGGTATGGCCATACCCACACCCCAAATAAATGGAGCCAAAGTTGTTCTGCCCACCAGTGGGCAGATGGGGCAATTACCCCCGATCCACATCCGGGGGGGCAGAAAGTCTACTAAATGGCAGGGAATTAAAAAAAAATAGTGGGGTGGTGGCTACCAACCAATATGGGCATGGTTATGCCCCCACCCCAACTAAGAGTGTAACAGTCTTTCAGCCCTTCCCCCACACACTAAAACATCTTATCCCACAGCAAGCAAGAGGTCATTTGATTATTTTCGGTTTTGCTTTTACATTTGGGCCATGAGAGCTTGACTAACTCTCAAAATCGTTCCACTTGGAATGGTGAGGGCTGTACTTTTTGGACTTTGGGACGCTGCCATGAAGAAAAAAATCACAGGACCTATACGCATCTGAAAACTAAACATCTGGGTGATTCTATGGTGGTGTGCTTCACATGCACTCTGCACCATTTTCTTACCCACAATGCCCTGCAAACCTCCAACTTTGCTGGAAATCACACGTTTCCCATATTTTTGTGATGGAACCTTCCGGATTCTGCAGGAATCCCCAAAATTACTACCACCCAGCATTGTCTCATCTATACCGATGAAATTACTGCTGACTTGTCAGCCGAAAAATGTTTTTTTTTCAAACTGCCCTTTTGGACCCGCTTTGGTTCCACCTCAATTTTGACATGTTTTTGGCTCTTTCCTGTCACAGGCACTTGGGCCACCTACACAAGTGTGGTATCATTTTTACCTGGAGACTGAGGGGAACATTGGGTAGTAGGAAATTTGTCCCAGTGTGGTGATCCCACACAGAAATGTGGGAAAAATTTGATTTTTTTTAGCTAAATTTGAGGTTTGCTGAGGATTCTGGCTAAGAAAACACTGGGGGATCCACGTAAGTCACACCTCCTTGGACTCCCTTGGGTGTCTAGTTTTCAGAAATGTCTGGGTTTGGTAGGTTTCCCTGAATGGCTGCTGACCCAGGACCAAAAACGCAGGTGGCCCCCCTGGAAAAGCAGGTAGTTTTGTATTTGATAATTTTGATGTTTCCAGATAGTGTTTTGGGGCATTTCCTTTCACGGGCACTAGGCCTTCCCACACAAGTGAGGTACTATTTTTATCAGGAGACTTGGGGGAATGCTGGGTGGAAGGAAATTGTTGGCTCCTCTCAGATAACAGAACTTTCTGTCACCGAAATGTGAGGAAAAAATGTTTTTTTTTGCCAAATGTTAAGCTTTGCAAAGGATTTTGGGTAACAGAACCTGTTGAGAGGCCCACAAGTCACCCCATCTTGGATTCCTCTAGGTGTCTAGTTTTAAAAAATGTGCAGGTTTGGTAGGTGTCCCTAGGTGCCGGCTGAGTTAGAGGCCAAAATCCACAGCTAGGCACTTTGCAAAAAACAGCTCTGTTTTCTTTGGGAAAATGTGATGTGTCCACATTGTGTTTTGGGGCATTTCCTGTTGCGGGTGCTAGGCCTACCCACACAAGTGAGGTACCATTTTTATCGGGGGGCTTGGGGGAACGCTGGGTGGAAGGAAATTTGTGGCTCCTCTCATATTCCAGAACGTTCTGTGAGGAAAAAGTGTGTTTTGGCCATATTTTGAGGTTTGCAAAGGATTCTGGGTAACAGAACCTGGTGAGAGTCCCACTAGTCATCCCATCTTGGATACCCCTAGGTGTATAGTTTTACAAAATTCACAGGTTTGGTAGGTTTCCATAGGTGCCGCCTGAGCTAGAGGCCAAAATCCACAGCTGGGCACTTTGCAAAAAAAACCTCTGTTTTCTTTGGGAAAATGTGAGGTGTCCACAATGTGTTTTGGGCATTTCCTGACGTTGGCACTAGAGCTACCCATACAAGTGAGGCACCATTGTTATCGGGAGACTTGGGGGAACACTGAGTGGATGGACATTTGTGGCCCCTCTGAGATTCCAGAACTTTCTGTCACTGAAATGTGAGGAAAAAAGTGTTTTTTGGCCAAATTATGAGGTTTGAAAAGGATTCTGGGTAACAGTTTTGGTAGGTTTTCATAGGTGCCGGCTGAGCTAGAGATCAAAATCCACAGCTAGGCACTTTCCAAAAAACACGTCAGATTTCAATGTAAAAATGTGATGTGTCTATGTTGCGTTTCCTGTTGTGAGGTACCATTTTTATCGGGAGACTTGGGGGGACACAGCATACCAGAACAAGTGTTATTGCCCCTTGTCTTTCTCTACATTATTTCTTTCCAAATGTAAGACAGTGTGTAAAAAGATGTCTATTTGAGAAATGCCCTGTAATTCACATGCTAGTATGGGGAGCCCAGAATTCAGAGATGTGCAAATAACCACTGCTTCTCAACACCTTATCTTGTGTCCATTTTGGAAATACAAAGGTTTTCTTGATACCTATTTTTCACTCTTTATATTTCACCAAATTGCAAGGTGCCTAGGGTTCTTGATGCACGTACAATCCCTATATATCCCCCAACCAGAAGAGTCAAGCAGACATAACAGTATATTGCTCTTAAAAATCTGACATCGCAGGAAAAAGGTACAGAGTACAATGTGGAGACAAATGGCTGTTTTTTTCACCTCAATTTCAATATTTTGTTTATTGCAGCTGTTATTTTCTGTAGGAAAACCGTGTAGGATTTACACAAATGTCCCCTTGGTGAATTCAGAATTTTGTCTACTTTTCAGGAATGTGTAGTTCTCTGGGATCCAGCATTGATTTCATACCCATTTCTGTCACTAACTGAAGGAGGCTAAAAGCACAAAGAATAGTAAAAATGGGGTATGTCCCAGTAAAATGCCAAAATTGTGTTGAAAATGTTGGTTTTCTGATTCAAGTCTGTCTGTTTCTGAAAACTGGGAAGCTGGTGATCTTAGCACCTTAAACCCTTAGTTGATTCCATTTTCAGGGAAAAAACACAAGCCTTCTTCTGCAGCCCTTTTTCCCATTTAAAAATAAAAAAAAATTGTCACTGTATTTTGGCTAAATTCTTGGTCTCCATCAGGGGAACCCACACACTCTGGGTACCTCTAGAATTCCTAGGATGTTGGAAAACAAGGACGCAAATTTGGTGTGAGTAGCTTACGTGGACAAAACGTAATGAGGGTCTAAGTGCAAACTGCCCCAAATAGCTAAAAAAGGCCTGGCACCTGAGGGGGAAAAGGCCTGGCAGCGACGGGGTTAAAAACTAGAAACCTAGGGGAATCCAGGATGGGGTGACTTGTGCGGCTCTCACCAGGTTCTATTACTCAGAATACTTTGCTAACCTCAAAATTTGGTTAAAAAAAACCTTTTTCCTCACATTTTGATGATGGAAAGCACTGGAATCTGAGGGGAGCCACAAACTTCCTTCTATCCAGCGTTCCTCCAAGTCTCCCAATAAAAATAGTACCTCACTTGTGTGGGTAGGCCTAGTGCCCACGACAGGAAATGCCCCAAAACACAAAGTGGACACATAACATTTTCCCAAAGAAAACCACCTATTTTTTGCAAAGTGCCTAGCTGTGGATTTGGGCCTCTAGCTCCCCCGGCACCTACCAAACCTGTCCATTTGTAAAAACTAGACACCTAGGGGAATCCAGGAGGGGGTGACTTTTGGGGCTCTCAGCAGGTTCTGTTACATAACATCCTTTGCAGACCTCAAAATTTGGCAAGAAACATTTTTTTCTCACATTTCGGTGATGGAAACTTCTGGAATCTGAGGGGAACCACAAACTTCTTTCTACCCAGCATTCCCCCAAGTCTCCGGATAAAAATGGTACCACACTTGTGTGAGTATGCCTAGTTCCCCACAATGGGAAACGCCACAAAAAACAACGTGGACACGTAACATTTTCTCAATGAAAACTGACCTGTTTTTGCAAACTGTCTGGCTGTGGATTTTGGCCTCTAGCTCAGTCAGTACCTAGAGAAATCTACCAAACCTATATATTTTTTAAAACTAGATACCTAGGGAAATTCAGAATAGGGTGACTTTTGAGGATCTCGCCAGGTTCTGTTACTTAGAATCCTTTGCAAACCTCACAATTTGGCAAAAAAATCTCCTTTTCCTCACATTTCAGTGATGGAAAGTTCTGAAATCTGAGGGGAGCCACAAACTTCCTTCTACCCAGCGTTCCCCCAGGTCTCCCAAAAAACAATGCTACCTCACTTGTGTGCGTAGACCCAGTGCCCGTGTTAGGAAATGACCCAAAACACAACGTGGACACATAAAAATGATCTATTACAAAACTACCTGTTTTTACAGGGAGGGGCACCTGCATTTTTGGTCGCAGGTGTGACGGTCATTTAGGGAACCCTTCCAAACCCAGACATTTTTTTAAACTAGACACCCGGAGGAGTCCAGGGAGTTGTGGCTTACGTGGATCCCTCAATATTTTCTTACCCAGACTCCTCTGCCACTGCTACTCTAGGAACACTTGCATGTTCCACCACAACAAGGCTCTCTATTACTGACTCCTGAAATTTAACAAATGTCATCCTTGACCCAGGGGCACAATCTTTAAACGTAATAAAAGCATTAAAAGTTGCTAAATTAAACAAATGGATTATCAACTTCTTATACCAAATATAAGACTTATGACCAGCAGTGTAAGGTTCCAACATCTGAGCTACTCTATCAACACCACCCACGTACTTATTGTAGTCTAAAATGCACACAGGTTTGTGCACTTCAGAAACTTGACCCCAAACAGCCACAGGTGAAGTACCCTCATCATGGATGGTAGTTAGCACGTAGAACTCCCTTCTGTCTGTGAATTTCAAAGAAAGCTAGCAGCTCATCATCATCAAGTTTTGTACAGAATAGCTCCCTTGGGTAGCCTTTCCGGTTAGGGCAGATTGTGCCACAACCAAAAGTGTCCACTCTGAAAGATTCCTTGAACAACTGCATTCCAGTGTAGAAGTTATCTACATACAAATGGTGACCTTTGTTAAAAAGTTGTCTACCAAGTTCCCACACAATTTTCTCACTAACTCCAAAAGCAGGCAGACAAACAGGGGGGTAAATACTGGAATCCCTACCAGTGTCGACCCGGAAATGATAAACATATACAATACTACTTTCAGACAGCATATACAATATAATTCCATACCGTGCCCTCTTCCTAGGAATGTACTGCCTAAAAACCAAATGACCCTTGATCAGGACCAAAGACTCGTCCACACTTATTTCTTTGCCTGTAACATAGACCTCTGAAAACCGATCTACAAAGTGATCAAGGATAGGCCTAATCTTAAAAAGATTGTCATAATCAGGGTGACCTTGTGACAAGGCTAAAGCATTGTCAACAAAATGCAGCATCCAAAGAAGAAGCAAATACCGATTACGAGTCATGGTTGCAGGAACTATAGCCGTTGCCATCAAGGAACTAGTGGACCAATAAGAAGCCAGTGATGGCTTCCTTATCAACCCCATCAAAAAATTCAAACCCAATAACTTTTTCATCTCTTCCAGATTTGGGGGAATCCACTGGGTAGCTCTAGACTGTGGCCTACGTTTGGCAGTGTTGTCCGTCAAATACTGCTCTGCATACAAATTAGTCTGCTCAACAATCTCTTCCAAAAATACATTGTCCATAAACAACTCAAAGAAATTGACAGGCAAAAGGTTTTCCGTATTCACTCTACATTCTGGGAGACCAGTAAAGGCAGGAAAATGAGGCTGCTCCAAGTTTGGGGCATCCCAGAGTTCAGGTCTTCCAATGGGAAACCTTTCAGGCCCAGGTTGCTACACTATTGGAACATCAGTGTCTTCCTCTAAAACAGGCCCTTCATCTGCACTGAGAGTGTCTTCCTCAACAGAAGATTCCTCTCAGACAGAAAATTTGCTGCCAGAATTTCTCTCTTTTTCCTCTGCCTCAGATGCAGAGTCAATCTTACAATCATGATCAGAAGACGACTCAAAAAGCATACGAGCAACCTGCTGAGCGGTCACCCTGTGGCTAGCCATGGGCATTTCTAACAACAGATAGACATAAGACAAAACAAATACTGTTGTGTGGTTAGTTTTACGTATCCTGTGCGCGCTAGCTTCGGGCTTTAGGCCTTTGTGCACTTTGCCCTGGACGTATTTTATTCATTTGCTTGCAGCTTAGAGCCTCTGTGCACTTTGCTCTGAATGCTGTTTATTAGGCTTTGTACTGTTATTTTTCAAATAACCAGCTCTACGGTTTTGTTATTTATTCATATCACACTGTTTAGCCTACTTCAGCACTGGAGTCTCACTCTGTGCTTCAGTCAAGGATACAGTCTGGTACATTGCCGATAGACGTGGTAGGAGTTTAGACTTGGCATTCCTGCGTAGGGACATTTTGTGATCACGCAGACATATTAGTTATAAAGTCACTTCCTTGTCCGAATACATGCAAGAGGGAGATTCCGACCAGGGAACCACAACTAGACGCTGACTGCCTGCAGATGCTGAACCAGATCACAGGCCTTTGCTCAGGTATGAGGGCTGATGTCTCCCCAGTGATTCAGAAAGGCAAGCTAGAAGCTTAACATGCTATGCTCAAAATAGATCAAGCAGAGGGAGAGTAGAAACTAATAGACACAATGATAGCTTTGTTCTTATGTTTTACTCTCCTGGTGACTATTTCAATCCTACTGTGTTGTATGGTTCTGGTTATTGCGGCTCACGCCTTATTATCTAAATGACAGTCGTTTTATTAAAACATTATATAAAACTTATACTGTCTTTGTCATTTGTATATGAGATCATATTGTAAATGAGAGAGTTGGTTTGGATCTGAGTCACCACGACTTCCCTGAGAAGTTCCAAAGATGTCATGCGCTCGGCTGCCTAATCATCTCTTCCCTTTTGGAGAAATGAGGCACTGCTAGTTAGCCGGAGCAAAACCGGATTTAGGGTGACAGAGGTCCTTCCAAGTGGGTCCGACTCAGTCCCCCACACCGTGAACGATCCTGCTACCTAGAAATCCAGTAGTCTCATTTAGGATAATGAGAGCCCACGCGACATGGCGCCACCAACGATTGGTCTGGCTCTGATTTTCGGGTCCGGCTGACTCTCTCGGTCTCATAAATATATTGACTCCTCGTTTCCGTATATGGAGACGTCCGTGGCACTGAGGACTTCCGCCACTGCCATATAGGTAAATCCTGTTAATAGCGGTTGGTTGTTCAAGCTTGAACTTTAAAAGGAAAACCCCGATATTGGTGTGCCTTCTCTGACCTAGTGCTATTTTCTACAAATGGCGAATCCTAATGTAGTGAATATAGCAATCAATATGCGACATCCGCTCACGGGGCATCTAATAGCACATGGACTGACGGTCCAGGGGGGTCCGGTCACTTTTGTGGTGGATGCCCATGCAGCCTATAGAACAGAACTTTTTTATTCTTGGGTCGTATTTCAGCGGTTGATGGGGGTACAAACACTTTTCACGAATACACTGTTGCGAATGTCCCTGGACAGTACAGGGCTTATGCATATTTAGAGATACCTTTATCTTATCAAGAACACCATAATTGGCTTGATGGCGCCCTCCCACACACAGTAGCACAAGTTAGGTTAGGTCCACTGAGTAATGATGGTCCGACCTGGCCTTTATTGGCTACTTACACACCATATCCTGCGGTTGCAAATTTGGCAGTGGCTGACGTGCGTCGTTTATATATAGACTTAGCAACTACATACAGAAGACTGGTTCAGTTTGTAATGCAGACATTAAATACTAATGCAGCGCGTGCTGCTCCGGCTCACCCACAAGCAGTGGTTGCGGGTATAAATCCGGCCGCTGTACACTCAGTTATGGGTAAAGTACCGGCTAAACGCGAGGAAACTCCATTTTGGCTGCCACAAAAAATTAATACGCTGGAGGCCGTATTTCCCCATACGGGACCTCAGGATCAACATAGAATATTGACGATGTGTTTGCCGTATGGGATGGTTCCTCCGGTGGACCTTTGTAATACCTGGGGCACAGTGTTTGCCGCGCTCTACACTACAGCACACGGTATACCGACATTAGCCAATTTACCGGAAGTGCTTAAACAAATTCAAGATGAATATGGGGCTGCCCCTGCCTTATATTTGGGCATGCAGTTGATGGGCAATTTTGCCACAGTTTCTTCTATTATTTTGAGTAATCTCAAGGGAGAGGCTGTAGCACTAGCAGTGCGAATGCGTCTTCGGGAAGTTCCGCAGATTAATCAGGAGCGGGAACTTCCGAGAATAATAGCAGAAACATATTCCAGTATTAGTCGCGATAGCCTAGGGGCTAGACCACAAAAACCCCAATTACAGGGTAAAAATAATAAAGATAACGCTAAACAGCAGCAGCCTGAGGGTAATAAAAAGCGCTGGGAAAAGAAACAGCTAACACCTAAGAAAGATGGGGGACAGTCTCCGCAACCGGAGACCCCGCAGAATAGGTATAATCTCAGAAATAGGGATAATTTGAAGACGCCTGACAGATATCAATATACTGATACGCGCCAATCTCGTTCCTTTCAGGACTCCTCAGAGAAGAGAAGTGAGAGAGGTGGGCGGTCAGAGCGGCGAACCGAGTACGTGAAACCAAGACAGGATTCACAACGCTCAACGGAGGTTTCTATTAAACAGGAAGAGAAACCGCTACAACAAAAGCAGCAATTTAAAAAGAAGAAAGTGGCAGCAGTCTCAGTCAGACATGCCGCTCAAGAAGAGAGTTCTCTTGACGAACAAGACATAGGCGTTGGCACTGTTAGACAGCGCGGCAGAGGTCACAATAGTTCGCCGGAGTCTTCTAGAGCATCTGGAGGTGAAAGCAACTGATGACTTCATACAAGTCGAAACGGCGGACATGCGAGTCTCTGATCCTGACAGAGTATATCAAGTGACTCTACAATTAGAAGGGGACATTGACCGCATAGTACATGCCATTTTTTGGGACCATGTGGTAAAATCATATGATGTTCTGCTGGCTGAACAGGATTGGCCACCTGACTTTGTTCGCGATTGTCCAGTGGGGGAAGAGGTTATTGCACCTTCCTTCTCACCACTTGTTCCGAGAGAACTTGTGGAGTCCTATAGTAAATTATGGGCTCTTACACAGGCCCCCGCTCTATATAGAAATAATGTGGGGTGGGATAAACATTCACCTTATCATGTAATTCCAATAAAGGGTGAACCTCAGCCGCAGCCGCAGTATCCTATCAAATTTGAAGCAAGGGCATTGGTTAGAAAAATTCTTACACAATTGGAGTACCAGGGTGTAGTGGAGCCCTGTGTCTCGCCGATGAATAATCTCTTATTTACGGTTGCTAAACCGGACCATTCCTATAGGATAGTGGTGGATTACAGACATTTAAATAGTCATACACGCACATATGCAATACAGAATTCACATAGCGCAGCGCTTATGAATAATATAGTGCGTAAAAAATACAAAACAACGTTAGATATCTCGAATGGATTTTTCTGAGAAAATACAGCGCCCGAAAGACGGGACTATACCAGTTTCAGTGCGTTTGGCTCTCAGAAAAAGTTTTGTCGTTTGCCTCAGGGGTATAAGAATAGCCCAGGACTGTTTTCGGCTCGTGTAACAGAAATTCTGCACGAGTTGGACCCTGAAGCGTTGTCATACGTTGATGATATATATCTGACAGACGATTAGATACTGCAACATCTAAGGCGTGTAACGCGCATTGTTGTGGGGTTTGCTGAAATTGGCTATAAGTTTAATTTTAAGAAATCGAAGATTGCCTTCCTCAGCGTCATTTTCCTGGGATATGAGTTGTCGAGTGAGGGCAAAAGCTTAGCGCCTAATTTTTGGGAGAAATGTGCTTTATTGCAGCCTCCTAATATGGTTCGGAAGCTCCAGTCATTGTTGGGGTTTCTGAATTTTGGCAGAACTTACATTCCTGATTATGCTACGCGTATAAAACCCTTATACGAGTTGATTCGCCCAAATTCTTCGAATAGATTTTGGACGATTGAGCAGACACATATCCTACTGGATTTGCAGACTGATCTCTTAGCGGTTAAACACTTACACACACAGGACAATAAGACACATTTGGTCATCAGGGTGATACCTGGGGCTGTTGGGTTTACATATGTCACCTTTAATAAAGGTGAGAGAGTCCCGATTGCATACAAGTCCCACTTGTATTCTGCTGCAGAACAACGATTTGCACAGACTGAGAAAATACTCACTGCAGTACAGATGGCTGTGATTAAAGAAAGACCGCTTGCCCAGGGCCAGCGCATTATTGTCGTTTCCCCGGTTCCGGCCTTAGAGGCTGTTACAAAAGCGAGTGTTCCTAATTCGAAAGCTTTACACCCGCGATGGATACAATGGGCTACGTCTTTGACAGCCACTGATGTAGATTACAAATTTGACCCTAAACTGCAGACTCAAGAATATCTTCAATATGAAATGGAGTACCCAGTTCCTGCTGGTATATTGCCTATTGACCAATATCAAATGGTCATGTATACTGATGGCTCTGCGCAACCAGCGGTTGGGACTAAACAACAGTATTCTGCTGCATGTGCGGTGGTGAGCGGCACAATGGAGGGGGAAGTGTTCTGCCCCCGACATACTTATACTAAAACCTTGGGAGATTGCACGGCACACCTGGCTGAGCTCAAAGCTCTATTGTTAGCGTTGGAGCACGCGTATCCGGCGATTTTGACCTTGCTGGTCTGTGACTCCTACTACTGTGTTCAGTCTTTCAATGAATATCTGCACTATTGGAAGTTGAATGGGTTCAGAGATTCTAAAGGCAACACCATTAAACATAAATTGTTGTGGGGTAAGGTTGCGGATCTGAAAGAAACGCTTCCTAAGGTCCATGTTGTGCATACACTCGGACACCAACGCGTTGGGATACACGTTGCTGGGAATACTTTGGCTGATGAAGCCGCGAAGTAGGCAGTGGCCGCAGTGACTCGTTCGAGTTCCAAACCAGACACAGAGATTTGGGCTGCCATAAGAGCTACGGCTGATGGCACGCCATTTCCTAAAGGATTTCCTTCTAAATATAGTTACTGCTTGAGTAGTGCACTGAATGCTGTTGTTAATATTCCAAGCATTGGTGTACGTGAACTACCCAATAAAATTGAGAGACCTCGATTAATTTCTGCAGCACATGAGGGGGTGGCATCTGCACTTGCTGGTGTGGCTGCCACGATTTCACTTTTACAGGCTCGTTACTGGTGGCCTGGTCTCTATAAAGAAACAAAGCAATATGTCCTTTGTTGTGACGGTTGTCAACAAATTAAAGCTTCGTCGGCTAGACGCCCGCAGCAGACGCCCCTTCTGATTTCAAATAAACCTTTACAGTGTGTGTACTTGGATCATTGTGGTCCGCTGACACCAGATAGTGCATACAAATATATATTGGTTGCTGTAGATTCGTGCTCCAGATTTGTTTGGGTATGGCCTCAACGCTCGGCTGACGCTCGGACTGTTATTACAGATTTGCGCATCTTTGTCGATACATTTGCAGTTGCGGCTTTTCATTCGGACCATGGCCCTCCTTTGCCTCTAAGGCATTCAGGGACACCATAGCTATGTTGGGGGTCCAGCTCCAATTCTCGTCTCCATTTCATCCCAAGGGAAATTCTGTCGTGGGGCGTTTAAATTGTGATTTAAAGCAATCCTTAACAGCCAGAGTTATAGGTACGGGTCGTGGTTGGCTAGCCCACCTGTATGGAGTACAGAGAGCACTTAATAACTTGCCTAGAAGATCACTGGGGGGTCGTACTTCATATGAGTGCCTGTTTGGAACACAAATGTATGTTCCTGATCTAGATGGTCCTGGTGTGGAGGCGGCAGATACGCCCTTTGACATAAATGATCGTGTCACTGTTTTACAGGATTTACAACTATTCCGTGAAGATAACTCTTCTGCGTGTGCTGCCTCCTCGGGAATTAAGGGCGAACCAGTAACTCCTACTGGTTGGATACCCAGGATTGGGGATCTAGTGCGTGAAAAGGTCGCAGTAAAGAAAGAATTTGGCCCTTCTTATCGAGCACCTGTCCCTGTGTTAGGGGTAAGCGGCACGAGAACTGTGATTTTACCGCCGCTGCAAGGGGCCAAAGGAAATCGCTTTGTTTCCATTGATAATGTCAAGTTACAACATGTGGCCGATTCTGCACAGCAGACCAAGAGGGACACCCAGTAGTTCCGGAATCCCTCTCGCTACTGGGGAAGAAGTCCCGCTGCAGGTGATTTACACTGACGCTGTTTCCTCTCCGAGCTTGGGGAGGGTGGAAGATGATCTTGCGATTGTTCCACAGACGACGATTAATTTGGAATCTTTTGATCAAGTTGCTGTACGTTCTACTGATGTTTCTGAACATGTGGTTTATAGTGTGCCAAGGAGAGAGCCTCCATCTGCTTCTTTGTTCATGGTTGCACCTTTTGCAAGAACTGCCTCTGGTTGCTTCAACGACACTGATGATGCAGTGTCCAGCTCCTCATCCTCGATGTCTTCAATCCGTGGTCCACGTAAGCTGCTGTGTTGGCTTAAACGCACATATTTTGTTTTTCCTTGGAACTATTTGTGGCTTTTTATGGCTGTAATGACTCTTTTTTTTTGGTTGGGATTTGTGGTTACTTTTTTTCTGGTAATACATGGTCATTTTCTTCCTGATCGATCTTACATTGAACACATGGAGACTGTGTTGAAACCACATTTTTCGTCTCACATGGTTCGAAGAGACTTGTCCAATGTAAACATTTCTGCAATACCGATTCCAGATGGGATTGTGTGGGATAAAGTATTGTTTGATATATATGGTCCCACTGAATTGATTCAAATACCGTATGTCCTCAAGTTATCAATGAATGATATTGTTATACCAGGCATTGTTTCTGATGATTGGGATGTGAAGACAGTAGATTCTATGCTGACAGATTTGCAATATTATACTGTCTATGACGATGAAGATGCTTACCAATTTAGAGATAATCACGGTGACATGTTTTGCTACAACTATTATGGACACCACTTTATTCATAAAGCTAGTAGCCCTAAGTCCATATTTAATTATGTGCAATGGGAACATTGCTCGACTCCTCCACAAGGGAGTTCGAAAACGTATTATGATAAATTTGCATATTTTCTGGGCATGATCAACAAAATGCTAAGTCTTACTATTTTAAAGTTGCAGCGTATTCTAATAAGCGAATGTTATTGACCGATACTAAATTACTGTATTCAAATTTGTTTGTATCTAAACTTTCGGTCGAGGGGTATGAATACTGGTTTAAGACTGTTGACTTGAAAAGTGTTTGGGGTACGAAAAAATTGGCAGATGCGAGGCAGGGACACATTATTTAGACCATGTATTATCCCTGTGCAGATGATTTTCCTCAATGGCACAGTACAACAGACTAGCTGTTTGGGCTTGGCAACAATTAGAGAGTTAACTTTGCCTAGTATACCTGTCCCTTCCAAATTAAATAACTGGCAGCACTATGTGAATGCTACTTTTAGTGAATTTACGTATTGGGTCCAGAATGGTACGCCTAACACTTCATCGATACATCCGGGCGGGTGGTTATTATGGCCTGTAGACACTAATAAGTGTCATCAACGTTTTGTCACCTCTTCAGGGGGTTTCAGGACTAGCAGGGCAGACCCTCGTTATATTTCACCAGAACATGCTGATATTATAACTACATACAGCGTGGGGAAGCTTTGTCAGCAATGGTTGAAGTCATCCACGCTGGATGCAGTTAAGTCACATCTCACGTTACTGTCTAATGATACTGATTTACAAGATATTTTGTCAGATCCCAAGGTACCGCGGAAGAAAAGAAGTTTATAATGAGGTTTGGAAGCTTTCACAACAGGAGGCTGCAGCCCGGTTGAGGCAGATTGATCAGGAAAACCTGATGCAGACTTTGGCTGTTGTTAATAATGGCATGCATACCCTTTCTGACCGTGTTTACACGATTGACAGCATTGTTTCCTCTGCTATTGACATTATTAAATCAGACATGTCTTCTTTATATCATGGGCAGAGTCAGACGCGGTCCATCATGCAGCTGGGTTGGACTCTTCAGACCTTGAAGGCAGGTCGCGTTCCATGGCAGCACATTTGTGCCAGAGAGATCATTGTCTCCTTGAATTTGACTCGTCAACAACAGCTGAAGGCTAAAAAGGCAGCGACGTATGTCATGTTGAATATTGAGAAATTGGAGAAACTGCCTTTCACGGTTGCTGAGATTCCGTCAGCTGAGTGGTTGATTCATGGGGTTATTAATCTGCCTATTTCCACTCTACAATTTACTTCTTGTTTGAAGTATATTCCGGTGGGTAGATATGAACTATTGGGAGACGGTTACATACACGAGGTGTGGGAGCTTCCCTTTCAATACAGATGTATTAATGGTTTGAGGGAGGTTTTTCTTAGCGGTAGTGAATGCGAAGCTTCTGTCAGCCATTCTATGGTTTGTAAATGGCTGTCCTTGCACGGAGCGTGTAACGCTTCGATTGCTAACTTAGCTTGTTATCTGAAGGGAGTTCCAGTCCCGGTTATTAAAAACACTTTCCAGGTGCTTTCTAACGGCAGTTACGTGATCCCGCCGCCAGCCAAACGGGAACCGCCAGAATACCGCTGCGCGGTCAAAAGATCTCCGCGGTTATTCTGGGTTTCCCGCTGGGCTGGCGGGCGACCGCCAAAAGGCCGCCCGCCAGCCCAGCGGGAAACACCCTTCCACGAGGAAGCCGGCTCCGAATGGAGCCGGCGGAGTGGAAGGGGTGCGACGGGTGCAGTAGCACCCGTCGCAAATTTCAGTGTCTGCTAAGCAGACACTGAAATTCAAAGTGGGGCTCTCTTACGGGGGCCCCTGCAGTGCCCATGCCATTGGCATGGGCACTGCAGGGGCCCCCAGGGGCCCCACGACACCCCATACCGCCATCCTGTTCCTGGCGGCCGAAACCGCCAGGAACAGGATGGCGGTATGGGGGTCAGAATCCCCATGGCGGCGCAGCAAGCTGTGCCGCCATGGAGGATTCCCCTGGGCAGCGGCCGACTTTCCATTTCTGGCCGCGGCTGTACCGCCGCGGTCAGAATGCCCAAAGGAGCACCGCCAGCCTGTTGGCGGTGCTCCCGCGGACCACGGCCCTGGTGGTTTTTACCGCCAGGGACGGAATCAGGCCCATTGTTCTTAACAGCGAACGCTGCTGTGGCATGCGTGCCGGCATAGTTTACGTTGTCATTGTCAACAAGGCCGTTACGTGCTGCGGGAATGTGTTGTTTCCTCCCACTCAAATTAGGGAGGTAGCGGACATCTGGCCTCATATTGCTACTTCCAAGGTTAATTTCGACAAGTTGAGTCGACTAAAGGCTTTATTGTTTCAAAAGCATGTGGCCCTTACATCTGCGAGCGAGACCTACGCACTTCAGGTGGCAAGGTCATCGGCGGAAATACAGTCCCTTTTAAATACTAACTTTCCAAGTCACTTCGGTGAACTTGTGGGACGTATATTTAATGCATCCAGCACTGCTGGTATTGCACATTTTTTCAAAGCCGTTGGTGTTGGTTTTGCTCACACCTTCTCTTCCATATTCGGGTTGATAACTTCGGCTATACACTCTATTTTCGGAAGCATTTTTGGGGGTTTCCCGATTACTTTGGCTTTATTGGCTGGAGTCTTGCTGTTGTTGCAATTTTTTCGCAATGGCTGTCCCGCCACAACGAGATCCTATATTGCTGCTCCCGTCAGCGCAGCTGTGTCGTGAACGCATGATGCAGCATTTTGGAGCAACACTCCTGAGCCATTTGGAGTGTGACTGGTCTCTATCATTCCGACCGGTTTTGGATTGTGTGCAACCCGTGTTTCGGTGCCTTTGGTGCTCGTTTGAACAAGCACTGGCTCTCTGTCTCTCGCTGCATCGCCCTCCAGTGGTCGATCCTGATCTGTTGATGTTCCCGATTAGGGCTCTTTCCCAGACTTGTGCACTACGGTTGCGTTTGCTTCGTGAGGCAGTTTATGAGATTCCCTTCCTGGAGGAAGATGGTTTTGTCTCATTCATAGGCCCTACACGGGGTGCCGCCCTGAATGGTTTTGGGGCTTTGGAACACACCTGCCCCATGGTACTTTGTGGCGTGGATCTTCTGATATTGACGTATATTGAAGTGGAGGAACTGCTACTTTCTATTGCTTCTGTTTAACAATTGGATTTTTTCCTCTCCTGCAAAATTGACTTTATATTGAATTTGGCTTTATCGTCACATGTTTCCTAAATGTATGACTTTGTTGTCTTCTGACCTTGTCGAAATATGTATATTATTTTAGGTATTGTTTATATTTGGGGCACATTTTATATTGGAACCACTTGCTACCGACAAGAGGAGGGTGTAGTGTGGTTAGTTTTACGTATCCTTTGCGTGCTAGCTTCGGGCTTTAGGCCTTTGTGCACTTTGCCCTGGATGTATTTTATTCATTTGCTCGCAGCTTAGAGCCTCTGTGCATTGCATTTGCTCTGAATGCTGTTTATTAGGCTTCGTACTGTTATTTTTCAAATAACCAGCTCTACGGTTTTGTTATTTATTCATATCACACTGTTTAGCCTACTTCAGCACTGGAGTCTCACTCTGTGCTTCAGTCAAGGATACAGTCTGGTACATTGCAATAGACGTGGTAGGAGTTTAGACTTGGCATTCCTACGTAGGGACATTTTGTGATCACGCTGACATATTGGTTATAAAGTCACTTCCTTGTCCCAATACATGCAAGAGGGAGATTCTGACCAGGGAACCACAACTAGACGCTGACTGCCTCGTTGCAGATGCTGAACCAGATCACAGGCCTTTGCTCAGGTATGAGGGCTGATGTCTCCCCAGTGATTCAGAAAGGCAAGCTAGAAGCTTAACATGCTGTGCTCAAAATAGATCAAGCAGAGGGAGAGTAGAAACTAATAGACACAATGATAGCTTTGTTCTTATGTTTTACTCTCCTGGTGACTATTTCAATCCTACTGTGTTGTATGGTTCTGGTTATTGCGGCTCACGCCTTATTATCTATCATTTTATTAAAACATTATAAAAAACTTATACTGTCTTTGTCATTTGTATATGAGATCATATTGTAAATGAGAGAGTTGGTTTGGATCTGAGTGACCACGACTTCCCTGAGACGTTCCAAAGATGTCATGCGCTCGGCTGCCTAATCATCTCTTCTCTTTTGGAGAAATGAGGCACTGCTAGTTAGCCGGAGCAAAACCGGATTTAGGGTGACAGAGGTCCTTCCAAGTGGGTCCGACTCAGTCCCCCACACCGTGAACGATCCTGCTACTTAGAAATCCAGTAGTCTCATTTAGGATAATGAGAGCCCACGCGACAATACTATTGTGCACAAATCAAAGGCCAATTTCACACACAATCCTGCATTTAGTACGCACTTACAAAAATGTAATTCATGCATGGCAACAATACTCCTTTGAGGTCAATTGTTTTTTTTTTACCTAAAACTGCAGGTCAACCACTGCCAAAACTGCAAGTTGTCACAGCAAAGGAAGCAAAAGCTTTGAACTAGAACAAAAAGTAGATATAAACTGTTATAATCACAAATGCAAATACTTCGCCAGTTGACAAACAGCCCGCCACTAAACATTTAGAAATTTTCCCTGGTGTCTAGTGGTCTCTGCCCCCCTGTGGGGCAGATGGGCCTAACAAAACTAGGCTGATCTGCCCCCAAGGGGGGCAGAAATGGCCAACAGTTGTGTGTCTCCTTTGGGGGCAACCCTTGCCCAAGGGGCTGCCCCCACACCAACATTTTTTGTAAAAATCCCTGGTGCCTTAGTGGCTTCTGCCCCCTTGGGGGCAGATGGGCCTAAAAATAATAGGTCTATCTGCCCCAAAGGGGGGCAGAAATGGTGTAAATAATATTGTCCCACCTTGGGGAGCGGCCCCTGCCCAAGGGGCCACCCCCCACACGAAACACACACAAGATCCCTGGCGCTAAGTGGTTTCTGCCCCCCTCGGGGCAGATGGGCCTAAAAAAATAGGCTTATCTGCCCCCGGCGGGGCAGAACTGCCCAACAGTGCTTTGTCCCCATTGGGGCGGGGCGACCGTTGCCCAAGGGGCCACCCCACACACACAAAAACACACACAAGAACAATCCCTGGTTTCAAGTGGCTTCTGCCCCCTTGGGCGTAGATCGACCTAAAAATAAGAGGCCGATCTGCCCCCATGGGGTGGCAGAAATGGCGATAAACATTGTGCCCCCTTAAGGGAGCAACCCTTGCCCAAAGTGCTGCTCCCCGCAACATAAAGTTTGACAAAAAAAAGAAATCCCTGGTGTTAGAAATTGGGTCTTTGCTTGGCAGTCAGTTACCTTCTGTCCAAGCAAGGTGCATCCCTCTAGTCAGGGTAAAGGAGAATCACCTTCAGTTCTCCGCTCACCCCCTTGGTAGCTTGGCACAAGCAGGCACTTCAGAGTCTAGGTGTAAAGTATTTGTACTAACACACACAGTAACTCAGTGAAAACACTACAAAATGACACAACACTGGTTTAGAAAAATAGGAAATATTTATCTAAACAAAACAAGACGAAAACGATAAAAATCCAACATTCACAAGTCAAGTTATTCATTTTAAAAGCAAAAGAGTCTTAAATCCTTTTGTAAACAGTAAAAACACTGTTAGCATTTAAAAGTACCTGGGTGGCATAAAAATAACACCCACGGGCAAGTGTGCGTCAAAAAAGATTAGTGATGTGTCAATTTCTCACCCGCAAGTGAGAACGTGCATCGTATCTCCTTCTCCAGTCGTGTCGGCGTGCATCGTTTTTCCTCTCTGCAGGAGAGCGATGCGTCAATCCGGGCAAGCACTCGGGTCCAGGCAGGCATTGCATAGCTTTTCTACGCCCAGCAAGGTTTGGGTCGAAAATCTTGCCACACGGTATCAGCAAAACCACGCAACGTGGGTTGCGACGTTATCAGCCTCCGTTAGCGGGTGTTGCACATTGTTTCTCCAGCTGCGTGTGTCATTCTTCAAGCCTTGATGCCTGTGCAGCATCGATTTCTGCTGCAAAGCCGGCGCGCATCATTTTTTAGCTGCATCTCGGAAGGTGCGTCAATATTTTCCCCGCACGGCGGTCTGTGTGTGCTACCCAGGACGTAACCGTTATGTCCCCGGCACCGAAGGGGTAAAATGTTTTTATGGGTTTTGAGGCTGGGAGGCATATGGAGTGGTCTAGAAGTAAGATATAATGTTGTTTGTGTCTTTTATGTTCATTTAGTTGTATTAATAGTAGTGTATTTTACCAGTGTGCAGTTTGGGGTTTTCGCACATTGTTTTAGTAATGTATCGTTATGTTACATTAAATTGTGTTATGTTAATTATATTATGATGATTATGTGTAATGTACATGTATTTGTAGGACATCTAATGTGTTTTGTAGGTGTTGTTATTGTTTATTTTACAGGTTTTTGTCAAGGAATGTGTGGGCATTAAGAGTTAAGTTTTTAAGGAAATCACTTTTTATTGTTTATGCAAGTATGTGATTGTTACTTGTAAATGTGAGGTTAATGCATTGTATTTATTTTACATGATGGATTGAATTTGTTCTTTGTGCTTTTTGGTTGGTGAGGTTTACATTTTTAATGTAAATAATTTATACATTATTTTATTATTGTAGGCTTATTTAACATTGGAGTTTTAGTTAATGTTTAGACTGATGTACTAAAATATCATAGTTATTACTTATAGCAAAAATGATTTGTCATGTTGGTTTAGATTTTGTGACAGTGTTTTGGGGCTTTTGTAAGTGATTATTTCTTTTATAATATGCTTTTAGCTCTTATTAAAGTAATTTTCTCCTTTGTTGTTTATGAAGATTTTCACTTGACTTTGTAGCATGTTGCACATTATTTTGGTTTCTTTTCTAGGTTTAAGATTTATTTGGGCTGCATATTGCTCCATTCATAGTTTCTGGTATTTTACTCTTTTTTGTAATGTTTCTATAAATGTAAGATTGTAGGTTGGGTTCTGTCTAGTATGGATTGGAAGGCATTATGCCATCCTTTCAGTGCATTGTTTATTTTGGTTACTTGTCTCAAAGTGCTGTCATAGACATTCCACAATGGTTTTTGGAATTTGGTTTGGCAACCTTGTCCGGAGCGATGCAGTCTGCCAACCCAAGTGTCTTTAAAATAATCCATTAGGGTGCTTAGCTTGTCTTCATTTTGTTGGTAGAAAGGGATTTCTATTAGTACATTGTAGTGGTTAGCTACCTCAATGACAAGGACTTAGGCTAGAGCTATCATTTTATTTATTTCAAAGGCAAATTGGCTGCTTGTAGCATGTTCTACACTTAGTGCAGATTGTTGGAGCTGTCTACATATAATTAGATTAAAATGATAATAACAGCATTGTATAGCTATGAGGAGATACATTTTTAAGTAGTTTGAAACATGGTTTGTTCAAAGTATTTTATTATTTTTGTGGGTAGTATTTATTTGTTTTATGTGTAATGTGGGTTAGGAGGTCATAGTAAGTGTTGCTTTATTTATTTGGTAGCAGGGCATAGACAAAAGGGAAATTTGTGTTTTGATATTTACCAGGTATGCTGTATATCTGAATGAATGGCTTGGGACACAATTCAAAGGTTTCATCCATCATCTAGGTTTGAGAATGCCTTAGTTTCAGTAAGTTATCTGCTAAAGAGAATATTAGTATCCTTTTATCATTGCTTAGGTTGTCATTTAAAGGGGAATGTTCCTTATTATGTCTCATTGTTAAATGCTCAGGTATGTCTATGACCTGGAACCTTTTAGAGGAAGGCGGAGTATCATTCATAGATTTTTTAGTTTGTGCAGTTAAAGGTTTTGAAGGGGGTATAGGTAGTAGCTGGCCTGTGCTGTAGTTGAGGAAATTAGGCAGCATATCTTTTAGGATTTTGGTTGTGAGTTCCCAGGAGCTAGTGCTTGCGTCTCTTATATCTTACAATACCTGACTTACATCTATTTCTCTCACATTTGGGGTGGTGGTGGTTATGTTCTCTTATATGAATTACAAAATCATCTTTTGTATTGGTCCTCCCATAGCAGGCATAAGAATAATATTTGGTACATTTCCAGTTCACTTTTTCTGTCGATGCCCTTTTTTGGTTGTAGGTGTAACCCATGTTACTTAGTAATTGCTTTCCTTTCTGGGATGTTATTTATTCAGCTCTCTATGTCATTCAATCTGAAAGTATTAATATAAATACATACAATTTTAAAAAGTTTATACATTGTTATTTACACATTAAATTATGCAACTACTTCTTTTTTGTACGTACAGGTATGTTCTTTTTTGGATGTTTGATGTTGTTTGGCAGCTTTTCCGTTTGGGGGAGTTGTAATGTGGAGCAGCTGCTTTCTTTTCTGTTGGAAGAAAAAAGTGTCAGTTTAATTTTAAATGTTTATTTGTTGTTTTTTTGTAGATGTTGAGGTTGTTTTATTTTCACATGCTATTGAGGTCAGTTTATATTTTGGCTTGTTATAGGTATTTTTTCTGGCAGCTTATCACTTTTCGAAGTCGCAGTGTTGCAGTTAGTTTTGTTTGGTTAGCAAGCTGAAAGAGTGTGTAACGAGGTCTGCTATATTATATTAATTTGAAGGTGGTGGATGAATTGTAAATGAAAGTTCTATGTATAACTTTAGAATTTGTAACATTTGTGTAGTTTACACTTGGTTTGTGTAGGGGAAATACGTTTTCCTAACTATAGCTAAGCCCAAATCTTTGCCTTTGTCATTGAAGTTCAACGTTTGAAAAAAAGTTTGAATACAAATGTTTTTCAAATTGTAGAGTCTAGTGTCACAAGTGGAGAGTTGTTGTTTGGAGTGTTGTACAATACAGTGGAGTAGAATGTTGGAAAGTCTGTTGTCATCGAGTGAAGTAGTATAGATTGAAATAGAGTGAAGTAAGGTAGAGTGTAGTAGCATATGTGCAGTGTAGTAAAATGTTATGTAGTGTAGTGGCATTGTGTCTCATATAGTAGAATCAAGAGTCATAGACTGGAACAGTGAGCTGTACAGTGGAATGGCATGTCGAACAGTAGAGTAGGGTGTCATACATTGTCACAGTGGAGTAGAATGTTTTAGAGTGCAATAGGGTGAACTAGAGTGTCACAGAGTGGAGTATTGTCAAGTGGAGTGTTGTGCAGTACAGTGGAGGAGAGTGTCGTACAATGGAGTGCTGTGTCATATAGTGGAGTGGCATATCGCAGAGAGAAGTTGAGTGGTGTGTGCTTTGAGTGTCATACAGTATAGTACAGTGGCACAGAGTGAATGGGCATTAAGTGGAGTAGAGTGGCATAGAGTGTAGTACAGTGCTGTAGAGTGGAATTACATACAGAGGAGTAAGGTGTCAGACAGTGGAGCGACATAGAGCGGAGTACGGTGGCGTAGAGTTGGATTAAGTGCAATAGAGTGGGATATAGTTAAGCTGTGTACACTGGAGTGGCATACAGTGGAGTAGCATATAGTGGAGTGGCATACAGTGGAATAGGATAGAGTGGAGTAGTATACAGTATAGTGATGTAATCTGGAATAGCGTATGGTGGAGTAGCATACAGTGTAGTGGCATACAGTGAAGAGGTGTAGATTGGAGTGACATACACTAGAATGGGTTTTAGTGTAATAGCATTCAGTGGAGTGACGTACAGTGGAGTGTCGTCCAATCGATTAGCATAGTATGGAGTGAAATAAAGTTGAATGGTATACACTGGATGACATAGAATGGAGTAGCATACAGTAGAGTGGAATTCAATGAAATAGCATAAAGTGGAGTCAATCAATCAATCAATCAGGGTTCTTATAGAGCATGGCTGAACACCAGTTCAGGTCTCAAGGTGCTGGGGAGGGGAGTTCTGCAGCTCAGTTGAAGCACTGGATAGCCTGTTTGTTCGAAGAGCCAAGCCTTGAGGTCCTTCCTGAATTCTGGCAGAAAGTGAGATTGCCTGAGACGAAGTTGAAGAGAATTCCAGGTCTCAGCAGTGAGGTAGGATAAGGATCTTCCTCCGGCTGTGGTCTAGCGGATCCATATGATGGTGGCCAGGGCCAGGTTAGTGGAACGGAGTTGTCTGGTGGGTGTGTGGAAGGTGACATGGTGGTTGAAACATGCAGGTTTGATATTGTGGAGGGCCTCATAGGTGTGCGTGAGGAGCTTGAAGGTATTTCTTTTGTTGATGGGGAGCCAGTGTAGGTCTCTCAGGTGCCCAGAGATGTGGCGAGGGATGTCCAGGATAAGTCTAGTGGCAGTGTTATGGATTCTTTGCATTTTCTTTTGGAGCTTCTGGGTGGTGCCTGTGTAGAGTGCGTTGCCATAGATTGGCATGCAGCGGAATGGCATAGAGTGGAACAGCATATACTGGAGTAGCTTATAGTGGAGTGGCATACAATGGAGTGGCGTAAACTGAAGAGGTGTAGAGTGGAATTGCATAGAGTGTAATAGCATAAAGTGGAGTGGTGTACAGCGGAGTGTTATGCAGTGGAGTGAAATAGAGTGTAGTAGTGAATACAGGATTAACATACATAGGAGTGGCATGTAATGGAGTGGTATAGACTGGAGTGGTGTACAGTGGCGTCCAATTGAATAGAGTAGAATGAAGTAGGGTAGAATGGAATATAATACACTGGAGTGGCGTAGAGTGGAGTAGCATACAGTGGAGTGGCATGCTGTGGAATAGTGTACAGTGGAGTGTTGTAGAGTGGAGTGACATATACTGGACTAGAGTAGAATTGAGTGTCATACAGTAGAATGATGAAGAGTGTTATAGCATATAGTGGAGTCTCATCTAGTGGAGTGGTGTACAGTGGAGCGACTCAGACTGGAGTGGTGTAGAGTGAAAGTGCATACAGTGTGAGAGCATAGAGTGCAGTGGTGTACAGTGACATTGTGTACAGTATAGTAGCATAGAGAGGAGTGGCGTAGAGTGGAGTTTTGTACAGAGGAGAGGCGTAAAGTAGAATGACGTAGAGTGGAAAAGCAGATATTGGAGTGCCTACAGTGATTAGGAACACAGATGTATGTGAAAGTTAACAGCAGTGTAGATTATGGTGTTCAGAGTAATGCAAAACAGCAAATTGTGCTGCCTTGCATTTCTCCAGACTTACCAATGAACTCAGGGCCACTCAGGGCCACTCATGGTGACCTTGCATTGCTTTCTAAATCTGACTTAAGTATTGGTTGCTCATGCAACACCATGCTTGATGCAAGGAAACTGCAATCCAATAATACAGCTAGGCCTCAGTTAAATGTTGGGTGATGGTATACTGTAATAACTTAGAAGTACACTGTGGTATAGGGCAATGACAAGCCAGTATATAATTGGGTAATGGCTGTTTTTAAATAATGAAAAAGGTAGCCATATTTTTGTTTTTACTACACTTTGGCTGTGTTCACTGTCATGGCCTTAGATATAGGTAAGTAGCAGATCCCTACCAATTACCACTTTTGTTGAAGTGGTAATAGGTAGGGAAACTGATTTTTGTATGTACTTTTAAATAAGTTTACGGTCATGTACTGCAGTAGTTTCACAAAAGTTTGTGAAAATCTGTGCAAGTACTGTGGTGACAGAAATCACTAAGGGGCTCATTCTGAGTTTGGCTGTCCATGCACCGCCACGACAGTGGTAGCGGTCCCACCACTATCAGCTTGGAGGTCTAACTGCTGTATTATGAATCATGCGGACCAATGGAGCAAAGAGTTCCACAATCCCGCTGGCACTGCCAGGCAGCACAGAACGCTGCGGTCATGAGGCAGCACAAACAAGCTGGCGGAGACAGTATTTCTGTTGGACACATTATGAGATTGCACACGACCAATATGCCCATGGCGGTCCAACCACCACGTCCCAGCAGGGGAAAACAGAGAGTATAAAGGGAGCAACTCACCTGCAGGCAGCTTTACATGTCCTGTGCCTCCATGGAGCCCATCACACACGTCCTGCTGCTGCTGCTGATCGAAGATGCTCAATATCTGCACCACTGAGGTTGCAACTAACCATAAGGTCACACACCTACCTGTGTCATCATGCTCAACAACAGCTCGCCGTGCTCTCATCCACATGATATGTGACCCAGGCCACGAGCACCAAGTACACTTGTCAGTGTGTACACAGTCAGAGTCATTCACAAAGAAGAACACATTCACAGCCACAAAATGCCCCCTTTGGGCAGGTCAAGCACACTGCACCCCAACACTACACAAAAACACACGTCTGCACATCGCAGGCACAGGGACAGTGAAGTGTACACAACATTGTGTCAAACAACACCAACAACACAGCAATGTCACATCTACCAATACACCCTCACACCCTCAACACCAACAACACAGCAATGTCACATCTACCAACACACCCTTGCATTCCTCACATGCCATGGACTGTCATCAGATTCAACACACATATGTGTCATGGCACACAAACACCACTCCAATTAAACATCACTGCAATGGACCCACACATCACACACATTGCAAAACAATGAAAGGACAATGGGATGCACAATGGACAGAGAGACAACTATACAAAGCTCACTATATAAACTATGCCTGCACAATAGGGATGGGGTCATCAGGAGCACTCAGGGAAGGATGTTGCACTGGGACATATTACACTTTGCACACACCCTTAAAACAACATTTGCACAGGAACTGGCCCTACATGAATCTCTGGGACAATACTAGAGCCAAGTGACATGCCTATCTGCAGAATGTGGAAGTACAAGTTAAGAAAGCACATACAACAGCAGCTGCATGGGACATACATCTAGATGAAGTAGCTGCAAGGAACACACAGCAAAATGGACACATGCATCGTCAAATGCAAAGGAAGACAACACAATTGAACACCCTCCATGTCTGCACAAAGAAAACTCATGCTGCTACACATGAGATGAATATACAATCCATATCAGGGGCACACGTGTAACAACATACATGCCGACATTGGACCACACAAGATGAAATTCTTACCACACCAAACATAACACGATGCAATGACACCCCAATTGAAGTAACAAACAAATATCCATACAGTCAACATCTACCTTTGTCTTGGGTGACCATAGCACTATCCACAAAGTCAGATCTTGCAAACAACAGCAAGCAGGCTGAAGCACACACAATTGTAGGCAAACAACACAAGTTAATCCGGAACAACATAAAGGTAGAAATGGAATTTCAGGAACAATGTGTATCCAAAAAACAACTATTTTGTTTTATTAATAACAAAATGCAAAATATCAAAGGCCATTCGCCATTCTAGTAGATTGTCATTGCACAGTACTGTGCCCACAATTGACTCCTATTACTGGCAAGGAACCTCCACAGGAAGGGACATCAAATGGCAGGCAGGCACCTGTAAGATCATCCTTGGAACACCTGCTTATGTGTTTTTAAGTATACCCTTAGGTTAGCTGGATCCCACACTTTTCCAGAACAGTGATAATTTATGCACTCCCTCCTGTTCCTTTAACAGTGAGGTTGAGTCCGCCCAGGTGACATTGTCCTACCTGGGTGGGGCTAGGTGGTCATATAATGAAGCATGACGCTATATAGTGTGTGAGACCACCTAGTCCGTAAAGGAAACTTTCCCTCCCCCTCCTCCGCCTCCTAACCTCGACTCTCCACATTATTTACCAACAACAACTTATCTAATATGGTCTTAGAGCTACTAGGAAACTTGCCACAGCTTAGAGCTCTTCTTGAACCCTGTACATTCTTGTGTAATTTTGGTCCTTCTACTCAACCAGTAGTGTAGTTTCCTGGAGGGCACAGATGGCATTTAATGGCGGTGCATGGGCCACCACTACCTATGGTTGTTTTGGGGGTCAGAATATACAGTCACATTTGAGGGGCTATTGTGTAGCACATCTTTGAGTTTCATCCAAATCCATGTTGTGAATATGTTTTGAAAACCATGGGGGTCACATGTGACCCTTGTGTAGTTGCCAGCTCTGATGTGTACTTGGTGTCATGTCTATCCAGTCAGAAATGCTTTGTCACATGATATTGTTGGCATGTATCATGTATGTTGCTCTGAACACACTGGCTTAGTTTCCAAATCTTGTCTTTACACACCTAGGTACCCTAGGAGAGGGAGGACGCAACAACCTCCTGCCTACCGTCCACTGCCAGACCTTCAGACCATGGAAGTGTGCCATGTCATACAGCTATACTGTCCGAATAGGCAAATAATAGTGGACTAATGCCATCAGTTAGAGCCAGATCTGATGGCATCTATTAGTTATCCAACCAGCATACCACCCATTGTACAAGTCATCTCAGTATTGCACTTCCTAGCCACAAGGTCCTTCCAACATTCAGTGGCCCTATCTGCTGGTATGTCCCAACCTATGTTCAGTCTGATGTTGAAGGGTTTTCTCTCAGCAGTGGTGAAACCCATTAAAAACTATATCAGGTTCCCTCTACGTGAGGATTTAGCCAATGTGAAGGCTGACTTTTATGGTTTAGTCCACCTTCCACTGGTAGTGAGGGGCCATTGACGGCACACATGTTGGCCTGGTGCCACTGCAGGCCACTGAACAAGTTTATTGCAACAGAAAGATCTTCGATTCCATCAATTTGCAAGTTGTCTGTTTGGCAGATCTCTACATCTCAAATGTGTGTGCCCATTATCGGGGTTCAGCCCATGATTCCTTCATAATGTGGAACAGCACATACCCAGGCTGATGTCACAACTGTTCCCAGAGAGGGCCTGGATGGTTGGTAAGTCACATCTGTCCTGATTGTGTGTGTGCAATGTCAGGTACTACAATCATGAACTGGGTGATACTCTGATGCACTTATGTCTGATTCCTTGAGAGGAGACTATATCCAAACCACCCTTGGTTGTTGACACCACTGAGGAATGCAACAACGCCAGGCAAGTCTGTTCTAAATGAGGCCAATGGAAGGACAAGGCGGCCAGTGGAGCTCCCTTTTGGGCTCCTGAAGGACAGATTTTGCTTTCTTGATCAGACTGGTGGAGCCCTCCTCTACTCACCTGGGAAAGTGTGTCAGATCATTGTGGTATGCTGCATGCACCATAACAGTGCCCTGTGGAGGAATATCCTGTACATCCCAGAGGAGGGGATGCCTGCAGTGCCCCCAGGTGAGACTACTGAAATGCAAAGTGAGGATGACAGTGGTGAAGAGGCAGGGAGTTGACTTGCAGGAAGATCCCATCAACAGCTACTTTTCATGAGTGTAAGTATAATGTGATGTAATGACTGTGACTGTACAATGAACTGGAGTTGTGAGAATGTATGGAGTTGAGTGTTCTAGGGAGCTCATATTCTTCAATATTCAGCCAAATGCTGCTTGGTAAGATAGCTTTTGACACATCCCCACCTTGATTATGTTGCTTTGTTTGTATCAGTTTCCTTGCAATGTACTTTGTTTTCCAGTTGCTTGCTCTGTGACTTTTGTCATATGTATGATTTCAAGCCTATACTACTTTGTTTGTTCTTTGTACAGGTACCTTCACCATGGCATCTTCATGTGGGCATTTCAGAGTTGTGAAATTTGCAGTTATCTGACATACAAAATGGTCATCAGCTGCTCCAGGTAATTCAGGTTGCAGAGTTTGAATGTATGAGACCTGTACCAAGACATTTTGAACAGTGTTTGGGTGGAGGTGCGAAAGTGCACATTACACTTGTTTTGTGTGTTGCGGTGGGCCTGATGCATCATGTGTGTCATCATGTGGTCTGAAAATATGTAGTCCAAGCTTTTGACCAAGTAATTTTTCCTTCACATTGGCTAAACACTCTTTTTGTATGACCTGTATATAGCTGTAGATGTGTTTCATCACTGCAGGCCACGGTGCCTGTGCTAGAACACTGAAGTATGTTTGTGTTACACTACCAGATGCATGAGAATTGGATTATGGAGTCCCTGTGATCAGAGACTGTTGTACTGCCATCTATCTGTTTCTTGGATAATGTGATGTTGGGTTACTTTGGTGTGGTATGTGATAATGCTCAAGCTGCTGACATTAACCACCTCAATGTTTGTCTATTCTAGAAGACAATGTCTGACAAATCCCTTCCTTTCATGGTCCGGGGGTCTGTACCTGGAAATATGTACATTGACTCAGTATGGATCACACATTCTTATTTCTAAAAGTCCTGATATATTGACAGCCTATGTGCTGTATGATGGAATAACATTTTTCGTTTGACCAGACACTTGTACTGATGCTTTAATGTGTAATGGTTGTAATCTTGAGTCGGGCACTGTGTACCTGTAACATATCCCTGCTTGCACAAGTAGCTTGTGTCTTCATCGTATGGCTCACATGGTCTTACATCTCTACATAGTTAATTGTGAAATTTAAGCAAGTAGACAATGAGTTTGTGATAGGTGAATTCATTATAATGGTAATACAGAAAATACATTTTGGGCAGAAAGAAACAGAAGTTGTAAAGTGAAGGGCTTAGTCATGGTGAATGATATCGTTGTAGTAGATGCCACGCCATTGGGATTCCAAAGTCCAGGGTACTCCTCCCATTGGAACTGGTAGATGGTTCAGGATCATGAGTGAATGTGTAGCACACAAAGAAGGTCCTTTAGGAAGAGGTCGCTTGCTGGCAGTGGTGGGTATCTTGTCATATGCACTTCCTGGATTCTTTGCCAGAAGCCCCCGCTTGTGTGGGGGGGATCTGCTGCTACAGAGGCAAGAGTGTCTGGCACTGGTTCTTCCTCTGACAGGGCCTCTCTTCCAGTGGCCGGCACTGATATTGATGTGCCTGGTGTTGATGAGCTAAAGGAAGGGCTAGATTGTTGTTGAAAAGCCATGCTCAGGGTGGTGTGAATGTCCCTCAACACCCCTGTTAGGGAGGCCATGTTGCTATTGTGGGCCTCCATCTGTTCCCAAATGTCCCTCTATAGCTGCTTAATGTCCTGGAGTTCAGTCAACACTTGGCCCATCCCACCTTGGGGCTCATGATAGACCCCTAAGACATGGCTGATGGTGTCCTGGCCGACAGCAGCCTCAGTGGCCTCACTCTGCTGGTGCACTGCATCCCTTCCATGCACCATATCCCCACGGGCCTGTGTCCTTGCCACAGGGTTTCCTCTCCAATTAGTTCCTGGAGCCTCATTGTCAGAAGTGTTGTGCTGCCAATCAGGATCCAGGACTGGGGGCCAGGAGATGGTAGACACTGTGGTAGGTACACAGGTTGGGGGGGCAAATGATTGTGATGTTGAGGCAACAGGGCTGGGAGGTGTTGGTGTGGGCACAGTGAGACCCACTGTTGCCGTCTGACCAGATTGCCCAGATGAGCCAGAACCATCCTCCACGTGCAGACATCCCTGAGTGTCTTCTTCACTGAGAGCTTCATCCAAGGGGGTAGTGGCAGTCTATTCTGTGGCCTCTGTGTACCTAGTCGCAGCTCGACATGTTGATGTAAAACGTACAATGTCACTGGTTGTATTGTGACATCTACCCCCAACATTTTAGTGTTACAGTAAGCAGACACCCTGTACAAAGTTAAATTGTGGTTAATCCAATTATGGCAAATAACCATGGAACTTGGTGTATTGATGTGATGTGTGAAGCGTGCCAATTCAATTTGACAGAAGCAGCTGCTGAAATGTTCAAATCATTTGCACTTCTGAGGATGGCCTGAAAATGACATCTTGCTGTCAGTGCAGGCAAAACAGTGGTTAGGCAAAATATGGCTTTCCCCATTAAAAGGGCTAGTTGAGTGTGATGCAGGCAAACCCAGGACTTTCTTGTATGTGTGACTGGAGTCATTGTGTGCCTAGAGCAGTGCTTATGTGTCTGCTGCCAATACCAATCTGACGATGAATCTTGAGGCCTTATGAATACTTGTTATACACACTGGGTAAGTTGTCATTCCTGTCCTCCAATATTTCATCTTGGGTTAGCAAGTCAGGATGGAGCTATGTTGACAGATATGTCTGTGAATTGTGTCTGATCTGTGCTTGATCAGTCCCAGGTGAGTATACATCATTTGAGAGTTGGCAAACAAGAGTATTTGGACAGGTGGTCACTGTGCTGGTGGTTGGAGTAAGAGTTCCAGGGTCAACTGGGCTTTGCAGTCATGTCACTCACTCTACTTCCCAACACTTAGCATATGGTATCCTTCCAGGTGAGTATACTTCAATTGAGAGTTGCCAAACAGGGATATTTAGGCAAGTGAACACTGTTCTGGTGTTTGGAGTCAGGGAAACAGTGACTTCTGGGAGTTGCAGTTAGGTTATTTCCTTTACTTCACACACTTGGCAAATACTTCAATTAGAAGTTGCCAAACAGGGGTCTTTTGACAAGTGAACACTGGTCTGGTGTTTGAAGTTAGAGACAAAAGGCCTCCTGGGAATTGCAGTCATGTCACTCTCTCTTCTACACACACTATACACAGGAGGCCCGATTCACAAAGGTAAACTTAGGGCCAGATCTGCAAGAAAGGAGTGCATGGCGGTGCTGAACCAAAAACAGCAGCTTCATGCTGCCCCAGTTTTGAAATGCAGGGATGCACTGTATTTACAAAAATACAGCACACCCATGTGTTTCCCCCTGTGCTGGGACTAAACTAAGCAGCCTGCACCAAAGCAGGCTTTCTCGCACCCTAGTGCAAGGGTTTCTGCATTGATGGGAGTAAAGGTTTATGTGCAAGAAGATGTCCCTTCCTGCACATAATTTACAATGGCGAATATGACACTTCTATGAGTGCTTCAGAATGCAGCACGCATGGAAGTACCAAATTGTCATTTCTTGAATGATAGTTTATGTGAAGGAAGGGACACCTTTCTGCACATAAACAACCATTCATGGCCTTTTGTTCTTTCTGTGTGTGATGCAGAATGCAGCACACATGGAAAAAGCAAAAAACAAGGAGTAATAAAAGTATTTCTCCTCGTTGTGTCATGCTAACACCACCCTTGGGGTGGCATTAGTTTTTGGCGCTGCCACAGATTTACACCTTCTATGAAATCTGTGGCAGCGTCAAAACCAATAGGTGTTGCAGTGGAATGCCCAGAGCAGCACCCATTACACGTCCGTCTGATGCAGAAAACTGAACCGAGTGGGCTGTTTTTGGTGCAGCACCGCGATGCACTATTTTCTTGTAGATCTGGCCCTACGTTTACCTGTGTTTACCATTATCACCACCTTCTAAATGTGGTGCACTGCACAGGGCCACTGGAACATCACTAAAAGTGACACTCCAATGGTTCTAGGGCCTTCTAAATCTGGCCCTTAGACTTTTGTTCTAAGTTTAAACAAAAAGTCCAAGTTGACGACTTTTTGGTATTCACAAAGGTGAGTTACAAGTAGTATCTTTACATCAGCACTCGGGCGGATCATCCGCACACGGAGCAGATCTTCCACTATGGGGGCGGATCTTCCACACTCAGGGCAGATCATCCTCACTCGAGCGGAAACATTGTAATTACATGCACCTGCACATTGTTAATGCCACCTGCAAGCCTGCATGAAAAACCAGATAAAAGCAGCCCACAAGTAAGGTTCTGATTTCTCCACAACAACACTGTGCCTGCCTGTTCTGCATCTACAGATGCCATGCTACCTACTAGGAGGAAGAAGAACTACACGGAGGAGGAGACCACCATGATCCTCTGATATATCAGCAGAAACTTCAAGAGATTGCATGGTCTCCCACCCTACAGCAGCAGTTCCGCACAGAAGGCAGCTCTACGGCAGCACTGGGCCACGGCGGTCACTGCTTTCGGGGAGGATATACAGAGAGTGACTGACATCAAAAAGAAGTGGCAGGATGAGAAGAGGAAGGTGAAGGAGAATACACCATGATAGAGGTGGCCAGAGCTCTTCCTAGTGTATCAACTGTGGCCCGCCTTCAACTCACCCCACTTGAAAGGGCGTCTCCTCTCACTAAAGTCCCCCACTTGCTCTATGGGCTGCCTGTGGGTTGTGACCTCAATGTGGTGCCAAGTAATATATGATGATGTAAACAATGAGACCAAATGAGCAATGTAAGTGATATTTCACAAATGTGAGCATGAATGTAGTCCCAAGTATGTGCAATCTGTAAGGTGAGTTAGTCCCTCATATGTCTCAGCTAGTCCATTGCACTACAAGTCCCAGAATCCTTTGTGACGGCAATTGCAACTTCCAATTCCTCAGTCCCAAACAGTGGCACGTCACTGCTGCCTCCTCCATGTTACACTGGTAAATGGCAATAGATATTGTCCCTCATTCACTTACCACTGCTGTTGGCATGTAGATGCAAGTGTTTACAAATGTGACAGGTTGCACATATTCAAATATCTTGTTCGTGTCTGATGACCTTTCCCTTTCTTTGCCACATACATCCAGACTACAGTCACACACTTGAGCAGAGGTCCCTGTACCATCAGGAAGGCAATGTCACGGAGCACAACAACCCATGCAGTTAGCACAAACTGGTATGTAAATATGGCCAGTAGAGGGCAATAACTCCTACTTTGTGATCAGTCAGCTCATAGATACATTACATGAAATATATAAGCTGTGCCGAACCTGTAAAATGAACTAGTTAATGTTGTGTATCACATGTCAACTAGGACGCAAACTGAAAACATGTATAACATTGTAGGCCCTGTGATGTTGCCCAGAAAGACACAGCCTGCAGTGACCTCTGCAACATGTATGGGTGTGACATCTGGTCAGACACCACACATTGGGCGGATGTCAGACAGTGGTAAGGATACATAAACATGACTATACCAAATGCTCATGCTCCTTAAATGTCAACAGCATGTGCTATGTGTCTAATATTACTGTTGTCATTCATCTCCATATGCTCACATATGGCTCATAACAATATACCATATCCTAACATGTTGGCCAATGAAAGCCTGACTTAAAATGTATGCGTACAGTACTTATCTAAGGGTTCATATTGGCCCTCGTGTAGGTGGATTTTGTGTAAGTCAGTGCAGCAAGTCTATATGTTACGAGTCATTATGACTCACCTCAGGAGGTGTAAGGTGTTAGTGCTACCCCAGGTGTACATGGGTCTGTCACAGTCCATAGGTGTTGTGTGGGAACACCCCTCCCTCTTCGTGGAATGCCATGGAATGGACTGCAGAGTAAGGCAACACAGTGATTTGTCCAGCCTTGACACACTCCATAGCTAGGAGGCCATTCCAAACCATGCAAAGTGGCTTGCCATGGCCTCATAGACATGATGTACTGGTGTTCACAGCTGGAGTCATACAAAGGGTAATGGTCTGGAGCCTTGATGGGCTCATAAATATGTCCCCAAGTCTCTCATAGAGAAGAGTATTCACAACTTGATTATAAGTCTATGACATGGATGTTTCCTGACAAAATCCCAGGAACCAACAGCTATAGTAATGATGTGGATGAGGGGTGCGCTTATACCAGCAGGCTTGCATTTGGGGAGTGGGGTTGTGGCTGGTAAGGTGGGTGTAGAGGAGCCAAAGCCCATACATCTAGTGGGTGAACTGCACAACATGAAACTAGTAAAGGGGATCAGCCCAGCCTCTCTACTTGACCAAATTGTGTGATCTTAGACCAATGTTTATTTCACTTTGCCTCCCCTTCTCCCATAATCACAAATGAGTAAACCTTGGATGCAGGACTTCAGGATGTGTGATGTACATACCTGTATCCAGTGTCAAGGTAAAATAGACCTTGACGTTGTTCGCATACATTAGGAACACAGACCAGAAGAAGAGTGCACAACAGAAATGGCTGGCCTCACTATCCACAATGGGCAATGTTGTCCTGTCTGGGGGTTGGGAGAGTAGAATGAATGTAACCCTTGGTTGATAATTGTGTATATCAAACATGTTCTCTGCACTGCACTGACATATTCTGATGTGCAAAGATGAACCAACCATGCATGTTGTGGAAGACTCCTTTACAAATTAACAGATACCACATCATATGTAGGATGCATGATGCCTCCAAAAATTAAAATGTGTCCAAAGTTGGGCAGTGCAGGACACCCTAGTCATTTCCGACCTTTAGCTCTCAGTAACCTCCAAATATATGTTTGCCTGTACATGTGATACCTGGTTGATATGAGGGCCACCTGTCACCTGTAGATCACTGGTCCATACCTCTGACATGTATCTGTAGAATCATCACCATCATCCTTTTCACTTACTTATGGATATGTATGTTACATTACAGCTGCTGCCAGGACCACCTCTGTGATATGGATGACACCACCCAAGGGTTTAGGAGACATCCTGGCTGCAGCAATCAAACCTGCTGCCACCCGTCCATCGGGTAAGTGTGCCATATTGTGTTGCAGACTACTGATATCCTACCCATGTACAATAATGAAATCCTTGTGGCAGGGGATGAGCAGACATTGCCACTTAAGCACTGCATCTGAAGTTGCCATGTAAAATGTACCCAACATAATCAGTGATGTGTGTGTCAAGGGTGCATTTCCACATACAAATCATGCAGAACATTAACTATGGTGTCACTTCTTTCACAAGCTGGATCAAGGACCATATCTTCTGCAATACAATCAAGGAGCACAGTCCAGCAGCTGACATCAAGGGGGACCTCAATGCCACACAAAGCTGTGTTTGGAACTAATGAGTTTGCTTTTGCATTTCACATCTGCATTGAATACCTCATTGTCACAGTGTGAGCATTCATGGGTAGGTGTACACAAACCAGGTCACATGTAATATCCGTAGATGTGAAGATAAATTGACTCTTGTACACTGGTGGTACGGGGAACTACATTTACCACCATTACCTGCTCTCAGGAGGCGCCCGAGCATCGCACTTACCTGTGACAGTGCGTGGCGCTATAAAGTGCATTTCTTCTCCCCCCTACATGGGCTGTTTGTACTCTGGTGCTATGGGGAACTACATTTACCAGCATTCTTGAGTCCCGGAAGACAGCCTGAGCATCACGCTTAGCTGGGACAGTGCTTGGTGCTAAAAAGCCTGTTTTTTCTCCCCGCTGTGCGGGCTGTTTGTACTCTGGTGCTACGGGGGAATACATTTATCAGCATTCTCAGGCCCCAGGAGCATCACGCTCACCTGTGAAAGTGCTTGGCGCTATAAGGTGCGTTTCTTCTGCCTGCTGCGTGGGATGCCCCCGGCAAAGCCCGGGCCAAGGGCAAGCCCATCCTGTGCCCGTCAACGACAGGAAGTGGCAAAGCATGGCCACCCCCCTTGGCTTTTAGGTTTTTCCATTATAATCACAAGCTGAAATTGAGCTTCTAATCTGTGGGGTTGAGCAGGGGCAAATTGCTGGTTCCCAGCAGGGGGAATAATAATAAGAAGGGGTGTTTTGATGGATCCTGTACTAAGGTCCGTAGTATATTGAAAACAGCCTTACACAATAGCTCACGCTGTATTCATGGCATTCGGGCTGCCAGGAAAAACTATAACCGCTCTCTAGGTCAGAGGAAAAAAGTGCTGAAAAAAGAACTGTGGGATAAACTACAAGCAACCAGCCTTAGTAAAGATCCAGCCTCATTTTGGTGTGTAATTAATTCCCCTTGTTTTAGGCCAGATGATGGACCACGCCTAGAAATTGTAATTAGTGAGGCTGATTGGATCTCACATTTCTCTGTCATTTATTCTTGTCCTTTCGATTGGTAAAGTTCAGTTGATGATGAGGCCATGGTAGCTGTTTCCTTGCCTCCATTAGCTTTCCAATTAATCAGGAATTCTCTGTGGAGGAAGTCATTACAGCTGTAAATGCAAGCAAAGGTGGTAAGGTGCTGGGGCCTGATCTTATCCCAATAAACTTATTTAAAGCTAATATCAGCCTCTGGGGACCACTGCTCACTCAAGTGCTGCATGCATTCTGTAACATTGGTTTATTAGAGTCTTGGACAGAATCTCCCATCGTGCCAATCTTCAAAAAGGGGGATAGGCATAGACTATCTGCTATCAGCCAATCTCCATGTTAGATACTACAGTGAAAGTGGCTGGTCATATTGTTTTGGAAAGATTGCAGGATTGGGCTCAGTAGAAGAACGTCCTATCTGATCTACAGTATGTGTTTCATGCTGGAGTGGGGACCATTGATCAGGGCATCAACTTAAAGAGGCTGATTGAGAAATATTGTATTATCAAACAAGGGAGATTATACCTGAATTTTGTTGATTTGTCAGCTGCGTTTGACTGTGTATATCACAGTAAATTGGGATTACTTTGATGACCTTTAGGGTGGATCCGGCGAACATAAAATTCCTCAAGTAAATGTATCAGGGTTGCAGGGCCAGTGTGCGGTATGGATTACTGGGTGAATGTATCCAATTATTTAGCATAGAGAGTGGGGGTAAGGCAAGGATATGTTTTGGCTCTTTTTCTTTTTTCCTTATATATTAATAGTTTGGGCAATACATTAAGTGCTGACTGTAAAAGCTTGCCCCAAATAGGACATTGCCCTATCCCCGCCTTGCTCTATGCTGATGATGCCATGCTCATGGCACGTACCCCTCTTGCACTGCAGCAGTTATTAACATGATTTGTATCCTACATGGAGGAACTAGGGTTACTAGTCATTTAAAGCAAGACATTTGCCTTGAGGTGTGGGACCGAGTTCTCATAGTCTTATGATAAAAGGCACTAGAATTTATTATGTTAACTCCTTTTCATACCAGGGGATCATGTTTGACTGGGATGGGTCATGCTTGATGGCAATTAAGACTAGGAGGTTACAGTTCCAGAAATCTATTACAGTGTTGCAAAGCTTTGGCTGCTAAGCTAAATGTCTGTAAACAGCCTTGTACAGGGCAGGCCTTTGGGGTTATGCAAATAGTGAATCTTTGCAAGTTACTGAAAATGCTTTTTTGAAATACCTCCTTTCTCTTCCACTGAGAAGACCATCTTACATCTGCAATGCCAGGGGTTTCTTTTATCTCGAGTTTAATCAAGGTTTAGCCGATTATGCTATGGCATAAGATACGGTCCTCTGACCATACAAAATTGAATCAAGAGATTTTTGGGGACTGTCTTAGGTCCACTCAAGCAGGAAGAGTACAGTAGCTAGAATAGGTAAATAACTTTTTGACTATTAAGGGCATCACAATTACTTTTTCAAACCTGAAACACTAAGGTCAGTTTCAAGGAAATCTCTGACGAATGAGTGCTTGACACACTTGGATGAGCTATGGTTATTTGTAGGGCTGCTTAAACCAAGTGTTGCAAAAAAATCAGCTGATTTTAAACTAATTTGGCATGCAAGTGTATCTAACTGCGATACACAATGATCAGCACAGATTTGTTTTGACCATGTTCAGACTGGACATTTTTCACCATTTGGTGAGTTTTCCAACCAAGAAAGACTGGTTGCAACCTTTGGAAAGATGCCTATTGTGTACGAAATACAAATAAAGGTATTGTTATTACTGCTGTTGAGATTCATGAATCTAGTACAGTGTCATTCAAGGTATGTATTTTTACAAGCTTTGCCAACTATCTGTATTTGTAATGTTATGTCTATATTTTTATGGCCATTTTAAGGCATAGAAAGTTGATACTTTTTAAGGAGAGTGGGAGCTAGTTTATATTTTAGTTGCAAATGAACTTTTAAGTATTTATTATAGCTTGTTTTTACGGTGTGTTTTTATGATTTTGAACTGATTTGACTCAGTCCATGTGTTGCACCGCATGATGTTGTAAGGCAAATACTTAGCCTGTTGCAACCTCTGCATTACAGGTGGGGAGTACAATAAGTTGAGTCAGGAGGAAAGACCATCTACCTGTGGTGGGCACCGGGTTATCCGAAGGGAGAACCCTCGCCTATTTCAAGCTATCTTGCAGCTGCCAGAATTGCACAGGAAGAGGAGGAAGTAGAGGAGGAAGAAGATCAGGGCCTGTTTCAACAGATGTAGATGCCGATCTCCGGATCACTATTGTTGGCCCACGCAGCACACCATCAAAGCCTAAATCTGATCTGGTCAGCATGTGCCTCTTCATACATCCCAATAGATTGCCCATTCCTCACACACCACAAAACAACCATCATCTCCTCACAGCCCTCACATCCATGTCAGACGTGTTGGTTCGCCTATGCACTCCTACTCTGACAGTGTCTCACAGGCCTTCTCTCCAACATTAGAGGCCAGCCCTGGTGAGGAGCAGGTAGCCCCTAAGAACAAATCTTTTCCTCAAAACCTCCCACCTGCCACTCATTCCATTGCTGGTGAACTAGCCGGTCACATCCGAGGCCATCCCACGCAGAAAGGGCTGGCAGATATTCATGATAGAGAGTGGGAGGAGGATTTCTTCTAACAGCAGTCAAATGTGAGGCAGGACATTTGTGACATAGGGCTACACTGTCTGACATGTCTGCCTCACTGCAGGACATGCGTCAGCTCCCACGGTTGGTGCACAGAATGACCCAGGTGTTGGAGTAGGAGGATACAATCTAGAAAGACATGGGGATGAGGCTGAATGACATCAAGGCCATACAGAGGAAAGAGAATGGAAGACATCATACATTGGCTCTGACGATGATGGAGGGATACTCACAATAATATAAAATCAGCCTTCACAGTCAATGCATGGAGTGGAGTAAACACATCTACCTGCACCATATCACTCCGAGTGCCTGGTTAGGTAACCTGCACAACGCCCATATCAATCTATGGGCCTGATTACAACTTTGGAGGAGGTGTTAATCCGTCCCAAATGTGACGGATATACCACCAGCCGTATTACGAGTTCCATAGGATATAATGGACTCGTAATACGGCTGGTGGTATATCCGTCACTTTACCGTCACTTTTGGGACAGATTAACACCTCCTCCAAAGTTGTAATCAGGCCCTATGTCAGCAACACTCCTCTTCTACACCCCCCGACTGAACAGTCATGTCCTCCTCCTATACAGGCACCATAATCCCCTGTACAGGCACCACCCCCTGTACAGGTACCACCACCCCCGTACAGGCACCACTAGCCCCTGTACAGGAACCACCCCCCTGTCAATGCACTAACCCCTGTACAGGCACAATCTCCCTTGTACAGGCACCACCCCCCTCTGTACAGGCACTACCCCCCTGTCCAGACACCACCACCCTCTGTATAGGAACTACCACCATCTGTACAGACACCACCACACCCTGTACGAGCACCATCACCCCCTATCCAGGATGCACCCCCCTGCACAGGCATCAAACCCACATGCACCTCTGAACCCCAGGAATCGTCCAACCTCACAAAGTTCCTCACCACCAAAATTGAGAAAGAGAAAATAAGATAAGCACTGTAACATATGTTTGCACTGAACAGTGTAAATAAAAGACATATTCCACATTTAAGTTGAGGTGAGTAATAGTTGATGGCGGTCAATTGCTTAATGTGGTTGTAGGGCATATATGTGTTGGTAAACATGGCTAAGATATATCCATTGGCAAAACCATCTGTGTAGAAAGGTATCATGTTGAAAGCATAGCTAAACCACTCCAGATGTATACTCCCATACTTTGATTCCAGCAAACACAATAAACTACATGACACAGTACTTTTTCTTTTTTTCATATGAATATGATAAAACCAAATAATGCTCTTCATACATAATGGGCAGGGAACTTGATGGAGGTTGAACAAAATAAATACAACATGTCAGGAAATGTCAGAGGAATCAGTTTATGTAAAAGGGAAAAAACTAATATTACCGTAAATTTTCCAGTCACATGTCATCCTGGCAATCCTCCTTTTTGATTACAACAAGATCCTCTGCCTCTGTGGCCTCTTCCTAGCTGGCCAGTGGAGGATCTGATACCCCATGGGAATGGGACGCACAAGGGGAATGTGGGAAACAGAGTGGGAGGACCAACAGAGAGACACATGGAGGGTGATATGGGAGGGGCCCTGGGACAGGGCCGGACATCATGGCTGCAACCAAGGAAGTGAGAGTGGCATTGAGGGCAGCCATAGCATGAGCATTTTCCTCTCAGGACCTATGCAGTTCCTCAAGGATCTGCTGTAAGAGACAAGAGGACATGCCATGCTCCCTCTCAGATGACCCATCCCTTCCTGGGATGCAGCCACAGGAGTGACATAACAGGGAGGAGTTTGGGTTGTGCATGAGGAATGTGTGGTGTCGGGGGACAGGGATGATCCTCAGGGCACTTGGGCAGGCATTTGGAGAATGACTAGTGGCAGGGGGTGCAGCTGTGGACCCCGATGGACTTGGGGTCTCAAGACGTAGAGAGGGGTCAGAGACAGGCCCAGGCCCAGGTGTGTCCCCAGATTCGGCCCACCTGGGGACACCTACAGCAGGTAAAGTTCTTCTGTTTCAGGGGGAGGGTACAAATCCCCCCCTCCAGCCAGAGGCATCCAGATCATTGCCCCCCCCATAGTGTCCGACCATTCCATCTGGTCAGTGGCTGATGTCGTGTCCATCCGGGTGGGTGCACTCCCCTACCTGAAGATGTTCCAGGTCCCTCGTCCTCCTCTTCTTCTTCTGTAGATATGAGAGGCAGTGCCCGCCAACGCCCCATGGATGCCCTCCTCTGTCTATGGTCCTCTCCCTGGTCTTCCTGGCCAGCTGGGTCCACTGAAATAGAAGTGAGAATATTGTGTGGCTGGTGTACAATAAGGGCACAGCACATAACTGCATGAGGCAAGTGCTGACTTTGTTCTTCTTTGATCTCACATACCCATTATAGGTGACTTGGATCCCAAATGTATGTGTACTATCACTATAATGTCCTGACATTACTTACACATTTACGTCTGACACAATTGTGGGGTGTATAAACTACTGTAGTGACAAAGCTTCACCTTCAGCATTATTGCAATACTGAGGCCCAATTCACAAAGGTGAATAAAGAGGTTTGTTATCAACTTAGATCAAATATCTGAGTTTACCTTTATAAATTGGGCCCAATGTCTTCTGTCCTTGCTACCTACTCGTCTTCCAAAGTCAGTCTACAAGTGGAAATGGGACACGGTCTGGATGGATCTGTCCACACCTAAGCATGTATCTATGGTAATCCTGTAATATGCAGACTGGATAGTCTTACACTGACTATCACATGTCAATGGATGTGTGGCATGGTCTGATCCACACAAATGCTTGAATGTGTGTACATATACAAATCTGGCCTTGGTTATGACCTTTGCTAAGCTGTGGGTCTATGTATTGGAGGATCCCTGACAACATCAGCCAATCTACATGGCAGGTGCCAAATTTGACATGCCAAGATTGCTTATTGGTTCTGTAAACCAGTTGGCACTTGTCATTGTTGGTACAGCTAGCTGGATGTTACATGCAACATACGAGCCACTATTGTGAAGACACGTGCATTTGGTTCCCCTTGGAAATGTTGGTAACATTTTATGGGGGCTCCAATGAGACATTGGTCTTGTGACTACTGCAGCAATTTCTCAGATTGTGTACATAGTGACATGAGACACATAATGGCACAGCTCATACACCACTCACATTATACTGACAGACCCATGATGCAACCTGTGCACTTTGGAAGTCTCTGCTGCCCCAACTCCTCCAGCTGGGCATAGAGGGTCAGTCAGGCTGTCCTCAGGACTCTCCTGTACAGTGGCATGAGGTGGGCTAGTGCACATGGGGCTGGGAGGACTGGCCTCTTTTCTCTCTTCATTTTTTCTGCTGCTTACATGACTGAGTTTAATTTCTAGACTATCTAAAGCAAATTAAAAGAGCAATACTTAGTTATTGTCACTGGGGCAGGCCCAAATTTCTACATACTTGATGCTGTGTTCACACTATAAACGCTGGTTCTTGTTTGCAACTGTTGGAGGTGGAACTAAGTCCTTATAAATTTCATTTTGAGTATTTTAAAGATCGGACTTCGCCACGGGTGCTGGGGGTGGGACTCACCTCCCACAAATTTGTTTTGCATCCCCTTGACTTTTTCCTCACGCTACCTGACCTGAAGGACTTTAACAACCCATCGGGATGGGGAAAAGGAAAGCCAGTGGTAACCCCACTGGGCTGGGAGGGGCGAAGAAAGTGCCGAAAACTGCACACTGACTGAAATTGATGATCTAATAGAGGAAGTAGAATGTTTGCTAGCTACTAAGCCCTCTAAGCCCCCTAAGAAAGGGACTACTGCTGCTACCAACGACATAAACTCCTTTTTCACCCCTGTGAACAGAGAGTTGTTGTTACCTTCATCACAAGGATCTAACTTAGAACTGATTATGCCAGAAGCTTCGACCAGTCCAATAGAGTGCCCCAAACTGAGCTTGCCTAGCCAACAGGGTTTGATTTTACCCCTTATAAACTGCACTAATCGTTTCTTACCTCTTGCCTCCTTGGCGTCCTCTGGCCCAGAGAGGAGTGTGTCAAGGGAAACTGAGGAGCCATTAATGCACTCAGCTACTCAGAGGGAACACCCTGTTGAGGCACAGTTAGTACAAATAAGAGCTGAAATTCTGAGTCTCAGAGAGTATCTTACATCTTTCAGCCACATGATATATGAGAAGCTGGACAGCATATCTGCTGTAATCGGGGGTATAAGGAAATCTTCTCCTAAGTCTGAACCTAATTCTTTACCTAGGCAAATCCAACAAGTTGAAACACTTACGACAGGAACACACAGAGGAAAGAGGGCTGGCGTGGCAACACAAAATTCCCATGGGGAAGAAAGTGTACTTCCTGTTTTGGTCGGCTTAAATAAATGGGACACAAACCGGAACAAAGGGGCTAACCAGGAGGTGCATAGAAATGATCTTTTAGATAATAGTCCTATAGATCCTCCGCGAAGTGCCCCAATAAGCCAGACTAAGCATAGTCAGTATGATGTATATATGACAAACGTCCCTAAGCTAAACCATGGTCTAAAAGAACAAAGGGATTCCCTTAAGAACAAAGTAATCCATTGGATAAGGGGGGTAAAGAAGTGTAAGTCTATTATAAGGGATGAGATAGTTACTGTCCAGAGATACTCAAGAGAATGCTCAGGAACAGACCTAATAGGGCTGAAACTGAGCAGCCAGAGCCTAGTAAAGGGTCTCTTGGCACTTGATCAAAGATCGAGACCTGGTATTTCATCCCAAGTGTCACTTGCTTAAACAATCCCCCAATCATTGGCCAAATTGTATTTCAAAGAGAGACATTGTATCCCAATGCCCCCCAGCACATGCACTTCAAGATGGGGTCACAGGAGTAGCCCAATTTCAGCCATAGATTGATGTGAAGCCCCCACAGTGAGGGATGGGAGAGACGGCACACCCCGCAAAATGGCTTTGGACCCCTGTATGTTAAGCAACCAGATATTGGGTACCCTGGGAGTAGAGCCAAGAGCACACTGTAGTGACCAAATAGAGGAAATAGACCGCGGAGTAATGCCTTACTTAAGTGAGAACATAGAGAAGCTGCAAGATATGGGGGATGGAACTGATTCACTAATTAAGCTCCTATCTTGGAACGTGGCAGGTCTGTCCCAAAAAATAGCTAACCCTGACTGGTGCAGCTTCATAGACCAACACCATATTATTTTATTTCAGGAGATATGGGCCTCTTCTGCGATCAATAGAGCAGATTTTTGGACCTTTCAGAAGGCCGCGCGTCCATCACCATCTGGCAGGGCATCAGGGGGTTTGATAATCTGGCCAAAACACGATCTGTTCCCAAAGGCGAAGGAGTTACCAACAGCCACTAGGGATATACTAGCTGTCGAGGTCGAACTTATTAGCCCAAGGGGGCCCGTTCGTATAGTATTTGTAAATATATATGTCAGACCCGGCCCCCAAAGGTCTCAGACTGCTTTGATAAATATGCTTACAGATCTCTTGAACTGTTTACCAGGGGGACAGGTCTTAATTGTTGCAGGAGATTATAATATACAACTGAATTGTAAAAACGACTACCAGCAAAAAGAAACCCAGTTTGCAGATCCATGGGATAGATCTGGGTCGGTCCAGGCTGCAACTAAGAAAGCAGGGGGAGTAATAGATCTACTAGAGGATCTAATAAAAGCAAAGGGGTTAAGAATAGTAAATGGGAACACGAAGTCAGATACCCCGGCGTTGCCTACATATAGGAGAGGTCCATATTCGAGCCATCTAGATTATGTTTTACTAGATGATGCACTCTGGAAATATCTTATTGATATGGCCGTTCTTCCACGTAATGATAGCGACCATCAAGCTCTGAGTACCTCCTTTTCTACTACCCTATTTAGCTGTAAAACATTGTCAAAGTGGGTCAAAGGCAATGCCCTAATCATGACGAATGATTACAAAAATGTGAAATGGTAACTGGTGGAAGATGATGCAAATTTTCAGTTATTCATTTATAAAATAGTCACATCAACGCTTATACTCTTGAAACATATTGATTTCGTACCGGTGGATCTGATCAATTTGCACAGTATTTTGACCAACCGGTTAAAACCACATTTCCAGGTAGTAAGGAGGCAGGCAGAAACTGGGGTTAGAACATTGAGGTGGTTTTCTAATTCTTGCCGTCAGGCCAAAACACAGTTATTGGGAGCACTGAAGGCAGGGAACTGCCGAGAAATAAGAGTATCCAGGGCCACGTACAAAGCAGTATTAAAAAACGCTAAAAAAGAGTGGGAAACCAAACATTGGAATGGGTTGGTAGATGTACTCCATGAGAAGGACTTTAAACTGTTTTGGAAATTAGTGGCAGGCAAAGGTTGCTTCCAACCTGTGGAGAATTACCCTGTAATCCAGCCAGAAACTTGGGTGTCACATTTTAAAAACTTATATAGAGTGGCTCAAATTGGTAACATTAATGTCCCTCCATTAAAATGTAATGGGCCCTTCATTTCCTATACACCAACTGTTGGGATAGCTACACTACCTACATTTGACTTGGATCTCTTTTCTCTAAAAGAAACTACCTTGGCTCTCCAATCAGTACGTAAAGGGAAGGCCCCCGGGCTAGATGGCATCCTAGGCGATTTATATTTGTCTTGACCAACAACTTGGTCTTTATATTTAAATGCGCTCACTAATGAGATACTTAGGGGCGGTGGACTTCCCCCCACGTGGCAAGGAGCAATCATAGTCCCCATTTTCAAGAAAGGGCCAAGGGACGAACCAACTAACTATAGGCCAATAAGTTTAATTGATGTCAGCCAAAAAATATTCTGCAAGCAGGCGCTGAACAGACTACAGGCATGGATAGAGGATTCTCATATCCTTTCCGACTTCCAGGCAGGATTTAGGAAAGGAGTGAGTACAATAGACCAGGCGTTCAGGTTTAATCTTTGCTGACCATGAACCACCGTGGTTCGGACTGCCATTGGCTGACCATCATAAAGGGTCCACCACAGTGACTATGTGCTTGTATTATGCTAGGTAGTTTGCAGCAGTGCTGTCGGCACTGGAGGTCGGACCGCCTATTTTCAGGCCTCAACCCCGCTGGTGGTCTGCCTTTTTTGCTTGGTGGTCCTGTCTGTGTAACTCTTAATAGGGCGGTCTGAGAGAACACCGGCATGACGGTCTTTTCAGGACTGCCAACATGGCAGTCTGGCAGTCCGACCGCCAAACTCATTATGAGACCATAAGTCTAAATGCCTCATGACTTAAAAAATACATACCCTACTCAACTGTGGTACCCAAAAAGCATCCTCTCCATACCATAATGTATAATCCTACCAAATTTCATGTAAATCCATTTAGCTGTTTTTTTCACACTATGTCAAATACAATAGTCTATGGAAAATGAATTAGTAGAAAACTATGCTTTGGCAAGCCTTTTATCTATGCATCACCTTAACGATTCACCATAAAAATTTACATCATCTCAAAATGTAGAAAATGCAATAGGTCTGGAAAGTTTTGTGGTGATTTGTCAATGGAGCTAATATTCTAGCAATTCCTATCATTGGGAATACGAACTATAACTACAGAGTGCAATCTGATTTCTTTATTTTTATGTATTGTATTTGGTATGTATTTGTTTATTGGTTTACTCAAGCATGTAACCATAAATGTGTCTTTTAGAGTTCATATAGTAATTCTGAAACTTTACATATGCAGTCTAGTTTATTTTTTGGGCTTCCTTGCTACTTCTAAAAAGTATTGTGATACATATGAAGCACAAAATCAATGAAACCCAATAATTGTTGTTATAAAAATTAAGATTATTCTTTTTTCCCAAAGGTCATTTATCATGTCCTCCACATAGTAGTTTGTGTAGCTCACTGCTGGATCACTTTTCCATTTTGTTGCACAGGAGTACATACGGAAGAGTTTGGCTTGTTGGGAACAGTTATTTTGTGAACCAGAGAGAACACAAACTAATTAAATGTTTTTGTTTATAGGCTTCCATTGGCATGTGACCATAAATGGGTATTTCAGTTGTTCATGAAGTAAATCTGAAACTTTTCATATGTAGTCTGGTTTATTCTTTGGTCTTCCTTGCTAGTTTTAGTAGGATTGTGCTACAAGATATAAATAAGTTGTTGGCCCTTATAACTTCATAACCGTTTCATAACATCACTTGCTGTAGTAAAAATAATTATCTACATAGTCTAATGTAAATTGCAGTGCAGTCTACATTACAATTCATTCAGCCATTTTGCATCTACATGAAATACAAAAGTCTTTGTATATTGCATTGGATTTCAAGCGTATTTAACAATAATTATTTATCATTTTCAATGATTGTCAATTCTCGTATAATATTTGTGATGATGGAAATCTGATTCTTGGAAACAATCCGGTGTCCAAGACTATTTGTAAAATATATAATGACAGGAATGTATGAGAATATTGTTCTCTTTTGTGTACAATAACCATGATTGGTATTTTGAATGATATAATTTCAAACTATTACATTTGTTAAATTATCGTCTTTACCATTCTGTAAGTACTATTTATGCTCCCCACTGGAAAACAATTTTAGAATTTATAAACCCTATCAAGTATGGGTTTAGAGGAGGTCTGTCTACCCTAGAACTGATTTTCAACTTAATCTAATTTCTAAAAAAAACATCAGCTTCAAAATAATAGTTTATGAACCTTTTTGGCACTCAAAAACTCTGTTTGTCCACAAATTGTTGTACAAGAAAGGCAAACTATCACATCTAAGTTCTAAAATGGCAATCATCCTCAAGGGCACTGAAGAGAAACACTTCAGAAAAATTACCCATCACAATGGTTTTCCAAGATATACTGGGCCTTAATGCAAGCAAGGAAATGGACCCCATCTCTGGTTCAGTGGTACAAAATATTTGGGGTCCAATGAACCCCTAATACAAATATAAACAAAGAAAATAGGTCCTCCCACCTATTTGTGAGTCACAAAATGGTTATAGTTGGGCCACCTATGTCACCGGGTTCACATTGCCACTGCACCTGATGCATCAGTGATAGCTACACCATTGAGTCTGGAGCACATGGAATCATGGGTTGAAAAGCATCTAATCACTAACCCAATCCATGGTGGGTTTAGAGGTGACCTGTTCACCATAGACCAGATCTTCATGTGTCTCATAAATTGTATAGGTTTTCCACTAAGAAACACCCTCCTAGGCTTCTTTCCTGGATTTTTCAAAGGCTTTTGATCCTATTGACAGGCAGCTGCTATGAGCAAAATTGGAGACGATGGGTATGTATCTGAAAGTATTGTGAAACATAAAGACCCCGTATTCTGGCTCCTTGGCCAAGGTTAGAGTGCGTATAAGTGGATTCACAAAGAGGGAAACACTATTATTCAACTTATATATTATTAACATGATACAGCAGAGGATCGTCTGCTACCTTTGAGGACACAATGTTGACCTATACGTGACCATAATGAAATTTTAATGTGACATTATGACAAACTAATTGTAAAGTGGTGCACTTGAAGACCTTATTGAAGAGCAATCACTGTAGTGTAGAAAAGAAATGTGTGTGTTATAACCATATTATTTGCAATATAACTATTGATTATGAATGTTTAACCATCCTCATGTAGCTAGAGTGTTTACCTTTGAAACATTAATGATTTTTATAGCATGTATGCATTAAATGTTATAGGCTAATGTTGTGAAATGTAGTTCTCCATGATGTTCACTTACATGTATTACCAAGTTTATCTGTTTTGCATTTATTGTAACATGAATTTTAAATGAGAATCATCACTGACAATTTGGGCCTGGTTTAGATCCTGGTGGATCTGGTCCAACCATCAGTTTTCCATCAGTTAATTCATTCTCCTACTATCCCACTCAATTTAGATGCTGGAGGGTCTATGGATGATAGACCATCCGTGTCCCGCCTCCTCCGCCAACATTTTCCTCCCATGTCTACAGCGTTATTGGCAAAAGCAGCTGTAGGAGGGAGTACAGCCAATATTTCTGCCAGGTCGATCACAAAGTGCATTCCCATTGACATAACTGTGGTAAAACCCAACAACTGAGTTGGCAGTTTTGAAGAGATATAAGGTAGAAACTTACCTTGTTTTAGTTTTTCCATTTCCATTTCTGCCATGAACCCAATCGTCAAAGTACTTTCTTTGCTGCTGCTACTTGGCCACGAAGCAAATCAACCCCTTTGTTGCCAAAATCAAAGGTAAGCTTTTTTCAACTTGCTTTCTTTAAAATTGTCTGTTTACATTTGCTCTAGCCTAATGTATTTAAAAAAAGTCTTACAAGTATTTTTTTTCAAATGTGTAATACATATCTGTATAATGTTGTTGTTTAGAAATAAAAGAAACACATCTGTCTTATTGTTTTTTTTCTTTTCGAAGTTGGTCCAAGCTTCCATCATGATAATTGACAGTTACCCAAAATGTGCCATAAATGAAAATACATAATTTGTTCATATAGGTGTGTTCATTAATTTATCATAAACTAACGATTTATGAACACATGCATTACACATTTTTAAAATTTTTAAATTTCACATAAGTCAGTAATAGCACTAGACAAGCTATAACGTTTTTCAAAGCAAATGTCAAATCAAGGTTAGTTCTAAACTTAAATCATAACTTTAATTTATTTATGTTACCTATCCCCTTGTCTAGTACATTTACTGTATTTTATTACATTTAATTGATCATTTATTTTTAAGTTGTAATGCATATGTTTCCTTTTTTCACCTAATTTAAAATAAACACATCTATTAAAGCTTAAAATAAAAATATGGATTGTATTTTTTGGTGTAAGTGAACATTATCATGATGAATGCTTGTACCAAAATTTAAATGATCGTTACAGTGTCAATTTTAGTTTTTTAATGTTTGGACTTTACAAATATGTCATAATAAAAAATATTTTGTATTTACTGTTATAAATATAAGTAAGAATATATCATTCACATTGTCATCATAAATATTTTTAATAATCAATTATTTGTACATGAATTCAATTCTATTCTATTCTATTCAGTTTTTGTAACACACATAGCTACTCCACAGGGCGTCCAGTGCTAACTCAACCACATCAACAGCCTGGAAAAATGATAACAGATGAATTTTCAAAAGCTTCCTGAATAATAATGGTAGGACAAACCTTGTAAAATTAAAAGTTTTTATTCATAAATTAGAAAGTTCTCTCATATAAATTCTTTTGAAATAAAAAAATGGTTGTCCAGCACAACAGCTTGTGGCTTTCTTGCCCATAACATGCCTCCTATACATAGTCCCAGGGTAACCTCTTCAGGATGAGGCATCTATTGGGCACAGAGGAGGGGCGGATTTAGGTTTGGAAGGGGTCAAGGCAAGGTAAGAGAAAAATTCAGAAGGAGTAAGGGTAGGCTGGATGGTAGAGGATTGGCTTGTGGAGGTAGAGGGAGCTTGAAAGGGTGATGTGTTTGTGTCTGTATGTTTGGCAGTTGCATGTGGCTCTGGTGTTTATTTTTATGTTTGGATGTGTGTTTTTGACTGTTGTACGATATTCTGGTGAGTGTGTGCAATTGTTTTTGGTTTGTGTTATTTTGTATATAGGTGTACTTTTATGTGAGTGTGTTGGTTTTAATGAGTCAGTTGTGGTGGTTGGTGTCATTGTGCTTGTGGGTGTGGTTGTGGGTTTGGCGGTGTTTGTGGTGCTTATGGATATGGTGTGGTTGTGGTGCTTTTGGTGGTAGTTGTGGCGCTTGTGGATGTTGTGATGCTTGTGGATGTGGTGGTGGTTGTGGTGCGCATGTGTGTGCTGGTGGCTGTGGTACATGTGGATGTTGTGCTTGTGGTCCTTGTGGTGTAGTGTCAATAGTGTGTATATGTTGTTTGGGCGTTTGTTTGTATATCTTTGTGTGTTTGTGTTGATATGTGTGCGATTGTGCTGCTTGTGCTTGTTGGAGTGGGTGTCTGCAAAGAAGTGAGTGTGCTTAGGATTAGGGTGGGAATAGGGATTTGGTTAGAGGAAGGGACCTGAGTTGAGGCACAAGGTTGGACAGGTTGGGAGACAGGGGTGAGTGAGGAGGCTGATATTTTTGCAAGTGGTCTCTGCATGCTAGACATTGAACTGTAAATCATCCAGAAATGCAACCATTTGTTGCAGTTGGCTGCTTAGCCCCTGGATGCCACTCACTATCACAGTATGGCCTACCCACAGAGATGCTCTGTAAACTCTCAGCACAGCCAGGATGGCAGAGGCATGGGGTGGGGTGCCTTTGGCAAAGAACACCCCAGTCCTTTTAGGGAGTCAGTTTTGGCCAACTGGGGGGAGCAAGAGGGAGGGTAGAGATGGGTTCTTTAGTGGTAGACAAGGATGAGGCTTTGATAGTTCTAGTAGGGTCTACCACCACTACAGACTGGTCACTGGTGAAAGCCTCTGATGAAGATGTGGTGGCCTCCATTCCAGCCCCCTCATCCCTCAATGTCACTGTATCCATTGAGGTCAGATGTTTCCCCACACGAAACACAGTAGCCAGCTGCTTCTCCGCCTTCTTGGTCAATGTCTCCTTAACCTGCCCTTGAAGATGCTGTAAAGACATATACAATAGTTTTTGTATCTGTGTATATATAACTGATCATGACGTTTGTTCTCAAAACATTTCAATGATTTTTAAGCTTAGGTTTATGTGCATCTCTATCTCCTGCATAGGGAAAATTTTCTGAAACCATTTGGTCACAGTTTTGTAATTGGCTATTATTGATCACAATTCAATTCTGATCATTTTTCTTATCTATTTTCTATTATCTCCATGGACTACACTTCTGAATGTTTCAGATGTGTTGTTTTGAATAGTGAACTTACGTTATCAAAGTTTTAGATCAAACAAAAACACTTAGTACATTTTATTTATAAAAATAAAAATATGAATCAACATTTACAGTAATGTTGTACCAACATTTGTGTAAATTGAAAGGCTGTTTTATTGTTTTTGGCCATTTTACAATGGTAAAACATACTTTAATTAAGTTAAGTATTTTTTAGAAGTTCAAATTAAAATTTTAAATTAGGTACTTAAGTTGCTTATTAATGTACCATGCCCTGTGTATTTACTTATGTTAATGAAGAAATCCAAAACATATGTTTTGTTTATTTTTAAATTACTTCTACAGCATGAGTAAATACATAGGGCTTAATACATTTTCAATCCACTTTAGTACAGATAGAACAAATTAAGGCCCATATTTATACTCTGTTTGTGTCGGATTTGCATCATTTATTTTGGCGCAAATGTGACGCAAACTTAACTCCATATTTATACTTTGGCGCTAGACCCGTCTAGCGCCAAAGTTATGGAGTTTGAGTCATTTTTGGACATGAAAACCTACCTTGCACTAATGACACGCAAGGTAGGTGTTCCCATGCAAAAAATTACTCTAAGGCATGTGTGCCTTATTTATCCTCCGTCGTTAAAATGACGCACAGGAGGAGGCGGGCTTTAAAACATGGCGCCCAGCTGGATTTGTGCAGTTTTTTAACGCCTGAGTCAGGGCAGGCGTTAAGGGACCTGTGGGCTCATTTTCATGGTGGGAGACCATGTAAGCAGTCCACAGGTGCCCTTCCCTGCACCCAGGGACACCCTCTGCCACCCTTGCCGAACCCTGGAGAACACACCATGGATGTGGTACCCATCCATTGTGAGTGCAGGTAAGTATAATTTTCTTTTTTTAATAAATGGCGTAGGGGGGCCTAACTTGCCCGCCCTCCCCCACGTGCCACTGTGCCCAGAAGTCCCCTGTGCATGGCCATTGGGCAGGGGGGCATGACTCCTGTCTTTGCTAAGACATGAGTCATTTCCATGGGGGTTGTGCGTTAAAAAATGGCGCTAGTCAGGTTAGAGCCAATATTTTTGACTCTAACCTGACTTGCACTATTCTTTGGCACACAACCCCCAGTCTTCCCTTTGACTCCGCTGCCCGGTTACCGTAATTTATTTTGACTGTAACCAGGCCGCAGCGCCGGCTAACGTCATTCCATAAATAAGGCGCCTGGCTGGTGCGTTGGAATGGTGTTAGCCAGTGGAAAACCTTTTGAGGCAAACATGTGATAGCGCTGATTTGCGTCAAAAAGTATAAATATGGGCCTAAATATGTTCTCTAAAATATAAAAATAGAATTTTTGTTTTTTTTTACCAAACTGAAAAGAGCAAAATAAGTTCTAGCTTTCAGGTCAGTCAAATATTGCTACCACATTACGGTTAAAGTTTACATACATTGATTCATATGAGATTTTTAAAAAAAATCAAAATCCAATATACAATTTATTTATTCTTTAACTTTGAGTCATTTCAAATATTTCAAAATGAGTAATTTTTTGTGCCTGATTTGATTTTATGCAGATAGGATATTCCAACATATACATTATGGAATTTCCCACTGTCAAATTCAAAGTGCATTATGAAATATTGTCCTTGGAATAGGTAGGACAAAATATCTGTTTTTTTTTTGACAGAAAATTCCATCTGCAAAAGTCCTTTTGAGGTATCTATTTTTCTTCATTATTAATTTTCCATCTGAACATAGCAAAGGACATGAAATTAATGTGTTTTTGCTATATGTTACCCTGTTACTAATCTGTTCACATTCCTGTGTGTTTTCTACAAAGAATTATGACTACAGATTTTTTTTTTTAAACAGACTGGCTTACATTCACATTTGACATGAACATTTAACATGAATTTAAATGTTTTTTAAATTAAAAACTTATTTTTAATATGCTGTTAATACATTTTTTATCCAGTTATTTTGTGTTTTGGGTCATTTTGCCTCACGTGTTGTATTATTGTTTATTTATCATACTAACTCATTAATTTAAAGTTGGTAACATCCACTGTATCATAGGAGCATTTTATGCTATGTCATTTGTAATAGAGGAAACATAACAACCTTCACAATTATGATGGAGAATTACACCTGATACAAATAAAAATTTTGGCTTGTTTGGTACAACTTTCCCCTGTAAAATGTAACAAAATGAGGTTACATTTATTTTAAACAGACATGTGTCTGCTCAAAACAGTCCTTTGTAAGTGATAAAAAAGATAATGTTTCCTTTTTAACAAATCATTGTAAAAAACTTACGCCTTCAAGATCACTTCTTGTACGTTGGTCATGTCACCATTAATGGTCGAACCAAATTTTGTTGTTGAAATGAAAACAAAACATACCCCCCTTTCTGCTCCTGTCTGTCATTCAATTGCTCATTAATCCAGGGATAGGCCACCACAAGTATGCAGGCTGTTTGGGGATCAGGGTGCGGCACAGAAGCTTGGCATGTTGGGAGGACTGACTGAGCTGGAATTCAGCTGACTTCATGGTCCAGGGTCGTAGGTCCTCCCACCGTTTTCTGCAGCGGATGTTGTGCCAGTTGTAGACCTCCAGGGTTCACACCTTCTTAAGGTTGACCTTCCATATCTCCTTCTGATGGGGGTTGACCTATATGGATACAAAAAAAGAACGAACAAAAAATGTGTTTGACTTTTGTTTTTTTTTAGGTTTTGATGTAACACAGATTTGAGAAATAAATCAGTCACAAACATTCTTAATGATTGAAACAGTATAGCTTTTTGTCTTTTATAATTGCTTTGAAAAACACATACCTTTGAAGAAATGTTATGTCCCCATTGTAGTGATCCAGGCCAGCGACGTCATCTAGGCTGAGTCATTTGTTGAAATTTCTAAATTTTGAAGCCCTTTTTCACATTATAAACTTATGTCTATTTTTTGAAATAACATAATTTTATTTTTGAAAATTAAAAATCAAATTTAAAAACACACACACATATATGTATATATAGATATAGATATAGGGCCTGATTACGACCTTGGCGGATAGGATTCTCCATCACAAACGTGCCTGATATCCTATATATATATATATATATATATATATATATATATATATAGTATGTTGAAAATATGGTAAAAAATACACACCATAATTTCCTATTTAATTAAAAAAAATAAGCAAAAAACATCAATTACTACACGTCACTCAGGAACAAAAGGGATATTCTAGCTTGTGTTTTTAAAATAATAAGTTGCTTATAATTAAATTGCTATTTAAAACATGTGCCTGTTCCTCTGGTGAGCCATACATCTTGCTGTACAGGGACAGGACCTCATCTGCCAGCATCTCCAACTCGTCTGTCGAAATGCTTGAAGTCCTGCGTTCCTAGGCACTGAAGCACCCAGAGGCAGGAAACAGCAGCAAAGGTTGAGGAACCATTGACTTTCCTACTTTGCTTTTACACATGTTAGCCTATGGCTGTATCCGTCGTGGAGTTACACACCTATTACCTCGTCACATTCTGCCATCTTCCATCTACTTGCAAATGTCCTGATGGTGAGGTCAGGTGACTGACATTTTAGATTTTTAAATAGTGTGCTTATGAATGTTAAGTGCTTCACCACCACTCAAAATGGTGGCTAGTTTGTATAATCGTACAAAACGTTAATTTTATTTATAGCCAAAATTGTACTATGTAGTGCATTACTAGGGTAAAACTTGTGGTATACTTCCATTGATGGAATTTTAAATTTAAAAACATTAAAAATAATTTGCAAATAATACACTTAAGATGTCTTATTTACACATTTGTAAATCAAAAAAATAGACATGTCAAAAGTTGAATATAAAAAAATGTAATCACAAATAAATGTTTTGTAAAATTATGTAAAAGAAGCAACTCTTCATTTTGTGTTTTTTTTTTTTTTTAAAGTAGCGGTTTTTACCCTTTATATGTACCTCAGGAACAGATGATGACCTCAATTTATAAGATCATTTCCAGACCTTCTCACCATTAAAGAACGAGATATAATAAAAAAATCCAATTTACATAGGCAAACTATTATTTGTTTATGTCATTGTAAATAAACACAGTAGTCGATGTGTAAAAACATACATCAACAAACATTTTTGCCCTGGATTTTCCTTAACTTGCCCTTTCTAAAAGAATGACTAGCACAGACTTTTAGACTCATTATATAAAGGTTGCTTTAAAATATAATGTAATTATATCAAATATATGCTTACACTCATGTGATGAAGTTTTCAGTAAAATGTTGATGTAAGTCTATTCATTCCTATTTATCCTCACCCAGTGGCTCATCATAGTTCCCTTCTTCTTCAATGTACAGGGTGTTCCGTCACAGGGCTATGTTACATTACATGCTGCATGTCATGGTGATTTTCCACACCTTATCGGGTGAGTAGAGGCGGGCTCCACCAGTCTTATCCAGACATCAAAATCTGGCCTTTAGGAGCATAAAAGCCTGCTTTGCTGGCCTCTGTGTTTTCACATTGGCCTCTTTGAAGTGGACTCCCCTGGTGTTATTGGATTCCTCAGCAGTGCTAAAAAGCCTGGTTGGTTAGGATAAGCTGAGTCTCCTATTTGAAAAAAAACATGAGCCAAAAAATTAAGTACTCATTTTAAACATTAGACCTGAAATTAAGCCGAAATAATATTCACAGATTGTCCTTACCAACAAGTCAGGCCCTCTTAGCTTCAAGTTGTGACAGTTGCAAGTGATGGTGCTGTTCTGTAGTACAAAAGAATCATGTGTTGATCCTGGAAATCATACACACACACACTAGTGATGTACAAATCTGGTAAGCACACAACTTGAACATTGATTGAAAGGAGGTTTTTCGATTGTGGTCAACTTTTTCTCTGTTGTGTGGTGGCATCAAGGCAATATGTGTGCCATCAATTGCTCCAACCACATGTGGTAGTTGACCCAGTGCATAAAAATGTCCGTTAACTTTTGCAAAATCCTCATTTGCAGAAAACTGCATGAAGCTGTTGATGTGTCTCATCATTGAAGAAATAACTTTTTGTAGCACTCCACTGAAGGTACGTTGTGCTATTCCAACAGATACTGCAACAGTGTATTAGAATGACCCTATGGCCACAAAATGGAGTACTGCTGGTATTTTCACTATTGGTGTTATTGATGTGGGATTCCTATTGTTAGGTGGAAGATTTGGCTCCAGCTGATGACATAAATCATTAACAGTTTGCCTATTTAATATGAATTGTTAGGTTATATTCTGTTCCACCATGGTGTCAAGGTATGGAACTGTATAGGAAAATTTTGACTGAAGTACTGTGTTTATACATTGGTTCTAATGTATTTGAAAAATATGAAAAACAATTCTTTAATCAAATTTAATACAATTTTTAAAATGCTTCATGGTAAATGAAGCTATTATTAAAGAGCCAACATTGTTTGAAGTCCAATGTACAAAATCAACTAGCATCAACAAGGTAAATGTGTCCAGAAAATAGTCCAAAGAGTGGTGGTGGAGGTGTTGTCATCCTTTCCTGCGGGTCCAGATGAACGTCCCCTCCTGAGGGCAACTGGTGGATCCACAGTTGCAGGTACTGAGGTGGGAGGAGGTGTTTCCTCTTGTGGCAGGGCCTCCCTGTCTGTGGCTGAGGCAGGTGTAGTTGGCCCAGGGGTTGTTGGACCAAGGACAGGGGAAGCCATTGCTGGAAAAGCCCTGCTCATATGGTTAGAACAATCCTGCAGCACCCCAGTCTGTGAGCACTAATTTGAGATTAGATTTTCCTTCTGGAAATTATGCTCCCTGTGCAACTGCTTCATCTCTAAGAGTTCTGTAAGGACCTGGCCTGTCATGTCTAGGGAACGATTGAGAGATCCCAAGACATGGTCAATGGTGGCCTTTGTGACAATCCCCTTCCATGAACCCTTCACCTACTACCCTGTGCCCTTAATCCAGTGTGCCTCATCCCACAGGGTCCTGCCTGAACTGGAGGTGGTGTTGGATCCACAGCAGGCAGGAATGAGGGGCACAAGATTGGGGTGATGTTCCTATGGACAAAAGAAGTGGAGGTATACAGAGAATAAGGCCCTCATTAGAAGTTTGGCGGTACGAGGACCACCACAGTGGAGGTGGCGGTCGCACCGCTGCGGGCCCGGCAGAGTAGACCACCATATTATGACCATGGCGGTGTTCCGACCAAACACAGCCAAGTCACCGCCAGTACAGGTAGGCCGCTGTGGCCGGTGGTCAGGATCTGCAGGCTGTCAGGAAGCATGTTTCCGCTGACCAGATAATGAGGTTTCACACTACCAGTATATCAGCAGTGGTTGCCCTGCATCAAAAGCCTGGCAGAAACGAACAACATAAAAGGGGACACTCACCTTCAAGAACACAGGCATGTCAGCAGCCGCCAAGGAACCCGAACTGGAAGTCTTCCCAATGCTCTAGCTGGCCATAGAGCTCCAGAACCGGCCACGAAGACACCAACCGTAAGTACACCTGGAGGGAAGGCCATTAGTATACACACACACACGCACACAACACACACACCCAGCACAGCTAGCGGCTGCCACGCACACGCAAACAAAAACCCGTACCAACATATACACACACATGCACACACTCACATACAAACCACATACAACAAATCATTCATATGCTACACTACATGTGGAAGGAAATCCAGGACAAGTATGTAACTCTTGATACCAAGGGGTCCCTGGTGCATATATATTGAAGAGCAATCTCAATAAATTATAAAGCAATAAACAACAGTGGCCTATTGGCCAGTCCTACTGGAATGTGTCCCCTAGGCACACAGGGCAATGTCCATGGCCCCAACTTAACTCCTGACTGCAAGGTGGCCTCCACATGGCAGGGGTATCAATGGGGCATGTAGGCACCTCAGGGTTGACGGGGGCCGAGTTGGGGACTTGGGTTTTGAGGAGCGGTCCTTAGGTTTGTGTTTGGAGAGAGGTCCTTTAGTTTGGGGTGGGGTGGGGCTACAGGTCTGGATTTTGATTTTGGGAGAGGGGGCTTGGCTTTTGCTTTGGGAGGAGTAACCTTGGGCTTGGTGGGGGTAGATGGCTTAGGTGGGGAGGGGCACGGCTAGTTCCAGGTGGACTATGGGAGGACTGGGAGGTGAAAGGCAGGGATTTGGGGAGCGGAACAGGGCGCTTGGGGGGAACAGAGACTGGGTCAGTGGGAGGGAACAGGAAAAACTCATGCAGGAATCATTTAGGGACACAAGGTTGGTAATGAGAGAAATGTTTATAAGTAGAGGGAGAGGGAGTGGTTGTGAGGTGTGTACGGTGAGATGCCTTGGGTGCAGGTGTGAGCATGGATATCTGCTGTGTGACTGTTGGGTGTGTGGGAGATTAGGTGTAGTGGGAGGAGGGGGAGGAGATGCAGGGAGATAGAATGGTGGATGTGTGAATGTATGTTGTGGTAGTGTCTGCAGGTAGGATGGATGTACTGCATGTGTGGGTGTTGACAGTTGTGCTGAGTGTGCATGTGGTGTATGGGATGCATGCATGGGAGTCTTCTATTGTGGTGACGGTGGAAATGAGTGTACTTGTGGCAGGATCTGGGAGTGATGATGTGGTGACTGCAGACATGAGTGGTGTAGTGTCTATGAGGGGGGAGGTGGTGGGGGAGTCCCTGTAGGGAGTGGATGTTGTTGTGCCTGCATGTGTCTGTTGTGTGTATGCATGGCAGTGGTGTCTTTTGTGGTGCTTGTGTTTGTCCTTGTGATCTGGGTCTGTTGATGTGGATGCATGTTGGCCTGAAGGTGTGCCTTAGATGGGTGAGGGGAGAGGGATGTGGGATTGGGAATAGGTAGTTGGAGGGGGGTCGGAAGAAGAAGGAACACTAGCTGCCATCAATGAGGAGGCCAGAGCCTGAAAGGATCTCTGCAGGGCAGCACGGGTACTGTGAATGCCTTCCAGGTAGGCATTCAACTGCTGTACCTGTGATGTCAGTACCTGGATGGCATTCACAATGGTTGACTGCCCCGCAGAGATGGACCTCAACAGGTCAATACCCTCCTCATTGAGGGCAGCAGGGCTGACTGGGGCAGGGGCAGAGGTGCCTGTAGCGAAGGAGATGCCCACCCTTCTGGGTGAGCGCCCATGAGCAACTGGGTGGGTAGCTAAAGGGAGGGTGGTGCTTGTAAGGGGGGTGGCGGTCAAGGATGGTGCTGGGATGGTCTCAGATGGGTCCCGCACCACCAGGGAGCGTCCATCGGAAGAGGAATTCAAAGATGTAGTCGACGATCCAATCTCCCCCATGGCACTCCCCTCGCCCTCTGTCCCACTGGTCCCCTCAGCTCCACTGGTATCATCCTCCTGGCTCCCATGGGCTGCAGCTTCCCCACTTGCTGTGGCCCTTCTTCTTCACCTGATGATGCTGATGCACACAATAACAGAGGTAGAGAGGGAGGGAGGGTGGCAGAGATAGACAGAGTGCAATGGGTCAATAATAACCCTACATACCACAAAGTAACAGCATCATTAACTGCTACTATGCCATGGCAGGCCATACCATCACCTATACATGCTAAAACAGTAGGACACCATGGGGGAAACTACAGCAATGCTGAAGGAAACCTCTAATGGTGGAACAGTAGCACTTATGTACTTGATGATGGACATCCCAGTCACACTTGTCCTGTGCCTGGCACATTCTCATGGTTGTGTGTGGAGACATTTCCTGTACTCCTTTCTCAGCAGAATCCTTCATGGATAGGTAGCATGTCAACTAATCCATTGACAAATAGCACAGTGACAACTGGCCCCATTGTACCAATTTACACATACAGTACAAGGCAGCTGATTAAGGGCTCACTAATTACGCCTGTCACACTGGTAGGCTGATACTGATGGCAATGCCCTGACACCTCACTTGTACTGATGCTGATAGCACGTGCTAGGCTCTTAAACCTTGTTGAGGGTTACCACACAAATCCTAAACTGGAAGTAAAAGCCCTTATAATTCACTGTCTGTATGGTATGGGCACACATCTTTGTGCCAATACTTCCAGGGTGGGTGATACCCATAGTCGGCATTCAACTAACAATGACCTTCGTTACGTCTTTTCACTAATAGTTAACCCAAAGCCATAGAGGCATTACATCATTGAGGAGTCAGTGTGTACTTACTCCGTTGTGGCTGCTGTGCTGCCCTCAAGCGCCCATCCACCTCAGGGTAGGCCACCACCAAAATGCGGGCCATAAGGGGGGTCAGGATCCGACAGGCCCCCTTCCCTCGTTAGAAGGAAGTCTCCAGATGGGCCTCCAGGTCCAGCGTCTCTGGTCCTCCCACCACTTTCTGCAGTGGGTGCTCCCCCACCGGCTATAGACCCCCAGGGTCTACACTTGCTTGGCGATGGCACACCAAATCCCCTTTTTCTGATGGGCGCTGACCTGGATGGGTGACACTGACAGAAGGACAAAGTCATGTAGATTGGCATAACAGGGTCAGCAGTGGACATCATTCATGACCACACTCATGTGTCATCACACCACTAACGCTCAGACTCCTCACCCATCTCCATGCATCCACTTCATCTGCCTCGTCCCAATGCCTTTCATCCTCACACAAATCCCAATCACATGGGACTCACCTGCTGCTCTGGTGCCCAATACAACTGTCCATACAGGGGTAGGACCCCATCCAGAAGCTTGTCAAGCTCTTCCACGGTGAAGGCTGGGGCTCTATCTACTGCAGGACATGACATATTGGCTTCCAGAGTCAGAACACAGCAGCACATGCAGTGGCGGTCTTGCTTGAATGAGTGTAGGAGTCAAGTGAGCTATGTGAAAGTAAATGGTGATCATCATTGGTCCCAGTGTCCCATAGGCAACAATGATACCCAATGAGGAGTTGCACAGCAGTTTAGACCGTCTACGGCCATGACATCTAACACTGGCGGAATGAGGTCACTTCCAACTGTTCTGTGCATACAGGACAGGCAGCTGGCATTTTACATGCAATAAGTGAATAGTAGATGCATTTTATGTGCATCATGGATGATATGTAGTGACTACTGCATAGATTGACAATGTTGACACATTGCACACATCAACTTGTGACTTCTCCTCTCTCCTATTCCCAGATATGATGCAATGGTGATGATGAGACATGCCCCTGTGTACCGGCCCCTAGTCGACATGGCTACCCTGGAAGAGAGGCACATCATTCAGATGTATTGTTTGAACTATCAGACCATCATGAAGCAGTTGAATCCTGTTGCCTGGCATACATCATCCCTATACCATCTTCGCTTAGTACAGGTGTTATCAGTTCTCCACTTCTTTGCCTGAGGGTCGTTTCAGATGACAGTGGGCTTGGCAGCAGGGGTGTCAGAGGCAATGTTCAGCAATGTGCTGAATCAATCAATCAATCATTGAATTTGTAAAGCGCTCTACGTACCCGCAAGGGTTTCAAGGCGCTGGGAGGGGGGGGCAGGGAGGGAGCTGAAGGATGTACTGTGTGCTTTGCTCAAACATCTACCCTGCTACATCATGTTCCCTCAACATGCAGATTTGATCACTGTTAAGGCTGTATTCTACGATTTGGCACATGTCCCTCATGTGATAGGGGCCATAGATGGCACCCACATTGCCTTGGTTCCAACCAGGATAAATGAACAAGTGTACAAGAACTGGAAAAACTTTTATTCCATAAAGGTGGTGTGTCTCGCTGACCAATATATCTTGCAGGTTATGTCCAAGATATTCTGGTTCTGTACATGACTCATACATTCTGCAGAACAGCAACGTCCAACACATGATGGCACAATTACAGAGATACCAGGCCTGGCTCATCGGTATGTATCCAATTGTATGTGTGCCCCTGTAATATCATCTCTCTTCACAATCTGCCCTGTGTCCCCACCGGTGTTGAGATGTGCCCTACCTTTGTGCACACAGGTGACTCTGGGTACCCTAACCTTCCCTGGCTGCTGACACCTGCAAGATATCCGACAACAGATGGTAGACACTGTTTCAATGAGGCCCACGGCAGGATCAGGCGTGTCATCAAGAAGTCTTTGGCCTACTGAAGGCCATATTCCACTGCCTACATATCTCAGGAGGTGCCCTACTCTATAAACTACTTAACGTCTGCCAGATCGTTGTCCCCTGCTCCATGCTGCACAATATGGTCCTGATGCGTCACATCTCATTGCTGGATGTAGAGGAGGTAGAAGCTGGACCAATGGCTGATGAAGGGGGCATAGTCAGTGATGATGAGAAGGACGATGATGAGGATGCAGCTGACTCCAGAGCAGAGTTAATCCAACAATACTTCCAATGAGAAACAGGTTTGTGTCATGTGTTATGTATGTTACCTGTACTCCTGTCTGCCTTGTGACAGAGCTCCTCGTGGTGTCTGTCATTGATGGAGGTGTTGCATGTAGCTCACCCTCTGGGTGGATTTGGGGGGAATTTTGCCCATCAGAGTAGGTGTTACAGTTCAAATGTGGGTGCTATTATCACTGTGCTGTTGTGTAGCATCACTAATGCAATTTATTGCCCATGTGCTAAGTTTCCTATACTGCTTTGCCAACTGCAATTTTAGTGTCAAAGATAGTGGTGTCTTCAGTATTGCTATTCATCCTCACAGTCCACAATGGGAGAATGTGTAACCTAATTGGGTGTGGAACATGCTTTTGGTTGAGATTTGTCAGCTATGAGGGTAGGACAATTGGGCATAGATATCTTGGAAATGCAGATCTGACATGGGCATATGGTTTATGATTCCTCCCGCCTAATGAAACTAGGGATTGAGACATTGTACAGCATGTGTGTTGAGTGGCCTACACTGAGTCCTATTGTGATAGTTGTCGCAGTCATGGTCTATTTGCAGGGCATTCGTTTGGTGCAACTCTGGTTCCTGCCTTGCATGGTGGCTCCCTTGACACATGTATCCAGAATATGACAGCTCTATCATCAACCTTGCTGCATATTGCTCCCCCTTCTGTCTATCTCATAGACATTTGCAGGACAATGGTTTGACTGTAATGACATGTTATTCAAATGAAAATCATACTTATTACAATAAAGACACATAGGAAGTAGCTTTGCTCAAAGGTGTCTAATGTTATTCACAAGTACAATGGATAATGAGCGGGGACATGGTGGGTGTAATCATCAGAGTAGTTGTCCCAGCTGTAGGTTGTCCAGGTCTAGTATCCAAGGGCCCTTGGGAAAATGGAGTCATGACAGTGGACAGTCAACAGGGTGTGTCAGTGGCAGACAAGGGAGAATGCTCAGGAGAGGGTCACTTCCTGGCAGTGGTCTTGGTCTTGGCATCAGGTCCTGTAGGATGACTGGATGGACGTCCTCGCTTGTGTATGGGTTCCTCAGCTACAGGGGGAAGTGTGCTGGTGGTCTGTGGATCATTTGCCAGGGCCTCCATCCCACTAGCTGCTACTAAAGTGGAAGGCTCTGTTGGAATGTGGCTAGTGGAAGGGGCCTGCTGGTGGGTGAAGGACGCACATAGAATGGTGGTCAGTTCCTTCAGTACCCCTGAAATGGAGGCCAGGGTGGCATTGAAGGTCTCTGGGACTGGAGGTATGCTTCCAGGACTTGGGAGATGGCCTCCTGGCCAGTCGTTTGTTGTGGGTGCCTCATCCTTTGGCCCACAGGTGCACTCCCACTGCCCCTGGCATAGTGTGCCCACTCCCAGTTGCACCAGGACCTTCATCGTCTTGGGTGTGTGGCCTTGACTCTGGCCCCTGTACTGTGGGATACACTGCTGATTGACCTGTCCTTGGAACACAGGTTTGGGGATGAAGGGTTGGCTGTGCTATGGTAGCCACAAGGTGGGGACTCCGATGTTGGCAGGGTGGGGCTTGTGGTGTTGGACTGGCCAGTTGTGCCAGAGGGGGCCAGGCAAGTCATCAATATCGAGACGTCCACTGGGGCCTTCATCCTAGGGTGGACTGTCTGACTCTGGCATCAGCTGCCAGGTGACAGTGGGACCTGTGGATGGAAAGAGAGGGTGTTACATTATGGAGATGTACTTGTTTGTATCATCGTCTAATGCATGGAATAGCTTGATTTGCTTCCCAGTGATGGCAATGACAGGTGCAGCACTGCAAAAAATGCTTAAGTGTGACATATTGTGGCATTGTTTTAATTTTGCATTGAGGATTGGGGATTGTGGATAGCATTGCTGTCATTGCTATGTGTTGGAATGCAGTCGAAGAATCCAGTTGGTGTGGCATGTGCTATGGACTTCCGTGCAGGTGTTTCACTGTGAAGTGGGACTGTGAATTTTTGATGTGTAGGGAGTGATGCATTGTGGGAGTTGTGGTGCATGGCATTGTGATTGATGTCTGTGCATTAGGGAGGGACTGTGTGGGGATAGTGGCAGTGGGGTAGCCTGGCATACAGGGAAGGAGCGTGAGGGGTGCAGAAGTGTGAGATGGGTGGTGGGGACACATGCTGAACAAAGGTGTTTGGTGCCTGTGGAGTGGTGCTAACCTACCAGAGTTGAGTCCTCCGATGATTCTAGTCAGGACCTCAGAATGTATGATGTCCAAGACCTTCTCCTCCCATGATGTGAACTCATGGGAAGGAGGTGGGAGCCCACCGCCAGTCTTGTTGATGGCAATCTGGTGCCTGGCTGCCATGAAACGAACCCTTCCCTGTAGGTGGTTCCACCGCTTCCTGATGTCCTCCCTTGTGCGTGGATGGGTGCCCACTGAGTTGAGCCTGTCAACAATCCTCCGCCATAATTGCATTTTCCCAGCTATCGAGGTTTGCTGGACCTGAGCTCCGAACAGTTGTGGCTCTACCCTGACGATTACATCTACCATTACCCTCAACTCATCATCAGTGAAGCGTGGGTGCTTTTAACGGGACATGGTGGTAGCGTTGTAGGTGGGGATATGTGTAGAATGCAGTGTAGGGGCAGGGGTGTTTGGTTGTGTGCACTGGTGGTATATGGTGTATGTGTGTAGTGGCGATATGTGTATTGTGTCTGTGGTGCAGTTGTGTGGTGTATGAATGTTGGGAAGTGTGTTGGTGCCTATGGTATTGACGTGCAGTGTCCTCTGTTGATGTGTTCCTCTGCCTCTCTGTTGGTAATTTTGGTTGCAAAGGATTGTGGGGGTGTGTTATATAGTGCAGTTAGCAGGTGTGTGTGGTGTGTGTCAAGTGTGGGGTATTCAGACTATCCAATGAGGTGTTAGGTTCTAGTGGAGGTGATTTTTTTACCTCGGCAAAATTCGCACCACAATGGTTTTCCGCCATGCAATGACCACCGTGCTCATTTGTGGGTCGTAATATGGAGGGCAGGGTGTTGTTGCCGTGGCGGTGCTGGTAGTGGGACTGTCTCTCTCAGCCTGGCAGTTTGGGATTTATGGCTGTATTTGGGGGGTCTTGGCAAAAGACGGCCAATCTCAGAATGAGGGCCTGAGATGTTGTAACAGCTGGGGTTGGATGTTTAGGTGTGGGCCAAGTGAGAGTAACTGGAGTTATCTGCCTAGGTAGACAAGATGGACCAGCCTTCCTCTCATCATCCGGACTTGCAGCAATGGATTCCTCACTGAAGGCTTGTTCCTGTTCTGGAATGGAAGTATGCTCAGGAGCAGTGGTAGATGGTTGCCCACAAACTCTAAGTGTTGGACCCATGAGTAATTATAACAAACCATTTCTAAAAGACTGGATTATACATCAAATAAAGCAACCTATGAGGTAAAAGATAGTTAATATCATCATTATACCTATCCGTTTTTTTTATGTTACAAAACAGTTTATATTAAACTCAAAACTACTTCAAAAAAGCATGTAAATTGATGTTTTGTAAAGGAAAAAAAGATATTAAGGATACTTAAAATATACCAATCTTTCAACACAACACAGTGGAGAGGAGAAATGTGAAAAACATGCAAACCCCTAGCAGGGTAAAAATCTGAAAATTAAACAACTTTGAAGGATAAATAACATTTGTCATCATATAACCATTGCAAAGTACATTTATTTTAAATAGAATTTATATTCAGCAAACAAAATAACGGGCATTAACAATTATAAGTTAACAAACTTTGATTTGTGAGACAAATAACATCAACAAGAAAATGATAAAATACACAATTGAACAGAAACATTTAGAAAAATAGTATAAAATTGAAATTAATAAATACATAACACTTTAACATGTGAGAATATGTAGGATAAGAGAGATTGGCCAAAATGACATTGCAACATTATTTGAACAAAACAAGAATTAAGGTATCAAGGCAGTTATAGTCATTTCAATTAAACATTAACATCACTTGCAAAATTGTAAGTTAAACATACCTAGTAAAAAATATGCAGTAACAGGCATTTACAATATAGGACAGATAGAAAAATTGTTATTAGGTCAAGAAACACTTAACAGCACCATAACATCATGTCGAGTGTAAAACCTGCAATCTTAAATTCAACAACATGCATTCAAACAAACAAATAAACACGGGAAAAAGAAATGTAAAACACAGAGAAAAAATCCCATATTGACAAAACATTTTAACTCTTATTTAAATGAGAGAAACAACAATAATGCTACAAATTTCCCATATAAAGCAAAAAATCAAATTATTTATAGGTTTATATGTATGAAAAAGATACACAACACATTAGAAACAGCTAAGTTGAAAGCAAAAATGACATTTAGGTTTAGCGACACATTCAAAAGTACAACTTACCAGTCTCCACTCCACGAGGGATTTCGGTAAAGACTTTAAGACTTAGGATCTGCAAGACCTTTTCCCCTCAGGGATATAGTAGTAAGTGGGGGGTGGGAGAACCACCACCAGTCCTCTGGGCCACCAGGTAATGCTTGGAGGCCAGGGAACACACACTCTACCCTGCAGATCGTTCCACTTCTTCCTAATTGCCTTCTGTGAGTGCAGGTTCTTTGCCACAGCATTCACTCTGTCAACTATTCTGTACAACAGCTGCCTTTTCTGTGCTGTAGTTGTATTTTGTACTTGTGATCGAAACAATTGTGGCTCTTCTATAATAATTTCATCCACCATGACTGACACTTCTCCCTCAGTGAATCGGGGATTTCTCCTCCCTGTCATTGTCATGTGATGAAATAAACTAAATTTGTTAACCCACAAGTAAAAGAATAAAAAAATGAAAAATGAAAAAGAAACAGAGAAAGCAAAAAATAAACTTACTTCCCTGACAAAACGTCTCTTGGTGGAATGGCAAAGTAGCATGGTCTGAAATGGAGTGTGTTTTATAGTGTGGTATTCAGGGGAAAACAATTAGCCAAACAATATCAGGTGTTTGATGCTAGCATCCAGCCAAAAGCCACAGGAATAGTACAATGCTGATTACGTCCCATGATGGAATCCCGCCATCAGGAATCTGCTGCTAAAACATTTGTGTTTGTTTGCTAAGACAACGCCAGCACAACTGTGGAATCTAAATATGCTTGTCGCAATACCGCCACCCTGATGGTGATGGAGTAATGTCAGCAAGCACAGGAGTCAATTGCATTGGCGGCAGTCAGCCGCTTACGCAATGGAAAACACTCTTTCAACGCGGGCGGAGGATGAGCCAGCACACATCAAAATAGGGTGGGTGGAAATCTGTCAGCCTGACAGAGTACTTGTAAACACCACCATGGAGGGACGGTGGGAGACCTGCCAAGATCTAAATCAGGCCACTTATAACATCAAAGTCAATATGTTCTGCTGAATATGAATACAATTGTGCAATTTAATCCTGTATTCATTTAACCCCTGTTTGGCCTGCTATGCCCAAGTCTCCATAATGAGGGAAATTCTTTAGGTCAAGCGCACAAACGCTTGCAACCTGTTGTATATATTCAGTGGGCTTTTAACCAAGCCCACCTCACGCCCATCACTCTCACTCATTCGTGGATTTGACTTTCAAAAATCACTTGATATCATTAGTAAATGCTTTACTTTTGTCCCGCCTTGGGGCAGTTTTGTTACCGCCTTGCAAACTGACGCTGTTCCATGGATTTTTGCATGAGTGAGCGACCTACTTTTTACTTTTGTGTCTATCTTTTACGCTCATGGTGGCAATGGTGCTTTGAATCGACTTGCAATGCCCTTCCCTAGCACCACCCACCCGGCTCTGAGTTTCCTGTTCGTGTATGCTCATCCCCACCACCTCTCCCACGTCATTGCTTGTTTCTTTTGTCTCGCCTTCATGCTCATCCTCATGGCAGCCATGGCCTTTGAATTGGCTTGTACTACCGTACATAGATAATTTTACAAGATTACTTTACACATACTGGTCTTGTCTTTTCTCCCCTGCATTTTCTACCCACTACCCAGGTCCTCCGCCAGTTTCTTTCTTGCAGCCAAGTGAATCATGCTCATAGCCTGTCTTACTTTCCCCCAAGTCACCCCCTTCTTTTCATAGTTTACCTGCATCTCCATCACCAGTTTCAGGATGCGCTCTCTCTTAATCACACAGTCTTCAGCTCAACACACATCCCTCCGCCCTCCTTTGTGATGCGGTCTACACCCCCCACCACCCGTTCCTTTCTTCCCAGGGTCACCATATTCCCTCTTTTCCTTGCCTCTCAGTTCTTTGCCCCTCTTTCCCAGGGTCCCACATCCATAGGTGTGTAGCCCCTGGGCACCAGTGCTGCTGAATGCCAGATGCTCACACATGTGGATCCCAGCTGTGATTTTACCAAACACGGATGTTTGATGGACCCTTAGTGTGCCCTGCCCTCCAACCCTCTCTCCGGTAGTGGCACTCTTCCTGGACACGTGCGCACAGTACACGGTCAGCTGTCTCCGTGGAGGGTGCCTGGGTGAACAGTCTGCAGATAAGAATTATGTGAGGCAGGAGGGTTACCGGTCCCAAACCTCCTAACTCAACCTCTTCCTACAGAGTGAGGTAGTGTGTGCCCTTGGCGGTCCCACTGTGCAGTTCACATGACATTTGTATCAGTCTTAATGTGTATGTGTACCCTTGCAGGTTCCCACACAACTTGACCTTTCTGTGGAATGTAGCATGACTGCCTCCTATGGCCCCCTTCCACAATGTCACTCTTCTCACCCTTGCTTCTGTCTCGCTCCTCATTATGCCACTCTCTCCTCTGCATCACTCTTTTGGTTTTCTCCCTTATCTCTACAAAGTGGTGTAGGCAGAAATGGGTCTTTACATGAAGTGCCACAAATGTTTTGGAGTACTTTACATTAGCACCAGCTAAATCACACACAGTTACGTTCATTTTCTTTTCTTACACATGGGGACTCATCCATGGGCTTGCCTTGTACCTGAGAGTAGCTTGTATTTTAAGGGCCTTTCTTTAAAAAAAATATTCCAGTAGGCCTACTAGCCCTTTAGTTGGGATTATGTGGAACAAAGGACCAAAATATGTAATAGGGTTGACCAATTAATGTGGGTAAAGAAGTCCAGTTATAAATTTACAATCCCAATAGCTTTATCTCGAGTAAATGTGAGTCCTATTGCATTGCAAATCGTTGTTCATTTTTGCTAACATGTCATTTCTTTTAGGTGACTTTCACATGAAATGTTAGCGAGGAAATAGAATGCTTTAGTTTTACTCATAGAGAGCCTGAGAAAGTAACCTTGGAAGAGGTACATGGAGAGACCGAGAACGTAAAGACTAGTACTATTCATTATGTTGCAAAGTCATACAGGAGACCAATGACAGCTACCTACCCAGAATGGTCTTAGGAACATCTATCCATATTGCAAAGTCTATCATATAATGTGAGGAGATTGGACCGTGTGACCTTTCAATCCTTGGGCATTACCAATGGACTAATCATCACTTTAACTAGGACTTACACAGACAAATTTCAGGAGTTGGTTGAGGAGTAGATTCCTTTCAACTTTGAGAGGTACAGATTTCTTTTCCCTTGACCTGCCTTTTCCCAAAGCTTGCTGCTGAGAATATCCAATGAGAAGACTCTTGACTGAGCTTCTGATGTGCTGACACCTTCCCTTTCAACCTACTTTTTGCCTACTTTAGTTAGCTTTCTCAAACCCCAGATGTTCTTTTTCCTGGTTCTTTTGTCCTTTATTTACTTTTTACTTTTTGTCCCCATGTTTTGTAGTTCAGCTCATGTCAAATAGTGGCATTGTGTTTAAGGAGGATTCATTTGGGCCCAGCTATTTTAATTTGGTATGTGAGTCACACTAATGTGTAACAGATTGGATCAACATTTCTTTTCAATACACCAGATTTTGCTTTTGTTGTTCTGTATTGCTGTAATTGAGTGCCTAGTTTGCTTACTGGTATTTTGTTTAGAGTTCTTTAGGCACTTTGGACACCCTATGGTGATCTTGTATCTTTACAGTCCGTTTTTGAGACTTGACTACTTTAACCTTAGTAATTATTTGTGATAAAACCCTTTAACTTTATTTCCAATTTGGGTTTTCATTGTGTGGCCAAATTAGTCATACTGTAAAATAAGTTTTCATGATAGGTATGTATTGCTAATTCCTACCCCTTGCTAGGTTGAAAAGATTTGTCAAGCTCAAATTAGAGAATAAGGAAACATCTTTAAACATTTGTGCTGAAATATTAGCAACATCAGGAAGGCTCAAAGATTGATGCAATGAAGATCATCCTGCTCGTCTATGCAGGCAACTCCATTCTCTTGGCCCAGATGCAAAATGCCCTTAAGGCACAACTTAACACATTGGAAAGCTTTTGCACTAACAATAATTTCAAAATGAATTCTGCTAAGTCAAATATTATGATATGGGTGCCACGTTTGAATACGCTGCTATGGAAACCATTAACCCTAACTAACCAGTTAATCATGATCAAATGAACCTTCAAATACCTAGGATGAACAATGTCAAATCCCTAAAGAAAAACATTTTGTGGCCGAGAGCTCAATGAAAGGAGCTATACAATTTACAAAAAACAATGGCAATATCTTACCCAAACAATCACCACAATGATACACGCAAAAGTCAGGAATCCTCAGCTAGTGAGCAGAATTCTGTGGTCTAAACATTGAGGGGCTTATTTATAAGGAGCTTGCACCGCTATTGCATAATTTTTTTGACGCAGAGGCGGTGCTTTTTTAGCTCCATGTTTACAATGTGACACATTTTTGTTTTGACCCTGCGCTGAAAAAACTGTGCGGGATCCAGCAGTGCCACGGATATTTTAATGTATGCAGAGTGGAATCTGACCATTTGAACACCCTAGAAAATGTCTGTTCATCATATCCCCACTAGTTGTAGAACATCTCACATGTGACAATCAGGTTGTAGGACCCCTTGCCCAACCTGGGGCCACGGCACCTATGATTCCATCATCCACTGCAGCAAGGCTGTGTGACGTTGTGTACTTTTTGTAAGGGCCAGTCCAGGCCAGGCCACTTCTCTGTGGAGGAAGGGGTCCACAAATCCAGGTCTGTAAACTTCAAAGGACAAGAGGTGTAAGTGCTCACATACGGTAGGTTAAACATGCATTCACACTTTACATCCCAACATATGCTTGTATTCACTTAAATTACACTGTCACTCACTATGTCACACATACTTCGATCTCGACACACACATATGTAGACTATCCCCATTGTGTTGTGACACACAGCCATACTGCATACATTACCTCTTACATCCAGGAACAACGTAAAAGTGTAGAAGGTGATGTTCCACCATTTTACAGTCTTTTACATTGGTCCTCAAACATGAGGGTCCTTCCGTCAATCTGAACTGATACATCGCCTCTGATTTTTGATGCATCACTGAAGTTGCGTCAGTTATGACCTCAACTTCAGCAACGTGTCACTTTTTGGGAGAATGCATTGCAGCATCTTTCCCTCAGATACGGCAGTATTCCTGAGGCATCGTTGGACCATGCGCCTTGTTACGCTGTATTGTAAATTCGACACATCTGTGGCATCATAATGTCAGAGTCACCAGATCTTCGGGGTTTGCGCACGTTCCCAACACGTCCTCTAATGAACGGCTCCAAGACTCTGATAGACAATTCACAGAGACTGTGAGAGTTCAAGAGGGGAAGAGGGGATTAGGAAGGGTACTGCTGGGAAGGAGACCTTTAATGGGAAAAAAAGGTTAGAACACACAATATATATAACCTGAAGTAAATATTAATAAACATAGTCTTTCTGAAAATTTGAGCAATCTTGAATTGCAGTTTTAAAAATGAACAGATTTTGTGATGATCAGCTACCTGTAATGGAATCAAGATTAATTCAAATAAAACTTTTCTTATTCAAGCATGAATTAGAATAACAAGAATATGCATAATAGGAGCATATAATATTGCATCTACAACTTCTGATCCTATATATATTTTCCTTGAAATGTTTTCAACACAGATTACACTCTTAAAACACTAGAGAAGAAATATTTTTCAATGGGTTCAATAGTTCAAGAAATATTTCCCATACTTATCAACTGGAATTGTACTAAGCAATTATCCTGGAATGGTAATATGCAGTTCACAACATAAATAAAGTCTAGTAAAAAATTGCATGTCCTGCTGACTCGAATGCCACCATGCAAAGTCAAGAAATGGTTGCACAATAAATAGCAACAGGTTTTGAAATTATCTTAAATTGAATTATACATCGTACAACTTCAAAACCTTCTTTTAAATGTCAATAAATAGTAACACACAATGTATCACAAGCTTTTAAAGCTTCATAAACGAACCGCGCCTCTTGCCGATTCGTGATCAATCATGTATGTGTCAATAAATGCCAGCGCGCAATGCAACTCAAGATTTCAAAGCTTTTCAAACAAATCGCGCCTCCTGCTGATTCATAAATATCCACGTGTATGTCAATAAACACTGGCGCGCAATGTAACACAGTTTTTCCTTTTTAAAACTCTTCAGACAAATCGCGCATCCTGTCGATTTGTAAACCTCAACGCGTATGTCAATAAACGCTGGTGCGCAATGTAACATGAGTTTCAAAACTATAAACAAATCGCGCTTCTTACCGATTCATAAGCATCCATGTACACACTTTAACAAAAATACTCGAGTGCACTTTTTATAACCTTAAAACAAATTGTTGACATAAATAAATGATCAGATCTTAGAATGAGATAATTCTAGATAAAATAAACGGTATTGGGAATAAACCCAAACTACCGCACCCAGGAACAAGATGCACCAATGAAGATTTCAAAGCAGAACTGGGAGATCAAAAAGGCCACTGGAACTGAAGTTCTGGAAATAGCTGCTCTTCTGCACTGGAACCTCTGAATAGTGAGCACTGGGAGTTGGGCTGACTCTCCTTATATAGAGTCTTGGCCCAGCCCAGAACCACGCCCAGGCATGTTGCAGGGAAAGTCTCTGGAAGGCCCTGGAAAGAGGCCACACCCTAACCCACTCTGAAAACCTGTAGCAATACCTTGCAAAGAAACAGTATTTGTAAACATATTAAGAATAAGTGTTTAGGATTGAACTCTGCAATGCAAAAGGGTAAAATACAACATATCAGCACAATGCATGAATCATGTTATTTTGAAAGTGATGTTTTTTTGCATTTTTTGACGCCAATAGAGCGCGTACTGTTCTGGTGTTGACACATAAGCTGTCTTGCCACAGAAAAGTATTTTTGGTGCATTGTTACTGCAACACAGTGATGTGTCTGTTCTTGTAAATGAGGCCCTGAGAATCTACAGGTTAGCCGCCTCGATAGACACCTATGAAAAGAAGCATTGGCAAAGCCAACATATTTCACATTTTTAAACATGCAAACACAAGCCCTACAGGTCTGACATTTTTATGCAAAGTGTTTGGTGAGTGACTTACATTGTGCTACAACATCTCAGGAAGTCTAGCTTATTGATTAAGACTTGATAGGGAAAACAATATTCCAAATGCACTCATTTCGAGTCCATCCTAGAGAAGAAAAAGTTGGCAGTCCCTGCCGAGTGTTGGCGATGTCTGGCGTGAGGCTTTCTGTTTGCAGAAGACACACTACGTGACAGCACCCATAAAAAAACTACATGCTGCTGCCAGGACTCTGCTATGATTAAGTAGGATTTAGTTTTGCAAAGGACCATTACTTCCTTTTGAGTTTGTTGGAGGACATTTAGGAATCAAGAGAAGTATTCCAAAAAAGCGAGTTGTATTGTAAAATTAAACAATTTTTGAACATTTAACAATGAACATTTCTAAGACTATAAAAATAGTTGCATTGCAGCCGTGAAGGAACAGAAAGAATTATCAGAACAAATCAATTTTAGACTTTCAATGTATACAAGATGTGCATGTGGTATTCAGAATTACAGTTAAGTGTAAGAGATCTGTAGGGTAAGAGCCACAGAAAATTAATGCCTTTTAATTTTGCCTTTGCAGCGGCACAGCAGTTAATTAGGAGCCGAATCATCTTCCCCAGAGAGTGTCTCTCATGACAGGGTCAGTGACAACACTGATGACATCATTGATGACATCATCCAGTGAGAAAGTGTTCTGAGAGTTAAAGAGATATAGTAAGCTACAGCTTAAGTTAAAGATTATTCTTTTTGTAATACTAATGGGTGATACTGTTTGTAATATGTGTCATCTGAGTGGCACTGTGAGTGTCTATACCAGTGTGGGAGTGAGTGTGTCAGTAGCTGTATGGGTGAGTGAGTGACTGAGTGAGTGGCTGTATAGGCGGATTAGTGTGTGTGAGTTGCTGTATCAGTGAGTATGGTTGCTGTGTGAGTGGTTCTATGGATGGATGAGTGTGTGTGTGAGTGGCTGTATGGGTGACTATCTGTGTGAATGATTGTATTGGTGACTGAATGAGTGTGTAAGTGTATGCCTGGGTAAGTGTCAGTTTGAGTGGGTATATGGGTAAGTGAGTGGGTGTGTGAGTGGCTGTTTTGCACAGTTAGGGACAGATTTAAGAAAAGGGGCGCTGCACCCAGTGCAGCGCCACCTTTCTCTCGCCCCTTAGCGCCACCCTAATGCTACCATGTGTGCACCATGTCAAAGATACAGCGCATCATGGTGGTAGTTCGGGTACAAGCATAACTTTTTTTGACACCAGTTCGAGCCTTGCAGGATTAGTGTCAAAAAAGTTGACACTAATACTGCAAAGCCTATTGGCACCCATTATGAATAATGGTGTACCTCCTTTTAACGCCTGCTCTGAGCAGGCACTAAAAGTGCTGAAATAAATGTTGGAAAGAAATCTCTTAAATTTCTTTGTGCCATTTTTTCGGCCCCCTTAATGGGGGAACGCCCCCTTTGCATTCAGTATGCATGGTGCATGCATGATGTAACACATAGGGTTACAAAGTGGTGCAATACATTCATTGCACCACTTTGTAAGTCTGGCATGCCATTTTGGCCATCTCATGCCATATTAGCATAAAAAAATGATGCTAATGTCTTGTTAGATGGTGCAAGGGACTCTTAAAGCTGCCCCTTAGTATTCATGTGAGTGGTTGTGTAGATGAGTGAGTGGGCCTGTGAGTGATTGTATTTATGTAAGAATAGGTATGTAAGTGGTTTTGTAAATAAGTGAATGGATGTGTGTGTGGCTGTATTGGTGAGTGACTACCTTTGTTAGTAGCTTTATGGGTGAGTGAGTGGCTGTGTGAGTGGCTGTGTAAGTGTATGAATGGGTATGTGAGTGATTCTATGGGTGTGTGAGTGAGTCTGTGAGTGGCTGTGTGAGTGCGTGAGTGAGTATGTCAGTGGTTTTGTTGGTGTGTGAGTAGCTGCATGGGTCTGTGAGTGGCTGTGTGAGTGACGGTATGGGTGGGTGTGTGGTTGTATAAGTGGCAGTATAAGTGAGTGAGTGTGTGTCAGAAGTTTTATGAGTTTGTGAATGGGTATGTGAGTGGGTGTGTAGGTGTGTAAGTGGGTGTATGAGAGGTTGTGTGGGGGTGTGATGGGGTGTGTGAGTGTTTCCATGGATGATGTCATCAGGGATATCATCAGTGATGTCATTTGAGATATTATCAATGATATCATGAGTGCTGTCACTGGCCATGTTATGAGTGATGTAATGTGTGAGGTCATAACAGGTGCTTTGCAGGGGCATATATATATATATTACCTACTGGTGGTCGGTAGTAGATAGTTAAAGTTAGGACCATGTTTCCACAGAAAAAGCATTTTTTGACTAGCCTTTTAATGGATCTCCACAAAATGTTCCAAAAAAAGTGTTCCCAAGAATCTTCTTGTAAATGGAAAGTTTTGGGGTGATCTGTCAAGTGGGCGCTGAGAAAAAAGGGGGGGGGGTAGAAAAAGTGTGTTTTCCATTATAATTCCTGTAGGGATATTGACAACAACTACAGCACAAACAGCTGGACGAAATTACACCAAGTTTAGCAGAAAGATAGCTTTTCTCCCAGAAAGAAGCCTTTTTGTTGTTTGGTGTAACTCTGTTCTGTAGTTTTTGAGACATTAAAAGGGAAAGAAGTATAAATATCTGGAAGCGAAAAGGCTTCGCGAATACTCCAGATCTCGTACTCAGATCTGATTGGCTGTGAACAATTCAGCTAGGAACTGTTGATAGCCATCTTGAGACTCAGCTACGGTCGAGACCCTGAAAAAATGGAAAAGAAAGAGAAGAGGGAAGGGTAGGGATACCTTAGCGCTGGCACCAGGGCAGAAAAGCATATTTTTTATATTATCCCTGAAAATCAGGGTGAATCGGCGAATCTTGCAAAAATTCAAAAATAAAAATTAAAGTGTGCTCCCGCTTTTGTTTTGAATAGTTCCCCTGGTTGGGCCAGGTCCGGAGGGCATTACTTTTAAAAAAGAAGGAGGCGCACTGGGCCACCCACCTAAGGCTCATTGAGCACTGGGGACCACCACCTTGCTAGGGTGATTATACAAAAATATGTGGTGGTGCCACATGTGTGCCCACAGCCCCGGGGAATGCCACCTCCTTGGGGCTGAATATCAAATGAATGTGGGGGGCCTGCGATGTCCCCCTGTAATGGGAGAGGCCCGTTCGGCATCCTGCACAGCCCAGGAGACCACTATCTACCCAGAGCTAAATATCAAATGAATGCAAGGGGTCCCTCATGGCCCCCAGCAGTCCTCGGGACTGCCACCTCTCTGGGGAAAAATATCCAACTAATGTGTGGGGGCCCACCTGTCCCCTCACAGCCTCTGGTACCACCACCACCCCTGTGCAAAATGCAAATTTGTAATGGGGAGGAATATACAGCCCACAGCCCCAAAGACTGCCACTTCCCCAGGGCTAAATACAAATGAATGCGGGGGCCTGCATGGCCCCCTGCAGCCCTAGGATCTGCAACCTCCCTGGGGCTAATTTGAAATGTTGGAGGGGGGCGGCACAGCCCCCCATTGTAGAGTCAATAATGTCTCTGGGGACCGCCACTCTCCAGGGCCGGCTCCTGCTATGTCCCAGGGTGCCCACCCCGGGGACATTGCTGTTTGCTCTGACTTGGCGGGAGCTTTGACAGCTCCTGCCAAGTCAGAGCAAACGCTATGCTGTCAGCAGGTGAGAGCTTTCAAAATGCTCTTGCACACTGGAAGCAGAGATTTCATCTCTTTCCCTGCCCGCATAAGAGATGAAACAATTGCTCTTGCACACAGGTAGCTGCATGTTTAGCAGCTCCCTGTGTGCAAGAGCAAGTTGGCTCCCGCAGGAGATGGGGTGCTGGCTGGGACAGAGGGGGCCTTGAGTCTCCCCCGCGGTCCCCATCATGCACACTAGGTGCACAGGGCACCCAGGTGACAAGGCTGGGCACTGGCAGATGGAGTCCCTGGGGTGGAAATTGGCACAGCAAGGGTGGCTTTGCAGCCCCTCTTTTCAACTGAATGGTGGAGGGCCCTCAGGTTGGGGTCCTGGGGCCAAAATGGCCCCGGGGAGGGGGACTGCCAGAGTACATGGTTCTCCCTTTAAATTGCTATGAGTATGCAAATGTGCAAATTACCTGGAAGCTCTGTCCACTAAGCCCCACTCTGTCCACCTTAGTAGTATGCAAAGGTCTTCCTACATTTTACCAGGATGATGGACAGCTTCTCAAAGGCACCTCAGTGCGTTTTCTATGGGTTTTGATGGTGCATTTTTGATGCTGAGGAATATGAGGACATCTCCACAAAACAAAGAAGCACTTACTTCATATAGATAAGAGGAAGGATCCTGGTTTGGTGGTGACATGTCTTTGTAGTCTTGTTGGCCTCTCTATGAGAGGATTCATGTTATCACAGAATTCCAGAGAAAGAGGGAGCAGGAATAATTATGTTGCAAAAATGCACACAGGGTCACTAGTGCCCTTTCCTCATTGTCCATTACACAACTGTAGTGTAAAATACATACTTGACATTTACCCAAGGAGGCAGAAAGAACTCCACTTGTGTAGATATTTTGTGCAAAGCTGTTGACACTTATTGGTTAGAAGGGTAGGTGAAGTTCCTTTGTGGCCGAGCCACCCTCACAGTTACTGACACACCCACACATAAACTCACACACCTACTCACAGATGCACTCAGACACTCAAGCACCCACTCACAGACCCACTCAGAGACTGCAGCAACCATTCACAGACCCATTTAGGAACTCATGAACGCACTCACAGGCCCAGTCAGGGTTACACACCCACTCACAAGCAACTCAGAGACTTGCGTACTCCCTCACAGACCCAATTAGACACTCATGCACCCACTCACAGACTCACTCAGACACTCACACACCCACTCATAGACCCACTCAGAATTTCACAGACCCACAAAGACTCTCACTCATCCACACCCAGACAGACACTCTCACACCCACTCTCACACCCAGAAAGACCTTTCACACCTACTCTCACACCAATAGACACCCTCTCACACCTATTCTCCCATCCAGAGAGACAGGCCCTACAGCCGTTTCCCGCTGCACATGGCCAAAGGCCATGCACAAAGGCCATGTGTGGTGGTTTTTGGATTAATGCATAGTAATGAAAATGATTTTACATTAAATAAACCATAGAAATTAACTGATAAAAACAAAGGTTACAGAGATGTTATAGTTAGGAAATATAATTTAAAAAACATATAAATCAATAAAAAAACAAACGTACAGGGACGATATAGCTAGGTTCTGAATGTATCCATACAAAACCGGAGACATTCAGCAGTTATAGTTAGAGATATTTCAAGTAACTATGACTCACAGCCTCAGTTAACTATTACTCACAACCGCGCCATGCACTGCTAATTGCACAAGATATTACAGCACTCATGACAACTTTTATAAAGTCAATAAAAATATAAATGTAACATTAACAGTCGAATTATATCCAGCATCCAAGTTTAGTACTTTTTGACAACTGGTCCCCACTGACCCCAAGAGAGTACGATATCAAAGTAACATTTGATGTTGCAATGAAATGGAAGCTGGGAGTATGGTCTCTTTGTTGAACAGACTGCATTAACAGAGTTACATTGTACCCTTTCGGAAGAGTTTTATAAATATGATTCTGAAGATAAAGTTTATGTTGGAAGAGATAAACTTAATATGCATGACTATCAAAATGTCGCTTAGTAGTTATTTTGAACCCTAGGCCTGCATGTTGAGGGCAACTTTAGGAAACATAGGTGCGTGCCTATTTTACTTTGCCAACAAAAGTGCTGTAAATCCAACAAAAATTTTATTGTGACAGCAAAGTAAAATAATTAGCAAATAGCTTTAGTAAACGATGTAAAGGCAAATAATACACATTTCCTAAATAAAAAGTCATAAACGTGTAATTAAAATGCCATATTAATATTAAAGTAAATACATCAAAACACACAGGCTGACTCTGAATTAGAAGCTATACTTCATTTAGTTTTTGCAGCTTAACGAAAGGACTACTTGAGCCCATCACCAAACCCAAAAGGAACACAGATGTGACAATGTAACCATCTAAAAAAGAAATCTGTGACTGTCAGAACAATTAAACAATGGCAGACCAAGAAAACCCCACGACAGCCAATGGTGGAAGTGGATTGGCCCAAAATCCACTCTCTGTACTACTCGTTAGATGTACTTCTTAAAAATATTGATAACATGAGATAACCCACAAAATTAAAGCTCTTTGTAGCAAGACCTAAACAGTGAAGCCTAGCTCAGCTGGAAACAACAGCAGCGGACAAAGCCAATTTGGGTTACAAGTCAATTAAAAACAGTGCTGCCAATGCCATATTGCTCTATCCTAGCTAAAAAAAGGTCAGTAACACCAACCTTTTTAACGTCTTAGCTGCTGGGCCGTTTCCCCCCCAGTGATGAGCCCTTTTTTGGCTATTTGGGGTAGTTCGCAGTTAGGCCTTCATAACTTTTTGTCCACGCCAAATTTGTGTCCTTTTTTTCCAACATCCCAGGGATTCTAAAGGTACCCAGAGTTTGTGGTTTCCCCTGGAGGAGACCAAGAAATTAGCCAAAATAGAGCAAAAATTTTGTTTTTTTCAAAATAATTGGAAAAAAGGGCTGCCGAAGAAGGTTTGTGGTGTTTCCCCTGAAAATGGCATCAACAAAGGGTTTGCAGGGCTAAAATCACCAGCTTCCCAGCTTTCAGGAAAAGGCAGACTTGAATCAGAAAACCACATTTTTCAACACAATTTTGGCATTTTTCTGAGACATACCCCATTTTTACTATTTTTTGTGCTTTCAGCCTCCTTCCAGTTAGTGACAGAAACAGGGTGTGAAACCAATGCTGGATCCCGGAAAGCTAACTATTTTTGAAAAATAAACAAAATTCTGATTTCAGCAACGGTTCATTTGTGTAGACCCTATAAGGTTTTCCTACAGAAAATAACAGCTGAAATAAAAGAATATTGAATTTGAGCTGAAAACAACAGCCATTTTTCTTTATGTTTTACTCGGTAACTTTTTCCTGCGATGTCAGACTTTTTAAAGCAATATACCGTTGTGTCTGCTGGACTCTTCTGGTTGCAGGGATATATAGGGCTTGCAGGTTCATCAAGAACCCTAGGTACCCAGAGTAAATAAATGAGCTGCACCCTGCAGTTGGTTTTCATTCTATACTGGGTATACAGCAATTCATTTGCTGAAATATGAAGAGTGAAAAATAGGTATCAAGAAAACCTTTGTATTTCCAAAATGGGCTCAAGATAAGGTGTTGAGGAGCAGTGGCTATTTGCACATCTCTGAATTCCGGGGTGCCCATACTAGCATGTGAATTGCAGGGCATTTCTCAAATAGATGTCTATTTGGAAGGAAATAATGTAGAGAAAGACAAGGGGCAATAACACTTGTTTTGCTATTCTATGTTCCCCCAAGTCTCCCGATAAAAATGGTACCTCACTTGTGTGGGTAGGCCTAGCGCCTGCGACAGGAAATGCCCCAAAACACAACGTGGACACATCCCATTTTTTGACAGAAAACAGAGGTGTTTTTTGCAAAGTGCCTACCTGTAGATTTTGGCCTCTAGCTCAGCCATGCCGGCTAGGCGCCCTAGGGAAACCTACCAAACCTGTGCATTTTTTAAAACTAGAGACCTAGGGGAATCCAAGATGGGGTGACTTGTGGGGCTCTGACCAGGTTCTGTTACCCAGAATCCTTTGCAAACCTCATAATTTGGCTAAAAAAATACCTTTTCCTCACATTTTGGTGACAGAAAGTTCTGGAATCTGAGAGGAGCCACAAATGTCCTTTCACCCAGCGTTCCGCCAAGTCTCCCGATAAAAATGATACCTCACTTGTGTGGGTAGGCCAAGCGCCCGTGACAGGAAATGCCCCAAAACACAACGTGGACACATCCCATTTTTTTACAGAAAACAGAGGTGTTTTTTGCAAAGTGCATGCCTGTAGATTTTGGCCTCTAGCTCAGCCGGCACCTAGGGAAACCTACCAAGCCTGTGCATTTTTGAAAACTAGAGACCTAGGGGAATCCAAGATGGGGTGACTTGTGGGGCTCTGACCAGGTTCTGTTACCCAGAATCCTTTGCCAACCTCAAAATGCGGCTAAAAACACACTTTTTCATTACATTTCGGTGACAGAGAGTTCTGGAATCTGAGAGGAGCCACAAATTTCCTTCCACCCAGCGTTCCCCCAAGTCTCCCGATAAAAATTATACCTCACTTGTGTGGGTAGGCCTAGCGCCCGCGACAGGAAGTGCCCCAAAACACAACGTGGACACATTCCATTTTTTGACAGAAAACAGAGGTGTTTTTTGCAAAGTGCCTATCTGTAGATTTTGGCCTCTAGATCAGCCGGCATCTAGGGAAACCTACCAAACCTGTGCATTTTTTAAAACTAGAGACCTAGGGGAATCCAAGATGGGGTGACTTGTGGGGCTCTGAGAAGATTCTGTTACCCAGAATCCTTTGCAAGCCTCAAAATTTGGCTAAAAAAACAAGTTTTCATCCCATTTTGGTGACAGAGAGTTCTGGAATCTTAGAGGAGCCACAAATTTCCTTCCACCCAGTGTTCCCCCAAGTCTCCCGATAAAAATGATACCTCACTTGTGTGGGTAGGCCTAGTGCCCATGACAGGAAATGCCCCAAAACACAACGTGGACACATCCCATTTTTTGACAGAAAACAGAGGTGTTTTTTGCAAAGTGCCTACCTGTAGATTTTGGCCTCTAGCTCAGCCGGCACCTGGGGAAACCTACCAAACCTGTGTATTTTTTAAAACTGGAGACCTAGGGGAATCCAAGATGGGGTGACTTGTGGGGCTCTGACCAGGTTCTGTTGCCCAGAATCCTTTGCAAACCTCAAAATGTGGCTAAAAAAACAAGTTTTCGTCCCATTTTGGTGACAGAGAGTTCTGGAATCTGAGAGGAGCCACAAATTTCCTTCCACCCAGCGTTCCCCCAAGTCTCCCGATAAAAATGATACCTCACTTCACTTGTGTGGGTAGGCCTAACGCCCGCGACAGGAAATGCCCCAAAACACAACGTGGACATATCCCATTTTTTGACAGAAAACAGAGGTGTTTTTTGCAAAGTGCCTACCTGTAGATTTTGGCCTCTAGCTCAGCCGGCACCTGGGGAAACCTACCAAACCTGTGTATTTTTTAAAACTGGAGACCTAGGGGAATCCAAGATGGGGTGACTTGTGGGGCTCTGACCAGGTTCTGTTGCCCAGAATCCTTTGCAAACCTCAAAATGTGGCTAAAAAAACAAGTTTTCATCCCATTTTGGTGACAGAGAGTTCTGGAATCTTAGAGGAGCCACAAATTTCCTTCCACCCAGTGTTCCCCCAAGTCTCCCGATAAAAATGATACCTCACTTGTGTGGGTAGGCCTAGTGCCCGTGACAGGAAATGCCCCAAAACACAACGTGAACACATCCCATTTTTTGACAGAAAACAGAGGTGTTTTTTGCAAAGTGCCTATCTGTAGATTTTGGCCTTTAGCTCAGCCGGCACCTAGGGAAACCTACCAAACCTGTGCATTTTTGAAAACTAGAGACCTAGGGAAATCCAAGATGGGGTGACTTGTGGGGCTCTGACCAGATTCTGTTACCCAGAATCCTTTGCAAACCTCAATATTTGGCTAAAAAACACGTTTTCCTCCCATTTCGGTGACAGGGAGTTCTGGAATCTGAGAGGAGCCACAAATTTCCTTCCACCCAGCGTTTTCCCAAGTCTCCCGATAAAAATGATACCTCACTTGTGTGGGTAGGCCTAGCGCCTGCAATAGGAAATGACCCAAAACACAACGTGGACACATCACATTTTTTGACAGAAAACTGAGGTGTTTTTTGCAAAGTGCCTATCTATAGATTTTGGCCTCTAGCTCAGCCAGCACCTGGGGAAACCTACCAAACCTGTGCATTTTTTAAAACTAGAGACCTAGGGACATCCTAGATGGGGTGACTTGTGGGGCTCTGACCAGATTCTGTTACCCAGAATCCTTTGCAAACCTCAAAATGTGGCTAAAAAAACACATTTTCATCACATTTTGGTGACAGAGATTTCTGGAATCTGAGAGGAGCCACAAATTTCCTTCCACCCAGTGTTCCCCCAAGTGTCCCGATAAAAATGATACCTCACTTGTGTGGGTAGGCCTAGTGCCCGTGACAGGAAATGCCCCAAAACACAACGTGGACACATCCCATTTTTTGACAGAAAACAGTGGTGTTTTTTGCAAAGTGCCTATCTGTAGATTTTGGCCTCTAGCTCAGGCGGTACCTAGGGAAACCTACCAAACCTGTGCATTTTTGAAAACTAGAGACCTAGGGAAATCCAAGATGGGGTGACTTGTGGGGCTCTGACCAGAGTCTGTTACCCAGAATCCTTTGCAAACCTCAATATTTGGCTAAAAACACGTTTTCCTCACATTGCGGTGACAGGGAGTTCTGGAATCTGAAAGGAGCCACAAATTTCCTTCCACCCAGCGTTTTCCCAAGTCTCCCGATAAAAATGATACCTCACTTGTGTGGGTAGGCCTAGCGCCCGCAACAGGAAATGCCCCAAAACACAACGTGGACACATCACATTTTTTGACAGAAAACAGAGGTGTTTTTTGCAAAGTGCCTATCTATAGATTTTGGCCTCTAGCTCAGCCGGCACCTAGGGAAACCTACCAAACCTGTGCATTTTTTAAAACTAGAGACCTAGGGGAATCCAAGATGGGGTGAATTTTGGGGCTCTGACCAGATTCTGTTACCCAGAATTCTTTGCAAACCTCAAAATTTGGCTAAAAAAACATATTTTCCTCACATTTCGGTGACAGAGAATTCTGGAATCTGAGAGGAGCCACAAATTTCCTTCCACCCAGCGTTTCCCCAAGTCTCCCGATAAAAATGATACCGCACTTGTGTGGGTAGGCCTAGCGCCCGCGGCAAGAAATGCCCCAAAACACAACGTGGACACATCTCATTTTTTGACAGAAAACAGAGGTGTTTTTTGCAAAGTGCCTACCTGTAGATTTTGGCCTCTAGCTCAGCCGGCACCTGGGGAAACCTACCAAACCTGTGCATTTTTTAAAACTAGAGGCCTAGGGGAATCCAAGATGGGGTGACTTATGGGCTCTGACCAGGTTCTGTTACCCAGAATCCTTTGCAAACCTCAAAATGTGGCTAAAAAAACACGTTTTCATCACATTTTGGTGACAAGAGAGTTCTGGAATCTGAGAGGAGCCACAAATTTCCTTCCACCCAGCGTACCCCCAAGTCTCCCGATAAAAATGATACCGCACTTGTGTGGGTAGGCCTAGCGCCCGCAATAGGAAATGCCCCAAAATACAACGTGGACTCATCCCATTTTTTGACAGAAAACAGAGGTGTTTTTTGCAAAGTGCCTACCTGTAGATTTTGGCCTCTAGCTCAGCCAGCAACTGGGGAAACCTACCAAACCTGTGCATTTTTGATAACTAGAGACTCAGGGGAATCCACGATGGGGTGACTTGTGGGGCTCTGACCAGATTCTGTTACCCAGAATCCTTTGCAAACCTCAAAATGTGGCTAAAAAAACACGTTTTCAACACATTTTGGTGACAGAGAGTTCTGGAATCTGAGAGGAGCCACAAATTTCCTTCCACCCAGTGTTCCCCCAAGTGTCCCGATAAAAATGATACCTCACTTGTGTGGGTAGGCCTAGTGCCCGTGACAGGAAATGCCCCAAAACACAACGTGGACACATCCCATTTTTTGACAGAAAACAGAGGTGTTTTTTGCAAAGTGCCTACCTGTAGATTTTGGCCTCTAGCTCAGGCGGTACCTAGGGAAACCTACCAAACCTGTGCATTTTTGAAAACTAGAGACCTAGGGAAATCCAAGATGGGGTGACTTGTGGGGCTCTGACCAGAGTCTGTTACCCAGAATCCTTTGCAAACCTCAATATTTGGCTAAAAAACACGTTTTCCTCACATTTCGGTGACAGGGAATTCTGGAATCTGAGAGGAGCCACAAATTTCCTTCCACACAGCGTTCCCCCAAGTCTCCCGATAAAAATGATGCCTCACTTGTGTGGGTAGGCCTAGCGCCCGCAACAGGAAATGCCCCAAAACACAACGTGGACACATCACATTTTTTGACAGAAAACAGAGGTGTTTTTTGCAAAGTGCATACCTGTAGATTTTGGCCTCTAGCTCAGCCGGCACCTAGGGAAACCTACCAAGCCTGTGCATTTTTGATAACTAGAGACCTAGGGGAATCCAAGATGGAGTGACTTGTGGGGCTCTGAGAAGATTCTGTTACCCAGAATCCTTTGCAAGCCTCAAAATTTCGCTAAAAAAATAAGTTTTCCTCACAGTTCGGTGACAGAGAGTTCTGGAATCTGAGAGGAGCCACAAATTTCCTTCCACCCAGAGTTCCCCCAAGTCTCCCAATAAAAATGATGCCTCCCTTGTGTGGGTAGGCCTAGCGCTCGCGACAGGAAATGCCCCAAAACACAACGTGGACACATCCCATTTTTGACAGAAAACAGAGGTGTTTTTTGCAAAGTGCCTACCTGTAGATTTTGGCCTCTAGCTTAGCCAGCACCTGAGGAAACCTACCAAACCTGTGCATTTTTTAAAACTAGAGACCTAAGGGAATCCAAGATGGGGTGGCTTGTGGGGCTCTGACCAGGTTCTGTTACCCAGAATCCTTTGCAAACCTGAAGCTTTGGCTCAAAAAACACGTTTTCCTCACATTTCGGTGACAGAAAGTTCTGAAATCTGAGAGGAGCCACAAATTTCCTTCCAGCAAGCATTCCCCCAAGTGTCCCGATAAAAATGGTACCTCACTTGTGTTGGTAGGCATAGTGCCCGAAACAGGAATGGATAACACAAGGGTCAATGGTAGTCCTTGCATCAGGGCTACTGTTAACCCTGGAGTGATCCATTCCTGAAGCAGGCACTAGGCGCAGGCACACAAGCGGGGTTGTGTTTTTATCAGGACAAGTGGGGAAACACTGGGTGGTAGGAATTTTGAGGATCCCTGCACATTCCTATAGTTTCTGTGATAAAAAAGAAAGGAAAAATAGTGGTTTTAATCAACGTTTCACTTTTGCAGGGTATTCTGGGTCAGAAAACTTTGTTAAATACAAACACGCCACATTTACGTGGGCTGCCTTGGGTGTCTAGTTTTCAGAAATGTCTGCGTTTGGTAGGTTTCCCTATATGGCTGCAGAGCCCAGGACCAAATACTTAGGTGGCTGTCTTAAAAAACGAGGCTGTTTTGTGGTAGGTAATTTTAATGTCTCCACAATCCTTTTTGGGTACTTCCCTGTTGTGGTCACTTGTCCACTCACTGAAGTGAGGCAGTTTTTCACTGGAGACTTAGTGGAATTTGGGGCTCCCTGCAGATCCCTGGACTTCTGCTCATTGGAACGCAAGGCAAATGTGTTTTTTAAGCACATTTTGTGAATTCAAGGGGATTCTGGGTGAAGGAAAACTAGTGAGAGCCACGCAAGTCCTGGACTCTTGGACTCCACTGGTACTAGTTTGTTAAAGTTAACCCACCACTCACACTGGTTGGTTTTAGCACCTCCAGAAATTATGGTTTCAAAGCATGAATACTTATCAAAGTATCTGAATATTGAAAACCAAGCCTTCTGAAGGTGGGCCATAAAGCCGCGTCCAGGCACCAACCTCATTATGGTCCATTCACACACCATTCACGCACAACAACCAACCCTTTCATATCGCCAGCCACGGGCCCAATCCAACCAATCACTGCACTCACATTAACTTACCGCTGCCAGACAAGGGCCCATCACATTCACACGCCACAGAACGGAATAAGTTTGACAACATTTTACCACCTGTCAAGTAACTGCCTCCTTCTTCCTTAACATAACCAAATGCATGCATAACGAACCTTTACTAATGACTCCTGTGACAGCCACCTGAGGCTCAGGAAGACATGTTTTTCATGCGCCTTTAACGCACTCTCTGTGCTAAATCCAACACCTTCCAGTTTGTGGATGCAAGTTGGGGGTGTCCGAGTATGCCGGACAAAGCGGTTCCTCGAACTTAGTGAGCATATCTACCTTTGAAACTAAGGGAGACATGCTGGGGATTTCTCATGATGTTACCTAAAGAGAAGGTCATAGGCCAACTGTCTCCTTCTTCCTTAACATTACCAAATGTATGCATAACAAACCTTTACTAATGACTCCTGTGACAGCCACCTGAGCCTCAGGAAGACATGTTTTTCATGCGCCTTTAACGCACTCTCTGTGCTAAATCCAACTCCTTCCAGTTTGTGGATGCAAGTAGGGGGTGTCCGAGTATGCCGTACAAAGCGATTCCTGGAACTGAGTGAGCATATCTACCTTTGAAACTAAGGGAGACATGCTGGGGATTTCTCATGATGTTCCCTGAAGAGAAGGTCATAGGCTATGAAAAAGGGTAGTGTTTGGTACATAGGGGAGTCCATGAGAACATAGCATATGTCCCAGCCAACATTATGTGCAGTGATGTGACTGTAATGCACTTATACAGCAAACAGAACATCTACTAAGTTCTGATGGAGAATGAACATGAAAGGCAGGTCAAACACTGGACTATACAAGTCATTCTCCTTCGGTGCTGGGATGGCACCAATGGGTTTGAATCCATAGGTGTATATGATGTACATCTGTACTATCTTTACTATCTGCCTTCGACCTGTGCAATAACCCTGTGAAGGCACACCTACCATAAGCTTTCCTTACCCATTCATGTCTCTGTTCTTATCAGAGTCCTGGTTAATCCTGTATAATTGCCAAGTGAACCTATACTAGTTTGTGGATGCAAGTTGGGGGTTTCCAAGTATGCTGTACAAAGTGATTCCTCGAACTGAGAGAGCATATCTACCATTGAAAGTAAGGTAGACATGCTGGTGAAAAAAGGGTACTCTGTGACAATGTGGCATATGTTCTGTCCACTAGTAAATGCAGTAGGGGGAATATAATGCATGTTAATTGAACAGAACACCGACCACGTTCTGACGGTGGATTTAGCTCTCAAGCTGTCCAAAAGGAAGTCCATTATGAAGTCAAATTCTGTGGCTTCTTGCCTAACGAAGCAATGGCCCATGGATGGTCAGTATCCATGCACTGCCACTGAAAGGATTACCCAACGGCAGCTCAACCTCAGTCGATTTCCCAGAACTTTGCTTTAGTATGATACAACGTAAAGCAAGTAGGGATACAGAGGCCTGGTTGTGATGGACACTGGGGACAATAATACAGACTCTCCTGCCGCTTTCCATGCTTCGAGCACACTTTACAGCAACGACATGGACGATCCTTTTTGGGTGTTTTAGGAATGCGATCAGCAAAGTGTTGCTCCTGCAGCCTTGCCACATCCTCCAGAACATATGAGGTGGAGGCTGCTGCTGCTTCTGTAACAGCAGTGAGGCTTTCAATTACAGACAACTGGAAGTCAAGGAAAATCATGAGTCTTCCTGTGGTTGTCTGACGGTAAACAACATACGCATTATATGTTGCCATCTGAATTAGGTGGGTAAACAGTTTCTTGTACCAAGTGCGAGTTTTACGACACGCATTGTATGGTTGAAGAACCTGGTCGTTCTTGTCCACTCCGCCCATGTACTTATTGTAATCATGTATATAGATGGGCTTGTGGACTTCAGCCATCTGACCCCAAACCGTGATGGGAGAAGTGCTCTCATCATGAATTGTAGTGAGCATGTATACATCACACCTATCTAAGAACTTGACTGCGAGAAGTTCGTTAGAATGCAATGCAGTACTCTGGGATTTCTGGAGCTTCTTGCAAACAAGCTCCTGCGGGAATCCTTTGCGGTTACAACGAACTGTACCGCAGGCCAGTGCCAGCTTTGTAGAGCTCACTGAACAGCTCTACTCCTGTATAGATATTGTCCACATAAAGGTTATAACCTTTGTGAAGAAGTGGCTGGACAAATTCCCATACAATCTTACCTGTCACCCCTAACGCAGGAGGGCAACCTACAGGGTTTAGGGTAGAGTCCTTCCCTGTAGACACTCTCAAGCTGTACACGTAGCCAGAAGCGCTCTCACACAGCATGTACAGCTTTATGCCATAGCGAGCTCTTTTGCTCGCAATGTACTGTCTGAAAAGCAGCCGTTTTTTTGTACAGGATCAAGGACTCATCGACTGCTATATTCTTTCCAGGAGTATAGATCTCTGGAAACCTGGCAGACAAATGTTCCACGACAGGCCGAATTTTGAACAACCTGTCATGGTCTGCATGATCCCGGGGCAATGCAGCAGAATTGTCATTGAAATGCAGCATGCGCTGCAGTAGCAAAAAAAAATCTCTGTCCATGTATGGTGTGAAGATGGGGGTTACCCAAACCGTGCGAGTCGTCCAGTAGGACTGCAAGGTGGGTTTCTGCACTAACCCCATTTTGAGCGTAAGGCCCAAAAATATCTGCAACTCCGCCAGCGAAGTGGGAGTCCACTGGCGTGCCCTAGAACGGGGCCCTAGGGTGCCTACACGCTCCCTCAGAAATTGGTCTACACGCAAATTTGTTTGCTGCACAATTTCCTGAAGGAAGTCAACATCCAAAAATAGATGGACGTAGTCGACTGGCAAAAAGTTAGCTGTATCGACTTTACATCCAGCGTCACCAGTAAAAGGTGGAATTTGGGGCTGAACTAAACAGGGGGGCTGCCAAGAGAGCGCTCTCTCTGTGCTTGTGGCCGCATGCACCTGCTCTCTGGGTTCGACTAACCCGATGTTGTCCCGCTGCACAGACTGTGCTTGCGAAGGGACAGCACGGCTGTCGTCATCCTCTCCTTCAGAATCACTGGAAGAGGTGTCTTCAGATGGGACTCCTCCGACTGAAAAATCACTCCCAGATTCTACCCCACTGTCCTCTCCCTCAGATGCTGTCTCAGTATCTGCTGTCTCAGTCTCTGATCCTACATCAGAGCTGTCCTCTATAACCCGAGTTAGGGCTTGAGCAGCAGTCATCCAATGAGACGCCATCTCTGCTACTGGCTAAACTGTCCCTCTAGAGTACTAGCCTACGTAGAAGGCAGATAGAGTCACAAAATTGCTCCTGGGTATGTGTCCAATAGGAAATGTTGTCACCTTACCATCGCTTCTTCTCCAATTCGGCAGATTCTCTGAAGACACTGGAGAAAACAAAAAAGATAGTATTACTTCACCTTACCACATACCCATCATCACAGCCTTTAGCACTGGTGGCACCCAGTGTGACAGTCAGCTAAATACATATAAATGTATATCCTTTGCAGCAGGACAATAAACCATCTGCGCTACTTTATGTCATCAAAACTGCCACTAGACAAAAGACAGTTAAATATATATATATATATATATATATATATATATATATATATATATATATATATATATATATATCTTTTATATATGTGTGGTTTCCCTGGGGGGGGCAATTGTGGCTCCCGGAAAACAACACAGGAAAAAAATAACATATATATATAAAACACCACCCAAGACTGCCGGAATCCCAAGGCTCAATTGCGGGGCGGTCCAAGTGTGGTTCCAGCAACCACATATATAAGTCCACACTTCCTCCAAATATTTGGAGAATACTCGGACACCAATGAGTGACCCAAATGTCTTTACTAAGCGAATGCCTTCACACAACGAGAAATGACGCATGTGGTGACGTGGTGACGTTGCTGTGCTGCACTTCATGACAGGGAAAGGACAGGAATGCACAGTATCTGAGGCAAAATGGCACAATCCTGCCTTTTCCTCTGCGCTGGTGCCCTTTTGGCAGTCTAGCGCCAATGCAGGCACCCTTTCACAATGGTGCAAGGGTGTCTGCATTGCATGCAGGATTGTTTTTGTGCAGCAAGGGACAACTTCCTGCACAAAAACAGTCCCGAGAAGCATATTCCTCATTCTGTGTGTGCTGCAGAATGATGAAGTAACAAGTAAATATGCCCCCTGATCTTGATTTTGTTGCTCACAAAATGTCATCCACTAAAAGTGTAAATAAAATTGAAACTGAAATTTGCTTTCATACAATGACACACTCAATACATGACGATTCAGTTAAGCTCAAACAAGGCACTAAGGCCCATATTTATACTTTTTTAGCACCGAATTTGCGTCATTTTTTTACGCAAAAGCGGCAAAAACTTACAAAATACGATTGTATTTTGTAAGTATGTGCCGCTTTTGCGTCAAAAAGCGGCGCACATGCGGCGCTAAAAAAGTATAAATATGGGCCTAAGATTCTACTAGCCTGCCTGCATATCTTTGTTCATTTAAGGATGGAGTAAGAATGGCTGGAATGGAAAATAATGCAGACATATTCTGTGGCAAGATAAAATACCATTTAAAGCATGCCCCTGTTTAGATAGATTCCCAACCTATTATAGTTGCATACTTCATTAGTTTAGTGTTACAGCCGATTGTTGCATGAGTGGTTGTTGATTTGGAAGACAGAAAAGATGACTGTAAAACAATGTTTTTAGCTGAATTTAGGGGCATATTCAAGAGCCCCTATCGCATCCTTGCATTTATTTATGCTAATGTGACCCAATGAGGCCAAAATCCCAGTGCCATATTTACAAAGTGGCACAATGCATGCATTGCCCCACTTAGTAACCCGTCATGCTACATTATGCCTGCACCAGGCATAATGTATGCAAAGGGGGTTGTAACAAGAGCGCCGTTACAACATTGCTGCCGGCAGAACAGTTTGCCTGGGCAACCGCAAATGGCGTCATCAGGAAGTGCCCCGGGGGCACTTCAAATAAAGGAGATCCAGTGCCCTTGAAGAACTTCTGGGGTCAGGAGAAGGCACGGAGGGGAAACGACGTGGAAGAACAAGGGGAGAACGCGAGTGAGGTTGGAGGCAAGGAAGGGAGAAAAGACACGGGTAGACCACAGCAGGAGGGAAGAGGAGGCCCGAGCACATCAGACAAGGAGGAGGAGAGGAGCCATAATGTGATTGTGGACAAATGCGAGGAGGAGAGAAAAGACGAGAAGAGTCAACAGCCAGAGACGAGAGGAGACCTGAATAAGGAAGAAGACGCAGAGGAGGTGAAGGGAGACACGGAGAAGCTGAAGCACGAAGGAAGAGACTACACAAGAGGTGACGGAAGGAAGCCGAGAGGGACCCCAGGCATGGTGAGAGGAGGACCTATCACCAGACCACCCAGCCACATTCCTGAAGGGACGTGGCTGGGCAAGGTACGATCCTACTTCTTTAAGGAAACTCCCTTTGAGGCTAAGGGGGACAAGGAGAGGGGAAACAGAAAGCTAAGGGAACTACTCCTTTATAGAAAAGGTGACTGAGGTGGGGAAGGGGAAACACCTGATACACCAGCACCTATGCATGCCATGCATGTTTGGTCTTTGAGTACGTCTCACCTCACACTCCCACTCACTCCCTCCCCCTGGTGAGCCTGCCATAGAATTTGTTATACCAATATCACCTACCTGATATATGATTTGATATCTTCCTCACGGGGCATACCAGTCCACAGCAGGATTCAACTCCAGAGGGTGAAGAACCAATCTAGGAGAGAGAAGGCAGACACGTAACAAGGACATTAGGATGTCATAAGTATCTTATTTCTGAAAATGTACTCAAGAAATAAAAGATCACACAGAAAACCTTAATGATAGTCCGTGTCCATTGTACTTCGGCCTCTTACAGGGGTGTTCCCTCGTTAGGGGGCTGAAAAAATGGCCAATTTTAATCCCTGCTCAGAGCAGGCATTAAAAGGAGGCACACCATTGATTACAATGAGCCTCAATGAGCCTTGCACAATTAACGTAAAAAAAAATTACGCTGATCCTGCAAAGCTCCGGACTAGCGTTAAACATTCTGATGCTAGTCCCCTAACTTTCGCCCTGGTGCACTGAATTTTAAAAACTGCACACACATGGTGGCCTTAGGGGGGTGTTAAGAGGTGCAAGGAAAGTGGCGCTGCATTGTGTGCAGCGCCACTTTTCTTAAATATGCCCCTTAGGTTCTTTTTAATTAACAAAGTCAGTAATTGAAAATGTCGCAATTTGAGGAACACATACAGAGCACATTCATCAAGAAAGGGGCTTTCTGTTGTGAGAACAGCACACACACTCAGAGAGAATGTTGAACTAAACCCAAAGGAGTTCATTTGATAGCTAACATAGTAACATAGTAGTCAGCTGTGCTGCTCATGGGCATGCTGCGTTTGAATTTGTTATATTTCAAAAGTATTAGAACCATATTTGATGTGCAATTGTCTTATATCATGAAGTTACCAGCGCTACAGAAAGACATTTGGTGGTATGTAAGGTAGTAGATCCCTTCATGTTTACCTCTGGGCCACTCATGTTTTATACAGTGATTGTCACTATATCTGACACAACAACCCTTAGGAGCAAATATACTTTGATTTGATTAATGCCCCAGGTTTAAGTTCTGAGCAGCCATGGAAACACCTTGCACAAATCAGAATAATCCAGTCATCAAACATGGACAACGATCAGTTCAACTAATGTATATGTACTGGTTCAAGCATCATACGTTAAACACGCTGGATTACTTCTGTGAAACCATTTTAAGCGTCCTTTTCAGGTTTAATTAGGTACACATTACACAGGTGTTAATGTGAACATAGTATATTCTGTTTTTCTGAATATATTGAATGTGATGGTGATATATTCTGTTTTTCATATATATTGATCAGCAACTGGTGAACGTTGTTCTATCGCACTGATTTACTAATTTCCTGGTTCACATGATTCTGGGGTCTGCATTCCAAAACAATCATTATGCACCTCACATAGATGGAGAATACCTATCTGCAAAATATGTTCATCAGCAATTAGCCAGTGACTTCATTACAAATTCGAGGTCACGATCTGACTCTCTTCTCTTTTTTTGTACTTAAAACACATGACAATTACTCATTTGAATTGATGACAGGGCGGTAAAGCCAAAAGGCTTATCATAAATAAATGCCACCCTATACCTTAAATATCAGCCTTTATTAATCGAGTAAAGGATGCACATTTGTCCGCTGAGGAGAGTTTGTACAGACCCTACCGCTTTGTCAGCTTAAAAGAAAAGTGCATGTGGAAAACAGCATTCAGGACTGACTTTGTCATAGTTAAAGAACAACTCAGTTTGTATAATACAAGACCAGCAATCCATATTTTAACAAGGAGAGTTAATTATTTCATTGCAATATAGGCTAAGGATATTCATATTTTATGTACCCCCTTGACAGAACATAATAAATTGAAAGGCAGATGTGGAGGACTACCTTTGTCAGGGGGCATCTAGCTCTTGTGAAGTAATTAGGGTGGAAATGGGACTGCGTGCTAATTAGTAATGTATCATTCGCTATTATATGCTAATATTGCCTCTTCATGGCCAAATTAGGTGATTAGCAAAAATATAACTGTGGTTGATGGAAAGACTCGTTTGGGATACTGGGAATGTTTGACGTTTTTAGCAACAGATGAATTTCCATGAAGAGTTTTAAGCAAAGGCATTCAAAAGAGTAGGGTTTACTGGTGTGCTCTATCTAGCAAAGACATGTCACACTATGTTGCTAATTATATGAGTTCAGGGTATGCATATTTGGTGCCTCACTCAAATCCAAGGACACGTAGAAATGATACGATTTTTACTTCGAACTTCTTCAGTTGTTGATAATCAAAGACTCCTGGGTGAAATTACAGAATGTTGATATGTTCGGATGTTGCTCGTATTATTCACACATTCTCTTTCATTAAATGTAAAAAAAGATGCACTAGGTGGGAGTGAAAATGAAAGCACAAGTGACCCTCGGCATAGAGGATCTGAGTGTGTTTGTGCTACCCCACATTTGCAGGGGATCGTCGTATTTCACTGTATACTGTGATCTTCTATAGACAGGACGATTCAGTAAATCTGTCCAGTATGTTTGTTTGGGCTATAACATGAAATAGAGGTTATAGTTTGAGACTTCAAGTTCACCTCACAATGTATTCTAGTTCTCGATTTACTTATTATTACATTAACAATCTCTACAACGTTTGGTTTATTATAAAGAAAATACATTATTGAAATACTGGCAAATCGTCTCAGGCAGTTAAAGCTCACTAGTGAGGTCTGCTGTGATCTGCAGGTCACAAGTTTAAATGTCATCAAAGTCAACTCCTACCATCCTTCTGCGGTTACTCGAAGATGAGTACCATTCAAAAGGATAGTACTAACACTGCTCTTGTAAACGGCACAAGTGTGGTGCGTGTTATGAAAAAGTAATGATAAAACAGCAAAACAATCATAGAACCACAAAAGAAGCCATTAAAAGGAGCACAAATCAAGTCAATGTATCTGTGAAACAAAATGTATTAACTCATCTGCAGGAGAAGAACCTCTTGAACCATTTTACCAAACGCCAATTAAAACATAAGCGCTAAAGGATCAAGCGCCCCACCTGCCATAAATGATTGATTGTTGTTGGAACAAAGACGAGAAACTTTCTTTTTTACCTAAGAAGAAAATATTTTCGATTGTTTGCTTATGAATAGGCTTTCTTTCCTGCCATGAGCGGTACGCGGTACGCGGTACGCTCATGGCAGGAAAGAAAGCCTATTCATAAGCAAACAATCGAAAATATTTTCTTCTTAGGTAAAAAAGAAAGTTTCTCGTCTTTGTTCCAACAACAATCAATCATTTATGGCAGGTGGGGCGCTTGATCCTTTAGCGCTTATGTTTTAATTGGCGTTTGGTAAAATGGTTCAAGAGGAACATATAAACCTGCTATAGGGCAATCACACACATTCAACGGAACTGCAGGTGGCCAAGGCTGACAACATTCATGTTCCCTTTTATCACCAGCTGAAACCTTTGATAGATCTTCAAAGAATATACATTTTGTTTCCCTTCCCGTGTACCTCTAGCTCAATCAAAATCGATCAATTTAATCCACCAGTTTCCTAAATTATATTTTATGTCTCTAATATTTATTTCAGACAGAAATTTGACAAATGCATTTTCTCATCCATGCGAACCCAGAACAGTTAAAAAACAATTTTCAGCGTGAAAAAGTGTTAACACAATGAAAAGGATGTCATGAAGTAACTGCTGTGTAGTCAAGCTCCATAACATTAAGAGTGACTAGTAACAAGTGCTGTAAACTGAAAAAATTACTCTGAGATCCCATGGCGTGGGAGTAAGGGGATGGAAACTTGCAGTGGAGTCACAAGGGAGTCACGTGGAGAAGAGTCTGTCAATTTATACATTTTTTTTTTAGGGTCGAGTCTGCGCTTGCATGACGCTTTAATAGCTAGAAAAGGGCATCCAGTGTCTTTTATTGGTTTGTGGGCTTGCCTTTTAAAATATGTTTACTTTCATTAGTAGAAGGCATGCATATGTCATGCATTTTCCGGTGGTTAGCCCTCCTCAAGTACAGTGACGAAGTACTGAAAACATACGAGGCTTGCTGTTTTCCGTCTGGTTTGTGGACTACTTTTTCTCTTTTTTTGCAGTGTGATCTCGGTTGGCAGAAGTCGAACGCTTTACATGACATCGACCCTGTTACATAGTTAATTGCACTTTTGCCAGTTACGTAGATAATTGCTGATAGGTTTCACTACGAGTGAACTGTAGCAGCGCGATAGTGCTCTTTTTTTCCATTTAATGAGGCAAGAAAAGTCCGGTTGGGAGTTTACAACTGCTAATAGCTCTAACTCGGGAAATGCAAGACCCGTTGCATTGCAAATGCTTGTTAAATTCTTCCCTCTGAAGAAATTGGCAACAAGTAAAAATGTGACAGTACATCTGTTCTGGAATATTTAAAAGGTCACAAGAGACTTAAAATAGCTTACCTGGGTAAGACACCTGATGAAGAGATCTTTGTGTTCTCAGCAAGGGCAGCCATATATTAGAATTACATTAACACTTGTGGTTAAAGAACTTCCTTGAGAGATCTGTGTGCGTTTAGCACATGTTTGAATCATCATTAATTGGTATAGACAGCAATGTGCAGGGCATACTGCAAGTCCCTGCAGGCCTTGCTGTGCAGGAGAACCTCCCTTTAGGGACCCCTAGCCATCCATAAGCCATAAGTAGCTGCAAGATACAAGTGCAGAGGCCCCTCGCCACATTCCGCAGGGGAACTCTAACATTTTGCCTTGAATAAGTGTTAATATTCCTGCTGCAAAGCATAGCGTGTAAGAAGAGGGCCATAGACTTATTTGTTATGTAAATGGCCAAATGGGTTAGTGCTTGCATTGTAGATACCCTGGTATTACCCGCAAGTCACAAGCAGTGGCTTAACAAAAGCCACAGCGATGCTCAGGGGCAAGCTCCAGGGTGTCCCCCAGCACAGTACACTGTGCATGAGCGTCAGGCCTCTGACTGGGCCCAGGTGGGAGTGGGCCCCCTCCAGGTACTTCACATGGCTTTGTTACGCCACTAGCCACAAGTTACAACTCCTTGCAATATAGATAATTAACATAATTGATTATGAATCGGTAGCACGACGTTGCATGCATATATACATATTAAGTTTACAAATTTAATATTTTCTTTTACTTAAACTTTCCTTATTCAAAGGTTACTAAAATGACTCCCTTGGTTAGTGCTAAATATTTATTGTAAGTTCAATGTAAATGGTTATTTGACACCTCTATTCAGATACATCTGACATTGTTACATTGCATGCGTATCACTTCCCTACCAACATTCGAAAGATAAAATACTTGCCTCGAAATCACAAAAGGAGCACTGATGCTTAAATTACTTTCCAGTAATTGCATTACTGCAAATATGTGTTCACCCTAGATTAATTATGTAAAGATGCCGCCACCTCTCTACAGACAAAATACCCCAAAATCAAAAAGTACTAAAGCGCCTCCCAACCCTACCATATCCTGTTTAGTTGACTCAATCCTGCTTATAGTACAGTTGGTCTGGTCATTACAGGTTGGGAAGTAGGGGTTAATTCATCTATGGTGAAAGCATACTCAGAGTAATACAATTACTATTATGTAATTGAAGCATCACCTTCTCGTTTCACCTTGATTAATTATATAGTAAGATGTTGCAAGTAAAGATAGAGACCAGAATAACTGAATTTTTATGTACAACTCAGTTTTATTTATTTGGACTCAAACCCTCATCTATTGCCATGAAGGAAAGCACCTTTGTTCCAAAACCACCTCCAGGTCAATTTTCTATATTACCCTGTAATGTCTAACAAACGTAAAGGGTGTAGCCCTCATCGCAGGTCTACACATTTGGATGCATCAGGATTGAGTAACACCCTGTCCTCAAACACCAAAAAGAAGGGATGCCTTACAGACAATGTGCTCATGTCCCCCCAATCTCCTCTCTAAAGTAATTGCTACCAGGAGGAAAGTCGTCAAGGTAAGCAACCTCATCACAATCCTTTCAAGAGGTTCAAAAGGAGATCGCTTCAAGACATCAAGAACCAAAGAAAGATCCCAAGAAGGGTAAACTGGTCTAGACAGAGGCCTCAGGTTAAGGTACTCTTTGAATAGCCTCTGCATGAGCCATACCCTTCCTGAAGATTACCCCAAGACGTTGTAAAGGCCCAATGGCTGCCCATCACAGCAGACCCATCCTGCAGGAAATCTAGCACCTTGTATCCCTCAATAGACTGATGAATCTCCAACAGACTGAGGAATGTGTTTGGGTTCACACCTTCTCTTTGTATGAAGACCAATGCATGGCATAGGAGGAGAATGTAGAAGCTCTCTTACAAACCTGAATAGAAAAAGCAAAATTCTCTGAAACTCCTTTTTCCACCAACTCTGTCCTTTCAACCTCCAAGTCATTAGTCTGAGGGTTCTAAAGGTTTTTGTCTGAAGACAGGGAAATGCTAGGGGAAACAGGACTATAGAGAAGAAATCACTCACTGTCCTTCATGGTCATGATCAGATGTTACCAAGCAGAGCTAAAGATTTCTCCCACCACAGCCTGTTTTAAAATCTTAGAGGTAAAGTGAAAGGTGAGAAAGCGTAGACCACTCCTCCAGTCAAGAGCAAAAATAGGCATCCACTGACCAAGCCCTAACTTCTCTCACCCTTGAACAAAATAGGCAAGCAGGGTATTCTACACTGATCATACAGATCCACCAGTGGGGGACTCCCTTTCTGACAGATCATGGCAAAAGCTTACTTACTGATCTAGAACTCTTGTAAAGCAGGAATTTTCATTTTCATCTTGTCTGCCCTGACATCTTGTACTGTGCCTACAAAAAATTCTGGTACGATTTTCGTAACATCCAGGATACCTTGTGCCCTCCTGCTTGTTGAAGTAAGACTTGGCCATGTTGTTGTTGATCCTTATGAGAATACGTTTACTTACCAAAAGATGAGCAAGCGCCAGAAGAGCCAGGCGAACTGTCTCCAATTACTTCCAATTGGATAATCTAAATCATAGGACCCTTGACTAGTGACCATGGACTTTCTGAGACCCTCATCCAGGCCCCCCACTCTGCTGCACTGGCATACATCATTAGCATGAACAGTGGCTGAGATGACAGCTGGCATCCTTTCAGATGTTTGATGTCTGCATCCACCAAAGAATGTTTCCTTCTTATGTCTGTTGTCATTGGAATCCCCAAAGATACACCCTGGGATGATGGAGACCAAAGAGCCAAAATGTGCCTTAAAACGTATTCAGATGTAACCCGGCAGACAATCTCAAATATATGGTTGTTGAGTCCTGGCCCTGCACCTGAAGCTATTCTGCCACTGTTGGATTGAGTTGACCCAAGATTTCCATCAAATGCCTGTGGATTTTGACGATTCTTTTCTCTATCAGAGAGACCAGTCCTATTTTGCTTAGAAACCTTGAACCAATGAAAGTATAGCCCTGAGCTGGCATCAGATGAGACTTCTTCCAATATATCAGAAATTTGTGACGTTCTAGCACTGCATGCAGTCATGTGAAATTCATCTCTGTGGCTTCCTTAGAAGATGAGACTGCTAGATTGCCATCGAGGTATGGCAAAACAGGTATGCCACCTTATATTTTTTAGCAACTGCCTTTTTTAGAAAACATGCTTGTTTGTATTCCACTTTTACCTGTCCCTTGAAAGCAAATCACTCTGTGCCCTGCTCAAGGCTGTCATAATTAGACATGATAGTTTACCAGGGACTGCCAATCCAAGAGTCAACCTTCTACCCTTAGACATACTATTATGTCAGGCCTGTTCTTAGAACACACACATTTTGTTATATAAACATCACACAGTTCAAAGAAGGGTAGAGGGGACATTCCAGCCAGACATCTAATGCTGTGCGCCACTTCGTCAACAGCTTCTGTAATCTTGGCCTTGACTTTCTAGTCAACCAGAAGGATTGCCAGCAAAACAACAGGCACACCCTTGCCTTCTTTCAGTTATGGGGTCGGGGATCCTTCAATGGACCTGGATGGGCAGAATGGCTGGTACGTTGTCTTGTTAGATGCTATGGTGTAAGTGGGAATTCTTAGTCCCATGATTATGTCAGGATGTTTCGACCGTTTATATGTTTCACTCTAATGGGTACAATCGTCACTGTATTATGTTTCATCTACCTAATAATTGCAGCTCATGCCTTTTATCATAGAATGCAGTTTCTAAAGTAAATGCATTGAAACTTATCCTGCCTTTCTTTTTCTACCTTCACATGTGTGAGACTTTGTGCAACAGAGAGAAAAGGGTATGATCTGTTTCACCACGACTTCCCTATAGAGTCAGAGTGCCATGTATTTAAGCTGCCACAAATCACCTTTAATTTCCAGGTTTGCATGAGGTGCTTAGCTAGCCGCCGAAGTCAGACCGACAGCCTCCAGTCAGTGTGGGACTGACTCGGTGGTGCTGCTGCCCTAATCTCAGCAGTCTTACCCCCATGGTAAGAGTCCTATGAGATTGCACCACCAGCGTTGGTCAGTCTCTAATTTAACAGAGTATCTCTCACATACTAAAGGCACCCTAATTACCTTATACAGTGACCTCTGTGCTGTGGTATTAGGGGAATATCCTCCTCAACTAAGTAGGCAGTACCTATCTTAGGCTGTAAGGTGTTCAAGCTTGAACCTTGAAAGGATTCCCCAAATTGTTGTTTCTATCTCTGAATTTACCATTCTAAAATATGGCAAACCCTCAACGGTTAGCAAGTCCAGTAAATATGAGACAACCTCTTGTACAGCATATATTAGCTCATGGACTCACAGATGAAGTGGGGATGTTACATTTGTGTTAGAGCCACATGATGCATGCAGCTATTTTTGGATCACCTTTCCAGTAGCAGATGGAAACACACACTTTTGTCACAATAATACAACAGCGAACACACCGACATAACACAGAGCTAATGCATATTTAGAAATACCATTTTCTTATCAACAACACCAAAATTGGTTTGAAGGTACCCTCCCACACATTGTATACAACATCAGATTATGTCCCCTAAGTAACTAAGAACCTACATGGCCAGAATTAGCCACAAATACACCACATTTCAATGTAGCAAATTTGGCAGTAGTGGACTTATGCCACTTATATAATAATTTTGTATATATATATATATATATATATATATACTTAACACAATTAATAATGCAGGCTTTGAATACTGCCCCAGTGAGGGCTGCGTTCCAGCAGCACCACATTTGCTGAATCCATGATAAATTCAGTGACTGTGCATTCAATTATGATTAAGGTACCCACCAAATGTGAAGAAATTCAGTTTTGGTTAGCACAAAAAATAAATGGGCTGGACGCAGTGTTTCCCCATACGGGACCCTAACATAAACATTGATTTCTCACAATGTGCTTGCCCTTTGGGATGGTTCCCTCAGTAGAAAACTGCACCGCTTGGGGTGCAGTATTTGCTGCAATTTATACTACCCCACACAACGTACACCAACACTTGCGAACCTTCCGGAAGTGTTAAAACGAATTCAAGATGAATACAGAGCAGCCCCTGCCCTGGATTTGGGAATGCAATTAATGGCCAATTTCACCACAGTACCCTCAATTATATTAAGTAACCTTAAAGGGGAAGTAGTAGAATTGGCAGTATGCCAGCAGCTCCTGAACGTTCCTCAACAGAAAACATGAGCTGCCTAAGATTATCGCCAAGACCTATACTAGTAAAGGGCGGGATAGTCAGGGAGCCAGACCAGGTCTACTACAATTACAATGTAAATCCAGTAAGGATAAGAAGGTTCTAAAAAATGCGGAGATAAACAAAAGTAAAGAGGAGAATCTCGGCATTCAGAGACCTCAGAAAAATGCTACAACCTTAGAAATAGGGAAACTTTTAAACTCACCTGACAAATGCAGTGAGAGAAGGGGCTGGTCAGATCACCAAAACAAGGAGTCACAACACTCATCGGAGATTTTGGTTATAAAGGAAGTGAAACCTCCACAACAAAAACTCCAATGCAAAAAGAAAAAGGTTGCAGTACTTTCAGCTAAACCTGCCACACATATTGAGAACATTACTGAAGAACAGACAGTGTACAGTTACTCTGCTAGACAGAGCAGCAGCAGTCATGATAGTTCACTAGAATCTTCTAGAACTTCTGGATTTGACACCAGCTAATGACTTACTTGAAGTTGAAACTGAAGACAGGCTCGTCTCCCCACCCTATAGGGTTTCCAAATTAATATTTCAAATTGAGAGGGACATTCAGCCCACTATCAAAGTGATCTTCTAGGGAAGATTAACACTAAGCTACAACATTCTATTGGCAGAAAAAGATTGGTCTCCTGAATTTTTCTGTACTCTCCCACCAGGGAAGAGTGACATTTTGCCTTCTTTCTCAGTCCTTGTTCCAGATACAGTAAAATAAACTTACGTTGCAGATTAGGGATTGGCACAAGCCCCAGTGATGTACCGCAAACATGTGGGGGAAGGATAGGGATTCCCCTTACCATGTCATACCAATAAGATCCATTCCACAGATCTAACCTCAAAATACCATTAAACATGAGGCTAAAGAACCAGTGAGGGGAATGCTCTCACATCTTGAGTACCAAGGAGTAACTGAACACTGTGTCTCTGCTATGAATAACCCTTTGTTTCCCATAGCTAAGCTGGACCATTCATACAGAATAGCCTTAGATAATAGACATTTAAACAGTCACACACAAAAATTTGCAATACAAAATTCACTTAGTACAGCACTTATCAACAATATAGTGCACAAAAAGTACAAAACAACCTTGGATTTTTTCAATGTTTTTTTCTCCCAAAACCTAGTGCCTGAAAGTTAGGACTTAAGTGCCTTCTCAGCGCTAGGCCCACAAAGAAGATTTTGTAGGCTCCCTCAGAGGTATAAGAACAGTCCTGGATTGTTCTCAGCCCCTGTAACATCAATATTGCATGATATTGATCCTGAGGAGTTGTCTTATATTGATGACATCTATCTGACAGATAATGTCAACACACATTTAGCCAGGGTGGAGCACATCATTTTGGGATTGGCCACACAGGGCTACAAATTCAATTTCAAGAAAACAAAAATTGCTTTTCTAAGTGTCCTATTCTTAGGATATGAACTAAGAAATGAGGGAAAGAGCCTGGAACCACAATTTCTAGGGAAATGTGTGCAATCACAACCACAAAATACCTTCAAGAAACTACTGTCATTGCTGGTTTTCTTCAGTTTTGGCAGAACTTACATTCCAGATTATGCACAATGCATAAAACCACTTTATGAATTAATTTGTCAAGACTTCTCAAGCAAACAATGGATACCCAAACAAAGAGGACACTGTACCCATAGCATATGAGTCATACTTGTACTCTAGCGCTGAACAGCATTTTGCACCAACAGAAAAAATACTGACTGCTGTCAAAATGACTGCCATAAGGAGAAAACACTAGCCCACGGGAAAGACATTATTGTTGTTACCCCACTTGAGGCTGTCACTAAACCAAGCGTCCCGAACACAAAAGTTTTACATCCACGTTGGATACAATGAGCTACCTCCCTGACTGCCACTGATGTTGATAACGTTTTTGATTCAAAACTTCAGACCCAATAGTTTCTTCAGTATGAACTTGAACACCCTATGTTCACCAACATTTTGCCTATTGAACAATACCGAATCATCATTTATGCTGATGATTCAGCTCAACCGCTTTTAGGTATCAAACACCAATACTCAACAGCTTACACAGTTGTTTGTGGGGTGATGAGGGATGGTCAATTCCAACTCAACAAACCGTAGGGGACTGCACAGCACAACTTGCAGAGCTTAAGGCTCTAATCTAGGAACTGAAAGCATGATCTTGAACTTTCTTACTTGATTGTGTGTGATTCATATTACTGTGTCCAGTACTTTAATGAATTCTTACACTACTAGTGCCTAAATGGGTTCAGAGGCTCAAAGAGAAACACCATAAAACACCCATTCTCATGGGGGAAGGTATCAGTTCTCAAAGACAAGCTAACACAGGGTTATGCAGTAAATATATCGGGTCCTCAGAGTGTTGGACTACAAAGCAAGCCAAAGAAGCAAAATCTGTAGTAGCTACAGCTTCTGTTGCTGTGATAGCTTGTTCTCATACAAGGCTGGATGATGAAACATTGGCTGCCATGAAAGCTTTGGTTGAAGGCAAGCCCTTACAAAAAGCATATCCCTCAAAATACTCCTACCACTTAAGTGCCCAAAACATTTCCTTTGGGACAATACCAGGGGTGGGTGTTTGTGTGATCCCCAACCAAGACCAACGTTTAGATCTTATTATACCAGTCCATGAAGGGGTTGCTCCTGCCCATGCTGGAGTGGCAGCTACCATCTCCCTATTGCAAAAACACTACTGGTGGCCACGTCTATACAAACAGACCAAGCAATATGTCCTTAGTTGTGACATTTGCCAACAGACTAAAGGATTCACCATCAAAAGCCCACCACAGGCACCCTTCTTGGTTTCCAACAAACCATTATAATGTGTGTACCTGGACCATTGTGGTCCCTTAGAACCAGATGGTGCATACAAATATATTATTGTTGCTGTTGATTCATGCTCCAGATTTCTATGAGTGTGGCCACAATGATCGACTGATGCTCAAAGTGTTTGCAAGTCTTTATCCAGACACACATAGTTGCAGCATTCCATTCGCACCAGGGCCCTGCCTTTGCCTCCAGGGGATTCAGGGATATCATGACAGTGATGGGTGTTGAAGTGTATTTCTTGTCTCCTTACCATCCTTAGGGAAATTTGATTGTGGAGCAGAAGAACCAAGACTTAAAGTAATACTTGACAGCTAAGGTACTAGGTTCAGGTCGTAGTTGGCTACAACACCTTTAAGAGTCCAGAGATCACTAAATATGGCCAGCAGGTTTTTGGGAGGACATACCCCCTATGAAGTCCTGTTTGAGATATCTATGTATGTCCCAGATGTTTATGGCCCTGGCACAGGAACGACAAAAGCATCTTTTGACATAAATTAACGTGTCACTGTTTTCCAGGAAATCAACAATTCTGTGATGAATATTCATCAGCATATGCCGTCACCTTGGGAATGAGGCTTTGCCGCCAACTACATGCTGGATTCCTAATGTTGGGGATCTAGTTTGTGAAAGAATATCTAGGAAGAAGGAGTTTGGCCCATCCTACAGAGCACAGTTTCCAGTCCTGGGAATACACAGTTTTTGCCATCATCACTGTCCTCAGAGCGACAAGGAGAATCTAAGAACTACAAGTCCCATGTATCTTGACTAGATGCTCCTTGAGGACGTTATCACGAGGGCCGATTGAGCATCCTTGGCAAGGGTGGTGTTTTAAAAACTCAAGTCAGAGTTTGGGAGTGTAGCAGCGGCAGCACTACAGAGAAGTCCAACATAGGTGCCAAAGGAGGAGTACTTGCTTTGATGAAGTAAGCAGAGGGTGGGGTAGGTCCACATTCCTGCTGGTTCCTCCCATACCTGAATGAAGTTAATAATGGAGCGAGTGCTAATATTGGAATATTTGTGACATGGGAAAGCATGCAGAACTATGATGGTATTTTTTTTAAAATGGGGCTCTACCATGATACGAGGAACCTAGAGCAAGAATTACAGATTAAAATGGTTGTGTTCTGCAAGGTTCCTCTTATACTGTACTTAAACTGGCAACATAATAAGTAGAGACATCTGGAATGGATGTGTAATTAATATGCGTTGCACTCTGATGGCAGAGATGTGAAGTGATAGTAGTGCATATGTTACAGGAGTTGCATTTGAAAGGGCTCGCTAAATACTACACATTGTTTAAAAAAAAAAATGTAGCGTGTATAACCACCAGTATACCGTTGGAATGCGAGTCAGTATGAAAAAGAAAGATACACTAGTGACAAACTCCATCAGTAGGATCACATGCTCATAAAAACCAGGTGTTGAACATATGTAAATGGACTAGAATAACTAGGTGTGTTGAGTAACTATGATCCAGTATGCCATAAAAGAGTACGCTTGGATTCAACCAGGGCGTGTGGTGTAGCAATTGACCCTGAAAATGGGTGAAATGGGTACAGGAAGGAAATCCTAAGGATCATATCTGGCAAGGAGTAGGGATAATAACCCAATACATGGTGTTGTCGAAATCTACTTTGGAATTATTCTTTATATATATGACAAATCAATAGATCATTCTGGGATATGATGGCACTGATAGTTTCTGAGGTAGGAGACACTGGGGACTGCCATGCAATAACTAGCCTAAGTACTACATATACCCTTTTTTAAACTCCTTCATTGTGTGGTCAGGCCTATCCCTTAGGAGCATAAATTTAGAAAACTGAAAGTATGTTTTGTATATATGTTCTGATACTAACTGTGTGACAGTAAGAGAGACTCCACTTCCTAATGAATGATGAGGCTTTTCATTACCGGGGCAGGGTAAGTGTGTTGTTATAGATGCATGCGGGACATTGGTTGCAGTGCAAACACTTGAAAATGCCTGCACTGGGTCTTAGGTTAAAAGTAAATCACTCTTTTGCACACCATGTGCTGTGTTTTTGTACACTTATATTTGAATCACAACATGTGTCTGTTCCACACGACACGAAAAAAGGCTGAAATATGTTGGCATTTGATAAGGTGTATTGATCCATTGATGGTCATTGATACACCACCCAGTTGAACCTCTGTAGTATAGGAGGGACTATATATTTTACCCCTGCCCTATACCATCCAGAGTAAAATAGCATCTTTGGAAAGATGCAGAGGTAGTTGTAATTGATTTTTAATTACCACTTGTTAGAAAAGGGGTCTCTAGTTGGCAGAGGGATACACCTTAGTCCACATAGGGACCACAAGCCTAGTCAGGGTAAGTCACACACAGTCCAAATTATCCTGTGCCCACCCTCTGGTACCTAGGCACTGAGCAGTGAGGCTTAACTTAGAAGGCAATGTGTAAAGTATTTGTCCAATAAATCATACAGTAACACAGTGAAAACACCACAAAAAATACACCACACAGGTTTAGAAAATATATGATATTTATCTAGTTAAATGTAGGTCAAAACGATAAAGATTCAATAAGCAAAAAGTAAAAATCACTTTTGTAAGATTAAAAAGAGTGTTTGGATCTTAAAAATCAACTGTTCTCTCTTGTTTGCACAAAGTACCTGGTTTACGTTGAAATTACCATGCACGGAGAGCGCAGAGGAGGAGATGCGTGGAAAAATAAGGTGTGCGTCGGATTTTATGACGCAGCACAGACAATGCGTTGTTTCTTTCCACGATGCAAGGGGCTTTGCATTGATTTCTGGCACGCAGTCTTGGATACTCACTGCGATGCAGGGTTTCTTTGATGCCCAGTGATGATGCATGGAAATTCTCAGCCTGCGGGACAGTGTCACAGGCGTTGCGTTGATCTGGTAGGCGTTCTGTTGAATTTTCTGTTGCACAGCAGGCGTTGCGTCGATTCTTCACTCAGGAAGTCGGGATGCGTTGTTGCGGCTCGACTGCGTCAAACCGGTAGGGCTGTGTGTCGAATTTTCAGTCGCACCACAGGCGTTGCATCGATCTTCACTGGGAAGGCGGGCTGCGTCATTCCAGTTTAGCTATGTGGCGATTTTCTCATCGCAAGGCAGGCTGCGCATTGTTTCTGGCAGGCTGTGCGTCGCTTTTTGGCGCACAAGGAGTTTCCTTGAAAAGATGAAGTCTTTTTGGCCCTGAGACTTCAGAAAACAGGAGGCAAGCTTAATCCAAGCCATTGGAGACCACTTCTCAGCAAAGTCAGAGGCCAGCAAGGCAGCAGGGCAACAGCAAGGCCACAGTCCTTCACAACAAAGTAGTACAGGTGAGTCCTTTAGGCAGCCAGGCAGTTCCTATTGACAGGTTGCAGGTTATATACCCAAAAATGCCATTGATGTGGGGGAGACTTCAAAGAGTGCTTTCGAAGTGCACAAGGTCCCCTTTCATTAGAGAGCTGTCTGCCAGCGTCCCAGTAGGGGATTTGGCACTCCATTGTGTGAGGGCAAACCATTAGCCTTTAAAATTTAATTGTCAGGCCCTCTACCTTCCCAGCCCAGGAAGGCCCATTCAGTATGAAGATGAGTGCAAGTGTGATTGAGTATCCTGTGTTTGTGGTTGTCTGGGTGAAATGCACAAGGGAGCTGTCAACCAGCCCAGCACAGGTACGGATTGGAGACTGTAAGGCATAGATGGGTTTTAAGTGCAGAGAGATGCTCACTTTCTAAAAAGTGTCATTTTTAAAATAGTAATATAGAATCCAACCTCACCAATAAGCAAGATTTTCTAGTACCATTCTGGCAATACTAAGGCCCTCATTACGAACATGGCGGTCGGTTCCGCTCCGCCGGCAGTAGAAATTGCCAACAGAGGTGCGGTCCGGACCACCAAATAATGATCCAAACCAAACACGCATCCCATGAACCACCCACCGCCAGGAGAAGAGTCCTGACGACGGCGTCAGAATCCGCCCACAGGCCGTAGGAAAGGCCCAACCCGCCCATCAAATAATGAACCACCATTCCGCCGCCAGTTCCGGGGCGGGAACCACCGCCACACAAAGCCAGGTGGAAATGAACCAAATATAAGGAACCACGTACCAGAGTCCCACAGAACGTGCTACGGCAGCCATGGATGGAGAGCTGCAGATCATGCCAGCCCTGCTCCTTGCCAGATACCTACACGACGAGACCGCCGATGAAGACGACAACGGTAAGTACTGCAACCTACGACACAAGGGAGGAAAGGGCACAGTTCCATACCCACCCACTCCACCCATCTGGCAACGCCCCCCCCAACCCTTCGCAGCAGCACAAGTCATACACCACATCAAGAGGTACTTACCCGACACAAGGCTAATGCAACTTGACCATATTATATACAAAAGCCCCACACCCATAAAAAGTAAAACAAATCACCAGGGTGTAACGTTGTGCAGCCCAAACACAGGCCACACAGAAACTTTAATAAGAAGCTCACTGAGACAAACAGTGCAAACAGGGCCAATGGCCAGTCCGTAATATCCAAATTGTCATGGGCCACAACGGGCCCCACCTGACTCCCACAAGTGCTGGGTACTTCACATAACGGGGGACCATATGGGGATCCAGGCACCTCACGGAAGGGGGGCAGGGAGTGGTGGGGGTGGGGATTTTCGACGGGGTGGGCCTTTGACTTTCTTGTGGAGGGTGAAGGGGGGTGGGCTTCTCCTTTGGAGGGGGTGGGGGCTGTTTGGCTCGGGTGGAGCTGGATGGCCTAGGCTCTGTCCGTGCCTTCTTATACTCTGGGGAAGGGGCACGGGAATGTGAAGGGTGGACCTGAGTGGGCTGTGATGTAGAAGGAGCGAAAAGGGCAAGGAGGTGGGCACGTTTGGGGACAAGACGGGGTGAGCCAGTGGGTTGGAAGAGGTCAGCATATGAGAGGAAAAGTTTTTGGGGAGCAATTGGGGTGGGCGTGGATGAGGGCGTGGGAGTGGAGGCAGAGGGAGTGGATGTATGGGGTGTAGGGGTAGGTGTAGTGGGTGCAGGTGACTGTTCAGTATGCTGTGGTGTGGTGTATGTCTGATGGGTCGGTGTCTTGGTGCATTTGTGTGTCTTGGGAGGTGGGGGTGGACACAGTGGGAGAAGACAGACAGCTAGTGTGGATGTATGTTGTGTGGGTGTCTGCAAGTCTGGTGAGTGTGCTGCATGTGTCAACTACAGTAGAGGTGGTAAGTGCAGATATGGTGTATGGGGTGTATGTATGGCTGTCTGCGATTGTGGTGAGTGCAGTAAGAGGAGCAGTAACCGTGAGTGAAGGTGCCATGCATGAGGGTGTGGATGTAGAGGGGACAGACAGGGAGGCAGAAGAAATGGGCACATTGGGGTAAGTGGACGTTGTGTGTGCAGGTGTCTGTTGGCTGTGTGAATGCTTGTGGTGGGAGGTGTGGTGCTTGTGTTTTGAAGTGTGCCTCTTGTATGTTGATGTGCCTGTCAGCGTGTCTGATTGTGTGCTTTGGACGGGTGAAGGGAGTGGGGTGCTGGAAGGGGTAGAGGTGGTTGGAGGGGGGACAGAATGGCCATGGAAACTGGCTGCCGTCTGAGAGGAGGCCAGAGCCTAAAAAGATCTCTGTAGGGCAGACACAGCACGGCCTTCCTGCATGTTGGGAGTGGGAGACTGTGGCCTCTGTAGCTGTGTTCCACCAGTCTGTGCCCTGGGTACACTGGTGTGGGTACGCCTGCCCTGGCCTGATGGTCTTGACTGGGTGTTGGGGTGCCAGTGGTTTCCTGGGTGGGGCTGCTGCATGGTGAGAATCCAGGACTGTGTGAGGGGCCTGCCTGCCCATCAGTGTTCAGGGATCCTTCACAAAGAACTCGTGAGGTGCCTCTGTCTCCCTGGAGGGCAGTGGCACTCCTTGTCCCGTCTGTTAGGGTTGCATGGGTGGTGGTGCCTGTTGGGGGACATAGACATGTCTGTTACATATGCATGTAGGTTTGAGGTGTACAGGACTGTGCTATTTTGTGCTGGTGTTACTTTCAGTGACCTTCCAGGGTGCCTTTGTGAGGTTGACATGGCATTTAGCGCCAGTGGTGGGGTTGCATTGTGGTGGGGGGTATTGTTCCATTGTGGGTACGTGCAGGGGTGGGTGGCTGTGCACAGCGGGAGTGATGTGGGCATGTTAGTGGGTTGTAGGTCATGCAGGGGGTGGATGTGGTTGGTAATGGCTGGGTGGGGTGTAGGTCCAGGTGGGTGTGGGTGGGGTGAGGTGGTGCATGCATTGCAGCTGTGGTGTATATGGGGTAATTGTAGATGACTTACCCGAGTTCATTCCTCCAGTGAGTCCAGTGAGTCCCTCTGGGTGCAGGATGGCGAGTACCTTTTCCTTCCAGTCGGTGTAGTCGGGTGGTATTGGTGGACACCTCCAAGAGGGGGATAGAATTTCTCACTGCCACGTTGTGCAACATGCAGCAGGCCACCACTATTCTACACACCTTTTCAGGCCCATAGGCCAAGGAACCCCCAGAGATATGTAGACAATGAAATCTAGCCTTCAGAAGACCTATTGTTTCCTCTATCACCCTCCTAGTACGTCCATGGGCCTCATTGTAATTCCTTTCTGCATCCATCCCAGGATTCCTCACTGGTGTCAGGAGCCAACGCAAGTTTGGATAGGCAGAATCACCTAGAAAAATGTGCAATACAGAGTAGTCATTGTCAAGCCTCTTAGTCAGACAGCCTGGCTGTCTGCTATGTGTCAGTTAGTGACAGAAACACTTTCCTATGATCCACCCTCTGTCCTCTTGGAGTTATTCCATCTTCTGTGGCACACTACTGTTCCTCAGCACAAAGGAATCATGGACTGAACCTGGGAACATGGCTTTCACAAACCAATTGGATGTTCATGGAATGAAAGTTCTTTCTGTTTCTGTACACCTGTTCACTGACTCTTGGGTGGATGATCAGTATATGGGTGCCATCGATGGCACCTATCACATGGGGTATGTTGGCAAAGGCATAAAATTCAGACTTGATGGCAGGGAGGTCAGTACTTTAGGGAATTCTCACATAGGACTTTAGGTGTCGTACAAATGCATTTAGAAATCTTGTCAGTACCATGCTGAACATTGGCTGTGAAATTTCAACACCCATGCCTACTGTCACTTGAAATAAGCCCCTGGACAGGAAATGGAGTGCGGAGAGCACCTGCACTTCAGTAGGGATGGCATGCTGATTACGATTTTCCGGAGTTAGTGCAGGATTCTGTAATGCACAAAGTTCCAGAATTGTTGCACGGGTGAGTCTGTAATTGATGATGATGTGACGCTCCACCATGGTCCTCATATCCACAAGTTGTCTGTACACCAATCGTGCCCTTCCTCGCCACAAGGTTTGGTACCTATGAGGGATATCAAACAAGTGTCAGGAACACACATACATAGGCACACACTGTCATCAATTGTGCACTGCATACTTGATTGTAGTGACTCAACAGTAACATGTTCTTGACAGATCTACATCTACACCTCAATGAGGGAACAGTGTTTTTCAAGTGTGTTATTTTTTTAAATGGTCACATGCATAGGTGCTTCATGTGTAAAATAGGGCCTGCATTGTGCACAATTATTTTTTATAGATGCGTAGTTAATGGCAAAATGTCTGCCCCCTGTAATCCAGGGCTGTCGCTGTGGAAGTGACCTCATAACGCTAGCGTTGACGTATCAACGCAAGGCGGTGTTTACCACCGTTCGCACCGTCATTGGTTAACATGGATGCCAATGGGGAGTTCTGGCGTATCATGATCGCCGCCGGCGGTGACGGTACACACCGCCGCGGTACGTACGCAAATTCGTAATCTATACTTCACTTGACTCCCTGATCTCGTGCGAACAAGTACTCCACTGTATGTACTGCTGTGTCCTGCCTCTGGTCATGGCGTTGGCTCGTGTTGCAGGGGAAAGGGCCCTGGCCTTCACCCAGGAGGAACTGGAGAGGCTAGTGGACGGGGTCCTGCCCATGTACGCCAAGCTCTATGGACGGCCAGAGGTACAGGTGAGTCGGGCTTGGGGTGCAATGTGTGTGTGTAATGGATGGTGTTGTAAGGACCTATGTGTGCACCTCTGAGCCTGCATGGGCCATGGTGCATGGCATGCTGCATGTGTATGTCCTGTAAGTCTGACAGTACTGTCCGTCCCATAGTGGACGAATAGCCAGCTGTACCTATCTTGCAAGTGCCTGACCTTTGTGTTCCATTTCTGTGTTCCCCTTTTAGGTCAGTGCCCACCAGAAGAGGGCACTTCGGCATGCCATCGCCAAGGAGGTGTGGACCCTGGGGGTCTACAACCAGCAGAGCACCCACTGCAGGAAGAGGTGGGAGGACCTGCGACGTGGGGCGCCTAAAATCTGTGAGGCCCAGCTGGGGAAATCCTACCAACGTGGAAGGGGTGCCCGTCAGGCACTGACCCCCTTCATGCAACGTATCCTGGCAGTGGTGTACCCAGACCTGGATGGGTGTTTGAAGACTGCACAGCAGTCACAACGGGGTGAGTACTCATGTCACAATCTTAAGTCTGGATGGATGTCTGTGTGTGCATTAGGGTTCATGCTGCTTAGAGGCAGGGCCTCTGACTGCTGTCCATCTACATGATGGTCCCCGTAGAGTGTATGGGTGTCTTGGTCAGATCTCCCACAAGTCGGGTCCTTAGGTAGTTCAGGGAATGGGTGTAGAGCATGGTTCTGGTCAGTAGTCAGGGGCATGGCCATCGGCATAGTGACCGGCGGACGCCTGTTGGGAGTGTCTTCTGGGTGGGTGTATGTCTGGCCACTATGTACCTCCATTCAGCTATTTACAAGTGTCTCTCCTGTTTTGTCTCCCCATCCCTGGTCTCTTGTGTTGTTTTTGTACATCAGCAACATCTGGCGAGGAAGCTGAAGCACCGGCAAGTGGGGAAGCAGTGGCCCACAGATCTTCGGAGGCAGAGTCATCTGATGCCAAGGGGACCAGTGGGTGGGAGGGCAAGGGAGTACCACAGGGGAGGCAACTACCACTGGAGGTAGTGACTCCGATACCTCCTCCGCTGGGGGCTCCCCGGCAGTGGCGGACCCTAGTGGCCACACCACTACAGTGACATCTTCCGCCACCCCCATTCCATCACCGCCCTCTCTTCTGCTCACCACAAGTTGCCCGTGCCCGCTCACCCAGAAAGGTGGGCATCCCCTTCGCCCCAAGCACCTCCTCCCCTGGCCCAGTCAGCCCTGCTGCCCTCACAGAGGAGGCTATTGACCTCCTGAGAACCCTCTCTGTAGGGCAGACAACCATCGTCAATGCCATCCAGGGGCGAGCATCAGAGGTGCAGCAGATCAATGCCTATCTGGATGGAATTCACGGTGCTGTGTCTGCCCTACAGAGATCTTTTCGGGCTCTGGCCTCCTCTTGGACTTCCATCCCCCCTCCATCCTCCTCTACCACTTCCAGCACCCTACTCCCTTCACCCGTCCAAAGCACACAATCTGACATGCAGTCAAGCACCTCAACACACAAGAAGCACACTTCAAAACAGAAGCACCACATCTCCCACAAGCATTCACACAGCCAACATACACATGCACACACAACAACATCCACTTCCCCCAGTGTGCCCATCTCTTCCTCCTACCTGTCTATCCCCTCTACATGCACACCCTCATGCACTGCACCTTCAGTCACTGTTGCTGCTTCTCTTACTGCACTTACAACAATAGCAGACATCCATACATGCACCCCAGACACCACACCTGCACTCCCCACACCTACTGTAGTTGACACATGCAGCACACTCACCAGTCTTGCAGACACCCACACAACATACATCCACACTGGCAGCCTGTCCTCTCCCACTGTGTCCACCTCCCCTCCTCCAAAAACACACAAACGCACCAAGACACCCACCCATCACACATCCACCACACCTCAGCATACTGTCCAGTCACCTGCACCCACTACACGCACCCCTACACCACATATGTCCACACCCTCTGCCTCCACTCCACACCCTCATCCAGGACCACCCCAATTGCTCCGAAGAAACTTTTCCTCTCCTGTGCTGACCTCTTCCAACCCACTGGCCCACCCCATCTTGTCCCCAAGCGTGCACACCTCCTTGCCCTTTCTACTCCTTCCACTTCACAACCCACCCCTGTCCGCCCTCACATTCCTGTGCCTCTTCCCCAGAGAAGAAAAAGCCCAGTGCAGAGCCAAGTCCATCTGGCTCCACCCACTCGAAACCCCCCACCTTCAAAGGACAAACCCACACCCCCTCCACATTCCAAGCGCAAGTCCAAGCCCCCCACCCTGTCGCAAGTCCACACCCCCACCACCCCCTGCCCCCGTTCCATGAGGTACCTGGATGCCCCTTTGTTGCCCCATTAGGTGGAGTACCGTGCACTTTTGGGAGTCAGGTTCGGGTGGTTGTGGCCCATGGGACTTTTTGCTCAACGGACTGGCCATTGGCCTTGTTGGAAATAGTTGGCTCTGTGAGCTGTGATCAATATTTCTGTGTGGCCTGTGTTTTGGGGGCACATTGTTGAACCCTGGTCTTTCGTTTCATTGTTTGTGGGTGTGGGGCATTTGTATGTACTATGGTCAAGTTGGATTTGCCTTGTGTCGGGTAAATACCTCTTGCTGTGGGGTGTATGGGTTGTGCTGCTGGGAAGGGTTGGGGGTGTTGTAGGGTGGGTGGACTGGGTGGGAATGTAACTGTGCCCTTTCTTCCCTTGTTTCATAGTTTGCGGTACTTACCGTCGTCGTCTTCATCAGCGGTCTCGGTCATGGAGGTATATGGCAAGGACAGGGCTGGCATGATCTGCAGCTCTCTATCCATGTCTGCTTCAGCACGTTGAGTATTTCCTTGGATTTGGTTCATTTCCGCCTGGACTTGCGTGGCGGTGGATCCCGCCCCGGTACTGGTGGTGGACTAGTGGTTCATAATTTGATGGGTGGGTTGGGCCTTTCCGTTGGCCTGTGGGCAGACTCTGCCGTCATCGGCGGCACTCCTCTACTGGTGGTGGGTGGTTTTCTGGATGCCTGTGTTTCGACTGGTTCATTATTTGGCGTCTGGACCGCTCCTCTGCTGGCGGTTTTTACCGCCAGTGGCGTCGTAGGGACCGCCGTGTTCATAATGAGGGCCTAAGTGGGGAACAAAAGATTGGCGAATACATGGTAGGGAGGCTTTGTTTAGAGCATGCCTAATTCTGCTACAAATTATATTTATCAATGACATCATACAACAAACTACTTGTTTAGGATTGGCAATAATAAAGAAAATGAATGCACCAAGTATTTCCTCACCAGCTACATTTGATTGTTGACAAAGGTTTTGAAATTTAATTGAAGAACAGCTCAATGGTTTGGTTAAGAACGGTGCCTTTATTTCACCGCTTTCAGCTCCCAACAGGTGGTTATTGTAGCCAATGGATAGAAACAGTTTTCATGCATGTTCTGTTACCTCCACGTGGGGTTTTAGAGCGAGCAGACTGGACCCTTGTTACATTATCACACAAAACTCTGGTATTGCCACAACATATAGCATGAGAAAAGTTTGTCAACAACGGTTAAGTGGTTTCAGAAGATGTAGACTTACAAGATTTCTTATTAGGTCCCAGAAAACTTTCTGAAGATGTAGACTTAACAGATTTCTTGTTAGGTCCAAGAAAACTACAATCAAAATGTTTCTTATATGCAGTATATAATGAAATATGGAAGCTTTTGCAAATGGAAGCTGCTGCCTGTTTAAGGCAAATAGACAAGGAGAATTTAGAGAAAGCTCTAGCCGTTGTCAATAATGGGATGAAAGCTTTGTCCAACCACATTTACACATTAAAGTACATCATGTCTTCTTCAACCGGCATTATTTAAAATGACATGTTGCTTTTACACCATGGACAGAGTCAACTTAAGTCCATTATGCAGTTGAGTTGGACATTACAAGTTCTTAAAAATGGCTGCGTGCCTTAGAAACACGTTAACTCTAAGGAGTTATTTGCCATATTTAATTTTACATGGAAACAACAGATAATGGCTAAGAAGGAACCTTGTTGCATCATGCTTAACCTGGAAATGTTAGAAAAGTTGCCTTTTTCTTTGGCAGAAATACTATCATCAATGTGGTTAATAAATGGAGTGATTAATCTGCCCAGTTCAACGTTTCAGTTGACCTCATGTTTAAAAGATTTTCATGTAGACAGATTTGAACAGTTAGGAGACAGTAACATTCATGAGGTGTGGGAGCTGCCCTTCGATTATAAATTCTTTAATGGTGAGAAAGAGATCTTTCTTAGTGGTAGCAAATGCAAGACTTCCAAAGCAACTCTATACTTTGTAAACAGGTGTCCTTGCATGGAGCATACAAATCTGAAGGGTATTCCCGTCCCTTTGATTCACACAGTGTTTCAATTACTTTTAAATGTAAGTTACTTAATGATGAGCACTGCTGTCTTGGCCTCTGTCAGAGAATCCCACATTCCAACCCTCTGCCAGGTGACTTCTGGCCCCCTGCCCACATCGTCACCTCTATGTGCATAGCTGTGTTCTGTAATTAATGTAACTATCCACTCTCGTTTCTAGTCTTCTTTTGCCGTAGTCTTATTTGTAGCCAATAGTTGTAATTGTCTCCTCTGTGTGCATATCTCTGTTCTGTATTTGATTGTAATTGTGTCTATTCTCATTTCCAGTCTTTTGTTGACATAGTCTTAATTGTAGCTAATATTTGTAATTGTATTTGTTTCTCTTTCGTGTTTGAACGTATTGTTGCTGGTTTTTCACTGCTTCTACCTTTTTTCTTGCTCCTGCCCTTCTCTCTCCCTTCTAGCCTCCTCCATCTTCCTAGGACTACTTATGGAGGCTGCACCCATCTGTGCCTGGAATGCACCCAGCGCCAATGACCCTGGGTCTCTCACCATCCACCTCTACTTCAGATCGGAACTCACAGCTCTCAACACCAGACCACCCAACAGGACTTGCTATCTCACCTTTCCACTTACCCCCGCCTCTCCACGTACTGCAGCCAGCCCCTTCACCTGCTGACAATGCTGGTTCACCTGCTCCACCAACCCACTAGCTCACCCTGCCAAACATCCTCCTCAAGTCACCACGATCACTATCCAGCTTTGCTGCATCCTACTGAATGTCTGCTCCCTAGGCAGACATGCAACCGAGATATGGGATACCATCACTACCCTCACACCTGATCTCTTCCTCCTTACTGAGACCTGGCTCAGCGCCACCTCTGGTCCCGACATCGCCACAGTCACACCCGATGGTTACAAGATCATCCTGTAGAAGCAACTGTTGGTACTGCTCTTGTACTATCCCTAACTGCTGCTGAATGTCCATCGGAGTGGCGGGCGGCGCACTCCTCTTACATCAGCAACTGCAGTTTGTGATCCACAAGGACCTGAGCTCAATTCTGCTGCTCTCTGGTGCTGTAACCAACACTGTAACTGATATCTACACTGTGTAATGTTGGCTTAAAGGCCTCCCACAGCATCGCTGTGGAAGACGCTGTGCTCACACTAAGAGTAAAGTACTCTTCAATGGAAAGTGTGCTATGCAATCGATATGCAGGGTTGTGCAGATGCCATGGTGAGGGGTGCCATCAAAAGACCAGCCTCCAGGGTACAACCTGAAGTCTAATAACTATTGGGGAAAGATCAGCCAACCCCATAGCTTATATGTTGGCATTTGACACTCTGTGTATGCATGTGTTGGGAAGTAGGAAGAAGTCAAGGTGAGATAAAGTTCGGTGGACTGTAGAAAAGTAAGTGTATTCATTGCTGGAGAGGTGATGTGTTCTCCACAAATCCACTAGGCCCAATGAAGAGGTCATGGATGAGAGCTTAGACTTGTCTATCTCTGTGGTGCTGCCATTAACGTACCACCCAGTCTTCTTTTGTCTCTATCCATGTAGTTTAGAATCTTGGCAATCATCAGCTGAAGCAACATCCGGAGAGGGGCAGGGGTCCTCACCAACGCCCTGTGGGCTCGGTCTACCACAAATCATGAGGAGAGGTTCTCCACAGGTACCACTGAGTGTATTCACTGAGCCAAAAAAAGATCCATGGATTGTCCTTCGATTCCTTCTGGGAAATCGCAGGTTATTACAGCGGGCTCTTCCCTTGGCATCCTCCACCCAAGCCGTCAGCTCCTTAGTTACCACCGTAAGTGTATTAACTTTTTAGTGAAGGGCTGAGACCAAGGGCCAAATGAAAGAAAAGTGGCGCTACATTACATGCAGCTCCATTTCTTTTTTGCCCATCTGCGCCCCCCTAACACCACCATGTGTGCACCTTATGAAACATACAGAGCACCATGGTGCAGGTTAGGGACAATAGTGTCAAAATATTTGACGCTATTGTAGTACATTGCAAGATTAGCACCAAAAATGTTGGCGCTAATCCTGCAAGGTACATAGGGGCCCATTATAAATAATGGTGTGCCCCCTTTTAAAGCCTGCCCTGTGCAGGCATTAAACATAGCCGCTAAAAATGGCACAGTGGAATCTCATAGCATCCACTGTGCCATTTTTGTGGTCCACTGGGGAATGCCACCCTTGCATACATTATGCCTGGCACAGGCATAATGTGGCAAAAGGGTTACAAAGTGGAGCAATACATGCATTGCGCAACTTTGTAAATCTGGTGCGGTGAATTTGGCCTTGTTGAGCCACATTAGTGTTACAAAAACTAACCCACCTAAGGTGGTGCAAGGAGGCTCTAGGCCCTCTTAAATTTCGGCCCAAGTCTTTGACTCCAGAGACCGTTGTCTTGGCTTCTGAGATCTTGACAGAGAAGAGTAATGTCCTAGCCAACTGCTCCAATCTTGGCAGCTAGCATGTCTCATAACTGTGCAATAGCTGCCAAGATAATTGCATTGTCTGGGGCAGCAGCCGCCTACCCACAGACCACCGGGACCAGTGCAGTACTCCCAGCCTAGGCGTATTTATCCATTGTACTTTGCTTAGCAGTTGGGAGCACCTTATCTTTTGTCATGGTGGTAGGTGGTGACATTGTCTTCCGAGAAGCCTCTTGTCTATCCCTGAGAGCACACATGACCTTCCAGACCCCCAAGAGCTGAGTGTGTGGAGTGGCATGAGCAGTCAGTAGCCAGCAAATCAGGGTCGGTCTCCACCCAGTGGGGGAGAGGGTGTCCATAGGTGAGCAGACCCAGTCACTGCAAAATATTAGCTGACCCCCTGTCACAAGCCACACTGGCACCTAGCCTGGCTGTCTCCGCAACAAAGATGCCCACTCTAGCGAGGCACACTAAGGGAGTCCTACGCTTGGTGACTGCTTTGGCAAGGTCACTCTGTGGAGCTCAAGACGATGCTTAGGTAAGTAGATTGTCTGCAGCAAATTCCCAATGCCTGCAGATATGGTTCTAGCAAGTCCGTCAGTCAGGCCATGCCCCGAGGTAGTTGTTTTCTGATACCAATGGAATAACCGTTATCAAGGACTGTATCTTAAAACGAATCATTCTTATCCATAGATTCACTCCCCTTAGGATGAGTACCGACCTGATTCTCCATTGGCCTTCTGCACCAGAAACAAGATGCAGTAGACTCCCATGCCACTATCTTCCAGAGACTCTTCCAAAAATGCCCTTTTCTCTGAAACAGCTTGATCTCCATACCATAATGTCTCTCTTACTACTAAGTCTTTGGGGATAGATGTAGAGATGGTACCCAAGTTTAGAGGCTTTCAGATAAATTCTACCAGACATCCTGGCTTCTGGTGCTTAGAGGATTTCTTGGGTTCATAGTATTTTGCTTAAGAACCCTAGCAAACACTTATAATAAGTTGAGAAGGAGAAATGGTCGTTGGGAGGTAGGAAAGCGGGAGTGATATGAGACACCCATAAATGCAACAATATACACAAAATGTCATGAAGAGGACGGGGATGAAAGCACAGGTCCAGGGACTTCAAAAATGGCTATGCTGAGTGACACTACATACCATTTGTGATGATTGAACAATTCAAAAAAGAGGAAAGGAATCCTGCATGAGCTAATATCATTATATGCAGATGTCAGGCTTCTCTAGGAGACCCACCTGCTGTGCCAGAACAATAACTTCCTTAGATGTAGATACTATACTCAACAATACTTCTCGTGTGGGAAGAAAGTGCAGGGTTGGGTATTTTGGCCCACGGTATTGGCCATACAGGTAGAAAGGTGCTTGAAAGATAAAGAGGGTGGACAGATAGCCATCAGATGTACTCTCAATGGGAAATTCTGACATTGGCATCAACTGATGCAATGAATGATGGTCAAGAGCAGTTACTCAACCACACAGTCGAAACGCTAATGGCCTGGTTCTCTTCCCAATGGTAGATGGAGGTGACTTAAACTATGTTCTAGATGATAATTTAGAACAAGACCTGGGGACTGTGACTATTCCTCGGCGGTAAGGATGCAGGAAGGATGCAGCTGGAAAAGCTGGGGCTCGTGGATACCTGAAAGAATACACACCCACTGGAGGGGGCTTTCTCCCACTACTCAGTGGCAAACGGAAGTTACACAAGAACAAACTACCTCTTCCTAGATAAACGGCTGCTCTGAGAACTCCAGATGGTAAAGTAGCACGCAATAACACTATCAAATCATGGCCTTGTGTCTTATAGGCTGTGTCTCCCCTTGCAGAGCAGACAGCATGGGAACAGAAACTGGTACCGCAACACATACTCCTGAAAGATCCCATAGTTGTAAACAATATAAAACAAAGCATAGGGGAATACATCACACACAATGATACTGGAGAGATCAAGGTGATAACCTGATGGGAGATTCTGAAGGCTGTACTTAGGGGAACGTTTATAGCAGGGGTGGCAAGGCTAAAAAAGAAAGATAAGGGAGGCCCTGGAATCCCAATTACAGTGAGAAGTAGAGGACCTAGATGAGGGGCACAAACAAACACAATCACAAAATATCTGGAGAGAGATCACAATGAAGAGAGGTCAAATCAGGGCAATAGGACTTGACAAGGCATATTATCATTTGACAAAACTTGATAACAAATTTTATGAACAAAATACAAAACCTGGCAGGCTGCTAGCTAGACTATTGAAAGTGCACCAGGGGAAAAGCAACAATATTTAATTAAAAGGGCCAGATGGGTATGCATGCACAGAGAAGGATGATAGAGTCTGATGTTTTGAAAAATGTTACCAACCGCTCCATACAAGACCAGCAGTATGCCACCAAGAAAGAATACAATACCTGGAGGGGGCACATCCACCCAAGCGATCTCCCAGGGTACCAGTGTATGTTGGAAGAACCGATCAAAAAAGAGGGAATACTGGGGGTCATTTCAAGTATTCACTCATCCAAAGAGCTGGGTCCAGATGGGTTTTCTGCCACCTTTCATAAGCTGTCAGCACCTCGCTTCTCCTTCTTCTTTTGAAACTATTTCAAAAGATAATCCAAGAGAAAAGAGTAGCACCCACAATGAGAGATTCCATTGTGCCACGGATCCCGAAACCAAATAAGTGACTTGATGACTGTGGCCCCTACAGGCTGATTTCAAAAGCAGGCTTGCACCTCAAGAGAGTGATAGGAAAGATTGTACAACCAGACAAATCAGGATTTTTTTGGGGAAAATAAAACACTGCATGTGATTAATATTGGGAGTGAGGGGTGCACGTAGGCCATCCTAGTCTTTCTGGATACTGAACAAAACATTTGAAAGAGTGTAGTGGGTCTTCTTGGCAGGCACTCCTCAATCGATGGGCTTTAGAGATGGCTTCTAAGGTTGACTATTAGCAGAGTTACCAAGCCCCAAAAGTTAATGGATCTCTTTCATGAGACAGGATGTCCTCTTCCATCTCTCATATTTGAGCTGACTTTAGAACCCCTTACCCAGAGTATTAAAGGAAATGCAAACATAAGAGGTATTAAATTAGGGGCGCAAGTAACTAAGCTTATGATGTCTGTGGATGACATCTTGCTCTCCGTCGCTGACCCCCGTAACACACTCCCACATCTAATGCAAGAACGTAAGGGCATACCGATAGGTGTCAGATTCCAAAGTCAACCAAAAGAAACCAGAGATCTTAAACATTTCTACTCACAGAAAGCAAATTCAAGAGTTTTAAGATATGACCACTTTCAAATGGTCTGAAAAATCAATTAGATACTTGAGAATAGACCTGGCGAGTACATCAATGTGTACTAGAGAAATTAACCTCTAGCAATTAAGGAGGGTGATGAAAGATGAACTAGAAAGCTGATGCCACTAAACATTGTCCTTATTTGGTAGAATGGCAACCATGATTGTGTCATTCCTTCAGAGAATACTCAATTTTTTATGCAAAATCAGTGCTAACCTACCACCATATTTATATTTTGACGCTAGACCTGCCTAGTGACAAAACATCCAAGTTAGCAGCATTTTTGGGGAGCTCCAACCTGCCTTGAGTCATTTTGCAACAATGATATGAAAGGTAGCTGTTCCCTTTCAAAAATTGATGCTAGCCCTCCAGCACCATATTTACACCCCGACGCTAAAACAATGCACAGAAAACCAGATTTGCATCAAATTTTAATGCCTAGTCAGACCAGGCATTAAAATGAGGCCCCCACACCACTACTTAGGGAAAACACACAGAAGGAGCATTGGCAACCTCCTGGACAACATGGAACTGTTAATGCTCCAGCTTGGCACATGTCACAGATGACAGCAACGAGAACAGGTCATCAAGCACCACCACTGCAACCCCAAACACCACCACAGCAGCCACCAAGGCAGGAGAGGATATTTCGACAGTGTACAACTATCCTTGGGTTCAGGGAACAAGATGTCACCAGAACCTACTGTTTGAAACAGGAGCCCATTGTACACCTGCTGCACCACATTGTGGCAGACATCACTGCAAGGGTGGAAACTGCAATACATCTTCCACCCATGACCAAACTCCTCACTGTCCTTCATATGCTGGTGTCAAAATCATTTCAGACAATGGGTGCACAAGTGGCTGGTATCTCCCAGCCATCCTTCTCGGTCTTCCTGCCAAACGTTCTGGATGCAATCATCCACCATACACTCAACCCAAAACCCAGCATCTGCAGCAGGAGACCAAGCAAGGTTTCTGCCTAATTTCTGGGTTTTCACATGTGATGGGTGCAATGGACTGCACTCATGTCCAACTTACACCACCTGTAGCAACGGAATACCTTTACAGGAACCGCAAACCCACCCATTCGATAAATGTGCAGGCCATTGTGGACAACCGTGGGCTTTTCACAATATCATAGCCAAATATCCTGGTAGCATCCATGATGCCTACATATTCCGGCATTCCAGCATCAATGAGCGGTTCCAGGATGGGCACTATGGCAATGGACTACTTGTACGTAAGCCACCATAACAATCAGAACACAGACAGCACACCATCCTTGTAGGACAAGCAAGACATACACCACACTACACACACATGGGCAAGGGAACACAGATGTACAGACAACAACACATATGCCACACTACACCGCATTCAATGCACATCACACACACATACACCCATATGTACATAATACAGTCACAACCTGACTGGCACACCATGTGAATGACAGGTAGAGCTATGTCCCCTTTGTAATCAGTAGCTAGGCCCAAACCACTGCAAGTGTCCACTGGTTGACAACTAAATGTATACCCCACACATGTTACACCAACCAATGAATAGCTCAGCTATGTAAATGACACAGGCTGTGTCAATGTAAAGAAAGTCACACATAGGCACAGCCCCTCGTTTGTCATGGTGTTCAAGTCCCTAGTGGCACCAATATCAAATGCCACCCAAGTATTGCCATTACCAACTACATATCACCTACACATACCTGACGTACCTGTATTGTGCACAGTCACCTGTCTGCTGCATAGTGCCGCACACATAAGAATATAACATCACAAGCCATGAAAGACCATGGGGCAGATTAATGAGAAGTGGTGCATCACCTTGTCCAGTGCCACTACACATGCGCCCCTTAGCGGCTCCTAACGCCACCATGTGAGCACTGTATACAAGAAACAGCCCACCATGGCACAGAGTAGGCAAAATGTTATCAACATAATGGATGCCATAGTAGGAGTATGGAGATCATACCTAAACTTTCATGCACCGTACATAGGAACCCATGCAAAACTTTTGTGTGCCCCCTCCAAAACGCCTGCACTGCGCATGTGTTGAAAGTGTCTGTGATAAATCATGTATAGGGACCTTGGAGATTCCACTGCACCAATTTTGCTACTCCTCCAATTGTGTGAATCACACCCTTGTACACATGATGGCTGGCAGTGGCATCATCTGCCACAAATGGTGTTGCACTGCATGCGTAGTGCCGCATGGTAACATGGAGGCCTGAGTTTGGCGTTTGTAGGGCTACCATGGTGTCAATACATATGACACCATTGTGGTGCAAGGATGTGGTAGGTTCCACTAACAATAGGACACAGCCTCAAATACAACACAACACATATTTGACATGGTCAAACTGTCAGTTAGGATTTATTTTGACAATTACCAGGTCCCTGAGGCACAACCCATGATAGTAATGTCCATCAACACAAACCAATACTACCATTCCACAAAACAGGAACACCCAATACCAGAAGCAAGTCTGAGTCAACACTCCTCCTAAAACTAACATTTGCCGTGGAACATACGAAACCACACATTTGTAATACCGACAGATATTCTCTCGTTCCTTTGCAGCCGACCAAGGTTATGGCATTCAGCCATGGGTGATGACTCCTTTTGGCAACCCAACAGTGGTGTAAGCATGGGCATACAATGAAGGACACAGAAGGACACAACATGTGGTGAAGAGGACATTTGGGCTCCTGGAGTCAAGGTTCAGGTGCCTGGCCTTGGCAGGAGGAAGCCTGGTGTTTGCACCACTCCTGGTATGCAAGAGGATACTTGTATGTGCTATCTTGCATAACATATGTGTATGGACCAGTGTCCCCTGGGATGAACTGGTAGATTGCCCCAATGAGGCGGAGGATGAAAATGGTGCAGCACAGTTAGAGGGGAACTACAAAACACTGCTGCTGGAGTTCACAGGAGACCACAAATTGTACAGAATTTCTGCACCTAGACGCTGTACAAATAATATGAATTCATAAATATCACCAATAAATCACTTTGCACCAGAAGGTCCTTGGTCTCCTCATTCTCGACTACATATACCATTGGAATGTTGCTCATACCTCAGAGAGGAACAAAGAAATACAACAACTACAAAGTTGGTTGGAACATAGGTTGTGATGTAAGAAGGTCTAGCACCTCCATGCCACACATCAGTGTCACATAACTCATGGCCATGTGGCTTTCAAAGGCCTAAATCCACACACCACAAAAAATATGTGGTGTTAAGTGGGTATTGTGAAAAGTCCTACCTCTTTCCCCACATAATCCCCACGCCTGGCAAGATGTATGCAAGGGGGTGCAAATATGATAGAGGCTGTTTCCAAATAATGCATTAGAAAAATAGGAACTGAGCTGTGTCTCTTCTCACGCGGATAGCTGCTACGCCAGCACTGAGCACGTGTGAGAAGGGGGGACACCATTGGTATCAATGGACCTTCATTGACTGTTTAGGGTTAAGAACCAAATTTTGAGCCTAAGGCTCCAATGTATTTAAATGGTGTTCTCTTCTGGTACCGCCATTGGGCCCAAACCTGCTACATGGTGTTCTGTACCTCAAATATAGCACACACATGTTGGCTGTGGAGTGCGCTAAGGGTTGCTAGACAAGTGAAGTAGCAATGGGTGCTGATCAACTCTCCATACATATGGCCAATAGCCAGGATTTTACAATAAAATGGGAGAATGCACCACCAAATGAATGTATGGGTGGAATGTAGGCAGAGTCTGTCCCACTCCCTATGTTCATTATAACACACTTGTCACACAAATCTGCTGTCTTGACACATGCTTGCAGCTAATCCAGATAAACATGTGAAGACTGGTGTACGGGTGTATGGCCTAGGTAGGAAAGGGTTGACAATTTCCTACAATGGTTGACCTGTGTCAGCAAGGTAACCTAGTATAGTCTGTATGATACCATCACACACCACATCTGAAAACACACCTCTCACTGACACTCAGATGCATGACCAAGGGAAAGGTACCAACAGTGACATAATTCCATAAAATATCTAGGTCTCCAACATGCCACTCAGGTGTGGGATGTGCAAGTTTGTATAGCAATATTTCATACTTTGGTAATCAAAAAATGACACCTGGCCCCTGTGCGTCAGTCGCAAGTCTGAAGGCCTTCTCAGCCTCTATCGGTAAAATTGACACATGACCCTCGTGTCAAAAAAATGATGCATATCAGAAAACGTAATGCACAGACTCAGGAAGTGATGAAACAGGACTTCCTGGCTGCATGCATGGTACAATGATTTCACTTTCACTTCACAGTTTTCTTGTCTGTGACTGTGTGTGGAGCTGGTGGAGGTTTTGTGTTGGTGGGGAGTTTTGTGCTGTGTCCTATTGCTGTTGTGTGCTTTTTGTCTTTTTCCTAAGTCTTTTGTGGTGTTTTTGTCCTGTATTTATCATTGTATTGTGGGGTGTTTGTCTAGGGGTAGCATAGTTTGTTGGGGCATTTAGGGTTAGGTGGGGTAATTAAATAAGTTTCTTTTTTGGGCTCTTACATTTGCTCATACTGCATAATGTCTGGGAAAAAAGGGCAACGAAGATAATAGTAAATGAAGTGGGAGTGTTCATCTGGCTGGTGCAGCATTACCTTCCCATGATGCTAGTTTTGGGTTGCCACTTAATACATGGCTGCCCCACAGAAGCACAGAAGCTGTGATCAGGTAAGGTGCTCCGCCACCTACACAGAATATTCATAGTTTGTTCAAATGAACCACCAGTTGAAACACCGTTGGACTGACCTCATAGCACCGGAGTAAGATTTACTGGCTCACCTGGGGATTCAGACTGGTGGACCAATTTGTAAGTACCCCATTAGCATTGCAACATCCTTATTTGCATGTGCATGACAGGCAAACATACGGTTGAGTGAGGTATGTTTTATCAAGGGTCAGAATAGGTTGTTTAGGCCTGATTTAAGAACCCCTAGTGCCAAGTTAGAACTGCCATTGTGAAATTCATAAATGACACTAAGGCAGCGGTGAAGTACCATTTTCCATGCTCCATATTAACAATGTGGTGCGATCCATTCATAGCGCCACTTTATTAAGCCTTACACAACATGATAGCTGTATCAGGCATCATGTATGGAAGGGGGTCTACCCCTGTAAGGGGGACAAAATAAATGGGACAGCAAATCCTTGTGCCATTTTTCCTGCATTTTGAGCGCCTGATCAGAGCAGGCATTAAAAGGGGGCATGCCACTCAGGTGTGGGATGTGCAAGTTTGTATAGCAATATTTCATACTTTGGTAATCAAAAAATGACACCTGGCCCCTGTGCGTCAGTCGCAAGTCTGAAGGCCTTCTCAGCCTCTATCGGTAAAATTGACACATGACCCTCGTGTCAAAAAAATGATGCATATCAGAAAACGTAATGCACAGACTCAGGAAGTGATGAAACAGGACTTCCTGGCTGCATGCATGGTACAATGATTTCACTTTCACTTCACAGTTTTCTTGTCTGTGACTGTGTGTGGAGCTGGTGGAGGTTTTGTGTTGGTGGGGAGTTTTGTGCTGTGTCCTATTGCTGTTGTGTGCTTTTTGTCTTTTTCCTAAGTCTTTTGTGGTGTTTTTGTCCTGTATTTATCATTGTATTGTGGGGTGTTTGTCTAGGGGTAGCATAGTTTGTTGGGGCATTTAGGGTTAGGTGGGGTAATTAAATAAGTTTCTTTTTTGGGCTCTTACATTTGCTCATACTGCATAATGTCTGGGAAAAAAGGGCAACGAAGATAATAGTAAATGAAGTGGGAGTGTTCATCTGGCTGGTGCAGCATTACCTTCCCATGATGCTAGTTTTGGGTTGCCACTTAATACATGGCTGCCCCACAGAAGCACAGAAGCTGTGATCAGGTAAGGTGCTCCGCCACCTACACAGAATATTCATAGTTTGTTCAAATGAACCACCAGTTGAAACACCGTTGGACTGACCTCATAGCACCGGAGTAAGATTTACTGGCTCACCTGGGGATTCAGACTGGTGGACCAATTTGTAAGTACCCCATTAGCATTGCAACATCCTTATTTGCATGTGCATGACAGGCAAACATACGGTTGAGTGAGGTATGTTTTATCAAGGGTCAGAATAGGTTGTTTAGGCCTGATTTAAGAACCCCTAGTGCCAAGTTAGAACTGCCATTGTGAAATTCATAAATGACACTAAGGCAGCGGTGAAGTACCATTTTCCATGCTCCATATTAACAATGTGGTGCGATCCATTCATAGCGCCACTTTATTAAGCCTTACACAACATGATAGCTGTGTCAGGCATCATGTATGGAAGGGGGTCTACCCCTGTAAGGGGGACAAAATAAATGGGACAGCAAATCCTTGTGCCATTTTTCCTGCATTTTGAGCGCCTGATCAGAGCAGGCATTAAAAGGGGGCATACCATCATATATGATGAGTCCCTGTGTACTCTGCAGGAGTTGTACAAAATTTTTGGTGCTACACCTGCTGATTGCATCTTTGCGTCTATATAAAATGATGCAATTGCCCTCTACCCTGTGACATGGTGAGCCATATATTTTATACAATGCACACATGGTGGGGGACGGGGGGCTAAGTGGTGCAAGGACAGTTGCGATGCACTAGGTGCAGCACCACTTTCCTTTCCCCTCTGTGTCTTTGGCCAACAGCATCTTTGTGTACATTGTGTATCAAATACACCCCAAAATGTTTCTAGGATCTGACACACATGTGCTGAATTTTTACCACAGGCCTGCCTCGTTTTACAGACAGTATGGGGCAGGCCTGCATTTGCACCAGCACTAGCACATTACTCAAAATCCTGCACCAACGCAGGCATACTTGGACCACAGTGCAAGTGTGTCTGTGTTGAGGGGAGTGTATATATGGAGGTTAATATCCCTTCCAGGATATAAATGGCTGCCCATACACTATTGTCAAGACATCCGTGATGTTATTCAGTTAATGGGCAGGAAGGGACAACTACATGAACATAAGGAAACTGCCATGGCATTTTAGCTCTAGTGTGTGTGCCTTGATAAGGCGCACACATATTAGAAACAAGGATGTATCAATGCATTCCTCAACACTTTGCTATGCTTACACCACCCTTGAGCAGTTGTTAGTCTGTTAGCGCTGATAATGATTAAGATGTCTTCAACATCTGGGGCAGGGTCAAAAGCAATAGGTGTTACAATGGGACAGCCACTGCAACAACCGTTGCATGTCCCTCTGATTCAGAATACTGTGTCATGCTGCCCCATATGGACATGGAGATGTAATGCAATAAAACAGCTGTCTGACAAATCTATCTACATATGGTGCAGTCAAATGCACCACAGGAGCGTCAGGGAAAGTGAGGCTTTGGTGGTGCCAGGGTCTCCATTATCTTGCCCTTTCTCTCACAGACAGATTATTGATGTTTGGCAGTTTTTCTGACCTACCACTAAGTTGACTTGTTCACTCAACTTAACACATGGAACGTGAAACTGTTGTCCATGCATAGAAATGTCAAAAAATCACTAAGCTATGGTTTCCATTCATGTATTGCAGGTGGACCTCCACTCTACACCAGTGTAGAAGTGTCCCGATTTGAAGACACCGTGTGCGTCACACATGTAATTCCAGGGTTTTGTGTGAGAGGGTCTGATATGTGCAATGCAAAGATGAAATGTATTGTGTGACCAATGAGATGACGTCATCTGAGTTGGGATATGGACATCATGCCTGATGCTATGTTGAGGATGGAGAATGATGTGATTTTTGCACAAGTGCCAATGTGTGTTGCTATGGAATTGTGGGTGTTAGGAAAAGGAAAGCATGCCCACATATACAATGATTTCAATCATGATATGTGTCTGAGCTGCTGTTTATCTAATTAGCATGCATGTTGCCAACATATTTGTCATGGCACTTTTTACAGCATAGTGTGCCACACATAGGTTTCAGTTACTCAGGAAACAGTACAGATGATGTACATGTTTTGAGGTCTCTAGAGGCTTATGTAGGAGATACTTGAACCACCAGTGCCTCACTAATCTTCAGATTTTAAGTGAGACAGCAGTCATGCAAGGAGCCTTATTGTGCTGGCCAACAGTCAGATGAGTACACAATGAGAAAACTCAGCTCCAGATGGTTCCGGGACATGTCTACGGAGTATAGCAAGCTAGATATGTGCAGAATTACCAACATGGTCTACCCATCATGATATTTGTGAGTGATCTTGGTCACATCACTTGTGTATAGAATGTGAATGCTTAGTGTGTACTTGGTACTTAGGAGATATCTGACATGCACGTGCACATGTTGTTCAATAAATATGAATGCTGTAGCTGCACCCAGTGCAGTGCCAATCTTACTTGGCACCTTATGGCACCCTTACAGCCATCATGTGTGTACCACATTACACAATTTGCACATCATAGCTCAGGGTAGTGGGCAATAGGTACAAAATCTGTAGACAACTTAGATGTACTGTTCAGGTTTTGGCCAAAATATATGGGCACTAAGGATGAACTGTACATGTTGGCCCATTGTGAGCAATAGTGTGCCCACTTGTAACACATGCTCTGAGCAGGTGTTAACCCAAGGACAAATGAATGCTGTTTTGCCAAACCTTAGAAATGCCAATGGGAAGTTCCTTGACCCCCACCTTGCATCCATGATGCCTGGCCAAGGCTTGATGTAGCACCAGGGGTGTCAAAGTGGTGAATTGCATGCATTGCGCTGCTTATTGACAAAGGCAAGGGATTCCAGACTTGTTGGGCCACTCGATTCTTACTAGTATGATGACACAAATGTTGAGCAAGGATGCAGTAGTCCACTTACCTGTGGGCCTTGATGGTCAACAATGGATAGCTGTTACCCCACTGACATATACCTGATACCGTAGATGGCTGATAGGAAATTAGTATAGATTTGGAGTTTGTCAGTGTTGTAGAATGTGTGGTGGACAGCATGTGTCATCTGAGCATGCTGTGTAAATTGAATGTCTGTTCTTCCTCCACCCAATGCTGTATTTAATGACATATTCTCCTCATGGTTCCGCTGCCAGTATCGCACCAGCCGAGAAACATACTTTTGAGAAGAGGGCGGGCAGGTACAGACACATCTTGGGGGTACAGGCTGGGTCCCAAAGGATGGAAAAGAAATATAGAAGGGAGAAATCCACTGGAGCTTGGCGTGCATTTTCTCATGGGGACCTCTGCTGCAGCCCTCAACTGTGCAGGCCACATCGGAGAAGAAATCTGGGATCAGGGGGGCCTGCGCTGGTCCTACCCCGCCATCTCTACTGCACCTATCCACAGTCAGGCACCCCAAAAGCCACCTGCTCCAGACACAACCTCAACCTTTAAGGCTGACATGAGTCGGTACATGGCAGCCTTGATGGCAAGATTGGATAAGTTAGAAAAAGATAATGCCAGGAACTTCAAATTGCTTAAGTACTGCAAGAAGAAATGGAAGAAGACGTGAACTGTTTGTCCCACAGCCTCCCAGTTCCTTTCCTCTCCCTTTTACCAATGTTAACTTTTTAGTGGGTTTTAGGTGAGTTGTGTTAGGTTAGTAAAATAGTACAGGTTAGTGTTGGACTTTTGCTTATGCAGGGTCATCCCCAGTTTTTTTGCCTCCTGCCTCCTATTTTTTTCTGACCTGTTGCTCTTGGCTTTTCAACTCTGAGCACTATACCACTGCTAACCAGTGCTAAAGTGCATATGCTCTCCGTGTAAATTGTATATAATTGGTTTATCCATGATTGGCATATTTGATTTACTAGTAAGTCCCTAGTAAGGTGCACTAGAGGTGCCAGGGCCTGTAAATCAAATGCTACTAGTGGGCCTGCAGCACTGGTTGTGCCACCCACATAAGTAGCTCTGTAATCATGTCTCAGACCTGCTACTGCAGTGTCTGTGTGTGTATTTTTACACTGTAAATTCGACTTGGCAAGTGTACCCACTTGCCAGGCCTAAACCTTCCCTTTTCTTACATGTAAGGCACCCCTAAGGTAGGCCCTAGGTAGCCCCAAGGGCAGGGTGCAGTGTATGGATAAGGTAGGACATGTAGTAATGTGGTTTATATGTCCTGACAGTGAAATACTGCCAATTTCGTTTTTCACTGTTGCAAGGCCTGTCTCTCTCATAGGATAATATGGGGGCTACCTTTAAATATGATTAAAGTGTAGATTCCCCTAGAGAGTAGATGGACATGTGGAGTTTGGGGTCCCTGAACTCACAATTAAAAAATACATCTTTTAGTAAAGTTGATTTTAAGATTGTGCGTTTGAAAATGCCACTTTTAGAAAGTGAGCATTGTCTTGCTTAAACCATTCTGTGGCTCTGCCTTGTTTGTGGATTCCCTGTCTGGGTCAGTTTGACAGTTGGGTTGTTTTTCACCTCGCACTAGACAGTGACACAAAGGGGGCTGGGGTGTAACCTGCATTTCCTGATTAGCCATCTCTGCTAGGAGGGAGGGGTGGAGTGGTCACTCTCATCTGAAAGGACTGTGCCTGCCTCTGACAATGCCGGCTCCCACCCCCTGCTGTGTGTCTGATGCCTTGCCTGGGCAAGGCAGGATTGCACAAGTAGGTGTGAGTCCCCTTTGAAGAAAGGTGACTTCAAAGACTAAAATGGGTATAAGAAGGGCACCCAAATCTACAGACTGGAGAAACACTTCTGGAACCAAGAGGAACCTCTGCCTGGAGAAGAGCTGATAGCTGAGGAAGAAGTGGTGCCCTGCCTGTGACTGTACTTTGTGGAGCTTTCCTGCAGTGCTGCTTCTGCCAGAGTAAGAGGGCAAAGACTGGACTTTGTGTGCCTTCCATCTTGTGAAGAAATCTCTAAGGGCTTGAGTTAGAGCTTGCCTCCTGTTGTTTGAAGTCTCAGGGACAGCAAAGACTTCTCTCTGCCAGCACCTGGAGTCTCTGGAGAGACTCCTGCCCCGACAAGTGGTGCCCTATCCAGTCCCTGGGCCCTTGAAAGGAAAGCTGGTGGAATCCAAGGAAATCGACTTGGGACGACTTTGGACCGACGCCGCTGCTGAATCCGGTAACGCCGCCTGCACCTGACGCCGTGACCTTCGCTGGAACGCGACGCTCTCTGCAGGCCCGATGCCGCAGCAGCCCCGCTGAAGTCCGCGACTCCGTGGAAGTCGCCGCACCACGTCGTGACCGCCGCCGCTCGAAGTGCACGGATTCAACGTTTCGCACAGACGCCGCGATTCCTGATTTCGCGCATCGGCTTGTTTTTCACTCTTCACCAAAGGTACTGTACTTGGGGGTCTGCACGACTCCATGTCCGGCGCCGCTGGTGTCGGGTTGTTGGGAACGACTCCGGCACGACGCCGTATTAACATCTCATCAAAGCATTTTTGTTTCTAAGCGCTATTTTTGAGTTTAATCTCTAAAAAAATAATAACTTGACTTGTGTATGTCGGATTTTTGTTGTTTTGGTCTTGTTTTGTTTAGATAAATAGTTCCTATTCTTCTAAACTGGTTTTGTGTCATTTTGTAGTGTTTTCATTAAGTTACTGTGTGTGTTGGTACAAATACTTTACACCTAGCGCTCTGAAGTTAAGCCTACTGCTCTGCCAAGCTACCAAGGGGGTAAGCAGGGGTTAGCTGAGGGTGATTCTCTTTTACCCTGACTAGAGTGAGGGTCCTTGCTTGAACAGGGGGTAACCTGACTGTCAACCAAAGACCCCATTTCTAACAGTTAGTGTAAGTATAGTTGAGGGGTAGCTTTTAGTACAAATTTTTATTTTGCGGGGTAGGGTGGGGGTTATGTTGGGGTTTCTATGTTAATTTATTTTTTTTTATCTAAAAAAAGATTCAACAAAATATATATTTGTTTAGAATATAGGTTAAGTTAGTACATGTGTAGCCTTAGTTTATGTTGTTCTACTCGTATCTTGTCTCTTAAGGGGGGTGAAGGGACAATGTTTAGAGTGTGGCTTTACATGTGTAAGATATGTTTAGAATAGGATATATAGGTGTAGGAGTAAGTTAAGCTAAGTTAATTTAGGTTAGTTTGGTGTAGGGTAGTGTATAAGTTAGGTTTTGATATGATGTTCTTAATATGTTTTAATACATCCAGTTAGTATTAGACAATTATCTCTCCATGTTGATTGAGTGTCTCTTTCTTCTCATGTGCGCACTGATCAAGTAGGAAGAATGCCTAGGATATGCTTTCTGTCTTTATTTCCATGAAGGAACACGTGCATCCCCTATGACCAAAGAGCTGTCAGATTGGCTGCTAAATGACATTGGCTACTCAAAATATTTGTCATCCACAGTTCCAGCCATTCACATTGTGTATGTATACAGAATCTTTGGCTGGTAAGTATGGAACTTCAACTGTCATCGCTTGTGTCTGACAGAATTATTGTGGGAAAGTGTGGCTCATATGACATCAGCCATTTTAGGGTCTGTATCCTGTCACACTAACAGCTGCCTATCACTGACGAAATGTGCCTCTTCTGAGACACACATTTTAGTTGTACTGGTGCTCTCATCTGCGTAATTTACCAGACACTTGGTTCTGACCCGCACATGATATTTGTCAACTTCCATGGATATTTCTTCAATACATGTATTTAAGGCTCTGTAAGTTGGTTGTAGCCCACAACACCACCATTCACCTTTTTCATATTAGGATGCTAGTCTGTGGCTTTGTGTCTGACAGTAATGCACACATGTAATTAGGTTATGTTCTCATTGACATAGCTTCACACAATGTATACATTTAGCTGAGTTGACGGATCACAGTAAACATTGACATGTTACATGTGAACAAGGAGATTTATTTACAGGTGCAAATGCATTTTCCAATACAATACAGTGTCCAGTTCACAGACTTCATGAGAGATCCTGAGCCATATGTTGTACATTTAGAGTCCAAGGGTGAGGGACATGTCATGAGCTATGGTTAGAAGTGTGAATTAGTGAGGAGTTGTCTGAATTGCCAATAGGTATGAATTGAGACAATGACAATACATAGCAGACAAGTCAACAGTGGTTAAGTGAAGAGGGCACATTGCCAGCTGTCACCACACTGGCATGATCTTAAGCACAGAACTAAGGAGATACTGTCCATGTGGCACAAACTGGTGCTACTGGGTGGTTTTCAGTGTCAATGTAGTTCCTTACACATCTTCATCTTCTGATGTGCGTGGTGCCTCCTGTGCCATGAGTGGTTCTATGGTTGAGAATGAGGGAGCCAAACACACCTCAGGGCATAGAGGAGTAGAGCCAAAGGTCGTGGTAGCTGCCATTTGTGGGAACACATAAGGCATCACTGCAGCAAGGAGTGAGTGCTGATTTCTCAATACCGCAGCAACATTATGGTGATAGGCAGCCATGTTTTCCATGAGGGAGGCCACTTCCCACTGAATTGACTCCAGGGTATTCTGTTTAGCCCCCAGCCTGTTGTCTATCATTCTGCTGCTACTTTGGGAGGGCAATTGTTGAAGCCTCTGTCTCATGACAGCAGCTATGTTGGCCAGGACTGCTGGAGTCCACATAGCGGGGAGTGGGTGCCTCTGATGGTAGCTGAGTTATCCTTGTTTGGACTGAGGCACATGTGCACTTCCTCTAGGCTGCCTGCCATGGTCTCCATCCCCACCGCACCTGCTTGGCCAGATCCCGCTGGACTCCTACCACTGTCCTCTGAAAGGTGATGTCTGAGTCCTTGGAGTCCAGGGCTGTGTCAATACTGGCTGGTGCTGTGTGTTGGTAGCTGGTTGGTTTATGTGGAGACCCCGGAATGCTGTGTGTCCTTCTTGTGACTGGATGGGGTATCTGGCGGGAACCTACAATATTCTGGAGAGTCTCTTAATTGATGGTCAACAGCTGGTCATCCATGTCATCTGTAAAATCCAGGACAGGCAGGTTGGCAGGAGGTAAGACATCATCCTCTGCAATGAGATAGTGATATGTCAATTTTGACTGTGGTGGCTGTTGACATGGCACATCATTTACTTGCTATTGGAGGCTCAGTGACATGTTACAGATCCCAGGTTGTAGTAAATTATGTGTTGCATTGTGCATCACACATGGGTCAACCTTTCAAGGTATTTTGTGCTTTTCTACCATACCACCAACTTCCTTGCAGGCTCCTTGCCCCTGCCACTGACACAATGGTGGCACATAATTTACCTTCCTATTTACCATGGTGGACATTCCCACAGAAGTGAAATGTGTGCTGTCACTCTTTTGATGATATAATGCATTGGCACCATGAAGGATGGCACTAGTTCAGCAAAGCACAGGTAGGTCCATTGCTCACAATGCTTGTGCTACATTCTCATTTGCCTCTAGCAGGCCAAACATATGCTAATTGGAAGGGACAGTCCAACCATTAGGGATGGTCTACCCCATTAGTTTGTCCCTCCCTACATTTGGGACTGCATACAGCATATCTGCCACACACATATGTTGGGCTATGGATGTAGAATGTGGATCAGTGCATGCATTTTGAGATTTTGTTGATGTGGCACAAGGGAGCTGTGCAGCTTGGTTCCACATGCGCAACTGTTTGTTTGATGGAACAGTTGCATTATGGGCTAGTGACATTGTGCCGGTAGTGCAACTTTGATGCCACTTGTGCCAGTTCTTATGCATTTAGCTGTCCTGTTAAACAGTACACCAAACATTCACACAACACAGCCAACCTTGTTACATGGTGAGATTGCAGCTACTTGTACAGCTGCAGAAATGGTGGTCACAGACATGCCCCATGTGTTGTATGAGTTCACTTTTGTGCCCATTCCCAAATGGCGCATGGAGGTGGGTGGAGTTGTTGTTGGTCCACCCTGTGAACTTTGCATTCCACAATTTGCACACTTAGGGCCTGTTTTTTTCTCAAGTCACACAGCTCAATGCAGCAGCAATATACGTTGCATGGCACTGCTCCACTTTTGAAATGCAGGGATGCATCAAGTTTACCGGAAAACGGCACACCCCTATGTTTCCCATGTGCGTGTGCAGATTTGTTCTCCCTGCATCAACGCAGGCATCCTTGCACCATAGTGAAGGGATGCCTGCATTGAGGAGATAGATTGTGTGCATGCAGGGAGGTGTACAAGCAATTATGGCAAGGTAGCATTTCTATATATACTGCAGGAAGAGGCACACATGAGAATGGCAATGACACAAGGAGGAAGGAAAGCATTTTGTCTTGTTGCGCCATCCTCACACCACCCCTGAGTCATGTTGACTTCAGTCACAGGCTCTGCTGATGTTGTTGTGTTGGATCTGGGACACTAACAATATGCCATTGGTGTTGTTGTGGCACAGCCACGGCTACACTAATTGCATGTCCCTTCCAGGCAATGTGCTGCATATTTACAAGGTGGTGTAAAGCCACAGTGAGTTGCTTATGTCCACATTGTGTATATGCCGGAGTCATAGCACAACCAGAGCATCACTACAAGTGTGGCTTGGGTGGCGATGGGGCATTTTGAACCTACAATATTCTGGAGAGTCTCTTAATTGATGGTCAACAGCTGGTCATCCATGTCATCTGTAAAATCCAGGACAGGCAGGTTGGCAGGAGGTAAGACATCATCCTCTGCAATGAGATAGTGATATGTCAATTTTGACTGTGGTGGCTGTTGACATGGCACATCATTTACTTGCTATTGGAGGCTCAGTGACATGTTACAGATCCCAGGTTGTAGTAAATTATGTGTTGCATTGTGCATCACACATGGGTCAACCTTTCAAGGTATTTTGTGCTTTTCTACCATACCACCAACTTCCTTGCAGGCTCCTTGCCCCTGCCACTGACACAATGGTGGCACATAATTTACCTTCCTATTTACCATGGTGGACATTCCCACAGAAGTGAAATGTGTGCTGTCACTCTTTTGATGATATAATGCATTGGCACCATGAAGGATGGCACTAGTTCAGCAAAGCACAGGTAGGTCCATTGCTCACAATGCTTGTGCTACATTCTCATTTGCCTCTAGCAGGCCAAACATATGCTAATTGGAAGGGACAGTCCAACCATTAGGGATGGTCTACCCCATTAGTTTGTCCCTCCCTACATTTGGGACTGCATACAGCATATCTGCCACACACATATGTTGGGCTATGGATGTAGAATGTGGATCAGTGCATGCATTTTGAGATTTTGTTGATGTGGCACAAGGGAGCTGTGCAGCTTGGTTCCACATGCGCAACTGTTTGTTTGATGGAACAGTTGCATTATGGGCTAGTGACATTGTGCCGGTAGTGCAACTTTGATGCCACTTGTGCCAGTTCTTATGCATTTAGCTGTCCTGTTAAACAGTACACCAACCATTCACACAACACAGCCAACCTTGTTACATGGTGAGATTGCAGCTACTTGTACAGCTGCAGAAATGGTGGTCACAGACATGCCCCATGTGTTGTATGAGTTCACTTTTGTGCCCATTCCCAAATGGCGCATGGAGGTGGGTGGAGTTGTTGTTGGTCCACCCTGTGAACTTTGCATTCCACAATTTGCACACTTAGGGCCTGTTTTTTTCTCAAGTCACACAGCTCAATGCAGCAGCAATATACGTTGCATGGCACTGCTCCACTTTTGAAATGCAGGGATGCATCAAGTTTACCGGAAAACGGCACACCCCTATGTTTCCCATGTGCGTGTGCAGATTTGTTCTCCCTGCATCAACGCAGGCATCCTTGCACCATAGTGAAGGGATGCCTGCATTGAGGAGATAGATTGTGTGCATGCAGGGAGGTGTACAAGCAATTATGGCAAGGTAGCATTTCTATATATACTGCAGGAAGAGGCACACATGAGAATGGCAATGACACAAGGAGGAAGGAAAGCATTTTGTCTTGTTGCGCCATCCTCACACCACCCCTGAGTCATGTTGACTTCAGTCACAGGCTCTGCTGATGTTGTTGTGTTGGATCTGGGACACTAACAATATGCCATTGGTGTTGTTGTGGCACAGCCACGGCTACACTAATTGCATGTCCCTTCCAGGCAATGTGCTGCATATTTACAAGGTGGTGTAAAGCCACAGTGAGTTGCTTATGTCCACATTGTGTATATGCCGGAGTCATAGCACAACCAGAGCATCACTACAAGTGTGGCTTGGGTGGCGATGGGGCATTTTGATTCAGGCCTATGTTTCCCGATGCAACCCTTTAGCATGATTTGAGTGTGTCCTACGTGCCTCTCCCTTCTGCCATTTGTGAGACTCCAGATCATCCCCCTGCAACTTACCCTGCATTTGTCATAGTTCTTGGTAGCCTGCGCTGTCCTCTTCTGCGATTCCAGTGACCAGCTCCTCCGGGATGACCGCTGCCACCATCTACTTCAGGTCATCCAGGTCCTCCTGTGGTGCAGGACTTCCACCTCCAATCTACAGTGCTGCCTTTCAGTTCCTGGCCAGTTGCTCCTTAGTTCTGCACTTGCAATCCTGCCAGTGCTTCTTGCAGTCAGTGACAGTCCTCCTCATCTCTGGCACGCTGTATAGCCTGCCATTTGGCATCTCTCCTTCCTATTGGCAGTTTGGAGTTGATGAAGAGCTGGTGTTGGTGCTCCGGCACCTCTCTGACCAAGAAGGCATGCTCCTCCTCACTATGGTGACACTTCTGATTCCTCTTCTTCTTCTGGGACTTTTCTGGACCCTTCTGGACGCTCCTGGCTGGTACTTGGCTGATTTGGATTTCTCCTTGACCGCATTCTCCATCTTGTCTTCCCAGGTGTTTTTTTCTTGCACGGGTGTTTTTTTTAAAGCTAATGCGGTTAAAAGTGGCACTAACCCATTTTTAGTAAAAAAACGTGCCGCAAAATGATCTAGCGCTACTTTTGCAGCATTAGAGTCATTTTTTCTTATGGCATCTCGCAGTGGTTAGCGTCATATATTTGGGCACTTACCATTACTTAGCCATTGTGTGTCATTTTTTAAATATGGTGCACTGATGACGATAGGGAATGATGTTAGCTTGCAGTAATTTTTTTGATGCACAACTGTGCTAGTGCAGTTGTGAGTCATTTTTGTTAAATCTGGGCTTAAACATCTTGCTAGTGATAAGGGCCACTTTGCAAGTATGGCACAGGCTAGCAGCCAAACGGTACGAGATTCCCCTCATCCTTCACACCACTGTAGGGAAACATAGATTCCATGCCTGGCATAGACAGTTTGTCCTTTCATCAATGGCAGAATGGGGAGTATAAACCTTGAGGGATACAGTGGAACAAAATATCATGATGTCATTTTAAGTCATTTAAACACTTGAATGAGGAGTTTGGGCTGAGTGAGTTGCAACACTTCTGATTTATTCAAATAGGCCACTAGCTTCTGAGCCCCAGCGTCATGCATGGCATGTTTAGTGCTCTCATCCCTTTCAATAAATATCTATTGACCTGTGAAGATTAAAAACATGCAGTATCTCACATACACAAGCTGCCCAGTGAAGGAGAGATAGGAGGGAACCTGCCTTTTCATTAAGTGAGGTACATAGAATTAAAGATATCACTGGATCAAAAACAAAGGAAGGAAGCCACACATAGGGGAGAAATGGAGAAAATTATGACACGTATACAGATTGCCCCACAGCCTCTCAAGACTGACAAGGATGGGCACCAGAAAGTATAGGAGTTTTGGCAGGGTTGCGCTGAAGGAAGGCACTTATACACATCATTTGGTCCTGCAACCAAATACAAACATTTGAAAGAAGGTGCCCCAAATAGTTTGGGAAACCACAGGATCTGAGTCGGGAGACAATCCTGAAGTCCTGGGTAGACAGTTGACTGAAATGTAACCTTTAGCAGTCGCAGCTCACAGGGGCTACAGGGGATGGGGAGACACGCGGGGGGAGATTAATAAATTGAAATAAAATAAATTCTTAAAACTTACTGCCGTCCCGCCGATCCACGTTGTCTCAGCAGCAGGCAGACACAGGTCCGCAGTCAGCCCTGCAGCCAATCCTAATGCTGCTCAAAACAGACTGGGAGCCTGTGCCTGCTCTCTCCAGCCGGGTAACACGGTGCCGAGCTGGAGAGAGCACAGAGCCCATGTGTGTTTGGCTGGCCCAAGATGGCTAGCCAAACATACATGCACACTGAGGGGAGTGCACATAGCACTCCCTCAGTGATCGTCATCCCCAATGCCCTGCCCCTTTAATAATGGAAGGATAATAAACTTAGTTTATTAACCTAAACTTAGTTTATTGTCCTTTCATTGTTACAGGATTTGCAGCGCTTGCTGCTGGGAGGGCTAAGCTCCTCCGCCATAGAGGAAGAGCCGCCACTACCCTCTAGAAGGGAGAAAGCTACAGCATATTTCTCATCTGCTCCTAGCAGAAAAACAGACTGTTCTGGCCCCGGGGTGATAATCAAAGGGGTTCACTGAAAACAAAGGCATGAACAGACTGTGGTGTGTTCTGGGGATGAAACAACCATTCAGATTTGCTCAAGGCAAGTAGGGTGATTTTACAAAACATTAGAATAGATTATTTTGGCGAAAAGTGGCATGTCCCAAACACATAGGCCCCGATGAACAAAGCATTTGTGATTCAGTAATTGGTCGCAAATAGCTAACAATTCTTAAAAGGTAAGTGTGGAATCTATCAACATGGTTTTCAGCTTCAGTCGCAAAAATAGTGATGCAAACCAAAGCTTACCAACTCAATACTTTTATGACTCAAATTTGCAACTACCTGTTACCAATTTGCATTTCCTTTTTTAGAATGTACTATTGATTTGCTAATTGCAAACACTCACAGACACATGTTTTTGCACTCACAATTTAGCATCAAGTAGAAGCAGCTGGTAAATCAGATGCAAACTAGGAAAGGGGTTGAAACTTTGTTTTTTTCCACAATAGCTTCTCTGTGTGCTGTGGCGAGCAGGATGAGGCTGTTCACTCCAAATTACCACATGAGAAGGCAAAGACAGAATCGCATTCCCAAATTCAGGTTGATTTTGTTTCAGCAGCCCGAGAAGGAGATATATAGCTAATATAGACTATTATTGTAGATATAATTGCTGAGTTAGAACCAGTGTTTCCTTGAGACACATATGAGTGTTTCAATCCAAACCCACATTCAGGTACTTTGCTGCCTACTCCTTTTAGCCTCAAGATGCTTGGGGGCTTGTTGACACAGTGGGAACGGTTTCACAAAATGTCTTTTTACAGATTTTTTTCACAATTATTTAGATGCTATGTTGCTAAATATTCATAGATATATTTTTTCAAAGCTCACCACAAGGCTTGCAGCAAACAAAGTTAGATATTCATCATGTGGCACTTTTCCCACAGCTTATAGTCTATGTTGATGGGACACATCTTAATTTGCCCTCCTAGTGCTACAGAATGTTTGTGTAGGAATGGCAAAATACAGCACTCCTTAAACTTTCAAATATTTTGCAATGTTGGCATTTTAACTACTGATCTTGTGGATGAATTTTCAGGTTCAAGCTATGACTCCTACATCTTTCGCGACTGTGCCCTTTACAATCGGCTTGCAAGAGGAGACTCTAGAGATAAGTTGCTCTTAGGTATATCTATATCTAAATTTTAAATGTAATAAATCCATACTGTATAGTTGTGGTTTCATTGCATTTTTCCTTTGTGTTAGGTGTCAGTGCTTATGCACTGCGCATAAATTATCTTGATCTCATTGCTCAATATATGCAGGAACCAATGCCGTTATAATATTGCCCACAAAGGGACCAGGGCAGTTTGAGAGCACACGTTCTGCTTTCTTAAGGTGAGTTTTCTCTACCTTCATAAGAGCGAGGGAGCACTTCAGTATTCACCTCGAGCGGCACACAAGATTGTGGCAGTGTGCGCTACGCTGCACAAAATAGCGACACAGAAAGGATTTTCAGTGTAGTTGGACGTGGACAGTTCAGAAGCAGAGGAAGAGCACCCACCACAAAACAAATCTCAAGATGCCAACACCACAGTTGATGGAAGGAAGAGGCACAGTTACAGCACCAGCAATTATTTTGGAGGTATGTTTGTTAGGACAAAAAAATGCAAAGTATAATTTCAGTCACAATGCTAGAAGCTAATTCTTTTTTTCATGTTCATTTACAGGAAAGAGAATACTCACAACAATCACTTTGAAACATTTTTTGTAACAAGAGTTTGTACGACAAAGTAATGTAAAAAATGTACGCTTCGGATTTCACACTATATATATTGAGTGCCTTTTTCTTTGTTTGGTGGAGAGGGCTTCTCTGGATTGTTTGCAACATATTAACTTCTAAATCAGTAGACTGGCTGAGTGTACAACTAGATCTTATGTCATCAGACATGGACAAACAAGTGTGGGTAGAAGCCTCCTGACGTTCCAGAACAGGAGTAGCATACCCACTAGACCATTATAGCACAGTCTGAAAATATGAAAGCAAAGGTTGTTATGGTAAAAATATTTACCCGCTGAGTCTCTGGATGAAGAAGTTTGTTGTATGTCATGTAGATTAATGTATATTTCTTGAAGATCTAGGTATGTGTGTTATTGTAGGCACTGATTTCTCATACAAGGTTGGTGTTGTTATAATTTCCATTGCTGGTGCCAGATCATTGCTGTTATTCTCCTGATTATGTACATTATCCATACTGTGATCATCCTGTTCATCTGTACTACTGTCTTCTATCTCTGCATCTAAAATGCAATATAAATAACATTAAAACGTAGTAGTTTTATTATACCATGGCAGAGGATAGATAGAAGTTAACTTTACACGAATAATGCACTCATTTTTCTTTCCTACATTTTCAGAATCATGTTATTAAAGATTAAAATAATTGTAAATTCAATAAACTGTACCTTATAATACAATAGTAAACTGTGCATTCAAAAACATGAAAGACTTTGATTGGATTGTAAATCTGATAATGTATTTTGACAAACATACTAAAAGTAAATAAATTAACCCGTTAAATGAGCCCAACTGAACAGTAATGTGTTGAGACAAAATTAAATGGCATTGATAATAATATTTCAAGGTACATTTTTTATTTTTGTCTTATTTTATAATATTATGGTCCCATTAATTGCTGTTGTTAGTGGCTGGGAAGAAGGTCCCCTCCCGTGACAACAGCTTCCTTCCTTCTACTGGTCTGCTAAATTCATGCCACCGCTTTGCAATTCTGCATATTGTTACAACTACAGCAATGATTCTTTCTTGGATATAAATCCAAAATATTTCTTGGTGACTTCAGGGGCAGTTACGGAGGCTTTCCCAAAGAACTGGTCATTGTTTGCTGCACACTCTTCTATTTCCTCATTTGAGAACTTTTGCTTGTGCTTTCTTGATGATGCTTCTGCCTGGTCTCCCTGAGTTGACATTTTGTCAATAAAAATTATCTGGGAGTACAAACAGTTCCTCTTTAGAAGCTCCTGTGCTTCTGAATGGCACTGCGTGAATGTATTTTCTGATTGTAATTTCATCAGTGTGTGTCTGGGTATTGTTCGAATTTTGTGAATGCATGCAAATTGGGTTTAGTGACTCAGTACTTTAGGGAAGTAAAACCTAAGAAATTGCTATTAAGAACAGGTATGTAATAGTATATTTCAATTGAATTGAATTGTAAAATGCAATTTTTTGTGAATCAGAAATTACAATTCAGTAAATCAAATATAGTAGGCAATAGTACATCTGGCCTTTGGATTGCTACATATACTAGGCAATTCTAAACTGGACCTTACTGAAACCTGATCCATGTACAATCTACCACTTTTACAGAGCCACTGGAACTATGTGATTCTGTGGCTGCAGAATTATTGCCATAATTATGCATGTGCTGCACTTGACACATAAACTATCATCTGCTGCATATTCTACAAATGTAATAAAAAATTGTTTGTAGCTCAAATGGATCAAAGTTACTAAACACATGAAACACATGTTCCTGTGGATTGAAAGGCTCTGGAAGTTACATGTAACTACATTTATTTTGAAGAAATGTGTATGCTCCTTGGTGATAGTCATTTTTCTGGTACTCTTCCTTCAGGTTTTTTGAAAGTATATTGGCCAGTCAGTTAGGCTCTGCACTGGTGTAATGTGTTTGAAGATCTGTTTTACAGAAATCAAGCAAGGTGATAATCTGGGTTGCTTGATAAACGACCTTGTCTGAGGGACCCTGGGATGAAATCTATATCCTCACTTCCTGTGTCTAATTGTCACCTATTTGTATTCTGATGTCAAGAGTATTTAAAACACTGCATGCCTTTTTAAATATTGGTTTTGTTTTTATGGTCTGGCTTGACAGCATATCTGTTGCCAGATAATTATGTGAGACTCACCAGGAGAAGGGCTTTGGCTCCACCCATATTTTGGGAGTCAGGAGAACGTGGACAAAAGTGGTGTGCTTCCACAAAAACAGTGGTTGCTCTCACACAGCTGTGATCACTTTCTTTATTTATTCAGCTGCCTGACCTTGAACTTTCAAGGGCCCATACATGACATTGTAATGCTATTAAAGTGTCTTAAATAACTAGATAATATATGGTGTTTTCCTCTGGCAGCAATACGAAAATTAAAAGGGCTACCCAGTGACCCAGAAGGGAATCACACAATAGAGCCTCCCTCCAGTGGTTAAGTCATTATAAGTGGGATATTTGAACCCCCTGAAACATAACCATTTCACAACAACCTGTCAGTTTCGGATCACTTACCTGTTTGGTAAGGTTTTTCTGAAATCATATACTATAATTTGTTTATATAGTAGATTAAGTTCACTGATAGGAAGTTTATCTTCTTCATAGGTGTCCTCGCTAAAGTTTTGTAGTCCCGATGATGACCCTTATTTAAGTTGTTCCATGGGTTAAAACGCCGACATTTGTATACAATGGATTCGTTTTTTGGAAGAAACTATCTGAAGGAATCCAACAATTTCATGTTTTTGAGTGTTGCTTATTTTACATATATGCTAACACCAGGTATTTGTATATTTTGGATTTTTTATAAACACTTGTGCACTTTCTTTCTCACTGAATCACTTGCACTAGGCCGCATCACCTTTAGGAGCCCCTATGCTCACAAATTAATAGCATTTTGATATGGAAGTGAGGTCTGATTAAAATGATGATTTGTTTCTGAAAATAATACATTTGTTTTATACATTACCTTACCAATTGGTGGTGTAGTATAAATCAAGCATAGAGGTATACTTCCCCCTTCAGGACCAATTGTGTGTGGTTACTTTCCTATGGCAGCAGTACAGGTGGAAGGAAGGCAATCATTAACCTACATAGAATTTTATGGCTAGTTGCAATTATCACCTGATATTTTAACTGAACCAGTACTATTCTACCGGTCTTTGCTTCCACACAAATACATATCCATTCTCATCCCATCTATTTGTCATGTTTTATATTACCATACACATTTCTTTTAAAACCAGATGAACTGGTGTTAGGAGGTGGGGGTAATGATCATGCTGATGAAGCAAATGCCGTCTCCTTTTTAAATAACATTGAGAGCTGTGAACTTACTACTGATAGTGGTGCTCTTTACTTGCAGCCATTCCAGGAAGGTCAGGTCAAAGCTAGTGCAACATGGGAATACGCCTCTGTTCCATTTCACTTCTGGGAGTGGAGGTCAGAGCTAAATTCCTCTGATTGGCCGCTGGAAGAAGAAACAAATTCTGGTGGGCCCTGTAAGAGTTCAAGTGCTTCAGAAGAGGAGGGGAATCAGGAGACAGAAGGGGAGTGGTCCAGCGGAGAACATAAAGAGGTTGACAGGCGATCCTGAATGCCAGGAGGCCACTCGAAAAACAAGTCACCCTGCCACATTCCTGGAGGAACGTGGCTTACACAGGTATGCAACCATCTCCTGGGAAGGAGAGGGACCGGGGAAAGGGACCACACCGTGGTTTCTTGAAACTGGCTCCCATTCACTACTAAAAGTGCTTTTCGGGTATGTGGTTCTAATGTCTGACACTCAGAGAGAGCCTCCTATATGAAGACGTTACTGTATTTTCTTTGGTTGTTGTTAGTTTATCCCCTTTCTTTTTACTCAACTGGAGTTTTCCACCTTCTGACCTCAGAGATTTAAAGGTATTGGGGCTCACAGTTGTATCAACCTTGAACTATACATCTTTTCATTGTCACCTGGTGGTAGTAGAGCAGGTTTATTAGGGTTCACTGGATAACACACATTACTTAAAAAGAATCAAAGGTTTATATAGTAGGTTCACTTACCTGAACCATCTCCTTCTTGTTTCCGAGGTGCATCCACCTGTCCACCTGCTGGTTCTCTGAGTGGTGGCACTATGAGGGAGAGAATAAGAAGGATCAATACCCAGTGCATTCTCCTCTCTTTCTATCTGAACATCATAGAAAAAAAAACAATAAAGAAAGAACACTCATTCCAAGACCCGCATGGTGATTCGTACGTATTCCCTTACGACAGGACAATTGCCATTACCAATGCATGCTTAATAATTTAGATCATGTTAGATTTTACTGAAAAGTTCCATTAGTTGGTGTGGAAGTATTTGAACAATCCATTAGTTGTCACATACATTTCTGTCCCCAACAGTCAACAAACTGCCAGTACAAATCCCAAACATTTTGCAAATCTTTGCATACACACACAGAGTGGATTAAACCTTTTTTGTCCATGTGCAAAATGTGATAGATGCTCACAATTGCAGTTCTCTCATGCATGCATTTTATCTAACTCAAAAATGTAGGTGGCTGGGCTGGTACATGGTTTTTGCACAGCTAAGGGTATGTGAATGCTTTCTTCACAGTGGGAAGTATCCTGATCTGACGACTCTGTCAGGATTTTGCACCCACATTTACATCGCTGATCAGTTTAAAAGTCATATCTTCACTGACTTTCAATGGAGAAAGAATAGTTAGCAGGGAAAGTCAATGAACAGCGTAGTTAGCATGTCAGCTGATAAATCTAAGTCTGAATGAGTGAGATGTAAATGACGTAACATAGGTCAGAGTTATGTTACATAAGGTTTCCATACAAAGCCTTATTATGAACAGTTGGACCGAAATGTGAATATGAAGTTACAACTTTGGGTAAGCAAAGTGGGAGGGGGAGTGTATATATCTACGGTGTTGGGGTTGGTCGTCAGGACAAAATATTTGTAGGGAAAGTGATATTATGAATGGCTCCCCATTTCTCCTCTGTCCCTCCATATATCTAGGAAGCAGGGCTAGATGATATTGGCAGGGCCATAGGCAACATAAAACCATAGAGGTCTAACCTAAGAATATGTCAGATGTCTTTGACCTCAGAGTTTTGAGTGAATCATAGACAACTTTTATTTAATGTCTCTCAGAAACTCTCAGTGAAAGAAGTCTCTGTTTTTCACAGTTAATCATCTATAATTCTACATATTCACAAAATGAAAACAAAACATATAGTTAGCATACCATTTTATGATTTAAAAGATTAATCTTTTATCTCTCTAGGTAACTGTGTGAATATTTGATGGCTTAACTGGACTGGGTATTCTGAGTCAAGTTCACTGATTTTTTACGCAAAGCAGCAAAATTGCTGCACTGCATTGCATGACAGGTAGAGAGCAGAACAGCATCATATCTTCTAATATATGGTGTTTTCTCTCTCTCTCTCTCTCTCTCTCTCTCTCTCTCTCTCTCTCTCTCTCTCTCTCTCTCTCTCTCTCTCTCTCTCTCTCTCTCTTTCTCTCTCTTTGCTGAGACATTTTAGGCTGCCTTGAGCCAGGCACACACCTATGCACTATAGTGCACAGATGTTGGTGTGATATCTAGCATAGGTTTTGCACTAAAAGAGTACCTTTCCAGTACAAAATGCTATGCTGAAATGTAGTTGAAAACGTTTTCAAGGTTGTATCTCTGTGCTGTGCAGTACAGCACACATCCAAAGGTGGAAAAGTTTGGAGAAAAGAAAACGTTTCTCTAATGTTACACATACCTTGAGCACTGTCCACCTTTTTAGGTAGGTAGGACTTTGTCTTTAAAAGCATGGGTGGTTGCAATGGAAAGCCCATGTAGCACTCATGGTACACCCACCTGAGGCAAAGTAGTGCATATCTCTCCTTTGCTATACTTTAAGGCTACTTTCCAGCACAAATCAAGTTTTGTGCTGAAAAGTAAATTCCAAATCCTTACTTTGTCATGGTTTGTGCCACCCAGTGCAAAGTGTTAGCAAATATGGTCTTCTGTCTATAAAACCTTATAGAAATAAATGTTGTGCGGTTCCTATTATGGGAAAAACACTGCGTGTTTTGGGTGGCAACACCACCGGGTATGGGTAACTGAGTCAGTCCCACACTGTCTGGTGACTGCTGGTTTAAGGATGACAGTACTTATGTTTGTAGGCGACTATAAAGCATTGCACCACTTGTTAAATATGGTGCATGGGAATGCCAACTTAACGTCACATTTGGGTCAAAATAAATGCCACAAATGTGGTGCAAGATGGCACTAGGGGCTCATAAATATGCCTCTTAGTGCATTCCTCCCTCCTCCCACAGCCCAGCCCCATTCCACCCTGTACACACTAAGCTAAAACAATAATTAAATATTGTTTTATCTTTCATTTCCTGGCTTAACCAGGGGGCAATGCTCCTTCGCCATCACAAAGGAGCCGCCCCTGTCTAATATACATGTTTTATAGATCAGTAGTGTACAATGATCATATAACTCTAAATTACCAATTAATGTGTGTATACTTTGAAGTATGGGGTTGGGCGGTCTATATATACAACCTGAAGACAGCCTGACAGTTTTGTCTGACACTTACACTCCCACCTACCAAACAATGACTGTACGTGAGGAATGAGAGACACCTGATGATTTTCCTTTTCTCTCAAAAGGTCACAGTTTATATTTTTCCTGTAATTTTCCCATGCATGTAAAAGGGGCTGTAACCCTCTGACCATACTTTGTATTGGGCTACCTGCTCAAAGGTTTAAATATTAATCCCAAATACATACTTTCAAAGTATTAGGGCAGCTGTTGAGTCAGTTCCACCCTTAGCAATGAAAGTATCAATGTGCGGACTATTTACTTCTTTTGATGGCTCTTAGACAGAGGTTTGCATAATTTCATGATTTAGAGGAGAAACTCCCCTTCCTTTTTTAGCTTGTGACTGTTCATGGAGTGCTTTACTTTGTTCTGTGCATTTGTTAAGCAGCAGTAGTACACCCAGGAGGATGGCATGCTTGGGGAGTAAGTTTTACCTTCTTAATTGACTGGACTCTGAGTAGCATGGTGTGTCCAACAACGGGTTTTACCAGTTCGGTTGTTCTCAATATCCCTGGGTCATGTTCAAGACAGTATGGACCTGTCTGTCAAATATACACTCAAAGTGATAGACTTTTGTGTGTGGCAAGTGAGATCATACAGGAATAAATGAAGTCTCTTGATTCATGGGCAACCATACATGAACATTGTTATGGTTTTGAGGGGAATAGACTCCACAAACTGGATCGCATAGTCAGCAAGGAGAAGCAGGAATATGTTTTCTTTTAAAGAAGGAAAAAGTTGACCTTTGATGTCTATTCAGACTCTTTGAAATAGGTCCCCTATACTTGGAACATGGGCTGGATTGTATCATTGACAATCCCTACATTGTTGGCAAAGCATACATCTGTCTGAAAAAAACCTTTGGACAATAAATATGGTCCAAGAATTAGGTTTCAATCTCATCATACCTCAAAAATAGGATCCTACCTTTTAGCCTGGGTTCTACTGTTGTAAGGGCAGTGTTAGCATCTAAAAACTCTAATAGTATTCCCCGGTAGAGTCTGGTATGGAACAATGATCACAAAAGTCAAAGCCTGTGTTATTATCTAAATATATGACTTTAGCAAGTTGTCTGACCTTTCTTTAATTTTGAATATGGTTGCTTGTGAGCTACTTCCAAAAAGATTGTCTCTTCCACCATTCTCCTGATGTAGTTTATGACACCAGGCCCCTCAGGCATTATTCACAATTTCACTCATCAGTACCATGGATGTAGGGTTCAGGTAGAGTTGAAATGAACCCAAATTGAGTAGGAACAGTTGCTTTATCTAAGGTAGTGGGGTTTACGGCAAGGCAATACCAAATCAGATCTTTATGAATGCATGTAGTCCAAATACCAGACCTATTTGTGTAGTCCATGGGATCCACCCCTACATAGTGTATCATAGAATGCTTACATCCAGTAGTAAAGGGAGTTGACAAAGGGTATTTGTTGACCCTAATACCGTGTATATACCTACCCTCGATAATGCCTTCTTCAGACCTATATAGATCATCTTGTGTCCTTTTTTAGACACTGCCTCACCTGTCACAGACAAAGCATTCCTGTCCCCGAGATATGTGGGAAGAACTAGTCAGTCACAGAAGGTATTTCTGGGTTTTGGGCTGCTTTATCTATAATAGGGCATTTCAGTCATTGGGAACTGCCAAAACGTGCTGGCTGTGAGTGAGGACTACATTCTAGAGGCCTGTGAAACACACAACCAAGACTAAGACCATCTTTCAGGGTTATATTGGGCAGCTGTCCCACCCAGACATCAGGTACTGTTGTATTTGAGGGATGCAACGACTTCTCTGCATAGGCTTCAAATCTATAATATATGGCCCAGTCCTGCTTACTGCTTTTACATACACTGGAAGCCAGCTGTGGACTTGTTGTGCCTCTTGCTACCTCTAGTCACGAGAGCTGCAGTCAACAGATGCTTTTAGCCTCACCAACCACCTTCAACACAGGATGTGAGGAGGAAGAGCGGAGTGAGCGACCTCTGCTGACCTCTGAGCCTGTGTGTGCATTAAAGCCATGCTGTCCTACGTAGGGAGACTAAAACAGTGTTGCAGAGCATGAGGGAAAGTGCTGGAGGGGGCATTGTTAATTCTCTCACAGCGACCCCTTTTCCTCATGAATGGTCACTGGTCTTTCAGCTTCTAATGCTCAAGGCACCACTGAGAAGAACTGACGAAAAACAAAACACACAGCAGGTGACCTTGTTTCAACAGATGCGGGCACCATTGCTGAAACCTGGGAGTCGTTGATGAGTGCGCACGCTGAGGTGGTAGATTGGCCTGGACCCGATTCCCCCCTCTACTACACACATAGAGTTTGTGTAAGACTTACCGGGAGGCAGAAAATAGTGTTTTACATCCCAACCTTGGATAGGGTCAAGCTTGCCTGACTCCAACATGGTGACCGTGAGGGACTCCAAGTCGGAAAAAGAGCAACAGGAGTCCTCTGTGCTCGGAACCTGAGGGAGGAGCGCTCCTTAGATGCCTAGACAGTTTGGCCAGAACACAGCTATGTGCCACATAAGCTCCTCATTCACTTTGGGTCACTTAAGGGAGGCCTGCAATACATAAGAAATACAAAGGATTCAAATACTAGACTGTACTGGCAACACAGCGAAGATCTAACAGCAATTCTAACCATTCTATATTAGTTTCACCCAGCCTAGTCTCCCTTTATGGCAAATTGTTCTGCACTTTGCTGCTACTCTCTGGGGGAATATTCTTTGGCCAATCTGCCTTGAGTGCTGGCCCCTGCTACACGTTGGAGACAACCAGTCCTATTCTCCCCACCCCATGTTCTTTGTTTGTGGCACTGTGACAGGTAAGTAATATGTAGGATTATTCAGACGCTTGTGTGCCAACTTCTATGTAAGACTCTACAACAGTTTATAGGTGAAACCCTAGGTAATATATGTTTTTATTTCTCCTATCGAATAGTCAAATATTCAATAAGTCTGTTTTCCCTATAAGTCTCCAATGTTTTATGTTTTTTCTCTTGAGTCTATTTTGCTTTTCTCGTTGTCCTTACTCCTTTGTTTGTGCTTTCTTCTTTTCTTCTTCTTCCTAGGTAAGTTGTTGTGGCTTCACAGTAACCTCCCACGAAGTCAGAGTGAGAGAGAGAAAAGGAGGAAAGAAATATATAAAGCCTATACAGTATTAGGTAAGTGTATTGTTTTGTATTTTTTTACTATCTATTTTTCCTTTTGTTTGTATTTCATCTTCTTTGTGCTGTATTCCTGTATCACCCCTTTTGTGCTTGTGGTCTAGCTTTTTAGTACCTTTAAAGGCCGTGGTTTTAGTACGTGTCCCTCCTCACTTGGTTTAGTCAATATTACTGGTATTAGTTATGGTTTTCTTTTAGAGCTCCCCAGAAATGCTTGTCTTGTCATGCACTGTTACCATTGTGTATGGTAAAAGCCAGCAATAGGGTCTTTACTTTACTGACGCGTTTCCCTTATACCATCTGTGCCGTGCATTCCTCGATATGCCTTACCACAAATACAGTCCCTGCTCCTTCCCCGCCTTCCCACTTAAAGTTACTGTTGAACGCCCCACACAATTCCGTACCTGTGGGAGCCACGCTACTCCGGGAACATGGTTGGCCTCTCCGTTCGTCTTCTTCTGTCTCTCTCTCTCTTTGGCCGGTCTTCATCCTCGGGGTAATTTGGACCTGCTGTTTTCTCGCTCGGGCCTCCTCTCTTCCCCTTAAGGTCTTCCAACTTGAGTAGAGTGTTCCTCTCGATTCCTTTCTCCTCGTCCTCGTCACTCGTCTCCTTTTTGGCTCTTTCACCGCCTTTTCCGTCCTTCCTGCTTCCTCGTTTCCCCCAACAACACCGCCCTTCCCTCCGATGTCGTCCTGCACAGGTAGGCAGTGTGGAAGGGAACTCCTGCGGGTGCTCCCGAGGTACTCTAAGGCCGACCCCGGCATTCGCGACCATTGTGCCCTGTCACAGGCACCCATTGAGGATCTCCCTTACAAGGGAACCATAGAAACTGAAGTCACCAGCCTTTCCTTACACCAATAGAATGAAGACTGAGAGAATCAGGAATAGGGGCCATCTTAGATTGGGCTTATGTTCACCAGCCCCTCCTCATAATACTAGAAAGAGGACTGCAAAGCCAGGTTAGGCAGCTATCTTGGACTGGGCTAACACTTACTGACCAAAATAACAGGACTGGTGCCCTTATTAAAACAAATCAGCTTCTCGTCAACTGCAACCCATTGCTCAGACACTTCTCCTCAATTAACGCCAAACTCAACCCCAAATGGGATCATTCTTTAAGAAGTTTGATCATTACACACTTCTCCTCAACAAATTTCAAACACAATACCTCTGAAATCTATTTGTAAGAAGTTGGATCCTGGCATCAGCCTCCAACATGTTGTCAAAATCAGCTGTCATCACTACCACCCTCAATGCCCCTTTCCAAATCCAGTGCAAATGCTTTCAAGATCAAATACCCCCCAAATCTTTCCAAACTCACAGTGAAACACTTGAAACACAGGACCACTGTTAACACTGAATTTATTAATGAATATTCATGTATTTTGAGTGTTGAATTTGCATAGAAAATGTAATAATATAGAGAAAATAATGCACGTATCTGAAAGTGTGACCACGCAAGTGGCCATCAATGTTCACGGAGAGTATTTATTAATGGCTTATAAATATGAAATGTTGAGCTTTTGTTTAATTAATGAAGTAATATATCACATTAAGGGTTATGCATTATGTATTAGCTTTATTAATTGTAGACCTTATCTTAGTAGAGGTCTTGGCCTAGTTGCACGGCCTTATGTCAAGCTGTATTTTCTAGGCGTTCAATAAAATGTCTGCTTAGAGAATTAAATTGTGATTTTCCACTGCACTGACCTTGTGTTTATTGCTGAAAGTCTTTCTTATGAGAACGAATTGCTTGCTAGAAGATGCTGTACTAGCTAATGCAACATTGTTTTAAGTAATGTGTGTAAGATTGACTTTCTCAGGAGAATACAATGGAGACTCTGACTGGAATATAAACTGCAACAATATTGTTACCTGACGAGCTGAATGACCGGAGCAGGACAAGAGGAGCCAATTATCGACATGTGAACAATGTACTTGTAGAAATGTAGATTTTAAGTTTTAGTTTTATTGGAGAAAGTGTGAAAATGCGATCCCTTGACCAACAGGGACTTGGGAAGTAGTTTTAGTAACTTTAACTAAGCCAGACTACACAGAGAGAAGACAACCTATTTTTGCCCATTTTCCATCTTGAGAAGAGACATGCTTAACTTTATTGCTTAAAAGACTTTGCCGTTTCTGAACTTTGATGCTAAATTCTGATGCCTTGCTGACTAGACTGATGTCCTGAGGACGAATACTGTCACAGACTGCTGATCTAAACTGAGTATAGGTATATTGAATATGATGTTGTTTGCCATCTCTATTTGCTTTTGTTCCTAGGTACCAACCGCTATTTTGATAGAGCCATAGATAAATGTTTTTCCAAATTTGTGTTGACTAAAATGTTTTGCATGAAGCCAAAGCATGCTATTCTAATATTGTGTTAGTTAGGGTTCTCACTAATGAAGTTTGATTCTTGGAGAAACATTTGATGTCTTTTCTCTGCTAAATCTAAATGTATGTTAATACGTTTGCACAGTTTTTCTTGCTATTAATTAGCATTGTAATTTTAGAATGTGTAGTATCTCAAGCTTTGATTAGATTGTGATTCTTTCGTTGCTTCGGTCAGCCACTGTTGTTTCTGTATGTTTACAAATTGATTTTGAGATTAACCTACAATAAATTAGCATTGTTAATATAGGGAAATAAATATTCTAACTTTTACATAAAGGTGTGGTTCTTCATGACTGCAATGGTGTGTGACAGTTACTGACTCCAACTGATTACTAAATGTATTGATTGTTATTGATCTGCAGGTACAGGCTATATGGTGGGAACATCTTAAGCGTAGTGAAAAGGTTCATCGACCTATTTGCGTCTCCTTGTAAGTTTACTTATTAAGGTAAGACGTGCTAACACAGTGCAAGACTTCCTGGAAACCCTCTTCGCAGACCAATACCACTGGCAATGCAAAGCATCTCCTAATACTGACCTCCTCCTCTTCACACAAAACACTGTCCTATGGATTAAATCCTTTTGCAGTTTTCCCCATCTTCTTCCTTTTCTAACATCCCCTTTGGACGCAAACTTAAATGCTGCTTCCCCTTTGGCCTCTCAGGCAATCTTTCTTTATTTGTTTGCAACAATGGAAAGATCATGTTCCAACGACACAATCCTGGACACGGTCAACTTAATTTATTTCACCCTCGGGCCCTCCTAAGATCCTCCACAATCCCCCCTAAATCTACCATTAATGCCCTCCACCCACTCCCCCCTCCAATCCACCCAGACAACTTTTCTCACCCCAGACTCTCCTGCAATGTGTAATGCTCCCCATATTCCATAGCTCACCATCAATTCCAGACCTTGAACATCCAATCCACAAACCATCTCTGTACCATTCCTCTCTAACCTTCCACAAATCATAATCTCTCATCCCGGCTGCCGTCACCACCCCTATTTTATCCCCATAGTCAGCCTGTATGCCCTCCTCCTTTTTTGCCTCCTGCCCCAACATCTCCGACACCAACAACCATCACCTCCCCCCTCTTATACCCCAACCCCTCAGAGTCCGTTCCTGACAGTCAACCCCAACCCTTCCACCATTACTGAACATTACTGGCCTCTTTTCAACAAGCTCCTTTCCTCGTTCTCACACCTCTCTCGAAGAATGGATCTTCTCACTTCGGCTCTTTTCCAGCTTAATGACTCTTGGTCTTCCTTCATTCCTATCCTCATAGCCCCCTTCAGGCTGCCCCCCACACCTTTTAAGCATATCAAGAGACAGCCTCCTACCCAGACCCAAATGGATGCAACCGTCCCTTGACAACTCATACCTACTCCTCCTTCTTCTAAAGAGCTATGGCCTCGTCCTATCTTCTTACTACCCCCTCCTCCTATCTTCCCATAGGGGGTTGCCAGATTTCCACCATCATCTCTGATCGCATTAAACCTCACACACACCATCTCAGTGCACACTCATCCCCTCTTAACCTGATACAAATTCCTATTACTCTCCTGGATCAGCCAAGTAAGAAAGACAACTGCTTCTCCCTGAACTACATGCTACACAATTGATGATCTGCAGTCAAACACTGTCTAGAGTTATCAGACTCCTTCCTCACCCGTAATCTCAACATCCTGATGCTCACTGAAATGTGGATCAATGTCTCATCTAACCATGCTTTAGACCTTCTTCTTCCTCCCAAATACTCCAAGGCACTCAGGGTGGAGGTTTCGCACTCATTCATTGAAACTCTCTGAGATGCCAAACCCTCCCAATGACTCACTTTTAGCCTTTTGGAAGCTTGGCGGTGGAACTGTCCACAGCCACTGGATCTAACTTCAGATTGAATGTGATTTACCACCCACTGGCCCAAAACAATACCTTAATTGAGAAATGCATGGATTTATTCACCTCTCAATCTATCAGCTCTGACAACAATATCTTCCTTAGTGACTTCAACATCCACTGGGGAGACATGGGCAACGATGATGTGGATACTTTTACCTCCTTTCTCAATGCCAACAATCTCCAACAACCTTGCAATAAACCTACACACCACAAAGGTGCCATTCTGGATATGATAATCTCTAATTCCCCCTGACTAAAGACATATGATCCCATTCCAGTTAACTGTTCTGATCACATGCAGATCTCATTCTATCTAAGCGGTTCTTATATCAAAACCTTTGGGCAACCCAAGAAAGAGAAAATATGGTTTAGAGATACATCAAACCTTGGCACAGAAGCCATGGCCATCATGGCCTTTCCAACCCTAATTGTGATCACACCTCACCTTGGCATGAACTGAGCCACCAACAAGTTCAACTACTGCATGGAATCTCTTACTGACAAATGTGCACCCCTGAAGTGCAAATTATCCCTACCAAAACCCTTGAGGCCCTGGTTCTTTAAAGAGCATTAAGAACAATGAAAGAATACCCAACATATGTGAAAGAATGGAGAACAACACCATCTTCCCTGAGTATGACTAAGCTTTGCAATGTGAGAAACAATGCAGAGACCAAATCCTCATAACCAAATCCTCCCATATCAGAGCCGTCATGAATTCTGCAAAGAATAGATCAAAGTACCCGTTCAAGGTTATTACACAGTCTTCTAATCCCTCTATGTCTTTGGCTCCTAAGCCATCCGTGGCCCGTTGCAGCAACTTTGTGGATTTCTTTGATAAAAAAGTTGGAAACATCCATATTTCACTCCCCATCAATGACTCCCTTGAAATGGTTGAGTCTCTTCCATGCAAAGTACTACAATCATGGTCATCTATCTCTCCAATTTCTGAGCAAGACCTACAACATACTATCTCCAAAGTTAAACTTTCAAACCATCATCAGGACACTATTCCAGGCTCAATCAGCAAATCTCTTGTCACACACCTACTTCCCATATAGACCACCATGTCAATTCATCTCTCAAATAGGGCCTCTTCCCTGAACGTCTAAAAATTGTGCAAATCGATGCGCTCTTAAAAAAACGACCTCTCGATCCAGAGAACCTGAGCAAGTACCACCCAATCTCCACACTCATTTTTAGGAAAAATAATTGAAAGTTGTGTAGCATCTCAACTAGCCTCACACATCCAAACAACCTCTTAGACACTCTCCAATCAGGTTTCTTCCAGGGTCACAGTACAGAAACTGTGATCCTCCAAATAGTTGATGATTCCATTAGAATCCCTGACTTCTGCAAATCCTGCCTCCTGGTCCTCCCGGATTTAACCGCTGCATACAACACTGTCAACCATCATGAGCTCCTTTGTATTCTTGAACTACACACAGGATGTGGAGGCACTGTCTTCAACTGGTTCTCTTCTCACCTATCCAACCATTCCTAAATTATGAAAATGGGCAACTTGTTCTTGAGACCAGTCAGCGTTCACCAAGGTGTCCCCCCAAGGTTTGATATTCTCCACAACTATCTTCAACCTCTACCTAGAACCTCTACGTGTGATTCTCAGAAATTCTGGGATTCTCTTCCACCTCTATGCTGAGGATACCCAAATATACTTGAAAGTCTCATCTCTGGGGGACATTACCCTGCTTTCAAATACACTCTTAAAGATTCCCAACTGGATGTCCAACCACCATTTCAAACTCAGCCTAACAAAAACATAATTTCTATTGATCTCACCTCTGAAAGCACAAAATGGCAGTTCAAGAATGGATGGTGAACTTTCCCGCCTTCAAAGGCTGCCCCACCATTGTCACATGCGCTATATCTCTCAGTATCACCCTTGATAATTGTTTTGATCTTCATAGCCACATAGCAGCCATGGCCAACAGCGCTTGACACCAACTTAGACTGTTTTGGGGCATCAGACAATTGATTTCGGAACAAGACCTCAAAACAGTGGTGCAGTCTCCATCTCTCTAGACTAGACTATGGAATTGCCCTTCTCACAGGCATTCCCAAAATTCTACCTAGTCCTACTGAAAGCAACACTACATGCTTCAGCATGCTTCGTCTTAGGTCTACAAAAATGTGACCACATTTCACCTTCCCTGCCAATCCTCTAATGGCTTCCCATTGAAGCGCGGGCCCAATTCAAAATTGCTTGCAATACACAAAGAGCGTTATATTCTGCCTCACCCTCCTACCTAAATGAGAAACTGAAAATCTCTGGAGCAAACAGCAGTTCCAGAAATGCCCAGTCCCTGTTCCTAGAACCCCCTTCCTTCAGTTGAGAATGATACCTTCTCTAGTAGGGCCATTAGAATCTTGAATTTTCTGCCTCCCTCATACCATTTAACCTCCTGCCTATCAACCTTCAAAAAGGACCTTAAGCTCCCCCCATTTCACAGACATCTTGGTTAATTTGCCCCCAACCAGACTTTTTTACTTTCTCCACTGCATCCTGATCTTCCTTAGTTTAACTGTTCATGCCCTCTGCCCTATTGTTGTAACTGTCTCTTGTGTTAACTCCTGTATTCATACACTGATACACTTAACTGCTATTAATGTGACCCTCTGTAACCCTGTATCCTGTATATTGTAAAGCACTCTGATGCTTTCGGGCCATGTCCATTCTATATAAAATTGCTAATTAAATGACCCACAAGCCTTCACTATTAACCCGTTTTCTCTTTCCACATCTTCAAGTGAAAGGTTTTTGAGTCCCAATCATTCCAGTATGTCTTTTTGCCACCTTGCAGTAAACATTGTTTTTATCAGGGTTAGATTCCTGGTTAAAAAAAATAGGAGGACAGTCCACGGTAGTGGCTAACCTCTCAAAGCTAGTAAAAAATTAACCATGATCATCCCCTTCCTGATTTTCCTGCAGAACAGAGGACAATACAATGTGGTGTACTCAAACATTGGTCTGCTATAAGGGTGGCCTGATTTTCAATGATTTCTGAGAGATTGTCCTATCTTTGTATGCCAGTATGTCAATTAGAGGTGGTATCTCCTTCATTCCAGCTGATGCCTTATGTCTTTGAACATTATGTTGGCATCTTATCTCATGTTTAACACAACTGTCATGGGATAGGATTTGAGGCACATGAGTTAACTATATCCCAATAGGTTGAGGCAAAAGCTCACAATTGAGAATAGCAAAAAGGCCGCTGCACATTAACCAGATAGTTGTAGAATGTATGTTCTGTAGCATTTATATGGTCTTCCAAATCACACATATGTGTGTGTGTGTGTGTGTGTGTGTATTTGTGTATGGATACGTGTGGGGGTAATAAATGTTGCATGGTGAGGATTTCTACATTCTTTTTCTATAGGGTGGAACAAGAAAATTTGCCACTCTACTGACGTCTTAGCTGGCAAGCAAATGGCAAAAGTCATAGGATCCTTTTTGGGTGGTGGTCTCAAGGTAACATGTGCCTCCAGATCTCACTGATGAAGACACGCATTTGCCACAACTCAAATTTTCTCACTGGGATAACAGGGTGATCCTAGTTCAACATGTGAGAGCATGTTTTCACCTCGAGGTCAGGATTAAAAAACCTTGCAGCGAGATCGATAGGATCCTTGGACCCAGTGAAGAGTGGGGTAAAACCAAACACATTCAATGATGTAGCAATCAATGCAACAACAAATTTAAACACCATAACTAATTGGGTCGTGGGAACAAAACTCCAAACAATCACAAGTTTCAACGCTTTATTTCAACCACAAAGAAAAGGTCATGAAAATGCGTAAAACCAAGTTATTAAGATAAATGAAAACCATAGGCTGGACAAATCTGCGAAGCAAGTTTAATTTACTCAATATTAATTCCATTAAACATTCCAGCAATATTACGCTCACAAGCAGCAATAATATTTGTGCAACAGAAACAGATTTTAATTCATTAGATGGTGACATTAATCAATATCCAAATTAAAAGATCAATTCATCACATTTTATAGGGATGGTTCTCCCTACTGCTATCACAAATTAGGACAAGTATGTTTGGCAACAGACTAACACATGTGGGCAAAAGCAAAAGAAAAAGAGAAGACAAGAATAATTTGGAAAAATCATCTATCTCTGGTTAGATTAGGCTAACTAATAGAAATTAAAAAGAAAACAGGTGTCAGCATGCTAAACGAATTACAATTTATGCAAGAGAACAAAAAACACATTAAAAAATATCTACAGGGGAAAGTGCAGAACACAAGCTGCAAATCAGGAACAAGTTAACAATTAAATTCAAAGGGGCAATTTAGCAACACACAAAGGACTTGACAAGGTGAAGGCTGAACAGCATGAGGGGTGAAGAGTGAACTCAACTATAGGTGCACCAAGAGGGGGGCTCAGCAAGAGGACTGACTAAAAGTTTCAAAAGTCTCTGCCTAATTAGAAATGTCCAATGCAATTTGATTGGTCTACTGTTTAGAACCATATGTCATAAAATGACAAATGTCCATTGCAATGTAGAAAGCCCATTAGGTTTAGAACATCTCCATATTCTCTCAGGGTAGGTGTGAAGTTATCTTTCCTTCCGTTTGACACTGGCAGTAACTAGCAATTCTGACATTAGTTGATACATTACAGAATCTTCCCATGGCTCACCACAGTTATCTCCTTTCACCTGAGACTGAGCATTTAAACAATGGTACTGATTTACTTTCTAGTCCTCATGTTCTAGTATTGCAACACACACAATACAATAAAGCCCTTTACTAAACATGTGAGACAGCCTAATGGAAAAATTCAGGTTAAAAGGAAAGAAAGTTCCTGCTACGAATATGAAATTTCGTGCCTAGTTATGCTAACACAAGAAATAAATGCATTAATATACCAGGAATAACCATTACCATGAATAAAACACCGCAAAATTTAGAAATATATCTCATTAATAATATATCATAAAATATGTAAAGCATTTAAATTATTAATTGCAAATTTTGTTCACACATCACACTATGTCTGACTGAGACATGCATTTATTTTTCTGCACACATGTAACTTTAAACTCACGGGCAGTTTCTCTTTTAGTTCTAAGGGGCTGCACATCTACATTAAAAATTATTAAATAGATCATTTTTTTTAGAGATATGATCGTACCTCTAAACAAATCAATGTATTTAACTCTGGGCATCCTGTCCCAGGCTGCCTGCCCTGCCTCGCTTTGAAGTAGGAGATAGAAGCCAGGCTGTAAATCAACATCTCTGCACTGTGACACATGATGCAGGGTTTAGCTTTCTGAAGCACTTCATTTTCATTGTGGTCCACTGAGGCATCCACTATAGGCCAGTGACGATTTTAGCGTCATGGTTTTGGGCTTTGGAGTTTTCATCCCTCCATGAGGGCAGGCATCTGTCATTCACAGGCATCGATCCCAGCCTTTCCCATTTGTCACACAGTAGGAGTGAATGCAAGCACATCTGGTTTAGTTCCTTGTCCTCTGTAATGGTAAGTGATATAATGCTAATCTTGGGTTATTTATATTGTGCTGAGACTCCTTGGCACATACAAAATCAAAATAGAAATAACTCTCCTATCTAATGTACCAAAAAATATATATTTTTATTCATTATGAAATGCAACTTTGATATAAAGAAACAATTTCTACGACTATTTACAATAACAAACCAATCCTAAAGCTTCAGAGTAACAAATAACATACAAGACAGATAACACTGTACATATAACAACACAACACAGACTTACACCAACTATCAATCAGACAACATAACATAGTCTATACATAACAAACCAAACAAAACATATATCCTACTACAATAACATATATCTACACAACAAATAAATATATTAGATTATATACACAAAAATATCACACAGATAACTTTTGATATATATTCATCAACATCAATTCTCTGTTGACCATTTTAGTACTCCATGGCCATCCTGAACTTTTTGGATCTTAAAAACAGCTCCACATCACAATGTTGTCTGTGCTCTAAGTAGTCCCAGTATAATAGTCCGGCCTTGGATCTATAAAACATCAATTTTCCATTGACCACTTTGGTACTCCTTAGCCAACATGCGTTTCGGTGGACTCCAATTTTCAAATGCGTATAAAGTTACACAGCCACCTTCCTCAGGGCACATATAACAAAGCACCAAAAACACAACTGGCTTTATCTGGCGGAATTTTGCCTTTCTAATTTACATAAGCATTCCTTTGACAGTCACTCCTGTAATAGGGATGTTAAAGGTTCTGTTATAGCCTGATGGAATAAACTGGAGAAACCCCTTGGCCACTTTGACACCCTAGGTCCTGGCCTCAGATCGCAGCCTCTTCAGAAGTGGAGCTGCTGTATTTGTTCCTTCACTAAATTGTTCCAAAAGATGAGCAGGGCTCTGATTTGCCTTGCAAAGTTTATCCACATTTCCAGTGAAGCTCAAAGCGGGAAATATGTGCTTACAGGAAAGGCAGTTATCTGCTGTATGGCGTTAAAACTGGCCCATCTACATGCCCTTAACATTAATGCCAAAAACATGGACTGATATGCGAAAAATGAATGTTAAAAACGTTAAGGTAGTGTGTGTCAGTGATTTTGTTCCTCTCTTTTTTCACATTTTACTTAGCGTTGCATTCGTCAAGAGAGTTAGCTGTTTCATCATGCTCTGTTTTTGTATTTCTTTTTGTGCATTGTATTACTCTTGCATAGTGCATTCTTTGACTAGTGCCAGGTGTTTATGAGGGCTTCGATTGAGAGCGCTGGTGCTGAGGCTGAAGGCAAAGCAAAGAGCCTGCCACGGTGTTGGTGCCTCTGCAGAGCACACAGAACGATGGTCACGTATTCCAGTTACAAATGAAATTCAGTGTAAATGTGTGTGAAGGTTGTGCAAAGATATATATTTAGAAGACAAAAGCTATAGGAAATAAAGTGCTTAAATGTGTATGAGTGCAGTCTACTTTTGAGATGGTAAAATGAGGGAGATGCAAGGAAGTGCATTCATACAAGAGTAAAAAGAAGGTGCTGAAGAGGAAAGAGGAAAGAGAGGAGATTGAAAATGTGCAGGTGGATGACATGCAGGGAAAAATGTCATACACATCTATCATAAAGCACACATAACTGAAGGCTATACTCCTTCCACAAGCTTCAATAATATTTAATTCATAGTCTCACAATTTCAGAATTGAAACATTTCCAATGTTAATTATTTATAAGGAATCATTGTTTGGTTCCTGCTCATTTATCTTAAGCAGATAAAAAACATGGACAAAGCCAATAGGACTGACAAGTTTTAGGTGTATGTCAGTTGTTATGTTATATTTCTGGATGCAATAAAATTTCAGAGAGAAACCAAAATACAGGTCAGGTGGCACATTAAGGGAATCACAGAAAATTATTTTACGTGTCTCTATTAGAGAGCCCCCACGTTTTTCATCCCTCTTAAAGACCTGTATGCACATATTTCGGTGTGACTGGTTGCAGCCAACCGCCGTGGGTGCTTCCCTATGTTTGGTTAGAGGATTTTCTTCCAGCATGCAGTGTAAGACACTGGGCAAGCACACACTTTAAAGGGCCTGAGGTAGTCACACTGTACAAGTTGCACATTAAACTAGCTGTTGAACTTAATATTTCAGTAAGATATGGGGCAGTTTTTAATGTGTTTAATATTTCAAGGCCATACATTCACATTACTTTATAAACTTTGCTCTCTCACTAAATTTATTTGCTTTCAATAGAACCATTTGTCCATCTTTTTTCACTTTTTTCTTGGGAGGAGGACCCACCCTGGACCCCAAGTTTTGTCCAGTAGGCTTGTTCTCTTCACTCGCTACATAAAAGTCATACCCAACTTTTATGTCCCACCACTTTCAAATGTCACCAGCCACCACTGTTTAAACTAATAACTCACATAAAACAACATATCTCATAATTATTTTCTAATCATAATATTTCATTTTAATAATTAATTATTCTCAAACATTGTTATCAATCAAGTTAGCATGTTTTAATACACACGAGTGAGCACAATGTCTGCCATCAGGCAAAACATGTTCACGTTAAAATACAAATTAGTGCATCTCAGGCTTTTAACCGTGAATGTGAAGTCACCCAGTGCTGACTTCTGTGCCACTAAAGCATTACCAAAAATTCCACTTTAACACATGTGACTAGAATTGATCTAATATGCAGAGCAGTGTTGGCTGATAGAAGCCTATGATGGGTCAATCAAAGCTTTCAAGATAGAATACTACAGAAACCTCACAGCTCTATCACTAAAGAGAACTGCTCCATTGCCAACTGACCAATGTGTCCTGGACGGGTCTTTAAATAAGTTAACACATGAAAAAAAGGTTCAAAGAATAGGTTTCAAAGGAAGGAAATTCTTTGAAAGTATTTTGATTGTTCTTTACAAGTATTTATTTTATCTTAAAAAAAGCGGACACTGCCTTCCATCACTCCACAACCCTTCTATCTTACAGAACAGGCGAATGACCATCGTTTCTCAGTAGGGTTAAAACAAAATTGTCCTCCGCTCCTCATTTGTAGGTAATCGCTCAGTCATTCTTACCGACTCTCCTTTAACTTTATCAGAGGTTAGCCTTCAACACACAATTTTAATACAAAAATATGTCTTGGCAGCAGCACATTACTATCCAAGCTTATTTTTTAATTTGAAGACAACGTCTTCGAGGTTCAAAACTAAAATAGGTCAAGGCATGCTCACTCTGCCACCAAAGTCAGCCACCAAAACCTGAAAGGCCAGGCATTGTATTTCAATTATGTAAATCAGCAGAACCGGTAATGGCTTCATTTAGATCCTAAGTAACACCAGTTTTAGAAAGAAGTAATGTATATTTGTTTTGGAAATCTGACCGAGGTAAAAAGGTCTTTAGATATCTGATTTTTTCATCATGCTTCTAAGGGAAAAGTGAGCGGATCGTCTTGCTTTAAATGAAACAGTGGCCAGTGTACAGGGAAAATTAGAGAACCTCAAAGGTTTATGCCACGGGGTTCATGTGTGCCAAATGTGTTATCTTCCATTGTGCTTTGTGGCGCTCATACTGGCCATTTGTTTTGGAAATATTTACTCCTTGGAGGAAACACGGATCTGATTTTAAATGCAAAGGTCTGACAAACCATCATCATTTATTCACAGCTCTTTAATACGATCAGGAATTGGGGTGAGTTCCTTCACTGAGAGAGGGAGCCGGGCTGAATTAATCTGCTGTTCCTGTAAACAAATATCCAGGTGTATTTCCTTCATGTTCCACGTATTACTAAGCACTGACAGGCTGATTGGTAGTGCAAATTAATGTCCAATTTCCCAAAAGCTTGCTGCACTCATTGTCCATCTAGCAGGCCATGTCAAGAGGGCTGATGGCCGCTTTCTATTTTGGAAACCAACTTCCAAAGCAAGCAAGCGCGCGTGCGTGTGTGTGTGGGGGGAGGAGGGGGCGGTTCAGTGGCGGGAGGATCATTTCTAAAAGAGAAAAATAGCAATGGCCCTGGCATAAAAGCCGTTGTCATCGTGCATTTCGATCTGTTGTGCGTGTTTCTTCTGCCATGTCTTGTGTAGCATCCCAGGGTGGTAACCATTGATTAATTTATAAAATAATATATGCTGGAGGCCAAAGTTTATCTCAGAAGCAAGTGGTAGGAATAAACTGAAATGTAGCGCTTAAATTAAATGCATTGAGTGCCAACTGGAGCCCTCTGGTCACACTAGACCTGGTCTAATCTGAAAGTTCAGGCCAACTGTGTTAGAGCGATGGTCGGATGCAGTGACCAGCCTTGGCCCGATGCAAAATTACCTTGTTTCCATCACCGTCGAGGGAGGTGTGAGGAACAGAGGAGGCGATGCATTGTTGTTGAGTCTTGGAATTTTGGCACTGCATCTGTTCATGAGACTTCAATCAGGAGGCAAGCCGGGAAGCCCTTGGGGTCACGTTGGATCTGGGTTGGAGATATACAGATCCATAACTTCTCAGTCCTAGGCAAGAAGGGCAGCAGGTAGCACGTCAGTACAGCAGAGCAGGAGTCCAGCGGAGTAGTAGTCCAGCAGAGTGGTTGTCCTTCCAGTACAGCGGTCTGTCTTCCTGGCAGAATATCCACAGGTCCAGAAGTATACTGAAGTGGTAGGGTTTGAAGTTCAGGCCTTAAACCCAGTGTGCCCCTGAAGTGGGGGAGACTTCAAAGCTGTCTTTGAATTCTATGTCAGGACCAGAGGCTCCAATTATGCTTCTCTTTCCATGCTTTTAATTTTTTAGCAGCCAATCAGAAAACAAAACAAAACATCACTTCCTGTGACACAGTACCACATGACTACCATAGAGCCTAGCCCTATATAAACCCCTTAGGGATACAACTCCTCCTCTTACTCTGCTGCTTCACAGCCAGTTAAGTATCTCTTATCTATATTTTTATGTTTTTGCTGCAGGACTCGCATCGCATTTGATCGCTTTTTTAATTTCATAAGCGCTCAACTGCACCACGCTCCTGTTTCATTTTCAGTTTTACATATTTGTGCTGTTATGACCGGATGCTGACGATCCTTCTTGTGCATTCGTTTTGAGCATCCATGGTGGGAGCGTTTTCCTCCCAGCAAAAGTTTCCTGAACCCTTGCCTTTAATTAATTAGTGGAGCAAGAGCGAGGAGAGCAAGGACAGCGCGTCTTGCTTGATGCGCTGTCCTCTTTCTATTTTTGGTGTGCCTGCTTCGCGCGCATGTGCGATTGGTTCTGACTCCATCATCTCAATCCCCTGGGGCTTTTGAACAAGAGAGAGACGCGTTTATTCGTCTACTGCAGGTTTTCACACTGCTCTCTGTCATACGCCGATTGGCTGCTGCTATTGGGCTGTAATAATTATTATTAGGCTTTGCCTTGCTGGAATGCCACTTTATTGGTGGAATTTCCTCTATTTAAGCAGGCCTCCCTCCACACTTCACTACTGGCTTGGGGCCCTCCCTGAGCATATTAGCCTGCTTTCAAATTGCCAGCTTTCCTTCCCACATCATTTGAAGTTCCTATTGGCAGTTACCTCTGCCCATTTTAAAAATTCTCACATTTGTGACCTGATACAAGCTGATTTTGAACAACTTGTACAATCCTTGACTAAGGAGCTCAGTAGCTTCATCTAAGAGATGAGAGTAAGGAGGATTTCGATTCTTAGTCTTCCTCTAACAACCTGGATAAGGACTCTGATTCTCCTCCTCATAAACGAAAAGAAAAATCTCGGCACACTCAAGCGTCTTCTCAGCCTCTTGAAGGGTTTTCAGGCTAAGGCATCAGGTACCCCCCAAAGTTCTGCTTGGTTGGGCCCAGAAAGCATTGTGCTTTCTGTGAAACGCAAACTGCGCCATCTCTAGTGAGCAGCGGTGCCCCATTTTAATCAAGATGGATCCCAAACTGACTGATCTGGCCTCAACTGAATCAGGTCCTTTGGTGCAGGAACTGCTTTTTGGATCTCCTTTTCTCAAGGAACTTTTGAAGTTCGCCTCCACTTATGCAAACCTTGACAAGGCCCAGGGCTCCATAAAAAAGGTTCTTTGCCCACCTTTTTCCAGGCCGGATGCTACAGAGGGCTAGCCTTTGGCCACAGTTATTATCAAGGCTCCCCACAAGGTTCCTACCAACACCCCTGAGGGGGAAAAAGGGATTCCTCCTCCACCAGGTCCTGTGGAGGTCGCAATCGATTCCGGAGAGGAAAATCTAAGGTAACACACACCACCTATCAGGAGCCCAATACTACACGTGAGACTTATTTTGTTTTCAGACTTGATTCTGGGGGGGCAGGACAGCTTTGTTTGTTCACAACTGGCAAAAGATCACTCAAGACCCCTGGGTCCTGGAGTCTATCCAGGGTTTCAAACTGGAATTTTAAGATTCCCCTGTTCAGAGGGTATCTCCTCTGCACATAATTTTTTCCCTAAAAGATCGGGACTTCATCTCATTGGAAGTCACAGCTCCTCTAGCCAAAGGGGCCATAATGGCCTCCTATCCTCCTCCTCGCAGTTTTCTCAGTCTGATTTTTCTGGTAAAGAAGAAGGGCAGCAGATCCCGACTGGTCCTAAATCTAAAAGATTTGAATGGCTGGATCATTTACTGCCATTTCAAGATGGAGGACATACACTTGCTAAGGGACATCCTAAGAGAAAAAGAGTGCATGGTCTGCATGGCCTTAAAATATGCTTACCTGACCATTCCTATTTTTCATCCTCATTGGAGATTTCCGTAGTTCCTATGGCAGGGCCATTGTTAGGAATACAAGGGTCTTCCTTTTGGCGTGTCTCCAGCACCTTGGGCTGTCACGAAGGTGATGCGTCCAGTTGTGGAACACCTTTGGACCAAAGGGGTTCATCTGATCATATATCTCGACAACCTTATCATCATGTGTCAGTGCCCTCTTCTTCTAATGACCCATCTGGAGTGGGCTATTTCTCTCATTCAGGAATTGGGTTTCATCATCAACAGTCAGAAGTCCATCCTGGTTCCTTCCCAGAGATTGGAGTTTCTGGGCTTTCATGTAGACTCTGTCCTAGCTCAGTTGATCCTTCCTCCTGCCAAAGTCTGCAACATAAAGAAGGAGTTGAGGGCACTGTTGTCCAAACAGATGGCAAGTTTGAGATGCCTAGCGCGGATGGTGGGCCTCCTTTTCTCGTCCATTCAGGCTATATTTCTGGGTCCCCTCCATTATCGGACCCTTCAATGTCTGAAGATCTCCCATCTCAAAAGGGCCTCAGCTATTCAGCCCTAGTTCCCCTCTCATTCAAGGCCAAGACCGAGATCCATTGGTGGCTCAATCATATGGATGCCTGGATTGGCAGAGTGATCTTCGGCTTGTCTCCGGAGATCGTGATCGAATCCGATGCCAGCCGCTGGGGCTGGGGAGCCCACTGTGGCTCAATAATTATGGGGGGTCGTTGATCGAGGGTGTGGCTGAACCTTCAGTTCAACTGCTTGGAACTCTTCACAGGTTCCTTTGTGATTTCCAGCCTCTCCCCAGAGAAGTTGAATTGTTGCACCCTTCGCCGGGTGGAAAACATTTCGGCAGTCTGGTATGTCAACAGGCTGGGCGGGACAAGATTGCGTCTCCTAGTGGAGATTGCCAAGGATTTGTGGCACTTTTGCCTTCAACATCGGATTTCGGTAGTAGCAGAGTATCTTCAGGGTCAGAGTAATCCAGTGGCAGATTGGCAGTCTTGTTACCTTCGGGACTTCAGGGATTGGAGACTTCACCGGAGAATATTTCATTCTCTCCAACCCCTGTGGGGCCCGTTTACAATAGACCTCTTTGCGTCTCGCCTCAACCAGCAGTTGGATCGGTTTTTCAGTTGGTGCCCAGATCCGGAGACTCAGGCAACCAATGCGTTTCTGCAGAACTGGTCTCAGTTCCTGGGGTACGCTTTTCCTCCATTCATGATGATACACAGAGTTCTGACTCAGGTTTGTCATCAGAGAGCAGAGCTGGTACTTGTGACTCCCCTCTGCAGGGCTAATGCCTAGTTCCCTGTAGTTCTAGAGATGGCCTGCTCTCCTCCAGTTATACTACCTATTACTAGAGCCGATGGGCCTTCCCCATCCTCTAGAACAATTGCACTCCCTCACTCTGGTGGCGTGGAGAATTTCAGGGAACGATGGTCTCTCCCAGGACTTTCACCTGAATCTCATGATTTCATTGTGAGATTCTGGGCCCCTAGCACTCACAAGCGTTACTCATCCGCCTGGAAATGCTGGCGTACTTGGTGCAGTGAACGATGTGTTGATCCATTCTCAGCTGATTGTTCTTTGATACTCAGGCCCGTATTTATACTTTTTTTGTGCCGCATTTGCGTCGTTTTTTGACGCAAAAACTGCGCAAACTTGCAAAATGCCATTGTATTTTGTAGGTTTGCGCCATTTTGCGTCAAAAAGCGGTGCAAATGCGGCGCTAAAAAAAGTATAAATACGGGCCCCAATTTCTTATCTCATTTGACTGCTTCAGGTGTGGTCTACAGATCTGTTAATAATTACAGATCGGCCATCTCAGGTCATGTTCCTATCGAGGGGAAGCCTATTGGCAAACGTCCAATTGTCTGTAAACTCCTTCGTTTTTCTAATCCTCCTCAAGCCACGCTATTCTGCCCTTTGGGATATTTATATTGTATTACGTTTTTTATAATCTTGGCTGGCCAATAAATACCTTTCCATGAAGCAGCTCTCTGCTAAACTTACTATGATGTTGTGTTTGGTATCATGTAAACGAGTTTCTGATGTACGGGTTTTAGACCTGTCATGTACAGTTTTTTTTTCTTGAGGGGGAATCCTTTACTATTGCTCGCCGTACCAAATGTAATACTAGGTTTGTGTTTTATCCTACGTTCCCGGATAATTCTCAGTCGTGTGTTGTGCAATGTTTGAAAGATTATGACGTAAGTACAGCCGTATTTCGCTCTGACATGGGCGGTCAGTTGTTAATTTCTTTACTAAAACCTTTCCAACCATAATCTTCAGCCACCCTGCCTAGATGGATGCAGTGGCTTATGAGTGAGGCGGGCATTGATACCAATCGGTTTAGGGCTCACTCTGCAAGAGGCACCATGGTTTCTAAGGCATTTTCTTTAGGATCTTGCCTAGAGGACATTTTGAGAGCAGCTGACTGGTCGTCTGAGTCTACCTTTAAAGCGTTTTACTACAAGCCTATTTTAGATATTGCAACAATTGTTCTAGACCAGCATTAAACTAGCATAATTGGAGCCTCCGGTCCTGACATAGAATAAAAAAAAATTCTAGCTGTTACGTCAAGAATTTTTCATTTTTATTAAGGACACATCAGCGAGGATTATCCCTCCCTTGGAAAAGTGTTTTTTTGTATGATTGTATCACACATGTTATTGATATGTCTTAATTTCATGTTGTGCTCCTTTTCTTACCCTCCCTTTTGAAATTATATGCAATGTCAAAGGGTATAGTCCAGTGTTTATGGCTCGATGTATTTGTTTACTTCTAGGCAATGAAGACAAGTGACTCCTGATTCTTCTGAGTTGAAGACAAGTGACTCCTGATTCTTCTGAGTTGATGTAATTCCTGTCATCCGAGATCTCCATCTTGGAACCGGTCCGTTGGTCCCTTCGCTGGTTGGATCTTTGGTGGAATGTTGTAGCTCTGTGTGGTTTGCAGTTTCTTTCTCCCATTGGGGATTGTTCTTGAGGGTTGTTACTGTTATTGGACTCTTGCAAAGAAAGAGGAGGAGTTATATCCCTAAGGGGTTTATTTAGGGCTAGGCTCTATGGTGGTCATGTGATACTGTGTCACAGGAAGAGATGTTTTGTTTTGTTTTCTGATTGGCTGCTAAAAACTAAAAGCATGGAAAGAGAAGCATAATCCTCCCCTCCGTGTCCTTAATAGAACTGAAAAATTCTTGACAGGACAGCTAGAATTTTTTTTTTGTGCACATAGGTCCTCCCTTCCTGCCCTAGCTCCAGACTCTCTTCAGCAGGTATGCAGCCCTTTGTGTGGGTACAGGACACAGTCTATTCAGGTGTAAGTGTGAGTCTGTGGCCAGCTCCTCCCTCCTATCCTTTTCTGATAGCCCATCAGGGACCATCAAGTCACACCTAAGTTCCCATTGTGTGTGGCAGTCTAGAGGGAATAGAAGTCCAGCTGTCACCCACTCCAAACAAGTGATCATAGACAAGCAGCAGGCACCAAATTGTTAAATTAAGAACATGGAAGATGTCTAAAAGTAGGAAAAGCACTGGGGTGAGATCCTTTAAAGCCCTAGTGGGGTAGGAATCAATTACAATAAAATACAGCAATAACGTTACCCCCATTGTTTATTGATTAATTATTTAAAAACACAAAGACGTATTTCAATGCTGTGTGTCAATAGCTCCATCATTTATCATCTTTACTTATCTCATTTAAGTTCTTTACACACAATCTACTTAAAGACACTTTATATAAGTTGCCAGCATTGACATTCAATATTTCATATATGCTAAAAAATTAAGAAATAACATAAAAACCCAAAACAACTATCAACAGCACCATTTCTGTGACATCGAAACCCAAGGACATTTACATACACTATACATTACATTATACATTACATTGCACTCATAAATCAGAGTCCCATCAGCTTCTCATAATGATATGCTCTCCATGCACGAGTCTCTAGGATAGCGTAACAATACTTAAAAACACTCAATTGTGCCAGAGGAGAATAGTTCAAAATATAATGTACCCTTGTTTAAGATTTAAACATGCTTATTTTGTATAGGTGATGATTCAATCCTGGCATTCAATACTGGAACAAAGGGATCATTGATCTATCCTCTGGCCATAAATAGCTAACACATTTTGACCTCTGTATGTGGGGCAAATGTATTAAAAAAGGTCATCATCAGGGCTTCTTTTTTCAATAAGATGAGGACTCTAATGACATAACAACAAACATGCCTTCTTTATGATTATTTTTTAATAGCTACCCATTATAATCCTATTTCTTTATGCAACTGTGTGCAATTCTGTTAGAAATGGGGTCTTTGATTGGCAGTCAGGGTACCCCCTGTCCAGACAAGGGCCCTCACTCTAGTCAGGGCAAAGGAGAAACAGACCTGGTTAATCCGCACCCACCCCCTTGGAAGCTTGCCATGAGCAGGAAGGATTATCGAATAAGCAATGTGTAGAATATTTGTACCAACACACACAGTAATACAGTGACAACACTACAAAATGGACACCGCAGAAGTTTAGAAAAATAAGCAATATGTATCTAAATCAAACAGGACCAAAATTACAAATATTCAACATACCCAAGTCAAGATGTGAATTTTCTAAAGAATAAGAGTCTTACTCCATAGAAAACAATGGAAACGTTAATTATACACAAAGTACCTGGTTTGCGTAAAAAATAAAGCTGCACGGGTGAGCGTGCGTCTGAAAAGTCAGCAATCCGTAGATTCCTTACTCGCAATTGAGGCTGTGCGTCGATTCTTCTCCGATCAGGTAGGCGATGCGTCTCTTTTCTCCCTCACAAGAGAGCATCGATTTGTCTTGGGTCGGGTAGGCGATGCGTTGTTTTTCTCACTTGTAAGAGAGCGTTGATTCTTCTACGGTGGGGTAGGTTATGCGTCTTTTTTCCCCTTCCCAAGAGAGCAATGCGAAGATTTCCAGACAGGGCACCTCTGATTCATGCAGGTTCACGATGATTTGACATCCAGGGATGATATGTGGGAAATCCGAACACGCAGTGTTAGAAAACCACCTTGAGTGGGGTTTGTGTCATTATCACGATCCGCAAGCAGGTGTTGCGCGTCGTTTCTCCAGCTGCAATGCGTCTATCTCCCAGCCGCGATGCAGGTGGAGCATAGATGTCAGCCACGAAGCCAGTGATGTGTTGATTATCAGCCGCGTTGCAGATGGTGCTCCAAAAATTTCCCTGCACGGCATTCTGTCCATGAATTTCAGTTCTTGTTCTGCCAACTTCACCTTTCAAGGCCCGGGGACAGGATAGGGCACCACTTGGCAGGGCAGGAGTCTCAGGAGAGAGTTCAGGTACTGACAAAGGAAGTGTTTGATGGCCCTGAGACTTCAAAACAGGAGGCAAGTCCTTGGAGATTCTTCTCAAGTAGGAATGCACAACAAAGTCCAGTCTTTGTACCTTTTTACAGGCAGAAACAGCAACTGCAGAATAGCCTAATAAAGCACAGTCACAGGCAGGGGCAGCACTTCTCCTCAGCTTTTCAGCTCGTCTCCTTGGCAGAGGTTCCTCTTGAATCCAAAAGTGATCTTGAAGAAATCTAAAGTCTGGGGTTTTGGGTCCACTACTTGTACCCCTTTCAGCCTTTGAAGTAGGCAAACTTCAAAGGAAAGTCCCTGTTGTTTACAGGATCCTGCCTTGCCCAGGCCTAGCCCCAGACACACACCGGGGTGCTGGAGACTGCATTGTGTCAGTGCAGGTACAGCCCATTCTGGTGTAAATGACCACTCCTCCTCCACTCTTGCTCAGATGACCCATCAGGATATGCAGGCTACACCCCAGCTCCATTTGTCTCACTGCCTAGAGGGTATTCCCAAACAGTCCAACTGTCAGTCTGACCGAGACAGGGAATCCACAAACAGACAGAGTCCCCGAATGGTTAAAGCAAGAAAATTCCCACTTTCTAAAAGTGCCATTTTCAAACTGACAATTTAAAAACCAACTTCATCAAAAAATGTATTTTTAAATTGTGAATTCAGAGACACCAAACTCCACATTTAAATCTGCTCTCAAAGGGAATCTATACTTTAAAAATATTTAGAGACAGCCCCTATGTTAACCTATAAGAGAGATGGGTCTTGCAATAGTGAAACCCAGATTTGGCAATATTTCACTGTAAAACACATGAGCACATGCCCCACCTTTAAAATACTCTGCACCCTGCCCATGGGGCTACCTAGGGCATTCCTTAGGGGTGCCTTACATGCATAAAAAGGGATGGTTTAGGCCTCGCAAGTGGGTACACTTGCCAAATCAAATTGGCAGGTTAAAACTGCACAAACAGACGCAGTCATTGTAAGGTGTCCTTTCATAACTTTTTAAGTGCTGTCATTATATTCCTGAGGGTGACAGACTTCATCACGTAGGTAAACTTAGATGGACTTGGTTTGGCTGGATTAACTTAGCATGTGCAAAGTGCTCTGTCATTCCCCTGAGTGAATGATTGTATTCTAAAGGGCAAATAAATATATTTTATTAAAGGCAGGGAAATTTTTCATGAAAATATCTTTTATTTATTTCTGTGGCATACCTATTCCACAGAGTATTGTAGTGATTTGGGACATTCAGTTATAACCACACTAGTGTATTTAGAATACATTACTGTTTTCCAACATCTCATTTAAGCCTGTCTCTGCAGATCGCAATGACCTTATCATAAAGGCTACTTGTCTTCATAGCATCCTTTCATTGGCGTTTCTTTTATGTAGTAGCATGGTCCATCGTATATGAGACAATTTGTGTTTATTCTGAGTGCAGTGTTAAACTAATGGGGGAGACATGGTCTGGCATGGTATACAGGATTGATGTTGGGTAATGCGATGTCCAGTTTCTTAACATGCCTGACCAATGTAAGCCTCATTACATGGACAAAATATATACTAGATCACATTCTCAGACCTATAATTTGTAAACTCATTGTGTTTAATTTCAATCTTGTAAACAAAATGACCCCCTTCGATGATTGGTTCACATGCTATACAGTTCCTATATTTGTGATGGACCATGATCGGAGTCAATCCTAAAATGCATCTGGGATTTTGTTGTTGTGTTCTCCTCTCGGTATAGGAATGGACAAATCTATCCTTTATATTTTTGTTTCTCTCCAGAGCTGAATGTTGTGACGCATACCAGCTTGTTGGATGTGTCTTTTTCCTGATGTTGAAGTATACAGTCATGGGTGGGTGTGCTGTGTCCTCTTCTTAGCCCTTTTCAGAAGTCAATACGAGTACCCTCTTTGCTGTAGTTGCTGCACAAGTTGATTAGCTTTCAAAAATAAATCTTCTTTCAGTGCACAGTTTCTTCTAATTTGCAAGAATTGACTGTATGGTAGATTGTCTTTTAGGTTTCTTTGGTGGTGGCTGGAATAGTGCAGGAAAGTATTTCTATCTGTTTCAATAGTGAATAGTGTAGTGAGGATACTTTTCCATCATGCTTGATGGTCAGGTCGAGAACATTTATTTCTGCTTTACTCCATGTAGCAGTACACTTGATATCATTCCACAAATTGTATAATTCTGTCTTCATCACCTCTCCATGTGAGGAAAATCTTGTTGATGAAACTTTCCAAGTCATAATACAGTTTCTATATGGATTGCCCTCATATATCCATTTTTGTTCAAACATGGCCATGAACATCACAGCCATCTCTGGTGCAAAGGGACATACCGTCGCTGTCCCTTTTATTTGCAGATAAAATTGTTTGTTGAAGTAAAAGGAGTTAATTTTGAGGCATATCAATGCCTCTTCAATTAGGAGCCATGTGAGTACTTCATGCGGGCATTCTATCCTTTCTAGGAAAAATTCCATTGCCTCTAGTCCTTATTCTTGTGGGATGTTGGTGTACGGGCTAGTGATGTCAAGTGTAGCAATTAGGTCTCTGGTAATGTCAAAGTCAATCTGCTCAGGTTTGTTCAACATATTCGTGGGGTCTTTCAGATAGCTTGGTATTTGCCGGATGAAAGGCTTGAGCAATACATCAGCATATTTAGCAAAAGGCTCCAGAATAGAATTGACTCCTGAAATGATTGGTCTCTCTGGGGGATCTAGTGGGTCTTTATGTCTTTATAGAACACCTAAGAAATGGAAACAGCCTTGGGTCTACAAGTAAAGAATGTTCATGTGATATCCAAAGAGGATCCTGAATATCTGGGTGATTTCAGTTGTATAGGAACAAAGTGTTAAAGAGATTGGGATGGTACTAGAAATCAAAACAGCGGAACGCCTACGTAAGAAACTATTGGATGAAATCCAGACTCTAGAAAAAGCTATTAAAGCCAACTATGTCATAGTGGAAGCAAAAAACTCAGTAAGGCACATAAATGAGGAAATCAGTACATTCAAAACGGACACGAAGAACTATAAGAAGAAGAAGTTGCAGATAGACATCATTAACTTCTCAAAACAACAGGTGTATTCATATCTAAATACAACTCACAATCAAGGCAATACAAGGCATCTTACCCAATTCCAGGACAGAAGCAGGAGGCAACTCATAACCTTCTAAGATAGCACATCCTACTCACAGCCTCAAATATTGTTCCCAACACAAGTCTTCACTGTGGCATCTCCTCCAGAAAGAAGTGGGTAAGATTGAACATATTTAATGTTTGTTCACTTGAGCTTTTCTGAGTGCATCAGCACTGTCGCTGCACCCAGATGAGCAAGGTCCTTCCTCTCCAGCATTGTAACGAACCAAAGAATCGACATGCCTTGGGATCTTTAATATTCTGTTCCCCAGATGGATTTGCAGCATTCTTCTTCGACCCCTTGGACTCTGAGAGGTATTGCCCTCTCTACCCTTTGCCCCTTTGAACTGCCTTGCTGAGACTAAGAGATTTTTCCTTTGACCCAGAGAAGTAGACTGTTGATCGAGCTTCCGAAATGCTGACTGAACTGAAAAATTCTTGACCGGACACCTAGAATTTTTTTTTTGTGCACATAGGTCCTCCCTTCCTGCCCTAGCTCCAGACTCTCTTCAGCAGGTATGCAGCCCTTTGTGTGGGTACAGGACACAGTCTATTCAGGTGTAAGTGTGTGTCTGTGGCCAGCTCCTCCCTCCTATCCTTTTCTGATAGCCCATCAGGGACCATCAAGTCACACCTAAGTTCCCATTGTGTGTGGCAGTCTAGAGGGAATAGAAGTCCAGCTGTCACCCACTCCAAACAAGTGATTATAGACAAGCAGCAGGCACCAAATTGTTAAATTAAGAAAATGGAAGCTGTCTAAAAGTAGGAAAAGCACTGGGGTGAGATCCTTTAAAGCCCTAGTGGGGTAGGAATCAATTACAATAAAATACAGCAATAACGTTACCCCCATCGTTTAATGATTAATTATTTAAAAAACACAAAGACGTATTTCAATGCTGTGTGTCAATAGCTCCATCATTTATCATCTTTACTTATCTCATTTAAGTTCTTTACACACAATCTACTTAAAGACACATTATATAAGTTGCCAGCATTGACATTCAATATTTCATATATGCTAACAAATTAAGAAATAACATAAAAACCCAAAACAACTATCAACAGCACCATTTCTGTGACATCGAAACCCAAGGACATTTACATACACTATACATTACATTATACATTACATTGCACTCAAAAATCAGAGTCCCATCAGCTTCTCATAATGATATGCTCTCCATGCACGAGTCTCTAGGATAGCGTAACAATACTTAAAAACACTCAATTGTGCCAGAGGAGAATAGTTCAAAATATAATGTACCCTTGTTTAAGATTCAAACATGCTTATTTTGTATAGGTGATGATTCAATCCTGGCATTCAATACTGGAACAAAGGGATCATTGATCTATCCTCTGGTCATAAATAGCTAACACATTTTGACCTCTGTATGTGGGGCAAATGTATTAAAAAAGGTAATCATCAGGGCTTCTTTTTTCACTAAGATGAGGACTCTAATGACATAACAACAAACATGCCTTCTTTATGATTATTTTTTAATAGCTACCCATTATAATCCTATTTCTTTATGCAACTGTGCGCAATTCTGTTAGAAATGGGGTCTTTGATTGGCAGTCAGGGTACCCCCTGTCCAGACAAGGGCCCTCACTCTAGTCAGGGCAAAGGAGAAACAGACCTGGTTAATCCGCACCCACCCCCTTGGAAGCTTGCCATGAGCAGGAAGGATTATCGAATAAGCAATGTGTAGAATATTTGTACCAACACACACAGTAATACAGTGACAACACTACAAAATGGACACCGCAGAAGTTTAGAAAAATAAGCAATATGTATCTAAATCAAACAGGACCAAAATTACAAATATTCAACATACCCAAGTCAAGATGTGAATTTTCTAAAGAATAATAGTCTTACTCCATAGAAAACAATGGAAACGTTAATTATACACAAAGTACCTGGTTTGCGTAAAAAATAAAGCTGCACGGGTGAGCGTGCGTCTGAAAAGTCAGCAATCCGTAGATTCCTTACTCGCAATTGAGGCTGTGCGTCGATTCTTCTCCGATCAGGTAGGCGATGCATCTCTTTTCTCCCTCACAAGAGAGCATCGATTCGTCTTGGGTCGGGTAGGCGATGCGTTGTTTTTCTCACTTGTAAGAGAGCGTTGATTCTTCTACGGTGGGGTAGGTTATGCGTCTTTTTTCCCCTTCCCAAGAGAGCAATGCGAAGATTTCCAGACAGGGCACCTCTTATTCATGCAGGTTCACGATGATTTGACATCCAGGGATGATATGTGGGAAATCCGAACACACAGTGTTAGAAAACCGCCTTGAGTGGGGTTTGTGTCATTATCACAATCCGCAAGCAGGTGTTGCGCGTCGTTTCTCCAGCTGCAATGCGTCTATCTCCCAGCCGCGATGCAGGTGGAGCATCGATGTCAGCCACGAAGCCAGTGATGTGTTGATTATCAGCCGCGTTGCAGATGGTGCATCAAAAATTTCCCTGCACGGCATTCTGTCCATGGATTTCAGTTCTTGTTCTGCAAACTTCACCTTTCAAGGCCCGGGGACAGGATAGGGCACCACTTGGCAGGGCAGGAGTCTCAGGAGAGAGTTCAGGTACTGACAAAGGAAGTGTTTGATGGCCCTGTGACTTCAAAACAGGAAGCAAGCTCTTGGAGATTCTTCTCAAGTAGGAATGCACAACAAAGTCCAGTCTTTGAACCTTTTTACAGGCAGAAACAGCAACTGCAGAATAGCCTAATAAAGCACAGTCACAGGCAGGGGCAGCACTTCTCCTCAGCTTTTCAGCTCGTCTCCTTGGCAGAGGTTCCTCTTGAATCCAAAAGTGATCTTGAAGAAATCTAAAGTCTGGGGTTTTGGGTCCACTACTTGTACCCCTTTCAGCCTTTGAAGTAGGCAAACTTCAAAGGAAAGTCCCTGTTGTTTACAGGATCCTGCCTTGCCCAGGCCTAGCCCCAGACACACACCGGGGTGCTGGAGACTGCATTGTGTCAGCGCAGGTACAGCCCATTCTGGTGTAAATGACCACTCCTCCTCCACTCTTGCTCAGATGACCCATCAGGATATGCAGGCTACACCCCAGCTCCATTTGTCTCACTGCCTAGAGGGTATTCCCAAACAGTCCAACTGTCAGTCTGACCGAGACAGGGAATCCACAAACAGACAGAGTCCCCGAATGGTTAAAGCAAGAAAATTCCCACTTTCTAAAAGTGCCATTTTCAAACTGACAATTTAAAAACCAACTTCATCAAAAGATGTATTTTTAAATTGTGAATTCAGAGACACCAAACTCTGCTCTCAAAGGGAATCTATACTTTAAAAATATTTAGAGACAGCCCCTATGTTAACCTATAAGAGAGATGGGCCTTGCAATAGTGAAACCCAAATTTGGCAGTATTTCACTGTAAAACACATGAGCACATGCCCCACCTTTAAAATACTCTGCACCCTGCCCATGGGGCTACCTAGGGCATTCCTTAGGGGTGCCTTACATGCATAAAAAGGGATGGTTTAGGCCTCGCAAGTGGGTACACTTGCCAAATCAAATTGGCAGGTTAAAACTGCACAAACAGACACAGTCATTGTAAGGTGTCCTTTCATAACTTTTTAAGTGCTGTCATTATATTCCTGAGGGTGACAGACTTCATCACGTAGGAAAACTTAGATGGACTTGGTTTGGCTGGATTAACTTAGCATGTGCAAAGTGCTCTGTCATTCCCCTGAGTGAATGATTGTATTCTAAAGGGCAAATAAATATATTTTATTAAAGGCAGGGAAATTTTTCATGAAAATATCTTTTATTTATTTCTGTGGCATACCTATTCCACAGAGTATTGTAGTGGTTTGGGACATTCAGTTATAACCACACTAGTGTATTTAGAATACATTACTGTTTTCCAACATCTCATTTAAGCCTGTCTCTGCAGATCGCAATGACCTTATCATAAAGGCTACTTGTCTTCATAGCATCCTTTCATTGGCGTTTCTTTTATGTAGTAGCATGGTCCATCGTATATGAGACAATTTGTGTTTATTCTGAGTGCAGTGTTAAACTAATGGGGGAGACATGGTCTGGCATGGTATACAGGATTGATGTTGGGTAATGCGATGTCCAGTTTCTTAACATGCCTGACCAATGTAAGCCTCATTACATGGACAAAATATATACTAGATCACATTCTCAGACCTATAATTTGTAAACTCATTGTGTTTAATTTCAATCTTGTAAACAAAATGACCCCCTTCGATGATTGGTTCACATGCTATACAGTTCCTATATTTGTGATGGACCATGATCGGAGTCAATCCTAAAATGCATCTGGGATTTTGTTGTTGTGTTCTCCTCTCGGTATAGGAATGGACAAATCTATCCTTTATATTTTTGTTTCTCTCCAGAATTGAATGTTGTGACGCATACCAGCTTGTTGGATGTGTCTTTTTCCTGATGTTGAAGTATACAGTCATGGGGGGGTGTGCTGTGTCCTCTTCTTAGCCCTTTTCAGAAGTCAATACGAGTACCCTCTTTGCTGTAGTTGCTGCACAAGTTGATTAGCTTTCAAAAATAAATCTTCTTTCAGTGCACAGTTTCTTCTAATTTGCAAGAATTGACTGTATGGTGGATTGTCTTTTAGGTTTCTTTGGTGGTGGCTGGAATAGTGCAGGAAAGTATTTCTATCTGTTTCAATAGTGAATAGTGTAGTGAGGATACTTTTCCATCATGCTTGATGGTCAGGTCGAGAACATTTATTTCTGCTTTACTCCATGTAGCAATACACTTGATATCATTCCACAAATTGTATAATTCTGTCTTCATCACCTCTCCATGTGAGGAAAATCTTGTTGATGAAACTTTCCAAGTCATAATACAGTTTCTATATGGATTGCCCTCATATATCCATTTTTGTTCAAACATGGCCATGAACATCACAGCCATCTCTGGTGCAAAGGGACATACTGTGGCTGTCCCTTTTATTTGCAGATAAAATTTTTGTTGAAGTAAAAGGAGTTCCTTTTGAGGCATATCAATGCCTCTTCAATTAGGAGCCATGTGAGTACTTCATGCGGGCATTCTATCCTTTCTAGGAAAAATTCCATTGCCTCTAGTCCTTATTCTTGTGGGATGCTGGTGTACGGGCTAGTGATGTCAAGTGTAGCAATTAGGTCTCTGGTAATGTCAAAGTCAATCTGCTCAGGTTTGTTCAACATATTCGTGGGGTCTTTCAGATAGCTTGGTATTTGCCGGATGAATGGCTTGAGCAATACATCAGCATATTTAGCAAAAGGCTCCAGAATAGAATTGACTCCTGAAATGATTGGTCTCCCTGGTGGATCTAGTGGGTCTTTATGTCTTTATAGAACACCTAAGAAATGGAAACAGCCTTGGGTCTACAAGTAAAGAATGTTCATGTGATATCCAAAGAGGATCCTGAATATCTGGGTGATTTCAGTTGTATAGGAACAAAGTGTTAAAGAGATTGGGATGGTACTAGAAATCAAAACAGCGGAACGCCTACGTAAGAAACTATTGGATGAAATCCAGACTCTAGAAAAAGCTATTAAAGCCAACTATGTCATAGTGGAAGCAAAAAACTCAGTAAGGCACATAAATGAGGAAATCAGTACATTCAAAACGGACACGAAGAATTATAAGAAGAAGAAGTTGCAGATAGACATCATTAACTTCTCAAAACAACAGGTGTATTCATATCTAAATACAACTCACAATCAAGGCAATACAAGGCATCTTACCCAATTCCAGGACAGAAGCAGGAGGCAACTCATAACCTTCTAAGATAGCACATCCTACTCACAGCCTCAAATATTGTTCCCAACACAAGTCTTCACTGTGGCATCTCCTCCAGAAAGAAGTGGGTAAGATTGAACATATTTAATGTTTGTTCACTTGAGCTTTTCTGAGTGCATCAACACTGTCGCTGCACCCAAATGAGCAAGGTCCTTCCTCTCCAGCATTGTAACGAACCAAAGAATCGACATGTCTTAGGATCTTTAATATACTGTTCCCCAGATGGATTTGCAGCATTCTTCTTCGACCCCTTGGACTCTGAGAGGTATTGCCCTCTCTACCCTTTGCCCCTTTGAACTGTCTTGCTGAGACTAAGAGATTTTTCCTTTGACCCAGAGAAGTAGACTGTTGATCGAGCTTCCGAAATGCTGACTTCTTCCCATTTTACTTACTTTTCTCAACCATAGTTAGTTACATGTTTCCCCAGATTTGTTTTTTTAACCGAATTATTTTGTCCTTTTTGTGCTTTTTGCCTTTTTGCCCACAAGTAATTGTTCAGGCACATGCTAAATGGATTTGCTAATTCTATGGTTTCCTCTTGCTCAAGATATTAGAATTGCAGCATTAAAATGTATAAATGGTTAACAGAATCCTCCTTTTCAAATGTTCTTGTTACTTTTGTGTATAGCTGCTATTGAATGTCAAGTATTTTTGATGTTAGTTTGTTTTAACTTCTTTAGGAGGTTTGGACAACCTCTCATGATTTTGTATCTTTATTGTCATGTTTTGAAAATAATCTATGTCACTCTTAGCATTAACCTGTGATAGGCAACCTTGGATTTTATTTTAGCTTGGAGCATTTTTTGTGTGGCTAAATTAGTCATAATGTTAGTTTAATCGATTGTTGATGGTTTGATGCCCTTGTCTCTGCTCACTTATGCTGGGTGAAAAAAATCTATTGACCCCGTTCAAGCATAATCCTGTGAAGGAATTATCTACAGCAATAGGTATAGATGAGATGGATTCCACGCTATGAAATTTTGAAGTAAACCTGTAAATAATGCATTTCATTGCATACTGGACCACCAAAATAGTTAACACATACAGTTGTAAACCCCAATTTACATTAGACTTTTATTGTTTTCTATAAAGATTACGTAAAAAAACATTGTGCATTTAAAGTGCTCGAGACGGTTGCATTATTAATTAATTATGGATGCAGAATACAGCACACAGGGAACAAGCAACAAACGAGGAGGAATAAAAGTATTCCTCCTCGTTGTGCCCTGCTAACGTCACCCCTGGGGTGTTGTTAGATTTTGGCTCTGCCTCAGGTTTACGAAAACACGTAAATCCGAGGCAGCGTCAAAATGCTATGGGTGTTGCTGTGGAACACCCACAGCAACACCCATTGTACTCCCCTTCCATGCAAAGGGCTGCTTGTGAAGGGTTCGTATTTACAAGCTGGCGCTAAGCTACAAAAAGAGGCCTAGTGGCACCTTGTAAATACGGCTCAGGGTATAGCGCCACCAGAGCGTCACAAAAAGTGATGCTCCAGTGGTGCTAGGGGCTCATAAATATGCCCCTAAATGTAGTATAGCACTTGGAAACACAATAGCTCCAACTGGGGCAATGAAGTGGATTGACAGAGCCACTTTCAACAGTCCTCTAACATCCATGATGGAAAGCGGCCGGCCAAGGAGTCGTGTAGATGACAGTTACAGTACCTTGGAAAATGATGAGGAAACAAATATGTTGCATGGCGTCAGGGAGATGAGGAGTCACTGGAGTTGGTGCAGCATCGATTCCTTATTGCCACTGGGGAGGAGAGGCATTGGTTCCTTACTGGTGGGCAGGGGAGATGAAGCGTTGCTTCCTTATTTTTGAAGGGGAGGTGATGCGGTGTTGGCAGCAAGGCGTCGGTCCCTTTCAACAAGGCGGGGTTTATGAATTCAGCAGGTCAAGTTGTGAAGCGTCAACTTTGCAGTGGTATGATTACACCACGGGGCCTCAGGTGCTGCAGGGAAGTCATAGTCGGGTTCCACGGATGTTGGTAACAGAGCACTCTGGACCCACACTGAGGCGGGACTTTGGAGGCACTGCGGTGGCGTCGGGCCTGCGTTGTAGGTCACAGTTGTTGCACTCAGCAGGGGCCATGGCCCTGGAGCAGGCAGCAGCACGGGATCAGACGGCTGCGCTGTTCGTGAAGTCATTCTGGAAATTGATGAACTAGTATCTTCCTTGTTCCACCAGAACTCACTGCTGAGGGCCCAGGATCTGGATTTGGCACCACTTGTGAAGTTAGAACTCTCAGCAAGAGAGCCTGACAGGTGAAGTCTTTGATGTCCCTGAGACTTCTTAACAGGAGGCAAGCTCAGTCCAAGCCCTTGGAGAACATTTGGAAGCAGGATGTAGAAAACCAAGTCCAGTCCTTTTCTCCCAGGACAGAAGCAGCCGCCTGTTTCGCAGCTGAAAATTGACGCTTGCCTGCAATGCGACCAGAAGATCGACGCTCGCAGCTGGAGAAACAATGCGCAGCATCGCTGACGGAGGCTGGTGAGATCGTAACCCCTGCTGCATGTTTTTTGGACCATTGTGCGGCTGAATTACTGATGCAAACACTGCTGGGTGTGTCAAAACAATGCAAGGCCTGCGCAGGCCCGAGAGTGCTGACCGGATCGACGCATCGCTCTCCTGCAGAGAGTATAAATGACGCACACCGACCCGACTAAAGGAGAAATTACGCAAGGTCTAGTTCGTGAGTGAAATCGACGCATCGCAAACCCTTTTTGCTGCACATTCGCCCATGCAGGGTTAATTTTGAGGCACCCAAGGTACATTTTCACGCTAACAGCGTTAGCGTTGTGTTTAAAATTAAATGAACACTCCTTTCGCATTTTTAGTGATAACTTGACTTGTGTATTGTGGAATTTTGTTGTTTTGGTCTTGTTTTGTTTAAATAAATATCTTCTATTTTTCTAAACCTGTGTTGTGACATTTTGTAGTGTTTTCATTAAGTTACTGTGTTTGTTGGTTCAAATACTTTACACCTAACACCCTGAAGTTAAGCCTACTGCTCATGCCAAGCTACCAAGGGGGTAAGCAGGGGTTAGCGGAGAGTGATTCTCCTTTACCCTGATTAGAGTGAGGGTCCTTGCTTGGACAGGGGGTAACCTGTCGGCCAACCAATGACCCCATTTCTAACAGTGGGCTTGCCTTTTAAAATCTGCTTGCTTTCCTTTGTGAAAGGCATGCATACGTCATGCCTTTTCCGGTGTTTAGCCCACCTACACAGCACCTGTAAACTACTGAAACCATTTGATGCTCGATGTTTTCAGCATGGTTTCCGGACTACTTTATCTTTTTATTTTTCACCCAGCGTGATCGTGCTGGGGTTTACATAGCACAATCACGCTCAGTTTTTCCGTTTTCAATTTCAGCACGATTGCGCTGCATTTTACATAGCACGATCGAACTGTGGGTTTTTTCTTGTAATTTGTATGACAAGAAAAGTCCAGTTAGGAGTTTACAACGCTAACAGCTCTAACTAGGGGCGGGGTGGTCAAGATGGCGGCCATGGTGGACGTTTGAATTCGCGCTCCTGGCCCCCACAACTATCCTGACCGGTGCTTCCGCGGCACCAACCACGCACTGAAAAACGGTGGCGGGGCGGTCTAGCGGTGCTGGAAGCGAGTGGGACCGCGTGTGGTGCTCGAGGTGGTGTCCGAGCCCGCCAGACCGTGTGAGGCCTTCCCTGGGAGCTGCGGCCTGCAAGTTGGATGGCGCAAACTCAGGCGTGGCGTGCCAGTGAGCCGTGCTGCTCTACCAGCAGACTGCGTGGAGCGGCGCCGCAGGAGGATTGGCCCTGCGCATTGAGTCTGTGACTGGTTGGACGGTAGGTGGACCGCTTAATGCTGCCCTACACATGAGGAAAGGAGGCTGTGCAAGATAGGAAGAGTGCCCTGTGGGGCGCAAGGATCGCTGTAAGCTTCTTGAAGACGCTCTGCTTGTGGACCCGACTATCCCTCTCCCCCCGTCCACCTGCCTACCACTCGTCCCCTGGGCTTTGCCCTGCGGTGCTACTGTGAGCCTGCCAGCGGAGGTATATCCTTGGGCTAATCAGAGACCAGGAGGAGCAGCGACAGTGGCACACAAGGGAGTGGGGGCCCATGAATGGAGAACATTCGCTGCTGGGGGGGTTCGGAGGCAGCGGAGATGGGCACCAGGGTGGCACAGCTGCAGGAAGGCCTAAAATTGTCACATTTAATGGGGCAGACTCCCTTCTGGTTATGAATAAGGAGAGTTGAACGTTGCACGGAGGTGAACCACAGGGTACTGCACAATGATGCTGATGCACTTAACAAGCCTGTGCCTGCTTGTTGCTTGCCTAAGTGGTGACAATACGTGGAACCAGTGTAGACTTAAAGCAGTTGGCAACCTGGTCCAGAAGGTGTTGAACTGCCTGGCAGTGGTGAATCGTGCGCCCTTCTGTCACGGGGTTGTAAGGAGGAACATACTAGGCGCAGATAGCCTACAATACAGGTCCAACACCTGTACAGGCCGAATGATGGGGAAATCCAAGACACCCAAACCACAGGAACAATCTAGTCACACTATTCTTTCTGAGGCACCATCTGAGGTACCAAGTCTACGCTCTCTGGAGAGCACTCTGCAGTCACACTTGAATCAATTTGAGAAGATCTTGCAGGCTATCAGGGACACCAAATTGTCTCTCGAAAATAGAATAGACACAGTCTCTCAAGAGCTTAAGCTGCTCAGAGTGGACCACCGCAGTCTGGTGGATAGGGTTGGAGTGACAGAAGCCACCCTAGGCGCTCTGAATCCTGTGTTATCAGACCATCAGAAGCAAATCCAGCGATTGGATCTGGAAGTGAAAGCCTTACAGAGGCGTGTGGAAGATCCTTAAAGTAGGTCTCGACGGAAGAATGTCTCAAATATGCCCTGATGTTCCCTGCCAGGCTCCGGTGATAGGTGAGAATCGCACTCACGTCTTTGCCACAGCAGCCGACACCTGGACGTGGATGCATGCCAAGGGTATAGCCCAATCAACGGAGGAAGAAGGGGGAAATGGAGAATGGCTATCCTCACCGTTCCGCAGAAGACCCAAGAGGAGATCAAAGGTGCAACCCATGAAGACAGGCAGCTGCAGAGAGAGTGAAGGTGTTGAGGGACACAACACTGCACACCCATAATTCCTTTGCCGTGTTGCGCTCCGCTGTCTGGGAGCCAACGGATTCGGACTCTGGTGGATCCGATTCAATGATTACAGACATGCTGAAGGGACCAGAGATTATACGCAGGACTGCAGATGAGTTATGATGCTTGAACAGTAACTCCCCCAACTGGCGGAGTTTGGCAATGGGATTTTGAAAGTCCTTGTGGTGTCAGAAAATGAACCTAGGATCATATGGACAAGAGACTCGAGGATCCGAAAAACACTTGGCCGACCTTTTGGATGGAGTCTCTAACAACATGATGGTTCTGCCCACAGGTACTGGCGGAGGCCTCCCTGTTGACCCATAGGAGGGAGAGGATCCTTATCGTGATGTGGCTGGGGCTATCAGAAGATCCATTACGAACATCTTCTAATCTACAGTGAGAGCCTTAGAGACGGGCCTCTAGTGATAGTCACCACGCTCACCCAGATGGTACCCAAATGGACACAGTATTTTTGCACTCAATGTATGTTTTATTTTTTATTATTGTTGGTGGTGCCAGAGAGGTACATGCGCACCACCGTTGTTGTTGGGGATGGTGGGTGCTGATGGGGAGCTGAGGGGTTTTGTTTAGCATGTTTAAACGGGTCATGGTGCAGGTTTCCACAATTACTTTATAAACACCTTTTCCAGGGTTACAGATACATACCCCCGCTAGGGGTCGATCACGAGGAGAAGCGAACACACGCAAACGGCTTACCAGGTTGTAGGCCCACACATACCACATACTATGCAGGAATATAGAATTATAACATGGAATGTGCGTGGAATGGCTGTGCTGGGTAAGAGGCATTGTATATACACTTATCTCAAGCACCAGGGGGTACACTTTGCTGTATTGCAGGAAACACACTTGCTGAGTAGTGATCTGCACGCCATACAGAAATGCTGGCAAGGACAGGTTTATGGCACATTGTTTTCGGCATATGCGAGAGGAGTGCTTATGTGGATAGTGCCTGGAGTACCATACGTACTGCATACAAAACAGGTAGACAAAGTGGGCGGTTACATAGGCCCTCATTACGACCCTGGCGGTTTGCGGAGAAGTGGCGGTATTACCGCCAACAGGCTGGAGGAAAACCAAATTGAATTATGACCATGGCGGTTTCCGCCATGGTCATCCGCCACTTCTCCATTCCGACCGCCAGGGCGGAGACGACCGCTGGGCAGAAGACTTTGGTCTCCAGCCCGGCGGCCGTCACAAGACAGCGGTTGTATAACGACCCTGCTGACCGCCATGGATTTCATGGGGTTGGGAAACGCCATGAAATCCATGGTGGTAAGCACTATCAGTGCCAGGGAACTCCTTCCCTGGCACTGATAGGGGTCTCCCCCACCCCCACCCCCCTACCACCTCTAAAGGTGGCAGAACCCCCCTCCCCACCCCTACCCCCAACATTGCTACACAGACACACACCCTACACGCATGCAGACACCATCAACACACATACCTGCACACATATCAACAAGCGCACACCTACATACAGACATACACACACAGACATCCATACAGACATACATACAAACAGACATGCACACATTTGCAAACAAACTACACCCCGCATGCATACACGCACTCACACACTCCCTCTACATACTCACACGCACACCTCCATTTACGCACACAACACACAACACCCGTCCACCCCATTCCCCTAACGGACTATCAACTTACCTGGTCCATTGATCCTCTGGGAGGGGACGGGATCCATGGGGGCTGCTCCACCGCCAGAACCCCGTCAACAGAACGCCGAATCACGGAACGTGATTCAGTGGGCGGTGTTCTGTTGACGGGCCGGTGGAGGTGGATCAACCTCCACTTCCCCACCGACCGCCAGTATGGCTGCTGGCGGCTCTCCATCCGGAAAAGGACGGACGGCTGCCAGCAGTCATAACTCACAGAGCGGAAAACCGCCTACACTGGCGGTCTTCAGCATGGCGGTCCCTCGGCGGTGTAGCAAAAAGACCGCCGAGGTTGTAATGACCACCATAGTGTTGGAAGGGCAGCTTGATGGTAGACCATTGACTATAATAGGGGTTTACACCCCCAATAGCGCGCTCAGCGAATTCCTCCAAATACTGACCCCTGCCTTATTAGCGGACCCTGGTGTCCCTGCCATCTGGGGAGGGGACTTTAACTGTGTTCCACATGTACTGATGGACCGTTCGATATTACCCTTGCAGGGTGCAGCGAGCAGGCGCAACTCTAATCTGTTGGCGACTTGGGCTGATGACTTGGGAGTATAAGATATGATATGAATCACCCGACACATAGAGAGTACTCCTTCTATTCCGTGATACACAAAATACACACTAGAATAGACCTGCTATGTGGAACTCCAAAAGTGTGCTCCTTAATTAAAGAGTCGGAGTATCTAGCACAGACCTTGTCCGATCAGTCCCCATTGCTGCTGACTATGAAATGGGGCAGAAAGCGTTCCACAATACCCACCTGGCGTTTACAGAGAGAGGCGTTGCTAGACCGTCCTTTCAGAGAGGAATTAAATACCTGTGTTAAACAGTATTGGTATTTAAATAGTGGCTCCACTGATTCGAGGGCTACGGATGGGATGCACATAAAGTTGTGGTGAGGGGACATTGGGGGTCATTACAACCCTGGCGGACGGTGTTAAAGGTGCGGTAATACCGCAAACAGGCCGGCGGACAAAAAAAGGGAATCATGACCCTGGCAGAAACCGCCAACAAAGACATCCACTTTAACACTCCGCCCGCCACGGTGGTACAGACAGTCACCGCCAACAGACAGGCGGAAGACAATGTACCGCCCATGGTATCACAACCCGCCAATCCGCCACATTTCCCGGGGCGGATTCACCGTGGATAAAAATACGGCAGAAACAGTTCCTGCAATGGGAAAACGCTCACCTTAACACATCCCACGAGGAAGGAGGACACCATGGAGCCGGAATTACAAATCCTACCTGCCCTTCTCTTCCTACTCATCTACGAAGACTGCAGCGGCGGCGGCGAAGACAACGGTGAGTACTGCACCTACGACATAGGGGAGGCAAAAGTCAGGGGGACACACACGAAACACCCCCACCCCCACCCTCGAATATTACAACACACACACCAATGCATGTACAAACATCACAGTAACAACCCACAACCCCCCTGGAAGAATGCTAAGACAAAACGAAATCAGTTCAAACATTGTAATGTATCAATATACATGTGTCAAATATATACAGATATATATAAACTCATACAAAGGTGCATACATTACGAGAAGCAGTGCAGATATGTACATCTCAATGTCCATGCACCACTAGTCCAAAAATGCATGGGCGAGGCCCAAAAAAGATAACTGTCCACAAACGGAGAGAACACTGCCGGGGCATCAGAGAGAAAAACAACAGGCACCTCAGGGGGAATGGAAGGGGGGCACCTCAGCCGGATTACAGCACCACACCACATCCACGACGGGGCTCCATGCCCATTGATGTATCCTGGGGAGTGCAAAGCCACAGTCTCACAAGTCTTTACAGTGCGTGGGTTGCCCACTGTTCAATCCTGGGGAGTGCAAAGCCACAGTCTCACAAGTCTTTACAGTGGGTGGGTTGCCCGCTGTTCAATCCTGGGGAGTGCAAAGTCACAGTCTCACAAGTCTTTACAGTGGGTGGGTTGCCCACTGTTCAATCCTGGGGAGTGCAAAGCCACAGTCTCACAAGTAGATAACAGCCTCCACTGGTTCTGGAGGGGAACTGGTGCCCAGAGTGCTTCATCTTGTGAAGGACAGAAGGAGTGGATGGATCTCTCCACTGGTTCTGGAGGGGGACTAGTGCCCAGAGTGCTTCATCCTGTGAAGGACAGACAGAGTGGATGGATCTCTCCACTGGTTCTGGAGGGGGAATGGTGCCCTGACTGGATTAGTCTCCCCGTGACAGTTCCTGTCCCGTCACTGTCCCAGCTGCACATGGGATAACGATGCTTGATGTGGCGGTCTTTTCCTTCTTCAGCGGTGCATGCCCTGTTCAGCGGTGCTTCACCATGGCGGTCTCTGGACTTTTCAGCGGTGCATGCCCTGTTCAGCGGTGCTTCGCCATGGCGGTCTCTGGACTGTTCAGCGGTGCATGCCCTGTTCAGCGGTGCTTCGCCATGGCGGTCTCTGGACTGTTCAGCGGTGCATGCCCTGTTCAGCGGTGCTTCGCCATGGCGGTCTCTGGACTGTTCAGCGGTGCATGCCCTGTTCAGCGGTGCTTCGCCATGGCGGTCTCTGGACTGTTCATCGGTGCATGCCCTGTTCAGCGGTGCTTTGCCTTGCCGGTCTCTGGACTGTTCAGCGGTGCTTTGCCATGGCGGTTTCTGGACTGGGCCTGGGCAATGCCAATGGCAGTGGTCTCCTGACCAGTGACGAAACTTGGGCCCTCCTGGGCAATGAATCTGGCGGTGGTCTCCTGACCACTGACGTTACTTGGGCCCTCCTGGGCAATGACTCCGGCGGTGGTCTCCTGACCAGTGACGATACTTGGGCCCTCCTGGGCAATGACTCTGGCAGTGGTCTCCTGACCAGTGACGATACTTGGGCCCTCCTGGGCAATGACCCTGGCGGTGGTCTCCTGACCACTGACGATACCTGTGCCCTCCTGGGCAATGACTCCGGCGGTGGTCTCCTGACCAGTGACGATACTTGGGACCTCCTGGGCAATGACTCCGGCGGTGGTCTCCTGACCAGTGTCGATACTTGGGCCCTCCTGGGCGGGAAACATCCTTTTTTACGACTTTTTTTTTCCAAAGGTCGTGGTTAACGAAAGCGCAACAACGCTTTTTTTAACCACGACTTCGTTTTTTGTGCCTTAACTATGTATGTTCTGAACAACGAACATGCGTGGTTAAGGTACAATGAAGGGACTTGGCGAAGGTAAGTGTGGGTTTAGGTTTTGGGGAGGGGGTGGGGGTCAGGGGGTTTTAGGTTTTGGGGTGGGGTTGGGGGGTGGGGTGTTTTTGGTTTTGGGGAGTGGGTTGGGGGTCAGGGGGTTTTAGGTTTTGGGGTGGGGTTGGGGGAGTGGGACGTTTTTGGTTTTGGGGAGTGGGTGGGGGGTCAGGGGGTTTTAGGTTTTAGGGTGGGGTTGGGGGGTGGGGCGTTTTTGGTTTTGGGGAGTGGGTGGGGGGTCAGGGGGTTTTAGGTTTTGGGGTGGGTTTGGGGGGGTGGGGCGTTTTTGGTTTTGGGGAGTGGGTGGGGGGTCAGGGGGTTTTAGGTTTTGGGGTGGGGTTGGGGGGGTGGGGTGAGGGATGTAGGGTGAATGGTGCCTATTGCTAATGATTTTATCAGGAATGCCTTTACAACGAAATATCGTTGTTAAGGCATTCGTGGTAAAATCATTAGTAGTAGCAACGAGGTTGGTGTTCCGACCTCGTTGTTAAGGCAGTAGTTTTTTTAGCAGTCGTTGTTTCGTCGTACAGTCCTCCTGGGCAATGACTCCGGCGGTGGTCTCCTGACCACTGACGATACTTGGGCCCTCCTGGGCAATGACTCCGGCGGTGGTCTCCTGACCACTGACGATGCTTGGGCCCTCCTGGTCAATGACTCTGGCGGTGGTCTCCTGGAGGATGCCGCCCTTCTCCGCCGTGATGCTCACACCAGGCTGTGCAGACTTCTTCTGGCCTTTGGAGGAGTCACAGCTGACCCTGCAATCCACCTGGGACCCCTGTGAGTTGTTTTGCCTCCAGGAGTCTTCACCCGGTCCCGTCTGCCACTTTCCAACTTCAGAGCCTTTACAGGGGGTGGACTGGCAGTGCCTTGGCTCCGTGTCACACTGCCTGCCCCGGTGGCTGGTGCACTCCACACACCTTGAACACGCAGCACTGGTACTGGAGGCTTTTTGGCTGAGGCGCTACCACAGGACTGATGAATTGGAGGGGTGGGGGCAAAAAGGTCAACTTTGCAGAGGGACAGTTTCTGACGAACACTGGGATGGGTAGCTGGAGGGGTCTGGGAGTGGAGGAAGAGGAGGTGGTTGTAGGAGGTGTCACTTTAGGTGTTTTGGGTGCAGGTGCAGGTATTGGAGGCTGTTGTGAGGTGGATGGATGTTGGGTGTGGGGGTGCCCGCGTTTGTGTACTTTGGGAGGGGGCGTCACAGACACACTGGGAGAGGACACAGGGGGCGTGTAAATGGGAGTGGAGTTGGTGAGTGCAGGTGAGCGGGGTGTGGTGCTGGGTGTTCTGGTGCGAGTTCTGGTGCCTGTAGATGTAGTGCATGCAGGTGAGAGTGTAGACGAGACTGGGAGGGAGGAGGGAGACGACGACGAGGGGGACACAGTGGAGGCAGTGGATGTTGCTGTGTCTGCATGTGGGTGATGCTTGTGTGTGTGCCTATGGGTTGTGTGGTGCCTATGTTTGCCTGAGCTACTTTTGGGTGTTGAGGTGTATGCATGCTTGTCTGATGGTGTGCTTGGGACAGGCTGGGGTACAGGGGATTGGGTCTGGGTGGAGGAAGTTGGAAGGGGGAGGCTGGAGACAGGGACAATGGCTGCCATCAGTGCTGAGGCCAGAGATTGCAGGGTTCGATGAAGGGCAGACTGACCAGAATGAATGCCCTCCAGGAATGCATTAGTGTGTTGCAACTGCCTTTCTACAACCTGGATGGCATTCACAATGGTAGACTGCCCAACAGGAAGTGACCTGAGGAGCTCAATGGCCTCCTCACTGAGGGCAGCAGGGGTGACAGGGGCAGGGCCTGAGGTGCCTGGGACAAAGGTGATGCCCACCCTCCTGGGTGAGCGGGCACGGTGTGAATGCTGAGGGGCTGCTGGGAGGGCGGTGCTGGTAGGGGAGGTGGCGGCTGTACCTGTAGAAGTGGGGGGCACAGATGGTGCCGCCACCACAAGGGAGCGCCCATCGGCGGACGAGTCCCTGTCGCTGGTTGGTGATCCGGTGCCCGACGTGTAGCTCCCCTCGCCCTCCGTCCCACTGGTGCATTCTGAGTCCGTGGTGTGGCCCTCCATGGCCATGTGGGATGCAGCTCCCTCGTGCGCCGGTGCCACTGTACCTCCGCCTGATGATGCTGATGCACATAAGAACAGGGAGAGCAGAAAAAGGGGGAGAGGAGGACAGAAGAAAGACAGGTTGAGTGCATGGCTTACCGCTACCGTTGGCGGACAATACAGACACAGCAGCCCCCTGCACTATGCCGTGCTCTTGGCCTCTACAGAAGCAAATCCTGTGATCTGGCCTACATGCCTATGGTGGACATCTGCACACATGGATGCCACAGGGGCATCTATACCTTTACTTGGGCCACTACTGAGGTGGGGTGGAGTGCCACATGCCCTGCATTACGGAGGGGCATAGCCTACGTATTTCTGCTTGGCCTAGGTACACCCACAGCCCTCCTCCCTCAGCCAGCCCCTCAACTGCGCGCCAAGCACCCAGAAAGAGGTTGTACTCACCCCCTTGTGTCTGCTGTGATGCCCTCAAGTGCCCATCCAACTCAGGGTAGGCCACCGCCAGGATCCGGAACATCAGGGGGGTCATGGTGCGACGGGCACCCCTCCCACGTTGGGAGGCCATCCGCAGCTGAGCCTCCGCCGTCTTCTTGCTACAGCGGCGAATGTCCTCTGATCACTTCCGGCAGTGGGTGCCCCGTCTCTGGTGGGCACCCAGGGTCCGGACTTCCTTGGCAAAGGCACGCCAATTGTCCTTCTTCTGGTGGGCGCTGACCTACATGACATGCACAAGGGAAGAAGAGAAGTCATTACCAACTGCACCGTCGATGTAAGTGTCCCCCCTCCCTACCCTTGCCATGTGGCACATGCATTCACATGCATTCATGTTCCCTGAACTCAGCCCCCTTCCCTCTTACAACCAGCCCTCTCCACCCAGGCCTAGCCCATACAACGTGCTCCCTGTGTACTTACCTGTTGGTCTGGAGGACCGTAGAGTAGCGTGTACAGGGGGAGGACCCCGTCTACTAGTTTCTCCAACTCCTGAGCAGTGAAGGCAGGGACCCTTTCCCCAGACGCAGCAGCCATCGTCGCTTCCAGACCGAGGTCACAGCAGCACTTGCAGTGTAGGTCCTCTCCTGTCCAAGGTCAGGAATCGTGTGATTGAACAGATAGAAAATGGCGGTTACGTCTGCGGCGGTGATGTCCGCGGCGGTGCGTATGATCACCGCCGGCGCACCTGTTCATTTGCTCCTGGGACCCATAGGGTCCAATGTTAACCAATGCAGCATTGCGCCGCGGTCTACGACCGCCTACCGCGACGGTGTGGAACGCCAGCGCAGTTACCTCACAATCCAATTGTCCCAGTTTAGAGGTCAGGCAGCCGCCATTTCAGGGGCCCACATGGCTTCTTTTACTACTGTGTCACACATAGCTAGGCCTACACTCATCACACATACAGGAAGGGTTTTGTGTTTGGTGTCGTGTTCTGTGTATCTGTGGGTACATACCTGGAACTTTGTTGACTCTGTGGTCGCTGTTGTCCTTCCTAGGCACCGTCAGCTGGGACAATTGAGAAGATGGCGGAATCCTCCGGTGTACCAACCGCTGGTGGACCTGTTGACAATGGAGGAGCGACATTTACTCATCACCTACAGGTTTGACCATGCCACTATCCAGGAACTATGTACACAGTTGGAGCCAGACCTGATGTCACCAATCCGCTATCCCACTGGAATCCCCCCTGACGTGCAGGTGCTGTCAGTGCTCCATTTCCTTGCAAGTGGGTCTTTTCAGACGACAGTGGCCATGGCATCTGGAATGTCCCAGCCTATGTTTTCCTACGTGTTGTCCAGTGTGTTGGCTGCCCTGCTGAAACGCGTAAGGAGATACATAATTATCCCTGAGGTGGAGGATTTGGCTACAGTGAAAGGTGACTTCTATGCCCTTGGACATATCCCCAACATCATAGGTGCTATTGATGGGACCCATGTAGCTCTGGTCCCCCCCACAGGAGTGAACAGGTGTACAGGAACCGGCAGACCAGTACATCTCCCAGGTAAATGCTATGTTCCCTGGCTCAGTGCATGACGCCTACATCCTACGGAATAGCAGCATCCCTTATATGATGGGTCAACTCCAGAGGCACCGTGTGTGGCTATTAGGGGACTCTGGTTACCCCAACCTGTCATGGCTATTGACCCCAGTGAGGAATCCCAGGACCAGGGCAGAGGAACGCTACAATGAGGCCCATGGGCGGACTAGGAGGGTTTTCGAACGCACCTTCGGTCTCCTGAAGGCCAGGTTCAGGTGCCTCCATATGACAGTTGGATCCCTTTTCTACTCACCAAGGAAGGTGTGCTAGATCATCATCGCCTGCTTGATGCTTCACAATTTTGCTTTGCGACACCAGGTGCCTTTTCTGCAGGAGGATGGCCCAGATGGCGGTGTTGTGGCAGCTGTGGAGCCTGTGGACAGTGATGAGGAGGAAGCTGAGGAAGAAGACAACGACAACAGGGAGTCAGTCATACAGCAATATTTTCAGTGACACACAGGTGAGAACATTTTAATTTTTACCATTACATTCACTGTCACACCTCTTCCTCTATCCTGTGTGTAATTTCATAGCATTATTTGGTAACTGAGTTGTACCTTTCCATTACGGTTTCACAGGTTTGGTTACCAACGTGTGTTATCTGCTTGCATCCTTCAAGGACTTGTGATGTGTGACATAGGTATGTTGGCTTTACAACCAAAAACACATTTTGACACTGTCATTGATAATACATTTTACAAAATCACAGACTGACTCCAGATTGTTTTGTGGTTCAAGGGTGTTTATTTAAGTGCTCAAAAATGGAGGGGGGTTGTAATATGGTGATGGGGGACGGTGGGGGAATGTCCATGGCAGAGTCCAGTCCATTGGTCACACAGGTGCACTGGCCATATGGGCTTTGGAAGTGGAGCTTGGGCAGTTAAAGTATGGACAGGGTAACAAAGTGGGACAGTGGGAGGACAATCAGGGTGGTCTCATTTCCTGGTGGGGGTCTTGCCATCTTGCTCTGTCCTGTTCCTGGATCTCAGGGACCGCTTGCGTGGTAGTTGTCCGTCTGCAGGGGTGGGCTGCTGGTGTGGTGGTCCTGTGGCGGGGCGTCCTGTCCACTAGCACCGGCGGAGGTGGTGGGCAGTTCATCGTCCAGGCTAGTGTCAGGGGCCCCTTGGAGTGCCACGGTGTCCTTCAAGGTCTGCTGTATGTCCTTCAGCACCTCTACGATGGTGCCCAGGGCGGAGCTGATGGTCCTGAGCTCCTCCCAGAACCCCAAATACTGGTCCTCCTGCAGGCGCTGGCTGTCCTGAAACTTGGCCAAGACCGTCGCCATCGTCTCCTGGGAGTGGTGGTAGGCTCCCATGATGGAGGAGAGGGCCTCGTGGAGAGTGGGTTCCCTTGGTCTGTCCGCCCCCTGTTGCACAGCAGCCCTCCCAGTTCCCCTGTGTTCCTGTGCCTCCGTCCCCTGGACCGTGTGCCCACTACCACTGCCCCCAGGTCCCTGTTGTTGTTGGGGTGGTGGGTTATCCTGGGTTCCCTGTAGTGGTGGACACACCGCTGATTTACGTGTCCTGGGTATAGAGGTATGGGCCCACCTGGTGGGTGCTGTGCTGATGTTACCACAGGGTGGAAGGTCAGTGTTGGGCTGTGCCTGTGCAAGGAGAACCGACTGTCCTGAGGCCCACGATGGTCCGGGCTGGTCATCAGGATCCGGTAGGGCAGAGCTGCTATCGTCACTGTGGGCCTCTTCTGTGGGTGGAGTGGAGTTGTCTGGACCCTCCGGTGTGGTGACGGTCCTTCGTGATCTTGCAGGGGCATAAGTGCATGATTATTGCATGTGTTTGTGTCATGGTGCGCAATGGGTGTCTCACCGTGTACCCCAGTGCAAGCATTCCTGTGGGGGGGCTTGTGTGAGGATGGTTGGGGGGGTGTTCTGGGTATGTGCAGTGAGCATGCTTTGGTGAGGGGTGACCATGCTTAGTTGTGTCATGCAGGGCATGGTGTTGGGATGTGTGGTTTGTGTTATGAGTACATTAGTGAGGAGTTGTAGTGTAGTGTAGGGAGGGGATGAGGGTGGGGGTGTGTGATGGCATGCAGGTAGGGTGGGGGATATGATAGTTAAGATTTGACTTACCAGTGTCCATTCCTCCACCGACTCCTCCGAGGCCCTCAGGATGCATGATGGTCAAGACTTGCTCCTCCCATGTTGTTAGTTGTGGGGGAGGAGGTGGGGTCCGCCACCAGTCCGCTGAACCACGATGTTGTGCCTGGAGACCGCTGAACGCACCTTCCCCCGTAGGTCGTTCCACCTCTTCCTGATGTCCTCCCGATTTCTTGGATGCTGTCCCACAGCATTGACCCTGTCGACTATTCTGCGCCATAGCTCCATCTTCCTGGCTATGGATGTGTGCTGCACCTGTGAGCCATATAGCTAAGGCTCTACCCGTAGGATTTCCTCCACCATGACCCTGAGCTCCTCCTCTGAAAACCGGGGGTGTCTTTGGCGTGACATGGGGTGGTGTATGTGGTGATAAGTGTGGTGATGTGTAGTGGTGTGTGGTGTTAGTTGCGTGGATGTTGTGTGGGTGATGGTGTTGTGTGCCTCTGTGTGGTGGGGTTGTCTATTCTGTGCTCTCTCTCTGGCCTTCGTCTCTAATTTTTGGTTGTAGGGGTTTGTGGGTGATGTGGGTGTGTGTTTTATATTGTGTTTGGTGTGTGGGAGTGTTGTTTGTATGTGTATCAGGTGTGTGTATTTGGATTTGTCCAATGTGGCGGTGTTTTGGAGATGTGTGTGTTTTGTGAGCACGGCGGTGTGTACCGCCAATGGAATACCGCGGTTGAAAGACCGCCACGTGGATTCGTGGGTCGTAATAGCATGGGCGTGTTTCTGTTGGCGTAGAGGTGGAGGTTTTATTTTCGCCAGTTTAACACTGACCTTTGGTGTGGCGGAGTTGTGTGGGTGTCTGAATTTCTGCGGATTCCGAGATGTGTGTCATAATAGCTGTGGCGGAATTCCGCTGTGGTGTATTGGCGGTCTTCTGCACGGCGGTAAGCGGCTTTTACCGCCAATGTTGTAATGACCCCATTGTCTTTCGGCCTCCAGGGGAGCGCGCCACTCGCTATACGTTGAGGTTGTCACTCTGGAAAAGGATATGCGGGTGTTGGAAATAGCAGTCGCACAAAATAGGGCATCGCCCGAATCCCTTCGCGATAAGCGAGTGCTATATGAGGAGGTGGATCAACGTCTCTGACGTCATGATTATAATTATCATCTTATGCGATTGCAAGTGGAGGGTGACCGCTCGGGGAGACTGTTGTCATGGCTACTGCGAGAGGATCAGCAACACACCCTGATTGGGCTTATACACCTGAATGACGGAACTCTGGTCACGCTCCAGGAGGCAATCAACAATGCCTTCAAGAACTAGTATATGATATTATACTGCGGGCAAGCGAGCTGCGATGCTAGGCAATTCGAGGCCTTCCTGGGTGAGGCCCCTTTTCCACAGTTATTGGCAACAAATATGGCAACATTGGATAAACCCCTCCAAATAGAGGAAATAGGAGTAGCCATAACACAAATAGCCCGCAATAAGACACCGGGGGAGGACGGCTTGCCAATAGAGTACTATGCCACTTATGCACAACACCTGTCGCAGCGACTTTTGTCAGTGTTTGAGGAGGCGTGGGTCAGTGGGAAACTCCCACGGTCACAGAGAGAGGCGCTGGTGCTCCCCAAACCCGGTCGTGACCCCACAGACGTGAGATCCTACAGGCCGCTATCTCTTCTTAACTTAGATTGCAAAATTTTGGGCAAGGTGTTGGCAAACAGACTTGCCCCCGTGATACACACTTTGATACATGAAGATCAAATGGTTTTATACCACGGCGCAATACGTTCTTGAATATCCGCAGACTATTGGGCATCATTGGAGATACTCCCACAGACGCATATGGAAATGTAGCAATGTCTTTGGATATACAGAAGCCGTTTGACACACTAGGCTGGGACTTTTTGTTTGCCACCCTACACCGCATGGGGTTTGGCCATGGTTTTGTACGATGGGTGCAGACACTATGGGCCAGATGCAGGAAACGATTAGCCTGTCGCAAACGGCAAAAATTGCCGTTTGCGACTCGCTAATCGCATTTCCCTATGCAGAAATGCATATTGCGAGTCGGGACCGACTCGCAATATGCATTTCAGAATCGCAAATAGGAAGGGGTGTTCCCTTCCTAGTTGCGATTCAGAGTGGCATGCTATACCATTTGCGACCGCATATGCGGTCGCAAATGGTATCGCAGTTACCATCCACTTCAAGTGGATGGTAACCCACTTGCAAATTGGAAGGGGTCCCCATGGGAACCCTTCCCCTTTGCGAATGGACCCAAAACTATTTTTTCACGGCAGGTGGTGGTCCAAGGGACCACTACCTGCCCTGAAAAAAACCGAAACTAAAGGTTTCGTTAGATTTTTTGAAGTGCAGCTCGTTTTCCTTTAAGGAAAACGGGCTACACTTAAAAAAAATAAACTGCTTTATTGATAAAGCAGTCACGAACATGGAGGTCTGCTGACGACAGCAGGCCTCCATGTTTGCGAGTGCCTAGACTCGCTATGGGGCCGCAATTTGCGACCCACCTCATTAATATTAATGAGGTGGGTCATTGCGACCCCATAGCGACTCGCAGACGGTGTCTGAGACACCGTTCTGCATACCAATTTGCGAGTTGCAAATTGCGAGTCGCAGGGACTCGCAATTTGCAAGTCGCAAATTGGCATTTTCCTACATCTGGCCCTATATGCTGCCCTACGGCTAGGTTTAAAATGGGAGGAGTAATATCGGACAGCTTACCCATTGGTAGGGGGACCAGACAGGGGTGCTCTCTATCACCTTTGTTGTTTGCCATTGCAATGGAGCCGCTTGCGGCTCGGTTATGTGCACTGGCCGAGCAGTGGGGGATTTACCGGATGGGGATGCACCATATAATCTCTTTATATGCGGATGATGCATTGATTTACCTGAAGAGGGGTGGGACCACATTACCTGCGGTGATGTCTCTGCTAGACGAGATTGGAGAGATTTCGGGACTGAGAGTTAATTGGTCTGAGTCCTGCTTATTCCCTCTGGTTGACCTGCATACAGAGGTGAGGGAGGAGCTTCCTGCGGGAAGGTTGAAGTGGTGTTTTGACACATTTAAATATTTGCGAGTGCAGATTTACCATAGACCTGACGACGTGAGAGATGGCAATTTGGGCTGCGCGTTATGAAGGGCTTGCTCCGGGTCTGGTGTTCGCTTCCCCACTCCCCCATGGGAAGGGTGGCAATAGCAAATTTGCTGGTGCTCCCGTGACTCCTTTCTTATTTTGCTGTATTGCCCATAGTTCTGCCTAGAAGCTTCTTCCACGAGCTGAACAGACTACTGCTAGGACTTATATGGGGAAACGGTAGAACCTGAGTGGCGCTTACTAATCTGCAGCAGCCATTGCGCGAAGGTGGGTTGGGTGCCCCACATTTTGAACATTACTATGCTGCAGCAAAGCTACAATGGATATTACACTGGATATGCAGACCTAAATCCTCAGAGGCAGCATGGATACACACACAGCTACAGATCATCCCCTTGAACACCTGGCTAACAGACCGCACAGTGAAACATAACACCGACAATTGCTTGTTGAGAGCAGCACATGTCTGTTGGAAACGATATGCACAGAAAGGAGGAACTAGTCCCCCATACTCACCCATCATTCCCCTGGATCAGATACCAGGAGGCATGCAATTGCTTAAGACACGCCCCCTAACATTATTGGCGAAGGCAGGGACAGAGACATTGGGGGATTGCTTTGATGATGGTATATTGATGTCATTCACAGCTATCAAGGACCTTATTTCGGTGGGAACGGGACAATTTATATTGTACTATCCTATATGTCGCCTGATTAAAACAGCATGGGCGGGGGGAGATCAGGAGCCTGCACCATCTCCCACATTACACTTTCTGCTCTCTGATGATGGCCTATCAAAAGTGATTACAAGTTTGTATAAAGCTCTAATGAATATAGAAGGTAACGGACTTAAGGTAGCGAGACAGAGATGGAATATAGTTCTCCCCGCGCCTTTGACCCCTGAGATATGGCTGGTGACCCTCTAACAAATGCAGGGAGTATCACGAAACCCTAGGTTTTGATATACTTAGTTTAATTTTGTGCACCAAATGTATCTGTCCCCATCCCGTATTCACCACATGTACCCTACAGCTAGTCCGGCATGCCCCCGGTGTGGGTCACACATGGCTCACTTCTATCACATGGTGTGGGATTGTGAGCCCCTTCAGAAAGTTTGGCACAAGGTAGTGGCAGTAGTCACTGACATCACGAAGCATGTGTTCTTACTGGAACCGAGATCCTGTTAACTGGGGACTAGAACCAGAATTAAACAGGACACATATATTCATATGTTTGCCGACCTGGCATTTATTATGTACAAACGATTGATTGCTATGAATTAGAAGGCACCAAGAGCACCAGAAATGCATAAGTGGCGAGTCATAACACTGCAGTGGGCACATGCGGAACTGCAAGTGTTACGAGTTTTGAGAGATGGAGGGCAGGCACACACAGGTTATGACGTTTGGGATACGCTTGTTGCACAGTTGGAAATCAAAAATGATGAATGCCCACCATGAAAAGGGAGGTATAGCAGTAATGTCCGTTGTAAAATGTTGACAAAGCTGTTTTTATCTAACTACTTCAAACCTCAGTTTGTAACCAACAGTGAATCAGATCAAATAGATGGTACTGCCTGACTGCGACATGGAGAGAACAGTAACCCACTGGACAAGGAACAAAAAAAAAAAAAGGGGTGAATGATACCAGATGCACATTGAGTATGCAGGGGCAAAACAAAATATTGGGATGTACTGTATAACTACCTTTTGAATACATCGCTTCTCACTCCTTGACAGATATATATGTGTTACACAATAGAAAATAAATGCTTTACTGGCCCTTGGATAATGGAATTCATGGACACAGTTTTTTGGTTCTTGATCTTTGATTTTTGAATTATGTTATTTGAATTTGTAATTGAATATGTGTGTTTGAAATAACAAAACAGATAAATAAAAAGTAAATAGCACTAACTCAAGCAAATGCGCGATCCATTGCATTGTAAATGCTTGTTTTCCCTGTACTAAGATAAGAAAACCCTGAGAAATGCATTTTCATGACACATATTCCATCATGTTTTAACTGAAAGATCATCCAGCTGGTGTGGTAATTAGCACAAAACTTGGAATCCTGGGGAGGCATGGGTTATAGGTGCATTTTCAGGTCTACCTCTTCTGGTAAATCTGGGGATGTTAATTGGGAGCACCCACGCCAACACCCATGCAAATGCCTCCCTGGTGCAGAGTAATGCAACACAGTGATTTGTGCTGTGTTGCATTACTCAAGATTTGTGAAGCCATTCAGGGCCACCCAACGTGGCCTTGCGTGGCTTCATAATTCTCATTTTTCAATAGCTACGTTCTTTCACCTTGTTATGTGGTGCAAGAGTGATGCAAAGGGGCTTGTAAATATGCCCCTCAATATCTAATACATGGGTACTTGCAAACATTTTCCCAGGGGCCACAAGTTTGGTCTGTGGTATGACGAGGGCCGCAGTGATCCCAGCAGAGTAGCAGTCAAAGCGGGGAGGCTGTGGAGAGGGGCTATGACAGTATGATGGGTATAGAGGGCAGCAATGCATACACATCTAGTGGTTGAATTGCACAATCTGAAACCAGATAACCTGTGATTAATCCTAGCTTCCCCACTTTACCAAACTGTGTGATCCTAGGCAAATGTTCTTTTTCACATTCTCCCCATTTTCTTCATTATTATATGTAAGAGGACCTCACAATGCATGACGCCAGGATTTGCGCTGTACAAACTCTTCTCCTGTGTTTGATTTAACTGTAATTTTGTTCATGTGTAATAGGAAACCAGGTCACACAAAAAGTGCACATAACAACTGACTTGCCTCTGTTATCAGGGTGGGTGGAAGAATATGGGGGTCACTGACCGCCAGGGTCAACGACCGCGGGAGCACCGCCAACAGGCTGGCGGTGCTCCCAAGGGCATTCTGACCGCGGCGGTATGGCCGCGGTCAGAAACGGAAAACCGGCGGTTTCCCGCCGGTTTTCCGCTGCCCTGAGGAATCCTCCATGGGGATTCCGACCCCCTCACCGCCATCCTGTTCCTGGCGGTTTTGACCGCCGGGATGGCATGGGCACTGCTGGGGCCCCCGTAAGAGGGCCCCTAAAAGATTTTCAGTGTCTGCCATGCAGACACTGAAAATCGCGACGGGTGCTACTGCACCCGTCGCACCCTTCCCACTCCGACGGCTCCATTCGGAGCCGGCTTCCTTGTGGGAAGGGGTTTCCCGCTGGGCTGGCGGGCGGCCTTCTGGCGGTCGCCCGCCAGCCCAGCGGGAAACACAGAATAACCGCGGCGGTCTTCTGACCGCGTAGCGGTATTCTGTTGGGGGAACTTGGGCCTCCGCCGCCCGCCAAAGTTGTAATCACCCCCTAAATGTTTTTGAATTTATGTTTGAAAACTATCACTTAAAAAAAATATTTCTTAATGCCCTGAAATAATCTGATGTACTGAGATGAAATAGTTCTGCATGTTAATGAAATAAATATACTTTTTGAAGTTTTAAGAGACCTCATCGCATTTTTAAACTTTTGCTGCAAGATGCCTTTAAGAATTAAGGTGTTCCTGCAGTTAAGCAGTGCAGGAAAACATTGTTACTTCCTTTTTTTCTTTATTTACCTTCAAATAATGATTAAATAAAGGACTGCCTGTTTATTTAAAATATTTTAGTGTTAGTGCTTAGTGGAGTAAGCAGCAACCCAGTGGTGTTGCTGCTCTGGGGGTCACATGTAAAGGCCAGGAGGGCCGCATGCGACCCCTGGGCCATATTTGAGTATCACTTATCTTACAAATGCACTATGTCACCTATAATTGCACACGTGTACCCATTCATACACACAATGACTGATTCTTGCATTTACTCACTCACCCACCTATAATAAAACACAGACAAAAACAAGTTAGGCAAGGTAAATGAAAAGAAAAAAGCTAAAGAGAAGAAGCAATGATGCAGCACAAGGGAGTAGCAAGAAAATTAAAATACCCATGTTGTATGCCAAAAAACCCAGTGACTACAGATAAAGGGCCTGATTACAACTTTGGAGGACGGTGTTAATCCGTCCTAAATGTGACGGACATACCACCTACCATATTACGAGTTCCATAGGATATAATGGACTCGTAATACGGTAGGTGGTATATCCGTCACATTTGGGACGGATTAACACTGTCCTCCAAAGTTGTAATCAGGCCCATATTTTCAGAGGGATTTATTGTAGTTTACTCCAGGTAAGTAAACGAAATCAAAAGTAAAACAAATGAAGGAAAGTCACTCTTGCAAACAAAAAAATGTCATTTCCTAGCCTTAGGCTTCTTTCTCTGGTCTTCAGATTCTTTCATTCTCCTCAAGCAGCTGGATACAAAGAGTGGATACCCTCAGGAATCTTTTTACGTATGGGGGTCATTACAACATTGGCGGTAAAAGACGATTACCACCGTGCAGAAGACCGCCAACACACCGACGCGGCCACGGAATTCCGCCACAGCTATCATGACCCACATCTCGGATATCCGACAAAATTCAGACACCCACACAAGTCCGCCACACTAAAGGTCAGTGATAAACTGGCGAAAACAAAACCTCCACCGTCACGGCAACAGAAAAACGCCACACTATCATGACCCGCGAATCCACGCTGCGGTCTTTCAACCGCGGTATTCCATTGGCGGTACACACCGCCACGCTCAAAATACACACACATCTCCAAAACACCACCACATTGGACAATTCGAAATACACACACCTGATACACATACACACACCACTCCCACATACCCAATACAATATAAAACACACGCCCACATCACCCACAAACCCCAACGACCACAAATCATGACCGAAGGCCAGAGAGAGACACCACCATCAACAAACTAGCCTCCACAGGCACACAACACCATCACCCACACATCTTCCATGCACCTCACACAACACACCACTACATATCACCACACTTATCACCACACACACCACCCCACACATCACCTACACCACCCCATGGCACGGCAAAGACAGCCCAGGTTCTCGGAGGAGAAGCTCAGGGTCATGGTGGAGGAAATCATCCGGGTAGAGCCACAGCTATTTGGATCACAGGTGCAGCACACCTCAATTGCAAGGAAGATGGAGCTATGGCGAAGAATAGTGGACAGGGTCAACGCAGTGGGACAACACCCAAGAAATCGGGAGGACATCAGGAAGAGGTGGAATGACCTACGGGGGAAGGTGCATTCCATGGTCTCAAGACACCATCAGCAACTGGCGGCGGACCCCCACCTCCCCACCCACAACTAACAACATGGGAGGAGCAGGTCTTGCCGATTCTGCATCCTGAGGGCCGTGCAGGAGTCGGTGGAGGAATGGACTCTGGTAAGTCAAATCTTAACTATTACATCCCACACCCTACCTGAATGCCATCACATACCCCCACCCTCGCCCTCACCCCTATCACTCCAACTCCTCACAAATGCACCAATATCACAAACCACACATCCAGACACCAAGCCCTGCATGCAGCAACAACGCATGGACACCCATCACTAAAGCATGCCCACTGCACATACCCATACACCCCCCAAAACCATCATCACACAAGCTCAAACACAGGAATGTCAGCACTGGGGTACACGGTCACCCACCCATTGCACACCATGACACACACAGATGCAATAATCATGCCTTTCCACCCCTGCAGGACCACTACCCAATGTCACCAGACAGGAGGGTCCAGACATGTCCACTCCACCCACAGAAGAGGCCCACAGTGATGACAGCACCTCTGTCCACCTGGATCTAGATGACCAGCCCGGACCATCGGGGGCCTCTGGACAGTCGGTTCCCCTCACACAGGCACAGGCCACCACAGACCTTCCTCCCTCTGGAAACACCAGCACAGCACCCACCCAGCGGGCCCATACATCCGTCCCCAGGACACGTCAATCAGCTGCGTGTCCACCACTACAGGGAACCCAGGATAACCCACCACCCCAACAACAACAGGGGCCTGGGGGCAGTGGCAGTGGGCACACGGTCCAGGGGACGGAGGCCCAGGAACACAGGGGAACTGGGAGGGCTGCTGTGCGACAGGGGGCGGACAGGCCAAGGGAACCCACTCTCCACAAGGCCCTCTCCTCCATCATGGGAGCCTACCACCACTCCCAGGAGACGATGGCAACGGTACTGGCCAAGTTTCAGGAGACCCAGCGGATGCAGGAGGAACAGTATTTGGGGTTCAGGGAGGAACTCAGAACCATCAGCTCCACCCTGGGCACCATCGTAGGGGTGCTGAAGCAAGTACTCAACACCAGGAGGGACACTGTGGCACTACAAAGGGCCACTGACACTCGCATGGACGATGAACTGCCCACCACCTCCACCGGCGCTAGTGGACAGGAGGCACCGCCACAGGACCACCACAGCAGCACCCCACCTCCTGCAGACGGAGAACCACCCCGCAAACGGTCACTGAGATCCAGGAACAAGACAGAGCACGATGCCAAGACCCCCGCCAAGAAATGAGACCACCCGATTGTCATCCCACTGTCCCACTTTGTCACGATTGTCCATAATTAAACAGCCCCAGCTCCACTTCCTATGCCCATATGGGCAATGCACCTGTGAGACTAATATACTGGACTCTGCCATGGACACTCCTCCGCCATCACCCCTCACCTTTTAACTTTCCCCTCCAATATTTTGCATTTAAATAAACACACCTAAAGCACCAAAAGATCTGGAGTCTGTCTGTGATTTCGAGATAGTGTATTTGCAATTATAGTGACAAAATGTTCTTGAAATAGTAACTTCAACATACCTATGTCACACAGCTCTAGTCCATGAGGAATCTAAGCAGACGACACACTTTGGGACCCACACCTGTGAAACCGTAAGGGAAAGTGACAACTCAGTGACCATACACTGGGTGAAAACAACAGACAGGATACAGGTAGAAGTGTAAAAGTACATGTAGTAGGCAGGAATGTATTCTCACCTGTGTTTCATTGGAAATATTGCTGGATCACTGAGTCCCTGTTCTGCATGTCTTCTTCCTCTGCTTCCTCCTCATCACTGTCCACACTCTCCACAGCTGCCACAACACCGCCATCTGGACCATCCTCCTATAGAAAAGGCACCTGTCATTGCAAAGCCAAGTTGTGAAGCATACAGCAGGCCACGATGATCTGGCACACCTTCTTTGGTGAGTAGAATAGGGATCCACCTGACATATGCAGACACCTGAAACTGGCCTTCAGGAGGCCGAAGGTCCGCTCGATCACCCTCCTAGTTCGCCCATGGGCCTCATTGTAGCGTTCCTCTGCCCTTGTCCTGGGATTCCTCACTGGGGTCAGTAGCCATGACAGGTTGGGGTAACCAGAGTCACCTAATAGCCACACACGGTGCCTCTGGAGTTGACCCAATCACATAAGGGAGGCTGCTATTCCGCAGGATGTAGGCGTCATGCACTGAGCCAGGGAACATGGCATTCACATGGGAGATGTACTGGTCTGCCAAACATACCATCTGTACATTCATGGAATGATAACTCTTCCGGTTCCTGTACACCTGTTCACTCCTGTGGGGGGGGGGACCAAAGCCACATGTGTCCCATCAATGGCACCTATGATGTTGGGGATATGTCCAAGGGCATAGAAGTCACCTTTCACTGTAGGCAAATCCTCCACCTGAGGGAAAACGATGTAGCTCCGCATGTGTTTCAGCAGGGCAGACAACACTCTGGACAATACGTTGGAAAACATAGGCTGGGACATCCTTGATGCCATGGCCACAGTTGTTTGAAAAGACCCACTTGTAAGGAAATGGAGGACTGATAGCACCTGCACTTGAGGGGGGATTCCTGTGGGATGGCGGATTGCTGACATCAGGTCAGGCTCCAACTGTGTACACAGTTCCTGGATTGTGGCACGGTCAATCCTGTAGGTGATAATCAAATTTCTTTCCTCCACTGTCGACAGGTCCACCAGCGGTCGGTACACTGGAGGATTCCGCCATCTCCTCACATGTCCCATCGGACGGTGCCTATGAAGGACAACAGCGAGCACAGAGTCACACAACTCAGAGGTATGTACCTACAGTCTACACAGAACACCAATCATACACAAAATGTGGCCTGTATGTGTGTTGAGACTAGGCCTAGGTATATGTGACACAGTTGGTAATTAGGCCATGTGAGCCCCTGAAATGGCGGCTTCCTGACCTGTAAAGTGGGACAATGGGATGTGAGGTAACTGCGCTGGTGTTGTACACCGTCGCAGTAGGCGGTCGAAGACCACGGCGCAATGCTGCATTGGTTAACATTGGACCCTACGGGTCCCAGGAGCCAACGACGATGTACGCCGGCAGTGATGGTACGCACCGCCGTGGACGTGACCGCCATTTTCTATCTGTATAATCACTCGATACCTGATCTTCGACAGGAGAGGACCTACACTGCAAGTGCTGCTGTGACCTCGGTCTGGAAGAGACAATGGCTCATGCGTCTGGGGAAAGAGCCCCTGCCTTCACATCGGAGGAGTTGGAGAAGCTCATCGATTGGGTCCTCGCCCAGTACACGCTACTCTACGGTCCTCCAGACCAACAGGTAAGTACACAGGGAGCATGTTGTATGGGCTATGCCTGTGTGGAGAGAGCTGGTTGTAAGAAGGAAGGGGGCAGAGTTCTGCATGCATGAAAGACGGTGGGTGCATGTGCCACATGGCAAGGGTAGGGATGGGGCCACTCACTTTGACGGCGCAGTGGGTAATGACTTCTCTTCTTCACCTGTACATTTCATGTAGGTCAGCGCCCACCAGAAGAAGGATATTTGGTGTGCCATCGCCAAGGACGTCCGGACCCTGGGGGTCCACCACAGATGGAGCACCCACTGCCGGAAAAGATGGGAGGACTTTCGCCGCTGGAGCAAGAAGACGGCGGAGGCTCAGCTGGGGATGGCCTCCCAAAATTTGAGGGGTGCCCGTCGAACCATGACCCCCCTGATGTTCAGGAACCTGGCGGTGGCCTACCCAGAGTTGGATGGGCGCTTGAGGGCATCACAGCAGACACAAGGGGGTGGGTACACTCTCATCCAGCTGACTTTGCGCGCAGTGGAGGTGTCTGGGTGGAGGAGGGGGGCTGTGGGTTTCCCTAGGCCAGGGCGAGTTCCGTCGGCTAGGCCCCTCCTTAAGGCATGGCCCTGTGGCCCCCCCACCCCACCTCTGTAGAGTGCCAAGTACAGCTATTCATGCATCTGTGTCATCTATGTGTGCAGATGTTGTCCGAAGCCTTGTAGGACTTTTTCACATGAATTGCACTGTAGAACCCAAGAGCGCGACGTAGTGCAGGGGGCTTCTGTGTCTGTCTTGTCCGCCAACGGTAGCGGTAATCCATGCACTCAACATGTCTTTCTTCTGTTCCCCCCCCTTTTTTTGTGGTATCCCTGTTCTTGTGTGCATTAACATCATCAGGCGGAGGAGCAGTGGCACCGGAGCACGAGGGAGCTGCATCCCACATGGCCATGGAGGGCCACACTACGGACTCAGAATACACCAGTGGGACGGAGGGCGAGGGGAGCACCACGGCGGGGACAGGAGCTGAAACCAGCGACACGGACTCTTCCTCCGATGGGAGCTCCCTTGTGGTGGCGGCAACATCTGTGCCCCCCGCATCTACAGGTACAGCTGCCACCCCCCCTATTAGCACCGCCCTCCCAGCAGCCCCTCAGCCTTCGCCCCGTGCCCGCTCACCCAGGAGGGTGGGCATCACCTTTGCCCCAGGCACCTCAGCCCTTGACCCTCTCACCCCTGCCATTGACCTCCTCAGGTCCCTCACTGTTGGGCAGTCTACCATTTTTAATGCCATCCAGGGTGTAGGAAGGCAGTTGCAACAAACCAATGTATTCCTGGAGGGCATTCATTCTGGTCAGGCGGCCCTTCACCGAGCCTTTCAAACTCTGGCCTCAGCACTGATGGCAGCCATTGTCCATGTGTCGAGCCTCCCCCCTCCAACTTCCTCCACCCAGACCCAATCCCCTGTATCTCTGTCTATCCCAAGCACACCATCAGACCAGCCTGCACACACCTCACCACACAAGGGAAACTCAGGCAAACATAAGCACCACACATCCCACAGGCACTCACGCAAGCATCACACACATACAGACACACCAACATCTACTGCCTCCACTGTGTCCCCCTCCTCGTCGTCTCCCTCCTCCCTCCCAGTCTTGTCTACACTCACACCTGGATGCACTACCTCTACAGCCACTACGTCCCGCACCAGCACACCCACCAGCACACCCCGCTCACGTGCAGTCACCACCCCCACTACCATACACAACTCCCCTGTGTCCTCTCCCAGTGTGTCTGTGACGCCACCTCTGAAGATACACAAACGCAGGCACACACCCACCCAACAGCCATCCACCTCACGACAGCCTCCAGCGCATGCACCTTCACCCAAAGCCACCAAACGTACACCTCCTACAACCACCACCTCTTCCTCCACTCCCAAACACCCTCCAGCTACCCGTCCCAGTGTGTCCAAACAACTTTTCCTGTCCAGCCTTGACCTATTTCCCACCCCCGTCCAACTCATAGGTCCCGAACTTGCACCTCAGCCACAACATCTCCGGGACCAGTGGTGCCTTGTGGTCACAGGTATGTGGAGTGCACCGGCCACCAGGACAGCCAGTGTGGCACGGAGCCACAGCACAGCCAGTCCCCCCCCCCTGTGAAGCACTAGAAGTTGGCCAGTGCCCTGCGCGAGAGGGGAAGACTCCAGCCACCCAAGCTGCTCCCAGGGGTCCCGGTGGGAGTGTGGACTCAGCTGTGACTCTTCCCAAGGTGGGGAAGGACCACAAGAAATCCGGCAAGTCTGGGAGGAGCAGCACAGCGTAGAAGACCACCATCATCCCCGCTGCCCAGGAGGGCCCTGGTAGCCCCATCCTCGCTGCCCAGGAGGCCACCGCCAGCTCCATCCTCGCTGCACAGGAGGCCACCGCCAGCCCCATCCTCGCTGCCCAGGAGAGCCACGCCAGCCACAGCCCAGCTGCCCAGGAGGCCACCGCCAGCCCCATCCTCGCTGCCCAGGAGGGCCCCACCAGCCACAGCCCAGCTGCCCAGGAGGCCACCGCCAGCCCCATCCTCGCTGCACATGAGGCCACCGCCAGCCCCATCCTCGCTGCCCAGGAGGGCCCCCCCAGCCACAGCCCAGCTGCCCAGGAGGCCACTGCCAGCCCCATCCTTGCTGCCCAGGAGGGCCCTGCTAGCCACAGCGCAGCTGCCCAATGAAGAACCGCCAGCCCCAGCCCAGCTGGGCAATGAAGTCCCGCCAACTCAGGCGCCGCTGAACAGGGCACCGCCAACTCAAGCACCGCTGAACAGGGCACTGCCAACTCAGGCACCGCTGAACAGGGCACCGCCAACTCAAGCACCGCTGAACAGGGCACCGCCAACTCAAGCACCGCTAGCCCATGAGCAGCAGGGGCTTTGACGCAACTGGGACCATCACGGGGTGCATGATGCACTCTGGGCAAAAGTCCCCCTCAAGAACCAGTGGAGACATGCATCCACTCCGTCTGTCCTTCACAGGATGAAGCACTCTGGGCACCAGTCCCCCTCCAGAACCAGTGGAGACATGCATCCACTACCTCTGTCCGTCACAGGATGAAGCACTCTGGGCACCAGTCCCCCTCCAGAACCAGTGGAGACATGCATCCACTAACTCTGTCCATCACAGGATGAAGCACTCTGGGCACCAGTCCCCCTCCAGAACCAGTGGAGACATGCATCCACTACCTCTGTCCTTCACAGGATGAAGCACTCTGGGCACCAGTCCCCCTCCAGAACCAGTGGAGACATATATCCACTACCGCTGTCCTTGGCAGGATGAAGCACTCTGGGCACAAGGCCCCCTCCAGAACCAGTGGAGAGATACATCCACTACCTCTGTCCAAACCACCCACTGTATGGACTTGAGAGACTGTGGCTTTGCACTCCCCAGGATACATCATTGGGCATGGAGCCCCCTTGTGGATCTGGCGTTGTGCACTCATCCGGCTGAGGTGCCCCCCCTTCCTTTCCCCCTGAGGTGCCTGTTGTATTTCTATCTGATGCCCCTGCAGTGTTCTCTCTGTTTTGATCTGGTATTGTGTGTGGGCCTCGCCCATGCATTTGGGGCCCAGTGGTCCACGGACTATAAATGGTGCAATACCTGGACTACTATTCTTGGTGTATATTTTGTTAATAGTGTTTATATGTATATTTTTGCGTACTGCATTTTAATATATTACAATGGTTACACTCATTTCCTTTTGTCTTTGCATTCTTCCGGGAGGGTTGGGGGGTGTTACTATAATGTATAGATATGTATTAGTGTGTGTGTTGTAGTGGGTGAGGTTGGGGGCGTTGCATGTGTGTGACCCTGTTTTTTGCCTCCCCCCTCCCCTGTGTCGTAGGTGCAGTACTCACCGTGGTCTTCGCCGCCGGCGTTGGTGCTCCTGGTACAGGAGCAGGAAGGCTACCGCAGGTAGGATTTGGAGTTCCGGCTCCATGGTGTCGTCGTTCCTCGTGGAGTGTGTAGAGGTGAGCGTTTTCCCTTCGAAATTCCTGTTTCCGCCGTGTTTTTATCCGCGGTGAATCCACCCCGGAAAAGGTGGCGGATTGGTAGGTTGTGATACCGTGGCGGTCGGAGTGTTAAAGTGGCTGTCTTTGTTGGCGCTTTTTTTTTTTTATAACCAAATTTTATTGTTTTAGAAAAAGGTACAGGTAAAATATACAAGTAACTTACAAACCTTGGTCTATTTGACACCGACTGGACAGGTAATTCTGATCTAACATTTGTGTGTTCGGGACATCTATGAGGAGTCGCCTCACCACAGTTTGCCAGTACAGAAAGAGAGGAGAGAGGAGCATGTGTATACATTTGGACTGAACCCCTTTAGCTTAGCAGTCCCACCCATTTCCCCCATATTTTCTCATACGTATGAGGGCATCCCCTTGATTCATACACCACTTTTTCTTGGGCTGCACACCAGTCCACCCCCCCTTTTCCATTTCTGAAGGGAGGGACCTTTGGCGGTCTTCCAAGCGGCTGCTATATCTCTCTTTGCAACCGCAGTCGCTGTTCCGACCAGTGTCTTATCTGTTCTAGATCCCTCCATGTCATTTATCACCCCCAGTAGTATCGTTTTGGGGGTCAGTACCTGTGATGATCCCAAGGCATTGTTCAGCTCTTGATTTATTCCCTCCCAGAACCTCTGAATCACGGGGCAGGACCATATCATATGAAAGAAGTCAGCTTTGTCTTCCTTGCATCGCGGGCATTGACTAGAACCGAGGGCACCCATCTTGTACAATCTATCTGGATACAGATATGCTTTGTGTAAGAAATAGAATTGCGTCACCCTCAACCTCGTCGATACCACCAGTGTCCGGGGGGCCATCAGTGCCTCCGTCCAGTCTTCCTCTTCAAGTGGTCCCACCCATTTCTCCCAACCCTTCTTAAGGTGGTCTAGGTCCCAGGGTGCGTTTGTGGTCAGCATTTTATAGATTTGGGAGACCCCTTCCTCCCCAGGCTGCCCATAAGTGTTTTGGCTTCAACTGGGTTGAACTCCGGTATTTGGGATGTTTCTTTCAAGTGCCTAGTAAGGGCATGTCGGAGCTGGAGGTATCTAAATAATTGTTTCGGGGATAGCTGGAACTCTTGCTGCATTTCTTGAAAGGACTTCATCAAACTTCCTTTCAACACATCCACAACCAAGGATATTCCCAGTGTGTCCCAATTCCCGAATCCCTTCAGCCTGGCTGTCTCTCTCAGCCAACTGCCATGTCACAGTGGTGTTTGCCGGGTAACCACTTTGTTCCAGCCAGTATGCCTTAGAGCCGCTCTCCATGCCAAGAATACCGCTCTGGTGATGGGCTCCAGATCTTTGGGGATCGGAGCCCCATATAACACATCCAGGATATGGGGATACCCTAAAGCGTCTAATTCTACCTGATATGCTGGGTCTGACCAACCTCCTTTGAACCAATCATGCACCACCAGGAGTTGTGTCGCCAGATAGTACAGGTAGGGGTCGGCCATGCCCAATCCCCCATCATATACCTCTCTTCGGCAGTTCCGGGCCGCTACTCTATGTCTTGCCCCTCCCCACATAAAGACGGTGGTGATTCCATCCAGCTTTTTAAACCACGAGTGTGGGATAGTGAATGGTAAGTTCTGGACCGCATGTAAGAGGCGCGGTAGGATCATCATCTTGTACAGGGCTATACGGCCCAGAATATTCAGAGACAATGGATGCCAATTCTTAAGGTCTTCCCGTATGCGAGACACCAGTGGGTTGAGGTTCAGGGACCAGGACAACTCAGGGAGCAGTGCGACCCATATCCCTAAATATTTAAAACTTAGCCGACGCAATGGAACCACCTTCTGCCAATCAAAGCATTCTCGTGACCGCGTCAGAGGGACCAGTACCGATTTGGACGGGTTCATTTTGAGCCCTGAGGCCTCCTCGAAGTGCTGCAGTAACTGGAAGCTTCGGGGTCCGGTCACTCCCGGGTTTGCCATGTATAATAGGACATCATCCGCGTATAAGGCCACTCGGTCTTCACAAGAGGGGCCCCATTTCCAACCCTGGTAAATCGGATATTCTCTCAACATTCCCGCCAATGGCTCAATGGCCACAGCAAAAAGGAGAGGGGAGAGGGGGCAGCCCTGTCGTGTTCCCCGACTTATCGGAAAGGCCGAGGACAAGACTTCGTTGACCCGTACCCGCGCCATGGGTCTGGTGTACAAGGCCTGGACCAGTCTACGAAACCGTGGCCCGAAACTGGCATGCCGGAGCACCGCGAAAAGGCATTCCCAATTAACTGAGTCAAATGCCTTTTCAAAGTCGATGAATAGGAGAGCCAATTGCTGGGGCATTCGATGTCGCCTTGCAAAAGCCACCTGGAGCCTTCGTATACAGTGGCGCGTGCTACGTCCGGTCATGAATCCGCACTGATCTGGGTGCACCAGTAAGGGCAACACCCTTATGAGGCGGAAGGCCAGCATTGTGGCATAGATCTTTACTTCACTGTTGTTGAGAGATATGGGTCTATAGTCAGCGCAGGAGAGGGAGTGGGTTTGGGTCTTAGGCAGTACGACAATGGTGGCAACGTCTAGTCCGTCTGGAAAAATGCCCTTCTGGTCTACCTCAGCATAGAGATTCATTAGGTGAGGAACCAGTTCCTCCTTGAATCTTTTATAGTATTCTGGAGGAAACCCATCGGGCCCGGGAGTTTTCCCCACTCCCATTGCCGCTATGGCATCGCTGATCTCCGCCTCCGTGAACTGCTCCTCCAAAGCCCGTACATTTACAGTGGGTAGAACCGGGAGTGAAAAATTTGCCAGGAACCCGTCTGGGGAGCCCCTAACCTCCGGACTTGTCGCTCGATACAAAGCCTTATAGAATTCAGCGAATGTTTCGGCCACCTCTTGGAGCTCAACCATCCGTTCCCCTTGTTTATTGCATATCTCAGGGACGATTCGAGGAGCCTGTTGTTGGGAAATCAACCAATATAGTAGTTTCCCCGTTTTGTTGCCCCAACCGTACACTCGAGCCGTGGAGGCGCGCCACATGTGTTTTGCCCTTTCTAGGGATAGACTACGTATCTCCTCTTGGATCAGCAAGAGGTTTCTGGTTATCTGTTTGTCCGAGTGTGATTCCTGTTCTGTCTCAAGAAGAGTGGCACGGGCCTCCAGCTGAGTGATTCGGGAGTCGCGGGCGCGCTCCCGAGCACGGATCAGGCCCTTAGCTGTCCCTCTCATTACTACCTTACTTGCAGCCCATATGGTTCCCGGTGATCTCACTGAGCCCTCATTAGTATTAAAGTAGTCGCGTAGCGACACCCTTAAGCTATCTACAACTTCCTCGTCTTGTAAATGCCATGCGTTTAGTCTCCATATGGGGCGGATCAGTGGGTCAGCAAGGCCCATCTTGAGCCGAACCGGCGCGTGGTCCGACATCCCACGCGGTAGGATCTTGATGTGGGAGAGGTGTCAACATTCCCTGGCTGACACAAACACCAGGTCTATCCTGGATTGTGTTCTGTGGGCTGCCGACCTATGCGTGAATTGTTTGCTTCTCGGGTGCCACGCCCTCCAAGCATCGCAGAGCCCTGTTGATGTCATCCATCCTTCCAGACTAGTGGCCAAGGCCTGTCTATGAGCTGAGGGTCCCCCGCTCGTGTCTTGCCCTGGGTTAGGGACTGCGTTGAAGTCCCCCCCTATTACCGTGTTCCCAGGGGGCAGTTCCGCTAATAACCTTGTCAGATCTCCTAGAGTTTTACGCACCATGTTTGGGGGAGCATACACGCTCACAATATTCATTGTCTGGCCCTCTACCGTGCCCGAGAAAGCCACGTACCTCTCTTGCGGGTCTCTCCATTCTTGTCTCACTACCAAAGGTAATGAGTGATGCAGCAGTATTGCAACCCCTCTTGAGCCTCTCGTAAACCCTGCATGGAATACCCTGTCAAATCCTTTACGGGCTAAGAAGGGGCATTGATTCCCCATGAGATGTGTTACCTGCATTAGGGGTATGTTAGGTTTATGTCTGTGAATGTAAGTGAGCACTGCTGACCTTTTAATCTTATCAAGGAGCCCATTGACGTTCCATGATATTATGTGAGTCATCCCCATTCCTCCCCTTTCAACCATCCATACCTTGCCCTCAATGGTTTCTCCCTCGGTTCTTTCCTAGTGTTTCTGTGTCTGAATGACCTATTACTATTGTTCCCAGCCGGTAGTGGAGACCATAGACCTACATTAACTATAAAGAACAATAACAACAGCCTGTTGGCTGGGTAGAACCAAACATGTCCCCCAACTCCCTTCCCACCCCACACTTCCCCCCAGAAGCATCTGTCGGCCAATACCAACAGCCCATTCCCAAACATAACGAGCTGATAACTTTTAGTGTCTGAGCTATGGTGGACCCCTCCATTTTTGCGGATTAAGAAGTGTTAAGTTTTGTAATGCTTGAACCCAAGCTCCATGACCACCTCCTAGTCTTTGGCCTTTCTGGTCCAACTTTCCTCTCTCCGGAGGAGGACTCACAGCACTGGACTCTGTGAGAGGTCGGTGTCGTCTGCTGTTCCGGGGAGCTGTTCTCCAGGATCCGGGGGGCTCCGGTTCACTCCCTTGTCTCTCAGTCTCTCTTCTACCCCAGGCCCCTGGGTTGATTCTTCCGCGGGTCCTCTGGGGGAGCCCGAGATCGACTCTGCCCCCCCCTTGCGCCTTCTGGAACGAGTTCTCCGGTGGGACCCCCGGGGCCGTCGCAGCTGGTTGTTCCCAGCAGTGCCAGCCGCCGTTCTTCCCCACTAAGGCCCTTCGGGACCTCTTCGGTTAGCCATTTCCAGGCCTGATCGGGGGATTCAAAGAAGTAGGTCTTGTTGCTGTGAACCACCCTTAGCTTGGCCGGGAAGAGAAGACGGTACGGCACCTCCATCGCCCTTAGTTTTTGTTTAATTTCTATGAACGAGTGGCGTTGCATTTTAACATCTTTGGTGTAGTCTGGGAACACCATAACTTTGGTCCCATCACAATGCAGGTCTCCTTTTGATCTTGCCGCTTGGAGTATCGCATCTCTGTCTCTGAAATTGAAAAGTCTAAGGATCACTGGCCTCGGTGGAGAGCCTGGGGGGGGTCTGGCCTGCAGGGCCCGATAGGCACGTTCAATCGCAAACCAGGGTGTCAAAAGATCCCGGGGCAACCAGGACCGGAACCAGTCCTCCAGGAATATGGCCAGGGAGGATGCGGCGGTGTTTTCGGGCAATCCCACAATTCGGAGGTTGTTGCGGCGGGATCTATTCTCAGCATCTTCAGCCCTTCGGTATAGTTCCACTGTCCGAGTTGTTAGCGTTCATACCTGTGTTTTGAGGGCCGCCAGATCGTCTTCCACCGTGGAGATCCTGGACTCCGTTTCCGCAATCCTCGCTGTAGCATTACGAAGGTCTTGGCGTACCAGGGACACGTCCACCCTCACTTCTCCAATTTTGCCTTCCACCGCCTCTTGGGAAGATTGTATTGCTTGAAGAATAGCTGCCAGGTCACTGTTCCCGGCCTGTTTTCCTTCGCTACTTTCTGTCTTTCGGTCATCTTTCGAGGCTCCACTGGGGCCCGTGGCAAATTGGTCGATGCACGTCTGCGCCGCGGTGGGGCGGGTTTGCCTATCCTTGCCCATTTTAACTACCTTGTTGGGCCTGCTTGTGGGTTATTTCCATGCCGCTTTCTCCTCAACTTCTGCCGGAATGCCCACTTCTACCAGTGTGCTCGCCTCCGCTGGTGTGTCTTGGTTCGCCCTTTGATCACAGGGACCTCCGTCTCTCATCATGCCAGCATTGCCATTAGGGTCCGTTCTTCACACCCCGTCCACCTCCCAGCGACCGAGGGTTATCAGCCACGGGGGGTGGTGGGGGGAGAGAGAGAGAATAAATAGTTCCCCCCCTCCTCCAAGGCTCCGGTGTCTTCTCCAGTGTGTCCCTAAAAAGGGGGACCCCAGGGGCAGCAGCCGCTCACCAGCATGGAGGGGAGGAGGAGGAAGGAAGAAGCGGGAAGGCCACTACTACCCGTCATTGTCTATCAGGGCGCTCCCAGTGCTCTCCGGGTCTTCAGGTTCGCCCCAGTCTCTCCGATCCGATGCTGCCCCCTCTCCCCCTCCGCCCACGGGGCACGGGCCTCACCCAGCCGAGGCCTCTAGGTTTTGTCGCTTCCTGTCATTTGGGCGCGAGACATCTTATGCCCAGGATCTCCTCTTTCCCCCTCAGTTTTGCCAGGTATCACCGGACCCGCGCGCTGTCTTTATGGTTCTTTTTCCGTTTCAGGCCAGCCGCCCACGGTCCCGATCATCGCCACTTCACCGGCTGCTTTTATGCGCTCGGAGCGCCCACCATTTTGAGTGCGGGACGCTCAGTCCGTTCTCTGCTCTCCCTGGGTCTGCGAACTCCAGAACACGGCTCTTTTGCCCCGGGGGCTACCCTGATCTTCCTCTGTCTCTACTCTCCTCTGGGGAGGGCCGATTTGTGCGCGTTTCTCGAGCGGATGACGGAGGGGTCCGGAGCACCTTTAAGATGCGGCCGCCATCTTGACGCTCAAGCCACGCCCCTCCTTACCGCCGCTTTAACACCGACCGCCAGGGTTGTAATGACCACCATAGTGCTTCTGTGCTACTGTCATCTACCCCATGACTGTTTTAGTCTGCCTTTCTCTTCCTTGTGGTGTGTCCTTTCCCTTGTTGTGCTAATTCTATTTTTCAGGTGTTTTTGGTCAATATCCCCTCACCCTCCTTAAACCACCACCTCCACAAGTGAGAAAATCTTTGCACTTGCCTGTGGCCGTGACCCGTTTCCAGGGCCGTGGCTGTGATACCAAGGGTGTCCTCCTCCCTCTTCAGGCCACTGTGCTTACTCACAGTTGTGTTTGGCTCTCGGAGCCTGATGCCATTTGGGTCCACTCTAGTGTTGTGCTTTGGGTTTTCGGACTCCCTTGCAGTTTCCTCAAACCTCTCTACTTGGCCTGACATTCCACACATCCTTCTGGAATCTTCCTGAAACTCCTGTCATCCTCCACAGTTGCCCCAGCTGTCGGCATTCTCCCTCTCATTGTCCTCCATTTTCTGGTTGTGGCTCAGCGGCATCTTTCTGTGGTTTGCCTTTAGCACCACTGGCACGTTGGTGCTCTCCTGAGTCTCTGGAACCTTGTTGGTGGCCATGTTGAATTCCCCACTGAACTTTAAATTACTTTTCTATCTACCCATTTTTTTCTCTCATCGTTACTGTTTCTTTCATAGATTTTGCTCTCATGCTCATTGCATTTCCATGTGAACCCCTCTCTTCATTTTCCCCTATATTATTATTATTTTTTCTTTATGGATTTGCTTCACTGTGAATGCCAGGTGAAAGCCTAAAACCCCCTCACGATATTTCCTAACTGTGTTATTTGTTACCATTTTGTCTGCAGACATATAAGGCCCATAAACAACTAATTAATGTTTAGGTGGACCCATTTCACCAGCTTATTAGACCAGTGACAGCCCCCTCTTTAGCTGCCAAAGTAGGAGGTTCCCCTACGCTACCTCTGCTGCATAAATGGATGGGGATGAGCTTGTAGGAAAAGATAAGCAACACATGAAACATAACAGTGAGTGCTCATCTTGAAGTGATATTAGGCATGGTGTATCATTCCTGTACTGGTGCACGATGGCCAACATGCTGTGTCAAAACATGATGGTCATCCTGGAATGGTAAACGAATGATGCACAATGAACAGTACATTTGAAGATATTAAAAGACATATTTTAGTGTCCTTAGTTTCCTTAAACTAAATTACTTTTTCTTGTGACTATAGATATCTAAGGTTTTGCAGTCCTTGACTGCCCTCCAAAAAGCTTGTTACTGTTTTGCTTTGCAGATATTGAAAATTTAAAGTTGATACAAATAAAGATATTTCTCTTGTATATTTAGTTCCTGCCCCCAGAGTGTTTGAGACAAGGGTCAAGTTCCATTCCAAAATTGTTGTTAATGTAATCTTACAAAATTGTGACCAGCTGCAATGTAGAGACATTGATATTGATGTAATTCTAGTTTTGGATGAAATGCCTACAGCTAGTAGGCATCTTGCTTATTCAAATCTGGCACTGTCTGATGATTGGCTGATGCCCTTGTGTGAATTATCTTCTAGCAACTTGAAACATTTGAGTGTTTCTATTTTGAACAGATGGAGATTAGTAAAATACTCTGGGTTAGACATTTCTGTCTCCTCCACCCCCTTAGTGGAGGACAAGCAAGTAAAATGGAGTTGGTTAGCTACAGCATTAAATAGTACCGGGGTGCTGGGGCATGTTTCAAACCTCGGTCACTAATAATAAAGTGAGAGTGGTTTCCAGGAATGCAGCAGGAATTGCAAATTTTCTAGAAACCTAGACTTTTTAAATTAAATGCTGATTTAATCTACATACAAGAAACCTGGTGTACCTCTGACTTCTCGTGTGTGGGCTTTATTGTTTTCTGCTGCAATGCCTCACCTTCTACGAAAGGCCTTGAAAAAAGGGTGAGATGCTATTCTTTTGAACAACAAGTTAAAATGGGAATACAGAAATGTTAGAGACTGCTCTAATCTTTTTGAGGCCCTGAAGATTGTGTTCTTTGTACAGGGTGGCAGAAGAGTTCCTTTGCTAATAATGAATGCATATATTCCCCCAGATACATGGTATAGCAAAAATACTCGCAGATGTTTTTAATTATATATCATTGATTGAGAAGAATAAAGAAGAATGTGAAGGTTTGCTTGCAGGTGACCTAAATTGTAAATTGTCTTTTCACACTATCAATTTATTTTGCAAATCAGAGAAGCAAATTGTATTTAACACCCCACCTTTGCTGTTCCCACCAAATAATATTAGGGAAAATAGGTCTTATCCTTATAAACTATCTGAAAAAGAATGGCTATATGACTTTAAATGGGAGATTCAACTTAGATTTGCCAGCCAAAGTAATTCATAAATCCTCACTAGGAGGCTCCATTATAGACTACTTTGTTGCTTCGTATAGTATAGCGCAATGTGTTGAGGACCTGGCAGTCTCTGATTTTTTGTTTAGCGATCACAGACTGCTTGTCCTGTCATTAATGTAAGCCTTTTCTCCGTAGAGTCCTGTAATTTTGAGGGCTTAGGGACCAACTTCAATAAGAGTACAGGGATAACTCATTGCCCCAACCATCAAAAATATAAGACTTAAAAAACATTTAGAGAGGGCTATTTTGACTCTAGATGATTGAAACAGGGATATCCTTCACTTTTTCTCTGACTTTATGGGCCAATTTGTAAAGGATAATCATCTGCTGAGGGTAGGAGGATTGACCTGAAAGAAGCTGTCCCCATGAAAAATTCTCACAATTATAGGGTGATTATTGCAGAATGCTATGGTGCTAAAAAGATCTCTCATCCACCTTCCATTGCTGAGGTGGTGTAGGGATGTTACATTCTCTCTCTTTATGCAGAAACTTTCAATACCACCTCTCTTGTGAAAGACATAGGGGGTCATTCCGACCCCGGGGACGGAGGAAGCACCGCCAACAGGCTGGCGGTGCTTCAGGGGCAATTCTGACCGCGGCGGTAAAGCCGCGGTCAGAAAAGGGCAACCAGCGGTTTCCCGCCGGTTTACACCTGCCCCCAAGAATCCTCCATGGCGGCGCTGCTTGCAGCACCGCCATGGGGATTCCGACCCACTTCCCGCCATCCTGGTCCTGGCGGTAAAAACCGCCAGGAACAGGATGGCTGGAACGGGTGTTGTGGGGCCCCTGGGGGCCCCTGCACTGCCCATGACACAGGCATGGACAGTGCAGGGGGCCCCTAACAGGGCCCCATAATGATTTTCAGTGTCTGCCTAGCAGACACTGAAAATCGTGACGGGTGCCACTGCACCCGCCGCACACCAGCAACTCCGCCGGCTCCATTCGGAGCCGGCTTCATCGTTGCTGGGGCTTTCCCGCTGGGCGGGCGGGCGGGCGGCATTTGGCGGTCGCACGCCCGCCCAGCGGGAAAGTCAAAATGACCGCTGCGGTCATTTGACCGCGGTACGGTCTTTTGGCGGTCTCCGCCCGGCGGGCGGCACCCGCCGGGGTCGGAATGACCCCCATACTGCCCGATTACAAATGAGAAGCTGACATTTAGGGCCTCTCCTCAGTAGATGGGATTGAGGCATTTATCAAAGCACTACGAGCTTCTGGTAAAGGGCCTGATGAGGTTCCAATCTCATTGATTAAGCAAGCGCACTCTCTTTGGACAAATATCCTGCAGCCTGTATTCTAACATTGTTATCTAAAAGGCATGTTCCCCCTCTTGTGTGTTGGGAGTGTTATTATGCCTCTGCATAAAAAGGGTGACAGATTCTCTCCTTCTAATTATCACCAAATTGCCCTACTGGATGCAGTTGGCAAGGTTCTTACTGAAAGCCTATTAAAACACCTCGAGACCTGGGTAGACAGCAGTTTGATAATTCTGCTTGAACAGTCTGATTTTAAGACAGTTCATAGCATGCTAGACAATATCACAGCATTGCAGCTAATAAACAAAAAATGTGTAACAATCAGGGGTGCCTCAGTTTATCCTGCCATTTTAGACTTCTCCACAGCCTTTGATAAGGTTGACTGTTCGACTCTGTGGAAGAAGCTATCTAAGCTAGGCATCCCAGCTAATCTGCTGCACTTGATCATAGTCCTGCATTCCTCTACCTGGCGAGTGCGGTTTATCCACTGAAATCCAAATAAAAAATGGATTGAAGCACCCCTACTTTCACTGTATATTCATGATCTTCCTAATGCCTTATTGAAGAGCTATGGTTTTGAGCCTAGTATCAGATGCCACCTATGGATTTGTTTAATGTATGCAGATGACGTAGTTTTTTAACTGACCCCCAGAGGCCTAAATAATTGTCTGGTGGCCCTTAAATGTTATGCTGATCAGCATTACTTGAAGATCAATACTGCTAAATCCCAAGTATTATGTTTTTTTGAGGAAACAATAAGAAAAAAGATAAACTTTTTGTGGTATTTGGGTTCTAAGATTCTAGAGCGAGTAAATCTTATCACTTTCTGGGGAAAATTATGTCCAGTTCCCTTGCTGTTTCTGAGCACATTTCTAATAATGTGGGTAAGGCTCTATCCCAAGATAACGGGTTAGGAGCATTCTACAAGGCTGAAGATAGGCAACATTTCTCTCTTAAGAGAGAAATCTCTGTTTTTTTAGAAATGTTAAGTATGCTTTAGAACATCTGGATTTAAATGTAAATACAATTTTTACTTTATTGTCTACCCAGTTGAAAATGTATTTAACGCATGCTTCTTTACGCAAAAGTCATCAATTGGACTTAAATTCTTGTAGTCAAAAAGGAGATTTGATGTCCTGATTAATTCTGCCACTATAAAAAAAACTGCAGCCCTATTTATCAGGGAATTTGCCTCATGGCGTGAGGAGCTTTTGTACTTTACTAAGATTGGACATGCTTTCGCTAAAGGTTTTAACTTCAAAATGGTATGACATCTCGAATATTTGTGACTTTTGTCAAATCAGAATTCAAGATGTATAACATGCTCAATTTGTCTGTCCATCTCTGCTGTTATTGCACAGAAAGTGGTTGAAAGCCCTCTTCTTGAAATGTAAAGCACAAACATCAGGAGAGGCTCTCCAACTGCTATATCACCCCCCCCCCAATGAAATGTTTTGCTTTCAGATTTTTTACTTCTTTAAAGCGTTTTAAATTTATATTGACCGTTATATTTGAAGTTTCTATAGTGTTACAGTTTGTTGTAATATTTCCTGTATTTTATTGTATTTTCTGATTTTGTTAACTGTGTTGTGATGTTTTTCTTTCACTTTTAATTTGGACCTCCTAGGAGTTCCAAGTCACGAAATAAACTTTGACTTTGAGGACATGCACAGCCCTATTCAGGTGCAAGTGTTATCTTCTCCCACCACTGTAGCTCAGGAAGACCCATCAGCCTGGTGATGGGCCATCAGGATATGCAGGGCACACCTCAGCTTCATTTGTGTGATTGTCTAGAGTGAATACACAAACAGCCCAGATGTCATCCTGACCCAGACCTGTATGTAGCAGACAAGCAGAAGCATTGAATGGTTAAGCAAGAAAATGCCCATTTTCTAAAAATGGCACTTTCAAACTCACAGTTCAAAAAACAACTTCACCAAAAGATGTATTTTTAAATTGTGAGTTCAGAGACCCCAAACTCCACATCTCTATCTGTTCCCAAAGGGAAATTACACATAAACCATATTTGAAGGCAATACCCATGTTACCCTATGGGAGAGATAGGTCTTGCAATAGTGAAAATCAAAATTAGCAGTATTTCACCTTCAAGACATGTAAAACACACCAGTGCATGTCTTCCCATTTAAATACACTGCATCCTGCCCATGGGGCTGCCCTGGGCATACCTCTTGGGTGAGTTACATGTAATAAAAGGGAAAGTCCAGTCCTGGCAAGTAGGTGCACTTGCCAGATCAACATGGCACTTTAAAATTGTGCACACAGGCACTGCAATTGGCAGGCCTGAAACAAGATACTTATATGGGTGGCACAATCAGTGCTGCAGGCCCACTATTAGTATTTGATTTACATGCTCTGGGCACACACCATGCACTGTCCTAGGGACTTACTAGTAAAACAGGTAAGCCAGTCATGGAGAAACCAATCACCAATACAATTTACATAGGGAGCACTTGCACGCTAGCATTGGTTAGCAGTGGTAACGTGCCCAGAGTCCTATAGCCAGCAAAAACTAAATTCAGCACAGTATCAAAAACGGAAGGTCAGAAGCAAAAAGACAGGGGAAACTGTGGCAAGAGCTGACAGGTCTAATAGTTTCACTGAAAACTGGTTCACCTGGACTTTGTGATAAAGGTATCTGGCATCATTGAGCTAGGCCCAGCAGCAGCTTTCAGTCCTGCGTGGATGTCAAAAAACAAAAAAGTGATTCAACCTGAATGTAAAATCTTGGACCAGGGACAGATGGAAAATCTATCCCACCAGTGAAGGGAACTAGATAGATATGAAATCTATCTTTGCCCCACTCTGCCAAAACCAGCATCTTCAGTGGAGCTCAACAATTATATATCTGATTTTGAGGGACCCTTGCCAGCTTCAGCCCAGGACCTGGCCCCGCTAGAGGACAATGAGTTCCACAAAGTAGTCAAAATGAGTCAAACAGGGATGACCCACTTTATTTATCTGACCTCCACTCTATCACAATTGGCCTGAAATCCCCCTAAGTCTCAGTCTACCATGAAGCAAGACTTTACATTGGTGCTTTACTTTTTCTATGCACTTAGGCCCTGATTTATCCATTTTTTGTGCCGTATTACTGTCATTTTTTTACTCAAAAGCAGCGCAAACTTACAAAATGCAATTGCATCAATAAATGACGGTAATGCGGAGCAAAAAAAGTATAAATCAGGGCCTTAATGCCTTGCAACTTTAACAAAATCATATCTCTGGTGGCTCTCATCTGAGTTTAATCATTTGGTGCATGTTTGCTTATTACAACTGCCTTTATTTTTCTAAATTGTTTGGAAATGCAATTGTGTTGCTTTCTTGAATGTAAAATTGTTGGTTCCGCTTGAAACTGCCATGCATTCCTCCGGTGAACTGCCTACTTCTTGTGCCTTATATACAAGGGATTAAACAAAGAATGCCTGAAAACTGTTTCAGCCTAACCAGAGTGTGTTTATTCAAAGATGCTATTCTGCACTGTGTAACATTTGTTTTGCTAACACTATTACAGATCATTGAATTTTTTGTCCTTTTGTCCTAAAACCATCTCTTGTGTGATTTAAGCTTTATTGCCATTTCCTCCTGGGAGTCAGCCTATCAGCAGCCACATTTTTAAAGGAAGCAGCATATGTACACTTCTGCTTTTTGAAATGTGCTACTTTTGAGCCCAATCCATGTTGGGTCTTTTTTGGGTTTCTTTACATTTTCTGAACGTCATTGTATATGGGAAAACTTCACACAACCCACAGCAATCAATAAGTGAACTATTCTGGGACAAAATCAAGGCATACTTTTACTCCTCCCCTAACAGAGGACACAATGTGATAGATTTAAACAAGTATTCAATGTATCAGGATGTCAAAATATGAACGCGACCATTTGCCCAGCTGTAATTCAGAATGTAAGGAAATGCCCATTTTTGCATGTTCACTGCCACATTTGTGGACTGATGATGCTGATTTTCGACTCTGAGAGTGCACTGAGCACTGTTAACCAGACCTCAGTGCCAGTGTTTTAACGCCATACAAATTGCTTGTTGAATTGGATACACCCAATTGGCAAGGCCTCGCTTACTTATAACTCCCTAGTGTTTGGTACCCAGAGTACCCAGGGCATGTAAGACAGTGCCCACTTAGGGCTGCAGCACTGTTTGTGTCACCCTTCATGTGACAAGATACAAAATAGCTCCTAGCCTGCCACTGTAGACTGAAAGGTCAGTGTTTACACTGCAACTTCAACTTCGTCATTTAAATCAATGGCAAAGCTACCCTATCCCTTAACTCTATATGCAAGCCTCAACTAAGGAAGATCTATAGAGTCCTATGGCAGGGAGCTTTATTTTGTTAAGATGTCTGTTTTACAATACGTCTTAGCAGCAAGATTTCCGAATTGTCCTTTTTGCTGTGGGTAAAGTTGATAGTCCAATTGGCTAATACAGAATTAGTGGGTGGCATTCCAACTCGGCTAACTTTTGCCTGGGACTACCAAACTGGGTCATGTAAGGTTTCCAAACAATCGTGGCATTAAATACAACTTGATGCTCAGATCAAAATGAAAGTCATTATTAAAGATAAGCAAATTTTGTGCTCTGCTCGTCCCATAGCCTTACAAAGGCTTGTACACACAGACAACTTTCTTACTGCCTGGGTAGAAGTATGAACTACTTCCAGGCTCAGGAACAAAGGCAGTGTCCCAGCAGCAAGGTGTCACCTCCTTTGCCAGGATGGCCACTCAGGGGGGTAGCCTGGTGGCTTTCTTCAAAGGCCCAAGAAAGATGCCTTTTTTTCCTGTAGACAGCATGGAGACAGCGCCAGAGAGAGGAACCTTGCGCCCAAACCGGTTTTACCATGGGTGTGTTGTCCTCAGGTCGCCACACCTCTAGGGTAGGCTACCTTACTCCTGACCACTGATGAATGGTCGTGCCATCCCGAAGGGGGCAAAAATGTGGCATTCTGGGATAGCCAGATGCCACACATCACACTTGTTGGGCCAGCCCAATGGTTCTGGTGCCCAATGCTAATAACAAAGGAGGGAAATCTGAATCAAGGTTTTGTGTGGTCTATAGAGTCCTGAATACAGTCACAAAAACTGATGATCACCCCCATTCCAAAAGCTGATGAGCTCGTAGACAGGTTAGGGGCTTCCAAATATCTGAGTACCTTTGACCTGACTTCAGATCACACCAGAATCCAAGGAGAGGTTTGCCTTTTCAATCCCAAAAGGCTACTTTCAGTTCAAGGTGATGCCTTTTGGGTTGCAAAATGAAGCTGACACCTACCAGAGGCTGGGGAACAGAGTTCTCTCAGGTCTGGAAAAGTTCAATGAAGCATATCTTGATGACATTACTGTATTCAGTTCCACTTGGGAGGATCACCTAGTCAACCTCAAGGATGTGCTTTAAGCCCTTCAACAGGCAGGGCTAACCATCAAGGCAATCAAATGTCAGATAGTGCAGGCGATTGTAGTGTACCTCTGCCACCAAGTTGGTGGAGGCCATGTACAACCTATCTAGGCCAGGATCTAGACAATTCTGGCCTAGGAAAACTCCAAAGACAGACTCAGATCACAGCCTTATTGGGCCTGACTGGGTTCTATAGGAGGTTTTTTAAAGGTTATGGCACCATAGGGGCACCTTTAACAGAAATAACTTCTAAGAAACAGCTAAGGAAAGTTATTTTGACTGACTCCTCTCAAAAGGCCTTTGCTACTCTAAGGGAAGCTCTGTGCTCTGCACCTGTCCTAAAGGCACCTGACTTCACCAAAGAGTTTGATGCTTCAGAACATGGGATTGGGGCAGTTCTGTAACAGCTAAATGACCGGGGTCCAAATCAGCCAGTTGCGCTCATCAGCAGGTGACTCTTCCCCAGACAGCAGCATTGGAGTGACAGTAAGAGGGAAGCCTTTGCTTTGGTCCATGAAGAAGCTAAGAAACTACTTTTTGGAACTCACTTCAAAGTTCCAACTAACCACAGACCTTTCAGGTGGATTATGCAGATGAAAGGAGAGAATCCCAATCTGTTGAAGTGGTCCATCTGCCTGCAGGGAATGGACTTGAGAGTTGAACAGAGACCTGGGATGGACCATGCCAGTGCAGACAGGATTTCCAGGTTTTTCCACTTCGATGATGAGAACCACCAGGATAAGGGTCAAGTTGCTCATCACCTTTCACCTAGAGGGCCGCCATGTAAGGAAATGCCTCTTATTGCATGTTCACCCCCACATTTTTGTACTGATGTTGCTGTTTTTCCAACTCTGAGAGCACACTTAGGCCTGCTAACCAGACCTCAGTGCCAGTGTTTTAATCTCCTACAAACTGCATATCAAATTTGCTGTGGGTAAAGTTGGTAGCCCCATTGCTTAATAGAGAGTCACCGGGTGGAATCCCAACCTGGTTAACTTTTGCCTGGGACTACCAGACTTGGTCATGTAAAGTATCAAATCAATTGTGAGATGAAAGGAACCTGATGTTCAGGCCAAAATTTATTTCACTAGTAAAGGCAAGCAACTTTTCAAAAGTTGCCACTCTGCTAAGCTTATCCAGTGGCCTCACACAAAGGCATACACATACAGACAGCTTTCCGACTGCCTGAGGAGACATGTGAATGACTCCCAGGCTCAGAAACAAAGGCAGTGCTGTAGCAGTGAGGTGTCACTTCCGCTGCTAGTATGGCCACTCAGGGATCAGCCCAGAGGTATTCTTCAAAGGGGAAGCTGCCTTTGATGGGTCGCCTGGCCCAACACCACTGAGTAGGATGTATTTTGTTCTGTAGACAGAATGGAGACAAGGCCAGGGAGGGGAACTCACCCCCAAACTGGTCTTACCATGGGCATATTGACCTCATATAGCCACACCTCTAAGGCGGGGAACCTTGACCCTGATGAACCAGGAAGGGTCATGCCATCTTGAAGGGGGCAGGAAAGTGGCATTCTGGGATAGCCATCTTCCATGCACCACAGGAACTACATCGCTAGGTAGGAGGGGACCCAGTACCTATTGGCTAGTGAATGTGTGGTCCCCTCAGGGCAATTTCCTGGGATAAATATGTAACCCCTAACACAATGACCCTCAGTACTTACTAGACTTGGAAGGAGGATGAGGAGAAGACCACTCTGCACCAGCTGGAATTCCACAAGGAGAGGCTGCGATGCCAGAGCTACCAGCAGCACTTTGGGTTAGCAGAGTTTGGACCCTTTTCTGCATGCCTGGCTTTGAGTAAAGCTGATTCCCAGTCCAATGCAGAGACTTCAAAGGTCAATTGGCTGACCTCTTAGAATGGCACTGGGGACATTAAACCTGAGAGAGCCCAAGTTGCATCTCTGGTAGCCACTGCAGATGTTTTGCCACTACCGGACGCCGGGTACCCCAGAAGACAATTGAGAAATAGCCAAAAGTTGCACCCATGCCTGCTGAACCCATGGGTGTTAGTTGTGACTAAATTTGTCATCCAAGAGGGACACAGGACTCCACCAAAGATTTACACTGTGACCTCTGAGTTGCAAAAGCACAAGGTCTGTGTTGGAGATGGCACATTCTAGTTGGCTCAGGCAAGGCCGTAGCGAGGCAGAACCTACCAATCCCATCAGTGTTGGTTGATTACACTCACTGTATAACCTGCACTCACCCTTGGGTAGCTTCGCACTGAGCAGACAGGCTTATCACAGGGGCAATGTGTAAATCATTGGCACAGCACTCTTGCACAATAAGTACCCTGATTGTCACAAAAGAGACTTCACACAAGTTGTATGAAAAGAATGTTTGTATTCAACGCGCACATTAGTTAACATAACGAACATCATGTAAATCTGGGCATAACTTATATTCAGACATATCACTAGCAGTACTGCGCCAAACACTTGGGTACACTTGGGAAAACTCCTATTTTGCCTCCTAGCACCCTCATGCAGAGCAAATCTTTGTCAGTACAAGACCCACCTCAGCAAGTATCCCAATTCAGCATCACACAGTTCTAGGATGCACATCGGTTCACAGCATTAGCAGCAAGGTATGCACTTTTAAATATATCTGCAGCCTAGGTCGTACGTGTAAGAACTAATGCCAACTGTGATAGTCTATTGGCAAGTAAACAACGTTTACGGCAACACCACCATGCAGTGTAGCCAATCACAAGCAGTCATTTCCACACACTCATACCACACCACTACGTGGTGCCACGGATATCAGGCAGACTCAAACAGCACATACTCACACACATTTGCTCACAGCACAGTAATGCAGTGCCCTGAAATCCAGCAGGTCAGTTGTCACTTTACTCACAGACCCTACGGCCCCAAGGCACCCTCCACCCTTCAACCAATCCCTACTACCCCATCCCCCACGAACTGGAGATGAAAGCAACCTTTTCCTGGGTACTAGGCCGATTGAGGCCGGAGTCACACTAATTCAGGGTCCCGAGGGAAAATGGGGGGGGGAGAATAGGCAGCAGGCTTATCAGGCAACAGTCGGCAAATGGAGGTTTAGCCACCACCCGGGAAGTTCACTCAAAGCTCTCTTCACCATGCCTTCCAGCCTGTGCCCCCGGTCTCCACAGCATGGGGGAGGTTCATCATAGGACACACATTGATCACAATAGTACCCACCAGGCCAAGCACTCCAGTACCAATTCTGCACCTCCCTGGAATGAGGCACGTCTGTGTGTGATGACTTGAGTCACACCAGACAATCCGGGTACACACAAAGTGTTACTAGTTCCGTGCCTCCCTGGAATCAGATACAAGGTTTGGTGCGCCATGACCTGAGTCACACCAGATGAGTCCGATTACCCATGTAAAGTTACCAAATGAGTACCTTCTTGGAAAGAGGCACAACATCTGGTGCATGATGACCTGAGTCGCACCAGTAAATTTCAATTGCACACAAAAAAGGGACCACATGCCGTACCTCCCTCAAATGAGGCACAACATCTGCTTTGGGATGACTTGAGTCACACCAGACAATTCAGTTTCCACAGGAAAAATGACCAATGTCGTTCCTCCCTTGAATGAGGACAACATCTGGTGCACGATGACTTGAGTCGCACCAGACAATTAAGTCCCAACACAAAAGACACAAACTCAACAATGCCACACAAGGTAGAATGCGGCACTGCTCCAGGTACACCCCTACCTCTAAGGGTTGCAACCTGTGAATCAGAATTCGCACGCAAGGAGATTGCATTTGGTATGTTGCACAAGAGAAATGCAGCACGATTGACAAAGCGGACTATGTGAGGTCCCGCAACCGCTCACAACCTGCTCAGAACCAACCAGACGCTTATGTGTGTTGTGGCCCCACGATGAAGGACCACAGTCCTTGAATGCGGGCATACTTTGAAGGCTCTGCACCAGGCAATCCGGTCTCCAGGTTCAATACCTAGGTCCACGCTCACACCGCTGCTGCCAGGTGGAATCCAGTAGATGATGTAGGTGCTTAGGAGGGCACTGCTCTCCAGATGCCACAGGTAGAAGGTGTAGGACCCTCACAGGAGGTCTTTGATGTCCCTGAGATCTCCACTGAGAACAGGGGGCAATCCAACAAGCCCTTGGAAAGCACACTTCAGAGTGCCACACAGCAGCAGGCAGTCTGCCCAGGCCAGTCACGACGCACAAAGGGTGAGTGGTTCCTTTCAAGGGTAGTAAATATTCCTGAGCGCAACAGCTTCCTCTGGCAGTGTGCACCATGTGGTCCAGGGTCTCCGGTCCCACATCCCTGCAAGTGTATCTCTAGTTTTCTGCAGTAGGGTACCAGTAGTTATACTGCAGAAAGCCTTTGAAGTTTGGGGGGGGGGTTCAGAGGGTTCCCCTTTGAGCCACAGCCTCTCCCATAAATTTTAGTCTTGTCTGCCATGGTGGTGTCGAATGCAGATCTTAATCTTTAGTGGGACTACGATCAGGCCTGGAGAGGCCAAGAAGTGTCATTATCTCTCCCTCCAGTCTATCCAGCCAGGCCATCAAATGGCAGAGGTCTGTTGTTCCACTTGTGTGCCCAAGGTTTATAGCTGTTGCTGGGGAATACACATATGTGCTCCCTAGCCTCCAGTGTGGAACAGAGTTGAATCTAAAAAGGCACACAAAGGCCCTCTTTGTGACATTGGCGATAAAACCCACTTAGTGCCATGCTAACTGCCGCCACCATACCGCTGCTGCAGCGGATATCCATTCACCATATTATGACACACACACACCAATCCGTCACTATTCAGCCACACATACAAATCCGCCACACCAAAGGTCAGTGATAAACTGGCGGTATCAAAACCCACACCGTTACGCCAACATAACAACGCCCACCACATTATGACCCACGAATCACCATGGTGGTCATTCAATGGCGGTAAACCATTGGCGGTACATACCGCTGCGCTCAAAATACGCACACTCAAACAAAACAACACTACATTGGTCCATTTAACACACCTGACACCCATGCACACACCACACCCACACACCCACACCACTATATAACACACACCCACAGTACCCACAACCCCTTATGAATACAAATTATTGGCACGAGTCAGACACCACGACTACAGACAAAACCAGAGCCACACACCACACACCACCTACATCACCCACGCACCCCACATCACACACCCCAACACATCACCCTACACACCCTCACCTACACAACTCACACAAAACCCATGGAACCACAAAGACACCCCAGATTCTCAGAGGAGGAGCTATGGGTCATGGTGGAGGAAATTATCCGGGTAGAGCCTCAGCTATTTGAAGCACAGGTCCAGCAGATATCCATTGCTAGGAAGATGGAGCTACGGCGGATGATCATGGACAGGGTGAACACCGTGGGACCGCACCCCAGAACAAGGGACAACATCAGGAAGAGGTGGAACGACCTGCGAGGAAAGATACGTTCCGTTGCAGCAAGGTACCAACTCGCTGTACAGAGGGTACCCCTCTCACCCCCCGGATTGCCCGTATACTGGTGGTGGCCTATCCGGAGCTGGATGGGCGCTTGGGGGCATCACAGCAGTCACAAGGGGGTGAATACAGTGCCCATCATCACTACCTACGCATGGTAGGGGGGTACCTGGGTGGGGGATGTGTGTCAGTGGGTTCCCCTAGGCCAGGCCTGACATTGCAGAGTGTGGAGGATTCTCAAGTGATAATCCTGCTACCCGGCTTGTAGGCATCCACAACTGGTCAGGGCTTTGTGAGTCCAAGGTGTGATGATTTTGGCGTTATGTGCCCATCCCCATGCCTTGGTGGCTAGCATTATCACAGGTAGTGCATTGCATAGTGTGTAGGGCTGTTTCCTGTGTGTGAGGGTTGTGCGTACTCCAACGGTGGTGTTGGTGCAGCCATTGACCAAGTGTATCCTTTGTCTCTTCCCCCCCCCTTTTTGTTTTGTCATCCTGTCCTTATGTGCATTAGCATCATCTGTGGGAAGAGCAGAGGCAACAGTGACAGAGGGAGCTGCATCCCACAGGACCCGGGGGGCAGAGTCGACCAACGCTGAGGGCTCCAGTGGGACCGAGGGCTAGGGGAGCACCATGGCAGAGACTGGAGGGGATAGTTCGGCACAGACCCCTCCTCCGATGGAGGCTCCCTGGTGGTGGCGGACACTTCTGTGCCCACTCCAGCTACAGGTAGAGCCGCCAACCCCCGTACCAGCACCTCCCTCCCAGCAGCCCCTCATTGAGTTGCCCCAGCCCGCTCACCCAAGAGGGTGGGCATCTCCTTTGCCCCAGGCACCTCAGGCCCTGCCAGTTAGCCCTGCTGCCCTGAGTGAGGAAGCTATTGACCTCCTGAGATCCATCTCTGTTCGGCAGTCAACTATTGTGAATGTCATCCAGGGGCTGGCAGCCCAAATGCAACAGACAAATGCATTTCTGGAGGGCATTCACACTTGCTTGGTGGCCCACCAGAGATTGATCCAGGCTCTGGCCTCCTCTCTGATGGCAGCCATTGTCCTTGTTTCTACTGTCCCCCCTCCAACTTCCTCTTCCCAATCCCATTCCCCTAAACCCCAACCTATCCCAAGTACACAGGCAGATGAGCATGCACACAGGACAACACACAAGAGTGGCACAGGCAAACATAAGCACCACATATCATCCCACAGGCACTCACACAAACACCATCCAGATGCAGACATACCAACATCCACAATTTCCACTATCTCATCCTCCTCCTCATCCTCCACCTCCCTCCCAGTTGCATCCACACTCACACCTGCATGCACTACATCCTCATCCACTACCAGCATCACCACCGTACCTAGCAGAACCCACACCTCACTTGCAGACACCTATACAACAGCCATGCACACGTCCCCTGTGTCCTCTCCCACTGTGTCTGTTCCCTCCAAGGTACACAAACGCAAGCACTCAGACACCCAACAGCCATCCACCTCACAACAGTATCCAGACCATGCACCTGCTCTCAAACACAGCAGACAGAAACCTCCTACAGTCACTCCCTCTTCCTCCACTCCCAAACCTTCTCCCTCTTCCCACCCCAGTGTCCCTAAGAAGCTTTTCCTCTCAGACGAGCACCTCAAGCACCCAGTCCACGGGACCAGTAGTCCCCACACCCACTCATGGCAGGAAAGGATCCAGGGCACCAGCCAGCCTCAAAGAAAGTGTGCCTGCCCAAGCTGCTGCCCGAAAGGGCAATGAGCCTGCCCCAGCTGCTGCCCAGAAGGGCAAGGAGCCTGCCCAGCTGCTGCCTGGAAGGGCAAGGAGCCTGCCTCATGTGCTGCCAGGGAGGGCAAGGGGCCTGCACCAGCAGGAAGGAAGGACAAGGGGCCTGGTGCAGGGGCTCAGACAGAGCCCCCACCACCAACCATGGTTGTGCAGCCATCCAAGGCTTCACGGGATGGGCTGGATCCTCCCAACACCGCCACCACCAGCAGTGGGCTGCCGTCCGAGGCTGGAGGGGATGGGCTGGAGCCTACCACCATCAGCAGCAGCAGCACCACCAACACCAGCAGTGGACAGCTGTCCGAGGCTGCAGGGAATGGGCTGTAGCCTCCCCCCACCACCACCAGCAGCAGCACCACTACCACCACTGAGCACCTGTCAGAGCCGGCGGATGGTAGTAGTCCTGCCTCCATGGGCTGCTGTGTTCCCTGCACCCTGCAAAGCCAGTGGGTATGACACCCACCTGAGAGACTGTGACCTCGCACTCCCCAGGATCAAGAGCACAGGACACAATTCCCCCTCCAGAACAATTGGGTAAGCCACCCACCAACCCCAGCCTCCCCAGGATTAAGAGCACAGGGCACGATGCTCCATCCAGAACCAGTGGGTAAAACACCCACCAACCCAAGCCTCATCAGGATAAAGAGCACAGGGCACGATGCCCCCTCCAGAGCATGTGGGCAAGTCACCCACTTGCAAGACTGTGGCCTTGAACTCCCCAGGATCAAGCACAGGGCATGTTGCCCCCTCCAGAGCATGTGGGCAAGTCACCCGCTTCAGAGACTGTGGCCTTGCACTCCCCAGGATCAAGCACAGGGCATGTTGCCCCCTCCAGAGCATGTGGGTAAGTCACCCACTTGAGAGACTGTGGCCTTGCACTCCCAGGATCAAGCACAGGGCATGTTGCCCCCTCCAGAGAATGTGGGCAAGTCACCCAATCAAGGGACTGTGGCCTTGCACTCCCCAGGATCAAGCACAGGGCATGTTGCCCCCTCCAGAGCATGTGGGCAAGTCACCCACTTGAGAGACTGTGGCCTTGCACTCCCCAGGACCAAGCAGTGGCCTTACACTCCCCAGGAACAAGCACAGGGCATGCTCCCCCTTCCAGAACCAGTAGTTTTGTTCCATCTGCCGGTTGAGGTGCCCCCCGTTCCTCGTCCCCCTGAGGTGCCTGCCTATTTTGCAACTGATGCTCCTGTAGTGTTCTCTCCTTGTTGGTGTAGGTGACAAGTGGGGCCTTGGACTTTGGCCTGTGGCCCTGCGGCCTACGCACAATGAGGACTGGGCAGTGTTCCTTGAACTGTACATGTGTATGTACTATGAAATTGACTTTTCGTATTTCTACTGTGTTGTTATTATTACAGTCACTTTAATATATTCCTGTTGTTCTTGCATTATTCCTCAGGTGTACAGGGTAAATATGTTTAATTGCTGCATCTGATTGTGTGTATGGTGTTGCGGGTGGAGAATGTGTGTTTCGTGTGTGTTTGTCACTCTCTATTTCCTCTCCCCTCCCTTGTGTGCTAGGCAGCTGTACACACTGTGGTCGCCTTGGTCAGCGTTGGTGATCGTGGTGGAGAAGGAAGTAGAATATCATAGGAAATACTCGAAGTTCAGGCTTCATGGCAGTGTGGTTCTTCCCTGTGTCTCCAAAGTTGAGTCCTTTCCCTTCTGTGATGTGTTTCCACCAGGCTTTTGATGTTGTTGGTACTGCCCAGGAAAAGGTGGCGGATTGATGTGTCTTAATATGGTGGGCGGAACATTGACTCCCACCTGGCTATAGGCAGCTACTGCCATGGTGGCTGTTGTTTTTGCCCTGGCAGTCGGTGTGGTAAAGTGGCTGTCTGAGTTCTCACCGCCATGGTCATAATTTGGTAGTAATTACCGCCAGCCTTTTGGCGGTATTACCGCCACTTTATCACCGACTGCCAGGGTTGTAATGAGGGCCAAAGTGTTTTAGAGCAGAGAAATGCCTACTTTCTAGAAGTGCTTTTTCTCAGTGATTATTGATAAAACCACCTTTAACATAGGAAGGGAGTGGTCAGGACAATTTCAATGACAGGAAACATTATGAGGCTTCTCCACTGCAATCCACTATTGCAGTTAGGAGTAATGGTAAACGTTCCCCTCCCTAAACTATGGGCAGAGCAATCCTCATTGGAAGTGAAAATACACATGGCTATTCTTCACTCCCTGGGCACATGTGCCCTGGTGCACACAAAAGCCTGCAAGGGCAGGCTGGGCACCAGTTTGAGAACACCTAAAGGTGCAAGTGCATCCACATGGGCCTGCTGTGACAGGCTCAGTACATATCTTAAACAACATTGTGCAAGTGCGCACACACTAGCCTTCAGTGGTTAGCTCAGTACACATTAAACCAGCATTGGGTAAGTGCGCACACACTGGCAGGCTCAGTACATATTAACCCCTTGGGTGCCCATGACGTAACGGTTACGTCCTCGTTTGCACTGCTCGGCTGCCGAGAATGTAACCGTTACGACCTGCTATGGGCCCTCAGGGGGAGCGCTAGCATCCCCCCGATGGCCAAGCACCCCCCTTCTTCGGGCAGGGACGGAAGGGGAATCACAAGAGCATTTCTCTTTCGATCACTTGGTGGGGTCAGGAGAGGCATTAAAGTAAAGGAAAGGCATTTCCCTTCCTTTGATGTCTCTCTGAGCATTTCTGCTGGCCGATCATTAAGTGATCAGGCAGCAGAAATGCCCACTAGACACCAGGGATGTTTTTTTATTTTTTTATTATACTTATAAGGGGACCAACCCCCTGGGCAAGGATCGCTCCCCAGGCGGACAAATTATTTTAAAGCCATTTTTGCCCCACCGGGGGCAGATTGGCCTATTCTAATTAGGCCGAACTGCCCCCAGGGGTGACACCAGGGACCTTTTTTTTTCATTTTTTTAAAACTTTTTTACACATGGGGAGTGACCCATTAGGCAAGGATCGCTCCCCTGGGGGGGAAATTATCTTTAGGCCATTTCTGTCCCTCTTGGGGGTAGATCGGACAATTGTTATTAGACACCAGGAATTATTTATTTAGATCAGTTTCACGTAAGAGGAGTGACCCCTTAGGCAAGGACGCTCACCTGGGGGGCAAGTTTATTTTAGGCTGTTTCTGCCCACCTTGGGGGCAGAAACCACTAGGCACCACGGATATATTTTTTTTAAAAAAAAATTTCACAGATGGGGAGCAACCCCCTATTTCTATTAGGCTGATCTGCCCCCGAGGGTCAGAAACCACTTAGGCACTATGAATTGGTGTGTGTGTGTTTTGTTTGGGGGAGCAGCCCGTTGGGGAAGGGTCACTCCGCATGGGGGCACATTAATGTTGGCCATATCTGCGAGCAAATTGGCCTATTTTTGTAAGGCCCATCTGCCCCCAGAAGAATCCAGGGAAGATTATTTTTTTTTTTTTCTTTAAACAGGGTGGGGGTATGGCCATACCCCCACCCCAAATATATGGGGACAAAGTTGTTCTGCCCACCGGTGGGCAGATGGGGCAATTACCCCTGATCCACTCCCCGGGGGGAGGGGAAGCAGAAAGCCTACTAGATGCCAAGGAATTTGTTTTTTTAATAGTCGGGTGGTGGCTACCAACCAGTATGTGCCTGGTTATGCCCCCACCCCAACTGAAGGGGGTAAGAGTCTTTCAGCTCTACCCCCGGGCACACTAAAACATCTTATCCCACGGCAAGCAAGAGGACATTTGATTATCTTGGGTTTTGGTTTTACATTTGGGCCATGTGAGCTTGGCTACCTCTCAAAATCGCCCCACTTGGAATCTGCAGGAATCCACAAAGTTCCTACCACCCAGCATTGTCACATGTATAACAATAATAATTCTGCCCCACTTGTCAGCCTAAAGACATTTTTTTCAAACTGCCCTTTTGAACCCCCTTTGCTTCCCCCTCATTTTCAACTTATTTTTGGCACGTCGCTTTCACAGTCACTTGGCCCCACCTACACAAGTGAGGTATCATTTGTACCGGGAGGCTGAGTGGAACATTAAGTTGTAGGAAATTTGCACCACTGTGGTGATTCCTCTCAGAAATGTGGGAAAAATTTGATTTTCTTTGCTAAAATTGAGGTTTGCTGGGGATTCTGGGTAAGAAAACATTGGCGGGTCCGCGCAAGTCATACCTACCTGGACTCCCTCGGGTGTCTAGTTTTCAGAAATATTTGTTTTTTGGTAGGTTTCCCTATACTGCTGTTGAGCCCAGGACCAAAAACGCAGGTGACCCCCCCCCCACGCAAAAACAGGTAGTTTTGTTTTTGATATGTCCACATAGGGGGTTATTCCAACTTTGGAGGAGGTGGTAATCCGTCCCAAATGTGACGGATTTACCACCAGCCGTATTACGAGTTCCATAGGATATAATGGACTCGTAATACGGCTGGTGGTATATCCGTCACTTTACCGTCACTTTTGGGACGGATTACCACTTCCTCCAAAGTTGGAATAACCCCCATAGTGTTTTGGGGCATTTCCTTTCACGGGCACTACCCACACAAGTGAAGTACCATTTTATCGGGAGACTTGGGAGAATGCTGGGTGGAAGGAAATTTGTGGTTCCTCTCAGATTCCAGAACTTTCTGTCACTGAAATGTAAGGAAAAAGTGTCTTTTTTTGCCACATTTTGAGGTTTGCAAAGGATTCTGGGTAACAGAACCTGGTGAGAGCCTCACATGTCACCCCATCTTGGATTTCTCTAGGTGTCTAGTTTAAAAAAATCCAAAGGTTTAGTAGGTTTTCCTAGGTGCCGGCTGAGCTAGAAGCCAAAATCCACAGCTAGGCACTTAGCAAAAAACTGTTCTGTTTTCTTTGGGAAAATGTGTTGTGTCCACGTTGTGTTTTGGGACATTTTCTGTCACAGGCACTAGGCTTACCCACACAGGTGAGGTACCATTTTTATTGGGAGACTTGAGGGAACGCTGAGTGCAAGGAAATTTGTGGCTTCTCTCAGATACCAGAACTTTCTATCACCGAAATGTAAGGAAAAAGTGATTTTTGGCCAAATTTTGAGATTTGCAAAGGATTATGGGTAACAGAACCTGCTGAGAGCCCAAGTCACCCCATTCTGGATTCCCCTAGGTGCCTAGTTTTCAGAAATGCACAACTTTGTAGGTTTCCCTATGTGCTGGCTGAGCTAGAGGCCAAAATCCCCAGCTAAGCACTTTCCAAAAAACACAACAGATTTCAATGTAAAAATGGGATGTGTCCATGTTGCGTTTCCTGTCACGGGCATTAGGCCTACCCATGCAAGTGAGGTACCATTTTTATTGGGAGACTTGGGGGAACACAGAATAGCAGAACAAGTGTTATTGCCCTTTGTCTTTCTCTGCATTTTTTTCCTTCCAAATGTAAGACAGTGTGTAAAAAAGACGTCTATTTGAGAAATGCTCAGTAATTCACATGCTAGTATGGGCACCCTGGAGTTCAGAGATGTGCAAATATCCACTGCTTCTCAACACCTTATCCTGTGCCCATTTTGGAAATACCTATTTTTCACCCTTTATATTTCACCAAATTCTGTATACCCGGTAAACAATGAAAACCCATTGCAAGGTGCAGCTTGGTACCTAGGGTTCTTGATGAACCTACAAGCCCTATAAATCCTCTCAACCAGAAGAGTCCAGCAGACTTAATGGTACATTGCTTTCAAACATCTGACATCGCAGGAAAAAGTTACAGAATAAAACGTGGAGAAAAATTGCTTTTTTTTGCCTCAATTTCAATATTGTTCTGTTTCAGCTCTTATTTTCTGTAGGAAAACCTTGTAGAATCTACACAAATGACCTTTTGCTGAATTCAGAATTTTGTCTAGTTTTCAGAAATTTTTTGCTTTCTGGGATCCTCCACTGTTTTCACACCTATTTCTGTCACTAACTGGAAGGAGGCTAAAAGCACAAAAAATGTAAACATGGGGTATGTCCCACTAAAATGCCAAAATTGTGTTGAAAAATTAGGTTTTCTGATTCAAGTCTGCCTGTTCCTGAAACCTGGTAAGATGGTGATTTTAGCACTGCAACCCTTTGTTGATGCTATTTTCAGGGAAAAAACACAAGCCTTCTTCTACAACCCTTTTTTCCCATTTTGTTTTTTTAAATGAAATTTGAGCTGTATTTTGGCTAATTTCTTGGTCTCTTCCAGGGGAACCCACAAACTCTGGTTACTGCTAGAATCCCTATGATGTTGGAAAACAATGACGCAAATTTGGTGTGTGTAGCTTATGTGGACAAAAAGTTATAAGGGTCTAGAAGCGAACTGCCCCAAATAGCCAAAAAAAGGCCTGGCACCTCAGGGGGAAAAGGCCTGGCAGCGAAGGGCTTAAAACATCAAGGTGCAAGCGCGCACACACACCGGTTAGTGCCACTTCATAAGATATGTAGGAAGGGTGCAAGCGCTTTCCCACTGTACTTACAGTGGAAAGTGCGCAGGGCCCTAAGGCTACTAAAAGAGAATCAGCAAAACCTGGGGGGGAGCAGAAAAGTTGGGGAAGCACTACATTAGCATGTCCGGTCTAACAGTCTGCATTGGCAGCCCTTAGAACCCTGCAAAGAGAACCCCGAGATCCTGGACAGAGTCCCCCCCACTCACCTGTGGACTGAGGACTCAACAGGACTTCATCCTTGTCTACCGCACAGCATCAGGATCATCCTTGAGCATCTTTGTCACTGCATCCCTCAGCAATGGCACCACTCCATTGTTGTCTCTGGCAGTCATCCTGTAAAGTCTTGGTCTTGCTCTAAATAATGCTCTGGTGGCCAGGTAACTGTCCAAAGTATCCTTTGTGGTCCCCCTAGAACTCTGTCCTGTTGGACTTGGTCACTCAAATCAGGCCAAAGTTGTTGAACTAACTTTTACAAACTTTTCAAAAGTTTCCAAACTTTTTGTTGGCCAATGCTTGCTTGTGTTTGATATAGAAGCTATTATATTAATTCTAAAATCTGTATCTCTGTACACTCCAGTGGATTTTTAATTAAGGTCTCTAAAAATGTATAAAAATCTGCTCTTGTTTTTTACGTGTTCAGTGACTTTTTTATTCTGTTGTTTGGTGCTATTAAATGCTTTACACACTATTCCTTTGCTAAGCCTTACTGCTCGAAGTCGCCGCTACCCAAGGTTGAGCTAAGTTTAAGTAAACAACTGTGACTGGACCTCAGACAGTATTTGTGAGTGTACTGCACGGCAGGGCTTCCCAGCCATACCCTATAGTACACCCAAATCCTCACACAGAAGCTTTAGGAAATTACGGCAACTCTTAGCCTGTCACTGAAGCTCCAATAGCCCTATTTCAAGAGGGAGACATAGAGCTATACTTTCATCAGTAAAACACAGGCCTTAAGAGTGCAGGAGAAGCTGTTCCCAGTGCTATGTACTTCTCAAGGTACATCTGCGTGATACCTCTTCTTGCAGCATTCAATGGTGCAATATAATTAATAGAAAAACATTATTTTTAAAGTGTTAATAATGCTGCTTAAGTTCTTTATTTAGAACTTTGGAAATTCCTATCTTTTTCCAATATCTCCTTAATGCTTACAATGGAAGGTATTTCACAAGTTTGGTTACTTTCTCAAGGCTGTTTGTGGTGCCAATGGTATACGTTTTTTTTGGTAGATTTGTAGAACGCCACTTGTCACCTGTGAGGGTTTCCAGGTACTTGCAGGGTCAAGTTGATTAGCTAAATAGCCAGGTCTTCAGGGACTTTCAGAACTCTGGAAGAGATGGGGATGTCTGTAGATGAAAGGTTAGCTCACTCCATGTCTTTAGTGCTAGGTGGAAGAAGGAGCGACCAACGCATCTGCTATGTCCGATGGGGAGGTGTGAGGTTTAGAAAAGAGACACAGAGTGGATATGTCTGGTGGGCTGATGGAGGTTAAGGTGGTGCTTCAAGTAGGCTGGTTTGCAGTTGTGTAGGGCCTTGTATGCATGGGTCAGGAGCTTGAACTGGTATCTTTTCTGTACATTGAGCCAGTGGAGTTTGCTGAGGTACGGGTGATGTGGGTTCATCTTAGCAGATCCAGGATGAGTCATGGCTACAGCATTCTGTATGGTCTGTAGTCAGAGGAGGAGTTGAGCTGTGATCCCTGTATAGAGAGTGTTGCTGTAGTCCATTCGGCTGGAGATGATGGCCTGGGTGATGGTGCATCTGGACTTTGGGAGAAGTCATTTGAAAATCTTACAAAGCGTGCGGAAGACGAGGAAGCAAGAGGAGGAGACGGAGTTCACCTGAGTCGCCATAGTTAGCTTATTGTCCAGAATGATAGCTAGTTTCTTAGCGTGGTCAGTGAAAGTATGAGAAGGTCTGAGTTCTGGGAGCCACCAGGATGCGTTCCATGGGTAGCTTCAGCCTTTGAAAATCTGCACCTCTGTCTTGTCCGTGTTGCGCTTCAGGTAGTTGTACTTCATCCAGTTGGCGACATTTTTTGTGCATTTGTGGATTCTTCGGAGAGAGGGAGGATGGGTTGCGTGTGGTCGTCATAGGATATCATGTTGAGTCTGCTGGTTTTGATGATGCTGGCCAAATTAGTGTTGGAGAATGTGGGGCTGAGCGAAAGTCCAAGGGGGAACTCCACAGATGATTTCCTTGGGTTCGCAGGTGAAGGCAGACTTTTTTCATTCTTCTGGTGAGGAAAGAGGCCCTCCATCTGACGGCGGCTCCTTAAATGCCTATGTTGTGCAGCCTTGTGATGAGTGTGTGGTGGGAGACGGTATCAAAGGATGCTGAGAGGTCTAGGAGGATCGGAGCTGCAGTCTCTCCTCAGTTGTGTAGGGCTTGTATGTCGTCTGTAGCTTCGATGAGGGCAGTTTTAGTGCTGTGGATGCTGCTGAATCATGATTGAAGGGAATCAAGTAGAAGGCTCCGTTCCAGATGTGAGGAGAGTTGTTGGTTGATGCCATTTTCTAATACTTTGGGTGATAATGGGAGCAGGGAAATTGGTTCGTAGTTGTTGAGCTCACTGGGGTCTGCTGATGGTTCCTTCAGTAGGGTGTTGACATCTGCATGTTTCCAATCCTCAGGAAAGGTAGCCGTGGCCACTGAAGTGTTAAACAAGGTGGTGAGTACATGGCAGATTCTGACTTTGCCTAAGTTGAAGATGCTGTCAGGGCATGGGTCTGTTGGGGTCCCTGAGTAGACAGCGTTCATGATGAAGGAGGTGTCCTGGGGTGAGCGGGTGCCATTCGATAGTCTGGTGCCTTTGATGGTAGTGGGGTGGTTGTGTTTCTTGAAGAAGTCAGTGGCCTTGGGCTGGAGTTTGAAGTTTCTGTAGATGTTGGTGATCTTGTTGTGGAAGAGGTTTGCATGGTTGTTGCATTCTTGAGAGGGAGTAATGTTTGTTGCAGCTGAGGGGTTTGAAATTACTTTGACAATGTTGAAGAGTTCTTTGCTGTTATTGGAGCTTGATTCACATTGTAAGGCTAAGGCCTTTTTCTTTGATGCTCTCAAATATCTGTGATAGAGGGCTGGCTTGAAGGTGTCCTTGCTGGTGCACCATCTCCTTTCCAGTTGTTTACAGTGTTGTTTAGCTGTTCTGAGGTCTTCAGTGTACCAACAAGCCTACTTGGTGTATCTTCTGTGGCTGTTGTTGCTGATAAGAGCAGCCCTGTTGATGCAGTTGGTGATCTAATTGTTGATGTTTTTGATGTTCTGGTTTAGGTTGTTGGAGGTAATAAGGTGGGTGGGTGTTGTTTGAGATTTTGCTCCAGCTGCAATAGGGGGTGTTAGGCAGACTAGGCGTGGAGGTCTGTGAGCTGGTGATGTTGAAGTGGATGATGATGGAATGTTCAGTCCAGGTGAGTTCTGTGGTGTGGCTGTATCTGATGCAGTGGATGTGAAAATGGGGTCTAGTGTGTGGCCTGCAGTGTGCAGGGGCTCATGGAAGAGTTGAGCAAGTCTGATGTTGCTTATGCTATTGAGGAGATTAGTAGTGTTGATGTCATTGTGGATATCGAGATGGAAGTTGAGATCGCCGAGCAAAATGTAGCTGTTGAAGTCTAGGAATCTATGGTGAGCGGGACAATGAAGCTTGTGATGAAGTTGCAAAAGGCTGGACGTGATACTGGAGGATGGTAGGTGCGGCTGCCCCTGATGGTGGTTTTTCTGTCTGTTTGGAGTTGAAAGTTAAGGTGTTCTATGGCTGGGATGATGTTGCCATTTGCGGTGGTGCATTGGATGGATTTCTTGTGCATGATGGCAATCCCTCCGCCAGCCTTTGTGATGCAGATGCAGTGGGTGATCTTATATTCTTCGGGTATTGAGGTGGTGATGTGAGGCACGGAAGTGGGATTGAGGCAGGTCTCAGTGAGGAAGTGGATGTCGAGTGTGAGGGTAGAGATGAGGTCCCAAATCTCTGTGGTGTATTTGCATAGTGAGCCTGTGTTGAGAAGGGCGCATACAACTTGATGTTTTTATTCAGGTGGTGTCTGTGGTGTATTTGGGGTTGGACTAGTCAGAGGGCTGGTATGCGTGCTGTGGAAGGTGAGGTGACAGTGGGTGCAGGTGAAAAGTCCTATTGTGGAGTGTGGGTTGGCTTAGTGGCAGTGTTTATTGCGGAGTCAAGGGTGTAGAGCTCAGCAATGGTGTAACTTCAGGGGTGGGAGGGCCAGTGGTCATGGCACTGGGCACGGTCCAGGGGCTGAGGAGTAGACACGCTTGCCTTTGGCGCACCGCAGCACACTCACTTTGCACGTAGCTGACCGGTCGCGCTGCAGCCTGCATTAGGTAGGTCCTGGGGTAGGTGGGGTTTCAGTTGTTGGGAAGAATGGTGAGTGGGAAAACCCAGACGGGAGAGCCCGGGCAGTGTCGGTGTCACTAGACGAGATGGGACAAGCAGGAACTGGAGGCCAAAGGCAAGTGGCAGGCTAGGAGTCCAGGATACCTTTATGTATGAAATTATTACTTGGACCAGTAGAAGTCCTGTTAATCTCCGGAGGCATGCGTGCTCTTGCAAAATGAGTCTAAAACTGGTTGTCAAACCTAGACAGTTCATGCACACCACCAGGAAAATGAAAAAGACATAGGGGATCATTACGACCTCGGCGGTCTTCCTAGAGGACCGCCGAGGTCGCAGGAGACAGAATACCGCCATTGCCGGCGGTATTCCTGCCTCCCTATTATGACATTTCCGCTGGGCCAGCGGATGGTAACAGTGTTACCGTCTGCTGGCCCAGCAGAAATGTCACATCAACATTGCTGCCGGCTCGTAATGGAGCCGGCGGCAATGCTGATGTGCAGCGGGTGCAGTAGTTTTGATGCAGAAGTATGAGATTAGCGCCCTGCAAATCATTGGTGAAAACTCAAGTACAAGCTGAACTAGAGCGGATGTACCTTTAGTCCCGGACTGGGGTATAACACCAACAAATCAACAATGCATCGATAACAGTGAAGCATATTAGGTCCCACAAGGATGACAGAGAGTACTCGATTTGTATAGCAAATTACCAAAGTTACATACTCAAATCATTTAAGGTCACCAAATATAAATGGTCAGTTACAAGATCTCCATTTTATAATTCAAATCATTTTGAAATTAGCAAATGTAAAGTAAAATGTTGAGAGTTGTCTTAGAGCACAATTGAAGGGAAAATTCCCAAATATACTAACTTAAAGACAAATCTGAAAAATATTGTGAGATGAGTCAAGCAGGAGGGGTCAGCATGTAAAGCCTCTAAAAAGCATAATGAAATAAATATCCAATCAAGTCAACAAGATTGCATTTGCTAAGTAATCTACCTCTTTGAGAAGGAGAAGAGAGGTGTCTAGTCTCAAGACAGAGAGAGAGAGGCATCTGAATCTAAGTAGCTCAGCAACGCACAATTAAATCATACATTTTTTTGCAGTGAAGAATGATTCCACCATGAACATCAATTCATCAAATTGCCAGGGGTAGTAGAAGTGACATCACACGCCCTTTGACCTTCAATTTCAGTCACACACATAATAACCATATATACAGACATTCATACTAACACATACTCTCTCTCTCGCATGTGTAAACACACACCCACATGCACGCACACAACATATGTATAAAAGCATTTTTTTTTTACTCACCTCAGTTGCCAGCGAGGGCCATATTCCATCTAATTGTACTCCTTTTTAATTAATATTTCATTATTCAGTATTAGTGTAATAAAAACATTGAGAGAAAACTAAGAGAGTTGAGCTCCCACCAAAGCTGCCACTGGGTCCCTGGCACCGATTTTGCCACCTCTGAGGCCGAGGGTCGCAAAGGCAGTGCTAGAGGCCACAAGGGTTAAGCCCCCTAAATGAAGTCCATGGACTCCATACAGTTCCTATAAAAAGAACCAATCGGAATCTAACAGTTCATAATAAGACATTTTCAGTCTTATTCCCAGACATCACACAATTGCTATCAAGGGATATCTTGTGGAAGGATGATACATCGTGGGCGGCCTGTCTTCAGTGCAGGTGTTGAGATTCATTTTTCAACACTTCATGAAACACACACAGATAAACGTGCACACAGGATCTTTAAACAATTGTATAGAATGAATTACACGTTTGTACAACTTGGCTCCTGAAACGAGAGAAAGAGAAAATGCAGTGCAGCCAAAGACAGTTCATTGTAGCGTATGACATTCAAAATGAAGCCTACATTAACTACAGCCAAGTTTAACGTGAAAGTCACACTATATAGATATATGTATCTGTAATACAGATTAGTGCAAACTTCATAAAAAGCATATAATGGTGTCAGAGCTTTACCAGCATATAAATAGCAGCAGTAAAATGCAATGGCTGCATGCAATTTCCTTCCTACAGGAATACTACTACACCTCATTCCAGCATTAAGGTTTCTCTAAATTCCTCCAATAGGGCACTAGATGAATGGCTCAGCCCCCTTTGACTCCTCCTGAACATCCTCATATTTGAGTCCAGAATTCTGAAAGTGAGCACATGACAGATGGAGAAGAAGGGAGGAGTGTCGAGTAATAAGACCTTCAAGTGGAAGACCATGTACTAATAAAGAACTGAAGCCTCCCAAACACATTCCATATGCCTTTTGATGCACACTCACTTCTCACCAGGGAGCAGCATAATGGCAGAATGATGACCATAACCCAAACAACTATGTTCTGACTTCAAGCATCACTTGGTTCAAAAACTACAAAGCTGGTTAGTAATGACCTGGACATTGCTCTCAGGAGAGTGAGAACAGTGTGGACCATAAAAATAGTGAGGCAATGAAATTGGAGAGGAGAAACAACACATTATATATTCTGCGGCCTGCACTGGCCAAGCAAAAAATCGAGAGGAGATGAAAACAAGAAAAAATCTCAGGACTTGTCACAGAGATCCTTATGATTTGGAGGCCATACCAGCTAACAACCTAACTTCATCCACCCGGCTAAGAGACAACCCTGCCTCCTACAGCCAACTAAGCGATTTGGCAACATAAGACTTGGGTGACACTTCCTTTCTTTGGGAGAGGGATATCGTGTTGCAGGAATCCTGGACTTGTGATGCAGATGCATCCAGAAGATTGCCGTACTCAGTAAATGGGAATGCCTCTTGCACAAGCACTTTTAGGCTGCACTTTGCTGAATTGGATGTATTATTGTTAGCATGCTCCTCTCTCCATTTCCCTTTCGTACAGAGAATGTATGGCTGTATCAGTGCTGCGGACACTGCAAGAAGTATCAGTATTTGGAAATAACAGGACTGTCATCAATGAGACAAGAGGTTACCTGCCATTTGAATACAAGAATTAGGCATACATACTGTTAGAAATGGGGTCTTTAGTTGGCAGTCAGTTTACACCCTGTCCAAGTAGGTACCCTCACTCTAGCCAGGGTAAGGGAGATACACTCTCAGATAACCCCTGCTCATCCCCTTGGTAGCTTGGCACAAGCAGTCAGGCTTATTTTAGAGGTAATGTGTAAACTATTTGCACAGACACATACAGTAAAACAGGGAAAAACAATACAAAGTGACTCCACACCACTTTAAAAGATAGCCAACAATTATCTAAATCAAACAAGACCAAAATGACAAAAATCCAACGTACACAAGCAATGATATGAATTTTTAAAGTAAAAAGAGTCTTAAGCCATAGAAATCAATGGATGCGTTGTTTTAGCACAAAGTACCTGGAATATGTAAAAAATAAACCTGCATGGGCGAGCGTTAATCAGAAAAGCAAGCGATGCATCAGTTCCTTACTCGCAAGTGAGGCCGTGTGTTGATTCGTTCTCTGCTGGGTAAGTGATGCATTGATTCATTCCACGCAGGGAAGGGAGGCATCGATTTCTGGACAAGCAGCCTCAGGTCTGTGCAGTGATGTTGAAGATATTGACGCCCATGGTCGATGCGTGGAAAATTCTGACGCGCTGTGCGAACGGTCTGCGTTGAGAACAGACGCTGCATCGATTCTCCAGCCGTGAGGCAGGCGCTGCATTGAATTTTCAGACACAGTACAGGCGCTGCATTGATTTTTCTGATGCATGCACAGCGGTGCATGGATTTTCCCTTGCAGGTTACCAGCTTCCACTTCCAAAGGCCCACGGACTGGATTTGGCACCACTTAGCACATCAAGTCTATCAGTAGAAGAGCCCAGGCACTGGAAGATGAAGTCTTTGATGTACCTGAGACTTCAGAACAGGGGACAAGCTCAGTCCAAGCCCTTGGTGAATCTTTGCAAGCAGGATACACTGCAAAGTTCAGTCTTTGTCCTCTTTAAGGCAGACACAGTAACTAAAGGCCAACCCAGCAAAGCAAACACAGCAAAGGGACAGTCCTTCTACTCCAGCTCTTCAGCTCTTCTCCTTGGCAGAAGTTTCACTTGATCCAGAAGTATCCTAAAAATCTGGAGCTGTGGGTCCACTACTTATACTCATTTATGCCATTAAAGTAGGCAAACTTCAAAGGGAAGTCTCTGTTGTTCACAAGATCCTGCCTTGCCCAGACCTGGCCCTAGGCACACTCCAGGGGGATGGAGAGTGCATTGTGTGAGAGCAGGCACAGCCCTTTCAGGTGTAGGTGTCAGTTCATCCCTCCCCACTCTAGCCCAAAAAGACTTTTCAGGATATGCAGTACACAACTCAGCTCCCTTAGTCTCACTGTCTAGAGGGAATTCACTAACAGCCCAACTGTCAGTCTGACCCTGACGTATATTCCACAGGCAGGCAGAGGCACAGAATGGTTAAGCAAGAAAATGCCCACTGTCTAAAAGTGGCATTTTCAAACAGATAATCTAAAAATCAACTCTACCAAAAGATGTATATTTAAGTTCTGAGTTCAGAGGACCCAAGCTCCATATCTCAATCTGCTCTGAATGGGAAACTGCATTTAAAAGACATTTAAAGACAGTCCCCAGGTTAATCTATGAGAGAGATAGGGCTTGCAATAGTGAAAATCAAATTTGGCATTATTTCACTATCTGGACATGTAAAACACATCAGTACATGTCCCACATTTAAATACTGCACTCTGCCCATGGGGCTACCTAGGGCCTACCTTAGGGGTGACTTACATGTCGTAAAAGAGAAGATTTGGGCCTGGCAAGTGAGTACACTTGCCAGGTCGAATTGGCAGTGCAAGACTGCAGTCACAGACACTGCAGTGGCAGATTCAAGACATGTTTACATGGCTAATCATGCGAATGGCACAATCATTGCTGCAGGCCCACTAGTAGCATTTGATTTTCAGGCTCTGGGCACCTCTAGTGCACTTTACTGGGGACTTATTAGTAAATCAAATATGTCATTCAGGGATAATCTATCATAATCATCATTTTTACAGGAAGCACTTGCACTTTAGCACTGGTCATGAGTGGTAAAGTCCCAAAAACCAGCAAAAACAAAGACAAGCACACAGTCAAAAATAAAGGAGGCAGACGCAAAAAGACAGGGGAAACCACGCCAAGGATGCCGGGTGTAACACACACACATACTCTTATGGAGCAAGAAAAGAACCAGGCAAAAAACACATGCGCACATGGCTACATTAGATATTCCCGGTGACCTAGTTTCCATGGCAGTTCCTGACAGAAACAGCAATTTTATTCTTTGTAAACAGAGAATGATATCTCCAGGCTTAAAAAGCAATTTTCTCGCTTGTAAATGCCCGATATCAGCTAACAAGGCATGTGCTACTCTTACAAAGCCTTCATTCATTTTGTTAAATCTTGTTTTAACTCTTGTCACAGAGACAAAAATATTGCAGATTGCCACAAAGCCAACATATAGCAGTGAACACACATCAAGGTTCTGTAATTTAACTGCTGCCCATTTATCTTTTTTCATGAACATTTTATCCTGCGATGATATAGAGGACATCATTAACAGATCACCATATTAATTAGGCTTCTTTCCCTAAGTGTTCTCAGGTTGATTTATTTCACACTTTGAATAGGTAACAGTTAAATCATTTACAAGTGACTGAAGGCTAAAAATCAGTCTCGGTCCTACCAATAATCTGGAAATACAGATATACTTATTCTTTTGTATATTACTAGAACATTAACAAAACATCTTCATCAGATAGTACTATTTCATTTCAATCCGGTAAGCAAACTGTTGGATACAATCACTGCCGTCACGTTGGGATTGTCTGGACTCACATGTATTGGCACTTCCGTTGCCATGTTTACAGATTAGAACCCCTTTTTCTGAATGGCCGATTAATAATAACCCGTGAGAAGAGAAATTTGCTCGTAACTGCAGGCAGAACGATGAAATATTAATTATTTCCCACTGAAAATATATTGGGGTAGGTTAACATCTGTGCCTGTCACAACTACGCAATGAAAGCCCTAGGAGCTGTGGGTGCAAACAAGCTGCACATGTTGTAAGCAGAGACGGCCAGGGGACGCCCCTAAGCAACACAGAATAGCATACCTGTATACTGTGAACTTGGAAGACCCGAGGCTCCACAAAGTAACAAGCACTGACGAAGCCAATAGGTCGAGTTTCAATATGCCAACGCTTGTAAACACATGCAATCAATAATGCTCTTTACATGTGTTACATATTATCACGTTAACGTCTGCTATACTCACTTTGCAAATGCTGGGGCAATAAAGAAGCAATAAAGATTTGCTTCCAGTGCACGGCGCATAAAGGATATAAAGAATTTAAAGTCACGAGCAATGTGAAGATCACATTTTGATGGAAAGTAATACTTCAGTATTCTAATGGAAGTACGTAATGACACATCAAATTATGATTATCATGAAGTCAGAGATGAATTGTTCTCTGGATAGAGACAACGCCCTTGGTATCTACATTTTAAAGGTGTGAAAGAAGCTATAAAATGTAAGTGAATGAGATACCCAAGCACCAAGTTGTTGAAGTGGGTGGAATTTATGGGGAACTACGTGACCATGCTTTTATACTTTTACAAAAAGTTTCCCTGTTTTTTGTTTAAAAAAACAACCATCCCTGAAGGGTCAATGCACTCCTTTAGCTAAAGTTAAAACAGCCAGGGTGCTTGCTAGCTGAAAGAAATGTAAATGTGCACAATTGGTTAATCACCAAACGCAAAGGGTGCTTGATAACTAGTACAGGTGTTATGGATGGGATCCCTTGAAGTTTCATGCTGACAAAGATGTATTCTTATTGAGAGGTTTCACAAGGGTGTTACCATCTGAGGTCTTGAATTAATCCTTTGAAAGGGCTGTTAGAAATGGGGTTTCTGTTTGGTTAGATTAAGCATCTAAGCCATGAAGAACCCACCTCTCTAGTCAGGGTGAGTCAGTTACACATCAAAGATAACCTGTGCTCACTCCCTGGTAGCTTGGCACAGACCAGTCAGGCTTATCCCCAGAGGTCATGTGTAAAGCATTTGTGCGACACACTTACATCAGTGACAAAATGAATATACCCCAAAAGTGACTCCACACAGGATTATATAAAACAAATGTGTTCCTTATATTGTAGGTATATATATCCTGACACATAAAAAACATAAATCATAAGTACTGTGCTTACTATACCATAACTAACATTGAACTCATTATTCTAAAAAATGCAATAATTTTCAGGGATTTACAACATAACCTCAGTGGCTATTTAGGGTTATATAATGTAGCAATAGCACATAAACCACTAAGCATCATCCTGGGTATGCAGCCACCATAAATACTTCTACGGTAAAGCAGACGGTGGAGGGCACAACACACATGGATCCCAATCAATAATGTTGGTTATAGGGACATCTGGGCCCCTCTTAGTAATATTATGGTAATCCCTAGACGTGAGGCATCCTTGCACCTCCTACAATCTGTGGCACATCGGTTTATTAAGAACCGAAGGCCGCAGGAACACCTGCATGCCTACCTCAAGGTATACAGTAGCTTTTGTGGGACCAGCACAATGACTGGTTTGTATGTTTGAGTGTCCCTGTTGTCATAAGGAGACTGGGATACCCCCCACTCAGTAATGGAGGTGAAATTTATGGCAAGTGGGTTCCTGCTGTGAGGAATGCAGCATGTTTCGCTGGGGCCACTTCAGTGAGAGATTAAGGGCCAGATGTAGGAAGCACTTTGCGAGTCGCAAACGGCAAAATTTGCCGTTTGCGACTCGCAAATGCGTGTTTCCTATGCAGAAATGCATTTTGCGAGTCGTTACCGACTCGCAAAATGCATTTCCGAATCGCAAATAGGAAGGGGTGTTCCCTTCCTATTTGCGATTCGCAATGGTATGCAATTCCATTTGTGACCGCTTATGCGGTCGCAAATGGAGTCGCAGTTACCATCCACTTGAAGTGGATGGTAACCCATTCGCAAACGGGAAGGGGTCCCCACGGGACCCCTTCCCCTTTGTGAATGGACCCCAAAATATTTTTTCAGGGCAGGGAGTGGTCCAAGGGACCACTCCCTGCCCTGAAAAAACCGAAACAAAAGGTTTCGGATTTTTTGAAATGCAGCTCGTTTTCCCTTAGGGAAAACGGGCTACATTTCAAAAAAAAAAAAAACTGCTTTATTGAAAAGCAGGTCGCTAACATGGAGGCCTGCTGACTACAGCAGGCCTCCATGTTAGCGAGTGCCTTTACTCGCTATGGGGCCGCAATTTGCAACCCACCTCATGAATATTCATGAGGTGGGTCATTGCGACCCCATAGCGAGTTGCAGTCAGTGTCTGAGACACCGTACTGCATAGCAATTTGCGAGTTGCAAATTGCGAGTCGGAAGGACTCGCAATTTGCAACTCGCAAATTGCTTCCTTCCTACATCTGGCCCTAAGTTTCCGCTGTGGGAAGTGCAACAAAGTCGCACAGACTGCATGGGTCTGAATGATGTTAACCACCACCTATCGCTGCAGGATAAAAATACGTTTGTAATCACCACCCCTTAATGGCAAGGTGCACTGCGTACTGTTGTTGGGACCGCTTTGGTCCAAATAAGGGAATTACATACACACACACACTGCCTGAGCCAGAAATACCTCTGCATTACAGGCATCAGGACAAGGAATCTTGATGTGTGCTGGTGTGCCGAAGCAGGGATCTGCTGAGTCTGCAGCAACTTTCTCCCTTCCCAGAGGGTAGGCGGACCCAGCATTGCTGCAGCACAGAAGTCCTTGTGACAGAGATTCAGTCTCAGTTCCCAAAAGTTAAATCATGGGCCGAGAGCCGCTGTACTTATATTCCAGGTGCCCAGCTTCTAGAAGGTGAGAGAAGTTTTCAGGCAGATCTGACCAGGTCTGAGAATTTCCCTTGTTCTCTAACTGGCTCCAGACATCGGTAGGGGATAAACAAGCCCTTTGTGTGAGAGCAGGACACAGCCTATACAAGTGTAAAATGTGCCCGCCTCCCTTTCTCCCAGCCCAGGAAGAACATCAGTATGTAGATGAATGCAGATGTAACCCTGTCACACCTAACCCTCCCTGATGGATGGCTGTCTGGGGAGAATGCACAAAGTGGAGCTGTCACCCTGCCCTAGATGTGGATTGGAGCCATGCTGCAAAGCACCAGAGTTATAAGCACAGAGAAATGCCCACTTTCTAAAAGTGGCATTTCTAAAATAGTACTGTAAAATCCACCTACACCAGTAAGCAGGATTTCTCACTACCATTCCAAACATACTGAACATGCCCACTCTACTCTTTACAGATAAGAAATGACCATTCAGCGATATATAAGAGAATTATCAATGCAAAGCTATGAGAGGAGCAGCACTCACTGCAGTGAAAAATGTAGTAGGCTGTTTGTCACTGTTAGGACATGTAAGACATACAAATATATGCCGTACCTTTAACTTACACAGCAACCTGCCCATAGGGTTTCTAGGGCCTACCTGAGGGATGACTTAGGTGTAGTCAAAAGGGAGTTTAGGCATTGGCAAGTAGTTTGACTGGCCAAGTCAGTGTGGCAGTAAATTGTGGGTGGCGTAATAAGCACTGCAGGCCCACTAGAAGCATTTAATTTACATGCCCTTGTTATATAGTAGACCACTTTACAAGTGTCTTGCAGGCAAATTAAAAAAGTTAAATAGATGTTAGCCAATTATACCAAGTTTTAGGAGAGAATGCACATGCACTTTAGCACTGATTAACAGTGGTAAAGTGCCCAGAGATCTAAAGCCAACAAAAAGAGGGTCAGAAAAATAAGAAGAGAAAGGCAAAAAGTTTGGGGATAACCCTGCAGAAAGGGCCAACATGGGCAATTATAAAAAATGGTTGTACTAGATACATTGTGTTACCATAATATCTCTTTAGAAATCATATGTTTATCTTAAACGCTAAATCATTTTGCACAATTATTAGCAGCTCATCTAATGATGTCTGGAAGACTATTTTAAAATAATGGCTTGCATATTGACAGTGCTTTCTTTCACAGGATGCGCCCTTGTAGCACAATATATACACAAAACAATATTCCCCACTGCAAAAACTAGGATTCAATTCTGTGAATGTGGGGAGGGCAGCAACTTGGAGCCCGGCGTGTAAGAGTAACATGGAGCAGAGCCAGGGGTACAGAAGCACACAGGGGAGAGAGGGGAAAATGGAAGGGTACAGAAGCGCACAGACAAAAAAGGGCAAAATAAGTGGTGGGGGGTGTGTGGCCAAGATGGCGGACCAAGCGGATGCATACGTTCTCGCTCTGAGACCAGTCCACCAATTATTTAACATTATCCTGTGGCATCCGGGTCCCCAGACGCTGGAATAGACCCTGGAGCCATTGGCAGCAATAACCAGCGGTGCTGTGGGCCTGCGGAGGCAACAGTTGTTCTCCAGAGTCATGCAGCCTACCTGTGAGGAGCACAGGCTGGGTTGTTGCTAGCTCCCCGAGGCCTGCAGCGTGGAAACAGCCTAGGGACCCATAGATCAGAAGACGTTTGGCAGCTGGTGGTGAGCAGTCACGTGGCTATTGAGTTGCCCGAGCCCTGCCTCCAATCTCTTAAGTGTTAGCGGCATCAGAGCGAGGCACAGGCACACAAGACATGGGCCCCCAGACCAGAGAGGAGCGCTTCTACACCTCCATAGTAGGAGGACTGTATATCGGAGGGGACGTGTTCTTCCCTTCTCCTTCTCAAGACTTGCTTGCATCTACCTAGGGTTTATTTAGGGGATCTTGCCCCAACTAGGGACCCATGATCGACTAGGTGGCCCCTGAAGATTTGCTACCTGCACCTCGAACCTGCCACCTGATTTCTGCTGCAGCGACCCTGGCCTAACCTGCACCTGGTTGAGGCGAGAGAGACATTTTGCATTGTTCATCTCCTATTTTGCTGGGCCTATGACTTGCACCCGCATTTGCTGTCCAACAACTCCTGGCTGTTGAACCACATCTTCCTTGGCCTTGGCAGCATAAAGGTACACAGTTGATTAACTCTGCCTATCCAACAGTGGCTTACTCACCTGTTCTACAGCCCCGTGATGAATTGCAGGGCTCTTGGTTTGCGCTTCTGTTGGTCCCCCAGAAAAATACTTCTGGGGACTCTGGGGTGCAGGTATCCTGCATGAAGGCAGTTCCTACTCCCATCATGGTGTAGCCTAAGGGGAATAAATTGGCTGTGAACTTTGATGTGATCCTACTCCTGAGCGTCCCACATTCAGAGATTTCACTTTGGACACTCTCTTACAGCTATGCACTACCCTGCAGACTCACTCTGTGCAATTCAACAAAGTCCTGCAGGCTATATTGGATACCAAAACATCGCTAGAGGCCCGCATTGATGTGGTTTCTCTAGATGTCGTGTTGCTGAGGGTTGACCATGGAAAACTGTCGGACAGAGTAGAAGAGGTAGAATCAACAGCAGAGACTCTTAAACCCTAGGTAAAAGTGCTGCAAGACCACATATGGAAAATGGAACTGGATGTAACCATGCTGCATCACAGAAGGATGAGAGGCAGTCCTGCCAAAATAATATCTGATTTCTGGGATTTCCTGAGTGATCAGAGGGCCATAGTGTTGAGTTGTTTCTAGTGGGCTAGCTGATGTCAACAGTACAGGTGGATAAGGTCCCGAAGTTTTTTTCTGTAGAAAGAGCACACCGAACCCCTGGCAAGTCTCCCTTCTCGTCCCTGGGTGCCCGGCCGTGCCATTTGAGCGCGGATGCTTAATTACAGAGACAGAAACTTATTTCTACAGGTATTTCACTCTAAAGGCCTTTGCCACTTCAACGATGCTCGAATTATGGCTTACCCACTCCACCGTAGAGGTTCAACACCAAAGGAGCTCTTTTCAGAAGGCTAAACAACGATTGCGAGAACTGAAACTCAAATATGCTTTGCTGTTCCCCGCCAAGCTCCACGTTGTTGAGGGAGCTAAGACACATAGCTTTCTGATAACGGAGGAGGCCTGGTCCTGGTTGGATGCTAGAGGTGCTTTACCAGATCCAGATCTGGACGCAGACGCGGAGACCTGGTTAATACCAAAACCTCAGGGACGCAGACTGTTGGTATCTAAGCCGCCTTGAAACATGATGAAAGCGGAACAAGCTTGAGTAATCACAGAGATTTCACAACATGAGGGTAATTCCTTGATAGTGCTACATACTGCGGATCCACCTGCTTCCCAACCAAAGGCTGAGGGCTCTAGACACTCCCTACCAGATAATAATGGTGGCCCGCAACTTACACCACGATTGGCAGAAGATCTGTGATCATCCCTGAGGCCCCTTAGCTGGAATGATGTCTCTGGGTCTGGTTGGTTGCATTAGAGGGAAATGGTGTGCTCCAGGAGAAGGACAGCAGGATGCAACATAAGGGGAAATGTTATTCCTGTGGTACTCAGATATTGTGTTGATAAGTTTTTCACTTATTGTTAGAAATGGGGTCTTTGGTTGGCAGTCAGGTTACCCCCTGTCCAAGCATGGACCCTCATGCTAGTCAGGGTAAATCACCCTCAGTTAACTCCCACTCACCCCCTTCGTAGCTTGTCACAATTCAATTCAATTTTATTTATTTATGTTTTGGAACTCAATTGAGGTCCACATCAGAATAAAGAATAAAACAATACTTTTGTCTCTACCACTCTTTACACCTAAAATCTAGTTGGACATGTTTTATACAATAAAAAGTTCTAAAAAAGTGCTCAGCAATACTTTTTCCGAACTTATAGTTGCACACTACTTTGCTTCTATAAAAATACAAAAAATAAAATGTTGTGAATGCGCGCATCAGTGTAATTAGAACATCATTAAGTGCACGAATATTAGGCAATTTAAGCTCATTATCATCCATATTTGACCTAAAAGTACTGAGTGCACAGGTACAAATAGAACACTATGAATGAAACAATGGAATACAATATATACAAACACAGTCTAAAACGTTGCCTATCTGCCCATTATACTGCAAATATAGACATGTGCACAAAATGAAGTGTTCATAGACTAAACCCAATTCTTCCTTGTGTGCTTCCATCTAAGGTGCTTCGCTACATAAGCCACGTATAAATCATGGAGTTACAAATGAATGAGAACGTCAATTGCCTTGTTTGACCACACCTCAGAACCCCTCATGTGGGCATGTGACAGATACTATTGCCCCATCCCTTATGGTATGTGGGTATAATAAGGTGCATTATTATACCGAGACCACCTGATTATTTTATCTCATATAGCACCCAGTGCCTATTTACTTATAAACCCCTCATGTAGGCATATAACGGATACTATTGCCCAATCCCTTATGTGATGTACCCATAATAAGGTGTATTATTATACCAAAACCACCTAATTATTTTGTCTCCTATAGCACCCAATGCCTGTTTACTTATGAATCAATAAGCTTGCTTTTCAGTGTATACACTTAAAATAAATACAAAAAACAATTGAAAAAATTAAAAATTCTAAAACAAAATAGTTCATTAGGTGAATCATACAATGCTCAGAGGAACTCAGATGCAGACAACAAAGAGTGCTGAAGATAAATTGGTTTTAGCCATTTATGCCAGAATGAGGCAAGGGATGGGCAGACAAATAATACGTGGATTAAATCTTGAGTTTCAGCAAGGCAAAAATTGCACTCTTTAGCTGTACCATACCATTTTGCCAGTAGCGTATTCAAAGGGAGCAAACCCTGGCGAAGCAGCATCCAGAAACGCCTAACTCTGTGTAGAATATTCCATGTAATATAAGGTTGTGTTTTTGTTATTGCTAGGGTTTTTGCTAAATTCATAAAATTACTTTTCTTTTGCAGCTCTCAATGTCTAGCCGAAAACTCAATGCCCACGTTGCCTGCTTCAGGTTAACTTTCAAGTGCAATAAAGGTAGTTCCAGGACCAGGCTTCGGTCCAACTCCAACCTTTCAAGAGCATATGAAAAGTTCTTACAAAAGGAGTATTTGGCCTTACTCTTTTCTGGGAAGAGTTCTTTCCTTAGTATAGATCGTATGGTGTTTTCCTCACTCCTTACATATCCAAATGTATAACCCCTGCTAATCCTTGAACATATGCATTTCAGAGCCCCATTTCCAGCCTTAAGGCCGCCACTGAAACAGCAGTGTTAACAGACAAGTTTTTTAAGGATTTTTCCTTCAGACTGATTCAGGAACCCCCATTTAGAGATATCTGTGAATTCCACACCATACAGAAGGGATGCAGGAATTTAGACTCGATATACTGATAAGAGATATGAAAAGGGCCTTCTCCCTGTAGCTGTATATAGGGCCCCTAGACCTCTTGCTTGACAGCCGGCCTTCGATTTATTGGAGGCAATGAGAGCAACATCACTAAGGTTCCCGCAAACTATATTCCCTAAAAAGGGATATGATTTCACTATTTTTAGTTTTTGCTTTCCCAATGACCAGTGGAAATCGGGAAAAGTCATCTTTTTTTCCCCAGGAAGAAGAGAACCTTACTTTTTGAGACGTTGATCTTCAGGAAGTGAGATTCAGAGTATTTTGATAGAAGCTGAGGATGATTCTGTAGACCTTTAGGGGTTAGATCAACAATTATGATGTCATCAGCAAATAACAGACAACATATTGGGTACCAACTTAATTGTGGGGGAAATTCCTTGCTCTGAGACAGGGAAGAGGGAAGATCTAAGATGTATAAGGCAAAAAGCAAGGGCTCCAGTAGGCAACCTTGCTTTAGCCCATTCATAGAGGATATCTTATGGGATAGACCTTTATTACCCCCTAGAAGGATTCTACACCAAGTATTGGAGTGGAGAGGTACAACTAACTCTAGGAGGAATAGAGGCATCCCCATGCTGGCCAACTTTGCCCATGATAGATCTCTATCCACTTTATCGAAAGCAGTGGGAAAATCAATAAAGGCAGCCTCTCTGTTTCCTGTATTTTTCTGAGATAACTTGTAACACGGCGATGTTGTCCAGGGTACTATGACTGTGCCTAAATCCAGATTGTTCCAGGAGGGATGACGTTATTCTCCTCTGCCCACGACGGGAGTCTGAAAAACAGACGTTTGGTGAAAATGTTACCCACTGCTTCCAAGAGGGCGATCTGCCGATAGTTGACAACCAAGGACGGAGGTATGCTTCTGGAGAGGCAGCATCTTCTGAAGACCACATGTAAGATCTTGCTTTAAGAGCTAATGTCTTGTTTTATTACCGAGATGGGAAGTTCATCAGTTCCATTGCAGAAGAAGAACGCATAGAACGTATAGCAAATTCTATCTCTTTTATTGAGGGAGGGATAAGAGACTGCATCCCCTTACTTTCAGGAAGGCGATAAATGCAGGCCAGCAGGCTTCAGCTATAGCGACAGGTGATGGACGGACTCTAGACCTGCAGCCATCACCGACAAAAAGCGCCTTGCCTGTCCCTTAGTTGCTGTTTCACGGAGATGGATCCAAAGCCTGTCCCCAGATTCTTTTGCGAGGCGGGCCCTTAGACACCTCTTTCTCCTTTATAACAGAGTGACCCTGGCTTTCCTTTCCCCAGAATAAACTAAATACTGGGACCTGACCAAGTTAATTATTTACCTGTTGAGATCAAGCAGTGTGCAGGGGATCATTTTCCAGCCAATTTGTAGCTCACCAGAAGAGGAGTTAATTAACAGTTGCTTCATAAATTTGGAAAAATTGTAGTTCCATCCCCTCCCAACTAATCGGTTCAGCAACCACAGATACTAACATCACCGATACTTCTGCAATCCTTTTAAAATGTCATTGTGTCCTCCCTGTCAAAAATCTGAGTTAGCTCACACAACTTTCAAGATTCTATTGGTGGTATGTTCGTATCCAGAGTAATAAAAAGCAAATTAAGGTGGCTGTGTGGGGTGTTTATAATTCTAAGATCTTCCAGCAGACAGTAGGAAGAATAACCAAGCACCAAATAATCTAAGATTGTCCTCCCCCCAAAGATATATGTGTGAAAGAAGAGGAAGAATCAGAAGAAGGCTTACCATTGGCGATAATGCAATAATTTTTCTTAAGAAGGCTGAGGCGAAGTTTCCCTCTTTTATTGGTTTTTATAGAGGGGAAAAACGTAGGCTGGAACTCGAAGCGCCATTTCCTTCTCCGTTTCACGCATTTGGCATAAGGCATGGTTGGAAATTTTGCAATTTAGATCTCCCACTAGTGCTGTGGATGAGGGAACTCACTGCCTAACGCATCCTCAAGATAGGCAAAAACCGTCTGTAACAAAGAATAATAGGCTGCCTCACTAGGAACATAAACATTAATTAATAGCAATGGTGTGGAGCCTCGCACAGTATTATGCAATTGAACGGTTAAGGCCATAAAAAGATTACTGGGGTCTTTATAGCAGGTATAATTCCATTTAAGTGTATTGGACAGTAGGCAGGCTGCCCCCCTTTGGCATGCCCCCTTCAAGACGTGGAGGCCTTACAATCAATAACAAAATAGACATCCCATAATAAGTCCCTATCTGACCAAGTTTCCTGAAGGCAAATCAAATCAGGGTTTAATGAGGTCAGGTAGGATAGTTTTTCCCTGCTAAATTTTACCCATGCTGCATTCCAGGAAATAATTTTTAAAAATCTGTTAGGAAGAGGGTTGGGGCGGGAACCTGGGCCCCCGCTCTTGAGATAGGGCACCCGGGATCCAACCCCACTCGTCCAGAACATTAGTGACTAATTGCTTGGGTTCCCGCAGGAGCACCTGCCTATCATTCCCTATTAGGGAGACTATAAGAACATGTAGATCTATTCTAGATCCTAACACTGTATGCTCAGTACATTTAAAATGCTCAGGAGATAAGGGACTATTAAAGACCTGATTCACTACCTTATCCCCATGGGAAACAGTGTGAGACAAAAAAAGTACAACATCAATCCCACGACAATGCAAAAAGTGTGCGCAGGAAAGGACCAAGGGGCATATTTATACTCAGTTTGCGCCGAATTAGCGTCGTTTTTTTCGACGCAAATTCGGCGCAAAACCAACGCCATATTTATACTTTGGCGTTAGACGCGTCTAGCGCCAAAGTATGAGGAAAGAGCGTCATTTTTTTGCGTGAACGCCTTCCTTGCGTTAATGAGATGCAAGGTAGGCGTTCCCGTCCCAAAAAATGACTGCGACGCAAATGCGTCGTATTTATACTCCCGGGCAAAAATCACGCCTGGGAGTGGGCGGGTCAAAAAAACCCGCATTTGCGCCGCTTTTTAACGCCTGGGTCAGGGCAGGCTTTAAGGGACCTGTGGGCTCAAAATGAGCCCACAGCTGCCCTCCCATGCCCCCAGGGACCCCTTGCCCACCCCAGGAGGACACCCAAGGATGGAGGGACCCACCCCAGGGACATTCAGGTAAGTATAAATATTTTTATTTTTATATTTTTTTTGTGGCATAGGGGGGCCTGATTTGTGCCCCCCTACATGCCACAATGCCCAATGACCATGCCCAGGGGACATAAGTCCCCTGGGCATGGCCATTGGGCAAGGGGGCATGACTCCTGTCTTTACTAAGACAGGAGTCATGTAAATGGCGTCTGGGCGTCGTTAAAAATGGCGCAAATCGGGTGGAGGCGATTTTTTTGCGTCAACCTGACTTGCACCATTTTTAAGACGCCCTAACGCCATTTTTCCCTACGCCGGCGCTGCCTGGTGTACGTGGTTTTTTTCCACGCACACCAGGCAGCGCCGGTCTGCTTGCGCCGGCTAACGCCATTCAATAAATACGGCGCCCGCATGGCGCTTCAGAATGGCGTTAGCCGGCGCAAACATTTTTGACGCTAAACTGCGTTAGCGCAGTTTAGCGTCAAAAAGTATAAATACGGGCCCAAGTTCGCCAAACGCATCGAGCGGAAGGTGATCCTAGCCCTAAGTCCTGCGTTAGAAGCCAATAGGAAAATTAGGTCAATGTCATGGCTTGAAATATGTTTAAATGAAATAGATTCTGAGAAACATCTTAACAGAGTGGATCTGTTTAGGATTAGGTCTGCATCAAAGATAGGCAGCAAGTCTACTATGTGGGTATCCAAATTATGACCTATTGAAGGAGCTCCTTCCCCAGCTGAAGAGACGGTGATGTCATTTAGGTTGACCACTAGCCTAGGAGGTAAAAAAGGCGTAGCTGTTGGATTCAAGCCTGGAGGGATTCCCAAGGAGTGAGTGGGAGAAGAGTCAGTTTTATGCTCCCTTCGAAACTCCCTTCTGAAAATACTAGGCTGTAGCGGTGGTAGCGGATGAGAGGACTTTGTGGGAGCTCCGTTCGTATTGGTGGGGAGGTTGTCACCCCAGGAAAGAGTATTTTCCTTCTACCTTTCTTATTAATCCGTTGATTTGATTTTTTCAATCTTGTAGTTCTTTTCCCACCTTTAACATTGTCTCCCTTCTTAATTCCTTCTCCCATGGACGATGCAGAAGGTGATTCCGTAGGACCACTCTTTTGGTTGGAGGTTTTTTCAAAGATTGAGAATACCTTCAATGTGGATTGATTGGACTTTGCTAATTGATTACGCTTCGACGTTGGAGTATCAAAAATAAATTGGATAAAATCTATAGGGCTGTCCAGCAGTGTTTTTGCCTCGCTGGGGCAATTGCATTGAGGTTTACCAGCTTGCGTACTCACATCCTCACTCGGGCACACCCTCGAGGGCTCTATAGGAGTCACGCTAGAGGACCTCTGATCTTTAAATAGCTATAAGGGGCCAGCACTGTTCGGTAAAGGGTCTAAGATCAAGCCCCCCTTTTTGTCTTTAGTCAATTCCATTAAAATCGCTGTCACAGAGTTGAATATGCAATCTGAGCCACCTACAAATTTCTCCAGGAGCTTTACGATTGATGCGATTAGGTTTTCCAGGTTAAACAATGAGGCTGAGAGCCTAACTTCTGGTTCAGAAGGTTGAATGGGTTGGATACCACTTACTTCTAGAGCAGGTGTCGCTGACAGATGAGAGTGGGAGTATAACAAATCTTGTAGAGAGGGGGTACTATTAAACAGCTGCAAGCCAGTGGACGGGGGTATACACTTGGTTCTGGAGTCCTCACAGGGAGAAGAAAAATAATTAGCCTGAAAACCATATCTCTGGGATAGATCTGGATCCAGATCCGGCAGCGTGAAGTCTTGAAGCCCAATGGCTACGGATGCTGTTGATAAGGGGGCACCTCTTTCCTGGGTGCTTTTAAGCGCCATGGCAGCTAGTGGGAATGGGCTGACTGACCAGGCAGATGTGGAGGGTGGGGAGAGACGCAGCCATGGCTTGGACAAACTCTGAGAAATCCGAGCACACTGGATATTCTCTGCGATCTCCACAGAGAGCACCAAGTAATGCTGTTCCAAATCCTTCACACCTCTTTTCTGGCTTCATTCTGCCTAATGTGACTCCCTTGAAGACTCAATTGAGGACTCCCTTGGAGTCCCCTTAAGTGGCTCTATGTCACAAGTTATATTAGAGGGGGCTACTCTGTTTGTTTCCTTAAATTAAGTTTTCTCCTTTCCCCAGAAGGTAAATAATTGCTTCTGCGTCTGACACTTCAGCAAGACCACAGGATTTGCTTTGTTCTGTATGGGATTAGATGTGGTTTTTAAGCATGATCTACCTAGGAGCAGATGACCTGAACGTAGCTTCTTCATGGTCAGTGTTGAGTTTACATCCTCTGAAAAGCACGAAAAGGAGTAACACAAATGCTTGCATCTCGAGTGAAGCCGACAAGGTCCTTCCCCTTCGGCCACCACCCTCTTCACCAACTGGCCCAGCCTGGCAGAAAAGTCTCCTGGGCCCTGATTTGGGCCCCTATGAGCAATGCTGAAACTGTGTGCCTCTGGCCCCTGCCCAATCACTGACCTCCAAGGGGCTTCGCAGCACTTTGGTCCAAGCTACTGCTGTTTGTGGACTCCTGGTCTTTTGGACCCCAACTCCTGGGATGCCGCTCTCTCGCAGCCGCAAATCACCACCCGATGCCGGCCGTGCTTCAGCCCCTAGCTCCGCTCTCTCAACAAGCCACTGGGAAAGGACGCTGCAGCTGCTCACCGTCGAGACTCCCCCGACTCCACGGGCCCCACAGGCTCCTAACTTGGGTTTCAGTGCTGTTGGCATTACCAGTGAGATTGTGGCTGCAACTGCCTCTCTCTGCCTCACGCCAGCTTCCTCGCCATACTCAGGGGAGGCCTCAACTTCCGTCTTGCTGGCACAACACAGCACTGGGTGCACAAGACACACCTCCGCCTCAGCCCAGCGTATTCGGGGATCTGGGGGGCTCTGCTCTCCGTACCCTGGGCCTCGCAGGGAAGGCCTCCACTTTGGCACAAGATAACGTCGAAAAATTCAGTACAATCGCACAAGCCCACTTCCGCCTCGGCCCATCGAAGCGGAGGTTCGGGAAGATCTGCTCTCAGTGTCCGCGTCCTCCGTCCTCCATCCGCATCCGCGCCCGCTCACAGGCGACTCACTGACAGGTGACTCTACGATTTCCCATTCTGGCTCAGGGGGCACAGCGTCTCCACCAGCAGCACTCGGTAGTACTTCCACGAAAAGCTTGGCACAAGCAGGCAGGCTTAACTTCAGAGTCTAGGTGTAAAGTATTTGGACCAACATACACAGTAACTTTCCCTAGGTCAAAAGCTGATGCATCTCCAGATTTGGACTTGATGAAAAGTCAACAAAGTGCAAAGTTCCAAAGGCAGAAACAAGTTCCCAATGAAGTTCAAGAAAAGTTAATCAAGGGATCACCAAAAAATATGGAAATAGAACAAAAAGAGTCCCACAGAAAAAAAGCTAAATCACAAGACAAATAGAATGTGGTCACGTAGTGGTCTGCACTGAAAAACAGTAGTGTACACTTAATCACTGTCTGTCAAGTACAAATACAAGTCCAATCCCAACCGCAGATCACCAATATCAGAAATGGGGTCTTTGGTTTGCAGTCAGGTTACCTCCTGTCCAAGCAAGGACTCTCACTCTAGTCAGGGTAAAGGAGAATCACCCTTGGTTAACCCCGCTTACCCCCTTGGTAGCTTGGAACATGCAGGCAGGCTTAACTTCAGAGTCTACGTGTGAAGTAACTTAGTGAAAACACTACAACATGACACATTGCAGGTTTAGAAAAAATAGGAAATATTTATACAAACAAAGCAAGACCAAAACAACACAAATCCAACATACAAAAGTCAAGATATTAATTTTAAAAGCAAAAGAGTTTTAAATACTTTTGTAAACAGGTAAAACACTGTTAGAAGTGAAAAGTACCTAGGTATCGTCAAAATAACTCGCATGGGTGAGTGTGTGTCAAAAAAGGTAAGCAGTGCGTCGATTTCTCACCTGCAAGCGAGACCGTGGGTCATTTCTCCTTCTCCGGTTGGGTCAGCGTGTGTCGTTTTTCCTCTCTGCAGGAGAGCAATGCATTGATCCAGGCAGCACTCAGATCCGAGCAGGTGTTGTGTCATTTTTTTCACCCAGCAAGGTTTGCGGCAAAAATCCTGCTGCACGGTGTTAGCAAAACCACACTGTGTCATTTCTCCAGCCGCGTGCATTGAACTTCCAGCCATGCTGCAGGCAGAGCATCGATTTCAGCCGCGAAGCCGGTGGCGCTTCGTTTCTTCAGCCGCGTCTTAGAGGTTGCGTTGGAAATTGCCCCGCACCGAGGTCTGTGCGTGGATTTTCAATCTTGGTCTACCAGCTTCACCTGTCAAGGTGCCAGGAACTGGGTAGGGCACCACTTGGCAGGGCAGGAGTCTCAGCAGTGAGTCCAGGTGCTGGCAGGGAAAGTCTATGATCGGCCTGAGACTTCAACAACAGGAGGCAAGCTCAGGACAAGCCCTTGGAGATTTCTTCACAAGCAGGAATGCACAACAAAGTTCAGTCTTTGACCCCTTTCGCCAGGTAGAAGTAGCAGCTGCAGGATAGCTCCACAAAGCACAGTCACAGGCAGGGCAGCACTTCTCCTCAACTCTTCAGCTCTTCTCCAGGCAGAGGCTCCTCTTGATGTCCAGAAGTGATTTAGAATCTGTGGTTTTGAGTGCTCTTCTTATACCCATTTGGGCCTTTGAAGTAGGCTTACTTCAAAGGAAAGTCTCTCTTGTTTGTGAAATCCTGCCTTGCCCAGGCCAGGCCCCAGACACATACCAGGAGATTGGAGACTGCATTGTGTGAGAGGAGACACAGCCCTTTCAGGTGTGAGTGACCACTCCTCCCCTCCCTCCTAGCACATATGGCTCATCAGGATATGCAGGCTACACCCCAGCTCTCTTTGTGTCACTGTCTAGGGAGAGGTGCAAACAGCCCAACTGTCAAACTGACCCAGACAGGTAATCCACAACCAGGTAGAGTCACAGAATGGTTTAAGAAAGAAAAAGCTCAATTTCTAAAAGTGGCATTTTCAAACACACAATCTTAAATCTTAAAACCAACTTTACTAAAAGATGTATTTTTAAATTGGGAGCTCAGAGATCCCAAACTCCACATGTCTATCCGCTCCCAAAGGGAATCTATGCTTTAATCATATTCAAAGGCATCCCCCATGTTAACCTCTGAGAGGGATAGGCCTTGCAACAGTGAAAAACAAATTTGGCAGTATTTCACTGTTAGGACATATAAAACACATTAGTATATGTCCTGCCTTAAACATACACGGCACCCTGCCCATGGGGCTACCTAGGGCCTACCTTAGGGGTGTCTTACATGTAAGAAAAGGGAAGGTTTAGCCCTGGCAAGTGGGTACACTTGCCAACTCGAAATGAACAGTTTAAAACTGCACAAACAGACACTGCAGTGGCGGGCTGAGCCATGTTTACAGGGCTACTATTGTGTGTGGCACAACCAGTACTGAAGGCCCACTTGTAGCATATGATTTAAATGCCCTGGGCATCTCTAGTGCACTGTACTAAGGACTTACCATGTTAATCAAATATGGCAATCATGGATAACCCAATTACCTACATATTTTATATAGGAGTACTTGCACTGTAGCACTGAATAGCAGTGGTAAAGTGCCCACAGTAACAAAAACAGCAAAAACAAAGTCCAGCACACATCAACAACCTGGGAAACAGGCAAAAAGTTAGGGGAGACCACGCCGAGGATGCCAAGTCTAACATTTATTCACTGAACAGCTTTCTTCTTTCTAGGTATTATCATCCTATTGTTAACACCTGTTATATAAATTGATGGGGCCCCTGAGGCCCGAGACATTGCTATGGGGTTGGTCTGCAGACAAGGACTTAATGATACTTTTTACTCTTTCATTCTCTCCCCACTATCCATACCGAATGGATATGATAATCTAATTATAATTTACTGTATTTATTTTACATTTTTTATGGGGTTGTAGCATGGGAGTAGTTGGTGCACAGGCCTGGGTGACAGGAGTTATGTTATATATTGTTGCATTGTGAATTATTCCTTTTATATTCTGTCTGATAACATGAATGGGCAGGGAAGAGGGGATTGGTGGAATCCTGGATCTGTGATACCTTAGTTCAGTGCTGCTGGTGATCATTTCATGACATTGACTTGGAATATATGGGGCATAGCAACTTCAGCCAGACAACATAAAATATATGCATACTTACCATGCAGACATGTACATATAGCATGCCTTCAAGAAACTCATCTCACCCACAGTGAATTAGAGAAGGTGAAAAGACGATGGAGTGGGCAGGTTTATGGGACTGGTTACTCTGCCTGTGCTAGGGAGGTGCTCATTTGGATCGCCCCTGAAGTACCTTTGGTGACCTCTAAGATACTCATTGACCCGAAGGTAGATATGTTGTACTTGAAGGGGATCCAGATGGGCCTCCTTTTTATGTGGTGTCTGTATATGGCTCAGGGCACTTTTTTAGATGCCCTCTCTCCGACCATGCTTCTGAGTGCCGGATTTTTGGGGAGGTGAATTTAATTGTATTCATGATACTCACCTTGATTGATCACTGACCTTCCCTCCTGGGAACTCTGGGCATACTGGTGACCAACCACTTCCAGCAAAGGTCCAGCCACTCTGGCTTGATAGATGCCTTGTGCTCGGGACACCCGGGAGAGGCAGAATACTCGTAGTATGCACTATGACACCAGGTGCACACCTGCTTAGATTACTTTTTCTATAACTCAGCATGTTGGCCCCTTATTCACACTTTAGAATATTCAAGTAGAACTCTCACAAACCATAATCCCCTGAAGGTAACATTTATCTGAGGGAAAACATGAACATCCATACCAAAGTGGTGTTTCTGATCAGAGGCGCTCCAAGATGCCGCCTCCTGAGCAACAGTGGCCACCCACATTACTGATTACTTTGGAAATAAAAGAGGGACAGCGGGATCTAGGGGACTGGAGTGGGATTCTTTGAAAGTTGTCATGAGGGACACTGTATGGCCAGTAGCTGGGGTGTGCGGACTGCCCTTACCTGCTTTGTGCTAAACTTAGAGGATCGCATACAGACATTAGAGAAGGAGCAGTTACATTGACTGAGGCTCACCCTAATCTAATAAGCAGGTTCCTTAATTCCGGGAGGAATCACGGAGGCTGTGCTCTCATGACTTTAGGGCTCACATAGCTCATTAACATGCAGCGGGAGATAAACCTGGCCGTACATTAGCGTTGCTGCTGCACACTGAATCCTCTTGTACACTGATTGGTGCTATACGTGACAGGGACGGGCTACTACAAAATACTCAGGAATCCATAAATGAGGTATTTGCCCAATGCTATGAACGGTTATACAGAACTCCGCCAGAACCCTCCCCACTACAGGTGCAGGACTTCTTGAATTCCCTTCCGCTGCCCCGCTATCTCCATTACATCCTTTGGAGTTGGAACAGCTGCTCCAAATAAAAGTTCACCAAGCTATACGCCAAATGGCACGTGGGAAAACTCCAGGTACTGATGGGGTTCCTGTGGAATACTATGCTGCCTATCCGGCCTCGCTAGCACCACAATTGCTTGAGATTTACCAAGAGGCACAGCAGCTGCGTACATTGCCTGGCAGAATACAGGAGGCTCTGATAGTGGTGCTCCAGTAACCGAGACGAGACCCCTTGGATGTATGCTCATATCCGCCCTCATCAATGCTAAACATTGATTACAGGATTTTGAGTAAAGCCGTGGCCAACCAGCTGCTCCCAGTTTTCAAATCACTTGCTCATCCTGATCAATGCACATTAGTACCCACAGAGCGACACACTACAATATTCATCGTCTCTACCATATCATTGATGCAATGTCCACAAGATCAGATATACCAGTACTTTCTTTAGACTTTGAAAAGGCATTTGATACTCTTGCTTGGATGCATCTCCTCCAGGTTTTGAAGGCGTTTAGAGTAGGTCCTTATTTCTCCTACTGTCTTAAGCTACTGTATATTGCCCATGCGTCCAGGTCCACACGGGCCACCCGATCTCGTGCACTTTCAAGCTTCTTAGAGGGTCTCGACAGGGCTGCTCCCTCTCACCCATACTTTTTGCTTTTGCCATAGAGCCCTTAGCAGCCCACTTACGGCAGAGGGGTCCTGATTGGGTTATTGAGATTAGATCAGACTGGCCTGCTGTATCTTTGTACGCGGACGCTGTACTCATTTATTTGCTGGATCATGCAGTCACCCTACCTGCTCTTTATGATTTACTAGATGCTTTTGGAACATTATTGGGTCTTCGGGTTAACTGGAATGTCCTGTATTTTTCTATTGCTTCAAATAGACGCGCATCAGCGTGAGGCATTACACATGGAATGACTTCCATGGTCCTTTGACTCTTTTTGATATCTCGGTGTTGACATTTTTCACTCTGAAAAAGATTTGATTGGCGGCAACCATGTTAGGGCCCTTGCTTCCATGTGCCATTCTCTGGATTTCTAGACCCGTCTCCCCCTCTCCCTGATCGGCAGGGCTTCTGTGGCCAAAATGGTAATTCTACTGCAGCTTCTCCACTATTTCACTGCTCTACCTGTACTTCCTCCTAGATCCTTTTTCCAAACCCAGAGGAGCTTGGAATTGGATTTGATTTGGGGTCCCACCAGGAAGCTAGTAGCACTTGATTTATTGTGTCGCCCTACTTTAGAGGGGTGCTAGGCTATTCCGACCTAGGATTGTATTTTGTGACGGCCAACTTGCAGTGGCCCATGTGATGGCTCATGGGTGCTGGGGCGGTAGAGAATGAGATGTTAAAAGCAGAGATGCGAGATACTAATGTCTTAGACTGGCTATTTACCTCTGGCCCGCCAGCCAAGACACTTGGTAGGCTTACCCGAGTGGCCAAGGTGGTCTGGAATTGCTATGTCTGATTCTTGCGCACACCGGCGCCTTATGCTCCACAGCTGCTGCTTTGGTGCTTACCGCCCCTTAAAGCTATTTTAAGGGCTCAGGACCCACTCCAATGGCAAGATGTCAGGCTTTTGCACTTAGGGGACTTATATAATGAGGGAACTTTGATGTCATTTCAGGAGCTGAGAGAGACGTATGGGATTGGGGCTGGCCTCTTTTTGACTTATATGGCAATCCGGCAAGTGCTAGGGAAGACCTGGGCCTTGGGTCAATGTAAGCCATAGGTACACCTGGGGCTGCAGTCCTTTTTGCCTCTTAGGTTGGGCCAGGGGGCGGGTGTTTTCAGCCTTAAATGCAGCATTGCGGGGCAACAGCAGCTGTGACAACTTACCGCAGCAGAAAGAAATGGGATGTAGGGCTTAGTATTGAATTATCCAACAAACAATGCCCATGGCATTGGAACAGGTGAAAATGATCTCGCACAAATGCTCTTAAAATTCACCTGGTTCAACTTCTTACATCAAACTTATCTTGCACCAAATCCTCTACATAAGATGTGTTCAGCATCCTCACCAAGATGCCCCTGCTGTAGCTAGGAGGAGGCTACTTTCCTGCACATGGTATGGGAGTGTCTGCCTATACAATGTGCCTAGGAACAGGTACAAGAGCATACCTCAGCCATTATAGAAGTCCCTTTGATCTGCAAGCCGGTACAATACTTATTGGGCATTACGAAATGTTCTAAACTCACCAAGTGCAATCTAAGATTTGTAGACTTAGTTTAGACTTAGTTTAAAAGACTTATAGCTATGGCCTGGAAGGCCTCTCAACCTCCAGCAATAGACAACTGGCTCAGAGTGACGGATAAATGGGCCCTTGCGGAGGCAGACACAATGGCTAAAGTCTGCAAGCTCCAGGGAGGAACTGTTACCACCAGTATGTGGGACACTTATATCCTCAAATTACATGCCAAATTATAGCCACTCTCACTGGATCCTAGTGATGTCCAGAGAGCGACCTCTTTAATTGATCCCTTTTTTTGTAATCTCATACAAAGGGAGCATATCTGCCCCTTCACTCCACCTCACAGAGAGGTATTGGAGCCTGGGTGCCTCTCACCTTCACCATTATTTTTACGGCAATCACAAGAAGGACAACTAATAATAAGGATACTTGTTTTCCCCTTTAGATGCCCCCTGTTGAATTATATATGGAATTTATATTAGGCCTCCTTTGGCCAGTTGTAGACCGTTGGTAGGAGCCTCCCACTAATCAGTCAGCCGATGTGTTGTTATGGTTTTAGTTTAAGCTTTATGTACCTAATGTCTGTACTATGATTGATATTGCAACATAGTAGATTCGGCTGAAATATTTCTACCATTCCTTTGTCATCACCTGTATCAAAGGTTTCTCCTGTGTCAACTCCATTTTGATGTATCCTTTGGAATATGTGTGATATACAAATTGTGTTTGAAAATAAGTAATCACCCCATATTCTGCATTATTGGTTATATATGCTTATCACTGTAAAGGCATTTATGGGATGTACATTGACATAAATCTAAATAAAAAGATTTTTAAAAAAATAAATAAAAAAAAAAAAAGTGGTGGTGGGGGCAACAAGCAAACTGGTGAAATAGAACAAAAAATAGCTCCAAAAATGTGAGCAATGGAAGGATACAAGTACTTTGGCGATGCTTCAAGGAGGGTCACACACAAGAAGAGAATGTGAAGCTGGCACTCGCTGACAAATGAGAAGCAAGCAATTAAGAGTGACGATGAAGCTAACCAAAGGTAAGCAATGGGAGAGGTCTAAGCCCACTATAAGGTAACAAATTGTGCCAAAAGCAATATGCCCTGTCTTAGACTTGATATAAAAAGTCTGCACCTCAGAGCAAAGGGAACTGTGTGAATTGTACTAAAGTTGGATGTATTCACAACATGATAAAAGGGCAAAGGAGACTGAAGGAGAGGGAACTGGCATAGCCACTACAAGGTAAGATGCATCGGGGGTGTAGGGGAGGGATGTTCTACGCACCACAGGATAGAAATTCTGCAGTAATCAAGGGAAAGAGTATGACCTAGACATCACAGGTTAAATTGCATCACGAGACTGCAAGAAAGGTGGGTCGCCAAAAGAGCAATAGGTTAAGATGCATCAGAAGAGGTATGAGAATGTGCAGGTTCTACGCACCACATGCTAAGAGGGCTACAAAAACTGAAAGAGGGAGCAAATGCCCTAGGCACCAGTATGGCAAATTTCTTGGAGTCACAATATGTTTAAAGGCATTAGAAAACTGTAAGGGAAGAATGGCTTAGGTACCAAAGGGTGAAATGTATCAGGAAAACACAAGAGAGAGAGAGGCCTAAAGTTCTCCAGTGTAAACATACATACGGTCAGAGTCTCCACACCAACAGTGAATCATAGCCAGACACTGGCACACACACTCATAGCTCACTGTTCTCAACTTCATATGCTTTATAGATATCTCTGTATGCATAATTTGCCAATTTTAGATATCGCATTTGCTCTTTCCCAGAAGGATGAGTCAACCGTGCAGAGATCGGAGCTCGAGACGCGCGGCTTGATGGATATTAAAGATGATTATGTGGGATAGACCTGGCTGCACCGTCTGCCTACATAAAAGGAAATATTCGATATTGTTTTCATACAACTGGCATTTACGAGGTGCATGAATTGCACAAGGTGGGAACAGTGAAACGTCTCATATAGCAGAACAAAATACACATGCATGATTCTTAAGAGAAACATATGCATACTAACTTCACAGCCTGATGTTTAGGCCGATTTCTCACATAGTGCAACTTAGCAGGAAACGCTACTGTGCTCTGTTGTGTGAAGGAGAGAAAGCTGAGCTTCACCATATTTAGAAGGATGTGGCACTGTTCAGTTCTCTCCTTGCCCTGGTGCATAATGGCTGCCTAGCGCCAACATAGGCACCCTTGCGCCACCGTGCAGTGGTGCCTGTGTTGTGAGCAGGATGGTTTGTGTGCACACGGGGATCTCTTCCTGTACAAAGACAATCCATAGGGACGTATTCCTCTTTAGCCAAGGTCGGGGATGTTCACCATTTTGGTGCGAAACCATATCTACTGAATTTAGCAAATTTGGATTTGCGTCATAAGATGGATACATGGAAACACCCATGCTCCAACCATGTAATGCCTCCTAGACACAGTGTAATGCAAGGCAGAGCACGGAATTAATTTGAAGGTGAAAAATGAAGTAAGGTCACAAAACTTTTGGCTTTTTTTAAATGTCACTTAAGCACATGCGTTGCATCAACTTGCATAACACAAGGACACCACGAATGTTTGGTAAATATGGGCTCTATTTTGAAAATGAGACAATTGCAATTGGTCTAAATTATGGAAAAGAAAAAACAAACGTCGTCGTTCTCTTATTTACATCTTTACTCCTTTCGAATAGTAAAAATGTTGGGTGTTTTTCGAAACTTTGAATTAATAAAGCCTGGTAGAGCTGCAGGCTCCTCACTCGTTCTCCCCATCATGCCTATAAAGAAATATTTCTCATCTAAATATTTAGTTTCAACCTTTGAAAATGCATTGATATGTCGTAGACCACAAGCCAGGTACAAGCTTTGCTCAAATAAATGATTTTGCCACCCCTGCTGATAACTTCCAAGGCCGATCTTGCAGTCCTAACCAGTTACAAGACCCTTTCACTGATGTATTTATTTACAATTTGTAAGACTATAAGGGGCATATTTATACTCTGTTTGCACACAAATGCAGTACAAACTCAACTCAAAATTTATAGTTTGACTTTAGACATATCTAATGTCAAAATACAGGAGTTTGCGCCATTTTTTGGATGCGTCAATTAGATGCAAGGTAGGCGTTCCCATCCAAAAACATGTGCTATCCCCCTGGCCCCATATTTATCCCCCTGTGCACAAATGACGCAAGGGTGGGAGGAGGGGCTAAAACAATGGTGCCAAGCTTGCTTAGCACCATTATTTAACGCCTGGGTCAGACCAGGCGTTAGGGGACCTGTGGACCCATTTCCGTGTTAAGACACCATGGACCAGGCCCACAGGTGCCCACCCCAAGCCCCAGGAACACCCCCACCCACACCAGAGGGACACCAGAGGACAGGGGACCCCATCCCGGGTAAGTAGGGTAAGTATTGGTAAGTATGTTTTATTTTTGTTTTAAAGTGCCACCGGGGGCCCTAACTTGGGGTCCCCTGCATGGCACAGGATGCAGTGGCCATGTCCAGGGGACACCTGTCCCCTGTGCTGCCCATTGGGGTGGTGGTGATGACTCCTGTCTTTCCTAAGACAGGAGTCATATTTTTGGTGGTTGTGTGCCAGAAAATGGTGCTAGTCTGGTTAGTGGTATTTTTTTTGCCTCTAACCAGGCTAGCATCATTTTTTTGGACAAAACCTCCTCCTTTCCTACCGCCACTCCCACCCGGCTATCGTCATTTTAGTTGACGCTAGCCCAAGCTGAGCGCTGGCTTGTGCCATTCCATTAATTTGGCACCAAGCTGGCACTCAGGAATGGCGCAAGCAAGCACTATACTTTTTGGTGCAAAACTGTGTTCCTGCAGTTTTGCACCAAAAAGTATAAATTCTGGCCAAAATGTGCAATGCTTGTGCCCTATCCTGATTGCATTATTATAAGTAAGTTTATAGTCTCAAAAATTCCTCTTCATTTCATTAAACGTCACAAGTAGGGTGCACACTTCTACCTAGGGATATCAGTAAATTGCACGGAACATATTTTTCTGATGCCATCATAACAGGTCAATTTGAGATGTAATTTGGGATTTATTCTGCTGCACATTAACCCAATCTTACCCCCCAAAAAAGAGCAGTTCAACTGGCCTCCTGCCAGCAAACATACTTCACTTGTGTGCATGCAGGTTTATTGCCCCACTTTTAGAAATGTTAAAGAGTCTATTATTGCTCATAATTAAAAGCAACATTCATGTAAAACCAATACAACTCATGGCCAGATTTATGAAACTGTAAGGCAGTGCTACATTGCAAGACAACTTGCTGTGCTGCATCAAATGGAAAGGACAGGAATGCTCAATATCTATAGAAATATGGCACATTCCAGCCCTCTATTTGCGGTGGCGCACTCAATGCAGCCTGGCACCTATGCAGGCACCATTGTGTTATGGTGCAAGGGTGCAACATTGCAGGCAAGATTATTTGTGTGAAAACCAATCCTTAGAGGCTTTTTACTCTTTCTAAGTGTGCTGAAGAATGTAGCACTGTGAGAAATTGGGTTGCTGGTTGACTGAGGAAGAGCCATTGTCAAGCAGAACTACAGTCACTAAATTAACCTATGCTGAATCATGGGTAGCTTTGCACAAAAAGCAGTCAGACTTAACTTAGAGGCAATATGTAAAATATTTATCCAGCACACAACAGTCTTAAAGCACAAACACACCAAGAAGAAAAATAGAGTAAATTGAATACATTATTTGACACCAAAAAGACAAAAATCCAATCAGTAGAACCATACATGATTTTTAAAAAGCTTTTAGTAAAAACGAGCATCTAAATGATCAAAGCGTAAACTACAGACATCTAATTGTGATAGATGTGGTGGGAGACGAAAAATATGGCCAAACACAATGAAGTGCGGGTCGGATACAAGAAGTGGATTGGACCTGGTTATGCTTACCTTTGGACATAGAAGAAATTTTGAACAAAAATGTTCTGAGAAAGTAAAGTTTAGCTTGGCATGACAGCAGGTGGTGTCCTAGAAGGGAGCAACATCTTCTGGGAGCCTCTGGTCGAAGTCGTGGTAAAGATTTCTATGCTCGGACTTAGTCACTTTTTTGTAAGTCCAAAATCTCCAGCAAGATGAAGCATGAGGCTTAAGCTGAAAACAGTTCTAGGAGGTCAGAAACCCCTTTGGCAAAGGATCACTGAACAGGATTTGTTGCTGCAAAAAAGAACGAAGCAGGAGCAGCCACAAAGTCGGGCTGACTGGCACATTGGGTAGATTGGTGAGAAGGTTGGTCCTGGTCTTCCCTCGGTTCTCCGGGCAGTTTGTAGCCAGAAAAATTGCACATTTAGGATTTTTGGCTATCTGGGCACTATTAGCACCACAACCAAGGGTCCAGGATTCAACCAGGCTGGGTCCAGGTGTGGGTTCAAGAAAGTGGCAACCTTCTATTTCCCTGTGCCTCTGAAAAGGGGGCCAGCAAACTAGTCCTTGGAGTCACTCTGGTAGTCCTAGGTTCAGAAGAAGAAGCAGGGCTCAAACAGCAGGGATTGCCTCTGAGGGCTCAAGGCAGGCTCTTGGCATCAAATCAGTTATTTCATGGTACAACAAAGCAGTCTTGCAGCGTGCACAGCATGTTACAGCAGGAAGCAGTCCTCTGAGAGTCCTTCTGAAAGTATAGAAAGTGAATTGAAGAGTGGGTCAGAGGGGACTATATTTATACCTGGTGCATCTTTTGAAATAGCAAGTAGTTTCTAAAGGCTTCTGTCTGAAATGCTTGGAATTTCCTGACTCCACAACCCTGGCTCCAAGCTGGCTGCAGAGACAATGTGGAGTTGGCAACCCCTTTATGTGAAGGCAGAGCACAGCCTATTCAGTTGCAAGTGGGACTGTGCCCTGCACTTCTCCTTCAATCCATCCTCCAGCAGATAGCTCATGAGGCACACCTAATCCCTCCATTGTGTGACTGCCTGGGAGGAATTCATAAAGTCTGTCAGTTACATCCAGTCATGTGACCCAGGAGAGGCTGCAACCTCCAAATTTCTAGGGGAAGGAAAATCCCAAGTTTATAAAAGTGGCATTTTCAAACTAGTGAATTAAATCCAACTTTACCATCAAGGAGGACTTTAATTACAATTTCATAGATACTAAACATGAAGGCCCGTATTTATACTTTTTTTAGCGCCGCATTTGCGCCGCTTTTTGACGCAAAACGGCGCAAACCTACTAAATACAATGGCATTTTGCAAGTTTGCGCCGTTTTTGCGTCAAAAAACGACGCAAATGCGGTGCAAAAAAAGTATAAATACGGGCCGAAGTGCTTATCTGTCCTGAATCAAAGTTAGCATGTATTAAATGTAATAAGGCAGCCCAATGTTATCCTATGGGACAGAGAGGCCTCTCAGTAGTGAAAAATAAATGTAAGAGTTTTTCACTACCAGGACATGTATAACTTAAATGCACATGTTCTTAATTACAATGCACCCTGCCCTATGGGCTACCTAGGGTCTACCATTGAGGTGACTTACATGCAATGAAAAGGGAGTTTAGGGCTTGGCAACAGGATTATATTGCCAAATCAAATTGACAGATTAAAACTGCATTAAATCTGCAATGGCACAACTGGGACATGTTTTAAAGGGCTACCTGAGAGGGTGGCACAATCAGTGCTGCAGGCCTGCTAGTAGTATTTAGTTTACATACCCCGGCTATGTAGTAGAACACTCTACATGGAACTTATAAGTACATTAGATATGCCACTTAGGTGTAAACCAACCTTACTATGTCTAAAGAAGATAGTCAAATACTTCAGCACTGGTAGGCAGTGGAAAAGTGTCCAAAGTCCTAAGACCAACAAACAAATCAGCAAAAAGTGGAAAGAAGAAGGCAAAAATGTTTGGAGTTGACCCTACAGAGAGGGTCAGGTCAAACAAGCACACTTAAAAAGAGGAAACAGCAAGGAGAAATACAGATATTTTTCCTCATTGCACCTCAGTTGGGAAGGCTTAGCATTTTTACACATTCTCAGTTTTACCAGTCTTGGTAAATCTGGGAATGAGCCAAACTCCATGTGTGGATGCATGGAAACACCTATGCTCCACCCATGGAAAGACTTTCCTGACAGGAGTAATGCAAAGTAGAGACTTGGGCTGCCTTGCGTTACTCCAGATTTACCAAGCAATGCAGGGTCACTCAAGGTAGCCATGCACTGCTTGGTAAATCTGACTTAAGGGATGAGTTGCCCTTGCAACATCATGTGAGACTCAAGGGCAGCACAATCCAGTGATAAATCTGGCCCTCAGTTTGGATACAAAGACTTCGTGCTGCTAATCATATTGCCTTTCTAGCTGCAGAAAAGGACTTGCAAGTCAGCAGGTAGAATGGAGGTCATGTTAGAATTAGTAATATGGAACTGCATTATTTACCAAGCCAAAGGGTCTCGAGACCCCATCCCACCCAGTCCAAAGAAAGGTATCTAGCAAATTATTTTGGGACAATGTCAGTGCAGGCTTATATGCATCTTTTGAAATAAGACCCTGTAGGCGGGTGTCTACCACCTCGCCTACAGATGCGGCATCATGGCGACGGCCGCGCACTTCCTCTAACCCCGGGCCGCGTCGTCAGGGAGACGCGTGGGGGCGGGGCTTACGCCCGGCACCGGACTTCCGGTTTTCCGGGGCACAAGGCACTACGACCTTACAGAATCCCCAAAGCAAGAAGGACTCTTATAGAGGGGGAGATAACAAAGATGTTGTCTTTAGGCGTCATTGAACCATCCACGAGTCCGTGGTGTTCCCCGGTCGTCTTGGTTCCGAAACCGGATGGTTCTATCCGATTTTGTATTGACTTTAGGAAACTCAATGAGATATCATTGTTCAATACCTCGGGTAGACGATGTCCTAGAAAAAATAGGACACGCAAAGTTTATGTCCACTATTGACCTGACGAAGGGATATTGGCAGATTCCCTTAGCCCCCCTAGACAAAGAAAAGACAGCGTTTTCAACCCCTTCAGGTTTATATCACTTTACTGTCCTTCCCTTTGGACTTCACGGTGCACCACTACGTTCCAACGTTTAATGGATCAACTCCTACGTCCCTTCCAAGAGTTCACCGCCACCTATCTTGACGACATCATCATTTTTAGTTCAACATGGGCAGAACATCTGCAACACCTAGATAAAGTGTTCTCAACTTTAGAAAGAGCAGGACTCACCGCCAATCCAACAAAGTGTACCCTAGGAAACACTCAAATATCATACCTTGGGTATGTCATCGGCATGGGGGTGTTACGTCCTCAGCAAGATAAAGTAGATGCCATTAGACAGATACCTCTTCCCAAAACCAAAAAGGAGCTCCGTTCTTTCCTGGGGATGGTGGGGTACTATCGTAGATTTATCCCGCAATATTCTACCATTACTGCCCCCCTCACAGATTTGCTAAAAAAACAATATCCTGCCACTCTTCCCTCTTTTACTCCTTCTCAGTTTCAGGGCTTCCAAGCCCTCAAAGAGGCCCTGTCAACCGAGCCAGTATTGAGGTGTCCAGATTTTTCCAGACCATTTCACCTTTTTACCGAGGCTTCCAACGTCGGCTTAGGGGCGGTCCTGGCACAACCAGACGATCAGGGCTATGATCACCCCATTGTCTATATTAGTCGCAAGTTATTGCCTAGAGAAACCCACTATCCCACAATTGAAAAGGAATGCCTCGCCATAAAATGGGCGGTTGAATGTCTCCAGTATTATCTCTTAGGCCGGCCCTTCGTCCTCTTTACCGACCATGCCCCATTGACTTGGTTAGCCTCCCATAAGGATACCAATTCCCGAGTGTTACGCTGGTTTCTTGAACTCCAGCCCTTTACTTTTCAGATACGTCACCTCCCTGGGTCCAGCCAGTGTCCTGATGACTTTCTCTCTCGCTGTCCGGATTCTACGGTCCTATACCAGGCCCGTTCATGGGATGGGGTATGTAGGCGGGTGTCTACCACCTCGCCTACAGACGCGGCGTCATGGCGACGGCCACGCACTTCCTCTAACCCCGGCCTGCGTCGTCAGGGAGACTCGTGGGGGCAGGGCTTACGGCCGGCACCGGACTTCCGGTTTTCCGGGGCACAAGAGACGCCGGGAGCCGAAGAGGGGACGGAGGAGCGGCAGGAGAACGCGGGTGAAGGAATAGCCAGGACGGAGGACCAACGAGAGAAGGAGACCACAGAGAGCAGACGAGGGACGAGGACCAGAATACCGACAACAGAGGAGAAGACAAGGAAACCCTGCGAGGAAGAGGAGAGGAATCCTGCCACGGCCCCGGAGGGTCGCGGCTGTACAAGGTACGGGCCTTATTTAAAGGGCACCGCCACTAAAGGGGCTAGGGAGGAGGGAGGTGTAGGGAAGGAATAGAAGGTGGGGAGGAGCGGGGGTGGCAGCAAAGGTTATACTAAGGCAGCACTGTGAGCACTATATATCATTTTTCCCTCCCTCACACATAGTAATAAACAAGCCCACTACCTCTTCTCCCTGTTTAACCCCACTGCCACTTCCCCAGTAGGTTCTTTCCCTCACACTCCCTCACCTATAACTAACCGACAAGAAAGAGAGTAAAACCGCTGTCCCATTTACCTGGATATCCTTGTGTTTCTCCGAGAACCCGAGGGAACCAAGAAGGAGGCATCCGGAGTTCGCCACCTACGAGGGAGAGAAAGAACAGTAAAAGAGACATCTATGGCCAACCAAACCCACAACAGGAAAACACCAAAGAGAGACTGCGACACAGTAAAGAAACCTTATCACCAGAATCACCTCACTATAAATAAACAAAGGGCATTTACGCTCATATAACACTCAAGTCCGAGTCTGAGTCCTCTGTACCACCGAGTCCACCCTCACAGACCCCTTTTAGTTGTTGTGGATGAGAGTCCATAATATCTCAAGGTCAATTTTCTGAACACTGCAACTGCTATGTTTGTAATCCACAAGTCTTGGACACTCTGGACTACTCCTGTGGGGCCACCAAATTCACCATCATCATCACCATGATCAAGTTTATTAAAAATTGAAAAAATCTGTTAAAAATAGAAAAAATATGACAACTAAGCATAAAAAACACAGTTATGTAGGAGTGTCTAAACCAGCAGCCAAGGTGGTTGCATAATGCTGAGCTCTGCATCCCTGCTCGTTATTCCATTCTAAGGCATGGAGTCCAGGCAACCCAGACAGTGAATTTGAAGGGGTAAAAATGGTTAACAACCGGTGGAGGAGGACACTATCACTTGGGCCACATCCCAATCCATTGTTTTTTATCCCACCATGCCATCTCAGTTTGGACCCAGCCCTATGCAAATTAGACTTGACCTTACTCCAGTGGCAACAGTCAACCCCAAACTGCCAGGACAGGTCCTCTCTGAACAGGAACACAAGCAACCCAGGACCGCTTCACACTCCATGAACTGAGGTAGCATGGTGTGCAAAATAACAATGGATTGGGATGCGACAGGAGAGATTACCAGTGGTTGAGATTAATTCAAGCATTCCACATATCAATTTTGTCACCCAAAGTGGGACTGATATGCCAAGAACTTGGTACCAGGCACTCTGTGCCACTGGAACCAAGCTACATTTGGGTAAAGAGCCCTAATAAGGGTGATCTGTTCCTATTCAAGGAGGGGCTGATCTGGTGGTTTGAGTTGGACTGTTCCCACTGGGGCAGAGTCAAGCTTGATTTGCATATGGCTGGGTCAAAACTGAGTTAACATGTAGCATGGTGAATCACATTTAAGAAGCAGGACATGTGTTCTAACATTGGGTTACCTATTACATTTAATAAGTGCTAATGTTTGATTGGGAGTAGGTAGGAATGTCATCTTTAGACTCAAAGGAATTAAACTCATCTTTAATGGTAAAGTCAGATTTTAAGTCGCAATTCTGAAAATGCCATATTTGGAAAGTTGCCATTTCCTTACTCTAACAATTTGGTGCCTGTTGCCAGTGTCATTAATCACATGATTTAATGGCTCTGATTTTGGCACTTGTATATTCCTGCCAGACAGTAAGACAAAGGGGATTGGGTGTAGCAAAATGGGCATCCTGCATAGATGTCAAGGGTGGAGCTGTTCCTTGCCCCATTAACATTTCAAAGGGGCTTGCCACCAGCATATACAAATGAACCTGACACTAGTCTATGGTCACCCCAGGCTTGTTGGACCCTTGACAGGGAAAGGAAAGAGCTTCCCACAACCAGATTTGGGGTATTATAGGGAATTCCCCCACTTCAGTGGCTGGCACCAGGTTTAACTATTGGAACTCCAGAGCCTCTCTTCAGTGCACCCCTGGACTTGTGAACAATAGCGAAGGACTACCTTGTTCCCCAGAGGGCTGCTCTGTTGCTTGAGGCCTAACGTGTTCCGCAGAGGACTGCCCTGCTGCTTGATGCCCAATGTGTTTCCCAGAGGTCTGTCCTGCTGCTTGAGGCTTGCCTTTTTCCCCAGAGCACTGCCCTGCTGCTTGAGGTCTATCCTACTCTCTGAGAAGGAAGACTGGTCCTGCTCCCTTCAACCCAGGCCACCAGAGTGACTCCAAGGGTCAGTTGGCTGACCTCATCTCTGAGCCCCAGGGAGCATTCCAAAGGCCTCCCTGCAGCTGCCAAGCTGCCCTGCTGTGCTGGACCTGCAAAGGGACCTGCCTTAGGCTTTCTAGCCCTTGTTAGAGTGAGTCCTTGATCCTCAAGAGGTGCCACTCCAGGTCCTGGATTCTTGACTTACATCAGAGTGTGCTCCTCTGTGAAAAAAGGTTAAATCCTAAAGTTTTGGGCTCTTTGCAACTGGTCACAGGCCTGTTTAAGTTGAGGCTCTGCTGCCTACCATGACCACCAATGCAAACCTTTGGTGAACCAGACTCTTCTTGCTACAGCGACCGCCAGGAATGACCGGCAATGCAAGATCTTCAACTCATGCTATATCAATGACAGCCCGAGGTGGTGGACAATGTGAACCTCCAGCAACAACTTTCTGTGATGCCTAAGCAGTTCTTTGTGCTACAGCGATGACTACCAGAGACACCAGGCCTGCTCTTAGCCCTACAGCGATGACCATCCATGGCGCTCTCCTTGTGGCCTTCTCCTTCGCGAATGGAATGCTTCACACCAGGCTTTGACAAGGTAACTTTTTCAGTAGGACTAACCTGGTCCCTGTATACGTCCCATGCTTCATCGCCATCAGTCAGAACTTGTGACTTTCCCTTGATCTAGCACAAGCAGATGACCACAAGTGTCGCTTTGTACTTTTAGGCAATATATCTACCTTAAACTTTACCATTACACATCTTCAGTAATACAAAATCGAGTTTTTGTTGTTGTTCTGGTATCATTTTATTTATTTAAATTGACTCTATTTTTCTAGATTGGATTTTGATTTTTCCTGAGTTGTGTTTTCACTTTATTATTGTTTGAATGCTACTTAAATGCTTTGCACCTTGCCTATAAGTTAGGCCTGACTGCTTTTGTGCCAAGCTACCAGAGGGTTAAGCACAGGTTAATTTAGTGAAGTTTGTGGTTCATCCTGACAAGGATTGTGGTTGTTCCTTGAGTAAGATTTTTTCACCCCCTTAACCAATAACCCAATTTACCAACATATGTTTATTAATGTGTTATCATTTTGCCACATTTTCTGTTAAGTGCCATCTTGGACAAGATAGATGCAATCTCTGTTGCTCACTTCAGCACATGCCTTCGCACCCCACCCCTCTGCATACAACTTCCCCTCACAGGATTCAAGCAGCACAGTCATACTGACGTATATTGGTTTAATTCCATTGTTGTGAATACATTGGTTTCAATTAACTTTCTTCTGTTCCCTGTGATTGAAAACATTATCAAGGTCTCTTCCACTGCCTTCCATTGTGAATGCGGGTCATTCATTTGCTGAAAGTTCGATTGTTTAAATGCTTCATATTAGTTAGAGCATCTCCAGATGCGGTTAAGATGAAAAGGGCTGAATATGTTTGTTTTTAAATTGCTATGGTTATGTGTTAAAGTAATGATGTGTATTTTTCTCTTTATTACGATTTGCCAAAGGGAAGGTGTTTTTTCCTTTTACCTTAGGCTATGATGTTTTTACAGTTTTACTATTTTACTATCCAAGAATTGTGTACAGGAACCCCTGATTTTGGAGTGAACCACAGAACATTCCTGCTCTACTAGGAATGCCGTCTGATTTTTTTTAATTTATTTTGCAGCTCATTTGGGACATAGAATAATACTGATTTGCATACTCTCTATTATTTAAAGTATTATTTATTTGTCACCTATGTTGAATTCTGGAATAAAACCTTGAACTTTGTACTGATTGAAAACTCAATGATTGAGCTAATCGACGTTGAAGGGGTGTCCTGACGCACATTCAACCCATGGGAACCCCAGATGAGGAAAATAAAATTGGGATAGTTAAGTTTGAGGGTATCTAAATTTTGTGTACAGTGTTACCACCTTAACAGGAGAAATTCACCTCTTGTTTCCACTTTCATTTGTTGGTAAAGGCACATGATAGGAGGCACTTTGTTGTCAATATATGCAATATGTAATAAATCACTGCCAGACCCACTTCCAAGGGTCACAAGGCATGCAGGGGCTACTACGCCCAACTGTGATGGTTGAGGCCTTCTGCTCCTGATGTCTCGGGCCGGACCTACTATGGATCCTACTTAACTGAACCAAGTACTCCTTCTGCACTTGACTCTCTCTTGGTAGCTGTGGTCAAGCAGTCAAGGCAAGGAATGTAGATAAAGGTCAGCAAAGGTGACTCATAGCTCAAAGTGCAAACCATATGAATAATAAATCAGTGTCCAGCCAAATTCTTGCTTTTATAAGAAAAAGTAGTATTTTATTCATAACTCTACACATTCAAAGTAATACATCGTTCAAAACCAATAACATAATCCCTTTGGGGTTGCAGCTCTAGGAGTCATTAGGCAAATCACTGTCCTACCCACCTTCGTGTAAACTGCGCGGGGTCATTCCCTATTTACTAGCTGCATCCAGGGAATTCTCACTATTATGGCGTACTCAAGAGTTCCCCTTTGACTCTTCTGAATTTTAGTCAAAAGTGTGTGTGGTGCCACAGCACTATTACCAGAGAGAAGCCCGGGGCCCCACAGGCCCAGTTTTAGTCTTACCTACTCCTGTAGTATGGAAGTGTGCAGCGGTGAGTGCCCTTTTTGTGGACACTCCTGAGTTTAGATCCTGTTCAGTGAAGCCAGGCTGCACAGTTCACACAAGAGACACCTGGCTGGAGCAGGCTCTCTCCTCTGAGCAGTATTGCTGGCTCATCCAGAGATTGGAGCTGCTCCCACTCGTGGTAAGTTATTCTTCCCCTAACAAAAAGGGACAGGGGGAATTCTCTGGGTCCCAACTGGAGCTCCAACCTTTACTGCTGTTACTGACCTCTGGGAGCCAGGATGCTGGGCAAAGCAGGTGGCAGGGTCCCTGCCTTCTCCCCTGAGGAGTTGGAGATCCTCACTAGGGAGGTCCTGTCCCTGTGCGCCCAGCTGTATGGGAACCCAGGCACATGTTTAAGTGGGAAATGTTTTGCAAGTTCACTTGCTCCTCCTTTGTACATAGGCTAATTATCCCCTTTTGTTCATGCATGAAGTGTTCTTATTGGAATGTAGTGAACTGAATGATTTAGCTGGATACAGAATTTTGTTTGACATGTTAAAAACGTCTGTACATTGCAATTAAAAGTGACCTGAAACAATGAGCTCAATTATAGTTCATGTTACTCACAATTCCAGATTTCATTAGACAAACTGCAGGCTCCTTACTACCGGTGGCTTGTAGACACTGTACCACAAGTATGTGAAAACATACAGCCCATGTTGAAATGAGTGAAATTCAAAGAGTAAGAAGAATCTTCAAAGTTGTGGAGTTGTCAGATACTGTTCTGTCAAGTGAAATTTCATCCCATAATTAGAACTAAAGGTATCTGTATTTTTCAAACATGTCATGATGCCACACATGGGTACAGGTATTTCCTGTGCTGCAAGTCTAAATGACACAGTATTTCAATCATACATACAAGTATATCCCATTACTACACACTTGTTCACACATACCCAACACTTTGCTCTTACAGATACATGGCAACCCTCTCATACTTGCCTTAGTCACTGTTTGTGGTGCAAACCATAGGATCTGGCTCTTCGAATATTAGGCATGGAGCCAATAAAGCTGTGCATGGGGTTGTGTGCAAATAATGTACAGGTTGTTGGCCTTTAACGTCTCTAAATGATTTGGACTAAGCAGGACCTAGATGATGTTTGAGGCCTGGATTGGTAACATGAGGAGATAGAAAGTGTAGAGAGTACTCAACAGATTACTGCCAATTAGTATTTCACAGAAAGTTTTAAATTTTTGAATAAAATCTGTACTGACTGTTTTAGGAATGCGTTTCAGAGATGCAACAAAATTGCACCATATCACTACAGACATAAAACATAATTACTCAAAACCTCTTTTGTTGTTTATTTTTCTCATCCATACTGGTCAACACCCATCAAACGTGGAATATATGGAAGGCCATTGCAAAGAAGATGCAGACCCTTAGGGGGTCCATAAGCCTTGCAGCCTGCTTTGCAGGAATAGGTGGGAGGACCTCTGACCCTGGACCAGAAAGTCAGCCAAAGTCCAGCTCGGCAAGGCCTCCCAATAATGCAAGCGTGTGCACCACACCATGACTTCCCTAATGGTGCACATCCTTGCAGTGGCCTACCCAGACCTTGATGGTCAGTTGAGGGCCCAACAGCAGCATCAAGTGGATGAGTAATTATATACAGCTATTTTTGTTTAACCTTTTAAAGTTACATCAATGTTGTTTGGCATCAACATGATGGTTGACATATCCAAAGCAGATGAGGATTTCTGGAGGTATACGTTTTTTCAGATGGCGTCTGATGCTGTGTTCGTTGTATTGTTTTGTGCTAAAGGTTTTCACTAGCTTCCTCATGACAAGTTAAGCACTGTTTTGGAGGAGGCCCATATCTGCATGCGAAAAAGGGGCACCTGTATTTTCTCCCATTTTATGAGGGACATTTGCATCAAACATGCTCCATTTGAGGAATGGATCAGGTGTGATGCTCTATCGCAAATGTAAGTAGGTAATGTAGTCCCTATTACTGCTGACATGACAATGCGCACTTATGATACCGCTGATGTTTCAGACTTTACATTGGAAGGTTGGTACAATGACAATACGATCATGAACATCTGCTCCAAAAGAAGTGAAAATGTGTACAATGGTACCAGTCCTTTTCTGAAATATGTTAGAAATCTGTTTTCACAGCAAGATTCAAGTCAGTTCATGTAGACAGTAGCAGATTGTCATGAAGCCTTAGTTCTTCACAATGTAAGCCAGGCTGTGTCAACCAACATTAATACTTATGCCAAACTGTATTGATTGAAACAGGCAGGAATGTGTCCACATTAGTGACATTACACATAACTCAAATGACATTGAGGTGTCCTTAGTTATGTCCAGATGAGAAATCAATGATGGTGAGAAAAGTGATGCTTAAAAATACATTTACAGATGGAAGTTTACATCATATGGATGTTGGAGTATCCCATCTGGATGAGTCAATATCAGACCTGAAACATGTCTCTTTTGGAAATGTAGATATGTTTCTGCTCTGTCCGGAAGTGGGTTAGGAATGTATCCAGGTCTATGTATTTATTTATGCTGTTAAAGCCATTTGTCATGCAGAGAAATAAAAGTGGTTACATGGTATGGCAGCTAGCATGGGGAATATCTAGACTGTGAGCAAATGGTTTGTGGAATTCTTCCCTGTATGCATGAAATACTGATGATGAAGATGCCAACTTTGAGGGCCTTGAAGCTGGAATAATATGTAGACTTGGCAAATGTTTTGTGAGCAAAGTTCATGTTCCATTCTAATTACACAGATACATTCACACTGTTGTATCTGTGTTTTCAGCATCATCTGGGCAAGGCAAAGGTGACAGCTGCCACGTCTGCGAGGAAGAAGCTGGGCACTGTGGTACCGTTACAGACACTGCCGACATTGGGAGCCAGTGCCATTGAGGGTGAGGGGACTAGCACAGAGGCCACCAGTGACTCAACATTATCTTTGAAGGCCTTTACAGAAGGCCCTAGCGGTGGCAGGCCCTAGTGCGACAATCTACCTGCATCATTGTCTCCCACCCACGTTTCCATCCCCACACCCCTCTTACTGCCCCCCAGTTGGCCGTAACCACCTCGCTAAAAGGGTTGGCATCACCTTTGCTGCAGGCACCTCTCCCCACCCCTGTCTCCCTGGATGCACTCAAAGAGGAGGCTACTGACCTATTGTTGACTATCTCTGTAGGCCAGACTATACAACTGAATGCTATCCACAGGCTTAGTGGGCAGGTGACACAGATGCTAGATTACCTGGATGGCATTCCCAGTGCCATGTCTGGCCACAGAGGTCATTCCATGGTCTTGCCTCCTTATTGACCACAGCCTCCCATCCATCACACTCTCCTTCCCCAATCCCTACCCTTTTCTCATCCCAGATCTCTCTTCCCAGCCCTATCCAAAGCACACGCACACATTTGCACGCAACTCAAACTCATACAAGCAGCACATCCACACACAAACACAGCTAGAAACATAGTCCCTCATTATGACATTGGCAGTAAATCCCACCTACTGCCATGCTGCAGCGGACATCCGATCACCATATTACGACACACACACACCAATCTGTCACTATTGAGCCACAGATGCAAGTCCGCCACACCAAAGGTCAGTGATAAACACAGCGGTATCTAAACCCACACCGTTACGCCAACAGAACAACGCCCACCACATTATGACCCACGAATCACCATGACGGACATTCAATGGCGGTAAACCATTGGCGGCACATACCGCCGCGCTCAAACTACACACACATACAAAACAACACCACATTGGACAATTTAAATAACACACACCTGACACCCATACACACACCACACCCACACCACTATAAAACACACACACCCACAACACCCACAACCCTTTACCACTAAAAACCATTGGCACAAGACAGACACCACGACTCCAGACAAAACCAGAGCCACACACCACCTACACCTATACACCACCCACACACCCCACATCACACACCCCAACCCATCACTCTAAACCCCCCTCACCAACACAACTCACACAACACCCATGGCACTACAAAGACACCCACGATTCTCAGAGAAGGAGCTAAGGGTCATGGTGGAGGAAATCATCCGGGTAGAGCCTCAGCTATGTGGAGCACAGCTGCAGCAGATATCCATTGCTAGGAAGATAGAGCTATGTCGGAGGATCGTGGACAGGGTCAACACCGTGGGACACAACCTCATAACATGGGACAACATCAGGAAGAGGTGGACCGACCTATGGGGGAAGTAAGTTCCATTGCAGCAAGACACCAACTCGCTATACAGAGGACTGGCAGTGGACCCCCACCTCCTCCCCCACAACTAACAACATGGGAGGAGCAAGTTGTTGCAATAATGCATCCTGAGGGCCTGGCCGGAGTAGCAGGAGGACTGGACTCTGGTAAGTCAACTCTATACTACTACTACCCCCTACCTGCATGCCATCACATACCCCCATCCTCACCCTCACTCCCATCACTCCACCACCTCCCACACCCCCCACCATCACATCTCACTCATCCCAATGCCAAGCCCTGCATGCCATACAAATGCATTGACACCATTCATAGACCTGCATGGACACCTATCACTAAAGCATGCACACTAGAGAGAACTAATCATCCCACCATACACCAACATACAAAAGTGAAAGCTGCCAGGGCAAATACAACCAAAGAGGGCAACCCACTGATGCACAATATGTCACACACAGAAACAATAACACTGCATTTACATTCCCAAAGGTATCCCAGCTAATGTCAGCGGCGAAGAGGTGCCAGCAATATCCAGTCTCCCAACTGAAGAGGCCTACAGTGATGATAGCAACTCTGGTCGCCTTGATCTGGATGACCAACCGGGCCCATCAGTGACCTCTGGACAGTTGGTTACCCAGACACAGACCCAGCCAACCACAGAGCCTCCCCCATCCAGAAAGCACCCACCCAGTGGGAGGACAGGCCCAGGGAACCGACTCTCCAGGAGGCACTTGCAGAGATCCTGGGAGCATACCAACATTTCCAGGATGCACTGGGTCAGATCCTGGACAACGTGCAGAAGAACAGGCAGCTACAGGAGGGACAGTACCTGGGCATCAAGGAGGTCTTGCAGCCATCAACACCACCCTGGTCTCCAAGGCAGGGATGCTGACAGACATGGCCAACATTATGAGGGAGGCAGCCTCACAACAGCGGGCCCCTGCCACTAGCCAGACATCTGAACTGCCCTCCACCTCCGCTGCTGGTAGTGGATAGGAGGCCCCACCACAGAACCAACAGGCCACCAGCATCCCTCCCCCTGCAGAAGGTGACCCACCCCGCAAACGTTCCCTGCGATCCAGGCAGAAGCCAGACACTATTGCCAAGACCTCCACCAGGAAATGAAACTCTCCTGATTGTCACCCTTGTGTCCCACTCTGTCACCCTGTCCACCTTGAACTGCCATTGCTCCCCTTCCTATGTCCCCATGGACCTGTGCACCAAATTGACTGGAACAATACCCTGGACTTTCCTCCATCATCACCCCATCCCAATGAACTTCCCTCTCTACTTCTTAGCACTTAAATAAACACCCCTTGAAAAGGAGTATGTAAAACCTATTTTAGTATGTATTAATTTAACCAGGTTCAAACCTTCCAATTCGAATGTAAAATAATGTTCAAGTAGGAAAGACATGTAGTTGGCTGCAGTGATCACACCAGGAGTGATAGTGGGGCACAAACATCTGCAATATGATTTGCCAAAGGGTACAGTCAGTGAGCATAGAAGTGGGAAACAACAGCATGCCAGTGCCAAAGATAATCTAAATAATGAGAATGAAATGTAAAGTAACACTGTCTTATCTGTGTGTCATTGGAAGTATTGTCAAACCACTGCAGTTCTGTTGTCCTCATCCTCTGCCTCCTCCACCTCACTGTCCACAGGGTCCACTGCTGCCACAAGGCCATCTCCAGCCTTCGCCTCCTGCAGAAGAGGCACATGGCATCTTGAAGCAAGGATGTGCAACATGCAGCATACCACAATTATCTGGCAGACCTTTTTGGGTGAGTAACACAGGGATCCCGCAGTTAGACAGAGGGACCTGAACCTGGCCTTCAGGAGGCCAAAAATCTGTTCGATTATCCTTCTTGTTCGCACATGTGCCTCATTGTAACGTTCTTCTGCCTTTGTCCTGGCATTCCTCACAGGGATCAGCAGCCATGATAGGTTGGGGTAACCTGAATCATGTGCAAATATTGAGGGACGCATGTAGCCACACACTATCCAATAGGGCCCACACCATACACCAACATATACTGGGAGGGAACCAGGGCTCACATATTAGCCACACATGGTGCCTCTGTAGTTAGGCCATCACGTTTGAGATGCTGCTATTCCTCAGGATAAAAAGCATCATGCACCGACCCAGGATACTTAGCATTGACATTGGAGATGTACTGGTCTGCCAAGCACACCATCTGGACCTTCATGGAGTGGAAACTCTTTCGATTTCTGTACACCTGTTCATTTTGCCGGGGAGGGGGGACAAATGCAATATGTGTTCCTTCAATTACCCCAATTTTGTTGGGGATATGTCCCATTGCATAGAAGCCAGCCTTCACTGTGGTCAAATCCTCCACCTGTAGGAATACAATGTAGCTGCACATGTGTTTAATCAGGGCAGACAACACCCTTGTCAGCACAATTGAGAACATTGGCTGTGACATTCCTGCTGCCAAGCCCACTGTCACTTGGAAAGAACTAGTTGCCAAGAAATGGAGCACAGATAGGACTTGCAAAAGAGGGGGGATCCTAGTTGGGAGACGGATATTAGATATCAGGTCAGGCTCCAGTTGGGCACACACCTCTGTGATTGTGGCCCTGTCAAGTCTATAGGTGAGGATAATGTGCCTGTCCTCCATTGTTGCCAAGTCCACCAGTGGTCTGTACACAGGGGTATGTCTCCATCTCCTATTCATCCATAGCGGTTTCAGTCTAAGGCACAAAAGAGTGAGGAGCCCGTCACAAACTGAACATCAGAGTCACAACAGTTCAATGCATAATGTTAATTTGTAATGGGTAAGTGGTATTTGTCCTGTATGTCCAATTTTTACATGTGACGCAGTTATTATCCAGGCCCTGCCCCCCCCTGAAATGGCATCCACCTGTCCTGTGTGGAGGGACAGGTGGAAGTGAGGTAATTCCGCTGACATTGTGCGCCATTGTGGGAGGCGGTCGAGACCGCATTTTCTATCTGATCACTCACTTGCTACCTGACCTTCCATAGGAGAGGACCTGCACTGCATGTGGTGCTGTGACCTATGTCTAGAACCTACCATGGCTCGTGTGACTGAGGAGAGGGCCCCTGCCTTCACCTCAGCGGAGTTGGAGCGACTGGTGGCTGGGGTTCAACCCCAGTACGGACTGCTATATGGGCCTCCAGAACAACAGGTGAGTACACTGTGAGCACGATGCATGTGGCATGAATGCATGGAGTGGTGTGTGTGAAAGCCCCATTCTGTCCCCTTGGCGTGGTATAGCTTGTATGCTAGGCCATGTGTGTATAAATGGCGATGTGAAGAGGTATGGTGGACCATACGTGTAACAGGCAGGATGGTCTGACTGATACCATTTCCTGTGTGTATTTGTCTTCTGGTCAGAACCCATCAAAAGAAGGATATATGACATGCCATCGCCAAGGACGTGCGTACCCTGGGGGTTTACGGCAGGCGGAGCACCCACTGCCAGAAACAGTGGGAGAACCTGAGACACTTGGCACGGAAGACAGCGGAGGCCCAGCTGGGTTGGCCTCCCAATGAGGAAGGGGTGCCCGTCGTACCCTGACCCCCCTGATGGCCCGCAAACTGGGGGTGGCCTATCAGAAGCTGGATGGGTGCTTGAGGGCATCACAGCAGCCACAAAGGGGTGAGTACAGTGCCCATCATTACAACTTACGCATAGTAGGGAGGTACCCGGGTAGGGGATGTGTGTCAGTGGGTGCCCCTAGGCCAGGCCTGCCATTGCAGAGTAGGTCCAATGTTAGGCAGGGTTCTGACTTGATAATCCTGCTACCTAGCTCGTAGGCATCCACAACTGGTCAGGGCTGTGTGGGACCCAGGTGTGCTGCATTTGGCGGTAAGTGCCCCGCCCCATGCCTTGGTGGCTAGCGTTATAACTGGTAGTGCAGTGCATAGGGCTGTTCGCTGTGTGTGAAGGTGGTGTATACCCCAACGGTGGTGTTGGTGCAGCCATTAACCTAGTGTATCTTGTGTCTCTTACCCCCCTTCTTGTTTTGTCACCCTGTCCTTATGTGCATCAGCATCATCTGGCAGAGGAGCAGAGGCACCGGCGATGGAGGGAACTGCATCCCCAGGACCCAGGAGGCAGAGTTCGCTGACGCTGAGGGCACCAGAGGGACGGAGAGCGAGGCGAGCACCATGGTGAGACAGGAGGGGACAGTTCGGACACAGATACCTCCTCTGATGGAAGCTCCCTGGTGGAGGCGGACACCTCTGTGACCACCCCAGCTACAGGTACAGCAGCCATCCCCTCACCAGCACTGCCCTCCCAATCCCATTCCCCTCAACCTCAACCTATCCCAAGCACACAAGCAGACAAGCATGCACACAAGACAACACACCAAGCAGAACGAGAAAGAGTGGCACAGGCAAACACAAGCACCAAACATCATCCCACAGGCACTCACACAAACACCATCCAGATGCAGACTTACCAGCATCCACAATTTCCACTGTGTCCCCCTCCTCCTCCTCCTCCACTTCCCTTCCAGTTCCGTCTACACTCACACCTGCATGCACTACATCCTCACCCACTACCAGCATCACCACCACACCAAGCAGAACACTCACCTCACTGGCAGACACCTCCACAACAGCCATGCACATGTCCCCTGTGTCCTCTCCCACTGTGTCTGTCAACCCCACCTGTAAGTACACAAACACAAGCACTTAGATACCCAACAGCCATCCACCTCACAACAGCATCCAGCCCATGCACCTGTACCCAAACACAGCAGACAGACACCTCCTATGACCACTCCCTCTTCCTCCATTCCCAAACCTTCTCCCTCTTCCTGCCCCAATGTCCCTAAGAAGGTATTCCTCTCCACCATTGACCTCTTCCCTACCCCTACCACCATGCTTCACGTCTGGCCAGGTCAGCAATAACCGAGGCAAACACCTCAGCCAGCCAGTCCACGGGCCCAGTAGTCTCCACACCCACTCGTGGTGGGAAAGGATCCATGGCACCAGGCAGCCTCAAGGAAAGGGTGCCTGCCCCAGCTGCTGCCCAGAAGGGCAAGGAGCCATCCCCAGCTGCTGCCCGGAAGAGCAAGGAGCCATCCCTAGTTGCTGCCAGGAAGGGCAAGGAGCCAGCACCAGCTGCTGCCAGGAAGGGCAAGGTACCACCCCCAGCTGCTGCCAGGAAGGGGCAAGGAGCCAGCACCAGCAGGCAGGAAGGACAAGGGGCCTGGTACAGGGACTCAGACGGAGCCCCCACAACCAACCATGGTTGTGCAGCCATCCGAGGCTGCAGGGGAAGGACTGGAGCTTCCCCCCACCACCAGCAGCAGCACCACCACCACCAGCAGGCAGCCATCCGAGGCTGCACGGGATGGGCTGGAGCTTCCCCCCGCCACCACCAGCGGGCAGCCTTCCGAGGCTGCAGGGGTTGGGCTGGAGCTTCCCCCCAGCACCACCAGCACCACTACCACCAGTGGGCAGCCAATGGCTGCAGCAGCAGCATCACCACCACTGATGGTGGTCGGTCTGTAATCCTGCCTCCATGGGCTGCTGTGCAGCCTGCCACCTGCAAATCCAGTGGGTATGAAACCCAGCTGAGAGACTGTGACCTTGCACTCCCCAGGGTCAGAAGCACAAGGCACGATGCCCCCTCCTGAACCAGTGGGTAAGACACCCACAAACTCCAGTCTCCCCAGGATCAGAAGCACAGTGCATGATGCCCCCTCCGAAGCCAGTGGGTAAGACACCCACCAAACCCAGCCTTCCCAGGATCAGAAGCACAGGACACAATGCCCTCTCCAGAACCAGTGGGTAAGACACCCACCAAACCCAGCCTCCCCAGGATCAGAAGCACAGGGCACGATGCCCCCTCCAGAACCAGCGGGTAAGACACTCACTTGAGAGACTGTGGCCTTGCACTCCCCAGGACCAAGTACAGGGCATTTTGCCCCCCTTCTGAGCCAGTGGGCAAGTCACCCACTTGAGAGACTGTGGCCTTGCACTCCGCAGGACCAAGCACAGGGCATGTTGCCCCCTCCACAACCAGTGGTATTGTTCCATCTGCTGGCTGAGGTGACCCCGGTTCCCCGTCCCCCTGAGGTCCCTGTCTATTTTCCAACTGATGCCCCTGCAGTGTTCTCTCTGTGTTGGTGCAGGTGACAAGTGGGGCCTTGGACTTTGGCCTGTGGCCCACGCACAATATGGACTGGGCAATGTCCCTTGAACTGTACATATGTATATACCATTATATTGCATTTTTATATTTCTACTCTGTGGTTATTATTATACTCAGTTTTGCACAATCATGTTGTCCTTGCATTATTCCTCAGGGGTACGGGGTAAGTATGTTTTATTTCTGCAGCTGATTGTGTGTATGGTGTTGGGGTGTGGGGTGGGGTGTTGTGCATGTGTGTGTTACTCTCTTTTTCCTCCCTCCCTCCCCTGTGTGCTAGGTGGCTATGCTCACCGTGGTCGTCTTCGGTGTTCGTGGAGGAGCAGGATGTAGACAATCATTGGGAATATTCGAAGTTCAGGTTCCATGGAGCGTGGTTCATCCCTGTGTCTCCAAAGGTGAGTCCTTTGACTTCTGTGCTCAGTTTCGCTAGGCTTTAGATATAATTGGTACCACCCCGGAAAAGGTGGGGGATTCCAGGGTCTCAATATGGTGGGCGGAACATTGACTTCTGCCTGGCTGTAGGCGGCTAACGCTGTGGTGGCTGTTGTATCCTTCCTGTCGGTCAGTATGGTAAAGTGGCTGTCTATCTGAATTCTCACAGCCATGGTCATAATTTGGCAGTAGTTACCGCCAGCCTGTTGATGGTATTACCACCACTTTGTCACCGACTGCTGGGGTTGTAATGAGGGACACAGTCACATACAGACACCACACACCCCTCCCACTTCCACAAACATACCTACAGACACCACATCTACCACAACACATACATCCACACCTACCACCACCACACCTGCAGGCACAACACCACCACACCTGCAGGCACGACACCCACCATGACAGAAACATACACACCCACCACCACACTTGCAGAAATGACACCATCCTCCCAGCCCAGGAAGACCCATTCAAAATGCAGATGTATACAAGTGAGAGTGAGTATCCTGTGTTTGGGGTGTCTGAGTGAATGCACAAGGAGCTGTCAACTAAACCCAGCCAGACGTGGACTGTAAGGCACAGAAAGATGTAAGGGCTAGATGTACCAATAGGTTTTACTCAGTCTGTGTCTATGGGAAAATGTGTTCGTACATGTGGCCCTAAGTGCAGAGAAATGCTCACTTTCTAAAAGTGGCATTTCTAAAATAGTAATATTAAATCCAACTTCACTAGTCAGCAGGATTTTGTATTACCATTCTGGCCATACTAAATATGACCTTCCTACTCCTTTCAGATCAGCATCTACCACTTAAACAATGCATGAGGGCAGCCCCAATGTTAGCCTATGAAGGGAGCAGGCCTCACAGTAGTCTAAAAATGAATTTAGGAGTTTTACACTACCAGGACATGCAAACTACCCAGATACATGTCCTGCCTTTTACCTACGCAACACCCTGCTTTAGGGGTTACCTAGGGCACACCTTAGGGTTGACATATATGTAGAAAAAGGGGAGTTTTAGGCTTGGCATGTACTTGAAATGCCAAGTCAAATTGGCAGTGAAACTGCAATCACAGGCCATGCAATCGCAGGCCTGAGACAAGGTTAAGGGGCTACTGAAGTGGGTGGCACAATCAGTGCTGCAGGCCCACTTGTAGCTTTTAATTTACAGGCCCTGAGCACCTATAGTGCACTCTACTAGGGACTTATAAGTAAATTAAATAGCCCAATTGGGTGTGATCCGATGTTACCATGTCTAAAGGGAGAGAGCATATGCACTTTAGCACTGGTTAGCAGTGGTAAAGTGTGCAGAGTCTAAAAAACAGCAAAAACAGTATCTCAAAAGTGGAGGGAGGCAGGCAAAAAGTTAGGGGTAACCACCATAAGCCTGTCAGGTCTAACACATTCTGTTATTAGAATTCATTTAATTTTGAATACCTTTGACCTGGCCTTATTTTGCTTGTATTATAGTTCTTGTTACTAATTGTTTGCTGATGATGTTATTTCTGCTAATGTATGTGACATGCATTCACTCTCATTTGTAACAATGACAAGCACAGGTTTTAATTTTTATGTATCTTTGGAATACATTAGTGTTGTACATTCATGAGATACTTGTTAATTTTGGTGTAAACATTCAACATGTTACTGCACACTTACACCAAAAATATATATGTTTCTGTTTTTATGATTGGAAAATGCATGCATGTTTATTTTAACATGACATGTCCATAGTATACACATATGCAATACACAGGGAACTTGACACTTTAAAGTTAAATGACATCTGTTGTTTTTCATAAATTGCACAAATCAAGGGGAAATGTGACCTTCATACATCTCTGACATGTTTGCAGGTTAGCGTTAACAATGGTTGTACATTCTGTGTACCCCCAACTTATAACATTTTGTAGTGCAATTGCTACATTATCATGGGTTTCTGCAGTTCCTATTGGGTATATTGTTTATGTATATGATATGATAGTTTAGAGAAGATCTCTGCACACCCCTGTTACTGAAGTGGGTGGCACAATCAGTGCTGCAGGCCCACTTGTAGCTTTTAATTTACAGGCCCTGAGCACCTATAGTGCACTCTACTAGGGACTTATAAATTAAATAGCCCAATTGGGTGTGATCCGATGTTACCATGTCTAAAAGGAGAGAGCATATGCACTTTAGCACTGGTTAGCAGTGGTAAAGTGTGCAGAGTCTAAAAAAACATCAAAAACAGTATCTCAAAAGTGGAGGGAGGCAGGCAAAAAGTTAGGGGTAACCACCCTAAGGCTGTCAGGTCTAACACATGCTGTTATTAGAATTCATTTAATTTTGAATACCTTTGACCTGGCCTTATTTTGCTTATTTCGAGTTGGGATTGATATGGCTTTTTGTGTAGGTGTCTATTCCCATGAAGGAAGTTAGTAACAAATTGGTGAGTATTTTGGACATATAGATGTGTATTACACATATTTCTAACTACGATATTACAGACATATTCACTTTGTAGTCTTGCTTGCATGCCCAAGTCTTGTGCTAACTTACCGCAACAACGTCGAGGATGCCAGGTACTACATTGACTCCTTCTGGTCCAGCAAAGACGGGATTCATTGTCGTCTTGGTCCAGGAGCAGCAGCCAAAGATGCCCCTTCCTGCACAAAAACAATCATCCCTGGAATGCAGACACCCTTGCATCATGGTGCAAGAGTGCCTGCGTTGGTGCATGGCAGCAATGTGTGCGCCAAAGTAGAGGAAAAGGACAGGTATGCGTTGTATGTCATAGATACGTGCGTTCCTGCCCCTTTGTTTTGATGTAGGGCAAAGCTTGTGGCACTGCCCTGAGCAAAAACGTTGTAAATATGCCCCTAAATCTGGAGAAAATTCTATTTGAGAAGGAGCAGCACTGCATTTATAAATTATCCATGCAGAATAGGGGGCTGAATGATGATATATCCTGGTGGAACCTGCTACAGTGACAAATAACAGACAATAAGATCTTTAGTTCACTACCCTGGCACTTATATTATTGAATATGGACTGCTATTTGTCACTCAGGCCATCATTATGAGTTTGGCGGTCACCAGATCACCATGCGGGCGGTTGCACCACCTCCAGGCTAGCAGTGCAGACTGCCATATTACGACCACAGCAGCGATCCAACCGCAACACAGCCAAGTCACGGGCAGTACCGCCAGTGCGGTCGGACCGCCGTCAACAGTGGTAGCTATCTCTAGGCCGGTGGGGACCAAATCACTGCCCACCATATTATGAGCCAGCAGACTGCCAGGATTTCCGGGGTGGTGCGCCCGTCATGAAAAACCTGGCGGAAACTAGTAGACTAAAAGGAGACACCTCCAGGTAAAAGACCTATCCGCAGCCTCCATGGAAAACAAAGTGGAAGTCTTCCCACTGCTATATCTTGCCAAGGACCAGCGACGAAGATGACAACCGTAAGTACCCCCACCTAGCACACACTGGAGAGAAGGGCAGTATTACATACCCAGAAATAACACACGCCCAGCATGGATAGCGACGGCAACACACACATGAAAACAAACGCTCGTATCAACACACACATCTACAGACACACACTAACTACACAAACGCATACGCAAACAACACACGCCACGGCCAACAGACATGTGCCATTCACAAAGCACACTGCACATGCACACCACTGCCATTGTCAAACACAGCCACACACAACACCTTACAATCATACAACAACAACAACATCACAAACACACAAAATGCATACGCAGAAAGGCATATCGAACAACTCCACTCAACAACACATACTGGCAGCAAAACGTAGCAACAACACACAAACAAAGAAATAGTACAGACATCCAAATAAAGCCTCAGGTGACATGCCATGTATAACCACCATACTGTACATAGCACATCACAGATGCATCACTACACACGGGGACACACACACCACTACCAAACAATGCCACACACAACCGTAACAACACATCACAACAAGCACAGGGCACATGTCATCAACCCAGCGCATGCAGCAATATAGGTACATACCATACACATACAACACACACATCAGAGTATACAGCTATAACACAATCATGTTGAAGAAAACCAGGACAATTTCTCAAACTTGAAATCCACAGCTATGTGGGCAGATGTGTTAAAGTATAATACAGAGGTAAAACTATATACAGATGAGGCCTACTGGCCAGTCCAAATGTCTGTTGTGGCCAGGCACATTGGGTAAAGTCACATACCCCAACTTGAGTACCGACTGCAAATTGGCCTCCACATGACAGTGGCATCAATGGGGTAGGCAGGCACCTCAGGGGTGTGGTGGGGGGTCTTGGGCTTGGAAGGGGGGTCCTTGGATTTAGGTTTGGAAAGGAGGGGTGTAAAGAAATGGCTCCCTGTTGCAGTTACCCCCCACTTTTTGCCTGATACTGATGCTGACTTGACTGAGAAGTGTGCTGGGACCCTGCTAACCAGGCCCCAGCACCAGTGTTCTTTCACCTAAAATGTACCATTGTCTCCACAATTGGCACAACCCTGGCACCCAGGTAAGTCCCTTGTAACTGGTACCAAGGGCCCTGATGCCAGGGAAGGTCTCTAAGGGCTGCAGCATGACTTATGCCACCCTAGGGACCCCTACCTCAGCACAGACACACTGCTTGCCAGCTTGTGTGTGCTGGTGGGGAGAAAATGACTACGTCGACATGGCACTCCCCTCAGGGTGCCATGCCAACCTCACACTGCCTGTGGCATGGGTAAGTCACCCCTCTAGTAGGCCTTACAGCCCTAAGGCAGGGTGCACTATACCACAGGTGAGGGCATATGTGCATGAGCACTATGCCCCTACAGTGTCTAAGCAAAACCTTAGACATTGTAAGTGCAGGGTAGCCATAAGAGTATATGGTCTGGGAGTCTGTCAAAAACGAACTCCACAGCTCCATAATGGCTACACTGAATACTGGGAAGTTTAGTATCAAACTTCTCAGAATAATAAACCCACACTGATGCCAGTGTTAGATTTATTAAAAAATGCACACAGAGGGCATCTTAGAGATGCCCCCTGTATTTTACCCAATTGTTCAGTGCAGGACTGACTGGTCTCTGCCAGCCTGCTGCTGAGAGACGAGTTTCGGACCCCATGCGGTGAGAGCCTTCGTGCTCTCTGAGGACAGAAACAAAGACTGCTCTGGGTGGAGGTGCTTCACACCTCCCCCTTGCAGGAACTGTAACACCTAGCAGTGAGCTTCAAAGGCTCAATGCCCCAGGGCACTCCAGCTAGTGGAGATGCCCGCCCCCTGGACACAGCCCCCACTTTTGGCGGCAAGTCCAGGAGAGATAATGAGAAAAACAAGGAGGAGTCACTGGCCAGTCAGGACAGCCCCTAAGGTGTCCTGAGCTGAGGTGACTCTGACTTTTAGAAATCCTCCATCTTGCAGATGGAGGATTCCCCCAATAGGATTAGGGATGTGCCCCCCTCCCCTCAGGGAGGAGACACAAAGAGGGTGTACCCACCCTCAGGGCTAGTAGCCATTGGCTACTAACCCCCCAAACCTAAACACGCCCTTAAATTTAGTATTTAAGGGCTCCCCAGAACCTAGGAAACTAGATTCTTGCAACTACAAGAAGAAGAGGACTGCTGAGCTGAAAGACCCCTGCAGAAGAAGAAAAGAAGACCCCAACTGCTTTGGCCCCAGTCCTACCGGCCTGTCTCCTGCCTTCTAAAGAAACCTGCTCCAGCGACGCCTTCCCCAGGACCAGCGACCTCTGAATCCTCAGAGGACTGCCCTGCTTCAAGAGGAACAAGAAACTCCCGAGGACAGCGGCCCTGTTCCAAAAAGACTGCAACTTTGTTTCAGAGGAGCAGATTTAAAGACCCCTGCAATCCCCGCAAGAAGCGTGAGACTTGCAACACTGCACCCAGCGACCCCGACTCGACTGGTGGAGAACCAACACCTCAGGGAGGACCCTCCGGCGACTCCGAGACTGTGAGTAACCAAAGTTGTCCCCCCTGAGCCCCCACAGCGACGCCTGCAGAGGGAATCCCGAGGCTCCCCCTGACCGCGACTGCCTGACTCTAAAATCCCGACGGCTGGAAACGACCCTGCACCAGCAGCCCCCAGCACCTGAAGGATCGGAACTTCAGTGCAGGAGTGACCCCCAGGAGGCCCTCTCCCTTGCCCAGGTGGTGGCTACCCCGAGGAGCCCCCCCCTTGCCTGCCTGCACCACTGAAAAGACCCCTTGGTTTCCCATTGATTTATATTGGGAACCCGAAGCTTGTTTGCACACTGCACCCGGCCGCCCCCGCGCTGCTGAGGGTGTGCTTTTTGTGTGGACTTGTGTCCCCCCCGGTGCCCTACAAAACCCCCCTGGTCTGCCCTCCGAAGACGCGGGTACTTACCTGCTGGCAGACTGGAACCGGGGCACCCCCTTCTCTCCATTGAAGCCTATGCGTTTTGGGCACCACTTTGAACTCTGCACCTGACCGGCCCTGAGCTGCTTGTGTGGTGACTTTGGGGTTGCTCTGAACCCCCAACGGTGGGCTACCTTGGACCCCAATTTGAACCCCGTGGGTGGTTTACTTACCTGCAAGAACTAACAATACTTTACCTCCCCCAGGAACTGTGAAAATTGTACTGTGTCCACTTTTAAAACAGCTTATTGTGTTTTATGAAAAAAGTATATATGCTACTGTGATTATTCAAAGTTCCTAAAGTACTTACCTGCAATACCTTTCAAATGAGATATTACATGTAGAATTTGAACCTGTGGTTCTTAAAATAAACTAAGAAAATATATTTTTCTATAACAAAACCTATTGGCCTGGATTTGTCCCTGAGTGTGTGTTCCTCATTTATTGCCTGTGTGTATGTACAACAAATGCTTAACACTACTCCTTTGATAAGCCTACTGCTCGATCACACTACCACAAAATAGAGCATTAGTATTATCTCTTTTTGCCACTATCTTACCTCTAAGGGGAACCCTTGGACTCTGTGCATACTATTCCTTACTTTGAAATAGTGCATACAGAGCCAACTTCCTACAAGGGGTTTATGTTTTGCTTTTGATAGTGGGGCAGGGGGTTTGGATTTTGGGGTAGGAGTAGGAACCTTAGGCTTTGGAAGGGGTAGTTTCTTAGCAGGGGGAGGGGCATGGGAGGATTGGTAGGTGAAAGGTCTGGGTTGAGGCAGGAAGAGATGGCTCTTAGAAGCATCATAGGTGGGACAGGAGCAGGGAACAGGTCAAGACTGGCAAGGAAAACTTTTTTAAAGTACACAGGGTGGTCAGGGGTTAAAGGTTTAGGAGTGGAGGTAGAGGGAGTGGTTGTATGAGGTGTAGGTGTGCTGAACGTTGATGCAGGTGTGTGCAATGTGTGTGGTGGGTGTATGTTGGGTGGGTGAGTGAGGGCATTTATGTTTCTTGGGAGGAGGGGGAAGAAATGCAGGTAGATGTCATGTTAGATGTTTGAGTTTATGTTGGGGTGGTGGCTGCAAGTAATGTGGATGTGCTGCATGTGGCTGTGATGGTTGTTGTGGTGAGTGCGGATGTGGTATGTGGGGTGGTTGTCTGTGGGTCTGCTCTTGTGGTGTCTGTGGGTATAACAGGACTGGTGGCAGGATCACGGAGTGTTGGTGTAGTGATGGCAGGTGTGAGTAGTGACATGACTGTGAAGGAGGAGGTGGAGGGAAGAAAGTACAGAGAGTGCCTGTTGTCGTGTCTGGAGGTGTGTGTTCACTGTGTTCATGCTTGTGGTGTATCCTGTGGTGCCTGTGTTTGTGTTTGCACACCTTGAGTGTTGTAGTGGGTGAATGTTGGTATGTATGTGTGCTCCAGATAGGTGAGGGGTGGTGGATTGGGCACAGGTAGCTGGAGGAGAGATGGAGGATGAAAGAACACTGGCTGCCATCAAAGTCGAGGGCAGAGCCTGAAACGATCTCTGCAGGCCAGCCAAGGCACTGTGAATGCCTTCCAGGTAGGCATTACTTTGTTGCATCTGGGATGCCAGTCCCTGGATGGCATTTACAATAGTTGACTGCCCCACAGGGGTGGACCTCAGGAGGTCAATAGCCTCCTCATTGAGAGTAGCAGGTCTGATGGGGGCAGGGGAAGAGGTGCCTGTAGCGAAGGAGAACCCCCCTGGGTGAGCGGGCATGGGCAACTGGGTGGGGAACTACACGAAGGGAGGTGCTGGTAAGGGGTGGCAGACAAGGATAGTGCTGGGATTATCCCAGATGGGTCCGCCACCACCAGGGAGCTTCCATCGGAGGAGGAATCATAAGATGATGGCTGCTGTACCAGTCTCCCCCATGGTACTCCCCTCGCCCTCTGTCCCACTGATCCCTTCGGCGTCAATGGACTCTGCTTTCTGGGTCCCGTGGGCAGCAGCTTCCCCACTCACTGGTGCCCCTTCTCCTTCACCTAATGATGCACACAAGGATAGAAGAGGACAGGGAGAGAGGGTGGGAGAGGAAGAAAGGGAGGAAAGGGTCAATACCTATCCATCTAGTACACATACCAACAAGTAATCTACACCTCCTCTGGTGTGGCAAGAAATGGCTATGATACATTGTCCTCAAACATTGGTCATGAAGAGAGAACCCAATATGCAAGCTGTTATCTCATCATTCCAACAAAATTACTAGTTTGTACATGCTGCAGTCTGTCATCAGTCATACTATGATGGGAAACACTACCAACTACATCCACATATACTTATCAATCTGACACTTTTGTCACATTGTTGATCATATGTCCTAGATAGGTTCATTGCACACAAAATATAGGACAGGTTAATAAAAGACACATGGTGTACAAAAGTCCACTGAGAATGCAATTATTTCACAGTAGAAGTTCCCTGCTCACAGGACTTATTACCCAATATCAGCCCTAACTATACGACATTGGCTATCTAAAGCAGACTCAGGGACAGGGAATTAAGGTTTGAAAACCAATCAACATAGGAGTGTGTGTATACATAACTGGACAAGGAGGTATAGTACTAACATATTACTGCTTGCATGGTGAGTAAAAGCTAGTTCACACCACTTCTAAACAGTGGGAGTAATAACCAGGACTATGAACTCATCCAATGTACACACACCTCAATAATACCTATATAATCCAACTGATAAAATAGAAGCTCATACAACTGATATGAAACAGTCAGTACCCACACTGTTGTGGCTGCTGTACTGCCCTCAAGCACCCATCTAACTCTGGGTTGGCCACTGCCAAAATGCAGGCTATTAGTGGGGTCAAGGTCTGACAGGCACTCCAACCTTGTTGGGAGGACGTCCCCAGCTGGGCCTCCATGATCTTCCGGGCCCAGCATCTCAGGTCCTCTCACCACTTTCTGCAGTAGGTGCTCTGCCGGCTATGGACCCCCAGGGTCCACACTTGTTTGGCGATGGCTATCCATAGCCCCTTTTTCTGATGAAAGCTAACATGCATGGGAGACACAGACAAAAGGAGAAATTCATGTAGAGTTTCAGTGTACCTACAACAGTGGCCTACACACAGCATGCACAGCACATGCAGAGTCCACAACACGCCATTATCATTCAAACAACACAACCCCAGCAGTCAATCATGCCATGTCTACATTAACGCACTTTCGTCGTCAAACACCACCCTAGCTGATAAGATTACCACCTTGTACTAACCTGTTTATCTGGAGCCCCATGCACAACTGTCCATAGAGGGGTCAGATCCCTTCCACCAGTTGTTTGAGTTTCTCCGGGCTAAAGGCAGGGGCCCTATCGCCTGCAGGATGTGCCATTGTGGCTTTCAGATACAGAATACAGCAGCTCATGCAGTGGAGGCCTTGCTTGCTTGAGTGTCAGGAGTCTATTGAGCTGTAGTATTGAAAATGGCGGTCACTGCTGCCACGGTCATGACCGTCACCGCTGGCGGTGATCATCATTGGCCCCAGTTTCCCATAAACATCAATGTTAACCATTGAGGATTTGCACAGCGGTTCCGACCGCCTACCTTCATGACAACTAACTCCGGCAGAGTGAGGTCACTTCCATCTGTCCTCTGCATGCAGGACAAGTGGCTGCCATTTCACATATTCAAAAGATTTCTATATCATCATAGTGTATCACAGCATGAAGTTAATCACTATTTGCTTGATGTACGATGTCAACTCATGTGAACTCACTAGTGAAGTATGTGTCACCTGCCAATATGTCTGATAGATAATCTTTTCAATGTTTGAATGTTTGATAACTGTATCCGACTTAGGGACGAGTTTACTATGTCTGACATCCATCTCTGTACAGACACCTTATGACAAGTAGATCAACGGAATTTACAGCCAAGATGTTGCAGTTGTGTAGTTTTTGTATACATGTTTCACTGTGTCAGGTTACAAGTACCTTACATGACTTATCCTTTTTACCACTTCTATGGTGTACTTTGGTAACAACAGTGTAACAGATGTCCTGAAATGTGTTATGTCCTAGATACCATCCAATGGGGTGATTGAGAAATGCACCACTCTACCGGCCCCTAGTTGACATTGACCATGGAAGAAAGACACATAATACAGACTTATCGCCTGAACCGTCAGGCCATCAGGGAACTGTGTACCCAGCTGGAGCCAGATCTCCTGCCAGCCATACGTAATCCACATGCCATCCCACCAACAGTGCAGATGTTATCTGTCCTGCATTGCCTCGCCTCAGGATCTTTTCAGGTGATAGTGGGACTGGCTGCAGGAATGTCACAGCCGATGTTCAGTTTTGTGTTACTGGATGTACTGGATGCCTTATTCAAGCACCTCCACAACTACATCAGGTTCCCACAATGTTCGGATCTGCACACTGTGAAGTCAGCCTTTTATGGCATTGCACACATTGCACATCATACATTGCACACATTTCACATGTCATAGGGGCCATCAATGGCACCCACATCCCCTTAGTTCCACCCAGGGCCAATGAGCAAGTCTACAGGAACATTAAGAATCACTATTCGATCAATGTGCAGGTGATGTGTCTTCCTGATCAATACATATCCCATCTGACTGCAAAGTCTTCTGGATCGGTACATGATTCTTATGTCTTGAGGAACAGCAGTGTCCCACAAATGATGTTGTGACTACAGAGGGAGGGAGCCTGGCTCATTGCTAAGTGTACCACTGTCAATGTCTATTGTCTATGCTACTTCACTTCATAGTCAGCTCAGTGTCACTCATGGTTCCCTAATGATTCATATCTTTGTGCACACAGATGACTTCAGCTACCCAACCTGCCCTTGCTGCTGACACCAGTGAGACACCCTACAACTGATGGGGAGGGCAGTCACAATGAGGCTCATGGCCGAACGAGGCTTGTAATTGAGAGGACATTTGGGCTACTGAAAGCAAGATTCAGATTCCTATATGTGTCCAGTGGTACCCTACTGTACAGACCACAGAAAGTTTGCCAAATCATTGTGGCATGTTGCATGCCACACAATATTTCCCAGGGAAGACACATTCCACCATTAGATGAGGAGGAGGGGGCAGCTGGACCAGTGGCTCGGGCTGATGACTCTGGAACCGATGAGGAGGCTGATGAGGAGGCTGATGAGGAGGATTCAGCTGACTCTAGGACTAAGGTGATTTGACGATTCTTCCAATGAATGCCAGGTTTGTGTGGTCTAAAGTTTATGGGACTGCTAACCCTGCCTGCCTAGTGACATTGTCACTGCTTATGTTCTGCATCAGGGGATGTGACTGTACTACATCCATCCGTCTCTGTCATGCATTTTGATGGGATGCTGAGCCCCCATCAGGGAGGTGTAACTGCTATACTTGCAAAGGCATGTGGTACTTGCTGTTGGGATGGCATGACTTCAGCATAAGCTTCCCCATGCTGCATGGTTTCAGGACTGCAGATTGGAGGTGCATGGTCTGCCCTAAACCTATCAAGTGACAGTCCAGCTACCCATCCACACTGTTCCCACACCTGATGTCAGGTAATTACCTGTTTTAGTCATTGCAAGATAGTTTTTCTGTTGGTGATGTTAGCCATGAGGAATGATTCTTTTACTTTGCATGTGTGTGACCTACAGACCTACCTTGCAGATATGTGGTGACCTCTCACTGCAACATGATTCCTGAGGATTGCATAGTGTTCTGTATGTGTATTGGATGTGCAACATGGGAGACATCATTGAAGCTTTACCCTATCTTGTTGTATCTTCAGGTCAGATGTGTGGTTCCACTATGCTTTCTGGCACTACTGTTGGCACCCTTAGCATAGGATTACAGTATAGGAAGGATATCATGGCCAACCTGCAAGACATTCTTGCCACATCTGCCCATCTGTCAGACTCATTGACACTTATATACGCATTTAAATTTTTCTCTTTCATATTAAATGGTACTGATGACCCAACTGTTGGTTTCATAGGTCCAGTCCCCAAAGGCCAAGGGGAAATGGAGTTTTGGCAGTAGGCAGTCAAATGGGTGTGTCAGTGGCACACAAGGTAGAATGTTCAGGAGAGAAATCACTTCCTGATGTTGTATTTGGTCTTGGCCTCAGGTCCTGCAGGATGCCTTGATGGACAACCTCAATTGCGTGTGGGACCCTCAGCTGCAGGGTTGGGGTGCTCATAGCCTGTGGGTCCTCTGTCTGGGCCTCCTTTGCAGTAGCTGTGGCAGATGTAGATGGCACAGGTGTTGCTTGGGTGCTGGTAGGGGCCTGTTGGTGGGTGGAGGGCGCACGCAGGATGCTGGTGAGTTCAATGAGCACCCCACAAATAGAGGCCATGGTGGCATTGAGTGTCTGAAACTGGTGCTTGACCTCCTGGTGGCATTCCCCCTGCAGCCTCTGGCTCTCCTGCAAGGTTGTCAGTATTTGACCCATCCTGCCCTGGGATTGCTGGTATCTCTCAGGACTTTGGAGATGGCCTCCTGTCCAGTCGTGTACCACTGGTGCCTCATCTCTTGACCCACAGTTGCCCTCCAACTGCCCCTTGCTCCCTGTGCCTGTGATCCTGACAAAGTGTGGCCTCTCCCACTGACACCAGAACCTTCATCGTATTAGTTGCTAGGGGTCAATTCAGGTCCCTGTACTGTGGGGCATACTATGGATTGATCTGACCTTGGGACACAGGTTAGGGGAGGAGGGGTTTACTGTACTGTAGTGCCCACAGAGGTGGGGGACTCAGATGTGGGCAGGATGAGGCTGGTGGACTAACCAGTCATCCCGGATGGGCCAGGTAAGGCGTCCCCTTCCAGACATCCAGAGTTGTTGTCTTCAAGTAGGCCTACTTTCAATGGCTGACTGTCTGTCTCTGGCATCCTCCACTGGGTGGCAGTAGTACAGATATGTGTGGATGGAGAGGAAGCGTGTTACATAGTTGAAATGCACTTGTTGTTCACATGGTTGCTTGCAAGCATAGCTTTGACATGCTTTCCAGTGATGGCAATGACAGCTGCTTGACCACTGGCAATGTTTAAGGGCTGTTGGATAGTGCTGTTGTGTGCTTGTAGTTTAGAATGTTGTGGTCATCAATGCTGTCACTGCCATCTACTAGTGAGCAGTCCAAGTATACTATAGGAGAAGGGGTTCCATGGTCATAGGTGCAGACGTCCTAATGTCAGTGGAATTAGCAGCTATTCAAGGGTGGGGAGTATTGCCTTGTGGGAGTTGTATTACTTGTTAAGGTGGGAGATTTTTGTGCACTTTGTTGGTCTGTGTCGGATTAGTGGGAGTGGGGAGGTGTGGCATGCAAGAGAGAGTATTGCGTTCAGGGTAGATTGGTGCAGGTAAGGGTGCATGAGGGGGTGTATGGGTGGTGGGGGTACATGCTGAGCAGGAGTACATGGTGCCCGGGGAGTGTTGTTGACTTACTGGAGTCCAGTCCTCCTAGTATTCCAGTCAGGTCCTCTGGGTGCAGGATGGCCAAGACCTTCTCCTCCCATGATGTTAACTCTAGGGGAGGAGATGGGGGTCCACCAGCAGTCTTGTTGATGGCTATCTGGTGTCTTGCTGTCATGGACCGTACCTCCCCTTGTAGGTCATTCCACCTCTTCCTGAGGTCCTCCCTTGTGCATGGATGGTTTCCTAATGAGTTCACCCTGTTAACCATCCTCTGCCATAACCCCATTTTCCTGGCTATGAATGAATGCTGGACCTGTGCTCCAAACAGTTGTGACTTCACTCTAAGGATTTCATCTACCATGACCCTCAACTCCTCGTCTGTGAATCGTGGGTGTTTCTGGCATGACATGGTGAATGTATTGCAGGTGGTGGGTTGTGTGATGGGCAGGTGTGTGTGGTGTGCTGTTTGGTGTGGTGGGGTTGTGTGGTTCGGTGTGCTTGTGGTATGTGGTGGTTGTGTACAGTGGAGACGTGTTTGTTGTGTTCAGGGATGCAGTTGGTTAGTTTGTGCTGTGTGTTAGGTGGTGGTGCCTATGGAATCCAGGTGCAGTGTCTTCTATTTGTGCATTCTTCCTTTTCTCAGTACAAAAATTCAGGATGTAAGGGGTTGTCGGTATGTGTAGGGGTGTGTTTCATAGTGCAATGATCAGGTGTGTGTGGTGTGTGTATGTGTGTCAGGTGTAGGGTATTCGTCCTGTCCAATGTGGTGTTGTCTTCTGGTGGAGTTGTGTTTTCGACCGCAGTGGTTTGGACCACCAATGGATTACTGCTGTGCAAAAATGGCTATGCTGATTTGTGGGTCGTAATTTGGAGGGCGGATGTTTTCGGCATGGTGGTGCTGGTGGTGGTACCGCCTCTCTCCCGTCCCTTGGTCAGGGCAATGGTGTTGGATTTTTGGCTGATTTTGGTCGATCTGCAGTTTGTGACTCGTAATCTGGTGGTCGTGGGACCACCAACACTGGCAGTCTTTTGGCCCATGCACAGACGGCGGTCTTCTGCTTAGACTGCCAAAGTCGTAATGAGCACCCAAGTGTGGGCATAACATGCATATCTTCACAATATCACGCATTTTAATACATCTAGAAATTTTCTCTGTTTTCATTTTAATTTTTAGAATATATGTTTCATATATTCCTGTTTTTTCATAGTATTTCTTCATATAAAAACCCTTCTAAGATGGAGCTTATTTGATTGCATAATTTTTTGCCCCATATCTAGTAATTCCCTTGCACTTGTAAAGAGGACTACATTTCCCAGCTTAGACCCCCTTTCAACTAATAGTGTTCTAAGGAGGTGAACCACATTTTCCATCTTCCCTTTCCCATGTGACTCCCCAGTAGCCAATAGGAAATGTGATTTTCTTATTGGGATCATGTGACCTCAATCACATGACTCAAGCCTTGCTTCTTCACGTAGTTTAAAAGACAGACCAACTCAGGGATGGGCAGCATCGGAGGAGTACAGGAAGCTGAATAGGTGATTAGGAGGATGATATTCCTTGGTGTAGTGAGTGCTGGGGGGTACCATGATATTCAAGTTCCTTCCTCTTGGAATGATTAGGTATACATTATGTTTTCTACCTATATAGACTGTGTCTACAGGGATCACCCCACCCCCCTTGCCTCATGGAGCTTGAATTCTTAACGGTTATGTCGGTGTCATAGACATGATGTATGATTTGACTGACACTAGCATGTGCATGCTTAACACTATTGGCAATTTATTATTTTTTATATGTGTGTTTATGTGCATATATATATGTTGAGTCTATGGTCCAGGAAACTCACATGACTGCATGCTTTGTTTTGCACACAATAATCAGAGTGTTCATAAGCATGAGACAACTACATGAACGGGGCGATAAATACCCCTTAATAATACGTTTTTGTGTGTTTCTGTTTCAGGGACCATTAATTGGAAAAGATCCTATATGGTCTGCATCATTGCATGCTTCCTGTTTAGCGCACTGTATTGCCCAGCATTATGTATGGGTACATATTGTAATCTGTCGAATGTCTACAGATGTTGTCAGTCCTGAAGAATGCCTAGTGACCCTGAGTGTCACTTGAGATAGGCTGAAACATGTCAACCTTATTGAAATATAGATATTAGGAGTCATTACACCCTTTATATATCACACTGTTTTTAGCCCAGCTAAGGGACCTTATTAATAAGCAAGAAGTAGGATCCTGAAGGCTGTTTTAACTTGCACTTAGGTTTTAGTAAGAGCTCTGCTTACAAACTGTGTTGAGCCCACCCACTCACACTAGGGGCAGGTGATAACCTCTATCTCTGCATCACTATTTCCAAATGCTGAAGATCATGATATTCTAGTTTGTGTTGCCCATTCAGGAGTCAGCGTCCAAAGTCTAGATACAGCATTGCATCAGAGCTGTGCTTCCGACACAGTATGGGTTTATTGTATAAACAATGGACTGACCAGAAGGGGGCAGAGGGCATTCTAGCCACATTAAAACCATTACCTGCAATTAGGAAAAATATATCTGTTCCAAAAATGATTTCTTAAAATGTTCTTCTTGGATATTTGGAGACTTTGATTTCAATTTACTTTTGATCCAGCCTTTATCTATTTTTGGCCCAAAATGTTCGAAGTGTTTTAGGGAATGGTCAATTATTTGTTTTTAACTAGGAGTTACTCTACACCTACGTTGTTTTCCATTAAGCTGTTAATCAGTTTTTTCTCACCTTTCGCAGGGTTCGAAAAACGCTTCCTTTCCTTTCTTCCCTCAGGTCTATGGATCCTTTTGCTTAGTGAAGAGTGTGGTAACCATTTATAATCAATTCGACCCAAACAACAATTTAAACACTTTGACTCAAGTGGCCACGGAAGAACAGTCCTATCAATGAAAGTTTCAAAGCTTTATTTCATAACCACAAAGCCAAAGTCACATAAATTGTGAGTCAAATCAAATTATGAAGATAAATGAAAACCATAGGCTGACCAAATCTACGAAACTGATTTTATCTACTCAACATCAACACCTTTAAACATTGAAGAACAATGCATATCAATAGAGCAAACACTTGTGAGACAAAGACATGTTTCAGCTCAGACAGTGAATTCATTAGTCAAGACAAGTTGCAAAGATTCAGAATTCAGGGATTGGGATATAAATTCTCTCTGCTACTAGCCAAATCAGGACAAGTATGTGTGACAGTGGGCTACATATGAGGGCAAAAGTGAAAAAGAAAAGACAAAAATATTTTAGAAAAGCATCTATCTCAGGCTAACTTAAACTAAGAAAAATAAAAGACAAGTGCCAGCATGCTAACTCTACTCAGAAAATCAGGTCAGGGGAAATGACATTTGCATTAGAATATACCGCTCCTAGGTTCAGCATTCAATTCAAGTTTGTCAGCAAAGCATGTAGATTATCACCAAAGTTTATTAGAAGCACCATCGGGAAAAGTGAAGAATACAGGCAGCACATGGAAATCATGAAACGTCCAAGGGGACAGGTTAACAGAACAAGATTCAAGAGGGGCCTGCCACTGAAACGTACAAGTTCTTGCCTGATTAGAAATACTCAAATTAGTTTGGCTGGTACATTCGATGAGTCCCCATTTCACAAAAAGGGGCACTGTCCAATAGAAATTAGAACACAAGTTGAATTTGAAATACCAGGAAACACTCCCAGGGTTGGTGTGAAGTGATCTCTCCTTTCTGTGTGACTCCAGTAGTTTAACAATTTGGACATCACTTGTTGCAATCCATATTCCTTCCCATGGCACAAGATGGTTTTCTCCTTTCTCATGGGAATAGTTCCGTTAAACAATAGTACTATTCTCCTTTTAGTTATCATGTTCCAATGATGAAACATTCAAGGACACTGCAATGTAAAACGTACACATAATACAATAGGACTCTTTACTAATCATATGAAACAACCTGATGAAAAAAATAATGTTAGAGAAAAATAAATGATTCAGGATTTCACTTCAGTCTCAAATACAAAGACGTCAGGCCTAGTTATGCTAACACAGGAACATAATGCATTAATATTTTAATTAATAAAACACATATAATATGAAAACGTATAAATTCAACATTAATAATATATCATTAAAATATGCACAAGCATTCTATTAATAATGGCAATCTTTGTTAAGACGTCACATTAAATGTGACAGAGATGTGCATTTTTGTCTGCACACAAGTAACTTTAAAATAATTAATCATAAATCATTATACATCATATTCATCTTTACTAATAATAGTTTGTTCTAATGAATGAAATATATATCACAATTGTTAAATAATGTTAGCACTTTGTCAGTTCTCGTAGGCACAACGTCTGTCATGGTAGGCACAAAGGCCCTCATTATGACATTGGCAGTAAATCCTGCTTACCGCCACGCTGACGGCCGCCAACTTACTGCCTTAGCGGCAGATATCCGTTCACCATATTATGACACACACACCAATCTGACAGAATTCAACCACATACAAATCCGCCAGTCCAAAGGTCAGTGATAAAGTGGCGGTATCAAAACCCACACCATTAAACCAACAGAACAACGCCCATCACACTATGACCCACGAATCACCACGGCAGGCATTCAATGGCGGTAAACCATTGGCAGGACATAGCGCCACGCTGTCAATGGACACCCACATTCAAAACAGCACCACATTGGACAATTCAAACAACACACACCTGACACACATACACCACACCCACACACCCACACCACTATAAAATACACCCCCACATTACCCACAACCCTTTAGGATTGCAAATTATTGCCACCAGAGAGACACAGTGTTTTCCTATGTTTATTTCCTCTGCAGGTCAGCGCCCATCAAAAGAAAGGTATATGGCGTGCCATCGCCAAGGGCGTACGGACCCTGGGGGTCTATGGCAGGCGGAGCACCCACTGTCACAAATGGTGGGAGGACCTGGACATGGAAGACGGTGGAAACCAAGCTGGGGATGGTCTCCCAACGAGGAAGGTGTGCCTGTCGGACCATGACCCCTCTGATGGCCCCCATACTGGTGGTGGCCTATCCAGAGCTGGATGGGTGCATGAGGGCATCACAGCAGCCACAAGGGGGTGAGTACAGTGGCTATCATTACAACTTATGGCTGGTGGGGTGGTATCCGGGTGGTGGATGTATGTTAGTGGGTGCCTGTGAGAAAACAGGGCTGATTGCAGAGGCCCCCTAACTTTTTGCCCCCATTTTCCACATTTTGCTGGTGTTTTCCTGACTCTGATGGTGCCCTGGGTGCTGCTAACCAGTCCCAGGGCCTGTGCTCTGTGTAAAATCAATATGCAAATTAGGCTAATTATAATTGGCTAAGTTAACCTACCTATAAGTCCCTAGTATATGGTAGGGCATGTAGGTTTAGGGACCACAGCATAGGTAGTGCACCCATAGGTGCACTGCTGAGGTGCCCAGTGTCATTTTAAAGGCAGGCCTGCCTTGCTGGCTGCTTTTAAATTAAAGTTATATGCAAATTCGACTTTGGAATTAAAAGTAGTTCCAAAGTCTTAAACTACCTTATTTTTACATATAAGTCACCCCTAAGGTGTGCCCTATGTGCCCCTAGGGCTGGGTGCCATGTAACTATAAGCAGGGACTTTATAAAAATAGATTTATAAACCCTGGTGAGGTAAAAACAGCCAAAATCGTTTTTCCCTCATTGAAGTAAATGGCCTTCATAGGCTAGAATGGGGAGACTTTATTTTAAATTTTAAAGTCTCCTTAAATGTTGCATACCAAGAATTTGGTATCAAATTAATTGTTGTAAGAAATCCCACAACTTCCAGTTGTTGGATTTAATATAACTTGTTCAGGTAAAGAGTTCGAGACTTTACCTAAAAAGTTGCCAATTTCAGCCCTGCATTGTTTTTGCTGCTGTGCTCTGATTGGCCAGCCTGCAGCAGCTTAGTCAAGCTGCCTTGATGAGGTGTGAAGTGGCCTGGCTTCACACAAAGGAATGTGCTTGGGGGAGAGAATCTCCCCTCAGCAGATGGTGAGGCAGGAAGGGGGAGGGCTGCCAAACTGGTCTTCAAAGGCAGAGAAGGACATTTGGAGCAACCAGCAACACCCCCACATCCTGCAACCCCAGACAACTAGGTGCCCCCTTGATTATATTAGGAGAGGGCAGGAGAGGGGTGTGTTTATGATTTTTAGCCACACCAGTTGGTGGGCTCAGCCAGATGTAACCTCCAAAAATCAGATTCAGCCATGTTGGATTTTTAGAGAATGTTGCCTTCTGGGATGGATTTTTGCCACACTTCCCAGGAAGTGGTCATCACAGGGGGACGACCCTGTACCTGATTGGAGAACCAGGACCCCCCTGCTTTTCACCCAGGAGCAAGGATAAAACTGGCAGACCTGCACCCACACCTCAGATCCCCACCAGATTTCAACAAGAAAAGAACTAAAGGAGAAGAAGGACTGCCCTGCTGGACCCCTGGCCTGCACCTGGAACCTGCACTCAGAAGGACTGCACCAGCTGCACACTTGGGCTTCACCACAAGAAGGACTTTGCCTGGCTTCAACTGGTTCAAGGGGGGACTCCCTGTTTGCTACAGGTGAAAAATTGCTATCCAGAGTCCCCCTGCACCAACTCCTGAAAAGTGACCAGCTGACCACTGTCCAGTGGCCAAAAAGGAGCATTCTGGGAGTTGAAGTCCGCACCCCCCAAGGACCATCTCAGAACTTCTGGACCCTTGGGGTGAGCTGTGGACCCCAAAAGAACCTTAAAAGAACATCTGGGTGAAGCCCCAGAAGTTTGGAGAAGATTTTAGAATTTTTGTAAAAAAGCTCCAGAGAGGGACCGACCCGCCGCGGAAATTCTAGCCGGCTTGCCTCAACCGCGACCCGGCCTGACTTGGTGGTTCGTCCCGGTAAAGAAAAATCTCCGAAAAAGAGACTAAGTCCGAAGGTAAAAAGTTGACCGGGACCTCCCAGCCATCGTATCCGAGAAGGGCTCCACGGACGTCGGATCAAGATCCAGGTTTACCCCGGTCGAAGGATTTTCACCTCGAAAAAACTACTAAGTCCGAAGGTAAAAATCTCCACCGAGGAATCCAGCATCGCGTATCCGGACAAGGGCTCCAGGAGGTCGGATTCGACTGGCAGGTTCGTCCCGCTGAAGAAAATCTTCAAAATAAAGACTAAGTCAGAAGATAACTTTTTAACCGAGGCCTCCCGCGACTTGTAGCCGAGCAGGGCTCCATCGCGGTCGGCCTGAAACTTTGACTTTGCCCCGGTCGTGGTGCAACCAGATGACCCGATTGGCGCTTTTTGTTTCTAAGCGCTAGAAAAGTAATAATTCTTTCAAAATTCATATCTCCGGTTCCCTTTATCCGATTTTATTCGTTTTTGTGTCATTTTAAAGATAAAAATATAAACTATTTTTATAAATTGGTTTTGGATTTTTAAACTGTTTCCTGTGTTTTATTTAATTACTGTTTTGTGATATTTGAATGCTTTACACTCTGTCTCCTAAGTTAAGCCTTGACGCTCGTTGCCAAGCTACCAAGGGTTGAGCTAGGATTAATTTACTGAGACCTAACTGTACCTAGGTGGAGGTTAGTGGCTTGTTGCTAGGTGTAGGTACCTACCTGCCCTTACCAATAACCCATTTTCCAACATTTTTGGTGGCAGCGGTGGGATCCTGTACTTGTGTTCAGTATCACGTTACAGTTTTAAGTAAAACGAATAAAAAATCCTTTAAATTGTCCTAGTCCGAAAAAAAAAATTTTTTAATAATTTTTTTTATTTTTTATTAATTTGGATTAATTTCAATTATTGAATTTTTGTAATTTTTCTAAATTCTTGTTTCCAATTTTTGCAAAAAGTTTTTGTTGACACAAAACCAGGGAACCATGGAGCTTGATCTGGCTAGCCTACCCACACTGACAGTAGTCCAGCTTAGGGGGTTGTGTATTGAAAGAGGGTTGCCTGCAACCACTGATCTCAGGAAGCAAATCCTGATCAAATCCCTGACAGTATGGGCTGAGGCCCAAGAGGTAGACTCAGAGGAAGCTCCAGAGGAGGGAGAAAAAGGGGAGGATGCTAGCTCTAACCACTCAGGGGAGGGAAGGCATCTGAACCTAAGTGAGGACGAGGAAGAATGGTCCTCAGTAAATACAGTCACTAGGGGCAGACCCAAAGCTAGTGGTGGGAAGGGGGTCCTTTCAGGAGGAGAGAACCCATCCATCAGGGAAAGAGAGCTGGAGGCCCAGCTAGCATACATAGCTTTGGAAGCAGACAAGCTGGCCCTAGAAAAGAAAAAGTGGGCAAACAAGGAGAAAAGAGATGGTGGCAGCGACAGAGAAGTTGAGGTGTCCATGTAAATGTAAAAAAATGTAAATTAGCACTTGTATAGCGCACTACTCACCCGTTAGGGTCTCAAGGCGCTGTACTCATACCGCTATGGAACCCCTCCTGGCTTTTCCCTGTGAGGCGCCCACTCCTGAGCACCCCCAGGGTGAAGCCAGGCATCCAAGCGCTGTTGGGGCCGTTGTGGAGATTAAGCAAGCTATTGCCCAGAGTTGCAGAGTGGGACCCATGAATTAGATTAGGCACCGAGGCGAGAATTATCTGGTCAAGGGGAATTGAGCCCAAGACCTGCCGAAGCGGGACTTGAACCCTGGTCTTGAGCCAGACCTCTGCTTCAGGGTCTGCCGCTCTAACCATTGAGCCACACTTCTCCACTGGGTGGGGGAGTTTGCCCCAGATTACCCAAGGGGGTGGTTCCTGCTTATGTAGAGGGGGATGATATAGATAAGTGGCTGGGGGCCTTTGAGAGGGCCCTCCAGATGAGGAGAGTCAAGCCTCAGTACTGGGGTTCACTTCTTTGGGAGTTAGTTCCCAACTCTGGGAGGGATAGGCTCCTAACCATGAGTGGGGAGGATGCAGACTCATACCCCAGTATGAAGAGTTGCTTGACTAAAAAGTTTGGTCTGACCCCAGAGCAGTATAGGCTCAAGTTTAGGGACACCCAGAAGGTCAATGCCCAGTCATGGGTTGACTTTGTAGACACCTCACTAAAGGCACTAGAGGGCTGGATTATTGGTAACAAAGTAAATACTTATGAGGGGTTATACAATCTGATCATGAGAGAGCACATCTTGACCAATTGTACCCAAGAAAGGTTACGCCAGCATCTAGTGGACTCTAAGCAGACCAACCCTAGAGAGTTAGGGGAGGCAGCTGATGAGTGGTTGAGAACCAGGGTGGTTGTCAAGTCCCAGGGGGGAGACTCCAAGAAGGGGGGGACAGGTCCCCAAAAACCTAAGGAGGGAGGTGGTAAGCCCACCACAGAGACTCCCTCTGTACCCCAGAAACCTAAGAAGGAGGAGAGTAAATTCCACTCCCACTCTGACAAGCAGAGACAGGGAGACCCAGGGTTAAAAAAGCTCTTGGACAGTAGGGCTTGCTTTGACTGTCAGCAGACAGGTCACTTCAGAGGAGATGCAGCCTGTCCAAAGAAGGTGGTTAGCACTGGGCTGTCCAGTGTAGCCATGGAGGAGGACTCCTCAGATGATGAAGTCCTCCTAGCATTGAGCTGGGAGACAGGACCAGATGGTAAGCTGGTGATCCCTGAGGGTGGAAGTAGGCACTTCCACCCCATTCAGGTGAATGGGATCCCTACCACTGGCCTGAGAGACACCTGTGCCAGTCACACTATAGTGAGTGACCGGTTAGTGACCCGAGACATGTATGTCCCAGGAGAGACAAGGAAAGTCAGGATAGCCACAGGGGAGGTCACCACCAAACCTGTAGCCATAGTGCCCCTAGAGAGGGAGGGTATCCTTGACTGGTTTAGGGTGGTAGTCAGTGCTGACCTCCCCCTAGATTGTATCCTGGGCAATGACCTCCCAGAGGTGGGTCTGGTCCCAGATGGGGCGGTCGCCCAGGGCGCCCCCCCAAACCAAAGTCCGGGGGAGTCAGTCCCTACAGTTAGGAGACAGGGGTCCCCAAGAAAAGGAAAGAAGAAAAGGAAGGGTAGGCCACTCTTATAGAGAGTTCCAGGGAGCCAAAGGCCTTCTGCCCCAGTAGGGGGGGAGCCCAGAGTTGGCACTGGTGAGGCCTCCCCTGACCCCAAGGAAGTCCTGAGTTGTCAGGCAGCTGTCCAGATGCAGGGTGTTGCCCCTGCACTGACAGAAGGGAGAGTGGAAGGAGGGTGTCTGCCACAGGAGGTGGTAGCCCCCCACTCTAGACAGCAGGAGGGGTGCCAGGACCCCAAAGTTGCCCCTAAAGCAGCTCAGCCACCTGTCAGTGGAGAGCTTAGGGTGTGGTTCTGGGTACTGACAGCTGTCAGTAGCCTCTGCTGGGTGCTAGCCTTCCTGGCAGCACTGTACTTGGCCTGGGAGGCAGACCCCAGGGCCAATAGCAAAGTAGGCCCCCTGACCCTGTTGGTCATGGTGGGGTTGCTCAAGTGTTGGGTGACCTCGTTGGGTAAGCTAGGTGTTGCCCTAGCAAAGTTAGGAGTAGGGGAGGTGGGCACCTCACTACCCAAGTTGGCAGAGAGAGAGGAGGAAGACCCCCTAGAGGGAAGTTTCAGTTTGAGATGGGTCCTTTCACTGTTGGGATGGCTTCACTACCCAGAGGGAGTGACCATGACAGGAGGATGTAAGGCAGAGTAGGCCCTGCAAAGGGACATCCAGTTTTCTTCACTGTCTTCCTCGCCTAACAAGCCAGGAAGACTCTCCCAGGGTTGGGCTGAGTCTCCTGGGCGTGTGGGCTTGTGGGGGCTTGTGTGAGAAAACAGGGCTGATTGCAGAGGCCCCCTAACTTTTTGCCCCCATTTTCCACTTTTTGCTGGTGTTTTCCTGACTCTGATGGTGCCCTGGGTACTGCTAACCAGTCCCAGGGCCTGTGCTCTGTGTAAAATCAATATGCAAATTAGGCTAATTATAATTGGCTAAGTTAACCTACCTATAAGTCCCTAGTATATGGTAGGGCATGTAGGTTTAGGGACCACAGCATAGGTAGTGCACCCATAGGTGCACTGCTGAGGTGCCCAGTGTCATTTTAAAGGCAGGCCTGCCTTGCTGGCTGCTTTTAAATTAAAGTTATATGCAAATTCGACTTTGGAATTAAAAGTAGTTCCAAAGTCTTAAACTACCTTATTTTTACATATAAGTCACCCCTAAGGTGTGCCCTATGTGCCCCTAGGGCTGGGTGCCATGTAACTATAAGCAGGGACTTTATAAAAATAGATTTATAAACCCTGGTGAGGTAAAAACAGCCAAAATCGTTTTTCCCTCATTGAAGTAAATGGCCTTCATAGGCTAGAATGGGGAGACTTTATTTTAAATTTTAAAGTCTCCTTGAATGTTGCATACCAAGAATTTGGTATCAAATTAATTGTTGTAATAAATCCCACAACTTCCAGTTGTTGGATTTAATATAACTTGTTCAGGTAAAGAGTTTTAGACTTTACCTAAAAAGTTGCCAATTTCAGCCCTGCATTGTTTTTGCTGCTGTGCTCTGATTGGCCAGCCTGCAGCAGCTTAGTCAAGCTGCCTTGATGAGGTGTGAAGTGGCCTGGCTTCACACAAAGGAATGTGCTTGGGGGAGAGAATCTCCCCTCAGCAGATGGTGAGGCAGGAAGGGGGAGGGCTGCCAAACTGGTCTTCAAAGGCAGAGAAGGACATTTGGAGCAACCAGCAACACCCCCACATCCTGCAACCCCAGACAACTAGGTGCCCCCTTGATTAGATTAGGAGAGGGCAGGAGAGGGGTATGTTTATGATTTTTAGCCACACCAGTGGGTGGGCTCAGCCAGATGTAACCTCCAAAAATCAGATTCAGCCATGTTGGATTTTTAGAGAATGTTGCCTTCTGGGATGGATTTTTGCCACACTTCCCAGGAAGTGGTCATCACAGGGGGACGACCCTGTACCTGATTGGAGAACCAGGACCCCCCTGCTTTTCACCCAGGAGCAAGGATAAAACTGGCAGACCTGCACCCACACCTCAGATCCCCACCAGATTTCAACAAGAAAAGAACTAAAGGAGAAGAAGGACTGCCCTGCTGGACCCCTGGCCTGCACCTGGAACCTGCACTCAGAAGGACTGCACCAGCTGCACACTTGGGCTTCACCACAAGAAGGACTTTGCCTGGCTTCAACTGGTTCAAGGAGGGACTCCCTGTTTGCTACAGGTGAAAAATTGCTATCCAGAGTCCCCCTGCACCAACTCCTGAAAAGTGACAGGCTGACCACTGTCCAGTGGCCAAAAAGGAGCATTCTGGGAGTTGAAGTCCGCACCCCCCAAGGACCATCTCAGAACTTCTGGACCCTTGGGGTGAGCTGTGGACCCCAAAAGAACCTTAAAAGAACATCTGGGTGAAGCCCCAGAAGTTTGGAGAAGATTTGAGAATTTTTGTAAAAAAGCTCCAGAGAGGGACCGACCCGCCGCGGAAATTCTAGCCGGCTTGCCTCAACCGCGACCCGGCCTGACTTGGTGGTTCGTCCCGGTAAAGAAAAATCTCCGAAAAAGAGACTAAGTCCGAAGGTAAAAAGTTGACCGGGACCTCCCAGCCACCGTATCCGAGAAGGGCTCCACGGACGTCGGATCAAGATCCAGGTTTACCCCGGTCGAAGGATTTTCACCTCGAAAAAACGACTAAGTCCGAAGGTAAAAATCTCCACCGAGGAATCCAGCATCGCGTATCCGGACAAGGGCTCCAGGAGGTCGGATTCGACTGGCAGGTTCGTCCCGCTGAAGAAAATCTTCAAAATAAAGACTAAGTCAGAAGGTAACTTTTTAACCGAGGCCTCCCGCGACTTGTAGCCGAGCAGGGCTCCATCGCGGTCGGCCTGAAACTTTGACTTTGCCCCGGTCGTGGTGCAACCAGATGACCCGATTGGCGCTTTTTGTTTCTAAGCACTAGAAAAGTAATAATTCTTTAAAAATTCATATCTCCGGTTCCCTTTATCCAATTTTATTCGTTTTTGTGTCATTTTAAAGATAAAAATATAAACTATTTTTATAAATTGGTTTTGGATTTTTAAACTGTTTCCTGTGTTTTATTTAATTACTGTTTTGTGATATTTGAATGCTTTACACTCTGTCTCCTAAGTTAAGCCTTGACGCTCGTTGCCAAGCTACCAAGGGTTGAGCTAGGATTAATTTACTGAGACCTAACTGTACCTAGGTGGAGGTTAGTGGCTTGTTGCTAGGTGTAGGTACCTACCTGCCCTTACCAATAACCCATTTTCCAACAGTGCCCCTATCATAGGCCTGACATAGCAGCATAGGTCCTCTGATGGCTAGGGTTCAGAAGGGATAATCCTGACTACCTAGCTTGTAAGCATCCACTACTGGTCAGGGCTGCGTAGGTCCCACGTGTGCTGCAGTTGGCGGTGTGTGCCCCTCCTCATGCCTTGTTAACTAACAATATCAGTGGTGGTGCGATGCATAGTGCGTAGGCCTGTTCCCTGTGTGTGAGGGTGCTGTGTATGCCAACGGCGGTGTTGGTGCAGCCATTGACCAAGTGTATCCTTTGTCTCGCTCTCTCTCTCTCCCCCCTTTCTTGTTTTGTCATCCTGTCCTTATGTGTATTAGCATCATCTGGCGGACGATCAGACGCACTGGCGACGGAGGGAGCTGTATCCCATGGGACACAGGAGGCAGAGTCCACCGACGCTGAGGGCACCAGTGGGACGGAGGGCGAGAGGAGCACCACAGTGGAGACTGGACGGGACAATGCAGACTCAGATACCTCCTCCGATGGAAGCTCCCTGGTGGTGGCGGACACTTGTGTGACCACCCCAGCTACAGGTACAGCTGTCACCCCCATATCAGCACCGCCTTCCTAGCAGCCCCTCAGCGAGTTGCCCCTGCCCACTGACCCAGTAGGGTGGGCATCTCCTTCGTCCCAGGCACCTCAGGCCCTGCCCCAGTCAGCCCTGCTGCCCTGAGTGAGGAGGCTATTGACCTCCTGAGATCCATCTCTGTGGGGCAGTCAACCATTGTGAATGCCATCCAGGGGCTAGCAGCCCAGATGCAACAATATAATGCACTTCTGGAGGGAATTCACACTGGATTGGTGGCCCATCAGAGATCGATCCAGGCTCTGGCCTCCTCTCTGATGGCAGCCATTGTCCCTGTTTCTAACATTCCCCCTCCAACTACCACTTCCCAGTCCCATACCTCTCAACCAAAAACCCATCCCAAGCACACAGCCAGACGAGCATGCACACAGGACAACACCCTAGAGTGTCACAGGCAAACACAAGCACCATACTTCATCCCACAGGCACTCACACAAACACCATCCAGTTGCAGATTCAACAACATCCACTATTTCTACTGCCTCTCCCTCTCCCTCCTCCTCCACGTCACTGGCAGACACCTCCACAACAGCCATGCACATGTCCCTTGCGTTCTCTCCCATTGTGTCTGTCCCCCACCTCCTAAAGTACACAAACACAAGCACTCAGACACCCAACAGCCATGCACCTCATAACAGTATACAGCCCATGCACCAGCACTCAAATCCCTCAGACACCGCCAACAACCACTCCCTCATCCTCCAAAACACATTACTTCTCCCTCTTCCTGCCTCAATGTCCATAAAAAGCTTTTCCTTTCCACCATTGACCTCTTCCCTACCCCTCCCCCTGTGCTGCACGTATGGCCAGGTACCAAGAACCCAGCCAAGCACCTCATCCACACAGTCCACGGGCCCAGTTGCATCCACACCTACTCATGGTGGAAAGGACTCCAGGCCACATATACTGAAGGGGAAGGAGCCTGTACCAGCCAGCCGATAGGGGAAGAAGCCAGCACCTACCACCCGGAAGGCGAAGTAGCCTGCACCAGCAGGAAAGAAGTGCAAGGAGCGTGCACCAGCAGGCAAGAAGGGGAAGGAGGCTGCTCCAGCAGCTGTCACGGAGCCCCCACCACCGACCATGGTTTTGCAGCCATTGCAGGGTGCAGGGGCTGTGCAGCAGCTTCCCACCACCACCAAAGTGCAGCCATCCGAGGGTGCAGGGGCTGTGCAGAAGCCTCCCACCACCACCACCACCAACAACAACTCAGTGCAGCCATCACCGCCGGCGGACGCAATGTGATCCTGTCTCCATGGGCTGCTGTGCAATCTGTCCACTCCGGAACCAGCGGGGAAGACACCCACTTGAGAGACTGTGGCCTTGTACTCCCCAGGACCAAGCACAGGGCATGTTCCCCCTTCAGAACCAGAGGGGAAGACACCCACTCCAGAGACTGTGGCCTTGTACTCCCCAGGACCAGGCACAGGGCATGTTGCCCCCTCCAGAACCAGTGGGGAAGACACCCACTCCAGAGACTGTGGCCTTGCACTCCCTAGGACCAAGTACAGGGCATGTTGCACCCTCCAGAACCAGTGTGGAAGACACCTACTCCAGAGACTGTGGCCTTGCACTCCCCAGGACTAAGCACAGAGCATGTTGCCCCTTCCAGAACCAGTGGGGAAGACATCCACCCCAGAGACTGTGGCCTTGCACCCCCCAGGACCAAGCACAGGGCATGTTACTCCCTCCAGAACCAGTGGGGCAGACACCCACTCCACAGACTGTGGCCTTGCACTGCCCAGGACCAAGCACAGGGCATGTTGCCCCCTCAAGAACCAGTGGTCTTGTTTCCGCTTCCGGCTGAGGTGCACCACCCTCCCCCTGAGGTGCCTGCCTATTTGCCAACTGATCCCCCTGCAGTATTCTCTCCGTATTGATGCAGGTAACAAGTGGGGCCTTAATCTTTGCCCTGGGGCCATGTGGCCCACACAAACTGAGGACTGGGGAGTGTCCCTTTTTCTGTACATTTGTAAATATCTGTAGCATTGGCTAAATTGTTATTTTTACTGTGTTTATCTTATTACAATCACTTTGGTACATTCCTGTTGTCCTTGCATGATTCAGCTGATTTAGGAGGATTAAATTGTCTTCTTGTGCAGCTGGTTGTGTGTATGGTGTTTGTGTATGGGGTGTGTATGGTGCGTGTGTGTGTCACTCTCATTTCCCCCCCCCTTTGTGTGCTAGGTGGCTGTACTCACCATTGTTGTCTTCGCCGGCACTGGTGTTCATGGTGGAGCAAAACGTAGAATATCATAGGAAATACTTGCAGTTCTGGTTCCATGGCGGCGTGGTTCTTCCCTGTATCTCCAATAGTGAGTCCTTTCACTTCTGTGCAGGGTTTCCGCCAGGCTTTTGATGTTGTTGGTACCACCCCGGAAAAGGTGGCAGATTGTCTGGTCATAATATGGTGGGAGGAACTTCGTCTTCCGTCTGGCTGTAGGCTGTAGGCGGCTAGGCCGCCTGGCTGTTGTTTCCGCCCTGGTGGTCGATGTGGTACATTGGCTGTCTTTCAGAGATCTTTCTTCCATGGTCATAGTTTGGCGGTAGTTACCTCTGGCCTGTTGGCGGTATTACTGCCACTTTATCACCCACCGCCAGGGTCGTAATAAGGGCTAATGTCTGTCATAAAATATAACATGAACACTTTAAAATATGTGTCAGTGCAGCTCTCTCTAGGTTAGGCTTTTTAAACGTGAATATAAATGACATCAAACACAGATTTCTGGTGCATTAAAAGCATTGCTAAAATGTACGCTCCAACAAAACCAGAGCCTTAGCTGGGAAAGAGTGAGGATGTAGGTAAGCTGGACATTAGGGGGTGGTGTTATCTTTTAATGACGCTGTCTAGAAATACCCTATGGTTTATAAAATCTCTTTTTGTTTTGTTAGATACACATATACACATTCTATTAGCCATCTGAGAGGGAACCAGTGTGAACCCTGTTGCTGTAAAGTTATAACTACCCACCACACTACCAGTACATCCACTCTGTCATGTTTCCCTGATCACTCAGGTAAGTGAAGGATTACCACCTCCTATGAAGAGAGCGGGTCATACTCAATATGAGGTTAGGGCTATAATAGACTCTGAGAGGGTAAGATCATGCCTAATATACCTCATTGATTGAAAAGGTTATGGTGCTGAGAGTTGGCCCTGGGAACCTGTGGGTCATGTATATGCGCCTCGATTGTTAAGAAGGCTTCATTTACAGCATCCGCGCAAACCCAAACCCATGGTGAGGACCTTGGAAGGGGTGTCCTGTCTCAATTGACTTTGATCCTTGGGAAAAGCACCAGCACAATCATAACCTGGAGGGGTTTCCAGCACACAGGACACAGTCTAGTTCGTGCAACTGCATCCTGTGCATCAGAGGCCCATCCTCTGCAGAGGTCTGCGTACTTGGCGGTCTTGGCTCAGGCATGGCAGAATATAATATCTGCAGCTGAGAGCTAAACAGGTGCCTGCTATTATTTTAGATCCTTATTGTATGATATCTGTGCCAACGCCTTCTCAAAACTAATTCCTAATGTACAACTTCTCTTTCTGCTATGCCCTGGAGTCCTCATGCCTGCTATTTTTGGCTGCAGCATGCCTTCCTGCCTGCATCACTGCTCTTCAGAAGAACACTGGTACCTTATGAGACAAAAATTTAAAAGCCCTTACCAACAGAAGACTGTTGCTATAAGGTGGTAAAGTGAAAATTATAAATAGAATTTGGAGAAATACTTAGCGTAATGAATAACTTTAATCTGTGCATTGCTATTTCTGGATGCTGAAGCTCCTGAAAGTTAAACTCATTACACGCGATTAAGAAAAGTGCATTTGTTCCAAAAATGATGCTTAACATATTCATCTTAGATATTTGGAGACTGATTTAATTGTCCTCTGGTTCAGCCTTTATCTGTTGTTGGCCCCAGATGTTGGAAGTGTTTTAGGGAGGAGAAAATGGTTGAGGATAATTTTATCAAGATCTTAGGTTCCCTGCAATATGATAAGACCTGAACATCAACACCCAGTTCAACTGTTGCTTCTCTGTTGCTCCCTTAGAAAGAAGCTGTGTTTAACCAAAGAACTGTGGGTTGGGGTTAAGTTTTTAAATGTCCTTTAAAAGGGACCACTGTTCAATGCTCACTAAGACAGTCAATCAGACTCTCTCTAGCGGATCTCTAGAAAGTGGATTACCCTAGATAGTCAGACACAATATGGCCATCAACATTGTTCATAAATGTTGTGCTTAGAAATTGATATAATTTGTCTATTTTGTTTCATTTGGGTTGCACAGCAGTGATGCAGATATAACTGGAGCCCCATTACAATAATTGCAATACTAGGCTAGAGCAGTCATGGTGATTATATGAAAATCCCTCCCATTCCACACAACCCACACATAGGTGATCCCACACAGCTGTTACATAGTGTCCTGGGAGAATATGACAACACCTCCCTAATAATACTCAATGCATACATATCCCCTGGACTACAGGGAGAGGCGTTCCAAAAGATAGGTGCAGTACTCATGGAAACTCCACCAGCATACACACTAATAGGCAGAGATTTTAATCTGGTGATGGTTTTGGGGCTGGACAGAACTAGTAAAACGGAGAAAGGGCACCTTACTACTGATAAATTGGAGGGGTTCATACATGCAATGGGTCTCTACAATGTGTGGAGAACCCTGAAAGAATCCTGCATGGACAGGAACGAGGATATTCATATTACTCAGCTGCCCACAATGTCTACTCAAGAATAGATTATTTTTTACCACTGCAGACATGTTACCTAGAATCACAGGGGCAACCTACTTGGAAACTACTTGGCACAGTGAGTTGGTGACCATGTTCTGCTGCAGGTGACTATGTCCTTGGGAACCCGACCACCGGGGTGGAGGTTGGAACCTGGTGCCTCCAAAATGCAAGAGTTGTGGAAAATATAGGGAAAGCATCCCAACAATATTTCACTGAAAACACAGGTTCAGTGCAGAGCCCTGTGACCTTAGAGGGTGGTGTACAAGGCCACCCTCATAGGGGTGGCTTTGGCAGGGGAGGTGGAGGACTGGAGGGAGAGGCAGAAGAGACTTCTCACTCTGAAAAAGCAAATTAACAGCACTAGAAAACAGCCTTCACCGTTTCACCAGGTCAGGAGACAAAGAGAGAGATAGTGCAGAAAAGGGAGGAGTATAACATAGGTGCCAGAGAAGAAGTATAACACCAACACCTTTTGAGAAGTAAACACCTCTATTAGGCGGGTAATAAAACAGGCAAACTGGTAGGCTGGATGAGTAAAAAAGAACAAACTGACTCATTTATTAGAGAAACAAGGACAACCAAGGGGGAGATGATCAGGGAGGCCAAAAGTATAACAGAGGAATTGGCTCCCCAACTGGCAGAGTTCTATAAATACTATATAGATATCCCAGAGGACGAAATGGACAGCTTCATTGGTGACTGCCCTATGGCACAGTTATCCCCTCTCCAGAGTGCAGAGCTATAGGAGGATATCACAGAAGAAGAATTGACGGAGTAGATGGGACAACTGCAGGCGGGGAAAACCCCGGGACCCAATGGATTGCCAGTAGGGTTCTTCCAAAAGCTCCGCAAGTGGACAATACGACACATGCACGCAGCCTTACTAAAGACCTTTGAAATTGGGGAACTCCCTAGAGATATATGCGATCAGCAACTATTGTTTTGATTACTAAACTGGGCAAACCAAGAGACCATAGTAATCCCTATTGCCCGATCTCACTGCTAAATGTTGATATCAAAATCCTGGCTAAAGTATTGGCGACCAGACTGAGGTCAGTGATGACGACTCTGCTCCATCTGGCCCAAAGTGGTTTTATACCCGGCCGTTCCATAGCACTGAATCTCAGGAGGTTTCCCAATATCCTGGCTCTGATAACGAACTCAACCACAGAAAGAGCGATCCTCTTCCTTGAAGCTAATAAAGCCTTTGACTCTGTGAAATAGAGGTACATGTTTGGAGTCCTGGAAAAAATGGGCTTTGGCCCAAATTCAGGAGGTGCATTAGGCTTCTATATGACAACCCCACCCCAAAAGTGAAGGCCAATGGATACCTCTCACGAGAATTGAGATTATACATGGGGACTAGAGAGGACTGCCCTCTGTCGCTGATTCTGTTTGCTCTGAATTGTGGGCCTGGCCAATTGGATTAGGACGGACGTGATGATATAGGGATGGCCAACTAGCAGCGGCAGAGAGGAATGAATCTCTCTGTACGTGACAATATCTGGTTATATTTGACACAGGTACACTTTTCGATCGGACGTCTGGGAAACATCTTCCAGGCACTGAGTCAAGTCTGCGTGCTTGGGATTAATTGGGACAAGTCATTGCTGTTATCAGTGGGTGCATGGATGCCAAGCCTATTTGGTCGGAACGGAAACCTGGAGTGCCCTTAGTACACTGCAGAAGTCAAAATACAAGGGGGCATTGCCCTTCCAAATATTCAGCAATACAATGAAGTGGCACAAGTGAGTATAGTTAATCACAGTGTGTACTACATGTGATCCTTGCTGCATAAAATAGGGAGGGCAGCGACTGCGGATTGTCTACGGGATGCGGGGACACTGTCACTTTCTATCACACCCTATGGAGCAGTCACAGGATTGTACGGTTTTGGATGGAGGTGGGACAGGCCTTGGAGGATGCCACAGGGAACCCTCTAGAACTGAAACCAGATAGAGCACTCCTAGGAATACGGGGTCAAACTGATCACACCACATATCAAAAGCTATTGATTAATCTTGGTCTCATGGTGTCTAAAAGAGACATAGCCAGGAAATGTGAATTGGGGACACCACCAGGATACAATGAATGGCGGTAAGGTATGGACAGATGCCATATCATGAAAAGGGAAGTGTAGTAGGGTAGAGGCTAGGAAAAGAAGTACGAGAAAATATAGGGCTAATGGGCAGTGAGGTAGGCTAATCACTGGACCCTCCCAGATGGACTCTGGGAATTGGCACAAAAATGACATTGACTGGCCTAAGGAGGAAAAGTGAAAGTCCATAGCGCATATGTGTGAAACTGCTTTGACAAGGAGATATATTGAAGAGAATATAGGGGGAGTTTCCATGTTCATCTTCTTTCAATGTTTTCAGATATGTACCTTTGTTTCCTTTTGAACTGCAACCAATAACATTTTTTTTAAAAAGTATAGTGGTACCATATCAGTTGTTTTTGCTGCCTTACTCCTGCTAGTATTTGAGTGTGTTAACCTTTCAGTGATCCCTAGACCTCTAAAATCTCACAGTGTTCAGTCTGGCTGAAATAATGAATGACTAGACCACCAGCAGGTTCTCATACCAAGATTGAGGAATACAGCAATATATTAGAGAGGCACAGCTAGCCTCGATGGAGGAGCAGAGCTGATCATCAAGAATATAATGTCCATGGCCTTGACCCGGCAGAACAATTCTGAAATTGCTGTATTCATTTCTTACATAAATTCTGCAACACTCCTCATGCCTGCACCCAGACTTCCATGCTGCTACGGCACTGGGTGCAGGGCTCAGCACCTAAGAGGCTAATAGGTTCCATCAGTATTAAGAGACTCATTTAGAGTTTGGCGGAAGGGTTACTTGTTGCAAACCTGACTGATATCCAGTCCACCATATCACATTCTCCATGGGCTAATGTGGGATCATAATACGGTAGATGTTTGTGATGGAGTAACCCCATCCAGCAAGCTCTAGATCAGGCCCTAAGCTTAACATGGATCGAACTATGCAGTAAGCAAGCACATGAACATTGGAATAAGAGTCGATGGGTCAAAGGTCCAATATTCAAGTAGTGACTATGTCCTGGAGAAGAACAGCAGCCTTGCCATCAATCTTGAGGTGCCTTCTAATAGACATCCACACACCATCAGGAAGCGGATTGAGACAGTCATCAGAATAACCTGTGCAACTGTGTTGTGATTTACAACATCTCTTGGCTCAAACGGCACAGGGGTTTTTAAACATCAACAGTGCCAAAAGGATCTCAGATGAAAGCAATTCCTGTTGGAGTGAAAACACAGAATGCCTTTTAAAAATACAGAATACCTATAGCAGGATTTGCCGAACCAAAAAGAAAGTCCAGGAAAGTTAGAACCACTGGCAGTGTCTTTAACCCCCATTTTTGTCCCACTCCAATTAGAGCAATTCTCCATATACATTTATGAATAAACGGACACCAGCCGTGTGTTTGCATTTTGCTGTTGGAATACTTAGCCACAGTTTTATTACATGCATGGACTCTTGCGATACATCATTGACCTCGTAAATTAGAGTGGTCAGTCATAAATCAAGATGACAAGGCCATAAAACATTATTAAAATGTCATAATTAATTCTGAGTGCCACACATTGTTCTTGGCATGATCATAAATCATAATTAGGAGAAAGGTCATAAATCACATTTGATAGGTCATACATCCTCTCCACCATACATAAATCATCTCATCAGGATCATAAACTTTGCTGCATGACAGGTCACAAACATCAATGGTTGATGTGTCCTAAATCATCTCTGCTATAAATCAATCAAGTGTTTGTCATATGCTTGTCATAATCCTGACACCTTTTGTTGTTCAGGCCATCCTCCACACCGCTTTTTAGGTTCATGCAGTTTTGTTGGTCTTTTGTTGGTTCTTTCTCTGATAGTGAGGGGGGTAGCCTCTTACCGCTGTTAGGCTAAACTCGCTACCTTGTCTGTCCATTGTGTGCCCTGCCAACCAGCAGGTCTGGGCTATGAGTGCTGTGCTCCTCTTACTCCCCCATTGACCTACTTACCCTGCCATAAGGCATCCCAAGGAAAGTGGCCTTTCTCCGGCACGCCGCCCTCCGGTGTGCCTCCTTTACCAACTAAAATATCTGTTTTACCGCTATGCCGCCTGTGGGTCTCCCTAGACAGCTCCCCTCTTTTGTCCTTTTGGGTTTGCTTCTTCTTCCTCTTTTTGGTACAGCCCTCAGCTACCTTTCCGGTTCTCACCAGCGCACTTGTTCTCATTAGTGCACCTTTAGACCCATCTAGCGACAAAATATCTGAGTTAGCACCATTTTTTGGGAGTGCCAACCCACCTTGCTTCGTTTCCCAACAATGATATGCAAGGTAGGCATTTCCTTCCAAAACATGGTGCTAGCCCTTAAGCGCCATATTTACACCCGATGCTAAAACGATGCACATAAAGGAAGCAGTCCCAAAAAATGACGCAAAGCCACATTTGCAGCAAATTTTAACACCTGGTCAGACCAGGTGTTAAAATGAGGCCAACACACTACTACTTAAGGGAAATACTCAGAAGGAGCATTGGCATCTTCCTGGACAACAATGAACTGTTAATGCTCCAGCCTGGCACATGCTGCAGACAACAGCAATGACAACAAGTCCCTGCAGCACCACCACAGCATCCCCAAACACCACCACAGCAGCCACAAATGCAGTGCAGAAGTCTGGAGAGGATATTTTGACAGCATACAACTATCCTTGGGCTCAGGGAACAAGATGTCATCAGAACCTACTGTCTGAAATGGGAGTCAATTGTACACCTGCTGCACCACATAGAGCCAGACATCACTGCAACGGTGGAAACTCCAACAACTATTCCACCCATGACCAAACTCTTCACCGTCCTCCATATGCTGGCGTCATGATCATTTCAGACAATGGGTGCACAATTGGGTGGTTTTCCCAGTCACCCTTCTCAGCCTCCCTACCAAAGGTTCTGGATGCAATCATCTGCCTCACACCCACCACATCTGCTTCCCCAACACCCAGCAACTGCAGCATGCCAAGATAGGTGTCTACCTAATTGCTGAGTTGCCTTATGTGCTGGGGGGCAATGGACTGCACCCATGCCCAACTTGTGTGACCTGCAGCAACAGAACTCCTCTACAGGAACCACAGACACACCCATTCAATAAATGTGCAGGCCATTGTGGACCACCGTGGGCTCTTCACAAACATCCTAGCTAAATATCCTAGCAGCGTCCATAATGCTTACATTCCGGCATTCCACCATCAACAAGCGGTTCCAGGATGGTCAATATGCCAATGGCTACTTGTAGGTAAGCCACCATACTAATCATTACAAAGACAACACACCAACCTTGTAGGACAAACAAGACATACACTGCACTAAACACACATGGGCAGGGTAACACAGATGTACAGACAACAATATATACACAACATGCCACACTATATGGCATTTATTGCACATCACACACACATACACCAATATGTACATAATAAAGCCACAACCCTACTGGCACCCCAAGTGAATGACAGTTGGAGCTATGTTCCCTTTGCATACAGAAGCTGGGCCCAAACAACTACAAGTGTCCACTGGTTGACAACTAATTACAGATCCCACTCACATAACACCTAAAAATGAATAGCTCCACTATGTGAATGTGTCATAGGCCATGTCAATCTAAATAAAGTCACACATAGACACAGCCCCACATTTGTCATGGTGTTCTAGCCTCTGGCAGCACCAATATCAAATGCCATCCAAGTGTTGCTTTTACCAACTACATATCACCTACACATACCTGATGTACCCGTTCTGTGCACCTTCACCTGTCTGCTGCATTGTAATGTACACATAGGAATACAACATCACCAGCTATGAAATACCATGGGGTAAAATAATGAAACGTGGTGCAGCATGTAGTCCAGTGCCACTTCACATGCACCCCCTAGCACCCCCTAATGCCTCCATGGCATAGAGTAAGTGCAATACTGTCAAGATAATGGATGCTATAGTAGGACTCTATAGGAGTATTGAGAACATGCCTGACATTTCATGTACCGTAAGTAGGTACCCATGCAGAAATATGGTGTTCCCCCTCCCAAGGCCTGCACTGTGCATGTGTTGAAAGTGTCTGTGATAAATCATGTTTAGGAACCTTGGAAATTCCTCTGCACCTATTTTGTCACTTCTCCAATTGTGTGAATTACACCCTTGTACACGTGATGGCTGGCACAGGCATAATCTGCCACAAAGGGTCACTAGGTGTCGCACTAAATGCGTAGTGCCACATGGTAACATAGAGGCCAGTGTTTCGCTTTGTAGGGCTACCATGGTGTCAATACAAATGGCACCATTGTGGTGCAAGGAGGTGGTAGGTTCCACTAACAATAGGACACAGCCTCAAATATGGGCAACACAACACATATTTGGCATGGTCGAACTGTCAGTTAGGATTTATTTTGACTATCACTAGGTCCCTGAACCACATCCCATGATAGTAATGTCCATCAACACAAACCAATGCAACCATTCCACAAAACAGGAACATCCAATACCAGAAGCAAGTTTGAGTCACCACTCCACCTAAAACTAACATCTGCCATGGAAAATATGAAACCACAAATATGCATTATCGACACATACTGTATTCTCTCATTCTTTTGCAGCCGACCAAGGTTACCGCATTCAGCCATGAGTGATGACTCCTTTTGGCGACCTGACAATGGTGGAAGAGCGGGCATACAATGAAGGGCACATAAGGACACGAAATGTGGTGGAGAGGACATCTGGGCTCCTGAAGTCAAGGTTCAGGTGCCTGGCCCTGACAGGAGGAAGCATGTTGTATACACCACCCCTGGTATGCAAGATGATACTTGTATGTACTATCTTGCATAACATATGTGTACAGACTAATGTGTCCTGGGGTGAACTGGTAGATGTCCTCAATGAGAAGGAGGATGACAATGATGCAGCACATGTGGAGGAGGAACTACAAAACACTGCTGCTGGAGTTCTCAGGAGACAACAAATTGTGCAGAACTTCCACACCTAGACACTGTACACCTAATATCACCAATAAGTCACTTTACACCAGAGTGTCCATGGTCTACTCATTGTCCTCTAAATATACCATTGGAATGTTGCTTATACCTCAGAGAGCAGGAAAGAAACACAACTGTTACAAAGATAGTTGTGACATAGATTGTGATGTTAGAGGGTCCAGCGCCTCCATGCCACACATCAGTCAATCAATCAATCAATCATGAGATTTATCGAGTGCACTACTCACCCGTTAGGGTCTCAGGGGATTGTGGGGGTGGGGAAGCTACTGGTCGAAGAGCCATGTCTTGAGGCGTTTCCTGAATGTCAGGAGGTCCTGGATCTAGCGTAGGTGGAGCGGTAGGGAGTTCAAGGTCTTGGCGGCGAGGTGAGAAAAGGATCTTCCTCTGGCAGTGGTGCAGCAGATGTGGGGGACGGAGGTGAGTGCAAGGCTGGTAGAGCAAAGATGGCGGGTGAGAGTGTGGAAGGTGAGCCTGTCGTTGAGGTAGGCTGGGCCTATGTTGTGGAGGGCTTTGTGTGCGTGGGTGAGGAGTTTGAAGGTGATCCTCTTCGATACTGGTAGCCAGTGTAGGTGTCTGAGGTGGGGTGAGATGTGGTTGCGGCGTGGGACGTCCAGAATGAGGCGGGCGTTCTGGATTTGTTGCAGCTTCGTCTGGAGTTTGGTTGTTGTTCCAGCATATAGTGCATTTCCGTAGTCCAAACGGCTGCTGACCAGGGCGTGGGTGACCGTTTTCCTGGTTTCGACGGGAATCCACTTGAAGATTTTGCAGAGCATGCGAAGAGTGTTGTAGCAGGAGGAGGAGATTGCGTTGACCTGCTGAGTCATGCTGAGTGTAGAGTGCAGTTGCGTGCGTGGGTGGTGGACGAGGGTGCAGTTCCTAGGAAGGTGGGACACGCTGAGGGGTCGGTGCCGAAGATGAGGATCTCTGTTTTATCTGTGTTTAACTTGAGGCGGCTTGATTCCATCCAGCTGGCGATGGCGTGAAGTTCATTGTTGAGGTTGATTTTGGCAGTTGTAGGGTCTTTTGTGAGGGAGAGGATTAGCTGGGTGTCGTCTGCATAGGATACTATGTTGATGTAGTGGGTTTGTGCGATGTTGGCGAGTGGGGCTATGTAAACGTTGAACAGAGTTGATCTTTGAGGCTTCGGACAAGAACGGTGGAAGGCAGATTCTCTGTGTTCTGCCGGCGAGAAATGACGAGATCCAGTTGAGAGCCTTGTCGTGGATTCTGGTGTTGTGGAGGCGTGTGCGGAGGGTGTGATGACAAACGGTGTCGAAGGCTGCGGAGAGGTCCAGGAGGATGAGTGCCACGGTTTCGCCTTCGTCGAGCATGGTCCTGATGTCATCTGTGGCAGCGGTGAGTGCAGTCTCGGTGCTGTGGTTTTTGCGGAATCCGGATTGGGAGGTGTTGAGTGCCTTGCTGTCTTCCAGGAAGCCGGTTAGTTGGCCGTTCACGATTTTTTCGATGACATTGGCTGGGAAGGGTTTCTTCAGCAGGGCGTTGACTTCTGCGTGTTTCCAGCTTTCCGGGAAGGTGGCAGCCTCGAAGGAGCTGTTGATGATGTCGCAGAGGTGGGGAGCGAGGATGTTGCTTGCTTTATTGAAGATATGGTGTGGGCAGGGGTCCGATGGGGAGCCGGAGTGGATGGAGGTCTTAGCGTTGGTGGTGTCTTCTTTGTTGACGAGGGTCCAGGTGTGAAGGAGGTTGGTGTTGCTTGGGGCGTTGGGTTCGTGGGTGGCTGTAGTCTGCTGGTGGGTCTGGGGGTTGAAGCTGTTGTGGATTTCTTCTATATTTTGACAGAAATGGGTGGCGAGGGAGTTGCAGAACTCTTGTGATGGAGGGGGTTCGTTGGAGCAGGGTCTTGGGTTGGAGAGCTCCTTGATAATGCCGAAGAGCTCTTTATTGTTGTGGGCATTGGTGTCTACGTGTTTTTTTAAGTGGGTCCTTTTGGTGGTGCTGTTCAGCTGGTGATGCTTGCGGATGGTAGTCTTGAGTGCGATGTGGTTGGATTCGGTTGGTTCAAGGCGCCAGGTTTTCTCCATTCTGCGGCAGTTCCGTTTGGAATCCTGTAAGTCTGGGGTGAACCAGCTGGCCTTGGTGCTGTGGAGGGTGTTTGAGGGTTTTTTGAGCGGCGCGAGGGTGTTGGCGCAGTCTTCTATCCATCCATGCAGGTTGTTGGCGGCTGTGTTGGGGTCCAGGGTCCCAAGGGGTGGGTCCTGGGTGAGGGTGGAGATCAGCTGTTCTGTTGAGATTTTGCTCCAGTTGCGTCGAGGGAGTTGTGTGCGGTGGTGGTGAGTGACTGCTTTCTGGTAGGAGAAGTGGATGCAGCGATGGTCTGTCCATCTGAGTTCGGTGGTGTGGCTGAAGGAGACGTAGCGGCTGGCTCAGAAGAAGGGGTCGAGAGTGTGGCCTGCGGTGTGAGTGGGCGATGTGATGAGTTGTTGGAGGGCGAGGTTGTCCAGCAGGTTGGTGGCATTGATGTTGTTGTTGTTTTCTAGGTGAAAGGTCAGATCGCCGAGGAGGATGTAGTCAGTTGAGGGGAGGCCTGGGTGCTGACTGTCAGCGATGGCGTCGCAGAATTGAGGTCGGGGGCCCGGGGCCTGTAGATCCTTTGAGGGTGGTGTTGGCGTTGATGTGAATGTTGAAGTGGAGGTGCATGGCGAGGTTGAGGGTGTCGTGGGTGCTAGTCGAGACTTTGATCGACCTTTTGTGAACTATGGCGATTCCTCCTCCTGGTTTGTTGGTGCGGTCGCTTCTGGTGATTTTGTAGCCTTCAGGGATGGCCATGGCTAAGTCGGGTTCCGAGGCCGAGTTTGTCCAGGTTTCGGTGAGGAAGGCGATGTCCGGTGATGTTGAGGTCAGTAGGTCCCAGAGTTCGATTGCATGTTTGTGAACGGAGCGGGTGTTGAGTAGAATGCAGCTGAGGTGGTTGTCGGCAGGTCTGTCGTTGTGCGTTGGGGTGCAGGTGAAGTGGCAGGCTTGGCAGGAGAAGGGTCCCTTGGTGTTCTTCGGGGTGGACTGGAAACAGGCGGAAAAGCATCCTGAATTGAGGGCGTGGAGGTCGCTGGCAGTGAAACGGTGTCTGGTGGAGCGGGGTCCCCGCGGGCCAGGGGGACTGGCGGCGGGCGCGGCCAGGCACAGATGGGCGCAGACGGGCTTGCCTCTGGTGCCGGCCCACTGCGCGCGACCACCATTAAGAGGGGAGGAGTTAGAGAGAAGCAGCTGGGAGGCGGGAGGGGAAAGCGAATGGGGCGCGAGGGGGGCAGGATGCAGGGACGCTGCAGCGGGAAGTAGAACGGCTCGGGGGAGCCGAGAAACGCAGCAAAGGGGCAGAGAACGCAATGGGGCAGAAAGCGGCACAAAAATGAAATTTAAGGCACAATAAAAGAAAATACAGCAAAATAAAAGAAAATACAGCCAAAATTACAGAGCCAAGGCACAACACTAGGAACGCTTACCACTCGACACCAGGAATGAAGCGTAGGCGGGAGCCTGCGGGTGGTGGAGGGCCTCGAACACACAACAGCAGTGTGGGCGGGGGTTTGGGGACACGGGCACAGCTAGGTGGTGCTGCACACGTGGGGGAGCGGGCTCAAGACCAAAAACAGGTCAGAGGTCACTCCCTGCGACGCGCAGCGACAGCCATTAAGTTAACTCACGGCCATGTGGCTCTCGAAGGCCTAGATCCACACACCACAAAAAACATGTGGTGTTAAGTAGATATTGTGCAAAATCCTACCCCTTCCCCACATCATCCCCACACCTGGCAAGATGTATTGAAGGGGGCGTACTTACAGTAGGGGTTGTTTCGAAATGGTGTATAAGAAGAATAGGAAATAAACTGTGTCTCATCTCAGGTAGTGTAGGAAGCTGGACTGGTGTGTGGTGGGTACCTAAGATACTTTCACCTTATACCAGTATCTCCTACTAGTGAAATGTAGGCAGTGTCTAAAAGCCAGGATCTCTAGAGGTAGTTGTGGATCATCAGCCAAGGCTTATCTAGGAGACATGCAGAGCTTATGCACTGCAGCCCTGGAGTCGGAGTCGAGTTCCTGGAGGATGTAGGTGATGTCCTACGCCAGAAGGAAGATTGTACTCGGATTTGCATGTCAGGATTGCACAAACAAGCCTTGGCACAGGCAAAACTCACGGTTGGCAGAAAGTGGTGCTGCCGGGGACCAGCAAGGCCCAGGAGGACTCAACCCAGGAGGAGGAGTCAGAAGGGACTCTCAGTGTCACAGAGAGCCCACAGAAGCACAGGCAGCACACACAGGATTCACACAGGATGGGGACAGAAAAGGTGCAAATGGAGCCCATGCAGCACTACGAAAAGAAGTCCATACTGCAGGACAGTCACTCAGGGAGCTGTGCGTCATACGAAGGAGTACTGGGGGCTGGAGCTACACAAAGACTGAAGACCCCTCGGAAGAAGTGCCAAAGGATGTGGTGTCCTGAGTGGGAAGGCAAGGGCTTACCTCCACCCAAGTTGGACAGCTGGTAGAGAGGACCATGTGGACCACTTCTGACCACCACCTGTGTTGCAGGATCCATGGAGCTCAGAAGGAGAAGGGATTCACACAGCCCGTCATCATTGCAGATGTAGGGGAGTGAGCCCTTCACTTAAAGGGAGATTCCTTCTTCTTTTCTGTGCAGACTGAAGGTGGGCTATCCTCAGAGGATCCAGGACCAGGAAAATGTTGCAAAAGCTAAAAGGAGCTGGGGAAACAATGTTGCTGGCAAAGTCTTCATCTTTGTTGCAGATTGTCGGGTCCTGGAAAGTCCAGATGCAGTATCCTTGTTCAGAAGTTGAAGTAAGGGATGCAGAGGAATCCTGCTGGAGTCTTGCAATCTAAATCTGAGGACCCACCCAAGAGAGAGACCCTAAATAGTCCTGAAAGGGGGATTGCTCACCTAGCCAGGTAAGCACCTATCAGGAGGGGGCTCTGAAGTCACCTGCCTGGACTGGCCACTAAGATGCTCCCAGAGTTCCCTGTCAACCTTAGAAACAAGATAGCAGAACCCAGGGACCTTCTGGAGGAGCTCTGAGGACCACCCTTGGGGTGGTGATAGATAGGGGAGTGGTCACCCCCTTTCCATTGTCCAGTTTCAGACCAGAGCAGGGACTGGGGTCACATGCACTCACATTGCCGGGGGTAACATGAAATTAACCAAGACGTAGTCCACTGCATCCTCTGGGTACGTTTTCTCTCATGGGTTTCACATGCATGACCAGGTATTGGACATATCCCATCATATCTATTGTGTTGTTGTAGAAATCAGACATTACAATGTGGTAGACCCACAAATATGTGTTAGATCACATATGTACACTCCTAGTACACATGTGAGAAAGTGTATGTGGACAAAGTCTAGCAACACATGCACATATGCAAACACACACATACAAACATAATGGTAACACATACCAATGTTACCACTAAAATATGAACGCACATGCACACACAGGTAGCCATACAATACTGACTACATACATGCATAGCCCCTGTGACATGATATGTGACTCTTGGTGCACTGTCAGCCTTTCCAACAAAATCCACGAATACCCATTATGTGTAAAAAACATTTAAGCAAATGTCTATATTCCATACTCTGCTATGCCAAAAAAATGACACCTGGCCCCTGCGCATCATTCGCAAGTTCATAGGCCTTGTCAGCCTTTATGGAATGGAATGGCACACATTACCGTCATGCGTCAAATGTTTTGACGCAAAGGCCAATACTACTTACATTGCAAATCAAAAAATAACACCTGGCCCCAGCACGTCATATCACAAGTCTTGAGGCCTTGTCAGCCTCAATGGGGAAAAAATCGACACATGACCGGCATGCGTCAAAAAAAGACCCATATCAGAAAACATGATGCATACGCCCAGGAAGTGATGAAACAGGACTTCCTGGCTGCATACATGGTACAGTGATTTCACTTTCACTTTGACTTCACAGTATTTTTGTCTGTGACTATTTGAAGGTGTGTGGAGCTGTTGCTGGTGAAGGAGTGGTGTTTTTTGGGGAGTTTTGTGCTGTGTCCTGTTGCTGTTGTGTGCTTTTTGTCTTTTTTCAGAGTCTATTGTAGTGTTTTTGTCCTGTATTTGTCATTGTTTTGTGGGGTGTTTGTCTTTGGTTAGAATAGTTTGTTGGTGTATTTGAGGTTAGGTGAGGTAGTCAAATCTTATTCTTTTGGGGCTCTTTCATTTGCAGTTACCTTATACTGTAAAAGGTCTGCAGAAGGGAGAGCAACAAAGATGACAGCAGATGAAATGGGAGGGGTCATCTGGCTGGTGCAGCATTGCCTTCCCATGGTGCTATTTTGGGTGGGTAATACAGGGGTACCCCTCTGAGGCAAGGAAGGTGCGCTGGAGCAAGGTGCTCCACCACCTACGCAGAATATTCAAAGTTATGCGTACCAACCACCAGCTAAAACACCATTGGGCAGACCTCATATCACGGGAGCAAGATCTACTGTATCACCTGGGGATTCAGATTGGTGGACCAGTTGATAAGTACCCCATTTGCATAACAACCTCCTTTCCTTATTTACGTGTGCATGACAGGTGGACATAAGGTTAACTGCAGCATGTTTTGTCAAGGGTCAGGACAGGTTGTTTTGGGCCTGATTTATGAGTTCATGGAGCCACCTTAGAGCTGCCATTGTGAAATTTATGATTGATGCTAAGGCAGCACTGAAGTGGCATTTTCCTCATGCCATATTAGCAAAATATTACAATACATGCATAGTGCCACTTCTTTAAGCCTTGCACAACATTATGGCTGCGTCAGGCATAATATATGTGGGGGGCCTACCCCTGTTAGGAGGAGCAAATAAATAGGGCACGGTATTCATTAATATATTCTTGCACCATTTTCCCCGCACTTTCAACACCTCCTCAGAGCAGGTGTCGAAAGGGGGCATACCATTATATGTGATGGGACCCTATGTACTCTGCAGAATTTGCTCAAAAAATTGGTGCTACTCCTGCAGAGTACACCATTTGCATCTAAATAAAATGATGTGATTGCCCCCTGCACTGCATCGTGGTGGGCCGTATATTATATACGGCGCATACATGGTGGGGGAAAAGGGGACGCTAAGGGGTGCAAGGACAGTTGCAATGCACTAGGTGCAGCACCACTTTCTTCAAATCTTTGTGTCTTTGGCCAATGACATCTAAGGGACCTTAGCTATGGACTGGGTCCAGACTACTGGCACATTATTCTTTGTGTACTTTGTGTGTCACATACACCCCATAATGTTTCACTTATCTGTCATGCATGTGCTGAATTTGTACCACAGGCCTGCCCCATTTTACCAAAGTATGGGGCAGGCCTGCACCTGCGCCAGCATTAGCACATTATTTAGCAGCCTGCACCAATGCAGACATACTTGGACCACAGTGCAAGTGTGTCTGTGTTGAGGGGAGTGTATATGTGCAGGTTGGTACCCCTTCCTGGACATAAATGGTCTACTATGGTGACAATGGCTGCCCACATAGTAGTGGCAAGACATCCGTAATGTTAGAAAGTTAATCTGCAGGAAGGGACAACTACGTGAGCCTAAGGAAACTGCCATGGCATTTTAGCTCTAGCGTGTGTGCCTTCAAATGGCACAGACATATTAGAAACAAGAAACAATGATGTATCAATACATTCCTCAACACTTTGCTATGTTTACACCAACCCTGGGCAGTTGTTAGGCTTTTGGTGCTGGTAATGAGTAAGATGTCTTTAACATCTGGGGCAGGGTCAAAAGTAATGGGTGTTGCAAAGGGACGGCCACTGCAACAACCATTGCATGCCCCTCTGATGCAGAATACTCTGTAAAGCTGCCATATGGACATGGAGGTGAAACGCAACAAAACCCTTTGTCTCACAGACAGATTGTTAATGCTTGGCAATTGTTCTGACATACCACTAATTTGACTTGCTTACTCAGCTTAACAAGTTGAGTGTGAAACTGTTGTCCATGCACAGAAATGGCCAAAATCACTAAGCTATGTTTTCTTGTCATGTTTTGCAGGTAGGCCTCCACCTTACAGCAGTGGAGAAGATTTCCGATTCGAAGACCCGATGCAGCCAGTAAGTGTCACCTTGTGCGCCAGATGTGTCATTCCAGGGTTTTGTGTGAGAGGGTATGATGTGTTCAATGCAATGATGAAATGTATTGTGTGACCAATGGGATGACATCATCTGAGTTAGTATATAGACATCATGTCTGACGCTATGTTGAGGATGGAGAATGAGTTGATTGTTACACAAGTAGACTGTGTGCTGCTATGTAATTGTGGGTGTTAGGAAAAGGAAACCATGCCCACATATACATTGATGTCAACAAGAGATGTGTCAGAGGTGCTGTTTATCTGATTACCATGCAGGTTGCCAACATATTTGTCACAGCGCTTTTTACAGCACTGTATGCCACACATAGCTTTCAGTTAAGGAAACAGTAAAGATGAGGTACATGTGCTGAGGTCTCTAGGGGGATTATGTAGGAGACACTTGCACCACCAGTGCCTCACCATGCTTCAGATTTTAAGTGAGACAGCATTCGTGCAAGGAGCCTTATTGTGCTGCCCATCAGTCAGTTGAGTACACAATGAGAATACAACTCTGCTCCAAGTGGATGTGGGACATGTATACAGATTGTAGCAAGCTAGATGTGTGCAGTATTACCAACATGGTCTACCCATCATGATATTTGTGAGTGATCTTGGTCACATCACGTGTGCATAGAATGTGAATACTGAGTGTGTACCTGGTACTTAGGAGATGTCTGACATGCATGTGCACAGGTAGTTCAATAAATAGGAAACTGTAGGATCACCCAGTGCAGTGCCAATCTTCCTTTACTCCTTAGGGCACCTATACAGCCACCATGTGTGTGCCGCATCACCCAATTTGCACATGATAGCACAGGGTAGGGGGCAATAGGTACAAAATCTGTAGCCAACATAGATGTACTGTTCAGGCTTTGGGCAAACTATATGGGCAATAAGCCTGAATTGTACATGGGGGCCCATAGTGGACAATGGTGTGCCCCCTTGTAATGCGTGCTCTGAGCAGGTATTAACTGATGATACTTTGCCAAACCTTAGAATTGCCGGTGGGAAGTTTCCTTCTCCCTATTAGATGACCCCCACCTTGCATCCATGATCCATGGCCAAGGCTTGATGTTGCACTAGGGGTGTCAAAGTTTTGTTTAGTTTAGTTTAATAGATATATAAAGCGCATGGCTACCCGAAGGCCTCCCAGCGCTGAAAGAGGATGAAGGCATCACAGTGAGATTTATGCTGGAAAGAGTAAAGTCTTCAATTTACCTCGAAAAGAGAGTTCGGAATTGTCCATTCAAAGTGACAGGGGGATGTAATTCCATAGATTCGCTGCTTTGAATGTGAAGGACCTACCTCCCCATCTTTTTTTTTTAACACAGCAGGTGTTAATTAGAATGGCAGATGAGGATCTAAGGGATCTCTGGGGGGTGTAGGGTGTGATCATGCGCTTGATGAAAGAAGGTCCCCTATCATGAAGAGCTCAATGTACTATACACAAAGCTTTAAAATGAGTCCTTTGCTGGATAGGAAGCCAATGGAGGGAGGCTAAGGCTGGTTTGGCCGATGCAGTTATGGAGATGGCCATGAGTAGGCGGGCTGCCGTATTCTGCACTAACTGCAGTTCTTTGGAAGCTTTTATAAGACTGGAGGCAACAGGTTCCTGAGTCATTTCCTTAAATATAGAGAAGATCTCCTTAGGAGAATTAGAGGATTGCTCTATTCTATAATAATAAGCTACCGGCACAGATTTGATTTCCATATGATATAATCTGACCAATTTTCTGTATTCCAATTTGGAAACATCATTGTTTTTGGTTTTCCTCCATTCCCTTTCAAGTCTTTTACAATCCTTTTTTAAAAGACTCAATTGAAGGGAGAACCAAGGTAGCTTTTTTTGGCCCCCGTTTTTAACCATCGTCTTGGTCGGTAAAATGATATCTAGGGAACTATAAATGTATTTGTTAAATCTTTCTGCTGAACATGATTCTATTGGAAAAGTGCGGGTATATTTTAGGATGTCTGACCAATCCCTACAGTTAAGTTCAGACAACTGCCGCAAAGTCAGCTTCCTAAAAATGTGGTATGTTTCTGTAGAGTATGTGAGTGTATAGCATGCATGTGCCACAAGTGGTGGGTTGCATACAATGTGCCACTTATTGACTATGGCACAGGGATTCTGAACTTGTTGAGCAACTTGATCCTCACTAGTATGATGATACAAATTTTGTGCAAGGATGCAGTAGTCCACTTACCTCTGGGCCCTGATTGTCAACAATGGCTAGCCATTACCCCAGTGACATGTATATGATACCGTAGATGGCTAGTAATAATTTAGTATAGATTTGGAGTGTGTCAGTGCTGTGGAATGTGTGGTGGACAGCATGTGTCATCTAAGGATGCTGTGTACATCGCATGTCTGTTCTACCTCCACCCAATGCTGTATATGATGCCATCTTCTCCTCATGTTTTAGCTCTAAATGTGAGCTCAGCACAGAAACATGCATTTGAGAAGAGGGCTGACAGATACAGACGCATCATGGAGGTACAGACCGGGTTCCAAAGGATGGCAAATAAATATTTGAGAGAGAAATCCACTGGGCTTGCCTTGCTTTTCCTCATGGGGGCCCTCCACTATAGCCCACAACTGTGCAGGCCACATTGGGGAAAATATCTGGGGTCAGGGGGGCCTCTGCTGGTCCTACCCCCTCCACATCTACTGAACCTATCCATAGTCAGGCACCCCAACAGGCACCTGCTCCAGCCACAACCTCAACCTTTGAGGCGGACATGAGATGAGGCATGGCAGCCATGATGGCAAAATTGGAAAAATTAGAAAAAGACAATGCTAGGAACAACAATTTGCTTAAGTACTGTAAAACAAAACTTAAAAAGATACAAACTATTGTGGCACACCCTCCCAGTTGGTTTTAGGTGGGTAGTGTTAGGTTAGTGAAATAGTGTAGGTTAGGTGTTGGTTAGTGAAAGTATAGTTGGGGTGGCTTTTAGTGCATTTTTTTATTTTATGGGGCCGTGTGGGGGTTATAATGGGATTTCTATGTTTAATAAAAAACAAAACTTAAAAAAAAAAATACATATTTGTTTAGGACATATGTTAAGTTAGTACAAGTGTAGCCTTAGTTTATGTTGTCCTACTAGCATATTGTCTCTCAGGGGGTGGGGGACAATGTTTAGCATGTGGCATTACATGTTTAAAATAAGTTTAGAAATGAATAGATAGCTCTGGGGGTAAGTTAAGATAATTTAGTTTAGATTAGGTTAGTGTAGGGTAGTGCCTAGATTAGGTTTTGATATGATGTTCTTAATAAATCCTATTAGTATTAGACAATTGTCTCTCCTTGTTGATTGAGTGTCTAGGTGTTCTAATGTGTACCCTAGCCAAGTAGAAGGAATGCCTTAGGTTATGCGTTCTGTTTTTTTTTCTTCATGGATTACCATGTGCATCCTGTATGACCAAGGAGCTGTCAGAGTCGCTGCTAAATGACATCAACTACTCAAAACATTTGTCATCCACAGTTCCAACCATGCACTTTGTGTATGTATATGGAATATTTGATAGGTAAGTATGGAAATTCAACTGTTATCACTGAGGTCTATCAGAGTTATTGGTGGAAAGTGTGGCACATATAACTGTCTGTATCCTGGCACACTGACAGCTGCCTCTCACTGATGAAATGTGCCCCTTCTGAACCACACAAATTAGTAGCACTGACACTCTCATCTGGGAAAATTTCCAGACTTTTGGTTCTGACCCATTCATTCCATATGTCAACTTACATGGACATCTGTTCAATACATGTATTTAAGGTTCTGTAAGTTGGTTGTAGCCCACAACACCATCTGTCACATTTTCCAAGTTAGAATCCTAGTTTGTGGCTTTGTGTCTGACAGTAAGGCACACATGTAATTAGGTAATGTTCTCTTTGACATAGCTTCACACAATGCAGACATTTAGCTGAGTTGATGGATCACAGTTAACGTTCACATGATACATGTGAACAAGGAGATTTATTTACATGTGCCAGTGTATTTTCCAATTCAATACAATGTCTTGTTAACAGACCCCATGAGAGATCCTGAGCCATTTGTTGTACTTTCAAAGTCCAGGGGTGAGGGACCTGGGTAGTAGAAGTGTGCATTAGTGAAGAGGTGTCCAAATTGGCAATAGGTAGGAACTGAGACAATGACAGTACATAGAAGACAAGTTTGCCAGTTGTCACAAAACTGGCATGATCTTAAGCACAGAACTAAGGAGATACTCTGCATGTGGCACAGACGTATGGTACCGGTGATTTTCAGTGTGAATGTTGGTCCTTCCACATCTTCATCCTCTGATGTCTGTGGTGCCACCTGTGCCATGGATGGTGCTGTTGTTGAGGTTCAGGCGGCCACACACACACATCAAGGGATAGAGATGTGGAGTCAAAGGTCCGGACAGTGGCCATTTCTGGGAACACATAAGGCATCATTGCAACAAGGAGGTACTGCTGATTTCTTGACACTGCAGCAACATCACTGTGGTAGTCAGCCATGTTTTCCCTGAGGGAGGCCTATTCCTGCTATATGGACTCCAGGGTATTCTGTATAGCCCACAGCCTGTTGGCTATCATGTTGCTGCCACTTTGGGAGGGCAATTGTTGAAGCCTCTGCCTCATGACAGCAGCTCGTCGGCCAGGGGCTGCTGGAGTCCACGTAGTGGGGAGTGGGTACTTCTGATGGCAGCTGAGTTGTCCTTATTTGGACTGAGGCACCTCTACACTCTCTCTAGGCTGCCTGTCATAGTCTCCATTCCCACCCGCATCTCCTTGGTCAGCTCCCGCTGGACTTCTACCACTGTCCTCTGAAAAGTGATGTCTGGGTCCTCAGAGTCCAGAGCTGTGTCAGGACTGGCTGGTGCTGTGTGTTGGTAGCTGGGGGTTCATGTGGAGACCCTGCAAAGCTGTGTGTCCTCACTGCGACTGAAGGTGATGTCTGGAGGGAACCAAGGACATCCTGAAGAGTCTCTTCATTGATGGCCGGCAGCTGGTCATCCATGTCATCTGTAAAATCCAGGAGAGGCAGGCCGGCAGGAGGTCAGGCATCATCCTCTGCAATTAGAATTGTGGCGGCTGTTGATAAAGCACATAATTTACTTGCTACTGGAGACTCAGCAACATGTTACAGGCCCCAGGTTGAAGTTGTAATTTATGTGTTGCATTGTGCGTCACATTTGGGGCAACCTTTCAAGGTATTTTGTGCTTTGATCCCACACCACCAACTTCCTTGCAGGCTCCTTGCCCCTGCCACTATGGTAGCACGTCATTTACCTTCCTATTCACCAGGGCGGACATCTCCACAGGAAGTGGAATGTGTGCTGTCACTCTTTTGGTGCTGTAATAGATTGGCACCATGAATGATGGCAGTAGTGCCACAAAGCACAGGTAGGTCCATTGCTTACAATGCTTGTGTTACATTATCATCTACCTTTAGCAGGCCCCACACATGTGTTAATTGGACGGGACAGTCCAACCATTAGGGATTGTCTGTCTCATTAGTCTGTCTCTCCCTACATTTTGGATATTTCCTTGCAAACAGCATATCTGCCACGTGCATATGTTGGGCTTAGGATGTAGAATGTGGATCAGTGCACGCATTTTGAGACTTTGTTGATGGGGCCCAAGGGGAATGTGTAGCTTGGATCCACATGGGTAACTATTTGTATGATGGTACAGTTGAAATATGGGCTAGTGACATTGTGCCAGTAGTGCAACTTTGATGCCACTTGTGCCAGTTCTTATGCATGTAGATGTCCCATTATGCAGAACACCAACCATTCACACATCACAGACAACCTTCTTACATGGTGAGATTGAAGCTACTTGTACAAGAGCACAAATGATGGTCACAGACATGCCCCATGTGTTGTATGAGTTCACTTTTGTGCCCATTCCCAAATGGCACATGGAGGTGTGTGGAGTTGTTGTTGGTCCACCCTGTGCGGTTTACGTTCAACAGGTTGCACACCTAGGGCCTGATTTTTTCTCAAGTGGCACAGCTCAGTGCAGCAGCAATGTGAGTTGCACGGCGCTGCACCAATTTTGAATTGCAGGGATGCGCCATGTTTACTGAACTATGGCACACCCCAGTGTTTCCTCAAGCGCCTGCGCAGACTTTTTCTCCCTGCACCAATGCAGGCATCATTGCACCATAGTGAAGGGGGGCCTTCATTGAGGGGATAGATTGTTTATATGCAGGGAGATGTTCCTTCATGCACATGAACAAGCTATTATGGCAAGGTGGCATTTCTACGTGTGTTGCAGGATGCAGCATACATGAGAAAAGCAATGACACAAGGAGGAAGGAAAGCATTTTGCCTTGTTGCGCTATTCTGACACCACCCCTAGGGTAGCGTTGACTTCAGTCACAGTCTTCAATGAACATGTTGTGTTGGATCTGGGGCAAAAACACAGCCACACTAATTGCATGTCCCTTCCAGGCAATGTGCTGCACATTTACAAGGTAGTGTAAAGCCACAGTCAGTGGCTTATGACCACGTTGTGTATATATCGGAGTGCGCTGCTCAAACAGAGCATCAGTACAAGTGTGGCTTGGGTGGCGATGGGGTGTTTTGAATCAGGGCCTATGTGTCCCAATGTGAACCTTTAGCATGCATTGAGTGTGTCCCATGTGCATCCCCCTTCTGTAATTTGTGAGATTCCAGATAGTCCCCACTGCAACTTAGCCTGCATTTGTGGTAGCTCTTGGTAGTCTGAACTGCCCTGTCCTGAGATTTCAGTGACCAATTCCTATAGGATGACACATGTACCATCTCCTCCAGCTCATCCAGGTCCTCATGTGGTGCGGGACTTCTACCTCCAGTCTGCAGAGCTGCCTTTAGGTTCCTGGACAGTTTCTCCTTAGTTCTGCGCTTGCAATCGTGCCAGCGCTTCTTGCAATCATTGACAGTCCTCCTCACCTTTGCCATGCTGTTGAATTTGTCTGCTATTGCCTGCCATATGACCTCTCTCCTACCTACTGGAAATTTGGAGGTGACTAAATACTAGTATTGGTGCTCCCTCACCTTTCTGGCCAAGATGACATGCTCCTCCCCACTAAAGCAACACTTCTGCTTCCTCTTCTCCTTCTCCCAGGATGCTTCTGGACCCTCCTGGCTGGTACTTGGATGATTGGGATCTCCCTGGCTTGCATTCTCCATGTCTTCCCAAATGTTTTTTTTATTGCTCGTACAAATTTTTTAAAGCTAATGCAGATGGCGCTAACCTACTTTTAGCGTCATGTTTTCTTACAGCATGTCACAGTGGTTAGCATAATTTCTTTTGGTACTAACCATTCCTTAGCACCATTGTGCATTAGTTTTTAAATATGGTGCACAGATGGTACTAAGGAATGACGTTAGCTTGCTGTATATGTTTTAACACACAGCTGTCCATCATTTTTCTAAAATCTGGGCCATAATCTTTAATGAAGCTATTGAAATGTGCTGTCTACTAAACACACACCCGCATTCACGCACACACTCACACATACATGCACACATCCCTACATACACACACTCAACACCACCCACCCCGTCCCCTGTCGGAGTTACCTGGTCTCAGGGGGTCCTCTGGCAGGAGACAGGACGGGGCGCTGTTACTGCCAGGAGCGCCCGCCAGCAGAACACTGCCAGGACGTATTATTTGTCATAATATGGCTGGCGGCGGTCTGCTGGCGTGGGGCTGCTGGTGGTAGGAGTGCCACCTTACCACCATCCGCCAGTATGGCCACAGGCGGATTTCTGCCCTTCTTGTGGCAGAAATTCAGCTGTGGTCATAATATGGCCGACGGATGTCAAAATGTGGGCCTATATCTCCTTGTTGGGCCGATGTCTTCGTGCCAGCCTTGGCACGCTTTTCCTATCCCAGAGTGGGGAGCAGGATGCCGATCCCTTTGTTGGTTTGCTGCTGAATGAGCCTGAACCGGTAATTTCCGGGTCCCCAGCGGCTGTTATTGCGCCAGCCCCTCCTGCTCCCTTCGAGGGCAGCCTCTGCGAGAACGGGTGCACTGGTGAAAAGCACAGCTGTGCGCCATTGCTTTTTAAAAGACATTGTTCTATCTAAAGCACTTCAACTTCACTCGGTTACTTACCCAATGAGCTAAAGACGCCACATCTGAGCAGGGAGGGATTCAGAAATATCAAGTAATGTGTATTCTACGTCTTAAAATTAAGTACACTGTTCTCTTAAATGTTCATAGGCATAGAACAAGAGGGAGGAGTTATTTATCCCCCTCTCCCCCTACCCTGAAACTTTTGGAGTGGGTGGAGGGGAGGCACAGGGGACAAACGAAGGACTAACTACTCAGCCAAGTTTTACTGTTTGATTATTTTACTGCAGGTTAACACAGCGAAGAAACAAAGAAATACCCGCCAGTCCAAAACCCTGTGCTGCTCATGTTTAAAAGTGCACCAGAGAAAATAGAGGTGCTGCATTCTCACCTGTTTTAAGCCATTCACAGAGGAGCAGAGGCTGTAAAGTGAGCACTTAGGAAGCTATTAGTTGCTTAATGCTATTGTGTAGTGCTTGGCGCTGTTTAAGAAACAACATTCATTTTATGGCTTGAATACTGATTTATGTCAGTTATTTTCTGCTTTTCTTTTCAGATTTTCAGTAACTCGGCTAAAGACTGTTTCTCCTTTTTTTCAATAACCAGTTGAAAATTCTCGAAAATAAGTTATATATTGGCAGATATGGGCACAAGGCAAACTGTTAAAAGACAGCTGCAGAATCATTTCACATTTATGTGTTAACCTAATACATTATGTCCCACTAATAAGGAAGCACATACCAAACACAAAATAAACTGGAAATTTCAGGAAAAAAATAAAATCTTTTGTTGGGCTAATATGTGTTGCTGGAATATGCTAACATTGTTGGAGAAATTAAGATAATACACCACTTGTGTTTTTTGCAGAACTTTGCCATCAATAAGGATGGACCTAAATAAAACAGTATTTACCAGTTGAAGCTTTCCGTGCAGCGATGTGGTGGCAAACGGGTAGAAGGAGGTTCCCTTTGCCTGGGATGGAGCTTGAGGAGCGATGGGCCACCGGGATGGAGAGGACCACTGGTGTCCTGCAGGATCAGTGGTGGTTCTACCTGGCAGCTCATGCAGGGACATCGCGGCCAGGCGCTGGAGAGACGTGATGACTGACATTTTGTTCATGCAGTCCAACGGCCGTGGCAGGATCCTTTGGAGGCCCCTGGCGTGCTGAGGTACTGTGCACTCCTCCATCTCCCTCCCTCCCGCTCTGGAAGGAATTAGTGGTGCCTCCCCCCACTGCTGTGACAGTGCCACACAGGGGCAGAGATCTGCACAGGAGTAGCAAAGGCCCATGGCGGCAACCTCCCTTCTGGCCCCACCCTCTCCTGGACTGCTCAACAGTAAGCGGGGCAACAGTTGCCCCGCAGATATCACAGGGATTGGACTGGGAGACACGGGAGGACGGCGGTTGGGATCTCCCCCCCTCCACCACCTTCCTGGGAAGAGAAGGAGGTGGTGGGACCCTTGGCCCATCAGGGTCACGGGTGCCACTGAGGCCTGGGTGAGACCTGTCAACAACAGAGAAGTGCTAGAAATAGTCATTGGCGCAGGAGCTGATCTGTATCTGGTGGGGTTACGTTCAGAAGTGGTGCTAGTGGAGGACCATGGGGAAGCAGCGGGCTGGCAGGGAAGCCCATGCAGAGAGTGTCCTCCAGGGTCCCTCATGAGAAGCTGGAGATGAGAATGAGGCTCTGGCACAGCACACAAGAGTGATTGTAGAGGCAATTAAAGACACCAAGACGGCCCTGGAGACACAGATTGCTGAGCTAGTGGGGAATGTTAGCCTTCTGCGAGATGGCCATTGGAAATTAAAGAACGAGTCAAAGAAATGGAGAATACATTGGAAACATAGGTCCCGCAAGTAAAGCATCTCACTCACAAGATGGCCATCATGAATAATGAACTGAAGATAATGGCAGGCAAGCTGGGGGTTTCTGAAAGTAGGTCCCGAAGACATAATGGGGGTCATTCTGACCCTGGCGGTCCAATACAGCCAGGGTCACGGATGACTGAAGCACCGCCAACAGGCTGGCGGTGCTTCATACAGCCGCGGTCGGAAAACCGGGTCCGGCGGTTTCCCGCCGGATTTCCCCCGGCTGGCCGAATCCTCCATGGCGGCGCTGCTAGCAGCGCTGCCATGGGGATTCTGACCCCCTTCCCGCTGGCTTGTTTCTGGCGGTTTTTACCGCCAGGAACAGGCTGGCGGGAACGGGTGTCCTGGGGCCCCTGGGGGCCCCTGCACTGGCCATGCCACTGGCATGGGCAGTGCAGGGGCCCCCTCACAGGGCCCCAGCCTGCTTTTCACTGTCTGTCTAGCAGACAGTGAAAAGCGCGACGGGTGCAACTGCACCCGTCGCACACCTGCAACACCGCCGGCTCCATTCGGAGCCGGCTTCTGTGTTGCAGGCCCCTTTCCCGCCGGGCCAGCGGGAAAGTTAGAATGGCCCCAGCGGTCTTTTGACCGCGGGCGGCCAAATGGCGGTTCCCTCCAGGCGGGCGGCGACCGCCGCCTGCCGGGGTCAGAATGACCCCCAATATGTGTCTGGTTGGGGTCCCGGAGAGGGCAGAGGACCCATCTTTGGACCTTTACATAGAGACCTTGCTGAGTGATGTAGTGCTGGGGGAACACCCTCCAAGTTCTTATTGTTGGAGCGGGCCCACAGGCTCCTGGTGACACCTACACCGCTGGGGGCCCTTCTGAGGCTGATAATAGTGAGGCTAATGAATTTCAGAGATCAGGACATGATCTTTTAGACAGCACGGAAGAAGGTCCCTTGGAAGATTGAAGGACAGGAGATCACTATTTACACGGACTACATAAACCTGGTCCAGAGGTCAAAGGGGAGCCTTTGTCCCAGATAAAAAGGCCTTGCCACAGCGGAACCTAAACTACGCACTGCTATATCTAACAAAACTCAGGATTGAACATAGGGAGGAAAACAAACGTCAAACTGCACGAAGCATGGGAATGGATGGAATCGCATAGACTTCATCACAAAAACCGGCCAGGAGAGGACAGTAACAAACAGTGGACAAGGAAACGACAAAATGAAGGGCGCCAAGAGTCCAAAAGGGGTCTGCTGCTGCCTCAACACAGGAACAAATCAGAGCTGCACAGGCGAAGACTCTCCAAGTTCTCCAACTGAAAAATGGGACTCTGACAAGCAATTGGTGGAGGAAGCTCCCTCCTGATACGAGTGGCAGTAGCACAGAACAATCAGAATCCGAGCGGGGATCGGAGGAGGAACAGCTCATAAAGGTGACTCTGATGACGGCCGACTTGCTGGGCTGACAAATGGAGGACCAATAATTCTTGAACTGGACATGGCCCACCAAGACCGGGCTCAGGGCCTGTTGAGTGCTCTAAATAGGGTCCCTCACCCCTCTTTGAAAGGGCATGACAGAGGAAGATGACTACAGACAGCTGAGAGGTCTTCCACAGTGATGGCCTCTGGTCACGTCACTGAGCTGTTTAGCACATGGAGGGATGCTCTCCCCTCTGGGTTCGGGGAAGGTACACGCCGTGAATTGGGGGGTGGTTCATTCTAAGATCGCTGCACGATAAGGTAGGGAGGGGAGGTAGTTGGGGATTATATTAATTGTTTTGATTCTACCAGTTAAAGGGAGAATCTACAATGGTACAACTGTCAAAGTGGGTCTAAAGAAGAAAAGTCCTAAGCTCACACAGAACTCACTACCTTGTCTATTCATTTTGTGCCCTGCCAACCGGTGGGCCTGGGCTGCGAGTGATGTGTTCCACTTACTCCCCCATCGGCCTACTTACCTTGCCATAAGGCATCCCAAGGTAAGTGGTCCTTCTCCGACACACCACCCTCTGGTGTGCCTCCTTTACCAATCAATGTACCCCTTTTACCGCTATGCCACTAGTGGGGCTCACATCACCAGGCAGCTCCCCCCTTTTGTCCTTTGGGGCTTGCTCCTCCTCCCCAGGCTTACTAATATTAGTGGGTTGAACTACCCCTGGTTATGCTACCAGGGCTGAATGTAGTGCTTGATGCACCAGGCCATTGATATTATTGCATTACAGGAAATTCTGGAGATAGCTGTGGCACTGATTTATAGGACACTGCCAGGCCAGCTTCAGCATTTGTAGTGCCTCCCACTACCAATGACCTGCTGCTTTGCCGACTGCCCCGCTACCCTCCTGCAACCATCCTCCAACGCTGCCCTTCATTTCTCAATAGAACCCCTTTCCCATTATTTTTTCTATGTTTTATCGTGCTACTCATAACCTACTAGTGTGTTGGAGCCCTTCATATCACCACGCATATTATAAAGAGCCAATGAATACTCTATCTATCAATCAGTGTATGGGAAATTGTTACCTAGCTAAAGAAGGACTCCCATGTGTAGTATTTATTCTTCCTCCATATGCCATTGCAATTAAAGAGTACCTGGCCTGGAGAAGCACAAGCTCAGGGTTTAATAGTAACAAACTGGATGTGCCCATAAGGATGTATTTATACTTTACCAACCTTTAGTAACTACATTAGATTAATTATAGACTGGGGAAGTCATAATGTTCTAACCTCCATCTTGCAGTTTGCATGCAGCTCTTTCATGCTGCCTAGATTACCATACTCTGGGTATCACCTAGACATCGACCAATGGATCTCAGTTGAGTTGGTAGCAGTTACTCAACAGTTATCAAAGAAATACCATTACAAACATCAAGCTTTGGATTAGCCATACTAGCAGTGACAGTGGGAGGGTGAAGTATGGTGGGCTCCATTGGTTTTCTTCCCCAATTGCACCAAATGCACTGTACTCCATCCTTGCAGTTCTGTGAGGGCATGATCGGATCCTCTTTGGCCTCTGCATTTGTTGTCTGCCCTCACAGATACCATAAATGAAAGAAAAAGTGGGGGGAGACAAACAGACACCTATTATGTAAGAGTGATGTAGCACACCGTCACCAAACAAGTCACCTGCTTAACCAACACCCATAACGGCTCACTCAGATAAGTACCAATGTTTGTTTCCCCTTAACTTCTCTGGGGAGGCTTGTGGGCATGCACAAGTGCATGAGAACTTTCACTGCAGAGACCGATGTGTCTGAAAGTATACCTTGCATGCTTGTAAATTACCTTGATATTTTACATGTTACTTCTAAACGCCGAATATCCCTTATCATGTTTAATGCTCTTAGAAGTACTTCACTGTATGATGTATTCACTGTGGTAGTCGACCATATGCACTAATTAATTGATGATGGCCCTCCTCGAAGATGTCAACCTGTCGATCATGCTGCTCGGACATATTGTTATGATGTCAGTTGGAGATTACCCCAGAGGAGCCTTCACTATAAGATGATGTTTCCACAGTGACTTTGGGAATCACACATTAATATGTCTGCTTCCTCATTGACACATTACAGCAGTCACTCTCCTGTCCCCCAAACATGCCCACAAAGACACATTTGCCCGTTTGTACCGGGCTTCAAACCAGGAAGGCACCTATAACTTAGCACCCAGTACCTGCTCAGAAATTCCACAGAGGTACATAGTAACAGAGATGCACATGTCTGTTGGAACACGTTTCGCAGATCTAAACAGGTGTGTGAACATTCTGAGAGAGGAGCATTCTAGCACCCAAGTGATACTTCTCTCACCTATGCATGTAGTCACACCCTATGGCTCAAGTCTGCACACCTCCATCTTAGTACCAAGTATGCCTAGATGCCCCTGCTTGTGAAGAATCTCCAAGGGCTTGAGTTGAGAGTGCCTCCTGTTTAAAAGTCTCAGGGCCATCAAAGACTTCCTCTGCTAATATCTGGACTCTGCTGAGACTCCTTCCCAGTCAAGGGGTGACGCACCATCTGCAATGCGGCTGATAAACGATGCGCCGCCAGCTTCGCAGCTAAAATCAACGCTCCACCTGCATCGCAGCTAGGAGATCGATGCATTGTGGCTGGAGAAATTACGTGCAGCACCTGCTTGCAGCTGCTGCTAACAATGCAAACCCCACGCAGCGCAGTTTTCTAACACCGTGCAGCCGGATTTTCTACGCATTGTCCCTGAGCATCAAAGTCAACCCAACTCTACACAGATTCGAGGTGCCCATCCGGATGCATCACTCTCTTGCGAGGGACAAAAATTACGCAACCAGAGAAGAAATGATGCACAGCCTCCATTGCGAGAAAGGAATCGAGGCATTGCTGACTTTTCTGACGCATGCTCGCCTGTGCGGCTTTATTTTTTACCTAAACCAGGTACTTTGTGCAAAATCATAATTTCCATTGTTTTCTATGGAGTAAGACTCTTATTCTTTTGAAATTTCATATTTTAACTTGTGTATGTTGAATTTTTGTTGTTTTGGTCTTGTTAGATTTAGATAAATATTCCTTATTTTTCTAAACTGGTGTGGTGTCCATTTTGTAGTGTTTTCACTGTATTACTGTGGCCCTCATTTTGACATTGGCTGTAAATCCCACTTACCGCTATGCTGACTGCCGCCAACATACCACCGCCGCGGCGGATATCCATTCAGCGTATTATGACACACAAACACCAATCCATCACTATACAGCCACAGACACAACCCCACCACACCAAAGGTCAGTGATAAACTGGCGGTATCAAAACCCACACGTTATGCCAACAGAACTATGCCCACCACATTATGATCCACTAATCACCACGGCAGACATTCAACCATGGTAAACCATTGGCGGTACGTACCGCCGTGCTCAAAATACACACACTCAAACAAAACAAAACATTGGACAATTTAAATAGCACACAAGTGACACACATACACACACCACACCCACACACACACACCACTATTAAACACACACCCACATCACACACAACCCTTTACGATTACAATTCATTGGCACCAGAGAGAGAGACAGTAAGACCACTCACACAACTAGAGCCACATACCACCATCACCTATACACCACCCACGCACTTCACAACACACACCCCAACACATCAACCTACACACCCTCACCCACACTACTTACACAACACCCATAGCACCACAACGACACCCCTGATTCTCTGAGGAGGAGCTCTGGGTTATGGTGCAGGAAATCATCCGGGTAGAGCCACAGCTATTTGGAGCACAGGTGCAGCAGATAGCCATTGCTAGGAAGGAGGATCGTCAACAGGGTCAACGCCATGGGATAGTACCCGAGAACAAGAGATGACATCAGGAAGAGGTGAAACGACCTACGGGGGAAGGTGTGTTCCATTGCAGCAAAACACCAACTCGCTGTACAGAGGACTAGCGGTGGACCCCCACAACTAACAACATGGGAGAAGCAAATCTTGGCAATCATGCATCCTGAAGGCCTGGCAGGAGTAGCAGGAGGTATACTACTATCACCCCCCTACCTGCATGCCATCACATACCCCCACCCTCACTCCCATCACTCCACCACTACCCACACACCCCACCATCACATCTCACTCATCCCTATACCGAGCCCTGCATGCACCACCAATGCATGGACACCACTCACAGACCTGCATGGACACCTATGACTAAAGCATGCACACTAGAGAGAACTAATCATCCCACCATAAACTAACATACACAAGTGAAAGCTTCCAAGGGGAAAACAACCATAGAGGGCAACCCATCCATGCACAATATGTCACACACAGAAACAATAACACTGCATTTACATCCTCACAGGTATCCCAGCTAATGTCACCGGAGAAGAGGTACCAGCAGCATCCAGTCCCCCCACAGAAGAGGCACACAGTGATGACAGTGACTCTGGTCGCTTGGATCGGGATGTCCAATCTGGCCCATCAGGAACCTCCGGACAGTCTGTTACCCAGCCACAGTCACACACCACCACAGAGCCTCCCCCCTCAGGAAACACCACCACAGCACCCACCCAGCGTGCCCATACCTCTGTCCCCAGGACACGTCAATCAGCAGTGTGTCCACCTCTACAGGGACCCCAGGGCACACCACAAACCCAACACAATCAGGGACCTGTGGTGAGTGGCAGTGGGCACACGGTTCAGGGGACAGAGGCACAGGACAACAGGGAAGCTGGGAGGACTGCTGTGTGCCAGGGGGAGGACAGGCCGAGGGAACCGACTTTGCAGGAGGCACTCAACGAGATCCTGGGAGCATAGCAACATTCACAGGATACGCTGGGCCAGATCCTGGACAATGTGGAGGAGAACAGGTGGCTGCAGATGGACAGTACCAGGGGATCATGGAGGACTTGAAGGCCATAAACACCACCCTGGTCACCATTGCAGGGGTGCTGGCAGACATGGCCAACATTGTGAGAGAGGCAGTGTCACACCAGCGGACCCCTGCCACTAGCCAGAACACTGAGCAGCCCTCCACCTCCATTGCCGCTAGTGGACAGGAGGCCCACCACAGAACCAACAGGCCACCAGCACCCCTCATCCCACAGAAGGAGAACCACTCCGCAAACGTTCCTTGCAATCCAGGCAGAAGCCAGAGACTATTGCCAAGACCCCTGTCAGGAAATAAGACTTTCCTGATTGTCACCCTTGTGTCCCACTCTGTCACCCTGTGCACCTTGAACTACAATTTCTCCCCTTCCTATGTCCCCATGGACAATGCACCTGTGCCACAAATAGACTGGAACTATACCCTGGAGTTTTCTCCATCATCACCCCAGCCCATTGCACTACCCCCTTTTCTTCATAGCACTGCAATAAACACAATTTGAAAAAATACAAGTATGGAGTATGTCAAATGATTGAAGTATGTATTCATTTAACAAGGTTTAAACATTGCAATTCAACTGTACAGTAATGATAACATAGGATAGACCTGTAGTTGCTGCAGTGACAACACCAGGAGCGATAGTGGGGCACCAACATCTGCAAAAAGATTTGCCAAAGGGTACAGTGAGTGGCCATTGAACTGGGAAATAACAACCTGCCAGTGACAATGTGAAACAAAAAACTGACAATGAAATCTGAAGTAACACTGTCTTACCTGTGTGTCATTGGAAGTATTGTCTAATCACTGCAGATCTGTTGTCCTCAGCCTCATCCTCTGCCTCCTCATTGTCACTGTCCACAGTGCCCACTGCTGCCACATGGCCATCTCCAACCCCCTCCTCCTGCAGAAAAGGCACATGGCATCTCAAGGCAAGGTTATGTAACATTCAGCATGCCACGATTATCTGGCAGACCTTCTTGGGTGAGTTGCACAGGGATTCACCAGTCAGATGGAGGCACTGGAAACTGGCCTTCAGGAGGCCAAATGTACGTTCAATAATCCTTCTTGTTCACCCATTTTTCCAGGTGGGGGGGTGACAAATGCAATATGGGTTCCCTCAATCGCCCCAATTATGTTGGGAATATGTCACATTGCATAGAAGTCAGTCTTCACCGTAGGCAAATCCTCCACCTGGGGGAAAACAATGGAGCTGCACATGTGTTTAATCAGGGCACCCAACACTCTTGTCAGCACTATTGAGAACTTTGTCTGCTGCCAAGTCCACAGTCATGTGGAAAGAACCAGTTGCCAAGAAATGGTGGTAAAGGATACAGGCCACCAGCTAGCCACACAGAAAGGGTGCCTGCTGCAAGTGCTGCCAGGAAGGTCAAGGTGCCACCCCCAGCTGCTGCCAGGGAGGGCAAGGTCCCACCCCCAGCTGCTGCCAGGAAGGGCAAGAAGGAATCCCCAGCTGCTGCCAGGAAGGGGAAGGAGGAATCCACAGCTGCTGCCAGGAAGGGGAAAGAGGAATCCCCAGCTGCTGCCAGGAAGGGCAAGGGGCCTCCACCAGCAGGCAAAAAGGACAAGAGGCCTGATGCTGGGACTCAGTCGGAGCCCCCACCACCAACCATGGTGGTGCAGCCGTCTGAGGCTGCAGGGGATGGAAAGGAGCCTCCCCCCACCACCAGCAGCAGTAGCATCAGCACCAGCACCACCAGCAGCAGTGGGCAGCTGTCCGAGACTGCAGGAAATGGGCTGGAGCCTCAACCCACCAGCATCAGCAGCAGCACCACCACCAGTGGGCACCTGTCCAAGGCTGCAAGGGATGGGCAGGAGCCTCCCCTCACCACCACCACCAGCAGCAGCACCACCACTGAGCAGCCGCCACCGCCGGCGGACAGTCTGTAGTCCTGCCTCCATGGGCTGTTGTGCGGCCTGCCCCCTGCAAATCCTATGGGCATGACACCCACCTGGGAGACTGTGACCTTGTACTCCCTAGGATCTGAAGCACAGGGCACGATGCCCCCTTCAGAACCAGTGGGTATGGCACCAAGTCACCCCATCCTCTCCAGGATGAATATCACAGGGCACAATGCCCCCTCCAGAACTAGTAGGTAAGCCACCCACCAAGCCCAGCCTCCCAGGATGAAGATCACAGGGTACAATGTCCCCTCCAGAACCAGTGGGTATGGCACCCACTCACCCCATCCTCTCCAGGATGAAGATCACAGGGCATGATGCCCCCTCCAGAACCAGTGGGTAAGCCACCCACCAACCCTAGCCTCCCCAGGACCAAGCACTGGGCATGTTGCCCCCTCCAGAGCATGTGGGCAAGACACCCACTTGAGAGACTGTGCCCTTGCACTCCCCAGGACAGAACACAGGGCATGTTGCCCCCTCCAGAACCAGTGAGCAAGTCACCCACTTGAGAGACTGTGGCATTGAACTCCCCAGGATCATGCACAGGGCATGATGCCCCCTCCAGAGCATGTGGGAAAGATACCTACCTGAGTGACTGTGGCTTTGCACTCCCCAGGACCAAGCACAGGGCATGTTGCCCCCTCCAGAGCATGTGGGTAAGTCACCCACTTGAGAGATTGTAGCCTTGCACTGCCCAAGACCAAGCACAGGGCATGTTGCCCCCTCCAGAGCCAGTGGGTAAGTCACCCACTTGAGAGACTGTGGACTTGCACTCCCCAGGACCAAGCACAGGGCATGTTGCCCCTCCAGGACCAGTGGTGTTGTTCCATCTGCCAGCTGAGGTGCCCCACCATTCCCCGTCCCCCTGAGGTGCCTGCCTATTTTCGAACTGATGCCCCTGCAGTGTTTTCTCCATTTTGTTGCAGGAGTCAAGTGGGGCCTTGGACTTTGTAATGTGACCCTGTGGCCCACGCAGATTGAGGACTGGGCAGTGTCCCTTGTTTGTACATATGTATTTACTTTTAGATTGAATTTTCGTATTTCTGCTATATTTATATTACACTCTGTTAGAAATTGGGGTCTTTGGATGACAGTCAGGTTACCCCCTGTTCAAGCAAGGACCCTCACTCTAGTCAGGGTAAAAGAAAATCACCCTCGGCTAACCCCTTCTTACCCCCTTGGTAGCTTGTCAGAGAAGTAGGCTTAACTTCAGAGTGCTAGGTGTAAAGTGTTTATACCAACACACACAGTAACTTAATGAAAACACTACAAAATGACACAACACCAGTTTAGAAAAATAGAACATTTTTATCTAAACAAAACAAGACCAAAACGACAAAAATCTGATATACACAAGTCAAGTTATGAATTTTTAAAGATTAAATAAAAAAATAGCACCTAGAAACAAAAAAATGCTTTGATCAATCAATCAATCACTGCATTTGTAAAGCGCGCTACATACCCGCGAGGGTCTCAAGGCGCTGGGTACGGGGGATGCTACTGGTCGAAGAGCCAGGTCTTGAGGAGTCTTCTGAAGGCCAGCAGGTCCTGGGTCTGTCATAGGATGGTGGGTAGAGTGTTCCAGGTCTTGGCGGCGAGGTAGGAGAAGGATCTTCCACCGGCGGTGGTTTTTCGGATGTGGGGGACTGTGGCGAAGGCGAGGTTGGCTGAGCGGAGGATTCGGGTAGGGGTGTGGAAGCTGAGTCGGTTGTTGAGGTAGGTGGGCCCGGTGTTGTGCAGTGCTTTGTGTGCGTGGATCAGGAGCTTGAAGGTGATCCTTTTGCTGACGGGGAGCCAGTGCAGGACTCTCAGGTGGAGTGTGATGTGGCTGCGGCGGGGGACATCGAGGATGAGTCGGGCCGAGGCGTTCTGGATGCGTTGGAGTCGTCTCAGGAGCTTGTTTGTAATTCCTGAGTGGAGGGCGTTCCCGTAGTCGAGTCTGTTGGTGATGAGGGCCTGGGTAACGGTTTTTCTCGTGTCGAGGGGGATCCATTTGAAGATCCTGCGGAGCATACGGAGGGTGTTGAAGCAGGACGCGGAGACGGCGTTGACTTGCCTGGTCATGGAGAGAGTGGAGTTGAGGATGAACCCCAGGTTGCGTGCGTGGTCTGTGGGTTCCGGGGCTGTGCCTAGTGACGTGGGCCACCAAGAGTCGTCCCACACTGATGGGGTGGGTCCGAGAATGAGGACCTCCGTCTTGTCTGAGTTCAGCTTCAGTCTGCTGTCCTTCATCCAGTCGGCTATGGCCTTCATTCGTCGGTGGAGGTTAACTTTGGCGGTGTGGGGATCTTTGGTGAGGGATATGATCAGCTGGGTGTCGTCGGCGTAGGAGATGATGTTGAGGTTGTGTTGTCGTGTGACGTGGGTGAGGGGGGCCATGTAGATATTGAACAGTGTCAGGCTGTGGGAGGATCCCTGTGGGACGCCGCAGATGATCTCGGTGGTTTTGGAGCGGAAGGGTGGGAGGCGGACGCTCTGGGTTCTGCCAGAGAGGAAGGATGTGGTCCAGGCCAGGGCCTTCTCTTGGATACCAGCGTCATGGAGGCGTGCTGATAGGGTGCGGTGGCAGACGTGTCAAAGGCTGCTGATAGGTCCGGGAGGATGAGGGCGGCTGTTTCTCCTTTGTCCATCAGGGTCCGGATGTCGTCCATGGCGGTGATGAGGGCGGTCTCGGTGCTGTGGTTACTGCGAAAACCGGATTGGGAAGGGTCCAGGATGTTGTTGACTTCGAGGTAGCTGGTCAGCTGTTTGTTGACAATCTTCTTGGTCACTTTTGCCAGGAAGGGGAGCAGGGAGATGGGCCGGACGTTCTTGAGGTATTTGGGGTCCGCCTTGGGCTTCTTCAGAAGGGTGTTGATCTCGGCGTGCTTCCAGCTTTCTGGGAAGGTTGCTGTCTCGAAGGAACAGTTGATTGTTTTCCGGAGGTGGGGCGCGATGGCTGCGCTGGCTTTGTTGAAGACGTGGTGAGGGCAGGGGTCCGATGGGGATCCGGAGTGGATGGAGTTCATGGTTTTGATGGTGTCTTCGTCGCTGACGCTGGACCAGACGGTCAGGCGACTGGTGCGAGTGGTAGTCGCAGGGGTGGTGGACTCGGTGGTTGGTGCGGGGGGTCGGGGTTGAAGCTGTCGTGGATGTCAGTGATCTTGCGGTGGAAAAAGGTGGCCAGGGAGTCGCACAGGTCTTGAGATGGCGGGATGTCGTTGGTGATGGAGCTGGGGTTGGAGAGTTCTTTCACGATGCTGAAGAGCTCTTTGGTGTTGTGTGCGTTGTTGTCTAGGCGGTCCTTGAAGGCGGTCCTGATGAGTTGGTGATGTCTGCGGGTGGCGCTCTTGAGGGCTGTGTGGTTGTTCGGTCGTGGAGCCATTTCTTCTCCAGCTTCCGAGGTGTGCTTGGAGTTCCGGAGGTCCTCGGTGAACCAGGCGGCTTTCTTGTTGGTGTGGTTGGTTGTAAAGGTCTTGAGAGGGGGAAGGGTGTTGGCGCAGTCGTTGATCCACTGTGTGAGGTTGGTCGCGGCGGTGTCTGGGTCAGTGGGGTCGGTGGGTGGTCTCAGGGCGAGGGCGGTAGTCAGTCAGTTGGTCCTCGAGGTGTTAACACGGCATCATGATGGAGTCGTTCCCAACAATCCAACACCAACGGTGCCGGCCACAAAGTCACGCAGACCCCCAAGTACAGTACCTTGGTGAAGAATGAAAACAAGCCGATGTGCAAAGTCGGGGACCGCAGCATCTGTGCGAAACGTTGAATCCGTGCACTTCGAGCGGCGTCGGTCACGACGAGGTGCGGCGACTTCCACAGAGTCTCAGACTTCGGCGAGGCTGTAGTGGTGTCGGGCCTGCGAAGGTCATCGTGTTCCAGGGAAGATCATGGAGTCGGTTGCAGGCGGCGTCACCAGATTCAGCAGCGGCATCTGTCCGGAGTCGTCCGAAGTCGATTTCCTTGAATTTTCACCAGCTTTTCCTTTCAAGGTCCCAGGGACTGGATAGGGCACCACTTGTCAGGGCAGGAGCCTCAGCAGAAAGTCCAGGTGTTGGTAAGGGAAGTCTTTGACGGCCCTGAGACTTCAGAACAGAGGGCAAGCTCAGTCCAAGCCCTTGGAGAGTCCTTCTCAAGCAGGAATATACCACAAAGTCCAGTCTTTGTCCACTTGCACAGGTAGAAGCAGCAACTGCAGGATAGCTCCAAAAAGCACGGTCACAGGCAGGGCAGCACTTCTCCTCAGCTCTTCTCAAGGCAGAGGTTCCTCTTGATGTCCAGAAGTGATCTAAAGTCTGTGGTTTTGGGTGGCCTTCTTATTCCCAATTTCTCCTTTGAAGTAGGCCTACTTCAAAGTAAAGTCTCTTTTGAATGTGAAATCCTGCCTTGCCCAGGCCAGGCCCCAGACACTCACCAGGGGGTCAGAGACTGCATTGTGTGAGGACAGACACAGCCCTTTCAGGTGTAAGTGACCACTACTCTCCTCCTCCTCCCTCCTAGCACAGATGGCTCATCAGGAAATGCAGACTACACCTCAGCTCCCTTTGTGTCACTGTCTAGTGTGAGGTGCAACCAGCCCAACTGTCAAACTGACCCAGACAGGGACTCCACAAACAGGCAGAGTCACAGAAATGGTATAAGCAAGAAAATGCTCACGTTCTAAAACACACAATCTTAAAATCAACTTTACTAAAAGATGTATTTTTAAACAGTGAGCTCAGAGACCCCAAAACTCCACATGTCCATCCGCTACCAAAGGGAATCTACACTTCAATCAGATTTAAAGGTAGCCCCCATATTAAACTATGAGAGGGACAGGCCTTGCAACAGTGAAAAACAAATTTAGCATATTTCACTGTCAGGACATATAAAACGCATTACTATATGTCCTACCTTAACCATACACTGCACACTGCCCTTGGGGATACCTAGGGCCTACCTTAGGGGTGTCTGACATATAAGAAAAGGGACGGTTTAGGCCTGGAAAGTCTGTACACTTCCCAAGTCGAATTTACAGTTAAAAACTGCACACACAGACACTGCAGTGGCAGGTCTGAGACATGATTACAGAGCTACTTATGTGGGTGGCACAATCAGTGCTGCAGGCCCACTAGTAACATTTGATTTCCAGGCCCTGGCACCTCTAGTGCACTTTACTAGGGACTTACTAGTAAATCAAATATGCCAATCATGGATAAACTAATTACATACAATTTACACAGAGAGCATATGCACTTTGGCACTGGTTAGCAGTGGTAAAGTGCTCAGAGTTCAGAAGCCAACAGCAACAGGTCATTAAAAATAGGAGGCAGGAGGCAAAAAGATTGGGGATGACCCTGCATAGGCAAAAAAAAAGTCCAACTCACTCACTTTCATGTATTCCTGTGGTCCTTCCATTATTCCTGAAGGGTACGGGGTGAATATGTTTTCTTACTGCATCTGTTTGTGTGTATAGTGTTGGGGGTGGGGGAGTTGCATGTTGCATGTGTGTGTCACTCTCTTTTTCCTTCCCCTCCCCTGTGTGCTAGGTGGCTGTACTCACTGTGGTCGTCTTCGCCATTGTTGGTGTTCGTGGTAGAGCAGGATGTAGAATAGCATTGGGAAGAGCTGCAGTACGAGCTCCATGGCAGCGTGCTTCTTCCCTGTGTCTCCAATGGTGAGTCATTTCCCTTCTGTGAGGTGTTTCTGCCAAGCTTTTGATGTTGTTGGTACCTCCCCGGAAAAGGTAGCAGTTTCCCATCTCATAATACGGTGGGCGGAACATTGACTTCCGCCTGGCTGTTGGTGGCTACCGCTGTGGTGCCTGTCGATTCTGCCCTGGAGGTCGGTGTGGTAAAGCTCTTTATGCCATGGTCATAGTTTGGTGGTATTTACCGCCAGCCTGTTGGCAGTATTACCGCTGCTTTATCACCAACCACCAGCGTTGTAATGAGGGCCTGTGTGTGTTGGTTCAAATATTTCACACATTGCTTCTGAAGTTAAGCCTGCCTGCTCAAGCCAAGGTACCAACGGAGCAGAGGTTAACTGAGTGTGATTCTCTTTTACCCTGACTAGAGTGAAAGTTCTTGCTTGGACAGGGGGTAACCTGACTGCCAACGGAAGACCCCATTTCTAACAGAAAACATTTCTCCAGTGAGAATGAAAATATGCGGTTATATAAAATGCATAAGCACGCCTGCCCAACACATGATTTATTAGTTAATAACTACTTCATAAACCTCTCAGCTTATTAACTACATTATGCATGCTGTCGCATCTGGCGCTCTTGTATATCTAATAAAGCAAAATTTACTTTAAGGAATTGTGCTGTGTATTTAAGTGTGCCTCAGGTGTTGGGCCTACACCGAGACTCAAACCTTGCTTTCAGCTCCATAGTCGATAGCTTTGGCCGTCACGCCACAACCTCTGCTCTCTAGTTTGGGCTATGAATGCATTACTGTAATTTTAATAATGTGCACCACAGGGTGCTGTATAAATAAAATGTGTGTTTTTATTCTGAGCTAGTGTTCAAAGGCGGTGGGCCGGGGTACTTACCCGCTTTGCTCGTTATTTAACCTGTGACTGTATTTAGGCAAAGACGCCAAAGTATTTTTACCAGTTCTTGTGGCCAACACTAATAAATGAGCAGGGAGGCCAGATGCCTTTAAAAATCTGGCAGATGTTGTGCCTGCTCTGTTTTTTTTGCAGTTTTATCAAGTGCAAACTCGGCATGAGCACCAGTTACCTTATACAATTAGTATTTGCAGGCACCGGGGCTTTAAGTGACTTGCCTAGCACCACAGGAATTTTGGGGTTATATATATAGCACATTATATATAGCGCACATTCTACCTGAAGGTATTTGGGAGTTTTACATAGGAGCACTTCATTTTTTTATGGGGACATAACACTTATGTGGTTTGCCAATAGCCACCAGATGTTGGGCCAGCACGGAGACTCGAGGGGTCCCCTTCGCTAGCTCATTTCATGAATTAATTACATGTTTGTGGGACTGCCTCTGATTAGACCCAGGTCTCTTCAGCTCAGTGAACCCAGCGACCCCATCTGGGCATGCCCTGCGCCTTCTGCTGGGGCAGCACAGTCCTTTTAACTCCCCTGTTCCTCAGCTGAGGGTGCGATGGCGTCCCCCCATAGGGGCATTGAAAGGAATATTTGTCCTTGCTGGGCCCTCATTGGCCCGCTGTCTTTGTGCCAGCCTTGGAGTGCTTTTCCTTCCCCTGAGGGGGGGAGCAGGATGCCCATCCCTGTGTTGGTTCGCTGCTGAGGCGGCTTGAACCAGTAATTTCCGGTTCCCCGCCAGCTGTTAATGTGCCAGCTCCTGAGTCCCCCTTCAGGGGTGGCTTCTTCCAGAACGGGTGCACTGGTGAGCTGCACAGCTGTGCGCCATTGTTTTTTTAAAAGACGTTGTACTGTCTAAAGCAGTTCAACTTAATTCGGTTTCCCACCCCATGAGTTAAAGACACCACATCAGAGCAGGGAGGGATTCAGAAATATCAAGTAATGCATCCATTACTTACGATAATGGCATTACTCCTAGTCCTACTCCCTCGCCTTCCTTTAACCAATGAGGCTTCCTGCCTCCCCATAGACCCTCCCTTCCCCTTAAACCCCCACCACCTCCTGTACGAAAACAAGCCCAAGCAGCAACTCAGGTGGTCCGTACCGGGGGGGGCGTGGGGGCAACGGAAAGGAAGGCGAGAGAGTAGGACTAGGAGTAATGCCATTATCGTAAGTAATGGACGCATTACCTCCCGTCCCTCCCTCGCCTTCCTTTAACCAATGAGACATAGCAATAGAAAACAGGAGACGGACACTGAGTTGCAATAAGTTTAATTACAATCAATAAAGACCACCTACTCCCCACCCCCCTATTACATCATAGAGGATAAGACACTGTCACCCAATACCGACTCCAAACTGCCCAAGTCCGCCAGTCTATAATGACGAACAAATGTTGAAGGTGAGGCCCAAGTGCCGGCCCTGCAAATTTCCACCACTGAAGCACCCTGAAGCTCAGCCACTGTAGCCGCCATACCCCTGGTAGAACAGCCCTGAATCCCTTGGGGAGGAACCACCCCTTTCAAAGAATAAGCCAACAGAATCAAGGAGCGAACCCACCGACTCAAAGAAGCCGTGGAAGGCTTCTCACCCTTCCGGGCCGGACCGAAATTCACAAAAAGAGAATCACCCTTACGGAAAGGAGCAACTATTCGCAGATACTCCAACAAGGCCCTGCGCACATCCAAAGAATCTAACCGAACCTCCTCATCTGAGGAAGGATTCGGACAAAATGAAGGAAGGATGACCTCCTGGCGAGCATGGAAAGAAGAACTCACCTTTGGAACAAAAGAAGGAACTGGAACAAGCACCACCCGATCTTGGAAAACCTTACAAAAAGGAAAGGAGCAGGCCAAGGGCCCCAATTCTCCTAAACGGCGGGCCAGAAAGAAAGTCTTCAAAGAAAGATGACGCAAGTCACAGTCCCCCAGAAGTTCAAAAGGGGCAACAGTCAACTTATCCAAAACTAAGGAAAGATCCCAGGAAGGAAAAGAACGCACCGGGCGAGGAAACAAGTTAAGAAGACCTTGAAAAAACCTAGGCATCAAATGACCCTCATCCGACAGATTACGCCAAGGACCCCTAAAAGCCTGAATTGCCACCCACTGCACCCGCAGAGAAGCCACCGACAAACCCAATTGGGCACCATCCTGCAAAAATTGCATCACATCAAAAATAGAAGTGGTCGTAGGATCCAACTTATGCCGGAAACACCAAGAAGAAAAAACTCTCCACTGTCTACCATAAGACAGCAAAGTGGAACGCCACCGGGAAGCCAGCAAAGTAGAACTCAAAGCTACCGGTACTCCCAAACCCGTCAAACCCCATCGTTAAACTTCCATGCCGTCAAGTGCAACCTCCTCAACGACCCCTTCGAGAGGCAAGGAAACTCCAGAGGAGACTGACAAAGAGGAAGAGTCCACATGTGACCGGACGCCATCAACTACAGCAACGGAAACCAATTCGCCCTCGGCCAATGGGGTGAAATCAAGATAACCCTGGCTCCCGAATGACGTACTCTCAACAGAAATGCCCGGAGCAACTGAAATGGCGGGAAAGCGTACAAAAGACACCGAGGCCAAGGACACGACATCCCGTCCACCTCCCAAGGCTGAGGACAACGAAACCGGGAGCAGAAGCGACTGAGTTTTGCATTCTCTGGAGACGCAAACACATCCATCACTGGAAGACCCCAGAGGTGAACTAGATGAAGAAACAGCGACCACCGGAGGGAGAAAAGTTGCGAGGACGGAATCACCCTGCTTCCTCCCGAACATTGACCACCCATCGGATGTAGGTGGCACGTAGTGAAAGAACCCATTCCTGAGCCCACACAAAAAAAAATTCTCGCCAGACGGAACAGAGCCCTTGACCGGGTCCCCCCCCCTGCCGGTTCACATAAGCTTTGGTCACCAAGTTGTCTGTTCGAATAAGAACCGCAACTCCTTTCAAGGAGACCTGGAAATGAATCTGAGCCAACAACACCGCCTTCAATTCCCGCCAATTCGAAGAGCGTTTGGCCTCCAGTGGCGACCAAAACCCCTGAATCTGCGCCGACCGCATCCAAGCTCCCCAACCGGAGAGGCTGGCATCCGTCGTCACCACTACTGGGAGCGGAGGAGACAAAGACACCCCTACCTGAAGATGAGTGGACACCAGCCACCATCCCAACTCCCTGCGGACCAACCCTGACACCGGAATCCTAGTCAGCAGAGAACCGGACCTTTGGAGCCCAATGACACAGGAACCAGTTCATCAGGCAAAGAAGATGGAACCACGCCCAGGGAACCAGAAAAATCACTGACGCCGAATGACCCTGCAGGCGTAACCATAGAAGTGCCGGGGAGCAGACTGCGACACAATCAACCTCACCAGGGACTGGAGGACTAAAACCGTTTATCCGACACAGTCACCAAACCTTGACGAGTCACAAACTGAGCCCCTAGAAACACCAGATCTTGGGAAGGGGCCAAATCTGACTTCCCCCAGTTGATCAAAAACCAGTGGCTTTGCAGGACCACCAGAACCCGGGCCACATGCCTCCGTAACTACTCCTGCGAGGGCACATGGATTAGAGTATCGTCCAGATAAGGATGAATAAACACCCCTTCTGAATGCAGAAGAGCCACCAGAGGGGCCAGCATCTTGGCGAAAATTCGTGGAGATGGCTTGAGGCCGAAAGGCAGAAGACAAAACTGATAATGCTCCAGTCCTACTGCAAAACGTAGGAACCGCTGAGAAGACCCCGCCACTGGAACATGCAGGTAAGCATCCTGCAGATCCAGAGATGACTGACCAGAGGAAATATAGGGGGTCATTTTGACCTCGGCGGTCTTTTGTAAAGACCGCCGAGGGACCGCCATGTGGAAGACCGCCAGTGGTGGCGGTTTGCCGCTCGGCCTATTATGACCGTTGGCAGCTCTCCGTCCTTTAACGGACGGAGAGCTGCCAACAGCCATACTGGCAGGAGGCGGGGAAGTGGAAGTTGCTCCACCGCCACGCCAACAGAACACCGCCCAGCGAATCACGTCCTGTGATTCGCCGTGGCGGTGTTCTGTTGGCGGTGTGGTGTCGGCAGAGCTGCCCCCATGGCTCCTGTCCCCTCCCGGAGGATCGTTGGACCAGGTAAGTCGATCGTCCGTGAGGGGAGGGGGGCGGGGGGTGTTGTGTGTTGTGTGGGTGCATGGGGGTGTGCGTGTGTGTATGTAGAGGGGGTGTGTGAGTGCGTGTATGCTTGCGGGGGTGTTGTGTGTATGGGAATGAGTGCATGTATGTCTGTGGGTATGTATGTATGGATGTGGGTGTGTATGTTTGTATGTGGGTGTGCTTGTCTGACTGTGTGTGTGGATGTAGGCATGTATGTTAACGTGTGTGAGTGTAAGTGTGTAGGTGGTGCCCGCGTGCGTGTCGTGTATGTATGGTTGATGTGATGTTGGGGGTCGGGGTAGGGAGGGGGGCCCTGCCACCTTTGGGGGGTGGCAGGGGTGGTGGGGGGGTAGGGGAGGGAGTCAGGGTGGGGGTGAGGGGTGGGGGAGACCCCTATCAGTGCCAGGGAAGGAATTCCCTGGCACTGATAGTGCTTACCGCCATGGATTTCATGGCGGTTCAAACCGCTGGAAATCCACGCCGGTAAGCCGGGTCAAAATACCGCCGGCGGTATAGTGACGGCCGCCGGGCTGGAGACCCAGGTCTCCAGCCCGGCGGTCGACTCCGCCTGGCGGGCGGAACGGAGAACCGGCGGATGACCATGGCGGTAACCGCCATGGTCATAATTCCACAAAGTAAGACCGCCAGCATGTTGGCGGTCTTACCGCCGGTTCTCCGCCTTCCGCCAGGGTCGTAATGACCCCCATAGTCTGAATGGACAGCATGCGGAAATGTACCGTTTTGATCCAGGAATTCACCCCTCTCAGATTGAGGACAGGTCGAAAACCCCCTGACACCTTCTGAACCAGAAACAAGACTGAATAAGTTCCCAGACCTCTTTCCCCCACAGGAACTCAGGAAATGGCCCCCTTGAGAAGCAAGTCCCGGACCCCATCCAACAAAACCTGTCTCCGTGCCCCGACCGCAGGCAGAGGAGTGGGACGAACCCCGGAATCAGGAGGCACCATATCGAAATCTATGGTGTAGCCATTGTCCACAATGTCCAGCACCCAATGATCGCTGACACTTTCCTGCCAAACTGGAAGAAAGTGCCTCAGCCGTTCCCCAACCTGCCCTATGCCAGGCCCACAGTGATTGTCAGGACCCCTTCTTGAACCCACCCCGGTTCGAAGGAGCAGACTTCATAGGGGAAAAACGGGGCTGAAAACGATGTTTCCTGAAAGAAAAAGACTTAGCATCCATCTTGGGAGAAGAGCGGGAATGCTTCCTCCACCCTTTGCTAGAAGCAGAACCACCTTTGTCCTCTCCTTAAATGCCTTGGAAAGCATGGAAGGCAACTGATCACCAAACAAACTACATCCTTCAAAAGGCATTCTCAGGAGAGCAGACTTCTCCCCAGGATCCGCCTTCCATGACCTCAACCAGAGGGACCTACGAGCCCCAATCAAAGCTCCCGATGCCAGAGCCGAAGTACAGACACGTCAGAGGTCAACCTGGCCTGTTGCTCCATGACAGCCAGAAGTTCGGAGCACTCTGAACCTTCCTGCACAGCCACCGCCAGTTTATCAAAATCCTGCACCAAAGACTGGGCAGAATAAGCCGAATATATACCCGCTCTCAGGGCTAGATTCTCTGCCGCAAAAGCCATCTTGAGACCAGAATCCACCTTACGGTCCGTGGCATCTGTAGGCACACAATCCTCCGGATTGGCCGCCGTCTTGCCAATCAGGGTTGCCAAAATGGAATCCAGACGAACAGAGGGAGGTAACACATCCTCCCCTTCCAGTAAGTAAAGTTTCTGAAGGAATCGTGGCACTTGACCCTTATCCACATCCTTCCATTCCCGAAACACCATATCCTTCACAGGTCCCTGAAAAGGCATGGCAAACTTAGAAGGCGTCTGATACTGAAGGAACAAATGTGATTCCGATCCAGCAGGCTGAAACACAGGAAAACTTAAATTGTCCCGAACATGCGACATCACCTCCCACATCTCTTCCCTGGAGACATATTTCCCCCCCAGATGAAGTAGATGGAGCGTCATCCTCCTCATCACCCGAAGAGGACCTCTCCGCAGTCGCAGGAGGACGGGCCGCCTGAGACCGACCAGGCCTGGCCACCCCTGCCTGGAGAGCCCGAAAGACAGCCACCTCAATCATGTCCTGAACCTCCTCTCTTGACATGAGTGGCGCAGAAGTATTTCCCGGAACCTGGCGACCCCCAGGTTTAGAAACGGGAGCATCACCCTCCTTCCCTGAGGAGGAGGAAGAAGAAACAATCCTGCGACGTTTAGTAGGAACCTTCGGCATGATAACCTTAATAGAAATGCCATCTACAGGATCCCAACCCCTATATATATCATGGAAAGGCCCTCATACCAAAACAGAATCAGCAAATAAAAACACACCATCAATTAAAAAAATAAGATAAAAACGTGGGCAGAACGCCCGTCCTACCATCCAATATGCTGAAAAAGCCAACCGGCACCTCAGCGCGGCTCCACGAGCCGAGGAACCGGAAACTGACGCCCCAGCCACAAAGAGCCGACCGACCTTGTCAGACGACTCCCAGGACGCGTCCTCAAGGCAGCCCCGCCTGCCTCTCAAAGACGCGACCGGCCGTAGACCTCCCCGAGGAGCTCCGCACCTCGAGGAGGGTAGAAATGAAGACCCCCAGGCCCTGCCGTGGAGGAAGGCAGAAGGTAAGTCTAGCGGGGGCTAGACAAAAAAGAACAGGAGGTGGTTGGGGTGTGGGGGAGTTTTAAGGGCAAGGGAGGGTCTATGGGGAGGCAGGAAGCCTCATTGGTTAAAGGAAGGCGAGGGAGGGACGGGAGGTAATGTGTATTATACGTCTTAGAAACAAGTACAGGGTTCTGTTAAGTGTTCATAGGCATAGAATGAGAGGGAGGAGTTATTTATCCCCCTCTTCCCCCACCCTGAAACTTTTGGAGTGGGTGGAGGGGAGGCGCAGTGGACAAAGGAAGGACTAACTACTCAGCCAAGTTTTACTGTTTGATTATTTTGCTGCAGGCTAACACAGAGAAGCAAGAAAGCAATACCAGCGAGTCCAAAACCCCGTGCTGCTTATGTTTAAAAGTGGACCAGAGAAAATAGAGGTGCTGCATTCTCGCCTGTTTTAAGCCATTCACAGAGGAGCAGAGGCTGTGAAGTGAGCATTTAGGGAGCTGTTAGTTGCTTAATGCTATTGTGTAGTGCTTGGCACTGTTTAAGAAACAACAGAAGAAACAACATTCATTTTATGCCTTGAATACTGATTAATACGAGTTATTTTCTGCCTTTCTTTTCAGATTTTCAGTAACCCGGATAAAGACTATTTCTATGCTTTACATTAACCAGTTGAACATGCTGGAAAATAAGTTATATATTGGCGGATATGGACACGAGGCAAAATGTTAAAAGAACAGCTGCAGAATCATTTCACATTTATGTGTTAACCTAATACATAATGACCCACTAATAAGGACACACATACCAAACACAAAATTCAAATTCAAATTACGGGAAAGTAATAAAATCTCTTGTTGGACTAATATGTGTTGCTGGAATATGTTAACATTGTTGGAGAAATTAAGATAATACACCAATTGTGTGTTTTGCAGAACTTTACTATCAATAAGTATGGACCTAAATAAAAGAGTATTTACCGGTTGAAGATTTCTGCCTGTGCAACTACTAAATTATATGTTAAAATTTGGAGTGTCTCCAAGCAATTCAGTTTACAGTGGGCACTACAGAGGAAATAGATCAATTCATTTTGAGACTATGGGGGTCATTACAACCCTGGCGGACGGTGTTAAAGCTGCGGTAATACCGCAAACAGGCCGGCAGACAAAAAAAGGGAATTATGACGCTGGCGGAAACCGCCAACAAAGACAGCCACTTTAACACACCGCCCGCCACGGCGGTACAGACAAGCAGCGCGGCGGTCACCGCTAACAGACAGGTGCAAGACAATGTACCGCCCATAGTATCACAACCCGCCAATCCGCCACCTTTTCTGGGGCGGATTCACCGTGGATAAAAACATGGCGGAAACAGCTTTTGCAATGGGAAAACGCTCACCTGAACACATCCCACGAGGAACGAGGACTCCCTGTCCTTGTGTTTCTGCTCCTCTACGACCATAATCTATGTAGGCGCCGAAGACAACGGTGAGTACTGCACCTACGACATGGGGGAGGAGGGAGGCAAAATTTAGGGGGACACCCACCCCACCCCCAACCTCGCATAATACAACATACACACCGATGCATTCACAAAAATCACAGTAACAACCCACAATCCCCCCGGAAGAATGAAAAGACAAAACGAAAATCGGTCAAACATTGTAATGTGGCAATATACATGTCATACAAAAATATACAGAAATATATGAAAATCAGTCATAATTATATACATTACGAGAAGTAGTGCAGATATGTACATAACAATGTCCGTGCACCAACAGTTCAAAAATGCATGGGCGAGGCCTACAAAGGATACCTGACCACAATCGGAGAGAACTCTGCCGGGGCATCAGATAGAAATACTACAGGCACCTCAGAGGGAAGGGTAGGGGGGGGCACCTCAGCCGGATGAACGCAAAGCCAGATCCACGACGGGGCTCCATGCCCATTGATGTATCCTGGGGAGTGCAAAGCCACAGTCTCTCAAGTCTCTACAGTAGGTGGCTTGCCCACTGTGCCATCCTGGGGAGTGCAAAGCCACAGTGTTTCAAGTCTTTACAGTGGGTGGGGTGCCCACCGTGCCATCCTGGGGAGTGCAAAGCCACAGTCTCTCAAGTCTCTACAGTGGGTGGGGTGCCCACCGTGCCATCCTGGGGAGTGCAAAGCCACAGTCTCTCAAGTAGATGCAGGTCTCCACTGGTACTGGGGGGGACTGGTGCCCAGAGTGCTTCATCCTGTGCAGGACACACAGAGTGGATGCAGGTCTCTACTAGTTCTTGATAGGGACTGGTGCCCAGACTGGATGAGTCTCCCCGTGAAAGTTCCTGTCCTGTCACTGTCCCAGCTGCACATGGGATAAGGATGCCAGATGTGGCGGTCTATTCATTCCTACCCGGTGCTTGCCCTGTACAGCGGTGTTTTGCCATGGCGGTCTTTGCCCTGTTCAGCTGTGCTTTGCCATGGCGGTCTTTGCCCTGTTCAGCGGTGCTTTGCCATGGCGGTCTTTGCCCTGTTCAGCGGTGCTTTGCCATGGCGGTTCAGTACTGTTCAGCAGTGCTTTGCCATGGCGGTCTTTGCCCTGTTCAGCGGTGCTTTGCCATGGCGGTTCAGGACTGTTCAGCGATGCTTTGCCATGGCGGTTCAGGACTGTTCAGCGGTGCTTTGCCATGGCGATCTTTGCCCTGTTCAGCGGTGCTTTACCATGGTGGTTCAGGACTGTTCAGCAGTGCATTGACATGGCGGTTCTGGTACGGACATTGTGTGTGGCATGACGTTCCCTACACTGGGCATTGGTGTGTGGCATGACGTTCCATCATAGCCCACCTGGGCTGTGGCAGCCAGGGCCCTCCTGGGCACTGACTCCAGCAGTGGTGGTGGTCTCTGGACCAGTGACGATACTTGTGCCCTCCTGGGCACTGACTCTGGCGCTGGCGGTGGTATCTGGACCAGTGACGATACTTGGGCCCTCCTGGGCACTGACTCCGGCGGTGGTCCCTGGACCAGTGACGATACTTGGGCCCTCCTGGGCACTGACTTCGGCGGTGGTCTCTGGACCAGTGACAATACTTGGGCCCTCCTGGGCACTGACTCCGGCGGTGGCGGTGGTCTCTGGACCAGTGACGATACTTGGGCCCTCCTGGGCACTGACTCTGGCGGTGGTCTCTGGACCAGTGACAATACTTGGGCCCTACTGGGCAATGACTCTGGCGGTGGTCTCCTGACCAGTGACGATACTTGTGCCCTCCTGGGCTGTGACTCCGGCGGTGGTCTCCTGACCAGCGATGATACTTGGGCCCTCCTGGGCTGTGACTTCGGCGGTGGTCTCCTGACCAGTGACGATACTTGTGCCCTCCTGGGCACTGACTCCGGCGGTGGTCTCTGGACCAGTGACGATACTTGTGCCCTCCTGGGCTGTGACTCCGGCGGTGGTCTCCTGACCAGTGACGATACTTGGGCCCTCCTGGGCTGTGACTTCGGCAGTGGTCTCCTGACCAGTGACGATACTTGGGCCCTCCTGGGCAATGACTCTGGCGTGGTCTCCTGACCAGTGACGACGGTGCTGGCGGTTGTGTCTCGTCCGCCGGAAATTATGGCGCACTTCTCCGCCGTGACACTCACAACAGGCTGGGCAGACTTCCTCTGGCCCTTCCCCACCTTTGGTGGAGTCACAGCTGACTCTCCAATCCCCTTGGAACCCATGTGAGTTGTTTTCCCACCAGGAGTCTTCACAAGGTCCCGTCGTCCACTCTCCAATTTTAGAGCCTTTACAGGGGGTGGGCTGCCAGTGCCTTGGCTCCGGGTCACACTGCCTGCCCTGGTGGCCGATGCACTCCACAAACCTTGAACAGACACCACTGGTATTGGAGGCTTTTTGACTGAGGCGCTACGACGGGACTGATGAATTGGAGGGGGGGCAAAAAGGTCAACTTTACAGAGGGACAGTTTCTGACGAACACTGGGATGGGAAGTTGGAGGGGGCCTGGGAGTGGAGGAAGAGGAGGTGGTTGTCGGAGGTGTCACTTTAGGTGTTTTGGGTGCAGGTGCACGTACTGGAGGCTGTCGTGAGGTGGATGGATGTTGGGTGAGTGATTGCCGGCGTTTGTGTACTTTGGGAGGGGGCGTCACAGACACACTGGGAGAGGACACAGGGGATGTGTAAATGGGAGTGGAGGTGGTGAGTGCAGGTGAGCGGCTTGTGGTGCTGGGTCTCCTTGTGCGATTCATGGTGCATGTAGATGTGGTGCATGCAGGTGTGTGTGTAGACGAGACTGGGAGGGAGGAGGGAGAAGAGGAGGAGGGGGACACAGTGGAGGCAGTGGATGTTGCTGTGTCTGTACGTGGGTGAGGCTTGCGTGAGTGCCTGTGGGTTGTGTGGTGCCTATGTTTGCTTGAGCTACCTGTGTGTGCTGACTTGTGTGCATGCTGGTCTGTAGGTGTGCTTGGGAGGGGCTGGGGTACAGGAGATTGGGTCTGGGTGGAGGAGGTTGGAGGGGGGAGGCTAGACACAGGGACAATGGCTGCCATCAGTGCTGAGGCCAGAGATTGCAGGGTTCGCTGAAGGACAGCCTGACCAGAATGAATGCCCTCCAGGAATGCATTACCGTGTTGCAACTCTCGTTCTACACCATGGATGGCATTCACAATGGTAGATTGCCCAACAGTGAGTGGCCTGAGGAGGTCAATGGCCTCCTCACTGAGGGCAGCAGGGGTGACTGGGGCAGGGCCTAAGGTGCCTGGGGCGAAGGTGATGCCCACCCTCCTGGGTGAGCGGGCACGGGGCGAATGCTGAGGGGCTGCTGGGAGGGCGGTGCTGGTAGGGGAGGTGGCGGCTGTACCTGTAGAAGTGGGGCACACAGATGGTGCTGCCACCACAAGGGAGCCCCCATCGGCGAACGAGTCCGTGTCGCTGCTTGGTGATCCGGTGGCCGACGTGAAGCTCCCCTCGCCCTCCGTCCCACTGGTGCATTCAGAGTCCATGGTGTGGCCCTCCATGGCCATGTGGGATGCAGCTCTCTCGTGCTCCGGTGCCACTGTACCTCCGCCTGATGATGCTGATGTACAAAAGGACAGGGAGAGCAGACAAAGGGGGGGAGACAGAAGAAAGAGAGTTTTAGTGCATGGCATACCGCTACCGTTGGCGGACAAGACAGACACAGCAGCCCCCTGCATTACGCCGTGCTCCTGCCCTCTGCACATGCAATTTCTGGGATATGGCCTACATGGCAATGGTGGACATCTGCGCACATGGATGCCACAGGGGCAACTATACCTCGACTTGGCACTCTGCTGAGGTGGGGTAGAGTGCCACATGGCCTACATTACGGAGGGGCCTTGCCTACCGAACTCGCCCTGGCCTAGGGACACCCACAGCCCACCTCCCCCACCCACACACCTCCACTGCACGCAAAGTCCGCAGAATGAGAGTGTACTCACCCCCTTGTGTCTGCTGTGAGGCCCTCAAGCACCCATCCAACTCCGGGTAGGCCACCGCCAGGATCCGGAACATCAGGGGGGTCATGGTGCGACGGGCACCCCTCCCACATTGGGAGGCCATCCCCAGCTGAGCCTCCGCCGTCTTCTTGCTGCAGCGGCGAATGTCCTCCCATCTCTTACGGCAGTGGGTGCCACGTCTCTGGTGGGCCCCCAGGGTCCGGACCTCCTTGGCGATGGCACGCCAAATGTCCCTCTTCTGGTGGGCGCTGACCTACATGACATGCACAAGGAAAGAGGAACAGTCATTACCAACTGCACCGTCGTTGTGAGTGGCCCCCTCCCTACTCTGGCCATGTGGCCCATTCATTCCCATGCATTAATGTTCTATGAACTCTGCCCCCTTCCCTCTTCCAACCAGCCCTCTCCACCCAGGCCTAGACCATACAACGTGCTCCCTGTATACTAACCTGTTGGTCTGGAGGACCATAGAGTAGCGTGTACTGGGGGAGGACCCCGTCTACCAATTTCTCCAACTCCTGTGCAGTGAAGGCAGGGGCCCTTTCCCCAGACGCAGCAGCCATCGTCGCTTCCAGACCAAGGTCACAGCAGCACTTGCAGTGTAGGTCCTCTCCTGTCGAAGGTCAGGTATCTAGTGATTGAACAGATAGAAAATGGCGGTTAGGTCTGCGGCGGTGATGTCCGCGGCGGTGCGCATCATCACCGCCGGCGCACCTGTTCATTGGCTCCTGGGACCCATAGGGTCCAATGTTAACCAATGCAGCATTGCGCCGCGGTCTACGACCACCTACCGCGACGGTGTGCAACGCCAGCGCAGTTACCCCACATTCCCATTGTCCCAGTTTAGAGGTCAGGCAGCCGCCATTTCAGGGGCCCACATGGCTTAATTTACCTCTGTGTCACACATAGCTAGGCCTACACTCAACACACATACAGGAAGGGTTTTGTGAGTGGTGTAGTCTTGTGTGTAACTGTGGGTACATACCTGGAGGAATAATGACTGATCCTTTGCTGTTGTCCTTCGTAGGCACTGCCAGCTGGGACAGTTGAGAAGATGGCGGAATCCTCCAGTGTACCGACCGCTGGTGGACCTGTTGACAATGGAAGAGCGACATGTCATCGTCACCTACCGGTTTGACCGTGCCACAATCCAGGAACTATGTACCCAGTTGGAACCAGACCTGATGTCACCAATCCGCCATCCGACTGGAATCCTCCCTGACGTGCAGGTGCTGTCAGTGCTCCATTTCCTTGCAAGTGGGTCTTTTCAGACAACAGTGGCCATGGCATCAGGGATGTCCCAGCCTATGTTTTCCAACGTGTTGTCCAGAGTGCTGTCTGCCCTGCTGAAACACGTAAGGAGATACATCATTTTCCCTGAGGTGGCAGATTTGCCTACAGTGAAAGGTGACTTCTATGCCCTTGGTCATATCCCCAACGTCATAGGTGCCATTGATGGGACCCATATAGCTCTGGTCCCCCCCCACAGGAGTGAACAGGTTTACAGGAACAGGAAGAGTTATCATTCAATGAATGTCCAGATGGTATGTTTGGCAGACCAGTACATCTTGCAGGTAAATGCTATGTTCCCTGGCTCAGTGCATGACGCCTACATCCTGCAGAATAGCAGCATCCCTGATATGATGGGTCAACTCCGGAGGCAACGTGTATGGCTATTGGGGGACTCTGGTTACCCCAACCTTTCCTGGCTATTGACCCCAGTTTGGAATCCCAGGACCAGGGCAGAGGAACGCTACAATGAGGCCCATAGGCGGACTAGGAGGGTGATCGAATGCACCTTCAGCCTCCTGAAGGCCAGGTTCAGGTTCCTCCATATGACAGGTGGATCCCTATTCTACTCACCGAAGAAGGTGTGCGAGATCATCATCGCCTGCTCCATGCTCCATAATTTGGCTTTGCGACGCCAGGTGCCTTTTCTGCAGGAGGATGATCCAGATGACGGTGTTGTAGCAGCTGTGGAGCCTGTGGAGCCTGTGGACAGTGATGAGGAGGAAGCTGTGGAAGAAGGCAACAACAACAGGGAGTCAGTCATACAGCAATATTTCCAGTGACACACAGGTGAGAACATTTTCATGTTTAACATTACATTAACTTTCACACGTCTACCTCTATCCTGTTTGTCGATTTCAATCACTATTTGGTAACTAAGTTGTACCTTTCCATTACGGTTTCACAGGTGTGGTTATCAACGTGTCATCTGCTTGCATCCTTCAAGGACTTGTGATGTGTGACATGGGTATGTTAGCCTTACAATGGGAAACGCATTATGACACTGTCATTGATAATACATATTTAGTAAATCACAAACTGACTCAAGATTGTTTTGTGTTTCAAGGGTGTTTATTGAAGTGCTCAGAAATGTGAGGGGGTTGTAAAAAGAGGATGGGTGATGGCGGAGGAATGTCCATGCCAGAGTCCAGTCTATTAGTCTCACAGGTGCACTGCCCATATGGGCATAGGAAGTGGAGCTGGGGCAGTTTAAGTATGGACAGGGTAACAAGGTGGTACAGTGAGAGGACAAACAGGGTGGTCTCATTTCCTGGCGGGGGTCTTGCCATCTTGCTCTGTCCTGTTCCTGGATCTCAGGGACCGCTTGCATGGTGGTTGTCCATTTGCAGGGGGTGGGGTGCTGGTGTGTTGGTCCTGTGGCAGGGCGTCCTGTCCACTAGCGCCGGCGGAGGTGGTGGGCAGTTCATCATCCTGGCTAGTGTCAGGGGCCCCTTGGAGTGCCACGGTGTCCCTCATGGTCTGCTGTATGTCCTTCAGGACCCCTACGATGGTGCCCAAGGCAGAGATGATGGTTCTGAGCTCCTCCCTGAACCCCAAATACTGTTCCTCCTGCAGGCGCAGGGTCTCCTGCAACTTGTCCAGTACCGTGACCATCGTCTCCTGGGAGTGGTGGTATGCTCCCATGATGGAGGATAGGGCCTCGTGGAGAGTGGGTTCCCTTGGCCTGTCCGCCCCCTGTCGCACAGCAGCCCTCCCAGTTCCCCTGTGTTCCTGTGCCTCCGTCCCCTGGACCGGGTGCCACTACCACTGACCCCAGGTCCCTGTTGTTGTTGGGGTGGTGGGTTCCCTGTAGTGGTGGACACACCGCTGATTGACCTGTCCAGGGTAGGGATGTTTGGGCCCGCTGGGTGGGTGCTGTGCTGGTGTTACCAGAGGGTGGAAGGTCAGTGTTGGGCTGTGCCTGTGCAAGGGGAACCGACTGTCCCGAGGCCCACGATGGTCTGGGCTGGTCATCAGGATCCAGTAGGGCAGAGCTGCTATTGTCACTGTGGGCCTCTTCTGGGGGTGGAGTGGTGTTGTCTGGACCCTCTGGTGTGGTGACGGTCCTTCGGGTTCCTGCAGGGGCATAAGAGTATGATTATTGCATGTGTGTGTGTAATGGTGTGCAATGGGTGGGTGTTTGTGTACCCAAGTGCAAGCATTCCTGTGTGTGGGTTTGTGTGATGATGGTTATGGGGTTGTTCTGGGTATGTGCAGTGAGCATGCTTTAGTGAGGGGTGACCATGCTTAGTTGTGTCATGCAGGGCTTGGTGTTGGGATGAGTGGTTTGTGTTATTAGTACATTAGTGAGGAGTTGGAGTGATAGGGGAGGGGGTGAGGGTGGGGGTGTGTGAGAGCATGCAGGTAGGGTGGGGGATATGATAGTTAAGATTTGACTTACCAGTGTCCCATCCTCCACCGACTCCTCCGAGGCCCTCTGGATGCATGATGGTCAAGACTTGCTCCTCCCATGTTGTTAGTTGTGGGGGAGGAGGTGGGGGTCCGCCGCCAGTCCGCTGCACCGCGATGTTGTGTCTGGAGACCGTTGAACGCACCTTCCCCCGTAGGTCGTTCCACCTCTTCCTGATGTCCTCCCTATTTCTTGGGTGCTGTCCCACAGCGTTGACCCTGTCCACTATTCTGCGCCATAGCTCCATCTTCCTGGCTATTGATGTGTGCTGTACCTGTGAGCCAAATAGCTGTGGCTCTACCCGGATGATTTCCTCCACCATGACCCTGAGCTCCTCCTCGGAGAAGCGGGGGTGTCTTTGACGTGACATGGGGTGGTGTGTGTGATGTGTGGGGTGGTGTATGTGGTGATGAGTGTGGTGATGTGTAGTGGTGTGTGATGTTTGCTGTGTGGATGTTGTGTGGGTGATGGTGTTGTGTGCCTCTGTGTGATGGGGTTGTCTATTCTGTGCTCTCTCTCTGGCCTTCGTTCATGATGTTTTGGTCGTAGGGGTTTGTGGGTGATGTGGGTGTGTGTTTTATATAGTATTGGGTGTGTGGGAGTGGTGTGTGTACGTGTATCAGGTGTGTGTATTTCGAAATGTCTAATGTGGCAGTGTTTTGTAGAAGTGTGTGTATTTTGAGCGTGGCGGTGTGTACCGCCAATGGAATACTGTGGTTGAAAGACAGCAGCGTGGATTCATGGGTCGTAATAGCATAGGCGTGTTGCTGTTGGCGTGGAGGTGGAGGTTTTGTTATCGCCAGTTTATTACGGACCTTTGGTGTGGCGGAGTTGTGTGGGTGTCTGGATTTTGGCGGATTCCGAGCTGTGTGTCATAATAGCTGTGGCGGAATTCCGCGGCGGTGTATTGGCTGTCTTCTGCACGGCGGTAAGCGCCTTTTTCCGCCAATGTTGTAATGACCCCCTATGTAAAACCTCTCCAGGGGATTCACCTATTCCAGGTGCGGGTAGATCACAAAAACTTGTTTCTAGTTTCTTTGCATTCTGATCTTTTAGTGTTGCTTTTAGCCGTTTAAAATGTTTGACTATTCACACCAGCAAGAAAGGACAAATACATGACTATTGTAGATGAAACCGTTTGTAATATGAAGGTTCGCCCACGACCAGCGAGTCCGATCAGCATAGCAACCAGGTAGAAACCGACCCTGGAATCTGTTCTAAGCCTTCTCTACACAGGCAGGCAACTCAAGCCAGAACACAAACATCACAATGAGATAGCAAGCATTCATGCCACAATTAAAGTAACAACGATGTGTACTACATCACCATCCCCCCCTAAACAAATGAAAACAGGAAGGTTTATAAAAACAAGTTACTATAACACAAAATATATAAACTTATCCAGCACTTTCACTCACGTGATCCTATAGGTCTTTTCTGCTCTTGATTTTCAGAACACGCACTGTTAGTTGTACAGTTCGTAGATTTTTCCAGATCAGAATGACTGTTTATAATGTACCCGTGCAGGTCGTACCCCCAGGGACAAATCAGGCTCCATAATAGAACCTTTTTTCTTAATTATAATGTTAGCTTGTTGTTGAGACAGTTTGACTACCTGTCTTTTGTTCCACCAGCCTTTACCTTTGAGCAAAACAGCACTTCTGCTAGCCTTGTGAACTTTCATAGGTGCAGAAAAAATGGACTTTCCTTTCCTGATTTTAACTGGGCTTTTTATCAGCTCTCTATCCCCACATGCTATGTCAAAATCCTGCACATTATGTCTCCTGTCAAAATCCCTCTTCATCTTAACTTGACTTGTGACATCATCAGATTCATTCACTACTTTGTCATTCAACTTTATAACTTGCTCCCTCAGCTAAGTAGGAAATAATGCAGTGTGATTTTTTCCCCCCCTTAAAAGGGAAAATGAAGCAGCTCCGGTTGTGGTGTAGTATTGTAATATCACACTTTTTGCCTGACATGTTTTTTACATCAAGGCCTGATGCAATAACAGTCTTCACCCCCTATTTAGTCACTTATTTTCCCTTTCAACTAAACCATTAGAACAAGGAGAGTAAAAATCCCACCTGTAAGTGCTTATAGCATGTTTTATGAGGATTTTTTGCATGTGTTTGGAGGTGAAGTGTGGGCCATTGTCACTAACAATGCATTTTGGGGCACTTTCCAAAGAAAATATCTGTTCAATTAAATTTATTGCAATGTTGGTGTTAGGTTAATGTACAAAAGAGAATTACAACCACATATCACATACCTCATATCATATATCGCCTGGCCCTTTTTGCAGGGATATCCCCAAACTTTTTGACTTCTGACTGTTTTTTGATCTGCGCTGAATTTCGTTTTTGTTTGATTTAGAATTCTGGTCACTGCTGACCAGTGCTAAAGTGCAAGTGCATTCTGGCTAAACGGTATTAATGAATGGTTTATCCATGGTTGGGATATTTGATTTACTAGTAAATCCTTAGTATAGTGTACCATGTGTGCCTACGGCCTGTAAATCAAATGCTACTAGTGGGCCTGCAGCACTGATGGTGCCACCAACATTAGTAGCCTGTAAATATGCCTCAGACCTGCCACTGCAGTGTTTGTGTGTGCAGTTTTAAACAGCCATGTCAGCCTGGCAAGTGCACACATTTTACTATATGTAAGTCACCCCTAAGGTAGGCCCACGGCAGCCCCATGAGCAGGGCACATTGTATTTAAAAAGTAGGACATGTACTGGTGTGTTTTACATGTCCTGATAGTGAAATATTGTTTTTTCACTATTGCAAGAACTATCTCTCTAATAGGGTAAGATGGGGATCACTTTGAAATATTGTTTATGTCTAATTTCCCATTGGGAGCAGGTGGAGAAATGGAGTTTGGGATCTCTGAACTCACAATTTTAAAATACACCTTTTGGTGAAGTTGGCTTTTAAATTGTAAGTTTGAAAATGCCACTTTTAAAAAGTGGCAATTTTCTTGCTTAGCCAGTCTGTCCTCTGCCTGTCTGTGGAATACACGTCTGGGTCAGGATGACAGTTGGGCTGTTTGGGAACTCACTCTAGACAGTCACACAAAGGGAACAGAGGTATGCCCTGCATACCCTGATGGATCTCCCTGATCTAGAGTGGTGGGAGGAGCCAACACGTACACCTGAATAGGGCTGTGCCTTTCCTTACGCAAAGTATACAACCCCCTGGTCAGTGTCTTGGGCCAGGGCAGAAAAGGCATGGTGTTGTGCACTACAAATACTTTTCTTTGAAGTTTGCCTACTTCAAAAGCAGAACTGGGTATAAGTACTGGGCCTCTGACCCCACAAAGTAAGAATCCTTCTGCACTGAGGACATTCTGCCAGGAAGAAGAGCTGGATGCTGTAGAAGGAATTGCCACTCTGCCTGTTGCTTTGCTGTGTTGGCCTGCTGCTTGCAGCTTATGTCCTGGAAGTGAAAAGACTGGACTTTGCTTTCTACATCCTGCTTCTAAAGCTTCTGCAAGGCCCTGGACTGAGCTTGCCTCCTGCTAAGAAGTCTAAAGGGCATCAAAGACTTCATCTCAAGCACCTGGGTTCTCTTGCTGAGATTCCTGACTTGCCAAATGGTGCCAAATCCAGTTTTTGGGCCCTTGGGAGTGTGTTCTGGCGCAACCAAGAAGAAACCAAGTACATCAACTCTAGTGCAACTTCAGAATCAGGTGCCACTGACCGACTCCACGCCACTGCCTGCAATGGAGCCATGGTCTCTGCAGAGTACCACTGCCCTGACTAACGCCACAGACCCGACGCCGCCACAGCACTTATGAAGTCCCACCACAGCGTGAGTCCCAAGTGCTGTGTTATCGATGCCCATGATACCTGACTCCACTGCAGCACCTGTGGCCCTGTGGTGTGATTGTGACACAGCAAAGTTGACAGTAACAGTAGCAGTAAGGAACTGATGCCTCACCAGCGAAGCCTCATCTCCCCGACTCTGTGCAACATCTTTCCTCTTCGTTTTCCAAGGTACTGTACCTGGGGTCCATGCGACTCCATGACTGGCCTGCACTCCCTCGCGAGTAGCATAGGACTGTAGGGAATGACTTATTAAAAGGCTGTGATATCCCCAATTGGAGCTATTGTGTTTTAATTTGTATCTTTGCTTGTGTATGTTGGATTTCTGTCATTTGGCCTTGTTTTTCTCAGATGACAAATATTGGCTATTTTCTAAACTGGTGCAGACTACATTTGTGTTTTTTTCACTGTGCTACTGTGTGTGTACAAATACTTTACACATTGCTTCTGAGATAATCCTGACTGCTCATGCCAAGCTACCAAGGTGGTGGCAGGGGTTATCTTAGCTGTGTGGCCCCTTTACTCTGATTAGAGTGAGGGTCCCCACTGCCAACTAGAGATCCTATTTCTAACAATCAGGTAAAATGAAAATGGGCCAGAGAATGCGAAACCAATTTTTTCCCAAGAAAAATCCAGAAATATCACTGGCTGTAGAGAATCAACATTCTGAACACTTCTCTATAGCAAATCTTACTTGGCTGTCGATGGTTGGCCACCAATAATGTTGTTTTATGCTCATGCAGTTTTTGTTATACCTAAGTGACTTTGATGAGCCTCAGCTATGATGAGCTCCCATACTTTCTCAGGAGGAAAACATACATCTCCTCTTCATACTAACCCACTCACCACAGACAATTTGTCTGCAATTTGAGGAAACATTTTCATTATTAATGGCATCAACTACCACAACACATTCTACATCATCCATACTGTTCTCATCCTCTGTGTCATATACAGGCATTTGTGACAGGCAACCAGTGCAGAATTGTTTTTCACCAGGTACATGTTTTGTGATGAACATATATTCTTGAAGTTTTCAACTAGTCTGGTCAAGCTAGCTGACAAGTTGTTACTTTTGCCACCACTGAGCATGTGAACAAATGGTTTGTGATCCATATGTAATTCAAAGTTACTGCCCCATACGTACATGTTGAATTTTTGGATGGCTCACACGCACAATAGGGTTACTCATTCCATGATGCTATATTGTTTTTCAAAGGGCTTTAATGACCTTGATGCAAATGCAATAGTCTGTTCTTTCCCTAAAACATATTGGCTCAGGATAGCACCCAACCCTTGCATAGTTGTGTCAACAGTAATGACAGAGGTGCAATCTTCATGAAAAGCATGCAAAGCTGGAACCATTTCTATTCATTGTCTAAACTCATTGAATGCATTTTCTTTTTCTTTGGACCATAGAAACCATTGCCTCTTCCTGAGTAGAATCCTCAATGGTTCAACTGCATGTGCATACCCTGGCACAGAACGTGCATAGTATTCTGCCAGGCAAAAAAATGAGTGCAGGGCATCTGTCTGTGAGAGTGGTAAGTTATCAAATATTTGTTATCCAGTTTGTCCTAGAGAACCAAACAGCAGTGCAACTTTGCGTTCAGGACTGTAATTACTTGGCATTTATTGCAACCAAATGATTCTCAAAATGTCTAAACCACTGTCCCCATTTAATAGCTGGATATTCAGGTTGTGTCAGAAATGGAGGTGGTTGTGTCAACTCTTGGTTTGTTGCCATTATGATCAGCACACAAAATATATAAGTAAATGTAATGTTCATCAAATACTTTTGTATCAAAGCTGTGAATGATATGGCAAGGAATACAGTTGAAGGCAACATTTGTAAAAACATAAAATTGAAGCTACATGATGGATAAAGCCAAGGCTGGTGTATGCCAGAGAGAGAGAGAGTTTAGGGCTGCAAAGTGCTTCAATACACCTGCAGTGTTACCAAACTGCAGTTGAACTTGGGACCTTTTATACGGCAACTTCAAGCAGCGTAGAGACATTTTCCAGAAGGTTGGTGTGACAGCCGCAGATGTCTTACAAAGGAAAAGGACAAAACCAGCAAAGGGTGAGTCTACAGGTCAGTGGTTGAGAAATCCTTGTAGCCAATATGTTGCAGATGACACAGAACACAAGCGAAGTTCAAAGGAGCTTTACTTGTAATATGAATGATCACCCATGACCAGCAGAGCCTGATCAGCACAGCATCGAAGTAGAAACTGACTCTCTAGGAACAGATCTGACTGTTCTCTACACATGCGGACAATTCAAACCAAAACATAAACATCACAATGAGAAAGAGCTCATGCAAACATGCATGCCACAATTAAAGTGACAATGACTTATACTACAAAGACCTGTTAAGTCTCTCAGACCTGGCATGGAACACTTATCTTCCAACTCTTCATGGCTATAAGGATGTTTGTCTTCCTCCTTCACAGGGTCCACCGTCGTTCCCCAATTGTCAAATATGTAAGCAAAGTCTTACAATATGTAAATATTTTTACGACCAAAGTCTTTCAATCAAATGCACTAGACAAGGGTTGAAAGAGGGCTTGTTTGCAGTGAGTACATACCAAAATATACTTTCTGTCACCCCGTTTCTTAATCTGCCACATCCTTAAAACTGCAAGATTATCCTGTTGTGGGCATTGGTCATCTTACTAAAAACAACTGAACCATTTTAAAAGGGCTGGGTCCTGTTTGTGTTCAGCACTAGCAGTTTTAAAAACCAGTTGCTGCAGGAGTCCGTATGGGGCCCTCTATTTTTACTTTCACCCTCAGTGTGATTAAATATCTGGCCTCCATAGCTGTACCACCAGGGTCGTAGCTTCAGGGGGGGTGTTTGGGATGTTACACTCCCCTAATAAATATATCTTGTGATACATAGTTGAGTGCAGGTACTCTCAGGTGGGTATAGTGCAATGCCTGTCAGACTTCGCCAGGACCTCCCTCATTTCCCGCACTCCCAGACAGCTCGGAGCCCCACTGGAGAGGAGAGATGCTGGGGGAGGTGTGGCAGGGGACCTTGACCACGCCAGTGAGTGGGCTCAGCCAGATGTAACCTTCCAGGAGAGATTTCCTCCATGTTGGATTTTTAAAGAATGTTGCTTTTTGGGAATGCTTTTTGCCAAACTTCACAGAAGGGTGTTGGTCCGCACCCCAATGGACAGGAGCACCCCCTGCTTTCCACCACCAGGAGCAAGGATAAATAAGGCAGAGCTGCCCATCAAATTCAGATCCCTGCTGGAAGAAGATACTGGAAGAAGATGGACTGCCCTGCTGGACCACTGGCCTTACATCTGGACACTGCACCCACAAGGACTGCAACAGCTGCACACTTTGGGCTTCAACAGGAAAAGGAATTTGCTTCTGCAACTCCAGGGGTGGACTCCATCTAAGCTACAGGTACAAACGAGCTGACCAGAGTTCCTGCATCAAGTCCTGTAAAAATAGCCCAGCTGACCAGTGTGAAGTGGTCATCTGAGGAGTCTGACCAGGTGCATTCTGGGAACTGAAGTCTGGACTTCCAAGGAGTAGCTCAGAGCTTCTGGAACCTTGGAGCAAGTTTGTGGACACTTTGGGGACCAAAGCAGTACTTCTGGAAGAAGATCCAGTGGTTTGGAGCAACTTTGGAAAAAAGCTCCATAACGTTACCGGCCCGTCAACGAGAGACAAGCCAATGTTATTGAACCATGACCCGACCTGAATTTCAGGTTCGTTCTGTTGAAGCTCTGGAGCTTTTTTCCAGTAGTTGGCCAGGACCCTCACTGAAGCAAGCCACTGTTGTTGCATTAAAGCCCAACCTGAAGAGTAGCCTCGCCCGACGACAAGAGAAAAAGCTCAAAAAAGGGACTAAGTCTGAAGGTAACATTTTGACCAAGGCCTCCTGCTCAACATAGCTGAGCAGGGCTCCATTGCGATCAGCCTCAAACTTTGACTTTGCCCAGGCTGAGTACAACCAGATATCCCCGGTTGGCACTTTTGGTTTTTATGCGCTAGAAAGCATCCAATCTTTAAAAATTCATATCTCCGGTTCCCTACGTTGGATTTTTGTCATTTTAAAGATAAAAATATTTTCTTTTTTATAAATTGGTGTTGGATGTTTACTTTGTGTTGTGTTTCACTTATTTACTGTTTTGTGTTGATAGTAAGGGGCATATTTAAGAAAAGTAGTGCTGCACACAGTGCAGCAACACAGTCCAGTGACACTTTTCTTGTGCCCTTTAGCGCTCCCCCTACTGCCTCCATGTGTGCGCGTATTTAAAATATGGCACACCATGGCACAGGGTAGGGGGCAATAGCATAATTTTTTTATGCTATTGATGTACTCTGCAGGAGAAGCACCAAAATGTTGGTGGTACTCCTGTAGACTACATAGGGGCCCATAGAATGTAATGGCATGCCCCCTTTTAGCGCCTGCTCTGACCAGGGATTAAAGGTGCCGGTAAAAATAATGCAAGGAAATCTGTTAAATTTCCTTGCACCATTTTTTTGCTCCCCCCCCCCCCCTTAATGGGAGGACACCCTCTTTGCATACATTATGTCTGGCACAGGCATAATCTAGCGCAAAGGGTTACAATGCATGCACTGCACCACTTTGTAAATATGGCGCAGCATATTTGGCCTTCTAACACCACATCAGCATCAAAAAATGATGCTAATGTGGTGTTAGAATGGCACCAGAGGCTCTTAAATATGTCCCTAAATGCTTTACACACCTGTCTCCTAAGCTAAGCCTAGCTTCTCTTGGACCAAGCTACCAAAGGTTGAGCAAGGATTAATTTACTGAGCCCTTGACTGGATCTAGTGGGGGTTTGTGGACTATTTCTAAGTGTAGGTACTCAACTGCCCTTACCAATGATCCACTTTCCAACACTTAACAACATACACTGTAGGCTCTCAGCACACTGTAGGCTATCTGAATTTCTCCTGAGACATTTCTTCTGTGCTCAGCACCTGTACCTAATAAGCATTGGCATAGCCGGTGGGTCTGGATAGTGCTATTGACGTTGCTGGTTTTGTTTGCCATAGTTTATTTTTATTTTACCATTACAAGAAAGCAGCACATTAGCCATCTTCAAACAGTAAACAAAAGATAGAATATAACAGGAAGCCTTAAAAATCGACCGCCTGTTTGTGCATATGCGTGTGGACACATGGATGGCCATATTTAAATGTTTTTGGTATAAACTGTTGAAAACCATTCTAAGAGTTCTCGTAGATGTGAACATATATGCAGTTTGTGGATGCATGGGCAGCCATCCTGGAATGTTTTTTGCTGAAGCAGAACAAAAGCACTGAAATGCTTTTCAAACTGGTTTTCAATAGTGTTACACCTGACAGCCTTAGGGTGGTCATCCCCCAACTTTTTGTCTGCCTCATTTCACTTTTTTGACACTGTTTTTGCTGGTTTTAGAACTCTGCACACTTTACCACTGCTAACCAGTGCTAAAGTGCTTATGCTCTTCCCCTACTAACATGGTAACATTGGTTCATACCCAATTGGCATATTTGATTTACTTATAAGTCCCTAGAAAAATTCATTACATTTGCCCAGGGCATGTAAACTGAATGCTACTAGTGGGCCTGCAGCACTGGTTGTGCCACCCACATAAGTAGCCCCTCAACCGTGTCTCAGGCCTGTCGATGCAAGGCCTGTGTGTGCAGTTTCTCTGCCACTTTGACTTGGCATTTAAAAGTACTTGCCAAGCCCTAAACTCCCCTTCATCTACATATAGGTCACTCCTAGGTAACCCACAGGGCAGGGTGCTATGTAGATAAAAGGTAGGACATGTAAGTGTGTGGTTTATATGTCCTGGTAGTGGGAAACTTCTAAATTGGTTTTCCACTACTGTGAGGCCTGCGCTATTTCATAGGCTGGCATTAGGCTTACCTTCATATACTGTTTGAGTGGTAGATTCCAATCAGAAAGGGGTTAACCAGGTCATATTTATTATGGCAAGAATGGTAATAGAAAATCCGGCTTATTGGTGAGGTTGGATTTTATATTACTATTTTAGAAATACCGCTTTTAGAAGGTGAGCATTTCTCTGCACTTAAAATCCATCTATGCCTTACAGCCTGTCTCCTATCAACGTCTGGGCTGGGCTGGTGCATTGTCCTTGTGCATTTCACCCAGACAATCACAGCCACACCTGTACTCATCTGCATACTGAATGGGTCTTAGTGGGCTGGAAGGGTGGAGGTCCTGACACTTACATTTCAAAAGCTAATGGCCTGCCCTCACACAATGGAGTGCCAAACCCCCTACTGGGACCCTGACAGACAGACCTATACTGAAAGGGGACCTTGTGCACTTCAAAACCACTCTTTGAAGCCTCCCCTCTTCAAAGCATTTTTGGGTATATAAACTGGGTCCCAGACCCGACCAAAACAGCCACTTCTGGACCTGAACTGACAACCTGTCAAGAGGAACTGCCTGGCTGTCCCAAGGGCTCATCTGGACTGATTTGCTGTGAAGGACTGCTGCCCTGCTGTTGCCCTGCTGAGAAGTGCTCTCCAAGGGCTTGGATAGAGCTTGCCTCCCATTTTCTGAAGTCTCAGGGCCAGCAAGACTTCATCTCTTCAAGGAAACTCCTTGTGTGCTGAAAATCGATGCACAGCCTAACGGAAACAGCACACAGCCTGCCCTGCGACGAGAAAATCACCACACAGCCGAACCGGAATGACGCAGCCCGACTTTCCGAGCTAAAATCGACAGCGGGCTAGGTTGCAACCGGAAGGTCGATGCACAGCCGTACCGGATCGATGCACAGCCGAGCTGGAACGATGCAGCCTAACTTCCTGAGTGAAGAATTGACGCAGCGCCTGCTGTACGACAGAAACTTTGACGCATCGCCTATCGGATCAACCCAACGCTGTGACTGCTTCTTGCACACCCAGAATTTTCCCAGCATCGTCCCTGGGCATCAAAAGATCCCCACATCTCAGTTAGGAACCAAGACTGCGTGCCCGAAACTGACGCAAAGCCCCTTTCAGCATGGAAAGAAACGTCACATCGTCTGATCCGCACCGTAAAATCCGATGCACACCTTATTTTTCCACGCATCTCCTCTGCAGTCTCCGTGCGTGGTAATTTCAACACAAACCAGGTCATTTGTGCAAACAAGAGACAACTGTTGATTTCTTGGATTTAAGACTCTTTTTAAACTATCAAAAGTGATATCTCAACTTGTGTTTATTGAATCTTTATTTTTTTTACTTAAATTTAACCAGATAAATATCCTATATTTTTCTAAACCTCTGTGGTGTATTCTTGTGGTGTTTTCATTGTGTTACTGTGTGATTTATTGCACAAATATTTTACACATTGCCTTCTAGTTAAGCCTGACTGCTTAGGGCCAAGCTACGGGAGGGTGGCACAGGATAATTGGGATTGTGTGTGACTTACCCTGACTAGTATTGTGGTCCCTATTTGGACAAAGATGAATACCTCTGCCAACTAGAGATCCCATTTCTAACAAATCATGTATGGAAATTCATTAAAAATGGCTGCTCGTGCTTGAGCACATGTGCATCATTTTACTTTCTATTGTTTTCAAATACTTTTTTATAATAAAGAAAGGGAAACCCCATTGAAAGAAGTCCACTCATATCAGTGTCACTCTGCAGGGTGCTAACAGTGGCAAGTAGCCAAGGTAGCAGTTTATGAGGAGCTGCCGAGACCTCGCAAAGTAAAAAAAAGAAAAATACTTTTTCAATTTGAAAAGCTTATTTGTCTCAAAACAAAGACCATTTGCTCACCCCCCCGGCACTAAAGGTGATTATTTTTGAGTGGTTTTACACATGTTAACAAGAAGTATGCCATCACTCACACTGAAGCTAGTCAGTGGATGAAGTCTGCTGAACTATTGTCTCAAACAGTATGCTTTGGTGAGCAGAAGCCTAATGTGAATAGCACTACAACAGACAGATGGATAGAGACAGTTAACCAGAAGCCCAATTAACTAACAATCTATCTATGCACACTTGCTTCATAGTGCAAGGGTGTCTGCGTTGGCGCCAGGCAGCCAGAAGTGGGCCAGCGATACAAGAGAGTACTCATGCTCTCCCTATGACTCAACGCAGCACAGTAACTTCCCTTAATGTGTTGCAATGCATCAAAGTTTAGTGCATCTGACCCTTGAGAGGGAGGAGGAGAGGGCCATTGAATAAAATATGTTGGGCACTAACTGGTGATGAAGTTGGTAATGAGAGAGAGTTTGATACAAAAGATATGAGGACAGATTAAGTGCTTTGCTGTCAGTGACACCAAGAGTGAGAAGAAGAGAACATGGTAGAGTATTCAGTAATATTGAATGCTGCTGAGGTCTACGAGTAGGACGTTTTTTGATAGATTGGTATACTGGGCTGAAGTAATGAAATTATACACATATGAGAGGGCAATTCAATAAACTGGTGGGGGGTCAGAAAACTGACTGTATTAGGCCATAATACGGTTTGGAAGGCGAGAAATGATGTCAACCGGTAAAAGAAAACTTTTTCCAAGTTTTTAAACAAGAAGGGAAGTTTGGATACAAGACAACTGATAGTTGGGACTGATTGATCAGCAATGTTTTTTCAATAAAAGTAATACCACAGCTGACTTTTAGGAAAAAAAGGATGGTAACCAAATCTATCAGAGAAGCTGAAGAGAGAGTTTAGAGATTCTGTGAACTGACTGGAAAGTCAGTGCAAAAGAGGGATTGGCCGCTTTCAGAATGGGGACCAATACAGCGGGAGATGTAGGCAGCAATATAGATAGATTAATGGCCTTTGTTAGGGTTACAGCAGGGACGAAGAGGAGGGTGGGATTGTTAGTTATGAGGTAGAAGTATTCCTGATGATTACAAATGTGGAGAAAACATATTTAGTCAAACTGATTAAAATAAAGGAATCTAAGCGAAGGATGAGATGGTGATATGAGGAAGTTTATGGTATGGGCTAGTATTTAAGGATGTGAGTGTAGATGGGAAATTAAGTCAGGAAAGTGACTGAATCTGGCTGTGTTCATTTATTCCACAAGGTCTTTCAGGGCATCTTTGTAATCCAGATGCTCCGGTGCCCTGCCTTTGCACCATTTGTGCAAAATTACATGAATTCTGGCTTTTATTATACTGTATGGATGTTGGGGTAATTAATTTCTGTGGGTGCTGATGACTCATGTGAAGTTAGAAGGGATTGTGAGTTCAATGATGTTCTCACTGTGCCATTAAAATTGTAAAAGAGGTAGAGTGAATCAATAATTCAAGTTCATAATTAAATTTGTTTAAGAATAAAGGCATAGATCGCGATTGGTGTTTTGTTTATATGAGCATAAGATTGGAAGGGCACACACGACTTTCTTGTTTTCATACATACATTGCTTTATAATGTGCAAAATGATCAGATGTGATACTTTTGCATTCTTCAGAGATGCAGTATTTGGCACAATCTATTGTTGTGCTTGTGGTTATACCGAAACCCTAGGGAGCATATCCTACATGTGACCAGGTGAGAGACGGGCAGATTCACTCTGTGTTATCTGTAATTCCAGGTGTGCTATTACCTCACACTTACACCAGCTAACTCTTAATAAGGTCCAATATCTTGTGGGGCTTGCAGAGCTTATCCTCATTCTCTCTCCCTCTGTTTTTAAAATATATGCACATCCAGATGTAAAACGATGCACTTATTTGGCATAAATGTCTTTTACATTTCTCAAATTAGTGGGTACTCAAACTTCTGAGTATAATGATAGATTGGTGGATACTAAAATGCTGGGTATTATCCTGGATGCTCAGCAAACCTTGCCAGCCCAAATTTCCACTATGAAAAAACATACTTTTTTACCTCTGCAAGAATTCCATGTATTAATTTTACCTACGAAGTTCAAGCAATGACACTGCTTGATTTGTCGAGATTCCTTCATTCTATTGGCACCTCTCTGGGATTACTCCCTTTTCCAACTTAAAAGATATAGGCCCTCATTATGACATTGGCGGTAATGACCGCCTACCGCCACAGCGACGGCCACCAAAAGACCACTGCGGCGGGTACCATCCGTCTGCCGTATTATGACCACAGCCAGATTTCCACCAGAAGGATGGTGGAAATCCATCTGCGGCCATACCAGTGAATGGCAGCAAGGTGGTGCTGCTGCCACCAGCAGCGCCACACCAGTAGACCGCCGCCGGCTGTATTATGACATCTAATACAACCTGGCAGTGTTCTGTTGGCGGACGCTGCTGCTGGCAGCAGCGCCCCATCCCGTCTCCTGCCGGAGGACCCCCTAGACAAAGGTAAGTGGGTGCTCCGACTGGGGAGAGGGTGAGGGGTGTTGTATGCCTGGATGGAGGGGTGTGTGTATATCCGTGTGTGCGTGTATGAGGGTGTGTGTTGTGTGTGTGCATGTATGGATGTGTGAGTGCATGTATGTTGAGTTGTGTGAATGCGTGTCTGTGTGTATGTATATAAGTATGTGTGAATGTGTATGTGAATGGATGTATGCATGAGTGCATGAATGTTGGTATGGGTGTGTGTATGCGTGTGTGCAGGGAGGTGCGTGTATGTAGGGGGGTCGGGAGAGGAAAGGGGTAGGGTTTCAGCCTTTGGAAGAGGAGGGGGTGACCCCTATCAGTGACAGCAAAGGGATTGCCTGTCACTGATAGTGCCTACCGCCATGGTTTTCATGCCGGTAAGGGAGCCACGAAAACCATGGCAGTAGGCGGGGTCATAATTCCGCAGGCAGGCAAGTGCCGGCCGCTGGGCTGGCGACTGAAGTCTCCAGCCTGGTGGTCGTTTCCGCAGTGGCGGTCTGTGTGGTACATTGGCGGTTTGGCTTGCACCAAACCACCATTGTCATAATATGGCAGTAGTTACCACCAGCCTGTTGGCGGTACTAATGCCACTTTTGCACCAGCCACCAGGGTTGTAATAAGGGCCTTACTTTCTTTGCTGTCTCTCCCTCTACCACGCTGTGAGAATTTGCAAGATTATTACACATGCTGCAAAACTGATCTCAATCAATCAGCCAGTATTTGTAAAGTGCGGCTACTCATCCATGAGTGTCTCAAGGTGCTGGAGGGGCCTTATCCAAACAGCCACATGTTGAGGTTCTTCCCGAAGATGGTGAGCGACAGGCTTTGTCTTAGGTGCAGGGGGAGGTTGTTCCAGCTCTTCGCTACAATGTAGGTAAAAGATTGTCCTCCAGCAGTGGTTTTGCAGATGCGAGCGACGGTGGCCAGGGCAATCTGGGCGGAGCGGCGGGATCTGGCGGGGTGTGGAAGGAGACGCGGTGGTTCAGGTAGGCTAGTCCTGCATTGTGTATGGCCTTGTATGTGTGGGTGAGAAGCTTGATGGTGATTTTTTTCTCTGGAACACTTGGGATTCGCTTCTCGGGAACACCTTCTCATGACTGCCCTGTGAAATAAGTACGTAAATAAGTAAGCAGCTTTTTTGTCTGCTTAGTAGAACTCATTACAATATATACACAAAAAAACAATTTCAGCACTTCTCATGAGAACGTAACATTCACACTTAGAAACAAACCTTGTTAAAAGTAAGCATTTAACCTACAATCATATGACATCTAATAAAGGAAATCTTCAAATGTATCGTATCCATGAAGGTACTGCTTCTAAAACATTGGCAATCATTGTTCAAGTTTCAGCAGTTTCGATATTTACCATCTGCACTATAACATGGCACGAAATACTGACTAGATCATAGAAACAGTGACGATATCGTCCCTGTAGCTGCAAACTCAAAATTCAGAAAAATGTGCAAATTAACGCTAAAATACCTAATTATCAATGCACTTAAGTTCTTAAAAACATTTTCTATCATAATCATCAGAAAATGCAGGTTCATATAATAATTTCTATCGTAATCATCAGAAAGTACAAAAAGTTAATAGCCGACTCCGTGTATGTCCACTGAAAAACTAAGTATTCAGGATTATGGGAGGTAGCACAAATTGGCGTTAAAGTACTCGAATTAACAATGCAAGATAGGCTCATCTAAACAATACTAGTCATAGTCTATATATTCAATAGTTCCGAAATTAGTGCAAGTCGGCGCTAGAGAGCATTCTAGAGTTAGTGCAAAATTGACGCTAAAGTTGACAGCCCTGTGAAACAGATGCAAAACAGCATCGTCAGCCCTGTGAGAGAAAGAGGCACATTTTGGAATACAGGGACCTTGTTTCTCCTCTGTCAAGGTCACTGGCTGTTTACAAGCTAGGCTCTCTCGGACCGAGCCTGACCGCACAGGCACAGGGCAGTCCACTTGCACCAAACATGTGTGTGATAACATACTGTTTCTCTCTCCATGTCATACCTTTGTTGGTGCTAATTGTAATTAGCAAAGACTCTGTAGGAAAGGGAATTATAGAAAATAACATATAACCTATGTTCATATTATTCCATACTGTGTAGTCCTTAACCTCACCATTAGTGTGGCATATTTTTGAATATGTTATTCAGTAGTGCTGCTTTGACTAAGTCTCTAATAATGATAATCCTGAAGTCTTGTGTTTGTGCTTACTTTGGGGATGGAGTAAGGGAAACCCGAGAAAATACATGTAGGCTCTGGAAAGTAATGTTCGTTGCTAACTTGGATCTCTTTCAGGTAAGTTTGGGAGAGGGCCATGCGGTACCTGTCTGCTATCCCTTCTCCCTGCTGGTGTACCTGCTGCGCCTGGCGACCAAGGAAAATCTACTGGACATGACCAGGACTATCCTGGTGCGCAACAACAGAAAGAGAGGAGCACAGAAAGGGGAGAGAGAAAGAGTAGAAGGAGAGGTGGGAAGAAAGGAAGAGAAAGAGAAAGAAAGATCTAGAATAGAGGAGGCAGGAGGGTGAGAGCTGGGGGAGAAGAGAACAAGGGAAAGATAAATAACGATAGTAGTGTTGACTTTAAGTGGGCATTAATGAGAGACGGACTTTGAAATGGGTTCCTATCGGGCCCTATGTTCATGTCCTTAAGTTTACAGGTGAACGCACTGATTAATTTCTTTATGATTGTAAAAAACCCTGAAGGTAATCAACGCTAGTAAGACAGACACTATTTAAATTTGATATGGTTTGCTTCATCTTGCATTTTGTAAGAGTAGTGCTTCCAAATGTTGTATTTTTTAGTTTTTCCTGGAGCATGTGACTCTTGTATAGTGCATACTGTGAACTAAGCTGCCTCCGGGTGTCTGGGTGAGTTCAGCTTGTAGGTGGGTGTTTATGATAGGGCACTATTGAGAGGTCTGAAGCTGAGATTGAAAGCAGTGAGACTTTCTCACAGCCCCTGTAATAAGGTGGTAAAGGTTCGCAGACCGCATGCACATCCAATTCTTGACCTCTCTTGAGAGCGCACAGAGAAATGGCATGTGTGCTCACTAAGAAAATGAGGTGCTTACATGTGACTAAGTGGGAGTGCAGAAGAACAGGGTGTGAAGAAGAGAACAGGAATGATTGAGGCACACCGAACACCACTATCCATTCCACAGACCTTGGTAACGTTTTATTTACAGTCTCACATTTTCAGAATTATTCACAACAAAGCAGTTGTTACACATTTATTTGATGCTGCTAACAAGAACTGTCAAAGCCAATAGTTCTGGCTTGATTTAGGGGTTGGGCCGTTTTTGTGTGATATGTGTGAATGTAATAGCATACAACTCATAGCAAGGCACTGAAACACTGACTTTGTGGCATTTTGTGTGAAGCACAGGATTTTAGTTTGTATGTTTTAAGGCACACCCTTAATTACATAGGTACCTCTTAAACAAATAAATCGCAGTTACACTTTTTTAGCCATTTCCCTACTGGAGACTCCACCTTTGTCATCATTTGAAAAGCACTGTGCATGGGTGTAAGTGAATATTAGTAAATGTTTGGGAGTGGGGGGGTATGAGTGAAAGGCAAACCTGTGACAATCTTAGTGCTTGATTATTGATCATAGTCAAACATCAAAGAAAACGGTCCCGTATTCTTTTGTTGGCTTTGCTCATGTATTAGCTCTTAGAGTCAGTTCGGACTTCTGGCTTGGCTCTTCCTATAAACTCTCATTCTTGCCCACTCCTACAGTGATCTTAATTTTGCATCCACCCCCTGTCTCTAGAATGTGGCCACATCTACCTTGCTGCACTTACGGAAAGGGATTGTATATTGCTAGCCATCACTACATTCTTTGTGGCAGTGCTTAATTTGTAAATAAAAAGGTGCCAGTGCCCAAAGCCCTCCTCTTAAACAGGTGGCTGCTGCAATTAAATGTGCGAGCACGGAATACTGAGGCGGCGTAATCCTGAAGCCATCTCGGGCCTCTTCAGACCATATAAAGCACTGTCTGCCCCTTCAGCTCACTCTTACAGCTTTCTACTGTCCCCCTTTGTGACGCTTTTTCAGTTTTCCCGTCCTCGGTCTTTCCCATATGTGTCTTTTGCTTGCAGCAAATGCTTGAGGCAGGAGAATAAGCACCGGCCCTCAAAAATAAGTGCCGGTGCTCAGCACCGGAAACAACAAGCACAAATTCAGCACTGCTTTGTGGTCCCTCCTTTTCTGAGTGAAAATTAAAATTTCCAAAAACCTGCCTGGTAGATTAAGGTATGGCTTTCAGTACTGGCAGCATAAAGTTGCAATTTTCTACCCCTCAAACAAGGCGCCTTTGCTGATTATTATATGCTGGGCAGAAAGCAAGTCTGACTTTCTTGTTCCTAATTGAATTAAATATATTAATAATTTGTGGCTTTTTTATCATGCACAAGCTGTTTTAAAAGCGCCTAGAAGCCCATCTAACAACTGTATGATGACTGCTCACAAATAAGCCTCCTTGACATTGTCTAACTCAATTAATTCATTTTTATGGAATGCCGTGAGGATTTTAGCTCTTCCCACGTGCCTGGAGTGCATATTTTGATTGGGCAGATGCATGCTTCTACAAAGAAAGTGCTTGCCCTTCACACGTATCTTATCATTTTATTATCCATCTGCCTGAGCTTGAACTTTCTAGGATAAATATGGCTTTATAATGCTATTAAAGTGCCTCAGATAGCTAGATAATTCACAGTTTTTTCTCTGGCAGCAGCAAAGATGGAAGGAGGGCAGTCATTAACCTACATGTATGTTTAGGTCTGGCTTCAGAGTGCAATTGTCATTTGACCTTTTAACATACAGTTATTATGCAGTTCTTTGCTTCTATACAAATATCCATTCCCATGCAATTTACTTGTAAAGCTTCACATTACCATACAACATTCCTTGAAAGCCAGACCCATTAGCACTGCTTGCTTGAGCCGACGGGAGACTCACACCTGGCTCCCCATTTCTAAAGGCAGCAGCTCGGCGTAGCGCCACAACTTCTCCCCAATGCCACTGGTACTGACAAGGCTGTGCTAAAGCTGCGTTGAACGTGACGTACATCAAACTCTTCCATTTGCTTTGTAAACAGAAAGCATCAGAGCTGGTTGCAGCTTTCCAAAAGGAAACAGAAATAGTGCTGTTTGCACTTGCAGAGTACGGCGCATTACTGCTGAGATTCGCTTTCTTCCCCTGGATGCCCTGGAATGACGTGTCTGTTTATGTCATTATACATTTGATTTGTTTGTTTACTTGATTCGCACAGCGACGCATCTCGCCTGACAGCCACTGCTTAGCAAATAAATGGCAGCAAGACACAGGCCCTGCGAAGCGCCTCTTCTGTTGGGTGAACGTTTCCACTGTTCTCTTGACAGTGACTCGGGTGGGAGGCTATAGTTGGTAAGTCTCTGTCTGTGCCCGATGCAGGGCAGAGGCCAAGGAGGCTATAATCCCAGAAATAACTCAACGTTACAAGAAACGCTCACTTAAACAAAATAATAAATGTAAACTATGCAGTTTATGGGAACTTCCTTTCCAGGCGCTATAAATGATCTGAAAGATGGTATGTAGTGAAGTGCTGGAAAATGACAATAACAGAAAATGCTAAACTCCGTGTGCCCCATTGGCAGCAACAATGTGCGTAGGTGCATACTGGCGGAAAGTAGGTGAACGCTAGAGAATACATGGAAACAGATACCAAGAGACCACAACTGTCGAAAAGGAAACACTGATCACAGATACAGGCATTGGTCCCAGCGTGTATTGTGGCAGACATTCAGCAGTGCATCGGTTGTGGGTGATTAGGAATGCGCCGACTCCAGTCCTTCTCTGACCTAGAACTGCAGGAATTGGCTATTTATCTTCCTCTAGTTTACAGCAGCCTCTTATCGCTTGCTGCCGCGACTAATCACCTCAGCGGATCTCATAGGCTCTCGTCCCACAAGCAGGAAGCACTGCTGCGTCATAAGAACACTGTCCACTCGAGGGATTTACCAATTGGTCTAATTGAGAAACCAGCAAGACACTGCCATCTTCTGGAGGACGCAGCAAATCATGTTGCCTTTGCCTTATCGGTACACAATCTTTAGATTGTTATGGATATATTTACATTTGTATGGGTGCAGAGGCGTTGCACGTTCTCTAAAACAACCGACAAAAGGTACATTCATGCATACATGCATTAATAGGTTTTGATTGCACATGCAATATGTTTTTTCGGCGTTGTTTGCAATACGTGGGATTTCAATGTTCCAGTGAGTAAATGCGTGTGGCTGTTTACAATGGAAACAAGGCCCAGCTTAATTTCCGGGTGCTAACTGAGTCACTTGCACCAGGCTGAATTTAGCCTTTTGATTGCCCAACAATTTGTCAAAGAAGATAAAAACAGAGATAAAAAGAAGACGTGGAGGATGTTGCTGTAGCAGAGTTGCTTTTTAACCCCTTAGCTGCTTGGCCTTTTATCCTCCAAAGCTGAGGTTTTTTGGGATATTTGGGGTAGTTTGCGCTTAGGGCTCCATAACTTTTTTCCACAGAAGGTACCCATCCAAATTTGCGCCCTTCTGTTCCAACATCCTGGAGGTTGTAAGGGTACCCAGGGTTTGTGGATTCCCCTGAAAGGGACTTAGAAAATAGGAAAAATATAGCAAAGGTTTAGGTTTAAAAAAAAAAAAAAAGACGGTAAGTAGTGCTCCAGGTAAAAGTGTTTTTTCCTAAGAGTGTCATTCACAAATGGTTTGCTGTAGTAAAGTCATAATCTTCCCAGCTTTCAGGAACATGCAGAGCTGAATTCTAAAACCTAATTTTGTACCACAGTTTTGTCATGTTTCCAAAAGGTAGCATATTTTCCCTATGTTTTGTGCTTTCAACCTACTTACAGTTTGTGGTGGAAACCAGTGTGAAATCCATGGGTGATCCAGAAAAGCTACTGATTTCTGAAAAATAGACACATTTCTGAATTCAGCAAGAGGTCATATGTGTAGATCCCTCAAGGTTTTGCCAAGAAAAAGGACTATTGAAATAAAGAAATATTGAAAATGAGTAGGAAAAAATTGACATTTGCAACAACATTTTCATCTGTAACTTTTTGTCCCAATGGCAGATTAACAAAAGCAGTATACCATCACGACCCCTAGACCCCTCTGGTTGTGGAGATATATAGGGTTGTTAGGTTCTCCAAGAACCCAAGGTGCTCAGATCCAACAAATGAGCAATGACAATATGGATCACACAAGGGTCAATGGTAGTCCTTACATGAGGGCTACTGTTGACCCCGGGGAGATCCATTCTTGACACTGACACCAGGTGCAGGCACGCACCTGGGGTAGTGTTTTTATCAAGATAAGTAGCGAATTGCTGGGTGGTAAGAATTGTATTGATCCCTGCACATTCATGTAGTTTACATCACAGAAATGGAAGAAAAAAGTGTTTTGTTCAACCTTTCACATTTGCAGGGTATTCTGGGTAAAAAAACTTAAGGGAATCCATGCAAGCCACACCTCCCTCGACTCCCCGGGGTGTTTAGTATTCAGAATGTCTAGTTTGGTAGGTTTCCCTAGATGGCCGCCAAGCCTGGGACTAAAAACTCAGGTGCCCCCTGTACAAAACCATGTTGTTTTGTGATAGATAATTTTGATGTCCCACAATATGTTTTTGGCCCTTCCCTGTGATGGGCACTTGGCCCACCAACACAAGTTAGGTAGCGTTTTTTCAGGAGAATTGGGGGATGCAAGGTTGGTTTCTGCACTAACCCCTTTTTGAGTGTAAGGCCCAAATATATCTTTAACTCCTCCAGCGAAGTGGGAGTTCACTGGAGTGCCCTACTACAGTGCCCTAGAGTGTCACCATGCTCCCTCAGAAATTGTTTCCCACACAAAATTGTTTGCTACACAATTTGCTCAAGGAAGTCAACATTCAAAAAGAGATGGACGTAGTCAATTGGCAAAAAGTTAACCGTATCAACTTTACATCCAACATTGCCAGTGAAATGCTGAACTAAATGAGGGGCTGCCAAGAGAGCACTCCATCTGTACCTGCCGCCATTAGTGCCTGCTCTCTGGGTTGGTCTAACCTGCTACCATTGTCCAGCTGCTAAGACTGAGCTTGGGAAGGGACAGCATAACTGTCATCATCGTCTCCCTCAGAATTGCTGAAAGAGAAGTTGTAAGATGGGACTCTGATGACTGGAAAACCACTTCCAGTTTCTGCTCCACTATCCTCTCCCTCAGATGCTGTCTCAGTATCTGCTGTCTTAGTGTCTGATCCTGCCTCAGAGTTGTCCTCCATAACCTGAGCAAGGGCTTGAACAGCAGTCATCCAACAAGACGCCATCTCTGCTACTGGCTAAAACCATCCTTCTAAAACACTATCCTACGTAGAAGGCAGATATGTTGTTTTCAAACTGTTGCCGTGTGTCTGTGTGGGTAATGTGTGCAACAGTAAGTAATGTTGGTCACCTTACCTTGTCTTCTTCCCTCAATTAACATGTTCTTCAAAGACACACAAAAAACAAATAACAGACACAGTTTTACTTCACCTTGCCACATACCCATCATCACAGCCTTAAGCGTTGGTGGCACCCAGAGTGACAGTCATTTTTGGCACTCCCCCTCCCATGACCTAATGCTTGCATTTCCTCATTATCAGCAAGCAAAAGAACCCATCACCTCTCTTTAGCCCATCTTGTACACATTTCATTTGTTTTAAAGCGCAAGTGCCAACAAAAGTCCGATCTGACTCTCTCTAGCAGGAACATAATCACAAGTGTTACTTTCACATTTTTATTGCTGCCTGAAAGCTAAATATGCCTGATAGATGTATAAATATATATATATCCTTTCACAGATGCCACAAATATTGCCAAACACTTTTGGAATGGGTGTTTCCGTCGTGCAAGTGGCATGCACGTGAAATATAGCAAACAAACAGGCTCCACTTCAGAGCCAAAAAGGAGCACTCTCCGGATTCTCAGCCACATTCATTACACCCAGCATGACGTGTTTCAGCAGATTGCCTTTCTCAAATTCCGGTAAAGAAACAAACATTTACTCACAGGTGCTTTGAAATGTTTTCCTTCATTGCTATTTCATGATACTCGTAAGTAAAAAAGGACAAAAAAGTCTCCATAAATCACACAGCTAGCAGCGCCGCCATGATCCCGTGAATGTTTAATATAACTGGCGCGCATTTAGCTGTAAACTTTAATCTTTCCTGTTCTTATTAAAGCAAGTAAATGCCTCTTAGCACAATAAATCAGCTGAGCCTTTTCATCCAGCCATCTCTTGTCCACATTTTATGTTTCTCCATAATTGAAAGCGGTAGTCTGGTGACTGGCACAAAAACATGTGGTCATGTCCTGAAAAAACAGCAGGCATTTAGGAGTTTCAAGAGCTGCAGCAGTTCTGGCAATAACAATTCAATTCTTTCACAAATGCTACCAATATTGCCGGCCACTTTTGGGATGGGTTGCTTCCTTCGTGCAAGTGGCATTCACATGAAATATAGAAACCAAACAGGCTCCACTTCAGAGGCAAAAAGCACTCTCTGGGTTCTTAGCCACATTCATTACACCCAGCATGACGCGTTTTAGCAGATTGCCTTTCTCAAATGCCGGTAAAGAAACAAATATTTACTCACAGGTACTTTAAATATTTTTCCTTCATAGTTATTTCATGATACTCGTAAGTATCCGCCTGCAAACCAAGCCATGGTCCTCTCTGGAGTGCGACGACCCCGCAGGTCCGACACTGGTGCAGCCCTGCCGAAGTCCATGACTCCGCAGAAGTTGCCGCACCACGTCATGACTGCCGGATATCAACTCCGCCCGAAGTGCGCGGATGCAACGCTTCGCACAGATGCCGCCTCACCTCCACCTCTCCGTAGCTAGGACCCGACACTTCTTCGGGACGCCTCTGCTCCTTCGCTCGACAGCACTGGCACCGATGCCGCCTTGGATGCAGCGACGCTGCGATCCCCGACTCCGTGCACTGGCTTGTTTTCACATTTCACTAAGGTACTGTACCTGGGGGTCTGCGTGGCTCTGTTCCTGGCACCATTGGCGTCAGGTTGTTGGGAACAACTCCGTCATGACGCCGCAATATCACCTCATTAAAGCATTTATGTTTCTAAGCGCTATTTTTGAGTTTAATCTTTAAACACTCATAACTTGACTTGTGTATGTTGGATGTTTGTCATTGTGGTCTTGTCTTATTTAGATAAATATTGACTATATTTCTAAACCTGTGTTGAGTCATTTTGTAGTGTTTTTACCATATTACTGTATGTGTTGGTACAAATACTTTACACATTGCCTCTGAAGTTAGGCCTGTCTGCTTGTGCCAAGCTACCAAGTGGATGAAAGGGGTTTAACTGAGTGTGATTCTCCTTTACCCTGAGTAGAGTGAGGGTCCTTGCTTAAACAGGGGGTAACCTGACTGCCAACCAAAGACCCAATTTCTAAGAAATTATATATTATATAAAATTCTAACTGTTCAGACACAAGTGATAATACACTAATTCCAAATAGTTTCAGTTCGAAATGGGGTCTCTATTTGGCTAAGGTATGCACCCTTGTCCAAGTAGGGACCACAATCCTAGTCAGGGTAAGTCACAACACAACCCAAGTTATCCCATGCTCACTCTCTGGTAGCTTGGCACAGAGCAGGCAGGCTTAACTTAGAAGGCAATGTGTAAAGTATTTGTGCAATAATTCAATCAGTAATACAGTGAAAACATCACAAAAATACACCACACAGGTATAGAAAAATAGATAATGTGTATCTGAATACAATAAGGTAAAAATGACAAAAATCCAATGTACACAAGCAAAGTTATGAATTTTTAAAGATGAAGTCCCACTAAAACACTTAGAAACACAATAGCTCCAACAGCTATTGCCAACAGTCCGATGCCACAGGTGCTGGTCACGGAGTCGGGCAGACCTCCAGGCACAGTACCTTTGAAAACAAAGAAACAAAGATGTCGTGCAGAGTTGTGGAGGTGATGCTTTGCTGGAGCCAGTGCTGGTTCAGTCCCTTACAGCTTCCGGGAAAGTAATATGTCGGTTCCACACTGCAAGGCAGGGGAGGCGAGGCTTTGACTCCGTCTGGTTGCAGGGGGAGCTGGTGCGGCATCAGTGGCATGGTGTTGCTTCCTTGTGACCCCGTGCGGTTGATGAGTTCAGTCGGTCAAGATGTGGTGTGTTGACTTCACAGTGTTGTAATCACACTGCAGAATGCCAGCAGTATCGTTGCAAAATCAGACTTACGTTGCAGGCCGTGGTCATTGCTTGCAGCGAGGACCCTCGAGCAGGCAGTCGTGTGGTGTCTGGCAGCAGCGTCGGTGCTGGAGTTGCTGAAGTTGGTACTGGAGTTGCTGAAGTCAGCAAACTAGCTAGAAGCTAATAGGTGGTCTTTGTTGGCCCTGAGACTTCAGAACAGGAGGCAAGCTCAATCCAAGACCTTAGAGAGCACTTTTGGGGAAGGCAGAGTCCTTCCAGCAAAGTCAGAGGTGAGCAAGTGGCAGGACAACAAGCAGGGCAGCAGTCCCTCTCAGCAAAGCAGTCCAGATGAGTCCTTTGGGCAGCCAGGCAGTTCCTCTGACAGAGTTCAGATGTAGATTCAGAACGTTCTGATTTGGTGGGTTCAGAGACCCAGTTTATATACCAAAAAATGCCTTTGAAGTGGGGGAAACTTCAAAGAGTGGTTTTGAAGTGCACACGTTCCCCTTTCAGCCCAGTCCTGCCTGACAGGATTCCTGTGGGGGTTTATCAGTCCTTTGTGTGAGGGCAGGCCACTGGCCTTTGAAGTATAAGAGAGAGCCCCTCCACCATTCCTGCCCAGGTAGATCCATTCAGTATGCAGATGAATGCAGATGTGACTGGGGGGCATATTTATACTCTGTTTGCGCCGAATGTGCATCAAAAATTTTGACGCACAATCAGCGCAAACCTTGCCCCATATTTAAACTATGACACCCGACCCCGTGGGCATCAAAAAACCTCCATGTGCGTCATTTTTTGGATGCGGGAAACTGCCTTGCGTTAATGACATGAAAGGTAGGCGTTCCCGTCCAAAAAATGACTTTAAGGCCTGTGCTCCTTATTTATACTCCTGCGTCATTTTGACGCACAGGAGGGGGCGGGCCTCAAAAAATGGTGCACAGCTTGATGTGCGCCGTTTTTTAACACCTGGGTGAGGGCAGGCTTTAAGGGACCTATGGGCTCACTTCCATGGTCTCAGACCATGGAAGCAGTCCAGAGGTTCCCTTCCCTGCCCCAGGACACCCCCTGCCACCCTCGCCCACCCCAGGAGGACACCCATGGATGGGGGGACCCATCCCAGGTAAGTACAGGTAAGTTGAGGTAAGTATTATTTTTTTATTTGTTAAAGTGGTATTGGGGGGCCTAATTTGGACCCCCCTACATGCCACTGTGCCCAATGGCCATGCCCAGGGGACAGAAGTACCTTGGGCAGGGCCATTGGGCAAGGGGACATGACTCCTGTCTTTGCTAAGACAGAAGTCATTTCAATGGGGGGGGTGCGTCCAAAAATTGCGCAAGTCCTGTTAGAGCCATGATTTTTTACTCAAACCTGACTTGCACCATTTTTTGACGCACAACCCCCATTTTCCCCTACGACAGCGCTGCCTGGTTTGAGTCATTTATTTTTACTCTGACCATCCCGCAGCGCCTGCATGGTGCGTAGGAATGGCGTTAACCTGCAGTAAACTTTTTGACGCAAACCAGCGTCAGCACTGGTTTGCGTCAAAAAGTATAAATATGGGCCTGAGTTTCTTATGTTTATGGCTGTCTGCTTGGATTGCACAAGGGCAACTGTCAATCACCTCAGACCAGATGTGGATTGGAGACAGGCTGTAAAGCACAGATGGCGGTAAGTGCAGAGAAATGCCCACTTTCTCAAAGTGGCATTTCTAAAATAGTAATATTAAATCCAACCTCACCAGTAAGAACAATTTCCTATTACCATTCTGGCCATGCTAAACATGACAGGGCCACTCCTTCTAGATCAGAATCTACCACTTTAAAGAATATAAAGGCAACTCTAATTCTAATCTATGAGAAGAGCAACTCTTGCAGTAGTGGAAAATTAATTTGTGAGTTTTTCACTACCAGGACATATAAAACACATACGTACATGTCCCGCCTTTTACCTACATGGCACCCTGCCCCATGAGTTACCTAGGGCCTATCTTAGACTTACATGTAGGAAAAGTAGTTTCAAATGCTAAGTCGAAGTGGCAGTAAAACTGCACACACAGGCCTTGCAGTGGCAGGCCTGACACATGTTTAAGGGGCTACTTATGTGGGTGGCACAAATAGTGCTTCAGGCCCACTAGTAGCATTTAAGTTACATGCCTTGGGCACATGTAGTGCACTTTACTAGGGAATTACAGGTAAATTAAATATGTCAGTTGGGTAGGAACCAATGTTACCATGTTTAGGGGAGAGAGCATATGCACTTTAGCACTGGTCAGCAGTGGTAAAGTGCGCATGGTCCTAAACCCAGCAAAAACAGGGTCATAAAAATGAAGGAAGGTAGGCAAAAAGTTGGGAGATAACCACCCCAAGGCTGTAAGGTCTAACAGTTTCCTTCAAATTGTTTGGTGGGAGGTTAGCCCAGGGCCCAAGGACCAGGGCGTAAGAAGCTGTATTATGGATGCGGGCGCAGACATAAATAAGGAATCAGGAGGTGCACTGGCTGTATGCCACAATTAAAAGGTAGCACACAGTCAATCAGCCCCCAGAAGGTAGTCTGCTGAGGAGGGAAAGCAGGCCCCATGGATTCGAAGACACCCCACTGAAGGCAGGTGCAGACATTCACTGCATCTGCAGGCAGGGGGATCTCTGCACCACCTTTAAAGTGAAAGTGGGTGCCTGGTATAGCGGAGCAGAAGGCTGCTATTCCATTTTTCAGTAATGCACTGTGTTAACGCGAAAATTTACTAATGAATATTCATGTGTTCTGAGTGTTGAATTTGCATAGAAAATGAATTAACGTAGAAAAATAATGCACACATTTTAAGTTGCGCCTGCTTGAGTGGCCACAAAATGTTCATGAAGTGTACTTATTAGTGGCTTATTCATGTAAAATGTTGAGCTTATGTTTTGATTGATGTAGTAATATAGCATATTAAGGGTTATGTAATATGTATTAGCTTTATTAATCATAGGCATTTACTAAACAAGGTCTTGGGCATAGTTGCACAGCCTCATGTCAAGCTGCATTTTTTGGCAACTTATAAAATGGCTGCTTAGAGAATTAAATTGTTATTTTCGACTGTGCTGACCAAGTTTTTGTAGCTGAAATTCTTTCTCATGAGAACTGCTTGCTAGAATATGTTGTACTAGCTAGGGATACATTGTATTATATAGTATGTGTAAGAATGACCTTCCCAGGAGAAGACAATGGATGCAGTGACTGGAGTATAAACAGCTACAAATATTGATACCTGACAAGCCAAGCGATGGGAAAGGGAGAAGAGGAGCCAATCACCGACTTGTGAACTGTGTACTAGTAAACTCATAGATTTGTGGTTTTATTTCCATTGGACTAAATACAAACATGCGATTCTTTGACGAATGAGGATGTGGGAAGTAGTTTTAGGAAATCTAACTTAGCCAGACTGCTCCGAGAGGAGAGAGGCCATTTTGCAATATTCTTCTTAACTGTCTTGAGTGTTTAGTTATTATTTTTTTCTGAACTGCATGTAGAGACTTTACTTTTTCTGAACTTTAATGCTGAATCCTGATTCCTTGCTGACCAAACTGATGTCCAATTGACGAAGACTGTCACAGCTTGCTGAACCATACTGAGGCCAGGTATAAGACGATGTTACTGATTGTTATGTCTATTTACTTTTGTCCCTAGGTACCAACCGCTACTTTTGACAGAGCCATAGTTAGATGTTTTTCCAAATTTGTGTTGATTAAATTGTTTTGCATGAAGTCCAAACATGCTATTCTAATCTGATGTCACTTAGGGTTCTCACTGATGTTGGTCACTACATGTAATAACAGTTGATGTCTTTTATTTTCTGAATCTAAATGTATATAATTTTGTTTGTGCAGTTATGTGTGCTATTAATTTGTACTGTAACCTTAGAATGTGTAGTAGCTCAAGGTTTAATTAGATTGTGATTCTTTAGGCGCTTTGGTCAGCCAGAATTGTTTCTGTTTGTTTATCATTTGATTTTAAGGCTAAGGCCCTCATTTTGACCTCGGCGGTCTTTTTAAAAGACAGCTGAGGTACAGCCGTGCTGAAGACCGCCAGTGGAGGTGGTTTTCTGCACAGCGTATTATGACTGCTGGCAGCCCTCCGTCCTTTTTCAGATGGAGAGCCGCCAGCAGCCATACTGGTGGTCTGCAGGGAAGTGGAGGATGCTCCACCGCCACGTCATCAGAACACCGCCCACCGAATCACGTCCCATGATTCGGCGTGGTGGTGTTCTGGTGACGGGGTGCTGGCGGCGGAGCAGCCCCCATGGATCCCGTTCCCTCCCGGAGGATCACTGGACCAGGTAAGGTGATCTTCCGTTAGGGGAGGGGAGTGGGGGGTGTTGTGTGTTGTGTGCATGCATGGGGGACCCCTATCAGTGTCAGGGAAGGAATTCCCTGGCACTGATAGTGCCTACCGCCAAGGATTTTGTGGCGGTACAAAACCCCACGAAATCCATGGCGGGATGCAGGGTCGTGATACCGCCAATGGTGTTGTGACAGCCGCTGGTCTGGAGACCGAAGTCTCCAGCCCAGCGGTCGATACCACAGCATGGCGGTCACCGCCATGCTTGTAATGCCATTTTTTTTCGCCACCTGTTGGCAGTATTACCGCCATTTCTCCACCGACCGCCAGGGTTGTAATGAGGGCCTAAGTTACGTGACATTAGCATTGTTAATATAGGGAAATAAACATTCTAACTTTTACATAAAGGTGTGGTTATTCATGGCCGCAAGGCCATGGTGTGTGGAAATTACTGACTCCTGTTGATTATTGATGTCATTGATTGTTATTGCCATTTATTTGTATTGGTACGGGGGTATATGGTGGGAACTACTCGAAGCGCAGTCAAAAGGTCCATCAGCATATACGCGTCCCATTCTAAGTTCACTTAATAAGGTCTGATGCACTAACAGAGATGGTAGCAGAGATTGATGGTTTGTCTCCTTAAGAGCCCATCATAGAGGCCCAGTACATGGCTTGGCTCTTTAAGAGCTCATCATAAAATTCAGATAACGGCAGAAGAGTATTTGTCCCAGAGATAGTAAGCAAAGAAAAACAGGTGTTCCCAGAGATGATAGTGAGGGAAGGGTTTATCTCCTACAGAGAGCAAAGTAATCCACAGATTTGGGGAGAGAAATTGGTGAAAGTTTGGATTTTTCAGATTCGATGATACAAAGTGGAGAGAAATGTGCCCCTGAGTACTTAAAATGACTTTCCCAGAACTTTGGAGTTTGCCAATAATTGTTTGAGAATGTTCTTGGCACTCTAGTGACGGTGCGAATGAAGTAGGTTTTACGCTTGCACAGCTTATGCAAATTGCAGGGGAACTGTGATATTTGTGAGGGTTTAGGGAGTTTGTGTACTCCAAATGAGGTTGTAGAAGGAGTTTGCGTACTCCAAAGTGTGAGAGTAGGGAAGTCCTCGAACTTCACATGTGTGTGGCACTTTGTGCTAAAAAATTGTCCACGTGGTTGTTGGTATATGGACCCTGCATGGTCTAAGACTCCTGAGTATGTTGAAAAGTGTATGAGACACTCGGTTTTTGTTGTCATTTGTCTGGTTTAATCGTGAGCATGAGTCAAAGTGAGTGAAATAAGTTTTTGAATGAGATCTGGAGAGTCCTATGTGCACCAGGAGAGACCCACTGATCAGTTGAGAGTAAAATTTGTGGGTCGAATTTTGCTTGCGAATCAGGGTAACCAAGAAAGAAGAAGTAGCTGTTAGAACGAAATGCCCTCAGTGAAAAATCTGTAAGGTTTCTGAAGCTATTGTGTTACCTTACCTGTAGTAAACGGACAAACTGGGTTTTGATTTTGTTTAGTGCTCACAATAAATTGCATTAGTCTAATGTGAATCTGAGTTTAGAAGGACAAGCTGCAAGACTTTGTTAGCCGCAGTACATGTGAGTGTGACGTCATAGGAGCCGCGCTGAGATAGGTTGGTTAGTGAGAAGGGTAGCGCACGGATTGGCGGACAACCATGAAGCTCAATTAGTTGAGAAGGTGGGTGAAGAGAATTTTGGGATTAAAAGTCACTTCCTGATTCAATTTAGAATAACATAAAAGTCACAAAAAATGAACTTTTTCAAAGCTTTAAAGAGTGCCTTAAGGGGAGATAAGTACATTACAACGAGTATGGGGACATTGCACTGCCTGAGGGTACACCAGCTTCCATTGTAATCGAAGAAAAGTGTGCTGCGCCATGTCTTTGGCTGAAACAATGGTGCAAAGTGACAGAGAAAGATGGGAGTTTAGCGTTTCCTGCCCACAGAACATTTAATCTGAGGATCTTAGAGAATCTGAGGAGGGTGCTGTTTGATCTGAAACCTCCTCTGAGACCAGCACAGTTTGAGGCTTTAGCAATCTGGGAATTAGTAGCTAAACAGCAACAGCAACAGAAATTTGAGAGGAGAATGAGAAAAGCAGAGAAGACTCTAGTGGAGGCTAGATGGGACAGTGATCAGAAATTTTGGAGAACCGAGACTTTACAGGGGATTAAGTTGTTTCCAGTGATTACACAGGACATCGAGATAGAAGGAAGGAAAGCCACTAGAAAGACAAATAGAAGCCCTTCCGAGAGTAGGGAGCAGAGATCAAAGGAGTCTAGAAGATCCTTTACACTTGAGGAAGAGTCAGACGATGAGTTTATTTTACAGTTAGTGAGAAATCGTCCCCACCATATGCAGCACAAGAGAGGTCTGAATACTAGTGTAAATCCCTCAGTGCCAACACAGATTAACATGACGACGAGTCCAGTGCAGATTAATGGTAGCTTGACACCGAGCCCAATGCAGAGCAGTCTTAATGCACCTACTACTCCGGTAGCACAAAATTAGGTGCCACAGTCGAATGTCCAGAGAATTTACCCTGATGTATCTATAGTGGAAACTGCTACAAACTTGATAGTGCCAACAGGACAGGTTTTCCCGACACCAACATTGGTTCAGACAGAACCAACTCCACCTTTACTGCCTCAAATGTAGTCACGCGCAATGCCAAAGTACACTCCGATAATAGAGACACAGTCAGATAGGCCTGTACTGCTGAGCCAGAACACGGGAATTATGCACCCACAGAACTTGCGTGTCAGACTAAGCCCAGATGCTGTATCTGTACCTGTCACCATTGGTCCAATTGTGCCTTTGTTTGCACAAGAGAATAACAGTTCAAGGGGACAGGGAGTCTTGAGTCAGACTGCAAATTAGGGAAGGACTCAATGAGAATACTCAAATAGTCTCTCCTGTGGGATAGCCCTTTGACGGATCAAGATCATTGCTAGATCATAGCCCATTCGGAGTGCCTCCGGATACTGTAATGGGGTTGAACATTAGTCTCAGCCTGAAATCACTGACATCGCAGTCTCCAGAGGTAGTTGTGCAACCGATGCCACATGCCCAGGCAAACAACATTTTGTTGCAAGGGTTGACTGCCCAACAATTGACAAGCTGAATACCCCGTAGAGTGCTCCTAGGGGAGAGGAGTACTTGAACTACACGAGACTAGGAATGGAAGCGGGTGAGCTCATTGAAGGGACTATGGGTGTGAACAGACTAGAATCCTACACAGAAGCGGAATTGAGATATCTGTGCCCAAAAATTACGAGAGAAATTAGCAATATACATCAAAGGCTATCAGACTGAGCAGAGAAGTACAGCATAGACATAGAGAAAACAAAGCATTTGAAAAGGAGTTACAGGTTAGATTTTGACACAAATGATTTTGAACACATGAGATCTGCAGGAATGAAGGTACACCTTAAGTAGTTACTCCAAAGTGTCCAGAAATGGGGAGCACTAGACAAGTGGGAAGGCAGATGGGTAAAGAAAAGATTTAAAAGAAAAAGGGATTCTGTGGAGCTGACTGCAAATGTGCAGCAGGTTAAGCATCCAGTGAAAATTTTACCAATGACAGAGATTCCAGGAGGGAATTTTGTTCATGCCCCTTGGAGCAGAAATGACATTCTGTCCTTTACAAATGACTATCCTAGGTTGAGAGAGAAACCAGTAGAATGGTACCAGCACACAGACAGGTTTGTGGAACTTGCAAAATGCCCGTGGGAGGACTTGAACACTCTGTTAGAGATAGTAGTTTCAGCTGATTTGTGGATGGAGTGCAAGAGAAGTATAAATTGGCCGACAAAATAAGCAGAGAGCGATCCGGCTACAGGTGCACCATCTACTGATATAATGAAATATTATTACAAAGTGATTGAATTTTCAAAAATGAGAATTTGCCCCAAAACAATGACTGGCAGAGAATAGATGGAACAGCTCAGGAAGCGAAAGAGTCGATACGTGCATTTTATGAGAGATTGTTGCAGGCGTTTAAGTATTACAGTGGTACAGAAACTATCAAACCGAAAGACATGATTAATTTTGTATTTAGATTTGTGAAAGGATTTAGACCTGAAATTAGCCAGATGATGAAGAGTCATTTGATTTGCTGGCAAGCAAAGCTGATTGATGAGGTATTGCAGTATGCAAAGTACTGTAGTGATGAGATTGAATTGAAGCAGAGAAAGTTGAAAGAAAAGGCGATGTTGATGCAGATTAAAGCGGCACAAACAGGGATGCAGGGAAATTTTCCATAGCAGCAGCAACAGCAGGGAAATGTGGCATTTCAAAATCAGATGAGATGTAGAGGTCGCGGGGGAATTGGTAATGGAAACCCTAGTCCCGACTTGGGTACTGTAGTGGTTCAGAATGATGTGCAGGGAATGAAAAGATTGTTGCCTTGTCACGCTTGTGGAGGGATCAGACATTGGAAGCAGGATTGTCCGATGATGGTACAGGAAGGTGTTGTTTAGCAAACAGGTGACATCAATTTGTTCCAAACCACGAGAGGCCATAATCCAAATTTTCATAACAATGTGAGTCAAATGGAACATTTTTAACCAATGTAGCATGTGCAAATGCCACATGTACAAATGACACAGTTGCAGCCAATGCAACAGCAGGTTCAAATGGTACCTAGACAGCAAATTCAAATACCTCAAGCCCCAATGGAACAGCAGCAAGTGATGCTTCCTCAACAGGTCACAGGTCAGAAGTTTAACCAGAGTAATAACACAGTACACCAATTCCCGTTACACAGTGAGAATTGAATAAACGATGATTGGGTGAGCGAGAGTTCGGATGAAGAGGAATGTGTGCTTGCAGCTTCTTTAGAAGTAGATCAGAAAGGCCCATATGCGAAGGGAAAGGTAATGGGTCACAAAGTTTCATTCTTGGTTGACACAGGAGCTACACGCTCTACAGTGAAAACTACAGAAGTTTCAAACTTGCCCCTTTCAGGAAAGACAGTCCAGATTGTAGGAGTAGCGAATCAGTATTTGACCAATCTAATCACAGAACCAGTTCAGGTTAAAATTGACAACTTTAAAGGATTGCATATATTCGTAGTCTGAAATTCAAGTCCAGTATCCCTACTGGGAAGAGACTTGCTGTGTAAAACCAGGTGCTCGATTACTTGCTCAAATGATAGAATCAAGATACAGTCAAATAGTGATGATGAGGATGACACAGCTCCATATACAGAGTGTGAGATAATAAATGAGGAGTACCCCCTGGTTAATTCCTTTCCAGTGTACACAGTGAAGGAGCTTCCTCCTGATTTACAGGGCACAGTTAAAGAGAGAGTGTGGGATTTGACAGGGAAAGAGGATGGCCTGATAAAGGGAGTTGAGCCAGTTAAAGTTTTTGTAAAGCTGAATGCAATTTTTCCTCAGACTTCCCAGTATCACATGCCACAGGACATCCTTGTGAAGGCTGCCCATATAACTGCAAAATTTGTAAACCAAGGGGTCTTGAAAGAAGTGTTGAGCAGCCCATGTGATTCACCGATAATGGGATTGAAAAAGGCCAGTGGGAAAGTTCGATAAATTACATTGTGATCAAATGTTGCACTGTAGTGCCAAATCCAGCTATGATTCTGCTTCAGGTTCCATGTGACGCTGAATGGTTCACCGTCATAGAATTGTCACAAGCATTCTTTTCTGTATTTCTTCATGAGGATAGTTAATTTCTCTTTTGTTTCTAATTCTTGGACCGAGTTTACTGTTGATGTGGAATTCCTCAAGGGTTTTCAGAATCACCTTCCATATTCAATCAGATCCTGAAAAAGAACCCGGAGTAATTGGAATTACCTTTCCAATCAACATTGGTACAGTACATTGATAATTTGTTGATTGCATCCAAAACGAAGGAAGAATGCAAGTATGACACGATTGCCTTACTGAACCATTTGAGAAAGAATGGTCATAAAGTGTCCCCACTTAAATTGCAAAACTGTCAGAAAGAAGTGAAATACTTGGGTCATCAGATTGAGAAGGGAACAAGGAAAATATCCAGAGAAAGGGTCACAACCATATTGCAGATGAATTCCCCAAACACACAGAGAGATGTCAGGATGCTTTCAGGGATGGTAGGCTACTGTCACCAATGGATTCCCAATTTTTCAGTTATTTCAAAGCCACTGCAGAAGCTGACTCACAAAGAAGTCACTGATCCCCTAGAGTTAGATCAGGCTTGTATGAAAGCATTTTCCGAATAGAGAGAGAGTCTGTACAAAGCTCAGGCTTTAGGAATGCCTGACTACACTAAGTCCTTCATGAGTTTTTGTCATCAGCGTGATGCATGTTCTTTGTCTGTCTTTACGCAGGTCCATGGAGGTGTAAACCGCTCAGTAGCATATTTTTCAGCTACTTTGGACCCAGTTGCAGCAGCCTTCCCAGGCTGTCTGCGTGCAGTTGCAGCGGTTGGACAGAGCGTCACACAGTGTGAAGGCATTGTGATGGGACATCCTTTGACTATTATGGTACCTCACTGTAGGAGGCTTGCCTGGCTTATAGTGGGTACCTGGTGGTACTTACACCTTGTGCCAGGTCCAGTTATCCCTTATTAGTAGATTAGTAGTGTTCTAGCAGCTTAGGCTATAGCAGAGCAGCTTAGCCTGAACTAGGAGACATGCAAAGTTCCTACTATACCACTTATATCATATAGCACTATATCACAAGAAAACACAATACTCAGAGTTACTAACAAAAAAGGTACTTTATTTTAGTGACAATATACCAAAAGTATCTCAGAGGATATACTCCCTTAGGAGGTAAGTAATATACACAAAATATACACACAAACCAAAATCAGGTAAGTAAACAGTTACAAAAGTAGTGCAAACACTGTAGAACACAATAGAATGCAATAGGACACAATAGGCCTAGGGGCAACACAAACCATATACTCCAAAAGTGTAGTGCAAACCACGAATGGACCCCAGGCCTAGTGTAGTGTGTAGAGGGTCACTGGGAGTGTAAGAAAACACTAAGGGTGTCCAAGATACCCCACCCCAAGACCCTGAAAAGTAGGAGCAAAGTTACCCTACTACCCCAGAAAGACAGTAAAGTCGGGCTAGGGGATTCTGCAAAGACAACAACTGACTGCAAAGCACTGAAGACGGATTCCTGGATCTGAGGACCTGTAAAGGAAGGGGACCAAATCCAAGAGTCACGCAAGTGTCCGGGGGGAGGGGGGCAGGAGCCCACTAAACCTCGGATGAAGGTGCAAAAGGGCTGCCTCTGGGTGGAAGAAGCTGAAGATTCTGCAACAACGGAAGGTGCCAGGAACTTCTCCTTCAGTCAGAAGATGTCCCACTGTATACTTGAGGATGCAGAGTTGTTTCCACGCAGAAAGACAGCAAACAAGCCTTGCTAGCTGCAAGAGTCGCAGTTGAAGATATTGGGTGCTGCCAGGGCCCAGAAAGGACCAGGAGGTCGCCCCTTGGAGGAAGAGACAGAGGGAGTGCTCAGCAACAGAGAGAGCCCTCACTGAAGCAGGCAGCACCTGGAGAAGTACTTGAACAGGTGTTCAAGAAATCTGAGCACAGTGGTCATCTCAGCACAACAAAAGAGGGTCCCACGAAGTCGGTGGTCAACTCAGCAAGTTGAGCAATACAGGACAGTGTGCTTGGGACCTGGGCTAGGCTGTGCATGAAGGAATCCTTGCAAGAGTGCACAGACGCCCTAGCAGCTGCAGATCACGTAGTGCACAGGATCACTGTCTGGCGTGGGGAGGCAGGGACTTACCTCCACTAAATTTGGACAGAAGGACCACTGGACTGTCGGGGTCACTTGGATCCAGCTCCTGTGTTCCAGGGACCACGCTCGTCAAGATGAGAGGGGACCCAGAGTACCGGTGATGCAGAAGTTTGGTGCCTGCATTAGCAGGGGGAAGATTCCATCGACCCATGGGAGATTTCTTCTTGGCTTCCAGTGCAGGGTGAAGGCAGACAGCCCTCAGAGCATGCACCACCAGGAAACAGTTGAGAAAGCCGGCAGGATTAGGTGCTACAATGTTGCTGGTAGTCTTCTTGCTACTTTGTTGCGGTTTTGCAGGCATCCTGGAGCGGTCAGCGGTCGATCCTTGGCAGAAATCGAAGAGAGAAGTGCAGAGGAACTCTGGTGAGCTCTTGCATTCATTATCTGATGAGAAACCCACAGGAGAGACCCTAAATAGCCCTCAGAGGAAGATTGGCTACCTAACCAGGTAAGAGCCTATCAGGAGGGGTCTCTGCCGTCACCTGCTGGCACTAGCCACTCAGAGGCCTCCATTGTGCCCTCACACCTCTGCATTCAAGATGGAAGAGGTCTGGGACATGCTGTAGGAACTCTGGGGTGGTGATGGACAGGAGAGTGGTCACTCCCCTTTCCTTTATCCAGTTTCACGCCAGAGCAGGGGCTGGGGGATCCCTGAACCGGTGTAGACTGGTTTATGCAAGGAGGGCACCATCTGTGCCCTTCAAAGCATTCCCAGAGGCCAGGAGAGGCTACTCCTCTCAGGCCCTTAACACCTATTTCCAAAGGGAGAGGGTGTAACACCCTCTCTCAGAGGAAATCCTTTTTCTGCCTTCCTGGGACTGGGCTGCCCAGAACCCAGGAGGGCAGAAACCTGTCTGAGGGTTGGCAGCAGCAGTAGCTGCAGGGAAAACCCCAGAGAGCTAGTTTGGCAGTCCTCGGGGTCCATGCTGGAGCCCCGGGATGCATGGGATTGGCACCGCAATACCAGATTTGGCTTGGGGGGACAATTCCATTTCATCCTGACGAACGTGGTCCCTGGAACACAGGAGCTGGGTTCAAGTGTCTTCAACAATCCAGTAGCACTTCTGTCCAAATTTGGTGGAGGTAAGTCGTTGCCTCCCCACGCCAGACAGTAATCCTGCGTACTGCGTGATCTGCAGCTGCTCGGACTTCTGTGCACTTTTGCAAGACTTCCTTTGTGCACAGCCTAGCCCAGGTCCCCAGCACTCTGTCCTGCATTGCCCAACTCGCTGAGTTGGACTCCGACGTCATGGGACCCTCTTTTGTGACTCTGAGTTGACAGTTGTACTCAGATATTCTAAGTGCCTGTTCAGGTGCTTCTGCGGGTGCTGCCTGCTTCTGTGAGGGCTCTCTGTGTTGCCGAGCCTCCCCTCTGTCTCCTCCTCCAAGGGGCGACCTCCTGGTCCTTCCTGGGCCCTAGCAGCACCCAAAATCCTCAAACGTGACTCTTGCAGCTAGCAAGGCTTGTTTGCAGTCTTTCTACGTGGAAACAACTCTGCATCCTCCAGCACACCGTGGGGCATCTTCTGACCAAAGGAGAAGTTCCTGGCACCTTCCGTTGTTGCAGAATCTTCAGCTTCTTCCACCCAGAGGCAGCCCTTTTGCACCCTCATCCGGGGTTTAGTGGGCTCCTGCCCCCCCAGACACTTGCGTGACTCTTGGACTTCGTCCCCTTCCTTTACAGGTCCTCATGTCCAGGAATCCGTCTTCAGTGTTTTGCAGTCAGTTGTTGTCCTTGCAGAATCCCCTATCTCGACTTTACTGTATTTCTGGGGTAGTAGGGTAACTTTACTCCTACTTTTCAGGGTCTTGTGGTGGGGTATCTTGGACACCCTTAGTGTTTTCTTACACTTCCAGCAACCCTCTACACACTACACTAGGCCTGGGGTCCATTCGTGGTTCGCATTCCACTTTTGGAGTATATGGTTTGTGTTGCCCCCAGGCTTATTTCTCCCTGTTGCATTCTATTGTGATTCTACATTGTTTGCACTACTTTTCTAACTGTTACTCACCTGATTTTGGTTTGTGTGTATATATTTGGTGTATATTACTTACCTCCTAAGGGAGTATATCCTCTGAGATACTTTTGGCATATTGTCACTAAAATAAAGTACCTTTATTTTTAGTAACTTGAGTATTGTGTTTTCTTATGATATAGTACTATATGATATAAGTGGTATAGAAGGAGCTTTGCATGTCTCCTAGTTCAGCCTAAGCTGCTCTGCTATAGCTACCTCTACCAGCCTAAGCTGCTAGAACACCTCTAATCTACTAATAAGGGATAACTGGACCTGGCACAAGGCGTAAGTACCATAAGGTACCCACTATAAGCCAGGCCAGCCTCCTACAGGGTCCACTCCATTTGTCCAGGCGTGCTCTTGGGGCCACAGGCTCCAATACCCACACCTTCTGTCCTGGGTGGTACTGGGTCAGGACAGCCGTCTGGTCATGCCATTGCTTTTGCAGCTCCTGGCTGGCCTGAAGGTTTTTACGAATATGTGACAGAACAACTAGGTCCTAAACAACTATAGCCTAAACCACTACTGCTAAACAACTAAAAAGTCTCTACAACTAAGTACTGAACAACTACTGTCTGAACAACTACTGTGTCTGAATAACAATTGCCTGAACAACTAAAATATATATATATTCTAAACAACTAATAAACCATAAAAACCAAAAGGAAAACCTTACCTTAAAATTAGTTGTTCAGGCAATTGTTATTCAGACACAGTAGTTGTTCAGACAGTAGTTGTTCAGTACTTAGTTGTAGAGACTTTTTAGTTGTTTAGCAGTAGTGGTTCAGGTAAGTAGTGGTTTAGACCTAGTTGTTCAGGATGTTTCCCGGTTTTTACTGGCCTTTTTCATGTACTCAGCCATTCTTGATCTTAGGCCAAGTACATAGTCCCCAATGTCCTGTTTAGGAGCTTTTAAAGGTTGTTCTCAACCCTCCTTAACAAGTGCAAGGGGACCTCTCACAGGGTGTTCAAAGAGGAATTCAAAGGGGCTAAAGCTCACTCCTTTTTGGGGTACCTCCCTGTAAGCAAAACGGAGGCAAGGTAACAGGACATCCCATCTCCTTCTGAGTTTTTTAGGGAGTCCCATTATCATATCTTTGAGAGTTTTATTAAACCTCTCAACCAGACCATTTGTTTGTAGATGATAAGGAGTAGTGAACGTGTATGTTACACCACACTCCTTCCACATTGCTTTGAGGTATGCAGACACAAAGTTACTACCTCTGTCTGACACCACTTCCTTAGGGAAGCCCACTCTGGAAAAGATTCCCAGGAGGGCCTTTGTCACTGCAGGAGCTGTAGTGGTCCTTAAGGGGATTGCTTCAGGATACCTAGTGGCATGGTCCACTACCACAAGGGGAAACCTATTGCCTGAAGCTGTTGGAGGGTCAAGGGGGCCAACTATGTCAACCCCTACCCTTTCAAAAGGCACCCCAACCACAGGAAGTGGAATTAAGGGGGCCTTTGGTGTGCCACCAGTCGTGCCACTGGATTGGCAGGTCACACAAGAGCGACAAAACTCTTTAGTGTCCTCTGACATATGAGGCCAGTGAAACAGGGGAACAAGCCTGTCCCAAGTTTTGCTCTGGCCCAAATGCCCAGCCAAAGGAATGTCATGTGCCAAGGTAAGAAGAAACTCTCTGTACTGCAAAGGGATGACCAATCTCCTGGCAGCTCCAGGTTTAGGGTCCCTTGACTCAGTATACACCTTATGGCTATCACTGACATCCCCATTCTGCTGTTTGACAGCTTGCTGTCTCAAACCCTCTAATGTGGGGCAGGTCTGCTATGCCACACTCAGCTCTTCCCTAGCAGGCCCCCCTGCACCCAAAAGCTCAGCAGTGTCTGCTGCCAGCTCCTCTGGTGTAGGTTCTGAACAGGGAGAGGATTCCTCTTCCTAAAAAGGGGAATCTTCTGGTGAGGGAGGGATAGTGGGCAAGGATTTACCCTTACTACCCCTAGCTTTTGGGAGCACTTGGTCCATTGTTCCAGGATCCAAGTTTCCCTGTCCTTTTTGCTTTTTGGCCTGAGCCCTTGTGAAAGCAAACATATGCCCAGGAATGCCCAGCATTGCTGCATGAGCCTCCAACTCCACTGCAGTCCAAGCTAATGTTTCCAAATCATTGCCTAGTAAGCAATCTAAAGGTAATTCAGTGGCTACCACAACTTTCTTTGGACCAGTAACTCCCCCCCCCCCAGTTGAGATTCACAACAGCCATGGGGTGGCTAAGTGTGTTATTGTGAGCATCAGTAACTTGGTACTGCTGACCAAGTAGGTGTTGATCAGCGTGAACCAGTTTCTCTATCACCATAGTTACACTGGCTCCTGTGCCCCCGTAGGCCTCAACCTCAACACCATTGATTGGGGGAAGTTGCTTGTACTTACCCATATTAAGGGGACAAGCAACCAAGGTGGCAAAGTCAATGCCACCATCAGAGACTAAAACAGCCTCTGTGGTCTCCCTAACAAGACCAACCCCAACTACATGGCCAATAGTGAGCCCAGCTACACCCTTGGATTGGCTATTTGTAGTAGAAATCCCACCACCACTGTTATTGCTAGGGGCACTAGAGGTTGCAGTTGGGGTTGTGGTAGTGGGAGCCTTGGTGCTTTTCTTTGGACAAGTGGCATCACTTGCCCAATGGCCTTTTACTTTACATAAATAACACCATGGCGTTTTCTGATTGTGAGAAGAGGATTTGGACCCACCACCCCCAGAGGATTTTTGTGGGCCTGATGCTGACTCAGAATGGTTTATATCTTTGTCCCCACCCTTGTCAGAAGACTTACCATCCTTCTTCTTGCCATTCTTGTCACCCCCTGTATGAACATTTCTGTTCTGACCCAGTTGTCTGCCTTCTTTCCCAATTCTTGGGGAGAAGTCAGATCTGAATCTACCAAGTACTGGTGCAACAAATCAGACACACAATTGTTCAAAATATGCTCTCTCAGGACTAGATTATACAGGCTTTCATAGTCAGTCACCTTACTGCCATGTAACCAACCCTCCAAGGCCTTCACTGAACAGTCTACAAAGTCTGTTCATTCTTGAGAGGACTCTTTTCTGGTGTCTCTGAACTTAATCCTGTATTGTTCAGTGGTTTAGCCAAATCAATCCAAGAGTGCATCCTTCAAAACTTTGTAATTGTTAGCATCACTTTCTCTGACAGTAAGGAGCCTATCCCTACCCTTACCAGTAAAGGATAGCCACAAGATAGCAGCCCACTGCCTTTGAGGGACCAACTGTACCATACAGGCCCTCTCAAGTGAAGCAAACCACTAGTTAATGTCATCCCCCTCCTTTAAGGGGGGACTATCTTATGCAGGTTTCTGGAATATTGCTCTCTAACAGGATTGCTATACAAAACACTGCTGCTGCCACCATGGGGAACTAACCCAACCTCTGCCTTTCCCTTTCCACATCCAGAGATTCCCTGCTTAAGGCCAGCCACTGCTGTTTAAGCTTCAGCCTGGCCTCTTCCAACCTCAGCTTTCTGAATTCCTTTTCCATTAAGTTATCCTCAGGGTGGGAGGCTTGGGAATTGTGAGACACAAAAGAAATGTGGGAATTGGCAGAGTTGGACCTGTCCCTAACTGCCTGGACCCTAGTAACCTGGCCTTTAGGAGTGAAAGGTGCCCTACTAATGTGTCACCCCCTCCCACTACCAGTGTCACTAGGTGGCCTGTTAGCTGGCAGGTCCTTGGAAGAACCCTCCCCAGCATCCTCAGGGGACTCCTCTGAGTCTGGCTGGGTACCCCCCCTCCTCTACCTCCTGATCCTGGGATGAGCCAGACTGGTTCTGGTCACTTTCTAGGAGAAGATCTTTTGTAGGATTCTTTCCAATTGCTAAACCTCTTTCAATGCAGAGACCCCTCAAACTTTTAAAGTTTAGATTCCCATATGTTGCCTGGACAACTGTTGGAGTAAGCTCTACTGCAGACATGACAGAAAAGTTTTAGGCCAAAGAGAGAAAAACTTTTGTGGAACTTTTGAAAGAACAGAGAAAAACGTTTTCAAACTTGTGAAAACTTTTGAAAGTTTTCAGAAACTTTTTAGAAAGTTTTAGAGAAGGAAAGTTAAACTGTTTAGGTTACTGTGTATATTCTGAAGTATTTGGTATATGTTTTTCTTATGAAAAGCATCAATGACAAAGTGGAAAAGCAGTTACAAGTACTTATCCCACCGCTGCACCACCAATATAGGAGGCTGGCCTGGCTTATATTGGGTACCTTGTGGTACTTACACCTTGTGCCAGGTCCAGTTATCCCTTATTAGTAGATTAGTAGTGTTCTAGCAGCTTGGGCTGATAGAGGTAGCTATAGCAGAGCAGCTTAGGCTGAACTAGGAGACATGCAAAGCACCTACTATACCACTTATATCATATAGCACTATATCACAAGAAAACACAATACTCAGAGTTACTAAAAATAAAGGTACTTTATTTTAGTGACAGTATGCCAAAAGTATCTCAGAGGATATACTCCCTTAGGAGGTAAGTAATATACAGAAAATATACACACAAACCAAAATCAGGTAAGTAAACAGTTAGAAAAGTATTGCAAATACTGTAGAACACAATAGAATGCAATAGGACACAATAGGCCTAGGGGCAACACAAACCATATACTCCAAAAGTGGAATGCGAACCACGAATGGACCCCAGGCCTAGTGTAGTGTGTAGAGGGTTGCTGGGAGTGTAAGAAAACACTAAGGGTGTCCAAGACACCCCAACCCAAAACCCTGAAAAGTAGGAGTAAAGTTACCCTACTACCCCAGAAAGACAGTAAAGTCGAGATAGGGGATTCTGCAAAGACAACAACTGACTGCAAAGCACTGAAGATGGATTCCTGGACCTGAGGACCTGTAAAGGAAGGGGACAAAGTCCAAGAGTCACGTAAGTGTCCTGGGGGGGCAGGAGCCCACTAAACCCCGGATGAAGGTGCAAAAGGGCTGCCTCCAGGTGGAAGAAGCTGAAGATTCTGTAACAATGGAAGGTGCCACGAACTTCTCCTTTGGTCAGAACATGTCCCACGGCGTGCTGGAGGATGCAGAGTTGTTTCCACGCAGAAATACTGCAAACAAGCCTTGCTAGCTACAAGTGTTGTGGTCGGAGATATTGGGTGCTGCCAGGCCCCAGAAAGGACCAGGAGGTTGCTCCTTCAAGGAGGAGACAGAGGGGGCGTTCAGCAACATAGAGAGCCCATGCAGAAGCAGGCAACACCTGTAGAAGCACTTGAACAGGCATTCAAGAAATCTCCGCATGGCGGTTGTCTCAGCACAACAAAAGAGGGTCCCACGAAGTCGGTGGTCAACTCAGTGAGTTGAGCAATACAGGACGGTGTGCTGGGGACCTGGTCTTGGCAGTGCACGAAAGAATACTTGTATGAGTGCACAGAAGCACTAGCAGCTGCAGATCACGCAGTACACAGGATTACTGTCTGGCCTGGGGAGGCAGGGATTTACCTCCACCAAATTTGGACAGAAGGACCACTGGACTGCCGGGGTCACTTGGATATAGCTCCTGTGTTCCAGGGACCACGCTTGTCAAGATGAGAGGGGACCCAGAGGACCGGTGATGCAGAAGTTTGGTGCCTGTGTTAGCAGAGGGAAGATTCCTTCGACCCACAGGAGATTTCTTCTTGGCTTCCAGTGCAGGGTGAAGGCAGACAGCCCACAGAGCATGCACCACTAGGAAACAGTAGAGAAAGACAGCAGGATTAGGCGCTACAATGTTGCTGGTAGTCTTCTTGCTACTTTGTTGCGGTTTTGCAGGCGTCCTGGAGCAGTCAGCGGTCGATCCTTGGCAGAAGTCGAAGAGAGAAGTGCAGAGGAACTCTGGTGAGCTCTTGCATTCATTATCTGATGAGAAACCCACAGGAGAGACCCTAAATGGCCCTCAGAGGAGGATTGGCTACCTAACCAGGTAAGAGCCTATCGGGGGGGTCTCTGACGTCGCCTGCTGGCACTGGCCACTCAGAGGCCTCCATTGTGCCCTCACACCTCTGTATTAAAGATGGCAGAGGTCTGGGACGCACCGGAGGAGCTCTGGGCATCACCCCTGGGTGGTGATGGACAGGTGAGTGGTCACTCCCCTTTCCTTTGTCCAGTTTCACGCCAGAGCAGGGGCTGAAGGATCCCTGAACAGGTGTAGACTGGTTTATGCAAGGAGGGCACCATCTGTGCCATTCAAAGCATTCGCAGAGGCCAGGAGAGGCTACTCCTCTCAGGCCCTTAACAACTATTTCCAAAGGGAGGGGGTGTAACACCCTCCCTCAGAGTAAATCCTTTGTTCTGCCTTCCTGGGACTGGGCTGCCCAGACCCCAGGAGGGCAGAAACCTGTTTGAGGGTTGGCAGCAGCGGTAGCTGTAGAGAAAACCACAGAGAGCTAGTTTGGCAGTCCCTGGGGTCCATGCTGGAGCCCCTGGGATGCATGGGATTGGCACCCCAATACCAGATTTGGCTTGGGGGGACTATTCCATGATCTTAGACATGTTACATGGCCATATTCGGGGTTACCATTGTGAAGCTACATATAGGTATTGACCTATATGTAGTGCACGCGTGTAATGGTGTCCGGGGAAATTGCCTTGAACAATGTGGGGGCACCTTGGCTAATGCCAGGGTGCCCTCACACTTAGTAACTTTGCACCTAACCTTCACTAAGTGAGGGGTAGACATATAGGTGACTTATAAGTTACTTAAGTGCAGTGAAAAATGGCTGTGAAATAACGTGGACGTTATTTCACTCAGGCTGCAGTGGCAGTCCTGTGTACGAATTGTCTGAGCTCCCTATGGGTGGCAAAAGAAATGCTGCAGCCCATAGGGATCTCCTGATACCTCAATACCCTGGGTACCTAGGTACCACATACTAGGGAATTATAAGGGTGTTCCAGTGTGCCAATCAGAATTGGTGAAAATAGTCACTAGCCTGCAGTGACAATTTTAAAAGCAGAGAGAGCATACACTCTGAGGTTCTGGTTAGCAGAGCCTCAGTGATACAGTTAGGCACCACACAGGGAACACATATAGGCCACAAACTATGAGCACTGGGGTCCTGGCTAGCAGGATCCCAGTGACACAGGCAAAAACAAACAGACACACAAGTAAAAATGGGGGTAACATGCCAGGCAAGATGATACTTTCCTACACTCACTCCATTGAAGTTTTACTTACAAGAACCAAAACGCAGTACTGGACAGGTGCCAGATTGACTCGCTATGAGACGAGTATCTTAGGGTCACCAAATGTATTGTTGAAAACATAGACAGGGCTTAACCCGGCAACCTTACTTCTGAATGAAAATGTTGAAATTGAAAAATTGGAAGACATTGAGAGTGATTGTCTTGAAGTAAAGGATCTGTGCACAAAACCAAGAACAAATATTAGAGACACCTGATTGGAAAAAAATTAGGTACACAGTTAATTATCTGCCTATCCAACAGTGGCTTACTCACCTGTTCTACAGCCCCGTGACGAGTTGCAGGGCTCTTGGTTTGCGCTTCTGGTGGTCCCCCAGAAGAATACTTCCGGGGTCTCTGGGGTGCAGGTATCCTGCGTGAAGGCAGTTCCTACTCCCATCATGGTGTAGCCTAAGGGGAATAAATTGGCCGTGAACTCTGACGGAGATCCTACTCCTGAGCCTCCCGCGTTCAGAGATTCCACTTTGGACACTCTATTACAGCTAGGCACTACCCTGCAGACTCACTCTGTGCAATTCAAGAAAGTCCTGCAGGCTATATTGGATACCAAAACATCGCTAGAGGCCCGCATTGATGTGGTTTCTCTAGATGTCGTTTTGCTGAGGGTTGACCATGGAAAACTGTCAGACAGAGTAGAAGAGGTAGAATCAACAGCCGAGACTCTTAAACCCTAGGTAAAAGTGCTGCAAGACCACATATGGAAAATGGAACAGGATGTAACCATGCTGCATCGCGGAGTTGAGAAGGATGGGAGGCAATCCTGCCAAAATAATATCTGATTTCTGGGATTTCCTGAGCGATCAGAGGGCCATAGTGTTGAGTTGCTTCTAGCGGGCTGGCTGGTTCCCGCAAACTATATTCCCTAAAAAGGGATATGATTTCACTATTTTTAGTTTTTGCTTTCCCAAAGACCAGTGGAAATCGGGAAAAGTCATCTTTTTTTCCCCAGGAAGCAGAGAACCTTACTTTTTGAGACGTTGATCTTCAGGAAGTGAGATTCAGAGTATTTTGATAGAAGCTGAGGATGATTCTGTAGACCTTTAGGGGTTTTATCAAAAATTATGATGTCATCAGCAAATAACAGACAACATATTGGGTACCAATTTATTTGCGGGGCAAATTCCTTGCTCAGAGACAGGGAAGAGGGAAGATCTGAGATGTATAAGGAAAAAAGCAAGGGCGCCAGTAGGCAACCTTGCTTTAGCCCATTCAGAGTGGATATCTTATGGGACAGACCTTTATTACCCCCTAGAAGGATTCTACACCAAGTATTGGAGTGGAGAGCTATAACTAACACTAGGAGGAATAGAGGCATCCCCATGCTGGCCAACTTTGCCCATGATAGATCTCTATCCACTTCATCGAAAGCAGTGGGAAAATCAATAAAGGCGGCATATACCACCTGAATTAAAATTACCATCTATACGGATGGCCACTATGGATTTGGAATAGTTCATGACTTTTGCCAGTTGTGGTCACAATGAGGTATCCTGACCTCTTCTGGTTCTGGAGAAATGGTGAGAGGATCCAAGAGTTGTTGCAAGCTATCCAAATGCCTGAAAAGATTGCCGTGGTGAAATGCAGTGCACATCTGAAATCGCAAGATTTTGTGTCAATGGGAAATAGATATGTGAATCAAGTCACAAGTTTTGCGTATTGAATTGTATATCGTTCAAGGATAAGTGGGAATTGTACCTGAAGAAGATGAAACATGTCCAAGTTATGCATTGCATGTGATAGATACATTGGAAGAATTGAAAACACTGTAGAATAATGTTGACAGAGGAAAAACGATAATGGGTCAAACTGAAATGTGTACAGCGACAGGATGAATTGTGGGTTTCAGAAAAGGTCTTTTGTTTTTGCCGAATAGTTTGTTGACTCAAATGGCTAGGTATTATTATGGGCAACACAAAAGGATGATGGACGGAGTGCTGAACCATGCAAACACTCACCCCCAGTCACAGATCTGGGTTTAATCCATCGTTCTTTTGCTCACCATGCCACCCCAGTTTGGACCCAGCCATATGCAAATCAGTCTTGACCCTGTTCCTCGTGGGAATGAGTGAACGTAAGCATGTGTTTTTGTTTGAGATTAAGTGGACATTTATGTTGAATGGACAGGATCCGCGATTCCTTGTATACATTACATCTGTGGACCAAACGCTTATTACGGTCTACAGGATGGTATGGCACATGTTACTTGGGGATAGTCTTCACAAAGATATTTCAACTTGATGACTTGAAAAGATTACCAAAAATGACTGAATTACATCACAATAAAAAAAACAGAGATAGTGGGAGATATGTTTGGAGCAATGATTCCTTCAGTAAGAGTTGTCCTGAATTCATTAAAGATTCAAAAGTTGACTACTATTGTGGATAACATGTTGACAAATTTTTCAGGAGCCATCATCCTAATAAATACAGAAGTGGCCGCAGTAAGATCTATGACTCTTCAGAACCGCCTTGAGTTAGACATTCTTTTCGGCCTGCCTGGGCCACCAGGAATTGTTGCTGCCAACACCCGGCACACGGTGTGCAACCTTGACATGTGCTGAGTCCGACAGCAGGTGTGCTGAATCTTTAAAAGGCACAGACTGGTGGCTCTCAAGCCGTGCCACCACCACTGTTCAATTTATAAGCAGCTGAGACCCCCTCGCGTTGTCCTAGTCCATTGCGAGACAAACTTCAATCTTCTACAGCAGCTCTGTCTGCAGCCTGAGCCACAATCCAGTGGCAGTTTTGACTCCCCATAAAGAAGCTCAGGGGGTTTATATGATACCTGCAAAGAACGTGAGCCAGCATATCACAGAACTGTACATAATGTGGATACCTCCGTGGGATGACTGCTTTTATCACAGGTTAGTGCCCCTTCATTTAAGGTTCCTTACTACAGTTTCAAGATCTCAGAGTTCCTTGTTGCTCATATGGGTATCATTTTGGATATGTTTCTATTTCAATAGACTTCAGTGCATGATTTTGGTCGAGAAAGTGTCACTCTAAGTGTCACATTTGGTCGTTAAATGTCTGTCACATATGTATAGTGAAACTATGTAAATATCAATCTGAAAACTTTGCAGCTATGAGTTTCTTGTTGCTCAAATGGGTGTAATGCTTCCCTCATCTTCACTGATTGACTTTGCTTTCAAGAAAGTTTTATTAGTAGTCCTTGAAATGTCACTCATTATTACACTGAAATTAGGAAAATGTCACACATAGCAATCTGAAACGTTGGCAGCTATTGGAAAGTTAGGTTAAAGAGAAACACTCACTAATGATTCGGCTTAGCTGATGAAGACCACACACTCCTTCCTTGTCCTCATCGGCCTACCCCAGCCCATCAATTGAATGAACTCCATCTTTGGCTAGAGCTATAAACGCATAAATGCAAACAGATGTAGCACTGCTAAACCTCCCGATGCCCACCACTGTGATGTCACTGACCTGGCTTGAGCTTGCAGGGCGAGGGTTTCCTCGCTCCACACATGCTCAAGGCTCTCCAGTTCCAGGACCAAAGAAAGAAAAATCGAAGCTGTTTTGTTTAACATCAGCTGCTTGAATTTCTTTCAATCCTCTTCCCGTTAATAGTAGGGCAACGCCCTCTTTTCCCCTGAACACCTGCTGTCCCTGCTAGATTGCTTTTAGAAAATCGTTCTTTTTTCACAGTGGATAGGATTCTAAATTACTGCCACGATGATTTGATAGTTTGGAAGCTCAGCCGAGAAATCTTTAATTGTTCTATTTGTTTCTCAAAACAAGGCACATTATCAATGGTAATTACAGTAAATTTTGTAAAAATATGTACTTTTGAACAATCCACTTATATTAAAGTTCCTGAACTCCCGTTGCAGCTCTGTAACTATTGTTTTATTCATGTTCATTAAAAATTGGTACTAACAGGAGTCTTGCTTGGTTCGTTAAAGCACCAAATGTAATGTTTGTATGAGTAGCCAGCCTGAATTTGAAGTGATCAGTTTATAATTTTGAGAAGCGCAACTTAATCAGTAGGATTTCAATACATTACTTTGCAGCAATTCCAGTCCACAATCTCATATTTATTAATTGTAGGTTAGTGGAGTTAAGCAGCTCCAGAGATTTCAGTATATTTGCAACTGAATTAGATGATTACAGTTGACAAATAGATTGTATTTCATTTTAACACTATGTTACAATATTCCAGATATACCTAAAAACATTTCATCTAGTCAAATAAGGCATTGAAATCCTACTGTTACCATGGCTTTCTGAGATGTGTATCCTGCCAACCTCTCTGATTCATTAAAACCTTTAAACATTCATAACTCCGGTTCTACTGATTGCATTTAATTTGTTTTGTTGTCACTTTATTTAAATGCATCATATTTTCTAAATTGGTTTGGGAATTTTCTTGTGATTTGTTTTCACTTTATTACTGTTTGTGTTCTACATAAATACTTAACACATTGCTTCTATGCATAGCCTGACTGCTTTTGCGCCAAGCTTCCTGAGGGTTAATCACAAGTTAATTTAGTGACTGTTGTTGTTCACTATAGCAAAGTTTGTGGTTGTTGCCTGAGTGAAACTTTCACCCCCCTCAACGAATAACCCAATTTCATACAGCTGATCTAGCCCTATAGCCTTATAAACTTCCTGTACTTCTGCAAGCACAAAGTGTGCCCCTCAAACTATTCATTCGGCTTAGCACCCTGAACCGAGGAATAAAGTATGTGAGTAATTGCTGAGCAATGGAAATGGCATCTGCACAGGCATAGGGGAATGCTTCCACCTATCCTGAAAATATACACACTATGACAAGCACATAGAAATAATTTGCACATTTAGACAACTGAAAAAAGTCTATCTGGGTGTGCAAGAAGTGGTCCGGGGGTGCGTTAGCAGCAAAGGTGGCCCTATCCCTTCACAAGCATTGTATGACAGGCATGTGGCATAGGATTGGCAACAGTTTTAGGCTAGGGAGGAAAGGAGTTGCAGTGGCAAGCATCATACCATCCCTACCAACATGAGCTGCTCTACGTTTCAACCTGGCAAATTGAGAAATAGAACTTTTGATGTGACCACATGCTCAGCACTGTGTCTCCCTACCCCCTCATGGTCTCTTATACATTGTTGCTTGATTCAAGATTGTTTTTCATCTTCAGAGGCCTGCTCCTGTAACTAGGACAAATCTTGTAATCTGGGCTCAGGAAATAGTTAACTTCTCACAACGTACATGTTAATCTCAACAGTTTTAGACATTGCAGTATTCTTTGCAGCTGAATCAGCTATGACATTACCCCCAGAAACTTTGTCATGAGGGTGTGTGTGAGCAGCACACCTTACCACCGCCTTCTTTTCTGACAGGCACAAGGAATTTGAATGGTTTACAACAGAGCTCTTCAAGCTGGTGCACACGTGCCCGTAGGGGTCAATGAAAGAGTTCCTAGGGGAGCACAAATGCTTACTAAATACTTGTAAATGAAGATGGCCTGAAAGCACGACCGTTTTCATTTGCCTGAAACTGTTGAAGTGACTACCAAAAGTATGGCAACTGTTGTCCTGAGCTCTGTAGTGGAGGGGTTAAAGACATGGTTAAAAACAGCAAAATACTCTACACACTTTCACATATGCAGATAAAATAATGCACACATCTTAAATGAAAAATAAATGCAAATTAAATGAATTGGTGGGATGTGCACTCTTTTTACAATATAAAACATTGCAGATGTCTGTTTGTGAGAACAGAGAATCACAGAATTGTATCCTGATTAGCACAGTGCTTAAAAGTGACATGTATTTATAGTGCTATGAGGTCCCAGAATCTAACAGAAAGCACTGTGAATATGTAAGTTATTATTTTAAAATTGTATTACACCCAGCACCAGTATATGAAAGACTGCAACACAATGATATAGTGTATATGATAAAACAAGTGCTTTCAAAGAATGCAAATTAGTAACAGCTTACCAGAGTGTACCTAGTGCAGACATTTTTATAAGTTCATTAAAAGGACACGTTCCAAACACAGCAATTACATTATCTCTCAAAAATAAGAAATCTTTGTCATCATGATGATTCAAGTTACTCTATAAATTAAAGCACTTTAGACACACCCTCTTTCACTCATGCACAGAGGTACCGCAGTATCCCCATTTACAATTCAGGGTCGATTGTTTATAACAAAAAGTATGGGAACTGTTTTTGTAGCATTAAAAACACATTGCCACCTTAGTTCCCATGCACCATGTCAACTTCAGCATCTGTTTATATGGAAATGTTCTTCCAGGTGAGTCAAGGGGGTGCCAGGGAGTAAGGCAATAGGGTCAATATTCAGCAGCTCAGTTGCCTGACCCCTGGGACCTCAGATTAATGACCAAGAGAAGTGGGTGCTATGTGGGGTCTAATTTTGTAATTTACGACAGCTTCCCCACTTCCTAAAGGGAGATGCCCTGAGGAAGGTGTAGAAAATTGCGGGCCATCACTAACAATCATTATTGCAGCAGGTACTTTGGCACTGGGGCAATGGTTTGGGGAGGAAACTTCATCCAAATTATGGATGTGTTACTAACACCAGGGATTGGGGAGCCATTAACCTTGTTAGCACTGGGACCCAGATTGCCTTTGCTGTACACGGTATAGGTCCCAATCAACAAATGGGTGAGATGCGGGGCGTGAGAGGAAGGCTGCTTTGGGCCTCAGGCATAGGAGAGATGACCCGGTGGAGTGAGCTGATGAGAAGGTATTGTTGCTCCAGGTGCTGGGGCATTGGAGCCCAGGGGTGTGAGGGCCCAACTAAAGTCCTATTACATACTATCATTACTTCCTTGTATTAGGGTTCAGTGCACCTTTGCTATGCCAGTGTTGTTTTGGGCATCTAGCCAATGGTCTAAGAGAGGAAAAGATTGAAGCAGAGGAGACATATTAGCCCTGGCTTCTGAGAGGTGGGAGAAAGGAGGATGTGGAGGTTAAGAAGGGGCAGAGGAGACAGTCCACTTTGTAAGGCAGTAGCTTTGATGAGTAAGGCAGGTACACTGACACCAGGACCCAGGATTGTGAAGGGCCCACTGGACTACAATTATGTAAATCTTACTTTGCAGTAGAGACATAGGGAGAACCTTATTGCTGATGGCACCCATTTTGGAAAGAGGTGGGCAACGTGTGGGAGCTAATTTATTCTGAACGGGACAGTCTGTTTTAAGATTGGAGTGATGGCCAGGGGTGCTGGAGAAGGAGTGAAAGAGGGAGAGGAGATAGCTTGCTAATCAGCGCCACCGCTATTGTTAGTTCATAAGGTGCCGTTGCAGTGTGACATAGGAGTGTGAGGGGCTCACAAGACCCAAATTAGAAGGAGTAGAGCTTTTTTGTCTATCTCAGTTTAGTATGTATTTGTTACTTAAAAGTCTCACATTTAGGCCAAGCTGCCATATTCTGAACACGGTGAGGGCCGCCATCGGCAGCCCTCAACCACCGCCAGGCTCCCGCCGTCAGGCAGCCTGGCGGTGAGTTGAAACACTATCCGCCAAGGTAGCGGCACTACCCTGCGGATAATGTTTCATTTCCCACCAGCCTTTTCCTGGCGGGATATCCTGCCAGGAAAAGGCTGGCAGAGGGGGTGCACTTTGCATGGGCAGTGCAGGGGCCCCGGTGCAGAGCCCCATCGCGCAGGTCACTGCCCGATTGCCGCACAGAGGCATTGAAGGCGGTTCCATGTGGAGCTGCCGTCAATGTCCCGGCCGGGCCTTTCTGTGAGCCGGTGCACAGAAATGTTAGTAATTTGGCCGGAGGGGTTCCGGGGTTGCTGGCGGTCAGTGTTTTGACCGCCAGCATGAACACGGCGGTTGTTACCGCCGTGTTCATAATGACCACCTTAGTGTGGACTATGAGCTTATGAAAAAGTACCCCTGAAACAATTTCACAATCTCCACCCAATGCGCTCAGCCCTCCGTCTTCCCACTCCTCCAAGTTTACCCATAATGTTTTGGAGGGGTCTGACTTCAAAACATTTTGGATATGGGGTGCTGGGAGTAAAAATGTTTTCAGCGCTTTGGTTTAAAACATACTGTTGATTCCTGATAGGGGTGCCTGTCGAGGTCAAGAAACCTCCTTGGATCTTTAGTAGCCCAAAGTCATGCATCACTCCAAAAGCATACTTTGAGTCAATGTGCAAAATAATAGCCTTTTCTTTGGCTAGGGTGCAAGCCTGACAGAGCGATGGACTCTACGACTTGGCTTAACGTGGTTATGTTACAGCTTTCCACAACAAGATTTGTTGCTGCTTCCATGGTATTCCAAACAAGGTGGGAGCTGTACCATGACAGGGCCCAAAACATTGGAGTGGTAAGCTATGGGCTTTTTCAGATCCCCAGGACTTTGTAGCAACACCCCAAATACAAATCCATTTTGTTCATGACAATACAAGATAAAAATGTGGCCTAATCAGGAAGCCCGAAGGCGGGAACAGAAATCAACACCTCCTTTATACTTACAAATTAATTTGTGGCTTCACTTGACTCCTGCAAGGGTTCAGAGGTGTCTTTTCAACTACATTCTTTCAAAGCCATCGCCATTGAGGCATACATAAAAAACAGTTACACGATGGGGCAAATTAAGGATGGCTTTGACTTTTACAGAGGAGAGGTGATGCTTACCAGAGGAAATCTCATGCCAAGGTATCTCTCTCGGGAGAGGTCAAATTGCAATCTTTCCTTTGAAGCCTTATGCCCCCTTCTTAGGTCTTAGGAAAAATACAGATTTTAAAAGGTTCACTAAATAACATGTATTAAAAAACACTGATTATGATTTTTTACCATGTACTAGGGAATTGTCATTTACAGCATGTGTTGAATACCAAATATCTGTTATTTAGTGCATGTTGTAAATACTGCACTCTAAAAATAGCACATGCACAAAACATCAGGATCTGGTAGTTTTAAAGCACTGGAAGTTCCTGGAGAGAGGAAATTAATTCAGGGAGAACAGAAACAGACATATCAAAAAAACTGAGCACCATAGGACATTCTGAAAGTACACCAACAACCCGTTCCTGTGTGGGAGTGTGCAGTCATTCATTTTGTGTGGACAAACACCTTGAAACAAAATTCACTGCCATTCTCTAACATCACTCAGAAAACACAAGAAGAAACCTACCAGCCTCTCCCATTAGAGACCCAGGCTGGGAAAATAAGTCAAAGTTCACATATCCCAAGATGGAGTTCCTGGCCAAGGAGGAAGTTAAATACCATGACCATCTAATGAAACAAAAAAGCATGCCTGTAAAAGGAAATAATTGAAAAAATCAATACTGAATCAATATATATACATGACATGGAGAACATCTAAACAGCTTTGAAATTGTAGGTACTTAAGAGACTTGCCAAGCACCTGCTCTAAAGCATGGCAAGTGATGGTATTCCTGTGTTCACCTCAGCTCTTCTTCAAGATTTGGAAAGAAAGAATTATGACAACCCTCAACATGTCTGGAGTGTAAGGCGAAAGAAGGTCTAGAAGTTAGAGGAATCCCAGGTAAGAGACATGAGCGTTGTAATGGAATTACATGCGGCTGTTAAAAAGTTGCCTTGTCTGAGAATCATCATGTTTGTGAGGAGTGATCGATATAATTTGTTACACATATTCACATTGATCCATGTGTGTGATGTCATATGGGCTAACAACTCTGTTATGGTACTGCTAACATTTATTGAGATTGGATTAGAACAATCATAATGCATTGTAATTTTGGTGACAGAGGTATGATTTGTCTGCCCTTACCTTAAGGGTGACATGTTACCACAGTATGGCCAATGTTGCTTCTCATCAGGATCATAACATTGTGGTTTCATTCAGAGTACTTTACACAGTAGTTCAGTGTCCATAAATTCACATAACAGAGCATTTATGCATAAATAGTATGTTTCATACTACTGTTTCTGCACACTTGTTCCTGTCTATGTGAAGCCACCAGTTTACATGAGTGCAGTCAATTGACCCTAGGATTTTGGGAAATCCTGCTGTGGCACAAAAGTTTGCTTTGCTAGCATTAGCTGTGAGCCGGCTGTCCTAGGGGAACTGTACATGTTGTTCACTCCATCTCTGCAAGGAATCTATGATGTAACAGAGTATTTAGGTACAAGTTGACAGAGAAATGCGTGCACCAATTCAACGGTTTCCAAATAAATTTTGCGCTGCTAACATTTTAAGGAAGGGGTATGGCAGTGGATCCCTATGTTGGGCTCCAGAGTATCTGTAATGATGAAAATATGCTTGTATGGTGCCCAGGTCTTTATTTTAGGCTAACTCTACATTATAAGCTAACTGGGGCTTTCGGGTTCCAGCCCTACTCTGTCAGTCTTGGCTCTTATCCTGTGTTGCTGCACTGGTAGACTTGTCTGACCTTGTTCTTGCTGATATTGGGGCTCTGCACTCTTTTCCACAGCTAACCAGTGCTAAAGTGCTTGTTCTCTGCCCTTAAAGCATGGTAATATTGGCTTATACCTAATTGGCATATTTAATGTATTTATAAGTCCCCAGTAAAGTGGCACTAGCTATGCCAGGAGTGTTTAAATTGAAGGCTACTAGTGAGTCTGCATCAGTTAATGTGCCACCCACTTAAGTGGCCATTTAAACATGTCTTAGGCCTGCCATTGTAGAGCCTGTATGTATAGCTGCAATCTGCCAAGTCAACCTGCAAAATAAACCTTTTGCCAGGCCCAAACCTTCCTTCTTAATACATACACTTCACCCCTACAGAAGGGCACAGACAGCCCAGATGGTGGGGTGCAATATTTTTCAAAAGTAGGACATGTACTTTTAAGTTTTACATGTCCTGGTAATGAAAAACTCCTAAATTAGTTTTTTACTACTGCAAGGCCTATCTCCTCCCTAGGATAACATTGCTGTTGCCTTATTACAATTTAAGAGTGTAATATCCAAATGGGAAGAGATAAGTGATCCACGTTTGGTATCTCTCCATTCTAATTTAAAATTGTAACTCACGATGAAGTCAAATTTTTAATTACAATTCTGAAAATGCCACTTTTAGGAAACTGGCATGTTCTTGCCCAAGCGATTTGGTGCCTGCAACCGGTCTCTGGCCACATGACTGAGTGTAGTTAGCAGTTGGCAGTTGGGCTTTGAGTATTACCGCTGGGGAGTCGCAATCAATAGAACAATAGAAGCTTAAGTGTGACTAGATGGGTATTTGCTGACAGGATGGGAGGGATGAGCTGGACGCAGCCTTACTTACACCTGAATATACTGTGACCTGTTCACACACAAAGGGCATACAGACCCTGCACTGTCACTCCAGCCAGTTTGGAGCCAGAGCAGGAGATGCAGGGAATTCAATGAACTTCAAAGCCATTGTCTAGAGGCTTCTCTCACCTTCCAGAACCAGGGTATAAAGGACATCAGACATCACCACTCCAGGACCTGTGGATACTCTGCTAGGAAAGACTGCTGTGCTGTTGAAGTCCTACTACTCTGTTGGACTGCACTGTGCTGGACTCCTGCTTTGCTGGCCTGCTGTCTTCTTGCCCATGGCCATCTGAGTCTGCCCTGCCAAATGGTGCCATCCCAGTCCTGGACCCTTGGAAGTGGGCCTAACGTGCTCTGCCAGCCTGTCGATCCAGGGGAACCGATGCATCTCCTGTGCTGCATGGCGCAAACCTAAGCAGAACCAACGCATTGCTGTGGCTGGACATGTCCACTCAGGTCAACATCATCTCAATGGCCAGCTTCCACACTCTGAGGATGCTGAAAAATATATTTCACTGGTTACCAAACAACATCAGGAAAACAGCCACATAAGCCTCATCACCAAGAGACTGGACTATGGGAACACCCTCTGCTCAGGTATCACCAAGTACCATGAGTGATAGGGCATTATAAAACTCAACATAAATAACACAACACATAACTCAGGTGAAGTAAAAAGGGTCTTCAGGCTTTCTGCTCACATCTTATTCCATGGAGGAAGGTAAGAAGGAAACAGAAAGCAGAGTAGGGTTCCATTCAGTTATTATATTGTGTAACTTATCTCTTAAAAAAGGGGAAGGTAGCGCATTCCATGAACCTTCAGTACACCCCGTGAGAGGCTCGGGAAGGGAGTCTAGTGACTAGAGGGTCTTTTTCTGACATGTTATTCCTTCAGGCTTGCGTGCTTCAATTCCAGGCACTCCTATCTATTGGACCTGCCATCACACTCTTTTTAGAGTCCAATCACTCTGTCTTGATAGTCACAAAGACACCAAAGGCACTTTGAACATAAAGTCCAAATATAAGTCTTATAATCAAAATAATACAGATGCATAGAAACCAGATGAAGACTGAATCTTTTCTTGGTATGTAGCAAAATCAGTTCTTCCAAATCTACAGATCCTTTCCATAACAGCCATCATGTGTTTCATCACATCCGTGACTTTTCCAAGGCTATAAAGATGTTAAAAAAAGGTCTAATCCTGAGTCATATAGTAGTCCTAATGGTGATGCACGGAAGCCAAAAAACCCATTGTACTTGCCAGGATACAATGTGATGATCCTTGAGAGAATTATCAGAATGATGTCTGTGTCCAGAAATCATTCCTTTCAGTCAAAATTCTGTGCTTAGGCAACAAATATCATTAAGTAGGCCGGCATGGAGAAATGTTGAAAATTCTTCTATGGTCAAAAGTTAGGCAAAGAGAACATCTTCAAGAAGGGTGGCATATAATGAAACAATCAAAAGATTTGTTTGAAAGATCTAGTATGGATATAGACTGTGTACCCCAAACAGCCGGTCATAGCAAATGTGTATTCTTGGAAGTTATAGGGTAAAATAGCATAAGGACCATTATAAGTCCCCATCTGAGACGCTGAGTCTTAGTCCCAATCAAACGTTCGTAATACGAGCAGCCTATATGTCTTGGGTTCATAATCCTACTCAGTTTTATTTATCTCTTAACTCCTTTCAGTGCTCCCACCCAAACCTTGTCCTTTTTATTGTCTACATTAACACCTACCCAGACAACAACTTTGTGCACCTTTCTTGACAATACATTGACTATACACAATACGTAATGCAAGCAAGCAAGCAACAACCAAATTATAAAAACTTAGACTTTACATAAAATTTTGGTTCAGTTTGCACTCATGTTTTAGCCAATAACAAGGTTCAGTGCTAGGCCATTTTTCACCTCCGTTGCCACAAAGAAATCTCCTTTTTCTCTGGTACCTGGTGTAGTGTGGAGTCCAAGCGCCCCAGCGTTTTCTTCCTCTGTTGAGACAATTTCCGGCACCGATGCACTATTCATTAAAACTGAAACACAACACATTGGGAAGCCTAAATTCTATTGAGTGTTTAGTGCAAAATGGCAGGCAGCAGCGCAAAAATTCAAAGACAATTGTATTTTCAATTGATCAGAGTTATTGCCAGAAAATGGTCAGTTGGAGCCTAAAGCTTAAAATACATGCAAAAGTAGACATATATCTACATGAAACCTATTATTCTCAGAAAAAACGTATCTAATGTGCAGGTGGCAGGATCTTCCTCCCCTGAGGAAGTCCTGAAACGTCTTGATAAGAAGATATAATTTATACATAAAACACTAGCCTCATGTAAAACGGCATCCATATTTCATTCGAACGGTTGATGAATTCAGGGCTGTATATGCGGTTATCGGAGTATATCGGCATAGTTCAGACAAGATTTTAAATTTATTTTCACACCACTCTCCAAGACAGAGCAGAAAGACACTATGGTAACAGCTAACTAGATTGCTTCACTGTCAGGTAAAATAAACGTTTTCACAGAGCAGCACCTACGTGACATAAAAATACCATCTATTCACGAGAGGTTTTAAAAAGCTAGAACTATTCGTACGGGCCAACCACAGGTTCCTCCATTGGGAAAGCAAAGGTTGAGAATGGAATGAACTCAGACTGGGGAGCACTGTAGCAAGGAATTCCCTCTCAGGACACTCGAGCTAGAACTGGAATTGCACCAGGCTCAAGGTCTCAATACTTGCTCAAGTCCTACCAAAGTAAAACTGAAGGAATCGGGCACAAACTGCAATGAATGTCAGCGCCCAGGTACACATTTGGACCTCTGTTGTGTTAAATATACACAAACAATTTGTGACGTACACCGCTTTATTGTCTGGAGCCAACGCATGCACGTCCTCTCCAGTGCGGTTCTTCGTTACTAGCCCCCCCAGTGTTCCATACTATCATGGTAACAATAGAACACATTTAATAATAAACACAACACATCCCCTTTGTTTTTTAAATACAATCAAAGAACGAAAAATAAAAAATAAACAAATAAATAACATCCCCAAAGAAGCTATTATTATACATATATAATAGTCAGTGTTAAAGCGGTGGTAAATACCGCCAACAGGCCCGCAGAAAAAAAAATGGGATTACGACCACGGAGGAAACCGCCAAAATAGACAGCCACTTTAACACTCCGAAAGCCACGGCGGTACAGACAAACAGCATGGCGGTCACGCTAACAGTCAGGCGGAAGACAATGTACTGCCCACACTATTTTGACAGGCCAATCCGCCACCTTTTCTGGGGCGGATTCAACGCGAACAAAAACACGGCGGAAACAGGACTTGGAAGGGAAAACACTCAGCTCTACACAACCCACGAGGAACCAGGATGAACTCAGGATGAGCCTGAACTCCAAATACTCCCTGCGATTGTCTTCCTGCTCCTCTACCAGAAGCACGACCGACGGCAGCGACGACCACGGTGAGTACTGCACCTACAATACAGGGGAGGGGGGAGGGAAAAGAGAGTGACACACACACGCAACACGCAACACTCCCACCCCCACCCTCACCCACTACAACACACACACCAATACATGCTGAAACATTACATTTACACCCCCAAGCCCCCCTGGAATAACGCAATGACAAAAGGAAATGAGTTGAACGATTGTAATCATGTAAAATTCATTATTCAAAATTTTATATATACTATAAACAAATATGTACACCAAGAATTCAAGTCCAGGTACTGCACCAATATAGTCCATGGACCACTGGACCCAAAATGCATGGGCGAGGCCCACACAAGATACCCGATCGAAATGGAGAGAACACTGCAGGGGCATCAGATCGAAAAAAACAGGAACCTCAGGGGGAAGGGAAGGGGGGGCACCTTAGCCAGATGAGTGCACGATGCCAGCTCCACAAGGGGGCTCCATGCCCATTGATGTATCCTGGGGAGTGCAAGGCCACAGTCTCTTAAGTCTCTCCAGTGGGTGGGTTGCCCACTGCTTTATCCTGGGGAGTGCAAAGCCACAGTCTCTCAAGTCTCTCCAGTGGGTGGTTTTCCCACTGCTGCATCCTGGGGAGTGCAAAGCCACAGTCTCTCAAGTCTCTCAAGAGGGTGATTTGCCCACTGCTTTATCCTGGGGAGTGCAAACCCACAGTCTCCCAAGTCTCTCAAATGGGTGGTTTGCCCACTGCTTTATCCTGGAGAGTGCAAAGCCACAGTCTCTCAAGTGGATGTCTTTCGCCACTGGTTCTGGAGGGGGCTTGGTGCCCAGAGTGCTTCATCCTGCCAAGGACTGAGGTAGTGGATGCCTTTCTCCACTGGTTCTGGAGGGGGCTTTGTGCCCAGAGTGCTTAATCCTGCCAAGGACTGAGGTAGTGGATGCCTTTCTCCACTGGTTCTGGAGGGGGCTTGGTGCCCAGAGTGTTTCATCCTGCCAAGGACTGAGGTAGTGGATGCCTTTCTCCACTGGTTCTGGAGGGGGCTTTGTGCCCAGAGTGCTTCATCCTGCCAAGGACGGAGGTAGTGGATGCCTTTCTCCACTGGTTCTGGAAGGGGCTTTGCACCCAGAGTGCTTCATCCTGCCAAGGAGTGAGGTAGTGGATGTGATACTCCACTGACGGTGGGGCAACATGGAAGCTGCCCAGGCCCCGGGAACTGACCACCTGGCGTACCCGCTGGCGGTGCTGGCGGTGCTGGCGGAGGGCTCAGTATAGGCGGTGCTTGCGACGATCATTGGGCAGCGTTGCTGGTGGCGGGCTCACTGACCTCGGTGCTGGCGGCGGTGTCATGAGCGGCAGTGCTGGTGGGGGGCTCAATGACCTCGGTGCTGACGTCGGTGTCATGAGCGGCGGTTCTGGTGGCGGGCTCACTGACCTTGGTGCTGGCGGCGGTGTCATGAGCGGCGGTGCTGGTGGCAGGCTCACTGACCGCGGTGCTGCTGAAGGGCACAGTGTCTGCGGTGCTGGTGAAGGGCTCAGTATCTTGGGTGCTGGCGGCGGTGCCAGTGGTGGCGGTGCATGTGGCAGTGCCAGTGGCGGTCTTGTCCACCGTGCAGGTTGGCGGCGACGTTGACTTACCTTTCTTTTTCATGCCCTTCCCCACCTTGGATGGTGGCGTAGCTGTCTTGCCACTCCCAACTGTTGTCTTGGCTGAGCCCTTGGTGGCAGATGTTTTGCCCTTCCCCCTCCGGGATGTGGGCGACTTCTTCTGTTTTGGAGTTGGGGGAATGTCCTTGGCCTCGCTCCTTGGGACACTGGCAGCCCTGCTGCTTGGCGTACTCCAGAATCCGGTTACTGCTGGCACCACTGTGCCGGTGATGTTGTGGCTGAGGTGCTGGGTTGGGACCTGGAAAGGCGGGCCCTAGGGGACGGAAGGGGCGGGGGTAGGTGAAGGGAAGAGGTCAAGGTTTGACAGGAAAAGTTTTTTAGACACACTGGGACGGGTAGATGGAGGGGGTTTGGGAGTGGAGGAAGAGGTAGTGGTTGTAGGAGGTGTTCGTTTGCTGACTTTGGGTGAAGGTGCATGGGCTGGAGGCTGTCGTGAGGTGGATGGCTGTTGGGTGGGTGTGTGACTGCGTTTGTGTACTTTGGGAGGAGGGCTCACAGACACACTGGTAGACGACACAGGGGATAGTATGGTAGTGAGGGTGGTGATTGCACGTGAGCGGTGTGTGGTGATGGGCGTGCTGGTGATGGAGGTAGTGGCCGAGGATGTAGTGCATGCAGGTGTGAGTGGAGACGTGACAGGGAGGGAGGAGGGAGACGTGGAAGTGGGGGACACAGTGGAGGCTGTGGATGTTGGTATGTGTGCATTGGTATGATGCTTGTGTGAGCGCCTGTGGGATGTGTGGTGCTTATGTTTGCCAGAGCTACCCTTGTGTGTTGAGGTGGGTGCATGCTGGTCTGATGGTGTGCTTAGGATAGGCTGAGGTACTGGGGATTGGGTTTGGGTGGAGGGAGTTGGAGGGGGGAGGTTGGACACAGGGACAATGGCTGCCATCAGTGCTGAGGCCAGTCTGAAATGCTCGCTGTTGGGCTGCCTGGCCAGAATGAATGCCCTCCAGGTATGCATTTGTCTGTTGCAACTGCCTCTCTACACCCTGGATGGCATTCAGAATGGCAGACTGCCCAAAGGTGAGGGATCTCAGGAGGTCAATGGCCTCCTCACTGAGGGCAGCAGGGCTGACTGGGGCAGGGCCTGAGGTGCCTGGGGCGAAGGAGATGCCTACCCTCCTGGGCGAGCGGCCACGGGGCACACGCTGAGGGGCTGCTGGGAGGGCGGTGCTGGTAGGGGGGGTGGCGGCTGTACCTGTAGATGCAGGGGGAACAGAGGGGCCCGCCACTGCAAGGGAGCTCCATCATAGGAGGAGTCGGCGTCGCTGGTCTCTGCTCCAGTCCCCGCCATGGAGGTCCCCTAGCCCTCCATCCCACTGGTGAATTCTGACTCCGTAGTCTCGCCCTCCAGGGCCATGTGGGATTCAGCTCCCTCCTGCTCCGGTGGCACAGCTCCTCCGCCTGATGATGCTAATGCACACAAGAACAGGGAGACCACAAAAAGGGGGGGAAAGAAAGTAGAAAGACATGTTCAGTACATGCAATACTGCTACCGTTGGCGGACACTACAGACACAGCAGCCCTCTGCACTACGCCATGCACTTAGAGTTCCCTAATTCCTCACAGGGCCATGGGGTACAAGGCCTATGCCCGATTGCTGCACACATGGAAGTCACAGGAGCCTGACTAGGTGTTGATGGCTCTTATTACTGGTGGGGTTGGGATGCCACTTAGCCTGCCACACAAAGGGTCCTTGCCTACAAGGCTCGCCCTAGCCTAGGGGAACCCACAGCCCACCTCCCCCACCCAGACACCTCTAATGCGCGCAGAGTCAGATGGATGTGACTGTACTCACCCCCTTGTGGCTGCTGTGATGCCCTCAAGCGCCCATCCAACTCCGGATACACCACCGCCAGGATCTGGAACATCAGGGGGGTCATGGTGCGACGGGCACCCCTCCCGCGTTGGAAGGCCATCCCCAGCTGGGCCTCCGCCGTCTTCTTGCTCCAGCGGCGAATGTCCTCCCATCTTTTAAGGCAGTGGGTGCTCCATCTGTGGTGGACCCCCAGGGCACGGATGTCCTTGGCAATGGCACGCCAAATATCCTTCTTCTGGTGGGCGCTGACCTACAGGAATAGTACAGGGGAAAAGGTACAACATTAACCGCCCGGACCGTCACAGTCATTGGCCCACGTTCCCACCCTTGCCCTGACGCACATACACTCACCGTCGGATCATGCACACCTCACCCCCCCCCATCTCCCATATACACCACTCCAACAGGCATTGCCCATACAGCATGCTCACAGTGTACTCACCTGTTTGTCTAGAGCACCGTAGAGTAGCGTGTACTGGGGGAGGACCCCATCCACTAGTTTCTCCAACTCCTCCGATCTGAAGGCTGGGGCCCTTTCCCCAGACACATGAGCCATCGTCGCTTCCAGACTGAGGTCACAGCAGCACTTGCAGTGTAGGTCCTCTCCTGTTGAAGATCAGGTATCAAGTGAGTGAACAGAGAGAAAATGGCGATCACATCCGTGGCGGTGCGTACCGTCACCGCCGGCGTACATCGTCATTGGCTCCTGGGACCCATAGGGTCCAATGTTAACCAATGCAGGAGTGCGCCGCGGTCTTTGACTGCCTACCGCGACAGTGTATAACGCCAGCACAGGTACCTCATATCCCCTTGTCCCACATTACAGGTCAGGCAGCGGCCATTTCAGAGGGCCACATGGCATTAATTTTAAATGCGTCACACATATCTAGGCCTTGCATTCACACTAAGACAGACACATAGCGGATTGACAAATGTGTGCAATAAAGTTGTTTTTTAGTACCTCAGTGTTGGCTGCCCCTCTGATCGCTGTTCTGATCCATACAGCACGTCCGCTGGGGCAGGTGACGAGAAGGCAGCATCCTCCGGTGTACAGACCGCTGGTGGACCTGTTGACAATGGAAGAGCGACATGTAATTGTCACCTACAGACTTGATCGTGCCACAATCCATGAACTGTGTGCCCAGTTGGAGCCAGACCTGATGTCAGCTATCCGCCATCCTACAGGAATACCCTCTCTAGTGCAGGTCCTGTCAGTACTCCAATTCCTGGCAAGTCGGTCTTTTCAAACTACAGTGGCCATAGCATCAGGGATGTCCCAGCCTATGTTCTCAAACGTGTTGACCAGAGTGTTGTCTGCCCTGCTGAAACACATGCGCAGCTACATCGTTTTACCTCCGGTGGAGGATTTGCCTACAGTGAAAGGTGACTTCTATGCCCTGGGACATATCCCCAACATCATAAGTGCCATTGATGGGACACATGTGGCCTTGGTACCCCCCGCAGGAGTGAACAGGTGTACAGAAACCGGAAGAGCTACCATTCTATGAATGTGCAGATGGTGTGTTTGGCAGACCAGTACATCTCCCATGTGAACGCCAAGTTTCCTGGCTCAGTGCAGGACGCTTACATTCTGAGGAATAGCAGCATCCCTTATGTGATGGGGCAACTCCAGAGGCACCGTGTGTGGCTATTAGGTGAGGACAAGGACCCTGTACAGTGTGAATAGTTGTCTGGGTCTGGAATTGTCCCTAAGGGTTAGTGTGTGTCTAACAGTTGTCCCTCGACATTTGCAGGTGACTCTGGCTACCCCAACCTGTCATGGCTACTGACCCCAGTGAGGAATCCCAGGACAAGGACAGAGTAATGTTACAATGAGGCACATGGGCTAACTAGGAGGGTTATAGAGAGGACCTTCGGCCTCCTGAAGGCCAGGTTCTGGTGACTCCATATGACAGGTGGTTCCCTATACTACTCACCAAAGTAGGTGTGCCAGATCATCGTGGCCTGCTGTATGCTGCACAACTTGGCTTTGCAATGACAGGTGCCTTTTCTGCAGGAGGATGGTCCAGAAGGAGGTCTTGTGGCAGCTGTGGAGCCTGTGGACAGTGAAGAAGAGGAGGCAGAAGAAGAGGACATAGACAACAGAAACACCGTGATCCAGCAATACTTCCAGTGAGACACAGGTAAGAAGACATCACTGCCTCCTACATGTGATAAAATTGTTCGACCTATCATCTGTCTGTCACTTTCACCCAGTGTATGGACCCTAATTTGTCACTTTCCCTTTTGATTTCACAGATGTGGGTCCCACTGTGTGACCTCTGCTATGTTACCTCATGGACTAGAGCTGTGTGACATAGGTATGTTGACAATACAATGGACATTGCTATTTCCCTCAGTTATTGCAAATACACATTTGTGAAAGCACAGACTGACTCCAGATTGTTTTGTGATTCAAGGGTGTTTATTTAAGAGCTAGATAGTGGAGGGGGTTGTAAAATGGGCAGGGGTGAGGGTGGAGGAATGTCCATGGCAGAGTCCAGTCTATTTGTCTCACAGGTGCATTGTCCAAAGGGGCATAGGAAGTGGAGCTAGGGAAGTTTAAGGATGGACAGGGTGACAAAGTGGGACAGAAGGATGACATTCAATGGGATCTCATTTCTTGGCGGGGGTCTTGGCATTGTTCTCTGTCTTTGTCCTGGATCTCGGGACTGCTTGCGGGGTTGTTCTCCATCTGCAGGGGGTGGGGGTGCCTCCTGTCCACTAGCGCCGGTGGAGGTGGTGGGCAGTTCATCGTCCAGGCTAGTGTCAGGGGCCCCTTGTTGTGCCACAGTGTCCCTCCTGGTGTTGACAAGGTCCTTCAGCACCCCTACAATGGTGCCCAGGGTGGTGTTGATGGACATGAGTTCCTCTCTGAACCCCAAATACTGTTCCTCCTGCAGCTGCTGGGTCTCCTGAAACTTGGCCAGTACCGTTGCCATCGTCTCCTGGGAATTATGGTACGCTCCCATGATGTTGGAGAGGGCCTTGTGGGGAGTGGGTTCCCTGGGCCTGTCCTCCCCCTGTCGCACAGCAGACCTCCCAGTTCCCCGATTTTCCTGGGCCTCTGTCCCCTGAACCGTGTGCCCACTGCCACTGCCCCCAGGTCCCTGCTGTTCTTGGGGTGGTGGGTTAGCCTGGGTTCCCTGTAGTGGTGGGCACACTGCTGCTTGACGTGTCCTGGGGACAGAGGTATGGGCCCGCTGGGTGGGTGCTATGCTGGTTTCCTGAGGGGGGAGGCTCTGTGGTGGCCTGTAACTGTGTCAGGGGAACCGACTGTCCCGAGGTCCCAGATGGGCCGGGCTGGTCATCTAGATCCAGTTGGACAGAGCTGCTGTCATCACTGTGGGCCTCTTCTGTGGGGGGAGTGGACATGTCTGGAACCTCCTGTCCGGTGACGTTGGGTAGGGGTCCTGTAGGTGTGTAAAGGCATGATCATTGCATCTGTGTGTGCCATGATGTGCAATGGGTGGGTGACCCTGTACCCCAGTGCTTACCTTCTTGTGTAGGACCTTGTGTGATAATTGTTTAGGGGTCTGTGTGGGTATCTATAGTGGACATACATTGGTGATGGGTGTCCATGCTTTGTTGTTGCATGCAGGGCTTGGTGTTGGGATGTGTGGTTTGTGATAGTGGGACATATGTGAGGAGTTGGAGTAATGGAGGTGAGGACGAGGGTGGGGGTATGTGATAGCATGCAGGTAGGGTGGGGGATGAAGTAGTTAATGATTTGACTTACCAGAGTCCATTCCACCATCTACTCCTGTGAGGCCCTCAGGATGCAGTATAGCCAAGACCTGCTCGTCCCATGTTGTTAGTTGTGGGGGAAAAGGTGGGGGTCCGCCGCCAGTCCTCTGAACCGCCAGGTGGTGTCTTGAGACCACAGAACGCACCTTCCCCCGTAGGTCATTCCACCTCTTCCTGATGTCATCCCGTGTTCTTGGGTGCTGTCCCACTGCGTTGACCCTGTCCACGATTCTGCGCCATAGCTCCATCTTCTCTATGGAGGTGTGCTGCACCTGTGATCCGAATAGCTGTGGCTCTACCCAGATGATTTCCTCCACCATGACCCTGAGCTCCTCTTCAGAGAACCTGGGGTGTCTTTGCGGTGCCATGGGGTGGTGTGGGTGATGTGTGAGGTGGATGATGTTTAGGGGTGTGTGGTGTTTTGTGAGTGGATGTGTATGCGTGATGGTGTTGTGTGCCTCTGTATGCTGGTGTGGTCTTTGTTTTGCTGTCTCTCTGCTTCTTACAAATTGTTCATTGTAAGGGTTTGTGGGTAATGTGGGTGTGTGTTTTATATTGTATTGGGTGTGTGGGAGTGGTGTGTGTATGTGTGTCAGGTGTGTGTATTTCGCATTGTCCAATGTGGCAGTGTTTTGTAAATGTGTGTGTATTTTGAGCGCGGCGGTCTGTACTGGCAATAGAATACCGCGGTTGAAAGACCGCCTCATGGATTCGTGGGTCGTGATAGTATAGGCGTATTCCTGTTGGCGTGACGGTGGAGGTTTTGTTATCGCCAGTTTATCACTGACCTTTTGTGTGGCAGACTTGTGTGGGTGTCTAGATTTTGGCGGATTCTGAGCTGTGGGTCGTAATAGCTGTGTCGGAATTCCACGGCGGTGTGTTAGCGGTCTTCTGCACGGCGGTAAGTGGGATTTACCACCAATGTTGTAATGAGGGCCTTATTGTCTTGTTTAGAACAACACAAAAAAAACGAAATCTATTCCAGGAAAATTTTCGCTGCACACAGAAAATCTTTAAGCCAACTGGGTGGTTTCCTTACTCTCACTCTCTCCAACACTTCTGCCCCCATACATGCTTTGCTACCATCAACATTCTCAGCCATACAGAATTCTGCACCCGTACATGTTTCACCACCATCAAAATTCTCATTCACTTCACCACCATTCCCATTCTCACTATTTTCGCTAGAGTTTCCTTCGTTGCTTGCAGCATCAACCTCCACTTCCAACCAATGAAAATCCTCCTTTGAAGATCTATCATTACTTACACCATGACATACCTTGGCCACATGGTTGAGATTCCTCACCTTTCCACTGCTCACTCTAAATACTCTATTCAATACTTCTATAACTTCATCAGGTTCATAAAATTGACTGTGTCCTTTAATCACCTTACCCAGTTTCTTCACACAAATCCAATCTCCAACCTCATGAAGTTCATCATTACGCTTTTTCATTTCTGAATGCTTCTCTTTCATCCTGTATTGAACTGACTCCAGAGACCAATGCACAATATTAGGCTGATGCAACAAATTTAGGTTATACTTAGACCTGGGTTCCCGTCCCCTCATTATTACAAATGGGAACAACTCTGTGAGCTCATTCTTCATTACTCGAGATGCCCATACTGCCTTATGCAATTGTACTTCCCAATCCATACTACTAGCAAAGGCTGACTGAATCACTTCCTTTATCACCCTATTGAACCTTCCTACCATGCCGTTGCAGCTAGGATTATAAAGGGATGTGGCTTTACGTTGCACACCAATCCTTCTAAAATAGTCTTTGGCCACTTTTGACAAAAATTTAACCCCATTATCACTTAATACTGCCTTGAGTAGACCTTCAGAGACAATACCTTATCCAAAAATTGCAAATCACACTTTGTTGGTCATTATGACATTGGCGGTGACTGTTAAAGTGGCGGTAATACCGCCAACAGGCTGGTGGTAATTCCTACCAAATTAAGACTATGGCGGTGATAACTCCCATAGACAGCCAATGTACCACACCATCTGCCAGGGGGTTAACACCACTCACCATGGCAGTAGCCATCAAAGCCAGGCGGAAGACAAGGTACCGCCCACCATATCATGACACAGCAAACCACCAACATTTCCGGGGTGGTACCAACGCCATCAAAAGCCTGGTTGAAACAGAAGACCAAAGACTCACCATCAGAGAAGATCAACGTCACCATGGAACCGAAACTGCAAGTCTTCATGATGCTTTTCTACGCCATGCTGCACCTGGAGCACCAACGCTGACGAAGACGACGACGGTGAGTATAGCCGCCTAGCACACAAGGGAGGGTGGGAGGAAAAGGAGAGTGACACACACAAGCACAACACACAGCATACACACGACCATTTGCAGATGCAAAACAATGTAATAGGACACACCTCATAATAATCCAAGGACAATTGTAAGGCAGAATTTAAAACATATTCACATGCCAACAACCACCATAAGTACCGAAGTGACAAAAAAATACATGAACAATTGTCCACAAATGGCCAATGCCCAGTACAAAGTACAAAAGGCCCACAACGCCACCGGGCACCGTCCACGCCCCAACATTCTCCGCACCAAACTGTGCCGGAGTAACATGTTGGAAGTGGGCAGGCACCTCACGGGGAAGTGGGGTGGGCACCTCAGCTGACGTGGAGAACTTACCCACTGGTTCTGGAGGGGATTCAATGCCCATTTCCCAATGCTGGGGAGTGCAAGATCACAGTCTCTGAGGTGGGGAACTTGTCCACTGGTTCTGGAGGGGGCTCCATGCCCATTTCCCAATGCTGGGGAGTGCAAGGTCACAGTCTTTGAGATGGGGAACTCGCCCACTGCTTCTGGAGGGGGATCCTTGTACAACAGTCCCTGGAGGGTGGCCTACATGCCCTCTGCTGGAGGTGAGAGCTGCATTTTCTCTGCTGGGGGAGGTGTCTCCTGGGCAGCCTCTGCTGGAGGTGAGGGTTGCATTGTCTCTGCTGGGGGAGGTATCTCCTGGGTAGCCTCTGCTGGAGGTGAGGGCTGCTGTGTCTTTGCTGGGGGAGGTGTCCCTTGGGTGGCTGCTGTGTTAGGAGGGGGAGACAGACAGGGTGGGAGAGGACACAGGGGCCGTGTGGATGGATGTTGTGTAGGTGTTTGCTAGTGAGGTGTGTGTGCTGCTTGGTGTGGTGATGGTGGTGCTGGCTGTTGAAGCAGTGCATGCAGCTGTGAGTGCAGATGTGACTGTGAGGGGGGAGGAGGAGGGGGAGACAGTGGAGGCAGTGGATGTTGTTGTGTGTTCAACTGCCTGTTGTTTGTGTGAGTGCTTGTGGCCTGAAGTGTGCTGCCTGTGTTTGACTGTGCTATTCTTGTGTGATCTTTAGTGTGCATGTTTGTCTGTATGTGTGCATAGGATGGGATGGGGTTGAGGAAACTGGGACTGGGAAGTGGTAGTTGGAGGGGAGACGGTAGGAACAGGGACAATGGCTGTAATCAGAGAGGAGGCCTGAGCCTGAAACGATCTCTGTTGGGTCCTCAATCAACCATGGATGCGCTACAGGAATGCATTGCATTGCTGCATCTGGGATGCCAGCCCCTGGATGGCATTCACTATGGTTGACTGCCCTACAGATATGGTTCTCAGTAGGTCAATAGCCTCTTCACTCAGGACAGCAGGGCTCACTGAGGAAGGACCTGAGGTGCCTGGGGGGAAGGAGATGCCCACCTTCCTGGGTGAGTGGGCACAGACAACTCGGTGAGGGGCAACTGGGAAGGCGGTGCTGGTACGAGGGTGGCAGCTGTACCTGGAGCTGGGGTGGTCCCAGAAGTGTCCGCCACCACCAGGGAGCACTCTTCAGAGGAGGAATGAGAGGCAGTGTTGTCACTTCCTGCCTCCCTCGTGGTACTGCCCTCGCCCTCCGTCCCACTGGTTCCCTCGGCGTCAGTGAACTCTGCCTCTGCCTCCTGGGTCCTGTGGGATGCAGCTCCCTCTGTCACCTGTGCCCCTGCTCCTCCACCAGATGATGCTAATGCATACATGGACAGGATGACAGGAGAAAAAAGGGGGGGGGAGAGAAAGGAAACATTGGGCCAATTACAGCACCAACACCACAGTTGGCAAACACATTACCATCACACACAGGGTTCAGGATTGAGCACTATGCACCACACTGGCAATCAATTGGCTAGGTGCCACAGCAACATGAGGGCCAAACACCGCCAACTGCAGCCCTCCTGGGACCCACTAAGCCCTGTCTGACATGGAACACACCCTTGCTAGGTTACCTGAATTTGCTATACACCCATTACCCTTAAGCTGGGTCACACTGCAATGTCTGACCTGGCATTAAGGTGCACCCACTGACTCACACCCACCACCTGGATCCCATGCCACCTACCAATGATTGTAATCACCCCCTTCTGGCTGCTGTGATGCCCTCAAGCGCCCATCCAGATCTAGGTAGGCCACCGCCAGTTTGCGGGCCATCAGAGAGGTTGGGTTCCGACTTGAACCCCTTTCTTGTTGGGAGGCCATCCCCAGCTGGGCCTCCGTGGTCTTCCGTGCCCAGCGTCTCAGGTCCTCCCACCTTTTCCTACAGTGTGTGTTCCGCCTGCTGTAGACCCCCAGGGTCCGCACGTCCTTGGTGATGGCATGGCACAATCCCTTGTTCTGATGGGCGCTCACCTGCAGAGGTAATACAGACAGGAGGACACCATTACACATACAATCCAGCCTGTCACACATATGGCCCACAAATCCCATTTCCATCTCCATTGGAACACACATCACCCGGCGCGCACCATCTACACTACCAACAGGCATGCCACCCCTCCAAATGACACAATGCTTGCACACACATGTCCATGCAACCTTGTCATATGCATTGTGCCCAAGGTGTTTTTACCTGTTTGTCTAGAGGCCCATACAGCAGTCTATACTGGGGTAGTACCCCTTCCACCAAACGCTCCAACTCCTCCGAAGTGAAGGCAGGGGCCCTTTCCCCGGTCTCATGGACCATGGTAGATTGCAGATACAGGTCACTGCAGTGCACGCAGTGGAGGTGTTGTCCTGAGGAAAGTCAGGAATCAAGTGAGGATTTAGATAGAAAATGGCAGTCACGTCCACGGCGGTGTGAACCGTCACAGCCACTGCTGATCCTCATTGGCCACTGTACGCCATAGAGCCCCATATTGACCAATGAGGAATTGCACGAGACCGCCTTCCACCACACCGCCTAACGTCGGCGGAGTTACCTCACTTCCCCCGTACCTAGATACAAGACAGGCGGTCGCCATTTCATGGTGGTGGACAACATTCAGTCAATCCATAACTGAGTCATTGCTGAAGATTGCACGTAGATTGCCATTCCCACTGTCCCATCACATTAATGCTCTATGTACACTGAGATGGTGGTTTCATTGTTCAAATTGCGACAGCTTACTCACTCTCGTGCCCCTTAGATACCTACCACTGCAGATGAATAGAAGGAGGAAACAAGCCCCCATGTACAGACCCCTTGTGGACTTGGCTACACTGGAGGACAGGCACACAATATTCACCTATAGACTGGACAGTGCCACAATCACAGAGCTGTGTGCTCAATTGGAGCCTGATCCAACAGGCTGGCGGTCTTACTGTGTGGAATTATGACCATGGCGGTTACCGCCATGGTCATCCGCCGGTTCTCCGTTCCGCCCGCCATGGCGGAGACGACCGCTGGGTTGGAGACCTGGGTCTCCAGCCCGGTGGCCGTCACTAGACTGCCGGCGGTATTTGGACCCAGCTTACCGCCGTGGATTTCCAGTGGTTTGAACCGACATGAAATCCATGGCGGTAAGCACTATCAGTGCCAGGGAATTCCTTCCATGGCACTGATAGGGGTCTCCCCCACCCCCCACCCCGACTCCCTCCCCTACACCTTTCACCATCCCTGCCACCCCCCAAAGGTGGCAGGGCCCCCCTCCCCACCCGACCCCCAACATCACATCGCCCATACACACACGACACGCACGCAGGCACCACCTACACACTTACACGCACACACGCCGACATACATGCCTACATCCACACACACAGTCAGACACGCACACCCACATTCAAACATACACGCACACATCCATACAGCCATACCCACAGACATACACGCACTCATTCCCATACACACAACACCCCCGCAGGCATACACGCACTCACACACCCCCTCTACATACACACATGCACACCCCCATGCACCCACACAACACACAAAACCCCCCCACCCCCCTCCCCTCACGGACGATCGACTTACCTGGTCCGACAATCCTCCGGGAGGGGACGGGATCCATGGGGGCAGCTCCGCCGACACCACACCGCCAACAGAACACCGCCACGGCAAATCACAGGACGTGATTCGCTGGGCGGTGTTCTGTTGGCGTGGCGGTGGAGCAACCTCCACTTCCCCGCCTCCCGCCATTATGGCTGTTGGCGGCTCTCCGTCCGAAAAAGGATGGAGAGCTGCCAACGGTCATAATAGGCCGAGCGGCAAACCGCCACCACTGGCGGTCTTCTGCACGGCGGTCCCTCGGCGGTGTTCAAAAAAGACCGCCGAGGTCAAAAGGACCCCCATTGTGTTTGCCCCCCCACCACCAGAATAAACAGGTATTCAGGAATCCGAAGAGTTTCCTCTCACTCAATGTGCAAATGGTGTGGCTGGAGGGCCAGTATATCTCCCACGTCACTGCCAAGTATTCTGTGTCGGAGCATGACGCCTTTGTTCTGAGGAATAGCAGCATCCCAAATGTGATGGCACAACTACAGAGGCACAGAGTGTGGCTAATAGGTGAGCCAGAGTGCTCACCAAATGTATGTTTGTGTATGCCTTCTGGTGTTAACCCCATATCATTGTGTAAGGCTAATGTTCGTCCCTCAATACTTGCAGGTGACTCAGGCTACCCAAACCTATTGTGGCTCCTGACCCCTGTGAGGAATGCCAGGACGGGGGCTGAGAATCGTTACAATGATGCACATGGGTGAACAAGGAGCGTTATCAAAAGGACCTTCGGCCTCCTGAAGACCAGGTTCAGATGCCAGCATCTGACAGGTGGATCCCTGTGCTACTCACCCAAGGTTTGCCAGATAGTAGTGGCATGCTGCATGTTGCACAACCTGGCCCTCAGACGACATGTGCCTTATCTGCAGGAGGAGGAGACTGGAAATGCTCCTGTGGCAGCAGTGGACCCTGATGACAGTGAGGATGAGGAGGCAGAGGATGAGGATGTGGACAACAGAACATCAGTTCTACGTCAATACTTCCAATGACACACAGGTGAGAGAGTGTACCTGACCATTCCCCTGACTATTGTTTTATCTGTGTGGCTGTAGCAGGATGGCATTCACTTCCTTTGCATCTTAACTTACTGTCACCTATGGCTTCTCGGTGTACTGATGTGATGACTACAGACAGCTCCAGGTCATTAATTGTATGCTATCACACTTTTCAGATCATTTGCACATGATGGGACTGTTTCCATAAATGCACATTTTCATCATATAAAACACTATCAGTCAAGTTGTGTTCAAGGGTGTTCATTTTAGTGCAAATAATTGATGGAAAAGTGCAATGGAATGGGGTGATGGTAAGTCAAGGTTATTGTTCCATTCTATTTGTAGCACTGGTCCAGTGTTTAAGGGGCCATAGGAAGGGGAGAGAAGGCAGTTCAAAGTGGACAAGGTGACAGGGTGGGACACAAGGGGGACATTCAGGAGAGTTTCATTTCCTGACGGTGGCCTTGGTCTTGGGATGAGTCTCTGACTTCTGTCTGGGTTGCAGAGAACGTTTGCGGAGTGGTTAACCTTCTGCAGGGGGAGGGGTGCTGGTAGCCTGTGGGTCCTGTGGCAGGGCCTTATGCCCATTAGCTGCAGCGGAAGTGGAGGGCTGGGTAGTAGGTGTGCTGTCCATTCCCTCATTATGTTGGCCATGTCTGCCAGCACCCCTGCTATGGAGATCATGGTAGTGTTGAGGGCCTGCAAATCCTCCCTGATCTCCTGATGGTGTTCCTCCGCTTGTTCTCCTGCATGTTGGTAAGGATCTGGTCCATTGTGTCCTGGGATTGATGGTAAGCACCCAGGACATTGGTGAGTGACTCCTGGAGAGTCGGTTCCCTGGGCCTGTCCTCCCCCTGGCACACAGCCGACCTCCAAGTGTACCTATTCCCTCTGCCTCTGACCCCTGAACGGTGTGCCCACTGCCACTGACCCCCAGGTCCCTGATTGTCTTGGGTGTGAGGTGTGGACTGGGGTCCCTGTACAGGTGGGCACACTGCTGATTGATGTGTCTTGGGGACAGAGGTGTGGGGATGCTGGTTGGGTGCTGTGGTGTTGGGTAATGATGGGGGAGGGTGTGTGGCGGACTGTGAGTGGGCTGGGGTAGCTGACTGACCAGTGTCCCTGATGGGCCAGGTAGTTCATACAGAGCCAGAAGTCCAGAGTTACTGTCATCACAGGGGGCATCTTCTGTTGGGAGACTGGTTAGACATGGCACCTCCTCTCCGCTGAGATTGGCTATGGCACCTGTGGTGATGTAAATGATGTATTATGCTACATGTCTGTGACAAATTGTACATCCCTAGCTTCCCCTCTATCATTGCTGTTGCCCTGCACCTTTGTTTGTGTACGGTGATGTATTGTGGGATTGTTAGTTCTCCATGCTGTGCATGCTTTTGTGATGGGTGTACATGCAGGGATGGGAGGGCTGTCCATACATTGGTATAGCATGCAGGGCTAAGTATTGTGGTTAGTCATATGTGTAGGTGCAGTGTGTGGGATGGAGTGGAGTGATGGGAGCGAGGGTGAGGGGGTGTGATGGCATGCAGGTATGGGGGGTGATAAGTAGTAAATATTGACTCACCAGTGTCCAGTCCTCCGACTACTCCTGTGAGTCCCTCAGGATTCAGTATTGCTGAGACTTGTTCCTCCCATGCTGTCAGCTGTGGGGGAGGAGGTGGGGGTCCACCGCCAGTCCTCTGGATGGTGAGCTGGTGCCTTGCTGCCACGGAACGTACCTTCCCCCGTAGGTCGTTCCACCTCTTCCTGATGTCGTCACTTATTCTTGGATGCTGTCCCACAGCGTTCACCCTGTCCACAATTCTCCGCCATAGCTCCATCTTACTGGCAATGTATATTTGCTGGACCTGTGCTCCAAACAGCTGTGGCCCTACCCTGACTATTTCCTCCACCATGACCCGCAACTCCTCATCAGTAAAACATGGGTGCCTTCGTGGGGACATGGGTGTTGTGTGGTGTGTGTTGGTGAGAGGGTGTTGAGTAATGTGGTGGGGAGTGGGATGTGTGACAGATGTATGGGTGTTTGTGGTGTGTGTGCCTTGGTTTCAGTCAGGTGACAATAATTGGTGTTCGTAAAGAATGGTGGGTTATGTGTGTGTGTGTGTTTTATACTGCTGTTGGTGGGTGTGGTGTGTATTCATCAGTGTCAGGTGTGTGATTTCGGTTTTGGCCAATGTAGTGTTGTTTTGTATTTGGGTGTCCATTCTGAGCACGCCGGTGTGCACCGCCAATGGTTTACTGCCATTAAATGTCCGCTGTGGTGATTTGTGGGTCATAATGTGGTGGCCATTGTATTGTTGACACTTTAACACTGACCTTTGGGCTGGCGGATTTGTGTATGTGGCAGTATTCTGTTGGATTGGTGTGTGTGTCATAATATGGTGAACGGATGTTCGCTACCGCTGTGGTATGTTGGTAGCCATCATTGCAGCACTAAGTGTGGTTTTTCCGCCAATGTCATGATGAGGGCCTTTGTGTCTGCCCTTTCAACAAATTCTAGTACAGGCCACCTAAAAAATAAATCCACCAAGACTATTACATATTTTTGTTCTACACCTACTGGTCCAACAAAATCTATCACTACTATTTCCCATGGCTGTTTTGGTAATAAAATCATCACACATTGTGGTCTCAGAGATTTCAAAGTTTTAGCAGCACTAGAAAATTTTGAACAATCCCCCACATATCTTTCCACTTCAACATCCACATTTGGCCACCAAAATAAACTCCTCACTACAACATTTGTTTTTACTCTGCCAAATGTCCTTCAGGGCATAACTCCACAACTGTTTTTCTCAAACCTTCAGGAGGAACAATCCTTTCACCCCTCATAATTGTACCATTCTCCATGGACAACTCTGAACTCACTTCCCAGAAGGGCTTGACTTCCTTTTGTAATTTACATTTATCCGGCCAATTTCCTTAAAAGAATTCCTTAACTGATGCCAGTACTTCGTCCCTGTCATATTCAGATTTTCATTCTTCCTTGCATACAGCATGACTACCATCATCATGCACAAAGGCTAATTGAAAATCATTCCAACTTTCATCCTTACATTCTTTCAGTTTAGTAGGCATTCTGGATAAACAATCAGCTACTTGGTTGTTTTTGCCAGGTAAAACCGCTGAGATCAGCGCTGGCGGTCAATAGAAGACTGCCAGTGTGACTACCCCCCCATCGGCTGTGTAATGTTTTCCCTGGTGGGCCGAGGGGCAGAAACAGTGTTTCCGCCCGCCCGCCCGCCCATCAGGGAAAAGGGCTGTAACATTGACAGCGGCTCCAAATGGAGCCGCCGCATATGTTGGTGTGTGGCGGGTGCAGCAGCACCCGTCGCGCAGATCACTGCCCTTAAATCGGTGCATGGGCAGTGCAGGGGCACCCAGGGGGGCCCAAATCGCACCAAGATACCCCTTCTGCCTGCCTTTCCCTGGCGGTGTGAACCGCCGGGAAAAGGCTGCCGGAATGGGTATCATTATCCAGAGGGCAGCGCTGCTTGCAGTGCTGCCCTGTCGGATAGGAATACACTGCCCACACCAGATTTAGTGCTGGCGGTGGTGGTGTCTTCCGGCGTGGGGTTTTGGGCAGTTCATTATATTGCCGTCTGGGCCGCCATGCCGGATGTCAGTATTTACCGCCACTGCTGGCATTGCGGCCCAGATTGCCATGAACATAATGAGCCCCTTAGTCTTACATCCTTGCTGACAGTCTAGCAATTCTTGATGAAGCATTTACTGTACCCTCTGTTGTCAATAATTTCACTAGAGGTTTATGATTAAAAAACGTGTTATGGGTTTACCCCACACAAAAGCTCTGAAATGATCCAAAGCCCAAGCACATGCTAAAGCCTCTCTTTCAATTATAGGATACTTTTCTTCTGTTGGCAACAGGGCTCTGGAGGCAAAAGATATAATAAATTGCCTTTCTGCCTTGTCTTTCTGGCTTAAGACCGCACCCAATCATTTTCTGCTGGCATCGGCTGTGATATAGTTATCCAAGTTTGGGTCAAAACACTGTAAGGCTTGAATGTTATCAACTTCTGAAGTAATGCAGGCAAATTCTTCCACTCCTTAGTCCATTCAAATGTTTCAACAATTTCCTTAAATGAAAACTTTTATCAGCAAATTGTGGAATAAAGTTAGCACAGTATTCAACTAATCCCAGAAAAGATCTGACATCATCCTTAGAAATCAGAGCTGGAGCTTTCCTGATAGTGTTCACCAGAGATGCCTTTGGTTAGACTCCTTGAGCCCCAATGTCATGTCCCAAATAAGTAACACTGTCTAGTAAATTTGCATTTTGAAAATTCCACCGTTAATCCACTTTTTTCCAATATCTTCATCACAACTTTTAATCTGGAATCATGCTCCGCTTTGTTTTCTTCATAAATCAGGATGTAATCCTGGAAAAATGTGATGCCAGTTTTATTCCCCAACAATTGAAACATAAGTGTTTGGAAGACGACAGCAGCAGATGCAAATCCAAAGGCATTCTGTTACATTGAAAACACTCAAATGGTGTAATGAATGCATTAACATTTTGGAGTCAGATGACAAGGAAATATGATGATGTGCAGCTGACAAGTCTATTGTTGAGAATACTTTTGCACATTTATCCTTGGTAAAGGAAAACAATAACAATATTATTGTTCAAATGGTGCGAATCCACACATAGTCGGACCTTACCATTACTGCGCCTGGCCACCACCAATGGAGATAACCATTCCGACGCCTCAATAGTTTCTATTCCTCCCAATCTTACTCATTTATCTAGTTCTTTTGACACGTCATCTCCAATCATAATCGCAACATTCCTAACCTTGTGAAGCTTTGGAACAGCTTTTACATGCTAATACAATGGTGTTCAAATCCTTAAAGATTACCCAAGGTTGTGTTAAAAACAAATGGAAAATTGCACAATAACTCCTTAGCAACATGCAACACCTCACCCACTACTTTTACTTGTTCATCACTGTTAGGATCGAGAATAATGTGCAATTTCCACTGATCAATCCAACCCAATACTGCTGGTCCTTTCTTACTGATGTATAATTTGACCCGTGGACACCTATTTTTAAATCTAAAGGTTAACCATCTATATCAATCTAATCTCCACTATCCCCTTGCGGTTGTATGTCTGATTCACATAGCTCCTCGCCAATCATCTCTACAAATTTGTTCCTCCATACTTCTTCACTTACAATAGTAAAAGGAGAATCAGAATCTATTTTCATTTTAACTCCACCAAGGCTTATTTGACACTCTGGTTTGTTTCTTATATGCTCTTCATTAATATTTTTAAAAACTTATTTGAAGAAGTCATATTACTATCACACACTTTCACAATATTCATATTACTTTCTCCTTCCTCTGTATCTACTTGCGTAGAATTTTCAAATATGCACTTAACATTACTCTTTTTTTTCCTGCAAACGTTTGCAAAATTACCAATTAGCCCACAACTGCCACATTTCCTTTGAAGTGCTGGACACGTCTTGCTATAAGCTAGGTGATCTTTGCTACCACACCTGAAACATTTATTTTTTTCTTTTGAAGAAAATTTTGATGGGCCATTGAAATCCTCCCTACAGGTTTGGAATTCACTTTACAGATTGCTTCATCTCTTTCGTTTGATGGTAATTCCTTAGCACACCTGCCCGACATCTCTGTTTTACGTACAATATTCATAACATCTTCCAGCTGTGAATCACCGATTACCCAAAAGCGTACCCGGAAACTCTGATTGCGGATATGGATTACTAATTAGTCCCTAATTAGTTCATTCTGTAAAGCTCCAAACCTACAATCAACAGTTATATTTTGGACTCAGACACATAATTATCCATGGATACATATTCATTCTGCTTACATTGGAAAAATGTATACCTAGTAATACCAATACAGACCTTAGGTGTGAAATAGGTGTCAAGATCTTTCAATGCCGCCTCAAAGACATTCAAATCTCCCACAGTTGGCCGTTAATATTTGATAATACACTTTTAACCCATAAGGCCCCAGGGAATGTAACATTTTCTTCTTTTGTTCAGCTGATCTATTGCCTGACTCATCCACAGTTGCTGTGTAATTTATAAAATACTCTTCCACTCCTTCCATTTAATATTAGGTTCAGTACCTGTTGGCCAAAATGCACGTGGTAGACATATGCTGAAATTTTGAGTTGCCATTACACTGGTCTTCCTTCTATGTTCAAAGAAGTACAAACGCTTTAAACATGTTCCGTTGACTGTAGGTAACTCATTTTAATGTGCTTGCTTCCTGTATAAGAATAAATCAAGATGATTGCTTAAACACCATCATATTCATGATGGTGAATGAAAACCTCCCAATGAATAAAGATCGGCATCTTAAATGAGGGATGCCAGTTTCTAAAGTAATTAGACTTTATTGACTCAATGTCAAAACCACAGCTTCAATTGTTTCTGTAGGAGATAGATGAGTTAGTTCACCACACGCATCTCAGTGCGCATCTCCAACTTTGCCAAGCACTGCTCACGCTGAACACTAGCACGCTATCACAACTCGCGCTGAATCATCGGCGCGCATGTCTGTCATTGCTCGCCTATAACAGTGAGAAGTTCCAAATTGTTGTGTTAAATATACACACACAATTTGTGAAGTACACTGCTTTATTGTCTGGAGCCAACGCATACACGTCTTCTCTATAGTATCTAGGCTACTTGTAATGTAGCAACCATGGGTTCAAGAATATGGATAGGGAGGTGTAACGATTGTGAGGGAACAACAATGGAGAATGGAGGTTGTACCGCTTGCTTTTCAATAAATATACAAAACTAAATGCTTTACGAGAATCAGTCATTCTAGAAATTGGTGACAGGACGGGATCCGTAGCAAGGCACTTACCGCGGAGAGCAGGCAGAAAGCAGGGGTGCTGTTTTCATTGATGTGTTCGAGTTGAAGCGTCAACGTTTAGAGAAAAAAAAGGAAAAAGGAAATTTAATCCTTTTACAGACAGAGGATTCCTGGATAGACAGAGGATGTTGTACTGCCAAAGTAAGTCTGTTATTTTGGATGTAACAGCACAGATCTCTGTGCTTGCGCTGATTGTCACGAGCGAATAAATTAAATGCATGCATGTGAGCTGTTGCTAGGTAATGTTAGGCAGGCATTGATTAAAGAGTATGCAGCCATTTTGGAGACGCTTTACTAAGCAACTGTAATACACATTGAACTTGTATCTGGCACTAATTATTAAAGAGTGTTAATGTCTTATACGGAAGTGAATAAAAACAGTGGATACGTGTGAGCATTTTAGAAGAACATTGTGTACAGGTATTACACTTTGTTGTGCACACCTACAATTGTACGTACAGAAGGATTGTAGAAGTTGATCTATTAAAGGAACTGAAGGTTTGTGGATGTTGATCTATTTAAAGAAGTTACGCTGTTAACATTAGATACAAATTAACCATTGAAAAAGGGAAAAGAAAAAACAGAGGAGTGATATAAATAAGTAATAAGGAGGAATGCAGAACTTGGGATTAATACCACCTGTACCTTTTCTCACGCATCCTGGAGAACTGCAAATGAAATGGGTAGATTTGAAAGATATTATGGGAACTATTTATTGGCAATTGAACATGAATATGGGGAGGAATTTACATCTCAATGGAAAGAAAAACTTATTACAAATTCTGGGGCCTGAAGGTTTACATTTATGTACTTAAATGGAAAAGAAACCTAGAACGGAAGAGAGTGGTGATGCATTCAAAGATGCTTTGGAAGATTTAGATACTTACTATCAACCTACAGTATGTGTGGCTATTGATAGATATAATTTTTTTCAAATAAACCTGACTAATACAGGATCAATAGAGGATTATATGTCTACTTTAAATAAATTAGCAATAGCGTGCAAATTTGGGACATTACAAGAAGACATAATTAGAGATCAAATAGTCATGCATTCTAACAATGACAATATACAAGAAAAATTGTGGTTATGTGGGGAAGCACCACTTAAAGAAATAATAGCCATAGTAAAGAAAGCAGAGATGTCAAAAAGATGAACAAAGGCAGCACGGAAGACAGAAACTGGAGTGGAGTCTGTTTGCAACATGACTAATAGTAATGCTAATAAAAATAAAACAAATGAGAAATCTATAGAAAGGTCTTCTAAGTGGAAGAATATTGAAAACAGAAGACTGGATGGGGGTAACAAGGACCAGGAGTGTTTCAGATGTGGAAATAGAAGGCATTTTGTGGGAGATAAAATTTGTCCTGCCATGAGAAGCAAGTGTTCGTATTGTGGAATAGCAGGCCATTTTGCGAAAGTCTGCAGAAGAAGAAAAAAAAGATAGTAAGGAAACCGTACGTTGTATTTTAGAAGACGAGGACGAAGTATTAGAAGGAGAAAATGATTTGGATACAGAAGATGGTAGTTTGAGTATTGAAGATGATGTAGTTTTAGATGTATATGGGAAAAATAAAAAGAGACCCATATGTAACATGACTATTGGAGGTGTTGCCATTAAAATAATAGCTAATTCAGGGTTTCCATACACGATAGTACAACAATCTATATGAAATGAAAACTTCACAAATGTTTTAGGGGGTGGGTTAAATGCTACTGATGTGCACAATGTTACTTTCACTGGTGAAAACATCCTATGGTAGGTTAAAGATTAGTCACATTTTAATTTCAAGAAAGTTAACTTATATGTAGGGGGAAAAGGACCTTCGATATTAGGATGCATGGAAGAAGGAAATTTAGGTATAACTCTCGATCCTAACAGCAATGAGCAAGTTCTGTTGTTGAATGAACCAGTAAATTCGGAACAAGCGGAAGTGGTGGAAACGTTTCCGAAAGTGATTTCAGGCAAAGTAGCAAAGTTGCAAGGACATAGGCATAAGACTGTGCTAAGGGAAGGAGCTGTACCAATATGTCACACAGTACAAAATATACCTTTGGGATTAAAAAGAAGTGTAATGGAAGAATTGGATAAATTAGAGAGACAAGAGATTATAGAACCTGTTGAGAGCACTGAATGGTTGACACCTTTACTAGAGGCAAGGAAGCCTAATGGGCAGTTGAGGTTATGCATTGATCTGAGAGACATTAATAAGAACATTGTAGTGGACAAACACCCGCTTCCAAAAATTGATGAACTTTTGGCACAAACTAAGGGTGTAAAATCATTTTCTACCATAGATTTAACTTACACCTACCATCAGGTAGAATTACATCCTGATAGCAGAGGTTTAACTTAATTCATTACACCTTTTGGTTGTTACAGGTGTGCGCGCATGCCATTTGGTCTTGCGTCAGTGGCAGCAGTGTTCCAACGTTTGATGCAAAAATTGTTCAAAAGAATGGAAGAAGTGACATACTTCCAGGAGGACATTTTAATTATGGGAAGTGACAAACTACAACATGACAACAGATTGGAACATGTATTGAGGATATTGAATGTTAATGGGCTAACAAATGAATTACAAAAATGTAAATTTGATATTAAAATCTGTAACATATTTAGGACACGAGGTGGAGAAGGATGGTATTTCACCAAATAAAATGATGGAAGGAGTGTTGAAACTTTTCAAACACTCACCCCCAATCACAGATCTGGATTTAATCCATCGTTATATTGCTTGCCACGTCACCCCAGTCTAGACCTAGCTATATGCAAATCAGTCATGACCCTGCTCCCTATAGGAGCAGTCCAGGCTGAATTGCCAAGCCAGGTCCTCCCTGGACAGGATTCAAGCATCCTAGGACCGGTTTCAGGGTATCACCCTTCATCAGCCAGGCTAGCTTGAATCCAGTGGCACACCAAGCAAGGGACCCACGTCTGGGCATGCCCTAGCCACTTAGGGCGCATAAGGCAATATCACAAAATAAAATGATGGAAGGAGTGTTGGAACTTTTCAAACACTCACCCCCAGTCACAGATCTGGGTTTAATTCATCGTTATTTTGCTTGCCACGTCACCTCAGTTCAGACCCAACCATATGTAAATCAGTCTTGACACTGCTCCCTATGGGAGCAGTCTAACCTGAACTGACAAGCAAGGTCCTCCCTGAACAAGATTCAAGCATCCTAGGACTGGTGTCAGGGTATCACCCTTCATCAGCCAGGCTAGCTTGAATCCAGTGGCGCAGCAAGCAAGGTACTCACGTCTGGGCAAGAACTATCTCTCCCATAGGGTAACAGAGGAACTTCCTTGAATTATCTCTAAGTGTAATTTTCCATTGGGAGCAGATAGAGAAGTGGAGTTTGCGGTCTCTGAAATCACAATCTAAAAATAAAACTTTTGGTAAAGTTGGTTTTTGAACAGCAAGGCCCTCATTATGAACATGGCGGTAAACACCGTTCCCGCCCGTGGCAACGCTGAACAGAATCCTGCCATTGGCGGTGAACAGAAACCCCCCATATAAAGATGCAAAGATCAGAATCCAATAAAAAATTCCCCGCCACCAGTCACCGCCAGGACCTTGTCGACAAAAATGCTGGACATCCCACCCCACCACCACCGAGTATACAAACTCCCCACCCTCCAAACAATGATGCACAAATCACTGCGGCGGTCAGTGGAAGTCGAATGGCCATTGGTGGTACAGACTGCCACGGTCAGCAAAGGGACCCAACAGTAAGAATTGCACAGTTTGAAACCCACACACCTGACACACATCCACAACACTATAGAACACTCACAGACACACCCCACAATCCTTTGCATCGCCAATAGGACAACTGAGACTGAGAACTCCACAAGCAGAAACTGAATGCCACAACACAAGAATCACACACCCAACCACACAACAGTACCTTCACCTAGATCCACACAACACACCACTCCCAACACACACCATGGCACCCCACAAGTACCCATGCTTCACAGAAAGGGTGCTAAGGACCCTGGTGGACGAAATACTGAAGGTCGAGCCACAATTATTGAGGGCACAGGTCCAGAACACACCCATCGCCAGGAAGATGGAGGTATGGCAGACCATTGTCAACAAGGTCAACAGAGTGGGACACCATCCAGGCACGAGGGCCGACATCTGCAATAGATGGAACAACCTGCGCGGGAAGGTGAGGTCCATGGCATCCCGGCACAACATTGTGGTCTAGAAGACTGAGGGAGGACCTCGACCAACACCACCCGACTACACTGCCTGGGAGGAAAAGGTACTGGCCATCCTGCACCCTGAGGGCCTCACTTGACTCACTGGAGGAATGGACTCGGGTAAGTCATCTACAATTACCCCATATCCATCACACCTGTACCATGCACCACCCCACCCCTCCAACAGCCACCAGGACCACTACCCTACCCAGGCCACAATCACAACATCAAGTCACCCTGCATGCCCACAATTCCACCAACAGGCCCACATACCTCCCCCTGTGCACAGCCACCTAGCCCTGCAAGTAATCACAAAGGCACTACACCACCCACAATGCACCTCCACATCCTAAGCAAAATGCAATGGCAACCTCACAAAGGCACCCTGCATGGCCCAAAAGTGTAAAACCTGCACAAAACAGCCCAGCCCTGTGCACCCCATTTGATTATACAATTGTAACAGATATTTCCATTCTCCCCAACAGGCACCACCACCCATGCCACCCTGATGGACAGGAAAAGGAGTGGCAGTGCCCCACATGAAGACAGAGGCACCACTCAGGACACTGGAGACGGAACCCTGGGCAGTGAGGAATATACTGGCCCCTCACACAGTCCTGGACTGTCACCATCCAGCAGCCCCACCCAGGACACCAGTGACACACCTACCACACACCCACCAACATCAGGCCAGCGCAACCGGCCCCACACCTGTGTATCCAGGCCACACACTCGTGGAACACAAGGACAGAGGCTACAGTCACCACCTACCAACAGGCAGGAAGACAATGGCCCCAGTACAGGTGGTACCGCCAGACCTGTGCAGGGGACACAGGCACAGGGAGCTAGGCCCAGTGGGAGTTCACCAGTGGCCCAGGGGGGAGGCCACAGAATGGATGCTGCAGCCCAGGACGTGATCTTTGAGGTCCTGGGAACATACCACCATACCCAGGACAGGATGGACCAGATTGTGGCCACCCTGGAGCAGAGTCAAAGGCTGCAGATAGCCCAACACCAAGAGACCATGGAGCAGTGGAAACTGCACAATACCACCATGACCACCATAGCAGGTGCACTGCTGCACCTTGTCACAACCCAGCTTGAGACCCCCACAGATCAGGAGGCCTCTACTACAGGCCAAGATACAGACCAGCCAACAACAGCAGCAGCAGCAACTGGACTTGTGCCACCATCTGAGGACACACAGGAGACCAGCACCTCAACCTGTACAGGCCAACACCAGGCCCTTAAACAGTCCCTCAGGCCCAGAAATGTTTTAGGATAGGGCGTACCATCAGCCGTAGCTTTCATGGCAGCCCATATATCTGCATCTGGTTTCGTACTTGAACGAGTTACTGCAGCTACAGCAGCCGCAGCCACTGCTGACTTTGCAGCTTCATCAGTCAATGTATTTCCAGTAACGTGTATCCCAATGCGCTGGTGTCCAAGTGTATGCACAACATGGACATTTGGTAGCGTCTCTTTGAGACCCGCTACTTTCCCCCACAGAAGTCTGTGTTTGATGGTGTTGCCTTTGGAATCTCTGAACCCATTCTGGCGCCAATAATGCATATATTCATTAAAGGACTGGACTCAATAATATGAATCACAAACAATCAGCGTAGGGTGTGCAGGATCCGTGTGCTCCAGTGCCATCAGCAGAACCTTTAGCTCTGCTAACTGTGCTGTGCAATCCCCTAGGGTTTGCGTATAGGTATGTAGAGGACAACATTTATCACCCTCCATGTATCCACTTACGACAGCGCAAGCAGCAGAATATTGAAGTTTTGTGCCTATTGCAGGTTGTGCTGAGCCATCGGTGTAAATGACTCTATGATATTGTTCGATAGGCAATGTATTTGCTGGAACTGGGTATTCTATTTCATACTACAAAAATTCTTGAGTTTGCAATTTTGGGTCAAAAATATAGTCTGCATCAGTGGCTGTCAAAGACGTAGCCCATTGTATCCAACGTGGATGTAATGCTTTAGCTTTTGGAATGCTGGCTTTTGCAACAGCCTCCAGGGCTGGGATCAGAGAAATGACAATAATGCGTTTTCCTTGGGCAATAGGTCGTTCTTTAATGACAGCCGTCTGTACAGCAGTGAGAATTTTCTCAGTGGGAGCAAAGCGCTGTCCTGCCGCTGAGTATAAGTGTGATTTATATGCAATCAGGACTGTTTCACCTTCACTAAATGTCACATAGGTGAAACCGATGGCACCAGCTATTACTCTGATAACCAAATTTATTTTGTTGTCCCTCGTGTGTAAGTGTTGTGCTGCAAGCATGTCTGTTTGCAAATCTCGAAGAATGCGTGTATGTTCAATAGTCCAGAATTTACTTAAAAAATCAGGACGTATCAAATCAGATAACGGTTTTATGCATTTAGCATAATCTGGAATGTAAGTTCTGCCAAAATTTAGGAAACCCAAGAGAGATTGGGGTTTTTTAATCGTATTTGGTGGCTGTAACTGTGCGCACTTCTCTAAGAATTGTGGCGCTAGGCTCTTTCCTTCACTTGATAGCTCATATCTCAAAAATAGGAGGCTGAGGAAGGCAATTTTTGATTTTTTTTAATTGAATTTGTAGCCAAATTCAGTGAATCCTACAACAATGCGGGCTTCCCATCTTAGATGTTGTAGCAATTCATCATCCGTAAGATAGATATCTACATGGGACAATGCTTCAGGATCAATCTCCTGCAAAATTGCTGCCACACAAGCTGCGAACAGTCCTGGACTGTTCTTATACCCCTGAGGTAAACGGCAGAATTTTTTCTGTGAGCCTAGTGTGCTGAAACTTGTTAAGTCTCTACTCTCAGGCACTATATTCTGGCAGAAAAAACATTGGAAATATCCAGTGTTGTTTTGTATTTTTACGCACTATGTTGTTCATTAGTGCTATGCTATGTGAGCTTTGTATAGCATAAGTGTGTGTGTGACTGTTTAAGTGTCTGTAGTCTAAGGCTATTCTATATGAATGGACTGGTTTGGGTACTGGGAATAATGGATCATTCATCGGGGAGACACAGGGTTCAATTACACCCTGGTACTCTAATTGTGTGAGTATCTCTCTCACAGGTGCTTTTGCTTCATGTTTTATTGGATACTGCGGTTGGGGTTGAGGTTCATTTTTGATTGGAATTACATGGTAGGGTGATTCTCTATCCCATCCTACGTGATTTCTGTGTAATGCAGGTGCCTCTGCCAAAGCCCAATCAATGGCATAGGATTCAGCGAGTTCCTCTAGAGCAAGGGATGAAAATTAAGGCTTAATCACGCCTTCCCCATATGGGCAGGTACAGATAAATTCAGGTGGCCAATCTTATTCGGCCAACAAAACATCATATATGTTTACTACGCGATCCCAAAAGATTGCGTCTATTATGCGCTAAATGTCTCCTTCTAACTGTAACGTTACTTTATATACCCTATCAGGCGTGGAGACACGCATGTCCGCAGTTTCTACTTGTATAAAGTCATCAGTTGCTTTCACCTCCAGATGCTCTAGAAGATTCCGGCGAACTACTGTGACCTCTGCCGCGCTGTCTAGCAGTGCTAGAGCCCACTTCTTGTACTTCAAGAGGACCGTCTTCCTGAGTGGCATGTCGGACTGTGACTGCTGCCACTTTTTTATTTTTTTATTGGGGTTTTTGTTGGGCGGGTTTCTCTTCCTTTTTAACAGAAACCTCCGAAGAGCGCTGTGATTCCTGTCTCGGTTTCACGTACTATGTCCTTAGCTCTGATCGCCCACCTCTCTCATTTCGTTTTTCCGATGAGTCCTGAAAGGAACGAGATTGACGTGTATCAGTATATTAACATCTATCAGGCGTTCTTATATTATCTCGATTTCTGAGATTATATCTGTTCAGCGGGGTCTCCATACGCGGAGATCCTCCCCTCTCTTTTTTAGGAGTTTGTTGTTTTTCATCCCAGCTTTTCTTATTGCTCTCAGGATCTTGCTTGGGAAAATATTTGTTCGATTTGCCCTGAAATTGTGGTTTAGATGGTCTGGCCCCTAAACTGTCTCGACCTATGCTAGAATAAATTTCTGCGATTATTTTAGGCAGCTTGCGTTCCTGTTCCTGTTGCGCAATGTCACGGAGCCGCATGCGCACTGCAAGTGCGACCGCTTCCCCTTTAAGGTTACTTAAAATGATTGATGAATATGGGGCCGCCCCCAAATCTAGGGCCAGGGCAGCCCCATATTCATCTTGAATTTGTTTTAACACCTCCGGTAAATTGGCAAATGTCGGTGTACCGTGTGTGGTTGTACTGGCACATCGTTAATATTCTATGTTTATCCTGAGGTCCAGTATGGGGAAATACTGCCTCCGGCGCATACATTTTTTGTGCTAACCAAAACAGAGTTTCCTCCTGTTTGGCGGGTACTTTACCCATTATTGAATGTACAGTCGCAGGATTTATACCTGGCGTTGCTGCATGTGGATGTACTGGAGCAGCACGTGCTGGGTTTGTGTTTAATGTTTGCATTACGAATTGTACTAATCGTCTATGTATCGCTGTTAATTCTGTATATAAACGATGAACCTCAGCCCCGCTCAATTTGCAACTTCAGAATGTGGTGTATAGGTGGGCAATAAAGGCCAGGTAGGACCATCGTTACTTAGAGGACCTAACCTTACTGGTAAAATTGTGAGGGGTAGGGCGCAATCAAGCCAATTGTTATGTTCTTGATAAGATAAAGGTATTTCTAAATATGCGTATGCTGTGTATTGTCCAGGGGCATTTGCAAGTGTATAATGATGAAATGTATTTGTGTTCCCATCAACTGCTGGAAATGTGACCCAAGAATAAAAAAGTTCTGTTCTATAAGCTGCATGGGCATCCACCACGAATGTGGCTGGACCCCCCTGGGGCTTTAGGCCATTTGCTAATAAATGTGCAGTTAGAGGTTGTCTCATGTTAACTGCTATTTGTACCTGCTGTGGATTCGCCATTATAGACAGACTATAAGTTCAGTGTAGGCACACCAAAGGGGGTTTTCCTTTTAAAGTTCAAGCTTGAACAACCTCCAGCTGCAAATAGGATAGCCTACATAGCTGGGGTGGAAATCCTCAGTACCACGGACGTCTCCGTATACGGTATTGAGGCATCATTATATATAATGAGACAGAGATACTCCGGAGGACCCGAAAATTAGAGCCTGACCAAATGTTGGGGGCGCCATGTCACGTAGGCTCCCATTATTCTAATAAGACTACTGGATTTTGAGCGGCAGAATCGCCCGCGGTGTAGGAGACTAAGGGGGTCATTTTGACCCTGGCGGTACGAGACCGCCAGGGCTAAAATGACAGAAGCACCGCAAACAGGCTGGCGGTGCTCCCTGGGGTACTTCTGCTGTGGTCGCACCGCCGGGGCCGGCGGCATTCCGCCACATTTGCCCCAGCGGTGATAATCCGTCTGGGCAGCGCTGCTAGCAGCACTGCCCAGGGGATTACGAGTCCCCGACCGCCAGCCTTTTTCTGGCGGTTTGAACCGCCAGGAAAAGGCTGGCGGTACGGGGAGTCGTGGGGCCCCTGGCATGGGAGTGCAGGAGCCCCTGACAGGGCCCCATGCGGCTTTTCACTGTCTGCTCTGCAGAGAGTGAAAAGTGCAACGGGTGCAACTGCACCCGTCGCACGGCCGCAACACCGCCGGCTCCATTTGGAGCCGGCTCCTATGTTGCAGCCGAGATCCCCGCTGGGCCGGCGGGCGGAAACCAGGTTTCCGCCCGCCGGCCCAGCCGGGATCTCCTAATGACCGCGGTGGGGGTGCGGCTGCATTGGCGGCCGCACGGCGGTCAGATCTTGGCGGGCGGCTATAGCTGCCCGCCAAGGTCATAATGAGGGCCTAAGTCTAACCCATTGCGGGTGACATCTGTCGCTCCAATCTGGGTTTTGCTCCAGCTAACTAGCAGTGCCTCATCGCTACCAAAGGATAGTGATGACTGGGCAGCCGAGCGCATGACATACTTGGCTTCTCAGGGAAGTTGTGGTCACTCAGGTGTCATCCAGTTCTCTCATTTACAATTCAGTCTCATATATAAATGACAAACAGAAGCAGTATGTGTTTTAATAATGAATTTAATAAAAACAACTGCATCTTAGATAGCAAAGCATGAGCTGCAATAACCAGGATGACACAACATGACAGTATTAAAATTGTGATGAGAAGAGTGAAGCATAAAAACAACACTAACATATTGTCACTATAATCAATGGACTAATCCCTACCTAGGTTATGATCGAGCACTACATGTTCAGCTCTAATTCTGCCCTTCAGGTTCCCCTGGGAAGACATCAACCCCCATACCTGAGCAAAGGCCTGCGGTCTGCGTTAGCATCTGTACTGAAGCATTCGGCAATCAGCATACAGTCATGGTTCACTGGCTGGAATCTCCCTCTAACGTGTAAGGGACATGGAAGTGTTTTTATAACAACACAACTGATGTTCTGAGGAAATGTCCCTATGTAAGGGTGTGTATTTTCTACGAATGTTGGAGACTAAACTTCTACCACGTTCACCGGCAATGTACCGTGCTGTAGCCTTGGAAGAAGCACAGAGTGATCTAGAATGTCTTGTTTGAGAACAGAGTGCTGGCCTAGGCAAAAACAGTTAGATATACGGAAATTAAACAAGACCGTAAAAATGGTTATTGTAACAATAATAAGATGAAGCTGAATAAAATATATCTAGGTTAAAGAGCACGGCGGCCTAGTGTGTTAAAATAACATGCATGGAGCTATAACTAAAATGGCTACACAACAACTTCTAGATGGCCTCCTAGCCATCAGAGATCTTCTAGGTCTGTGCTATGACCAGATCTGAAACCTGCTTGATGATTTTACAAACTATTTTTGGTCTTGATAAAGGTGTGTAACTATGCAATATCAATTTTCTAAAACATTTCCCAAGATATGGTAAGAGAAAAATTACAGGCAGAAGTTGTTAGTGTTTCCTAATGAAACATAGGCTTTTTTTAACAGAGGTTCAACCATTGCTGCCTTCCACTCTTACTGATTACTGACTATACTTGAAATGAGGAGCGAACCCAGTTGTTTCACTATGGAAGCTAGAAATAGATTGCCTAGGGAGCCTGAGAGTCTTGTATGGGAGAAAATCATAATTACTTCCATGGCTAAAATCTTTGCAAAGTGTGTAGGAAGGATGGATTCCTGTTCAATTGGGTATCCAGTGTTTTTACAAAGTGCTTGCCAAGGTTTAAATTGTTTATCATGTGTTAGAGATGACACCAACCCTAAAACCTTGAAGATCTATTTTGATGTGTTGGTAACTAGCATAATGTCAGTGGAATAGAAGATTTGTTGAGTCAAAAAAATGGTTGTTTGTATGAGGCAACTGACTCATTGTTGTAATGTGACCACCATTTCCTTTCTGCTGTATTGTCTTTGAGTTAACAGGTGTGTAGGTCATGTGTATACCAATGGTTGTTCTTGTAAGTGAGCTTTTTGATGTATCCACAGGGCTCGATGGGTAATGTCTTGTCAAACCTAAATTGTTAAATTTTGACTAAAAGTGGCTAAAGCACATTTTAGGTTATTTGAATTGGCCATAATGGGAATGGAGGCAAAGACAGGGCGTGATTAATTCACTTGCCCAATGGCTATAGAAGCATCTTCAATATCTGTCAGTTATGAACTTCCTTATATTGGTTTTCAATAATTTGGATGCTTTGATAGCGAAAAGGACTCTGTCATGGTCTCACTGTGGTAACAATACACAATGGTCTATGGTGCAGTGTAAGTTAAAGGAGGCAAAAATTGCACTCAGATGTCCTGAAAGATGAGTGGGTTCACTGTTCATTGGCGTTAGATTGTAAATCTTGAGCTCTTTCAAAATACAATGATCTTTCCCAATCAAGAATTCTAGTTGAAGTTGACAGGAATAATCATTATCAAGGATGAAATATCCTATAACTTCTTTAGTGGGAGTGGAGACTCAGACAGCCCGGGTCAAGCAGCCACTGTAGTCCTTGTCAGGATAAGGCACACGCAAATGCCAATTTAGTCCGTGCTCACCCACTGGTAGCTTGGCACACAGCAGTCAGGCTTAACTTGGAGACAATATGTAAAGTATTTGTGCAACACTTCAAACAGTAACACAGTGAAAACACCACACAAAAAAATCCCACACCAGGTTGGAAGAATAAATGTTAATTTAATAAATAAAACAAGACTAAAATGGCAAAACTCCAATTAGTAGAACTAGAGATATTGAATTCTAAAGTTTTTAATGAAAATAGTGGCAAAAGCCATAAGTGCCAAATGTGGCTATCTGGTCATGCCAGACCGGGACAAAGACACAAGTTCAGGTCGACCGCAATGGAGCAGGAGCCAGCAACAGGGACCCAGTAAAGCATTTGGAACAAAAATGTACCTTTCATCCTGGTTTGCGGTGCATTGCACAGATCTCGGTCGAAGATCCATCGAGCACCCTATCTGATGCATTGCTTCCAAGATGCAGTGAGGCTGCGGCTCAAGGACCTGTTGGGTGAGCAACAAGGGTCCCGTTGACGGGGTTTACGATAAGAAGTCTAGTGTTGAGTATGCGACACACAGTCAGGGTGCCAAGTCAGTTCAGAAGAGCTTCAAGGCTGCGAAATGGAGTGAAACATCGTCATCAAGGCTAAAGTTAACGAGAGATGCAAGGGCCTGTGCTTGGGAAGCGTCGCACAGCAGCAGTTCTGAAGGCAATGAGAGTTGAGGCAGCTTTGTGACGGCTCCAATTTACGCAAAGCCAGTAATGCATTGGTTCTGGTCAGATTTGCGCAATGCAGCAGAGGAGATGTGTCCATTTTACAGGATCCACAGGCTGGCAGATCACCTTAGGATCCACTTCCAAGGGTCCAGGACCTTGGTGGCACCTCTTGCCAGGGCAGACTCACAGATGGCAGAGCCAGGTGCAAATGCAAGGTTGTTGAAAGCCTGTATGTCCCTGAGGTTTGAGATCAGGAGGCCAGCCAACTAGCCCTTGAAGTCACTCTGGGTTCTGGATTCAAGAAATGCTGGCCAAGTCCTACTCACTAGGGCAAGAGGGCAGTGGGCAGTGGGCATCAGGTCAGCAAAGCAGGAGTCCAGCAGAGTGTAGTCCAGCAGAATGGCACTCTTCAGCAGCACAGCACTCCTTCTTCCTGACAGAATATCCACATATTCAGAAATATACTTTTATACACCGGTGCCATGGTTCAGGGGGGTGGGAGAAGCTTCTAGACAGTGACTTTGAAGTGCAAGGAATTCCCTGCCTCCCCTGCCCTGCTTCAAGCTGGCTGAAGTGACAACGCAGGGTTGTTAAGCCCTTTATGTATGGAGAAGACACAGCCTATTCAGATGTAAGTGAAGCTGTGTCCAGGTCTTCCCTCTCATCTTGCTAGTGATGGCCCATTCAGTCACACTTAAGCTCCCATTGTGTGTGGCTGTCTAGCAGAAATACACAAATCCCAACTGCCAACTACACCCAGTCATGGGACTTGAGACTGGCTGCAGGCACCAAATGGCCTAGGCAAGAAAATGTCAAATTTCTAAAAAGTGGCATTTCCAGAATTGTAATTCAAAATCCAATTTCACAATAAGGTAAAATTTTAAATTGTGATTCTAGAGACACCAAACATACATGAACCAAATAACTCTTCCCATTTGGAAATTACACTTATAAAATGTAATAAGGCAACTCCGATTTTATCCTATGGGACAGGTAGGCCTTAGAGTAGTGAAAAGCAAATGTGAGAGTTTTTCCCTACCAGGTCAAGTATATGCCCAGCCTTTTAAATATACTGACCTCTGGATGCTGGGCTGTCCAGAGCCTTACATAGGAGTGACTTAAATGTATAAAAATGGAAGGTTTGGGCCTAGGAAAAGGTTCATTTTGCCAGGTCAAAATCGCAGGTTCAATTTGCATGTGCAGTGGCATGCCTGAGGCATATCTAAAGTGCTACTTAAGTGTGTGACACATTCAGTGCTTCATACCCACTAGTAGCACTTGATTTACAGCCCCCAGGCACAGGTAGTGCCACCCTACTGGGGACATGTAAGTAAATTAAATATGCCAATTGGAGATAAGCCAATATTGCCATGTTTTGAGGAGAGAGCTTGATTTACAGCCCCCAGGCAGTACCACCCTACTGGGGACATGTAAGTAAATTAAATATGCCATTGGGGATAAGCCAATATTACCATGTTTTTGAGGAGAGAGCACAATCACTTCAGCATTAGTTAGCAGTGGTAAAGTGCAGAGAGTCCTAATACTAGCAGAAACAAGGTCATAAATAGTGGAGGAGTAAAGCAAAATGTTGGGGGTGGGGGAGACCACTCTAAGGCAGAGAGGTCTGACAGGTGACATTCCAGGTGGTAGGTAGTAGAGAACAATAAGATTCAGCACGACTCAGAGGAACAAGGTTCAGATAATCAGTATGCACTGGTTGAGTTTTTCACAAAAGTATAAGAACTAATAGAAATGAGAACCCCATATCTCTTTTGGGACCACAAGTAGGTGGTTAACTTGTCATCCACGTAATTTGTTCGATCCTTTACCAATTTGATTTTACAACAGGCAGCTGTCTAAACAGACTTTGGCACCACAGCTATGTCTAAATAGTGACTACTGACTCAACATATTGGGGGGCTGGTGCGTAACACAAGTGCTGAAACATACACCCAACATGGCCAGCACAAAGAATGGGAAGGTTCTGTGCAGCTCTGTGAAACAAGCACCCAAATGACAACTGGCCAATAGAAAGAGCTTGCCTTGGTAACGCTTTTCACAAAAGTACAGCTTAAGTCCTAATGGCAAAAACATGAGAACTAGCCTCAACGCACTTTTAAGACCACAAGCAAAGGAGCAACGTGTCGCAAACCTAATTATTTTGATTCTTTACCAATTTGATTTCACAACAGCCAGGTGTCTAAACAGACAGTGCAACTATGGATGTGGCTCAATAGTCAGCACTAGCTTGACACCTTGGGAGCAAGAGCATGACATGAGTGAGGCACAAGTGCCCAATTTGCCAATACAGAGAGAATGGAATGATGCTGTACGGCTCGTGGAGACAAGCACCTAACCTGCAGAGAGGAAAGGTAAAATATTAGCATTTATTCCATTCCTACATTCTTCTTCATGGCCTGTCCATGATCCCTCATTACCCTCATAGATCCAGAATCCTGGACCAGGCATGTTGTGTTCACTGAAATCCCTATCCCTTTTAAATTCTATTATTTCTTATTTTTTGCTCTCCAGAGTCTTCTATATTCATCACTTACATTTAGGCTCCCCAATTTATTTTTACCATAAATTGTGAAGTTCTTGAAATATACAAAATAAATTTGCATTTCATAAGGGCTGCTCACTGTGTATGCTGACATGTTTTATTGTTTTGAATATAAATGCAGACATTACAATATGGATGCCGGCAGTAGGCGCTGACATATTTCTATTTAGGCAATGGATACCTCCATAATTTAAATGTTTTACAAACATTGGCAATCATATCAAATATTAGACCATTATTAGCATAAGGTGAATATCAAGGTCCGAGGCACAGTATCAGATCTCACTTAACTGAAGACGGATCTGACGAGACTCCTCCAAGGCTCTGCAAAGCATTTAGACTTCAATGACTGAAGCTGGGACAGTGGGACTGTATGTTCCAGAACAGACTTGATGCCCTTTCCCTTGTGCTGGGAGTAACAGGCAACCTGCTCAAGACAGACAATAGAGCTTGTTGTTCAGAGCCAATTATGCACACTATCTATGAAACTCGAAGAACAGGCTAATTATTTATTATGTTAGGTCTAGCATAGAGCCTAGAGATAACACAGTGATGATGTTAGGGCTCCAAAATACAATATCTTGTTTGTGCTGTGCATGAAATGCCCTGCTTCTTTCATTTTTGTAATGTTACTATTCAATATTAATTAGACATAGAGCATATGCACTTTAGCACTGGTTAGCAGTGGTAAAGTGCCCAGAGTCCTAAAGCCAACAAACACTTTTCAGAAAAAATAGGAGAAAGGGGGAAAAAAGTTTGGTGACAACCCTGCAAAAAGGACCAGGTCCAACAGCTTTCATGTGCCTCCTTGCTCGCTGTTGTTGTTTGACCATGTGGCCGGTGGCCATTTTGTGTAATCAGCCAGTGTGCTTTGCCATAGGCTCGCTGTTGTGGTTTGACCGTGTGGTTGGTGGCCATTTTGTGCAGGCAGTCAGTATGCTTTTGCCATAGGCCTGAATGTGTTCTTTGTTTTCCATGCCTCCTTGCCTGTTGGTTGATCATGTGGCTTGTGGCCATTTTGTGTAGCTAGCTAGTATACGTTTGCCATAGGCTTACATTTGTTCTTTGTTCTCCATGCCTCCATGCTCGCTGTGGTTGTTTGAACATGTGGCAGCAGTTATTTGGTGCAGCAAGTAGGTGTGTTTTTCCCATAGGCTTGTATGTGTTCTTTGTTCTCCATGCTTCCTTGCTTGCTGTTGTTGGTTGTCCATGTGGCCAGCAGCCATTTTGTGCAGCCACCCTTTTTTATTATAGTTTTCAAAGCCATTTTCTAGGGAGATCATTTTTTTACAATTTAATAATATGCTTGAGGATCTTTGTAGTATATGTATATTATGAAGAAGAGTGCTTTATATTACATGCATTTTTTGCATTGTTCACCTGCACCCCTTTGTCTCCCAAAAAGTTTCTCACACTCCCATAACACAAACATAAGCAATTAATATTTTTTTATTTATTATTTATTATTTTGTTTTTGTCTTTTTAATTGTAATTGGTTTTTTTGTGTTTTTTGTGTGCATTTTGCCTCCATCCACCCCCTGACCGCCATAGGTGCACAGCTGCACAACAGCATTCATTTTGTAGGTGCTATTCCATTTCCTCCGGTCCCCCTGCTTACCATAGTAGGGACACTGCACACAGACCGGCATTATTCATTGTTTTAGGATTATTCCATTGCCTCTGGATCTCTTTGCTCGCCACAGTGGCACAACAGCCTTCATTTTTTTAAGGATTACTCAATTTTCCCATGTAACTCCCTGACTGCCGAGATGTTCCCATTAGAATAGATGTACATAAAGCAAAGAGTTTCATCTGTATGCTGTTATCCAGATTGGAAATGAAATTTTATGGTGGCTTGGTTAGACTTTAAAATGGTTGGATGTACTGTTGTTAATTATTTCAGATAACTGAAGTATCCAATAATTCAAACTGCATCAATGGCACATCGCACTAAATGTTTTTATTGTTTGCTTTTAGGTGCACAAGAGAAAATACATCACTGACAGTACTGCCAAACAAAAGGCCTGTACAAAGACATGTGACCACACAACACATGATGTCAGTGCTCCAATCTCTTCTGCAGCTCAAAGCCACTGCAAACTGACAGCTTTAAGATAGCACCAAAGAAAGGTGCTGCCAAGAAAGTGGCCAGTAAGAAGAAGTAGTTTTCCACCACTGGTGTGCAGACCACAACCTTTTTCCGGAAACTTGTGCCTGCCACACCGGCCTCCAGGGAGGAAGCTCGGAGCAGCATACCCACATCAACGGCACCACCCCAACCCAAGCCCATGCCTATCAGTTAGGCAACCACTGCAATCATGGCAACGCCGACAAGCAGTGATGATTTGTCCCTTTTGCAAAATAGTACTCAATTGTTTCAGGACACAGAGCAAAACTGACAGCAGCCACAGCCAGCAATAAGTAGAGCTTCCTGAAGTTGGAGCAGAACAGGAGGCTAAGCTTCCTGCGAGCAAGAAGCTCCTCTTTTAGAACCATTGGCTCCCAGATCTCCAGCATTCTAATGAGACTACTGGATTTTGAGTGGCAGAATTGCCTGCGGAGTGGGGGACTAAGCCTGACCCACTGCGGGTGACATCTGTCGCTCCTATACGGATTTTGACCGGCTAACTAGTAGTGCCTCATCTCTACCCAGGGATAGGGATGACTGGGCAGCTGAGTGCATGACATACTTGGTTTTTCAGGGAAGCCGTGGTCCCTCAGGTCTCATCCATTTCTCTCAGTAACATTTCGTCTCATATATGAATGACAAACAGAGGCAGTATATGTTTCAATAATGATTTTAATAAAACAACTACATCTTAGATAGCAAAGCGTGAGCTGCAATAACCAGGACGACACAGCATGGCAGTATTACAATTGTGACGAGGGGAGTGAAGCATAGAAATAACGCTATCAATTTGTCACTATTGTCATTAGACTAACTCCTAACTAGACTGATAGAGCACAGCATGTTAAGCTCTAATTCTGCCCTTCAGGTTCCCCTGGGAAGACATCATCCCCCACACCTGAGCAATAGCCTGCGGTCTGCATTAGCATCTGTAGCGAAGCATTTGGCAATCAGCAGACAGTCGTGGTTCTCTGGTTGGAATCTCCCTCTAACGTGTAAGGGACAAGGAAGTGTTTTTAGAACAACACAGGTGATGTTCTGGGAAAATGTCCCTACGTAAGGATGTGTGTTTTCTACGAATGTTGGAGACTAAACTTCTATATCATACAACACAAAAAGAGAGTGGTGGGAGTAGTACTATCTCACACCAGCTCCCAAGAGAAATCTATATAACCACTAAAGGTGTGGGATAATTGGGGTTGAGGGTGGAGTCGGACCAGTGTTCCCTCAATTGTCAGTACCGGTTAGGTCGCGGTTCGTGAAAAAAGGAAAGCATGTGTGGAGAGTGTCTCTAGAATGGATGGCTGTGTTGAGTGAGGGGGGAGGGTGAATCCCCTTACGGACTAGGTGGTCTCACACACATAATAGTGTCTTGCTTCATCATTTGACCACCTAGCCCCACCCAAGTAATATGCTACTACTTGGGCGGACTCAACCTCTTAGTTAAAAGAACAAGAGGGAGTGCTGAAATTAAACTTACTGGATAAATGACAGGGATCCAGATGGGGTGAGAATAAAATTACCATACATGTCACCTGTATCAATTAATTAAACTTTAATGGAGGTGCATGTTGGTAAGGTTAAGATCGGGGAAGAAGGCTTACTAGAGATGAATGTCTCTTGGAGTCTAAAAAGGTATATGGATGACCAACATGTTTCTGCCCCCTCGAAGTGCTGGTAGGTCAGGGGCATTCATCAGGGTCTAGGATCCCGGAGCACTATTACTAAGTGATGTGCTCATTAAGTGAATTCTAAAAGCCTACCTGAACAGGTGGTTCATGGTACGGTAGGTCCTGGAAATAGGGGCGAATGGCCTCTGGTCTGAGTAAAGCCGGGGGTGGGGTTTTCCCTTGTAGTCACACTCACGCCAAAGGGAATACCCGGGGAGAGTACCTACATGCCGGTGCCAGACAGCTCTGATGAGGGTACTCTCCCCGGGTATTCCCTTTGGAGTGAGTGTGAACCACCTGTTCAGGTAGGCTTTTAGACCTAACCGGTACTGACAATTGAGGGAACACTGGTCTGACTCCACCCTCAACCCCAATTATCCCACACCTTTAGTGGTTATATGGAGACTAAACTTCTACCACGTTTACCGGCAATGTACCGTGCTGTAGCCTTGGAAGAAGCACAGAGTGATCAAGAATGTCTTGTTTGAGAACAGAGTGCTGGCCTAGGCAAAAACAGTTAGATAAACAGAAAATAAAACAAGACCGTAAAAGTGGCTATTGTAACAATAATAAAATGAAGCCGAATTAAATATATCTAGGTTAAGGTGCACAGCGGCTTGGCCTAGTGTATTAAAATAACGTGCATGGAGCTATAGCTAAAATGGCTACATAACACTACCATCTTCTCCAAGCACCAGTTTTGGTGATCTCGACATGGATTGGACCCCGGCGGAGTCTGAGACGCGCAAGGAAAGGCAAGGGAAAATAAAAGTTCCTGAAAGCCTTAAAGTTGTGCAAGGCGAATGAGGAGGATGGCAATGAGCCAGTCATTGCTATAGAAGCTGGCCCAGAGGAGACCGACATTACCCTTCCTATGCAACCTGCGCTGAGAGATGTGGCACAGGTAACACCACCGGTGCCAGCTCCCATATTTGTAAGGCCCCTGCTGAGACCTGCATCAATCCCTACCTCAGTAGAAGTATGCAGTTCAGATCGACGACACACCCACCTAGCTCCAGTTCTTCACGCACTGGCACACTAAGAAAGTTCTCCCCAGTTTGGGACGTTTCTAAGTTTAGCAACCAAAAGGATAACATTGCAACATGCCCCATTTGCCACACAAGTTTTTGTCGAAGTAAGCCTGGTTCACACTATGGTACTGGAGGCCAAATGACCTGTGAGAAAACTGGGCTGATTGAAGAAGCTCCCTCACTTTTTTCAATCATTTTTACCTGATACTGGTGTTTCCTGACCCTGATTGTGCCCTGAGCCCTGCCTGGGCCTTGTAAGCAGCTTTTAAATTAAAGTTAACCCCAAATTCGACTTTGGAATTAAAAGTACTTCCAAAGTCCTAAACTGCCTTATCTTTACATATGTCAGCCCTAAGGCCTTCTCTAGGTGCTCGAAGGGTTGAGCATAGTGTAAATATAAGCAGGGACTTTATAAAAGATGTTTTATAAGCCCTGGTGAGGGAAAACAGGCACATTCCTTTTTCCACATTATAGTACATTAGCACCCTAAGTGAACATTGGGAGGTTTTATTTAAAATTACTAAAGTTTTATTTCCATCGGAAAGAGCTAAAACTTTCATGTTTGGTATCAAATTAAAAGTTAGTATAAATCGAACAACTTGCCCAGATTACATGTATTATAACTACTACAGAAAAAAAGTTTTCGAACTCTTTCTGAAAGTTACTAATATCAGCCCTGTAGTGCCCTTTCCTGACTGGTCAGTCTCTGGCAGCTTGAACCTTAATGAAGTGTGAAGTGGCCTCGGCTGAAACAAAGGAAGCTGGTGGGAGGAGAAATGCTGCAGCAGATGGCAGAGCAGGATAGGGGTAGAGTGACCAAAATGGTTTTCAAAGGAGAGAAAGCCACGTGGGACAGAAACTGGACTTCCCCCATTTCCTGCTCCCCCATCCAGGCGGGAGCCCCAATAGTTAGATTAGGAGAGGGGCTGGAAGGGATATGTTAGGGAAACTTAGCCACCCCAGTGAGTGGGCTCAGCCAGATGTAATGTCCAAGAAGAGATTTGTTTTCCATTTTGGATTTTTAAAGAATGTTGCTTTCTGGGATTGACTTTTGCCACACTTCACAGGAAGTAATCACTGCAAAGGGTGGCACCCTGCATCCCACTGGTCAGAGGTTCCCCTCACTTGCAAACCCAGTAGCAAGTATAAATATGGCAGAGCTGCCCAGCAATTCAAATTCCTGCTGGAAGAAGATACTGGAGAAGAAGGACTGCCCTGCTGAACCCCTGGTCTGCACCTAAAGGACTGCACCAGCTGCACACTTTGGGCTTCATCAAGAAAAGGACTTTGCCTTGCCTCTGGAACTCCAGGAGTGGACTCTGTAAGCTACAGGTACAAAGAAGCTGACCAGAGTCCCCTGCATCAAGTCCTGCAAGAAGAGCCGAGCTGACCAGGGTCCAGTGGCCATTTAAAGATTCTGACCAGGTGCATCCTCTGAAGTGTAGCCCCAACTTTCAAGGAGCAATTGAGAGCTTCTGGAACCTTGGATCAAGTTTGTCGGCACTTCAAGGACTCCAAAAAGGACTTCTAGAAGAAGATTCAGAAGAGTGGAGCAACTTTGAAAAAAAAGCTCCATAAGTGGACTGACTCAACATAGTGAGTCATGCTGCCTACCTTTGACCGCAACCTGGCCTGAATTTCAGGTGTGTTTGACGCTCCAGACTTTCAGGATTTGACCGGGGGCTGCCAGAAAGGCAAACCAACAATGTTGCATCGAAATCGGCTTGCTGCAGAGGACCGCACAACATCAAGAGAGAAAAGTTCAAGAAAAATTCCTAAGTGCATAGGCAAGGCATCCCACTCAGTGCATCCGAGGAAAGCCCCATCACGATCGGCTTCAACTTTTGACTTTACCCCAGTCAAGTGCGACCAGATGTCCCAGGTTGGCGCTTTTTGTTTTTAGGCACTAGAAAGCATTTTTTAACATTTTAGATTTAAAAATTCATATCTCTGGTTCCCTACATTGGATTTGTGTCACTTTTGGTGCCATTTTAAAGATAAAACGATTTCCTATTTTCATACATTGGTGCTGGATTCTCTTTATGTGTTGTGTTTTACTTTTTGTTTTTAGGCACTAGAAAGCATTTTTTAACATTTGAGATTTAAAAATTCATATCTCTGGTTCCCTACATTGGATTTGTGTCACTTTTGGTGCCATTTTAAAGATAAAACGATTTCCTATTTTCATACATTGGTGCTGGATTCTCTTTATGTGTTGTGTTTTACTTATTCACTGTTTTGTTGATATTGAATGCTTTACACACCTGTCTCCTAAGTTTACCCAGTCTGCTCGTAGGCCAAGGTACCAAGTGTTGAGCAAGGATCAATTTATAGAGACCTTGACTAGACCTAGTGAGGGATTGTGGCCTACTGCTAAGTGTAGGTACCTACCTGCCCTTACCAATAAGCCCACTTTCCAAAATGACCCATATGAAAAACATCACGCAATCCAGTGGGAAGGGCACCTTAAAAATCTGCTGCAAGAGGTGGTGGTGAAAGTGAGGCGAGCAGGGAGTCATCAGCTGCAATCACGCAGGAAGGTGATGAGGAAGAAGAGAACAACATATTTACGCAAAGCAGCCCTCTACCCTGCAGTGTGCCAGTATCATTAGCCTCAGCATACTCAAAATGCCACAAGAGTCAGATGGAGATACCATGACATACAGTGACTGCCCCAAGATGCACATTGAGTGTACCACCTCCTACTTGCTGAAGTCACCTGCATCAGTGGCCCAAGAAAAGAATACAATCCAGTCTACAATTATGGGATTGCTTAGACAGGAGTGGCCCTACGACTGCAACATCCCAATAGCACATTTGTACAATGGGAAGATGGCTGAAATGTTAGCACTGGACCTCCTCCCTTTTTCTTTTGCTGAAGGAGTGGGAATTAAAAATATTGTGGCAGCCATCTGCTGGAAATGTAGGGTTCCCAATGGGACCTATTTTGCCAGTGAAGCTGCTTCAGTGGTCCATTACGATGTGCTGCAAACAAATAAGGGCCAGATGTAGCAAGATATGCTTTTGTGAGTCTGAAATTGCGAGTCGGTGCGACTCGCAATTTCAGACTCGCAAAAGCATATGCAGAATGGTGTCTCAGACACCTTATGCGACTCGCTATGGGGTCGCAAAGACCCACCTCATTAATATTAATGAGGTGGGTCGCTTTTTGCGACCCCATAGCGAGTCCCTGCACTCACAGGGATGGTGGCCTGCTGAAGTCAGCAGACCTCCATGTCTGTGACTGCTTTGTCTATAAAGCAGTTTTTTTCTCTTCATTTTGCAGCCCGTTTTCCTTAAAGGAAAACGAGTTGCAAAATGAAAAAAATACCGAAACCATTTGGTTTCGTTTTTTCAGAGCAGGCAGTGGTCCATAGGACCACTGCCTGCTCTGAAAAAATATTTTTGTCGACATTCACAAAGGGGAAGGGGTCCCATGGGGACCCCTTCCCTTTTGCGAATGAGTTACCACCAGTGTGACACTGGTGGTAACTGCGAGTTGCTTTGCGACCGCATTCGCGGTCACAAAGCAATTCTGAATTGCGATGCGAGTCGCAAATAGGAAGGGAACACCCCTTCCTATTTGCGAGTCGCCTTCCCAAATTGCGAGTCGGTACCGACTCGCAATTTGGGAATGAGCATCGCGTGAGGCAGTTTGCATGGCGCAAACTGCGATTTTGGCAGTTTGCGACATGCAAACGGCTTGCTACATCTGGCCCCAAGTTTCTTGCCTGTAAACTGTGGCTCTCCAGTATCAATAACGTTCATAGATTTACAGCCTTGAATCTTCCTCGTCGAGCACAAGTCTGAATGAATGAGTTACTTACATTCAGTAATGATTTATCTGGTAGAGACATATTCTAGTTGCAGATTCCTTACCTTAGAATTTCCCCCAGGCGTCAGACTGGATCTGGAGATTTTAATCCGAGCAGTACTCTTGCACGCCGTCAGGTGGCATCAGTCGACTAAGTGTCCATTGTTGGGATTGTGGTCAACGTGATGACGTCGGGGTCGTACATAGGCGCCACCTCAGTGCAGTGACGTCTGTTTCTTTTCGCAACTTTACACGTCAAAGCGCGGAGCCATGAAGAACACTGAAAATGGTACACCAGAACTAAGGCCCTGAAAAGGGAATCCCCGTCCCTGGAAATCAGTTCACCTGTGGGGAAGATGGGTGGGTCGGTAAGGAATCTGCAAATAGAATGTGTCTCTACTAGATAAATTGTTACAGAAGGTAAGTAACTTATTCATCTGATAGAGACTTATAGTTGAAAATTCCTTACCTTAGAATAGATACCCAAGCAATACCATCCTCAGTGGTGGACTGTGGATTAAGATCATACTAAAAAGTCCTGCAGGACTGAACGGCCAAACTAGCCATCTCTGCACACCCAAGCAGTAATGTTTAGTAAACATATTCAGAGATGCCCACGACGCAGCCTTGCAGATTTTCAGGGCAGGAACTCCACGTGGTAACGCTGTGGTAGCAGCAGTTGCTCTGGTGGAGTGAGCGCGGAAGTCCTCTGGGGGTTGCTTTTTTGCCAAAGTGTAGCACAATTTGATGCAATGTAGTATCCATCATGAGATGGCATGCTTTTGCACCGCTTTCCCTTTCTTTGCACCCACATATCCAACAAAGAGTTGATCGTCCACACAAAAATCTTTGGTGCAATTGAGGTAGAACGCCAATGTTCTTTTTGGATCCAGACGGAGGAGTGTCTCCTCTTTATGAGAAGAGAAGGATGTGGAGATGCGTAAAAAGTAGGCAAAGTGATGGATTGGCCTACATGAAAAGGTGTAACTACTCTGGGAAGGAAGGAGGACCTCATATGTAGTGCCACTTTGTCAGGGTGAACAGATAAAAATGGGGGTTTTGAAGAAAGAGCCTGAAGCTTACTAACTCTGCGAGCAGAGGGGATGGCAACAAGAAATACAGTTTTGAGAGTAAGGAGCCACAAAGGACAATTGTGTAATGGCTCAAAAGGAACATACATTAAGTAAGGACAAGATTGAGGTCCCACTGAGGCATGATAAATGGAGTGAGGAGAAACAAATGGGTGAGTCCTTTAAGAAATCTACTAACAATGGGAGACTAAAAAAGGGACGATTGGTCCGGCAATTAAAGAAAGACTAAGATAGCCGATAAGTAACCCTCAAGGGTGCACAAAGCAGAGCCCTGCTGCGCTAAAGAAAGAATGAACAAAAGAAACTCAAAAGCATACCAGTGGCTTGGGGAGGCTACCCCTCCCAAGCCATGTAAAACCTATTTCCAAAGAGAAACGGTGTTACCCCCTCTCCTAAAGGAAATCCTTTGTTCTGCCTTCCTGTGCTTGAGCTGGTCAAGCAGCAGGAGGGCAGAACCCTATCTAAGGGGTAGCAGCAGCTTGGGCTGGCCAGAAAACCCTGGAGGGCTGGTAGGAGCAATGCTGGGGTTCCTCTAAGGAGCCCCCAGAGTGCAGGAATCATACTTCCAATACTGCAGCAGTATTGGGGTATGATTCCGACATGTTTGATACCAAACATGCCTAGGTTCAGAGTTACCATTATGTAGGTGGACACAGGTAAATACCTATGTCCAGTACATGTTTAAAATGATGTCCCCGCACTCACAAAGTCCATAAAAATGGAGCTGGAGTTCATGGGGGCACCACTGCTCATGCAGGGGAGCCCACACTCAGGTACTTGCACCCTGCCCTCTGGGTTAAGAGGGCCTACCATAGGGGTGACTTGCAGTGACCTGTAGTAAAAATAATGCATTCCCCCTTTCACACAGCCTGCAATGGCAGGACTGCTGATACACTTTGCATGGGCTCCCCATGGGTGGCATAATACATGCTGCAGACCATGGGGATCCCCTGGTACCCCAATGCGATGGGTAGCATATACTAGGGATTTAATTGGGGGCACCAGTATACCAAATGTGGGGTGTATTTGGTTCAAGTAACCTAGTTTAAAGGGATGGAGCATGGTTAGCAGGATCCCAGTGGACACAGTCAAACACACTGGGAACATGCAGAAAATAGGGGTAACCATATCAAGAAAGAGGGTACTTTCCTACAGTTGCTGAGCGAGTGCCACCTTGGAAATTCCCACGTGCATTAGAGCTGATATTGCGTGTTCTCTGTGGAGGTGAATGGATCCAACCAAGGCTCTCCCCAATGCTGAAAGAGACCTTGCACCACCTCCAGATGGATACGCCATTCGTGATCGACTATGCATCGCTGGCTGAGTTTGTCTGCTCCGGTGTTCAGAAACCGAGCCAGATGTTGAACCACCAGGGTAATGCCCTGATGTGCCAGCCATGTAGAGCCTCTTGACAAAGGGTCCAGGACCCTACTCCGTCCTATTTGTTGCAGTACTACATGGCGCTAGTCTTGTCCATGTACACCTGCACCACTTACCCTTTGAGAGAGGGAACAAATGCTTTCAATGGAAGCCTGGAACTCCAGAAAATTGATGTGGAGTCCAGACTCCGCCAGATACCAGAGACCTCCGATCTCCGCCTCTTCCATGTGGCCACCCCATCCCAGGAGTGATGCGTCTGTCACTACGGTAAGGTCCGGTTGAGGAGGGGAGAGGAATCTACCTTTGACCCAATCCTGATTCAAAAGCCACCACTGCAGATCTTTTGCAGTCCCCTCCGAGATCTGGACCCTGTCGGAGACATTCCCCTGATGCTCCGCCCACTGGAACTTGAAGTCCCACTGCAGAGCCCTCATATGCCATCTGGCATATGTCACTAGGAGGATGCAGGAGGCCATGAAGCCCAGCAGCCTCAGTAATTCTCACCAAATCCCAGGAGAGAAGCTGAAACATTGTAAGCATAGCCTGAACATCCTGGACTCGCTTTTTGGGAGGACAGGCCCAAAACTGCACTGTGTCCAGAACAGCTGCGATGGAAGGGAGCGTCTGAGAGGGAGTCAGGTGTGACTTCGGCATGTTTATAGTAAACCCCAGTGTGTGTTCACCATAGTCTGAAGGTGGGAGACGACTTTCTGGGGTGTGTCTGCCTTCAACAGCCAGTCAAGGTAGGGGAAGACTGAAACCCTTAACTTGCGCAGATGAGCTGCAACCACCGCCATCACCTTCATGAACACCCGCTAAATTGAAAGTGCTTGTGACCTACCATGAATCACAGGCAACGTCTGTGGGCAGGCAAGACAGGGCTATGGAAATAAGCATCCTGCAAGTCCAATGATACCAGCCAGTCTCCGGGGTCCAAAGCAGACAGACCTGAGCCACAGTGGGCATTTTGAGCTCCTTTTTCTTGAGGAAGAGATTAAGGACCCAAAGGTCCCGGATAGAATGTAAGCCCTTGTCCTTTCTGGGCACCAGAAAGTAGCAGGAATAACAACCACAACCTGCTTCTGGGGCAGGGACCCTCTTTATGGCTCCCTTGGCCAGGAGAGCAGTGACTTTCTCAAGGAGAAATGCCAGATAATCCTCCGTGGCCGTAGGATGGAGGCATGGCTGGAGGAGCAGTGTTAAAGGGGAGAGAGTATCCCTTACGGACGATCTGCAAAACCCAGCTGTCCATTGTGATAGATTCCTAGTGGAGTAGGTGATCGCAAATCCTCACACAAACTGGTCTGAAATGGGTGGATGGACTAGGAAGGCTTGGAGGCTGTAGCAGAGGTGGAGGTGGACTGGGTAAACCTCTGGTACCCTGTCCCATGAGTCTATGGGATTCCGCGTCCCCAGCTACGCAGGGGCCGAGTAGCGTGGGTGGCACAGTGGCTGGGAAAAGGACACAACAGGTAGCCCCTTCCTTGGCTACGAAAGGGGCGAAATGCAGACTGTTGGTGATGAGGGGCTCTCAAAAGGCCGAGAGACTAAGCCGTAGCCCGGGACTCCTTGAACCTCTTAAGTACCGAGTCCGTCTTGTCTCCGAAGAGATGGGTGCCATCAAAGGGCATGTCCATAAGGGTCTGTTGGACATCTCCCAAAAAACAGATGTCCTCAACCAGACATGGCGCCTCAATGCTATCTACCTACAAAGTCGGTTGTGTTCAGCCCACATCCAATAGTGAACTTCTCTGCGTCCCTCCCATCAGCAGCAGCTTGGCAGATGATAGCCCTGGCCTCCTCTGGGATCTGCGGCAAGACTTGCGCTACCGTATCCCAAAAGAAGTGAGTATAACGGCCCAAAAGGCATGTGGTGTTCACTGACTGCAACACCAGACTGAAGGAAGAAAACATCTTCTTCTCAAGTCCTTCCGGGGAGCGGATGGGAATGCGCTAAATGATGAGGATGTCTGGATAACAAGGCTATAAGGCGTGGGGTGTTGGAACAGGAATTCAAAGAGGTTCAGGGCAGGCCAATGGTGGCGAGCGATTGTCCTAGTCACAAGAGCCCCTCTGCTGGGTTTGGACCAAGTACCCAGAAGGACATCAGTAAGGGCTTCATTGAAAGGGAGGAGAGGCTCCGAAGCGGAAGCCCCAGGCTGAAGCACCTCCACCAGGAGATTATTCCTGACCTCTACAGTGGGCAGTCCAAGGCCAAGGACCTCAGCTACCCTACTGACCACCATTGAATAGGAGGCTCCTTTTGCCGCAGCCACGGTAGGAGGAAAAAGCATGCCAGAGTCTGGAGAAGTATCCACACCACTGGCCTCTCCCAATTCCTGTGCCTAGTCCATGTTAGGATCATCTAGTTGGTATTCATAAGGGTTCAGCGACCGCTCCAATCCCTTCTCACACTCATACCAATTAGAAAAAGCCTGACCTGGGGTGAGTTGGCCCCATCAAAGTCGGAAGCGGCATCGGCCGACGCCGTTCTGGCTCGTCAGGAATCAGGACTGGGTCAACGTCGAACATGGGCCCAACTGATGATGGGAGTGTTGGCGACTTAGCCAGCACCTGGGAAGTTCACTATGGTACAACCGGTGTCAGCACTGATCCAGCAGTGGATCAGGAAAGACCCTCAGAGGCTGAGGCCGAAGCTGCCTGTGCGGAACCCGAAGGGCCCCCAACCAAACCCCTAGGCCTCGAAAGGTGCTGTAGGGGGCCGGACTGCCCAAATATGAGATGCATGGCCTCATAGAACTCTTTTAGTTGCGCATGTGTAGCTCCAGCTCCTGGAAACTCGGGCGGCATGGAGGGGACCCAGAAGTAGGCTTCACGGACGGAGACCTAGAGTATTGACCTTGTCCTGCATCGCATCAGCCGAGCAATGGGGTGAGGTCAGAGAATGGCTAGCCTTCTTCAACTTCTTTTTACCGAAGTGACCCGAAGACTTGGAGGACGATGAGTGGTGGTGACTCCGTGAGTGGTCTTGAGACCTTCCTCTCGAGCGCGACCGAGAGCAATGCAGAGTTGAGAGCTGGGCCACTATGAGCTTTAGGGACCGCTCCCTCAAAGCCTTTGGGTACATGGGCTGGCACTCGGAGTGTGACTTCAGGTCCTGGTTGCGCTCGAAACACAATAAACAGACCCGGTGCGCATCCGTCACCGACATCATGCGATGACAGTCCTCGCATGGTTTGAACCCGGTCTTTGGGGACATCCTCGATGCACCAAAGTCACCAAAAAACACAACAAAAGTCTAGAAGTTTGGTCCAAAAATGACCAGGGTAGCACTCTCAGGATCAGCGCGTGGCACAGAAAGAAAAGAACTGGCGTCTCCGCTCCAAGCCAGCACCTATGTATGTCCTCATCATCATGGCGACCTCAACGCCATCGACTGAGGCAGAGTTGACCGATGCCACATAACGGCGCGCAAGGGCACTGCTCAAAGAAAAATCTCCGGATCCAGTCTGATGTCTGCAGGAAATTCTAAGGTAAGGAATCTGCAACTAGAAGTCTCTATCAGATATATATATATTGATATATTCATGCAGTATAAGACCTGTCAACCTAAATAGGTAGATGGGTGGGTCGCATGCAAATCTATGAAAGATATCAAACCTGGAAAACCACAGTGTACAGGTAAGTAACTTGTTTTTCTCCAGTATTGAATCATTCATAGAGGCACATGCTTGAATCAGAATAGCTAGCAGTATGTAACTTTAGAGCGTTTAGGCAGAACCACTCTTAACAAGATGTACCTGAAATGAGCGACAAAGCAATGTGACATAGAGCTATGTTACTAGCAAACAAGAAAAACAACAGCTGAAATATATATATATGCAATCAAGCACCATAATATCATAACATAGTGCATATGAACAATAAAACAAACTAAAGATGATGTGTACTTCAATGAAAAAGGTGACATGAGACTGCCTGTCCGACAGCCGCATCCTCTTTCCATGCCGAATCCAAACAGTAATTCTGAGTAAAAGTATGGGCATTCAACCATGTTTCTTCCCTGCAGATATGTGGGGGCGACACTCCCACGAATAAGGCTGTGGATGTAGCCATCTTCCTAGATGAGTGTACAGTCACTTTTTCGGACAGTGGTCTTCCTATCTTGTGCTAAAAGGCAATAGCTGTCAATACCCAGCATGCTATGCTGCTTCTTGATAGTGCATACCCCTTTTCGGGAAGTATGAAAGAGATAAAAAGCTGATCAGATTTTCTGAACAGCTTTGTACTGTGAATGTAAAATTTTAAGCAGTGATTGACATCTAGAGCATGAAGAGCCTTCCACGCCGCTGAAGAATGTTTCTTGAAGTATGTTATCAACATTATAGGTTCATTCAAATGAAAAGAGGTGGGAACCTTAGGGATGAATTTTGGGTTTGTTCTTAACAGAACTTTATCATCCTTGAATTGTAAAAAAGTCCAGAAGATTGCAAAAGCCCGAATTTTGCTAACCCTCCTCGCCGACGTGAGGGCTAATAGAAAGACCATCTTCCATGAGACACACTTTATGTCTGCTTTATGAAAAGGTTTGAAAGGTGGCTTCATAAGCTGAGGAAGAACCATATTCAACTACCAGGATGTAGCAGGTGGTTTGATAAGTGGGAAGGCCCTGAAGAGGCCTATCATGAATTCCTTTACCAGTCTAGTGGACCATAGACAGATTTCCCCAGTCTTCCTGTGGAATCTGGAAATTGCTGCTAAATGCACTTTGATGGAAGAGTGCACCAAGCCTGACTTTGCCAAGTGAAGAAGATATGGCAGCAGTTGCTCTGTAGAAGTGTGAAAAGGATGAATGTCATTTTTGATACACAACAACAGAATCTCTTCCACTTTGTCATATAAGATGTATTTGCGGAAAATGCTCTTGCGTGTTCCAGTATAGATTTGCATTCTGTTTGTATAACTAGAGATCCAAACTCATATCCATGAGGTGCCCTGTTGACAAATTGAGGCACTGTGTCTGTGTATGCAAAATCTGGCCATTGTTTGTCGAAATTAGATTGTTCCTCGGCTGAAAGTGGATGGGTGGACTCACTGACAGTAGGAGAAGTTCTGTGTACTAATACTGTCTCGGCCATGCCTTGGCTATTAGAGTGAGATGACATGGCTCTTTCTACATGAAAGAAGGGTGGAAACGCATAGGCAAACATTGCTGTCCAATAAATCTGGGGTGCATTTCACCAAGCCCCTCTCTGTGGGAATCTAATTGCAAATCTTTCACACTTTTTGTTGGATAGAGTCGCAAAGAGTTCGAGTTTTGGTTTGCCCAATTTCTTGAAGACCTGAGACAGTTGTTTGTGATCCACTTCTCATTCGTGCCGTTAACTGGTTGCCCTGCTGAGAAAATCTGCCCATACATTGTCTATGCCTGGGACATGTTCTACTTGCGTTGATATGTTGCATTTTAGTTACCACTCCTAAATTTGCTGGACCTGAGTTGAAAGGTTCTTTGACCTCGTGCCCCCTCGCTTCGCAAGGTAAAACTTAGTGGTGGGGTTGTGTGTTTTGATTAGGGCAGAGGACCTGCAAATTCTGGGTAGAAATGACTAGAGCCCTAGAAAAACAGCATTTAATTCTTGTATACTGATGTGTGTAAGTGCTTCCTAGACAGACCATTTTCTGAAGATTTCTGGCTCCTGGAGATGTGTTCCCCAACCATCCAAGGGAGCATCTGTTGTCATTATGAAACATGGCTGTGTCGCTTCAAAGGAGAGACCTGGAGATATATTGCTTTCCTTTCCCCAACATGACAGAGCTTTCGTCATCATAGGGGTGATGTTGATTATATCATCGAAAGAGTTGTGAATTTGAATCCACTGAGCATCCAACTGCTCTTTTAGAGGTCTTATTTGTAGACAGTTTGGAATTAATGCGATGCATGAGCATAGCATCCCCAACATTCATTTGTACATCCTCACTCAAGTGGTCCTTCTTTTTAGGAGGGAAGCAGCTGTCCACATTATTGTTTGTAGTCTCTCTGTGGATGGGTAAGCTTTGGAGACAATTTGTCTAAAGTGGCTTCCAGAAATACCAACGACTGGGTTGAAATGAGAGATGACTTTTTCATATTTAGTTGGAGCACCAGAGACTTGAAAAGCTGCTGACAAGCCAAGGTAGAGCCTTTTGAAGTATGGAATGTGGATCCTTTGACTAACCAGTCACCAAGGTAGGGGAACACCTGGTGACAGTGTCTTCACAAGAATGCAGCTACTGGTGCCAGACCCTAAGAGTCAAGCGTAGCCCAAAAGGGCTACGCTTCTGAAGAAAGAGCCTGAAGCTTACTAACTCTGCGAGCAGAGGGGATGGCAACAAGAAATACAGTTTTGAGAGTAAGGAGCCACAAAGGACAATTGTGTAATGGCTCAAAAGGAACATACATTAAGTAAGGACAAGATTGAGGTCCCACTGAGGAATGATAAATGGAGTGAGGAGAAACAAATGGGTGAGTCCTTTAAGAAATCTACTAACAATGGGAGACTAAAAAAGGGAAGATTGGTCCGACAATTAAAGAAAGACTAAGATAGCCGATAAGTAACCCTCAAGGGTGCACAAAGCAGAGCCCTGCTGCGCTAAAGAAAGAATGAACAAAAGAACCTCAAAAGCATACCAGTGGCTTGGGGAGGCTACCCCTCCCAAGCCATGTAAAACCTATTTCCAAAGAGAAACGGTGTTACCCCCTCTCCTAAAGGAAATCCTTGGTTCTGCCTTCCTGTGCTTGAGCTGGTCAAGCAGCAGGAGGGCAGAACCCTATCTAGGGGGTAGCAGCAGCTTGGGCTGCCCAGAAAACCCTGGAGGGCTGGTAGGAGCAATGCTGGGGTTCCTCTAAGGAGCCCCCAGAGTGCAGGAATCATACTTCCAATACTGCAACAGTATTGGGGTATGATTCCGACATGTTTGATACCAAACATGCCTAGGTTCAGAGTTACCATTATGTAGGTGGACATAGGTAAATACCTATGTCCAGTACATGTTTAAAATGATGTCCCCGCACTCACAAAGTCCATAAAAATGGAGCTGGAGTTCATGGGGGCACCACTGCTCATGCAGGGGAGCCCACACACAGGTACTTGCATCCTGCCCTCTGGGTTAGGAGGGCCTACCATAGGGGTGACTTGCAGTGACCTGTAGTGAAAATAATGCATGCACCCTTTCACACAGCCTGCAATGGCAGGACTGCAGATACACTTTGCATGGGCTCCCCATGGGTGGCATTATACATGCTGCAGCCCATGGGGATCCCCTGGTACCCCAATGCGATGGGTACCATATACTAGGGATTTAATTGGGGGCACCAGTATACCAAATGTGGGGTGTATTTGGTTCAAGTAACCTAGTTTAAAGGGATGGAGCATGGTTAGCAGGATCCCAGTGGACACAGTCAAACACACTGGGAACATGCAGAAAATAGGGGTAACCATATCAAGAAAGAGGGTACTTTCCTACAGTTGCTGAGCGAGTGCCGCCTTGGAAATTCCCACATGCATTAGAGCTGATATTGCGTGTTCTCTGTGGAGGTGAATGGATCCAACCAAGGCTCTCCCCAATGCTGAAAGAGACCTTGCACCACCTCCAGATGGATACGCCATTCGTGATCGACTATGCATCGCTGGCTGAGTTTGTCTGCTCCGGTGTTCAGAAATCGAGCCAGATGTTGAACCACCAGGGTAATGCCCTGATGTGCCAGCCATGTAGAGCCTCTTGACAAAGGGTCCAGGACCCTACTCCGTCCTATTTGTTGCAGTACTACATGGCGCTAGTCTTGTCCATGTACACCTGCACCACTTACCCTTTGAGAGAGGGAACAAATGCTTTCAATGGAAGCCTGGAACTCCAGAAAATTTATGTGGAGTCCAGACTCCGCCAGATACCAGAGACCTCTGATCTCCGCCTCTTCCATGTGGCCGCCCCATCCCAGGAGTGATGCGTCTGTCACTACGGTAAGGTCCGGTTGAGGAGGGGAGAGGAATCTACCTTTGACCCAATCCTGATTCAAAAGCCACCACTGCAGATCTTTTGCAGTCCCCTCCGAGATCTGGACCCTGTCGGAGACATTCCCCTGATGCTCCGCCCACTGGAGCTTCAAGTCCCACTGCAGAGCCCTCATATGCCATCTGGCATGTGTCACTAGGAGGATGCAGGAGGCCATGAAGCCCAGCAGCCTCAGAGTAATTCTCACCAAATCTCAGGAGAGAAGCTGAAACATTGTAAGCATAACCTGAACATCCTGGACTCGCTTTTTGGGAGGACAGGCCCAAAACTGCACTGTGTCCAGAACAGCTGCGATGGAAGGGAGCGTCTGAGAGGGAGTCAGGTGTGACTTCGGCATGTTTATAGTAAACCCCAGTGTGTGTCCACCATAGTCTGAAGGTGGGAGACGACTTTCTGGGGTGTGTCCGCCTTCAACAGCCAGTCAAGGTAGGGGAAGACTGAAACCCTTAACTTGCGCAGATGAGCTGCAACCACCGCCATCACCTTCATGAACACCCGCTAAATTGAAAGTGCTTGTGACCTACCAAGAATCACAGGCAACGTCTGTGGGCAGGCAAGACAGGGCTATGGAAATAAGCATCCTGCAAGTCCAATGATACCAGCCAGTCTCCGGGGTCCAAAGCAGACAGACCTGAGCCACAGTGGGCATTTTGAGCTCCTTTTTCTTGAGGAAGAGATTAAGGACCCAAAGGTCCCGGATAGAATGTAAGCCCTTGTCCTTTCTGGGCACCAGAAAGTAGCAGGAATAACAACCACAACCTGCTTCTGGGGCAGGGACCCTCTTTATGGCTCCCTTGGCCAGGAGAGCAGTGACTTTCTCAAGGAGAAATGCCAGATAATCCTCTGTGGCCGTAGGATGGAGGCATGGCTGGAGGAGCAGTGTTAAAGGGGAGAGAGTATCCCTTACGGACGATCTGCAAAACCCAGCTGTCCATTGTGATAGATTCCTAGTGGAGTAGGTGATCGCAAATCCTCACACAAACTGGTCTGAAATGGGTGGATGGACTAGAAAGGCTTGGAGGCTGCAGCAGAGGTGGAGGTGGACTGGGTAAACCTCTGGTACCCTGTCCCATGAGTCTATGGGATTCCGCGTCCCCAGCTACGCAGGGGCCGAGTAGCGTGGGTGGCACAGTGGCTGGGAAAAGGACACAACAGGTAGCCCCTTCCTTGGCTACGAAAGGGGCGAAATGCAGACTGTTGGTGATGAAGGGATCTCAAAAGGCCGAGAGACTAAGCCGTAGCCCGGGACTCCTTGAACCTCTTAAGTACCGAGTCCGTCTTGTCTCCGAAGAGATGGGTGCCATCAAAGGGCATGTCCATAAGGGTCTGTTGGACATCTCCCAAAAAACAGATGTCCTCAACCAGACATGGCGCCTCAATGCTATCTACCTACAAAGTCGGTTGTGTTCAGCCCACATCCAATAGTGAACTTCTCTGCGTCCCTCCCATCAGCAGCAGCTTGGCAGATGATAGCCCTGGCCTCCTCTGGGATCTGTGGCAAGACTTGCGCTACCGTATCCCAAAAGAAGTGAGTATAACGGCCCAAAAGGCATGTGGTGTTCACTGACTGCAACACCAGACTGAAGGAAGAAAACATCTTCTTCTCAAGTCCTTCCGGGGAGCGGATGGGAATGCGCTAAATGATGAGGATGTCTGGATAACAAGGCTATAAGGCGTGGGGTGTTGGAACAGGAATTCAAAGAGGTTCAGGGCAGGCCAATGGTGGCGAGCGATTGTCCTAGTCACAAGAGCCCCTCTGCTGGGTTTGGACCAAGTACCCAGAAGGACATCAGTAAGGGCTTCATTGAGAGGGAGGAGAGGCTCCGAAGCGGAAGCCCCAGGCTGAAGCACCTCCACCAGGAGATTATTCCTGACCTCTACAGTGGGCAGTCCAAGGCCAAGGACCTCAGCTACCCTACTGACCACCATTGAATAGGAGGCTCCTTTTGCCACAGCCACGGTAGGAGGAAAAAGCATGCCAGAGTCTGGAGAAGTATCCACACCACAGGCCTCTCCCAATTCCTGTGCCCAGTCCATGTTAGGATCATCTAGTTGGTATTCATTAGGGTTCAGCGACCGCTCCAATCCCTTCTCACACTCATACCAATTAGAAAAAGCCTGACCTGGGGTGAGTTGGCCCCAATAAAGTTGGAAGCGGCATCGGCCGACGCCGTTCTGGCTCATCAGGAATCAGGACTGAGTCAACGTCGAACATGGGCCCAACTGATGTTGGGAGTGTTGGCGACTTAGCCGGCACCTGGGAAGTTCACTATGGTACAACCGGTGTCAGCACTGATCCAGCAGTGGATCAGGAAAGACCCTCGGAGGCTGAGGCCGAAGCTGCCTGTGCGGAACCCGAAGGGCCCCCAACCAAACCCCTAGGCCTCAAAAGGTGCTGTAGGGGGCCGGACTGCCCAAATATGAGATGCATGGCCTCATAGAACTCTTTTAGTTGGGCATGTGTAGCTCCAGCTCCTGGAAACTCGGGCGGCATGGAGGGGACCCAGAAGTAGGCTTCACGGACGGAGACCTAGAGTATTGACCTTGTCCTGCATCGCATCAGCCGAGCAATGGGGTGAGGTCAAAGAATGGCTAGCCTTCTTCAACTTCTTTTTACCGAAGTGACCCGAAGACTTGGAGGACGATGAGTGGTGGTGACTCCGTGAGTGGTCTTGAGACCTTCCTCTCGAGCGCGACCGAGAGCAATGCAGAGTTGAGAGCTGGGCCACTATGAGCTTTAGGGACTGCTCCCTCAAAGCCTTTGGGTACATGGGCTGGCACTCGGAGTGTGACTTCAGGTCCTGGTTGCGCTCGAAACACAATAAACAGACCCGGTGCGCATCCGTCACCGACATCATGCGATGACAGTCCTCGCATGGTTTGAACCCGGTCTTTGGGGACATCCTCGATGCACCAAAGTCACCAAAAAACACAACAAAAGTCTAGAAGTTTGGTCTAAAAATGACCAGGGTAGCACTCTCAGGATCAGCGCGTGGCGCAGAAAGAAAAGAACTGGCGTCTCCGCTCCAAGCCAGCACCTATGTATGTCCTCATCATCATGGTGACCTCAACGCCAACGACAGGCAGAGTTGACCGATGCCACATGACGGCGCGCAAGGGCACTGCTCAAAGAAAAATCTCCGGATCCAGTCTGATGTCTGCAGGAAATTCTAAGGTAAGGAATCTGCAACTAGAAGTCTCTATCATATATATATATATTGATATATTCATGCAGTATAAGACCTGTCAACCTAAATAGGTAGATGGGTGGGTCGCATGCAAATCTATGAAAGATATCAAACCTGGAAAACCACAGTGTACAGGTAAGTAACTTGTTTTTCTCCAGTATTGAATCTTTCATAGAGGCACATGCTTGAATCAGAATAGCTAGCAGTATGTAACTTTAGAGCGTTTAGGCAGAACCACTCTTAACAAGATGTACCTGAAATGAGCGACAAAGCAATGTGACATAGAGCTATGTTACTAGCAAACAAGAAAAACAACAGCTGAAATATATATATATGCAATCAAGCACCATAATATCATAACATAGTGCATATGAACAATAAAACAAACTAAAGATGATGTGTACTTCAATGAAAAAGGTGACATGAGACTGCCTGTCCGACAGCCGCATCCTCTTTCCATGCCGAATCCAAACAGTAATTCTGAGTAAAAGTATGGGCATTCAACCATGTTTCTTCCCTGCAGATATGTGGGGGCGACACTCCCACGAATAAGGCTGTGGATGTAGCCATCTTCCTAGATGAGTGTACAGTCACTTTTTCGGACAGTGGTCTTCCTATCTTGTGCTAAAAGGCAATAGCTGTCAATACCCAGCATGCTATGCTGCTTCTTGATAGTGCATACCCCTTTTCGGGAAGTATGAAAGAGATAAAAAGCTGATCAGATTTTCTGAACAGCTTTGTACTGTGAATGTAAAATTTTAAGCAGTGATTGACATCTAGAGCGTGAAGAGCCTTCCACGCTGCTGAAGAATGGTTCTTGAAGTATGTTATCAACATTATAGGTTAATTCAAATGAAAAGAGGTGGGAACTTTAGGGATGAATTTTTTTGTGTTTGTTCTTAACAGAACTTTATCATCCTTGAATTGTAAAAAAGTCCAGAAGATTGCAAAAGCCCGAATTTTGCTAACCCTCCTCGCCGACGTGAGGGCTAATAGAAAGGCCATCTTCCATGAGACACACTTTATGTCTGCTTTATGAAAAGGTTTGAAAGGTGGCTTCATAAGCTGAGGAAGAACCATATTCAACTACCAGGATGTAGCAGGTGGTTTGATAAGTGGGAAGGCCCTGAAGAGGCCTATCATGAATTCCTTTACCAGTCTAGTGGACCATAGACAGATTTCCCCAGTCTTCCTGTGGAATCTGGAAATTGCTGCTAAATGCACTTTGATGGAAGAGTGCACCAAGCCTGACTTTGCCAAGTGAAGAAGATATGGCAGCAGTTGCTCTGTTAGAAGTGTGAAAAGGATGAATGTCATTTTTGATACACAACAACAGAATCTCTTCCACTTTGTCATATAAGATGTATTTGCGGAAAATGCTCTTGCGTGTTCCAGTATAGATTTGCATTCTGTTTGTATAACTAGAGATCCAAACTCATATCCATGAGGTGCCCTGTTGACAAATTGAGGCACTGTGTCTGTGTATGCAAAATCTGGCCATTGTTTGTCGAAATTAGATTGTTCCTCGGCTGAAAGTGGATGGGTGGACTCACTGACAGTAGGAGAAGTTCTGTGTACTAATACTGTCTCGGCCATGCCTTGGCTATTAGAGTGAGATGACATGGCTCTTTCTACATGAAGGAAGGGTGGAAACGCATAGGCAAACATTGCTGTCCAATGAATCTGGGGTGCATTTCACCAAGACCCTCTCTGTGGGAATCTAATTGCAAATCTTTCACACTTTTTGTTGGATAGAGTCGCAAAGAGTTCGAGTTTTGGTTTGCCCAATTTCTTGAAGACCTGAGACAGTTGTTTGTGATCCACTTCTCATTCGTGCCATTAACTGGTTGCCCTGCTGAGAAAATCTGCCCATACATTGTCTATGCCTGGGACATGTTCTACTTGCGTTGATATGTTGCATTTTAGTTACCACTCCTAAATTTGCTGGACCTGAGTCGAAAGGTTCTTTGACCTCGTGCCCCCTCGCTTCGCAAGGTAAAACTTAGTGGTGGGGTTGTGTGTTTTGATTAGGGCAGAGGACCAGCAAATTCTGGGTAGAAATGACTAGAGCCCTAGAAAAACAGCATTTAATTCTAGTATACTGATGTGCGTAAGTGCTTCCTAGACAGACCATTTTCTGAAGATTTCTGGCTCCTGGAGATGTGTTCCCCAACCATCCAAGGGAGCATCTGTTGTCATTATGAAACATGGCTGTGTCGCTTCAAAGGAGAGACCTGGAGATATATTGCTTTCCTTTCCCCAACATGACAGAGCTTTCGTCATCATAGGGGTGATGTTGATTAGATCATCAAACGAGTTGTGAATTTGAATCCACTGAGCATCCAACTGCTCTTTTAGAGGTCTTATTTGTAGACAGTTTGGAATTAATGCGATGCATGAGCATAGCATCCCCAACATTAATTTGTACATCCTCACTCAAGTGGTCCTTCTTTTTAGGAGGGAAGCAGCTGTCCACATTATTGTTTGTAGTCTCTCTGTGGATGGGTAAGCTTTGGAGACAATTTGTCTAAAGTGGCTTCCAGAAATACCAACGACTGGGTTGAAATGAGAGATGACTTTTTCATATTTAGTTGGAGCACCAGAGACTTGAAAAGCTGCTGACAAGCCAAGGTAGAGCCTTTTGAAGTATGGAATGTGGATCCTTTGACTAACCAGTCATCCAGGTAGGGGAACACCTGGTGACAGTGTCTTCACAAGAATGCAGCTACTGGTGCCAGACCCTAAGAGTCAAGCGTAGCCCAAAAGGGAGGACCTTGAATTGACAACAAAAATGGCTTAAGTAGAGGGGAATGTGGACATATGCATCTAAGAGAGAGAGAGATGTTATGAAATCTCTGTTGATCATCAATAGAATCTCATGCAATGAGAGCATACAGAAGGGTTGGGTGCAGTACTGACTCTTCTTCTTCACCGGAGGTTCTATTTTTGCACCTTAATCCGTGTTGGCAGGGGCTCCTGTTCTTCCTGGACTCTTCTGTGCTGCTTGGTCTTGTCCCCTTTCTTCCACAGGTCCCCTGGTCCAGGAATCCACTGCTGGTGTCTTGCAGTCTCTTCTGGTTCTTGCATAATTCTTCTTTGTCATTTCTGTGTGTGTTCTAGGAACGTTACTGTGATTTACTCCTGCTTTCTTGGTCACTGGGTGGGTTTTAGTACTTACCTTTGGGGTTTTCTAGTACTCCCAGCTCCCCTCTACACACTTCACTTGCCTAGGAGGGAGACCAACTTTCGCATTCCACTTTCTTAGTATATGGTTTGTGCTCCCACTAGGCCCATTTCTAACTATTGTGATTTTCACTAATTGCACTGTTCTCTAACTATTTTCACACCTATTTCTGCATACTAGTGTATATAATTTGTGAATTACTTACCACCTAAAGGAGTATAGTCTCTATGGTATTTGTGGCATTTATGTCACCAAAATAAAGTGCCTTTATTTTGGTAACACTTAGTATTTTCTTTCATAAGTGTGAGCACTGTGTGACTACAGTGGTATTGCAAGAGCTTTGCATGTCTCCTAGATAACCCTTGGCTGCTCATCCACAGCTACCTCTAGAGAACCTGCCTTCTAAACACTGCCTACAGTTCAGTAATAAGAGATAACTGGACTTGGTATAAGGTGTAAATACCATAGGTACCCACTACACAGAAAGGCAAGCCTCGGCCCCAGTTGAGCAGATACATTTTAAGTGAAGAATGCTGCCTTTATGAGACTTGTCGATGGGCTCGTCGATGACGAGCTCTTCATAGCAATAGTCACAGTTGTTGCCACTGGTCTCGTAGACGGTGACGTGAAAACTGCAGTCACTGAGAAGTCGCTGATGGAGCAGTTGCCGAAGGAGCAGTCATCAACGGGTTGGCCGTCGTCAGTGTCATCATCACTGTCCTCGTCAACAAAGCCGTCATCATTGTCATCATGACTGTTCTTACAGATGAAGGTGTAGCCATCGACAAAGTCCTGTTTGATGTTGCTGTCCTTGACAATGGGTCTATTGATGGTCTAAATGTCATTGACATGGCTTTTTTTCTGAGGAGTGACAGGTATAGAAGATGAGGTGGACAATTTGTTCTGCCCAGAGCCTGTAGAGGAGTCCTTAGGGACTGTTTTTTCTGATTTTGATTTTTCCACAGTATTTATTCTATTAGAGTCTTTTATAGATGAGGTAGATTCCTCATTTGTGTGTTTTTGCTCTTGAATAGAGCGGCTCATCTGAACCAGATTTAGATATGGATTTCTTCTTCTGGATCCATAAAAGCAATCGGGCTTCTCTGTCCTTAGGAGTTTTTGCAGAAAAAGTTCTGCAGTGCTTACAATTCTTAGGTACATGGTTAGGATGTACACAATAGAGACACTTCTTGTGAGGATCCTCAGAGAATACTCTTGCCTTTCCAGGACCTGCATGTCCTGAAAAGCCTTTTCTTTGATCCTTCTGACATATTAAAGGTAACGCAGTACCTTAAAGATGAATCCAAAGAATTCCTTGAGAGGAAAAAGAGGTCAATAGTTCATTAACTGTAACAATTGAGCAGAGCTCAGGGAAACTCCCTCACACACGACATGTGTTTAGAAATCTGAGGTATGGTGGCTCTGTAGGGGAGAAGTGGTCCTGGGTCAAGTCTCTGATTGGCTGAAGTTTTGAGTCTATGACGGGGAAGATTCAAGCATGTGACTGTATGATTCAATACTGGAGAATTTGTTGGACAAGCTTTGCAGCAAAGTGCTGTTCACACTATCCACCTGACGACAGACGTGTGTCATTGCACACTGGATCTGTTTTGCAGGTGTAAGACGACAGCTATCTACAGGTGTTGGCCCTGAAGAAAGTTTTAAGAGCTTTCGCCAGCACGCAACAGGAGCCGTTTTTGCCACGGAGAAATCCCATAAAACTGCAAACATCTTGGAAGATTTTAACAGCAAGCTGTGTGAATGGCTGTGACCCAGAGGTCTTAGAATTGGATTTGTTCCAACAGACAATGGCAGTAACACAGTCAAGGTTATGACAGATGGTAGCTATTTCAGGGTCCTTTGTTTGGTGCATTTCATTAACCTGGCTGTGCAGGACTTTGTCAAACAAGAAGACAAAGTCAGCAACATACTAACCACCTGAAGAACACTCTACACTCATGTCAACCATTCTTTTAAAGCCCAGAAGCAGTTGAGGATTATTCCGCGAGGTACAGTACCAGTTAAAGCACTCATACAGGAGGTGTCAACACATTGGAACTTGACCTATTTCATGTTGCAATGTCTGTTTGAGCAGTACAGACAGATCAAGGACATTAAAAAAGGAGGGGATGCAACTGGGAAAGCATTACCATGGATGTGGACACAAGGGGCCTAGTCAAAAGACAGACACAGACGACGCAGGAAGTCAGCGAGGACAGTACAATGGGCTAAGCTATGCCATTGTTGCATCTGTTACAGGACCAGTTAAAAAAGGAAGTATTTGAAAGGCTAGCACTTGCAGGTTTGAACAAAAACGCAAAAGTGCATTCCTTAGTTGAGAGATTAATCCTTAGCTTGGCTGTATAAAAAGGCTGCAAAAAGACATCATGTTGTACAAAGAGTCCATTTGTGTCACACTACTTAATCCACGGTAGACAAATATCTGCCCACTTTCATTCTTTTTTCTAAAGAGGATGCTTCAAAATACAAGATGTGGATTGTTGAGCAAGCCGGGGACCTGGAAGAAGAACGGTTGGAAATTACTAAGAGTCCCACTCTCGGGCATCAGATCTGGGGTGCCACTTTCAACTTCCATAGAGGGGAGTCCTGTATCACAGCAGACAACACCAGCAACAACCGCAACTAGAGGAACAGACAAATTAGCCTCAATCTCTGCATTGGTTTGGTTTCAAGTGACTGGTTTTAAGTCCAGTGCAGAGGTGGAGGCAAAAAAAGATCAAGCAAGTGGCAGCACCAATGACTATTAAGAGGATGCTTCAGGAGTATTTGTATGACACAAAAACGTTCTATGTGGATCAAAACCTGCTGGTGTATTGGTATGAGAAGATGTACCAATGGCTAGTACACAGCGGGCTGGCAGTGAAGTATTGGCTTGTCTGGTAACCAGTGGGTCTGCTGAACATGTGTTCAGTGCAGCTGGCACAGTTGTCACAGTGAGAAAGACCACTCTCTAACCTAAAAATGTAGAGAGATTGACCATGATCAAAATGAACCACTGTTTAATACCACACAATCACACTGTTCCTGAAACAGCAGAGGAAAAGGATGATCAGTCAGACTCAGGTGTGCAAGCTAACTAACTTCTGGGTGAATCACCTGATTTTGACTCTACTTCCTTGGCTCTGTCACCATAGTATTTTTTAATTATTTATCATCAGAGGTCTTTCTTTTCCAAAAAAGGTTATAGCTAGTGGTGCACTATGTTTGTGTTTGACTTATGCTGCCTCACCATTTTTAAGGCACATATATGGCCATATTGGAGTTGCACCAGTGTGCAGTGCTGAAGCCTACCGTTCCCTTAGGGACATTGGACACAATGCCTGCCTCCCTCCATTGCCTAGCCTTTATTTTCTATCACCTAGCAGGGCTGCCCCAAAAGATCATTTATTAACAAGACTGCCAAATTCCAATGTGTTTCAATGCTTGCATCAAAGAGGAGATACAATTGTGTATCTACCACCATGCTTGGATTGGAAGATGTGACCTATTTTAGAGTGATTCTTAGTGATGATTTATGTGATGGCAGACAGTGACGGTGGGTGTTTAACAAATTAGTAAACATGATTTCTATGATTTGCAATGTTTGGACCTTCATGGGTGATCATTTATCCTGAAGGTGATTGACCCTTTCAAACTTAGCAAAATGTATCTGCAGGATCCACTCCTTTTTAATATTTCTTCAGAGACCAGACCAGTCACTATAGTTAACAAACATAAATCTACATAAAATACTCAAATTCTGTTTCTCTACTTGTTCTTCAACAGCAGTGTACTGCAGGTCTATTTAGCTGGGGTCGGAGTGGGATGGAGTTACTCAGAGTCAGGAGGAGGATAGAGGACTCAAGGCAGGACTATCTCAACAGCCATTAGAAGGAATTTATCCACTTCAAAGGGAAACCATGAAGATGATGATGACTCTAATGCAGTTCTGCGGCAAAACGTTCAGCGCCGGCTTGCGTCATGTTATAATGTCAGCCAGGCACCATTTTTATAGAAAGGCGCAAGCCGGCGTTAAGCTTGAGCTAGCATCTAAAAAAAAGACTCTAGCCGGGTGGGGGTGGCGGTATTGGATTAGGAGGTTGTGCGTCAGGAAATTACGCTAGGCTGGTTAGAGGCAAAACAAAAAAAAACGCTGCTAACCAGCCTTGCATCATTTTCTGACATACAGCCATCCAAAAAGTGACTACTGTCCAAGTAAAGACAGGAGTAATGCCCACACCTTCAATGGCCAGCAGAGGGGACCAGTGTCCCCTGGTCATGGCCATTACACGCAGTGCCATGCAGGGGGCTCCATGTTAGGGCTCCCAATGGCAAAACATAAAAAAATATATATATACTTACCAATACCTACCTAGGATGGTGTTCCCAGCCTCGTGTGTCCCTCTGGTGTGGCTGGGGGTGTTCCTGGGGGTTGGGGCCGGCACCTGTGGGCCCATTCCATGGTGTTTTACCATGGAAATGGTTCCATAGGTCCCCTAACTCCTGGTTTGACCCAGGCATTAAATAATGGTGCTATGCAAGCTTAGCTACATTATTTGTGTCCGCCTCCCACCTGTGCATCATTTTAGCACAGGGGGATAAATATGGCGCTATGGTGATAGCGTCATTTTGTGCATGGGAACAACTACCTTGCATCTCATTGACGCAAGGTGGGTTCACACATCCAAGAAATGGTGTAAACTCCATTATTTTGACGCTCGACGTGTCTAGCGTCAAAATATAAATATGGAGTTAAGTTTGCACCGCATATGCGTAAAAAAATGACTCAAATGTGGCGCAAACAAAGTATAAATATGCCCATAAGATTTAGTACTCAGCTCGGTGGACTGGAGAGAGGTGCGCTGATTTGGGAAATACTGCTGAGTGTGTGCGCTGCACTGCTGGATCAAACGTGAAACTCCTCTTACGTTCTTGCTTTGCCTCTGTGTCTTCTTGGTACACTCCTCATGAAGCTTACTTTCCTTCCGACCTTCTCCTTGACTCTACAATAGGGTTTCTGTTTTAAAATCCACAGGCCTTGTCCTCTCCTGCATGAATGAACGTCAAAAGCTCAAGACTCTTGCTTACCTACTGGACCAGTTCAGCCAGGCACCCTAAAGTGATGGACATTCTGAGAAGAATGCAGATGCACCTCCCACTTTGGTAATACAGTATCATTTTTCTTTTAACAACCATCATTTTTGGAACTGGGTGGGTTCACTCCACTGCTCCATAACTTGTAATTTTCAAATCTAGATGACAGAACATTTATTTAGATATCTATTAATACCTTAGGTCTATGGGAATTAAGGACTGTTTGTAATGCATTTAACAGAGCTGTGTCATGCTCATTCCTTCATTTCTTATACACAACAGATTGATGATGGTTTGCTGTTCATCTTTCTCATGAAATCTTTAGTTGTGTAGTGTTTGTGTTTGTCACACCTTTCCCCAAATCTCTGTTCATCAAACCCTTAGCCCTCTTCCCCTGGTCTGTATGATTTTTGATGTGTGACTTAATTTTACATCATAAATAGATCACACACTTGGTGGGGCGGATCTGGTGAAAGTGACACCAACTCGCTGCAGGATCTTATTTCATTACCCGAGCAATATCCCACACCACCCATGCATCATTTGTCAACGTCATTATTCAGGCCTTGTGTTGTGCTGTGTAAATGCTCAACATTGTCCACTCCTGACTCAGAGTCTGCTTATCTACACTCGAGGATTTCCTAAGTTTAGTTTTCATTAAATATTAGCTCCCCATTGCTCAGAAGAAATGACTATTGCTAGTTTTTGTTATCATATCAGATTTTCTTTGTTGTGTCATGGTGGAAGTCTGGTCTGAGCCTATCAAAAGTTTTGATATAAATTATATTACCCACTAGCTCTGTGTTTTCCTTCAATCTAGTTGCCTTTGATGGATAATTCTTTGATTAACCCTACGGTTGGAATTCAAAAAGGTGCGAGTGAGACCTTGCTCATCATACCTTCATACCTTCTCTGTTAGCCTGCTACTACTATTACCCCCGTAAGTTGCCAACTTGGGATATCCTGCAGTAAGAACACTGAGAGAGGTAAGAGCCCTCACTTCATTCATTCAGGTAAGAGAACCATGGAGTGAAGTGAACTAATTTAATTAGTAACTAACTTCTACTGAAGATGTTGTTTCTCTAGGTTGTTGTAGGCAATATAGGCAGTGGCAATCCCCTCCTAGTGGTCATTATAGTTAGAGGGGGTAGTAGGAGAAGGGTATAACAAACTGCTATACACTTTTTAAGCATATTTGAAAAAAACAGGCTAAGCTGGATACTTAGCACCTGGATACCCTTACAGGTGATTGGTGCGCTCTCTAAATCCTGATTGATTGCTTGATAGATACAAGACAGCAGTGCAAAGTAAAACACCAAAATAAAGATTTGAGGCATAAATAAAGTAAAATAAATGATTTCCATTTTTTTCACCATTATAATACCCATCCTTTCCACCCACAACATGCCCACACCTGTCTCCTCAAACAAATCAGCCTATCCCCAACCAAAGCCCCCCAAAAATTAACTGTCTAAAGTCCAAACCCTGGTCCCAACTCCCTTTCCCACCCTTTCCCCCAACAAGAAAAGCCCCTCCCAACAAAATAAACATTTTTTAAAAGGGCTTAATATGTAGGCGTCCTCTACATGGGTTATGTGGTGGTCATGTTTCTGTTAAGAACTCACAGGTCATGCCCTGCATAATTTGCCTTCATCCTCAGGGAGCCCTGGTCAGTCATGTGCCACTTGCCCCCCTTTCTGCTTGAAAGCAGACTTGGCATTCCCACTGTTTATTTACTGGTTTACTAGTGGTACTCCTCATTGTTAGTAAGGGGTCTATATGTGTCACTTCTTGTTATTTTATTTCACTGATTGCCCTGTTTTCACCAATGTTTATTAGCAGCCCTATGACAATGCTTGTTGGTTCATTTTGTCTTGTATATGCAAATACTTACTGACTTCCTTCCTCCTCATTCTCCATCACATTTTAAGCAGATGCCCGTTTGAGCCACATTGCTAAGGCAACCGTCGGCAGCCAAACATGGAGGCATGTGCTTGATTCCAGCTGTCTGTTGCCTATAAAAGCCCCACAATTAGCAGTGCTTGGCTATGTTTCCTGCTTCAAGCATCTGGACGGCTCCTGCGTGGCTCCTCTCAGCTGATCCTGCTGGCTGCCTCAGGTCTGAGTTGCTCCACTTCTCTCTATGGCCTCCAGTGACTGCAAACCCCCTCCCAGGACAGCTAAGTGTTCTGCACTCACCTCTGAGCCTCTTTTAGACCTCCTTAACAGAGCTTCCCTCCGCACTCCCTTTTCAGCTGTAACCTTGAAACTTTCACTTAAGTAAGAACTCTCCACTTGGGTTATTGGCACTCTGTAATCCTGCTGAGAAGCTTCGTTCCCAGTTCTACAGTACTTTGTGCTCTTGGGTTTTCAGCAAGGAAATAGTTTATCAGCATGGTTATCCTTGCATTGGAAATTGACAATAACAAAATTAGTTGTAACTGTGTAACTGGACTTTGATCAAAGACTGTGTGTACGCCAGTATGGGGACTATGAACATTTGGCACTACACTTACTTCTTGTGCTTTGTGATACAAGAGAAAGTTACCTGTAGCTTGTTCAGAGGGATTATGTGTATTGTGTACTCTTTGTCATAACCTCTTGGGCACACCGCTAGTGTGATGCAACACTACCTGATTCCCTCTGCAAATGTATGTTAAGAGTGCAGTTCATATTATGTGCAAATCCACAGAACTGAGTGACGTAAACTCTGTGCAAAGCTCCTCATGAGTTTGATTGTTATTCCCCATTTGTGTGCATGTTTTTATGGACATTGAGAAATCTTCCCAAGCACGAAGAGACCAAGGGGGTCATTACAACATTGGCGGTAAAAGCCGCTTACCGCCATGCAGAAGACCAGCAACACACCGCCCCGGCCGCGGAATTCCTCCACAGCCATTATGACTCACAGCTCGGAATCCGCCAAAATCTAGACACCCACATAAGTCCGCCACACACACATTTACAAAACACTACCACATTGAACAAATCGAAATACACACACCTGATACACATACACACACCACTCCCACACACTCAATACAATATAAAACACACACCCACATCACCCACAAACCCCTACAACAACAATTGCAACAGAAGGCCAGAGAGAGACACCACCAGAAACAACACTAGCATCCGCAGGCACTCAACACCATAACTCACACAACTTCCACGCACCTCACACAACACACCTCTAAATATCACCACACACATCACAACACACACCACACCACACATCACCCACACCACCCCATGACACCGCAAAGACACCCCAGGTTTTCTGAGGAGGAGCTCAAGGTCATGGTGGAGGAAATAATCCAGGGAGAGCCACAGCTATTTGGATCACAGGTGCTGCACACCACCATAGCTAGGAAGATGGAGCTATGGCGAAGAATAGTGGGCAGGGTCAACGCAGTGGGACAGCAGCAAAGAACTAGGGATGACATCAGGAAGAGGTGGAATGACCTACGGGAGAAGGTGCGTTCCGTGGTCTCAAGACACCAGATTGCGGTTCAGATGGCTGGCGGCAGACCCCCACCTCCTCCCCCAGAACCTACAACATTGGAGGAGCAGGTTTTCACTATACTGCATCCTGAGGGCCTTGCAGGAGTAGCTGGAGGAATGGACTCTGGTAAGGCAAACCTTTAACTACTTCATCCCCCACCCTACCTTCATGCTATCACATACCCCCACCCTCGCCCTCACCCCCATCACTCCAACTCCTCACACATGTCCCACTATCACAAACCACACATCCCAAACCCAAGCCCTGCATGCAACACCAAAGCATGGACACCCATCACCAAAGCATGTCCACTGCACATACCCATACACCCCCCTTAACCATTATCACAGAAGGTCCCACACAAGAATGGAAGCACTGGGGTACAGGGTGACCCACCCATTGCACATCATGGCACATACAGATGCAATAATCATGCCTTTACACCCCTGCAGGACCCCTATCCAACGTCACCGGACAGGAGGGTCCACACATGTCCACTCCACCCACAGAAGAGGCACACAGTGATGACAGCAGCTCTGTCCAACTGGATCAAGATGACCAGCCCGGCCCATCTGGGACCTCGGGACAGTCGGTTCCCCTCACACTGGCACAGGCCACTACAGAGCTTCCCCCCCTGGAAACACCTGCACAGCACCCACCCAGCGGGCCCATAACTCTGTCCCCAGGACACGTCAAGCAGCAGTGTGTCCACCACTACAGGGAACCCAGGCTAACCCACCACCCCAACAACAGCAGGGACCTTGGGGCAGTGGTAGTGGGTACACGGTTCAGGGGACAGAGGCCCAGGAAAACAGGGGAACTGGGAGGGCTGCTGTGTGACAGGGGGAGGACAGGCCCAGGGAACCCACTCTCCACAAGGCCCTCTCCAACATCATGGGAGCCTACCACCATTCCCAGGAGACGATGGCAACGGTACTGGCCAAGTTTCAGGAGACCCAGCGGCTGCAGGAGGAACAGTATTTGGGGTTCAGGGAGGAACTCAAATCCATAAATTCCACCCTGGGCACCATTGTAGGGGTGCTGAAGGAACTCGTCAACACCAGGAGGGACACTGTGGCACAACAAGGGGCCCCTGACACTAGCCTGGACGATGAACTGCCCACCACCTCCGCCGGCACTAGTGGACAGGACCACGACACCAGCACCCCACCCCCTGCAGATGGAGAACCACCCCGCAAGCAGTCCCTGAGATCCAAGACAAAGACAGAGAACAATGCCAAGACCCCCGCCAAGAAATGAGACCACCCTGATTGTCATCCTTCTGTCCCACTTTGACACCCTGTCCATACTTAAACGGCCCTAGCTCCACTTCCTATGCCCCTTTGGACAATGCACCTGTGAGACTAATAGACTGGACTCTGCCATGGACATTCCTCCACCATCACCCCTGACCATTTTACAACCCCCTCCACTATTTGGCACTTAAATAAACACCCTTAAATCACAAAACAATCTGGAGTCAGTCTGTGTTTTCGAAAATGTGTATTTGCAATAACTGTGGAAAAATGCTATATCCAATGTAATGTCAACATACCTATGTCACACAGCTCTAGTCCATGCGGAAACAAAGCAGAGGTCACACAGTGGGACCCACATCTGTGAAATCAAAAGGGAAAGTGACAACTCAGTGTCCACAGGCTCCACAGCTGCCACAACACCTCCATCTGGACCATCCTCCTGCAGAAAAGGCACCTGTCGTCGCAAAGCCGAGTTGTGAAGCATACAGCAGGCCACGATGATCTGGCACACCTTCTTTGGTGAGTAGAATAGGGAACCACCTGTAATATGGAGGCACCGGAACCTGGCCTTCAGGAGGCCGAAGGTCCTCTCTATAATCCTCCTAGTCCGCCCATGGGCCTCATTGTAACGTTCCTCTGCTCTTGTCCTGGGATTCCTCACTGGGGTCATTAGCCATGGCAGGTTGGGGTAACCAGAGTCAACTGCAAATGTCGAGGGACAACTGTTAGACACACACTAACTCTTAGGGACATCCCCAGACCCGGACACCTAGTCACACTGTATTGGGTCCATGTCCTCACCTAATAGCCACACACGGTGCCTCTGGAGTTTCCCCATCACATAAAGGATGCTGCTATTCCGCAGAATGTAAGCGTCATGCACTGAGCCAGGAAACTTTGCATTTACATGGGAGATGTACGGGTTGGCCAAACACACCATCTGCACATCCATCAAATAATAACTCTTCCGGTTTCTGTACACCTGTTCACTCCTGCGTGGGGGGACCAAGGCCACTATGATGTTGGGGTTATGTCCCAGGGCATAGAAGTCACCTTTCACTGTAGGCAAATCCTCCACCTGAGGGAAAATGATGTAGCTGCGCATGTGTTTCAGCAGGGCAGACAACACTCTGGACAACACGTTGGAGAACACAGGCTGGGACATCCCTGATGCAATGGCCACTGTTGTTTGAAAAGACCCACTTGCTAGGAAATGGAGTACTGACAGCACCTTCACTAGAGAGGGGATTCCTGTGGGATGGCGGATAGCTGACATCAGGTCTGGCTCCAACTGGGCACACAGTTCCAGGATTGTGGTACGATCAAGTCTCTAGGTGACAATTACATGTCGCTCCTCCATTGTTGACAGGTCCACCAGCGGTCTGTACACCAGAGGATGCCGCCATCTCCTCACCTGCCCCAGCGGACGTGCTCTATGGAGCAGAACAGCGAGCAGAGAGTCAACCAACACTGAGGTACGTAAACACAACTTTATATGAAAATGTGTGCAAATCGACATATGGCTTTATTAGTGTTTAGGCAAGGCCTAGATATGTGTGACGCAGTCAAAATTTATGCCATGTGGCCCCCTGAAATGGCAGCTGCCTGACCTGTAATGTGGGACAAGGGGATATGAGGTAACTGGGCAGCCGTTGTACACCGTCGCGGTAGGTGGTCGAAGACCGCAGCGCAATCCTGCATTGGTTAACATTGGACCCTATGGGTCCCAGGAGCCAATGAGGATGTACGCCATTTTCTGTCTGTTCATTCACTTGATACCTGATCTTCGACAGGAGAGGACCTACACTGCAATTGCTGCTGTGACCTCAGTCTGGAAGAGACAATGGCTCGTGTGTCTGGGGAAAGGGCCCCTGCCTTCAGCACAGAGGAGTTGGAGAAACTAGTGGATGGGGTCCTCCCCCAGTACACGCTACTCTACGGTCCTCCAGACAAACAGGTGAGTACACTGTGAGCATGCTGTATGGGCAATGCCTGTTTGGAGTGGTGTTGATGAAAATAGGGGGGAGGAGAATGAGGCGTGCATGATATGACGGTGAGTGCATGTGCATCATGGCAAGGGTAGGGATGCAGGCCTATGACTGTGAGGACAGTTATATCTTCTCCTTTTCCCCTGTACTATTCCTGTAGGTCAGCGCCCACCAGAAGAAGGCTATTTGGCGTGCCATCGCCAAGGAAGTCCGGACCCTGGGGGTCCACCACAGACGAAGCACCCACTGCCGGAAAAGATGGGAGGACATTCGCCGCTGGAGCAAGAAGATGGCGGAGGCCCAGCTGGGGATGGCCTCCCAACGTGGGAGGGGTGCCCGTCGCACCATGACCCCCCTGATGTTCCGGATCCTGGCGGTGGCGTATCCGGAGTTGGATGGGCACTTGAGGGCATCACAGCAGGCACAAGGGGGTGAGTACACTCTCATTCTGCTGATTCGGCGCGCATTGTAGGTGTCTGGGTTGGGGAGGTGGGCTGTGGGTTCCCCTAGGCCAGGGCGAGTTTAGTAGGCAAGGTCCCTTCTTAAGGCAGGCCCTGCGGCATCCCACCCCACCTGTGTTCAGAGCCAACTACACCTAGTCAGGCTCCTGTGACTTCCATGTGTGCAGCAATCAGGCATAGGTCTTGTAACCCATGTCCCTGTGATTAATTAGGGAACTCTAAGTGCACGGCGTAGTGCAGGGGGCTTCTGTGTCTGTAGTGTCCGCCAACGGTAGCGGTGTTGGATGCACTCAACATGTCTTTCTTCTGTCTCCCCCCCCCTTTTTGTGGTCTCCCTGTTCTTGTGTGCATTAGGATCATCAGGCGGAGGAGCAGTGCCAGCGGAGCAGCAGGGAGCTGCATCCCACATGGCCCTGGAGGGCGACACAACAGAGTCAGAAGCCACCAGTGGGACGGAGGGCGAGGGGAGCTCCACGGCAGGGACAGGAGCTGAGACTAGTGACACAGACTCCTCCTCTGATGGGAGCTCCCTTGCGGTGGCAGGACCCTCTGTACCCCCGCATCTACAGGTACAGCCGCCACCCCCCCTACCAGCACTGCCCTTCCAGCTGCCCCTCAGCATGTGCCCTGTGGCCGCTCACCCAGGAGGGTGGGCATCTCCTTCGCCCTAGGCACCTCAGCCCCTGCCCCAGTCAGCCCTGCTACCCTCAGTGAGGAGGCCATTGACCTCCTCAGGTCCCTCACTGTTGGGCAGTCTACCATTTTGAATGCCATCCAGGGTGTAGAGAGGCAGTTGCAACAACCCAAATGCATACCTGGAGGGCATTCATTCTGGTCAGGCAGCCCAACAGCGAGCTTTTCAGACTCTGGCCTCAGCACTGATGGCAGCCATTGTCCATGTCTCTAGCCTCCCCCCTCCAACTTCCTCCACCCAGACCCAAACCCCTGTACCTCAGCCTATCCCGAGCACACCATCAGACCAGCATGCACACACTTAAACACACAAGGGAAGCTCAGGCAAACATAAGCACCACACATCCCATAGGCACTCACGCAAGCATCACACACATGCAGACATACCAACATCCACTGCCTCCACTGTGCCCCTCTCCTCCTCGTCTCCCTCCTCCCTCCCAGTTTCGTCTCCACTCACACCTGCATGCACTACATCTTCAGCCACTACCTCCATCACCAGCACACCCACCACACCCAGCTCACGTGCAGTCACCACCCCCACTACCATGCACACATCCCCTTGTGTCCTCTCCCAGTGTGTCTGTGAGCCCACCTCCCAAGGTACACAAACGCAGCCACACACCCACCCAACAGCCATCCACCTCACGACAACCTCCAGCCCATGCACCTTTACGCAAAGTCAGCAAACGTACACCTCCTACAACCACTACCTCTTCCTCCACTCCCAAACCCCCTCCATCTACCCGTCCCAGTGTGTCCAAAAAACATTTCCTGTCCAACCTTGACCTCTTCCCCTCACCCCCCCACCCCTTCAGTCTCCTAGGGCCCGCCTTTCCAGGTCCCAACCCAGCGCCTCAGCCACAACATCTGCGGGAACAGTGGTGCCAGTAGTAACCGGCTTCTGGAGTGCGCCAGGCAGTGCAGCCAGTGTGCCAAGGAGCCAGACCACGGACAGTCCCCCATCTCAAAAGCACAAAAAGTTGGCCAGTGCCCGGCGGGAGGGAGGCAAAACATCTTCCACCAAAGCCTCTCCCAGGGGTAAAGTTGGGAGTGTGACAGCTGCACCACCATCCAAGGTGGGGAAGGGTCACAGAGAAACAAGCAAGTCTGTGAAAACCTGCACGGCGGACAAGATCACCACCAGCACCGCTGAACAGCACACCGCCGCCACAAGCACCGCTGCCAAGGACACCGCCGCCACCAGCACCGCTGAACAGGACAGCGCCGCCACCAGCACCGCTGAACAGGACACCGCCGTAAGGAATCCACTACCTCTGTCCTTGGCAGGATGAAGCACTCTGGGCACAAAGCCTCCTCCAGAACCAGTGGAGTAAGGCACCCACTACCCCTGTCCTTGGCAGGATGAAGCACTCTGGGCTCAAAGCCCTCTCCAGAACCAGTGGAGATTTACATCCACTACCTCTGTCCTTGGCAGGATGGAGCACTCTGGGCACAAGGCCCTCTCCAGAACCAGTGGAGTAAGGCATCCACTACCTCTGTCCTTGGCAGGATGAAGCACTCTGGGCACAAAGCCCCCTCCAGAACCAGTGGAGATTGACATCCACTTGAGAGACTGTGGCTTTGCACTCCCCAGGATAAAGCAGTGGGCAAACCACCCACTTGAGGGACTTGAGAGACTGTGGCTTTGCACTCACCAGGATAAAGCAGTGGGCAAACCACCCACTTGAGAGACTTGACAGACTGTGGCTCTGCACTCCCCAGGATAAAGCAGTGGGCAAACCACCCACTTGAGAGACTTGCGAGACTGTGGCTTTGCACTTCCCAGGATAAAGCAGTGGGCAAACCACCCACTTGAGAGACTTGCGAGACTGTGGCTTTGCACTTCCCAGGATAAAGCAGTGGGCAAACCACCCACTTGAGAGACTGTGGCTTTGCACTCTCCAGGATACAGCAGTGGGCATGGAGCCCCCTCGTGGATCTGGCGTCGTGCACTCATCCGGCTGAGGTGCCCCCCTTCCCTTCCCCCTGAGGTGCCTGTTGTATTTCTATCTGATGCCCCAGCAGTGTTCTCTCCGTTTTGATCGGGTATTGAGTGTGGGCCTCGCCCATGCATTTTGGGCCCAGTGGTCCATGGACTATGATGGTGGAACACCTTGGACTTGTATTCTGGGTGTATATATTTGTTTATGGTGTAAATATATATATATATATATATATATATATATATATATATATATGTATATATTTTTGATTACTGTATTTGAATAGATTACAAACGTTCGACTCATTTCCTTTTGTCCTTGCATTCTTCCAGGGGGGTTGGGGGTTGTTAATGTAATGTATCAACATGTACTTGGGTGTGTGTTGTAGTGGGTGAGGGTGGGGGTGGGAGTGTTGCATATTGCGTCTGTGTGTCACTCTTTTTTCCCTCCCCCCCTCCTCTGTGTCGTAGGTGCAGTACTCACCGTGGTCTTCGCCGCCGTCTTTGTTGTTCCTGGTAGAGAAGCAGGAAGATAAAGGCTGGGAGTATCTGGAGCTCGAGTTCCATGGCGTCCTGGTTCCTCGTGGGGTGTGTAGAGGTGAGCGTTTTCCCTTCCAAGTCCTGTTTCCACCGTGTTTTTGTTCGCAGTGAATCCGCCCCGGAAAAGGTGGCGGATTGGACTGTTGTAATACAGTGGGCGAAACCTTGTCTTCCGCCTGTCTGTTGGCGGTTACCGCCGCGTTTTTTGTTTGTAGCGCCGTGGCGGTCGGAGTGTTAAAGTGGCTGTGTATGTTGGCGGTTTCCGTCACGATCGTGATTTCATTTTTTTTACCGACGGCCTGTTGGCGGTTTTACCGCTGCTTTAACACCAACCGCCAGGGTTGTAATGACCACCCAATTGCCAAAAGAGACTACCTCTCCTTATTAACAGGTGGTAAGGAAATTAGGGTTCTTTACTCATGAATAATTTGTTCATTTACACTCTGGTGGGGCGGTCCCAGCACATGTAACACTAATACCAGTGTCTCTTCTTGCTTTCAAGGTCACACCACTGACAAGTAAAATGTGGATCAAGATTTACACCACAAACGACGGGAGTGCAGCTGTACAGACATGCCAGTGTTTTCTATCTTCCTCTTGTCCGTTCCCCCTTCCATTTCAGAACACCTGCTGTGACTCCTGTGTCATTCAGAAGTATCGAAAGGTATTCTGAGAGGTCAGGGGAATATTCAACATTCCTGCAGATATCCAGCCTTTCCGGTGATTGAACCTGACATAAAGCCAGGCCACAACTTCTAGGGCTGCCTGGGCAATAGATTCCCTGGGATATACATTTGAGGGCTTACACTCACACCAGGAAACACCTACACTATTGGACATAGCAAGGGCCTTGGTTGGGTTACTGCAGGAAGTCTCCTCTCTGAAATCCGAGAACCAAGAGTTCCAATGCTACAGACCTAGGATAAACCCATTGGAAGATGCTAAACCGAAAATGAAAATTCCATTCTTGCAGCCATCTAGATTCGGATTTCCTCCCCAATCAACCACTACCACTTCAGCGACACAACAACCCAGCCTATGCATCTGACAGGTACCACACCTACACCCATTCCTCTGGCCCCTCCCTAGCACTTTTTTGGGAATAGTACCAAATAAATATATTTATAAATGAGTGACAGTTACAGTTGTTGTGTCGCCCAGCTGACGTTCCCAATGATGCAGCTAAAATGGCATTTATCATTTCATATCTAGGGGGCAATGCAGCAACCTGGTCAGTGCTCCTGGTGGAACAGAATGATCCATTGCTATATGACCCTGATCGGTTTAAGGAGGCGGTATGGAAATTATTTGTGAAGCACTTGTTCAACAAGTTGCTGAATTTGCACCAGGAGAATAAAGATTTAGGCCCATATTTATACTTGTTTGAGGCAAAGCTATGCAAATGCAGTTTTGCAGCAAAAAGTATAGCGCTGGCTTGCTTCATTCCAAAGTGCCAGCTGGGCGCCAAATTTATGGAATGCCGCAAGTCGGCGCTCAGGTTGGGCTAATGTCAGAACAAATTATGTTAGCCGGGTGGGGGTGGCGATACGGGTGAAGAGGATTTTGCCTCAAAAAATTACGCTAGGTGGTTAGAGGCAAAAAAATGCTGTTAACCAGCCTAGCGTCATTCCCTGATGCAAAACCATCCATACCACATGACTCCTGTCTTATAAAAGGCAGGAGTCATGCCCAACACCCCAATGGCCAGCACAGGGGATCAGTGTCCCCTGGGCCTGGCCATTGCACCCAGTGCAATGCAGGGGGGCCCATATCAGGGCCCCCAATGGCACTTACATTTTTTGTTTTTAAATACATACCTATACTTACCATACTTACCTAGGACGGGGTCCCCCATCTTCTGGTGTCCCTCTGGTAAGGGTGGGGGTGTTCCTGGGGCTTGGGGTGGGCACCTGTGGGCCCATCCAATGGTGTTTGACCATGGAAATGGGTCCACAGGTCCCCTAATGCCTGGTCTGACCTAGGCATTAAATAATGGTGCTAAGCAGGCTAAGCGCCATTATTTAGATCCGCCTCCCACCCATGCACCTTTATTGCATGGGAGGATAAATAAGGCGCTACGGTCTTAGAGTAATTTTTTGGATGGGAATGCCTACCTTGTATCTCATTGACGCAATGTGGTTTCATGCATCCAAAAAATTACATTAACTCCTATATTTTGATGCTAGACGGGTCTAGCATCAAAATATAAATAATATAAATATAGAGTTAAGTTTGAGCCGAATTTGTGTAAATAAGTGACGCAAATTCAGTGCAAACAGAGTATAAATATGGCCCTTCGTCTCCTACATCACCTCCTTCAATTGCCTGATCAAGGAAACTGAAAGGTCTGAAGAGAAAAGGACTTTCCTTTATTCCCAGGGTCTCTGGGATGATCTTAAAGACATTCTGCCCCAAATTGTTGATCCCCCAACCATATTAGTGGCTTGCATGGACCTCTCGCCAATGAAGAAAAAGAGTGCAGGTGAAAACTAAATCTTTGTCCGTACTGAGGCAAGTCTGGGCATTTTGCCCAAGAATTCACAAGCAATCCCGAAAGCCCAACAAAGGCAACAAGAGCTATCACGACCAATGATACCACACACATTGAACTGATGAAAAACTGCCAGGCTTGAGAGTAACCAAGACTGCCTTATTAAACAACACTACCTATGCGGGCTCCCATGTCTTAGCAAACACTACCCAGGTGACTTCTAGACATCTTCAGGTACGAGAGGTCATACCAATTCTGCTCAATTCCGTAGCAACTGGAAATTTTTTGGACCAAAGCATCCCTAAGACCCTAGGCATCCCCAACTGTTCATAAGGATGACCCATGACCTGTCAGAGCCGTAGATGGCTCTGAATAATTGCCAGGACTTATTATTCACCAAACTGTTCCCTTATCCTAGGCAAATACCCATACTGAACAATTCCAATCTGATCTTATCGACACACTAGTTTTCTAGGCCATCTTGTGCATTCCCAGATTACAATTACATAGCCCCAAGATAGACCGGGTAAATAGGACCATCATGTTGGATTCCAAAAGCTGTTCTAATTTTTGTGACCAGGACAAGCCAGTCAAGCCACAGATCATAACTGTGCTTCATTGTGCTTTCACAGTGGCATCACCTGACCTTATCATTCAGACCCTGTCAGACATGTAACAGGACTTCCATGATGTTTTTTTCTCAACAGGTTACAAAGTTGTCCCCGCCATTGGTCCTACGACTGTCCCATAGATTTGCTTCCCAGGGCCAGACTTCCATGCAGCAGGGTATATGCCCTATTAGGACTAGAGAACTGGCATTTCCAAGAATATCTTTATGACCTGTTAGCCAAATAGTTTATTCACCGCTTTACCTCCCCAGTATTGTCACCTCAGTTTTTTGTACCCAAAGAAAAATTGCGAATTACGTGTCTGTGTCGATTACCACACAGCAAACAAGGTGACCATCAAGAACCAGTACCCCGTAACCTCCAAAATTCTGCTCTTTTAAATGAGGTGCATCAATTCTCAATATACACCAAGCTTGATTAGCAGGGGCCTTACCACCTAATCAGGGTGCTTGAAAGGGATGAGTGAAGACCACATTCCGGACCAAGTTTGGTCTCTTTGAGTACACCGTGATGCCTTTCGGGTTATGCAATGCTCCTGCAGCCTTTCACTTTTTCATCAATGAAGTGCTGCAGGAGTTCCTTGAGGCCTGTGTAGTGGTGTACATAGACGACATCCTGATCTACTCCTCCTCCAAGGAAGAACACATCAGGCAAGTGCGAGCTGCTCTGCAATGGCTTCCTGAGCACCACCTTTTCGCCAATTTGGAAAAGTACATTTTCAATGCCTGAACCGTTGAGTTCTTGGACTATGTCATTTGTCCTGATGGAATTGCAATGGATACCTCCAAAGTTCAAGCCATTCTGAACTGGGAAACCGCAAGGGTGGTGAAGGATATTCACAAGTACTTGGGGTTTGCTAATTTTTATCGGCTTCTCATACCCCAATTTTCAACCCAAGTATCCCCAATAACACGCCTCTTAAAAAAGGGGATAATTTTACACTGGGACACAAAGGCAAAAGAGGCTTTTTGACTTTTAATATGGGCTTTCAGTGAGGGTTTGATCCTTTGTCACCCAGATCCTGCGCAACCATTGTCTGTGGCAGCAGATGATCCTCAGGTTGCGGTTGGGGGTGGGGGTTTAAATCAACGGGATCCAGAACCTGACTGCTTTGATCCCATCACATACTTCTCCAAAAAGCTAATCCCTGCAGAGCGGAATTATACAGTTGCAGAAAAGGAGTTGTTAGCCATCAAGTTTGCCTTTCAAGAATGGCGACACCATCTTCTGGGAGCAAAACATATTGTAACTATTTACACTGACCACCGCAACCTACAATTTTTTCAGGCTATTAAAGCCTTGACACCACAACAATTGTGGTGGTTTCTTTTCTTTAACGAGTAAGATTTCATGATCATCTATAAACCGAGCAATGCCCAACTAAAATCGGACACTTTGCCCCTCATTACCACTTCGGCAGACGGGAAAGGCTGTCCGCCGAAGTTCCACAGTCGAGTTACCGCCAGTGCGGTCCCCTTTCTGTGGCCCCTATTAAGAGTTGCCTGCTGGGTCAGTGGATGGAAACATAATTTCCATCCGCTGGCCCAGCGGGACCACAGCCCTCAACACTGACTCATAATAGAGCTGGCAGCAATGTTGCGGTGCATAGGGTGAACTAGCACCCATTGTGCTTAAAGCCCAACGGGGCTGGCCATGGGGACCCCTGCAATGCCCATGCCAAGTGCATGGGCCTCCATGGGGCCCCCTGCACCCTGTCTCCGCTAGCCCATACATGGTAGTGCTACTGCCATGTATTCGCCGGCGGAGAAGGGACTCGTAATCCCCAGGGCAGTGCTACTTGCAGCGCTGCCCTGGTGGATTAGATCTGCCAGCCCCTCCAGTGGAGGAGAAGTGGAGGTGCTGGCGGTCCGACTGTGGCAAAACCACGACAGTCGTAATGTGGCTGTCAGACCCCCAGGGTCGTACTGAGGAGCTTTATCTTGATTAGGCTTCACTTCCGACCCAGAGAAGGAACCAGTCCGCACCATCATACCCCCAGAAAACATTGTAGCCCAATGCTCTTCACAAGACTTTTTGCAACAGGTTCAGACAGCCTCAGTAGGCCTATCACCTCCCCACGATGTCTTAAAAAATGAAGGGTTGTTTTACCAGGCAGGCAAATTGTTTATTCCCATGCAGAACTTATGTACTTCTGTGCTACATTGGGGACATGATTTTGTGGTAGTGGACATCCAGGGGAATGAAAAACAAATGATCTATGTCAAAGATGATTTTGGTGGCCTTCAATGACACAAGATATTAAGGACTATATACAAACTTGCCCCAGGTGTGTTCCTACAAAATCACTACATGAAGCCTCTGTGAGGTTATGTCTGTTACCCATCCCGCCGGCTCCCTGGCATAGAGTGAGCATGGGTTTTATTAAGGATCTCCCTGCCTCAAATGGGAACTCCATAATTTGGGTGGTAGTTGATTGCTTCACTAAAATGGCCCACTTTGTCATCATGAAAAACTGCTCACTGAGCCAATACTAGCCAAATTGCTTATTTAAAATGTTGTAAGGTTGCACGGTTTACCTATCACCATTGTTTCCAATCGTTAGTCACAATTGGTGTCACAGTTCTGACATAGTTTCTGCTCAACATTGGACATGGATGTGCAGTAGTCCTCTGTGTACCACCTGGAAACAGACAGGCAAACGGAACGGACCAGACAATCACTTGAGCAGATCTTACGCAGCTTGGATTCCACATGGACCACAGAATAGGCTAGGGCTCTACCACTACTGGAGTTTGTATACAATAACACTGTTTACGCAGCCACGGGGTCTCTCCATTCTATTGTTTATTTGGGTACCATCCTCGATTGCTGCCCATACGCAATCCTCAAGAACCCATAAGAGTTCAGGAACACCATAAACATTTACAGGGGATCCAACAGCAAGCCTAACTCTTTCTAGTACACTACCAAAAACATGCTGAAACCCAAGCAGACAAACAGAAAACCGGCTTCAACTTACCAAGTGGGAGACAAAGTATGGCTGTCTTCAAAGAACAATTTACTTACCTTCGGTAACAATGTATCTGGTAGAGACAGGATCTACCTGCAAATTATTTAACTTAGAATCTTCCCCAGGTGCCAGTATGGATCCGGAAACTTTTTCCCATAGTATGTATGCATGTCAGCAGAGGGTATTGTGCGACTCCGTAATTACGTCGTCTGCCGGATGTGACTTCAACAGAGTCCATATAACTCCCCTGCCGATGTGCCAATGTCAGTTTCTTCTGTGACTATTTTCCGCACTCAAAACGTGGAACAGATAAACTGGCAATGGAAACGGTGTGCTTCAAATAAAAGACACCATTGTGACAATTATCATTTAAGTCTTAATCCTAGGTGGAGATTTCTACAATGAAATCTATGGAGACAACAGAGGAACTCAATTCGCAGAGCGGGGAGGATGCGAGGTCATTAAGGAATCTGGGGGTAGATCCTGTCTCTACCAGACACATCGTTACCGAAAGTAAGTAACTTGTTCATCTGATGGAGACATCTAGCTGCAGATTCTTTAACTTAAAATCAGATACCAAAGCATAAAAACCCACAAGGAGGGGCTGCAAATTGAGACCCGCAAAAGTCTCTAAGTGTTGTAAAACCAGTCGACAACAAGAGTAAAAGACTGGAGAAGAAAATATTTTATAACATCTCAACCTGTGGAAGTAAGCACATGTGAATAACACCATAAAACGGGAGAGCATAGAAAAAAGCTCATCCATGTTAGAGCATAGAATAAACTCATTCATGTTAGCATGCCATTGATGTGTCATAAGTGACTTCACTACAGTGAAAGCCTTTTATCCAGAAGGAAAGTTGATTTAGTACTAGAGTAAAAGACTAAGGTGGTCATTCTGACCCTGGCGGTCTTTGACCGCCAGGGCGGAGGACCGCGGGAGCACCGCCAACAGGCCGGCGGTGCTCCAATGGGGATTCTGACCGCGGCGGTAAAGCCGCGGTCGGACCGGCACCACTGGCGGGGTCCCGCCAGTGTACCGCCGCCCCATTGAATCCTCCGCGGCGGCGCAGCTTGCTGCACCGCCGCGGGGATTCCGACCCCCCCTACCGCCATCCAGATCCCGGCGGTCGGACCGCCGGGATCCGGATGGCGGTAGGGGGGGTCGCGGGGCCCCTGGGGGCCCCTGCAGTGCCCATGCCACTGGCATGGGCATTGCAGGGGCCCCCGTAAGAGGGCCCCTACATGTATTTCACTGTCTGCTGTGCAGACAGTGAAATACGCGACGGGTGTAACTGCACCCGTCGCACAGCTTCCACTCCGCCGGCTCGATTCCGAGCCGGCTTCATCGTGGAAGCCTCTTTCCCGCTGGGCTGGCTGGCGGTCTGAAGGCGACCGCCCGCCAGCCCAGCGGGAAAGTCAGAATTACCGCCGCGGTCTTTCGACCGCGGAACGGTAACCTGACGGCGGGACTTTGGCGGGCGGCCTCCGCCGCCCGCCAAGGTCAGAATGAGGGCCTAAGGCCCTCATTATGAACATGGCAGTAAACACCGTTCCCCACCGTGGCGATGCTGAACAGAAACCCGCCATATAAAGATGCAAAAATCTGAATCTGCCAAAATTTTCACAGACACCAGTCACCGTCAAGACCTTGTCGGCAAAAATGCAGGACATCCCACCCCGCCACCGCCGAGCACACAAACTCCCCGCCCTCCAAATAATGGTGCACAAATCACTGCAGCAGTCAGTGGAAGTCGAACAACCATTGGCGGGACAGACTTTACATTCATGTGGCCTGGGTGGAGTAGTGGTCCTGGTGGATATTGAAGGGGTGGGGTGGTGCATGCATTACTTTCCCCCTATGAACAGGAGGCGTTTAGAGGGCTCCAGGTGAGATTTGGGCACGTTTACCGAAAAGCCAAGATCGAACAACAACTGGGTTGACATCTGCAGGTGAAGCAACACGAGCTCTGGAGACTTGGCCTTGATCAACCAATTGTCCAAGTAAGGGAATACCACTATCCCCTTCCTCCTGAGATGCGCTGCAACCACCGCCATCACCTTCGTGAAGACTCGAGGCGCGAAAGTAAGACCAAAAGGAAGGACCGCAGAATGATAGTGTTGCGACCCCACCACAAACCGGAGATACTCCCTGTGCGACTTGAGAATAGGGATGTGAAAGTAAGCATCCTGCAAGTCGACAGACACCATCCAATCTTCTTCGTTCTACGCCAAAAGCACCTGCGCTAGGGTCAGCATTTTGAACTTCTCCTGCTTGAGGAACCAGTTCAAAACCCTCAGGTCCAGGATAGGCCTCAACCGACCATCCTTCTTGGGGATCAGGAAATATCCCGATTAACAACCCTGACCCCTTTCCTGCTCTGGAACCAACTCCACTGCACCTTTGATAATAGGGTCTGAACTTCCTGTTGCAACTACAGGAGATGGTTTTCTGTGCAAACGGAGGGACGGGGAGGGATGGAAGGGGGAAACTCCCGAAAGGGAAGTGCATAACCTTTCTCCACAATATTGATGACCCAGGAATCCGATGTGATCAGCTTCCACATGCGGAGAAAATGAAACAACCTTCCCCCTACAGGAGAAGTATGGGATGGAATGGATGGAGGACTAAGGCTGCTTTCCCTGTTGCACCCCCCCCAGAGGAAGAGGAAGAGGCAGGGTGCTGCTGGGTGGCTCCTCTGGTTCGAACTCTACCCCTCCCTCTAAATGACCTACAGGGAAGCGTAGATGGTTGTTGGCCTGCAAGGTGGCGTCTCCCCCGGATGGAAGAGCCTCGTCCAAACCCCATGAACCTTCTGAATGATCTGAACGGGGTGGTGGCTGAAGCCTGCAAACCTAGGGTCTTAGCCGTAGCCCTGATCTCCTTGAAGCGCTCTAAAGCAGAGTCAGCTTTTGAACCAAATAGCTTGTCCCCATCAAATGGCAAGTCTAAAAGAGTCTTTTGCACATCAGATGAAAAACCAGACGATCTCAGCCAAGCATGTCTCCTGGTTGCAATGGATGTCCCCATCGCTCTGGCCACCGAATCCGCAGTATCTAACCCTGACTGAATGACCTGATTCGCTGCAGCTTGTGCATCAGCCAAAAGACCCCACATGTCCTGGGGCAAATCTGGCATCTCAGCCTTAGCCGCATCCATCAAGGCATGGATATATCTTCCTAAAACACAAGTGGCATTAGCAGACTTCAGGGCCATACTGCAAGATGAAAAGTTCTTCTTGGCCGACTGCTCCATCCTTTTCGACTCCCTGTCTGATGGAGCCCCAGGGAACGAACCAGGAGCTGAGCATGAGGAGCAGGATGCCTGAACCACCAGACTCTCCGGAGTCGGATGCCTAGAGAGGAAGCCCAGGTCCCCAGGAGCCACTCTGTATCTCCTCGCCACTGATATGCTAGCTGCAGTCAGTTGAAGACACTGATTTCCTCCAAACCTCAAGAATCAGTTCAGTGAGAGCCTCATTAGAAGGCAGGAGCGGCTCTGCAGCAGCCGAAGCCGGATGTAACACCTCTGTGAGGATATTGTTTTTCACCTCAGCTGCAGGTAACGGGAGATCTAAATAGTCCGCTGCCTTCCTCACCACTGAGTGGAAAGAAGCAGCTTCCTCAGTAAACTTGCCTGGAGAAGCTAAGTCCCACTCTGGGGAAGTATTGAGACCGCTGGCAGAGTCCAAACCCTGAAAGTCCCCCAGGGGCTCTGCGATCTCGCCTTCCTCTAGGAGCTGCCTCTGATACTCCTGCTCCTTCAATGGTCTTAGAGCCTTCCTCCTCGAGCGCAACCTGGCCTCTATCCTCGGCATCGATAAAGAATTAGCTGACGACCTCGGCTGACGCTGATCTTCGGATTCTTTCGACGCCGGATCCATAGGCGCCATGGAAAGACGAGCCCCGTTCGCCGGCGTCAATTGGGGTCGTGGCGAAGTCAACGGCGCCACCGGATCAGCTGAAACCACCGGCGTCGAAGGTCTTCTCAGCGACATCAATGGCACCGGCGCCAGACCAGCACCTTCCACTGGGCAGAAGGGCATAAAAGGCCTTGGCTTGTATGGAGCCGGAACACCCAGACCAAAAGCTAATGGACCTGAGGGACCAGCCGGTGCACCGCCAGGAGCCGCTGAGCTGAAAATGCTGTACATCGCATTTAAGAATGCCGCCGGATCCGCACTTGGAGCCGGAAAAGCAGGATACCACTGCGGCGTCGGCGCTGACTGCGACGTCGGCACTGGATCCGGAACCTCTGACTGTGCAGGCGAGAAGGCAGGGGCGAGGCTCGTCCACTTCAAAAAACCAATGGCGTCGGAGAAGCCTGAGGACTTTGAGGCTGTGGCGTCACTGTCGGGCTGACCTCCCACGTCGTACGACGCCAAGCAGATGGAGATCTCGAACGAGATTGTTCTTTCCCCGAATGACGTCGGGAATCATGCCAACGCCGAGAGTCATGACGACGCCGTCTCTTATGTGACGATTTCGAAAAATACCTCCAAACAGCTTGGCTTTATGCTCTTTCAATGCCTTTGGGTTCATCTGTTGACACGAACCACAGTGTTCCACATCGTGCTCTGAGCTCAAGCACCATAAACAGTCATTATGCGGGTCCGTCACTGACATATGGCCTCTGCACTCCCCACAAGGCTCGCAGCACGCCGGCGAGGACCTCTTATTGCCTCGATGACATCAGACGGCATTGCGTGGGAGTCAGGCAATTGTTTCGACGTGCAGAGCTGGGAAGAAAATTTACGTCAAATGCTGGCGCATTGGGAGAATTCGTTAGGTGAGGTATCCACAGGTAGTTGTATCCATCAGAAATACATATATACAAATAAAGGGACACAGCCCAGTCCACAATGTCCGTGGGCCATAGGGCCACATCACATAAGCCAAGGCCCCACTTGACTCCTGGAACAACATAGAGAGAACACCGCAGGGGCATCACGTCCACCTCAGCCGGAAGATGGTACAAAAGCACTGGTCCTGGAGGGGGCTACATGCCCTGCGCTTGGTCCTGGGGAGTGCAAAGCCAGTCTCTCTAGTGGGTGATTTGCCCACTCCTTGGTCCTGGAGAGTGCAAAGCCACAGTCTCTTTAGTGGGTGGTTTGCCCACTGCTTGGTCCTGGGGAGTGCAAGGCCACAGTCTCTCAGGTGGATGGCTTCTTCCACTGGTTCTGGAGGGGGCATTGTGCCCAGTGTGCTTCATCCTGGCAAGGAGGGGAGAGTGGATGGGTTCTTCCACTGGTTCTTGAGTGGGCCTTGTGCCCAAAGTGTTTCATCCTGGCTAGGAGGGGGTGAGTGGATGGCTTCTTCCACTGGTTCTGGAGGGGGCATTGTGCCCAGTGTGCCTCATCCTGGCAAGGAGGGGGTGAGTGGATGACTTCTTCCACTGGTTCTGGAGGGGGCATTGTGCCCAGTGTGCTTCATCCATGCAAGGAGGGGGTGAGTGGATGGCTTCTTCCACTGGTTCTGGAGGGGGCATTGTGCCCAGAGTGCTTCATCCAGGCAAGGAGGGGGTGAGTGGATGGCTTCTTCCACTGGTTCTGGAGGGGGCTTTGTGCCCAGTGTGTCTTATCCTGGCAAGGAGGGGTGAGTGGATGGCTTCTTCCATTGGTTCTGGAGGGGGCCTTGTGCCCAGGGTGCTTCATCCTGACAAGGAGGGGGTGAGTGGATGGCTTCTTCCACTGGTTCTGGAGGGGGCATTGTGCTCAGTGTGCTTCATCCTGGCAAGGAGGGGGTGAGTGGATAGCTTCTTCCACTGATTCTGGAGGGGGCTTTTTGCCCAGTGATACTGATCTTGGGGAGTGCAAGGTCACAGTCTCTCACCTGGGTGTCACACCCACAGGATGTGAATGGTCCAGGACGCACTACAGTCCATGGAGGCAAGACTACACACTGCCCGCTGGCGGTGACGGCTGCTCAGTGATGGCAGTAGCGGGGCTGGTTTGGGGCCTGGCAGTGGTGGGGGGAGGCTCCTGCCCGTCCCCTGCAGCCTCGGATGGCTGACCACTGGGGCTGCTGCTGCCGGTGGCGGTGCTGGTGGCGGTGTTGTTGTCGGGAATGCCAGTGGTGGGGGGAGGCTTCAGCCCTTCCCTTGCAGCCTCGACGGCTGAACTGCCATGGTTAGTGGTGGAGACTCAGAATCAGTCACAGCACCAAGCCTCCTGTCCTTCCTGCCTGCAGAGGCAGGCCCCTTGCCCTTCCCAGCTGGTTGTGCCTCCTTGCCCTTCACCTTGGCAGCTGGTGTTGCCTCCTTGCCCTTCACTTGGGCAGCTGGTGGTGACTCCTTGCCCTTCACCTTGGCAGCTGGTGGTGCCTCCTTGCTCTTACCCTTGGCAGCTGGTGGTGCCTCCTTGCTCTTGCCCTTGGCAGCTGGTGGTACTTCCTTGCCCTTCACCTTGGCAGCTGGTGTTGCCTCCTTGAGCTTCACCTTGGCAGCTGGTGGTGCCTCCTTGCCCTTCACCTAGGCAGCTGGTGGTGCTTCCTTGCCCTTCACCTTGGCAGATGGTGGTACCTCCTTGATCTTGCCCTTGGCAGCTGGTGGTGCCTCCTTGCCCTTAACCTTTGCAGCTGGTGCAGGCACACTATCAGTGCTGATGGCTGGTTCCCTGGAGCCTCTCCCATCTGCAGTAGCTTCCGACATTACTGTGTCCGTGGACTGGGTTGCTGAGGTGCCCGCCAGGGTTCTGACCACCTTGGCCCGTATGAAGGACGGGGGAGGTAGGGGTATGGAAGAGGTCAAAGGCGGAGAGTAAAAGCTTCTTAGGGACACTGGGGCGGGAAGAGGGTGAAGGTTTGGGGGTGGAAGAAGAGGGAGTGGTTGTTGGAGGTGTCTGTCTGCTGTGTTTGGGTGCATGGGCTGGATGCTGTTGTGGGGTTGATGGCTTTTGGGTGTCTGAGTGCTTGCGTTTGTGTACCTTGGGAGGCGGGGGCACAGACACAGTGGGAGAGGACACAGGGGACGTGTGCATGGATGTGAGGGTGGTGACTGCCAGTGAGGGGTGTGTAGTGATAGGCGTGATAGTGATCGCGGTTGTGGATGAGGATGTAGTGCATGCAGGTGTGAGTGGAGATGCTACTGGGAGGGTGGTGGATGAGGAGGAGGAGGGGGACACAGTGGAGTCAGTGGATGTTGGTGTGTCTGCATCTGGATGGTGTTTGTGTGAGTGCCTGTGTGATGATGTGTGGTGCTTGTGTTTGCCTGAGCCACTCCTGTGTGTTGTATTGGGTGCATGCTGGTCTGAATGTGTGCTTGGAATAGGTTGGGATTCAGGGGAATGGGACTGGGCAGAGGAAGTCTGGGGGAGGTGGCCAGAGACAGGGACAATGGCTGCCATCAGGGAGGAGGCCAGAGCTTGGATTGATCTCTGTTGGGCCACCATGCCAGAGTGAATGCCCTGCAGGAATGCATTTGTTTGTTGCAGATGGCCTGCCAGGCCCTGAAAGGCATTCACTATAGTTGACTGCCCAACAGAGATGGATCTCAGGAGGTCAATAGCCTCCTCACTCAGGGCAGCAGGGCTAACAGGGACAGGGCCTGAGGTGCCTGGGGCGAAGGAGATGCCAACCCTCCTGGGTGAGCGGGCACGGGTAACATACTGAGGGGCTGCTGGGAGGGCGGTGCTGATATGGGGGTGGCGGCTGTACCTGTAGTTGGGGTGGTCACAGAGGCAACCACCACCACCAGGGAGCTTCCATCGGAGGAGGTATCACTGTAGAACTGTCCCCTCCAGTCTCCACTATGGTGCTCCCCTAGCCCTCCGTCCCACTGGTGCTCTCACCGTCGGTGGATTCAGCCTCCATGGGCCATGTGGGATGCAGCTCCCTCCATCGTCGGTGCCTCTGCTCCTCCGCCAGATGATGCTAATGCACAGAAGGACAGGGTGACAAAACAAAAAGGGGGAAGACAAAGGATAAACTTGGTCAATGGCTGCACCAACACCATAGTAGGCATACACAGCACCCTCACACAGGGAACAGGCCTACGCACTATGCAATGCACTACCAGTCACAATGCTAGTCACCAGCCCAAGGACAGGAATACCTAACTCCAGCATACCTCACACCCACAGACCCCTGCCCAGTAGTGGATGCTTACTAGCTTAGTAGGAGGTGGGGTTCATCAGCCCCTGCCCAACATGGGATCTACCCTGCAATGTCCGGCCTGGCCTAGGGGTACCCACAGGCCCACATCCCCCACCCGGAGACCACCCCACCATGCGCAAGTAGTATATTGGGAAACTGTACTCACCCTCTTGTGGCTGCTGTGATGCCCTCAAGCGCCCATCCAGCTCCGGATAGGCCACTGTGTTAACACCAGGACAGTGCGCGCTCTAGGGGCATCTAGAATGCAAAAACCCAACACTCGCAAGATAAAGTAATTTATGCATTGTGATGATATGTTATTGTTTAACCTTTTGCATTGCAGAATTCCATCCAAAAGATGAATTTTTAAGGTGCTTATAAACACTGTACATTTACAATGTGTTGCTGCAGACATTCAGAGTAAGTTACTGTGCGCTACCATTCTAAGACATTTTCTTGGTAGCATTTCAAGTTGACACGTCGCATGATTTATTCCTTGAATATACGTTGTGTGATTTCATGGTGCACACACCTTTATGGTGTTTAATACTCATATAAAAATCTGCAGTGTGCACAATTTACTACCCAATGTTTTTTCTGAGATGAACACAACACAATACCAGAGTCCTAGAGATAATTCTGTGTGTTCCTGATATGTATTCCTAAAAGGAGATTCATATGGTTGTTTAGAAATTGCTCAGAGTGTTTCCTGATTCTCATGCTAAAGAAAGTACTTGAATCTGAAAGTCCTATTTAACTTTTCCTGTTTCCTCCTCAGGTATTCGGTCATCTAAAGCCTAGTCAGTTTTAGGATTATTCTAGGGTTGTTCATGTTTTTCGGAAAAGACGAAGCTTAGAGTTGTAGCATGGTACTGATTTCATGAGATGTAATTTTGATGTTGTGTTTTAACCTTTTGCTTCCTACAGGTCTCCTTCTCAGCTGTTCCCGTCCTAATCCCCTTTTCCCCACTTGGACTCTCTTAGACTCTGTGATAAATCTAATCAGAGTATTGGAGCTGTCTTGTGATGGAAGTGTTGGGAACGTGCACGGACCCCGAGGATCTGGTGACTCTGACAGAATAGTGAGCCCACAAATTATTATTCTCCTGGTTTGTGTATGTTCTCAGCATGGCCACACTGGACGAGCTAGTCAAGACTATCACCCAGCTCCAGTCAGAAGTGGTATCATCAAAGGATTTGACAAATAGTCTAGCTGAGAGGGTGAGTCAGTTACAGAATAAGGTTGAGAAGAAAGAACAAAGTCCCACAGGTGTGTCTTGGCCAGGTACTTCTTCTCAGACTTCTGGAGGTAGTCCGACTAACATTTCCCTCAATGTTCCTTCAGCCATTCCTTTAGCTCCCCCAGAACGCTTCTCAGGTGATCCCTTGAAAGCGCAATCTTTTCTGGTTCAAGTATAACTTCACTTCACCTGCAGACCACATACTTTCCCCGATGCCCAGTCTAAAGTAGCTTTTTTGTTTCATATCTGTCTGGAGATGCAGCTACCTGGGCTATTCCTCTTGTGCGTAAAAATAGTCCCCTGTTGTACAACTGGAAAAATGTTGTTCGTGAATTTGAGAGAGTTTCCGATCGTAGGACTGTAACACAGTCAGCAGATCGTGAATTATTAGACTTACGCCAAGGGAATCAGGACTTAGGGGGTGATTCCGACCCCGGCGGTCCTTGACCGCCAGGGCCGGGATCGGCGGGAGCACCGCCAACAGGCTGGCGGTGCTCCTAAGGGCATTCTGACCGCGGCCATCAGAAACGGAAAACCGGCGGTGTCCCGCCGGTTTTCCGCTGCCCTGAGGAATCCCCCATGGCGGCGCAGCTTGCTGAGCCGCCATGGGGGATTCCGACCCCCTCACCGCCATCCTGTTCCTGGCGGTTCGACCGCCAGGAACAGGAAGGCGGTGAGGGGTGTTGTGGGGCTCTGGGGGCACCTGCAGTGCCCATGCCAATGGCATGGGCACTGCAGGGGCCCCCGTAAGAGGGCCCCACTTTGAATTTCAGTGTCTGCTTAGCAGACACTGAAATTCGCGACGGGTGCTACTGCACCCGTCGCACACCTTCCACTCCGCCGGCTCCATTCGGAGCCGGCTTCCTCGTAGAAGGGTGTTTCCCACTGGGCTGGCGGGCGGCCTTTTGGCAGTCGCCCGCCAGCCCAGTGGGAAACCCAGAATGACCGCCGTGGTCTTTTGACCGCGGTACGGTCTTCTGGCGGTTCTCGCTTGGCGGGCGGCTCCCGCCGCCCGCCAAGCTTGGAATGACCCCCTTAGTGTCATATTTAGCCAACTTTAATCGGCTGGTCGCTGAGACATCCTGGCCTGAAGAAAAACAAGCGGCCTTGTTTTACAGGGGACTCAAAGAGGAGCTAAAAGACATCTTAGCGCGAATTGACCCACAACCTGCAAACTGTCAAGATTTAATAAACCTTGTCTTGAGGCTTGATCATCGTTTAAATGAACGAAAAGGAACGTGTAAAAAGACTAAAAAACATTCTTGGCATGCTCATGATAACAAAGACTCAAGAACTCCGAGAGAAAGAACGCCAGAACCAATGGAAATTGGAACCATCAGGAGACCTTTGACCAAAGACGAAAAGGATCTACGCAGAAAAAATGGGCAATGTCTCTATTGTGGGCGGAAAGGTCATTTCGCCAAAGATTGTCCAATCAAAACAAAGAGCAAGCGAGGCCCAGTTCAGAAAGTTGCAACCAATGCATCAGTCGAGTCGGAAAATCTAAAGCACCCAAGTTGCAGAGAAGGGCTGCTCTTGGGTGTTACTGTGGATCCTTCACAATCCAAACATCTAAAATTGGGAATTAGAGTTCAGGTCAAGAAAAAGACCTATTTCAAGAAGGCTCTAGTCGACTCTGGGGCTACCGGAAACTTTGTTGACGCCCAATTGGTTCGTGCATGGGGGATCTCATGTATTGAAAAGAAGACTCCAGAAACCATCCAGGCAGTTGATGGAAAACTCTTGACTGGAGGTCCGATAACTCTTCAGACTGTCCCCTTGACAATAATTTGTGAAGGTAAAAATCAAAGAAAGAAACATAAAGAGGAACTCATCCTTGACGTGATCCATGCTCCCCAGTATGGGATCATCCTTGGCTTGCCATGGTTAACTCATCACAATCCAGAGATTAATTGGGCTGAACGAAAGATCGTGTTCTCATCAGTGCTATGTAAAGAACATTGTCTCCAAAGGACTCAAGAATCGGAAGTTCACCATTCTTACATAGCTACCGCCACAGAGAAAGAAGTTCAGTTGCCCAAACAGTATTCGTCTTATGAAGATGTATTTGATGAGAAGGAAGCAGAGAACTTACCTCCTCATAGATCTTAAGACTGTCAAATTGATCTAGTCCCAGGGGGAATACTTCCCAACTGTCGTGTGTATGCCCTGACAGAACATGAAAATCAACATTTACGAAAATATTTGGGTAAATTCTTAGAGAATGGTTTCATCCGCCCCTCTAAGTCTCCAACAGCTTCTCCTTTGTTTTTTGTTCCAAAAGCGAACGGAGAGCTTCGAACTTGTATCGACTATAGGGGCTTGAATAAAATCACCATCAAGAACAAATATCCTTTGCCTCTAATTCCGGTCTTACTGGAACAAGTAAAGAAAGCAAAAATCTACACTAAGCTTGATCTTCGAGGTGCTTACCATTTGGTCAGAATGAGAGAGGGTGACGAATGGAAAATGGCATTCAAAACAAGATATGGCCTTTTTGAATACACCATCATGCCTTTTGGTCTGTGCAATGCTCCAGCAGCATTTACATTTTTCTTAAATGACGTTCTTAGAGAGTACCTTGATATCTTTGCCATAGTTTACATTGATGACCTTTTGATCTACTCAGACAATGAGAATGAACATGTTCAACATGTCAAGAAAATGTTTGCAGCCCTTCGTAAACACCATTTATATTGCAAGCTAATCAAGTGTGAGTTTCATGTTACCACAGTTGAGTTTTTAGGGGTTATCCTTACCCCACAAGTTATGGTGATGGCAGAAAGGAAAGTAAAAGCCGTATCTAAATGGCCCATCCCAAAGTCTGTTCGTGATGTACAATGTTTCCTGGGCTTTGCAAATTTTTACCGGAGGTTCATCAATTATTTCTCCCAGACAGTGGCTCCAATTACTAAGTTATTAAGAAAGAAAGAAAAATGTGTATGGTCCCCAGAAGCAGACCAAGCCTTTTCAACTTTGAAAGAAGCTTTCTCCACTGCCCCAGTCTTGACTCATCCAGATGCGGATCGACCTTTCATAGTGGAAGCTGATGCTTCAGATGTGGTGATAGGAGCAGTCTTGTTACAACGAAACAAAGACACTGGTCAGCTTCATCCTGTAGCTTACATGTCTCGGAAGTTGAACGAAGCTGAACAGAACTATGTCATTGCTGAAAAAGAGCTTCTGGCGATTCGTGACGCCTTTAAAGAATGGAGACATCATTTGTTGGGAGCTAAATATACTGTCACAGTATATACTGATCACCGCAATCTTCAATTCATGAGTTCTGCCAGACTTTTGACTCCTCAGCAATTAAGCTGGATGCTGTTTTTTGCCGAGTTTGATTTTGTGGTAACCTTCCGGCCTGGTAAAGATAATGGCAAAGCTGACGCCTTGTCCCACCAAGAGTCTACCACATTGCCTGCAGTTCAAACCTCCAGAGCTATCATTGCTCCTGACAAGGTCCTATGTATCATAAAAACAGAAGATTTCTTTGAAGACATCCGCAATTAATTCACTGTTGAAAAATGGCAGGCGTGGGCCCAAGCAGATCCGAAAAGATCAATCAAGCAAGGATTACCCTTTTACGATGCTCGTTTGTTTGTGCCCACTACCAAACTTCGCAAGATAGTGTTTCATTGGTTGCATGTTATACCTACAGCAGGTCACCCTGGTACTCCTAAAACTCTTGAATTAATCCAACGCTATTTTTGGTGGCCTACCTTAACAAAGGATGTTAAAACAATGGTAAACAACTGCGAAGTCTGTGCTCGCACTAAAACAAGTCATTCAAAACCAAAAGGGTTGTTACACCCACTCCCAACCCTAAGTCGTCCGTGGGAACACATCTCTTTAGACTTTATTACAGGTCTGCCAGTGGTACAACAGCATTCAGTAATTCTGGTGGTAGTAGATAGTCTCACGAAATATGGACATTTCATTGCCTGTAAGAAATTACCCACCTCTAGTGAACTGGCAACTATCTTACTGAATAGAGTGGTTCATTATCATGGACTGCCAAAAGTGATCCTCTCCAATCGGGGATCGCAATTTGCCTCCAACTTCTGGAAGACATGATGTAAAACACTCCAAGTGACATCTACCCTATCTACTAGCCACCATCCTCAAACAGATGGTCAAACGGAGAGACTAAATCAGACTTTGAAGCAATACCTACGTGCTTACGCTGAAAAAGCACTTAATTCATGGACATCAATGCTCTGGTTAGCTGAGTTAGCCTACAACAACTCCTTCCACACTTCTACTGGCGTTACACCCTTCTTTGGTTTGTTTGGCTATCATCCTGACACCTTGCCCATCACAATTCCTCAAGAAAGCTCTCTCACTCCAGCTGTGTCAGAAATCATTCAACATTTGCATCAAACTCAGAAATCGATTCAACAACATTTAGAAAAAGCCAAACAAAAATACAAAAAGCATTATGACAAGAAACATTGTGAGGGACCGCAGTATCAACCTGGTGACAAAGTGTGGCTTTCCACAAAACATATAGACTTCAAGACGAAGCACATGTTCAAACCCAAATTTATAGGTCCTTACACTGTTCTTCAGCAAATCAATCCTGTGACCTATAAACTACAATTGCCAAAATCATTACGGATTCATCCAGTGTTCCATACTTCCCTCTTAAAAAAGGCAGTCCAAAAGGTCCGCCCTCATCCAGCTCCTGTTCTAGTACAGGGGGAAGAAGCATATGAAGTCAAGAAAGTGTTGGACTCTAAACTGAGAGGGCGTAACCTATGGTACTTAATCTCATGGAAAGGTTATGGCCCTGAAAGTAATTCATGGGTTTCCGCATCTGATGTTCATGCTCCAGTACTTGTGAGACGCTTTTATCGTCTCAAACCAGATAAACCAGGCCCTAGAGCGCGCCTGGGAGAGGGGAGTACTGTCAACACCAGGACAGTGCGCGCTCTACGGGCATCTAGAATGCAAAAACACAACACTCGCAAGATAAAGTAATTTATGCATTGTGATGATATGTTATTGTTTAACCTTTTGCATTGCAGAATTCCATCCAAAAGATTAATTTTTAAGGTGCTTATAAATACTGTACATTTACAATGTGTTGCTGCAGACATTCAGAGTGTGTTAGGGTGTGGTCCCTTTCCAGGGCCTTCTGGAGACTTTCCCTGCAATATGCCTGGGTATGGTTCTAGGCTGGGCCAAGACTCTATAAAAGAGAGTCAGCCCAACTTCCAGTGCTCACTATTCAGAGGTCCCGGTGCAGAGCAGCAGCTTCTTCCTGAGCTCCTGTTCCGGCGGCCTATTTGGATTTTCCAGTCTTCTGCACTCATCTCTTATTGGTGATCACTGTTTCCAGGCGGTAAGACGGTGTTTGGACATTTCCCAACACCGTAATTGAGAATCTTCATATTCTTGATTTTAATTCTTAAATGAATAACAGATTACTTGTGCGCTGCCATTTTTTGACATTTGTATGGTGGTTTGCAAATAGGGAGGACGCGCAATTTATTCCATAAAGATTTGACTTCGTTATTACATTATTGTTCATTGCGCGCTGATATTTCTTGACATTTACATGATGTTTTACGAGTTGGCAAGACGTGCAACTCGTTTCATGAGCATTCAACTTTGTTGTTCATTGCGCGCTACCTTTTCTTGACATTTACATGGTGGCAATAGAATCGGCGAAACGCGCGATTCACTTCTCGTGTGTAATTCATGCTGTTCATTGTGCGCTACCATTTTCTGGCATTTACATGGTGGCATTCGAATCGGCAACACGCGCGATTCTTTCCTTGAGTGTTTTTTCATGTTATTCAGTGTGCGCTACCATTTCTTGGCTTTTGTATGGTGGCATTTGAATCGGCAAGACGCGCAATTCTTTCCTCGTGTATAAATACTGTAAGTTACTGTGCGCTACCATTCTAAGACATTTTCTTGGTAGCATTTCAAGTTGACACGTCGCGTGATTTATTCCTTGAATCTACGTTGTGTGATTTCATGGTGCACAAACCTTTATGGTGTTTAATACTCATATAAAAATCTGCAGTGTGCGCAATTTACTACCCAATGTTTTTTCTGAGATGAACACAACACAATACCAGAGTTCTAGAGATAATTCTGTATGTTCCTGATATGTATTCCTAAAAGGAGATTCTGATGGTTGTTTAGAAATTGCTCAGAGTGTTTCCTGATTCTCATGCTAAAGAAAGTACTTGAATCTGAAAGTCCTATTTAACTTTTCCAGTTTCCTCCGCAGGTATTCGGTCATCTAAAGCCTAGTCAGTTTTAGGATTATTCTAGGGTTGTTCATGTTTTTCGGAAAAGACGAAGCTTAGAGTTGTAGCATGGTACTGATTTCATGAGATGTAATTTTGATGTTGTGTTTTAACCTTTTGCTTCCTACAGGTCTCCTTCCCAGCTGTTCCCGTCCTAATCCCCTTTTCCCCACTTAGACTTTCTTAGACTGTGTGATAAATCTAATCAGAGTATTGGAGCTGTCTTGTGGTGGAAGTGTTGGGAACGTGCATGGACCCCGAGGATCTGGTGACTCTGACACACTGCCAGTATGTGGGCCATCAGGAGGGTCAGGGTTCGACGGGCACCCCTTCCTCGTTGGGAGGCCATCCCCAGATGGGCCTCTGCCACCTTCCGTTCCCAGCATCTCAGGTCCTCCCACCGTTTGCGACAGTGGGTGCTCCGCCAGCCGTAGACCCCCAGGGTCTGCACGTCCTTGGCGATGGCACGCCATATACCCTTTTTCAGATGGGTGCTGACCTGCAGGGAAATAAACATAGAAAAAGGTATCAGCCATACAGTCCGGCCTGTTACACTCATGGCCCACCATATCCCTCACATCCCCTTACGCACAGACATTGCCCACCATACATGGAGCACGCTGCCCACGACCCTTCCACCACCCCACCCCCTTACACGAGGTCCTCACACACAGCACTCCATACATTCATGCCCCATGCATCGTGCTCACAGTGTACTCACGTGTTGGTCTGGAGGCCCATACAGCATTCGGTACTGGGGCAGGACCCCATCCACCAGTCTCTCCAACTCCGCAGCGGTGAAGGCAGAGGCCCATTCCCCAGTGACTCAGCCCAGCCCATTACACTACCCCCTCTACTTCTTAGCACTTAAAAAAACACCATTTGAAAAATAATACAAGTATAGAGTCTATCAAATGATTGACTACAAGGGATGCTCCATTTTAAGGCTTTCGGGTGCCCACTATTGCCATGTAGTATAAAGATGCATACAGTAGGTTTACGTAACACAGAAGTTTCTAGTTTGTCATTCTTCACCTCAAGTAGACCATCCAAAAATTCAATTTTGCTACTGCTCCATGTTGTTTCAAGTTGGATGTTCAAATCATTGTTGTTTAGTATATCAATATATTCTTGTAGGACATTCTCTTGGCCATCCCATATAAGCAAGAGATTGTCTATGTAAATTAAAAGTGTGGTAACTAGACAAATTGATAACATACAACATCACATCATCAAAAGTACTGTACCCACAACACTACTTTCCCCATATAGACACCAAGGGCATCTGCCCATGCTACTACTTTTTCCCACCATCCCATATAGAGGTTGGCGTAAGTGGGAGCAAAAGATGCACCTGTCGCTGTACTCTATTTTTTGAGGTAATATTAATTGTCAGATAGAAAAATATTGGCCCTCATTATGACATTGGCAGTAAATCCCGTTTACTGCCATGAAGACTGCCGCCAACATAACGCCGCCGTGGCAGATAACCACCAAGCATATTATGACACACACATACCAATCCATCACTATACAGCCACACACACAAGTCTGCCAGCCCAAAGGTCAGTGATAAACTGGCAGTAGCAAAACCCACACTGTTACGCCAACAGAACTACGCACACAGCATTATGACCCACGAATCACTGCGGCGGACATTCAACCACAGTAAACCATTGGCGGAACATACCGCTGCGCTCAAAATACACACACTCATACAAAACAACACCACATTGGACAATCTGAATAACACACACCTGACACCCATACACACACCACACCCACACACCCACACCACTATAAAGCACACACTAACACTACCCACACCCCCTTAAGACCCAAAGATATTGACAACTGAGAGAGACAGACCAAGAGCACCCACAGAACCAGAGCCACAAAACACCATCACCCATCCACCATCCACGCACCTTACAGCACACACCCCAACACATCACCCCACACACCACTCACACACACCACTCACACTACACCCATGGCACCACAAAGACACCCCAGGTTCTCAGAGGAGGAGCTAAGGGTCATGGTGGAGGAAATCATCAGGGTAGAGCCACATCTATTCGGATCACAGGTGCAGCAGACATCCATTGCAAGGAAGATGGAGCTATGGCGGAGAATCGTGGACAGGGTCAACGCCGTGGGACAGCACCCCAGAACAAAGGATGACATCAGGAAGAGGTGGAACGACCTTCGGGGGAAGGTGCGTTCCATTGCAGCAAGAACCAGATAGCAGTACAGAGGACTGGCGGTGGACCCTCACCTCCTCCCCCACAACTAACATCATGGGAGGAGCAAGTCTTGGCAATCATGCATCCTGAGGGCCTGGCAGGAGTAGCAGGAGGACTGGACTCTGGTAAATCATCTCTTTACTCCTTTCACAGGATTTGTTCTGACAACATCACATTTGAAAAGAAGGTAGCGGCTATGATGCAGAGATTTTTGGAGAGGGGATATCCGTACAAAGTCCTCATCGATGAACACAATAGAGTCAAATTCAAGAAAATGGAAGAGTTACTTTTTAAAAATCAGTATCCTAATGAGGACATAGCATAAAGTACGTCCCCATCAAGACTCTTTTTGGAATCAAATCATCAACACTAAGCACTTACTAATATCTTGAAACGCAACTGACATGTTCTGCAACAAGATGAGCATATCAAAACAGAAATTGGCTAACGCCCCCAAATCACACATCGGAAGACTAGTTAACTGAGGGATCCCATAACAAGGAGCATATTTGTGAGAAAAGAGAATCCATCACGTTTGACAAAAGAAGAGAATAAGATTCTGGAATTGTGGCCATTGTAAAGCCTGCAAATGTGCTGTAAACATGCAAAGCTTTGAGACATTTGAAGGAAGAAAGTGTCCAATTACGGATAGAATTGCATGCGAAACTGAATATGTGATCTACGTCATTCAATGTGGCTGTCAGAAAAAATATGTAGGCAGCACCATTCACAAACCAAAAATCAGGTTTCTGCAACACCTCACAGCAATCAAAAGTCAGGATAGATCCTATCCACTGACTGAATACTTCTGGGACGCTCATAGAGGAGACTGTAGTACATTAACCTTCTATGGGATTAGATTGATAAAACTAGGTCTCAGGATGGGTGACAGGACATTGGAATTAAGGCAGATGGAATCTAAGATGATTCTATTATTAGGCTCAGAAAATCCATGGGGACACAAGTTAGATGCTGAACTACATGTGCGTCTATAAAAGATGGATACTGGGCTCAAAACAACTGTGAGGACACATTTCTGATACTGAACTGTATGTAACTTTACAAAAAATGAGGGAATTGGAAAAAGAGGATTTCTGAGGAAGAGGAATCTGATGTGTGTCTGCATATACACTTTTCCAATTTACAGATTTGTTACATTGGTTACTGTCGCACTTACATATGATGTCTCAGGTAGTATCTCCCCATGTTAATATTGCACTGAAGTGTCTTATAATCTGATGGCATGAATCATGATTATTGAGACTCTTCTGATTTCAAATTATACTGTTTTAGATTGTGTACAGATTTCTTCACCACAGGGCAATAGATATATATTGGAGCTTCTTTTAAAGTCAAATTTCTATTAAACATACCACGCTATGCATAGTGCAATCAGTTGCTGACAATATGATGTGCTCATTTAATAATTTTCAATATTGTGGAGGCTATGTGCCTAATTATATGCTATGATATGTTCCAGAGTGCCATAACAAAAAAGATGCACAAGATCACTTTATTCACATGTCTTTCATCCCTGCTAATTGGGGCATATGTACTTTTGATGATGTGATGTTGCAGGTTATCAATTTGTCTAGTTACCACACTTTTAATTTACAAGACTATATATATGCATACATCACTTTATCTCAATAAGATATTTAATGGACGTATATCCAGTGGAAGTCATATGCCTATTCAAACATTATGACATGGTCTAGTGTGCCATAACGAAAAAGATGCACAAGCTCACTTTACTTACATACCTTACATATCAGACAACTGGGACATATATACCCTTGAGGATATGATGCTATGAAATTATTTATTTATCATATTTCAAATTTTGCAAACATGTGCATTCATTATTTTACGCTATTAAGATACACTACTAACGTATACATATCAGGCAGAACAGATTGTTTAATATATATGCACATATTTAAATTGCTGTATTATTGATTGATGAAAGTCTGATTGAGCTTAATATTATCACTATTTGTTATTTATATACCTCTTCACGGTTTATTTGGCAATATTGAATATATTGTATGCATTCACATCACCATTATAACTGTGAACTATAGAGGATGTGAAACGCAATGATTACTAACGTGGCACTTTATATGCTATAAGGTGGTGGCTCTGGTAACCTTCAGTGTGTAGCTGTAATAATAGACTAAGGACTGATGTGGTATTTGAGGTAGCTCTGTTCATTGGGGGAGTGTCCAGTAGAAGGTGTCAGCCGAAACGGGTTGACACTTTAGTTTGTTTGGGAGCAGCACCTTATTAGCAATAAACAATACGAATATTGAAGAATATAAATATCTGCCTTTCTTCTTGTTGCATGACTGAAGCTGTGGAATTGTACTGTGGTGCAGATGTATGAGGAGTGGGACCTCATCATTTTGGAAGATATATATATATATATATATATATATATAATATATCTCAATCAATCAATTTGTTGAGTGTGCTACTCACCTGGAAGGGTCTCAAGGCACTGGGGGTGGTGGTGGTGGGGAGGGTTCTACTGCTCAAAGAGCCAGGTCTTGAGGTGCTTCCTGAAGGTCAGGAGGTCCTGGGTCTTACGTAGGTTGGCGGGGAGGGAGTTCCAGGTTTTGGCAGTGAGGTGGGAGAAGGATCTGCCGCCGGTAGTGGTACGGTGAATGCGGGGGACTGTTGCGTGGGCGAGGTTGGCGGAGCGGAGCTGGCATGTCAGATTGTGGAAGTTGAGACGATTGTTGAGGTAGGCCGGTCCGGTGTCGTGGAGAGCTTTGTGAGCGTGGATTAGGATTTTGAAGACAATCCTTTTGTTGACGGGTAGCCAGTGGAGGTCCCTGAGGTGGGCAGAGATGTGTTTGTGGCGAGGGAGGTTGAGGATGAGACGTGCTGAGGCATTCGGGATGCGCTGGAGTATTTTCTGGAGCTTGGCTGTTGTTCCCGCATAGAGGGCCTTGTCGTAGTCCATTCTGCTGTGATATACGGTGTCGAAGGCTGCGGAGAGGTCAAGGAGGATGAGGGTGACGGTTTCACCTTTGTCAAGCCTGGTCCTGATGTCGTCGGTGCAGGCGATGAGGGCGATCTCGGTGCTGTGGTTTTTGCGGAATCCAGACTGGGAGACGTAGAGTAGGCTGTTGTCCTCCAGGAAGCGGGAAAGTTGGTTGTTGACTATCTTCTCTATGACCTTCGCGGGGAAGGGGAGTAGGGAGATAGGTCGGTAGTTTTTGAGGTCTTTGGGCTTTTTGAGCAAGGCGTTGACTTTGGCGTGTTTCCAGCTTTCCTGGGAAAATGGCGGTCTCAAAGGAGCTGTTGATGATGGTCCGGAGCTGGGGACCGATGATTTGGCTGGCCTTATTGAAGACATGGTGAGGGAAGGGGTCTGCGGGAGAGCTCGAGTGGATGGTGCTCATGGTTTTGGTAGTTTCCTCATCGTTGGAGGGGGTCCAGGCACTCAGTATGTTGGTGCAGCAGGATGCGATGGGGTTGACCATGTCAGTGGTGGTGGGGGACGGCGTTGTGAAGCTTCCATGTATGTCTGTGATCTTGCAGTGGAAGAAGATGGCGAGGGAGTCGCAGAGGTCTTGTGAGTGGGGAGGGTCGATGGAGCAGGACTTGGGGTTGGTGACTTCCTTGATGATGTTGAATAGCTCCTTGCTGTTGTGTGCGTTGTTGTCAATCCATTCTTTGAAGAAAGATCTTTTGGTGGTCCGGATGAGCTGGTGGTGTTTGCGCATGGCTGATTTGAGGGCGGTGAAGTTGCTCTCTGATTGTTCTTGGTGCCAGGTTTTCTCAGCTTTCCGGCATTCTCGTTTGGAGGCCTGAAGGTCTGCGGTGAACCAGCGAGCTTTCTTGTTGACGCAGGTGTTGCTGGTTTTCTTGAGTGGAGCGAGGGTGTTGGCGCAGTCGTCGAGCCATTGTTTGAGAATGAGGGTGGCAGTGTTGGGGTCGTTGGTTTTGGGTGGTAGGGATTGGGCAAAGTTGGAGATCAATTGTTCCTTGGAGATCTTGTTCCACTTGCGGTGAGGGATCAGATGCTGTTGGTGGTGGGTGGTGGGCTTCAGGAAGGAAAAATTAATGCAATGGTCGTCAATCCAATGGAGTTCGGTGGTGTGAGTGAAGGTGATATGGCTGCTGGAGGAGAAGATGGTGTTGAGCGTGTGCCCGGCTGAGTGGGTGGGTGAGGTGACCAGTTGCTTGAGGCCGAGGTTGGCGAGGTTGTACAGTAGGGCAGCAGAGTTGAAGTCGCTGTTGTTCTCCAGGTGGAAATTTAGGTCGCCGAGGAGCAAGTAGTCCAAGGTGGCGAGGGCGTGGGAGCTGATCGTGTCAGCGATGGCGTCGCAGAATTGGGGGCGAGGGCCTGGTGGTCTGTAGACAAGGGTTCCTCTCAGGGTGGTGTTGTCATTGATGTGTATCTGAAAGTGCAGGTGTTCTGTGGCATCCAGGGCGTCGTGGGTGTCGGTGGAGATCTTGATGGAGCTTCTGTGGACTATGGCGATTCCTCCTCCAGGTTTGTTGATATGGTCTCTTCGGGTGATGTTGTATCCCTCAGGGATCGCTATGGCGATGTCTGGTTCTGATGAGGGGTTCATCCATGTTTCGGTGAGGAAGGCAATGTCAGGGGAGGCTGATGTGAGTAGGTCCCAGAGCTCGATTGCGTGCTTGTGGACGGAGCGGGTGTTGAGGAGGATGCAGCTGAGATGGTTGGGGTGTCTGGCGTTGTTGTCATGCTTGGTGGCTTGATTGCAGGTGAAGCGGCACGAGTGGCAGGCAAGGGTCCATGGGTGTGCCTGGGGAAGGCCTGGGCGCAGGCGGTGGGCCGGCCAGGGTTGAGCGCGAGGAGCTCTGCGGTGGTGTAGTGGCATCTGGAGGCTTGGGAGGTACGAGGCGCAGGGGTACAGGCGCTGGGCACGGTCCAGGCACGGACGGGCGCAGATGGGCTTGCCTCTGGCACGCCAGCAGCTCGGCCGCGCAGCAAGCACCATTAAGAAGGGGAGGTGGCAGGGAGGAGCAGCTGGGAGGGGTGGCAAATGGGGGCGCGAGGGGGGCGGGGCCACAGGGGACGCAGCGGCGGGAACGGGCAGACCTGGCAGATCAAGCAAAGCAGAAACGGGCAGAAAAAGGCAGAGACAGCAAAAAAGGCAAAAGCACAAAAACAGCACACAAGCACAGAAAACAGATGGCAAGACAAACACACAAGATAACAAGACCAACACACGATACATCGGTCTACCACTAGACACCCGGGATGAGGCGCAGGCGGGTGCCTACGGGCGGAGGAGGGCCTCGAACTCACACAGCGAGGGCGGAGTTAGGAGCACGAGGGCAGTCTGGTGGAGCTGCTCGGCGTGCAGAGAGGTTCCTGGCCTTAAGTCAGATCAGGGGTCACTCTGAGCACCGCGCAGCGGCCGCCATTAAGAAGGGGAGGTGGGAGAGAGGAGCAGCTGGGAGGAGGTGGCGAATAGGGTTGCGAGGGGGGCGGGCCACAGGGGACGCAGCGGCGGGAATGGGGAGACCGGGCAGATCAAGCAAAGCAGAAATAAGCAGAAAAAGGCAGAGACAACAAAAAAGGCAAAAGCAGAAAAATAGCACACAAGCACAGAAAACAGATGGCAAGAGAAACACACAAGATAACAAGACCAACATACAATACTTATGTCTACCACTAGACACCAGGGATGAGGCGCAGGCAGGTGCCTGCGGGTGAAGGAGGGCCTAGAACTTGTGGCAGCAGCGAGGGCGGGGTTAGGCGCACGGGCCAGTCTGGTGGAGCTGCTCGGCATGCAGAGTGGTTCCTGGCCTTAAGTCAGGTCAGGGGTCACTATATATATATATATATATATATATATATATATATATATATATATATATATATATATATATATATACATACCCACACACCCATATATGTACATATATTCGCCCCTTAATCTGATTTTACCTTTTTTTTTCTAAAGGCAAGAAGGGCCTTGGTATAGAAGTGGAAACAGAGGACAATATAGGACTTTTATAATGAATAAAAGGATCCAAGGATGTACTAGAAATTACCTCAATGATGAAAACTATAAAAAAACTATAAAAATGACTAGATTCTTAGGAAAAGAATCAGTTCAAATTTTATGAATACATTCACTTACAACACACCTCCAAGTGTGACCTCAACTACAATAGTCATGTAAAATGAAAGCAATTGTACCTATATGAGGTATCAATAATAAACCTTATCAAACAAGACAGATATAATATCCTCATAGAGAAGAAGAAATACGCCTAAAAAGGGGCAAAATCCTTCCTAAAGGAAGGAACTCTTAAACCCAAGTGCAAAAAAAGTAAAAGAACTTCCAAAGAGTTCATATACTCAGACGTCTACACAATAGACTAAGCAAAATTGACATAGATACATCTCTAAGAAGAGGTATTATGTACTGACCAAAGTCAGGAAAAGAAATAAGAATGTTCAAAGAACATCTGAACACTACAGATAAGTCTACATCAAAGTGTAGAAAATACATAAACTGCAAGTAATATGTAATATAACCATATAAGACAAAAACAGGGAAGGTCTGAAAGTCCGGACGAAGTGAGTGATATTGCTGCTAAAAGAGAAATGTACCCGTCAAAAAGTTAAGCACAACAGCTAACCTAACAGTACAAGGGGACATAGTAACCAATACTGCTAGTGTTATACAACACCCAGTGCTGGTAATATCCCCAGTTCCCTATAAGGGATACTAGTAAAGTGGTAGAAATGCAGAAGTTAGAAAAACTGTGTGCAGTGGGAGAAATGGACAAACATATTGAAGGTGCAATAGCTTAAAACCATGTATAAATGCTCTTCAGCATACTATCATCAAATGTAAATACTCCACTTAGAGTATGATATATACCAGACAAGTAACAACTCTTAAGCATAAGCTTGTCTTCAGAGTGAAGCAGTCAGTATCACCTTACATCAGGTGTGCTATAAATGATAACCTATAATTGAGCAACATTGGCAAACTTGAAGCAGAAATTATTACTTACTTCAAGTAATGATGATAAAGGAAGAAGCCTTAAACGTCAAGCATGAAAATCTCCATAGGGTAACAGAGCACCACATTATTGCAATGACAAGCCAGGGAAACTCAGCACCTGGCAAGAAGGAACACCCACTGGAAATTCCAATGAAGTATAACGGGATAACTGGAAGCTTCACCGCCTTGGAGAAGCAAGACTGATGTAAGGAACACTGAAGAATAAATAACAGCACAGTAGTGATGAGCAAGCAAAAGGACAGTGAGAGAAACAAAGTTAACTCATTGCTCCACCCCTCCTGTCTTGAAAATGTCTCAAAGCTGAGTCAGCCTGAGCACTAAACAAATGGGCACCATCAAATAGCAGTCCAGTAAAATTGACTGGATTGGCTCTGAGAACCCAGAGGTATGTAAGGCATGGCGACAGGCCGCAATTGAGTAAACCATAGCTCAACCCACAGCGTCAGTGGAATCCATGCATCAGCAAATGATTAAATTAGCTGCATTCTGCCTGCCCTGAATTATAGGAGTAAGGGTGCTCCTGGCATTATCTGGAAGGGAGGGTAAGCTGTTCACCAAAGAGTCCCATAATGAATGAGAGAAATGTCCAAGAACACAAGATGTGTTTACAGAACATAAAACAGAACTTGTGGAAGAAAAAATATGCCTGACACAGACATCTAGACTCCTGGACTTTCTATAAAGAGGAGTATGGGAGAGGGGCTCTATATCAGGGAAAGTTGAAGCGGCCTGTGCCAAACTGAGAAGAGTAGGATGTATGATCAAACAAGATGGATCACCAAGGGCAGGACGGTGCCTGTGGGATATATCCTGGTCAAAATGAGCCCCTGCAGCAGGCTTAGCCCAAGCACGCAACAAGACATCATGTGGTGCCTCGCTATAAGGAAGCACCAGTTCAACTCTGGTCTGGCTTTGATAGAGTATATTGATTGAGAAATCTGAAGTCAACTCCATCAAGGGAAGAATAATACCTAACACCTCCACAACCCTCTTTAGCATGTCTGCAAATTAGGAACTCACTTCTGTAGCAAGTCTGGAAGGGAAAGGAGGCCGAAGGTTGGAGAAGAGTCCAAGTCACTAGCTGTAGCCACATCAGACAACCAACTGTCCTCTCTAGGAGGGTCCGACTCTGGTACCACCTCTCCACCATCACCTGCAATAGGAACGACAGGAGTAGAGATGTGTGGAGGTATGACCAGTGCCATTTCAGACATCGACTGGTATCGAGAAGGCAATACTTCAATGTCAGCATCAACTTCAGACACAGAGAGGGAGTCTACTTCGATCGGCACCACCAGCAAAGTCACCGGAGTTGGCTGATTGGACACCGGCACCAAAAGTGGGAACCCTGAAGGGCTGTGCACCAGGGCCATAACAGTTGCATCAACTGACTCTGAAGACTGAACCGAAGCTGAGGGTGAACCCGCCGACGTGGACACAGTTAAGGTACTTTTCATCTCCTTGGGACCAACAGGCGCTTCAGAAGAATGTGATTGACCAAAGATTGCATGAAGGGAAGAATAATATGCATGCATCTGGTCGGCACAACTTCTGGAAAGGGAGGAAGAAGTCGCTGACAGGAGCTGCAGTCCTTGGGGTTATGGTGCTTACCCAGGCACCACATGCACACTGAATGGAGGTCCGTAGTGGACATCTGCCACCCACAAGTACACAACTTACTTCAAGATACACACCAGATTCCATGTTTCCCTACTTCGTTCCTATGCCCCCGATACCCACACTGCCCCTCCATCACCTCCTCTAAATGTGGACAGCCAATGGGAATTTGAGGTTGTTGAGGTTTTGGATTCTAAACGTATCTGTGGAATCCTGCACTACTTGTTAACCTGGAAAAGTTACCTGCTATAGTGATACGTGCTCCCCATTGGTCCGTTGATTCCATCGCCAGCACCCTTACATACCACGCCCCTGGCACGGGCACTTGGTGGGGAGGACTGTTAGGAACTCACAGGTCTGTCTCTGCAACATTTTTCTCCACCCTCAGGAAGCCCTCGTCAATCATGTACTCCTCTCCCCAGGTTCTTCTTCAAAGCAGGCATGGCATTACCACAGCTTATTGGTTTACTAATGGTGCACCTCATTGTTAGCAGGAGGTCTTTATTTGTCACTTCCTGTTGTTTTATTTCACTTATTCCTTTGTATTCACCTATGTTTATTAGCAGCCCTTGTGCCAATGCTTGTTGGTTTATTTTTGCTTTGTGTGTGCCAATGCTTATTGACTTCCCTCCTCCTCATACTCCAATACGTTGTAAAGGGGTGCCCATTTGAGTCACATTGCTAAGACAAACCATTGGCAGTCAACCAGAGGTCCATGTACTTGGTCTGTTGCCTGTAAAAGCCACACCTCGTAATTAGCAGCATTTGGCTTTGTTTCCTGCTTCAAGCATCCTGACGGCTCCTCTCTGCTGATCCTACCAGCCACCTCAGGTCTTACCGGCTCCGTCTCTCTGGCCTCCAGTGACTATGGACCCCTTCCTGGGAAAGCTAAGTGTTCTGCGCTTGCAGTTGAGCCCCTTTTAGTCTTCCTTAACAGAGCGGCGCCTCAGGTCTGACCGGCTCCATCTCTCTGGCCTCCAGTGACTGTGGACCCCTTCCTGGGAAAGCTAAGTGTTCTGCGCTTGCAGTTGAGCCCCTTTTAGACTTCCTTAATAGAGCGGCGCTCCCTTTTCAGCAGTATCTGTGAAACTTTCATTTAAGCAAGAACTCTCCGCTTAGGTTCTTGGCACTCTGTAATCCAGCTGAGCAGTTTTGTTCCCAGTTCTACAACAGTACCTTGTGCGCTGGGGTTTTAAGCAAGGAAATCGTTATTTGGCATGCTTATCGTTTCAAACACTATGCTTCCTTCCTGTGTTTTGTGATATAAGAGAAAGTTACCTGTATCTTGTTCAGAGGGATTGTGTGTATTGTTAACTCTTCATCATAACCTCTTGGACATACCGCTAATTGACACAACACTACCTGGTTTCCTCTGCAAATGTATGTTAAGAGTGCAGTTACATATTATATGCATATCCACAGAACTGAATGATGTAAACTCTGTGTGCAGCTCCTCTTGAACTTGAGTGTTATTCCCTATTGGAGTGCATGTTTTATGGACAGTGAGACCTCTTCCCAGGCACAAAGAGACCAAAGGACAAGAGAGACTATCTTTCCCTTTTGATAGGTGGCAAGGTAATTAGGATTGCTTACTCATGAATAATTTGTTCACTTACACTTGGGGGTAAGGGGAGCTCCCAGCACGTGCAACACTAATACGGTCTCTTCTTGCTCTCAAGGTCACACCACTGACAGACAAAACACTGATTATGATTTACACCCCAAGCGACGTGGGCCTGGCTGTAGAGATGTGCCAGTGTTTTCTTTTTTCTCTTGTGCATTCCCTCTTCCCTTTTAGAACACCTGCTGTGGCTCCTGTGTTGTTCAACATTGTCAAGAAGCGTTCTGCAAGGCCAGGGGATTACTCATCACTCCTGAAGACATCCTGCCTTTAAGGTGAGTGGACCTGAAAGTTTCTGCCCCATCCGGGACACCCTTTCTTCGCCAGATGCTGCAGGAGTCAGCACTGAAACTGTCCGTCTGAGTGGGAGGAGGGCAGCAGTGGTGGTCAACCAGGTACCTGACAACTGTCAGCGATATTGTTGCATAGACGCTGGAGCTGGCTGGTGAACTTGGGCTGGGGTGAGCAGCAGCCGCTTCCACCTTCTTCTCCAGCGCCACCAGCTGACGGCCCTCCTGCTAAACTGTCTTCAGCCTCTGCTGCAACAGACAGGCTGCTATCTCTTGCTGTGTTGGCACACGTGGTGGACTTGCAGGAGTAGCGATATCAATAAAAAAATTAAAAAAAGAAAGAAAGAGAAATTGTAAATCATGCTCTGTGCAAATACTTGTTTAAAATTAAATAGTGGCACAGTAGCAGTACATTGCTTGTCCCCTCGGGCCATTGGAATTTGATGTGATTAGGAGAGCCACAGGGCCATTTTTTTACCCCTACGAACCTCACATAAAAAAGAACTGAAGGGCAGCAGATTAAAAAAAGAGCGATTTACTTTCTTTTATAGGCATTCCTAGAAACAAAAATAAACAGACACTTTGGTGGTCATTCTAACCCTGGCGGTAAAAACCGCCAGGGCGAATGACCACGGGAGCACCGCCAACAGCCTGGCGGTGCCCCTTAGGGCATTCTGACCGCGGCGCTTTGGCCGCGGTCAGTGCAGGAAAACCGGCGGTCTCCCGCCGGTTTTCCGCTGCCCGTCAGAATCCTCCAAGGCGGCGCAGCATGCTGCGCCGCCTTGGGGATTCTGACACCCCCTACCGCCATCCTGTTCCTGGTGGTTCGCCCGCCAGGAACAGGATGGCGGTAGAGGGTGTTGCGGGGCCCCTGGGGGCCCCTGCAGTGCCCATGCCAATGGCATGGGCACTGCAGGGGCCCCCGTAAGAGGGCCCCGCTTGTATTTCACTGTCTGCATAGCAGACAGTGAAATACGCGACGGGTGCAGTAGCACCCGTCGCACCTTCCCACTCCGCCGGCTCGATTACGAGGCGGCTTTATGGTGGGAAGGTCGTTTTCCCCTGGGCTGGCGGGCGGCATTTGAAGGCCGCCCGCCAGCCCAGGGGAAAACTCAAAATACCCGCCGCGGTCTTCCGACCGCGGTACGGTATTTTGGCGGCTCCCGCCGGGCGCGCGGTGACCGCGCCCGGCGGGAGTCAGAATGACCCCCTTTGTGTGGAAAAATAAACTACCTCTCATTAATTAGGATGGAATTATGCTCTATGGAGTACAAGCTGTTTTGCTAAATTAATGGAGGCATGCTAGCCAGTGTGTTGGGTACTTTGCTACCATATATGAAATGGGGATATCCTGTCTGTGGTAAATAGATGCTGTGGTGCACTGCAGTACAGGGAAAGGAATGGGTTTTTCTTTTTTTTTGGTAGGCTGGGATAGAACTTAGAAAAAGAATAAAGGAGCGAAGTACTAGGAGGTGACTGGGTGGGCACTGGAAGGGAAGGGAAGCACACATTGTTTTTGGTTTCCAGTGCATTGAAAACTTTGTAACTTCTGCATTAATGAAGCAGACACACATTGTACACCTAACACTGCAGTGATAAATTGAACTGTGCTGCACTTAGGTCATGGGTGAAAAATGCCATGGGCAGGGAAGGAGGTGATGAATGATGATGAGTGAGATACATTTCTGACTCACTTAACAAATACAGTGAGTCAAGGGAGTAGACAAAAATTGTAAATACCCCCCACAGAGTAAAAACTCTTTGAACCATAGCTTTGAAAAAACAGGCAAGCGAAATAGGTGCGCAAGCCCCTCACTAGAAGAGCTCCCTTGTTTCTTCATCCACGCAATTATCCATTCATCCTTTCATTGTCCTCTTCACCCTTTGATAACCACCATTTAAGCTTTACTTTCTCTCATCTAGTCTTTCACCAAAATTTCTATAATCCATCCATCCATACATCCATCCATTCGGTAGCCATCCTTTCAACCATTGTTTTTTCCATCCATCCATCCATATTTACCCACCCAGGCATCCTTTCACCCACCTACTCATCCTTTCACACATATACCATTTCACCCATCCTTTCTTAACCTTCCATCCTTGTTTACCTTTGCTATCAACCCATCATTTTTGCATTAATTATGAGCTTTTGTCTGCTGAGTTGCTGATAGAAGAGGCCGTACGAACTCAACCACCGTTGTAGCTGCTAAAGCGGGGAGTTCACAACTCACGACCCCTTTGCAGTGAGTATATTAGTAACTGTCAATAAACAAGCAATGTGACTTACTACTGCCTGTCCCTGCTGCCGCTATCTCACCCTCCAACTGCCTCTGCCCCTGCAGAACTTGCGCTGGCCCTGGCACTGGTGCTCTGTTGAGCTAGAAAAAGCATTACACATTTTTAGATGCCAGATAAGCCTCCCCTTATTTTTTTTAACAACATACAACAGCAATACATTACTACCGTTCATTTAGCAGTATCTTCTATCAAAAATATCACTTTGGTATTAGGTTGATTGACAATGTTTGAAACACCCCAACCAAAAATGTTTTGTAATGGAGAGGCAGAGTTATGATGAGTCTGAGTTATTAAAGCATGATTAAAGGGTGTAATAATGGTCAATGAAGGACATATGGAGTTGGTTGACAAATGTAATGGGATCTCACACTTTCCTGCCAAGCTGCACTGTCATGGAAACTTCTGGTATACTGTATAAATTAATAATTTATAGCACAATATTAGGAGACTCCACCAGGACCATAACCACTCTCTTGTTTCAACTGTTTCAGCATGTGCAAGAAAAAGAAAGCCTCCTCAACAAATGTGTAGTGAATAATACTAGCTTACTTGGACCTGCAATCTTCACAGTAGACAGCGGAGTACCAAAAATCTGTTCTCCTGGTCTTACATTACCACAAGATATATAGGGGAGAGGGAAAGCTTTCTAACCACGCAGAAGAAAACTACAGTCTAGTACAGACAGAAGGAAGCCAGCTACAAAAACATGAAATATAGAAAAAATGAATAATGCATGGGTAAGAAGAAGTTAACAAACATTCAACAGAGGAGTTGAAGAAAGTAGATAGTATAAAAAACAAGGCAACATTAAAATTATTCTAATTGTGGACAGAAATAAAAGTTAGGGAAATAATAATTACAGGACTTACTGGGATCAGAAGAAACATCTGTTGTTGCACAGTGATGGCATCCCCGGCTCCCTGGCCTGCCTTATAAGAACTATCCCTCTTCTTGCCCTTCAATGCGGATGTAAGAAATAAAGAATAAACAAAAAATAGATCAGTGGTACAATTAATCTCTCAAAAATATTCCGACAGGCAAATGCAATAACAATGTACTTTTTAAAATCGAATCACCTATAGTATCTATTGAGCTGACCAACCTAATTGCAGTGAGCCATATTTCATATTTCCTAAGCCTGAACTATATTTGGGACTAATGCCCTACAATGAATGATCTTTCATTCTCATCTCATTCTCATTTCTCAAGCCCCTTGATGGGCCAGCTCAGTCTCTCTTTTTTTCAACTTTTAGATGCATACTACACATCACTGTGAGATTGGTTTGGACTGTATGAGCTACATAAAGAAAGTTACACAGATTGCCAACTCACTGATATCACTATCTTAGTGACAGGACTGAGGAGTCTGCAAGGCTTCTTAAATAATGAGCCCAAGTGAGTGTCGACGAGTGTGATTAGTAGCGCTGAGCACCTGGCTAGCAACTGGATCACATAATATTTGTAAAAAAAACTTACCTCTGAGTGTGAGTAGCATGCTATTTGGAAAAAAATATAATTGTAGACCACAACAAATAAACAATTACTCACCAAGCCCGACACCTCGAGGCCCAGCAAGTCAAGCAAGTCCTGCTCGCATTATTGTATGTCTGCTCAGCGGTGCTTTAACTGCTGCTGGGTGCACTGGACTCCAGTGTGCCGGCACACACACCGCCGCACCCACCGACACAGCATTCCACACTCCCGCAGGTCATAGCATATAGAAAATAAGAGAGCCACCTCCTCCTCTGACAAAACGGCACAGGGCTGCACCTCTTGCTGATGCCGATGACTGCAAGGTCCTTGTTGCAGCACTGGCACCAACACTCTTTCTCTTGCCCCTCTCACCGTGCTCTGCCATGGAGCTGGGTGGTCAAACAAAAAAAAGAGAAGAAATAAGAAAAGGAAAAAAGAAAAGAAAAACTAAAGATGTAAAGGGAAACCAAACACTGAACAAAAAAGTCACAAAAAACACAGACAAACGTAAAATACACAAACTCAAGGACACACAGGTACAATAAAGGAAAATGAGGGGTGGATGAGTTAGATAAGAGGAGGACTGTAAATATTTAGAGTGGATTGAAAAAAAGGCCCCACCATCAAGCACAGAACAGAAGAAAAAAATGGCTGCACCCATGCGAACCGTGTGGTGCTGTTCATGCTCAGTTTCCAGCTTGAGAATGTGCATCGCGCTACTAAACATCAAAAACGCAGTGCAGATGGGTGCATCAAGCATCTCCACCTGCTGAATCACACAAAGGTGTTGGGCCACTCCACTGAATCCCTCATAGCAGAACTCTGTGAGCATTACTAGGCCTACCATCAATAGATTGTTCAAAAGTGTCTCAAGAAGGGACAGTAGGCTGGCTACATACAGATAGTTAGGCAAAGCTGAAATCTAATGCCAAAGAATTGTTAAGGGGGGAGGATGGTAGTGATGTGGTGAAACCAAAGGTATGAAGATTCTGATGTTAGAGGTGGCAGCTGGCACCCTGAGCCCTATTTGTTTTGAGTGATTGACCTTAAAACCTGAGACTTCAGGAAATCTCTTCATCTCTTGATATTTTGAGTTTGGGTATTGACTTACAATCTAGTTGATGGGCTGTATGTAAAACTGCATTTTAGAACCCAACCATGTTTTATTTGTTTTCTTGAAGAACAGTCAATTTAATCTGTCAAACATCTACGTCTAGTGAGAAAAGGAGCTTTCAGGACACCGTTTTAGTTACCATGTTTGCTAAATTGCGAAAGAATTGGATACTATCCATTTCTTGACTATTTTTCAATAAAAGCTGACTGGGTTGGGTGGGTTAGAGCAGATCACAAATCTCAGAGGTGCTCTAACAGTATGCTGGAATAAATCTTAACCTTTATGTTAAGTAGTGCTATATAGAGCGATATGATCCACAATTTCATGGACCTTTCACAGGCTTCAAAATAAGAATATTTTCAAATTTCATAATTGATTTGGTGAATTCAGCCTAAGTCAAGAAATAGTTGCAGACCCTCGCTATCAGTTCACAGGTTATGTTGTCAATCCCTGGTGCATTTCTTATCTCCTCAGTAGAAATAGGTTCCTCAATTTGTTCCAAGGTATCCTAGTCTGGAACAGGGAATTTTATGGCTATTAGATAGTCTCCTTAGACTGTGCACTGTATGTGGCTCACTGTATAATTTGGAGTAAAATTAAATTAATCTTTGAGCCATTATTTCTGGCTATTAGAAATGGGGTCTTTGGATGGCAGTCAGGTTACCCCCTGTCCAATTAAAGACCCTCACTCTAGTCAGGGTAAAGGAGAATCAGACTCAGCTACCCCTCAGAAACAATGTGTTAAGTATTTGTACAAACACACACAATAATACAGTGAACCACTACAAAATGAGAAAAAATAGTAAATATTTTATCTAAATAAACAAGACCTAATACGATAATATACAGTTAAAAATAAGAATTTAGCACCTAAAAGCAAGAAAACAGTGCCTTAGGGCACAAATACTGCAAGTTGTTATTATGATGCATCGTGGCGGAGTCGTTTCCTACAAGGCGACGGCAAACGTGTCGTTTACGAAGTAGTTTGACCCTCAGGTACAGTACCTTAGTAAACAAGTAGCAAAGAAGCCAGTGCATGGAGTTGGGGAGAGTGGTTTTGCCGGGTCCGATGTGGCATCGGTTCCGGTGCCACAGGGCAGAAGAACTGAGGCGTCAGGTCCTCACTACAGAAAGGTGGAGGTGAAGCGGCATCAGATGGGAAGTCGATCCCTTGGTTCCGGCAGATACAAAGTCCGGCAGAGTCACGATGCTGCGGGGCAACCTCACAGGGTCGCGATGATGTCACAGGGCTGCAGGCACTGCGATGGCGTTTGATCATCACAGATATTGGACATACGACACTCTGGTGTCAACGCAGTCGGGCAGGATCAGTGGCTGCAATGACGCGAGGCTTACAGGGTTCTCAGACTTCTAAAAGGTCCACGGCCTCAGGGCAGATGGCATCTCGGTGTCAGCTCCCAGGGTCATCGGTATTCGTCACACTCAGTGAGGTCCATGCCTCCGGGCAAGCGGCGTCGCAGTTCCAAGCAGCAGCAACCTGTGCAAAGTTCCATGGTGTTGTCTGGCATTGTTAGACTGTTTTTTCTCCAGGAATTCACTTCCAGGATTCCAGGAACTGGAATGGCACTCTCTGGCAAGCTAGAGTCCACAGCAAGTAGACCCAGGTCTGGCTGGTGAAGCCTTTGCTGTCCCTGTGGCTTCAAAATAGGAGGCCAGCTTTACTCCAAGCCCTTGGAGTCACTTCTCAAACAGGAATGCAACAAAGTCCAGTCTGTCCCCTTGCACAAGCAGAAGCAGCAACTGTAGGATAGCGCAACACAGCACAGTCCCAGGCCAGGGCAGCACTTCTCCTCAGCTCTTCAGCTCTTCTCCAGGCAGAGGTTCCTCTTGAATCCTTGAAGTAATCTAAAGTCTGTGGTTTTGGGTCCAATACTTATTTCCCTTTCTGCCTTTGAACTAGGCAAACTTCAAAGTAAGGTCTCATGTGCTGTAAGATTCTTTTTGGTCCAGGCCAGGCCCCAGCCACACACCAGGAGGTTGAAGACTGCATTGTGTGAGGGCAGGCAGGGCCCATTCAGGTGTGAGTGACCACTCCTCCCCTCCCTTCCAGCACAGATGGATCATCAGGATATGCGGGATACACCCCAGTCTCCTTTGTGTCACTATCTAGAGAGAGGTGCAGACAGCCCAACTGTCAAACTGACCCAGACAGGGAATCCACAAACAGGCAGAGTCACAGAATGGTTTTAGCAAGAAAATGCTCACTCTCTAAAAGTGGCATTTTGAAACACACAATCTAAAAACCAACTTCACTAAAAGATATATTTAAATTGTGAGCGCAGAGACCCTAAACTCCATATTTCTATCTGCTCCCAAAGGGAATCTGTGCTTTAATAACATTTAAAGGCAGCCCTCATGTTAACTTATGAGAGAGATAGGCCTTGCAACTGTGAAAAACAAATTTGGCGGTATTTCACTGTCAGGACATGCAAAACACACAAGTACATATCCTACCTGTAACATACACTGCACCCTGTCTCTGAGGCTACCTGGGCCTACCTTAGGGGAAGCCTTACGTGTATGAAAAGGGAAGGTTTAGGCCAGGCAAGTGGATACATTTGCCAAGTCAAATTGGCAGTGCAAGACTGCACACAGACACTGCAGTTGCAGGTCGGAGACATGTTTCCAGGGCTACTCGTGGGTGGCACAATCAGTGCTGCAGGCCCACCAGTAGCATTTGATTCACAGGCCCTGGCCACCTCTGGTGCACAATACAAGGGACTTATTTGCAAATGAAATATGCTAATCATGGAAAGCCAATTACACATACATTTTACATAGGAGCACCTGCACTTTAGCACTGGATAGCAGTGGTAAAGTGCCAAAAGGAACAACAGAGTGCAGCACAATCAACAACCTGGGAAACAGAGGCATAAGGTTAGGGGAGACCACCCCAAAGATGTCAAGTCTAACATTGGTGTTCTCAATATGTTGCCTGAATCATCTGTAACTTGTTTTATAATGTTGCAAGACTGCTGAGCTTTGAATTTCTCTGCAGGGAATCTACCTGGTTTATTGACTTTTAAATAGTGTGAATAATTCATGCAAAATCATTTTTCTATCCGTTTCCCCCAAAAGTAGCTGCTCCAGTTCCCCTTTACATTTTGTAGCTTTTCTACAAATATGACTTAAGCCTGACATGACATAGTTTTAGTTGAGATTGTTTGTTCTAAGTCAAATGTCCTATTTTATTTAAAAAATCGAGGTATGGGAGATAAGCTCTCCTCTGATGACTGCCTTTGCTGCATCTCAGATTGTGATCATGGAAGTTGTGTCATTTATTTTTCCTTGAAACAATGTTTGATTGCTTTCCTGATTGTGTGGCAGAGGGCTGGTTCTCGAAAAGCTATTTTGTTTGTATGATCCTGACGTGTATGTGGTTGTGTGTTGAAGAAGATCCTGTCTGGTGTCATCACTACAGGTGCATGGTCTGATAGGATTTGGTTTCACTAGATGTGACTTTCTGCAGGGCAATGTGCTGTATGAACAAACAGACTATCCTAGTGGAAGATTTGTGGACATTGAAGATCGTTTCAAGAGTATGTGAGGGTGTTTAGGCCCAGGCCATCGTGGGGCAGGCAAGCATAAATGTATTGAAGTCTGATCTGTTGGTGGATGTTATCAAAGTGGACTAGCTGTATCAACTGTACATTTAATGTTAACAAACCAATATGGAAACAAGATAGTAAATGCATATATAAGGAATCTATTATACTTATTGTGGGGTGTCAGCTAGTAGGTATTGTGGTGCAGCTACCTGGTCGTAAGGCCAGGCATGGATGGCAGTGGCCGTGCATTCTTCACTAGCTAACAAGTAACATTCAGTCCAAGACATTAGAATATTTATTAGCAATTAAAGGTCCAACACCTTGCAGGTAGACACACTGTGGGTTGATGTCAGTGGGCGACCTCTGGGTAGTGCAAAGGCTCAGATTTGCTATGGTTGACATCAGCATTGTCCCTTTCCAGACAAGGCCTCCTTGACAAATTGGCATGACCAGTGTGCGGATCTCTGAAGTGGGAACTTTCCAGATGAAAAAAAAGAGTCTTGATCACAAAACAGACAGGTAGGGAGGTCAGTGAGGAATCTGTGATTAGATAGTGTATCCACATTAACAATAGTTAATGAAGGGCAGTACTTGTTCTTCTGTTGGACACTTGTAACAGCAGATTCCTCACCTTGTAACTCCCCAGGTGGTGGATCTATGTATTGGCTGAGACCAAAAAGATCTGCCGGACTGAGTGGACAAAATGCCCCTCTCGATGGACCTGACTGTTGAGGCAGCAGTACTTCTTGGATGTAGGTACCAACAACCACATATCTGCCTGACAAATGTCCAGGGTAGGTACTCCACTGGCTATATCAGTGGTAGCAGCCATAGCTCTGGTGGACTGATTCTGTAAACTCTGTGGAAACTGCTTCTTTGCCAGTGCACAGCAGCTCATTATGTAGAGAACAATCCACCGTGAGATGGTCCGCATTCGCCCTTCTTTGCCCCAGAGAAACCCACAACGTGCTGATCCTCTACCCAATGTTCTTTGGTGAGACCATCCTACCAGTTAGTGCCATCTTGGTGTCCAAACAATGAAGTTTCTCTTCTGCCTTAAAGGGATGAGGTGTGGCAAAGAATTCAGGAAGCATGATAGCATGCTTGACATGACATGGAGTCACCATTTTCGGTAGAAATGTAGTGTGGGTTCTGGACACCAACTTATCTGTAAATAATGTTTTAGGTGGGTGGCTCAAAAAAAGCTGCAGCTCGATCACAAACCTAGCCAATATTATGGCGATGAGAATGACTGTGTTCAATGTCTAAAGCAGTAATGGACAACTGTGTATCCCTTCAAAAGGGATGCAAATCAAAAAAGACAGAACTAAGTTCAATTTCCATGATGGCATCACAAAGGGTGTTGGTGGAAACAAATGTTGCAAAATTTCCCAAAATCCTATCATATGCACGTGACTGTAAAAAAGGCTGGGAAAGGGACAAAACACAACCCTTCAGATAACTTGGTTTATAGTGAGACATATTGTAAGGTGTTGCACTGATTTTGTGGAGGGATGCCGGATGACAACGACGACCGACGTCGGGAGGAAGGTCCAAGGAATTCAACTGCTGCTGCTCAATCCTCAGGCATGGAGATGCACATTTTGCATGCCTGGGGGCAGTTCCCTGTCCTGCTGCTGCAAAAAAAAAGATCCACTTGAGGCAGCAGTTTCATCACAGGACAGATGCTCATGCCCAAGTACCACACTTTTCTGGCACAATTCAGTGCCACTAGGATGACTTGACCCCAGGTTGTACCTGATCTTCTTTAGGACTTGAGGCAGTAGAGGCATTGTTGGGAAGCCAGGAGTCCCAAACTACACAGAATGGGTATCCAAGAGATAACCGGTTTGGAAACTTTAATGATTGAAAGTGCTGACATTGCATGTTCTTGGCAGTGGTGAAAAGACTGAGCCAAGTTTCTCCCCATTGAGGGACGACCCCCTGTGCCACCTCCATGATCATCTGGCATTTGTGGTCTGCTAATTGTCCGAGGCTGAGTTTGTCTGCCCAAGTGGTATATCACGAAACATATTCCCTTGAGGTCCAGCCACTTCCAGAGGCATAGAGCTTCCAGGCACAGGACTGAAGACCCCGCTCAGCCCTGCTTCACCATCAACTCTAAAAAAGAAACCAGAGGCCTCTGATCGTCACTTCTCCAAGGCATCCTTCCCAACCCAGAAGCGATGCATCATCACCACTGTCAAATGTGTTTGGGGTGGGGAGTCTGCACTGACCCAATTCTGGTCCAGTAGCCACCGCTGCAGACCTTTTGCAGTGTCCTCTGAAATATGGATACAATCTGACAGATTCCTCTGGTGTGGGACCTCAAGGGGCTGAGGTCCCACTGTGAAACCCATATATGCAGGATAAAAGAATCCAACAATCCCCAACAGTGGGAGCAGGACATGCCGTTGGTGGAGGATATGGTAGATTCTGCTTGGATCCGAACAATACAATAGACTGCAAACCATCCTCCGGCATCAGTAGTGTAGCCACTGGTGTGGAAGCAAAGGAAAACAGCACAGAAGGTGGTGCCAGAGCCGAAGTTGGCACCTGTGCCAATGCTGAACTGATGTGGGTTCAAGAGGCATAGATGGTGCTGAGGGTAGGCATGCTGGTAGGAGCCCTCTTAGAGGCCTCTGCAGATATTTGCAGCCCGGAGGTGCACCAGAGAGAACCAGTAATGTGCTAAAAATGCACAGCATGGCGTCCCTGAAGGTCTTTACTTGATGCAAAGTTTATGATCGATCTGAAAAAGTCAGGGGGAGTCGGACCCAATTGCGATCAAGAGGCGGACCAGGTTGCACATTGACACCCTTGTGACCTCTCTGGAGTCCACTTCCCCCTTCTACTTCTTATGCTCTACCTTGGATATTCTCAAAGACTTTGGCCATGATGATGACTTCAAAATGGGGAATAGACCCTTACTTACAACTTTGACTAGTCACAACATGGAGCCTTCTGGTGTTTGGTAACAAAGAGCTTTGCATCATGGACCTGTATGGCTGTTGGCTTCATCTAGGTGCAGTCGTCACTAGCTCTGGCATTGTGCTCTGACCTCAGGAACCAGAGACAGTGTTTATGAAGGTCTGTCACACACATCTATTTGGAATAATCCCTACATGGCTTGAACTCTGTTGTTTTACAGGTTGAAGTCTTCCCTTGCACACAGGAAAACCTTTCAAGAAAAGAGGTCTTGGAAAGATCAAGGAGTAGCTCCAGACCCACATCTGAAAGCGCAGAAAGGAAATGACAGCGTGCAAGGGTGGTGCTTATTTTCAGATCAACTGTCACTTCTGGAGTTAAACGAGTCACACAACACCACCTACTGGAATGAAGGAGTACTGCTTTGAAGTTTCCCGGTCCAGTGTAAGGCCAGGGGAACATCCACTAGTTGAGAAATCTGTGGTTAGAAGTATTCCACTAGAATAAATGAGCATTACCAGCTTCGGGGCGGCGACCTCCAACCAGTGGGGGCACTGTTTTGTAATTTCATCATTCTGTCTTCCAGGACCTTTGAAAAAAATAGGAGTGTTCAACGTTTAATGGTGGATGAGTAGATGGTCTAGGAAAAAAAATAACTTTTATAGCCAGCCTATGTATTTTTAGCGACAACCACGTACTAAGAAATTGGTGGTGTTCAATACCTAGAATTCTAAGTACTTGGCCTGAGTCAGAAAATTGGCCTCAATACCCTCCTCATCTCTCATCTCTCATGGTACACATGAACTGAAAGTCAAAGCTTAGCTTCATAGAGGTGGTGTAGGTCAATGTAAAGCATAACACAATTATCACAGTTGCAACAAATGTAAATGTTAAGCGAGATACTTCAACACGATCTCAAAATATATATATTCAGAATATAAATTGGGTTCACAATAAACGTAATCATAACTCAGCACCCAACCAGCAGTACAACACATAGATAAAAGTAGGGACCCTGACAAAAAAATCTATGTCACTAAACGACTGCCAAAAAAATGAAAATACCACAAAACTGCAATGTACTCAATAGAATACTAGAATTGTTCAAGTAATGCATGCCAAAATACACTATTTGGGTTCTCTAACCCAGTGGTTCCCAACCTTTTGACTTCTGTAGACCCCCACGTTATCATTACTGGAACCCGGGGACCCCCACTGAATCACTATTGGAATCCGGCGACCCCCCACTAAGTCATTACTGAAAGCGGGGAACCTAAACTATTTGTATTATTTAATTTTCTAAGCAGTTGCGGACCCTCTAAGGAGGCTTTGCGGACCCCCAGGGGTCCCCGGACCACAGGTTGGGAACCACTGTAACCAATTGCAAACGAACCATTGTGAAATAAAGAATTGCAATCCTGCTCTCAAAACTGAGATTCTTCTGGTTTGAAAATTCTTCACAATCCTATAGGCTGCAAATATGAAACATTAGCTACACATTGTAAATTGCCAATACAAAGTCAGTAACATGAAAAGCACAGGGGCAGTGGCCCTATTTAGTTATATAGTGTTGATCCCTTATTTGAAAGCCATTAGGCATAGAGGGCTTTCTCTGCATCAAGCAGTTCTGCATGATACGGCGAACCCATTTGCAGTTGGACTATCACTGGAGCATCAAGGTCTAATAAAAAATATGAAAAATAAACCATTGGTGTAGCAAGGGAGGTTGCTCACGAAGCAGTAACCACTATTCTCACCTGCATTTGTAAATGACATTTCTTGAAGCAGCTTACTTGCAATCTCCAGTGAAAGTTTGAGGGGACTTGCACAATGTCAATGTCATTGGACTTCTCGGGCTGCCAGAGCCTTCCACAAATATCAGATCAGCACAACAATGAAAAAAGGACTCTGAGAATGACCTGTCAGCACGCTCTAATGGCTTCCAAATGACACTAAATCGAGGAAAACGGAATACTGATATACCCAGCCACACCTTTTCTTTGCAGGTTGTTGATTAGCACCTCAGTAGAATACCATGTGGCTCTTTCAAAATATTCATGAAGCACTTTGCCAGATTCTGATTTCTGTACTAGAAGATTTCATGAGCCAGATTGCTAACTATAAGGAGGGTAGATTGTGGCAGTGGATCTTGGAGCCTGGAGAATAGGTCTGATGTGGCATTCTGTATGTAGAACTTGTAAGTAGGAACCTGGTTACGGAACCTGGTGGCTGTTACTATGAGAACCTGGTGACAGTGACCAGGCAATCTAACAGTTGGAGGAGAGGAGCAGAGAGAGCAGGCTTGTGTTGGCTGGGGTGTTTTATTAGACTCTTAACTTGAATAAATCACAACGGATTACATCATAAATGGTGTCACTCCTCATCATTTCATTGGCGACGAGGTAGAAGAACCTATTGACATTTATATCAACACCCCAACACTACTGGATTGGCTAAAGTGTGGCAGAGACTTAAACTTCATTTTGGGGACAGTCCGGCACCATTTGAATCAACTTGGCACACACAACTTGTTTGACTTGCCGATTCTACTACGGAGGCGCTGCAAGATATGGCCGCTTTCAAGATACAGCCGCCGTCTTGGCCGATTTAACCGTTCCTTCGCAGTGCGGAGATTCAGCTGTTTTTCACTTCGGATGTGCGTGAGGCACTGTGCTAGCTTTGGGGCGCTGCGCTTCTCTACAGGGCAGCGAAGCTACGGAGAGCCGATTTAGCCAATAGGAGAAGTGGCAAATTGGTTTATCGGCTGATTCGCTTCTTCAGAGTGTTGAACGACGTATCTTCCTTCGACTCCCCAGGAAGTTGTCCCGGGTGCCAGAAGGTGGCATTACTACGCTAAAGAAGAGATAGAGTTGCAGGATAATACCTTCTAGAGCTGGGACTGTAATTTTGTAAACTGTTCTATACTGGTGATTGTGTACTTTCATGAATTTAATTGTAGTTTGGGATTTATTTATTCTCAAAACTCTTTAGTTTTAATTCAGATTTAAGACTTAACACTATTTTGCATGTCATACAGTAGCACAAAATTTTAAAAGAAATATTGATACATTATTTAGTAGTATTATTCACAATGCAGAATGTAACTTGTCTGCCATTTTTCTAACCTTCTCCTGGTGAACCACAGATTCCATGGAAGAAATGGAAAAGTGTATTTGCGCATTATGCAAGAGTTTGTGGCACTTCATTGAGTGCAGAGTGCAAGATGTCGCTTTTATTACACTGTCTAGGGGCGGAAGTCCAGGAAGTTTTTGAAAATCTTCCTGAACTTTCTGTTGATGATGCGAGTGAGCACAATGATTTTGAGATTTGTATCAAAAAACTAGATTTACATTATTTACCTAAAGTTTCCACAGTTTTAGAAAGGTATCACTTCGGAAAAGGAGTTCAGCACTCAGGTGAATCTGTAGAGGAATACATCACAGTTCTCAGGAAATTAGCCTCATCATGTAGTTTTGGGAGTAATAAAGAAGAAAGGTTAAGGGACCAATTCATGTTGGGCTGTAGTATTGAGAAAATAAGAGAATCCTTTTGGAACAAGGATAATCCTTCCCTTAGCGAAGTGATTGTTATTGCTAAAATGCATGAACATAGTTCAGCTTGTGTTGAAGAAATTAGGAAGACAAATCTTACTGAAAGAGAATGTGAGGTACATCTTGTTGGTCATAAGAAGAACCCACAAGAGAGGGTGAAATCTCAGAGAAGAGACAAGGAAAATTCAAAAGTCAATAAGGAGATAGAAAATTTCCAGGGAAGGTGTTATAGGTGTGGAGAGCTTGGTCATTATGCTAACTTTAAAGGCTGTGTTGGGTGGAAAGCTTCTTGCAAAAAGTGTGGTAAGAAAGGACATGTTACTTCGTGTTGTAGGAGTGCAGACATAAAGAAAAAAAGGGTCCAGGAAATAAGTTTGGAAGATGATGATGTTCTTGAAGAATTTGTCCTACAAGTCAAAAAGGGTAACGGTGGTCCAATAGAGTCTGTACAAATTGAGGGAGTAAATATTCCCATGATGTTTGACTCGGGAGCAAAAATTACACTTATTCCGAGAACTCTTTTTGAAGAACATCTCAGAACGTCTGTAAGACTTTTCAAACCTGATATTTCACCTAAAGGGTATGGTGGAAAACCAATTAATTTATTAGGTTACTTTATTGGCTCAATTCAATTCAAAGATAGGTCTACAGTTGGTAAGGTCTATGTTTCCATGAGAGGTGAATCTCTTATTAGCTGGTTTCACCAGAGAGATTTAAAGGTGTATCTTGACCCTAATGAATGTCCACCTGTAAGATTGAAGAATGATGTGTGTATTGATACTGTGAAACATGATGGGGATGTCAATGTTAACAGTACGAGACCGTCATATGAACAAGAATTTCCTAGCCTTTTTCAAAATAAACTTGGATGTATGAAAGGTTATGTACATAAAATTAAGATGAAGAAAGATGTCATACCTGTGGTCAGCAAAGTAAGAAGTGTACCTTTAATGGTCAAAGAGAAGATGAAAATGGAATTAGATAAGCTTAGGCTGAATGGCATTATCAAAGAAGTGGAGGCAACTGAATGGTTGGCTCCAGTAGTCATGGCTGTAAAGGCCAATGGTGAACCAAGGCTTTGCATTGATTTGAGAGAATTGAATAAGTGTATAGTGGTGGATCATTATCCTTTGCCCAACATTAATGAAATGTTAACTTTATTAGGAAATGCGAATTGTTTTTTTTCTATAGATTTAACATCTGCCTACCACCAGATTACTTTACATGAGAACTCTCAAGATTTAACAGCGTTCATCACTCCTTTTGGCTGTTATAAGTTTATTCATATGCCCTTTGGTCTGGCTTCAGCTGCAGCTGTTTTTCAACGTGCCATGGAAAGACTGCTGGGAGGACTGCAAGGTATCAAGGTATATCAAGATGACATTCTTGTTTATGGTAGAGATGAGAAAGAACACAACGAAAGGGTACGCCGAGTTCTTCAGAGACTTGAAGAGAGTGGTTTGACCTTGAAAGCAGGAAAATGCTAATTTAATCTTCATGAAATTGATTATCTGGGTCACAAAATTTCTTCCAAAGGTATTGAACCCAAGAAAGAATTGGTTGATACAACTGTTAACTTTTCCAGTCCTGCCTCAAAAGATGAGGTAGTGAGATTTTTGGGTATGGCAGAGTTTTACAGTAAATTTGTGGATCATTTTGCTGACAAAACTACATGTATGAGAGAATTAGTAAGGAAAGGTGTCACCTTTGACTGGAGTGATGAGTGTGAAAAGGAGTTTGTTTCAATGAAGCAAAGTTTGAAATTTGCTGCTAGTTTGAATAGTTTTGAACCCGGACAACATACAATAATAATGTCTGATGCCAGCGTCAAAGAACTTGGGGCTGTCTCAATACAAACATGTGGTGGTGTTGAAAGAACAATACTTTTTTTTATCAAGGTCCTTGAAGGGAGCAGAGTTAAACTATTCTGTTATTGAAAAGGAGGCGTTGGCTGTGTTTTGGGCGGTGAATAAGCTAAGGAAATTTGTATGGGGTAGCAAATTCTTGGTAAGAACAGACCATAAGCCATTGAAAGAAATCTTTGAAAAGAAAGGGTTGGATGCTGTATCTGGTAGAATCAGAAAATGGGTAGTAGCCTTGCAGGAATTTACATTTAGTGTTCAGTACATACCCGGGATTGAAAACAACCTTGCAGACTGTTGTTCGAGGTTAGTAAACGACAATATGGAGTCTGAGGATGCTTCCATGTATTATGAAGACGACTTTGATGTGTGCATGATCAGGGACGGTATAATTAAGGAAAGTGACTGGACATTGGAGTTATTCGGTGATGAAGTTTTACAGAAAGTTATAAAAAAAATCAGAGGTGGTTGGGAAGGTACTGAGAAGAATGATCAACAATTATTTGGGTTCTGGAGAGTCAGAGATGAATTATCAACTCATGGTGATTTCGTATTGAGAGGAACGGGGCTTGTTCCTCCAGGGAAGTTGAGAGATGAATTAATCTCCATGTCTCATGAGAGCCATCCTGGTATTTCCAAAACAAAAGAAAGGTTAAGACTCATGTATTGGTGGCCAGGTATGGATGTGTCAATTGAAAGATGTGTTAGGGAGTGTGTAGAATGTTTCAATGCTGACAAGACTTTAACTTGTAGAACTCAACCCATGAAAGTGAGGGAGCTACCGAAAGAACCTTGGCAAGAAAATACGTTGGACATTTTGGGTCCGATTAGACATTCAGGCTCTGATAAATACATTATTGTATTAGTGGATATATATTCAAGGTGGCCAGAATTCAAGATCACTACCTCTGTGGAAACACGCAATGTAATAAGCTTTCTTAATGATATTTTCGATAGAGAAGGGTTCCCTTCCTCTATTCTGACTGACAATGGTGTACAATTGGTCTCACAAGACATGGAAGGTTTTCTGAGTGAAAGAGGCATTAAACATAAGAAGACTTCTCTTTACCATCCTGAAACCAATGGAATGGTGGAGAGGTTAAATAGAGTATTAAAAGAAACTATTCAAATGGCTTTGGCAAATAATAAATGTTGGAAAGAGGAAGTGTCATGTAAAATCAGGATCTATCGGTTGACCCCTCATTCTGTTAGGGGTTTTTCACCTTTTGAGTTGTTCAAAAGGAGAAAACCAAACACGTTGGTGTGTCCTTCATGGGTAAATGACAAGGTGGGTTTGAAATCTGAAACTTTATGTAATGATAAGCTAAAATGTTTAAAAGAATTTAAAAAAAAATCTGAAAAGAAGACCAGATTTGATAAGCGCAGAGCAGTAAAGTAGTAATTCAAGTAGGTGATTTTGTCAGGATAAAGAATCCTCATTTTGGTCTTTCTAAAGAACATTCAAAATTCTCAAGACCTCTTGAAGTTAAGAAAGTTCTGGGAAATGCTGTAAGAACTGAAGATCACAAAGTGTGGAACATTGGAAGGGTAGTCAAGGTGAAATCTGCTTTTGAGGATGATAGATCTGTGAGAGGTGATGTAGAGGGAAAACATGGTAATGTTGACGACCATTGTTCACCAAGGAAGTCTTCAAGAATTATCAAACGTCCTAAAATCTTAGATGACTTTGTTTAGAACATATGTTTCTTTATTGTATGTGTTTTCTTGCTAAAAGTTGTCATTTTACTTATATTCTCTTCATTGTTGTTATAATTTCATTTTGATGAAGGGAGGGAGATGTGTGGCATTCTGTATGTAGAACTTGTAAGTAGGAACCTGGTTACGGAACCTGGTGACTGTTACTATGAGAACCTGGTGACAGTGACCCTGTTACTATGAGAACCTGGTGACAGTGACCAGGCAATCTGACAGTTGGAGGAGAGGAGGAGAGGAGCAGAGAGAGAAGGCTTGTGTTGGCTGGGGTGTTTTATTAGACTCTTAACTTGAATAAATCACAACGGATTACATCATAAATGGTGTCACTCCTCATCATTTCATCTGACTTATACAGGAACCTAAAGTGAGAACCTTCAGTCAGCTGGGGAAGATTCGGGCACCACCAATATTGAGGTCATCACACAGCCATGAAGGTCATGCGATTAAGAAAGCTGTGCCCATTTGTCCCATTTTTTGCTCCCAAAATCAAAGTCTGGGCATTTTTAGTTGCTACGGCGTGCACATAAATATGTCTGGATAGCCTCGTTCTTGAAAAACATCAAGCAGACCATAGTGACGTGTTACCCATTTATGGTTTCTACGCAATATTATTCACAGGATATCCGCTTTCATATCCTGTAAACAGGGAAAGTGGACCTCCGTTATAATTACGTTTTTTGCTTCGAGCCAAGACAAATATTTTGGGCTTTGATAGATAATGGTCTCGATCTCATGTCACACTGCTGGTTCAACTAATTTTTTTATTGTGAATCTGTTTTATGATGGAGTGTGACGCGTAATAAAGCGAACATACTTTCAGGGCCTTACCTGTAGAAGGTAAAACACCAATTCCCTTTCAAAGGGAAAGGACCAATGTGTGTTCTCAGTGTCGGAAGTGAGGCATCTGTCATTACTGTCTGTGACACATGGTCTTGGCAAATCATACATCTTCGGCATTCTTTCCCGTGACACAATGGCAGAGATTTTGAATCAGATTGAGACATGGTGATCCTGTCTTCTAGGAGTGTTGAGACCACTGCTATTCACGGCACTGCTGAAGAGGCATCATATCAGGGTGATGATAAACATTCATGGTGTCAGTGATTCATTGGTGGTGATAATATCTGCCATCTTTTAACTAAATACAAGTTTCTCTTCTAAAAAGATACGCCTGATTTTAGGGTGTCCAGTAATGCACTCCGATATTGGGGTGGTACTGGACCTTTTATTATTTGTTTATATTGACCTCAAGTCTCAGTTGGCAAAAAATTGAAGACTCGAGGAGATCTTGTTGGGTCTCTCATACAAAGAGGTCTTAAATATGCAATTATTTATAGATGGATAGACTTCTTGGATGCCCTTGGTCTCTATACTTGTGATAAGATGTATTTATAACAAAACATAAGAACTTCTGATGTTAATTTGGAATGGGAATACATACGTATTCATCCCAGAAGTGAGGGTGAAACTGTTGTAGGTGAGCATTCTGAATCTCCTTTCTTATCCCACTTGCTTGTTACTTATAAATCTAGAAGGGCCTGAATTTTCAGTTGCCTTCGTTCATCCTCAACAAAATGCAAAAGTAGTATGTTGGGTGCAGTGTGTGAAGTGGAGGAACTGGTTGAATATCCTACATTTGTAAATTGTTGGACATTCCCTCCAGTACACAAGACTGCTGAGATAATGGGCATCTAGGGATGAATTGATGGAGGGGACTTGAATTTCAAGGTTTATCTATTCTGCAGAATATTGAGCACCTTGTTACCTTCTTTATTTTTTGCCACTCTTCCAGGTGATGTGAGATCTTCCCTTCTACTGGAGAGGCTGCCATGGGAAGGAGAAGAAAGGGGTCCCCATCTGGTCACAGGAGGTTCAAAGGCATGGCAGAAAATTTTGCCTTTCTCTGTCTTCCAGTGGTTACCTATGACTGCAAGCTTGTTTTGGAGGCTAATGCTGTTGCAAGGAGAGAAGGGATGTTCTCTAATACTGTTGACCTCTGAGGTATTTTTGTGTTGCTTTTAAAACACACTCTTATGACCAACTGGACTCAGTGTTGCAGTCACCTGGTTCAATTTGTCATTAGTTTGTACGTCTAACAACTCAGTGCCAGAAAGACCGAGATTTAATACTTACAGTTGGGACTATGGCCTTATTAGCCATGTAGATTTGTTCCTCACCAGGCTGCGATTTTAGCTATCAGTTGAAAGGTGTGATATATATACTGTAATGCCTATAATTTGGTTAGATAAGTGAAAGACATGATTTAAAATTCCATGAACATTTGGCACTTTTATTGGGCAGGTCCTCAGGAAATAATTGCATTGATTACGATGGGGAGCTATCATGCCTTTCTAGGTGCATCAAAGGACTTGCAACTCTCACTGTAGTTACTAATGTACTGTGCATCTTTATTCTTCTGATTACTAGCTCTTGCTGGTGGTGATGGTAATGTCAAAGATGATGATAGATCTAACACAGTTCAGGCACTATTATATTCAGGAGATTCATCCTAAAAATAAGGGGTCCTTTTTTGGGTACTTATATTTCTTTAGGTTATATCAGGTATAGGGTCTAAACACAACCATGTTTTGATCAATGAGATCTAGGAAATGCTAAAGTGATTTTCAAGATGTGCAACCTGAAGACTGGATGCGAGTCATGCTATCTGGTCATTTAGCTTCACCACTCCTTGTGAAAATATACTGGAACAATAAGATGTTGTCAATTGGAGAAGTCATTGTTGAACAAGTTACTTACCTCTTGGAATGCTCTATCTGGTAGATACTCTATCAAACCACAGATTCCTCACTTTTTTAAAAATTCCCCAGGTGTCAGCCTGGATCTGGAAAATCTTTAGTAGCACACCTGGGCCTCCGTAGGTGGGGTTGTGCAGCTCCACACTGATGTTGTTCCGTACCAAAAGTGATGAACAGAACTGCATGTAAGTGCAACCCATGCACGGTTACTTTATAGGCTATTCCCACCCCAAGATGCAGAGCCTGACAGCAAATTGGCTTTGAGAAGTGTGCAGCTCTCTAGACTTGTGAACCTTTTTTTATAGAAAAATAACCCAGTTAACTTAATGGGGAGGCGGGAAGGAAGGTGAGGAATCCAGTTAGCCAAAATAGCTACCAAAAAATGTGCCACCAAAGGTAAGTAATTTGTTCTTCAGATAGATACAAACCACAGATTACTCAACCTTTGAATATATACCAAAGCAGTAACTCGCAAGTGGGGGTGGGGTGGTGGAGGGGGAGGGAAGGGGGTTGAAGGGAGGGGTAGGTGGTCTTGAACTGGCTCAAACCAAAAAGTCCTGCACAACTGTGCAGACAAAGTGCCCCTGTTGTCCTACCTGGTCGTCTAGAAAATAGCGGATTGTGAATGTGTGGTGAGACAACCACCTGCCAACCTCGCAAATGTCCAGAACAGGCACTCCACATGCAAATGCAGTGGTAGCGGACTTGGCTCTGGTGGAATGAGCCCACAAGCCTTCCAGAGGATGGCTCTTGGTCAATGTATAGCAGACTTTGATATGGAGCACTAGCTAACATGAAATGGTCTTCTTTTGCACCGATTTGCCTTTTTTGCAGTCTAGTAAATCTAATGAGGAGCTAATCCTCCACACGATGCTCCCTGGTATGATCAATATAAAAACTAAGAGCTCTTTTTGGATCCAGCCAATGGGGTCTCCTCCTCTTTAGATAGGTGTGGAGTGAAGAACGTCAGTAGGGTAACACTTTGGCTGACATGAAAAGGAGTCACTGCTTTGGAATAAAGGAGGCTTGGGTTCTCAGAACCAGTTTATCTGGGAACAATGGGGTGTATGGCGGCTTGATGGAGTGGGTTTGTAGCTCAGTCCCCCACAACACAGATGTTAAGGAGACGAGCGAAAACTTGAGGGTGAGAAGACACAATGGACAGCTACACAGCGGATCAAAGGGAGTACACATTAGGAATATAAGGACCAAGTTGAGGTAAGATTAAGGCATAATGAAGCGAGAGGATGGAAACATATGTTGCAAACCTTTAAAAAAATACATCACAACAGGTCATTTAAGCAAAGAGGGCTGATCTGGCAACCACAGGAAAGCCTAAATAACCAACAAGTATCCTTTAACTGTGCCCGAAGCAAGACCTTGCAGGGCCAAGGACATCACAAAAACCAACACTTCAGAAAGTTTGGCATGAAATGGTTCAAACTGCTGAGTTGCACACCAAGTTACAAACTTGTCCTAATGAAGGGTGTTTACAGATTTGGTGGAGGGATGCATGGCTGCCAAGATGACATCGACAACCTTAGGAAGATGGTGGAAAGCAGTCAATTACTGCTGCTCAATTTCTGACTATGGAGGTGAATAACCCTGCCCTATTGCTCTTACTGAAGGTCTTCCTGAAGCGGAAAAGGGATCAGAGGACTGATGCTCATTACCCTGAGGTCTGGATACCACATTCTCCTTACCTAATCCAGTGCCAATAGGATGACATGGGCCCGGTTCTTCCTGATCTTTTTCAGAATTTGCGGCAGGGGGAAAAGCAGCAGCAAGGCATAGAGGAGTCCAGATCTCCACTCTAGGCAGTATGTGTCACCAAGGGAAAGTAGTCTTGGGAACTCCAACACCCTGACACTGCACATTCTCAGTGGTGGAGAAGAGATGGAGCCACGGTCACCCCCCATTCACGGAAAAGACTCTGTGCCACCTCGAGGTGTATTTGCCATTCATGATGAGCTCAGTTTCAACAGCTGAATTCATCCACCTTCGTGGTTAGACATCCTGCAGGTGATGTACCACCAGAAAAATCCCCTGGTATTCCATCCAATTCCAGAAGTGCCTCCTGACACAGCGCCCATAATCCCCACCTGCCCTGTTTGTTGCAGTACTACTTGTTGGTGGTGTGATCCATGAACACTTGTACCAGCCTTCCTTTGATGGACAGCAGGAAAGCTTTTGATACCAAGCAGATTGCCTGCAATTCCAGTAGATTTATGAGAAGCTTGGCCTCTGACAGAGAAGTATCTGACCCTCACCTCTCCCAAATCCTATCCAAAACCTAGGAGAGAGGTATCTGCCACCACTGTCAGGTCTTGGTGGGGTAAAGAAAGGATTCTGCCACTGATCTAATTGCAAGCCAGCAGCAACTACTGCAGGCCTCTTGCAGTCTTCTCTGAGAACTGGAGTTGATCGGAGAGGTCCCCATGATGAAGTGCCCACTGGGAATTCCACTGCAGATGCCACATATGCTACCTGGTGGGTTTGACTAACAGACTGCAGGAGGAAATCAGTCTGAGCAGCAATGAAGTCATCTTCACTGAGTCCAAGACTGAGGCTGAAACATCAGAGGCTTATCCCATATGTCCTGGATGCTCTGTTCCAGGGTGAAAGGGGTGAAGGTGTGTAAACGGCACCATGTCCAGAACTACTCTGATGAAGGGAAGCATAAGAGAAGGAGGCACAGGTGTCTTTGGCATCTCAAGAGCGAACCCAAACAAGGTTAAGAGGTTCATTGTGGTCTGGAAGTGGGTGACGACTTTCTGGGACAAACTCTTCAGCAACCAGTCACTGAGGTAGGGGAAGTATGAACACCTGACCTCCAAAGATGTGCTGCAAAGCCAACTGAAAAAAGCTCCTGTTCCACTGTGAATTGAAGGTAACACCCATGGTCCTGCAGATCCAACACGAGCATCTTGAAGAACAAGTTACTTATTTTTGGGAATGCCTTATCTGGTAGAGACTATCTAGCCACAGATTCCTTACTTCAGAAATATTCCCAAGTGTCACTCTGGATCTGGAAATGTTTAAATAGTATCTCTGCACCGGCAGGTGATGTCTTTTGGCTCCGCCCTGGCCATGCCAGAAATGACGCGCACAGTACCTATATAGGCACCACCCCAGGATGCAGATATCAGTTGCTTTTTGTGACTTTCCACAGCAAAAGCGCAGTGCCATGAAGCATATTTCTGCACTGCTGTGCATTGCTAAGGGCCTCAGAAGGGTGATCCTATCAAAAAATTAATTTGCAGAGTGGGAAGGCTCACTAAGGTATCTGCTGCTATATAGTCTGTCTACCAAATAAGGCATTACCAAAGGTAAGTAGCTTGTTCAGCTGGCAGACACTTGGAGCCGCAGATGCCTTACCTCAGAACAGTACCCAAGCAATACTTCCCCAGAGTCGGGGCTGCAAGCAGATTAGACTAAAAAGTCCTGCAGGACGAATGGGCAAAATGCCTATTATGATGGACCGGATTGTCCAGGCAGTAACGTATGGTTAATGTATGCTGTGATGCTGTAATGCTATCTGTATTTACTCACCGGCTCCATCTTGACCACTGATTCCATTCTGTTCTTAGTTTTACACATTGTCGGCGCAGGTATTTTTCCATGCACAGCTTGAGCAACGTGTTTTTGCTCTTTCTCACCAAGGATGGGTGCATAACATGGGGGAGTATCAGTGGTAAAATGTACCAGACTGAGAACGTTTATGGTAAGGCAGGGAACAGCTCAGTCTTAGAGAAAGACTGTGAGAGGTGGCCAGTCTCTAGAGTGTTTCTTTTCAGCACTGACCTGGTCCGGCCAGTGTTTGAACAACAACTTACTGTATGGGAGGAGGGAGTTTCTAGAATTCTCCTCTCTAGTTTGTTTAAAGGATATAAGGAGAGGAAGCTTGATAGCTTGAACTAGAAGGAACTCATTCTGAAGAGGGATACCTTGCTCAGAATCCCATTGTGGGTAGTTCTATCTCTTTCTGGGCGTCCGGGTTCCACGACTTGAAGCTGGCAAAGAGATGATGTTGAGGTCAAGCCCCACAATGATGCATTTATAATTCTTATTTTTAGCTTTGCATGGTACATGCATGTATATATATATATATATATATATTTGAGTTCTGTGATCACTATTATTTCACTGCTGTGATTATTTTCAAAATTGCACTTGTGTTAGTACCTTTGAAATAAAAGCCCATGTTATTTCCTCTGTGGATGAAACTTGAGAAGTGCCTTAATACATGTATTACTCAGACTAAAAGTGCTGCATTCTTGGCATTCCTCTCCTTTACTCTCCTCTTAGTCTGAAGTAGAGCAGAACAGATGCCCACGTTGCTGCCTGACAGATGTCCATGACAGGAACTCCATGAGTTAACTCAGTAGTTGCAGTCTTGGCTCTGGTGGAATGAGTGCGACCCCCTCAGCGAGTTGCTTTTTGGCCAGTGCGTAGTAGTTTTTTTGTGCAGAACACTAGCCATTATAAGATTGTTGGATTCGGCACAAGCCCACCTTTCTTTGCTCCGACATACCCAACAGTTGATCGTTTACTTTGAAATCTCCAGTGTGATCAAGGTAGAATGACAATGCTCTTTTTGAGTACAGTCAGTGTAGCCTCTCCCATTCTTTGGAAGGATGAGGCTGAGCAAAGAAGGTAGACAAAGTGATATTTTCGCCTACATGAAAAGGTGTTACAATCTTCAGCAGCAGACAGGCATGTGTTCTCAAAACCACTTTGTTGTGTGGGGAGGGTGCAGCAAGAGTGCTTGCAGTTTGCTGACCCTCCTGCTGCACTTATTGCAACACAAAAAGCAGTTTTAAAGTAAGCAGATGGAGTGGACAGGTGTGCAGTGGCTCAAAGGGTGTGCACATGAGAAAACCTAAAACCACACTGAGGTCCCATTGGGGCATAATGAATGGTCTTGGCGGGAACAGTGAAGTCTCTTGATAAAATGGGTCACAGTAGATGACTTAAAGAAGTTGATCCAGCAACCGCAAGAAAGCTGAAATGGCTGATTAGTAACCTTTACCAGTGCCCAGAGCAGAACCCTGCTAGGCCAAAAAAATAAACAGTAAACCTGCGGCAGAGGTGAAGAAAACGGTTCAATGTCCTTGGATGAACACCATGCCACAAATTTGTTCCAACAGCAGGCATATATTGCTTTGGTGAAAGGACACCTGACTGCCAGAATACTGTCAAAAGCTGTAAACTGTCACCGCTCAATCTTCAAGCATGAAGGTGGAGGGTGCGAGTTTCGGATGCAGGACTGTCCCCTGCTGCTGTTACAGAAGGTCCTCCTGAAGGGGCAGCCTGATCAGAAAACCGAAGCTCACGCTCTGGAGTTCAGCATACCAGACTGTCCTCCCTCGATCTGGAGACACAATAATGGCTTAGGTCCGGTTGTTCCTGATCTTCAAGAGAACTCTGGGCAGAAGTAATATTGGCGGAAAGGTGCCTAGAGCTACACTCGAGAAGAAAGGCGTCGCAGAGCGAGAGCTGCCTTACAAACTCCAGTGCACAGAATTGTGACATTGTTCGTTCTCGGCAGTAGCAAAGTTCTCTAACCAAGGCTCTCCCCACTCTTGAAAGAGACCTTGCACCACCTATGGATGGAGATGCAACTCGCGATCCGCTAAGCATCGACGGCTGAGTTAATCCATTCTGGTTTTCAGAGAGCATGCAAGATGTTGAACCATCAGGGAAAATCCCTGACCTTCCAGCCATGTCCAGAGACTCAAGGCCTTTTGATAGAGGGTCCACAGCCCACACCCCCCCTGTTTGTTGCACTACTACTTGGAGGTGGTGTTGTCCATGAACACCTACACCAGCCGTCCCATGATCGAAGGAAGAAAGGCTTTCAATGCCATTGAATCACCCAGAGCTCTGCTGGAGACCAGAGGCCTCTAATCTCTACCTCTACTGTTTGGCTGCCCCAGCACAGAAATTATGATTTGTCCCCACAGTCAGCTCTGGTTGTGAAAAGGAGAGGGGACTGCTGCTGACCTAGTCGCAGGTTGTCAGCCACCACTATAGATCTTTTGCAGTTACCACCGAGATCTAGACCAGGTGAGGAGGGATTCTCTTGATGCTGTGCCTACTGGATCTTCAGGCCCCACTTCACAGCCCACATGTGCCAACAGGCATGTGTCACTAGTAGGATGGAGGAGGCAATGAGGTACAACAGCCTGAGATTGAGTCTCACCAGTTTCAGGATAGAGGTTGAAACATCAGAATCATAGTCTGAATATCTTGAACTTGTCTTTCGGGAATATAGGCCCGAAATGGCATTGTTTCCAGAACAGCTCCAATCAAAAGGAGGCGTCTGAGAGACAGAGAGTCAGATGTGACTTTGGCACACTGATCATGAACCCCAGTGAATGCAGGAGGTCTGCCGCAGGCTGGAGGTGGAAGACAACTGCCTTCTGCGAGCCCACGTTAAAAAGCTAATCATCAAGGTAGGGGAAGACTGGAATCCCTGACCTCCACCAATGTACAGAAAACATCTGTTGATCACCTGATGGGCCCTGGTAAGGCCAAACAGAATCACAGCAAACTGAAAGTGTTCTTGTCCCACCCAGAACCACAGGTAACGTCTGTGGGCAGACAGGACAGGTATGTGGAAATAGGACTCCTAAACGTCCAATGCTTCCATTCAGTCTCCAGGGTAGACAGGACCCAAGGTAAGGTGTGCATCTTGAAATTCTCCTTCCTCAAGAAGAAGTTGAGAAGGCACAGGTCTACAATAGGACAGAGGGCCATGCTGCTACCTACTGCTCAGCCAGGAGCTGTCCGGAAGATGAGTGTGTGGTTGCTTACGAGCAGTACCCTCAAAAGGCTCACCTTCGGTATTTTTGAGTCTGCAGTTTTCATAAACCGGAGTTTCAGAGTGACCTGACTAGGGGAGGGGTGATTAGGGAGGGTATTGCGGGGAAGACCTGTTAGGGAGGGAATCAGTGGTTACGGCAATGACTAAGGCAGTAGGCTGTCTAGATATAAAGTATTCAAAGGGCTCCACAATACTGCTTGGGAGTGGAGTACCAGTGCCAGGGAGCAATGGAAAAAGGACATGGGACCACAGAAAGGAACCAGGCAGATGGGAGGCAGTCATGGCCAGCAGAGAGGGACAAGGTGAGGCAAAGCCATGTTGGTTGCGTGGGCCAAGGCTAATCAAAAGGGGAACCGGGCGAGACAGTGCACTAATTTGCAGGAGGTGTAGGTCCCCCCTAAGAAAAATACTGAAAGCCACAGAGTCAGGAGCAGGGGTGTGCCTGAGGAGCGAGCTGGGCCTTTCCCACTAAACGGGAGTAACCCGGGCCTTTCTTGACATGGTTAGCCAAGGGAATGTGCAGTGTTTAGCCCACAAAGAATCATAAACTTTGCTGCATTGCAGTCATCTTAAATGGCTTGCCTAAGGATGGAGCGTATGTCATCTGGCACAGCAGGGAGGACTACCTGAGCCACAGAGTACCAAAGGGTGTGAGTGCAGTGCCCCAACAGGCAACTGACATTAACTGAATGTAGTGTTAAGCTGGTGGGTCCCACCTTTTTTGGCACGCTTAGATTCTTTATCTGGTGGTGAGGTTGGGAAGGCATTGATATTTAGCTGGTTTATGGATGCCTGTAAAACAAAGTTTTCTGGTGTGTGGTGCTATGTCAGAAAGGCCAGGTCGCTGTGGTAGGTAGATGTTGTCGTGCAATCTGCTTGTTGACCATGTCACGGCCTTGGTCGAGGTCGAAGCAGTGCTAGCTCAAAAAAACATTATATGAAGTGTTTTGTCGTCCAATATCAATGCACCATGGTTCAGCGTATGTGGCAGTGCCACAGTCTGATTCAGCACAGACTTTGGTGCAGGGCCCGCAATCAGTACAGAGAGGTCAACAGGTGCCGAAGGTGGATTTGCCGGTGGAATCTTGGGTCGAAGTCCTACCGGCTCATCAGAGGGCGAGTTAATCATGACAAAGAGCTGTAACATGGCATCATGGAAGTCTATGATTTGTTAAGGCATTTCCAACAGCCGTGGAAATTCAGGCTGCCTTGGGACAAGAGTAGGCATCGACTCCGGAGGAGAATGGCTTTGATAGCAAGTCCGGGAGGCATGTTGACACCCTTGCACCTTCTACGGAGCTGAGCCTCCGCACAGACATTTTAATTATTTTCTGGACTTACTTGAAGACTTCGACCACAACGATGATGAGCTACAGGAATGACTTTGGGAATGGAAGCTTCCTTTTAACTTCAACAGGTCAAGGAGTGGAGTCTTGCGATGTTTAGCGATGTAGAGCTTTGCTTTGAATTTCCAGAGGGGTGCAGTCCTTGAAGTGGTGGTCTAAACCCAAGCACCACAGACAGACTTAATGGGCACCTGACAGAGATATTTGTTTGCGACCGTCCCTACAAAGTTTAAACCCTGTTGTTTTTGGAGATTAATTTTTTTCTCTTTTACACTGTTGCCGAAAAACATTTTTGAGTCAACAATCTCATGAAGAGATGAAAGGTAACTCTGGATCTGCGTCTGGTGGCATGGAAAAAAAAACAAAATTGACATCAAGTATCCAATTACTAAATACTCAATTACGTTGTTTCAGCTACTGAGATAGGGGAAGTTATAATAAATAAGGAGAGATGTGCTTGTCCAAGTACACTCTCAACAATAAGGGAGAAGCCCAATTACATGGGCGAGAACAAGGTATGCTAGGAAGGTTAACACAGCTCAGGAGATTGGAAACAGTAGGAGAGGATGTTACTAATGGACAATGCACAATATTTTGTATTATTATCCTTTTCACTCTAATTTAATATGCCTATGCCTATGTTTGTTAAATTACCTAATATTCTGTTCACAAACCGTCTGGCAGATCTGATGATGTCTCTAAACAACTTTTTTCCATTATGCATAGTCCAATGGAAGAGATGTGCGACATCTGTCAGTGTTACCTTTCTCCAGAGAGCCACGGTTATGCCCATTACTTTGGAGTTTAGGGAAATTTAAATGGGTGTGCTACCACAAAAATGGGGCAAGCAACAACAGCTCCCAAAGTGGGGGTGGTCTTCAGAAAACCTAAGGACAAGCACATACATTTCAGTCACACTATTGTACAGTGACAGACATCCATGAGTAAATCATTCTTGGGATGGAGAAAAGCACACCCTTAGACCACAAAGATTTGCTAAGGTTAACAAGCACAAAATGTAGATACTGACTAGTAGTTGAGTCTTTGTAAACTAGGAAAGATCTTCAAGAGGGAATGTTATATCTTTGCTTACACTACAATTCACAGAAAGAGGACTAAATCTAATAGTGGTACAGGTCACTTTTGTTATGGGGAGGGAAAATCCTATATTTGGAAGATAGCTACAGCTGTAATAGATAGTAAAATTGGGAACTCTGCTAAATACTTATCTGTGTAACACATGTTAATGTAATCAGGAAAGGTTATGCCCCCAACCATAGATTAGTAAGAATCTGAGTCACTAGGAACATGCACCAAGGATATAGAAGTCTACTGACAACTGAGATAATATCCACTTTAGTTGGTGAACCGAGACCCACTTCATCAACTCCAATAATGAAGACTGAGTCACTAGGAACATGCTAAAAGGTTATGTAAGTCTACAATTGAAACAATATGTACTATAGGCATGGGGACCCGAGATCACAGGTCTGGTCGCAAATGCTTCAACCACTCCAACAATAAATCTGAGCACTATAATTGCTGTAAATTGTTGAGATGAAATTGCCATTTGAACATATTGTTAGACATTATACATCCCCATACTGCACCTCAAAACAAGCACAGAACCAGGACCATGCTTCTTCCAAGAGGGGTGGCTCCAACAGTGCAGCATTTCATTACTTTTGGTAGTAATTCTTGCAATCCTGTGTACCACCATTCATGGCACCCCTTCTTTGGTGGTGCCACCAGAGTTGTTTAAGGAGACCCAAGAGGAACATAGGGCATCAAATAATGTGCTTTTTGGTATTAAATAGATTGGAAATATTGACATCTTTTCAGAGATAGTTTTAGGCTCATTCAAATGGTGACATGGGACTCACGGCCAAATGCCAAGTCTTTGGAGTAACCCTCCAGTACCACTGCCAGATTATATGCCAAATATACACGTCTATTGGAAGAGAGGCTCCGAACAAAACCCCCCAAATCACAATTAAAGTATAAAACTGATCTTCCAAGTTAAGAAGCAGGAACAGAAGAAACCAGGTCCAGATAATGATAGTTTTTAAAAACCATGGACAAATGTTTTTAGAGGTTCTGTCATCCTGCTGTAAAAGGGAATACTGGGGATAGGCATCGATAAAAGGAAAATAGTTGGATTAAACTTCTAGATGAATTTCATTATTCTGATAAATGCTATGGTCTGTCTTCACATAATAGAATAGACAGAATATGATAGATACTCTAATGATCAGAGCAATGACCAACCTGATCTCTGAAAGACTGAGCAACGTTCTAGAGATAAGGTGTCAAGTAAGGGACTGAGCTGGTATAAGGTCTATGAACATACAGGGACATAAGAAGAACAAGGGGTTAAGGAAAGAAATCACACTTCAAAAGCAAGAAGGTGGCAGCCAGTATGAAGCAGAATGCCTCCAAGAGTTCTACTGAGAAGTGTGGTGTGCCCAATTGAGATTCTAGAGAGCATCGTAGATTCATCACAGCCTGCAAGACTTAACCAGGTCCTTCAGAATACAAATGTGAGGAATTTGTCTCCAAGTAGAGACCTGGGAAGGGCATCTTTATGAATCAGCTAAGAGCCATAAAATAAAAAAAATCTAATTAAGGGAGCTGAAAAGAGAAAAATGCACATAATTTTATAAAAATCTGAAACACCAAGACAAGTTTTCCAATGGATGACTTACTTATACTAATAGATGAGTTAATGTGACATGAAATCAGAAACGCATCACTAAATGAAGTATGATGCCTGAAAAATATATAGGTAACCTAGTTTTGTGGTCTTTGCTCTCCTCTGAGCTCATAAAACAATAAAAATGCTGACACTAAGCATATACAAAACATCGAAAGTACAAAAATAGTACAATGTCCAGCATGAGGAAAGGCTGAAGTGAAAAGGATTACAATACATTAAAACACCCCTAAATTTTGATTAATATAAACAAAGGATCACATGGGCAAACTTATCTTGTGGTTTAGGCTTCCCAGAAGAAATACTGGGTTCTTTCTGTCCTTTCAACCGTATGTTGTCTGTAACACTATATACAGCACTACTCTAGGCACGAGAGGGATCATGGATAGATTAAGAATTACAGAGATTAATTAGAAGCATACTTTCATGCAAATGATAGTGATGCACATATTTAAAAAAAGGCATACCTACATAAAAAGAGAATGAAGAAGAGACTTTTCCTAAACTGAAGGAGATCATATACATGCCTACGGTCTTTGGGGAGAGAGTTTAAAGACTTAGCAGCGACCCCTAAACATGTCTGCATTGCAGGCTAATGGGAAATGAATAGCTTGTTATCCAGTATTGGTTTATGCCTTCTCCTAATGATTTCTAGTTTACCCTTGAGATTTTCAAGGAAGCAGCAACGTTTGATGAATGTTGATCACATGCCTTGAAAATGATGCAAGCCAATTTCAAAATGAACTGAAGATCAACATCATCCAGGCATTGAAGGTTTTGAAGACAGGTTGCTAATTTATGGACATGTTCAAGTGACTAGAACATCTTCAGATAAGTTAGAATTCCTTCCGTTAAGTGAACAGATATACTCTGCTATTTCTCCATTATTATTGGTGGCCCTATATAAGAGTTGAACAAAGGCGTTGGGATCGGAACCTGAGAGATTGCAGAGGTGCTCGGAGTTGTGCCTAAGGATGAATTCCCTATTCTAACCAGCTATGTATGACAGCTAGGAAAGAGGTGAACTAACAGGATGCTTCCTTGGACGCCTTTTCCATTTGTGGAGAAGCCTCTCAATAGCTACTGTATAAGAAGGTCACTGAGAAGTTGATACAAATGAAGAAACAAGTTTGGCTATTCTGTCTGCAGATATCAGGGAAGCCAAAAGTTTCTTCAATATTGCAAAGACACCTCAGGCATCTGAAAGCACAAGTGGCACTCTTGGACTTTGTTGGAATCCAGAACACAAAAAGAACCCACTGAAGGTGGGACTCTGTCAGACTTATTGCTGCAAACTGTAATGCATGTGTCACAAAAATGAAGGCATTTTGAAAGTGAAAAGGAAAAGCTGGATCAAAACCCAGAAAAAATAGAATTTTACTGTCACAAAATACAATAATATGTTAGCTCTCACTCAAACATGGGAGGAGACAGCATTAAATGACAATCTTAAAGAATATCCCTACCAGGACGAAATGAATAGGGCAAAGCCAGTTATTTAAAGATCCTGCTCACAGAAGCCAGGAAAAATTAAATGAGAGTTTCAGTTCTCACACTATACAGTGCACTTGGGGGAATGGAGCCTTGGGGTCACTTTAGGAGCAGATTTCACTTTCATTTCTTTCAAGATGCTTTAGTCTTTTAAATAACAATAACTGTACAGCTGGCCAGTTGAATAAGCTACTTACCTTCGGTAACGCATAATCTGGTAGAGATTCTATCTAGCTGCAGATTCCTTAACTTTGATTTTCCCAGGCATCCAGCTGGATCCAGAAACTTTTGAGGAGCAATACCCCTCGCGTGGGCCGTCAGGTGGCTCCACTCAGCTCCTAATGGCGTTGGAAGTGACATCGCAGTCACCTATATAGGCAACACCCAGGTGCTCGGGCGTCAGTGACTTTAATCACAACTTTCCCCGCCAGAAGAGCACAGCCATGATAAGAACTGGTGCATGAGTGTGTCCAAACCAGGTCCCTGAAAAAGGAATCACCCTAACCGTAGTAAACAATTCCGCAGAGCGGGGAGGCATGAGTGGGTGTAAGGAATCTGCAGCTAGACAGAGTCTCTACCAGATATTACGTTACTGAAGGTAAGTAACTTGTTCATCAGATAAAAACTTCTAGCTGCAGATTCCTTATCTTTGATTAGATACCCAAGCCTTATCCTCCTGTCGGTGGGCTGCAGCGAATGTCTTTAGACTAAAAAGTCCTGCAGGGCCTGCAAAATGCTCCTCACTGCGCACCTAATTGTGTAGGCAGTAGTGTTTAACAAACATGTGCAGTGATGCCCAGGTTGCTGTCTAACAGATGTGCAGGACTGGGACTCTACGTACTAAGGCTGTGGTTGCAGCTTTTCCCTTGGTCGAATGGACCAGCAGGCCTTTGGGAGGCTGCTTCTTAGGGCAGAGCAGATCTTCATACAGAGAATGACCCAGCGCAAAATGGTCTGCTTCTGTACTGCCCGACCCTTCTTTGCTCTCACATACCCCACAAAGAGTTAGTTGTCCACCCGGAACTCTTTTGTGGGGTCAAGGTAGAATGACAACACTCCTTTTGGGTCCAGCCGGTGGAGTCGCTCCTCTTCCTTAGAAGGATGTGGGGGAGCTAATCAGGTGAGCAAGGTGACAGTTTGACTCTGATGGAAAGGGGTCACCACCTTAGGAAGGAAAGAGGCACAGGTGCCTAGCACCACCTTTTCTGGAAAAATTGTGAGATACGGCAGCTTAGAAGATAAAGCCTGTATCTCACTCACCCTCCGGGTAGATGTTATTGCCACTAAAAGGGCTGTTTTGAAGGTAAGCAGCCGGAGGGGACAATTGTGCAGTGGCTCAAAGAGAGCACACATAAGGTAAGTGAGAACTAGGTTAAGATTTCACTGAGGCATGATAAAGGGCATATGGGGAAACGTATGTACAAGCCATTAAGGAAACCTATTTACAATGGGGAATTTGAATAAAGAGGGTTGATCGGGCAGCCGCAGAAAGGCGGACAGAGCCAACAGATAGCCCTTCAATGTGCCCAGAGAGGAACCCTGTTGGACAAGAGAAAGAATGAAAAGAATATCAGATAGAGAAGTAGAGAAAGGATATATAGACTTCTCTATACAATATCTTACAAATCTTTGACAGCAGCAATCGTATACCATTTTTGTGAAGGAACGCCTGGCTACCAAGATAACGTTACAGACTTCGGGAGGAAGGTCAAAAGCTGTCAACTGTGGCCGTTCAATCTCCACACATTAAGACGCAGAGTTGACAGGTTCTGGTGGAGAACCCTTCCCTGCTGCTGCGACAGAAGATCCTCCCAAAGGGGCAGTCTGATTGGAGGATCGGTGTTCATTTCCAGAAGCTCGGGACACCAGACTCTCCGTTCCCAATCTGGAGCCACAAGGATTACTTGAGCCCAGTCGTTCTTGATCATCTTAGGAACTCTTGGCAAGAGTGGTATGGGTAGAAAGGTGCACAGGTGGCCTGAGCTCCACTCGCGATGCAAAGGGTTGCCGGGCAATTGCTGCCTTGAAAACTGCCTTGCTGCCTTGACACTGCATGTTCTCTTCGGAAGCTAATATATCTAACCAAGGCTCTTCCCACTGCTGAACGAGACTGTGCATCACCTCTGAATGGAGATGCCACTTGTGATCTGATAGGCATCAACAACTGAGTTTGTCCGCCGAGGCGTTCAGAGAACATGCCAGATGTTGAACCACTAGGGTTAGCCATGTCCAGAGACGCAAGGCCTCTTGACAAATGGTCTATTACCCTCCCCCACCACGCTTGTTGCAGTACCACATGGCAGTAGTGTTGTCTGTGAACACCTGCACTAACGTTCCCTTGACAGAGGGAAGAAATGCCTTTAACACTAGTTTGATTGCCCTGAGCTCCAACATGGTTATGTGAAGTTTGGGTTCTGCCAGAGACCAAAGTCCACTGCAGGTTTTTAGCAGTTCCCTCCGAGATCTGGACAAGTTGAAGAGATTTCCCTGATGCTATGCCAACTGGAACTTAAGGTCCCACTGCAGAGCCCAAATATTCCATCAGGCATGTTTTATCAACAGGATGAAGCAGGCCATAAGGCCCACCAGCCTCAGAGTCATTCTGACTGAAATCCAGGACACAGGCTGAAACATCAGTTTCATAGCCTGAATACCCTGGTCTCGCTGCTTGGGAGGATAAGCCCGAAACGGAACTGTGTCCAGAACTGCTACTATGAAAGAAAGTGTCACAGTCAGGTGTGACGTTGGCACATTTATAGTGAACCCTAGCGAATGCAGGAGGTTAGCCCTAGTCTTGAGGCAGGAGACGACAGCCTGGGGCGAGCCCGCCTTCAACAGCCAGTTGTCAAGGTTAGGGAAGACTGAAACTCCTGACTTGCGCCAATGAGCTGCGACCACAGCCATCACCTTGGTGAACATCCGAGGGGCACTTGTAAGGCCAAATGGGAGCATGGTGAACGGAAAGTGTTCATGGCCTACCTTGAAATGCAGGTAACGCCTGTGGACAGGCAGGATGGGGATATGAAAATCCGCATTCTTCAAGTCCATCGCTATCAACCGGTCATATAGGTCTAGGGAAGACAAGACCTGAGCCAACGTAAGCATCTTGAACTTCTCCTCCTTGAAGAGATTTAGGGTCCATAAGTCTAGAACAGGACAAAGATCCTTGTTCTTTTATGGTATCAGAAACTAACGGGAATAACAACCACTGCCTACTTAAGATATCGGGACTCTTTCTATGGCTCTCTTGGCCAAGAAAGCCGTAATTTCCTCTCGGAGTAGTGACAAATGATCCTCCACCAGTCATTTGAATGTTGGTGGAATGGGGGAGGAAAGGATTAGAAAGGCAGGGCAAAGCCCTTTCTGATGATCTGCAGTACCCATGCGTCCGATGTTATAGACTTCCAGTGGAGGAGGTGATGGTATATTCTCCCTCCAAATGAGCCAGCATGGTCCTGCAGATCCAAACTAGGAGAGCTTTGAGGCTGCAGCTGCTGGGGGATTTGTGACAGACGACTCTGGTCTGCAGGCCCTTCAGGTCTAAAGGAATCGTGCCCACCCACGTCCTCGCACACTTTAGGTTGGTTGAGTGGGACAGTGGTGGGTACAGGGCTGGTGCGGTACTATGCTCCTGAGGTAACCATGAAAGGCAGATGGTGGACGAGGGGTCACAGACACCCAAGGACTTGGCTGTAGCCCTAGATTCCTTAAAGTGCTTCAGCGTCGAATCTGTCTTCTCACCAAACAAGCGAGTGCCATTGAAGGGCATGTCCATCAGGTTTGCTTGGATATCCCCTGATAAACAAGATGTCCTCAGCCAGGTGCTGTGATTCCCTCGTCTAGGTCTAGTTCTTGTGTGGTGTGCAGCCATCTACCCCAGAGGTGCTGGCTCAATAATTTTACATTAAATAATATATGCGGTTAACTGCACTGAATTGCCATTGCTGGGTTTAATCAAGGCTTGTTACTTGTTGCTGTTAATGTGCACAGTTGCTATTGCCAAGGCTTCTTTATTCTGCTCCCACGAGGCCTGTTTGTAAACACCTGAGCCTGAGCACATTTCAAGACAGTTGCTGTCATGGTTGCTAGACAACACCCTCCTGCTCTTCTGTTTACCATGTGCTATACCTGACTTCTTCCAAGAGAAACTATAAATATCCTCACACAGGTCAGGCAGTGCTTGGCTTTGTTTCCTGTTTCTGCGAGCTGAGGTCAAGAGGGTCAGCAAACGCCTTCAAGCTTCTTCACTGTTGCCTGGCAACCAGGGGAACGACTAAACTGAGTTTGAGAGCCAGCCCAGCAGAGAATTCCCCAAGGCTTTCTCACTGTTCCTCGGCCACCAGGATCCAAGACTTCTTTCAGTAAAGTTAAGTTACAAAATAAAAGGCACTCACAGTAGTGTGAATGCTTTTGAACTAATTCTTCGTGTACTTTAAAAAAATACTTTGGTGACTTTCATTTCAGAAAGAGAGAAATTCAAGGTGATTAGCAAGAATGTCTGAAAGACTGTTTAGCCTTAAGTATTTTTATTATTACTCTTAAACAATCTCTTGTTGTCTTTAACTTGTGAGCTGTGAAAGAAAGCGACACACCTAAAACCGTGTTCTAAGAATATAACCCTCATTATTGTTTGTGTGCCGCCTGTTAATAACAAAACACAAATTCCTACAAATCATTTTCAGCGTTGATCCATACTCAATGTCAGTTATTGTCACAAAAATGAACCTGGGGGAAATCATGTTTCAATAGCCTTCTGATGTTTATTGTTCTACCAGTGCTAATGCATATTTGCTTGTGGGAAGAAAATATTCCTGTTTTGTGTGTTTTAGTTAAGTTATATGTTTGGTGTGTGCAACAACGTCAACAGTGATTACTTAACACAATATAGGACAGAGAGAAGTCCCAGGCAATAGTGGCACATTCCTGTCAGCCCTATGGAGTGAAGAGAAAGTACAAGAAAGCGAGTTGAGTGACAGATGTTTATCTGGGGTTCTGAGTGAGTGTGTGAGCGTTAGTCGCTTAGTGGGTAGCACGTCACTTATACCTTTCCCATATGAACCTGACTCCTCAACAACGCAGTAACACCTACCACCTGCACCCTTAAGAGTAGGGGCCCGGCTGGACCAGCCAGCAGTGGCAGCATCTCTTTCTCTCTCTCTTTCTGTCATACAAATCCTCCTCCCTTTGGGGACACCTGCCAGGACTCCTGTGTTAAGATCGACAGTGCCGAGAGGTGTCCTGGGAGGATGGGGGAACCGTCATCGACAACCTACTTTTCAGGTGAGCGGCCGAGGTCTCACACCAGGCATGACGCCTTAAGACCAATGTCAAAGCAACTGCTCTGCTAAGTCAGTCATATCTAAACCAAACCGAATGGTTAACTTAGCTGCACTCATCCCATTTTTTACTGCTTGGGAGAGTATGGTCGGGCCTCCTCCAGGACCTGAGGCAGCACTTGTGCAACCGTATCCCAAGTGGTATGTGAGAAACGGCCCAATAAGCACAGTGTGTACACTGACCTCAGTGCCAGGCTGGTGAAAAAAAAAAACCTTCTTTCCAAGATGGTCCAGCCTCTTGGATTCCCTATCTAGGGGAGCGTAAGGAAAAGCGCCATGGGATGTGGAGGCTTGCATTACCAAGATTTCAGGGTTGGGGTGTTGGCTAAGGAATCTAGGGTCACCCGGTGCAGGGTGATGGTTGGAGGGGGCGAGGGGGAGGGCGAGCGTCCCATTTACAGGGGCCCCTCTGCTGGTCTTGGACCAAGTTCCCATCAAGACGTCTGTAACTGCTTTGTTAAATAGATGTAGAACCCCTAGGCTGAAGCACTTCTGTCAAGATGTTAGTCTTGATAGCAACTTAGGACAGTTGGAGGACCTTCGCTTCCCTATGCACCACCACTGCATAGGAATCTACCTCCTCTGTAGCCACAGTAGAGCAAGCCAGTATCTGGAGAGGTGTCCAGTCCACTGGCCTCTCCTAGCTCCTCATACCAGTTCAAGGATCTCTCCAACTTGTGTTCTAAAGGGTCCAGTGACCCCTCCTGCTCTTCTCCCACGCCAGGCTGTGATCGGATCCATGACACTCCCCGGAGCCGAAGCTGCTGGTGTGGGACTGGTTGGAGTCTTCTCCGACCCCGCGGGGCAGGAAGGGGTACCAAAGGGTCAGCCCGCTCGCATACGCAGCGCATGGCCTTGTAAAACTGCTTGATCTTAGCAGGTGTCGATCTGGCTCCCTGAAACAAAGGGAGTCACAGAGTTGAACTAGACAACGGCTCCTCAGCCGCTCCATGGAATGCTGATGTTCACCACTTGTCACGTTGACCAGCGGACGAGGTGAAGTTGAAGTCCCCTTGGACTTTTTCTTCTTCTTATGCCTCTTTCCCGAGTGTCCTGAGGACCTCGAATGGGAAGAAGATGACTTGGGGTGCCGGGAACGGTCCCGCAACCTCCTTCTCGACCGGGACATCATCAAAGTCTCACGTGCACCGGTGTTGCCAACAGTTGGACTGCAAGAAGCTTTAGGGACCACTCCCTCAAAGCTTTCGTCGCCGTGGCAGTCCAAGCATGGCTTGGAGTTGTGGTCCTGCTCAAGGAGTCAGAGGCAAATGAGATGGGGTCTGTAACAGACATTGCACAGTGACAGGCGCCACATGGTTTGAACCCAACCTTGATGACATCCTCAGCACACACAAAGAAAAACTTGATAAAAAGTCTAAAAAAGGCCTGTTAAAGAAATGACAGAGGGGTAACTCTCTCCGGACTTAGGCTAACTGGCACGGAAAGAAAAGAACTGACACCCGCACTCCTGAGTGGCGCCTATATAGGTGACCGCGACATCACTTCCGGCGCCAATGACGCGGAGCGGAATGGAGCCACCCGACGGCGCACACAAGGGGTATTGCTCAGAAAAAGTTTATGGATCCGGCCTGATGCCTGCGAATATCAAAAGGTATGAAATCTGTGGCTAGACGTTTCTACAAGATTTGTTTTTCAGGTCATACAAACTGAGCATTTCAAGTGAGTTGTTTTTCAAAGAAAACATATGTTCATTTATCAACACTGCCTACGAAAGGCTTTTAAGAACAACAACTTTAGGAGTGTTTCCATCAATAATGAGCTGATTTGGAGCAAGGCACGTGCACAGATAACAAAAGAGTGAGAAAGAAACAGTTGTTTTCATTATATAGTTGATATCACTTTTCAGTTAAAAAGTTGAGTCACATTCAAAATAATCTTTATTCTGATTTTTTATAATCCATAAAAGAAAGGAAAATACACCTATACAGTAATAATACATGCAAACAGCAATTTCAGCTAAAGTGCCATTCCCTTTCATTTTGTAAAAAGAGTTAAGAGTTGAAATTCAGTGTCTGCTTTAAAAAATAATACAAAACTTATTTTAAAATATAAACATTTTATTAGATTTACTTTACAATTTGCATCTGTAAATTGCCCACTCATGCTATATCATAAAATGTCCGCCACCATTTGCACAAAATATCAGTACAATAACCTTTGTGCTTTTCACTTGCTAGTTCTTTCTTAGCATACATTGGTAAAACTCTTTCAAACTTTCTGCATACATTTGTATTCCACATTGTACATGTAAGTTGTCCTCCGGTCATGAATCCAGTGAGTTCAAAGGCCATAACGTTTCTTTAAATTTTCAGCAGATGACTCTATATATCCGGACATCTCAATGTGGCTAAACAAGGCACTCACAGCTGCAGATGAGAAACATAATAGACAAGATTTAGTCTTCATTAAATTGTGAATCCAAGAAGAACAAGTTACTTACCTTTGGTAACTGCTTTTCAGATGGACACACTATTCAACTGGAATTCCTCACTTTATGATTATTCCTAAGGTGTCAGACTGAATCCGTAAACGTTAAAGCAGTACTACAGTATGCCAGTAAACAGCACTCCGATGTCAATAAGAAGTGAGAAAACAGAGCTGCATGTAAGGACCACCCATGTGCGCAGATTTCAGTTGTTTTCTTAAGCTGCCCACGCCCTCACACACAGAGCATATTGCCAGATTGGCATAACCAGTGTGCAGATCTCTAAACTGGGACCTTTTTAGATGGAAAAGGCCAGTACACAGGAAGGGAACGGTCGATGAGGAATCTCCAGTTAGACAGAGAATCCACCAGAAGGATCATTATCGAATGTAAGCAACTTATTTTCCTGATGGATACTTCCAACCACAGATTCCTTACCTTGTGAATAGATACCATTACCTCCCCACTGCCCAAGTGGTGGTTTTGGCATAAGCCATATAGGCGGTCATTCTGACCCTGGCGGTCAAAGACCGCCAGGGCGGAGGACCGCGGGAGCACCGCCGACAGGCCGGCGGTGCTCCAATGGGGATTCCGACCGCGGCGGTAAAGCCGCGGTCGGACCGGCACCACTGGCGGGCTCCCGCCAGTGTACCGCCGCCCCATTGAATCCTCCACGGCGGCGCAGCTTGCTGCGCCGCCGAGGGGATTCCGACCCCCCCTACCGCCATCCAGATCCCGGCGGTCCGACCGCCGGGATCCGGATGGCGGTAGGGGGGGTCGCGGGGCCCCTGGGGGCCCCTGCAGTGCCCATGCCACTGGCATGGGCATTGCAGGGGCCCCCGTAAGAGGGCCCCTAAATGTATTTCACTGTCTGCTGCGCAGACAGTGAAATACGCGACGGGTGCAACTGCACCCGTCGCACAGCTTCCACTCCGCCGGCTCGATTCCGAGCCGGCTTCATCGTGGAAGCCTCTTTCCCGCTGGGCTGGCGGGCGGCCTGAAGGCGACCGCCCGCCAGCCCAGCGGGAAAGTCAGAATTACCGCTGCGGTCTTTCGACCGCGGAACGGTAAGCTGACGGCGGGACTTTGGCGGGCGGCCTCCGCCGCCCGCCAAGGTCAGAATGAGGGCCATAGTCTTGTAGTCCTGAGCCATCCCCTCTAGACGGATCTGAATGATAAGACAGTAGTGCTTCACGAACTAATGTACCAACACTCACGTAACTGCCCTACAAATGTTTAGATCAGGCAGTTCAGTAGTTGCAGTCTTAGCTCTGGTGGAATAAACCAGTAGTACGCCCGATGGAGGTTGCTTCTTCACCAATGCTTAGCAGATCTTTATGCAGAAAAAGATCCATCAGGAGATGGCCTGCTTTTCACTTCCTTGTCCTTCTTTGCTGTGGAAAAATCCACAAAGAGAGCGCTGATCGTTCACCTGATGTTCTTTGATGCAATCCATTTAAAAACTGACTGCCCTCTTAGGGTCCAAACAATTAAGTCCCTCTTCCTCTTTAGAGGGATGAGGTGGGGCAAAGAATGCCAAAAGGGTGATAGTTGCTTGACATAAAATGAAGAGACAACTTTCGACAGAAAGGAAGCTTGGGTCTGGGAGAAAAGTAGAATAAGGCTGATTAACAGAAAGGACCTAAGGCCTTCTCTCATGCCTGGCCAATTTTATGGTGATGGTAAAGACTGTTTTCAACATCAGGAATCTTAAAGAACAACTGTGAAGTGGCTCAAAATGGGTGTGCATCAAAAAAGTGAGAACGAAGTTCAGGTCATACTGTTGCATCACAAAGGGTGTTGGCGGAAAAAAATGTTGCAAACCTTTCAATAACCTAATCACAGTAGGTGATTTCAATAAAGACGGCTAGGTCAGAAACCACTGGCCCAGGGACCACACAAACAACAAACGTCAGGCAACTTGACTTGGAGTAGGTCAGTTTTTGGGGTGCCACACAAAGCCACAAATGTATACCAATGACGAGTACACCGATTTCATGGAGGGATGCCTCACTGCTAAGACATTATCAGTGACCTCAGGAAGACATGTGAAAGAGTTCAACTGCTAATGCTCTTTCTCGAAGTGTGGGGATGCACATTGTGCAACTCTGAGTGCAGTACCCTGCCCTGTTCCGGCAACAGAAGACCACCCCTCCCAAAGCGTCAGCGTGATCACAGAACAGATGCTCACACCCAGATGGACCGAGTACCACACTATCCTGGCTCAATCTAGTACCACAAGAATCTAGGATGACTTGGGCCCAGTTATTCCCGTTCATCATCAGGGCAGGACAGGCTGTGGCAGGAAGGCATTCAGAAGTCCCGAACTCAAAATGAAATGGAAGGCCTCTCCAGGAGAGAGCTGTCTGGGAAACTCCAATGTGCAATATTGCTGACTAAGTATTCTCTGCAGTGGCGAAATCATTTATGGAAGCTGTCCTGCACCACTTCCAGGTGCAAAGGCGGTTTGTGATCCACTACCCATCAACAGCTAAGTTTGTCAGCCATGGTGTTTAGAGGCCCTGTCAGTTGTTTGTTCACCAGAGAAATTCAGCTGATTCAGCCCCTTCCAGAAGTGTAGAGCATCCAGACACAGGGCGCCACTTAATTCGGATGGAAATATTTGTTTAAAGTGAACAGTGCGAGGATGGATTGGGCACATCGTTTGGTTCTGGCCATCTGAAAAAAGGATATTTGAACTTTGGGGTCTTAGAAAGTTGTTTCAAATTAACTCAGCTTGTGAAGAGACATAATTATGGTCTTTTATGCAATAACACTGACATGTTTAAGGAATAACAGAGTTTAGAAATGGTGTGCTAGATAGCAAATTTTGTCCTGAAGTAATCCACTGGAATCAAGAGTGTGACCGAAACATCAACACTGTTCCAGGGATTGTCCAATGATGAGTCACTGACTGAACCGCAGGCCAGTAGGAACACTGCTTATATTTTGCAGTCCCCGCCAAAATCTGGATACAATTCAACAGATTGGCTTGCTGACAAAGACACACTAAAGCAGTTATGCACCAGAGGATGCAGGAGCGGGGGAGGGGGACTAAGCTGCATATTGTGCCTGCCGTCCTGATAGCTGTATCAGGCAACATCCACGAAAGGGCTGAAAGGCCTGCTGGTCTGGTTGAGAGGTATGGCACTGTTGAAATTGAAAATCCCAACCAAAACCACAGAGAGGATGGAATTGCTGGTGGATTTGTCTGGTGTGGATAAAGATTGAAGCAACGTACCGTGGCCCTACTATCTTTAAACTGTTCCACGGGTCAAATCTGCTGTGTCACCAAAGAGCCCAAAGCCATCAAACGGCATGTCCATCAGGGATGCTTGGACATCCCCAGAAAAGCCTGAAGACCTCATGCAAGTATGGCACTGAAGTGACACTCTTGACCCATCGCCTGACCTAGGCAGTCAGTTATGTCCAAGTCAGATCAAATCACACATAATTTCACATTACAACCATCCTGGCTAGCTTTAGTTAGGTACGCTTGCAGGTCGTCCAGAACAGGCGGTAAGATCTGGCCCACTGTGTACCACAGGGCACAAGAACAGTGCCCCAGAAGCCAGTTGGTGTTTATTGAGTGCAGAGCAATGATCGTAGAGGAGAAAATAATCTTGTCAAATGTTTCTACTATCTTTGACCTATGATGAGATGAAGTGGTAGTTGGGATTTACCGCGATGGTGGACACCTATATCACCAGGCCTTCTGAAGTAGGATGCTGCACAAGAAAGGCCAGGTGGCCTGGTTCTGGGTGATGGCGTCAAGCAATCTGCCTACTAACTGGTGGTCTTGAACATGATTTCAGCCATCTGCCCAGAAGGGTGTTTGTAAGGTTCTGTAGAAGCTTGACCAAGCTGGAGTACTTCTGTCACGAAAGTAAGTTGCAGGTCTAATACTTCTGCAACACTCTGCAACAAGGGGCTGCAAATCCTCTTCCAGCATCAGTACCATCATGCAAAGGCAAACAGAATAGTATTGGCACCGGAAATGAAGTTAGCAATGGAGCTGGTACTAAACCAGATGCGGACTCGGAGGGCACAAATGGCACAGAGAGCACACTGAATGGACACCTCTGTGCAATCTGAAAGCAAATGCTGAAATGACTCTTGAGCGTTTTGAATCGGATGAGGAACAGTTATCTTTGTTACGTCTCAAAGTGCACAGGAGAAAAATATGCACTGTTACAAATACAGGGGCTAATGCTTAATACATCGAAAAATGTTATTCTTTCAGGCCTTAAACGTTTAAGATTTCCTTCAGGGTGACAGAGGAAAAGTCATTACATTAGTGGCTCTGTCAGACTGGCTTGCAGCACAAGGATCTTCAGGGTGGGGTTTACCGTATGGACGAAAGCCTCCACCCATGTAGATAGGTATATTATAGCAATCTTATTGTCCATCCTGGAGACTGACAGGTGCTTTCTGTCAGGCCTCTAAGACTGTTTCCAGCACAGCCTTGTTAAAGGGTGAGAGTTGTTCAGTACTATGCCATTTTAGCAATAATGTTTGCTAAGGATTAGCATACCTCAGAGTGTGCTACATAGGGCACTGGGAATTGGATCATCAAACGTGGCCCTACGGTTTAAGGGTGCACCTACCAGAGAAAGTTGACAGTCCGAGAACTTAATGAGACTGCTTTCGATCGCCATTACTTAATGACTTCTGTCAGGAGCAAATAAATAAATTAATTGCTGTTAGGTCAAGAATCTGACTTTTGGAGACCATTGTCTCATGTCAATTGCAGGCAGTAAAGAGGTGAGTGGGACGGTCTTAAGCATCTGACCGACGATCACTTTGGATGGAAGTGATCCTTGTCTTCTTTTACCATTGATCTCTCACTGGAATTCCATACTTCTGATCACAATTCTCTGCTCATTACTCTTTAACCTCAGTTTAACGTTCATTCATATTGGTGGACATTTCAGATTACACATTCTACCCCTAACTTGTGGAGTGTCTCATAGTTAATCCTTATCACCCACTACATGCAACTTGTACATGTAACTGCTAGGGACTCTGGTATCAGAGCAGTACGTAGATCGATTACACTTAGCTATTCATAAAAGTACAGAGTGACAAAGATTCAAATAGGTTTAGGTCCTTTCTGAACAACCGGGAAATAACTAACTTGTCACCTAAACACATTTCTATGTTTATCAAAATGAACAAATCACTCACTATCTAACCACTGATTCCTCACACTTTGTAAATCCCCTTGCACCATAACGCATCTGTAAGATTTCCTAGCACAGCCCTGGGTACTGGCAGGTGTCAGTGAACAGCTCTGCTTCGAGCCTACTCTGCCCCGGAAGTGGTAACCGGAGCCATCTATATGTGTCACCCAAGCATGCTGACGTCAGCTTCTTTTTGACAATGTCTGTGCCTTCAGAAGCAGAGCCCAAAAAACTATTATTTGTGCGAACGTGGAGAACTTTCATTTTGTACCTTTTTCAGATGGGAGAGACAATTTCACAGAAATGGGAGGTGGGAGTGTGGTGATAAATCTCGTTAGCTAGAGTATCCACCAGACAGCTACCAAAGGTAAGGAAGTCCCGCAGTAGAGGATCTATGAAATGACTGAGACCAAAAAGTCATGCAGGAGGGAATCACTTAAATGTCCTTCCTGATGGAACTGGCTCCCAAGGCAATAATGTTTTGCTAGTGTGTGCACTGATTCCCATATTGCAGCCTGTCAAATAGCCAGGCCTGCAGTCTGTTGATTCCCTACTGCTGTGCTCCAGCAATTCAATCACTGAATGCTCTTTTTCAAAAAGCTCCTAAAGTGAATAAATACCATTACACTGGGTGTCTCTGGCAGAGACAGCCCGACTCGATGACTCCGCAGATCCGTGAGGCCCAAAGGTAAACCAGAGGGAGCCGAAAGAGTGCAAAAGATTCACACTTGGCTTTCCTGAATGCATCAACTTGTTGCAGACATGCCAACGCCTCCAGAAATTCAAGTTGCATTGTGATCAGCTGCAGAATTGGCTATTCAGTAGGGCACCAGGAACGACATCAAGGGGCACCTTGTGTACATTGTGATTCCTTTGAGAAAAAGTTTCAAGGCTGGGACAAGACCATCTGCGACTTTTACTTATTCGAAAACTTGGAACATGGCAAAGACCTGTTGTGGAAATAGCCTAGAGAGGGGAATGGGCCCATGGTCTTCACTGAAACATTATTTATACGATTTCGTGAAGTGTTCAGTGACATACAGCTTGCATTAAGATCCCTAAATGCCTTGGGGTGCATAAGGGCACACTCCTTGCATAACCTGGATTAGTAGCCCAAATGATAGTTTAAAGGGGGCGCGTGTCCCCTTAAACAGTAGGAGGGAATTCTGTACAATGAACTTATCAACTGACAAGAAAAAATTAGGAGCTAGCTCTGGATCCGCCTCTGAAGGCATGGTAATAAAGAAGGTAGCATCAGTGCACTTGGGTGGCACATACATGCAGCAGCAGCTGTCACTTCTGGGGTAGAGTGGGTCAAAGCCGAGCTACACAACGCCAACTACTGGTGTGCAGAAGTTATGCTGAAAAAATATTCTGGCTCCTGTCTTGCACCTGGGGATATTCTAAAGCTGACTGTTCCATCAGAATAATGTTGTATTTACAGGACATAACTTTTATTCTAGAACCTGCAGCAAAATATCTAGGTTTCACACATGAAACAAGATTAAACCTGCATGACCCTACTGATACTTTCAAATTAGCGCCCTGTCAGCTACACTTACTGCGCAGGATAATGTACATCATTCGCAAAATTAATTCTCAACTTGACAAAGGAAATGCAATCTTGGCCTTTGTGCCTGCCATGATTTAGTTTCAAGGCAAAATTTGGGAGTGGAGAAACAGAACTGGTGAAAATGGACTGCATGAGAAATAAAGACTATCATAGTGGTGGACCCCTAGGCACCTTTTATCATCATGTTCATGAATATATTTGAAGATTAAAAGTCCGGCTTACCATGGTCCTTAAAACAGTCCCAAGCCTGCTACGTTTTTTGACTAATTGCTTGCATATCCTGAATAATAGGATGTCTGAATTTTCTTTTCCACAACTGGTGTATCAGGATTCCCACAGTTAAGCTATTAAAACTCAAAGTTGTGTGCTTAACACATCATGCATGGCTCACATATGGACTGCACAGCCTCAGTCATGCCCTGCACCTTTTTATCCACAAACTACACAAGTTAATTCATGTTATGCACATTCACAACCAAACTCTGCATTCTCTCAGCCATGATCTTAAGATGATGACCTGTGTTCTGTTCACACACTGCCACATTTTGTACAACATTAGCAGCACTTCAACCATGGAACACCTTTGCCCTGTAGTACACTGTAACCACCACATTACAGACATTAAACCACATTTTTGTGGATCGTCCACTAGTTGAGAAACTTTTAGATCATGCCTTCTGTTTATCTAAACCTAAATGTTATTTCAGAGAGGATGATGCAATGATGTACAGAAGTCTCACACTTCATTGTGCCTACGTTGTGGGCACTCCAGTTTGGAGACAGACATAGTGCTACCTGCTGTGTGAATCATAACTTTACAAAAAGGTTGTATCTGGAAAGTAGACTGAGAAGGACACTAAAAAGTGAACAACTCCCCAATCAGTTTTGAAGTTTGTGATAGTGGAACCACATTCACGTCTAGAAACTGGGTATAAAAGTGGGACCCAAACAACACCAGCTTATTCCACCTCCAGTTTCTTTATAATTAATGAAAGGAGTACGCTCCAGAATACTTCAAGGATTGCTGCTTGACCAGGACTATCGTGTGCCTCACAGTCAGTCTCCCAGAGACAAGGGCACATCACCTGAAGTTTGCATTTTCCGCAGAAGGATCTGAGGGCCTACTTAGTGCAGAGAAGCTTGTCTGCCTGCCTACTGAGAGAAGGAAATAGTCTGGCTCCCCCTACAGGAGAGACTATGCATTAAGAGAAGTCCAGTGTGTATCTGTAGACCAAGAGAAAGCAAAATGCTTGAGAGCAAAGCCAGAAGAGACCAGTGTTGCAGAGGTTCTCACGGTTTCTCTGCGGTTTCTGGTGAAAACGGCAAGAGTCTTTGGGTCTCCGCACCTTAGTATGAGTTGGGATGCACAGACATTACTGTTTCCATCGAGCTCAGGTGGGTTGCACCTGCCTTGCTGACAACACAAGTCAGGGTTATCTCTGCCTTTTTGTCTGCTTGGTTGGGACAAAATTGACTTGACACAGTCTTTGGTTGGGACCCCAACTGCCATGAGAAAAGCCCACAGAACGGGACCTGGCAATCAACATCAGATTAACCTGGATAGAAGTGATCACAACAGACGAGGGCCTAATTTTCTTGTGGCTGATATTGAATTGAAAGCAATCACCGCTGGCCTCTTCTGGCATTGGGATTGAGTCAATGAATTAGCATTAGACGAGCACAAAGGAATAAAGACTGAACTCCTACCCACTGTACCACCAAAAGTAACAACTTGAGTAACAAGTGAATTGGATGGGGATTCGACCTGGGAGTAATATTAGCTGGATGTGAGGCTTATTCATGCGTCTACCATAGTTTCAAACGGATGGATACAACTTGGGTCACCCGGGTGGGAGAAAGCACAAGGGAGTGGGGGTGGGGCGATTGGAGCGGGGTAAAGGAAATGGGGATGTCGGGGTTGGGGCGCAAGGATGTGTACCGAACTGCCACCAGAAATTCATGATCATGGTTACAACACCAGTATACATATATTGGATTGAACTGTATAGTATTGTTGAGAAATTTAAAGATACTTTCTTTTCCTAAAGAACACACACTGGGCAAGACATGGAAGTTATTTTGTCTGCTGACTGATTTGTTGAGTTCTGCTCTTGTGTATCCTCCCTGAGAAGCCTGTGACCACCCACCCTTGCTACCCTGAGAGTCAAGTGTGGAAAGAGTTGTACTTGGTTCAGTTTGCACAGCCATAGTAGAGCGTACCAAGGACACAATGGCAAATGACCTCAGCAACTAAAGATGGGGGGCCTGTAGCCAGTGTTTAACTTGAGCCAGTGGTTTCCAGTGCTCGGCACCAGAGCTTAATTGTCAACACTGGCATTTATGACAGTTGGCCACATGGTGGAGCTGTTTGACTAATTTATAGATAAACACAATACAGTGGTTCATTAATTCAATATACATTATAAATGACTAATACCTGCCACCCAAGCCATTCTTATAGCTTTGGGGGCATGGAATAGTCTAAATTGTCACAGCTGCGAGAGTGTGATGGTTTACAGTTGTGTTGGTGCTGTCATTGGCAGCAATGGCAGGGGCCACTGGTGGTGCAAGCTGCAGTGGCCTCCTGATGAAGGCACCAGCACTTATTTTATTACAATTTGAGCACTGACTGTAACCCCTGTCTGCCCTGTGCATCCCTGCATGAGGTCTCAGAGCTCCACACTGCATGTCTCAAAACTTTGCATAAACTCAGCCTTGCTCTAAATAAACTCAGCCATGCTCATGCACTACATGTGGAGAGAGGTAACTAATACACACACCACATATCGTGCCAGGAGTATGGTATTTAATAGAGTATCTACTTGTCCACGGAAGAGGTTGCTTTATAAATATACTTGTTGTGTAAAAAAACAAAAATGACAAAAAAATCCACTTCTCCCTTTGGTGCCATGTAGTGTGGTGACAAATTAAGGCAGCAATTTCATTATAGCTCTGATAATAGCCTCCCATTATGCCAGAGCTCATACTATAGTAGGGTTTGAACACTAGAAATTCACAGATTTTGCCACTTTTCCACTCTAATACATACTGGGGTAGTAGCGGTAAGCAAGTTGGAAATATACTCCTGACAAGGGCAGAATTAAAAATTCTTCCAGGGCGGGAAAAACGTGGTATATTGCTGCATGAGTTAATCTACAAACGCATATTTGCTCAAGTACCATTTTGTAAGAGTGCCATTTTCTAAGAGTACCATATTCTAGAAGTACTATTTCCTGGCCTACATCTATAAAGTCCTGTAAATGTATGAAAACTGTAAATCTGCACTAATGCAAGGACATATACCATTGGTACACCTCTGACATTCTTTAGAAATTGGGCCCTTAAATAGGGGTGGCGTTAACCAAGACGCTTTGTTTTATTAAAATTCTCGCTATCAGCTAACTTCATTGTGAGTGACAGCATTCTGCTCTTTCACAAGATGCATATCGGCACAGAATGTAGTTTTGTTCAGTGCAAGGGACCACTGTGGCAAAGCGTGTTTTTTAGACCAAAAGATGTTTTGCCTATATTTATTATAATGTTGAGAGTCTGGCAGGTCCCACAACAAAGTTTACAAAACCTTTGCCAATACTTATCTAGTATCATGTTTCCCAAAAACCCGTAAACTGATTACACTGATTTTCCGTTATGAATATTTCTGGAAATTCTAGCATGTATCAACACATTTCTCTAAATGATGCTTCAAATAAATGGCATCTGGAATTTCACTGTAGTTTAGCAAATCTTTTTTTCCCTAGTTGCATTTTTTGGAAAACATCTTAATTTGAAAGCAAATAATCAATCTTGCTTTCAAGCTTCTGCAAATATCTGCATCTAATCATATAGCATTCTGGGAGTGTTCTGCACAGCCTCATATTAAACTTTGCAAACGTGTTTACACATTGTTATACTTGAACCACTGTCAGTAGTGCAGTCAGAGTTTACAACATTTACTTAGCGCGCTCAACCTAATAATAAAGTATTTGCGTTATTATTCCATAAATAAAAGTTCAAACAGCATTATCTTATGGATTTATGGAAATATTACCTTAACCGCAGACAATGCCCTTTCGTGATCCATAATACAAGTTCAAACAGAATTAACACATGGAGACAAATAGTATTTTAACCACAGACAATGCCCTTCCTCAATTCATAATGCTGTACTGTACTGTAAACTGACAGCCAAAAGGTTTGTGCTGCAGGGGTTTAGGCCTACTGATGGACAAAACAAGCATGAACACTTGTTGTTCTTGACCCCAAACAATATGTTGTGGGCATCAGGCTGTTCCACATCTCTGCCTAGCGAACGCAGTTGTGCTGCCATGGTGTTATCGCATGTGAGCAGCAGCATTCGGTTATATGCTAGAGTGAAGCCAGGGGCAAACACAAGGTTTAGCCCCACCTTGGTTAGCAGCCACCCCCAGGCACACACCGTATCTCTGGCCGGATTGATGTCCCCACTCGAGTACTTAACATCTGTGCAGATATAAGTGTTGAGTTTGTGTGGAGTGACTATGTCAAGCTCAACTGCTACGTGTGACTGGTAGGGAGTTGGGAAATGCCAGTGAAGTATGTAATGTCTTGCATGCTGAGATAGTAGAGTTTGAAGGCTGGCGTGACCACCCACCTTTCATACAGGAGCATCAAAGTCTCCCACTTTATCTGGGACTTCTTTCCAGCCCATGCTAGCCTTGGCATGAGGGACCTCATCTGTTGAAAGAAGGCCACATTTAGCTGAATTGGGATCTTGTTAGAAATCTTGGATAAAGACAGCCATTTGATCCATGAAAGGAAAATGTGAATCCATTTGTCTACCTATTGTTCTATTTTAGTCAGCGAACCATAATTTTCCCTAACAATTTTTTGCCTGTCCCTGCTCATTTGTATCCCCAGGTATCTAAAAGGTTCTGTCTTCTAGATTAGCGGGTAGTCCAAGTCACACTGTTCTGTGTAGTCTGTTAAGAGGCATCATAAGGGATTCAGCCCAGTTTACCATTATAACCCAAAGGGAGGCAAACCAAATTAAGTCACATATTAGGGGTTCTGTATTAGCTGTCAGACCTTTGATGTAGAGTGTGACATCATCAGTGTACATTGATATCAAACCCCTCCTAACTGTGAATGCTAGTCCCCTCTAAACGTGGTGACGGCGCAACCTGGCAGCTAGTGGCTTCATTGTCAATGCAAAAAGGATGGGGGACAATGGGCTTCCCTGCCACGTTCCCCTAGCCATCTGTGTACAGTAGATGTATCCAGCATATAAACTGCTTGCTGATACCCATCCTTTTCAACACGTAGAAAACATAGGCTCACTCTGAAGAGTCAAACACTTTTGTTGCATCGTCTACATAATGCAGTAGCAGGAACAGTATGTGCAGGGTGTGTGATGTGGACCTACCTGGTCCAGGCAGACCAGCTTCGGCATGAAAGAAAGTAATCAGGCTTCCAGTATTTTAGCCAGTATTCTGTTGTCCAAGTTAATAAGCGAGAGTGGCCTATAGCAGTCCGGGTTCATGCTCGGTTTATCCGGTTTGGGGCACGTAACCAACAATGCTTCTCAAAGGCAGGGAGGTAACATTCTCCGCTCATATGCCTCTGTGTATACCACTAGCAGCCAAGGAGCCAGCATCTGTGCATATTCTTAGTAAACTTGGCTTGTAGTCCAACAGTTCTAGGGGCTTTATCATCTGGGAAGCTGTGGTTAGTCTCAACTATCTCTTTAACCATTATGGGTTGATCCATATATTGTCTGTGCCCTGCATCCAGTCACAACAGTACTATTGAACAAAGTGGCCTGCAAGCTCTTGAGGAGATGGGGAACCTTTGGAGCTATATAACTCCTGAAAGTAGGTGCTGAACTCCATCAGGATTTAAAAGGTGTTATAAATCACATCTTCACTACTTGTTTTTATCTCAGTGATGACTGAGCTGGGGCAGCGGTTTCATATAAGAATTACCAGAGTTTTGCCAGGTCTACCACTCTACCCATGTGTGGAGGCCATTGTTTCTCTGCCCCAGTGATTCAGCTTGCTTTGTGCAGCCTGATGAAACACATCAAGTGTATTCAAAGAGTGTGAGGGTACTGCTGTCAGCCAATTGCTCCTCCAGCTCTTTCAACTTGCCTTTAAGTCTGTGCATTCTGGCTCTGATGTCTTTGAAGACACCAGCCTGTTTACAGATACATGAGACACGAATGTGTGAGTCTCCCACAGTGTTGAGGTGCTGTCAACTGAGTTATCACTTGTGTCAAAGACGAGCACCGTCTCCTTGTGGATCTCCTACCATAATACTTCATCCCTCAAGGCCTTGCATGGGAGCCACCATGAAAACACTCTTCAGGGCCTTCATGGCACATCTAATTCTAGTAGATCCGGGGCAAAGCCCAAATAGGTTCTGCGGAGATGCTGTACATCAATGGCCCATGCTCCCATGCCCTCTGTGACCATTTCAACTATGCGTTAGTCGCCCATGTACCTTCTCTGACATTCATGGTCCTAACTCACCAGATGTCCATCAGTCGCCCTTCTGACATTAGGTCTTTGAATTGTTCCTGCCACACAGGCATGGGGACACAGATCCTCCACTAATCTGTTGAGTTTTGCATCTAAAGAAACATTGAAGTCTCAACTCCCCTTCCCCAAAAGTACTGTGTCTGTTCCATAGGTCTGTGTTGGACTTGGCCTTTTTTGCAGGGTCATCCCCAAACTTTTTGCCTCCTTCCTCCTATTTTTTCTGACCTGTTTTTGTTGGCTTTTGAACTCTGAGCATTTTACGTGTGCTAACCAGTGCTAAAGTGCATGTGCTCTCTGCGTAAATTGTACTGTTAATTGGTTTATCCATGACTGGCATATTTGATTTACTGGTAAGTCCCTAGTAAAGTGCATTAAAGGTGCCCAGGGGCTGTAAATCAAATGCTACTAGTGGGCCTGCAGCACTGATTGTGCCACCCACATAAGCTCTGTAATCATGTCTCAGACCGGCCACTGCAGTGTCTATGCGTGCAGTTTTAAACTGTAAATTCGACTCGCCAAGCGTACCCACTTGCCAGGCCTAACCCTTCCCTTTTCCTACATATAAGACACCCCTTAAGTAGACTCTAGGCAGCCCCATGGGCAGGGTGCAGTGTATGGTTAAGGTAGGACATATACTAATGTGTGTTATATGTTCGGACAGTGAAATACTGCCAAATTCAGGTTTCACTGTTGCAAGACCTATCTCTCTCATAGGTTAACCTGGGGGCTGCCTTTTAACATGATTAAAGCTTCCCTTTGGGAGCACATAGACATGTGGAGTTTGGGACCTCTGCACTCACAATTTAAAAATACATCTTTTAGTAAAGTTGGTTTTGAGATTGTGTGTTTGAAAATGCCACTTTTAGAAAATGGCAATTTTCTTGCTTGAACCATTTTTGTAACTCTGCCTTTTTGTGGATTCCCTGTCTGGGTTAGTTTGACAGTTGGGCTGTTTGCCCCTCTCTCCAGACAGTGACACAAAGGGGGCTGGGGTGTTGCCTGCATATCCTGATGAGCCATCTGTGCAAGGAGGGAGGGGAGGAGTGGTCACTCACACATGAAAGGGCTGTGCCTGCCCTCACACAATGCAGACTCCAACCCCCTGGTGTGTGTCTGAGGCCTTGCCTGGGCAAGGCAAGATTCCACAAACAAGTGAGACTTTCCTTTGAAGTAAGCCTACTTCAAAGGCCAAAATGTGTATAAGAAGAGGACCCAAGACCACAGACTAGAGCACATCTTGGGGTAGACACTCTACCTCACAGATAATTTTGGACAAGAAACCCGCTGGTTAAGAATCCCTGATCCAGAACGGCCAAGGGGTACTCCCTGGCTGCCCAAAGGACTCACTTGGACTGCTTTTCTGACAAGGACTGCTGCCTTGATGTTGCCCTGCTGCCTTGCTGCTCTCTGGCTGTGCTGAGAAGTGCTCTCCAAGGGCTTGGTTAGAGCTTGCCTCCTGTTCCCTGAAGTATCAGGACCAAAATAACTTCATCCTGCAACTAGACTCCTTGTGCGGCGAAAATTTGACGCACATCCTGCCCCACGGTGACAAAATCACTGCACGCCGAACTGCGACGATGCAGCGCGACTTTGCAAGGAGAAGATTGACGCAGCGTCTGCATTGCGACCGGATCTTCGCTGCACAGTCCACCGGATAGATGCACAGCTGACCCGGGATGAAGCAGCCCAACTTCCAGAGAGGAATCAACGCAGTGCCTGCTGTGCGGGAGAAATTTCCAAGCAACGCCCACTGGATCGACGCAGTGCTTGTGACTTTGCTCTGCAAGCCCAGGATTCCACGCACAGACCCCGGGGTGCCAGAAACCCCCGCAACCTGAAGAGAAACCAAGTCCACGCGTCAGAAATCAACGCAAAGCCTTCCCCTGCGTGGAAAATAATGACGCAAGTCAGTGTGCCAAGGGGCGAAACCGACGCACACCTCCCCGTTTTCCACGCACCGCCTCCTCTGCGGTCCCTTGCAGAGATTTTGAATGCGAATCAGGTATTTTGTGCTTGCAAGAGACCTTTATTGCTTTTAAGAAACATTTACTTGTTTTTAAAAGACTTAAGACACTTTATATCACTTTTACAATGATATCACAACATCTACTTATTGCATTTTAATAGTTTTGACCTGGATTTATCCATATAAATATTATATATTTTTCTAAACACTGTGTGGTGTATTTTTGTGGTGGTATATGGTGTTATTGTATTATTTATTGCACAGATACTTTACACATTGCCTTCTAAGCTAAGCCTGACTGCTCAGTGCCAAGCTACCAGAGGGTGGACACAGGATAATTTGGATTGTGTGTGACTTACCCTGACTAGAGTGAGGGTCCTTGCTTGGACAGAGGGTAACCTGACTACCAACCAAGGACCCCATTTCCAACAGCCTGCACTTTCTGTCACACCTCCAAAAAAAAAAGAAAAGCTGTCTGTGTTTGAGTCCTATTTGCTGATAACCAGGACAGGGTGCATGTGCGGTACACGTATAGCAGGATACACCACTCTGCCCGAAAGAGGGACACCTCAAGTGGGTGAAAAAAGAGGGACCCTTGCAGATTAATATTGCCATTCCCTACGCATTTGCGGAGTACGATGCTGTGTATGTGTGCCTTATCTATTTCACATGGAGTTGATGTGCATTACAATTCAGGTGAGTTCAAACTATGTCTACATCATGTCACTGTAGATACACTAAAATGTGGGATATATTCTGGGAATAGGTTAACACCTGCACATTCCAGGTTATGAATCTAGTCCCTTTCATGTCTCTAACCTATCTAAGGGTGCTATGGACATGGCTGCTGAATTACAGCCCATCGCCTGGGTAGTAATGCGTAGCAAGTATGTGCATGAAGTTGCGGTGTACTATGGATCGCAGTTGTGTTGAGTGCATCATTGATGTGTGACATGTTCGTTTTACACCCTCCCTCCCACTCCAGCCTCCCTGACCAGCCAGAGATTAACAACCTACACTACCCCCTAGTAACTACCACATAATAGCCAACCCTTACAGAGCCAGCCACACTGCAACTATGGAAGAAGGGAACACCCATCATGGGCTAGCTGTGGGCTCTGCAAACACCCAATTGCGGAGAAGGACTGGTGGCCAGGATTTAACATTTACCTTATCAAGGGCCTAGAAGCCAGGTGTGGTCTTCAAGTACAGTGGATCAGCCTAGATCAGATTGCAGATTTTCAAGCTGTGGTGAACTTTGTTGGGGTCAGCCATTCCTGTTCAGCTGTGAATATTTGGGTCTGTTTGTTAGTCATTGGAATCCATTGTTTTTTCCAGTGGCAATCCCTCCAACGCACGAGGAGAACGAGCCTGTCCTGTCCTCTGATACATACATTTTTTCCACTTGCTTCGAGTGTGAAAAGAGGTGCAGTCTGCCGTCACAAGTGATACTTTATTTGGCCGGGGAGAGCAGGCTATAGCTTACTGCTGCTCCACAGAGCTTGTGCTTGATTGGAAGAAATTCTCTTCTCACTGCCTCACTCTTCTCACTGTGAAGTCTGCGTATACGGATCGCTGTGTCACAATCCTTATAGCTGAAGAGCTGTGCTATAGCGGGTCGAGCTGGAGCGCCTGGCGAGAAGCGTGGACCCAGCCAGTGGTGTGCTTTCTCCGCCGAGAATAGGGGTGCGAAGGAAGTCGCTCCGAACAGTTGCTTCAGCATAGTTTCCATGTGTTCCTCCATCTGGCCCATATTTGTGGTTTCTGCTAATCCAATTATGCGAAGACTGTTCCTTCATGATCTTTCCTCAAGATCTTAATTTTGGGCTTTATTTACCTCCAGTATTTTTTCCACATGTAGGAGCACGTCGCTGTGTCCTTTAGCTGTGTCATCTGCGTCGTATGTGCGATCCTCAAATTGTTCAATCTGGTCTCCATGCACATCAATACGTTCTTTTATGCAGTCCATGTGATCTGTGAGGTAGTCCATTTTTTGAGTCAATTTTAGCTAGACTTTGCTTAATCTCCAACAGCAGATGCACCAGGTCTGGCTCTGAGTCCTGCAGGGGAAGTAGGGTAATGGGGGAGATGTTTTTTGGGGCTTGGCTTATCCAGCACAGCTCTGCCAGGATGCATCGGGGAAGCTCCTCTTCTGCCCTCAAATGCCAGCTTGAATAATCTGCCATCATGCATGCCCCATAGTGTCGATGTAGAAAGGGAGGCGCTCCAGCAGTGGTTCAATGGTGTATAGATGAGACCACTGCGACCCCCCCCCCCTTACATTTTAGTCCAACCTCACCTCAGCTGGCATCTTTCTCTCCCATGGGGGCACAAGCAGAACCCGGAATTATCATTTCCCTCTGTCTCAGGCGCTCTGATCAGAAATCCACTTAAAGCAGTTCAGACACTAGGCTGCTGTGTGTTGCGGCATCCTCTACGTCCTGTCGCAAGCTGTGGGTGATCCTCCTACACCTCGGGCACTATTGTCCTTTCTTCCAGGGGGGATGAGCAGACTCACGGTCCAGCCGCCACATGAGGTCTCCGGTTATCTGTATGCCTCTGCCTCCTGCCATGTTGTCCTCCACCTGGCCTTCAACACTGACTCACCAGTCAGGCTTCTTCATCAGCACTGCTTCTCCACCCAGGGAGACGTCTTCAATCCCTGATGCTGCTCTCTACAGGGTGCTTTCAGGCCTCTTATTTATGGGCCTGAAGCTGGGATGCTGCGGCAGCCTCTCGCGGGACTGGCTATGCCCTGAATAGGACAAAGCCCTCATATTCAGTCCAGACTATCCATCTAAAGATGGTTCTTTTGTGCACTGTCTTGCCTTTCTTTGCCCCTGAGAAACCTTAAAACAGCTAATTATCCACCTGATGGTCTCTGGTGCAATCAATGTAAAACCTGAGGGGTCTTTTGGGAACCAAGCGATGGAGTCTCTCGTCGTTCACTGTCTGAGGTGAGGTATACAATGCAGGAAGAGTAACAGCCTGCCCGGCAAGCATAAATGTCACTACTTTTCACAAGAAGCTTGAATCTTTTACACAGTTTGTCTGGAAAAAAAAATTGTGTAAGGCAGCTGGACTGATAGTGCCTTAAGTCAGAAGACAAGTATGTGATCATGACCAAAAAGAGCTTTTGTGGGGTCAAGAAGTGCAGCGGACAACTGTGTATCAGCTCAAAAGTGGTACACATTAAAAGGATGACAACCATATTAAAGTCCCACTGTGGCATCACTCAGGACTTCAGAGGTAACATGTTGGCAACCTTTAGGAAATCTCATCACAACCGGGGATTTGAAAAACAGGGGCTGACCCGGCATTGCCAAAAGGCAGAAAGAGGCAACACGGTCCAAACTCGAAAGGGCTGAGGGGCAATTGTAGTGCTGGTAGTGGGCTCTGGGGGTGTCTGTAGGCCAACTCTGCTGGAGTATCCATGAAACAGACAAAAGTGGTCGGGAAACAGCCTGGCAAGTGTGGAGAGGTCCAAAGAACAAGCTAAGGCACAAATGGTTGAACAATTTGAGGGTCAAGTTCACCTTCTCACCAAGGAGGTGAGAGACAGTAAATGGCATATCCATCGAAAATGCTTAGACATCTCCTAAGAAGCCCACAGACCTCATCCAGGTGTAGAGTAGAAACACCATGCTCGCACCAACTGCACGAGCCAAGCAGTTGGCTGTAACCAGGCCAGACTGGATAACAAATCTGGCTGCATTCCGACAGTCGTGATTAGTTTGGACTAAAGACGCCCATAAGATGTCAGGGTGAGCCAGTTACATCTGACCAACCATGTCCCATAGAGCATGTGAACTGTGCCCAAACAAACAACAGACATTTCCTCAATCGAGAGCAAGACTAGCAGAGAAAAACATGCACTTGTTCAGTATTCAGATTCACAGTCAGGGGAGCTTGTAGACAATATGTTAGGATTGATTTGCCGGTGGACACCTGCACTACACCAAGCTCTTCTAAGCTGAGCAAGAAAGTCAAGGTGCCTGAAGCCTGTCTGCGACAGCGAGCAACCTGTATTTTGACCAGAGGGTCAGAACATGGTTTTGCCCAAGCATCCAAAAGCATATCCATAAGGGCTTTATTGAATGGAAGAAGAGGTTTGGTAGATTCCTGGCTAGGCTTAAGGACCTTAGTAAAAATTTTAGTTTGCTCTTCATAGTTGGGAGCTGTAGGGCAAAGACTTTCTTTCAGCTTGCCTGATCACAACCGCAAATTATGTGCTCTCCTCTAAGGCTGGACCTGGGGAGAAAACAAATGCAGTGTCTTTGGCGGTGTCCAGACCACTGACATCCTGTAGCTCTTCAAACTCATTTTTTTCATCATCGTATTGTGGCACCAATTCATCCCAGCAATCACCAAAGGCCTGGATTTAAACCGATTCTGAACCAAAAACTTGATATGGTGTCTATGCGGGAGTGCACAGTAAAGATATTGCGTTCAGAAGGATTATCAAATCACAACACCGCAGTGGGATCAGGTACCGCCCTCGGCTGAGATGAGTTTGGCTCAGAGTTGGAAAGCACTACTGGTTATGAATCCTCCTCTAAAAACTGGCATTGATGTCAAAGAGACCGGTGTAGATTGTGGGGCCAGCACCAAAGCCAGTGCAGAACCCAAAGCAGAGTTGAATGGCGCAGACGGGGAGTCAGGACGAGCCCTCAGCACACAGGATGGCCAACAGAAGTCGATGCAGCACCCACAAGTGATCCACAGGCGATTGTCACAGGTTATTCACAAGGATGCCTCACCAGCACAACAGAAACAGAAATCCCATGTCGCAGGGTTTGCAGGACAAGGGCTGATCTTCGAGTTGCAGAGTGCTGAAGGCTGGGGCTTCTTGGTGCCTGAAGATTCCCCACAGGAAAAATCAACAAGCCTTGGCAAGTACAACAGTCGCACAGGGATTCCAGTCCAGTGGCAGGAGCCCACAGTCTCCCAATTTGGTCAGAATACAAGCAGAACCCAGAGGAAGCCACAGAGTTACCATCTGTGAAGGAGAGCCTTTCGAACAGCAGACCCCCGCTAGCCAGTCGACGTTGTCTTGAAGTGTCTGCAGTTGCAGGAGAGTGACTCTTTCACTCCAAGGGAGATTCCTTCATGCTTCCAGATGCAGAGTCCTTGTGACCCCCAGAGGATGCACAGCCTTGGATGTTGCATAATTCTTGCAGGATCCGGACAAACAATGTTGCAATGGGAGCCTTCCCAACAGATGCAGACGTGTTTTGGTTCCAAAGCAGACCAGCAGCGGTTCCAGAGGCCAGGAGCAGAAGACGCCTGCGAGCCTTGCTTGGGGCATCTGAGGATCCACCCATGGGGGAGTCCTTAAGTAACCCTGTAAGGGGGTTGGTCACTCTCTGAAGTGACCCACCTATCAGAGGGGGTCAGGGACATCATCTACCTGGCCTAACCAGTCAGATGCTCCCAGTGGCCTCTGCCCATCTTGATTCTCGTATTGAAAAATAAAGTGGCCACCTGACAGAGCTCTGGGCACCTACATAGGGGAGGAGTTGGACAGGGGGTTGGTCACTCCCCTGTCCTTTGTGTAGGTTTGCACCAGAGAGGCAACTTAGGGTTCCTGAACTGGTGAAAAACAGATTATGCAAGGAGGGCACAAAATGTGCCCTTCAAAGCTGTCTGGTGCTCTGCTTCTCCGGTCTGAGCCTGGCTCACCAGCAGGAGGGCAGAACAGTGTCTGGGGTCAGCAACAGCATAAGCAGGCAGCTAGACTGCGTAAGGCTGTACAGGCAGAACTGGGGGATCCTATAAGGAACCCCCAGAGTACACAGTATCAAGCAACTAACACTGGAACCAGTGTAGTTGCATGATTCCAACATGTTTGATACTAAACATACCTTAAGATGGCTTCTCCCACTTACAGAGTCCAGAAATTGGCCTGTGGCTTGTAGGGGAATCCTGCTCATGCAGGGGAACCCTCACAGTTAGAGACATGCACCCTGCCCTTAGGCTGAAGGGCCTACCACAGGGGTGACATAAAGTCTAAGTGCAGTGACCAGGTTTAGTCGTAAAAGGGTGCATGCACCTTTTCACACAGGCTTCAATGGCAGGCCTGCTGACACAGTTTGCATGTGCTCCCATGGGTGGCACAATGCATTCTGCAGCCCATGGGGGACCCCCGGTGTACCAATGCCCTGGATACCTAAGTACCATATACTAGGGACTTTCGTGGGTGCACCAGTATGCCAACTGTGGGTGTAAAAGGTTTAGCTGACTGAGTGTCAACATTTCAGAAAGCAAAACCGTCTCTCTCAGGGTTATCTACAAAGACCTGACTCTCACCGGTCCTACAATTCGTTTAGCTTTATTTTTGTGGCATTCAGTGGTGTCAGTGTACTAAGATAATTACCTAGTCTGCACTAAGATAATTAACTAGTCACACACAAAATGTTTCTGTACTAAACAGATGAAAAAGTAACCAGCAAATACATTCTAGTTCCCATTGTGGAAGTAAATGAAGGACTGAAAGGGTGACGTGTGCAAGTGACTAAACATGGATGCATCAATAGAGGACACACTTTACATCCCCCAAAACCACAGTTTGTTTGGTTTACGGCTGCCACTGTTCCAGCTAGCACCAAGGTGACACAACATTCCCAATATATTGCAAGGCAATAAGAATACAGAAACATAATAATGACATGCTATTATCGCAGCCAAATAAATAAAATACATGATTTCAACAGTCGATTTAAAGTTAAAGAAAATATTTTCCACATACTTTTCTTTTCCGATTCGGTCATAAACATAATTGCCATGTCAAATCGTTTAAGCTCAGACAACCTTTGGAGGATTTCTAATACCAAAGCCGGCGGTTCTTTCCTACAGTGGTAAAAAAATACATTTTAAAAGTTTCTTTCAGATTATTTTGTTCGTAAAACAATAAAAAAGTTAGAAAGAAAAAATACACTGTAAAGACAATACCTATGTTCATGATAGGTGAAGTATCATAATATAGTGATCTGACATGTGTATGAAACCAGATTATGCTAAGAATATGCTACGTATCTGTAACTCTATGTATGTTGAAGACACACAAACCGGATCATGGCTCTTCCCCCTCCAACCCACTTTGGACTGAGCACAACTGACAACAGAGGGCCTGTCGTTGCCAATGCGCTATGGCAATCCGCTATGCACTAGCTATCATCAAGTATCAATTACGTTTAGAGTTGCTCTGAAAAAGGGAGCCTAAAAGATACTAGCAACTAAGCAACCCAGAAAACCTAGGTCAAACAACTATAACTGTGCTGTATATAGTACAGATTAGTTTACACCTGGAATATGGCAATTTATATAATGTCGCTATTTTGTACAGCTACTAAAGCACAGCAAACAGGATAGGAGGAGAAAATATACTAAGATATGTTTAGGGATTACTCAGCTAACCAACTGGACTTATTACTTACTATACACTGAGCAAATATTTTATAAGCATCTATACTGTAGACAAGTGATATGCTATGCACACCCACATGTAAAGAACACTACTGACCATACCAATAAAACTGTTTTGGATTAGTAGAAAAAAATATCAACAAGCATTAGCAATGTCAATAGGTTTAGATCGTGGTTTCAGTTATAAGCTATACCTATTGTATTTGCAATAATTGTTTAAATGATAAAGGACGTCAAATATTTTTCACCAGTGATGCTGTTAGAAAGACATAATATGTACAAGTACACATTTACAGAGTTAGTAGACACCAGTAGGTATTTATTCTGTAGCTCCAACCGTGAGTGAGTATGCCATTAAACGCTTATACTTATCTAAAAATAGGTTGCGAAAGCTTACTCTGGAATCTTGATGCATCAGACATAGTTATTGATGTCAGTAATTTATGTGGTATAAACCAATTTACCTGTGCAGAGTTAAACAAGTTACATACCTTTGGTAACAAACTTTCTGGTGGGTACCACAGATTATTCACTTGTGAATACACCCTAGGAACCAGAAACGTTTTCCAGCAATGCTCCTGTGTGCTTTTAGGTGGCACTGTGCGGCTCAGCGTTGCATACAAACTGGCATGGAAGTGACAAATTTGGGTTGCATATAAGCGTCATTCCTATGTGCTGATGTCAGTTTGTTTCATATCTCTTTCTACACTCTAAGAGGCAGAGTGAGATTAATTGTTGGCATCAGAGTGCAGACTCCTAATTTGTTACTTTTTAAGATGTTAAAAAACAAAGCCACTATATAGATGAGAGGGCAGTGGGTGATCTGCGGTTAGAGCGAGTATACATCAGTAAGTGGGAAGCAGAAGGGAAGCAACTTGGTCTGACGGGATACTTCTATCTGTAGATACATCACCTTAGAACAGATACCAAAGATGTACTTCTCCCAAGATGGAGTGACTGTGGAGTGGACTCAGGCCAAAAAGTCACTCATGCAGTCAGCTGAAGTAAATTTCAAAGTGGAAGATAAGTCTTCAAAGTCAAGTAACACAGCAAGCAGCTGTGCATCAGCTTGAAGGGCGTGCACATGAGAATCGTTAAGACCAAAGTAGGTTCCCAGTTTAAGCAAAAGTGCAGAAGACCTTTTATAAACCTCAAAACAACAGGTGTTTTAAACAAAGTTGGTTGGTACAGCAAACACGGACAGGCGAACAAATAAGCTTTAATAGTGACACCATTCAATGCTACATGTCCAGAATAGCCAAGTTCTGGGCTACCATGCTCAATCTTTATTTGGCCTTCTGAAGGAAGGCATTCGAAGGTCAAAGGAGTAATATGAACTGGAGGGCTTCCTCCTTCTCCAGCGCAAGGAAATAACAGGAGCAACTACCCTTTCCTCTTTCTGACTCAGGAACACTCTTAATAGCACCTTGGGAGAGTAACACTTGCACCTCTTGTGAAAGAACAAAGAGGTCTGAAAAGTGCTAGAATAGGGGGGCAAAATCTAGAAGAGCAAAAAAGTAAGGATAAGGTATAGTCATGTTCAATGGTTTATATGACTTATCTGTTGGACGTGATGGATCGCCAACCCAGGAAGAAATACTGTATTCTGCCCTCACGGGATTGGTGTGAGCACTAAGGACAAACTAAAATATCATAGTGGCTGTTGTAGCAGGGGAAGGTTACCTGGAGGACTGGTGCCCCTGATGGCCTGCACACTGCCTGCCAGACCGATGTCCCCACTCTCGAAAGACCTGGGATGGCTGGTGCAGCATATGGGATGCTTCAGGGGGTTGCTTATATGCCAGTCTTCTAAGGTAGCCTCTGAAGTTTCTGAACTGATGTGAGGGGGTCAAGAAACCCAGGGAGATCAATGAGGCTCTACTGTCCTAAAAATGCTCCAGGGCAGAATCAGCTTTTTCACCAAAAAGATGTCAGCCATCAAAAGGCATATCCCTGAAAGAAGTATGTACATCTCTGGAAAATTCACTAAAAAGCATCCATGCGTGGCGGTGGAGCAGAACAGTGGTTCCAACTGCCCTTCCCAGGCAACTAGTAGTATCTAGACGAGCACAAATCACGTATTTGGCCTCATCCTGATCATCATGAATGTTTGGGTCAGTGAGGCCCTAAGGTCTTCTGGGGCAGCCAACAAGATCTTGCTGACCATCTCCCATTCGTTTTCTGAAAACCTCAATTCTTTAGGACTCCATAACCAAAGGAGTCGTGGGGAATGAATTGGAGTTCAATAAACCACCAGACTCTCTGGGGTACGGTGTTTAGTGAGTAAATCAGGATCGCCAGCGGACGTCTGTGACAGCTGGCCACCAGCCTATTTATTAGTGAGCAAGAACAGGGGTTTCACCAAGTGCCCATTATGGTATTAGCGAGGGCCTCATTAAAAAGAAACAAGGGCCAGATGTGGCTTGCCCATGCTACAAAATTCATTAAGGTTGTGGCCTTGACTGAAGGCAGCTGCAATTTCAGGGCATCAGCTGTCTGTCCAAGAGGCAGGTCCAACCCTGTATCAGGGGAGATATCAATCCCACTGGTTTCTTGCAAGTCTGTGCAGATACTGTCAAATATTGTCATAATGAAGGTGGAGCCCTCCCACCTCCATCTGCCCATGCCCACCGTCCTTTAGTGCACCTTTTTCAGAGTCAGAGCTCAAAACATAATTAAGTCCCTGCTTGTGCATCTGCCCTGGCGCAGTATCAAGCTGAATAACAACTGTTACACTTTAGTAATTTCGTAGCACGAAATGAGGAACAGCCTAATGCATTACCTGGATCCAGAGTAAAATTATATACCAAGTCATTAAGGAACCCGAAACAGGTTCTTAGAAGTCTGACAGTGCCAGATACAAAACTCGCTGCTGGGAACCTGACTGGAGGCCCCTGTGATTCTTTGGTGCTCACAGGTGCATCAGAGGAAGTTGTAAGTGTGCTAAAAAACCACAGCATGGCCTTTTTGTAGGCCTCGATCTGCTATGGAGCGGTCAATAGTCCAGGAAAATCTGGGTGCACCAGGATCACTTGGGAAACAAGATACATGACTGGGGACCCCAAGAGAGACTGAATGACATTGAGTCATCCTCGCTCCTTGGATATGGAAAGATGGGATGGGATTGAGTCTCACTTCCCTTTTTTGTGTTTGCATTTGGACTTACTGTAGGAGACTGGACTGGCTCGTAGTGAGTACCAAGGGGTACTTACACCTTGCACCAGGCCCAGGTATCCCTTATTAGTGTAGAGGGGTGTCTAGCAGCTTAGGCTGATAGAAAAGGTAGCTTAGCAGAGCAGCTTAGGCTGAACTAGGAGACGAGTGAAGCTCCTACAGTACCACTAGTGTCATATGCACAATATCATAAGAAAACACAATACACAGATATACTAAAAATAAAGGTACTTTATTTTTATGACAATATGCCAAAAGTATCTCAGTGAGTACCCTCAGTATGAGGATAGCAAATATACACAAGATATATGTACACAATACCAAAATATGCAGTAATAGCAATAGAAAACAGTGCAAACAATGTATAGTCACAATAGAATGCAATGGGGGCACATAGGGATAGGGGCAACACAAACCATATACTCTAGAAGTGGAATGCGAACCACGAATGGACCCCAAACCTATGTGACCTCGTAGAGGGTCGCTGGGACTGTAAGAAAACAGTGAGGGTTAGAAAAATAGCCCACCCCAAGACCCTGAAAAGTGGGTGCCAAGTGCAACTAAGTTCCCCAAAGAGCATAGAAGTCGTGATAGGGGAATTCTGCAGGAAAGACCAACACCAGCAATGCAACAACGATGGATTTCCAGACGAGAGTACTTGTGGAACAAGGGGACCAAGTCCAAAAGTCACGATCTAGTCGGGAGTGGGCAGATGCCCAGGAAATGCCAGCTGTGGATGCAAAGAAGCTGCCACCGGATGGTAGAAGCTGAGGATTCTGCACGAACGACAAGGGCTAGAAACTTCCCCTTTGGAGGATGGATGTCCCACGTCGTGAAGAGTCGTGCAGAAGTGTTTTCCCGCAGAAAGACCGCAAACAAGCCTTGCTAGCTGCAATGGTCGCGGTTAGGGTTTTTGGATGCTGCTGTGGCCCAGGAGGGACCAGGATGTCACCAATTGCATGAGGGGACAGAGGGGGCGTCCAGCAAGAGAAGGAGCCCACTCAGAAGCAAGCAGCACCCGCAGAAGTGCCGGAACAGGCACTACAAAGTGGAGTGAATCAGTGCTCACCCGAAGTTGCACAAGAGAGTCCCACGCCGCCGGAGGACAACTCAGGAGGTCGTGCAATGCAGGTTAGAGTGCCGGGGACCCAGGCTTGGCTGTGCACGAAGGAAATCCTCGGTGAGTGCACAGGAGCCGGAGTAGCTGCAAAACACGCGGTTCCCAGCAATGCAGTCTGGCGGGGGGAGGCAAGGACTTACCTCCACCAAACTTGGACTGAAGAGTCACTGGACTGTGGGAGTCACTTGGACAGAGTTGCTGAGTTCAAGGGACCTCGCTCGTCGTGCTGAGAGGAGACCCAGAGGACCGGTGACGCAGTTCTTTGGTGCCTGCGGTTGCAGGGGGAAGATTTCGTCGACCCACGGGAGATTTCTTCGGAGCTTCTAGTGCAGAGAGGTGGCAGACTACCCCCACAGCATGTACCACCAGGAAAACAGTTGAGAAGGCGGCAGGATCAGCGTTACAGTGTCGCAGTAGTCATCTTTGCTACTTTGTTGCAGTTTTGCAGGCTTCCAGCGCGGTCAGCAGTCGATTCCTTGGCAGAAGGTGAAGAGAGAGATGCAGAGGAACTCTGATGAGCTCTTGCATTCGTTATCTAAGGAATTCCCCAAAGCAGAGACCCTAAATAGCCAGAAAAGAGCGTTTGGCTACTTAGGAGAGAGGATAGGCTAGCAACACCTGAAGGAGCCTATCAGAAGGAGTCTCTGACGTCACCTGCTGGCCCTGGCCACTCAGAGCAGTCCAGTGTGCCAGCAGCACCTCTGTTTCCAAGATGGCAGAGGTCTGGAGCACACTGGAGGAGCTCTGGGCACCTCCCAGGGGAGGTGCAGGTCAGGGGAGTGGTCACTCCCCTTTCCTTTGTCCAGTTTTGCGCCAAAGCAGGGCTGGGGGATCCCTGAACCGGTGTAGACTGGCTTATGCAGAGATGGGCACCATCTGTGCCCATCAAAGCATTTCCAGAGGCTGGGGGAGGCTACTCCTCCCCATCCCTGACACCTTATTCCAAAGGGAGAGGGTGTAACACCCTCTCTCTGAGGAAGTCCTTTGTTCTGCCTTCCTGGGCCAAGCCTGGCTGGACCCCAGGAGGGCAGAAACCTGTCTGAGGGGTTGGCAGCAGCAGCACCTGCAGTGAAACCCCGGGAAAGGCAGTTTGGCAGTACCAGGGTCTGTGCTAGAGACCCGTGGGATCATGGGATTGTGCCAACTATGCCAGGATGGCATAGAGGGGGCAATTCCATGATCATAGACATGTTACATGGCCATATTCGGAGTTACCATTGTGAAGCTACATATAGGTAGTGACCTATATGTAGTGCACGCGTGTAATGGTGTCCCCGCACTCACAAAGTCCGGGGAATTGGCCCTGAACAATGTGGGGGCATCTTGGCTAGTGCCAGGGTGCCCACACACTAAGTAACTTAGCACCCAACCTTTACCAGGTAAAGGTTAGACATATAGGTGACTTATAAGTTACTTAAGTGCAGTGTAAAATGGCTGTGAAATAAAGTGGACGTTATTTCACTCAGGCTGCAGTGGCAGGCCTGTGTAAGAATTGTCAGAGTTCCCTATGGGTGGCAAAAGAAATGCTGCAGCCCATAGGGATCTCCTGGAACCCCAATACCCTGGGTACCTCAGTACCATATACTAGGGAATTATAAGGGTGTTCCAGTATGCCAATGTAAATTGCTAAAATTGGTCACTAGCCTGTTAGTGACAATTTGGAAAGAAATGAGAGAGCATAACCACTGAGGTTCTGATTAGCAGAGCCTCAGTGAGACAGTTAGTCATAACACAGGTAACACATACAGGGCACACTTATGAGCACTGGGGCCCTGGCTGGCTGGGTCCCAGTGACACATACAACTAAAACAACATATATACAGTGAAATATGGGGGTAACATGCCAGGCAAGATGGTACTTTCCTACACTTACCAATCAACTTGGACTGCAAAGTAGACATCTCAAGGGAACAGCCCCGGGAGCTGGGCTGTCAGCATCTGTGACCTGGTGTGACTTCTTATATTCAGGAATTTACAACTTCAAATTTAACCTTTGGGGTGCATAAAGGCACACTTACTGCATGACTTGGTTGTGTCCTGACCCCAAATACCAGAGACACATCTTGTGTAAGTCTGTGACTCACATCTGTTTTGATGTATCACTGCATGGTTTGAAAATCATAGTTTTAGGTGGGGACATTTTTCTTTAGCACATGGATTTCATCACCAGTAGGCCAACGAGTTTGGGAGCAGAGCTCTGGTTCCATGGAGAGAGGCGTAGAAATAAAGGAACTGACATCAGGGTGCAGAGATGGCACTTATGTACGGCTCCACTACATCACTTATGGAGTGGTGCAGAGCCACAAGGTGCCACCTAATGGTGGGCGGGAGAACAGCTAGAATAAGTTACCAGATTCAGGATGGAGACTGGAAAGTATTTCAAGGTGAGGAATCTGCCAAAATTAGGCATCCATCAGAATATGCAAGGTCTGCCTCTTCCTTCTGTTTGTTTGGTGTGAAGGGCACCGAGAACTAGTTTCTGGTGACGAGTCTCTGTTGTAAGTTCCCCTTTTTGACATGGCTACCCCCACTTTTTGCCTGATAATTAATGCAATTTCACATATTCAGGTCCCCAGTGCCAAATCTCATACCCTAAAACTGTGCAATTGTTCCCTAATTGGCAAAGCCTTTGGCACCCCTGTAAGTACCTAGTAAATGGAAACCCTGGGCACCAAAGAGGGTCTCTAAGGGCTGCAGCATGTACTGTGCTACCTGCAGGGGCACCTCATCGTGCACATGCCGATTGCCATTGCAGTCTGCGTGTCGTGGTGCAGCTAAAAGTGAAAACATGACATGGCATGGTCTGTGTCCCATGCCCCTTAACACTGCATGCAATATATATAAACCACCCCTACAGCAGGCCTGACAGCCCTAAGGCAGAGTGCATTATATTACATATGAGGGCATATCTGCAAGAGCAGATATGCCGCTGCTATGTCTTTGTCGATTCTTAGACATAATGAGTGAACAGGGAAGTGATTTTCAGTACATGTGCTGGACACTGGTCAATACGAGTTTCCCCGCTACATGATGACTTCACTTAAAACAGGGATGTTTGATATCAAACAACTCATATTAAGAAACCCTCACTGATGCCAGTGATGGATGTATTAATACATGCAACCAGAGGGCACATTAGAGGTGCCCCTGAAAAACTTACCATTTACCCCTATGCTGGATGACTAGTTTTAACTGCCCTGCCATCAACAGGCAGGTTTCTGGCCTCCAAGGATGAGAGACTGTTCTTGGGCGGACAGAAACAAACCCTGCTCTGCCAGGGGTTTTAACACACCACTCCCAACAGGAAGACCTTCAAGTCTGCACTCCAAGGAAGGGGGCTTCACATAAGTCCGCTGACCTCGGTATGCAGAGTTGGCTTCCCTCAGAAGGGAGATGCCAACCCCTCCTGTTCCAGGGCCCATTTGACACCTGGACAGATGGGAAAATTAGTAGTCAGACGGATGTGTCCACCCGTTGGATCAGACCCACCCCTAAGGTGACCTGCCTGATGTGGACACAACGTTTAGAAATCTGCAATCTTGGTGATGGCAGAATTAGGAACTCTGGGACAGGGTAATGCCCACTTTCCACAGGAGGTGGTCATATGGGGGAGCGTAGTGACCCCAGGAGTAAGTAGCCCACTTGTTACTACCTTACACTCCCTAAACACCCCTAAATTCAGTATTTAGGGGAGCCCCTGGCACCAGGAAAGCAGAAACTGCTGATCTGAAGAACAAGGACACTCCATAAATGCAAATGGCAAGAACTGAAGATCAGTGACTGACTCAGTACCAACCCTGCTAGCATGCCTTGCTGATCGACAACTGCGAGAAAGACATCTCATCCTTCAGCTGCTGAAACTTCCAAAAGCCTGGGAAGACTGTCAGCCTTCACCCCAGCACCGGAAACTCCAGTGGAGTAGCAGAGCTGCTTCCCTGCAAGCACCCAAGAAACACTAAAGAGGGCTCCAGACCACCAAAATCCGAAACGGACAGCACCAGTGCACCCATGTCCCCTAGCCAGAGTTGAAGTAGGCCAATGTTGCCAGCATGGTCCCCAGCCTCTCCAGAGATGAAACCGATTGTGGGTTTCCCCACTGCTACTTCACACTGATGCATGCAGCCTCTTTGCACAGGCCTGCCCTCAACCGTGACCACCTTAGGTGATGGCAACCCAATGGTCAACTGTATCTCTGCCCCCGGACGCTCCAGACAGAGGCGAAGAGGACTACTGGTGTCCCTGCATCTACAAGGCTCGTGAGACCTGAACCCACTTGTTGTTTCAGCCGGACTGGACCCCCCGTCCACGACTGCAGCCTGTTTCTGCAGGTCCCCTAAACTATGACTGTCACAGGTAACAGAAACCAGACTGTCTAAGAACCCTTGCACCTGGACATTCCAGACCAAGAACAAGAGGCCCACTGGTGTCCCTACGTCCCCCAGCATTGCAAGAATTGAACCCCCTTGGTGGTTCACCCTGACTGGTCCCCCAGTCATCACCTGAAGCATCTTTTTACCCAGACTGATCCCCGTAAATGGGGCACCCAACACTGAACTGCACCCCTGCACCCAGCTGCCCCAGTGCTGCGGCGTAAGACCCTTCCCCATACGCACCTTAAGTCTGGAAGATTGGTGCGCTAAGTTGCAGTCGATTACCTGTTTGCATATTTGTTTTTCCTCCATAGGATAACATTGCAGCTTCAGAAAACTGCACTAAGTGTCAACTTTTCAAAACTGTAATAATTTCTATTACAAAACATACTTACCTGATCGTATTGATTCAGGTGCCTAAACATATATAAAGATACTTGTATTTTAGTAAATTGGTGTGGATCTCCTTCTGGAGTCGTGTATCTAATTTATTGACTGTGTGCCTATGGTAAATGTTGAACACTCCTCTCTGATAAGCCTAAGGCTGCTTAACCACAATACCCCCGAAAAGAGCACCTTGGGATTTCTAGAGCAAGCCCATGTTCACTATTAAATGAACCCCCTGGACTCTTTGCACCTATACTTCATTTTGGTATACCATATAAAGAGACAGCTTCTTACAGTCTCCAACAATGGAAAGACAGGTAACGTTAAGCTAAGATTAAATGGAATAAATGTGCTTACCAGGTTAAGGTAAGAATATTTAATAAGTAAATAGGACACTTTATAACACACTGTGTCAGAGTTCTCCAGGCCCTAATTAATCTTAATAATATCTGGGAGTTCAAAGCAGCACCAGATGTACATGCCGTCATTTATGAGAGAAATAAATATGAGAGAAGGTTTGGTGGAAAGGCATAATCTAGGAACAATTCAGTGAGTGCAACTAGACATTTTTAGGCTGCTATAAAACGATTGCTGATTTGCAGAGATTAGATTAGTCACGCTCTTCACAGTGACCACTGAAAATGTTCAGGTGTTTTCAGCTTTTCCTCTGCCGAATGGGCATCTCCTAGTTTTGTTTACAAAGCGCAAATATATATATATATCAATCAATCTCTCTTTCTCCCCCTCCCCCCTCCCAGTAGGGGATTGATCCATGTAATGTTAATTTGTAAAAGATGGATAACAAGATTACTGTAAATGTTACTTAGCAAAAACATGTGGCCTAGTGGAAAAGTGGGTTTGGAGTCTCTCTTCCATATGTTATGCTGCATATAATGAGCAGAAACACACTGTTTTGCTACATGAATCAATGCATAGCACTGGCAGGCCTCTTCCTCACAAAGAGGGGGCTAATCACTAACAAAGGTGTTAATGGTTGAAACCGCAGATTATTTATGAATACAATATAATGATAAATCACTTGCATTTATTGGTTCGGACTTCAGTAGTTCATTTTCTAAGTGCCTTAGCTAAAAGATGTCGCTGTATTCCAATATACAGTACTTGATTTACCAGACCAAGGGGAAAGAAAGCTAATATGTCACAGCGATCTGAACGTTTGAACTGCAACTGAGCAACAAAGGCTAAACTCACAGAACTATCTTGCTGGAATAGCACATCCTGTTTACTTAGCGTTCACCTGTCTAGTTCTATGTCAGGAACAGAGGCGAGGATTACGCTTTTTCTCTCGTCGCTTTATTCAATAGCAGCCAAGTAGTAGTAGTAGTAGTATTGTGTGTGTGTATAATATATATATATATATATATATATATATAACAAACATTCCATCAGTATCATCAACCAATGACAGTCCATGATATCCTGATAGTCCATCCTTGCTATAGCCGCCTCCTCTTTCTTCGCTGCTCCCACAGCCGAGCAAAGTGTCTTGCGCCTCCCTGCCACTTTATTTACTTATTGTTACCTAGTTATTCGTTTCTGTGCTTTGTTGGTAATAAATTGCAGGTTATTGTGCCACTAACGTGCCTTTTCCCAGTTTCAGGTGACCTTTTTGCGGCTGTGGGAATGCTTGACGCTCCTCTGCAGCCACAGGAGAATTTGCACCTCCGTGCCTTTGGGGTGGCGAGGTCCTCCGACCTCTATTAGGCGCCACCGTCACAGCGCAACTCGCGCTTATGTTTCAGCGCCAGGTCGGCTGGCACTTCAGTAAGCGGTGTTCCGACTTGGGCATCAGCGCAACCGACTGGGTGTCCGTCCTAAGATCCTTGCCCCGCCCGCCTGGAGTGAGATGCCCCGTCCTCCAGGGTCTGTATATTCTGAAGCGCTGCACGCTTGATTTCCTGACACCGTGCCCGGCCGGTGAAGTGCCCTTAGGACCTACACGGGCCTGTACGGTGTTCACAGGGCTAATCCCTGTCATTCCCCTTCTGGGCCTCCATAATGGGAAGGGAGACCCCCACCTGCACAATCTCACTATAGCTGCCTGGTAAACCCAGGCCACTCTCTAAATACTGGTGCCCTGTAAATGGGAAACTCCTGACCCTCTCCCAAAGCATACAATTCCCCTGGTACTCCCAGGCCTACCAAACACACCTGGGCTCCCAATAAGGGTTGTATTTCCGCATTACCATGAGTGAGCCTGAGGAGACCTACACGGAGGAGGAACAAGTGACCTACCTCCCCGTGGATGAAAACTTTCGCAGGATCATGGACGGCTCCATATGGTCGGTGGTCTTGCAGGCAGTGGCCCCCCTGGAGCAAACGCTCAAACAATATATGCATGATCACGCCAGCCCTCCCTTCCCCCATCCGGGCAGAAATAACCTCTCTTACCTCCGAGGTCTGCCACCGCCCTGCTCCTCCCAACCCTAAACGCAAGGGGGAGGATGCAGCAGGTGTGGACACTGATGCATTTGCGCACCTGAAGAGGGCTTTAATGGCACTCTCTCCCCACGGACCAAGATGCGACTCCAGGCCCTTCAGGGGCCCAATCCCTACTGACCCCTCTGACCCCTGACTCTCCCACCATAGACACTGACCTCCCTTCCTCAGATAGCAATCAGGAGTCGGAGTCCCGCCCTTGGCACTCATCCCCTCGGTCTCACCCTGTCAAACCCTTGGCAGAGGAGTCCCCTCAAGGCCATTCTGACATGTTAGACTTGGACCTCCTCTGCATCCATGCTCAGTCGAATGGACTCCAGCAGAAAAGGTTGCAACTTGCGTAGCTGGGCGGCTGTGCAAGCCCCTCAATAACGAGGTCTGCAACCGCCTAAGGGTGGAGTGCCCCTGTTCCTCTCTGAGCGACAAGGTGGCTCTGATCCCCGAGGTCGACAAGTGCATGGCCACTTTCCCAGGAAAATTCATGCGGGACCCAAAAAAGGGGACTGATAGCATGCCAGTACAAACTCTTGGACGTGGCCAGACTTCTTACCTGTATCCTCAATACAGCCGAGGATGCCAAGGCCTATGGCACCATAACATCCCCAGAAGTTTTGTCAGGTTGGGCCCAAAGGGTGCTTAGCTTCCTGGGGAATGAGAACTATGTTATCTCCACAAAGAAGCAGTGTTCGCTTCTCATTAAAATTTACCCCAAACTGGGGGATCTCGCCACTTGAGAGGCTAGCCCCCTCACCTATGGGGCTTATTTGGTGACTTGTTTGTCCTCTGGGCAAGTACGTGCAGACATTCACATCTTTGGACAAGGCCCAGATGTCAGTCAAGCAAATTTTCACACCCCAGGTTTTCCCCGGTGCTGGCCGAGGCAGGGGGCGCATGGTCAGCCACTCACATTCAGAGGCCCTCGGCAGGAACACTGCTTGGAGAGGCCAGTACAAGGATGCCTCCAGGTTCGGAACCTTCAACCTGACCAGACCCTATCCCAGGCACAGGGGACCATCTGGAGGCCACAGAGTTGAAGACATCAACTTCTCCAAAGGAGAGGGTTCAATTACCCTTCCACCACAGAGTAGAGGGCAGATTAAAGATGTTCCTTTCCAGTTAAATCCCTCACCTCTGACGTATGGGTGCTCCAAACAGTGCAGGGCTTCAAAATAGATTTTTTTCGTCTCTCCCGTCCAACTGAGACATCTTTGGTTTTTTCACCTACAGATATGGAATTTGTGGACTCCGAGATTTCGGGAACTGTTGCTCAAAAGGTGCGATCATGGAGACCCAGCCTCATGTGGCAGGTTTCCTCAGCAATATTTTCCTAGTGGACAAATGAGATGACAGCCAATGGTTGGTATTCAACCTGAACAACCACAGGTCTACGAGTGGTTGATGTACCGCCACTTCAAGATGGAGGGGATCTACCTTGTTTAGAGCTCTTTCAACCAAATAACTGGATGGTGCATCTCGACCTGAAGGACATTTACTTAATTGTGCCAGTTTTCACCCTCCATCGCCGTTTCCTCCAATTACAGTGGAGGGGGCAGATGTTCGATTTTATAACTCTCATGTTCTGCCCCTCGTGTCCGCACCCTGGTGCTTCACCAAGGTGATGAGAACAGTGGTGGAGTTTCTCAGGGCTCGGGTAGAGTGTGCCTCATTGTCTACCTGGACGATATCCTTCCCATGACTCAGTGCCCCCATCTCTTGCGGTCTCATCTCCGAATGGCTGTCTCCCTCTTGGAGTCACTAGGTTTCGTCATCAATGGCAAGAAATCCGTCCTCACCCCCTAAACAAACAACGGTGTTACTTGGGTTTTCAGTGGACTTTGTTCAGGCCACTCTCAGTCTGCCTTCTCGGAAGGTCAACAAGATCAGGCACAGACTGCCCAGGATGGCAGCCAGGGCTTCCAACTCTCTCCGCCAGGTCACCAGACTGGTAGGTCAGCTGTCTTCCTCCATCCAGGTTATATTCCTGGGCCCACTCCACTACTGGGTCCGCCAACGCCTCAAGGCAAGGCATCTCTGGAAGGGACTCACATATTTGCAAGTGGTCCACTTGTCAGAGGAAGCACGAGAGGAGATACAATTGTGGTTGACCTACATGGAAGCCTGGAATGGCCGGGTGATATTCAGCTCCGCCTAGGACCTGGTCATAGAATAAGATGCCAGTGGCTCGGGCTGGGGGGGGGCACCCTTTCCAATGGAGGATGGTGGTCATCTTGAGAAAAGACCATGCACATCAACTGCCTCGAACTCCTGGCGGCTCGTTCGCAGTCAAATGCTAGACCAAATCTCAGGTGAGGTGTTGCATCCTCTTGAAGATGGACAATCCAGAGGCAGTGCTTTATACAAACCATTTGGGAGGCACCAATTCCAAAAGCACTGTTGGACCTGGCCAGGTTTGGGAATACTGTCTAGTGAAGCAGATACCAATAATGGTGGCGCTCCTTCTGGGTCAATCCAATCGGGTAGCCGACTGGCACTCCAGACAATGTAAGCATGCCAATCTATGGCAACTCCACCCACGCCTGTCCATCAAGGTTCAGGACATTTGGAGTCTGTTCTGGGTGGACCTCTTCGCCTCCTGGCTCGACCACCAGATTCCCAGATACTTAGCTGGAGACCGAACCCTCCGGCCGCTGCAACAGACACGTTTCTCTAAGACTGGTGGTGGGAGCAGGGTTATTCCTTTCCTCTATTCGCCATGATAACATGTCTCTCGGCACAGGTGGGGAGACAGGAAGCGGACCTGGAGTTGATAATGCCAATATGGAGGTCGTAAGTATGGTATCCAGTTCTACTGGAACTTTCTTGGGATTTTCCAATCCTTCTGCCCCACTGTCCAGATCTCCTCCGGGATCCCGATGGGAATCTTCATACTCTAGTGGTGCAGGGATCTCTGTTGCTTGGCTTGGATGATTACCGGGAATACTGGATAGTACTGGGCATTTCAAGACAGGCTGCTTCTCTCCCATCCAAGGCATGGCCCAATAACCCCATCAAACATTATCGATCCACATGGGCTTAATGGTTAGGCTGGTGTTGTAGCTGACACCTGGATCTGGTGGGGGCCGATGTTGTCCATATCTTGAAGTTCCTGGCTGCTCTAGTCTCAGAGGGTCAGGCTTACAAGTCAATGAATACTTTCAGATCTGCCATTTCTGCTAGGCATGCCCCAGTGGGGGATCACCCTATGGGGGAGCACCCTGTGGTGAGGAAATGTATGCGTGCCATTGGATTATCCATTCCACCAGAGCCCAGGTACTTGGCCCGATGGAATGTTATCAAGGTTCTGACATGGCAGGTCAATAAATATCTTTCTCTTAAGGAACTTTCGGCTAAATTGGCCACCCTGCTCTTTCTGGTGTCAGACGGGTCTCTGCTATACGGGTCCTGGACATTACACGTAAAGTATTCCCCCCTGAGGGGGTAATTTTTTCACATATCAAGAAGAATGAAATGCAGTTCTCGTGGTTTCTTACCCTTCCTTTTCAGAATCCCTGAAACTGTGTGATGTTCGATGTATTAAAGGCTACAAGGCTATGACGGCGGATATTCGCTCCCGCGGGAAGAACTGATTGCTGAGTGCCCTCATGAAACCCTTCCAGGAGGTGTACTCCTCAACCATTGTGAGATGGGAGATGCAAGAGGCAGGCATTGACACAAAGATTTTTGGGGCTCACTCGGTCAAAGGAGCTATGGCCTCTAAGGCATTCTCATTTGGGGCACGACTGGAGAACATCCTTAATGCGGCAGATTGGTCCTCGGACTGTACATTTAAAGAGTTTCATTTCAAACCGATTCCCAATATGGCGTCGCTGGTGGTTGGAAAGCTTTAAACTAGAGTAATCCTTGCCTCCGGTCCTGACATAGAATGAAAAATGTCCTAGCTTTCGTAATGGAAAGTTTCAATTCTATTAAGGACACGGAGGCAAGGGTATAGCCTCCGAGGAATGCCACGCTTATTTCCCCTCCATCAGCTACTCATCGTAAGGATAAGCATTCTTCTCCTTTTCAATGTAATGGTTGCATATATCGTTGACTAGAACTGCATTTGTTGTTGCAGCGCTTGAAAGTTATGCTTCTGGTGCTGTATTTTCATGAGCCATGGTTTACAGAATCATGGGTTCTGTCGTCTGGTTTATTCACAGGATCTGATGGGTCCAAACAAGACTGAAGAAGAACTTGGCTGATTTTGATCTCAAGCAGAAAGAGGGGGTGGCAACAGTGAGGATGGACTATAAGGATATCTCTTTTCCCAAGTGCCTATGGGAAATGTAGTTTATATGGAAAATGTCATTTACCCAGTATACATCTGTTCGTGGCATGTAGTGCTACAGATTCACATGCTAAGCATATCCATTCCGAAACCTAGTCTTTTCGGAGTCAAGGAATCGAGTGACTCCTCCTCTCGGTTCCACTGCGCATGGGCATCGACTTCATTGTTAGATTGTTTTCCCACAGAGGGTGAAGAAAGGAGTGATAAAGTATATAAGAGAAAAGAGATGTCCATGAAAATGTAAATGTATATACATATTTACAAATGTTAGTAACTTGAACAACTACAGTACAGGCTTCCGGGGAGGAGGGAGGGTGCATGTGAATCTGCAGCACTCCATGCCATGAACAGATGTACAGTGGGTAAGTGACATTTTCCATTCGATGGCATGTGTAGCTGCAGATACACATGCTATGCATACACTACAGAGCAGTTAGTCCTCCCAAAAATCGGTGTCTAGCCTGGAGGAGTTGAAGTTGTTTGAAATAATGTTCTTAAGACAGCTTGTCCTACAGTGGCTTGTTGTTGTGAGAAAACAACAACACAGTAATGTTTAGTAAACGTATGAGGGGTTGACCATGGGGCGGCTTTACATATATCAACCATTGGTAGGTTTCCTAAAAAAAATCCTTCGTTGCATCTTTCTTTCTTGTAGAATGTGCTTTGGGAGTGATTAAAAGTGGTCTTTTTGCTTTGACATAACATGTTTGTATACATCTAACAATCCATCTAGCTAAACCTTGTTTTGATAGAAGATTGCCTGTATGTGGTTGTTGGAAAGCAACAAAAAGTTGCTTTGTTTTCCTAAACTGTTTAGATCGGTCTATATAGTACATAAGAGCTCTTTTTAGATCTAGGGTATGAAGATCTCTTTCTGCCACAGAATCTGGCTGTGGAAAGAAGACTGGCAATTCCACTGTTTGATTGATGTGAAAAGGAGATACTACTTTTGATAGAAAATTTGGATTTGTTCCAAACCTTATGTTTGTGTACTTGGAAAAAAGGTTCTTCAAGAGTGAATGCTTGTATCTCACTAACTCTTCTTAAAGAAGTAATAGCCACTAGGAAGGCAACCTTCCATGTTAAAAATTGAATTTGGCAAGAGTGCATGGGTTCAAAAGGGGGTCCCATAAGTCTTGTAAGTAAAATATTTAAATTCCATGATGGACCTGGTGGTGTTCTGAGTGGAATGATATGTTTTAATCGTTCCATGAAGGCTTTGATAACAGGAACTCTGAATAAAGAAGTATGTTGAATAGTCTGTAAGTATGCAGATATTGCAGTAAGGTATATTTTTATGGAGGAAAAAGCCAAATTTGATTTCTGTAAATGAAGTAAATAACATACAATATCTTGTATAGATGCTGTTAGTGGATCTATGGTCTTAGATTGACAATAGTAGACAAATATTTTCCACTTGTTTGCATAGCACTGTCTAGTAGTGGGTTTTTGTGCTTGTTTAATGACTTCCATACATTCAGATGGAAGATTTAAGTATCCAAATTCTATGACTTCAGGAGCCAAATCGCTAGACTGAGATCATTGGGGTTTGGATGCCTGATTTGACCTTTGTTTTGTGTTAACAAATCTGGTCTGTTTGGGAGTTTGGAGTGAGGTACTACAGATAGGTCTAGTAGTGCCGTGTACTAAGCCTGATGTGCCCATGTTGGTGCTACGAGTATCATGGTGAGTGACGTTTGACGCAACTTGTTGACCAGAAATGCAAGGAGTGGGAAAGGGGGAAAAGCGTAAGCAAATATCCCTGACCAACTGATCCATAGAGCATTGCCCCTGGACAGGGGATGTGGGTGTCTGGATGCAAAGTTTTGGCATTTTGGCCCTCATTTCAACCTCAGCAGTCTTTTCTCAAGACCGCCAAGGTTCCGCCGGGCCGAAGACCGCCAGTGGTGGCGGTCTTCCGCCAACCATATTATGACTGCTGGCAACCCTCTGCACTTTTCTGGACGGAGAGCCGACAGCAGCCATACTGGTGGTCGGCGGTGAAGTGGAGGCTGCTCCACCATCACCGCCACGTCATCAGAATACCACCCACTGTAATACGACCAAGTATTCGGCGTGGCGGTGATCTGGTGACGGGGGGCTGGCAGCGGAGCAGCCCCCATTGATCCCGTACCCTCCCGGAGGATCACCAGAACAGGTAAGGTGATCGTCCGTTAGGGGAGGTGGGTGGTCAGGTGTTGTGTGGTGTGTGTGTAGAGGGGTTGTGTGAGTGCGTGTATGCATGCGGGGGTGTAATGTGTGTAAGGTTAATGTAACGTGTATGTATGTGTGCATGTATGTGCGTGTGTACGTGTGTGAGTGGTGAGCGTGCATGTGGGGGGTGTGGGGGGTATGTGTGGGGGTTTCAATGGGGGAGGGGGTCCTACTACCTTTGAGGGGTGGTAGGGGGGTCGTGGGTGTTGGGGGAGGACTCAGGGGAGGGGAATGGGGAGGGGGGAGACCCCAATCAGTGGCAGGGAACGAATTCCCTGGCACTGATGGTACATACCGCCATGGATTTAGTGGCGGTACAAAACCCACAAAATCCATGGCAGTATGTGGGGTTCTGATACCGCTGGCGGTCTAGTGACGGCTACAGGGCTGGAGACCGTTGTCTCCAGCCTGGAGGTCGTTACCGCCGTGGCAGACGGTGCAGGACATTGGAAGTTTGGCATATGCCAAACCGCCAATGTCATAATGGGGCGGTAATGACCACTGGCCTTTTGCGGTCTTACCGCCTTTTTTCCACAGTCCGCCAGGGTTGTAATGAGGGCCTTCGTGTTTTCGCTTGTTGCGAATAAATCTATGTCTGGTGTTCCTCACCTTTGAAAGTACTTTTGAAGTACTTGGGGGTGAATCTCCCATTCGTGTGTTTGTTGGTGATTTCCGCTGAGGACATCAGCCAATTGATTGTCTATTCCTGGAATGTATTGTGCTATGAGGAGAATTTGATTGTGAATTGCCCATTTCCAAATTGTTTGGGCTAGAAGGGACAGTTGAGATTAATGTGTCCTTCCCTGTTTGTTGAGATAATACATTGTTGTCATGTTGTCTATCTTTATGAGAACATTCTTCTGTTTGAGAAGAGGTTGAAATGCTTTTAGGGCAAGGACTACAGCTAATAATTCTAAGTGGTTTATGTGTAGCTGTTTCTGTTTGACATTCCATTGCCCTTGAATGGTGCGATTGTTTAGGTGAGCTCCCCAACCAATCATTGATGCATCTGTTGTAATCCTGGTCTGAGGCACAGGGTCTTGAAACAACCGCCCCTTCATTAAATTGCTGCGATTCCACCATTGAAGGGAGATATGTGTTTGGCGGTCCATCAGCACTAGATCTTGAAGTTGACCGTGTGCCTGTGACCATTGTTGTGCAAAGCACTGTTGTAAGGGCCTCATGTTTTACCTTGCATGTGGAACTGTTGCTATGCAAGATGTCATCATTCCTAAGATCTTCATGATAAATCTTATAGTGTATTGTTGATTTGGCTGTATAAGTAGAATTAGATTTTGGAAAGCTTGTATCCTTTAGGTATTTGAATACGCTAGAGCTAGTTCGAGTATTTAGGATAGCACCTAGATACGGTTGTACTTGTGCTGGTTGAAGGTGTGACTTTTGGTAGTTTAAAGAAAATCCTAGTGTGCAGAGTTTCTACCACATAACGTGTATGTTTTTGGCATTGAGTAAGATTGTTTGATTTTATTGGCCAATCGTCTAGATATGGAAAGACATGGAAGTGTTGTCTTCTTAAGTATGCTGCTACTACGGCTAGACACTTTATGAACACCCTTGGAGCTGTTGTTATGCCAAAAGGTAACACTTGGAGGTGTTTTCCTTGTATGACAAACCTGAGGTATTTTCTGTGAGCTGGGTGGATGGGTATGTGGAAATAAGCATCTTTGAGGTCTAGAGCCGTCATAAAATCTTGTTTAGTAGCAGTGGAGTAACATCTTGCAGAGCTACCATGTGAAAATGTTCTGACAAGATGTAAAAATGGAAGGCCCGAGGTCTAATATTGGGAATTAGAAGTATAGTGAGTATACCCCTGTTCCTTGTTGTGACTGTGGAACTAATCCTATTGTTTGTTTGAGTAGTAGAGATTGAACCTCTTGTTGTAACACAACTGTATGCTCTGGGGATAACTTGTGATATCTTGGTGGAATACTTGGGTGTTTATCAATTCTAGGAAGTAGCCATTGCGGATAATTGATAATACCCAGTTGTCTGTGGGGATATTTTGCCAATGAGAGTGGAACTGCTGTAGTCCTCCCCCACAGGAGATGTGTGGAGTGGAAGAGAGGGAAGGAAGTCACTGCTTTGGTTGTGTTGTTTGTTGTTTAGCGGTTTGGAATTTACCTCTATTTATAGAGTATTGACCTCTGTATGTTCCTCTAAACCTACCACGTTGGTACTGGGTTTGATATGGTTGCTTTGTTTGTGAGGTAGAAGCCTCAGAAGATTGGGCTCTAAAACCTCCTCGAAACTGAGGCCTACCAAATGCCCCCCTATATTGTGTGGTGTACAAAGCGCCCATTGCTTTTGCTGTAGTGGAGTCTTTTCTTAAGTTCTCAGTTGTAGTGTCCACTTCTGGGCCAAAAGAGGTGTTTTTTTATCAAAAGGCATGTTAAGCACAGCCTGTTGAATTTCTGGTTTGAAACCAGAGGAGCGTAACCATGCATGTCTTCTGATTGTGATGGCTGTGGTAACGCTCCTTGCAGCTGTATCAGCAGCATCAAGGGCAGATCTTATTTGATTGTTACTAATGGCTTGCCCTTCCTCTACTACTTGCTGTGCCCGCTTTTGGTGTTCTTTTGGGAGATGCTGTATAATATTCTGCATCTCATCCCAATGTGCTCTATCATAGCGGGCTAGCTGTGCTTGTGAATGAGCAATTCTCCATTGATTCGCTGCCTGGGAAGCAACTCTTTTCCCCGCAGCATCAAATTTTCTGATCTCTTTATCAGGAGAAGGTGCATCTCCTGAAGACTGGCTATTTGCCCTCTTTCATGCTGCACTAAGCACCACTGAATCTGGAGGCACCTGATGAATAATATAATCTGGGTCAGAGGGTACAGGCTTATATTTCTTTTCTGTTCTACGTGTGATGATTATAGATTTCACAGGCTCGCTAAAAATTTGGTCTGCGTGTTTTACCATGTCTGGTAACATTGGGAGGCACTGGTACCTACAATGTGTTGAAGATAATGTATTAAATAATCTGAAGCCATGGCTATGACCTGGTTGTATACTGTGGTATCCTCAGGTGGAGATGGTTTGGATGGGTAAGTATCTAGGTCATTATCTGGGATGGGATCAGGGTCATAAAGATCCCATGGGTCTACTATGTCTTCTTGTGAATAAAAAGAGTGTGTTGGAGAAGGCACTGGTGGAGGGCTGGTGTGGGGGGAGACAGATAGTTGTGGAGAATGAGGAGGAGAAGAATGAGGAGGTATTGGCTCCTCCTTTTGCACCTTTGCTGGTGGTTGTACAGTGTCCAGTTCCTCTTGGAAAGCCAGCTTTCTTTTTGTTTTTAAAGGAGGTGCAGTAACAATCCTTCCTGTCTCTTTATGGCTGTGTATTCTAGATTGTCTCTCATCCATAATTTGTAGAATGGGCTCAATGTCCGACTCTTCTTCAGAGGTTTTATGGCTTTCTCTTAATTGCTTGGAAATTCTTTGCTCCTCTGTATATGATGTCTTTTTTGGTTGCGAAGTTTGTTTTTTTAGGTACCAAAAATGTTGTGGAAGGTCTCGGTTCCGAAGCTGACTTTAAAATTTTCTACTCCGAAACTTGGGGTTTCCTGCTGGAGTCCGAAATGGAGCCCTTCATAGTTTTACTTGACTCCTAAGTGGACGGAGGAGTGGCCTTTTTCGGTGCCGATCCCGATGGTCGATCGCCAATAGTCTTTTTTTGGGGACGAAGCAAGTGGTGTACCCAAGGCCTTAGGATGTTTTTTGTGTAGGGGTGCAGGGGCAGACGTACTCACATGCTGGTCAGCTGTAATGGGTCTGTCGTCTTCGGATTCCTGTTCGGAGTCTGTGTCTCAGATGGATACTGTTGTCTGGGCCTGCTCTTCTTCAGTGACCTCGAGATGTTCACTGCTTTTTGACGCCATTTCAATTCTTCGGGCTCTTTGATCTCTGAGAGTCTTTTTTTAACTAAACGATCGACAGGCCTCACATTTTTCCTCCCGATGGTCTGGATAAAGGCACAAGTTGCAAACCAAATGCTGGTCTGTATAGGAGTACTGAGCGTGGCACCGAGGGCAGAATCGGAATGGAGTCCAATCCATCAGGCTTTCCACGCAATAGGCCCGAATAGGCCCGAGTTGGGTGCGCGCGCTCTGAAGGGCGAACAAAAGTAATTTTCTGATGGTACTACCGGTTCGATGCTAGATGGAGAACGTGATTGAAACAATACCGACGAAAAGGACGTTTTTTTAAAGTTTTCAGAATTGAAATCTTGGAGCGAGAGGAAACACGTCCAAACCCGACAGCGGGAAGAAAACAATCTAACAATGGAGTTGATGCCCATGTGCAATGGAACCGTGACTCCGAAAAGACTTCTTAGAAGAAAAACAACTTGTAACACTCCGAGCCCAACACTAGATGTCGAAATGCATATGCATAGTATGTGTATCTCCAGCTACACATACCATTGAACATAAAGCGTTATCCTCGCCTCCGTGTCCTTAATAGAATTGAAACTTCTGTTACGATAGCTAGGAAACTTTTCATTATTCAGAACAAAGAGAGGACTTCTGAATACAATGACTTCTGGCAGCAACAACATTCTTGTAACTAGATAACAGAGTAAACGACTTCTGATACACACATACAAACCACTCCTATAAATGTGCTTCGGGCCGGGTTAAAGAATAGGAGCACACTGTAACTAACCCCTACAACTTCATGACACTGCCAGTTGAGTCAGTTGAGGAAATGAGCACCTATGCTCAGTTTTCAGGGCCCCTTGAGATGAAGTCCACCAAAACGCGAAACCGTTTGGGCTTTTTACCAGCATCGATCTGGGACAAGGAATAGGCCTGGGCACCATAATAAAATTAGCTCATGCTGACGAACTGGAGAGCCAAAAAAGTGGTCCACGTTTGCTAATCAGGCCAGTATTTAACTTGTGAAGACTCGCTTTAAGAGTATTTTGTAAGATAAGGGATCAACAGTAACACGCATTGCCAAAGTCAATAGGTCCCGCCTATACAAGAGCTATTGGCTTTGACAATGTGTTTTGCCATGTTGCAGACCACTATGGCTGCTGTTCAGCACGGCTAAAAGTTAGTAGTGTGGAGTGTCAGAGTGGAGTGGGGGTAGAGTGTTGTAGAGTGGATTTGTTGGAATGCCATAGAGTGGAGTAGGAGGAATAGGATGTCGTAGAGTTCAGTATCGTAGAGTAGAGTGTGGTGGATTAGAGTGAAGTGTGGTGGATTAGAGTGGAGTGGGGTGGACTGGATGGGAGTAGAGCGGGGCGGGGTAGATTGGTATGGGGTGGTTTGGAGTGGGGCGAATTGAAATGAAGTGAGGTGGATGAGACTGGGGTGGATTAGATTGGATTGGGGTGGGTGGTTTCGACTGGAGTGATTGGGCTGTGGTGGATTGGAGTAGGGTGGATTAGATTGAACTGGAAGGTGGATCAGATTGGACTGGAGTGGGGTGGATTGGATTCACTGGATTAGAGTGGGGTGGATTGGACTGGAATGGGATGGATTGGATTGGAGTGGCGTGGGGTGGGCTGGATTGATTAGAGTGGGGTGGGCTGGATGGATTAGAGTGGGGTGGGCTGGATGGATTAGAGTGGGGTGGACTGAACTGGGATGGGGTGGAGTGGACTGTGTTAGACTGGGTGGACTGGAGTAGTGTGATGTGGATTGGCGTGAGTGGAGTGGGGTGGATCGGGGTGGAGTGGAGTGGATTGAAGTGTGGTGGGGTTGATTGGATTGAGGTGTGGTTGGTTGCAGTGGGATGGATTGGAGTGGGGTGGGGAGGACCAGGGTGCGGTGTACTGGATTGGTCTGGGGGGTGGACTGGATTGGAGTGAATAGCATTAAGATGGATGGTTGGATTGGATTGTAGTGGGGTGGACTGAGCTGTGTTGGGTGGACTGGACTGGAGTGGGGTGGACTGTATTGGGGTAGGCTGGATAGATTGGAGTGTGGTGGACTGAGCTGGGGTTGGGTGGACTGGGTTAGAGTATGATGGGGTAGGGGTGAGTTTATTGATATGGGGTATGGTGGTCTGGAGGGGTGGATTGCATTGAGTTGGGGTTGAATGAATTGGTGTGGGATGAATTGCACTGGAGTGGGGTGGATCAGATTGGGTTGAATCAAATTGGGGTGGGGTGTAGTGAGATGGATTGGACTGAGGTAGATTGGATTAACTGGGGTGGTCTGGATTAAGTGAGATGGATTGGAGTGGGGTAGGGTGGATTGTGGTGATTGGACTGGAGTGGGCTTGGATTGTAGTGGGGTGGATTGGATTGGGGTGGATTGCATCAGTGTGAGGGGACTGGATTGGGGTGGGGTGGATTGATTGGATTGGGATGGATTGCGTAGTGGTGGACTTGATTGGAGTGCATTGGATAGAAGTGGGTTGGATTAGAGTATGGTGGTTGGACTGGGGTGGGGTTGGGTGGACTGGAGTGGATTGGGGTGGGTTGAACTTGGGTTGACTCGACTGGAGTGAATTGGGGTGGCGTGGTCTGGGGTGAGGTGTATTGGATTGGAGTGGATTAGATTTGACTGGACTGGATTGAAGTGGACTGGATTGGTGTGGGGTGGACTGGATTGTATTGAAGTGGATTGTGGTGGGGTGAATTGAGATGGAGTGGGGTGGATTGGATTGGGATGAGGTGGATTGGATTGGATTGGGGCAGATCATTTTGGATTTGAGTGGGTTGTTTGGGATTGGAGTGTGGCAGGTTGTTTTGGTTTAAAGTGGGGCAAATTGAAATGGATTGTAGTAGGGCAAGTTGTTTTTGACTGAAGTGGGGCAGATTGGAATGGAGGAGACTGGAGTGGGTCGGACTGAAGTGGGGCAGATTGTTCTGGACTGGAATAGGGCAGATTGAAGTTGGGCAGAATGTTTTAGTGCAGATTGGAGTGGGTTGATTGGAACGGGGTGGACTGGAATAGGATGGATTGGATTGGGGTGGGGTGAATTGGATGGGAGTGGGGTGGTTTGGAGTGGGTTGGAATGGGATGGAGTAGAGTGGAGTGGACTGGGTGAGGTTAAGTGGATTGGAATGGAGTGGGGCATATAGCATTGGATTGGAGTGGGGCGGATTGGAAGGGACAGATTGTTTTGGGTTGGAATGTGGCAGACTGAAGTGGGGCGGATTTGAGTGAGACAGACTGTTTCAGACTGAAGTGGGCAGATGGGATTGGGGCGGACTGAATTGCAGCAGATTGTTCTGCAATAAAGTGGGGCAGATTAGAGTGATGTGAACTGGACTGGGACAGATTGTTTAAGACTGAAGTGGGGCAGATTGGTTTGGACTAGAGTGCAGAAGACTGCAGTGGGGTAGCTTGTTTTGGGTTGGGGCAGATTGGAGTGGGGTAGATGGTGCGGGGGTAAGGTAGTGGGGCGGATTGGAGTAGGCGCGGCCAGTAATTGAACTGGATTGGCTAGCAGGGAGTTAGTGGTGGGGGAAGGCTCTGCCATTGCCTCTCGCTCCCCTAGTGAGTTTCTGACTTCGGCTGTTAGGATTGCTTGCATTGATTTTGAATCAGCCACTCTTCCCCTTCCCTTGTTGCTGCGTTCCTCTCTAGTGTTGGGCTACAGTTACCAAAGATGGCATAATTCCTCAGCCAGTTGGTTTTGGGGAGGTTTTTATTCCTCGACTTTCCTTTTTCTCACCTTTGTTTGGGGCCTGCAACTCTGACAGCTCCAATAGAGCTTTACAATAGTGTATTTTGAGATAGACTAGTAGTGCCAAACTGGCTTGGATCTGTCCAGCTACTGGAGGCACTATTATAGATGACTCTCTTTGTTTCCCAATTACTGGGATTGGAGTTGGTTGGATTGGGTTGTACTGCACGTTTATTAGTAATAAAAACAAATCAGAAATTACTCATAATAAAGAAAAAAAATTCACTTTGCAATATTTTGAACAAGATAATCTTCATCTTTTAAGAGCAGCGCCCACAGGCAGAAACAAACGAAACATGAGTGGGAAGTGAGAAAAGAAGACTTAGCAAAATAAAAGAAAGTTAGCTATAAAAAATAACAAAATACTTTGCAGTTTTGTTTGTCCTGCTGGCCACGTTTTTGACAGCCACAAGCCTTCTGTTTGCTGGGCACCAGAAGTTAAAAAGAACAAAACAGTACCTCGATCACGTCGAGAGCAGTGGAGAGGCACTGATTAAGTTGAATCAATCAATGCTTGGTCCTTGCTCCACAGAGAGGAACCGAAATTATGCCAGGCCTGCCGTGACCAATTACAAGGCTGTAAAGAAGTGTGTCACGCAAGCCAACAAATGTTGAGCAACAGGCGGGCTCCAAGTCCTTTAATGTACACAACAGTCTTCGAAACAAAACACATGCGCTAGCGCATGTACTCGCAGGCTCGACCCTAAAAACGGCCCCTCCTGGATATAAAACAGGCCCTCAAATTGCTAAAAAAAACGGACCAAACACTGACCTGGCAGACAAGCCCATCTGGCACTGCACAACTGACCTACGGGCCAGTCCGACCCTGCCTTTTACTCCCTATTCGAATCACACCACGTTCTACTAACAAAAGCTTGGAGAGTGTGTGCGTAATTGTATGGGGGGGGAAATGGGTGAATGATGATACAAAAGGAAGGTTGGTATTGGCTGTGGATAAAAATCCCAGGGCTAGAAAAGATGCAAGAGGTACATTTTTTAAAGTGTCACCAGTGGTGAGTAATTGCCACAATATACTCGATTTGCCAAGAGTTAATGAACTGGATTTCTGGTGTTTAACTGGATCCTGGGTAAAGGAAGCTAGTATTATGTTGCTAAATGAGTTGTTTCCTCCGGGACATCAAATATTCACAGCAATGAATTCTATTTACGATTGTGTTTATATTGTAACGATTTTAATTAATCAAACAAAGTTTTTACTTACTAGTAGAGAGGAGAAGTGGGGTGACAGACTGGCAGTAAATGTCAAACAGATTTGTGAAATTAATTGGCGATATTCATAGTCACCTGGGGCTATTACTGGTTAGGATGACTAAACCAATGGACTTCATATGGCACGTGCTACTCTGTTTAAGACCCTCTTAATAGGTGCACGAATACAGCATTAGAACGCTTGAGCACCTATCCAAGCCAGCCATCGACAAATAACACAAACAATATTTTGGGGGACTTGAATGCGCATTTTGATGCCTGATAATGTAACTCGGCACACAATGAAGGAATCATTGGCTTTGTTTAACTTTAAATTGTAGGAAAACCATCCAAGGCATAGAGATAGTCACAAGCTGGACATTGCTTGCTGGGATAATGATTCTTGCACTGTCCGCTCAGTGTTTGAGGTACATTAGACGGACACTTTGAGATATCTTTTAGTGGATGTTAAAAAAATCAGCTCACTAGCAAACCAAAGTTGACTCTGGTTAAGCCAGTGCAAAACTAGCTGAACCCTGCACACTGAAGAGGCTGCTACAATCAAGCAAGATCCCAATGGAGCCACTTGTGTAAGTACAGCTGAGGTGTCACTAAATCAGTATAAGCTGCTCAGAAAATGGGCCCGAGTAAAAACATATGTAGGCGGAGAAAGTGTAGAAAGAACAGCTGGTGCTTAGAGGAGCTGAACTTAATGACACAAGCTCTGCCAACGGGAACAATCATGGGGGAAAGATTATTCGACAGCTGCCAAAATTATAAGACTTATTTTAACACGGAGTATAAAGGACCATTAAATTAGCTAAGGGAATTTATTATTCTGTCAAGACAATAAATGTGCTTAATAATTCTGGGGTGAAGATTCAGGTAAAGAAACTAAAGGAAGTCTCGGGTCCACAAATGGGAATACACTCTGAGAGCAGAAGCAACCAAGTTGCTGGGTTGTTTAAATAGAAAGTGAAAACAATTAAATCTCAGCCTGAGCAACCTCGGATAATAATAATATTACTGTTTAAAAGAGAACAGCCGACAAAGACCTTAATGAACCTGTGCAAGTTTGTCAAGCCAAGCAACAAGGAATGCTGGGAGCTAATAAAGGGCCGGTTTTTATTAGATCCCAACATAACCGATGGTGATATCTTACCAGCAAGAATTCATAAGGAGGTATTACTAAATACACCCTCTGCGGAACAAGCCGGAACAACCCGGACAATTCCTCTTTATTGTCAAGATCTGTTCCAGGAGAATAAAAAAAAACAGTTTTTTTCCTATGCCGAAAAAAACAACTCTTGAATAGAAAATTATAAATCCCAACTACTATATCTTGCCAAACTACTGAAATGGACCGTACTTAATCAACTTTCATATTTTAAAGACCGCTAAAACGTGCTCCACCGTACATAAATGGGATTTCCAGCAGGTTGTAGCACATAAAAGGTGGTGACTTCACTCACTGCAGCACTAGGTGATTTATGCTGCTATGCTGATCGTGATATGGCTGCAGCACTGATATTATTGGATTTTCTGGGGCTTTTGTATAGTGGAGCATCAGGTGCCATAGAACGCCTGGAGAACTACGGTATCAGAAAGTTGGCACTGAACTGTTCTCAAAGTTTTTTTGGCTGACCGGACAGACAAGTTGAAGCGATCTCCTATCTGTCAGAAGCACAGTCATTATTATGTGATGTGCCGCAAGGATCGTTGCTTTCGCCATTGCTATTTTATTTTATTTATTTACACGATGCCATGAGTTCACTTGATCCAACCCTGTGAGTTAACTACCCACCAGCATGCAGATAACATCAGATTATTTTCATACTAAACGGTGGTCCTAGTGTTAGCGAGGCAAATTTACAAAATTGCTTGGCCAGTGTCCAGTGAGGGATGCCTCAACATCAATTAAAACTGAAGGGTTGGAAAAGAGAGATTATTTTCCCATTTCATTAGTACACCGTGTGAGAACGTGTTTTGACCCACCTTTCATGCACAAGCCTACTCCAGTTCACTCGTTAAAAACATAGGGATTAAATCTGACTCTGGCCTGTCAATGGTGAATCAGATCAACATGATGGTTGGACAGATCTTACCCAACTTCGGATACGGAAACCGATTATATATCCTTTCACCACCCAACAAAGAAAACAATTAACAACGCCTTTGTTTCTTCCTGGTTGAAATATTGTAATTGAACTCATTTGGTATTAAAAATTAAGGTCCTCATTTTAACACTGGCGGTAAATACCGCCTACCACCGTGGTGACGGCGCCAACATACCGCCACCGTGGCTACCATCCATCTGCCATATTATGAGCACTGCCTGACTTCAGCTACAATAAGGGAGGAAATCTGGCAGTGCTCATGGTGGTGGATGGTGTTGACCTGGCGCTGCTACTACCAGCACTGCCATGCCAGTAGAACGCCGCTAGCCGTAAAATGACCAGTGATACGTCCTGGCAGTGTTCTGCTGGCGGTAGCGGTGCCCCTTCCGTGCAGGAAGACCTCCGCGCCCAAGGTAAGTCGGGCTTCCGGCAGTGGAGGGTGGTGGGTGTTGTGTGTGTGTGTGTGTCTGAGTGTGTACATGAATGTCTGAGTATGGATGTGTTGCTTTGGTGGGTGTATGCGTGTGAGTGAATGCGTGTAAGAATGGTGAAGTGAATGCGTATCTACATGCCAGTGTGATTGTGTGTAGGAATGTGTGTCAGCATGTCTGGAAATATGTGTGAATAAATTCATTTATGTATGTCAGTGTGTGAATGAATGTGTGTATGTCAGGGTAAGTGAATGGGTGTATGACTGGTGCATGTGGGTGTCTGTGTGCGTGTATGCGGGGAGTGGGGTGAGGGGCGCTGTGACTGTAGTGGGGGGAGCAGGGGTAATGTGTGCGTGTGTGGCTAGGGGTGGGGTCAGTTGTGTGATGTGTATGTGGTTGTGGGTGAGTGAGTGAATCGGAGGGGGGTGGAGGGGTTAGTTTGTTTATCGGGGTGGAGGGTGTCAGGTGAGTGTTGGGGGGGGGGGGGGTGAGGAAGCCGCCTACCGGAGACACGGAAGGAATTCCTGGTCACCGGTAGGGCCTACCTCCATGGTGGTAGGCCAGCTCATAATGCCATGGGCGGTACTATGCCAGCCGCCGGGCTGGAGATAGACATCTCCGGCCCGGCGGCTTGTACCGCCATGGTGGTATGAGTGGAGAAGTGGCGGGTTGGCTGCAGCCAAACTGCCAATCTCATAATGTGGCAGTGTGCACCGGCAGTCTATCAGAAGACCACCAGGGACATAATGAGGACCTAAATCTGTCAAACTGCAGTTAGTTCAAAACGCGGTAGCCAGACTGATTCAAAATATCAGTCTCAAGGGGCTTGGCTAAACCTCATTGGTTGCCAGTATATCAAAAGAGCAGATTAAAATCTTTATATCTTATATATAAAGCTCTCTAAAGGAGCAAACCTAGTCCTTTAACTAAAATGCTTTCATTTTTTAGCACCAGTCATGGACTGTGTTCAGGGAAGGCAAGTTTAATGAATATACTCCGGTTTAAAAGAACTACTCTGGGTGGGATATTCTCAGTAGTTGTGGCAAAACTGTGGGAAACACTCCTGAGGAGTTGGTGACATGACATTTCACTGGTAAGGTTTTGAAAACGTTTTAAAACGTGGCTCTTTCCTATGTAATCAGCTGTTCGCGGTGTCTCGGTGTTGGCACAATCAAAGACCCTCTAGCGGCAAGATAATACTGGAGAATGACTGCACTTCGTAAATGCTAAAAAAACAAACAAAAAAAAAACAACCAAGCATACTACCCCCACCCCTCCCAACAGCAAATACTGTACCTTGGGTTTTTAGTGCATGCGTAGTGTTAATCAGGGACAGAGGTGGGTGGGAGGAGGGTAGAGTATCACCTAAAAAGAAGCTTTTTCCTTTTACCAGTAAACTGCCCAGCATGTGAAGTCATCGATAGAACCACATGGAAAAAATAGCTGATTACATAATGAAAATGTCACTTACCCAGTGTACATCTGTTCGTGGCATCAGTCGCTGTAGATTCGCATGTTTTGCATAGCTCGCCATCTGGTGTTGGGCCGGAGTGTTACAAGTTGTTTTTCTTCGAAGAAGTCTTTCGAGTCACGGGACCGAGTGACTCCTCCTTTTGTCTCCATTGCGCATGGGCGTCGACTCCATCTTCGATTGTTTTTCCCCCGCAGAGGGTGAGGTAGGAGTTGAATTGTAGTAATAGTGCCCATGCAATGGAGTGACTAAGTATGTACTTATTTAAGGTTGAAATAATATATATACAAATAGTTGAAGGTAACTTCCGAACTGCTACAGGCTCCCGGGGAGGCGGGTGGGCACATGCGAATCTACTGCGACTGATGCCACGAACAGATGTACACTGGGTAAGTGACATTTTCAGTTCGATGGCATCTGTCGCTGTAGATACGCATGTTTTGCATAGACTAGTAAGCAGTTATCTCCCCAAAAGCGGTGGCTCAGCCTGTAGGAGTGGAAGTAGTCTGAAACAATGTTCTTAATACGGCTTGACCTACTGTGGCTTGTTGTGCGGATAACAAGTCTACACAGTAGTGCTTGGTGAATGTGTGAGGCGTAGACCATGTGGCTGCCTTACATATTTCTTGCATTGGGATGTTTCCTAGAAAGGCCATGGTAGCACCTTTCTTTCTGGTTGAGTGTGCCCTTGGTGTAATGGGCAGCTGTCGTTTAGCTTTAAGGTAGCAGATTTGGATGCATTTAACTATCCATCTGGCTATACCTTGTTTTGATATTGGGTTTCCTGCATGAGGTTTTTGAAATGCAATAAATAGTTGTTTAGTCTTTCTGATGTTCTTTGTTCTGTCAATGTAATACATTAATGCTCTTTTGACATCTAATGTATGTAGTGCCCTCTCAGCTACGGTATCTGGCTGTGGAAAGAACACTGGAAGTTCCACTGTTTGATTTAGATGGAACAGTAAATGTAAAAAAAAAAAAATAGTTGACAGTTAACAGTGAAATAACCTTTTGTAAAAAGTTAGGATTAGTCCTTAGGACGACCTTATTCTTGTGTAGTTGTATAAAAGGTTCTTGTATTGTAAACGCCTGAATCTTGCTTACTCTTCTTAGGGAAGTAATGGCGATGAGAAATGCAACCTTCCAGGTTAGGAACTGTATTTCGCAGGAGTGCATGGGTTCAAAAGGTGGACCCATAAGTCTAGTTAGGACAACATTTAGGTTCCATGAAGGAACAGGTGGTGTTCTTGGTGGTATAATTCTCTTAATGCCCTCCATGAATGCTTTAATGACTGGTATCCTATATAGGGAAGTTGAATAGGTAGTCTGCAGGTATGCAGATATTGCTGCAAGGTGTATTTTAATGGAAGAGAAAGCCAGGTTAGATTTTTGTAAGTGAAGCAAGTAACCCACTACATGTTTTGGAGTTGTGTGTAATGGTTGGATTTGATTAATATGGCAGTAGCAAACAAACCTCTTCCATTTACTTGCATAGCAGTGCCTGGTGGATGGCCTTCTGGCTTGCTTTATGACTTCCATACATTCTTGGGTAAGTTGTAAGTGCCCGAATTCTAGGATTTCAGGAGCCAAATTGCTAGATTCAGCGATGCTGGATCTGGGTGTCTGATCTTTTGGTTGTGTTGTGTCAATAGATCTGGCCTGTTGGGCAATTTGATGTGGGGTACTACTGATAGGTCTAGCAGCGTTGTGTACCAGGGTTGCCTTGCCCAAGTTGGTGCTATTAATATGAGTTTGAGTTTGTTTTGACTGAGTTTGTTTACCAGATAAGGAAGGAGAGGGAGAGGAGGAAAAGCGTAAGCAAATATCCCTGACCAGTTCATCCATAGGGCATTGCCTTGGGACTGCTTGTGTGGGTATCTGGATGCGAAGTTTTGGCATTTTGCGTTCTCCTTCGTCGCAAACAAGTCTATTTGAGGTGTTCCCCAGAGTTTGAAATAGGTGTTCAGAATTTGGGGGTGAATTTCCCATTCGTGGACCTGTTGGTGATCTCGAGAGAGATTGTCTGCGAGTTGATTCTGAATCCCTGGTATAAATTGTGCTATTAGGCGAATTTGGTTGTGAATTGCCCAACGCCAAATTTTTTGTGCTAGCAGGCTTAACTGCGTGGAGTGTGTCCCCCCTTGTTTGTTTAGATAATACATTGTTGTCATGTTGTCTGTTTTGACGAGAATGTATTTGTGAACTATTATTGGTTGGAAAGCTTTTAGTGCTTGAAAAACTGCTAGCAGTTCTAGGTGATTTATATGCAGTTTTGTTTGATGTACGTTCCATTGTCCTTGTATGCTGTGTTGATCGAGGTGTGCTCCCCACCCTGTCATGGAAGCATCTGTTGTTATTACGTATTGTGGCACTGGGTCTTGGAAAGGCCGCCCTTTGTTTAAATTTATGTTGTTCCACCATAGAAGCGAGAGGTAAGTTTGGCGGTCTATTAACACCAGATCTAGAAGATGACCCTGTGCTTGTGACCACTGTGATGCTAGGCACTGTTGTAAGGGCCTCATGTGCAGTCTTGCGTTTGGGACAATGGCTATGCATGAAGACATCATGCCTAGGAGTTGTAATATCATCTTTGCTTGTATCTTTTGTGTTGGATACATGCGTTGTATGATGTTGTTGAAATTTTGAATTCTTTGGGGACTTGGAGTGGCTACTCCTTTTGTTGAGTCTATTATGGCTCCTAGGTATTGTTGTACCTTGCACGGCAGAATGTTGGATTTCGTGAAGTTGACGGTGAACCCTAGTTTGAAGAGGGTTTGTATGATCTGATTTGTGTGGTTTGAGCACTCTATTAACGAATGGGCCTTGATTAGCCAGTCGTCTAGATATGGGAACACATGTATTTGCTGCCTTCTGATGTGTGCAGCGACTACTGCTAGACATTTGGTAAAGACTCTTGGTGCGGTTGTTAATCCGAAAGGCAATACCTTGAATTGGTAATGTATTCCTTTGAATACAAACCTTAGGTATTTCCTGTGCGATGGGTGTATTGGTATATGGAAATACGCGTCTTTGAGGTCTAAAGTTGTCATGTAGTCGTGTAGTTTTAGCAATGGTAACACTTCTTGTAGTGTGACCATGTGAAAGTGGTCTGATTTGATGAATGTGTGTACTATTCTGAGGTCTAGGATTGGTCTCAGCGTTTTGTCCTTCTTTGGTATCAGAAAGTACAGTGAGTAAACTCCTGTGTTTATTTGTGTGTTTGGTACTAATTCGATTGCATTCTTCTGCAATAGTGCCTGCACTTCTATCTCCAGGAGATTGGAATGATGTTTTGTCAAATTTTGTGCTTTTGGTGGTATGTTTGGAGGGAATTGTAGAAATTCTATGCAATAACCATGTTGGATAATTGCTAGAACCCAAGTGTCTGTAGTGATTTCCTCCCATACTTTGTAATAATGACCTATTCTTCCCCCCACTGGTGTTGTGTGGAGGGGGTGAGTGACATGTGAGTCACTGCTTAGTAGTAGGCGTTTTGGGGCTTTGAAATTTTCCCCTATTCCTAGGGAATTGCCCTCCTCTATATTGTCCCCGAAAACCTCCTCTGTACTGTCCCTGGTAACTGGACGGTGTTGCCTGTGAGGTGCTGGCTTGTGTGCCCTGACCCCGAAACCCCCTCTAAAGGGTGTTTTACGGAATGTGCTGTAATTCCCTCTGCTCTGCGGGGAGTAGAGTGCGCCCATGGCTTTAGCAGTGTCCGTGTCCTTTTTGAGTTTCTCAATCGCTGTGTCCACTTCTGGACCGAACAGTTCTTTTTCGTTAAAAGGCATATTGAGAACTGCTTGCTGAATCTCTGGTTTAAATCCAGACGTTCGTAGCCATGCATGCCTTCTGATAGTTACAGATGTATTAATTGTCCGTGCAGCTGTATCTGCAGCGTCCATGGAGGAGCGTATTTGGTTGTTTGAAATGTTCTGTCCCTCCTCAACCACTTGTTTTGCCCTCTTTTGTAGGTCCTTGGGCAGATGTTCAATGAGATGTTGCATCTCATCCCAATGGGCTCTGTCATAGCGCGCAAGTAGTGCCTGAGAGTTAGCGATGCGCCACTGGTTTGCAGCTTGTGCTGCGACTCTCTTACCAGCTGCATCGAACTTGCGGCTTTCTTTATCTGGGGGTGGTGCATCTCCAGATGTGTGGGAGTTGGCCCTTTTCCTAGCTGCTCCTACAACGACAGAGTCTGGTGGCAGCTGTGTAGTGATGAAAACCGGGTCTGTAGGAGGCGCCTTATACTTTTTTTCCACTCTTGGTGTAATTGCCCTACTTTTGACCGGCTCCTTAAAGATTTCTTTTGCGTGCCGGAGCATACCAGGGAGCATAGGCAGGCTTTGGTAGGAGCTGTGGGTGGAGGAGAGGGTGTTGAATAAAAAGTCATCCTCGACCTGTTCTGAGTGGAGGCTTACATTGTGAAATTGTGCTGCTCTAGCCACCACTTGAGAATACGCAGTGCTGTCCTCTGGTGGAGATGGCTTCGTAGGGTATGCCTCCGGGCTGTTATCTGACACTGGGGCGTCGTATAAGTCCCATGCGTCCTGATCTTGGTCACCCTGGCTCATGGTGGTGTGAGCTGGGGAATGTGATGGAGTTTGTGCTGGTGAGACGTTAATTACAGGTGGAGGAGAGGGTGGTGGAGTAACCTTTTTCGCCACCTTTGTTTGTGGTGTTTGTTCAGTTTGGAACTCCAATCTTCTCTTTCTTCTAATAGGGGGAAGGGTGCTTATTTTTCCTGTCCCCTCCTGTATGAAAATACGCTTTTGCGTATGGTCTACATCAGTTGATTGTAGCTCTTCCTCAAACCTATGCTTTCGCATTTGGGAGGTTAGCGATTGCTCTTCTGTATAAGAGCCTGAAACTGGGTCGGTTGCAGTTTATTTTGGCACCGAAACCCTGTCTGCATCTTTTTTTGGCTCCGAGGTGACTTTTTTCTTTTTCGGGGCCGAAACCTCTTGGCGTCGATCTTCGTCGGTGCCGCTGTCTCGGCGTCGAGCCGTGTCTACACCGGTATCTCGGTGTCGATGCTTGTCTCCAGCACTTTCTCGATCCCGAAAAGGCTGCGTGCCGGTGTCTCGACCGGAGTCGGACGATCTCGGCACTGTTTGGGCCTTTTTCGGTGCCGACGGTCGGTCACCGAATTTATGGGTCGAGCCATGGCCTGGTGGCAGTGGCGTCCCCTGGGCCTTGTAAATCTTCTTCTGAGTGGTTTTCGACGTCTTACTCACGGTTTGTGTATCGTCGAATCCTTCGGAGTCCGATTCGTGGATCGAAAAGGTTCCTTCCTCTTCTTGTTCCTCGAACTCTCGGTGGGCTGTCGGCGCGGACGCCATCTGAAGTCTTCTGGCTCGACGGTCTCGGAGTGTTTTTCGGGACCGGAACGCACGACAGGCCTCGCAGGTGTCTTCACTGTGCTCAGGTGACAGGCACAGGTTACAGACCAAGTGTTGGTCTGTATAGGGGTATTTATTGTGGCATTTGGGACAGAAGCGGAACGGGGTCCGTTCCATCGGCGTTCTTCTGCACGCGGTCGGGCCGACCAGGCCCCGACGGGGGATCGAAAAACTACCCCGAAGGGCACCGGAGCTCTTCGATCTTTCGACGCGGTGTTGAATCTAACTACGCCGATCCCGAACGCAACAATACCGACGAAAATCTTCCGAAATTAGCTATCTTTCCGTTCCGAAACTCGGAGCGACAGGAACACGTCCGAACCCGATGGCGGAAAAAAAACAATCGAAGATGGAGTCGATGCCCATGCGCAATGGGGACAAAAGGAGGAGTCACTCGGTCCCGTGACTCGGAAGACTTCTTCGAAGAAAAACAACTTGTAACACTCCGGCCCAACACCAGATGGCGAGCTATGCAAAACATGCGTATCTACAGCGACAGATGCCATCGAACTAAAGGATTATATCATTTTTCTAGATATCATGTCACACCACTGTATTGCAGTGTCGGCTTTCACTCGATGGGGGTGGCAGGACAGGACTGGGGAGAATTTGTTTTTTAAAATATGCTTACCTTTGGGGGAGACACGTTCATCTCCACTCCGTTCTTGTCCTCTTTATCTTTCCAGCTGCACACAAGCTCCCAGCCAATCACAACACTGCTGTCACCAGCATGAAAGCAGTGTTGTGATTGGTCTGAGCATCCTGCTTCGTCACTCAGACTAGGCCTCCTCCCTCCAGCCCAGCCCTGCCTGTCCCTTACTCATAGGAAAGATAAAATGATAATAACCTCTCATTATTATCATTTTATTTGTCCTTTCCCCACAATCCAGTGGGGCAACGCTCCTCCACCTTAGTGGAGGAGCCACCCCTGTGCATTTGCCTTTCCCATGCACCATGCTAAGTATTGCTCTTACTCAATTTAATGGCACACAATTTTATTTTACCAACTTCAGCAGGATGAGTTGGCCTTGCCGTTATTTACCCCGATTAGCTACAGGTCACAGCAGATGTCAGTCGGGTGCAAAAATAAACTTACTAAACCACTGGGCTGACCTTTGGGATTAAACACTTGCAATACTTTTTTTTGTTTTGCTGTGAAGATGCCATTTTCATTATATTTCAATAACCCTCGGTAGCTTGTTTGTTGAGGTAGATTGTTTTTAGCAATTGATTCCAGGGGGTAATGTGAAAAGGGATAAAGGATTTTCCACAGTGCGTGAAGATCAAGTTACTCACTTTTGGTAATGCCTTATCTGGTAGAGACATATTCTAGTTTGAGATTTCTTACCTTTGAATTTCCCCCAGGCGTCAGGCTGGATCTGGAGATTTTTCTTCGATTAGTACCCCTGCGTGCCGTCAGGTGACGTCAGTCAACTTCGCGTCAGTCGTAGTCACTGTGATGACGTTGCAGTCGTACACAGGCGCCACCCCGGAGCGCTGATGTCAATTTCTTCTCATTACTTTCCATGTCAGAAGGGCAAAGCCATGAAGAACACAGACTGGTGCACCAGGACTAGGGCCCTAACCAGAGTCCCTGTCCCTAGAAATCAGTTTGCAGAGCGGGAGGATGGGTGGGTCAGTAAAGAATCTGTAACTAGTATATGTCTCTCCCAGATAATTTGTTTCAGAAAGTAAGTAACTTGTTCATCTGATAGAGACTTCTAGTTGCAGATTCCTTACCTTAGAATAGATAGCCATGCAATACTGTCCCCGGAGGTGGGTCTGGGATCATACTAAGAAGTCCTGCAGGACCGAACGGCCAAAGTAGCCGTCCCTGTAGACCAGACTACCCAGGCAGTAGTGTTTAGTGAACGTGTGCAGGGACGCTCACGTTGCTGCCAGGACTGGAGCTCCACATGCTAACACAGTGGTTGCAGCAGTTGCTCTGCTAGAGTGCACACGCAAACCCCCAGGGGGTTGCTTCTTAGCCAAAGCTTAGCACGTTTTGATGCAAAGCAGAACCTATCTGGGAGATGGTTCTTTTCTGCACCGCCTGACCTTTCTTCACACCCACATAACCAACAGAGAGTTGATTGTCCACCCTGAACTCTTTTCCAGACGGTGGAGTCTCTCCTCTTCACGAGAAGGATGGGGGGTGCATTAAAAATAGGCAAGGTGATGGATTGGCCTACATGAAAGGGTGTGACCACTTTAGAAAGGAAAGAGGCCCTGGTACAAAGAACCACTTTGTCAGGATGGACAGAGATAACTGGTGGCTTTGAAGAATGAGCCTGCAGCTCAATCACTCTACGAGCAGAGGTGATGGCTACAAGAAAGGCTGTCTTTAAAGTGAGAAGCCGAATATGACAATTATAAAGGGGCTCGAAGGGAGCACACATGAGGTCAGTGAGTACCAAGTTCAAATCCCACTGTGGCATTATGAAAGGGGAGATATGGGTAAGAACTCTGAGGAATCTCCTAACAATGGGAGATTTAAAAAAGGAGGGTTGGTCTGGTAGTATGAGGAAAGCTGAGATGGCAGACAGATAACCTTTAAGGGTGTTCAAAGCATAGCTCTGCTATACATAAGAGAGTACAGACAAAAGCACCTCAGACAGAGGGGCAGAAAGGGGATTAACAGACTTGTTGGTACATCATGCCACAAATTGTTCCAACAACAGGCATATATTGTTCTGGTGGAGGGACACCTGGCTGCCAAGATAACATTACAGACTTTGGAAGGAAGGTCAAAAGCCGCTCAATCTACACGCAAAAATGTGGAGACTGGACAGGTTCGGGTGAAGAACCGTCCCCTGCTTCTGTGACAGAAGATCCTCCCAAAGAGGCAGTCTGAGTGGAGAGTCGATGGCTGTTAGAAATGGGGTCTCTAGTTGGCAGAGGTATACACCCTTGTCCAAGTAGAGACCACAATCATAGTCAGGGTAAATCACACACAATCCAAATTATCCTGTGCCCACCCTCTGGTAGCTTGGCACTGAGCAGTCAGGCTTAACTTAGAAGGCAATGCGTAAAGTATATGTGCAATAAATCATGCATTAACACAGTGAAAACACCACAAGAATACACCAAGCACAAGTTGAAATATCACTTTTGCAATAATAATAAGAGTTTTAAGTATTTAAAAATCAGCAGTTGTCTCTTGTGTGCACAAAGTATGTGGTAAACATCAAAATTACATGCACGGAGACCGCAGATGAAGAGATGCGCTGAAAAAGGAAGGTGTGCATCGGATTCCCGGACGTGCACAGATGATGCACCAATTCTTCCCACGCTGCAAGGGCTTTGCGTACATTTCTGGCACGCATTCTTGGATCCTCACTGCGATGCAGGGTCTTTTGGTGCCCAAGGACGATGAGTGGAAATCCTGGCCGTGCAGGACGAAGTCACAGGTGCTGCGTTGATCCGGTGGGCGATGCGTCAGAGTTTCGGTCGAATTGGCAGGCGACGTGTCGATTTTGCACGCAGGAAGTCTGGCTGCATCATTCCAGTTTGGTGATGCGTCGATACGGTGGGCTGTGCATTGAAGTTCCAGTCGCAGTGCTGCCGCTGCATCGATCTCCACTCGGGGAGCCGGACTGCGTATTCTGCTTTGGCGATGCAGTGATTCTTTCACCACTAGGCAAGCTGTGCATCGATTTCAGCAGGCTGTGTGTCGATTTTTGCCCTGAGACTTCAGGAACAGGAGGCAAGCTCAATCCAAGCCCTTGGAGAGCACTTCACAGCACAGCCAGAGGCCAGCAAGGCAACAGCAAGGCATCAGTTCTCACCGCAAAGCAGTCCAGGTGTGTCCTTTGGGCAGCCAGGCAGCTCCACTTGGCAGGTTGCAGGATCAGATTCAGAGTGTGTGTCCCAGGAAGTGTCTAAGTTGGTAGGGTCACGGACCCAGTTTATATATCCAAAAGTATCTTTGAAGTCGGAGAGACTTCAAAGGGCGGTTTTGAAGTGCACAGGTCTGTCTGCCAAGGTCCCAGTAGGGGTTTTGGCAGTCCTTTGTGTGAGGGCAAGCCACTAGCCTTTGAAATGTAAGTGTCAAGCCCCTCCACCCTTCCAGCCCAGGAAGACCCATTCAGTATGCAGATGCATGGAAGTGTTACTGAGCATCCTGTGTTTGTCTGGGTGAAATGCACAAGGGAACTGTCAACCAGCCCAGCCCAGATGTGGATTGGAGACAGGCTGTAAAGCACAGATGGGCTTTAAGTGCAGAGAAAGACTCTCTTTCTAAAAGTGGCATTTCTAAAATAGTAATATCAAATCCAACCTCATCAGTCAGCAGGGTTTTGTATTACCATTCTGGCCATACTAAATATGACCTATTAACCCCTTTCTGATCAGAATCTCACTCAAACAGTATATGAAAGAAGTCCTAATGTTAGCCTATGAAAGGAGCAGGCCTCACGGCAGTGGAAAACAAATTTAGGAGTTTTCCACTACCAGGACATATAAAAAAAAACACAGGTATATGTCCTGCCTTTTATCTACACAGCGCCCTGCCCTATGGGTTACCTAGTTCCTACCTTAGGGGCGACTTATATGTAGAAAAAGGGGAGTTTAAGGCTTGGCAAGTACTTTTAAATGCCAAGTCGAAGTGGCAGTGAAACTGCACACACAGGCCTTGCAATGGCAGGCCTGAGACATGGTTAAGGGGCTATGTGGGTGGCACAACCCGTGCTTCAGACCCATTAGCAGCATTCAATCTAAAGGCCCTGGGCCCATGTGGTGCACTTTACTAAGAACTTACAAGTAGATCAAATATGCCAGTTGGGTATGAACCAATGTTACCATGTTTTAAAGGAGAGAGCATATGCACTTTAGCACTGGTTAGCAGTGGTAAAGTGCGCAGCAACCCAGTAGAGAGCCACAAGGATTACTTGGGCCCGATCATTCTTGATCTTCTTGGGCAAAACTGGTATTGTCAGAAAGGCGTGTAGGAGGTCTGAGTCCCACTCAAGACAAAAAGTGTTGCTGAGCGAGTGCGCCTTGGAAAACCTAGAGTGCAAAACAGCTGACATTGCACGTTCTCTGCGGAAGCTAACATCTCTAACCAAGGTTCCCCCCATTGCTGACCCTCCGGATGGAGACACCATTCATGATCAACCATGCATTGATGCCTGAGTTCGTCTGCTATGACGTTCAGAGAGCCCATCAGATGAAGAATCCCTAGGGATTTGCCCTGATGTTCCAGCCATGTTCAGAGGCACAGAGCCTCCTGACAAAAGGTCTGCAACCCCACTCCACCCTGTTTGTTGCAGTAAGACATGGCGGCTGTGTTGTCCATGAACACCTTCCCCCACTTTCCCTTTGAGAGAGGGAAGGAATGCTTTTAATGAAAGCTAGATCGCCCTGAGCTCCAGAAGGTTGATGTGGACTAGAAGCCTCTGATCTCCGTCTCCCCCATGTGGTTGCCCCATCCCAGGGGTGATGCATCTGTCACTGCTGTCAGATCTGGTTGAGGAAAGGAGAGTAATCTGCCATTGACCCAACTGAGGTTCAAAAGCCACCACTGTGGCTTACGCAGTTCCCTCCAAGACCTGGACCATGTCGGACAGATTCCCCTGATGCTGCACCCACTGTAACTTTAGGTCCCACTGCAGAGCCCGCATATGCCATCTGGCATGTGTGACCAGCAGGATACAGGAGGCCATGAGGCTAGCAACCTCAGAGTCATTCTCACTGAAACACTGATACCATAGCCTGAATATCCTGGACTCAGTGCTCGGGAGGACAGATCTGAAACTGCACTGCGTCCAGAACTGGTCCGATGAGAGGGAGTATCTGAGAAGGAGTCAGGTGTGACTTCAGCACATTTGTAGTGAACCCCAGCGAACACAGTAGGTTTGCCGTAGGCTGGAGGTTGAGATGACAGCCTGGAGCGAGCCTGCCTTCAACAGCAAGTCATTGAGGTAGGGGAAGACTGAAACCCCTAGCCTGCGCAATGAGCTGCGACCACTACCATGACTTTTGTGAACACCCGAAGGTGCTGATAAGGCCAAAGAGAAGTACGGTAAACTGAAAGTGCTTGAGACCTACCACGAATCCACAACTAACGTCTGTGGGCAGGTGGGAGGGGGATGTGAGAGCAGGCGTCCAGCGCCACCACCCAGCCTCCAGGGTCCAGGGCAGATAGGACCTGAGCCTGAGTGAGCATTTTAAACTTCTCCTTCCTGAGGAAGAGATTGAGGGACCGGAGGTCGAGGATAGGGTGGAGGCACCAGAAAGTAGTGGGAGTAACACCTGTCTATGACTCACTTGACCAATAGAGATGTAATTTCCTTGTGGAGAAGTGACAAGTGATCTACTGTCGTCCAATCGTAGGATTGTGGAATGGCCAAAGGCGAAGGAGTAGCCCTTTCAGGCTATTTGCTAAAACCTAACTGTCCTCTGCGATGGATTTCCAGTGGGGCAGGCGATTTCAGCATGGTGGCTGAAAGGAAATGGATGCTTTTAGATGCTCCTTTTGTAGCCATGAAAGGGGCGAAAAGTGGACTGAGGGGGGTTAGGAGCAGCTGTGAGGCCAGGGTACCAAGCCGTAGCCCGGGACTCCTTGAGGCGCTCGAGCCCTGAGTCCGTTTTGTCTCTGAAGAGATGGGCACCATCAAAGGGGATGTCCAGTCAGTCGGTCGTGACCAGCCCACAACGAATCGTGAACTTGGCTGCATCTCTCCCGTCAGCAACAACTTGGGCGAGAACGGCCTGGGCCTCCTCCGGCACCTGTGGCAGCATCTGCGTGACCGTATCCCATAAAGTTTGAGAGTAGTGGCCTAAAAGAAATTTGGTGTTCACGGACTGCAATGCCAAACTGAGGAAGAAAACATTTTCTTCCCATGTTGGTCCAGTCTTTTTGATTTCCTTTCCAGGGGTGCAGAACGGAATGTGCCAGAAGAGGAAGAAACCTGGATAACTAGACTATCAGGCGTAGGATGGTGGGTCAGGAATTTAGGGACGTTAGGTGCAGGCTTATGGCCGAGGGCGATTGTTCTGTTGACAGGAGCCCCAGTGCTGGGTTTAGACCACTTCTCCAGCAAGACATCTTTGAGGGCTTCATTGAAGGGCAAAAGGGGTTCAGATGTGGAAGCCCTGGGCTGAAGTACCTCAGTCAGGAGGTTAGGCCTGACCGCCATGGAAAGCAGCTCGAGGCCTAGGACCTCAGCCGCTCTTCGCACCACCACTGAGTAAGAGGCTCCCTCCCCCGTAGCCACAGTAGAGGAGAAAGCATGCCAGAGTCAGGGGAGGTGTCAAGACCACTGGCTTCACCCGACTCCTGAGCCCAGTCTACATCAGGTTCATCTAGTTGGTAGTCCAAAGGGTCCAGTTACCCCTCCAGACTCTCACCATACACGTACCCATAGGCATAAGGGTCAGGATTCAACCTGGGGAATGAGATCCCCGTCAGTCATAATCAACATCAGGCAATGTCGTTACGGCTCCAGGTCGGAGTTGGGAATGAGTATGGGGTCGACGTCAATCGTAGGCCTGACCGACGTCAGGAGCGCTGACTTCTGTACTATCACCGGGGAAGGTCGCATTGGCATGACCCGCTTTGGATCTGATAACGGATCCTGGGGTGCCCTCCGGAGCAGTGGCCTAAGCTGCCAGTGTGGAACCTGAGGGGGCCCTCGCCGACCCAACTGGGCCCGAGGGCATCACACGAGGGTCAGACTACCCAGAAATGAGGCACCTGGCCTTAATAAACTCCCTGAGCTGGGCAGGGGTGGCTACATTTCCTGGAAACTCTGGGAGGTGCAGAGCCGACCCAGAAGCAGGCTCCGAGAATGGAGGCCTAGAAGGACAACACTCCTCCCGTTTCGCATGGTCCAAGCGACAGTGCGAAGTCAAAGAACGTTTATTCTTCTTCGGCTTCTTCTACCTGTGACCCAACTGTCCTGAGGGCTTAGAGTGGGACGAGGTTGAGTGGTGATGGCTCGGCAAGCAGTTTTGTGACCTTCCTCTCGAGTGAGACCAAAAGCGATGTGGAGCTGAACCTTGAGCCACCATAAGCTTTCCTAACTGCTCCATCAAAGCCTTCGGGTTCATGACCTGGCACTCTGAGCACGACTTTGGGTCGTGGTCACGCTCCAGGCACCACAAGCACATAAGGTGCAGATCCGTCACCGACATCATATGGTGATCACACAGCTTGAATCCGGTCTTATGGGAAGACATCTTGACGCACCAAGATGGTCAAAAACTTTGACAAGAGGGTAAAAAAAAAAGTCAAAAAGCGACTGATCGGCGCGTAGGCTGGCGGGGAAAGAAAAGAACTGACGGCAGCACACCGGGGTGGTGCCTATATACGACTGCGACCACGACACCAACGATGGACGCGGAGTCGAGCAACGCCACCTTACGGCGCACAAGGGTGCTGCTCGAAGAAAAATCTCTACATCCAGTCTGACGCTTGGAGGTAATTCTAAGGTAAGGAATCTGAAACTGGAAGTCTCTATCAGATACTGCTTTTACCTTTCAAAGGAGCATTGTCTGTACATCATAAATGGGCGAGGGATTGAAGAGAATTGTCTAATGTCAAGATTCACAACTAGATGTGCTGGAAACAAGTAAGACTGAAGTTAAGGAAAGCCTGTAGTGTGAACCGTCTGATATGCAGTAGGTTTAGGCACTAAGATCCACCAGGTAGCTTATTAAGGTGAGATGACAAATGACAGTTTATGTAATTCCAAATCGGTGATTATGAAAATATAAAAATGTACAGTAAATGTGAGATGTTCTTAAAAAATGACACCTTTATGAGAGAGGTGTTGAAATCCACTAACATAATTTGCATGTTTTTGCTGGTAGCATCCTTTCCTTTCAACAATAGATAGTTAAAGGCCTTATGGGGCCGATTCAGAGTTTGGCAAACAGGGTATTCTGTTGCAAATGCAAAGGAGTACCCTTTCCCTCAAACTCTTGCTGAATTTTGAGTGGGGAAGACAGGCAGGTTTAAATCTGACAGAGTAAAATGTACTCTGTCATTGTAAACCTTCATCGGACAGCCAGAGGGAGTATAGGCCGGCTGAGGTAGGCAATCCGTCCGTCTGTGTTTTTTAGCGTGAGCAGTTGGAGGGTTTTTGTTTTTATTTTCAGTCACCGCCTTGAATATCGTGGTGGTGAGGGAGAAAAAAAATGAAAAAAGACCCCCCCACAAAAGGGGACAAAACTCCCATGGTTTTGGGGCTATTACTTTTTTCTTTTCCAAGCAAACTCCCCCTTTGGGCGTTTGTCTTTGGAAAAGTAAAACATTTAAATGTTTCGTTTAAGCATCTACCAACAGTGGCTGTCACACACCAAACTTTCTAATAGCTTTTTAGGAACAGTTATGACTGTGGTTCATACAAACTAGGACAGTTCATCAGAGGGCGGGTGCTGAAACTTGTTGGTCAGGGTAAAGCTAAGGTGGCAACCTAAAGTTGTCCACCACCACCATAACTACCTTTATTGTGTCAGGCAAACTCTAAATGGGGACCTACAGAACTTTAGATACAAAGTAACTTTTTTATCAAATACCTCAGAATCCTTTTACATAAAATGCTTTATAGTTCATTGCACAGCCAACCAACACATGTTTTTCAGATCTTCTGCATTCAGAAGGCTGTGTAGATAGCACAACACAGACAATTAAACAGGAAAAAAACACAAAAAAGAGGAAAAATAATGATCAATTAGTATACATTTAAAACCAATTCTAAGCACAATATATTAAGGTTAAAAAACTGGATACATTGATTCTGTAATATTTGAGTAAGGAGGTGCTGTTAAGTATTGCTCAACTAGATGTTTTCAAATAGAGTATTTTTCCAAGGTGTACTGGGATTATTTCCGTATACTATGAAAAGAGCCTCCTCCTGCTGGGACACAAGACCCACCCTTCATCAAAACTGGTGACCAGGGATCCACACTAATTATCAATAGGTTCAGGGACCATGGATCTCTGATCAAGTAGGTACTGTTGGAATGATGTGAGACACTTGCCTCATGAGCTTCTGGATCAATGTGGGGGATGAGGAAAAATCTTCAATTGTAGCCCTGTTTTGCACCTTCAAGGTTATTGAGCACCATTTCCTTTTTTCACAATAAAGATACCATTTTTTCACAGGGGAGAGGAATAAAAGAGGGTGGGAATGGTGGCACTCTTCTGGAAAACGGAAGAGTGTACCATGGAATGAGCAGCTGGATGAACCACTGATGCAGAGTACTCTGCATCCATTTCAGAAAGAAGCAGGCCATCTGTCCCTATACAGGTAAATTTATGTATTTCCTGACAACATTTGAAACTGGTAAGAGCTGCTGTAAAGCAAACCAGGCATTAGAAAATACACAGAAAGAACATTAAAATTTTTAAGAAACTCTACCTACCCAAGATAAAAATTGTGTAAAATTTTCAAAATCTGGTTGAAAACATCAGGATCCAAGGATTTCTGAAATAGCTTAGGATACAACGAAGGTTCAATTTGCTTAAAAATGAAGAAAAAGAACTGTTTAATTATGTGGCAATACAATCACTGAAGGAGTAGACAGATTGTATGATTCATGAAGGCAAAAGAAGCGGAAGAACATTGGTTACTAAATACATTTCATTGTCACCTTCTGAAAAGATAAACCATCCATCCCTAATTACTTTGCCTTCCTTTTCACCCTTACCACATGTGCTGGTCTGAACATATGATGCAAAGTTAAAAGAGTCAGGGACACAGAAGTCACAATTAGGAATAATGTAATATTCATGAAGCCTGTCAAAAGCCAGGTTACGTGAATTTGCATGCCCTGCCAAGCAAGGATCCTCCAGTTCCAAATATGTTGGAACTGGCTACATTAAAGATCTGAGTTGCTCTTCTTTGATAAGCTTGCACATATGTAGCTAAAACTTCAACTGTTTGTCAGAACATTTCCATAGCAACATGACTGGGAAGTTTAGACACTGGTTATTTTAACTGCTTTTGTGTTGGCTAACAAGGAAAAATGAAAGGTATCTGTTAAAATCCGATGCCAGTACTAGAACATGGCAGATTTCCACTAGCAGGTGTGTTATGTCCTGTTTAATTTCTAGGAGTATTTTTAATACCTCATTTCAGGAAATTCAGAACTCCTCATTGGTTGCAAAAGGGAGCATCTGCATGAATGAGGATTCTGAAATCTGTGATAATATTATATGTTTTGGGTGTTCCATAGACACGTACCATTAGGTAAGACCAGGATTCCCAGATTGTGGTAAAAACCTGGAAACACCAAGGTCTGCTGCAGTTTCTTTTTAATAATGGTCTACCTTGGACTTGTGTAGCAATATCCAACCTAGGCACCACTTCACCCTGGGTCAACATGACTTTAGAGTTCAATATATCCTCATTGTGAGTCATGTGTTTGTTGTAATCAGTACAAGTGTGTTGCGTGTCAAAACACTATACTGTGATAAAGGTGTGCTCTAACAAAACACAACATACAACAGAGCATACCATATTAAGCATGTCATACAATGTACCATATAACACCACCAGATATAAGGCTTCAAGTAAGGTATCATATACTATAAGTATTTTACAACAAACAACACACCTTTAATGCTAGGAAAGTAAACATTTTCACTGTTTTTTGTGGTCTGATCCCTGCTTCTGTTTTCCACTTGGTGTTGTCTTCTTCAACTAGATTTATACATTCATTGTCCACCTAAGTTTGTGGTAGGTTTCGGAACAAATCAGAGATCTAATTTCACATCCTTCCTTTGAGATTATTATAGAGCAATGACAGCAACACATTACTGTGTGGACAGTTAGAAAGAAGATGTGCAAAATTAAGCAACATGCATCAACCTTCTGTCTCGACCAACAAAGCTGATAGATTCACTGTCAGGATCACGTTGACCTCACCACATGCCAAGGATTGAAGGAAGCAGAAATTGATTTCTTTCTTCAGCACAGTACTGAAGTACACACTGTAACCAGTTTGATATTTCAAACTTATTCTATCAATGTGCATATTATACATTTTCCAGTAATTTTATGTCATTAAAATAATCTAATCTAAGTTTCCCAACATCCTGCAACATAGGAGTTAAAGTGAAGCAAGGTAACTTCTAATCTTTTAAGAGTTCTCTGTAATTCTACCAAAGGCACATCATGCTACCCACAAGATAAAGGAGTTTATAATAAGTACAGAGACAGAAAAAAGCCATATGAGAGTGGCATAGGCATGTGCGCAGTCTGAGAACATGTAGTACTAAGGTGTCTCTCCACCACCTCGCTCACACACACACACAGAGATAAACCCTAAAATTTGCTAACACACGTGCACACACACAAAACCCCTAAAAGATGTTATTAAGCAAGATGTCCGCTTTTCAAAATGAACCGAAGTCCAGAGTTTCTTAGGAGAATTTGTTGATGTATCAAAAAAACAAGGTGTAATTAATTTCCTAATGACTACAAGAAATTATAATACAAAACTCTACCGCTTATGCTGCATATGCAAGCCAAAGGAAGGCTAGTAGTTCCAAGAAAAATTACACATAAAGGGATCCATGAGAAAGGTTTTATTTGACTGACTTGCCTTTCCAATGCTAAGGTCACTGTTTTCTAGCAACACATAATTGGTCTCCTGGCCTATCACCATTCAAAGAATAAAAACAGAGGGAGCCAGCTCTGTCTGCACCCCATATGAGCAAGTGTAGTATGAAAGGCCACCGGGGTAATAGATAAGTGGAGGCTCGTCAAGTGAGTTGTGATGAAGTTCTCTGTCTGCTATCACTAGATCTCCAACTTCACTGTGTTAGGTGGATATCTGTCTTCGCTACATAATATGCACAAACATTTGGATCTGTTCTCATTACATGGAGAATAGCTTCTAATAAAATCGGCAGCCTGGAGGTCTACAACACACAGTGATCACTCTCCTTTTCAGTGAACTACAGAATCTGAACTGAAGAGGAAAGATCAAACAATGGTCTTCTAACCTAAAAGGAGCTCCTCTGCGAGATACTTTGTACTAGGTAGTGTCTTGTATACAGGATGAATGAATACAAAGATGAATAAATTAATACTTTGTAAAGCAGGGGTCTGGGATCCTACTTACCACAGATGACTTCCAAGAAGGAAAAATGAATAAGATAAAATATGATATGATTTTTAGCTATCTATCAGGTAGCTAGAGCTTGAACCTCTCTATAAATTGACAAGTGAACATGGTTCCATAGCTGAGGGCTTTGAATGACAGAGCACCGGACACGTTTTGAGCCATATAAATGTTCAGTGTCTGTTGGATGAGTGTAGGAAATATCCAGCGACATAATATTGTAATTGTCAGGCAAGTGAATTGGTGGTCCCTCCAGGAATGTACTTGTGGTTGAAGCATAAGGTAACGGCAGTGATATCAACAACCAGAAGGTGTCAATGTAGGGATTTTAATGAGGGGTAGAAAGAAATGGGAGGGCACAGCCCCGCTTAACAATTTGGAGGACCTGTGCGTTCGAACTGATGACCTACCACCCTTGGATGACATGTTTGATCTTGCCTCCTACAAGGTGGATGTGTGTTAAAAGGGACACAACAAAGTGGTTCTGCAGTTGTGATGGTAGCAATACAATCTGATGAAAATGACTTGTTGAGACGAGAAGTAGTGCTCTGGATTTGTGTCTGAAGGTGTAGAAACAAAGGAACTCACATCAGCAAGCCTGGGTGGAGTTTATATGTGCACCTGCTCATCACTTCCGGCGGATGGTGGAATGAAGTCCCACAACACCACCTACTACCAAGCAGGAATACTGGCTTCAAGCAAATAGGTTGCAAACAACTTCTTGGCAAAAGCATGCTTATTTTCAGGATGATGCAACCAGCAAGTAATGCTGATAAAAGGTTTTAGGAAGATATTAACGCTGTCTTATTTCCAGCGGAATAAGCAATAATTCTCAGAAAAGGTTGAACTTGTTTTGTTTTGCAGCTTTAGGATACATACAGTACTATTCACTGGCAAAACTGCACTTTGTTTCTTCATTGCCTATGTACAAAAAATCATAAATGATAAAAATAACTTTAACTTCCTAAACATAGTTGTTGTTTCCATGTAGAATTTAAGAGCCCTGGAAACATCCAAGTTGTGTATATGTTTCTCTGGTCAAGGATGAAAAAAGGTCTAGTTGAAAGACTGAATAAATTGTTCTCTGGTTACATATTCGGTTTTCGGTGACACTGTATTTCTGGAACTCTTTTTAAGGAGTGTTTACAATGAGAGCTGTACTTGCAGTAAAAGCTAATGCCAAGGCTAGAGAAAATAAAAAGGTATTTCTAAGTAAAAAGGTTAAAGCCACAGAAGAAAAAGTTACTTTCAGTTCTATCCTTCTGGTGGATACTTTATCTACCAGCATCTCTCACCTTTTGAATATTCCTCAGGCATCAGACTAGATCCGGAAATTTTGCAACAGTTTTATCCTCGATTACTGCATGAACACAGCAACATTGGAGCCATACCCATATAGAGCTACTCCTGAGTCCTGAGCTTGATGTCAGTTTCCATTTCATTTTAAGCCCTTAAAAGGCCAACTTTAGTTCAACAGTGAACATGCAGTGCAACCAATCTAACTTAGAACATTATCATTTAGATGACAACAACCTGCCTTCAGAAGGGGAAGGTGGAAGGAATTGGTGGTGAATCTGCAGATAGATCTACCAGGAAGACTGTTACCAAGATAAATAACTGTTTCTTCTGATGGCTACTTCCACCTGCAGATTCTTCATTTTGTTTTTAAATAAGTACTACAGAGATACTTACCAGGTGGTGGGTTTCATGGGATGGTCACGCCCATGCAGTTTTGGAGCATGGAACAAGCGAAATAGCCATCCAAATGACTATCCCTTCTCACTTCTCTATCCAAGAAATAATGCTTTGAAAATATGTTATGTGAAGCCCTCATTGCTGCACAGCATATTCATGTGAAAGGCACGTACCTGGCCAAAGTCGAAGATTATGCCTTTGCTCTGGTGGAGTGCACTCTTATTCCTTCTGGTACTTACTTCCTTCCTGGCAAGGACGTAACACATTTTAATATAAAGTACAAATCACTAAGACAGCCTATTCATCTGACTGCTCTGCCCATCTAGTTGGCCACATATCAAAGAGTTTTTGTATTCAGATCCGAAACCGTTACTTTTCTTAATGTATTAAAGGTGTACCCTACAAGGGTCCAGCCTAGAAAGTCTCTCCTCCTCTCTGGTGGGATAAGGCAGAAAGAAAAACATGGGTAACAAAGAACTGCCCGGTGTGGAATGATGCAACAACTTGTATAGAAAAAGCTGTAATAGCTCGCAGAATTGGCTTGTTAGGGGTTTGGATGCACGTTACTTGCAATGCACTGATGTGCCGAGCAAACATGATGGTCATTAAATATACTGTTTTGAACATCAAAAGTTGGAAATAGAAGTTACGCATGGACTCAGAGTGCCCATGAAGAACTTTAAAAGCAACGTACGGTCCTACTGAGGTACAATGAAAGGGGGAAGGAGGAAACTCGCATGCCAACCCCTTCAAAAATCTCAGAACTACTGGGGACTTGAACAATGAAGACTAATCAGGTAAACAAATGAAGGCTGCTAATGCCTTAGCGTAGAGTTTAACTGTATTCAATGCACAACTTTGCTTGGTAAAGGAAAGTGCATAGCTCAACACTTTGGAGCAGTGAGCACAACAGGCTATGAAACTGTTGCACCGTCCAAGATAAACTTCATGGAGGTTTGGAGTGCAAACAGGTTGACATTACCCACCTTCAGCCAGTGGCAGATGAAGAGTGTAGCTTCCCGTCACTCAACCTCCAGGCTTGAAGGGGGAAGCTGTGGAGGATAGGATGAAGATTCTCCCCCTCTGCCTGCGTGAGGAAGTCTGCTACAAGTGAGAGTTGAAGTGAGGGGCACAGGAAGAGTTTCAGAAGGGCTGTGCATCACATCCTACTCATCTAATCTGGAGCCACCAGAGTAACTTCGGCCTTGTTTTGACGCAGTTTCCGAAACACTTAAGGGATCAAGCATACCAGGGAAATGCGTAGTGAAGCAGGAAATTCAATGTCAACAAAAATGCATCCTGCATGGGTTTCTGCAACACAAACTGGAGTACAAAGAGCAAAAAGGACTGTGCATCCTTGAGAGCGCTCATAAACTCACCAAAGGAGTGCACCATAAATCAAAGATGTCCTATACCTCCTCCGGATGGAGATGACAGTCATGGTCAGCAAGACCGACGCAGACTCAGGCTGCTGGCTTTTGTGTTCATGAGGCCTGCCAGATGGTTGGAGAACAGTGATGCTCAGTGTGCTTGAGCCCAGGCCTACAACAGCAGAGCTTCTCTGTAGAATAGATGCGATCCTAGGCCTCTGTGCTTGTTTGTGTACCAAATCGCAGATGTGTTGGCTGTCAAGAACTGGACTGATCAACCATGCATTCATTGCTCCCCTGGAAACCAGAGGCCTTTGATCTCCAGCTTCCCCAGATGGGCAGCCTACCCTAAAGAGGATCAGCACTGTCCTGTGGCCAATGCTGCTGGTGGGCAAAATGACTCCCGCATGAGATGTTCTGTTCGACTGACCGCCACTGGAGATCAGTTGTGATGTCCAAGAGGATCCTGATGATGTCCTTTAGATTACCTCTATGCTGGAATTATTCTTGACAAATACATTATTCCTATTCATACGCCAGGGTGCATGCATGGACAGCAATATGCAGGAAGCCACCAAACACAGCAGGTTGAGATCTTTTGGGGTAGGAATACAAACTTTCTCCTGAAACAACAGACTCACGTTCCAGATCACCTGAGGAGCAGGGAAAGGTCTTACAGAAGTGTCCTGTACTGCCCCTATGGAGGATGCTGTGAAGATATGACATACCAACGCAACACCAACTAAGGCGAGCCTGACGTATGCTGCCAATCATCCAGGTATAGAAATACTGAGATCCCAACACAGATATGCCACAACCGCTGCCATCACTTTGGTGAAGACCCTGGGTACCACTGTCAACCCAAAAAGGTAGGCCCACAGACTGATAGTAAGTGGAACAAATGGTACCTCCTGTGCGACTGCAGTACAGTTATATGAAAATATATGTTTTGCAAATCAAGGCACACCATCCAATCTTCCTGTTCCGATGGCAGAAGGATGTGAGCTACATTCATTATCTTGAATTTCTCCTTGTAAAGGAAGGAATTCAAGTCCCTGAGGTCTAAGGTCAGTCGTAGACAGCTGTTCTTCTTCCGAATAAAGAAGTACCAGAAGTAACATTCCTGCTCAATTTCCTGCTCTGGGACTAGCTCCACTGTCTCCGAGTTCCCCTTTCCGCAATTTCTAAGACCTGCTGTTCCTTTGAAATTACCTTGCAAGCCTGTAAAGGAAATAGCACCCTCCCCTCTACTCATGAGTGTTCCCTTAAGGGAAAACTAAAGCGGTTGTCCTGGTGGTGCCAGGATGGAGGAGGAGAGCAGCTAGGTCAACAAAGAGGAACAAAACTATTGTAGGACAATGTCACTGTTGGCATGGTTACCCCCTAACTTTTTGCCTTTTGTTGATGCGAGTTATGATTGAAAGTGTGCTGGGACCCTGCTAACCAGGCCCCAGCACCAGTGTTCTTTCCCTAAAACTGTACCTTTGTCTCCACAATTGGCACACAGATAAGTTCCTTGCAACTGGCACCCCTGGTACCGAGGGCCCTGTGGCCAGGGAAGGTCTCTAAGGGCTGCAGCATGTATTATGCCACCCTGGGGACCCCTCAGTCAGCTCATACACACTGCCTCACAGCTTGTGTGTGCTGGTGGGGAGAAAAAGATCAAGTGGACATGGCACTCCCCTCAGGGTGCCATGCACACAACCCACTGCCTGTGGCATAGGTAAGTCACCCCTCTAGCAGGCCTTACAGCCCTAAGGCAGGGTGCACTATACCACAGGTGAGGGCATAGCTGCATGAGCACTATGTCCCTACAGTGTCTAAGCCAATTCTTAGACATTGTAAGTGCAGGGTAGCCATAAAGAGTATATGGTCTGGGAGTTTGTCAAACACGAACTCCACAGCTCCATAATGGCTACACTGAATACTGGGAAGTTTTGGTATCAAACTTCTCAGCACAATAAACCCACACTGATGCCAGTGTGGGATTTATTGATGAATGCACTGAGAGGGCATCTTAGAGATTCCCCCTGCCTGCCAGCCCAACTGCTGGTGCTAGGCTGACTGGTCTCTGCCAGCCTGCCTCTTCTAGACTAGTTTCTGCCCACATGGCCTGCCTGTATCGCCAAAGTGACCCCGAGGTCCCTCCATTCATTTCAACGCAAAACCAGACATGGCCCCAAAGTGGGTTTGGCTAAGCTGCCTTAATGGACTTCATAAGAGCTTTGATGAATGGGAGCAAAGACTCAGAGGATGTTAAAGGTGATAGGAGGATCTCTGTGATGACATTCAACTTTGTTTCCTTGAATGGAATTAGTAGGAGCAGCACCTATGCAGCCACAAGGAGAGCCTTGAGTGCCACAGCGGTCCAAGTCGGGGCCAGAGGATGGTCCTGAGGTGGATATCTAGGGTAGACTGTGCCAGGGAAGTGCCTGCTGGCGAAGTTCCAGTCGAGCACCAATGGATTACTGGGGCTCAGAGATGCACCAGAGGGATTTGATGTGTTAATCAACAGAGCCATCATTATTACCTACATAAATGCAGGTAACTATCCCAGGTCGGTGCTGGGCACTGTGGTTATGCTGGGAGAACTCAAGCATTAGGGCAGTATTCAGCTTTGAAGCCAGTACCCTTGCTGAGCAGCGGTCAGCTCTGGTTGCTCTGAGAGATAGCTACTAGCTCCGGCTCAGAGAAGGACTCCGATGGTGGTGGTGAAAGATGAGGTGGCCTACTTCTGAGTGACAATGGCATAAAGGTATTGAGTAACCCCACCTGCACCTCTTCTTATGCTTCTTCTGGCCTTTTGCCAACAGAGAAAGGGTAAAGAACAAGACTTCAAGCTAGACCTGGAGTGCTATCAGCACTGAAATGGATTCATCATGTGCATACACCATGGAAACTTGCAGGGCTAAAACCGATTTGTTTTTCTGATTTTGGCATACCTAGCACTGAAATATTGTTGTGTGCAAAAACCTATATGGAGAGGAACTCCAGATGCACCTTGAACAGTGGAGAAAAAAAAGTTCTGACATCAGTGATATTTTGTTAACTGACAGGTTGTTGCTGGTGCTCAAAGTATGTTTCAGTCTGCATAGCAGAATGTTTTACTGAAATGGATGGGAAGATATTTGAGTACACATACAAAATGTGTCCCCGTTTCAGGTTTCTAGAGCACTAACTATCATTTGTAGCAAAATGAACCTCCTCATTTGGTTAATTTATTAAGATTCTGATTCTACCTTTGTTGTCGCCCTGAGAATGAAATAAAGAGGATTTATGTATAATATTGCCCCCACACTGCCTTGCCATAAAATTGACTGATAGGCTGCTGCCTGCTGTTGGAAGAATGGAAGAACATGTTACTCAGAATATCAGACTTTATACTTGCATGGCTGAGGAAGACAGTGAGAACTTATAGAAAATGTCCCCTCACTTAAGCTTTATGAACACATTCCATAACATTTATGTGAAAATCATGAGAGAAAACAGCTTTCTGTAGGAAGCTGGCCTGGTGTGGTAGGTTCCTATGGCACTTACACCTTATACCAGGTCCAGGAATCCCTTATTAGTGTAGTGTAAGCAGTGTCTAGAAGCCAGGCTCTGTAGAGGTTACTGTGGATGAGCAGCCAAGGCTTATATAGGAGACATGCAAAGCTAATGCAATACCACTGTAGCTACACAGTACTTACACACATGAAAGAAAACGCTCAGTGTTACAAAAATGAAGGTACTTTCTTTTGGTGACACAAATACCAAAAATACCTCAGAGGCTACACTCCCTTAGGAGGTAAGTAAAACACAAATTATAAACACTAGTAAGCAGAAATAGGTAGAAAAACAGAAAACAGAGCAATGAGTGAAAATCACAATAGTTAGAAACGGGCCTAGGGGGAGTAGAAACCATATACAAAGAAAGTGGAATGCGAAAGTCGGTCTCCCACCTAGGCAAGTGTAGTGTGTAGAGGGGAGCTGGGAGTACTTAGAAAGCCCAAAGGTAAGTACCATCATCCACCACAGTGACGAGGAAAGCAGGAGCAAATCACAGTAAGTTTCCTAGAAGACACACAGAAATCAGAAGAGGAATTATGCAAAACCCAGAAGAGACTGCAAGACACTAACAGTGGATTCCTGGACAAGAAGACCTGTGAAAGAAAGAGACCAAGTCCAAGAAACACAGAGGAGTCCAGGAAGAGCAGGAGCCCCTGCTAACCCGGATGAAGATGAAAAAGAAGAACCACTGGTGGAGAAGAAAAGTCAGTACTGCACCCAAGAAGACGGAGTCGGGTTCCTGGAGGGTGCAAGTGATGTCCCATGCCGAATGGAGGATTGCAGTTAGGTTTGCGGTCGTCAGGTGTCCAACAACAAGCCTTGGCACAAGCTTGTGGTTAGCGGAACATGGCGCTGACTGGGACCAGGAAGGACCAGGTGAACTCTACCCAGGAGGGGAGGTCATAGGGGGGCCCTCAGCAACTCAGAGAGCACACAGAAGACCAGGCAGCACACACAGGAGTCCCCTAGCATGGGGACAAGAAAGTTGCAGAAGAGACCCATGCAGCACTACGACAAAGGCTCCCACTCTGCAGGAGAACTACTCCGGAAGCTGTGCGTCGCTGGATACAGTGCTGGGGGCCGGAGCTACAAAATGCACGAAGGACTTGGAGGCATGCCAACAAGCCTTGGCAGCTGCAAAAGACACAGTGCAAAAGGGTACTGTCTTGCGTGGAAAGGCAAGGTCTTACCTCCACCAAAGTGGGACAGGTGGAAGAGGTGACCATCGGGACCACTTCAGTCCAGCACCTGTGATGCAGGATCCACGCAGCTGAGGAGGAGAGGGGATCCATGCAGCCGGTCGTCGTCTCAGTTGGTGCCTGCAGAAGCAGCGGAGTGACTCCTTCACCCCAAGGGAGATTCCTTCACTCTTCTGATGCAGGCTGAAGACAGGCTGTCCTCAGAGGATGCACGATCGGGAAACTTGCAGTTGCTGGCAGGAGCCTACGATACAATGTTGCAGAAGGCGTCTTGCTTCTTTGTTGCAGCTTGTAGAGTCCCTCGAGGGTCCAGATGCAGTTTCTCCAGTGAGACATCGAAGTGGAGGATGCAGAGGATATCTGGTGGAGTCTTGCAATCCGAATTTGAGGAACCACCCAAAGGAAAGACCCTATTTAGCCCTGAAAGGGGAATTGGTCACCTAACCAGGTAAGCACCTATCAGGGGAGGGCTGTGACGTAACCTGCTGGCACTGGCCACTCAGATGCTCCCAGAGTTCCCTGCCAACCTTGAATCCAAGATGGCAAAACCCAGGAACTCCCTGGAGGACCTCTGAGGACCACCTATGGGGTGGTGTTGGACAGGGGAGAAGTCACTCCCCTTTCCTTTTTCCAGTTTCGCACCAGAGCAGGGACTGGGGGTCCCTGAACCGGTGTAGACTGGTTTATGCAAGGAGGGCACCAAATGTGCCCTTCGAAGCATTTCCAGTGGCTTTGGGAGGCTAGTCCTCCCAAGCCTGTAAAACGTATTTCCAAAGGGAGAGGGTGTAACACTACTCTCCCAAAGGAAATCCTTTGTTCTGCCTTCCTGGGCTCGAGTTTTTCCAAGCAACAGGAGGGCAGAAACCGGTCTGTGAAGTGGCAGAGGCTGGGGCTGCCTGGAAAACCTCAGAAGGCTGAAATGGCAATGCTGGGGTTCTCTAAGGAGCCCCCATAGTGCATGGAATCATACAACCAATGCTTGCAAAAGCCTGGGGGTATGATTCCAACAGGTTTGATACAAAACATGCCTATGATCGGAGTTACCACTATGTAGCTGGACATAGGTAGTGACCTATGTCCAGTACACCCGTAAAATGGCATCCCTGCACTCATGAAGTCTGGGAAAATGGTCCTGGAGTTTGTGTGGGCATCTCTGCTAGTGCAGGGGTGCCCTCACACACAGATAATTTGCACCCTGCCCTCAGGGCTGAAGGGCCTGCTATAGGGGTGACTTATAAGTGATCTGGTGCAGTGAAAATGGCAGTGAAAGGGTGCTTGCACATTTTCACGCAGGCTGCAATGGCAGTCCTGCAGAAGCCTTTGCATGGGCTCCCTATGGGTGACAAAATATATACTGCAGCCCATAGGGAATCCCCTGGAACCTCAATGCCCTGGGTACCTAGGTACCATATACTAGGGACCTATGAGGGGGCACCAGTATGTCAATTGTGGGTGAAATACAGAGCTCTGGGTGAGAGAGCATAATTACTTGGGTCCTGGTTAGCAGGATACCAGTTAACAGAGTCAATCACACTGACATCAGGCAGAAAAAGGGGGTAACCATGCCAAGAAAGAGGGTACTTTCCTACAATTTCTTTCAAACATGGTTTGTCAAATCCCAGCAGAGGGTCAACATTGTTTAGAAGATAAAACCACCTTGGCACGCACACCACAATTTCTAAAATTAGTTTGCACCACCAACAATGATTCATATTCTGACTAAAATCTGTTATTGCCCTTTCTATGTACTCCTTTTTGTGGACCTCAAAACCTGGATTTCACTACAACGGGGACCATGTCCCAAGTCCTGTAATGGCTGACACAACAAACTGTCCATGTTGTAACCAGCCATTCAAGAGAGGGGCAGCACTTTTAGGACACCTCCACGTGCCCCTTGGGGTTAGGATCTACTCACCTTGCCTAAGATGAGCACAACAACAGAAAACAAGTGTTTATGTATGTGGCTTGGGTGGGAAAATGTAATTAAAAAATATCAAAGATATGTTTTATCATTTTTTTTGCAATAACAAAAAAGTCCAATATATTTAAAAAAAATGAATGTTAGATTCACCAATATATGTATGCAAGGAGAGTGTAACACATTAATGTAAAAAATGACTACCCTCATCAAAAAGGTGTACACATCTAGGCTCAGCGCTGTGATGTGCAAAAATGAAAGATTTACTACATGCGCTAGGTATTTTTGGGGAGAAACGAGAACTGCATGTACATAATAAACATACTAAAGGATGTGGTTGGTGATCTAGAAATGCTGTTTTTCTGTTAGGGGTGCAATAAAAGATACGGCTTCCAGCAACTTGTATTGGAAACTCACATGTCAATAGCACATGTGAGATATAAAGAGTCCACATCATCAAAAGTAATGCCTTTTTCTGACATTGCCAATACTATTAATCTAAACTTTACCTTCAGGTACATGTATAATACATCTGGATTGCCCTTTAATCTTCTGAAATCCGATTCAAGCTGAAATGAGTTTGCAGGGACAGGAGGGATCTCAAAGGAGGCTGCTGTATCTACAGTAGGCAGCAGGAGTTTATCTTCCCTTTTGACACTGCAAGGCTGAGATGCAGCATGTAAACTGCAACCTGAAGTCTGTGGTCTGCAAGAAATAGCAGGTATCATAAGATGAATTATGTATTAGCCATTTGGTCATTTTAATTGTTTTGCTGTACACGCAGTACAAAAGGAGAAACATTTCCATGTGACTGAGTTCACGAAGAACAAGTTACTTACCTTTGGTAGCGCTTTTTTGGTATAAACTATTTAGCGCAAATTCCTCACCTTGCAAATTTCCCCAGCTCACAGATTACATATGGAAACTTTCAATAGTAATTCGGTCATCTGCAGATGGTCTTGTGAGGCTTCATGTCAGATCCATCCCACTCTGGATGTGATGTTTTGATGCAAGTTTTTTTTATGATCTGTCAGTGCCTTTGGACGGGGAGCCCATAGAAATCAGTACGTCAGAACATACTAGTGTGCAGTTTTCTAGGCTGGAATCTTATTAATGGACTATATGAGTTTACTCCACAAAACGGGGAGGAGTGAAGGTCAGAGACAAATCTGTAGTTAGATAGAGACTCTATCAAAGAAAACATTACTGAAGGTAACTTGTCAATCCGATAGAGACTTCTAACTGCAGATTTCTCACCTTGTGAACAGATACCAAAGCATACTTCAGCAGGTGGTGGGTTTGTTGATGGCTCAACCAGAAAAAAACACAGAAAAGATAGGGGAAAGTGCCCATTTCTGCCAGACCGGGCTTTCCAGGTAGTAGTTCTTCATGAATATGTAGAGGGACGCCTATGTAGAGGTTTGGCAGATATACAGGACTAGCACTCCATGTGTCAGTGCAGTCGTAGAAGCCTTTGCTCTAATGGAATGAGTGTGCAAGCCTTCTGGGGGCTGATTTTTGACTAGCCCATAACAGATTTAAATGCACAAAACAATCAATGGGTAGATGGTTCACTTTTGTACTGTTTACCACTTTTTATCTCTAGAGAAGTCCTCAAAAACTGGCCTGATCACCTTAAATACTGAGGGCTCTCTTAGGGTCAAGGAAGTGGAGCTGCTCTTCCTCCTTAGGAGGATGGAGTAGAATAAAGAAAGCTGGCAAGTGGATGGATTGCCCTATATGAAAGGACATGACTACCTTCGGCAGTCATGCCTCTTTTTTTTCAGAATATATTTTACTCCTCATAAGAGACAAGAGGTACCTAAGCTTTAATGGTACGACCGGGTCCCCATCCTGCCATCAGGGCTCTTTCAACATATTGGGAATCCCAGAGTTCCACTTCGTACTCTTCTCCTTGTTGCTTTGTCTTTAATCCTTGTATTCCGGAAAGTATTTTTATAAACAGTCCCACAACCTTATTCTCTTCTGTGACCCGTCTGCACTGCCCAATCTTGGTGCCTCAAGGGATAACCATTTTGTGTAATTCTCCCTATGTGCAACCAACACCAGGATAAAAATGTAAGCGTGACTGGTACTTCCCCAGTTTAGTGATGGGCCCTTCACCATTCAAGATAGCAAATAAGACCAAAGCCAGGTTTACCTTAATCTTCCTCTCAAATATACCTGAGAAGATCTTACCCACTTCTTGAGGGAAGAGTTGGACCTTCGGACACTGCCAGAATAGATGAACATCATCAGCCTCTTCTAGCTCACACTTAAGACAGCACCTTCTCCTTGGTCCTCCTAGCTTCATCAGTCTCTTCGGAGACCGTTATGTCCTGTGGACCGTAGACAGGTGGTTTCTCCTTAACGGGGCAGATTTGACTACGTGCCAAAGTGTAGATATTGATACTTGCCAGAGGTTTGTTGGCTCCAACTCCAGCAGGTCTGATATCCACTTCTTCTCTGGCAATGTTAGGGGCCCATCCTCCCCCTGCACCAACATTCAGTACCACTTAGACACTTCCTTCTTCTGTGAGAAAGGCCCCAATAGCTTCCTTTATCCTTAGACTTCCCCAGCCCAAAAGTCTCTTTGTGTTCCTGCCCAGCTAACTAGATGGCAATTTTTGAACTTCAATATCCTCTTTCCCGTGGGCCAATAAAGTTCAGCCCAGGTTATCAGCACCCCCTCTATTTGCAACTGTCCCCACTCACTTTGTTATCCCAGTATCCTTTAATGGAAGTGCTAAAGGATCCTGCAAACACCCTGGTGTACCTGGCAAATTGTATATTGGGGCAAACTGGCTATAATATGGAATTTTTAAGATCCTCCTGGCATGCATCCATACTTTACGAGCAGCTCTGAGTATCTTTAGCCTGATCTTCTTGAAATATTTGGGGTGGCTGAATTAAAATTTTTAAAAATGCACCTCCTTCCTCCTGGCTTTAGGTTAACGCTTGATATAAGGGGGAAATCTGCTCGAAGTCACCTCGTAACAATAACCATATATTTTTTAATTGAAAGTCCCATTTGTAAACTTGAAAGTCTGGTAACACAATTCCACAGTCAACCTTTTTCTTACATAGCTTTGTAAATGCGATGCGTACCCCTTAATGGGCCCATACAAAACTGTTTAATTCTGCTTGAAGGTTATTAAACCATTGTGTTTTAAACTCAAGTGGGATAGTGTTAAATATGAACGTAAACTTAGGTAGTATCATCATTTTAACTATGTTACACCTTCCAATTAATGACCGTGGAATACAGGCCCAGGAATGCCTCTTTTGTCTGGAGAACCAACTTGTCTGGGAAGAAGGATGAGTATGATAGTTTCACAGATAAGGACTGAAGTTTGTGTACACACTGGGCAGATGTTATGGAAATGAGAACTACAGTTTTGATAGTCAGAAGGTAGAGAGGACAGCCGTACATTGTTTCAAATGAAGTGCACATCAGGTAGATGACAACCAAATGAAGGCCCCACTGCAGCATCACAGGAATTTGTGGATCAGCCCTTTTAAGAAATACACCACAATACATGATTTGAAAAGGGTTGGCTGGGGTTGTAAACTCAGAAAGGCCAAACGATAACCTTTAACTGTGGCCACAGCCAGGCACTACTGGGCTAGAGAAAGACAAAACAGGAGGATGTCAGGCAAAGGGATGGCTGTCACGAGAGGAACACCAGAGAACCAACTTCTCCCAGTGCCCTGCTTACAGTTTTTGCAAATGGATTCATAGCTGGCGAGATGACACCAACCACTTTGGCACGAAGATTGAAAGACATCAACTATCGCTGATCATTCTCCACACAGAGAGGTATAGGTTGTGCAGGCTCGGGTGCAGGACCTGACCCTGTTGCTGCTACAGGAGGTCCTCTCAAAGGGGCAGTCAGTTTGGAGCATGTATGTTCATCACCAGAAGCTACGGTTACCACTCTCTCCCTGCTCAGTCCTGTGACTCTAGGGTAATCTGAGCCGGCCTCTCGATCAATTTCAAGAATTCTGGGCAGGAGAGGCAGGGGTGGAAACGTGTGCAGGAGTCTTGACTCCGAGGGAGAACTGCCAGGAGCCTCAAATGCTCAAAATCTTTGACACTATAGTGGCAAAATGATCAAGCCAGTTTTAGCCCAACTCCTGGAAGACAACCTATGCCACCTATGAGTTTAACTGCCAATCATGATCCACTAGGCAATGTCAGCTGAGTTCATCCACTCAGGCACTTCCAGATGCGTAAAGCATACTAGCACAGGGGCCATGACACCATAACACCCTGTTGTAGTTTCATATGGCAGTCGTGTTCTCTGTGACAATATGTACCAGTTCCTCCTTGATGGACGGGAGGATCGCCTTCAGTGCCAAGCAACTTTTTTGCACCTCCAGCATGTTGATGTTGAGTTGAGCTTCCATCAGAATTCTCTGATCTCCACCTCTCCCAGATGAACTCTCCAACCCAGCAACAATGCATCTGTCATAACATGGATCATTATCTCTGGATGAGGAAGGGAGAGGGGTCTGCCCCTGGTTCAATTGCTGTTGGCAAGTTACAACGCCTGAATGGAATAAGACAGGTTTCCTTGGTGTTGAGCCCACTGACAATTCAAACCACTGCAGAGACTGCATTTGCCATCTAGAATGGTTCATGAGCAGGATGCAGGAGACCGAGAGGCCCAGAAGTCTAAGAGCTGCTCTCCACGATAACCAGGTCAAGAGTTAAAACATTGGTATCTGAGCCTGAATGATGTGGTCTCATTGAGGAAGAGGGAGGCTCGGAAGAGCACAGTATTCAGGGTGGCTCCCATGAAGATAAGCCATTGAGATGGAGTCAGGTGTGACTTCAGGACGTTGATGGGAAAGACCAACGATGTAAGCAGGCTGACCGTTGTCTGAAGATAGCCAGTCATTGAGGTACAGGAAGACTGGTATTCCAAACCTCTGAAGATGGACTGCAACCACCACCATCAAATTTGTGAACGCCTGAAGTACACTGGTAGCACCAAAGGTAAGCATTGAAGCTGAAAGAGCGCCTGCTAGTGGAATTGCAGGAGAGAGATATGAAAGTAGGAGTGCTGCAGATCCAATCCCAGGAGGAATAAGTTGAGAGAGAGAAGATCTAGGATGGGACAATGACCTTCATCCTTCTTCACCACCAGAGGAAATGGGAGTAACAACCTGTCACATTCTCTGATGTTGGCACCTTTTCATTTGAACTTTTCCACCAAGTACGGACAAGTGGTCCTCTGGGGGTGTTGTGGTGTGGGTAGCATATCTGTGGGATGTGACAGGAAGGGGAGGAAGTAACCATGTTTCACTATCTGGAGTGAGATGTAATGCTCCTTCATCAAGGGAGGTGGAAGCTGGGGATGGAGTAGCATGTTGCCCTGGGGACATGTATGCTGTCGGCCTAATCCCCTGCCTCTACACTGAAAGGACAGAGAGGCCTGTTGTAGATAACATATGTTATGCCATTGCCTCTGCTGATATCGCCTGCCAAACCCTTGAGATGGGCACAATTGCTGGGGGGAGCTGCCAAACAGGCAGAGCAAGGCCTAGAGAGTGTGCTGTGGCTTTCAACTCTTTACATCTCTCGAAGGCAGATTCTTTGCTCTAAAGGGGCAAGCCGGCAATGGACATATTCATTAACAATAGCTGGAAATCATTTGAAAAGTTTGTGGATAAATCCAGACGTGGCATCTCATCACCACGATGGTCCCAACTATCCTACCCAAACAGCCAGTAGTGTTTAAGCCTGAGTGAATGGAGTACATTACAGTGTGAGGCCGCTTCATAACTTCGACTGGCTTTGTGAGTGAGAGCACGCTGTGCCCTCAACTTCGACCAGGACAATGCCCTGGGGATTTTCAATTAATCAATCAGCCGATTTGTAGAGCACCACTTGTCACATGTGAGGGTATCCAGGTGGTGGCAGGGCCCAGGGTGTCTATTAAAGAGCCAGGTTTTCAATTCTGAACCGAGCACATGTAAAGTAGGGGAGGTCCTGAGGTGCAGGGTGAGGCTGTTCCAGGCTTTGGCTGCGAAGCAGGAGAAGCAGGGTCCTCCTGTTCTACTGTGTTGTATACAGGATGTGGGGAGTTTGCTCTAGAAATTTAAGAATCAATGTCTATTTATGCGGAAGTGTTAATTCTGTAAGCATGCTTACATTATCCCTTGCCCTGCTAGACTTTGGTTGGCTTCCCAGACTGCATCTCAGAATGGCAAAAAAAAAAGAAATCAATACATTATTTAATAAACACAAACACAAAATACAAAAGTCAAAATCTGTGAAAACAGCCCGAAAAACACTCGCATCACTCAAACACATAGTGGTAAAACTGGCAGATAAAAGATGAAGCACAGTAAAACAAAAATGACTATGACACCAACTTGTTAATCCTTCAGAGTACAGGAAACGTCAGAAATATCCAACTTCAGCAATACATAGAGAAATCTATACTACAACACTTACTGGTTTTAAAGAATTCTGCCCAAGTGCCAAATAATTAGCAGACCTTAATATGCATGACTAGAATATTTCAGATTTGAGACATTTTGGTCATGATGGACATAGAGAGTCTATATTCAAACATCCCACAATCAGAAGCTTTAGAAATTATTCAGTCTGTTTCACAGACTCAGATTAGGCCACAGAGTACCAACTTCATTTATTGTAGATTATGCTTCTATTGCACTTGAACAATATTATTTCATTTTTAGTCGTGACTTCTATGCCCAGATCAATGCGTCACAATGGAAGCAATTTTTGATCCTGATGTAGTTAACCTCTATGTGACATCCTTTGAGGATAACACTATCTTCACTGACACAAATCCCTACAAAACACAGATTAAAAAAAGGGGGCTTTGCTACATTAATTATGTGCTTTTAATGTGGAGATGCTCACTAGATGGGCTGATTGATTTTCATAAATAGTTAAATGATCATTTACAGGTTACTCTGGATTTTAACAACAACCACCGGATCAACAACAACAACCGGATCAACTTTCCTGATCTTACCATATTATACACATGCTTATATTCTAGGAAGACAGCAAGTAATACTTTATTAAAAGTAGAACAGCCAGCATACTAAGAATCAAAGGGATAATTTGCCCAATTAGACATAACTGCACTACAAAAGATGACTATTTTAAGAAAGCCAAAAATTGTGCATCTAAATTGATTGCTAGAGGTTATGCCTATTGATTACTCTAAAAGCATTCTCAAAAGAGCATGGTATATCAATTGGGATGCTATCCTAAAAGCTACAGAAATAGTTATGGACACTCATTTAGTTTGTGTAACTACATTTGGGATGTAGAGAAATAATATAAAAAAATCATGTAGAAAAACTGCCACCTGTCGAATTTTTATATTTTTTGTGATTGAAAAACCTATGTGTGCCATTAAGCCAAATATTTAAGAGGCAGACTGGTTAAAGTGTACTTAGAACCCCTGAAGCCTACCATCACCCAGTCAGGGGGGACTCAATCCTGTCATTAGACAAAATCGGCGTGCTAACTGTATGGCATGAAATACTCCCTGTACTGTTAAAACATGCAATCTACATGGCAAGGAATGGAAACTAAAGCATTTCTGAAACTGTGCTTCAAAAAATATAATAGGTTGCATCGAATATTGTTGCAACCTCAAATGTATTAGAAAAACGACTCAAAGGGTACACCATTGTATATTACAACACCAATCTAGAATGTGTTGCAAGGTACAAAATACTCCTCTAGTTGAACATTATCGAGCACTCAATCATTCCGCTAAAGAAATGAAGTGGTTTGTACTACAAATTGTAATAATTCAACAAGAAAACATGATGTGGAATGGCTCATAGGGAAGAAAACAAATGGATATGGCAAGGAGAGACAGTTAAAAATGTCCTCAACCAGCAAAAACAAGGCTACTCATTAGATATTTTTTAATCTTTTCTACTCAGTTATGGGTTGTCTCTCTTGTCTGATTTACCTGCTCATACTTGAAGCAGCATAGGATAATTTTGTTAGGCAATTTCTGTTGTATTCCTTGACTATCTTAAACTAGTTTTATTATCATATTGTCACTTGTCTTTCTGTCATTTTAGGACAGTTTCATTAATTACTTTTGATTTGTTTCAGTGGATACCTGGTTTATCTAGTGATTGGTAACCATTTAATGAGGGCACCGTTTCCCATTTTTACTACATGCAGCCAGATTTCTAGATGCCTAGGCGTTTCATTCACCTGGCTGGTTTGGATTTAATAAAGCTTTAAGCTGTGACTAAAAAGTTTGCTTATACATTTGGTTACTTGATCGACTTTATATTGTATTCCAGTGTAATCACACTTGTTTATAGACATTCAAATACAATAACATGATTCTCTTTTCCTCTGATTCATCTCCTAATATGGCAGGCGCTACACCTTTTTTTAAGGCATCTCACACTTTGGATTCTCTTAATCTTCACTCATGATCATTGTGACTTCTGTTGGTTACATTTACAGGATTATGTATTTTGTTTAAAATTATTTTCTTATTCAACAGAACTCTTGGTATTTGGCTGTTAATTTGCTCCTTTTGTAATCAGACCTGGAGGGTTAGGACTGACTTTCTTTTTTGTTTTTTCCTCACACGAGATTTGTTCGGTTTAGTGACACTAGTAATTTTTATCAGTTAGCATACTTGTGCTATATTTTAGCATGAGATTGGTGACCGACCCATACTATATTTTTGTGTTTTTTATCACCTTGGGCATACTTATTTTATGTTTTATTTTATTTAGTGTTGTCTATATTTTTATATTTTATATTTATTGGTACATATTTACATCATTAGGTTCCTTTAAGGGTTGGGCATTTTTGCATTATCGGCACCTAGTCTTGAAGATGGTCTTGTGTACTTTTCAGCCTCAGAGATATAAACTTTTGCAACATATCCATTCAAATACATACTACAATCAACAGACAACCACAACTGGAAAAATTCTTGGATGGACTTCTATTGGTTTACTGGACTTCCCTATTACCATGAGTCACCACTTAAGGAAATATGATTCAGACTATGATTATTGGATTACAGGTGTGCTTTCATGAAATTCATTGATTGACATATCTTTGCGCACCTTTCCTATTTTTTTTACTGAATTGATCTCCACACTATGAATATAAATTTTGCATACCCTCGGAGCATGACTTCGTGCACACATGAAAAAGTTACTTACCTTCGGTAGCAAATTATCTGGTAGATCCAGGAGCTAGCCGCAGATTCCTTACTTTAGAATCTTTCCCAGACTCGAACCTGGATCCGGAAGCTTTTTTCCCCAAAGCACATCTGCGCATCGGAAGATGGTGCCGCACGACTCCGTATCAGTGTCGTCCACCGGATGTGACATCAGCAGAGTTTATATAACCCATCTGCCTATGTTAGTTTCTTGAATGGCTATTATCCGTGCTGAAAACATAGAGCCACATATAGAAACTGCTTACTGAAATAGTGTGCTAGCACAAAAAACACTTGTGTCAATATAATCCCAGAATTCTTAATTCAAGGTCTTGAATTCCATGACAAAATCTTCTGAGACCAAAGTTGACTCAGTTCGCAGAGCAAGGAGGTTGTTAGGATTGTTATGTAATCTGCGGTTAGATCCTGTCTCTACCAGATAATACATTACTGAAGGTAAGTAACTTTTTGCTCTGATAGAGACATCAAGCCGCAGATTCCGTACTTCAGAATCAGATACCAAAGTCACAGAAACCCAGAGGAGGGACTGCGAACTGAGACCTTCCAAAAAAGTCTCTTGGAATCACAAAACCGGTCTAGAACAAGAGAAAAAGACCGGAAAGTCATAATAATTAAGGTGAGTAATAATATACTTTACAACATCAAAACCTGTCGAAGGAACCATAAATAAAACCATAAGACATGGAAAACATTGGAACAAGGTCATCCATGTTAGTATGTCAAATGTGCGACAGAAGTGACCCAACAATATTGAGAGTCTCTACCAGAAGAAAAGCAGTCTAGCATATGAGGAACAGTGCATTCATAAGAATACCTATGAGAAACCACATACTCTTTACTAAAAGAACTGTGTAACTGACCACAGTACGAAAAAGTTTAAAAAAATGTTAAGAGCACGGAGGTAGCCTCACCCATGATCGAGACCATTAAAAATCTGTCCCTAGAACAAAACAGATCTAGAACAATTAAAAAACACCAGGTATTCATAACAATGTAGGTGAGCCCTAACATATTTCATCACGTAAAACTTGTGGAAGGAACCACGGGTAAGGAGTCATAAACATTCAAAAACATAGAATGAAGAAAATCCATGTTAATATGACCACTGTGTTAGAGGCAAACTAACAAAATGAATGTAAAAGTACTCGCTTCCTTCATGAGATCTGAACCTATGCATGAGCACCCCAAAAGTGCTGTGGAAAGGACCACAGCAATGAAAGCGATAAAGACAAAGAAAACATGGGTAAGACACTCTAAAAATGACCGAAGCACAGTATTGCCAAATAAACTAGTGAAAATAAATATATTTGTCCTTGTATGTAGATCGAAACTGTATGTTCTACCCTGTTGGAACACACAGCAGCATAATATCCCATTGAGCAATACCTCTAACCATGTAAAGGTTAGACCTACACTATAAGACACACACAGAATGTTTATCTCTTCCAGAAAAAACATACAATTGCCCTCTTTAACTCCTTTAATGCCAGGCCTTTTTCCCTCTCAGGTGGCAAGCCTTTTTTTTGGCTATTTGGGGCAGTTCACGCTTAGGCCCTCATAACATTTTGTCCACATAAGCTACCCACGCCAAATTTGCATCCTATTTTTCCCCAACATCCTAGGGATTCTAGAGGGACCCAGAATTTGTGGGTTCCCCTGGAGGAGACCAAGAAATAAGACAGAATACAGCGAACATTTTTTTTTTTTTAAATGGGGAAAAAGGTCTGCAGAGGAAAGCTTGTGTTTTTTTTCTCTGAAAATGGCATTAACAAATGATTTGCGGTGCTAAAATCACTGTCTTCCCAGCCTTCAGTAACAGGCAGACTTGAATCAGAAAACCACATTTTGCAACACAATTGTGGCATTTTACTGGGACATACCCCATTTTAGTTTTTTTTTGTGGTTTCAGCCTCCTTCCAGTTAGTGACAGAAATGGGTGTGAAACCAATGCAGGATACCGGACCGCTAAACATTTCTGAAAAGTAGACAAAATTCTGAATTCAGCAAGAGGTTATTTGGGTAGATCCTTCAAGGTTTTTCTACAGCAAGTAACAACTAAAATAAAAAAAATAATGAAATTGAGGTGAAAAAAAAGAGCCATTTTCTTCTATAACTTTTTCCAGCTATGGCAGATTTTTGAAAGCAATATACTGTTACGTCTGCTGGACTCTTCTGGTTGCTGGGATATTTAGGGCTTGCAGGTTCATCAAGAACCCTAGGTACGCAGAGCCAATAAAGGAGCTGCACCTTCCAATGCGTTTTCATTGTATACAGGGTATACAGCAATTAATTTGGTGAAATATAAAGAGTGAAAAATAGGTATGAATGAAAACTTTGTATTTCCAAAATCGGAACAAGATAAGGTGTTGAGAAGCAGTGATTATTTGCACATCTCTGAATTCCAGGGTCCCCATACTAGCATGTGAATTACAGGGCATTTCTCAAATAGACATCTTTTTTTACACACCGTCTTACATTTGGAAGGATAAAATGTAGAGAAACAATAGGGGCAGTAACACTTGTTCTGCTATTCTGTGTTCCTCCAAGTATCCTGTTATAAATGGTACCTCACTTGTGTGGGTAGGCCTAATCCCACGACAGGAAATTCAACATGGACACATCACATTTTTACAATGAAATCTGACGTGTTTTTGGAAAGTTCCTAGCTGTGGATTTTGGCCCCTAGCTCAGGCAGCACCTAGGGAAACATACCAAACTTGTGCATTTTTCAAAACTAGACAACTAAGGGAATCCAGGATGTGGTGACTTGTGGGGCTCTCATTGGGTTCTGTTGCCCAGAATCCTTTGCAAACCTCCCAATTTGGCAAAACAAAACATTTTTTCCTCACATTATTTCGGTGATAGAAATTTCTGGAATCTGAGAGGAGCCATACTTTTCCTTCCACCCAGCATTCCCCCAAGTCTTCCGATAAAAATGGTATCCCACTTGTGTGGCTAGGCCTAGTGCCCACGTCGGGAAATGCCCTAAAACACAACATGGACACATCATATTTTCCCAAAGAAAATTGATCTGTTTTTTGTAAAGTGCCTAGCTGTGGATTTTGGCCTTTAGCTCAGCCGGCACCTAGGAAAACCTAGCAAACCTATACATTTTTGAAAACTAGACCTGTGGGGAAATTCTGAATTGGGTGACTTGCGGGGATCTCACCCGGTTATGTTACCCAGAATCCTTTGCAAACCTCAAAATTTGGCAAAAAAACCACTTATTCCTCACATTTTGGTGCTGCAAAGTTCTGGAATCTGAGGGGGGCTACAAACTTCTTTCTACCCAGCATTCCACCACATCTCCTGATAAAAATGGTACTTCACTTATGTGGGTAGGCCTAGTGCCCGCAACAGGAAATGCCCCAAAATACTACACAGACACATCAAAATGATCAAATATATAACTACCTGTTTTTGTGGGGGGGAGGGAAAGGCTGCACCTGAGTTTTTGGTCCGGGGCTCAGCAGACATCTAGGGAAACCTACCAAACCCAGACATTTCTGAAAACTAGACACTTAAGGGAGTCTAGGGAGGTGTGACTTGCGTGGATCCCCCAATGCTTTCTTACCCAGAATCCTCAGCAAACCACAAATTTAGCTAAAAAAATAATTTAAAAAAATCTAATTTTCCCACATTTGTGTGGGATCACCGCGCTGGTACAAATTTCATACCACCCAACATTCTTCTCAGTCTCCCGATAAAAATGATACCTCATTTGTGTAGGTGGGTCAAGGGCCTGTGACAGGGAAGAGCCTAAAACATGTTGGAATTGAGAGGAAACCAAAGTGGGTTCAAAAGGGCAGTTTGAAAAAAAAGTTTTTAGACTGACAAGTGGGGCAGAATTTTTATCGGTATAGATGCAACAATGATGGGTGGTAGGAATTTTGTTGATTCCTGCAGATTCTGGAAGGTTCCATCACAAAAATGTGGGGAAACTGTGTGATTTCAAGCAAAGTTGAAGGTTTGCATGGCATTGTGGGTAGGAAAATGGTGTGGGGTGCATGTGAAGCATACCACCCTGGACTCACCCAGATGTTTGGTTTTCAGATGTGTCTAGGTCCCATAGATTTTTCTACATGGCAGCGTCCCAAAAGTCCAAAAAGTGCATCCCTCACCATTCCAAGTGGGACGATTTTGAGAGTTAGACAAGCTTTCCTGGCCCAAATGTAAAACCAAAACACAAAATAATCAAATGTCCTCTTTCTTGCCATTGGGATAAGATCTTTTAGTGTGCAGGGGAGAGCTGAAAGACTGTTACCCTCTCTAGTTGGGGTGGGGGGCATAACCATGCCCATGCTGGTTGGTAGCCACCACCCCACTATTTCTTTTTTTTTATTCCCTGGCATCTAGTAGACTTTCTGCCCCCCTGTGGAGTGGATCGAGGGTATTTGTCACATATGCCCAGAACACCTTTGTCCCCATTTATTTGGGGTGGGGGTATGTCCATACCTAGGGGGTCACTCCCCTTGCGTGTAACTGACATAAAAAAAATCCCTGGTGCTTAGCGGTTTCTGTCCCCTCCCTGGGGTGGGGATGCAGAAAAGGCTTTAATAAAAATGCCGTTCAGGGGAGCGACCCTTGCTCAAGGGATCGCTCCCAGTCATCATTTATAAAGAAAAAAATAAACTCCCTGGTGTCTATTGGCCATTTCTGCAGCCCGATCACTTCACTGGAGGTCGGGTGCAGGACGAGCCGGTCTCGTCTTCGACACAAGGCAACTGTGGCCGAGGGCGAGGCCAGCTTGTCCCAGGCACCCGAGGGGTTAGAAAGAAGTTGAAGATAACAATAGCAACCGTTTTGCATATAATTATAGTTTGCCCCAAGAAAAGTAGCTAGAGATGATAAAAACATCTTCAAGATAGTCTCAATATATATACCTACTGACATAGGAGTATAATAAACAAACACCTATGTTGTAACCAACGAGATATATATATAATATATATACATATATAAAAAAAAAATTAAGCTGAAAAACGGGCAACCATGAAAAACGGAGCCTTGGTAGTGTGGCAGAAACCAAGGTGAGTATGTGACTCTTATAATGAATAAGACTCATCTACAGATGAACTAGAAACTGTAGACAGACAATTTACATGATTCTGAAATAAAAAGAATATGTATGATTTTGTAATTTACGTCTTGTGACAACACTTCTAAAAGTGTGAACCTACCCTACAACAAGAGTCAGGTAACAATGAAAAGAGTTGTACCTAGATGAAGTATTAACATCTAACCTCATGCACAACATATATAAATATTTTCAAAAGAGAAGAAAAAATATCCCTGAAGAGGGTAAAACCCTTCCGAAAAGGAGGAAGTCTTGAATCCAAAAGCAAAAGCGCAGAACAACTCATACAGAGGCAATAATATTAATTATTCTATACAAGAGACTGAACATAATCTACAGAGCGATATGCCTCAATGAAGACCCATGGTAAACTGACATCAGCCAGGAATAGAAAAGAATAATGTCAAAGAACATGGCAACACCATACAAATGTAGAAAATCAAACTGTGATGGCTTTCTAATATAAAACCTTTAAGACCAAAACAAGGAATGTCTTACAGTCCCCAAGATGATACTTTTTGGCTTCTAAGGTATCCAATCTACCAAAAATAGAAAACTGACACTATCATGTTATTATAGGTAAAAGTGGAACGTACACCACAATTAGAGTAGATCAACAGCTATCGTGTCTGACAGTACAAGTAGTTAGTGAACAGACATCATTAGTGCTGTAGCATCCTTATACAGAAACATCTTTGAGGAGAGATTAAACAATATAATGACACTCCCAAGGAGCTGTTAATATTACAATCTACAAGAGATACAAGTATAAATCCATTATCTCATAAATTAGAAAACTAACGCTCTGCAGAAGGAGCAATTCAGTACCCCCAGTTAAAGGTGTAATAGCCCACAAGGTAAGGATTCCTGACTGTGCACATATATTAATGCTCACCGGCATACAAGCAAATACTCCACTCAGAGTATGGCATATACCATGAAGCTAACAACTCTTAAGCACAAGCTCTTCTTCAGAGTAAAGTAAACAATTTCACCTTTATATCAGGTGTATTAAAAATATATAACCCTCCAAGAGCCTATTATTGACAAACTTGAAGTGAAAAACCATCACTCCACACCAAGTAATGACAATAATGAAAGCAGCATTGAAACATCAGGCATGAAAATCACCAAAGGGTTCCAGGACTCTATGCACCCAAATAATTGCTTGACAATTGAAGGAAATTAAACACCTGACGAAAGCAGGAACACCCACTGGGTGCCACCATTAGGTGGAACAAACGTAGAACTGACAAAGCCTCACAGCCCTGCCAAAAGCATGTTTCATCTGTGAAATAAGTAAAGACAGATAACCCCCCCTACCAGCCAGTACAGGAGATATCATCTAGGCCAAAGGATAGAGAGGAACCAAACTAATTTGCTGTTCCACCCCTGCTGTCACGAAAATCTCCTTAAAGCCAAGTCTACCTGTGCACCAAATAAATTGGCACCATAAAACAGCATTTGAATCAATGTGGCTTGAACTGGCTCTTAAAATCCAGAGGTATGTAACCAGGCACAGTGGTGAAGTGCAACTGAGGAAGCCATAGCTCAACACAGAGACAGTAGTATCCATACCACAGTGAATGATTAGTTTAGCTGCTTGCTGGCCATCTTGAATGATAGGGGTAAGAGTGCTCCCGATAGCTTATGAAAGTGTAGGCAAGATGTTTGCCAATGAGTGCCATAATGAATGAGAGAAATGTCCTAGATGTATTTACAGAAAGCAGAGTAGAACTTATGGAGGAAACAATAGGCCTGCCACAGACGTGTAGGCGTCTGGAATCTCTATCAGATGAGACATGTGGAAGAGACTCAATACCATGGGAGGCCAAACAGCCAGTACCCCTAAATTTCGAAAGGAAGGCTTGTCTTTGGAGACAAGCCGGATCCCCAGGTGCAGGTCATTGCGTGAGAGATATAGCCCGATCAACAGGAGCTCTTCTATCAGGCTTAGCCCAAGCCCCCCAACAACACATCATGTATGGCTTCACTGTAAGGACGCACTAGCTCAACCCCTGTTTGGCCTTGATGGAGGACATCAATTAGAGGATCTGATGTTAATTCCACTGAAGGAAGTGTTAGATCCAAAACAACAGCAACCTTTCTCAGCTTGTCAGCAAGAGAGGATCTTGTCTTCGTGGCAAGTCTTGGGAAGGTAAGTGGGGTGGTGCGGGGGGGGGAAGAATCCAAAGCCACTAGCCAAGGCTAGGTCAGCTAAAAGCTGTCCTCTCTATGAGGTTGATGAATATCCAAATCCTCTACCACCCCTCCACCATGTCCCTCAGAAGGATAAACATGAGGGGACTCTCCAGAATGTGGAGAAAGCTCAGGGATAACTGGCATGACTTGTGCCATAACCAATGTCAAGAATGTGATTCCTTGACGTTGATTCTGACTTGAGATAGAGAGAGGGAATTGACTCTGATTGGCACTGCCAGCAGAGTCGCCACAGTCGATGGATAAAAAATGGGCAACGAATGTGGGAACCCTTAAGGACTGTGCACCAACGTCGTAACAGCTTCGTCAACTGAAGCAGAAGGCCTAACTGAAGCAGAAGGCGAAGCCATCGGCATGTACACTGTCAAGGCACTCTGCACTTCCTTGGGACCCACAGGCGCTCCAGAGGAAGATGATTTATCAAAGATAGCATGAAGGGAAACGTAATGCTCATGCATCTAGTTTAGAGTCATCCTGGAAGGGAGGGAGATGCGGCATACTCTGACCTTGACTCCATCAAGGAATGTTGGGAGGCCGTATATGGTGAAGTCGGCAACTTCAATTAGTTTGACCACTTGCGTAAAGACTTAATGGTTCACTGTAGGGACTGGTATGGGTTTGGAGTCACATACTGTGTGGCAGAGTAATCAAATACAATAAACATCCATGTCCTCTTCAGATCATTGCTTCAAAATGCACTAAAGCATTCTTTACAAGCAGGAAAGCTAGAGCAGTGAATAAGGAGGTAATAACTCTTCTTCAGAACTGAAGTAGGGTTGGTGTGATAGTGAATTTATGGAACAGTTTTATCGTCCCTTTCACAAAAAGCTATTATCAGACATTTGCCACAATCACCGTCAGTTCTTTAAAGATGTTCCTATGCTTCTTTAACAAGGGCAAAATGTCTTTAGAAAGGCAAATGCCGGAAGTTCATACGATGTTCCCACAGAGCTTTCGGTAGAAGTTGACAACAGGAGTTGCACTCTTTGGCATCATAGTGTTCGCCCAGTCACCACATACAAACCCAGTTGGGCCCGTAGCCAACATTTGTCGTCCACAGTACCCATAGGTTTGAACCCCGAAGACATGGGCAAGAAAAAAGCACACTGTTACCAGAGCTGCATTGCAGGCGTGGAAAAGAAGGAACTGACGTCAGTGAGGGGGCTATATGGACTCCTCTGATGTCACTACGGAGTTGCACGATGCTCTCTTCTGAGTAGCAGTTGGATTGGTTTGACACCAACCACTCTGACTAAATCCAAAATATTTTTGTAACTACTTCAGGGGCCCCTACTTTGGTTAATTTAGTATTTACTAAGACTCCTGTGAGATTATCGGGTAGTCCTATTGTACTTAAAACATGGTGGTGTATGCCCTAGCAGAGGGAGATCTTGTAAAATGAATGCCATGATGGCCTCTTTCTGACATTCAGCAACAAGTTACTCACCTTCATTAAGACTCAAATATTCCCCAGGTGTCAGCCTGGATCCAGGAAATCCCAAGCAGTCCCTCTGAAAGCCAGTAGGTGGAATCATTCAGCTCATCGTCAGCCTCGGAAATGACATCAGTTTGCCTATATAGGCACCACCCCAGGGCACTGACGGCTTCCTTTATTTACTATTTCTGCTCCAAAATCTTGGAGCCATGTAAAAACCAATGTTTTTGTTTTGACCACTGTGCAGCGTCTAATGGGATCTTTTGGATGAAGAGGCCAGTTCACAGAGTGGGGAGGGTCAGGGGGAATCTGCAGTTGGCTAGAGTCTCTAGCAGAAAAAGCATTGCACAAAATAAGTAACTTCTTCTACTCATAGAAAACTCTAACCCCAGATTCCTTACTTCAGAATAGATACCCAAGTAATACCTCCCTGGAGGCAAACTGGCTTAGACCAAAAAGTCCTAGAGGACTGAAGGGGCGAACTGCCTATCACAACGGAGCTGAGTGCCAAACAGCACTGTTTTGTGCTGCTAGATGTCCATATGCCTTGGCGGAGTGTGCCCACAAGCCCTTAGGGTATTGCTTCTTTGTAGATGTTTATGAAGAGTTCTATCTATTGGGAGATAGTCTGTTTCTGCACAGCCTTGCCCTTCTTCCCTCTGGTGAACCCGATGAACAGTTGATCATTCACACAAGGGTCTTTGGTGCAATAGAGGAAGAGAGCTCTTCTAGGGTCCAAATGATGGAGCCTCCTTGGAAGGATGAGGCAGAGCATAGCAAGCAGGCAGAGAGATGCTGTGGCAAATATGAAAGGCGCGATCACCTTCGAAAGGAAAGAGGCACGACTCCAACAGACCAGCTTGTCCGGGAGGAAGTTGGTGTATGGAGAGTCAGCTGTCAGAGCCTAAAGCTCACTGACCCCTCCTAGTCAGTTTAATGGCCACCAGGAAAACCATTTTGATGCTACAGCACCTATGCTGGGGCTCAAAGGCAGAACAAATGAGGTAAGTATGGACCAAATTAGGATTGCATTGGGGTGTCTCTAAGGGAGTAGGCCAGCATAAATGTAAAACCTGTCAAAAAAATGAGTCACAACCCCTGACTGGAATGGGGAAGGTTGATCCGGCAATCACAGAAAAGCTGAAATAGCTGACAAGTAACCCATAAAAGGGCCCCAGAAAAGGCGTTGCCAGGCTAAAGATAGAATGAACAGAAAAACAGAGGGGCAGAGAGGGTGTCCACATGGTGTGAGGAACACCAGGCCACAAACGTATCCCAATGGTAGGCATCAACAGTGTTAGTGGATGGATGCCTGGCTGCCACTGGCATCACAAACTTCAGGAGGGACACTGAAAACCCTCAATCTGCAGGCATGAAGGTGGAGCATGTGCAGGTTTGGGTACAGATCACTGTCCTGTTGCTGCAACAGGTGATCCTCCCAAAGGGGCAGCCTGACTGGAGGATAGATGCTCATGTTCAGGAGTTCGGAATACCATACTCCCCATACCAAATACAGAGCCAGTAGAATGACTTGGGCACGGTTTATCCTGTTCTTCTTGAGAATTTGGGCCAGCAGTGATATCGGTGGAAAGGATTACATGAGTTCTGAATATTCCATTCAAGACAAAATGCATATCTGAGTATGACCCACTTTGAAAACTCCCATGCGCAAAAGTGGGGATTTTCAGCAGTGGCGAAGGTTCTCCCCAGTCTCTGAAGAGACCTTGTGCCAACTCTTGATGTAGATGTCATTTGTGATATGCGAGACATTGACAAATGGAGTTGTCTGCCTTGGCATTCATGGAGCCCAGAGCCTCACGACATAGGGTCTACAAAGCCACTGCCCTGATTGTTGCAACACCACAAGGTGGTGGTGGTGTTATCCGTGAACATCTGACCAGCCTTCCTTTTATCATAACTGAAAGGAAGATTTTCAATGTAGAGTAAATAGCTCCCAACTAGGGAGGGAAGGGAGAGGGGTCTGTCGCTGACCTAATCATGGTTCGCCAGTCATCACTGCGGACTTCATGTCCCACTGCAAAACCCCTATATGCCACTGGACACGTGGTACCAGCAGGATGCAGGAGGCCATGAGATCCAGCAGCCTCAGAGTCAGTCTCATTAAAATCCAGGATAGAGGCCAAAACATCTGAATCATGGCCTGAATATCCCAGACTCGTCGCTCCGGAGGATAGCGACAGAACTGCACAGTGTCCAGAATGACTCAGATGAAAGGGAGTGCCCAGAATGGCTCAGATGAAAGGGAGTGTTGGCATGTTGACAGTGACCCCCAGCGAATACAGACGGTTCACACTAGTCTGGAGGTGGGTGATAACTGCCTGAGGAGAGCTCAGGCTTGACAGTCATCGAGGTAGGGAAAGAATAGCAACCCTGACCTCTGCAGATGTGCTGCAACCACTGCCACTGCTTTCATGAATATTGGAGCAGCACTGGTGAGGCCAAGGTGTAGCCCATGAACTGGAAATTCTAGTGGCCTACCATGAACTGTAGGGCCTGTGCACCATCAGGATGGGAATGTACAAATACATGTTCTACAGGTCCAGTGCTACTATCCAGTCTCTGGGATCCAGGGCAGACAGAACCTGAGCCTGCATGCCCATTTTGAATTTGTCTTTCCTGAGAAAGAAGCTGCAAGAGCACCTTATCAAATATTGGGTGGAGGTCTCTGTCCTTTTCTGAACGAGAAAGATGTAGGAATAAACAACCATGCCCTACTTCTGATGCGGGCACCAGAATGACCATGGCTCTACCCGGGGTTGTCTGTGGTGTCCTCATCCTTATCATACACCAAAGCTTTGTTGAGAATAGTGCGGCCCTCATCAGACAGCATCGGAAACAACTGTGCAACCGAGACCCACAATGCATGAAAACTTCGGCCAAAGAGGCATGCCATGTTCACCGACACCAAGGTAAGGCTAGTGGAAGAGAAAATGTACCTCCCAAATGTGTCCAGCTTCTTGGATTCTCCAACCGGTGGAGTGGTGGGAACACTTTTGAGTGGACCTTCATTTATGAGGTTTGTACCACCAGGATCTCATGGGGGGTGGGGGAGTGCTGGGAGAGGAAGGCTGGCCCTCCAGGGGCAGAACGATGGTGATGAGCAAACATCTGATGTGCAGGTGCCCCTGTGTATGGTTTTGCCCAGGAACACGTCAGTGAGGGGTTCATAAAAGGGGAGCATGTGCTCAGACAGGCCCTTCCCAGATTGAAGCACCTCTGTCAAGACATTAGCCATGACCTCGACAGCAGGCAGCTGGAGATCGAGGACCTCTGCCGCCCTTTGTATGACAGAGACAAATGACGCGCCATCCTCAGAAGCTCGATCTGGAGGAGAAAGCAGGCCAAATAATGGGGAGGTATCCAAGCCAGTGGCATCACCCAGGTCCCCATACCAGTTTTCCTCCTCAGTGTCCCCCTCTAAGGGACCATACTCTACCTCCACATATCCCCCTTAAGAGAGGTAGGGTCTGTTAATGGGTGGTAAGTCCAAAGGATGGTAGGTCCTGGACAGCACCAGCATCAAGCTGCACCATGGCAGTTTCGGGGATTATGATCAGCTTGCCGTCAAGCCGCGCTGGGGCAGGTACAGGGTAGACCGGAGCTGAAGAGGATGGAGGCACCCATCAGTCCGGATCCTTGATCGGATTCCGAGGTCCACGCTGGTGATGAGTAGCCCAGCAGAGGCACCTCTCAGTTCTGTGAGGCCTCAAGACATGTCAGAGGGAGTCAGTGGCCTAAAGTTGGCATGCGTGGCATTATAGAATTCCTTAAGTTAGGTGGCTGTCGCTCCAGCGCTGGGAATCTCTTGGTAGCACAGCGCAGGACCTAACACCAGTTCCGCAGGAGTGGGGCCTTGAAGCACAAGGTCGATAGGTGCCCCTGAAGGTGAAGCAGATAAACACTTTGACAACTTCTTCTTGTACTTCTTTGCCCTACCTGAGTTTGACTAGGGGGTCTTAGAGTGGGACAACAATCGTCCAAAGGAACCGCTCTGGGAGCGGCCCTGAGATCTTCCATGGGAGCGGCGTAGAGCCTTATTCTGCCACTTGACCAGGTGCTTCATCGCCTGCTCGCAAATAACCTTCTGGTACAAGAACCTGCACTCAGCAGAGGCCTTGTCCCAACCCTAGGCACCAGAGACAGACTAAGTGGGAGATGGACACAGGCTGTGCAAGGGAGAGGTCCCTAGCACAGTGGGAGCGAGAGCTCAAGTATGTAGGCAAAAGTAAAATATAATTTGATCCAAAAAATGCCCAATGTAGCTCTCCGGATGCGAAAGAAAGGAACTGATGTCAGCATACCAGGGTAGCACCTATTTGGGCACCGTAACGTCACTTCTGAAACAGACGGCCTCAGCGTGGACGAAGGCGCTTAGTGGAACAAAGAGACACTAATCAAGGCTTTCTGGATCCAATCTAATGCCTTGGGAATACTCGAAGGTGAGGAATCTGCAGTTCGAATTGTAGTAGAAAGCACTCATAATCCATTGTGGGATACAAATGAACTTGTGCAAACGTGTCTCCAATTGTTACTACTACTACCACCAGCCCTACTATGAGTTCCCATTTTGGACCACAAGTTAGGTGCTGCACCTGCTTTTCAAACCAAGTGCTCCTCTACAAACTGAGCGGTTTAAAGCACCAAACATTAACCAAATGAAGCTGTCAATTTAGCTTACGTAAGTCAAACACAAATTATTCGTTAGTCCAAGCACTGGCCTGAGACCTTGGAGCCTTTGCCCAGTTATATGACAGGAGTAATGGGTCCTTGTTTTCTTTATTTATATTCTAGAAACATCTTTGACATTCTTTAATGTAATAGTTTATGACTTTACTGTCCCAGGCCCTTTTGGACTAAAATTTAGTGGACTGACTTTTTATATAACTTAATTCCCCATCAAACCAGAACAGTCTACTAATATTCAATCTCTTGGGACTTTTATTATCAACCTATATATATATCAAAATATTGAGCGGACAGATAAGGTCTACTACAGTTCAATTGTGTGCCTCATGGTACTTGGTTTATCTGGAGGTCTATCCTGAGGAAAAGTCATTTTCGAAAAGCACAATGGGGATGGAGGAAGGCTGGAGTGTGATTGATACCTTCCTATGACCAAACAATGCGCTGTCACTCTCGCAATGATGGCTGGGTGCAAAGTTAATAGCCCCTTGTCAGCTAAAGTAACCAGACAACCACAATAGTTTTTTTGTTAAATACAGTTTGCCTGTACACAACTAAAACTGCAATACGTCCCACATTAATATAAAGCTACCCTTGAATTGTAATGTGCGCACCCTTTTGGCTCCCTAGGGAGCAGAAAGAGTGGTACCAGTGGTGTGGCTTAAATGCTACATATATTATATACCTTTCTGAAAATAAATTCCCGAAATATTCAGATTAAGTTCTGTCAAAGTACCCAGAAGTTCATGTGCATTATCGTGCCACTGCAGCAAATTATGGATGTGCGTATGAGGAAAATGAACAGAGATCATTCAGGGATGCTATTGTAGCTGGGTGTGCTGAAGGTTCTCCTGTCTCTAGTCCATGCAAGTGGCCTCAGTATCCAACCCACCTAGGAGGTTGGAGAAATAATAGCTCTCCCATTTTACTAGGTCTTTTTGTAAGGTTAGACCAAAGTTTGTACAGTGATGCTATTTTTTCGAATCGAGTGCACAGATGCCTGTTAACCAGACCTCAGTGCCAGTACCCTGACCCTAAAGTGTATGGCGAATTGGCTGTTCACACTTAAACATGGCTAACTTACCAGTAAGTCCCTAATAAATGGTGCCCTGTGTATGTAAGTTAGAGGGTATCCCAGGTCTTGCAGCACCCTGTGTGCCTCCCTGGAGGTCCCCCAAGTAAAACAAGTCCCTCAGTTCACCACTTCAGACTGGTAGAGCAATTGTGCACGGTTACTCAACTCTACCACAGAGGGAAATGGCAAAGCCTCCACTTTCCCCTGGACATATGTACAAGTCACTCCTGTTGGAGGCCTACTGAAGCCTAAAGGGCACCACATTTAACACAAGCAAGACATACTTTACAAGTCCTGACAGTAAAACATGTGAAACAACCTTTTTTACTGTGGAAAGACCTGGTCGTCCAATTGTGGAGTACAAGGTTACACGCTGAGCACTCAGCTGTGCTAGCTCCTGAACAATGCAACCAAAGTGGGCACTCAAAGGTATAAAACAACTCGTTACACTAAGCTTGACTTGCATCTCAAGTCAAAATTAATGCAAACTGTTGCAGTGTCCAGCTTTAGCAAAGCTGCCACTTTGTTGCCTTTAAAACTTCTGTTCCTTCTAGGGAACACACGGCATCTGCTCCACGAGACAGCTTTCTGCCCTCCTGGAGAGACGTGCTAATGACTCTCAGGAAGATAAACAATGAGGGATTGTAGGTCAGGGAGGTGTCGCCACAGCCTTGCAGGAACCCACCTGGGTGCTAGCCCCATAAGGCAGGCTTCAAAGGTGAGGTAGACAGGCCAGCACAGGAGGCAGAGAGGGGAAACCAGTTGCCAAATGGTTTCCCCAGGGGTGTGTAGCCCTTATGTAGCCACACCCCAGGGGTGGGCTAGTGACGTATGTACAAAAGGAGAGGGGTTTTGCCATCATGGGAGTAGGCAGTGTGGTTCATGCCGCACTCCACAGGAAGTGGTCACAAAGTGAGAGGGAATCTGTTCGCTCATTGGCTCCCAAACGCATCCTGCCCTGAAGGCACTTTCCGAGCATAATAGAGGCATCCCTGGCTCACAGATCTCAACAAACTTGGAAGGACTGCCCTGCTGCACCGGTGACCAGTAAAAAGAGGCTGCACCGACAAGGACTGCACCTGCTGCATCTGGTAGCTAGTGTAGAGAAGGACTGTGCTTGCAGTGTCTGGTTCAGGGAGAAGTTGTCTTCAGAGCCGAGTCAAGCCACAGAAACCCAAAGGGCCACCTGACTGGCCTCCTATATCAACATATCGGCTGAAGAAGCCTGCCGGGACAAATTGGCAGCCCAAAGTCTTCAAGCCCATACCATCGCCGCCGTGCATCACTGAGGACCAAGACCTGATGCAGTTTTCAGCCGGGTTTGCCTAGCCCGAGAGTGCTGTTGGAGAGCTGCTGGGACCCTCAGAAGGAAAGTTATCAGCCCAGGAAGGAGGGACCCCAAACAATAGGCGAATGGCAATCCAGTGGAAACTAGTCTTTAGCCAGATCGGGGAGGACTTCATGGGACATAAACCCTGCAACCAGGACCCACTCACCATCTTCGTGGACCAAGAATCCCTGCAGGAAGCCCCCGCTGACTGCGTCGCATCCACTGAACCCTTAAAGCATCATTAGCATCCTTCATCAGGATCATTCCATAGGAATCCACTGAATCATGGATAAAGTGCCTGGAACTTTTGAAAGACTCCTCCTGTGAAGGTAACTGTTCTTGAACACTGCTTGTCCTTTGAAGGTAACTGTTCTTTAGGACCTTGCTGGTCTCTCTGACTAGCTCCTGCTGGAGTTGATTGCCCCAAGTACCTTTAACTGACATTTATCTAAGTCTCCCTTGAAAAAGTTTTTAAGTGTCCAATTTGTTGACTTTGCTAAGGCTTTGCGGGTGGGTGAAATTGCTCTGATTTATTATTGCTTGTAAAATCAATATCTCCGGAACCCTCCAGTTGATCTTTTTCGTTCCAGTGTCTAAATTCTTATAAAATACCGTCTATTTTAATAAATTGTTGTCAGATTTCTTGAGTGTTGTGCCAATTTCTTCCACTGTCTATGTGTTGTTTAAATGCTTAACCCTTGTTCCTCTATGTAAGTCTTGCTGCTCAGTGCCACATCTAACCCAGGTCGAGCTGAGGGTTTTACAGACAAAACTTACTGGACCTAAAGGGGTTGGGAAGTGTATTACATGGTGAGGTCACACAACCACACATTATAATATACCCCATTTCCTCACACTACGGTGCAGTGGAATATGCAGAGCAAACACCAGGACCCTGCTTATAACACATTTACAAAAAAGAAAACTAGCAACAGCATTGATGAAACAGAGGTGGTATGTGCTAATGGTGCAACATTAAATGAAAACATGTTAGACATGATGTTATCAAGTAAAGAAATGTACACCGATCAGAATCCCAGAACAAATTTCTCTCGTAGGGGTCAGTAAGGTCCCCTCTCTGAGTACATGAATTATGGTGATAAGAGAGCTAAGGTTATTTTAAAGAAGACTAAAAAAATTCCTATTTTGCTAAATAGAAACTCAACTTACACTTTTTAGCGTTTGTCACAAAGAATGCAATAGTAAAGATAAATAACTCACAGAATAGCTGTGTTAGAGGAATCTTCTATTTTCAACAACTTAGCTTTCGGAGTACCACATGGTGAAACAATCCCATCATGACTGGAGGATTGATCAGTTACAATGGAAGATGTATGTTTTCCAATCGAAAGGGTTCCCTGGTCAGTAGCCGATAAATCTGGCATATCAGTAGTAGGAATTTCATCACTGACTTCCTGAATAATCATCCTTCTCAGAGGTTTCTAAATGGGGAAACAAAAATCACTGTTAATAGAAGTGTGAAACGAAACATTAAAAGGTCATTAGACTAGACCTGGAGCCCAAAAGCTCAGCGAGTACACAGAATGAGTGCTTCCTTTGTATTGGAACAAGGGCCAGAGCAGAAAGAACCAACCAAGATATCCCTAACAGTAACAGAGTAAGGGAGTGTCCCTTACCTTCACTCCACATGCTATATTTACTTTGCAAGGGAGGATAAAGGATGTTATGGTTAAATTGCATGCCAGTATGTTAATTGCTTTTCTGGAGTTGGCGTGCAAGCATCACTTCTTCCCCTTCAATTCACAGGGAACACGAAACAGCCTAATCACTAATACCAAATATCACATGACTCTCCTTCCTTCCCATTCTCTGAATGCCTTTGCTTTGCTCGTAAAGGCTACTCTAAATCACATACTTGTTTGCCTTAATCCTTTTCATTTTGTCCACACCTTATTTCAAAGATCACTTCTCCTTTAAAAGAAATATCTGGCTCACTATCACTACCAAATCTACAGCTCCTCAGAACTATCTGCAAAACCCACCTGTCCGAAGTGATTGATTGCCAGTGGGGCAGGTGATGGCAAATCCTGCGGCCTACTGGTCGTTGGTGGGGGGGGACAGACTAGGAAGGTTTAGAAGCTGCTGCAGAGGGAGGGGTGGTGGATTGATCAGACCACTGGCCACCTGACCCACAAGGGTCCTGTGCCTTCAACCACACAGAGGCTGGGCAGCATGAGCTGCATGGTAGCAGGCTGGGAATTGACGCGGTTGGATACTGGCCGTAGGCAGAGAATCCTTGAAATGCTCGAGAGCTGAGTCTGCCTGGTCTCCAGACAGGTGGCATCAAAGAAAACTGGACACCCCCCGAAAAGTCAGACATCCTCAGCCGGTGCGGCACCTCAGGGCCACTGACAAAGAACCCGCACTACCTAGCAAGTTGGTCATGTTAAGTCACAACAAATTGTGAACTGTGCTGGATCTCTCCCTTCGGCAGACGCCTGAGAGAGTAAAGCCTGGGCTTCCTTCAAGACCTGTGACAGCACTTGTGCAACCGTCTTCCACAGCATGTGGCAATAACGGCCCGAAAGGCATGCAGTGTTCTCATAACGCAATGCAAGGCTGGCTCCCAAGTGACTCCAACCTTTGGGATCCTCTATCCAGGGGAGAGGAAGGGAACGCACCATGGGAGGTAAAGGTTCTCAGGGGTGGGGTGTTGCACCAAGAAACTTGGGGCTGCAGTTGTGGGGTGATGGCGGTAGGCAATCGTCCTGTTCACAGGAGTCCCTATGCTGGGTTTCCAGGTAACCAGTAGGACATTAGTTAGGGCATCACTGAACGGAAGCAGGGGTTCTGAGGTGGAAGCTCCTGGTTGCAGCACCTCCAAAGATTGGTCTTAACGGCTACTGAGGGCAGTTGAAGGTCCAGTGCCCTCCTCACCAACACAGTGTTGGACGCTCCCTCCTCCCTAGCCACCGTAGGGGGGAAAAAGCATGCAAGTATCTGGAGAAGTGTCCAGTCCGCGGACCTCAACCAAGTGTTCATGCCAATCCTTTTATTCATATGACTGGCATTGTAAAGGGTCCAGCCACCCCTCCCATTCATCCCCGAAGCCTAGTCCTTAGGAATATGGCTCAGGATCCAAATGAGGATTCAAGGCTCTTGCTGGCACTGAAGTCCAGGTCGTACGGCGCCCATCCGGCTCAGTGTCAGCGATCACAATGGGGATGGCGCAGCCTGTGGGAGCGGACGGCGTCGGATCAAGGACTGAATCTCTGGGAGCCCCTTGGCATGGGGTGGGGGGGTGGAGCCGCTGGTGCAGAACCCTAAGGGGCCTCTTAGAACCGTGGGGCCCAAAGTTGCTCTAGCAGGGTAGGGCTGCCAAAAAATGAAGCGCATGGCCTCATAAAGCTCTCAGACTTGGGCAGGGGTCAGCCCGGCTCTCGGAAACTCGAGGAGGCGCGGGGGTGGCCCAGGCACAGGTTCCTGAGAACGAGGCCTAGCGTGTCAACACTATCTTGTGTCATCTGCCGAAGGACATAGAGAAGTCAAATATCGCTACGACTTCTTGAATTTATTCTTCTGCTGCAACTTACCTGATCGCCTTGAGGTCCTGGAGTGGGACAATCACAACTGAATCTTCCTCTTGACCGAGTCCTTGGCTAGCACAGAGCCACGTGCTAGGCCGCCATCAGCTTTAGGGACCACTCCGTCAAAGCCTTCCAATGCATGGTCCAACGCTCGAAGCACGACTCTGGGTCATGGTTGCACTCCAAATACTAAAGACACATGAGGTAGGGATCTGTCATGGACGTTGCCAGATGACAGGATCCGCAGGGTTTGAATCCTGTCTTCCTAGGATTCATCCTTGTCACACCAGGAGAGTAATCTCTCAAAAACCCCATCAAAAACTGAATGAGGGGGAAGCTCTTTTCGGATTAGTGCTGGCTGGCGAGGAAAGAAAATAACAGATGGCAGTGGGCTTGGGGGTTGCCTATAAAGAACATATTGGACCTGCAACGTCATTTCCAATATGGATGACGCAGATGACTGATGTGGAGCCGATGAACACCACGTATCAGCTCATGTAAATCTTTCCGATACAGCCTGGGGAGTATTCAAAGGTAATGAGTCTGCAGCTAGAAGTCTCCATCATATAGTAAATGTTTCGGTCTGCAAGTCAGATTATTTAATGAAATGAAGGAGGAAGATATTTAAGAACTTGTGTCGGAATTTTGCTTTCTACACTAAGCATAATTTCAGTGACAAACTCCCTCCTTATGTTAATTTTCTAAAGAAAAGTTTTAAGATTTACAGGTTTGATTCAATAAAGATGGCTTTAAGTTTGCCACACATTTGTCATTAATAGGAATGTTCATTACAACACTGTGGGAGGCTGCAGGAAAATCAGTGTTGCCAGATGGGGATATTTCCTGCAGAAATGGGTGACAGTTTTCCCATTTGTGGAGGAGAAAACTCACCAAGTGGGTGACAGATTTTTGGGATGGGCTGTGCCCTGGGTACGCCTTTTTTCTAGATGAAGCGGTGCTTCATCGAAGTCTTTGGTTGCACAATGCTCTCAAAATGCACACTGCCTCTAAGCTCAACTGACTGCTTTTCTTGCTCTGTTTGTCTGTCTGTCTGTCTTGTCTGTCTGTCTTAGGCAAGCTCAAGCCCTCCTCAACCTGCCCTCCCCTCTCAATTTTTTTATTTTTGGCCTATCCACAGATCCTCTGCGGCACACAGCGTGATTCCCCAGTGTAAATCCTCAATCAATCCGCTGATCTGAAGCCCAAAGGAAAAGAAAAGAAAAACACACACCATACCCCTGACGTGCATGGCCAAAGGCTGTGCGCAGCAGTGGTTTTATTCAGCCAGGTGTGGAAGTGGTTGCATTCAGCCATTCAAGCAATAGTTATATTAATGTACAGTAATTATATATTAGTTCACGTAAAAAAAACCCCACAGAATTTCACTGAAAAAAAACAAATATTACAGGGACATTATGGTTAGGTTGATGTTTTACCCGCACAAAACCATAGAAATTCAGTGGTTATAGTTATATTTACAATTATATTTGTCTGAAGAAACTATAACTCGTGCTGTTAAGTAACTCTAAGGCACGAGTTACAGTTTCTTAACATAAGTATAATTATAACTGCTGAATTTCTATGGTTTTATGTGGCTAAAACCTCTAAACCATAACATCCCTCTAACCTTTGGTATACATATATATTATTTTTTGGGGACACAGCTGAAGCCAAGTCCCAATATAGCTGCTAACACTTCCTGGTTTGAAGTGTTGACAGCCGATCAGGGCTGTGCATTTTCCTGCACGAGATCATCATTATTTGCGAAGTGACCGAGGGACGAGATATTTAAATTAATTTTCCCTTTAGTATCGCCAAAACTACTGAACGGATTTACACCAAAATAAGAGAAAGCTCAATCTGCGTAGCGAAAGCGAGCTTTCTGACAAATTTGGTGTAATTCCGTCCAGCGTTTCAGGCAGTAGTCACGTCTAAACATCCTGTGGGAACATGTGAGACACAACTTTTTTGACCCGCCCCCCATTTTCTCAGCCCCGCTTCACTGATCACCCCAAAACTTTCCATGTGCAACAAGAATCACCGTGGCATTTTTTATTTTTATTTTTTTCGTGAAGATTCGTCAAACAGTGCCAAAGATATAGGAAGTCAATAAAAGCTTTTTCTATGGAAACTAGGTCCTAACTATAACAACGTAATGTTTTCAAGGAAAGCCATAGTAGCTCCCTTCTTTCTTGTAGAGTGCGCTCTGTGAGTGACAGGAAGTTGTCTTTATGCTTTGGCATAGCAAGTTTGTATACATTTTACTATCCTCCTGGCTATGCTATTTTTGATACTGGATTGCCTTTGTAAGGCAATGAAAAATCTACAAAGCGCTGTTTAGTTTTCCTAAAGTTTTTAGTTCTGTCAATGTAAAACATCAATGCGCGTTTAACATCTAAAGTGTGGAAGGTTCTTTCTGCAACTTACTAAGGCTGCAGTAGGAAGGCTGGTAGCTCAATAGATTGGTTGATATGGAATTGGGAGGAAGCAAAAACAAGAAGTGTGTGGTCACGTAATGGTCTGCAGTGAACACAGTAGTGTACACTTAATCACTGTATGTCAAGTACAAATGCAAGTCCAATCCTCACCGCTGTTCACCAATGTTAGAAATGGGGTCTTTGGTTGGCAGTCAGGTTACCCCCTGTCCAAGCAAGGACCCTCTCTCTAGTCAGGGAAAAGTAGAAACACACCTGGTTAATCCCCCCTCAGCCCCCTGGTAGCTTGGCACGGGCAGGAAAGCTTAACCCAGAAGCAATGTGCAAAGTATTTTTTACCAACACACGTAGTACTACAGTTACAACACTACAAAATGGACACCACACCAGTTTAGAAAAATAGGTTATATTTATCTAAATCAAACAAGACCAAAGTGTCAAAAATCCAACATACACAAGTCATGATACAAATTTTCAGTAGAATAAGTCTTACTCCATAGAAAACAATGGAAACGTTGATTTTACACAAAGTACCTGGTTTTCATCAAGAATAAAGCCGCACAGGCGAGCGTGTGTCAGAGAAGTCAGTGATGCGTCGATTCCTTTCTCTCAAGTGAGGCTGTGCGTTGTTTCTTCTCAGGTCGGGTCGGCGATGCTTTGTTTTTCTCCCTCGCAAGAGAGCAATGTGTTGATTTCCGGACGGGGCACCTCAGATCCACGCAGGGTTCGGATGATTTTGACGCTCAGGGACTATGCGTGAGAAATCCGGTCGCACAGTGTTAGAAAACCGTGCTACATGGGGTTTGCATCGTTATCAACAGACGCAAGATGGTGTTGCGCGTCGATCTCCAAGCCGCGATGCAGGTGGAGCGTTGATTTCAGCCACGAAGCCGGTGGCGCGCCGTTTATGAGCTGCAATGCAGATGGTGCGTCAAAAATTTCCCCGCACTGCATTTAGTGCGTGGATTCCAGCTCTTGTTATGCCAACTTCACCTTTCAAGGGCCCAGAGACTGGATACGACACCACTTGGCAGGAGAGAAGTCTCAGCAGAGAATCCAGGTGCTGGCAGAGGAAGTCTTTGATGGCCCTGAGACTTCAAAACAGGAGGCAAGCTCAGTTCAAGCTCTTGGAGATTCTTCTCAAGAAGGAATGCACAACAAAGTCCAGTCTTTGTCCCCTTTCACAAGCAGAAGCAGCAACTGCAGTATTGACCAACAAAGCACAGTCACAGGCAGGGGCAGCACTTCTCCTAAGCTTTTCAGCTGTTCACCTTGGCAGAGGTTTCTCTGCAAACTTCAAAGGAGAGTCTGTTGTTCACAAGATCCAGCCATGCGTAGGTCAGGCCCCAGACACACACCAGGAGGTTGGAGACTGCACTGTGAAAGGGCAGGCACAGCCCCTTCAGGTGTAAGTGACCACTCCTCCCTCCACTCTAGCACAGATGGCTCATCAGGATATGCAGGCTACATCCCAACTCCCTTTGTGGCACTGTCTAGAGGAGTTTTCAGCCCAACTGTCAGTCTGACCCAGAAAACCAAACTTAGCAGTTATTCACTGTTTGGACATGTAAAACACATCAGTACATGTCCCACCTTTAACATACACTGCACCCTGCCCACGGGGCTACCTTGGTCCTACTTTAGGGGTGCCTTACATGTATAAAAAGGGAAGGTTCAGGTCTCGCAAGTGGGTACACTTACCAAGTCGAATTGTGAGATTAAAACTGCACACACAGACACTGCAGTGGCAGGTCTGAGCCATGTTTACGGGGCTACTTATGTGAGTGGCACAACCAGTGCTGCAGACTCACTTGTAGCATTTGATGTACATGCCTTGGGCACCTCTAGTGCACTTTACTACGGACTTACTAGTAAATCAAATATGCCAATCATGGAAAGCCAATTACATATACATTTTACACAGGAGCACTTGCACTCTAGCACTGCTCAGCAGTGGTAAAGTGTCCAGAGTACTAAAAAAAGTAAAAACAGAGTCCAGCACACAGTCAACATGGGAAGCAGAGGCAAAAAAGACAGGGGAGACCACGCTAACGATGCCAGGTCTAACACCCACAGTACCACAAATGGGAGCTATTAGGGTTATTACTTTGATCTCTGTAAGCCAATAAGGATCGCCTGTACTATGTGCACAGTGTACCCCCCTAACTTTGGTACACTGCATTGATAGCCAGCTTCCTATAAGTATGTGCTTCTGAGTACATGGGTCTACCTTTTATACATGCTCATTTTTCACATTTAGTAAACACATACATTTCCGTGATTCATCATTCCTTTTCTCTGAAAGCCATTTTACAAGTTCATAAAGTTAATAATATTCATCTGAACAATAGTTCCCCCAGTTCATCAGGTTCATCTTTTGATTAAAAATAGATTAACTTTTTGGTCCTCGAGCACTCATATCGAAGACGCTCTTAATAAAACTGACTGGAAGGAAAAGGCCCTTAGCCTGTTTATTAACCTTATATGAGCTGATTGTCATGCTTCCTCATATTTCATGTTTCTAGCACTTACTCTCCACTTCAAAAACAATTTCATAAACAGGCATCTCACTTTACACCAGGAACTGATTTTAGGTTTCCACAGAGAATTGATTACATTTTGTTTTTCAAGACCCTTTGTATTCCACCTCATCTCTTCATCAGAGGAACCAGTGTGCAATATAAGAGGAATGATGTTTGAACTTGCACTGGTTTTACTGTAATCTCGACCAAGCGTAGCAAAAAATTTGCCCATTTGCAAGCAAGCAACAAGTAGAGGCAACACTTACAGACGATCTTAGATGTGGTGGCTTATCTATAGGCTTTACAACATGCTGTTGTTGCTTCTCAATTGCTGAAGGTGGTAGACATTCCTGGACACGACATAATCCGCTTTCACTCAATTCCTAAACAAATTAAAGCACAAGAGCGCATGGTATGATTATACTGCACAAGTGTTCCATACTTCCAAATAATATCTCAATGCACATTCAGTAGTAAGAAAAACATGCAGACTTCCTACATCTTTACAAGGAATTGCATGTTCCACAATTCCAAAAAGCAATACTGTAAGAAGAGATGTGCCTGTAACATATTGAAAAGAAGGCCCTGAAAAAACAACTATTTCAAATTCAGGAACTGCACGTTTTGGTGTATTTACAATGGTTGTAAAAAGACAAAGTAGGATTGTGTTGTTAAACCCTTGCACAAAGGCTCAATGCACAGGAAGCTCATTGTTTCAAGTGGAAGGATCATGATGTTTTGTTGTAATAAGGACAGAATCCTTAACGGCCTGTTAGTAGACAATAACGCACACAAGTGCTACATATATTGGGAATGATTGGCAGGAACATTAGCAAAACAAATTTTGGTGTTCATAAAGCTTCAAGGCAAGCTATTTTAAATGTATCGCTTGATTCAACCATTTTAGTGAGAACATCTGTTTGGCCATCTAAGGTATGATTGTATGGCTCCAATGTCAACCCTTTGGCAGTATCCCCAAGCAATTGGACTGGCAAACAATGCCTCTGTCTGAATGGGAATTACAGCCTCAAATTTGCTCTGAAAGAAGACAGAGGGACAACCGAGGCCAAACCATAATGTCTTATGTATGATGCCGTTGTGTACACCCTGCAATCCTCAATATCTTAATACACAACATTCCCACAACCGCCCACCCCTTCCTTCACTGTAAGCTCACCCAGGAATGCACCCTCCCTCTTTCTTTATTAGATTCATAATTCCAGGTTCCCTTGTTTGCTTTGTACTCAAAACCACTGGGAAAGATAGGGTTCCTTGTCCCATTACTATGGGAAAGAAGTAATTTCTTTCTGCATTACGAGAAGTGATGGAGTCAGTATCTTCCTAATTCGGAAGAAAACATAGCAGCCTTGATTCCTCTTCTAAGGTTTTTTTCAAAAAGGAAAATTGCCATTTTAGACATATCTACTACATAGTAAATGTGCTGCTTCCAAAAGCCTGAAATCACTTAATCTTTCATTACTTCACTCTTCAAAGAGTTTCCCCTAAAGCCTGTAAGAGTGGGGATGGAGATTAACAATCTGTTGGGGTGAATATGGCACTTTACAGCTAATTTTATATTAAGGTAGGGGTGTACTCACATCTTTCTTAATACTGTGCACAGCACTGAAAGACGATACATGCACAACATTCTTCACGTCAATCTTTTAAAGAGCATACCATGTTACATATACCACCACAGACCTGCCATAGATGACACCAGCAGTTAAAGCTGAATGTCTCTGTTCAACTGAATGCACAGCTCAGAAATTAGACATATGGAAAAGAAAATGGACCTTTGGGCACAATAGCCATCAGGACAAGAATTCGGCTAGCAGCCCTGAGCCTAGTTCTGATGAAATAGGTCTACCATATTGGTAAATTATCTTATGGGACAGGACATAGCCAGAACAAATGCTACAACATTTAGGGGGTTATTCCAACTTTGGAGGGGGTGTTAATCCGTCCCAAAAGTGACGGAAAAGTGACGGATTTACCACCAGCCGTATTACGAGTCCATTATATCCTATGGAACTCGTAATGCGGCTGGTGGTATATCCGTCACTTTACCGTCACTTTTGGGACGGATTAACACTCCTCCAAAGTTGGAATAACCCCCTTAGTAATAACTGGAGGAAAATTTACCGTTTAAAAGGAAGACAAAATAAAATTTTCACTTTCTGTCACAAAATAAAATAAAATACTTATGACAAATAATCCATTGAGAAAAACTGAAAATGCTTTCTGTTCAGTGAGTCCGCTCTAAACATGCTACACTGATCAGTCTGCTTTTATAGACTGGACGGGTTGTTATGGGATCAGTCAGCATTTTTCTTTTTAGATTGGAACAGTCTCTGTAGGACCCGTGAACCTTAAGACACAGTGTGACTTTTTAACATAAAGAAACAAGCAAACCATAGAGTAAACATCTAAAGTAGGTAATTTTCTGTTTCACAATATGTTAACATTTAAGTGATGCTTACTGTCTTGATTTTGGCCAGTTCAGTCAATGCTTGTTTATTCCCAGGCTCCAACTTCAAAACGATTTCAAAGTCTGAAAAAGAAAACAAAGGATCACCTAAATAGCTTTACCTTCTTTATTATTTTCAGTTAGAATGTATGCAGCATGGTGGCTGCTTCAAATCCCAGTACCTGGAAGGAAACTGTTTGGTTAAAGAGATAGAAAGGAATGGGACGTGGTGACAGAGGCCAGTTTTAATACAATAATTAATTTATTTATTTTTTCTATGAAGAGTTTCTCCTAAAACGTCATGCAAATAGGTTACAATTGGAAAGGAGGAATTTTATTTCAGGACCGGAGGCTCTGATTATGCTTTCTCTCTCTTTACTGTTCCAAACACAGCAGCCAATCAAAGAACAGTACAGTAAAAAAACTACACATCCCTTGATGCCAAGATATATATCACATGGCCCAATCACCAGCCACGACCTCAGTCTATAAGAACCATGACCCAAAATGTCACTTCCTCTTTCTTTGCTGCTCTACAGCAGAAGTGTTCCTTTTATTTTCCTAATATGTTATTATACTTGTTAATGTGTATGTTTAATTATTCATGCTTGTTACCGTTAGCGATGCAATTCCGCTCGCTTATTCTTCGTTTTTAGCGCTTTGTGCGCTTGTATTGTTATCCGCTTCGTGCCGACTTTTATGGCCCTTTTAAGTGGGGCGGGAGCTTGAAACACGCGTCATGCGCGTAGTCTTTTCTTGCTGCCTTTTTTCGTTTGTGCACGTGCTGCTTCAGGAGCCGGTCCTTTCGGTTTCCATTTGAAAGAGATCGGCTCGCGATTGCGACTTGCGTGGGCAGGGGAAACTTGATTCGCCTGTATTTCATTTGTGCTCCCTGATGTCCAACGTGATAAAAACGCTTGGGTTGTAAAATTTCTTGCGAGGCTTTGCCTAGAGTGCCTTACAGGCTACTCCCTCCACACTTTATTGGCCTTACATATATCTTTTTATTTTATTGGCCTGTTAGGGGTTTTTGCACTCTCTCTTGCATTATAAACAATTTAATCTGTTTTTCCTACATTCTATAATGGCTCAATGGAGTGAGCAAGAAGCAGGATACTATCCTGAAGACATTGCTAACCAACTAGAGGTCAATCTAGTAGAAGCCCTGGATACTAGGGTCCAACAGTCAGTAAATGACGCCCTAATGAGAGCTTTAGGGCCCTTTTTGGGCCAATTGCTTGATTATGCACGTTCCCAGGGTTGGCTTCATGGGTAGCAACCCCTCCCTGACGGATCTAAGGAAAAGTCCAAATCTAAATCAAAACGTTTAGAAGGCTCTGACTCTACTCCAGGTAACTTACACGTCGACGTATTTGAAAGACTGTGCAGAAAACGAGCTACCGAGCATAATTATAGCTAAAAAAATTATCCTTCTTTTTCCCCATCCTCCTCGGATAAGGATTCTTCATCTAAAGATTACAATGACTCGGAGACCCCTGGTCCCAGCAAAAAAGCGAGGAAACAGGCTCCTCCTCTTCAAGTTTTGGATTTTGACCCCTCTGAGATTGTGCATCCCAGATCTTCCAATTGGGTTCCTTCTTCTGAAGTGGCACAATATGTGCATGACAATCTTAGAAAGAGTTTTGACAAGGAGGTTCGATCTCGCCTCCGGGCGGAATGTCCTAGACCTGATTTAGAAGATAAGGTGTCCGACACTCCTGAAATTGACCCCACTATGGTCTTTTTCATGAAAAAAATCACTAAGGATCCTAAGAAGGGATTGGATAGGTCTTGGCGCCTTTGCCAAGATAAATGTTTAGATCTTTCGGGTCCGTTAATCAAGACCTTGGATATGGCCTTCCTGGCTAAGGAATCTGATAACCCTGTGGATACTGACGGATGGGCTCAGCGAGCCATTTGCCATTTGGGCAAAACTAATTGCGCCATTTCTTCTGAGCGCAGAAAATCTGTTCTCATGCTTATTGACCCGAAGTTAACTGATTTATCCTCTTCTGAGGCAGGTCCGGCAGCGGAGGGCCTCCTTTTTGGATCTCCCTTTATTAAGGAGCTACCCAAGTTTTGTTCTACTTTTTCGTCTCTTGATAAGGCACAAATGTCCCTCAAAAAGGTCTTCAGACGAGGCCTTTTTGTCAGGGCCGGTCGAATGCCCGGCTAAGGTACCTTCTCAGGTCCTCAGAGCAACTATCCCAGAGGGAGAAGGGGTTGGTATGGGGACCAATCAGACCCCATCTTTTATCCCACTCGCTCCAGAGGAGGCCGCTCCAGATTTCATAGAGGTCCCCGTAGAGGGAAACAAGGAGCAATTCAAGATGCCGGCTACTCAGGTGAGTATTATTCCATATTCTCAGGTGCTTCTTGGGGGCAGAGTGAGATTGTTTTTGGAAAACTGGAAAAAGATTTCTGGAGATCCCTGGATTCTTCAGGAAGTATTGGGGTTTCATCTAGAGTTTATTGGCTCCCCAACACAATTCACACCTCCGATTCAAATGAGTTTTTCCCACGCAGATCAGACTTTTATAGACGCATTGTTCAAGCCTTGCTAGACAAATGAGCAGTAAGTTTTTCAGTCCTTTATCCTTCAGGCTTTCTAAGTCACATTTATGTTGTAGACAAAAAAGGAGGGGGTCATACGTTGGTATTGAATCTAAAGGATTTCAATTACTGGATCTTGTACAGACATTTCAAAATGGAAGGGATTCATATGTTAAGAGACATTATTTTAGAAGGGGATTGGATGATCTGTCTGGACCTAAAGGACGCCTACCTTTCGATCCCTGTCTCTCAAAACAGGAGATTTCTTCAATTTTTTCGGAAGGGTCAATGTCTGGAATTCAATGCACTCCCGTTTGGCCTGTGGTCAGCCCCTTGGTGTTTCACAAAATTGGTGAGACCAGTGATGGAATGGTTGAGGACCGAGGGAGTTCGTTTGATCATTTACCTAGACAATATTTTACTGATGGCTCAGGACTCTCAATCCCTTCTGACTCATTTAGACTGGACTATCAGTCTTTTGCAGGACTTGGGTTTCCTTATCAATGTACAGAAGTCGTTATTGATTCCAACCCAAGTGATAGAGTTTCTGGGTTTCAAGATCGACTCAGTCCGTGTTCAATTAATTCTCCCCTCGCAAAAGATTTGCAATATCAAGAGGGAGTTGAGATCAGCTTTAGCCAGTCCGACTATTTCTCTGAGGAGTATTGCCAGAATAGTGGGTCTTCTGGCCTCATCTATTCAGGCAATCTTTCCAGCCCCACTTCACTACCGTGCCTTACAGAGACTCAAAATCAGACATCTGCAACAGGGTATGAGTTACTCTGAACTGATTCCTTTGACAATAGAAGTCAAATCGGAGATTCTGTGGTGGCTCCAGCATATGGAAGCCTGGAACGGCAGGGCGATTTTTGGTTCTCATCCAGAGGTAGTGATCGAGTCAGACACCAGTCGTTGGGGTTGGGGGGCCCGTTGTGGGTCCCTTATGACTGGGGGACGTTGGTCGACTTGTGAACAGTCTCTTCATATCAATTGTCTGGAGCTTCTAGCAGGCTCTTTTGCCATAAAGAGTCTGTCCCCTCAGAAGACGGACTGTTGCATTCTGCTGAGAATGGACAACATTTCAGCGGTAAGGTATGTCAACAAGCTGGGGGGTAAGAAGTCCAGTATTCTGGCAGAGATTGCCAAGGATTTCTGGCATTATTGTCTCAAACATCACCTGATTGTCTTAGCAGAATATCTCCCAAGAGATCAGAATACAATAGCAGACTGGAACTCCAGGTTCCTGACAGATTCCAGTGACTGGAGACTAGACCCAGTGATATTTTGTCAGATAGTCAGGGAATGGGGCCCTTGTGAGGTGATCTCTTTACATCTCGCCTCAACACTCAGTTAGCAAAATTCTTCCTCTAGCCCTGGCGATGGATGCCTTCCTTCAGGATTGGTCTCAGTTTCAGGGATATGCTTTTCCTCCGTTTCTAATGATATCGAGGGTCCTGTCTCAGATGCGGAGACAGAAAGCAGACATTATTTTGGTGACTCCACTTTGGAGAGCTCAACCTTGGTTCGCCATTGTTCTACAGTTAGCTTGTGCTCGCCCGTTTCTCATTCCTCCTCGTCAGGATCTTCTCCTGAGCCCGGAAGGGCATCAATATCCACTGATCTTATCAGGGAAACTGACATTACTGGCTTGGATGGTTTCAGGTCGAGGTGGAATTCCCCAGGTCTTTCGACAGAAGCTGCATATTTCATCAAACGAGCTTGGGCTTCAGGCACACAAACGGTTTTTATCAGCATGGTGCAGATAGCATAGTTGGTGTGATGGAAGGGGTATTAATCCCGTGGAGTCAGACATTGAGTTGATTGTAAATTTCCTAGCAGAATTGGCTGGTTCAGGTTTGGCGTATAGAACTGTTAATAATTTCAGATCAGCCATTTCCACTGGTCACGTTCATATCGACGGTAAACTGGTAGGTGAACATCCTTTAGTCTGCAAATTGTTGAGAGGTATTCATGTATCTAATCCTCTTCAAACTAGATACTCTGTGTCTCTGATGTAAACATTGTTTTGAGGTTTTTAGATGCATGGCCTTCCAATAAATATTGATCTTGTAAACAACTATCAGCAAAACTTACTATGTTATTATGTTTAATTTCCTCTAAGAGGGTTTGGATTTGGCTGGCAGAGTGTATTCCCCTGAACGTGTTACTTTTACTATTACTTGGAGAACAAAAACTAATTGCAGGTCAGTAACTTATCCTATGTATTCTGATCATTCAAAATTATGTGTGGTTCAATGTTTGAAGGATTATGAAGTGGCCACTGATGAATTTAGACAGGTTACAAATGGTCAATTATTAATTTCCTTACAAAAACCTTTTAAACCTGTATTTTCCACCACTCTTTAAAGGTGGGTGAAGTGGTTAATGAATGAAGCAGGTATAGATACCAGTCATTTTGGTGCTCATTCTGTTCGAGGGGCCACGGCCTCCAAAACTTATGCTTTAGGTTCTTGTCTAGAGGACATTATGAAGGCAGCAGACTGGTCTTCTGAATCTACATTTCGTAAATGTTATCATAAACCTGTGGTGGATGTTGCTTCGGTAGTGATTGGGCAGCTTTAAATGAGCATAACTGGAGCCTCCGGTCCTGAAATAGAATAAAAATATTTCTAGCTTACGCGTCAAGAATTTTCAATTCTATTAAGGACACGGAGGTGAGGATTATCCCTCCCTTAAAAAATATGATTATGTCATGTGCAATTAATATGTCTTTATGTCATATGTTGAATGATGATTTCATTTTTTCCCTCCCCTTCTTTAATATATTTGACAAGTTCAAAGTATTATAGTCTGTCTTGACTGGCTCGAGATATTACCTCTTTTCTATGTTATACTTATAGGGTCTGAACAGAAGACTACTTGAAGTTTCCCTACAGTGGTGGATGACTTTCATCTTTATGAAGTTCAATTCCTTTGGATGTTTGGTTCGCTTCTAGATCCTGTTGAGCTTCATTCATGTATCCAGCTCTGGTGGGAAGTTCGTTGGAGCGCCATCTACGTAAGAAGTTTCAGTTCGGAAGTTTTAAGGATTAACTGACATTTTCAAAGAAAGAGGAAGTGACATTGGGGGTAATGGTTCTTATAGACTGAGTCGTGGCTGGTGATTGGGCCATGTGATATATATCTTGGCATCATGGGATGTGTAGTTTTTTACTGTACTGTTCTTTGATTGGCTGCTGTGTTCGGAACAGTAAAGAGAGAGAAAACATAATCCTCGCCTCCGTGTCCTTAATAGAATTGAAAATTCTTGATGAGTAAGCTAGAATTGTTTTTATTTTAAAACTAACATACATGACACTTTAATCTGTTTAAGCTCCGCTGAGTTAACTCCAAGGACGTTAATGAACTTTGTCATATGTTGCACATAACGAAATAAACAAGAACTGGCAAAAAATAGATTAAGGCTTTGCTGCCATTGGCAAGTGAATGCATATGTCAGAACACATGCAGAAGCTTAACTGCTTGCCTTGGAATGGCTTTTCTATTAAAGAAAATGGAAGGGGGAGAGGGAAAAGGGAGTGAGGTAGTACACCAGAACAGAGAATAAAGGTAAAGACACCAAGAACACATATGCACACCCAAGGAGTAGTCAATAGCAAATAATGTCTCATCAAGTATACCGTGAAAGGATACAACACATCCAATCATAGATCTGTGAGACTTAAATGCTTCTGAGTGGGACAAATACAAGAATAGATGGGAAAGCCATTGAATCAAGATTAGACAACTAAGACTGACAACAAACCCTTCCAATCGTGAGACAGGTATTGGCTCAAAGACCACTCTAAGTATATAACAAATACTGGAAAGAGAAGGTATTGTTAAAGGTGTTAAACCCTTCTAGCCAAACAAGTTTTTCATCCTAAATGAACATGTAACCTGTCTTTGTTGCAGTTAAGAAGGTATGGTTTCTTACCTGTAACTCCAGTTCTCTCGTAAGGGGATTTCCATGATAGTCATAAGCAACCCTCCCTTCTCCCCGGGGGAGCAGTTAGATTTCATGATTACGTTTATTCAGAGGGTCAGCCAGTGACTACCTGCAAAAAGAACTGAGGTAACAGCCTCTCTCTAGGAGATTGATGTGGTATAACGATTCTTTCTGTGTCCATCGGCCTTGTATTTGCAGGTGATCCATATGAGCTCCCCATCCGAGGAGAGAGGCATCTGTCACAATAGTCTGTGTCGGAGGCTGTGCCCTGAATGGCATCCCCTTTAAGAGATTGGTTGGAGAGCACCACCAAGTTAGAGACCTGATTGCATGAGTGGAGAGGCGAATCCAATCTTCCCAGCTCCCGACCACTGATTCCACTGGTCCTCCAGGCATTCCTGAAGCGGACGCATGTGGAGGCGAGTGTTGGGTGTCAGGTAAATGCAGGATGCCATGGATCCGAGAAGTGCGGAGACTATCCGCACTGTTGGGTGACGCATTGATCGGAGATCCAGACACTTCCGGAGAATAGATAAGCGTCGTTCCTCCGAAAGACACACTTTTGCCTGCATTGTGTCTATGGTAGCTCCTAAGTAATGTAACCTCTGGACAGGTACTTTCGTAGACTTTTGAAAGTTGATATGAAGACCTAATCGGTACACAAGGTCGCAGGTCAGCTGGAAATGCCGTTTTGCTTCTGCATAAGTGGACGCTTTGATTAACCAGTCGTCGAGAAACTGGTATATGAAGATAAGTTTCCTCTGAAGGTGAGCTGCCACCACTGCCATGCACTTGGAAAAGGTACTGGGAGCAGACTTGAGACCGAATGGTAGGACTGTGTATTGGAAGTGATCTTGGCCTACCAGAAACCTCAGGAATTTCCTATGCTTCTTTGTGATGGGGATGTGGAAATACGCATCTTGTAGATCCACTGAGCAAAGCCAGTCTCCTTGCCGAATCTGAGGATAAATCTGGTGTAAGGATAGCATCCTGAACTTCGCCTTTCGGATCCATTTGTTGGCCATTTTGAGGTCTAGAATGGGTCTGAATTCACTTTTGTCCTTTTTTGGGATGAGAAAGTATTTTGAGTAGATACCCTTCCCCTGTTGGCTGAGGGGAACCGATTCTACTGCTCTCTTGTCGAGGAGGATGGAAACTTCCGCCTTTAGGAGATCGAGGTGTGCAGTCGTCTGCTTTGGCAGAATGGCCGGAGGTGGTGATGAAAATCTGAGGCAATATCCATTCTGTACAATGCCTAAGACCCAAGCGTCTGTTGTAATCTTTTGCCACTCTACCAGGCAATTGGTGACGCTTCCCACCACCGGAGTGGTTAACGAAGTTGGGGGGAGGAAATTCTCAGGGCTTTGAGGCAGTCGGCTGTCGGGTGCTCTGAGTGGACTGATGGGCTGATCGTCCCCTCTGCGCCTTACGCTGGTGCTGGTAGGGCCACTGGTACTGCTGGTGAGGCCTCGTAGTGGCCCATTGAGGGGGTTGAACCCTCTGCATGGTGTAGCGGCGATGGAAAGGATGGAAGGACTTGCGTTGCTCTTTAGGTTTATCCAATCCTACTGCCTTTAATGTGTCCACCTCCGCTTTCATTCTTGCCATTTCGTCATCTGCGTGCGATCCGAATAACGTGGATCTTGAAAATGGCAGATTCAAAAGTCTTGCTGCGCATCCCGTTTTAATGACATGAGCTGCAGCCAGGAATGTCTCCTTAGCGTCACATCATGGCAGTACGCATGAGCTGAAAGCAGCGACGCATCCGCTGCCGTGCTTATTATTTGGTTGGAGACCATAGCGCCCTCCTTAGCTACTTCTAAAAAGTCCTCTCTGTGGTCTCTTGGGAGATGTTCTGCGAACTGCAAGATAGAGTCCCACAAAGACCGATCGTACCTGCCCAAAAGGGCTGTGGCGCTCGCCGTTTTCATAGAGGACGCCGCCGAACCACAGACTTTACGACCTGTCAAGTCCAAACGCTTACTCTCCTCATCTGGAGGAGAGGTGGAGGATGGAGAAGTTGCGTGAGCCTTGGTTGCTGCCAAAATAACTACTGAGTCCGGTGGCGGATCAGAGCGCAAGAAGAGCGGATTTTGCTCCGGAGGGCGATACTTCTCCTGCAGTCTGGATGGTGCAGGTCTTGTCACTGCTGGTGTAAGGAAGACCTCCATAGCGGGCTCCAGGAGGCCCGGCACTAGGGGTAGCAAGGGTCTGGCAGCTGACCGCTGTTGAATTGTTTAAAAAATGACGGATGTCGATGGCGTAGGAGCAACCATCGGTATACTTAGTTTCGACGCACCTCGGACTAGAACCTCATGAAAGGTGTTAATGTCATCCACCGGTGAGGAACGAGGAGGAGGAGAGTCTGACAAAGTAGGTGAATAGTCTCTGGTGGAGGACCAAGAGTCTCTATCACGCTCTCCAGTACTTGATCTGCACCTCGATCGTCAGTGCGATCTTGACCTGGAAGAATCATGGCCATGGCGTGAACGGTGGTATACTAACCAGTACTTGAGGTGCCGGAAGTGGCGTTGGTTGTGGCACCTCTTGGCCTGTTGGCTGAGGCGGCGTTGCCGGAAGCGACCTAGGCGGAGAAGGACGGGAAGAAGGCGTGGAAGGCAGCAGCACTACTGAGGAAGAGCGCTCTGATTAGGAATAAATCCTCTGCCTCTTGTAGCTCATCGATGTCGACGCCCTACTCGACTTTGATGGAGTCCCCGACGTCGACCTCTCTCTCCGTCTCGATGTCGACGGTGTGCAAGGCGACGAGCCATGACGCCTACGTCGACCTCAACTCAGACTACGCCGATCTGCTCCTCGACGTCGTGCGCCTTGGGGTCTTCGACGTCGTACGGTGCCTCGACGCCGACTGGTGACTTCTGTACGACGTCGAACCGGACTTCGACGGCGAACATGTCGGCACCGTACCTCCTCTCGACGTCGACCGGGACCGGTGTCGTTTTAACCCTAAAGAGCGTCTCTCAGACCTCCCACGACCACTGGAGGCTGAGGTATGAGCCCTGGTGGAAGACTGACCTTCCCCTCGCTCAGAGGTCCCACTGGTTCTCTGGCGTCTTCTCTCTGCTCTCCCTTGAAGGCAAATTTTCTCTATGTCACGTAAAGTGCGCCCGGAGAACGTCTTGAAGATGTTGCAGGACGCAGGAATGTGAGATGAGGGTAGACAAATAATAAGAGCTCATGAGGGTCTGTTTTAGCCTTTTTTCTGCCACATTTAGGGCACTTGTCAAACAAGGAAGGCATTTTGATGAAAAAAGCCTTAAACTTCTGTCAGAAAACTTCAAAATGTAGTAGATAAAGAAAAAAGATGTCGAAAGAAGCCTTTTTTCTGAAAGTTTCTCCAAATTTTTGAAGGAAAAAACCTAACAAGGTCGAATTCAATGCTCCAGGGTCCTGTCAGCAGGTGCAGGAAAAAAGAACTGAGGTAACAGCCTCTCTCTAGGCGTGATGGGATACTGGAGGACTGGCTGCTCTTAAAGGCACAGTATCCTTTTTCTTCATTACTAATGGCAGCCTATGGACTACACTGTTCTGCACTCCTTCTTACAGGTTTTGTGAAATAAAAGAAGGTTTTTGGAAGTAGTTGGTCTGGAAAATGGCTTTATTTGTCAAGCATTTAATGTTTTTATTTCAAGGACATTCTGAATGAAGAAGCTTGAACACTGTAGCCATTTCTATAGGCTGCTTGGGAACATTCTTAAGTGTCTTGACAAGCCTTCCTGAAGTAAGGCGAACAAAGACACTTAAGAAGTGATATTGGAAAAAGTGCTCCGGGGTCCCCGCAGGCGGACGGGGAATTATTCTACGCTTATGACTATACATGGAAATCCCCTACAAGAGAACAGTTAGTTTCAGAGTTGAAGGGAAATGTGTGAATTTCTTTTAGCCTTGGCATTTCATATCAAGCAGTTATCTTCCGAAATCGCTTAGTTGTGCACAGTATGGGTGCTGTCACAGTAATCTTGTGTCGCCGTTGAGGAGAAAGTTGAGTTGTGCTGACGCCTCACACTTGCATGGCTCATCATTCCCTTCATAAAAATTACCCACCTGTAACAATTTGAGAGTAAAGGCGGGAAACAATCAACACACATCCATGCAGCATGCTGAAGGGTAGGAAACTATAGCTCTCATTACAACCGTGGCAGTAAATGCCGCCTACAGCTGTGCTGACTGCCACCAACATACCGTGACCACGGCGCTATACCGCTACGGGTATTATGACCCACACTGAGAAATCCGCCACAATACAGACACCCACACAAGTCCTCCAGACCAAAGGTCAATGATAAACTGGCGATAGCCAAACCCACACCATTACGCCAACAGGAATACGCCCACAGTATCACGACCCACGAATCACCGTGGCGGTCTTTCAATCGCGCTAAACCATTGGCGGTACATACCGCTGGGCTCAAAATACACACACATTTACAAAACACCACCACATTGGACAATTCAAGCTACACACACCTGACACACATACACACACCACACCCACACATTCACACCGCTATAAAACACACATCCACATTACCCGCAACCCTTTCAACGAAAAAACAAAAAAATTCCAACACAGAGAGACACAAGCCAGGAGCACCCACTCAATCAGAGCCACAGAACACCATCACCCATACACCATCCACGCACCTCACAGCATATACCCCAACACATCACCTCACACATTTCAAACACACCACATCCATGGCACCCCAAAGACACCCCAGGTTTTCTGAGGAGGAGCTAAGGGCCATGGTGGAGGAAATCATCCGGGTAGAGCCACAGCTATTCGGATCACAGGTGCAGCAGACGTCTATTGCAAGGAAGATGGGGCTATGGCGGAGAATCGTGGACAGGGTCAATGCCGTGGGACAGCACCCATGAACCAGGGATGACATCAGGAAGAGGTGCAACGTCCTACAGGGGAAGGTGCCTTCCGTGGTTGCAAGACACCAGGTAGCTGTACAGAGGGCTGGCGGTGGACTCCCACCTCCTCCTCCTCCACAACTAACAACTTGGCGATCATGCATCCTGAGGGCCTCGCAAGAGTAGCAGGAGGACTGGATTCTGGTAAGTCATATCTTTACTACTTTCACCCCCCCACCTGCATGCCATCATAAACTCCTACCCCTACCCTCACCCCCCCCATCACGCCACCACCTCAAATATACCACAATGTCACAACCACCCATCCCAATACCAAGCCCTGCATGCAACACCAAAGCATGGACCCCCAACACAGACATGCATGGACACCCACCACCACAGCATACCCAGTAGAGAGACTCACTCAGCCCACAAAATCACCACTCACACAAGGCCAAGCTGACAGGGAAATTACAACCATACAGGAAAACACACCCATGCACAAGATGGCACACGCAGATACATTAACACTGCACTTGCATCCCCACAGGACCCATACTCAACGTCACTGGAGAGGAGGTGCCAGCTACATCCAGTTCCCCACACTGAAGAGGCCCACAGTGACAAAAGCAGCTCTGCACACCTGGATCAGGATGACCAACCTGGCCCATCAGGGACCTCTGGACAGTCGGGTACCCAGCCACAGTCCTAAACCACCACAGAGCCTCCCCCCTCAGGAAACACCAGTACAGCACCCATCCAGCGGGCCCAGGCCACTGTCCCCAGGACACATCAATCAGCAGTGTGTCCACCATTACAGGGACCCCAGGCAACCCCACAAACACAGGACAATCAGGGGGCGGGGTCAGTGGCAGTGGGCACACAGTTCAGGGGACAGGCATGTAAGGTGGACAACGTATGTGCCTCAGGGGATGGGAGGGATCTGATGGGCCATGAGTTTAATGTTCCGGACGGTTGACTAATTCCCTTATCTGCTGCCTTTTCCCGGCAGGTCAGGGCCCACCAGAAGAAGGGTGTTTGGCGTGCCATCGCCAAGGAGGTGAGGACCCTGGCGGTCTTTGACAGACGGAGCACCCACTGCCGCAAGAGGTGGGAGGACCTGCGCCTCTGGGCAAAGAAGATGGCAGGGGCCCAGCTGGGACTGGCCTCCCAAAGAGGAACGGGTGCCTGTCGCACCATGACCATCCTGATATTCCGCATCCTGGCGGTGGGCTCTCCGGAGTTGGCTGGGAGCTTGAAGGCATCACAGCAGCCAAAAGGGGGCGAGTACAGAATGTGACTCCTGACTTTGTGCGCGTTAAGAGGTACGTGGGTGGGAGGGGGGTGGGCTACGGGTGCCCTTAGGCCAGGGCGAAGATGGCAGGGTAGGTCCCTTGTTGGGCAGGTTCTGAAGCACTCCTACCCCAATAGTGTTAGTGGGCATCTACTACTGGGAAGGGCCCTGTGGGCTTCTGGTGTGCAGCTGATGGCGCTGGGCATTGTACCCTATGGGCTGGTGACTATCTTAGTAACTGGTTGGGCATGGCCTACTGCATAGGGCTGCTCCCTGTGTGTTGTGTCCGCCAACGGTAGTGGTGTTGCTGGCATTGACCAAGTGTATCCTCTGACTCTCCTCCCCCTTTTTGTTTTGTCACCCTGTCCTTTGTGCATTAGCATCATCTGGCTGAGGAGCAGAGGCACCGGTGACAGAGGGAGCTGCATCCCACATGGGCCTGGAGGCTGAATCCACTGAGTGTGAGGGCACCAGTGGGACGGAGGGCGAGGGGAGCACCACAACGGGGACAGGAGGAGAGACCTCAGACAGCGACTACTCCTCCGAGGGAAGTTCCTGGCGGTGGTGGACACCTCTGTGCCCACCCCAACAACAGGTACAGCCGCCACCCTCCCTTCCAGCACCGCCCTCCCAGCAGTCCCTCAGCGTGTTTCCCGTGCCCACTCACCCACGAGTGTGGGCATCTCCTTCGCCCCAGGCACCTCAGGCCCTGCCCCAGTCAGCCCTGCTGCCCTCAGTGAGGAGGCTATTGACCTCCTGAGATCCCTCACTTTTGGGCAGTCAACCATTTTGAATGCCATCCAGCATGTCGAGAGGCATTTGCAACAAACAAATGCATATCTGGAGGGCATTCACTCTGGCGTGGTGGCCCAACAGAGAGCATTTCAGGCTCTGGCCTCTGCACTGATGGCAGCCATTGTCCCTGTGTCTAGTCTCCCCCCTCCAACTTCCTCTACCCAGTCCCAATCCCCTCAACCCCAGCCTATCCCAAGCACACCTACAGACCAGCATTCACCCAAATCAACACACAGAAGTGGTTCAGGCAAACACAAGCACCACACATCATCCCTCAGGCATTCACACAAGCACCATACCCATGCAGACACACCAACATACACTGCCTCCACTGTGTCCCTCTCCTCCTCCTCGTCCACCTCCCTCCCAGTAGCATCTCCACTCACACCTGCATGGACTTCATCCTCATCCACTACCTCCATCACCAGCACACCCATCACTACTCACCCCTCACTGGCAGTCACCACCCCCACATCCATTCACACGTCCCCTGTGTCCTCTCCCAGTGTGTCTGTGACCCCTCCTCCCAAAGTACACAAACGTAAGCACCCACCCACACAACAGCCATCCACCTCACAACAGCATCCAGCACATGCACCTCCACCCATACTCAGCAGACAGACACCTCCTACAACCACTCCCTCTTCCTCTACTCCCAAACCATCTCACTCTTCCCGCCCCAGTGTGTCTAAAAAGCTTTTCATGGCAAACATTGACCTGTTCCATACCCTCCCCCCGTCCTCCCCCTAGGGCCAGGGTGTCCAGAACCTAGGCCGGCACCTCAGCCACCAAGTCGGCATCTGCTGTGGTACCTCCAACTCCCAGAGCCTCATAGGGGGCACCCGTCAGCCCAGCCAGTGTGCCACCAACCCCTGCAAAGGACCAAACCATTCCGCCACCTGCCAAGGTGAAGAAGGTGACCACATGCAGCAAGGGCAAGGAGCACGACCCACCCAGCAAGGCCTCCTCCAAAACTCCAGCTGCCACAGCCAAGGTCACAACAGCATCTGCCAAGGTGAGGAGGGGGCAGACAATCCAAGGCGAGGCACTTCAGCCGTCGGAGGCTGCTGGAGAAGGCATGGTGCCCACCAGCAGAACCGTCGACCCTGCCAGCAGGCCCACCGCAGACACTGCTGCAAGCCCCGCCACCTGCACCGCCTCTGCCACCACTACTGCCAGCAGCAGCATCCCCAGTGAGCAGCCATCCGAGAATGCAGGAGTAGGGCTGGGGCCTAGCTCCACCACTAGCAGCACTGGCACCTGCACCACGGCCAGCTCCGCCAGCAGCCCCTCCGCCAGCACCGCCAGCAGCCCCTCCGCAAGCACCGCCACCTGCACCACTGACAGTAGGACCACTACCAGCACTAGCAGCCCCAGTGGGCGGCCGTCCAAGGCTGCAGGAGAGGGGCTGGAGCCTCCCACCACCACTGGCAGCACCCCCACCAGCACAGTCAACAACACCAGTTTGCAGTCTTAGGCGCCGCAGCATGGAGTCTAGCCCTGCCTCCATGGACTATCATGCAACCTGGTCCCTGGAAATCTCGTGCCTCAGACACCCAGGTGAGGGAATGTGAACTGCCACAACCCAAGTGCTGCATCACTCGGCACAAGGCCCCCTCCAAAACCAGGGGAGAAAAGCATCCACTCACCCTATCCTTGGCAAGATGAAGCAGACTGGGCACAAGGCCCCCGCCAGAACTAGTGGGGAAAGGCATCCATTCACCCTTCTCCTTGGCACGATTAAGCAGACTGGGCACAAGGCCCCCTCCAGAACCAGTGGAGAAAGGCATTCACTAACCCTATCCTTGGCAGGATGAAGCAGACTGGGCACAAGGCCCCCTCCAGAATCAGTGGGGAAAGGCATCCACTAACCCTATCCTTGGCAGGATGACGCACACTGGGCACAAAGACGCCTCCAGAACCAGTGGAAGAAGGCATCCACTTGTGAGACTGTGGCCTTGCACTCCCCACGACCAAGCAGTGGGCAGACCACCCACTTGAGAGACTGTGGCCTTGCACTCCCCAGGACCAAGCAGTGGGCAGACCACCCACTAGAGAGACTGTGGCCTTGCACTCCCCAGGACCAAGCGGTGGGCAGACCACCCACTAGAGAGACTGTGGCTTTGCACTCCCCAGGACCAAGCAGTGGTCATGGAGCCCCCTCGAGGAGCAGTGGCACTATTCCATCTTCCGGCTGAGGTGCTACCCCCTTCCCTGTCCCCCTGAGGTGCCTGTGTGTTTTCGACCTAATGCCCATGCAGTGTTCTCTCCGTATTGAGGCAGGAGTCAAGTGTTGGCTTGGCCCATGATTTTTGGCCCAGTGACCCACAGACATTTGGAAAGGACAATGTACGGCCTTCTGTACACATCGTACATATTGATTTTTATAATCGTTACGTATATCTGCCTATTTCTAATATTACACTGATTTAACTCAACTCCTTTTGTCCTTGCATTCTTCCAGGGGGTAACAGGGTGTAAATGTAATTTTGATGCATGTTTTGGTGTGTATGGTGCTGTGGGCGAGGGTGGGGGTGTTGCGTGTTGCATGTGTGTGTCACTCTCTTTTTCCTCCCCCCTCTCTCTCCTGTGTACTAGGTGCAGTACTCACCTTGGTCGCCGTCGCCGCCGCCGCCTTTCGTATTCTTGGTAGATGAGGAGGTAGACCATCCTGGGCAGGACCTGTAACTCGGGCTCCATGGCGTCCTGGTTCTTCGTTGAGTGTTGAGAGGTGAGTGGTTTCCCTTCCAAACACTGTTTCCGCCATGCTTTTGATGGCGTTGGTACCGCCCCGGAAAAGCTGGCGGATTGGCAGGTTGTAATGGGGTGAGTGGTACATTGTCTTCCGCCTGTCTGTTGGCGGTGACCGCCGCAGTGTTTGTTGCTACCGCCGTGGCGGTCAGAGTGTTAAAGTGGCTGTCTTTGTTGGCTGTTTCCCCCGTGGTCGTGATCCCATTTTTTTTTTTACTGTCTGTCTGTTGGCAGTATTACCGCCGCTTAAACAGCAACCGCCAGGGTTGTAATGAGGGCCTATGTTATGCCTAAAATCCTCATGCTGAGGAATGGTCCACTGACACAACATGTAAGAGTTTTTTGAGCAGACAAAGTAAAGAGCTGTCTAAGGGGCTTGGTGCTGTAAGCATCAGCCATAAATAACTGTTCAGAGTTTGCAAAATCAACAGGATATGGCTTGGGTGATGCTATCACAAGCAGACAGTCTCAAGCAATTGTAAAGAAGCAGATTGCATTAGTTCAAGCTTCCTCATTAGTGAGTGAAGCACATTTTAGTGAAGTGAATTGGACTCTTCAAATCAGCATAGCATGCTGGTGTAGATTAAGGAGATTTGTGTATTATTGTTTTTGAGCTACATAGGAAACATTGCCCTAAAGGTATCTTAGGGTTCTAACTTGTTTGTAAAGAACACCACTACAACCATCCACTCTTCAACCACTGCCCGCTTGTTACACATTTGTCACAAACTGTTCCAGTGCAGTCCATGCATTTTTCCTGCCACGTAACGATGCAAAATGTAATGCTTGCAATGGGGAGCTAATGGGTTGTGAAGGAATAAGAGAAAGAAAGTTGAGTATCAGAATCACAGTGAAAGTAATTTTACCTACCATTTGTCATATTGTCACAATTTTACACTCGTTGATAACCTTTTCCTACAGCCTGAAAAATGCTAGGAGGGGAGAAGCATATGTTACCACAGCCCTCAAGGCAACAGGTTGTGAATGTCTTACTGGCCAAACAATAAATCTGTGAGAGGGTGCTTACGTATGGCTTATGAAGTGGCTCTAGATACTGCTTATCAAATCTATGCAATAAGAAAACACATCTGGAAAGCGGGAAGTTATTAAAGCTTCCAAAAGGCCTGATTAAATGAGGCTGAGACAAGGTTTATTATCTCCCTCTGATAAGCTTCTGAAACGCATGAAACTCCCCATCTGGCACATTAAGCATCATGAGTGATGAACAAATCTGAATTACAGAGGCTAACAACATTTTGGGATGAAGCCCTGGGGAAAAACTGCATTATTTACCATTTTATCAGGCAAGGAACCCTGAAGTTAGGTGGTTTATGGATGGGGTCATTTGTGGGCTGGATACAGTCAATGGGTGATCAGTTGGTGGCAGCGAGCTCCTGTAGTTATGGAAGTCAAACATTATTACTATCTGAGCAGTGGCCGGCAGTAAAGCATGACTTTTGAAGTGATTCTACTCAAAAAGCTACCATGCCAGTCTAAGGCAATTCTCGTTAAAAGTATTTTCTTGGCCTGTGGCTCTCAAAGTTGTTTGCAGTGGCTGGCCAAGTAAAGTTGTACGGCTCTCATTTTCATTTGTTTAAAAGGAACTACAAGGATACGAGAGGCCCTGAGGCTTAGATGTCGTAGGAACTGCCGTGCCAACACCCAAGACCATACTGATAAGCAGATGATCCCTCGCATCTGCAAAACCACCACCAGAAGACGATCCTTCACCTACATTGCAGCAAAAAGCTGGAACAACCCCCCCGCTCCTCAAAGCCCGTCGCTCACCATATTCAGGAAGAACCTCAAGATGTGGCTCGTCAGGTGAGGCCCCTTTACCCCCAGCACCTTGAGACCCTCCCAGGTGAGTAGCCGCGCTTTACAAAAACAGACCGATTGATGATTGCTTAGTTCAGATGTCCAATCAACCGTCTCTAGCTAAGAAGTAACTAGCACTGAGTAAGAGCCCTATAAACTGAGGTCTTTGGAACAAGAGAATATGGGAGTTTTTGATGTTTATTGCAATCCTGAAATGATCTTCAATACCTACTGGTCTTGGATGATGCCAGGGTTTTAAGTCAGGAAATATGACCTCCCATTGAGGTGCAATGACCCTTGACCGACGGTATGGAGAGGAATGGAATTGACTGAAAAGAATTATGTACATTGTTTATGCAATGCTGGAAGGCTTAGTGGTGAGAGAGAACACACTGAGAAGAGGGGTTTGAGGGGGGTGTCAATTTCCATTTTCTGTAGGAGGTATTTGAGGCAGAAGACTATTTTACCCAACAACCTTGCCTTTTTTAAAAGGCACTAGATCATACCACACTTTGTTGGATGGCGAAGAGTGCTAGGAATTATGTTGCTGTGATTACCTCCTTGTTTCGTTTCTCTATAGTTACGGAAACTACTCTCGCTCCACCCAATGACACTGAAGAAATCAGACAAATCAAAATGTCCTTAGTGAAATAAAATATAAAATATCTGCACTTGTAAATTCGTCTCATTATTTTTGTGTCTGGGTCATTGATTTTAGGTCAATTAAGCTACTAGCTATCGTGCACTGTGAGCGCTGCCACTTGCCTGGTTACATGTGCACATCTGCCAAAAAAAGAAATGCACTTTGCTTTAAGGGCTGTCAGGCCAATACTTTCCTAAGCCAATGATTTTTTTTCCCAAACTTTTTATCGTTTCTGACGTTTATTTAGCCTTATGTTTTTAAACAATGTCTTCAAATTACAGTAATTCAAAAGAAATACTACCTTTTATTTGTGTCAATAATAATTATTTTCCTGTGATAAAAATAAAATTAAGGATACAATAGTTATTCTAAGTACACCTGTCTGCCTGAAGCACCCATACTGTCCAATTAAAATTATATAAAATAATGAATTAAAGAAAATATATCACAATCATATTGCCACCAAGTTTAGGCAGCAACATGTAATTTTATTCCCCTTGTTTTTATCTTTGTGGCTTAGCTTGCAATAAAGAGCAGATTACTTACCTCCAGTAATACTCTTTCTGCTGGATACTCTTTGTAAGTGAAGATTCCTCATCTTTTTTAATACTCCCCAGGCACCAGTTTGGATCGGGAGATATTTTTCACCAGTTCTCCCGCGTGCTAGTAGGTGGCATCATGCAGCTCCCTACCTGCTCTATACCGCCCCGAAAGTGACACAATGGATATACATATAGAAGTCACGCTTGTGCATAATATCAATTTCTTGTCTTTCCCCTTTTCATACCCTCAGAAGTGGTTTGTAAAAGAATTGCTGGTGACAGTATGCTGATCTCCAACATGAAACATTTTTTGATGTGACATACAGCCCACTCCATAGAAACGGGAGGCAGGAAGGCAGTGCAGAATATGTGGTCAGATAAACAATCCATCAGAAAGAGTATTACCAATTGTAAGTAACTTGTTCGTCTGATGGATTCTTCTAACTGCAGATTCCTCACCTTTTTAAAACATCCCAAAGCAGTACCTCCTAAAGATGGAGGGTCTTTGGAATAAACTCATATCAAAGAGTGTCCATCCTACCAGACCTGGCTGTAAAGACAGTGTGCTTCATAAAAATATAAGCTGATGCCCATGCTATAGTCTGGCAGAAGTCAAGGACACGCTGCTTGTACTAATGTCACTGTGGAGGCCTTGTAGAATTGGCTTTCAGACACTTAGGAGGCCAGTACATAGCAGATCTTGATGCAGAGGACTGTCCACTTTGACAAAGTCCTTATTTACACAACTTTCATTTCTTTATTTAAGAAAATCCCACAAAGAGTTGAATGGAGAGTTAATGAGACTTGATAAAATTGATATAAAAATGCAAAGCCCTTTTGGGAGCCAATCAATGGCACCTCTCCTCATCTTGAGGGCAGAGGGAGAGCAAATTACGCTGGCAGAGTGGCTGATAGCCCAACACTGAAGAGAGTCATAACATTCAGTTAAAATAACGCGGGTCGGCTGGGGGCGGAGTCTGGCTGCCGTCTGAAATGGCCGCCTCAACGTAGAGCTCCGAGGCTCGAGGGGAGAGGGATTACCCAAACAGCTGTCAAAAAGCCTCCTTGGAGTCAGAATGAAAGGAAATATACATGCGATAACAGCAACATAACTGAAGTTATTTTCCAAGTAAGAAATGCCAGTTAAAACGGAGTTCTTAATTGAAGCCCTGAAGCCGGGCTACAAATCACCTGAACAGGGCCCCTCAGCTGAGCAAAGAACAACACTTTCTGTCAGGACACAGAGTCAGCTGCTGAACAGATAAGGGGCTTTCTTCGTGTTTAGGGAATTAAATAACTGTTGACCTTTGGTTGAACTCTCCACACAGCACAGGGAAGCCTCTGACAAGTCTCAACTCTGAGGTATTTTCTCTTCAATTAACTGTTCAGACTTCTTACTTAAATATGTGAGCACAGGATTTTCTTGTCAGCCAAGTGTGTGGAGCAAATGCAGTTCGGAAAGTGAGTGTTGTACACCATTTCTGCAGCTGAGAGACTCTGTGAAAGTTACTCATTCTGTCATGAAATACAGCCAGTTTCTTAACAGATAAGTGGAATTCCCTTTCTTGAAAGTTGAAAGGCTGCTGTTGGGGAAACATATGGACTTTCACTTCTGAGGTATTTCTCTTCATTTGACAGTTTAGAGTCTGCTACGCAATTAAGTAAATGCTGGAATTCCTATCAGCAGAGGGCGTAAAGCAAATCTGGATAGGCAGGCAAAACATGTGAGCTATTTCTGATGCACTGATTCTCAGGGACACCTGTCTGAAAGCATTCAGTCATTATTTTTTTAAATTATAGAAGTCTGTGGCAAAGACTAATTCTGTCAGGAAACACAGTCAGCTGCTGGTGAGATAAGTGAAAAGGCTGCTGTAAGAGAAGCCTCTGACAACTCTCAATTCTGAGGTATTTCTCTTCACTTAACTGTTCAGGATCCATTACGTGATTATGTAAGCGCAGGAATTTCTTGTCTACAGGTGTGTGGCGTAAATACAGTTTGGCAAGTGAGTGTTGTACACCATTCCTACAGCTGACAGAGTTTGTGAAAATTAGTCATTCTATCAGGAATTCTGCTTCTGAAGAGATATGTGAAATTCCTTTCCTTGAATGTCGAAAGGCAGCTGTATGAGAAGCATGTAAACGTTCACTTCAGAGATATTTTTCTAAATCTGACAATTCAGACTCTACTACGAAATTACATAAACGCCGGAATTCCTATCAGCAGAGGGGGTAAAGTGAATGTGGGTAGGCAGACGGAAACTGTACAACATTTCTGATGCACTGTTTCTCAGCGACACCTGCTTGAAAACATATAGCCATAATTTTAAAATCCCAGATGTCTGTCACCATTTACAGTGTTAATATCTACCTACTTTGTGAGTCAATTAGATATCATATTTGATTACTAAACTGTACTTATTTATTGTCTTCTCTAACATTAAAATATAACAGTATGGCCAGTGGCAAATCTAATAGAAAGCCTTTGTTTACACAAGTAGTAGGGAACACTGTACCTCCAGGCACGTCTACTGTTGTCCCACAAGACATTGCTTCTATGGACCTTATTTTAAAAGAGATCTCTGCCGTGGGGCAAAGACTGGGATCTATGGATGTAAAAATTTCAGATCTCGCAACAGAAATGAAGACAATACGGATGGATCTAAACTGTTTTCATACCAAAGTGGAAATTTTAGATCAAAGAACCACTTTTTTGGAAGAGAAATTAGATAATGCAGAGTATTGGGGTCCGGATATCTGGCACCTAAAACAAAAAGTTATAGATTTGGAAGACAGGGCCCGAAGAAATAACATTCGTTTTTATGGAATTTCAGAAAAAATGGAAGTCAATAATGATGTGAAGAACTTGCTACTAACGTTAATACCACGGCTACTGAACATATCTTTTGAGCATCCCCTTGAGTTGCAGAGAGCTCACAGAATTCGATCAAGAACTTCAACTTCAACTCTTGAATCTAGACCTCAATCGATTATAACATGCCTCTTACGCCATGAACAGGTCCGCCAAATATTAACAGCTGCTCGTAAACATGGTCCGTATGACTTGGAAGGCCATAAAGTATTTATTGCTGCAGACTTCTCCACTGAAACCAATGCCAAACGAAAAGCGTTCCTGCAACTTAGGCCAAGACTTCGCAAATGGGATATCAAATATGGTCTTTTAGAACCTGCCACAATGTGGATCACAATGGACGGGAACTCAAGGTACTACACGGAGCCTGAGGATCTGGTATGCTTCCTGGACAGTTTGGATGACCAACATATGGACTCAACGCCACTGGACAAAACATCTATGAATAGTCTGCTTCAATTACAGAAAGATCCACAAAGCCATCGCACCGGTAGATTACACGTCCGTACCTTTAAGAAACAGTTTGACAGAGATAAAGCAGTCCACTGCGTAAAGTCACTCACACAGGAAAATCCCAGAGACAAATCGAGATCACCTCTAAAGTCACCCACGTCTTTTAATAAAGTAACTAATGCTCAACCTTCCACTATCAATTCTTCCAGCTAGATGAGTATATTTATACATGCTATGTATTAATATAATGTTATTAGTGTTTTACTGCAATTATTAATTCTGATGGATATGATTTATTTCCTATCCTCATATATTGCTGTTCAATAACCATGTACATTTCCTACTGTGTTTGTATTTGCAGATTTTCTCTTGGATAGATTTTATAACTCCATGGAGTGTTTTTTCGTATAATTTATTTACCATGAGTGGTTTTCCTTTCCTCCCCTCCAGAGTCTGGGTTTTGAATTGAGGTTTAGACCCACCGACGAAAGATACATATTATTTGATCTGCAGTGTTCTTTTACATTCTAGCACTTAGAACGGTGTACTTACACTATTTAGAGTTTAGTGTTAACAATATTTTATGATTATAGTTCCACATATTGGTTTCAGGTTTACTATACTCCAGATATTATTATTTTTATTTTATTTTTTTCCCCTCCAGTAAGTTCTCATTATCACATTACCATATAGTTTATCTACTTCCTTTTCCCTTTTTTTTAGCATTTTGACTCTGTTTCACACAGTACAAATATACTCTAACATTTTTAGTCATCATCATGACAACAAGTCCTATGCAAATTGTCTCTCTCAATGTCAATGGCTTTACTAATTACATTAAAAGGAAGAAAATTCTTTCCTATTTAGCCTCCAAACATACTGATATTGCTCTCATCCAGGAGACTGATCTATCTGATATAGAATCAGAAAAATTAAAACGAGATTGGGTAGGCCAGATACTTTACAGCTGCAAATCCCCTTCTCACATATCAGGAGATGCTACATCCCACACTACTACTAGGAAAAGTGGTGTAGCCATTCTAATACGGAAAACACTGCAATGCCAAATACTTCAGTCATGGTCAGATGAGGATGGTAGATTTGTTTTAGCGAAGCTTAAAGTTGGTAACAATATATTAGGAGTGGGTTCCATATATGCCCCTGTTGGGACTAAAGCCCCCTTTTTCCTTCATCTAAATAGAATTCTAACAGAAATGGGAATTTCCAGAAAAGTTTTGGGAGGCGATTGGAATCTTGCGCCAGATGTGATCTTAGACAGGACAGGTCCCCTGGACACAACTCATGGTAGAGATAGAGCCATACTGGGAGACATCAGAGAAGATCATGGTTTGATCGATATCTGGCGTTTACTACATCCATCAGATAAAGGGTTTACATATCACTCAACAGTACATGATTCCCATTCTAGAATAGATTACTTCCTTATTTCACATTATATTACACCACAAGTACTAGATTGTGATATTTTAGAAATTGCACTGTCGGATCACGCTCCTATCAGTCTCCAGCTTGATTGGGGTCTGAAACGCCCTTGTAGGAAACCATGGCGATTAAACATATCGCGCTACAAACTACCAGCAGAAAAGTCACAATTACAATCACATTTGACTACTTATATGAAAGATAACAAAGGATCAGTTTCTTCTCCACAAATCTTATGGGCAGCCGCAAAAGCCACTATTAGGGGGCAAATTATGAGGGATTCTGCCATAACAAATAAACGCAGAATAGAACAACAGGCCATTTTGGAAAATTATATCAAAACACTGACACATACTCATTTTAGTAATCCAACTGAAGCTTCCAGATGCAGATTGGAAAAAGCGAAGATGGAACTTAATACACTATATACTTCCAAAGCAGAATATATGCTATATAGACTTAAGGCTCGCAATTATGAACAAGGAGAAAAAGCAGGCCGTTTACTAGCGGCACGATTAAAACAGCGAGAAGCTATGACAGCTATTCCAGCTATATATAACCCTGAGGGTAAACTAATAACTGAGACTCAAGCAATAGCTAATACGTTTGCAGATTATTATACCAAGTTATATAGTTCAGAAGTTGATGATGAACTCCTCAAAGAACAGGAATTCTTTGATAAAATAACACTACCCTGTCTCAATGAACAGGACCGGCTCATACTGACTGGCGAAATAACAAAGGATGAAATTGCGCAAGCAATCTCCAGTCTCCCATACAATAAAGCACCGGGAGAAGATGGTTTTCTTGGGGAATTTTACCGTTGGGTAAAACCAGAAGCAATAGATGCCCTTTATGAGGTTTATAAAGAAGCAGAGGAAACTGGTAGTCTCTTCTCACTCTCAAATAAAGCTATCATAACTGTCATTCCCAAACCTGAGAAAGATCCATTATACTGCAGTAACTATCGTCCGATATCTCTTCTGAATACAGATTCGAAGCTATTAGCCACCATTCTTGCCAAAAGACTCAAACAAGTTATCTCTAAACTCATACATAATTCTCAAGTTGGATTCATGCCAGGCAGAAACTCTCGTAGCCATCTCCGCACTTTGGCTCACATACTTTGGTTTTCTAAGGATGCTGGAGAAGACAGAGTAGCATTATCCTTAGATGCTGAAAAGGCCTTTGACCGCATCGAATGGAGTTATATGTTCCGTACATTGCATAGGTTGGGATTAGGTGATGATTTTATCTCTAAGGTTAAATGGTTATACAAGACACCATCTGCACAAGTGAATTGTGGGGGTTTCCTTTCAAAAACCTTTTTAGTGCAAAGAGGTACCCGCCAGGGTTGCCCTTTATCGCCCCTCTTATTTCTTCTTGCACTTGAACCACTGGCTGCAGCAATAAGACAGTGTTCACAAATAGCAGGCATTCCTACACCAGCAGGCATCTCAAAACTACTTCTATACGCGGATGACATATTACTCACACTTACAGATCTACCTACTTCACTCTCGGCACTCATGTCTACTATTTCTCACTTCTCAAACATTTCTGGATACAAAGTCAATTGGAATAAGAGTGAAGCTCTCCCATTGTCCCGGGGCACAACAAAAGCAGCTATCTTAGGCTACAATTTTCAATGGAAAGCGGATCGCCTGAAGTATCTAGGTATTTATATCAACACTGGTTTAGAACGTATGATTCAAGATTACTTAGATCCACTCATTGCTAAAACGAAGTCAGAATATGAAAAATGGTCCCATCTTAACCTGTCCTTTTGGGGTAGAGTCCAGGCAGTGAAAATGATTATAGTGCCTCGTTTCACATATGTTTTAGGTATGTTACCTTTGACAGTTAAAATATCAATACTGCGAGACATTGACAAAGGTATTAAAACCTTTATTTGGGGATCTCTGAGACCTAGACTCAAAATCTCCAAACTGATTGCTCACAGGCGATCTGGTGGCCTTAGTTTACCATGCATTGAACATTACTATACAGCCCTCCATTTATCTCAATTGGTTTATCTTTGGCCAATACAGGATGACCCCCCCACTATGGGTTCTTATTGAAAAGCAATCTTTAAAGGTATCTTCAGGTTTGCAAATGTTTTATACTCATAAATCGCCTGCTTTACAAAGTTCTAACCCTATTATTCAGTCTATGCTTAAGATTTGGATACACTCCCACAAACTCCTTAAGAGTAATCCGAGGCTACATAATAAGGCTCCCATATGGCATAACGCTGATATTCGAATAGGGAAACAGACAATTTCCTGGGATACATGGGAGAGAGCAGGTATTCTAATGCTGGATCATTTATTCACTTTAGAAGGCAAGCTTAAAACCTTTACGATGCTTCAGATAGAATTTCAACTCCCTAGCTCTCAAAAGGGGAAATACTTACAATTGAAACAAGCTCTACTTAGTAGACTAGGACCATTTCCGTGGATACCTGAGGATTCCCCAGTCGTACAATACTTAAAAACTTGGGGGAAATTGAAAGGAGCGGTCTCTGGATTTTATAATCTCATTGTGCATAAACTACATTCATCACCATTACTAGCACAACTCCACGTCAAATGGCAAGGATTACTTAATGTAGCGTATTCCAATGAGGACTGGGCGGATGTTGTTATGAACATGGATAAAGGAATCAGAGAGGCAAGAATGAAATTTACTCTTTTCAAAATTCTTCATAATTGGTACTGGTCACCACAAAAACTCAAGGCAGCAGGTTTACTACACCATTCTACCTGTTGGAGGTGTCCTCATGAGGACTGTGATATCCTACACATTTAATTTTGATGTCCAGTTTTGACGGAATACTGGTCTTCTATAACTTCCTCTATACACAGAGCTATACATGTGCCCATTCCTTTAACAGAAAAATTAGTTATATTACATGATGTTACTGATCTCCCAAATCTAACAAACCATACAAGAAGATTGATTGCTATTGCACTCACTGTAGCAAAAATTTGTATATTACGACATTGGAGAACACCACAACGTCCTACACATGATGAATGGCTTATTGAAATGTATAACATGGCATCATATGAAAAGCTGATTTACAGATTGCAAGATAATGTTGGGATTTTCATCAAAATTTTGAAACCCTTTCTAGCTAATACATATTCTATTAATATTCACACGTAAACGTTTTCTCATTCTTTGTCTCCTATCTTTATTAAGACATTTTTATTATTGTTTTGAGTCATGCTGTTATTAAGACAATTGATATCTCACCCATTAACACTGTTATTTTAAGTAGGACTTACTGTTCACCAATTCAACACTGTTGAATTGGCAGGAATATCTGCATTTGAAATGTTATATATGTGGATTTGCATGATATCACTATCTCGACTGTCTTCTAACACCCTATAATATATGGTTTAATACATATTGCATAATTCTTTCTTTCCATATTTTCTGTTATAGGTCTACTTCTAAGAGTTAATGCATAGTTGGATGCCTTATAAATAATCTCATATATTGCATTTATTGATATATGTATAATGTTTTTTTTTTTTTTTGTGTTTAGAAATCTGAGAAGTTAATATTTCATAATATTTTTCGTATATGGCCATAATTTGATGTATTGTTTCTCTATTTAACACAGTCTGTATATTGACATGTACTTCTCAATAAACATATACAAAAAAAAAACGCGGGTCCTCAGCATCAATTTGTCAAGAAAGAAGGTGGAATACAGTGGCTGCATTGAAAGCGCCTGCAGATCACTTACGTGACAAGCTGATGAAATCACAGTAAGGAAAATAGGTTTCAGGATCAACAGAAGCAGTGAGCAACTTTACATTAGCTCAGAAGGTGTACACTTAAGAAATGTCAGACCAAGTTAGGGTCCCACTGAGGCCTCACAAACAGTATAGGACGGAATGTGTGTGTCAAATATTTATTAAGCCACATCAAAAGCAATGAAAAACAAGAATTGCTGGTCCGGCAAATGCAAGAAGGGAAACAGGGCCAACAAATAACCTCTGATAGTGCCCGCTGCAAGACCTTGATGAGTTAAGGAAATAACAAACAACAGAATGTCCGAACATTTTGCTTGTAAGGGAGTCAGTGTTTCAGGCACCACCCTAAGCAATTAAATTGTTTTACCGCCCACCAATGACAGGTGTCACCTAAGGACGTTTGGCTGCAGAGAATGTCTTGGCAGCTCAAACACAGTCAACTGCTGCTGTGCAGTCTGAATGCATGAAGGTGTAAGTTGTGCAAGTTTAGATGAAGAACTCAGCCCTACTGCTGAGAGGGGATGTCCTCCTGAAGTGGTAGCCTGATCGGAGTACAGATGCTCATGCTCTGAAATTGTGGGTACACTCTCTCCTTGTTTACTCCAAGATAATAAGGATGACTTGTGCCTGTTCATTTTTTATCTTCTTCAGGACTTCGGCAGGTGAGGTAGTGGCAGGAAGGAGTAAAGGAGTCCCTTGTTCCACTTCAACCAGAATGAGCCTCTTAAAAGGTTCCCCTGCAAAATCCTTTAGAGCAAAATCATTGACACTGCGGATTATCAACAGCGGTGAATAGGTCCCGCCAGGGCGCTCCCACTGATCCAATATGCCCAGTGCCACTGTGGGATGCAGATGTCACTTCTAAACAGGCAGGAAATGTCTGCTCTGTTCATCTGCTTTATTACTCAAGGACACCACCGGGTGTTTGGCTACTAGAAAGGTGTTCTGATGTTCCAAATACCTGAAGAGTTGCAGTACTACATAGTGCTGGTGTTGTCTGTGGGGTCCTGCACTAGCCTCCACCTGACTGATGTCAGGAAAGTAACCAGGGTCAAAATAATGGCTAACGCTCCAATAGGTAGATTTGGAGCAGGCTCTGTGCTGGAGAACAGAGACATCTGATCCACCCAAACGAGTAGTGTTGCATTCCTCACCACTGTGAATTCAGAGCAGTAAGTAGAGAGCAGTCTGCCACAGAAAAAAATGTGATCCGTCAGTTACCACTGCACATCTTGGGGCATCTCATTGTAACCCTAATGGAATCGGACAATCTGCCTTGATGCTGGGCCCAATGGGATTTCAGATTCAATTGCAGGGCCAGCATGTGCCACCAGCAGTTGCTGCCTAGTAGGAAGCAAGAGGGCAAGAGACCAAAAAGTCTCAGAGCCATCCTCACCAAGATCCAGGACTGTACCTGAAACATCAGGATCATAGACCAAATGTCCAAGACTCGCTGTAATCTATGGAAGGCTTTGAACCTCATGGTATCCACAATTACCTCAATGTATGGAAGCCTCGGTGAGCAACTCAGGTGGGATTTCAGCTGGTTTATGGCGAAACCCAACGATGTTACGAGTTCTGCTGTCGTCCAAAAGGTGGTGTAAGACTGACTGGGGAAAGTCACCTTTCAGTCAGTCATCAAGGAACTCACGGTCTCCAAACCTGGGCAGCGACAACTGAGATCATCACTTTTTTGAACACCTGAGGTGCCAAGGTAGGGCCAAAGGGGAGCACTGTAAATTGAAGTTGTTCCTGGCCAATCTTGAACCGCAGGTAACCCTGGTGGAATTGCGGGACGGGTATATGAAAACATATGCCTACAAGTCCATGTTCTTTTGAAGGAAGGCTTTAAAGGCTGAAGGTCTAGGATGGGCCTGAGGTTTCCATACCTCTCTCCGAGACTGGAATCTATTCTATGACACCCTTGGTGAGTAAAATATGTACCTCCTGCAGTAGGATGGCCAGATGCACCTTCTAGATTTGTTCTCGAACAGGAGGAAGGTGGGTAGTAAGCGAAAGGCTAGGCATTGCCCGTTTGACCAAGCTGTATGAGCCATTGGTCGGACCTTATGGACCACCACTCGGAAAGGAAATAATGAAACCTGTTCCCTACCACTTTGACAAAATTAATCTCATCTGTGACTGTAGTAGCAGACGAGGAGGAGTTGAAAGTGTGCTGTTCTGTGCAATGTCTGCCATTGCCACATTTATAGTCCGAAAAGACTGGACATTCTGTTGCACTACTGGTTGGGAAGGCTACTGTTGTTTACAGGCTAAACCCCTGGAAAAGCCCCTAAAATGTGCAGAACTGATGAGGAATTTGTTTTGCAGGAGTGAAAAGCCCCAAGTAATGTGTTGTGGCCCTACTGTTTTTAAACTGTTCCAGTGCAGAGCCCTCCTTCTCTCCCTACAGTCTATAACCATCAAAAGGCATGCCCAATCCTGATGCCTACATATTACCAGAAAATGTGATAAACCACATCCAGGCATGCCTGTGAAGCAGGACACTAGAACCAACAGGTCTGCCCATGAAATCCATGATGCTTAGACCTGCGTAGATTACATTTCGCCCCATCTTGCCCATCATGGATAATCTGAGCTATTGAGACCCTAGTCACCTCCGGGATCAATGGCATAATCTCACAAACAATGTCCATTAGACCTGCTTTTATGAACTGTAGTACCAAGTTAGCAGAAGAAAACATATGTATGCTAAAAACATCAAACTGTTTGTTTTTTTCTATATGGAGAACTTGTCAGAAATAAGTTAGGATGAACCTTACAGGTTGAAGTCTGCACAGCACAATAAGACTTGCAGTAGGCAGGGGTGCGGAATTCCTATCGACGCCCGAGACATGTTGGTATCTTTGGGCAAATGCGTGTTTGCTATGTAGAAATGCATTTTGAGAGTCGGAACCGACTCGCAAAATGCATTTCCGAGTCGCAAATAGGAAGCGGTGTTCCCTTCCTATTTGCGAGTCGCAGTGGTATGCAATTCCATTTGCGACCGCGTATGCGGTCACAAATGGAGTTGCAGTTACCATCCACTTGAAGTGGATGGTAACCCACTCGCAAACGGGAAGGGGTCCCCATGGGACCCCTTCCCCTTTGTGACTGGACCCAAAAATATTTTTTCAGAGCAGGCAGTGGTCCAAGTGACCACTGCCTGCCCTGAAAAAATCCCGAAACAAAAGGTTTCGTTTTTTTTTTCTAAGTGCAGCTCGTTTTCCTTTAAGGAAAACGGGTTACACTTGGAAAAAAAAAATACTGCTTTATTTATAAGCAGTCACGGACATGGAGGTCTGCTGTTCCCAGCAGGCCTCCATCGCCGTGAGTTCCCAGAGTCACTATGGGGTCGCAATTTGCGACCCACCTCATTAATATTAATGAGGTGGGTCTTTGCGACCCCATAGCGACTCGCAGAAGGTGTCTGAGACACATTTCTGCATACCAAATTGCGAATTGCAATTTGCGAGTCGCAGGGACTCGCAGATTGCAAGTCGCAATTTGGTATATTGCTACATCTGGCCCTTAGTATCTTCGGAAGGGCTGGAAGATGTAATTTCTATTTTGCTGGAAGGACAAATAAGCAATAAATTAAAATAGACATGGTCAGAGCTGTGGAACGTTGAGCAAACTGCCCGAGTACCACTGTGCAGCAGTCTTTCTGAGGAGCTTGCATTTTTTCACAAGGTAAATGGGAGAGAGGCTGTGTAAATAAGGTAAAAAATGTTTAAACGCATTTTTCTTTGAGCTGATACCTTCTTTGGTGCACACAATTGTTAGGATCAGTCATGTGCAAACTTGCCCTGAAACGGCTCTAAGCCAGAGGCTGGTAAAAACAGCAGGATACTGTCTCAAAGCTTACAATGCAGCATGCCGAATTAAGTTAATTATTTAATGCATAGGCCATTTCTGTAGTTATCAACAACAAAGAGAGCGTGTGTGGAACTTGACCCTTCAATAGTTCCTAGATTTCCTTTTATTTTACAGTTGCATTTATGTAAATAAAAAATATAACAAAGCATACATACAGGGTTTCATACACTTAAATGGCTATGAAGTACAATAACATTTGAGCAGGCCATTCCACTCTCACATCGGGTCAGTCATGGCAGCTGCCCTGTGTCATCCATCAATTTAGGCACAATATAGCACAGTGGGTTATGAACTGGCATCAAAGACCTGCCTGCAAACTGCAAGGCATGGATTTAGAACATTTTTGTTTTCTTCCAATGTTTTGTCAATATAAGTCTGATAAAATGGTTTCTTTGGGTTATAATAAAGTCGTCTTATTACAAACAGCCCCACTCACTGTGTTACTTTTTAATATCTAACTGTGTTTCTCGTGGCCATGTACTCTTCATTTAAAATCCCTACCATTAAAAACAATGTGTGACTCTTAAACCATGAAACTCTCATTATCGCATGTAACGTCAACAATTCATGTGTACAGTGTTACTTAAGCCAATGAGGAATGTACACTTATTTGTACACTAGTATGATTATTGTCATGTATAATGTCTGTGTGTAATGGAAAGCGCTCCGACACTGTGATTAATAGGGCTATAATGATTTGATAAAAACCGTAAGTGCTATTTAAATTGTTAGTTGTGTAAATACTCGTACAAACTAATACATCTGACACTCTTACAGTAGGCATGCATCTTACATACAAGGATTGAATAAAATCAAACGCTTGCCTCCACATCGCTGCCTGTTTGTTATTACTTCCAACAGAAGGCTAACAACATTCAAGCGCTGCTAAAAGGAGTCCGATGTTGGCAAATTACACCGGGACGAATTCTGTGTATTTGACTGAGGCCAGACCGACCCCCAATCCAGCTACCGGGACCAGGATCCAGCCAGACCCCTCTTGATACCAGTGCTGACCAAAAGTAAACCCTGGTTAGCTAAGTGCAAGACAAGCCTGAAAGTAGAACCTTTATGTTTTTCAAGAGATTTGTGATCATTCTATAGTACCATGAAATGAATGCAAATACCAACAGCAAACTAATGGCGCTTGATCAGAAGATACTTTGCTAGTGCACATGTATGAGCGCCTATCCGTTTGAGCTGCAGAGTTCAGTACCACCTAAAGTACAAACACACGCTTCTTTCCAGGCCAAGATGAAGTCAATTACTGTAATCCATCCACAAGCCAATGACAGTATTAACTGTAGAATGCCTGCCCTCAAATGGGGAGCACAGAATACTATTACTAGCCGGTTTGGATGAAATAAACAGGTTAAGGAGAGTGGAGATCTGCCTCAGTCTAAATGTTCAAAATCTTGCCTGATTTAATAGGCTTAGGGCTCTCACTCTTTGGGCTACAATTTGAGCCCCAGAGGCCTACAATAGTACCATCAATCATTACCTCAGTGATATTAAAGGGATTCAAACTCAGCCAATGGCTACCAATCCTCATCATAATGTGTCTTAAGAGGGATGATACGGTTCCCTCCATAAAGGTGAAAATAGAAATCATGTGACTGGACGAGGTGTCCTAGAGTTTCAATACAACAGACTTGATGACTGTGCAGAAGACTGAGCATAACCACAACTCAAGGTATGCGCATAGAAAATGCACCCACTGGAAAGAAGTGCCTTTACCTCAAATCTTTTGGATGTCATTTCTACCTGTGGAATTTTTGACATTATCAAAAGCCGTTGAGTTATCTAGAAGAATTAGGGCACGGAAGCAGCTGCTATTAGATGAACAATATCCAAAACCATCACAAGAAAACATCTAGTGCTGTGTTTGAGAGGAAAAAAACATCATAAAAGTAGTCTAGCTGGTGATTGTGATTGGTCACAGAATGCAATAATCTTAGCTGCCTATTGCAAAAGTGAAATGGATTGAACCTACGAAGGCTCAGATCGATCATGACCTTTTTCTTTTCAAAGTGCCACCAGAGTAGATATGCAGCTTGAAAGACTTGTCCATTAACACTGCAGTCTTAATCAGTTGACAATCCAATGGAATACATTTAAGAATGCTGGTGGTTTAAAGAAAAGGGCAGATTGAATTATGTGCTTTTTTCAGATGAAGATTAGAAATCCTATTCTGGGCAAAAAGTGTGTATCAGTTAAAATCATTTACAATCATAAGCTTAGCTTTACTTTCTTTGGGAAAACCTTGAAGGATCCACAAATGACCCCTTGCCGAGTTCAGAATTTTGTCTACTTTACAGAAATGTATAGCTTTACTGGACCCACCGCTGGTTTCACACCCATTTCTACCACTAACTGGAAGGAGACTGAAAGCACAAAAAAATAGGAAAAATGGGCTATGTCCCAGTTAAATGCCAAAACTGTTTTGAAAATTTTGGTTTTCTAATCCGGCTGTTGCTGAAAGCTGGGAAGGTGGTGACTTTAGTAAAAAGAAAAAAGGACGCTTCCTTCTGCAGCACTTTTCTTCCCTTTTTCCCCAAAACCCCAAAATGCTGCTGTATTTTGGCTAATTTCTCCGTACCTGTAGGGGAACCCACAAATAGCCAAAAAAAGGGCTTAGTACCTGGGGGGAAAACTTAGCAGCAAAAGGCTTATCAAACATGAATTGGATATATAAATGAATACACACAAACAACGGCGTAATGATTTTGACCTCATAACTTAAGTACGTCATGAAATGTCACGGATGCATCCCTCTCACTGTTCATGTCTTACTTCTGGTTGGGACAACGAAGACCTCAGTGATACTGGATAAGTGGTTGTGAAGGAGGATGTGAAGGAAGAATGCATTTTAATTACCACTGACATCCCTTTCCCTGGCTTACTTTTATTTTACTGAGCTTATGTTTACGCTCACTCACTCACACTGAAATTCTTGAAGACACAACACCTCAGTTACTTTTAATTTTTTAAACAGGAAACCAGAACACTCTACCTATTACGGGTGCCTAGTTGTCCAGTTTTGAATAACAAACAAATAAACCAAGAATGACAACTGAAATATTGGAAAGGATGAAAATCCCAGTGAGCAGCCAAACCTGGTAAGGGTGTTTTTTACACTTACTGTAGAAACTTGTGCTGGTTGAGCAAACAGCTAGGTTGGCATTAGCAGTTCTACAGGGGGACGGAAGAGCATAGCCCAAATAATCCTACAGCTGATAGTATTATAGAGACCTATTCCATACTTGTGACTAGAGGTTCCAGTGGACCAACCCTGTATTTTCTGCATAAGTGCGTCATTTACAGATCAGCAGACAATTAGTATAGGGTGAAGAAAGAACACACAAAACCAGCAGGACTGGGCCACAAAAACTACCACTCTTGGTCCAAATTCGTGTGTGGGACTTCCAGTGGTCAATACCCTTTAGGATTTGCATATCATAGATTAGAATGCTTCTGATTCTAAAATAGAAATTATGTACTTCACAGTAATTAAACTATTTTGTAGCCTAGAAACTGAAGGTGCTATTATCATCTACATCAATATTCTCATCTCAATCAGTCACATAACAATGACAAGTTAAGTGAATTCACCGGTATTCAAAACTTGTAAGTTGCTGGTAACAATACGTGTTCAGCACCAGGTACTTTATCCATTGAAACATTAAAGTGACTCATAATTTATCCTTGAAAAAAGTAATGGACTAGCGATGTATTGGGCAATTCTTTTTAAAAAACAACTTTGTGTTTGTAGGGGAGGACGTTGGCAGAACAACGCTGCGAATAGCAAACTTCATTGCTCTTTTTCAGCTGTTGATAACATCAAAAGGGGACTCGTGTGCATAGGTGAAGAACTGTTTAGTAACTGCTTTTGGTAGCTCTGCAACAATCCAGTCCTCGAGGACACCAGAGAAGAAATGGTCACTTAGTGGAGAAAATGCTAATGCAATTATTATAGAGAAAATGGAGCGGATACCGATTTATGTCTGCTAGGATCAAAGGGTACAAAATAAAGAAAAAGCTAGTTTCCTATTTAAAAATTCAATACAAGTTCAAGGCATAAGGTCTGTTTAGGTTAGAAGAGAATGAAAAACTTCAATACACAAATCACAGAGTTCAAACACCATACATGACCATATAAAAACAGATCATGTGTAGGCAGTTTTTCCTCATAGTGAATATCAATAACACAGTGTTGCACTGCATTTACTACTGTGGTCAATCAGAATACCCAGAACACGTAAAAGATTAAAGACTCATTTACTAGCCATTTTTCATTGCATAGACAAGACCCAATGGGTGGCAGAGAAATTCACTTAGGAACAGATGAAATACATATAATACAGCTCCATACACTCAATATCATAAGGTAAGATCACATTGTTACCATATCATTTACATGTCCTGAAAGCTACAAAAATAAAAGTAAAAGCATGATTTACAGAACTAGTAGTGGTGAGAAGGAGGACAGAAGCAATTCAGTACACAAACTGACCAACATCCTGGAAGTGGTGCTAAAACAACAGAATCTTCATCCCTTTTCCAAAATATTCAAAGGATTTGGGTGTCCTACTGGAGTCTATGCGCACCTATACCAAATGTACACGGAGGGCTACTTTACTGCAATGTTCTAATTTAAAAACTGAACACAACAATGGCACATTTTCATCCAAAGGCAGAACAATCACTGTTACATTCTCACCTTCTTGTGCTTCTTTCAGTTTTCCAAGGGCAGTCCTGGCTGTGCCCCTCCTGGCAAATGCTTTAGAATATGAACCATCTAAGGATATGGCTTGAGTACAATCTTTTTCTGCTTCCTCATACCTAAATAGGCAATTGAGACCCAGTATAAACATCTATATTATAGAGATGGTTTTTGACCATTCATGTGCCTTATTTCACATACAAAGATAACACTTCTGTCAACCAAATGTATTGTAAACAACAATAGCTTTATACTATGTGGTGCTGGTGATTACATATGTCAAAGAAATAGTTATACTTACATCAAAGAGTCAATGGTTGGCCTTGTGGCTGCTCACGGTTGGCTGTTTATCAGAATATTGACAAAACAAAGGTCATGCTGCAAGAAATATTGTGGAGGTGCGTATATATTGGTAAAGAAAAAGTTCCATCCTATAATGATAGTTCTCCAACTATGGAAACTTTCACAGATTCACATGCTTAAGAATTCATCAGGCTGGGAACTCTTGTTAGTCAATATAAACACAGGAGTACAAAACCACTTAACTATTATTGAAGGCATAGACTTTATGCACCTCATTATGTAACTCAAACTCTGGCCAATGAGGTGAAAGGGTTCAGAACTTTGCACGTAGTCAAGACATAGCAAGTATAAAAGTCTCACTACTGCAAAGGTGGGAGGGTCATAGGTAAAATAATGAAGGATACCTATCTTACTGCAGCCTTGAAAGAAGCAGAAAGTGAACAAGAATGTCTTGTTTGAGAACGCAGTGCTGGCCTAAGCAAAGAAAAGCTAGATAGAGAGAAATAAAACAGGATCACAAATGTGGCTATTGTTAAAATAATAAACAAAGCTGAATAAAATATATCTAGGCTAAAGTGCACAGTGGAAGGTGTAGTGTGCTAAAATAACATGCATGAAGCTAAAACCTAAATGGCTGCACAACACCATTTGTCAGCATAGCAAGCATGAATAGTTGGAATGTGCACTTCACTAAGAATAGTCATGCATTCTGGAGGTAGATTGAGATAACCACATTTTACGACCTCAGGAACCAAATCACAAGGTTGAAACTCTTGGGGTTGGGGAGCCTCTTGTGCAGAACCATCTAAAGCTTGAGGAGAGTGGTGAACCAGGGTTGTCTGGCCCAGGTGGGAGTCACTAGGAGGAGGGAGATCTATGTTGGCTTCAGAATCACCAATGGAATAAGGGGGGAGAGGTGGAAAAGAGTAGGCAAATATCTCTGACCAGTTCATCTATAGTGCATTGTCCATCGACTGTGGGAATATGGAGGCCAAGTTTGGGCATTTTGCGTTTCCCGCTGTGGCAAATAGGTCCATGTCCAAAACCCTATCAGTGGAAGTAGCAAGAAGTTCCCACTCGTGGACTTGCTGCGGCATCCAGCTGAGAAATTCAGCAAACACATTGTCCACTCCCGGGAGGTAGTCTGCTAACAGGTGGATCCTTTGGTGGAGAAACCAGTGCCAGACGGAATGAGCTAACATAGAAAGCTGAGGGGAGCAGGTGGCCCCTGCTTCTGAATGTAATAAATGCCTTCCATGTTGTTGTCCGTACTAGGGACTACCTCGGCCCCTCTATGGGGGATGAAGGCATTGAGGGCTAGATGGACAGCTAGGAGCCCCAGAAAGTGAATAGAGAGATCCCTGTAAGTGCGACCCCACTTGTCCTGGAGAGTAACATTTTGTAAGTGAGCCCCCTACCCACTGAGGGATGCAGCCTTTATGACAATGATCATTAGAACTGGGTTGAGAAAACGCTGCCTCCGCAACACATTTTTATGTTCCACCACTGAAGAGAGCAATGAGTGTGGGGCCTTATCAACACTAGATCTTCCCAATGACCCTCCTTTTAAGACCACTGATGCGTTAGGCATTCCTACAGCATATGCATGTGCAGTCTTGTCTGGGGTACTATGGCGATACAGGAGGCCATCACGCCTAGCACTTGTTATTTGGCTGAAAAAAAAGCAGCAACGCTTGGAAAGACTGGAGTCTTGTCAGACTGGGATATGCCTTCCCGAACTCTACATTCTAAACATACTGGTCTGTAGTAATATATGGCCAAGTGGGGAACAGCATCTACAGCCATCGCCCGACAGGTGCTGTGTGATTTTGGTGGGGGTGGAGGGGGTGCAGGGTGTGAATGGTGGCGATTCATTGCTTGGCTGACTATGGGGTGACTATTTTAGGGGAGGTACATTGACCTCTTCTTTTGGCTATATTTCCACAAGAGCACCCCCCCCCCCCAAAAGTAGCCCCTGGTGGAAGTTGGGCAGGCTGGGGTTAGAAAGACATGGAGGCTTCAGGGGAGGTGGTCTTAAAGCCTCTGCAATATCGGGAGAGGTGAAAGGGCTCCAGTGAGGAAGGTGTCTGTAAAGCACCCGTGGCTTTCCCTGTTTCCATACATTTTTTGATTTTCTCCAGCATCTCCTCAATCTGAGACTCAAAAGAGATGTTCCCCATAGAAGGGAGGTTGAGGAGATGCTGTTTAACGTCCGTCTTGAAGCCAGACACATGGAGCCAGGTATGCCTGCGAAAGAAGAGACTAGAGTTAATTCCGCAAACAACGATGTCAGAAGCATTGAGGGTGCACCCGATGACCAACTCATACCCCCTTTGACGGTGCTCCTTGAGGAAGTGTTGGAGGAGCTCCTCCATTTCATTCTAGTGGGCCTGGACATCTCTAGAGAGTATACATATGGAATTGCAGATGCATCAGAGGCTGGCAGACTATGCCGCTATTCATTTACCAGCCATGTCTATTCCTTTACTCTCTTTGAATGGTGGATGAGCAACGTCAGTGCCCTGAGCTTTCACCCTCTTATGAGCAGTATGAACCAATAGGTAATCTGGTGGGAGTTGGCTTCTAATATAGATAGGGTCTGATGGTGAGGTGTTGTATTTTTTTTTATCAACAAGTGAGATAATAACTTTGGATTTGACTGGCTCCATTAAAATATCAGGAGCTGGCTTGAGCATCTCCTTCAGCATAGTCAGATAATGCAGGGTGTTCAGAAGAAAGATTCCCAAAGAGGAAGTCCTTCTCAACGGGCTCTTCATGCATCTATACTTAATGATAAGCAGCAGCCCTACATAATACCTCATCATAAGAGGAGGTATAATCTGGTGGAAGAGATCAGACAAGTTAGAGATAGGGATCAGTATCCACAGGCAGATCCACATCATATCAGTCCCAGGAGTCTCCCTGTAAGAGTAACAGTCAAAATGGGGAGCACCCTGTCTTCCATTCCAGCATTTGTGACCCCAAGGCATCATGGTAAATGCAGTCATTAGCACGAATTTGAATAGAGTTTTGAAAGTTTTTCACCATAAGTTGGTGCGGCGAGTGCCGTATCTTCGGACACGTGTTTCTGGCTATTTGGCCGTCATCAGCGAAGAGCAACGTGTAGCTGGCAGGGTGCTTGAAATGCCACCTTGAAAGTATTCACAGGTTTAAGTACCACTCAAGAAGGCACACAGGTGCTTCACCCGAGCTCGTCAGCTCAGAGGCTCACGGGAGCCTTAATTACAACAGTCAAAATGGGGAGCACCCTGTCTTCCATTCCAGCATTTGTGACCCCAAGGCATCATGGTAAATGCAGTCATTAGCACGAATGACGAGCTCGGGTGAAGCACCTGTGCGCCTTCTTGAGTGGTACTTAAACCTGTGAATACTTTCAAGGCGGCATTTCAAGCAACCCTGCCAGCTACACGTTGCTCTTCGCTGATGACGGCCAAATAGCCAGAAACACGTGTCCGAAGATACGGCACTCGCCGCACCAACTTATGGTGAAAAACTTTCAAAACTCTATTCAAATTTGTGCTAATGACTGCATTTACCATGATGCCTTGGGGTCACAAATGCTGGAATGGAAGACAGGGTGCTCCCCATTTTGACTGTTGTAATTAAGGCTCCCGTGAGCCTCTGAGCTGACGAGCTCGGGTGAAGCACCTGTGCGCCTTCTTGAGTGGTCCTTAAACCTGTGAATACTTTCAAGGCGGCATTTCAAGCAACCCTGCCAGCTACACGTTGCTCTTCGCTGATGACGGCCAAATAGCCAGAAACACGTGTCCAAAGATACGGCACTCGCCGCACCAACTTATGGTGAAAAACTTTCAAAACTCTATTCAAATTCGTGCTAATGACTGCATTTACCATGATGCCTTGGGGTCACAAATGCTGGAATGGAAGACAGGGTGCTCCCCATTATGACTGTTGTAATTAAGGCTCCCGTGAGCCTCTGAGCTGACGAGCTCGGGTGAAGCACCTGTGCGCCTTCTTGAGTGGTACTTAAACCTGTGAATACTTTCAAGGCGGCATTTCAAGCAACCCTGCCAGCTACACGTTGCTTTTCGCTGATGACGGCCAAATAGCCAGAAACACGTGTCCGAAGATACGGCACTCGACGCACCAACTTATGGTGAAAAACTTTCAAAACTCTATTCAAATTCATGCTAATGACTGCATTTACCATGATGCCTTGTGGTCACAAATGCTGGAATGGAAGACAGGGTGCTCCCCATTTTGACTGTTGTAATTAAGGCTCCCGTGAGCCTCTGAGCTGACGAGCTCGGGTGAAGCACCTGTGCGCCTTCTTGAGTGGTACTTAAACCTGTGAATACTTTCAAGGCGGCATTTCAAGCAACCCTGCCAGCTACACGTTGCTCTTCGCTGATGATGGCCAAATAGCCAGAAACATGTGTCCAAAGATACGGCACTCGCCGCACCAACTTATGGTGAAAAACTTTCAAAACTCTATTCAAATTCGTGCTAATGACTGCATTTACCATGATGCCTTGGGGTCACAAATGCTGGAATGGAAGACAGGGTGCTCCCCATTTTGACTGTTGTAATTAAGGCTCCCGTGAGCCTCTGAGCTGACGAGCTCGGGTGAAGCACCTGTGCGCCTTCTTGAGTGGTACTTAAACCTGTGAATACTTTCAAGGCTGCATTTCAAGCAACCCTGCCAGCTACACGTTGCTCTTTGCTGATGACGGCCAAATAGCCAGAAACACGTGTCCGAAGATACGGCACTCGCCGCACCAACTTATGGTGAAAAACTTTCAAAACTCTATTCAAATTCGTGCTAATGACTGCATTTACCATGATGCCTTGGGGTCACAAATGCTGGAATGGAAGACAGGGTGCTCCCCATTATGACTGTTGTAATTAAGGCTCCCGTGAGCCTCTGAGCTGACGAGCTCGGGTGAAGCACCTGTGCGCCTTCTTGAGTGGTACTTAAACCTGTGAATACTTTCAAGGCGGCATTTCAAGCAACCCTGCCAGCTACACGTTGCTTTTCGCTGATGACGGCCAAATAGCCAGAAACACGTGTCCGAAGATACGGCACTCGCCGCACCAACTTATGGTGAAAAACTTTCAAAACTCTATTCAAATTCGTGCTAATGACTGCATTTACCATGATGCCTTGGGGTCACAAATGCTGGAATGGAAGACAGGGTGCTCCCCATTTTGACCGATCCCTGTAAGAGTACGTCATAAGTGTCTCCCCAGTGTGTCCACCTGTGTCAGAATGTGGTGATCCATGTGCAGTGTAAAACAGTGCGTGTCAGCTACAGAAGGGGAATGTGATGGTGGAGGCTTGGGTGGACTGTAAGACGGTGGAGGCAGTCCGGTGCACAGAAGAGAACTGGTGGCTTTATCCTACTTCCTTTGCTGCTTTGGAAGAGGAGGGGGATTCAGAGCTTCTTCAAAACTGAGCTGTCTCTTAGAAGGCCAAGAACCCAGCATCGGATGCTGTGTTAGTATGTGGGTCGTTGGAGGTGGATGACAATTTGTTTCTGTCAGGCATCAAGCTGTTCCAGTGAGAGCAGAGTGCTTCAGCGTCAGAGCAAATCTGTGTTTCAAGGCTCTCAGTTTTGGATCTTATAGTCAGGTCAGTGCCAAACTGAAAGCGGGCAGCGTTGAAGGCAGCGGTTTTAAGATTTTCTTCAATGCTGAGCCAAAGCTGAGCATGGTATCCAAAGTTGATTGTTGCTGTCGACCATGACCTGAAGGCAGTGGCAGCCCAGTTACCAGCTTCTGAGGGTTCAGAGCAGCTAAATGCCCCTTTTGGTGTAAATGTTAGAATCAGTGTCGAGGGGGAGGGGGAAGTGTACTCACAATCTGTTGAGCCAATGGGAGGTGTTCAATTTTGAGATCATAACCAAAACTCTCATCAGGCAAGAAAGCCAGCTCGTCAGCGACTGAAGAGGTCTAGGGTATCTTCTGCGCTCCTATGCGACACCTTGAGTCAACAAGCTCAGTGGTCTCGAAGGGTCTTCTTTGACTGAAAGGGGCAAGACGCATCACAAGAGGCCTCGTCACACTCAGGTGAGAGGCAGAGATTGCAGACCCGATGGGAGATCAGCCTAGGGGTACTTCATACAACACCAGAGGGCAGTATTGAAAGGGTGTCCATTCCATCTCAGGCAAGACATGTTGAGAGAGTGCCACATGGAAGGAAGAACCGATAGACGAGGCCCATCCAAAGGCAGGAGTCAACCAGCGTACTGTCCTGAGTGGTAACTGGAAGCGTTGAGCAGAAATGAGTGAAAAGGGAAAAGGTAATCGTAAACAATACCGAAGGAGAAATAGGGCACAAGAAAATCAAAAACTATCACTGCGACAAAGACAATCCAGAGCACGGATGCACATGTCCAAACCCGAAGGGGAAAAACAAAAACAAAACACACTAACAATGGAGCTGATGACCATGCGCATTGCAAGCAAGAGGTGGAGTCACACTACCTCATGACTCAAGAAGAATTCTTCAAAGAAAAACAACTTGCACACATCTGAGCCCAAAACTATATGGCAATAGTATGCAGTGCATGTGTACCTACAGGCTCACCTTGCTGGAACATACTTTACATATTTTATCTATGTTGACCCTGATTGCTTTTGTGCCTAGCTACCAGGCGGTTAAGCACAGGTTTATCTAGTGTCCTTTGTGGGTTACCCTGACAAGGATTGTGTTTATTACCTGAGTGGGGCTCTCACCCTTCTCTACTAATAACCTAATTCTTATAATTTGTTAATTAAGCAGAGAAGTAGAAATAATACAATGAAGCTTCACGGAATCAGAAGCCAGTACTTGGCAAGTCCAATGTGTATTGGAACCCCAACAAACGCACATTTGTTGACAATTGAAGTGTTGAAAGTGGGCCTTTCACGCAAATGACTGTTGCCTGGATTTTCACTCTTCCACCCTGTCTGGATCACAGACTGATATTCACATGCAAGCATGAAGACTTGCTTAATTCTCAAAGCCTTCAGCGCCTATTGAAAACATGTTATTTTACATTAAGTGCACTTGCATATGTATCTCACGCGGCAGGGCAGCCTGGTGTGGACGAGAACTGGGATAGTTTGCTTCCCTTCCTAGGTCCATTTTCAGTTTCTTCCTGAAATGTGGGACTGAGTTGGTGGCACTAATGTACGTTACAAGATTTAGAAGCTAGGCATGAGAAGGCATAGCCTCCTGCTCTTGCTCTTCAGATGTGGAAGACAGTGTCACGCAGGAGGTCTGCTTAGCAGAGGTGTCTGGTGGGAGTGTGGAAGCTGATGGGGTTGTTCCCCGTAGGTGGATCTAAATGGCATGAATGTTCATGTAGGTGGCAACTAAATTGTTTAGTGCTTTGTTTGGGTGTGTAATTTGTATATTTGTGTGTGGGGAACCAGTAGAGGTCTCTGTGGAATAAAGAGATGTAAATCTGACGTAGAGTAGGTTTCCGTAGTCTAGCTTGCTGGTGATGAGTGCTTGAGTGATTTTTAAGTGGGTGTCGAGAGGAAGTCATCTGAAGATTTTTCTTGAGGTGAGCAGGAGGAAGTGATCGAGTTGACTTGGCTGGTCATTGATAGCTTGTTGTTGAGCAAGATTCCCGGGTTCCTGGCTTGACTGGAAGGGATTGTAGAGTGACTAAGTTCTGATGGCCACCAGGTTGGGGTCCATTGAGTGCCGGTCTTTCCCGTGAAGTGTTCCCTCTGTCTTGTCATAGTTGAGGTGGAGGCATAATTCTCAGAACTGTCAACTAACAGATTCTCTAATTCCTCTCCCTCCCCCAAACTTTACCTCTTCATAAAAGGGCTGTTACTTGACTGTGAAGTAGCATGAGAGCCACAAAAAAGAGCACCCCAATAAAATAAATACTTAGGATGTCATAAAATTTGGAGCCGCCCGTAAGTCATTGAATTTAACATCTAAGGGCCTAATGGTTTGGTACATACCTTTCACTTTCTTATCTGCAATTACGTAGTTTGGAAGCTATTTATATTCGTGAGGGCAAGGTCAATGTTGAAGTTGTTGTAATACGTTTCGAAAAGTAAGGCAAACAAATCAAGAGTACTTTTTATAGTCACCTTTTTGCGGTAGAAACGTAATATCCCATTGTATAACAAGGATAGTAAGCTAAATGCGGGCTACTATATTGCACTTACTTTTGAACCTTTAAATATGCCATTGCTCTGTTCGCCGGTAGGAGTGCATTGGTGCCATCTGCTGCTATGCCTCGTGTATAACATTCTATCGCTGCTTCATATTTTCCTTCTTTAAAATATCCATTTCCCTGGAAAATATAGACAGAATGTAAAGATATCTGATATTTATAGCCTACTGTTTGACAATTTAGAGACACGCTCGGCATATAATATAAATAAAGTATGCAGAACACTGCAAACAGAAGACCAGGTAGTTGAAGTACGACAGAGCAATGTTTATACAGTCTGTGTATGAATACCGGAAGTAATCCTCAAGGAGCTCGTCATAAACATGAGTAATTTTAAAGGACTCTGCGGGCCATTAAACTTATATGCAGTTGGATCACCATTAAAAAAAAATCGTTGGCACATGCAAAATTATAATAGCACAATATATACGCACTTCTACTTTAAAACAAGCTAGATAAAAGTTGTAACACATGCACCATTACACACAGTTTATAATAACCAAAAATGTAGATACAATATTTGACAACTTCAGCAATGTTAACGTTTCAAGATTGAAGGGGGTTCTCAAAGCTTCAGATAAACAAAAGAGGCAAATTTAAGGCAGCACTACTGCAAGACCCAAGCACGGTTACCTGTGTATACACTTGCATGTGCACGCAAGGACGGCCATCTCGGTGTACGTTGAGAGCTCATTCGTAAATATAGCACGCACAAGCAATGCACACACCGGATGCAGCGTCCTACAAGAGGAAGTGAGGGCACCGTAGTAGTGTCTGTGGGCCTGCCCAGCCTTGCCCAGATAGCGCCTTGGGCGGAAAGAAATGTGGCACCCTCCCTGCAGCTGGTGAATGAAGTGAGGTAGCAGGGGGTCGATTTTGTGTTAACGGGTCATTCACACACAAAAATAGTAACTGACCTCTGAGCACAAACTAGTTGGATCCTCCCCCATATATTCAGATTCACTCAGTTTGGCTAAATCACGTTAGTGACAAGTTATTGGTGGTGCGAACGGCGGTGAGTGTCGGCATAGGAAGGAAGGATGTTAATGGAGCGAAAAACGGCACCTGAGGCAAGCAAAAATGATTAAAAGCAGTTCAGTCTGCATCACTGGAGTCAAGTAAAAGGGGCGCTGACGTATGCAAGACTTCAATGTAGACAGCTCTGGGTGCCCTCTGAAAATTCTGGGCCTAGGCCCAGGTCGCTCACGCCACAAGCCGACCCTGGGGCTACTTTCTGTGTGGATGGCTACATAGTGCTTTAGTGGAATACACTCACTTACAGAGAAAAAAAATTAAGGACTGAAGTGGGCTAAACACCTCCAGACTGTCCATTCCTGTAACATATAAGTAGTACGTGACTCTGTTATAGGTTTGGGAAATATTGGACACAGTTTATTAACGTTTATTTACAGCATGTAAGCCCTGCTTTTATGAGAGCCATAAATCATTCCGTCATCTCAGATGTGCATGCAAATGGCGTAATGAGTTGTCATAAATCACTTTATCGTCCATGAAGTTGAAAGCCCATGGGTTTACAGTTACATTGTTGAGATTTGTCATAAAACACTTTGCATCGTAACAACCCCCCATACATTTTTTTATATCTGCATGTCACCTGTCCATCAATCAATTTGCCATAAATCACTCTAGCGTTTAGTCCTTTGTGTATCTTGCCCCTTGTCGTTGGCGTTATTCAGTTTCTATGTAGGAGGGTACTCATTTCTTTTTAGGCTTAACTAGCTACATTGTTTATTCCTTCTATCCAGCTCTCCGACAGACCCGGGCTGTGACTGCTGTGTTTCCTGTACCTGCCCCGACTGCCTTAACCTGACGTGAGGCATCCCAAGGTAAGTAGCCCTGCCACCCCACTGTGTTGGGTGTGGCCTTTGTTGTACTTTTGCTCTCCTTCTCCGCCACGCTCCCTTTGAGTTACCGCCCAACAGGCGGCTCCCCCGTCACGATCCATCTATTCACAGCCTGCTAGCGGCAATGCTGCCCATAAGTTTTTTCAAAACACTTATGTTCCTAGGGAAGACAGGTGTGTCCCATCTTCTGCAAAGTATTCTGGTCTCTGCAAGTTGATTAGCCCATGTCTGATGCTTTCCCAGCCATTTTGTACGCAAAACCTTTTTGCTGCCACGTTTAGCATTTTCCTTGATTTGTCTAATGCCCCTGCCGAACTTGCCCCTCTCCACTTCCGTCTGGTGATGATTTCTGACCAGATCAGCATTGTTTTGTGCAGCCGCCTTGCAACCATCGCAAGGTTCCACCTGATGCTTTCTAGTAGGCCTCTCCTCCCTAGCTGGGCTAGGTCGTTGCCCCCTCCCCCCCCCACCCCCACCCAGATGTATTATTACCACATCAGGCCGCTTGTGCTGCGTGGCTATGAGCTCTCCTAGTCTGTTTTCGAGGTGCTCCCATTTCATGCCCGGGAAACCAAACCATTCTACCTTTGACTATTTTAGGCATTGTTCCTTCGTGGGAGCTCGACACCCATCAATCTCAGGCTCTCTGCATAAAAAGAGTGTCCGATCACCCATGCCGTTCTGTGCTCTGCACCTGTATGTGGAAGGGTACAGTGAGGTTGGGAGTTGTTATTCCTGCTTGTTTGTCTGTTGCCTTTTTATGTAGCCTTTGTAGGCGTTTGAGCTCCACCTACTAATTGCCTTAATGCCCGCTGCTGACATGCCGTGTTGAGCTGCTGATGTCGCCGCCCCTATCCGGAATGAGTGTGTGCCAAATTTGCACGCCGCGAGCCCTGCCCTGGTCAGCGCCCCTTTGAGCACTGCCTTGAATTGGAATGGGCTCAAGCATTCCCCATTCTCATGCTTAAAGAGTCCCTAGTGCCCTTCTGGCCTCCGCTCTAGAAATTCTGCATGCTGCACACTGGGCATACTTCGCTGTCGTCCAGGCATCTCAGTTCCACCTTTGCCCCTTTCCCGAATTGGTCGTTTTGGATTTCCTTAGTAGTATCTGCATGCGCCTTTGGCCTATCTGCATGTCTTGTCTTTGTATGCATGTGTCGGTGTTCCCTGCTTTGAAAGGGGTGACAAGCTCACTTACCCTAAATGCCCCATAAAATGCCAGTGTGAAAGCCGCTTTGAATAGGGTGCTTTCAAAACTGTTCCGGCAAAGGTTGTTCAGTACCCCACCAGTTGTTTCCGTGTGTTAAAAATCGATTGAGCACCGCCGGTCCTTAGTGGGCCCTTCCAGCCTGCGCCACCCCTTCATTGCTGCCCTTATGTAGTGGGAGTTGGTGGGGTCTCTGTCTGTTATTATCTTGCTAAAATGCGCCACTGCAGTCAAATGCTCCTGTGCCCATGACTTTGATTTTTTCTGAGTGAATGCCCAATGTATACTTTTTTCACTACTATTTGCGCTTCTTGTGGCACGGGTAATCCTTCAGACCTGTGACCTCCTGTACTGTTGTCACTTGTGCTGCATACCTTTTTGCTGTCTTTGGCACTAAGGCTTGGGCTACTAGTATTGACAAATCCCCTCCACCAGCCCCCACAGGCTGGGGGGGGGGGGGGGGGGGGGTGAAGGTGTCATCTCCCGTTCTGCTCCTGGGGCTATGCTCCTGAATCTCATCTGGAATCGAGAGAGTGCATCTGCTTTATTATTACTGGTGCCTTGCACGTGCCTTGCTCTAATGTCGAGGTTGCCTGCCAGTTGCATTTTTACCACGTATCTCAATAATTTTAACACTAGCGTGCACTGTGACGACCCTTTATTGATCACGTTCACGACTGCTTGATTTTCCGACCACAGTATGAGCTTCATGTCTTTCAGCTGCTCTTGCCAGATTGTTAATGCCACTAAAATGGGGAATAATTCCAAGAGCGCAATATTCCTTGTGAGACCCAAGGCTGCCCACGTTTGTGGTCATTTTTTGGCGCACCATTTGTCTTTTAATACGGCCTGAAGCCTAGGCTTTGCGGACACCCAGGCCTCTCGCCATATTAACGTGCCATTAAAATCTACCAAGAACTTCAGCCATGTCATCATATCCTTTTTCACCCCTCCCCCGTTTTAACCTGACGTGGTGGTGTTTTTTTTATTTAGCTCCCTGGTCAGGTGTGAAATTCGAATGGCAAAAACCTTTCCTGCTGGGATGACCCATGCTGCAAAATTTAACTTGCCAATTAACTCCTATAGCTCGCCTAGTGTTGCCGTCTGTTTGTCCAGCAACCCCTTGATGTCCTTTACCAGATCCTGTACTTTGTCTTGGGGAATGCGGGATGTGCCTGCTACTGAGTCCAGCTCTATTCCCAGGAAAACTAACTTGCTGGCAGGACCCGTGGTTTTGTCCTCGGCCAACGGAAACCCTAGCTTAGCTGTTAGGGAGTGAAAAGCCTCCAGTAGGCCCTAACATTCTGATCCGCTAGGCTGCCCTACAAATAGGAAGTTGTCTAAGTAGTGTAGCTTCCCTCCACTTGGGTGTGTCTTGTGCAGAGCCCATTCGATGAGTGTGCTGAATTTTTCTAAGTATGCACAAGATATGGAGCCCCCCGTGGGCAGTGCCTTGTCGAAGTATGTTTTTCCCTCAAACTTAAAACCCAGGAGGTGGTAACTCTTCGGTGTACGTGAAGCAGCCTGAAAGCTGACTCTATGTCTGCTTTTGCCATTAAGGTGCCGCGCCCCTTTGCGCGCAATCTGTCAACTGCGTCCTCAAATGATGCGTACCCCACTGCGCAGTCATCTGGGTCGATGCCATCATTCACTGATGTGCCCTCAGGGTAGGACAGATGGTGAATTAGCCTAAATTAACCTTGTTCTTTTTTGGGGACCACCCCCAAAGGTGAGATTATCAAAACAGGCGGCGGGGGGCCTGTTAAAGGTCCTTCCACCCTCCGTAGCTCCAGTTCCTTGTTAATTTTTTCTCTTACTATTGAGGGGTGTTTCCCTGCTGAGCGCAAGTTCCTTGGTTCTATTTTGTGGCTTCTACAATATGAGGGGATTCTAAAACCTTGTTCAAAACCTTCACATATTAGGGCTGCGTCCTGTTTGTTGTCGTAATCATTGGCTAGCTGTCTCAATGTGCCTGTGTTTATGGGGGATCTAGCCAATCCTACCGTTCTCCCCAACCAGGCTACCATGTTGCCTTGACTATCTCTTTTTTTCTTTTTCCCTCTTGTGCATGCTTCCTCTCCCTCTTTTGCATTCTGCTATGGGATCTCCCCCACCGCATGTGCAGCACATGTGTCTGAATTTGCATGCTGCCCCCCATGTGCACTCGTCTTTATCGTATTTAAAGCATACCAATGCTGTTCCCTTACCAGCCTGTGCCCCCTTCCACTGTGTGAACTGTGGCTTTTTGTAGAAGGGCTTTGCTTTCTCCTGCCTTCCTTGTGGTAGCTCCCTCGAAAGGGCTGCTCGCCCTTGCTTGCCCAACTCCTGGCCTCCCTCGCTATCATCATTTTGTGCATGTAGCCTGCTACATCCTCTTCATCCCATTCCATGTCTGGGTGCGCTTGCATTTTTAGCCTGAACCCTTTGTCATGGTCTAGCCATGCGTCCCCCATGAATTGACTTTGCCCCTCGTATATTTTTGACTCGTAGAGCCATAAATCTTTTGCACAGTGTGGGAATTTTTCCACTATGATACAAGCCATGATTCTGAATGCATCCAGCCAGTAATCAAACTTCTTCTCTTTCCTTACCCTGTTTATCTTCCTCCTCTCTTCTTCTTTCTTATCCACTGTAGTCAAGTCTAAACCCTGACCTGAATCTCTAGGAGTGAGAATATGTCAAACTCCCTGCGCCAAATTCGCTCTTTCACCGCCAGTGGGATCATGCTTGCCAGGCCTGGTACTCTTGCCACCATGTATGGTCTCTTTAGGATCCCCCTTTTGTATGCCTCCAGGGCCAGCACACCCGCTGATGGGCCTACGTCTGTCCTTTTCAGTGTCACTGCCCCAGACTTGGGTTGGGGCCGCCGTGGTGCCTGCTGATGTTGCCTCTTCCTACCCCTGGTTGGGTGATGGGCATTGCCCGCAAGGTATATCTGCTCTATTTGTTGAGACCCTCTTTCTTCGAGTATCCCTGGGGGCCGTGTCCCCCTTGGGTTCTGCCACCCCAAAACCCCTCTGTGTCGCGCGCACCCCCTGGCTTCGCAAATAGCAGTGGCACTATTGATTTTAAACATTCTTGTACAATCGTGCTGATTTGCTCACCATTATTCGCTTTTGCTCGCTTGCTTGGTCCTGGGGTCCCTGCTTCAGGGAGTTCGCCGGCTTCCTTCTTGTCCCCTTTTTTGGCATCTCTGCTTGCGTTCCTCTGTCGCTTGTTAGCCTCGCTCTGTGGCTCCTCCTCGTCTCTGGATGCATCGCTTGTTCTGTCGCCAGTGTGCCCTTCTTGGGTCGGCACCTCGCTTGCCCCATCTCCCCTAATCTGCTTCAGGATTCAGTCTTTGCTGTGTGTCGCCGGCGCTTCACTTGCTGCCTTAATGATTTTTTCTATGTCAAGTTCTTGGTTCTCGCCGTGGTTCTCCATGTTGAGATGTGTTGTTGCCGGTCCGCGGATTGCCGGTGACAGGGTCGCGCCGCCTGATTGGGCTGTCCCCTGTTACCGATTTGTTGCTCTACGTGGGTCGCATCGCCGGTTGAGTCCGCGCTCGTGGTTGCAGCCAGGTCGCATCGCCCTCTGGGCTGTCCCTGGCTGCTGGCTCTGCTCTGCTGCCCACTGTCCTTGTTTGCGCTTGCGGCTGTGGCCAGGTGCGTTGCGTCACCCCTAATGAGCTGTTCCTGGTTGTCGGTTCTGCTTTGCTGCTCCTGTACATTGTCCCTTCTTGGGATCGCAGCCAGGTCGTGTCGTCCCTGCGGGCTGTCCCTGGCTGCTCAATTTGTTTGTCTATGGTCAACACAGGTCATGTCACCTTTAGGCTGCCCTTGCTTGCCCCACGACTTTTGCACTTCTCAAAAGTGACTCAGCTCTATGTTAGTCTGGGTAAATCTTGGGTTTATTATACATATATATTTTTTGTTGTTGTTCTCCCAGACCAATTATCTCCTTTTTGCTGGCAAAAAACTCCTTGTGCTGTTACTACGAGATTACTTATAGTATCCCACTATACTTCTTTTCTGGCTGCTCAAGGGTCTGTGCGTGTGGTGGAGCCGAGGGATTAAATTTATTTTGTCTGTGGAGGGGGCATGGCCTTAATTCCCTTATTTGGGCCAGTAAACCCCTTCAGTAAATTGGCAGGTGGGCAGGGTGCTCACCGCGCACTCCCAGCGCCCGGTCCCTCTCTCCTTTTCCCCACTGCAACCCCGGGCCACGCTCTGATCTCCTCTGACGGCCCGGGTTCTTTGCCTAAACAATTGTGCCGGGAAGTGCCCTTGACTGCAGCCTCTGAATTGGAGGTGGGCTTTGCACTCAACATGCGCTCCCTGCGCCCGTTCTCTTTCTCCCTCAATCAGCCCTGGCCATGTGATGCAATCCCTGGCGGCCTGGGTCCACTGATTTACACTTGTGGGAGAGCCCCTCGCCACGCCGGCCCGCCTCAACTTTCTTTTGTAGCACGGTCTGCGTGCTGCGAACTATTGCGGCCTCAGTTCCGTCCTCGAGGGACAAGTGCAGCGCCGCCTGACTGACCTGCTGCTGCTTAGTGGGCCCTCCGCTCGGTGTAGGTATGCCTAGGCATCTCGGGGTTCAGAACGATCCACCTCTGCAGGATCCGAAGGTCGTCCGCGTCCTCCAGCTAAGCATCCTACTTTATTTTGGAAACCGCTCCGCTGCCTCCCTGGTCGCGCTGGTCCTCGCTGCCTCCCTGGTCGCGCTGGTCCTCGCTGCCTCCCTGGTCGGTGCTGGTCCTTGCTGAGTCGCTGCCCGGCCGCCCCACGAAGAAGAGGGGATCCGGTCCGGGCAGCCATTTTTAAACCCCCAATCGTGTCGCTTGGGGCACGTACAGACAATTAAAAAAATGCAGTGGCCCCCATTGGGCCAAGATAAAGTTTACTGCCCCTCTCCTTGTGCTTCCATCTGTTCCGGGGTGTCAAGAAGGGGGGGGGGCTTGCCCTGTGGACAGACCACTTTCTGTCTCGTATCGGCGCGATTGTACTCGAGGGCCTTGGTGGGGTTTCCGCTCCCCCCCTCGAGCACCCTTCGGTTGCAGCCCTTTGCTCTAATTCTTTGACCCATGCAACTTGCTGTAATGGGGAGAAGAAAAACGTTAATGTTAATGAGGCTACAGCATACCAATGGACGAAGAGGGATGGATGCCCTATGTAAACAAGCATTAGTAAATGCATCAGGTGTCTCCTATGTGATTATTAATAAGCTATTTTTTGTTTTAAGTTGTAGCTTAGTGAATAGTTGTGCAATATAATTTACTGAAACTCCTTTAAAGTGTTTTGACTTGTTTATTGACAAAAAGGCAATATATTGTGGGGTTACTAGTTGTATTATAAAGTGGGCAGATTAGGTAAATGGGGGAGGTGAAAGATAAAAATAACATTTAATTCAAAAGTAGGTTTGAAATAGGTGCAGCTATGGAGAGAATACATAAAGGATAGATTAAAAACCATACAAGTGAAGTGTCCTGTGAAGGAACTGTGGCATGAAGAGTACTGATAAACAATGATTAAAGCACCAATGTTAGATGTTGGAAGGCTTTTCCGTGAATACAGATCTTCTTGATAGTTAATCAGTCCGTGAAGCTTATACCAGCCGTTAACCTTTAGCAGCTTTAAATCAACAAAATTAATCCAACAAACACTTTACAAAAGGGTGATGCAACGAGATAATGATTTAAAAACGCATCCGAGACAGATGCTGTATATGTTGGGAAATGCGTCGGAAAATCATAAGAAAACATACAACTATTAATCATGCTTTAAATGTATATTGACAGAAGGCGATTAAATAACTGCAGTTGGTCAAAGCCAAAAAATGCAGCTCGCCACCAGGCTTGAAAATCTGCTAGAAATCATACTTTAAACGTGTGCACTCAATGGACAAAGCAAAAAAATAAATATGGTCAGAAAGCACGCTTTAAACACAAAAGCGGATGAAAACAGTATTTAGGCCTCGGGACACTGATAAGAGCAAACACACAAAGAAAAAAGGAACAAGCATGGTTAATGCAGGAGATAGTATGCTGCGGCCAATAGAAACAGAGAAAAAGTAAGGAGCAAGCACAGGAACCAATGAAAAGCAAGGGTGGGATGTAAATTTCTTCTAAGATATATTTAAGACAACAGATTTCACAAGCACAGCGCAAACACCGTGCAGGCAAAACCTAAAAAGAGAGAAAGAGCAAGACAAAGAAAGAGAGTTGTGTGACAGAAATTTCCACTGCTGCGATCCCCACCCCCTCTGTATCAGTGCAAATTTACTAAAATAAACAGCATACAAATATGAAGGCAAAGAGGTGGTAGGAGAGAGAACCCCCAATGGTACAACAGCGACTAGCTGTCCAGCAGCACTGCTTAACTTGTGCTGGTGTTTGCAAATGGTGATCAGGGCCCTCTATTTTAGAAAGCATTATTTAAATATCATCAGAGATGGGAATGAAAGAGAGAAAATAGGAGGAAGAGAATCACTGCAAAAACAGAGAAAGCAGGGATGAAGAAAAGACCAACAAACAGACAGAGTATGTAGGGTGCTGAAAAAAAAGGCAAGAGATTTATTCAAGACTAGGTTCCATTGGTATGTAACAACCTGGCCATTAAAAGCATCAGAGGGGGCGTTCCTAAGGGCCCCTGTACTTTATTAAATTTTTAAACAAATTAAAGTCTAGCAAGCATGGTGGGCCGCTGCACTGCTGGCATGTAAAGAAAGACAAACATGCGATTCAGTGGTGTTTAATAAGCATCCAAAGGGCTGTGCACTTCCTTTTTAGGTTGAGCTTGTCAGCAGACAGCACTGTCTGCAAGACGTGTTGTATTCAATATAGGCTTTTAACCACACCCACTCTTGCCATTCGTTCTTTGTTTTGGTTTGACTTCAATGCTTCACTTTTTTTGGTGCACTGTGCTAAATGTCTCTCCTTTGCGTGCCAAGTTCCCCCCCTGGGAGCTTTCACTAAGAAAACATCTTTGTTGGCCATCACACTAGGTCAGGCTTCCTTTTGTTCCAGGTCTGATGTCCCCTCCTCCCATCTGGTTTCCATTTTCTCTTTAATCCGAGCCAGGAGCCTTTCTCCTCGTGGCTTGGCACATGCTTCATGTTGGAAGGTAGTTTTTTTTTTAAATAGTTGAGCCTTGTTTGATGTGGCAGAAAGTGAAAGAAGCTTTGAGTTGTGATATATAGCAGCATTAATAAGTTAACCAGGAGGGTAAATTCCTTACCCCATTGGACACCTGCGGGGAGTAGAATTTATGTATTTTAACAAGCGCAAATATATATATATATATATATATATATATATATATATATATATATAAGTTGCAGCCTCCTCGAGGCCCCAGTGCCTCTCGGCTCCATGTTTCTATGGAAATGCTTCACATATGTGCATGTGTGAGTAGGCCTAAAGATGGCTGTGTTCCTTGCACGCGTGGGGACATGGGAGAATTAGCCCTCCTGTGTACAGCGTAAACCAGCTCGGCGCAGCTGGGAGGCAGCCAGGCAGAAGTGATGGGCGACTGTGTTCTTCTGTCAAACTAACCAGCCTCTTCGGGGCTTTCTGAGCCCCTCGTAGACAGGCTAGACACCTTTTTGGCATGGAAGTTACATTTTTGCATTTTACTTTCCCTGGTATGAAACGTGACTGCTCAAAATCACTGTACGAGAGATGAACGTTCAGGCGTTAATTCAAAATACCTTGTTATAGTGCAAGCGTTCAATTTGGGCGTAAACAAGATCAGATGTGCCATGCATATCACAACACTAACTTTTTTTAAGGAGAGATTCCAGTTGATCCACACGCAACAAGATTTTTGACATCTACTTTGCTGCTCAGAAAAAAAAGAGAGTTGATACCAATTGCAATTTGGAACCGATTATTAGTATCTATTTGTTTTAGTTGGTATTTTAATTTCACTAGTAGAATTTACATGTTTAATTCAGTATGACAAACAGGCTAGTGTTGATCAATCTATGTACTGTAACTGGACGAAATAGAAGCCATTTGTAACTGGTCTGTCAAATATGGTAGGGGAAAACAAAGCTTTAGTAACAGATTAGTGCTTAGAAACATCACCATTATTTCATTTAGCGTTCAGTAGTTGTGTTTAGCTCATTCGTGGCCATTCCCAATGTAGACAGATAAGGAAACTAAGACACAGGGAGATAAAGTGAATTGCCCAAGGGCACACAATGTGATGCACAGAGAGAGCCAGGATTATAACATTTTGTTTCCAGTTCTACTATCTGCTACTGCCGGAGGCTGGCACTTAGCGGCTAGATGATGTACTCAGGAGAATCTAGGTTTAATGTATACCTGATTAGTCTTATTCAGTTTCATCCTGAGCAAGCATGTGTATTTGCACTTTGTCAATGGTCATCTGATGAGCATCTCGAATAGAAATGCTGTGCCGAGGTTACAATGAAAGGGCACAACGGCTTTTCCATGTTTTGTTGGAAACAAAAAAAAATATTTGCTTGTGTCCCACGCACATGTTTAATAATTATAACCTATTTTTATGTGTCACTTGTATAGATTCTAAGCACTGTAAGTAACAAGTATGTGGGCGAGCCAACAAATGAGCATCCAGAGCCGAACCAAGGGCCGAACCAAGGGCTCACTGTGGCTCTAAGAGCCAGCGCATGAGCTGAGCTCTGAAAATATTTGGCATGTAAATCGTGCAAGAAACATCATATTAGATTAGGATAAAATGTCATCAAAATTAATGTACATTTCTTTAACACAAGGAATCATTCGCCTTAGTGCATCATTTTATATCTCCGCATTGAGGAGCGTTTCACCTTAGTATATCAGATTATATCTTTGCATTGAGAAGTATTTATGAAAAGTGAGACTTTTTAAAGAAGCACCGACAAACTTTCTTGCCCTGCCTGATGACAATCTTATGAGGAAACTATGACGCTAGATGGGTTTCATTTTCATCAAATATTAATGCTTTGTGGTTCATTCTTGGATGATGAGATTATAGTGTTGGTGACAGGAATAATCTATGTTATATTTTTGGCAGTTTTACTTAACACAATACCTATCCAAGGGCAAAAGAATGCTTTACAACAAAGATTACATTACACCTTTTTTCAATGCAGTGACATGTGCAAGGATTAAAAGACTACTGGGCCAAGGCAGAGATTCAAACCTGGTTCCCCGTGTTGCATGTTCAGCAGTTGTAGCCACCAGGCCATGTCACCTACTCCAGAAGCTCAGCTCATTTTGGGTTTGGGGTTTCAAGAGGAGCTTGAGCTGAACCAGAGCCAGGCTTCTGGCTTAATCCTGGCTTGAGCGTTCAGCGGCTTTCCCCACCTCTAGGTGTATAACTGTTCCCCAATTTAATTGTACTCAATTTACTGACATTGGAAGGATCAGTCCGCCTTGCCAGGAATAAATCATGTGACCTACTAATCTGCATTCAACTCACTAGGATATTAATTTAATGCTCACTGCTAATGCTCAGCTGCTTCCGAACTTGGGAGACAAGTGAACTGTGGCATAAAGAGAAAATGCTGTTTGTCCAGAACTACACAATTTTGGTCCAATGGAAAGAAGGAGAAGGACTTGGGTCTTTTGGTTTTAGAGCTACAATGTAGGAGCTGTACCAGTCTTGTCAAGCATTTTCTGCATATGTCAGTGAGTAATTAGCTAGCTGAATATAGTCACAGATAACCATTCTTTATGTTCCAAATCTAATATCTGCTTTGATTTAATGAGATTCTCATACAGAAAAGAGATATGTAGTTTTATACCACATCTTTTGTAGCTTGGCAAGCCGAACGTTTAGTGTACCATCAATGAGTAGCCTAAACAATGTCTGGCAGGTTGGACTCAGATCCTTTCCCAAAGTTCATCATCCATCCACTCATACATCCCTCCTCCTGAATCCATACGATCAGCCATACACCCTTCCATCCATGTACCTGCCCTTCAATGCATCCATATGTCTATTCTGCTTGTCCTCTATCCATTCTTTCAGGAAGTCAGCATGTCACCTTGAACCATACCGTCCGCCCATCCCCATAGGTTGTTCCGTCTGTCCATTCATCCATCTATCCACAAACCCACCTGTCTGTCTGCCCGCTTCTTGAATGGCAATGACTCTGTGCCTAATCCATACTAGCTGTGCGAGATTGTCAGTTTGTGGTCTTCCTACTCCTTATGCTGTACTTGTGTATGTGGGTGTATGGGCATCACTGTACTACTGAGAGTATTGCTGATGAATGTAACATCAGGCTGCTGGTTCATGATCTGTGTTATCCAGTAGTGAGTTCTTGTCGTTTAGAGCGTTAACTTTAGGTCAGTATTGAAGGAAGCTGGCTCTGTATATACTATATCAGAATGTGATATAGTGTGCACAGCATCCAGGGGTTCCCCAGAGGCATAACAGAGGCTGAAGTAAATAATACTAATGCTCTTTTGTGGTAGTGTGGTTGAGTAGTTAGGATTATCAGAGGGTAGTGCAAAACATTTGTTGTACACACACAGTCAAGAAATGAGGCACACACTCAATTACTAACTCTAGGCAAATGGGTTTTATATAGAAAAAATATATTTGTTACGTTATTGCTAGAACCAAAAGATTCTTGTTGCAGGTAAGTACAGTTGTAAGTATGTATCAAGCATATGTATCAAATGTAATTAGTTTAGATTTGACAAATAAGCGTTTACAGGCTAGTAACACATTTCCCTTTCAAAAATTGACAGTGCAATTTTCAGAACAGTCCTAGGGGAGGAAAAGTGTTAGTGCAGTTTTGAGGTAAGTACTCAACTTACAGTTTCAGTCTCCGGGGGTTAGGATGTCCACTGGTCAGGGTTCAAGATGACCCCAAACATGCACCCCAAACATGCACCACCAGCAACCCCGGGCCGGTCGGGTTCAGAAGTCAAAGTTGGTGTTGGATTTAGAATGGGATCCTATGGAGATCGGGGGCACTCGGAAACGGATCTGCTGGCAGGTAAGTATCCACAACTTTGGAGTGCAGACCTCGGGGGTTAAGGTGAGCACTGGTGGGGGTGAGTGGGAACAGTTTAGGACCAAACACACACCCTGAGCTGCACAGGGGCGACCGGGTGCAAACACAGCGTTGGGATCCCAATGCTTTTCAAAAGGGCTACCCCGGGGGTCACAAAGATGCTGCAAGCTGTGTCCAGGCGGTCGGTTCCGGAAAACCACAGGTTAGACAAGGAGGAGGGCCGTCTGCTGAACGTCGCTGGGCCGTCAGTCAGATTCCCCACAGCCTGAAGGCTGCAGGTGCAGAGGTAGCTTTAGGCGTCTGGAATCTTTGTCCGGTTTCCTCGTGGTCAGGGGGGACATCTGGACTTAGGCTGCAGGCATTATTGAGTAGGGCAGGAGGGGTCAACCTAGAGTGGACACAAGGTCAGAATCACCTGAAGACCTGCTCTGGACCGGTTGGCCACCTAGACACAGGCCATGGGCGTCGGGTGCCGAGTGGGCAGGACTCGCGGATCCGGAGTCCTTCTTGGAGTTTCTTGTAGGCAGAGCCACTGTCCTCAGGAGTTCTTGATCCTCTGGTGGGCAGGCAATCCTCTGGGGGTTTGTAGAGGTCGCTGGCCCTGCAGGATGCCTCACCTTTTTGTAGCAGAGTCCTTGAAGCTGCAGATAGGCTGGTAGGGCTGGGGCCAAATCAGTTGTCATCTGGAGACTTCACTGCTGGGTGGGAGGGGTCGGCTTAGCAGTCCTTCTTCTTTGTTCCTGGAATCTGGTGAGCTACATTCAGGAGTGCCCTTAAATCCTAAATTTAGGGACCTTACAGGGGTCAGAGGGCAGTAGCCAATGGCTACTGTCACTGAGGGTGGCTACATCCATCCGGTGCCCGATCCCTTTGGGGAGGGGACACATTCCTAACCCTATTGGTCCCTGTCATCCAAACCAAGATGGATGATTCTGCAGGGAGGGGGGTCACTTCAGCTCTGGACTCCTTAGGGGTGGTCCTAGCTGGAGCAGTCACTCCTCTCTGTTTTTCCTAATTTTCCAGCTGGACTTGCCATCAAAAGTGGGGCTTTTCCAGGGGGGGGGGGAGGGGGGAATCTCCACTCGCTGGAACGCCCTGGGGCATTGTAACAGGAGGCCTGAGCCTTTGAGGCTAACCGCCAAGTATTGCAGTTCCTGCAGGGGGGTGGTGTGAAGCACCTCAGCCCAGAGCAGGATTTGTTTCTGACTCCAGGGGGCACAAAAGATTTCACCCCATGGGGTCAGAAACTTGTCTTTTAGTGGCAGGCTGGCACAGACTGGTCTGCCTTACAACTAAAGGGTTGGTTAAAATACAGGGGATAGCTCTAAAATGCCCTCTGGGTGCATTGTCCAATAAATCCAACACTGGCATTACAGTGGGTTGATTGTGCTGAGACGTTTGATATCAAACTTTGTAGCCTTCAGGGAAACCATCATGGAGCTGTAGAGTTCATAATGACAAACTCCCAGCCCATGTACTTAATATGGCCACACTGCACTTACAATGTCTAAGAATGGACTTAGACATTGTTAGGGCACATTGCTCATGCAATTTTGCCCTCACCTGTGGTATAGTGCACCCTGCCTTAGTGCTGTAAGGCCTACTAGAGGGTTGACTTACCTATGCCACAGGCAGTGCATGGTTGGCATGGCGCCCTGAGACGGATGCATTGTCAACTTTACAATTCTCTCCCCACCAGCACACACAATTTGCATTGGCAGTGTGCATGTGCTTGGTGAGGGGTCACTTAGGGGCACAATACATGTTGCAGCCCTTAGGGACCCTCCACGGTCACAGAGCCCTTGGTACCACTGGTACCTTTTAGAAGGGACTTAGCTGTGTGCCAGGGGTGTGTCAATTGTGGAAAAATGGTACAGTTTAGGGAAAGAACACAGGTGCTGGGGTCTTGTTAGCAGGATCCTAGCACACTCTCAGTCAAGTCAGCATCAATATCAGGCAAAACGTGTGTGTGTGTGTGTGTGGGGTGGGGGGGGGGGGCTAAATATGCTAAAATGGGCACTTTCCTATAAGTGTGGGTGAAATTGGCTATCAGGAGGTACTCCTCAACATGTGTCCACATTCCCTTCTCCACCTGTGCACCTTTCATGGTAGCCCAGATCTCCCTTCTCAAAAGCATGAAGGTTTCCTAAAAGACTGGGGGATTTGTAGAGCAGCAGTTACCTGCCCTCATGCCACATTATGTTTTTGTGAGGATACTAGTCTGTGATTGTGGGGTTACCCAAAGGACATTTTCCGTGAGCAGGGAAGGGGTGCCTTTCTACCCTCCCCTGGTCCTAATAAGTGTGGTTGGTGTGCTGTACGATAAGGTTTTGGCTCATGATGGTGGTTCGCAGAGCAGGGACACAACGTGTAACCTTCAACAAGCCTGAGTGAGTCAGATGTAGGCAGTGGTTTAATCCTGAGGGGGTGCTCTGCTGGGGGTGTTAGGGTTTTTTGCCCTCTACTAAACTTATGTGAGCAATGGCAGTGTTGTGTAGGAGGCTCACAGATAGGAGCTATGGCATAAAGAATGGGATGCAGTGCTTAATTTGTAAAATAATAAGTGCTGCAGCACTAAGTTTTACTCAGATACCCACGTCAGGTACTATCAAAGGTCAGGTTGATTGGATGCCAAGGCTGCATAGTCTTGATTTCACTTCATGGCGCGTTCATCCACTACCAGACAATCTATGACTGCTTAGCTCACTCTTACAGCTACTTTTTCATCCCTGCTTTCTCCTTTTGTTACTGTTTTTTTCATCTTTCTCATTCTCCCCCGTTTTCAGGTCAAGCTTGGCAGTGCAAAGGGCTGTCTGCAAGACATGTTGTATTCAATATGGGCTTTTAACCACACCCATTCTTGCTGGTCTTAAATGCTTCGCTTTCATTGGTGCATTGTGCTAAATGTCGCTCCTTTTGCGTGCTAAGTTCCCACCCAGGGGATTACACTAAGAGAACATTTTTGTTGGCCATCACAGTATGTCACACTTCCTTCTGTTACAGCGTGTGATGGCCCCTCCTCCCGACTGGTTTCGGTTTTACCATGCTTCATGTTCGAATGTATTGCTGAGCAGAGCCTCAGTGAAACATCCCTTTGGCATTTTCGGCTGGTGTGAAGGACACCTCAGTGGCCTAAATTTATGAAGGATTTGTTGACAGTGTGCTCGCCTTCATTTGCATCCGAGATATTTTAATTGGGTTTGAGCATGAAGGCGCTCATGCCAGTGATGGCAAACTAAAGTTGGCACTTTCCCTGAAAGACTGGCAAGACAAAGAGCTGAACTGAGCCATTAACTGTGAAAAGAAGTCCCATTGTTAGACATGCAGAACCAAATCCATCCATAATTGCACGGTGGAAAAATAATCTTACTGCTGGCATTCCAGCTCACTTTTATTGCTCCCTGCATTCTATTAAAAAAATACATTTACAACACTTGGAGGAACGTTTTCTAGCAAAAGGTAAACAAAGTGTAGAGACATCCTCATTCATGCATATTTTAATTCCATCTTCCCTTCCACCATTGTTTAGTGCTCAATTCTCTGTTTTTCTTTTTATGCTCTCCTCCAAGTAATATCCTTTGGATGTTTTCCATTCTCGGAGGATGTCAGCATGTTCCTGAGTGCTGTGCTACCCTGCCGGTAGTGTTTCGCTGCTCTCAAAGTGGGTGTATGCAGGGAGAGTCGCAGGGTGCAGAGGCAGACGTCCTGCGACCCTTCCCCACTTAAGCTTTCCACCTACATTACTTTAGTATCTAGCCCATTCAGATGATCAAAAAAGCCAACTACGAGTCCCAGAATGCAAAACTCTTCTAATAAGTCAGAACTGGTTTACCATCGCCCATAACATGGGAGCTGTGGGAAGGGGAGTGTTTTGGGTATAATTGGGGCTCCCGGTTTAATAGTAGTTGTTTTTTTAACATTTCCATTTGTGTGTATACATAGTTTTTTCCCTGTCCTATTGGGATTTATCCATTTTCTTTTGTGTACTTTGAATAAATGCAGTCGTAAAATTGTGTATTTCCACATTTAACTAATAAACATGCACTCATACTTTGATGCCTTCACGTTTTAGCAAACTAATGAGAAAGAAGGTGAATGGAAGTGATTTTGTTACATGCAGGCCCACTGGAATTATGTGGCAGAGAGGACCAAATTATGTGGCAGGGCTGACAAATTTATGTGGCAAGGAAAGTTCAGCTATGCGTTTACAACGCCAATAGCTCAAACTCAACTAAATGTAAGACCTACTGCATTGCAAATGCTTGTTTATCTTTCTTACATTCAGCCACATGTACAGAAAACACAAAGTGTGGGCCTTGTACACAGTGTGCCCAGTGGTTGCTTAGGAACAGTGTAAGAATCAAGGCTTATGTTCCACACAGCCTGATGATATGGCTGTTTCCACTTTGGGATGTAGACATATATGCTCTTCTGTTCCCTAAAAAAGGCCCTGACACAGACACAGTTTTCTCCTCATTATTCTGTCTGTACGACTGCAGTGGTTGTGAGCTTACATACAAAGGTTCCAGGACTAATAATGCAGTTCCAATTGAGTGTTCAATTTTGCAGCATTGCTTATGTGTTCATTCAAAAGTCATTCTGTATGATTTATATAGAAAACTAGAGGTAATAAAAGAGACTAATTGGAAATGTAATTCATGATCTGCTCTTGCAGAGTGCTATGCATTTTCAGCCACAGCAATTGAGTTAATTTCTTATTGCCATGCTTTGAGGAATGTAAGTTTGCAGTAAATAAAAATACATAAGATTTTTTTTCCCCTAAAAATAGGAGGACTGTAAGGTAAGGGCAAGATGATCAGTTTGCAAAATACGGATTCCTCATGGGTAGCCAATTGCCCTTCTACTATGTCTCTGATTGCTTTTAATTAAAGGAATCATTAAAAAAAAAAAAAATGCAACCCATATTCCTTAAATGATAACAGAATGCACAAAAAAAGTTACATTTACATTTTTTAAGAGTGGGCTACTGCCTATTCTTAAAAGATGTTTTTTCCCCATTCTCAAAGAGAAGGTGGTCCTTTAGCGACCCCTTCCCATTTGCAAATGGGTTACCACTACATATTTGTAGTCAATAAAATCTTAATATTTTGCAACTGGATTTCGGTTGCAAAACTTTAATACATCCTATTACAATTCAGGATTTGGAAGGTACGTCCTAAACGCGCCCCTTCTAAATAGTAAAATTGGTATTAGATCACAAATCCAAATTGCGATTATGGTAGCATCTTACTGAATCGCACTTTGTAATTTGTACATAGCAAAAGCATTTTTGCGGTTGCAAACATTCTGCAAATCGGGCCATTTAAGACCACAAAAAGCCTTTGCACATTTGGCCCTAAATCACTAGAATTGTAATTTACTTGCGTGTTTTATAATCTTTTTTTAATTGTTTGCACATGCTCCATGTATTCCTTCCCAAATAAAGGGAACAAAGCACTCGGTTCATACCTCACATAAAAAGTCACCTGTGGGCTGAATATACCTCATGTTAGCACTGTGCTTTCTTTGAATCTTGGCCTATCAAGTACTGGATGAGATACTGTTAGAAATTGGTATATTGGTTGACAGGGGTGGAAGCCCCAGTCAGGCAACAACGACAATGGTGGTCAGGATGAACCACAAAAGTCACTACATTAACCTGTGCTAACCCCTCTGGTATTGTGGCGCAAAGCAGTCAGGCTTAACTTGTAGGCAACGAGTAAAGTATTTATGCAGCACACAAGCTGTAACAAAGTGAAAAAACAACATAAGAAAAATCCTAAACTAATTTAGAAAAATAGAGTACATTTTAATAAATACAATGACATTAAACCAAACAAAATCCAATCAGTATAACCATAGATACCAATTATTAAAGTTTTTAGTGAAAATGGCACCAAGAAGCAGAAAGTGCCACTTGTGGTTATCTGGTCATGCTAGACTGGGGCAACATCACATGTTCAGTCTGATCGCATTGGAGTGCGGGTCGAATGCAGGGCCCAGGTTAGTCCAGCTGAAGCATTATCATCTAAAGTCCAGCAGGAACTGAGTAGGCCACAAAGATGAGTTTTTCGACATGAGGTCAAGCATTGCTGATGATCGATGCTGTAGTGCAAAGAGCCATTTGTTGCTTCAGCCTCACACTGGCAGCCCTTGCAGACAGTTGCTGCTGACGCAAAGAGCAGGCTCACCAGGGCTTCGAGTTGGTGGTCGTCGCAGATGGCAGAGATTTGGAACAAACGGGCCCATTCACAATCACAAAGAGCCCAAACTTCAGGACTTTCACCTTCGACTGCAGAAGGAGTTCTCATTGATGCCAGTCAAAGGTAAAGAACTTGGAGGCATCTCACACAGATCAGCACTCACTGCAGAAGTGCTCAGTCTAGCCCCGGCAGGTGCAGTTGGTGCTAATCAGCTGGGCAGATGAGGGGGGCCTCGGGAAGCTTGTGTGTCTCTGTACCTCACACAGGAGGTCAGTCAACTGACCCTTGAAGTGACTCTGGGTAGCCTGGGATCAGGTCAAGCAGGTTCAGACTTCTTTTTTCAGAGAGTAGGGCAGTCCTCTGGCAGCAGGTTAGTCCTTCATCTGAACCTTCTGCTGGTCCAGGAGTGTTCTGAAGAGTGGTTCTGAATGTCATTTTTATACCTGGTGCCAACCTTTGTCTGTTGGAATTCCCTGACCTACCACCCTGACCTAAATCTTGTTCTGGTCAGTTCTACCCCTTGGGTTTGGCTCCAAACTGTTTAGGGTGGCAAAAGGCAGGGCAGGCCTGGTGTCAGGTTCCTTTGTGTGCTATGCACAAGGTCCTTTGAAATTTAATCAGGGCAGAGTACAGCTCCTCCACATCCATCCTGACAGAAGACCTTCTCCCAGGTCCCACTATTCACTGTCTGGGCCCAATACACATTCTTGATGGGTGAGCCAATAACAAGCTCAGGCAGCTGGAAACTCCTAGTAAGGTCTCAGAAACTTTGGGCAGTAAAATGCCACCTTTCCAAAAGTGGCAGTTTCAAAATTATAATCAATAATCCGACTAGACCATTAAAAAGGAGTTTAAATTACAATTCATTCGAGTTAAAAATAATTTCACTATCAGATCTCAATTTGAAGTTAGCACATATTAACTGAAATAATGTAACCTATTGTTAGCCTATAGGAGAGACTGGACTCGTGACAGTGAAAAAAGCTTTACATGTCCTGATAGTGAAAAACTCCTAAACACACATGTCCCACTTTTTAAATACCAAGCACCCTGTCCAATGAGCCTTTAGGGCCCACCTCAGGACTGCCTGCCCTGTGAACCTCTAGGGCCTACCTTAGGGGTGACTTACGAGTATTAAAAAGCAGGTTTTGGGCCTGGAAAAGGTTTATTTTGCCTGGTCAAAAAAGGCAGGTTAAAACTCCACTACAGGATGCAGTGACAGGCATGAACCGTGCTTTAAAAGGTTGCTTTAGTGAGTGGCACAATGAGTGCTGCAGTCCCATAGTAGCATTAATTTACAGGCTCTGTAATAGGGATGTACAAGTTAATAAAATGTACCAATTAGGTGTGGTCCAATTTTACCATATTTCAAGGAGAGAGCACACATACTTTAGCACTTGTTAGCAGGGGTAAAGTGCACAGAGTACTAATGCCAAGAAAATTGAGCTCAGCAGAGGAAGGTAAAAAAATCTGGGGTGAACCTGAAGAAAGGGCCAGGCCCAACAGAGACTCGCACCAGACACTAGAGAATGTACTGCCCCTGTGCACATGGGTCACATTATACTGCTGCTTTACAGTGTTCACTAGATAAACCTGTGTTTTAACATTAAAAGTCCTCTTAGCAGAAGAAATGTCCAGTATCATTTGTGAATGGCTTTTTAAAATAGGGAATTCTTTGTGTAAGAGGAGACAATCAATGGAACAGAGAAAAGCAAGTTCTAAGTCCTGTAGGGGAGGTTTCCTTCCACAAAGTGGTGTTGGCTGGTGAATGGATTTAATTGTGGCATACGTAACACAGTGAATTAGAACGTGACACAGTAGCAGCTTTATGATTTTAAGGTTAACTCCTGCTGCTGCTAGGTCAATTTCTCTGCCAAGGACTAGAGAGTTTACTTACCACTGAAAGCAATTTCAGCTAAAGATGGGCTGAATTTCTCTGCTGGCATAAATCATGAAAGCATCACCCAAAATGCCGCATATCAGGCCTAAAATGTCACAGTTTAGCTCAGATCAAACATGGAAATGCCACACATATGAAAACTGGAAATATTACAGTTCTGCTAAGGAAACTGAAAGTAGTTGTACTGTACTTTTCATATTGCTATTCTTAATTCTAGCCATTCATTTCATCTGCAGCTATACAAATTACACAGAATCACATCTTGGTGATAAATTGTTACAACTGTCAAATAAAAGGAGCAAAATACACCCAAAACAATCATCCACAATTAGATAATCTCTCAGCGTGTGTATTGTGTTAGTGAAAAAGCGAGCTAATTGAGTTATGTAAATGGTTCACTTCAAATGTCGAGTGCGTGATATGTTGGATTTTCTTCCCTACTCTACTCTTAGCAGTTTATTATATTGGAGTTAATCATCATTCTGCTGTATAGGTTTATAAATAGCTTGGCACCTACAGCACTGACTGATTCTAAATTATTTACAGAAGGCAATTAAAATCGCAAGGGACACTAATACAAATACTCCTTATTAAAATATAATAATTATAAAATGTATTATTACCAAAATAATTAAAACAGTGCCAATCCTCATGATAAATATAATTCACAGCTCCAATTTCTATGTTTTCGTTCCACTCTAGAAAAAGGTATTTGTAGGTTATAGTCACAAAACTCGAGAATATTTCAAAGAGCAGAAAAATATTAAAATTCGGCAAATCAAATCACTATTAGGGAATGTGCTTCATGGTCTTTCACACATCAACAACGCAGTTACCAAGTCTTTGTCAGTGATAGCCTGCTGCTTCCGCTGTTGTTCTGCTATGCTTTTCTTCTCTTCTTCCGTGAGCTCGGGCCTTTTAGATTGCTTTTCAGGTTGCTCTAACTTTGCATTTTCTTGCAAGGTCATAGCCTAATAAATTATAAAATTAGAATTAATCATTTATTTCAGTTACCGACCTAATATATAGGATGATCGTAATATGACGAAAATCTTTAAAAGAGCTATGTTTTTATCCTATAATGCATGTGAAAGTTTATACCCATTAATATAGTGACTTTTTTTTTTATTTCAGATGCTTTTGTTAATACCAATTTGCTACAACTACAAATCCCATAAGCAGAATGTACAACCTGAAGTGCAACAAAAAAGATGGGTAACATATAAATGACTTAGCCTCAGCAATATAGCATCTGAAGTAGAAATATTTATATGTATTTTAATTTCTACTGCTTCATGGATTTTAAAAAAGTGACACTCTACCCTTTATGTCAACTCTTTTCTTCCTATTAAGGATGAAACGTGGTCCATTTGATTACAATAATGTATGGCTTACTACAGGGCTACCACCACCTTTTTTCTGCTCTGTTAAATTACTAGTTAACACTGAATTTAATGGCAAGCATAAAACCCATTATGATATCCTACAGGTAAATACATCTATTTTTACTCTTATACGGAACTATCTGTATTAGAACTGTCCTACACAGTACAGACTCAAAGCATGTTTCCAACTTATCCTCAAAGGTCATACGACACAAACGAGTTATTTCTGGAACAAGAGAGAATATATCCAAATTGAATGGCGATCTTTATAGAGGTATAGTTTATTTTATTGAAGGGATTTTCATCAATTCTATGAGGTCAATTTCATTCATTCAATTTCAACTTCACATTTAAAACCCTGACTACATCAAGTACATTTCTTAGTCTCATTTCGACTCTGAATTCCTTTTCTCACCTCAAAGCGGTCTTCATTCTCACGCATTACAAGTGCAGCCTTCGGTAGTGATAATCAGAGCATTAATGGCACATATACTGATGCCACTGCTAATACTTAAAAAATAATATCTTTACGGCCATTGTACCTACAAATATTAATCCTAGCATTAGTTGCATAACTATAGTACAGCAACAACTAATGGTCCTCCAACTGTAACTAGAATTACTTCTACTAATTATACTTAAACTGCGACTAAGACTAGTTCTGTTATTACTGCTTCAGACACTACAATCAGACCCTGTATTATTAATCAATCACTATACAAACATCTGAAACTACAAAGAGTGCTCAAATGTATTCCATTAATATGTGCATTATCGGTATTGTTATAAAAACTGCTGACTCCACTACCACTACCACTGTACAATGACAATGTAAGCCTACAACTGCCTTTTAAAGCAGGACCAACCCACGTAGGGCCCACATACTTTTACATTCTCTTTTCGCAAAGTCTGTGAAAAGCTACATCTCCATCTATAGCTAAGTTTATTAAAGTGATATGGTATAGAGAGCATCCATATGTTGACTCGATAAGGAAATGAAAGCTGAGCTGGCAATTTTTGTTAGTACGTTTTCAAATTGCTCCTTCAAGATCATACCATAATTGCTATTTTAGTGAAAGAATTACACAGTAAGGCACAGCACCAAACACTCTCAGCAAGATAGTTTGGTCACGGAACCCATGGAGAAAGCATGATGTAAGGTGGCACCAATCCAGACATCCATGTATAGATCATACAAGGATTTTAAAAGTGCCCTATTATTATCTGGGTAACCAATGTATGGTTTCCAGCTCAGTCAAGACAGAGCCATACTTCACAAGTTTGAGAACTAGGCAAACACATACCTTTGACACCCGTTGCTGCTGATCAACTTGTAATTTAGGTTGTTCTCCAAGACAGCATTTGCCTAGTCCCTTTTTGTATTAATTAATACATCAACCATTCTTTTCATGAAATTGATCAAGAAACGTCAAAACTTGTTTAACCTGAGTGAGGCTGAAGATAGCTAAATGTACAACTGCAATGTGTGCCTCAAAACTAAAACGTTCATTTAGAGTTTGGATGGAAAATTCTCCAATTTCTGGAGGACATTCTAAATACGGAGTGCAGTTCACTGTCTGAAATTCCTGTAGCCTAGTGATATTTTTGTGGAACAAATTCAGCTGACGAAATCTACTTCACATTCCGAGTTTCTTTTTAAAAAATGGAAGGATTTACAGTTTCTGCCAAACTCTAAATATTGCCCAGATTTGGTATCCCAGATTACTCCTAGATTCTTAACTTCACTGACAAAGGTTTAGGTGGTGCCAAACTGGGGATGTTGTCACAAAACAGATCACACTTCTTCATGGCACAGATTAACATTCAACTTCATTGACTTTTTCTTTCCTCCAGCTTCCAAATATAGTGGGTAACTGGTTTTCAGTCACAAGGCTTCCTGGCCTTAAACACCAGCTCATACACCTATAAATGTACTATGATGACAGGCTTAAATGTAGTATGTCTGAGTTATCTGGTCAGTAATCCATCAGTGGCTTTCATATTTTTTATTTCTTCTGGGTTTGGCTCTTATGCTTCTATAACCATTCCAGGGGCCAGTGGCAAAACAATCATCCACCCGGGGCACAAAAGCTCCAATTACCAGTTGAAAGCTCCAACTAGAGTTCCCCTTTTCTCCATTTCTGAGTCCTGTTTGGACCTCACATGGTTCAAAGTATGTAAAATGGGGGAGCCATGTTTCTTATTCACAATAACAGAAGTCCCTAGGCAAGCATTCCACCCTTTGCTGTTCTTATAAACCAGATAATACATTTTAACTTTATATTCTACTTAGTCACTTACCACTGCTAAACACTACCACAGACCACAATGCTCCTGTTTTTATCACTACTCGAAGCACTGCCTAGTTACTTCTAGACGTCCACCCTAGAATTAAGAGTAATATATTTTCTTTAAACTTGGTAAAAGTGGTATACAGAATAAGGCACAGGGAGCTCATTATTAGAAATGGAAAACACTTGGAAATCTTTCTACACTTCTTTCCAAAATGTCACCAGGGACATCTTAAGAGGCACAATGAAGAACCAGACCTCAACTGAATAAATTACTTACCCACAGTAATATTATTTCTGGTGGATACTCCATCTTTTTCACAGATTACTCACATTTAGTACATCTCCAGCTGCCAGATTGGATATGATGTTCCCAAGCAACTGCTTTTGAGAGCCAGCAGCGGGTGCTATTGAACTCTACTGCAGTATCGCAATACCTCTCGAAGTAGCAATGCAGATCTGCATTTAGGCACCACTCCTCTGTGCTTACGTCAGTTATCCTGAACTTTTCTGCACTGTCGGACTCAGACCAACCATTACAGAATGGAGGTGATATGGTGCTGAATATAACTTCAGACCTTTTTTTCATTTTTAATCAGGCACAGGAGCCCCTTCCATGCAGTGGAGGAGGGAGGGTGGTTATGAATTTGTGATTGAAGTATCCATATACTAGATAGACGCATCTCACGGGGCAAAAGCTGAGAAGTTACAACGGTATTGGGTGGGCAAAGAGAAACACTGGCTGTCGTCCACGAGCGGCAGATGACGTACTGGCACCCCGGAAACATGGTGGTGTCCTTTTGATTAAAAAAACATTGATCTATGTTGTGCTTAAAACATGGGTTAATCTGGAGGGACGCTATGTATTCACCAAAATAAAGATCAACAGGAACTTATTATGTATAGGTTCAGTGTGTGCGCCCACGGGTCCAAAGCGCGCCTTCTTTCTTCAACTCACCTGTGTATTGATGGAAATAGATACGGCAAACATCCTGATAAACGGGGACTGGAACCTGGCTTGGGATGTGGTATTAAATCGCACTGGTCAGACTGATGTATTAAAAAATGAGGACAGACCCCTCTTAGGAGATCTTGAGGCTGACCATGGCTTTTGCAACAAACTGCTTCTCTTACATCTACCAGACCAGGAATACACATACTTGTCCCTGGTTCATGGCACACAATCAGGGCTGGAGTTTTTCCTTAATGCCACACACCTTGCTTTACCTTCTTTGCAAGACTTCAATATTACAGAAAGCACTCTGACCACTCCCCTGTTGTCCTGCAGCTTGATATTTGGGCTGTCACGGACATTCTGTAAGACCTGGCATCACAGTTTGTCCTGCTACAAGCATCCGATGGGCAAGAACCAGCTTAAAACCCATGTGCATACTTACCGGGAGAACAATGGAGGTTTCATTGGCTCTGCTTTGACATTATGGGCGGCGGCAACGGCGGCCATCAGAGGGAAACTAATGAGAGCTGCAGCCCTGCCCAGCAGGCAGAGGGAGGAGCGTCAGAAGGCACTGGGGACAGATACAGTTCACCTCACGCGTGCTTACATGGCCAACTCTTCTGCTTTTACCAGACGCAGCCTTGAGAAGGCACGTTTGCCTCCAAAGCCAAGTATGCCCTAGGGAGTTTGAAATATCGGAACTACTGACATGGAGAGAAGGAGGGATGACTACTGGCAGCACAGCCCATGCAGAGGGAGGTGGGCGCGGCTATTCCCACTATCATCACTGATTGGGGGATGCTGGTCACCAAGCCACAGGAAATTGCAGATGCGTTCACATCCTACTATAGGGCCCTCTTTTCCAGGGATCAGCGCAGTTAAACACCTTCTTGGATGGTATTCACTTACTGTGCCTTTTAGAGGAAGGTAGGCAACTGCTTCAGGGCGCGATCACAAAAGAGGAGATTGAGCAGGCCATCTTGGATATACCCCCATCATAAAGCCCCGGGCAAAGACGGCTTCCTGGCAGCTCTAAAAATGGGCCAAACCGAGGCGTTGGATCTTCTCCTTGAGGCCTTCGCTGAGGCTGATCAAACTGGCTCCTTGGGCTTAGTGTGCAACAGGGCACTGATTTTGGTCCTTCCCTGACCAGGAAAAGACCCTCTTCTTCGCAGCAGTTATCGCCGAATACGCCAGCTCAATGGAGCTGTCAAGACACTGGCCAGTATTTTAGCTGCCTGCCTCAAGCAGGTCCTACCCTCGCTTATTCACCACTCACAAGTAGGGTTTGTCCCAGGCCACTCATCTCGTATCCATCTTCGCGTGCTAGCTCATGTGGTCTGGCTAGCAGCGGATCCTCCGGTTGAGGCCTTGGTGCTGTCGCTGGATGCCGAGAAGACCTTTGACAGAATAGAATGGGACTACCTGTTTGCCTCACTCTGGAAATTTGGCCTTGGTGACGACTTCCTCTCCAGAGTGAGATGGTTCTACGATTCCCCCTTGGTGCAGAACAGTTGTGGGAGCTTTCTTTCTGATCCCTTCCTGGTCCGCCAATCAGACCAGATCATAGGTATCCCGTGCCCAGAGGTCCCTCAACACTGTATTTGCACGCAGATGACATTTTACTCACCCTATCGTCCTCACAATTCGTCATTCCCCACAATGCTAGAGGTAACTGACGATTGAGCAGCAATATACGACTGTAAGGTTACCTGGGAAAAAAGCGAGGCTTTGCCACTGTTGCAAATAACCACATGTGCGCCATCGGCATTTATCCATTCTAGTGAAAGAAATTCCATCTTTGGAACTTAGGTATCCTAGTTAACAGAGGCCAGAAGAGCATGGTGGCAGATAACCTGCACCCAGTCATAGAGTAGATGCGACTGGACTTTGCAAAGTGGTCCCACCTGAATCTCTCTCTGAGGAGGTGCTCAAGCAGTGAAAATGGTCACCATCTTTGAATCACATGTGTTGGAAATGCTTCCCCAAATAACACCTCTCTCAACCTTGTGTCAGATAGGCAAAGGCCATTAAGGCCTTCTTCTGGGGTTCAGTGAGACCTCGCCTGGCAATCCAGAAGGTTATCGTCCATAAATGAGCAGGAGACAGGGCCAGTCCTCTGTGAAGCATTATTGTTTAGCCTTACTCCACACACAAATGGCGCACATGCACCCCTGGGTCCAAGTTCCCCAGTTATGAGTTGCGATTGAATGCAGATTTCAAAGAGACCTCTTTGGGACTGACGGCCCTTTAACTTCCTGGCCCATCCGCTGCAGGATCCCCCAACCCTATGCTGAAAGCCATGTATGCCACCTGGATGGGGGCTCACAAGCTCTTTTCAGCTGATGCGTATCTCCATGATAAGGGGACACTCTAGAACAATACTGGTATTCACATAGGGGAGGCATGCTTGACTGGGACCCCTGGCATAGAGCTGGGATTCTAACCCTCACACACCTAATTTCTGGTGGCGAACTCAAGTCCTTTGAGATGCTACAGGACGAATTTGGCCTGCTGCATACTCAACAATGGCTCTATACACAAATACGTAATTGTCTCCCGAGCAAACTGGGTCCTCAACCCGGGACCATCACCTGCTCCCCGGTGCTCTCTGGCTACCTAAGACCGACTTGGCAGGCTTACCTGCAGGTGTAATATGATGAGGAGGACTGGGCATAACTCTTGGAAGTCCTAGAATGGGGAGTCTGGGAAGCACGGATCAAGTTCAGTCTATTTAAGATTTTTCAGGGCTGGCACTGGACCCCGGCAGGGCCTCAGGTTGCAGGGTTGCTCCCTCACTCTGCATGCTGGCGATGCAATCATGTGCCCTGTGATATAGCTCATAAATTATTGGACTGTCCTCCCATGCATCCCTTTAGGACAGCAGTGGGGTATATGCTCCAGGGAATGCATGGATTTGCCCACACCACTTCCGGACTCCTTAATTGTCCTCCTTGATTTCTCGACCTTTCCAAGTTGACCCACCATGGCAGTCGTCTGCTCGTCACTGCTTTTACAGCTGCAAAGATCTGTACTTTACGAGACAGACATTCTCCACAACTCCCATCGCATGAGGCTATGGCTTGTTGAAATGTACAAGACCGTGTCCTATGAAAAGGTAATTTACAATTTAATAGACAAAGCAAATATATTTCTTCTCATGTGGAATCCCCTTCTGCAGGATGCGCACCTCCCGCCACAATTTGCCATGACTCTTGCTTCTATCTCACCATTGTCACTGCACCCATCCCTCCCACAGCATTAATATACTTGAGCTTCGTCTGAGTGATTCATCTCTCTGCCCACTCTCCTGTGCTTTGTAGTTTTGTCTTTCCTGCCTTCTTTTTCCTTCTGTCCTTTTTCCTTTCTTTTTTTTCTCTCCATCTATAGCTTATTTTCTCAATCCTATCCATTTCTCTTCTGTTTTTATATTTTAGTAACGTTTGGTATTGACACATGTATTGCAAACAGCATTTGTATCTCACTATGGATCTATGTTAGACTTGCATGTCATTGAATTTACTGATATTTCTATTTTGGTACTTAATTTATGCCAATAAAATAATTGGTACATAAAGTACCCATCAAACAGAGCTTTACTAAAAATGATCATCATTTCCTTCTGAAGGATACATTAATGGCTGATTCCTCACTTTTTAAAAGGATACCCAAGTAGTATACTCCAAAAGGGTGGGCGGTGTGAGGAGTACACTCATACCAAAAGGTTCTGTAGAACTGACCAGGCAAATGGCAGACTTAACTGATGAGGCCGGAGTGCCTAGAGAACGTCCAAGGAGAAGCCTGGTCCTGGTGGAATGAGCCTGAAGACCATCAGGGTGCTCTCCTTGTCTAGAGCGTAGAATGGCTTTATAGACAGGACCAACCACTTGGACTGGGTTTGCCTCACACAGCCTTCTCTTTTTTTTTAGCTGTCACAGCCCATGACAAGCTCGTAGTCAACCAGGTAATCCTTTCTACAAAAGATGTAAAAACAGAGGTTTCTTCAGGTCTAGCCTTTAAAGTCTTCCTAGGGATGTGATGCAGAGAAAAAGGTAGGGAGGGTGATGGACTGACCCATGTAAAAGGATAATACAACTGTCGGCAGAAAGGACGCCTGAGTAACGAGCTCCAATATTTCAGAAAAGGAGTAGGTATATAATGGTTACACTAAAGGCACCTGCAGCACACCTAATTGCCATAAGAAAACCAGTTGTGATGGTAAGCAGTCACTGGGGAGAGCTATGCATGGGTTTGAAAGACATGCTCATCAGGAATGCAACAACAAAATTAAGGTTCAGTTGAGACATACTGAAAGGTGTCAGTGGAAACAAGTATGTTAGTCCTTTTAGAAATCTATCACAACCAGTGACTTGAATAAAGAAGGTCAGCAAGTAAATGAAAAAAGGCTGAACTGTGCTCACTGCAAAGAAACTGCTACACCACAGATAAAACCAATAAAACATCAGACAACTTATCCTGGATCAAGATTATGGTCCCCATCCACAACCACAAATTCTGCCCACTGCCCTGCATAGATAGATTTGGTTGAAAGGCATCTAGCTGCACGAATTGCAGCCACCACTTCAGCAGAGAAGTTGAATTCACTCAGTTGTCAGTGGTCAATCTCCATACATCGTGGTGCTCGAAGCATAGATTTGGGCGGAGGACTGTGTCTGGTTGCTGAGCCATGAGGTCCTCCAGAAGAGGTAGGCGAATCAGGGGACAGATAGAGAGGCTCAAGAGATTGGGATACCATGCCCAATTCAGTGCTATCAAGATGACCAGTGTCTATTCTCTCCTGATCTTCAAAACTCTGGGCAGAAGAAGGAGATGCTGAAAGCCACATAAGAGTCCTGCACCAGGGTAAGTTCCACTGAGTGGAGAAGTCCTGAACCACCTCAGAGTGAAGAACCACTTGTATCTGCCAGGTGGTAAGTCCTGAGGTCATCCACCCTGGCATTGAGGAGTCCCACCTGATGGCTTGCTACAAGGGAGATCCCATGAAGTTCAAGTCATGTCCAGGGTGTTTTCCGGCACAAGGTCCAAGACCTGACATTGTATGTTGCTGTTAGGACCTGTACAGGTCTCCCTTTGATGGATGGGAGAAAGGCTTTCATAGCCAACCAAATAATGCAAAGCTCCAGAAGAATGATGGGGAGCTTTCACTCTAATCTCCCTGGTGACCGTCCAACACAGAAACAACTCATCTGTCAGTACTGTGAACAGTGGCTGGTGTAGGGAAACGGTGAGCTGCATGACAGAATGATGTCCATCTGCCACCACTGAAAACCCTAGGCTGTTTCCTTTGAGATGCTGTTGCTGTCCGACACAAACCACTAGTGTAGAGACCACTGAAAATGAAGGCTAACAACAAACCTTACAAAATCGCCCACGCTAGAACCAAGGTTTGAGCAGAGGCATCAGGATTATGTCCAGGGCTCACTGAGGAGGGAGAAAAAGACCTGAGGGTGGCCCTATGGAGGGAATCTTCTGTGTAAGTTTAAGGCTGGGATTCCGTTTGTTGATGAAAAACCCCAGTATGAAAGTGTGAACATAGCTCAGAGGTGGGCTGCAACTGATTGTGTTGAGCCTGCCTTCATCAGCCAGTCATTGAGGTATGGAAATAATTTATCCATGACTTGCAAAGATGGGCCACAACCACAGATTTAGCTTTTGTAAACACTTGAAGTACAGAGGTGAGGTTAAAAGGTAGGAATGGAAGTTCGAAATGTTCCAAACTCACCAGGAACCAAAGGGAGTGTCTGTGAGACTGCAGGACAGGCATATCAAAGGTTGAAGTCAGTAGGTTCAAGGACACTAGCCAATCCACCAAATACAGAGTGGAAAGAACCTGGGCAAGAGTGAGCTTTTCTCTGCCTCTTGAACTCTTTCCATGGCCAAAAGTGATTGACCTTCCTACTGAAGGATGCCAGCTTGAGACATCAAACGTCGAGTGAAAGGTGGGATACAAGGGAAGGACTGTCTGAGCATGCTCCTGTAATGGTAAATCAGAAAGGTGTTGCAGCCGTTGTGGCAGGAGATGGGGCAGTTAAGAATTGTTGCCCTTGGTGGGTTCCTTGACCAGCTACTAACATGATTTCTGGAGCCGCAAAAAGTTCTAGACTCACTGTTGAGTTATGAGTCCTCAGATTGGCGATATGTTAGACCTTGTAAGTACTTTCTGTCTTTTGATTATTGCTGGTTAAACGGGCAGACCGGTAAAAGTAAGACTAGAGAGTGGGCTATTAAGCAGCAGACTTTAACAGAGTCAGAGTCAGTTCATCTCGGTGACTCAAACAATCAAAAAGCATACCCATCAGGGATGCCTGCATGTCACCTGAGAAACCTGTGGAACGCATCCACACACAGTGCCTGATCACAATACTGGTGCCCATCCATGGCATGATCTACACAGTCTGTTGTATCAAGACTGGCCTTCAGGACATATTTTGTAGCATCTTGTCCTTGTTGAACTGTTTGGGTAAGGGCACTCCTGAAGTTGTTAGGGACAGTCAGCAAGATTTTGCTGGCCATGTCCTAAAGGGCGTGTGTGTATATATGCCCAGGAGAAAGACCACATTCACATAACGAAGGGCTACACTAGTGGAATCAACATACTCTTTCACCAAATGCGTCACTGCGCTTTGACTCCCTATCTTGCAATGCTGAAGGGAACATGTTTAGATTGAACCTTTTCATTAAAGCATTGAACACTAAACTTTCAGGAGTTGGGTGCTGAGCAAGGACAAATGAGACTTCAGGAGCTGCCCCATGCCACCAAGCTACCAGGTGACTATCTGGGGAAGCTGAACACTGCTTTGTCTATGATGCCATCAAGGTGTCTATTAAGGCCTCATTGAAGGCAACAACGGCTCTGATGTAGCAGGCTTAGGCTGATTTTGTCTCAACAGTTAGGAGTTGTGGATCTAGCGATACTTTTGCCACTCTGCGAACAACCACAGCAAACAAGGTACTTTCCTCAGTTGGGGGTCCTGATGGAGATTTTAATTTAGTCTGAGGTGAAGTGTCTAGGCCACTAGTATTTTGTAAGGTATAGTCGAGCGTCCGTATAGTGAAAGGGGAACACGTTGCCTGCCTCCGTATCATTAATATGATGTAGAATGTTTTGAAGCCCTTAAACTGTATTTGTATCCAAGCAGAAAATGGGTCTCCAGTAAGCAGTAGCCCTCGCGTCCAGGAAGAGGCTGGGGATTGTGTATGGTTATTTCACCGCAAGACATTGGCCTAGCACAGGCCGATATTATCTTGGGATCAGAGCTAAGCTTCAAATTGGTTCTGGAACGGTGTCCGCTAGAGTCAGGACCAATGCTGGAGCGATTAGAACAGGGGTGGCCTCCGAGCGTTGAGTGGTGTCAAGGGCCGGTGCCAGCAAGAAGCTGGAAGGGAGCTCAAAAGGATAAGTTAACACTAGGGAAAGACCCACAATCGAAAGTGTTGACTTGGGGCCAGTGAAGGCACTCTAGAGGGAAGCACCATTGCCTTAAAAATCTGCAGCATGATGCTTTTGCAGCTGGAGCAGTCACAGACCCGGAAACTCAGGCAGCCATGATCAGCCTCGGATCTCGCTTGGAGTCAGAACTGGGTCTTTGGAGTACTGACCAGACCATGTAGTTTCTCCTCTGAGCAGGCATGATGACAGGGGGATGAATCCTGCTTGGACTATTTGAGCATGATTGGGGTTTTGATGTACCCAAAGATTTGGAGATAGACTGGGACTTGGCACATGACAAGCCCATACATAGCAGCAAAAGTGGATCTGTTATTTTGAGTGCAAGCTTTCCCATTTTTGGGGTTCTGCAACTTAGAGTTTTCCCCTCAAGATCCCTGATCACTCTTGGGTACAGGAGGAAGCCTTTGTTCCATGACGAGAGCTTAGCTACCACAGGCATATGTTGTGTGGAACTGTGACTTACATCTGCCTCTAGCAATTGCAACATGTTTATTTATTTTTTGTGGGGGTGGGTGGAGGCATTTCCCTTAACACACTGCCGAGCATTTTTTTTATTTTTTTTACGGTAGATACAACTAACTGACAAGGGAGGTCACGAAAAGAATCAAACAAGGGTCAGCGCATATAGGTTTTTCCTATATATGGGTCCATTCTGCCACTTCTACAGGCAGAGACAGGTCATTGTAGAATCCGATGGAGGCTACTGCAAGCAAGTAGGACTAACAAATTGTAAAAATCCAGATTCAGTTTGGTGCCTGGGGATATTCCAAAGGTTGGGAACTACAGGTTAAACGTATCCCTCAGAACAAATTTGTATTTCTTTAAAATTCAACTGTATAATTTTATAATAATACTTTCTCTACATTTTAGTGCAATTCATAAAATTCATAAAGGTGTGAATACCCAAGGGGGAATCTTAAATTTCTTGTTCACCCTTTGAGCTTCAACTTCCTGCTGATTCCAAAAACATTCGAAGGCCGTAACTTGTGTTATTATTTTTCTTTGTTGCTTTGAATCTACGTCCCCTACTGTTACTCCAAGTAATGGTTTTATTGTACATTGATTTTACTAATGTAATTTTTTTTTAGCTGTTAAGTCTATGAACCTCATTTATCTCCTTGCTAACCCCAATTTCAGTGCTAATTTCCATTTGCATCCAGTGATTCCACCTCAAGTGTAAATTGCAGCCTAGGGCTGTCCAATCTCAAGATTTTCACATTTCAAAATGTTGCATACCTAAGGAAAGGGAAAAATTGGTGCATGCAAAAGTGAAACTCAATGATGTGGTAATCATGCACACACTAATTACTGCACCCTGCAGTACGACAAATTGGGGGGAGTGCAAAACACCACACAAAATTTGGTCAGTACTAGTGTGGTATTTTTAACAACCCCTAGGTCTCGTTCTTACCGCTTGTCTTTTTTCATTGTCATTTTCTACTGCCAAGTGTTTTTATTGCCATTTATAGTTCCCATTGCACGTTTTTAATTGTACCAGTATTTAGCTGTATTTTATCACTTACTGAAAGAAATTCTGAAACTCTAAGAACAATTCCACAATTGTCCATGCTAGCAATATATGTTTAGAACAAAATTAAACTACTTACCTGAACAATTTTCTTGAGCTCATCTTCTGCTTCAGAGTTGTTCGGCTCCAGCTCAAGAAACCTTTCATAATCTAAATGTAACAAAAACGACTTTATAACATGTTTCAAAACGAAACTTCAAATATTTAACCAAACGCAAACTATGCAACCTAAAACTTGAAATTAGATTTTTCCACACTAATAAAACCTTTGTTAATTGAGTTAGGATCCTGGCAGTAATAATTCATGACATATTTAAACAATCTAGCAAAAAAAAAAAAAAAAAGATAACACGTCGTTAACAATCCTCCCCTCCGATCCGAGTATTTGAAAAATCAATTTTTGAGTCACTGAGGGAACCACTGGCCCTTTGAAAGATATGCATGCCACCTACCATTTGACTCCAGCAACTTACATGGTCTGATTAGATGGTCCGTTTATTATCAAAGCGTACAATTGCTTTTAGTGTCATTACTTTCAGTTAGTAGACCAATGTTCACTATTTCATGCATCGTTCTGGTGGTCAAAAGTGACAAAAGCACTACACTTCTATACCTGCATAAAAGAGTAGGTATGTCTGTTTGCAGTGTCATTTCCCAGAACATTTCGGTGTAAACGTGACATCAATTCTTTTGCATTGATGGGGTTCCCTGAGATTAGCTCAAGTGAAGAGGCCTGATGATAGGGATAGCGAGGGATAGGAGTTACATGTGATCACAAGTGCAGTAGAATACTATGGCATTTATCAAACAGTTGTTTTCAGCAGTGTGGTATATACTTCTGGTATAGTTTTACACCAGCCAGTCTTGGAGTTGATATCTCAGTAGGGATTGTGAGCTGCACTTGGCCTTTCCTACATCGGCAGACATGTCCCTTGGTTCTGTGTGCTTCTTCGGCCGAAAGCATACTGGATTAATCACTGCCAGGCACACTCCAGAAGCATAAATGCACCACAAATTAATAACTGTAAAATAACTGTCAAATAACCAATGACAAATCACCGCAGCAATTTAGGGTACCCAAATAAAATGGTGCACCGACTTTATCCAACAAACTGGAACTATCTAGGAAACTGGGAAGGATTAATATGAAAACAAAGTCCAATTTCTTTGGCACAATACTAAGAACTTTTGATGCTTCACCATCACGAGAGGGTCCAGCTCTACCATACGGGGAAGATTTCACGGTCACCTAGACTAGGAGCCACAAGGAGTCCATTATGTCTGTAAGGAAGGGTCTAAAATAAAGGAAGAATGGGTTTTGAAGCTCTGGTGATGGGGGAACAATATCAGAACGAAAAGACTGGATTGATATAAAAGCGGGAATCATAGAAGGAATGGACCCAGGTTCATAGCCCACAAAAGGGAGTGGGAGAAGGAAGGTTATTTAAAACATGCATTGGATATATCAAGAGGTCTTGCTACTATTAAAAAGCACATTCATATGTCCTTGAAAATCTGCAATCCCTATAGAGGCTGCAGTACATAAGCCCTTATCAGAAGTTCCTTGAGTCAAAGACAAGTAAGTCTATGCTGTAGCGGACTGCAGTACCGTACACCTTTACTAGAGGCCCCTTGGGTCAGCCATAAACCTCTACTTCATCTATACAAATATGCAAAAACTGATTCACTGAAGTCAGCAATGGGATGATACAACTCATCTAATCAAAACATGGTGAGACCAAAATACTACAGAAGCAGGACAAACAGAAGAATGGGGTGGGTAATCACTGAATCACGAGCAGGGAAAATAGAGAGAGAAAAGGGTAGTTAAATTACAATCAAGAGGCAGTCTTAAAGTCTTTTCTACGTACATGTTAAGTACTGATATCAGTAGATCTCCCAGACAGCTAGAGCGACACCTAAGAAGGGGGCAAGGAGAGAAGGAAGAAACTGAGTTATTCTGGAAAGTGTAGATGCCTCTGGAAGGGCTACACCATCCCAATGTGTTAGCCAGAAGGCACGCAGCAAGCAAAGATGTAACTTTGGGATACATGGTTCTACTGTGTAGTGCAGCACTTTAGTTCATTTAAACCAATGCCATTTAGATAGGGGGTTAGAGCACATTTATTACATTCTCTACCATCAAGGCAGTAAGAGTTTTCTCAAAGGTCGACACAGTATACACCTTAAAGAACACGTTTATTATCACCCAGATCCGCTCCCAACTGTGCATCTTACATCCTTTATTTTTTTTATTTTTTTTAATTAATTTCCATTTGCTTTCTTCTTGCTACAGCAATTGGACCATGGTCCTGAAACAACATAATTGAACTGCCATAGCAATAGAGGACTGTCGATTTTAGCAGCATCACTTATAAAATGTTTCTGGTGTGCATTCATCTCAGAGGGTCACCAGAATCATCTCAACGTTTCTTCCAGGTTTCCTGAAACACCTACTAATAAGTTGCACTGTTCTCTGCGTTGCCAGGAGTAATGCCAGAAGACTAGTGAAGATCTTGGGTCTTGAAATAGTCTTTAGTGTTGCTTGCAAGACTGATTCATACTCAAGAGGGAGAAACCCCAGAATCTGTATGGTATTTGAGAGTTGTTGGTTTTCTAACTGCTACACTTATTGTTACTCCACAAATGAAACAGAAGAGCAGGCATAGGTCTGGCAGGCACCCGACTTCACCAAAGCCCTTTCAAGCTGTTGTGCTATTAGCTCTGTTTTCACTTTCTTGTTCCATTTCTTCAAACGAGCTTCACCAGTATTGCACACAATGTTCAAGGCTGCGTTCATTGAGGTTGGGGAAGGGAAGTCCAACGTATGCTCATGGTGGCAGGATCCATACCAGATGGTCGGAACATGCACATTAAACAAATACATAGTGAACATAGATGTGATCTCCTGGAGTATGCCAGAACAGGTGGGCATGCTCAATCACTATCTTACTGGCCTGCTCTACAGCAACCCGTGAGTTGGTGGTATCCAATAATTAACCACTCCAAAGTTTAGCAATGACGTAAGATCTTCTGTGGGTTCCAAAGAGCATCCAGTGGGTGCTCACAGGAGAATAACAAATGAACCCGACCTACCAGCCCAGAAGCATTCTCTAAGAGAGAAGCATGAAAATAACAAATGAATTGTATACAACCATTCACTGCTTGCGACAGATCAATTGTAGAAGCCCACATGATGAAAGATTCTGCACCATATACACAAAAAGCTACTGCAAAATTGCTGGGGAGTAGGGAGTGAGGTCGTTGTCAGACGGGAGATGCGAGTCCAGCAGTAACAGACACAGTCCTCGCTACTCCGCTGAAGGAACTATCAGACATTAGGGTCTCAATTGGTTCAGTAAACACAACAGTTAAACCAACTACAGCAGAAGTACAGTCCCTGAGAGGGCAGGTCACAACTTTCCTCTGCAACTAAAGACAACAGATCATCGGATTACAGATGTAGAATCACATTTAGATCAGCAGTCAAACTGAAGCGAATAAGCTCTGGAACGTTCACCAAAAGACAATTGTATAAGATCAAAGTCGTTTGGTAAGGTGTGAATCACTGGTGCCCTGAAGCAAGCAAAGAAAGATGATTTAATGTCTTCCCTCAGCGCCTTCATACCCTAAACACTGAACATTACTTTCAATCCTCCTTTAGAAATACAACGGGTGAATAGAGTATACTCACGCCTTAGTTCCCTCCTCTACTCTTCCCAGACATCTACTGATCTGTTGCATTCAACAGGCAGATAATAATGGCTGCCAAAAAGCAAGGCCCTTACTAGTACGCAATCAAATAGTTCCTGTTGAAAAGTCTTTCACAAAATATAATGCTAAAAGGAAAAGAAAAAGGGGGGAAAAAAAACAGTTGATAGCATTGCCCTCGACTGCAGAAAAACAATATCAAATATGGCCTACTGGAAAGGGCCACGATGAGTGTCACGATCTATGGTCGCATAAGGCAATATGGGAAACAAGAAAATCTGGAAGCTTGAGGGCACACACATGGACACAAAATACTTCAGTGGTTGTGACACCTCCAGCACTGAAGACTCTAGATCAAGGAGACACGAGCCATGTAGAGTGACTCCCCTTGGAAGAAATAATACAAAAAAACCTTCAACAGCAAACAAGGGGCTGGGAAATCTGCACAGCACTGGGACAGGTCCAGATCACCCCTTAGGTTTGATGGGATATTTGAATACAGACCCTATCCCCTAGGACTTATGTTATTCAATGGCATCAAATATTTGAGGCGCTGACCCGTTCTCTACCTGTTGGAGGTCACAGATAATGGTGATCGTGAGCAGACAGCATGCACTGACTGTCCATTTGGCTTACTAGGTGTACCAGAGTGCTCAATCCAAGGACAACGTAGTGTACATCATGCAATATCTATTTCCAGTGAATGCTTCTTGGCTTCTCTTCCTCAGAAACCCCCTTCTTTCTTCACAGTTCTTACAATCCATCTGTTAAGGAACCAGCACAAGTTTTTTCTTCTTTTATCTGATATTGTGATGGATTGTCTGCACAGGTTTGCTGATAGCCATTACTTAAAGATTAACATCAATAGGAGTAAAGTGAAAATCTTTAACGCTAAAGGAGGTAGAAAAAAGCGAAATATTAAGTAGCAATTAGGATCCCAGAAGATGGAATGTGTCCATTCATATCCTTATTTGGGCAAAATATTATGCACTAGTCTTTCTGTGAATGAACACATTTTCCACTTATTAAGTAAAGCAATGGCACATACCAACACACAAACATCATTTATAATGCTGTAGGCTGCAGACACTTTAGCCACTTACTGTTGGTGTATAAAGAAAAAATCCCCTCAACTTTACTTTATACCATTGAAATCACAGATTTGAAATAGAGGAACTATTTGCATAAAATGGAGGGGATAATATTTAATAAAATTAGCAATGTAAATACTCTTGCTCCGGTTGAAGCCTTGTGCTTGGAAATGGGGCTCCCGAGCATTTATATTAAGGGGCTGGCCGACACCGACCGATGGGCCAATAGGCTTTTGTTTAGCAAAAAGAATTCCATTAGAAGCCTACTCTATTTAGAAGCATTTGGCCAATGCAGGACAGCCAACTCCTTGTCAAAGAATTTTACTAATGCACTAGTACTAGAAACTTCAGTCGAACAAGGCTGAGCTTATAGCAATGTCCCGCTTTACATTAAAGAATTTCTTAAAACGTAGCATCAAGATTACCTAAAGGGATCAATATTTGCTCTCATGGAAGGAAAAAATGAAAGATGAAAGTAATAGTTTCCACATGTTCCGTGGTTCACTTGCGACCATATTTGAAGTGGAACTTGGAACATGGTATTTGTTGATTTTTCTTACTGTTTCAAATGAATTTTTTTACCATTAAATACTAATACAGGAGCATCTTTGGGCATGGCTCTGAAGCTTTGATTGTGTAATCTCTGCAGGGTCCCGCTTTGCATTATGAATCGCCGTAATTTGCTGAAACCATTCATTTTGAAATACGGAGTGCACTCCTCAAAAGAAACTATGGAATTTATATTTAATCCAGTAAATGAAATGATGTGTTATACAATGTTTACCTTTTTAAATGTTTTTTAGATATGTATTGATTATGCAATTTGTATTCTATGTAAAGTGTATCTCGTTATAGATCTGTATCTTATAAATAAAATTGAAAAAGTCATAGTATTGCTGAAACTCTTGTGTAATCAGTTTCTGGGAGGCACTACTGAGGCCAGTATCATTCTGGCCAACTCCGATCTTCCGCGTTGTCCTGCTAAAAGGTGACCTATCATTCCATTATGCTGGTGACAGAGATGAAAGAATGATTTCTCCATTTTTTAATGTCTAGAGAACGTTTAGTTTTGGCTTGCAATAAGGATTGCAGTTCACTAGAAGTTAGACTGGGACTGCATTATGGACAGGGTGTGGACCACTGATTCTAAACAAAATCTGGCCACATGTGCGCCTCTTTGCAATCGCTGTATACCTCATCAAAAGGCCACTAAAACAGGCTTTAATATAGCATCTGCATGGACGCCATTGAACCTTTATTCTCCTAGAGAAATTGTTGGAGGTGGTAACATTGTCTAGCTTTCTCCTGTCAGTCTTGAAATTAAGAAGTATTCATATGCCATGGTCCTCTAGGAGGAAGTAGCCTTCCAATGTCCAAATGGAGAGAGTAATGAGGTCATGGCCTGAGACCCCTGACGGGATGATATAGGCTTGTATAAGAGGTCTATCGAGTAGGGGTGTTATAAGAAAGTAATCAATCCTTGTACGGATGTTATGTGGGAACAAGCTGAACGTATAGTCCTTTAGCCATGGATGGAGCAGTCACCACAATTGTACCAGGGCATTATCGTAAATCGGGTCCAATGAAACAGATCTGTTATGTCCATTATGGAGTCTATCATGAGGTTTCAGTCCCCTCCCAAGAGGTACTTGGAGCTGCTGAAAGAGACAAGGAATCCGAATACAGGAAAGGAAATCCATTTTATCACTGGTTGGAACGTTTATGGGACCTACTATGGTTTTAATATCTTGGATTATGAGATTTGTGAACACATACCTCCCTTCAAGGGCTTCCCAACTTTGTGGTAGTTAATACAAGAATGATTTACGGAGAATTCTTCCAGAAATTTATCAGGAGCAAGTTTGGTGAGAGGCCATCCCCTTTCGAGCGTCACATGGATAACACATCCAACCAAATCCCTGCTCAGTTTGTCGTTCTTTTCTGGGGTTAAGCACGTCTGTTGTACCAAAACAATATCTGCCTTGTGCCACGCTAGGAATGTTAGAACTTTCTTGCTTTTGGCATAGCTGATAAGGCAATTACTAAATGTACCAAAGCAGGCTTATCAATACCCCAATAAAGCCTGCAAGCCCTTAGTATCAGCTGTTGTCTGATCAAGCATCCTCCCATTAGTTTGAGAAGTATAATTTCGGAGACTGCCAAATGTCTTCAGGTCTGAGCAACAGTTAAACCTGCAACTCAAACTGTTTCTTACAGTATGCTAAGTCAACAAGTCAATATTTGAACTTAGGCGCCCCTCCCACCACCCCATCTACAAGCCGTCAATAGAGCTAAGGCTCAAACTTCCTAGGCGGAGCCACTATATCTTTAACATATCCTAAAGTATGAACATTGTGATCCAGTTGTACCGCACCGACGCCTCCGCTACACTGCTCTGCAGCACAAGAACGGATACGGCACAGGATCCCGAGAGGCCTTACTTCCCCGACTTCGTTTACTGGCTTGTTTCTTCACTTTCAAAAGGTACTGTACCTGGGGATCTGTGCGACTCCGTGACCAGCGCCACTGGCTTCAGATTGTTGGGAACCACTCCATTATGATGCCGTAAAAACACCAAATTGAAGCATTTGTGTTTCTAAGCACTATATTTAGCACCATAGTTTAATCTTTGAAAATTCATAACTTTGCTTGTGTACGCTGGATTTTTGACATTTTGGTCTTGTTGTACTCAGATAAATATCAGCTATTATGTATATAAACTGGTGTTGAGTGCTTTTGTGGTGTTTTCACTGTGTTACTGTGCGTGATTGTACAAATACTTTACATATTGCCTCTGAGATAAGCCTGACTGCTTGTGCCAACCTACAAGGGGGGTGAGCAGGGGTTGTCTGAGGAGTGATACTTCCTTACCCTGACCAGGGTGAGGGTCCCTGCTTGGACAGAGTGCAAACTGATTACCAACCAGAGACCCCATTTCTAACAGTAGCTCAGAATGAGACGGGTGGACTCACCCAGTTTCACAAACACCCATTTGCACAGTCTAGTCATGCATTCTAAAGGTGGAAAGGACTCTGAAAAAGTTATCCAAGGGAATCCCAACAAAGGAAGTCTGGGCACAGGGGACATACAATCCACCTCAACAGCCAAATGGGGAAAGAAGGGAGTAGGTTTGTAACAATGGAAGGTGCAGTATGCCTGGGCACAAAGGTCTAAGGCCTTAAATCCTCCCTGATGGAATGGAGATACAAGTCTCTCCTTTTATTCAGGGTTGATTTCCTACCCATGCAATATGGACCAATTGAGTTTTGAGTGCAAAAAAAGAATGAGCCCGTGAGCGGGAGCAGAATGCTAAAGAACAAGTACGACAGTTTCAGAAGAAACACCATCTTAATTAGTCCTATACTTCCTGCTTAGGACAATCGGAGCAAGATCCATCGCTTCACTCCATGAGTTATAGTGCTAAGCGTGGAGCTATAATTGAGTCGAATCACCATCTCTTTGTCCCTGTGTATCCAGAATCTGTATGGTATTTGAGAGTTGTTGGTTTTCTAACTGCTACACTTATTGTTACTCCACAAATGAAACAGAAGAGCAGGCATAGGTCTGGCAGGCACCCGACTTCACCAAAGCCCTTTCAAGCTGTTGTGCTATTAGCTCTGTTTTCACTTTCTTGTTCCATTTCTTCAAACGAGCTTCACCAGTATTGCACACAATGTTCAAGGCTGCGTTCATTGAGGTTGGGGAAGGGAAGTCCAACGTATGCTCATGGTGGCAGGATCCATACCAGATGGTCGGAACATGCACATTAAACAAATACATAGTGAACATAGATGTGATCTCCTGGAGTATGCCAGAACAGGTGGGCATGCTCAATCACTATCTTACTGGCCTGCTCTACAGCAACCCGTGAGTTGGTGGTATCCAATAATTAACCACTCCAAAGTTTAGCAATGACGTAAGATCTTCTGTGGGTTCCAAAGAGCATCCAGTGGGTGCTCACAGGAGAATAACAAATGAACCCGACCTACCAGCCCAGAAGCATTCTCTAAGAGAGAAGCATGAAAATAACAAATGAATTGTATACAACCATTCACTGCTTGCGACAGATCAATTGTAGAAGCCCACATGATGAAAGATTCTGCACCATATACACAAAAAGCTACTGCAAAATTGCTGGGGAGTAGGGAGTGAGGTCGTTGTCAGACGGGAGATGCGAGTCCAGCAGTAACAGACACAGTCCTCGCTACTCCGCTGAAGGAACTATCAGACATTAGGGTCTCAATTGGTTCAGTAAACACAACAGTTAAACCAACTACAGCAGAAGTACAGTCCCTGAGAGGGCAGGTCACAACTTTCCTCTGCAACTAAAGACAACAGATCATCGGATTACAGATGTAGAATCACATTTAGATCAGCAGTCAAACTGAAGCGAATAAGCTCTGGAACGTTCACCAAAAGACAATTGTATAAGATCAAAGTCGTTTGGTAAGGTGTGAATCACTGGTGCCCTGAAGCAAGCAAAGAAAGATGATTTAATGTCTTCCCTCAGCGCCTTCATACCCTAAACACTGAACATTACTTTCAATCCTCCTTTAGAAATACAACGGGTGAATAGAGTATACTCACGCCTTAGTTCCCTCCTCTACTCTTCCCAGACATCTACTGATCTGTTGCATTCAACAGGCAGATAATAATGGCTGCCAAAAAGCAAGGCCCTTACTAGTACGCAATCAAATAGTTCCTGTTGAAAAGTCTTTCACAAAATATAATGCTAAAAGGAAAAGAAAAAGGGGGGAAAAAAAACAGTTGATAGCATTGCCCTCGACTGCAGAAAAACAATATCAAATATGGCCTACTGGAAAGGGCCACGATGAGTGTCACGATCTATGGTCGCATAAGGCAATATGGGAAACAAGAAAATCTGGAAGCTTGAGGGCACACACATGGACACAAAATACTTCAGTGGTTGTGACACCTCCAGCACTGAAGACTCTAGATCAAGGAGACACGAGCCATGTAGAGTGACTCCCCTTGGAAGAAATAATACAAAAAAACCTTCAACAGCAAACAAGGGGCTGGGAAATCTGCACAGCACTGGGACAGGTCCAGATCACCCCTTAGGTTTGATGGGATATTTGAATACAGACCCTATCCCCTAGGACTTATGTTATTCAATGGCATCAAATATTTGAGGCGCTGACCCGTTCTCTACCTGTTGGAGGTCACAGATAATGGTGATCGTGAGCAGACAGCATGCACTGACTGTCCATTTGGCTTACTAGGTGTACCAGAGTGCTCAATCCAAGGACAACGTAGTGTACATCATGCAATATCTATTTCCAGTGAATGCTTCTTGGCTTCTCTTCCTCAGAAACCCCCTTCTTTCTTCACAGTTCTTACAATCCATCTGTTAAGGAACCAGCACAAGTTTTTTCTTCTTTTATCTGATATTGTGATGGATTGTCTGCACAGGTTTGCTGATAGCCATTACTTAAAGATTAACATCAATAGGAGTAAAGTGAAAATCTTTAACGCTAAAGGAGGTAGAAAAAAGCGAAATATTAAGTAGCAATTAGGATCCCAGAAGATGGAATGTGTCCATTCATATCCTTATTTGGGCAAAATATTATGCACTAGTCTTTCTGTGAATGAACACATTTTCCACTTATTAAGTAAAGCAATGGCACATACCAACACACAAACATCATTTATAATGCTGTAGGCTGCAGACACTTTAGCCACTTACTGTTGGTGTATAAAGAAAAAATCCCCTCAACTTTACTTTATACCATTGAAATCACAGATTTGAAATAGAGGAACTATTTGCATAAAATGGAGGGGATAATATTTAATAAAATTAGCAATGTAAATACTCTTGCTCCGGTTGAAGCCTTGTGCTTGGAAATGGGGCTCCCGAGCATTTATATTAAGGGGCTGGCCGACACCGACCGATGGGCCAATAGGCTTTTGTTTAGCAAAAAGAATTCCATTAGAAGCCTACTCTATTTAGAAGCATTTGGCCAATGCAGGACAGCCAACTCCTTGTCAAAGAATTTTACTAATGCACTAGTACTAGAAACTTCAGTCGAACAAGGCTGAGCTTATAGCAATGTCCCGCTTTACATTAAAGAATTTCTTAAAACGTAGCATCAAGATTACCTAAAGGGATCAATATTTGCTCTCATGGAAGGAAAAAATGAAAGATGAAAGTAATAGTTTCCACATGTTCCGTGGTTCACTTGCGACCATATTTGAAGTGGAACTTGGAACATGGTATTTGTTGATTTTTCTTACTGTTTCAAATGAATTTTTTTACCATTAAATACTAATACAGGAGCATCTTTGGGCATGGCTCTGAAGCTTTGATTGTGTAATCTCTGCAGGGTCCCGCTTTGCATTATGAATCGCCGTAATTTGCTGAAACCATTCATTTTGAAATACGGAGTGCACTCCTCAAAAGAAACTATGGAATTTATATTTAATCCAGTAAATGAAATGATGTGTTATACAATGTTTACCTTTTTAAATGTTTTTTAGATATGTATTGATTATGCAATTTGTATTCTATGTAAAGTGTATCTCGTTATAGATCTGTATCTTATAAATAAAATTGAAAAAGTCATAGTATTGCTGAAACTCTTGTGTAATCAGTTTCTGGGAGGCACTACTGAGGCCAGTATCATTCTGGCCAACTCCGATCTTCCGCGTTGTCCTGCTAAAAGGTGACCTATCATTCCATTATGCTGGTGACAGAGATGAAAGAATGATTTCTCCATTTTTTAATGTCTAGAGAACGTTTAGTTTTGGCTTGCAATAAGGATTGCAGTTCACTAGAAGTTAGACTGGGACTGCATTATGGACAGGGTGTGGACCACTGATTCTAAACAAAATCTGGCCACATGTGCGCCTCTTTGCAATCGCTGTATACCTCATCAAAAGGCCACTAAAACAGGCTTTAATATAGCATCTGCATGGACGCCATTGAACCTTTATTCTCCTAGAGAAATTGTTGGAGGTGGTAACATTGTCTAGCTTTCTCCTGTCAGTCTTGAAATTAAGAAGTATTCATATGCCATGGTCCTCTAGGAGGAAGTAGCCTTCCAATGTCCAAATGGAGAGAGTAATGAGGTCATGGCCTGAGACCCCTGACGGGATGATATAGGCTTGTATAAGAGGTCTATCGAGTAGGGGTGTTATAAGAAAGTAATCAATCCTTGTACGGATGTTATGTGGGAACAAGCTGAACGTATAGTCCTTTAGCCATGGATGGAGCAGTCACCACAATTGTACCAGGGCATTATCGTAAATCGGGTCCAATGAAACAGATCTGTTATGTCCATTATGGAGTCTATCATGAGGTTTCAGTCCCCTCCCAAGAGGTACTTGGAGCTGCTGAAAGAGACAAGGAATCCGAATACAGGAAAGGAAATCCATTTTATCACTGGTTGGAACGTTTATGGGACCTACTATGGTTTTAATATCTTGGATTATGAGATTTGTGAACACATACCTCCCTTCAAGGGCTTCCCAACTTTGTGGTAGTTAATACAAGAATGATTTACGGAGAATTCTTCCAGAAATTTATCAGGAGCAAGTTTGGTGAGAGGCCATCCCCTTTCGAGCGTCACATGGATAACACATCCAACCAAATCCCTGCTCAGTTTGTCGTTCTTTTCTGGGGTTAAGCACGTCTGTTGTACCAAAACAATATCTGCCTTGTGCCACGCTAGGAATGTTAGAACTTTCTTGCTTTTGGCATAGCTGATAAGGCAATTACTAAATGTACCAAAGCAGGCTTATCAATACCCCAATAAAGCCTGCAAGCCCTTAGTATCAGCTGTTGTCTGATCAAGCATCCTCCCATTAGTTTGAGAAGTATAATTTCGGAGACTGCCAAATGTCTTCAGGTCTGAGCAACAGTTAAACCTGCAACTCAAACTGTTTCTTACAGTATGCTAAGTCAACAAGTCAATATTTGAACTTAGGCGCCCCTCCCACCACCCCATCTACAAGCCGTCAATAGAGCTAAGGCTCAAACTTCCTAGGCGGAGCCACTATATCTTTAACATATCCTAAAGTATGAACATTGTGATCCAGTTGTACCGCACCGACGCCTCCGCTACACTGCTCTGCAGCACAAGAACGGATACGGCACAGGATCCCGAGAGGCCTTACTTCCCCGACTTCGTTTACTGGCTTGTTTCTTCACTTTCAAAAGGTACTGTACCTGGGGATCTGTGCGACTCCGTGACCAGCGCCACTGGCTTCAGATTGTTGGGAACCACTCCATTATGATGCCGTAAAAACACCAAATTGAAGCATTTGTGTTTCTAAGCACTATATTTAGCACCATAGTTTAATCTTTGAAAATTCATAACTTTGCTTGTGTACGCTGGATTTTTGACATTTTGGTCTTGTTGTACTCAGATAAATATCAGCTATTATGTATATAAACTGGTGTTGAGTGCTTTTGTGGTGTTTTCACTGTGTTACTGTGCGTGATTGTACAAATACTTTACATATTGCCTCTGAGATAAGCCTGACTGCTTGTGCCAACCTACAAGGGGGGTGAGCAGGGGTTGTCTGAGGAGTGATACTTCCTTACCCTGACCAGGGTGAGGGTCCCTGCTTGGACAGAGTGCAAACTGATTACCAACCAGAGACCCCATTTCTAACAGTAGCTCAGAATGAGACGGGTGGACTCACCCAGTTTCACAAACACCCATTTGCACAGTCTAGTCATGCATTCTAAAGGTGGAAAGGACTCTGAAAAAGTTATCCAAGGGAATCCCAACAAAGGAAGTCTGGGCACAGGGGACATACAATCCACCTCAACAGCCAAATGGGGAAAGAAGGGAGTAGGTTTGTAACAATGGAAGGTGCAGTATGCCTGGGCACAAAGGTCTAAGGCCTTAAATCCTCCCTGATGGAATGGAGATACAAGTCTCTCCTTTTATTCAGGGTTGATTTCCTACCCATGCAATATGGACCAATTGAGTTTTGAGTGCAAAAAAAGAATGAGCCCGTGAGCGGGAGCAGAATGCTAAAGAACAAGTACGACAGTTTCAGAAGAAACACCATCTTAATTAGTCCTATACTTCCTGCTTAGGACAATCGGAGCAAGATCCATCGCTTCACTCCATGAGTTATAGTGCTAAGCGTGGAGCTATAATTGAGTCGAATCACCATCTCTTTGTCCCTGTGTATCCAAACGCCCAAATATTTGGTTGTCTGTGTACCACTGTACGGGAAAGTCAGGTAAAAACTGTGGTGTGTTCGCAGTTCAAGGAAAGATCTGAGATTTCCCCCAATTGATATGCAGACCTGGGAGCTCCACAAACTTTACAAACTCCAGCAGTAAGGTATTTTGGCTTTCCCCCTGTAAGCTGTCTATTTCAATAATGTTTTCCGGTCTAGGGGGCTGAACCATAGCAGCTAGCGACTTCCCTGTCCCCTCTCCCTCTACTTAGACTCTAGCTCGGGCATATTTACCCCTTTAGTTGCATTTTCATTAATCTTCTTTTCTTACACCTCTCCCTTGCTCCCTCCTTTTTTCTTTTTTCTATCCTCTTCCCAAACTACTCAGGCGCTATTTTGTTCGATGATGTATGCATACAGAACCAGCTTGCCATCAGTATTTTGTAATGCACAAATAAGTGGTAAGAGAAGAGCTAGAGTCTAGGTGCTGATAACAGCAGCTTCAACATGTTTTGCTCTGAAATGAATATAGAACACATAAGAGGTTTACTTTGACTATGCATGTTTGCTATGCTCCAAATTCAGAATTCATGCATCTAAAACTTACCCTCTTTTGCCCCCTGAAAGTTTTTTAAAGCCAACCGACATGCTCCTCTTCTAGAATAAGCCTTTGCATAGTTTCTGTTTAGAGCAATAGCTAAATTACAATCCGATTCAGCAACAGCGAACCTAAAAAGCGGGAAAATATATTAGAAATAGGAAAAGACTAAAAGGAGCTAATGAAATAACATTTCTAAAAACCTTCTTCAAAATAAACAGGGGCTTTACAGAGATAAACTCATCAACAATTTTAGGTACACCCATTACAGAACAGTTTATAATAAACAATATCCAATTTAAACATGAGAATAAAATGAAAGTAGTCAAAAAAACATACTTGCATTCTGAAGTGATGTACATACAAACAAACTCAAACGAAGAGACTCTGGAACAAGGCTGCTTCAAATGCCTCAAAGATACAGAAGTCGACAGGTGAGGCTTTTTTAGTTTTTGTCATCAATGTGTATTGCACATATTGGGGGTTATTACAACTTTGGAGGAGGTGTTAATCCGTCCCAAAAGTGACGGTAAAGTGACGGATATACCACCAGCCGTATTACGAGTCCATTATATCCTATGGAACTCGTAATACGGCTGGTGGTATATCCGTCACTTTACCGTCACTTTTGGGCCGGATTAACACCTCCTCCAAAGTTGTAATAACCCCCATTGTCGCTTAGGTTTTCATTATCCTAGTGAGACTACTGGATTCGGGCAGCAGAATCACCTGTACTGTGCAGGACTGAGTCTAATCCCACACCATGTGACACCTGTTGGCCTAATCCGGGTTTGTTCCGGCTAACTAGCAGTGCCTCATCTTCACCCAACAGCAGGGAAGATTGGGGCAACCTGGCGCCTGACATACATGACTCCTCAGGGGAATCGTGGTCACTCAGATCTCATCCGTTTCTCTCAGGTACATTAGTCTCACATATGCAAGGACAATCAGAGGCAGAGTACAGTTCAATAAGGCTTTATTGAAGTAACTGCATCTTTGATAATAAAGCATGTATTGCAATAACTAGGACGATGAAGCACAATAAGATTAAAATTGTGACAAGGAGAGTGAAACAAGAATAATGCTACCATATTGTCACCAAGGTCTTTAGAGATAATTCCTACCTAGGCTATGTTAGAGCACAGCATGTTAAGCTCTAATTCTGCCTTTCAGGTACCCCCTAGGAAGACATCATCCCTCATACCCGAGCAAAAGGCCTGTAGTCTACATGAGCCGCTGTAGCTAAGCAATCAGCATGGTCATCTGACTGGAATCTCCCTCTAACGTACATGGGTCAAAGTAGTGTTTTTATAATAAAACATCTGATGGTCCAAGAAAGAATCCCCACGTAAGAGTATGTATGTTTCTGTGAACATTGGAGACAAAACGTACCACTTTTGCTGGCAACCTATCTCACTGCAGCCTTGAGAAAAGCACAGAGTGAAAGAAATGTCTTGTTTATGAATGCAGTGCTGACCTAGGTGAAGAACAGCTAGATGGAGAAAATAAAACAAGACTGTAAATGTGGCTAATGTTAAAATAATATAACAAAGCTAAATAAAATATATCTGGGTTAAAGTGCACAGCGGCAGGCCTAGTTTGCTAAAATAACGTGTGTACAATTATACCCAAAATGGCTACACAACAATATTGTGTCCTGAAACGTGTAACAGCACAATTGAGAAAAGAAATATGCGGAGTTGCAAGCAACAGCCTGTGAAATTTGGGATTGACTTTGTGCAGAGCCCTCTAAATTCTCAGTCCCATGAATAAGTAACATATTAAGACCAGGTTTTTAGGGTGGAGCGTGCAAGCGCTCTGGCTTGTTGTAATCTCTCTGTGGGCTTTTAACCACGCTAGCAACACAAAAGGATGATGGACGGAGTTGAACAATGCAAACACTCACCCCCAGTCAGAGATCTGGGTTTAATCCATCGTTCTTTTGCTCACCATGCCACCCCAGTTTGGACCCAGCCATAGGCAAATCAGTCTTGACCCTGTTCCTCATTGGAACAGTCCAGCCCAAACTGCCAAGCCAGGTCCTCCCTGGACCGGAAACAAGCATCCTGGGACCGGTTTCAGGCTATCACCCTTCATCAGCCAGGCTAGCTTGAATCCAGTGGCACAGTGAGCACGGGACCCACATCTGAGCATACCCTTCCCATTTAGGGCACCTTTAGCAACACAAATAAGGGCTTTTAACCATGCCCACACTTGCTATTGATTCTTTGGTGTGCTTGTTTTAAATGCTTCACTTTTATTGGTGCACTTTACGAAATGTCCTTCCTTTGTGTGCTGAGTTCCCTCCCAGGCGATTTCACTAAGTGAACATTTTTGTTGGCCATCACACTACGTCATGCTTCCTCCTATTACCGATTGTGATGGCCCCTCCAGTTTCGTTTGCCTTTCATCCCAGCCGCGATCCTTTCTAGACATTCATGCAGGGAGCCAATAGCTCTCCCTTTTGGCGGCCGTGGTGCTTTAAATTGACTTGCTTATGTCAACTGTTTTACTTTTCATTTTAAATTTATGTGGCAAGAAAAGTCCAGTTAGGAATTTACAATGCTAATAGCTCTAAGTCGAGAAAACGCAAAAACCATTTACATTGCAAATGCTTGTTTGCCTTGCATTTTGGGTCTTTAACCCTTCCCATCCAATTATAATTCCAAACTACAAGTTCCAGGACACAAAGTAAAAAACATATTTTGCACCTTAGCTGCATGGTTATTCTGGCACTTTTCAATAAAGAATAGTTTATTGTTTTTTACTCTCCCATTCCTCTGAATTACAGAGACCCACTCCTTTGTGGCACTTTTGTACAAATCACTGAGAAGCAGACCACCCGAAAACCTCTTCCCAACGAGAGTGTAGAAGTGGGTGCCATGCTTAGACCTACTTCTACTTTTTCTGTTTTATTTTTTCTGTGTAAAGTCCACACACTCTCACTAGCCCCTTAGCAAGGAGGATGGGCAATTTTCCTCTACTTGTCAAGCAAGATAAGCAGGGTTCAAAATAATAGTTTCCAGTATATACAGTGAGTCTTTGTGGTAAAAGGCAAATCTGCCACGATCACCCTTAGGCAGCTAAGAGGGGAATCGTGTACACATCAGGTGTAAATACCTGTCCAAGTCAGTTAGCCTGGCACCACACACTACAGACGCCCGGAGTTCTGCAAGGATCCTCTTCGAGTCTGACCCTCATCAGTGCATAGATCATCCCTCTAGCCAGCATCATCCACTCTCACATCAATGTCCTCTCCTATGTCTCTCACAGACAAGACACCAACTACCAAATCAAGTTCCAATAGATGAAGACCAACTGTCTGAAGCTGAACACCGGCAACAGTGAAATTGTAATCTTCAGGAAGAGCACTTAAACAGTGGGACTCCAACTAGTGATCAAAAGAGCAAAGGCTGACCCCCAACCCTTCCCCCACTGTTGTCAATAACCTTGGGATCGTCATAGACAGCTAAGTCACACCGTTACTGCCTAATGCTTTCATACCATGAAGATGCTGAAGATGCTGAAGATTTTCAAATGGCTCCCAATCAGCAGGAAAACCATCAGGCATAACCTAGTCACAAGTAAACTGATCTACTGGAGAACCATCTATGCGGGATCAACAATAAACTCACACAAAGGCTGCAGACTATTCAGAACTCGGCAGCCACAATCACTCTCAGCCTACAAAATCTCACACACATCACACAACACCTGAAAGAGCTCCATACACAAATAAGCACAATTCAAACTCTGCACCCACACTTTCAGGACACCACATAACATTCGTTCAGCATACCTTAGCAATTGCATCTGCTTTCACAAACCTTCCAGACACCTACGCTCCTCCGGACATCTACTTGTACACATCACAAGCATACAGAAGACCAGATCCAGCAGTTGAGCCATCTCCTACATCATACGTAAAGCATGGAACGACCTGCCGCTACCCACAAAAGCCTCCTTCTCACTTCTCGGAATTCGCAAGAAGCTGAAGACCTGGCTTTTTGAGTAGACCCACTAGGCCATAGGTCTGGCTAGACTCCCAGCTGCTCAGTGCCAGGATAGCCTCCTGTGCGCTCTAAAAAATCTACATAACATAAAGATCCTATTCAGTAAAGCACAAAGAGTACATTTCTCTCTGCCCATATAGCGCAGGCAAATGCTACATCAAACAGGCTCATCCTCCTGCAATCATACCATCACAACATAACTGATGTGCGTTTCCACACATCAGCTCAAAACCACATAAAATAAAAAATATATATAAATGACCTTCGCACATCAAATATTTAAGTTAAAGTTTCAAAAGTATCTATGAAAAATAAACAGTTTTTTCATTAACATAGTTTCTTATTGTGTTACAGTTTTACAGTGGAATACAATGCACAAAGGTAGAAAGCAAAAAAGAGAAGATAGGACAGAAGCTGACTTGGGATACAATGAAGTGTGTACTTTAAATACTAAGCAGATAATTCTTTGAAATAATAATTTACATTGATCTCATCAGATCCATTTTCCAGTAGACAGTGTGCTGGAGTACTATGTTTGTGCTAGTAAGATATATCAGTGGGCTAAACTATCTAGACTAGAGATTTATGTTCAGCCTGTCAGAGGTTTTTTATTAGGTTACATTTAAGGTGAGATGTATGTTTCTGGGATGCCTAGCAAAAGATCGCATTTCACATCTCTTTTGCATATTGTGGTGAACCAGTAATTTTCACTGGTAAATGACCTGAAAAATTGGAAACATTTTCTCCATATAAGGAGCATAAACACTGACTACCATAACAGCAAGAAATGAAAGACTTACTTCTTTAGCTTACAAAACACAGCTGCTCTGTTAGTTGGCAATACTGGATTGTATGGATCAGCATTCATTCCTCTGGTGTAACTTTCTATTGCATCATCATACTTTTCTTCTTTGAAAAACACATTGCCCTGCACAAATTATGATTCTGATTAATTTTGTATTGCATTATTAACACTGTAAATAATAAATCATTTTTAAATGCCTGATTTATATTTCAATGACAACACCAGTTAGCACACACATTTGGTTGAAATTATCGTACAGCTTTGAGGTATAATAATAAAGTTTACATTTTTCCAATAACCCCTTCGATTTCAAATTGTACCAATGTAGAGCACAATTTCTTTACCTTTGGCCAAATTCCAAATTTCTGCTTAAAAAATGGTGATAGTTAAAAGAGGTTTAAATATAAAGCTGATAAGCCAATCCTACCAAGCATTAAATTTGATGGAGTTAGAATTGAGCAGCCTACTGCTCCTCACAAACTGCAGCAAAAATGGATGCTCTTTTTCTGAGTTAAAAAACAAATGCTCAATTTGGTAATGCTGAAAAGACCTCATGTTTACTGCAGATTTCGCACATTCTAATATTAAAATATTATATTAAATATAGTCTCACCTTAATTTGGTTATACTGTCCCATCCTACCAAATAATTAAATCAACTCATACATTGTCAGACAGCAGCATGCGAGGCAAATCATACTAAGGCAAAATAAATCATTTTAATTAAACAAAAAGGAAACTTTTAAACTGCATTTTCCAGGACCTTTTGAAGTACTATAACAGTAATACTAGAGTAATATAAAACGGTTTTTGCTTCTCTGTCGCCGTGTTGATTGTATATGGAAGGAGGAATGTATTTGACGCTGTGAGCCCTGAAGAAGTCCTGAGGGACGAAACGCGTTGGCTATGGCATTGTTTGTATCGCACATGGAGTTTTATAGAGATATTTACAAATGAACTAATAAAAGATTTTCATGACTAAAGAAGATTTGATTGATGGAATAACGTATACATGCAATATTTCCCAAGGATGGACTGATATCTAAGGAGGTCTTCCTTTGTCTACATTTGGGATTACATTTGTGATGAGTCTTGGTTTTTTATTGTAGCACCCTTTGGTGATTGGGGATTATGGGGCTGATCCTCTAGTCTTGTGCACGACTTACCCATAGTAATAGACACCAGTTCAATATAGGACTAAAAGGGAAAGGTGCGGCTATATATGCCTCGGCCCCATTTTTGCTTGTATAATATAAAATGCTGTTCACCAACCTACAAGTGTACTCTCCTATCTTTTCTATTGGAAGAGCCTCACACATGTAAGTTTACTACTTATTAGTGAATGGGAGGGGCCGGGGGAACAGCTGAAAAAAAGGACATACTTAGTACAAAATATGTAGGGTAAGAAGGCGTTAGTAGGTGGTTAGGGAAAGGTTAAGGGACAGGGGTGCGCCCACCCACAAAACAGTAAGCCCATTCCTATTCACAAACTGCACTTCTAAAGTAACTACTGTCAAAAATGACCAAATGCAGTAGTTAATGTACTCTAGCTCAGAACTGCAGTCCCACATGGCCAACCACTGGTACTGCAACATCCTCCCATGGAAAAGAATGGCAACAGGGACTTAAAACACATTAGCAAATAATGTTGATTACATTAAATATCATTGTTTAAAAATTGTTAGAAATATTATTAATTCTGATATAATGCTGTAACTTTGCCTACAAATAAAAACATTTTTTGATTGATTTTAATTTTGTTTAATAACCATAAGAAATTAATGTAATAGTAATTTTTATTCAAATATTAAATTTCTTTTAAGCAATTCTGAACCTAATATATAATAAAAGCATTTCTTTTACTTTAGGTGTTTTTTTAATTTAAAATTTGAACTTCAAAAACATTTCAATTAAATAACTGAATAGATTCATAATAATGACATCTTACATTTAAGTTAATAATGCTGTAGTTTTTCTTTGTTCTATCATTACAATAAAACAAAAAATAATAACTTGAATTATAATTTAACAGAAACATATTTCTACTAATCTTATGCAGGCTTAATAAACTTTTTCATCTTTCCATGTACTTTACCACAGGGGCAGACACGTCCCTAACGGTAAGTATAGGGAAAACTATAAGTGTTTATATAAGGTGGAAAAAAGTAAAAATATTTGTATTAAATTTGTAGTCAATTCATCTCATGTATATTTCCAAAGTATAAAACAATTTAAAAATGTACAGTGCTATAGACTTTAAATTTAAATATTTCATTATTTGAAGTAAATTAACATGTTTTCTGAAGTGTAAATTATGGAATTCCCCACCCAAAATAAACATCCATATAAAGCATGACTACTTATTAAAAGTGAGGTAAAAAAGTCAACTAAATGTAATTCAATTATATTTTATATTTTAATAAAAATTAAAGTTACATTATTTTTTTAATTCGGAAAGATTGATTAAAATATGTTAAAATTACATTAAAATATGTTTTACTTTTAGATAATTATTTAACTTTACATTAAAATTATAATTCAATATTATTTTAAATATTATTTCCTATGGTGTTTCATTTTAAGTCCACCCTCCGTTATTTGCTATGGAAGGGTGTTGCAGTAGCAGTGATTGGCCATGTCAGTGCCTGACTTACTACTGCTTCTTTTTGGCAGTAGTAACTCTACCCCCATAACTGTGGCTCCACTCCCTGCTTCGGGTCGGAGACATACAAGTGTACACATTTATGGTTTAAACGTGTTTGATACTGTGTAGCTTCTCAAAACTTTAATTGTTTTTTTATTAGGAAAGCAATCTCTCCAAGCCAGAGGGGCTGATCAAGGTTATGCTGTTTATTATAGATTAATCCTGACAACAGGTGACGAACCTTCGCAACAGGAACAATCGGACGCAAATTTGGCTCAAATATCAGTGCGTATAGATAAACCTAACTGCAGGGAATTTGACATTTCCCCTTCAAGTATTGGTATTCTTCACTCCCCTCTACCATCTTGCACAGCCTGCCTTGAACCACTGTGGTATAGCTTGGGTAGTGCAAAAAGGACATCTGAGTGAAAAGGCAAACAAATATGCCTCCGGGAATAGCAAAGTTACAAAAATGAGACAAATGCTACATGGCTGCTCATGTCATATTCACAATTATAGTGTCAGTAACGTGACGTAGAAGAGTGGAACTCAATGTACCGAAGAATACCTGTTGGTAATCAGAGCACTATTGTCATTGGGAAGTCTGACCAACTACCCTATTTATATATAGTCGTAATTTACTTCTTAGATAAGATTGCAAATGTTCTACCTGCTCTTATCAACTCATACCCTCTGCCGTTCAATATGCATGTTCAATGTTGCAAATAAGTGATATGTGTGAAAACATTCAGTGTGCTACAAGGCCAAGATCAAACAGACACTGATGTGGTCAACATAATGTTTTATTTTTAGGGGGGAAAAGAAAAACCATGCATTTAAAAGTAGATTTTATCTTGGGCAATGTGAGCTTCTTGAGAGTATTAACTTGCAAACTAAGTAATTTGGCTGTCTCAATACAGAAAGTTTTGTGAACAATACAAGACAAAACGAAATGCTGACAGCCTCAATAGCAGCGCATTGGCCACCACCATGACTTAATATTGCATGAGAAATAGGCATGCGAGGCAAGTAGCAAGCGGCATTCAGAAAAGCATTACCTTATTTTTCTCAGCAAGAGCCTTCTCTGTATCCACACGAATTCCATCTTCATCCTCTGACTCAGACTCATGTGTGCTGTTACCTTTATCAAGGTCTTCAAGTATTTTGTCCTTGTACACCATAAAAAGCAAAGAAATACAGACACATAAATAGCAGAAATGGCAACAGCTTCTTCATATATGTAAACCCTGAACTGAAAAGGAACATACTTATTGCTCGACAGAAGCACTTGAAGTGAGATGTTAGTGACTTTCAATTAGCGTACGGTTAGCAATAAAAGGAATGGGAACTCAAGAAAAACATGGGTGCCTCATGAAAGACCAATTAGTTATGGAATCATATAGTTCTGTTATGAAAGGGGTTGATGAGAGGGTCAATGAGGCTAAAAAGGACAAAGCAAAAGTCAACCCAGTAAGCAAGGCTGATTTCCCAAACCACTTAAATGGAGTCCACAACCTTTCTGTTGTGTAGAATTCCATTTAGAAAGCTAGAAACAGAACATTCCAAGAGCACCCGGCATAGAAACAATGGTCTTATCCCCGTAAGTCCTGTGGCACAGCACCATCCCAGTTTCTTGCACCCCTCCACCCCAATACACACATGTTTTCCATAAAAGATATTGTGGCCAAATAGATGTCCTTTTTCCCCGCATGTTGAAGATTCGACCCAGGGTTGATTTCCCCTGGAGGGATCTGAGAAAATAGTCAACATGTAGCCAGTTTAATTTGTTTTTGACAAATGGAAAAAAAAAGTGCTGTGCAAGAAACTAGTTTTTTAATATAAAAATGGCATCAACAAAAGGTTTGCTGTGCTAAAATCACCCCCTTCTCAGCTTTCAGGAACAGGCAAAGTTGTAAGAAAAAGCCATTTTTCTTTTCACCCCAGTTTCAGTAATTTTCAAAGTAATATTTTTTACTTTGGTGGTTTACACCTACTTGCAGTGTGTAGTGGCAATAACAGGTGGGAAACCCATAGGTAAATGCAGAAAGCAGTACGTACGTTTCTAAGATTTAGCCAAAATTCTGAATTCAGTAAGGGTTCATTTATGTAGCTTGCTCATGATTTTCCCAAAGAAAATTACAGAAATCAACAACTACTGAAAATAAGTGGGAAAACACAGAAATAGGCGACAATAGTTTCACCTGTAATTGTTTTGACCTGATAGCCGATCTACAAAACTAATATACCACTACGACTGCCAGGCACTTCCAGTCACAGGGAGAATATAAAATATTTGTTGGTTGTCCAAAAACACACAGTAACTAAAGCCATCAAGACCTTCAGCTCATAAGGATTTTTCATTCTGTACCGATCATGCATCAATTCATATGGTAACATTTAATGAAGGAAAAACTGATACATAGGAAATGTATGCATTCATTTTTAATTTTGCTCAAGAATCTGAATTTAGGAATAGTAGTTAAATGTATGAATGAATTTGGGGCTACTCATAATATCATGTGACTCAAAGGGCATTTTGTGAAATTGTTTGTTTCTTGCACACTGAATTGCTTTAGGATGCCAAAAATGGAGACAAATTTAATAGATAAATACAAACATTTCATTATATTGAATACCCACACTTCTGATAAAAATGGTACTCCATGTTTATAAAAGGGCCTATCACTTTGTAGTGTTCTCTATTTGCTCTGCGAACCGGGTTGACAAGAGACGTTCGATGTAGAACGTGTGGAAGGAAAACGGCCGGCAAAGAGGGAGGAGAGTTAATGGAGGAGCTGCCAGACGGTGTCTGTTTGTTAGGGTGGTTTCTCTTTCTACAAATAAACTTATGAAGATTACTTGCCTGCCGAGGGGTGCTTTTTACCACCACATTGTGGCTAGGAGCGGAGCAGAGAAACCATCCACACAACGAAACCACGCGCGAAAAGAAAGAGGTGAGAACTCTCAACAAGTCGGTCCTCTGAGCTTCCACTGAACAGAGGGTGGAGGCCCCGCCTCACTCACAACCATTTCAACAACTAGAACGCTAACCTTAAAAAACTGGAACTGTTTTTGACCAAATCTAAACGGCATTTTTTCTCTCCAAAGGAATAATGTTTGTGGTAAACTTAGTATAGTCACTGGAGCTTTATATTACAGACTTCAGTTAAAATAACAGTTGGTTAACACAGTACAATTTCACTATATTCAGTATGCAGGCTGTGTCACCACCACCACCCTTCCTGGAGACGCCTGGTGAACCACCAATTAAATGGAAGTGTTGGTTTGATGCATTTGAAACATATTTGGGGTTGTTATGAGCTGCAAGATTTAGACCTGAAAGAAAAAAATGCCTTTTACTACACTCGCTTGGCTTTGTGGGGAGAGCTACGTTTAAACATTTACTTGACACACAAATACAGCAAGACAAAGAACCTGATGAATTCTAAGGAGCGGTAAAAAAACTGGAAATTAGGTTTAATGAGCCTCCAAGTTTAGTATTGTTAAGACACAAATTCTTCAAACGCACACATAAATCAAATGAGGACATTGATACGTACATATCATCATTAAGAACACTGATAGCTGAATGCAAATTCGAAAATTTTAGTGATCAGCTAATTAGAGACCAATTTATTTGGCACCGTTTGGACAAAACATATGTCTGAAACTTTTGACATTGGGAAACCCAAGCCTTAACGAATGTATCAGAATTGCTAAAAGTATTGAAACATCTGTACGATCAGTAAAGGAACCTGAAGACAGACCTCAAGATCATATCTGTCCTGTGTACAATAAGGAGGGGTCTGTCAATCAAAAAAAAGGGGATACTTCCATGAAAAACAACAACTCTAAAACATTTTTTTCTCAATCCAACATATGATTCAGATGCGGAAATGGCTTCCACAAAAAAGGAAGTAAACCGTGTTCAGCCAAATTCGTCTCTTGTAGATTGTGCAACAAAGTGGGATACTTTGCTAAAGTTTGTCAAAGCTCTAATCTAAAAAGAACCAATGTTGGGGTAGTCAAAGATGAGGCCTAAGACTTTCAAGAAAACAAACTTATCTCAGAAATACAGGAAATGGTTTTGGCGGTTGATGACGAAGTTGTCAAGTGGCGCGATCCTTCCGACTGCATTGATCTCTATGTGGAATTGGGTGTTGGAGACAAAGAACCTCGTCTGTTAGTTGATTCTGGAGCATACATAACAATGATCACAAAAGCTACGTGGGACGATTGAGTTCTTCAACCTCCAGACAGAGCTCCTGTGTCATATAAAGGACGGTGTCAGAAATGGGGTCTTTGGTTGACAGTCAGGTTACCCCTGTTCAAGCAAGGACCCTCACTCTAGTCAGGGTAAAAGAGAATCACCCTCAGCAAACCCCTGCTTACCCCCTTGGTAGCTTGGCAGAGCAGTAGGCTTAACTTCAGAGTGCTAGGTGTGAAGTATTTGTACCAACACACACAGTAACTTAATGAAAACACTACAAAATTACACAACACCAGTTTAGAAAAATAGGAAATATTTATCTAAACAGAACAGGACCAAAACGACAAAAATCCTACATACACAAGTCAAGTTATGAATTTTTAAAGATTAAACTCAAAAATAGCACTTAGAAACACAAAATGCTTCGATGAGGTGTCAACACGGCGGCGTGACAGAGTCGTTCCCAACAAGCTGACACCAGCGGCACCAGACACGGAGTTGTGTAGACCCCCAAGTACAGTAGCTTTGGTGAAGAGTGAAAACAAATTGATGCGCGAAGTCGGGGATTGCGGCATCTTTGAGAAACATTGAATCCGCGCACTTCGAGCGGCGTCGGTCACGACGTGGTGTGGCGACTTCCACGGAGTCGCAGACTTCAGCGGGGCTGCAGCGGTGTCGGGCCTGCGAAGGTCGTCGTGTTCCAGCGAAGATCACGGAGTCGGTTGCAGGCGACGTCACCGGATTCAGCAGCGGCGTCGGTCCGAAGTCGATTTCCTTGGATTTCCACCAGCTTTCCTTTCAAGGGCCCTGGATAGGGCACCACTTGTCAGAGCAGGAGTTTCTCCAGAGACTCCAAGTGCTGGCAGAAAGAAGTCTTTGCTGTCCCTGAGACTTCAAACAACAGGAGGCAAGCTCTAAATAAAGCCCTTGCAGATTTCTTCACAAGATGGAAGGCACACAAAGTCCAGTCTTGGCCCTCTTACTCTGGCAGAAGGAGCAACTGCAGGATACCTCCACAAAGCACAGGCAGGGCAGCACTTCTCTTCAGCTCTTCTCCAGGCAGAGGTTCCTCTTGATGTCCAGAAGTGATCTAAAGTCTGTGGTTTTGGGTGCCCTTCTTATACCCAATTTCTCCTTTGAAGTAGGCCTACTTCAAAGTGGTCCCAGACACTCACCAGGGGGTCGGAGACGGCATTGTGTGAGGACAGGCACAGCCCAGTCAGGTGTAAGTGACCACTCCTCCCCTCCCCTCCCTCCTAGCACAGATGGCTCATCAGGAAATGCAGACTACACCCCAGATCCCTTTGTGTCACTGTCTAGTGTGAGGTGCAACCAGCCCAACTGCCAAACTGACACAGACAGGGAATCCACAAACAGGCAGAGTCCCAGAAATGGTATAAGCAAGAAAATGCTCACTTTCTAAAAGTGGCATTTTCAAACACACAATCTTAAAATCAACTTTACTAAAAGATGTATTTTTAAATTGTGAGCTCAGAGACCCCAAACTCCACATGTCCATCCGCTCCCAAAGGGAATCTACACTTTAATCAGATTTAAAGGTAGCCCCCATGTTAACCTATGAGAGGGACAGGCCTTACAACAGTGAGAAACTAATTTAGCAATATTTCACTGTCAGGACATATAAAGCACATTACTATATGTCCCACCTTAACCATACAGTGCACCCTGCCCTTGGTGCTACCTAGGATCTACCTTAGGGGTGTCTGACATGTAAGAAAAGGGAAGGTTTAGGCCTGGCAAATAGGTACACTTCCCAAGTCGAATTTACAGTTAAAACTGCACACACAGACACTGCAGTGGCAGGTCTCAGACATGATTACAGAGCTACTTATGTGGATAGAACAACCAGTGCTGCAGGCCCACTACTAGGATCTGATTTACAGGCCCTGGCACCTCTAGTGCACTTTACTAGGGACTTACTAGTAAATCAAATATGGCAATCATGGATAAACCAATTACATACAATTTTACACAGAGGGCATATGCACTTTAGCACTGGTTAGCAGTGGTAAAGTGCTCAGAGTTCAAAACCCAACAGCAACAGGTCAGAAGAAATACGAGGCAGGAGGCAAAAAGATTGGGGATGACCCTGCATAAGAAAAAAAGTTCAACAGACAGAAAATTGAGTTAATGGGATATTTTGAATACTTGCTGAAATTCAAAGGAAGAGTGATTACTGGCAAAATTTATGTAGCTGTCAAGGGCCTAAATATTCTTGGTTGGTTTCATCAAAGACTGTTGGGCATGATATTAAAAGCAGGTGCACGTGAGCAAGTTCTTGCTATAAGAAATTCGGATTTAGTGGAAAATTTATTAAACGATTTTCAAAAAAAGTATTTTCCGGGGAACTTGGGAAAATTAAAGCTTTCAAACATAGAATAAAAGTAAAGGAATGTGCACTAGCCATTAAACACAAGATGAGGGGAGTGCCATTTAGCGTAGCTAAAGATTTGGAAAAGGAATTGAATTTTTTAACTAAATCAGGTATCATTGAGCGTATTGAGTCTTCACTTTGGCTTTCTCCTTTAGTAGTCGCTAAAAATAAAAATGGTGAGCTTAGAGTATGCACAGACTTACGTGCTCTCAACAAAGAGATTTGGATTGATTCCCATCCTTTGCTGAAAATCAATGATTTGTTAGATCAGGTGGCTGGTGCTAAGTTCTTTACTAAGTTAGATCTAGCATCTGCCTATCACCAAATAGAATTAGAACCTGAATCCAGGCACTGTACAGCTTTTGTTTCACCGTGGGGCACCTATTAGTATTGTCGGTTGCCTTCCGGTTTAGCATCAGCTGCGTCAGTTTTCCAGAGAGGTATGGAAAATCTACTAAAAGGCATTGAAGAGTAGTGATTTTCCAAGACGATGTCTTAATATTTGGGCCCAGTAGTCAATCCCATAATGTCACACTCAGACAAGTTCTTTCTATTTTTCAACAGCAAGGTGTTGTATTAAAAAGAGGAAAAATTGAATTTTTCAAAGAAGAAGTTGAATACTAGGGCCATGTGATTTCTTGTTCAGGTGTCAGTCCCAAACCAGGTTTGGTCCAAAACATACTTGATGCACTTCCTCCCTGCTGATAAAAGCGGCGTTAAAAGCATTCTTGGTCTTTTTGAATTCTATTCATGGTTTATTAAGGATTTAGCTTCCAGAGTCAGGCCGATCTCAAACCTGCTTAAAGCTAAAATAGAATTTAACTGGAGTTGCGATTGTGTTGCTGCATGCGAGTGGATTACGCATCAGCTTTCTAAATGTGTGGCACTTATGCCATTTAATCCAAACCTGAAGTCCATGCTCACCGTTGATGCCAGTAATGTTGGTTTAGGTGCAGTTCTTACTCAACAAACACTTGGGGGTGAAAACACTGTAGGATTTGCTTCCAGAGTCTTAAGAAACTCAGAATGCCTTATTCAGTGATTGAAAAGAAGCTCTTAGCCTGCTGGTGGGCAATAGAGAAATTTCACACTTATCTCTGGGGGACAAAGTTTTAGCTCCAAACAGATCACAAACCTCTTATTTTTATACTTAGTGAGAAGAATGTTAAGAATTGTTCACCCAGGACAGCAAGGTTCTCAGCTAGTCTTCTTCAATTTCAATTTGAAATTCAACACATTTCTGGGGGTAAAAATAAGCGAGCTGATTATTTATCTAGGTTTTTTGCAGTTTCCTCGCCTCATGTTTTGAAAGATGAATGTGACGATGAAAGTTGCTTAATTGCGTCTCTAGAACTAGATGATGCAGGTCAGTTTTCTGAAGCAGAATTGATTTCTGCTACAAACAATGATCCAATTTTGAGATCTGTTTCCAAGTTTATCAGCGAGGGGTGGCCCAAAGAGAAATCACTGGAACCTGGTATTCAACCTTTCTTCAAAATAAATGAGGAATTATCTTTGGAGTGTGGATTAGTTATGAGATCAGACAAATTGATACCCCCTCAAATTTTCAAACAACAAATCATAGCAAAAACCCATGAGGAACACTTAGGTTCGACCTTCACTAAACGTAGGGTGCGTTCCTTTTTTTGGTGGCCCCAAATATATAGAGAGGGGAATGATGTGGTCAAGGGATGTGTTATATGCACTCCTAGCGATAAAGTACTTAAAACATGTGTGCCACCTTTAATGCTTATTGAACTTCCTCAGGGACCCTGGGTAAAAGTAGGTATCGATTTGATAGGTCCCTTTTACACCCTACCTTCAAATTCGAAGTATGCTTTAGTTCTGTTGGATTATTACTCAAAATGGCCAGAAGTTAGATTCATTAGTGAACCCAATTCAAAGGCGGTAGTGAAATTCATCAGAGATGTATGCATGAGGGAGGGATTTCCTGAGTGTATTGTTTCTGATAATGGGGTTCAATTCGTTTCTAATGAGGTTGAACATTTTTTCAGGAGTAGTGGTATTAAACATTTGAAAGGTTCATCCACAGACTAATGGTCTTGTAGAACGCTTTAACCGGGTCCTGGATGATTGTATAAAGTGGGCCATACAGATCAAAGTTGATATTTACTCAGCTACTCAGTCAATGGTGTGGTTCTAAAGGACTACACCCCAATCGTCCACTTTGGTTTCTCCATTCGAATTATTACGTGGCAGGAAACCAGCCACTGAGTTTAAACCTGCATGGATGTTCAAGTTGCTGAAACAAGAGGTGTGTGTTCAGGGTTTAGATCATTTTGTAAGGAAAAACGTAGCTAGAGCACAAACTTCACAGAAACGTTACTATGATGAAAGGAAGAAGGTGCCTGAGATGTCTGTGAATGCTGGGGATTTTGTGAAAATCAGGCTTGGAGGTTTCATCAAGAAAGTTTTCTTCTCCTGTGTTGGTTAACAAAGTATGTGGAAATACTGTCAGGGTAGAGGGTGGTCATTGGTGGAATGGGTCTAAGGTTGTGAAGGTTTGTTCACCAGCTAAAACAGGCTACTTATGCAGAAAAGTGGTTAGTCGTAATAACTGTGATATTCAAAATGATGTTTGCAAGGAACAATGGTGCCAGCAAGAGCTGTGATGATTTCGCCATTGTACGCAGACGTACTTGTGTAAGACGTAAGCCTTACAGATTTACATGAGTCAGAGCTGTGATGATTTCTTCATTGTACTTGTAATACTCGTGTGAGAAGTGAACGTTACAGATTCAGATGATTCAATATCTTTGTTTTATTGTATGGCATAATGTTGTCCTTAATTCAATTGTACTATGTTTCTCCTAAGCTTTACTTTATTATCTGTTCTTTTTGTTATTAGGTAAGTATCCTTTTATTTTTTGTGTTTAAAATCCTCTGTACGTTTTTGACAGTATTGAATAGTGAATTTATAGTTGATTTTAATGCGTTGTCTTAAGTTGTATATTTATATAGCATTGCATAGTTATGTGTTTATTTATTCTCTTCCTATTGTTTTTGGAAGAGGAAAACCCATGTAGTGTTCTCTATTTGCTCCGGTTCGTGACATCGGCGCGCTGGACTTTTATTAATTCCCGCACCGGTCTCGCGAACCGGGTTGACAAGTGACGTTCGATGTAGAACGCGTGGAAGGAAAACGGCCGGCAAAGAGAGAGGCGAGTTAACGGAGGAGCTGCCGGCCGGTGTCTGTTTGTCAGGGTGGTTTCTCTTTCTACAAATAAACTTATGAAGATTACTTTCCTGCCGGGTGTGCTTTTTACCACCACACACTTGTGACAGGAAAGACCCCAGAATGACAGAGACACGAAGATTTTATCCTTCATTCTCAATGTTTCCGGGGATGAGGATAGCAGCATGTGTAAGAAATTGGGTTATTAGTTGAAAGGGGTGAAATCCCCACTCAAATAATAAACACAATCCTTGTCAGGTGAACTGCAAAAGTCAATAAATAAACCTGCGCTTAATACTCTGGTAGCTCGCCACAAAAGCATTAAGCCGTACTTTAGACGCAATCTGTAAAGTGTTTATGCATAATTCAAACAGTACTAAAGAGGAAATAACACCAGAATAATTCCAAAACAATTTAGAAAAACAGAGTACATTTTAATTAATAAAATTACAAGAAAACAACAAATATCCAATAGGGAGAAGCAGAGTTATGAATTTTTTAAGTCTCAGAGACATCAGGTAAGGTAAAAAATAGCACCAAGAATCAAAAAGCCCCAATACCAGTTACTTGGTCTCACTTGACTGGGTCAACATTAGAAGTCCAGGCCGACTGCAATGGTGCACCGGTCGATTACAGGGATCAGGTTCGACCTGGTGGCAATTTTACCTCCTCACACAGTCCAGTTTCGTATGAGGACCCAGAGCTTCACTTTGGGAGAAGCTGCAAGGACATCATTGTTGGAGTGAAGAGCAGGTCGCCGTCAGAACTTCATGTTGGCAGAAGATGTGGATAGTCATTCACGAAGGGACCAGAATGTCTGGATTTTCATCTGTAATCCAGTTTCTGTAGCTTGCAGGTTAGAGGAGTACAGTCAGACAATAGCCAAGGGACCAATATCTAGGGAGACACTTCTTGGGGGTCAGAACTTACTCCAGCAGAGGCCAGCAGAAAGGTCCAGGCAGCTCTAGTTGGTGATGGGCAACTGTGCAGTTGCAGGGAAGGCTTCTGGAAGCATGTTGTGTCCCAGTAGTTCAAACAAACCAGCCTACTGACCCTTGGAATCACATCTGAGGGTGCTGGGTTCAAGGCAGGCAGGTCCAATCTTCCTTCTTTAGACAGCAAGGCAGTCCTTCTTCCGACTCTTCACCGCTCCAGAAGTATTTTGATGAAACATTCTAAGAGTACCACTTTTACACCCAATACCAGCCTGTATATTTGTAGGTTATCTTCCTTGTCTAACTATAAACTGGTTCTGGTTCTTCCCCTGGGGTTGGCTCCAAACTGTCTAAGGTAACAAAGAGCAGGCAGGCCCAGGTGTCAGCTACAGTTGCCAGTGACAGGGCAGGTAACTTCAGAGGCCAAGAAGAGGGTGGGGGTACAAAGCCGTCAGACTACCCTTTGAAGCTCAGGAAGGTAGGAGTAGAACTCCCTAACCCCAACCCCCACCCAGGCCATCCTGCACAGGAGAGGAACTTCCATGCACCAAGTCACGTTAATTCCTGGTCTGGGAGGAATACACATCACACCACAGGATAGGCATTACAGTTATGTGACCCTAGACAATGGCAAAAAGGCACAACTGGTTTAGGCAAAAAATGCAAAATTTCTAAAAGTGGCTTTTCCAGAATAGTAACTTAAAATCTGACTTTAGCAGTTCTGAGTCGGGGGACAAGCAGGCGATACTGGGTCAAGCCATGAGAGTTGGAGCCTTTGACTTCTGATGTCCCGGTGTCCTACCTACTCTGGATCCCAAGCAACTGGGCCACGTGCGTCTTCAGCAATTGACTCTTAGTGGTAGTGCAGGTTGAGCAGTCCAAGGGAGGAGGGGTGGTATTTGGGGAGGGGATAATACCGGCTCACAACTCAAAGGTCGTTCAACAGCATCAATAAATGATTGTCCTGGCAAATAGTGCCTTTTATGATAAAAAAGTATTCATATGCGAACACAAAGGTAAATACAGTATAAAAAAAAACAATACACACAGCTCCCTGAGGCCAGTGCTCTAGTGTTCAATAAGCAGGTCCCTGAATCCCACTCCACTCTCACTAGCAATCGTGGTTATTCCCCACTTATATTAGGCAACATTCATGTTAGGTCCCATTAACTGTCGGAGGCCCAGGAGTCTCACTCCGACTCTTTAGGAAAAGTCAAATGTGCTGAAGCGCTGTCTGGTAGACAAGTTTCCTCAGGGGCTTACGGCCCTCTAATCAGTCTTATTCACATAAACGGAGACTGTACGATTGGAGTCTCCAAGATCATCTCACTTACAGGCACGGAGGCTGCTGCACCTGCCTTCGGTGAGTTACACTTGAAGTTCTGCGGAGGCAGCGGCTGTGTATTTTTGGCACTCTTCTGGTGTACAGGTATGTTCGCTTTGAGCCCTCTTGGAGGTAGGGCTGGGTGAGTTAACAAGTTCTGTCAGTCACCGCTCAGTCCACAAGGCTCACCACGGTGGCCTCTCCTTTCGAAGACAGAATCAACCAGGGGTGGGTCTTGTTCTTTACAGCCCAGTCTGGCATACAGGGTCACCCCTCCTGCTCCGCACGGGCATTGATCGGATCAGTGCAGCTAAGTTCATGGCGGCCCCGTCTGGCACCCAGGGTTGCCGACTTACACACCACATATGAGCAATGGCCTGGTGAGCGCAGCAGTCCTTTTGTCACACCTCACTACTGGTATTCACTTGCTAGGATCCCCCACTAGACCTCACTCCTTCTAGCAATCTCCTCTTCCTCACAGGCTACACTGGTTTTGACAAGCACGGCTGCTTTAGGCTCCATGAGCAAGCAGTCTGGGATTTCCCAGGGTTATGTCCCCTCACCAAGCTGGGAGATGTGCAGGCCTTAAACCCCAGTCCTGGTCACAAGCAAAAGCCTGGCAGAGCTTCTATTCCTCCAACAGATCAACAGGATGCTTGACAGCTGACAATTTTGTGGGCCTCATGCTCCCCTTCATATAGTCCTTTTTCCAGAAACCAAATTGGATTTAGAGTCTGAATATTTGAAGTTTGTGTTGGGGGTCTGCTGCCATTTGAAATGCCCTGTTTTCTGCTAAGCCCTTTGTTCAGAAAGTAGCCTGTCGCAGCAGGGATGACTCCAAATCCGAGAGCCCCGCAGCACAAGCTAGGAGAGTGACTAGAGGTTCACACCTGGATGTCAGCCACAGTGAAATGTGTAACAAGAAGTTACGCTAGGGCCCCAGTCCTACTCTTTATAATTCTCTTATCAGCCTATATCATCTGCAGATGTGCCCAGGATGCTTTCCAGTGACCTTTCTCTGAATCAAAGAGCACTCCTTGAAGTGTACTTTAGAGGTTGGCTCTTCTTCCTCCAGTGTGTGTGTCCCATCCAGCTCAATGGAATGCAGCAATCCACAAATCTCTCTGGGAAGGGTTTCTCTACCCGGTCATGCTCCTCCAGTCAGTCCTGGGTCTCCCAAAATGGAATTCAGAATCGTGTTCCATTCATAGGCACACATACACATACACCCAACACATGCATACAACACAAACAGACTGCACAACTTGAAGTAGGCCAAGAGTGAGTTAAGCACACAGCACGGGAATTTGACAGATATTAAAAAAAAACCTGTGTACTTCTACTTATCACTACACGGTATGCTGCCACCACCACACTTCTGCTACTTAATTCCTGGCAAAGGCAGTAGCCTTTGAACATTATGAGGGTAGCACAATGGGTGTCCCTCTGGTCCAATAAGACTGTAATCTGTGAGACAGGCACATGTCATTTCCTGTCCAACGTTACCATTCCTGTGAAATCCATGCAAAAAATATATATTTTTGTTTCAGTTGACATAATAGCAGACAATAATAGTAGTCTTGGGTTCTATTTAGTATAAAAAGTGTCAGTCGTGAGAGACTGCAGAAAATCGGAGAGAACCTATATTTGACAAGACAGGCTGTGTGACTACAAAAAGTTGATGTCTCATGTGCTTACTCTCATAATCCCAATCCCTTTTCCCCCCTCTTTACAGTCAGCGCCGAGGACAGCCTTGAACTTGTTCAGCACCGTTGACAGGGTAGGAGACTGGAGAGTTCCAATTTGTTCCTAGACCAACATTCGGTTCTACAGGTTTGTGGTGACTTGAATCTCACAATATGTATTATATCGATAACTTATTTACAAGAGCTATTCTCAAACAATACAGCACCATGTTTTCAGAACACTTTTCACAAGGAATATTTTAACAAGATGATCTCAGGGCAAGGGAGATGTATTAATTGTTTCTCATTAGAAAAGGGGTGGCATTATAAGACCCTGTTGTTGTGACAGAGGGAAACGATGAGTGAAAAATATAGGGGTGAGAGTTACAATAAAAGTGTAAACCTAAAACTAATCACACATAAATCCACCTAACCCATACATAAACCTACCCAGTTATCCACTCACATGCATTTACCTTCCCACTCAGATACCGGAACACACACAAAACAGTTCTCCTATCAATCTATGCACATATACATACCTGTCAATACTCTTATCCGCTGTCCTGTCCATCCTTGTATCCACAAAACACCTATTTCTCCATTAATCATCTATCCAACACTGCATCCATACATTTGTGCATACACCTACCCCATGCATATATCATGGCAGCTGCCTGAAGATCAACACAACCACTTGTTTTTGATCCACATGTGTATAGACCCATCCATTCATCCCAGTGTGGTAATCCATGCATTAGTGCGGGAAGGTGGTCCAGCATCCTTTTCTGGAAACAATACAACCTTGCTTTTGGGTGCATGTGTGAGTACCTGCATCCATGTTTGCATGCTTATGAGCCTTTATGCAAGTATGTATGCAAGCTGTTTGTAGGTTTTTCCTTAACTATGTACAATGGTGCTGGCATTTGTGGTTTACATACACATAGGTCACATGTGTGATTGTTTTTCTGCTGACTGGCTGTAAGCACACTGATAGGGAGAGGGCCAGGCCGATTGGGATACAGGGAGAGCAAGGGAAAGAGAGACGAAAAGACAGAAAGAAATATTGAAAATGTAGTTAACTATTTATTGTATTGAATGGAAATGGCATGTACATGGAACAGGGTTCATGCATTTTGATACCCTCTAGTACCCAGTCTGTCTACTGTTTGACGAATGCACAGTACACCAAAGTTCAAGGGCTTTTCAATTTGTAAGATCCGCTGATTTTGTTGTGATGCCTATTTGCATCACTGATAAAACCATTCAAGAGGTTACTCTTCTTCTGGTTACGATATCCAAAGCCACATATTTATGGAAAGACCTTTTACCAATGGTAGAAATCAGCCCACAGGCATGAACCAAGTATTTGTCCACAACCAGAGGTGCAGAGGTTATGAGGAAAAGAACAAAAAGCACCCAAGCGCAAGGGCTAGACCTTCTAAATGGGTTCTCGGAATGCAAGAGAAGTTAAATAGTCTCTTGGCTACACCAGGACACATCACTATTAGGGAACATGGCAGAGAGAATTGACACCTGCCGTGCAAACAGGGCACCAAAGGCAAATGGTTGATAGCATACATCCCTTACTCATACATCTTTCCATACTGAAGTGAAATAAATATTTTATTAGAGTTCATAACACCCACAGGTGCATAACACAGCACCAAAAATCACATGGTTGTATGAGTGTTGCCAGCCCAAAACTAATACTTCTATACAAGTAATAGATAAGCATTCAGCCTTTCAAAATGAAACCGCAATATTCCATGGCATTCTTATTCATACATGTAATACTCCATCACTAACAATACACTAAACAATCCAATCATTCCTTTACTCACAAATATGACTCCACATTGCAATGTTTTCTAGCCTAACATTTTCGTGGAATCCAGCAGAACAGCAATGAGATTCCATTAGTGCGAAAGACCAACACAAATGTTATCAATTCCCTAAACAAAAGCTGATAAAGTCATATTTAAAATAGCACGAGTATGCACATCTCTGATTGCTTCAATTTTCTCATGAGATTTTCAGCAAGTCTACATTCGAACAATAAAAGGTTACAGAGGATGTCTGGATTTCTTCCAGACCAGTAGAAAGTAAAGACTGGACAAGAATCATGCTGAGTGAACTGAAGAAACAGGGACTTTTGTATATCACAAAATGAAATCTAGATATTTTTACAAGTAACTACATGTAGAGGTGAATATCAGCTTACCACATCAAATTTGTCCCAAGCTTCATAGTCATAGGATTTGATCTTGGCGGCTTTCACATTCTCGTGAATCTGGGTTTTTGCTGGTAATTTAGATTTGCTTTTTACTTTTTTCTTATAATTTCTGTTTCTAATTGGAGGTAAGCTCTGGATGGGGAAAATGCATCATACAACAATCAGTTGTACATTTTTTAATTTACTTCATTAAAAAAATCAAAGCAATCCAAAGAGAATAAACAGCAGTTTCACAACTAAAACAATTTTATTGGATTCTAGAATAATTTTTTTTTTTATTTAACTCAAATGTATTCCTTTATCTGGAAGTGCAAGATGTAAATGTAAAATGGTTCTACATATTTCATAATGTTGGACTGTAGATAACAAATCAAAAATACCTAGGTGTGCTTGCATGTCTTTGGCTAGCCATATCTAATGTCTAAAATATTTATTGCACATTTTTGGGAATGAAGGAAGCTGCAGACATGAGGACACATTTATACTAAGAAAATAAATCCAATCTTTTAATCAACCTCTGCATTTTGTTGGTGCGCAGGAGATTCTGACTGTGTGTTATAAATCAAGGGATTTTTTTTTGGAGTTACTTGGTCTCATTTTGGATTCAATTTCGGGTGGATTTTGAGACCAGATGGCAAGATGTACATTTCCTATCAGACCATATGTTTCTCTAGGAGCGTGAGTCACTCTTAGATTTGTGTGTCCCTCTGCAGACAAAAAGAGATTCAGGTGCCTAGATTAGTTTGATGGCATTACCCTATAAAGATTTATCTAACGATGCTGCTTTTTGTTCATTACTGTCTTCCTCTTCAAAGTCAATGAGGTTTCAGAAATAATATACAGGTATGTTGTAACATTAACCCACTGACTGTCTAAGGAACAGTAGTAATGCTTTATTCAAAGACACCCCTCGAGTGCTTCACAAACATTAGATACTAGAGTTATTCTAATGGTTCGAGAAGTTAGACCAATATCGTTATATAACTCCATTCTTTATTATGCAGTGGGCATCCTCTTTCCTATGGTATATGTTGAAACTGTTGTGGTGGATTAAGTCAGGAAGTAGAAAGCATGGAGACCTCTAGTTTTCATTAATTTAAATAATTTATCAATCTAGGTGTAAATGTGTTGCCATTTATTGATTGTGGTAACCCGCAAAGCACAGTATTTGGGACAAGCATTCATTCCACTTCCTTTTAATAGAAGCTTTGGCTAAGTACTGTAGTCATAGAATAAGGAAACCTAGACCAAGAGGCAAAACAGACAGCTTTGCCACTAATCTCTTCTAGCTGCTCTCTAGATGTTACAGGAACAGAGATGAAAGCCTGGCAGGGATTACAGCAAATTATGGAATTATGTTATTTATTTTGTTTATTCTAATTTGTTAACAGTAACAGAAATGTGCTTTGCAATTAAATGTTCCATAATATTTTAAAATATTGTTCAACATGTCAAACAATGCTGCTCTAATGAACTTGCCTGATCTGATGCACCACTCTCCCTAGTAAGCTTGTCATCTGTTTGTTTGATGTCCTTTTCCCAGCTTTCTAAATCTCGTAAGAAATCCTGTAGTTCTTCAGCATTTTGCCTCATCTGAAGTTGCAACTCAAGTGCTTTACTTGGAGAAGTCATAACTGCAACTGTTTAATAAGAATAGAATCATTCACAGACAAATATCCCATTTAAAGCTAGCAGCAATTATCTGCTGAATCAAACGTGATCTGAAAGGAAAACATAGTGTAGAGACAATTATTAGTAACATAACAAGGGTTATTGTTCTAAAACTAATATTCAAATCTCTACTTCAAAACAAGATAATCCAACCAAAAATAAATACTCAATGTAACACTCAGGTCATATAAAAAAACTCTTTATAAGGGTTTACAAAACAGTTTGCAATGTTAAGTTTATTAGCAGTAAATGACGCGTAAAAAAATAATACAACCTAAAAAGTAGTTTAAAAACATTGGTCAAATGTTTTTTAAAGAAAAACTAAGGTTAGTAAAACTGTTTAAAAAAAACATTGAAGGATTAAAAAATTAAGTGAATAATTTTATTACATAGTTTATTACAGTAAAAGTCACTGTGCCTCAGATATGTGACAAACATATGGCCCCAAATATTTTAGAACTGAAGATAAGAAAGTAAAGGCATCAAGCACTAGAATATTGTTGGGGAAGGCTTTAACTAAATTTAAAATAAAATGTTTTACTACAAACAATTTCAGCCGGAAGGTACCAAGTTACCTGAATGGCATATTCTCGATCTAAAGTTTTAAATCAGAAAGTTTCTACTAAAAAAACATTTGTCATTCCCCCTCACTACAAGCTCTGAAAAATGAATATAACATAGTGGTTCTGGTCAACGATTCTTAACAGTCACAGTTTTGTCTCATCCTACACACGATTAGGCAGTGTGATGCTAATGTTTCAAGAAAGGTGGCTACTATGAAACTGTATGAAAGTGGAGTATTATGTTGTGTGGGGGGGCTAGTCCTCACCCTACAATACTCCCACAATACCCCAAAGATAGTCCTTGGATTCATACTACTAAATCATCAGCTTAGTCCTGGTAGCGTGGCAAAGAGCAGTCAGGCTTTACTTAGAGCAGGCTTCTCCAGACGAGTAGCTCATGAGCTACCAGTAGCTCTCCAGCTATCTGTGGGTAACTCGCCTATGTGCTGCTCAGCCTACTAATATAGAAGCTTTTGCTTGGTTGAATTATTATATGTATACTAAAATTGAAAAGCATATATTAAAGATGAAAATGTGTCTATTTTCAGAACTCACAAGTTGATATTTAGAGAAAAATGGTTGTGTCTTTAAAATGTTTTTAAAGCGATTATAGAGTTAGGGCGGTTTATTACTCATATTATTACCTTAGTTCCTGCGGGATTGCAGCTATGACTTTTATGTATTACCCATATACAGTCATTTCAAATTGTCAAAGGATTTTATTACATTATATACTGGAAACTCTGCCTCAAACACTAATATGACTACTGCTGACAATCTGGGGTGGGGGGGTCAATTTTACATCACTAATATCAGTAGCTCAGGATGATTTCCATTGTACATAAGCAGTTTTTATTACAGAAAAGGCTGGAGACCCCTGACTTAGAGGAACATGTGTTAAGGATTTCAGAGTACTAACTTGGACGATAAGTAATTGACACGACTCAAAAGAAATGCAACGCCAATTTATAAAAATAGAACTTTTATCTTAATTTAGACACTAAAACGAACAGAATTCCATAAGTTATGCAAAAACTCAGTTGGGGCCCAGTTGCAGTGTCGAATGAGGGGGTAAATTATCGGACTGGCAACCAACATGCCTTGGCAGCACGAGGGGTGCAGAAAAGCTTTGGGAACTTCACTGGGTTACACGGGAGCGACGTAGCTGCCTGAAACTTCGAGACAGGCAAGACTACAACTCTCAAAAGACCCTGGACCACCTGGCTTTCGTCGATCCCACAGCAGGCCCGATGACTGATGAATCTTCTGATCCTGTGAGTGTTTTAACCTGCAGTTTGCAGGGTACTTAGGCTTTCACGGGGCTCCCTCTGGTTGGGAATACTGAGCTTTAGCCAAGGGTGAGAGTCATTCATGCAGTTCCCAGTCTGTTGCCTCAGGGGCAGAGTATTCCTCTTTTGCTTTGTTACAGTTGCCAGAGTCTGGCTGTCGGTGATGCAGGGCTCCTCATGGTCCTTCTTTGAAATTGGTTGATCAGATAGGAGGTTCTGGTGTCAGGGGTGTCCCTTAAATCCTGGAATTAGGGGAGTTAGGTGTGTGGAGACTAGTGGCCAATAGGCAGCTAGCTCCTACAAATAATTAGCCCTTGAGGTGGCCAATTCCGGTAGGGTAGGTCACCTTTTGCTACCCAGAACCCTCTATTCAGCAACTCCTAAGATCAAAATTTAGTGCACAGACGGTGCTGCTCACCTTACACGTGTGGTCAGCCTGCTGGGGGTGTGCACTGACGTGCATAGCTTATTTCCCGCCTGACAAAGAGCAAATATGCCTGGGAGCAGGTTGAAGACTGTTTACTCCACTGGAGGACAGCACAGATGATGATCAGGGGCAGTGAAGCCTTTGAAGCTCACCGCCCTAAAGTGCCCATTCACTAGGCCAGTGAGGGGGGGACAGGAGGTGTGACCTCCTTCCTGCCTCAGCCTTTGTCTCCGACTCCTAGGAGTGTCCACCCTACCTAGCAAGAGGTCGGAATCCTCTCTTGGCGGCAGAAGGCGCGGGATAAAGAGCAGGCTGACCAGCCAGAGCACAAAGAAGTAGGGTAACCTCTGGCGTGCCACCTGAGTGCATGCTAGCAGTCCCTCGACACTAGATTTGTGTTGGGGGAGAAAACATGTTCTTTGACACCAAACTCAACATATCTAAGCAGTACCAGAGTGGAGCTGGCAACCATGTTATCCTATGGGCCGACCAGCATTTATAGTTTACTTTAATGGTAAAGACACTATAGAGACATACAAGCTTACATGCCTACACCTTAAATATAAGGCGCCCTACCTTCTGGGTGGCAGAGGCCTTCCTTAGGGGTGTCTGACATATCTGTAAGGCAGTGCATGGGGCTGTGCCTCTCATAGGGAGGGCACAGTCGAACTCGAGCAGTTTGCACTACTCTGACAGTCTGCATTGGCAGGCCTCCCATCAGCAATGTTTGTGGGTCGCCTAGGGTGGCACAAAGCATGTGCTGCAGCCCTGGGAACCCATTTATCACCTATGCCCTGGGTACCATTTACAAGGGCTTATAAAGGTGTAAAGTCCTTGCCAATCATGGAATTACTAAGTCAACAAACCATTTAGGACACTGGGGTCTGGTGGGCAGGCTTCCAGTGCACTACTAGAGTCATACATATCAGCACTGGGGTAAAACATTGGGGGTGACCATACATAAAGGGGCACTTACCTGCAGAAACACATTCTATGTAATGGCAAGTAAAAGGGTGGAATATTTTTTCACACTTTTTTGACAAAATATCTCCGTTTCACACCACAGTTCAGCTCTGACGAGCATGCACAACCTGAGTCTGCATCTGAAGGGCCTGTTCAATGTTTCCTAGGAATACTAAAGTCATATTGAGCATTCTTGAGGTACGCGTACAGGCATTTAGTCAGTCAGCTTACATTATCTCCTTGATTCCGCTGAATAGGTATAACATAGTTTCGGACAAGCAGGCTACATACAGATGATTTGGGACTAGCAATACATATAAGCGTCTTCAGAACATGTTTGTAAAGATGTTAGTGAGAGATACCACCCCCTCACCATGTCCTCATTGATTGGGATAGGCAGTACTGTTGTGGGTTCAGTTTAGCGGTTTTCTGGTTAATTTCATTTATTCCTTTTTATTATTTTAGTACGGCATCGTTTTAGCAGGGATGTTTAATTATTTTTATCAGTTGCCTTTTCACACAGGCATTGTTATTGTCTCCCTTGCACAGCATTTCAGCGTGTGCCTCTGTTCAGAACTGTACATGATAGTTTACCAAGTATTGCTTGTCCAAGAGTACGAAGTCACATTATCACATCAGGCCAGTTCTCAGAACGCAATCCGTTTTATTGTAAAACACCACACTAACAAAATAAGGTTAGAGTGGACAATCCAGCCATCCATCATATGCTGCAACATGTCATTGGAACTCTGTTGAACTTGGCCACGCCGCTCCTGTCACTTGGGAGGACTGCCAATAGATCACAGGCAAAACCCTGCTTATTATTCAGGTATGGGGCCAGAGATCAGTACAGGAGGAGAAGGTCTATCACTGCTATGCTCTCATGTAGATGCTAGAAGTGTAGGTAGGGATTTTAGATTCACTAGCGTGCCAGGATGCTGGGACTTTTCATCTGTTTCACGGTCACAATGATAACTGTATTGTGTTTCACTTTCCTAATAATCGCAGCTCATGGTTTTTTTTTTTTTTGTTACATAGAATGCAGTTATTTCAATAAAATATATTGAAACCTGTCCTGCATTTCTCTGTCTGTCTTCGCATGCATGAGATCTTGTACAAATGAGAGAAAGGGGTAAGATCTGTTCTACCATGACTTCCCTAAGGAGTCCCGTGTCAGGCTGCAAACAAGTCACCTTTACTTTCTAGGTTTGGGCAAGGTGCTGCTAGCTAATCGCAAGGGTTAGGCCAACAACTTCCAGGTGGTGTGGGATAGACTCAGTCCCCCATACACGGTGGTGCTACTGCCACAAATCAGCAGTCTTAGCTCCATGGTAAGAGTCCTACAACAGTTCAGGCACTTGGAAGGCAAGGCATTATAATTCAATGGAAAATGTCACTATATTGGGACAGGTTTATGGGTTCTCTGCTATTCTCTGAAACCTATGGGTTCTCTGCTATTCTCTGAAACCTTTGTGTTTCAGTCGTCTGCATATGTTTCTATTGACTGCATATGTTTCATCAAGAGATCAGCTGCAGATGTATCTCATCTTCAAAGTCTAATGTTTTATCAGGCAGACTATTTGGTGCTGGCAATGGGCTGGCACTGTGGATGGGACAAACACCATGCACTAAACTCACCAGTTCTCACTATCAAATAGGGAAAGTAAGATATTTCTACAGACATAAGTGAAAACCTTGTGCTATAGTCAGACTTTGAAAAGGGCAAACAAGCTCAGACAAAATGCTAGGATGGTGTAGGTAGGTGTAGCTAATGCAGACTCATTACATGCACAGTTCTAGTATGTCTCTTGAAGGTCATCAACCCTATTAAGATTCTGTTTGCAGCTCAGTCCTGACCAGATGAGGTGAAAGGCATATGTGGCTCCTGGGCGACGCAGTCAAGAAAACTTCCATGCAGCTTCAGGCAGGTTGCCTTCCTCTGTGCCCTTCCTGTCAGAAGGTAGCACCTCTTCATGCACCTCACAGTTCAGCTTTAGTTTCTCAGGACGAATCATAGCAGTACATCAGGTCTTTCAACAGTCTTGCACATGTTCAAATCTTCATGAAATATCAACTTTCAGTGTTCATTTCTTGATCAGATGACATCCTGTGCTGCTTCAGCAGAGTTTCTCTAGGTGAAAACAATCTGCACTAGCTCAGTGAGGCTATTATTAAACTAAAACGAGGGCTTTTGTGAGTAGACATGTCCATCAAAAGGCAAGTCATGCTCAAAACTATCAAACCAGAGCACAACACCTCATTCTGGGCATCCTCCACAGAAGATGTTAGGGAGCAGGCAGCAACTGGCCATAGCAATGTATCATAAAAAGGGAATAGTGTATACTTTCAAACTGGAGATTTCAGGTAGCTTGCAGAGGGGATAAAGACTCCAAGAAATGGTACTTTGTTGCTTTGCAGATCCAGAGGCCGAGCTGCCAAAGCAATAAAACAGGTTTTCGGCCAGTCCTTAGTTCTAAATCACAGAATCAGTCTGGGGGAATGTAAATATGGATTTTATAGCAAGGAGACTACCATTATGCATTATACTCTTATAAAGTCATCTACATCTACTCATCAACACTTTAAAGAAAATTATTGTGGACAATAAAATAAAGACTGCATATCAAATCTAGAGCATGAACATCCACTGTATTCCAGCGACTTACTTTTTTAAGTGAAAGACTCTACAGACAATAATTGATGAATCTCAGACTTGAAAATATTTCCCTGCTCAACAATTACAAAACCGCATCCCAAGTATCCGCTGTGAAACTCAAACTCCAAACCAGTGAAAGACTCCATCACTAATATGCCATTATTCACCAAAAACGTCGACCCATCAATAAGTTCTTTGACATGTCTACCTTATTCATTCAATCCTTTTTCCCCTATGATATTATTAAAATATTGTGTAGATAAACAATCAACCTTTTACTCTTATTAAAAACAAGTTTGTCAACAAAACCCAAATGTAATAATTAGGTTGCCTATGCCAACACGGAACAGTCTCAAACCTAACTGAGATCTGTAGAACAAAAAGGGCCAATGAAAGATGACATATGTTAACACGAGATTCTCCAACTAAGTTCTCAAAAGGAAGAATGCACCCCTTTCTATTGCTGGTCAAAAAAAAACAACACTCAATCAGAAGTGCAAGATCTGAAGCGCTACCTCTCCACCCCAAAAGTTAACCACTACTCTGCCCATAATGCAAGCTCCGCTCTGGAACACAGACACTCCACGCTGCTCAAAGTTTTATACTTAACAGCCAGGTATTTACGAATAAAATAATTGCTTAACGTCACATATGTCAATCAAATGAGAAAGTTGGCCTCATTATCGACAGTAGACATTTCAACCATTAGAGCACATATAATACTTTAAAAGAAGAGAGTGCATTATATGAGGTTGCCCTGAAAATTTTCTAAGTACACATGATGCCCTGCTGAAATTGCTCATAGCATGTTCAAGGACAGTTTGTGTGGTTGTACGTCCCAGGCATTTTTCTCACTTTGAACACGTTCAGACTGAAGGTGCAGCTTTTTTGTTTTGGTGATCTGCTGAGCTTATGTCTACAAATAAAACAAACTAACAAGCATTTTTACTACTGGCACATTTCACATTATCATTCCATAAAATAATTTCATAGTGTATTTTTTCTTATTTGTCCCAGCTGTGTTGTGCTTTGCAGTGCAAGCAAACTGTATGAACCTCTGTGTCTGTATAGTGTGCAGTGTTGGTGCTCAGGCTGTTGTCCTTAGATGTAGCAGCCCTGAAGTTACATCATTATAGTAACTGCTCCCCCTACAGTCCATGTGCGTGTGTGCAATGGAGCATGATATGAGGTGTTGTGCCAGGACATTCCAATATAATCACCAGGTGTTTCCTTGCCAAACTCACATAGCACGCCTGGAGGCCGTGTTGGAATGATCATTTAAGCTGCAGTCTCGGCATCAGAGCTCCATAATGGGAGCAATGGCAGTGCAGGAAGCAACAGTATGAAACAGGGGGAGAGGGACCCACTGCAGATATTGTGATTGGCTTAATGAGCTTGTAATCAGAGTGATGCAATTATTTTTATTTCAAACATTATAAACAAATAATGATTTAACGGTCATCAATTGCACCATTAGTAAAAAAAAACAAATTGCATGAAATGATGTGGGCTGGCTCAAAATATGACGGAGGACCTATTATGACAATGCCCACAGCACACCTGCTTAAAATACAAGCATTTGTAATGCAATAGGTCTTGCATTAGCGAGATTTAGAGCTGTTGGCGTTGTAAATAATAATGACAACCTCGCATTTGGGACCTTATACCTCCCGTCTTAAAATTACATCCAGGAAATACTTTATTCTTCTGCCAACTGGCCAATCTTGGTCCATTACGACACAGGACCTCTGTATCCTCCCCGATAGAGATTCTTTGCCTTTGTGTTCAAACTGAGGCTTGGGAGATTTCGTTTGCTCCTTTTTCCCCATACTTGTGAGATTGTTGACTGGAAGGCTGTCTGAATGATGATTGTTAGTTATAAAATGAATGCTTCTTCTCCTTGAATATCCTGTGAAGCTGTCCATCCAATTCATATCCTCCCTGATAGAGATTCTTTGCCTTTGTGTTCAAACTGAGGCTTGGGAGATTTCGTTTTCTCCTTTTTCCCCATACTTGTGAGATTGTTGACTGGAAGTCTGTCTGAAGGATGATTGTTAATTATAAAATGAATGCTTCTTCTCCTTGAATATCCTGTGAAGCTGTCCATCCAATTCAAGAACAAAAAGCGTACTGCCCTTAAAAAACATAAGAATTACTGCATTCTGTTGTGCATTATCTGTATGCCAAGCCCTCAGAAAGACATTTATCCTTGCTGCATTGACAGTTCCTTCTGCCGATGCAGCAACCCTTCCAACATCAAATAAAACGTTTGATATGAATGGCATTTGCTTCGCCAGACTCTCCATTAAGGATTAGCTATAACCTAACCCATTAATGGACTGCTTTAAATAACTCTTTGAAGTAAGACAGCACAGACTGGTTTGTTTATGCACAATAGATATTAGCTCTCATAGACAGGTTGGCTCCTGTGCATGCTTTTTCAGAGCAGAATCGGATTATTTATCCCTAGGGTCCTTAGTCATATTCTCCTCCACCATGAATGTACGTCCCACAAGACTGGCTACTATGGAGTCCACTACTAAAGGTTTAGGGGTCTTCTTATGCATCTATTCCAATGGATAAACTTTAGCCATACTGCATGGAACTATGACCTTGCTGGGTCATTCTATTCTCTAAAATCACATCAAGCACATGTTGATGAAAGAGTAACCCATGGGTCTGTGTTTTTATAAAACTGTGTCAACACAGGTTCCAAGGACAAGGATGTAATGGGCATTTCTTCTGAAGGAAAACCCATATTCATCCATATTATGGGCAGGATTTACAATAGCAAGTCATTTTCAATGTGTTTCCCCTTCATATCAACTGGGGAAGAAACATTCCCCACCTCACTGTCAGAGAAAGACTCCTGCCTTCTTTTAGCTTCAGGCTTCATTTGATCTCCATACCACATACCAGCCAGATGTAGGAAAGTACCCTCTTTTTGCCATGGTTACCCCCATTTTCAGCCTGATGTCAGAGTGCTTGACTGTGTTCACTGGGATCCTGCTAACCAGGACCCCAGTGATTATGCTCTCTCCCCTCTAAATGTATACTGGTAACCCAGTATTTTACCAAAATTGGCATACTGGTGCCCCCTTATAAATCCCTAGTATATGGTACTTGGGTACCCAGGGCACTGGGTTTCCAGGGGATCCCTATGGGCTGCAGCATATCTTTTGCCACCCATAGGGATCCCATGCAAAGGCTTCTACAGGACTGCCACTGTAGCCTGCGTGCAAAGGTGCATGCACCCTTTCACTGCCATTTACACTGCAACAGGTCACTTATAGGTCACCCCTGTAGCAGGCCCTCCAGCCCTGAGGGCAGGGTGCAGAGTACTTGTGTGTGAGGGCACCCTGGCACTAGCAGAGGTGCCTCCATGACCTCCAGGACCATTTTCCTGGACTTCGTGAGTGCGGGGACGCTATTTTACACATGTACTGGACATTGGTCACTCCCTATGTGGAGCTACTTAATGGTAACTCCGAACATAGGCATGTTTGGAATCAAACATGTTGGAATCATACCCCAAGGCTTTTGCAAGCATTGGTTGTATGATTCCATGCACTTTGGGGGCTCCTTAGAGGACCCCCAGTATTGCCATTCCAGCCTTTTGAGGTTTTCCAGGCAGCCCCAGCTGCTGCCCCATCTCAGACAGGTGTCTACCCTCCTGTTGCTTGAGCAGCTCAAGCCCAGGAAGGCAGAACAAAGGATTTCCTTTGGGAGAGGGGTGTTACACCCTCTCCCTTTGGAAATAGGTATTACAGGCTTGGGAAAGGTAGTCTCCTAATGCCACTGGAAATGCTTTGAAGGGCACATTTGGTGTCCTCCTTGCATAATCCAGTCTACACTGGTTCAGGGACCCCCAGTCCCTGCTCTGGCAGAAAATTGGACAAAAGAAAGGAGAGTGACCACTCCCCTGTCCATCACCACCCAAGGGATGGTGCTCAGAGCTCCTCCAGAGGGTGCCTGGGTTTTGCCACCTTGGATTCCAAGTTGGCAGGGAACTCTGGGACCATCTGAGTGGCCAGTGCCAGCAGGTGACTTCAGAGCCCTCCACTGACAGGTGCTTACCTGTTTAGCTGACCAAAACCCGTTTCAGGGTTATTTAGGGTCTCTCTCTTGAGTGGTTCTTCAGATTTGGATTGCAAGACTCCAGCAGGAATCCTCTGCATCCTTTACTTCAACTTCTCACTGAAGAAACTGCATCTGGACCCTCCAGGAACTCTACAAACTGCAACAAAGAAGCAAAGACGATTTCTGCAACATTGTATCTTCAGCTCCTTCCAGGAACTGCAACTGTTTCCCAGTCGTGCATCCTCAGACGACAGCCTGTCTTCAGTCTTCACCGGAAGAATGAAGGAATCTTCCTTGGAGTGAAGGAGTCACTCCCCTGCTTCAGCAGGCACCTCTCTGCAATGATGACCAGCTGCGTGGATCCTACATCACAGGTTGTGGACTGAAGTGGCCCTGAAGATCCTGATGTCCTACTGTCCAACTTTGGTGGAGGTAAGAGCTTGCTTCCCCATGCAAGATTGTACCCCCGTGCACCGCATGCTTTGCAGTTGCCAAGGCTTGTTGGCACCCTTCCACGAAGTTCTACGTGCATCATGCAGCTCCAGGCCCCACCACTCTATCTTGCGACGCACAGCTTCCTCAGTGGTTCTCCGCGGCATGGGATCCTTTGTTGTCATGCTGCGTGGGCCTCCTTTTGCACCTTCTTTGTCCCCATGCTGTGGGACTCCAGTGCGTGCTGCCTGGTCTTCTGTGGGCTTTCTGAGCTGCTGAGAGCCCCCTCTGACGCCCACTCCTGGGTAGAGTCTACCAGGTCCCCCCTGGTCCCGGGCAGCGCCATTTTCTGCTAACTGAATGCAATCTTTCATCCGGCGTGGGACATCATCTGCACCAACCAGGAACCGAAAACCGTCTTCTTGGGTGCAGTACTGACTGTTCTTGTTCACCGGTGGTTCTTCTTTTGCACCATCATCCGGGTTAGCAGGGGCTCCTGTTCTCCCTGGACTCTTCTGCGCTTCTTGGACTTGGTCCCCTTCTTCAACAGGTCTTCCGGTCCAGGAATCCACTGTTGGTGTGCTGCAATCTCTTCTGGTTCTTGCATAATCTTCTGTCTCATGTTCTTGTGTGTCCTAGAAAAGTTACTGCGTTTTACTCTGGGGTGGGTTCTATTACTTACCTTTGGTGCTTTCTAATACTCCTTGTGCCCCTCTACACACAAGACTTGCCTAGGTGGGAAACCAACATTCCCATTCCACTTTCTTAGTATATGGTTTGTGTTCCCCTGAGGCCCCTTTTTTACTATTGTGATTTTCACTAATTGCACTGTTTTCCAACTGATTTTATGCCTATTTCTGCATACAAGTGTATATTATTTGTGTATTACTTACCTCCTAAGGGAGTATAGTCTCCACGGTATTTTTTGGCATTTGTGTCACCAAAATAAAAGTACCTTTATTTTTGTAACACTGAGTATTTTCTTTCATGTGTGTGAGTACTGTGAGACTACAGTGCTAATGCATGAGCTTTGCATGTCTCCTAGATAAGACTTGGCTGCTCAGCTACAGCTACCCCTAGAGAGCCTAGCTTCTAGACACTGCCTTCATCTCACTAACAAGGGATAACTGGACCTGGTATAAGGACCACAGGTACCCACTGCAAACCAGGCCAGCCTCCTACCTGCCAAAGTACACAGGAGAACTCTCCTGATGTTCTCCTCAAAGGATTCCCATTCTTTTTACAACCGCTAGATCTAGAGGTTTGCCACTGCATGCGGTTGCTTAACTGCAGCTGTCTGCCGAGACTTGACGTCTTTCTCTGCCGACATGAGAGAGGACTCTCAGTAGATTAACAGCCCTCTTCGCTACTACCAAATCCAGGTATGGGGGATGGTGTCTTCCTAGGCATTCTGAAGGGTGTATTAGGGCTAACACTGCTATGCTCTAATATAGTACTGTAGTGGCGTAGGTAGGAATATAGTGGCGTAGGTAGGAATTCCAACACCTAGCATTTTGACACTATGGTGGGGCTTTTCTTATGTTTCACTTTCTTTGTCACTGCATTAATATTATGTTCTGTCATCTTAATCAATGCAGTATATGCAATTTCATCTAGAGCACAATTGATTCAATAACCAATCTTTGCTTCTGTCTTTGCAAGCATGAGACAAACGCAACTGTGAAAAAAGGATGAGATCTGTTCCACCACGATTTCCCCTGAAAAGCCAGAATGCCATGCGCACCGCTGCCACAAATCACCGCCACTTCGAGGTGCTGGTGAGGTACTGCTAGCTGGCCGAAAGGGTTAAGCTGACAGTTGTCACCAGGTGTGGAATTGGACTAAGTTCCCCATGTCTCGGTGGTGCTGCCGCCCAAATCCAGCAGTCTCATTGGTACAATGAGAGCCAACATGTCATGGCGGCCAATGTTTGGTCAGACACTGAATTACGGGTCCTCCTGAGTATCTCTGTCTCGCTACGTGCTAAAAGGCACCCCAATACTAAATACAGAAAGGTCAGTGGTATTGAGGATTTTCTCCTCAGCCTGACTGGTAGCACAATTTTAGACTGAAGGTTGTTCAAGCTTGAACCTTAAAAGGATTTATCCCCAATTGGCGTCATGCTCTCTGAACAGGTACATTTACCATAGCGAACCCACAACAGGTGGTAATTGCCGTCAACATGTGACCTCCCCTGACTAATTATTTATCAGCTAATGGCCTTATGGCCCAGGGGGGTGCTGTTATATTTGAGGTTGAGGTTCATCCAGCATATAGGACAGACATTTTCTACTCTTAGGTCAATTTTCCAGCAGTTGATGGGAACACTAATACATTTAATCTCTATACACATGCTAATGCACCTGCACAATACAGAGCATACGTGTACATAGAGATTTCTCAAGATCACCAGAACCGGCTAGGTCCTCTGAGCAAAGATGGCACTCCCTGGCCTTTATTGGCCACATACACACTACATCCTGATGCAGGCACCTTGGCGGTAGCTGAGGTTCGCCGCTTATAGATTGAACATGTAGTAATATATAGAATCTTATATCAGTTTGTAATGCAAACATTAAATACTAACCCAGCAGGCGCTGCTCCAGCAAAACCTCAAGCAGTCATACCAGGCATTAACCCTGCGCATTAGATCATGGATAAAGTACCTGCAAAACGTGAAGAAATTCCGTTTTGGCTAGCTCAAAACATAAATGCGCTGGAAGCTTTGTTTCCCCATACAGGACCTCAACATAAACAGAATTCTCACTATGTGCTTGTAATATGGGATGGTTTCCGCAGTGGATAACTGCAACACTTGGGGCATGGTATTTGCCATGCTCTACACTACCGCACAGGGTACACCAACAGTTGGCAATCTTCCGAAGGTGTTAAAACAAATTCAAGGTGAATACGGGGCTGCCCCGGCCCTGGGTTTGGCGATTCAATTAATTATCAATTTTTCTACAGTGTCCTCAATAATATTAAGTAACCTTAAAGGGGAAGCAGTAGCACTAGCAGTGCGCGTTCAGCTGTGGGATGTTCCTGTACAGGATCAAGAACGCGAGCGGTCTAAATTATTGCCGAAACCTATTCAACTGTAGGTCGGAATAGTTTGAGAGCCAAACCTAGAAAACTACAAATAAAGGGTAAATCCAATAAGGATTCTACCAAGCACGCACCAGAGGGTTCAAAAAAACGTGGAGATAAACAAAAATAAACATTTAACAAGCATATGCAATGCAATGGGTCTTGCATTAGCTCGAATTAGAGCTGTTAGCGTTGTAAACTCCTAACTGGACTTTTCTTGACACATAACTTGAAAATCAAAAGTAAAACAGTTTCACATAAGCGAACTGATTCACAACACCATGGCCGCCATGGGCATCAGATAGAAGGAGACACAAAAGGAAAAAGAAGTTCGCTCGCAGTCAAACTTATCGGCAAAAGTGCAATTAGCCATAAACAGGGGCGAAAGCCAAGATGGTAACAAAACCTCCCCAAGGAGGTACAAATGTAAACCATTTACCAATGTCATCAAAGGATTTCTGAAGGGCAAGCTCACGAACCAGTGACAGTGATGGGCATGAGGTGAGCTTTATTAAAGGCCCAGATACAAACCAACATGTCGGAAAAGCAGCGCATGCGCGCTGCCCTGCTCGACCTAAAAAGGACAGGGGAGAATCTCCACATTATGAGGCCCCTGAGAAATACTGTAACTTGGGAAATAGGTATAATATAAAAACTTCTGATAGATAGCAATATACTGATACACGACAATCTCGTTCATTTCAGGACTCACCAGATAAACGTAGTGAGAGAGGTAGGCAATCAGAACAATGAACAGATTACGAGAAACCGAAAAAAGATTCACAACACTCAGCAGAAGTTTCAACTAAAAAAAGAAGAGAAACTTCCACAACAAAAACCCCAATCTAAAAAGCAGAAGGTGGCAGCTATTTCTGCAAGAAATGCCACGCAAAATGAAAGTTTTCTTGAAGAACAGGAACTGGGCACTGGCACTGCTAGACAGCACAGCAGAGGTCACAATAAGTTCGCCTGAACTTTTTAGAGCACCTAGCGGTAAACTGTAAACTTTGCACTTGTATAGCGCACTACTCACCCGTTAGGGTCTCAAGGCGCTGTACGCATACTGCTATGGAACCACTCCTGGGAACCCCCAGGGTGAAGCCAGGCATCCAAGTGCTGTTGGGGCCGTTGTGGAGATTAAACAAGCTATTGCCCAGAGTTGCATCATTAATTAGATTAGGCACCGAGGCGAGAATTATCTGGTCCAAGGGAATCGAGCCCAAGACCTGCCGAGGCAGGACTTGAACCCTGGTCCCAGGCCAGATCTCTGCATCAGGGTCTGCCGCTCTAACCACTGTGCCACACTTCTCTTCATAGAAGTCGAGACTGCGGACATGCACGTCTCCCTCCCAACAGGCTGTATAAAATGAAAATACAATTAGAGCGAGATAATGAGCGCACAATTGACATATTTGGAAATGATTAACTGGCATTTACGACATTTTGTTGGCCCAAAAAAACTGGCTGCCAGAATTTGTCTGTGAAGTCCAGAGGGGGGAAGAAATTATTACGCCTTCTTTCTCTCCCCTAGTTCCTACAGAATTAATAGAGTCATACTGATTTGATTGGGCATTGGAACAGGCCCCCAGAACTGTATCGCAACCATTCTGGGTGGGATAAGGATTCTCCCTACTACATGATACCAATTAGGTCACAACCACAGCCTCAACCTCAGTCAAACACACAAGCATTCTCAGAGCATTACAATAAATTATGCTTGCAGCAAAACATTTACACAGAAGGGACAACAAAACATTTGGTCATCAGAGTAAATGCTGATGCCATCAATTTCACCAATGAAACATGTAATAAGGGGGATACCGTACCTACTGGAAACAAATCACACTTGTACTCCACAGCTGAACAATGTTTTACTCCAACAAACAAAAATGTCTGCCATTCAGATAGCTGTCATTAAAGAGAGGCCTCTGGCTCAGGGGAAATGCATTACTGTTCTCTCGCTGATCCCAGCCCTTAAGGCTATCATAAAGGCTGGCATTCCTAATACAAAAACATTACATCCATGTTGGATCCAATGGGCAACGTCTTTGACAGACACTGATATTGACTACATTTTTTACCCAAAATTACAAACTCAAGAATTCCTTCAATATGAAATGGGATATCCAATTCCGGCAAATACTTTGCCAATTGATCAATGTCAAACAATTATTTACACTGATGGTTCAGCCCAACCAGCCATAGGCACAAAACATCAATACTCCGCCACTTGCGCTGCTGTGAGTGGCTACATGAAGGATGGTGAATTCGATGCGCAAAATATTTACACGCAGACCTTAGTGGACTGCTCAGCGCAAATAGCAGAGCTCAAGGTGATGGATTACACAGATCCAGAAAAACTAACGTTGATAGTCTGTGATTCGTACTACTGTGTCTAATCCTTCAACGAATATCTGCATTACTGGGGTCAAAATGGGTTCAGAGATTCAAAAGGCAACACCATTAAACACAAGTTACTGTAGGGGAAAGGAGTGGATCGGTGTCAACACCAGAACAATATGCGCTCTATTGGCGTAAAAAAATGCAAAAAAACATCACTTTCAAAATAACATGATTCATGCATTGTGCTGATATGTTGTATTTTACCCTTTTGCATTGCAGAGTTCAATCCTAAACACTTATTCTTAATATGTTTACAAATACTGTTTCTTTGCAAGGTATTGCTACAGGTTTTCAGAGTGGGTTAGGGTGTGGCCTCTTTCCAGGGCCTTCCAGAGACTTTCCTGCAACATGCCTGGGCGTGGTTATGGGCTGGGCCAAGACTCTATATAAGGAGAGTCAGCCCAACTCCCAGTGCTCACTATTCAGAGGTTCCAGTGCAGAAGAGCAGCTATTTCCAGAACTTCAGTTCCAGTGGCCTTTTTGATCTCCCAGTTCTGCTTTGAAATCTTCATTGGTGCATCTTGTTCCTGGGTGGTAAGACGGTAGTTGGGTTTATTCCCAATACCGTTTATTTTATCTAGAATTATCTCATTCTAAGATCTGATTGTTTATTTATGTTAGCAATTTGTTTTAAGGTCATAAAAAGTGCACTCGAGTATTTTTGTTAAAGTGTGTACATGGATGTTTATGAATCGGCAAGAAGCGCGATTCGTTTATAGTTTTGAAACTCATGTTACATTACGCACCAGTGTTTATTGACATACATGTGGATATTTATGAATCAGCAGGAGGCGCGATTCGTTTGAAAAGCTTTGAAATCTTGAGTTGCATTGCGCGCTGGCATTTATTGACACATACATGATTGATCACGAATCGGCAAGAGGCGCGGTTCGTTTATGAAGCTTTAAAAGCTTGTGATACATTGTGTGTTACTATTTATTGACATTTAAAAGAAGGTTTTGAAGTGGCACGATGTATAATTCAATTTAAGATAATTTCAAAACCTGTTGCTATTTATTGTGCAACCATTTCTTGACTTTGCATGATGGCATTCGAGTCAGCAGGACATGCAATTTTTTACTAGAGTTTATTTATGTTGTGAACTGCATATTACCATTCCAGGATAATTGCTTGGTACAATTCGAGTTGACTAGTATGGAAAATATTTCTTGAACTATTGAACCCATTGAAAAATATTTCTTCTCTAGTGTTTTAAGAGTGTGATCTGTGTTGAAAACATTTCAAGGAAAATATATATAGGATCAGAAGTTCTAGATGCAATATTATATGCTCCTATTATGCATATTCTTGTTATTCTAATTCATGCTTGAATAAGAAAAGTTTTATTTGAATTAATCTTGATTCCATTACAGGTATCTGATCATCACAAAATTTGTTCATTTTTAAAATTGCAATTCAACATTGCTCATATTTTCAGAAAGACTATGTTTATTAATATTTACTTCAGGTTATATTGTGTGTTCTAACCTTTTTTCCCATTAAAGGTCTCCTTCCCAGCAGTACCCTTCCTAATCCCCTCTTCCCCTCTTGAACTCTCACAGTCTCTGTGAATTGTCTATCAGAGTCTTGGAGCTGTTCATTAGAGGACGTGTTGGGAACGTGCACAAACCCCGAGGATCTGGTGACTCTGACAATCTGAAGGAAACGCTAGCCAAAGCCCATGTAGTTCATACACTAGGACATCAATGTGTAGGAGTATACCTTGTAGGCAATACCTTGGCTGATGAAGCGGCCAAGTCAGCAATAGCCATGGCTTCTGTTGCTGCAATAACTCATTCACGAACAAGGTTGGATGATGAAACACTTGTTGCTGTGAAAGCTTTTGCTAATAGCAAGCCATTACCAAAGGCATATCCTGCCAAATATTCCTACCGCATAAGTAGCCTAAACACTGCCTTAGTAACAATACCAGGGGTAAGTGATCCTGTGATCCCCAACCAAGACCAAAGATCTAAGTTGATAAGAGCGGCACATGAGAGAGTTGCTTCTGCCAATGTTGGTGTGATGGCTACTATTTCTCTACTCCAAAAACACTATTGGTGGCCAGGTCTATACAAACAGACAACGCCCACCGCAGACACCCCTTCTAAATTCAAACAAACCACTACAATGTGTGTACCTGGACCACTGTGTTCCCCTGACACCTGATGGTGCATACAAATATTTCTTAGTCACTGTCGATTTATGCTCCAGATTTCGTGGGAATGGCCACAACGATCAGTTGACACTCTAACTGTTATTAAAGATTTGTATGTCTTTATCAGTACATATGCAGTTGCGGCTTTCCACTCTAACCAGTGCCCTACTCTTAGCCTCAGGGGCATTCAGGGACACCATGGCTTAATTAGGGGTCCAACTACATTTCTCGTCTCCCTACCATCCTGAGGTTAAGAGTGCAAGTATTAGGAATGGGTCGTAGTTGGATTAGTCACCTGTATGGAATCCAGAGAACACTTAATAATCTGTCCAGAAGGTCCTTGGGAGGGCGCACTCCATATGAGGTACTGTTTGGGACACAAATGTATGTTTCAGAACTTGATGGCTCTGGTGCGGAGGCGGCAGACACACCTTTTGACATATTTGAACGTGTCACTGTCTTGCAAGAATTACAACAGTTCAGAGACGACACCGCGTTTGCCTGGGCCGCTTCCTTTGGACTAAGGGTTGCACCAATAACATCAACTGGCTGGATTCCAAAAGTTGATGATCTAGTACGAGAAAAGATTGCTGTGAAAAAGGAATTTGATCCATCATATTGTGCACCAGTTCCAGTCCTCGGAATACTTGGTACCAGAACTGTTATTCTACCACTGCTGCCTGGATCAAAAGAAAATCGCTTTGTCTCCATTGATAATGTCAAGCTACACCATATGCCCAATCCTAAACAGCAGACTTAGTGGACTCCTGTGCAGTTCCTGAATACCTCTCACTACGACCAGGAAGTTCCGTTATAGGTTTTGAGCAGCAATGCTGAACGTTCCTGAGCTTGGGAAGGGTGGAAAATGATCTTTCATTAGTCCCACTATCTTCATCTACAACAAACAAGAGAAATAATGAAGAGTACTACACAAAAGCAACTCAAACGGTGGAATTGTCTACTATGAACCACAGAGGGAAACCTATGTCAGTTCTTCAACTTCTAATACGGCTTGAAATTTTGCACTAACTGCTTCTGGATATCTTGACGATCAAGATGATTCTTCCTTTGACTCATCTACTTCTTCTGCGGCACCACCATCAAGAGCACAGAAGCTGATGACTTGGCTTAAAGATAACTATTTTATTTATCCATGGAACTATCTGTGGCTTTTATTAACTGTACTTGCCTTTCTTCTTTGGATTGGTTTTGTCATCGTCTTTTTCTTACTGATACACGGTCATTACCTTCCTGAACGCTCTGCAGTTGAATTGGTGGATGAGATCTTAAAACAACATTTTTCTTCACACAAGGTCCATTAAGACTTGTCCTTTGTGAACATTTCAGCTATACCAGTTCCTGATGGGATTGTTTAAGATAAAGTTTCCTTAGATATATTCGGTCCAACTGAGGCTCTTCAAATTCCATATGTTTTCAAAATATCTTTAAATGATGTAATAATACTTGTGGTTGCTTCTGATGTCTGGGATCTAAAAACTGTTGATACTATGCTATGTGAACTAGAGTACTTTACTGTATTTGAAAGTGAAGATATTTACCAAAAAAAAGAAAATTATGGTGATATGTTCTGTTATAATTATTGTGGACATCATTTCATTCATAGAGCAAGTACCCAAAAGACTATTTTTAGCTATAACCAATGAGAACATTGTCTTACCCCACCATAGGAGCGTTCTAAAACATATATGGATAAGTTTACATATTTTTCTGGGTACAATGTTAAAGATGCAGCGTCATATTATGTTAAATTGCACGTCATGGAAATACACAATGTACTGCAGATTTATTCTGATTCGTTTGTTTCCCCGTTGGCTATAGAAGGCTTTGAATATTGAAGTTGATTGACTTAAAGAGCTTTTGGGGAACTAAACATTGGCAAGGATACGGAAGGGAAACTTTGTTTAGAGCATTCCTGATACCTATACAAATTATATGTTTAAATGAAACAGTGCAGCAGATAAGTTGTTAGGTTTTGGCTATGATAAAAGAATTAAATGCGCACAGTATCTCCACTCCTACAACATTTTACAGATGGCAAAAATACAATAATGCAACTGAAGATCAGCTCAATGGGTGGGTCCAAAATGGAACATTTAACACATCACTTTCAAGTCCTGACAGGTGGTTATTGTGGCCAGTGGACACAAATGGTTGTCATGCTCATTTTGTAAACTCCACAGGAGGTTGTAGAGCAAACAGACCGGACCCTCGCTATGTGTCACTAGAACATTTGGGTATTGTGACAACACACAGTGTAGGAAAATTATGCCAGCAATAGTTTTAAAAAAAACACCTCAGTCTCCTGTCTAATAACACAGACTTACAAGATTTTTTGTTAGGCCTCAGAAGACAAAGTAAAAAGCGCTTCTTATATGCAATTTGCAATGAGATTTGGAAACTTTCACAACAAGCAGCCGCTGCCCGGTTAAGGCAAATAGATCCAGAAAACGTATAGAAGGCATTAGCCGTTGTAGATAATGGGATTAACACCGTGTCTGGCCGCATTTACACATAAACAATATCATTTCCTCTGCAATTGACATTATGCAACCTGACATGTCATCTTCAGACCATGGACAGAGTCATCTGAGGTCCATTATGCAGTTAAGTTTGGCACTACAGACACTGAAAATTGGTCACATTCCATGGCATTATGTCAGGGCCAAAGACATATGCTGCATTTTATGTGACACAACAACAACAAATAATGGCCAAGAAAAAGCAACATATTTTATGATGGACATCAAAAAATGAGAAAGGTTTCCTGTTACTGTGGTGGAAATACCATCTGCTGTCTGGCTAATTCATGGGGTGATTAATCTGCCAATTTCAACACTTCAAATCACATCCTGCTTGAAACACATTCCTGTGGGCAGACATGAAAAACTGGGAGATAGTTACACCCATGAGGTGTGGGAGCTACTCTTTGTGTACAAATGCCTCAATGGCATGAAAGAGGTCTTTCTTAGGGGCAGGGAATGTGAGACTTCTGTGAGCCAGCCAATGGTTTGTAAACAGCTTTCCTTGCACAGCGCATGTAATGCTTCAGCAGCAAATTTGGCATGTTATCTGAAGGGAGTTCCTGTCCCCTTGATTCAACCAGCATTCCAGGTGCTCTTGAATGGAAGTTATGTACTTCTAAACAATGAGAGCTGTTGCAGAATGCAAGCCTGAATTGCCTACGTAGTTTTGGTCTCCCAAATTGTAACTTGTTGCGGTAACGTCCTTTTTCCCTCTATGCAACAGACCAAAGTAGCAGACATCTGGCCTCAAATTGCTACTTCTAATGTACATTTTGACAAGCTGAGCAGACCAAAAGCTTTATTGCTTCAGAAAAATGTAGTGCTGACATCTGCATGCGATACCTATGCGCTTCAAGTAGCTAGGTCATCCGCGGAAACACAGTCCCTTATAAATACAAATTTTCCAAGAAACTTTGGTGAACTCGTGGGATAAATATTTAATGCATCCAAAACTGCTAGGATTGTACTCTTCTTTAAGGGTTTATGTTCTGGGTTTGTCAGCACCTGTCTTCTATATTAGGCATAATACCTTCAGCCATACATGCAATACTCTTGGGTGCATTCGGGGGATTCTCAATTACTTTGGCCTTAATTGATGGCATTTTGCTGTTGCTATTTTTCATTCGCTATGGCTGCCGCATCTGAATAAGGAGAACTGATGGCGCTTACACCAGTGCAACTGTATTGTGAGCGCATGATGCAGTATTTCGAAGCACCACTCTATGAGGAATTGGAGTGCAACTGGTCTCTGTCATTCAGACCGGCACTGAACTGTGTACAGCTTGTGTTTCGTTGACTTTGGTACCTTTCCGAATGTGCACTACAATGTGTCTTTCTATGTGGCACTTACTTTCACTGGACGCTGATCTGTTGATGTTTTCGATGAGGGTTCATTACCAGACATGCGCTTTGAGGGCGTGTTTTCTACGGGAAGCCTCCTATGTGCCACCCTTTGTGGATCAAGTAGCTCTGGGTACCTCAACATCTGCATTACAAGGAATACTGCCACCTCGGCTGGAGCTGAGGTCTTATTCCATAAAAAACAATGGAAACATTGATTTCACACAAAGTACCTGGTTTGCATCAAACATACAGTCGCACGGGCGAGCGTGCATCAGAAAAGTCAGGGATTCGTCAATTCCTTACTCGCACGTGTGGCGAAGGAACTGCCATTTTGTGAATGGCTTACCACCAAAGCAGGGGTCTCATGATTCTTCTGCTTGCTCACGATGCATTCAGACCAATGTTAATCCAGCAAAAGCTTTCTGTGTTTGAAGAGAACTCTTGAATCTAGTGGGTTCGAAACGTGTTGACAATAGGGAGCAGCGGTGAGCGCTACTAAAGGAGAATAGGCCTTCAGGGCGAATCCAAAGCATTGTCTTGTAATGGACATCATTCCTGTTTAAGCTACCACAAAGACTTACAATTAGCACCTACGTGCATTTCTGCTCTTTAAGGAGGGGACTTAAAATTTTGCAACTACGTTACCCTCTGAGCTCCCTCTCTTTCAAGTTGGTGCAGAACCTGAATTTTAGGTTGATATTTTGTCCTTGAATATGTATTATTGTCGTATGTTTTTAATGTAAGTAATGTGTATGCAGTGCCAAAAAAAATGTTTATATGAGGTAATTGCTCACTTTTGTATTTGTTCTTCTGTGTGCTATAAATGTTATTCGATTATAATTGTTCTGGATAAATGTTATGTATTAATACTAGGGAGAGGTAATTGGTTTTACCTTCTTATTGTAAATAATACGTTTTGCCAAATTAATCACAGTATTGGCTCTTGTTTCTCTTGTGTAGTTTGATTCGTCTAGCCCCGCTGTTTCATAAGCCATACCCCTTTTCTATTACAGTACTTTCTAAAAGTGGCAATTTCAAACTAACAATCCAAAAACCAACTTTACCAAAAGATGTATTTTTTAATTGGATGTTCAAATTTATATCTGCTCCCAAAGGGAAACTATACTTGAATGTTATTTAAAGGCAGCCCCCATGTTAGCCTATGAGAGAGATAGGCCTTGCAACAGTGAAAACTAAATTTGGTAGTATTTCACTGTTAGGACATGTAAAACAGAACATGTCCCACCTTTAACATACACTGCACCCTGCCCATGGGGCTACGTAGGGCCTATCTTAGGGGTGCCTTACGTGTATAAAAAGGGAAGGTTTGGGCCTGGCAAGCCCACTTGCCAGGTCAAATTGGCAGGTTAAATCTGCACACACAGACACTGCAGTGGCAGGTCTAAGCCATGTTTACAGGGCTACTCATGAGGGTGGCATAACCAGTGCTGCATGCCCACTAGTAGCATGTGATTAACAGGCCCTGGGCACCTCTGGTGCACTTTACTAGGGACTTACTAGTAAATCAAATGTGCCAATCATGGAAACCCCAATTACACATACATTTTACACATGGACCATTTGCACTTTAGCACTGGTCAGCAGGGTTAAAGTGCCCAGAGTATCAAAACAGCAAAAAAAACACCAGAGTCCAGCACACAGTCAAAACATGGAAGGCAGAGGCAAAAAAGACAGGGTAGACCACGGCAAGGATGCGAGGTCTAACAGTGACAAATATTGGAGATGCTCAATATTTCACAACTAATTGATCTACACTCAGCCTACCACCAAACTGCTCTTAGTCCAGAGTCTCTGTCCTTGACTACATTTGTAACACCATTTGATGAATACAAATATCTGAGGTTACCTTTTGGCCTTCATTCAGTGGCAAGTGTCTTCCAAAAACTGATGGACAATTTGTTTAGCAATGAAAGACAAGCACAGGCTTTCCAGAATGATATCATTTTTTTTTATTGTTTTTTTTTTTTTTACAAAGGCTGAAGAGGAACATGTGGTCGTTCTACATAGAGTTTACAAAATATTAGAAAAAAGATTGATAAATGTAATTCCATGGCCTTGCAGGTAGAATATTTAGGACATCTGATTTCTGGTTCTGGGATAAAGCCAAACGCCTGTAATGTTAAGGCTGTCACAGATGCTCCTGAACCTAACGATAAAGATTCACTTAAGTCTTTTCTGGGTCTTTGTAAATTACGCTAGATTTGTTCCTGGCTATGCCCTATTGGTGTAGCCATTGTGATCCCTTCTTAAGAAAGGATTTACATTTGATTGCTCTGAACAGAATGACCAAGCCTTCAAAGATATTAAGAAACCAGTCAAATCTGCTCCTGTGCTACAATCGTATGAGCAAGAGGGTAGGTATTTTATTTCAGTAGATGCCGGTATGAAGGGCATAGGTGCTGTGTTTGGACAGTAGCATTGAGGAAGGGAAAACACAGCAGTCTTTGCTTCAAGAACCCTTTCTGAAGCTGAGGCAAACTATAACATCATAGGAAGAGAAGCCCTGGCCTGTGTGTGGGCAGGAGACAAGTTCAGAACATATTTAGGGAACCTCAATTGATTTACACACTGATCACAAGCCAAGTCTCTAGTGTATCTTTTGGTGGCAATGCTTTTGGAAAAGCATCGAAACGACTAATTTATTTACTTGCCAAACTTCAGGAATATAATTTTAACATCAAATAGGTGCAACAAGGAAAAAACTTATTGTGCAGATTGTTTGTCACAATTGCCTTTATCTGAAACTGAAGAAACCAATGACAATTATTAAGAATGTGTAGCTGCTGTAATGGATCTGATTGCTGTGTGCAATTGTGATATATATATGAAAAAGAAAGGATGTCTGCAACACAAGATGATACCTTACAAAGAGTCTTTCATTTCCTCAATGTTGGATGGCCATCTAATAAGTCACTGTGAGGAGAACTGAGTTGTTTTGCACACATTTCTTCTGAATTATCATGCAAAAATCAAATCTGCACACAATAATTTATTTGTACCCACTACTTCTCTACATGAACGCATTGCTGTAATAGCACATGTTGGCAACCTAGGCATTTCTGCTACATGTAAAAAGCTGAAACAGTATTTTTGGTGGCCAGGTTTAGACAAAACAGTTTCAGCTTTGATAGAAAAATGTCCCCAAAGTATTGTTTCTGATAAGCATTACAAAACTAATCACAAACCAATGGTCCCAGTACCTCTTCCTGAAGGCCATGAAATACAGCAGCAATTGACTTTTCAGGTCCCTTTTATTTATTACCCAGAGAACATAAATTTGGGATCGTTTTGGTTGATTATTTTTCAAAATGGATACATTATGATTTTGTTGAATCACCTTGTACTAAGTCAGCTACTGACCTACTGGAAAAAAAATATTTCTAATCTAAGGAAGTCCAAAATTCATTGTAACTGACAATGGTAGACGTTTCATATCTAAAGAAATGACTAATTTTATGACCAAATATTATATTACCCACTTACAGGTAGTGGTATGTAGCCCATCTTCCAATGGATTAGCTGAGAGAGCAAATTGTATGCTGAAAGAGGGCATTCAAATAGCACTCGCTTTGAATATTGATGTACATACTTTTCTGAAAAATAAAATATGGGCATACCTCACAACACCCCATTCAATCACTGAGTTTATAGCTTTCTAATGTTTACGAGGTAGGGAGGCAAGAACCAAACTCATACCTGGATGGTTGGAAAAGACCACTGGCTCAAATGTTCAAATATATATGGGAATCCCCTGTGAGTTGTACATTCAGAGAGCAAGTATTGTTGAATCAAATCAAATAAAAAGAATACTATGATTCCAAGCAAGAAGCACATAATGTTCATCTATAGGAAAATGACCTGGTTCTTAAGAAACCCAATAGAGTTCTTAGGGGAGAATCTAAGTTTTCTTTACGTGTCAGACTACTTAGGACAAGCAAACCTTCTGTATTACTGCAAGGTAAAGGATGGTGGAACTGGGACAGTGCGATACCTATATCCAAAGCACAAGCTGAAATGAATTCAAAAACATATCAGAATAATTGTGAGAGAGATTCTATGCTTTCCCCTGATGTTTGCCTTCCTACCACACATATTGAATATTCTACCACTATACCACAGGATGTTCAGAAAAGGCCTATGGAATCCTCCTGTAGGAGCACAGCTAGGAGAGGTGGCATACATTTGAATGGGAGGTTAGACAGTATTAGACCGATTAGATTATCTGCTAGATTTCAGGATTTTGAATTGTATTCATTTTTGCAATGTTGTTTGTTATTTTTGTTTTGCATATGGGAGATGATGTAATATATAAGCATCAAACAGACGGTACATGCCCACATTATTCCAATGTATAATTGTGTCATTTGGGCATTCTTGGAACATTAGGAGAGCTCTTGGAACTGCATTGGTCATTCGCTTGCAGTCATCGGAACTAACCAGACGTCTCCTTGTTGTGGGTTCGTGTTTACCATCTGGAAATAAAGAAACGCAATCTAAAGAACGCGTCTGATGGCAATTCATAGCGAGCACCCTACCATACTTTACCCTTTCACCCAAGAATGTAATAACATTATCATAAACGTTCATCCTCTCCTTTCCTGGATTTTAAAGGATCCTTCCCGTTCTTCAATTTGAAGTCAAAATAGTAATGGTAACGCATAAGGGCAAACACGCCTCTCCTCTACATTCTGACAAGGGTCTAACTGCTTCAGGGGTACCTGTTACTACTCCATCAGCATCCTCTAAGCTTGCTTGGACTCGATGCTGCGCGGTCGTAGGATCAGTAGCTAGAGCAGCTGTCATTCAGCGCGACAACACCAGCTTTTACCGCGCATAGAATTACGTTTTCTGCAGCCAAGGCAACAGTAAATTGACACCGACAATCTACCCAAACAAACATGGCCGACCATGAGATCCTCCTCGAGCTTGTTCATAGGACGCCTCTGACACTATTACAGATTACGAATCTCACATGGCGCCCCGAGTAGAATCAGGCATTCAGCCACGATAGACTTCAAATAAGTCATGCTGTGTTGCGTTACTATATATTAGTAAACACTTTCTCTTGAATTAGTAACGGTAATAGCCTGCAGAGATGTACAAAATAATTATGACAAATCAAAACATGATAGTAAAAACTATACATAGTTCTGAACACGATAAAATACAAAACACTGGAGACTTCGTTTTAGTTAGGCACGCGCACGTTGCTGTTGCTGTTGCTGTCAAGTGCAGAGCGAAACCACATGCTGACAGATATGTTCCGGGGCGCAGGCTCTGCAGCCAATAAACAGCAAATACTTCTCTATCAAATCAACGAAGAGCTTCTCCAACCAATAGAGAATGATTATGCTTTCCCCACCCCTGAGAAAAAATATGTTTCCACCTACGTGATTTGTTAGTACCTGATTGCCCTATATTCTGACACTACCAGATCAAGGCGGCAAAAGTAGCAACAACGAATTGGTCAAGGACATTGAATCGGCTTTGATCCTATGTCGCACACTGATAGCCCGATGGAGGGACAACAGCGCCAGGAGGAGGAGGATCATGGATATGGGCTTTTCCCTGAAAGGCAGCAAAGGGGACATCCGCGAGGTTCTTTCCTGTCTCAAAGTCTCTTCACCTTCAACCACAAGTGCCGTGTTATGCTTACTATTGCGCTGGACAGCAGTAAGTTTAAGCGGAGAGGCGCTATGAAGTGCATAGGGAGAACAGACCTTTCACCCTTCCCCAGCTGGCCCGCGTAGTTAGAGCTGTCGCCGCTTTTTCCAGAGGTTGCTTATCTATCCAACCATCGTCGTTTGCAGATTGGCCTTGTTTTTAGTTTATTTTCTGCACTCAATTATGCTTGTTGATTGACTGTTGCTTTCTTGGATCTTCGCTGTGTAAGCGTTTTAACCCCTTAACTTCTAGCCTACACAGCCCACCCCCGTGCTAAGCTCTTTTTGGCTGTTTGGGGTAGTTCACTTTTGGGTCCCAGCAACTTTTTGTCCAAATAAGCGATTCACGCCGATTTTTCTTCCTTTTCCCCAAACATCCTGGGGATTCTAAAGGTACCCAGGGTTTCGGGATTTTTCATCACAGTTTTGGCATTTTACTGGAACATGCCCCTTTCTCCCTATTTTTGTGCTTTCAACTTCCTTCGGGGCTGGACTGGCCGTAGCGGGTATCAGGCATTTCCCCAGGACGCTAGAAGGATGGGGGCCAGTATTGCAGTGGTGGGGGCTGGTTTTGTAACTGGGGGCCGGTTTTTACAAAAGCTGCTGTGCTTCAACACTTGGCGCTACCTTCTTCCCCACTTGGAGGGGGGGGGGGGGGGGGGGGAGTGTTAGTCTGAAGAAATTGCAAGGACTGCTTTGGGTTCCAGCACTGACCTCCTTCCAGTTAGTGACAGAAATGGGTGTGAAACCAATGGTGGATCCTGGAAAGCTATACATTTATGAAAAATAGACAAAATTCTGAATTCAGCAAGGGGTCATTTGTATAGATCCTTCAAGGTTTTCCTATAGAAAGTAACAGTTGGAATAAAAAATACGGAAATTGAGTTTAGAAAAAACAGCTATTTCTGTCTATGTTTTCATCTGTAACGTTTTTCATCTATGGCTGATTTTCAAAAGCAATATACCGTTACGTCTGCTGGACCCTTCTGGTTGCGGAAATATATAGGGCTTGTAGGTTCACCAAGAACCCTAGGTACCCAGAGCCAATAAATGAGCTGCACCTAGCAATTGATTTTAATTGTGTACCAGGTATACATCAACTCATTTGGCAAAATATAAAGAGTGAGAAATGATATCAAGGAAACCTATGTTTTTCCAAAATGAGCACAAGATATGGATGTTTATAAGCGGTGGTTATTTGAACATCTCTGAATTTGTGGGTACACGTATTACCATGTGAATTAGAGGGCATTTCTCAAAATTACTTCTTTCTTACACACTGTCTTACATTTGAAAGGTGCAAATGCAGAGAAAGACAATTGGTAATAACAGTTGTTATGCTATTGTGTGTTCGTCAAAGTCTCGCGATAAAAAAGGCAGCTCACTTATGTGAGTAGGCCTCGTGCCCGCAACAGGAAAACCCGCAAAACACAACGTGGACACATTACATTTTTCCACTGCAAACTGGGTGTTTTTTTGCTATGTGCCTAGCTGTGGAATTTGAGCCCTAGCTCAGCTGGCACGTAGGGAAACCTAGCAAACCTGAACATTTTTGAAAACTAGACACCTAGGGGAATGCAAGATGGAATGACTTGTGTGGTTGTTACCACAGTTTTCTACACATAATTCCTTCCACACCTCAAAACTTGTCTAAAAAACACATTTTCCTCAAATTTCTGTGAGGCAAAGTTCTGTAATCTGAGGGGAGCCATAAATCTCCTTTCACCCAGCATTCCATCACATCTCCTGATAAAAATGGTACCTCACTTTTGTGGGTAGGCCTAGCACCTGCGAAAGAGAATGCCACAAAACGCAAACTGGACACATCACATTTTTCTATTGAAAACTGACAGTTTTTTTTGCAATGTACCTAGCTGTGGATTTTGGGTTCTAGCTTAGCCAGCACATAGGGAAACCTAGCAAACCTGTATACTTTTGAAAACTAGACACCTCGGGAGTCCAGGATGGGGTGACATGTGTGGCTCTTAGCACATTTGACTTCCCAGAATCCTTTGCAAACCTCTTCAGTTGTCTAAAAACACGTTTTCTTCACATTTCTGTGATGGAAAGTTCTGGAATCTGAGGGGAGACACACATTTCTTTCCACCTGGAATTCCAGAAGTCTCCTGATAAAAATGGTTCCTCACTTGTGTGGGTAGACCTAGTGCCCGCAACAGGAAATGGCCAAAACACAATAGGGACGCAGAACGTTTTTCCAATGAAAACTGACCCTCTTTTTCCAATGAGAGTAGCTCTAGATTTTGGACCCTAGCTCATCCTGCACCTTGGGAAATATAGCCAACCTGTACATTTTTGAAAACTAGATACCTAAGGGAATCCAGGAGGATGTAATGCTCTGCAGACCTCAAACTTTGCCTGAAGCTATGCATTTTCCGTACATTTCTGTGATGGAAACTTCCAGAATACGCAGGAATCCACAAAAGTCCTACCACCCAGCATTGCCCTGTTTTTTATGATTTTTTATGATATTAAAACTCTGCCCCACTTGTGTGACTGGGCCTAGAAAGACTGTATTAAATTAAAAATGGGGGAGAGGGGGTTCAAAAGCTCTTGCCCAAGGGGCCGCCCCCCCCCCCCCCCCCCCCCCCCCCCCCCCCCTGGTGCCCAGTGGAGTGGACCCCTGCTTGGGAATCACCCTCCTGCAGTGATCCCCCAAGCAGGGAACCACTAGGGAATTGTATAATTGGAAAGGGGTGATCCCCCAGCCCCTTTCCAAAAGATACCTCTCCTCTGCCGAGGTGCTTGGGAGGCTGAGATGGGCCTGCACGAACCTAGACAGTGAAAGTGAAACGAGCTGATCAGCACCATACGTGCTGATCATCCTTTCACTGAAAACCAAAAACAGCTCCAGAACTGTTACGTCCTCAACACCGAATGGGTTAACGCGATTCACAAGGCATCAGGATGGATAGTACAGATAACAGTAAACAGATAAGCAACAACGAAAACAAACAGATTTTATTTATTTGTATTTATGTTTGTGATTTTATATAGTGTGGACATGGCCCTGGGAGTGTTTCACAATAAAGCAGCTAATGAGGGCAGCTTGTGTAAAGAAGGTTTGGGCTTGTCAGTGCTAGCGCGCCTTGTCCTTAGTAGGTAAACTTACAAGGGGACGCGTATAGGTCGATGAATCTTTTGGATCGCATAGAGTATCCTAGGTAAGCAGTAACCAAAGGAACATCAATAAACATCATAATCGACAAGAAAACACCATTAAGAAACTTTACCTAACAAGAAAAATACCATCACTCTCAAAAAGGTTAATCGTTTTTATTCCCTATTAGTTACAATTCTAATCAAAAACCTTTATTTCAACTTTGTTGTTAATCAAACTTTATTAGAATCATGAGCAACACATTTCACCAAGTGTTATTGATAAGTGAAAGCAATCAACATAAGTCAGCAAATTCTTTAACATTGAATAATTCAGCAATGCAAGTCAGTCAGTCTACCGTCACCATCGAGTCACCCTTGTCAGCATACCGATCTCAGATTAGCATCAGCATGTGGGACTTCATGCAAAAACAATTTAGTCCAAAATCGTTAATTTGGAAAAATCAATCTAAGAGATAAAGCATTTAAGAAAAAAGAGCGCAGTTGGTACCTAGAAGAAAAAGCACACATTAGTCAGTCAACATTTTACAGCTACATATCCAAGAGAGATCAGCAACGAGTCAGTCTTCGTGGACAGCGTCTTCCGACGTCATCAACTTTCGCCTCTCCGCTCTGAATTCCCTTCTTGTGTCATGACTTTTTATTAGGGGCTCTCAGTCCGTCCCACAAATTGCTAATTGGTCAACCTCATCAGGGGTTATGATTCTTACCTATAGTTTTTGTTTACCACTTGTTTGCATCGGTTCAAGCATCAAGGTCCATTAATACGATTGGTCCTTCTGTTGATGAGAACATCATCCGGCTCTTCAGGTAACAAAATTGTGGCCCACAGTCTTTTAGTCAGTGCTTCCATTATTCAAGTCCTGGGAAAGTACATTTAGCCTACTCTACACATAATTGCATCAATTTGTTCTGATCGTCTCCTGTCCGCTGGTACATTGCAGAAAATTCTAGCAGAGCTCATCTGAACTCTGTACAGTTCAAGGTCCTTTTCTCCAGTTCCAGTCCTCGGCAGCTCATCGCGTCTCCACAGTTAAGCAAGCAAGACCCAGCGCCTACCAGGCCTCTAGTTCGGCTAAGTTAAGGATACGAAGCATCATAAAACATAGATTATATCATCAATTATGGCATATTAATACAAAATGTTTATATTTCACATTATTTTAGTACATGTTAACATTCATGGTGACCACTCCCCGTTGGCACATTTTACTAATTGCACGTTATTTTCAATTATTAGTTTCGTTTGTCATTATTTCTCATTAGCATGTATACGCAAATCATTAGAATATTCTCATATTAGCATATCTGCTCCAACATCAGCAAAGGCGATATAATGAAGTAATTGTAGCTTTATCTAACGTGTCTCTCAAAAAGGAGTTCCTTTTTAACCGTGGGAAGTCTAGAGGTTGTGCAAAGAGCTGGATGGAGGGAGTTCCAGATTGTAGTGGCACTGCCAAATAATGCCCGTTTCATAAAACGTTCTTGCCGCAATGCTCTCGTTTATAACCAGAGATTTTCTTTTTCAGGCAAAGTGTGATATATGGTATTGTGGAGTGCGTTATGGGCGATGCACACAGTCTTAAACTGTGCTTTTATTTCAATGGGTAGCCACTGTAGGCATCAAGGTATAGGAGTGATGTGATCTAATTTTGTGTTACTTGTCAAAAAGTTGGCAACTACGTGAAACACTGCTCTCAGTGCTGAAAGGTGTGCTTTAGGGAGACCAGGGAGGAGCAACCTCTCATAGTATAGTCTGGAGAGTATCAGTACCTGGACTACAGTTTTCTGGCCCTGTTGTTGAATGAATTGCTGGATGTTCCAAATCAGCCTAAGCTAGTGGTGAGTTCTTTTAGCCATGACCAAGGTTTACTTTTGAAGGTTAAGTGGATTGTCAAATCCTTGTAATTTAGCTTTACCTGCAGGAGGCAAGGTTATGCTTCTCAGTTCTTTACTGCAAACACAGCAGCCAATGAGAAAATTTTATATCACAAACTACATTTCCCATCAATGCTTTATACCAGTGGTTCTCAAACTTTTTCGCCCATGGCGCTCTTGACCAATTGGTCGTTGCCCACGGCTCCCTATTACATTACTTTCTTTTGGCGGGGGATGTAAGCCTGGCCTCAGTAGTACTTTCATTTTAATATCTGAAAATAATTTGTATGAAGATATGAAGAATAGTGCATGGAATGCAAAGATATGTCTACTTTCTCTTTTAGCAATATTTGTATGCTCTTGGGCCATGCATTGACTGTATTTGTTCACTGTTCTTGCGTGCTCAGTCTGGAGCTGAACACATCCAGCCAGGGGCATCAGAGTACTGCGGGGCACAGTTCGTAAACCGCTGTTTACACGGTCCACCACCGTTTCAGATGAACATGTCTGCTGGTTCCACTTTCCCTAGTCTTCCTATGCCTTATTTATCCATTTTTGAACCCACTCTCATGAACCCACTCCTTCTTACCTTTCCTCAAAAAACACTACTATTAAGCATTTGCTTACTCGCTGAACTGTAAGCTCTCATGTCCACTTTTGCCTCAATCACCCCCTTCAGTAGTTTAACTCACCTTCTTGAGTTCTTAGGAACAGTACTCTGTGAGTGAAACTCCTGTACCACAGTAAAATCTACCTCAAAAATCATGTCTTAAAAACGCATTTCTGTAACAAAACAGTCACTCATGTAATTACCACTCATCCAACTACCACAACTACCAATTTTACATCTTCATCTTTCTCAAGCTCTATCGTCACTGGAATACGGTTGGTGAAACATACATTTTGTAAAATTGTCTGATTTAGACATGACTAACACCACATACTTAAGCTGTGCTGCTGATCCCCATACTCAGTTACAGTGTTCTTGCGGCTACATAGCCAACTCATTCCTTGTGAACCTGGTACTTTCTCCCCTTCACTGTCTCCAAAAACACAAGCTTTATTGGTTACAAGATCTCTCTTGTGCGCTTTTTATACCACCCGTTTGCTGATGTCATTCAATTCTTGTCTCTAGCCCCACTCACTTCCTCAGTCGAAATGGGCTTACATGTGAATACAGACCCTGGTTCATGAACCAGCTAATGGACAAATAGAAAGTAGACAAGGTTCTCTATTCCTCTGTGCTACTGTCTTGCAATAGTTTGTTGTCTCTTCAGTACAAGCTTTATGTATGACCGCTATCTGGGAATGGGATCTTTCAATTGCACAGAAACAACTGTAATTATTTCATGCCCATTTTGCTGTTAATTATACTGGAAGCGGATTAATGTCAGCGTCCATTTCTGATGTAAAAGTTTGCAGGCGGCTATTTCTAACAGAATGAATCTAACAACTGAAATGGTGTTTATGCAGTCATTTCGGAAAGCGGCAACATTAAAGAAAATTGACCGCTATTTTGGAAGAGAGTTCTTTCTTTCCCTTCAGTGGCTCCGACTCCGAACTTGGTATTCGTTTGAAGTAAAAATGTATGTATTTTCACCCGTTAATCACTGAGCTCCCATCCGTGCTCGACAAGCTTATACAATGCTACTATACTGGGTAACTATTGGATCAAAAGCTTTATTTGAACCTGGTATCTGTCTGCCGACACAGAAGAGAAACATAACTGTCAAGTTTCTCAGGTTATTTTATGGCTGACTCAGTCCTGTTTTCCTTTGCACTTCTGTGATATTAGCATATATATCAACTCTCCACCGTTTGGCAGCTGTCGTTCCCCCTTTTCACTCATTAATTCTACTGACAAAATGACTCTACATGCGTCAGTGGGGTCCTTTTCTTTTCAGGTACACATCGCCCTCCAAAAAGCTGTCTTTCTCCATTCTCTTTAGTCACCCCACACACTCTCTCAGTCGAAATGGTTTTAAGATAATGGAAGATTGCCTGCTTTATTTCATCCAGCTCACAGGTGTGTCACTAAGAGGCAGCAAGTGCACCACCTAGAGGACGCCAGACGCAGCGCATCTGGCCTGCACTGTAGAGGGCATCATAATGGAGTGCTCAGCAAAACTGCGACCATGGCACCCCTGGCTGCTGTTTGCGGTGCACCGGGGTGCCGCGGCACAGATTGGAAACTACTGCTTCATACGGTACTACAGTTCTTTCCACCAATCCGTTTGCATGTCTTTTCAAAAATAGGAGGCACACCATGTTTCTGCCTCTTTCTTTGCCACCATCTCATAGTCAACATACAACCAGCTGAAGATACATCCTGAATTAATAAGAGAGTTCAAGTCCAACATCTTAGGGTGCTAGACTCTCTACTACACTTTTACGGCAGCGGTGGATGCCCAATTCATCCTCTACTAGGAGACCTCCCTCCTGCTTTTGTTTTGTTCCTGAAAATGTAAAAGCCTCAGCCGGAAGGAATGCTTGAACAACAGTAAATGCATCATAGGGCACTGAAAACAATACAGCTTCAAACATGGGGTGAGATATTCCTCGCCCCAGTGACCTTAATAAAGTTGAATGCGACTGTAGAAGGTTATTTATCCATGTCTGAACTGCAGGTTCCAATTACACTTTTGTTTTAAGGCAGACGCACAACAACAACAAAAGCAACATCCACCATTGGTTTATAATAAAAATGTTTTATACGTTGAGTCTGCTGATCAATCAGCTTCTCTCATAATATCTTCCATTTTAGAACCCAAGGCAGATGCCATAACCCCGTTCGTTAACTGGGCTCCAAATGAGGGAGCATCAATCCCTTCTCTCAAAAATCAACGGACCCATTTAGGCATAGTCGCAAATGACACTGGTTTGTACGGTTTCTGCAGCGCAATACACTTTCCAGCCCCGAATCACCCATACCTTAGGAGAGTTTTGAAGAGCCGGATACAAAATAAATGTTGAATTAGTCTTAGTACATCTAGTAATTGTAAATTAAACTTCTGTTATAGAAAATACTCTAACGGTTAGGTCTAGAGCACAATTCAACAGAATAACATGGCCAATGTATCTCATAATTGCTTCCTAGATAAATCATTGTTATTAGGCCAGTCGTTCAAAAATCTCAACACCACATTAAAGTCCCACAAAGGTCGATATTTAGCCTTTGATGGGTATGACATCCACATTCCTTTCAATATTTTAAGCATTTTACACACCAAAGGGTGTTCTTACAAGTTTGCCATTTACTGCCAGATAACCAGCTGAAAGGGCAGGACAAAAATTGTTTTCTGACTTATAAGCTAGTAGTTGTTCAGCCAGATGTGACAAAAAATGTATCACCATGTGCAGGTCTGCCTCCACAGGATCCTTATATCGTTCATGGCATTAACCCATCCTTCTTCAGGCAGAATAATATCTTTTGTGAGTACTGGACATCATAGGCCTCCTGGATATAGACAGCAGCTTCTTGCAAAATGCCTTGTATGGTCCAGTATCTCCTGAAGCCTTCTAAGTGACGAGGGATAGATGCAGAGGGGAGAATCAAGAGATGTACATTCCTTACTGGTTCAGGCAATAGGTTCAGGACACAAGGAGATCTGACAGGACAATAGCAAGACATCTCCATTACCATGGTAACCACGGTTGGGCTTTCCAAATCGGAGTCATTACAACCAACTCAGCTCTTCCATAGCTGGGATGCATCTCTGGGAATCAGGAATGAAATAGCAGAAAGGCATAATTGAGATTTCCATTTCAATTCTGTTAAAAGGCATGTTTTCTCTAGGTTGGCTGAATCCGGTCTCCAACTGAAAAACATCTTTACTTGTCTATTCAGCCTGGATGCAAACAGATCCATTAGCCGTGGACCCCTTAACTGGTTCAGCACTGGAAGCACTTTTGGAAGTAGCATCCAATCGCTGCCGTCCTGAAAGTGCCTTGCCAATCCAGTCCCAGACCTTTTGCTGCAACAGGTTTAAGACAAGCCTGTGTCTTCTCTCTTTCTTCGCCACCCGAAAGATATTGCTGACAAAACCCTTGAACCAGGTTGTGTCACGCATATCGCCTCCTTGACAAGCAACGCTGGCACCTTTGCATCTATAAAACTTTCTTTTTGTAAAAAGACAGTTGTCAGGAATCATCTGCTGAGATGGGGTCCCATAAAACTTTAGGTTGAACCCCTGACATGTTTTCAATATCCAAGCATCTTGAGTTATTGGTCTCCAATTCTGTAAGAAATGTCGTACTCTGCTCCTCAAGTTAATGTTTGAGGACGGAATAATGCTCACCTGCAAAACCAGATCCTGCGCTGCCAGAGGACCCCACTCCTCCCCCTCTCTGTAGCCTCGTCTGTGAAACTTCCACGACTATCTCTGTTTCTAGACCGTTAAAAAGGTGCTTTGAATTATCATACCAGTTTGCATCCCTACTGGGAAGTTCTCTTTAGCACCCTTGCCAGCCCCACTGAAGGACAAATATAGGAGTTTGAAGGGCATGTGGCAGGAGAACCTTCCTCCAATAACTATTGTAAATCCTGCTATTTAGCTGTCAAGGGCATCAGGGGATATTTGTTTGAAATATTTACTCTCCTCCAGGCAGCGATCGTGCTTTAATCAGGCCATGATATGGGGTTCATTGTTAGTAGTGCACAGCCAGCTTGAAATCAGCTGCTAGTAGAGGCAAAGCCCAGTCCCTCAGTGGAACATCACTAGACGCAGGCGAGACAGCGTACATGCGTGCCAGAACATTAAAGTAGAAATAGGACTACACCGTCCAAAAAGCCGTCTGAGTGCCTCCTTTGTCCCTGACTCAGACTCCACCAAGGGGAAATCCCCCGACTGCTAAGCGATCACAGTTATTAAAGCTATCCAAGTACACAGAAGAATATTACGGTAATTATGAAAGAGGCAGTAAATATATCAACGATATATATATATATATATATATATATGTTCGATGGCATGTGTAGCTGCAGATACACATGCTGTGCATTATCCTGCCATCTAGTGTTGGGCTCGGAGTGTTACAAGTTGTTTTTCTTCGAAGAAATCTTTTCGAGTCACGAGATCGAGGGACTCCTCCCCTTTCAGCTCCATTGGGCATGGGCGTCGACTCCATCTTAGATTGTTTTCTTTCCGCCATCGGGTTCGGACGTGTTCCTCTTCGCTCCGTGTTTCGGTTCGGAAAGTTAGATAAGTCTCGGAAAATTCGGCGGTATTGTTTGCGTTCGGTATTGGGTTAGTAATAGCAGATCGACACCGAAAAAAAGAAGAGCTCCGGTAGCCCTTCGGGGCTTCCACTCGCCGGCGGGGCCTGGTCGGCCCGACCGCGTGCGTCTTCAAGGCTCATGGAACGGACCCCATTCCGCTTCTTCCCCGAATGCCACAATAAGTATCCTTATACAGACCAGCATTTGGTCTGTAATTTGTGTTTGTCCCCTGAACACAAAGAGGATACCTGCGAGGCCTGTCGGGCATTTCGGTCGAAGAAGACGCTACGGGACCGGAGAGCTCGAAGGCTTCAAATGGCGTAGACGCCGGCAGGACACCACGACGTCGGAGAAGAGGAGACTCTCCATTCTTGATTCGGACTCGGACGAGGCCGAAAGTGAGCAGCCGGCGAGGCAACAAACCGTGAGTAAAACTGCCCCGGCCAAAACTCACACAAAGATAATGAAAGCCCAGGGGACGCCACCGCCGGCAGGCCATGGCTTAACCCGTAAGCACGGTGACCAACCATCGGCACCGAAAAAGGGCACACACGTGTCGAAGACATCCGACTCCGGTCGAGATACCGGCACAGAGTATACTCGGCACCGAGATACTGGCTCCGACCAAACTCGCCACCGAGATATCAGCACACCGAAAAAGGTGGCTTCGGAGCCGAAAAAGACTGCGGAAAAGGTTCCGGTGCCAAAACACCCAGCCTCGGAGCCGAAACAGAGCTCATATTCCGAAGAACAAGGCCTTTCATCACAACTACAAGGCCATACATTTGGACAAGAATTAGAGATGGGAGAGCCAGACTATACACAAAGAAGGCTCCATATTCAGAAGGACACAGGGAAAATAAGAACTCTTCCCCCAATTAAAATGAAACGTAAACTCGCTTTCCAAGAGACAGAAAAACAGCTAAAAGCAAAAGTGGCCAAAGAAAAAACTCCACCATGTTTTTTCGCCACAGCCATCACCACAGCACTCACCACAACTGTCACCAATTGCAACACCCCCAATGATGCAATCACCAACGAACACAGGGATGAGCCAGGATGACCCAGATGCATGGGATCTATATGATGCACCAGTATCTGACAATAGTCCGGATTGGTACCCGGCAAGACCATCACCACCAGAAGACAGTACTGCTTACATGCAGGTGGTGTCCAGAGCAGCTACTTTTCACAATGTAGCACTGCATGCAGAACCTATAGAGGATGACTTTTTATTCAATACCCTGTCATCAACACATAGCCAATACCAGAGTCTGCCTATGTTACCAGGCATGTTAAAACACGCGAAACAGGTGTTTCAAGACCCCGTCAAAGGCAGAGCCATCACACCTAGGGTGGAGAAGAAATACAAACCTCCCCCTACGGACCCTGTGTACATCACGCAACATCTAACACCTGACTCTGTGGTAGTAGGGGCAGCCCGGAAAAGGGCAAACTCACAGAATTCTGGGGATGCACCACCACCCGACAAAGAAAGTCGAAAGTTTGATGCAGCTGGAAAAAGGGTTGCAGCACAAGCAGCCAATCAATGGCGTATTGCGTGCACAACAAGTGGTGGAGGAGGGCCAAAGTATCTCCAACAACCAGATACGATCGGCTATGGACGCAGCGGACACAGCCGCCAGAACAGTGAACACGGCGGTCACTATTCGGAGACACGCATGGCTACGCACCTCCGGATTTAAGCCAGAGATCCAGCAGGCTGTGCTTAATATGCCTTTTAATGGACAACAGTTGTTTGGGCCGGAGGTGGATACAGCTATAGAAAAGCTCAAGAAAGACACGGACACGGCCAAAGCCATGGGCGCGCTTTATTCCCCACAGAGCAGAGGCACCTTTAGGAAGCCACACTTTAGAGGGGGTTTTCGAGCCCAAAGCACAGAACCTTCAACCTCACAGACCAGACCCACATACCAGGGCCAATACCAAAGAGGAGGTTTTCGGGGTCAATATAGGGGTGGACAGTTTCCTAAAACAAGAGGGAAATTCCAAAGCCCAAAAACCCCACAAACAAACAGTGACTCCAATGTCACAAATCCCCAACACATAACACCAGTGGGGGGGGAGACTCACAAATTATTACAAAAATTGGGAAGACATAACTACGGACTCGTGGGTCCTAGCCATTATCCAGCATGGTTATTGCATAGAATTCCTACAATTACCACCAAATGTGCCTCCAAAAGCACACAACATGTCCAAACAGCACTTGGATCTATTACAACTAGAAGTCCAAGCGTTATTACAAAAAGAGGCAATAGAACTAGTGCCCAACCATCAGAAAGGAACAGGTGTTTATTCCCTGTATTTTCTAATACCAAAAAAGGACAAAACACTGAGACCCATCTTAGATCTCAGAACACTAAACCTTTACATCAAATCAGATCACTTTCACATGGTAACACTTCAAGACGTGATTCCCTTGCTCAAACAACAAGACTACATGTCAACATTACACCTCAAGGATGCTTACTTCCATATACCCAAACATCCTTCCCACAGGAAATACTTAAGGTTTGTAATCCAAGGAGTACACTACCAATTCAAAGTGTTGCCATTCGGGATAACAACAGCACCAAGGGTATTTACAAAATGCCTTGCAGTAGTAGCTGCACATATCAGAAGACAGCACATACACGTATTCCCGTACCTAGACGATTGGTTAATAAAAACCAGCCCTCAGAAACAGTGTCTTCAACACACAAAATACGTCATAGAAACCCTTCACAAGCTAGGGTTCTCAATAAACTACCTAAAATCACACTTACAACCGTGTCAAATACAACAATACTTAGGAGCAACAATCAACACAGAAAAAGGGATTGCCACTCCAAGTCCACAAAGAGTACAAGCATTCCAAAACTTAGTACAAAGAATGCACCCAAATCAACAGTTCAGGTAAGGTTTGTGATGAAACTTCTAGGCATGATGTCTTCATGCATAGCCATTGTCCCAAACGCAAGGTTACACATGCGGCCCTTACAACAGTGTCTAGCGACACAATGGACACAAGCACAGGGTCAACTTCAAGATCTAGTGTTGATAGACCGCCAAACACACTCCTCGCTTCAATGGTAGAATCCTATAAATTTAAACAAAGGGCGGCCTTTCCAGGACCCAGTGCCTCAATACGTGATCACAACAGATGCTTCCATGGTAGGGTGAGGAGCACACCTCAACCAACACAGCATCCAGGGACAATGGGACACTCAACAAAGACAACTTCATATAAATCAACTAGAACTACTAGCAGTGTTTCTAGCATTGAAAGCATTTCAACCGTTAATAACCCACAAACACATTCTTGTCAAAACAGACAACATGACAACAATGTATTACCTAAACAAACAGGGAGGGACACACTCATCACAGCTGTGTCTCTTAGCACAGAAGATTTGGCATTGGGCGACTCACAACCACATTCGCCTAATAGCACAATACATCCCAGGAATTCAAAACCAGTTGGCCGACAATCTCAGTCGAGATCACCAACAGATACACGAATGGGAACTTCATCCCCAGATACTGCAAACCTACTTTCAAAACTAGGGAACACCGCAAATAGACCTATTCGCAACAAAAGAAAACACAAAATGCCAAAACGTCGCATCCAGGTACCCACACCCTTACTCCAAGGGCAATGCGTTATGGATGAGTTGGTCAGGGATATTTGCTTACGCTTTTCCCCCTCTCCCACTCCTTCCGTATCTAGTAAACAAATTGAGTCAAAACAAACTCAAACTAATACTAGTAGCACCAACTTGGGCTCGCCAAACATGGTACACAACACTACTAGACTTGTCAGTAGTACCTCATATCAAGCTACCAAACAGACCAAATCTGTTAACTCAACACAAACAACAGATCAGACACCCGAATCCAGCATCGCTCAATCTAGCAATCTGGCTCCTGAAGTCTTAGAATTTGGACATCTAGACCTTACACAAGAATGTATGGAGGTCATTAAACAAGCTAGGAAACCTACTACAAGACATTGATACGCAAATAAATGGAAAAGACTTGTTTATTACTGTCATAATAATCAAATTCAACCACTGCATGCGTCAACAAAAAACATTGTAAGCTACTTATTACACTTACAAAAATCCAAGTTAGCTTTTTCATCCATTAAAATACATCTCACAGCAATTTCTGCCTATCTGCAAATTACACATTCAACATCACTCTTTAGAATCCCAGTCATAAAAGCATTTATGGAGGGTCTAAAAAGAATCATTCCCCCAAGAACACCACCAGTTCCTTCATGGAATCTCAATATTGTATTAACACGACTCATGGGTCCACCATTTGAACCCAAGCACTCTTGTGGGATGCAATACTTAACATGGAAAGTGGCCTTCCTAATAGCTATCACATCTCTTAGAAGAGTAAGTGAAATACAAGCATTTACCATACAGGAACCCTTTATACAAATACAGAAACATAAAGTGGTTCTACGCACAAATCCAAAATTTTTACCAAAAGTTATATCACCGTTCCACTTAAATCAAACTGTGGAACTCCCAGTATTTTTTCCACAACCAGACTCTGTAGCTGAAAGAGCATTACATACATTAGACATCAAAAGGGCACTAATGTATTACATTGATAGAACCAAACAATTTCGCAAAACAAAACAATTGTTTGTAGCTTTTCAAAAACCTCATGTAGGAAATCCAATACCCAAACAAGGCATTGCCAGATGGATAGTTAAGTGTATTCAAACCGGCTATGAAAAAGCTAAAAGAGACCTGCCTATTACACCAAAGGCACACTACACTAGAAAGAAAGGCGCCACAATGGCCTTTCTAGGAAATATACCCATGACAGAAATCTGTAAGGCAGCCACATGGTCTACGCCTCATACATTACTGTGTGGATGTGTTAACAACACAACAGGCCACAGTAGGACAGGCTGTACTAAGAACATTATTTCAAACAACTTCAACTCCTACAGGCTAAACCACCGCTTTTGGGGAGATAACTGCTTACTAGTCTATGCACAGCATGTGTATCTGCAGCTACACATGCCATCGAACGGAAAATGTCACTTACCCAGTGTACATCTGTTCGTGGCATGAGACGCTGCAGATTCACATGTGCCCTCCCACCTCCCCGGGAGCCTGTAGCCGTTATAAGTTGATAGAAATAAACTTGGAAATTTGTAAATATATATCACTTTTAAACACATTATGTACATACATACTTACTCCATTGCATGGGCACTATTACTATATACACAACTCCTACCTCGCCCTCTGCGGGGAAAACAATCTAAGATGGAGTCGACGCCCATGCGCAATGGAGCCGAAAGGGGAGGAGTCCCTTGATCTCGTGACTCGAAAAGACTTCTTCGAAAAAAAACAACTTGTAACACTCCGAGCCCAACACTAGATTGCAGGATAATGCACAGCATGTGAATCTGCAGCTTCTCATGCCACGAACAGATGTACACTGGGTAAGTGACATTTTCCATATATATATATATATATATATATATATATATATATATATATATATATATATATATACACAAACACACACACACACACACACACACCCTGGCTCATCAAAATCATACAGTGAAAAAGCAATAACAAACAACCACGTATAGCAAGGGGACAGTTGATTTTTGTGAGCAGCAGAGAAAGATGCAGAAACATGGTGTGCCTCGTGTTTAAGGAGCTGTAGTGCTGTTTAGAAATTGCTGGGAAATGTTTTTGAGTACATTTTTTTTAATTAGGTGCTGTATTTGCACGGACGGAGTCTCTGGCCTTGACATTGAATCATGACACTTGAACAGGAAGCTTGTATTTTTTTTTTTTAATTGAGAAGAAATTCAGTTTTTGTTAGTATTGGAAATGTCTATCTTTTGTGTCGCACTCCCCCAGATTTTTACCTTCTTCAATGGAAACGTTTTTGGTTGGCCATACGACTCTGCACACTTTACTGCTGCTAACCAATGGTAAAGTGCTTGCGCTCCTACTTTTAAACATGGTAAAACTGTTATACACCAAACTAGCACATTTAATTTATCTACTATGTGATACTACATCTACCTAGGGCATCTAAATTAAACACTACAAGTGGCTGCAACACTTATTGTGCAGTGAAGTAGCGCTTTAAAACATGTCTTCAAGCTTGCCTCAAAAGCCTGAATTTGCAGTTATAGACTGCCATGACAATATGGCAAAATAAACCTTTTGCCAGGCCTAAACCTTCTTTTTTTAATATTTATACCCCTCCTCCTAAGGTAGGCCCTAAATTCCCATAGGAAAGGGTGAATGGTATTTAAATAAAAATATGAAATGTATATTTAAGTTCTTACATGTCCTGACAGTGGAAATCCCCCAATGTAATTTTCCACTGTAGCAAGGCTGGCTCATCAATAAGGAAGCATTTGGTTACATCCTAACAATGTATAATGGCTTAATTTCAGTTTAGAAGCCACTAAAAATGATTCAAGGACTCATTTTAGTAGTCATTTAAAATCCAACTTAATGGTAAAGCCGGATTTCTATTGCTATTTTAGAAATTACGCCTTAAGAAAGTTGTAATTTCTCTACCTAAGCCAAACGGGCCTTTCTGCCAGTGCCACCTTATTGGTGAATGACTCCCCTATGGTGAGATGTGGATTGTTCCTAGATAGTGGACAAAAGGCTTGGGTGTGAAGAAGTCTTTTTCTTCCATGGGCAGGATGGCGTGATGGCTGTGCCCAGCACCTTTCTGAGCTTTAAGGAGCATCTCCTGTCACAGGCAGACATAGCCAAAACCTGTGCCTGCTCTCTGTATTGCCCTGCCAGCTTTCTTGGCTCGGAACCCACTGAAAGTGGCGCTACCCCACCTCTGGGGGAACAGAGTGCTCTGACTAGTTGAGGAAGGGTTCTTCTATGTTGGTTTTAGGGAAAGAGGGGAACTGTGAGATAGTCTACAGTAAAATACACAGAAAGTGCTGCAGAAGTGGTTAGGGTCACCCCTGTGAACTTTTACCCCATTGGTTAGGGAGTGGCCAGAAGTCCAACTCCTCCCACCGTCCCCACCCCAACAGGCTGGAACTTGGAATAAATGTGCTCTCCAAACTCCCCTTCAGTACCCTATTAAGAACACTCAATCATTTTGTCATGATCAGAGGGACTGCCCTACTGCCTTAATCCTAAAGGAAGACTGGACTAGGTTGCCGTGAACCCATAACCTCGGAAGTGCCTTGTAGCGTCATTTGGCTGACCTCCAGTTTGAGCTACAGAGACACCCCAAGCTTCTAGAGGCCTTTTGCCTGCAACTGCACAGCTGACCAGTACAAACTAGACCCTTCTGCGGGCCTCTGTTGGAATGAGTACTAATCAACACCACCCATCAAAGAGGAGTTTGTCATTTGGCTAGGAAAGTTTCAGGTACATCTGTGTATCACTGCATAGTGATAGTATAGGTTTCCAGAGGTACTTGTAAACTCTCCAAGTGGTTTGACATAAAGATCAAACAATGTTTTGGAAAGGATAGGATTCTGTGGAACCCCTTGGATTAGTTCAGTTTTGCTAGAGATAGAGCTCCCTATTTTTACTGTTTGTGATCTGCTAGAGAAATATAAATCCAACCAGTTTTTAGGACTGTGCCATCGATGCCATCAGTTCTTTCACAGCGACAGTGTTTTTTTGTAGCACAGTGGTTGGCTGTACAAAAGGCAGCTGGTAGTTTTAAAAGCACAAGTAAGCAGGAGTGACCCGAGACAAGGAGGCAGAAAGAACCAGACAGAATTTGGAGATGGATCGTTTCTTCAATACATCCTTGTCTGAATCCAGATTGCTGAGTATCAAGAATGTCCATTGGTCCTGCAGCTCAATTCAGTCCAGTCTAATGTATCACCACTCTTAATGTAATGATCAGGAAAGAATGTAAAAAATACGTTTACCTTCATGAGAACTGTAAAGCATCACCACTCCATTAAGCCTGATAAACACTTTTGAGACATTAGTGTACAAGTTGGCAGACGCTTTTCAAGATCATTAGCCATTATAGGCTTTGGCAGTTGTTACGCCACCCTTAATGTAATAATTGTAAAACATGTAAGTTGTGTCTAACTCTTCACTAAAACTCAAGAATCATTATTACCACATTACCATTCCACAGTGGCTCTCGATTCAGAATCACTAGCTGTTTTGATCGATAGCAGTTGCAATGAAAATCACCGAAAGTTCATAGGTGCAGTGCTTCAGAGAACTATTGTATTGTTGCATATGTAGATCACTTACTTCCTCTGAAAGAGGGTGAAGCGCTTGTCCTAAAGGATAGCAAGCAACATGCAGGGTTTGTAGTTTGAAGGATGTTGTTTTGGTTTGAGCCTATTTGGGGAAATGTTTTTTCATGCTTACCGATGACTAAGGATTTGCTGTTTATCATGCTGTGGGATGCATTACCTGGCACTGTGGTGGGTGAGGATACGTGAGTCAGGTTCGCAAATTATAATTGTTATAAGCAGTAAACCATTTAGGAAGCCTGTCTGGCCTTAAGGGCAGCTGCATGCTTAGCGTATGTACACCAAAAATAGATTGTACTCGGAGGAGGCTCAGTAATCCATGTGGCATACGGCTGACAGAGATGGTGTTGAACGAGTAAAAGAATGCCATAAAAGAAAGAAATGTTAATTAGTGACAGAGCAGTAGCCATGACAAGAATATTGTCTACTATCCAACAAATGCACCCTATGAGCTACGAAGGAAGTGGAAGAGTAATCAAGGCTGACAACCTGAGCAGAAAGTGCACAGTCTTCACAAGGCCCGGATTACACATACGGCTAGGTCAAAGGAAGCCAACCTTTTGACCCCGGATTTGTGGGCGCGGGGAATTCCTAACATTGTCCATCACAAAATATTACCTCAACAGCACACCCACAAGAGGATGAATCTTAGGCTGTTTTAAACCTCAATTTCATGAGGCAGTATGTTCCAGAGATGCAGCACCTTCAGGGGATTTTGACAAGCAAAACAGGCCAGTTGCGAAATCAGCACAATAAGTTCAGGGATTAATATTGTTTTAAGCATACCACTTCCCAAACTATTGATCCATTCACCAACTTTACCACCATTACTAAACCCCTTTACTATTTCACTAGCCCCGAAACTACCACTTCGCCCAAGCCATGCTCTTCTTAAGCTTGGACTTCATGAGAAATATTAGTGATATTACGAACATGAGCACCAATAAACAATACTGTTATCGGGAATGAGGTCCAACACTTTTGACTTCAAAACCCTGAAAACAATGCCTTCCTTCCTTAGTACTAAGCAGTTCATAATTATCATTGGATGCATAACAGTTAACTCCTTATTCATTTTTGTTAGAGCTCTGGCGGTATTAGAAGCAAGCCGACCAACAAATGTAGATAAACGTCTAATTTTCACATCATTTATTCCTACTCCTATAGATGGAATCATAGCTCTTGATACATCTAAATCTATCTGCCCAAAGCCAAGCTTCATTCTTTTCAAACCAATAGCATAATTCATCCCTGTCACATGATAGACTCAAGGAAATACTAACGCCAAATAGCAAGAACCTACCCAATTACGAGGTAGGTTGAAATCAGCAGTTTTACCACACATAATAAATTACTCTCAGTATCGGTGCTTCACCAACCAGAAAATCACCACTAACAATATAACTTCTTTCACATTCACTCTCATTGATTTAACCCTATAGGTTCATGGCACACTACACACAGTTCATTTTTTCTGTCATGCCCATTCTCATTCTTGGATGCAAATTTGCTAAACTTAATTCTTCTTCAACCTTAATTTGCTCTCTGATTTTCTTCTCATCTTTCAAATCTCTCAAAATGTTCACTTTCCTCTCATTACATTCCTTAACAAATTTGTGCTACTCACAACTACAAATTTGTGCTACTCACAACTACTCCCTGTTAGTCTGGTTAGTACTATGGTTAGTTTGTGTGCCTCTATTCAGTTTTTTACTGTTAGACCTGGCATCCTTGGTGTGGTTTCCCCTGACCTTTTGCCTTCCGTCCTCCTGTTTTTATGACTTCATTTTTGCTGGCTTTGGGATTCTGTGCACTTTACTACTGCTAACGAGTGCTAAAATGCAGGTGCTCTGTACTCTAAAATTGGTGACATTGGCTTATCCACCATTGGAATATTTAGTTTACTTCTAAGTGCCTAGTAAAGTGCACTATATGTGCCCAGGGCCTGTAAATTAAATGTTAGTACAGGGCCTGCAGCACTGATTGATTATGCCACCCACTTCAGTAGCCCTTTAAACATGTCTCAGGTCTGCCGCTGAAGACCCTGTGTGTGCAGTTTTAAACTGCCCCTTCAACCTGGCAAGTGCACCCTATTGCCAGGCCCAAACCTTCCTTTTTATCACATGTAATTTACCCCTAAGGTAGGCCCTAATCAGCCCAAGTGCAGGGTGCAGTGTATTCAAAATGTGGGGCATGTACTTTTACATTTAACATGTCCTGTAGTGAAAAACTTTTGTTTTTCACTACTGCAAGGCCTATTTCTCCCATAGGTTAACTTTTGGGTTACCCTGAACTAGCATTTAAGTGTAACCTCCAATTGGGAAAATCAAAAAATTTGGAGTTTGGTGTCTCTGGACTTATGATGAGTTACATTTTAAGTTTTTTATTTCTGAAAATTGCACTTTATGAAAGTTGGCATTTTCTTACTTTAACAATTCTGTGTCTCTACCTGTCTCTGAATACACATCTGGGTGGGTAACAGCTGGGCTTTGTGCATACCCTCTAGACAGTCGCACACAAATGGAACTGTGGTGTGACATTTGCATCCTGATGGTCCATCAACATGCTGATTAGCCTTCTTTGGCTAGATGGGAGGGAGGAGCTGACACACCTGAATAGGGCTATGCCTGTCTCCACACAAAGAGCTGCATAACCCTCTTTAGACTTTCTAGAGCCAGGGATGGAAGGGCAGGGACCTTGTGCACTTCAAAGACCTCTCTTTAAAGTCTTTCCAACTTCGAGGCTCAACTGGTTATAAATACTGGATACAAAACCTCACAAAATCAGAGCTTCTCGGGCACCAAGGACATTCTGCCTGGAAGAACTCCTGTGTTGCAGGAGGGACTGCCACTTTGCTCATTGCTTTGCTGTGTTGGCCTGCTGCCTGCTGATTGCTGTGGTATAGGAGGGACTGCCACTGCTACCTGCTTTGCTGTGTTGGCCTGCTGCTTCTTTTCTGGGAGTGAGAAGGACTGCACCTGCTCTCTACATCCTTGAACCCAAGTTTCTCCAACGGCTGATTGGCTTGTCCCCTGTTCTTGAAGTCCTCCCTTACCTGAGGTGCTAATCCAGCCCTGGGCCTTAGAGGTGGGTCTACAGCTGTTTTTCTGCAAGAATTAATGCATCAATGTTGTTGCTCTGTTCAGAACAGAAGCAGTGTCCTCCGATGATGATGCATTACCTACATCGAGAAGGGCTCAATGCCGATGCAGGACCCGATTGCTAAGCTCGACAATGACACATCTACCCACCTGCGCGGATCGAAACCAACGCATTGAGTCTTCGACGCTGACACTTGCTCCATCCAAGGTACTTTTTCGGCTGACTCTACATGAGTCTTGTAGCCGGCCTGCCCTCCATCACTGTCGGCCTGAACATATCTTGAGTTCTACTTATTGGACTTTTGTCATTTTGGTCTTATTTTACTCAGGTAAATGTTATCTATTCCTATAACCTAGTGTGGAGCCTTTTTATGGTGTTTATGAGTTTCACAAATACTTAACACATTGCCTCTTAAGTTTAGCCTGACTACTCTGTACCTAGCTACAAGAGGGTGAGCACAGGTTAATCTACCCTGACTAGGATTTTGATCTGTACTTGGACAGGGTGCATACCTCTGCCAACTAGAAACCCAATTTTTAACATATACCATAAATTACCCATTTCCAGCAACTACAGAAACAGATTTCACCACATCAGCCAGACCTTTACAATAATCTAATCTCAGTTATTGATACAAGTGTTGTTTAGGGCATGTAGGCCAATCTCATGGCTCTGCTCATTAGCATTTGAGGAGGCGAGAAGTTGGTCTTTTTGTCTAGGGTACTTCTAATGCTATTTCAAACTGGTGGATTCACACACTTTAGCCAGTTTGTTTTTGATGGTCCCATTCGTCTTCTCCACTAAGCCAGATAATTGAGTGCGATAATGTAATGGACCTTCAATCAATTTGGAGAACTGTACAAAGTTAGTTTAAGAATCTAATTTTTAAAATGAGTTGGTCCATCTTAATAGAGGTTGGGAAGCCACACCCTGGTATCAATTCCCTTCACAACTGTTTGGCAACTGCATACTGTCAGATCTCCTGGTAAGATAGGCCTCAACCCATATAGAGAACAAGCAGGCAATCTCAAGAATATATAGAAGGCTATTTTAAAGTGGCATCTCTCCTTTAGGCACAGATTTTGAATTTTGGATTGAATTCTGAGTTCTGGTCGTTGATCCCACCCTACATGAGACTGGCCATGTAAATAGTGGGCCATCGAATACAGCATTCTGTCAGGAAGAATATATTTACTGTCAGGAGTCACTCAAACATCATTTTAACTTCATTTGCAACCTGCTTGTTCCCATGTCTCTCTCTAATACTCTGTTACTTCTTCGTAGCGTTCCTTCAATTGATTCAATGAAAGCTGAATTTAGTTCAACAGGAAGTTACATTAGGCAGGTATGATGCTTCAACCATTTCAGAAATAGAACAGACTGCATTGGCAGCTTGCATTGCTCCACGTTGGTCTCTTACACAAGAACCATCTCCAAAAAAAAATCAGATTAGCCATTGCTTTGTTGTCTGGTCTTGGTTTGGTACATTCTTTTTTTATCATTCAGACATTTGTGTTCTGGTTCATCCTCACTTTCGTCATTTCTGTCTCCATTTTCATTGTTGTCTGAAATAGGAAGTACTGTTAAAGGATTCTGAAAATTATACCTTCTAATAGAGATTTTTTGCCTGCCAGTATGATTTGTTCCTACCTAGTAAGGTAGCTATTTGTCCTTTGCCGAGTCCAAGTATGGCTCAGCAAAATCACAACTGAATGAGGAACAAACACAATCAGCGTATGTCTCATTACGCTCCCTTCATTTCGTTCAGTTGAAGTGCAAACAGATGTAAATACTTTAAGACAACCAGGAAGAGTTACAGCCACTGGGTCCATAGATAGATATGCCACAGCCCTCATAAACTCCCACCCCAGATATTATTGGTTCAAAACTGACAAGGGCACACCTACCATTTTTATGGCCAAAATCTTAGAGCTCCTTATCACAATTGCGCATTCTGAGGGTGGGCCTTAATATATTAGTTATCAAATGGCACTGGATCCTTGATAACACTGTCAGTTAGCCTTATTAAAAGCTTTGCAGTCAGGGACAAGTTTTGAATCTACTAATTACAGTAGCCAACAATTCCCAAGAACATCCTCACCTCCCTTTGGGTGGTTGGAGGATGTATTTTCAGAATTGCATCAATGCTTTTTTTTGAGACTTTCCGTGCTCCTTTTTCAATAAGATAACCAAGATAAATCAGTTCTTCATTACAGTACAGAATTTTGTGGGAGAAACCTGTGACCATTATCAACAACATAATGCAGAAGTATAATTGTGTCTAGTTTACAGTCTTTTGTTTTTTTATGCCACAGATACTTCAACAGTGTATTGAGGGAGGATTGAAATACAGGGTAACTTCAGATTCTCCAAATCTTTCTTTGAGACTTGACTAAAAGTGAAGGTCTTTCAGTATACTCCTTTGGTATTCGGCACCAAATAAAGAATTAATTTTGGAACTAAAATGAGAAGAGGAATTGACTAGCCTCCTGCAGAGGAATAGAGAAGAATGCTTGGCTTAAGTCAATGACTGTATATCTTTTTACATCTATCCAAATCTGAAACAATATTACTGCAGGATTTGGCACCACCAAAAGCACGGGGTATTATCTGGTTTATTTTCCTGAAGTCTTGCACTATTTTCCTTTTACTACTCTTTATTGTTAATGCTCATTATGCTAGAGTTGCAAGGACTACCAAGCACATTTTGCATAATGTCTTGTTCTATCATTTATTAAATAACAAACTTCAGTACTACTTCTGCTTCTTTTGAAAGTCTGTGTATTGCCTAATTCTAGGATGTTGGAAAGTGGACTATTGGTAATGGAAGGTAAGTACCTACACCTAGCAATATGCCACTATCCTCCACTTAGGCCAGTTAGGTCTCAATTGTTGGAGGCTGGCCTTGTTTGTAGTGGGTACCAAAGGTACTTACACCTTATACCAGGTCCAGTTATCCCTTATTAGTGAAATGTAGGCAGTGTCTAGAAGCCAGTTTGTCTAGGGGTAGCTGTAGCTGAGCAGCCAAGGCTTATCTAGGAGACATACAAACCTCATGCAGTACCACTGTAGTAACACAGTACTCACACAGATGAAAGAAAATACTCAGTGTTACAAAAATAAAGGTACTTTATTTTGGTGACACAAATGCCAAAAATACCTTAGAGACTATGCTCCTTTAGGAGGTAAGTAATATACACAGTATATACACTAGAACGCAGTAATTAGCTGTAAAAACAGTAAGAAAACAATGCAAATAGTGAAAATCACCATTGATAGCAATGGGCCTAGGGAGAACACAAACCATATAATAAAATAGTAAAATGCGAAAGTCGGTCTCCCACCTAGGCAAGTGTAGTGTGTAGAGGGGCGCTGGGAGTGTAAGAAAACACCAAAGGTAAGTAATATAACCCACCCCAGAGCCCAGGAAAGTAGGAGTAAATCACAGTAGGTTTCCTAGAACACACAAGAACACATGATAGAAGATTATGCAAGAACCAGAATAGACACCAAGACACCAACAATGGATTGCTGGACCTGAATACCTGTGGAAGAAGGGGACCAAGACCAAGAAGCACTGAACCACTGGTGAAGAAGAATAGTCATTACTGCACCCATGAAGACGGATGCAAGTTCCTGGTTGGTGCAGGTGATGTCCCACACCGGATGGATGATTGCAGTCTGGTTTGCGTTGCTGGATTCCGCCAGCAAGCCTTGGCACACGCAAAGCTGGCAGTTAGTGGAAAATGGCGCTGCCCAGGGCCAGGAGGGACCTGGTGTCCTCTACCCAAGAGGGGGAGACAGAGGGGGCTCTTAGCAACTCAGAGATCCCCCAGAAGACCAGGCAGCGCGCACAGGAGTCCCAGAACACAGAGACAAAGAAGGTGCAAATGGAGCCCCAAGCAGCACTACACAAATTGATCCCACGCCGTTGTAGAACCACTCAGGAAGATCTGCGTCACAGGAAGGAGTACTAGGGGCCGGAGCTGTACTGTGCACCAAGAACTTCGTGGAAGGTCGTACAGAAGCCTTGGCAACTGCAAAACACGTGGTGCAAGGCGGTACTGTCTTGTGTGGGGAGGCAAGCTCTTACCTTCACCAAAGTTGGACAGCTGGACCTTAGGACCGTTGGGACCACTTCAGTCCCCCACCCGTGTTGCCGAATCCAGGCACTTCGTCAGGAGAGGGGACACACGCCACCGGTCGTTGCGGCAGAGGGGTGCCTGTTGAAGCAGGGAAGTGACTCCTTCACTTCAAGGGAGATTCCTTCATTCTTCTGGTCCAGGCTGAAGACAGCCAGTCCCCGGAGGATGCATGACCTGGAAACAGTTGCAGTTGCTGGCAGGAGCTGAAGATACAATGTTGCAGAAGTCATCTTTGCTTCTTTGTTGTAGTTTTTAGAGTTCCTGAAGGGTCCAGATGCAGTTTCGTCGGTAGAAGGTGAAGTAAAGGATGCAGAGGATTCCTGCTGGAGTCTTGCACTCCAAATCTGAGGAAACACCCAGTGGAGAGACCCTAAATAGCCCTGAAAGGAGGATTGGTCAACTACACAGGTAAGCACCTATCAAGGGAGGGTTCTGACATCACCTGCTGGCACTGGCCACTCAGATGATCCCAGAGTGCCCCACCACCTTGGAATCCAAGATGGCGAAACCCAGGGACACTCTAGAGGAGCTCTGGACACCACCCCTGAGGTGGTAATGGACAGGAGAGTGATCACTCCCCTTTCCTTTTTCTAGTTTCGCGCCAGAGCAGGGACTGGGGTCCCTGAACCGGTGTAGACTGGATTATGCAAGGAGGGCACCATCTGTGCCCTTTAAAGCATTTCCAGAGGCTCTGGGAGGCTACCCCTCCCATGCCTGTAACACATATTTCCAAAGGGAGAGGGCCTAACATCCCTCTCCCAAAGGAAATTCTTTGCTCTGCCTTCCTAGGCTTGAGCTGCCTGAGCAACAGGAGGGCAGAAACCTGTCTGTGAGGTGGCAGCATCTGGGGCTGCCTGGAAAACCTCAGAAGGCTCGGATGGCAGTACTGGGGGTCTACCGTGGAGCCCCCAGAGTGTATGGAATTGTACATCCAATACTAGAATCATTATTGGGGTACAATTCCAAGATGTTAGACACCTTACATTGTCCAGTACACACGTAAAATGGCATCCCCACACTCATGAAGTCTGGGAAAATGGTCCTGGACGACGTGGGCACACCTCTGCTAGTGTAGGGGTGCCCTCACACACAGGTACTTTGTACCTAGCCTTCACGGGTGGAAGGCCTGCAATAAGGGTGACTTACAAGTGACCTGGTGCAGTGTAAATGACTGTGAAAGGGTACATGCACCATTTCACACAGGCTGCAATGGCAGTCCTGTAGAAGCCCTTGCATGGGCTCTCTATGGGTGGCAAAAGTAATGCTGCAGCCCAAAGGGATCCCCTGGAACCCCAATGCCCTGGGTACCTAGTACCATATACTAGGGACTTATAAGGGGGCACCTGTATGCCAGTTATGAGTCAAATTCTGTGTTGGCAGTACCCAACAACCAAATTTAAAGGAGAGAGAGCATAAGCACTGGGGTCCTGGTTAGCAGTATCCCAGTGACCCAGTCAAACACACTGACAAACAGGCTAAAAACGGGGGTAACCATGCTAGAAAGAGGCTACTTCCTCATGTTCATAGATTAAACCCAGATCAACCTTTGGTAGCTTGGCAATGAGCGACAAGACTTAACTTAGGAGACGAGTGTGTAAAGCATTTAAAAATCACCAAACAGTAAATAAGTAAAACACAATAAAAATCCAACACCAATTTATAAAAATCAACTATATTTTTATATCTTTAAAATGGCACCAAAATTATTAAAATCAGATAAGGGGAACCAGAGATATGAATTTTTTAAAGAATTTATGTTTTCTAGCGCCTAGAAGCAACTAGCGCTCAAAGGGATAAAAAAAGGTCACACTGGACATGGACAAAGTCCAAAGTTCAGGCAGCCCACAAGGTAACACTGTTACACTTACTTTCAGAAGTGTTTCTTGATTTAGGAAAGTGGTCCACAGCACCAACCAAGGGTTCAGAGGCTCCAGTTTGCCTCTTGGGGTCTGGGACTACAACTCCCAAAATGCACCTCTTCAACTTATGGAGTTGCTCCAAACGTCTCCAAACTTCTGGGTCTTCTTCAAGAGGTCCTTTTTGGGTCCTTGAAGTGTCTACAACTTGATCCAAGGTTCCAGAAGCTCTGAGTTGCTCCTTGGGAGTTGGGACCACAATTCCCTGAATGCACCTGGTCAGAATCCTCAAATGGCCACTGAACTCTATTCAGCTGGGTTTGGCTTGCATGATTTGATGCACGGGACTCTGTAGCAAACGGGGAATCCCTTCTTGAAGCAGTAGAAGACAGGCTAAGTCCTTTTAAAGTGGTGAAGCCAAAGTGTGCAGCTGGTGCAGTCCTTCAGAGTGCAATGTCCGGGTACAGGTCAGAGGTCCAGCAGCGCAGTCCTCCTTCTTCTTTGTCTTGTTACTTATAGGGATGTGAGGTGTGGGTGCAGCTCTGCCATATTTATCCTTGCTCCTGGGTGGAAGGCAGGGGGGGGGGGGGGCTGGTTGCCCTATCACAGGCAGGCTCTTTTCCCCTTTGATGACCACTTCATGGGAAGTGTAGCAAAAATCAATCCCAGGGAGCAACATTCTTCAAAAACCAACATGGCTGAAAGTGACTTTTGGAGGTTAGATCTGGCTGAGCCCACCAACTGGTGTGGCTAAAAATCCTAAACACACCCTTCCCCTGCCCTCTCCTAATCTAATCAAGAGGGCACCTAATTGTTTGGAGTTGCAGGAAGTGAGGAAGGTCCTGAGCTGCTCCAAATGTTCTTCCCTGCCTTTGAAGACCAGATTGGCTGCTCTCCCCCATCCTGTTTCATCATCTGCTGAGGCACACCTCCTCCCCCAGGCACATCCTTTGTGTTCAGCCCAGGCCACTTCACACCTCATCAAGGCAGCCTGGCAAGACTGTCAGAGGCTGGCCAATCAGAGAAGGCCATTACAGAGCTGAAGTTGGCAACTTTCAGGTAGAGTTTAAAACTCTTTACCTGAACTAGTTATACTAAATCCAAGTTGCAAGTTGTGGGATTTATTATAACAATCAATTTGATACCAAGCTCAAGGTATCTGGCACTTAGGGGGACTTTGTTAGTTAAAATAAAGTCTCCCCATTTTAGCCTATGGAGGCCATTCACTATAGTGAGAGATAAACAATGTGGCTATTTTACCTCACCAGGCCTCATAAAACAATTTTTATAAGGTCCCTGCTTATAGTTACAAGGCACCCAACCCTAGGGGCACCTAGGGTACACATTAGGGGTGACTTATATGTAAAATAAGGCAGTTTAAGACTTTGGAAGTACTTTTAATTCTGAAGTCAAATTTGCATATAACTTTAATTTAAAAGCACTCAGCAAGACAGGCCTGCCTTTAGAATGACCCTGGGAATCTCAGCAGTGCACCTATGGGTGCACCACCTATGCTGGGGTCCCAAAACCTACGTGCCCTACCATATACTAGGGACTTATAGATAGGATGACATGGCCAATTATAATTACCCTAATTTACATACTCATTTTACACAGAGCACAGGTCCTGGGACTGGTTAGCAATATCCAGGGCACCATCAGAGTCAGGAAAACACTAGCAAAAAGTTACAAATGAGGGCAAAAACGTAGGGGCCTCTGCAACCAGCCCTGTTTTCTCACATAGGAAAAACTGCATTGGGGTTGACATTGATTCTGACAGGTTTTGTGGCATCCATACCAGGTACTGTGGATCTCCGCAGCTGTTTCTGCATACCATCCGTATATTGAGGTGGTTTGGATTTCAAAAAGTTATCCTCCTTTTTGTCTACTGTTTTTTTACTATTGCAGGGAAAACTACCTTGTCCTACCACATCCTTTCTCCAGCATTTCTGCTGATTGTCAGATTTGCTTTCTAATGAGTGTCTGAAGGAACTCAAACAGCTTTTTCATTTTGTTTCTCTCCTTCTCTGTGGCCATACAACCCAATTTATTCAATGCCTCAAACTTTATAGGTCTAAATAATGGAGTTCTCTCATTCATTGTCTGCCTTAGAAAATTTAGTTTTCTGATATTAAAAGCACCCTCTAAAGAACATTGCAGGTTCTTGTCACCGGAGGTGTATTCTTGCCTATCGCTTATCTAGGTACATGTATAAAGCCCACTATCTGTAGGCATTTTCAGTCTCTTTATAGCAGGTATTCTAGGGGCTTTAGGCTTTTTTTCAACACAGCAGCCCTTATTCTCACTCAGATAAACCCAAGAACTGCACAAAACAAGCAACCAAATGACAGCCAATCCCAACGTGTTATGCCAAAGGCCAACCAATCACAGCAAGACTTTGCCAGCAATCAACCAATGACAAAGCAACTCTAGTGACACCTCACCAATCCTAGTGGCTGACTAACCAATCGCAGTGTGTTTCCTCTGTGAATGAGAAAACAATTGCACAACCTTTATCATTAAACACACACAAAATAAATAATGTCTGTGCAACCTAAATAGGAGAAAATAAGTAAGTTACAATAAAAAGAATCTCACAAACAATACAAATTAAACTATTAACTCCGCTGCACTTGTCAAACTAAACTCACACTAAAGCAGACTCCTGGCCAGCAACAGTCTGCTTCTGACTAGTTTACTTACTCCTGTGCACTGAAGGGCAGATAATAACAACTTCATTAGACTTTGGAAATAAAACTTGCTAATTAAAAAAAAAAGTCCTACCTTTGAGAATGCAGCACCTCACAAAGCACACTTGTGAGGAAACAGGCTTTTTGCAAGTTTCCTCCCTGCTTTTCGCCCCTATTTGGACTACTAGCTGCTGGTTTTCCGACTCTGAGAGTGTACTGAGGCCTGCTAACCAGACCTCAGTGGTAGTGTTCTAACCCATTACAAACTATATGTTGGATTGGTACCAATAGCCATAAGCTGACTTACTTATAAGGCCCTAGTATATGGTACCCAAGACATGTAAGTTGGTGTTAATCAGGGCTGCAGCACTGATATTGTGCCACCCTGTGTGTGTCAAAGTACAAAATGTCTCCCAACCTGTCACTGCAGCCTGGAAAAACAGTTTTAAAACTGCTAGTCCGACTTTGCCAATTAAATCAATGGGAAACCCCCCACTTTCCCTGACAATATATTTGAGTCTCCCGTAAGGAAGGACATGTACTTTATTATGACCTTTTAGTCCGGCTAATTTCTGAATGGGACTACTAAAATGAATACTTCAAGGTATCAAATTAATTGTAGCATTAAACTAAACTTGATGCTCAAGTCAAATTTATTGCCACTTTTATATAAAGGCAACTTTTAGAATGTTACCGGTCTGATGCCCAGTTTATATAGTGGCCTTCACAACTGCTGGTCACCAGACAGTCTTGTGCCCTCCTGGGGGGGTTGTGTGAACATCTCCTTGGCTTAGGAACTATAGAAGCTTACCCCTTTCAGGAAATCAAACAGGGTGTTGGCCTAAAAGGCAAGATTCAAATGGAAACCCACTATTGGTGGGCCAATGGCAATCACGCTCATGTAGGGCTTCCCCTTTGTTCACATAGGCGTACTGACGGCGAGAACACATAGGGGAAACGAACGGCCAAACTGGTTTTGCCATGGGTGTGTTGCCCAATCTCTAGAATGAGCTACCAAGCTCGTACCATCCGAGGAATGGTTCAGACATCCTCACAGTGGGGAAAGTAGTGCTTTCTGGGATTGCTTGATGCCACATATGTAGGTCGTGAAAGCAAGGGAGGGATCATGGTAGCCCATTTGCTAGTGGCTGCATTATGCCTACAGGGCCATTTCTGGGCATAAATATGGCACCCCTGGCACCCTGTACCTCAGATCACATCTGGACTGGAGAAAGGACCGAAGAAGGACTGCCCTGCTTCATTCTTTGACCTGGCAGAAGAGGCTGCACCATCTGCTGGGCTGTGCCTCCTTCTCCCTGGGCCAGCAACAGAGGACTATGCCTCTGGTGCCTGGCTCGTGGAAAACTTGCTTCTGAGCCCTAGGCCAATTTCTTTTACTTCCAGGGTCAGTCTTCTGACCCCTTGTTCCCGCACCAAGGCCATAGAAGTTGCTGATCTTGACCAGTCAATAGCCACTTGCAAAGAATCACCCCTGGCCGCCGATGTGCAACAAAGAGGACCTCTGCCCCAGACTCAAAAGTTGCACCTGTGTATGCTGGGCTCGGGAGAGTGTCAGATTGTGGATTGGTCAACAAAGACGAACACTAGCCCTCACCAAAGAATATGGCTGGTTCTGCAGTGTCCGGAAAGTTGTAGTCCACCCCCAGCTGGACTTCTCCTGGCTCAAAGAGAACTTCATGGGATTCTAGCCCCTGTAGCCAAAGTTGTTCCACCTTACCTGTGGACCGAGGAATAACCTCAGGAAGGCCCTGTCAACTACACAGCCCCCAGAGAATCTTTCAGCATTGTGCATCCATTGAAGTCTATTACAGTCTCGATGTAAAGTGTGAAACTGGACTTCTTTGTGTACCAGGTAACTGTCCAAATACTCCTCACTGGCTCCCTGACCATCTCCCTGTCAGAACTGGTCACCTAACTTGGGCCGGAGTAGCCGACTACAACTCTTTCAAATGTTTTAAAAGTTCACAAACTGTACAGTTACCAATGCTTTTTTGTGCTTTATGTCCGAAAACTTCCGGTGGATTTTGCTCGTCCTGGAGTCTAAAAATTCCTAAAAATATAATCTTGTTTTTTTATAAATTGGTGTTGAATTTCGTTTGAGTTGGCGGACTTTATTATTGCTTTGTTTGGTGCTTCTAAATGCTTTACAGTAGTTCCTTGTTTAAGCCTTGCTGCTTAAAACTACAGCTACCCAGGGTTCAGCTAGAGGTTTTACAAACACGTCTTACTGGACCCAAGATGGTTTAGTGAGTGTATAATCCCAGAACACAACAACTATATTTCGAGATCCTGGACTTCGACTAATCCGATTACCAACTCAACCAATAACAAAACAAAACTTGCTTCGAAACGCATCACAGATAAAACATGGAAGGCTACATCAGAGTGAATGATCTCACAAAATTGGGTATGCATTTAAGATTTCGAGTGATAGTGCAAATATGGGTATGCACTTAACATTACTGGGTGATGCTGTGAATCTGGCTTTATGCTGAGGAGTAAGTATACGTGATAAATTTTCAGACACAATAACATAAAAAAATTAGAGCGTATGTGTAATAGCCAGATTTCCAGCTTTTTATTGGCTAGGTTGTCCCCACCTCCCACAATCATTTCCTGCCCTGAATCCTGGATTATTAAATGTCAATGGGAAGGCAGCACCCTCCCACAAAACATTGGTATGTGCCTGGGAGGGAAGCTGGGACTGGGAGAGCATTGTTATAAATGGTGCAGCTGGGCTGGGCTGGGCTGAGCTGAGAACAACTTCCCCTTGTTGTGTAGTATGGAATTTCTATAGGCAGTGTGTTCAGAGCAGAAAATGTTTGGAAGGATGCTTATCAGCACCAGTTCTGTTAGTTTGCTGGAGCAGCCCCTCTTTTTTCCAAACTACATAGAGCTATACAATTGACCTGGCTGCCTGTAGTTTACAAATTACTCCAAATTGCAACCTGCAGCAATTTATGATGCACATCTTCTGAGGATCAGTGAGAAATGGCTCAATTTGATAAGAGTGGTGTTGCTATCCGAAATAAGTATTTTCAAATTGGTGAGTGAGATTGTGCAAATATGAATATCCAATTATAATTACTAAGTAAGGGGTATATAACAGCTACCGTGAGTGATTTATAAGAAGTGGAACAAATCTGAATACACACTTAAGATAAATGAGTGGTGGTTCCAATCTTGCCTTTCAATCCAGTCTTCTGAGTTCTGGTTCAAGTCTGGGCACACACTCAATTGCTGTTGCACACATTGGTATGCACGAACAATGATGATGGTGCAAATCTAGGTATGTGCTAACAATTTGTGCTTGTGCAATTGGGTACATGCTGTAAGCCTTACTTGGGTGGTGGTGCTAATCTGCAATGCACGTGCAGATTAGCACCACCACCCACATTTCTTATGGCCTTGCTCCAGTGATCTATACCTAGACATTGAGCAGAGCATTTTATTTCATTAAAATATGATGGTATATTGGAAAAGAACAAAATACCCATGTTACATGTGCTCTGTTTTCAGAGTTTGCTGGCACTGATTCACAATCTGGATCTGTTAACGAAGAAGGCGCCTGCATTGCTAATACGAATTACGTGGGTGAAGAAACAGTGGCAGAAAAACTCCCCCCCTCGCACCCCTCCACCCACCACCTATGTGGGTCAGGGAGTGAAGTACCATGTACAAGCTGTTAAAGGGACCTTGCATGTCCGTTCTGAAAATTACATTGGTACCATAGCAGTAGTAATGCAATTGAGTATACCTCTACTCCTTTGTTACAGGAATAGTGGTATACAAGGCGTGCAGTTCTTGCATGGAATATTTTGCTTCAGCTATTCCTCTGTGAATGAGGGATGTGACGATGCACTTAACATAGCACCTCGTCAGCTACACCTCCTCAACCCCTTCCTTCACCTTAAGCACAGATTCTGAGCTCAGATGCCAAGTAATTTGTATAGCAGTTGATAAAATGGAGGCTTTCTCCATCTGCACCTGCGTAGATCAGAGAAATCCTCTTGAGAATATGGCCCATTGTCTATTAACTAGAAAGACCACCTGAGAAGCATTTAAATACAACGCACATTTTATTACTGAAAAATCAATACTTCTAGCTGGCCTGAAAATTGTGTTTATGATTTATTGTTTAGCTATGTCAAAGATAACACCTACGTTCAGAAACAACTATTTGAATGTTACGGCATATCAAGGAATCTTTAAAGTATCTCCCAAGAAATTCAAATGAAGACTTTGTTAAAATCTTTAGGAAGAAGCTATAGGTACAGAATTAGTTTTCTCTCTACATGCGAGATGAAATCAAGAAATAAAAAAGAAGATATAAGGATGTTAAGTGACGTTACGAGAAGGCCATTGATGATTGCTGTTTTCAATAACCTCAGATATAGAGAATTGGCGTAAGGCTGTTCAGATGGAGTGCATTTCATGGAAGCATAGTGTATGTGGCTTAGTTCAGTGATGAATCTAGAACAACTTTCAGTTTGAGTGTTCTAGGTATAGCAGTGTTCCCTTCACTAAGCCTAATTGAAGTATAGAACATACACTGAGGATCATGCAACAATTTCCCTTTCATATAGTCAGAAGGACCTGTCTGAGTTCTCAAATGAAATCTGTTCATTGTGAACAAGCTGCTGCAACGTTTCAGGCAAGGTACTCTTTATCAATTATCACCTTTGAATGAATTGGCTCCGTGGAAAATGAAGACCTGCTTAATAATGATTCCAAAGGCACCGATGAGGACGAGGGCCTCCCTGTCTAGCTCCTCAACATCCCATAAAAAACTATGAGTTCTAAACCAAACTTGTCCTTTAAAGCAGTGGTCCTCCTTCATTTCCATTTCAAATGCGATAAACACTGAGGGATGCTAAAGTGGACCGTTAATAGCTTAGTTTCCGCTTGAAGGACCTTCATCATCTCTGATGAAACAGTAGCAGCTCAGAAGCTAACAGTCTTGCTGCAAATAGTCATGGAGGATAATTTCCCATATACATTGATCTTCCTACTTCATTGTAGATGAATACTAAGTTTCTGAACCTTTATTTTCTGCTATAGTTTACAGTGTTAATGTGATCTGGCAATTGAATCTGAAAAAATATATATTTTAAATACTCTTTGCCCGTCAAATATTATGAGATTTGTCACGTAGTTCTTTCATTTGTTTTCAATTACCTTCTTTTTCAGGTCCATACGCGAAGCTTCTTCTTGATGCAATGAAGCAATCTGGTTGGTAAGGTATTTCTATATATAATTGCATTTCTAATGCGGGTTAATGTATTTTGCTCTCCAAATATGCTTCTAAAGTGTTCTAGATCAAATCATTTTACAGTGTGGTATGAAAGGGATTCAAAGTGTATTGAATAGGGACCATACAAGCCAGCAAGAAAGACTATTAAGTTACATATGGCAAGGAAATAGTTGTGCAGTACTTTAAAAATAATAAAATAACTTGAAATTATGAAACAGGATTCTGACCTCTGTTCAATAGTGCCCAACATATCTAAAAAATATAAGAGTGAAACCTCCGCTTTCCTCACTAGTCAGTATGATGGAAATTAATTGAAAGCATCAGTAGAGGAATAAAAGTTCAAAATAGTAGATTGTACTTTACTGGGAGTGTTGAGGAGGTGTGCAAGAACATTGGGCCAGATTCACTAAGTAAGAAAGAAATCACCTTTGCAAAAAAAGATCTTAAGCCAAAAGATTTTTTTTTAAACAGCAAAGATAGTAAATTTGATTTAAGAATGCCGATGCTCTGCAGCGCAGCAGAAAATTTACAGTGCTGGAAATTGGGCATTCCATTGTGTGGAAGCCACTCAAAATGTGGGAAACACCTACAAACCCCTACGTTGGTGAATGATTTGGTTCCAAGAAAATACACACAAGTTTACTTTAGTAAAAAGCTGGAAAATCACTTTCCATGGTGCTTTCCAGTATTTCCTGGTAGTGCATTTCAATGCTTCCTGGTGGTGCAAGGCAAGATATTTTTCCATGGGGGTAGAATAATGTGTTTCACTATGGAATACTTTACATTTATTCTAAATGTCGTTTTACATGTTTCTGCAATGCTTAAAACAGTGAATTGGGTGCATTGTGGACAGGAAGTACGCCGGAGTCGTATTTGCTTACTTCTGTGTGTACTACTGTTGCATGCTTGTTGTAACAAAATGTCTAAATCTCTGCAAGTTTATATACCAACGTCAATGAGTCATGCATTTATACTGTATGTTCTATGTTATCTGTCAACGTCTCTCTTAGTTCTGACAATCAGCACTGCAAATAAACAATCTGCCCACCAGAAATAAATGCCATATTAAAATAAATTTACTGGAGAAGAAGGAAGAACAATTATGACTCAACTTTCCTTTCTTGTGTATATTCAGTTGTCCATTTTACATTTCATTCCGCCTACTGCAGGCAAAATCCACTGAGCTACTTATAAGCCTTGCATAGTGTGCGCAATAGCAGAAATCATTAAACAATTACATTTAATATAGTCTCTGTTTGATTTCAGTGTAACCTTCTCCACGCATTGGTTAAATGGGTTATATGGACAAGTACAAGGAGGCTCTCAGAAGTTCAACGACATTCAGGTTAGGCCACAGTCCAGAGGTCCCCTTGTTAAGATGGAACCATGGCTAGGTGCATGTGTCCATGCAAAGTCCAGTATCAGGTCATTCATTCGGAATTCCATGATTAGGCAGTGGTCAAAAATTACCAGTCCGGGACAAACTATAAAATGGATGTGTATAGTCCATTTAAAGCTGTAAAAATATCCATAAGGGATTTGCACACCAATAATCTGACCTATTTTGTTCTTATATTTAGTACTGTGTTTAAAGATCGACATTTCTCATGTGAAGATTGTGATGGTTCCGTAAGTGGAGGTTTTGATGCTGCAACATCAGAGGTAAGTATTGTGCATGTTTCCTAAAATATCAGCGTATATTTCCTCTTAAAAACATGAACGTTTATACATTTAAACGGATACTTTATGCCATCTTATTAGGAAATTTCTTATGCATGTTTTTTAACTTATGGTCTAACCAAAACCACCATTTTCTTTAAGTTGCTGCTAACTGAGAAACAGCAGATACAGTCCCTCATCAAGTTGCTGCTCAGATTAAGCTTTAAATATCTTACTCCCACAAACAAAATTCAGAGCAGGCACATTTGCCCTGTGAACTAATAGCAGTCTGTCTTGATAATCCGAACACAAGCATTGATGCTTATTGTTATTTAATTTTCTGCTAAAAAACTGACTGTGGGCACAGCAACTTACATTTTTTTCTGTTTGGACAAACAGTACTATTGTGTACCTATTGAGAAACTTTAAATATTTTATAAACTGTACCAACACATGCATAGTAGTGAGACAGAATAATTGATAAATGTATTAATAGGCTCTATATTAGCAATTAAGGCTGATCCATTAAGGTCCGATAACTGTCCAGACTTTTCTATATTTGAACCTTTAAGGAATATCTGACTGGGATCCTCTTGGTACTGATTAGGTGTTAACTTTCCACTCACAATATCTAGAGTTTAACTCATCTGGGTTGATGCAGCAAATTGGGCTCCACCCATTTAGTCCCCCAGGATTTTTTCCATCTGACCTTTAATGGGGTGGCTACACGGGAACATCTGAACACACGTGACTACAATCTTGCGCCACCCGTTATCTGCAGTCTGTCACAGGTAGAAGGGGCTTCTCAGGGTTTGGTACTGACCTGAGTAGGCCTAATGTGAGTGGGAATTCATAATGTAGTGCTTACTGATGATCTGTGGTGTTTACACTGTATTACACAGTATTTACAAAATCTTCCCTAAAGTACGGTTTCCCTCAGTCACTGCTTAGGAAACCTTCACACCTATTATATGCAAAATACTGCCCAAACTTGTATGCCATCCTTGAAACTACTACCACTTGGTTACTGCATCCAGAGTAAGAATTTACAGTCCCTAACATCCCACATACATACCATATGACACTTAAAAAAAACATAGTTCCCTGGCTTATTGCAGAGTTAGATTTCAACTCTTTGTCCCTCCACTCCCCCCACTGGGCCAAGTTAACTACTTTGTTGTCCAGTAAAGGGGTCAAATGCCTCCACACACAATAGAGTAACTAACAGTGCTTGACTCCGTTCCTGGGAGAGGAAGGAATAGGTAGGAAATCTACATCTGTTAATTACCCTGAGCACTGCACCTAAGTGGTTGCAGCCTAGGCCCACTGGAAGGAAAGAGGTGGGTCAAATATTCAAAGCTAACACAGGAGGGGGATCGCTTTTGAAGTTTTGGTGGTAAGGAATCGGGAAGCTGTGTCAGCTAGGGGCAGAGCTGTGTCTTTCAGGAGAGCTCTTTCCATAGGCATCTTAAAGTCTCCATATTGGATCATCCCAAGATGCTCTGCGGGAAAGTTGGGAGGGGTGGAGTGATGATGTGGCACCTTCGAATTGGTCATAGACGACAACAGCAAAAGAATGCCCAGCTGGAAGGGAAAGACACCTGATGCACTCCAATGATGAATTGAAAGACTTTGACACCAGCTAACCCCTGGGGCTAGGATGGTGTCTCCAGGGCCAGTGCCACTGGCACTCTTAAGCTTCCTGAGGAACAGCTGGGGGGATGGGCCTGCTCTGGGCCCTGAATGGTTCCCTTTGAGACTTCTGTCAACTGACTGGTCTTGGACTCCACTGACCCTCAGGTGTTCTTCATGAAACCAGGGGGCTGTACGACCAGGGGAGTGTCGCAGCGAGGGTGTTTTGCTGGCTGGCTCTGGAGGAGAGAAGAGCACAAACCAAGCACATAGCACTCCTTCCCAAAATATCCCCAGGGTGAGCCAGGGCTCTGAGATCAACAGAAACAATTGTTAAATTTTAAATTTCCCACTGTCTGAGTGAGAAGGTAAGCATAAACCTCCCTCCTTCCCCTCTTCTCCTCCCCCCCCACAAAAATATTACTGCCTCTTGGGGCCCCCATCTCACCGGAGCTTGGAACAACAACTGTGATCTCAGGGACCCCATATCCAGGCACCACAAAGAATAAAGGGAATCAGCAGTCATGGTGTGTTGTTTTCCCTGTGTTTGGGAGTGGGTTGTGACTGCCCTCTTCCTCCCGTCCTGCACTCCTTGCGGGCATGGGAATCTGCCTGGCTGCCACCCTGGGCAGGAGCTCAGGGAAGGCTACTCCCATCCGCAAGAACTCAGAAGAAATTTGCCTGTTGCTGCGAGGCACCAAAAGAAATGGTGCTGACCGAGGAGTGGCATTGGGGTTGAAGAGGCCTAGGGGCTCCACACCCCGCAACTCCTCCCACCCTCCAAGGCCTCAATGATCCCGCCATTTGTGGGTGTCCGCTGTAGGGCCAGAACACCCAGAAATAGAAAGCAAACAAAAAAAGAACACAGCACGAGGCACCATTGGAGGGAAGAGTAAATAAAGGGACAAAGGCACCACTTTAATATTCCTAGATTGCACCCTGGAGTGCCCTATTATCCCTCTTTGGGGGCGGGGGGCTGAAAAGCACACATTTTGCCTTATGGTGTCCCAAAAAAAAAGGGGCAGGGGCACCACCAATGATTTATGAAGTGTGTTTGGTGGGCTGCTGGAGGTGCAGCATGCCCCCTGAAGTTTTGTTTTAGAAAGTAGCCATACCTTTACCAGGGGATTGATTTCCTGACTCCAGAAGATGTTTATCTTCAGTTTCAAGCTTTTGTTCTCAAGCTCTGGAGTGCGAGGACCCATTTTAGTTGGTCCTGTGCCTGCAATAGTAGTTTAATTTAAGTAAAGGTAGACTCAGAGAAACATTTTTGTATCTTAATTCTTTGTCACGTTGTTGACATAGCGATGTTTTTAATGCCTTTGAGTAGTACAGTTCCCTCAGACTTCCGTGGTGGTATAATGTTGAATCTAATGTGGTTACTTATGCTGATGTGGTGACACCCTGACAAACCCAGTACGTCTGCCCTATTGATAATGACACCGCCTTATACTGTCATATTGCATCTGTTATAGCTGGGGGTATTGAGATTATGAGGTTCAGGACCCACCAACTGGGAAATGATTTATTAAGTAGTTGTGTTGCATGCCAGAGAATTGGGGTTACTAGCCCACACCAGCTCCCCGGATTAGGAGTTGGACTGCTCTGGTTTGCTACCCAGATAGTCAAGTGCTACATTGGGACCTCCACTGTGGACTTATTACTGGTTAGAGACTCACATGCTTTGCAACTCGTAAACCAATTTCATTGTGCTATGAAGTATCCATAATAAGACGGATATTGAATCAAATAAGGATTTATAAAGCGGAAACCACCTGTGAGGGTCTCAAAGTGCTGGAGTAGTTAGCTACTTAGTGGTGCTCTGTTCATTCAACCAGCCATGTGTCGGGCCCTTTTCTGAATTCCTGGAGCGTTGCAGCTATCCTGAGGTGCAGGGGAAGGTCATTCCAGGCTTTTGCCTCCAGGTGAGAAAAGGGGCGTCCTCAGCTGTTGGATCAGGGGATTAGCGGGGGTGTCTGGTCAGTTGGTGGAAGGTCATTTGTTTGTTGATGTATGCTGGTCCTTGTTGTGCGGGGCTTTGTATGCATGCACCAGCATCTTGAACTGACATCTCTTCCCGATCAGGAGCAAGTGTAGCTTCTTGAGGTGCGGGGTAATTTAAGTCTGTCTTAAGCGGTCAAGGAGAAGTCTTGCCGCTGACTTTGTATTGTCTATAGTCTCTTCAGGAGGCTTGCATTGATTCCTACGTAAAGAGTGTTATTGTAGTCCAACCTGCTGGTTACGAGTGCTTTAGTGATGGTCCTTCTTGTGTTGATTGTGAGCCACCAGAAGATCTTAAGGAGCATGCATAGGGTGTGAAAGCAGGCAGATGACACTGCGTTTACCTGTTTCTGCTTGGATAGCTTGCTGTCAAAGATGATGCTGAGGTAGCGGGCGTGGGGAAGGGCAGAGTTCAGCAGGCCACAAAGTGTTGTTCCATGGCGAGGTGCTGTTCACAAAAATGAGGACTTCTGTCTTGTCTGTGTTCAGCTAGAGACAGTTAGCCTTCATCGTACATCGGTGGAAGTTGGTTCTGGTGGTGAAGGGGTCTTCTGACAGCGAGAGGATGAGCTGGGTGTTGTCGAAATATGAGATGATGTGTCTGTGCAATCTGACAGTGTTGGACGGGGTCTTGTATGTGTTAAAGAGGGTGGGGCTGAGAGATGACCCTTGTGGAACGCCACAAATGATCTTGAGTTCTGAGGTCAGTTGTGGGAGACGGATTCTGTGGGTTCTTCCGGTAAGGTATGAGGCAATCCATTTGACGGCATCAGCCTGGATTTCTATTTGGTGGAGCCTTTTGATCAAGGTGTGGTGGAATCATTGTTAAAGGCATCTGACTGGTCCAGGAGGATAAGGGCTGCTGTCTCTTCGATTTCAAGGAGGGCCCTGATGTCATTGGTGGCTGCGATCAGAGCTGCCTTAGTGTGGTGGTTGGCTCTTAATCTGGATTGAGAGGAGTCCATGAGGTTGTAGCGTTCCAAGTGTTTGGTGAGTTGCTGGTTGATTGCCTTTTCTAGAACCTTTGCTGGAAAAGGAAGCAGGGAGATAGGCCGGTAATTCTTCAGACCTGCTGGGTCAGAGGATGGTTTCTTCAGGACGGGTCTCACTTCAGCGTATTTCCAGTCCATAGGGAAGGAGGCCGTCGGGATGGAGGTGTTCAGGACTTTCTTGAGATCGTTGCCAATCGTCCGGCTACTGAGGTTGAAGATGTGGTGGGGGTATGGGTCAGTGGATGCTCCAGAGTGTATGGAGTTCATGATGGAGCCTGTGGCTTGAGCTGTGAGAGGGGCCCAATAGGCGAGCAGGTGTTCAGGGTTTGTGTTCGTGGGTGCCAGTAGGCTGATACTGTTGCATACAGGGCATTGGAGTTTAAAGTTCTCATAGTAATCTGAAACAGCCTTACTCTTGTTGTGGAAGAAGTCCGCCAGCTTCTCACACAGTTCTTGGGGGGGGGGGAATGGTGTTCCTGGTGGCTGCGGGGTTGGAGAACTCCTTCATGATGGTAAAGAGCTCCTTGCTGTTGTTTGTGCTGGCTTCAATGTGGACTGCTAGAAGTGTATGTATGGACCGCACTATATAAAACCCCAAAATATATAGTTAATGCTTTAATTGGCAGAGAGGGTTTGCTGGCCTTCAGCTCTACAAATTTCAAAACACTTTGTGTGAAACTTGGCAAATTTTAAGAAATTTGTGAATTTCTGTTAAATTGTAACAGAAAATATTTAGTGATAGTAGGAAAGGTATTGGCGTTTGCAATACTTAAATACAACCCTCAAGTTGATTTCTTGTGATTTTCTATTTTCCAACCAATTTTTTTTACTGAGAATTAAATTCATTTTTATAGGAAGACAATCTACAAAAATTGGAAATTTTGCAAATGCTCAATTTTGAAAAAGACGTTAAAATTTCAGTAATGTGATGTATTTCGCTGCATCACATCAACAGTGTATAATTGTTTTCAAAAGGCGAAAATGAGACCCTGTTACATTTTAATTCAAAGATCTTCTCTGAGCAACAAAAATATACTTTACAAAGTTAATTCTTTTAGAAGACCAGGGAGTTGAGGAGGGTGGTGGAGTAATACACAGAGATTATATCGGTAAAATCAGAAAGGTCGAGGATACCAAATCTGTTTCACACTTGTTTGTACATGTTTGGGTAGCACAATCCAACAAGCCCATCGTTAAGTTTAAGAGAACATCATTGTTGCAACCGGTGCGTGTGGCAGTGAGAGATGAAATTATGACACTGAAGAACCTAAATGCAATTGAATTTAACTTCTTTAAGAGCTTGAAATTGATTAAAGAAACACTTCCCAAAAGCAGGGAGAAAGATATAGAAATGTAGGACTTTACATAAAATGCAGGCATTCCTAGCATTTCTTTTTTAATTTACTATATGATTTGAAAAGCCTCACTTCTCAGTAAGGCTGTTTCAGATTAATATTGGTTAGCAGTTTTATGTGGATTGCGCACCCTGTCCTCTGGGAAAGTACTGCAATTTAATACAGATGTTACTCAAACCTTAAAATGTCATACCATATTCAAATCCTTGGCGTTTTGGTATTGTTATTGTTGTTAATATTGTTATTATTATGCCACACAAGTTATTTTAGGGGAGAAATATTCTCTTGTCTTGTCGAAATGTCTCCCTCACTGTCGCCTTTGGCCACCTTTTCCCATCTGATCATGCTGCCCTCGCCTATTTCACAGACATAAAGGTCCACAGAGACCTTCACTGGCCTACATCTCTAAAGATTTAGTGGGACTGGAGCAGAATAATTTACATGCCGGAGTGTTCCTCAGAAAAGATTAATACGTATAACTCAGCTAGTTTTTCCAATGCCTGGCTTGTTAGAAAAAAGTCTTTTTCATCAGGACAGGTTGCTCCTGCAATGGACTAAGTCATCACGAATGTTACTGTGCTCAGATTAATTCTTGACCTTAAAATGGACTTGGACTTGCCTGATGCAGAATTTCTTTTAAAATTTCCCTAAAAAAACATGCTTTTTAATTCAATGACCCTTTCAATTACCTCTGCCTCTCATGCATGATTCGGAGTGTAAAAACTACATCGAAAGTACTTTTTAAAATTTGTAACTCACCTTCCTAATGTGCCTTTTGTTGCCATTCATAGTATTACTGCTGAGTGTTATCTGTTGAACTCTCGCTACATACTTTATGTTCAAGAAAACAAGCAAGACAATAATTATACATTTAAGTTCACTGTTTAATGTTTTGAAATAGGCAAACAAAATAATCAGATCTGTATTTCTTTAATTTCGATTAGATCGTATTATGCCAAAATAACATTCATGGGCAGTCTCACATGAATAGAGTGGTAACGCATGAGCTGATACATGCTTTTGACCATTGTCGAGCACATGTGGATTGGTTCAACAATGTCAAGCACCTTGCCTGCTCTGAGGTAAGTGTGGTGTGTAACGGCATGTTTATACATTTCTGTGGGCAGTGAAAGGTGATTTCTTATGGATTAAAGATGAAATTTAGCAAGTACATTTTCAGATTGAAAATTAATAATGATGCCCATAACCATTGTTAGGAAAAATAAATTGCCCCAATGCCACAACCTCTTAAATGTAACTAAAAAGGTCGTTTTCATTTTTTAAAGATTTCCCATATCGAATATCCCAGATTAGTATATTATTTACATGTCTGCACATTCTGTGGAGGAAATTTTACTTTGTGCTGCAAGACTGTGTATTACCGTTCTGAAATTGTTATACTTCTTCTATATTGTGATATTACTGAACACAATGTTGTAGGAGAAAACAGGTAAACAGTGGTTTTAAGTTTCGCAAGCAGAGATAATGGTAGGTTCTCTCCGGCAATAGTCTATTGTGTATAGGAAGAGGGAACCCTATTTTGAATATTCTTCTGCACTGAGTTTTCCATTAACCAACTCTTATCTTCTCTGCATTACCCCATCCATATACAGGGAGTGCAGAATTATTAGGCAAATGAGTATTTTGACCACATCATCCTCTTTATGCATGTTGTCTTACTCCAAGCTGTATAGGCTCGAAAGCCTACTACCAATTAAGCATATTAGGTGATGTGCATCTCTGTAATGAGAAGGGGTGTGGTCTAATGACATCTTGCATCATGAGTCTTGCTAAAATGTAAGACTGTATCTTGGGCTTTCCAGATACAGTTCCTTCTGAACACTGTAAGTCAGCAGTGTGAGTTGACACTTGTGCCCCTTGGTCTGTTAGTCTAGACATCAGTTTCTTCAAATAAGAAAAAAAGGTGAGCCCACAAGGTTCAAATAGAGAGGTCAGCTGGAACCAAGTGTGAGATTGTGACTGATACTCCTAGTTCGAAAGCCGACAACCAGCAGAGAAGGCTTATAAGTAGCATGATCTAGCTTTACACTTTGATATTTTACACAATAGTAGGAAAAATAAAAGATGGATCCACTTAATAGAGCCTATCATTTGCAGGTGTTTAAAAATTGTGTTTCATGACTGTTGATTGCTTCTAATGATATGAAGCATGGTGCATTTGCAAATACCAACGAAGGGAAAGAGATATTCAAATTAATGTTCTATTTAAAGCTGATTCAACCCTGGTACTGAAATCTGAGATGGAATTAAATTCACAGGGAATTAGGCTAGTGCCAAGAGAAGAAATACATTCTGATAAAGAGAATACCTTCCTTGTTCATCATGCATGGCTAAGTAGTTTCATTTCCATAGATTGTCTGTGAGGCACCAGAGAGTAGCCCAAAGAAGACTTATCAAGGTAATTTCAAAGTTAAGCAAACAGTACAAGTTCAGAATGTAATAGATTTTCCTGCCTTGAAACTGACCATGTGGGCACTGTTCTTATTTCAGTATCACGGACTAGGGAAGGGATACACCATATAGCCTAGGGTTAATCTTATAGAAGATCCATGGATTAAGGAGACTGATGGATAAGGACTGTTGGAATCAAATGATACAATACATTCTATAGTTTGCTTACAGGAAACCTGGCTTTCTAGGAATATTACCTCTTTTAATGAATTCTTGCAAAACTGTTGTGAGGCTCAATATAAAAGCCCAGGTCGGGCAACTGGGGGACTATTAACATTAGTTTCCACAGAAATTGCCAAACAACTTACAAATGTAAAAACAAAATGCCAATGGTTGCAAGCGATTAATATATATTTTTAATCTAATAATGTCTATTATGATTCAATGTTAGTCGTAAATGTAGATTGGTTCGACAAGCAGTCAAGTGGGGACGAGGTATGATGGTTCTGGGAAGGCATCTGCAATTTGTGAGTGATTAGAAAAGAAGCCTCTGTTATGACTATGGGGAATTTTAATATGTGTTTAAATCCAGCTAGGACAATATAGACCAGGCAGATCTGGAGTCCTGTAATATATTGATAGCAAAGCTCACAAACTGCTCTCCGCAAAAACTGTCTAATAAAATGCAAAAGGTGATAGCAGACTTAGGATTTATTTGTTTTCATAGTAGAACTCCATCCGAGTTGTCGGCTAGCCAAACCTTTCCAGCAGGCACTTTACAAGGTCCTATTGACTGTCTTTATTCAGATATGGTTCTGTGACCTTTGCAATAATGTTCAGATCCTGCAGGTGAGAAGGAATAATCACTGGTCCTTATAGAGTGGGCTAAAACTTGTAACTGTGATTAAGGACCAAGTATTGCCCTTGCAAATTGAGTACTCAATGCGTTTGACTCCTGGAATAAATGAATGGCATCTTGCCCTTTTATCAAAGCTTCAGTTGTCACTAGACCTGGGAAATAATGCTGGTAGCAAAGATATATTGGGTTGGTATAATAGAGTAGTACTTAAAGTGACTGACTTAGATTTCACTAATACAGAATACACAACCCCCACACACAACTGATAGTAAGGCACCTCTTATTGGTTGGATTGATTTTCAGTGCCAAGAGCTGGAAAAACAACTTAGAAAATTAAATAAATACAAGGGAGTAGGAACAAATACAGCAAGAGAAGTTTCCATTCAGAGAATGAAAGTGGAGAGTGATTAATTAATTAAAGAAAGGAAGGTGGTGATTTATAAACCTAATTGGGATAGGATATCATCTGTAATAGCGCTAAAGGATATGAAGAAAGTCTGACAAAGGAAGGAGTAAGTAAAAGTAAGACTGCTTTGAGCTTCAAACTTTCGGCGGAAGCCAGGATTGGCTTCTTGTTGGAGTTGGATTCGGTTGAAAAGGAGTCTGTTAATGGAGACTGGGTTGTTCCGGATGAAGATCTTTTATGTTATACTTCTCTGTCGGCAATAAAAAAGGCCTTAGCTGGTATAAATCTTACCAGAGCTGCTGTTCCAGATAATGTTCTGGCTATTATAGTTAAATCCAACGCAGACTGGTATGCCGGTTTTTCTATTTCGCTTTTAATGGATTTTTAAATAAGGGGAAATTTCCAGAGTGTGGGAAAGGTGCCATAATTAAACCGATTTATAAAAAAAATATCCTTTAATCCCAGAAATTCCCACTAGATTAGTTTAATTGATATAGGGGAAAAATATTTGCCAAGCAAATCCTTTTGTATTTGAAGGGTTGGATTGAGCACCACAGTTCAGCACCAGTTGAGCAGGGTGGATTTAAGAGTGAACATTGCACCAGAGAGCATTGTTTTAGTCTTTGAGCTCTGGTACATAAAGCAATTAAAACAAGAGAAAATGTATTTTGTTGTTTTGTTGATCTATCGTTCTGCTTTTGATTTAGTTAGGAATTTGCTTAAGCAAAAATTGGCAGCTATCGATATTCCCAAGTCTCTTCCCGCTGTGCTGAAAGAACTACACCATAATAATTGGGCATGGGTGGAGTTGGATACAGATGGGACCCTCTCACGGAAAACCCCAATACACAATGGCCTTCGGCAGGTTTGTGCTTTGGCTTCCACACTTCGCCCTATACTTGGCAGACCTGCCCACATGTTTAAGTATGTCATGCTCCTTTTCCCCCAGGAAATCCAGTGTCTATTATATGCTGATGATCTTGTACTTTTGGATGTGACCCATGTGGTCTTGCATAGGAAATTATAATTGTTTAACAACTATTGTAAAGCAAATTACCTAGTTATAAATAGAAGAAGCCCCCACATACAAATATTTGGCCATGATGTTCTCAAATAATTTGCATTGGAAATCCCATCCTGGCTCCCTAATAGTTAGAACCTCTACATCTGTGAGGGCATTAAAGAAATTTAAGAGAGAATCAGGCGGTCCTGAACTTTTCCCGGTTGTTGTGGCCTAGAAGGCTAGAGCCTCTTCAAATGCTGTATGTCACAGAAATTATAAGCCTCACAACATGACTGGAATAAAATGCACTGCAGGTGTTTAAGAAAATCTCTTGAGGCTTCCTTCATCTTTGATACAGACTATTCATATAGAACTCGGGCTAACATCATGTAATTTTACCTCTCACAATATAACAATACGATTCTTGCAAAGACTGCTAATAAGCACAGTAGATAAAGTATAATTGCTCTGTATGAAAGGCACTTGTCATAGTGAAATGTGTTGGGCAAGAGATACTAGGCGCCTGTTAAATGAATTGGTGCTCCTGCTAAATATTTTAAAAAAATTGCAGTTTTTATAAATCAGTAAAAAGTAACTTAAGGTAGAGGCCGCAGTACAGTCTAGAGACAAAGATTTCTGCTACCTTAACACAGATTTCAAAGCTGTATTTAAGGAATGCATGGCAGGAAGCCACAAACTACCCATATTTCTCAGAGCTCCCTAACTCATTTTGACAAACAGCGATATTAAAATTTCGGATGGGTCTATATGTTGGATTTTCCGAGTCCTTTGATAGTGGGAGAATGATAAATACGGAAGGCTTTTGTGAGTGTGGGTTAAAAATGAAATGCTCTAGTATACATATTTTAGTAGATTGCCTATATTTTGTCAATCTCAAGCAGCATTTAATCAGACCTGTTTTAAACAAATATAGCATAGTATAAGAACGTTTGTCAGAACCCATAAAAATGTAATACGAGTTGCTATTTTTAGATGTTGCCTGTTCTAAAGATAGATTTTTAGAAGCTATAAACAGGTGGAAAAGTAAGGGAGAAGGAAATAATTTCTGTTAGAATGGGAGTTATAATGGTATCTTAGTTGGGTGGCAATTACATTGTAAATAACTGGCATCCGGTGTTTAACCTGGTATTATTAACTATATTAAATTTGTTATTGTATGTATTTATGCACAGTTATATTGAGTGGAAGAATTTGAAACATGTTTGATTACAATTTTAGTTTAAAAACAAAGTGTGATCCAAACTAAGAACTAAATAAGCTTCGATTGTTAACAACAACAGATGTACGGATTGGTTAAGTTTTCATTTCCTGCCTGATATCTTGAAACTTGACCTTGACTCATTATGTTGCCTTTGCCTCATACTTTGTGTTTTTGAGGTTCTTGTATGCAGTAAGTATGATGGATCCGGACAAAAGCATAGGGAACTGTTATGCACCATAAGAACACAAGAAACCCTTAATATATTTTCTTTACTTTATCACCATTCTTTCTTGTTCACCAGAAGGCACGGTTGTTGGAAATAATTGTGAGGGATAGTTGGGATTAATGGCGTGCAGGAGGTATTTGGGCCCTCGACGCTTTAAACCACCGATTTTAGGCCTCCCTTTTAGCTCTACCAACATTTCTACTCAATATTTTATCTTCTTTCATACAGAACATACAGCTGAACATCAATAAAGAAGAAATGAGAACTGTTAATTTTTTTTTGCCTTTATGATTTTTTACTTATGCTTGCATGTGCTAATCTATCTTACCCATTCACAGAAATTTGAAAACTTCCTTTTTAAAGTTGTGTTTCTAAGAGCAGAGAAGTATAATCGCCTTTTTGTATTCGTTGTGAAAGTGTTCACACTTCTCAATTAAATACGCACAGTTTACTTCCAGATGTAGATATTCATTCTTTATAACTAGCTATAAAACAGTGCGTGTTTCTGTTCTAGATGGCTAATGTGTCACTGCTGCTTTTCCCAGATTCGTGCTGCAAATCTCAGTGGAGACTGCTCCCTTTCAAGTGAGGTGTCCAGGTTTAAATTTGGATTAAAAGGGCACCATCAGGTTGGTGTATGCGTTTCTGGATACTAATTAATTACTCAAAACGGTTCTTAAATGTATGTTTTTATATCACCAGGCAGTTTGCATGAGTAATATGTAAAAACGTTTGTTAAAACTATTTGTATTAAAAATGTATTCGATTAACAGATTTTTGCACTTTCTCAAATTGAAGACATCAAATATGTTTATAAACTTCTGCCTGATACACAGAATTATGTGTTCCTTTTGCTTAGTTTTTCTTATTTAAGGGATTAATTGAACCTACATACAATCTGGTTGACATCACTGTACAAAACCACATTTTCCGATCGATCTTACAATAACTAATCTTCTGGTCTCCTCTTACTGATGTGTCCCTAAATCTTGCTCTAGAAATGCAGCTGAAATTCTTGACATTTAAGCAACTTGCATAATTTGGTGAGGTATTACTAACCAAACACATTTTTATTTCTTGTTTTATTTAACAATGAAAACTTATATTGCTGAAGTCCTTCAGCATCACAGTGACTGACAAAATGTGACAGAGGTCGATGCAGCTGTGGGTGGGGGAGGGGGAGTTTAGGACATCCTTATTCCCGCCTCCAAAATATATGAAAAAGCTCCTCCCTCCCAATCTCTATTTGCTTCTGTCCTAGACCTGTTGTGGCGTTTCTGTACACGATATATGCCATCTGTGTTTACTGAATCCCCATCCTTTTGATTTGGACAGCAGACTACGGGTTTTAACAGCATGGCACTCACCACAAAAATGTTACCTTACATGTAACCTTACCTGGCTTTCATATAAATTCCGGCTGGGCATTTGAAGGTATAATCTTTTTTTTAGCTGACTTTACAAGGATGGCCACGCCACCAGACTGTAGCAAATGAAACCTAAAGAAGTGGTGTTGGCACCACTTAAACTACTCTTGCAGCTGCCCATTCTTTCTCAGCTGTACAATCATTGTATCTGTTTGTCCTGAATGAGTTCTGGAGCAAAAAGCCTTGTCTTTAAGCAATGTTGCAATACCGATAATTGCCTTTCCATGTTGCATGCTATAATAAAATGAATTCACTCTACTTATCTTTCTCTTGCTTTGCTGCTCAGGTTTGTGTACGAGACCGAGCCCTTCGATCAATTTTGGCAGTTCGAAAGGTGAGCAGGGAAACTGCAGAAAGAGCAGTGGATGAGGTCTTTGAGTCCTGCTTCAATGATCATGAACCCTTTGGGAGGATCCCACACAACAAAAATGATGCCAAGTATGCTTACAGGGAATTTCAGAATCGCAATCGATATTATGGAAATATATGAAGAAATCACTGTATGCAGTGCCAGAACTTTGAAATTCGAGCTGACAGACTTGTGCTCACACCCTGTAAACAAAACCGTTGTCAGAAGCTGAATGAGCCAATTGTCCCAGAACTGAGTGGTCAAAAATCTGTATGGGTATTAACAAAAGTGAAGAAATGGAAATAAACCTCTGCAACAAATACATTTTATCACCACTCTGTACAACCTTTAAATCTGATGGCCCAAATGTATTAGAAGCCAGTAGCCCCGAACTTGGTCATATCATTTATAACGTGAACAAAGCATAAATTGATTAAGATTGTCCATAGTGTTGGCTTCTGGTTACACTTTCAGAATGGATTTTAAAAATGATGTTGATCATGGTTCCTGGTGAAATGTGGCTAACATGGTCATTTTAGCACCAGTTTGTATACTTCACACTTGTCTGACAGGAGGCTTTTTTTGTGTTTACACTCACTTCATCATGTGGTGGATTAAAAGTATACCAACACAGTTAAATGTTGCTGGGTATTCCTGTCAATCTTAAAACAAAACTAAGCAACTAAAACTAAATAGTTCCACTCTTTTAGTTATTTGGAAGAGCAGTCTTCCACTCTATAGGTGTACTTTACAGGCACATCGTCAGATGTGAACTTTCAAATGACACATTCATTTTTAAGCATTTTTCTGCTTTTGTAAAATCATCATCATTTTTTTTAAAGGATAGCCGCACTACTATAATTTGTACTGCACACGTTTTGCAAGTGACAAGGGAAAGTCTATGGAAATCAGTGCTTAAACTCCAGTTCTTGTAACTATCCCTCATTCCGATGGAAACTTCTAATCAATGAAAATTCCATACCCTGTAAGTACTTAAGACTGTTGTAAATGTACTTATGGTTTACAGATTTCCAATGCAAATACCAGCTAACTGCTAATGGGTGTTGTGTGTGTTTTCATTTTCGCAGACAATACTGCCGGTGGTACTTTGTAATGTATGCTCCTTACCATTTATCATTCATATTAAGAAGTGTGTGAGTTCTAAAATCCTTGTATGACTGATGTCAATTAAAATGTTTCCATCAGCTTAAATCATGTAAGAGATTTAGGGCATAACGACTTCATTAGCAAATATATGAACATATTTTCAAATGAAGCTTCGTGGTAAATTGACAGATGTAATCCTTACTTTATCCTTAGAAGTGAACATGTCTTTGTACCAGTGTGATGGAGTTTAGTGGATTAATGCTTTGTTTTCAGTGTGCTCTGTGACGTGGTCACTGGATCTACTAATCCTTTCATCATTCTAATGGCGATAAAACGAGCAGCATCGATTCAGGTAACAATAAAGGTCTGTTATGAGAGAAATGAAACTGCTTTGACAGTAAATCTGTGTGAAAAAACACACCCACACCCACCCACACAGACACACACTCTCTCTCACATTACGTATTATATTCTGAGATCATCCCCACAAAAAAGGAGACTAATGTGTTTTTGGAAGGAGTCTAATTAGCACTCACATTTACCTCCCACAGGTGGTAGGTGTGAGCGGCAAGGCTGGTGTGGGGCAGGGGTGGAGTCGAGGTGGGGAAGATTGCAGTAGGAAGGCGAGGATGTAGCCTGGCAAGGAGAGGCATGTATTAGGAGTGGGACAAATGGGGCCAGTCTCCAGTTCTAGCAAAAGACTCAAGCAGTTTTACCAGCTGGATCTTCTAGCCAGTAAAATCAGATAAAGTGTTCCTACAGCAGGGAAATTCAAGCACATAAACACTAGGCATTTTATAATTGAGCAGAATAGTATCTCACCCAGGGATACTGCTCCAATATACTTGCAATAAGACAGTATGCAACATAATACATTTTGTCTTGATATCAGTGCCATCTAGTGGAATTCTAAAATAACAGTTACATATTTTTTATATTTCTGGAACTTAAATTTTGCCGAGATTCTTTACTTGCGTTATAAAAATGTGAATTTATAATGAGATAAGGATAATTCCTAATTTCCATGGAACGTTCTAGTCTGATGCCCTAAATACTGTACTCCCCCCACCCCCTTTTAGTCACGCGCCATCATAATACACAATGATATAGAGAAATGTGGTTAATGATACTGCAATCATAGACTTAGAATCCCTTGCTCAAAGTTATCATGCAGCATAAATACAAATTTCCAACTGCACATTTTACTGCTTTGTGAAACTTAATCTCTGTGTAGTGGGCAAACGTATTTAGATCAGTGGTTCTACTGAATGTTTTGTAATCCATGTTTTTGTGTTTATCAATTGTATCAATTTGTCCAGTGAAAATGTGTGGTCACTACCTTTTCTCGAAGAATTAGCGTTATATGATGTGGTTTGACGTTCATTCCTGTTCATGTATTTAAACATATTAAGAATAACTGCCTGGATGAACCTAAAAGAACGATTTGTTTTTCAAAGTGCCTGATATACCACACTTTACGGAATTTTTGTCATAGCTTCAAGTCACTTATGTTTAGTATGGTTTCTCAGGGATTCGCTATCGGGCATTTGTCTCAATCTACTGGTGGCTGCTGGTTTGTTTTTGGTGGGGTCTGAATAGGGGTCTGTTGAAGAAGGTGGCCACCCTGCTGCTTTGTGTTGCTGAGATGCTTTTTTTTATAACAGTTTATGATTCCCCAGTAAGTGTGAGAGCAGTGCTTAATTTGTAAATAAAAAGGTGCCGGTGCCCTAAGCCCTCCTCTTAAACATGTGTGTGCTGCAATTAAATGTGCGAACATGGAATACTGAGGTAGCGTAATCCTAAAGCCATCTTGGGCCTCTTCAACCCATATAAAGCCACTCCCTGCCCATTCAGCTCACTCTTGCCTCTTTCTACTTTCTCCCCTTGTGACGCTTTTTCGTTTTTCTCTTCCTTTGTCTTTCCCATGTGTGTATTTTGGTTGCAGCAAATGCTAGAAGCAGAAAAATAAGCCCGGCCCTGAAAAATAAGTGCTGGTGCTCAGCACTGGAAACAACAAGCACGAATTAAGCACTGTGTGAGAGCCTTCCTCTAGAGTTTTAGGTTGAGCATAGCAGCGTGCAAGTGCTGTTTTTCCAACGTGATATCAATTTGGGCTTTTAGCCACACCCACCTCACGCCCATCACATCGATTGTTCATCGGCTTGCCCTTCAAAAATCCTTCGTCATCATTGGGAAATGCTTTAGGTTTGTCCCTCCTTGGGGTGGTTTGGTTACCGCCTTGGACACCGACCATATTACATGGCTAATTGCGCTTTCGCTGATACGTTTCACTGCGAGAGAACTTCTTTTTCCTTTTGTGTGTCTTCTTCACATTCATGGCGTGGAGCTTTGAATAGGCTCACTAATGTGAATCTGTATTACTTTTAATTTTCAATATATGTGGCAAGAAAAGTCCGGTTAGGAGTTTACAGCGCTAATAGCTCTACCTCGAGCAAATGCGAGACCCATTGCAATGCAAATGCTCGTTATGTCCTCCTGGCCGCTTCTCCCCTGACAGTCAGTTCTCCTTTGAATCTGTATGTGCCAGGTCCCGCCTCTTGCTCTGTTTCGCTTTCACATTTACCCTTGGGTCCAGCTCGCATTTACAAAGACTGCCCCAGGCACCCGTTCGCTGTCTGGAGAAATGGAGAGGGAGGGATAAGGAGGAAAAGAGAGGTGGGGGGGGACAGAAGAAGTGGAGGGGGCAGGGAGGCAGAACAGGTGGGGATGGAAAGCATAAGAAAAGAAGCTGGAGAAGTAAGAGAGAACAGAAGAGAAAAAAAGAAAGAAAAGTGGAGAAGTGTGGGGAAAGAGGAAGAAAGACAGATGGTACGTGAAAGAGAACAGGTGAAAAAGAAAAAAAGAAGGTTGGATGAAACCAGGAAATAGAGAGACAAAGGGCACTGCAGCCAAAGGGAGAAGGCCTGGAGGATGGCGGTAGATGGAGTGAAGCGACAGACTGCCGTGGTTAGGGGAGTACAGCAGAAAGGAGAGGGAGATGTAGGGTAGTGACTAACGCGCAAACCATGCAACCTGTGTTCTAATCGCAGTTTTGGCAAATCAACTGGAAAAAATGATTGTCCAATTCAGGGCAAAACCTTTATTTCCTTTGCCTCAGAATGCAGTCCTATCTGAAGTAAATATTTACAACCTTGTACCTGTTTTAAAGACCTCACCTTGCCCGCCCTGTTTTATTTCCCGGTTAGAGGTCTTAGGGGCAAGATGCCATTGTTGGTGAAGGAGCACCTAATATTTATTTTCTAATTTCATATTAAAAATGCTCCAAACTACCCCGCCACATGCATCGTCGCCCATTATTACATACAGATTTTCGTAATGTGATCTCTGTGTGACCTCATAAACCTTGCTGTTTTATGTACAGCAACACATCTGAGATCTCCCTGCTACAATAAAAATCTTCTTTTAAATGTTCAGCTCTAGTCATTGAATCAAGGTCTGCATGTAACCGTAAGGACACAAGTGTGCGATGAGCTAAACTTAAACAGGGGGTACGCTGCACGGGAGAGGACAGATGGAGTGACACAGTACCTTCCTAGGAGGGCAGAGCCATTTAAGTGAGAATAAACAGAGAGAGGGCTCACCTGAGTAATTTAATGAGGGCCTTGTTAGGAAGCTGCTAATTACTTGTTTCTCTGGTGCATAGTATGAGGGGTGGGACTGCAATTTCTATTTCTTAGGTCAGGACGTTTCTAGACAGGGCATTTCCTTATGTATGTTTCATTGCTACTGCAGGAAGGCTGAATGACATTTAGATGCAAAATCTCACACTTCATCATTCCTACATTGTGGGTGCTCCAGATTAGAGACAGCCCCATTGATACCTACCCTGAGAAGCATTATTGTACACACATTCAGTAAAACAGACTGTAGTTTCCTTTATCCCACCCTGATTATCAGAGGGGGAATTGGAGGTGCATCTCTAGCGCAGACCTATAAAGTATAATATCCCTTTTTATGTTTTCTTCCTTTTAAATTATATATATTTTTTTAGCTTTGTTTTACCCATAGGTGATTATTGTATGTGTGCGTGTCCACTGGTGTTCTCATGGCCTACAATGATATTGCAGCACATGCAAATAATGTTAATTATTTCTGCTGGTTTGCATGCAGTCTCAAAATGCCTCCACAATATCCCTAAAACCCCTGCATGAAAACGAACTCTTAGTTAAAACTTCCAGTTCTCAACTCTCCTTTTTCTTTCAAATTACTCTCCTTACTTTCCATGCTTTGCATACTTCTCTCCGATCACAGCCTACTCTGTCACATGCATGTTTTCCTTAGTCCCTATTTTTGTATCTCTGCAACTTGCCCACACCTCATTTTAAAGACCACCACTTCTCCTTTAAAAGTCATACCCCTGCAACATAACAATACCTAATCTCCTCATTTATTAATACCTCCAATCAATGAATAAACCCCCCCTTCTACTAATGAGCACACCCAGCTCCTATTAATTTAATCTATCTCATAGTAACTGACGTAAATCCATGTCATGGTTTCATTAAGAGCACAAGACTAATCCCAATAGCCTACAATAATACAAAATAATACTTACCCTGTGTTTCGGAGCAGTGTGTTGCTTGATGTAAAGTTCTACAATACCTCTTCAGGGGTAGTATGTGTTATATAAAATGCAGTTATAATACAGTGCAATATATAACCATCCTGCCTCACTCTAATGCTATTTGCATAACATTCAGGGTTTGGGAAGTTGATTGCAGTTCATACAGACTGTATAATACTTTTCCTATACTCCTTGATGTTCTCACACTCGCATAAGACAAAACTTTTGTGGGTCATGTCCATCACTCAGTACAGTACTAGTCCACAGCAATAAACCACCCATCACCAGCTGAACAGGCATGGAATAACTGAACAGATTTGCCACTGGCCTTTGGCCAACGGAGGACTTGAATTTAGTTCTCCACTTTAGGTCCCAACTAGCTACATACTTTTAGACCTGACATCCATGGCGTGGGTTGTCCATGAACATTTTGCCTACATGCCTCCTGTTTTGCTGAATTTGCTTTTGTTGGCATTAGGACTGTGTGCACTTTTTCACTGCTAACCAGTGCTAAAGTGCTTGTCCTCTCACCTTTAAACATGGGAATATTGCCTTGCATCCAATTGGCACATTTAATTTACCTATAAATCCCAGGTAAAGTGGTACTACATGTACCCACAGCCCATAAATGAAATGCTACAAGTGGGTCTGGAGCACTTATTGTGCCACCAACTTAAGTGGCCTTTTAGAGCATGTCTCTGGCCTGCCAGTGCAGCCTGTGTACCATTTTAAACTGCCATTTCCACCTGGCAAAATAAACCTTTTACCAGGCCTAAACCTTCTTTGATACATATAAGTCATCCCTAGGATAGGTCCTAAACAGCCCATAGGACAGGGTACATTTTATTTACAAAGTTGAACATGAACCTTTAAGTTTCACATGTCCTGGTAGTCAAAAACTGTTAAATTCCTTTTCAGTACTGTAAGGACTACCTGTCCCATAGGATAATATCGGCTTACCTTATTACATTAAATAAGTGATGTATTTTGTGTGTTTGTAATTTAAAATCCTCTTTCACTGCAAGGTCAGATTTGAAGTCACAATTCTGAAAGAGCAACTTTTAAAAAGTTATTGTCTCATCTTGACTATTTGGTGCCTGAAGCCTGTTTCTTGCGTCACATGACTAGATATAGTTGGCTTTTGTATATTCCTCCCAGACAGTATCACAAAGAAGAACTGGGTGCTGGCAGGATGGGCCATCCTGACCTGATGGGAGGGGAGGAGCTGTCATCTACCACACTTGAAATTCAAAGGAGCTGCCTGAGCACACTTACAAATATCTTCATACCAGCCTTTTTCTTACTCCAGACATCCTGGGACAAGGGCAGGGAGGAAGAATATTTCAGAACCGAATGTGTTGGGAAATCTAGAATTTTCTCTTACTTTCAAAGCTGTCATCCGTTATTAATATTGGAACCTCCGACAACTCTTCAGTACACTCCTGGACCTGTGAATACTACAGAAGAAGTGCACTGCTGCTTGAGCCTGGCCTGCTGTCTGAGAAGGAAGAATGGACCAGCTCGCTTCATCCCAGGCAACCTGACATGACTCCAAATGTCAGCTGACTGACCTCCTGTACCGACTTACAGTGACATGACAAGCTCCAAAGGCCTCCCTGCAACTGCCCATCTGACCTACTGCACCTGGACCTGCTTGAGCCTGCAGCGGGACCTGCTTGAGTCCTCCTGGCCTCTGCAAGAGTGAGTTCCTAATCCCAAAGAGGCACTGCCCCAGGTCATGGGCCCTTGGTTGGCATTGGAGTGCACTTCTCTGAACACAAAGGAGTAATCCTGAAGTTTTGGGCTCTTAGCTACAGTGAATGGGCCATCAAACAGAAGAAAGAAAGGGGCGGGAGGTTCAGAAAAAATACCCTGGTCCTGTGTGTACTTCTCCCAACAATGTCTTAATCAATAAGATGTACACAGTTCAGCACTTGCTTCAAATATTTTATATTTCCAGTCACCTGTTTTTTCCAGAGACACTTTGTATGGAACTGTGTACATCTTATTGATTAATACAGTGAATGGGCCCATTCACTCTGAGAGCTTGTCAAAAGCGATGATCGCCATTGCCAGTCTCCAGTGTAACCGACTCTTTGTTTTACGGCGTTCGCCAGCGACTTTGTGCTACAGCACCAACAGGCTGCATTGACCACCAGCACAAAGCTCCAGCAACGTCCATCCACAATGTCCAACAGGATATTCACTGTACAGCGACTACCATCCACAATGCTCTCCTGCTCTTTGTGGCCTCCTCCACCGCAAACTGAACTCTGCATGCCCCAATTTGCCCCTAATTTTTCAGCAGGACTGACCTGTTCCTTATATCCAGCCTGTGCTCCATCGTGGTCAGCCTGAACTTGTGACTTTTCCACTGGTCTAGCACGATCAGGTAACTCCGGGTGGTGCTTAATGCTTTTACGCACCATGCTTACCTAAAATCTTTGAAATTGCATATCTCCTGTTCTACCATCGGATTTTTGTTGTTTTAGTCCCAAATAATGTATTCAAATTTAAACTGTTTTCTAAAGTGGTATGGGATTTTTCTTGTGTTGTGTTTTCACTTTATTTCTTTTTAACTGCTGCATAGAAACTTTACAATTGCCTCTTATTAAAGCCTGACAAATTTTCTGCCAGGCTACCGAATGGTTAAGCTCAAGTTAATTTAGTGACTTTTGAGGTTCCCCTGACAAAGATTGTAGCTGTTGCTGGAGAAAGGCTCACACCCACCACAGCCAACAACCCAAGTTTTCATAATACTATGACTGCTTTTGGCATCCATCCGTCTCCTTGCCATATATTGGACTTGATATTTGTCTCATATTAATTTATATGCAAGATTTTACTTCACCCGGTTATATAGCTTGATCATTTTATTTTTCTCTATAAAATATGATACAGCCTTCCCATCGCCTGCCTTATCTATGATTAAACGTATATTGCCCAATGTGAGTGCCCACAAACTAGTATTAATTCCTTCTTTTTGTCTGTGCCTGGGTCAGTTGCTCCGGTTTAAGTTATCAATGTATTTCACATGACACTATGTATACTCTGGTCGTAGGAACATCTACATGTGCCTTTAAGCAGTTGTAGATAGTTTGACAAATTTACCAGGACAAGGCTAAAACTAAATATAAAGCTGTGCTTAATAGCTATCGACTCCAGGTTAGACAAGCACACACTGTCTTTCCATCAGTAATGCTTTTCAGGAAATGTTCACTATGAAGACTTCACTAAGCTAGTCTGCAGTCAGAATGCAACTGTGGCATCGGTCTCAATCTGTGAACCGTTATCCTTGATTTTTAGTGAAAAAACCCAGACAGTGTTTCTCTCTGCTAATTTGTCTAAACATTGGTTGGATCACATTTTATAACCCATGCAGATCCTCTCTGACTTCAGCCCAATGTCCCGAAAATTACTTTAAAGATTTTGAACACCACTGAATTGGGCACACCAGGCAATGCTTGGCTAGCACATACGTTTCATTTAGTAAAACCTATAACTGGTCTGTTATGGGAAATGTGAACTATAAAAACATGGCACAACAGTAAAGAGTGTCACACAGGTATACGTAGTGTAAGAACAGTGTAGACCACAAACCAATATTAAAGAGAGTAACGTGAAGTGTTCACTTGAGGATATAATAGAATAAATAACATCAAATAACATCAAATGTGTTGTAAAGTGCCCCTTTTTCTATGGTCACACCCCACTTTTTTGCTGTCAGATTCTGTTGTTTTTGACCTGTCAGTGTACTGTGGCCTGCTAACCAGGGCCCAGTACCAGTGCTCTTTAACTTAAATGGTATGTCGAATTGCATAGGCCAATTGGCAAGGAACTTACCACCCCTGTAAGTCCTCAGTAAATGGAACCCAGGGCAAGTGTGGTAAAGGAGGTTACCAGGGCTGCAGCACTGATTTGTGCCACCCTGATTAAGCCAAGTAAAAGAGAGACTGCAGACATGCCATGTCAGCCTGCTGCTCGAGTGAGACCCTGCCCACACCAGATGCAGGCAGAGTCCCTGTTACTGTAGATGGACAGGCCAGTCATCCCTACGGCAGGTCACCTCTAGCCCAGGAGGCAGGGTGCACTGTCCCATGAGTGTTGAAATATGTGCAGTAGCACATATGCCCCTGTGCTGGCATTTAAAATGTGATGCTGACCCGAGTAACCAGCGGTCCATGGGATAACACGGTAATGGTATGTTAAGTTGTTTTTCTTCGAAGAAGTCTTTTCGAGTTACGAGATCGAGGGACTCCTCCCCTTTCGGCTGCATTGCGCATGGGCGTCGACTCCATCTTAGATTGTTTTCCCCGCAGAGGGTGAGGTAGGAGTTGTGTATTATAGTAATAGTGCCCATGCAATGGAGTAAATATGTATGTACATAATGTGGTTTAAAGCAATATATTTACAAATTTACAAATGTTCAAGATCAACTTCAAACGGCTACAGGCTTCCGGGAGGCGGGCAGGCGCATGTGAATCTGCAGCGTCTCATGCCACACTGGGTAAGTGACATTTTCCATATATATATATTCATATATATATATATATATATATATATATATATATACATATACTTTGGGGTTGTATGGGTGAGTAGGGTCAAAGGGTGGTAATGGTAATTAATAAAGCTAATGAATAAAGGGGTTTGGGGGTTCCTCTGCAATAAATGAAAATGAATTCAATCAAAACAATAGGGGGTTTTGGGGTGTCTCCCCCCAAAAAGATAATATAGATATATATATCTATATATACATATATATATATTTTTCACTTACCTTATTTATACTTACCTGCATGGTAAAGGTATGCGTGGTAAATGTCTACATTGTAATATCATACAACCAGTGGATCTTGATGCTGTTATTGGCGAGTAGACCTCTTAGTGACTGCATGTAAATTATGAAGATGATAGGAGACAGTATTGAGTCCTGGGAGAGCACCATGTGATAGGGATCATTTGTGATTTGGAAGTGCCCTTGTGAACAAACTGGTGTTGGTTAGAAAGTAAGAAGGAGAACCAGTAAAGAGCATTATTTTTTAAATCCTATTTGCAACTCAAGGGTGCATATGAGAGTGAGAAGGTGGACTGTCAAAGGAAGCAGAGAAGGCCAACCATATCAGGAGGCTGGAGTCATCGTCATCTCTGGTGAAGAGGACATGCTGCAGCATGATCTGAAGCCAGACTGACATTTATGCATGAGATGGCTAGCAATGATGAGATCTTGGAGTTGAACATAGACTGCTTTTTCCGTGATCTTTCAGAGGAATGGTAGGTGTGTGATGGGCCAGTAGTTGGTGAGGTTATGAGGGTCTAGTGTAGGTTTGTTTAGAGGTGATCTGAGTAGACTTGAGAGCTTCTAGGAAGATACCTTGAGCGAAGGAGATATTAGCAATGATAAGTTGGGGGTAAGAGAGAATACCCTGAGAGAGCTTTGATGAAAGGTGATGGTAAGACATGATCTTCATAAGAAGTGGCTTTGAGGGACTTGATGTAGGCTAGCACAGCTGAAGTTCTTGACAGACCCGTGGGGAATGAGGAATTGATTGTGCATAGAAAGACCTTTGTGCAGGTGGAGCACGTTTAGCTGCTAGAGGGCTATGTAGTGAAGAGGATCCAGAAAAATAGCTTGCTGTCATAAAGTGACTTTGTCTTTCAACAATGCTTTGTGAATTTCCTTCTTGATGGATTTGATCATCTGTATGGGACAATGTCTCTGACAAACCTCAGCAACTCTATCTTGTTGGAAGGAATGAGGTGAGGTGTCTAAGCTGATTAGCAAACCTAGGCTTTTCAGGAGAGCGGTAATCAAAATTGGTTGGTAATGCAGAAGGTCTGAACCCTGAGCCGTGATAGCGTCCAGGTAAATATTTAGGCAAAACCTTCTTGCTCTCTTGAATTCCACTTTATGTTTCATAAACATGCTGAAACACCAAGGGACTGATGACAGGCCAGATGGAAGCAGCAGGTATTTGTAGGTTGTGGTCTACCACTGCAACTGGACTAAGTGTTAATGATGATGAGGAAATATTGGGTCTGTTAAGTAAACATCCATTAGATCTAGACACACCATGAAATCACTTTCTCTTGGATGGATCTCTGAGGCCATAGATCCTCTCCATCTTGACATGCCTGCAAAGGGTCTAGGAAATTAACTCTGTTTGGCTGATGACCAGACAGAAGCTTACTCCTATTTGTCTACTAGAAAAACATTGCTAAAGAATATCATGGGATGGGGCTGAGCAAGTTCGGATTGCCCACTTCCATATTCAAGGATTGATTGGCTGGTCTGTGAATGCTTGCTTTTCTAGAAGGAGAGGTTTGTAGGGGAGTGGAATAGGCCTCCAGGCAAAATACCTGAACAATGGAGAACTGATGAAACCTGTGCAATGTGTGAGGGAAATAATGTATTCTTCCCCAGGTTCTACTTGGGAAGAAAATTGAAAACTCACCAGAGAAATAGTTGTTAGAAGACCATCCTGAGCACCGTTGTACTGGAGGACCCCTCTAAAAACCCTGCTCTTGGAGGGAAGGAAAGCATCTCTCTGTTACTTATCACAGTAGCCTCTTCTGTGTGGTGAATTCCCTGATTGGAAGCTTGGATGATGCATGCCCAGCAGAGATTCCTACACTTGGGCCCTGGCAAAAAGGTTTTGGTTGAGAATTTTTTCAGTGCTATCTGGGCTGTGTCCATGGATGTAAATGTGTTAACAAATTTTGCTTCTTCCGTAACAAAGGGTTCTCCAAACAAAAGACCCATCTGCTTGTTTGTGGCCAGTTCATATAGTTTTGCACAAAAGGAGGGACCTGACATTGGAGCTGTTGGGTCCAAGCCACCAAGATGACTGTGTCAATGTGTGTGCCCTGTTCCTTGACTCTAAAAGCTATATTCAAGATCTCGGGTAGGAATACCGAAAGGTCCAACGGCTTACCCTGGCATGACCTCCAGGATCCATCTATGCTTTTTTTTAATTACAACTTAGCCTGGAATAATGGTAAGCTTTGGGACAATGTCTGAGGTGCTGGCCACCTGCTGTTCTAGCAGAAAACTGGGACATTCCACTCTTATACAGTTTCATATGTCTTTCTTGAAGGATTTCTTGAACCTAGCTTGAATGTAGACTGATGTTTTGAATGAGGTTGCTTGTTCTGAGAAGTGTGGTTGCACAAACTTGTCAGGGTCAAATGTGCATTTGATAAGAGAGGAGTAAGAGGTCAAGGACCATGATGGACCTTCTCCTGCATTTAAATCTTCATGTCTCTTCATTTTGGGCAACAAACATCATGATCTGTCTAATCTCTCCTCGTCCTCTATATCCTCCTGAATGAACTGGGAATCCTCTAAATGATCTTTGTCCTCTAGCACATGTGGAAATTTAGAAAGGGAATCCAAATGTTTATGACTTCATTCAGTGACATGGCGGGTGGGGTAGGTGCGGCGTCTAGGAGGCAGCTGGAGTGGGTACACTGGGTGCTCTGTTTCAGGAGGGTGTTCTCTTGCCCTATGATCGATTTCAGGAGCAGCATGAGCTCCTAGCAGGTAATTTCTTGGCATATGGAAACGTGCTGACTGCACTGGAAAGACTTTGGGGCATCACAGACTCTTTACCAGATCAGCACCCCCGATACAAGTTCTCTACATAATGGGTAGATGCCATACTCTTACTACCTGTTTTTTTCGTTCTCTTGCATACACCACACACACAAGCTATTGGCTGCAGCTCGTAGGAAATGGAGAGGGACATAGGAAGAGTGCTGCAAAGGAAAGAGTGGGAAAAAGCACTTAGATATCCTAGGAAGCTGTTGCTGAATGCTAAGTTCCAGTACATCCATCAAAATATCTTCCACGGGGCCTATCTCAACCTAGCAGCTCTTTCCCAAATGTTTAGTTATTCATCCAGTTCTCCTAGAAGCCAACAATCTGGAGCTGACGTAGTGGATGTATTCTGGGACTACCCTAAGGCCACAACAATATGGGCAGAGGTTTCTACTGCGCTAGCTGAGTTGACTGATCGCGTGTGCATGATGGGGGACGCATTGCTACAATTGTTTAAGCGCTCCAAATGCTAAAGCAGCTGATCGATTCATTGATTTCACATTGTTGATAGCTCATATACTCATAGCCATATATTGGAAAGCCCAGGCGTTATCGAGATATAACGCATGGGTGTGTTGTAATGCTTAAGTGGGGACAGGCAGAGACAGTTGTGCTAAGGTAGGAGGAGGCTTGCAGATTGCACAAATACCCCATAGTGGCAGACTGGAAGGTGCTGTTGCTTGACTTGCAAACATACAAAGAAGTGTTGGCCAGCCAATGCTCGCATCTAAGCTTGTAGAGACATGCCAACTTGTGAGTTTGGAATGTAGAGACTCCCCATCCCACCCCCTCCTCCCTGACCTTCCGTTCATGCATGTTCTACCTTGTCGCCTTCCTTCCACCTCCCCCATTTCCCCTCCCCAACCCTCAACCCTTCAAGTAATCGCTAACCCTAGTCTGTTCCTGTCTAGGTGACAGCACCCTTCCTTTCCCTTGAATACTCAGTGGTCTCTATTGGTATTTCAGTGTGAATGCCAGACCCCAGTGGGAACAGTACATATTTGAAATGGAAAGGTCTTATTTAATACCACTACATGACTTGTTATCTGCTGTTGTTTTGTTTCTTGTTTGTAATGACTGAACCAAGGACTCCTGCTGATACTGATGTGATATCATGTATATTAACAATGGTCATATGGGGGTGGAGGAGCGTGGGCCGGGGGAATACCACTACTGTGCGTGTAGCTCAATATAAATGAGGTATTTGTATTGTGAGATTAAGAAATGCAAATAAGAAATTGGTTAGAAAAAAATAGAAAGGCAATCCAAATATGCCTTGGAGTTCTTTAAGGCTTCTGCCTTTTGCTTTGGTGTCCTTTCATTTGCAAAAGAAATATCTTGTCCCACAGGAAGAGGCCCATTAGAAGTAACAGGAAGGGATAGAGGACTAGGTGTGTAAAAAGTAAAATCATGTTTTAGACTGTTGTGCTTAAGGCCCTAGAAAGGCAGCCTGTCTGTGCCCATATGCGCCAAGATCCCTGGCCCTCCCTCCCCCCGAAGATACACCATCACCGAGATCTACACCCTCGACCCAGATGCCATAACAAACACTGTCACTGTGTCGACCCATACGCCACGTTAGGACCTTTCACCTGCACCCGCTGCCACTTCACCTGCCACAGCACACACATCAGCCCACGCACCAGCCACACCCTGAACACATCACAGACCCCACCTGAACAAAAACACCAACTTGCACTTGCCCTTTTCAACACAAGGTCACTATGCAAGCATTTCACCAAATTATGAGACATCATTACCACCTTCGCACCCAACATTGTCTTCCGCTCCATGACCTGGCTCAACCCCACTTCTGTCCCAGACATTGCCACAAGGAAAATGAACAATGGCCCTATAGGGGAAGTAAGACCCTTGTCTTCCTGGGAAACAACTTTTAAACAATCTTAAACCATGTGCAAATTTTGTCAACAATTCATATTTTATTATATAATAGATGCATATTTCTTTAGTAAAAACCAGTCATTCTTATACTTTGAATTCAGTCATTACGGTGCTCCTATAGTGATGATGCATTGAAAGTGAATGAAGTGAAAATTGTTTGCGCAAATGTGCTCTGTACAATATATATAAGATGTGGTTAAAACATACGTTTTCTGCAATCTTCCATAGGCGGACTCAGATTACTTTTTAGTCTCTCACAAAAAATCCCTAATATCAAAATGTTGACGTTTCGACCCCATTTATGTAGATTAATCTATCAGGGTCATCAACAGGACTGTCAGTTTGCTATAGGTAGCACCTAGAGTTAAACACACTGTATTATTCTCTTTGTGTAAAAGCTAATTTCACTTTCTCATTATGGGTATCAATCCATATTTCTGTGTGATTAAGGGTACTCACCAGTCAATCATCAAATTCTGTTTTAGGGTAATTATTTGTTAACATCATCCTCCATTTGACTTTTGATCCTCCTAATAGGTCCTCTCCTTGTGAAACTCCATGTGGTCTAAAAGGCAAAAGAACAATGCTTAGCCCACCCATGGCCTATAGCATGCCATCCATGATTATCTATCCATACGCGCTCTACTGGAGCTGCTTGTAACTTCTCTGACTCAGCAAGCAAACCGTTTTCTCCACTAGATGTAATCCCAAAGAATTTCATAATAATCACATGGACTGCTCATATTGACTGGATTTGGTAGCCCACAGTGATTGGTGAAGTTGTTTAACCCTTCTGTTGGTGCACAAGCTGACCAAGTACTCAAATAGCTATATCCTGCACCCTTTCTTATCTTTGTTTTAATAAATGAATAATGGTAGCATACGATCTGTGTTAATGGTAAATCAATTCAATCATATAGACAGAATGTTACAATTCAATTGGGTTCCTTTTCTTTAAAAAGGCCCTTATCTATTTCAGCTATTTATATTTTTTTCCACAAGTTAAACAAACTTCTAAACAAAATGCGTGTGCTTATGATGCTCAGCCCCTCATAATTAAAAGGGTTTCTAATGCCCGTTTCGCTGGTCATGCCAATAAATCAATTAAAAAGGAACGTTATAGCCTAATTCATGCATTAGTGCACCCTTTCTTATCTTTGTTTTAATAAATAAGTAATGGCAGCATGCGATCTGTGTTATAGCTGCTTGGTTCGATGGTGAAGAAAATCAATCCTATAGACAGAATGTTACAATTAAATTAATGGGTTCCTTTTCTGTAGAAAAACCCTTATTTATTACAGCTATTTATACTCTCTTCCATAAATTCAACTTTTAACAAAATACGTGTGCTAGCAATGCCTCAGCCCCTCGTAATCAAAAAGGTGTTTAATGCTGGTCCTTTTGATAAATACATTTTGAAAATGTAACATTATAGCCTGATTCATGAATTCCATCTCCTCCAGAAAGGCCCTTGTCTAATTGAGCTATTTATACTTTTACTAAAAGTTAACATATTGCAAGGTCAAAATGAACAACACTCACTTAGTTTTATCTCTCTCTACCGGAGGAGGCCTGCTTGCCTCTCTCCAGACGCACTGAAATGACTTACTTAAATAGATTATCCTGTGAGTCAACGTGCAAGTTGTAGCCATGGACCGCCCTCTGGTGTCATTAGGGTGTAACATGCCTGGACCTGATTTAATAATGATTAATAAAACAATATGGCCCTCATTCTGACCTTGGCGGGCGGCGGAGGCCGCCCGCCAAAGTCCCGCCGTCAGGTTACCGTTCCGCGGTCGAAAGACCGCGGCGGTAATTCTGACTTTCCCGCTGGGCTGGCGGGCGGTCGCCTTCAGACTGCCAGCCAGCCCAGCGGGAAAGAGGCTTCCACGATGAAGCCGGCTCGGAATCGAGCCGGCGGAGTGGAAGCTGTGCGACGGGTGCAGTTGCACCCGTTGCGTATTTCACTGTCTGCGCAGCAGACAGTGAAATACATGTAGGGGCCCTCTTACGGGGGCCCCTGCAATGCCCATGCCAGTGGCATGGGCACTGCAGGGGCCCCCAGGGGCCCCGCGACCCCCCCTACCGCCATCCGGATCTCGGCGGTCCGACCGCCGGGATCTGGATGGCGGTAGGGGGGGTCGGAATCCCCGCGGCGGTGCAGCAAGCTGCGCCGCCGCGGAGGATTCAATGGGGCCGCGGTACACTGGCGGGACCCCGCCAGTGGTGCCGGTCCGACCGCGGCTTTACCGCCGCGGTCGGAATCCCCATTGGAGCACCGCCGGCCTGTCGGCGGTGCTCCCGCGGTCCTCCGCCCTGGCGGTCAAAGACCGCCAGGGTCAGAATGACCACCTATATTTCTTGATTCCCTCTAAAGTCCTAGTTTCTGTAGAAACATACACCTCCTCGCAACCTTCATGTGTTGTTTCTATCAAAACCATGTTATAGTAATAAAGGACATACATCATTTATACATCATTGGTATTATATACCAGTTGCCGTTATGCATGTATCAAGTTGTAAGTTGTAAAGGTGATAGAGCGAAATGCACGGAGACAAATACAACAGTGTCTCAACATTATTTTACAATGCAACCACAGGGACACCTGTGGCCATCATGTCCAACTTTAGACTATGGATGCTTGTCCCCAATCCTCCAGTGTATTCAGGCCATTGGTTATTGTCCCACATTTCTCCATCCAAAATAGTTCTCTTTTTGAGATACACCTGTCCTTGTCTCCCCCTTGGGGTCCCAGTGTGACTTTCTCTATCACTTGCCATTTCATATCTTCGCAATTGTGGCCCAAATTTCGATAGTGTTCCACTAGAGGAGCTCCCACTGTATTGAATTTGATTCTGCTCCTATGTTGCAGAATTTTACACTTGATTTTCTGTGTGGTCTCACCTGTGTACAATAAATTACATGGGCACCAAATTGCATAAACAACATCTTGAGTATTACAATTACTGAAAGTAGTCAAATTTATCATGTTGTTACTATGGCAAAACACTTTCTTGTTAAAACTTTAGTTGGCATTGCCACAGCAATCCCCGACTGATAGAAAAAATCACTCATCAGTAATGCACCAACAAGCCGGGAGGAGGAACAGCCATCATCCGCAAAGAGACCATACAGTGCACCACCAACAACACCACGACCCCCATGGAACATCTCGACTTCAAGCTCCACATGGACAACAAAACAACCATCTAAGGCACTCTTGCATACTGACCCACAGGCCCACTCTCCAGCTTCTGCAACACCATTGCGGACTTCATTGAGCCCTTAGGCCTAGACTCCAAATACTGCATCTTCCTCAGCGATTTCAATTTCTACATCAACGACCCCAACAACAACAACGCTGTGCACCTCCTTGACAGTATGAACAGCCTCGGATTGACCCAGATTGTCCACAACCCAACACGCACCACAGGACACATGCTGGGCCCCATTTTCACCTCCAGCAGCTGTGTCAAATACAGCCATGTCGCAGAACTCACATGGACCAATCACTGCACTCCCAAGATGACCAGCACCCCCCACCAGAGGTGGAACAAAATCTCAGAGACCAGCTGGGTGGAAACCCTAAACACCTGCAACCCCTCCACTGCCATCAATCTCGAACAGGGAGTGAAAAACTTTAACGCCTGTATCACCAGTTGCACAAACAGCATCATCCTTGTCGAGCAACATCCAGAGAAAATCCTCCAAAAAGGCAAGCTGGTACGCCCAAAAACTCAGAACAGCAAAACAAGACAGCAAACAGCTGGAGAGGAGATTGCATGCCAGCAAGGACACCTTCAACAGAGCAGCCTTCAAGACCTTCCACGACCTCTACCTCGGCCTGCTGAGGGCAACAAAGAAGACAGCCCTTGCAGCACGCATCGAAACCAGTGGCAACAATACAAAGAAACTTTTAAACATATTAAGGAGTTCTCCAACTTAGCTGCCAGTGAAAAAAACATCACACCCTGACAGGAGCTATGCAACAACCTTGCCCACTTCTTCCACAACACAATTGCAACCATATACAGAAACTTCGAAGACCAACCCACACCTACAGACTTCCTAGACAGATCCGTAACCGACACGATCCACACACTGACCACATGGAACATCCTCTCTACCCAGGACATCACCTACACAATGAAATACGTCAACTCAGGAGCTCCCATAGTTCCATGCCGGACCACATCTTCAGCCTTGGAAACCAAAGGATTGGCTAGGAACTCACCACCCTGCTCAGTACCTCTATCACCACTGAAACATTTCCTTATGCCTGGAAACTCGCCGAAGTCAGAAAACCCTCCGCCGACACCAGTGAACCCAAAAACTACCGACCAATGACCCTACTCCCATTCCCAACAAAGGTACTGGAGAAAATCATCAACAAGCAACTCTTGAGATACCTGGAGAAGAACCAGCTACTCAACGCCTCCCAATCCAGCTTCTGCAGCAATCACAGCACCGAAACGGCCTTGATCGCAGCAACCAATGACATCTGAACCCTCCTCGACTGAGGAGAAACAGCAGCTTTGATCCTCCTCATCCAATCAGCAGCCTTCGAACTGTATCCCACCACATGCTGATCGAAAAACTCCACCACATCGGCATCCAAGGGCACACGCTCAGATGGACCACTTGCTTCCTCACCGGAAGAACCCAGAGAATCCACCTCCCACCTTCCACCTCCCAACATAAGGAGATCACCTGCAGTATCCCTCAGGGCTCAGCCCTCAAACCCACGCTCTTCAGCGCATATAAGACCCACTGGCCAACATCGTTTGACCCTACGGCCTCAACATAATTTCCTATGCAGACAACAGCCAACTCATCTCCTCACTCACCAATGACTCCTCCGCCACCAGAACCAACTTCCACAGTTTCATGACAACTGCCCACATCACACCTCACCTCATGCAACTCCACTGGCTCCCCGTACAGAAGAGATGCCAATTGAAGCAGCTGACCCATGCACAAAGGCTCTACACAATCAAGGACTTGTGTATATTAACCACCAACTGAACTTCCACCAACTGTCAAGAAGACTATGCTCTGCCTCCCTTTCACTTGCCCATGCAACCTGCATCTACCCAAGCAGATGTGGAGGATGCTCCTTATGTCGCATCACAGCAAAAACCTAGGGCAGCCTCCCCACACACCTCCGGACCATCACCTCACTTCCAGAATTCCGAATGGTCCTCTAGAAATGGCTGTTCGAATAAGCTGCTGGGACCTGCATGCCCTTTGAGACCCTATCAGGTGATTAGCTGTGCTTTATAAATCCTGAATGATTAATTGATTGAGATGAACTTCTAGATTAGGGGTGGGCGGTAAACTCTGTTCCGCTGGCAGAACTTGCAGAGCTTTGCCAGCTCCGCACTCCGCTTTGCTTGGAGGGTGGAGTTCGGCAAAAACTCTGTATTTCGCCACGTGGCAGAGTTTACCACCTACCCTATAATCAGACACAAAAGTGCCATTGTTTATATGGCTTCAGTAACATCACCAATCTTCCATTTTGTTAGAAATGGGATCTGTAGTTGGCAGAGGTATACACCCTTGTCCAAGTAGGGACCACAATCCTAGTAAGGGTAAATCACACATAATCCAAATTATCCTGTGCCCACCCTCTGGTAGCTTGTCTCTGAGCAGTCAGGCCTAACTAAGAAGGCAATGTGTAAAGTATTTATCCAATAAATCAAACACAAGAATACACCGCACAGGTTTAGAAGAATATATAATATTTATCTGGTTCAACTAAGGCCAAAAGGATAAAGATTCAATAAGCACAAGTGGAGAGATCACTTTTGCAAGATTAAAAAGAGTATTAAATCTTAGAAATGGACAGCTGTCTCTTGGTTTCACAAAGTACCTGGTTTGCGTAAAAAATAACATGCACGGAGACCAGAGAGGAGGAGGTGCATGGAAAAAAGGGCATGCGTCAGAATTTCTTGTGCGGCACAGACGTTGTGTGGTTTCTTCACACATTGCAAGGGGCTTGACGTCGATTTCTGGCATGCAGTCTTTTTTCCTCACTGTGATGCGGGGGCTTTTTGACGCCCAGGGACAATGCATGGAAATCCTGGGCATGCCGGACAAAGTCACAGGCATTGCGTTGATCCGGTAGGCTATGCGTCAATTTTCGGCTGCACGGCAGGTGATGCGTCGATTCTTCACTCGGAAAGTCGGGCTGCGTGTATCCGGTTCGGCTGTGCATGTATCCGGTAGGCTGTGTGTCTAATTTTCAGCCACAAGGCAGGCACTGCATTGATTCTTCACTCGAGAAGTTGGGCTGCATCATTCCGATTCTTTGCGGTGCTTTTCTTGTCACAAGGTGGGCTGTGTGTCATGTCTGGGAGGCTGTGCGTCGATTTTCAGTGCACAAGGAGGTCCTTGAAGAGATGAACTCTTTTTGGCCCTGAGACTTCATAAAACAGGAGGCAAGCTCAGTCCAAGCCCTTGGAGGGCACTTCTCAGCAATATTAGAGGGCAGCAGGGCAGCAGGGCAGCAGTCCTTCTCAGCAAAGCAGTCCAGATGAGTCCTTTTGGCAGCCAGGCAGTTCCTTTTGACAGGTTGCAGGTTCGGTCCAGAAGTGTCTGAGTTGGTGGGGTCAGAGACCCAGTTTAAATACCCAACAATGCCTTTGAAGTAGAAGAGACTTCAAAGAGTGGTTTTGAAGTGCACAAGGTGAGGGGAGGCTATTAGCCTTTGAAATGTAAGTGTAAGGCCCTCCACCCTCCCAGCCCAGGAAGACCCATTCAGTATGCAGATGAGTGCAGGCTTGACTGATTATCCTGTGTTTGTGGTTGTCTGGGTGAAATGCACAAGATAGCTGTCAATCAGCCCTGCCCAGACATGGATCGGAGACAGGCTGTAAGGCACAGATGGATTTTAAGTGCAGAGAAATGCTCACTTTCTAAAAGTGGCATTTCTAAAATAGTAATATAAAAGCCAATCTCACCAATAAGCTTGATTTTGTATTACCATTCTGGCCATACTAAATATGACCTGTTTGCCCCTTTCTGATCAGAATCTACTACTCAAACAATATATGAGGTTAGCCCTAATGCTATTCTATGAAAGGAGACGACCTCACAGTAGTGGAAAACGAATTTAGGAGTTTTCCACTACCAGGACATATAAAACACACGTATATATGTCTTGCCTTTTACTTGCATAGCACCCTGCCCTACGGGTTACCTAGGGCCTACCTTAGGGGTGACTTCTATTAAGAAAAAGGGGAGTTTAAGGCTTGGCAAGTACTTTTAAAAGTCGAAGTGGCAGTGAAACTGCACACACAGGCCTTGCAGTGGCAGGCCTGAGACATGGTTAAGGGGCTACTTATGTGGGTGGCACAACCTGTGCTACAGGGCCGCTAGTAGCATTCTATTTACAGGCCCTGGGCACATGTAGTGCACTTTACTAGAGACTTACAAGTAAATCAAATATGCCAATTGGGAATGAACCAATGTTGCCATGTTTAAGGGAGAGAGCATATGCTCTTTAGCACTGGTTAGCAGTGGTAAAGTGCACAGAGTCCTAAAACCAGCAAAAACAATGTCAGAAAAGTGGAGGGAGGCAGGCAAAAAGTTGGGGGATGACCGCAGTAAGGCTGTCAGGTCTAACAAATTTCAAGTCTCCTTTTGCAAAGCATGCTCTAACTCACCCTAACTCATCCCAACGAATGTCACAGAAAAATATGAGCGCAAGGCATGAAACACAATGCAACCGACCAATGGGGAGGTGCTGAAGTTTTGAAGACAGCTCTCATTTCCTACACATAACGGAGCCCCCAGAATCCCTTTGGCCACCCTGAGTTCAGTGCTCAGTGTTAATGTACCCCAAAACACTACCGAGGTGCAGGTGCTGCACAAGGCCCCGGGGTGGCTGAGCAATGTCACTTGCACCATTACTGTCAACATACAGTACATAACCATTAACCGCAGTCTGGAACAGTGATAGACGAGGGTTCTTGGGGTTTATACGAGATGGGAAAGCCAGCGGATTCATATGGAGAGCTGCCAACTTGTCCGAGGCCGATTCAACGGGCTGGGTGACGGCGACACATGACCTGTACAGCAGCAGCGGTGTGAACGGCAGGTAAGAGCCCGGAACAAGCATGCTGACCCAGCTTCTGCATCGAGGAGCGGTGCAGGAAGGGAAAGTGCTGGTGCTGAGAGCTGAGGTATGCAGAAAGGAGACCTGGGGCTGAGAGCTGAGGTATGCAGGAAGGAGACCCTTGACCGTTAACAGTACAGGCAAGAGACTTAGCTCACCTTACCCCGTGCTGAAATATGAAAATGCACAGAGCTGACCCGACCGAAAGGGATTGTGTACATCCGGGGTGCACAGTTTCGTGTTGCCCCGTCCGTTAAGTGACTGAGTAGAGTTCAGTGCAGGTTGCTAACTTGCTCCACTGTGATGCCATTTGTGTCTCTGCTGCCTTGGAGCTGTTTGATCTCTGTGCTTGTCCCCTTTGTGCAGTTGCTTTTCCTTCAGTGGTTGGGATAGCGGGATGCAGGCACTGCAGTGGTGCATTTCTGCTGTTGCCCCTGCTTGTGATGCTTCTGTGTAGCGGACAGGCTGTGATATCCATGTGTTGTTGCTTCTTTACTGCTGTTGTCTGATGCTGATGTGTGATTCCTGGGTGTTGTTTCTGCATGTTGTGTGTACTAACGCATCTGGCTCTGTGCTACACTCTCAGGGCAGTCTGAATACCATTACCCCTGCTTTTGTTGTCAGTGTATAGTGGTACCACTTTGATGCTTCTTTATTACTGCCTGCGATATCTTTGCTGTTTTTTCCCTACTAGTGATGGTTGTGTGCTCAAGCCTGTGGCGCTTGTCCCCTACTGTCTCTTTCCTGCAGTTCCTGAGGTTTGATGCCCCTGGCTGTATGCAGCTCTTGCCCGTATCTATTCTACATTCCGGCATTTTTTCTGACAGGTGCACGTATCTGAACAGCCGGTTATCCTGTATTGATAAGAGAGAAACAGCGCAATGTGGAATGCAAACAGAGCACCGTACTACTTTTTGCTTCACCTTCACCTGCCATGCATAACAATCCTTATCACTGGTCACGTTCTACTGTACATCTCGAGAGCAAGACTGATTGCCAAGCCATGTAAAGCTGACAATTTACACTGCTGCGTGACGTGCAAGAGGACGTTGTTTTGCTACTCTGTGACTTGAGGACCACAATGTGATACAGTCATGCTCGGCAGACCGGAATAAAAAAAATTCTAGCTATCGCGTCAAGAATTTTCAATTCTATTAAGGACACGGAGGCGAGGATTATGCTTTCTCTTTCTTTACTAACTTAAAACAGCAGCCAATCAAATACAAGTAAAGGAAAAAACTACACATCCCATGATGCCATAACATCCTATCACATGGTCCAATCACTATCCATGTCCTCTGTAATAAGTCCTTTGACCCTTGATGTCACTTCCTCTTTCTTTGGACAGACCAGATAAGATCAACTTGAAACAAAAACTTCTTACGCCATCCCGAAGTCTGGAGATATGAACACCTTCTCTTTTTGGATCTCCTTCTCCTGGAACTCAACCCTGGAGCCTCAACGGAGGTAAAACATTACAACCAAACTTTTGTCCATAACGATAAGAATTTCAGGAATTCTTCTGCTCAGAAACTGTAACAACAAACAGGCAGGTAATATCTCAACATAATTGAGAACGTCTCAAATAAACTTCATGTTTCTGTACATGAGATTAAAAGGGAGGGATAACAACAATAAACCATATATTCATATAATTGATATTCCATATTCATTGTGTTTTTTAATACAAAGGGTGGGATAATCCTCGCCTCCGTGTCCTTAATAGAACTGAAAATTCTTGACGCAATAGCTAGAATTTTTTTATTCTATGTCAGGACCGGAGGCTCCGATTATGCTAGTTTAAAGCTGTTCTATTACCACAGTAGCTACATCCAATACAGGTTTATGATAAAATTTACGAAAAGTATTTTCTGAAGACCAATCTGCTGCCTTCATAATGTCTTCCAAACGTGAACCCAAGGCAAAAGATTTTGAAGCCATAGCTCCTCTAGCCGAATGGGCTCCAAATACAGAAGTATCAATACCTGCTTCACTCATCAACCATCTCATCCATCTAGCCAAAGTGGCTGAGGCAACTGGTTTAAATGTTTTTTGTAGCGCAATTAATAATTGACCCTTAACATCTTGTCTAAATTCTGCCGTGACTGCCTCGTAATCCTTTAAACATTGAACTACACATAGCTTTGAATTTTCAGTGTATATTGGATATGATACCGACCTGTAATTTGTTTTAGTCCTTCTTGTCACAGTAAAAGTGACACCCTCTGGAGAAAAAATTCTACCAGCTAAATCCAGAGCTCTGATGTCTGGAACTCTTTTGCAAGAAATAAGGCATAAGAGCATGGTCAGCTTAGCCGAAATCTGTTTACGGGACAAATACCTGTTAGCAGGCCAAGAATCTAAGAATTTTAAAACAATGTTAACATCCCATAAAACAGAATATTTAGGTTTTGGGGGTTTAGAGAGACGAATACCTCTCAAAAGCTCGCAAATGAACAGATGCTCTCCAATAGGTTTACCTTCTATAAGAGAATGTCGAGCTGAAATAGCTGATCTAAAGTTATTCACCGTCCTATACGCCAGACCAGAACCAGCTAGTTCTGCTAGGAAATTATCAATCAGGCCAAGAGGCGCTTCCAATGGATTGGCGCCCCTTCCATCACACCAACTAGACCATCTGCGCCAGGCTGAGTCATATCTCTTATGGGTACTACCGGCCCATGCCTGCTTAATGAAGTCCACAGCTTGCTTCAAAACATCTGTGGAACTCCATCTAGACCTGAGACTAACCAGGCTAGTAGAGTCAACTTCCCTGACAAGATCAGTGGATGTTGATGGCCCTCCGGACTCAACAGAAGATTCTGACGAGGAGGAATTAGAAGAGGAGAGGCACAAGCTAAATGAAGAGCTATGGGGAACCAAGGCTGTGCTCTCCAAAAAGGCGTCACCAGAATGATTTCTGTCTTCTGTCTTCTGTCTCCGCACCTGAGATAAGACCCTGGCAATCATCAGAAATGGAGGGAATACATACCCCCGAAGCTGGGACCAATCCTGAAGAAAAGCATCTGTCTTTATCGCACAAGGGTCTGGACGCCAACTGTAGAATTTTGGAATTTGACAATTGAGACGTGATGCAAAAAGATCCACCTCGCAACTGCCCCATTCTCGGATTATCTGAGAAAAAATCAGAGGATCCAATTTCCAGTCGCTGGAATACAACAGGTATCTGGAATTCCAATCCGCTACTATGTTCTGATCCCCAGGGAGGTATTCTGCTATGACTACTAGACGCTGAGCTAGGCAATAATGTCAAAAATCCCTGGCAATCTCTGCCAGAATATGAGACTTCGTTCCCCCTAATTTGTTGACATACCTCACTGCTGACACATTGTCCATGCGCAAGAGTATGCAACAATCTGTCTTCTGCGGGGACAGACTCTTTATGGCAAAAGATCCCGCTATAAGTTCCAGGCAATTGATGTGAAGGGATTGTTCCCATTACAAACCATCTGCCCCCGTCACAAGGGAGTTGCACGGAGCCCCCCAGCCCCATCTGCTGGCATCGGATTCTATTACCACTTCTGGGTGAGAACCGAAAATCGCTCTGCCATTCCAAGCCTCCATATGATGAAGCCACCATTGAATCTCCGATTTCACTTCGGCAGTCAATGGGATCAGTTCTGAATAACTCAGGCCTTGTTGTAGCTGTCTGATCTTGAGCCTCTGTAATGCTCGATAATGTAGGGGTGCAGGGAAGATCGCCTGAATAGATGAAGCTAACAAGCCCACTATTCTGGCTATCTTCCTCAAGGAGACCGTGCGACTGGAAAGCGTTGATCTCAATTCCCTCTTGATGTTGCGCATCTTTTGAGAGGGAAGAAGAAGAAGGCATAGAATAGAATTTATCTGGAAACCCAGGAACTCTATCACCTGAGAAGGTTTCAACAGTGACTTTTGTGCATTGATAAGGAAACCTAAATCTTGCAGAAGACTGATGGTCCAATTTAAGTGGACTAGAAGGACTTGAGGGGATTGTGCCATCAGTAGAATGTCGTCCAGATGTATAATTAATCTGACTCCCCTGGCTCAGAGCCATTCCATCACCGGCCACAGGAGTTTCGTGATGCACCAAGGAGCTGACGACAGGCCGAACGGAAGGGTACGAAACTCTAAACAATGTCCTTTCCATAGGAATTGTAGGAACCTCCTGTGAGGAGGAAAAATTGGAATCGACAGATAGGCGTCTTTTAAGTCCAGCCTTACTATCCAATTTCCTTCTAGGAGAATGTCTCTTAGCATGTGGATGCCCTCCATCTTGAAATGTCTGTAGAGGATCCACTGATTGAATTCTTTGAGGTTCAAGACCAAGCGGTGACCTCCTCCTCGCTTGTCTACAACGAAAATAGGACTGAGGAAACCGTAAGGATGAGGGGAAGTAAACTGGACTGCTCCCTTGTCTATGAGAGCCTGCACTTCTTCGTCTATAAAATTTTGATTTGCTAGGGAAAAACACATCTGTGTTGGAGGGGAGAGTTGAGAGGGGGTACTGATAAACTCTAGTCGAAACCCTTTGACCGTTTGAAGAACCCATGGATCTCCAGAGATCCGTTTCCAATGATCCAAGCATAAGGCTACTCTGCCCCCAAGTTTTACCTGAGAGTAATGAATAATGCTCACCTGTGAAGTTTGAGTCCTGTATGGCTCCTTGCTGTCCTCTGCGGTGGCCCCTGCGGAACCGAGGACGACCTCCTCTGGGACGGGTGGGGTAGAAGGTGGAGTCTTGATCCCCATACCAACCACCTCTGCCTCTCGGATAATAGATTTGGGGACTAGTGTAGGAGCCGAGGCCGGGCATACGTCCTCCATAACAACCGGCCCTGACAAAAAGGCCTCTTTTAAACACCTTCTTGAGGGACATTTGGGCTTTGTCCAGGGAAGAGAAGGTAGAGCAGAACTTGGCCAAGTCTTTAATAAAGGATGATCCGAAGAGAAGACCTTCCGCCGAAGGGCCCGCTTCTGAGGATGCCAGGTCAGACAATTTTGGGTCTATGCGCATTAGTACTGACTTTCTGCGTTCTGCAGAAATCACGCAATTTGAATTACCTAACAGACATATGGTTCTTTGTGCCCAACCGATAAGGACGTCCGTGTCCACCGGGGCGCCTGATTCTTTGGCCACATAAGCCATCTCCAGTATTTTTCTCAGAGGACCCGGCAAATCCAGTAATTTGTCTTGGCAACTACGCAAGGATCGATCCAGGCCTTTCTTGGGATCCTTTGCAAATTTTTTCATAAAAGTGACCATGGTAGGGTCTATCTCTGGAGTGTCGGATACCTTGCCTTCTAGGTCAGGTCTGGGGCATTCAGCTTTCAATCGCAATCTGACTTCTTTATCGAAGCTCTTTCTTAAATTAGTTTGGACATATTGAGCCACCTCGGGTGGTGGCACCCAATTGGAAGCTCTGGGGTGTATTATTTCAGTGGGGTCGAAGTCTAGGACCTGGAAAGGAGGAGGAGTTTTCTTAGCCTTCTTGTTAGGGATCGGGGAAACCGAGTCATCGGAATCATCAGAAGAGGAGTCCTTATCCGAGGAGGAAGGAGAGAAGGAGGCATCCTTCTTAGAGCTATAGTTATGCTCTCCACTAAGTTTTTTGCGTAGTTTATCAAATGCGTCTGCATGAACATCGCTAATCCGTGCTCCAGACTCTAAATTTTTTGATTTGTCCTTAACCTTCTTAGGTTCAGTTAGGGGTTGTTGTTGCTGTTGCCCTTGCATCCAACCCTGAGAGTGGGCGTAGTCAAATAGTTGTCCCGAAAAGGGGCCCAACGCTCTGACCAGGACGTCGTTTACCGACTGTTGTACACTGGTATCAAGGGCTTCCACTAGATCTAACTCTAGTTGGTTGCCCAACTCCTCGGTATAATATTCTGTATCCTGGTCCTCCCATTGAGCCATGATGGGAGAGTATTTATTGCAAAATACCTTTAGTGAGCAGAATTAATCTGAAGGTTAGGAGTTGTAAATGGGGGAGTGTAAAAACCTCACAATTCAGGCTAGGATTAAAAAGCCCTTAAATAGAATGTGGAGGGAGCTGCCTGAAGACACTCTAGGCTCCAGCCTAGTTTAGTTTTACAACCCAGTCAGTTCAGAGACTGCTGGGCGTCAGGGAGCAAGATAGAGGTGTTTTTGGGGGTCTCCGGTGCCCTCGTGCTGCAAATTCACGAAGCCGATCTCAATTCAAAAGTGAAAGTGAGATCGGCCCGTGGATGCGCGCGCGCCCGCAGAAATAGAAAGGAGACTGCGAAAGCAGCTCCGCTCCCGCTCCACTAAAAAACGGGCATCAACATTTTTACGGCAAATGCCAGAAAATGCAAGCGATTACGATCGCTATACTAACATAAACAAAGGCGCGCTGAATCGCAACGCTCAAATAAATGCAATTACAGTACAAAACTCAATACATATAACCGAAAATGTCGGAGAGAAATAAATTGTGTACTTATCTGCTGCGAAGCAGCAAAGAAAGAGGAAGTGACATCTAGGGTCAAAGGACTTATTACAGAGGACATGGATAGTGATTGGACCATGTGATAGGATGTGATGGCATCATGGGATGTGTAGTTTTTTCCTTTACTTGTATTTGATTGGCTGCTGTTTTAAGTCAGTAAAGAAAGAGAAAGCATAATCGGAGCCTCCGGTCCTGACATAGAATTCCACCATTCCATGGAACTTCACGGAGCTGTTATGGAACTCCGCGGAATTCCACGGAGTAAAACTCCATGAGCCCTGCCCACCCTCATTCTAGACGTAATTCTGTAAAGGATGATCTAATGCTGGCTGATCTTGCCTAAAAACAATGATGGCAGCTCCCTCGAGTGTTTTAAGCTGTTGTGGCAAACGCCCTAGAATGGCCAAGATGGACCTGTGGATGTAATTCTGTAAAGGCTGTTTTAAGGCTGGCTGCCCTTTCCCAAAAGCAAAGATGGCAGCCCTCTCTTCTCTGAGGTCTACAGATATAAAAGGAAGGTCTTGCGATAAGGTCGCTAATTATGGTATTAATCAGGTAATTTCTAATCAAGTTCCAGTCACAAAAGTTGCCCTTATTTTTCACAAGGGCCACTCCCTATTGCCAACGCATAGGTATAATAGGGAGGGAGCACCTTTCAGCGATTACAGCAGGGCTCAGCAAACAGGCTACAATTATGACCAAGAACAATCTTCAATATGTATTTTGTTCCTGCCTCCTATTTTTTCTGATCTGTTGCTGTTTGCTTTTGAACTCTGAGCACTTTACCACTGCTAACCAGTGCTAAAGTGCAAATGCTCTCTGTGTAAAATTGTATGTGATTGGTTTATCCATGATTGGCATATTTGATTTTTTAGTAAGCCCCTAGTACAGTGCACTAGAGGTGCCCAGGGCCTGTAAATCAAATGCTACTAGTGGGCCTGCAGCACTGGTTGTGCCACCCACATAAGTAGCTCTGTAATCATGTCTCAGACCTGCCACTGCAGTGTCTGTGTGTGCAGTTTTAACTATAAATTCGACTTGGCACATGTACCCACTTGCCAGGCCTAAACCTTCCCTTTTCTTACATGTAAGACACCCCTAAGGTAGGCCCTAGGTAGCCCCAAGGGCAGGGTGCAGTGTATGTTTAAGGTAGGACATATAGTAATGTGTTTTATATGTCTTGACAGTGAAATATTGCTAAATTCGTTTTTCACTGTTGCAAGGCCTGTCCCTCTCATAGGTTAACATGGGGGCTACCTTTAAATCTGATTAAAGTGTAGATTCCCTTTGGGAGCGGATGTACATGTGGAGTTTGGGGTCTCTGAGCTCACAGTTTAAAAATACATCTTTTAGTAAAGTTGATTTTAAGATTGTGTGTTTGAAAATGCCACTTTTAGAAAGTGAGCATTTTCTTGCTTATACCATTTCTGTGACTCTGCCTGTTTGTGGATTCCCTGTCTGGGTCAGTTTGACAGTTAGGCTGGTTGCACCTCACACTAGACAGTGACACAAAGGGAGCTGGGTGTAGCCTGCACATCCTGATGAGCCATCTGTGCTAGGAGGGAGGGGAGGAGTGGTCATTCACACCTGAAAGGGCTGTGCCTGCCCTCACACAATGCAGACTCCAACCCCCTGGTGAGTGTCTGGGGCCTGGCCTGGGGAAGGCAGGATTTCACACTCCAAAGAGACTTTACTTTGACGTAGGCCTACTTCAAAGGAGAAATTGGGTATAAGAAGGGCACCCAAAACCACAGACTTTAGAAACACTTCTGGAACCAAGAGGAACCTCTGCCTGGAGAAGAGCTGAATAGCTGAGGAAGAAGAGCTGCCCTGCCTGTGACTGTGCTTTGTGGAGCTATCCTGCAGTTGCAGCTTCTGCCAGAGTAAGAGGGCAAAGACTGGACTTTGTGTGCCTTCCATATTGAGAAGAAATCTCCAAGGGCTTGATCTAGAGCTTGCCTCCTGTTGTTTGAAGTCTCAGGGACAGCAAAGACTTCTCTCTGCCAACACCTGGAGTCTCTGGAGAGACTCCTACTCTGCCCTGTGGTGCCCATCCAGTTCCTGGCACCCTGAAAGGAGAAGCTGGCAGCCTAAAGACAAGAAAATCCATGCACAGAGCGCCGTGCAGTGAAAAGATTGACGCAAATCCGATCTGCGGCTGAAAAAAAACTACGCGCCGCCGGCTCTGCAGCTGAGAAACGACGCTCGCAGGAAATGCAACCGAAGAATCGACGCACGGAGCAGGAGAAACGATGCACAGCATCGCTGACGGAGGCTGGGAGATCACAACCTGCGCTGCGGGATTTTCGGATCATCGTGCGGCTGTATTTTCCACTCACGTACCGCCGTGCGGAGTTATTTTCGATGCACACCCGCCTGTGCGGGGTTATTTTTGACACACCAGGTACATTTTCACTCTAGCAGCGCTAGTGTGTTTATAAAACTACTTAAAGACTCTTTTTGATTTTTAATTGATAACTTGACTTGTGTATGGTGGATTTTTGTTGTTTTGGTCTTGTTTTATTTAGATAAATATTTCCTATTTTTCTAAACCTGTGTTGTGTCATTTTGTAGTGTTTTCATTAAGTTACTGTGTGTGTTGGTACAAATACTTTACACCTAGCACTCTGAAGTTAAGCCTACCGCTCTGCCAAGCTACCAAGGGGGTAAACAGAGGTTAGCTGAGGGTGATTCTCTTTTACACTGACTAGAGTGAGGGTCCTTGCTTGAACAGGGTCAACCAAACCAAAGACCCCATTTCTAACATATTTCAATCCAAGTTCTCTACCAAGTGACAACATATCAAGCCCGTAGCTGCCAGTGTAAAAGGTTAATATTCTGACAGCAGGATGAGAGGACACAAGTAGGTGAGATCACTGCCTAGTTCACCTGCCTGGAGGCTGGCTCTGCACTGAAGTGGCCGGCTGAGGAGGGAGGTTGAAGGAAGGTCAGTCTGTCACCCGCATGTCCAATTGCCGACTTCTGCTTCTGAGGCCAGGTCAGGTAATGAGTCATTGGAATCAAGGTAGGCAAAGGGCCCCATAAGTGGGAAGAGGCTCTGTGTCAGCGCTATCTTCAACTGGTATTGCAACATGGTGTCTCTTCCTAGGTCATGTGCTCTTGTGTGTGGTGAAAAGGACGATGGGAGGGAAAGGAGCAGAAGGTGTGAAGCGCTCTGAGAGGAAGGAAAAAATTGGGAATAAAGTCCCAGTCCTGAATTTGCAAGTGAGACAAACAAGTCAAAGGGTACCAGCATTGCAGACCGGTGCCTGCAAATTGGTGAACTCCAAAACAAATAAACCATCACCAATTAACTTTAAACATTCAGGAGCTGTAACAGATAATAATCAGAAAGAGGCACTGAGCGTAAGGCAGAGCAGCAAAAAAGAGGTTGTCCTTCAAGATCCAGTTTTGTTTATATGGACTATCACTAGTAGATATGGATGTACAGATGACAGCTTATTTTATCACTCAAATCACCATAGATCTTGTAGTTGAGTTTGGTGTTTTTTTATATTTTTTGCTGCTATTAAAAGAGCAAGGAATAGAATGCATAAGCATGGGTCTCCATGCCAAGCTCAGTGTGCATTCTATATATCTACAACCTGATGGAAACTATGCTGTCACACAGCTAAGGTGTGGTATTTGAGTTATTATGTATCTGTGTTTTTATTTGGGTTTAGAATCTCTTCCAACAGAAATGCAGTTTGTAGTAACACGTTGGTATATAAAGGCAGGCCAGCGCTTTTCATGGTTACATGCAAAGTAATTTATGAAACATGGGCGGTAAGATCAATACTCCAACATTTCATAAAAAAGATTGCATTGCAGACACTTGTATGTATTTAGAACTTATAGAGCGCAATAAACCCTAAGGTGTCAAAGCGCTAGCACCAAAGACCAAGAAAGAGGCAGAGGCACAGCTTAAGAAAGATGAAGGTTAAAGAGCCATGTTTTCAACTGTTTTTTAAAAACCGTAAAGGACTCCGTATCTGTGATGTGGGTCAGCAAGGTGTTCCAAAGTTTTGCAGCAGCCACCGAAAGGGCCTTACCTCCCCATCTGGTTTTACAAAATCTGGGGACATGCGCCTATTTCCGAGAGGAGTACCTAAGTAGTCTGTCTGAGGAGTACCAGTGAAATAAGTTCAGCTGGTCCGAACTTTGTTGGTGTAGGGCCAGGAAGACCATACAGTGAGCCTTAAACTCAATTCTCTTTTTAACTGGGAGCCAATGAAAAGAATGTATAGCTTCTCTGACCGAAACATGCCTTGGGATATTCAGGATGAGGAGAGCAGCTGCATTCTGCACAATCCTGAAGGTTGTTGACACCACATTAATTTTGAGGTAGAGAGAATTACAATATTCGAAACTTGATGTAATGAGTGCAATAATGACCACCTGGCGTAGATCCCCGGGGATGTAAGGAAAGATCTTCCTCAGGATTCTGATGATCTGGAAGCACATACCTGTTGTACAATTGACCTGGGAATCAAAGCTCGCATTGTTGTCAAATATGACACCCAGGTATCTGGCTGATTTGACCGGGGAGGGAAGAGGTCCCCATTCCCTTGGCCGCCAGATATTATACTAGACCAATTCCTGAGCAACAAAAAACAAAACGTATGTCTTTCCAGCATTAAGTTTGAGGGTGTTGTCAGTCATCTATTTACTAATGCCGGACATACAGTGATTGAACTTCTCGGCTACCGAGGTCAGGTTGTTAGAAATGGACACAATAATTTGAGTGTCATCAGCACACAACAGTACTTTGAATCCACACAAATGCACCAGATCTGTCAGAGGAGCAACATACCCATTGAAAAGAGATGGACTGAGAGTCGATCCTTGAGGGACACCACACAGAAGGCTAAAAGTCTCAGCTTTGAAGCCCTCTCAGCTGACCGTTTGTATTCCATCCGTAAGAAGAGGCTAGAAGACGGAGGGCCAGGTCTCCAAACCCAATGTTCTACAGCCACTGAATCATCTGTACAGGCCCAACCATATCAAATGCTGCAGACATGTCAGGCATCAGTAGAATGGCCGCACCCCTGATCGACCCGGCAATGGATACTATCCGCTGCCACCACAAGGTTGGATTTTTTGCTATGGCCAGACCTAAAGCCATTTTGCGAAGGATGTAAAATATCATGTGGCATCACAAGTTCCTGATTGGTAAATGTTTCAAGGATCTTAGCTGGCCAGAGAAATAAGGAGTTGGGGTGGTAGTTTTTAATATCTTTCGGGTCTGCATTAGGTTTTTTCAATAGTGGAGTAACAGTTGCCTCCTTACATAGAGTAGGTAAAACCCCAGATTGCAGTATGCACACAAACGTATTCTGCAAAAAGTTGGCAATAAGATCTGAGGCCAGATAAAATATTCAGATCTATTGGGGGTCTGGATTTGATGCTTAGCAGTAGCTCCTTTCTCTGCTTCAAAGAAATGGAAGAGAAATCCAAGAGCTGATGGTGGGCAGAGCACACAACATCAGACAAGGAGCCACCTTCCAGAGGAAGCTCAAAGTGGAATTACTATCCAGGGACACGATTGACTACTGCTGAAGCCCTGTGTGGAGGGTCTTCAATGACCAGAAGGCTCAGGGCCCCAGGAGGCAGCCCCTACGTACCTCATACCTGCCATGGATTACAGCACTACAAAGGGAACTTCCTTGCCCCGTGGCGTGGGACGCAATTGATTACTGCTGCAGCCCTGTGGGGGGACTCCAACGACCAGAAGGCTCAGGACCCCAGGAGGCAGCCCCTGACTACTCCACACCTGCCATGGATTACAACGCTGCAAAGCGCGCTTCCTTGTCCTGCAGTGCAGGGCACGATTGACTACTGCTGCAGTCCTGTGGGGGGTAGACTCCAACGACCAGAAAGCTAAGGGCCCCGGGTGGAGACCCCTGATTACCCCACACCTGCCACACATTACAGAGCTACAAAGCATGCATCCTTGCCCCACAGCGCAGGCTGCACCTAGGCAAAGTCCCGGCCAAGGGCGGGCCCATCCTGCGCCAGTCAGTGACAGAAAGAGGCAGGGCAGAGACATCCCCCTTGGCCTCACTCCCGGGATATCACTTGGTTGGTAAGAGCTTGATAACCATTACAACTATTATATTGAGCTCGTCTCTCAAAACCTTTTACTATCCATCAGTCCATGTTTAAAGCTTAAGCAGTAATAACTGCAAGTATTGAAGCTTCCAAGTGGATTATCCTGGTTAAAGTGGCTAAAGTGGCTCATCTTTAATACTCTTGTTAGACATGAGCGCATCAATAGCTGCTCCATGACTGAGCCTGGGGGAGGCTATCTATGTTTCTGTATAGCTTGCAGCATTTAAGCCTCGTATTGGCAAGTAGTCTATCTTTCAGAAGGAGGCACTGGGCACTAACTGTCAGCGTTATTCGTGTTTTCTTATTCGTATTTCAAGCCAGCTGGAAACAGCTTGTTTTTGCTTAATGGCCTCCACTGAGTCTATTAGCTTATGGGGGCTGAGTGCTGGCAAATACTCTGGACCTGTTAGCGCTGGTCCTCTATACATAGAACTTTATTGGACATTTAAGCCATCGCAAGACTAATTTTTTGCGATACAAGGAGACATTTTTTATAAATAGTGTGTGAGCTAGTCCTCCTCATTGCATATTTCTGTTTAGTGCCTATAAAAGCTTAATACAGTATATACCCGCATTGATTGATCGAAATTTGTGCTACACATAGTGTGAGGCTTTTGTACAAAGTGTATTGGGATTTACCTTCATTTGTGGAACGACAGTTCCCATATTATGGGGAAAAGAAAAGCATGCAGGGTAACTCTCAAGTCACCACAGAGTACTGCAAAAGTCACTACCATTGAGGACTCTTTGTTCCAAACAATCTCTGTGGTATCGAAGGAGATTGAACTAGCTGAGAGAAGGCTCTCATTGCCAAGAGAGGATTTTCCCATGGCCGAGTCCCACCTCCTTAGTCGAGCAGAGGATCCTATCATAGACATAGATACAAGATCTTCACCTATGGTGTGCACAGGTAGAGTCTCATTAGAAGAGGCCCAGGGGGCTTCGCCCCTATTATTGAGGAGCAACATTCAGGAGGGAGGCTATATGGTGACGAGCTATTAACCAAGTCCTACTTCCAGCCCCAGTATTAAGCAGAGGCAACTTACAGCCACACAAAGAAAAAGGGACATTTAGTGATAGTGGGGGCACAGACAAAGCATTTAATTGATCTTTTAATGCACATTCTTCTCCAGGAAATAAATGTTGGTGATGAGAGCTCTTAGCTGATTATCTCAAGACTGGATCAAGTTGAAGAACATATCACCCAACTAATGGCACAAGTGTATAGCATAGTCACACTACAGAAGGACCAAAATTATAAAGTCAGTGCAGGGCTTAATAGCATCGCTATTAATTCTAATACTAACGTGAATGCAAGTCCAACACAGATTCTGGGTATGCAAACACATTCTTCTGAGACAACTTCACCACCTATAGAGTCAATTAGGAATCTTGCTACTGACCCACAGACATGCACGGTGATTAAGCTCCCTCCCGAGTCAACTCCATATGTGATAGTCCTAGGCAATGCTCCTCCAGATAACATTCCTGCAGCTGAAAACATTTGGGAAGTTAAACAACGTTGTTCATTGGTTCGGTACAAGCTCTAGCATTGGCACAGAAATCCACAACTCAACAACTCAACAATTATGGTAAGGAGGGTTGATTGGCTTGGCCCAGACAACAAGAGATGGGCAGGGGATTTCATAATAGTTAATTTTAATAGCTCACATATTGCTGCAGTCCTCTTGACTTCTCTGGGCTCACCAAACCCAACTAGATTAACTAGTATCTGGGCTTAGCCGCTGGGGTTCTCATGAGTTGCCCTCCATAGTTTCCAGTGTCTGGTAGACTTACTCGGTGTACCCGCCCCCATATAGCTCCTCCAGTACACCCATTGTTGCCTTTGGGAAATAGGTTTGCACCTTTGAGTGACCTGGGATCGTGAGATACACTTACCGCTTTAGAATCTATTCTCCTGCTGGGTGCATCAATTACCCCTCCTTGGATGATAGAGCAACTCTTGTGGGGCTCATCAGGAAGATTCCATAACTTTGACATCTCAGTATACTCACCTGTCAAGCCCTAGCCCTTCCAGCCCTACAAGTAGGGATAAGGAGCACACAATGAAAGTGCTGAGATGGAAAATTGCAGGTTTACAATCTATGCTCCTTCCGGATTGGCAATCCCTAATATGTGGCTACAATGTCATTATGCTTCAGGAAACCTGGGCAGTTGACCCTATAATGTGCAATGGGTATTCTTGTTTTCACACACTGGCTATTCGCCCTGGCTCATGTCGTTCCTTGGGGGGGGTTTTATCACTTGTCTAAATCTGCCCCTATATGGCAGTGTTGAGGCCTTAGACACTATAGGAAGTAATTACGAGGCTGTGTTTTACAATGGGGCACATCTTGGTGTACCTGATGCATTTTTATAATAATTATTTCTTAAATACCCCAAGCCACAGGTTCTTAGAATTGTTTAAATTAATTGAGTCAATTGTCGGGTCTGTAACAGGTGAGGAGAGACCAGCCCATCTGTGCTTAGCAGAGGATTTTAATGCTAAACTGGCCTGCCCTGACTGAAGCAATTGGTCGGTACTTGGTGACAGGTGTGACCAGAGGGGTAAAGAATTAGAGCATTATTTGTCCTCCTTGGACCTACACACTGTACTTGAAGTGGCGGGTAAAGGAGAAGTCGGTTTGCCAACCTCTAGGGATAGGAATTGCCACTCTATAATTGATTATGGCCCTCATTACAACCCTGGCGGTCGGTATTAAAGCGGCGGTAAGACCGCCAACAGGCCGGCGGAAAAAAAAAATGGAATCACGACCGTGGCGGAAACCACCAACATAGACAGCCACTTTAACACTCCGACCGCCACGGCGGTACAAACAAACAGCATGGCGGTCACCGCCAACAGACAGGCGGAGGACAATGTACCGCCCACAGTATCACAACCTACCAATCCGCCACCTTTTCTGGGGCGGATTCACCGCAAACAAAAACATGGCAGAAACAGGACTTCGAAGGGAAAACGCTCACCCCACAAGGAATCCGGACGCCATGGAACCCGAGCTCCAGATCCTGCCAGCCCTTATCTTCTTGCTCCTCTACCAGGAGTTCGAACGCCGGCGGCAAAGACCACGGTGAGTACTGCACCAACGACACAGGGGATGGGGGAGGGAAAAAAAAGGGACACACACACGCAACACCCCCACCCCCACCCTCACCCACTACAACACACACACTAATGCAGCATGATGCATCACAGTTACACCCTCCAAACCCCCCGGAAGAATACAAAGACAAAAGGAAATTAGGGTAATCATTGTAATATATTAAAATCCAGAACGCAAAAATATATATACACTATTAACAAATATATACACCAAGAATAGTAGTCCAGGTAGTGCTCCATTGAAGTCCGTGGAACACTGGGCCCACACGGCATGGGCAAGGCCCACACTCAGTTCCCGAACATGACGGAGAGAACACTGCAGGGGCATCAGGTAGCAATAAAACGGGCACCTCTGGGGGAAGGGAAAAGGAGGCACCTCAGCCGATTGAGTGCATGACGCCAAATCCACGAGGGGGCCACATGCCCACTGTTCCATCCTGGGAAGTGCAAAGCCACAGTCTCTCAAGTCTCTACAGTGGGTGGGGTGCCCACTGTTCCATCCTGGGGAGTGCAAAGCCACAGTATCTCATGTCTCTACAGTGGGTGGGTTGCCCACTGTTCAATCCTGGGGAGTGCAAAGCCACAGTCTCTCAAGTGGATAACAGTCTCCACTGGTTCTGGAGGGGTCCTTGTGCCCAGAGTGCTTCATCCTGCCAAGGACTGAGGTAGTGGATGTATCTCTCCACTGGTTCTGGAGGGGGCCTTGTGCCCAGAGTGCTTCATCCTGCCAAGGACTGAGGTAGTGGATGCATCTCTCCAATGGTTCTGGAGGGGGCCTTGTGCCCAGAGTGCTTCATCCTGCTCGTGACGGACTCAGTAGCGTCAGTGCCCTTGGTGCTCATTGCGGCGGTGTCCTTGGCAGCGGTGCTTGTGGCGGCAGTTTCCTGTTCATCGGTGCTTGTGGCGGCAGTGTCCTGTTCAGCGGTGCTTGTGGCTGTGGTGTCCTGTTCAGAGGTGCTTGTGGCGGCAGTGTCCTGTTCAGCGGTGCTTGTGGCGGCGGGGTCCTGTTCAGCGGTGCTTGTGGCGGCAGTGTCCTGTTCAGCGGTGATTGTGGCGGCAGTTTCCTGTTCAGCGGTGTTTGTGGCGGCGGGGTCCTTGGCAGTAACTCAGCAGCTGGCGGTTCTGTCTGGCCCAGCGGGCTGGTGCTGGCGGTCCTTTATGGCCCAGCGGGGCTGGTGCTGGTGGTCCTTTATGGCCCAGCGGGGCTGGTGCTGGCGGTCCTGTCCTGGGCAGCGGGGCTGGTGCTGGCGGTCCTGTCCTGGGCAGCTGGGCTGGTGCTGGCAGTGGTCTCCTGGGCAGCGGGGATGATGGCGGTGGCCTCCTGGGCAGCGGGATGATGGTGGTGGCCTCCTGGGCAGTGGGGATGATGGCGGTCTTCTGCGCCGTGCTGCTCTTCCCAGACTTGCTGAGTTTCTTGTGCCCCTTCCTCACCTTGGAAGGTGTCGCAGCTGACTCCACACTCCCACCTGTACCCCTGGGAGTGGCTTTGGTGGTTGGAGTCTTCCCCCTCTCCCGCCGGGCACTGGCCAACTTTTGATGTTTGACAGGTGGGGGACTGTCCGTTCCGTGGCTCCGTGCCACACTGGCTGCCCTGCTGCCCGGTGCTCTCCAGATTCCGGTGACTACAGGCACCACTGGCGAGGAGATGTTGTGGCTGAGGTGCTAGGTTGGGACCTGGAGAGTCGGGCCCTAGGAGACGGACGGGGTGGGGGAGGTGAGGGAAAGAGGTCAAGGTTGGACAGGAAAAGTTTATTGGGAACACTGGGACGGGTAGCTGGAGGGGGTTTGGGAGTGGAGGAAGAGGTTGTGGTTGTAGGAGGTGTTCGTTTGGTGACTTTGGGTGAAGGTGCATGCACTGTAGGCTGTCGTGAGGTCGATGGCTGTTGGGTGGGTGTGTGGCTGCGTTTGTGTATCTTGGGAGGTGGCGTCACAAACACACTGGGAGAGGACACAGGGGACGTGTGAATGGTAGTGGGTGTGGTGAGTGCACGTGAGCGGGGTGTGGTGGTGGGTGTGCTGGTGATGGAAGTAGTGGCTGTAGATGTAGTGCATGCAGGTGTGAGTGTAGACGAGACTGGGAGGGAGGAGGGAGACGAGGAGGAGGGGGACACAGTGGAGGCAGTGGATGTTGATGTGTCTGCATGTGTGTGTTGCTTGCGTGAGTGCCTGTGGGATGTGTGGTGCTTATGTTTGCCTGAGCTTCCCTTGTGTGTTGACGTGTGTGCATGCTGGTCTGAAGGTGTGCTTGGAATAGGCTGAGGTAGAGGGGATTGGGTCTGGGTGGAGGAAGTTGGAGGGGGAGGCTAGACACAGGGACAATAGCTGCCAATGGTGCTGAGGCCAGAGTCTGAAATGCTCGCTGAAGGGCTGCCTGACCAAAATGAATGCCCTCCAGGAATGCATTTGTTTGTTGCAACTGCCTCTCTACACCCTGGATGGCATTCAAAATGGTAGACTGACCAACAATGAGGGACCTGAGGAGGTCAATGGTCTCCTCACTGAGGGCAGCCTGGGGCGAAGGTGATGCCCACCCTCCTAGGTGAGCGGGCCCGGGGCAAAGGCTGAGGTGCTGCTGGGAGGGCGGTGCTGGTAGGGGGGGTGGCGGCTGTACCTGTAGATGCGGGGGCACAGATGTGGCCGCCACCACAAGGGAGCTCCCATCAGAGGACGAGTCCATATCACTGGTGTCAGCTCCTGTCCCCGCTGTGGAGCTCCCCTCGCCCTCCGTCCCACTGGTGAATTCCGAGTCCGTAGTCTCGCCCTCCAGGGCCATGTGGGTTGCAGCTCCCTCCTGCTCTGGTGCCACTGCTCCTCCGCCTGATGATGCTAATGCACACAAGAACAGGGAGACCACAAAAAGGGGGGGAACAATAGAAGAAAGACATGTTGAGTGCATGCATTACCGCTACAGTTGGCGGACACGACAGACACAGAAGCCCCCTGCACTACGCCGCACACTTGGGGTCCACTGTTCAATCCCTGGGACATGGCCTACAAGGCAAAGGCCGACATCTGCACACATGGATGTCGCAGGAGCCTGACTAGGTGTACTTGGCACTGTACACAGGTGGGGTGGGGTGCCACAGGGTCTGCCAGAACAAGGGGACCTAACTAGCACACTCACCCTGGCCTAGGGAAACCCACAGCCCACCTCCCCCACCCAGACACCTCCACTGCGCGCAAAATCAGCAGAACGAGAGTGTACTCACCCCCTTGTGGTTGCTGTGATGCCCTCAAGCGCCCATCCAACTCCGGGTACACCACCGCCAGGATCCTGAACATCAGGGGGGGTCATACTGCTACGGACACCCCTCCCACGTTAGGAGGCCATCCCCCGCTGGGCCTCCGCCATCTTCTTGCTCCAGCGGCGAATGTCCTCCCATCTCTTGCGGCGGTGGGTGCTCCGTCTGTGATAGACCCCCAGGGTCTGCACGTCCTTGGCAATGGCAACCCAAATATCCTTCTTCTGGTGGGCGCTGACCTACATGAATTGTACAGGGGAAAAAGGAAAGTTATTATCAACTGCACCGTCACAGTCATTGGCCCCCATCCCTACCCTTGCCATGTGGCAAATGCACTCACTGTCATTTCAAGCACACCTTAATCTCCCCCCCCCCATCTCTCATCCACACCACTCCACACAGGCATAGCCCATACAGCATGCTCCCAGTGTACTTACCTGTTTGTCTGGAGGACCGTAGAGTAGCGTGTACTGGGGGAGGACCCCATCCACGAGTTTCTCCAACTCCTCAGATATGAAGGCAGGGGCCCTTTCCCCAGACGCACAAGCCATTGTCTCTTCCAGACAGAGGTCACAGCAGCACTTGCAGTGTAGGTCCTCTCCTGTCGAAGATCAGTTATCGAGTAATAGAACAGATAGAAAATGGCGGTCACGTCCGCGGCGGCTCGTACCGTCACCACCGGCGTACATCGGCATTGGCTCCTGGGACCCTTAGGGCCTACCGCGACGGTGTACAACGCCAGCGCAGTTACCTCACATCCCATTGTCCCACTTTACAGGTCAGGCAGGCGCCTTTTCAGGAGCCCACATGGCTTAATTTTTAACTGTGTCACACATACCTAGGCCTTGCCTCAACACTCATACAGGCCAAATTTTGGATTTTGATTTGTGTTCTTTGTTAGCTGTGGGTACGTACCTCTGAGTTGGTTGACTCTGTGCTCGCTTTTGTCCTTCAGAGGCACCGTCCGCTGGGACATGTGAGGAGATGGCGGCATCCTCCGGTGTACAGACCGCTGGTGGACCTTTCTACAATGGAGGAAAGACATGTGATCATCACCTACTGGCTTGATCATGCCACAATCCTGGAACTGTGTGCCCAGCTGGAGCCAGACCTGATGTCAGCTATCCACCATCCTACAGGAATCCCCCCTCTAGTGCAGGTGCTGTTAGTACTCCATTTCCTTGCAAGTGGGTCTTTTCAAACAACAGTGGCCATAGCATCAGGGATGTCCCTGCCTATGTTTTCCTACGTGTTGTCCAGAGTGTTGTCTGCCCTGCTGAAACACATGCGGAGCTACATCGTTTTCCCTCAGGTGGAGGATTTGCCTACAGTGAAAGGTGACTTCTATGCCCTGGTACATATCCCCAACATCATAGGTGCCATTGATGGGACACATGTGGCCTTGGTACCCCCCGCAGGAGTGAACAGGTGTATAGAAACCGGAAGAGTTATCATTCCATGAATGTGCAGATGGTGTGTTTGGCAGGCCAGTACATCTCCCATGTGAATGCCAAATTCCCTGGCTCAGTGCATGATGCTTACATCCTGCGGAACAGCAGCATCCCTTATGTGATGGGTCAACTCCAGAGGCACCGTGTGTGGCTATTAGGTGAGCACCTGGAAGCAAGTCAGTGGGAATGGTTGTCTGGGTCTGGGGATATCCCTACAGGTTAGTGTGTGTCTAACAGTTGCCCTCGCCATTTGCAGGTGACTCTGGTTACCCCAACCTGTCATGGCTACTGACCCCAGTGAGGAATCCCAGGACAAAGACAGAGGAGCGCTACAATGAGGCCCATGGGCAGACTCGGAGGATTATAGAGCGGACCTTCGGCCAGCCTGAAGGCCAGGTTCAGGTGCCTCCATATGACAGGTGGATCCCTATTCTACTCACCAAAGAAGGTGTGCCAGATCATCGTGGCCTGCTGTATTCTTCACAACTTAGCTTTGCGACGACAGGTGCCTTTTCTGCAGGAGGATGGTCCAGATGGCGGTGTTGTGCCAGCTGTGTAGCCTGTGGACAGTGAAGACGAGGAAGCAGAAGAAGAGGACATCGACAACAGGAAATCTGTGTTCCTGCAAAACTTCCAGTGAGACACAGGTAAGAATACAAACCTGCCTACTACATGTACTTTAACACTACTACCTCTCTACTGTCTGTCGTTTTCACCCAGTGTATGGTAACTGAGTTGTCACTTTCCCTTACGATTTCACAGATGTGGGTCCCACTGTGTGACATCTGCTTTGTTTCCTTATGGACTAGAGCTGTGTGACATAGGTATGTTGACATTACAATTGAAAGAGCATTTTGTCACTGTAATTTCTAATTCACTCTTTCGAAATCACAGACAGACTCCAGATTGTTTTGTGCTTTAGGGGTGTTCATTTCAGTGCTCAATATTGGAGGGGGTTGTAAAATGGTGAGGGGTGATGGTGGAGGAATGTCCAGTCTATTAGTCTCACAGGTGCATTGCCCAAATGGGCATAGGAAGTGGAGCTGGGGCAGTTTGAGGATGGACAGGGTGACAAGGTGGGACAGAAGGATGACATTCAAAGTGGTCTCATTTCTTGGCGGGGGTCTTGGCATCGTTCTCTGTCTTTGTCCTGGATCTCAGGGACCGTTTGCGGGGTGGTTCTCCCTCTGCAGGGGGTGGGGTGCTGGTGTGGTGGTCCTGTGGCGGTGCCTCATGTCCACTAGCGCCGGCGGAGGTGGTGGGCAGTTCATCGTCCAGGCTAGTGTCAGGGGCCCCTTGTTGTGCCACAGTGTCCCTCCTGGTGTTGAGGACTTCCTTCAGCACCCCTACGATGGTGCCCAGGGTGGAATTGATGGATCCGAGTTCCTCCCTGAAGCCCAAATAATGTTCCTCCTGCAGGCCCTGGGTATCCTGAAACTTGGCCAGTACCGTTGCCATCGTCTCCTGGGAATGGTGGTAGGCTCCCATGATGTTCGAGAGGGCCTCGTGGAGAGTGGGTTCCCTTGGCCTGTCCTCCCCCTGTCGCACAGCAGCCCTCCCATTTCCCCTGTGTTCCTGGGCCTCCGTCCCCTGGACCGTGTGCCCACTGCCACTGCCCCCAGGTCCCTGTTGTTGTTGGGGTGGTGGGTTAGCCTGTAGTGGTGGGCACACTGCTGATTGACGTGTCCTGTGGACAGAGGTGTGGGCCCGCTGGGTGGGTGCTGTGCTGGTGTTTCCAGAGGGTGGAAGCTCTGTGGTGGCCTGTGACTGTGTCAGGGGAACCGACTGTCCCGAGGTCCCAGATGGGCCGGGCTGGTCATCTAGATCCAGTTGGACAGGGCTGCTGTCATCACTGTGGCCTCTTCTGTTGGTGGTGTGGACATGTGTGGACCCTCCTGTCCGGTGACATTGGGTGGGGGTCCTGCAGGGGTATAAAAGGATGTTTATAACATCTGTGTGTGCCATGGTGTGCAATGGGTGGGTGACCGTGTACCCCAGTGCTTGCATTCCTGTGTGGATCCTGGTGTGATGGTGGTTTAGGGGGGTGTATGGGTATGTGCAGTGGCCATGCTTTGGTGATGGGTGTCCATGCTTTGTTGTTGCATGCAGGGCTTGGTGTTAGGATGTGTGGTTTGTGATGTTGGGACATTTGTGAGGAGTTGGAGTGATGGGGTGAGGGTATGTGATAGCTTGCAAGTAGGGTGGGGATGTAATAGTTAAGATTTGACTTACCAGAGTCCATTCCTCCATCTACTCCAGAGAGGCCCTCAGGATGCAGAATCACCAAGACTTGCTCCTCCCATGTTGCTAGTTGTGGGGAAGGAGGTGGGGGTCCACCGCCAATCCTCTGTACCGCAAGGTGGTGTCTAGAGACCACGGAACGCACCTTCCCCCGTAGGTTGTTCCACCTCTTCCTGATGTCATTCCTATTTCTTGGGTGCTGTCCCACTGCGTTGACCCTGTCCACTATTCTGCGCCATAGCTCCATCTTCCTAGCTATGGAGGTGTGCTGCACCTGTGATCCGAATAGCTGTGGCTCTACCCGGACGATTTCCTCCACCATGACCCTGAGCTCCTCCTCAGAGAACCTGGGGTGTCTTTGCCATGCCATGGGGTGGTGTGGGTGATGTTTGGGGTTGTGTGTGTAGTGATAAGTGGGGTGATATTTAGTGGTGTGTTGTGTGAGGTGCGTGGAAGTTATGTGGGTGATGGTATTGCCTGTGGATGCTTGGTAGTTGTTTGTAGTGTCTCTCTCTGGCCTTCTCTCTGTAATTCTGTCATAGGGGTTTGTGGGTGATGTGGGTGGGTGTTTTATATTGTATTGGATGTGTGGGAGTGGTGTCTGTATGTGTATCAGGTGTGTGTATTTGGAGTTGTCCAATGTGGTAGTGTTTTGTAAATGTGTGTGTATTTTGAGCGCGGCGGTGTGTACCGCCAATGGAACACCGCGGTTGAAAGACTGCTGCGTGGATTCGTGTGTCGTGATAGTGTGGGTGTATTTCTGCTGGCGTGATTGTGGAGGTTTTGTTTTCGCCAGTTTATCACTGACCTTTGGTGTGGCGGACTTATGTGGGTGTCTGAATTTTGGCGGATTCCGAGCAGTGGGTCATAATGACCGTGGTGGAATTCCGCTGCCGCGGCGGTGTGTTGGCGGTCTTCTGCACGGCGGTAAACGGCTTTTGCCGCCAATGTTGTAATGAGGGCGTATATCTTTCTATCTGCTGATCTATTAGATTAATTGGTGTCTGGCTCTATTGTCCGAACGGAGTTCGGAGATCATAATCCTATTGAAATTTCTTGATTTTGACATCCAGACTGGACCATAAAAGCCAGCCTGAACTCTGTAATTTATAGGCATCTCCTGAACTCTGTAATGCATAGGCATCTAGGGATAACCTAAGAGTCTGTTGAAAACTTTCTAACCCTATGCAATTTCTGGCTGAAATTATTAAGAAGAATTTAGATCAATTCTTATCCTGTTTATTGAAGCTAGCTGCAATGGGATGGAGATTATAGTAAGCTCATTTGTAGCTCTTTGCTTAGGTGTTAAAAACTACCTCTAAAAGCCGAAAAAGGTATCAAATAAAGCACATCTAATCTCAAGGTGGTTTGATCATGAATGTTTGGCGGCCAACCAAGCCTTACAGAAGGTTTTAACAGCTTGTCCTCAGGATTCCATAGTGGTAATTAGCCTGCCTAAAAGGTATAAAATAGTTACTATAAGGAGGAAGGCTGAGTTGACCACCCAGAAGTGGGAAAGTCTACCATACTCAGCGATCACTAAGAATAGCAAGTCCTTTTGGAATTCTGTTTCAGCCTTGAGATCAACTAATAGAACAGGGATGCCAATTAGTTGCCACATCAGCAGTGAGGCTTGGGAGGCACATTTTCCCAAAATTAATTCAGCAGGGGATTTGATTACAGGAGTAAGTATGAAAACAAGGCCACATCTTCCTGTAGGCGTGACTTTATAGGAAGTTTCAGTTGCAATAAAACAAAGTGCACGGGAAAAAGCACCCGGGCCAGATGGTATAACAATTGATCTGATAAAATGTAACATCAGTTTATGGGCACCCCTGCTGGCTAATGTCTACAACAATTTGAATGATGCATCCCTACCAGACTCATGGGCGACATCTACAGTTGTAGCAATCTTTGAGAAGGGTGATCGATATTTACCCAGTTCTTATTGTCCAATCTTCCTTGTAGATATCCTATCTAAAATCTTTGGAAGGGTTCTGTATAATAAAATCAATCAGTGGGTGGAGGATAGCAAGATTTTAAACCCCTGCCAATATGGTTTTTGCAATCATGCTGGAACGCAGGACCAGTGTTTGAACCTCAGTCTAGTTCTGGGTAAATATACTGTGGCGAAAACGTGTTCCCATGTACTTAGCATTCATGGATCTTAGTAAGGCATTTGACTGTGTTAGTAGATCAAGGCTATAGCAAATGTGATTGGAAATGGAGGAGCCACTCGTACACCTCTTGGCATCCATGCACATAATAAGAAGACTAGAGTGTGGTTTGGGCAAAGTGGAGAGCTTACAAGGGAGATTCATATTGGGTGTGGGGTGCGACAGGGATGCGTACTTGCCCCTTTGCTGTTCATCTTGTATATAAATAAAATGGGCATCTGTTTAACAACATGCTCACCAGATGTTCCTATGGTGCTTGGCACCCCATGGCCAGTGTTGTTATGTAAGATGCAGTTTTGTTGGTATGCACGCCCAGAGCTCTGCAACTGTTTGTCTATTCATTTGTGGAATTCATGGGTACCCTCGACTTGGTGACTAATTTCTCCTTATCCTTTATTATGACTTGCACTCCAAAGTGTACTCCATTAACAAGAACCCCGGTAGGAACAAAATGAGTTTTCAGTGTTAACACATTTTCCTACTTGGGGGTGGTCTTTAGGTCCACTGGGTCATGGACACCTAAAATACCTGAGCGAAGAACCAAGCTATCCAGGGAGGTTGGTTCACTCTTTAGTTTGCCATCCAAACCCGGGGGTTGAGCTTTCATTGCTGTATAACAAATCTAGTCCAGGCAAAGTGTAGCGGTAGATACTTATGGGATGGAGTTTGGGGCATCAGGGACCCTCAGCTAAAATCTCTGGATGGCATTAGTTCATCCCAAGTTTTCATTAACTTTGAAACATGCCACACTAGGCAGGAAGCAGGCTAAAACATCATTTCTAACTTATGCCCAGGAACAAAAGCTAAGTGCTGAAACCTCAAAACTATCTAGTTCAACTTATCTGTTAGTGGATCATGATAATATCCTTAGCAATTATCTATGCGTGGGAAGAGGAAAATAAGGGCCATATTTATACTTTTTGACGCAAAACTGCGCTAACGCAGTTTTGCGTAAAAAAAATTAGCGCCGGCTAACGCCATTCTGAAGCGCCATGCGGGCGCCGTATTTATTCAATGACGTTAGCCGGCGTTAGCCGCCGGCGCTGCCTGGTGTGCGTGAAAAAAAATGACGTACACCAGGCAGCGCTGGCGTAGGGGAATATGGAGCTTGGGCGCCAAAAAATGGGGCAAGTCAGGCTGAGGCAAAAATATCTCCTCACCCCGATTTGCGCCATTTTTTTCGACTCCCAACCCCCTTTGAAATGACTCCTGTCTTAGCAAAGACAGGAGTCATGCCCCCTTGCCCAATGGCCATGCCCAGGGGACTTAAGTCCCCTGGGCATGGTCATTGGGCATAGTGGCATGTAGGGGGGCACAAATCAGGCCCCCCTATGCCACATTTTTTTTTTTTTTAAATACTTACCTGAACTTACCTTAATGTCCCTGGGATGGGTCCCTCCATCCTTGGGTGTCCTCCTGGGGTGGGCAAGGGTGGCAGGGGGTGTCCCTGGGGGCATGGGAGGGCACCTCTGGGCTCCTTCCGAGCCCACAGGTCACTTAACGCCTGCCTTGTCCAGGCGCTAAAAAACGGCGCAAAAGCGGCTGGACGTCATTTTTTTTGACACGCCCACTCCCGGGCATGATTTTTGCCCGGGAGTGTAAATACGGCGCACATGCCTCGGAGTAAATTTTTTAGACGGGAACGCCTACCTTGCATATCATTAACGCAAAGTAGGTGTCCACGCTAAAAAGTGACGCAAACTCCATGGACTTTGGCGCTAGACGCGTCTAACGCCAAAGTATAAATATGGAGTTAGTTTTGCGTCGGAATTCCGGCGCAAACAGAGTATAAATATGCCCCTAAGAATCTCCCCTGATGTTTCGATTGCGGTCAGATACAATAAAATATCTATTTTGCTTCCTATTAGGTTTTCAGCATTATTTGGAAACACTGTCATGCCCATGTAATAGTATTTTTAAACAGATGATGTTACATTTTATCTTTTTTGTGTTTTTATCAAAAATATTCAAAAATGTTTTAATATCTTTATGTCTAGATAGCTGACACGTTGTATCCAGTCATTGCTTTTCTCAAAACAACTTTGTGACGATGAAACATGTTTTTATGTAAGTTTGTTTTTACGGGCTATTGTACGCTCGAGACATTCAGGGGCATATTTATACTCCGTTTGCGCCGAATTTGCGTCGTTTTTTTCGACGCAAATTCGACGCAAAACTAACTCCATATTTATACTTTGGCGTTAGACTCGTCTAGCGCCAAAGTTCATGGAGTTAGCGTAATTTTTTTGAGTGAACACCTTCCTTGCGTTAATGATATGCAAGGTAGGCGTTCCCGTCTTAAAAAATGACTCCGATGCTATTGCGTCGGATTTATACTCCCGGGCAAAAATGACGCCCGGGAGTGGGCGGGTCTAAAAAACCCGCATTTGCGCCGGATTTTAGCGCCTGGGTCAGGGCAGGCGTTAAGGGACCTGTGGGCTCAGAATGAGCCCAGAGGTGCCCACTCCTGCCCCCAGGGACACCCCCTGCCACCCTTGCCCACCCCAGGAGGACACCCAAGGATGGAGGGACCCACCCCAGGGACATTAAGGTAAGTCCAGGTAGGTATTTTTTTGAATTTTTTTTTGTGGCATAGGGGGGCCTGATTTGTGCCCCCCTACATGCCACTATGCCCAATGACCATGCGCAGGGGACAGAAGTCCCCTGGGCATGGCCATTGGGCAAGGGGGCATGACTCCTGTCTTTGCTAAGACAGGAGTCATTTCAATGGGGGATGGGCGTCGTTAAAAAATGGCGCAAATCGGGTTGTGGCGCTTTTTTTGCCTCAGCCTGACTTGCACCATTTCTGGACGCCCATACGCCACTTTCCCCCTACGCCGGCGCTGCCTGGTGTACGTCGTTTTTTTTAACGCACACCAGACAGCGCCGGCGGCTAACGCCGGCTAACGTCATTCAATAAATACGGCGCCCGCATGGTGCTTCAGAATGGCGTTAGCCGGCGCTAATTTTTTTGACGCAAAACTGCGTTGGCGCAGTTTTGCGTCAAAAAGTATAAATATGGGCCTCAGTGCCTATTGATTATATTTTTGTTGTTTCTTAAACTACATCGTTGTTGCCGACGAACTGAAGTTGCATCCTAGAAGCACATAGCACTTTACTGTTTTGGAATGCTGGACGGCATATGTGACATGGATAACTTTGTACTTCGTGGTTGCATGGAAGCTGAATAAAGTTTTAAATTGAATTGAAATATCCAGAATCTTATTCTGGAAATAGTGGGCCATTTCATCACACAAGCCTTGGGAGGAGGGTACCCAACTCTGAGAGGGGGTGGGGATAGACAGATCCCTAGCTACTTTAAAAAGTGGTTGGGAGGAATTACTTGCGGCCTTAACCTTTCAGTAAATTGCGCCTTGTAATGCAACAGCAAGACCTTATACTTTCCTTTTTCAGTGCCTTTTGCCTCAGGATCGACAGTGGAATTCCAGCTACATTCCTGTCTGCAACACTCCTGCCTCAGCTCTTTAAGTTCAGCCGTGAACCAGGATGCAGAGGGTTTATTTCTGGTCATAATTTTAGTCCTCAGTGGTCAATGCTATCACGAGACGACGTAACCCAAGTATGGAAACTTTCAACGGAATAACCTAGGGAATTAGCCAGGCCATCTTTTGAGTAATGAAATGCCTGTTCTAGGTTAGCTGAGGTTATTTTGTTCTCATTCCTACAGATAATAGGGTTTTGAGAGACCCGACTGACTCAAGATTTAAGGGGAGGGAATGCTAAAGATAATAGATTGATAGTCTGTCCAGCTAAGAGGGTAGAATCTGGTGATCGACAGGTCAGAATGATTAGAGAAAATACCATCAAGAGTATGGCCAGAGGACTGATTACGCATCCCAACCCTCTGGGAAAGCCATACGTTTGACATTAATTCTAGTAATGAAGCTGTGTCCCTACAAGAGGATGTATCAAAATGAAAACTGGAGTCCCCTAGTATTGTGATGTATTTATGACTTGAGTAAGGTTCAAACGTCTGCTCCCAGGAGTTAATAAAGCTGCCCCTTGTGCCAGGCAGCCTGTATACTAAGTTGCCTGAAATGGTGTCCTTAGTCTAAAGAAGGCGTCCTCTGTCCCATCTTTGATGCTTAAAGTTATAGGATCCAGTGTGCAACCAAGTTCGGCCTTTCGCTATAAGAGGCTGTCCTCCTCCTACCCAGCCCTAACGATCCTGTCTAGAGGTAGGATAGCCTGGTGGGATGCATCAACCAGGTCAAGGTCTGAGTCCTCCCTAGCCCAGGTTTCGGTAATGAAAAGACAGTCAAGGGCCTTTGCCAGGATCAACTCATGGGTTTTAACCTCATGTTTAATCAATGAACTTGTGTTCAACAAGACACAGTGGAGCTTTTTATGATATGGAGACATAGGGCTAGAGGTTAATGACTGGAGCTCGCTCCCATTTAGTAAAATGGGGGGTGCTATGGTTTCCAAGTTGGTTGTAAAATGGAAGTCAAAACTCCTGCAGTCCTTAACAAATGGGTTTAAGATATAAAGGGTAGAGGGGCAAGTTTCTTTATGGTTATGGTAATGGAGATCAAAAAGCTGGTTCTGAGAAACACACCTATATGAAATCTGGCCCTGCTTTGAATCAAAACAGGCAGCATCCCTGGTGCTTTCCAGGCACAGATGGCCGCAGATGGGTGCAGACAGGCTTGGCTTTGGTGTGCCTTTGGTGGGCCAGCCGCACGCCAGCTGCGCATGTCCGCTGTGCTTCCACAGTGCCATACTCCTTATGAAGGTGCCCCCTCTTGAGGGGAACAGCCAACAACTCGCCCTACCGAACGCCAAACTGACAGTGAGCACACCAAGAAGTGAGTGTGAGAGACAGCATCCCTCCCCTCCGTACAATCAACGAAAAAGAGCTGCTGTGGACAGGAGGGTATCGACCAGAAAATAAAAAGAGAGCAAAGGACCCACCCACCCAAAACAGTCCCCAACACAAGCTATTGTTTAAACAAAGGCTCAATTACTTCAAGAGCGCCAAACATTAAAAATGAGGATTTACTCAAGGTGGGTGCCGGGAAGTCCGTGTCTGCAATGCGTTCTTGCTGCCATTCTCCCTATAAAGGTGTCGTGAGGGAAACGGGCAACAACTAACCCACCCAATGCCAAAATGGAGATGGGCACACCAGGAAGTGGGTGTGAGAGCCAGCATAGTAGCTAGTAGAGCTACGGCAGGTCAGAGGGTGTTGGCCAGAAATTAAAAATAGAGCCAAGACCCACCCACCCAACACAATCTCCAAAACAAGTTAAAATCAGATATTAGTGGTTAAACAAAGGCTCAATAACTTTAAGAGCGCCAAACATAACAGATGAGAATATACTCAGTGCGGGTGCGGGGAGCCGGGGTCTGCCGCACATCCTCACTGCAATACTCCTTATAAAGGTGCTGTGAGGGAAATCGCCAACAACTAGGCAGCCGAATGCCAAAATGGTAGTGAGCACACCAGGAAGTGGATGTGAAAGCTGGCACACCATCTGCACAACCCACCAAAACAGCTGAGACGGACTGGAGGGTATCGACCAGAAAATAAAAATAGAGCAAAGGACCCAGCCATCGAACAAGGTCCCCAAAACAAGTCAAAAGCGGATTTCATTGGTTAAACAAACACTCAATAACTTCAAGAGCGGCAAACATAAAAAATGAGAATTTTCTCGATACGGATGCTGGAAAATTAACTCCAGGCACAAAACAAAACCTTCATAATGTATTTGCATATTTTAATGAAGGAGTCCTTAAAGAGGACTAAAGGTGGCGCAGTTAGAAGTAGGGAAATTGCTTTGCTGGAATAGTGTGACCTTCACAATCTCTGTACTGGGACTCATACCCAGGAACTGGAGTGACTAATTGTATCACGCTTTGAAATACATCCTCCAGAATCATAGTTGTGGAGTAGACCACTTTTTTCCTATGGAACCTGAACTGGAGTCTATTGATGCAAACAAAGAACAACAAGTACTCTCCTGACCATGCCTAAAATTATGAAATAGTGAGATGTTATGGATAGAAAGGAAGAAGCTGCTCAACACTGAGAAACACTTTCATCCCTTTCTACTGATAAAACCTTTTTAAGTTCTTCATTGCCATAAAAGTCATCAATGGAATTTACTCACCAAGTGCATTGTGCTGTAAAATGATGCCTCTTCGCTCGTTTTTACATGAGCAAAAATACTTTTTCACCCATGCTGGTGGTATCATGCTGCTGCCATGAAGCCTGGAGCACCCAATGTCTAGGAGCATGATAGCTCCTACTTTCGTCATCTGATGTATGCTTGGTACACTACAGAGCAGTTTTTATGTGTTTTCAAGTTTCTATTCACTAATTACCTTCACACTGAGGTGTTCCATAAAATGCTGTAATTTTGGTTGATAACACAATGAAATTATATTTTTACTATGTTTACCAGTCGTCGAGCACGCAAGCACTTTAAAAACAATTAATTAAGATGGCACTCCTTTATGTGATCAAGGCTGCGTTTGCTTGCTGAAATATGTCATTGCAGAACCTTTGCAAAAAAGTAATCAACGACAACGTCAAGCCAGTAAGCCAGTGGCCTCTCTGTTATATGGAAAAGAATTATATATATACAGTCACTGAAAAAAACTATGGTTACAGGGACATTTTAGTTAGGAAATAGAATTAGAAAAACCTTAGAAATTAACAAAAAAAAAGGTTACAGGGACATCATAGTTAGGTTCAGATTTTACACACACAAAACCATAGGAATTAAGCAGCTATAGTTATACTTATCCGAAGAAACTATAAATTGTGCCATAAGGTAACTACAACTCATGCCCCCGCCATGAACAGTTGTCTCATTTATAGTTTTATTGTAAATGTTGCAGTGATATTATCAGTGATGTCACAGAAGATGTCAGGACTGATGTAATATGTGGGGAAACTAGCAGTACGTGGCAAGGGAGCGAGTTTGAGTTACCTTAGGCCTTTAGTGAGGCCCAAGCCCCAAGAGTGCTGCCAACACTTCCTGGTTGAAGTGCTGGCAGTTAATCAGATCTCACAATGAGATCTGTCAGATCCATGGACACTCTGCATCCCTAGATATTTACATTTCTTTTTTCTTTAGTAATGCAGAAACTACTTAACAGATTTGCTCCAAAACAGTCTTTCTGGTCCAAGATCTAGCGTTCTGCCAAATTGGGTGTAATTCTGTTCAGTGTTTCGGGCTGTAGTCATGTTCAAAATCTCTATGGGGAATTGCATGGGGAGAACCCCTCTTTTTCTCGGACCCCACTTGATGAATCACCCAAAGCTTTCAAGACAGCAGCTGAAGTGAGTGTCAAACTAGTTTTGAAAATGTCATGATTATTTATCAAACGGCGCCAAAGTTATTAGCAAAACAAAAATCATGGAAACTTAGTTCTGGAAACTTGGTCCTCACTATAACTATTTACTGGCAACCACCAGTAGACGCTATATATATATATATATATATATATATATATATATATATATAAGTTGGGAGGATTTGTCCTTTCAGAAGTGGCACTTCAACAGGGGCACCTGCTATACTTATAGTTGTAAGCCCTTCCTGTTGAGGTTTAATGTGAAATGAGCATTTGTGCCAGAATGGATCCTCACCTGCTTATTTCTTCAAGAAATGTCCACAGTTTTGCGCAAAATGTCTACCCAACTGGAATACTTTCTACTGGCTAATTAGTAAGTGCTACCTTATTAGCTAAATCTATAGTGCACATTCTACTCTACTACTATGTAAAGTACCACAAGTTAATGCTTCTAGTGACCATGTGTGATGTAATATGTGGAATGTCAGTGTTCTTTTAGCGTCATCCTACTGAAATCTGTGCTGACATGAATCCTCGTATAGAGAAGATGGCAAGTCTACAAAGAGTTGAATTTCTACAAAACAAGGGTACTTCTTGTTAATGACATGAAATTGATGTGTCTTTGTTTGGTGGAGATATGCTCATATTCCTTTGCCTCAGGAATGCTCATGGGGTATTTTGGTATGCTGTCTTTCAAGCTGGAAAACTGCAGGAGGGCCGATTCATACTACTAACCTACAAGGGCAGGGCCAAACAGACAGAGCTTTGAGGTTATTTTGAACATTTGCATACTCGTAATAATTAAAAGGATGAAGGATGGACTCTGCTCACAGCAGGAGAGCATTGGAATAATCCTGCTCATGACATTCACCACTGAAGAGATTGAGCTCCAATGGAGCATGGATGCATGAGCATCGGTGCCACAATTAATCCTCACCTGCTTTTTTCGAAGAAGAGTCAACTGGTTTGTGCAAAACTGTGGACTCTTACAGTCTGAGAGGGGGGGGGGTAAACCAATTCCTCAGCCTTCTCGTTGCTCCTGCATGAAGGGAGCAGGAACAAATGCTGCTCAGTGTGTGCTGGAGCAATTGTTTCATCTGTTTTTCTGCCTGACAGATGAAAAGTCCACTCCCACCGAGCCAGAACAGTTTTCCTGCTCCTGCCTGCTGAGAGCAGACTTAGAGTTTACTCTCGCTAGGGGGAGCTACCATTTCTCCCGCCAAGTGACAGCAAACTACTATGTTCAGAGTGGGAGGCACCTCAGGACATAGGGAGCTGGCACAGAGGGGTGTAGGTCCTGCAGGCCTTAATGGCTTCAGGTGGGGGGCTGCGCAGCCTCCCTCCTTTTTCACGCAAAAGCCCCGCAGAGGTGGCAGTCCCTAGGGCCTTTTAGGGCCTCAGGAGAGGGGTCGCATAGCCCCCTCCAATAGAAACATCAATTGGTCTGCCCCGGGGAGGTAGCAGTCCCTGGGGCAAAGAACGGCCATGGGGAGGGGCGCTGTGTGTGCCACCAACTCCAAAAAATATACTTTCCTATGCCCTCAGGACCAGGCCCACCCATTGGTCTTAACAAAAAACAAGCTTGGGAGACCTTGCCTGTTCTTTTGAAAATGTTTCTTCAGAGTCCCGGATCCCCTACGATTTTTGTGAGAAAAATAAAAAAATGCATTCAAGCCTTGGTGGGGCACCTGGGGGACCACACCACCAGGGCTAGGGGGTCAGGCTATTCCCACCTTGACCCCTTTTCATTATTTTTAACTTTATTTTTGCAACTTAGCTGACTCCTCGTCCCAAAATGGCTTCCAACACATTCGGGTTGAAGTGCTGGCAACCATTCAGATACCAGCATGTAACTGTTGGATCGACGGAGCATCCAAGTCCCTAGATATCTATATTTCCTTTTCCTTTAATAACTACAAAACCTCTGAACAGGTTCACACCAAATCACAAGAAGGGCTCTTTCTGGACCAAGAGCTACCTTTCTGCCAAATTTGTTGTAATTCCGTCCAGAGGTTCGGACTGTAGTCGTGTTTCAAATTCCTATGGGAAATTGCATGGAGAAATGTGTTTTGGACCCCCCCATCTTTTTCTTGGCCTCGCTTGATGAACCACACAAAACTTTCAAGACAGCAACTGAAGTGAGTGGCAAACTAGTTTTGAAAATCTGTGAAGATTCATCAAAAGGCACCAAAGTTATAGGCAAAACAAAAAAACACTTTTCCTATTGAAACTAAATCCTAACTATAACAACCTACTGGTGACCACTAAGGCTAAATTTAGGGTGGATAGTGGTAAAGGGGGGTGATAAGGGTAATTTTTATGTTTATGGGTGGGTAGTGGTATTGGATTATAAAGGTAATTTTAGAATTTAGGGGTGGTTGATGGAAATGGATGGTAAACGCAATTTTAAGGTTTAAGGGTAGGGTAGAAGTATGGGGTGGTAATGGTAATTTTTTAATATAGTAGTGGCTAGTGGTAAGGGTTATTTTAGGATTTAGGGTGCATAGTGATAAAGGATAGTAAGGGTAATTTTAGGAATTAGGGGTGGGTAGAGGTAAAGGATGATGAGGGTAATTAAAGAAAAAGAGGGAATTTGGGGAGGGAGAAAAAATATATGTATGGGTTTTACTTAATGTAATATACTTACTTGCGTTGTAAAAGCTGCATTGCAAAGATGCACTTGGTAATATCATACATCTAGTAACATGGAATAAAGGGTTTTACGTCAAGAAGACAATGCTCTGCCTCCCTTTCACTGGCCCATCTACCGAAGAAGAAATCGAGGACAATCCTTCTCTCACATCGCAGTAAAAACCTGGAACAGCCTCCCCAAACACCTCCAGACCACCACCCCACTTCCAACATTCCGAATGGCCCTCCAGACCTGCCTGTGTGAATAAGTCTCCAAGACATGTAAGTGCCTCGATACCCTATTGGGTGATTAGCCCCCCTTCATAAATCCTGATTGATTGACTCATTGAGTAATAGCAGTATACTTCTTTTTTGCTTGTTCTGTCAACCAGCACTATTATTCGTAGCAATATATGGAAACTTGTGATTGTCTTTATCGGTGCTTTATAAGCTTGGTTGTATCCACCTTCAGCACTGACACTCTGTACAAGGTATAACTTTATTTTGCATGGCAGCACAGTACCTTTTCGTGTGATCTTGGTGATAACTTCTTGACCAACGATCTCAGGACTTTTCTGTGAAGCTTTGTTTCCATTCACATGTTTCACACCGGCACCTTAACGGAGGCAAATGTGGTACGCACCAGCAGTTTACTTGGACCATGGCACACTCTCCAGGGGAGCACTTTCTTCTTCGGGTTGCTTATCCCCTATCTCGTTGCCAGATGTAGCATTTTCCTAAGCCTGGTACCCACCAATGACTAGACCACACAAAGCTGTAAATCACGTCTTTATTGCTCTGTGTACCTGAGAACTCCGACATTCTAAACCAAGCTTTCATTCTATTCTATTCTAGCGATTACTTCCCACGCATATGGAGTCAGTGGGGAGCCAGGAAAGTTAGGTTCTAAAATAATGCAAGACACTACAACTAGGACAAGAAGCTCTGAACGCTCTGATAGCAGAAGCATCACCTGAGTTCGAGACTTGGGGTCAGTTAGCTCTAAAAGTAATAACGATGGGATGTTTTGTAGGGTAGGTGGCTCAAACTCCCAAAAATATGCTGCAGAGCCATTGTAGAACATATCGGTTCACTGCTCAGACTAATATGTGTATTTTTATCTATGTTCTCTTCTGGAAACACTCAATAGTAACGTCATCTCAGAGAGCAACCTCCTCACGCGTAACCAATGACGGCATCCTCGAGTTATGATGAGGAGCCGTCTCTTAGTGGCGGGGTCCTGTAGGGGGTGATGTTTCCAAAAAACATTATCATGGTATTGTTTAAGGATCTGGGAAGGTATGGTCCAAGAATTGTGCGGAAGCGACATCGTCAGGATGTGCAGCTTGGTGTGGGAAGGGGCATTTCAAGGGCGCATATTTTCGATTAGCGGAGACAAGGCCAACCCTCACTTCTTATATTGTTTGCTGGTGGTATTTCTCCCTACGAAGAGATATTCTATTCGTTCTTGGAGATGGCCAAAAACCTGCCGTTCCAGTTTAGATACCTTTGCGATGCTGTGATGATGAAGACAGGTAAAGGTAAATATTATTGTGCTTTATGGCGTACCCCCATCCATGCCGGTATATCTTTTGTGTGTCTCGTTGGAACCTGTATACACACATCCAGCATACCAGTCTGCCATGACTCATTTTATTACACAGCAACGTTCACGTGCTGCTCCAAACGATCACGATGGTGTAAGTATGTGTAATCCATATTAAACGTGGTGTTCAATGTGTGCCTAAAAGGACAAGCAGTGGTCATTGGCCCGAGAAGAAAATCTGGTATTCATTAGATCCTTTCGCAGGCAGATGGAGGCTTGAGCACCTAAACTCTTTCTATACAGAAAATTGCAGTTTAATCCAGTTTCGTTTGGTGTCTCATGGTGTTTGTTTGTTTCTGTGGCTATTAAGTAATAAAACTTGCATTGTTATATCTGCTTGTTATACTGATGGTAGAAATCATTTGCAAGCGGTGAACTGGAAGTTTCGCAAAGGCTTGTATTGTTATTACATTAAAGTGCATTATATTTAAATGGTAGTGCTCCAAACGCACTGTGTCAAGTGAATATTTTGTTTTGCTTCAGTCAGTTAAATATAAAAACATTTGTTATAAAATACCAAACTTGTTATAGAATACAAATGTTTAATTTTAATAAGTAAATTTCTCCCCTTAGCATATCAGTAATTTTGGTAATCTGTTTCGCAGACATTCATTGGATTTGGGTGAATACTGCTTTATTCATCTGCCTTATAACTATGCAGTATTGCCCTAGCGTACTGTTTTATGAATCAACAATCAATTGTGCCTTCAGGCACTTTTTTGTTGCGCATACATTTGATTTTAATTTGCTTCTATTTAATTCATATTCGTTTCGTTTGCAAAATACATATACTTACTCGGTTTCTAGCGCATATTGGAGATTTCTGAAAACATCTTCAACAGTTTCTACATGAAACAGAAGAGGGCACCAATGTACCAAAGATGACAAAGCAAATAAAAAGTAACAAATAGCCAGAATTCTTTTCTGTGAAACGTGGTCAACAAAAACTCAGTTAATATTTGATATTATTTTGATATTTTTCCCAAACCAATACGACATTAAGAAATAAAAGAATTGAAGGAGCACTTTTATTTTGCCACATGTTATCATTTGATTGGAAGCAGCTAAATACTTCCTTCCTTTATGTGAATTTTGTTCTCTTGACATACAGGAGGGGAAGGATTAGGCTCACATATTTTCAAACCATAAAGTTCACCATTTGTATTCACTATCGATATAATTTTTACTATGAAGGAAAACAATTCCTCCCCTATTTCTCGGCATATCATTTTGATTAGATACATATCAGAAGATGTGGAACACAATACATCAAACAAGCATTGTTTGATACATTGTGTTGCTCCCTGCTCTCTCACAGGCCCATCTTTCACCCTATACTCACAGGGGCAGAGTATTTTACCTCTGGAGAACTGGGAGCATGTACAAGAACCAAGATATAAGGCGTGCCTGCTTTGGTTTTGTGAAACATGGGCGCAACCAAGTGAGCATGAGAAAAGGAATGAAGCATGTGAGAGGGCACAGAACGCTAAAGCCAAGAGCCGAGATGCCCAGCGCCAGTGCTTTTCCACCATGCAAAGTTTTTTTGTTTATGCACCGATAAACGGTGGAAGAGCCTCTTATATTTGTATTTGACAGAGGGATTATAATTTAAAATTCATTGCTATTGCTTTTGTCAGAGGGTTTGAAATGTAAAACACACTCCTTTGTGTATGTGCCAAATGGTTCAAAATGTAAAGACTCTGTCATGCATTCACAATGTAAAACCTCTTGCTATTGCATTTGTCTGAGTCCACAATGTCAAACCTCTCCCTACGGCATTTATCCGAGTTCACAATGCAAAACCTCTTCTTACTGTGTTTGTCCGAGGGACAGCAATGTAAACACCCAGCCAGTGTTATTTGGAAAAGGCGCTAACAATGTTAAACTCCTTCATTTTCTATTTATTACAGAGTTCACAAAGTAAACCTACTTTTATTGTCAAGCAGTTCGACGAAAATCTCTTTTCTATAATATTGGGCTGTTTACAAGGGGCGGCCCCTTCCTACTGAAATGGGCCTGAGAGTTATGCCATGCTAAGCCATCCAAATTTATTTGACCTGGTGTATGTTTTAGAAAATATTAGCCTATGGGCCATAATAACACAGTGCCTTACCCCGGCTGTCATGCCCCCTAAAGCAAGCAAGAAAATTGGGACTCCGGGCTGGTATTAAAATACTGATAAAAATGAAGAGCAGCTGGCCCATTACATCCTTGAACCCTGCTGTCACTGCACCTTCTGCACTACTGATAGCTACACCCTTGCTTTTGGGTCTCCAGGTTACTCATTTTACCTGTCTTTCATTCTCACCCCCCTATCTTCATCTCTCTCTCATCTTGTACATCCTCTTCGTGCCCTCCTCCCTACGCCCTTCCTCTGCATCTCTCTCTCCCTCTTCTGTCTTTCACTCATCCTCATCCCTTCCTACTTCTTTCTCTACAACTTTATTTCTGGTCCATTTCTCTACTACTTCACTTGTCAATTGCACTCTTCTGTCTCCTTTCTCTTACTTGCTCATCTTTATTTCCTTCTCCCATTCTGTCACCTTTTCCTACTCTCCTCTCTATTCACGCACTCTCTTCTTTTCATTTATACCTTTTCTCTCTTCTTTATGTCCTTGTTATCCTCTACTCCCTCTGCGCTGTCTTCCAGTCTCCCTAAAAAGTAAGTAGGGCCCCAGGCACGCTAATTACTTAATAAATATGAACAAGCAACCTCTAAAATAACTTCAGCTGGTGCATGACAAATTGGGTTCCTCCAATCCCTGGGAGCTAGTGCCAGTGCACCAGGTGCACCACTGGTAGCTACGCACCTACCTTAACGCTGTGTGTAATAACAATCCACCCATAAAGGACCCCTGGCCATAACATATTCTTTTCACAAGAAATAATGCAGGCTCATTCCATTTGTCGTAACTTTTCATAATAAGCAGATGAGACCAGCATGGCATCTGACATAATCTTCCACAATGAACTAGTCACTCCTGCAGGTGTGAGTATTGGCTTGTATTCATAACTGTTAGAAATGTGGTTGTTGTTTGACTGGGGTGTACACCTTAGTCAAGCAGCAACTGCAATCCTAGTCGGAGTAAATATCAGGCAAACCCAAAATTAATCTGAACTCACCCTCTGATAGCTTGGCACAGAGCAGTCAAGCTTAACGTAGAGGCAATGTGTAAAGTATTTGTGCAACACTTCAAACAGTAAAACAGTGAAAACAGAAAACTAGAGCAAAATGTCATAAATAAAACAAGACCAAAATTACAAACATCCAATAAGTAGAACTTGAGTCGCAAATTTGTAAGGATTAAACTGTAACATAGTGCTTAGAAGCAAGAATCGCCAAGCGTGGATATCAGGTCACACCAAACTGGGACAAAGTCAAGAGTTCAGGCTGGCTATAAGGACCCAATTGGGCCCACTGAACAAAAGTATCTTCAGTGAGTGTACCAGAGTGATGCCTTGGTTCGAGCCATGCTGTAGAGAGAATATGTTGCTTTTCCCCATGCAGCAGCAGTGGTGAGCTGGATCTGTGAGGCTGTGATGCAAATTCTTACCAGGTAGATGTCGAGGCTCTGATGTCCATTCAAGGCAATGCATCAGTTCCAATGGGCACAGAGGGTGTGATACAGAGTTTCAGCAGTATCATCGTCAAGGCTGCCACAGGGATACAGGAAAAACAAACACAGAGAAAAATACTGCAATGTCGGATTCATGGGTGATGTACTGGTTTCGACATGCGAGGTACAGCGGTGATGCGATGCTGTTTGCGCTGCTTCTGACCCACGCAGTAGAGATGATGCATCGATTTTCTCCCTGCAACAATGGCAATGTGTCATTTCTGCTTCTGCAGCAGAGGATGCATCAGGTCCAGTGGAAGAAGAACCTTAAGCCTACTTCCAAGGGTCCAGGATTGGGGTGGCACCACTTGTCAGGACAGATTTACAGATGGCAGAGTCCAGGTGAAGGAGCAGGGTGGTTAGAAGTCTGTTATGTCCCTGAGACTTCAGCTCAGGAGACCAGTCGAACAGCCCTTGGAGTCACTCTGGGTTCAGGTGATGCAGGTCCATCCCTTCTCACCAGGCACCGGAAAAGCAGGCAGCGGGAAAGCACAGCAAGGCAGGAGTCCAGCAAAGCAGCAGTCCAGCCGAGTGCTAGTCCTTCAGCAGCACAGCAGTCCTTCTTCCTGGCAGGGTAGTCATAGGTTCAGAAGTGTACTAAAGTGGTCAGAAGTACAGTATTTAAATCCATTTGGGCCTTTGAAGTAGGGGAGACTTCAAAGATTTGCCTATTAGTGCAGAGTGGCCGTACCCTTCCTGTCCTGGCTCCAGACTCACTGCAGGGGGTTATGCAGTCCTTTGTTTGGGGACAGGGCACAGCCTATTCAGGTGTAAGTGAGGCTGTGGCCAGCTAATCCCTCCCAACCTGCCAGTATGGCCCATCAAACCCTATCAAGTCATACCTAAGCTCCCATAGTTTGTGGCTGTCTAGGAGGAATACACACAGCCCAACTGTCACTGACCCCAGACAAGTGATCAGACAGGTAGCAGGCACCAAATGGCTAAAGTAAGAAAATGGCAACTTTCTAAAAGTGGCATTTTCAGAATTGCAATTTAAGATCTAACTTCACCATAAGTTGTGATTTTTAATTGTGATTTCAGAGACACCAAATTCAAAAATGTACCTCTTCCAGAATGTGAATTACACTTATAGGTAATAAGGTAACCCCAATTTGATCCTATGGGAGAGCTAGGCCTTGCATCAGTGAACAAAAAGCAATTTAAGAGTGTTTCACTGCCAGGATATGTAAAACTAAAAAGTACGCGTTCTACCGTTTAATTACAATGCACCCTGCCATTTAGGTTGTCCGGTGCGTACGCTATGGGTGACATATGTATACAAAGGAAAGGTTTGGGCTGGGTAAAAGGGTTATTTTGCCAGGTTGACAAGGCACTGTAAAACTGCACCTACGGGCTCTGCAATGGCAGGCCTGAGACATGGTTGAAGGGCTACTTAATTGGGTGATACAATCAGTATTGAGGGGCTGCAGCCCCACAAGTATCATTTAGCTTAAAGGGCCTGGGCACATGTATTGCACTTTACTAGGGACTAATAACTAAAGTAAATATACCAATGGGGATGAGCCAATTTTACCATGTTTAGGGGTGAGAGCCCAAGCACCCTAGCATTGGTTAGCAGTGGTAAAGTGCACAGAGTCCTAAAGCCAACAAAAAGGAGGTGAAGAAAAGTGGAGGAGGGAGGCAAAAAGTTGGGGGGAAGACCATCCTAAGACTGTCAGGTCTAACAATAACCAACTCAGGACTATAGTATTAAACATAATTATATATAACACAATACAAGCAGCCTTTTTTGTCTGAATCACACAAGTACTGCACAGCCGTATCCAGTAGGGAGGAAGAGCAGCATGTGAGTAAGGTGAAAATCCTTCTCCACAGTACTTATTAAAGCTCTTTTTCTGTTTATCAAATAAGCCTAGTGACAGTTATACTGTCAAGCAACACATAAAAATGGCTTTGTGTGAATGAAGTGAATGAGCTCAACTTCAAGGTGACTTCAGGGGCCTTCTCACCTTCAACCCCAGTCAAAATATTGAAAACAAAATGGAGTGAAATAGCACTTTCTAAAGCAAATTTTTCACAAGTGACAGGTAGTGAAGGGGGTCATTATTATATATTTAAATACATTTATAGTGTTGTTGGACTTTTGCTTATGCAGGGTCATCCCCAGTCTTTTTTGCCTCCTGCCTCCTATTTTTTTCGGACCTGTTGCTGTTGGCTTTTCAACTCTGAGCACTTTACCACTGCTAACCAGTGCTAAAGTGCATATGCTCTCCTGTTTAAATTGTATGTAAGTGGTTTATCCATGATTGGCATATTTGATTTACTAGTAAGTCCCTAGTAAGGGGCACTAGAGGTGCCAGGGCCTGTAAATCAAATGCTACTAGTGGGCCTGCAGCACTGGTTGTGCCACCCACATAAGTAGCTCTGTAATCATGTCTCAGACCTGCCACTGCAGCGTCTGTATGTGTAATTTTACACTGTAAATTCGACTTGGCAAGTGTACCCACTTGCCAGGCCTAAACCTTCCCTTTCCTTACATGTAAGGCACCCCTAAGGTAGGCCCTAGGTAGCCCCAAGGGCAGGGTGCAGTGTATGGATAAGGTAGGACATATAGTAATGTGGTTTATATGTCCTGACAGTGAAATACTGCCAATTTCGTTTTCACTGTTGCAAGGTCTGTCTCTCTCTCATAGGATAATATGGGGGCTACCTTTAAATATGATTAAAGTGTAGATTCCCCTAGAGAGTAGATGGACATGTGGAGTTTGGGATCCCTGAACTCACAATTTAAAAATACATCTTTTAGTAAAGTTGATTTTAAGATTGTGAGTTTGGAAATGCCACTTTTAGAAAGTGAGCATTTTCTTGCTTAAACCATTCTGTGACTCTGCCTTGTTTGTGGATTCCCTGTCTGGGTCAGTTTGACAGTTGGGTTGTTTTTCACCTCACACCAGACAGTGACACAAAGGGAGCTGGGGTGTAATCTGCATTTCCTGATTAGCCATCTCTGCTAGGAGGGAGGGGTGGAGTGGTCACTCTCATCTGAAAGGACTGTGCCTGCCTCTGACAATGCTGTCTCCAACCCCCTGGTGTGTGTCTGAGGCCTTGCCTGGGCAAGGCAGGATTTCACAAGAAGGTGTGAGTCCCCTTTGAAGGAAGGTGACTTCAAAGACTAAAATGGGTATAAGAAGGGCACCCAAACTTACAAACTTTAGAAACACTTCTGGAATCAAGGGGAACCTCTGCCTGGAGAAGAGCTGATCGCTGAGGAACAAGTGCTGCCCTGCCTGTGACTGTGCTTTGTGGAGCTTTCCTGCAGTGCTGCTTCTGCCAGAGTAAGAGGGCAAAGACTGGACTTTGTGTGCCTTCCATCTTGAAGAAGAAATCTCCAAGGGCTTGATGTAGAGCTTGCCTCCTGTTGTTGAAGTCTCAGGGATAGCAAAGACTTCTTCCTGCCAGCACCTGGAGTCTCTGGAGAGACCCCTACTCTGCTCTGTGGTGCCCTTCCAGTTCCTGGGACCCTGAAAGGAGAGGCTGGCAGCCTAAGGACAAAAATACACGCACCGAGCGCCGTGCGGAGAAAAGATCGACGCGAGTCCGATCGCGGCTGAGAAAACGACGCGACGCCGGCTCCGCAGCTGAGAAACGACGCCGCAGGAAACGCGACCGGAGAATCGACGCCCGGAGCAGGAGAAACGACGCGCAGCATCGCTGACGAAGGCTGAGAGATCGCAACCAGCGCCGCGGGACTTTCGGACCGTCGCGTGGCTGGCTTTTTCGACGCGCCTCGCCGTGCCGAGCTGTTTTCGACGCATATAACCGTGCAGGGTTACTTTCGACGCACATCGCCCGTGCGGGGTTATTTTTGACGCAAACCAGGTACATTTTCACGCTAGCAGCGCTAGTGTGTTGTTACAACTACCTAAAGACTCTTTTTATTTTAAACCTTTAAAAAATCATAACTTGACTTGTGTATGTTGGATTTTTGTCGTTTTGGTCTTGTTTTGTCTAGATAAATATTTCCTATTTTTTCTAAACTGGTGTTGTGTCATTTTGTAGTGTTTTCATTAAGTTACTGTGTGTGTTGGTACAAATACTTTACGCCCAGCACTCTGAGGTTAAGCCTACTGCTCTGCCAAGCTACCAAGGGGGTAAGCAGGGGTTAGCTGAGGGTGATTCTCTTTTATCCTAACTAGAGTGAGGGTCCTTGCTTGAACAGGGGGTAACCTGACTGTCAACCAAAGACCCCATTTCTAACATTGGTGACCAGCGGTCGGGATTGGACTTGTATTTGTACTTGACATACAGTAATTAAGTGTACACTACTGTTTTGATCTCAGACCACTACGTGACCACATACTACTTGTTTGGTGATCTTTTGATTTTTCTCTTAAGGACTCTTTTTATTCTACTTCCATGATTTTGCTGATCCCTTGACTGATTCTTTTTACTTCATTGGGAAATTATTTTTTTCTGCCTTTTGGAACTTTGCACTTGTGACCATCATGTCTCAATCTGGAGATGCAACAGCTGGAGCTGTGTTTGAAATGGAGAAACTGAAGGAGTACTCAGTTGCTCAATTGAAACAGTTCCTTAAAGATCTTGACTGTCCCACTGAGAGCTCCACCAGGGAGGGGGAGCTGCAACAGGCACAGAGGGCTTGGGTGACAATCAAGAAGGCTGGAGGGCACACAGAGGAGGAGAATATGGGTGGGGAAGTGCAGAGGATACACAGTGGTGTAGTGGAGGAACCTGTTACGCCTGGGGGGAGGGTCCCCAGGAGGGATGGCAGGGTGTCACCCAAGGGTCTGACTCCTGAAGAGTTACAGGACAGACAGGCAGAGAGGGAGTACCAATGGGAGCTGAAAAAGCTCGATTGGGAGTTGGAAGAAAGGAGGAGGAACTTAGAGATTAAAAAAATGATTTATGCTTACGAGCTTAAATTGAAAGAGCTGGAAGTCATGAGGGCTGAGTCCAGCTGGAATGGTGGCAGCAACAATTGTATATCCAGTGATGCTGCAGAAGTGCACATGCCCAGAGAGGTGGTGCCCTACTTGAAGGAGGGAGTTAACACACGCCAGGAGGTTCAGGGGTATGAGGTAGCTCCAGTGATGCACAGGGTCCCTGAGGTGGATTGGGGAACTGGCATGGGGAGTCATATTCCTACTGGTGGGAGGGACACTCTACTGACTCTAGGTGAGAGTGACAGGGAGAGGGGTTCCCCCCAGGTAGAAGTCCTGGTTATGGAGTGTGAAGACATCCCAGAAGAGTGTGGGTTGAGTGTCAGGGACAGTCAGGTACTGTCTCACCAGTCTCAGGAGGGTGATGTGGGGTGCTTTGTCAAAGCAGAGTCACTGGATGGTTGGGTGAAGGGTACTTTGGTTAATTCATGTGAGGGGCTGAGTGATGTAATTGCTGGAGAGCATATGTCTAGTCCTTATTTTCCAGAGCTATGCCAACACCAGGTGGAGTGTGAGTTCTCTGACCCCAGGGAGCTTACAATGGAGGCTGACTTCTGGGTGAGTACCAGAGAGTCTGAAGAGGCATTTGGGGGTGCTCCTGAGAGGAGTGGTCTAGGTAGTTCCCAACCAGGTGAGGTAGGGAAGGATTGTAGTGTCCCAGGTAGGTCCCAGTGTTGTGGGATGGGTGAGGGACCCCATGTCCAGTCTCAGAGGAGAGGGAATGGGGATGGGTTGAGGCCCAAGGTGCCCGAGATCCGGTCCCAGGTCCTGGAGGGTTCCCTGCGGGAACACCAGGAGGGGAGCCTAGCCTGTACCATAGGGCCATCTGTTGAGGGAGACCCCACAGTGTCAGGAGAACTTGGGGGGACGGCTGTAGCCAGCGTCCCACCAGTTCTGGTGTCTGGCAGTACCACTCCTAGTGAGGGGGTGCAGAAGTCCAGACAGAGGGTTGAGAGGGGGTTGCGGACCCCAGTGGAGAACCTGGAGGGTCAGGGGTCAGCTCTGAGAGCAGAGCCCCCCATGAATGACCTTGGTGAGACCATTTCTGGGTTGGGGGGAATCCAGACTCTGTCAGATGGGCAGAGGTCAGGGGACCTGCGCCAGCCAGACTCTTGTGTGGCCCTTCGGGACAGTGTGTCCCTTGAGGGGGGTAAGTGTGCCCCCCTGGAAGTCCTGGTGTGCCAGGCAGTGGTTCAACCGCAGGGTGGTGACCCTAGGTTGGATGACCAGGTTCAGAGGGTAAACTCTGACCTGGTAGGGGGTAGGTATGCCCCCCAGGAAGTCATGGTTTGCCAGGCAGTGATCCAGTCTGTGGGTACAGACCCTGGATTGGGAGGCCAGGTTAAGGGTGTCCCCCCTGACCTGGAGGAAGGGGCCACTGCTAACAGTGCCCCTACCATGTTGTCTTCTGGGGGGGCCACTCCTAGTTGGGTGGTTCAGGACCCCAGAAGAGAGGGCAGGGGGAGGGAAGCCTCACCCCTGGCCCTGGTCCAACCTGAAGGTACAGACCCCAGGTTGGAGAATCAGTTGCAGGTTAACATCCCTGCACTGGTGGAAGAATTGTGCAGGACTGCTTCTACAAGCACCCTGACAGTTTTTGACTCTGGGGGTGCCGCTTCTGCAGGGAGGTTACAGAGCCCCAGAGGGGAGGACCAGGGTCAGGTTGTCATCCCTGACCTGGTGGAAGAGAGAGTGGTCAAAGGGTGCCAGGCACCTGGGGCTACCACCCCCCACTCTTCACAGTCACAGTGGTTTGAGAGGCCTGAGGTCGGGCTCTCATCCCTGACAGTTGTCTGGGGCCACTGTGGCTTGCTGTCCTGGTGGACAGAGTTGCCCCTGGGGGGGGGGAGGACGAGAGTCACACCCCGGGGGTGGAGTGGGCAACACCACTGTGTTGGCCCTGGTGGTACTATCTGCCCATTGCAATACATCTGTGAGCAAAGTAAAGTTAGGTGTTGCACAGATGGTGTCTGTAGATGTGGAGAAGGGTTCCCCATGGGTTAGCTTAGTGGGCCCTGAGAGTATGGACAGAGGGATCCAACTGGAGTCAGGAAGGCGTAGAACTGGAACATGCCCCTGCTGTTGTGGGCCTGGGTCCCTGTTCTATCGCCCCAATCAGGGAAGTACATCAAGGTATTGATTGTTCTCCCCTGGCTTTAGGCTGGTAGGGGGTCGTGTTGGACTTTTGCTTATGCAGGGTCATCCCCAGTCTTTTTTTGCCTCCTGCCTCCTATTTTTTTCGGACCTGTTGCTGTTGGCTTTTCAACTCTGAGCACTTTACCACTGCTAACCAGTGCTAAAGTGCATATGCTCTCCTGTTTAAATTGTATGTAAGTGGTTTATCCATGATTGGCATATTTGATTTACTAGTAAGTCCCTAGTAAGGGGCACTAGAGGTGCCAGGGCCTGTAAATCAAATGCTACTAGTGGGCCTGCAGCACTGGTTGTGCCACCCACATAAGTAGCTCTGTAATCATGTCTCAGACCTGCCACTGCAGCGTCTGTATGTGTAATTTTACACTGTAAATTCGACTTGGCAAGTGTACCCACTTGCCAGGCCTAAACCTTCCCTTTCCTTACATGTAAGGCACCCCTAAGGTAGGCCCTAGGTAGCCCCAAGGGCAGGGTGCAGTGTATGGATAAGGTAGGACATATAGTAATGTGGTTTATATGTCCTGACAGTGAAATACTGCCAATTTCGTTTTCACTGTTGCAAGGTCTGTCTCTCTCTCATAGGATAATATGGGGGCTACCTTTAAATATGATTAAAGTGTAGATTCCCCTAGAGAGTAGATGGACATGTGGAGTTTGGGATCCCTGAACTCACAATTTAAAAATACATCTTTTAGTAAAGTTGATTTTAAGATTGTGAGTTTGGAAATGCCACTTTTAGAAAGTGAGCATTTTCTTGCTTAAACCATTCTGTGACTCTGCCTTGTTTGTGGATTCCCTGTCTGGGTCAGTTTGACAGTTGGGTTGTTTTTCACCTCACACCAGACAGTGACACAAAGGGAGCTGGGGTGTAATCTGCATTTCCTGATTAGCCATCTCTGCTAGGAGGGAGGGGTGGAGTGGTCACTCTCATCTGAAAGGACTGTGCCTGCCTCTGACAATGCTGTCTCCAACCCCCTGGTGTGTGTCTGAGGCCTTGCCTGGACAAGGCAGGATTTCACAAGAAGGTGTGAGTCCCCTTTGAAGGAAGGTGACTTCAAAGACTAAAATGGGTATAAGAAGGGCACCCAAACTTACAAACTTTAGAAACACTTCTGGAATCAAGGGGAACCTCTGCCTGGAGAAGAGCTGATCGCTGAGGAACAAGTGCTGCCCTGCCTGTGACTGTGCTTTGTGGAGCTTTCCTGCAGTGCTGCTTCTGCCAGAGTAAGAGGGCAAAGACTGGACTTTGTGTGCCTTCCATCTTGAAGAAGAAATCTCCAAGGGCTTGATGTAGAGCTTGCCTCCTGTTGTTGAAGTCTCAGGGATAGCAAAGACTTCTTCCTGCCAGCACCTGGAGTCTCTGGAGAGACCCCTACTCTGCTCTGTGGTGCCCTTCCAGTTCCTGGGACCCTGAAAGGAGAGGCTGGCAGCCTAAGGACAAAAATACACGCACCGAGCGCCGTGCGGAGAAAAGATCGACGCGAGTCCGATCGCGGCTGAGAAAACGACGCGACGCCGGCTCCGCAGCTGAGAAACGACGCCGCAGGAAACGCGACCGGAGAATCGACGCCCGGAGCAGGAGAAACGACGCGCAGCATCGCTGACGAAGGCTGAGAGATCGCAACCAGCGCCGCGGGACTTTCGGACCGTCGCATGGCTGGCTTTTTCGACGCGCCTCGCCGTGCCGAGCTGTTTTCGACGCATATAACCGTGCAGGGTTACTTTCGACGCACATCGCCCGTGCGGGGTTATTTTTGACGCAAACCAGGTACATTTTCACGCTAGCAGCGCTAGTGTGTTGTTACAACTACCTAAAGACTCTTTTTATTTTAAACCTTTAAAAAATCATAACTTGACTTGTGTATGTTGGATTTTTGTCGTTTTGGTCTTGTTTTGTCTAGATAAATATTTCCTATTTTTTCTAAACTGGTGTTGTGTCATTTTGTAGTGTTTTCATTAAGTTACTGTGTGTGTTGGTACAAATACTTTACGCCCAGCACTCTGAGGTTAAGCCTACTGCTCTGCCAAGCTACCAAGGGGGTAAGCAGGGGTTAGCTGAGGGTGATTCTCTTTTATCCTAACTAGAGTGAGGGTCCTTGCTTGAACAGGGGGTAACCTGACTGTCAACCAAAGACCCCATTTCTAACAAGTGTGCTTTAGGAATGACACCTGAAGCTCCCCAGGAGCTGACCTGTTTTTTTCAAACGGCACAGTGGGTGTTACCTGTATGTCAATAATTACATTCATCGTGTTAGGGCCTGCGTCTTGTCATGGGTGCCCCTCATATGCCACAGATGCCTCTTTGGCTAGCACAAGAATTTTGCCATTGACTCCACGGGCAGCCTGTATGTTAATAACTAACTCTTGTATGTCATGATCAGGGTTTTGTTTTGTCATGATTACTGTAAGGAAATGCCTCTTTTGGTATGGTCACCTCAAGGTTTTTAGACTGATGCTGCTGGTTTTTTGACTCTGAGGCTGCACTGAGGCCTGCTAATCAGACATCAATGCCAGTGCCCTGACCCTAAAGTGTATGTCGAATTGGCTGTAACCACCTGGAAATGGCTAACGTACCTGTAAGTCCCTAGTCTATGGTGTCCTGGAACGCAGCTAATGTAAGTTAGAGGGGCAGCCTGGGGCTTTCAGCACTGGTTGTGCCACCCTGAAGGTCCTCCAAGCAAAACAAGTCCCGCAGTCTGCTACTGCAGACTGGCAGAGCAGTTGTGCGCTGCTTGCCCGACTTTGCCATTAAAAGCAATGGAAAAGTCACTACTTCTCCATGTACATCTGTGTAAATGGACCCTCAGGCAGGCCTATTTAGGCCTAAGGCAGGATGCAACATATGACACAGGCAGGAAATATATTTTACACATCCTGACAGTAAACCACCATTTTTAGTGTGAAAAGACTTGGTTGCACAATTGGCAAGTACAGGATAACATGCTGACCCCTCAGCTGTGCTAACCCCCTTAATGGTGCAACCAAAGTGGGCACTCCAAGGATTCAAACAACTTGTTACATTAAGGCAGACTTGCATTTCAATTCGAAATTAATGTAAGGTGTTGCAGCTTTTACAAAGCTGCCACTTTTTGCCTTTAAAACTGTTGTGCCTTCCAGCCTAGTGCTGCACTCCACAGAACATAGTCACCAGGTGGGAGGGAACCTGGTTGCCCATTGGCTACTAATTGCATCCTGCCCTGAGGGCATTTTTAGTGCATAAAAGGGGGACCCCATGGCACCCAGAACTCAGATCTCTACTGACTGAAAGAAGGACTGAAGGAGGACTACCCTGCTGCAATGAGGGACCAGCAAATGCCGCACTGAAGATGACTGCACCTGGTGGCTAGCATAGGATAGGACTGTGCCTTCTGTTTCCTGCTCAAGGAGAAGCTGTCTCCAGAGCCCAGCAAAGCAAAGAGACTCAAAGAGACTGATAACTGCCCTAAATTTGCCAGCACAGGGCAAAAAAGGTGAAAAATCCTTTTGCTGAAAGTTGGTAGCCCAAACACTTCAAACCACTACCACCACTGCTGTGCAGCACCATGGACGAAGGTCCAACTCACAGAGTTGCACCAGAGTTTGCTGACCATGGGAGTACTGTCAGAGAGCTAGTGGGACCCTCAGAAGGTGAGTTAGCTACTCAGGAGGGATTGGCCTGGGCCCGCAACACTGGGTGACTGGACTTTGGCCAAACCAAAGAGGACCTTGTAAAACATCAAACCTGCAACTAGGAGTCCCATACCATCTTCTTAGACTGAGGAGCACCTGCAGGAAGACCCCATATGACCACGTCACATCCAAAGTATCCTTGGAGCAGCTTCAGCATCCTTTAGTCCTTGTGTCAAGACCACTCCATAAGAATCCAGTGTCTGGAACTGCTTAAGGGTTGCTATTCTGTGAAGTTAACTGTTTCTAAAAACACTGCTGGTCTCCCTGCCATAGTTCATCTTCCCAAGTACTTTTACCCAGCCGCATTGACAGTTACCCAAGTGTCAAATTTGCCAAAGCTTGCTTACGGTTGAGTGAAAATGTTTTGATTTATACATTCTTGTAGAATATATATCTCTGGAACACTCTGGTGGGTCTTTTTTGTTCTGCTGCCAAAATGTTTATAAACATGCAGTCTATTTTTATATATTGAAGTCAGATTTCTTGAGTGTACTGTTGATTTCTTTCTCAATTGTTTTGGTACTGGTCAAATACTTAACACTAATGCCTCTGTGTAAGCCTTGCTGCACAGTGTCACAGCTACCCCAGATTGAGCTGAGGCTTTGAAAGATAAAACCTACAGGTCTTAAAGGGGTGGGTAAGTGAATTACACAGTGAGTTTGCACAACTCCACATTTAGGGGGTTATTCTAACTTTGGAGGAGTGTTAATCCGTCCCAAAAGTGACGGTAAATTGACGGATATACCACCAGCCGTATTACGAGTTCCATAGGATATAATGGACTCGTAATACGGCTGGTGGTAAATCCGTCACTTTTCCGTCACTTTTGGGACGGATTAACACCTCCTCCAAAGTTAGAATAACCCCCATAATGTGCCCCATTTCTTCACACACATAGAAATAACAAATAGCCATAATTGATTGTTTATTTGCAGGAAGGGACACTTCCTGCACATAAACAATTATTACATGCAATGCAAGCATCATTGCACTATGGTGCCACGGTGCCTGCATTGGCGCTATGCAGATAATTTTAGCACCAGCACTAGGGGAAACGCTGGGGTATGCTGTATTGTCATAAATACAGTGCATCCCTGTGTTCCTGAAGTGACACAGTGCAGCGTTTCCAATTTTGGCACAGCACTATGCCGCTTTCTTTGTAAATGAGGCCCTTAGTTTGCCATTTTTGTCTCATATGCCAAGAAATACCTCTACTGAACCAGCACCAAACTTTTATATTGGGTGTCCCTTATACCAAAGATCACATCCAATATGCCAGTGCCAGCATTGTGCCATGGGTGCCTCTTGTGTCAAGAATCACCTCCAATGTGCCAGTGAAAGTATTTGGCCACTAGTGTCCCATATGCCAATAATGACCTCCAATATGCCAGTGAGAGTATCTGGCCAGTGGAGTCCCCATATGCCAAGAATCTCTAATGTGGCAGTGCCCGCATTTTTCAGTGGGTGTCTCATATGCCAAGCATTACCTGATGGATGCACCTTGTGTTGAGAATTTTGTCCAGTATGCCAGAAACCAATATTTTGCCACAGACGCCTCATATGCCAAGAAATGTAGTGTGCCAGTACCATAAATTTGCTACTGGGGCTATTTACTCACTCACAGGCACATGAAAAGCAAAAACTTGCACAGTCCATACAACATGTTAATGCACTATGCAGGCTACAGCTTTCTGCGTTTTCACCCCACGTGATGAGATGGGAGTAGGTCAGGTGATAGCCTGCTTGATGGACTGCTCTGGGCACTAAAAGGCTGAAGCCTAATGCACCCACCGCTGCCATTACAGGTACACAACAGTGCATCACAAAAGTGGAGGTTTAGAAGTATGTCAATCCACTTAGGTCAGAACTGTCGCTTATTCAGACCTGCAAATTCTGTTCTATGGCTGGAGCATGCGCCTTAATGTGCCTGTGCCAGCCATGAGACAGATGTAACTGCCTCAAGCTGCAGCTTGGCCTTCACTCACAGTGAAGTTTGGCATTGTTTTCTATGATATCAGTATTGAATAGACAATTATTCTTTATTGGTAGCATTAAAAAAAGAAGCTAAAAACAATGAAGGCAGACACCCATGAAGGTGAGCCACCACTCTTTGTATGGTAATGTTGCTCAAATAACAATTCTATATGTTGTAGGACCAAACTGTAAATACAATTATATTATAATATAGTCAGGGCCCCAGGAATTAAGCAGCAGTGGATCACCAAATTACACTGCAGGTTGACTAAATTATGCAGTAAGAAAACACAAATTATGTAGCATAATGCAGCACATTTCTGATAGTATTAATTCATTTATTTGACATTTTCACGCATGATAATACTCTTTATACAAAGATGTCACCTCATTAGTATCAGTTTAATAATTACATACAGAAATACCCAAATGAAAATTGACTACTTAACCATTGCAAAAGGCCTTCCACTGCCCGTGAACACTTGTTGCAGCATTTTTAGTAACTTTTGATCCATTTGAGTTGGAAACAATTTTTTTGTTAAAATATGCAGATTATGCAGCAGATGAAGGAGTATGTGGCAAATGTGGTAAATACATAATTATGCAAAAATAGCAATGGCCGCAGGATCACATAATTCCAGTGGCCCTGAGTATAGTGGATTTAAGGCACAGAAAAATCCTGTCTTCTTTGTATGTGTATGCATATATGGATGTGGCATTTGTATAGTGTAAACCTAGACAAAAGACTGTGGAGCACTATGCAGGATCAAAGGCACAAATATAGTCAACTAATGATAGAAAAGGTCACTTGGTTCTGAAAGCAGAAGACTGTTACTACATCTTGACATCTGTCTTGTCCTGAAAGCTAATATAAAAGTTAAGATAAATAGAACATGTATGTATTAATATAGATATATATCTTCAGATTCATGAGAGGCAATGCCACAAGTGTGTCTTGATTACCCTTCCCTCACTGACCAATGGTAATAAAAAGAATATTATACTCAGCAGAGGTATTGTTTATGCCATGCTGACTTTCCACACAGAGTAATTATTAGCAAAGGTGTATATTATTTTGTTCAAGGAAAGTTTGAAACAACATTTTTAAGCCTGCAAATTATGCACATCATGTTTCAAATGCAGTACATCTATAATTATATGATAAAGGCTTCTGTCACAGAATGGTATTACATTCACTGGCCTTCATCATTGTGCATTGCTTTATTAACAATTTATTAATGAATGGTAAACAAAAACTAAACATTCTGTTTCCAATTAGTGCCTATTGTTAGCAGCACCTTGAACAGCACAGCTTTTTAAAGCAAATACAAAATATAATAAATACATAAGAGGTTATGTGTTACATGGTACTATATTGTGATTTTGGGGTTATGGTGACAATTACAAACCTTTCGGACTCAGGCCTCATGGTTTGTGATATCACCAAAACTCTGAGGTGCAATATTGCACTATATTACACAGGCAGTGAAAAAATATGTAGCTCATTAAAATATTGTTGGAAAGTAGGTTATTGGTAAGGGCAGGTAGGTACCTACACTTAGCAATAGGCCACAAACCCCCACTAGGTCCAGTCAAGGTCTCAGTAAATTAATTCTTGCTCAACCCTTGGTAGCTTGGCCCCCGCGCAGTTTGGTATAACTTAGGAGACAGGTGTATGAAGTATTTAATTTCAACAATAATTCATTAAAATAAAGAAATATGTTTATCTTTAAAATGACACCAAAACAGCGAAAATCCAATGTAGGGAACCGGAGATATGAATTTTTAAAGATTGAACGAAAAAAGTGCTTTCAAGAGCCTAAAAACCAAAAGCACCAATCAAGCACATCTGGTCGGACATCTGGTCGCACTCAACCGGGGCAAGTGAAAGGTTCAGGCCGCCGCAATGGAGCACTGCTCGGATACATTGAGCTGGAGGCCTAAGACAAAATTTTGCCTTCTGACTTAGTCACTTTTTTGGAGCTTTTCTTTCTCGACATTGTGCGGTCCTCCTCAGCAAGTTGATTTCAATGCAACGTCATCAGATTGCATTTCCGCATGCTCCGGGGCAAATCCTGGAAGTCTGGAACTCCGGAGCTTTCAGCAGGATGAACCTGAAATGCAGGCCGGGTCGCGGTTGAAGGTAGCCGGCTTGGCTCTCGACAAGGGGTTGGTGCACTTATGGAGCTTTTATTCAAAGTTGCTCCAAACTTCTTTTGGATCGTATTCCAGAAGTCTTTTTTGGGTCCTTAAAGTGCCCACAATCTGGATCCAAGGTTCCAGAAGCTCCTTGGAAGTTGTGACTACAGTTTTCAGAATGCACCTGGTCAGAATCCTCAAATGGCCACTGGGCGCTGGTCAGCTGGGCTCTGCTTGTAGGACCTGATCCAGGGAACTCTGGTCAGCTCCTTTATACCTTTAGTTTACAGGGAGTCTACTCTTGGAGTTGCAGGAGCAAGGCGAAGTTCCTTTATTGATGAAGCTCAAAGTGTGCAGCTGGTGCAGTCCTTAGTGCAGCGTCCAGGTGCAGTTCAGGGGTCCAGCAGGACAGTCCTTCTTCTCCAGTATCTTCTTCCAGCAGAGATCTGAATTGTGGGACAGCTCCTCCATATCTATCCTTGCTCCTGGGGCGGGAGGCAGGGGGTGCTCCTGTCCAATCGGGGCAGGCCACCACCCTCTGGGGCAACTACTTCCTGTGAAGTGTGGCAAAAATCTATCTCAATAAGCAACATTCTCTAAAATTCCAAGATGGCAAAAATTCAGTCTTGAAGGTTAGGTCTGGGTGAGTCTACCCACTTGTGTGGCTAAGTCTCCCTTAACACACCCCTCTCAGCACCACTCCTAATCTAATCAGTGGGGCTCCCATCTGTCTGGGGAGCAGGAAATGGGGGAGATCTCCAGTTTCTATCCCAAGTGCCTTTCCCTCCTTCGAAGACCAGTTTAGTAGCTCTCCCCTCATCCTTCCCTGCCATATGCTGTAGCAGCTCTCCACCCACCAGATGCTTCCCTTGTCACAGTCCAGGCCAATTCACACCTGATCAAGGTAGCCTGACTCAAGCTGCCAGAGGCTGATCAATCAGGAAAGGACACTATAGGCCTGAAGTTGGTAACTTTCAGAAAGAGTTCTAAAACTCTTTCCCTAGGCAAGTAGTTGGAATTATTATAACATTTAATTTGGTACCAAACTTGCTATATTTAGCTCATCTCTATGGGAAACAGTACTTTATTATTTTAAAATAAAGTCTTTCAATGTTGGCCTATGAAGCTCATTGACAACAATCTGGTAAAGGGAATTGGGCTGTTTTTTCCTGACCAGGGCTTATAAAACATCTTTTATAAGGTCTGTGCTTTTATTTGCATTGCAGCCAACACTGGGGGCACCTAGGGCAGACCTTACGGGTGACATATGTACAAAAATAAGGTAGGTTGAGACTTTGGAAGTACTTTTAATGCCAAAGTCGAATTTGGTGTTAAGTGTAACTTACAAGCAGTCAGCAAGGCAGGACTGCCTTTACAATGACACCAGGGACCACAGCAGTGCACCTAGGGGTGCCCTACCGTCCGTTGGGTCTCTAAACCTAAAAGCTCTATCACATACTAAGGACCTATAGGTAGGTTGTCAGAGCCAAATATAATTAGGCCTAATTTGAATACACCATTTTAAACAGAGCACTGGCCCTGGGAATGGTTAGCAGTGCCTAGGGCACAGTCAGAGTCAGAAAACACCAGTATCAGCTAAAAATGGGGGCAACAAGTTAGGGGGCTTCTGTAATCAGTTCAGTTTCCCCACAAATATATTATCATTACTTGGTGAAAGTTTACAAATAATGCAAATTCAGAGATTTTGCTCTGAATCTGATTAAACAGCTATGTTTTTAATTAATGTTTATGAAAGAACAACATGGCATCTTACATTCATTCAGATCTGTCAAGAAAAATGTGCTGTTAATATAGTTAATAATGTAGAATTTCAGAAAAAGGACTGTCTTCATTTTTCAAAATATGTTGAAGGGAAACCATCTACAAGCTGTTCTCTGCAAGGTGCAGCTAACAATGGACACTAATTAGAACTAGAATGCTCAATTTTTTATTTCCTTTTCTCAATAAAATGTTGATTAAATAATGGACATGACAAAGCTGTGCAGTGTGGTTGAGGAACGCCATTTTGATAGGCTAACCGTGTTTTACAGGTAGTCGTGAACCATTTTCCATACTCCGCAGGGACCAGAGAAATATTTTCTATACTTCATGTATCCCTATGAAATGTGGGTTTTATTCCATCTGTTATATTTACTCTGGCACTATGATGACTTCCAAATGGTGTGGTAACAATGTGTGGGTTTTATAAATGATGAGGCGATGCATTAGTTTCAACACAACACATCAGCAGCGCAACACATCTTTGACTGAGATCCAAGTAATTCCCCGCAGCCTGATTTAAGATAATATGTTCAGCTGGCCTAACAGGGTCCCTGTAGCTGGAACGCACTCCTCCACGGTCTGCCTGCAGTTTTGACTTTGTCCCAGTCCAGCACGATCCGATCTCCCTGGTTGGTGCTTTTTACTTTTAGGCGCTATACTGCAATTTATTTGTTAGGCTGTGTGTAACACTTCGAACAGTAAAACAGTGAAAACCCCACGAAAAAAAGGATCCCACAACAGGTTAGGAAAATAGAGCTGAATTTAATAAAGGAAACAAGACCAAAACGACAAAAAATCCAATCAATAGACTTTGAGTTATGATATTTTAAAGAATAAACTGTAGTATATGTGTATTTCCCCCACGGCAAAATGTCACAATACATCATCATTGTGTGGAGATTTGGGTGTTTTTCATGGAACTAAAATTGAAGTCCACCTTTTATGTATAGCATGGTTCGTGCACGTTAAAGGTTTATGTTACTATGAAGACCTGGAAAGGGTCAAAATTCTTCTGTTTCCTTTGCCGCAATAAAGATTGTGCAAACAAGACTGGTTAGAGTGGTTCCTTGGGGAAATACACAGGGATTTCCTATTATTATATATATATATATATATATATATAGGTATATATCCACGCCAAAAACAAATCAAAATCTGGCACTCCTTGCAAAACAATGGCCTTCATTTATTTAAAAAATCCATAAAACAGAACATAGGGCAACGCGTTTCAACCTTCACGGTCTTCTTCCTTGGCCCTTCTTACAAGAGTTATACAACAGAAAAAAGGTGGCCCCTCCCATCTGCTCTATATACCATCATCCATAGACATAGAAGATATATAGTTTTTTATTTTTATTTTATTTTTTACATATATATATTTATATATGTACATAGACATATATATTCTAATATTATCATTTTAAATGTCCATTTTGTATACTTTTCCCATTTTAGTATAATACTCCTATTTAACCAAAAATCATATCACTAATCGGATGAGCCACTATTGTAACACAATGAATCATCAAATTAATATTTTTGTAGGCCTTTCAACAAAAAATAATAAGAGGTAACCTGACCTAACTTTGTTATAATAAGACCCTGCTTTGACATCATCATATTAACCAATATGAACAGAAAGTTCCTCGTCCTTGTTCAATCCCCAAGGATAACGGCTATTAAGCTGAATAATATATTCGGACTCCAATCTCCTCAATTGTCTTTCTCTGTCCCCTCCTCTCGGAGTGGCCAGGACCTTGTCTATACCAAAAAATGTCATCTTCTCAACTTTCCCCTCATGCTCAAGATTGCAATGTCTCGCTACTGGATACGCAGCATCTTTGTTCGATATCGCTCTCCAGTGCTCAAGAATACGTTTCTTCAGAGGAAAAATTGTGCTGCCGACATATCGTAATCCACATGGGCATTCTATTACATAGATAGCAAAATCTGAGCTACAATTAATATACTTTTTAATATTCGCTTGCCTACCCGTGGGTAACTCATATTGCTTACGATCTGAACTGTATATGCATGCTTTACACTTGGCACATTTATAGAAGCCTTGATATTTATCGAAGAAAGTTTCTTTATTCTTCCTTGTGTAACTATGTACCAAAATGTCCCTTAAAGAACTACTTCTTTTGTAAGTTATCAAAGGAGTACGGCTGACTAGCTGCCCAATTATTCTGTCAGCCTTGATAAGCTGTCAATATTTTATGTATGGCATGGTTCGTGCACGTTAAAGGTTTACGTTACTATGAAGACCTGGAAAGGGTCAAAATTCTTCTGTTTCCTTTGCCGCAATAAAGATTGTGCAAACAAGACTGGTTAGAGTGGTTCCTTGGGGAAATACACAGGGATTTCCTATTATATATATATATATATATATATATATATATATATATATATATATATATATAGGTATATATACATATATATATATATGTATATATATATGCACATATGTGTGTATGTATATATGTGTGTGTGTGTGTGTGTATTTATATAGAAAATGTCTTGAACACATTATGCCCATCACATGTTATGTGTATCAGTACAGCATATCAGAACTTAATAGGACTATAGGAATCATCATTCAAAGATCACCATAATATAGGTTTCCCATTCTAAGAAAAAATGGAAGATCCTCACTCAAGTTGTTATTTGGCACACTTATCATAAATAACAGATGGTCAGGCCTCCCTAAAATTCAATGTCTGCTCTTACCCTTTTAAATGAGTTCAGAGAACTAGTTGGATTATAGGAAATCATAGTTATACAAGTGTGGTTTCAACATAGTTTTTATGGAAATACAAGATGTATTGATCATTTAGAGGATCCAATGACTATTGAAGGTGTAGTTATGATGAATGGAATCCTCCTTTATAGTTAAGAAATAGAATTAAGAAAAATAATACAAATTCACCACATAAACAAAGGTTTCAGGGATGTTACAGTTAAGCTCACATTTCAAATGCACAAAACCATAGAAATTAAGCCGATATAGTTAGAGTTATTTTAAGTAACTATAACCTTTGCCCTAAGGTAACTATAACTCGCTCCCCCTCCATGCACAGTTTCCTCTTCAATAACTTTCTTGCATGTTGCAGTGATAATTTCAATGATGTCATAGAAGATGTCATGACTGATGTAATATTGGTGTAGTTAGCAGTGCATGGTGAGGGCACGAGTTATATTTACCTTAGGTCACTGGTTATAGTTGCTTGAAATAACTATAACTGATGAAGTTCTAAGGTGTTGTACATTTGAAATGTGAGACCACCTATTTTAAAAAAAATCTATTTCCAAACTATAATGTCCCTTTAACCTTGTTTTTTTGTGATTTAAAAAAAAATGTTAAGTCATTTTAATTACTGTATGTTAATCCAACCACTACAATGCACGCCCTGTGGCCTACCCCCTGTAACCACCCAACCCCATGCCACTCATGAAGTACTTCTTTGTTTGTTGGAGATGTGGTCATATGCCTGTGCATCAAGAACACGTTTCCAAAATCAGCGGGAAATGCACTTGCGGCCCTTTTAGTAAGTTGTCCATCATCCTGGGAAAATGACAGGAAGACGTTGCATACCACTAATGTTTATGGGGTGGAGCCAAAATGGCATGGCTCCTAGGCCATTTTACAAACTTGTCATTTTTAACAGGGAGAACATGAGCTATAGTCTCATTAGCACATGACAAGAAATAAACCACTAATCATAGTCACTACATGAGATATTGCGCTAGAAAAAAGCAAGGATGCAAACACCTCCGTTAAGTCTTCTCAATAACTTTCAGGGTGGAAATGGATAGAAAAAACACTTGCTTTAACTTGTCCACGGACAAGAAGTTAGGATGATTAGTACTTTACAGAAGTGAATCTTCAACTTGGGCACCTGCTTTGTTTATATCAGTGACTGCTTCCTGTTGAGGTTTGATTTCTTTGAAATGATCATCGTGCCAGAATGAATCCTACCCTGCATATTTATCCAAGATGAGGCCACCATCTTTTTTTAAACTTGTCGGGGACCACCGAGGAGCCTCAAGGCCCCCGCAGTCCGAGCCGACATTGCTTCTGTATGGAGGAAGCTGCTGGAAATGCAGCTCCCTGTGTGCAGGAGCAATATTTTCACCTGTTTCTCTGCCTGCATGTCTGCAAGCAGGGAAACAGATGAAAACTCCTCTTCCAGCAAGCGAGAGCATTTTGACAGCTCCCGCTTGCTGGAAGCAGAGTTAGTGTTTGCTTTTGCCTGGTGGAAGCTGTCACAGCTCTTGCCAAGGAAAAGCATACAGCTATCTCCCGAGTGTGGGCACCTCAGGAGATAGCGGGAGCTGGCCCTTGGGGGCGGTGACCTCAGGGTCATAAATGGCTCAAAGGCCTGGCACCTCGCCTTTCTTTTGCACGGGCTGGGCCAAGGGAGGTGGTGGTCCCCAGGGCCGTATATGGCCCAAGAGGGAGGCCGCGCAGCCCCCCTCTTTGTTTTAAAAATAGTAATTTTAGGAATAGGAAGTGGTGGTCCCTGGGGCCGGCGATTTGCGCAGACACCCTCTTTAATGTTTATTTTTGCCCCAGGGAGGTGGTGGTCTCTGGCCCCCAGGGGATTCCGTGCAGCCTCTCTACATAATGGTTTGTTTGTAGCCCCAAGGAGGTGATGGTCCCTGGGGCCCGGTTGGGGGTCTGTGCAGCCCCCCACTTAATCTACACTTGGGAGGTGGTGGCCCCTGGGTGTTGGAAAATGGGTTATTGGTAGGGCAGGTAGGTACCTACACCTAGCAACAAGCCACAAACCTCCACAAAAGTACAGTTAGGTCTCAGTAAATTAATCCCAGCTCTACCCTTGGTAGCTTGGCATCGAGCGTCAAGGCTTAACTTAGGAGACAAAGTGTAAAGCATTCAGATATCACAAAACAGTAATTAAATAAAACACAGGAAACAGTTTAAAAATCCAAAACCAATTTATAAAAATATCTTATATTTTTATCTTTAAAATGACACAAAAACGATTAAAATCGGTTCAGGGGAACCGGAGATATGAATTTTTAAAGTATTATTATTTTCTAGCGCTTAGAAACAAAAAGCGCCAATCGGGTCATCTGGTTGCATCAGGACCGGGGCAAAGTCAAACTTTCAGGCCGACCGCGATGGAGCCCTGCTCGGCTACAGGTCGCGGGAAGCCTCGGTTAAAAAGTTACCTTCTGACTTAGTCTTTATTTTGAAGTTTTTCTTCACCGGGACGAACCTGCCAGTTGGATCCGACCTCCTGGAGCCCTTGTCCGGATACGCGAAGTCGGTTTCCTCGGTGGTGATTTTTACCTTCGGACTTAGTCGTTTTTTCGAGATGAAAATCCTTCGACCGGGGTAAACCTGGATCTTGATCCGACGTCCGTGGAGCCCTTCTCGGATACGATGGCTGGAAGGTCCCGGTCAACTTTTTACGTTCGGACTTAGTCTCTTTTTTTGGATGTTTTTCTTTACCGGGACGAACCACGAAGTCAGGCCGGGTCGCGGTTGAGGCAAGCCGGCTAGAATTTCCGCGTCGGGTCGGTCACTTTATGGAGCTTTTTTCCAAAAATTCTCCAATCTTTTCCAAACTTCTGGGGCTTCACCCAGATGTTCTTTTAAGGTTCTTTTGGGGTCCACAGCTCACCCCAAGGGTCCAGAAGTTCTGTGATGGTCCTTGGGAAGTGCGGACTTCAACTCCCAGAATGCACCTGGCGCAAACTCCTTTTTGGCCACTGGACAGTGGTCAGCTGGTCACTTTTTCAGGAGTTGGTGCAGGGGACTCTGGTTAGCAATTTTTCACCTGTAGCAAACAGGGAGTCCCTCCTTGAACCAGTGGAAGCCAGGCAAAGTCCTTCTTGTGGTGAAGCCCAAGTGTGCAGCTGGTGCAGTCTTTCTGAGTGCAGGCTCCAGGTGCAGGCCAGGGGTCCAGCAGGGCAGTCCTTCTTCTTCTTGTAGTTCCTTCTTCTTGAAATTTGGTGGGGATCTGAGGCGTGGGGGCAGGTCTGCCAGTTTTATCCTTGCTCCTGGGTGAAAAGCAGGGGGGCCCTGGTCCTCCAATCAGGGACAGGGTCGTCCCCCTGTGATGACCACTTCCTGGGAAGTGTGGCAAAAATCCATCCCAGAAGGCAACAGTCTCTAAAAATCCAAAATGGATGAATCTGATTTTTGGAGGAGAGATCTGGCTGAGCCCACCCACTGGTGTGGCTAAAAATCATAAACACACCCCTCTCCTGCCCTCTCCTAATCTAATCAAGGGGGCACCTAGCTGTCTGGGGTTGCAGGATGTGGGGGTGTTGCTGGGTGCTCCAGATGTCCTTCTCTGCCTTTGAAGACCAGTTTGGCAGCCCTCCCCCTTCCTGCCTCACCATCTGCTGAGGGGAGATTCTCTCCCCCAAGCACATTCCTTTGTGTGAAGCCAGGCCACTTCACACCTCATTAAAGTGGCCTGGCAGAAGCTGCTGCAGGCTGGCCAATCAGAGCACAGCAGCAAAAACAATGCAGAGCTGAAATTGGCAACTTTTTAGGTAAAGTCTAAACTTTTTACCTGCACTAGTTATATTAAATCCAACAACTGGAAGTTGTGGGATTTATTATAACAATCAATTTGATACCAAATTCTTGGTATGTAACATTTAAGGAGACTTTAAAATTTTAAATAAAGTCTGCCCATTCTAGCCTATGAAGGCCATTTACTTCAATGAGGGAAAAACGAATTTGGCTGTTTTTACCTCACCAGGGCTTATAAATCTATTTTTATAAAGTCCCTGCTTATAGTTACATGGCACCCAGCCCTAGGGGCACATAGGGCACACCTTAGGGGTGACCTATATGTAAAAATAAGGTAGTTTAAGACTTTGGAAGTACCTTTAATTCCAAAGTCGAATTTGCATATAACTTTAATTTAAAAGCAGCCAGCAAGGCAGGCTTGCTTTTAAAATGACACTGGGCACCTCAGCAATGCACCTAGGTGTGCACCACCTATGCTGTGGTCCCTAAACCTACATGCCCTACCATATACTAGGGACTTATAGGTAGGTTAACTTAGCCAATTATAATTAGCCTAATTTGCATATCCATTTTACACAGAGCACTGGCCCTGGGACTGGTAAGCAGTACCCAGGGCACAGCCAAGAGTCAGTAACCACCAGTACCTATCCAGAAAGAGTGGGGGTGATCAGGCAAAAAAAAAGGACTTTCCTACACTGGGACATTAGTAAGCCCTTGGAGGCGTGGCCATGTGTCCCTTCCATTTTTATTATATATCTACATGCCCCCAGGACCTGGCCTACAAGAACAAGTGTGAGAGAACGTGCATGTTTTTAAAAAACAAAATTGTGAATCCATGGATTTTGTCAAAAATTTCAAAAGTAATTATTTTTTGCCTTTTGCAGGGGCACCCCAGCTCCAAGGCTAGGGGTTTAGGATATTCCTATTCTTCCCCCTTTTCTTTTTTTTCCCATTTTCTTTTGGGACTCGGTTGAAGCCGAGTCCCAAAATGGTTGCCAACACTTCCTGGTTAAATTGTTGGCAGCCAATCAGATCTCAGCACTAGATCTCCGGGATCCACGGAGCCACTGTGTCCCTAGATATCTAAATTTCTTTTTCCTTTAATATCTCTAAGACTACTGAATGGATTTACACCAAATCACAACAAACACACTTCCTGGACCAAAAGTTTGCTTTCTGACAAATTTGGTGTAATTCTGTAAAGCGGTTCAGGCTGTAGTTGCGTTCAAAATCCCTTTGGGAAAATGCATGGAGAAAATTTGTTCTGGGACTCCCCTTTTTCTCTGCCTCCACTTGACTTCAAGACAACAGCTGAATCAACTGTCGTATGAGTTTTTAGTACAGATTTGTCAAACTGCACTACAGTTATTGGCAAAACAAAAAATGCTTTTTCTAAGGAAACTAGATCCTAAATATAACTACCTACTGAATACCAAGAGTAGGTAATATATATTACCTGTTGGCACTAGCCAGTTGGTAGTTATAGTTAGAATCAACTTTTCCCATAGACTGAGCATTTTTTTGTTTTGCTAATAACTTTGGTGTAATTTGACAAATCCGTTTGCCACTCACTTTAGCTGTTGTCCTGAAAGTTTTGGGGCGATTCATGAAGCAGGGGCAAAGAAAAAGGGGTGTCTCAAAAAGTTTTTTCCCCATTCAGTGTGTATTGAGATTTTACAGTCTGTTGACACAGCTACAGCCTGAACCGTTGAACGGAATCTGGCAGTAAACTAGATCTTTGTCTGACGATTTAGATTTTTGAGATTTGGTGTAAATCCATTCAGAAGTTGTGAAGTTATTAAGGGGAGAAAAATGTGCACATCCAGGGATGAAAATCTCTTGTGGATCCTCCACGGATGCTCCGCGGATTCAGGGGAAAAGCAAGGCTGTGATTGGCATGCTGCAATTTGACAGAGAAGTTGTGGCTGCCATTTTGTTTCTCACGTTGGCTGGGGAGGGGTGGGGAAAAAACTGTGTAAATACATATAAGGGGTCAGGATACAGGTATCTTGCCCCTATGGGACACAAGGAGGTGTCCTTGCCCAATAGTTTTTTTCAGCTGATCTGTAGATTTACGGATCTACCGCGGGGCTCCACGGGGCCCCCAGTGTAAACTTGCTAATTACTCGCGGATCCCAACAAAAAGGTAAAAATACACCCACTGCATCCAGCCACACGCTGTGCACAGCCAACTGGTTTGGATACATGCAGGGGTTTGCCCGGCCCTGCGGCCAACCCCCACCACGCATGTCTGAAGGTCATGTGCAGTGGTTGTGTTAATGTATAGTAGCTAGATAATACTTTACATTTTAAAAAACAGAGAAATTCACAGAAGAAACTAAAGGGTATAGGGGCGTTATAGTTAGGTTGTCATTTTACCTGCACAAAACCATAGAAATTCAGTAGTTGTAGTAGTTCTTATACTTATCTGAAGAAAATATAACTCATTCTGGGAAGAAAACAAAAATATCTGTCACAAATTTACAATAGATCTTGTTGTGTAGCCATTTTAGTTATAGCTCCATGCATGTTATTTTAGCACACTAGGCCTGCCGCTGTGCCCGTTAACCCAGATGTATTTTATTCAGATTTGTTTATTATTTTAACAATAGCCACATTTGCGGACTTGTTTTATTTCTCTCTATCTAGCTGTTCTTTGCCTAGGCCAGCACTGCTTTCTTAAACAAGACATTTCATTCACTCTGTGCTCAGCACTGCATGGTGACGGTAGGTCCAGAAGGATTCAGACTGGAGGCCAGGTGGTGTATGTCACAATTAGTGCTGGAGGGAGTCTTCCTATTTCTTTTTTCTTAATATTGCCTTTTTTTGCTCTAAATTGCCTTTTGCGCTCTATAGCCTGCTTGCCTTGTCGCCTTGCTCTTTCACCTCACAGCAACCTGACTGAAAGTGTTTTCTTGGAGAGCAGATATTGGCTGGTGTAAGGCTCCAATTAACCCAATTACAATCGTGTACGCTTTCCTGAATAGGGCAGTGGGTATCCTTGATAAATAAATTGAACTGACCACCTGTAGGCTTTCTTGCTCTCTGAATCCACCTTCTGAGTTGATGGGTACATCTTTATCTGTCAATGGGGGCTTGGACATGATTCCTTCACCGCCCCAAACATGCTGCAGATGGGAGGCTTCTTCATCCATACCTCTGTGCTTCTGGTAGCTGTGTAGGTGCAGCATCTGCCATAGTAGGCTTAAAAGGAGGTCCCAGAGTAGTTGGAAAGTGGAAGAGATTGGAGCAATGTGGAAAATCCAAGCACCCTAGGGCTAACTCGGGCCAGCTACGGAGGATCAAAATCCTCAAGGCTGTGGGCCAAGTTAACATGGAGATTTTAATGGACTCCCTTCAGTCTATCATTGTTGCAGCTCTGGACGCTAAGCTGGAGCTCATTTGCCAACGTTTGTTCGCAATTGAGTCAGAACGCTCTACATTTTCTAAAAATAATTGTTCAGTGCAGCATATGGAAGCCCTTTCCTCTACCCATGCTCCTGTTTGTCCCCCTATTACCATTTCGCCGTAATCTAGTCAGCCTGTTGCAGGGGAAACAGACCGTCCTATTGTTGCTGAGCTGCCGAGGGCTGATGAGCTGGTGGTCACGGGGGCTAACACTTTACCCCCGTACCTCCTGTAACTATGGGGGATGGTGCTGTAGGAGGGGGTTTTGCATGGTTACATGGTCTAAGGTCAGTTGCCATCCCTACAGGTAATGTATCTGTTTTCAGAAGTTGGTCCAGGAGACTCTCACTGTCTAAATCTGTGTTTCTCAATTTACCCCCTGAAGCAACCCCATATGTTGTCATTTTGGGTAATGTTTCTCCCCTCATGACTGATACTCAGAAGAACATTTACCAACTGAGGAACAAAATTGTGCATTGGCTGGGTTGAACACTGCTTTGGGGGATTGTGCTGGAGCCTGTATTATTATGGTTCACCGGGTCAGCTGGCTGGGGAAAAGAGAGAAAACCCTGGATGGTGATTGTGTTATTAACTTTACCAAACCTCACCTGGCAGGGATGGTTTTAGATTGCTTTAGGTGTGCTACTCTTCCTGTTTCTTCCATCAGGTTGCTTCCACTGTTTTTTTTTTATAATCGGCCTATGTGTGCTCCTATTCCCAATCCCTGGCAGACTGCAAGATGGCAGGCACATGTGGGGGCAGGTCAGCCAGAGTGGGCTATCTCCAATAGGTGTACCACTCTGTTCAATCCAGTCTAGACGCATGTGATTGATGGATCGGGAATGCCAAACAGAACATCCAGGAGATCGGTGAGGCATTGACCCCTCCAGCAATGCTGGTGACAGTCTCCCTGACGGTCTCCCCACTGCAGTACTCAGTGATGCTTATGGACTGTACACTCAGAAACCACGTAAATTTATGAGTTTGAATGTTGCAGGCATTGGAGGGAAATATGGTGACCCAAGATGGTTGGATTTTATTAGAGGGTTTGAAGTAATTTGTCTTCCAGAGACTTGGGCAATTGAAAACTGCTATTTTTTACAGGGGTATAAAAACTTCTTCTAACTGAGTTGGAATCTAGGATGGGTGGTCAAAGGGGTGCGGAGGTGATTATTTTTGGCTTACTTTCAAACTTTGGGCTTTTAAAAAAAAAGAAGTTGGGGGGTACAAAGTTATCTTTGGCGTTTATCATGGTGGCAGGGGATTTTAATGTCCATCTGTGTGGATGACTTGAGGGATAAAGGGTCTTCAAGTGTTGGCTGCCCCCTTATGTCTGGTACCCATTTACAGCGCAGTCAACAGGGTGCTAGCTTAAATACCTTGCTGAATCAGTTCTACCATGCCCTCACAATGGATAAGATGTCTCTGTCCAGAAGGGACATTAACCCCACTTTTACAGAGGATGAGAGTCTTCCAATGATTTTCTTTTCCACACCTCTGCTGTCATATATTTACAGCCCTTTTAGTGATCATAACCCAGTGTGTAACTCCCTCTGCTGGTCTCCCTTGACTAAATGTCCTAGAGTCAGGGCTACATGGGTCATTAAGACATAAGCCAGGGAAGGAGGCTTAAGTGGTGCCAGATAACCCCTGAGAACTTTTATAAGTCCCTGTATCTCATATGCGTAAAGGAGTTTGTTACTTGTGTATCCACCACAAGTAGTCCATGTGACATTCTGAGGCCCTTCTCAGAGATCTCTAAAGTACCCATGATGCAACATTATAATAGGTTTCCCAGATGGCTTGACTCTGGTTGTTCAAAGGCTTTGGGGGAGGTTAAGCATGCTTTGAGCCACAAGCCTAGAGATCCTGCCATGGTTAAGAGATGTTGTGTGTATAAAAGGAAACAGACCAGGAGTAAACATGAATTAAGGGAGTAGGCCTGGGCAGACCTAACTAATGCAAGCACTGTGAATAGTAGCTCTAAATTCTCAGTCTTTATTAATGACCTTTATTTGCCCCAGAGCTGGCAGAATCCCTTGAGGCAAACATTACTGAAGACTCTTGGGTGGCTAATTGTGAAGCCATTTATAGCTCAGAATTGCTGGATTCACAGGAGAAGGATCATGAGCTGACAGGGGCGGCCATGTTGACCTTCTCTTGTGAGGAAGTAAAAAAAGGGTATTATGGACTTATCCTCTTATAAGGCCCCAGACCCTGATGGCATCCTGCCAGATATATACGTAAATGATGTGGGTGTTTGGGTGCCTATTTTGACAGCTCTTAATAATGCGGTGGTGCAAGCAGGTCCTCTACAGTCATGGGCTAAGTCCATCCTCATCCCATTTTTTAAGAAGGGGGATAGGAATAGCCCTCTCTGTTACTGGCCCATCTCCCTGCTTAGTTCAGGATCCAAGGCCATAGGTTGTATCCTTCTGTAGTGACTTTCGGTGTGGGGTGAGAAAAATAACATGTTATCAGAAGCCCAGTAGGGGTTCCATGCTGGTTGGTCTACTGTGAATCAGTGTTGGAACTTATATCTTGTTCTAGGAAAATACAGAGTTGCCCAACATGGCTCCATACATCTGGGGTTTGGATATCTTTCTTCTGCATTTGATTAAGTTAACCGATCACATTTTTTGCAGATTATGTTGTCTATGGGTGTGGAGCAGGATATTGTTTTGTTGCTACGAGACCGTCACAGGGATACTAAGGCTTCAGTTCGCTACTTCAAAGACTTACTGTATTCCTGTAGTATTTGTATTAATAGAGGAGTGCGTCAGGGGTGTATTTTGGCCCCTTTTTTGTTTAATTTATCTATTGACTGTTTAGAGCAGGTCCTGATGGATGTGAAAACAGATTGTCCCTAGTGAGTTTGTGTAATTTACTGGTTTAATTATAAGCAGATGATGCATCCTAATGGCTAAAACGGTGAGATGCTTGCAGGCGCTATTGCACTCATTTGCTAAGTTTATAGAAGAACTGGACTTTTCAAAAGTCAGTCCCCGTACTACCATATCTTCAAGGTTTAACTTAGGATCTTGCACCCTCCCCAAGACTAGAGTATTTTCATATTTAAGTCTACTCCTTGACTCAACATTAAGTTGGCATTCTTTAAAGCTAATGCTGCTGTTTGTAGTTTTGCCTCACAGTTGGGCAGCACACCTGTCCTGGCCCTCTTGCAGATTTATAGGGCTAAATGTTTATCTAAAGTTACCTTTTGGTTGAAATGTGGGGTCACATTAACCACACTGAGTTGCAGGTGGTGGAAAATAAGTTTTCTTTGGCAGCTACTATGCCTCCCACAATGCACCCCCACTTTCTTGGTGCACAAGGAATTAGGTGTAGGCTATATTTCAGATCTTATAGCCTTCCATCCTCTTGGACTTTCACTGGATATCTGGATGAGGCCGGGAATTAAATTAAGTAAGACATTTTGAAAGTTTGCCTGTTCCTTGACCATGCACCTTATATTCCTTGGCTCACCTATAGTAGGGACACTTTCCAGAATTTAGGTAGGGGTGACCTTTTTATCTCACAAGAGGGTATTTGTAAGGCTGATTTTTCTTGGGACAAAGAGTCCTTTTTCAGACAAAGCTCGTGGATAGAGAGGGGATGGCACTTACAAAGCCTTGTTCTTGATAACATATTATGTTGAAGACAGTGCCAACTACTGAACTCTACCTTCTCTGGGTTAAGAACAGGCATGATGGTTTCCTGCTGACTAGATTTTAATTGGATTTATTGCCCTTTCTGCTGGCTTATCCCAAAGGCACGAATAAAGGGCATAAATTAGCATCCTGCTGTGACAGTATGTCTCTGCAGGATACTTTGCATTTTACTATGTTTTGCCAGTTTTATCCAATGCCCGGAAGGCTTATCTTGGACCTGTTCTGAAAATGGCAAAATTCTCACAAGTTAGGCTGGCTCTTATGTATTTAGAGATGCTGTCTGGTGAATTCCCAGTATACTCAGTTCCATAACAGTTGCTGTGAGGCTAAGGAATAGTAGGGATTGTGGCCTTGAAATGCCTTGGGAAGTTTATGATCTGTCATGATGTACTGCACAATTGATTTTCCACACCCAGACTGGATTTTAGGCTCTTTGATGCTTAATGTTATTATGTAATTTTGTATCTCTATTTGTTGCTGATTTTTTTGAATGCTTTGTTTTGTTGTGTTTGTTTTTATGGTTTGTGTACTCAAAACTGAATAAAGCTAATTTGAATTTAGTAAATGTTGTTTTTAAAAGTAGTCATGAATCTGTGTTGTATCCTTTGCTGTGCTTTTGTTTTCTCTGTTGAACAGAGCTACTTCCCTTTTGATATTTCTGGCTCTTTTCATAGCAGCCGTTAGACATTTGTGTGTGTAGTGTCTCTGTCTAAATCGATTGCTCATTTCCTTGTCTGTCTTCTCATATTCCTTGTCTGTGCTACATATTCTTTCCGTCCTGAAAAACTCTCTAAATGGAATATTTCTGATAAAAGGGCAAGGATGGGAACTCTAAGCATGTAAGGTACTATTAACCTCTGTCAGTTTTCTATTTAATGTTGTTGTCGTCAGTTCTCGCTTATCCACCCATACCAATACATCCAGAAATTCCATCTCACAATTACTTATTTTATGGTAAACACCAGAATCAAGCCATTCATATTTATCTCCTTGACCAATTCCTCAGCTGACCTCTGGCTGCCTTTCCACCTTATGAAGAGAATATCAATGTATCACATTCGAAGGGTAATATGACTCCACCATTTCTGACCATTTTGTGGGCACCTACCACCTGTTCCTCCCACCAGCCCATATGCAAAATAGAATAACTGGGGGCAAAGCAGGTGCCCATTGTTAACCTTCTGATCTGCATATACATTTCATTGTTGAAAACAAATATATTCTTAGTCAAGCAAAATTTGATCATACGCAATAACATTTGAATGTGTTCAAAAAATGTAATGGGTCTTATTCTCAGGTAACGTTTTATATCTTTCAAACCATCAGATGTTCTAATGCTGATATACAGTGATTAAACATACAAAACCATAGAAATTCACCAATTACAGTTAGAGTTTCCAAAAGTAATTATAATTAATGAAATCTTTGAGAACATCATTGTATCACTGTAATATGTACAGTAAAGGTTTTGGTGAAAAAAACTGAGCATGGCGGCGCATGAGGTATAGTTACCTTAGAGTACGAGCAAATGCCTTCTTAAAAAGCCATAATGATCTTTCACAGGGAGATCTTGTGGATTATTAGTTGGTGCGGATGGGTGTCAAGCACAAGTAATAATGTCACTGTCTTGTTAGGTCCAGTAAAGGTTTAATAATTTAAACCTAAGCCCAACCCCTGTTATCTCTGTCACAGAGCAGACAGATTTAATCAGAAAATCAGTTAAAAAGTCTAAAACACAACACAATAATAATGCCAGTCCAATTTAAATTTATAGAGATCATTTTATGGACACAAATATATTAAAGGAACCAGAGATATTCATTTTTAAACTTTTAAATAAAAGTTGTGCCAAAAAGCATTGAGCTCCAACTATGGTCATCTGGTTGTACTTGACCTGTACCTAGGCTGACCATGATGAAGAGTGGTTTGGATACAGAAACCAGGTTCAAACCGTTTGGAAGATTTACCTTCTAAATTAGTCTCTGAATTAGAAGTCGAAAATCCTCAGCTGTGCAAGGCAGCAGGCTGTGGCTGAGAAAGGCACCAAGAGGCCATATAGCCATTGGATGAGGTCCTGGTGAAGGAGTTGACTTTTTGTAGGAAAGCTCTTGTTGTGTAGCCATTTTAGTTATAGCTCCATGCACGTTAGTTAAACACACTAGGCCGCTGTGTACTTTGACCTAGATATGTTTTATTTGGCTTTGCATTGTTATTTTTACAATAACCAGTTTTTACGGTCTTGTTTTATTTTCATCTATCTAACTGTTTTTCTTTGCCCAGCACTGTGTTCTTAAACAAGACATTCTTGATCACTTTGTGCTTCAGTCAAGGCTACAGTTTGGTACATTGCCGGTGAATGTGGTAGAAGTTTAGTCTCCAACATTCGTAGAAAATACACATCCTTACGAAGGGAACATTTTCTTAGAACATCAGCTGTGTTATTATAAAAACACCTCTTAGTCCCATTACACGTTAAGAGGGAGATTCCAGCCAGGGAACCATGACTGTATGCTGATTGCTGAATGCTTCGCTGCAGATGCTAACGCAGACTACAGGCCTTTGCTCAGGTATGAGGGTTGATGTCCTCCCGGGGGAATCTGAAAGGCAGAATTAGAGCTTAACATGCTGTGCTCAGATTATGACTTAGATAGGAAATATTCCATAAATCCTAGTGGCAATATAATAGCATTATTCTTATACTTCACTCTCCTCATCACCATTTTAATATTATCATCTTGTGTCGTCCTGGTTCATTGAAACTCATACTGCTTCTTATTGTCATTTATATATGAGACCGAATTGTGAATGAGAGAACCGGATGCGACCTGAGTGACCACGACTTCCCTGAGAAGCCTAATATGTCATGCGCTTGGCTGCCCAATCATCCCTACCTTCTGATGGAGATGAGGCACTGCTAGTTAGTCGGAGCAAAACACGGATTTAAAGCGACTGGTGTCACCCACAGTGGGTCAGACTCAGTCTTCCACACCGTGGACGACCTTGCAGCTAAAAATCCAGTATTCTCATTAAAATAATGAGAGCCTATGTGACATGGCGCCACCAACGTTTGGTCAGCCTCTAATTTTCGGGTCCTCCGGAGTATCTCTGTCTCATTATATATAATGACACCTCAATGCCGTATGCGGAGATGTCTGTTGTGCTGACGATTTCCACCACAGCTGTGTAGGTAATCCTACTACAACTGGTGGTTGTTCAAGCTTGACCTTTAAAAGGAAACCCCATTTTGGTGTGGCATCTCTGAACACATAGTGTTACTATCATGGCGCATCCCCAACAGGTACAAATAGCTATCAATATGACCAGTAAGGTTAGGTCCACTAAGTAATGACGGTCCAACCTGGCCTTTATTGGCCACCTATAAACCACATCCTGCGGTTGCAACTTCAGCAGTAGCTGAGGTTTTTCGCTTCAATATATATTGAATTAATAGCAATATATAGACGATTTGTACAATTTGTGATGCAAACACTAAATGCAAACCCAGCACGTGCTGCTCCAGCACATCCACATGCAGTAACGCCAGGTACAAATCCTGCGACTGTACATTCGATTATGGGTAAAGTACCCGCCCAACGAGAGGAAACTCAGTTTTCGTTAGCACAGAAAATGAATACGCTCGAGGCAGTGTTTCCCTATACGGGACCACAGGATAAACATAGAATATTAATGATGTGCTTGCCCTTTGGGATGGGTCCTACAGTAGAAAACTGTAATACTTGGTGCACGGTATTCGCCGCGCTCTACACAACCGCACATGGTACACCGACACTTGCCAATTTACTGGAAGTGTTGAAACAAATTCAAGATGAATATGGGGCTGCCCCAGCCCTAGATTTGGGGATGCAATTGATGGGCAATTTTGCCACGGTATCCTCAATTATTTTAAGTAACCTTAAAGGGGAAGCAGTCGCACTTGCAGTGCACATGCGGCTTCGTGACGTTCCACAGTAGGATCAAGAACAAGAGCTGCCTAAAATAATAGCAGAGACCTATTCAAGTATTGGTCGAGATAGCTTAGGGGCCAGACCACAAAAACTTCAATTTCAGGGTAAATCAGACAAAGATACCCCCAAGCAAGCCCCTGAGGGTAATAAGAAACGCTGGGATAAAAAGCAACAAACTCCTAAGAAAGAGAGGGGAGAATCTCCACGTATGGAGACCCCACAAAATAGGTTTAATCTCAGAAATAGAGATAATACAAAAACGCCTGATAGATATCAATATACTGATACACACCAATCTCGTTCCTTTCGGGACTCATCGGAAAAAAGAAATGAGAGAGGTGGGTGATCAGAGCGAAGAACAGAGTACGTGAAACCGAGACAGGAAGCACAACGCTCTTCGGAGGTTTCTGTTAAAAAGAAAGAGAAACCCACCCAACAAAAACAACAATTTAAAAAGAAAAAGGTGGCAGTCGCAGTCCAACATGCCACACAGGAAGAGGGCCCTCTTGAAGAACAAGAATTGGGCTCTAGCCTTGCTAGACAGTGTGGCAGAGGTCACAATAGTTCGCCGGAATCTTCTAGAGCATCTGGAGGTGAAAGCAACTGATGACTTTATACAAGTAGAAACTGCGGACATGCGTGTCTCCACGCCTGATAGGGTGTACAAAGTAACGCTACAGTTAGAAGGAGACATTGAACGCACAATAGACGCAATCTTTTGGGATCGCATAGTAAAAGTATATGATGTCTTGTTGGCCGAACAAGATTGGCCACCTGACTTTGTCATACCTGCCCATATGGAGAAGATGTAATTAAGCCTTCTTTCTCGCCCCTTGTTCCAGAGGAACTCACTGAATCCTATTCCATTGAATGGGCTTTGGAACAAGCACCTGCATTATATAGAAATCACGTGGGATGGGATAAAGAATCCCCCTACCATGTAATCCCAATTAAGAACGAACCTCAGCCACAACCGCAGTATCCTATAAAACATGAAGAAAAAGTACCAGTGAGAGAAATACTCACACAATTAGAGTACCAGGGTATGATTGAACCCTTTGTCTCGCCAATGAATAACCCATTATTCCCCGTAGCTAAACCAGACCATTCATACAGAATAGTCTTAGACTACAGACATTTAAACAGTCATACACGCACCTATGCTATCCAGAATTCACATAGCACAGCACTAATGAGTAACGTAGGGCCAGATGTAGGTAGAAAGCAAATTGCGAGTTGCAAATTGCGAGTTCTTCCGACTCGCAATTTGCAACTCGCAATTTGCTATGCAGAAAGGTGTATCAGACACCTTCTGCGACTCGCTATGGGGTCACAAAGACCCACCTCATTAATATTAATGAGGTGGGTTGCAGTTTGCAACCCCATAGCGAGTCTAGGCACTCACGGGGATGGTGGCCTGCTGGAGACAGCAGACCACCATGTCTGTGACTGCTTTTAAATAAAGCAGTTTTTTTTTCTCCATCTGCAGCCCGTTTTCCCTAAAGGAAAACAAGCTTCAAATACAGTGGCGGCCGGCAGCTTTGGGAGGGGGGCGGGCGGGGCACACACACAAACACACACACACAGGCTCATTCTTTCACATACAGACACGCACGCACGCTCATCCATTAACAACACTCATTCCATTCAAACATACACGCACGCACCAAACATTCATTTTCCAAGATCACACACATTCATTCTTTCACACACACACGCACGCACGCACTCACATCCATTAACAACACTCATAACACTCAAACATGCACGCGCACACCAAACATTCAATGTAAAACATAACAGACATACATACATACACACACACTCTTACCTTCAGCCTCGGAGGTCCCAGGAGGGTTGGGACTGCTGCCTTCCCTCATTGGCTGACCTGAGGTCAGCCAATGAGGGAAGGCAGCAGTCCCAGCCTCGTCACAGAGTGGGATGGGGTCAGTAAGACTGCTGAACCCACCCCACTCTGTGACGAAGTGTCACTGATTGACACTCGCCCTGTGCATTTCAGGGCTTAAACCTGAAGCGCCCAGGGAGAGTGTCAATGGGTGACGCTTTCCTCGTCATCCAGGGGAGGGCCTCGAGGCACGTTTGCTGGGCCGAGGAGGTCACGCCCATAGGGGTCGTGATCTCCTCAGCCCAGCAAAGTTCAGCTCAGGCAGCTAGGAGTCTGCGCAAATCGCGCATGTCTGCTCCTGGCTGCCTGACCTGAACATGAAGAGTGTCTGTCAGGCTGACCTTTATTCAGTGGGGTGGGGGGGCGTGGCCCCTCCGCCCTAAAGGACGGGCCGCCACTGTTCAAATAGAAAAAAATACCGAAAACTTTTGTTTAGTTTTTTTTCAGAGTAGGACCTATGGACCACTGCCTGCTCTGAAAAAATAATTTTGTGATCATTCACAAAGGGGAAGGGGTCCCATGGGGACCCCTTCCCGTTTGCGAATGAGTTACCATCCACTTCAAGTGGATGGTAACTGCGAGTTGATTTGCGACCGCTTTCGCGGTCGCAAATCAACTTACATCACGGTGCAAGTCGCAAATAGGAAGGGAACACCCCTTCCTATTTGCGAGTCGGAAACACATTTTGCGAGTCGGTTCCGACTCGCAAAATGTGTTTCTGCATCGTGTGCAGGCATTAGCACCTCGCAAACGGCGTTTTTCGCCGTTTGCGAGGCTCTAATGCCTTGCTACATCTGGCCCATAGTGTGTAAAAAATACAAAACAACACTAGATATTTCCAGTGGGTTTTTCTGCCAGAATATAGCGCCTGAGAGTAGAGACTTAACAAGTTTCAGCGCACTAGGCTCCCAGAAAAAATTATGTTGTTTACCTCAGGGGTATAAGAACAGCCCAGGACTGTTTGCGGCTCGTGTCACTGCTATTTTGCACGAGATCGACCCTGAAGCATTGTCCTATGTAGATGACATCTATCTCACGGATGATGAACTACTACAACATTTAAGACGGGTATCCCGCATTGTTGTAGGATTTGCCAAATTTGGCCACAAATTTAACTTTAAAAAAAACAAAAATAGCCTTCCTCAGCGTCCTGTTCCTAGGATATAAGCTGTCAAATGAAGGGAAGAGCCTAGCGCCACAATTCTTAGATAAGTGCGCACAGTTACAACCACCGAATATGATTAAAAAACTCCAGTCGTTATTGGGTTTCTTAAATTTTGGCAGAACCTACATTCCAGATTATGCTACACTCATAAAACCTTTATATGACTTAATACGTCCTGATTTTTCAAGTAAATTCTGGACAATTGAACATACACGCATTCTTCTAGAGTTGCAGACAGACATGCTTGCAGCACAACATTTACACACAAGGGACAACAAAACATATTTGGTCATCAGAGTAATAACTTGGGCCATCATTTTCACCTATGTGACGTTTAATGAAGGTGAGACAGTCCCGATAGCATACAAATCCCATTTGTACTCAGCAGCAGAACAACACTTTTCTCCCACAGAGAAAATTCTCACTGCTGTACAGATGGCTATCATTAAAGAAAGACCTCTTGCCCAAGGAAAACACATTATTGTTGTTTCTCCAATCCCAGCCCTAGAGGCTGTTACAAAAGCTAGTGTTCCAAAAGCAAAAGCATTACATCCACATTGGATACAATGGGCTACGCCTCTGACGGCCACTAATGTAGACTACATTTTTGACCCAAAGCTACAAACTCAGGAATTTCTACAATATGAAATAGAATATCCAGTTCCAGCAAATACTTTGACTATTGATCAGTATCATAGAGTCATGTATACCGATGGCTCTGCACAACCTGCAATTTGAACTAAACATCAATATTCTGCTGCTTGCGCAGTTGTAAGTGGCTATATGGAGGGCGATAAATTTAGTCCTCTACATACTTTTACACAAACCCTCGGGGATTGTACAGCACAATTGGCTGAGCTAAAAGCTCTGCTGATGGCACTGGAACACACGGACCCTGCACAGCCTACGCTGATTGTTTGTGATACATATTACTGTTTCCAGTCCTTTAATGAATACCTGCATTATTGGCACCAGAATGGGTTCAGAGATTCCAAAGGCAACACCATTAAACATAGACTACTGTGGGGGAAAGTAGCTGACCTGAAAGAGACGCTACTGAATGTCCATGTTGTACACACACTTGGACACCAGCACGTTGGAATACACGTTGCTGGAAATGCACTGGCTGATGAAGCCGCAAAGTCAGCAGTGGCTGTGGCCGCTGTAGCTGCAGTAACTCGTTTGAGTTCAAAATCTGGGCTGCCGTGAAAGCTACGGCTGATGGTACGCCCTATCCTAAAGGATTTCCTAATAAATATCACTATCGTATGGGAGGTATGCTGAACGCTGAGGTTAAGATACCAAGCGTAGGTGTACAAGACATTCCCTACAAAGATATAAGATCATAGTTGATTAAAGCAGCGCATGAGGGGGTGGCATCTGCCCATGCTGGTGTGGCGGCTACAATTTTGATCTTGCAGGCCCGTTATTGGTGGCCAGGTCTCTACAAAGAGACTAAGCAGTATGTCCTTTGTTGTGACATCTGTCAACAAATCAAAGTTTACACTGCCAAGCACCTGCTGTGGAAACCCCTCTTAATTTCAAACAAACCACTACAGTGTGTGTACTTGGACCACTGTGGTCCCCTAACACCTGATAGTGCATACAAATATATCTTAGTCGCTGTTGATTCATGCTCCAGATTTGTATGGGTGTGACCACAACGCTCAGCTGACACTCGGACTGTTATTAAAGATTTGCAAATCTTTATCGGTACATATGCAGTTGCGGCTTTCCATTCATACCAGGGCCCTGCTTTCGCATCAAGAGCAGTCAGGGACACCATGGCTTCATTGGGGGTCCAACTCCAGTGCTCCTCTCCATTTCATCCCGAGGGAAGTAGTGTGTGGAGCAATTAAACCGTGATTTAAAGCAATCCTTAACAGCCAGAGTCTTAGGTACGGATCATAGTTGGCTTAATCACCTGTATGGAGTCCATAGAGCACTAAATAATCTGCCTAGAAGGTCCCTGGGTGGTCCTTCTTCATATGAGTGCGTGTTCAGAACTCTAATGTATGTTCCAGGTCTTGATGGTCCTGGCGTGGAGGCAGCAGAAACACCTTTTGACATAAATGAACATGTCACTGTCTTACAGGAATTGCAACAGTTCCGTGATGATAATTCTTCCAAAAGTGGCACCTCCACAGGAATTAAGGATGTGCCTGTAACATCTACCGGCTGGCTTCCCAGAGTTGGGGATCTTGTACGTGAAAAAGTAGCAGTGAAAAAAGAATTTGGCCCTTCTTATCGAGCACAAGTCCCTGTACTAGGGATACACGGTACCAGAACTTTCATTCTACCACCGTTGTAGGTGCCAACGAAAATCGTTTTGTCTCTATTGACAATGTCAAACTACACCATGTGGCCAATCCTGCACAGTAAACAAAGAGGAACATCCAGTAGTTCCCGAATCCCTCTCACTACTGGCGAAGAAGTTCCTCTACAAGTTGTTTACACCAACACCGACATTTCTCCGAGCTCGGGGAGGGTGGAAGATGATCTTGCATTAGTTCCACTAACATCAACTAATTTAGAAACATTTGACCAAGTCAACTCGACGTCAAGTCAAGCGGATGGCGCTGTCTATAGTGTGCCACCGCAGGAAACACCAACTCCACCACTGACAACGGCTCTGCCATTTGCACAAACTGCCTCAGGTTATTTTGCCGACTTCAAAGATGATTTCTCAGACTCATTTGCCTCTTCGACAGCTGATTTGTCAAGTACACGTAAGCTAACAAACTGGCTTAAAGAAACTTATTTTATTTTTCCATGGAATTATCTATGGCTCTCTTTGACTGTCCTAGCCTTTCTACTTTGGATTGGTTTTGTCATTACCTTTTTCTTATTAGTACATGGTCATTTTTTACCTGAAAGATCGACAGTGGAACTGGTGGAAGAGGTTTTGAAACCACATTTTTCTTCACATAAAGTCCGAAGAGACTTGTCCTTTGTGAACATTTCTGCAGTGCCAATCCCCTATGGGATTGTTTGGGACAAAGTAATGTTTGATATATATGGTCCCATGGAAGTTATTCAAATACCGTATGTGTTCAAATTATCAATGAATGATGTAGTGATACCAGGCATTGTTTCTGATGATTGGGATGTGAAAACAGTTGATGCTATGATGACTGAATTGCAATATTATACCGTCTTTGAAAACGAAGATGTTTACAATTTAAAGAAAATTATGGTAATATGTTTTGCTATAATTACTATGGGCACCATTTCATACATAGAGCGAGCAGTCACAAAACTGTATTTAATTACACGCAATGGGAACATTGCCCAACTCCACCGCAAGGGAGTTCCAAAACATATTCTGAAAAGTTTGCATATTGTTCTGGGTACAATCAAAAGAATGCTGAGTCATATTATTTTTAGGTACCACCTGCTAAGGATATACACATGTTATTGACCAATATGAAATTTATACATTCGGAATCCTTTGTTTCCCTGTTATCGATAAAAGGCTATGAATATTGGTCCAAATCAATTGATCTGAAAAGTGTCTGGAGAAAAAAAATTAGCAAATTAAGGGAAAAGAAACATTGTTTAGAGCGTGCCTCATTCCTGTACAAATGATCTTTTTAAATGAAACAGTGCAACAAACGAGTTGTTTAGGCTTAGCATCAATCAGTGAATTAAACATGCCCAGTATACCTGCCTCTGCAAAATTTAACAAATGGCAAAAATATACGAATGCAACTGAAGATGAGTTTGATGAGTGGGTCCAGAATGGTACGTTTAATGCTTCACGGACACGTCCTGGTGGGTGGTTATTGTGGCCAATAGATACCAATGGGTGTCATCAATGTTTTATTAACTCCTCAAGGGGTTTTAGGATGAGTAGGCCAGACCCTCGCTATATATCACCAGAACATGCAGACATAATTACAACATTAGTGTGGGAAAATCATGCCAGCAGTGGCTAAAATCATCCTCACTAGACACTAGTCCAATGACTTACTAAATTTCTTGTCAGGCCCCAGAACACCACTTAGGAAGCGATTCTTATATGCAGTATACAATGAAACTTGGAAACTTTCCCAACAAGATGCTGCTGCCCGGTTAAGGCAAATAGATCAGGAAAATCTAAAAAAGGCATTAGCCGTTGTGGATAATGGGATTAACACCTTGTCCGACCGGATATACACCATAAACAACATTGGTGGTCATTCCAACCCTGGCGGTCGGTGTTAAAGCTGCGGCCAAACCACAAACAGGCTGGCGGTAAAAAAAATGGAATTCCGACCCTGGCGGAAACCGCCAACAGAGACCGCCACTTCAACACACCGCCGCCACGGCGGGACAAACAAACAGCGCGGTGGTCACCGACAACAGACAGGCGAGAGTCAATGTACCGCCCACCCCATCACAACTTACCAATCCGCCACCTTTTCCGGGGCGGTAGCCCCGCCGATAAAAACACGGCAGAAACAGCCATTTCGAACGGAAAACGCTCACCTCTATACACCCCACGAGGAATCTGGACAGCATGGAACCCGAACTCCACATCCTCCCAGCGATTGTCTTCCTGCTCCTCTACCAGGAGCACAAACGCCGGCGCAGAAGACAACGGTGAGTACTGCACCTACGACACAGGGGAGGGGGGAGGGAAAAAATTACGGGGACACACATACGCGACACACCCACCCCCACCCTCACCCACTACAACACACACATCAATGCATAGTAACAACTCAGAGTTACACCCCTCAAACCCCCCGGAAGAATGCAAAGACAAAAGGAAATGATTCAAACATTGGAATATATTGTATCACTGGCTTAAAAATATATCACACATCTAAAACCTTTATATACATAAAATTTAAAGTCTGATCATTGTAGCAGGCATTGTCCGTTGACCACTGGGCCCAAATCACATGGGCAAAGCCCACACAGGATACCTGACTCCAACGGAGAGAACACTGCAGGGGCATCAGATAGCAAAACTACAGGCACCCCAGGGGGAAGGAAAGGGGGGGCACCTCAGCCAGATGAGTCCACGACGCCAGATCCACGAGGGGCCTCCATGGCCACTGTTCCATCCTGGGGAGTGCAAAGCCACAGTCTCTCAAGTCTCTACAGTGGGTGGCTTGCCCACTCTGCCATCCTGGGGAGTGCAAAGCCACAGTCTCTCAAGTCTCTACAGTGGGTGGCTTGCCCACTGTTACATCCTGGGGAGTGCAAAGCCACAGTCTCTCAAGTCTCTAAAGTGGGTGGCTTGCCCACTGTGCCATCCTGGGGAGTGCAAAACCACAGTCTCTCAAGTCTCTAAAGTGGGTGGCTTGCCCACTGTGCCATCCTGGGGAGTGCAAACCACAATCTCTCAAGTCTCTACAGTGGGTGGCTTGCCCACTGTGCCATCCTAGGGAGTACAAAGCCACAGTCTCACAAGTGGATAACAGTCTCCACTGGTTCTGGAGGGGGACTGGTGCCCAGAGTGCTTAGTGCAGCCCTGGCCGACACAGAGGCGGGCCTGCTCCTTCCGCCAATGGGCCAGCGGTGCTTGAGATGAAGGGCCCAGTTCAGCGGTGCTTGAGACGGCGGTGCCCAGTGCAGCGGTGCTTGAGACGGCGGTGCCCTGTTCAGCGGTGCTTGAGATGAAGGGCCGAGTTCAGCGGTGCTTGAGACGGCGGCACCCAGTGCAGCGGTGCTTGAGATGAAGGGCCCAGTGCAGCGGTGCTTGAGACGGCGGTTCCCTGTTCAGCGGTGCTTGAGATGAAGGGCCCAGTTCAGCGGTGCTTGAGACGGCGGTGCCCAGTGCAGCGGTGCTTGAGATGAAGGGCCCAGTTCAGCGGTGCTTGAGATGAAGGGCCCAGTTCAGCGGTGCTTGAGACGGCGGTGCCCAGTGCAGCGGTACTTGAGACGGCGGTGCCCTGTTCAGCGGTGCATCGGATGAGTGTCCAGCTCAGCGGATCCGGCCATGGCATGGAGGTCATTCGCCACCTGACCTGTGGCTGGCGGGGCCTTCCTGCCCATCTGTCGTGTGGCTGGCGGGACCCTCCTGGGCTGCAGTACTGGGCCTGTGGGTGTCCTCCTGCCCACCTGGCATGTGGCAGGCGGGGCCCTCCTGGCCAGCTGGGCTGCTGGCAGACTTGTCGTGCGTGCTGCCCTTCCCAGCCTTCCCTGTTCGCCTGTGGCCCTTCCCTACCTTTGGCGGTGTGCCAGGTGGCACCACACTTCCTGCCGGAGCCATGATAGGGATTTTGGTCCCTGGTGTCTTCGGCTTCTCGCGCCGGCCACTGACAATCTTCGGATGTTTTACCGGGGGTGGGCTGGCCGTGCCTTGGCTCCTTACTGAACTGGCTGCCCTTGAGGGTGGGGGACTCCACAGTCCATGGCACACTGTCATTACAGGTCCCGCTTTTGTGGTGGCTGAGGTGCTGACTGGAGTCCTATGAGATGGACGGGGTGGGGGAGTTGTTGGAAAGAGGTCACGTTTGGAAAGGAAAACCAATTTAGGAACAGAGGGACAGGTAGGTGTAGTGGGTATGGGAGTGGAGGAAGAGGTTGTGGTTGTAGGAGTCTTCAGTCTGGTGTCTTTGGGTGCAGGTGCTTGGGCTGGATGCTGTCGTGAGGTGGATGGCTTTTGGGTGGATGGCTGCCTGCGTTTGTGTAGCTTGGAAGAGGGGGTCACAGACACAGTGGGAGAGGACACAGGGGACGTGTAAATGGTAGTGGGGGTAGTGACTGCACTTGTGCGGGGGTTCTGGTGGGTATGCTGGTGATGGACGTAGTGGCTGAAGATGTTGTGCATGCAGGTGTGAGTGGAGACGTGACAGGGAGGGAGGAGGGAGACGAGGAGGAGGGGGACACAGTGGAGGCAGTGGGTGTTGGTATGTCTGTATGTGGATGTTGCTTGTGTGAATGCTTGTGTGATGTGTGGTGCTTATGTCTGGATGAGCTTCCCTTGGGTGTTGAGGTGTATGCAGGCTGGTCTGATGGTGTGTCTGGGATAGGCAGAGGTACAGGTGATAGGGTATGGGTGGAGGAAGTTGGAGGGGGGAGGCTAGAGACAGGGACAATTGCTGCCATCAGTGCTGAGGCCAGAGTGTTGAACGATCGCTGATGGGCAGCCTGACCAGAATGAATGCCCTCCAGGTATGCATTACTCTGGTGCACCTCCCTTTCTACACCCTGGATGGCATTCAAAAGGGTAGACTGCCCAACAATGAGCGTCCTCAGGAGGTCAATGACCTCCTCACTGAGGGCAGCAGGGGTGACAGGGGCAGGGCCTGAGGTGCCTGGGGCGAAGGAGATGCCCACCTTCCTGGGTGAGCGGTCACGGGGCAAACGCTGAGGGGCTGCTGGGAGGGCGCTGATGGTGCGCTGGGTGGTGGCTGTACCTGTTGGTGCGGGGGGCACGGATGTTGCCGCCACCACAAGGGAGCTCCCTTCAGAGGACGAGTCCGTGTCACTAATGTTTGCACGAGTCCCCGCTGTGGAGCTCCCCTCGCCCTCCGTCCCACTGGTGTATTCGGAATCCGTTGCATGGCCCTCCAGAGCCATGTGGGATGCAGCTCCCTCGTGCTCCGATGCCACTTCTCCTCCGCCTGATGATGCTAATGCACACATGAACAGGAAGACCACAAAAAATGGGAGGTGGGAGAAAATAAAGACATGTTGAGTGCACTTCACAGGTCAGGCAGCCGCCATTTCAAGGGCCCACATGGCTTACTTTTAACTGCGTCACACATACCTAGGCCTTGCATCAACACTCCTACAAACCATTCAATGCATTGGGAATTGTGTTTTTTGTAAACTGTGGTTACGTACCTGTGGGCTGATTGACTCTGTGCTCGCTGTTGTCCTACATAGGCACCGTCCGCTGGGACATGTGAGGAGATGGAGGAATCTTCCCATGTACAGACCGCTGGTAGACCTGTCGACAATGGAGGAAAGACATGTCATACTGACATACACGCTTGACCGAGCCACTATTCAGGAACTGTGTGCCCAGCTGGAGCCAGACCTGATGTCACCCATCCGCCAACCCACAGGGATCCCCCTCTAGTGCAGGTGCTGTCAGTACTCCATTTCTTTGCAAGTGGGTCATTTCAAACAACAGTGCCCATATCATCAGGGATGTCCCAGCCTATGTTTTCCAAGGTGTTGTCCAGAGTGTTGTCTGCCCTTCTGAAATACATGCGGAGCTACATTGTTTTCCCTGAGGTGGAGGATTTGCCTACAGTGAAAGGTGATTTCTATGCCCTTGGACATATCCCCAACATCATAGGTGCCATTGATGGGACCCATGTGGCTTTAGTACCCTCCAGCAGGAGTGAACAAGTGTACAGAAACAGAAAGAGTTATCATTCGATGAATGTACAGATGGTGTGTTTGGCAGACCAGTATATCTCCCATGTTAATGCCAAGTTCCCTGGCTCAGTGCATGACGCCTACATCATGCGTAATAGCAGCATCCCTTACGTGATGGGTCAACTCCAGAGGCACCGTGTGTGGCTAATTGGGGACTCTGGTTACCCCAACCTGTCCTGGCTATTGACCCCAGTGAGGAATCCCCAGACAAGGGCAGAGGAACGGTACAATGAGGCCCATGGGAGAACTAGGAGGGTGATCGAGCGGACCTTCGGCCTTTTGAAGGCCAGGTTCCGCTGCCTCCATATGACAGGTGGATCCCTATTGTACTCACCAAAGAAAGTGTGCCAGATCATTGTGGCCTGCTGTATGCTTCACAACCTGGCTTTGCGACGCCAGGTGCCTTTTCTGCAGGAGGATGGTCCAGATGGTGGTGTTGTAGCAGCTGTGGAGCCTGTGGAGAGTGAAGAAGAGGAAGCCGAAGAGGACGACATAGACAACAGGAACACAGTAATACAGCAGTATTTTCAATGACCCACACAGGTAAGAGTCCAACCCGTCATATTACATATACTTAACCCCTACTACCTCTCTACTGTCTGACCTTTTCCCCCTGTGTATGGTAACTGAGTTGTGACTTTCCCTTCCAGTTTCAGAGATGCGGGCCATACTGCGTGACATCTGCTTTGTTTCCCATGGACTACAGCTGTGTGACAGTGGTATGTTGGCATCACAATGTAAATATGCATTTAGGGACGGTAATGTCTAATACATTGATACAAAATCACAGCCAGACTCCTGATTGTTTTGTGCAATAACTGTGTTTATTTCAGTGCTCTATATTGGTGGGTGATTGCAAATCGGTGAGGGGTGATGGTGGAGGATTGTCCATGGCAGAGTCCAAACTATTAGTCTCACAGGTGCAATGTCCAAATGCCTGTGGAAAGTGGAGCATGGGCAGTATAAGAATGGACAGGGTGTCAATGTGGGACAGTGGGATGACAATCAGGGAGGTATCCTTTCCTGGCGGGGGTCTTGGCATCTTACTCTGTCTTCTTCCTGGATCTCAGGGCCCGCTTGCGGGGTGGTTCTGATTCTGCAGGGGGTGGGGTGCTGGTGGCCTGTTGGTCCTGTGGCGGGGCCTCCTGTCCACTCGCGCCGGCGGAGGTGGTAAGCAGTTCTTGGTCCATGCTAGTGTCAGGGGCCCTTTGTCCTGCCACAGTGTCCCGCAATGTGGTGACTACCTGATTCAGAGCCCCTACAATGGTGGCCATGGCGGAACTGATGTTTCATAGTTCCTCCCTGAACCCCAAATACTGTTCCTCCTGCAGAAGCTGGCTCTCCTGAAACCTGGCCAGGACCATCGCCATCGGCTCCTGGGAGTGGTGGTAGGCTCCCATGATGGAGGAGAAGGCCTCGTGGAGAGTGGGTTCCCTGGGCCTGTCCCCCCCCTGTCGCACAGCAGCCCTCCCAGTTCCCCTGTTTCCCTGTGCCTCTGTCCCCTGGACCGTGTGCCCACTACCACTGCCCCCAGGTCCCTGTTGTTGTTGGGGTGGGGGGTTAACCTGGGTGCCCTGTAGTGGTGGACACACCGCTGATTGACGTGTCCTGGGGACTGAGGGATGGGCCCGCTGGGTGGGTGCTGTGCTGGTGTTGGCAGAGGGGGGAAGGTCTGCTATGGGCTGTGGCTGTCTGAGGGGAACCGACTGTCCTGAGGTCCCCGATGGGCCGGGCTGGTCATCTAGATCCAGGTCGACAGAGGTGCTGTCCTCACTGTGGGCCTCTTCTGGGGGTGGAGTGGACATTTGTGGACCCTCCTGCGCGGTGACGTGGCGTTCAGGTCCTGCAGGGGTATAAAAGTATGGTTATTGCATTTGTGTGTGCCATAGCATGTAATGGGTGGGTGCCCTTGTACCCCAGTGCTGGCATTCCCGTGTGGGGGCTTTTGTGACGGTGATTTGGTGGGGGATGGGTATGTGCAGTGGGCATGCTTTGTTGATGGGTGTCCATGCTTTGTGGTCGCATGCAGGGATTGGTGTTGGGATGGGTGGGCAGTGATGTGGAGACATTTGCAAGGAGCAGGATGTGATGGGGGTGAGGGTGGGGGTATGAGTTGGCATGCTGGTGGGGTGGGGGGGATGAAGTAGTGAAGATGAGACTTACCAGAGTCCATTCCTCCTCCTACTCCTGCGAGGCCCTCAGGATGCAGGATCGCCAAGACTTGCTCCTCCCATGTTGTCAATTCTGGGGGAGGAGGTGGGGGTCCACCGCTAGTCCGCTGCACTGCAATGTTGTGCCTGGATACCATTGAACGCACCTTCCCCCATAGGTCGTTCCACCGCTTCCTGATGTCGCCCCTATTTCTTGGGTGCTGTCCCACAGCATTGACCCTATCGACTATTCTGCTCCATAGCTCCATCTTCCTGGCAATGGTGGTGTGCTGCACCTGTGTCCCGAAGAGCTGTGGCTCTACCCGTACAATTTCCTCCACCATGACCCTGAGTTCATCCTCGGAGAACCTGGGGTGTCTTTGCGGTGCCATGGGGTGGTGTGGGTGATGTGTGGGGTGGATTGTGTGGTGATGTGTATTGGTGTGTTGTGTGAAGTGTGTGGAAATATTGCTGGGTGAAAGTAAAATGCGCGTCTGGGTGCTCAGTTCTCTTTTTCTCAGTGCGTGGTTCCGATTCTGTAGAAGTGGGGGTTTGTGGGTGATGTGGGTGTGTGTTTTATATTGTATTGAGTGTGTGGGAGTGGTGTGTGTATGTGTATCAGGTGTGTGTATTTCGAATTGTCCAATGTGGCTGTGTTTTGTAAATGTGTGTGTATTTTGAGCGCGGCGGTGTGTACCGCCAATAGAATACCGCGGTTGAAAGACCACCGCGTGGATTCGTGTGTCGTGATAGTGTGGGCGTATTTCTGTTGGCGTGACGGTGGAGGTTTGGTCTTTGCCAGTTTCCCGCTGCCCTTTGGTGTGGCGGACTTTTGTGGATGTCTCTATTTTGGCGGTTTGCCTGTTGTGGGTCAGAATGACCGTGGCGGTTTACCGCGGCCGCAGCGGTATGTTGGCGGTCTTCTGACAGCGGTAAGCGGCTTTTACCGCCAAGGTTGGAATGACCCCCATTGTCTCTTCTGCTATAGACATTATACAATCAGATATGTCTTCTTTATACCATGGACAGAGTCAGATCAAGTCCATTATGTAATTGGGTTGGACGCTTCAAACATTGAAGACGGGCTGCGTTCCATGGCAGCACGTCAGTGCAAGGGAGATATTTACTTCCTTTAATTTAACACAACAACAACAACTAATGGCTAAGAAAGAAGCTATTCATGCCATGCTTAACATAGAGAAATTAGAAAAGTTGCCTTTTACTGTGGCCGAAATACCATTGGCTGAGTGGATAATACATGGGGTTATTAATCTGCCTATTTCCACACTACAATTCACCTCCTGTTTAAAACACATTCCGGTAGGCAGATATGAAAAGCTGGGAGATGGTTACATCCATGAGGTGTTGGAGCTTCCCTTTTCATACAAATGCTTCAATGGCATGAAAGAGGTCCTTCTTAGCGGTAGTGAATGTGAGACTTCAGTCAGCCATTCGATGATTTGTAAACAGCTGTCCTTGCATGGGGCGGGTAACGCCTCAGCTGCAAACTTAGTTTGTTATCTTAAGGGAGTCCCAGTCCCTTTGATTAGACCCACGTTCCAGGTGCTTTCAAATGGCAGCTACGCCCTTCTCAATAGTGAAGGCTGTTGTGGCATGCGGGCCGGAATAAGTTACGTTGTTTCGGTCTCTAAGGTCGTGACATGCTGCAGGAACATACTGTTTCCCCCCACTAAATTTCAGGAGGTACCTGATATTTGGCCTTACATTAATACTTCAAACGTGAATTTTGACAAGTTGAGCAGACTCAAGGTTTTACTGTTTCAAAAGCATGTGGCCCTTACATCTGCGCGCGAGACCTACGCACTTCAAGTGGCAAGGTCATCAGCAGAAATACAGTACCTGTTAAATACGAACTTTCCGAGACACTTTGGTGAACTTGTGGGACGAATATTTAATGCGTCCAGCATGACTGGAATCGCACATTTTTTCAAAGCTGTCGGTTCTGGTTTCGTTCACACCTTCTCCTCCATATTCGGTTTGATACCTTCAGCTATCCACTCAATTTTCTGTAGCATTTATGGGGGATTTCCGATAACTTTGGCTTTTTTAGCTGGCATCCTGCTGTTGCTGTTGTTTGTGCGCAATGGCTGTCCCTCCGCAACGAGGAGAAATGACGGGGCTCCCATCAGCGCAGTGGGGCGTGAGCGTATGATGCAGCATTTTGGAACAAGACTCCTGGAGCAATTGGAGTGTGATTGGTGTTTGTCATTCAGACTGGTTCTGTATTGTGTGCAGCCCGTGTTTCGGTGCCTCTGGTGCTCTTTCGAACATGCACTGGAAGTTTGTCTTTCACAGCAGCGCCCCCCAGCAATAGATGCTGATCTGTTGATGTTCTCGCTGAGGGTTCATTACCAGACATGCGCACTGAGGTTGCATTTGCTACGTGAAGCTAATTATGAGTAACCCTTCCTGGAGGAAGTTGCCGACAACTCATCAATGAGCACTCCACGGGGTGCCGCCTTGGTTAACCCTGGGGCTACGGAACACACTTGCTCCTTGATAATTTTTGGCGCAGACTTTCCGGTTGTGACACCTGCCGAAGTTCTCCTGTTCTCCATGGCTCGTACTTAGGCCCTCATTATGAACATGGCGGTCTGTTCCGCACCGCCGGCGGTGGCGGTAGAAACCGCCGTCAGAGGAGCGGTCCAGACCGCCAAATAACGAACCAAACAAAACTCACGCATCCCGCGCACCACCTACCACCAGGAAAGGAGTCCCGCTGACGACGGCAGAGACCGCCCACAGGCCGTCGGAAAGGCCCAACCCGCCCATCAAATTATGAACCACCATTCCCCCGCCAGTTCCGGGGCGGGAACCACTGCCACACAAAGCCAGGCGGAAACGAAACAAATAGAAGGAAACACTCACTGGAGCTCAACAAAACATGTAGCGGCAGCCATGGACAGAGAGCTGCAGATCATGCCAGCCTTGCTCCTTGCCATATATCTACACGACCGAGACCGCCGACGAAGACGACAACGGTAAGTACCGCAACCTACAAAACAAGGGAGGAAAGGGCAAAGTTACATACCCACCCACTCCACCCACCCCGCAAAGTCCCCCCAACCCTTCCCAGTAGCAATAGTCAGACACCCTACACCAAGAGGGATGTACCCGACCGAAGGCCACTGCAACTTGGCCATAGGACATACAATAGCACCACAGCCATAAATTATTTAAACAAACACCAGGGTGGAACTGCGTGCAGCCCAAACACAGGCCACACAGAAACTTTGTTCAGTAGCTCACTGAACTAAATGACGATAACAGGGCCAATGGCCAGTCCATAAACATTCAATTGTCCTTGGCCACTACTGGCCACACATGACTCCCACAAGTGCTGGGTACTCCACTCAACAGGGCACCATAGGGGGATCCAGGCACCTCACGGAATGGGGGTGGGGGGTGTGGGGGTGGGGATTTATGACGGGTTGGGACTTAGACTTGCATGAGGAGGTTGGAGGGGGTGGGATTCTCCTTTGAAGGGGTGGGGGTTGTTTGGCTCAGGCGGAGCAGGATGCCTTAGGCTCTGAGCGGGCCTTCTTCTTAACTGGAGAAGGGGCACAGGAATGGGAAGGCTGGACCGGGGTGGGCTGCGATGTGGAAGGAGCGGAAAGAGCAAGGAGGTGGGCACATTTCAGGACAAGACGGGGTGGGCCAGTGGGTTCGAACAGGTCTACACGGGAGAGGAAATGTTTTTGGGGAGCAATTGGGGTGGGCGTGGATGAGGGCGTGGGAGTGGAGGTACAGGGAGTTGATGTATGGGGTGTAGGTGTGCGTGTAGTGGGTGCCGGTGACTGCTCAGTATGCTGTGGTGTGGTGTATGTCTGATGGGTGGGTGTCTTGGTGCATTTGAGTGTTTTGGGAGGTGGGGGGGTGGACACAGTGGGAGAAGACAGACAGCAAGTGTGGATGTATGTTGGGTGGGTGTCTGCAAGTCGGGTGAGTGTGCTGCATGTGTCAACTACAGTGGAGGTGGTGAGTGCAGGTTTGGTGTATGGGGTGCATGTATGGCTGTCTGCTATTGTGGTGAGTGCAGGAAGAGGAGCAGTAGCAGTGAGTGAAGTTGCAGTGCATGAGTGTGTGCATGTAGAGGGGACAGACAGGGATGCAGAAGAGGCGGGCACACTGGGGGAAGTGGACGTTGTTGTGTGTGCAGGTGTCTGTTGGCTGTGTGAATGCTTGTGGTGGGATGTGTGGTGCTTGTTTTTGGAGGTGTGTTTCTTGTGTGTTGATGTGCTTGACTGCGTGTCTGAATGTGTGCCTTGGATGGGTGAAGGGAGTGGGGTGCTGGAAGGGGGAGGGGAGGTTGGATGGAATGGCCAGGGAAACTGGCTGCCGTCCAAGAGGATGCCAGAGCCTGAAAAGATCTCTGTAGGACAGACACGGCACGTGAATGCCATCCAGGTAGGCATTAGTCTGCTGCACCTCTAATGCTGGCCCCTGGATGGCATTGACGATGGTTGTCTGCCCTACAGAGATGGTTCTCAGGAGGTCAATAGCCTCCTCTGTGAGGGCAGCAGGGCTGACTGGGGCAGGGGAGGAGGTGCCTGGGGTGAAGGAGACGCCTACCTTTCTGGGAGGGCGGGCACGGGAAACTCGGTGGGGAGCAGAAGGGAGGGCGCTGCTGGTATGGGTGGTGGCAGAAGATCTCACGGTCGTGATTTGTCCACTAGTGTCTGCCACCGCCGGAGGACCCCATCGGAGGAGGTTTCAGAGTCACTACACCCTGTGGTGGTAGCCTCCCCGTGGAAGTCCCCTTGCCCTCCCACCCACTGGTCCCCTGGGCGTCTGTTGTCTCTGCCTCGGAGGATCCATGGGCCGCTGTCTCCCCACTAGCCGGTGCCTCAGCTCCCTCGCCTGATGTTGATGAGGTACCAGACACACAAAAGAGAACAGGGATGGGGAGACAAAACAGGAGAGACTCTTGTAAGTAGCTAAATGCTGATACACAATGGCCAGACATACACCTACCCAGCAGACACACCCAACAGGCAGCACCGTGCACTAGGCCCATGACCATGGCCCTGACTACTGAGCAGTATACTGACCTACACCCATATCCTGTCATTGCATTTAAGCTGAGGTAGGTGAAACCTGACAGGGACACCCCTACACCCTTTGGGGAGCAGACAGTAGCTGGACAAAAGTCAAAAACCCTGCTCTAAGCACCATGAGCCGTATCGCACACACACTCATCCTTCCAGGCTCAAGTATGGGCTGTGAGTACTCACCCCCTTGTGACTGCTGTGCAGCCTTCAAGCGCCCATCCAGGTCTGGGTATGCCACCGCCAGGATCCTTTGCATGAAGGTGGTCAGTGCCCGACGGGCACCCCTACCACGTTGGGAGGACTTCCCCAGCTGGGCCTCACTGATCTTCCACACCCAGCGCCGCAGGTCCTCCCACCTCTTACGACAGTGGGTGCTCTGCCAGGGTCCGTACCTCCTTGGCGATGGCATGCCAATGTGCCCTCTTCTGGTGGGCGCTGACCTAGTAGGGAGACACAGAGAAGAAACACAGAGGTTAGGCACCTTCATGATGGCAATAGCTGGCTGACTGTTAGACAAAGGACAGACAGTACTCCCAGACATGCAGGACAGTGGCACGCAGCATTCCATGCACCAAGCCCCATCCTGGCTCACAGGAGTGCACATCTGAGCAATCCACTCCATCCATTACACATACAGTGACCCCCAAACCTGGACTCACCTGGACCTCTGGCTGGCCGTAGAGTCTGCTGTACAGGGGCAGGACCCCTTCCACCAGTTTCTCTAGTTCTTCCTGGGTGAAGGCCCTTTCCCCTGCACCATGTGGAGCATCCATAGCCAGAGGCAGGCCACAGCAGTACACAGAGTGGAGTACTTGTCCGCACATGATTAGGGAGTCAAGTGATCACAGGATGACGAACGTGTGTACATTCTGCAGCGGTATGCACCGTCACCGCCGGCGGCGACCATGAAATGCCAGGATTCCCCATTGGCGTCCATGTTAGCCAAAGAGGGTGCGAACAGCGGTCAACACCGCCGTACGCTGTGACATCAACCTCTAGCGTTCTTAGGGCACTTCCACAACGAAGGGGCAGAACTACATTGGGCAGACATTTTGCCATCACCTATGTATCTTGAAATTCAAATTACTCACAATGCTGGGCCTACTAGGCATTTGAAGCACCTATGTCTCTATCCATAGAGTATATAATCACACATGATTTACTCCGTTCCCTCTTAGTGATGTAAGTGTACATCTGTCAGGTTGCAGTTATTGTACAGACACTACTATGAACAATGCAGTGAATGTTTATAGCAAATATGCCAGTGTGTGTGTGTGTGCACATGACTCCTTGTTCTTACCCCTCACAGGTACCGACCCTTGTGACGAGGAAGGGAACCATATGTGTACAGACCACTTGTGGATATGGAGACCATGGTGAAGCATCAGATCATTATCACTTACAGACTCACACGTGCAACTATTCAGGACCTATGTGCATTACTGGATCCTGCACTGACTCCCGGAAATCGTAATCAGCATGCCATTCCAACTGAGGTGCAGGTGCTCTCCGCACTACATTTCCTGGCCACGGGCTCTTTTCAATTGACAGTGGGCATGGGTGCTGGTTTCTCACAGCCAATGTTCAGCCAGGTACTGACAAGATTTCTGAATGCATTTGTACAACATCTGCAATCCTATGTGCGATTCCCCCAAAGTGCTGAGCTCCCTGCCATCAAGTCAGACTTCTATGCCTTTGCAAACATTCCCCATGTTATTGGTGCCATCGATGGATCCCACATACCCATCATCCCCCCAAGAGTGAGTAAGGTGTACAGAAACAGGAAGAACTTTCACTCCATGAACATCCAATTGGTCTGTACTGCAGACCAGTACATATCCCATGTGAATGCCATGTTTCCGGGTTCAGTCCATGATTCATTTGTTTTGAGGAACAGTAGTGTGCCACAAAAGAAGGAACAACTCCAAGAGGACAGAGGGTGGATCATAGGTAAGTGTGTCTGTCACTAACTGACAGATTGCAGAAAAACAGCCTGTCAGACTAAGGACATTCCAATGACGACTCTGTATTGACCATTTCTCTAGGTGATTCTGGCTATCCAAACTTGTGTTGGCTCCTGACACCAGTGAGGAATCCCAGGACAGATGCAGAGAGGAAATACAATGAGGCCCATGGACTTACTACGAGGGTGATAGAGCGTACTATAGGTCTCCTGAAGGCTAGATTCCGATGCCTACACATCTCTGGGGGTTCCCTGGCCTATGGGCCTGATAAGGTGTGTAGGATAGTCGTGGCGTGCTGCATGCTGCACAACGTGGCAGTGAGACATTCAATCCCCCTTTTGAAGGTGGAGGGTGCTATAGGTCCTGATCTGTTACCTCAGAGAGGTGAGGAGAGTGATGGTGAGGATGAGGAAGGGGAAGATGTCAATTCCAGAAACCAACTGATACAACTCTACTTCCAATAACTGTCTGGGACTTCAGTCTGTATATGTGGTTAGTGACTGATACTGTAAGTGTGCCATGTCAACTAAGGGGAATTGGTCAGGATATGCGAGTCCTGGACCTCTTCAGCATGGTACAGACAGACAATATATGCATTCCCTTCTTGACTATTTTGAAACACACTATACCACCACCATGCACAATTTGACAATAAAGTTTACCCCTGCCTGTTGCATCATTACTCCACTTTGTTCAACATTGAAGTCAGGGGACAGTGTTAAAGGTGAGATATGTTGTTTATTGATGGAATACAGTGAAATGTGCTATGTACAGCGATGGAAGTCATGATGGTTGGGTGTCCTCATAACCGACTTGGTGGCAGGCCTGTTTGATATCATAGGTGGGTTCTATTTGTAGTTTAGTATTTTATTTAGCCCTCAGCTAAGTGCAGTTGGTGAATAGGTGGGATGGTTGCTTGGCAGTAGTAGCAGTGTCCATTGGTGGAAGGGGGCTTGTTCTTAGCTGGGTTTCCAGTGCCATATCTTGGACTGAGACTACGTTTGGGCGCCTGCTGTGGAGCTACTTGGGGTGACATGGTTGGCCCTTGTAATTCCTGTGAGGGTATTTCCGAATATTTGTGGCTCCACTTTTAGGATCTCGTCCACCATGGTCCTTAGCTCCCTTTCGGTGAAGCATAGATGGTGAGGGTGGTTGATGGCGTCGGGACTGGGAACGGTGTTTGGGTGCTCCTGTGTGGGTCGCTATGCATGTCCTGTCAGCTGGCATTCTCTGTCTGGCTCTGGTGCTCTCCGTCTTCCGGTCCTGGTTTCTTTGCAAGGGATTGTGGGGTGTGTCTGAGGGTGTTTTATGGTGTTCTGGATGTGTGTCAGGTGTGTGGGTGCTAGACCTAGCCAATGTGTGCATTGGTTGCTGTTGGGCCCACTTGCCACCAGTGGCGGTCGCAGCCACCAATGGTCGTCCGGCCTCCACTGTCCTCTGAGGTGATTTGTGCATCATTATTTGGAGGGCAGGATGTGGGTGTGCTTGGCGGTGGCGGGGTGTGGTGGGCCGGGATTACCGCTGACAGGGTCCTGGCGGGGAGTGGTGGTCTGGGAATGTTTGGCGGGGTTGGTTTTTTTGTTAATTATGTGGCGGGTTTCCATTCTCCACCGCCGGCGGGATTCTGTTCACCGCCGCCACAGCAGTTGGCGGCCTTTCCCGCCATGTTCATAATGACTGCCTTAGTATGGAACTATTCTAAATTGACATGTCTTTTGAATTCGGTTAAAAGTCACATGCTCATATTTTAAATTGCCACTTAGTATGCTTGTGTGTCCGTTTAACTTGTCAAAATTGACCTGGTTTTTATATATATCTTAGGTTGAGCTTTTTAGTAATGAACTTTTAGTTTTGGCTTTGAACCACTTTCAACCGACAAGGGGAGGGTGTTGTGTAGCCATTTTAGTTATAGCTCCATGCACGTTAGTTTAACACACTAGGCCGCTGTGCACTTTGACCTAGATATATTTTATTCGGTTTTGCATTGTTATTTTTACAATAACCAGTTTTTACGGTCTTGTTTTATTTTCATCTATCTAACTGTTTTTGCTTAGCCCAGCACTGTGTTCTTAAACAAGACATTCTTGATCACTTTGTGCTTCATTCAAGGCTACAGTTTGGTACATTGCCAGTGGACGTGGTAGAAGTTTAGTCTCCAACATTCGTAGAAAATACACATCCTTATGTAGGGACATTTTCTTAGAACATCAGCTGTCTTATTATAAAAACACCTCTTAGTCCCATTACACGTTAAGAGGGAGATTCCAGCCAGGGAACCACGACTGTATGCTGATTGCTGAATGCTTCGTTGCAGATGCTAACGCAGACTACAGGTCTTTGCACAGGTATGAGGGTTGATGTCCTCCCGGGGGAACCTGAAAGGCAGAATTAGAGCTTAACATGCTGTGCTCAGATTATGACTTAGATAGGAAATAGTCCATAAATCCTAGTGGCAATATGATAGCATTATTCTTATACTTCACTCTCCTCGTCACCATTTTAATATTGTCATGTTGTGTCGTCCTGGTTATTGCAGCTCACGCTTTGCTATCTAAAATGCAGTTGTTTTATTAAACCAGTCATTGAAACTCATACTGCTTCTTATTGTCATTTATATATAAGACCAAATTGTGAATGAGAGAACCGGATGCGACCTAAGTGACCACAACTTCCCTGAGAAGCCTAATATGTCATGCGCTCGGATGCCCAATCATCCCTACCTTCTGATAGAGATGAGACACTGCTAGTTAGGCCGGAGCAAAACCCGGATTTAGAGCAACCGGTGTCACCCACAGTGGGTCAGACTCAGTCTCCCACACCGTGGATGATCTTCCTGCTCAAAATCCAGTGGTCTCATTAGAATAATGAGAGCCTACGCAACACTCTGAATGTGAGTATTTTGAAATTTAACCAAGGAAGGCCCTATGGTGGATGGACTCTATTGGTACCTTGACTGGGTGAAGATTTCTACGTTAGTACTTTGTCACTTTTTTCAGACTCAGATTCCTTCAGTGGGGCAGGGCTGCAAGCTTTAGCTGAATAGGGATCCATGAGGCTAGGTACCCTATCCATAACATCCTGATAAAATGAATCTGCTGCTGCAAAAAAGCTCAGATTGGGAGCAAATTGAATCATTGGCCCAGCAGCAATTCACCTTTGTTAGATTGACTTGGCAAGTTTGTCCCTGTCCCCTACAAGTCTTTTGAGCCAGAAGTCCCAGGATTATTAGGAAAAGTGCACTTTCACACCGCCCAGGGTCCCAGGAACTCTGGAAAATCACTTAGGAATCAAGACTCACTCCAGTAGAAGCCACCAGCAGGGTCCAGGGTAGGTCCAGTTGGAATTTGTCAGTTGGGCTCTTCAGGAAAAGGTCTTCTAGTAGCTTGTGTCCCGGTAACATAACAGGAAGTCCGCCAACTGACTCTTTGAGCTAACTGACCCATTAAATCCACTTCATTGTCCTGGGTACATGTGAGAACAGGTCCAGCATTCAGGTCTCTTCACAGGTATCAACAACAGGCGCAGTACTTCTTTTGTCTTCCACAGGTACAGTAATATACTGAAGAGGGTGAAGTGGGGCACCACATTTATGCCTGGCACTAGCCTTTAAACAGGGATGACTCCTGACACTTCCCAACCGAATAGCGAAGAAGTTCTCCGGGGTAAGCCTAACCACTGTTGTAGCAGTTCCTGTGGGCCATTCTGCAAACAATCCAACAATGCCTCTCCCTGCCCAAATCAGAGATGGTGAACCCATTCTCCATTTGTGTAGAGCCACAGAAGCGTAACCAGGGAAATGAGCAAAAGCTGTTCTGTGGTCATTTCGGACCAGATCTGAAGGTAGATCCACTCCCTTTGGGACTGGTTTCTGCTTGATGGTTGAATCAAAGAAGGGACTTGCTGAGGTAACCCTAACATTTGCCTGTGACAGGGTAGGCTTCTTGGAAGTTAATCAAGTTCCTGAGCAGAGCCCAGATATTTATCCTGCAAGAACGACATAAGACCCCCAACTCTACACCCAAGTCCTTCTTTCCCCTCCGGGAGCAGTTCTTAGCTGCCTCTTGACAGCTGGAGGTCATCCAACTGGGCCTTTTGTAGCTGTGGACAGGGAAAAGGTAACTTTCTGTAAGTACTTTTTCCAAAATATGTATTACAATTCCAAATTCATTGGGCTTGTGATAAATATTCCAAAAAGCCCAAAAATGAAATGTGTAGTTGTTTGCTAGCTGAGATAAGAATATTACATTTATTATTGTATCCCAATGCTTTTCAATGAAACAACCAACCCTGCTACAATGAAAATAGCTTTGGGTGCCTTTTCACTGCAGGGACATGTTTGACATTACACATTTACTTGACCTACTTTTAAATACCATTCACTCTGCCTTTTGGGCAGTATGGCCTACTCAGGTGTGGCTTATTAATGTTCAAGGGAAAGGTCTAAGCCAGCCAAAAAAGGTTATTTTGACAGGTCAAATTTGCAGTTTTGAAACTGCAGTGTGTGCACTGTCACTGTAGTGGGTAGCACAAATGGTGCTGTAGCGCACTAATGGCACTTAATGTACATGCCCTGGATACACTTTATACCATATACTAAGGACTTATAGGTACACTGAATATTCCAATTGGGAGTGTAACCAGTGTTGACATATTTTAATGGTCATATCACATGCTCTGGGTACGGGGACAGCAGTGTCCAAGTGTGCAGGTCCTAAAACCAGCAATACCATCTAACAAAACGTTTGGGTGTTCACCCAAAAAGGGGCATTTCCCTACAAGAGCTTACCTTCTCCTCAGTCTCTGGGAGAGGGCACGCATAAGACGGTTTCACATATAAGGGGTCATTCTGACCCCGGCGGGCGGCGGTCACCGCCCGCCTGGAGGGAACCGCCATTCGGCCACCCCGCGGTCGAAAGACCGCTGGGGACATTCTAACTTTCCCGCTGGGGCGTCGGGCACTACCTAAGGTAGCGCCCGCCGGCCCAGCGGGAAAGGGGCCTGCAACACAGAAGCCGGCTCCGAATGGAGCCGGCGGTGTTGCAGGTGTGCGACGGGTGCAGTTGCACCCGTCGCGCTTTTCACTGTCTGCTAGGCAGACAGTGAAAAGCAGGCTGGGGCCCTGTTAGGGGGCCCCTGCACTGCCCATGTCAGTGGCATGGGCAGTGCAGGGGCCCCCAGGGGCCCCAGGACACCCGTTCCCGCCAGCCTGTTCCTGGCGGTAAAAACCCATGGAGGATTCGCCCAACCGGGGGAAATCCGGCGGGAAACCGCCGGACCCGGTTTTCCGACGGCGGCTTTACAGCCGCGGTCGGAATGGGCAATGAAGCACCGCCAGCCTGTTGGCGGTGCTTCAGTCATCCGTGGCCCTGGCGGTCCAGAATGACCCCCATAATGTTTACCTTATGGGTTACCTGTTATACCTTTCGGACTCTGAAACATCCAAGCTGCTTTCTAACTTATTTTATATTAAATATAGTCCTTTGTGGATTTCTTTATGAATGCTTTGTAGCCTATATAGATAACACTGATTTATTCCCACACTGATTGAAAGCATGTTTAGCATATTAGCGCAATGTTGCATAAGCTAGGATTCAACTGACTCAGTGTTAAAATGGACTTTCTGGGCTTCATCATCAACGCAGCTGCTATTCACACGAATACCAAGAAAGGCGATGTAATCCTCCATAGGCCTTCTGTGACATTAATTGAATGCACACCTTTCTTGGTTTTTCCAACTTGTACTGAAGATTTATAGCTTATTACTGAAATGTATTTCCTGTCCTGCGGTACATTTCAACGTGCCCTAGAAGCTGAAAGAGCGCAATTGAAAGGATGTTTCACGATTGCCCTGTCTTTCATCACCTAAACACCAAACAGCTATTTAGGTTTTAAGATGATGCACCTCAATCGATTTTGCAAAAGGGAGAAAATACATTCTGTGGTGGTTCATTTTTCAAAAAAATAAAATTAAGCAAGATAGAACTACACCTTTGCGAATAAAGAGATATTGTCCACTAAAATCGAATTAAAGGGATACTTTACCACTCCCACGAAGGGCAAACGCACTGTAAATATCAACACCAATGAATGTACAGTTTCTGCAGTCCCTAAATGCCCTGTCTACGAGACATTCGCGGTGAAGAACTCTCTCTGATAAATAAAATGTTCTTGTGTTACACACAGGTACTAAAACTGTCATTGCCAATACATTATCCAGGCTCGGACATCTATTGCAAGCGCTCAAAAGGTTTCTTGACCCTTCTAACGTCCTGTCTGAATGGTTGGTTTTGCTTTGATATTCTCAGACGAGTTTGTGTAGCAGGAAGTTGCACCATTCAGTCCTCTTGTCTGGCTTCATGATGTGAACTGCTGCACGGTGATGACTCTCCTTTAAGGGGCGAGCCTTGTACCCTCCCTGACAGAGTTACTGAAAAAAACACTCCACTTGTGTCAAACCCTACAACTTGTGAACCAATATTACTGTTGAAAATCCGAGCTTGGGCATAGGCACTGTGTGTGCGCAAAACACGAGTACTAACCATAACCCAACTGGGCTTTTACAAATAATTCCCATTCCATCCTAACCATAGCATGGCATAGCCATGCACTCTGTAGTTCAGCTATCACCCACCCATGATTGTCTATGGAGCACAAACTCACCACCTAAACAATAAAACCATAATACTGGAATGTAAAGCACCATCCACAAAAGAAGGTTATTCCAATCTGATCAGGAACTGGTAACAATCCGTCTTGTAGCCAGCGAAGTAACTGGTTCCATCCTAGACTTACCAAGCCCAAAGCCCCTACACAATTCCTTGAATGATAGGATATATTGATACTGCCTATTCATTAACCTGTAGAACTTCAAGCTTTGCGGAGGCGATGTGACTTCCATCTTGACCTTGCATCCTCACTACTGCCATCTACCAAGAAACCAAGGGGCAGATTTAGGAGCCCTTAGTGCTTCCTTGCGCCACTTTAGCGTCATTTGTGTAAGCAAATGTGGCCCAACGAGGCCAAAATTGTTGTGCCAAATTTACAAAGTAGTGCAATGCAGGCATTTCACCACTTTGTAACCCTTTGTGACTACATTATGCCTGTGCCAGTAGGGGTGATCCCTCATTACGGGGGCTGAAAAAATGGCACAAAGAAATCAATGAGATTTTTTTGTGTCATTTCTTTCAGCACTTTTAATTTCTGCTCAGAGCAGGTGCTGAAAGGAGGCCCACCACTGTTTACAATGGGCCTCAATGGGCTTTGCAGGATCAGCGTCAACATTTTTTACGCTAATCCTGCTCAGCTCCGAACTAGCATGAAAAATGTTGGTGCTAGCTTCCTGACTACTGCATGGTGCTCCATATCTTAGATACAGTGCACACATGGTGGCGTTAGTGGGATGCTAAGAGGCTCAAGAAAAGTGTCGCTACACTGGGTGCACTGCTACTTTTCTTAAATCAGGCCCCAAAGGTGTCACTAATGGGAAATGAAAGAGAAGGGGCTGAGGGTGTCTTATGTACAAAAGTAATGATCAGGTTGTAGCACCTGTCCTGTCCATATTGGTTTCTTCTGAATGATTGTTTTCTCATTGTGCTTGTGCCTGTCTGGCGCACAGCACACCTCCCATTGCACAATAGGTAACAAGAGAGAGAGAGAGAAACAAACACTGTAAGTGATCAACCATAACATAGGCATGAAGAAGTGCAATTGAAATCATTAGTAGATGAACAAGACTGGTCCACAAGTTAGTGGGTGCCTGGTGTGACACTAATTCTTGTTTTGAGGCAGATTATATGCATGATGCTGAATGGAATGATAATAGTTGACTGATTAGTTGACTATCATGGAACTATAAGCAGCTAAAGTAGTTCCTATTTTATGAACGAAGCATTATAGATTGTATAGCTAATGTTTACATCTGGGCTCAAAACGTCAGGACTTTGTTAGGAATGGGATTTGGATAACTGAATTTAGAAAGATATGTTTTTGGATTCCTCTATGATGAAGACATTTTGACACAATATTTGAAGAACTGCACTGAGTAATTAATGGTGCATCCTTAGATGTAACTCGAGAAAATGGTATTTGGGATAACTGTGGAGCCTTAGAGACTCCATTGAAAATCCACCTTAAATAATTGTATTTTCGCTTGCTGCAGAGCACATCAAATTGAAAAATAATTTTCAATATTAGTGATGCATTGAAGTGGAGTATATATATCTGATTCATAAGTTAGAACAAATCATTACTATTGATCCTCGAAAATAAATGAATTCAATAGGAAATGGAGTCCACTGGAAAATATTTTTATTATAATAGCACAATAATTATCAAGTCAATGATCAGGTGGCAGGTGGAAGGTACCCTAATTACTCCATCCTCTTTTTTCCCTAAAAGCCTGTGTAATGCATACCATTAAAGTGGGCATTGTGAGTTACTGAATGGCCAGAGTGTTGAGCATCAGGGTGTGCAGGGAAGGTAGAACGTTGCTAAAATGTGGATCTAGGGCATACTGTTGCAGGACAAACAGATCCAACGAAGTGCAGATGAGTCAATCTGAGAGTCTAATCATTGGCTGAGTTTTGGTAGAATACAATGTGGGAGGCAAGACCACCTGGAAAGCAACAAGCTCATTCTTCCTCTCAGGAGATTAACAGCTGCTAAAGACAGATGGCTTAGTTTAGCCAAGGCCCAAATGGAAGGAGCCAGAAGTACAGCTTGGAACCCTGGCAGATGATATAGACCTGGGCCACTTGGTTGTCAGTGCAAACCCAGACAGTATGTTCATAGAGAAGGATACTGAGATAGACAAGAAAGGCACCAAATCATTAGCAGTGATTGACCCTGATGTAGTTGAAATTTTAGTACTGTACCTCATTTCATAGAGGTCATCTATATGTGGCAATATATGCATTATGTTAACAGAAGTACTAATAGATCGACTGTAGAAAGATTCGCTTTAAATGTGCATTTGTTCAGACTAATGTTAGAAACCCTGGTGGCAATGGTAATAAATTAAGGGTCTGGTTTACAAGGCCCTAGCGCCTCTTAGCTCCACACTAGCATCATTTTGTTTACGTTAATGTGCCACTAAGGAGGCCAATTTCCTTTGCCATATTTACAAAGTGGCTCAATGCTAGCATTGCGCCACTTTGTAATCCCTGGCGCCACATTATACCTGTGCCAGGTATAATGGATGCAAGGGGGGCATTCCCACACAAGGAGGCCCAAAAAAATGGCACAGTTGAAATCTACAAGATTTCACTACAACATTTGTTCCATTTTTTTTAATGGAGCAGGCGTTAAAGTGATGTGCCCATAGTAGCCTATGGGCCTTCCTAGTGCTTTGCTGCACTAGAGCCATACGTTATGGCTCTAATCCAGCAAAGCACCACACTAACATCATAAATTATGACAGTATTGTGGAAAGGAGCACCATGGTGCACTGTATTGTAAAGTAGAGCAACCATGGTGTCTTTAGGTGAGGCAGGGGTGGCCTAAGAAAAGTGGCATTTCGGGACTGATGCACCACTTTCTTGTAGATCTGGCCCTAAATCTTTGAAAGAATTAATTGATATTGTTATAATTTAGACCTTAGTCTAAGAGTATGTATTGAAACAATATTGAATTTCTAATGATTAATGATTTGAATATGTGTGCAAAAATAGAGAAATGCATTTCTGTGTTATACTGATTGAAATGTATAAACAGTCTTTTCGTTTAAAGTGACTGCAACATGAATATTAATGACAAATTAGTAAAGTTGAACTTATAAGCTTGAATATTAATATGTGTTTATTAGAATGCATTAACTAAATGTATTGCTTCAGCTCACCTGCATTAGCCTAAGTGAGGCCTGGAAGGCTTGTATTTTGCGACTGTGCTGGAAATGCTGATTCATTTTCATAACGTGAACCTTCTTTCAGACTCCGTTCCCATGAGAAGACTAGCTTTGGAAATAGACCCCTACTTATTTTAGACATAGAGAGAAGTGAAACAGTGTCCTTGAATTTTGGAAATCCTCAACCATGGACTAGTATTATATGCAATTGCTTTAATCCCAGGTGGGGCTACATGGATGGGCTAGGTTCCCATGACATACATGGGGAGATGTGCCAATGTTGCAACATGGAGTTGTGTGATCGATTGCTATTGGATTATGCCCCTTCACGTAATGTGAACTGTCTCTCAGAGTAAATCAGTTGTTCATATGAACTTTAATATGTTTTTTACCAGTTGGACTTTGGTCAGATTGCAGATACTCTTTGACCAGATGCCTTGCTGATGAAAAACCCTGATTGCTGAGCCCCTTGGTGAGGTATCTTCCTCTCAGCCTTGCCCCTTTAAGATATCCCACTGAAACTTGGAGATTTTTTTCTTAACTCCTACAGTAGACTCTTGATCGAGCTTCTGACATGCTGACACTTTCTCATTTTACCGGTCTTTTGGCCACCTTAGTTAGTACCCTGTTGCCCGAGATTACCCTTTTTCAAATGATTTTTGTCCTTTGAACGCATGTATTCCACCCCACACATGTTATTCCTTAATTTGGTCAATAGTAGGACTTTGCCGGTGCTCAGATAAATTATAACTTAGCTGATCTGAAATTGACTGATGCTGGTAAAATCTGAACAACTCAGGCCCTGATTACGAGGCTGATGGTCTTCAGACCGTCAGCCCCACGTTGGCAGTCAGGACCATTGCTGCTGTGGCAGTCCGACTCCCACATAAAGACCCTGGTGGTCAGACTGCTAGGGTTCTGCCAGCACCGCCGGAAACCATGATCCCGACTGCCTGGTAGTGGCAGAGATCTTAATCTGCCAGGGCAGCGCTATATGCAGCGCTGGCCAGCGAATTATGACCATGTTCTCCTCCAGCCTTTTCATGGCAGTGAAACCGTCATGAAAAGGGTGGCGCAGAACAGGTGCAGAGGGCCACAAGAGGTCTCCTACACTTGGCATGAGCAGTGCAGGCATCCACCTGCCCAGTATTGTTGCAATGTTAGACAGTGAACATTGCGAAGGTGTTGGTGCACCCTGTGGCTGCATCATTGCCGCAGGCTTGGTTGCAAGCCAGAGAGAATGCTGCTGCCTGTTTCCTGCTAAGCTGCCTCGCGGAAACCTCAGTGTCTACCCACCCCAGTGGGAAACTCTTAATGGGTCCAGCGGGGAGGTAGGCAGTGTGGTGGCAACCTCCTCATCAGAAGTTTGGCAGTCGGTGCTCATTTTATTGAATTCTTAGTTTTATTAATGTTAGTTTGCCGTAATATATTTCATCACCTGTGGCAACCATTGGTGATTCTGTATCTCTATATTTGTCTTCAGAGTTCTCTACATGACTTTAAGATTTACTTTGTAATAAATCCTTTAACTTTACTCCCCACTGGAGTTTTCCTTGTATTGCCAAATTGGTCATACTGTTTGACTTGATTGGTTTGTATCGAAAATTGAGTTGTATGGTTCTACCACATCCTGTTGCAGGGTCGAAAGATCCATCAACTTGAAGGTGAGCATTTATTCCTACAATGGACGAAAATGCTCCAGGAACCCAAAGCCTACTCTATGTATTGTATTTTTCAAAATAGGTTATTGAACACATTCAGCTATAGCCGTCTGCAGGCAAACCTAAAAGTATATATTTCTTTCTTTTGCAGTTTAGTTGGTATAGATAAAGTCTATCTAGGTTTTTCGTTATGTTGTAAGGACGTATCTCGTCTTAATGCAAATATTTACTTCAAGTTTGTTTTGCACTAGATTCTGTCAGCAGTACATTATAGATTGACTTTGATTAACCTAATGTTATTTGGCTAAGTATTCAAATTTTAGAAAAAATAGTTAACCTTTTCATTTTCAATTTTATCTAGAGTCCTGCCTTACTCACACAATTTAATGTCTGATCATGTGTAAAGTCTGTGTGAAGAACACCACATGGTATGCCCAGACGTGGGTCCCTTGCTCACTGTGCCACTAGAATCAAGCTAGCCTGGCTGATGAGGGGTGAAACCCCGAAACCGGTCCCAGGATGCTTGTTTCCGGTCCAGGGGGGACCTGGCCTGGCAGTTCGGGCTGGACTGTTCCCATGAGGAACAGGGTCAAGACTGATTTGCATATGGCTGGGTCCAAACTGGGGTGGTATGGTGAGCAAAAGAACGATGGATTAAACCCAGATCTGTGACTGGGGGTGAGTGTTTGCATTGTCAGCACTCCGTCCATCATCCTTTTGTGTTGTTAAAGTTGCCCTAAGTGGGAAGGGTATGCCCAGACGTGGGTCCCTTGCTCACTGTGCCACTGGAATCAAGCTAGCCTGGCTGATGAGGGGTGAAACCCCGAAACCGGTCCCAGGATGCTTGTTTCCGGTCCAGGGGGGACCTGGCCTGGCAGTTCGGGCTGGACTGTTCCCATGAGGAACAGGGTCAAGACTGATTTGCATATGGCTGGGTCCAAACTGGGGTGGCATGGTGAGCAAAAGAACGATGGATTAAACCCAGATCTGTGACTGGGGGTGAGTGTTTGCATTGTCAGCACTCCGTCCATCATCCTTTTGTGTTGTTAAAGTTGCCCTAAGTGGGAAGGGTATGCCCAGACGTGGGTCCCTTGCTCACTGTGCCACTGGAATCAAGCTAGCCTGGCTGATGAGGGGTGAAACCCCGAAACCGGTCCAAGGATGCTTGTTTCCGGTCCAGGGGGGACCTGGCCTGGCAGTTCGGGCTGGACTGTTCCCATGAGGAACAGGGTCAAGACTGATTTGCATATGGCTGGGTCCAAACTGGGGTGGCATTGTGAGCAAAAGAACGATGGATTAAACCCAGATCTGTGACTGGGGGTGAGTGTTTGCATTGTCAGCACTCCGTCCATCATCCTTTTGTGTTGTTAAAGTTGCCCTAAGTGGGAAGGGTATGCCCAGACGTGGGTCCCTTGCTCACTGTGCCACTGGAATCAAGCTAGCCTGGCTGATGAGGGGTGAAACCCCGAAACCGGTCCCAGGATGCTTGTTTCCGGTCCAGGGGGGACCTGGCCTGGCAGTTCGGGCTGGACTGTTCCCATGAGGAACAGGGTCAAGACTGATTTGCATATGGCTGGGTCCAAACTGGGGTGGCATGGTGAGCAAAAGAACGATGGATTAAACCCAGATCTGTGACTGGGGGTGAGTGTTTGCATTGTCAGCACTCCGTCCATCATCCTTTTGTGTTGTTGAAGAACACCACAGACATCAATTGCCACTAGCACAACCAGGTAACGTGTGCAGACTCATAATGTGTTTGTTTATAGCCTCTCACTGCTTGTTCAGGTGGCCAAGCAGGGTCAGACTGGCCCAGAGGGCAATCTGGCAGGGGCCAAATGACTGGTCTGACAGGTCAGTGTGTGGGCTGTTTTTTGGCTATGTGTGGGCCTGTTTTATTTTATGGTCTGGCAGTCCGGACAAACATTACCTGCTGCAAGCACAGTCAGGCTCCCATATCCTGCAAAACACCTCTACAACATGTGAGTTCGATTTGCAAGTGTGGGTCACTTTTTTAGCTACCTGATTCGCTCCCTGAGCCACTTTTATGTTGGTGCCTAAGCCTATTTTCTGTCCCTGTGACTCTGTGACCAGGCATTTAAATTATTTCTGTTTTGGCGATAGGGTGGTGAGTGGAAGGGGGGCAAGAGACTCTATGTTCATTAATATAACGCATGAAGAAACAGAAAATACCGGAAGTGAACACGTTACACGTTGGATGTACATGTTGGGAATGGAAACAAGTAAGGCTAAAAAGGCGGTAGGCGTCATAAAACCTCCATCATTTATGTTTCCCGATAGGGTACCAAAATTGTCTTACTTTGTACTTTTACATTACATTAAAAAACCATTTTGTTTTTCATTGCTATTGTGTGATTCAACTGGAACTAATTTTCTAATTTCCATTTTGTTCCTAATGCTTTTCCATGCACATTTAATTTTGTTCTGCTAGCATGAAAAATAGGAAAAATATGATAGGGTGAGTTTTCGCCTGCGATCAAAGAATAGTATTTAATTCAGAGCTCATCTGAAACCTCGATTAGAAATAACTGTTACTTTTCTATTCTTCCAGTCAATGACAGTGCCATACATAATGCTGCCAGAGCAGCTTCAATACGCGCCAGAAAACCTATTCGACAATTTACAAATCAATGTTTTCATTGCAATCCTTTAACAAAATCTGTTGCCACTGCTCACTGGCAGTCCCCCAAAGCCCACAATGTTCTAATTTCATGCATTTTCAATTAATGCGCCCTTTTACTGCTACTTAACTCCAGACACAGATGCAGAAATGATGGTAGCCTTCGCTACCGCTAATGATCTAAAAAGATCAATCAGCCACCACTACTCAAATATTGAAATTGGGTTTATGCAAACGTGAAAAAAAGCAAAAGTAGTCTATAACAATAGACATTATTTTAGAATTCAAATATCAATTTAAACAGTGCAGACCTCACAGTGGTGCTTTAAAAAAAGGTACATTTCTAATACAAAAAAGTCAGTGGAAAGGAGGTCACTCATGGCCCCATTAAGACTTGTGCAGAGTGGTAAATCTGTGTGGTTTCGGTTGAATTGCCATCTTGCATGATTACACGTTTCAGTTGCTGCAGAATTGTACTCATTAATACCATCTGTGCGTCCGCTCACGTTTTTTACCTGCAAGAAGCATATGGGGAAAGGTGAGCGCAAAATTCGGGTAAGAGCATTAAATAAACGGCATACTTATTCCGGTACCTACATGCGATTATCCGTTCCGGTTCTCAAACTTGTAATGGCTGGTTAATGGGTTTTTTTTGGTTTAGATTACTGTTTTAGCGCTCATTGCTTTGTCAGAACCATTAGAGAGCTACACCTCGGTCCACCGTGCAATGCTCCCCAAAGTGCCCATTGTTAGGTCGAGCATAGCTGCGCGGAAGCGCTGCTTTTCCAACGTGTTGGAATGCCCTGATCACTTGCCGGTAATCCTCATTACTCTTAATCTCACTCATCCTCGGCCCAGTCCTCACACTCTGAGGAAAAACCCTATCCCAAACAGGAAACAAAACAGGCAGCACTCCTTTGCCCCACCCACCCTCTGGGTCAGACATAAAACTGCCAATCAATAGGGAGGCATCCTGACATACCAGGCACACAAAGGCCTGAACTGGGAGGGTCGGAGGGAACTGAAGACTGGGTCGAGGATGAGTAGGACTAAGAGCAATGAAGACTAAGAGTAATGGTAAGTAATCAGGGCATTACCTCTACGTCCCTCGTCCTCAACACAGTCCTCACACTCTGAGGCATACCAAAGCAAGAGAAGGCCATTTAGTAGGCCTGGAATGAGAAAGAAGCACACAGCTCTAGCAGATTGAAATGCAGTGCACATTAATGAAAAACAAAAAGTAATAAGGAAGTATTCCCCCCAACTGCCTTCAGAACCCCAGAACCGAAATTCCCAGCGGGCGTCTGAGAACAATTCAATGGATAGTGCTGGATGAAAGTGGAATCCGAAGCCCAGGTAGCCACCCTACAAATCTCTGCCAAAGAGCCCCCAGAAAAAGTAGCCCAGGAGACCAAGAGACCCCTATTGGAGCGCGCCTGAATAGACACAGGGCAAGACAGCCCAGCCCCCTCATAAGCTAGTATGATAGTCTCCTTAAGCCAATGGCAGATGGTCAATTTGGAGGCAGCCTTACCATGATCGGCAACCCCAAAGTCACAAACCAACTGTCAGAGGACCACAACTGAGCAGTCTGTTCCACGTACAGAGAGAGAGCATGTTTCACATCCAATGTGTGTAGCAGACACTCTTCCGGCGAACAAGGAGAAGGACAAAAAGTAGGAAGAATCAGCTCCAGAGAAGAATGGAAATGGGATTCAACCTTAGGAAGGAATGCCGGATCCAGACAGAGGACCGCAGCATCCTCAAGAAGCCTCAGAAAAAGAGAGGAACAACGCAAAGCAGTCAGCTTCCCCAGCCACCATGCTGAAGTAATAGCCACCTTACAATGCAGATATTTGAGATCGACAGATGAAAGTGGCTCAAAAGAAGGAGACTGAAGAGCATGAAGAAGAACAGACAGATCCCAAGGAGGAACATCGGATCTCACCCCCGGTGCAGAAAGGAAAAAACTCTGAAACAACCGAGAGACCAAAGTAGATACCAAATCAGACTGTGAAGCAGGATTCCGAAAGGCTGAATAGCAGCCCATTGACTCCTCATGGTGGAAAGAGTATAACCCTTAGTGAACGCATCCACAAAAAACTGGAGAAGAGCAGAGACAGGACAAGACAAAGGGAAAAAATGATGAAGGGAACACCATGAAGCAAAATGAGGCCAATGCTTAGAGTAGGAGGAGATTGTATACTGCCTCCTGGAACCCTGTACCAAGGATACAATATGATCTGGCAAACCATCCTTCAGCAGAGTTTGCCGTTCAACAGCCAAACCGCAAGTGTCAGGGAGAGCAGAAGAGAGGGACCCAGGTGTGTCAAGGGGGAGGGAACCCACAGAAGAACCCAAGGAGGAAGAACTACCAGGTTCCATAGCAACGGAAACCAGGATCTGCAGGGCCAGAAAGGGAGGACCGCCACTACCCGAGCCCTCTCCAATCGCAGCTTCAGGAGAAAAGACAGGACCAGAGGAAAGGGAGAAAAAGCATACAACAGACGCCGATGCCATGGGATCGACAGAGCGTCCACCCCCAAGCCCCTGCTTCCAGGCTCCTGATGCAGAACCAAGAAAGAAGAGCAGTCCACCATGAGGCAAACAGATCCATGCGAAACACCAGATGTGAGAGCCGCAGTTCCAGAGAAGAGGGAAACCTCCTACTCAGAGAGTGCGCCACAACATTGTCCACACCCATGACATCCTGTTGCCGAAGGGACTGCAGGTAAGTCTCAGCCCCATATGTAATTGAGCAAGCCACCAGATCCAGTGAGCGACTGTGAGTACTGCCCTGATGATTGATATAGGCCACAGTCACTGTGTTGTCCGAACAAACCAACACATTGCAACCCAACATGTAAGATTGAAAATGACGGAGGGCCCTGTCCACTGCTGACAATTTCTTCCAATTGGATGAACGGTGAGCTTCCATGGGAAGCCATCGGCCTTGGACTATCCTGGACCCCAGGGTAGCACCCCAGCCCAAAAGGCTGGCATCCATCACCAGCACCACAGGAGGAGAGGAATGCATCAACACCCCTTTGGACAGATTCGCTGAGTCCAATCACCACTGTAGACAAGGGACCCCTGTCAGGGAAACTGGGACCAACTAAGAGAGGTCCAAGAGTGGCTGAGTCACAAAGGGACGAAGATGCCAAAGCAACAGCCTTAGGTGAAGATGGGCCCAAGGGACAGTGAAGACAGCTACTGTCATGTATCCCTGAACCTCCATCAAAAGTCCCAGAGGGGCCAGTGAGTGACTCCTCAAAGACAGAATGAGGCCCTGCAACTTGGAGATCCATGACTGCGGGAGAAACACTTTGACCAGAACAGTGCCGAAATCCACGCTGATAATTTCCTGGTGTCCGGCTGAAGGTGGCACTTGGGTAGATTCAGCAGGAACCCATGGTTGTTTAGCATACGAATGGTCTGTTCCAAATGTAGCTGGAAGAGGAGAACACAAAACTGCCAGTGGTGCCCCAGCACAGCAAATCTCAGAAACTGTTGAGAACCCAGAGCATCGGAACATGAAAATAGGCATCCTGAAGATCCAATGTGGCCAGGAGAGCACCCTTCTGAGTCAGCGGGATAGTGCGTTGGAGGATCTCCATTTTGAACTGAATTTTCAACTCTGACTTGTTCAGACCCTTCAGATTGATGACAATCCTGAAACCCCCTGTCACCTTCGGTACCAGAAAAATGGTGGAGTACACCCCGGAGCCTCTCTGGGCAGCGGGAACTGGTACAAAAGCCTTCTGAAACAGGAGGGCATGAATCCCTAACAATAGAGCTGGAACCATCAATGGATCCCACTACACAGATGTTACCACAGTTCCAAAAGGGACTGGACAGTGTAGAAACTCGATCTGGTAACCCATTTCCAAAACTCCCAGCACCCACTTGTCTGACGTGGTAAGGTGCCAAGTGTCCAGAAACCAATGAAGGCTCCCTCCCATAACAGAGGGAACCCCAGGGAGTATGTCTGCAGCATAGTCAGGACTGCTGAAAGTCAGTGCATGGATCCAGGCAGGAGTGCTTCTGTAACTTCCCAGGCAAGCCTTTAGTACAGGACTTCTGACTCCCAGGCCCTGCTGCCTGTCTGCGGGAAGGCTGCCAAAAAGAACTACATGAGGCCTGTACAACTGGGGCTTCCGGAACGAAAGGGAATGCTTCTGTTCCTTAAACACACAATGTAACTGCTCCTCCAACTCATAGCCAAAGAGACTGGACCCCTTAAAAGGCAGATGCAGAGCCATGGAACATTCTTCAAGTAGGGATTGCAACGGGCTGCCACAGAAGCACCACAGCCCTCACTGAGTGAAAAGCAATATCCAATACAAAATTCAGCCTGCTGCTTCATAGACTCTTGAAGAGCTATGTAAGAACCACCCTCCTAAATGGTGTCAAACAGAGTTTTAAAGTCAGACAAAAAGGACTGAGACACATAAGCCCCATAGACACCAGCCCACAAAGCAAGATTTGCCCTAGCACATGCCTTTTTCACAGAAGAGTCTACCTTCTTATCAGCACCATCCTTCAGGATGTTTTCCTCCACTATGGAAGATCTAGCCACCATACTGATTTGATAATCAGGCAACTTCTCCTCCATATCCTACGAAGGGGAAAGGTTTGACCATGAATTGAGGAAGAGCAATATACAGTCAGGATCCTTCTATTCCTGCAAAACCACATCCAGGACAAAATGATGAAGTGGGAGGGCCAGACTAGGCAGTCTTTTAAACTCAGGCAATACAGAGTACTGACACGTCCCAGGCACAGCGTTGTCCAGGAAACCTATATTAATACGGATATGACTCAGTAAAGTCGGCAGCATGTCCTTAGAAATATATTTCCCCCTCCAGTCAGTGCAGTGAGAGGATACCTCAAAGGAAGAAGAACCAGAAATAACGGAATATAAATCCTGCGCCAGATGAGAACCAGACTTCTTGCCAGTCAGAGAAGTCCAAGTATCCACAATCAACTGCCTCAGTCTCTCTTCTTTGGCTACCTTCTTCTTTTGAGGAGGAGGGGAACGCGCCAACCCCACTGCAGCAGAGGAGGAAGAAGAGGAAGCTGGGGAGCTGGGGGAACAATGGCGGATCTTAGCAGAATGCTTCCTCATCATAGAAAAACAGGCCCAGCCAATCAGTTATCCAAGAACAAGCAACAAAGGCCCACCAGTAACAAAACCTCTTATAACACTGCTGCAGGACCAAAACAGCTGAGAAATCGTGTGTACCTCCCAAGAATGCAGAAGTAGCAATCAAGCCACCTCGACATAAGGGCAGTACAACACGGCTGCGCTACGCCCATAATCAAAAACTGCCCATGACATGGATCGTACTGGAGGCAGTCTCAGAACAGAGGGATGTGCCAAGAAATGACCCCCAAGCGCAGCCCCACATCCATGAAGGGACCACCCCTAAATAGGACAAACCCGAGCGCAAACGAACCCACCTCAGGGCTGGAACGCTCAATGCATTCACAGAAAAACAGTCAGGAGCCCCCAGTGCTGAGACATACCTGTGGACCAGATGGGAGGCCAGTGCAATCCATCCGTCACTCGGAGCTCCCACAAAGGCCACCGGGAACCCTACAGCCACGCCTAGCTTTCCCCTCAGTTTCACCTGCGAATCCTGTTCCAAACAGGAAACAAAACAGGTTGCCTCCCTATTGGTCAGGAGTTTCATGCCTGACCTGGAGGGTGGGTGTGGCAAAGGAGTGTTGCCTGTTTTGTTTCTTGTTTGGGATAGGAATATTCCTAAGAGTGTGAGGACTGGGTCGAGGACGAGGGACATAGAGTTGATCTATATGGGCTTTTCACTCATCACTTTCACTCATTCGTGACCTTGCCTTTCAAAAATCCTTTGTTGACTTGGTAAATGCTTTGTGCTTGTTACGCTTTTGGGTGGTTTTGTTACCGCCTTGGGGACGACCCTGTTACATTGATAATTGCAGGTTTGCTGATATGTTTGAATGCAAGCCAAGTCCTTTTTCCTTTTGTGTCTCTCCTTTGTGCTCATGCTACTGGAGGGCGAGCCACTTTGAATTGACTTGCTTATGTCAACTGTTTTACTTTTCATTTTCAATTTATGTAGCAAGAAAAGTCCAGTTAGGAATTTACAATGCCAATAGCTCTAACTCGAGCAAACACGAGTCCCATTGCATTGCAAATGCTTTTCCTTTTGTATCTCTCCTTCGCGCTCACGCTCATGGCGGCTGTGGTGCTTTAAACAGTCGTGGCTTGTGGGTGTTAAAGGAGGCGGGGCAATGCGCATGGGGGGCAGGGGAGGAGCAGGGAGGGTGGCGGGGGAGAAAATATTAATAAAATTAAAAAATAAATAAAATAAACTTACCTGAACGCTGCGCCGCACCCCACTCCTCTGCTGGTTGCAGGCAGGCACAGGCTTCCAGCCTGCCCTGCAGCCAATACCGACGCTGCTCAGAGCAGCATCAGGATAGGCTGGAAGTGCAGACTGGGAGCCTGTGCGGGCTCTCTCCAGCTGGAGAGAGCCCTATGCGCATGTGTGTTTGGCCAGCCCAAGATGGCCAGCTCAACACATATGCGCTCTGAGGAGCACTCCCCCTCACTCTCGTCACCCCCGTGGCCTGCCCCTTTACAAGGAAACTGTTGGACCTGGCCCTTTTACAGGGTCATTCCCCAGACTTTTTGCCTCCTTATTTTTCTGACCTTTGTTGGCTGACGTTTTGACTCTGAGCACTTTTTCACTGCTAACCAGTGCTAAAGTGCATGTGCTATCTCTTACAAATTTGGTATGATTGGATTATACCTGATTGGCAGATTTAATTTACCTATAAGCCCCTTGTAAAGTGTTATCCCTATACCCAGGGCCTGTAAATTAAATGCTACCAGTGGGCCTGCAGCGCTGCTTGCGCCACCCACTGAAGTAGCCTGTCAAACCTATCTAAGGCCTGCCAGCGCTGGGCCTGTGTGCGCAGTTTTCTGCCACAGGTACCTGTCATCTAAATTTACTTGCCAGGCCCAGAACCCCCCTTTTACTACACGTAAGTCACCCCTAAGTTACGCCCTAGCTAGCCCTCTGGGCAGGGCACCATGTATGTAGAAGGCAGGACATGTGCCATGTTGCGTGGCCTGTCCTGGTAGTGACAAACAGCCTAACTTGGTGTCTCACTGCTGTGAGTGCTGCCTCCTCATAGGATTGCATTGGAAATGCCCTGCCTTATGTGGAAGGGGTATTGTCTGATTTATGATGGGTAGCGTAGGCATGTTTGGTATGGTTGTAACAGTGGTAAGAAACGCTGCTTATTGGTGGAGGTGTATTTTTAGATAAGGCTGTTAAGAATCACCGCTGCAGCCCGGCTTCCCTTGTGTGTTGTGCACCGGAGCCGCGCTGCCCCCAGTGCCCCCAGGGCACCAACAAACTCTCTGGATGGAGCGAGCCGCTCCTGTGGTGCCCCCGAGGCGTGCGGATCTGGACCCGTGCCCCAGGGGCACTGGTGGACTCCGCTCCACGTGGGAGCCAACTTCAGCTGGAGGAGACGAGCCGGAGCTCCTCCAGAGCAGCGCGACCTCCGCGGCTGCACTTCGAGGTCGTGGGCGGGAGGAGGCCTCATCGGAGGAATCAAAGCAGATGTCACACATTGGGACCCACATCTGTGAAATGGTAAGGGAAAGTGACAACTCAGTTACCATACACTGGGTGAAAACGACAGACAGTAGAGAGGTAGTAGTGTTTAAGTACATGTAGTAGGCAGGTCTGTATTCTCACCTGTTTCACTGGAAATATTGCTGGATCACTGAGTCCCTGTTGTCCATGTCTTCTTCTTCTGCTTCCTCGTCTTTACTGTCCACAGGCTCCACAGCTGCAACAACACCGCCATCTGGACCATCCTCCTGCAGAAAAGGCACCTGTCATCGCAAAGTCAAGTTGTGAAGCATACAGCAGGCCACGATGATCTGGCACACCTTCTTTGGTGAGTAGAATAGGGATCCACCTGTCATATGGAGGCACCTGAACCTGGCCTTCAGGAGGCCGAAGGTCCGCTCGATCACCCTCCTAGTTCACCCATGGGCCTCATTGTAGCGTTCCTCTGCCCTTGTCCTGGGATTCCTCACTGGGGTCAGTAGCCATGACAGGTTGGGGTAACCAGAGTCACCTGCAAATGGTGAGGGACAACTGTTAGACACACACTAACCTGGAGGGATATCCCCAGACAACCATTCCCACTGACTAGCTTCCAGGTGCTCACCTAATAGCCACACACGGTGCCTCTGGAGTTGACCCATCACATAAGGGATGCTTCTATTCCGCAGGATGTAGGCGTCATGCACTAATCCAGGGAACTTGGCATTTACATGGGAGATGTACTGGTCTGCCAAACATACCATTTGTACATTCATCGAATGATAACTCTTCCGGTTTCTGTACACCTGTTCACTCCTGCGGGGGGGGGGGACCAAAGCCACATGTGTCCCATCAATGGCACCTATGATGTTGGGGATATGTCCCAGGGCATAGAAATCACCTTTCACTGTCGGCAAATCCTCCACCTGAGGGAAAATGATGTAGCTCCGCATGTGTTTCAGCAGGGCAGACAACACTCTGGACCACATGTTGGAAAACATAGGCTGAGACATCCCTGATGCTATGGCCATTGTTGTTTGAAATGACCCACTTGCAAGGAAATGGAGCACTGACAGCACCTGCACTTGAGGGGGGATTCCTGTGGGATGGCGGATAGCTGACATCAGGTCTGGCTCCAACTGGGTACACAGTTCCTGAATTGTGGCACGGTCAAGCCTGTAGGTGATGATCACATGTCTTTCCTCCATTGTCGACAGGTCCACCAACGGTCGGTACACCGGAGGATGCCGCCATCTCCTCACATGTCCCAGTGGACGGTGCCTATGAAGGACAAGAGCGAGCACAGAGTCAAACAACTCAGAGGTACGTACCCACAGCTTACACAGAACATCAATCATAATCTAAAAAGTGGCCTGTATGTGTGTTGAGTCTAGGCCTAGGTATGTGTGACACAGTTAAAAATGAAGCCATGTGGGCCCCTGAAATGGCAGCTGCCTGACCTCTAAAGTGAGACAATGGGATGTGAGGTAACTGCGCTGGCGTTGTACACCGTCGCGGTAGGTGGTCGAAGACCGCGGTGCAATGCTGCATTGGTTAACATTGGACCCTATGGGTCCCAGGAGCCAATGACAATGTACGCCGCCGGTGACGGTACGCACCACCGCGGACGTGACCGCCATTTTCTATTACTTCAATCAATCGATACCTTATCTTCGACAGGAGAGGACCTACACTGCAAGTGCTGCTGTGACCTCGGTCTGGAAGAGACAAAGGCTCGAGTGTCTGGGGAAAGGGCCCCTGCCTTCACATCGGAGGAGTTGGAGAAACTCGTGGATGGGTCCTCCCCCAGTACACGCTACTCTACGGTCCTCCAGACAAACAGGTAAGTACACTGGGAGCATGCTGTATGGGCTATGCCTGTTTGGAGAGGGGTGGATGTAAGAAGGAAGGGGGGAAGAGTGCGGCGTGCATGAAACGACGGTGAGTGCATGTGCCACATGGCAAGGGTAGGGATGGGGGCCAATGACTGTGACGGTGCAGTTGGTAATAAGTTTCTCTTCTCCCTGTACAAATCATGTAGGTCAGCGCCCACCAGCAAAAATATATTTGGCGTGCCATCGCCAAGGACGTCGGGACCCTGGGGGTCTACCACAGACGGAGCACCCACTGCCAGAAAAGATGGGAGGACATTTGCCGCTGGAGCAAGAAGACGGTGGAGGCTCAGCTGGGGATGGCCTCCCAACGTGGGAGGGGTGCCCATCGCACCATGACCCCCCTGATGTTCAGGATCCTGGAGGTGGCGTACCCGGAGTTGGATGGGTGCTTGAGGGCATCACAGCAGCCACAAGGGGGTGAGTACACTCTCATTCTGCTGATTTTGGGCGCAGTGGAGGGGTCTGGGTGGGGGAGGCGGGCTGTGGGTTTCCTTCAGCCAGGGCGAGTTCCGTAGGCAAGGTCCCTCCGTAAGGCAGGCCATGTGGCACCCCACCGCACCTCTGTAGTGTGCCAAGTACACCTAGTCATGCCCCTCTGTCATCCATGTGTGCAGATGTCGTCCATAGCCTAGTAGGCCATTTCCCATGAACTGAACAGTGGTGCCCAAGAGCGCGGCGTAGTGCATGGGGCTTCTGTGTCTGTCGTGTCCGCCAACGGTAGCGGTACTGCATGCACTCAACATGTCCTTCTTCTGTCCCCCCCCCCCCCCTTTTTGTGGTCTCCCTGTTCTTGTGTGCATTAGCATCATCAGGCGGAGGAGCAGTGGCACCGGAGCACGAGGGGGCTGCATCGCACATGGCCATGGAGGGCCACACTACGGAATCGGTCTTCACCAGTGGGATGGAGGGCGAGGGGAGCTCCACGGCGGGGACAGGAGCTGAGACCAGTGACACAGACTCGTCCTCTGATGGGAGCTCCCTTGTGGTGGCGGCAATATCTGTGCCCCCCCCATCTACAGGTACAGCTGCCACCCCCCCTTCCAGCACCGCCCTCCCAGCAGCCCCTCATCCTTTGCCCCGTGCCCGCTTACCCAGGAGGGTGGGCATCACCTTCGCCCCAGGCACCTCAGGCCCTGCCCCAGTCACCCCTGCTCCCCTCAGTGAGGAGGCCATTGACCTCCTCAGGTCCCTCACTGTTGGGCAGTCTACCATTTTGAATGCCATCCAGGGTGTAGAAAGGCAGTTGCAACAAACAAATGCATTCCTGGAGGGCATTCATTCTGGTCAGGCGGCCCTTCAGCGAGCTTTTCAGACTCTGGCCTCAGCACTGATGGCAGCCATTGTCCCTGTGTCTACCCTCCCCCCTCCAACTTCCTCCACCCAGACCCAATCCTTTGTACCCCAGCCTATCCCAAGCACACCTCTAGACCAGCATGCCCACACATCAACACACAAGGGAAGCTAAGGAAAACATAAGCACCACACATCCCACAGGCACTCACGCAAGCATCACACACATGCAGACACACCAACATCCACTACCTCCACTGTGTCCCCCTCCTTCTCGTCTCCCTCCTCCCTCCCAGTCTCGTCTACACTCACACCTGCATGCACTACCTCTACAGCCACTACTACCATCACTAGCACACCCACCACCACACCCCGCTCACGTGCAGTCACCACCCCCACTACCATTCACACGTCCCCTGTGTCCTCTCCCAGTGTGTCTGTGACGCCCCCTCCCAAGATATACAAACGCAGGCACACACCCACCCAACAGCCATCCACCTCACGACAGCCTCCAGCGCATGCACCTTCACCCAAAGTCAGCAAACAAACACCTCCTACAACCACAACCTCTTCCTCCCCTCCCAAACCCCCTCCAGCTACCCATCCCAGTGTCTCCAAAAAACTTTTCCTGTCCAACCTTGACCTCTTTCCTACACATCCACCACCCTCGTCCGTCTCCTAGGTCCCGAACTAGCACCTCAGCCACAACATCTCCGGGACCAGTGGTGCCTGTAGTCACCGGAATCTGGAGTGCACCGACCACCAGGGCAGCCAGTGTGGCACGGAGCCACAGCACAGACAGTCCCCCACCTGTCAAGCATCAGAAGTTGGCCAGTGCCCGGCGGGAGAGGGGGAAGACTCCAGCCACCAAAGCCACTCCCAGGGGTAGAGGTCGGAGTGTGGAGTCAGCTGCGACACCTTCCAAGGTGGGGAAGGGGCACAAGAAACTCAGCAAGTCTGGGAAGAGCAGCACGGCGGAGAAGACCGCCATCATCTCCGCTGCCCAGGAGGCCACCGCCAGCACCAGCCCAGCTGCCCAGGAGGCCACCGCCACCAGCCCTGCTGCCGAGGAGGCCACCGCCACCAGCCCTGCTGCCGAGGAGGCCATCGCCACCAGCCCTGCTGCCCAGGAGGCCACCGCCACCAGCCCTGCTGCCCAGGAGGCCACAGCCACCAGCCATGCTGCCCAGGAGGCCACTGCCAGCACCAACCCAGCTACCCAGGAGGCGACCTCCATCATCCCCACTGCCCAGGAGGCCACAGCCGTCATCCCCGCTGGGACAGAGAGGACCGCCAGCACAAGCCCCGCTGGGCTAGAGAGGACCGCCAGCACAAGCCCCGCTGGGCCATGAAGGACCGCCAGCAGCTGCAAAGGAGCCCGCCGCTCCAAGCACCGCTGCACAGGGCACCGCCGTCTCAAGCAACGCTGAACAGGGCACCGCCGTCTCAAACAATGCTGGCCCATGAGCACCAAGGGCACTGACACTACTGAGTCCGTCACTGGCAGAATGAAGCACTCTGGGCACCATGCCCCCTGCAGTACCAGTGGAGAGATCCATCCACTACCTCTGTCCTTAGCAGGATGAAGCACTCTGGGCACAAAGCCCCCTCCAGAACCAGTGGAGAGATCCATCCACTACCTCTGTCCTTAGCAGGATGAAGCACTCTGGGCACCATGCCCACTCCAGAACCAGTGGAGAGATCCATCCACTACCTCTGTCCTTAGCAGGATGAAGCACTCTGGGCACCATGCCCCCTCCAGAACCAGTGGAGAGATCCATCCACTACCTCTGTCCTTAGCAGGATGAAGCACTCTGGGCACCTTGCCCCCTCCAGAACCAGTGGAGAGATCCATCCACTACCTCTGTCCTTAGCAGGATGAAGCACTCTGGGCACAATGCCCCCTCCAGAACCAGTGGAGAGATCCCTCCACTACCTCTGTCCTTAGCAGGATGAAGCACTCTGGGCACAATGCCCCCTCCAGAACCAGTGGAGAGATCCATCCACTACCTCTGTCCTTAGCAGGATGAAGCAATCTGGGCACCATGCCCCCTCCAGAACCAGTGGAGAGATGCATCCACTACCTCTGTCCTTAGCAGGATGAAGCACTCTGGGCACCATGCCCCCTCCAGAACCAGTGGAGAGATCGATCCACTACCTCTGTCCTTAGCAGGATGAAGCACTCTGGGCACAATGCCCCCTCCAGAACCAGTGGAGACTGTTATCCACTTGAGAGACTGTGGCTTTGCACTCCCCAGGATGGAACAGTGGGCAACCCACCCACTGTAGAGACTTGAGAGACTGTGGCTTTGCACTCCCCAGGATTGAACAGTGGGCAACCCACCCAATGTAGAGACTTGAGAGACTGTGGCATAGCATTCCCCAGAATTGAACAGTGGACATGTGGCCCTCTCATGGATTTGGCATCGTGCACTCAACCGGCTGAGGTACCCCCCCCCCTTTCCCTCCGCCTGAGGTGCCTGTTTTGTTGCTCTCTGATGCCCCTGGAGTGTTCTGTCCGTCATGGTCGGGGATCTTGTTTGGGCCTCGCCCATACCGTGTGGGCCCAGTGTTCCACGGACTTAATTGGGGCACTACCTGGACTACTATGCTTGGTGTATGTTTTGTTAATGGTGTATATATATTTTTGCCTACTTGATTTTTATATATTACAACGGTTACACTCATTTTCTTTTTTCTTTGCATTCTTCCGGGGGGTTTGGGGAGTGTAACTGTGATGTATCAATATGTATTAGTGTGTGTGTTGTCGTGGGTGAGGGTGGGGGTGGGGGTGTTGCGTGTGAGTGTCCATGTTTGTTCCCTCCCCCCTCCCCTGTGTCGTAGGTGCAGTACTCACCGTGGTCTTCGCCGTCGGCGTTCGTGCTCCTGGTAGAGGAGCAGGAAGACTATCGCAGGGAGAATTTTGAGTTCCGGATCCATGGTGTCCTAGTTCCTCGTGGGGTGTGTAGAGGTGAGCGTTTTTCCTTTGGAATCCTGTTTCCGCCGTGTTTTTATCCGCGGTGAAACCGCCCGTAAAAGGTGGCGGATTGGTAGGTTGTGATACTGTGGGCGGTACTTTGTCCTCCGCCTGTCTGTTGGCGGTGACCGCTGCGCTCTTTGTTTGTACCTGTGTGGCGGTCGGAGTGTTAAAGTGGCTGTCTTTGTTGGCGGTTTCCACCACGGTCGTAATTGCTAAATTTTTACCGCCGGCCTGTTGGCGGTCTTACCGCCGCTTTAACACCGACCGCCAGGATTGTAATGACCACCTAAGTCTTATGTATGTACTGAAAGATGCAAACCTTTCTTCCACACAAACATTGTATGACTCCGCACAAGGTTTTTTTTATTTGGTGTCTGGAGAAGTGGATTGCTCCTCAGACACAATGTTATGACATCAAATTGGAGAATTTTAGATTCCTATGGTTTGCATTATTCAACCATCTAGTGACTGTGCCTGAAGTGTATCTACATATAACATTTTAGCTTTGAACAGCAACAAAAGGTGTTGTTATTATGATTCACAAATACATGGGCTCTATGCCCACAATGCCCCAGTATCTGACCACTAGCTTTAGTTCTTTCCCTCATCTCTGTGTTTAAAAAGTTGCAAGGTTAGCTTCAAAAAGGCTACTAGGAAGCTCGTCCCATGGTTCATTCTTACGAGACCAGTGTATCCTTCCAGAGAAATATCCCAAATAGAGTCGGCATTTCAAGATCAGTACACATCCTTGATTCTAAAACACACTTATATGGGTCACATACACTTGTGACACTTATTTCCAGGATGATCTTGCTAGTTTTTAATTTTGCCTTTTGCCCACCTCTACATTTGAGGTACAGGTTTGATTGTGTATAATATTTTTTTTGAGTATCAAAGAAGATCCATTGACAAGCTTATTTGACCTCTAGACTTTCCTAATTTTCAATGACAACAAACTTCCTAATGGACATAGCATTCATTTTTGGATAGCAGAGCTATCCGTTTATTTAAAGAAGCAGTTTAAATATCTCCAGTGTAGATACCTATGCCTATTTACACTCTTCCTTTTTAGGTTGTGGAAGTGCTATGGCCTGTTGTAATCTATCTGTAGGCTTTTAACCACACCCACTGAATGCCTATCACTACCACTCATTTGTGGGCTTGCCTTTAAAAAAATCCTTTGTTATCATTGGTAAATGCTTTCCGTTTGTCCCTCCTTGGGGCAGTTTGTATACCGCCTTGGACATTGACCCTGGATAATTGAAAATTGCAATTCGTTTGACTGTGAGTGAACTTCATTTTCCTTTTGTTTCTCACTTTCACGTTCACGGCAGCCATTGCACTTTAAATCAGCTGCTTATGTCATCTGTTTTACTTTTCATTTTCAATTTCAGTGGCAAGAAAAGTCAAATTAGGAATTTACAATGTTAACAGCTCTAACTTGAGCAAACGCGAGACCCATTGCATTGCAAATGCTTGTTATTTATGAGTTCAGTCTCCAAACTGAAGGTATGCCCTATGTGAACATTATTTTACATCGAAGTATTTTATATTTTCCATTGATGTGAACATTGCATTAGGACAAATTGTGGCCACTATATTATATACATTTAGGAGGTGATTCACAAAGCAAGTTATAAATCTGCACCAGTGAAAGTACTTCTGTGAACGGGTGTAAATGTACATTTGTTTCCTTTCACAAACATTCCGAAAAGCAGCCTTGTAGAGCTGTGCTAGATAGAGATTTCGAGACCAACGACTAGGGATGTCATTTTGTAATTGTAATTGTATTTATATAGCGCTTACCACCCCTGACGAGGTATCAAAGCGCTTTTCAGCAAGTAGTACACTACTCAGGAACCCAAAAGGATTAGTGGTGGGTTAGTGTAAAGAAAGATAAGTATAGTGTTAGTTTTAGTGTAAAAAAAATGGGTTAATTTGAGAAGTGGACATGTGAGTCTGATAGTTGGATTGAATAGAATAATGGAGGGATAGAAGAAGGAAGAATCTAGAAAGTGTTAATTGGGAGATCATAGTAGTAAGGTGAGATTTGGGCTGAGTAAAGGAGAGATGGAGGAGGGAAGAATCTGTAGAAAGGGATTAGGGAGATCATAGTAGTAAAATGAGGTTTGGAATGAGTCAAATAGGAGATATATGAGGGGACTTTTAGTTGGGTTGTTTGGGAGATCATAGTAGTAAACTGAGGTTTGGGATGAGCCAGGAGGGATGGAGGGGTGAAGAGTCTAGGAAGGGTTATTTTGAAGATCATAGTAGAATGAGATTTGGGATTGTAGAGAGGTTTAGGGTGCGACAGAGTAGTGCATTGGAGAAAGATGTTTTTATTTTTATAGTTGTTTTTTACAGTAAGTAGTACTAAAGTAATAAATATAAGATACATGATTGCATAGAAGGGGAAAATATGTATAACGAAGATAATATATTGAGATTTAAAGTTGTATTGTATAAACACAGGCTTTCATGTTTTGCGGTATTTGAATGTAGTTTATTTGTGTACTTTTTATGACTTTATTTTTATCTTTTCCTCAATATTTCAATAGTGAAATGTTTGTAGATAAATAGTTAAGAAATATTTACCTATTGTAATAGATACATAAGACAGAGACTCATAACCATCTAATCAAAGCTACTTATATAGAACCTATGCAATGATCTATGAACATGTTAAGCATTGAAATAAAAGTATATGTCGATATTGTTAACCGTAAATAATATATACAATTGTTAAGCAGTTGTAAAGGTATGTGTATGTTTTGAGAGAAAAAAAAACATAGTTACTATACATATATGTTCAAAGAAATACATGTTTAGATATATACATTTAAATCAATTATAAATGTTTACATGCAGTACATTGTTCCTTGACTACGGTGGTTATGTAGTCAAAAGCTAACTCTTGAGTAATCTTCTCATGATAAGATAGCTATCTGTGGATCCTATATTTGAGGGTAAAGAATTCCAAAGTTTGGCCAACTGAACAGAGAAAGCTGTACCACCTTTTTCTTATATGGTGGGGTTTTGAGATGAGGTGACAATCTTGAGTGGAGGTTCTTTGGTTGAATGTATTTCGTGATTTATTCCTGATGAAAAGTGGTCCTGTTCCATGTATTGCTTTGTGGGTGGTATAAAGCAGCTTAAAGGTGGATCTTCTGGCAACCAATAAATAATGTAGGGCTCTCAAAGCAGGAGAGATGTGGGTTTGCGACTTTATATGTAAGGGTAGTTCGGCAGCAGGGTTCTGAATCCGTTGTAATGTTTTCATAGTAGCTAGAGATGATCGGTGTTAAAGGCCATAGGAGTAATCCAGTTTAGACAGTACAAGAGAGCTAGTAGCCTGGATCTTGTGTGACATCCTGGAAGGAGAGTTACTACACCAGAAGGTGGGTCCAAAACATAACAATAAAAACTACAATTCTAACCTCAATGGGACTTCATCACAAAAAAAACTAATACAATTTTCACTAAATTTGTCATGACACTCATAAATTGCAATCATTAGACCTGACGTCCTTGGGGTAATATTCCCCCGAAAGTTTTACCTTCACTCCTCCTATTTTGCTGAATTTGTTTTTGTTGGATTTAGAACTCTTTACACTTGGCCACAACCAACAGTTACTAAAGTGCTTCTGCATTCTCTTTCATGCATGTTAAAATGGGACTGCACCTAATTGGCATATTTAATTTACTTACACATCCCTAGTAAATGGTAGTATCTGTACAGAGGGCCTGTAAATTAAATTCCACTAGTGAGCCTGCAGCACCATTGCGTCACTGTAAGAAGCTGGCCTGGTTTGTAGTGGGTACCTTGGGTACTTACACCTTATACCAGGTCCAGTTATCCCTTATTAGTGAAGTAGTAGTGTTCTAGCAGCTTAGGCTGATAGAGGTAGCTATAGCAGATCAGCTTAGGCTGAACTAGGAGACATGAAAAGCTCATGCAATACCACTTATAGTTATACAGTACTTATACACAAGTAAAGACAATACTCAGTGTTTACCAAAAATAAAGGTATTTATTTGGGTGACACAGTACCAAAAATATCTTACAGACAATACTCCTTCTGGAGGTAAGTATTATACACAATATATACACTGGACACCAAAATTAGACAAGTAAATAGTCATAGAACAATGAAAACAGTAGGAAATCCTATAGAATGCAATGGGAGAAAATATGTCTGGGACAACACAAACCATATACCAAGAAAGTGGAATGTGAATCACAAATTCCCCCCTAGACAAGTGTAGTGTGTGCAGAATCGCTGAGAGAGTAAGAATACAGTAAAGGTAAGTAAATTACCCCACCCCAGAGCCCAGAAAAGCAGGAGAAAAGTACTGCAAGTTTCCTTAGGACACATTACACCTTGTTTTTGGGATTTTGCAGCAGCCAACCAAGTCTGCAAAGAACAACTGCTGGATTATTGGACCTGAAGACCTGCAAAGGAAGGGGACCAAGTCCAGAAGTCGAAAGAAGTTCCAGGAAGGACAGGAGCCCCTGGCAACCCAGAAGAGGGTTAAAAGAAGACTCCCTGGTTAGTCGAAGACTGCAGAAAAACACCCTAGGAAGATGCCAGCGGGTTCCTGCATGATGCAAAAGATGCCCCATGGTGTGAAGATCATTGCAGGTGAGATTTCGTGTTGGAAGTCGCCAACAAGCCTTGGCTACGTCAAAAGTGCATTTGTCATCAAAATGGCACTGGATGGATCCAGGAGGGATCTGGGGACCTCAACTCTCTGTGAGGAGGAAGAGGGGGCTCTCAGAACTTTAGAGAGCCCTCAAGATGCCAGCCAGCACCCCGAGGAGTCACAGGATCCGGGTTCAAAGGACGTGCAAAACGCAGTTGATGCAGCACAACAAAGAAGGTCCCACGCCGCCGAAGAACAACTCAGCGAGTTGAGCATTTCAGGATGGAGTGCTGGGGACCTGGGCCAGGCTATGCATGATGGAATTTTGCAAAGAATGTACAGAGACCTCAGGAGATGAAGAAGACACAATACACAGGGGTACCGTCGCTCTCGGGAAAGGCAAGGTCTTACCTCCTGAAATTGCATCAGCAGGACCTCAGGACAGTCTGTGTCGATGATGTCCACCCTCTGTGTCCCTAGGAGCACGCTTGGCGTTGAGAGAGGAGTCCCAGGGTACTGGTTGTCATCTTGAAAGGTACCTGCTTGGAGCAGGGGAGTGACTGTGTCACTCCACTGGAGATTTCTTTGGTTCTTCTGGTGCAGGATGAAGACAAGGAGTCCCCAGAACGTGCACACTGTGGAAACTGTTGCAGTTGCTCACTTGGAGCTGAGGTTTCTGAAGAAAAGTGTCTCATGTAGACACTTTGTTGCAGTTACAGCGTTTCTTGGAGCAGGATGTGGTTGATCCGAGGTCAGAAGAGTCCGAAGTTGTTGCAGAGGATTTCTGAAGGAAACTTGCAAGCACAATCTGAAGAGAACCCACAGGAGAGACCCTAAATAGCCCTGAGAGGGGTATTGGCTACCTTATCAGCTAAGGACCTATCAGGAGGGGTGTCTGACGTCACCTGCTGGCACTGGCCACTCAGAGGCCTCCAGAGCACCACCACACCTTGCAAAGCAAGATGGCTGAAGTCTGGGACACACTGGAGGAGCTCTGGGCACCACCCCTAGGGTGGTGATGGACAGGCGAGTGGTCACTCCCCTTTCCTTTGTCCAGTTTCACGCCAGAGCTGGGGAGAAGGGGTCCCTGAACCGGTGTAGACTGGCTTATGCAAGGAGGGCAGCATCTGTGCCCTTCAAAGCATTTCCAGAGGCTGGGGGAGGCTACCCCTCCCCGGCCTATAACACCTATTTTTCAAGGGAGGGGGTGTAACACCCTGCTCTCAGAGGAAATGCTTTGTTCTGCCTTCCTGGGACTGGGCTGCCCAGACCCCAGGAGGGCAGAACCCTGTCTGTGAGGTGGCAGCAGCGGTAGCTGCAGTGCAAGCCTCAGAGAGCTGGTTTGGCAGTACTGGGGGTCCATGGTGGAGCCCCCAGGATGCATGGAATTGGCTCCCCAATACCAGATTTGGAATGGGGAGCCAATTCCATGATCTTAGAGATGTTACATGGCCATATTCGAAGTTATCATTGTGAAGCTACATATAGGTATTGACCTCCATGTAGTGCACACGTGTAATGGTGTCCCCGCACTCACAAAGTCCGGGGAAATGGCCCTGTACTATGTGGGGGCACCTTTGCTAGTGCAAGGGTGCCCTCACACTTAGGAACTTTGCACCTAACCTTCGGCATGTGAAGGTTAGACATATAGGTGACTTATAAGTTACTTAAGTGCAGTGAAAATGGCTGTGAAATAGTGTGTGCACTATTTCACGCAGGCTGCAATGGCAGTCCTGTGTAAGGGTTTGTCTGAGCTCCCTATGGGTGGCAAAAGAAATGCTGCAGCCCATATGGATCTCCTGGAACCCCAATGCTCTGGGTTCCTAGGTACCATATACTAGGGACTTATAAGGGGGTCCAGTATGCCAATTGAAATTGGTAAATTAAGTCACTGGCCTACAGTGACAAATTTAAAAGCAGAGAGAGCATAAGCACTGAGGTTCTGGTTAGCAGAGCCTCAGTGAAACAGTTAGGCACTACATAGGTGTAAAAACTGTAGGAAAGTACCATCTTGCCTGGCATGTTACCCCCGTTTTTACTGTATGTATGTTTGTTTTTGCCTATGTGTCACTGGGATCCTGCTAGTCAGGACCCCAGTGCTCATAAAGTATGCCCTGTATGTGTTCCCTGTGTGGTGCCTAACTGTATCACGGAGGCTCTGCTAACCAGAACCTCAGTGTTTATGCTCTCTCTGCTTTTACCCTATATGCTACACAGGGCATTCAGGTCGTTCCTAAATGTCGCCCCACAGAAGAAACTTTTTCACATAGCGTTCCCAAAATATAGGCAGAGTTGAATAATAATATGGTGGGTGTCTATTCCATAGCACAATTCCCACAGTTGATAGAATAGATAAGAACAGAAAACACCAGCATTCCCTAAATATACAGATGGCATGCAAGTCTGATCGCATAACTACAGACCTTGTTGCACAATACCTCAGCAATATCTATGATTCTTACATGTCTATGGTACATTGTATGACCATCTTACCAGAGGAGACCTTGGAGATGTGTGACTGCTAGGTGTTGGAAATTGGACTATTAGTTGTGTGGCCATCCCAATTAATAGCTTCACAATTGTCCTTACTGGGAACCAAACAGCCCATTATAGCACTTGACTCTCACAGGGTAGCAAAGTGGAGCAGGTTAAATCCTACTCATGGGAGGTGGTGTGGGCTAGTGATCACTACTCCGCACACAATAATAACACTCAGGAAATGAATGTGTAGTCTGTGCTTTTTCTCTAGAAAAAGGAGAAGTACATTTATTAAAAGGTACACAATAATTTACAAATATATACATTGGCAAATGAAACATGCCATAGATGACATTGTGTAACCACAGGTGAAACTCTAGAGGGGCCACCCAAACATATCAAGTGAGTTTCAATGTTTTGTTCTGTATTAAAAACCTTACTTTTGCATAAATCAGTGTCATTATTGCAATATTCATAAACCCACTGTTTCAAATGGTATTCCTCTATGCCATAGAGAGGGCGGATGCAGAGTCTGAGAATCCAGAAGGGAGAAAGGAGAAGTGAGTGGTTGCATAGGTATATGAACCCATAAACCTGTGAAATCATTATGATAACCCAATAAAGCATTTATCAAGAATAAACCTTGTGTTTGTGTATTCTTTCATGTATTTGACATCAAACTGTAATTGTAAAAACAGCCACCAGGGAGCATCCCACTGAAAAAGTATTGCACTGCAACAAAACATTCAGCCCCTAGAGGGCATAACACTATGAACATTATATTTGTACGTTTTTCAGGCCTTCCTGAATGTCACCATACACATGGCCCCTAAAGGGCGAAACACTCCCGGCTGTAGTGCAAAAGCTCTAGCAAGCCATGGGAATGCTAAGAATGTACTAGAAAACCAGGGAAGGTGATCATTTTGGAGTCCCTGAACTTAAGGTGAGGACTCCTAAAGTAAATTCAGAATATTGGATGTGTTGTGTTGAGTTGATTGGTGGTGGTTCCATTGGTCTGGGACCACCACAGGCAGAGAGGTGGGAACAATTGTGTTCCAAATCAACAAGGCACTGCAAGGCATTCTCGGTCAATTTCTGAGAAACTATGAATTTTATAATAGATGCTCTCCCGCTGTGCCAGGGAGAGCTATGCTTCCTTTTTCCTTTGTAAACGGCCTTGTGCTGTGCTTTATGAAGGATTGGGGTGCCCGGTCCCAGCCAGGCACTCCACGTGTGGTGTTATCATTGGAGAGCAGTTCAGGGACCCCACCACCGGCTGCCTTCACTGGTGTCCTGGGCCGTCGGCACTCCTGTGTGCTGTGGCAGGAGTTGCAGCACTGTGCTAACCTGCCGGCTCCTGTAGACAGGCATGTGTCTTTTGTGGCTAGCCTCCCATGCCCCCCAATCACAGACACAGAAACCGGGTGCACTAGCCATGTGGGGGAGTCTAGCAGCACTCCCCTTTCTCCATTCTCATCTTGGAGCCCAGGGATAGGGTCCTGGCCCCTCCTGCCTTCTGCAAGCAGAGAGCGACAGCGCACCCCTTTAGCTCTTCCAACTTCAGGGAAGCACAACAGCACTTCCCCGCATTGTTAAGCACTCGTGGGTCCAGGGATGTGGGCCTGGCCCCCAGAATCAAAATCTGCCTGGGGAACCGGATCCCCGAGCAAAATAGAGGAATGAAAAGGGGGCCCCACATACTCCCTTTTCCACAGCCAAAAGACACGCAGCTTCTTTGCACTGTCCCTGGGCCCTGGTCTACCCTGCGGTAAATTTGGCAGTGGAGATCCCCACCCTTCAAGGCAGGAATGCAGGTGAAAGGTACCCAAACATTAAAATGCAATATTGCAGGCCCTAGTGTGCCTATTTGGACAATCCTGGGCTCATTATACTCCTGGTGGGAACCTTTATCAACCAGGGACAGTTGTAGCAACCCTCCTTACCTCTCAAGCAGTGCAGCCCTCAAAAATCTGGTTTTGCTGGTGCCCTGTGCCAGTTCTTTTTTGGTACTTTGTTGTTGGGAGCTGAAAAGTCCTGGGCTTTCCCTCAACTGGTCCACAGGGGTTCTAAGGAGGACAGCCTCACTGGCCCTTTGGGAGACCCACTGGTTCTGGGGTCAACTGGGCAGAGTCCTTGGTCCAGAGTAAGGGTCAGGGGTTTCCTTCTTCCAGTTCTCCATGGCAGTTTCAGGATCCAACAGCGAAGTGTGTAGAAATCAGCAGGCAAGAGAGTGTCTCTTCCTTGTGCAAGATTCTTTAAAGGGAAGAGGACGGTTCCAGAAGACAGGCACTCCTGGCCCATTCTTGGGTGCCATATTACCTCTCCACCCCTGTCTCAACCCTTCTGCACAGCATGTTGGGCTAATCCAAAATCGCATTATCTATGAGCCACTGGTCACATCAGATCCTTGGGGTCTCATCTGCAGCCCTCGCTGACAACACTACCAGGAACTTGCACACTAGAACTTTAAAGTGAGCCCCCTGGTGGGTTGGCTCTAGTTGTCTGGGCACTCTCCTTTGTTCAGTGGGCTTGGGCAGGCCCATTCCAGGTACAGTGTGACAGCTCGGTGATTGATACAGATTGATCACTTCACCACACCCCTTTCCTCCTCAGGAGCTAAGAGAAGTACTGCTAATCACTCCTTTTGTGCGGGGCAGCCTTTGTTCCTGCTACTGGAGAAAATGTAATTACTTGGTGCAGCAGGGCAACACAAGGCCTAGGCTCTGAGCCTGAGCTGAGCCAGGAAAATATGGAGACTCTGAATGATTTATAAGATGTACAGTTATCATTTTGGAGGTTACATATTTAGTTTTCTTGCACAGGTTACACTCCAATTCAAGATGTCAATGGTCTCTGTAGGCCAAGGGGAAGTGAAACTGCACTCTCAGGCAGTGCCCTCCCTATGTGTATAATGGGGTGCCACTATAGATAAAACAGTAAAGCACACTGACTTTCCCTAATAGTGTACACTACCCTGATAAGGCCTATTCCAGGAGAACACCTAGGCCCATATTTATACTTTTTAGCGCCACATTTGTGTCGTTTTTTGATGCAAAATCGGCGCAAACGTACAAAATACAATTGTATTTTGGAAGTTTGCGCTGCTTTTGCGTAAAAAAATGACGCAAATGCAGCACTAAAACAGTATAAATATGGGCCCTAATCTTGCAGAGTCCTAATTGCACCAGGCTGCCTGTGTGTAGTTACCAGGCTGTGCACAACAGTAGTCTTCCATGCAGCGGCCTTATCTTAAAAGGCTGACACTAGTGGTAAACATGCACACTCCATTTGACAAGTGGTTACCATGGGTAAGACAGTAGTAGTGAGACACACTCACAGTAAAAAGTCCAAAAGCCAGGTGGTCAAAAAGCAGACAATTAAGGCATGCTACAGGAGCAGAACTCAGTGCAGCACTAGCTAAGTAGCAAGTAGCTACCAATTAGCCTCAATAATGTATCTCTACATCACAAACATGTCCCTAAATATAATATACCTTCTGAAAAATGACAGTGAGCATGCACTGAGGCCCAGGAACCAGATACACCTGCATCCTCAGTAAGCCAGGAATAAGAAGTAAATAACATGGCACAAACACAGGTAAGGTAAGCAACCCCACTGACCTTGTCAGTGAACTGCTCCGCCTCCGTGCAGCTCATCCATCAAATGCGGCTTGTGTCGGTCTGAACCCAGACCCAGGTCAGGAGTTCAATGCCCTCCACCACCCGTGTACTCCTGCCTGCGCCTCATCCCTGGTGTCTAGCGGAAGAGCTTTGATCTTCTGCAAGGCTGCCCACCGGCATAGGTCTCTCTGTCTCTTTCCCTGCACTTTCATTGTGCCTTTGAGTTTCTCTGTATTTTTCTTCTCATTTTTCCTTTTTCTTGCTTTCTCTCTCTTTTTTCTCTCTCTCTCTCGTTCCCCAACTCTCTCTCTCCCCCCTCACTGCCACTGCTGCCCCCGTGGCCTGCCCCCCTTTTTCATGCCATTTTTCCCACTTTCGCTCCAGCCTCCCAGCTGTCCTCTCCTCCCCCCTCTCCCTACTTAATGGCGGCCGTGCCAAAGGCAAGCCCGTCTGCGCCCATCCGTAACCCGACCAAAACCAGGGCCAGAACCCCTGGACCTCTCACCCGCCCCCTCCACACTCCAGCAGCTCTTGTCGCACTCAGCCTAGGACGCAACAACAACTGCAAGCTTGTATCACCAGCCAACATCCACGGACCGTTCAGCTGCCTCCGCTGCTGCCAATTCTACACCACCACCAAGACCTTGGACCCGACAAAACCCACCAACAATACTACGACACTGAAGACCCTAAAATGCATCTTCCCCAACATCTGCTCCCTCCATAAACATGCTACAGAAATCTGGGACCTCCTTGACAGCACCACCCCAGACATCGCCTTCCTCACGGAGACCTGGACCAACACCACCTCAGGCCCGGACATCGCCATCGCCATTCCCCGAAGATAGAAGATCACCAGGAAACACTGCCCCAGCCAGCCCGTGGGGGGATCAGGGTGGGGGGGAATAGCCATCGTCCACAAGTCTAACATCTGTTTGAGCACACACTCTGAAGACCCCACTAGCCTGATGGAACACGTCCATTTCAAACTACAGAGCAGCCCAACATCCACTCTCAGGGGAACCCTCATCTACCACCCACCTAGACCCTGAGTACCCTTCGCCGACCCCAATCACTGACTGCATCACCACACATGCCATCACAGCCACCAACTACACCCTGCTGGGAGACCTCAACTTCCACCTCTACAACCTACAAGACTCCAACACTGCATCCTTCTAGACAACTTCCACAGCACAGAGATCCGACAGATCGCGACGGAACCAAGGCACTCACCAGAACACACCCTGTACCCCATCTTCACAACATGAACCTCCGTCACCTTCGAACTTCCATGGACAGACCAACAAGACATCCATTGCACCTTCACCCCATCCACCGTCCTCAGACCCCATCACCAACCATCTCGCAGAAGCTGGGCAAGAATCACCGACGACCAGCTCACCGCCACCCTCACCAACTCACCCCAAACACCGCAGCTCGCACCTTTCACAAATGGATCGCCGACTGCGCCAACACCATACCCCCCTCAAAAAGAACAACAGCACCTGCACTAAGAAAGCCAGCTGGTTCACCGCAGAACTCAGAGAATTCAGACGCACTTGCCGACACATCGAGAAAATCTGGACAAAAACCAAATCCACAGAAGCCCAAAGCAACTTTAGAGCCACCAACACCGCACACCACCAACTTATCAGAAGCACCAAAAAGAAAGCAATACAAGACAGAATCTCCTTGCATGCACACAACAGCAAGGAGTTCTTCAGCATGATTAAGGAGTTTGCCCAACCCAACAGTGAAACAACGGACATCCCACCGTCACAGAACCTCTGCAACAGATTCAACACTTACTTCCCCAACAAAAACAAGACCATATATGACAGCTTCAACAAGGACAACCTATGCGCAGAACCCCCTCCACATGAACCCGACACCCACAAACCAACAATCACCAACTGGATCCCCATCACCACCGAAGATACACTCCAGGGCCCCCACGGACCCATGCCCCCACCACATCTTCAACAGAGCTGCTAACATCATCGCCCCCAATCTCCACCTCACCATCAACCGCTCCCTAGCTGACTCGTCCTTCCCCAACAACTGGAAGCACGCTGAGATCAACCCCCTCCTCAAAAAACCCTCGGAAGACCGCACCGACCTCGAGAATTTCAGGCCCATCTCCCTGCTCGAATTTCCAGCGAAAGTCATTGAGAAAGCAATCAACAGCCAACTCGCCACTTTTATCGAAGTCCACTACAACCTCAACACCTCCCAATCCAGATTCAGAAAAAAACATGGCACCGAAACGGCCCTCCTGGCCACAACAGATGACATCCGCTCCCTACTTGACAAGGGAGAAATGGCGGCACTCATCCTGCTAGACCTCTCAGCGGTCTTTGACACAGTCTCCCACCACACCCATACTTCACAAAACCAGCATCAGAGACCAGGCCCTCGACTGGATCCAATCCTTCCTCTCAGGCAGAACTCAATGAGTGAGACTCCCCCCTTCCTCTCAGACCCAACACCTACCACCTGCGGAGATCCCCTGGGGTCCTCCCTCAGCACCACACTTTTTAACATCTACATAGCCCCACCGGCCAACATCGTCAGAAGCCACAGAATCAACATTGTCTCCTACGCCGACGACACCCAACTCATCCTCTCCCTATCCAACGAACCCAACACAACCAGACACAATTTCCTAGAAAGCATGGGAACAGTCACCAACTAGATGAAAAACAGCTGCCTTCAACTCAACACGAACAAGACAGAAGTGCTCATTATGGGACCTCAACCCAACGCTTTGAACGACTCCTGGTGGCCACTCACCCTTGGGAGCCCACCCTCCCCACGAACCATGCCACTAACCTCAGGATCATCCTGGACCGCCAAATCAACTCAGTCACATCCACCTGCTTCCACACCCTCTGTCTCCTACGCAAGACCTTCAAATGGATCCCCCTCGAACACTGAAAAACCATCACACATGCCCTCATTACCAGGCAGACTGGACTACGACAACATGCTCTATGCTAGGATCAACAATAAACTCACCCGTAAATTACAGAACATCCAGAACGCCACCGCCAGACTGGTCCTTGACCTGCCTCGACACTGCCACATCTCTCAACACCTGCGCACACTACACTGGCTTCCCATAGAGAAAAGAATCACCATCAAGATCCTCCCCTACGCACACAAAGCCGTCCACAACACGGTACCAGCCTACCTGAACAGGCCACTCAACTTCCACATACCCCACAGGGGACCCTACGCTCAGCCCAGCTCTCTCTCGCAAAAGTACCCCACATCAAGAAAACTAGAACAGGGGGACACTCTTTCTCCCACCTCGCAGCCACAGCCTGGAATGCCTTTCCGTTCCACCTTAGACGAACTACCCCCCTCCTCAACTTCACGAAGGAGCTGAAACATGGCTTATCGAAGAACCACCTCACTGATGGATGCTACACGCCCCCCTCTGCAGCGCCTTGAGACCCTTTGTGGGTGAGTAGTTGCGCTTAATAAACACCTAATTGATTGATTGATTGAAGGTCAGTGATGCTCCAAACCCATGACTTGCTGAAAGGCCAACATTGTTTTATCCACAAAACCCAGGAAGAACTGCGGTATTCATCAGAAACCTTCTGTAAGATAACTGCATGTTTGCAAAATTACAGATCATTTCATTAAGGAGAGGCCTTCCTAAAATCCAGAGGGTGATGAATGTGACTATAACACCCTTTCTCCCACCATCAGGCACACCTTATTCTGAATTTCTCAAGAGCAAATGCAGGATGGGGCAGACGTTTCTAACAAGTATGTCTAAAGTGAGTATTGAACATTTGAAGTAGTCATATGAAATCTCCACCTCCCAGGTGTGTCTAAACAATCTTCATGTATAATTAAAGGATGAGCAATGAATAGAACATAAACATCTGACAGTCATAACTTCAATTCAGTGATGATTGTCCACTAAAACTACAACAACCCAAAAATAAAGTTATGTCATATTTAAAGACAACAATGTCATCAAAACTATTCTTTTTGTCTCTGAATCCCTCTGTCTACCCAGCCCCCTTACCATATCTTCCTTTACTTTCCCTACCTCCCTCAATAGTGTCCTTTTTGGTGTGACATCCACCATGCACCAAAGGTACTGCAACACCAATTAAGCTAGAGGGGTATTTACTTGCAGGAGCAGCTTCCTTCTCGTGCAGTATCCATAAAGCTGTCTGCACCTCTTCCAATTTTGAGGCCATCCCTGGTACCCCATTTTTACTTTAGGATAGCTGACCTGTTGCATTGGCCAACTTGTCCATATAGCTACTATATCTCTCAATCTTGGACAGCAGCTTATGTTGTATGTGCCTCTGGGTGTAGGATTTGTGATGCAAATATCCAAAGAGTGCCTTCACTGCATCTGCCATCACCTCTACTTGCGTCAATAGATATTTATGTCCCTTACCTTTGATTCTAAATCCTGGTTTGATTGTCTTAGTCTGACCTGTACTTCCATACCCAGCAGGTGCATAGTCTTCATTTGTTGTTGCTAGATCAAAAGCACTTAATCACTGCACTTAATGCTCAACCAGTTGCAACATCTCACTTATGCCTCGCCAACTTCGAGTACTTGCCCTGATTGGGGCTGCCTGCACCCTTCTGCAGTTTTAACTGCCTCTCTGCCTCTGGTAGCCACTTTGTATTTGCTTTTTCATGCATATGTCCTTCATTTGGGACTAAGGGGGTCATTCTGACTCCCGCGGGCGGCGGTAACCGCACGCATGGCGGGAGCCGCTGAATGACCGCACCGCGGTCAAATGACCGCGGCGGTCATTCTGAGTTTCCCGCTGGGCTGGCGGGCGACCGCCAGAAGGCCGCCCGCCCGCCCAGCGGGAAACCCCCTTCCACGAGGATGCCGGCTCCGAATGGAGCCGGCGGAGTGGAAGGGGTGCGACGGGTGCAGTTGCACCCGTCGCGATTTTCTGTGTCTGCCACGCAGACACTGAAAATCTATGTGGGGCCCTGTTAGGGGGCCCCTGCAGTGCCCATGCCAGTGGCATGGGCACTGCAGGGGCCCCCAGGGGCCCCACGACACCTGTTCCCGCCAGCCAGGTTCTGGCGGTGAAAACCGCCAGAACCAGGCTGGCGGGAAGGGGGTCGGAATCCCCATGGCGGCGCTGCTTGCAGCGCCGCCGTGGAGGATTCCCTGGGGCAGCGGGAAACCGGCGGGACACCGCCGGTTTCCCGTTTCTGACCGCGGCTGTACCGCTGCGGTCAGAATGCCCATGGAAGCACCGCCAGCCTGTTGGCGGTGCTTCCGCGGTCGTTGGCCCTGGCGGTCCATGACCACCAGGGTCAGAATGACCCCCTAAATGTTTGCTGTGATTGAGTTTGATTCTCCTGTGAACGTCTTCTTCAGTGATTGCTCTCTGGAGCTCTCTTTCCTGGCAAACGTGCTCCAGAGCATCTGTTTCCTGCTCATCATGTTATCAGGTGCATCCAAGATCACATTTGCAATTTACTACTGGTAATGAATTGCAATGTTTGAAACCATAAATTCCAATCATGATGTTTAGGAAATCACAAAATTGTGTGGGAGATTGGTAGTACATCTGGATTGGTTGTTATCAATTAATGATTCATTCATTTTCACTATTTGGGAGTTGCTAAATTCTATGTTAGTACATCAGGCCCTAGACATCTCAACATATTGGAATAAGTATGTGTTCACATAGATCGACATTCTGTAAATCAATTAATAGAAGATAGGACAGGCTATCTGGTGGGATCAACAAGGACCTGTGTGTCCTAGGCAAGCAAGGTAATGTTGGGATAAAAGGAAATGATTTTGTAAGTACCTAGCACCATAGTACTCTGGGCTCCTGCGCTAGCTACTTTTTGTAGTTTTTTAAAACTATTTCAGTAATTGTATTGGGTATCCTCTGATACTTTTCTGAACATGCTACAGTCCTTGTCAGTCTTAGTTCCTATTTCACAATAACCCCTTTTTATCTTGTGACTTTGTAGTGATATTCATCTAAGCTTTGTTTTGGATTAGAAGAGTTCATGATGAAAGGCTGCTTGCACAAGTTTCTCTATATCCAAGGCTTTTAAGACATAGTCAGTGTTTATGTTATGCACTAAGGGGATTATACTAAAGAGTGTCCTTTGTATTTTTTTAATAACTATAGTCATTGTGTAATTTGTAGTCTAAAACAGGAGTGATAACCGTAATTTGAAATGTTTCTGGCAAGCCACATCTCTGGTATCAGGGCTGTATATTAACAGAACACTATGGTAAAGGAATACAAGTGAACCCCCAGATTCAGTAAGAAATCATGCAATGCAGGGCAGCAAGTAAAGTTACTGCTCCTCTTTGCATGAACAGGAGAGAGCAGAACAGCACAATACCTTCTAAGATGTGGCACTCTTCTGCTCTCTCTCCAAGCTGGCACACTTTATGCTGTTATGCATCAACACAGACACCCTTGCACTATACAGCACAGGTATCTGTGTTGTAGTAAACAGAGTTTTTGTACAGGAAGGAGTAAAGTAATGCTAAGCAGCACATTGTGCAGCTTTGCGTTACTTTTGGTTATAATCCAGCGCAAATCTCGTTTTGCATGGGATTGTAAATTCCAACACAACCCTCTGCATTGGATGTGCATTAAAATAATGCAAGCCCAATGCAAAGTCTTTGTAAATCTAGCTCTAAGCCTTGAAAAGTCTTTGGAAAGAGCAAAATATGTATCAGCAGGCTCCAATACCGTAACTGTTCCAGTCCAAACCAAGCTTGCCAAGGAGATCATTACAAAGTCATAAAATACATAAGATTTGTGTGATGTCTGCATAGCGTAATGATGTTTGACTTTGGCCCCAATTACGAGTCTGGTGATCCTAAGACTGACAGACTAATGGTGGTGGTTGGACTGCCGGAGATGTGGCAGCCTGACCTCCACATTACAAGATTGGTGGGCTCAATCAATCAATCAACAAATTTATTAAGCGCGCTACTCACCCGGTAGGGTCTCAAGGCGCTGTTGGGGGGGTGGTGGAGGTGCTGAGTTACTGTTCAAAAAGCCATCTTTTGAGGTGTTTTCTGAAGGTCAGGAGGTCCTGGGTCTTGCGTAGGTTGGTGGGGAGGGAGTTCCAGGTCTTGGAGGAAAGGTAGGAGAAGGATCTTCCTCTGGAGGTGCAGCAACGGATGGGGGGACTGTGGCGAGGGCGCGGTCAGCCGAACTGAGGAGACGAGTGGGTGTGTGGAAGTTCACTCTTTCGTTGAGGTAGACTGGTCCAGTGTTGTGGAGGGATTTGTTGGCGTGGATGAGGATTTTGAAGGAGATCCTTTTGCTGATGGGTAGCCAGTGAAGGAGTCTGAGGTGGGCGGAGATGTGTTTGTGGCATGGGAGGTTAAGGATGAGCTGTGCGGCTGCGTTCTGGATCCGCTGGAGTTTCTGTTGGAGCTTGACTGTGGTGCCAGCGTACAGGGGGTTTCCGTAGTCTAGTCTGCTGCTGCTGAGTGCATGGGTGACGGTTTTCCAGGTTTCTATGGGGATCCATTTGAAGGTCTTTCCCAGCATGCGCAGGGTATTGAAAGATGAGGAAGTTTTAGAGTTGATTTGCTGGGTCATGGAGAGACAGCAATCTAAGATGATGCCGAGATTGCTTGCGTGGGTGGAGGGTGTTGGGGGTGGTCCTAGGGCGGTGGGCAACCAGGAGTCATCCCATACTGCCTGTTGGTCCGAAGATGATGATTTCTGTTTTGTTGGAGTTGAGTTTGAGGTGGCTTGCTGTCATCCATTTGGCGGTGGCGAGGAGTCCAGCATGGAGGTTTCTCTTGGCAGTGGTGGGGTTCCTGGTGAGGGAGATGATGAGCTGGGTGTCGTCTGCGTAGGATATGATGGTGATTCCGTGTGGGCGGAGGATGTTGGTGAGTGGGGCCATGTCAATGTTGAAGAGGGTGGGGCTGAGGGAGGATCCCTGGGGGACCCCGCAGATGATCTTGGTAGCTGGGGACTGGAACGGGGGAGGCAAACTTTCTGAGTTCTTTCGGCGAGGAAGGAGGTGAGCCAGTCCAGGCCCTTGTGTTGGATTCCTGCATTGAAGAGGTATATTCAGAGGATTTGGTGGCAGTGTCGAAGGCTGAGGAGAGGTCTAGGAGGATGAGGGCGATGGTCTCCCCCTTGTCCACTCTGGTCCTGATGTCATCAGTGCAGGCGATGAGGGCGGTCTCAGTGCTGTGGTTCTTGCGGAATCCAGACTGGGAGGTGTTAAGTGCATTGTTTTCCTCGAGGAAGTGAGACAGGCGGGCGTTCACTAGCTTCTCAGCGACCTTGGCGGGAAAGGGAGTAGAGAAATGGGGCAGTAGTTTGTGATGTCATCCGGGTCTGCTTTGGGTTTTTTGAGGAGCGCGGTTTCTTTGGCGTGTTTCCAGGAGTCCGGGAAGGTGGCGGTGTCGAGGGAGCTGTGGGTTGATCCGCCAACCTACTGCTGTCCCCACCAGGATCCTAGATCCAGACAGACTGATGCTGGGTCTGGTTGTAATCAGCCAGCCTGAGTAGAACGCCGCCCTGCTGGTTATAACCTTGTTCTCTGCCATCCATAAAAAGGCTCGTGGAGAACCAATGAAGGGAGCCACAGGGATCCACCTGCCCAGCATCCTTGAAATGCATATTGTCTGCTGTGTGCTCATAATAGAGCAGGCAGCAATGCTGCTGCATGCAGGGGGCACCAGCACCCTTGAAATGCACACTGTCTGCACAGTAGAAAACGCTGTGCAGACAGTGCACGTTTCAAGTGTGCAGGTGCCCCCTTCATGCGTCAGCATTGCCACTGGCTCTATTATGATACGGCAGCAATGATGCTGCACCTTTTCTACTGGGATGAGTGTTTCCACTAGTCAGCCAAGTGGGAAAGTCATAATGGAGCCGGCGGGGAGGTCACTAGCACTGCAGTGACCTCCCCATTGGGAGTTTGGCTGGTGGATGTTTCCATCCGCCAAACTCTTAATCAGTCCCAATTGACTTTGTTTGTTGAGGAAGCTTTATGTGAGGGAAAGTCAAAAGTATGGAATAGCTTTGGAGACCATATAGTGAGTTGCATCCCAGAGGAGCGGTTCTATCCTCTCCCCTTTCTACAGACATATATTTTGTGTCTTCCCCCCGGCTTGCTGTAATGACGAGACAAATTGCATCAGCTGACATTGAAGTGTGATACCTCTGATGAATCCTCAAGTTCAAAGGGTTCCAAGTACCACTCCTGAAAGGGGTAATTTTCTGGGTATAGAGTGCCATTTCCTCCAGCAGCTTTTGAGACAAACTGCATCTACCACCCTCAGTCCCCAACTCACTGAATCCCTTTCACATTCTATTTTGTTGCGTATTGGCAGACTTGTAAATGGTGCAGTGACAATAATTGTGTTCCTTATTGCGAATTACTAAAAAAACACTTTAAAATATTTTCAGTTTCCATAAGTCTTTCTATAAATGCAATAAACGTGCTCCCAAGCTAAAAGAGAATGGTCTGCTAGTTACACTGGCAAAATATGTTGAACAATTGAGAGCAATATCTGTGGGCTCTGCCTACACTTTAAATTAATGATTAAAGAATGGGTTAATAAATATGTATGTGTCTTTCTTTTCACTCAATCATTATCGTGCTTCTGTGGATACTATTACGCACACCCATCTGTAAACAATCTATTGCTAGAAGTTCCTATGTACTCTGCCCTGAATGCAATATCTCCTCTCAAGTATTCTAAATGCAGACCTAAAACACAGTACTAGTATGTTTATCCTATTAATCTCTATTTATATATCACTTCTCAAGAATAAAAAGAGCAGTAATGCAAATTGTGTGTAGAGTTCAATAAATTGTTCAACATGCTCTTTTGCCTGAAATGAAAACACAGTTAGAACATCACATACTCTGGGCCTTAATTTGATGATGGTGGATGGGATACTCTGTCACAAACGTGGCTCATGCCCCATCGGCCATAGTACAAGTGCCGTACAGCCTATGGCACTTGTAATATGGGAGACAGGATATCATCTGTGTTGTTACAGAGTATCCAGTCAGCAATACCCTAAAAAAGGCCCATTATTTTGCAACGTAAAATGACATACAGGTTCACCATGCATATACTGTATATTCACAAACTTTTGTTGGTAGTCATCTGTACCTCATAATAAGTGGGGTTGTGTTCTGCTGTAGCATTCGGAAAGTAGTTTATGCAACTTGTTGTAGGAGGCTGGCCTGGTTTGTATTTGGTACCTAAGGTATTTACACCTTATACCAGGTCCAGTTATCCCTTATTAGTGAAATGTAGGCAGTTTTCTAGCAGCGTAGGCTGTCTAGAGGTAGATGTAGCAGAGCAGCTTATGCTGAACTAGGAGACATGTAAAGCTCCTGCAATACCACTATATTTACACAGTACTTATACACAATAAAAGACAATATTCATTGTTAACAAAAATAAAGGTACTTTATTTTAGTGACACAAGGCCAAAAATATCTTAGAGGCAATACTCCTTCTGGAGGTAAGTATTATACACAATATATACACTAGACACCAAAATAAGGTAAGTAAATAGTCATAGAATAGTGCAAACAGTAGAAGATACAATAGAATGCAATAGGCCTAGGGGCAACACAAACCATATACTAATAAAGTGGAATGTGAATCACAAATTCCCCCTAGGCAAGTGTAGTGTGTAAAGGGGTGGTGGAAGTGTAAGAAAACACCAAAGGTAAGTAAAATACCCCACCCCAGAGCCCAGGAAAGTAGGAGTAAAGTACTGCAAGCTTCCTCAGGACACACTACAAGTCGTGATAAGAGTTATTGCAAGAACCAAGCAAGACTGCAAGCAACAAATCATGGATTCCTGGACCTGAAGATGTGTGAAGAGAGAAGACCAAGGCCAGAAGTCGCAGAAGATTCCAGGAAGGACAGGAACCCCTGCCAACCTAGAAGATCGGGCAAAAGAGGATTCTCTGGTTAGAAGAAGTCTGCAGAAGAGCACCACAGAAGATGGCTGTGGGTTCCTGCGTGATGCAGGAGATGTCCCATGTCGACATGTTGGATGCAGGATGTTTGCATTGCTGGATTCATCCAACAAGCCTTGGTTCAAGCAAGGTTGCGGTTTGCGTCATTATGCCGCTGCCTGGACCCAGGAGGGATCCTGGGGGCCTCAACTCAGACTGAGGAGGCAGAGAGGGCTTCCAACACTGGAGAGAGCCCACAGATGACCAGGCAGCACCCACGGGAGTCCCAGGACAGGGGAACAAAGAAGATGCAAATTGCAGTTGGTGCAGCAGAACAAAAGAAGGTCCCATGCCACTCAGTGAGTTGCCACTCAGTTGCCACTCAGCGAGTTGTGCATCACAGAATGGAGTGCTGGGGACCTGGGCTACACTGTGCACAAAGGATTCTTGGAAGAAGTGCACAGAAACCCAAGGAGCTAGAGATGACGTGGTGCACAGGGGTACTGTCGCAAACCGGGAAGGCAAGCTCATGCCTACTCCAAATTTGGATGGCTGGACCTTAGGACAGTCTGGGTCGGATGGGTCCACCACCTGTGTTCCAGGGAGCTCGTCATCAGGAGAGGAGTCCCAGAGAACTGGTCATCGTCTTGGAATTTGCCTGCAGGAGCAGGGAAGTGACTCCGTCACTCCACGGGAGATTCCCTCAGTTCTTCTGGTGCAGGTGAAGACAGGGAGTCCTCAGAGCATGCACACCTTGGAAACTGTTGCAAATGCTGGTTGGAGCTGAAGTTGCAGGTCACAGGTGTCATCCTGGATACTTTGTTGCAGTTACAGCGGTTCCTGGAGCAGTCTGGGGTTGATCTCATGGTCAGAAGCTGAAGCATAGGATGCAGAGGATTCCTGGAGGAGTCTTGCAAGCTGAATCTGAAGAGGAACCCACAGGAGAGACCCTAAATAGCCCTGAGAGGGGGATTGGCTACCTACCCAGGTATGCACCTATCAGGAGGGGTCTCTGACATCACCTGCTGGCACTGGCCACTCAGATATCTCCAGAGTGTCCCCATACCTTGGAAAACAAGATGGCCAATGCCAGGGACACACTGGAGGAGCTCTGGGCACCACCCCTAGGGTGGTGATGGACAGGAGAGTGGTCACTCCCCTTTCCTTTGTCCAGTTTCACGCCAGAGCAGGGACTGGGGTTCCCTGAACAGGTGTAGACTGGCTTGTGCAAGGAGGGCACCATCTGTGCCCTTCAAAGCATTTCCAGAGGCTACCGCTCCCATGCCTGTAACGCCTATTTCCAAAGGGAGAGGGTGTAACACCCTCCTCCCAAAGGAAATGCTTTGTTCTGCCTTCCTGGGACTGACCTGCTCGGACCCCAGAAGGGCAGAATCCTGTCTGTGACATGGCAGCAGCTGTAGCTGCAGTGCAAGCCTCAGAGAGCTGGTTTGGCAGTACTGGGGGTCCATGGTGGAACCCCTAGGATGCATGGAATTGCCCCCCTAATACCAGATTTGGAATGGGAGGACAATTCCATGATCTTAGACACCTTACATGTCCATATTCAGAGTTACCATTGTGAAGCTACATATAGGGATTGACCTATATGTAGTTTACGTGTGTAATGGTATCCCCACACTCACGAAGTCTGGGGAATTGGCCCTGGACAGCGTGGGGGCACCTTTGCTAGTGCAAGGTGCCCTCACACTTAGTAACATTGCACCTAGCCTTCAGTAACTGAAGGTTAGACATACAGGTGACTTATAAGTTACTTAAGTGCAGTGAAAATGGCTGTGAAATAGTGTGTGCACTATTTCACGCAGGCTGCATGGCAGTCCTGAAGAAGGGTTTGTCTGAGCTCATTATGGGTGGCAAAAGAAATGCTGCAGCCCATAAGGATCTCCTTGAACCCCAATGCCCTGGGTATCTAGGTACCACATACTAGGGACTTATAAATGGTTCCAGTATGCCAATTGGAATATGAAGTCACTAAACTATAGTGACTAATTTGGAAGCAGAGAGAGCATAAGCTCTGAAGTTCTGGTTAGCAGAACTTCAGTGACACAGTTAAGCACTACTGACAACACACCCATTAGGCCACAAACTATGAGCACTGGGGTCCTGGCTAGCAGGATCCCAGTGAGATAGGCAAAACACACTGACAAATAGGGTTTTAACTATGAGCATTGGGGTCCTGGCTAGCAGGATCCCAGTGAGACAGTAAAAACACATTGACACACACTCACAAACAGGCCAAACGTGGGGGTAACCATGCTAGAAAAAGGCTACTTTCTCACACTTGTAAGATAAAGATGAGTAATAAAGTATCGCATGAATAATTCATTTATTCCGTGTGATCCATTTTTAGACAAATCAGCAATATACTTTGTTCTATTAAAATATGTTGTACTGACCCTCAAATTAATAAAATTGACAACATTGTCATTCATTCTTTGAGATCTTTGAGATTACTGTAAACTGTAAAACGTACAGCTCAAAATGCCTTAGTGTCTGATTCAATGCTACAAATATTATGCATGCTTTTTCAAAGAATTTGCATTTCTATGTGGATGCGGTTTGCAAATTCATTTTAATACTGGACTTGTCACTGCCAAATTTGCTCCAGGTTCATATTCTTTTCAACGTTTCTTGAAGTCAGTGTAAATTAAGATGATTTTTACCACTACCCATAAAACATCCTGTGCTGAGTCCCGATTCAAGAGTTTTGGCAGATTTGGACCCATCAACTTGAGCACAGGACTGGGGAAACAAAGGCAGTCCTGGCAAAAATGCTCAAACTAGGCTCTCTCCAGTTGTCCTTTAGCGCCATTGCTGTCTTTCCATCGATCCAATATCTTTCTCTCCTTTTCACCTTTCCTTCATTTGTCTCTCTGCTTGCTTTCCGTCTACACCCCCCTCCTTCTCTCTCTTCAAGCTCCCTGCACCCCCTGCCTTAAAAACGAACCTCAAAGGGCTCCAATCCACCGGGGAAATGCCTGGTTGAATAAAAGGCCTGTCTGGCCCTGATCAACTGCAACTCATAGCCCACTGAACTGTATGCCAGAAACTACCACATTTCATTCAAGAAAGCCTTACTCACATTATATGTATTGAGTGTAAAAAGGACAGTAATGTTGCTACGGTAGCGCAAGGATCAGAGCACGAAGTGACAGCTCTGTCAGGGGATAGGCACCCTGTGAGGATTGTAGCAGTGTGCTTTTATTGCCAGAGTTCATTTCAACACTGTAGTTGCTATTCAAGTTACCCATCGTGCAGCACCCTGCGTGACCTGGTCGTGAATTGCTGGTCCACTCTCGCTTGTTTGACTCCCTGACATCGGAGCATCCAAACATCGAGCACCAGTGTACAATTGGTATTGCCTGTGAAAACCACTTTGCGGCATGGACCACAGCTTATTTAAAGCAGACACATGTAAAAGGAGCGGTTTGTGGTCTTCTGCCTATCTGTCTTGTTGATAGGCACACCGTGAAGCTGTGTTTCAGTTCATGTTCCCTGAAATTACTTTGGATTAGTGCCACTTGCTGCCTGTTTGATTACATGCTGATGGACACACCTCTTTGGAACTTCATGGTATTCTGAAGCACTTTTGTTCTTACGGATCAAATTAATTAATTCTACAATTGTTGACTGTTTTTTCCAGCATTGTTCCTGGTGGTTATTTTCTTGAAGGTGGAAACTCAGGTACATATTCATGTGTTGGTGGGAGGACTATATATTTGTTTATATTTTGGTGTAAGCTCATATAGTTATCATGCAGAATGTCAGTGTCCTCCATTTTTCTTGTCATTTCCAGGAGAACCCAATATTTAGTTAGGAAAGTGAAAGAACACGGTGTGAGCGTGGTCAAGTTAAATTCTAGTGTGAAGGAAAAGAAAATAAACACCCCAAAGAAGCGTTTTAGATGTGGAAGCAGAAACCATTTGGCCTATCATAAGAAATGTCCTGCAATAAAAGTGTAATGTGGGAACTGTGATGAAAGGGCCATTTTCAGAGTGAGTCCAAGAGTAAGGAAAATCCCGAGGTGAAAACAGGGTGTAAAAACTGTGGTAAGGAAGGTCATTCTCAAAGTGAGTACAAGGGGAAGAAGATGATGGATAATATTAAAGACATATGTATAGGAGATGAAAATGTAGTTGAGTTAGAGTGTGGTTGGATTATGTTTCAAGTTGAAGAAGGGAAAGAAAAGTTCCATTGATAAATCTTCACTGAAGGGAAAAGTATGATGGTCTTGTTTGACTGAACCACTAAAATAACCATTGTATCTGACAGTTTTTTGAGGAACAACTGTATGGGAAAGTAAGATTGTGTAAAACTGAATTCAAACCTCATGAATATCAGGATTAGCCCATACAACTTGAAGGATATTTCATGGATTTGATTGAATGTAAAGAATGCTATGTGTTTGGAAAAAGATATGTTTTGTTATGGGGAGATAGTATACTGAGCTAGTTCAATCAGAAAGATGTGGGAGTGATTCTAGATTCCAATAGCGATCATACCAAAATCTTGAGAGAAATGCATCGAAGTGTGAAAGTGGTCAAGAATGATGCCGTGAGTGAAAGGTTTAAGTATAAAATGATGCATGAATTTTCCTTATTGTTCAGACAAGAACTTGGATGTTTGAAAGGGTACGTACACAGGATTAAGATAAGGAAGGATGCAAAACTGGTCTGCTGTATATTACACAATGTACCTTTCTCTGTGAGGGGGGAATTGCAAGCAGAATTGGGAACATTGCAATGACAGGGTATCATACAGGAAGTTGAAGGAATGGAGGCTCCTGTTGTTGTGGCAAGGGAGGCACATTAAGAATTACATCTGTGCATATATTTGAGGTAATTGAACCATTGTGTCGTAGTGGATAAGTATCCTATTCCCAGAATCGCAGACATGTTGACTTCATTGAATGGTGAAAGTATGTTGTCGTCCATTGATTTACAATCTGTGTATCATCAGATTGTACTACAGGACAGGACTGTACCACATTCATCAAGCCTTTTGAGACTTTCAGATACAAGAGAATGCTGTTTGGTTTAGGCTCTGCAGCTTTGGTATTCCAATGATCTATGAAGCTAGTGTTGAAAAGGATCGAAGGATTACAAATGTATCAGGAGCAACATGATAGGTGATGGAGAAGTTCTGAAGAAATTTGAAGATGTAAATTTGATCATAAAGGATGAGAAGTACAGGCTTAAGCAGTCTTCTATTGAATATTTGGGGCATGAGATTTCAGCAGAAGGAATTCAGTCTAAAGCATGCTTGGTTTATGCCACTAATGGATTAACCTCCCCCACAAACAAAGAAGAGTCAATAAAATTCCTGGGAATGGCTGAATATTACAGTACGTTTATATTTATTTTGCACGGAAGTGTGAAAGAATGCAAGAATTGTTAAGAAAAGGAAAGGGCTCTGTGTGAGATAAGAGATGTAAGCAAGAATTTAAGGGAATAAAATCTGAGCTGGCTGCAGCTCCCAACCTGAGTTTTGATCCCACCCTAAGGTCTACTTTAATCACTGATGCAAGTTTTAAGGGATTGGGAGCTCTGCTGATTCAAGGTGAGGGACAAATTTGGAAGACAATTAGGTTTCCATCGCAAAGTTTAAGGGGACCTTAAAAGTGCTACTCCATGTCACATATCACCTTAGTTTCTGCAGGAGTGATAGGAAGTTCATGACCTAAGTTCCCAACTTCACCCACCACCGAGTAAGTCCAACACATATCTAGATTAAGTGGAGAAAAGGGGATGAAAGAGAAACAAACACAGGTCGCATGGAGTTGGTGCAGAAAAGTGTGCATTACCCAGTTTTGTTCTGTAAGTCTTTCTGAGTGAGAGAAAAAAAAAGTTCGAATCCACTAAGAGGATAGAAATGATACAGCATTGGTAGATATAGATTATACTAGAGCAAAAATACCTGAGTGAATCCCCTCTTCCGTTAGGTAGACAAATGGTTGCTTATTTGAAGCATTATGCAATCTAAGGAAAGTATAACAGAGCGCAAGGACTTATGTGGTAACTGAGTAAGAACACAAGATAGCCTATGTACATATGTGAGAATAAGCATACCTTATAAACATCTTTTCAGTGTGATAATAAACAACTTAAAACTAAAGAAAATATAGAGTCTTGAATACAAATCCTTAGTACTATTTATTAAGAGTTTCATAACAAGTACTTATATCTTTACTTTTGATAATAGGAATATCTCATGTTACCGCCGACTTGCTTGTAACATTACATTCATTAAAAGTGTTGAGTTGCCCTTTCTTTTGTCTTTGCAGGTTCAAGTTTGGGAGTTAAGCAGGAGTAGCCATGTAGAACATTGAAGAATAATTAAGCAGGGAGAAGGCCAAAGAGGGACCAACGAAAATGCTGAACCTGGCATGCAGTGACCCAGAAGTGGAAGGACGTGGCCTGACGGCAAGGAGCTGCAGGCGTGAGCACTAAAACGCCAAGCAGTTTCCTGCCGGTCAACAGCAGCTTTATTCCTGCTGTGCCCAATCCTTGCCGCATTTGGTATATGGATTGCAGCAGATGTGACAGTACACCCTCCCTCAAAAACCCCCAGATGTTTCGGCTTGTGAGTAAATCACCTGTGGAAGTGTTGCAGTAAACGGGGGCATAAAGGTGGCCAGCAGGCTCCAACATATGGTCTTCATTACCTTAACCCTTCCAGTGAACCAGATACTGGAGTCTATGTTGCACCTTTCTAGAACTCACAATTGCTTCCACCTCAAACTCCGGCTCATCATTCACCATCACAGGCAAAGGTTAGGTGGGGCATTGAGTACCAGATGCAACAGGCTTCAGTAGAGAAACATGAAAGACAGGGTGTATTCATAAAGTGGCAGGTGGCTCCAATTCCATAGCAACACAATTGATCTTTTTGATGATGTTATAAGGACCAATGAAACAAGGTTTGAATTTACGTGAGACTTTCAAGGCAATTGTTAGAAATGGGATCTTTAGTTGACAGTCAGGTTATCCCCTGTTCAAGCAAGGATCCTCACTCTAGCCAGGGTAAAAGAGAATCACCCTCAGCTAACCCCTGCTTACCCCCTTGGTAGCTTGGCAGAGCAGTAGGATTAACTTCAGAGTGTGAGGTGTAAAGTATTTGTACCAACACACACAGTAACTTAATGAAAACACTACAAAATGACACAACACAGGTTTAGAAAAATAGAAAATATTTATCTAAACAAAGCAAGACCAAAACGACAAAAATCCGACAGACACAAGTCAAGTTATGAATTTTTAAAGATTAAATTAAAAAATAGCGCTTAGAAACATAAAATGCTTCGATGAGGTGTTAACACGGCGTTGTGACGGAGTCGTTCCCAACAATCCGACACCAACGGCACCAGCCACAGAGTCACGCAGACCCCCAGGTACAGTACCTTGGTGAAGAGTAAAAACAAGCCGATGCGTGAGGACGGGGATCGCGGTGTCTGTGCGAAACGTTGAATCCGTGCACTTCGAGCGGCGTCAGTCATGACGTGGTGCAGCAGCTTCCATTGAGTCGCAGACTTTGGCGGGGCTGTAGCGGTGTCAGGCCTGCGAAGGTCATCACATTTCAGCGAAGATCACGGAGTCGGTTCCAGGCAGCGTCAAAGGATTCAGCAGCGCTGTATTTTCACCAGCTTTTCCTTTCAAGGGCCCAGGGACTGGATAGGGCACCACTTGTCAGGGCAGGAGTCTCAGCAGAGAGTCCAGGTTCTGGTAAGGGAAGTCTTTGATGGTCCTGAGACTTCAGAACAGGGGGCAAGCTCAAGTCCAAGCCCTTGGAGAGTCCTTCTCAAGCATGAATATACCACAAAGTCCAGTGTTTGTCCTCTTGCACAGGCAGAAGCAGCAACTGCAGGATAGCTCCACAAAGCACAGTCACAGGCAGGGCAGCACTTCTACTCAGCTCTTCTCCAGGCAGAGGTTCCTCTCGATTTCCAGAAGTGATCTAAAGTCTGTGGTTTTGGTTGCCCGTCTTATACCCATTTTCTCCTTTGAAGTAGGCCTACTTCATAGTAAAGTCTCTCTTGAATGTGAAATCCTGCCTTGCCCAGACCAGGCCCCAGACACTCACCAGGGGGTTAGAGACTGCATTGTGTGAGGGCAGGCACAGCCCTTTCAGGTGTTAGTGACTACTTCTCCCCTCCCTCCTAGCACAGATGGCTCATCAGGAAATGCAGACTACACCCCAGCTCCCTTTGTGTCACTGTCTAGTGTGAGGTGCAACCAGCCCAACTGTCAAACTGACCCAGACAGGGAATCCACAAACAGGCAGAGTCACAGAAATGGTATAAGCAAGAAAATGCTCACTTTCTAAAAGTGGCATTTTCAAACACACAATCTTAAAATCAATTTTGCTAAAAGATGTATTTTTAAATTGTGAGCTCAGAGACCCCAAACTCCACATGTCCATCCGCTCCCAAAAAGAATCTATACTTTAATCAGGTTTAAAGTTAGCCCTGATGTTAACCTATGAGAGGGACAGGCCTTGAAACAGTGAAAAACGAATTTAGCAATATTTCACTGTCAGGACATATAAAAACATTACTATGGCCCTCATTCTGACCCTGGCGGTCGGTGATAATGCGGCGGCCAAGCCGCCAACAGGCCGGCGGTCCAAAATATGAAATTCTGACCCTGGCGGGAACCGCCAACACAGCCCGCCGCATTAACACTCCGCCCGCCACGGCGGAACAAACAAACAGCGCGGCGGTCCCCGCCAACAGCCAGGCGGCAGACAATGTACCGCCCACCCTATCACGACCCACCAATCCGCCACCTTTTCCGGGGCGGGAGCACCGCCGATAAAAACACGGCGGAAACAGACTACGGACGGGAAAACGCTCACCTCTACGCACTCCACGCGAGATTCCGGCAGTATGGAACCCGAGTTGCAGGTCATCCCCGCACTCCTATACCTGCTCCTGTACCAGGAGCACGCCCGGCGGCGCGGAAGACATCGGTGAGTACTGCACCTACGACACAGGGGAGGGAAAAGAGTACCGGCACACACCCACCCACCCACACCCACTACAACACACACATCAATGCATTCCCACAGATCACTGTCACAACCCACAAACCCCCCCCTCCGAAATAATGCAAAGACCAAAAGAAGAGATCATAAACGGGCAGATATATTGAAATATGGACACCAGTAATCCCAATAAATAAATAAACTATGTACAAAATATATACAGCTACTAAATGTAGTCCAACCCCTGTCCGTGGACCACAGGGGTCCTGTGCAAAGGGGCAAGGCCCAGTCCCACGACAAGAACTCCACGGAGAGAACACTGCAGGGGCATCAGAAAGAAAATAGGACAGGCACCTCAGGGGGAAGGGAAGGGGGGGCACCTCAGCCACTTGAGTACACGACGCCAGATCCACGAGGGGACTCCATGACCACTGGCCCATCCTGGGGAGAGCAAAGCCACAGTCCATACAGTCCATACAGTGGGTGGCCTGCCCACTGGGCCATCCTGGGGAGAGCAAAGCCACAGTCCATACAGTCCATACAGTGGGTGGCCTGCCCACTGGGCCATCCTGGGGAGAGCAAAGCCACAGTCCAAACAGTCCATAACAGACTCCACTGCCACTGGAGGAGGCATGTTGGCCAGAGGACATCCTGCAGCCCTGCCCGAGACAGATCCTGCCCTGCCACGTCTGCCAAAGGGCCAGCGGTTCTTGCCTTGAAGGGCCCAGTTCAGCGCTTCTTGCCTTGAAGGGCCCAGTTCAGCGGTTCTTGAGACGGCGGTCCCCAGCGGAGCTGTGCTGGAGACGGCGGGGCCCAGTTCAGCGGTGCTTGAGACGGCGGCCCCCAGCGGAGCGGTGCTGGAGACGGCGGGGCCCAGTTCAGCTGTGCTTGAGACGGCGGGGCCCAGTTCAGCTGTGCTTGAGACGGCGGGGCCCAGTTCAGCGGTGCTTGAGACGGCGGGGCCCAGTTCAGCGGTTCTTGAGACGGCGGGGCCCAGTTCAGCGGTTCTTGAGACGGCGGTCCCCAGCGGAGCTGTGCTGGAGACGGCGGGGCCCAGTTCAGCGGTGCTTGAGACGGCGGGGCCCAGTTCAGCGGTTCTTGAGACGGCGGGCCCAGTTCAGCGGTTCTTGAGACGGCGGTCCCCAGCGGAGCGGTGCTGGAGACGGCGGGGCCCAGTTCAGCTGTGCTTGAGACGGCGGGGCCCAGTTCAGCTGTGCTTGAGACGGCGGGGCCCAGTTCAGCGGTGCTTGAGACGGCGGGGCCCAGTTCAGCGGTTCTTGAGACGGCGGGGCCCAGTTCAGCGGTTCTTGAGACGGCGGTCCCCAGCGGAGCTGTGCTGGAGACGGCGGGGCCCAGTTCAGCGGTGCTTGAGACGGCGGGGCCCAGTTCAGCGGTTCTTGAGACGGCGGGCCCAGTTCAGCGGTTCTTGAGACGGCGGTCCCCAGCGGAGCGGTGCTGGAGACGGCGGGGCCCAGTTCAGCGGTGCTTGAGACGGCGGGGCCCAGTTCAGCGGTTCTTGAGACGGCGGGGCCCAGTTCAGCGGTTCTTGAGACGGCGGGCCCAGTTCAGCGGTTCTTGAGACGGCGGTCCCCAGCGGAGCGGTGCTGGAGACGGCGGGGCCCAGTTCAGCTGTGCTTGAGACGGCGGGGCCCAGTTCAGCGGTTCTTGAGACGGCGGTCCCCAGCGGAGCTGTGCTGGAGACGGCGGGGCCCAGTTCAGCGGTGCTTGAGACGGCGGGGCCCAGTTCAGCGGTTCTTGAGACGGCGGGGCCCAGTTCAGCGGTTCTTGAGACGGCGGTCCCCAGCGGAGCGGTGCTGGAGACGGCGGGGCCCAGTTCAGCTGTGCTTGAGACGGCGGGGCCCAGTTCAGCGGTGCTTGAGACGGCGGGGCCCAGTTCAGCGGTTCTTGAGACGGCGGGGCCCAGTTCAGCGGTTCTTGAGACGGCGGTCCCCAGCGGAGCTGTGCTGGAGACGGCGGGGCCCAGTTCAGCGGTGCTTGAGACGGCGGGGCCCAGTTCAGCGGTTCTTGAGACGGCGGGGCCCAGTTCAGCGGTTCTTGAGACGGCGGGCCCAGTTCAGCGGTTCTTGAGACGGCGGTCCCCAGCGGAGCGGTGCTGGAGACGGCGGGGCCCAGTTCAGCGGTTCTTGAGACGGCGGCCGGTCTATGGCCAACTGCTCATTGCCTGGTGGTGCCCTCCTGGGCAGCGGGGATGGTGCTCCTTCAATGCCCACCTGGGCTGTGGGTGGTGGGGCCCTCCTGGCCAGCTGGGCTGGGTCCTCCCTGGCCAGCGGCTATGGGGGTGGTGGGCTCCTCCTGGGCAGCAGGCCTGCAGCCTGACCTCTCCGACTTGCTGCCCTTGCCCTCCTTAGTCGGGAGTCTGTGGCCCTTTCCTCCCTTTGGAGCTGTGGCTGGTGACTGTGTCTGGGTGGTGTCCGGGGGGGATGTAGAAGCCGGGCTCCTGCGGCGCCCCGTCCGCCTTCTGCTCCTCTTCCCAGAGGGTGGGCTGGCTGTCCCCTTGCTGCTGGGCGAAGATCCAGACATGCGGGCTGGTGGGCTCCAATACCCCTGCACCCTTGTCAAGGGGGCTGCAGGGCTGGTGGTGGCTGAGGTGCTCTTCTTACCCCGACGAGAAGGAGGGGGGGGCTCAGGGTCAGGAAAGAAGTTAGCAGTGGCGAGGAAGAGTTTCTTGGGACAATGGAGAGTGGTAGGTACAGTGGGAATGGGAGTGGAGGGAGAGGATGTGGTTGTAGGTGAGTCACGTTTGCTGTCTTTGGGTGCAGGTGCAGGAGGGATAGGCTGTCGTGAGGTGGATGGCTGTTGGGTGGGTGGGTGGCTGCGTTTGTGTGGTGTGGAAGAGGGGGTGACAGACACAGTGGGAGAGGACACAGGGGACGTGTAAATGGCAGTGGGGGTGGTGACTGCACGTGTGCGGACTGGACTGGAGGGTGTGCTGGTGATGGAAACACTGGCTGATGGTGAGGTGAATGGAGGTGTGAGTGTAGACGTCACAGGGAGGGAGGAGGGATACGAGGTGGTGGGGGTCACAGAGGTGGTAGTGACTGTTGGCATGTCTGCATCGGAATGTTGCGTGTGTGAATGTCTGCGTGATCTGTGGTGCTTATGTTTGGATGAGCTTCTCTTGGGTGTTGAGGTGTGTACAGGCTGGTCTGATGGTGTGGGTGGGACAGGCAGAGGAACAGGAGACTGGGAGGAGGGAGTTAGTAGAGGGAGGCAGGAGACAGGGACAATGGCTGCCGTCAGTGCTGAGGCCAGAGCCTGGAACGATCGCTGATGGGCAGCCTGACCCGAATGAATGCCCTCCAGGTACGCATTGCTGCGATGAACCTCCCTCTCCACCCCCTGGATGGCATTCAAAAGGGTAGTCTGCCCAACAATGAGCGTTCGGAGGAGGTCAATGACCTCCTCACTGAGGGCAGCGGGGGTAACAGGGGCAGGGCCTGAGGTGCCTGGGGCGAAGGAGATGCCCGGCTTCCTGGCAGAGCGGGCACGGGGCGAACGCTGAGGGGCTGCTGGGAGGGCGGAGATGGTGCGCTGGGTGGCGGCTGTACCTGTAATGGCGGGGGGCACGGATGGTGCCACCCCCGCAAGGGAGCTCACTTCCGAGGACGTGTCCGTGTCGCTGCAGGGTCCAGTCGTCCCCATTGTGGAGCTCCCCTCGCCCTCCGTCTCACTGGTCCAGTCAGACTCTGTGGCATGGCCCTCCTGGGCCATGTGAGATGCAGCTTCCTCCTGCCCCGATGCCACTTCTCCTCCGCCTGATGATGCTGATGCACACAATCACAGAAAGACAAACAAAAAGGGGGGGGGAGAGAGAAATAAAGGGATATTGAGTACATGGATCTCCGGTACAGTTAGCGGACATGACAGACACAGATGCCCCCTGCACTAAGTTGCGCACTTGGGGTCCGCTACGCATTCCGTGGAACATGCCCTACACGCCTAGAGTTGACAACTGCACCCATGGATGACACGGCCCAGGGATGGCTGTACTGACACACTACTGAGGGTGGTGGCTGGGGACACAGGGGCTTACGGGGGTGCCCAGCCTACAGATATCGCCCTGGCCTAGGGGGACCCACAGCCCTCCTCCCCCACCCAGACACCTCCACTGCGCGACAACAGAGTAGATAATGCTTGGACTCACCCCCTTGTGTCTGCTGTGCTGCCCTCACGCGCCCATCCAAATCAGGGTAGGCCACCGCCAGGATCCGGAACATCAGGGGGGTCAGTTGACGGCAGGCACCCCGCCTACGTTGGGAGGCCATCCCCAGCAGAGACTCAGCGGTCTTCTTGGTCCCGCGGCGGATGTCCTCCCACCTCTTGCGGCAGTGGGTGCCCCGTCGATGGTGGACCCCCAGGGTCCGGACTTCCTTGGCGATGGCACGCCAAATCTCGATCTTCTCATGGGCGCGGACCTATGTGACACGTACAGGGAGGGAGAAATACCACGTTCAAGTTTGTCTGCATTTTCGTTGCCAGTGGCCCAACGCCCCCCATCCCCGCCAGGCCCCCCGCCATGCCCCCGCCAGCCCCAACATGCCCCCCATCCCCGCCAGGCCCCCCGCCATGCCCCCGCCAGGCCCAACAAGCCCCCCATCCCCGCCAGGCCCCCCGCCATGCCCCCCGCCAGCCCCAACATGCCCCCCATCCCCGCCAGGCCCCCCGCCATGCCCCCCGCCAGCCCCAACATGCCCCCCATCCCCGCCAGGCCCCCCGCCATGCTCCCCGCCAGCCCCAACATGCCCCCCATCCCCGCCAGGCCCCCCGCCATGCCCCCCGCCAGGCCCAACATGCCCCCCATCCCCGCCAGGCCCCCCGCCATGCCCCCCGCCAGCCCCAACATGCCCCCCATCCCCGCCAGGCCCCCCGCCATGCCCCCCGCCAGCCCCAACATGCCCCCCATCCCCGCCAGGCCCCCCGCCATGCTCCCCGCCAGCCCCAACATGCCCCCCATCCCCGCCAGGCCCCCCGCCATGCCCCCCGCCAGGCCCAACATGCCCCCCATCCCCGCCAGGCCCCCCGCCATGCCCCCCGCCAGCCCCAACATGCCCCCCATCCCCGCCAGGCCCCCCGCCATGCCCCCCGCCAGCCCCAACATGCCCCCCATCCCCGCCAGGCCCCCCGCCATGCCCCCCGCCAGCCCCAACATGCCCCCCATCCCCGCCAGGCCCCCCGCCATGCCCCCCGCCAGGCCCAACATGCCCCCCCATCCCCGCCAGGCCCCCCGCCAGGCCCCCAAGCCAGCCAGTGGCCCCAAATCCATATTGAATTAAACTCACTTGTTGGTCTGGAGGACCGTAGAGTAGCGCATACTGGGGGAGGACCACATCCACAAGTTTCTCCAACTCCTCTCCAGTGAAGGCAGGGGCCCTTTCCCCAGTCGCAGCAGCCATTGTCCCTTCCAGACCGAGGTCACAGCAACACTTGCAGTATAGGTCCTCTCCTGTGAAAGTTCAAGTCGCAAGTGGATAAGTAGATAGAAAATGTCGGTCACGTCCGTGGCGGTGCGTACCGCGGCGGTGCGTACCGCCACCGCCGGCGCCCTTCGCCATTGGCTCCTGAAACCCATAGGCTTCAATGTTAACCAATGCGGCTTCGCGCCGCGGTCTTCGACCGCTGACCGCCGCGGTGTGCCACGCCAGCGCATTGACCTCACATCCCATTGTCACACTTCACAGGTCAGGCAGCCGCCATTTCGAGGGTCCACATGGCTCAATTTCAACTGCGTCACACAGGCCTAGGCCTTGCATAGCCACTCAGACACGCCATTCACTGCATAGAGAATCGTTTACTGTGCTAGCTGTGAGTACGTACCTGTGGGTTGCTTGACTGTGTGCTCCATGTTGTCCTTCCTAGGCACCGTCCGCTGGGTTTGGCGAGGAGACGGATGAATCCTCGCGTGTACCGACCGCTGGTGGACCTGTCGACAATGGAAGAACGCCACATTATCCTGACCTACCGTCTTGACCGTGCCACTATACATGAACTGTGTGCCCAGCTGGAGCCCGACCCGATGTCCCCCATCCGCCAACCCACAGGGATTCCCCCTCTGGTGCAGGTCCTGTCAGTACTCCATTTCTTGCCAAGTGGGTCATTTCAGACAACAGTGGGAATTGCTTCTGGGATGTCTCAGCCCATGTTTTCGAAGGTGTTATCCAGAGTGTTGTCTGCCCTGATGAAATACGTGAGGAGCTACATCATTTTCCCTGAGGTGGGCGAATTGGCTACAGTGAAGGGTGATTTCTACACCCTTGGACATATTCCCAACGTCATTGGTGCCATTGATAGGACCCATGTGGCTTTGGTTCCCCCAAGAGACAGGGAGCAGGTGTACAGGAACAGAAAGAGTTACCATTCCATGAACATCCAGGTGGTGTGTTTGGCTGACCAGTACATCTCGCATGTAAATGCCAAATTCCCAGGGTCAGTGCATGACGCCTACATCCTGAGGAATAGCAGCATCCCTTACGTGATGGAACAGCTAGAGAGACACCGTGTATGGCTATTGGGGGACTCTGGGTACCCCAACCTGTCGTGGCTACTGACCCCAGTAAGGAATCCCCGGACCAGGGCAGAGGAACGGTACAATGAGGCCCATGGCCGTACTAGGAGGGTGATCGAACGCACCTTTGGCCTCCTAAAGGCCAGGTTTAGGTGCCTGCATATGACAGGTGGATCCCTAATGTACTCACCTAAGAAGGTGTGTCACATCATCGTGGCCTGCTGCATGCTTCACAACCTGGCTTTGCGCCGCCAGGTGCCTTTCCTGCAGGAGGATGGTCGAGACGGTGGTGTTGTGGCAGCGGTGGAACCTGTGGAGAGTGACGAGGAGGAAGACGACGGGGCTGAAACAGACAACAGGGACAGAATCATTGAACAGTACTTCCAATAGGACACAGATAACAATTCAAAGATAATTTAGTAAATCTGAACTACTCTCCTGCATCTCTGCTGCCTGTCTATTTGCCCCAGTGTATGATGACTGAGTTGTGGCTTTTCCCTCCCTATTTCAGATCTGGGGTCCCCACTACGAGTCCTGTGCTTCGTTTCCCCATGGACTACAGCTTTGTGGCAGCTGTTTGTTGACTTCACTAAGTACAAGGACATATTTGCACTGTCATGTCAATTACAATATTTTGAAATCACAGCCAGACTCCAGATAGTTTTGTGCAAAATAGGTGTTTATTTCAGTGCTCAAAATGGGATGGGTGGTTTCAAGTGGGTGGGGGCTATGGTGAAGGAATGTCCATGGCAGAGTCCAGAGTAACAGTCACACAGGTGCATTGTCCAGAGGCCTGTGGAGAGATGGAGCATGGGCAGTTCAAGGATGGACAGGGTGACAATGTGGGACAGTGGGATGACATCAGGTGGTATCCTTTGCTGGCGGGGGTCTTGACATCCTACTCTGTCTTCTTGCGAGATCTCAGGGCCCTCTTGCGGGGTGGTTCTTCTCCTGCAGGAGGTGGGGGTCTGGTGGGCTGCTGTTGTGCGGGGGCCTCCTGTCCACTAGCGCCGGCGGAGGTGGTTGGCTGTTCTTGGTCCAGGCTAGTGGCAGGGGCCCTTTGTTGTTGTTGAGTGTCCGTCCTGGTGTTGATGAGGTCCTGCAGCAGCCCTACCATGGTAACCAGGGTGGAGGTGAGGGCTCTGATGTCCTCCCTGTACCCCCGATAGTGTTCCTCCTGCAGTACCTGGATCTCCTGGAACCGGGCCAGTACCGTCGCCATCGTCTCCTGGGAGCGGTTGTATGCTCCCATGATGGTGGTGAGGGCCTCGTGGAGAGTGGGTTCCCTGGGCCCGTCCCCCCCCTGTCGCACAGCTGCCCTCCGAGTTGCCCTGTTTCCCTGGGCCTCTGCCCCCTGGCCGGTGTCCCCACTACCACTGCCCCCAGGTCCCTGTTGTTGTTGGGGTGGTGGGTTATCCTGGGTGCCCTGTAGTGGTAGACACACCGCAGATTGACGCGCCCTGGAGACAGAGGCATGGGCCCGCTGGGTGGGAGCTGTGCTGGTGTTCCCAGAGGGGTTTGGGTCTGTAGTGGCCTGTGCCTGTGTGAGGGGAACCGACTGTCCAGAGGTCCCCGATGGTCCGGGCTGGTCATCAGTGTCCAGGTCGACAGAGCTGCTGTCATCGCTGACGGCCTCTTGGATGGGGGGTGTGGAGAATTCTGGGCCCTCCGCGGCGGTGTGTTGACGGTCGGGTCCTGCAGGGGTATAGAGGTATGGTTATAGTTTCAATGTGTGGCATATGGGTGTATCTGTGGGTTCCCGTGTCCCCAAGTGCTGGCATTCGTGTGTGGGGGCTTTGGTGAGGGTGGCTTGTGGGGGGGATGTGTATATGCATTGGGCATGCTTTGGTGATGGGTGTCCATGCTTAGTGGACGCATGCAGGCCTAGGTTTTGGGATGTGTGGGTTGTGATGGTGAGACATTGGCAGGGAATAGGTGTGCTGGGGGTGGGGGTGAGGATGGTGGTGGGGGTGAGGATGGTGGTGGGGGTGAGGGTGGGGGTGAGGATGGGGGTGGGGGTGAGGGTGGGGTTCGAGGATGGGGGTGAGGGTTGGGGTATGATTTGGCATGCAGGTGGGGGGGAAGCAGTAGTGAAGCTTCAACTTACCAGTATCCATTCCTCCGCCGACTCCTGCGAGGCCGTCAGGATGCAGGATGTTCAAGACTTCCTCCTCCCATGTTGTAAATTGTGGGGGTTGAGGTGGGGGTCCTCCGCCAGTCTTCTGCACGGCGATGTTGTGCCTGGATACCATGGAACGCACCTTCCCCCGTAGGTCGTTCCATCGCTTCCTGATGTCTTCCCGATTTCTGGGGTGCTGTCCCACAGCGTTGACCCTGTCCACAATCCTCTGCCATAGCTCCGTCCTCCGGGCAATGCTGGTGTATTGGATCTGTGTGCCGAACAGCTGGGGCTCTACCCGAACGATTTCCTCCACCATGACCCTGAGTTCTTCGTCTGAGAAGCGGGGGTGTCTTTGGGGTGCCATGGGGTGGTGTGTATGATGTGTGGGGTGGAGTATGTGTAGTTAAGTTTGTTGAGTGTGGTGGTGTGTGTTGTTTTGTGTGTGGATATTGTGTGGGTGATGGTGTTGAGTGGCTGTGGCTGCTAGTTTGTGGATGGTGGTGTCTCGCTCTGGCCTTCTTTCAGAATTTTTGGTCGTAGGGGTTTGTGGGTGATGTGGGTGTGTGTTTTATATTGTATTGTGTGTGTGGGAGTGGTGTGTGTATGTGTATCAGGTGTGTGGAATTCAAATCGGCCAATGTGGCTGAGTTTTGTTCGTTTGTGTGTATTCTGACCGCGGCGGTGTGTCCCGCCAATGGAAAACCGCATTTGAAAGACCGCCGCGTGGATTCGTGGGTCGTAATGGCATGGGCGTATTTCTGTTGGCGTGACGGTGGAGGTTTTGTCACCTCCACTTTTCCGCTGACCGCTGGTCTGGCGGTCTGTTGTGGCTGTCGGATTTTCGGAGGTTTGGCTGCTGCGGGTCAGAATGACCGTGGCGGGTTTCCGCGACCGCGGCGGGATTATGGAGGATTTCTGACCGGCGGTAGGCGCCTTTTACCGCCGAGGTCAGAATGACCACCTATATGTCCTACCTTAACCATACACTGCACCCTGCCCTTGGGGTCACCTAGGGCCTACCCCAGGGGTTTCTGACATGTAAGAAAAAGGAAGGTTTAGGCTTTGCAAGTGGTTACACTTGCCAAGTCGAATTTACAGTTAGAACTGCACACACAGACTCTGCAGTGGCAGGTCTGAGACATGACTACAGAGCTACTTATGTGGGTGGCACAACCAGTGCTGCAGGCCCACTAGTAGCATTTGATTTACAGGCCCTGGGCACCTCTAGTGCACTATACTAGGGACTTGCTAATAAATCAAATAAGCCAATTACATATACATTTTGTAAAGAAGCACTTGTACTTTAGCACTGGTTAGCAGTGGTAAAGGGCCCAGAGTAACAAAAACAGCAAAATCAGAGTCCAGCATGCATCAACAACCTGGGGAACAGAGGAAAAAAGTTAAGGGAGACCACGCCATGGATGAAAAGTCTAACAGCAATGTTTTGAGTGGACAATGACACTATGGGGGTCATTCTGACCCCGGCGGTCATGGACCGCCGGGGCCAGGGTTGGCGGGAGCACCGCCAACAGGCTGGCGGTGCCCCACAGGGCATTCTGACCGCGGCGGTTTGGCCGCGGTCAGATGCGGAAAACCGGCGGTCTCCCGCCGGTTTTCCGCTGCCCTTTAGAATCCTCCATGGCGGCGCAGCTCGCTGCGCCGCCATGGGGATTCTGACAGCCCATACCGCCATCCTGTTCCTGGCGGTTCTCCCGCCAGGAACAGGATGGCGGTATGGGTTGTCGTGGGGCCCCTGGGGGCCCCTGCAGTGCCCATGCCAATGGCATGGGCACTGCAGGGGCCCCCGTAAGAGGGCCCCACTTTGTATTTCAGTGTCTGCTTTGCAGACACTGAAATACGCAACGGGTGCCACTGCACCCGTCGCACCTTCCCACTCCGCCGGCTCAATTCTGAGCCGGCGTCCTCGTGGGAAGACTCTTTTGCACTGGGCTGGCGGGCGGCCTTTTGGCGGCCGCCCGCCAGCCCAGTGCAAAAGCCAGAATCACCGCAGCGGTCTTATGACCGCGGAGTGGTGTTCTGGAGGGGGGAACTCTGGCGGGCGGCCTCCGCCGCCCGTCAGGGTTAGAATCACCCCCTATATCCCCAACAGAGTAATCAGGACTGGGGTGACGATGGAGATCAGCATTTCTTTTGTACACTGCTTTGGCTTTGTCTAGGTTGACCTGAGCGATTTTTTGTATGTCATGGATGTGATCTACCAAATCGTAGGCAGCAGGAATAGGTGAGGTAGGAGAGGATTGTGAAAACAAGAGACGACGATGAAAACCAAGGGCTATAGAAAGGGGAAAACGAAGTAGAAGGGTACATGCTATTAATATATGCAAATCCAGCCCTTAGATATGTGTTCCAATCAGAAGTAAAATGCAACAATTGGCACTGTAGATAATGTTCAAGGCATTGCTTCACCCTTTCAGTTTAGTCATCCGCTTGGGGGTGATGGCTAGAAGACAAACGATAATCAATCTGCAATATATTACCCAACCCCCTCAAGAACTTCAACACAAATTGGGTATCGCGGTCTGAAACAATGCTAGACGGGAGACCATGCAGACATACAATGGTTTGTAAATACACAGTAGAGAGATCTTTAGAAGCAGACAGACTTTTCATAGTATAAAGTGGTACATTTTAGTCAACAAATCTACTACCACTAATATTGTAGTAAACGCCTGTTACATTTTTAGCAGTTCCATGATAAAGTCCATAGAAAGCATGTGTACCAGGGACAGGAGGAGTGTGTGAAGGAATCAGTAACCCAGCCTGGTGCAAACTTTTGCTTTGTGCACATGTGTGGCATTTTTGTATGTATTGTTTAGTGTCTCTGGGAAGCATAGACCACCAGAAATGTCATCTAAGGGGATCTATGGTTTTCTTTTACCCCAGATGCCCCGCTAGCAAATGGGAGTGACACCACTCTAAAGCCAGTTGTGGAAATTGTATGATGAGAATAAATAACACCTACTGGAAGTATAAAATATCTTGTACCTTGTGTGCATTATGTTTTCATGTAATGTCCTCAACTTCTTTGGATTGCTGAGTCCACAGGGCTACTTTTATGAACTGTTCTTCAGAATACAAGACCCCCAAAGTGTGCTCCTTGGATTTTATTGGTGGAGGTTCAGTAGGTGTTTCCAGCGATGTAAGAAGGTAGCCTCTTTCTAGCCTTGTTACCTCCACTTTTGGCCTGTTTGTGAGCATATGTCAGGGTGATTTTACTGTCTCACTGGGATCCTGCTATTCAGGGACCCAGTGCTCATAATGGAAACCCTATGTTGTCAGTGTGTTTGATATGTGTCACTGGGATCCTGCTAGCCAGGACCCCAGTGCTCATAAGTTTGTGTCCTATATGTGTTCCCTGTGTGGTGCCTAACTGTATCACTGAACCTCAGTGTTTATGCTCTCTCTGCTTTTAAAATTGTCACTGCAGGCTAGTGACTAATTTTACCAATTCTTATTGGCACACTGGAACACCCTTATAATTCCCTAGTATATGGTACCTAGGTTGGGGTTCCAGGAGATCCTATGGGCTGCAGCATTTTGTTTTGCCACCCATAGGGAGCTCAGACAGTTCCTCAACAGGACTGCCGCTGCAGCCTGCGTGAAATAACGTCCACGTTATTTCACAGCCATTTTCACTGCACTTAAGTAACTTATAAGTCACTTATATGTCTAACCCTCACTTAGTGAAGGTTAGGTGCAAAGTTACTAAGTGTGAGGGCACCCTGGCACTAGCCAAGGTGCCCCCACATCGTTCAGGGCAATTTCCTCGAACTTTGTGAGTGCCGGGACACCATTACACGCGTGCACTACATATAGGTCAATACCTATATGTAGCATCACAACGGTAACTCCGAACATGGCCATGTAACATGTCTAGGATCATGGAATTGTCCCCCCAATACCATTCTGGTATTGGGGGGACAATCCCCTGCATCCCCGGGGCTCTAGCATAGAACCCGGGTACTGCCAAACTAGCTCTCTGGGGTTTTCCGGGCAGCTACAGCTGCTGCCAACCCTCAGACAGGTTTCTGCCCTCCTGGGGTCTGGGCAGCCCAGTCCCAGGAAGGCAGAACAAAGAATTTCCTCTGAGAGAGGGTGTTACATCGGAAATATGTGTGAAGGGCTGGGGAGGAGTAGCCTCCCCCAGCCTCTGGAAATGCTTTGAAGGGCACAGATGGTGCCCTCCTTGCATAAGCCAGTCTACACCGGTTCAGGGATCCCCCCAGCCCTGCTCTGGCACGAAACTGGACAAAGGAAAGGGGAGTGACCACTCCCCTGACCTGCACCTCCCCAGGGGAGGTGCCCAGAGCTCCTCCAGTGTGTCCCAGACCTCTGCCATCTTGGATGCAGAGGTGTGAGGGCACAATGGACAGCTCTGAGTGGCCAGTGCCAGCAGGTGACGTCAGAGACCCCTCCTGATAGGTGCTTACCTCTCTCTGTAGCCAATCCTCATCTGAGGGCTATTTAGGGTCTCTCCTGTGGGTTTCTCTTCAGATAACGAATGCAAGAGCTCACCAGACTTCCCTCTTCGACTTCTGCCAAGGATCGACCGCTGACTGCTCCAGGACGCCTGCAAAACCGCAACAAAGTAGCAAAAAGACTACCAGCAACATTGTAGCGCCTCCTCCTGCCGGCTTTCTCGACTGTTTCCAGGTGGTGCATGCCCTGATGGCTGTCTGCCTTCACCCTGCACTGGAAGCCAAGAAGAAATCTCCCGTAGGTCGACGGAATCTTTCCCCTGCCAAAAAGGCACCAAACTTCTTCTGCATCACTGGTCCTCTGGGTCCCCACTCATCTTGACGAGCGTGGTCCCTGGAACACAGGAGCTAGATCCAAGTGTCCCGACAGTCCAGTGGCCCTTCTGTCCAAATTTGGTGGAGGTAAGTTCTTGCCTCCCCACGCCAGACAGTAATCCTGTGTGCTGTGTGAACTGCAGCTGCTAGGGCTTCTGTGCACTTTTACAAGACTTCCTTCGTGCACAGCCTAGCCCAGGTCCCCAGCACTCCATCCTGCATTGCCCAACTCGCTGAGTTGGACTTCGACTTCGTGGGACCCTCTTTTGTTGTGCTGAGTTGACCGTCATGTTCAGGTGCTTCTGCGGGAGCTGCCTGCTTCTGCATGGGCTCTCCGTGTTGCTGAGTGCTCCCTCTGTCTCCTCCTCCAAGGGGCCACCTCCTGGTCCTTCCTGGGCCCTGGCAGCACCCAAAACCTTAAACTGCAACTCTTGCAGCTAGCAAGGCTTGTTTGCGGTCTTTCTGCGTGGAAACAACCCTGCATCCTCCAGCACGCCGTGGGACATCTTCTGACCAAAGGAGAAGTTTCTGGCACCTTCCGTTGTTTGCAGAATCTTTAGCTTCTTCCACCCAGAGGCAGCTCTTTTTCACCTTCATCTGGGGTTTAGTGGGCTCCTGCCCCCCCTGGACACTTGCGTGACTCTTGGACCCTTCTTTTGCAGGTCCTCAGGTCCAGGAATCCGCCTTCAGTGCATTGCAGTCAGTTGTTGTCCTTGCAGAATCCCCTAGCTCAACTTTACTGTCTTTCTGGGGTAGTAGGGTAACTTTACTCCTACTTTTCAGGGTCTTGGGGTGGGGTATCTTGGACATCCTTAGTGTTTTCGTACACTCCCAGGGACCCTCTACACACTACACTAGGCCTGGGGTCCATTTGTGGTTCGCATTCCACTTTTTGAGTATATGGTTTGTGTTGCCCCTAGGCCTATTGCCTCCCATTGCATTCTATTGTGTTCTACAGTGTTTGCACTACTTTTCTAACTGTTTACTTACCTGATTGGGTTTGTGTGTGTATATTTTGTGTATTTTACTTACCTCCTAAGGGAGTATATCCTCTGAGATACTTTTGGCATATTGTCACTAAAATAAAGTACCTTTATTTTTAGTAACTCTGAGTATTGTGTTTTCTTATGAGATAGTGCTAAGTGATATAAGTGGTATAGTAGGAGCTTTGCATGGCTCCTAGTTCAGCCTAAGCTGCTCTGCTATAGCTACCTCTATCAGCCTAAGCTGCTTGAACACTTCTAATGTACTAATAAGGGATAACTGGACCTGGCACAAGGTGCAAGTACCCCAAGGTACCCACTATAAGCCAGGCCAGCCTCCTACAAGCAAGTCATACCCAAATTGTGAGAGTATCCAACTTCCCATGCTGCCTACCTGTCTGAAACTGGATAAGAAAATCAAAGTAACTAAAGAATTGGGTCCAGCGGAATTGCCTCAAAGACAAGGCATAAGCCGACTTCAAAAACTACAGATTCCTATGATCTGCAAGGACTATAACAGTAAGTAGTGCTCCCAATAGGAAATGTCACCATTCCTCAAAAGCCTTTTTAATAGCTAGCAGCTCTCTGTGCCCAACGCAATTGTGTTGTTCTGCAGGGCTCAATTTGTGGGAAAAGAAAGTGACCGGATGATAACCAGACTCCTTATCTCTTTGTGACAGCACAACCCTCACCACTACCTGGGGTACATCACCCTATGCAATGATAGGTTGGAAATGGTCTGGGTGTTTCAGTATCAGGCTACTAGTAAAGTTAGCATTAAGTTGTTGGAATGCCTTTTCTGCTTCTGGAGTCCAAAAAACATTATTTCCTTATGCGAAAGCTTAGTAATGGAAGAAGCCAAAACAGAAAGAATTTCAACAAACTATCTATAAAAGTTAGCAAAACCTAAGAAACATTGCACCTCTTTGCCTGATTGAGGAGCCCTCCACTGTGTGATAACAAATACTTTCTGTGGATCCATGCTTACACCTCTGTGGTTAACACCAACCCTAAGAAGGAGACAGTAGGTACATGAAATCTGCATTTCTCTAGCTTTACATGGAGTTTATTGAACTTTAACCTCTTTAGGATGGCCCTGGCATGTTTCTTATGTTTATCTACAGAAGGGAATAGATAAGAATGGCATAGATATAAGCAGGTATTCCCTCAGTACTTCATTAATGAAATACTGGGAGGTGGCTGGCACATTGCAAAGGCTGAAGGGCATAACCAAGTACACATACAACCCGAATGTGATACAAAAGGTGGTTTTCCATTCACTCCCTTCTTGTATTTGTACCAAATGGTATGCTCCTCGTATATCAAGATTGGTAAATATGTTAGCATTCTTTACTTAGTCGAGTAAGGTATGAATCAGGGGCAAAGGGTACCATTTTTTTATTTTAACATCATTAAGAGCCCTATAGTCAATGCAGCACAAAGCCCTCCTTTGTTCTTGGGTACAAAGAATAGAGGCGAGGAGGCTGGTGAACGAGAAGGCCTAATAAAACCAATACTTACCATTTCGGCAAGATAAGCCCTAAGAAGTATGTTTTCGTTTTCCACCAAGGCCTATATCCTGCTACACAGAATGTGAGTTCTGGGTCTTAAGTCAGTTCAACAGTTGTGGTGTTGATGAGGAGGAAGTTCGATAGCTTGGGCTTATCAAATACCTCTGCTAGATCTTGGTAGCATGATGTCAACATAGGTATAGGGACTTCAATTGCAGCCATAATCTCTGTTTGGATTACCATCATTTGCCTACAATGTTTTACAAAAGGCTGAGTGAAAGGAGACGGTATGTTCCGTTCAATCAATGTCTGGATTATGTTTAATGAGCCAAGGGATACCTAATATTGCTTAGAACTGAGGACCTTGTATAAGGTCAAATATAACAGTTTCCACGTGAGAACATCCTTTTTCTCTGCGTTATTCACTTCGTTTGTGATCATGTTTTACTACAAGATTGATAAGATCACTTCAGGATTCAGAAAGATCCACAACGTGGGCCAAACGTTCTTTTAGGTCATCTTTCAGTCCTCTAGAAAGTAAGGGACAATGTTTGGCTTCTGGCCATCCTGTTTCTGCCACTAGTCTATTAAAGTTTGAGATATTTGTAATTAGATCCTTTGTACTGTGCTTCAGATTCAACAACTCAGTATCACTGACTCATGAATGAATGACTATTGAAAAGTCTCTGTAGCTCAGTTTTAAAGGCATTATAATCATACAGCAAAGGGTCACAACATTTCACTAAGGGAATAGACCATGTAGCCACAGTACCCCTAAGTTTGATAAACCAAAGGCCACTTTAGATTGTTCAGTGTGGAAACAAGGAACCTTGCACAGAAAGTGCAGATGGAACTGAATGTGATGAATTTTGTGGGATCCCCTGTGAACCTTTCAATTGAATATATGGGGGAGTAGTGACATGAATTACTGGAGTTGCAGACCCAGAAGGAGTGACAAGAGAAAAGTTATTCCAGGAGACCCCCTGACTAGTCCCAAGAGCAGGGTTAGGTGTAGTATGATGTTGTAATGCATCCACTCTTAGAGTAAGTGCTTGTGTTTCTTTTTGTAAATTGACGATCATATTTGCTACGTCAGTTAAAGTGACATCAAGTACTTCCATATCGAGCACTAGTATTCCAAGCAGTTTCCTGCAAGGTAAGAGCGGCTTTATTACTGCCGAGCCCTGCCGTATCAGGTATACAAATCACAGCAGGTGTGATACTCGGTGATTGAAAGGGAGGGTTGGCCATTTTTTGGGCCATAAGAAAAATGCAACAAAATAAAATTGGGGCTGTATGTTCACCATTAAGTCTGATCACAAGTCGTTGAAATATGTTTTTTGTTATAAAGGAATCAATGCCATCTCTGGTAGGATCCCCAAATGGGTGCTAGCACTTCAAGATTACAGGTTCTCTGTGGAGTATGTTCCTGGTGTGAAGAATAGTGTGGCAGATTCCTTGTTGAGGGAGGTTTAGTGGGCTCCTGCCCCCCCTGGACACTTGCGTGACTCTTGGACCCTTCCTTTGCAGGTCCTCAGGTCCAGGAATCCGTCTTCAGTGCATTGCAGTCAGTTGTTGTCCTTGCAGAATTCCCTATCTCGACTTTACTGTCTTTCTGGGGTAGTAGGGTAACTTTACTCCTACTTTTCAGGGTCTTGGGGTGGGGTATCTTGGACATCCTTAGTGTTTTCTTTCACTCCCAGTGACCCTCTACACACTACACTAGGCCTGGGGTCCATTTGTGGTTCGCATTCCACTTTTTGAGTATATGGTTTGTGTTTCCCCTAGGCCTATTGCCTCCTATTGCATTCTATTGTGTTCTACAGTGTTTGCACTACTTTTCTAACTGTTTACTTACCTGATTGGGTTTGTGTGTGTATATTTTGTGTATTTTACTTACCTCCTAAGGGAGTATATCCTCTGAGATACTTTTGGCATATTGACACTAAAATAAAGTACCTTTATTTTTAGTAACTCTGAGTATTGTGTTTTCTTATGATATAGTGCTAAGTGATATAAGTGGTATAGTAGGAACTTTGCATGGCTCCTAGTTCAGCCTAAGCTGCTCTGCTATAGCTACCTCTATCAACCTAAGCTGCTAGAACACTTCTAATGTACTAATAAGGGATAACTGGACCTGGTACAAGGTGTAAGTACCCCAAGGTACCCACTGTAAGCCAGGCCAGCCTCCTACAAGCGAGTCATACCCAAATTGTGAGAGAGTATCCAACTTCCCATGCTGCCTACCTGTCTGAAAATGGATAAGAAAATCAAAGTCACTAAAGAATTGGGTCCAGCGGAATTGCCTCAAAGACAAGGCATAAGCCGACTTCAAAAACTACAGATTCCTATGATCTGCAAGGACTATAACAGTAAGTAGGGCTCCCAATAGGAAATGTCACCATTCCTCAAAAGCCTTTTTAATAGCTAGCAGCTCTCTGTGCCCAACGGAATTGTGTTGTTCTGCAGGGCTCAATTTGTGGGAAAAGAAAGTAACCGGATGATAACCAGACTCCTTATCTCTTTGTGACAGCACAACCCTCACCACTATCTGGGGTACATCACCCTATGCAATGATAGGTTGGAAATGGTCTGGGTGTTTCAGTATCAGGCTACTAGTAAAGTTAGCATTAAGTTGTTGGAATGCCTTTTCTGCTTCTGGAGTCCAAAAAACATTATTTCCTTATGCGAAAGCTTAGTAATGGAAGAAGCCAAAACAGAAAGAATTTCAACAAACTATCTATAAAAGTTAGCAAAACCTAAGAAACATTGCACCTCTTTGCCTGATTGAGGAGCCCTCCACTGTGTGATAACAAATACTTTCTGTGGATCCATGCTTACACCCCTGTGGTTAACACCAACCCTAAGAAGGAGACAGTAGGTACATGAAATCTGCATTTCTCTAGCTTTACAAGGAGTTTATTGAACTTTAACCTCTTTAGGATGGCCCTGGCATGTTTCTTATGTTTGTCTACAGAAGGGAATAGATAAGAATGGCATAGATATAAGCAGGTATTCCCTCGGTACTTAATTAATGAAATACTGGAAGGTGGCTGGCACATTGCAAAGGCTGAAGGGCATAACCAAGTACACATACAACCCGAATGTGATACAAAAGGTGGTTTTCCATTCACTCCCTTCTTGTATTTGTACCAAATGGTATGCTCCTCGTAAATCAAGATTGGTAAATATTTTAGCATTCTTTACTTAGCCGAGTAAGGCATGAATCAGGGGCAAAGGGTACCATTTTTTAATTTTAACATTATTAAGAGCCCTATAGTCAATGCAGCACAAAGCCCTCCTTTGTTCTTGGATACAAAGAATAGAGGCGAGGAGGCTGGTGAACGAGAAGGCCTAATAAAACCAATACTTACCATTTCGGCAAAATAAGCCCTGAGAAGTATGTTTTCCTTTTCCACCAAGGCCTATATTCTGCTACTCAGAATGTGAGCTCTGGGTATTAAGTAAGTTCAACAGTTGTGGTGTTGATGAGGAGGAAGTTCGATAGCTTGGGCTTATCAAATACCTCTGCTAGATCTTGGTAGCATGATGTCAACATAGGTATAGGGACTTCAATTGCAGCCATAATCTCTGTTTGGATTACCATCATGTGCCTACAATGTTTTACAAAAGGCTGAGTGAAAGGAGACGGTATGTTCCGTTCAATCAATGTCTGGATTATGTTTAATGAGCCAAGGGATACCTAATATTGCTTAGAACTGAGGAGCTTGTATAAGGTCAAATATAACAGTTTCCACGTGAGAACATCCTTTTTCTCTGCGTTATTCACTTCGTTTGTGATCATGTTTTACTACAAGATTGATAAGATCACTTCAGGATTCAGAAAGATCCACAACATGGGCCAAACGTTCTTTTAGGTCATCTTTCAGTCCTCTAGAAAGTAAGGGACAATGTTTGGCTCTGGCCATCCTGTTTCTGCCACTAGTCTATTAAAGTTTGAGATATATGTCATTAGATTCTTTGTACTGTGCTTCAGATTCAACAACTCAGTATCACTGACTCATGAATGAATGACTATTGAAAAGTCTCTGTAGCTCAGTTTTAAAGGCATTATAATCATACAGCAAAGGGTCACAACATTTCACTAAGGGAATAGACCATGTAGCCACAGTACCCCTAAGTTTGATAAACCAAAGGCCACTTTAGATTGTTCAGTGTGGAAACAAGGAACCTTGCACAGAAAGTGCAGGTGGAACTGGTTCATGAATGTGATGAATTTTGTGGGATCCCCTGTGAACCTTTCAATTGAATATATGGGGGAGTAGTGACATGAATTACTGGAGTTGCAGACCCAGAAGGAGTGACAAGAGAAAAGTTATTCCAGGAGACCCCCTGACTAGTCCCAAGAGCAGGGTTAGGTGTAGTATGATGCTGTAATGCATCCACTCTTAGAGTAAGTGCTTGTGTTTCTTTTTGTAAATTGACTATCATATTTGCTACGTCAGTTAAAGTGACATCAAGTACTTCCATATCGAGCACTAGTATTCCAAGCAGTTTCCTGCAAGGCAAGAGCGGCTTTATTACTGCCAAGCCCTGCCGTATCAGGTATACAAATCACAGCAGGTGTGATACTCGGTGATTGAAAGGGAGGGTTGGCCATTTTTTGGGCCATAAGAAAAATGCAACAAAATAAAATTGGGGCTGTGTGTTCACCATTAAGTCTGATCACAAGTCGTTGAAATATGTTTTTTGTTATAAAGGAATCAATGCCATCTCTGGTAGGATCCCCAAATGGGTGCTAGCACTTCAAGATTACAGGTTCTCTGTGGAGTATATTCATGGTGTGAAGAATAGTGTGGCAGATTCCTTGTTGAGGGAGAGGAGAATGGACATGAAAGTGTAAGGGAAGACGAGGAAGATACTGCTGTGGGTGAAAGTGATGGAGGCCTCATTTCAGAGGTTAGTGGACAGCGATGGTTGAAACTGATGAAGTGTTTCAAGAGAATTGTAAACTAAATAATGGTGGACGGAGAAGGAAGGATGATGAGCCTGATGAATGTGAAATGTTTTGTGGGGAGTGAGGGATGAGTTGTCTGTGAAACAAAGGTGGCTTTTTAGGGGCACAAGGTTACGGCCCCTGCTGTCTTGAGAGGTGAACTATTAGTTAAATCTCATGAAGGTCACTGAGGGATATCCAAATCTAAGGAAAAACTGTGGTTAGTTATCAGTGGCCTGGAATAGATTTGGAGAGTTATTTAAGGGTTTGTATGCAATGTAGTGTAAAGTTGAAAACACGAAGAAAACCTATGGTTGATAGGAAGTTTCTGGACGGAATGTGGCAGGAATTAGTGTTGGATATTCTAGGTCCCATACAGCTGAAGAGTGGAATGATTTTTGTGTGAGTTCAAATTGACTTGTTTTTGAGGTGGCTTGCTGGAGGTAACCTTCACTTGTGGGATTAAAAACAAACATGTGTCATTTCTTAAAACTTGCATAGGAAGAGAGGGCATACCTAATGTGTTATTAACGGACAATTGTGTTCAATTAGTTTAAAAAGAAATGGAGTCATTCTTGAAAAAACATGTGGTTAAACACAAAAAGTGTGTGTTGTACATCTCAAGAGCAATTGTATCGTTGAGTGCTTTAAAATGGTGTTAAAAGAAAGCATTCAGATAGCTAGGAATTTGGGAATAGAGTGGAAGGATGATGTGTCTAGGAGGGTGGAAGTGTAATGGTTATTTCCACACTCAATGACAGGAAAATTACAATTCGAGTTGTTCAGAGGAAGAAAACCTAATAGTATGATGTCTCTCTCATAGGTGAATGCTAAGGTTGAAAGTGAGGATGGAGATAAGGAAGGCTGGCGTGAAAGAGAGGTGAGAAGGATGGAGGACAGTAAGAAGTGGTTTGATGAGAGGAAAATGGTGAAAGTGACTAGGGTCACAGCAGGTAATTGGTTGAGAATCAGAAGGCCTGGAGTTGCACCAGTGTAAAAATATTTGCGTCCTATAAAAGTGAGTAGACTGTTTCATAATGTGGTCAAGACGAGTGTTAGAAATGTGGTCTTTGATTGGCAGTCAGGTTACCCCCTGTCCAAGCAGCAACCCTCACTCTAATCAGGGTGAAGAATCACACTCAGTTAACCCACGCTCACCCCCTTGGTGGCTTGGCATGAGCAGGCAGGCTTAACTTCAGAAGCAATGTGTAAAGTATTTGTACCAAAACAGTGAAAGGAGGGCTAATATGTGGTCCTGTGCAAGGTATCCTCATATAATTCACAAACAATGGATGCACAGTTCCACAATGAAGGTGATTAATTAATAGGTCCCTGTGAGTGTTCAAGATGAGGAGCAAGAGCCCTCACTCACCATTTGGTGACATGCCTCATCATTGAGCTTTGCTCCTCCTCAGGCCAGCACTGCAATGCCTGATGGGCCCCTCAAGGGGGCTTTTTGCCAGAGATCTTTTAAAAAATCTTTGCCGGTAGTGAATGCAGTAATGTGGAATTGGTGGAATTAAACTGTTAAAATTGACTAGAGGAACTATATATTTCATCTTTATTGAGAATGTGACCTCTGCCAAGGTTAAAAACAAAGAAGGTGAGGGGAAAGTAAGAGTAATGTCTATGCTTCCTCACACAAATATGGTGTCTTGTGTCAAGAACCCTATCATCTAGGGGGTTGATTTTAATAGGGCAGAGTTGGAAGTCCCTACACTGGCTGACATGGAAAGGACAAAATGTTTCTTGCTATGCTAGTCGTAAAGATCTAAGTGCGATTCATCAGGACATAGAAAAAAATCATACCTAATCCTCACGCTCAAGGATTTACAAGCAAATTAATACATTTGCTGGATCATGAATGCCCGTCATTATCCCTTTGGGGTCCATCCTTTAATTTGAGGAGGGATCCTGTTCCACATATACCACATAGTTTACCAGCTGTGCAGCACTTAACCTTACTTTGCTCACATATGTATCACAGGGGGCAGACAGTACCACCATGGCCGTCACAGTGGTGTGGCCCACTCTGCCCTTGGGGTGTGACTCCTGTCTTCCCCTAGAGTCACCTTTGTCCACCAGGACTGCAAGCCACAGTGGCTATTGACAGCTATCAGGGATGAGAGCCAGGCCCCAGGCCTTTCAAGGCTCTCCAACTACTGTGACTGTGGAGAGTGGGGGGCAGTAGCCCCAGGTGCCTGGCACCCTTTGACCACTCTCTCTTCCACCAGGTCAGGGAAGACAGCCTGACACCGGTCCTCCCCTCTAGGGCTCTATACCCTCCCCCTAGAAGCGGTAGTCCAGAATTGTCAGGGTGCTTGTAGAAGCACAATTCTCCTACTAGTGCAGGGATGTTAACCTGCAACTGGTCTTCCAACCTGGGGTCTGTGCCCTCTGGTTGGATCAGGGTCAGAGGTGAGGCTTCCCTCCCCCTACCCTTGTTTGGCAGTCAGGGTACCCCCTGTCCAAGCAAGGACCCTCACGCTAATCAGGCTAAAGGAGAATCACACTCAGTTAACCCCCGCTCACCCCCTTTGTGGCTTGGCACGAGCAGGCAGGCCTAACTTCAGATGCAATGTGTAAAGGATTTGTACCAACACACACAGTAATACAGTGAAAACACTACAAAATGGACACCACACCAGTTTAGAAAAATAGGTAATATGTATTTAAATCAAACAATACCAAAACAACAAAAATCCAATATACACAAGTGAAAATATGAATTTTCAAAAGAATAAGGCCCTCATTACAGCCCTGGCGGTTGGTGATAAAGTGGCGGTAATACCACCAACAGGCCGGCGGTAATAACTGCGAAATTATGACCACGGCAGAAACCGCTCAGACAGACAGCCACTTTAACACACCAACCGCCAGGGCGGAATCAACAGGCATCATGGCGGAAACCGCCTACAGCCAGGCAGAAGACAATGTCCCACCCACTGTATTATGAGACACCAATCCGCCATCTTTTCCGGGGCAGTACCAGCGACATCAAAAGCCTGGTGGAAACACTGCACAGAAGGGAAACGACTCACCCCTGGAGAGTCTGGGAAGAACCACAATGCCATGGAGCCCGAGTTGCTTGTATTCCCCATGCTCTTCTACTTGCTGCTCCACTACGAACACCAACGCCGACGAAGACGACCAATGGTGAGTACTGCTGCCTAGCACACAGGGGAGGGGGAGGAAAAACACACACACAACACGCAACACTCCCACCCACCAACACCATACACACAAGCAGATGCAGTAACATAACATATTCACCCCGTACCCCTCAGGTATAATGCAAGGACAACTACTATAGAGTAAAAAGAATGTAATAAGATAAATATAGCAGTAATATGTGCAGCCAAATCAAAAAGTTTATACATATTTACAAATCAAGGGACACTGCCCAGGCCTCAATGTTCATGGGCCACAGGGCGACATCACAAAGTCCAAGGCCCCACCTCACTCCTGCAACAACACAGAGAGAACGCTGCAGGGGCATCAGGTCAAAAATAGCCAGGCACCTCAGGGGGATGGGGAATGGGGGGGCAGTTCAGCCAGAAGATGGTACAACGCCACTGGTCCTGTAGGGGGCAACATGCCCCGTGCTTGGTCCTGGGGAGTGCAAGGCCACAGTCTCTCAAGTGGGTGACTTGCCCACATGCTCTGGAGGGGGCAGCATGCCCTGTGCTTGGTCCTGGGGAGTGCAGGGCCACAGTCTCTCAAGTGGGTGATTTGCCCACATGCTCTGGAAGGGGCAACATGCCCTGTGCTTGGTCCTTGGGAGTGCAAGGCCAAAGTCTCTCAAGTGGGTGACTTGCCCACATGCTCTGGAGGGGGCATCGTGCCCAGTGAGCTTCATCCTGGGGAGGATTGAATGAGCGGATGTCTTCTCTACTGGTTCTGGAGGGGGCATCATGCCCAGTGAGCTTCATCCTGGGGAGGATTGAATGAGCGGATGTCTTCTCTACTGGTTCTGGAGGGGGAATCGTACCCAGTGAGATTCATCCTGGGGAGGATGGGGTGAGTGGCTGGCTTCTTCACTGGTTCTGCAAGGGGGCATCGTGCTCAGTGAGCTTCATCCTGGGGAGGATGGGGTGAGTGGATGGCTTCTCCACCGGTTCTGGAGGGGGCATCGTGCCTAGTGACGTAGATCTTGGGGAGTGCAAGGTCACAGAATCTCAGCTGGGTGTCAGACCCACAGGTTTTTCAGGTGCCAGGCTGTACAACAGCCCATTGAAGCAGGACTACACGCGGTGACAGCTGCTCAGTGGTGGCTGCTGGTGGAGCTGGCAGTGGTGGGTGGAGGCTCCAGCCCATCTCTTGCAGCCTCGGACGGCTGCCCACGGGGGCAGGTGGCAGTGCTGTTGGCGGTGCTGCTTGTGGAGCTGGCAGTGGTGGGGGGAGGCTCCAGCCCATCCCCTGCAGCCTCGGACGGTTGCCAACTGGGGCAGGTGGCAGTGCTAGTGGCGGAGCTGGTGGCGGTGCTGCTTGTGGAGCTGGCAGTGGTGGGGGGAGGCTCCACCCAGCCCCTTCAGCATCTGACGGCTGAAACACCATGGTTGGTGGTGGGGGCTCAGACTGAGTCCCAGCACCAGGCCACTTATCTCCACTGCCTGCTGTTGTAGGCCCCTTCCTTCCTGCAGCTGGGGCTGTCTCCTTGCCCTTCCTTCCAGCAGCTGGGGCTGGCTCCTTGCACTTCCTTCTAGCAGCTGGGGTTGCCTTCTTGCCCTTCCTTTCTGCAGCTAGGGCTGGCTCCTCACACCTCCTTCCTGCAGCTGGGGCTGGCTCCTTGCCCTTCCTTCCTGCAGCTGGGGCTGGCTCCTTGTCCTTCCTTCCTGCAGCCGGGGCTGGCTCCTTGCCCTTCCTTGAAGCACTTGGGGCAGGCACCCTTTCCATCTGGCTGCCTGGTGGCCGGGATCCTTTCCCACCTGGGGTTGCTGGGGACACTACTGTGTCCGTGGACTGGGTGGCTGAGGTGCTTGCCTGGGTTTTGACCACCCTGGCCTGATGTGAGGGACAGGGGGGAGGGCTAGGGAAGAGGTCAATGGTGGAGAGGAAAAGCTTCTTAGGGACATTGGGGCAGGAAGAGGGAGATGGTTTGGGAGTGGAGGTAGAGGGAGTGGAGGTAAGAGGTGTCAGTCTGCTGTGTTTGGGTGCAGGTGCATGGGCTGGATGCTGTTGTGAGGTGGATGGCTGTTGGGTGTCTGAGTGCTTGCGTTTGTGTACCTTGGGAGGAGGGGCACAGACACAGTGGGAGAGGACACAGGGTACGTGTGCATGGATGTGGGGGTGGTGACTGCCAGTGAGGGGTGTGTACTGATAGGTGTGCTGGTGATGGTGGTAGTGGATGAGGATGTAGTGCATGCAGGTGTGAGTGGAGACTCAACTGGGAGGGAGGTGGACGAGGAGGAGGAGGGGGCCACAGTGGAGGCAGTGGATGTTGATATGTCTCCTTCTGGATGGTATTTGTGTGAGTGCCTGTGGGATGAAGTGTGGTGCTTGTGTTTGCCATGTCCGTTCTTGTGTCTTGTCCTGGGTGCCTGCTCGTCTGACTGTTTGCTTGGGATAGGTTGAGGGGAATGGGATTGGGAAGAGGAAGTTGAAGGGGGGAGGGTGGAAACAGGGACAATGGCTGCCATCAGAGAGGAGGCCAGATCCTGGATTGATCTCTGTTGGGCCGCCAAGTCAGTGCGAATGCCCTCCAGGAATGCATTGGACTGTTGCATTTGGGCTGCCAGCACCTGGATGGCATTCACAATGGTTGACTGCCCAACAGAGATGGATCGCAGGAGGTCAATAGCCTCCTCTCTCAGGGCAGCAGGGCTAACTGGGGCAGGGCTTGAGGTGCCTGGGGCGAAGGAGCTGCCCACCCTCCTGGGTGAGGGGGCACGGGAAACTCGCTGAGGGGCTGCTGGGAGGGCGGTGCTGGTACGGGGGGTGGTGGCTGTACCTGTAGCTAGTGTGGGCACAGAGGTGTCCGCCACCACCAGGGAGCTTCCATTCTGTGTCAAACTGTCCTCTCCAGTCTCCGCTGTGGTGCTCTCCTTGCCATCTATCTTACTGATGCCCTCACCGTTGGTGGATTTGGCCCCCTGGGTCCTGTGGGATGCCGCTCCCTCCTTCGCCGGTGCCTCTTCTCCTCCGCCAGATGATGCTAATGCACATGAGGACAGGGTGACAAAACAAAAAGGGGGGGGGCAAAGGATACACTTGGTCAATGGCGACAACAACACCACCGTTGGCGTACACAACACACTCACACACAGGGAACAGCCCTACGCATTAGGAAATGCACTACCAGTCACAATGCTAGCCACCAGCCCATGGATAGGGACACCTAATGCAAATTGCAGCATACCTGAGAGCCACAGACCCCTGCCCAGTAGGGGATGCCTACTAGCTCGGTTGGAGGACTTTCACATCAGAACCCTGCCCAAAATGGGACCTACTCTGCAATGCCAGGCCTGGCCTAGGGGCACCCACAGGGTCCACCCCGCCCACCCGGATACCACCGGACCAGGAGTAAGTTGTAAATTAGGGCACTGTACTCACCCCCTTGTGGCTTCTGTGATGCCCCCAAGTGCCCATCTAGCTCCGGATAGGCCACCGCCAGTATGCGGGCCATCAGGGGGGTCACATTTGACGGGCACCCCTTCCTCGTTGGGAGACTATCCTCATCCGGGCCTCCGCCGTCTTCTGCGCCCAGCATCTCAGGTCCTCCCACCGTTTCTGACAGTGGGTGCTCTACCCTCCATAAACCCCCAGGGTCTGCACGTCCTTGGCGATGGCACGCCATATATCCTTCTTTTGATGGGCGCTGACCTGCAGGGAAATAGACACAGGGAAAGGTATTGTTTCGAAGGTCCTGCCTGTTACACTTATGGCCCACCATAGCCCTTCCCATCCCCATACGCACATACATGGCCCAGCACACATGCTGCACGCTGCCCAGGGCCCGTCCACCAACCCCCCACCTACATGAGGCCTTCACACACAGCACTCCATGCATTCATGCCCCATGCATCGTGCTCACAGTTTACTCACCTGTTGGTCTGGAGGCCCATACAGCTGTCGGTACTAGGGTAGGACCCCATCCACCAGTCTCTCCAACTCCGCTGAGGTGAAGGCAGGGGCCCTTTCCCCAGTAACACGAGCCATGGTCGGTTCCAGACACAGGTCACAGCAGCACTTGTAGTGTAGGTCCTCTCCTCTTGAAGGTCAGGTATTAAGTGAGTGAACAGATAGAAAATGACAGTCACACCGGCGTACATCACCATTGGCCACTGTACCCCATAGGGCCCAATGATAACCAATGAGGAGTTGCACAGCGGTTCTCGGCCGCCTCTCGCAACGCCGCACAACGTCAGCGGAATTACCTAATTTCCACCTGTCCCTCCATACAGGACAGGTGGATGCCATTTCAGGGGGGAGTGCAGGTCATGGATCCTAACGGCGTCACAGTACATATATTCACTATTTGGACATATCCCACCAAAATAATGTTCAATCACATTATGCATTGAACTGTAGTGGTTGAAATGTACAGATAATGACCAGCTGCTCACTCTTTTACCCCATAGATTGCAACCACTGCGGATCAATAGGAGATGGAGACAGACCCCTGTGACAGACCCCTGGTGGACTTGGCAACGATGGAGGACAGGCACATTATCCTCAACTATAGACTTGACAGGGCCACAGTCACAGAGCTGTGTGCCCAATTGGAACCTGACCTATGATCTGCTATCCATCACCCCACCGGTATCCCCCTCTTGTGCAAGTGCTATCAGTGCTCGATTTCCTGGCAACTGGTTGTTTCCAAGTGACAGTGGGCTTCGCAGCAGGAATGTCACAGCCAATAGTCTCAACAGTGCTGACTAGAGTTTTATCTGCCCTGATTAAACACATGTGCAGCTACATCTTTTTCCCCCAGGTGGAAGATTTAGCCTCATTGAAAGCTGACTTCTATGCAATGGGACATATCCCCAACATCATTGGGGCAATAGATGGAACACATATTGCATTTGTCCCCCCGGTGAAATGAACAGGTGTTCAGAAATCAAAAGAGTTTTTACTCCATAAATGTCCAGATGGTGTGCCTGGCGGACCAGTATATCTCCCACATCAATGCAAAGTGTCCTGGGTCTGTGCATGATGCCTTTACCTGAGGAATAGCAGCATCCCAAATGTGATGGCCCAACTCCAGAGGCACAGGGTGTGGCTAATAGATGAGCCCTGATTCCCACCCCGTGGATGTTGGTGTATGGGTATGATGAGGGCCCTAAGGGTGATTGTGTGGCTAACTGTTGTCCCTCGATATTTGCAGGTGACTCTGGGTACCCCAGCCTCTCATGGCTACTGACCCCTGTGAGGAATGCCAGGACAAGGGCAGAGGAACGTTACAATGAGGCACATGGGCGAACAAGAAGGATTATAGAAAGGACCTTTGGCCTCCTGAAGGCCAGGTTTCGGTGCCTCCATCTAACAGGTAGATCCCTGTTCTACTCACCCAAGAAGGTCTGCCAGATAATCATTGCATGCTGTATGTTGCACAACCTTGCCTTGCGCCGCCATGTGCATTTTCTACAGGAGGAGCAGGCTGGAGATGGTCGTGTGGCAGCAGTGGATCCTGTGGACAGTGAAGATGAGGAGGCAGAGGATGACGATGAGGACAAAAGAATTGCAATTTTTCGTCAATACTTCCAATGAGACACATGTAAGGCAGTGTTAATACACATATAATTGACAGTTTGATGTGTGACATTGTCACTGGCAGGCTGTGTATTCCTACTTCTATGCCCACTCACTGTACCCTTTGGCATCTCTTTTTGCAGATGTCAGTGCCCCACTATTGCTCCTGGTGTGTTCAGTGCAGCTTAATACAGGTATTTCACATGTAAACATTACTGTACAGTTGAATTGCAATGTTTGAACCTGGTGAAACTAATACATTTTTAAATCATTTGACATACCCCATACTTGTATTTTCTCAATGTGTGTTTAGTGCAGTGCTCAGAAGAAGAGGGGTAGTGCAATGTGCTGGGGTGATGATGTGGGGAAGTCCAGGTTAGAGTCCAGTCTGTTTGTTTCACAGGTGCATTGTCTAAGGGGACATAGGAAGGGGAGCAATGGCAGTTCAAGGTGGACAGGGTGACAGAGTGGGAGACAAGAGTGACAATCAGGAGAGTCTAATTTCCTGGCTGGGGTCTTAGCAATAGTCTCTGGCTTCTGCCTGGATCGCAGGAAGCGTTTTGTGGGGTGGTTCACCTTCTGCAGGGTGGGGTTGCTGGTGGCCTGTTGGTCATGTGGCAGGGCCTCCTGTCCACTAGCGGCAGTGGAGGTGGAGGGCTGTTCAGTGGTTTGGCTAGTGTCAGGGGCCCCGTGGTGTGCCACTGCCTCCCTAATACTGTTGGCCATGTCTGTCAGCACCCCTCCAAAGGAGACCAGGGTAGTGTTGATGGTCCTCAAGTCCTCCCTGATCCCCAGGTACTGTCCCTCCAGCAGCCGCATGTTCTCCTGCATCTTGTCCAGGATCTGGCCCAGCGTATCCTGGGAATGTTGGTATGCTCCCAGGACTGCTGTGAGTGCCTCCTGGAGGGCTGGTTCCCTGGGCCTGTCCTCCCCCTGTCAGACAACAGTCCTCCCAGCTTCCCTGTTTTCCTGTTCCTCTGTCCCCTGAACAGTGTGCCCACTGCCACTGACCCCAGATCCCTGATTGTCCTGTGTTTGTGGGGTGCCCTGGGGTCCCTGTAGTGGTGGACAGACTGCTGATTGACGTGTCCTGGGGACAGAGGTATGGGCCCGCTGGGTGGGTGCTGTGGTGGTGTTTCCTGAGGGGGAGGCTCTGTGGTGGTGTGAGAGTGTGCCTGGGTAACCGACTGTCCGGAGGTTCCTGATGGGCCAGGTTGGTCATCCAGATCCAGGCGAGCAGAGCTCCTGTCATCACTGCGGGCCTCTTCTGTGGGGGGACTGGATGTTGTTGGCACCTCTTCGCAAGTGACATTGGGTGGTTTACCTGTGGGGATGTAAATGCAGTGTTATTGTTTCTGCTTGTGACATATTGTGCATGGGTGGGTTGCCCTCTATGGTTATTACCCTGCCAGCTTTGCCTTGTGTGAGTTTTTATTTGGTGGGCTAGCTGATTGTCTCTAGTGTGCATGCTGTGATGACAGGTGTCCATGCAGGTCTGTGAGGGGTGTCCATGGATTGGTGTTGCATGCAGAGCTTGACATTGGGATGAGTGGGTTGTGATGGTGTGATGTGTGGGAGGTGGTGGAGTGATGGGAATGAGGGTGGGGGTATGTGATGGCATGCAGGTAGGGGGAGTGATAGTAATAGGGAATTGACTTACCAGAATCCAGCCCTCCTCCTACTCCTTCCAGGCCCTCAGGATGCATGATTGCCAAGACTTGTTCCTCCCATGTTCTTAGTTGCGGGGGAGGAGGTGGGGGTCCACCGCCAGTCCTCTGTACAGCGAGTTGGTGTCTTGCTGCTATGGAACGCACCTTCCCCCATAGGTCGTTCTACGTCTTCCTGATGTCATCCCTTGTTCTGGGGTGCTGTCTCACGGCGTTGACCCTGTCCACGATCCTCCGCCATAGCTCCATCTTTCTAGCAATGGATATCTGCTGCACCTGTGATCCAAATAGATGTGGCTCTACCCGGATGATTTCCTCCACCATGATTCTTAGCTCCTCCTCAGACAATCTGGGGTGTCGTTGTGGTGCCATGAGTGTAGTGTGAGTGGTGTGTGTGAGGGTGTGTAGGATGATGTGTTGGGGTGTGTGTTGTAAGGTGTGTGGGTGGTGTATAGGTGATGGTGGTGTGTGGGTCTGGTCTTGTCAGTAGTTGTGATGTCAGTCTGTTGGCAATGGTTTGTAGTCATAAAGGGTTGTGGATAATGTGGCTCTGTGTTTTATAGTGGTGTGTGGGTGTGGGTGTGGTGTGTGTATGGGTGTCAGGTGTGTGTAGTTTGAATTGACCAATGTAGTATTGTTTTGTCATTGTGTGTGTATTTTGAGCTGCCGGTGTGTACCGCCAATGGTTTACCGCCATCGAATGTCCGCCGTGGTGAATCGGGGGTCATAATGTTGTGGGCGTAGTTCTGTTGGCGTAACAATGTGGGTTTGGATACCGCCAGTTTATCACTGACCTTTGGGCTGGCAGACTTGTGTGTGTGGCTGGATAGTGACGGATTGGTATGTGTGTGTCATAATATGGTTGGCGGATATCCGCCTCAGCGGTGGTATGTTGGTGGTAGTCGGCATGGCGGTAAGTGGGATTTACCACCAATGTCATAAAGAAGGCCTAAGTGTCCTACTCCATAGAAAACAATGAAAATGTTGATTGTGCACAAATTACTTGGTTAACGTAAAAAATAAAGCCGCACGGGTGAGCGTGCATCGGAAAAGTCAGCAATGCCTGGATTCCTTCATCGCAAGGGAGGCCGTGTGTCATTTCTTCTCTGGTCTAATAGCTGATGCATCGTTTTTCTCCCTCGCAAGAGATCGATGTGTTGACTTCCAGACAGGGCATCTCAGATCCGTGCAGGTTCATGATGACTTTGACACCCAGGGACGATGCGTGGAAAATCTGGTTGTATGGTGTTAAGAAAACTGCACTGCATGGGGTTTGCGTCATTATCAGCCGCTATAAGCGGGTGTTGTGCATTGTTTCTCCAGCCACGATGCGTTGATCTCCTAGCCATGATGCAGTCGGAGCATCGATTTTAGCAGCGAAGCTGGCAGCACGTCGTTTATCAGTCGCTTTGCAGATGGTGCGTCGTAAATTTCCCCGCACGGCGTTCTGTTGGGGGATTTTCAACTATTGGTCTGCCAACTTCACCTTTCAAGGGCCCAGGGACTGGATAGGGCACCACTTGGCAGGGCAGGAGTCTCACCAGAGAGTCCAGGTACTGGCAAAGGAAATCTTTGATGGCCCTGAGATTTCAAAACAGGAGGCAAGCTCAGTTCAAGCCCTTGGAGATTCTTCACAAGCAGGAATATACCACAAAGTCTAGTCTTTGTCCCCTTTCACAGGCAGAAGCAGCAACTGCAGGATAGCCCAACAAAGCACAGGCAGGGGCAGCCCTTCCCCTCAGCTCTTCTCCTTGGCAGAGGTTCCTCTTGAATCCAGACCTGATCTAATTTTCAGGGGTTTTGAGTCCAATACTTATACCACTTTCTGCCTTTGAAGTCCACACACTTCAAAGGAAAGTCTCTGTTGTTCACAAGATCCTGCCTTGCCCAGGCCAGGCCAAAGACACACACCAGGGGGTTGGAGACTTCATTGTGAGAGGGCAGGCACAGCCCATTCAGGTGTAAGTGACCACTCCTCCCTCCACTCTAACATAGATGGCTCATTAGGATATGTAGGCTACTCCCCTGTTCCCTTTGTCTCACTGTCTAGAAGGGATTCACAAACAGCCCAATTGTCAAACTGATGCAGACAGGGAATCCACAAACAGGCAGAGTCACAGAATGGTTTAAGCAAGAAAATGTCTACTTTCTAAAAGTGGCATTCCAAACTATCCATCTAACAAACAACTTCACTATAAGATGTATTTGTAAATTGTAAGTTCAGAGACCCCAAACTCCACATGTCTATACCCTCCCAAAGGGCATCTACAATTTAATCATATTTAAAGGCAGCCCCCATGTTAACCTATGAGAGGGATAGGCCTTGCAACAGTGAAAACCGAATTTAGCAGTATTTCATTGTTAGGACATATAAAACACATTATTACCTGAAACATACACTGCACCCTGCCCATGGGGCTGCTTAGGGCCTACCTTAGGGGTGCCTTATATGTAAGAAAAGGGAAGGTTTAGGGCTGGAAAGTGGGTACACTTGCCAAGTCGAATTGACAGTTTAAAACTGCACACACAGACACAGTGGTGGCAGGTCTGAGCCATGTTTACAGAGCTACTATGGTGGGTGGCAGAACCAGTGCTGCAGGCCCACTAATAGCGTTTGATTTACAGTCCCTGGGCACCTATAGTGCACTGTACTAGGCACTTTCCAGTAAATCAAATATGCCAATCATGGATGAACCAATTACATACACATTTTGTATAGGAGCACTTGCACTTTAGCACTGGTTAGCAGTGGTAAAGTGCCCAGAGTAACAAAAACAGCAAAAACAGAGTCCAGCACACATCAACAACCTGGGAAACAGAGGCAAAAAGTTAAGGGAGACCATGCCAAGGATGAAAACTCTAACATGTGTCCCCCCCAGTTGAAAGTGAGAAGCAATTACCCACCCTCATGGGAGTTCTCATCTCTAAGGCAGAAGAATCTGGACAGACCATCAGCATTGGCGTGTCTGTACCAGGGCGAAGTTCCACCATAAAGTCCATCCCCTGTAGGGAAATGGACCACCTCAACAGTTTTGAATTCTCACCCCTCACCTGCAGTAACCATCTGAGGGGCCTGTGGTCTGTCTGAACCCTAAAGTGAGTCCCAAACAAGTAGGGTCTTAGCTTCTTTAGCACCCAGCCCACAGCAAATGCTTCATGTTCTTTGGCACTCCACCTACATTCCCTGGGAAGTAACCTCCTGCTAATGAAGGCTACAGGTTTATCTAGGCCCCTTCATTAAGCTGTGAGAGTACTGCTCCAATACCATGCTCTGAGGCGTCTGTTTGCATAACAAACTCCTTGGAGTAGTCAGGTTCCTTCAGCACAGGTGCTGTGCACATGGCAGCCTTCAGGGCATCAAAAGCGGTCTGGCAAGCCTCTGTCCAGATCACCTTTTTTGGTTGCTTCTTAGAAGTCAACTCAGTCAAGGGGGTAACAATGGTACCATATCCCTTGACAAACCTCCTGTAGTAGCCAGTGAGACCTAAAAAGGCTCTCACCTCAGTCTGGGTTTTAAGAGGCTCCCAAGCCAGAATGGTGTCAATTTGTTGTTGTAGGGGTGCCACCTGGCCATTCCCTACCTGGTGTCCCAAGTACACCACAGAACCCTGCCCTATTAGGCACTTGCTGGCCTTAATAGTGAGGCCTGCCTTTTGCGAGGCCTCCAGCACTCTGCAGAGGTGTTCCAGATGTTCCTCCCAGGAAGAACTAAAAACAGCAATGTCATCCAGGTAGGCAGCACTGAACTCATCCAGCCCACCCAACACCTGGTTGACTAACCTCTGAAAGGTGGCAGGGGCATTCTTAATCCCAAATGGCATCACTTAAAATTGAAAGTGCCCATCTGGGGTAGAAAATGCAGAGCTCTCCCTGGCCCCCTCAGTCAAGCAATCTGCCAATACCCAGATGTTAAGTCAAACGTGCTGAGGTAGGCGGCAGCTCCTAACTGGTCAATGAGCTCATCAGCCCAGGGGATGGGGTGTGCGTCAGTCATGCTGACCGCATTGAGTTCCTGGTAGTCCACACAGAACCTGAATTCTGGAGTGGCACCAGGTGCAGCAGCTTTTGGGACCAATACCACTGGGCTGGCCCAAGAACTGCTGGAAAGCTCAATAACCCCTAGGGTTAACATTTTGGATACCTCATCCTTAATGCTAGCACTGACCCTGTCAGTCACCCTGTAAAGTTTCTGTTTAATGGGTGGACTGTCCCCGGTGTCCACATCATGTGTGCACAAGGGTGTGTCCCCTGGAATCAGGGAAAACAGTGAGGCAAACTGTCCCAACACCTGGCGACAGTCCATCTGCTGCTCTGCAGTCAGGGAGGGGGAGAGGATCACTCCCTCCATAGACCCATCGTTTTCTCTTGCAGACAAGAGGTCAGGAAGAGGCTCACACTCCTCTTCCACCCCATCATCTGTTGCAAGGAGCATGGACAGTTCAGTCCACTAAAAGTGGGGATTGAGGCGGTTAACATGCAGGACCTTTAAACGATTCCTGCGAGTCTGCAAGTCCACCAGATAGGGAACTTCGTTCTTGCGCTCCACCACCTCATAAGGCCCAGTCCACTTGTCTTGGAGCATCCTAGGCTCCACTGGTGCCATCAGCCACACTTTTTCACCAGGTTGAAACTCAACCAGAGTGGCATTCCGGTCATACCACTGTTTCATATCTTCCTGGCTTGCTTCCAAGTTCTCCTGTGTGAGACTCCTGAAACGGGTAGTCTGGTTTCTCAGAGCCAGCATGTAGCTAAATATATCCTGGGGGGGTTTATTATGAGCTTTTTCCAAAGTCTCCTTCACCAGACTTAAAGGTCCCCTCACAGGGTGGCCATAGATCAGGTCAAAGGGACTAAACCGAAGTCCTTTTGAAGCACCTCCTTGTAAGCGAACAGAAGGCATGGCAAGAGGACGACCCACTTCTGCCTCAAGGGGTCTGACAGGCCTACGATCATGACTTTCAAGGTGCGGTTGAATCTCTCAACCAGACCATTACTTTGATGGTGGTAAGGGGTGGGGAACTTGTAGGTTACCCCACACTCCTTCCACAAAGACTTCATAGACATAGATATGAAGTTGGTACCCCTATCAGATACCACTTCCTTGGGGAACCCCATGCAGGTAAAACCCCCCATCAAAACACGACCAACCACAGAGGAAGTGCAATTGACGTGCCCATTTTTTTCAGATGTTCCCAGTGAATGCTTGAAACACCTGGAGCACCTGTGGCCAGCTCCTAACTTTGTGTTTGGAACCCATGACTTTTTAGGGTGCACTGTCATGGTATTTGAAAAGTTTAGACCCGGTGTGCTGGGTTCTAATTTCTTTTTGGTCCTGATGCCCTGTAAGAATCATTGCACTTTAATAACAATGTCTTGTACCTTTTTTATATTTGAGGCTTAGGAATTAGAACCCCAACACTTTTTGGGTTGTCACAGACATCGTCAAAATGAGATAGCCCCTACATCTGCAATGGCTGATTCACAAGATTGCAGCAGGTCGTTTGTACACTTTTGTATCCTCTGGTAGATCTCTCTCTGTACAATCCTCAAGGGTCAGTTCTCAGTTTCTGTCCTTGACAGTTTTGTGGCCTTAGAGTGCAGATTAGGTTTTAGTTTTCTGACCAACTGGTGCATGTCTTTCACATATGACCCTAGTACAGCTTTTAGGCTAAAAACCCATATTTTGGGGCATTATCTGTGAATGGAGGGGTGGGACGTATGTTACCCTCCATTTCCCTGAGCACCACTCTATGGTTACCCCCATGCACAATGTTCTGAAGGTCTGAAATTGGAGGGATCAACAAAAAGTGGTTCCCAATCCGAACAACCAATAGGGTATTCGCCGGCTGCTCCTGAGGAACCCTCGCAGGTAGATTTAGTTTCAAAGCTTGGATTATGACAACCACTCCATCCTGTACTGCTGTCGGGGTATATTGAGGAGGGTGATGGAAGTTTTATACTTGATGCTGGGCTTGTGGGCTGGTGGGATCGTAAGTGCCTGCTGGTGTAACCGGTGATATAAGATATGGTGAATTTAAATGTTGATCACGATAGCTCTGCATGGTCGAGAAGTAGGAAATGCTGTGTGGGAACAGGTGGCTCCTGCCCCTCGGTTCCACATTAAAAGGAACACTGTGAATGGCTGTGGCTCGGGCTGGTGTTTCAGAAGTCGCTGGCTCCCCTGTGAGACCCTTGAGAAGCTGCGTACCTATAGAAGGTGTGCCTGGTACGGGATGATCAGTTTCAAGCCCTTTGTCAAATCGGTTCTGTAAGAATTTTATAGGTGTTTGTGGTGCAACAGCTATGCTTGTGGGAAGCCCTACACATGCAGAATACTGGTCTATGATAGGATGATAATTTTCAAGCCCTTGGTCCCAAAGGTTATGTGAGATATTTATAGATGGCTGTGGCAATTATCTGGGGAGTACATTGATATTCAACTGCTCAGGGGGGGGAACAGTTACCTGAGAAAAGATTATTGGTTACTGGCAAAGATGTAACAGTATTTTTTAAGGAAGGATCTACAGGGACGGTTTGCAGATCAGGGGCTGATGTTTTCTTTCTTTAAAGAGAGACACCTTGAGTTTGTTTTTTCAGCGTAAGATCTACCTCCTGCTTTTTAAATGAGTGCAGTGGTTGTGTGTCTGTGATTGGACTGGGGCACCGTATGGGGTCTACATCCTTAATCAGTTGTGCCCTTCCTGTTTGCGTGCTGGCTGTACTGTTTGCTGCTTTTGCTGGTAAAGCAGTGTCAGGGTTAGGGTAGCTAGCGTCTATGAGGTCTCCCTCTGTAGAAACTGCGTATAGATTGTTATGATGCACAGGGTGTCTCTCACCAGTTATTGCCATTTTTTCATTTTGTAGGAGGGATGTTATGTCCTTTGGAAGCATCGACAGTCGCTTTGCCTTTCACGGTACTCCAGCACAGGCTTTTTGTATTGGAGCTACGATGGAAAAGAACAAAATGGCCATTAGTAAAAAAAAAAAAAAAAAGCACCACTTTATGATTGCTTTACATTTATTTATTTGTTTATAGACCTTCCTAGATGCTAGAGAAAACCATTGCTTTAGACATATGTACATTAAGGTCCATAAGGAGCAACATTACATAAAACAAACCTGCTTTGTCCTTTTGTGGAAGCCTTATAGGCCCTGATAGCTTATTTTTTTTAACAAGTTTGTGATCTTCCACCAGTCTTGGAGGGCTCCACCACCACTTTTCCTGGTGGTTCTATTGTTTGCTGAAGTTTAGCATAATTGTGAGATTCTAGGGGAACTGTGAAGATAAGGAATAAATGTCACAATTCCAATATAATATACTATTTTAGGGTACTTTCTGGGGAGGGGGGCAAGATGGTGTCCTGGGGTTTGGAAAGTACAATATACCCCTATAGGCTCATGGCCTAATCTTCCCACATCATTTATACAACATGTCTGCCCCTTATTCACTTGTAATAGCAGTATTATGTTTCACATTGTTTAAAAGGACAGTTAAGTCTTCAACTTTAGACTCTAAGATTCGGTGCAGCTTTTCAACAATCAGCTGCACTTTCGTTTCACAACCTGTAAAAACTTGCAAACATGAATATATATATTTTTTTAAAGTCTGTGGTGTTGAGAGAACTCAGAACCATAGCGCTCTAAATATCTGTACCTTGTTGAAAGTCAACCATTTCCTTGTGGTTCCATTATAATGGTGGGAGATCCTGCAAGTGTAATAAACAAAATTTTCTTTAAAAAAGGCTCTTACACGCTGTAGTTTCTTACAATAATTTAAAAAAAAACAAGTTTTTAGACAGACGTACAAAATATATCAAAACAATTTAAAGGTGCTGTAACTGTGATTCTCATCAACCTTCGTAGCATGAAGGGCTAATTATGCAGAGGCTTTGAACCTTCCCTAGACAATTCAAATGCCTAAGCATAGGAATGCATTAGATCCTTAACCCTTGCTGAACCACGCAAATAATATTAGAATCAAAACAGCCAGCTTAAGCACAAGATTATTTGTATATCTTTTATTGCAAGAAGTTCCATGATAAATTTGTATTATTACAAAGAAAATGAAACCATTACAAGAAAACATGCTTCAGTCTTTTTGTCAAGAATAAAGCCACACACCACTTTCATTTTTTATATCAGGGCTGTTATCCCTGTTGAGCGCAGTACATGCATGGTCCAGATTCACAAACGCTTTGATTCAACCCTCTAGGCTATGTTAGCTCTGACTACAGAACCTGCAATACCCCCTCCACACTCGTTCTATTGGGGTTGTAGCTCAGCGACGTGACAGTGAGCCACTTTCCAAAAACTCTCGAATACAAGCCCAACAAAAAAAAGCACTGCAAAGAATATTAGATCACACTCCAATGCTTTATGCAACAGATTTAGATTTTTGTGCAAACACATATTAAGCCTTCAAATACATGGCTCCTCAATAGGGAAGACTTCCCCACAGACCCTTTCAAAAGGGCACAGCTCCCACAACATTGCCACAATGAACAATCGTCGTGCTCCATTGCACGCATTCTAAGGACATTAGCCAAGGGGAACTTTTAAAAGAACACCCCAGTATTTCAGACGGCTATCTGGTAAAATTGACAACTGTTTTTTACATAGTATTACAGATTACTAAATTTCCAACATTTTCACTCTGTATATTACTCAAGAACAGCTCAGCATATTAGAAGTCACTCATTTCTTTAACCCCACTTGTTGTTTCCAGCCACACAGAATACTCTGGAAAAGCGCCCCCCCAATATGGGGGGAGCGTGGCCCCTTAGAGGTCGGGCCGCCGGGGGCCGGGCCCTCCGCACTAGTTGTGCGTTGTGCTGGCCAGGTACTACCGCCCTCACACTTCGCGAGGTGTGGGGGCAGAAGTAACACTTGGGAAGGTGCGTCGGATCTGTGTTTGCCAATCTGGACCGAACTGCCGCGTGCCAGTGGGGGGCTATCTAAGCGCCCCCCCAGAAAGGCTCGGCCTTCTTTCTTTGGTGCAGCAGAGGCTTCGATCGGACGGCGGCGTTTTGTGAATCCAGGACATACTTCAGGAAGAACAGTCGGACCGGGAGCAGTCGGTTTGGGAGCGGAGACCAGTTCATTGTTGAAACAAGGAGCAGGTTTTTTGCCCATCCGTTCGCGCCGGCTCCTTGGTTGCTGCGCGTAGAGAAAGGAGGGTTTTTTCCGGCATTATCCTTGTTGGGAGCGCGTAGTTGTTCCGGCAATTAAAGGGGCTTGAGGTGAGTGTGCGCTCGCAGGTTAGCGGCGACTCCGTTTTCAGAGAAGTAATTTTTAACCACTTGTGTCCGCACATTCTACGCGCTCGGGCATTTTTAATTAGTGCGGGTGTGCGTTTTACCTTTGCATTGTTTTCTGTTGTATAATGTGTGCGCTCTATGTCCTCCATAAGTCGGAGGGCTTTAAAGTTATAAGCAGTCAGGGTGCACGCTTCTTTTTAACTTGTGACCATAATCTGGTTGTTGCCCCCACTGGCTGGCGCTTTTAATTAGCACGGGTGTGCGTTATAGCTTTAGATTGTTTTCCTGTTGAGTTGTGTGTACGCTCTATGTCCTCAATAAGACAGAGGGCTTTACAGTGAAATAAGCAGTCTGGGTGTGCGCTTCAATTTTATTTAGCAGATTCAATAAAACAAATTTGTGTGTATACATGAGTAAATAGTAATGTACGTGTTCACTAATATTTAACAGTTTACAGAAATACTTTTATCTGCCTATATTGTTTATGAAATGCAATGCTGTCTTTGCAGCACAGACTGACTCCCAAATCTTATATTTCTGCGTGCTTGTTCTTTGTTAATCACTGTTGATTTAATTTATATATTAATTCTCATATGCAGTGAGGAGCCACTGTTGATGTAACAGTTTGATTGTTGTTTACACTAATTATTGAATAGACCCCCTTTTTAACAAAAGAAGGGATCCTTCGCACAAGGAGAATTCGTTGCGGAGAGTAATACATTTTACACAGTACAGTTTATTGAATTTTGTTAGACTCTTTACATAATGGCATCCAATCGCTTAAGGGTGCGTAAAAGGAAGGGAAGTGACCCTGAATTGGCGCAGCTTTTGAAATTGGTTTTGGCGAAATTGTGCGATGGGGCCTCAGATGGCGGGGATGCAGCATCTGAGGTGGAGGACAATGGTGAGGGTCCTTCTCACCCACGGCGAACACATGCAGCCCCGCGCGCAGCTTTTTCCCTGGTGAAGCGGAGAAATAAAAAACAGGTTGCAGTAGTTCAGCAACCATTATCATCCACGCCGGCCATTACACTATCACAACAGGCTCCTGTTCATGTCATTGCATCAACAATAGAGAGTAACAATGCCGTGCCGCTCTCAGGGGGAGTCGATGCAGTGCCTGCATCAATATTAGGGGTAGAATCTATGTTGGCCAACATACGGCGGTCATTGGCAAATCTGTCAGCGCATTCTGCGGACCATCTGTTCAATCACCCCCCCAGACTCAGGTTGTAGCGCCAACAATTTGTTCATCCACTGAACAGGCGCAGGCCTCACTTCCCCCACAAGTAACCTCACAAGACCCAACTGCACAAGCTCTGATGGCGGTTTCGCAGATGTTAACTAATATTAATACATCAGCAGCCCCCCCTCTTCCTACGACTCCTTGGTCTAACGACTCTGTACAGAATTCTGTGTTAGAGCTTAAGCGCCAGGTGGAAGCGCTGGCAGTGGCGCGTAGTATTCCCCCTTTACAGGTGACGGTTGTGAGCCTGAGTGTCACTCCGGCACCGGGTTCTCTGACTCCTGCTGCTCCTTTGGAAAGAAAACATGGTAAGGTTATCAAACTGTGCAACATTTCCTCTAAAAATATCTCATCAGCTGAAGGGGCGGGGCTGGACACGCTATTGACAAGACCAGGTAAGCTTGCTGCACATGTGGCTCCTGAAGTAAAAGAAAAAATACGGAAAGGGGAATTTGTAGATATTTTCGGCCCGATAAGGGCAAAGAGAAGGGAGGTAGAAACCAAAGCTAAAGAGACAAAGGCTTCGTCATGTACTGATAAAAAGCCCAATGTCGAGGAGAGTATTACTAATTAATTGTTTGGTTTCAATGTATTTATGTCGGTCATGCTTGAGAAGAAGCCTGAATTAGGTATTTCTATGATCTGCTATGCAAACAAAATACTAAGAGCACACCACATGTATGGAGGGAACGCATGGCTGGAGTACGATAGGGATTGCAGGTGGGCTAAGGACCCAGCGATTGGATGGGACCAGACTGAAGTGAATGTTTGGTTAGAATGTGTGAATAACAAGCTACCTGGTAAGCAGCCCTTTCGGTCACAATATTTGAGTGACAAAAATGGATCATGCTGAGCATTTAATAGAACAGTATGCTCACGCCCCCCCCCAGGGTCGTGCAAATTCAGACACACCTGCTCCTTTTGTGGACATCCCTCACACTCCGAATTCAAGTGCCTTAAGAAGTCAAGGGATAAAGTTAAGGATGGGAGTAAGCCCAGCAACTAGTTTAACTTTGCCTTACCCCATAAATTTGGACACACTATTTCCATGGTTACAGGTATGTCCAGTAAAAGATTCGGCAGAATTATTGGTAAAGGGTTTCTCTCAGGGTTTTAGGATTCCTGCTACCAGCGTCCCCCCTTTAGAACATTGCAAGAACCTTGTCTCTGCTTTAAGAAACCCTGGAGTGGTAGCACATAAGACTGGCAAGGAGCGAGCTCTGGGGAGATTGGCGGGCCCTTTCCCTTTTCCCCCCTCAAAAGATTTTTGTCTGTTTTCCCTTAGGGGTGGTACCCAAGAAAGAACTGGGTCAGTTCAGGTTAATTCATAACCTGTCTGCTCCTCGGGGTTCATAGATGAATGAGGCTATTGACCCGTTACTCTGTTCCGTACGCTATGCTACTGTTGACCAGGCAATGGAGAAATTAAGGGCTTTAGGGTGCGATGCTCTGTTAGCAAAAACTGATATTGAATCAGCTTTCAGGCTTCTCCCAGTTCACCCTGATGATTATCACCTTCTTGGATTTCAATTTAAAGGAGATTACTTCTACGATAAATGTATGCCCATGGGCTGCAGTGTTTCCTGCAGTTATTTTGAACAGTTTAGCTCTGCATTACAGTGGATCTTTACCAGGCACAACAGCCACAAAGATGTGATTCATTACTTAGATGATTTTTTAGTTCTAGGCCCCCCACAGTCGGTGAAGTGCTTATGGGCTCTTCAAGCCCTGACAGCTATGTTCAGGGAATTCGGGGTCCCTCTAGCCCCTGACAAGACTGAGGGCCCCTCCACTTGCATTACTTTTCTGGGGATTGAGATTGATTCCATGGCTGGGGAGTGTTGCCTACCTATAGACAAACTTCAGGCCTTTAAAGGGTCTATCAGAGCTGTGCTGTCCCAAAATAAAGTCACTCTTCACCAGCTACAGGTTCTGGTTGGTCAACTGAATTTTGCACTGAGGATTATTCCCATGGCTCGCCCTTTTTCCAGATCCATCTCTAGGGCCATGGCGGGTTTGACCGAGAATCACCATCACACTAGGCTGTCCTTAGAGGTGAGAGAGGACTTAAGGGTTTGGGATGTATTTTTACAGGACTTCAATGGTGCAGTTATCTGGCCTTGTCCTCCGGTGTCTAGCCCCACTTTAGGATTATTCACAGACACGGCAGGCAGCGTAGGTTTTGGCGCCATACTTGGACCATCCTGGTGCAGGGCGGATTGGCCGACTCATTGGACCAGCATGGGAGTAACCAAAAATATAGCTTTTCTAGAACTATTCCCCATCATCGTTGCCGTCTCAGTCTGGGATCACAAATTGACGGACAGGTCAGTGGTCTTTTGGTCAGATAACATTGCAGTGGTAGAGGCGATCAACAGACAGAAGGCTAATTGTAGACTGGTACTCCTTAAACACCTGGTGCTAATGTGCTTAAAGCTGAACATTACCTTTTGGGCGAAACATGTACCGGGGTGAATAACAATGCGGCTGATGCTTTATCTCGATTATTGTTGCAGGATTTTCTGAGGTTCCACCCAAAGGCAACGGAGAAGATGACAGAGTTCCCAACATCACTGTGGAAGATTGGTGTCCCGCTCTCTCAGCTCTTGTAGCGACATCTTTAGCTTCCCGCACGAGGGGGACATACAAGAAAGCTTTCCAGCATTACAGACTTTACTTGAAGTCTCTAAGTATTTCAGATTGGTTTTCTGCCGAAGCAATCTGTACATTTTTACAACATTTAAGGGATAAGGGTAAACCAGTGTCTTGCGCCAAAGCTAACCTGTCCGCCATTCGTCTATTTTGCCAAACTCAGGAATCAGGATTCCCAGCTAAGCTCTTTTGTCATTAAGCATGCTCTGGCGGGTTGGTCTAAAACAGACGGTCCTAGGTCAGACACTAGGCGTCCCATAACACCCCCCCCCCTTGCTAGAAAAGTTATTGTATGCAGTCACTGCAGTGACATCTTCACCTTTTGAGGCTACTTTATTTGCAGCTGCTTTCTCTGTGGCCTTTTATGGGTCCTTCTGCATTGGTGAGTTAATAGGAGCTTCCAAGAGTGACCATTCAGGGGGACTCCAGTGGGCTGATGTGCAACTCAGTTCAGATTCTATAACAATTCAGCTACGTAAGTCCAAAACGGACCAGTTAGGTAGGGGGCACACATTGGGCTCCGTGCAGCTCGTGGTTCACCTTTATGCCCAGTGGGTCACTTAACATCCTACTTGGCAGTTCGTCCCCTTGATAGGTCCCCCGCACTTTTCATACATGCAAATGGGTACTGCCTATCGTGCTACCAATTCGCAGAGGTGCTGAAAGTTACACTACGGGCAGCGGGAGTTGAACCACTTGGTTACTCTCCCCATCCATTTAGGATTGGTGCAGCTACATTGGCAGCAGGTGCTGGGTTGCCAATGACAGAGGTGAAAGCCATTGGGAGATGGGCATCTAACTGTTACGAGCGGTACATTAGAACTGAGTTGGTGTGATCAGTGGTCCTTTCATTACGTCTACAATTTCAATATTGTTTCTCATGCAATCTTCTTTTATTACAGTCAATGGCACCTCATGTGGTTTGGGTCCTGGGGCATTTGTTTGTTCGGCGGGCGGCCTACAGGTTGCAACAGCTCCGTAAGCCGAATCCGGCAGCAAGCCAAGACGTGGCCTTTTGTTGGTGCGGGGTTGGCGGCAAGGGAATCGCGCAGCTGCAGCAACTCATCACATAGGCGCGAGGATACGTGGGACTCCAATTCCCGGACCTCATCATTATTCACCTTGGTGGCAATGACCTGGTGTGCATGGGACGGAAGGCACTCAGGGAGACTATCTTCCTAGAAATTACTAAACTAGCTAAGCAATTCCCAAACGCAGCCATCGCTTGGTCTCATATGGTGCCCCGCCGAAATTGGTGTCCAGGCATTAAAGCACGGACAATCAACGTGTCAGTTAGGAGACTCAACGCGGAGATGGCCAAACTCTGACAAGGTCCGGGCCGATTATGGAACATTCCTCATAAACTTCTGAAGGGTCCTGAGATGTTCCATAAGGACATGGTACACTTGTCGGACGCGGGTACAGACCAATTTATGTCTGATACGTGGTTCTTCTCTCAGAGTTTGTTTTCAGGTGGGGAGGGCGAAGGACCTTTCGGGCACTGGTCACCCCTGTGGCGGGAGAAGAAGTACTAAAGTGACCTGAAGCAACAGAGGGGTCCCCAAGGCTGGGGCCCCGGTATAACAACAGAGATAGGATCCTAAAGTCCTGGACCAACCTGCGGATGTACACACCAGATTGGGGGTGGGGAGCCCAGGTCACTGGGGTGGCCAAGGGGGCTCCTGCTCCTGGCCGCCCCGTTGCACCCCTTGGCTGATTGGTGTTTGGAGAGGAGGCGGAACCCTGAGCATGTGGGCAAGGAACGGTGAAAGCAGGGGTACTGCCCGCCTATGGATACAGGTGAGGTTCAGTTCACCTGTGTGGTCCAAAGGAGGTTCAGGACAGGAAGGGATCCTGTCACAATTGATTTATGGTTAGAGATAAAAATGTACAAATTCATTGATACTATGTTAGATTTGCTGTGAAAAGTTTCTTGAAGTGATTTTTATGATAAATATGTGTGTTTTTGTTATTATCAAAGAAAAGAAAATAGAAAACTTCTTCCAACAAAATGAGGTGTCGGTCTGAGTATGACCGGTGTTGGGGTGAGGGCCTGCTGGCGGACTCCGAGATCTATTAACGCTCTTTAAACAACTCATAATTCTATACACAGACAATTTTTATTCTACACAATAATGCATATGGCTTTTGGGACCGTGTATAATACTTTTGGGTAATGTCAACATTAAGCACTTATGCTGACACATATTGGTGAAAATCTTGTGTAAGATAAAAGACAACATTGCTTTACCTGTAGAAAGTCTGGACATGTGGCTTGATCACTGATGTACATCTTAAAGCTTTTATCCATGTTGCTCAGGAATCCCTGCTGTAGGAAGACTTGAAATATGCGGTGTTGGGTCTGATTCTGGCTGGAGTCTCCCATGGATGACATTTTATATTTAGTAGAGATTGCTAATTATGCACTGTTTTCCAAAGCTCCAAAGCCTGTGAATATGTCTAGACGTTGTCAACAATTGAGGTAATAAAATCACATTTTTAATGATTTGTTGATGAGGCTGGTCCTACTTTGTGGTGGGGTCTAAGCCCCATCTCCGTATTTTTTACCAATTAGTATTCGTTTGGATTATTTTTATGAAAATGTCTAGATGTCTCGCACAAAAAAAATCTGACCTTTTTTTAATGTTAATCTTTCTCTCTCTCTCACTCTCTCTCTCTCTCTCTCTCTCATTTTCATACCCCACACCCCTCCTGACACTCCTTTCTTATGCTCTCTACACACCCCTCTACCCAACACTCCCTGCTCTGTTTCTCCCCAAATCCTAGGACCGCCATTAATGTTACAAAACATCTGGCCCCCACAAAAAGCTGCATAATAAATAGGGAGTATCTAACAAAAAAATGCCTGGGACTGTTCTCACACAAGCTGCCTCACGCCTGCAGCTGCCTGAACAGGCCTAGGCTTGTTTTGTTGAATACTTCCAGGCTGTATGCACAACGAGTGCTGTAATTGTACCTGGGACAATACCCTATATACGTGGTTAGAGCCATGAGCATGCGACTAACACATGACTAGGGTGATGTCACAACGCACATGACCCAACACAGTCATGTGATCCCCACGGAAGTGATGCCATTTCTGGGGAGGGCCCCTGAGGGCCCGGAAGTCCAGGCAACTGAAGTGACGTCACTTCTGGGGAGGGACAGCTGTCACTTTTTGCATGATGGCAAAAGATATTCCTTTATTCTACTGAACTAAAAAGCGAAAACTGACCCCTCAAATTTCCCCAGCCCTAACCCAACCTTACATCACCACTTGACATGCGTTCCCAACTTTTTCTCTCTTAATTTTGCGCTCACTACCTATTTTACATTACCTTCCATCATACAGTGCCCACCCTACAATCAAAACACCATCCCATTCCCAACCCTGTCTCCCAGTCTCCAAATCACCCTTCCCCTGTTCATCCATCCACACTCTGAGCCATACTTTCATCTCCATCTTTATCTTCCAATTCACTATTCATACTCCCTCCTCCCCTTGTAAATTTCCAGCTCCCTCTTCCTTGTCTCCTCCCCTATGACCTCCTTCTCTCCTGGTGCTTTCCTTTTCCCGCCCTTTTTCCACCTTACTTTTTCTGTTAGCTCGGCATCTCTTGTTTCAGTTTCCTACTGTCCCTTTCAGTCCACCTTCTCCATGTCAATCCTTCTATCCCGCATGTCCACCTCACCACCTCCCCCTAGTTCCTTCCTGCCCTTTCCATCTCACTTCCATCCTTCACCTCACTGCCTTATTCTTCCCTCCTATTGTTTTTGCCCCCCCTTGGTAATCCCACTATGACGTTTCTCCCCAACAACCTCCATCTGCTGTCCTTCCACTGCTGTCCCCATGATCCATCATTTCCCTTCCTCCGCCCTTCCTATTTAGTCCTTACTGCTTCCTTTCCCTATTTCTATTGTTCTAATCTACTTCTTCTATCCCTGAATATCCCTGACCCCATAGTTAGTATTCACCCCACACGACCATCCATAGCGCCAGTCACGGACTTCTGAACAAAACTTTGGGAACCAGCACGTTTTCTAAATGCACTAAATGCGCCATACATTTCGTACTTTAGGTAACTTTTTTGTATTTTACACAGTGATTAGATTAAATATTTTATACACAACACACAGTCTTTGTAAGAGCCTAAAGTTGTTCAGATCAAGTACAAGTTCTACAGCAGGAAAGAAGAGAAAAGTAAGTACACTAAAAACAACTCAAGTTTTAAAGAAAACACAGGCCCAAAGTCCATATACCTTCTCAAATGTAAATTGTAGCCCACTTCCATTTCTAATTTATTGTCACAAGATGTGCGAGTAATTGTAGTGTCTATGAAAGATATTTGTTCCAAAGTCAAAATGTCACTTTGCTGTCAAATAATCCCAGAGATTACCATAAACAAGGCCAGAAAAAAACTCTGGTGCGCTCGCAATGCTCGGGAAGATATGTGATGTGAATCCTTGTGATTACTGAAGACATGCCTCCCATTGTAATTATTCCGCTCTCACAATAGCTTCCTTATGCGCCTCGTGCCTACCTGCTGCCACCCATCGCCTCATTAACATTCGTCGTCGATGCAGGACCATGAGTGCCGCTGACCTCTGAGCATCGGTCGGTCACTCCTTCATTGTGATGGATTTTGTATTACCGCGGCCGCTTCCTTTGCGGATAAATGTTTTTGTTTTCTTTATTTATGGGTAAATTGAAAATTAGTCGAACACCTGGGTCCCGTTTCAGTGTTTGCTTTGCGTGGTGTGAAAAGTATTATGCGACTAACTAGCATGCTCAGGGTCGTTTTTTCTCTTGGTACAATAGAATACAAAAATAAATCCCCGTTTTGGTGTTTTTGATTCAGGTGATATGTACCTCTTATAGGATTCTCGTACTATTAAAAATATATTCATAAGAAATGTTTTTAAAATAGCTAATTTTCAAATTTTATCTTCCTCAATTTTAAATTAGGAAGGAGAAGTGAGCGCGGGTTACTTAAAAGAGTTATTGCCGGCACCTGCAGGCAATAATCTGAATAATGGCTCATGTTGTCCTCCAGTAGGTATGGGTATGAGCAGTCGGCAGGGAGCCTTGCCTTCACATTCTTTTTGTTTTCTTTTGTTTTGTTTTGTTTTCTTTTCTTTTCTTTTCTTCCCCTTCCCTCCACTTGGAAGATATCTTTCCAGATAAACCCCTTTCTCAACGCTCTCAGTTATTATGAAAAAGTTTTGGTGGGCTTCATGCCCCCTTGCATTACTTACTGCATCATTTTTTGCACTGAAATCAAAATTGTAAATTGGGCGTGAAAAACGTTTGGAAATGTTTGTGACTGGTGTTAGACCTGGCATCCTTAGGATGGCCTTACCCCAGACTTTTTGCCTTTTTTCCTCTCAATTTTCTGACCTTCTTGTTGTTGGCCTTAGCACTCTGAGCACTTTACCACTGCTAAACAGCACTAAAGTGCATGTGCTTCTCCCCTAAAACACGGTAACATATGTGTATCCACAATTGGCATGTTTAATTTACCTATAAGTCCTTTGTAAAGGCGTATATCATATACCCAGGGCCTGTAAATTAAATGCTACTAGTGGGCATACAGCACTGATTGTGCCACCCACTTAAGTAGCCGTGTAAAGCAGTCTCAGGTCTGCCACTGCAAAACATGTGTGTGAAGTCTACCTGCCACTGTGATTTGGCATTTAAAACCTCTCGCCAAGCCTTAAACTCCCCTTTTCTTACATATAAGTGTTTGAAGATGGAATTTTCCCCTGATTTGAAGAAGCTGCAGGAAAAGTGCAAAAACAGAGAATGCAGAAAGCACAGCTACTTTCAGAATGCAGAAAGAGAGAGACCAATAAATGTCCCAAGATCAAAAATCGAATTGGACGAAGTAATTAGAGGATGTTTGGATTTTGAATTTGTGAATTAATACCAAGAAAAAAACGTATTTATCTGTTCAAAGGCATTACCTGGCGAGCTGCAACAGTAGATGACAAATTGACCGAATTACCAAATAAATATGAAGTCAATCTCTCAAAAACCATCCAATTGCAGAAAAGTTTCAGAGTATGTCTGGATGATGAATGAACAGAGACAATGAGTTCTTCAGGAATGCGATTGCACATTATTGAAATAGTGAAATGATTCTGCAGATATAGTGAGTTTGAGAAATTAGAAAGCGATAGTCAAAGAAACATGAAAATATAAAGAAATCAATAGAGGCGGCTGATGGTAAGATCCCCAGATGATGGAGAAGCTTTGGCTAATCTACTAAGAGAAGTGCCAGGTGGAGGGTCTGTTCATGTGCCTTGGAGTAGGGGAGATCTTGCATCATTCATGAATAATTTCCCCAAAATGCTAGAAAACTCCACGCAGTGGTACACACAGGTCAAAAAATGTGCAAACATTTTGAAGGTGTTCTGCAGTAATTTGAATAGTTTTTTGAAAAGTGTGTTCCCAATGATTTTGGGTCTGAATGTAAAATTGATGTACATTGGCCAAATTCAGAGACACTGAGAGATTCTCTCATTAATGCACCATCACCTACTGTGATGGATACATCTAATGAGGTAATTACTTTATTGAAAGGCAGAGTTCCTACAAAGGATTTGGATTATGTGAGGTTACACAGGATTCAACTGGAAGTGAAAGAGTCAGTGCATGAATATTATGGGAAGTTATTGAGAGAGTTTCAGCAGCACACAGGTCAAACACATCTTGAGCCAAATGATATGGGATTCATTATTTCTCAGTTTGTTCTTGGATTAAGACCTGAGATTAGTCAGCATATGCAGAGGGATATGATTTGTTGGCAACGTTGTTGCATGAGACACTGAAATATACCAAGTATTGTAGTGATGAACTAAGAATGAAGAAGAAAAAGCTTAAGAAAAAGTTTATGTTGGCACAAATGAAAATGGCTCAGAAAGGTTTTCAACATCGGTCATATGCATGGAATATTGGTGCAATGCAAAGTGTCAGTTTTCAAAGTGTCATGCAAAGATTTGGGTTTCATGCTGGATTGCGAGGAGTTCTATGAGGTATGGTTGCTTCACAGGGTAAAGGTCAAGGAGTTCTGATTGATCTGAATTCAGGTGTAGATGTTGTAATGTTGAAGAAAATGACTCCTTGCGACTTCTGTAACAAGACTGGGCATTGGAGGATGGAGCGAAGGCTGAATGCAGATAGAATGAATGCTAATATCAAATGCAAGGGGGAAATCAGATGCAAATGCAAAATGTGCCCATTCAACAAATGCAAGTTCCAATGAAAGCTCAATTGCCAATGATGCAAGTCCTACAGACTCCTATCGTTCAACAGAATGTGGGAAGTCCTAAAACTAGTATGAATCAGATGCCTCCAGTACACAAAAACTAATTTCATGTCCACAATCAAAACATTTTTAGCTCAGAATCTGTTTATTACATTTCAAAGTAAAATATAAATATTGTTAAAAAAAAGGAATTAAAGTCAGCAACAGCACCAGTTAAATTGCCCACATTTACAGGGTACTATATAAGAGTTGGAGGGTTGAGGACAAGTAGAGTCATGGGAATGGTGTAGGCTGCTCCAGCTGCACTGCAGTAAACTCTGTGAGCTACTGGATAATACACATATACATATTTGTCACAATCAACCCAGCAATCCTGTAAGAAGAAATGAAGCAAGGCCCCATGCTGGGTGTTTTAAAAATTGGGGCATTGGCGGAAAGATGCAGTCCAGTATGAGGTCCTCAACTGAATCAAGGTGTGAAAGCATTGTGAAACTGGCTGTCACAATAATTGACCCCTGGTATGCTGTCAAGGGAGAGGGTGGAAACTTCAACTAACCAACCATAAAACTAGAGGGGGGAGTCCACAATGTATGATGCCAAGAGGAGGATTATGTGAATAAGCCTAAGAGTAGTTGGGACTTGGGTTTTAGTGTGGGTTCAGACACTGATGAAGATAGGGACTCACTGTGGGGGCTCTCGAGGTAACTACTTGGGGCTCCAATATCTCAGCAGAGCTAATGGAAGTATATGTAAGGTGTGTTGGCTCTAAAAGTTTAATCAAACAGTTGTAGAGCATGCAGCGTAGGAGGCTGGAAGTGGAGGTGTTCTATCCAAGAAATGTAGTCCAAGAGGGGCTGCTAATGGCAGAGGAATGACTTATCAGTTAGGGCAGTTCCATGTGAGAGATGTTCAATGCCCTTGTCTGCCAAAGCCTGGTGAAATAGCCCTCCACAGGAGGAGGGAAGAGGATTTCCAAGCCAAAGTAATCAATTGCTTGGCAAAGCCCATCATATGATGAATAAGATACCAGTCTGCGTGTGTGAGAGCTTCTAGAGTTGTATGACGCAAGCCTAGGATGACCGTGTGAAAATCTGCCGGGATTGGAAAGCCTTGGGTGCTTTTAATGTGATCAAAACTTCCTTCCAGAAAAGAATAGGCTGAAAACATGACCACCAGATATGTTTGAAGGGGCCCTCGGGGTGCCGCAGCACCAGCAAGTAAAAGAGGCCACAGGGAACATAGCATGGAGATAAACCGGGGTATAGTACCATTAGAACAGATTATAAGCGGATTACCTATGCTTAAAGCCACAGTGAGTTTTGGGGATTTCCTTCCACAGTGCATCCCACTGTTTCTGCAAGATTTCTGTGTGTGCCTCGGCCTTCCACTTTGTCTGGTATGGGTGTCTCAGCACCAAGTGGGATTACTGAAGGATAATATAGGTTTTGGAAATCAGTCCCTTGGTGTCCTCGTAGTTCCAGACCAACGTCTCAAAAGGAGGGAGCGAGCCGGTCACTCCTATCATGTTGGAGGGATGGAGTGACCAGTGACAGAGTTGAAAATATTGGTGTTTAAGATTCTCAGGTATATTAAATTCGGATTTGCATTGCTGAAATGGCTTGATTAGGGGGACTTGGAATAAGTCTTGCAATATCTGACACTCTCCCCTTTCCCACTCCAAGAAGGATCCCGGGGGAAATTTGGTGAGGGAAATGAGGTGAGGTCAAAGGTAGTCGTAGACCTGTCCCAAATGTCGAGCACCATCCTGGTGGGAAATGCCAGATAGGCACTGTGAGGCGGGTGGGGTTTAGCTAGCCAGCCCAGGACCCAGAATGGTCTGCAAGCCACTGCCCAGTCCGTGTGCAGCCAATGCTTTTCACTTTCCCTAACCATCCACTCAGAGATGAACAGTAGGTGGGCTGCGCGGTAGTAGTCTAGGAGACTGGGACATACAAGGCCACCTCGACTTTTTGGGGAGCATAAGTATGCTGTTAGCTATGCAAGGTTGTTTCGCTTTCCTGATGAAAGCTTGCACATACTTTTGTAGGCGATGGATGTCCTCGGTTGGGATAGGGGTCGAACAGCTTGGAACAAATAACGTATACGAGGCAGTATATTCATTTTCAATATGTTAATGCGCTGTAGCCAGAAGGTGTGAAGCGGCTTCTATCTATGAAGGTCTTCTAGGATGGACTTATGATAGTGAGGCCAATTAGGTCGTTTCCAAGTACGTAGGGTGTTGGTGATATTAAGCCCCAGGTAACAGATGGACTGCATGGCCTATTGGATTGGGGCTAGGCTTTGCAAGGTAAAGTGACTAGTTCAAATTCACAGAGTGCCTAGGTGACCGCAGCAAGGGTTGTCTCTGGTTTGGTGAGGGTCAGTAACAAGTTGTCTGCATATAGGAGGACCTTATGATCCCATCCTCCATAAGAAATGCCCGAGATATCAGGAGCCTGACGAAGGGGAATTGCCAGGCGCTTAATCTTCAGGGTGAAGAGAAGCAGGGCCAAAGGGCAGCCCTGATGAGTGCCCCACTGGAGGGGAATGGAGGATGTAGTGCCACCATTTACTCTGATCGCGGTAGTTGGGGCAGAATAAGAAGCCATAATTTTGTTACTCATATTGGGTCCCAAGCCTATTTTAAGAAGGACAGCGTGGAGGAAGGTCCTGGTGACCCTATTGAAAGCCTTCTCCATGTCAAGTGACAGAAGAAGGGCAGGAATATTATGCATGTGGACCTTTCTATAAGGTGTGCAAGGCATTGAGTGTTGTCTGAGACTTGGAGTTGGTGTATGAAGCCTACTGGATCAGGATTGACTAGGCCTGGGAGAAAGGCTTCCAATTGGTTGGCTAACATTTTAGTGTATTTTGGTGTTGAAATTCAAGGGTGCTATTGGCCTCTTAGAAGAGCATAGGGTGAGATCTTTGCCAGACTTCGGGAGTAGAGATATCTCTGCAGCTGACATTGTGGGCGTAAGACCAGACTGGTGGGGAAAGGTGTTGAACAAGGTGAGCCCTTCAAGGAGGGAAAGAAAAGTTTATAAAAAATAATTGGAAGGCCATCAGGGTCTGGAGTTTTCCCCTTTGACAATCTGAAAAGTGTCTTTTGTAACTTCTGACATGGTGAAGAGCGAGTCTAAGTCTCAAGCATGTTGGGTGTCCAGGGGTATTGATGGACAACCTCCCAGGTATACCCGGATACTCTCTGCACAATAGTAGTCATGGAAGGCCTGCAGCTTGTGAGCTTTTTTGATGGCATTTCCAGCCTATGATGTGCGGATTTTAGGTATGTGGAGCGGGTGGTTTAATGTCATAAGAGATGGGCTAAGAGGGAGCCTATCTTGTTGCCCTATCGTAATATTGTTGTTTCAGTGCCAGAAGGAAGCGTTCTGCTTTGTTGACCCTATCAGTGCGTAGCTGCCTCTGAATAACACCAATTGTCACTTCGTGAACAGGGAGGATGTTTGTTTGTCTATGTTCTCTAGATTTTTGATGTGGGTTTCCTGGAGGAAGATTATGTCTGGCTTGTGTTGCAGAAAATAACGCTATATCTGTTTCCTCTTATTAGGGGAATTGAGACCTTTCACGTTTAATGAGAGGAGTTGTATCTAGGGCAGGGTTCCCATATCTAAGTAATGCATAGTATAGCACTAGTGACTACCGGAAAAGTAATGAGAACAGCACCCCATATCTTTAAGTGGATTGTGTTGAGTAAAGTGTAGTCCACGATGGCAAGGGCCTTCCCCAGGGCATGACATACCTTCTATGGAGAAAAAGGGATAGGGACCAACAAGTAATCAACTGACCAACTGGGCCCAACATGGCGAGGCTCTCCCTCATTGAACTTAAGAGGAAAAACCTCAGCATCCGCTTTGATGGGAGAAGTGCTCCCTAGAGGAGAAAGGAGGAGAGGAAGGGAAAAATAATGCACAAAATATTGTGTGATCACAGGCCGCTATTTTAAAGCAATAGAATAGATCAGTCTGAGTTACCACTGAAGGCGGTGTGAAGAGGTTTTGATCTGTTCTTGGTAGCTGGCTCTGAGACCACAGGACCTGCTATAGAAAGAAAAAAGAGCAAAGGGAAAAACACATTGGAAAGACAGGAGCTCCCTGCAGCATTTCAGGCAGTGAGTGCCCTGCCAAGGGTGACGACCATTAAACCGATTAGACTTCAGAGGCGTTCCATTGGGCCTTTTCCTATTTCATATTCTCTAAGTGAGAGATAATGTCATCTTTCACCTTGATTAATGCTCTTGCTTTAGATTGGCAGTCCTTATTCCGCTTTACTCCAATCCGCTTTCATGATTGCCTCCTTGTCCTGAATGAAGTGCACTCTGGTGAGGATGTCAGGGGGTGCTTTGGATCTGTCAGTCCTTGAGGAGACCCGGTGGGAACGCTCAATGTTTAGCGGTTGGTTTCCCTCTCCTCCCCGAATTGCGCAGAGCAAGTCTCTGGTGAAAGCCAAGATGTCATCTTCTTGTGCACCCTGTGGGATGCTGAGGTGATTTCCACTGCAGTGGTTTTCAAGGCCTTCTTGCTTGGCCATTACGTTTTGTTGTTGTTCTTCCATGGCTTGCACTCATTGCATGAGCATTTCGTGATTCTCGGTGCAGGAGTCCATTGTGCACTCAAGATCATCGCCTCACATGCTCACTTCAGTGAAGTCTCTCAGAAGGTCCTGTAGGCACGTTTTGAAGTACGCTCTTGGGAGCCTATCTCCTGTTTGATGTCATTAAGTAATTGCACCCTGTAGTCCTGAGTGAATACTCGAGGGTTAAATGATTCTGGAGGTGGGGAGAAGAAAGGGTTTTGTTCGACATGGTAGGTGGGGGAGTTTGGCCCACTGGGAGATGACTAAGTATTCCTTGGAGGATTTGCCTCTTCGCATCGTACTGTTGAGGCTCGCGAGTAGTTCCCCGTGAGGGCAGCAGGGCTGGTGGGGAGTGACAACAATCAGTCTCACCACCAGCGGGGATTGAGAGTCAAGAGAAGGTGCCCCTTCAAGGAAGGAGCCTGTATGGGGCCGCTGTCCCCATACAGTTGCGCACAAGAGGCTCTTCTTATGGCCTCCACAAGGCCACCCCACCGCACTGCAAAGCTGGAATGGGCCAGGGACTGCCCACAGCAAGGAACGGAGGTACAATCTTTGCTGGGGACACTCAACCACTGGCTCCAGGCCAGTATTAACACTGCCCAGTAAAAAAATGCACCAGAGGTAATGTTCCCTGTGTGGCAGCCAAAATTGTGGTCCAGGTCAAGATAAATCCATAAGAGACTTCCAGTTAGAGGGGACGTCCATAAATATTCAAAGCACTAGGCATCAAATTTCAGATCGCATTGAATTCAGAACCTATAGTACATGCCGCATACAAATGAGAAACAGGGAGGTTCCTAAGCATATGGGTGTAACACTGGAGCCATGCAGGACATAAATGTCTCTATGTTGCTGAGCATGGCGCTCTGGTATCGTAGTGAGCACTCACCTGCTGATGTAGGGACCCAAGCCCTGGCCAGCCAGGCGGATCAGTTCAGAGCTTCAGTGAGTAATAATGAAATCGTCTTGCAAAAAAGAGCAGCTCTGTGTGGGGAGGGTGCAAAAGTAAATGATCTCCTGTCTGATGCACACAGTAGCACAAAAACTGTTGCTTCAGACCTCTCTGCACAGGGCCAAGGCGAGAGGCCTGGAGTCAGCTCAGAGGCTTGCCGGGAGGATGTCACCACTGCAGCGGGCCCCCCGAGTTCAGACAACAAGGCCGGGGCACCCTCGTGGTGAGTAGCTTACCGTTTCACACCAGGCGCAGTACCAGTGAAGGGTAAAGAGAGCAGCACCACAGGCCTGGCCAAGGAGCTGCAGCGAGGCAGCACTCCCTGTCGTGCAGAACCTCTCCAATGCAAGTCTGGGAGCGTCATCGATACTGCAAGTCTCTGAGCTCGGTCAGGGTGTCCAGGACATCATCTTTGCTGGTGCAGGGAGCAGCTTCCAAGGGGAGAGAGTATTGCCGCAGTTGAGGTCCCTCTGCAAGATGGCTGGTGCTTCATAATGCAGGTGAAAGCTGGGAAGGGTCTGATTTCAGGAGTTGTCATGCACAGCGGGCCCGATGTTGATCGGCGCAGCCCCGGGAGCTCCAGAGGTTTGAGGTGGCAGGGTTAGGCAAAAGTAGAACCCCCAATGTGAGTGGATGGTTGCTTTTGGGCTTGGAGCTGGAGATAGAAACATCTTACTTTATGTTGCCCGTGGCCATGCCCCATTGTTAGAAATGGGGTTTCTGGTTGGCTCGGGTATGCACCTAAGCCAGGCTGAACCCACCCACTCTAGTTAGGGCAAGGGAGTTACACATCCAAGATAACCCCTGCTTACCCACTTGGTAGCTTGGCACGAGCAGTCAGGCCTATCCCAGAGGCAATGTGTAAAGTGTTTGCACAACACACACAACACACGTGACGCACCGTCCCCACCACAAAGGAAACACAACACCAAGTTATATGAAAATATACTGTATTGTACACAACACAATTATTAGACCAAACACAACATGTCAGTAATATCCTGCTACCTTAGCAGTTGTCACAACGTTACACATCAGTTACTCTGCAGAACTAGCAATAGTCACATATGACACACAGGTTACTTAGTATTCTGCAACATAAGCAGTAGTCGGAAATCACATTACTAAATGAATTCACTTGTCATAAAAGTATCATAAATGCCTTTACCAAGAGAATTAAAAAACACATGGTAAGTCAAGAAAACATATTAGCATGTCATGCCCATAAAAGGAACATTAGCAAACATATACTTAGTACATCATCAATTAAACAGGTCAACATAAGAATCATTAACTTCCATGTAAGGAACCTATGACATATGTCTGGTAAAAGTACCTGTATTAAGATGTGCGAGCACTCCTAGTGCCAGGAAGAATAAAGAGGGGCCCCTGGTGCTCCGTATGCTCCCTCGGGGGCCAATTCGATGATTTCAGGGAGGAAGGGGGGTGACACGCACCCCCTCTGACTTTATAAGGGGCCCCTCCTGGGGCCTGCGATCTCTTGGGGGCTCCCACGTGCCTCAACTGGCCCTTCAGAGGGGGGCAAAGGCGGACAACTATTTGGAGCCACCACGGGGACTCAGCGGTGCGGTGGGCCTCCAACGAGGCTTCCACCCCACCCACGCCCTCCCAAAAGGATATTCAGGGCTTTAGTGGGGCCACGGGGAGCCTCCGATGAGGCTTCCTTCTCCCCGCCCATCCTAAACATATACGCAGGGCTCCAAGGGGCAGGGGGAGCCTCTGATGAGGCTTCTTCCCCCCCTGCCCGTGCACCATACATTCAGGGGCTTCGGTGGGCGGGGAGCTACTGATGAGGTTTCCTTCCCCGCCCGATCCTCTCTAGCCAATGAAGGGGCTTGCCCGGACCGTGCCAGCGATTGGCCCTAAGTTAGGGCCTTCTGGTGCCCCAGGGGCACTCCTTGGAGCGAACCTTGCCCCGGGGGCACCGATAGGTTTCCTTTTCTTCGTGCCCTGGGGCACTGTGCAGTGTGCTTCACTTGTGCATCCTGAAAACAGCCTGCCCGGGCTGCGGCGGTGATTTCCACAGCGGCAGAGTGCTGTCAAAGCTCTTGCGGGCACAAAAGGAAAGCGTCCACAAGGCGCTTCGGGATATCAGTACAGCGCTCTCCAGGCAGTATATTTATTAGAACAAACTGCTCTCAAGGCACTACAAGCCATGAAACTGAAGCGCTCCTGCTTCGCTTCCAACAGTTGCAGGGGTCAGGGGCCACAGCAGTAGTAAAATGGGGTTCTCAGCCTGGTCAGTAAATTTAGATGACAGGTCCCTGTGGCAGAAAACTGTGCACACAGGCCCTGAGCTAGCAGGCCTGAGGCAGGTTTGAAAGGCTACTTCAGTGGGTGGCTCAAGCAGCGCTGCAGGCCCACTAGTAGCATTTAATTTACAGGCTCTGGGTATAGAGATACCACTGTACAAGGGACTTACAGGTAAATTAAATATGCCCAATTGGCATAAACCAATCATACCAACTTTAGATGGGAGAGCACCTGCACTTTAGCACTGATCAGCAGTGATAAAGTACTCAGAGTCCTAGAGCCAACAGTGAGAGGTCAGAAAAAAATAGGAGGAAGGAGGCAAAAAGACAGGGGATGTACCTGCCACAAGGGCCAGGTCCAACACCCATCAAAACATGTTTCAACAGTTTTCCATGCTAGACGGAGAGAGCTTTGGGTCTAATGATTCCCAGTAACAGTGCCTGAGGGGGGAGGCAGATTGCATAATTTATGCAGTCTTAGAGGTAGACTAGAGTAAACCATTTGTAGAAGGTGAGGTAAATGCCAACCAAGTGTCTCTTTTTATTGACATGGGTGCTACCCATTCCACTGTTAGAACAGTGGACGTCCCAGACATACCCCTCTCAGGAAAGAAGATACAAGTTGTAGGCATTTCAAATAAACAGATTACAAATCCAGTTTCAGAAGAGGTTCCTGTAAAAATACGCTCATTTGAACAAAAGCACAAATTTGTTGTGTGTGACTCGAGTACTGTGAACCTGCTAGGATGTGATTTAATGTGCAAGCTAAGTTCAATTGCACTTCTAATGGAGTGGAATTTCACATTCATACTGAGGATGTTGTATTTAAGATACCTCAACAAGATGTTGTAGCGCTTTACCCAATAATAACTGTAGAGGAATTGCATCCTGACTTGAGATTAACTGTAAATCCAGAAGTATGGGATTTTACAGGCAAAGACATCTGACTAATTAAAGGTGTAAAATCAGTCTGAATTACAGTGAAGCAAAATGCTAATTTTCAAAAAGAAAACACCATACCATTTGACCCCAAAAATAGTGGCAGAAAATAATACCAATAATTGAATATATATGTTGAAAGGGATCTTGAGGAAAATATTCCGGAGTCCTTGTAACTCACCGATTATGGTTTTACAGAAGCCAAATGGAAAATATAGAATAGTTTAGGATTTACAAAAAATGTATGAAATCATAATCCCATGCTGTCTCGTGGTACTGAATCCAGCCACCATACTTTACCAAATTCAGTGCACTGCAGAATAGTTCACTGTTGTGGACCTTTCCATGGCTTTCTTTTTGATTCCATTGAATGAGGATAGCCTGTTCCTATTATCATTTCTGTTTCTATGCAGAGTTTTGGCTTGGCTCCGAGTCCTACAAGGGTATACTGACAGTCTTTCAATTTTTAATCAGATTCTGAAGAAAAATCTTGAAACACTTAAAATAACTCAGACCTTGCACAATAAAATGATGACCTGCTACTGGCATCGAGCACAAGAGAGGCTTGTAAACAGGATACCATTGTGCTCCTAAACCAACTAGCTGACAATGGACCTAAAGTGTCCCCGGGTAAATGGCAGTACTGTCAAAATGAAGTCCAATATTTGGGACATATCATTGAAAAAGGAACAAGAAAAGTGTCACAAGAGAGAGTGGAGGCTATTCTAAGGATGGGTCTTCTGAAAACGCAAAAAGAAGTCAGAAAGTTTTTGGGAATGGTTTGCTACTGTAGACAGTGAATTATGAACTTTTCTCTGGTAGCTAAGCCTTTACTGAAGCTGACAGTCAGATATGTGCCCGATCTGCTTTGATGAGACAACAAATGCATGAAAGCTTTCCTAGAGTTTAGAGAAAGTCTCTTCTGTGTCCCCGCACTAGGAATGACAGATTACAAAAAGGTGATTACTTTGTGTTGTACTGAGAGGGTAGTCTGCACTCTCTCAGGGATTACTCAGATGCATGGTGAAGCAAGGAGACCAGTGGCCTATTTCTCCATTATTCCTGTCTCCTTTGCCGAAGGGGTGTCTGGTTGTCTGAAATCAGTTGCGACCGTGAGCGCTAGTCTCGCAAAGTGTGAAAGCATAGGGATGCCACATCCTTTAACTGTTATGGTCCCTCACTCTATAGAAATTTTGCTTACCAGAACAAGGACCAAATACATGACTAATTCCAGACTCACTAAATATAAGCAGCAAGTTCTCTCATATGAAAATGTAGTAGTAAAGAGGTATCAGGTTTTGAATCCTAGTACTTTGTTACCCTCACCTGAAAGTGATGTGTCTGTTGATTTTGAACATGACTGTCTTGATGTTACAGATTGATGCTCCAAGCCAAGCCCTCAGATAAAAGATGAGCCTTTAATGAGACCTGATTATGTATTTTTTGTTGATGCCTCATGTTTGAGACCAAATTATGGTTTCCTGTAAGCAATTTACACTATCTGCACAATCCAAGACATTGTGGAGGCTTCCCGGCTTCATAGTATTACCTCAGCACAAGTTGCAGAGCTAATTGCCCTTACCAGAACTTGCAGTTTAACAGCCCAAATGAGAGTGAATATATTTAGAGATGGGGGCATCACCATCAGATTTACAGACTATTTTCCTACAATGTAATTAAGGGTGTTGCTTCTTAGCCTGGTGCCAGGCCCACGTGAATATTTGAGCAAGTCCCTTGTAGAGTTCTGAGCTGGAAATATGATAATGAAGGGTGCCACGGTTGCCCCAGACAAACAGAAGGGAATTGTGTAAATTCAGCAGACTGATCACTCTCTCATTCACTTTTGCTGGAAGGACCGGACTTTGGGCAACATGGAGTATGACCTTATTGTTTTTCCAGATGACTGTGAGTTTAAGAAGGTGCCTCAGTGCACCGGATGCATGTTCATCTTAAAGTTTAGAGCAGCATTCAAGCATCTTTTCTCAGAGCCCAAGTCTGTTAGGGATAAAGAGATTTATTGTAAAGTGAATAAGTTCCTGAACAAACTGTTGTGAGGTTATTTTAGCATTTACATGGACACATTATTTAGTCCTAGGCCTCAAGCCTGTGCCCTCTCACCCAGTTACATTTCACTTTTATTCCTTTTGTTATTTTAGCAAAGCTTCATTTTAGTGGAGATGTTTTTAATTATTTTCTCAGTTGCCATGATGCGCAGAATTTGTTATTCATTCCTTTGCACATAATTTTCTTCCTGTGCGCAACCCAAGGCTGTACACAATACTTAATGGGTATTGCTGGTCCAAAGAGTACATTGTCTACCGTGCACAGAAAAATACTTGTTGTCACATCAGGACAGTTCTTAGAATAACAGATATGTTATTATAAAACATCCCTCTGCCCACACCAGGGTAGAGGGAACATTCCAGCCAACTTGCCATCTCATGCTGCACATCGTCGCAGTTGCTGCTGAAAACGTTTGGTTCCTCTTTGTCTATGTGGGAGGACTCCCAGCAGACTAACAGGCCTCTTCTTCACCTCTGACCACAGGTATGGGGGTTGGGCCTCCTTCCTGGGACCAGAAGGATGGATTAAGGCTACCACTTCTATTCACTCTTATGTAGAAACTTAGTAGTGTAGGTTGGGACATATGGTGGAACTCTTCTTGTTTTTCATTTTCCTGGCCAGTCTCTCTGCACTGGAGGTGAAGGCGGATTGCAAAGCCTCCTAGGAAATATGAGTCATGACCAGCTGATGCAGCTCATTGGGCCAATAAGCCTGGGAAGATTGGGTGGTCTTGGTGCCATGATCAGCCCTGGCCTAGCTAGCTTACTTGGAAGCAGGGGTCCACCTGCAAGCAGTTCTTCATCAGGCTCTTGAAGTCAGTCAGCTGCAGTCACACCATCTTCCATTATGTCTTCCACATGAGTGACCTTGACCCCATTGGCGTCAACTCCTGGTCTGTCAGCTGTGACAGCAGTCACCCCAAGTCCCGCTGTGAGTTCTGGGAATGGAGCAAGTACAGCAACAAGCCCTACCAGGCCGATCCAGTTGAACCCTACTCAGCCTATCCAGTTGAGTAATCTGCAGAATATTTTCGCCACTATGAATGTTCCAGCAACAGACAAAGGTGGGCAGCAAGTGGATTTGGCCACTGTGTTAACTCTTGAGATTATGGGGGTTATTACAACTTTGGAGGAGGTGTTAATCCGTCCCAAATGTGACGGATATACCACCAGCCGTATTACGAGTTCCATAGGATATAATGGACTCGTAATACGGCTGGTGGTATATCCGTCACTTTACGTCACTTTTGGGATGGATTAACACCTCCTCCAAAGTTGTAATAACCCCCTATGTCTCCCATTCTGGCCAGTTCAGAATTTGTTGACCTCACCTAAGTTTCATCAGGCTCTGAGCATGATCAGCACAGCTTTGGCCTCTGGACAGCTGGACTCCCTCCCCACTGACTATATTTACAGATAGTAAACATAATTTTGTTGTGGTGAATGACTTCAAAGTGTTATGGTCACAAAGAGGGTTAATGACATCATCTGGCTCACCCATAAGGAATAGCAAACATGTGAGGAGACATTTAGAATCTTTGGAACTCCCAATTGAAATTGGTATAGATAAATGTGCAGCTTTTGTCACAGTAAAAACCATGTATGCAGACGAGGTAGCACAATGTTGTGCAATTGTGGCATGTACGTTTAATGGAACATTTACAGATGAATCTCATTAGGACACTGTCTTTTCAATGTTGATGTCTATAGCTGACTCAACAGTTTGCAGGAAAATGTCACAGAAGCAGAACAGCAGGGTTGGATCAGAGCAGAATGTGGAAAGGATGCTTTGATATTTGGATTTCATCAGATGGGAGACAAGTCTTGAGACATTTTTATCTCTCATGACACGATTAGCATCGCCCCACACATCTAGGTGGGGTGCAATGGTCAGATCTTTTAGAAATAATTGGTTTATCTCCAGATTCAGGATGCATGTGTAAGATCTGTGTCACCTTTGTGTAACATGCCAACAGATGAAAGTATGGAAACAAACACCATCATGTGGGAAGATCAGGTGATCCCTTAAAACGGATGCTAATGGACTTCATCGAAATGCCTGCTTGTAACTGGGTGAGATAAGTCCTTGTTATGGTGTGCATTTTCTCTTGGTGGGAGGAAGCCTACCCTACAAGGAGAAATAAGAGTCTCACTGTAGCTAAACTGCTGTTAAGAGAGCTGGTTCTCTGGAGTCAGATCTTGGGGACTCACTTTTATAATGAGATCCTTAAGATGTGTGCAGCATTGCAAGTGGAGCAGAAGTTGAATTGCAGCTATCAACCAGAGTGTTAGAAATGGGGTCTTCGGTTGGCAGTCAGGTTACCTCCTGTCCAAGCAAGGACCCTCACTCTAGGCAGGGTAAGCCACGCACAATCCAAATTATCCTGAGCCCACTATCTGGTAGCTTGGCACTGAGCAGTCAGGCTTAACTTAGAAGGCAATGTGTACAGTAGTTGTGCAATAAATCATACAATAACACCATATAGCACCACAAAAACACACCACACAGTGTTTAGAAAAATATATAAAATGTATCTGGATAAATGCAGGTCAAAACGATTAAAATGCAATAAATATATATTGAGATATCACTGTAAAAGTGATATAAAGGCCCTCATTAAAACCCTGGCACCTTGCTGACGGCCGCCAAGATACCGTGACTGTGGCGGTATACCGCTAACCGTATTATGACCCACACAGAGAAATACGCCACTATACAGACACCCGCACAAGTCCGCCAACCCAAAGGTCAGTGATAAATTGGTGGTACCAAAACCCATACCATTACGCCAACAGAAATATGCCCACAGCATCAGGACCCACCAATCACCGCAGCAGTCTTTCAACCGCGGTAAACCATTGGCGGTACACACTGCCACGCTCAAAATACACACACACTAACAAAACTACACCACATTGGACAATTCAAACAACACACACCTGACAAACATACACACACCACACCCACAACACTATAAAACACACAGCCACAATACCCACAATCCCTTCCAACGGAAAAAAATAATATTGCCAACTGAGAGAGAGACAAGCCAGGGGCACCCACCCAGTCTGAGCCACATAACACATCACCCATACACCATCCACGCACCTCGCACCACACACCCCAACACATCACCCCACACCCCCTCACACATACCACTCACACTACACCCATGGCACCACAAAGAGACCCCAGGTTCTCAGAGGAGGAGCTAAGGGTCATGGTGGAGGAAATCATCCGGGTAGAGCCACAGCTATTCGGATCACAGGTGCAGCAGACGCCAATTGCAAGGAAGATGGAGCTATGGCGGAAGGTCGTGGACAGGGCACCGCCGCGGGAGAGCACCCAAGAACAAGGAATGACATCAGGAAGAGGTGGAACGACCTACGGGGGAAGGTGCGTTCCGTGGTAGCAAGACACCAGGTAGCAGTACAGAGGACTGGCGGTGGACCACCATCTCCTCCTCCACAACTAACAACATGGGAGGAACAAGTCTTGGCGATCATGCATCCTGAGGGCCTTGCAGGAGTAGCAGGAGGACTGGACTCTGGTAAGTCAAATCTTTACTACTTTATCCCCCCAACCTACCTGCATGCCATCACTAACTTCCACCCCTACCCTCAGCCCATCACTCCACCACCTCACATATACCCCACCATCACAACCCATACATCCCAATACCAAGCCCTGCATGCAACAAGACCTGCATGGACACACATCACCACAGCATGCACACTAGTGATCATCAGTTAGCCAACCGAATCACAACTCACACAAGCCAAAGCTGCCTTGCCAATAACGGCCATAGAGGGAAACATACCCATGCACAAGATGGCACACGCAGATACAATAACACTGCATTTCATCCCACAGGACCCCCACTCAACGTCACCGGAGAGGAGGTGCCGCCATATTCCAGCCGCCCCCCAGAAGAGGCCCACAGTGATGACAGCAGCTGTACACGCCTGGATCACGATGACCAACCTGGCCCATCAGGGACCTCTGGACAGTTGGTTACCCTGCCACAGTCCCATACCACCTCAGAGCCTCACCCATCAGGAAACACCAGCACAGCACCCACCCAGCGGGCCCATACCTCGGTCCCCAGGACACATCAATCAGCAGTGTGTCCACTACTACAGCGACCCCAGGCAACCCCACAAACACAGGATGATCAGGGACCTGGGGTCAGTGGCAGTGGGCACACGGTTCAGGGAACAGAGGCACAGGACAACAGGGAAGCTGGGAGGTCTGCTGTGCGACAGGGTGAGGACAGGCCCAGGGAATCCACTCTCCACAAGGCACTTGCAGGGATCCTGGGAGCATACCAAAATTCCCAGGAGACCTTGGTCCAGATACTGTGCAAGTTGCAGAAGACCCAGTGGATGCAGGAGGGACAGTACCTGGATCAAGGTGGACCTCAAACACATCCACATCATCCTGGTTACCATTGCAGGAGTGCTGGCTGATGTGGCCAACACCATGAGGGAGGCAGTGGCACACCTACGGGCTCCTGACACTAGCCACACCGATGAACAACCCTCCATCTCTGCCGGCGCTAGTGGGCAGGAGACCCCGCCACAGGACCAACAGGCCACCAGCACCCCACCCCTGCAGAAGGAGAAACACCCCGTAACCAGTCCCTGCAATCCAGGCAGAAGCCAGAGAACATTGCCAAGACCCCTGCCAGGAAATGAGACTCTCCTGAGTGTCATCCTTCTGTCTCACTTTGTTACCCTGTCCACCTTAAACTGCTATTGCTTCCCTTCCTGTGCCCCATTGGACAATGCATCTGTGATACCAATAGACTGGACTCTATGCTGGACTTTCCTCCATCATCAACCCAGCCCAATGCAATACCCCCTCCACTTATTTCCACATAAATAAACACCCTTGGAACTAATACAAGTATGGAGTCTGTCAATTGATTCAAATATGTATTTGTTTAACAAGCTGTAAACATTGCAATTCAACTGTACAGTCATGTATACATGGGTGTGACCTTTAGTGGGCATCAGAGAACACACCAGGAGCCAGAGTGGGGCACATAGATCTGAAAATAGAGATGCCAAAGGGTTCAGTAAGTGGCCATACAATATGGCAAATCAGGCTGCCAGGTACAATGTCCAACACAAAACTGCAATGGAAAGTGAAGTTACAGTGTTTTACCTGTGTGTCACTGGAAGTACTGTTGTATGAGTGATCTTCTGTTGTCCATATCCTCTTCCTCTGCCTCCTCTTCCTCACTGTCCACAGGCTCAACTGCTGCCACAAGCCCATCTTCAGGCTCATCCTACTGCAGAAAAGGCACCTGGCGTCTCAAGGACAGGTTGTGCAACATGCAACATGCAACGATGATCTGGCACACCTTCTTGGGTGAGTAGTACAGGGATCCACCTGTCAGATGGAGGCACCGGAACCTGGCCTTCGGAGGCCAAAGGTTCTTTCAATGATCCGCCATGCTTGCCCATGTGCCTCATTCTAACGTTCCTCTGCCCTTGTCCTGGCATTTTTCAATGGGGTCAGTAGCCATGAGAGGTTGGGGTAACCAGAGTCACCTGAAAATATTTGAGGGATACCTGTTAAACATACACTCACCCTTAGGGACAACCCCACACCCATATACCTACATCAACTGGGTGGGGACCATGGACTCACCTATTAGCCACACCCGGTGTCTCTGGAGTTGAGACATCACATATGGAAAGCTGCTATTCCTCAAGCTGAAGGCATCATGCACAGAGCCAGGATACTTGGCATTGACATGGGAGATGTACTGGTCTGCCAAACACACCATCTGCACATTCAGAGAGTGATAGCTTTTTCTATTCCTGAACACTTGTTCATTCCTCCGAGGGGTAGAACAAATGCTACATGTGTACCATCAATGGCACCAGTGATGTTGGGGATATGTCCCAGGGCATAGAAGTCAGCTTTCACTGTGGCCAAATCCTCCACCTGGGGGAATACGATGTACCTGCGCATGTATTTCAGCAGGGCAGACAACACTCTGGTCAACAAGTTTGAGAACATAGTCTGTGACATCCCTTATGCCATGGCCACTGGCGCTTGGAATTAACAACTTGCCAGGAAATGGAGCACTGACAGGACATGCACAAGAGGGGGGATACCTGTGGGCTGGCGGATAGCTGAAATCAGGTTTGGCTCAAATTGGGCACACAGTTCTTGGATTGTGGCCCTATCAAGTCTGAAGGTTAGGATAATGTGTCTGTCCTCCATTGTCACCAGGTCCACCAGGGGTCTGTACACGGGGGGAATGTCTCCATCTCATATTCATCCTCAGCGGTTGAAGTCTATGGAGAAAAACGGTGAGCAGAAGGTCATATTCACACATCTATTGAAATAATGATGAATCACTTCCTTTACAGAAACAGTATGTGAATTTGAGAGTCAGTTGATGTGCCAATGTCTGCTGTGATACAGTTTGGTGCCATGGCCTGTGCACCCCTGGAATGGCGGCTGCCTGACCTCTGAGGAGAGACAAGTGGAAATGAGGTAACTCCACTAGCGTTGTGCGCCATAGTGGTTGGCGGTCCACGACTGCCGTGCAACTTTGCATTGGTTAACATTAGGCCCTATAGGTTCCAGGAGCCAATGGCGATGTACGGCGGCGGTGACGGTATACACCACCGCGGACGTGACCACCATTTTCTATCTGTTCACTCACTTGCTACCTGACCTTCAACAGGAGAGGACCTACACTGCAAGTGCTGCTTTGACCTGTGTCTGGAGGAGACAATGGCTCAAGTGTCTGGGAAAGGGCCCCTGCCTTCACTTCAGTGCAGTTGGACTGCCCCAGTACACTTTACTCTATGGTCCTCCAGACAAATAGGTGAGTACACTGTGAGCATGATGGGTGGGCCATGAATGTACGGAGTGCTGTGTGTGTCAGCCTCATGTAGAAGGGGCTGAGGTGTCCTGGGCAGAATACTGCATGTCTGGTGGTCAATGTATGTGCGTAAGGGGATGGGAGGGATATGGTGGGCCATGAGAATGACAGTCCAGGCGGTATGACTAATCCTTTTTCTGCTGTCTTTTCCCTGCAGGTCAGCGCCCATCAGAAAGAGGATATTTGGCATGCCATCGCCAAGGAGGTGCAGACCCTGGGGGTCTCTGACAGGCGGAGCACCCACTGCCGCAAACAGTGGGAAGACCTGTGCCGCTGGGCAAGGAAGACGGCGGAGACCCAACTGGGGCCGGCCTCCCAACGAGGAAGGGGTGCCCATCGTTCCCTGAACCCCCTGATGTTCCGCATCCTGCGGGTGGCCTATCTGGAGTTGGATGGGCGCCTGAAGGCATCACAGCAGCCACAAGGGGGGTGAGTACAGATTCAAATTCATTACTTTACGCGTGTTAAGGTTTTACCTGGGTGGGGGATGTGGGCTGTGGGTGCACCTAGGCCAGGGCGAACATGGCAGGGTAGGTCCCTTGTTGGGCAGGCTCTGAAGCACTCCAACCCCAATAGTGTTAGTGGGCATCTACTACTGGGCAGGGCCCTGTTTGTTTCAGGTGTGCAGCTGATGGCTTATGCTATGTACCCCATGGGCTGGTGACTATCTTTGTAACTGGTAGTGCATGGCCTAGTGCATAGGGCTGCTCCCTGTGTGTTGTGTACGCCAACGGTAGTGTTGCTGCTGGCACTGACCAAGTGTATCCTCTGTCTCTCCCACCCTTTTTGTTTTGTCACCCTGTCCTTGTGTGCATAAGCATCATCTGGTGGAGGAGCAGAGGCACCGGCGACGGAGGTAGTTGCATCCCACATGGGCCTGGAGGCCGAATCCACCGGTAGTGAGGGCACCAGTGGGACAGAGGGTGAGGGGGGAACCACGACAGAGACAGGAGTGGACACTACAGACAGCGACTCATCCTCTGATGGAAGCTCCCTGGCAGTGGCGGACACCTCTGTGCCCATCCCAACAACAGGAACAGCCGCCACCCCCGTACCAGCACCACCTTCCCAGCAGCCCCTCAGCGTGTTTCCTGTGCCCGCTCACCCAGGAGGGTGGGCATCTCCTTCGCCCCAGGCACCTCAGGCCCTGCCCCAGTCAGCCCTGCAGCCCTCAGTGAGGAGACTATTGACCTCCTGAGATCCCTCACTGTTGGGCAGTCAACCATACTGAATGCCATCCAGGGTGTTGAAAGGCATTTGGAACAAACAAATGCATACCTGGAGGACATTCACTCTGGTGTGGTGGCCCAACAGAGAGCATTTCAGGCTCTGGCCTCCGAAATGATGGCAGCCACTGTCCCTGTCTCCAGCCTCCCCCTCCAACTTCCTCTTCCCAGTCCCAATTCCCTGAACCCTAGCCTATCCCAAGCACACCTTCAGACCAGCATTCACTCAAATCAACACACAGAAGTGGCTCAGGCAAACACAAGCACCACACTTCATCTCACAGGCACTCACACAAGCACCATCCCCATTCAGACACACCAACATCCACTGCCTCCACTGTGTCCCCCTCCTCCTCCTCCTCATCCACCTCCCTCCCAGTAGCGTCTCCACTCACACCTGCATGCACTACATCCTCATCCACTACCTCCATCACCAGCATGCCTATCACTACGCACCCCTCACTGGCAGTCACCACCCCCACATCCATGAACACGTCCCCTGTGTCCTCTCCCACTGTGTCTATGACCCAAAGTACACAAATGCAAGCACACACACACCCAACAGCCATCCACCTCACAACAGCATCCAGCTCATGCACCTGCACACAAACACAGCAGACTGACACCTCCTACAACCACTCCCTCTTCCTCCACTCCCAAACCTTCACCCTCTTCCCACCCCAATGTCCCTAAGAAGCTTTTCCTAGCCAACATTGACCTATTCCCTATCCCTCCCCCGTCCTTCACCTCAGGCTAGGGTGGCCAGAACCCAGCCCAGCACCTCAGCCACCAAGTCCACATCCTCTGTGGTTTCTGCAGCTGTCTGAAGCTCTAAGGGGGCACCAGCCCAGCCAGTGTGCCACCAACCCCTGCCAAGGCCAAGAACATTCCGCCACCTGGCAAGGTGAAGAAGGGGACAGCATCCAGCAAGGAGAAGAAGCCACAACCACCCAGCAAGGCCACGTCAAAAACTCTAGCTGGCAGACCCAAAATGACACCACCATCTGCCAAGGGCAGGAAGGGGGCACAGAACACCAGCTAAAGCACTTCAGCCGTCCGAGCTTGCAGATGAAGGCCTGGTGGCTACCAGCACAACCACCAGCACCGCCACCTGCACTGCGGCCAGCACCGCCACCTGCACCACCGCAAGCACCGCCACCTGCACTGCCGCAAGCACCACTACTGTCAGCAGCAGCAGCCCCAGTGGGCAGCTGTCGGAGGCTGCAGGGGAAGGGCTGGAGCCTTCCCCACCACTGGCAGCACTGGCACCTGCACTGCGGGCAGCACCACCACCTGCACCGCTGCAAGCACCGCCACCTGCACCGCTGAAAATAGCACCACTGCTACCAGCAGCAGCCCCAGTGGGCAGCCGTCCAAGGCTGCAGGGGAAGGCCTGGAGCCTCCCCCCACCACTGACAGCACCCCCACCAGTGCCAGCACTACCACCATTGTGCAGCTGTTGCCGCCAGCGGATGGACTGTAGTCCTGCCTCCATGGAGTATCATGCATCCTGGCCACTGCAAATCTCGTGGCTCTGACACTCAGGTGAGGGACTGTGACCTGGCACCCCCCAAGTGCTGCATCACTGGGCACAAAGCCCCCTCCAGGACCAGTAGAAGAAGGCATCCACTCACCCTATCCACGGCAGGATGAAGCACACTGGGCGCAAAGCCCCCTCCAGAACCAGTGGAAGAAAGCATCCACTCACCCTATCTTTGGCAGGATGAAACACATTGGGCACAAGGTCCCCTCGAGAACCAGTGGAGGAGCCACCCACTTGAGAGACTGTGGTCTTGCACTCCCCAGGACCAAGCAGTGGGCAAAGCACCCACTTGAGAGACTGTGGCTTTGCAATCCCCAGGACCAAGCAGTGGGCAAAGCACCCACTTGAGAGACTGTGGCTTTGCACTCCCCAGGACCACGCAGTGGGCAAACCACCCACTTGAGAGACTGTGGCCTTGCACTCCCCAGGACCAACCAGTGGGCAAACACCCACTTGAGAGACTGTGGCTTTGCGCTCCCCAGGACCAAGCAGTGGGCAAAACACCCACTTGAGAGACTGTGGCTTTGCACTCCCCAGGACCAAGCAGTGGGCATGGATCCCTCTCCAAGAGCAAGCTGAGGTGCCCCTCCTTCCCCTCCCCCCTGAGGTGCCTTTGTGTTTTCGACCTGATGCCCCTGCAGTGTTCCCTCCATTTTGAGGCAGAAGTCAAGTGTGGGCTTGGCCTATGTGTTATGGCCCAGTGGACCACGGACTATTTTTGTGTGGACATTGTCCCTCATTTTGTATGTAGTGTATATATTGTATATATTGTATATACTGTTCATTGATTTATGTACGTATTTCTAAGTATTTCTAATATTACACTAATTTGACTCCATTCTTTTTATCCTTGTGTTAATCCTGAGGGTTACGGGGTGTATATGTAATGATGTTGCATGTGTTTGTGTGTATGGTGTTGGGGGTGTGGGTGGGGGTGTTGCATGTTGCGTGTGTGTGTCACTCTCTTCCCCCCTCCCTTGTGTGCTAGGTGCAGTACTCACGTGGCTGTCGTCGCCAGCATTGGTGCTCCTGGTAAATGAGCAGATACACCAGCATGGGGAGGACCTGCAGCTCGGGCTCCATGGAGTCCTGGTTCTTCCTTGAGTGTCGAGAGGTGAGTGGTTTCCCTTCAAAGTACGGTTTCCGCCGTGCTTTTGATGGCGTTGGTACCACCCCAGAAAAGCTGGCGTATGGGTGGGTTGTAATTCTGTGGGCTGTACATTGTCTTCCGCCTGGCTGTTGGCGGTTACCGCCACGGTGTTTGCGGCTACCGCCGTGGTGGTCAGAGTGTTAAAGTGGCTGTCTGTGTTGGCGGTTTCCGTCGTGGTCATGATTCCATTTTTGTTACCGTCGGCCTGTGGGCAGTATTACCACAGCTTTAACACTGACCACCAGGATTGTGATAAGGGCCAAAATGTCTCAAGTCTTTTAAAAGCAATCAAAGTCTCTTTAAAGCACAAAGTACCCGGTTCACGTGCAAAATCTCCTCAAAGAACCTCAGAGGAGAAGAAGCGTGGAAACAAAGGGGGTGTACGTCGATTTCTTGAGCAACACACAGCGATGCGTTGTTTAGTGTTCATGCAGGGACGGCTGTGCGTTGATTTCCGGTGCTCGGTCGTGGATCCTTTTCGGGTTGAGGGGTTTTCGGATGCCCCGGGGACGAAACGTGGATTTCCTGCGCTGGCAGGAGGAAGTCACAGGAGGTGCGTCGATTCGGTGGGCGTTGCATTGAATTTTCTACTGCACGACAGGAAGTCGGGCTGCGTCGTCCTGGGTCAGCTGTGCGTCGATCCAATGGGCCGTGTGTCGAAATTCCGATCACTTCGCTGGCACTGCGTCAACCTTCTCAAAGCGAAGTCAGGATGCGTCGTTCCGGTTCAGCGTGCAGTGAGTTTTTCACCACGGTGCAGGCTGTGCGTCATTTCTGGCAGGCTGTGCATTGAATTACACTGCACAAGGAGTCCTTCTTGTAGAGATTAAGTCTTTTTGGTCCTGAGACTTCAGGGAACAGGAGACAAGCTCTATCCAAGCCCTTGGAGAGCACTTCTTCACCACAACCAGAGAGCCGCAAGGCAGCAGTCCTTCATAGAAAGCAGACGGTGAGTCCTTTGGGCAGCCAGGCAGTTCTTCTTGGCAGGATGCAGGTTCTGGTTCAAGTTTCTTCTCCAGGAAATGTTTGAGTTGGTAGGGGCAGAGGCCCTGTTTAAATACCCACATGTGCCTTTGAAGTGGGGGAGACTTCAAAGAGTGGCTTAGAAGTGCACTATGTCCCCTTTCAGTTCAATCCTGTCTTCCAGGGTCCGAGTAGGGGGTGTGGCAGTCCTTTGTGTGAGGGCAGGCTTCTGTCCTTTGACATGAAAGTGTCAGGCCCTCCACCCTCCCAGCCCAGGAAGACCAATTCAAAATGCAGATGTAAGCAAGTGAGGCTGAGTATCCTGTGTTTTGGGTGTGTCTGAGTGAATGCACAAGGGAGCTGTCAATTAAACCCAACCAGACGTGGATTGTAAGGCACAGAAGGATTTAGTAGCAACACAAAAGGATGATGGACGGAGTGCTGAACAATGCAAACACTCACCCCCAGTCACAGATCTGGGTTTAATCCATCGTTCTTTTGCTCACCATGCCACCCCAGGTTGGACCCAGCCATATGCAAATCAGTCTTGACCCTGTTCCCTCATGGGAACAGTCCAGCCCGAACTGCCAAGCCAGGTCCTCTCTGGACCGGAAACAAGCATCCTGGGACCGGTTTCAGGGTTTCACCCTTCATCACCCAGGCTAGCCTGAATCCAGTGGCACAGTGATCAAGGGACCCACGTCTGGGCATACCCCTCCCACTTAGGGCAACTTTAGCAACACAAAAGGATGATGGACGGAGTGCTGAACAATGCAAACACTCACCCCCAGTCACAGATCTGGGTTTAATCCATCGTTCTTTTGCTCACCATGCCACCCCAGTTTGAAAAGTTTCAACACTCCGTCCATCATTTTATTTTGTTTTGTGATGTTGCTTTGTGTGCCCTAAGTGGCAGGGGTATGCCCAGACGTGGGTCCCTTGCTCGCTGCGCCACTGGATTCAAGCTAGCCTGGCTGATGAAGGGTGATACCCTGAAACCGGTCCCAGGATGCTTGTTTCCTATCCAGGGAGGACCTGGCATAGCAGTTCGGGCTGGTCTGTTGCCATGGGGAACAGGGTCAAGACTGATTTGCATATGGCTGGGTCCAAACTGGGGTGACATGGCGAGCAAAATAACGATGGATTAAACCCAGATCTGTGACTGGGGGTGAGTGTTTGAAAAGTTTCAACACTCCGTCCATCATTTTATTTTGTTTTGTGATGTTGCTTTGTGCGCCCTAAGTGGCAGGGGTATGCCCAGACGTGGGTCCCTAGCTCGCTACGCCACTGGTTCAAGCTAGCCTGGCTGATGAAGGGTGATACCCTGAAACCGGTACCAGCATGCTTGTTTCCTATCCAGGGAGGGCCTGCCTAGCAGTTCGGGCTGGACTGTTCCCATGGGGAACAGGGTCAAGACTGATTTGCATATGGCTGGGTCCAAACTGGGGTGACGTGGCGAGCAAAATAACTATGGATTAAACCAGATCTGTGACTGGGGGTGAGTGTTTGAAAAGTTTCAACACTCCGTCCATCATTTTATTTTGTTTTGTGATGTTGCTTTGTGTGCCCTAAGTGGCAGGGGTATGCCCAGACGTGGGTCCGTTGCTCGCTGCGCCACTGGATTCAAGCTAGCCTGGCTGAGGAAGGGTGATACCCTGAAACCAGTCCCAGGATGCTTGTTTCCTATCCAGGGAGGACCTGGCCTAGCAGTTCGGGCTGGACTGTTCCCATGGGGAAGAGGGTCAAGACTGATTTGCATATGGCTGGGTCCAAACTGGGGTGACTGGGCGAACAAAATAACGATTAATTAAACCCAGATCTGTGACTGGGCGTGAGTGTTTGAAAAGTTTCAACACTCCATCCATCATTTTATTTTGTTTTGTGATGTTGCTTTGTGCGCCCTAAGTGCAGGGGTATTCCCAGACGTGGGTCCCTTGCTCGCTGCGCCACTGGATTCAAGCTAGCCTGGCTGATGAAGGGTGATACCCTGAAACCTGTCCCAGGATGCTTGTTTCCTATCCAGGGAGGACCTGGCCTAGCAGTTCGGGCTGGACTGTTCCCATGGGGAACAGGGTCAAGACTGATTTGCATATGGCTGGGTCCAAACTGGGGTGGTGTGGCGCGCAAAATAACAATGGATTAAACCCAGATCTGTGACTGGGGGTGAGTGTTTGAAAAGTTTCAACACTCCGTCCATCATTTTATTTTGTTTTGTGATGTTGCTTTGTGCGCCCTAAGTGGCAGGGGTATGCCCAGACGTGGGTCCCTTGCTCGCTGCACCACTGGATTCAAGCTAGCCTGGCTGATGAAGGGTGATACCCTGAAACCGGTCCCAGGATGCTTGTTTCTTATCCAGGGAGGACCTGGCCTAGCAGTTCGGGGTGGACTGTTCCCATGGGGAACAGGGTCAAGACTGATTTGCATATGGCTGGGTCCAAACTGGGGTGACTTGGCGAGCAAAATAACGATGGATTAAACCAAGATCTGTGACTGGGGGTGAGTGTTTGAAAAGTTTCAACACTCCGTCCATCATTTTATTTTGTTTTGTGATGTTGCTTTGTGCGCCCTAAGTGGCAGGGGTATGCCCAGACGTGGGTCCCTTGCTCGCTGCGCCACCGGATTCAAGCTAGCCTGGCTGATGAAGGGTGATACTCTGAAACCAGTCCCAGGATGCTTGTTTCCTATCCAGGGAGGACCTGGCCTAGCAGTTCGGGCTGGACTGTTCCCATGGGGAACAGGGTCAAGACTGATTTGCATATGGCTGGGTCCAAACTGGGGTGACGTGGCGCGCAAAATAACGATGGATTAAACCCAGATCTGTGACTGGGGGTGAGTGTTTGAAAAGTTTCAACACTCCGTCCATCATTTTATTTTGTTTTGTGATGTTGCTTTGTGCGCCCTAAGTGGCAGGGGTATGCCCAGACGTGGGTCTCTTGCTCGCTGCGCCACTGGATTCAAGCTAGCCTGGCTGATGAAGGGTGATACCCTGAAACCGGTCCCAGAATGCTTGTTTCCTATCCAGGGAGGACCTGGCCTAGCAGTTCGGGGTGGACTGTTCCCATGGGGAACAGGGTCAAGACTGATTTGCATATGGCTGGGTCCAAACTGGGGTGACGTGGCGAGCAAAATAACGATGGATTAAACCAAGATCTGTGACTGGGGGTGAGTGTTTGAAAAGTTTCAACACTCCGTCCATCATTTTATTTTGTTTTGTGATGTTGCTTTGTGCGCCCTAAGTGGCAGGGGTATGCCCAGACGTGGGTCCCTTGCTCGCTGCGCCACTGGATTCAAGCTAGCCTGGCTGATGAAGGGTGATACTCTGAAACAAGTCCCAGGATGCTTGTTTCCTATCCAGGGAGGACCTGGCCTAGCAGTTCGGGCTGGACTGTTCCCATGGGGAACAGGGTCAAGACTGATTTGCATATGGCTGGGTCCAAACTGGGGTGACTTGGCAAACAAAATAATGATGGATTAAACCCAGATCTGTGACTGGGGGTGAGTGTTTGAAAAGTTTCAACACTCCATCCATCATTTTATTTTGTTTTGTGATGTTGCTTTGTGCGCCCTAAGTGCAGGGGTATGCCCAGACGTGGGTCCCTTGCTAGCTGCGCCACTGGATTAAAGCTAGCCTCGCTGATGAAGGGTGATACCCTGAAACCGGTCCCAGGATGCTTGTTTCCTATCCAGGGAGGACCTGGCCTAGCAGTTCGGGCTGGACTGTTCCCATGGGGAACAGGATCAAGACTGATTTGCATATGGCTGGGTCCAAACTGGGGTGACGTGGCGCGCAAAATAACGATGGATTAAACCCAGATCTGTGACTGGGGGTGTGTGTTTGAAAAGTTTCAACACTCCGTCCATCATTTTATTTTGTTTTGTGATGTTGCTTTGTGCGCCCTAAGTGGCAGGGGTATGCAAAGACATGGGTCCCTTGCTCGCTACGCCACTGGATTCAAGCTAGTCTGGCTGATGAAGGGTGATACCCTGAAACCGGTCCCAGGATGCTTGTTTCCTATCCAGGGAGGACCTGGCCTAGCAGTTTGGGCTGGACTGTTCCCATGGGGAACAGGGTCAAAACTGATTTTCATATGGCTGGTTCCAAACTGGGGTGACATGGCGAGCAAAATAACGATGGATTAAATCCAGATCTGTGACTGAGGGTGAGTGTTTGAAAAGTTTCAACACTCCGTCCATCATTTTATTTTGTTTTGTGATGTTGCTTTGTGCGCCCTAAGTGGCAGGGGTATGCCCAGACGTGGGTCCCTTGCTCGCTGCGCCACTGTATTCAAGCTAGCCTGGCTGATGAAGGGTGATACCCTGAAACCGGTCCCAGGATGCTTGTTTCCTATCCAGGGAGGACCTGGCCTAGCAGTTCGGGCTGGACTGTTCCCATGGGGAACAGGGTCAGGACTGATTTGCATATGGCTGGGTCCAAACTAGGGTGACCTGGCGTGCAAAATAACGATGGATTAAACCCAGATCTGTGACTGGGGGTGTGTGTTTGAAAAGTTTCAACACTCCGTCCATCATTTTATTTTGTTTTGTGATGTTGCTTTGTGCGCACTAGTGGCAGGGGTATGCCCAGACGTGGGTCCCTTGCTCGCTGCGCCACTGGATTCAAGCTAGCCTGGCTGATGAAGGGTGATACCCTGAAACCGGTCCCAGGATGCTTGTTTCCTATCCAGGGAGGACCTGGCCTAGCTGTTCGGGCTGGACTGTTCCCATGGGGAACAGGGTCAAGACTGATTTGCATATGGCTGGGTCCAAACTTGGGTGACGTGGTGAGGAAAATAACGATGGATTAAACCCAGATCTGTGACTGGGGGTGAGTGTTTGAAAAGTTTCAACACTCCGTCCATCATTTTATTTAGTTTTGTGATGTCACTTTCTAAAAGTGGCATTTCTAAAATAGTAATATTAAATCCAAATTCACCAGTCAGCAGGATTTTGTATCACCATTCTGGCCATACTAAATATGAAGTCCTACTCCTTTCAGATCTGCAACTACCACGCAAACGATGTATAAGGGCAGCCCCAATGTTAGCCTATGAAGGGAGCAGGCCTCACAGCAGTGTAAAAATTATTTTAGGAGTTTTACACTACCAGGGCATGTAAACTACACAGGTACATGTCCTGCCTTTTGCCTACACAGCACCCTGCCTTATGGGTTACGTAGGGCATACCTTAGGGGTAACGTATATGTAGAAAAGGGGGAGTTTTAGGCTAGGCAAGTACTTTTAAATGCCAAATTGAATTGGCAGTGAAACTGCACACACAGGCCTTGCAATGACAGGCCTAAGACAAGGTTAAGGAGCTACTTCAGTGGGTGGCACAATCAGTGCCATGGGCACACATAGTGCACTTTACTAGGGACTTATAAGTACATTAAATAATCCAGTTGGGTATGATCCAATGTTATCATGTTTCAAGGGAGAAAACATATGCACTTTAGCACTGGTTAGCAGTGGTAAAGTGTGCAGAGTCTTAAAACCAGCAAAAACAGTATCTAAAAAGTGGAGGGAGGCAGGGAAAAAGTTAGGGGTGACGACCCTAAGGCTGTCAGGTCTAACACCTAGGCATCTGTAATAGTCAAGCAATTTAATGGAACAATAAACACTACATTGGCAAAAGTGTGTGTGTATCCATTTTATTGAAACAGCCTTGTGCTTTGCCTTTGGTGTTGATTAGCCTTTGAAGTACACTTGACAGGAAGACAGGTTTATCTCCCCAAGAAATTCGGATGGGAAGAGCCATGAGACTGCCTGTTGTACCTGCAAATGCACTTGTGAACATATCAGATGACATGGTGTTAGATTCAGGCAAAGGACTGGCTGATGTGGTATGTTCTGTTTTGCTGCAGGTTGAAGCTTTCACTGCACATCTGCATCAAGACCAGTGCCACAACTTACATCCAGGGGACTGTGGACTGATCAAGAAGCATGTGAGAAAGTTTGTCTGGAGCCAAGGTGGAAAGGCCCCTGCCAATTGTTTTTAATCACTAACACTCCTGTTAAATGTGCTGGTGTACCAAACTTGAAGCATGCCTCACATACCCAGAGAACAAGAGATCTGTATGAAGAAGTGTTGTATTCTCTGATCCAGAACCGAGAACACTGATGACTGTAGCGCCACAAACTATACAAGTCACACAAGGAGTAAAACAGCAACAGGCACAACAGCAAGAAGAAAGGGGTGAAGAACCGCAGATAGGTGATAAAATCCAATTCTTGGATATCTTACAGAGTGGTGTTGGAGCTTTTGGTGTAGATGGAGGACAAGCAAGAACCCAGACTGAAGTGACAGTTGAGACATCTTCGGAGCAACAAGAAGATTCAGAAGGAACATGTATTGAATCAAGACCAAGAAGAGATGCCTACAATGCCAAATGGCCAAGAACCTATCATGTAAAGAAACTGAGAGCAGTTGTGTCTGTTGGATCCATACCGCCAACAATTGCTGAGGAGTCAAGCGGTATAAGTAACACAGAAGGAGATCAATAAACACTCAGAAGATCCAGAAGAATAAGAGTACCTTGTTAGATGTATTCAGCACTTGAATGGACTTAATATGTGACCCAAATGATGAATGTTCCCATATCTGATTTGCTTGACTGGAGCAAAGAACTACCCTGAGTCACCTTGAAGTTGTTTGAATTTAGTTTAGGAAAACTTATTGAAAAACGATGCTAATAGACTGAATTAAAACTGGTAAGTTGCTAAGTACAAATAATTAAGAAGAATTGTCTAGGCCCAAGGCTGCAGTATAAGAGTAGAAATACCCTTTTAGAAGAACACAGAGTAGGGTTAAGGATGACTATATGTGGATTGTTGTAAATAAAGCCACATGAAACTAACTGAATTACAAAGATTAGAAGAGAAATAAAGATTGTTTGTGAACTCTGAAAGCAAACAATTAACACTTGCTGACACACTTATCATTTTAAAGATCTGACTTTAGACGGGCATGAGCATTCTAGCTAGATCTAGATGCAACATTATTAAGGGTCCTACATTTTCAGAAGTAGTAGTAATAGCTCTAGCATTATTAATAGTGTTAAACTTTGCACCACAATAAGTTAAAAAGAAAGAGAAAACACTCAACTGAAGACAAGAATGAGCTCTGATACCATCTGTGAATGATTAATATGATGGTTAGAAATCAACAAGGGGGAGGGTTGCAAGGGTGTTGTTTAAATAATAAAAATAAATTAAATTACCATGAAAAAATAATTTTAAGTCCTTATACCAAAGCTATATTATGAAAACAAGTGAAAGCACTAGGCTTTCACATTTAAATGTATTGAGTTTTCAAAGCTGCAGAATGCATTTTTATCTTATTTTTTTTAAATCTGACCTACATCAGCAATGTGAAATGTTAAAATTTCAATGATGCAAATGTGCTGAGACGGAAATGACTACAGAATTATTTTTTGATTTTGACCTTTCCATTGGCATAGTTTTCAAGAAATATCATAATGTATTAAAATGTTTAGTTTAATTTCCTCAGAATGTTTCTCTACATTAACAATAGTACAGTGAGTGAGAAACCCATGAGCTAAGAATTTGCTGCAGAGGCCTAACCATGAACTGTAGTTTCTTATAGTAGAGAAATGCTGGGTGCTCTCATGAGTTTTATAAAACGTTTCATAAAATGTTTCAGTTGAATGTTAATGTATGTAAGCCATTGTCTCTTGACTGCTTAGACGACTCAAGTTGATTGGATGAGCTGAATGAAGATGAAAAAAAATTGTGTCAACTGTCTGATATGTAATGTTATCTAAATGTGTGTTCCTGGAGTAGGCTCTCAGACTTTCAAACTCTCTTTGCTGACTCTCTTAAAAGACTTATCTGCAGAGCTCTTTGCAGAAACTTCTCAGATTCATTCTGAGAGAGCCTTTCAGTTTCCGTGATTTAATCTATGCTGCTCTGAGGCTCTACTGAGTTTCTTGAACCTCTCTTTATGAGAAGTTCTGCATTGATTAATATTTAAGATTTAATGCAAAAGTGTCATGCTTTCACCTCTGGATTTAGGCTCTTTGCAGGTTCTAACTTACACTTTTCTCTCATTCTCCATGGCTTGGAGAACTGACTTTTCCTTTATGGAATGCACTTAATGCACTTGCTCTGACATTGATGATTTATTTTGATCATCAATTGATTCATTATTTTTAATGCTGCACAATAAAGACTTCCAAAAGATTTAAAATTAAGGTTTGAAACTCACACCTGCTTTCATCATTGACTCCCAAAAGATTGAAATTGAAATTGTGATAACTATTCGATTTGATTTACAGCTTCTGCTTTCTCCTGTCTATGCAAAAGGTCTGCCGACTGGGCCCAGATGAGAAAGCAGGGACTTTTTGCCCAGATGAGTTGGCAAGCTTTACACCGTACACCAAATATTTAAATAATGTTCCTGCTCCATCAACCAATAGTAGCTTTAAAAATTTTACAGGTCCCTGGTACAAGCAGTACAACCTTAACTAAAAATGCCAATTGGGTACAAGCCAATGTTACTATGTTTTAAGCAGTGAGCACAAGCACTTGAACACTGGTTAGCAGTGGTAAAGTGCCCAGGGTCCTAAGGCCAACAAATTTAGGTTAAGCAAAATGGAGGAGGAGAGGCAAATCATTTTGGGGGAGACCACCCTAAGGCTGACAGGTCTGACAAGGCAGTTTCCTTTTTTCTTGTTTAAACTGCAGATGTATTTATGTTCTGTGACCTGCCTTGTACTGTATCTGGTGGCAGTAGGCATTGTGACATCAGAAGTCAACTGTAATATAGCCTTATAGCCCACCATAGCGGGCTATACCGGCCATTAAAGGCGCTCTCTAGCTTTAACAGGGGAGCGGGACTTTAATGTCGGTATAGCCACGCTACTGAGGGCTATGAGCCATTAGAACATTCTGCCACTAGAGGGCATGTTAGAATGTTCTCATAAATAAAATAAAGGACTCACAGAACCCGAGGGGATTGAAATCCCCTAGGACTTGTGAGGCCTTTGTTCACAGCAAGAGCTGCGAACAAAACCATTGGAATGTTGGTGCTCTGGGCTTCTACTGGCCATTAAAGGCCAGGAGCATGGCATTGTTTTCAATAGAGATGCCAACATTCCAATGTTCTAATACTGAGCTATATAATTTCTTTATTACAGGTGATTGTAATTGTTTGATAAGATGATGTTGAAACGAAGGCCCATATTTATACTTTTTTTGCACCTCATTTGTGTCATTTTTTGATATAAAAGCGGTGCAAACTTGCAAAATATCATTGTATTTTGTATGTTTGCGTCATGTTTGCATCAAAACATGATGCAAATGTGGTGCAAAAATAGTATAAATATGGGCCTAAGAGTTCTAAATAATGTCACCCTGTAACACCTTGAGAAATTGTGCAGAACAGTTAAGCCACAGCTGTTGTATAGGATTTTAGTGTTAAAAAAGTTGACATGAATATTGGGTGTTTGTTTTAAACTAAATCAGTTTAAAAAAAAATACAAAGCTGTGGAACTCAAAAAGAAAACAATTGAGTTAAAATAGGTCATTCACTGCAGGGTGAAAGAGAGACAGAGCTCAGCTGAGGAGTGGACATTTAGTTTCCACTGCCACATGAATGAAAGTAGGAGAACTCAACTCCCAGACTTCACACGCTCTTTGTAAGGCTTACAACTTGGATTTATTTAATGCAGATTCCATATTGTAGTAAGGACTTCATTTCCTAGGAGATGCATTTAAAATAATTACAGTTTTGCTGTGTGAGATTTATTCTGATTGTTGACAACTGAGACTAGTTTTGCTATTGATCAACGGGAGCAAGGAAGAACACAATGTGACCACCACAAAACCCATAGAGGTGAAAGAAACAATGGCACGTGTGTGAGTGCCATCACTTACACTCTGTGCGACAATGCTTGTTGGTCCCCTCAATGACCATCTCCACCACAGATTCCCTCACTACCGCACTTTAACAGTGCCCCTCCAGTCTCCATACCCACGCCTCTCAGATGCATTTAATCAGTTTTATAGCAACACTCATACAAGTGTAGGGTGTCAGAGCACTTTACATTGCACACATATTACACTGAGAAAATAATAGGTATATAAAACAGTGTGTAAGAAATGTGACATAAGACAGTGGACTACAAGTTGTACAAGTCTGTAGTCTGTATTTTTTTAGAGTGCTTGCACTGGAGAAGCACAGACTGAGAATTTTAAAATTTGTAACACCCTGTTGGGGTTTCTCTTTAGTAGTAAAAATTTATTTCTGCCTAATGAATCCTTTTTGCAACATTTGGATAATGAACATCCGGGAAAATAACATAACACTCTAATGTATACCTTGCAGAAAGCATGCAGTTCTTTGGTGACAGTTAATAGCTCACTGTTCTATGACGATTTTTAACTCATAAACTGAAAGTAACAAAAGGACCCCTCTGACAAAAGTAGTAACCCACTGACCTATTTGTGATCTGCCTGGTACACCTTCTTTGCAGCAGGCATATTAACCCTCTGCACTACCTTAAAACTTCCACTGGAGAACATTCTGATCCCTCTCTAGGAAGATCATTAATTGATGACAGTTAATAGCTATGTTGACATATTTATTGTTATCTGACGTACCGCGCTAGTGCCTGTCTTGCATTTTCCACCGGAGCACTGTACATCCAGCAATAAATGCAGTTATTTTTGTCCTGCATTGATATGGGGTCTTGTGCTGTTATATTGGCGATATTAGACAGTGAACTCATTAGTACTACTTGCATTATCGTATTTTTAGCAGCAGGAGATCTTCTGTGCGGTTTACATACTTACCCCTCCATATAACTAGGATGGAAAACTGTTCCTACAGAAATATATTTTCAATTAAAGAACTGATACACATATAGTAAAACACCCCACAAAGTGATCATTACAGTTAAGCAGCCATGATAATGTGTCTTTAGTTTTGGTTAAATGCCAAAAATACCCTATCATACTTTTCAAATTCAAACAAATGCTGCTATCACTGATTTGATAAATACCCGGGCATACTGCCAAAACTGCACGGCGCATGGCTTATATTCAACTATGACAGGTTAAAGTTGGCATTGAACATGTACTGAAAAGTAATGGAGCGATGCCTGATATGCAGTCCCACATGCATATATTTTAGGCACATGCTGCACTAGCGCATATATTCTGAAGTTGGCAAACGAAGTCAGTGAGGTCACCTGTACAGCTGGCGCAGATAATTGAATTCCCATTAGGCACATTTACAGACTCCAAAGTAATGTGAAAAACGCAGCACTCCATCTGCTTAAAGCCCGTTGAGATGTGCGCCAAACTAACAGATCCTTAAAATATGGATATTGCATTCTCAGAATTAAGATTTAGATTAAGCATAATTAATTACATGTATTTACAACATAATGACGCTGGAAGTACTTGCAGAAAAAAGTCTGTTTTTGTTTTTTTCATACAGAAGTTGTTTGGAGGTAGAGAAGTCGTATGATGTAATAAAAATATTTGTGACTGTGACCATCACATTTTGAGAGTACCTCCTTCATATTATACAATTTATTCATGTAAGTGTTAGTTTTGTCTGATTTATGTCTGTTGTAAATGTAGAATAAAATAGCCTAAGATTTCTGAATGTTAACAAAGCAATCACATTGCCTAAAATACCCATACCGAAAGCTTTACACATTATGGGCCAGACGTACTAATATATTATTCACAAAAATGATCTCCAATTTGCATACCGACTTTTTGCGAATCCTATGGTAATTTGTGAACCAACCTATGTTCTAATAGGCCAAATCAAAAAATAGCCAATTGAAAAGTGGGTCACAATTGGACATACCACATGAATATTAACGAGGGCAGTCTCACATAGCAACCCACTAAGATTTACTGACAAAACACAGATGGTGGCCTGCTGGGATCCGCAGAGCACCATGTTGGTGAATGCTTTTAAATAAAACTATTTTTTTAACACAGCTCATTTTCCCTAAAGAAAAGTGAGATGTATTTTAAACAAACAAAAAAAAATCTAAAAACTATTTTTTTAAGTGTAGGCAGTGGTCTCACTGCATGCTCCTAAATATGTTCTTTTGACCATTCACAGAGGGAAAGGTGTCTCTTGGAGACCCCTTACTCCTTAGAAATAGGTTACTACTACCTTTCAGTTATTTGTACAATATAAATGTTTTGATACTTTGATTTGGCCTCAAAGCATTAACACATATCTTTTTTTTATTTAGCGGAATCTAATAACAATTGAACACAGAAGCCAACACAGGGAATTATTAAATACAAATACATCATTATTGACGTTATTTAGCATAATTAGAACATTTGGGACAAGTCATTGAATAGCAGCAAACAACTGAAAGTGCAGTTATGCCTAAAAATACAAAAATTATTATAACCCTTGCATCCCTAACCTTACATTCTTGATTAAAACGGCCATAAAAAACACAGACGTAACAAGCAATACACATTGAAATATAGCGACCAGTAAAAGTGCAAGCATGTTTTGATATGCTTCATACTTAGCTGCCATCATAACTATGAGGATACGGTAGTGCAGTACATACACAACACAAAATCCTACCTCACCTCTGCTTTCATGTTATACGAGGATCAAAATTAATTACAGAGGTATTAAAACAATGGGCCTTATGACAACATTGACGGAGGGGTTTACTTCATCACAAATGCTACTGATGTCCCGAATGCCATATTATGATCTCATTATATTTAATGGAGATCGTAATACGGCAGACGGGATTTCCGTCACATTTGTGATGGAGGAAATCCCTCTGTCAAGGTCATAGTAAGGCCCAATATCTATTTAAAGGTAGCGACCCATGAAAGTCCAACCGTGCTTTGATATGTTGCGTAGTTAGCTGCCATCATAGCTGTATGGATATGGTAGTACAGTACATACACTGTAAAAGGTGTCTACTTAGCATAACTTAGATGACTACACTGCTATATTGGCATTTTTTTCTATTACCTCTGTAAACTGCCATGAGGAGGTGAATCTTTTATTGCCCCTCACCTTTTTCGCATTTGTCTCTTACGATTTTTCTGTATGGTTCATTTTAATAAGCCACTCTGGGTACAATGGTACTGTAGATGACTTCCGGTACTGGCGGATCAAGGAGCGAGCTATTAAAGCGGATATTGCAATAAATGCACGGAACCCTTTTCCAACCAAGGGGTACTGCCTCTCTCTCAAACAGCCAAAAAGTGCGAAACTGGACTGAGGATCGAGCCTAATCTGCAATCCTACACTAAGGGCAGAAAACACCTTCTCTCAAAACTGATACACCTTTGGGCAGGAAAAGAAAATGTGTAACCAACGGGATGTTGGCAGCGAAAACAACGATCCTCGAGGCAGGATACATTCTGTGAAGAGCCCTTAGAGTATAATATGCTATCCAAGAAGAAGAAAAGGACACCCTCATAAAAAGGACACCCTCTTAAATTACGCAGTTCTTAAAGCCTTGTGACCCAGTTGTGATATTAACTGTTACTCTGCCTCTGAGAATGTAGATTGTGTCGCCCGCCTAATTTTGTCAAAAAGCATTTCATTTGATGACACCCTCTTTCGCTGCCCAATAATCTATACCAGTTACCAATTGCCCTAAACTTTGTCCTAAACAGGGAAGATAAGGTGGGGTGGGATAATGAACTTGACTCAGGGCAGCCTTTTTTTCACTACCTGAATAATCTGCTGAAATCCTAAAAAAAAGCTTGCGTCTATCACCACACTTCGCGTAAAAGTCTTGGCAATTAATATATTTCCCCCCACCAAGAAATCTCCCAATTCTTTGAAGCCATTCGCATTACAAAATGTTAAAAGACTGCAGTATATTTTGAAACTTAAATATTTACATTCATTAAGCTGTGCATACTGATATCCGTCTGATATCCTTTTTGATAGATAAAATGCTTGCAGTCTTACACTAATTCCCTGGACTACTTTATGTCTAGATTTTTTTGAAAGTTTGTCCGTCTTAATAAATACCAGGCGATGGGAACCAGCCTCCTGCACCATTTCTTTCCCCCCAAAAACAACAGTCTGGAGACCTATTTGCGTTGATTGGTCGTGTTATTACGTTTATAAGGGAGTCTTCGTAATTTGTAGACATCTGAGGTAATGCCAACCCACCCTGATTTATGTCGAGTTGGAATACTGAGGGGCATATTTATAATCTGTCTGCGCCGAATGTGCGTCAAAAATTTTGACACACAATCTGCGCAAACCATGCACTATATTTAAACTTTGAAGCCTGAGCCCGCAAATGCCAAAATTCCACTGTGTGCGTCATTTCCTGGATGCGCGAAACCACCTTGCGTTAATGACATGCAAGGTAGGCATTCCCGTCCCAAAAATGACTTCAACTCCTGTGCGCCTTATTTAAGCTACTGCGCAAAACTGATGCACGGCCAGGAGGCGGAGGCGGGAAATGACGTACAGCCCGATTTGTGTCAAAAAATAACACCTGGGTCAGGGCAGGCGTTAAAATGGGGCACATAAACCTGTACTTAATGAAAACACACAGAAGCAACAGCAGAGCTTCAAAAGGAAGACATGGAGGTGCTTTTCATCCAGCATGCACGCAGACGCAGAGCACAGGACCAACAACAGCAGCTTCCACAACACCAGCAGGACCCCAAAGGAAACGCAGAAGGCAGGAGAGGATATTCCGCACCAGGACAACCCTTCTGGGACTCCGCCAACAAGACATCATTCAGAGGTACAGGCTCAACTGGCAAGCCATTCAGCATCTGCTGCGCAACATTAAGCCACAGTTGACACCCAGCTTGCAGACACCCCACACCATTCCACCAGAACCCAAGCTGCTAGCTGTACTCCACATGTTGGCAAGTGGCTCCTTTCAAACCACTGATGCCCTGGTTGCTGGGATCTCACAGCCATCATTCTTCGCCTTCCTACCCAAGGTACTGGATGCTATCATCTCCCTCACACCCCACCACATCAGCTTCCCCAACACACAGGCGAAGCAGCAGGAGACAAAACTGGGGTTTTACCAAATTAATGGCTTCCCACACGTCCTTGGTGCCATTGACTACACACGTGTACGCATTGTGCCACCTGCTGCAACCGAACATCTATACCGCAACAGGAAGCACACACACTCCATCAATGTGTAGGCCATTGTCAATCACCGGGGTTTGATCACCAACATCGTGGCAAAGTATCCTGGGAGTGTGCATGATTCATTCATCTTACGTCACTGCACCATCAATCAACACTTCCAGGATGGACGATATGGAAATGGCCTACTTGTTGGTAAGTACAGAAACCCAGTTATATATACACAGCACAGCAACCCTCTAAGACAACCAACACATACACCACGACATCGACATGTGGACAGGAAGACAATGAGGTAGTGACACCGCTAGGCATGTTTGATATCCTCACCCAATGGGATACACACCTAGGGACAAATGACAGTTCCAAATAACAACAGATGCCACTCCAGAGCCACAAGGGGACAATTTAAAACAACACAATGACAAAGACATGGCCCCAACTGGCAGTACAATTTGGAAGTTTAATCTTTCAATATCACATCAATAACACGCAATCAAACACCCTTCCAACCAATACGTTCTGTGTAAGGGGTGTGCAATGTTTTTTGCTGCAGGTCAAACACCATGACACACATAGCATGATGATGACTCCAATAAAGGTCACGTGCAATCATTGAGGCTGTATCAATATCTCACATCACATCCTGCTCTAACATTGCCCACTACCAATAAGCAAGTAGACTGCGCAAAGAACACATCTTGATGGGACTATATTGAAAGTGCACATTCCTCCACATACGCATTGCAACAAATTAACACACACACAACAGATGTACAAGCATACGGACCTTCTGAAACTCTAAATGACAACCTCACAACCAAGTTAGCCATCTGAACTAGAACATGTTCAGTAGTATAGGTACACGTTACAACCTGAGTCGACTTGGCAAGGGCAGAGAAATAGGTCTGCAGTGAACTTGTCACACATGTGAAATTAGTGCATAGTCAAGTGTTAACACGTCAATGCTCACAACGTACGGAGATGTGTTGCACATTGTCACCTTGCCAAATCTAAGGGTCTCACTGATGGTTAAATAATTCTATTGCATATGTGAAATTGGATGGGATGTCCAGGGTATATAGATGCAACCGTGTTACCACCACTGTGGAATTGATTCTGTGTATGGAAGTATCATGTCACCCCCGGTTAAGACACAGGGACACCTATTTCACATGACATAATGCAAGGGAGTACACACTGTACTGCAACTCTACAAAAATACTGCTGACATCCGGTCAACAGCCAAACACCTGTTCAGATAAGGAAACAACCCAATGCTGATGGTACATCCTAGAAGCCTAGGATTCCACACAATAACACAAACACCGATGAGTCACAGACAACACAAGAGAACAACTGACATGCAAATTGATATTTATGGTGCAAGGTACATCAACATGTTCTCATTTTCTCTTTCAGTTGATCAGGGGTATGGGATCCAGCCATGGATCATGACCCCATTTGCAAACACAAGCACTGCAGCAGAGCGTGCCTATAATGAGGCACATGGGAGGACACGCACCATAGTCGAGAGGACCTTTGGCATCCTGAAGTCAAGAATCAGGTGCCTCGACATCATTGGAAGCAGCCTCCTATAATCACCTGAAATGGTGTGCAAAATCATTTTGACCTGTGCCATCCTGCATAACATATGTGTAAGAAGGAGCATTACCCTATTTGAACCCGACACACAAATGCCTGAAGAGGAAGAAGAGGAGGATGCTGTCCATCAACATGAGGGGGACCATCCAAACACAGCTGCAGGATTGCGTCGGAGACAACATATTGTCCAAAATGTCTTTTAACTCTACTCATTCATCACCACTGTCTTACCATATGTCAATAAACACCTATACTATACACTATATCATGGTCTGGATAATCATTTTTGCATAACATTATCTCTAACTATCAGAATCAGAGTGTAGCCTCATGGAGCATTGCTGAAATACAGATTAGGACACAGAAAATTCCAAATCTATTTTGATGTGTATGAATGTACAGCCACATTCAAACACATTGTAAATGACATATATCCTGTACATTTTACATTTGAAGGGCAATAGCAGAGGACCACACCCATTTAACACATACATGTTGGCAACATGGTTCATCGCAGCATATGGCACACAACTAAGACACCATGAGTCAATAAGGGTAAAACATGCCTCAACAATGAGGCAGTGGAAGTGCTATTGCATTGGTAACAGGAATGTATGACCAGACCCTTGACAGTAGTAAGTCTTACATCACCTATCTTTGCGCTTCTCGTGTGACAAGATTTCTATATAAGCAGCAAATTGATAACACAAATGCCCCAGGTATGACTAGCATTGCTCACATGACATCCCCTGCACATGGCAGCCCATGTCCTAAGTCCAGCCACACCCATGTACCCTGTCTCAGCCCACCCTTCTTCAGAGGTCCCTGGAATGGGAATATGTGTCCCCAGATAATCCCTCCTCTACACACACCCAGACTCACACCGTTAATCCAGTGTGCTTCCCTCTTTAGTATGGTATGCCATAGTCATTGTACTTCTGTCTGCATGGACGTCAGGTTAAATAATGCACTAGCTTGTACTCTGTAGGACCTGTAATCACCTGTGCATTGCTTCCCATGTGAAAGGTACTGTTGGCCCTTTGAACTTGAATCTCACCTACAGGACTTGTGAGAGACTGATGCTGCACACACCTGTGAGCACCTCCATGGAGACCAGCCATTTGAACATGCATTGCCCTTGCAGCTGCCTGGAACAGCATAGAAGCTGCCATTTTATCTATAACACTGTTTTGCATTGCCGTCAAAATCAGCTGTGTAACACAGCCCTTGGGTTAATATGTTACGTTCCAACACACAGGAGAAATACAGTTTTCCGTTTCCACAGTGTTGTTCCACCTTTGACCAGTCTCAGTCTGACCACTGTGTATTTACCTTGTGAAATGTTTGGATCCTGATTTACCCTGTATCCTGTTAGCCTGACTGGCTTCTGTCTTTCCATTACCCTAAAGGTTCCTTGTGCCTACATTTGTAACATAGTTGCTTTCCCAACCCTCACATTCCTCGTTGGGTATTGCGCAGGTGGGTCTACAATGCATGCTCACATACACTGTATGGCATAATCAGTTTATTTATCGTACCATGGGGGGAACTTGTCTCCAAATAGCCGAATCATGGCCTATCCCTTGTCTGGGTTTCATGTATGCATGAGTGACAAATAGTGACAGTGTGCCATGGCTGTATGCATAGATTGGGTATGGTGCCTCCAGCACAACAAACAACAGCAGATAATGTGCATGAAATGTCTATACATGTTAGGACCCTGACAGTCCACACGCTGATTCACATTGCTCCCAACATATTGATGGGGCTTGTGTGGTGAATAGCTGTGAGATTAATCAGCACAGAGACACTGATGTTCCCAGATGCAGTGGGAATTTTAGAGGCCAACCTGTGTACAAATGTTGTGAGGACACCTGCCGGTATAAGAATCCTGAGACATTAACTTTGTCAGCACACCAAGGTTGCCCTGTTTACAGTCTCATAACACGTCTGCAGTGACAGGGCTGGACCATCCCCATGTGTGTTCTCAATTCCTCATTGGCTTTCCTTCTATTGATCTGCAAAGGAGACTTTGTAGATACAGGTAATGGCTCCACAGACTAAAGACTAGACCTGCACGTAACTGTGACAACATAAACCCCAATAATTATACAGGCTAAACATTGGCCCACACATATGAACTAGACACCTCTGTGCATTTTACCACTGGAAATATGTGAACACGTGCTGCTTGGTCTGCTGGTCCTCCACTGCCACATGAGAGACTTGGCTCAGTTATATGACTCCAACTGTGGCGTAACATTACAATTGTGTATTATATTTGGGACTTTGTGTCACAAACACGGTACCCACATAGTATTATCCCATGCCTGACTCATGGTGGGTAAACAAACAAGTGCCTAGGAAGTAGTATCCAACATTCCAGGACATGTGATGGCTAAGTTTTGGAACATTGCCATGAACAACCGTCTGCTATCTATCCTGTGCATGCTTTGTCATTGGTGGTGTTTATGTTCCAAAAAACCTAGGAAGTGCACACAGCAGTTTGTGCTATGTGTATGACTAACACATGTCCTCTCTCATTTACACACTGACTTGCATCTGAGGATTGGACACATTGGGGGTCATTACAACATTAGCGGTAAAAGGCGCTTACCGCCGTGCAGAAGACCGCCAATACACCGCCGTGGCCGCGGAATTCCGCCACAGCTATTATGACACACAGCTCGGAATCCCCCGAAATTCAGACACCCACACAACTCCGCCACACCAAAGGTCAGTGATAAACTGGCGATAACAAAACCTCCACCTCCACGCCAACAGAAACACACCCATGCTATTACGACCCACGAATCCACGCGGCGGTCTTTCAACCGCGGTATTCCATTGGCGGTACACACCGCCGTGCTCAAAATACACACACTTCTACAAAACACCGCCACATTGGACATTTCAAAATACACACACCTGATACACGTACACACACCACTCCCACACACCCAATACTATATATAACACACCCCCACATCACCCACAAACTCCTACGACCAAAAAATCACGAACGAAGGCCAGAGAGAGAGCACAAAATAGACAACCCCATCACACAGAGGCACACAACACCATCACCCACACAACATCCAAGCAGCAAACACCACACACCACTACACATCACCACACTCATCAACACATACACCACCCCACACATCACACACACCACCCCATGTCATGCCAAAGACACCCCCGCTTCTCCGAGGAGGAGCTCAGGGTCATGGTGGAGGAAATCATCCGGGTAGAGCCACAGCTATTTGGCTCACAGGTACAGCACACATCAATAGCCAGGAAGATGGAGCTATGGCGCAGAATAGTGGACAGGGTCAACGCCGTGGGACAGCACCCAAGAAATAGGGAGGACATCAGGAAGAGGTGGAACGACCTACGGGGGAAGGTGCGTTCAACGGTCTCCAGGCACAACATCGCGGTGCAGTGGACTGGCGGCGGACCACCACCTCCTCCCCACAACTAACAACATGGGAGGAGCAAGTCTTGACCATCATGCATCCAGAGGGCCTCGGAGGAGTCGGTGGAGGATGGGACACTGGTAAGTCAAATCTTAACGATCATATCCCCCACCCTACCTGCATGCTCTCACACACCCCCACCCTCACCCCCTCCCCTATCACGCCAACTCCTCACTAATGTACTAATAACATAAACCACACATCCCAACACCAAGCCCTGCATGACACAACTAAGCATGGTCACCCCTCACTAAAGCATGCTCACTGCACATACCCAGAACAACCCCCTAACAATCATCACACAAACCCACACACAGGAATGCTTGCACTGGGGTACACAAACACCCACCCATTGCACACCATTACACACACACATGCAATAATCATGCTCTTATGCCCCTGCAGGAACCCGAAGGACCGTCACCACACCAGAGGGTCCAGACAACACCACTTCACCCCCAGAAGAGGCTCACAGTGACGATAGCAGCTCTGCCCTACTGGATCCTGATGACCAGCCCGGACCATCGTGGGCCTCGGGACAGTCGGTTCCCCTTGCACAGGCACAGCCCAACACTGACCTTCCACCCTCTGGTAACACCAGCACAGCACCCACCCAGCGGGCCCAAACCTCCCTACCCAGGACAGGTCAATCAGCGGTGTGTCCACCACTACAGGGAACCCAGGATAACCCACCACCCCAACAACAGGGACCTGGGGGCAGTGGTAGTGGGCACACGGTCCAGGGGACGGAGGCACAGGAACACAGGGGAACTGGGAGGTCTGCTGTGTGACAGGGGGCGGACAGGCCAAGGGAACCCACTCTCAACGAGGCCCTATCTTCCATCATGGGAGCATACCACCACTCCCAGGAGACGATGGCGATGGTCCTGGACAAGTTGCAGGAGACCCTGCGCCTGCAGGAGGAACAGTATTTGGGGTTCAGGGAGGAGCTCAGGACCATCAGCTCCGCCTTGGGCACCATCATAGGGGTGCTGAAGGACATACAGAACACCATGAGGGACACCGTGGCACTCCAAGGGGCCCCTGACACTAGCCAGGATGATGAACTGCCCACCACCTCTGCCGGCGCTAGTGGACAGGATGCCCCGCCACAGGACCAACACACCAGCACCCCACCCCCTGCAGACGGACAACCACCACGCAAGCGGTCCCTGAGATCCAGGAACAGGACAGAGCAAGATGGCAAGACCCACGCCAGGAAATGAGACCACCCTGTTTGTCCTCCCACTGTACCACCTTGTTACCCTGTCCATACTTAAACTGCCCCAGCTCCACTTCCTATGCCCAGATGGGCAGTGCACCTGTGAGACTAATAGACTGGACTCTGCCATGGACATTCCTCTGCCATCACCCATCCTCTTTTTACAAACCCCTCACATTTCTGAGCACTTCCATAAACACCCTTGAAACACAAAACAATCTTGAGTCAGTCTGTGATTAACTAAATATGTATTATCAATGACAGTGTCATAATGCGTTTCCCATTGTAAGGCTAACATACCTATGTCACACATCACAAGTCCTTGAAGGATGCAAGCAGATGACACGTTGGTAACCACACCTGTGAAACCGTAATGGAAAGGTACAACTCAGTTACCAAATAGTGATTGAAATCGACAATCAGGATAGAGGTAGACGTCTGAAAGTTAATGTAATGTTAAACATGAAAATGTTCTCACCTGTGTGTCACTGGAAATATTGCTGTATGACTGACTCCCTGTTGTCGTTGTCTTCTTCCTCAGCTTCCTCCTCATCACTGTCCACAGGCTCCACAGCTGCTACAAAACCGTCGTCTGGATCATCCTCCTGCAGAAAAGGCACCTGGCGTCGCAAAGCCAAATTATGGAGCATGGAGCAGGCAATGATGATCTCGCACACCTTCTTCGGTGAGTAGAATAGGGATCCACCTGTCATATGGAGGCACCTGAACCTGGCCTTCAGGAGGCCGAAGGTGCGTTCGATCACCCTCCTAGTCCGCCCATGGGCCTCATTGTACCGTTCCTCTGCCCTGGTCCTGGGATTCCTCACTGGGGTCAATAGCCAGGAAAGGTTGGGGTAACCAGAGTCCCCCAATAGCCATACACGGTGCCTCTGGAGTTGACCCATCATATCAGGGATGCTGCTATTCCGCAGGATGTAGGTGTCATGCACTGAGCCAGGGAACATAGCATTTACCTGCGAGATGTACTGGTCTGCCAAACATACCATCTGGACATTCATTGAATGATAACTCTTCCTGTTCCTGTACACTTGTTCACTCCTGTGGGGGGGGACCAGAGCTACATGGGTCCCATCAATGGTACCTATGACGTTTGGGATATGTCCAAGGGCATAGAAGTCACCTTTCACTGTAGGCAAATCTGCCACTTCAGGGAAAATGATGTATCTCCTTAAGTGTTTCAGCAGGGCAGACAGCACTCTGGACAACATGTTGGAAAACATAGGCTGGGACATCCCTGATGCCATGGCCACTGTTGTCTGAAAAGACCCACTTGCAAGGAAATGGAGCACTGACAGCACCTGCACGTCAGGGGGGATTCCAGTCGGATGGCGGATTGGTGACATCAGGTCTGGCTCCAACTGGGTACATAGTTCCTGGATTGTGGCACGGTCAAACCGGTAGGTGACGATGACATGTCGCTCTTCCATTGTCAACAGGTCCACCAGCGGTCGGTACACCAGAGGATTCCGCCATCTTCTCAACTGTCCCAGCTGACGGTGCCTACGAAGGACAACAACGACGAATCAGTCATTATTCCTCCAGGTATGTACCCACAGTTACACACAAGACTACACCACTCACAAAACCCTTCCTGTATGTGTGTTGAGTGTAGGCCTAGCTATGTGTGACGCAGAGGTAAATTAAGCCATATGGGCCCCTGAAATGGCGGCTGCCTGACCTCTAAACTGGGACAATGGGATTGTGGGGTAACTGCGATGGCGTTGCACACCGTCGCGGTAGGCGGTCGTAGACCGCGGCGCAATGCTGCATTGGTTAACATTGGACCCTATGGGTCCCAGGAACCAATGAACAGGTGCGCCGGCGGTTATGATGCGCACCGCCGCGGACGTCACCGCCATTTTCTATCTGTTCAATCACTAGATACCTGACCTTCAACAGGAGAGGACCTACACTGCAAGTGCTGCTGTGACCTCGGTCTGGAAGTGACGATGGCTGCTGCGTCTGGGGAAAGGGCCCCTGCCTTCACTGCACAGGAGTTGGAGAAACTGGTAGACGGGGTCCTCCCTCAGTACACGCTACTCTACGGTCCTCCAGACCAACAGGTTAGTACACAGGGAGCACGTTGTATGGCCTAGGCCTGGGTGGAGAGGGCTGGTTGGAAGAGGGAAGGGGGCAGAGTTCATAGAAGATTAATGCATAGGAATGAATAGGCCACATGGCCAGAGTAGGGAGGGGGCCACTCACAACGACTGTGCAGTTGGTAATGACTGTTCCTCTTTCCTTGTGCATGTCATGTAGGTCAGCGCCCACCAGAAGAGGGACATTTGGCGTGCTATCGCCAAGGAGGTCCGGACCCCGGGGGCCCACCAGAGACGGGGCACCCACTGCCGTAAGAGATGGGAGGACATTCGCCGCTGCAGCAAGAAGAAAGCGGAGGCTCAGCTGGGGATGGCCTCCCAACGTGGGAGGGGTGGTCGTCGCACCATGACCCCCCTGATGTTCCGGATCCTGGCGGTGGCCTACCTGGAGTTGGATGGGCGCTTGAAGGCATCACAGCAGACAAAAGGGGGTGAGTACACTCTCATTCTGCGGACTTTGCGTGCAGTGGAGGTGTCTGGGTGGGGGAGGTGGGCTGTTGGTGTCCCTAGGCCAGGGCGAGTTCGGTAGGCAAGGCCCCTCCGTAATGTAGGCCATGTGGCACTCTACCCCACCTCAGCAGAATGCCAAGTCGAGGTATAGTTGCGCCTGTGGCATCCATGTGCGCAGATGTCCACCATTGCCATGTAGGCCATATCCCAGAAATTGCATGTGCAGAGGGCAGGAGCACTGCGTAATGCAGGGGGCTGCTGTGTCTGTCTTGTCCACCAACGGTAGCGGTATGCCATGCACTAAAGCTCTCTTTCTTCTGTCTCCCCCCCTTTTTCTGCTCTCCTTGTCCTTTTGTACATCAGCATCATCAGGCGGAGGTACAGTGGCACCGGAGCACGAGGGAGCTGCATCCTACATGGCCATGGAGGGCCACACCACGGACTCTGAATGCACCAGTGGGACGGAGGGCGAGGGGAGCTTCACGTCGGCCACCGGATCACCAAGCAGCGACACGGACTCGTTCGCTGATGGGGGCTCCCTTGTGGTGGCGGCACCATCTGTGCACCCCACTTCTACAGGTACAGCCACCACCTCCCCTACCAGCACCGCCCTCCCAGCAGCCCCTCAGCATTCGCCCGTGCCCGCTCACCCAGGAGGGTGGGCATCACCTTCGCCCCAGGCACCTCAGGCCCTGCCCCAGTCACCCCTGCTGCCCTCAGTGAGGAGGCCATTGACCTCCTCAGGGCACTCACTGTTGGGCAGTCTACCATTGTGAATGCCATCCAGGGTGTAGAACGAGAGTTGCAACACTGTAATGCATTCCTGGAGGGCATTCATTCTGGTCAGGCTGTCCTTCAGCGAACCCTGCAATCTCTGGCCTCAGCACTGATGGCAGCCATTATCCCTGTGTCTAGCCTCCCCCCTCCAACCTCCTCCACCCAGACCCAATCTCCTGTACCCCAGCCCATCCCAAGCACACCTACAGACCAGCATGCACACAAGTCAGCACACACAGGTAGCTCAAGCAAACATAGGCACCACACAACCCACAGGCACTCATGCAAGCCTCACCCACGTACAGAAACAGCAACATCCACTGCCTCCACTGTGTCTCCCTCCTCCTCTTCTCCCTCCTCCCTCCCAGTCTTGTCTACACACACACCTGCATGCACCACATCTACAGGCACCATTAATCGCACAAGGAGACCCAGCACCACAAGCCGCTCACCTGCACTCACCACCTCCACTCCCATTTACACGTCCCCTGTGTCCTCTCCCAGTGTGTCTGTGACGCCCCCTCCCAAAGTACACAAACGCCGGCAATCACTCACCCAACATCCATCCACCTCATGACAGCCTCCAGTACCTGCACCCAAAACACCTAAAGTGACACCTCCGACAACCACCTCCTCTTCCTCCACTCCCAGGACCCCTCCAACTACCCATCCCAGTGTTCGTCAGAAACTGTCCCTCTGTAAAGTTGACCTTTTTGCCCCCACCCCCCCACTCCAATTCATCAGTCCCGTCGTAGCGCCTCAGCCAAAAAGCCTCCAATACCAGTGGTGCCTGTTCAAGGTTTGTGGAGTGCACCGGCCACCAGGGCAGGCAGTGTGACCCGGAGCCAAGGCACTGGCAGCCCACCCCCTGTAAAGGCTCTAAAATTGGAGAGTGGACGACGGGACCGTGTGAAGACTCCTGGTGGGAAAACAACTCACATGGGTTCCAAGGGGATTGGAGAGTCAGCTGTGACTCCACCAAAGGTGGGGAAGGGCCAGAGGAAGTCTGCCCAGCCTGTTGTGAGTGTCACAGCGGAGAAGTGCGCGATCATTTCCGGCGGTCGAGACACAACCGCCAGCACCGTCGTCACTGGTCCAGAGACCACCGCCGGAGTCAGTGCCCAGGAGGGCCCAAGTATCGTCACTGGTCAGGAGACCACCGCCAGAGTCAAAGCTCAGGAGGGCCCAAGTATCGTCACTGGTCCAGAGACCACCGCCACCGCCGGAGTCAGTGCCCAGGAGGGCCCAAGTATCGTCACTGGTCAGGAGACCACCGCCAGAGTCAGTGCCCAGAAGGGCCCAAGTATCGTCACTGGTCAGGAGACCACCGCCACCGCCGGAGTCAGTGCCCAGGGGGGCCCCGGCTGCCACAGCCCAGGTGGGCTATGATGGAACGTCATGCCACACACCAATGCCCAGTGTAGGGAACGTCATGCCACACACCAATGCCAAGTGTAGGGAACGTCATGCCACACACCAATGTCCGTACCAGAACCGCCATGTCAAAGCACCGCTGAACAGGGCAAAGACCGCCATGCTGAAGACTGCTGAACAGGGCAAGCACCGCCATGGTGAAGACCGCTGAACAGGGCAAAGACCGCCATGGCAAAAACACCGCTGAACAGTCCTGAACCGCCATGGCAAAGCACCGCTGAACAGTCCTGCACCGCCATGGCAAAGCACCGCTGAACAGTCCAGAACTGCCATGGCAAAGCACCGCTGAACAGGGCAAAGGCCGCCATGGCAAAGCACAGCTGAACAGGGCAAGCACCGCCATGGTGAAGACAGCTGAACAGGGCAAAGACCGCCATGGCAAAACACCGCTGAACAGTCCTGAACCGCCATGGCAAAGCACCGCTGAACAGTCCAGAACCGCCATGTCAAAGCACCGCTGAACAGGGCAAAGACCGCCATGGCAAAGCACCGCTGAACAGGGCAAGCACCGCCATGGTGAAGACCGCTGAACAGGGCAAAGACCGCCATGGCAAAACACCGCTGAACAGTCCTGAACCGCCATGGCAAAGCACCGCTGAACAGGGCAAGCACCGCCATGGTGAAGACCGCTGAACAGGGCAAAGACCGCCATGGCAAAACACCGCTAAACAGGGCAAGCACCGGGTAGGAATGAATAGACCGCCACATCAGGCATCCTTATCCCATGTGCAGCTGGGACAGTGACAGGACAGGAACTTTCACGGGGAGACTCATCCAGTCTGGGCACCAGTCCCCCTCCAGAACCAGTGGAGACCTGCATCCACTCTGTCTGTCCTGCACAGGATGAAGCACTCTGGGCACCAGTCCCCCCCAGTACCAGTGGAGACCTGCATCTACTTGAGAGACTGTGGCTTTGCACTCCCCAGGATGGCACAGTGGGCACCCCACCCACTGTAGAGACTTGAAAGACTGTGGCTTTGCACTCCCCAGGATGGCACAGTGGGCAAGCCACCCACTGTAGAGACTTGAGAGACTGTGGCTTTGCACTCCCCAGGATGGAACAGTGGGCAACCCACCCACTGTAGAGACTTGAGAGACTGTGGCTTTACACTCCCCAGGATGGCACGGTGGGCACCCCACCCACTGTAGAGACTTGAAAGACTGTGGCTTTGCACTCCCCAGGATGGCACAGTGGGCAAGCCACCCACTGTAGAGACTTGAGAGACTGTGGCTTTGCACTCCCCAGGATACATCAATGGGCATGGAGCCCCGTCGTGGATCTGGCTTTGCAGTCATCCGGCTGAGGTGCCCCCCCTTCCCTTCCCCCTGAGGTGCCTGTAGTATTTCTATCTGATGCCCCGGCAGTGTTCTCTCTGATTGTGGTCAGGTATCCTTTGTGGGCCTCGCCCATGCATTTTTGGACTGTTGATGCACGGACATTGTTATGTACATATCTGCACTACTTCTCGTAATGTATATAATTATGACTGATTTTCATATATATCTGTATATTTTTGTATGACATGTATATTGCCACATTACAATGTTTGACCGAATTTAGCTTCGTCTTTTCATTCTTCCGGGGGGATTGTGGGTTGTTACTGTGATTTTTGTGAATGCATTGGTGTGTATGTTGTATTATGCGAGGTTGGGAGTGGGGGTGGGGGTGTTTGGTGGGTGTCCCCCTAACTTTTGCCTCCCCCTCCCCCATGTCGTAGGTGCAGTACTCACCGTTGTTTTCGGCGCCTACGTAGATGTTGGTCGTAGGGGAGCAGAAACACAAGGGCAGGGAGTATTTGGAGTTCCGGATCCATGGAGTCCTCGTTCCTCGTGGGATGTGTTCAGGTGAGTGTTTTCCCATTGCAAAAGCTGTTTCCGCCGTGTTTTTATCCACGGTGAATCCGCCCCGGAAAAGGTGGCGGATTGGCGGGTTGTGATACTATGGGCGGTACATTGTCTTCCGCCTGTCTGTTGGCGGTGACCGCCGCGCTGCTTGTCTGTACCGCCGTGGCGGGCGGTGTGTTAAAGTGGCTGTCTTTGTTGGCGGTTTCCGCCAGGGTCATAATTCCCTTTTTTTGTCCGCCGGCCTGTTTGCGGTATTACCGCAGCTTTAACACCGTCCGCCAGGGTTGTAATGACCCCCATTGACTCCACATACCTACAGGCAGATTTGCAAAAATGCATCTTATGATGGTCACACTGTGGGACAACAACAATAGTAGTAGCCAAATCACACACATTGACCCATAGACATTGAGTTACTGTATTGAGTTGGGTCACCTTGCTATCCTCTCTTGGTGCAAAACATGCCCAAACTGGGTAATACATAATTGTGTCCCACATGTTAGGTCATCTATTGTGTCAGTAAAGAGTGCAAATCCGGTACAACAAGTAGAGGATCATGGTCCGCAGTAGTATGATCTGTCACATGTGCCCAGACACCGTAATGCCCAATGTGGTTGCAATCAGGCTATCTCTGTATTGTCACAACTGTCATGCACCATTACAAATGAGAAATGATCCAAACACAGTTAAAGACAGAAATGTTGACGCATACGTGTCAAAAAAAGACACACAGGTTTAAAAAAACGATGCATATGCGTCAAAATATGACACACATTGCCATGAAACATCCATTGGCCCTGAGCGGTAATTCCCACACTGTACCCCCGGAAATTGGTTAAGTATGAAACATATTTCACAATATGGATGCGGGGTTATTTCTAATCATGTGCGTAAAAAAAAACTGATGCACAGACTGTAAGCGTCATAATATTTTGACGCATAACGAAAAAAAAACACCGTATTTGAGGCATGAAGTGATGTAATAGGATATCCTGTTTACAGAATTGGTACAGTGGGTGTACTTTCACTTTCACTTTGCAGTCTGTTATATTTCCTGACTGTGTGGCTGTGTTTTGACTTGTCTCTCTGTGCATTTTGTGATTTTGTCTCCAGTGTGGTCTTTAAATTGTCTTTTTGTGTTTTATAACTGTCTGTGGTATCCTGTCTGAGTGTTTTTTGGGTAATTTGTGGTGTCAACATTTGTCTTTGTTGTGTTGGGAGTCTGTTGTGGGTAGTGGTAGTTTGGGTGTAGTTGGGCTGTGTTCTTAGTTATTTTGCATTTCCCTGTCCTACTTTCCCTCAATTTGTCTCTGTACCCCTTTATTCACTTTTTTTTGTGCAAGAATGTTGGGTAGGCCTCGTTTTGGCAGGATGGGAGAGGAGGAGGAGCTGCGTGTTTTTTTTTGGCTGGTGTGCCACTTCCTACCCTTAATGATAGAGGCAGGTGGTCATGTGATCCAAGGCTATCACACAGAGGCAAGGAGGCTCCGGTGGGCAAAGGTGTTGTATCATCTCCAGAGAATATACAACACACTGCACAATGACCACCAGCTGAAGCACCGCTGGACTGACCTTGTTGCCAGGGAGCAAGACCTGCTGGACCACCTGGGGATTGTGATTGGTGGCCCTCTTGGTAAGTACAAATCAGAGTAATATGCACGTTTAAATGCTCTGTAGTGCCAGTAGCTGATTTGTTTATATGCTGTTGGCAATGTTTTTGAACATGTGGAATGCTAGTTAAACATACAGGGTCATATTTCTACTTTGTTAGCACCGCAATTGCGACCTGTTTTGAAGCAACAGCGGCGCAAACGTACAAAATACAATTGTATTTTGTAAGTTTGCACCGCCTTTGTGTCAAAAAGCAGCACAAATGCGGTGCAAAATTTGTATAAATATGGGCCACAGTTGCCTGTGAGGTATACAATATTTCCTACACATTACCGTCATTTGTTGACACAACAGCTAGACTAACTTTCAAAACACAACAGGAACCTGTAAATTAGTGCTGCCTTCAAGTCAATTGATGATGCCAATGTGGCTCTAACGTATGTTTCATGTGTGGTCTGTGAGTGTATCAGGAAACGTATGTTGGAAATCCAGTTTTTTCAAGAAATAATGTGCTCCTCAATTGTTTTCGGATACATGTCTGAACTGAATTCTGACACATACGTAACAAGTTATAGCTTACCTCAGGTAACATCTTAGACTGATATTTTGAGTTTGTAGTGCCACGTTTAAATTAGGGATGGATGGCAAAAGGTATGCACATGGGCTCATGTCTCTATGGTTGGTGCTACTTACCATAGCTGTGGCATCAAATGAAGAAAATGATACAAATTGAGGGCTAACAACTGTCCCTGGCCCCCTGTACATTGTACCTGTGTGTCTTAAATTGGTCTTAGTCACAATGTATGGGTGACTGGTATTGCAGTCCTCACGGAAAGTGGCTTTGCATGTCTCTCATGAAATACACTCCATGAATTTGTCTGCTAACTAATGAAGGAGCCTCGGTTTCTTACTTCCATTTTCACTGAGGTTCATAACAGACATCACATTAGTTGATTTTACTTGCAATATTTGCAGTACATATGATTGATGCTTTCCATCTGTATGCCATTATGTTCACAGCCTTGAAAAAGTCATTTGTGACGAAACACGTGTCAGCTGTTGTTTTTCCGGAATTTGAGAAATATGTTGGCCTACTGACATCACGCCCATTTGTCTTATTGGGCTAGCGAATGTCTTTTCTGTTCTTGCACAAAAGAATAAACGGACTTATCAACAAATCTACGATGTGCCGTGGTTTTTCCCTTTTCTACAAACCGACTGTGGCCTCCCCAAGGCAATAGTCCATGCACCCTGTGGCTGGGTGTTACACCACTTGAGCACTCCTCGCAACATTAGAGACTTGATCATCTATGTTTTTTGCCTACTCATGTCAGCTTATCCTTTGGAAGTGCGCACCATCTCTACACAGCCACAACTCTTTCCTCATTAGTCTATATATACTATGTGTACGGAGACGCACTCCAAGCTGTTTACTGCTTAATGTATATAATTTGTATATTCTGCTGCATCCATCTCAAATATTGTATGACTTTTGATTTTGCTGAATTTGGAAAATGTCAACGTTTAATGATAATAGAGAGGCCCTATTAGAAGAACTTTTCAATATGAATCCAAGCACAGGCACTCCCGATACTAATACTGTTAACAAGAAAGAGGGACTAAAAATGAAATTTGTAAGACTGGAACGGTTAAAGGAACAAGAACTGTCTAGGTGGTGGGATTTCACCATCCTAGAAAGATACATAGAGATTAAACAAATTCCCAGGGGGCTCCGAGTAATACTTTTCCCATCTTTTGGGGATCTCAACCCCACTTTGTTAGAGGAATGGGAACAGTTACTGGTAACTTCCTCTTTTGGCATTGTGGATATACTCATCAGTGATGCCAGAGAAAAAAGAGAACGATTACTGTCAGACATCGAGGCTTTGGAGAGATAGATACAGGACACTAATCTTAAGGAAGTAATAGAGAAAAATTATAACATCCTAAAAGACGTACTCCAGAAACACCAAGAATACATTAAGGAGAAGAAAATGCGCAAACTAAGACGAGATGCAAATGATTACGTCACCGGCAGGGTTTTCACATTCGCTCACAAGTTTGACAATATGAATATAGACAGACAAGATAACAGGGCAACACCACCAACAGGGTCCACTCAGTCCAACCTCACAGCCAGTGATACAGATATTTCGAGCTGTTCAAGCATCACTAGCGAAGAACCCAACAGCACCCTCCAAGAACATAGAACCATTGCCAACACTAAGGGGGTTATTACAACTTTGGAGGAGGTGTTAATCCGTCCCAAAAGTGACGGTAAAGTGACGGATATACCACCAGCCGTATTACGAGTCCATTATATCCTATGGAACTCGTAATACGGCTGGTGGTATATCCGTCACTTTTGGGACGGATTAACACCTCCTCCAAAGTTGTAATAACCCCCTAAATCTACTTTTTTGTTGGAAATGGAAAGGTTCCGCAGAGGACAAAAACACAACAAAATGGCACAGGCCACATATTCAAGAGAACCAGAAGGGGGAATAGAAAAGGTGTCAGAACCGGCCGCAAACAAGACCGGGGTGACCACAAGAGCAGGCCCACGCAACATGAAGAACTAGGGAGCCCCTACAAATAACAGGGATGACCTACACATATTGAATCTTTCCGATAAAACACTTGACAATGATCAACTAAGTATCCTCAGGAAAGGCTTGGGGTTTGTACCCATGCCATTTCCGGACTTTACAGGGATGCATGTCGATCTCTTTAAATTTACACGCAAATGTAAATTACTGAAACATTTTAACCTTGAACAACAGACAGGCCCACCTAGCAGGGAGGACTTGGTTCCATGGGAACTTTCTATTGGTGATATAAAAAATATACAGACCCTACTCTCACTGGAGGACATTTATAACAGCCACCACTCACTGACTTGTGACGACATCCTAGCAGACTTCGGCATCACGGCGTCAGCAACGTGCGATAGTGGCCTAAAACCCCGTTCCAGATACACACCAATTTTATCACCAGATAACACTATTGACGTATTTTACAAACTAGTGACCAGAGATCTCTACCAACTAGAGAACCAATATGTAACTAGACGAAAGACATGGACACACAACATGAGCAAACAGGAACACAAGGCTTTGCGTTCCCTTGACCTCCTCAAAGACATAGTAATAAAAGAGGCGGACAGAGGGGGAAGTATCGTCATTATGAATCGAGCAGATTACATTGGGGGAATTGATAGACAACTGCAAGACCAGGAGGCATATTGCAAACTCAATAGTAACCCAATAAGCAGAATCACCAGGGATATAGAAACTAAACTGGTTCTGTGGAGAGACAGGGGCCTCCTAAAAGATCTTGAATATAAATACCTCTTCAACCCAACGCCCAGTTTCCCTTGCATTTACACTCTCCCTAAGATACACAAATCAGCAGCCTTCCTACCAGGCAGACCCATAATCTCTGGCATCAATTCCCCCACTGAAAAACTTTCTGAATTTATTGACCTCTACCTACAACCCTTTGTGTGTAACCTACCATCATACATCAAAGATCCCACACATCTTCTTAGTCTCATTGCTGATTATGAATGGACTGGAGGTCACACCTTAGAAACACTTGATGTCACTTCTTTATATACCTGCATACCCAAACAAAAGGGTATGGCTGCCATTCAGTACTTTCTGGACAAAAGAGAAGCAAAACTTTTGCAACATTCAAACATGTTACTAGACCTGATTGACCTTGTCATGGACAATAATGTCTTTGTGCATGAAGGTGACTGGTACAGACAGAAACAAGGGGTGGCCATGGGGGCCAAATTCTCACCCTCTTTCGCCAATCTGTACATGGGCTACTTTGAACATCATCATATCTGGACAGAATGCCCTACAGCACTTACGCAACATATCATGTATTGGGGTTGATACATTGACGATGTTCTCCTTTTCTGGTCAGGAAACTCTACCACACTGGATCTGTTCATCAATCATTTAAACACTAATTGTTACAACATACATTTCACCAGCCACTCTAGCATAACCAGTGTTGACTTTTTAGACTTAACACTTTACATCAAGGAAAATCATGTTTGCTGTAAGCTTTACAGAAAGCCAACTGCCTCTAACTCGATTTTACTCGCAAGTAGTGCACATCCATATTCACAAATCAAAGCCATCCCTTTTGGTGAATCTGTCAGAATTAGACGCAATTGCGAAGAAGACCTAGAATTCTCCGAACAGCTGAAATCACTGGAACATCGCTTCCTAAATCAAGGCTATTCCAAGAAATTGCTAAGCAGTACACACAACGGGATAACTAAAGTCAACAGAGCATCCTTACTTGTCAAAAAACCACACAGAAAGGGTGATAACCACAAAACATTGTCTTTCATCATCATTTAACTTTATTTCGGTAAGTAAAAAACAAACCATTAAAGTACAATACACGACAAAGAGAAAGAGAGCTTCTTAAAAGCAGGGGGGTACTAAAAAAGTAAAATAAAAACACAGTTAAAAAGGACAAAACAAGTTAAAAACAAACTAAAAAAATAAACAGTCAGATAAACATCACTTAATATAATGAAAGGCTGTACTCAATAAGGAAACTGGTTCCATAAAGCAGCACTAGTTAAAAAGTGTCTTTCATAACCACATATAGTTGTGCGAGTTCAGACGTGTTCAAGATTCTCAAGAACAATTGGCACATACTACTATCCGATAAGACGCTTAAGAAAGGTCTTAAAGACAAACCCAATATGATCCATCGAAGGGGACGTACTCTTAGGGACCAACTGTGCCATAGTTTCCTACCAACTCCTACGAATAACGGCTGGTTTCCCTCTCCACCATTGGGTTTCCATAAATGTGGCCATTGTAACATATGTGAGTTTGCCTTGGATAAAACAAAGGAATTTTGCTACAACACAGACATGACACATTCTATCAAACAATTTATGAATTGCAACACCAAATTTATTGTACATTGCATCATCTGCACCTGCAAAAAAATCTATGTTGGTAGCACCATCAGACCATTCAAAGAAAGACTGCAGGAACACATATGGGCAATCAGAAACAATAACAAGGACTACCCTTTTGCAGTACACTACAATTTGCAACACCCTTTACAAGAGAGACTTGGTATACATACACATGGTATTGCCACTCTGGGTGGCTGCCCTAGGGGTGGCACAAAACTCTCTGTCTCAGACAATTGGAGAGCAAATGGATTATTAGACTACGTGCTGTTGAGGAGTGTCTCAACTCTGATAAAGATCTGCACTTCTTTTTGTAGCTCCTTTTTCTTATAAATATCACCATGTTAGAATTATGACTACAGGGAGTGCAGAATTATTAGGCAAATGAGTATTTTGACCACATCATCCTCTTTATGCATGTTGTCTTACTCCAAGCTGTATAGGCTCGAAAGCCTACTACCAATTAAGCATATTAGGTGATGTGCATCTCTGTAATGAGAAGGGGTGTGGTCTAATGACATCAACACCCTATATCAGGTGTGCATAATTATTAGGCAACTTCCTTTCCTTTGGCAAAATGGGTCAAAAGAAGGACTTGACAGGCTCAGAAAAGTAAAAAATAGTGAGATATCTTGCAGAGGGATGCAGCACTCTTAAAATTGCAAAGCTTCTGAAGCGTGATCATCGAACAATCAAGCGTTTCATTCAAAATAGTCAACAGGGTCGCAAGAAGCGTGTGGAAAAACCAAGGCGCAAAATAACTGCCCATGAACTGAGAAAAGTCAAGCGTGCAGCTGCCACGATGCCACTTGCCACCAGTTTGGCCATATTTCAGAGCTGCAACATCACTGGAGTGCCCAAAAGCACAAGGTGTGCAATACTCAGAGACATGGCCAAGGTAAGAAAGGCTGAAAGACGACCACCACTGAACAAGACACACAAGCTGAAACGTCAAGACTGGGCCAAGAAATATCTCAAGACTGATTTTTCTAAGGTTTTATGGACTGATGAAATGAGAGTGAGTCTTGATGGGCCAGATGGATGGGCCCGTGGCTGGATTGGTAAAGGGCAGAGAGCTCCAGTCCGACTCAGACGCCAGCAAGGTGGAGGTGGAGTACTGGTTTGGGCTGGTATCATCAAAGATGAGCTTGTGGGGCCTTTTCGGGTTGAGGATGGAGTCAAGCTCAACTCCCAGTCCTACTGCCAGTTCCTGGAAGACACCTTCTTCAAGCAGTGGTACAGGAAGAAGTCTGCATCCTTCAAGAAAAACATGATTTTCATGCAGGACAATGCTCCATCACACGCGTCCAAGTACTCCACAGCGTGGCTGGCAAGAAAGGGTATAAAAGAAGGAAATCTAATGACATGGCCTCCTTGTTCACCTGATCTGAACCCCATTGAGAACCTGTGGTCCATCATCAAATGTGAGATTTACAAGGAGGGAAAACAGTACACCTCTCTGAACAGTGTCTGGGAGGCTGTGGTTGCTGCTGCACGCAATGTTGATGGTGAACAGATCAAAACACTGACAGAATCCATGGATGGCAGGCTTTTGAGTGTCCTTGCAAAGAAAGGTGGCTATATTGGTCACTGATTTGTTTTTGTTTTGTTTTTGAATGTCAGAAATGTATATTTGTGAATGTTGAGATGTTATATTGGTTTCACTGGTAATAATAAATAATTGAAATGGGTATATATTTGTTTTTTGTTAAGTTGCCTAATAATTATGCACAGTAATAGTCACCTGCACACACAGATATCCCCCTAACATAGCTAAAACTAATAACAAACTAAAAACTACTTCCAAAAATATTCAGCTTTGGTATTAATGAGTTTTTTGGGTTCATTGAGAACATGGTTGTTGTTCAATAATAAAATTAATCCTCAAAAATACAACTTGCCTAATAATTCTGCACTCCCTGTATGATCAGGATAAAGTTTGCTATTTGTTTCATTCTGAACCTTATACTGTCAGTCATTGCATACTGTGCCACATCATTAAGGGTCATCCACGTGTTGTTATGTATGATAAAACCCTGCTTTGGCAACACAAAATGATTGTATTTACTTAATATCTATTTATGATTATGACTACTAACCTCATATGCAAATTAGTCCAGCTCGACCTCTTTGTGCACACTATACTTTGTTCAATCACATGCATGGTTCTCTTTTCTCTCTCAATTCTCCAGGTATTTGTATTCTTTCCTTTCTCTCCCACATACTAAGTTTTCTTTTCCAATATTCCTATTTCTCTTTCACTCACACTTTCATTTACATAAATGGGAATTTCTACCAGTGCGCATTTCAGACACCATGCGACACCGGTGGCAGCACTTTGAGACGTTATCCCAATTTCCTACAGGTAAGATTTTGTACCTCATACCCGGAGACATGCCACCCACAAGCAGGTCGCTGTCTACTTTTGGACACGACTCCACGAGCGGGCCCGCTTGTGTACTCACCCAATCCCATAGTCTTAGGAGTCGGCCGGTTGTTCTAGGTCCGCTAAGACTCTGTTACACTTATATAACCCCCATTCTCCAACGTGGGTCCACTAACTCCCACATGCATATGATACCCCTCAGGGGTCATGTCCTCTTTTTTCCTATACGGCGCACACATGTGCTAGCGTGCCGTTTTTCTTCTTTTTCAGACACGAGCCAACATGCACTAGCACGTTTGCATCACACGTATTTATTTAGTTTTTTCCATTGTAGAAGTTCTCTCGCACATTAACGCGTAACTATTATATTATAAGCATGATTTACTCTGTGTCCTTGCAAATTATGCGCGTCACGATGCCTCACTTTAGAAGTTACGTCTAGGGTTCTCAAAGATTACTCCATACTTATTGAGTTTTTTTCCTCATCTCATTAAATAGCTCACGCACCTAAGAGTGGGATGTTTCTTTGTCCTTTATACATTACGCGTAAGTTGTCTTTTCTCGGACGGTTGAAGTGCTTTTCACTAACCGTTTTTCACTGAGACTCCTGATAAAGGTTCCCTCATACTCCCCCACCCAGTCTCTGGCTAGTAACCTTTAGTTTACCGTCCCTGTTTCCAGTGCTTAACCTCTTGAGCCCCCCTTATAATTATACCTCATTAGTGTCTCTTTGGCCTTCTCTTTCCTTTTTCATTTCTAGACTTATCATGGACTATGGACGCATCATACTTTGCTCTACCTGAATGAATACAGTATCCCACGGGACTTGATGTTAAATATCAATACTTTCAAAAGATTTGGCGGTATGTGTGACTCTTTTCGGCCACATGCACATGCATCCCGTGTCAGATTTCACAACCTTATTTATCTTTACTTGAATTGGAACCGGATGCCTTTGATATCTTAACATGCAGCATGTATCACTATGGGCACTTATATATTCAATTTGAGCACATATCGAGCACGGGTCTCTCTCTATCACCACATTCCCTACATGCGGGCACTGGCACATCGGTGCCAATAATTTGTTTGCATTAGTCAAAGGAATGTTGCTCAAACTCACCAATAAGTCATACGATTTGGTACATTTTTGGCAATTCACCAACTTGTGGCATCGGCCCTCTGTTTCTTACTTCCATTTTTCACTGAGGTTCATAACAGACATCACATTAGTTGATTTTACTTGCAATATTTGCAGTACATATGATTGATGCTTTCCATCTGTATGCCATAATGTTCACAGCCTTGAAAAAGTCATTTGTGACGAAACATGTGTCGGCTGTTGATTTTCCTGAATTTGATAAATATGTTGGCTGTTGGACCTGACTTTTTGACAGGGTCATCCCCAAACGTTTTGCCTTCCTCCTTCTCTTTTTCTGACCTCATTTTTGCTGGCTTTTAGACTCTGCACACTTTACCACTGCTAACCAGTGCTAAAGTGCATATGCTCTCTCCCTTTTTAAACATGGTAACTTTGGTTCATACCTGATTGGACTATTTAATTTACTTATAAGTCCCTAGTAATGTGCACTATATGTGCCTAGGGCCTGTCGATTAAATGCTGCTAGTGGGCCTGCAGCACTGGTTGTGCCACCCACTTAAGTAGCCCCCTTAACCTTGTCTCAGGCCTGCCATTGCAAGGCCTGTGTGTGCAGTTTCACTGCCACTTTGACTTGGCATTTAAAAGTACTTGCCAAGCCTAGAACTCCCCTTTTTCTACATATAGGTCACCCCTAATGGGGGCCCTAGGTAACCCCTAGAGCAGGGTGCTGTGTGGGTAAAAGGCAGGACATGTACCTGTGTAGTTATATGTCCTGGTAGTGTAAAACTCCTAAATTCGTTTTTACACTACTGTGAGGCCTGCTCCCTTCATAGGCTAACATTGGGTCTGCCCTCATACATTGTTGAAGTGGCAGCTGCTGATCTGAGAGGAGCAGGAAGGTCATATTTAGTATGGCCAGAATGGTAATACAGAATCCTGCTGACTGGTGAAGTCGGATTGAATATTACTATTCTAGAAATGCCACTTTTAGAAAGTGAGCTATTCTTTGCACTTAAATCTTTCTGTGCCTTACAATCCACGTCTGGCTGGGCTTGGTTGACAGCTCCTTGTGCATTCACTCAGACACACCCCAAACACAGGGTACTCAGCCTCACTTGCATACATCTGCATTTTGAATGGGTCTTCCTGGGCTGGGAGGGTGGAGGGCCTGCTCTCACACAAAGGACTGCCATACCCCCTACTGGGACCCTGGCAGACAGGATTGAACTGAAAGGGGACCTGGTGCACTTCTTAGCCACTCTTTGAAGTCTCCCCCACTTCAAAGGCACATTTGGGTATAAAACAGGGCCTCTGCCCTACCTCATCAGACACTTGCTGGAGAAGAAACCTGAACCAGAAACTACATCCTGCCAAGAAGAACTGCCTGGCTGCTCAAAGGACTCACCTGTCTGCTTTTCTACAAAGGACTGCTGCCTTGCTGTTGGCATGCTGCCTTGCTGAATTCTTGTCTGGCTGTAAAAGTGCTCTCCAAGGGCTTGGATAGAGCTTTCCTCCTGTTCCCTGAAGTCTCAGGACCAAAAAGTCTTCTCTTTTTCACTTGAACGCGTTGTGCGCCGAAATTTTCGACGCACAGCTTGTTCCGTGGCGAGAAAAACACCGCACACCGACACTGATCGACGAGACGCCTTCGGGACAACTGGAACTTCGACGCACGGCCTCACAAGGACAACGCCGCCCGACTTCCAAAGTAGAAATCGACGCGACACCTGCCGTGAGATTGAAACTTCGACGCACAGCCCCGCGGAACGACGCACAGCCGGAAAACAAGCAGGAGAATCCACGCACAGACCCAGGACATCTGGTAATCCCCGCGACCCATAGAAAGAGACTGTCTGCGCGCTGGAAAACAACGCACGACTTCCCCGCCTGAAAAATAACGACGCAAGTCCGTGTGTGCTGGGGAGAAATCGACGCACACACTATTTTTCCACGTATCTCTTCTTCTGCGGCCCTTTGCGGAGATTTTCCACTCCAAACCAGGTACTTTGCGCTTGAAAGAGACTTTGTTTGCTTTTTAAAGACTTAAGACACTTTGGGGGTCATTACAACCCTGCGGACGGTGTTAAAGATGCGGTAATACCGCAAACAGGCCGGCGGACAAAAAATAGGAATCATGACCGTGGCGGAAACAGCCAACATAGACAGCCACTTTAACACTCCGACCGCCACGGCGGTACAGACAAGCAGCGCGGCGGTCACCGCCAATAGACAGGCGGGAGACAATGTACCGCCCACAGTATCACAACCCGCCAATCCGCCACCTTTTCCGGGGCGGATTCACCGTGGATAAAAACACGGCGGAAACAGCTTTTGCAATGGGAAAACGCTCACCTTCTACACATCCCACGAGGAAGGAGGACACCATGGAGCCGGAATTACAAATCCTACCTGCCCTTGTCTTCCTGCTCATTTACGAACACCAGCAACGGCGGCGGCGAAGACAACGGTGAGTACTGCACCTACGACATAGGGGAGGCAAAAGTCAGGGGGACACACACGAAACACCCCCACCCCCACCCTCGCACATTATAACACACACAGCTATGCATGTCAAAACATCACAGTAACAACCCACAACCCCCCCGGAAGAATGCAAAGACCAAAGGAAATCAGTCAAAAAATTGTAATGTATCAAAATACAGTTACCAAATATATACAGATATATATATACACATTCAAAAGTATATACATTACGAGAAGCAGTGCAGGTATGCACATATCAATGTCCGTGCACCACTGGTCCAAAAATGCATGGGCGAGGCCCACAATAGATACCTGTCCACAAACGGAGAGAACACTGCTGGGGCATCAGATCGAAATACAACAGGCACCTCAGGGGGAAGGGAAGGGGGGGGGCACCTCAGCCGGATTACAGCACCACGCCAGATCCACGACGGGGCTCCATGCCCATTGATGTATCCTGGGGAGTGCAAAGTCACAGTCTCTCAAGTCTCTACAGTGGGTGGGTTGCCCACTGAACAATCCTGGGGAGTGCAAAGCCACAGTCTCTCAAGTCTCTACAGTGGTTGGTTTGCACACTGAACAATCCTGGGGAGTGCAAAGCCACAGTCTCTCAAGTCTCTACAGTGGTTGGTTTGCCCACTGAACAATCCTGGGGAGTGCAAAGCCACAGTCTCTCAAGTTGATAACAGTCTCCACTGGTTCTGGAGGGGGAATGGTGCCCACACTGCATTAAGCTCCCCGTGACGGTTTCTGTTCCGGCACAGTCCCAGCTGTACATGGGATAACGATGTTTGATGTGGCGGTGTTTCCTTGTTCAGCGGTGCTTTGACATGGCGGTCTCTGATCTGTTCAGTGGTTCTCTGCCCTGTTCAGCAGTGCTGTGCCCTGTTCAGCGGTCTTCACCATGGCGGTGATTCCCTTGTTCAGCGGTGCTTTGCCATGGCGGTCTCTGATCTGTTCAGCGGATCTCTGCCGTGTTCAGCGGTGCTGTGCCCTGTTCAGCGGTGTTCACCATGGCGGTGATTCCCTTGTTCAGCGGTGCTTTGCCATGGCGGTCTCTGATCTGTTCAGCGGTTCTCTGCCCTGTTCAGTGGTGCTGTGCCCTGTTCAGCGGTCTTCACCATGGCGGTGATTCCCTTGTTCAGCGGTGCTTTGCCATGGCGGTCTCTGATCTCTTCAGCGGTTCTCTGCCCTGTTCAGCAGTGCTGTGCTCTGTTCAGGGGTCTTCACCATGGCGGTGATTCCCTTGTTCAGCGGTGCTTTGCCATGGCGGTCTCTGACCTGTGCATTGGTGTGTGGCATGATGGTCCCTCATTTTCCAGCGGGGCTGTGGCAGCCGGGGCCCTCCTGGGCACTGACTCTGGCGGTGGTCTCCTGACCAGTGACGATACTCCTGCCCTCCTGGGCACTGACTCCGGCGGTGGTCTCCTGACCAGTGACAATACTCCTGCCCTCCTGGGCACTGACTCCGGCGGTGGTCTCCTGACCAGTGACGATACTCCTGCCCTCCTGGGCACTGACTCTGGCGGTGGTCTCCTGACCAATGACGGTGCTGGCGGTGGCGTCCCGGCCGCCGGGGAGGATGGCGCCCTTCTCCGCCGTGCTGCTCTCATCTCCAGACTGTGCAGACTTCCTCTGGCCCTTCACCACCTTTGGAGGAGTCACAGCTGACTCTGCAATCCCCCTGGGGCCCTTGTGAGCAGTTTTGCCGCCAGGAGTCTTCACCCTGTCCCGTCGGCCACTTTCCAACTTGAGATGCTTTACAGGGGGTGGACTGGCAGTGCTTTGGCTCCGTGTCACACTGCCTGCCCTGGTGGCCGGTGCACTCCACACACCTGTAACACGCACCACTGGTACTGGAGTCTTTTTGGCTGAGGCGCTACTACGGGACTTATGAATTGGAGGTGTGGGGATGGGGGCAAAGAGGTCAACGTTGCTGAGGGAGAGTTTATGACGAACACTGGGATGGGTAGCTGGAGGGGGTCTGGGAGTGGAGGAAGAGGAGGTGGTTGTAGGAGGTGTCACTTTAGGTGTTTTAGGTGCAGATGCAGGTACTGGAGGCTGTCGTGAGGTGGATGGATGTTGGGTGTGTGGGTGCCCGCGTTTGTGTACTTTGGGAGGGAGCGTCACAGACACACTGGGAGAGGACACAGGGGACGTGTAAATGGGAGTGGGGGTGGTGAGTGCAGGTGAGCGGGGTGTGGTGCTGGGTGTTCTGGTGCGAGTCCTAGTGGCTGTAGATGTAGTGCATGCAGGTGATAGTGTAGACGACACTGGGAGGGAGGAGGGAGACGATGAGGAGGGGGACACAGTGGAGGCAGTGGATGTTGCTGTGTATGTATGTGTCTGATGCTTGTGTGAGTGCCTGTGGTATGTGTGGTGCCTATGTTTGCCTGAGCTACTTTTGTGTGTTGAGGTGTGTGCATGCTTGTCTGATGGTGTACTTGGGATAGGCTGGGGTACAGGGGCTTGGGTCTGGGTGGAGGAAGTTGGAGGGGGGAGGCTAGACACAGGGACAATGGCTGCCATCAGTGCTGATGCCAAAGATTGCAGGGTTCGATGAAGGGCAGCCTGACCAGAATGAATGCCCTCCAGGAATGCATCCTGGATGGCATTCACAATGGTAGACTGCCCAACAGTGAGTGACCTGAGGAGGTCAATGGCCTCCTCAATGAGGCCAGCAGGGGTGACAGGGGCAGGGGCTGAGGTGCCTGGGGCAAAGGTGATGCCCACCCGCCTGGGTGAGCGGGCACGGGGCAAACGCTGAGGGGCTGCTGGGAGGGCGGTGCTGGTAGGGGAGGTGGCGGCTGTACCTGTGGAAGTGTGGGGCACAGATGGTGCCGCCACCACAAGGGAGCTCCTATCGGCGGACGAGTCCGTGTCGCTGGTTGGTGATCCGGTGCCCGACGTGAAGCTCCCCTCGCCCTCCGTCCCACTGGTGCATTCTGAGTCCGTGGTGTGGCCCTCCATGGCCATGTGGGATGCAGCTCCCTCGTGCTCCGGTGCCACTGTACCTCCACCTGATGATGCTGATGCACAAAAGAACAGGGAGAGCAGAGAAAGGGGGGGGGGACGACAGAAGAAAGACAGGTTGAGTGCATGGCTTACCGCTACCGTTGGCGGACAATACAGACACAGCAGCCCCCTGCACTACGCCGTGCTCCTGGCCTCTACAGATGCAATTCCTGGGATATGGCCTACATCGCTATGGTGGACATCTGCACACATGGATGCCACAGGGGCATGTATACCTATACTTGGCACTCTACTGCGGTGGGGTGGAGTGCCACATGGCCTGCATTACGGAGTGGCCTAGCCTATGGAAGTCGCCCTGGCCTAGGGAAACCACAGCCCTCCTCCCACACCTAGACCCCTCAACTGCGCGCAAAGTCCCCAGAATGAGGGTGTACTCACCCCCTTGTGTCTGCTGTGATGCCCTCAAGCGCATCAGGGTAGGCCACCGCCAGGATACGGAACATCAGGGGGGTCATGGGGCGACGGGCACCCCTCCCACGTTGGGAGGCCATCCCCAGCTGAGCCTCCACCGTCTTCTTGCTCCAGCGGCGAATGTCCTCCCATCTTTTACGGCAGTGGGTGCCCCGTCTCTGGTGGACCCCCAGGGTCCGGACGTCCTTGGTGATGGCACACCAAATGTCCTTCTTCTGGTGGGCGCTGACCTACATGACATGCACAGGGGAAGAAGAGAAGTCATTAGCAAGAGCACCGTCGAAGTGAGTGGCCCCCATCCCTGCCCTTGCCATGTGGCACATGCTTTCACAGTCCTTCATGTTCACTGCACTCTGCCCCCTTCCCTCTTACAACCAGCCCTCTCCACCCAGGCATAGCCCATACAACGTGCTCCCTGTGTACTTACCTGTTGGTCTGGAGGACCGTAGAGTAGCGTGTACAGGGGGAGGACCCCGTCCACGAGCTTCTCCAACTCCTGAGCAGTGAAGGCAGGGGCCCTTTCCCCAGACGCAGCAGCCATTGTCTCTTCCAGACCGAGGTCACAGCAGCACTTACAGTGTAGGTCCTCTCCTGTCGAAGATCAGGTATCAAGTGATTGAACAGATAGAAAATGGTGGTCACGTCCACACATACAGGAAGATTTTTGTCTTTGGTGTCGTGTTCTGTGTATCTGTGGGTACATACCTGGGATTTTGTTGACTCTGTGGTCGCTGTTGTCCTTCCTAGGCACCGTCAGCTTGGACATTTGAGAAGATGGCGGAATCCTCCGGTGTACCGACCGCTGGTGGACCTGTTGACAATGGAGGAGCGACATTTACTCATCACTACAGGTTTGACCGTGCCACTATCCAGGAACTATGTACCCAGTTGGAGCCAGACCTGATGTCACCAATCCGCCATCCCACAGGAATCCCCCCTCAAGTGCAGGTGCTGTCAGTGCTCCATTTCCTTGCAAGTGGATCATTTCAGACAACAGTGGCCATGGCATCAGGGATGTCCCAGCCTATGTTTTCCAACGTGTTGTCCAGAGTGTTGTCTGCCCTGCTGAAACACGTAAGGAGCTACATGGTTTTCCCTCAGGTGGAGGATTTGCCTACAGTGAAAGGTGACTTCTATGCCCTTGGACATATCCCCAACATCATAGGTGCTATCGATGGGACCCATGTAGCTCTGGCCCCCCCCCCCACAGGAGTGAACAGGTGTACAGGAACCAGAAGAGTTATCATTCCATGAATGTACAGATGGTATGTTTGGCAGACCAGTACATCTCGCAGGTAAATGCTATGTTCCCTGGCTCAGTGCATGACGCCTACATTCTGAGCAATAGCAGAATACCTTATATGATGGGTCAACTCCAGAGGCACCGGGTGTGGCTATTGGGGGACTCTGGTTACCCCAACCTGTCCTGGCTAATGACCCCAGTGAGGAATCCCAGGACCAGGGCAGAGGAACGCTACAATGAGGCCCATGGGCGGACTAGGAGGGTGATCGAACGCACCTTCGGCCTCCTGAAGGCCGGGTTCAGGTGCCTGCATATGACAGGTGGTTCCCTATTCTACTCACCAAGGAAGGTGTGCCAGATCATCATCGCCTGCTCGATGCTTCACAATCTTGCTTTGCGACCCCAGGTGCCTTTTCTGCAGGAGGATGGTCCAGATGGCGGTGTTGTGGCAGCTGTGGAGCCTGTGGACAGTGATGAGGAGGACACTGAGGAAGAAGACATAGACAACAGGGAGTCAGTCATACAGCAATATTTCCAGTGACACACAGGTGAGAACAGTTTTCTTTTTACCATTACATTCACTTTCACACTTCTACCTCTATCCTGTCTGTCAGTTCATAGCAGTATTTGGTCACTGAGCTGTACCTTTCCATTACGGTTTCACAGGTGTGGTTAGCAATGTGTGTCATCTGCTTGCATCCTTCAAGGACTTGTGATGTGTGACATAGGTATGTTGGCTTTAAAATTGGAAACGCATGTTGACACTGTCATTGATTATACATATTTACCAAATCACAGACTGACTCCAGATTGTTTTGTGGTTCAAGGGTGTTTATTTCAGTGCTCAAAAATGGAGGGGGGTAGTGATATGGTGATGGGGGATGGTGGAGGAATGTCCATGGCAGAGTCCAGTCCATTAGTCACACAGGTGCACTGCCCATATGGGCATAGGAAGTGGAGATGGGGCAGTTCCAAACGGGACAGGGTAACAAAGTGAGACAGTGGGAGGACAATCAGGGTGGTCTCATTTCCTGGCGGGGGTCTTGCCATCTTGCTCTGTCCTGTTCCTGGATCTCAGGGACCGCTTGCGGGGTGGTTGTCCGTCTGCAGGGGGTGGGGTGCTGGTGTGGTGGTCCTGTGGCGGGGCGTCCTGTCCACTAGCGCCGGCGGAGGTGGTGGGCAGTTCATCATCCATGCTAGTGTCAGGGGCCCCTTGGAGTGCCACGGTGTCCCTCATGGTCTTTTTTATGTCCTTCAGCACCCCTACGATGGTGCCCAGGGTGGAGCTGATGGTTCTGAGCTCCTCCCTGAACCCCAAATACAGTTCGTCCTGCAGGCGCTGGGTCTCCTGAAACTTGGCCAGGACCGTCGTCATCGTCTCCTGGGAGTGGTGGTAGGCTCTCATGATGGAGGAGAGGGCCTCGTGGAGGGTGGGTTCCCTTGACCTGTCCGCCCCCTGTCGCACAGCTGCCCTCCCAGTTCCCCTGTATTCCTGTGCCTCTGTCCCCTGGACCGTGTGCCCACTACCACTGCCCCCAGGTCCCTGTTGTTGTTGGGGTGGTGGGTTATCCTGGGTTCCCTGTAGTGGTGGACACACCGCTGATTGACGTGTCCTGGGTACGGAGGTATGGGCCCACTGGGTGGGTGCTGTGCTGGTGTTACCAGAGGGTGGAAGGTCAGTGTTGGGCTGTGCCTGTGCAAGGGGAACCGACTGTCCCGAGGCCCACGATGGTCCGGGCTGGTCATCAGGATCCAGTAGGGCAGAGCTGCTGTCGTCACTGTGGGCCTCTTCTGTGGGTGGAGTGGAGTTGTCTGGACCCGCCAGTGTGGTGACGTTCCGTAGTGGTCCTGCAGGGATATAAGAGCATGATTAGTGCATTTGTGTGAGTAATGGTGTGCAATGGGTGGGTGTTTGTGTACCCCAGTGCAAGCATTCCTGTGTGTGGGTTTGTGTGATGATGGTTAGGGGGTTGTTATGGGTATGTGCAGTGAGCATGCTTTGGTGAGGGCTGACCATGCTTTGTTTTTCCATGCGGGGCTTGGTGTTGGGATAGGTAGTTTGTGTTATGAGTACATTAGTGAGGAGTTGGAGTGATAGGGGAGGGGGTGAGGTTGGGGGGGTGTGATGGCATGCAGGTAGGGTGGGGGATATGTTAGTTGGGATTTAACTTACCAGTGTCCATTCCTCCACCGACTCCTCCGAGGCCCTCTGGATGCATGATGGTCAAGACTTGCTCCTCCCATGTTGCTAGTTGTGGGGGAGGAGGTGGGGGTCCGCTGCCAGTCTGCTGTACCGCGATGTTGTGCATGAATACCACAGAACGCACCTTCCCCCGTAGGTCGTTCCACCTCTTCCTGATGTCCTCCCGATTTCTTGGATGCTGTCCCACAGCGTTGACCCTGTCCACGATTCTTTGCCATAGCTCCATCTTCCTGGCTATGGATGTGTGCTGCACCTGTGAGCCAAATAGCTGTGGCTCTACCCGTAGGATTTCCTCCACCATGACCCTGAGCTCCTCCTCGGAAAACCGGGGGTGTCTTTGGCGTGACATGAGGTGGTGTGGGTGATGTGTGGGGTGGTGTAAGTGTTGATGTGTGTGGTGATGTGTAGTGGTGTGTGGTGTATTGTGCGTGTAATGTTGTCTGGTTGATGGTGTGTGTATGTGTATCAGGTGTGTGTATTTGGAATTGTCCAATGTGGCGGTGTTTTGGAGATGTGTGTGTATTTTGAGCGCGGTGGTGTGTACCGCCAATGGAATACCGCGGTTGAAAGACCGCCGTGTGGATTCCTGGGTCGTGATAGCATGGGCGTGTTTCTGCTGGCGTGATGGTGGAGGTTTTGTTTTCGCCAGTTTATCACTGCCCTTTGGTGTGGCGGTCTTGTGTGGGTGTCTGAATTTCGGCGGATTCCGAGATGTGTGTCATAATAGCTGTGGCGGAATTCCGCGGCCGCGGCGGTGTTTTGGCGGTCTTCTGCACGGCGGTAATCGCCTTTTACTGCCAATGTTGTAAGGAGGGCCTTTATATCACTTTTCAGTGATATCTTTACAAATTCATATTGCATCTTTGGTCGTTTTGACCTGCAAATACCCAGATAAATATTATATATTTTTCTAAACACTGTGTGGTGTATTTTTGTGGTGTTATATTATGGTATTGTATGATTTATTGCACAAATGCTTTACACATTGCCTTCTAAGTTAAGCCTGACTGCTCGTGCCAAGCTACCAGAGGGTGGGCACAGGCTGATTTTGGATTGTGTGTGACTTACCCTGACTAGAGTGAGGGTTCTTGCTTGGACAGCGGGTAACCTGACTGCCAACCAAAAACCCCATTTCTAACATTGGCCTACTGACATCACGCCCATTTTTCTTATTGGGCTAGGGAATGTCTTTTCTGTTCTTGCACAAAAGAATAAACTGACTTATCAACAAATCTACGATGTGCCGTGGTTTTTCCCTCTTCTAATGAAGGAGCATGTTTGCCACCACATGATAGTTAGGGCCACTGCATGTGTGCAGATTTGTGTGTCTCACTCACTGGAGTCTCCGGGTCTGTACATGTTTGCAGTGGTATGTAGGATGCAGTATCATCATGTCTGAGAGGCTTGACTTTCTGAGTTAATATTACACATAGTCTTTGTATTTGGAAGTGTTGTACAGTGCACAGACATTGAGCACATTTCTCCCTTCCATGCCTTACAGGTGGACCTGCACCCTACACTATCGGAGAGGTGCTCGATTTGCAGACCCAGACATCTCCAGTAAGTGTTGATAGTTCTGTTCTGTGTTGTGTTTGCTGATGATGTGTGATTGACTACTGTGTGTTGGACACATAGCAAGGTGTGATGCGCTGGTCAATGATCTGTTTTGTTCCTTGAGTGGAGTATAATTTTTTCCCCATCTTTGAGTTGGCCAATCCTTATCGTATTGTCATAATTTGGGATTGTAGGTCAGTCCTGTAGGCACAGCAATGTGAATAGGGATGAGTTATGTGGATAAAACTTGAAATCAGAAAATGTAGCAGTCGACCATATTAGTGATTTAGTCAGCCAGTCAGACCCTGATTCTCCCAGAATAGGGATGCCAAAGTCTTACCCACAGACTTCAGCTTCCCTATTCACTAATGAACATGTTTGACTGTATGTTTAACTTCCTAGCAGCATGTAGCTCCACTTGTTGTGCTACGAGTATGAGGCACTTGAGTACAATGGCCTAGGTGTGCATGCAGCTCATGGCCAGAGGTGTGCTTGCATCTATCTGTTTGTTGTAAGTAATGGGTTACTGGTAGGAAATGATGTTGAAAATGGTCTGAATTTCCAAAGATAAGTGTTGATGGGATTGTCCAAGGTTTGGGTGTATCCTAGTTGGACTTCCTCCTTACCTGTGGTGTGCTGGCCAAACCCACGTACAGCTTTCCAAAGCTTCCTGGGTGTCCTTGTTGTTAGAAATTATTAGTTGCTTGTCCACCCCTCCTCAGGCACAGGCGTAGGGTTGTGAATAGTGAACCTAGGACTGATGATCCAAGTTTAGTACACAGACATGTAAATCTGTAAATCACTTGTCCAAACCTAGGATACCCATTCATGATTAGCACCTGCATTCTATACTTGCAATTCTATTTACAACTCGCAGATCTTGTGGCCCTAGATTGTCATTAAGAACATAATAATTTGTTGGCCTGTCAGTGGTGGAGGCTTTGCAGCATGATTTTTACCTGACAAGTGGGTGAACAATGATGCCAAAGTCATTCCACTTGTTACCCATCTTTTAGGGTTTTGATGTGCTGTTTGATGATAGGACATGTGTAGGCTGGCTTGGCATGTACCGCCTCAGGGACAATCAGTGATTGGTATGATGATATGGGCTGTTTCAGGTACATTAGATGTATTGTCTGATTTACTTTTTGAGCCATTTCACACAATGAAGTACCTAATGTTTGGTTTTCTATTTGTCTTAACAGCTGCCAATATGACTCCCATCCGTATTTGAGAGTTTCAGCGCAGGGCAATGCATTACCGCCATATTCTGGATGTGGAGTCAGGGTTCCGCAACATGGCAAGGCGTCATCACCATGAAAGAGCCTCCGGAGTGTGGAGGGCATTTGCCCAAGGGGGCCCTTCCGTGTCCACCACAGCCACCACCACCAGCACCACCACTACCACCCTGGTGGCACCAACATTAGCAGGGACCTTTGCTGGACCATCAACATCCACAGCTCCTGGACCTGTCACAGCACCACCTGCACCTCAGCCTACAGACATGGCACCGACAAGGGCCCATACTTCCTCCACTGGCACCCAGACCATCCCTGCTGCAATCATAGACCCTACAGCTTTTAACCATATGCAACGGAACTTTGACTGTGTGTTGCGTAAAATGACCAGACTGCAGCAGGAGGTAACACAAGTGAATTGGAGGGTGCGTGCCATCAAAAAGACCATGCGGAGGGCCAACTTGTAGGCTTATACTCAGCCATGTTTCCTTCCCCTCCCTCCTCTTTTCTGGTTATCTAAATTAGTGGGTTTAGGGGGCTTAGTGTTAGGTTAGTATAGACTGTTACTTTAGTTAGTAGTAGTGGGTGGGGGTAGGGGTGTCATACTTTTTACAACAGTTTTTTATTATGTGTGTGGGTGGGTGGTGGATGATGTTGAGGTTTTGGTGTTTAAAAAAAAAATATATATATATATAAAACAAAATATATATATATTTGTTTAGTATAAGATAGTATGTGTTTTGGTTAGTATATGCTGTCCTCCATGTGTCCCATCTTAAAAGGCGGGTGGGGCTTGATGTTTAGATCGTTTCGTTAAATGTGATAAGTAAGTTTAGCTAAGGTTAGTTAGGGACAGTTGTAGGTAATGTGTAGTTAGAGTTTTTTAGGTTAGGTAAGGTGTTTCCCCTGGTTTTAGCTTCTGTATTTACTGTTTAATTAATATCTTGGTAACCCATTTACAGTATCTGTCACATGCTTGTAGATCAGGGCCTTGCCATGAGTGAACAGTGTCTCTTTTGTATTAGCTTTTGTGTCCCATGCTGCAACCATATCCCAACTGAGCTGTTACATTGGCAGCTACACCAAAGCTTCTTAGCTTAGATTCGGCCATCCATTGCACCCACCACTCACGGTTACTATGGATCCCAAAGTGTGGTTATTTTGTGATGCATGTTTTCAATGTCACATAGTTTGCTAACAGATTTGGTATTGGGGCACTGTGTTAAGTATGCCTGTAGCCTGATGTTCAAGCGAAGCCGTATAAGGTGAGTGGTAGTATGCTCTCATGTAGTATGGTATACATAACTCACACCTATCATTTGTTACAATGTTCAGCCCGGTGGCTTATTTCTTTGGAAACTCATACACATCCATTCATGCTGTATGTTGTGTGTTAGCTAAAAATTGGGGCAAAAGCCACATACATAAGTTTTGATTTTCAGTAAAAATTGAAGGCACTATTTTCTGGGTTAGACATCCCTTGAGGAAGCGTTATTCTATCCAACACAGCATTATGATGTATGGTTTATATTTTCCTAGGAACTAACCCTCAGGGAGGGCAGATGATGGTACAATCCAGACCACTGGGCATAGTTATCAGCCAAGATTCGTTCAGGTCAGGTGTATTGACATAATCATTGGCCTGAGGTAAACATCACTGATGGCCATCACGGTTGATGTGTCACATTACACAGAGACAAATTTGTTGTGTGAGTGCTATTTATTTTAAAGTGCTGTAGTGTCTATGGACATTGTCCATGATTGTGAGTCCATTAGTGTGACATCTTCCATTGTGATCCCACACAAGTGCAAAAGGACATGTCATTGGACATGCTGGGGTGAAGTGTCAGACAGTGGAGAGTGACAGGATTTACCAATTAGGTAGTGAGAGACAATCACAGGGCAGGGTGACAAGAAAAACAGTGGGTTGAAGAACAGTGCTTGAGTACAGTTGTTGCAAGACTGGCATGTTACAAAGCACAGGACCTTGGTAATAGGTGGCCATGTGGCAGGGACTAGTGGTACCGGGTACTCTTACGGTGAAGGTGATCTGTTCCACGTCTTCATCTTCTGATGTGTGTGTTGTCTCCTCTGACCTTGGTGGTGATGGGTGTGAAGGGGCAACACAAACCTCAGTGTTTGAATACTTGGAGTCAGACATCCTGGTAGCTGCCAACTGTGGGGCTCTTAAGGGCAGTACTGCAGAAAGGAGGAGCTGCTGGTTCTTAAGAATAGCAGCCCCATCACAGTGGTAGGCAGCCAGGTCGGCCCTGAGGGGTTCAATATTGCTTTTGTGCACGTGTTGACAGGATTGTTGTTGTAGGTGTTGGGTCAACTCTATTACAGCTGTGCTGATTTCCTTCAACCTTTTTTTGACTTCCTGCAAGACTGTTGTTCGTCCTTGCATAGCTGCTGCCTGTTCTTCAGTTGACATCATGCACGGACGCACCCCCTCTAGTCTGGCTGCCAGAGTTTGCATACCCACCCGCACCTCCTTGGCCAGCTCCCGCTGTACTCCAACTACAGTTCTCTCAAAGCTGGTGCCAGTGTCGTCAGAGTCCTCAGCTGTGTTGGAGCTGGCAGGTTGTACAATTGGGGTGGTGGCAATTATCTCTGTGATGGCTGCGTGTTCTGTGCTCCTCCTTGTGACTGGAGGTGGGGTCTGGAGGGTTCCAAGGACATCTTGGAGGGTCTCCTAGCTGATGTTTGTCAGCTCGTCATCCATGTCATCAGGGTAGTCCTGGCAGGCATATCCGCAGGAGAGCCATCGTCCTCTGTAATGATATATGGTACAATTAGTGTGTCTGTGTTGTGGGATTTGTAATGTGACATGCCTGCCTTCCGATTATTTTCACATTGTGATCTTGGTTCCTGTTCATTGTTCATGTCTATAATATAAGCATTCTGCCAGGCCTATGCCCCACCTGCATGTCACATGTATTGTGGTCAGTCTGTGGACTTGTTAGCATCACATCCTCTGGGTGTTGGTTCAGGCCAAATTGTGAATTGCCACCTTCTTGTCGTACTCAACCCTCCGTCTACTTCCATTCTCATGGTGAGGCCTTTCACTGGCTGTGGGTGTTCTGATGGCACTAGCACCACACCACACTTAACAATCTGGAACTGCCCTCGTCTCTGATCTTTCACATCCACCTATATGTTGTTAAGATCTAGCATATACTATGTATAGCATTGTTATGGCACAATATGGGATGACAGCATTGGTAATGTGTACTGCTGATGTTGTGGAATGTGTGGTACATTGGATTGCACTGATAGTCCCAACAGTGTTTCATTTCCTCCTCTGACTGTGCAGGTGTATTTCTGTAACCAGTTACATGTGTCCTCCCCCTCAATGCTGCTAAAGAGGTTGTTAATTGGGCCCTAGTTAATGTAGGGAGAATACTGGCTGACGTGTGACGGGCTGCCAGTTTTACGTTGTACCCTGCCCTCCTGGCCTGGCTTTACCTTTGCAACATCCTTGGCATGGCAGCATACCCCCATGCAAAGGTTGTTGGTGTTGTGTAGTATTGTGCCCGAGGTTTCCTCTGAACGGGCCATGCCCCTGTGCCGTGCCCCTTTACCCATTACAATTCCTGAATATCATGACTTACATGCATTGTGTAGTAGGTATGTCCACCCCTACTTGCAGTTAACATTTGTGCATTTTAATTCCCCATGCGACTTACCCTGCATGTGTGTTGTCTCCTGGTAGTCTGCGCTGTCCTGTCCTTGAATCCCTATGACGATCTCCTCAGGGATGACGACTGCCACCATCTCCTCCATTTGGTCCAGGGCCTCCTGCGGTGCTGGACTCCCACGTCCAGTCTGCAGTGCTGCCTTCCTATTCCTGGCCATCTTTTCCTTGGTCCTGCGCTTGCAGTCATGCCAGCGTTTCTTGCACTCGATGACTGTTCTCCGTACTTCTGCCACACTGTTGATCTTGTCAACAATTTGTTGCCATATTGCCTCTCTCCTACTGATTGGCAGCTTTGAGGTGACAAACAGTTGGTGCTAGTGTTCCATCACCTCTTTAATCAGAATTTCCTGCCCCTCTGCACTGAAGCGACACTTTCTTTTCTTCTCCCTGTCCTGGGCCTTGTGTGGGTCCTCCTGGCTGTTCCTGGTCTGTTGTCATCTTCCTGGGGTCTGTGCAAGCATCTGGGATCCATTTTGTCTCTCCTAAGCACATTTTGCAGTGTTTGCGCCGCTTTTTGACGCAATTGCGTAAAAAAACGGCGCATATCCGGTTTGCGACGTCGTAAACCGTCTCACAATCATTTTCGCTGCATTAACTTCGTTTTCCTTTACGACATGACTCATTGGTTTGAGTAAAAAAAAATGACTCACACCTGTGGTTTGCGCCACCGTGCGTCAAAGTATAAATTTGACGCCTGCACGGTGCAAAGAAATGGCGTTAGCCGGCGGTAATATTTTGGACGCAAAACTGCATCGGTGCAGTTTTGCGTCAAAAAGTATAAATATTGCCCAGAGAGTTTAACCCTCAAGGCCTTCTTCTTCCACCCAAAAAGACAAACAATTGCCTCAAGTTTTTTGAAGTACAATTATTTATTTTTATTGGGACATTAAGCGTAAGATCGACATCTTAATAAAGGCCACTCTACCTATTAACGTAAGAGAAATGAGTGCCCATTTATCCAATTGGGTCCTTAATTTTCTTCTTAATCACCTGATAATTTAATTGGAAAAACTCAGAGTAATGATTTGAAATATGTATCCCCAAATACCATATCAGGTTAAGAGAACAAGCCTGCTGCTGAAGAGTAGAAGGGAGATTAGTTACAGACATGTTAAATAAAAGCATTTGTGTTTTATTCTGGTAAATTTTATATCCTCTGATCATTTTGAACTGCTCAAACTCTCCCAACACCCTTTATTTATTCTGCTCTTCTGGCCTAAGGTATAGGATGATGTTGTCTGCAAAACAATCTAATTTTAACATCCCACTTGCTGAAGCCTCTATCCCCAAATTATCACAAATCCTAACTGCCAAGTGTTCTATGAAAAATGTAAATAAAACTGGGGATAGAGGACACCCCTGGTTTGCCCCCCTATTTATTTCCACCGTCCCTGCTAGATCTGAATTCGTGAATACCCTAGCCTGAGCCCCTTGGTTAAGACTTCTAAGCACTGCACTAAATTGAAACGGAAAACCAAACATACTCAAACCATAAAAAAGGGCATCCCAGAGTACTAGGTCGAATGCTTTCTCAGTGTCGACCATCACAATAATTTCAGAAGTTTGGTTTACCTCAAAATAATTCAGTGCATGCACTAAAAAGCCTATATTGGCTGACATCACCCTCCCAGCCACGAACCCACTCTATCATTATGTATTGCCACCTGGGCTGCAGAAGTAATTTGATTGGCCCATACTTTCATTCAAAGCTTATAGTTGGCGCTCAGGACACTGATTGGTAGGTATAAGTTCACATCTCTTGGATTTTTCCCCTTTTTTTAAAAACGTACAATTGATGACTTCTTAAAAGTCGGCGGAACCTACCCCCTTCCTTTATAATATAGAAAAGCTCCACCAAGAAGGGTGTGAGCTCAGAAGCAAATGCTTTAATAACTCTGTTGGAAGGCCATCATTACCACAGGCCTTCCCACGTGGCATAGAGGCAAGAGCCTGCTGAATCTCTACCGCTGATGTATCTGTGGCTATTTTCTCTGCCTGCAGATTTGTCAGCTGTGGCAGCCTGATGGACTGGAAATATTTAGCTATACTTTCTTTAGACCGACTATTTACTCTCTTAAGACTTTTATAGTGTTGCGAAATACGTTTGATACCTCATCCCCTTTTACTAACCAATACACCCGTTCCTGGCTTCTGCAACTTGGTGACTAAAGCAGCGTCCGGTTTAACCTGCTTTGGCCAAGCAAGAAATTTGTCAACCATCTGCTCTCCTCATAGACCCGCTGTTGGAATACCCTCGAGCTCTTAATATCCTCTAATATAAAGAACTCCCTTAGTTCATTTTTAGCTTTGCCCAGCTGTATGTCTTTTAGCATTTGTGACCATTGGGAACAACTCCTTATCTACTGAGCAACACTGACTGCGGATTGGAGCTCTTCTATACATATTTCATGATTTTTAGCTTGTAAAGCCATAAAAGCAATTGTTTGACCCTGGATAGTTACTTTAAAAGCTCCCCAGACTGAAAATAGTGAGGCTATACCTTTATTCAGCTGAAAACAGCTCTGTGATGAAAGTTTTCATACTCAGTAACCATTCATGATCGGCAGGAGGTTATGATCCATCTACCACCTGAACCACTCCCTTCTCCTTACCTCTAGTTCATCTTCAATACTAACCAAAGAGTGGTCTGAAAATAAATTAGCCCAAAAATCTGACTCTTTATATTACAGGGAGCGTGAAATGAGGAGAGAAACTGACTTAAAATGGCTTGAGAAGCAAGTATATTGTGAGATTCCAAGGTGGTCTCTATCCCATTGGTCAACCAACTGATAATCTTGCTTCATTGCATCTAACACCTTTTTGGTATGCGGCTTCAATTGTTTTTTTGTTTTATTCGATGCCTTCCAAACTAAGGGCATGATTATGAGTTTGGCGGTCCGTGGACCGCCATTGCAGAGGGGCGGCGGTCCGACCGCCGTCGATCTGGTGGTTCAATTACCGTATTATGAGGATGGCGGTGACACTAACAGTAGGCTGCCAGCGGTCTGCCAGCACGACCAGGTAGGACATCACTGCCATGGTCACGAGGAAGCACAAACAGGCCTGCAGAGTTTTTGTTTTGCGGCCGAACCTATTATGAGTTTGCACACCGTCAATGTGAGCATGGCGGTCCAACCACCATGCATCAGAAGGTGGAAACAGACAGTATAGAGGGAGACTCTCACCTGCAGGCAGACTTAGATGTCCAGTGCTGCTATGGAGCCCTTCATAGACATCATGCCACTGCTCTTGATCATCCAAAGGCAACAAAATCCACACCACTGTGGACGCCAACAACCGTAAGTATGAACATCTACCTATATCATTAACCTTCAAAACAGCATGTTGTACCTGCTTACACATCAGGGGGCATGCCACGGGCAGCAGGTACATGTCTCAAACCACACACACCCACAAACATACATCAGCAGGACGCACACACAGTACTATACACACCATTTGGGTAGCATGCACACAGTGCACCTCTACACTATACAAATACACACGGCTACACAACATTGTCAGACTACTGGTCCCAGACTGTTCACACATACAACACACATATTTATCAAAGTGGCATGGAACACGGACAACAACACTATGAAACAACCCTGCAATGGACACAATCATCATAAACAATGGAAGCGTAATGGCATACACTAAACACAGATACACAAATAGACAAAGAAAGCATGACATCTATACCTGCACAGTTGGGGGTGGGGCATTTGGGACACCCCGGGAAAGGGACTGCACTGGTACACACATTGCCTTGAACAGGCCCCTCAATCAACATATGTGCAAAAAATTGCCTTATATGGGTCGACAAACAATACTAAACCCAAATGTCATGCACATATGCACAATGGGGAAGGGCAAGACAATAAAGTACATACAACTCCTACTGCATGGGACAAACCCCAGGAACTAGCTGCAAGACACACACCTTAATTGACACATGGAGAGGGAAATTCAAACACAGCAAGCACAACTGAACACACACCATGTCTGCACAAACAAAACTGTAGATGACACACATCAGATACATACAGAAGCCATATCAGGGGGACAAGTTGAACACCATAAATGCCCACATGCACAACACAAAAATAAATACTTATCATACCAAATATAACACAATGCCATGACACCAGCATTGCATTCACACACACACATGCCTATACTCACAACATATACCCTTCTCTTGGGGAACACCAGCACTGCCACAAACTCACATAGTATAAACAACAGCAAGCAGGCCCAAACACACACAGCTGCACTCACAGAACACAAATTAATCCAGGACAACATAATGATGTAGGTTGGGAAGTGCAAATGTATTTACCTGGAAAAATAATGTGTTAAGGGTGTGGTATGTAGTGTGGGAAAATTGCAGGGGTGCCTATTCTAATTCATTTTTTTCTCTATTGTGCACTCTGGCTTCTGTGTTTGGCACTATAGATGCAAAGGATTGTGGTGTGTGAAGCGGTGTGTTTTATAGTGGGCTTTACAGGTGTGTCATGTGTGGCAATGTGTGTCAGCAGTGTTGTTTTCAAATCCATCCAATGTAGTGTTGTGTATTACTGTGGTGACCACGAACAGCAGTAGTTCAGACCGCCATTAGTTGACTGCCATGGCTGAACCACCACCCCGACTTTTGACTTGTAAAATAATTAGCGGTTGGTCGACGTGTTGTCGGTGCTGGTGGTTGGCCTGCCTATTTCACTCCCTCAACAGGAGTGTCAGTCTTGAGCTTTTGGCTGACTTTTGTCGGTCCTGGCTCTGTAAAACGTGATATAGCGGTCTGAGTGGCTTCCAACATGTTGGTCTTTTGGTGCCCGTCAGTATGGTGGTCTGGCGGTCTGACCGCCAAACTCATAATGAGGCCCTAAATCTTGAATTAAATTAAAATGGGCCCCTAGAATAATTGGGCCTACAGCTCCCATAGCCGTATTATTGATTGGATTAATTGCATTTAAATCATCTGCTACCGGGTCGTAATAATTTACAACATTCAAAGAGCTACCATTTACCCTAACAGTAAGCCAGATCCATCTGCCATTAGGGTCCCTATGAACTTGAGTAACCAACCAATCCACCCCTTTACCAAGGTAGATTGCTACCCCCCTTACTGCCAAACCGGATGAAGCAAAATATGACCCAGAAATATGTTTAGGAATGAAAAGCTTCAGGGACTTATTTTTCAAATGAGTCTCCTGAAGAAATAAGACTTGTGGGGAAAAAGAAGTTAGCCATCTGATCAGCCCTCTATACTTCTGCTTATTAGACATTCCATTGACATTGCACAATAAAATCCTGGCTTTAAGGTCTAGTACCCTGGTGGTGTACTCTGAGTTAAAGCCCTCCTTCTATTAATCTGTCCCTATGATACATAAGCTCCATTGATTCTGCTCTTTTTTGCTATTTGTGCACCCCACCACCCAAAGAACCCCACACCAATATTCATCCCCCCATGATCCCAACAAACCTATGTGGGAAGGGAATAGCCCTCAATACTCCTCTTGCAGCAGTGATTGGCTTCTCTAGGTGCCATGGTAGTGCACCTCTAGTAGTCACCCAGCCCACACTCCCCCACTGCCAATGGAGTGTTATACCGAGCTATTCTGCTTCCATTAAAATAAATTGAAAAGTTGCCAAAAATTGGCACCTTAAAGCAATTTCTCACAAAAAAACAGTTACACCATGTCCAAATTTTGACAATCAATTAAAAATCTTTTGAAACTCTTGAGCTTCAACCAAATTTGTAAGCAGATGGAAATGCACTTTGGCCAATATTGTTAGTTTTGACTGTTGAGCAATTGTTGCCTGGGCTCCCTGCGCTTTAAACAGATGCAATATTTTGACAAATTCTTTACAGCGCCAAGCTGCCGGTGTTGGCATATCAGGAAACATTTGACAGTGAGATATCTCGTTTATTGAAAACTGTTTCTTTTCTATTGCTTTGGCTAATGTTTGCTCTTTTATATGATGGTCTGCAAAGTTCACCAGAATTGTGCATGGCATTTTTTAGTTCAGTAATGGTTATGCCAGGACTCTGTGTGCTCATGTAATTGTCAGATCGCCGGCATGCTCTGGCAAGACATGACTCTTGAAGAATTACTTTACCCACTGTAGAACCTGCTGGCCCTTGATTCCATCGGGAACACCCACAAGGCGTGAATTAGATTGGCGTGAATGTTTTTCTAAATCTTCAATTTTATTTTCGAAAGAAGAAATTTGCTTCGTCACTAGATTGATTTGCTTCTGTATTACGCTAAGCCGATCTTCGAGATGCAAAATTCTGAATTCAGCCTCCTGCATTCTTTTTTAAAAAATTCACCATTGCTTCTTCAAATTAAATAAACTTTGATGAAGGGCTGCGATTTCAAAAGCCTGAGAGGCTTTCAACTTCCTGATTTCATTGGGCGCTGTGACTCGAAAGCAGAAGCTTTCATGTTGTGCATGGGGGAGGAGAAGGTCGGGTCCTAGCAGCAGGGCATGAGGGGTCCACCGCTGCCTGCAACCTCTGCTTACATTAATACATATCATAAGGAATTGCTACTTGGAAGGGACACTCTAAACACACCCCTTCCAAATAGCGATTCCTAACATTTTCCTAAACCCATTTAATGAATTAGGGTCAGATATTCAAAAGAATAGCGACTCGTAAAATGGTTGCAAAGTGTTTTGCGAGTGGAAAAATGGCTGTAATCCTATTTTTTGCAAACCAGGATAGCGTTTGGAAGTAGGAAATCCCTAATGGCAACTTGCAAACAGGATCTATGCAGCAGTCACAAATAGCCATTAGTCGCAATTCAGCTTGTTTGCACAGGCAATATACCACCAATTGAAACCAGGTAGTAACTGGGTGCACCATGGCTGTCCACAATGGCTGCACTGTACATGATGGCAAGGAAGATGTGGATACTGGCTGCTAAACAGAGGAGGGGGCGGAGACAAGAGAGAATATTCAGTCAAACTGGCCATTTTTGACCAAACAGAGGAAGAGATATCTGACACATACAGGCTACGTAGCACTGTCATTTTGGAGTTTATTGCCCTTTCAATGCCATACCTAGAAAGCAGTACTCTGAGCAGCAATCCTATCCCTAGCCATGTCCATGTGTGGTGCTTGTTACACCTATTAGCCACTGTCAGTTACCAGGATGTGGTAGCTATTGCAGGTGGGGTGCCACAAAGTGCACTTTTGCATTTCTTCCACTCATTCCTTCATGCCATGCTGCTCAACATCCACCTCCACATATACATGACCGGGAATGATGGGCAAACTGCGTAATGCCAAATTGCAATTTTACAGGATAGCAAAATGTTCCCATGTGATAGGGTGTATAGATGGGGCACATGTGCCCATATGTCCTCAATCCTATCTTAAATACCTTTTTAGGAACCAGAAAAATATGGATTCTCTTGCCCACAACATAATAACTGACATTATATTACAATATCCAGGTAGCACCTATGACTTCTTCATGTTTAGGCACAGTGGAATATACAGATGACTGAAAAGTGGGGAGTTTGATGATGGATAGTTATTAGGTACTAACAATTAATGTAAATGCTGATATGTAAGTGGCCGATCCTCAAAATATGTATGTTGTCTCACACTAATAAATGCACTTCTAGTGACAGTGCTTATACCCTACGTCTCTGAATCCTCACACCCTACCTTTCTCCCACCACCCAAATTGAAAGGCAATACAACACTGCACATCGCGACACCAAGACCGTTATACAATGGACAGTTGGACTTCTCAAATCTAAGTTTTGCTGCCTCTATAAGAGTGGGGGTGCCTTGCAATATATAACAGAAACCACTTGTACGATTGTAGCAACACATGCCATCCTACACAATATTGCCTGTGGGAGAGGCCTACACATTGTTGTGTCAGAATCTGATTTAAAGGAGGAGGATCTTGGCCCACCTGCTCATCAGGCAACAGAGGAGAGCAGAGCAGTGGAGGGGAGTAGGCAGAGGGACCACATTGATACACATTACTTCACAAGGTAAGACATTCTGATATCCACAATACTGTATCAAAGTGCCACCACACTAGATTGATTGTTCAAAGTAAAGTTACCTTTAATGGCCAGTGTTACCAAACAGTTGACAGATAAGCTGTCATCCTCTTGAATTTTGACACTATGAAGTCAATACGTAGGTCAGGTACAGCACCGACAACAAAAGGAAAAACAAATATAGACACACCCTGATTGGGGCCCCTCAATTATTTTTTGAAGTGCATCCAGTATGGTATGTGCCACTATGTTGAGTTGTAAGAGTACGACTGCTATTGTGTCACAGAACATGTGCATCTGTAGCAGAGACGCCGTTGTCCTTGGACAACTCTCTTTCGGGAGCCTCTGCACCCTAACAACTTTCTCAGAAATGTTACCATATTTAAAGTTTTGCCATGGTACACGTGCAGACATTTCCAGGTTGTCAATACCAATGACAGCCTTTGGTTCCCGGGTGGTCTCTACCATTGCCACCAGTGTAGTGTGGGGGTGCAGTTGAGGGTCTGCCTCCTGTGGCATGGGCTTCGCTCAGGTGTGTTGTGACCATTTCCTTCGTGAGTGAACAGAGGTTGTACCACCTTTTGTGAATCTCTTCTGCAGAGTGGTGTGTCAGACCTACAGCATTTATGTTCTGCTGCATCATCTTCCATATTGTGTGTTTCTGTGTCTCAGGCACAATCAGGAGGTTGTGGTAGCTGCAGCACTCCTCTGTGAGTATCTCAAGTTCCTGCTTAAGAACTTTATGCTTTCTTTCCTCTGCCTTCTTCTCTTGCTCCTGGCTAACCATTCCTGGTTTTGGATGACTGGTATTTGGAGTCCTCAGATCACATGCCTGTGCTCTGCAGCTCCCTAAACTCTCTCTGACTCCCTTCTTGACTGGTGGGATCCTGCACTTCCTGTTTCAGGGGTCATCTTTCTGAACCAGGAAGCAGAATCACTGTTTTTTCAATGCAGTAAGACTGTACTGGCCATACCGGGCATCGAGCCTTTCCTCAGAAGGCTGAAAGTGTGGGGGGCTGATTTTGTTACTTGGTTCTGGTTTTGTAGTGGTACAGCAGTTTTAAAAGCACTGCAGAGTTTCTTGTATATCTAACAGTTTTCAGACAACAATACAAGTGCCAAGATAACACTGGTGATTAATGTACCTGCTGGCAAGAGATGGAGGTTTGTATAGTGGCAGTTTTGACTCATCTAAGGTAGTGCAGATGGTAAATATGCCTGCTGCAAAGAACATGCACTATGCAGATCATAGAACAGTATTTTATGTGCAATGCTAAGTGGGATACTGCTTTTGTCACAGACATCCTTTTGTTACTGAGCAGTCTTAAGTTATAATCATAATCTAGCACAGTGAGCTATGAACTGCAATTAAAGAGCTGTATGCAAATTGCATGGTACAGGTTAGAAAGTAATTTTTTCCCCAGTCTTTCATTATTCTAATTTTGCTAAAAAGGGTTTCTTTGGGTAGAAATAAAGGGGGTCAATATGACCCCGGCGGTGAGTGTTAATGTGGCAGTAGTACCGTCAACAGGCTGGCGGTACATACCGCCACATTATGAGAATGGCGGGTTGGCTGCAGCCAACCCGCCACTTCTCCACTCATACTGCCATGGCGGTATCAGCCGCCAGGCCGGAGATGTCAATCTCCAGCCCAGCAGCCGGCACAGTACCACTGGCGGCATCATGAGCCTGCTTACCACCATGGTTTTCGTGGCATTAGCAATGACACGAAAACCATGGCGGTAGGCCCTACTGGTGACAGGGAATTCCTTCCCTGTCACCAGTAGGTGGCTCCCCCACCCCCAACACACACCAGACGCCCCCCATACACTCACTCACCCCCCACCTGGACATTCAAATCCACCACACCACCCCATCCAAACACACACTCCCCCATGCCCTCCGATCCTTACTCTCCCCCCACCCCCTCTGATCCTCTCACTCCCACACCTCTCTGATCCAAACACAACCCATACACACACACAGCTAATCACTCACACTGGCATACACACATTCATACATGCATACTTCCAGACATGCTCGCACACATTCTTACACACAATCACACTGACATGCAGACACGCACTCACTTCACCATTCTTACCTGCATTCACTCACGCATACAGCCATGCAAACAACACAACGCACACAGATGCATTCACACACTCACTCACACATTCATGCACACACTCAGACACACACAAACAACACACCCCTCTTTGTCTTATGTAACATTGTCTATACACTGAATTACACACATATTTAAAGTGCTCCAACACCAAGAGAGGTGCTATAAAATGAATGCAATTCATGTGAGAGAGGGGTATGGAGAGATGAGAGGCACTGTTAGACGGTGATGGTGAAGGAATCATTGAAGAGCCTCAATAAAGATTGCCATATCTTGGTGCACTGTAAGGTCATCATTTACTATGCTTTAGAAATGAATACAATTTAATGTATAATGAAAAATGTGTAGTAGAATGCACTGTTGCTGTCATTTTTCCCAAATTTTCTTAGGGAGAAATCCCCAATCCCCATAGTAGTGGTCAGGCTTACTCACTATGCATGCTATGAGGGTTGGTCTGACAAAATTTGCCAGGGCTGCTTTGGGTTCCGAGTCCATCCATGCAACGCAGTCACTAATTACAACCGCATTCAGTATTTGTGACGTATTTGATAGTCGTAAATATAGATTTCCTATTTTGCGAAGCGACTCATTTCCAAGTCACAATTTGAGCACAGGCATCATCCGTACATGCTGATTTGCGATTTCCAAATTGCGATTCACAAAAAATCTCAATTTAGAGATCGCAAAACTGTTTTTTTGTACCTTTGGGCCCCGTAACATGCTACCAAATCACTAAATGGGATTAGTACATTTGAAATACACATATGCGAGTCACACACCCGGCAATTTACTGAACTGCAGGGTTAGTTACTACAAAATGTGTTTGTACATCTGGCCCTGATGAAGATTGACATCTTCATCAGATTAAGGTATTCCCTAATTAGCCGTTGTTCCTCTGCTAGGGCCAAATATTAGTCTGTGAGGTTGGCGGGTAACTGTATCTGGTATTTATGTTTTATTCATCATGTTCTCCAGCAGCCTAGGCAGATTATGGTCAGACAGTTGTCCTTCCCACCTCGGTCAGTGTTTCCACGTTCCTCTGTTGGCATACATGTGTTCATCAGAGGTGGTGTGGCAGCACACCGACTGCTCAGCATCTTATATTTAGAGTTGCCCACCACCCTGGTGTGGTGGATGATCTGTTGTGAGAGAGGAAGCCAGTGGAGGAGAGCCAAATGTATGGAGAAAGTCTGTCAAAATTAAGCAAATAATCTGTCAAAACCATCCGATGTACATCACCAATTCTATATACCTGCTGCCTCCTCTACTAAAGAGGTTTCATAAACAAACCAAATTATTCACCACTCATTCACAGCACAGATCTCTGTTCTCCAAAACAGAAGGCACTACAATGGCAGGCAGAAGACACCACATATTTTCTTTAGAATCAGCTAAATGTAATGGTAGATAAAATTGTGGATACAACTACAAGTGTTTGGGGCTCAGGTGAACAATACAACTGTAAGTTAATGTAGGAAAATGTGGGCCAGATCAGTGGATATGGTGAATGCTGTCCCCAATGTCAAATGCTCATAGGATGACATAGGCAAAAGGTGAAATGACTTGTGAGGCAGAGTCCATTCTCTCTATTTTGACAGGTGGTGGGTCTCCCAGGCCTCTTAATCTCTAACCCTGCAAGGAGTTTGTAGTCCTCCACATTGAAGGTGGCATCGAGATTGAAGGCAGAATGAACAGTAATTAGTACGCTCTAAGATTTTCTATCATTTTGGTGGCCTATAACTTTCTGAGGGACCTACTTTGTAATGTGTACAGTCTAATATTAAATGTACAGGCTATTTCATGTTTAGTCATTTCTATAAATATTCACAGCCCCTATTTTTTAAAGTAAAAAATTGCTATATATACATTTTGAAATTAAAATACATCTTAATGTACACATATTACTATGTGTACTTTCCCAAACAGAGTTTGATGATTTATAATATATAAGTATATTGGCCAATGTAACATTTACATTGCCACAAATTAGACTTAAAGAAAATTACCTGTTTATCAGCATAACTTATCTGTTTCGAGCTCTTCATTTCATCAATATACGTGTCAAATAAGCCATGGTGGACAATAGAAACTTTCACTCACTAACAAACCAAAGAACGGCAAGATGTATATTTTACTTCATATCCTTCTTTGGTTTTCAGATTTATCTTTAATTGTGTTCCTTTCCATTCATTTTACATAGTGCTGATATTGCTGCCTAGTAAATACAATCTGGCTTCTTTTCCCCAGTTTTGCTAATGAAAGGGTGGCTCTGAATTGTAATGTTTTCCAGTTGCCTGTGTCAAACAACAAGCTCTGGCAAATTAAACCAATGAAATGCCTTTTTCATTTTTTACAAACATCTCTTTATTATAGGTACTGCAGTATCATGTTTACTATGAAGCAGTCACTGCATCTTAAGTTTAAGCTTAGGTGTTTCTTTACAGGAACAAATAATCAGGATCTGATGTAGTTTTTACTGAAATCTCTGCATTGTTTGGTGTTGTACTACTGTGGTACCTACAAATGGTACAGCAATACCTGTGATTTACATTGAAACTACATCTCATTGGCTAATGTGATTGTACTGATGTATTTTGAAGACGTTCTTGGCCTTTTACTGTTATAAAGGAGTGGCACTTGAGTATAATGACATCCTCTGCTCTCTCTGCTCAGTTTGTGTTGTATAATCAGTTTTTTGGATGCATTCAACTAAAATTGACTGAGAAAATGGCATTTGGACAATAGCGCAGTAGGGATGATCAGCACCAGGAAGATCAGTATGCAAGGAGTTTTGCCCAGTCCATTGTTTAGGATTTCTTCATAATCTCTTAAGGAGAGAAGAAAGTATTACCAAAGGTGGTAACATGCAACCTCTGCCGCCGAGACGTTTACAGGGGTGATGGCAAGAAATACTCTTTAGGGACATCTGGAATGAGAAAACACCTGAATGGTTGGCTCTAGGTCCGGGTAGATTTATAATTAAGCTTGCAGAGTTAGTAGGATTTGGTAACTCACCATTGTAGTGTCGTCACCAGTGCTGGACTGCACCACTATGCGGATGCGGAAGTGGTGAGTGGTATATTACCCCTACCATCGGGGCAGGATGGACTGCACGGTGATGCAGAGTGGGAGGGGATAAATAGGGGAGCGAAAGGGCGCGAAGGCAGTGCGAATGCAGGAGTATAATAAAGAAGTTACATGCCCAGCTACAGTGTTCCCGTGTCATTATTCAGGGCCCACGCGGGACCTGACAATTGGCGATGAGAGTGGGCCTACCACCGTTGGTAGTGACACCACCCGCGACCGCGGTGCACCCAACTGGGAGCCTCGACACAAGGCAGGAAAGAAAATACAAGCCGGCGCACCCCACGGAGCTTCGCCTACCTGAAAGCAGAACCCGACTGCCTGTCCTGGAAAGCAGGAAGTTCCCCACGGCAGGCGTCGCCAGGAGTGGTGTGCCGACTTGACGCGGCACTGAGTGGCTGAAAACCCCCAAAAAACAGGTTCAGCCTCTCCAGCGATGCGACGCGAGAAGAAAGGCAGCCGGCGTGCTGCCGCTATCAAGGTACCCGCCCCCCTCCCTGCAGAAGCACGCGCTACTCAGTGCGAGTGCGGGCAGCGCTCCAACAACACGCGCTGCTCAAGCGTGAGTGTAAAAGGCACCAGGGAAGTGCCCCACCCCTCCCGGAGGCTACCCATTCGGAGGCGCACACCCGCTGGGCTCCCCCAGGCGCTGCTCCGCGCGAGCGAGAGGAAAGAGAAAATAAAAAAAAAATAAAAGGACTGGACACAGACAGCCCAGCTCCAGCATCCTGCACCCAAAAGAAGAAAAAAAAGGGACACACCTGGAAGAAATATTTTTGTGTCTGCCCCTCACAAGAAAAAGAATAAGAAACAACAGCAAGGCAAAACAATTAACCCGGCTCACCAGGAAGGCACACGAAATAAGCCCTGACCCTGCAGGAGTCCCTTTTTGCCTCACAGTCCAGACACAAGTGCCTAAACCCAACGTGTCCTACATTCTCCCACCTCAACTTGACACTGTTCACGATGGCCGGTGTACCACCATTGGAGCCCTTCACCATCACAGGCGCCCGCCCCACCCAAGCGGCAGGGTGGAAAGTCTGGGTGGAAATCCTGGAGACGTATTTCGAAGCCCTGGACATCCAACCAGAACGGCGCAGTCCTCTCCTTCTCCACATTGGTGGAGCAGATATCCCCAAAGTATTCAAGTCGGTCACGGAAGCGCGACCACGCACGTATGAAACACTAAAAGGGGCGATTACCGTGCATTTTGAGCCATACGCCAACCCCGACTATGAAAGGTTCCTATTACGCCAAGCCTGTCAAATCACAGATGAGTCCGTCGACGTTTTCTACGCCAGGCTGAAGGAACTAGCCAGCACCTGCACTCTGCCCGACGAAGAGGACGAAATCCGAGCACAATTCATACAGGGGTGCTCCTCGTCAAAACTCAGAGAACGCATTCTCCAGCAACCCAACATGCTGATGAAAGATATCCTCACGCTAGGACGCTCCCAAGAATTGGGCGGGCTGGAGCAGCCCACATGGAACAGGCACCTGCAACTCAGGTAAAGGCAGAGGCAGCCAACGCAGTGACAACAAACACACCACGACAAAAAGGGGAACCCTGTAAAGCAAGGCTATGGGGCAGACCATGCAAGTGGTGCGGCGGCCCAGCACCACATCCGACCACCTGCACAGCGTGGGGAAAAATATGCAGCACATTTGGTAAGCTCAATCATTTTGCCAAAGTCTGCAAATCAGCACCGAAGCAAGCAACCAACGCCACAAGAAAGACCGTCAAAATGGTGGAAACCACGTTGGCCCAAGACTCAGACAGCGACATGGACAATGACCAACACACAATCCATGTAATTCACGCCATCGGAGGCCGACGCTTACCCACATGCACCGTCATAGTCAAAGGCTCTCCAACACTGGCACTGGTGGACACAGGCGCGTCCATAAACTTAATGGCCATGGATATATATAACAACCTTCCCCAACCGCTACCAGCACTCCGACCCACGAACATACAGATATTTGTGTTTGGAAACAGCCGACCCCTAGACATAGCAGGGGTTTTCACAACCGACATCACCCATGACAGCACGGAAACAGCCACAAAAGTATACGTTTCTAAAGATGGCACAGGATTCCTTCTTGGCTGCCGAACTACTCAAGATCTAAACCTAGTACATTTCGCTTTCGCCATCCATGTAAATACACTCCAAGACTTAATGCAAGAATTTAAGATGCTATTTGAGGGCATTGGGTGCCTCAAAGGACCGCCGCTACGACTACATATCGACGAATCAGTCACCCCCACAGCGCTCAGACATCGTCGAGTGGCTTTTCATCTGCATCCCAAAGTTGAGCAAGAACTACGACTTTTAGAACAGGCGGGAGTCATTGAAAAGGTATCGGGCCCAACACCGTGGGTCTCCCCCATTGTAGTCGCTCAGAAGCCCAAACAACCGGATGCCGTCAGAATCTGTGTCGACATGCGCATACCAAACCTGGCAATTAAAAGGGAACGACACATTAACTCCAACGATAGACGACATCCTCAGTGAACTGTCAGGGTCGTACTGGTTCTCCAAAATGGACCTCCGATCAGGATACCATCAAATCATGCTGCACCTAGAGTCACGGCCCATTACCACCTTCTCCACCCACAATGGTCTCTGGAGATACAAGAGGCTAAACTTCGGCATCTCTAGCGCAGCGGAAGTCTTCCAGCAAGGACTCCCGGGAGTCCTCAACGTGAGTGATGACATCTTGGTCCATGCACCCACCGCTGAAACACACTTGAAGAGGTTGCGAGAAGTGTTCGCTAGACTACAAAGCGGAGGACTGACACTACACAAGGACAAGTGTGAATTCCTGAAACAAGAAATTTGTTTCTTCGGGTATCGCTTCTCTAAGAACGGAGTCGGGCCAGATCCCCTGAAAGTCAGAGACATCCAAGAGGCCCCAGCCCCCACCTCGGTTTCAGGGGTAAGGAGCTTCCTGAGTATGGTCACATACTGCAGTCGATTCATGCAAAACCTGGCCGACATCACGGGACCTCTGCGGCAACTCACACAAGCAAATCGCCAATGGCAATGGGGCGAGGAACAAGAGAACGCTTTCCAAGCCACGAAAAGAGCACTTTCCGCAGAGACTACAATCAATCAATCAATCAATCAGTGAATTTATAAAGCGCGCTATGTACCCGACAGGGTTTCGAGGCGCTGGGGGTGGGAGGGGGGGGTTGTTGCTAGCGTTCAAAGAGCCATGTCTTGAGGAGTCTCCTGAAGGTGAGGAGGTCCTGGGTCTGGCGTAGTGAGGTGGGGAGAGAGTTCCAGGTCTTGGCGGCGAGGAAGGAGAAGGATCTGCCACCAGAGGTCTTGCGCTGGATTCGGGGGACGATGGCGAGGGCGAGGTTGGCGGAGCGGAGTTGACGTGTGGGGACGTAGAAGTTGAGTCTGGTGTTTAGGTAGGTGGGTCCGGTGTTGTGTAGTGCCTTGTGTGCGTGGGTGAGGAGTTTGAAGGTGATCCTTTTATCCACAGGGAGCCAGTGGAGGTCCTTCAGGTGTGGGGAGATGTGACATCGGCGGGGTATGTCGAGGATCAGGCGGGCGGATGCGTTCTGTAAGCATTGGAGTCGTTTGATGTCTTTCGTTGGAATGCCTGTGTAGAGTGCGTTGCCGTAGTCAAGTCTGCTACTGACGAGGGCTTGAGTTACCGTCTTCCTGGTTCCTGTTGGAATCCAATTGAAGATCCTGCGGAGCATGCGGAGGGTGTTGAAACAAGAAGAGGAGACGGCGTTGATCTGTTTGGACATGGTGAGGGCAGAGTCGAGGACGAAGCCGAGGTTTCGTGCGTGGCTGGCTGGTGTGGGTGGGGGTCCGAGGACGGTGGGCCACCAGGAGTCGTTCCAGGCCGAGGGGGTGCGTCTGAGGATGAGGACTTCTGTTTTGTCGGAGTTGAGCTTCAGGCGGCTGTTGTTCATCCACTCGGCGATGGATTTTAGTCCCTCGTGGAGGTTGGTTTTGGCGGTGAGCGGATCTTTGGTCAGGGAGAGGACGAGCTGGGTGTCGTCGGCGTAGGAGATGATGCTGAGGTTGTGATGACGGGCCAGTTGTGCGAGGGGGGCCATGTAGACGTTGAACAACGTTGGGCTAAGAGAGGAGCCTTGGGGGACGCCGCAGATGAGGTTGGTGGCTTTGGAGCGGAAGGGTGAGAGTCGGACTCTCTGGGTTCTGTCGGAGAGGAAGGATGAGATCCAGTTGAGGGCTTTGTCTGGGATGCCGGCTTCGTGGAGACGGGTTAGCAGGGTGCGGTGGCAGACTGTGTCGAAAGCGGCTGACAGGTCGAGGAGGATGAGGGCTGAGGTTTCGCCGTTGTCCATTTGTTGTCTGATGTCATCTGTGGCGGCGAGGAGTGCGGTCTCAGTGCTGTGGTTTCGTCTGAATCCAGATTGTGAGGGGTTTAGAATGGAGTTGTCTTCTAGGAAGTGGGCGAGCTGCGCGTTGACGATCTTCTCGATGACCTTCGCTGGAAAAGGGAGGAGAGAGATCGGTCGGAAGTTTTTGAGATCGTTGGGGTCAGCCTTGGGTTTCTTGAGGAGGGGTTGGATTTCTGCGTGCTTCCAGCTGTCGTGGAAGGTGGCGGTGTTGAAGGAGAGGTTGATGATCTTGCGGAGTTTGGGGGCGATGGTGGCGTCGGCTTTGTTGAAGACGTGATGTGGGCACGGGTCCGTGGGAGATCCTGAGTGGATGGAATTCATGGTTGTTAGGGTTTCGGCGTCGTCTACTTGGGTCCAGGTGGTGAGGTGGCAGGCGTGGGAGGAGTCGTCGGGGGTGGGGTCTGGCGGAGGTGCGGTGTTGAAGCTGTCGTGGATGGCTGCGATTTTCTGGTGGAAGAAGGTGGAGAGATCGTCGCAGAGTTTCTGGGAGGGAGGGACGTCGTTGACGTTGGCGTTAGGGTTGGAGAGTTCCTTCACGATGCAGAAGAGTTCTTTGCAGTCGTGGGCGTTGTTGTTGAGGCGTTCTGTGAAGTGGGCGCGCTTGGCGAGTCGGATCCGTTGGTGGTGTTCACGGTTGGCGTCCTTGAGGGTGGCAAGGTTGTCGGGTGTGCGCTCGAGGATCCATTTCTTCTTGAGTTTCTGGCAGGTGCGTTTGGAGGTGGTCAGTTCGTCTGTGAACCAGGCTGTTTTTTTCTTTTCTTGGTTGGCGGTGGGTTTCTTGAGTGGGGCTAAGGTGTTGGCGCAGTTGAGGATCCATTGATGGAGGTTGATGGCGGCGGTGCTTGGGTCGGTGGGTTCGGGTGGTGGGTATTTGGCGAGTGTGCTGGTCAGTTGGTCTTCGGTGACTTTTCCCCAGCGGCGGTGAGACGGTAGAGGGATGCAGTGGTGTTCGGTGTTTTTCTTGAAGGTGAAGTGAACGCAGTGATGGTCGGTCCTGTGGAGTTCGGAGGTGTGGCTGAAGGAGATGTGGTTGCTTGAGGTGAAGAGTGGGTCAAGCGTGTGTCCGGCGATGTGGATGGGGGTGTTGACCAGTTGACGGAGTCCGAGGTTGAGGAGGTTGGTGGTCAGTGATGCGGTGTTGGCATTGTTGTTGTTTTCCAGGTGGAAGTTAAGATCTCCCAGGAGGATGTAGTCTGGAGAGGCGAGGGCGTGGGTGCTTGCGAGGTCGGAGACGGTGTCGCTGAAGGGGGCTCTTGGTCCTGGAGGGCGGTATATGAGGGTTCCTCTGAGGGTAGTGTTGGGGTCCGTGTGAATCTGGAAGTGGAGGTGTTCGGCTGTCTTGAGGGTGTCGTCCGTGTGGGTGTGGATCTTGAGGGTAGATTTGTGGGCGATGGCTATCCCTCCGCCGATTCCGTTGGTGCGATCTCTTCTGGTGATCTTGTATCCGTCAGGTATGGCGATGGCGATGTCAGGGGCCGAAGAGTCGTTCCACCAGGTTTCGGTCAGGAAGGCCATGTCTGGGGCGGTGGTGTCGAGCAAGTCCCAGAGCTCGATGGCGTGTTTTCGTGCGGAGCGTGTGTTGAGGAGGATGCAGTGCAGGTGGTTTGTGTTGGTTGTTGCTGGCTTTGTTGTTCTGTTGCAGGAGAAGCCAGGAAGCACTCTGTGGAGGGGCCAGGGTTGAGGGCGAGGAGTTCGCGGGCCGAGTAACGGAAGCAGGAGGTGCGGGGGCGTGAGGACCAGGGGGGGTGGCGCTGGGCGCGGTCCAGGCGCAGACGGGCGCAGACGGGCTTGCCTATGGCGTGCCTCTGGCGCACCAGCGGCGCGTCCGCTGTGCGGACGCGCAGCGCCAGCCATTAAGAAGGGAGGGGGGAGGGAGGAGCAGCTGGGAGGCGGGAGGCGGGAGGGAGCGGCGAATTGGGGGCGCAAGGGAGGCGGGGCCGCAGGGAGGCAGCGGCAGGGAGCGGCGAGCAAGGGGGAGCGCACAAGGGGCGAAAACACGAAAAACAAGGCAAAAAAGTCGGGCACAATTTTAACAAACAGTCACAATTTGAAAACAATCAGAGAAATACACTAATGGCACAGTCTAACAATCGGGGAGACAGCAATCAGAGGGGCACAACGGGGGCAGAAGCGCAGGAGGCGAGGCGCTTGAAAAAACAGTAAAACGCACTACAGGGCGGCGAAAAGTGGCACAATCAGAAGGGGCACGGCGGGGGCAGAAGCGCAAGAGGCAAGGCGCTGAAAATGGAAAAACACTTACAGGACGGCGGAAAAAACGGCACACGGGTCAAGTGAAGCCTCGAACACGCTAGCAGCAGCGTGGGCGGGGGTCAGAGGCAGGAGACAGCAGGTTGGTGCTGCGGACGTGGGGGGCGAGCTCAGGACCTAAAACAGGTCAGAGGTCGCTCACTCGCGACACGCAGCGCCAGCCATTGAGAAGGGAGGGGGGAGGGAGGAGCAGCTGGGAGGCGGGAGGCGGGAGGTGGGAGGGAGCGGCAAAAGGGGGCGCGAGGGGGGCGGGGCCGCAGGGAGGCAGCGGCAGGGAGCGGAGAGCAAGGGGGAGCGCACAAGGGGCGAAAACACGAAAAACAAGGCAAAAAAGTCGGGCACAATTTTAACAAACAGTCACAATTTGAAAACAATCGGAGAAATACACTAATGGCACAGTCTAACAATCGGGGAGACAGCAATCAGAGGGGCACAACGGGGGCAGAAGCACAGGAGGCGAGGCGCTTGAAAAAACAGTAAAACGCACTACAGGGCGGCGAAAAGTGGCACAATCAGAAGGGGCACGGCGGGGGCAGAAGCGCAAGAGGCAAGGCGCTGAAAATGGAAAAACACTTACAGGACGGCGGAAACAACGGCACACGGGTCAAGTGAAGCCTCGAACACGCTAGCAGCAGCGTGGGCGGGGTTCAGAGGTAGGAGACAGCAGGTTGGTGCTGCGGACGTGGGGGGCGAGCTCAGGACCTAAAACAGGTCAGAGGTCGCTCACTCGCGACGCGCAGCGCCAGCCATTAAGAAGGGAGGGGGAGGGAGGAGCAGCTGGGAGGCGGGAGGGAGCGGCGAATGGGGGCGCGAGGGGGGCGGGCCGCAGGGAGGCAGCGGCAGGGAGCGGAGAGCAAGGGGGAGCGCAGAAGGGGCGAAAACACGAAAAACAAGGCAAAAAAGTCGGGCGCAATTTTAACAAACAGTCACAATTTGAAAACAATCGGAGAAATACACTAATGGCACAGTCTAACAATCGGGGAGACAGCAATCAGAGGGGCACAACGGGGGCAGAAGCGCAGGAGGCGAGGCGCTTGAAAAAACAGTAAAACGCACTACAGGGTGGCGAAAAGTTGCACAATCAGAAGGGGTACGGCTGGGGCAGAAGCGCAAGAGGCAAGGCGCTGAAAATGGAAAAACACTTACAGGACGGCGGAAAAAACGGCACACGGGTCAAGTGAAGCCTCGAACACGCTAGCAGCAGCGTGGGCGGGGGTCAGAGGTAGGAGACAGCAGGTTGGTGCTGCGGACGTGGGGGGCGAGCTCAGGACCTAAAACAGGTCAGAGGTCGCTCACTCGCGACGCGCAGCGCCAGGCATTAAGAAGGGAGGGGGGAGGGAGGAGCAGCTTGGAGGCGGGAGGCGGGAGGGAGTGGCGAATGGGGGTGCGAGGGGGGCGGGCCGCAGGGAGGCAGCGGCAGGGAGCGGAGAGCAAGGGGGAGCGCACTAGGGGCGAAAACACAAAAAACAAGGCAAAAAAGTCGAGCACTATTTTAACAAACAGTCACAATTTGAAAACAATCGGAGAAATACACTAATGGCACAGTCTAACAATCGGGAAGACAGCAATCAGAGGGGCACAACGGGGGCAGAAGCGGGTCATGTGAAGCCTCGAACACGCTAGCAGCAGCGTGGGCGGGGGTCAGAGGCAGGAGACAGCAGGTTGGTGCTGCGGATGTGGGGGGCGAGCTCAGGACCTAAAACAGGTCAGAGGTCGCACACAGGCGTTCTTTGACCCGCAACGCCACTCACAGTTAGTCGCCGATGCCAGCCCCACAGGATTAGGAGCAGTGCTGGCACAGAAACAAGATTGCGGAGAGTGGGCACCCATTGCTTTTGCCAGCCGCACACTCATGCCAACGGAGCAGCGGTACTCGCAAATTGAATGAGAAGCCATCGCCATACACTGGGGATGCCGTCACTGCCATCTTTACCTGAACGGAAAACCGTTCTCGGTGGTGACAGACCACAAACCCCTATTACCGCTGTTCAAAGGCTCATCCTCAAAACCACCGCCGAGGATAGAGAAATGGATCCTGCAGCTCCAAGGGTACGACTTCACACTGGAGTACCAACCGGGCACAAAGAACCCGGCTGACTTTCTGTCCCGACTTGCCCGCACAGCCACACCCCAGGAAGTGGAGGAAGCGAGGGAAACAGAAGAGTACGTCAGGATGGTAGTAGAGCGCGCCAGACCCCTGCCCATACCACTCAGCAAAGTTGTCAAGGCAACTGCCCAGGACGAGTGTCTGCAGATAGCCATAGCAGCCACCAGGACGGGAAACTGGCGGTCCCTCCAAAGACCGACACCTTCCGAACACAAGAAGCCCAAGCCCGGCTGCACGCGCTGTTCAATATACAGCAGGAACTCTCTGTGAGCGAAGAAGGCTGCCTGTTGAGAGGTCTCCGCTTAGTTATTCCATCCAGCCTGATGGCCAGAACAGAATCCCTAGCACATGGAGCACACCAAGGCATCGTAAAGTCAAAAGCCCGCCTCAGGGACAAAGTGTGGTTCCCTGGTTTGGACAAGCTGGTGGAAGATACAGTCAAACGGTGCCTAGTATGTCAAACCAGCGGTAACCCTGACCCCCGAGCACCGATCCTCACAGAGGAAGGGCCTACAGCACCGTGGCAACGAGTCAGTGCAGACTTCGGGAGCTTCCCCGATGACTCACATATGGTCATAGTGATGGACGACTACTCGCGCTTTCGGAAGTCGAAGTGGTACACTCCACGTCTGCCCACACAGTCATCCCCAAGTTCGAAAAACTGATGGCCACTCACGGATTCTTCGGAGAGGTGCGCACAGATAATGGGCCCCATTTCAACAGCCACGAATGGGCAGAGTTCTCAGCGTCAACGAACACCAAACATCGGCGCATCACACCCCGATGGCCACAAGCAAATGGAGAGGTGGAGAGGTTCGTAAAGACACTAAACAAGGTCAGTCGCATAGCTGTGGCAGAAGGCGAGAACCCGGAAAGAGCTATATATACCTTTTAAAGAGAATAAGGAGTCACCCCACACGCCACCACAGGAGCCACCCCCAGCCAACTCTGTTTCGGGAGAGCAGTGACTGATGCCATTCCCCATCACCCATTGTGGGCAGCGAGGTCACCGCCACCAAACAAATCAACAGCAGTAGGAGAGCCAGCATCAACGCGCAGGCTTCCAAGAAACGGGGAGCCCGCGAAGTGACGGTACAAATAGGGGACACTGTCCTGGTAAAGGACCACCACCCAGGAGGGAAACTCCGTCTCCCGTTCGAGGCTCGACCATGGACCGTGACTGCAGTAAAAGGCACCATGATAACAGCCTGACAAAGACCGGAGACAGTAACGCGCAACGCAGCATTCTTCAAACACTTACCCCAAGCAACATCTGTTGAGAGAGACATGGATAGCACTGACAAATGGGCAGATTTAGATGTGGACACTGGAAGCCCAGAGACCGCAAGCATAGAAGCGGAGGGTGACCCAGAACACGGTATATCCCACCCAGCGGTGAAGCAAAGGCAGAGGCAACCTACTGGAGCGACAACACCCAACGAGAGGGAAGAAGAGACCCATGTGTCGGACCGGTCAGGAAGTGGGAGATACATGTTAAGACACAACCCAGGCCCCTCCCGGCGATACGAGGACTATGCCTGTGATTGACTAACCTCAGGGCACTCTCCAGAAGAGGAGAGAACAGTTTCACTGAAAAGAGCCACAAAGACCAATTTACACTTTACCCCGTTGTTCTGTTTGTTCATGTTAAATCGTTCTCTTCCCCGTTGGGGAGGGATGTAGTGTCGTCACCGGTGCTGGACTGCACCACTATGCGGATGCGGAAGTGGTGAGTGGTATATCACCCCTACCATCGGGCAGGATGGACTGCACGGTGACTAGGAGTGGGAGGGGATAAATAGGGGAGAGAAAGGGCGCAAAGGCAGTGCGAATGCAGGAGTATAATAAAGAAGTTACATGCCCAGCTACAGTGTTCCCATGTCATTATTCAGGGCCCACGCGGAACCTGACAACCGTTATGCGTGTAACACATTGTTCCTCCCAAGTTCCACCATTCAGGACCTGGCAGAATGATTCTGCCACTCAAGTCTCACGATATGCACAGGAACAATACAAGGCTTCATCTGTGCAATTGTGAGCATGTGCGTGATTTGCCGGTGGATAGTGCGAATTCCGGTCGCCACAGAGTCTTCCAGCATCTTTTTGAGAGGCCGGCAATTCCAAGCTTCCGCCGCTGCTTCTTGAGTAGATTTGTTTACTAAAGCAACTTCAAAAACACGTTTTCAAGTGAATAATTTACTCGAATGGATGGTTCAGGTTGCAGTTCTTTTCTTTTACGTTTTCTTTCAACAGAAAGGAAATGCTACAGAGACCCCAACTTCTTCCTGTCCAGAAGGTGCCTCCCAGTGCTTTGCCCGTCTCCTGGTAACTTTTCATTTGGATTTTAAGGTGAAAGGATCACTATTTGTCTGCCATTCCTCCTGCATACATACTATTGGATTTTAAGGACTTTGTTTTTGTGACATCACAAGTAGGTTAACCTTTTGGATGAGGTTGTTCTTTGAGAGAGGGTTTGCACCAGTGCATATTTGTACTTTTATTCATTTTTTAAATTTGATTGTGTTTGTGGTGGTTGGCCTAGCAGTTGCAGTAGGGGTCTATTAATCTTTGCATTTATTTTTTTAGCTTTTATAAGGCAAAAATGTTGCACAGTTAAGTACCGTTTCTCCATGTTTATTAAACTTGCACTAATATTTATTTTACCATGCGGCCTGGTCTGCCCACAAGCCATCCACCGCGTACCAGTCACTGGTAATATGAAACAACTGTATTGGATAAAACACATTTTTTTTTGCATATTACATTTTTTTCTACAAAAGGTATATTTAGGTGGTGTAATATATTTTGATGCCTTGGGAGGATGTGTGTTGTAGTAAAAATGTTATAGCTGACTTAATTTTCATTTCTGGCATTGCTGAATTATATGGTAATGTTTTCTTTATTGTTTATCATACTTCCTTTGCCTAGCCAGTGTGTGTGTGCTTGTGTTTGTGTGCGTGAGTGTGTGTGTGTGTGCCTGCCACCATTTTGTCTTTAGTCTCCGTGCCATGTGGCCAACAGCGATCTTATGTAGTCAACCAGAGTGCTTTTGCCACTGGTGTGTTTGTGTTCATTGTTGCCTATGCCTCCTTTCTTGTTGTTGTTTGAACATGTGGCTGGCACCATTTTGTGTAGAGAGCTAGTCTACTTTTGCCATAGGCCTTCTTGTGTTCTTTGTTGTCCATGCGTCCTTGCTTGTTGTTGTTTCACCATGTGGTGGCAGGTCATTTTGTGCAGTCAGCCAGTGTGTTTTTGATATTGGCCTACATGTGTTCTTTGTTGTACATATCGTCTTATTTGCTCTTCGTTGACCATGTGGCCAGCAACCATTTTGTGTAGCTAACCAGTGCACTTTTGCCATAGGCCTGCATGTGTTTTTTGTTCTCCATGCCTCTGTGCTTATTATTGTTTGACCATGTGGCCAGCAGCCATTTTATGTTGCCTTAGGCCTGCATGTGTACTTTGTTGTCCATGCCTCCGTGCTTGTTGTTATTTGACCATTTTGTGTAGCCATCCAGTATGTTTTTGCCACAAGCCTGCATGTGTTATCTGTTGTCCAGGCCTCCTTGCTTGTTTTTGTTTGACCATGTGGCCAGCAGCCATTTTGTGTTGCCTTAGGCCTGCATGTGTTCTTTGTTGTCCATGCCTCCGTGCTTGTTGTTATTTGACCATATGGCCGGAGACCATTTTGTGTAGCCATCCAGTTTGTTTTTGCCACAAGCCTACATATGTTCTCTGTTGTCCATGCCTGCTTTCTTGTTGTTGTTTGAGCATGTGGCCAGTGGCTATTTTGTGCACCAATGTCAGAGTCACCAGATCCTCGGGGTCTGTGCACGTTCCCAACACTTCCACCACAAGACAGCTCCAATACTCTGATTAGATTTATCACAGAGTCTAAGAGAGTCCAAGTGGGGAAAAGGGGATTAGGACGGGAGCAGCTGGGAAGGAGACCTGTAGGAAGCAAAAGGTTAAAACACAACATCAAAATTACATCTCATGAATTCAGTACCATGCTACAACTCTAAGCTTTGTCTTTTCCAAAAAAACATGAACAACCCTAGAATAGTCCTAAAACTGACTAGGCTTTAGATGACCGAATACCTGAGGAGGAAACAGGAAAAGTTAAATAGGACTTTCAGATTCGAGTACTTTCTTTAGCATGAGAATCAGGAAACACTCTGAGCAATTTCTAAACAACCATATGAATCTCCTTTTAAGAATACATATCAGGAACACACAGCATTACATCTAGAATTCTGGTATTGTTGTGTTCATCTCAGAAAAAACATTGGGAAGTGAATTGCGCACATTGCAGATTTTTATATGAGTATTAAACACCATAAAGGATTGTGCACCATGAAATCACACAACGTAGATTCAAGGAATAAATCACGCAACGTGTCAACTTGAAATGCTACCAAGAAAATGTCTTAGAATAGTAGCGCACAGTAATTTACATTATTTATACACGAGGAAAGAATTGCGCGTCTTGCCGATTCAAATGCCACCATACAAATATCAAGAAATGGTAGCGCACAATGAACAACATGAAAAGCACTCAGGGAAAGAATCGCGCGTCTTGTCGATTCAAATGCCACCACGCAAATGCCAAGAAATGGTAGTGCACAATGAATAACATTAAAAAACACTCAAGGAAAGAATTGCGCGTGTTGCCGATTCGAATGCCACCATGTAAATGCCAGAAAATGGTAACGCACAATGAACAGCATGAATTACACACGAGAAGTGAATCGCGCGTTTCGCAGATTTGAATGCCACCATGTAAATGTCAAGAAAAGGTAGCGCGCAATGAACAACAAAGTTAAATGCTCATGAAACGAGTTGCACGTCTTGCCAACTCGTAAAACATCATGTAAATGTCAAGAAATATCAGCACACAATGAACAACCATGTAATAACTAAGTCAAATCTTTATGAAATAAATTGCGCGTCCTCCCTATTTGCAAACCACCATACAAATGTCAAAAAATGGCAGCGCACAAGTAATCTGTTATTCATTTAAGAATTAAAATCAAGAATACGAAAATTCTCAATTACGGTGCTGGGAAATGTCCAAACACCGTCTTACCGCCTGGAAACAGTGATCACCAATGAGAGATGAGTGCAGAAGACTGGAAAATCCAAATAGGCCGCCGGGACAGGAGCTCAGGAAGAAGCTGCTGCTCTGCACCGGGACCTCTGAATAGTGAGCACTGGGATTTGGGCTGACTCTCTTTTATAGAGTCTTGGCCCCGCCTAGAGCCACGCCCAGGCATGTTGCAGGGAAAGTCTCTGAAAGGCCCTGGAAATGGACCACACCCTGCCACACCCTAACTCACTCTGAATGTCTGCAGCAATACATTGCAAATGTACATTATTTATAAGCACCTTAAAAATGAATCTTTTGGATGGAATTCTGCAATGCAAAAGGTTAAACAATAACATATCATCACAATGCATAAATTACATTTTCTTGCGAGTGTTGGGTTTTTGCACTCTAGATGCCCGTAGAGCGCGCACTGTCCTGGTGTTGACAACCAACCAGTGTGCTTTTTCCACAGGCCTGCATGTGTTCTTTGTTGTCCATGCCACCTTACTTGTTGTTGTTTGACAATGTGGCCAGCTGCCATTTTGTGTAGTCAGCCAGTGTACTTTTGCCATAGGTCTCCATGTGTTCTTTGTTGTCCATGCCTCCTTGCTTGTTGTTCTTTGACCATTTGACCATTGGCCATTTTGTGTAGTCTGCAAGTGTGCTTTGCTATAGGCCTGCATGTGTTCTGTGCTGTCCATGCCTGCTTACTTGTTGTTTGAGCATGTGGCCAGTGGCTATTTTGTGCAGCCAACCGGTGTGCTTTTGCCACAGGCCTGCATGTGTTCTTTGTTGTCCCTGCCTCCTTACTTGTTGTTGTTTGACCATGTGGCCAGCTGCCATTTTGTGTAGTCAGCCAGTGTGCTTTTGCCAAGGGTCTTAATGTGTTCTTTGTTGTCCAAAGCTCCTTGCTTGTTCTTGTTTGATGATTTGGCTGGCAGCCATTTTGTGTAGTCAGCCAGTGTGCTTTTGCCATAGGTCTGCATGTGTTCTTTGCTGTCCATGCCTCCTTGCTTGTTGTTGTTTGACCATGTGGCTAGCTGCCATTTTGTGTAGTCAGCCAGTGTGCTTTTGCCATAGGTCTGCATGTGTTCTTTGTTGTCCATGCCTCCTTGCTTGTTGTTGTTTGACCATTTGGCCGGTGGCCATTTTGTGTAGTCAGCAAAGTGCTTTCCCATAGGCCTGCATGTGTTCTGTGCTGTCGACGCCTGCTTACTTGTTGTTGTTTGAGCATGTGGTCAGTGGCTATTTTGTGCAGCCAACCAGTGTGCTTTTGCAACAGGCATGCATGTGTTCTTTGTTGTCCATGCCTCCTTGCTTGTTGTTGTTTGACCATTTGGCCGGTGGCCATTTTGTGTAGCCAGCAAGTGTGCTTTTGCCATAGGTCTGCATGTGTTCTGTGTTGTCCATGCCTGCTTACTTGTTGTTGCGTGAGCATGTGGCTGGTGGCTATTTTGTGTAGCCAACCATTGTGCTTTTGCCACAGGCCTTCAAGTGTACTTTATTCTGGATGCCTCCTTGCTTGTTGTTGTTTGACCATTTGGCCGGCACCCATTTTGCATATTCAGACAGTGTTCTTTTGCATTAGGCATGTGACCAGCGGCCATTTTGTGTAGTCAGTGCTTTTGCCATAGGCCTGCATGTGTTCTTTGTTGTCCTTGCCTGCTCACTTGTTGCTGTTTGAGCATTTGGCTAGTGGCCATTTTGTGTAGCCAACCAGTGTGCTTTTGCCATAGGCCTGCATTTGTTCTTTGTTGTCCATGCCTCCTTGCGTGTTGGTGTTTGAACATGTGGACAGTGGCCATTTTGTGTAGCTAGCCAGTGGGTCAAAATCTTTTTTTCAATTTTTCAAAACCATTTTCGAGGACATTAATAGAAGAGGGTTGTGCCTTTTTTATTTTTCAGCATTTTTTACCTTTTCCCTGATATAAGTTTAATGTGCCTGAGGATCATTATAGCATGTATATACCGTTTTTATATTATATGCATTGTTCCATTTTCCTCTGCACCTACTTGCCTCCTAAAGGATTTCTCATAGTCCCTAGTGATACAACAGTAATTACTTTTTTTACATTATTTGATTTTTCCCTGCACCCCTTGCCTGCCATAGGTCTCTTAGGCCATAGGCGCACACCAGCATTCACTTTTGTAGGTATTATTCCATTGTTCTCTGAACCCCCTCCTGCCATAGGTCTCTTAGGCCATTGGCACACACCAGCATTCGCTTTTTGTAAGGATTATTCAATTTTTCCCTGCACCCCCTGCCTGCCACAGGTCTCTTGGGCCATAGGCATGCACCAGTATTCACATTTTGAAGGATTATTCAATTTTTCCTGCACCCCTACCCTCCCTTAGGTCTGAGTCTTAGGCCATAGGAGCACACCAGCATTCACTTTTTAAAGAATTATTGCATTTGTTCCCTGCATCCCTGCCTGCCACATGCCTCTTAGGCCATAGGCACACACCAGCATAAATGTTTTTCAAGAATTATTCAATTTTTCCCTACACCTCCAGCCTGCATAGGTATGTGTATTAGGCCATAAGTGCTCATCAGCATTCTGTTTTTTAAGGATAATTCCATGTTCCCCTGTACCTCCTGCCTGCCATAGGACTCTTAGTCCATAGGCGCATACCAGAATTCACTTTAAAGATTCTTATTGTATATTTCCTTGCACCCCCTGCTTACCATAGCTTTCCTAGGCCATTGGCACACACCAGAATTTACTGTTTTTAAGGATTATTCAATTTTTTTATGCACACAGCTGCCTGACAGCCACAGGTGCGTGCCGTCCTCCACCTTATTCAGGAAATGTGGTTTGCATGCTGCACCGTATTTCAGGCAGCAAGCTAGGAGCAGCACTCCCACATCGAAGGCACTATTCTAACCTAAGTCCAAGGCCATGTCTCTCACTGAGGCAGCTACTGCAATCATGGCGAGAGGCAGTGAGTTTGAATTGGATTTGTCTCAGCTGCAAAGTACCCAATCGTTGTACTAAACTTAGCAAAGTGGACAACAGGAGCCACAGCCAGCAACAGTTCTTCCTGAAGTGGGAGAAGAACAGGAGGTTGAGCTTCCTGCTGAGCAAGATGTAGCTGTTCAACCATTGGCTTCATGATCTCCAGCAAGAAAAACAAAGGGTATAGCACCATCTTTTCCAAGCCCCTTCCTGATAATCTGGACATTGGCTGGACACTGGCCAAGTCTGAGACCTGCCACAAGAGACAAGGGAAAACGAAAGAGCCTTAGAATTATTAAAAGGGATAGTGAAGAGAATGAGCTAGTGACTGTCAGGATGGAAGGTGGCTCAGAGGACACCAAGGTTTCCCCCTCCTATTCAACCTGTTCAGAGGTATGTGCCACTCATTCCACCAACACCACTGCCAATTTCCATATTTGTAAGGCCCCCACTGAGACCTGCATCCACCACTACTTCAGTCAAAGTACACCATGCTGAGAATGAATCACCACACCCACTTACCTCCAGTTCTTTAGGCTTTGGCAGGGCCTCATTAAAATAGTTCTCCCCCCCAGTTTGGGAATTGGTTATAATTAGCAACCAGGGGGATAATATTGCAATATGCTCCATTTGCCATGTGAGTGTTTGTCGAGGTAAGCCTGGTTCACACTATGGTACTGGAGGCCAAGCAACCCAAATGAAAAACATCATGCAATCCGGATATGGTGCTGGTGATGAGAGAGGGGAATCACGTCCAATTTTGATGATAGCAGGCGATGAGAAAGACTAGGATGACAGCTTTACAAAAAAACAGCCCTGTCCGTTGCAGTCTGCCGCATCACCCGCATCAGCAACCTCCAAATGGCACAAGATTCTAGACACCCCTTTATAAAGTGATGATTTCCCAAAGACGCACATTGAGTTTACCTCCTCCAGGTTCTCTCCAGAAGTCGCTTGCATCATTGGCATCATAAAAGAAAACAATCTAAACTACTATTATGGGCATGTTTAGACAGGAGGGGCCCTACAAAAGCAACCATCCAGTGGCACAATAGTACACTGGGAAGTTGGCTAAAATGTTAGTGCTGGAACGCCTCCCTTTATTTTTGTTGAAGGAGTTGGATTGTTAGAGTTTCTGGCAGCCTTCTGCCCGAAATGAAAGGTTCCTATTTGTACCTATTTTGCCAGAGTTGCTGTTCCAATGCACTGTCATGATGTGCTGCCATTGGTTGGACAAGCTTTGCAGCAGAGTGCTGTTCACACTATCCACATGACCACAGACATATGGACCAGTTGTCAAGCAAATGGATACATGTGTATTACCAAACACTGGATCTCTGTTGTGAGGGTTTAGGCAAATGCTATCTGCATGTCTCAGCGCTGAGAAAATATTTAAGGGTGTACGGCGGCATGCAACAGAAGCACTATTTGCCATAGAGAAATCCAATGCAGCTGCAAACATCTTGAAAGACTTTAACAGCAAGGTGTATGAATAGCAGCGACCCAGAGGTCTCAGAATTGGATTTGTTGCCACAGACAATGGCAGTAATATAGGCAAGGGCATGGCAAATGGCATATATTTCTCTGTCCTGTTTTATGGTGTCGCAACAACCTGTTTGTGCAGGACTCTCTCAAAAACAATACATAGTCAGCAACATACTGGCCACTTGCAGAAGAATCTGCACCCATTTCAGTAATTCCTTTATAACCCAGAAGCAGTTGAGGATCATACATCATGCTAATAGAATACCTGTCATAACCCTCATAAGGAGGGCCCAACACATTGGATCTCATCCTACTACATGTTGCGAGTGCAGGTCTGTTTGAGTAGTACAGACCGATCAGTGACTAAGGCCCTCATTACAACCCTGGCGGTCGGTGTTAAAGCGGCAGTAATACCGCCAACAGGCCGGCGGTAACAAAAATGGAATCATGACCACGGCGGAAACTTCCAACAGATACAGCCACTTTAACACTCCGACCACCACGATGGTAGCAATAAACACTGCGGCGTAACCATCAACAGACAGGCGGAAGACAATGTACCACCCATCCCATTACAACCCGCCAATCCGCCAGCTTTTCCGGGGCGGTACCAATGCCAACAAAAGCACGGCGGAAACAGTACTTTGAAGGGAAACCACTCACCTCTCGACACTCAAGGAAGAACCAGGATGCCATGGAGCCCGAGCTGCAGGTCTTCCCCATGCTGGTGTTTCTGCTCATATACCAGGAGTACCAACGGCTGGAACGACGACCATGGTGAGTACTGCACCTAGCACATAGGGGAGGGGGTGGAGGAAAAAGAGAGTGACACACACACGCAACACGCAACATCCCCACCCCCACCATCACCCACAACACCATACACACAAACACATGCAACAATATTACATATACACCCCGTAACCCTCTGGACTAATGCAAGGACAAAAGTAATTGAGTCAAATGAGTGTTATCTTAGAAATAGTTAGAAATACATTAATAATTCAAAAACGGTATTTACAAAATATGCAATATGTACAAAAGGCGGGACAATGTCCACTCAAAATGTCCGTGGCCCACTGGGCCAAAACACATAGGCCAAGCACACACTGGACGTCTGCCTCAATATGGAGAGAACACTGCAGGGGCATTAGGTCGAAAACACACAGGCACCTCAGGGGGACGGAGAAGGGGGGGGCACCTCAGCAGGATGATGGTACAATGCCACTGCTCCTGGAGGGGGCACCATGCCACTGCTTGATCCTGGGGAGTGCAAGGCCACAGCCTCTCAAGTGGGTGGTGTGCCCACTGCTTGGTCCTGGGAGTGCAAGGCCACAGTCACTCAAGTGGGTGGTTTGCCCACTGCTTGGTCCTGGGGAGTGCAAAGCCACAGTCTCTCAAGTAGGTGGTTTGCCCATTGCTTGGTCCTGGGGAGTACAAAGCCGCAGTCTCTCAAGTGGGTGGTTTGCCCACTGCTTGGTCCTGGGGAGTACAAAGCCACAGTCTCTCTAGTGGGTGCCGGTTTTCCACTAGTTCTGGAGGGAGCTTGGTGCCCAGTGTGCTTCATCCTGCCAAGGTTAGGGTGAGTGGATATCTTCTTCCACTGGTTCTGGAGGGGGCTTTTTGCCCAGTGTGCTTCATCCTACCACGGTTAGGGTGAGTGGATGCCTTCTTCCACTTGTACTGGAGGGGGCTTGGTGCCCAGTGTGCTTCATCCTGCAAGGATAGGGTGAGTGGATGCCTTCTTACACTGGTTCTGGAGGGGGCTTGGTGCCCTTTGTGCTTCATCCTGCCAAGGACAGGGTGAGTGGATGCCTTTTTACACTGGTTCTAGAGGGGGCTTAGTGCCCAGTGATGCAGCACATGAGGTGTGCAAGGTCACAGTCACTCACATGGGTGTCAGATCCACACGATTTTCTGTGGGCAGGATGCATGACACACCATGGATGCATGACTACAGTCCATTCGCCGACGGGGGCGGCTGTACAGTGGTTGCAGTGCTGGTGCAGGTGGTGGTGCTGCCAGTGGTGGGGGGGAAGCTCCAGCCCTTCCCCTGCAGCCTCAGACGGCTGCCCACTGGGGCTGCTGCTGCTAATGGCAGTGCTTGCGACGGTGCAGGTGGCGGTGCTGGCCACAGTGCAGCTGGCTGTGGTGGCAGCGGTGCAGGTCGCAGTGCTGCCAGTGTAGGGAGAGGCTCCAGCCCTTTCCCTACAGCCTCGGATGGCTGCCCACTGGGGCTGCTGCTGGTGGTGCTGCTATCCACAGTGCAGGTGGCGGTGCTTGAGATGGTGCAGTTGGCGGTGCTGGCCGTGGTGCAGGTGGCGGTGCTGACAGTGTAAGGGGGAGGCTCCAGCCCTTCCCATGCAACCTCAGATGGCTGAAGTGCCTTAGCTGGTGTTCTGTGCCACTTCCTGCCCTTGGCAGATGGTGGTGCCTCCTTGCTTCTGCCAGCTGGAGTCTTTGCCTTGGCCTTGCTGGCTGGTTGTGCCTCCTTATCCTTGCTGGATGCTCTCCCCTTTTTGCCCTTTCCTGGTGGTAGAACCTTCTTGTCCTTGGCAGGTGTTAGTGGCACACTGGCTGGGCTGACGGGTCCTCCTTAGAGCCTCTCAGAGCTCCAGAAACCACAGCGGATGTGGACATGGTGGCTGAGGTGCTGGGCTGGGTTCTGGCCACCCTAGCCCTAGGTGAAGGACGTGAGGGAGAGGGGTAGGGAAGAGGTCAATGCTGGCGAGGAAACTGGGGCACTGGGGCGGGAAGATTGTGTAGGTTTGGGAGTGGAGGAAGAGGGAGTGGTTGTAGGAGGTGTCAGTCTGCTGTGTTTGGGTGCAGGTGGATGAACTGGATGCTGTTGTGAGGTGGATGGCTGTTGGGTGGGTGTGTGTTTGCATTTGTGTACTTTGGGAGGAGAGGTCACAGACACAGTGGGAGAGGACACAGGGGACATGTGCATGGATGTGGGGGCGGTGACTGCCAATGAAGGGCGTGTAGTGATAGGCATGCTGGTGATGGAGGTAGTGGATGAGGATGGAGTGCATGCAGGTGTGAGTGGAGACGCTACTGGGAGGGAAGTGGAAGAGGAGGAGGAGGGGGACACAGTGGAGGCAGTGGATGTTGGAGTGTCTGCTTCTGGATGGTGCTTGTGTGAGTGCCTGTGGGATGATGTGTGGTGCTTGTGTTTGCCCTGGCCACTTCTGTGTGTTGATTTGGGTGAATGCTGATCTGAAGGTGTGCTTGGGATAGGTTGGGGGTGAGGGGATTGGGACTGGGTAGAGGAAGTTGGAGGGGGGAGGCTGGAGACAGGGACAATGGCTACCATCAGTGCTGAGGCCAGAGCCTGAAATGCTCTCTGTTGGGCCGCCACGCCAGAGTGAATGCCCTCCAGGTATGCATTTGTTTGTCGACACCTTGGATGGCATTCAGAATGGTGGACTGCCCAACAGTGAGGGATCCCAGGAGGTCAATAGCCTCCTCACTGAGGGCAGCAGGGCTAACTGGGGCAGGGCCTTAGGTGCCTGTGGCGAAGGAGATGCCCACCCTTCTGGGTGGGCGGGCACGGGAAACATGCTCAGGGGCTGCTGGAAGGGCGGTGCTGGTACGGGGGTGGCGGCTGTACCTGTTGTTGGGGTGGCCACAGAGGTGTCCGCCACCGCCAGGGATCTTCCATCGGAGGAGGAGTCACTGTCTGTAGTGTCCCCTCCTGTCTCCGTTGTGATGCTCCCCTCGCTTGGTGGATTCGGCGTCCAGGCCCAAGTGGGATGCAGCACCCTCCGTCGCCGGTGCCTTTGCTCCTCTGCCAGATGATGCTAATGCACACAAGGACAGGGTGACAAAACAAAAAAAGGGGGGAAAGACAGAGGATACACTTGGTCAATGCCAGCAACAACACTACCGTTGGCGTTCACAACACACAGGGAGCTGCCCTATGCACTAGGCCATGCACTACCTGCTGCACACCTGAAACCCACAGGAACCTGCCTAGTAGTAGATGCCCACTAACACTATTGGGGTTGGAATGCTCCAAAGCCTGCCCAACTAGGGACCTACCCTGCAAGTTCGCCCTGGCCTAGGGGGTACCCACAGCCCACATCCACAACCCAGGTAAAACCTTAATGTGCGCAATGTCATGATTCTGAATCTGTACTCACCCCCTTGTGGCTGCTGTGATGCCTTCAAGCGCCCATCCAACTCCGGATAGACCACTGCCAGGATGCAAAACATCAGGGGGGTCAGGGTACGACGGGCACCCCTTCCTCATTGGAAGGCCAGCCCCAGCTGGGCCTCCGCCATCTTCCTTGCCCAGCGGCGCAGGTCCTCCCACCGTTTGTGGCAGTGGGTGCTCTGCCTGTCAAAGACCCCCAGGGTCCGCACCTCCTTGGCGATGGCACGCCAAATACCCTTTTTCTAATGGGCACTGACCTGCAGGGAAATATGCATAGAAAAAAGGGATTAGTAATACCGTCCGGACTGTTACACTCAAGTCCCAAAATATCCCTCCCATCCCCTTACGCACAGACATTGGCCACCAGAAACTCTACACAGGACCCCTCAGCCCCACCCTACACGAGGCATACACACACAGCACTCCATACATTCATGGTCCACGCATCATGCTCACAGTGTACTTACCTGTTTGTCTGGAGGACCATAGAGTGACGTATACTGGGGTAAGACCCCATCCACCAGTCCCTCCAACCCCTCCGAAGTGAAGGTGGGGGCCCTTTCCCCAGACACTCGAGCCATTGTCGCTTCCAGACACAGGTCACAGCAGCACTTGCAGTATAGGTCCTCTCCTGTTGAAGGTCAGGTAGCAAGTGATTGAACAGATAGGAAATGGCAGTCACATCCGCGGCGGTGCGTACCATCACCTCTGGCGTACATCCCCATTGGCTCCTCGAACCCATAGAGCTCAATGATAACTAATGCGAAGTTGCGGGGCAGTCGGCGACCGCTGACCGCAACGGCGCACAGCGCCAGCGGAATTACCTCATTTCCACTTGTCTCTCCTCAGAGGTCAGACAGCCGCCATTTCAGGGGGGCACAGGCCATGGCACCTAACTGCGTCACAGCAGACATTGGCACATCAACTGATTTTCGACTTCACATGCTGTTTCTGTCAAGGAAGAAATGCATTTTTATTGCAACATATGTGTGAATATGACCCTCTGCTCACCGTTTTCCACCCTAGAGTTCAACCACTGAGGATGAATAGGAGATGGAGACATCCCCGTGTACATACCCCTTGTGGACCTGGAAACTATGGAGGGCAGGCACATAATCCTTACCTACAGACTTGATCGGGCCACAATCCAAGAACTGTGTGCCCAATTGGAGCCAGACCTGATTTCAGCTATCCGCCACCCCACAGTTATCCCCCTTCTAGTGCAGGTCCTGTCAGTGCTCCATTTCCTGGCAAGTGGTTCCTTCCAAACAACAGTGGCCATGCTATCAGGGATGTCTCAGCCAATGTTCTCCAACGTGTTGACAAGAGGGTTGTCTGCCCTGCTGAAACACATGTGCAGCTACATCGTATTCCCCCAGGTGGAGGATTTGGCCACAGTGAAAGCTGACTTTGCCCTGGGACATATCCCCAACATGATTGGTGCCATTTATGGTACACATGTAGCATTTGCTCCCCTCCGGAGAAATGAATAATTGTTTAGGAATAGAAAAACCTATCACTCTCTGAATGTGCAGATGGTGTATTTGGCGGACCAGTACGTCTACCATGTGAATGCCAAGTATCCTGGCTCTGTGCATGACGCCTTGATCTTGAGGAAGAGCAGCATCCCACATGTGATGGCTCAACTCCAGAGGCACCGGGTGTGGCTAATAGCTGAGCCCAAGGTCCCCAACCAGTATATGTTGGTGTATGGGGTTGTCCCTAAGGGTGAGTTTGTGGCTAACAGGTATCCCTTGATATTTTCAGGTGACTCTGGTTACCCCAACCTCTCATGGCTACTGAACCCAGTGAGGAATGCCAGGACAAGGGCAGAGGAACGTTACAATGAGGCACATGGGCGAAAAAGGAGAACCTGAAGGCCAGGTTCCAGTGCCTCCATCTGACAGGTGGATCCCTGTACTACTCACCCAAGAAGGTGTCCCAGATCATTGTTGCATTTTGTATGTTGCACAACCTGGTCTTGAGATGCCAGGTGCCTTTTCTGCAGGAGGATGAGCCGTGGTGGCTGCGGTGGAGCCTGTGGACAGTGAGGAAGAGGAGGCAGAGGATGAAGATGTGGACAACAGAAGTCCTCTCATACAGTAGTACTTCCAGTGACACACAGGTAAGACACTGTAACTTCACTTTACATTGTAGCTTTGTGTTGGACATTTTACATGGCAACATGATTTCCTTATGTTTATGGCCACTTACTGTACCCTTTGGCAACTCTATTTTCAGATCTCTCTCCCCCACTCTGGCTCTTGGTGTGTTTACTGCTGCCCACTAACGGTCATACCAATGTATATATAACTGTACATATGAATTGCACTGTTTACAGATTGTTGAACTAATACATATTTCAATCAATTGACAGACTCCAGACTTGTATTTGTTCCAAGGGTGTTTATTTAAGTGCTAAGAGGTTGAGGGGGATGTGCAATGGGATGGGGTGATGGTGGAGGAATGTCCAGTTAGAGTCCAGTCTCTTTGTGTCACTGGTGCATTGTCCAAGGGGGCATAGGATGGGGAACAATGGCAGTTCAAGGTGGACAGGGTAACAGAGTGGGACACAAGGGTGAAAATCAGGAGAGTCTTATTTACTGGCAGGGGTCTTGGCAATGTTCTCTGGCTTCTGCCTGGATCGCAGGGACTGTTTGCGGGGTGGTTCTCCTTCTGCAGGAGGTGGGGTGCTGGTGGCCTGTTGTTCCAGAGGCGGTGCCTACTGCCACTAGCTCTGGCGTAGGTGGAGGGCTGTTCTTCGGTGTGGCTAGTGTCAGAGGCCCGTTGGTGTGCCACTGCCTCCCTCATTGTGTTGGCCAAATCAGCCAGCACACCTGCAATGGTGACCAGGATGGTGTGGATGTGTTTGAGGCCCTCCCTGATCCCCAGGTACTGTCCCTCCTGCAGCCGCTGGGTCTCCTGGGAAGGTTGGTATGCTACCAGGATCCCTGCAAGTGCCTTGTGGAGAGTGGATTCCCTGGGTCTGTCCTTCCCCTGTCGCACAGCAGTCCTCCCAGCTTCCCTGTTGTCCTGTGCCTCTGTCCTCTGAACCATGTGCCCACTGCAACTGACCCTAGGTCCCTGATTGTCTTGGGTTTGTGGGGTTGCCTGGGGTCCCTGTAGTGGTGGACACACTGCTGATTGACATATCCTGGGGACAGTGGTATGGGCCCGCTGGGTGGGTGTTGTGGTGGTGTTTCCTGAGGGGGGAGGGTCTGTGGTGGTATGGGACTGTGGCAGGGTAACCTACTGACCAGAGGTCCTTGATGGGCCAGGTTGGTCATCGTGATCCAGGCGTGCAGAGCTGCTGTCATCACTGTGGGCCTCTTCTGTGGGGGAACGTGATGTTGGTGGCACCTCCTCTCTGGTGACGTTGATTGGGGGCCCTGCGGGATGTATATGCTGTGTTATTGTATCTGCGTGTGCCATCTTGTGCATGGGTGTGTTTCCCTGTATGGTTGTGATAGCCCTGTCAGCTTTGCCTTGTGTGTGTGATGATTTTGTGGGCTAGGTGATTCTCTCTAATGGGCATGCTTTAGTGATGGGTGTCCGTGCAGGTCTGTGATGGGTGTCCATTCATTGGTGTTGCATGCAGGGCTTGGTATTGGGATGGGTGGGTTGTGATGGTGGGGTATATGTGAGATGGTGGGGTGATGGGTGTTAGGGTAGGGTTAGGAGTTTGTGACGGCATGCAGGTAGGGTGGGGGATATAGTAGTAAAGATTTGACTTACCAGAGTCCAGTCCTCCTGCTACTCCTGCGAGGCCCTTAGAATGCATGATCACCAAGACTTGCTCCTCCCATGTTGTTAGTTGTGAGGGAGGAGGTGAGTGTCCACCGTCAGTCCTCTGTACGGCTACCTGATGTCTTGCAACCACGGAACTCACCTTACCCCGTAGGTCATTCCACCTCTTCCTGATGTCATCCCTTGTTCTGGGGTGCTGTTCCACAGCATTGACCCTGTCCACGACTCTCCGCCACAGCTCCATCTTCCTTGCAATGGACGTCTGCTGCACCTGTGATCAGGATAGCTGTGGCTCTACTCGGATGATTTCCTCCACCATGACCTTTAGCTCCTCTTCTGAAAACCTGGGGTGTCTTTGGGGTGCCATGTCTGTGGTGTGAGTAATATGTGTGAGGATGTGTGGGGTGATGTGTTGTGGTGTGTGCTGTGAGGTGCGTGGATGGTGTATGGGTGATGGTGTTCTGTGGCTCAGATTGAGTGGGTGTTCCTGGCTTGTCTCTCTCTCTCTATTAGCAATCTTTTTTTTGTTGAAAGGGTTGTGGGTAATGTGGGTGTGTGTGCGTGGTGTGTGTATGTGTGTCAGGTGTGTGTAGTTTGAATTGTCCAATGTGGTGTAGTTTTGTAAGTGTGTGTGTATTTTGTGCGTGTCAGTGTACACCACCAATGGTTTACCGCGGTTAAAAGACTGCAGCAGTGATTCGTGGGTCCTGGTACTGTGGGCATATTTCTGTTGGCGTAATGGTGTGGGTTTTGGTACCGTCAGTTTATCACTGACCTTTGGGCTGGCCGACTTGTGTGGGTGTTTGTATAGTGGGGGATTTCTCTGTGTGGGTCATAATACCCGTAGCAGTATACCACCGCAGTCACGGTATGTTGGTGGCCGTCAGCACAACGGTAGGCGCCATTTACCGCCAATGTTGTAATGAGGGCCTAAGTCCTTAAAAGAGGAGGGGATGCAACTGGGAAAAACATGACCGTGGAGATGGGCAAATGGAGCCTTGTTAAATGCCTGGCACAAATGCTACTTCCTTTTGAAGTTCTCACACGGGACATCAGCAAGATGGACAGTACGATGAGCTAAGCCATCCCATTGTTGCATCCCCTAAAGGACCAGTGACAAGGGTGTTGCAAAGGTGCATTAGTCTGAATGAAGAAGCCTGTGAGTTGTTTCGGAGTTTTATCCTTTGCTTGGCTGTTAAGGCTACAAAGAGAGATCAGGTCCTCCAAAGTGTACAGATGTACCATGATACTTTCTCGGCGGTGCAAAATAATACTGGCCACTTTCATTCATTTTTCAGAAGGGGTTGTTTCAACATACAAGACATGGATTGTTGAGCAAGTGATAGACCTGGACAAAGAACGGCTGGAAGTTAGAGTCCTGGGCAGACGTTCCGAGATGCAGCCTTCAACCTCCAGAGAGAGCAGTGCTGTTTTCTCACAGCAGCTACCACTAGCAACACCAGCAACAACAACACTGGCATTAACACTAGCTGCAGAAGAATTGGACCCAACCTCTGTAACGACTTGGCTTCAAGTGGCAGAGCTAAAGTTCAAGTGCAGAGGTGAAGATAATAAAGGTTGAGCAAGTGGCAGAACCAATGACCATTTAGAGGATGGTCCATGACTGTCTGGTTGATCCAAAGGAGGTCTACCTGGATCAAAACCCATTGTCCTATTGGTATGAGAAGTTGCACCAATGGCTAGAGTTCAGCAGGCTGGCAATAAAGTGTTTTACTTCTCTTGTAGTCAGAGTGTCTGCTGAGCATGTGTTCTCAGTCTCGTGCCTGAACAAATGGAGAGATTGACCATGATTAAACTACATCAACACTTCATACCACAAGATTACACTGTTCTTGGAACTGCACAGGAGGAGGTGAGGGCCATTGATCAGACTTAAGCGTGTTGCTGACCAAAATCTGTGCGAACACCCTCAGTTTGTGAATGAACTATACTTCCCTGACTGAGCAGGCCACAATAGAAATAACTTTCACATTAGTGTCACATTAGTGAACTGCTTTGTGAACAAAAGTGGATATAGCTAGAGGAACATTCATATATTTAGTGTCTGACTTACTATTTATTCACATGGCTGGATTGGAGTTGGACCGGTGTGCACAGAAGTCTCCCCATTCAGATATTTGCTTAAAGGATCCCTATATTTATTTTTGCATTCCGTAGTTGGCCGGGCTGCCCCAGTAAAGATCATGAATTTACAAGACTGTCATTTTGTTGCTTCCAAGGAAAAGAGGAGATACAATAGACAAATGTGTTCCACCATGGTTTGGATTGAAACGGGTAACTATTGCACTAGTGAGTGATGGATATTGAGTAAGTGTGAGTGATGATGATTCATGTGATAGGAGACAGTAAGAGTATTGTTCAACTAATCTACAAACTTGATTTCAACAATTTGCAAAGTTTGAGGGCTGGTGGATGATTCTGCATACATGTATTTTCCCCTTTCACACTTAGCTAGATTTAATTGAATGGTCAACCACTTACTGTACTTCTTTTGCGGGTTCTTCAGAGACCAGACCAGGCAGTTTAGTTAACAAATCTAGAGAAAATGCACAAATTCTTTTGCTGTTTTTTTTCATTAACAGAAGTGCACCATAGGTCTCTGTTTATCTCCTTTGGATCGGGAGTCAGAATAAGTCAGGACTCGGAATCAGGACTTGGGGTTGGTCTATCTCACCAGCCAGAAGAAGGAAGTTGTGAGCGATCCTATGTACTTAATGCACACATGCACACAGACATATACGTCACATTTCCCATACACACAATACACCCCGCATGCATACACACACTCACACAACCCCACTACACACTCACAAACACACACCCTCTGCACGCACACAACACCCTTCCATCCCCCTCCCCTAACGGACCTTCACCTTACCTGTTCCGGTGATCCTATGGGAGGGAACGGGATCCATGGGGGCTGCTCCGCTGCCAGCACCCCATCACCAGAACACCGCCACGCCGAATCCTGGGATGTGATTCAGTGGGCGGTGTTCTGATGAGGTGGCGGTGGAGCAGGCTCCAATTCACTGCCGACCGCCAATATGGCCGCTGGCCGCTCTCCATCCAAAAAAGAGCAGAGGGCTGCCAACAGTCATGATACGGTTGTTGGGAGACTGCCACCACTGGCGGTCTTCGGCCCGGAGTAACCTCAACGATCTTTGAAAAAGCCCACCGAGAATAAAATGAGGGCCAATGTCTGTTTCAGTGTTCCATAATAGGTAGTACTAGTGCACACTATTTGGCCTGATTCACAAAGGTAAAGTTGCACTTTTGCTGTAAGTTCACTCTTGTAGTTTAACTGCAATATCAGAAGTTTACCGTTACACCTAGTAACCTTACGAGTAGTAACTAGCTAGTACTAGTAACTCCCTTTAAAGTGATTGGGATTTCTCACTTCTCACAAAATTACTGCTGGCAAAGTTACTGATGGAAATGTTTCTAGTCATAAACTTACATGGCAAGAGTTGGTAACCTAACACCAAAAGTGTGACTTTACCTTTGTGAATCAGGCCCTCCCTATGTTGCTTCAAACAATATGCAACATGGAGTAACCAAACCTTCTTCTTTTGAATCCTAACTCCTGACATGAGGATTTTGTAAGCTTTATTAGTTTTATTCCTTTTTATAAATTAGATCCTGGATTTCTTGGAGGTTACTAATGCTAGTGTTTGTAATGCGAGTTTTTTCGTCATAGTGACCTAGTCTACAGTCTTTGATAACCCACTAAGACTGAGTTTTCATTCAGTCTAGTTGTCTGTGATGAATAATATTTCTGAATAATTTAGCAGTTGGAGGTCACCTCATTTGGACTAAGTGGGAGTGGCATCTCGCTTTGAGATGTCTTTCTCAGTGGCGTATTGAAAGTTTAGGGTGCTCCCTGCAAAGTACATTGAAGCCCTCCAGACACAGTCAAGAGGTCTCTGGCCAGAGGCCTGCCGCCCGTTCACAGTTTCCTGTGCTGGAGAGCCCCCGAACCTCATGCCCCCACATCACGAGTGCTGGCGGACTAAAGTTATGCCACTGATAGCACAAGAACACTAATACCACCACCATTAATAAGAAGGCCCACTTTGAAAACCCTGCAATAGGTTTGGAAAGATTGTGAGATGTACCTTTGCTTACTCAGTTCAGACAAGAACTTGAAGAACCAGTTGATAACTTAGTAGTGAAGCTGTCCTTTGAAAGGAGAGATAATAATATTATATTTTTTACATGTTGGCAGACCCTTTACTGGACCAATAGTTGCAGAGGGTAAGACAAGGGCAGTTACTACACTAACTACTATACTGTATAACTGATTGGTGGCTGGGTACTCCAAAACCTCAAGTAAAACAGAACAAAAATAACCAATCTTCTGTTCCCAGACAGTGCAATTCTGGTGGCAGGATATAATTATTACTAAACTGCAGGACAAGATAAGTAACCTTCTGAAGAATACATACATGGCAAGGGACTTCAGGTAGGGAAAGTCTAAGGGGAAAGTCGATGTATAATATGTGACATTTTCAGAAGGCAGCTCCGTGTCTCACTCTCGTGTCAAAACTATACTCAACAATGCTATAATGCCTCAACTAGCAATGGAAAGACAGATAATGATGACATAGAATTAAAAAGTAAAGCCCATTTACTTTTACTAGGAACAACAACAGGTCTACCCACAACAGAACCACCCTCCTCCCCAGTCAAAAATATGTCCCAAAACAAAGTCCATAAGTTCCAAGGTCCAAAACTGTTTTCCCAATGTTCTGCCCTTCCCAGCCTCTCAAAGTACAACATGTCTTCCCACCAAAACAAAACAATAATACAAAAGGGCTTTGAGAGCATCTATATCCTTGGCCAAGTTCTGCTGCCCACACCAGATCTGTGCAATCTTGTGCCTCCACCTGGAAAGATTTCGTTGGATGCAGTGGAGATGCATGGTGTTGAGTCTGAGGAGGGGAGGCTGGTGGTGGTAGGAGCTTCAGGGGACCCAAGCTGTAGATGGCAGTGATGGTGGCATGGATGAGTTGGAGGTGGGCCTGGCTGGCGGCCCAAGGAACTTGAGGCCTGTGCCTCTTCCTCTTATTTCTCCAGGGCCACCAGCCACAGCCTCTACTTCCAACTTCTGCTGCATCAGCTGAGCAGCTATCTCCTGCCATGAAGGGGCCTGCAACAGTTGCTGACTCCTGCCAGCTCCAGAAGCAGGAGTAGCTACATCAAGAAAGAAAGAAGAGCAAAATACAAAACCATGAACTATGATGCTCAGCTCAAACACTTTCTTATACTGTCTATAGTGCCACAGTTCAGTAGCAGAACATTGCAGTTTCCATACGGCCACTAGAATTTAATTTAGATGTGATGACTGATGATATTGATTAGTCACACAGCCTGAGCCAAGATTTTCCTGCCCATGCATCACATCATAGCAAGGTAATCCTTCATAGCAGTGACTGCAAGGAATATTTAAGCCACAATCCCAGCATAATCAAAACATGATTTTTGTTTGAAGTATTTCATATCCAAACTGAACAGACACTTTATGTATGTCAAAAATGAATTACCTGACATTGATGAGGAAGGCATATATGGATATGTATATTGCTCATATTCTGTACAATGAATACTTGACTAGACAACATTACCAGAGCCGTGCTGGATGGTCTGCTTACACTCCAGCATATTCTTATGGCAGCTCAACTGTAGCATGTTAAGTTATTAACTGATAATTCCAATGGCCCTGCTCATCTCCAACTCCAACTTCAGGTCTACTACCCTAGGTTCAACTTAGGTTATTGGCTTAGCCTCATGGAGTCTAGCAGATGGGACACACTTGGCAGATAACAGATACCCCATACGCTGTATTTCAGTAGACGGTGCATAGTACAAGAGTATAAATGATTAACTGTATTGCAGCAAACAGGATATTTTATTTGTCACAGAGTATCCCTGCCTCCAAACTCTAATTCAGTCCTGTGTTAGACCCAGGCCTCCAAAACAGATTATTCTTCAAAAATACCTTCACTTAGCAGTGGTTAGTTCACAGGGATCTAAGTCATAAGTATTGGACGAGGTAGAAGTTTAGATATGGAATATTTGGGTATCACTGATCTTACACACTTCTTTTGCTTTTTAGTCACATTGATTGTTGGGAGGAAAAATATTGGAACTGTCAATCTGTAATGGAAGACATGGAATATGACTTCATTTGAGCAGAGAAATGTGGCACATACAATACATGCTGAGACAGAATTTACTTTTTTTAGGTAGGTTGAGACATGAAAGAATGATGAAGTGAAACACTGGTAGGCGAATGAGTGGGCACTGGGAAATACACCTCACTTTGGTTTATGCACTGCAGATTTAGGGCTTGACTTAGCATTTGGCAGATGGGTTACTCTGCCACAAACATGACAGATATCCCATCTGCCATATTATGATTTTCATAGAATAAAATGGAATCGTAATACGACGGACAGGATATCCATCATGTTTCTGACCAAGTAACCCCATCCACAAAACTCTAAATCAAGCCTTCAGTTCTGTTGTGCCACTGTGCGATAGCAGACGTACATGATTTTGATGCCTGAACTCATGGCAGCACCAGGTTACACTACAATGCAGTTTTAGGTGATGAGATGCCAAGGGCAGGGATTGGACTCTGGAGGTGATGAGCAGGATATCTACCTGGCTTAACCAGTACAATATTGTGAATGCCTGCATTTCCACCAACATCTCTGTGATGGCATTGGTGGTGGCCTGTGCGCCTGATGAAAAACATATTGGACCCATTTTAGATACCAGATAGCTACCCAAGTATTTATTTTGCACAAGGTGCAAAAGTAATATCTCACTACAGTTAGGTTAGCTATCAATGAGTATCTTCATATGTGGAAATTAGCCACTTTGGGCAGTTTGTGATACAGCTTGTTTATTCCTTGACAACATTTTAAAAACCAGATGGTTGCTGAGTCAACCATAATGTTTTTCTCCTAATGGAGGGATATGATTAGGATTCACGAATAAGGGAAGGGCATAAGGTAAGGCTACAAATGGATGAGGGTTAAGAATGAATGCAAAGGACATATTGGTTGTGGTATATCATTTCATGCTATGCTGCACTGTCTTAGAAAATTCTATTATAGGACAACATTTGAGGTCCATGACTATGATGACCAATCATCTCCCCTGCCCCTCTGCTTTTGACCAAGAAAACCACCCACATGTTTGTTGACCAGCGTATGACTTGGGCCAGACTGTGTGTTCCTCGTTACATTACAGAAAATCTTTTCCCCACTTATTACTGTACAACAAGACATGTAAAAAACAGTCAGCTGCAGAAACAGGAAATATAGAATAAAGACGGAAATGCAGTGATAACAAACAACATCCGACATGTAAAAAGCTAGTAAGTATACACAAGGGCATAATTTTAGTAGTGGGGAATGAGAATTACTTACAGGGGACAGCAGAACCATCTGCCACAGCCCGGCACTGGAGCTGGTCGTGGCACTGGTGGCAACTGGCCCAGATGCCCTCTTACCCTTAGATGCTTCAGAAAGATGATACAAAACAATGATTGGTGGTACTATGCACAAAAAACATTGTACTTTTTAAATCATATAGCCTATTCCTGGTTTCATAATCCTAAACCTCAAACAATAACATTTTGAACTATTCATGCATTCCAAAGAATGATCTTTGCTTCTTCATCCCTTTTTGATGAGTCAAGTTGGTCCCCCTTTGCATACCGGACATCCGGGAGATCGGGAGTATGAGCTACGTAAAGCCACAGAGAAGAACCCAAGTTACACAACAGTCCTGATACTCTACCATTGTAAGGGTGAGTGACATGATGAGTTGACAATCATGCCCTAAATCAGCTCAAGCGAGCCCCTGCTTAGCTCAAACTAGAACAGAATCCTGGTAGTATCATGTCCTTGAGGTCCACTCCCCTGCTACATTTCTCACTTCCTACATCCTCCCTGTCAGGCTGGCACCATACACAACTACTCTATGAAGAATTTTATAAAAACCTTAGACATTCACTACAAAATAAAGGTTACAGGGGCGTTATGGTAAGGTTCAGATTTTACACACACAAAACCATATAATTTCAGCAGTTATACTTATATTTATCACAAGAAATTATAATTCATGCCCTCGCCGTGCAACACATCTTCTATGACATCATTGATGATGTCACTGAACATTTGCAATAAAATAATTGATGAGAAAACTGCATGGCTGGGGCATGAGTTATAATTACTGTTAGACGGTGGGTTTCTAGTTAGCAGAGGTATCCACCCTGTCCATACAGAAATCACAATCCTTATCAGGGTAAGTACAAACACACCCTATATTAACTTGTGCTCACCTGTCAGGACTGTCGGCTTCCGGACGTGAGCATGGGGTCCCTTTAAATGGTGACGAGTGTAGCCTTTAAGACAGCATGCTGCACCACGGGAAGTTGCTTGTCATTAGCCCTTTCTGCATTGACTCTTATCTAACTTCTTGCATCGCATCTTCGGATTCCTGGGCTCCTACCATTGCACGCGTCTGTTGTTGGCTTCAGAACAAGTCGGGCTTGGGATCCTCCCTAGCATTCTACTAGAAAATTCTTCCTCAATAACCTGCAAGAGAAAAAGAGCAACAGACTTTATTACAGCAACTGTGTACTGTGTAGTAACGAGCAAACACGCGATTATTTTCTGTTTCCTCATTCTAAAGACTGGATGTTACACTTTTTAAGACGGCAACTGTGTACTGTGTGGTAACTCGCGAATGCAGAAAATAATTGTTTACTTCACTTATCTGATCATCTTCGATTTCTTTATTTGAAAACTTGTTGCAGAAAGCCTAAAAAGTAAAAAGAGGTTCACTAGCTTAATGTATGCTCTCTGATTTAAAGCAACAAACACATAGTACTGACAAACAACTGAAACATTTTTGTGTTATTTCACATATTCTGCTTATGTTATACAACTCTGTTGGGGGAGTTAAGTATTATTTTAAATTACTCCAATAGAAAGCCTTATATATGATACGATATGACGTGATTACATCGCTGTCACTGAGATATATGGAAGTTTATTCCCTTAGAGTGTATTTTCTTTCCTAGTTCACCCCAGAAGTTGCAAGGTCGGTTAATAATCACTATTTATATTTTGCGCATTGGGTTAATAGGACACTAGAATCACACACATCTGTCTTTTTTAAGTTCAGATATTGTGCTATTTGTTTTTTATTTGTTTATTCTTGATTTTCAGAAAGAGAAAGGTGCAAGGAAGACCAGATGACCAGAGTAACATCCCAGTACAATTCCACGCTTTTTCATGGGGGTCAATCATGTCTTTGTTGGGACTTTTTGACCTATAGGAAGTTTGGAACTTACTTTGTGGTCCATTTTACTCCGGCAAAAAGATCCAGGTGAGAGTCTGACATCACCTCCTTGATGCATGGCACAGAACAGTCAGGCTTAACTTAAGGGGCAATGTGTATTTGTGCAACACTTCAAACAGTAAAACAGTGAAAACACCACACAAAAAGATACTACATCTGGTTACAAAAATAGAACTTAATTTAATAAACAAAACAAAATCAAAATCAAATAAATGCAAGAAGTGGAAATAGAGTTAAGAATAACCTGAAATGTAGTGCTTAACAGCATAAAACACCTACAAGGACCATCTGGTCACGATAGACAGGGTAAAATCTGAAAGGTGAGGCTGACCGCAATGAAGTGCAGGTCAGAAAGAGGGCCCAGTCCTGGACTGCTGCAAAGTACCTGATTTGTGTCAACGTTGAGGGAACTGCGAGGAGCAAAGGAGTCAGTATGTCTTCTTCAGTGCTGAGGATGGAGGTGATGTGTCGGCTCTGAGCTGCGTAAAGTCTGAGGTGCATCAGAAGTGGAGGTGGTGCTCCACGCCATCAGCAATGTGATGCACTTGATCCTTGCAGTGGAGTCGATCCATCAGCTTCGATTGAGATACACCGGTTCCAGATGGAACAATGGCATTGATGCAGGGATTTTTGTTAGAGAAGCACTTTATTCCTACTTCCAGGGGCCCAGGACTGGATGTGCACCACTTGGCAGGGAAAGACTCACAGATGGCAGTACTGTAGCAGGTGAGTTGGATGTTTTTTATGTCCACGAGACTTCAGAAAACATGAGACCAATCTCCTGGCCCTTGGAGCCACTCTAGAATTTGGGCTCAGGTGATGTGGGTCCAGTCCTTCTCAATCTGGCAAGGAGGGCAGCAGGGCAGCACAACAAGAATGCAGTTCTTCCAGAGCAGCAGTCCAGCAGAGTGGCAGTCCTTCTGCAGCACAGCAGTCCTTCTTCCTGGCAGAGTATTCACAGATCCAGATGTTTCTTAAATTGGTGAGGTCAGAAGTCCGGATCTTATACCCAGTGGTGCCATTGAAAAGGGGGAGACTTCAAGGAAGAACTTTGAAGTGCACAGAGTTCCTCCCTTCCTGCCCTGGCTCCAGACTCCCTTCAGGGAATTATGCAGTCCTTTGTGCGGCGATAGGACACAGCCTCTTCAGGTGTAAGTGAGAGGCTGTGTCCAGCTCTGCCCTCCCATCCTGCCTATGATGGCCTATCAGGATGTGGATGGCCAATCAGTTACACTTAAGCTCCCTTTGTCTGGAGGGAAAGCTAAATGCCCCAATGTGTATTGGAGAAATTAAATGTGCAAATTAGGTATATACCAAACCCTTTTTTAGGGAGAGAGCACAAGCACTTTAGCACTAGTTAGGAGTGGTAAATTCCAAAGAGCCCCAAGGCCAACACAAATAAATCCAGCAAGAATGGAGGCACACAGGCAAAAGGATTTAGTAAATACCCCCCTGAGGCTGTCAGGTCTAACAGTTACCTTAGGGCACTAGTTATAGCTTCTTGTGACAGGTAGACGTATAACTACTGAATTTCTATTGTTTTGTGTGTCTCCAATCTGAACATATCTACTTAGCTATAAAGTCTACTTTTACTTCTTTGTATTACATGATACCTGTAGACATTTCAGTCATAAATTTAGCAAAGTTGGCCTTTTCTGTGCTTATAGCTAGCACAGTTTCTAGGGGTTCAATTTATTTTTAATAAAGGAGGGGACAATTTATATACGTAGGCCTCCTACGGTAAATATAACTTGAGCCCTTGCCACGCACATGTTTCTTATTAATCATGTTATTACAAACATTGCAGTGATATCAAAGATGCCACACAAAATCTCATCAATGACATAATATGAGGCATGGCATGGCGAAGGCACAAGTTATAGTTATAGTTAGATTTATAGTTATAGTTATAGTTATAGTTGCTTGAAAGAAATCTAACTATAACTGCTGAATTTCTATGGCTTTGTATGAGTAAATTCAGAACCTAACTATAATGTCCCTGTAACCTTTGTTTTTTTTAGTGAATTTCTATGGTTTTTAATGAAAAGTAATTTTAATTACTATACATTATTCCAACCCCTGCCGCACACACTCTTTCAGCCAAACCCTTATAACCACCCAGTCCTGTGCCACGCATGGCCTTTGGCTGTGTGCAGCAGAGATTGGCTACAGGGTCTGTCTTTGTCAGTGGATGTGTGAGTGGGTGCGTGAGTGTCTGAGTGGGTCAGAAAGTTGGTGTGTGAGTCTATGAGTGGGTCTGTGTGGGTGCATGAGTGTCTGAGTGGGTGTGTGAGTGGGTGCCTGAGCCTCTGAGTGCACGAATGAGTGAATGAATTAGAGTATGAATGAGTCAGTATTTTTCTTTCACATTTTTCCATAATTGCGAATATTTTGCTAATAACCCATGAACATTAATGAAAATTCATGAATTTTCATGAATGTTGCATGCTTTAACACAAAATTATATTAAACTTACATGTTACCCCCTAAAACACAACGATATCACACCCCTGGGGTCAGGGTACCTTCACCCTGACCTCTCTCATGACATTTTCAATTTGAATTTTCACCCCTGGGGACTGTGAACTGTGAAATAAAATGGTGATTCAACTTTCTGGTCAGGATGCGGTCAATGCATCTTTTCATACGCGTATTCAGGGAAATTCACAAATTTAGCAAATTTTTCGTGTCCAGAGATAAAGACATTTATTTGCCCTTAAATATCTCCTAAACTACTGAAGGGATTTACATCAAATATCAAAAAGCACAATCTGCGTACTGGAAGCTAGCTTTATGCCAAATTTGGTGGTTTGGGCTGTAGACATGTTGACAGGTGTTATGACAAAGAACTTGGGAAATACAACTTTTTTTTAGCTCCCTTTTTCTTGACCCCCACTTGACAGATCACCCTGAAACTTCTTGTGTGCAACAAGAATCAGCAGGGCACTTTTTTGGAGAACATTTCATGAAGAATTGTCAAACGGTGCCAAAGATATAAGCAAGTCAAAAAATGTTTTTTCTATGGAAACATGGTCCTATTTTTAACTATCTTCATATATATTTATATATATATTTCCCACATAGAGCCCTCCTCGAAGATCTCTGTCACAGCGGCACAGCTCAGAATCATCCCTACCGGTTTAGTAGTGCAGCAAGGTTCTTTACGTGAAAAACATCTTCCGAAAGAGCAAAATTACAATTATAAAATCATTATCATCTCCGATGCATTTCGACGAGATGCCTTCAGCTGGGCCTATATGTATATATATCTAGTGGCAGTCACCACTAGGTAGTAATAGTTAGGACCATGGGTCCGATTGTGAGTTTGGCGGACGTCCACCAAACTCCTGACAGGGTTGTTGCCACCGTGCTGGCTACCTCCCCGCCAGCCCCATTAAGGCGTTGCTGCTGAGCTGACCGGCGGAAACCAGCATTAAAGTGTCAGCAACATTGTTAATGGCTCGTAATCGAGCTGGCGGTAATGCTGTCACTGCAGGTGGCACCAGCACCCTCGTAATGCGCACAGTCTGCACAGCAAGTACATGGGCAGTGCAAGGGCCCCCCTGTGGCCCCCTGCACCTGTTCTCCCCCAGCCTTTTCATTACGGTGAAACCGCCATGAAAAGGCTAGTGGAGAACCAGGTTGTAATCAGCAGGGTGGCAATGAGTTCTGTGCCGCCCTGGTTGACTCCAACCTGCACTGCCGTCAGCCTGTCGGGATCTCTGATCCTGGCGGAGATGGTGGTAGGTTGACGGACTGTTCACCAACCTCTTAATGTGGCGGTCTCACTGCTACAACCCTGCGGTCTAACAGCCACCTTGAGTGTGGCAGCTTGAGGACCACCACACTCGTATTAGGCCCCTAGTTTGTACAGAAAAAACTTTTTTTTTTACTAGTCTATATATTTGGCGCCGCTTAAAGAATCTACATGAAACTTTCCCAAAATGTTTGCCAGTCACGTCAGCTGCTGTCTGGAAAGTTTTGGGGTGATCCGTCTTCGGGGAGAAAAAAAGGAGGTGTCCCAAAACACATTTTCCCCATTCATTTTTCCATAGGGATTTTGAACAGCGATAGTGCCAAAACTACTGGATGGAACTACACCAAATTTGGCAAGAAGGTAGGTCCTGGTCCTTGAAGGAAATTCTTTTTTGTTTTGGTGTGAATCTGCTCAGTAGTTTTTGAGAAATTAAGTGAAATACAAATGTGTTTCTAGGGATGCGCAGCATTTGTGACCCTTCCTGATCTCATGCTGAAATCTGATTGGCCGACATTACTTCAACAAGGAAGCCGTTGAAGTGTTGTCAGCCATGTTGTGATTCAGCTTCAGCCAAGTCCCAGGAAAAAGATAAAAAATAAAGAAAAGGGGTCAGGGTACAAACACCTTGACCCCTGACCCCAGGGTTAAAAAGCCTTTTTTTAAAAAGTTTTACACCCGGAGTTGCTCTAGATCCACGGATGGGCTATAAAATAAAAAAATATACTGAAGCGCGAGCTCGCGGTTTGTTCTTATAAAACCCCCGGGTGGGCCAAGTCCCGGGGGCATTTGTTGAATAATGCGGGGGGCTCTTGGCCCCCTCCCACTGCCAAGACCGCCATCTCCCCAGGGATTATAAATTATATGTGGGGGGCCAGTGAGCCCTCCTCTGTCACTGGGATCATGACCCTCTGTGGAAAAAAAGTTCCTGTGGGAGGCCCAATGGCCTCCCTCACAGTCCCAGGGGCTCCCATACAGCCACTGTGATCAACACTTCCCTAGGACTATATTTTGATAGTGAGTGGGTGGCCGTGCTGGTCCCACGCATCCCAGGGGATCACCACCACTCTGGGGCTATATCAGAAATAATTACAGGGGGTCTGTTTCAGACCCCCTTTAGCCCTGGAGATCACCACCTGCCAGGGGCTATATCTTGTTGGATGGGGCCCACGGCCCCCGTCATGGAGCCACATATGGCCCTGGGGTCCACCACCCCACCAAGCCGAGCTCCAGCTATGTCCCGGGGTGCCCACCCCCCGGACATAACAGTTTGCTGTGATATGGCAGCAAACACTTCAGGGGTTAGATAGTAACATTTTCCTTTTACTATCTTGTTGGGAAAAGGTATTCCATACTTTAAGTTTCTGAATAAACGGAAACATGTCTATACGTGTTCTACAAATATCCACTGATCACTTATCATAAATCAAGGTAATTGAGAGACATATTAGTGCAGAGCAACTTACGTATGAAAGCTAAACAGGAAGATTGGCTATCAGAACAGAAAGGTTTCTTTATATGTGGGAAATGTAACACATGCAGAGGGAGTAAAAATGTAAAAACTTTTGTATTACCAAATAGACAGAATAAGAGAATTGACAAATTCATTACATTTAATAGTGACTACTGTGTTTATGTCCTTACTTGTCCATGAGGCCTAATATGTGTGGGAAGCACTATCTTTCCTGTAAAAAAGCGAGTTCTTGAACATCTGAGGGCAATAAAGAATTATGATCAGAATTGCCCTGTAGCAAGATTCCCAAAATCCTGACATGCTTTGATTCTTTGGCATTGACAGGGTGCTGTTTTCTGCCAGCGGTGTCAACAGGGAGAGGAGGTTACGCATTATGGAATCAGAATACATTATCCGTCTTAATAGTAAGAACCCAATGGGGTTCAAGGTGGATCAAAAGCTTTATGTACATGTGAGCTGAGTCTTAAACTCCAAGCAATTTCTTTATAAGTATGTTTTATCTTTGGTTTCCTAAACTTGTGACGAAAATTATTTTGTAAGATTATGAATGCTCCATAAGAAATGTAAAGATAAATGTGTTCACACCTAATCATTCTTTTGTGATAATGTGTTTTAAAAAATGCATGGTTTGTTTTTTTCTAGGAAACTTACTGTGGCCACTTGGCTAAGATTCAAAATATGTCATGGGAAAAGGTCTTTTGAGTCAAGCTATTTAAGATTTTTTATTTGGATTCATAAAAAAGGTTTATAAAAATTGGAAATGGGAAGAGATTCGGTGAAGTAGTGAATCTATGCATTGATATTATCTTGGAATTAATTTCATATGAATATTTGTGATTTAACATTATGTTTATTCTTATTTATTTTTGTACATAGTTATTTCTTGTCGAACATGACATAAATGATCGATTTTTATTTTTAGTCATTTCTATTATTGTTATATTTTTTCATCGTTTCTTTTTTGTTTTATATTAAGGTCAAATTTTTATATGTTCAAATTATGAAGTATATATATTTTTCGGAGATAACTTTCATCTTTCTTTCTTTAATCTTTAATGGATAATATATGACCAGGTCTAGGCACATATAGGCCCTCATTCTGACCCTGGCGGTCGGTGATAAAGCGGCGGCCAAGCCGCCAACAGGCCGGCGGTCTAAAATATGCAATTCTGACCCTGGCGGGAACCGCCAACACAGCCCGCCGTATTAACACTCCGCCCGCCACGGCGGTACAAACAAACAGCGCGGCGGTTCCCGCCAACAGCCAGGCGGCAGACAATGTACCGCCCACCCTATTACGACCCACCAATCCGCCACCTTTTCCGGGGCGGGAGCACCGCCGATAAGAACACGGCGGAAACAGACTACGAACGGGAAAACGCTCACCTCTACGCACTCCACGCGAGATTCCGGCAGTATGGAACCAGAGTTGCAGGTCATCCCCGCACTCCTATACCTGCTCATATACCAGGAGCACGCCCGGCGGCGCGGAAGACATCGGTGAGTACTGCACCTACGACACAGGGGAGGGAAAAGATTACCGGCACACACCCACCCACCCACACCCACTACAACACACACATCAATGCATTCCCACAGATCACTGTCACAACCCACAAACCACCCCCCTCCGAAATAATGCAAAGACCAAAAGAAGAGATCATAAACGGGCAGATATATTGAAATATGTACACCAGTAATCCCAATAAATAAATAAACTATGTACAAAATATATACAGCTACTAAATGTAGTCCAACCACTGTCCGTGGATCACAGGGGTCCTGTGCAAAGGGGCAAGGCCCAGTCCCACGACAAGAACTCCACGGAGAGAACACTGCAGGGGCATCAGAAAGAAAATAGGACAGGCACCTCAGGGGGAAGGGAAGGGGGGGCACCTCAGCCACTTGAGTACACGACGCCAGATCCACGAGGGGACTCCATGACCACTGGCCCATCCTGGGGAGAGCAAAGCCACAGTCCATACAGTCCATACAGTGGGTGGCCTGCCCACTGGGCCATCCTGGGGAGAGCAAAGCCACAGTCCAAACAGTCCATACAGTGGGTGGCCTGCCCACTGGGCCATCCTGGGAGAGCAAAGCCACAGTCCAAACAGTCCATACAGTGGGTGGCCTGCCCACTGGGCCATCCTGGGGAGAGCAAAGCCACAGTCCAAACAGTCCATACAGTGGGTGGCCTGCCCACTGACCCATCCTGGGGAGAGCAAAGCCACAGTCCATACAGTCCATACAGTGGGTGGCCTGCCCACTGGGCCATCCTGGGGAGAGCAAAGCCACAGTCCAAACAGTCCATACAGTGGGTGGCCTGCCCACTGGCCCATCCTGGGGAGAGCAAAGCCACAGTCCAAACAGTCCATACAGTGGGTGGCCTGCCCACTGGGCCATCCTGGGGAGAGCAAAGCCACAGTCCAAACAGTCCATACAGTGGGTGGCCTGCCCACTGGGCCATCCTGGGGAGAGCAAAGCCACAGTCCATGCAGTCCATACAGTGGGTGGCCTGCCCACTGGGCCATCCTGGGGAGAGCAAAGCCACAGTCCATACAGTCCATAACAGACCCCACTGCCACTGGAGGAGGCAAGTTGGCCAGAGGACATCCTGCAGCCCTGCCCGAGATAGATCCTGCCCTTCCACGTCTGCCAAAGGGCCAGCGGTTCTTGCCTTGAAGGGCCCAGTTCAGCGCTCCTTGCCTTGAAGGGCCCAGTTCAGCGGTTCTTGAGACGGCGGGGCCCAGTTCAGCGGTTCTGGAGACGGCGGGGCCCAGTTCAGCGGTTCTGGAGACGGCGGGGCCCAGTTCAGCGGTTCTTGAGATGGCGGGGCCCAGTTCAGCGGTTCTGGAGACGGCGGGGCCCAGTTCAGCGCTCCTTGCCTTGAAGGGCCCAGTTCAGCGGTTCTTGAGACGGCGGGGCCCAGTTCAGCGGTTCTTGAGACGGCGGGCCCAGTTCAGCGGTTCTTGAGACGGCGGGGCCCAGCGGAGCGGTTCTTGAGACGGCGGGGCCCAGTTCAGCGGTTCTTGAGACGGCGGGGCCCAGCGGAGCGGTTCTTGAGACGGCGGGGCCCAGTTCAGCGGTTCTTGAGACGGCGGGGCCCAGCGGAGCGGTTCTTGAGACGGCGGGGCCCAGTTCAGCGGTTCTGGAGACGGCGGGGCCCAGTTCAGCGCTCCTTGCCTTGAAGGGCCCAGTTCAGCGGTTCTTGAGACGGCGGGGCCCAGCGGAGCGGTTCTTGAGACGGCGGGGCCCAGCGGAGCGGTTCTTGAGACGGCGGGGCCCAGTTCAGCGGTTCTTGAGACGGCGGGGCCCAGCGGAGCGGTTCTTGAGACGGCGGGGCCCAGTTCAGCGGTTCTTGAGACGGCGGGGCCCAGTTCAGCGGTTCTGGAGACAGCGGGGCCCAGTTCAGCGCTCCTTGCCTTGAAGGGCCCAGTTCAGCGGTTCTTGAGACGGCGGGGCCCAGCGGAGCGGTTCTTGAGACGGCGGGGCCCAGTTCAGCGGTTGTGGAGACGGCGGCCGGTCTATGGCCAACTGCTAATTGCCTGGTGGTGCCCTCCTGGGCAGCGGGGATGGTGCTCCTTCAGTGCCCACCTGGGCTGTGGGTGGTGGGGCCCTCCTGGCCAGCTGGGCTGGGTCCTCCCTGGGCAGCGGCTATGGGGGTGGTGGGCTCTCCCGGGGCAGCTGTGCCGGTTCCTCCCGGGGCAGCGGCTATGGGGGTTGTGGGCTCCTCCTGGGCAGCAGGCCTGCTGCCTGACCTCTCCGACTTGCTGCCCTTGCCCTCCTTAGTCGTGGGCCTGTGGCCCTTTCCTCCCTTTGGAGCTGTGGCTGGTGACTGTCTCTGGGTGGTGTCCGGGGGGGATGTAGAAGGCGGGCTCCTGCGGCGCCCCTTCCGCCTTCTGCTCCTCTTCCCAGGGGGTGGGCTGGCTGTCCCCTTGCTGCTGGGCGAAGATCCAGACATGCGGGCTGGCGGGCTCCAATACCCCTGCACCCTTGTCAAGGGGGCTGCAGGGCTGGTGGTGGCTGAGGTGCTCTTCTTACCCCGACGAGAAGGAGGGGGGGGCTCAGGGTCAGGAAAGAAGTTAGTAGTGGCGAGGAAGAGCTTCTTGGGACAATGGAGAGTGGTAGGTACAGTGGGAATGGGAGTGGAGGGAGAGGATGTGGTTGTAGGTGAGTCACGTTTGCTGTCTTTGGGTGCAGGTGCAGGAGGGATAGGCTGTCGTGAGGTGGATGGCTGTTGGGTGGGTGGGTGGCTGCGTTTGTGTGGTGTGGAAGAGGGGGTGACAGACACAGTGGGAGAGGACACAGGGGACGTGTAAATGGCAGTGGGGGTGGTGACTGCACGTGTGCGGACTGGAGTGGAGGGTGTGCTGGTGATGGAAACACTGGCTGATGGTGAGGTGAATGGAGGTGTGAGTGTAGACGTCACAGGGAGGGAGGAGGGAGACGAGGAGGTGGGGGTCACAGAGGTGGTAGTGACTGTTGGCATGTCTGCATCGGAATGTTGCGTGTGTGAATGTCTGCGTGATCTGTGGTGCTTATGTTTGGATGAGCTTCTCTTGGGTGTTGAGGTGTGTGCAGGCTGGTCTGATGGTGTGGGTGGGACAGGCAGAGGAACAGGAGACTGGGAGGAGGGAGTTAGTAGAGGCAGGCAGGAGACAGGGACAATGGCTGCCGTCAGTGCTGAGGCCAGAGCCTGGAACGATCGCTGATGGGCAGCCTGACCCGAATGAATGCCCTCCAGGTACGCATTGCTGCGATGAACCTCCCTCTCCACCCCCTGGATGGCATTCAAAAGGGTAGTCTGCCCAACAATGAGCGTTCGGAGGAGGTCAATGACCTCCTCACTGAGGGCAGCGGGGGTAACAGGGGCAGGGCCTGAGGTGCCTGGGGCGAAGGAGATGCCCGGCTTCCTGGCAGAGCGGGCACGGGGCGAACGCTGAGGGGCTGCTGGGAGGGCGGAGATGGTGCGCTGGGTGGCGGCTGTACCTGTAATGGCGGGGGGCACGGATGGTGCCACCCCCGCAAGGGAGCCCCCTTCCGAGGACGTGTCCGTGTCGCTGCAGGGTCCAGTCGTCCCCGTCGTGGAGCTCCCCTCGCCCTCCGTCTCACTGGTCCAGTCTGACTCTGTGGCATGGCCCTCCTGGGCCATGTGAGATGCAGCTCCCTCCTGCCCCGATGCCACTTCTCCTCCGCCTGATGATGCTGATGCACACAAGCACAGAAAGACAAACAAAAAGGGGGGGGGAGAGAGAAATAAAGGGATATTGATTACATGGATCTCCGGTACAGTTAGCGGACATGACAGACACAGATGCCCCCTGCACTAAGTTGCGCACTTGGGGTCCGCTACGCATTCCGTGGAACATGCCCTACACGCCTAGAGTTGACAACTGCACCCATGGATGACACGGCCCAGGGATTGCTGTACTGACAAACTACTGAGGGTGGTGGCTGGGGACACAGGGGCTTACGGGGGTGCCCAGCCTACAGATGTCGCCCTGGCCTAGGGGGACCCCCAGCCCTCCTCCCCCACCCAGACACCTCCACTGCGCGACAACAGAGTAGATAATGCCTGTACTCACCCCCTTGTGTCTGCTGTGCTGCCCTCACGCGCCCATCCAAATCAGGGTAGGCCACCGCCAGGATCCGGAACATCAGGGGGCTCAGTTGACGGCAGGCACCCCGCCTACGTTGGGAGGCCATCCCCAGCAGAGACTCGGCGGTCTTCTTGGTCCCGCGGCGGATGTCCTCCCACCTCTTGCGGCAGTGGGTGCCCCGTCGATGGTGGACCCCCAGGGTCCGGTCTTCCTTGGCGATGGCACGCCAAATCCCGATCTTCTCATGGGCGCGGACCTATGTGACACGTACAGGGAGGGAGAAATACCACGTTCAAGTTTGTCAGCATTTTCCTTGCCAGTGGCCCAACGCCCCCCATCCCCGCCAGGCCCCCCGCCATGCCCCCCGCCATGCCCAACATGCCCCCCATCCCCGCCAGGCCCCCCGCCATGCCCCCCCCCAGGCCCAACATGCCCCCCATCCCCGCCAGGCCCCCCGCCATGCCCCCCGCCAGGCCCAACATGCCCCCCATCCCCGCCATGCCCCCCGCCAGGCCCAACATGCCCCCCATCCCCGCCAGGCCCCCCGCCATGCCCCCCCGCCAGGCCCAACATGCCCCCCATCCCCGCCATGCCCCCCGCCATGCCCAACATGCCCCCCATCCCCGCCAGGCCCCCCGCCATGCCCCCCGCCAGGCCCAACATGCCCCCCATCCCCGCCATGCCCCCCGCCAGGCCCAACATGCCCCCCATCCCCGCCAGGCCCCCCGCCATGCCCCCCGCCAGGCCCAACATGCCCCCCATCCCCGCCATGCCCCCTGCCATGCCCAACATGCCCCCCATCCCCGCCAGGCCCCCCGCCATGCCCCCCGCCAGGCCCAACATGCCCCCCATCCCCGCCATGCCCAACATGCCCCCCATCCCCGCCATGCCCCCCGCCATGCCCCCCGCCAGGCCCAACATGCCCCCCATCCCTGCCAGGCCCCCCGCCAGGCCCCCAAGCCAGCCAGTGGCCCCAAATCCATATTGAATTAAACTCACTTGTTGGTCTGGAGGACCGTAGAGTAGCGCATACTGGGGGAGGACCCCATCCACAAGTTTCTCCAACTCCTCTCCAGTGAAGGCAGGGGCCCTTTCCCCAGGTGCAGCAGCCATTGTCCCTTCCAGACCGAGGTCACAGCAACACTTGCAGTATAGGTCCTCTCCTGTGAAAGTTCAAGTCGCAAGTGGATAAGTAGATAGAAAATGGCGGTCACGTCCGCGGCGGTGCGTACCGCGGCGGTGCGTCCCGCCACCGCCGGCGCCCTTCGCCATTGGCTCCTGAAACCCATAGGCTTCAATGTTAACCAATGCGGCTTGGCGCCGCGGTCTTCGCCCGCCGCCCGCCGCGGTGTGCCACGCCAGCGCATTGACCTCACATCCCATTGTCACACTTCACAGGTCAGGCAGCCGCCATTTCCAGGGCCCACATGGCTCAATTTCAACTGCGTCACACAGGCCTAGGCCTTGCATAGCCACTCAGACACGCCATTCACTGCATAGAGAATCGTTTACTGTGCTAGCTGTGAGTACGTACCTGTGGGTTGCTTGACTGTGTGCTCCATGTTGTCCTTCCTAGGCACCGTCCGCTGGGTTGGGCGAGGAGACGGATGAATCCTCCCGTGTACCGACTGCTGGTGGACCTGTCGACAATGGAAGAACGCCACATTATCCTGACCTACCGTCTTAACCGTGCCACTATCCATGAACTGTGTGCCCAGCTGGAGCCCGACCTGATGTCCCCCATCCGCCAACCCACAGTGATTCCCCCTCTGGTGCAGGTCATGTCAGTACTCCATTTCTTGGCAAGTGGGTCATTTCAGACAACCGTGGGAATTGCTTCTGGGATGTCTCAGCCCATGTTTTCGAAGGTGTTATCCAGAGTGTTGTCTGCCCTGATGAAATCCGTGAGGAGCTACATCATTTTCCCTGAGGTGGGCGAATTGGCTACAGTGAAGGGTGATTTCTACGCCCTTGGACATTTTCCCAACGTAATTGGTGCCATTGATGGGACCCATGGGGCTTTGGTTCCCCCAAGAGACAGGGAGCAGGTGTACAGGAACAGAAAAAATTACCATTCAATGAACATCCAGGTGGTGTGTTTGGCTGACCAGTACATCTCGCATGTAAATGCCAAATTCCCAGGGTCAGTGCATGACGCCTACATCCTCAGGAATAGCAGCATCCCTTACGTGATGGAACAGCTACAGAGACACCGTGTATGGCTAGTGGGGGACTCTGGGTACCCCAACCTGTCGTGGCTACTGACCCCAGTAAGGAATCCCCGGACCAGGGCAGAGGAACGGTACAATGAGGCCCATGGGCGTACTAGGAGGGTGATCGAACGCACCTTTGGCCTCCTAAAGGCCAGGTTTAGGTGCCTGCATATGACAGGTGGATCCCTAATGTACTCACCTAAGAAGGTGTGTCACATCATCGTGGCCTGCTGCATGCTTCACAACCTGGCTTTGCGCCGCCAGGTGCCTTTCCTGCAGGAGGATGGTCGAGACGGTGGTGTTGTGGCAGCGGTGGAACCTGAGGAGAGTGACGAGGAGGAAGACGACGGGGCTGAAACAGACAACAGGGACAGAATCATTGAACAGTACTTCCAATAGGACACAGGTAACATTTCAAAGATAATTTAGTAAATGTTAACTACTCTCCTGCATCTCTGCTGCCTGTCTATTTGCCCCAGTGTATGATGACTGAGTTTTGGCTTTTCCCTCCCTATTTCAGATCTGGGGTCCCCACTACGAGTCCTGTGCTTCGTTTCCCCATGGACTACAGCTTTGTGGCAGCTGTTTGTTGACTTCACCATGTACAAGGACATATTTGCACTGTCATGTCAATTACAATATATTGAAATCACAGCCAGACTCCAGATATTTTGGTGCAAAATAGGTGTTTATTTAAGTGCTCAAAATGGGATGGGTGGTTTCAAGTGGGTGGGGGCTATGGTGAAGGAATGTCCATGGCAGAGTCCAGAGTAACAGTCACACAGGTGCATTGTCCAGAGGCCTGTGGATAGATGGAGCATGGGCAGTTCAAGGATGGACAGGGTGACAATGTGGGACAGTGGGATGACATCAGGTGGTATCCATTGCTGGTGGGGGTCTTGACATCCTACTCTGTCTTCTTGCGAGATCTCAGGGCCCTCTTGCGGGGTGGTTCTTCTCCTGCAGGAGGTGGGGGTCTGGTGGGCTGCTGCTGTGCGGGGGCCTCCTGTCCACTAGCGCCGGCGTAGGTGGTTGGCTGTTCTTGGTCCAGGCTAGTGGCAGGGGCCCTTGGGTGTTGTTGAGTGTCCGCCCTGGTGTTGACGAGGTCCTGCAGCAGCCCTACCATGGTAACCAGGGTGGTGTTGATGGCTCTGATGTCCTCCCTGTACCCCCGATAGTGTTCCTCCTGCAGTACCTGGATCTCCTGGAACCGGGCCAGTACCGTCGCCATCGTCTCCTGGGAGCGGTTGTATGCTCCCATGATGGTGGTGAGGACCTCGTGGAGAGTGGGTTCCCTGGGCCTCTCCTCCCCCCCCTGTCGCACAGCTGCCCTCCGAGTTGCCCTGTTTCCCTGGGCCTCTGCCCCCTGGCCGGTGTGCCCACTACCACTGCCCCCAGGTCCCTGTTGTTGTTGGGGTGGTGGGTTATCCTGGGTGCCCTGTAGTGGTAGACACACCGCAGATTGACGCGCCCTGGAGACAGAGGCATGGGCCCGCTGGGTGGGAGCTGTGCTGGTGTTCCCAGAGGGGTTTGGGTCTGTAGTGGCCTGGGCCTGTGTGAGGGGAACCGACTGTCCAGAGGTCCCCGATGGTCCGGGCTGGTCATCGGTGTCCAGGTCGACAGAGCTGCTGTCATCGCTGACGGCCTCTTGGGTGGGGGGTGTGGAGAATTCTGGCCCCTCCGCCGCGGTGTGTTGACGGTCGGGTCCTGCAGTGGTATAGAGGTATGGTTATAGTTTCAATGTGTGGCATATGGGTGTATCTATGGGTTCTCGTGTCCCCAAGTGCTGGCATTCGTGTGTGGGGGCTTTGGTGAGGGTGGCTTGTGGGGGGGATGTGTATATGCATTGGGCATGCTTTGGTGATGGGTGTCCATGCTTAGTGGACGCATGCAGGCCTAGGTTTTGGGATGTGTGGGTTGTGATGGTGAGACATTGGCGGGGAATAGGTGTGCTGGGGGTGGGGGTGAGGATGGTGGTGGGGGTGAGGATGGTGGTGGGGGTGAGGGTGGGGGTGAGGATGGGGGTGGGGGTGAGGGTGGGGTTCGAGGATGGGGGTGAGGGTTGGGGTATGATTTGGCATGCAGGTGGGGGGGAAGCAGTATTGAAGCTTCAACTTACCAGTATCCATTCCTCCGCCGACTCCTGCGAGGCCGTCAGGATGCAGGATGTTCAAGACTTCCTCCTCCCATGATGTGAATTGTGGGGGTTGAGGTGGGGGTCCTCCGCCAGTCTTCTGCACGGCGATGTTGTGCCTGGATACCATGGAACGCACCTTCCCCCGTAGGTCGTTCCATCGCTTCCTGATGTCTTCCCGATTTCTGGGGTGCTGTCCCACTGCGTTGACCCTGTCGACAATCCTCTGCCATAGCTCCGTCCTCCGGGCAATGCTGGTGTATTGTATCTGTGTGCCGAACAGCTGGGGCTATACCCGAACGATTTCCTCCACCATGACCCTGAGTTCTTCGTCTGTGAAGCGGGGTTGTCTTTGGGGTGCCATGGGGTGGTGTGTATGATGTGTGGGGTGGAGTATGTGTATTTAAGTGAGTTGAGTGTGGTGGTGTGTGTTGTTTTGTGTGTGGATAGTGTGTGGGTGATGGTGTTGAGTGGCTGTGGCTGTTAGTTTGTGGATGCTGGTGTCTCGCTCTGGCCTTCTTTCAGAATTTTTTAGCGTAGGGGTTTGTGGGTGATGTGGGTGGGTGTTTTATATTGTATTGTGTGTGTGGGAGTGGTGTGTGTATGTGTATCAGGTGTGTGGGATTCAAATCGTCCAATGTGGCTGAGTTTTGTTCGTTTGTGTGTATTCTGACCGCGGCGGTGTGTCCCGCCAATGGAATACCGCGTTTGAATGACCGCCGCGTGGATTCGTGGGTCGTAATGGCATGGGCGTATTTCTGTTGGCGTGACGGTGGAGGTTTTGTCACCTCCACTTTTCTGCCGACCGCTAGTCTGGCGGTCTGTTGTGGCGGTCGGATTTTCGGAGGTTTGCCTTCTGCGGGTCAGAATGACCGTGGCGGGTTTCCGCGACCGCGGCGGGATTATGGAGGATTTCTGACCGGCGGTAGGCGCCTTTTACCGCCGAGGTCAGAATGACCACCATAGTATTTTTACCATGTTTATTTGTGGGTGTTTTATGTCTCTTTAAATGGGTTGAAGCACTATGGAAATTATAGGTTATGAGGAAGATCTGTTGATCGAAACGCGTCGCCATTAAACTTTACTTTGCATCTAAAACTTTGGAGTGCGGTCTTCTTAGGGCCTGTGAGGAGTGGCATTTTCTTTGACATATATATATATAGCCAGATTAATCTGAGAGCAATCCCCAGTAGCTATGGCACAAAGCAGACAGGCTTAACTTAGAGACAAAATATAAAGTCAAGAAAAATAAAAAATCATTTACAAAACTAAAGTACATTTTAATAAATAAAATGCCATTGAAACCACAAAAATCAAATAAGAGAAACCAGAGTCATACATTTTTTAAGTTAAAATCTAAAAATAGTGCCAAAAAGTCAGGAGCCAACCTGGTTGTGTTTGACCCATACCTAGGCCCAAGTTACGGCCGACCGTGGTAGGCAGCTGATCGAATGCAGAAACTCTGTTTCTTTGCATGGCTTAGTAACTATAAAGTGACACAATGCAGTAATAGTCCTGCCTTGTTTTATCTTGCATCAGACAGGCATTCCATAGGTGGTGGATGGGCGATCCTGTGCATCCACAAATGGATTTTGATGCAAACCCATATTTAAAAAGATTTGTAGATATGCATTTGCATCTCTCTGAGGTTAATTCCTCTTTGCATGTGTGCTGCATTCTAAGAGTTGTTTTTTTCCTGTTGTGGTAGCCCTTCCTGCACAAAAATGTTTCTGACCAAAATTGAGACTCCTGTTTGTTATGGTGCATGGGTACCTGCATTGGCCCTAGGCAGGCAAAGGTACTCCAGTGCAGGGAGAGCTGTACAGTGACACATCTTTGTGAAAATGGCACACTTCAGCACTTTTCTTTTACCACTAACTAGGGCCGCAACTTGCCTTGATGCACTGCTCTATGTGACCTTTTAGCAAATCTGGGCCTTAGTCTCTAAAATGGAAGTAAACAATCCTCAGCAGGACAAGGCCACAAGGTATAGGCTCCATGTTGTCAAATAGCTGCTAGATGAAGTCTCGGTGAAGCTCTTGACTTTTGGTCAGAATGATCAGAGCATGAGAAATTAGAAATTCATTTCCAGAGAAGGTCCCTCGCTGGTCAGATACTTTTGGCACCTTCTCCTAGTGAAGATTTCTACCTACAGACTAAGGGCCTGATTTAGATCTTGGCGAGATCGGCCCAGCCATCGGTTTTCCATCAGATAATCCATCCGCCGTCTTAACGGTTCGCCCACCCTATTTAGATGCTGGTGGGACCATAGTCCCACCGGCTGCACCAGAAAAGGTTGATATGTCTACCTGGGTTTCATAACAACTGAACAAATTCCTAAAGTAAATGATAGAAGAAGATAAAACCATAGTGATCTATTGTGGTTGTATTTTGTTGAAATTTAAAATGTGTAATATTTTTTCCTGCCACACTGACCATCATTGCAGGGGCCAGTGGCAGCACCAGTGCACCAGACAAGGCAGCAGTCCAGAGGGAGAGAACCGGCGGCAGCAGGGACAGGCTTTGGCAAGTCATATTGCTCTTGCTCATTGACAATTACTAGTAACTCACTGCAAGAGCCTTGCTTGTGAACCTCCTGGTTTAGCAGCTACGGGGGGGTTGAGATCTTAATTGCCTTTTTTCTCTGCAAATCAGAAGACAAAAGCTCAAAGTGAATGAACGCTACAAATGATGGCTTGATAGAAAAATGAACGAAGGATGGACAACTAAAAGAGAGAGGCCCTCATTACAACCCTGGCGGTTGGTGTTAAAGCAGTGGTAAAACCGCCAACAGGCCGGCGGCAAAAAAAATGGAATCACGACCATGGTGGAAACCACCAACATAGACAGCCACTTTAACACTCCGATCGCCACAGCAGTAGAAACAAACACTGCGGCGGTAACCGCCAACAGACAGGTGGAAGACAATGTTCCGCCCATTGTATTACAACACGCCTATCCACCAGCTTTTCCGGGGCGGTACCAACGCTATCAAAAGCACGGCGGACACAGGACTTGGAACGGAAACCACTCACCTTTCAAAACTCAAGGAACAACCAGGATGCCATGGAGCCCGAACTACAGCTGGTCTACCTCCTCTTGTATCAGGAGCAGAAAAGATGCATGCGACAACCACGGTGAGTACTGCACCTAGCACACAGGGGATGTGGGAGGGAAAAGAGAGTGACACACACACGCAACATGCAACACCCCCACCCCCACTCTCACCCACAACACCATACACACAAATACATGCAGCAACATTCCATATACACCCCGTCACCCCCTGGAAGAACACAAGGACAAAAGGAAATGATTTTAACAAGTGTAATAAATTAAATATCAGAAAGGCCAAATTCAAAAATCAGTATATACAAATATGTACACCAACTACACAAGCCGGGATATAAATTAAATCATTGTCCGTGGATCAGTGTCCCAAAATGCATGGGCGAAGCCCACACAAGATACCTGACTCGAAATGGAGAGAACACTGCATGGGCATCAGATGGAAAATAAACAGGCACCTCAGGGGGAGGGGGCGGGGGGCACCTCAGCCGGATGAACGGATGATGCCACTGCTCCACAAGGGGGCTCCATGCCCACTGATTGGTCCTGGGGAGTGAAAAGCCACAGTCTCTCAAGTCTCTCCAGTGGGTGGTTTGCCCACTGCTTTATCCTGGGGAGTGCAAAGCCACCGTCTCTCAAGTCTTTCCAGTGGGTGGTTTGTCCACTGCTTTATCCTGGGGAGTGCAAAGCCACAGTCTCTCAAGTCTTTCCAGTGGGTGGTTTGCCCACTGCTTTATCCTGGGGAGTGCAAAGCCACAGTCTCTCAAGTGGATAACAGTCACCACTGGTTCTGGAGGGGGCATTGTGCCCAGAGTGCTTCATCCTGCCAAGGACTGAGGTAGTGTATGTGAATCTTCACTGGTTCTGGAGGGGGCATTGTGCCCAGAGTGCTTCATCCTGCCAAGGACTGAGGTAGTGTATTTGAATCTCCACTGGTTCTGGAGGGGGCATTGTGCCCAGAGTGCTTCATCCTGCCAAGGACTGAGGTAGTGTATGTGAATCTCCACTGGTTCAGGAGGGGGCATTGTGCCCAGAGTTATTCACATGCAGTGTGGCAGGTTCCATCCGCTCTCCTGGGTGTGTGTGCCACGAGATTGCCTGGGAACAGGCAGCATGATACTCCATGGAGGCAGAGACACACTCCACCCTGCTGCGACTTTGCCTGCCACCTGCAGGTACAAACAGTGCTGGGAATCATGCCTCATGTACGCTGGGCAGGGTCCAGGACGTCTCCTGCAGCCTCGGACGGCTGCCCTCTGGGGATGATTGCCCTGTAAGCTGTGGTGGCACTGTGTGAGCAAGTCGCGGGGCTGGTGGCGGTGGTTGCAGCGGTGTCTGTGGTGGAGGTGCTGGTGATGATGCATGGGTCTTCACCTGTTGAGGGAAACAGCAGGACGTCTCCTGCAGCCTCGGATGGCTGCCCAATAGGGATGATGCTGGGGACTGCTGCTGAGGTAGCAGAGGTGCAGGTGGCGGTGCTGGTGGTGGTGCTGGTGGCGGTGCGGGTGGCGATGTCCACTGCCGTACAGGTTGATGTTGTGGTTGACAGAAGGAATGACTCTGGTCCCTCATCCGGAGCCACTGTGCCCTGTCCTGACCTGCTCTTCGACTTGTGTCCCTTCCCCACGTTTGATGTCACTGTTGGTGCCTTGCCACTGTCCCCTTTTGGTTTGGAGGAGCCCTTGCTTGCTGGTAGGTGTGGCTTCTCCCTCCGGCATGTGGGCACCTTCTTCACCTTTGCAGGTGGCGGAATGGCCTGCTCCTTGGCTTCGCTAGGTGGCACATTGGTAGCCCTGATGGGTGGCGCCCAGATGAGACCGGACTTGCTGAGACCACTGTGCTGAAGGATTTGGTGGCTGAGGTGCTGGGCTGGGACCTGGACAGCCTGGCCCTAGGGGAAGGACGGGGGGGAGGTGTAGGGAAGAGGTCAAAGTTTGCGAGGAAGAGTTTCTTAGACACACTGGGACGGGAAGATGGACGTGGTTTGGGAGTGGAGGAAGAGGTAGTGGTTGTAGGAGGTGTACGTTTGCTGAATTTGGGTGAAGGTGCATGGGCCGGAGGCTGTTGTGAGGTGGATGGCTGTTGGTTGGGTGTGTGCCTGCGTTTGTGTAGTTTGGGAGGAGGGCTCACAGACACACTGGGAGAGGAGGGGATGTGTGAATGGTAGTGGGGGTGGTGATTGCATGTGAGCGGTGTGTGGTGATGGGCGTGCTGGTGAAGGAGGTAGTGGATGAAGATGTAGTGCATGCAGATGTGAGTGGAGATGAGACAGGGAGGGAGGAGGAGGACGTGGAGGAGGGGGACACAGTGGAGGCAGTGGATGTTGGTGTGTCTGCATGGGGATGGTGCTTGTGTGAGTGCCTGTGGGATGTGTGGTGCTTATGTTTGCCATGTCCACTCTTGTGTGTTGATGAGTGTGCATGCTGATCTGATGGTGTGCTTGGGATAGGCTGAGGTACAGGGGATTGGGTCTGGGTGGAGGAAGTTGGAGGGGGAGGCTGGACACAGGGACAATGGCTGCCATCAATGCTGAGTCCAGAGCCTGAAATGCTCTCTGTTGGGCCACCTGGCCAGAATGAATGCCCTCCAGGTATGCATTTGTTTTCTGCAAATGCCTCTCAACACCCTGGATGGCATTAAAAATGGTAGATTGCCCAACAGTGAGGGATCTCAGGAGGTCAATATCCTCCTCACCGAGGGCAGCAGGGCTGACTGGGGCAGGAGTTGAGGTGCCTGGGGCTAAGGAGATGCCCAACCTCCTGAGTGAGCGGGCACGGGAAACTCGATGAGGGGTTGCTGGGAGGGCGGTGCTGGTGGGGGGGTGGTGGCTGTACCTGTTGATGTGGTGGGCACAGAGGTGCCCCTCACCGCAAGGGAGCTCCCATCAGAGGAGGAGTTGCTGTCGCTGGTGTCTGCTTCTGTCCCCGTCGTGGAGCTCCCCTCGCCCGCCATCTCACTGGTGCCTTCTGACTCCGTTACTGCACCCTCCAGGGCCATGTGGGATGCAGCTCCCTCCTGCTCCGGTACCACTGCTCCTCCGCCAGATGATGCTAATGCATGCAAGGACAGGGTGACAAAACAAAAGGGGGGGAAGACAGAGGGGACACATGGTCAATGCATGCAACACCATTACCGTTGGCGGACACAACACACAGGGAGCAGCCCTATGCACTAAGCCATGCACTGACCGGGCAGGGGAAAAGCACATGCCCATAGGCGACTCTGTCGAGAACCATTTTATGCACAGCTGGAAGCTGTAGGAGCCTGTTTAGGTGTAGAGGGCAAGTACCACCTTTGGGGTTGGACAGGGAATGAGGCTGCAAATCAATGGATCCACCTTTGCACGTCTGCCCTGGCCGTGTGGAACCCACAGTCCCCCCACCCAGACACCTCGTAATGCGTGCAGACTCAGCTGAATGAGAGTGTACTAACCCCTTTGTGGCTGCTGTGATGCCCTCAAGCGCCCATCCAACTCCAGATATGCCACCGTCAGGATCCGGTACATCAGGGGGGTCATGGTGCGACGGGCACCCCTTCCATGTTGGGAGGCCATCCCCAGCTGGGCCTCCACCGTCTTCTTGCTCCAGCGGCGCAGGTCCTCCCATCTTTTCTGGCAGTGGGTGCTCCATCTATGGTGGACCCCCAGGGTTCGCACTCCCTTGGCGATGGCATACGCCAAATCCCCTTCTTTTGGTGGGCGCTGACCTAGAGGAAAAGTGAAGTTATAATGGATGTTACTCTCCCGTACAGTTCTTCTCACACATTGCCCACAAACCTCCCACCATGGCCCAGACATACATGCACACACCATCCTCACATGCTGGCCTGTCCCCCCCATCTCTTCCATCCATGACACTCCATACAATCATGTGCCATTCACCATGCACACAGTTGACTCACCTGTTTGTCTGGAGGACCGTACAGTTGGTGTACTGAGGGAGGACCCCATCCACCATTTTCTCCAACTCCTCCACTGTGAAGTCAGGGGCCCTTTCCCCAGACACTGTAGCCATTGACACTTCCAGACACAGGTCACAGCAGCACTTGCTGTGTAGGTCCTCTCCTGTTGAAGGTCAGGTATCAAGTGAGGGAACTGATAGAAAATGGCGGTCACGTCCACGGCGGTGCGTACCGTCACCACCGGCGTACATCGTCATTGGCTCCTTGAACCTATAGGGCCCAATGATAACCACCTACAGCGACTGTGTAGATCGCCAGCGCAGTTACCTCATTTCCCCTTGTCTCACCTTACAGGTCAGGCAGCCACCATTTCAGGGGGCCACATGGCAGGCCAAATAACTGCGTCACACCTATTTAGGCCATGAATACGGACAGACAAAGGCACATAGAGAAATTTTAACGCTTGTGCTAAACAGCCTTGTGAAACCTATGTGTTGTATGACCCTCTGTTCACCGTTCTCCTCCATAGGGCACGTCAGTTAGGGCAGGTGATGAGATGGTGGCATCCTCTGGTGTACAGACCCCTGGTGGACCTGTCGACAATGGAAGACAGACACATAATTATCACTTACAGACTTGATCGTGCAACAATCCAGGAACTATGTGCCCAGTTGGAGCCTGACCTGATGTCAGCTATCTGCCATCCCACAGGAATACCCCCTCTAGTGCAGGTCCTGTCAGTACTCCATTTCCTGGCCAGAGGGTCTTTTTAAACAACAGTAGCCATGGCATCAGGGATGCCACAGCCAATGTTCTCTAACGTGTTGTCCAGAGTGTTATCTGCCCTGCTGAAACACATACGCAGCTACATCGTTTTCCCTCATGTGGAGGATTTGCCCACAGTGAAAGGTGACTTCTATGCCCTGGGACATTTCCCCAACATCATTGGTGCCACTGATGGTACATATGTGGCATTTGTCCCCCCCATGCAGGAATGACTAGGTGTACAGAAACTGGAAAAGCTACCATTCAATTAATGTGCAGATGGTGTGTTTGGCAGACCAGTACATCTCCCATGTGAATGCCAAGTATCCTGGCTCAGTGAATGACGCTTACATTTTGAGAAATAGCAGCATCCCTTATGTGATGGGGCAACTCCAGAGGCTTATAGGTGAGCCTAAAGTTTCATTTGCTGTCTGGGAGATTCCCTAATGTTAGTAGGATGTCTAACTGTTGTCCCTCGATCTTTGCAGGTGACTCTGGTTACCCCAACCTGTCATGGCTACTGACCCCAGTGAGGAATCTCAGGACAAGGGCAGAAGAACACTACAATGAGGCACATGGGCAAACTAGGAGGATAATAGAGCGCAGATTCCGGTGCCTCCATCTGACAAGTGGATCCCTATACTACTCACCGAAGAAGGTGTGCCAGATCATCGTGGCCTGCTGTATGTTGCTCAACCTGGCTTTGCGACGCCAGGTGCCTTTTCTGCAGGAGGGTGGGCCTGATGCTGGTCTTGTGGCAGCTGTGGAGCCTGTGGACAGTGAAGAAGAGGATGCAGAAGAAGAAGATGTAGACAACCGAAACAACATCATCATGCAATACTTCCAGTGAGACACAGGTAAGAGGATGGAACTGCTTCCCACATCTCATACTATTGTAGGACCTAGCAAAAGTCTGCCTTTTTACCTCTGTGTATGGACCCTGACTTGTCACTTTGGCTTTCCATTTCACAGATCTGGGTCCCAATTTGTGCCCTCTGCTATGTTTACTCCTGGCCTACAGCTGTGTAACATTGGTATGTGAACAAGTACATTAACATTGCTATATTTCAGAGATGTTGCAATTACACATTTGTGAAAGCACAGACTGACTCCAGATTTTTGGGGGAGTCAAGGATGTGTATTTCTGTGCTACTAAGTGGAGGGGGTGTGAAAAGGGCTGGGGTGATGGTGGAGGAATGTCAACGGCAGAGTCCAGTCTCTTGGTCTCACAGGTGCATTGTCCGATGGGGCATAGGAAGGGAAGCAATGGCAGTTTAAGGTGGACAGGGTGACAAACTGGGACAGAAGGGTGACACTCAGGAAGGTCTTATTTCCTGGCGGTGGTCATGGCAATGTTCTCTGATAGGTTCCTGGATCTCAGGGATTGTTTGCGGGTGGTTCTCCTACTGCAGGGGGTGGGGTGCTGGTGGCCTGTTGGTCCTGTGGCGGTGCCTCCTGTCCACTAGCGCAGGCGGAGGTGGAGGGCTGTTCATCGTCCACGCTAGTGTCAGGGCCCCGTTTGTGTCCCACTGTGTCCCTCATGGTGTCGACAAGGTCTGCCAGCACCCCTGCAATGGTGACCAGGTTGTTGTTGATGGACTTCAAGTCCCCCCGTGATCCCCAGGTAGTGTTCCTCCTGCAGCCGCTGGGTCTCCTGAAACTTGGCCAGTACTGTGCCCGTGGTCTGCTGGGAATTGTGGTATGCTCCCATGATGTTGGAGAGTGCCTCGTGGAGTGTTGGTTCCTTGGGCCTGCCCTCCCCCTGTCACACACCAGTCCTCCCAGCTTCCCTGTTATCCTGTGCCTCTGTCCCTTGAACCATGTGCCCACTGCCACTGACCCCAGGTCCCTGATTTTCTTGGGTTGGTGGGTTTGCTTGGGTTCCCTGTAGTGGTTGACACACTGCTGACTGACGTGTCCTGGGGACAGACGGATGGGCCAGCTGGGTGGGTGCTGTGCTGGTGTTTCCTGATTGGGGAGGTTCTGTGATGGCTTGTGACAGTGGCAGGGTAACCAACTGTCCAGAGGTCCCTGATGGGCCGGGCTGGTCATCTTGATCCAGGAGTGCAGAACTGCTGTCATCACTGTGGGCCTCTTCTGTGGGGGGACTGGATATGTCTGGCACCTCCTGTCTGGTGATGTTGGGTATGGGTCCTGTTGGGGTGTAAATGCATAGTTTTAGTATCTGTGTGTGCCATCTTGTGCATTGGGTGAGGTACCCTCTATTCCTATGCTTGCATCATTGTGTTTGCCCTTTTGTGATAGTTGGTTTGGGGTCTGTGTGGGTATCTGTACTGGACATGCTTTGGTGACGGTGGTCCATGCATAGGTGTTGCATGCAGGGCCTTTGTATTGAGATGTATGGGTTGTGATAGTGGGACATATGTGAGATGATGGAGTGATGGGAGTGAGGGTAAGGGTGGGGGTATGTGATGGCATGCAGGTGGGGTGGGGGGGATATAGTAATAAAGATTGTACTCACCAGAGTCCAGTCCTCCTGCTACTCCTGCGAGGCCCTCAGGATGCAGTATTGCCAAGACCTGCTCCTCCCATGTTGTTAGTTTTGGGGGAGTAGGTGGGGGGTCCACTGCCAGTCCTCTGTACAGCAATCTGGTGTCTGGATACCACGGAACACCCCTTCCCCCGTAGGTCGTTCCACTTCTTCCTGATGTCATCCCTTGTTCTTGGATGCTGTCCCACTGCGTTGACCCTGTTGACGATTCTCCGCCATAGCTCCATCTTCCTCGCAATGGAGGTGTGCTGCACCTGTGATCCGAAAAGCTGTGGCTCTACCCGGATGATTTCCTCCACCATGACCCTGAGCTCCTCCTGTGAAAACCTGGGGTGTCTTTGAGGTGCCATGATGTGGTGTGGGTGATATGTGAGGTGCTGTCTGTTGTGATGTGTAGGGGGATGTTTTGGTGTGTGTTGTTTGAGGTGCGTGGATTTTGTATGCGTGATGGTGTTGTGTGCCTGTGGATGCTGGTGTTGTGTTTGCTAATCTCTCTGGGCTTCTTCCAAAAAAATAGTTGTAAGGGTTTGTGGGTAATGTGGGTATGTGTTTTATAGTGTTGTGGGTGTGTGGGTGTGGTGTGTGTATGTGCATCAGGTGTGTGTATTTCAAATTGTCCAATGTAGTTGTGTTTTGTGAGTGTGTGTGTATTTTGAGCGCGGCAGTGTGTACTGCCAATGGATTACCGTGGTCGAAAGACCGCCATGTTGATCCGTGGGTCATGTTGGTGTGGGTGTATTCTTGTTGGCGTGACGGTGTAGGTTTTGGTATCGCCAGTTTATCAATGACCTTTGGTGTAGCGGACTTGTGTGGGTGTCTGTATTGTGGTGGATTCCAAGATGTGGGTCGTAATACCTGTAGCGGAATTCCGCCGCTGCAATGGTGTGATGGCGGTCTTCAGCACGGCGGAAAGCGGGATTTACCACCAGGGTTGTAATGAGGGCCAGAATGTGTGAAATGGTATATGAGTGAAAGGATGTGTGAGTGAAAGAAAAAGATTCATAGGTGAGGAATAGAAGATGCATGGGTGGGTGAAAGAAGGGATGAAAGGGGTGAAAGGATGCCTCATTGGGTGAAGGGTGGATGGGTTAAGGGATGCTCATTTGATTTATACGGCCCTACAGAGGTCAGTCAAATACCATATGTGTTTAAACTTTCTAAGAACAATATAATAATACACAGAGTTGTTTCTTATGATTGGCATGTGAAAACAGTTGATTCTATGATGACTGAATTATAGTATTACACTGTATTTGAAAAAGAAGATGTTTATCAATTTAGAGAGAATTATGGTGATATGTTTTGCTATAATTATTATGGGCACCATTTCATCCACAGAGCAAGTACCCCAAAGACTGTTTTCAATTATAAAATATATTAATGCAACTGAAGACCAGCTCGATGAATGGGTCCAGAATGGCACGTTTAATGTTTCACTGTCACATCCTGGCAGGTAGTTATATTGTGGCCAATAGATACCAATGGGTGTCATAAACGTTTTATAAACTCCACAGGGAGTTTTAGAACTATTAGGCCGGACCCTCACTATATATCGTCCGAACATGCGGGTATAGTAACAACATACAGTGTAGGGAAACTATGCCAGCAATGGTTAAAGACTTCTTCACTAGATGCGGTTAGAGAACACCTCAGTCTCCTGTCTAATAACACTGACTTACAGGACTTCCTGTTAGGCCCCAGAAAACAACGCAGAAAGCGCTTCTTATATGAAGTATATAATTAAATCTGGAAGCTTTCACAACAAGAAGCTGCACCCCGGTTAAGGCAAATAGACCGGGAACATTTTAAAAGGCATTAGCTGTTGTAGCTAATGGGATTAATACCCTGTCCGACCGGATATACACCTTAAATAGCATTGTCTCTTCTGCAATAGACATTATACAAACAGATATGTTTTCATTACACCATGGACAGAATCAGCTAAGGTCCATTATGCAGTTGGGTTGGACACTTCAAACACTGAAGGCGGGTCGCATTCCCTGGCAACATGTCAGCGCAGGGAAATATTTTCTACCTTTAATTTAACATGGCAACAACAACTAATGGCTAAGAAAGAAGCGACTTATGACATGCTAAATATCGAAAAGTTAGAAACGTTACCTTTTACTGTGGCTGAAATACCATCTGCTGAGTGGTTAATACACGGGGTCATTAATCTGCCTATTTCCACATTATAATTCACGTCCTGTTTAAAACACATTCTGGTAGGCAGATATGAAAGGCTGGGAGATAGTTACATCCATGAGGTGTGGTAGCTACCATTCTTGTGCAAATGTCTAAGTGGCATGAAAGAAGTCTTTCTTAGCGGTAGTGAATGCAAGACTTCTGTCAGCCATTCGATGGTTTAAAATCAATTTGCAGCAAATTTAGCTTGTTACCTGAAAGGAATTCCAGTCCCCTTGATTAGATTTACTTTCCAGGTGCTTTCAAATGGCAGCTATGTCCTCCTCAATGGTGAAGACTGTTGTGGGATGCGAGCCGGAATAGTTTATGTTGTTTCGGTCTCTAAGATTGTTACATGCTGTGGAAACGTACTTTCCCCCCCACTAGAATAAAAGAGGTAGCTGACATTTGGCCTCATATTGCTACTTCTAATGTGAACTTTTTCAAGTTGAGCAGACTCAAGGCTTTATTGTTTCAAAAACATGTGGCTATCACATCTGCACGCGAGACCTACGCACTTCAGGTGGCAAGGTCGCCGGCAGAGATACAGTCCCTTTTAAGTACCAACTTTCTGAGACACTTTGGTGAACTCATGGGAAAATATTTAGTGCATCCAGTACTACTGGAATCGCACATTTCTTAAAGGCTGTTGGTTCTGGTTTCGTTCTCCTCCATGTCCGGTTTAATACCATCAGCCATCCACTCAATATTCTCCAGCATTTATAGGGGATTTCCAATAACTTTGGTTATACTAGTTGGCATTTTGCTTTTTTTCATGCGCATTGGCCGCTGCAATAAGGAGGAATGATAGCGCTCCCGTCAGTGCAGCTTTGTCGTGAACGCATGATGTAGTATTTTGGAGCAACATTCCTGGAGAAATTGGAATGTGGCTGGTCCCTGTCATTCAGACTGGTTTTGCATTGTGTGCAGCCCGTGTTTTGGTGCCTCTGGTGCTCTTTCATACATGCACTAGAAGTTTATCTTTCTACACAGCGCTTGCTTTCTTTGGAAGTTGATCTGTTGATGTTCTCGCTGAGGGCTCATTACCAGACATGCGTGTTGAGGGTGCGTTTGCTATGGGAAGCTGCTTATGAGTTGCCCTTCCTGTAGGATGCGGCTCTTAACTCATTGTTGGGCACACCACCGAATACTGCTGCCTTGGCTGAGGCTCAGGCTATGGAACACAACTGCTCCTTGGTCCTCCTTGGCGATGCCTTTCCAAATTTAACACCTTCCGAAGTGGAAGACTTTCTGTCCTCCATTGTCCCAGACTCAATTGGACATTCTCAAAATAACTCTGACTCTTGAAATTCAGTCCTCCTTATGCCACATGTTAACATTTTAAATTGTCCTTTCATATGCTCATGTGTCCTTTTAACTTGTAATTATTGAAATATTTTACATATATATCTTGGGTTTGGTTTTAGTAGCTTTTATATATACTTAGGCTTTGAACCACCTTCAACCGACAAGGGGAGGGTATTGTGTGGCCATTTTAGTTATAGCTCCATGTACATTATTTTAGCATACTAGGCCTGCTGCTGTGCACTTTAACCTAGATATATTTTATTCAGCTTCATTTTATTATTCTTACAATAGACACCTTTGCGGTCTTGTTTTATTTCTCTCTATCTAGCTTTTTTTGCCTAGGCCAGCACTGCGTTCTCAAATAAGACATTGTTGCTCACTCTGTGCTTCTTTCAAGGCTATAGTAAGATAGGTTGTTGATGAACGTGGTGTAAGTTTTGTCTCTGACATTCATTGAAAAACACACATCCTTACGTAGGGACATTTCCTAGAACATCAACTGTTTTATTATAAAAACACTTCCCCGTCCCTTAAACTTTAGAGGGAGATTCCAGCCAGGGGACCACGATTGTATGCTGATCGCCGAACGCTTCACTACAGCCACTTATGCAGACTTCAGGCCTTTGCTCAGGTATGGGGAATGATGTATTCCCAGGGGAACCTGAAGGGCAGAATTAGAGCTTAACACACTCTGCTCTATTATCGCCTAGGCAGGAATTAGTCTATTGACTCTAGTGACAATATGATAGCATTATTTTTATGTTTTACTCTCCTTGTCACAATTTTAATCTTCTCATGCTGTATCGTCCTGGTTATTGCATCCCATGCTTTGCTATTTAAGATGCAGTCGCTTCATTAAAATCTTATTGAAACATATACTGCCTCTGTTTATCATTGTGTATGTGAGACCAGTGTAATTGAGAGAAACGGATGAGAGCTGAGTGACCACGGTTTCCCTGAGAAATCAATTATGTCATGTGCTCGGCTGCCCAATCATCCCGCCCTTGGGTGGAGATGAGGCACTGCTGGTTAGCCATAGCAAAACCTAGATTGGAGCGACAGGTATCCCCGGTAGTGGGTCAGACTCAGTCTCCCACACCGCAGGTGATTCTGCCACTCGAAATCCAGTAGTTTCATTAGAATAATGAAAGCCTATGTGACAGGGTGTGGAATGGGTGGATGGTAATGAGTGATATTAATGAACGATGCATGGGTAAATGGATGAATAGCTGGAAGCAGGGTGTTTGAAAGGGTGCATACTGGACAAGTGAGTGTATGGGTGGACGGGTGGATATATGGATGGCTGGATTGGAATGGTGAAAGACTGAATGAGAGAGTGTAAAGCTTAAGTGGTGGATATCAAAGGGTGAATTGAATAGATGAATGAAACGATCTATGTATAATCGCTTAGATCAAGAAATAAGGGAGATCTTCTGGAGAGGGACATGTCTGTTCACCTACTTCGCTTGGTCCACATGGTTATCAAAGTTTTGTTTCAAAGTGTGGGTGTTTTAATTTTCTGTCTTCTCCATTAATTCACTGCAGTTGAAGCAAAGGGGATATGTATCCTTTCAGCCATCATCATACCTCCCTCCCCATTAGTCACCCATGCTATTATGACGTAACTACAGCATGGTTCAAATCAGCAGTACCACAGTGTTGTCTGTAATGTGCACCTGCTTCAGTTAATGCAGCATTTACAAAGTTGTCAATGCATTGCAAACCCAACGGTGTGTTTCCCTTCTCTCCCAGTGCCCTCTCTGTCACCTCCTAATACTTCAGTCCTTTATTCTTTCAAAAGATCTGTGCCTGCCACCCAAAAAAAATTGAAACATTTATGTTGGCATGTGCCACATTTAAGTACAAGTGATTAATATTTCATGGCTTCCATAACAGATTCATGTCAGTTCAAATTTTGCCCTTTTGACATTCATCAACTACAGTAAGACATGTGAGTTAAATAAATGGCCCTGTGACTCATCGTGATCAGCCACATTAAATTCCAATGGCCCTAGGGGACCAGCAATTTACTGCTACTGTGCCACTCTACGTTATAAATAATTATTTGCACGGAGCACTGTTTATAATTTGTTATTTTCCTTTTTTCTTTCCTACTATAACTACTCCTGGTGGACATCCAACTTGCCAGGACATAGCAACCTGGCTGTGGCAGCAGAAACTGGAGGGCATCCACAATGAGTATCCGCGACTGATGGCCCTTCAGCAGGAGGAGGATGAGGCCCAGGAACATGCCCATCTCCTTCAACCGCCCACCAGTGCTTCCAGCCTCCCAGCGGCACTGTAATCTCAGCCGCCATCTGGCATTAGCCACTCCCTATTCCACCACTGCTGCCCCTCCCCAATGGTCAGACCTCAGCTTCCAATGCCATGTCCTGCAATACTTTACATGCCTGGACTGCCGGGTGTCACACAACGAGGCAACCCTAGACGATCTCCAGACCCAAGTGGAGAACACCCTCTTCTGTTTTTTTTTAATTTTTTGTTTTGGTGGGTGGGTGGGTGGGAAAAGGAGCTTGGAGCAGGTTTTGCACTTTGGACTTTCGATGTGGACTTTTGTTTCTTCTGTTGTGGACTTTTGTTGAACTTTTTAGGGATGGGGCCATTTGTTTGGGTAGAGGGGTGGGCCTGTTATGGGTGGAAAGAGTAGGTTTTCTATTTGTAATAAATAAAAGGGGAAATTTATTTTACTTCATTTTTGCCCCACATCTTTATTTTGGTGCTTTAGTTTTCACTGTTGTCTTTTAGTGTAGCCTGTTTTTTTTAATCTGCTAAAAAGTCCATGTAATTACTTATACCCTTACTCTACTGCCGTCTGTAACTATATTGACCACTAGGGGGTGACGATTGCATTGCCTATGTGCCTACAAAAGCTTACATACACACAAACTCCATTTTTTTCAGTAGAAGTTAATTACTAACTAAACAAGTTCACTTCAATTCATAGTTCTTCTTTTACCGGAATTGATGAAGCGAGGGCTGATACCTCAGTCTTCTTACTGCAGGGTTTTCCCAAAGTGACTCCTTAGCTTAACTCAAGGGGGTAGTACCAGTAGTAGCAGGCTAGCACATTAAGACACAAGGTGGCACTCCCACCTATATGAACTCCAACTGCAGGGTTAATCAAAGGGTTATCCACCACTGTCAACTAAATTGAAAGAAAACAAAGGAATAGTGGGTTATGGCCCAGATTTCAGAAAAGTCTGTGCCACCTTTGCGCCATTTTTTTACGCAAAAGCAGCACTAACGCAGCACCATGTTTAGATATTGTTACTAGAGCATGCTTGATACAAATATTTGGACTTTATGTCATTTTTTAGGAGCGCCACCTCACCTTGCATTGTTTAACGACAATGATATGCAAGGTAGGTGCTTCGTCCAAACAAATGACACTAGCCGTCTAGTGCCATATCTACAAGCCGACGGAAAAACGACATACGCCTAGGTCCGGGTCCACAAAATGCCACAACTACATAAGGAAAACTCACAGAAGGAACTCTGGCAAGCACATGGAAAACATAAACTTGTTACGGCTACAGCTTGCCACACGGGAAAGACAACAGCAACAATGCCAAGTGCCACCAGCACCACCGCTGCAACCCCAAAGGCATCACAGAAGGAGTGAGAGAATATTTCACAAGCACGCATCCATCCTAGGCCTCAGGGAAGAATAGGTGATCAAACTCTACCGTCAGAAGCGGAAGTCCATTGTACGGCTGCTCCACCACATTGCTCCTGACATCACTGCAAGAGTGGAAAGTCACACAAGCATACCATCCATGACTATTCTCCTGGCTGTCCTCCACGTGCTGGCATATGGACCATTTCAGACCACTGCAGCACAAGTTGGTGGGATTTCTCAACCATTCCTTTCTGCTTCCCTTCCTATGGTCCTGGACGCCATCATCCACCTCACACCCCACAACATCCACTTACCCAACAACCAGCAACTGCAGCAGGAGACCAAGCAAGGATTCTATCACATTGCTGGGTTCCCACATGTGCTGGGTGCAATGGATTGCACCCATGTCCAACTTGTCCCTCCTGCTGCAACAGAACAACTCTTCAGGATCTGCAAACATACACACTCAATCAGTGTGCAGGCCATTGTGTACCGTTGTGGAATGTTGACAAATATCCTTGTAAACTATCCAGGCAGCGAGCATGATGCCTACATCTTCAGACATTCAACAATCAATCAATGATTCCAGGATGGACAATATGGCAGTGACCTACTCATAGGTAAGCCAGCATACAATATATAAAACAGACAACACATTAAACTTGTGGGACAAACAATACATACACCATACTAAACACACGTGGACAGGAAAACCCAGATGTTTAGACAATAACATATATGTAATATACCGTAGTACACAGCATTCAGTGCATATCACCCTCACATACGCCTATTTGTTCAAGTTCTTAGGACCACCTGACTGACATGTCACTTGGTGGACTGGTGGAGCAATGGCTCCTTGACATACAAAAGTTGGGGTCAAACTACCACATTGTCCACAGGTGTATTACAAAATACAGATCCTTCACACATAACACTTAACATGGAATAGCTCAGCTATGTGTATTGCTTTGGCCATGCCATCGTCAAACAACTCACATATTTGCACTGTCCTACATTTACCATGCTGTGGAAACCTGAGGCAGCAGGTACAATTAATGCCTCCCTAGTGATGCCATCACCATCTACATATTACCAACACATACCTGATATACTCATTGTGTTCACCTTTCCCTGGTGTGGTGCAAAGTGCAAGACAAATTGAAGTACAACATTGCAATCATTGATAGGACATGTGTAGGAATAGACACCTCACAGCACACCAACAATCATACTTGTAAATTCCACATCTTCTTATCATGATGCAAGGGTGCCAACAGTGGACTGTGGCAACAGAACTACTGCCAATGCAGTGGTAGAGGCCAGAAGCACATCATATTGAGGAGACATAGAATATTGCAGGGCTGGACTGGTGATGTGGTCAGTGCAGAAAAGCACCTCATGCCCTATCCTGTTCCACAGGTGTTTGACAAACTCTTGCATACATCACAATACATCCCATACAACTGTGTCACACTATGCATATGAACCACTTGCACATATGCATGCTAGTCAGCTATTGGCAACAACACTTTGTGCAAGGAAGGTATTTCAAGGCCAAATGGGTAGGATTCACATGCAACACACAGGGCACAACACCTGTTACATGACACACAACACACAAAATAGGTACAATATTTTCCTAACATCACTCTTCTGCAGGTTTAAATTTAAAGGGCAAAGTGACAGATTTTTAAAAAAGTGGTGCAGCATCCAATGCAAGCAAATTTTTTTTTGCCCCTTAGCACCCACCTACTGCCACCATGTGTGTGGTGTGCTATATTTACAATACAGCACACCATGGCACAAAGTAGGGGCAATAGTGGCAATATTTGACTCTACTGATGTACTGTTTAGGATTAGTGCAAAAACATTGGTGCTAATCCTGCACAGGACCTTTGAAAGCAATATTGTGCTGCCTTTTAACGCCTGCTCTGTGCAGGCGTTAAGAGTAGCCACTAAAAATGACGCAGTGGAATCTCCAAGATTCCACTGCACCATCTTTGCAGACCCCCTCATGGGGGAATGCCATCCCTGCATACATTATGCCTGGCACAGGTATAATGTGGTGCATGAGGTTACAAAGTGCTGCAATGCATGCTTAGCACCACATAGTAAATATGGCACAGTGATCTTGGCCTTGTGGGGCCACATTAGCATCAAAACTAATGATGCTAATTTGGTGCAAGGAAATGCTAGGCCCTCTTAAATTTAGGCCTCAGGGTCAAATATAGACAACACCACACATATTCTGCATGGGTGAAGTGTCAGACCAGAAAATAATTAACAATCACCAGGTCCCTGAGGCACAAAGCATGATATGAAAGTGCACCACCACAAACCAATACAACCATTCATTCAAACAGGAACACACACAATACTAAATGCAAGTCTGAATCGTCACTCCATGGAAAACAGATATGTGCCATGGCACTTAGCTAATAAAAAATATGCATGTCTAATACATTTAATTAATAAACAACTCATGCTGAGCGGGCTTACAATGAAGGTCACAAAAGTACCAGGATTGTGGTGGAGAAGACATTTGGCCTACTAAAATCCAAGTTCAGGTGCTTAGCTCTAATAGGAGGGAGCCAGTTATATGCACCACCCCTTGTGTGCAAAATTATACTTGTGTGTGCTATTTTGCACAGCAGCTGTGTACACACAAATGTCCCATGGGATGACAGGTAGATGTCCCCAGTGAGGAGAATGAGGACAGTGATGGGGAACAAACAAACTCTGCTGCTGGAGCATGCAGAAGAGATCAAATTGTGGACAATGTTTTCTCTTGCACACTGTGCTACAATAATGTTTCCTTAAAATATTGCAATAAATTAACTTTAAATCTGATTTCTCATGGTGTACTCATTAGCACTGTCTCTGGTTGGTAGTCAGTTTGCAATATGTCCAAGCAGGGACCCTCACTCTAGTCAGGGCAATGGAGATACACACTTAGATAACCCCTACTCACCCGCTTGGCACAAGCAGTCCATCTAATCTCAAAGGTCATGTGTAAAATATTTGTACCAACACACTCAGTAATACAGTGAAAAAACTACAAAATGGACGACAAAAATCCAACATACACAAGTCAAGTATGAATTTAAAAACAAAAAGAGTCTTTCTCCATAGAAAACAATAGAAATGCAACTTCACATAAAGTACCTGGTTTGCATCACAAATAAAGCTGCATGGGTGAGCATGTGCCAGAAAAGTCAGCGATGTTTCGATTCCTTACTCTCAAATGAGGCAGTACGACATTTCTTCTTTGGGTGGGTAGGCAATGTTTTGTTTTTCTCCCTTGCAAGAGAGCGATGTGTCAATTTCCGGACAGGGTACCTCGGATCCACACAGGTTCACAATGACTTTTATGCCCAGCGATGATACTTGAGAAATCCAGTCGCATGGTGTTAGAAAACAGCGCTGCATGGGGTTTGTGTCATTATCAGCAGCCATAAGTGGGTATTATGTCATTTCTCCAGCTGCTATTCGTCGCTCTCCCAGCTGCGATGTAGGTGGAACATCGACATTAGCCGTGAAGCAGGTGGCGTGCAGCCTATCACCCTTGTTGCAGGTGATGCAACAAAACCTTCCATGCACGGTGTTCTGTGCATGGATTTCAGTCTTTGTTCTGCCATCTTCACCTTTCAAGGGCCCAGAGACTGGATGAGGCACCACTTGGCAGCGCAGGAGTCTCAGCAGAGAGTCCAGGTGCTGGCAGAGGGAGTCTTTGATGGTCCTGAGACTTCAAAACAGGAGGAAAGCTCAGTCCAAACCATTGGAGAGTTTTCTCAAGCAGGAATGCACAACAAAGTCCAGTCTTTGTCCCCTTTCACAGGCAGAAGCAGCTACAGCAGGATAGCTCAACAATGCACAGTCACAGGCGGGGGCAGCACTTTCTCCTCAGCTCTTCAGATCTTCTCCTTGGCAGAGTTTCCTCTTGAATCCAGAAGTGATCTTGAAGAAATCTAAAGTCTGGGGTTTTGGGTCCACTACTTATACCCCTTTATTCTTTTGAAGCAGGCAAACTTCAAAGGAAAGTCTCTGTTGTTTACAGGATCCTGCCATACCTAGACCAGGCCCCAGACACACCCCAGGGGTTTGGAGACTGCATTGTGCGAGGGAAGGCACAGCCCATTCCGGAGTAAGTGACCACTCCTCCCTCCACTATAGCTCAGATGGCTCATCAGGATATGCAGGTGATAACCCAGCTCCCTTTGTGTCACTGTCTAGAGGAGATTCACAAACAGCCCAACTGTCAGTCTGACCCACACAGCGAATCCACAAACAGGCAAAGTACACAGAATGGTTAAAACCAGAAAATGCCTACTTTCTCAAGGTGGCATTTTCAAATTAACAATCTAAAAACCAACTTCACTAACAGATGTATTTTTAAATTTTGAGTTTAGAGACCCCAAACTCTACATTTCTATTTGCTCTCAAAGGGAAACCACACCTTAATAATATTTAAAGGCAGCCCCCCCATGTTAACCTATGAGAGAGATAGGCCTTGTAGCAGTGAAAACTGAATTTGGCAGTATTTCACTGTTAGGACTTGTAAAACACATCAGTACATGTCACACCTTTAATATACACTGTACAATGCCCAAGTGGCTACCTAGGGCCTACCTTAGGGGTGCCTCATGTATAAAAAGGGAAGGTTTGGGGCTGGCAATTGGGTACACTTGTCAGGTCAAAGTGATAGTTTAAAACTGGACACACAGGCACTGCAGTGGCAGGTCTGGGCTACGTTTACAGTGCTATTCATGTGAGTGGCACAACCAGTTCTGCAGGCCCTCTAGTAGCATTTGATTTACAGGCCCTGGCCACCTCTAGTGCACTTTACTAGGGACGTACTAGAAAATCAAATGTGGCAATCATGGAAAAGCCAATTACACATATATTTTACACAGGGAGCACTTGCACTTTAGCACTGGTCAGCAGTGGTAATGTGCCCAGTGTAACAAAAGCAGCAAAAACAGAGTCCAGCACACAGCAACAACCTAGGAAGTAGAGGCAAAAAGAGGAGACCACGCCAAGGTTGCCAGGTCTAACAATCACCATCACATACCATTTTTAACTTGCCTATATCTCAGAGAGCATGACTACACCACAACAGATTTAAATAACTTAGGAACAAGGTCAGGAAATAAAAACAAATTAAAAGAATGCACTACAACATGAATGTGTGGGTGAAATGTAGACATAGGCTATAGCAATTACAATTTACATTGTCGTACACATATCACAATGTGTTGGCTTGACATATGCCTGCAGCAATCCTGGAAATACATGCAAAGACTGCTGTCCAGGTGTATGGCCTAAGTAGCAATCACCTACAATGGCAGGTTTGTGTCTGCTAGGTAACCAAGCAAAGTCTGAATGACACTATGACACATGATAACAGAAAACATACTCCTCAGTGGTACTCATATGGTTGACCAAGAGAGTGACATACAGGGACCAACAAATCCAAAAGTCTAGGTCTACCACACTCAATCTAGTTTGGAATGTGCATGTAAGACAAGAATTGTCCAAGCAAGTCACAGACCCTTGCCAAATTGTATGTGGGACGAAGGAAACAGATAGGTTGAATATTGCATCTTCTTTATTCATAGCTGTCATGAGTAATCATGCATACTAAATATATTCATGGTGAATGTGACATAGGGTGTAGAATGCAGATGTGAGTGTATGCCCATGTCAAATAAATGATGTGGAAGGACAGCTGATAGACTCCTTGACGTCACTTTGAGATCCAATATGTGGAGGTCACTCAGCACTACACAAGTTTTGTGGCTGGTGTTCTTTAATGTGTGGGGGTCAGTCTAGCTTTGCCTGGAAATGAAAAGGCAAATATTGCTTAGCCTGTAGAAGAAACTGTATCCATCTACAAAGTTCACAAGCCTGACTTAGCATGCTGTGCATGGATGAAGAGACAATGCTGATGACCAAGATGGGCACTAAGGGTAATCAGCAGAAATTATGCCAGCAATGGTGAACTAGAACCATACCTGCCACAATATGTCATCAATGTGTGTGAAGGAACACACATAGACTAGACTAAGACTCACTGTACAACACAACAATGTTTCCATGTAACACCAGACACAAACTCACTGAGAATGTGTAGGTATGTGCATATCACAGTCACATTGCCAATGACTACAACTATGTGCTTGGCCAGCACAAACTAGTGTGACAGAAGCAAGGGACAAATGACAGTATTTGTACCCTCGGCCTGCAGATATGACCCGGTTCCACAATCTATCAATGACCTAACCAAGCATCACAGGAATATTCTCACCTATATATGCCAAGTCATGTCAAACCATATCAAATGATGAGACATGTCCAACACAAACAAGCTGTAAGTCCCTAGTATACTGTATAATAGGGCAATCCTGACATCAACAAATTCAAAGTTAACGCAACATACATGGCCATGTGACCACAAATGTGCAGGTGTATGTCTGCAGGTGACTGTGTGTGCTTTGCAGTGCTGATGATTGATCTTACCGATGGCAGACCCCCTGCCCCCATCTGATCCCCAGAGGAGGCTACATCAACTCTTGAAACAGTCAAGGACCTGCTACCAGTGCTAAGCTGAGGTTACCACAGTCAACCTGTGATAATTTATGCAACAATGGGTCTATGTGGGCATACAGGATGCCACTGGAGCACTGATGACTAGGGCACCATTACTGCCTGATAGCATCCCTGCCATGCAGATTGTATGCCAATCGGGAAATCTGGCTATTAAACAAAAGGATGAGTCATTGTACATTCCAAGTGTATGTGCTAAACATATAATTGCTAAATCTTTGCACACATGTCCCACTTAGGTGACCAAGCTTGGTGACTTCTATTTGCGTTTGGACAAAAGGAAACAATTTACATATGAAAATGTGTGTGTGTCACATATTTACTTACAAACTTATATGAACAGTACATATGTTTCCACATAGGGAAACATATTTAGCACAGATACGAGTACACACCCTTGAGACATTGGCCTACATATGTCTATTATGGGATAGAGGATTGTTATCTGTCATATCCCTAAACACACCTCTGTAGTATGCATTACTTACCATACATAAAACATATCTTTTCACACACAAACATGTCACATACAAACCAACAACGTAGTGTTTCAGCACACCATCTCCAACAATGAGCATGCATGGGAAACTGTACATCACATGTGTTGCTTTGCATCATGAAGTCTGGCCCTTGGAACACACCACATGGATTACCGGATATTAACTCAGCCTTAGTCAACAGCATCCTTTTCTAAAGTTTGTCAAGAGTATCATATGAATGAACATTTTCTGCTTATGGCCCATCCTATCTTATGCTGTGCTGTTTAACGAACAGTGGGAATTCTGACATAGTAATGTGGTAGACCCACAATATGAGTTCCATATACATGTGAAACCCTGCATGTGGAAAAGAGTCTTGCACATTTGCAAACAGTATCAGCCCTTCAATGCATCACACAGACCTACAAACATATGGAGCACATTCCTGTGTTACAAGTACACAGTGAAATATCCATGCATACACATGTTGCCCTACCATACAAACAATAAACATGCATAGCCCCTGTAACTAGGAATGTGGATCTGGGTGCCCTGTCGGCCTTCTATCTAAAATCTACACATGCCCATCTTGTGTTGAAAAGAATGACATAAATACTAGTTCTACTTACATGACACATCTCGGAAAACACGATGCATACTCTGAGGAAGTGATGTGATAGGTATTCCTTGCTGCACACATGATAAAGTGAACTTACTTTCACTTTTACTTTGCAGTCTTGCAGTCTGTGTTTGGGAGAGGTTGTGTGGTGCTTGTGCTGGTGTGAGGAGTGTTGGTTTTTGAGTATTTTGTGCTGTGTTTTGTCTGTGTCTTGTCCATCTTGTTATATTTGTAATTTTATTGTAGATTATTGACCTGCTATTGTGTAAGTATTGTTGGGTGTCTATTTTGGGGTAGTTAAGTTTGTTGGGGTAGTTGGGAGTAGTTGGGTAATAGTTTTTTTATATTATTTTGGGGCTATTAGGTTGCAGTGGAGGGAAACTGCAACATGTCAGGGAATGGAAGGGCACAGAGACTGGGGATGAACTGGGAGGGTTCATCTGGTTGGTGTGCCACTATCTCCCCAACATGGTGGCTATGGGTGGCCGGGTGATCATGGGCTACCTAACAGAGGCATGGAAGTTGATTGGGGGTAAAGTGCTGTTCCAGCTTTGACACATCTTCTCAGTGGACCGCACTGACCACCAGTTGAAGCACCAGTGGGCATGAAAGGGATCTCCTCAATCTCCTGGTCATTCGTTTTGGCAGAACTGTTGGCAAGTATCCCTTATACATTGTAGCATGCTTATTTGCATGTGCATGACAGGAGGACATAGGATTACTTCAGCATGCCATGGCAAAGTTTTGTGTCTCAGCCAACCGGCATTCATGAGAGGTCAGCAATGCACTGGTTGCAAACAATTAGCACATTCTTCTCTTTGTATCTTGTGTATTGCCTATACACATTGAAGTGCCGAAAACACAACACACACGGGCAATGGTGCAAGGGTTCACGTTTCCCAGGCACAAATGTTCATGTCCATCATCGGCTTGACAACTGTGGAAATTAGAAAAGTAATGTTTAAGTGATGACAAAGATGACGCTGGATTACTGGTGGTCATGGATGTGTGTGTTCCTTGAGTCATGTATGTGCAGAGTGACACAACAAGGATCAAATATAAGAAGGACTTCATGGCTCTGACTGCAACATTAGTGTCATACTTTTGGAAGGTGATGTGGCTGATGGAGGCAAGTATTGCCACACTATGGGGGTCATTCTAACCCTGGCGGTCATCGACCGCCAGGGCTAAAATGACGGGGGCACTGCCAACAGGCTGGCGGTGCCCCACAGGGCATTCTGACCGCGGCGGTTCGGCCGCGGTCAGAAGTGGAAAACCGTCGGTCTCCCGCCGGTTTTCCGCTGCCCTTCTGAATCCTCCCCGCCATGGGGATTCAGACACCCCATACCGCCATCCTGTTCCTGGCGGTTCGCCACTGCACCCGTCGCACCTTCCCACTCCGCTGGCTCCATTCGGAGCCGGAGTCCTCGTGGGAAGGTTGTTTTACACTGGGCTGGCGGGCGGCCTTTTGGCGGTCGCCCGCCAGCCCAGTGTAAAACCCAGAATACCCGCAGCGGTCTAATGACCGCGGTGCGGTATTCTGGAGGGGGGAACTCTGGCGGGCGGCCTCCGCCAGGGTGAGAATCACCTCCTATATGTCAAAAGTTGCACAATGCAACCATTGTGACACTTTGAAACCCTGGTGCCACGTGATGCCTGCGCCAGGCATGATGAATGCAAGGGGTGTATTCCTGCGGAAGGAGGCACACAAAACCTGAGCTGTTAAATCTACTAATTTTCACTGTGCCATTTTTGTTGTTAACGTGAATGCGTGCCTAATGCAGGTTGCTTAAATTACCCTCCCATTTTTTTTATGTGCCTAATTTCACTTAGCAGGTTTGGCACCTTCATGTATGGTGCAAAGCATGGTAAGTACCACCATAATGTCATAGTTCAAAACATAAATGTCCTAACGTGCCATGGTGTGCTATATGTCAAATAAGGCACACGTATGGTAGAGTTATTTGGTGGTAGTAGGTGGCTGAAAAAGTTGAGCTTCTGAGTGGTTGCACCATTTTCACATAGATTTTCTACAAAGTACTATGCTTTTGTCCCCAAGAAATTATAACATGTGTATCTGAGACATGTACGTATGGGTGAATCCCATATCTGTACGTGTTTTTGAGGGCTAACTACATCTGTCTGAATGTCATGCCAGTTGGTTGTTCCTAAAACTAAGTTGACTAGGTCACTCAGCTAAACAAGTGGAATGTGTAACAGTTGTCCATGCTTTTCTTTGTTCAACAATCACAAAGCTATGTTTTCCTGTCATATCTTGCAGGTGGACCTCCACCCTACACCATTGGAGAGCTTTCCCGTTTTGAAGACCCTGATTCAACCAGTAAGTGTTATCTTGTGTGTCAAATGTGTAGATCAAGGGTTGAGTGTGAGAGAGTATGAAGTGTGCAATGCCATGTTCAAATGGCATGTGTGTCAATTAAGACACCATCATATATCCTTGGGTATGAACATCATATCTGATGTAATATTGAGGATGTGGAATGAGTTAAATGATGCACAGGTGCCAATGTGTGCTGTTAAGGATTTGAGAGGATTTGGAAAAGGTAAATCTGTTCACCAACACAGTGATTGCTGTCAAGATATTTGTCAGAGGTGCTGGCTTTCAGAAATGTATGGATGTTGCCAATATATTTGTCACAGCACATGTTAGTGCACTGTGTGCCACACGTTGCACAAATTTACTCTGTACATGGTACAAGTTATGCACATGTGTCGAGGTCCCCAAGGGGCTTATCAGTGAGACACTTGCAACACCGCTGCTTCACTACTCTTCAGGAATGAAGTGAGGCACCGACCGTGCAAGGAGGTTTTTGAGAAGGCCAACAGTCAGTTGAGTACACATGGAGATTTCATCTTTTCTCCAGATGAATGTGGGTCACAGATTGTAGCAAACAAGATGTGTGCAGATAAACCTACATGATCTACTCATCATGATGAGTGTGAGCGAGCATGGTCACATCATGTGTGTATGAGATGTGCATGCTTAATGTTTAACTGGTACTTAGGATATGGTTCAATCTTGTGCACAGATATTGTGCAACATTGGATAGCCCTTATCCCTGCAACATGAACTTTATATCGTAGATGCTTGGAAGGCAGATTGGTATAGACTTGGGGCTTGATGTTGTTTTAGGATGCCTGGTGAACAACATATACCTTCTGAAGATGCTGTTTCCATTGCATTCTTGTTCTTCCTGTAGCCAGCGCAGTTTTTGATGACATATTCTCCTCATGTTTTAACAGCATCAATGACTCAAACACAGAAGCGTGCCTTTGAAAAGAGGGCTGAGAGATATAGACACATCTGTGAGGTCCGGGGAGGGTACCACAGGATGGCCAAAAGGTACAGATGGGAGAAGACATCCGGATCATGGCAGGCATTTCCGCATGGAGGACCAGCCAAACAACCTGCAAAAAGCACCAAAAAGAGTGTAACCTCAACACAGAGGGTCAGAGATGAGTCTACAGGTTCTCCCCCCTCAATATCCATGGCATCTACCACAACAGCATTGCAGCAACAGCTACCACCAGCTGCCATTGGCTCAAAATGTGAGGGCAAGATGCACAAGGGCATTGCAGAGATGAAATCAAGGTTGGCCAAAATGGAGAAGGTGAATGAGCACAATTACAAACTGTTGAAATTCATAAAAAGGAAGCTGAAGAAGCTCTAACTTTGGGCAGTTTCCTATTCCAAGTACCTTCCCTTCCCCTAGTTTTCATTGTAAATAGTTGTAGTGGGCTTTAGGTGAGTAGGCATATGTCAGGTTGCATAGAGTAGGATAGTTTTATGGCATACTTAGTGTAGTTGGGGGGTTGGATTTAGGATTGTCTTGTTTTGAGGTGTTGGGGGTTATGCGTAGGGGTATATGTTAACAAAATTAAAAAGGAAACAAAGAAACAAAAAATGTACAAACATATATATAAATATATGTATAATTATGTATATATATATTTGTTTAGGCTATAGGTTTAGTTAGTCTATGTTTAGCTTTAGTTCATGTTGCCCTTCTCGTCTATTGTCTCTTAAGGGGGGCGGGAAGCCAATGTTAATTGTGTGGCGTTACATGTATAAGATACGTTTAGATTAGGATAGTTAGCTGTAGGGATAAGTTAAGATAAGTTAGTATAGGTTAGGTTAGTGGAGATTGGTGTGTAGTTTGGGTTTTTGATAGATAGTGTATTTTTAGTATAAATAAATCTTGGACATTTTTCTGCAATATGGTGTCCATGATGATTGTCTGTCTGGATGTTATCATGTCTGCACTGGCCATGTTAGACAAATGCCTTTGGGTGTGCATCCAGTATTGATTCACATGTGTGACTATGTGCATCGCGTATGACCAAGGACCTGTCTGATTGGCAGTGATATGACATCAACTACTCAATACACTTTTCAGCGCAGTTCCTGACACTCTGATTGTATATGAATACACATTCTAAGACAGGTAATCATGTAACATCTATTGTTTGTGCTGCGTTCTAGACATTCATTCTTCAAATGTTTAGCACATTGCACTACACATCATTTGGGTAATGGATAGTGGCACACAAACGGCTGCCCATCACAGTCTTACATATGCCTATTTTGTTGGTCACATCAATGTTGTACTGGTACAATCATCAAGGATACGCCTGAACACTTGTGTTCTGAACTACACATGCCATATGTAAACTTGCATGGTACCTGTATATCACATGCTTGGAAGACTCAGAAATGTTATTGTAGTCCACAATACTATCAGTCACTTTAATCATTTTTGGGTCAATGTGTGTGGCTTTGTGTCTGACAGAAAGCCACACATGTCCTTTTGTTCTTTAGTCATTGTCCTAGCTTCACACAATGCACACATTTGAAACAGTTGATGCATCATAGAACAAAACAGTACATATGTGATGATGGTAATTTATTTACATTGCAAGTTTTGTATCAGATGATGTACAATGTCCAGTTCACTGACTCCATGAAATATACCAAGCCATTGAATGTCCAGAGTCCACGGGTGAGGGACATGCGTAGGAGAGGTGAGCATCAGTTAGGAGGTGTCCAAATTGACAATAGATAGGAATTGAGACTATGGCAGTCCAGGCAAGATGAGTCAACAGTGGTCGAGTGAAGAGGGAATGTTGGCAGCTGTCACTACACAGGCATGATCTTAAAAACAGAACTAAAGATATACTGTCCATGTGGCACAGACTATAGCTATTGGGTGGTTTTCCTATCACATCTTCATCCTCTGATGTGTGTGGTGCCTCCTGTGCCATGGGTGGTGTTGCTTTTGAAGTTGAGAGGGACACACACACATCAGGGGAAAGAAATATGGAAGCAAAGGTCTAGGCAGCTGCCATTTGTGAGAAAGCGGAAGCATCACTGCAGCAAGGTGGAACTGCTGGTTTCGCAACACAGCAGCTACATCACGGTGGTAGGCAGCCATGTTTTTAATGAGGGAGGCCAGATCCCGCTACATGGACTCCAGGACATTTGGAATGGCCACCAGCCTGTTGTCAATCCTGCTGCTGCCACTTTGGGAGGGCAATTGTTCCAGCCTCTGCCTCAAGACAGCAGCTATGTGTGCCAGGGACTGCTGGAGTCAACGTAGTAGAGAGTGGGTGCCTCTGATAGCAGCAGAGTTGTCCTTATTTGGACTGAGTCACCTCTGCACTCCCTCTAGGCTGCCCAACATGGTCTCTATCCCCAGCCACACCTGATGTGCCAGCTCCAGCTGGACTCCTATCCCTGACCCCTGAAAGCTAATGTCTGTGTCCTAAGAGTCCAGGACTGTGGCATAACTGGTTGGTGCAGTGTGTTAGTTGTTGGGTTCATGTGGAGACCCCGCAATGCTGTGTGTCCTGCCTGTGACTGGAGATTGTGTCTGGGAGGAACCCAGGACATCCTGGAGTGTGTCAGCATTGATGGTCGGCAGCTGCTCATCTAGATCATCAGAAAAATCCAGGGCAGGCAGCTCCAGAGGAGGTAAGGCTTCACCCTCTGCAACGGAACACTGAAAGGTCAATATTGGACTGTGGTGTCTGTTGACATTAGTCATTATTTACTTGCTCCTGTTTGCTTAGTGACATGGTACTGACACACATATCAAGGCACACATTTATAGACCCCTAGTGGCACACTGTGCCACCTGAGAATCATTTCTATGGAGTCACTATAGGCACAATCTGCCAGTCCACATTTACCAGTGTGTTAACCCCACCTTGATTGCCTTAGCATGGTCTTCTGCATATGTACCCCTTTCATTGATTTGACTCTGTTACATATGCATGCCATGGGCATTGTTGGGGATTTGTGCACACACAACAAATGGAGACGTACAGAATATTTTGCATTTGGTTTTAGAGATATTTGAGTATGTAACTGAATACTCTGCTACCCTATCTGTTGTTGGAGTGATGGAATGGTCTGAGCTGTCAACATGCATCCTTCTAGCCACTTTGAGTCATGTTTCCAGCATCCTGCATCAACCACTGTGAGATTCATCCACCTTGTGTGTATGCGTGTAAACAGGAATCTCTCCCTTCTTGCAGAAAAACACTCATCCATGCATCACAGGTTTCCGTGTTGCAGAGCTGCAAGGACGCCTGTATCTCTGAAATGAGTGTTGTTGTGATGTAAAGTATGCCTTCGTATTTGCACACATACTCACTTGGTGGTCCATCGTTACGGTGTGTGGTGCAGGATGCTGAACACATGACTCAAAGTGGCTGGGGGGATGCATGTGGAAAGCCCACCCTCTTCCATCACAGTGAAAACACACATGAGGTGGCATGAGGACCTTACACATTTTGAGGCTTGTTGATGTGTGGATGCATCATGTTAGGACACCACATCAGGGGTGGCATTGTGGTCGAAGTACTGGTGACTGACATAGTTATAATCCTATTGTGGACTACTTTCAATGTGTGTTGAAATCCTCATCATTCTTTGTAAGTAGCAGACAGCAATCCTGTTAGTTAAATTTGTAGGACGTGTACCTTCCTGCACATGTGCATTAGGACCGGCAAGAGGGATACCCCTACACCATGCAGTTTGTGTGGCAATATTGGTATTGTACACCATATGTTTTGACATAAACTAGGTTAATAAAGGGATGCATTGACTATCTGTGACAACTACACATCACTGCACATTTGAAATGATGTAGCATAGCACAGCAAGCTGAGCTGTTGCACTGTCCTTCTTCATAAATGGGTACATATGTGCCTCAATATCCAGACACATACATCATAGTGCTCTTCCTGTGCATATTTTATCACCTTACACTCCAGTGGTGGATAGTAGTAGCTCATAATTACCATGCCAAAAAAGGCACTTTGCATATCTTATTCTATCCTAAATCACATGCCCCCCTCTCACACCTGACACTGCATGTAGTAGGTATCCATGTGTATATTTGGGATCTTCCCATGCAACACATATGTGACCCAGCCGCTTCTGATGCCTTACAAATATTGCACATCTATATTTGGTTCAGTGTAGTCCAGGAACTTAAGGGTGGGTTGAGAGTGACAAGTGGGTGTGTGACAAGTTGTATTTTCAATATACTATAGTTGTTCATTGTGTGTTGCATTGTGCATCACACAGGGCAAACTTTCTGTATGTTTGGTACATTGATCCCAGACCACCATTTTCCTAGCAGCCCCCTTGCCACACCCAACACAATGGAAGCATCTTATTTACATTACTGGTCATCATTGTGGAGATCTCCCCAGTAGCCTCATGAGTTTTTTCACTATTGTGGTGCTTTACTACGTTGTCATCATATATGATGTTACTAGTACAACAAATCACAAGGAGGTCCATTGCTGAGAATGCTTGTGTCACTTTCACATATGCCTTTGGGAGGCCTCACAAATTAGGATTATGGATAGCACAGTGCAATCTTTATGGACTGTCTGCCCCATTTGTTCTTCCCTCCCTGAGTAAGAAATATTTCCTGCATACATCATATATGGCACAGGCATATTGTGGTGGAAGGATGTACAAAGTTGATCTATGCATGCATTGTGTGACTTTGTTCTGCTAGCACAAGGGGAACAGGCGGCTTGAGTCCACATTGGCATCATTCAATATGATGCTACTGTTGCAGTAAGGGCTTGTAAATATGGGCCCCAAGAGAGACAGTAAGACCACTTGCAGCTGATGCTAGACATGAAGGTGTCCCTTTGGGCATAACACCAACCATTCCCACTACACAGGCAACCTTGCTTCTTGGTGACATGGAAGCTACTTGTACAGCAGCACAGATGATGATTACAGACATGCCCCATATGTTGTGTCTGATCACTTTTGTGGCCATTCCCAATGGTGCATGGAGGTGTCTCATAGTTCTTGGTAGCCCACCCTGTGCAACAAGCATTGTACATGTTGCCCAATGAGTGTAACGTATGGACAGGTGGTTCAGTTGCAACAGTGTGAGGATTGATTTGAGGGCTAGGTATTGGTCTGTGCATATAGAGACGAAGGTATGAGCGCATTAGAAGTGTTTGGCCATTATTGTGCCAGATGAGACCCTTTTACATGCATTCAGTGTGTCCTATGTGCTTCCTCCTTCTGTCATTTGTTAATTTCAAGATTTCCCTGCACTGCAACTTACCCTCCATTTGTGGTAGATCTTGGAAGTCTGGTCTGCTCTGTTCTGTCCTAAGACTCCGATAACCAGCTCCTCCAGCATGACCACTGCCCCCATCTCCTTCAGGTCATCCAGGTCCTCCTGGGGTGGGGGATTTCCACCTCCAGTCTGTAGTGCTGCCTTGACTGTGTTTCAGTTCCTGGCCAACTTCTCTGTAGTTCTGCACTTGCAATCGTGCTAGCACTTCTTACAATCGATGACAGTCCTTTTCACCTCTGCCACACTGTTGACTTTATTGACAATTGACTGCCATATGGCCGCCTTCCTACCTATTGGAAATTTGGAGGTGACAAAAAGATGGTGTTCGTGCTCCGTTACTCTCTGACCAAGATGTCATTCTCCCACATACTGAAGCAACACTTCTGCTTCCTTTTCCTCTTCTTCTGTGATTTTGCTCGTCCATCCTGGCTCGTACTGGGTTAGTTGGCGTCTCTCTGGGCTCTCTTCTGACCTGCATTGTCCATCTTGGGTCCTTGTGGCTTGTTTGGCAATGTTGCAAGCATTTTTTTCACTCTAATGCTGCAAAATATGGCGCTATCATGATTAGCGTAAAAAAATCGTGCAGCTAATCATGCTAACGCCACTTTTGCAACATTAGCGTAATTTTTCCTTACGGTGTGTCACAAAGGTTACCATAATTTTTTTTTTACACTAATCTTTCCTTAGCTCCACAGTGAGTCATTTTCTAAATATGCCGCATGAATGGCACAAAGAAATGTTGTTAGGGGACGTTCATTTTTTTGATGCACAACTGCGCTAGCGCAGTTGTGTGGCATTGTTCTTACATTTGTGCCTATATATTATATCATAACTTTAGAAAAACTGAGACCAAACTACCACAACAGCGGTATTTGACACACAACAAGGAAGACCTGATATGATAATTAAAGCAAGCAATATCAACTCCTCCTGAGCAACAGGGAGCTAGTATTTAATGAAAACTAAACTTAGAAAATGAAATCTGTGATTCAGGAGAAGTGGGCGTAGAGTTGGGAGAGATTAGACAAGATTAAGCCATCGTACAACACAGAACACAAGGCCTGAATGATGATGTTGATCGGGGCTGATGTGGAATATTGCTTAGGTAATAGAAGGTCATGCAGTGCATTGGTGTTGCTTTTATCACATCCGCCCCAGCAAGTGTGTGATCCATTTATGGAGTGAAATTAAGTCTTACCTCAAAAATTACACAGCCCCAGGGAAGAGGGTTAGGAGCTCAATGAATGGATGGGAAAGGGGATTTGGGGAATGGTGTGATAACGACAAACACTACACAAAATAAACAACAACAATATTTCATCAGCACCATTAACAGCACACCATCATGAATCTGTGTGGAAGGAAATGATGAAAGGATAAGTATGACACAGTTTAGTGAAGTGCATTGCAAACAGTCCTTTAGCTCCAGAGAGACCCAAGATAATATATCTCTGAATGTTCTGTCTTCTCAGTTTGAAAAATGCAAGTTATGGGGATTGAAGTTATCCCAACCAGTTTTAAAAATTGTGATTGTTTAAAAAAGGAAAATTAGACTGCATTGCCAAATAGGGCGGTGCATCTCCATTCTTCTTGGAATGCCCATTGCTCATGGGTGCCTGGCTGAACATGCCAGGTAGGTAAGCTGGAGTGTTGAGCTTTCACCAAGTTTTGTTTGTGTAGGAGACAACTAGGAGAAGGCATACATATTAAAAAACAGTAACTGTATTACAAAGTGAAGAAGGACAAAAGGAAGCAAGGTAAGTTTCATGAGGAGTCACGAGTGTATAAAGTAGACTCGAGGCAGAGCAAGAACATAAAGTGTAGTTTTAAGTTTGAGTTAGCAATGTAACAAACAAACACTCAGCAGCAGTTCCCACATCAACACACCACTCTCCAGTCCACAGAGCTGAGTGAGTAGTAGTAGGCCTCAGCATCTTCACCATCATCATAGTTTCTCTTTGAAATCAATAACTTTCTTCCTTTAGATGTTGAGGTAGTCTTGCCTTGAGTCCTTCCATCCTCCTCCCCTGACTGAGCACTCCATTCCAATCCAAAACTGAGGGAAGTAGACCTGTGTAGTACACTGCTGTTGAACAACAAATAAAGAAACAGAACTGGAGTATTCTGTGTAGATTTGCGTTTGGTAACCAAAGTGACTGGTCTGATCTCTGAGGAACCAGAAAAGAGGAGTGGACCCTGCTGTTAAATGTTACAGCATTTGAAAGGCCAGTTACTTTCAGGAACAAATTGTCACCCATCAGCCCCCAAACATTGAAAATCATCAAAATCAAATTTTACAAATTTGTTGAACTTCCTCCCTCACTGTCAACCACCACATACATCATCAATCATCGCTCACAATCACTCAATATATCACCACTCATTCGTACAATAGTTAATAGTTACCTCTTCCTATCCAAACATGATGCTAGATACAAAATATTATCTCCTCTTTGATGGTAGCAACACATTGGAATTTGGCATTGGCACTGGCAGTTTTTCAATCAATTATCTTCTGGGGCAGCCCTGCTAAGTGATGTAAAAAAAGGACAGTCACTGGCATGTGAGGGAGGCAGGCATTGTCTTGAATGTCATGAAGGGAATGTGGAGGCTTCTTCACTGTGCATTGGTCCAACTTCAATCTGGCCACATATCTGTTTATTATAAATGATGGGGCAGCATAAATCCGACAAAAAATTTTCCACTAGCTGTTTTAATTTTTTGTAAAGAAATAGAGAAAGAAAGAATTTCAGAAAGAAATAGTTAAAAAGTTCTACGGTGACACTACCATACTCAGTCCAGGAAGTAAAGTTTGTTCTCAAATTAATTTGGTTCACCCAGAAGTTGGTCAGCAAACACACTTGATTCTGACCAATCATCCTCTTCCTCCTCCAGTATAATCAGGTAGTATAAAATGTTGGTTTATTTTGATCATGGTTAATCTCTCCACATTTTAAGGTAAGAGACTTCTCCTCACTGTAATATCTGCACCAGCTACACTGAACAGATGTTCAGCAGACAGATACTTTATTGCCAGCCTGCTGAGCTCTGGCCGTTGGCACATCTTCCCATACCAATCCACCAATGGGTTTTGATTTACATACACCTATTTTGGGTCATCCAGATACTCCAGTAACATCCTCTGAAGTGTAATTGGTGCTACCACTTGCTCAACCACTTTACCTTTGCCTCTGCACAGGACTTAAGACCTGCCACTTGAAACCAAGCCTATGCAGAGGTTGGGTCTGATTCTTCTGATGCTGTTGTTACCTGTGTTCATGTTGCTGGTGTTGGCTGCTGTGAGGCATGCTGCCCTACCTGGAATTTGAACGGGCACCCCAGAACTGTGGAGTGGGACTCTAAGCTCAAGACTTTCTTCTTGTAGTTCTCCGGCTTGCTCAACAATACACCTCTTGTATTTTGAAACATTCCCTTTGAAAAAAGGAATGTAAGTGGGAAGAATTTATTTGTAGCATGGATCATGTAGGGTGGCACAAATTTACTCTTTGGACTTGATAATGTCATTTTGAAGCCTTGCATTACAAGTCAAGCAACAGCATAGGCATGCACTTCTGAGTTTTAACAGATGCAACAACAGAATAGTTTGGCTCATTGTACTGTCCTCTTTGCTAACTTCCCATGTGAAAACTTCAAAAGGGAGCAGCATCTGTGGCAGGCATTTGGCTAGGCCCATTTGTCTGTATCCATGGTCATAAATTTCCCAACTGCATCCCCTCCTCTCAGAATGACAAAGCCATTGATCTGACTGTACTACTTGAAACATATAATAGGTTGAGTTCCAACATATAGGTACCTCCTGTATCAGGGCTTTAACTGGTACTCTGTTACCACACTGAATAATCTGCAACTGCTTCCGGGCTTTCAAAAAATAGTTGAAATGAGTGCAGAGTCATCTACAAGTGGTCAGTATGTTGCTGACTATTTCTTCTTTTTGAGAAAGTCTTGCACAACCAGGTTGATCCAGTGTGTTAAACACAGGACTCTGAAATAGCCACCTTCTGCTATGGCCTTGATAATGCTACTGCCATTGTCCATGGCAACAAATCCTATTAGAAGACCTCTGGGTCGCAGCCATTCAGACACCTTGCTATTAAATCTGTCCAAGACGTTTGCAGCTCCATTTGATTTCTCCATGGCAAACATGGCTACTGTTGAATGCGCTGAATGCTTAAAAAAGTTTCTTCAGGGCCAAGACTTGTAGATAGTGTTTGCTTTACCCCCGCAAAAGAGATCCAGTGTGCACTGATGCACATGCAATCAGTAGCCTGACAGCTGGTCCACATGCCTGTTGTCTAGTGGATACAATGGACAACATGTAGCTGCAAAGCTTGTCCAACCAATTGCAGCACATGGTGATGCACAGCTCAAACTGAAACTCTGGCAAAGTAGGTCAGAGTAAGATTTTTCCATTTCAGGCATATGGCTATCACAAACTCTCATAATCCTACTCTTTCCCCAAAAGAAAAAGGGAGGAGGTCCAGTGCTAACACTTTTTACAGCTTCCCATTGTACAAAAGTGCCATAGGGTGATAGTAGGCATAGGGCCACTCCTGCCTAAACATGCCCATAATTGTAGCCTGGATTTTCTTCTTTTGTGGGGACACTGCTGCAGGTGACTTTTGAGATGTAGGTGGTGGTAGACTCAATGTGTGTCATGGTGCAGTCACCATATGCTGTGGTGTTCCATCTGACTCTGAGTCTTCCTGTGGTATAGTGAGGTCACTGAGGCGGGTGATTCTGGTGAACAGCTGGGGACAGGCCTACTTTGTGTGAGGATGTCACCAACTTCTTCCTCACCTTCCACCATGATTTGACCAGTTGCAGCTGATGTTTCTCCGCTCTCCTCACCTTCACCACCACTACCACATTCCGCAATTTTTTAAGGTGATCCTTCCACAGGATTGCATGATGTTTTTTTAATATGGGTCGTCTGGCGTCCAGTACCATAATGTCAACCAGGCTTACCCCAATAAACCCATGTGTGGCAAACGATTCCTGTTTGCTAATTGTAAAAAAGTTCCAAATTGGGGAGAAGTACTTCTTATTGGGCCACTGCCAATGGATGAAGCAGAACTGGAGGTAGGTGGGTGTACTGATTGCCTCTCTTCAGTGCATACTTCTACTGAAGTACGGGTTGGTGGAGGTCTGTGCTGGGATCTTAGAAATATGGAAGCTGGTGGCGCTGCCTATGCTGCATCCCTTGGAGCAGGTTGGATAGTAATGTCGGACTCCTCTGGGCCAGCTTCCATAATGACTGGCTCATTGTCATCATTATCCTCACCATCATCCACTTCTTTGACTCTTACGGGCATATTAAAGAGTCCCTAGAGGCATTCCAACACCACATTAGTGTCATTTTTTTACACTAATGTGGCGTTAGAAGGCCAAACATGCCACGCCATATTTACAAACAGGTGCAATGCATGCATTGGCCCACTTTGTAACCCTTTGAGCTACATTATGCCTGCACCAGGCATAATGTATGCAAAGGGGGCATTCCCCATTAGGGGGGCCAAAAAAATATTGCTAGGAAATCTTGCACCATTTTTTTCAGTATTCTTTTACTCCTGCTCAGAGCAGGTGGTAAAATGAGTCTTCCATTGCTTACAATGGGCCTCTGGGAGCTTTGCAGGATTATCGTCAGAATTTTTTAAGCCAATCCTGCAAAGCGCCAGACTAGCATCAAAATTATTGACGCTAGTCCCCTAACTCCCTCCATGTACACCGTATTTTAAATACGGGGCACACATGGTGACATTAGGGGCGTGCTCAGGGGCACAAGAAAAGTGGTACTGTACTGTGTGCGGTGCCACTTTTCTTAAATATGCCCCTAAAGGTTTCTGGAACTTTTCTTTTCCCTTGTGTCTTCTGGTGTCTCCCAGACTCTGCGAGGGTCTACTCCATGTCCCTGTCATCACAAGTGGTGCTTGAAGAAGGTGGTGGAGTGGTACCCTTCCTTTTTCTTGCTGGAGATCTGGGAGCCATTGATTCTGAAAGAGGAGGCTCTTGCTCGGCCGGAAACTCATCTTCCTCTCTGCTCCAACTTTGGGAAGATCCACTATTGCTGGTTGTGGCTGCTGTCCACTTTGCTCTGTTTCCTAACACAGGTGGGTACTACTTTGCAAAAGGGACAAATCCAATTCAACATCACTGCTCATCAGCATTGCCATGATTGCAGTGGCTGCCTCACTGACAGATATGGTCTTGTGCTTAGGTTGGGGTGGTGCTGTTAATGCAGGAGTGCTGCTCTCAGGTTCCTCTCTGGATCCCGATGTGGGAGGTACACTTCTGAAAAAGTTGTGGTCAGCAGTCCACTGGTGGAAAGCTGCTTCTAGTCATTGACCACTTTCTTGAGAGCAACTTTCTTTTGGGCCATCTTAAAGCTCTCAGTTGGCAGTGGCACTAAGCTGCACAAGTGGAAAACGTTGGAGGACTAAATGTACAGGCCTTCTATTTGGCACCTAAAAGTAACCAAACAAGAAAAACATTTAGTTAGTGAAACGTAGCATTGTAGCAGATTTAAATAGTACCTATAAAGGCAATGTTAGTGTGGTTGGTTACTTTTGGAATAAGTACCAATTTAATCAAACACTGTAAAGTTTACCCATACCGCCACACCATAAAATTTCATTTCAAATCAGGCAGCACCACATGCAGATATAGCTCTTTGATTTATCTCCATCTGTTTTAAAGGAGACACCTGTGGTAGTCAGTTAGAGGTGCCTGGGTAAATGGAATAATCCTAAAAAACCTGTGGGAGAAGGGTGGTCCAGGGGAAATGAAATAATCATTCAAATGAATTATGCTGATGATTTGTCTGCAGTGCACTTCAGCCAGTGTGTTCAGGAGGAAATGGAAGTATTATACACCTAAAGAAACCAAATGCTGTAGCCATGGCTGTGCGCCCTTGGTGGATGGATAGATGGAGTAATGGATGAGGATGGATCGATGGATGGATGAAGACAAAATGCGGAATTAAATAAAATGAAAGAAAAATGAAAAAAGAAAAAAAGAACAAATAGGTGAAAAAACTAAAATTTAAATTAAAATAAAAACCAATAAATAAAAAACATTTATTAACAATTGAAATAAAAAAAAAGTTAAAATAAACACCCAAAAAGACAATACAAATAAAAAAATACAAACTTAAAAAGAATGCGAATTTAAAAAAATAAAAAATAAAAATAGAAAATTAAAATACAAATTAAAATATAAACTTAAAATAAACAGATGAGTAATAGTTGCCGATGTTTGTATGCAAGCCTATGGCAAAGGCAACACCAGCTGCATGCACAAAATGGCTGCCAGCTGCATGGTCAAACAACAACAGGGATCAAAGAGGAATGGCAAACAAAGAACACATTGAAGCCTATGGCCGTGGGACATTGGCTGGGTGCACAAAATGGCTGCCAGCCACATGGTCAAACAGCAACAGGAAGGAGCAAGGAGGCATGGGGAACAGAGAACACATGCAAGTCTATGGCAAAAACACACTGGCTAGATGCACAAAATGGCTGCCAGCCACATAGACAAGCAGCAAGGAGAAATGGAAAACAAAGAACTCATGCAAGCCTATGGCAAAAACACACTGGCTGGATGCACAAAATGGCCGTCAGCCACCTGGTCTAACACTAGCAAAAAGGAGCAAGGAGAACAAAGCTTATGCAAGCCTATGGCAAAGACATGCTGGCTTGATACACAAAATGGCCACCAACCACGTGGTCAAACAGTAACACCAAGAGCAAGGAAAACAAAAAGCACATGCAAGCCTATGACAAAGACACACTAGCTGGATGCACAAATAGGCAGCCAGCCATATGGTCAAACAACAACAACAAGGAGAACAAAGAACACACGGAAGCCCATAGGAAAGACACACTGGTAGGATGCACAAAATGGCCACCAGTCACATGGTCAAGCAACAACAACAAGGAGCAAGGAGGCATGGGGAACAAAGAAGAACCTAGGCAAGCCTACAGCAAATGCACACTGGCTGGATGCACAAAATGGCTGCTAGCCACATGGTCAAACAACAACAAGTAGCAAGAAGGCTTTGCAAACAAAGAACACATGCAAGTGTATAGCAAAGGGAAGCAGGCTGGATGCCCAAAATGGTGGCAAGCACATGGTTAAACAACACCAACAAGAAGCAGGGAGAACAAATAACACATGCAGGCCTATGGCAAAGACACACTGGGTAGATGCACAAGATGACCACCAGCCACATGGTCAAACAACAACTGTGAGCAAGGAGGCATGGAGAACAAAGATCACATGCAAGCCTATGGACATAGACTACACAAAATGCCCCCGGCCACATGTCCTGGAGAACAAAGACATATGCTGGATGATGACAAACACACACATACACATACACACTGTCCAAAAGGAGGCAAGGTGGTAACAATGAAGGAAACACTAACATTAATTCAGCAGTGCAAAACACGAAAATTAACTGAGCTATAAAAATTTCAAAACAACAGTGCACATCCTCTTATGCCATCACATATTAGCCCATAACATATACACTTTTTGCAAAAAAAAGAAATTCAAACAATAGCCAACATTTTTAATTTAATCCAATTCCATCCTTGCCCTAAATGAAGGTTTAAAAACATATACCACTGAAAGATTTATTTCATGAAGTGTATTAGTACTGGACCTACTGGCTAGATGGCCTTTTGGAAATCTAGGCCGTATAGTAAAATAAGATTTCAAGTGTTTCAAACATGCAAAAAAAGGTATGGAGCTGTGCAACAATTTTCCTTTACAAAAAATGAAAAATCTATGAAATGCAAAATAAATTATAACTAAGTCCATAATTAAACTCCAGGTCATACACCACTATACATTTTTAAAATCAAATTAAATTACAAAGAAATACTGGTACATGCACAAGCAAACAAACACCCTTATTCAATTGTTTTTAACTTATTTCTGTGATTTCACAAGTCCTTAAATTTATAAGTATATCCAGGAGACGAAGGGAGTGATCCTTTCACCCTGAAATCCAATTGAAAAGTGACCAGGAGATGGACAAAGCACTGGGAGGAGCCTGCAGGACAGGAACAGGAAGCTGCAGCCCCAGGGGCATTTCCTTCCTGTTTGAAAAAAATGAAAAAAGGCTTCTCACACTGAAAAACAACTTGAAGGATCAACTGGAGAAGAAAATCTGCTCAAACAGCACGAGTAAGCTCAAAGTCTTGCAAGTGCTTGCTAGCAGCCCTAGAGTATCGTGGTGCACACGGGAGAGCACCAAAACGAGATCTTGCATGTGTAAACAAACTCAGCCCACATGCCAGAATACAGAATTAGGGAACTCTGTGTAGCAAGAAGTGCCCTAATTCTAAAAACTCCACTGGCAAAACGGAGTTCTATGCCCGGACCTAGTGGACACATAAAGCTACAGTTCCTCAGGTGTGTGCTGCTGGCATCCATTCCATGGCCACAAGCATGGTACAATATTAGACACCTCCCGCCATGGACCCCCTTCGTCAGAACACCACCACCAGAACAACGCCAGTATAACTGTGAAACCTAGATGTGGTCGGCCGTAACCCACCATCCTGATGACAACAAAGTAATGGTAGCCAGCATAGAAGTCTGCATAGGTTTGGAGATATTCTGCTGAGGCTGATGAGTGTAGATGAGAACTGTGGCGATGATGCAGTGGCGGGAACAGGTAAGTTGCAGAGAGAGAGAGATCCAAGTTTTCCAAGGATTTTTATCCAAAGCACCAAAGGCCAGTTTTGGTGTGGCTTAAATATGGAGCCACGCCCAACCACATCCAAGATGGCTGCCACGATTTGCTAGGCTCTGGAGAGAGTTCGGCATCTTCCGTATATGGTCTTGGCAGTGCTACAAAGATGTACATCCTACAAGGTGCATGGAAAATATAGCCAAACAGCCTCATGCAATGGTGCTTATGATCATTATAACATCATGCACATAATTAGCTGTATCCGGTGGTACCGGGGGGCTGAGAATTCATGGATACATTAGTACATCAGTAAACAGTAGTAACAATTACTCAGTGGTACTAGGGCCTGAGATTCATGCCATAGAATGAGGAACTGATGGTGTAAGGAGGTCAGAGGGTGCATCGGACACCATATGAAAGAGTTTTGGTATTGGGGGCATGTGAGAACCATGGGCCCTTGACAGTACCCCCCTTAACAGGTCCCCCAACACTGGATGTACTAGACGCAGCTTACCAGGAAAACAGTTGTGAAAGGCACAAACCACTCAAGAAGCATTACAAACATGGGAGATTGGGTCCCAGGAATGGTTTTCTGGGCCATAACCTTTCCAGTCCTGGAGATATTGTCATTTTTCCCAAATAAGATGGGAATCCAAAATATAATGGACCTCAGATTTCCAGTGTCCATCTGCTTCTACAGCAATTGGGGTTACTGGACGTCTGGTTTTGGGTTTCCAAGACTTCAACAATGAAACATGAAAATTGGGTGGATCTTGAAACTCTGTGGTAAACATAATTTCATTGAGACTGGGTTTAAAACCTTGGTGATTTTAAAAGGGCCCATGAAACGGGGCAACAACTTATTTTTACCATGTAAGAGTAGGCTTCTATTTCACAGCCATACCAAATCTCCCACCTCATAGGATGGTTCCTGTTTTCAATGTTTATCTGCTGACTGTTTATATTTTTCCATAGCTTGGGCTATATGATTTTATGCTTGCTGGCCAAGATTGCGTAAGTGACTTTGGTAGTTGCGTAATGCTGGTTCTGCACTGGGGACTATGTCTTCCCAGGGGATTCAGTGGGGGTGATGCCAATGGAGACAATAAAATGGAGATATACCAAGGGACTCATGATCCATATAACTCTACACAAATTCTATAGCCCACAAAAAAGAGAATCAATCACCTTCAAAATTAAGTAGGAGACTGAGCAAATACTGTTCCATAGTTTGATTGGTCCTTCCAGCCTGACCATCCATTTGGACACGATAACTGGATGAACTGCGCACATCTATGTTTAATGATTTACATAATGTCATTTAGAACTGGACAATGAATTGTGAGCCACGGTCTGTAATGAGGACCGATGGCAACCAATGTAACTTTACGATGTTGTTCATGAATAGAGAGGTCAATTCCACTGCTGTGGAGAGTTTTTTTAAGTGGAATTACATGCATCATTTTTTAAAAGTGGGTGAGTGTGAGTAACGTTGTGTGTCCAGAGCCTGATTTTGGCAATTTTACCACATATTTGAGTGAGACAGGGTGCCATGGTTTTGCGGAAACCGGAATAGGACGCAGAAAGCCTGCATGAGTTTCATGTTGGGCCTTACCTTGTACACAAGGTGCAAATGTATCCCCTTATTCATCCGTAGACATCGATGCCCACTAGAAATGTCTTTGGAGTAATTTTATTTCTCCAGTATTGGACCTTCAATAGATTCACATGGTTGACTCATTCCCAATCATCAAAGTGGGAGTCCCATGATACAATAAAATAGCAGCATAGAACATTTTCACATAAAAGTCAATGTTATGGTGTATTGACTTTCTATGCTTTTTTACATCATTAGAAGAGACCCAAAATCCAATAGGCCTGTGATGATGATGACAAGAACCTCAAGGCAGCTAGAAACATTACTGCCCACTACCATCACTTCAATGATAATGTCATTGACGGCACCATCAACAAAAAATACAATCACTAAGGGCCAGATGTATTAAACTATTTTGCATTCGCAAATGGTGCGAATCGCAAAATTCGACCGTTTGCGGATCCAAAATAGCCTTTCACGATTTATGAAAGGCATTCACAGTGTAATTTTAAGGAATCGCTAAAATAGGGATTCCCTAAAATTGTGACTCAATTTTGCAAATCGCAGATTGCGATTCCCTAAATAGGAAATCACAAAATAGGGAATACCTATTTGCGATTACCTATGCACATGTATCATGCATTTCTTAAATGCAAACTGGGAATTTAGGAAATGCAATTACTACCAACTCCAAGTTGGTGGTAACCATGTGCTATTTTAAAAAATGCATTTTTAAAAGTGTCAAGTAGCGCACACATGCTCTTATAGCGCACACATGCCCTTAGGGACATGTTTTTGTGGGGTGCATCAAAGGGGGGGCTTAGGCACCCAACACCCTTGGATCTGCATTATCTAAGTTGCAAATTCCTAACTGGAATTCCCAAATTTAAATATTTAAGTCCATTTGCACCTATGGTCTTTCAGGCCCATAGGAATGAATGGAGTCCCATTCCCTTATAGTGATTCCCTTATAGCGATTGCGAATTTTAAGAAATCAGTACTAGGGATTGGGATTCGCTATTTTCATACATATCATTTTGCATTTCTCAAATAGCAATTTCTTACATTTTAGGAAATACAAAACTGTACTATGATACATCTAGCCCTAAGTGATTTGACCAGAATCACAGGACATTGCGCCAACGCCGAGGATCAAACCTAGATCTCCGGTTCCAGAGGCAGTCACTCTGACCTCTGCACTACTTCCTCTCATAAAATTGCTGGTAGCCCCTGAGTCGAGAGCTTGTTCCTGCAATGCATGCCCTCAACTTGATTTCAAAGAAATCTTTATGGTTAAATGGTGGTACGTAGCACATGGGTGATTATCTGGGATAGAATTGAGAGACTGAGACGGGAGACTGATCTCTTTTTCTCCTGAGTTGACTTGTTTTCTGTTGGGTCTCTTTGGCCACTAAAGCTGTTGCGGTACTCCCTTTTCCCTTGGTGGGTTGCGTTGGGCATTCCTTCATGAAATGTCCTATCTTACCGCAGTAAAAACTTTGATTCCATTTTCTTCTCTTGTCCTTTCCCTGTTTGGACCAGGGTGCAGTGATTGTGCCTGTTTGCAAATGTTCTGAGGTCTCTGGAGACCTAATGGATATTTCTGTCCTGGGTTTATTGTGGAATACAACAACCTGGCTTGTTTCCCTTGTTCTGATTTTCTTTCCATGAGCCTATGATTAAGTTACATTGTGAGATCTGTAACCTCAGGGCACTTCTCAGGTGGTTCTAAGCTCATCCTTGAGGCCTTTGTAGAAGAGAGACATCTACTTGTCTTCAGGCCAATTTGCTTCAATCACCAGCCGGTTGAAAGAAGAAGTGGAATGTGATACATCTGAGGAGCCTTGTTTTAAACTCAAGAGCTCATTATCAGCTCCATTTACAAAGGCATGGCAGGCAAATAATCTTCTCATTTTTTGTGTGGAATCACAAAAGGGTATTGCACATAGAATGGCACCACCACCCAGAGGAACCAAGGGCACTGCAACAGGAGTTACAACTTCAATCTGCATAGAAGATGTACTAGTAGCTGCCTCCCCACCTCCAGAAGATAAGAATGTGGTGGGGTTTAAAACTGGTTTTGTTTTCCTATGAAGAGGACTAGGGAGACCAAACATAGACATGCAAAGTTATTCAGGCACAGTTGAGCGAGTTTCCTAACCCTGGTTTATTGGAAAGTGTGCTGGATTGGAATGGGACAGGTAGATAGATAGATAGATAGATAGATAGATAGATAGATAGATAGATAGATAGATAGATAGATAGATAGATAGATAGATAGATAGACTTATTGCCTCCAAAGGCACCCCTGAACCATAAAACCGAAACAGTACTCGTCCATGAGTTGTAACAACTACCTGCTACCACAATACTGTACTCATCTCTTTGCCTTAAAACTCCTCACTATCCCTATTTTCTACCCATCCTTTCACCCTAAAATCTTCTTACTACCACTATTCAATGCCCATCCTTTCACCCTAAAAATTAGTAAACTGGTGCAACGCCCACTCTGTTGCCCTAAAAACTAAACAGTAACCCAGTGCATCACCCGTCACTGCGCCCAAAAATCTAATCAGTAAACCAGTGCAATACCCATCCCTGCACCCCAAAAGCTGCAAGAATGACTACTGGCAAGACTTGGCCGGAGCCAGAAAGTGGAAGAGCATGATCGCATTACAGCAACTCATTTGCGGGAAGTGATGCACCTGTGGCTGAATCTGCCTGGTATTTCACCACCCGATTGCAGTTTGGGATTTGCAGGGGTGCTGGTGCTGATGATAGAGCGTTCCGTACTAATAATTTACCTGTATTTTGGACGCTCTTTAGGCCGATGAATCTTTTGGCTAAGTGGGACTCTCCTTACTCTATATCAGTCAATTTAATCAAATCAACAATCAATAACGAACATAAGCAATGCCCTGATCAACATAACACTTAACAATCAATCCAGAATACATTTCGGTGAACCCCGACCTTTCAGTCAGGAATAACAACACCAGTTTATTCAAAGTTAGTGAATTTATTTCCCTATATTAACAAAGCTAGCACAATATAGATATGTCTCAACACCAGATGATAAACATAAATGAACATTAATAGCTGTCCATAACGGCGAAACAAGTGCAATCTATGCAGCATTTGAATAACAAGGCATTCGATAATAGCAATGCAAATCACTAATACTATAATCTGTAATGAGCTAATTGCATACATTTAGTCAGCATAACAAGGTCTCAAATTGCATCGTGCAACAAAAGGAATCCTCATCTAACCTCAAATTAGCATCGGCATGTGGGACTTCATGCAAAAACAATTTAGCAACATTAATTTAGAAAACTCCTAGCTAGGGCTCTTATCAAAATCAGCAGTTGGTTACCTAAAAGAAACACAATGCAATTTTACAATTTTCCTTTCATATTTACTAATTACGATCAGCATACAAGGAAGTCTTCGTCTCACAGGTACCGATTCTCGATCAGCATGGGACGGGGCAAAGGGACAGGGGTGGACGGGGCAATTGCCTCACGGCGGCAAGGTGAAACTACTACTTCATGCAAAGGGATCAAAGTTAAAGTCTCTAGGGCCAGAATCATTTAAAGTCTCTTTCTCTCGATTAGAGAAAGCATCAAAGTCTCTTTCAAAACGGCGTCGCAGCAAGGTGGGCCATAATAGCCACGGAATGGCGCAACGTCGGGCAATAGCTGGTAATAGGCTATTTTCTTCTCGTGCACCTGGTTTAAATAGACAACAGTTCAAATCCAGTAGGGTCTTCCATTGGAGGGTTCATAGGTTAGCTTCAAATTGTCCAATCAAAAACAACAGTTCTCAAGCTTTTACTTAAGCATACATTATCCTTGGAGACGGGTACGCAAGTTGCAACATTTTATACCAATTAACTCACTTTCAGAGCTTCCATTGTCCGCACCTGCAGATTGACCTTGGAGCAAAGAGAAAAATGCCAAGCTGGCACGAAACCTTAAGATAAGCATGTGAACGATCTCAGTGGAAAAGTACATCTTCAAGCAAAAATACACGTTTATTAGCACATTGGAAAAATACGAGCATCTAAATCGTGAGACCAGGCAACTAGGCCGAAGCCTCCACTAAAGTAATGCTAAGCTAAAGCATTTCAAACAAGCAAATCATAGCACACGTTTACGATTATGGCAAATTCGTGCAATTCAAATACATCACGTTATATAAAGCACGCTTATAATGTTGGCAAACTACTCTGAGGGCATATTTTGTCCCCGTACAATCTTTATTAGTTCGGTTAAAGTCACACATGATTATTGCTACACTACGTTTATGCGCTAATAAATGTAAAACCTTCATTTCAGCTTCATCAATCCCTCCTCTGATGACTACTTGTCATCACACAAACTATTCCCACAAATTTTATTCCATTAAAATTCTGTCAGTTCTCTTTTCCTTTTAATTCCCCTTGTTTTCGCTTTGTATTCTTCTGCCATTCTTTTCATCATTTTCTCTTCCTTCCTACTTTTAATTCTTTCCATAATCATTATTATTCCCCTTTTTATTCCCCAAATTCCAAATATGAAAATCAGTACAATTAATATTCCCTGTATTATTTTTAGTAATATTCCATTCCAAATTCCCCCAATCCAATTTCCCACTGAAGCAAGTCCTTTTCCAACCTTCTCCCACACTCCCTGTTCTTTCAATTCCTTCAAATCTGCACTCTCTTTTGTTAAATTAGCAAGCATAGTTTTAATTTTCACACTGTTGTCGGGAATATACGTGCAACAGTGGCGCGCACCAAGCATTTTGCAAACGCCGCCATCCTTTGCTAAAAGAATGTCTAAAGCAAGCCTATTTTGAAGAGTCATAGCTCTTTCCGCTGCAAGTTCAGCATCTATCAGGATTATAGCACCTGAAAACTTTGTCAACATGTTATCCACTATAGTAGACAACTTTCTTATTTTGATGGAATTCAACACAACTCCCAATGAAGGAATCATGGCTCCAAATATATCTCCTACCACAGCAGCTGTGGTCTCCCTTTTCTGGATACGATGGGATCCAGATGTCTTTTGAATCATCGATAAGTCATCCAGTTGATAAACCTTTGGGAACACTATACCCAAATAACATCTCCCCCACCATCCTTTCGGAAGACAATAATAGGCATTATACCCACAAATGTAATATACACCTGGTATGACAGGGTCAAGTCCGTTCATCATGAATGTCCATTTGGCCTTAAAGATAAACGTATGTTTACACTCACTCGCTCCTACGAAAATGTTGTCATAATAAGATTCACCTCGATATATACAAAATTTCCCTACATGCCAAGCATCTAAAGCTATTCTCCCTTGTGTCTTTATTGCGGCAAAATCATAATTATCTACTGAAGTCCTCTTATGTAGCTCATTTTCTAATTTCGCATTCATTTGTGCCCTTCTATCATCTGTGCGATCTAAAAAGCTTATTTCTACTGCAGAGAGCGAGCAGGTAAGGTTTTCCCTATGAGCGTGAGCCGTTTCAAAAGGTAGCATTGGCTCGAAAAATTCCCTCATTATTTTAGCATCCCAATCTTTAGCAATCTGGCTTAGCTGCGCTATTATAGGAACATATGCAAAGGTAACATCATAATTCGAGTAAAAATACTGTATGTTAGTTTGACCATAAAATCTAGACATTACTATACTACATGTAATCCCGTATGTAAGAGGCATGTGGTGATAAGTCACCCCTTCCTTTACTGATGTCGGTATCTGTGTACATACATAACAATCTTTCGCATCCATAGTCTCAACATATTCTGTTAGCAAGCGATAGAAAACATTGTACGAAAGTTCCTTCTTATCATGCAAGTGTCTCTCATCTAATTCTAGTCTTTTTAGTGCAGTTAGTTCAGTGACAGTAACAGGAGCAAAAGTAGAAGCGTCAATTTTCTCATTCTCACCCTTACCATGCATTCCAAGTACTATTGCCATTATTATTAGTACACATGCAATTATCAAGCCTATACACGCATATTTACAATATTTCACTCTGCTGTTTTGCGTCATGATCTGTATAGAATCAGAGAGCTAGAAGCACCTATAAATGAAACTATTTAGCAATTCAGTTACGAAGCTGAACGAGCGCGATGTTCACACAGTTTTCTTCAGGAGGCCAGTCACTTATCGGTTAGCAGCATTTGTCTCAATTCGGCAATAACTCAGTCTTTTATCTGTTCAACAAGTGTCTTATCCGGTTTAGCAATGTCTCAGCTGGTTGTTTGTATCACGTTGGATTGTAGCAAGCAATGTCATTTGTCACCCTTTCAATCAACAGTGTCCATAAAACTTTTCTTTTCTATTGGTATCTCTTCTTCTTCGTTCTCGAGGCTTAGAGATACAAATTCGTCAGTCCAATCATCATTGACTGCATATGCCCATTCTGGACCGGAATATCTCCTGTTTGGTATCCTTTTCCTTTTCAATTTTGCTTCTCTTTTCGATTCTGCCTCACTGGTACTTTCCTCTTTGGCCAAGTCTTTTCCTTCACTTGAGGATGGTACCACGACAGTCACTTCCTTTCTTTTCTCTTTCACTTTTGGCCTTTCTCCGTCATTCAAACTTTCTCTAGTTCTTTGTTTTACCGGTGATATACTTAGTCTCCTCTTTGCACCGTGTCCATTTGATGGACCTGCGAGCTTTTCTGTGGAAGTTTGAACTTTTTCGTTCTGTTCTGCCTTGTCCCCTCCTTCTGGGGAATCGATCACGTTCTCTTTTTCCTTTTCTGTATCGTCTGCTTCTGGGAAAGCCCTCCTCTGATCAGGCTCTCCTGCTTTTTCACCTTTTTCGAGCCCTTCGTCACCGTTACTTTCGTCAGGCTCTGTATCACTTTCAGCTGCTTCAGGCTCTTTGTCACCTTCAGCTGCTTCAGGCTCTTTGCTACCCTCAGCTGCTTCAGGTTCTTTGTCACCTTCAGCTGCTTCGTCGCTGTCTGAGGTTTCTCCTTGGTCTTCCCCAAGTGATTCTGTTGCTTCGTCCTCAGAGAATATTTCTCTCTCTCCTGTTTCTGCCTGTTCGCTTTCAGTTCGGTTTTGCTCTGTCTCAGCGCTCAGCACTGTTTTATCAGGCACTGGCAGTTTCAGCGCTTCAACTTCCTCATCTGTGGGACACAACACTTTCTTTGTGTGACTGGCGTGAATCCAGTTGGGAACCCCCGCACACTTCACAGAGGTAGTTGTCATCAGGATCACTTGGAAAGGGCCTTTCCAACGGGGTTCCAGACACGACTTCCTCACGTGCTTCTTTACCACGACCCAGTCACCTGCTTTCAGTGTGTGTCCTGGACCTTGAATCGGTGGCAAGGTGGTTGCTTCCACCTGGTGAGAGAAAGAGCGGACCACGTCAGCCAGACCTTTGCAGTAGTCTAACACCATATCATCTGTAATATTCAAAAGCGCGTTTGCGGGAACAGCAGGAAGTCTCATGGCCCTGCCCATGAGAATTTTGTGCGGGGACAATCCAGTCTTTCTATCAGGGGTGTTTCTCATTGACATTAGCACCAAGGGCAATGCGTCAGGCCATTTCAAATTTGTCGATGCACATATTTTCGCCATTCTTGATTTCAGTGTACCATTCATCTGCTCCACCAGTCCTGATGCTTCAGGGCGATAGCTACAATGCAGTTTTTGCTCAATGTTCAGCGCTTCGCAAAGTAACTTTATCACCTCGTTATTGAAGTGACTTCCTCTATCTGATTCTAAAGAGATCGGGAATCCGAAACGTGGTATTAACTCCCTCAACAATAGTTTCGCAACTGTAAGGCTGTCATTTCTACGTGTGGGGTATGCCTCAATCCAGTGACTAAAAATGCACACAATCACCAACACATACTTTAGACCTCCATGCACAGGCATCTCAATGAAGTCCATCTGCATCCTACTAAACGGGCCACTGGCTCTGCCAATGTGGCTCGCGTTCACAACCGTTCCCTTCCCTGGGTTCATCTGCTGGCAAGTGACACATCGATGGCAAACTGCTTCTGCAGCTTGACGAAATCTGGGGTTAAACCAATCAGTTTTGAACAATCTTATCATGGCATCTCTCCCTAGGTGAGCTTGCCCATGATAGAACCGCGCAAGCTGTGACAAGAGACTATTTGGCAAAACAAATTTTCCCTCATTTGAAACCCATAACTCATCTGGTCTCTTTATACATTGTGATTTAATCCAGGAATCTCTCTCATCCTCCCTGACGTTATTCTGCAATGCTTTTAGTTCATCTATTGTATCTACGACCTTCAAGGCAAATGCTTCAGCTGGCTCGAGTTCTGGTTCATTTATCGAATTCCATTCATCCCTAAGTAATATACAGTTCAAGGCACAAAATCTTGCGACTTGATCCGCATATGCATTTCCCAGAGAAACATAGTCCTGTCCTTTTGTATGAGCACTACACTTTACCACTGCAACTTCGGCTGGCATTTGAATGGCGTGTAACAATTCCCTTATTCTCTCCCCGTTTTTCACTGGGGATCCTGAAGAAGTCAGGAAACCTCTCTGTGACCATAGTTGTCCAAAGTCATGCACAATCCCAAACCCGTACTGACTATCAGTGTAAATGGTGACTTTCATCAATGCAGACAGTTGACATGCTCTTGTAAGGGCTACAAGTTCTGCTACTTGTGCAGAATAGACTCCTTGAAGCCAGGACGCTTCCAAGACACCTGTTACAGTACATACAGCATATCCTGCTTTCAAAATTCCCATCCCATCTCTTAGACATGAACCATCAACAAAAACAATTTGGCCATTTTCATCAAGCTTAGTATCCTTAATGTCAGGTCGAGGTTTTGTGCAAAATTCAGTCACCTGAAGGCAGTCATGTTCGACGTCCTCAGCGTTCTCAATTTCAGCATTTTCACCAGGAAGCAAGGTTGCTGGATTCAACGTAGTGCACCTTTTCAGCTGCACATTCGGTGAGCCCAGAATTACCGTTTCATACCTTGTGAGTCTTGCTCCGGTCATGTGTTGCGTTCGGGAGCGGGTCAAAAGTATCTCAACTGAGTGAGGGACCATGACTGTTACTGGCTGTCCCATCACTATTCCTTCACTCTGAGTGAGGCTGATACCAACTGCTGCTACGGCGCGCAAACACCCTGGAAGTGCTTCTGCAACCGGATCCAAAGTAGCTGAAAAATACGCTACTGGTCTGTTTATGCCACCATGGGCTTGAGTCAAGACAGACAGAGAACATGCATCACGTTCATGACAAAACAATGTGAAAGGTTTTGTGTAATCAGGCATACCTAAAGCTGGAGCCCTGCACATGCATTCTTTCAATTCAATAAAAGCATCCATCTCATCTCCTTTCAGCTCAATTTGATCCAATGCATCCTTCTGGGTCAATTTCAGTAAAGGCTTTGCTAGAGTCGAGAAGTTGGGAATCCACTGGCGACAGTAGCCCACCATTCCCAAAAACTTCCTCACCTCCCTCCTTGTCTTTGGTGGACTTATTTGAAGTACACTTGTAATTCTTTCCTTCATTATTCTCCGTGACCCTTTCTCTATCTGGTGACCCAAATATTTCACTTTCTTCTGACAGAACTGCAACTTGGAAGGAGATACCTTGTGTCCATTCCTTCCCAAATGGTTCAACAGAGCAATGGTATCGGCTGTGCAGCCACTTTCTGTCTTTGATGCAATCAGTAAGTCATCAATGTACTGTACTAGGGTTGACTCGAATGGCAATTCTAACTCTTCCAAATCTTTCTTTAGAATCTGATTGAAGATTGACGGCGACTCCGAAAACCCTTGAGGAATTCGACACCAACTGTAGACTCTGTCTAAGAATTTGAAACAAAAGAGAAATTGGCTGTCCTCATGAAGAGGCACCGAAAAGAATGCTTGTGACAAGTCGATGACTGAGAACCACTCGGCATCGCAAGGGACTTGAAACATTATCACAGCTGGATTTGGTACGACAGGGCAACACTTGACTATGATGTCATTTATTTTTCTCAAGTCCTGCACTAGTCGGACCTTTCCACTTGGCTTTATTAGTCCCATGATTGGTGAATTACATGGACTGTTTAACACTTCTTTCAGTACTCCCTGTTTTACAAATTCGTCAATGAGTTGGGCAACTTTCATGAGGGTGTCTTGTGCCATGTGGTATTGTGGGGTCTGGGGAAAGGTTGCATTGGGCTTTACAGTCACTTTCACTGGTTCCACTCCTTTCATCAATCCCACCTCTTTCCCTGTCATATCCCACACTTCCTTTCCGACTGTTTCCCGTAATTCAGCTGGAATATCTTCTTCAGTTATCATCGGGAAGAGACAAATCAGAGGATACTCTTCATCGACAGTTTCCATCTCATCCCCCTCTACACTGTCCTCTTCTTCCCCATCACTGCTCGTCTGAATTTTAATTCCCTCGTTCGAACACATAATCGAACATCCCAATTTGCACAATAGGTCTCTCCCTAACAGTGCTATCGCGCTTCAGTCACATACCACAAACTTGTGTAACCCTTGATAGTTACCAATGCTGACTGGTACCGGATCTGTAATTGGGTTTGTCAGGTGCCTGTTTGCTACTCCCACCACTTGAACTGTACTCCCTGAGAGTGGCAAATTTGGTACTTCACTGCTCTTAACAGTTGAACGTGTGGCTCCTGTGTCAACCAAGAATGAGACACGATGACCCATTACTCTTCCCTCTACATATGGACCCTTTTGATCAACTTCCAAGGACGCCGCAAGCACACAATCTCCCTCCTCTCCTGAACTTTCACTCTCCCATACATTGTTTATTCCAGTCTCACTGTGTAATGGGAACTGTTGTACGGTGCCATTTGTATTCATTACCTGACCCGAGACCTGTGGAGGAACCATCACTTGCTGCTGACTCATTGGTGCCAAAGGTATTTGCATTTGCTGATTAGGTACCATGGGAAACTGCTGTTGCATTGGCTGCATTTGCGTCATCTGCATACGGGGCATCTGCATCTGCTGCGGCTGCATAGGTTGTAATCCCTGCAACTGATTTATGGTCTGAAAATTTGGGTTTGGACCTCTAATTTTCGGTCCCCTCATTGTCTGAAATGCATTGACATCATTGTTTTGCTGACCAACACCTGCACCTGCACCTTCCTGCACCACCATCGGGCACTCGCGTTTCCAATGACCGACAATTCCGCACACGTGACACGGCATCACCTTTTTCAATGCCTGCACACCATTCGAAGTCACAACAGTATTCAAATCCGGACCATTATTTCCAAAACCTCCTCTGCCTCTGCCTCTCGCCTGTGGCTGAAACATCATATTTCCCTGCACCTGCGGCTGCGGTTGCGGTACCTGCTGTTGGAACCCTTGCAACCCTTGCAAACCTTGCAGACCTGTCTGAGCTGCTTTAAGTTGCATCATCATCACCTTCTCTTTCAACCTTTTCTGTTTCACTTCAATTTCGTCGCTACAGTATTTCGCATAATTCAACACCTCATCAATAGGTTTCGACTGCCAGCAAATCAAATGCGACTTTATCATCTGACTTATCTCTGGTCTCAGCCCTTCCACAAATCTAAACACAAAATGAAGCATGTCCTTCGCTTCTATTGTTTCCGTGCCACTGTAGTTTTTGAAAGCCTTCAACAATCTCTCATAGTAACTATGAATTGACTCTTTAGCCTCTTGGGCAGTTCGATCAATCTTCTGCCAATCCACATTTTTCGCGGCAACCTTCGTCTTCAAATGCTCAATCACCTTATAGTACAAGCTCATCACCATAGGTGATGGTGCACCCGTATCCCTGTCTCTCTCTGGTTCACTTGTTGGCCAACCTACAGCTCTTTTGCAATCCTCCCACAAATCTGCTGGAACCACAATCTCAAAGAGGGTGTTCAGGTCTTCCCAGAGACATTTTGCAAGCTTCACAAACCTATCAGTCTGTTGATACCATTCAATCGGTTTCTCTCTCAGCTTGGGAAAATCATCCGTAAAAGACTGAATGTCACTTCTGTGCCATGGTACATGTATTAATTTTCCCCCTGCTGTCTCCCTCATTGGTAACATGGTTACTGCATCACTACTCTGTGGTCTTTTCTCGTTGAGCTCTGTAGCACTGTCCCTCCTCTTTTCCTTTCTCTTTACCCACCTGCTTTCCCACTTGTCTAAGCACCTCCACACTTGTGCACTTTGCAGCAATTCTCTAAGGTGCGCCTTCATGCCTGCTGACCTCATGTGTTCAAAATCTGTGGTCCCGAAATCCAACCTATAGCTCCTGCTCAAGTGTTTCGTCTTGTCTATATCAACCCCGTTTTTGTCAGCTATTTCTTGCAAGCTTTTATGTACCTTGTTCACTTCTTTCGTTATCCTGGGACATAGATACCTCAGCTCTTCTTCCGAGTAGGACTCTAACCTATTCACACCCATAGTCCCTTCCACCAATTCTTGTGCTTCCATGTTCAACCTCATCCTATTCATATAGTCTTCTCCCTTCCCACTGACTGAGTTTTGTGTGGAATTCAGACTGTTGAACCACTGTGTCAGCTGTTGCGCATTCAACCCCATAAGTGTAGCATTCACATCGACTGCCATTGATGGTTGCGGCAACTTTTCAGTATTCGATGACAGCGGTATCACCAGTGGGGGACTCGACCTCCCCAGTGTTGACTGAGCACATATGGGACTAAACTCCATCAAGGACCCAGATCCATTTGGCTGAGCCGCTATCGGAGTTATCCCTGGAGTGTTTTCTATGCACCTCCTTTCTGTCCCATCCTGCAGCATTGATCCCTGACCGCTCATACCTAAGTTAGGCTGACTGTACAAAGGTACCGGTGGACCTACAGTAATGGGTAGTGATATCGCATCTGGGTTCTGTCCATTTCCCATGTTCTGAGACATGTTCATTCCCACACTATGGGTCATCATTGCCGGCATGCCCATCTGACTCCCCGTCATCTGAGCATGTGCGTTTCCCCCCTGCATCTGCTTTTGAGGCATCAAAAACTGAGTTGATTCGGCTTGTGCCAATGTCGGGTTGTGACCACTCTGTACTCCCCTTACGGTTGGATCTAGAATCATTCCTGCACTGTTGTCATTGCTATAGTATCCTGGGATCTGCGGCTGATAATTTTCTGCTGGTTTCAACATGGGCACATCTGGATATATTCTCCTAACCTGCGGTATCTGCGGGGTGAACAGTAGACTCGGGTCCTTAGATCCCGATGATGCTCCTGAACTCTGACTTTCACTGTTCTGTACCGATGCCGGAGCGGCAGAACTGGTACTTGGACCTTGTCCACTCTCTGCATAAGGTGGTGGACGGTCGTTCAGCAATTGCATAATTAACTCCTCATCCTCTAACTCCTCTTCTCTTCTCAACTTTTCCTCGTCCCCTCTATCCTTGGAACACCTCCTGTTTGTCTTACAGGTAGCTTTCTTACCTGTCTCCTCTTCTTCCTTGGTAATTGCGGGAAACAATTTTATTCCCTGCAATACATCTGACCTCCACACCTTCTGTGCATTATCCCACCTAGCGTCCGCTAGTGTCTTTTCTACCTTTCTTATCCTGGTCTCGAACTTATTTTGCTGTTGCTGTCTAGCCATCAGTTCCCAAATCGCTAGAGCCTCAAACTGTGCTGGCCTTGGAGGTACCTTCATGTCGTACATCGCGAATCTCAAATTCTCTAGTATCCTTATATTGAATGTCCCATGGATCGGGAACGCTACGCTCCCATGTTTCTCTGTCAGCTTGTGCCATTGCTTTAGCCAAAGGCACGGAGCTACCCCTTTTTCTTCCATTACAATGTAAGCTGGTGTACTTTCGGGTGGCGTCTCTTCTCCTACGCTCGCTTTAATGTAAGACTCCCCCTTCATCGCACTCCTTAATGCTTTAAAAAATTTCATTTTCTCGTCTTTTATTTCACAAAGTTTGTAATCAATAGGTGACTTTAATTCCCGGAACACTCTTCGCTTGCCTTTCCCCTTCCAATCGAGCCCCACGGACTGCGTCCAATCCGTGCGCGACCCTTCTCTACAACCAACCTATCCCAGCGCGGCTCCTAGTGACGTCACACTCACACACACTGCGGCTGACAAAGCCTCGCGGCTAATCCTCCTTCACTCAGCTCCTCTTGTAACAACTTCTTGCATGTATCGCGAGCTACCAAAATAAAACAGATCTGTCGGTTTACTACAGGAAGGGTAACACAATCGCTTCAGGACCTTAGGGATTTTTCACTAGCCTCGGCAGTTATTCCATCTTTCTCGGTCCCCACGTTCGCAAGCAAATCTGACCCGCAGACCTACTCTCAACTTGTCAATGATCTATTCTAGTGCACTTAGAATTTTGTCAAAGCTCGAAGTCGAAGTTTCTTTCACTCCCTTAACACACGTACCGACTCGTTGACCACGCCCGATCAACCTACTAAACCGCCCAGACCACAACATAAAACAACATACTCCGGAGTCTCTTGACCTCGCAGGGCCCGTCTCAACAACAACAACCACGTGGACCTTTTTCTGCACAAAGCGCCACACGCACATGAAGTTCGACGACTTCCCTACTCTCACACTCGGAGTCGCACCTCCGCTATTTCTATGAAGTTCGACGACTTCCCTACTTCTACACTCGGAGTCGCACCTCCGCTATCCTCTAAAAAGAAAAAAATTCCTCGCAACCTTTTCACACAATCTGCGGCAATAAGCTATGCAAGCGCAAAACCCTAACTTCACTCATACCATCACTAGTACCGCCAACGCTGATTCCATACCTCCATTCTCTCCATTCGCAAGCTCCGAGATCCCGGGAAAGTCGCGGTGGACCTAGCCCATCATCATTTTCCCAATCAGTTTTATCCAAGAAAAATCTAATTCAACTTCTCGAGTGGGGTCTCAAAGGGCGTAACCGTTAATTCAACACCATGTACTTTAAGAGTACGGGGTCCCAAAAGGCGAAACCGTCCTCTGCTACCATCTACTGATAGAGCGTTCCGTACTAATAATTTACCTGTTTTTTGGACGCTCTTTAGGCCGATGAATCTTTTGGCTAAGTGGGACTCTCCTTACTCTATATCAGTCAATTTAATCAAATCAACAATCAATAACGAACATAAGCAATGCCCTGATCAACATAACACTTAACAATCAATCCAGAATACATTTCGGCGAACCCCGACCTTTCAGTCGGGAATAACCACCAGTTTATTCAAAGTTAGTGAATTTATTTCCCTATATTAACAAAGCTAGCACAATATAGATATGTCTCAACACCAGATGATAAACATAAATGAACATTAATAGCTGTCCATAACGGCGAAACAAGTGCAATCTATGCAGCATTTGAATAACAAGGCATTTGATAATAGCAATGCAAATCACTAATACTATAATCTGTAATGAGCTAATTGCATACATTTAGTCAGCATAACAAGGTCTCAAATTGCATCGTGCAACAAAAGGAATCCTCATCTAACCTCAAATCAGCATCGGCATGTGGGACTTCATGCAAAAACAATTTAGCAACATTAATTTAGAAAACTCCTAGCTAGGGCTCTTATCAAAATCAGCAGTTGGTTACCTAAAAGAAACACAATGCAATTTTACAATTTTCCTTTCATATTTACCAATTACGATCAGCATACAAGGACGTCTTCGTCTCACAGGTACCGATTCTCGATCAGCATGGGACGGGGCAAAGGGACAGGGGTGGACGGGGCAATTGCCTCACGGCGGCAAGGTGAAACTACTACTTCATGCAAAGGGATCAAAGTTAAAGTCTCTAGGGCCAGAATCATTTAAAGTCTCTTTCTCTCGATTAGAGAAAGCATCAAAGTCTCTTTCAAAATGGCATCGCAGCAAGGTGGGCCATAATAGCTACGGAATGGCGCAACGTCGGGCAATAGCTGGTAATAGGCTATTTTCTTCTCGTGCACCTGGTTTAAATAGACAACAGTTCAAATCCAGTAGGGTCTTCCATTGGAGGGTTCATAGGTTAGCTTCAAATTGTCCAATCAAAAACAACAGTTCTCAAGCTTTTACTTAAGCATACATTATCCTTGGAGACGGGTACGCAAGTTGCAACATTTTATACCAATTAACTCACTTTCAGAGCTTCCATTGTCCGCACCTGCAGATTGACCTTGGAGCAAAGAGAAAAATGCCAAGCTGGCACGAAACCTTAAGATAAGCATGTGAACGATCTCAGTGGAAAAGTACATCTTCAAGCAAAAATACACGTTTATTAGCACATTGGAAAAATACGAGCATCTAAATCGTGAGACCAGGCAACTAGGCCGAAGCCTCCACTAAAGTAATGCTAAGCTAAAGCATTTCAAACAAGCAAATCATAGCACACGTTTACGATTATGGCAAATTCGTGCAATTCAAATACATCACGTTATGTAGAGCACGCTTATAATGTTGGCAAACTACTCTGAGGGCATATTTTGTCCCCGTACAATCTTTATTAGTTCGGTTAAAGTCACACATGATTATTGCTACACTACGTTTATGCGCTAATAAATGTAAAACCTTCATTTCACCTTCATCACTGACGAGTGCAGATTTTACCAACAAGCTGCCCCTGTAATTGCTCAGAGTTAAAATCCTCCTGCTGAAGAAGCCAGTATTGATTAGGGCATTCTGAAGAATCAACAAATAGTTTGTGAGTTCCCTTGCTGTTAATCTGTTCTTATAAAACAAAACTGTACATAATACAATTATACTTTCCAACGCAAATTGGATCACAGCATCTATCTTGGATTAAGAATTCTCTGGCCTTCGAATGCTTGCGTTCGCTAAACTTCTACCACTACTAACTTCAGCTGGCACAGATGAGTGTAAAAGAACGTTTTTTATACCGGTAACAAATAACTACTTAACCATTGAGAGCGTATTTAAGATACTCTTGTGACTATTGTTCTTTCTCTGAGATTTGGCTTAAGCACAATTCAACTGGAGAAAGCCCACAGATAAGGCTTAAAAGGCATGGACCAATCCCATGCAATATCTAGTTCGGAGCGAATTCCTCTGTGATAAGCATGATGAATGCCCTGAGAACAATTTAATGTTTTCATGTCTGATTCATTGGTAACCTTTCTTTCTGCAGGCACAAGCAGAAACCTCTTGCAAAGATAAAGAGACAAAAAACAACAAATCAAATCCACTGAACAGGACATGGCCACCACCACTTTGGACGTGTTAATGCACAAACTTGAAATCATCATGTCCTCTAACGCAACTGTGGAATCAATATCAATAGAAGGTGTATAAGAATTACAATCCATGCAAGCTGAAATGTCTATATTTCGCCAACAACTTGCATCTACAGACATCCGACTTAATGACCTGGAAACAAAAATACACAAGGCTATGGACTGGGGAACAGGTATTTGGAATCTCCAACATAGTGTGACTGAACTTCAGGATAACGGGAGACATAATAATGTCCGCTTATATCGAGTACATGAATCAGGCGAAGGTAAGTACTTACTACTTTTTCTACAAATGCTTCTTCTGCTAGGTGTAAGCTTTTCTGAATCAGCGGAATTTCAACATGCTTACAGACTGAGGTCTAGAAAACTATTGAATACGAATGCCCCTAGACTCATCATTATGTTTCCTAGGTCATCATTATTCTTGATTGGTATTTATCACAGTTTGACCACATGGCCCATATGATTATAAAAGCAGAAGAATCTCTTTTGCAGCCAACCTTTTGTATGATACTTATATACGTCGTAAAACATTCCTGGTATTACGTCCTCTTCTTAAAGAAAAACGGCTACAATATGGTCATCTAGACCCGGCAGTGGTGATAGTGACTGATGATGCCAAAACATAAGAATTCCATCACCCTCAAGAACTCAAGACATTTCTGGAATCTTTTGAAAACCTGCAAATTGATATATTATCCTCAGTTTTAGAAATTTCCTCTACAAAGGCTCCATCACCAACAGTGCGTGCTAAAGACATAACATGCAAACTAGTTCATAGGAATACTTCCTCATGGTCTAATATACCCAGCCCTAAAACTCGGAGAGACAATTTTGACTTTCAAGACATTGTTGCTTCTGAGACAGATTAAAATTGACCCTTAAGTCTAATTGAACGGGTACCACTTCCCCTCAAACTAACTACCAAGACACCTTTCGTACTCTAGATTGGTCTCAGCCCATATTCCTCTCACTACAGCATCATAATATTAATGGATCCCTTTATCACCCTGTCTCTAATGGGAGCATTATCCGCTTATTGTTGGAACTTGCTCAGCCTTATAAAGGCTTTACCACTAGCGTTCTGTGGTGGCTTTGATCACTCTATTTCTCTATAGCAACAAAAATTATTAGCCATAATCACTCACCTTGCAATACAACCATATTTATTCTTTAAAGATATGAAACCTTAACCACCAGGTTTCTTCGCAAATTTACTTTTATTAAACTACTTTTTATACACTCTGCTACTATGCCCAATAATAAACCCTTATCAGTAAGGGCTTTGAATGTTAATTGACTTAATTGCTACTTCAAAAGAATTACGTCCCCCAGCTCAAAGCAACCAGATCTGTTAATGATCCCAGAAACTCATATGTCTCAAGTTGAAGCAGAAATACTGATAAGTGGTGGCAGCCTCAGGTCCGGATATGCACCAGGATCAACATTCATCCTCTACAACCCCAGATAGGAAATGTGCAAGGCCGTTCTAGCATGAAGTTCTTCGAACATGGTGTGACTCCCCTGGTTGCTATGTTTTCGCAAAAGTCTCCATTCAAAGGGGCAACTAAGTATTTGGCTCAATATATACTCTAAATGGGGATAAAATGTTTTTTCTGTGGTTTTAATAGGGCATTGAAGTGGGCAATACTAAAATAATACTGGGCAGAGATTGGAACCTAGCTCATGCCCCTATTTTAGATAGATATGGTCACACAGACAACTGCGATAGTAATGATAGAGGTCTTTTTTGCGATCTTATATCGCATCACAAGCATCTAGATCCCTGGAGGCTCGTGCACTCTGCTAATCGTGATTACACATTCATTTCCTCACTTTGCGGCACAGAATCAATGATTGACCATTTCCTGGTGTCATCTACACTCGCTCAGAAAGTTGTCACCAGCAACACCGCTGTACCAGATATTTCTAATAATGCTCCTATGGCGTTGGAAATTGATTTGATTTAAAATACCAGATGAAAAGGGGAAAGTAAGTGGCTACTTTCATGAATATACGTCTTTAACTGAACATTGGGTGACTTCACCCTTTTCCTAATGGGCAGGGAAGGAAATTATATATTCAAGGAATGCTCATTCATGACTCAGCAGCCACCAGAAAGCTATCCCAAATTCACAAACAAGCTCTTGAAACAAAATCACCACTCTCACTCGACAATACTGAGAAACTCATTCTGACGCAATTGTGCATACCTTGGCTTCTAAGAAATACACATTTCATACACTACCAACCAAATTTCAGCTATCTATGGACAAAATGGTACCTTACCTGCTAATCCTATAGCTGTAGCTGAAGCCTTACCTCTTTTACAAAAAGCCATACACATCGGAGGCACCTGTCACACAAACAGCTCAAAAAAATTCTGGGTTTGCCAATCCTTGCATTACTTACTGAATACAAAACAGAGCTAGGTGAAGAAATATTGGTTAAAGAAGTGACAGTGGCTATTAAATCGCTTCCTACTGAAAAAGTACCAGAAGGAGATGGTTTTCTGGCACAATGTTGTAAAATAACGGAACCTGAGATAATTCCCTTATTGTTATAACTATTTAGAGTGGTCATGTTCAAAGGAACAATACCACCAAAATTTAACAATGTCACCTACTCGTTGTCTATGTCTGTGGCCCACTGGAAATGTGGCAAGGTCTTGGTTCCTATAGGTTCTGCCTTGACCCAAGTAGGGGCGACCCTTTCTGGTAGCCACAGTGCTGCTGATGGAGGGAACGCCAAAGGCGGTCCGTGCCCTCCAGAAGGAGGACCCGAGGGAAAAAAACCAAAAAGGGAAAAAAAACCTCAAACAGGAACTCCAAGTAAATCTGAACAAAACACAAAAATGACAAGGAAAAAAGCTTGGACAGGCTCAGAAAACATATAACTGAGGCAGAAGAACTGGAGCAAAGATCACCACCCAAAAGAAGGGTTGCAGCGCAAAGAGAACAGGAATCACACACCTTACATACCCAAAGAACAGGAAGTGACTGAGAGGAAGTAAAAGACACCATATTGGATTGGGAATATAGCATAGAAATCTATAGAAAAAGTCACCATGTTAAGTAAGGTTCCAAAGGCATGCAGGGAGAAGGAAGGAAGGATCATGGAAATGAAAGAAAGGCATAAATACAGGAAGAAACGAGGAAGGCAGAAAAGAAGAAAGAAAAAAGAAGCAGAAGGTAAGTGGGGGTGAATGGAGAGTGGAGGGAGGCAAAAAAAGGAGGGGCGCGCCGCACCCTTAACGTGCCAAAGCCCCATACCCAATGACACGATAAAAATAGAAAATGACAGGGGCGAGGCTCATCCTACCGCCACGGCTCGCGGGCGTGTCCTGCCCCGAATGTTCAGCTCGCACTGTGACAAACAAAGCATTTAGCTTTGAGTTCCATACCAGGCAATGATACACTATACTGCGAAAACTATATACGCATCTCGATAATTAACAGTGACATTAAAATTGTGGCTAAAATTCTGTCTATGGGATAGCAGGCGGTTATAAACTTACTGATACTCAAGACACAGTGAGGGTTCATTCTGAACTGCTATTCAAGGTATCATATGCACCCCTTAGCACATACACTCTGGTTTTTCCTCCGATCCGGAAAAGCCTTTCAGTTCAGTGGAGTGGGATTATCTCTTCAGAGCATTTGAAAAACTGAACCTAGGCCTGAAGTTCTTAAACGTGGTGCAGGGAATATATTGTTCCTGTTCTGCCATAGTCAGCTGTAATGATTCACTATCTTATCCTCCTCTTCCCTTTGCCCCCTCTTCCCTTTGTTATTTGTTCTAGCCTAAGGACACTTAGCTATTGCAAATCACCATTTCAAAAATATTTCGTGAAAATTTAAGATTGTGTTAAACGTGGACAACATGCTTCTCACTTTAAGGAATCCAACAACCTCTATACCTGCTCTCATGTCCACTTTTTCAGAATGCTCTCTGTTCCCAGAATGCCACATTCATTGGTTTTGCAGTGAATCCAGTGCTTAATATGTCCTTGTTTCTGGTGCGGAGCACCAGCATTTATTTTTGAGGGCCGTCTCAAGTGTTTACTGCGAGTAAAAAACACATATGGGATTGACAGAGGAAGAGAAAAACGAGAAAGCGACACAATGGGAGAAAGCTGCAAAAGTGAGTTGAAGGGGCAGGGAGTGGCTTTAAATGGACTGAAGAGACCCGAGATGGCTTCAGGATTACACTGCCTCAGTATTCCATGTTCGCACATTTAATTGCAGCAGCCACGTGTTGAAGAGGAGGGCTACTTTTTTATTTACAAACTAAGTACTAAGTGAAACTCTCACTTTGAACCCTCTTAAATTGGCCTCTTTGCCTCTTTGACCAACGTATCGGGAGGTACATCTGACAAGGTTCTACACCCAGGCTACCTAGAAGGAAACTGGTTGCAGCCCCAGCCTCTGGAGGTTTTGGTCACCCAAACATGGCGCCGCATGTCTCTCATCTGACATACCATTTTTATTCTACCCCTGAAACTTCATTCTGTGTCTTACTGGAACACCATCAATGAACAAACTCATACGGGACTATAAACCGGTCTTTTATGGAGTACAAACGATGTGGATGACTTGCCACAGATCCCCGAAACAGCATTCATTTTTACACGACAAGTGCGCTATATGGAAAAATTCAGAAATACGTATCTCTGGTAAACCCCTGAATTGGTTTACCTGGATTAATTGTGGGATGAATGATTTAGATCAAATATTGGAATAAGGCACATTAAGATAATTTGAGTTCTTACAGTCAGAATTTCAGTTAAATCCCTCACAGCTCTCACAAACTATCTGCAATTTAAAAGATGCTTCATAAGCAAACTGAATAATACATCTTTTGCATTGACTACCTTAGCAACCCATGACAATCTGATTAAGTGCAGAACGCACACAAAACGACCTTGAACCAACCATTGATTTACTTCACAGGTTTTGGCAACCTCATCTCAATAGAGAATGCTCTGAGGAAGAGAGGCAGGACCTACTACTCGATCACAATGAAGGACTCAGAGAAGCCAGAATTAAACTTAGTGCCTGATTAGGGGTCTGGCAGCCAGACTGCCAAAACTCCAATACTGCGGTGGGGAGTCAGCCGCCAAGGTGGAGTCCTCCCCATCACCATATTATGTTGTTTCCACTGGGCTGAAAACAGTGTGGAGGCATTGGCCTTAATTCTCAGGGATCCAAGGCCAATGCAGTCGCACAGAGAGTGCCCCCAGCACCCTCAGGATGCACGCTGTTTGCCGTGGCAACAGTGAGCATTCAAAGGGTGCTGGCACAGTGGGCCCTGCACCGCCCATGCCCCCTTTGGCCCCATCTCTGCTGGGCTACTGGACTTTAAAAGGCCAGTGGAAAGGCAAGTCATAATCGGCATGGTGGTGATATTATCAATGATGTTATCAATGGTGTCATGAGTGCCCCTATAACAACCTCATCCCAACGCTGTGCATGGCCTTTAGCCGTGCACAGTGGGGCTTGTCCACAGGTCCTGGCTTGCAGGCAGGCCATGCAGACAACCCCTATATCAACCCAACCCTGCACTGTGCACAGTCTTTGGCTGTGCACAGCAGGAGTTGGCTGCAAAGGCAGCTCCTATAACCACCCAACCAAGCACTGCGCAGCCATGCGTCCCCCTCTCCTGGTTGATCTCAGCCCTGGGGACCACATCACCTGTGGCCCAGGTTAAATATTAAATAGTTTTTTGGGGGAGTGGGCTGCACAGCCCCCTTCCAATGCTGATCTCGACCTCGGAGACCCCATCCCCAGAGCCATGGCCTAAATATTTTTTTTCAGGTTGATGGGGGTGTATGAGTGTCACTGTGTCTGTGGGTGCATGTGTGTGTCATTGGGTCTGGTAGTGGGTGTATCAGTGACTCAGAGGGTATCTGAGTGGGTGTACAAGCGTCTGTCTGGGTCTGTGAGTGGGCTCTGAGTGCCTGAGTGGGTCTGACAGTGAGTGTATGAGTGAGTGTGTAAATACATATTTTTTGTATTTTTTATCAGCAGAGTTCACAACTCCGTCATGACGTTACAAGTGGGGCTGCGCTGAGTGCCGCAACCCCACGCTCACAGCCAAAAAAAGGCTTTCTAACATTTTAAAAGTAATAAAGCGTCCCTCAGACACCTGTGAACAATCCCCATGGGGTCAGAGTACCTCTACCTAGAACCCTTCTATTGTTTTCTCACTCAAATTCCATCCCCCGAGACTGTTGCCCGGTTCATAAAATGGCGGGCGCAACTTTCTGCACAGGTTGTGGCCAGCCAATCACACCACAGCTTGTGCCATAAGGAGTAGCGATGCTCTGTGCAGAGGTCGCGACAGATCCACGCCCCTATACATAAAAAAAAAAATCCACTTAATTACAAGAAAACCACTGGACGGATTCACACCAAATCACAAAAAGGTCGCTTTCTGGAACAGAATCTAGCATTTCTGACAAATATGGTGTAATTCCGTCCAGTGGTTCGGGCGCCATTGCAGTTTAAAATTTTCTCTGCCCTCGCTTGATGATCACCCTGAAATTTTCCAGACAGCAGCTCATGTGGGCATCATATTTTCTTGGCAAATTTTGTGAAGATTTGTTAACCGTCGGAAAAGATTTAGGCAAATAAAAAAAACACCTTTTCAATAGAATCTAGGTCCTAACTATAGCTACTTCGTGGTGATCGCTACTAGGTTTTGGATTAAAGTCGCCACTTATATTCACAACTCTTGATGTCCTGAGTGTGCGTTTCCCTTGGCTTTTATATTTGAACATCTCTCTCTCTCTCTCTCTCTATATATATATATATATATATACATATCAATCACCGTACCTCTCCTCTTGAACACACGCGTAGCCACCAGTCCCCAAGGAAGAAAACTGCCACAGCCACAATCGTCTTTGGAACAAACAAATTATTTATTCATATGGCAGCATCCACATCCAACACGTTTTGAAAAGCTCTGTTTCTTTGTTCACGGGTACTGAAAATTACCAATAGTTCAGTCCTTTTAAATCACTGTGATATTGTGCATAACAAACAACATGGTTGATGGACTTATAAAGCTTACTCCAATGTTCAGAGATACGTCGGCGATCTTTGAACATATACAATAGTGCTATATTGAATCCTCATTAATTTCCAATTGATTTCAAAGTTAATACGACCCAAGTGGGTTATACTAATTCCACTTTGTTAACTAAAATGTAAGCTTCAAACATCGCATTTTTTAACATCATATTTTTTCTAAACATCATATCCATTCTCTTTAGGAAATCGGCCATACTGAAGTAACAGCTCACTAATTACTACATCATTATAGTATCCAGGGATTACCTATTCCTCGGCATTTTATAAACTGATTTTGTACCCAAGTGGGTTCTATGAAATGTCCATTCCTTTCTTACATTTATCCATTGTTTCTGTGTTTTACATTATACATATCTTTGCTTATCATTTTATTATGTTATACTGCACACTTTTTCATTTTTTCAAAAGCCTCCCGTACTGCCCAAGTGGGCATAAAAGGATACAATAGCTCTTTTACTTTTTGTCTCATCTTTTTGGACATATAGTACAATAAAATAAGTATATGAAGTCCATCCAAAAGGACTGCACCCCACCTGTAAAAAAAACATACATTAAAACCTGTTAACTTTACATAATTAAAATCAGTTTAAAAAAACAACGCGTTCCTGTATCAATTCTCAAGATTTAACATCTATTATGATAAATGAATTGCTAATTCCTCATCCACATTAAGTCCTACAGGATGCATGGAATTCAGACCAATAAGCAGTTGAGATTCTAACTTCCTTAATTCCAGAATTCTATTCCGCTTCCCCGTCATTCAAAACAATCCTATCTAGGACTACAAATTTCAACTTGCTAATATTCTGCTCATGATACAGCTTGAAATGTCTTGCGACTGGATATGACTTATCATCATGTGTGATAGCTCTCATATGTTCCAATATTCTTTTCTATGCTATGTAAATGGTACTGCCCACATAGAATTTATGGCAAGGGCATTTCACAGCATGTACACTGTAATCAGAATTGCATGTTAGCAGAGCGACCTCTGACTTGATTTCGGTCAAGAGCTCGCTCCCCCACGTCCGCAGCACCACCTAGCTGTGTCCGTGTCCCTGACCCCCACCCACGCTGCTGCTAGCGTGTTGGAGGCCCGTCTAGTGGGCTTTTTGACTGCTTTTGCCCCTTGTGCCCTCCCTTCGCCGCGTTTCTCCGCCGCTGCCTCCCTGCGGCCCGCCCCCCTCGCGCCCCCATTTGCCGCTCCCTCCCGCCTCCCAGCTGCTCCTCCCTACCTCCTCCCTTCTTAATGGCTGGCGCTGCGCGTCGAGGGAAAGCGACCTCTGACCTGATTTCGGTCAAGAGCTCGCTCCCCCACGTCCGCAGCACCACCTAGCTGTGTCAGTGTCCCTGACCCCCACCCACGCTACTGCTAGCGTGTTCGAGGCCCATCTAGTGGGCTTCTGGTAAGCGTCGCTGAACCCGTGTGCATTGTGCCGTTTTCACTGTATTTGTGACTGTATTCTGTGCCTTGCTTTAATTTGCCTTTTTGCCTCATTTGCGTCGCTAGACTCGTGTGCATTGTGCCGTTTTCACTGTATTTGTGACTGTATTCTGTGCCCTGTTTTATTCTGCCTTTTTGCTCCATTTGCTTCCATTTGTGCTTTTTGACTTTTTTTGACTGCTTTTGCCCCTTGTGCGCTCCCCTTCGCCGCGTTTCCCAGCCGCTGCCTCCCTGCGGCCCGCCCCCCTCGCGCCCCCATTTGCCGCTCCCTCCCGCCTCCCAGCTGCTCCTCCCTCCCCCTCCCTTCTTAATGGCTGGTGCTGCGCGTCTGCGTCGCTGGCTGGCCAGAGGCGCGCCAGAGGCAAGCCTGTCTGCGCCCGTCCGCACCTGGACCGAGCCCAGCACCACCCCCCCTGGTCCGCATGACCCCCGCACCACCAGACTCCGCTACTCGGCCAACCAGCTCATCGCCCTCAACCCCGGCTGCTCCACAAAATGCTACCAGGCCTCACCAAAGTACTCCAAAGGACCCTTCTCCTGCCGCGCCTGCAACTTCACCTGCAACAGAACAAGGAAACCTGCAACAACCGGCACAAACCACCTCCACTGCATACTCCTCAACACACGCTCCGCACGCAAGCACGCCATCGAGCTCTGGGACCTGCTCGACACCACCTCCCCAGATGTAGCCTTCCTGACCGAAACCTGGTGGAACGACGCCTCAGCACCTGACATCGCCATAGCCATCCCGGACGGCTACAAGATCATCAGAAGGGATCGCCCCAATGGAATCGGAGGAGGAATAGCCATCGCCCACAAATCCACCCTCAAAATTCACACCCACACGGACGACACCCTCAAGACCGCCGAACACCTACACTTCCGGATCCACACCGACCCCAACACCACTCTCAGGGGAAGGCTCATCTACAGACCCCCAGGACCACGAGCACCCTTCAGCGACTCCATCGCCGACCTCACGAGCACCCACGCGCTCCCTTCTACAGACCTCAATTTCCACTTGGAGAACAACAACGACGCCAACACCGCATGTCTGATCGACAACCTCTTCAACCTCGGCCTCAGACAACTGGTCAACACACCCACCCACACCGCCGGCCACACGCTTGACCCGATCTTCTCCGCAAGCAACCACGTCACCTTTAACCACACCACCGAACTTCACTGGACCGACCACCACTGCATCCACTTCACATTCAAGAAGCACACCGAGCACCACCGCACCCAACAACCACCACACCGTCGCTGGAGCAAAGTCACCGAGGACCAGCTGACCTGCACCCTCTCCCAGTACCCACCCACCGACTTCACCGACCCAGACACCGCCGCACTCAACCTACGACGGTGGATCAACGACTGCGCCAACACCCTCGCACCACTCAAGAGGTCCACAGACAACCAAGAAAGAAAAAAAGTCTCCTGGTTCACTGACGAACTCCTAACCTCCAAACGCATCTGCCAGAAACTAAAGAAGAAATGGCTCCTCGAACACACACCCGACAGCCTGTCAGCCCACAAGGAGGCCACCCGCAAGCACCACCAGCTAATCAGACTCGCCAAACGAACCCACTTCACAGAACGCCTGAACAACAACGCACACGACAGCAAAGAACTCTTCTGCATCGTGAAAGAGCTCTTCAACCCCAGCGCCAATGTCAATGACATCCCACCATCCCAAGAACTCTGCGACGCACTGTCCACCTTTTTCTATCAAAAGATCACCGACATCCACGACAGCCTCAACACCACGCCTCCGTCAGACCCCACCCCCGGAAACTCCACCTGCACCAACCGCCTGATCATCTGGACCTACGTAGACGACACTGAAACACGCAGGATCATGAACTCCATCCACTCAGGATCCCCTTCGGACCCATGCCCCCACCACGTTTACAACAAAGCCAACTCTACCATCGCCCCCCAACTTCGAAAGGTCATCAACTTATCCTTCGAAACCACAACTTTCCCGGAAAGCTGGAAGCACGCCGAAATCCACGCCCTCCTTAAGAAGCCCAAGGCAGACCCCAACGACCTCAAAAACCTCCGACCGATCTCCCTGCTCCCTTTCCTGGCGAAGGTCACTGAGAAGATCGTCAACGCTCAGCTTACCCACCACCTCGAAGACAACTCCATCCTGGACCCCTCCCAGTCCGGTTTCAGACGCAACCACAGCACCGAGACAGCAGTCCTCGCTGCCACAGATGACATCAGACAGCAAATGGACAACGGCAAAACATCAGCCCTCATCCTCCTGGACCTATCCGCAGCCTTCGACACGGTCTGCCATCGCACAATATTAACACGCCTCCACGAAGCAGGAATACAAGAAAAAGCCCTCAACTGGATCTCCTCATTCCTCTCCGGCAGAACCCAGAGAGTCCGCCTCCCATCCTTCCGCTCCGAAGCCACCAACATCATCTGCGGCGTACACCAAGGCTCCTCACTGAGCCCGACGCTGTTCAACATCTACATGGCCCCCCTCGCACAACTGGCCCGTCAGCACAACCTCAACATTCTCTCTTACGCCGACGACACCCAGCTCATCCTCTCCCTCACCAAAGACCCACACACCGCCAAAGCCAACCTCCATGAGGGAATGAAGTCCATCGCTGCCTGAAATTGAACTCCGACAAGATGGAGGTCCTCATCCTCGGACGCACCCCCTCCGCCTGGGACGACTCCTGGTGGCCCACTTCGCTGGGAGCCCCACCAACGCCAGCCAACCACGCACGCAACCTGGGTTTCGTCCTCGACTCCGCCCTCACCATGTCCAAGCAGGTCAACGCAGTTTCCTCTTCTTGCTACAACACCCTCCGCATGCTCCTTAGAATCTACAAATGGATCCCAACGGAAATCAGAAGAACGGTGACCCAGGCCCTCGTCAGCAGCAGACTAGACTACGGCAACGCACTCTACACAGGCAACCCAGAAAAAGACATCCGACGCCTCCAACGCACCCACAACGCCTCCGCCCGACTGGTCCTCGACGTACCCCGCCGCTGCCACATCTCCCACCCCCTGAGAGACCTCCACTGGCTCCCTATGGACAAGAGGATCACCTTCAAGCTCCTCACCCACGCTCACAAGGCACTCCACAACGCCGGACCAGCCTACCTGAACTACAGACTCAACTTCTACGCCCCCACCCGCCAACTCCGCTCTGCCAACCTCGCCCTTGCCATCGTTCCCCGCATCTAGCGCAAGACCTCCGGTGGCAGATCCTTCTCCTACCTTGCCGCCAAGACCTGGAACACCCTCCCGACCTCCCTGCGACAGACCCAGGACCTTCTCACCTTCAGGAGACTTCTTAAGACCTGGCTCTTCGACCAGTAGCAGAACCCCCCCCCCCCCCCTTTCTCAGCGCCTTGAAACCCTAACGGGTACGTAGTGCGCTTTACAAACATTGTGATTGATTGATTGATTGTTACATGTTTCCTGATACTAATTGTTTTTGAAATTCCTGGAAACTTAACTTTCCAGCAATAATCACTGCATCTACAAGCCTTGAAAATCCCGCAAATGAAAAAAAACACTAATAGGTTTACTCCTTTCAATACTAGACAATAAGAATTGGCTCAAATAATCTTTTAGAGAATTACTAAGTCTAAAGGTAAATCTGGGATAGTCCTCCAATACATTGGCTAATGTGTCATCTATCTGTAAGACTGGCCAAAACGTTTTAAATATCGTTTTCATTTCTCATGTCTTATTATGAAAAGTTGTAATGAATCTCATAGATTCTTCTTTTTTTATATATTTTTTTACATGCATTTTCTGAATTACCAATAAGTCATCTCTATTAATTTGCTTCACTTTTGCCAGTGCTTTTTCAATAGTCACTTCAGAGTATCCTCTATCTTTGGAGTGTTTAATCATAATCTCAGTCTCTTTCCTAAAAGCAATATCAGAACTGCAATTTCTTCTCGCTCTTCTGAAGCACTTGACATTGTTTATAGTAATTTGGATGGCCTGCATATGAATATATTCACCACTAACTTACAACTACCCATTGAAAGTAAATAGACCGTCATAATTAAAATAGGTTTTGAGCATCAATAGAGTGAATACATGTTACCACTAATATTTTGATGTGCACTGTCAATCTAGGGGCATATTTATACTCCGTTTGCGCCGAATTAGCGTCGTTTTTTTCGACGCAAATTCGGCGCAAAACTAACGCCATATTTATACTTTGGCGTTAGACGCGTCTAGCGCCAAAGTATGAGTAAAGAGCGGCATTTTTTTGCGTGAACGCCTTCCTTGCGTTAATGAGATGCAAGGAAGGCGTTCCCGTCGAAAAAAAATGACGGCGACGCAAATGCGTCGTATTTATACTCCCGGGCAAAAATCACGCCCGGGAGGTGGCGGGTCAAAAAACCCCGCATTTGCGCCACTATTTAACGCCTGGGTCAGGGTAGGCGTTAAGGGGCCTGTGGGCTCAAAATGAGCCCACAGGTGCCCTCCCCTGCCCCCAGGGACCCCCACTGCCACCCCTGCCCACCCCAGGAGGACACCCAAGGATGGAGGGACCCACCCCAGGGACATTCAGGTAAGTTCAGGTAAGTATAATTTTTTATATTTTTAAATTATTTTTGTGTGGCATAGGGGGGCCTTATTTGTGCCCCCCTACAGGAGCACAAACGCCGGTGCTGGCGGTCGTGTCTGGCCCAGCGGGGCTGGTGCTGGCGGTCGTGTCTGGCCCAGCGGGGCTGGTGGCGGTGGTCCTCTCTGGCCCAGAGGGGCTGGTGGCGGTGGCCTCTTGGGCAGCAGGGCTGGTGCTAGCGGTCGTGTCTGGCCCAGCGGGGCTGGTGCTGGCAGTCCTCTCTGGCCCAGAAGGGCTGGTGCTGGCGGTCCACTCTGGCCCAGCGGGGCTGGTGCCGGCGGTCCTCTCTGGCCCAGCAGGGCTGGTGGCGGTGGCCTCTTGGGCAGCAAGGCAGGTGCTGGTGGTGGCCTCCTGGGCAGCGGGGATGATGGCGGTGGCCTCCTGGGCAGCAGGGCAGGTGCTGGTGGTGGCCTCCTGGGCAGCGGGGATGATGGCGGTGGCCTCCTGGGCAGCAGGGCAGGTGCTGGTGGTGGCCTCCTGGGCAGCGGTGATGATGGCGGTGGCCTCCTGGGAAGCGGGGATGATGGCGGTGGCCTCCTGGGCAGCGGGGATGATGGCGGTGGCCTCCTGGGCAGCGGGGATGATGGCGGCCTTCTCCGCCGTGCTGCTCTTCCCAGACCTGCTGACTTTCTTGTGGCCCTTCCCCACCTTGGAAGGTGTCGCGGCTGACTCCACACTCCCACCTGGACCCCTGGGAGTGGCTTTGGTGGCTGCATTCTTCCTCCTCTCCCGCCGGGCACTGGGCAACTTCTGATGCTTCACAGTTGGGGGACTGTCCGTGCTGTGGCTCCGTGACACACTGGCTGCCCTGGTGGCCGGTGCACTCCAGATTCCGGTGACTACAGGCACAACTGGTCCCAGAGATTTTGTGGCTGAGGTGCTAGGTTGGGACCTGGAGAATCGGGCCTTAGGAGACTGATGGGGTGGGGGAGGTGTGGGAAAGAGTTCAAGGTTGGACAGGAAAAGTTTTTGGGAGACACTGGGACGGGTAGCTGGTTTGGGAGTGGAGGAAGAGGTTGTGGATGTAGGAGGTGTTCGTTTGGTGACTTTGGATGAAGGTGCATGCGCTGGAGGCTGTCGTGAGGTGGATGGCTGTTGGGCGGGTGTGTGCCTGCGTTTCTGTATCTTGGGAGGTGGCGTCACAGACACACTGGGAGAGGACACAGAGGACGTGTGAATGGCAGTGGGGGTGGTGACTGCACGTGGGCGGGGTGTGGTGGTGTGTGTGCTGGTGATGGGAGGTGGCTGTAGATGTAGTGCATGCAGGTGTGAGTGGAGACGAGACTGGAAGGGAGGAGGGACACGAGGAGTAGGTGGACGCAGTGGATGTTGGTCTGTCTGCATGTGTGTGATGCTTGCGTGAGTGCCTGTGGGATGTGTGGTGCTTATGTTTGCCTGAGCTTCCCTTGTGTGTTGAGGTGTGTGCATGCTGGTCTGAAGGTGTGCTTGGGATAGGCTGAGGTAGAGGGGATTGGGTCTGGGTGGAGGAAGTTGGAGGGGGGAGGCTAGACACAGGGACAATGGCTGCCATCAGTGCTGAGGCCAGAGTCTGAAAAGCTTGCTGAAGGGCCACCTGACCAGAATGAATGCCCTCCAGGAATGCATTTGTTTTTTGCAACTGCCAGTCTACACCCTGGATGGCATTCAAAATAGTAGACTGCCCAACAGTGAGGGACCTGAGGAGGTCAATGGCTTCCTCACTGAGGGCAGCAGGGGTGACTGGGGCAGGGGCTGAGGTGCCTGGGGCGAAGGTGATTCACACCCTCCTGGGTGAGCGGGCACGGGGCAAAGGCTGAGGGGCTGCTGGGAGGGCGGTGCTGGTAGGGAGGGTGGCAGCTGTACCTGTAGATGCGGGGGGCACAGATGTTGCCGCCACCACAAGGGAGCTCCCATCAGAGGACGAGTCCGTGTTACTGGTGTCAGCTCCTTTCCCCTCCATGGAGCTCCCCTCGCCCTCCGTCCCACTGGTGAACTCCGAGTCTGTTGTCACGCCCTCCAGGGCCATGTGGGATGCAGCTCCCTCCTGCTCCGGTGCCACTGATACTCCGCCTGATGATGCTAATGCACACAAGAACAGGGAGACCACAAAAAGGGGGGGACGACAGAAGAAAGACATGTTGAGTGCAAGCATTATTGCTACAGTTGGCGGACACGACAGACACAGAAGCCCCCTGCACTACGCCGCGCACTTGGGGTCCACTCTTCAATCCCTGGGACATGGCCTACAAGGCCATGGACGACATCTGCACACATGGATGACACAGGAACATGACTAGGTGTACTAGGCACTGTACACAGGTGGGGTGGGGTGCCACATGGCCTGCCTTATGGGGGGACCTTGCCTACTAAACTCGCCCTGGCCTAGGGAAAGCCACAGCCCACCTCCCCCACCCAGACACCTCCACTGCACGCAAAATCAGCAGGATGAGAGTGTACTCACCCCCTTGAGGCTGCTGTGATGCCCCTAAGCGCCCATGCAACTCCGGGTACGCCACTGCCAGGATCCTGAACATCAGGGGGGTCATGGTGCGACGGGCACCCCTCTCACGTTGGGAGGCCATCCCCAGCTGGGCTTCCGCCGTCTTCTTGCTCCAGCGGCGAATGTCCTCCCATCTCTTATGGCGGTGGGTGCTCCGTCTGTGGTAGACCCCCAGGGTCCGGGCGTCCTTGGCGATGGCACGCCAAATATCGTTTTTCTGGTGGGCGCTGACCTACATGAATTGTACAGGGGGAAAAGAAAAGTTATTACCAAATGCACCGTCACAGTCATTGGCCCCCATCCCTACCCTTGCCATGTGGCACATGCATTCATCGTTGTTTCATGCACGCCTCAATCTCTCCCCCCAACCTACATCCACCCCACTCCACACAGGCATAGCCCATACAGCATGCTCCCAGTGTACTTACCTGTTTGTCTGGAGGACCGTAGAGTAGTGTGTACTGGGGGAGGACCCCATCCACGAGTTTCTCCAACTCCTCCGATGTGAAGGCAGGGGCCCTTTCCCCAGACACTCGAGCCATTGTCTCTTCCAGACCGAGGTCACAGCAGCACTTGCAGTGTAGGTCCTCTCCTGTCGAAGATCAGGTATCGAGTGATTGAACAGATAGAAAATGGCGGTCACGTCCGCGGCGGTGCGTACCGTCACCGCCGGCGTACATCGTCATTGGCTCCTGGGACCCATAGGGTCCAATGTTAACCAATGCAGCTTTGCGCCGCGGTCTTCGACCGCCTACCGCGACGGTGTACAATGCCAGCGCAGTTACCTCACATCCCATTGTCCCACTTTACAGGTCAGGCAGCCGACATTTCAGGGGCCCACATGGCCTAATTTTTAACTGCGTCACACATACCTAGGCCTAGCCTCAACACACATTCATGCCACTTTTCGGTTTATGATTAGTGTTCTGTGTAAGCTGTGGGTACGTACCTCTGAGTTTGTTGACTCTCATGCTCGCTGTTGTCCTTCATAGGCACTGTCCGCTGGGACATGTGAGGAGATGGCGGCATCCTCCGGTGTACAGACCGCTGGTGGACCTGTCGACAATGGAAGAAAGACATGTGATCACCTACAGGCTTGACCGTGCCACAATCCAGGAACTGTGTGGCCAGCTGGAACCAGACCTGATGGCAGCTATCCGCCATCCCACAGGAATCCCCCCTCAAGTGCAGGTGCTGTCAGTACTCCATTTCCTAGCAAGTGGGTCATTTCAAACAACAGTGGCCATAGCATCAGGGATGTCCCAGTCTATGTTTTCCAACGTGTTGTCCAGAGTGTTGTCTGCCCTGCTGAAACACATGCGGAGCTACATCGTTTTCCCTCAGGTGGAGGATTTGCCTACAGTGAAAGGTGATTTCTATGCCCTTGGACATATCCCCAACATCATAGGTGCCATTGATGGGACACATGTGGCTTTGGTACCCCCCCGCAGGAGTGAACAGGTGTACAGAAACCGGAAGAGTTATCATTCCATGAATGTGCAGATGGTGTGTTTGGCAGACCAGTACATCTCCCATGTTAATGCCAAGTTCCCTGGCTCAGTGCATGATGCCTACATCCTGCGGAATAGCAGCATCCCTTATGTGATGGGTCAACTCCAGAGGCACCGTGTGTGGCTGTTAGGTGAGCACCTTGAAGCAAGTCAGTGGGAATGGTTGTCTGGGTCTGGGGATATCCCTACAGGTTAGTGTGTGTCTAACAGTTGTCCCTCACCATTTGCAGGTGACTCTGGTTACCCCAACCTGTCATGGCTACTGACCCCAGTGAGGAATCAGAGGAACGCTACAATGAGGCCCATGGGCGAACTGAGCGGATAATTGAGCGGACCTTCGGCCTCCTGAAGGCCAGGTTCAGGTGCCTCCATATGACAGGTGGATCCCTATTCTACTCACCAAAGAAGGTGTGCCAGATCATCGTGGCCTGCTGTATGCTTCACAACTTAGCTTTGCGACGACAGGTGCCTTTTCTGCAGGAGGATGGTCCAGATGGTGGTGTTGTTGCAGCTGTGGAGCCTGTGGACAGTGAAGATGAGGAAGCAGAAGAAGAAGACATGGACAACAGGAACTCGGTGATCCTGCAATATTTCCAGTGAGACACAGGTAAGAATACAGACCTGCCTACTACATGTACTTTAACACTACTACCTCTCTACTATCTGTCGTTTTCACCCAGTGTATGGTCACTGAGTTGTCACTTTCCCTTATGATTTCACAGATGTGTGTCACACAGTGTGACATCTGCTGTGTTTCCTCATGGACTAGAGCTGTGTGTCATAGGTATGTTGACATTACAATTGTAAGAGCATTTTGTCACTAATTGCTAATACACTATTTCAAAATCACAGACTGACTCTAGATTGTTTTGTGCTTCAAGGGTGTTTATTTAAGTGCTCAATATTGGAGGGGGTTGTAGAAGGGTGAGGGGTGATGGTGGAGGAATGTCCATGGCAGAGTCCAGTCTATTAGTCTCACAGGTGCATTGCCCAAATGAGCATAGGAAGTGGAGCTGGGGCAGTTTGAGGATTGACAGGGTGACAAAGTGGGACAGAAGGATGACATTCAGGGTGGTCTCATTTCTTGGCGGGGGTCTTGGCATTGTTCTCTGTCTCAGTCAGGGATCTCAGGGACCGTTTGCGGGGTGGTTCTCCCTCTGCAGGGGGTGGGGTGCTGGTGTGGTGGTCCTTTGGCGGGGCGTCCTGTCCACTAGCGCCGGAGGTGGTGGTGGGCAGTTCATCGTCCAGGCTAGTGTCAGGGGCCCCTTGTTGTGCCACAGTGTCCCTCCTGGTGTTGAGTACTTCCTTCAGCACCCCTACAATGATGCCCAGGGTGGATTTGATGGTTCTGAGTTCCTCCCTGAAGCCCAAATACTGTTCCTCCTGCAGGCGCTGGGTCTCCTGAAACTCGGCCAGCACCTGGATCGTATGCCCACTACCACTGCCCCCAGGTCCCTGTTGTTGGGGTGGTGGGTTAGCCTGGGTTCCCTGTAGTGGTGGACACACTGCTGCTTGACGTGTCCTGGGGACAGAGGTATGGGCCCGCTGGGTAGGAGCTGTGCTGGTGTTTCCACAGGGGGGAAGGTCTGTAGTGGCCTGTGACTGTGTGAGGGGAACCGACTGTCCCGAGGTCCCCGATGGGCTGGGCTGGTCATCTAGATCCAGTTGGACAGAGCTGCTGTCATCATTGTGGGCCTCTTCGGTTGGTGGTGTGGACATGTGTGGACCCTCCAGTCCAGTGACGTTGGGTAGGGGTCCTGCAGGGGTATAATAGGATGTTTATTACATCTGTGAGTGCCATGGTGTGCAATAGGTGGGTGACCGTGTACCCCAGTGCTTGCATTCCTGTGTGGGACCTTGTGTGATGGTGGTTAAGGTGGGTGTATGGGTATGTGCAGTGGCCATGCTTTGGTGATGGGTGTCCATGCTTTGTTGTTGCATGCAGGGCTTGGTGTTAGGATGTGTGGGTTGTGATAGTGGGACATTTCTGAGGAGTTGGAGTGATGGGGGTTAGGGTGAGGGTGGGGGTATGTGATGGCATGCAGGTAGGGTGGGGGATGTAATAGTAATGATTTGCCTTACCAGAGTCCATTCCTCCATCGACTCCTGCGAGGCCCTCAGGATGCAGAATCGCCAAGACCTGCTCCTCCCATGTTGTTAGTTGTGGGGGAGGAGGTGGGGGGTCCGCCGCCAGTCCGCTGAACCACAAGGTGGTGTCTTGAGACCACGGAACGCACCTTCCCCGTAGGTCGTTCCACCTCTTCCTGATGTCATCCCGAGTTCTTGGGTGCTGTCCCACTGCGTTAACCCTGTCCACTATTCTTCGCCATGGCTCCATCTTCCTAGCTATGGAGGTGTGCTGCACCTGTGATCCAAATAGCTGTGGCTCTACCCGGACGATTTCCTCCACCATGACCCTGAGCTCCTCCTCCGAGAACCTGGGGTGTCTTTGCCGTGCCATACGGTGGTGTGGGTGATGTGTGGGGTGGTGTGTGTAGTGATAGGTGGGGTGATATTTAGTGGTGTGTTGTGTGAGGTGCGTGGAAGTTCTGTGGGTGATGGTATTGTGTGCCTGTGGATGCTTGGTAGTTGTTTGTGGTGTCTCTCTCTGCCCTTCTATCGGTAATTGTGGTTGTAGGGGTTTGTGGGTGATGTGGGTGTGTGTTTTATATTGTATTGGGTGTGTGGGAGTGGTGTGTGTATGTGTATCAGGTGTGTGTGTTTTGAATTGTCCAAAGTGGTAGTGTTTTGGAAATGTGTGTGTATTTTGAGCGCGGCGGTGTGTACCGCCAATGGAATACCGCGGTTGAAAGACCGCTGCGTGGATTTGTGTGTCGTGATAGTGTGGGCGTATTTCTGTTGGCGTGACGGTGGAGGTTTTGTTTTCGCCAGTTTATCACTGACCTTTGGTGTGGTGGATTTGTGTGGGTGTCTGAATTTTGGCGTATTCCGTGCTGTGGGTCATAATAGCTGTGGCGGAATTCCGCGGCTGCGGCGGTGTGTTGGCGGTCTTCTGCACGGCGGTAAGCAGCTTTTACCACTAATGTTGTAATGAGGGCCTTTGTTCCTAGGCAGCCATGACTTTTTCCACACACGCTTCCATAGATTAAGTGGGAGACATCTTTTACTGGCCTTCCTATTGTAAAGGTACCAAACTTTATTGAGTGGTGTCATATGTCTCTTAGAGCCTAGAAACAAATCCACATCACATCCTCTACAAATGTGAGGTCTGTGTGCAGGATCATAGGGCTGCAGTAGAGGGCTATGCCATTTACCCCTGATGTCTCAAGATTCACAAACTACCCTTTTTTGTATTTTTATCAATAAGATTTGTTCAAATAGGTTATCATAGATTGACTATTCTTAACTCCACATATGTGTACTTTGAAGATATATGTATCACCAAGGTACACATATGTTGAGATGAGTATAGTAAACCTGTACTTACCTACTCATTAGAAATTACAACAGAATGATATTATGTTTCATACTAACCATGATCATTGATGTCTTTCACCAGTTCAGTACTATTGTCCTTGGGAATACCGAAATTACTCCACTTGTGTCACATAATACCTAGAGAATTTAAGTAAAATATCCTCACTGCTTTGACACATCTTCTATTTTTCTTTTTAGGTATTAGTTCAGGGGTCAAGCAAGATGACTTATTGGGTATGAACTACTATTACAGAGATTGTGCTCCACAGATAGCAGCACACAAGATATTTCAACCCACTAAAAATGAGTGAGTCTGATACCAAGGGTGGACCACAGAAAGGGCCCTGCAGAGAGTTGGGCAATAATGGGAAACGAAATGAAAATAAGTAGGTTTCTTCATTGCTCAGATCTAGGCTTCTACACTTTGTCTAGAGATTGGGAAAATGCCTTGTTTCTAATGGAAGCTGTGCATCAGAATAACCTTAGCAGCAGCCACCAGATTATTTTCGTTGCACTAGAATGGTGGCTGTGAAAAATTAGATTGTTGATTGTGGAAGGTGTGAGCCTTGTCAAGCAACAGCCACAATCTTTGTCAGGGTGAATCACAAAAAGTCACTAAATTAACATGTGGATAATCATCTGGTTGCTTGGCACATAAGCAGTCAGACTTAGCTTAGAGGCAATGTGTAAAGTATTTATGCAGTACTTTAACAGTTATAAAGTGAAAACACAACACAACAGAAACCATACAATATTTTAGGAAACTAGAGAACATTTTAATAACTGTAGATATGCAATTTAAATATTTAGATAAAAGTAGCACCAACTGAAGTTATGTGGTCACGCTGAACTGGGATAAACTAACAAGTTCAGGCTGACAGAGATAGAGCACAGGCTAGGCACGGGACCAAGAGGACTGTATCTTATGTCCTGGTGCATAATCTGTGCAATGTTGCTTTGTGAGGCTTTGTGTCGTCCGGCGTCAGTTCCAATGAAGCTTGCAGCTGTGTGTCGAGGCTTTTTCGGGGTTTGTATAGTTCTGCATTGGTTCTGATAAGCTGTTTGGCAGGGCTCTGAGATGCTCAGAGATGCTTACTATGAAGCTGGCAGCTGTGCTGCAATGCCAGTGAGGCTGGCAGCTATGCAGTGAGGCTTTGAGGGCTTTGTGTTGTCTGGTATCAGTTCCAATGAAGCTTGCAGCTCTGCTATGAAGCTTTGTGGGCCTTTGTGTTGCTTTGCATAACTTCATGAAGGTTTCGGTAAAACCTTCAATTAGTCCAAGAGTAGCTGTCTCTTATACCCATCAGGGGGCCAGGGCCTGGGGAGGAACTCACTTCAGCAGAGGCCAGAAAGGTTCAGGCAGGTCCAGTTGAATGTCCACTCAGGTCTAGTGCAGTAGGTCATCTGGGCAGTTGCAGGGATGTCTCTGGGGCTTGTTGGGCCCCTGTAGCTTAGAAAAGGAGGTGAGTCCGCTGAATGTTAGAGTCACTTAGACTGGAATGAAGGGAACAGGTTCTGTTTTCCTTCACAGATAACAGGGCAAGCCTCAGGCAGCTGGGTTGTCCTCTGGCAGCAGGGCAGTCTTTCATTTATAGTATCTATAGGTCCAGGAGTGGATTAAAGAGTAGTTCTGAGGCTCCTATTTTTATACCTGGTGCCCCTTTTGAATTGGGAGAAGCTTCTGGAGTTATTGCTCCCACCGAAGTGTCTGGATTTTCCTGCCTCACTGCCCTGGTAACTAGGCTATTTGGGGGCTATTTGGGGGCACAATAGGATAGTGTGAAGTTCTTTGTGAGTATCATGGGCCGTGCCTTTGAAGTACATGTGTGGTTAATGACATCCTATCTTGGATGGCCCATCCTGCCAACATCCAGGTGCTCTCTTGTGTGTCCTTCTGGGAGGAATACACAAAGGCCAAATGCTAACTACACTTAGTCAAATGACCCAGGATAGAGACTGCAGGTACCAAATGGTTCGGAAGAGAAAATGGTCACTTTCTAAAAGTGGCATTTTCAGAATTGTGACCTAAAATCCGGCATTACCATTAAAGAGGGTTTTAAAATACAATTATTTAGCGATCAAGCTCAACACGCCTTCCTACTCCCAATTAAAAGTTATCCCTCATTAAATGTTAGAAGGTAACTCAATTTTATCCTATGGGAGCGGTAGGCCTTGCAGTAGTGAACAAAGACTTTAAGAGTATTTCACTACCAGAACATGTAAAACTTAACAGTATATACAAAGTGCTGCCTCACCAAGAGTTACACAACACAAGTGCAGTTGTGTTACAATACCTTGTAGTGATCAGTTGGAGTGAACAGGCCATTCTTCCCATGTGGCACTGGAGTGAGGCCTACAGGCTCATTCACCTTTTTAAAGTTCAGCTTCTGTGTACTTAACTCACCCTTGGCCTACTTCAGGTAGATGTAGAGGGCTGCGCTGCACAGGAGTAATGGTTCTATGCTCGATGTATGTGTGCCTGGGAAAGGTACAGTACAGGGATAGAGCACTGCTGTGCAAGCCCATGCATGGTGAGTGTATGTACTGAGTGTATGTATGCCTGCAAGGAATACATTAGATGGGAGATTTAGTGCTATGCAATGTGCAATGAAAGCATATGCTCAGTGTCTATCTGCTTGTGAGAAGTGCAATGCATGAAGGGTGAAGTGTTGTGCAGCGCACATAGTGCATGTGTGTGCGCTGACAGTATGTGCGTTTGCAAATAGCACACAATGGTACAATACAGAAAAGATACTGTACTGAGCAAATTGAAGTTGTGTGCTGAATGGATGTATGTCTGTAGTGACACAATACATAGAGACAGTGCTGAACAATATGTGTGTACATACACTGATTGCAAGTATCCCTGCAATGCTATATTACATGGAGGACCTTGAGTTCCATTATGGGGAGCCCACGACTACCTGGTGAAGACATGAGGAGTATCAGAATCCACCCATTCAGATTTTTGTATTGTTGCATTCCTGCGAGCTGGGTAGAACACACCTGAGGAAGAGAGAGAGAGAATCCCTCTTTACATCTTCAAAAGGGTGCTCTTTGATTCAGTGATAGATTGCAAGGAAAGGACCTGGACACATCTCAGTAAGAAGATGGGGCTGATAAGAGAATCATAAAGAGTGGGTCTGGGAGTTCAGGATTAACCTTTTAATGTATATCACTGTGGCTGATATCCAGGTGTGATTAGAAAATCACTCCTATGGCCTGTGTTGTGGGTCTATCAACTTCAGAGTCTACATGATAGACAGTCTTTCACACGGAAAGAATAGAAACAAAAGTGTACACTTCAAAAGAAGCAGAACCCCACCACAAAACTTCAAAGACTCAGACCCTAATTCACATTTGGTGTCTAGAAATGGAAAATATAAAGGGGAGGTTGAGACCCCAAAATTGTTTATCTGACAATCAGCCAGGTAGGCTATGTAAGAAGGGGAAACTTTGCAACATTTATGGCTGTGACCAGGACTGGGAGCTAAGGCCTGCAAGTCTCACTGCATGGTGAGGGGACATCACCCAATCACACTATAACCACGTGTCCTGGAGGTGGGAGCACCATTGCCTGCCTGCTTACAAAGACTCATGTGCCCTGTGAGGAGGAGGAGAGCATTGGAGGGAGCAAGGTCCATTGGGGGAATCTACTGAGAAGACTCCCTATGCAAGCTGTGAGGCTAGCTCTGTGCAATGATGGGGTAATTGTCCGTGTGCTGGATTAACTTGGTGACCCCCATATTCCAGGAAAGTGCCACTGTGAATTGAGTCATGCATCAAGTGCTGTGTGGGGAGCGCCAAGCCCATGCTGCCTTGATTCCGTGACCCTGTATGACAGAGGAGGTCAACTTTCATCACCTTTCAAGTAATTGTGTGACTAGCACACCAGGGCTCGTGAATGCCTTAGTGGCAACCCCTCATTCCAGGAGGGGCCGCCATGGTGTGGCGAATTGCATCACAAGAGCTTGCATTGTGGCTGGAGGTACTCCAGAACCCCATACATTGGGAGGGGCTGCTGGTGGTAAGTTGCCAAAGAATTTGGGCCATTACCATGGACAACAGTGAGGCTGCACCCAACGGGTCAAGCCCCATGCATTGAGATCCACCCCTGGTTGACTGCCGAGTACGTTGCAGGATGCTGAGAGACTCTTAGCTCCAGTAGGCTGATGGAAGATCAACCCATCACCCTTGTGTGGGAAAGACTGACTCACCACATTTACGTAGACTGGAAGCATTTTCGATCACTGGGGAAAGCTGGCAGCACTGCTAGGGGGAGAGCCTGCATCTGCCTGGTGCTGCCATGTGTGCTACGAGCAGGACAACTTCACTGAAAAGGACCAGAGCTAGTGAGGGCCCACAGTCAGGTCCCCAGCAGACACACTGAATGCTTTCATGCTGTAAGAGCGGGTAGGACTTGAATCTGGCTTGTTGGGCCTCAGGGAACCCACTGCTGAAGGTGATGTGGCACTAATTCCTAAGAATCAAAAGGAAACTCTTGAGTACAGCCTACTAGTGATAATTCCCTGGACACAACCACCAATGAATATGGAATAACCCTGACCACATTACAAGGAAATTGGCACAGGTATTTGCTTGGCAAACACTAGAGCCCTGACCTCAGGGGGATTGTGTTGTTGCTTACAAATGTTGCTATTCTTTTGCATGGGTAGAGATTGAAATAAAATACTTATTTTCATTTTAAAAGCAAGTATTTCAATGGACATTGATTTTTGAGTCATGAGTCATTAATCTGTGTTGGACCTGGCTCTTTTGACAGGGTCATCCCCATAAATTTTGCCTCCTTCCTCCTATTTTCTCTGACCTGTTGTTGGCTTTTGAACTCTGAGCACTTTACCACTGCTAACCAGTACTAAAGTGCATATGCTCTCTGTGTATTGTACTGTTGATTGGTTTATCCATGATTGGCATATTTAATTTACTTATAAGTCCCTAGTAATGTGCACTATATGTGCCCAGGGCCTGTAGATTAAATGCTACTAGTGGGCCTGCAGCACTGGTTGTGCCACCCACTGAAGTAGCCCCTTAACCTTGGCTCAGGCCTGCCATTGCAAGGCCTGTGTGTGCAGTTTCACTGCCACCTCGACTTGGCATTTAAAAGTACTTGCCAAGCCTAAACCTCCCCTTTCTCTACATATAAGTCACCTCTAATGTGTGCCCTAGGTAACCCCTAGAGCAGGGTGCTATGTGGGTAAAAGGCAAGACATGTACCTGTGTAAGTTACATGTTCTGGTAGTGTAAAACTCCTAAATTCATTTTTACACTACTGTGAGGCCTGCTCCCTTCATAGGCCAACATTGGGGCTGCCCTCATACATTATTGAAGTGGTAGCTGCTGATTTGAAAGGAGTAGGAAGGTCATATTTAGTATGGCCAGAATGGTAATACAAAATCCTGCTGACTGGTGAAGTTGGATTTAATATTACTATTCTAGAAATGCCACTTTTAGAAAGTGAGCATTTCTTTGCACTTAAATCTTTCTGTGCCTTACAATCCACGTCTGGCTGAGTTTAGTTGACAGCTCCTTAGTCACACTCCAAACACAGGGTACTCAGCCTCACTTGCATACATCTGCATTTTGAATGGGTCTTCCTGGGCTGGGAGGGTGGAGGGCTTGCTCTCACACAAAGGACTGCCACACCCCCTACTGGGACCCTGGCAGGCAGGATTGAACTGAAAGAGGACCTGGTGCACTTCTAAGCCACTCTTTGAAGTCTCCCCCACTTCAAAGGCACATTGGGTATAAAACAGGGCCTCTGCCCTTCCACCTCAGACACTTGCTGGAGAAGAAACCTGAACCAGAACCTGCACCCTGACCAGAAGAACTGCCTGGCTGCCTAATGGACTCACCTGACTGCTTTCTACAAAGGACTGCTGCCTTGCTGGCTTTTTAAAGACTTAAGACACTTTATATCACTTTCCAGTGATATCTTTACAATTTCTTATTGCATCTTTTATCGTTTTGACCTGCAAATATCCAGATAAATATTATATATTTTTCTAAACACTGTGTGGTGTATTTTTGTGGTGCTTTATAGTGTTATTGTATGATTTATTGCACAAATACTTTACACATTGCCTTCTAAGTTAAGCCTGACTGCTCAGTGCCAAGCTACCAGAGGGTGGGCACAGGATAATTTGGATTGTGTGTGACTTACCCTGACTAGAGTGAGGGTCCTTGCTTGGACAGGGGGTAACCTGACTGCCAACCAAAGGCCCCATTTCTAACAATCTGTATCTAGAATTCCCCCCAAGAGGGCCTTGACTGCAGAGGTTTGTTTTGGCCCAATTGTTCAGGATCTGATTATGTCAGGCCCTGGAACATCAGGAGTAAAAACTCTAAATTACCACGTTGGGCCCACTAGTACACTTGCCAGGTCGAAATGGCAGTTTAAGACTGTACCACATTCCTTGTCTGGGTGAACCACAAAAGGTGCTAAATTAACCTGTTCTTAACCCTCCAGTAGCATGGCACAAAAGTATTCAGGCTTAACTTAGAAACAATGTGTAAAGTAGTTATGCAGCACACAATAAGTAATAAAGTCAAAACGCAGCACAAAAATTCCTAAACAAATTTAGAAAATGTTAAGAAATAAAATGATACCATGATGACAGAAACCCAATCATTGGAATCAGATGCATTTAGTTTTAAAGTGTTAAATAAAAACAGCACCTAAAAGCAAAGAGAGCCACTTGTGGTCTTCTGGTAGCACTAGAACGGGGGGAAATTAGTTTAGACTGACCAAGATGGAGCATAGGTCAAATACAGGGACCAGGTTAGTCACCCTGAACAGTTACCTTCTCAAGTCTGTCTCAAAGTCCTCAATTTGAGTTGGAGATGATTGCAAGGAGGATTCCGGTGTATAGAGCAGGTCAAGCGGGCAGGCAGTTGTTGCTGTAGCACAAATGTCATCACTGGAGCTGGGCATTGGCAGTCATTGCAGCGGTCATTGTGTTAACGCAAAGTGCAGGTCCAGCCTTGCCAGTCGTCTTGGACAGTTGCTCTCAGAAGAGTAGGTTTCACTGGAGCTTCTTGTTGGTAGTCATTGCGGGTGTCAGAGATTTGGTGCAATTGGGTTGGTTTGCAGGTGCAAGGAGCCCAAACGTCAGGATTTTCACCTTTTCTTCTTGGAAGAGCTTCCACTAATGCCAGGCAAGGTCCCAGGGGGTACTTCTTTGGGATCAGGTCTCATTCCAGCAGAGGCCAGTAGCAGGGCTCAGGCAGGTCCTGTTACAGCTAGTAAGCTGGCAGTTGCAGGGAAATCTCTGATGTTTGTTCTGTCCCTGTAGCTCACACAGGAGTCTAGCCCTTGGATTCACTCTGGTGGTCATGGGTTCAAACGGCAGGTCCAGTTCTCTTTCTTCAGACAGCAAGGCATGAAGGCAGTCCTTCAAACTGTAGGGCAGCAGGGCAGTCTTTCTGAATCTTCCACAGGTCCAGGAGTGTAATGAAGAGTGGCTCTGGAGGTCCAATATTTATACGTTGTGCCAGCCTTTGTGTTTTGGATTCCCTGATCTACTTCAAACACTGGAACTGAAGATTCTTCCCATTTCCCAGGCCAAAGCTTATCAGTAAAAAAAAAGCATTGCAGGCCTAATGTCTGGATCCTTTGTGTGCTGCAATCAAGGCCTTTTGAAGTGTAAATGAGGCTGGGTTTAGCTCCTACTGAGTCATCCTGTCAGAATGGCCCATCATGTCCACAACTAAGGCCACTTTATCTCACTGTTTGGAAACAATACACAAACTCCAACAGAAGAGCCTCTCACAGCCATGACCCTGGTGGTTGGGACAAGAAAATGCCAACTTTTAAAAGTAACATTTTCAAAATTGGTACTTTAAATCTGATTTCACAATTAAAGAGGATTTTGAATCACAGTTCATTTGAGTGTAAACAGCATATATCTACCTGCTGTCAATCTGATGTTAGCACTTCTAAAATGTAATACGGTTCCCCAGTGTTAGTTAATGGGAGAGATAAGCTTTAGAACAGTGAAAAATCACATTAGAAGTTTTTCGCTGTCAAGACATGTAAAACTGACAGACACATTTACTATTTTTTAAATACAGTGCATCCTGACCTATGAGTCATTGGGGTCTACCTTAGGAGTGACTTATAAGTATTAAAAAGGAAGGTTATGGGGTTTATTTTGCCAGGTTGAAACAGAAGTTTAAAACTGCACTACAGGCTGCAGTGGCAGACCTGAAGCTTGTTTTAAAAGGCTACCTTAGTGGGTGGCACAATGAGTGCTGCAGCCCACAAGTATCAAATAAGTTACAGGTTATAGGTAAAAATAGTATCATATACTAGGGACTTTCAAGTAAATTAAATGTACCAATTTAAGGTAAGCTATTTTTACTATGTTTTAAGGAGAGAGCACAAGCACCTTAGCAAGGGTTAGCAGGGTTCTAATGCCAACAAAAACAGGTTCAGCAACAGAAGGCAAAAAATCTGGAGGCGACCTTGAAAAAGGACTAGGTCCAACAGATATTAAGATTTGTGACTGGAGGCATGCTGACGTACGTTTCTCAGACAAATTAATGCTGAATAATAGAGCATGGCATTTATATTATTTTATTTAAAATAAAACAATTAAGAGCTTAGGTTAACCTCAGGGAGAGGTAAGGCAAATTATTTAATGAATTTTGCTTTAAGAAACATTAATTAATGTTTAGGACTAATATCAACATTAGGTTAAGGAAAATATGATACTGAATATTTAGATATAAATTAAATAGGAGTGAGCTTGAGGTAGCAATGTACAATGCCTATATTACTTACTGGTAATCTTCATTACTCCGATTCTTCCTTACTCGTCCCATTTCTTACTAATGGAGTGAGTGTGCGCAATCACTCCCTTATCAAACCCTTGTAAAACTGTCTTTTTTTATAAAAAGACCTTCATGATGTATAAATCCCTCCCTTTTCTCCATCCGTCCTGTTCCTTTACAAGCCCAGGAGGGCTTCTAAAAGGAAGGGAGGGATGTAAGTGATGGGACGAGGAAGGAGTTGGAGTAATGAAGATTAGTGGTAAGTAATCCAGGCACTACCTCCTCCTCTTCCTACCCTTATCCCATTCCTTACTAATGGAGAAATGCCCAAGCAACCAAACTTTCTGCAGCATCTGCAAAGTACAAAATACACCAGAACAGTAGCAATAAATGGAAGGAATGTATTGTCATTCATTCCAACCTATTTACAACAATGCTTACATATATAGAGTGTAAGTATCATTCATGAATGTTCAGACAATTTTCCACATTACTCATTCATAGGAACATGTAGAACTTTTTAATCAAAAGTTCAGACCATTTTGCAACTTTGAGCCTATAATGAGAGATAAGTGTGTTAAGGGAAGCCCATGTATCAGCTTTACATATATCCTTAATTGAAACTCCCCACCACTCATCCAAGGATTGCACCATACCTCTAGTAGAGTGAGCCTTGAACCCACCAGACATATCCACATCTGCATCTGGATATGCTGAAAAAAATAATAGACTTGACCAATATCGAGGAAGACTTTTTTTCTCATTCCTTTTTACCCGACCAAAGTTTACAAACAGACTGTCCAACTGTCAAAACGCAGCTGGTTGAGTAAGGTAAATCTTAATGGCTCTAACAACATCATGGAGAGTTACTCAGAAGCCGCGGCCTCCTGTAGAAGTATCGACAGAACAATCTCATGGTCTTGATGAAAAGAAGAATTGAATTTGGGTAACAATTTTGGAGTGAGATAAAACAACCCTTTTATCAAAGATTGTCAAGAAGAAGGGACGATTATTTAGCTTCCCAAGACGCTGTGCAGAGGTGATGGGCACCAAAAACAAAATTCAATGGAGGACAAATTTTCCCAAGGAGATCTAAATGTTTTAATGGAGATCCACTGGAATTTGAGAGTCAAAATGGACTGACCCTTGTCAAATCCCTTCTGGAGTAACTGAAAAACATCTACAGTGAGTGCAGAAATAGGGGACAAAGAAATCTGCCTAAGCCAATGGTCAAAAGACTTACAATGATCTCATATGCTTTATTGGTGGAAGGGATCTAGATGACTGAAGAGAATGAGATAATGATGCAGAGACAACTTTTTGAAGAGACCGTCCCTCTCAATCTCCAAACCAAAAGTCTTAACATGGCCTGGGTCTGTATTGAAAGGACACGGTAACTCAGAGGAAATGGGGTCAAAAGGAGAAGCCATTCTTTCTCCAGAGCCAAAAGCTAATGAAAAGGGAACCAAGGACACCTGACCCAAAGAGGCAGAGCCAGAAATACCTCAGCAGGTTCTCTCAGGAGACACACCAGAAACTGGGGAATCATGGTGATAGGAGGGAAGGCATAAAGGAGGTCTGGAGGCCAGGGATTGGTCAGAGCATCGGTGCACCTTCCCCGAGTCTGAAACCATGTAAAAAAGAGAAGGGCTTTGGCATTCTGTGAAGAGGCAAAAAGGTCCTCTACTGAAACCCCCTTCCTGCTGCAGATCTGGAGAAAAACTTGGTGATCTGGGACAAACTCCTGAGATGAAGGCATTGCATGACTTAAAAGATCTACCTGAAAGCTGAGTACTACCTGGATGAGAGTCGCTTTGAGACTGAGGAGTTTGGATTTCTCCTAGGGCACAAATTAAGAAAGTCATACTGGTGAGGGAAGAGGAACCAGTGCTGAATTGGCAGCTTACATATGACACTGCTACATGATTGTCGATCCAAAACAGCCCCATTCCTCAAAAAGGGGAGAAAAAACAACAGAGCACTCCAAACTGCCCTCAGCTCTTTCCATTTGGAGGAGTGCCACAATGCCTCAACAGCCTTACAAGGAAAGGCACACAAAAGAAAAAAACAGGAAGTTTGGAGGAAGGGGAACGGCTTATGCATCATGAAGCTTTTTACATAAAAAGAGAAGACATCTTTACAAGGGTGAGATAAGGGAGTGAATGAACACACTCACTACATTAGGAAGGAATGGGAAGAGGATCGGAAGAAGAAGAGGTAATATTATTCTCTATTTTTGAGACTAAGGAGTGCAGTCGCTTTCTAGTTCATCTATTTTGATAAAGTTTGCAAAGCATAGGTAATCCCAAGAACTATTTGAGGGCTTTGCAGTCCTTCAGGATCCAGCTCAGTAGAAAATTGCACAACCCAATACACATTAATTTATTGCACAAGGTGTTGTGATACCAGACATAACACGAGACAAAACTAAATGTGGCTAAGCTGTGCCGATGAAGTAGAAAACACTGCATGGAAGGAGTGTTCTACAGAGTTAAATTGCGATGTGGTCCTTGATCACATCATTAGTGTCTCTGTGTAGGGGAGATATGAACTGCTCTGGGGAGTATGTGAGTAAAACAATTTCAGAGGTCTTCCATCTTAAAAGTAATTGAGTCATTGTGGTGGAAGTCCTCATAAAAGTTTCTTCATGTGCCCAAAAAGGAAGGCAATGTCATGGTTTTATTATAGAGCTTCAAAGTGAATGGTTTCCCCCGAATGAGTATTCTTTTCATGTTAGTGATGGCAGTCAACAACATTTGCATGCATGTGGGGGTGTCTTAGCCATCATCCAATAAGTGTAGCCTCATTTCAGGTCAGGATAGGTGCTTCAGGCCACAGTTAGTACCCTAGAATCATTAATAAACATTAGAACATCCAGATGTTGAGAGCTCGTCTGAAGACAAAGGACCGACTCAGGGCCAATAGCGATCTGTATAGTCCTTCTGCTCCATTATTCTAATGTTTGTCTTTCTTCTTTATGCTTTTTAATGTATAACATTCTATCCCAGTGTGTGGCACTTTCTAATAGACTTATAGCCATTCTGCCTTGGCATTGGGCTATAATGCTTAAATATGACTTTACAAAATCAGTGACATTGTATTGAACAGTTTACCAGAGAGGGTATAGTGGGTAGCTTTCAGTAATTAGACAAGAGGGTGGGTGTGAATAAGGGAGGGGATTATGAACAATCCCTGGAAAAAGTATGTGTTATTCATCAGATTAGGATGGGATTCAAAGGAGCTCACAGTGGGAATGAAGAGTCACTTGATGACAGAAAAGAAGACTTGTAAACAATTTGTCATATAAACTTCATGTCAATCGTTTTTGTTCTACAATAGTCATCATTTCTCTAATCCAATCTGAATGACATGGTGACACTTGTGATTTCCATGTGTGCTGAATACAATGTTTTGCAACAGCCAAAGTAGTCGCAAACCATATCCTCTGATGGGAACTTATGCCCTATACATTTGACATATAATGTAGTAGGGTTAACAAGCCCAATACTCGAAGAGGGAACCCACAGTATCATTGTTCTGAAGACCAAACTTGTGACCAATAATGTGCTAGGTTAGAACATGGCCATAGGGTATACAGTATATCACTCTTTAACTCTTTACATCTCCAGCAATTCAACAATGGAATGAGCTTAGCAGTATGCAGCTTATGGGCCTACCACTGCCATTCATGTAGGATCTTGCAGTTGCTGAATTTAAAATAGGCTTCTCTGAGGCCTCAGTCATGCTCAGTGAACAAATCAGTCCGGTCTTTTTCTGCAAATTGCATGTCCAGTTTATTCTACTGTTTCTTTTTCAACATTTCTTCAGGTGGGACTAAAAAGAGTGAGTCAATGATGGTACCAGATACCCAGGGAGTTTACCACTAAACTGGACCCAGACATGTGCCTATGACCTAATGGGAGAAACAGGAGGGTAGTGGGGGGATGCCATAGTTTCTATTTTATGTAGAGAGTGAGTTGGCAATATGTTCACTGTTATGATTTTTACTCCACGGAATTTCGGCAGAGATACATTAAAACTCTGTCAGTTTACGTGGAGTTCTGCCCACCCCTTTGTGAACCTATTCGCACATTTCTCCTATTATCACGGCAATTCAAAATTAAGCGCGTGCATGGCGCCCCCAAGTTGAGCAGACAGAACATAAACATCATTTGACACTGCAGTCTTGCAGTCTTGTCTGCAAATCATTGGTCTGCGTCTAGGAAACTGAATGAAACAAACTTTTTTTGCTTAACTTTTCAAACAAAGTAGACAACTTGAAGGAACAGTGATGCTTATGTTATTTACCATGTCGGGCACAGTGGTGATTATAACCTTTAGAGCCTGTACTGCAGTTCAGCTGTGTTGGCTTGGAGAATGTCATACATGGCCATCCCAGCCCAAGCCAGCAGCCTGAGCCCGCCTGTCAGTAGAGCTCTCTTAACCAGTAGAAGACTGAACAATGAGGAGCAATGGGATGTTTCTAAAGTAGAAAGCTTGTGCAACTGCAGATACTATGCAGGAAGCAGTTTGGCATGTCTAGTGTTTGCAAATACTGACCACTGACAAAACAACACTCAGGACACAACTGCACAAGGTAAACCTTGCAAAGTGCTGCAAAGCAATGAGCAGTGAAGCATTGTCTGTCTTTGTGTCTCTATTTTTTCACACCAAGTCCCTCATTAGGACTTGGTCGGTTTCCAGGCAAGACCCCCGTGCAGATTACTGCCACCATACCGTTAATGCTAGCAGTACAGTGACCGCCGTATTACGAGTCACAAAGTGAAAACCGCCCAAAAACAGCCATAAATGCAACACCGCCAGGCCGACTGACAGCAAAAAAATGACTGTCCGACTACCAGCCCACCACGCCGACACCATTCCGTCCGCCCTGTCACGTGTCAGTTCCCTGGCCAGCGGCCCATGCATGGAGGAACACGATTGGCGGTGAGCAGCGCCACGGTTTAAAAAGGTACTGCCAATAGTAGGCAACACCACATTGAACAGTTTGAATACCCTACACCTGGGACACCTACACAAACCACACACACCGGCTCATGGCACTATAAAACACTCCCCACACATCCACAATCCCTTGTGAATCCTACAAACAGCACTCATAGAGACGAATAATTCACACAGATCCCATACATCACAGGCATATTCACACTGCACACTCAGCACACACCACACAACTGCACATATTGCACTAGGCACACATCACACTCACACTCCAAAACCACAACCCACCTGCACCCACATCCAAACAGTCCCATCCCACCAAAATGGCACTTCAAAAGCACCCACGTTTCACTGACAATGGTTTGAGGGTCATGGTAGATGAAATCGTCAGGGTAGAGCCACACCTTTTCGGAGCCCAGGTGCAGCAAACATCGATGGCAAGGAAAACGGAGTTATGGCAGATGATCTTGACAGGATCAACTCAGTGGGCACGCACAAGAAAGGACATCAGGAAGAGATGCGTTCCATTGCATCCAGGCACCAGATCGCCCTGAACAAGACTGGCAGTGGGCCCCCACTTCCACCCCTGGAGCTAACATCCTGGGAGGAGAAGGTCTTGGACATCATGCATCCTGAGGGCCTGGCTGGAATCATCGAAGGGCTCGACTCTGGTAAGTCAACAACACCCTCCAGGCAATCAGCCACTCCTACCTAGCATGCGTCCCCACCACCCATTACTCCCCAATCCACCCCATCCAACACTTCTGCGCCCCCAGTCACCCCTGCCCCCCCCACATGCCACACCACCCCACTGCCAACATCACCACACAGTCACCCCCTAATGCATGGATACCAAGTACAATGCCAAGCACCACAACTCCCACAATGCAACACTCCCTACACATCAGAGGATCACAGTCCCACTTCACAGTGGAACACCTGCATGGAAAACCAAACCACATGTCACATCAAAGGGCAGCCTCAACTGTGTTCCAACACATGTGAATGACAACAATGTTATCCACTATCCTCAACCCTCAATGGCACATGGAAACAATGGCATAATCTGCCTCCCCCAAACAATGTCTGCTTCACTGCAGCTGTCATTGCCTTCCCTGGGAAGCAAGTCAGGCTACACCATGCATCACATGATGTGGCCAAAAAAGACATCTATAAAATGGAACTCACTCCCTTTCCATCCACAGGTCCCACTGCCACTGCTACCCGCCAGTGGAAGCCAGGGTCAGACAGCACTCCCAGGATGAAGGTCCCAGTGGATGCCTGGACATTGATGACTTTCCTTAACTATCAGGGATAACTGGTCAGTGTCAGAGGTTGGCCCTCTATGTAGTGTGCAAAACTAGGGAAACTAGCAGGGGGTCCAGGCAACACTTTGGTTTCCAGAGGTAAAAATTAGAACACCTAATGCTCCAATTTTGAAGGTAGCTGGTCAAGCACTTAGGCTAATCCAAGCATTTGCTGTACTCACAAATCCGATCATGCACCATGCGCACTCAATGAATAACTCAAGACCAGAATTTATAAAAATACTCCAGACTTTTATATAAATTTTACGACCAAGATCTTTATGATATGTTAATTACTTTTTGAGTTATGACTCTTCAAAGATTTAATAAAGTTAGTCTTTCTGTATGTAATTACGCACCATAGAAATCAATATGCAGTCACTATTAAAAATGCCTTAAAAATCGTACAGTTGAGTTACCAGTCTCTTCTCTTGCAGAGCTGGAGAGCCTCGGGTGGCTCCCGGTTACGGCGGGAGCAGCATTGGAAGATCTCTTGGCACAGGCACAGGGCCCCCTGGAGGGGCACATGGAAAAGGAGCTGGTTTGCAGACTTAAAGATGATGCCTTGGGGTCCCCATTGGCGGTCGACGTCGCAAGGGGTCATGGACCCATGGAGCACAGCTGGTTCCTCGTTGCGGGGCGCAGGGCGGCTAGATGAAGGGCGAGTTTGAGATCCAGGAGCTGTGCACAACGGAGTCCTTTGAAGCTGGAGGTGAGTCTCTTTGAGGGCTGCTTACAGGACAATGGGGGCACTCTGGTAAAAGGTCTGGGGTGTTCCTGAAGTCCCTCAACTGGGGCTTCCTCGTGATCCTTTTTCAGCTCCAAGGGAGCTGGTTTTCTGATTGTGAGATGTCAGCTGACCAGTAACCAGGGTATTCATGTCACTCTGCCACTGGAGGGTGCAGGGCACCAAGCTTGGCACACTTGTAGGTCACATCCGGGCAGTTTAATCAAAACAGCCTGCGTTGTAACTCTCAAATAATCATCTACAACATAATGTTGAAATACATGTAATGATTCTCTTCGCAATTGTTCAAGGACAAGTTTTGTTTTAATTTCTCTTGTCACAACACCCAAGTTTGTCACACATTTGTGTAATGTTCCAATTTACATCCAGGAGTCATCACGAAATCTTTGACAAATTTCCATTGGTTAAGTCCATTGTTTGATACTCACTCAGTTAAAACGTCCATTAAGCCAAGCCAACACGTGTTTCGTCTTGGGAGTACCCTTAGACTTCATCAGGACTTCCTAAACGGCATTTACATAAAATGTACATTAATATTCATTTATAATGACAAATTATTATTATTATTTAGCAAATTCCATGCTCTCCACGTGGAAACCGTGAAATTTCAATCAAATATTTCAACTAAATTATTCAGTGAATGTGCCCAAATAATTACATCAATATCACGCTGTAATTTGATAATATCACAATGCATTTGCTTCACTCATTAATATTTATCCATTTAGCCTGGATACATAGTGCCCAATTGATAGTGTTCTAAATGACTATATTGTGCCTGTATTGTGCTAATACCCTCACCAAATTGTGCTGAAAATCTGTGCTCAAACTACTACATTTGATGACATACCTTCAAGTGCAAATTGCTGCCCCTTTGCTTGCCATAACCCGTCAAGGTTTTCAAATGTCTTAAACAGCTATATTTATAGATCTAAAATAATTAGGAAGACTCGTTATCGGCAAGTTTAACCATTACAATTGTGAGATAAGCTTTGGCATCTTAGCCCATTGTTCCCTTTCTTACCTTCACGCTAGCGGTAGCGTAGTTAATTAATTAAAGCGCCATCGCCAGTGCGCTCGAAGCTTCTAAAAGAAACCCGCCGTGATTCTCATCGGCGGTAAAATAGACTAAAACGTAAACATGGGCAACGGACTACCCGACTCAATGAAATCGAAGACGGACTATCGTGTGTGCGCTCCCTGCAATGTGGACACGCTGTGATTTGCTTCAGCGTGTTCCATACTTGAAATCTAACTGGTAGAAAATGGACTATTCGATCCCTCATCCATAATAATGGACTTTAGACTTATTATAAATTACAAGAAACTCATTGTTTAAATAACTTCGAACTAAAGACGGAATTGTATCTCTAAAAAGAGATAACTTAGATTATTGATTATTATAAGCATGCTTATAGTTTAGACTGTTATTGTAATATTTATACTCAAATACTCAAAATGTAAATACTCAGGCCCTCATTCTGACCCTGGCGGTCGGTGATAAAGCGGCGGCCAAGCCGCCAACAGGCCGGCGGTCTAAAATATGCAATTCTGACCCTGGCGGGAACCGCCAACACAGCCCGCCAACTTAACACTCCGCCCGCCACGGCGGTACAAACAAACAGCGCGGCGGTTCCCGCCAACAGCCAGGCGGCAGACAATGTACCGCCCACCCTATTACGACCCACCAATCCGCCACCTTTTCCGGGGCGGGAGCACCGCCGATAAGAACACGGCGGAAACAGACTACGAACGGGAAAACGCTCACCTCTACGCACTCCACGCGAGATTCCGGCAGTATGGAACCAGAGTTGCAGGTCATCCCCGCACTCCTATACCTGCTCATATACCAGGAGCACGCCCGGCGGCGCGGAAGACATCGGTGAGTACTGCACCTACGACACAGGGGAGGGAAAAGATTACCGGCACACATCCACCCACCCACACCCACTACAACACACACATCAATGCATTCCCACAGATCACTGTCACAACCCACAAACCACCCCCCTCCGAAATAATGCAAAGACCAAAAGAAGAGATCATAAACGGGCAGATATATTGAAATATGGACATCAGTAATCCCAATAAATAAATAAACTATGTACAAAATATATACAGCTACTAAATGTAGTCCAACCACTGTCCGTGGATCACAGGGGTCCTGTGCAAAGGGGCAAGGCCCAGTCCCACGACAAGAACTCCACGGAGAGAACACTGTAGGGGCATCAGAAAGAAAATAGGACAGGCACCTCAGGGGGAAGGGAAGGGGGGGCACCTCAGCCACTTGAGTACACGACGCCAGATCCACGAGGGGACTCCATGACCACTGGGCCATCCTGGGGAGTGCTAAGCCACAGTCCATACAGTCCATACAGTGGGTGGCCTGCCCACTGGCCCATCCTGGGGAGAGCAAAGCCACAGTCCATACAGTCCATACAGTGGGTGGCCTGCCCACTGGGCCATCCTGGGGAGAGCAAAGCCACAGTCCAAACAGTCCATACAGTGGGTGGCCTGCCCACTGGGCCATCCTGGGGAGAGCAAAGCCACAGTCCAAACAGTCCATACAGTGGGTGGCCTGCCCACTGGGCCATCCTGGGGAGAGCAAAGCCACAGTCCAAACAGTCCATACAGTGGGTGGCCTGCCCACTGGGCCATCCTGGGGAGAGCAAAGCCACAGTCCAAACAGTCCATACAGTGGGTGGCCTGCCCACTGGGCCATCCTGGGGAGAGCAAAGCCACAGTCCAAACAGTCCATACAGTGGGTGGCCTGCCCACTGGGCCATCCTGGGGAGAGCAAAGCCACAGTCCAAACAGTCCATACAGTGGGTGGCCTGCCCACTGGGCCATCCTGGGGAGAGCAAAGCCACAGTCCAAACAGTCCATACAGTGGGTGGCCTGCCCACTGGGCCATCCTGGGGAGAGCAAAGCCACAGTCCATACAGTCCATACAGTGGGTGGCCTGCCCACTGGGCCATCCTGGGGAGAGCAAAGCCACAGTCCAAACAGTCCATACAGTGGGTGGCCTGCCCACTGGGCCATCCTGGGGAGAGCAAAGCCACAGTCCAAACAGTCCATACAGTGGGTGGCCTGCCCACTGGGCCATCCTGGGGAGAGCAAAGCCACAGTCCAAACAGTCCATACAGTGGGTGGCCTGCCCACTGGCCCATCCTGGGGAGAGCAAAGCCACAGTCCATACAGTCCATACAGTGGGTGGCCTGCCCACTGGGCCATCCTGGGGAGAGCAAAGCCACAGTCCATACAGTCCATAACAGACCCCACTGCCACTGGAGGAGGCAAGTTGGCCAGAGGACATCCTGCAGCCCTGCCCGAGATAGATCCTGCCCTGCCACGTCTGCCAAAGGGCCAGCGGTTCTTGCCTTGAAGGGCCCAGTTCAGCGCTCCTTGCCTTGAAGGGCCCAGTTCAGCGGTTCTTGAGACGGCGGGGCCCAGTTCAGCGGTTCTTGAGACGGCGGGGCCCAGCGGAGCGGTTCTTGAGACGGCGGGGCCCAGTTCAGCGGTTCTTGAGACGGCGGGGCCCAGCGGAGCGGTTCTTGAGACGGCGGGGCCCAGCGGAGCGGTTCTTGAGACGGCGGGGCCCAGTTCAGCGGTTCTTGAGACGGCGGGGCCCAGCGGAGCGGTTCTTGAGACGGCGGGGCCCAGTTCAGCGGTTCTGGAGACGGCAGGGCCCAGTTCAGCGGTTCTTTAGACGGCGGGGCACAGCGGAGCGGTTCTTGAGACGGCGGGGCCCAGTTCAGCGGTTCTTGAGACGGCGGGGCCCAGCGGAGCGGTTCTTGAGACGGCGGGGCCCAGTTCAGCGGTTCTTGAGACGGCGGGGCCCAGCGGAGCGGTTCTTGAGACGGCGGGGCCCAGTTCAGCGGTTCCGGAGACGGCGGGGCCCAGTTCAGCGGTTCTTGAGACGGCGGGCCCAGCGGAGCGGTTCTTGAGACGGCGGGGCCCAGTTCAGCGGTTCTTGAGACGGCGGGGCCCAGCGGAGCGGTTCTTGAGACGGCGGGGCCCAGCGGAGCGGTTCTTGAGACGGCGGGGCCCAGTTCAGCGGTTCTGGAGACGGCGGGGCCCAGCGGAGCGGTTCTTGAGACGGCGGGGCCCAGTTCAGCGGTTCTTGAGACGGCGGGGCCCAGCGGAGCGGTTCTTGAGACGGCGGGGCCCAGCGGAGCGGTTCTTGAGACGGCGGGGCCCAGTTCAGCGGTTCTTGAGACGGCGGGGCCCAGCGGAGCGGTTCTTGAGACGGCGGGGCCCAGTTCAGCGGTTCTGGAGACGGCGGGGCCCAGCGGAGCGGTTCTTGAGACGGCGGGGCCCAGTTCAGCGGTTCTTGAGACGGCGGGGCCCAGCGGAGCGGTTCTTGAGACGGCGGGGCCCAGCGGAGCGGTTCTTGAGACGGCGGGGCCCAGTTCAGCGGTTCTTGAGACGACGGGGCCCAGTTCAGCGGTTCTGGAGATGGCGGGGCCCAGTTCAGCGGTTCTTGAGACGGCGGGGCCCAGCGGAGCGGTTCTTGAGACGGCGGGGCCCAGTTCAGCGGTTCTTGAGACGGCGGGGCCCAGCGGAGCGGTTCTTGAGACGGCGGGGCCCAGTTCAGCGGTTCTTGAGACGGCGGGGCCCAGTTCAGCGCTACTTGCCTTGAAGGGCCCAGTTCAGCGGTTCTTGAGACGGCGGGGCCCAGCGGAGCGGTTCTTGAGACGGTGGGGCCCAGTTCAGCGGTTCTGGAGACGGCGGGGCCCAGTTCAGCGCTCCTTGCCTTGAAGGGCCCAGTTCAGCGGTTCTTGAGACGGCGGGGCCCAGCGGAGCGGTTCTTGAGACGGCGGGGCCCAGTTCAGCGGTTCTGGAGACGGCGGGGCCCAGTTCAGCGCTCCTTGCCTTGAAGGGCCCAGTTCAGCGGTTCTTGAGACGGCGGGGCCCAGCGGAGCGGTTCTTGAGACGGCGGGGCCCAGTTCAGCGGTTCTGGAGACGGCGGACGGTCTATGGCCAACTGCTCATTGCCTGGTGGTGCCCTCCTGGGCAGCGGGGATGGTGCTCCTTCAATGCCCACCTGGGCTGTGGGTGGTGGGGCCCTCCTAGCCAGCTGGGCTGGGTCCTCCCTGGGCAGCGGCTATGGGGGTGGTGGGATCTCCCGGGGCAGCTGTGCCGGTTCCTCCCGGGGCAGCGGCTATGGGGGTTGTGGGCTCTTCCTGGGCAGCAGGCCTGCTGCCTGACCTCTCCGACTTGCTGCCCTTGCCCTCCTTAGTCGTGGGCCTGTGGCCCTTTCCTCCCTTTGGAGCTGTGGCTGGTGACTGTCTCTGGGTGGTGTCCGGGGGGGATGTAGAAGGCGGGCTCCTGCGGCGCCCCTTCCGCCTTCTGCTCCTCTTCCCAGGGGGTGGGCTGGCTGTCCCCTTGCTGCTGGGCGAAGATCCAGACATGCGGGCTGGCGGGCTCCAATACCCCTGCACCCTTGTCAAGGGGGCTGCAGGGCTGGTGGTGGCTGAGGTGCTCTTCTTACCCCGACGAGAAGGAGGGGGGGGCTCAGGGTCAGGAAAGAAGTTAGTAGTGGCGAGGAAGAGCTTCTTGGGACAATGGAGAGTGGTAGGTACAGTGGGAATGGGAGTGGAGGGAGAGGATGTGGTTGTAGGTGAGTCACGTTTGCTGTCTTTGGGTGCAGGTGCAGGAGGGATAGGCTGTCGTGAGGTGGATGGCTGTTGGGTGGGTGGGTGGCTGCGTTTGTGTGGTGTGGAAGAGGGGGTGACAGACACAGTGGGAGAGGACACAGGGGACGTGTAAATGGCAGTGGGGGTGGTGACTGCACGTGTGCGGACTGGAGTGGAGGGTGTGCTGGTGATGGAAACACTGGCTGATGGTGAGGTGAATGGAGGTGTGAGTGTAGACGTCACAGGGAGGGAGGAGGGAGACGAGGAGGTGGGGGTCACAGAGGTGGTAGTGACTGTTGGCATGTCTGCATCGGAATGTTGCGTGTGTGAATGTCTGCGTGATCTGTGGTGCTTATGTTTGGATGAGCTTCTCTTGGGTGTTGAGGTGTGTGCAGGCTGGTCTGATGGTGTGGGTGGGACAGGAAGAGGAACAGGAGACTGGGAGGAGGGAGTTAGTAGAGGCAGGCAGGAGACAGGGACAATGGCTGCCGTCAGTGCTGAGGCCAGAGCCTGGAACGATCGCTGATGGGCAGCCTGACCCGAATGAATGCCCTCCAGGTACGCATTGCTGCGATGAACCTCCCTCTCCACCCCCTGAATGGCATTCAAAAGGGTAGTCTGCCCAACAATGAGCGTTCGGAGGAGGTCAATGACCTCCTCACTGAGGGCAGCGGGGGTAACAGGGGCAGGGCCTGAGGTGCCTGGGGCGAAGGAGATGCCCGGCTTCCTGGCAGAGCGGGCACGGGGCGAACGCTGAGGGGCTGCTGGGAGGGCGGAGATGGTGCGCTGGGTGGCGGCTGTACCTGTAATTGCGGGGGGCACGGATGGCGCCACCCCCGCAAGGGAGCCCCCTTCCGAGGACGTGTCCGTGTCGCTGCAGGGTCCAGTCGTCCCCGTCGTGGAGCTCCCCTCGCCCTCCGTCTCACTGGTCCAGTCTGACTCTGTGGCATGGCCCTCCTGGGCCATGTGAGATGCAGCTCCCTCCTGCCCCGATGCCACTTCTCCTCCGCCTGATGATGCTGATGCACACAAGCACAGAAAGACAAACAAAAAGGGGGGGGGAGAGAGAAATAAAGGGATATTGATTACATGGATCTCCGGTACAGTTAGCGGACATGACAGACACAGATGCCCCCTGCACTAAGTTGCGCACTTGGGGTCCGCTACGCATTCCGTGGAACATGCCCTACACGCCTAGAGTTGACAACTGCACCCATGGATGACACGGCCCAGGGATGGCTGTACTGACAAACTACTGAGGGTGGTGGCTGGGGACACAGGGGCTTACGGGGGTGCCCAGCCTACAGATATCGCCCTGGCCTAGGGGGACCCACAGCCCTCCTCCCCCACCCAGACACCTCCACTGCGCGACAACAGAGTAGATAATGCTTGGACTCACCCCCTTGTGTCTGCTGTGCTGCCCTCACGCGCCCATCCAAATCAGGGTAGGCCACCGCCAGGATCCGGAACATCAGGGGGCTCAGTTGACGGCAGGCACCCCGCCTACGTTGGGAGGCCATCCCCAGCAGAGACTCGGCGGTCTTCTTGGTCCCGCGGCGGATGTCCTCCCACCTCTTGCGGCAGTGGGTGCCCTGTCGATGGTGGACCCCCAGGGTCCGGACTTCCTTGGCGATGGCACGCCAAATCCCGATCTTCTCATGGGCGCGGACCTATGTGACACGTACAGGGAGGGAGAAATACCACGTTCAAGTTTGTCAGCATTTTCCTTGCCAGTAGCCCAACGCCCCCCATCCCAGCCAGACCCCCGCCATGCCCCCCGCCAGGCCCAACATGCCCCCCATCCCCGCCAGGCCCCCCGCCATGCCCCTCGCCAGGCCCAACATGCCCCCCATCCCCGCCATGCCCCCCGCCAGGCCCAACATGCCCCCCATCCCCGCCATGCCCCCCGCCAGGCCCAACATGCCCCCCATCCCCGCCAGGCCCCCCGCCAGGCCCCCCGCCAGGCCCAACATGCCCCCCATCCCCGCCAGGCCCCCCGCCATGCCCAACATGCCCCCCATCCCCGCCAGGCCCAACATGCCCCCCATCCCCGCCATGCCCCCCGCCAGGCCCAACATGCCCCCCATCCCCGCCAGGCCCCCCGCCAGGCCCCTCGCCAGGCCCAACATGCCCCCCATCCCCGCCAGGCCCCCCGCCATGCCCAACATGCCCCCCATCCCCGCCAGGCCCCCCGCCATGCCCCCGCCAGGCCCAACATGCCCCCCATCCCCGCCAGGCCCCCCGCCATGCCCCCCGCCAGACCCAACATGCCACCCATCCCCGCCAGGCCCCCCGCCATGCCCCCCGCCAGGCCCAACATGCCCCCCATCCCCGCCAGGCCCCCCGCCAGGCCCCCAAGCCAGCCAGTGGCCCCAAATCCAGATTGAATTAAACTCACTTGTTGGTCTGGAGGACCGTAGAGTAGCGCATACTGGGGGAGGACCCCATCCACAAGTTTCTCCAACTCCTCTCCAGTGAAGGCAGGGGCCCTTTCCCCAGGCGTAGCAGCCATTGTCCCTTCCAGACCGAGGTCACAGCAACACTTGCAGTATAGGTCCTCTCCTGTGAAAGTTCAAGTCGCAAGTGGATAAGTAGATAGAAAATGGCGGTCACGTCCGCGGCGGTGCGTACCGCGGCGGTGCGTCCCGCCACCACCGGCGCCCTTCGCCATTGGCTCCTGAAACCCATAGGCTTCAATGTTAACCAATGCGGCTTCGCGCCGCGGTCTTCGCCCGCCGCCCGCCGCGGTGTGCCACGCCAGCGCATTGACCTCACATCCCATTGTCACACTTCACAGGTCAGGCAGCCGCCATTTCCAGGGCCCACATGGCTCAATTTCAACTGCGTCACACAGGCCTAGGCCTTGCATAGCCACTCAGACACGCCATTCACTGCATAGAGAATCGTTTACTGTGCTAGCTGTGAGTACGTACCTGTGGGTTGCTTGACTGTGTGCTCCATGTTGTCCTTCCTAGGCACCGTCCGCTGGGTTGGGCGAGGAGACGGATGAATCCTCCCGTGTACCGACCGCTGGTGGACCTGTCGACAATGGAAGAACGCCACATTATCCTGACCTACCGTCTTAACCGTGCCACTATCCATGAACTGTGTGCCCAGCTGGAGCCCGACCTGATGTCCCCCATCCGCCAACCCACAGGGATTCCCCCTCTGGTGCAGGTCATGTCAGTACTCCATTTCTTGGCAAGTGGGTCATTTCAGACAACAGTGGGAATTGCTTCTGGGATGTCTCAGCCCATGTTTTCGAAGGTGTTATCCAGAGTGTTGTCTGCCCTGATGAAATCCGTGAGGAGCTACATCATTTTCCCTGAGGTGGGCGAATTGGCTACAGTGAAGGGTGATTTCTACGCCCTTGGACATATTCCCAACGTAATTGGTGCCATTGATGGGACCCATGTGGCTTTGGTTCCCCCAAGAGACAGGGAGCAGGTGTACAGGAACAGAAAAAATTACCTTTCAATGAACATCCAGGTGGTGTGTTTGGCTGACCAGTACATCTCGCATGTAAATGCCAAATTCCCAGGGTCAGTGCATGACGCCTACATCCTCAGGAATAGCAGCATCCCTTACGTGATGGAACAGCTACAGAGACACCGTGTATGGCTAGTGGGGGACTCTGGGTACCCCAACCTGTTGTGGCTACTGACCCCAGTAAGGAATCCCCGGACCAGGGCAGAGGAACGGTACAATGAGGCCCATGGGCGTACTAGGAGGGTGATCGAACGCACCTTTGGCCTCCTAAAGGCCAGGTTTAGGTGCCTGCATATGACAGGTGGATCCCTAATGTACTCACCTAAGAAGGTGTGTCACATCATCGTGGCCTGCTGCATGCTTCACAACCTGGCTTTGCGCCGCCAGGTGCCTTTCCTGCAGGAGGATGGTCGAGACGGTGGTGATGTGGCAGCGGTGGAACCTGAGGAGAGTGACGAGGAGGAAGACGACGGGGCTGAAACAGACAACAGGGACAGAATCATTGAACAGTACTTCCAATAGGACACAGGTAACATTTCAAAGATAATTTAGTAAATGTTAACTACTCTCCTGCATCTCTGCTGCCTGTCTATTTGCCCCAGTGTATGATGACTGAGTTTTGGCTTTTCCCTCCCTATTTCAGATCTGGGGTCCCCACTATGAGTCCTGTGCTTCGTTTCCCCATGGACTACAGCTTTGTGGCAGCTGTTTGTTGACTTCACCATGTACAAGGACATATTTGCACTGTCATGTCAATTACAATATATTGAAATCACAGCCAGACTCCAGATATTTTGGTGCAAAATAGGTGTTTATTTAAGTGCTCAAAATGGGATGGGTGGTTTCAAGTGGGTGGGGGCTATGGTGAAGGAATGTCCATGGCAGAGTCCAGAGTAACAGTCACACAGGTGCATTGTCCAGAGGCCTGTGGAGAGATGGAGCATGAGCAGTTCAAGGATGGACAGGGTGACAATGTGGGACAGTGGGATGACATCAGGTGGTATCCATTGCTGGCGGGGGTCTTGACATCCTACTCTGTCTTCTTGCGAGATCTCAGGGCCCTCTTGCGGGGTGGTTCTTCTCCTGCAGGAGGTGGGGGTCTGGTGGGCTGCTGCTTTGCGGGGGCCTCCTGTCCACTAGCGCCGGCGGAGGTGGTTGGCTGTTCTTGGTCCAGGCTAGTGGCAGGGGCGCTTGGGTGTTGTTGAGTGTCCGCCCTGGTGTTGACGAGGTCCTGCAGCAGCCCTACCATGGTAACCAGGGTGGTGTTGATGGCTCTGATGTCCTCCCTGTACCCCCGATAGTGTTCCTCCTGCAGTACCTGGATCTCCTGGAACCGGGCCAGTACCGTCGCCATCGTCTCCTGGGAGCGGTTGTATGCTCCCATGATGGTGGTGAGGACCTCGTGGAGAGTGGGTTCCCTGGGCCTCTCCTCCCCCCCCTGTCGCACAGCTGCCCTCCGAGTTGCCCTCTGCCCCCTGGCCGGTGTGCCCACTACCACTGCCCCCAGGTCCCTGTTGTTGTTGGGGTGGTGGGTTATCCTGGGTGCCCTGTAGTGGTAGACACACCGCAGATTGACGCGCCCTGGAGACAGAGGCATGGGCCCGCTGGGTGGGAGCTGTGCTGGTGTTCCCAGAGGGGTTTGGGTCTGTAGTGGCCTGGGCCTGTGTGAGGGGAACCGACTGTCCAGAGGTCCCCGATGGTCCGGGCTGGTCATCGGTGTCCAGGTCGACAGAGCTGCTGTCATCGCTGACGGCCTCTTGGGTGGGGGGTGTGGAGAATTCGGGCCCCTCCGCCGCGGTGTGTTGACGGTCGGGTCCTGCAGGGGTATAGAGGTATGGTTATAGTTTCAATGTGTGGCATATGGGTGTATCTATGGGTTCTCGTGTCCCCAAGTGCTGGCATTCGTGTGTGGGGGCTTTGGTGAGGGTGGCTTGTGGGGGGGATGTGTATATGCATTGGGCATGCTTTGGTGATGGGTGTCCATGCTTAGTGGACGCATGCAGGCCTAGGTTTTGGGATGTGTGGGTTGTGATGGTGAGACATTGGCGGGGAATAGGTGTGCTGGGGGTGGGGGTGAGGATGGTGGTGGGGGTGAGTATGGTGGTGGGGGTGAGGGTGGGGGTGAGGATGGGGGTGGGGGTGAGGGTGGGGTTCGAGGATGGGGGTGAGGGTTGGGGTATGATTTGGCATGCAGGTGGGGGGGAAGCAGTATTGAAGCTTCAACTTACCAGTATCCATTCCTCCGCCGACTCCTGCGAGGCCGTCAGGATGCAGGATGTTCAAGACTTCCTCCTCCCATGATGTGAATTGTGGGGGTTGAGGTGGGGGTCCTCCGCCAGTCTTCTGCACGGCGATGTTGTGCCTGGATACCATGGAACGCACCTTCCCCCGTAGGTCGTTCCATCGCTTCCTGATGTCTTCCCGATTTCTGGGGTGCTGTCCCACTGCGTTGACCCTGTCGACAATCCTCTGCCATAGCTCCGTCCTCCGGGCAATGCTGGTGTATTGTATCTGTGTGCCGAACAGCTGGGGCTCTACCCGAACGATTTCCTCCACCATGACCCTGAGTTCTTCGTCTGTGAAGCGGGGTTGTCTTTGGGGTGCCATGGGGTGGTGTGTATGATGTGTGGGGTGGAGTATGTGTATTTAAGTGAGTTGAGTGTGGTGGTGTGTGTTGTTTTGTGTGTGGATAGTGTGTGGGTGATGGTGTTGAGTGGCTGTGGCTGTTAGTTTGTGGATGCTGGTGTCTCGCTCTGGCCTTCTTTCAGAATTTTTTGGCGTAGGGGTCTGTGGGTGATGTGGGTGTGTGTTTTATATTGTATTGTGTGTGTGGGAGTGGTGTGTGTATGTGTATCAGGTGTGTGGGATTCAAATCGTCCAATGTGGCTGAGTTTTGTTCGTTTGTGTGTATTCTGACCGCAGCGGTGTGTCCCGCCAATGGAATACCGCGTTTGAATGACCGCCGCGTGGATTCGTGGGTCGTAATGGCATGGGCGTATTTCTGTTGGCGTGGCGGTGGAGGTTTGGTCACCTCCACCTTTCCGCCGACCGCTGGTCTGGCGGTCGGTTGTGGCTGTCGGATTTTCGGAGGTTTGCCTTCTGCGGGTCAGAATGACCGTGGCGGGTTTCCGCGGCCGCGGCGGTGTTATGGCGGTCTTCTGACCGGCGGTAAGTGCATTTTACCGCCGGGGTCAGAATGACCACCTCAATCTCTTATACTACTACTTTAAATACAGCTATGATGAATTAAGTGGAAGACATCCCAAAAGGGATTCTCTATCACAAAATTACTCCAAACTACTCATCTCCAAATTTGTTCTCCAAAATCATGCCTTGGCCAGTAATTTTCTCTCTTTTTCCATTAAAATCTACAAAAATATTAATCCCAATTAAGGCACATTCCATTCCATCAACTGTGGTGCTTATCTCCAATTATGGAAAAAAAAACGTATCTACTACTGTTAACAGAAAAGATACAACATACTTAGGGACATTGTGAAGAGTAGTAGTTAAGTTTTTTTTTCCATAATTGGAGATAAGCACCACAACGGGCTAAGATGGCAAAGCTTATCTCCCAATTGTAATGGTTAAACTTGCTGATAACGAGTCTTCCTAATTATTTTAGATCTATAAATATAGCTGTTTAAGACATTTGAAAACCTTGACGGGTTATGGCAAGCAAAGGGGCAGCAATTTGCACTTGAAGGTATGTCATCAAATGTGGTAGTTTGAGCACAGATTTTCAGCACAATTTGGTGAGGGTATTAGCACAATACAGGCACAATATAGTCATTTAGAAAACTATCAATTGGGCACTATGTATCCAGGCTAAATGGATAAATATTAATGAGTGAAGCAAATGCATTGTGATATTATCAAATTACAGCGTGATATTGATGTAATTATTTGGGCACATTCACTGAATAATTTAGTTGAAATATTTGGTTGAAATTTCACGGTTTCCACGTGGAGAGCATGGAATTTGCAAAATAATAATAATAATTTGTAAATATAAATGAATATTAATGTACATTTTATGTAAATGCCGTTTAGGAAGTCCTGAGGAAGTCTAAGGGTACTCCCAAGACGAAACAAGTGTTGGCTTGGTTTAATGGACGTTTTAACTGATTGAGTATCAAACAATGGACTTAACCAATGAAAATTTGTCAAATATTTTGTGACGACTCCTGGATGTAAATTGGAACATTACACAAATGTGTGACGAACTTGGGTGTTGTGACAAGAGAAATTAAAACGAAACTTGTCCTTGAACAATTGCGAAGAGAATCATTACATGCATTTCAACATTATGTTGTAGATGATTATTTGAGAGTTACAACGCAGGCTGTTTTGATTGAATGTTAGTGATAACTCTGGTTATCGTGTAGGGCTTCAGTGGGGGTGTAGCTCTCCTTTAGCAGCAGCGTTACAAAACATTGGATTTAATTTGTGGGCTATAGAGCGCCACGTACTCTGCATCACCCCCCGATTTAGTTAGATTCACATCCGGGCAGTTGTTGGTGTATCATTGGGAATGGCTACAATTTCCGGTTGCAGAGATATCGGCCGATCAGTGAAGTAACCCTCACCATTTTGTTAGTTCTTCCTTGGATTTTGAGTGGTGCTTTCACTCAAGAGGGTGATCTGGGGTGATTCTTGAAGCCTGAAGATTCCCTGGGTTTCTCGGGGTTGATCCAGTGTCCAGCTCCTCCGCAGCATCGATTTACGGGTCCTGGGTGCAGCAGGCAGAGTTTGGCACCTTCTCTTGTCCGCAGAAGGTCCACAGTTCTCTTGCTTTGCATCTTCTTTGGTGCTGGTCTTCTTTATCTTTTCTGATCTGATTTCTTTGTCTGGGGGAGCCCACTAAAAACTGAATTTAGTGGGCATTTTAGGGGAAACCTGGCAGTGTCCTATGGGGCACTTACCCTTGGGTGGCTACACCCACTACAGTGACCACTTCCTGTGGGAAGGGTCACTTCCCTAATCCTAATATGCTATTTCCCTGCCATCCATCATGGAGGAAAATGAAATGAAGGGTCCACTTCGCCTACAAGCCCATAGGGGTGGTGCATGCTCAGTGAGGTCACTCCTCCTACCCTGTGTGTGGTTTCCTGCCTTTCCTCCCCCCAAAAGTGGGAGTTTGCAAGGGGGGAGGCCATCTGCTGCTAGCAGCAGGCCTGGCGATCGAGTTTCAAGGGTGGTAGCCCTTTGAAGCCCACTGCCAGGGCAGTGCACATTCCTGAGGGAGTGAGTGTTAGCTCCTCCACCCAGGAAGGGCATTGTTTTACAAACCAGAGAGGCAGGGCTCTCCCCCAGGTTTGTATTTGGCTGTCTGGATGTGGCAGGCTTGTTGGAACCAGTCAGCAATCATGCTAGGTTAGTTACTTTTTGCAAGGGGCACCTCTAAGGTGACCCCTGGGTACATTTTATAATAAATCCAGTACTGGTACCAGTTTCGATTTATCATTCTGAGTGTTTGATACCAAACAAATCAGGGTTGCTGGGAAACTCGTATTGACCAGTGTCCAGCACATATATTAAAATGGCTGCTCTGTTTACTCACTATGTCCCAGGATTGGCAAGCACACTGTCGGGGCATTTTGCCATTCAATTATGCTCTCACATATAGTATGGTGCACCCTGCCTTAGGGTTGGAAGGCCTGCTAGAGGGGTGACTTGCCCACAACATATGCAGTGTAGGGTGGATAGGGCACACAGGGAGTGTGACATGTCGAGTTTGTATTTTAGGTTTGACCAGGACACTCAGGCCTATATTTATACTTTTTTAGCGCTGCATTTGTGGGATTTTTTTACGCAAAAGCGGCGCAACTTACAAAATATAATTGTATTTTGTAAGTTTGCGTCACTTTTGCATCAAAAAATTACGCAAATAAGATGCTAAAAAAGTATAAATATGGGCCTCAGTCTGCTATGGCAGTGCTTTATGCATCTCCCTTGAGGGTGGCACAATCAGTATTGCTGCCCTCAGGGGCTTACCTATAGTACCCCATGCCCTGAGAACCTAAGTACCTTTTACTAGGTACTTATAGTTGTAGCTAAAGGTGTATCCAATTACTTTTACAGTGTTTTAGGAAAAGAAAACTGGCACTGGGAGCCTGGTTAGCAGGATCCCAGTGCACTCCGGTCCAAGTTGCATTCAGAAACCAGGTAAAAAGTGGGGGGATACTGTAACAACGTGGCAGTTTCTCACAGTCAGTGCATACCAATCAGCCCCACCCTGGCACACTGGACTCTCCCTCCTATGTGGCAGCCACTCCGCAGCCAGCCTTTCCTCCCCAAATCAGTGCCCCAGGGACGGGTCACTCAGAAGTGTGCCACACAATACAGGAGCCAGATTCAAGAGCATACACTCAAGCCAATGAAGGTCATGGTGCTACTGGAAATGGGCACACTGAGCCAGGGGCACAGTCACAGGGGGCCAGGGTTAGTAGGAGGGGACCTGTGGTCCAAGGGACAAGGCAGGCACAACAACAGACTCCCTCAAGGAACTGACCACCATCCTGCATGAGTCCTCTACCCACCAGAAACCCCTTCCATGGCCACATTACAACAGAGCTCTCCACTACAGCAGCAGCTAGTGGAATGGAGGCCCTGCCCGAGGACCTGCAGACCATCAGCACCCTCCCCCCCCTGTAGCTGAGGGACCCCCACGCAAGCGAGGACGACCAACCAGACTCCTGTAGGAACTGATGCCAAGACCAACACCACTGCCAGGGAATTACCCTCTCCTAAACATTCTCCCTTGTGTGCCACTGACACACCCTATTGACTGTCATCTCTCCATTCTCCCATGGCCCCCCTATACTGGACCTGGAATACACACAGCTGGCCAGAGTACACTGATGAGTTCTCCCACCATGACCCCACCCATCACCCTTTCATGTGTCAGCCACAAATAGACACTATTGAGTAGGTAATGCAGGAACCAGAGGGCACCACACAAATGCCTTGCAAGTACAACAAGACAGGGACAACAATTACTGTAGGAGTTAAAAATGCCTACACAACACACATGCACCACAATTACAAAGTGCCAAGGGTGAGTTGGCAAGTGTCAGCTCTGGCCATATGCCCTTGTCAGACCCACATTCCCAAGACAACCATCCCCAATAGTCCTTCCATCACAGCACACAAAGCTAAACTTAAGCATGTTCACCAGTCAATAGAGTAATGTTGCACTGCCTCCCATTGTGGACTTTTAGGAGAGGTAGCAATACTGTTGACACCACAACGTATAGCACACATATTGCAGTTGATGTGGCAGTACAGGGAAAAATGGAAAAGCACAAACATGTCACATGTGAAGCAACACAACAGCAGGGAGATGATTGAACTGAAGTGTACAAAGTAACAACCCCACTTATAGTGAAATGTGACCCCCCACCCCCACCCAGAGGCAGAGCTTCTCCCATTTCCACCAGTGCTAACAGACACCAGGAGAATCTATGTCACAGGGCAGCCAGAAGTACAGGTCACATAACATATATCTGACACATACCTGTAGCTCAGTGGAAGTATTGTATCTACTCTCCTCTGGAGTCAGCTGCATCCTCCATCATCTTAATCCTCTTCACTCCCCATGTCCCCATCATGAGCCTCTCGTCCATCTATTACCTCCTCTGCATCCAGCAATGGGATATGACGTATCAGGGCCAGATTGTGTAGCATGCAGCAGGCAACCACAATCTGGCGCACTTTCAGTGGTTTGTAGGAAAGGGCACGTCTGGAGATGTGTAGACACTGGAATCTGGCCTTCAGTAGCCTAAAGGTTGTTTCGATCACAAGCCTTGTCCTACCGTGGGCCTCATTGAAATGGTTTTCAGCATCTGTAGTCGGATGTCTCACAGGTGTCAGTAGCCAGGGAAGGTTGGGATAGCCAGAGTTACTTGTGTGCACAGAGGTAGGACCCATGTCAAGACCAGGAGGGAGATTGGGCAGGGTGTGAAGAGAGTTGAGTGCTCAAGGGCACACATACTATTGGATACATACCGATGAGCCAGGCCCGGTTCCTCTGTAGTGGTGCCATCATGTGTGGGGCATTGCTGTTCTGCAGAATGTAGGAGTCATGCACAGAACAAGGGAACTTGCCTGTCACTTGTGAGATACTTTAGTCAGCGAGGCACACCACCTGCACATTGATAGAATAAAAGTGTTTTTGGTTCCTGAACACTTGTTCATTTCTCCTAGGTGCACCAAGGCAATGTGTGTGCCATCTATGGCCCCTACCACATGATGGACAAGTGCCAAATCGTAGAAGGCACCTTTGACAGTGGTTAAGTCAGCACGTTGGGGGAACCTGATGTAGCAGGGCAGATGTCTTAGCAGGGCCCAAAGTACATCCCTCAATACATTACTGAACATTGACTGTGACATCCGTGCTGCCAAGCCCAATGTCATCTGGAATGACCCTGTGGCAAGAAAGTGGAGGACTGACAACACCTGTACTGTGGGAGGGATGGCATTGGGATGACGGATGGCAGGCAACAGATCAGGCTGCAACTGGGTCACCAGCTCCATTATGGTCTGACGGTTCACGTGATACATCTGAATGACGTGTCATTCTTCCATGATGGCAAGGTCGACTAAGGGCCGGTACACAGGAGCATGTCTCATCCTCAACACTGCACCGTATCTGGGAATAGAAGAGGGAGAAGTCAGAAAAAGCTTCATTGACTGTGTGGACACAGTAAAGCTATGCAATAGTTACAATTTTCATCCACGACGCAGCTAACATTCAGTGCCTATTCACAACATACACGTAAAATGGCAGCCGCCTGTCCTGCATGCACAGGACAGATGGAAGTGACCTCATACTGCCAGCATTACACGTCATGGCGGTAGGAGGTTGCAGCCCACGTGCAACTCCTCAATTGATAACATGGTTGTCTATGGGAGACTGAAGCCAATGGTGATCTCCGGTGGCGGTGATGGTGATGTCCATGACGGACGTGACCCCCATTTAATGTTGCAAAGCTCACTTGACTCCTGACACTCCTGTACACAAGACCTCCACAGCATGTGCTGATGTGTACTGACACTGGTAGCCAAGATGCCACATCCTGCAGGTGATAACGCCCCAGCCTTCTCCTAGGAGAAACTCAAGAAGCTTGGGGACCGAGTCCTACCCCTGTATGGACAGTTGTATGGGGCAGCAGAGTAGCAGGTGAGTCTAATGTCACTGTCCTGTCTGATAGTGATGTGTATGTGGATGTAGGGCATTGGGACATGGCAAATAGAGTGGATGCACGTAGATGGAGAGGAGTCTGACCGTTAGTGGCACGTAGACTTGTGTGGCCATGAGATGTGTGCTGTCCACTGCTGTCCATGTGAAACCACTAGACGTGACTTTCTCCTTCTGTCTCTGTCACCCATGCAGGTAAGCACCCATCAGAAGAAGGGGATTTGGCAGTCCATTAACAGGCAAGTGGTGACACTGGGGGTCCATGGCTGGTGGAGCACCCACTGCAGAAAGAGGTCGGAGGACCTGAGACGCAGGGCCCAGAATACCACAGAGGCCCAGCGAGGACGTCCTCCCAATGAGGGAGGGGTGCCCATTGGACCCTGGCCCCTCTAATGGACTGCATTTTGGCGGTGGCCTACCCTGAGGTGGATGGGCGCTTGAGGGCAGCACAGCAGCCACAAAGGGGTAAGTACATACTCTCACCTTGCTAATGCATTGCTCAGGTGCTTTTAAGTTGTGGACTAGTGGGAAGCTGTAGAGTAGGTACTAGTAGATGCCTGTCCACTATGGGTCTCAGTCACCCTGCCAGGATTGGTATCACAGATATGTGCCCATACAATGCAGTCAGCCTCAAACAAGTTTTGGAACCCAGCTCCTGCCAACGTCATCAGTACACCTGAGGTGTCAGGGCATCGTCATCTGTGTTATCCGACCCCTGTGCCAGAGGAGATGAGTAAGTTCTGATTCTGCTGTCTTGTACTGTATGTGTAGTGAGGCAGAATGGGGCACGATTTCAGTGTTCTAGATGTCAATGGCTTAGTGGGCATGCTACCTACCCATGCAGAATTCATTTGATACAGGAGTACAGGAATTTTTTCCCTAAACGGCCACGTGGAGTTGGAAGTACTGGGCATGAGTGACTAGTGTGACACAAATCAAGTGCATGGGTACAATTGTACCACCATCAGCAGTACACATCAGCATAGCTGTAGTTTGCCCCATGGTGTCCCACTGTTGCAGCATGTATAGGTGAGGGCATGGCGTGGCAAGGTAGCAAATGATGAGGGTGTTACACTGTGTGACTGTTGTGCTGGCATTGACCCATTGCACCCTGTCTCTCTCTCCTACCCTCCCTCCCTCTCCTCCTCTGTCTTTGTGTGCATCAGCATCATCAGGCAAAGGAAAAGGGTCACCGGTGAGTGGGAAAGCTGCAGCCCATGGGATCCAGGAGGCTGAATTCAGCAGAGCCGAGGGGACAAGTGGGATGGAGGGCGAGGGGAGTGCCACGGGGGAGAAAGGATCGAACACACCATCTTCAAATTCCTCCTTGGATGGCAGCTCCCTGGTGGCGGCGGACCTATCTGGGACCACTCCAGTTACATCCTTGTCTACCACCCTTCTTTCCAGCACCGCCCTCCCTCTAGCTCCCCACCCAGTTGCCCGCACCCGCTCGCCCAGGAGTTGCAGCATCTCCTTAGCCTCAGGCACCTCTGCCCCCGCCCCAGTCAGCCCTGCTGCCATCAATGAGGAGGCTATTGACCTCCTGAGGTCCATCTCTGTGGGACAGGCAACCATGTGAATGCCATCCAGGGACTGGCATCGCAGATGCAGCAGTCCCATGCGTTCCTGGAAGGCATTCACAGTGCTCTGGCTGGCCTGCAGAGATCATTTCAGGCTCTGGTCTCCTCATTGATGGCAGCCATTGTCCCTACTTCTTCCGTCCCCTCTCCAGCTACCTGTTCCCAATCCCACATCCCTTTCCTCTCACCCATCCAAGGCACATTTTCTGACCCACCTGCATCCACAAGCACAGACATAAACACCACAAACACCAGCACTGCCATGCACACGCACACAACATTCAGATGCAGACATGACAACATCCACTCCCTACACTGACTCCCCCACCACCAACCCCTCACAGCCACTACACCACTCACACCTGCAGTCACCACCTCATCAGTCCCAGATCCTGCCACAAGTGCACTTACTCCTACCATCACCACATCATCAGACCCGCATACATGCACCCCATACACCACATGTTACTCAGAACGACTGCCAACACCCCCACATGCAGCACACCCACTCTACCTGCAGACACTACCACAACAGCCACTCACACATCGCTCCTGCCATCTCCCTGTATCTCCTCCTGTGAGAGAACAGGGCTGATAGCAGAGGCCCCCTAACTTTTTGCCCCCATTTTCCACTTTTTGCTGGTGTTTTCCTGACTCTGATGGTGCCCTGGGTACTGCTAACCAGTCCCAGGGCCTGAGCTCTGTGAAAACTCAGTATGCAAATTAGGATATTTACAATTGGCTAAGTCAACCTACCTATAAGTCCCTAGTATATGGTAGGGCAGGTAGGTTTAGGGACCCCAGCATAGGTAGAGCACCCATAGGTGCACTGCTGAGGTGCCCAGTGTCATTTTAAAGGCAGGCCTGCCTTGCTGGCTGCTTTTAAATTAAAGTTATATGCAAATTCGACTTTGGAATTAAGTAGTTCCAAAGTCTTAAACGACCTTATTTTTACATATAAGTCACCCCTAAGGTGTGCCTTATGTGCCCGTAGGGCTGGGTGCCATGTAACTATAAGCAGGGACCTATAAAAATTGTTTTATAAGCCTTGGTGAGGTAAAACAGCCAAATTTGTCTTTCCCTCATTGTAGCGAATGGCCTCCATAGGCTAGAATGGACTTTATTTTAATTTTTAAAGTCCCCTTAAGTAACATATACCAGACGTTTGGTATCAAATTAATTGTTATAATAAATCTCACAACTTCCAATTGTTGGATTTAATATAACTTGTTCAGGTAAAGAGTTTTAAACTTTACCTGAAAAGTTGTCAACTTCAGCCCTGCAGTGTTTTTGCTGCTGTGCTCTGATTGGCCAGCCTCTGGCAGCCTGGCCAGGCTGACTTGATGAGGTGTGAAGAGGCCTGGCTCAGCACAAAGAGATGTGCCTGTGGGAGGAGATCTCCCCTCAGCAGATGGTGAAGCAGGAAGGGGGAGGGCTGCCAAACTGGTCTTCAAAGGCAGAGAAGGACATTTGGAGCAACCCAGCAACACCCTCACATCCTGCAAACCCAGAGAATTAGGGGTCCCCTTGATTAGATTAGGAGAGGGCAGGAGAGGGATGTGATTAGGATTTTTAGCCACACCAGTGGGTGGGCTCAGCCAGATGTAACCTCCAAAAATCACTTTCAGCCATGATGGATTTTTGAGGAATGTTGCTCCCTGGGATTGATTTTTGCCACACTTCCCAGGAAGTGGTCATCACAGGGGGAAGGACCTTGCACCTGATTGGAGAACCAGGACCCCCCTGTTTTTCACCCAGGAGCAAGGATAAAACTGTCAGACCTGCACCCACACCTCAGATCCCTCACAGATTCCAACAAGGAAGAGCTACAGGAGAAGAAGGCCTGCCCTACTGGACCCCTGACCTGCACCTGGACACTGCACTCTGGAGGACTGCACCAGCTGCACACTTGGGCTTCACTACTAAAAGGACTTTACTTGTCTTCTACTGCTTCAAGAAGGGACTCCCTGTTTGCTACAGGTACAAAGGAGCTGCCCAGAGTCCCCTGCATCAAGTCCTGCAAGCAGAGCCCAGCTGACCAGCGTCCAGTGGCCATTTGAGGATTCTGACCAGGTGCATTCTGGGAATTGTAGTCCCAACTCCCAAGGAGCAACTCAGAGCTTCTGGAACCTTGGATCAAGTTGTGGACACTTCAAGGTCACAAAAAGGACTGCTGGAAGAAGATCCAGAAGTCTGGAGATGTTTGGAGCAACGCCATACGTTGAAGAGGTGCATTGTGGGAGTTGTAGTCCCAGACCCCAAGAGGCACACCAGAGCCTCTGGACCCTTGGATGGTGCTGTAGACCCCTTTCCTGAATCAAACACTTCTGGAAGTAAGTGTGACAGTGTTACCGCATGGGTGGCCTGAACTCTGGACTTTGTTCCTTTCCAGTGTGACCTTTTTAACCCTTTGAGCTCTAGTTGCTTCTATGCGCTAGAAAGCATTAAGTTTAAAAAAAAATCATATCTCCGGTTCCCCTTATCCGATTATATTCGTTTTTGTGTCATTTTAAAGGTAAAAGTATAATCTATTTTTATAAATTGATTTTGGAGTTTTGAACTGTTTCCTGTGTTTCATTTCATTACTGTTTGGTGATATTTGAATGCTTTATGCTTTGTCTCCTAAGTTAAGCCTTGTTGCTCGTTGCCATGCTACCAAGGGTTGAGCTAGGTTTAATTTTCTGAGACCTTAGTGGCCTTTTGCTAAGTGTAGGTACTTACCTGCCCTTACCAATAACCCATTTTCCAACACCTCACCCTCCTCTCACTACATCTAAACGCCCACAGTCACCCACCCAAACAGTCACACAGCACACACATGGCATCCAAGCACGCACCTGCACCCAGATCACCTCCACGTACTCACGTCTCAACTACTCCCTCTACCTCCACTCCCATACCTTTCTGCCATGTCCGTTCCCGTGCTTTCAATACATTTTTCCGTCGTGAATTTTCCTGTTCCCCACCAGTGAACTTGTCCCTGCCCCCCCAGCACCATGTTACACTCCCCACACCCATGCCTTCCACCTCCCAGTCCTCCCCTGGTCATCACCATTCACCTCCCCCACCTATGACTTCCACCCCCACTAAGTCCACAGTCACCCCTCCCAAGCCTAAACCCACTCCCCCAACATCTAAGTCTAAGCCCAAATCCCTAGCCAAGCATAAAGACCCACCCCCACCCCTGTTCTGCCTGCATGCCCCATTGATGCCCCTGCCCAGTGGAGGCCAGCAGTTTGCAGTCAGGAGCCAAGTTGGGCCCTCATTCTGTGCCCAGTGTGCAAGGGGCACCATAGTCCTGGAGTTCAATAGCGAGCAGGAGCATTGGGAAGACTTGCAATTTGGCTGCCATGGTGCCTGCAGATGTGCCTGTGTTCCTGAAGTTTAGTGTTCCCTTCTGAGTAATTCGTTTCCGCCAGGCTTGTCATGGTGGTGCAACCGACTCAGAAATTCTGGCAGCGTGCAGCCTCATAATGGGGTCGTGGGAAACTGCCTCACTGCCGGCCTGGATATGCCTGCCACTGGCCGTGGTGGTCCCTCCACAGGGCAGTTCGGGCAGCAACATGGCTGTGTTCTGTTGGTTCTAACCCCGCGCTTATAATATGATGGTCCGCTCTGCCGGGGCTGTAGCGGTGTGACCGCCACCTCCACCGCAGTGGTCCATGGACCCCCAGACTCATAATGACCACCGAGTCATTCCCCCTTTCTGCTTCTTTGGCCTCCCTACCATTGCGTGGCCCATGCCACTGTGCACCCCCAGAACTCTCACTTCCTTCTAAACTCTACAAGGACTCCTTCCCATCTACTCTCCCACTACACTCCCTCACCTTCAACATAATGTTCTTGGCAATCTGCAAGTCCACTTGGTGGTTCTGCCCAATCTCAGCAATGGTGAAGCAGGGTTGCTCTCCACCAATGGCACACCCCAGGGACCACAAGAATTCCAGAGGCATGGCTGGGGCTGTGTGTAGGGCCTGCAGGGTTGCTGGTGTTATATAGCTGTAATCTCTCTGAAGCCCAGATGTCATTGCCAGCCAAGGATCTTTCAAGGAGGAGAGCAGAGGGGGCAGTGTCCCCCATAGTGCATCCTGACAAATAAGAAAATTGTGTAATTGCTGTGCAACCAAGCGTCACCAGAAAGGAGGAAGGCCAGGGAGAACTCTCTGAATTTAGTGACAGTGTCATCTAGGAATCATTGATTCTATTTGCTGCAAACACCGTTCATTTCGGGTCGGCAGTAGTACAGCCACCGGTAAGGTTAGGACGAAAGAAAGGGAGGGCAGACAAAGGCAAGGGCATGATTCTGAGTAATGCGGAAGAAGAGAAAAAAGCCAGTGAAAGTTCAGTCTGTCTCCATGTTTATTTAGTGAACATGACCATAACCCAAGACTCTTGTCACCAACACATGCTCAGAGACAGCAAACAGGACCTGCCTCAGGGGTCCCTTGTGTTTCAGAGACTTGCAGCCCTTCGATGTGTTGCAAAATGATGATAGTGCTGATTAATTCTACTGGTAGAGTGGAGCGGCAACATTTAATAGTAATTCCAGGTTAAAAGAGTAACTCAGAATTACTAAATTCTGCCAATTCTGCTGCAGGAAATAAAAATTCTTCCCACCCCTAATCACAACCCAACTCAAGGGGCTCAACACAAATCGAGTCAGCAGTAGTGGAACTCTCTGCTGCCATCCAGTACTACCAAAAGATGGGAAGTTTGTCAATTACAACATTTTCACTGTTTCAAATCAGGGCCTGAGAGTTGATGTGGCTGTAGACCTTAAATTACTTATTGACAGTGCACCATTCCATTGCTGACTGCATTTACACTCTCTGTGGCATCTCCAGCCTTACTGTACAGAAGATCCAAGTTGCCCCTTGGGGAAAGCAGGTGCTTTTCATGTCCAATTCACACAGGCTTATTTATACAATTCAGTGTGATATGGGACAATTGATGTGCAACGTAGTATGAGCACACATGGGGCAGCCAAGGACCTTCATATGATGTTCTAGCGTATACTTTAGACATGTAAGTCTGGTCTTGCCTTGGTTGCAATAGCACCTTCTAATTAGAACCACAAGTTTGAGAGGTATTACTGGGATCTTTTAATTAAAAGAATAATTAAGGGCCTGATTCATATCTTAGCAAACTCCCATCGTCCCTCTGTGGTGGAGTTCCCAAATAATCCGTCAACCTGCCGAATTCCCACCTACCTCATTTAGATGCTGACTAATCCTCTGTCTACATTGACAGAGTGTTTTCCGTCCCGCAAGTGGCTCACCACCAACAACACAGAGGACTCCATTGCTCCATAAAGGGAGCCGAGTCCTATACCTCAGCACAGAGGGGGCCGAACAGCAGCTAAGCAGACAGTGCACATTCCTACTGTGCTGGGCAGGGGTGGGCCTGCACGGCTAATGTTATGGACTTGGGCAGTGCAGAGGCCTCCTTGTGACTTCTACCAGCCTTTTCATTGTGGGGTCCACACCATGAAAACTCTGGCAGAAAGTGGGATTGTAATCAGCCAGACAGCGCTGAGTTCAGCGCTGCCATGGCTGGTTACAAGCCTGACCACCATCACCCCGTGGGGATCTATGATCCTGGCGGGACGGTGGTCCTGAGGCGGGTCTGCCTGCCAAAGTTGTAATTGGGCAGTTGGACTGCCTGGAGTGTGGCGGTCCAACTGTCAACGTGAGTGTGGTGGTCCTCGGACCGCCACACTTGTAACGATTCCCTAGGGATGTTTAACTTTTGCAGTGCTAATGTTGATTTGAAATGACTACAACTACCATGATGCCTTATTTTTGTGTTTGCAATGTTATTTTGGTCAATCTCTCTTATCTTACATGTTTTCACATATGTTAAAGTGTTATGTATTTCTCACCCTCTATTTTATGCTACGATTTGAAATGTGATGTTTCATTTTACATGTTTTTATTTCGTTGATTTGATGTTATTTGTCTCATAAATGAAAGTTTGTTTATTTACATTTTTTTACTCTATGTTATTTTGTATGCTGAATATAAGTTATTTTTGTAATAAATGTACTTTGTAATGTTTATATGATAACTAATGCTATATATCCTTCAAATTGGTCTAATTTTCAGATTTTTACCTGGCTAGGCCTTTGAATGTTTTTTTCACATTTCCCCTCTCTACTGTGTTGTGTTCAAGGTTTAGTAAATTTCACGTATACTTTACAACTTTTGTTACATATCAGGAGAGCATTTTACATGCTTTTTTGAAGTAGTTTTGTTTGTCATTTAAACAGTTTTGAAACTTATTAAAAACAACTGAATGGTATAAACATGCTATTAATTGTCTTTTACCATTTAGGTTGCTTCATTTTTTGCCTCAAACTCATTTGTTAAATGATCCAGGTTTTAAAAAATTGGTTTGTTGTAATTACTTATAGGTCCAACACCCAGAGTATGTGGACAACCATCTGTGACTGTGCCTGAGCACACCTCCACTCTAAAAAACAAACCATCAGTGAGGATTCCACTCATGCAAGTTCGGATGATGAGGAGCAGACTGGTCCAACTGGTTTGCCTGGTCAGACTGCTCCAGTGATTTTCACTCAGCCCACACCTATACCTCCCACCCCGGCTGTTACAACTCCTCATTCTCTGGATACTTCCACTTCCTGTGTCCATAGGAATATCACCAAATCTTGTGCCCCTCAGTCCTGGATGCTGTTGATTCAACACCTCCACCACCTCTAGTTTAGCCAGGACTCAGTGGGATGGGGCACACTGGGTCAAGTGCACAGGTTAGTGGGGGTAGGGTTTGTGAGAGGGAATCTGTGGGCCTGCAAAGTGAGGCCAGTGGATTCATTGTTAAACAGGCCACTATCGACCAAGTCTTTGGATCTCTCAATCAGCCCCAAGACATGATGGGCCAAATCTCTAGATGAAAAATCTGAACTAAAATTTGGGCTCCCTGACTGGCGTGCTGCAGGAATGTTTTTACCGTATGTGCAAGGCTTTTCTAGCAACATATTCCCCTATCTATGGTCCAACAACATCTTGGCCAACTACATCAGCCACAGACAGGGAGGCCATGCCACAAGAGAAAACTCCTGTACCTACCTCAGTCACTGCAACTGTGGATCAACCAGGCTCCCTTAAGAGGGGACGTTCATCTGGACCAGCAATAGGGGATGGTAAGACCTCCACCACGACCAGCATGAGACGCAGAACCTAATTTCTTTCATTGTGTGCCTAGAATTCACTCTGAGGACTATTTTCTGGGCACATTTACCTTTTTGATGCCAGTTCTATTTTGTACACTGGACTTCAAACAATTTTGACTCTTCAATAATAGTGTCATTTACTATGATTGATTTTTAACATTTGCTTGCTTTGTTTTTTCAAAACTTTTGTAAAAATTATTGTGTTGAATAAAATCAAAACACTACACATTCAAAGACTGGTGTTATATTTCTTTTCTCAGTTTGTTCCATTTGCAGGTTTCAATACACATTTTAAAAAGTTACAATTAAAAAGATTTTTATCATAAATAATTTACTTGTAGGTAATGCTTTTCTCATTTTTTTAAATTACAAAAATTTATAAAAACTACACTTCAAAATGTATTATTTCATTATATTTTAATAAAGATTTGTTGTTCAAATTTTTCAAATACTTTAGAACCCATGCATAATCCCAATACTTCAGGAAATATTTTCATATACAGTTTGATACCTTGCCACTATGGAAGAGCAGGATATATATGCTAACAATTCATATTAAATAGGAAAACTATTATTGATTTATCCAGGAAAAAAGAGAAGGTAGCAGTGGTAGAGCCAATATCATGCTTACCATATATAATCAAATATTATAAATGATCAGTCATAGTCTGCTCAATAGGTAGAGACGCCATACTACCACAATAATGCCATAGATGTTAGTGGGAAGAAGTTCCCACATATACATAAGTATGCATAAAATCCTAGAGCAGAAACAAGTAATTCTAAACAGTAGTAGTGAAGAAACATAAATTGTCCAGTTAGTAACCAAGAACGCTGTAGTCCATTGAGGAAATGAAGTTATTTAATCCACAAACAACAAACAGCAGACACGTTTCGTCTTTTGACAAATTTTTCAAGGCTCAAACAAGTAATATTTAAGTCCAGAAAGTCCAAAGTCAATAGTGCATAATAGGTAAATTGCATAACGCACCGTATCAACAAGAAACAACTCTATTAATAACTGCAAAAAGTCGACGCTTGCTCTGCAGCCAAAAAGTCTGTATCGGCTTGTGGAGCCATGTACCAATCATTGAATAGGCTTACGGGGAACTTATCAGGGTTCCACCATACAGAGTGCTGCCCATAATATGTTGGGGCACAGAATTTTTGGCTAGAGAGCGAGGCTCAACTTTTTGCAGTTATTAATAGAATTTTCTCATATTGATACAGTATGCTATGCAATTTACCTGTCATGCGCTATTGACTTTGGACTTTTTGGATTTAAATAATGCTTGTTTGAGCCCTGAAAAGGTCATCAAAAGGCGAAACATGTGTCGTCTGTATGTTGTCTGTAGATTAAGCAAATATTATTGATTTATGTCATCAGCTGGAGCCAGATCTTCTGCCTCACAATAGGAATCCCACATCAATAACATCCGACATCCGTCCGCCAAACTCCTAATCGGCCCCATAATTTTGTTACATTTTATAATGGACAGTTGTACCAAACAGGCCAAAAGTTTTATTTGCGTCAGGTGTGATACTCCATCACAATTGTTATGTTCCCCCCTATTACAACTGACATAGCATAAAATGCACTGATAGAGCGGATATTTCCAACTTCACATTTCTCGGTTAGTATTTTAAAAAATCAGTATTGAACATGTGAACCAAAATGACCAAAAACATGAGGATAAATGGATTAAAATGTGATTAATAACATATTAAAATGTTTTTAAATAAAAAAAACATTTCAATTTATGTCAAAAATGGCAACTTAGCATGATATCTTACTCATTTAAAAATTTACATGTAAGCTGGTACGTTTTTAGAAAAATGCATTCTATACGCATAATTGTTTGTTAAAAACAGACAGGAATGTGAACACATTAGTGATAAGGTAACACTTTGCAAAAATACAATAATTTCATGTCCTTTGGTATATCCAGATGAAAAACGAATAATGAAGAAAAATAGGTTCCTTAAAGGGACTTTTGCAGATGGAATGCTCCGTCACAATCAAAAGAGATATTTTGTCCTACCTTTTCCAAGGGTAGTATTTTAAAATGCACTTGGAATTTGATGGGGGAAATTCCAGAGCATATATGTTAGAGTATCCCATTTGCAAAAGTGAAACTCAGACACATTTTGAAATATTTGAAATGCATCAAAATTAAAAAATGTAAAATTGTAAAATGCATTTAGTTTTCTTTTAATTTCATATGAATCAATCCGTTAAAAAAATGATTGTATTGTTATACCAATATTTCACTAACCTGGAAGCCCTTCCATTTATACCAATATTGGTACAACATTATAGTTGATAATAACACACATTAATATTTTTATTTTCATAAATAAAATGTCTAAACAGCCTTGTACAAACAATTTACAAATTGTTTTCTGTTTGAACTAAAATTTTGGTAACATAAATTCACTATTCAAAATAACAAATCTGAAACTTTCAGAACTGTAAAACAGTTTCTGTAGATAGTAGAAAATCGATAAGAAAAATAATCAGGATTAAATTAAGAGCAATAATAGACAATTGCAAAACTGTTATCAAATGGTTTCAGAAAACGTTCCATACATGCAGGAGATAAAGAAGCACATAAACCTACGTATAAAAGCCTTGAAGCAGGTGAAATTTGAAAAATTAGGAAATGTTTTCAGAACAAATGACATGATTAGTTATATTTACACAGATACAATAACACTAGACACCAGGCCCACATTCAACTGCCAAACCTGCAGAGACAAACACATCACCCACTCCAACTCCCTCTACCTCCACAAGCCAATCCTCTACCACCTCTCCTACCCTCACTCCACCTTCTCAATTTTTCTATTACCTTGCCTTGACCCCTACTAAACCTAATCCCATCCCTCCAAAGAAAAAAAGCCTTGAGGTGCCTGCTCTGTGCCCAATAGATGCTCCTTCCAGAGGAGATTCGCATTGGACTATGTATGGGAGCCAAGTTATGGACAGGAAACCAACAAGCTGTTGTATTGGATAACCTTTTGAACTGATTTTTTTCATTTCAAACATATATTGCATGAGAGTTCTATCTAATTAATTAATTAATTACAAAGTTTGTGCTACCATTATTATTCATGTACAATTGATTATTTATTAAAATATGTTAATGAGGAAATACATATTCTTACTTACATTTACGACAGCAAATACAAAATATTTTTACTATGCCATATTTGTAAAGTCCAAACATTAGAAAATGCAATGGACATTAAAGTTTTGGTGCAAGCATTCATTATGATATTGGACAATTACACCAAAGAATACAATTCATATTTTTATTTTTAGGTGTTAATACAGGTGTGTTTATTTTTACTTATTAAGTGAATAAACAGCACATATGCATTACAACTTCCAAAAAGGAAACTGAGGGGCATATTTATACTCTGTTTGCGCCGGAATTGCATAGTTTTTTTTTACCCAATTCCGACGCAAAACTAACTCCATATTTATACTTTGGCGTTAGACGCGTCTAGCGCCAAAGTCCATGGAGTTTGCGTCATTTTTTAGCGTGGACACCTACTTTGCGTTAATGATATGCAAGGTAGGCGTTCCCGTCTAAAAAGTGACTCTGAGGCATGTGCGCCGTATTTACACTCCCGGGCAAAATTCACGCCCGGGAGTGGGCGGGTCAAAAAAAAATGACATCCAGCCGCTTTTGCGCCGTTTTTTAGCGCCTGGACAAGGCAGGCGTTAAGGGACCTGTGGGCTCGGAAGGAGCCCAGAGGTGCCCTCCCATGCCCCCAGGGACACCCCTGCCACCCTTGCCCACCCCAGGAGGACACCCAAGGATGGAGGGACCCATCCCAGGGAACTTAAGGTAAGTTCAGGTAAGTATTTTTTTTTTTTTTGTGGCATAGGGGTGCCTGATTTGTGCCCCCCTACATGCCACTATGCCCAATGACCATGCCCAGGGGACAGAAGTCCCCTGGGCATGGCCATTGGGCAAGGGGGCATGACTCCTGTCTTTGCTAAGACAGGAGTCATTTCAATGGGGGTTGGGAGTCGAAAAAAATGGCGCAAATCGGGTTAAGGCAAAAAATTTGCCTCAGCCTGACTTGCCCCATTTTTTGCCGCCCAAGCTCCATATTCCCCTACGCCGGCGCTGCCTGGTGTACGTCAATTTTTTTCACGCACACCAGGCAGCGCCGGCGGCTAATGCCGGCTAACGTCATTGAATAAATACGGCGCCCGCATGGCGCTTCAGAATGGCGTTAGCCGGCGCTAATTTTTAGGACGCAAAACTGCGTTACCGCAGTTTTGCGTCAAAAAGTATAAATATGGCCCTAAGAGCCTTATCATGAGGCTGGGTGGTCTGAAGACCGCCAGCCTCGCAGTACTGGTCAGACAGAAATGGTTGTGGTGATCCAACCACCACATTACAAGACTGGTGGGCCGGCCTGCCAACCTACCACTGTCCAACCCAGGATTACTGATCCCGACAGGATGACGGTGGCCCTGGTTGTAATTAGCCAGGGCGGTGCTGAAGTCAGCACGGCCCTGCTGATTACAACCTTGTTCTCCGTCGGCCTTTTCATGTGGTCTGACCGCCATGAAAAGGCAGACAGAGAACAAGTGCAGGGGGTCACAAGGGGGCCCCTGTACTGCCGTGGCATGGTCAGTGCAGGAGTCCCCCTGCCCAGCACTCTTGAAATGTGCACTGTCTGCTGTACTGACAGTGTGCATTTCAAGGGTGCTTGTGCTATCTGCTTGCAGCAGAATTGCACCTTTCCCACTGGGTTGACAAGGTTTCCGCCAGTCAGGCCAGTGGGAAAGTCGAAATGGGCCTGGCGGGGAGACCTCCCTGTTGGGAGTTTGGGAAACGGATGTTTCCGCTTCTGTTAAAATACAGTAAATGCACTAGGCAAGGGGATATGTAAAATAAATAAATTACAGTTATGTTAAAGGTTTTCTCTTGTCTAGTGCTAGTACTGATTTATAATAGATTTAAAATATTTTAAATTATGTGCAATGCATATGTTCATAATTTGTTAGTTTATGATAAATGATCACACAGTATGAACAAATTATGCATTTTGATTTATGTCAAACTTTGGGTAACTGTCCATTATCATGATGGAAGCTTGAACCAAATTTGAAAAAAATTAGATAACATTAATACAGGTGTGTTTCTATTATTTCTTAAATGACATTACACACATATGCACACATTTAAAACAAATTACTTGTAATACATTTTTGTAAACTCATGCGTTTATAGCAAATGTAAACAGACAATTCAAATGACAAGTGGTAAAAAAGCTTTCCATCGATTCTGGCGACAATGGGGTTAATTGCTTCATGGTTAAGTAGCAGTAGCAAAGGAAGGACTTGGAAGGACTTGGACGATCTAGTCAAGTAGAAAAAAGAACAAAGGTAAGTTTCTATTTTATATGCCTTCAAAAACGCAAACTCAGGTGTGGAGGTTTACCTGCCTCAGTTAGGTTTATGGGGAGGCACATTGTGATTGGCCTGGCAGAAATATTGGTTGTACTCCCGCCGCCAGCCGCTTTTGACTATGATGCCATTGACACAGGAAAGAAATTCAGGTGGAGACAGTGGGACATGGATGGACTATCATCCGTAGACCTGGCAGCATCTAAATTGATGGGGTGGACCGTCTAGTAGGCATACGGATTTACAGACAGAAAAATGATGGCAGGACTGGATCTGCCAAAATGTAAGTCAGGCCCTAAATCTGGATGTTATCTCAATTTTCATCATCTGTGCTCTGCACCTTAACTCGATGGATGTGTTCCGTGTGTGGAAAATCATTGTTAGACCTGGCATCCTTGGCATGGTTTTCCCCCTAACTTTTGCCTTTAGACCTCCTGTTTTTGCTAACTTCATTTTTGCTGCCCTTAGGAGTCTGCACAAATTACCACTACTAATCAGTGCTCAAGACCTGTGCTCTCTTCTTAAAACATGTTAGATTCGCTTATACCACATTGGCATATTTATTTTACTTGTAAGTCCCTAGTAAAGTGGTACTACCTGTGCCCAGAGCCTGTAAATTAAATTGTATTAGTGAGCCTGCACCACTGATTGTGCCACCCACTTTAGTAGCACTTTAAACATGTCTCAGGTATGTCATTGCAGACTGTGTGTTTGGAGTTTTAAACTGCCATTTTGATCAGGCAAAGTGAACCTTTTGCCAAGCCCAAACCTTCCTTTTAATATACACGAGTCACCTCTACAGTAGACCCTGGACAGCCTAAGGGCAGGGTGCAAAGTATTTAAAAAGTAGTACAAGTACTTTTCAGTTTTTTTATGTCTTGCTAGTGAAAAGCTCTTAAATTCATTTTTTTCCACTTCTGCAAGTCCTCTCCCATAGGATAACATTGGCGTTCCCTTAATACAAATTATAAGTGTTATTTCCAGATGCGAGCAGGTCACCAGTTCATGTTTGGTATCTTTGAAATTGCATTGAAAAATCCTAACTTATAGTGAAGTCAGACTATAAATTACAATTTTAAAAATATCACTTTAAAAAAAGTTGGCATTTTCCTGCTTTAGCCTTTAAGTGCCTGCAGCACGTCTCTTGGTCACATGACTGGTGCAGTTGACAGTTGAACTTTGTGTTTTCTTCCTAGGCAGTCACAAACAATGAAGAGACTAGGTGTGACTTGATGGGCCGTCACTGGCAGGAGGAGAAGGAGGAGCTGGGCCCAGTCCTACTTATATTTGTAGTTAGTCTGGAGCTAGAGGCAGGAAGTCAGGACACCCTTGCATTTCAAAGGGCCACCTCTGAAAGCTTCCCCTCTCTTCAAATGCACAACTGAGTAAAAATACTGGACCTCAGATACCAACTCTTCAATATGCTTCAGGACCTTTCGATATCCTGCCAAGAAGGAGGAATGTTATGCTGCTGAAAGGACTGCTGTTCAGGAGGACTGCTGATCTGCTGTAGTGACCTACTGCCTGCCACCTTCTTGCATGAGTGAAAAGGACTAGATTTACACCTATTGAACCCAGAACCAAGAGTGACTCCAAGGGCCAGTTGGCTGGCCTCCTGAACTGAAGCCACAGGGACACGACAGCCTTCCAACAACCTTGCAACAGAACATGGTCTCTGAGTCTATCCTGCCAAGTGCTGGACCATTGGAAGTAGGCCTCTGTGGATCCAACAGAATAGACACATCTCCTCTGCTGTGCAACACAAACAAGAGCAGAAACAACGCATAGCCATTGCTGCATGGATTGGACCTGTTGCAATGACCTGTATCACATCACAGCATAGCATAACAGCCACAGTGTGACACATCCTCACACGGGCCCTGACATCCCTCATCGATGGCAGCCTCAACAAAGACACTGGACTACGTATCGCAGCCTTGCAGCTCCTCTGAATCAACACATCACCCTAACTGAGTGCCACATCCCTGATGCCGGACTTCACATTACCAGTCTCTTTGATGGGATTGTAGGAGGCTGGCCTGGCTTATAGTGGGTACCTGATGGCACTTACACCTTGTGCCAGGTCCAGTTATCCCTTATTAGTAGATTAGTAGTGTTCTAGCAGCTTAGGCTGATAGAGGCAGCTATGGCAGAGCAGCTTAGGCTGAACTAGGAGACAAGCAAAGCTCCTACTATACCACTTATATCATATAGCACTATATCATAAGAATCACAATACTCAGAGTTACTAAAAATAAAGGCACTCTATTTCAGTGAAAATGTGCCAAAAATATCTCAGAGGATATACTCCCTTAGGATGTAAGTAGTAAAATACACAAAATATACACACAAACCAAAATCAGGTAAGTAAACAGTTAGAAAAATAATGCTGACACTGTAGAACACAATAGGATGCCATAGGCCTTGGGGCAACCCAAACCATATACTAAGAAAGTGAAATACGAACCACTTAGGGACCCCTGGCCTAGTGTAGTGTGTAGAGGGTCGCTGGGAGTGTAAGAAAACACTAAGGGTGTCCAAGATACCCCACCCCAAGACCCTGGAAAGTAGGAGTAAAGTTACCCTACTTCCCCAGAAACACACTAAAGCCGTGATAGGAGATTCTGCAAAGACCACAACTGACTGCAAAGCACTTCAGATGGATTCCTGGACCTGAGGACCTGTAAAGGAAGGGGACCAAGTCCAAGAGTCACAAAAGTGTCCGGGGGGCAGGAGCCCACTAAACCCTGAATGAAGGTGCAAAATGGCTGCTTCCAGGTGGAAGAAGCTAAAGATTCGGCAACAACGGAAGACGCCAGGAACTTTTCCTTTGCACAGAAGATGTCCCACGGCTTGCTGGAGGATGCAAAGTTGTTTCCACACAGAAATACTGCAAACAAGCCTTGCTAGCTGCAAAGGTCGTGGTTGAAGAAAATGGGTGCTGCCCGGACCTAGGAAGGACGATGATGCGCCCCTTGGAGGAGGAGACAGAGGGGGCACTCAGCAACACAGACAGACCATGCAGAAGCAGGCAGCACCCGTTGAAGAACTTGAACACAGGTTCAAGAAAACTGAGCACGGTGGTCGTCTCAACACTACAAAGGAGGGTCCCACAAAGCCGGTGGTCAACTCAGAGAGTTGAGCAATGCAGGACGGAGCGCCGGGGACTTGGGCTGTGCTGTGTGCAAAGGATTCATTGCAAAAGTGCACAGAAGCCCTAGCAGCTGCAGTTCACACAGTACACAGGATTACTGTCTGGCGTGGGGAGGCAAGGACTTACCTCCTCCAAATTTGGACAGATGGATCACTGAACTGTCAGGGTCACTTAGATCCAGCTCCTGTGTTCCAGGGACCAGGCTCGTCACGATGAGGGGGGACCCAGAGGACCTGTGAAGCAGAAGTTTGGTGCCTGTGTTAGCAGGGGGAAGATTTAATCGACCCACAGGAGATTTCTTCTTGGCTTCCAGTGCAGGGTGAAGGCAGACAGCCCCCAGAGCATGCACCACCAGGAAACAGTCAGGAAAGCCGGCAGGATTAGGCGCTACAATGTTGCTGGTAGTCTTTGTAGGAAAGTCCTCCTTTTTGCCCTGGTCACCCCCACACTTTTTGGACTGGTACTGGTGGTTACTGATTCTTGGCTGTGCCCTGGGTACTGCTTACCAGTCCCAGGGCCAGTGCTCTGTGTAAAGTGGATATGCAAATTAGGCTAATTATAATTGGCTAAGTTAACCTACCTATAAGTCCCTAGTATATAGTAGGACATGTAGGTTTAGGGACCACAGCATAGGTAGTGCACTGCTGAGGTGCCCAGTGTCATTTTAAAGGCAGGCCTGCCCTGCTGGCTACTTTTAAATTAAAGTTATATGCAAATTCGACTTTCGAATTAAAATAGTTCCAAAGTCTTAAACTACCATATTTTTACATATAAGTCAACCCTAAGGTGTGCCCTATGTGCCCCTAGGGCTGGGTGCCATGTAACTATACGCAGGGACCTTATAAAAGTAGTTTTATAAGCCCTGGTGAGGTAAAAACAGCCAAATTCATTTTCCCCTCATTGTAGTGAATGGCCTTCATAGGTTAGAATGGGGAGACTTTATTTTTATTTTAAAAGTCCCCTTAAATGACAGATACAAAGGGTTTGATATCAAGTTAGTTGTTATAATAATAAATCCCACAACTTCCAGTTGTTGATTTAATATAACTTGTTCAGGTAAAGAGTTTTAAACTTTACCTGAAAAGTTGCCAATTTCAGCCCTGCATTGTATTTGCTGCTGTGCTCTGATTGGCCAGCCTCTGGCAGCCTGGCCAGGCTGCATTGATGAGGTGTGAAGTGGCCCGGCTTCACACAAAGAGATGAGCCTGTGGGAGGGAATCTCCCCTCAGCAGATGGTGAGGCGGGAAGTGGGAGGGCTGCCAAACTGGTCTTCAAAGGCAGATAAGGACATTTGGAGCAACCCAGCAACACCCCAACATCCTGCAACCCCAGACAACTAGGTGCCCCCTTGATTAGATTAGGAGAGGGCAGGAGAGGGGTGTGTTTATGATTTTTAGCCACACCAGTGGGTGGGCTCAGCCAGATGTAACCTCCAAAAATCATTTTCAGCCATGATGGATTTTTGAAGAATGTTGCCTCCTGGGACTGATTTTTGCCACACTTCCCAGGAAGTGGTCATCACAGGGGGAAGGACCCTGCACCTGATTGGAGAATCAGGACCCCCCTGTTTTTCACCCAGGAGAAAGGATAAAACTGGCAGACTTGCACCCACACCTCACATCCCCATCAGATTCCAACAAGGGAAAACCAAAGGAGAAGAAGGACTGCCCTGCTGGACCCCTGGCCTGCACCTGGACCCTGCACTCTGAAGGACTGCACCAGCTGCACACTTAGGCTTCACCACAAGAAGGACTTTGCCTGGCTTCCACTGGTTCAAGGAGGGACTCCCTGTTTGCTACAGGTGAAAAATTGCTAACCAGAGTCCCCTGCACCAACTCCTGAAGAAATCAACCAGCTGACCACTGCCCAGTGGCCAAAAAGGAGTTTGCGTCAGGTGCATTCTGGGAGTTGTAGTCCACACCCCCAAGGATCATCTCAGAGCTTCTGGAACCTGAGGGTGAGCTGTGGACCCCAAAAGAACCTTAAAAGAACATCTGGGAGAAGATCCAGAAGTTTGGAGAACTTTTGAAAAAAAGCTCCATAGAGGGACTGACCCGCCGCGGCAACTCTAGTCGGCTTGCCTCAACCGCGACCCGGCCTGATTTGCAGGTTCGAGACTAAGTCCAAACGTACAGAGTTGACCGGGACCTCCCAGCCAGCGTATCCTAGGAGGGCTCCAAAGACGTCGGATCAAGACCCAGGTTTACCCTGGTCGAAGGATTTTCACCTCAAAAAATGACTACGTCCGAAAGTAAAAATCTCCACCGAGGGCACCCCCGACGCATATCCGGAGAAAAGTTCCAGGAGGTCAGATTGGACTGGCAGGTTCGTCCCGCTGAAGAAAATCTTCAGAAAAACAACTAAGTGCGAAGGTAAACTTTTGACTGAGGCCTCCCGCGGACTGCAGCCGAGCCGGGCTCCATCGCGGTCGGCCTTAAACTTTGACTTTGCCCAGGGCGAGGTGCAACCAGATGACCCGATTAGCCCTTTTTGTTTCTAGGCGCTAAAAAAAACAATAATTCTTTAAAAATTCATATCTCCGGTTCCCCTTATCCGATTTTATTAGTTTGTGTGTCATTTTAAAGATAAAAAGACAATCTATTTTTATAAATTGGTTTTGGATTTTTAAACTGTTTCCTGTGTTTTATTTAATTACCGTTTTGTGATATTTTAATGCTTTACACTCTGTCTCCTAAGTTAAGCCTTGTCGCTCGTTGCCAAGCTACCAAGGGTTGAGCTGGGTTTAATTTACTGAGACCTAACTGGACCTAAGTGGAGGTTAGTGGCCTATTTCTAAGTGTAGGTACTTACCTGCCCTTACCAATAACCTATTTTCCAACAGTCTTCTTGCTACTTTGTTGCAGTTTTGCAGGCGTCCTGGAGCAGTCAACGGTCAATCCTTGGCAGAAGTCGAAAAGGGAAATGCAGAGGAACTCTAGTGAGCTCTTGCATTCGTTATCTGAAGAGAAGACCACAGGAGAGACCCTTAATAGCCATCAGAGGAGGATTGGCCACCTAGTCAGGTAAGCACCTATCAGGAGGGGTCTCTGACGTCACCTGCTGGCACTGGCCACTCACAGGCCTCCACTGTGCCCTCACACATCTGCATTCAAGATGGCAGCGGTCTGGGATACACTGGAGGAGCTCTTGGCCCCCCCCTAGGGTGGTGATGGACAGGGGACTGGTCACTTCCCTTTCCTTTGTCCAGGTTCATGCCAGAGAAGGGGCTGGGGGATCCCTGAACTGGTGTAGACTGGTTTATGCAAGGAGGGCACCATCTGTGCCCTTCAAAGCATTTCCAGAGGCCAGGAGAGGCTACTCCTCTCAGGCCCTTAACACCTATTTCCAAAGGGAGAGGGTGTAACACACTCTCTCAGAGGAAATCCTTTGTTCTGCCTTCCTGGGACTGGGCTGCCAAGAACCCAGGAGGGCAGAAGCCTGTCTGTGGGTTGGCAGCAGCGGTAGCTGCAGTGAAAACCCCAGAGAGCTGGTTTGGCAATACCGGGGGTCCATGCCGGAACCCCGGGGATGCATGGGATTGGCACCCCAATACCAGATTTGGCATGGGGGGGACAATCCCTTGATCTTAGACATGTTACATGACCATATTCGGAGTTACCATTGTGAAGCTACATATAGGTACTGACCTATATGTAGTGCACGCGTGTAATGGTGTCCCCGCACTCACAAAATCCCAGGAAATTGCCCTGAACTATGAGGGGGCACCTTGGCTAGTGCCAGGGTGCCCTCACACTTAGTAACTTTGCACCTAACCTTCACTAAGTGAGGGTTAGACATGTAGGTGACTTATAAGTTTCTTAAGTGCAGTGTAAAATGGCTGTGAAATAATGTGCACGTTATTTCACTCAGGCTGCAGTGGCAGTCCTCTGTAATATTGGTCTGAGCTCCCTATGGGTGGCAAAAGAAATGCTGCAGCCCATAGGGATCTCCTGGAACCCCAATACCCTGGGTACCTAGGTACCATATACTAGGGAATTATAAGGGTGTTCCAGTGTGCCAATTAGAATTGGAGAAAATGGTCACTAGCCTGCAGTGACAATTTTAAAGGCAGAGAGAGCATAAGCACTGAGGTTCTGATTAGCAGAGCCTCAGTGACACAGTTAGGCACCACACAGGGAACACATTCAGGCCACAAACTATGAGCACTGGGGTCCTGGCTATCAGGATCCCAGTGAGATAGGCAAAAACAAACTGACACACAAGTAAAAATGGGGGTAACATGCCAGGCAAGATGGTACTTTCCTACAGGCATCCTCGACAATGATGCAGGCCCTCGCATTGCTTTGGCTGCATGGTGCATTTTCAATGCAGATCCTCACATTGCCCTGCAAACCAAGATTTAAGGTACTTTTTTCATAGGGTCTGACTGGTACTATGTAGCCAGCCCACGATCTATCCCAGTCGTCCTAAACTTGTGACTTTGTCCTGGTCCGGCACGACTAGATGTCCACAAATGGCGCTTTTCGGCTCTATTTTCACCAAAATCTTAACAACTGCATATCTCTGGTTCTACTGACTGGATTTTTGTAGTTTTCATCTTGTTTTATTTATTAAAGAAAGTTCAATCATTCTAACTTGGGCCCTCATTATGAACTTGGCTGTCGAGACCGCCATGCCGACGGCGGCAGACTTTACCGCCACCAGCATGGCGGTCTCGACCGCCACATAATGAAGACAGTGGGGACCACCACAGGTGGCCTTTCACCACCACCAGGATACTGCCGACAGGCAGCCTGACAATGGCAGAATTCTTCATCCGACAGGGCAGCGCTGCCCTGCTGATAAAGAACCCTTGTTCCGCCAGGGAAAGGCTGGCAGAAGGGGTGCTCTGGGGCCCCACTGCACTTAGCATGGGCAGTGCAGGGGCCCCTGTGCAGTGCCCAGTTGCGCAGGTCACTGCCCAATTAATGGGAAGTGATCTGCGTGACAGGTGCTGCTGCACCCGCCGCACAGCTGCATTGATGACGGCTCCATGTGGAGCTGTCGGCAATGTCCCGGCCCAGCAGAATGCTGTGCCAGCTGGCGGAAGCAGCCTGACCCCTTGGCGGGGTCTCAAGGGGGCTGGCGGTCTTTGATAAGACTGCCAGCATGAACATGGCGGGGATTCCCGCCATGTTCACAATGGCTCCCTTAGTGTGGAATATGTTTTGTTGTAGGTTCCACTTAATTACTATTTAAAGCATTGCACAAATACTTTACACATTGCCTTTACTTTGTGCCTGACTGCTCTGAGCCAAGCTACCAGAGGGTTGAGCACAGGTTAATTTATGGTTGGCTTGTTTCTCACCCTGGCAGAAATTGTGGTTGCTGCTTAAACAGGGCTCACACCCCAGTCAACCAACAACTCAATTTCTCACATATATGTTTTGTCACAATACCTGTCAGACCTTAGTTCACAAATGTATCCAAACATTTCAGGAAATTATTATGTCTAACATGACATGAAAAGTGGATTAAGGTTCTGATATTATCCTCAGATGGACTGACATAGCCTATGTAACATGCAATGTATAAGGAGTGGGATAACCTGACAGACTCTGTTGTCAAGGACTTTCATGATGATGTTAAGCTCCAAATTTAGCAATCAGATAGGCCTGCATTTAGAACATAAAAGTGTGTCAATCCCTGTTTAGGTATTAGCGAATTCAGTGCATGGTTGAACTCTAGTTGAATTGTACCCAACAAATCCACATCTTGAAACACTCTTTACAAAAGTTGTGCTGCATTTTGATTGTTAAAATTGTCTTCCCCAGGTATTTTACCAGACTGCATGCCTTCATGCCTTCATGGCATCTGAAATTACCTAATTTATTGCACAGTGTAGATCCACACTCAGGTGTAACACAAGTTTTGACAACACGATGTTAACCAGAAACTTCTCAAAAAAGCTTGTCTGAAGTAGTGAAACAGTGGAGCAATGCTCACTTGGGCTTTATTCTAGTGGGGAGAAAACCCACATGGGAGATAATTTTTATAATGGATGGCATTGGTTAGATAATTTGGTGTATTACTTTGTTGCCATTATCTTTTGGTTACCATGATTCAATGAAGTAAATGATGGTAAATAATCATGACGGGAGATTATTAAGGATGATGAAATAGTATCAATAATTTGATTGTTAAATGTTGAAGAACTATGATTTGCCAGTATTAATTATGTAGCTATCATTCTAGCCAGGAGAAGTGAAATGATAGTGATTTACTTTCTGTCAGCGAGACCGGATCCTCGGGGTTTGCGCCTGTTCCCAATATGTCCACCTCTTGGCAGCTCCAAACTCTACTAGCCGTTATAGCACAGAGTTGAAGAATGGCCAAGCGGGGTATGGGGTTTAGGTTGGGAACAGCAGGGAAGGAGACCTGTGGAAGCAAGAGCTAAGAACACAATAGCAAGGTAATTCACATTAATCTTCCTGAACTTTGCTTTAACTCTCTATGCTCTAATAACATGAGAGATCAAGAACTTTTCAATACCATGATCTTTTTATAATCATTTACTCTGAACATTGAACTTTCTCAAGATAGTCCTTAAAATAGCAACTACATCACAGCAAGAGTCAATGAGCATATTCATTCCCAAAGAATTAACTGTTTAATGATTCATGAATGATACTGTAGCATTCGCAAACTGACTCAACTTGTTCTGTCTAGAGAGATCACACTCTGTTTAATCTACATTACAAGATTCAATTGCCCAGAAGTTAACTGCGCACCTTATTGCCAGACTGCGCATCAAGACTCAAGTACCTGGAATGATCGCGTGCTCTGCTGATCTGAACTGCAAGGGTTAATTGCCAAGAATGCATCGAGCACACTGTTGTCGATTCAACCATCAAGATTCAAATGCCTGGAAATGATCGCGCACTCTGCCGATCTGAACTGCAAGAGTTAATTGCCAAAAATGAATCGCGCACACTGTTGCCGATTCAACCATCAAGATTCAAATGCCTGGAAATGATTGTGCACTCTGCCGTCTGAACTGCAAGGGTTAATTGCCAAGAATGAATCGCGCTCACTACTGCCGATTCAACCATCAAGATCCAAATGCCTCAAAATGCTTGCGCACTCTGCCGATCCAAACTGCAAGGGTTAAGTGCCAAGAGTAAACCGCGCACACGGGTAAATCACAAAGCCAAAAACTCAAATGTTTCGAGAAAACGGAGTCAGGAAATGTCCAAGTAGGCCTCCGGAACAGGAGCTCTGGAAAATGCTGCTGCTGTGCATCGGGACTTCTGAACAGTGAGCACGTGGAGCTGGGCTGGGTTCCTTAGATAGACCCAAGCCCCGCCCACATGCCACACCCTAGCCAGGCTGCAGGAAAGGCTTGCAAATGAACAAGCTTGAAAATGAACAATACATTATAAACATTATTAAAGACATTTCAAGATAAATACCTGTAATACAAAAAGTTTGTATGCAATATCCGCACACAATGCATTAATGACTACATTGCATAAGGTTTGTCATTCTGCATTACGCTGCCCGTAGACGCGCAATGTCCTGCTGTTGACACTCTCAGTAAAAATCAAAGATGTCTCTGCCCTTAACATTGTTGTGTTTGTCCATCTTCTATGTTCGCTGAAACAAGCACCAATGGGTTTGTGTATATAATGTTTGTGGGCTTTGACAATCGATGTTGTGACAAAGGCACAGAATGTGCTGAAAAGCATTGACCGTCATCTGCCAATAAATATTTGCACTGCAATCTCACACATGGAATGCCAAGACTTCGTTATGTACCGCAAGAAGTTGAGCCTGAATTTGCAAGCAGTGCACGGTGCTGTGCTGCCTTTGGCACCGCCTGCAGTCAGGAGCCCACAGGCAGACATGACTAAAGGAGAATAAATATATATATATGCATATACACATATTACCTACTGGCAGTCACCTGTAGATAGTTACAGTTAGAACAATTTTTCCATTGAAAATGTGTTTTTTGACTTGCCTATATCTTTGACGCCACCTTAGCGAAGGAGGTGCTAAAGTGGCATTTTCCCGTGCCATATTTACAAAGTGGCACAATGTATGTATTGCGCTACTTTGGAAACTCTTGAGCCACATTATGCCTGCGCCAGGCATAATGTATGTAAGGGGGGCATTACCCATTAGGGGGGACCTAAAAATGGCACAAGGAAATTGAAGAGACTTCCTTGCACCATTTTTCTTTGCACTTTTAACGGCTACTCAGAGAAGGTGATAAAAGGGTCTTCCATTATTTATAATGGGCCTCTATGTACTCTGCAGGAGTAGTTCCAAAATGTTCGGGCTATACCTGCAGAGTATATCAGTCACATAAAAAAAATTATGCTATTGCCATCTACCCTACGCCATGGTGCAACGTATTTTAGATACGGCGCACACATGTTGGTGGTAGGGGGGTGCAAAGGGAAGCAAATGAAAAGTGGTGCTACACTAGGTTTAGCACTACTTTTCTTAAATCTGCCTCTCGTCATTTCATGAATTATGCATGATGGTTTCCTTGTGGGAAAGCTTATGCTCCAAACAGTTGACCTTGGTTAGTGTGCCTAGCCAAGGATAAAGGCTATTGCCCTGATTGGTTTATTGGGAAAAGTAATGTCAAAGTCTATAGGTCTGATCAGTTATTTAGGAAAATGTACACCAAATGGAGTAGGTCTGACTTGTTTATTATTGTATAAAGCATATGTCAAAGCCAATAGGCCATTACTGGTGGGTTGCCATTACACTGTATTACAGCAGGGGGTGGAGTTTAGTGCCTTAGGAGGATGTGGGCACAAAAGTAAGTCTGCAGGATGAAGGCGTAGAGAAGAAATTAGTGGCAGTTCTTTGCAGCTAATGAACATTTCTCAAATGACACAGCACATCTTTCAGACTGTAGCATGCTTTTTTGTCCAGAGAAGCCTTTCTCTATTATATTGACTAGGGGTGCGGTTGTCTCACCTCAGAGTGCCCATCATTTTCTGATACCCACACAACATGGTAACTTAGCACATGCTCCAAATGTAACTGCACCTCATGAACTTCACCAGGTTTGCGCCATCGTCAAGCCTATTTATTGATTTTGACTATCTGCTCTTATATTTTGAGACATTTAGGCCCATATTTAAACTTCTTTAGTGCTGCATTTGCATAATTTTTTTACGCAAAAGCAGCACAAACTTACAAAATGCTATTGTATTTTGTAAGTTTGCGCCGATTTTGCCTCAAAAAACTACACAAATGCGGCACTAAAAAAGTATAAATATGGGCCTTAGACTTATTTTTATTTAGAACTATCACAGAACTGAAGGGTTAATGATCTCCATTATATTTTTCTTCCCCCTGTATATGCATTAAATGGGATGACTTCACTGCTAACCAAGTGGGTTATGTGATAATTTTTACCTGCGCCATCTGAATTCACCCATCTAGTTTTTCATAAAGCTTATATCAACAAGGTACAATACTTGCTTATTTTTTTAATAAATGGGCAGGTTGAAAACTTTTCAAATATAGTTTAAATCTCCTTTGCATATATATAAAGGCTACGGCTGTAACGCATTGGGAGGAAGACCACTACTGTTTTGTCAATACATTTTTGCAACTGTTCGTTTGTGTCTTGACTTTTCTTTTTATTGGAGAAGAAAATACATGCAGCATGTTTATGGGATTCCCGTTCCCATGTCAAGACCGCTACGTTGGAGCCTCAATATTTCGGGCAATTCTGGTGGATATATATGTATATATATATATATATATATATATATATATATATATATATATATATATATATATATATATATACACACACACACTAGGTCCTCCTTCTTAATATCACAAAGACTCTTTTGCACACTTGCACAAAAACATAGCCTCTACTTCCACTTCATCTTCCGCAGTGACTGCTTCACCATTACACATGGGGAAAGTATCCTCTAAGAGTCTCAAAAAGGATCTATCATCTCTTCCTTCTGCTTCTATAAGTTTGGTACTGGAGGAAAGTAGAGCCTTATGTCCTTATATGAAGGAGACAAAACTGCAATCTCTCAGTGACAGGTCTCATATGAAAGAGCTTCTTACATCATCTGAGCACCATATCACAGTCGTTACTGACACTACCATTAGTGTCATTAGTGTCTCTTCAGTCACATGTTTCTCAATTACAAATATGAGTGGAGGATCTAGAAAACAGAAATAGAAGGAACAACCCAAGAATGTATAGTTTGCCTGAGGTTTCAGAAGTTACCAATCCTATTGCTTTCTTCAAATCCTCTGTTCCCAAAGTATTTCATATTACAGCATTACTATCACTCAATGTTCAATGAGCACACCGTTGGCCATTTACCTAGTGTAGCTTCTTCTTCCAAGAGGCCTAGAGGAGTGAGCCTTTATTTCTTGGACTTCCAGAGAGTCCTCACCACTGCTAAACTAATTAAACAAATCTCATGGTCTGATAATTCTTTCTACTTTTCACAGGATTATGCAAAGGCTATCACTGACAGATGCAGAGAATTTCTCAATATGAGGCCAACACTTTGGCCCTCATTATGCATTTGGAGGTCCGAGGAGTGCCACAGTGGAGGTGGCGGTTGCACCGCCGCCGACTCTGCGGAGAAGTCTGCCGTATTATGACCATGGCAGTATTCTGAACCAAACACAGCCAATTCCCCACCAGTCCTGCCAGTGTGGACGGACCGCCATGGACAGTAGTAGGCATCTCCAGCCTGACGGGGACCATGTTTCTGACAAGCATATTACGAGGTAGCACACTACAAGGTTCACACCCTCCACAGACCCATCCTTCTCTCTAGCAGACAGGAGGTCAGGAAGAGGCTCACTCTCCTCCTCCACTCATCATCTGTTGCTAGGAGCATTGTCAATTCAGTTTGCTCAAAGTGCGGCATGAGGCAGTTCACATGCAGAACCCTCAAGGTGTTCTTGGGAGTCTGTAAGTTCACCAGGTAGGTGACTTCGCTTTTGCACTCTACTACCTCAAATGGCTCAGTCCACTTCTCCTGGAGCACCCTAGGCGCCACTAGCGCCATCACCCATTTCTGGCCAGGCTGAAACTCAAACAGAGTGGCATTCTGGTCATACCAATGTTTCATGTCTTCCTGGCTTGCTTCTAGGTTCCGTTGTGCAAGAGCCCTGGAGCAGACAGTCTGGTTTCTAAAAGCCAGCATGTAATGGAATACATCCTTGGGGGGGTTTAATGGGGGCTTTCTCTAAGCCCTCCTTTACCAGACTCAAAGGTTCCCTGACAGGGTGGCCAAACAGTAGCTCAAAAGGACCAAATCCAAGCCCTTTTTGAGGTACCTCCCTGTAGGCAAAAAGAAGGCATGGCAAGAGTACATTCCACTTATGCCTCAAGGGCTCTGACAGGCCCATGATCATGCCTTTCAAGTTGCAGTTGAACCTATCAACTAGACCATTGCTTTGGGGGTGGAAAGGAGTGGTAAACTTATACGTTACCCCACACTCCTTCCACAGAGACTTCATGTAGGTTTATATGAAGGTGGTAACCCTATCAAATACCACTTCCTTGAGGAACCCCATGTGGGTAAACCCCCCCATCAAAGCAAGTCCCACCACAGGGGAGGTGATTGACCTCATAGGAATGGCTTCTGGGTACCGGGTGACCTGGTCCAACAAGACCAGGATAAACATGCTGCCCATGGCTGTCTTGGGATCCAGAGGGTCAACAATGTCAATACCAACCCATTCAAAGGGGGTACTAGCCACAGGAAAAGGTTGGAGGGGAGACTTGCATTTCACCCTCTCTTGCCACTTGCCTGACTAGTTTGGCAAGATCTACAGTGTGCATCTGAGTGCCTGCACATTTGGGGCCAGTAAAAGTGGGTGACAAGCCTGTCAAAGGTCTTGCCTTGCCCCAAATGTCCAGCTAAAGGCACATTATGGGCCAGACCCAGTAGGAAGGCTCTGAAGCACTGGGGTACCACCAGGACATGGGCTGACCCAGGCTCAGCAACGTAGGCTCACTATACAGGAGGCCGTACTCCCAGTTGATCAGGTGTGGTCCTGGCTCCTTGCCAGCTGTCTGGTCTGCAGCCTGCTGCCGCAAACCCTCGAGAGTAGGGCATACTTTCTGTGCCTCACAGAATGCCTCCCTGGTGATACCCCCTTCTGGCTGCCACTGTGACAGCTCAGGGACCTCCCCCAGCTCAGCCACCTGTTCCCCTGTAGACTCTGGGGCGTCACCCTCAGGTTCAGCCTCCTCCTGGACTGTGGGAACGTCTGGGGCTGGTTTCCTGTGCCACTTGCTCTTCCTCCTACTGGCAGACTCCTGGGACACTCTTTCAGTCTCCAGGGGCTTCTGACCTCCCTGGTGGGCTGCCATTGACTGGTAGACACACACAGCCACACAGGCAGACCCAGCATCTCCATGAGTGACCTGCATTCCACCTCCTTCCAAGGGGAATCTTCCAGGTCATTGCCAAGCAAACAATCTACATGCATGGTTGGACTCAAAGCTGCTTTGAAAGAACCTGAACCTCCCCCCCATTCAAAGGGAACCTGTGCTACTCTGCACAGGTGCTCTGAGTTGTCCACTGCAACTACTTGGTGAAGTACATAGGGATCTATCTGCTCTTCAGATACCAGCTGACTCCTCACTGTAGTCACACAGGCTCTTGTGCCTCTCAGAGCCTCCACCCTCTGTCCATTGATGGTCACCCACTGCCTGTTCTTCTTAGTGTTTTCAGGCACAAGGGTTCTCTGGACCATCTCACTGTCCACTAGTGAGACAAGGGCCATTTCAGCTTGCTCCCATCTACCTGGAACCAACTCTTCCCCAAGTGCTACACTGGCCAAACCCTGAGACTGAGCACCACTGGGTGCCAGTGTCTCCTTGGGACGTTTGGAATCCTTCTCACATGACCTACCTGTCACATGCATAACACTTGCAGGAACCCACCTTTGCAGCTTTCCCTTTGGAGAACCATGGCTTCTTCTCACTGGGAGGCTGGGAATCCTTACCCTGGGAACTAGGTGGAAGTCCTTTGGAGAACTCCCCCTGTTTACCCTTACCTCCCCTTTCTTCTGAGAGGGACCCTGCCCACCCCTGGCGTGGTCTCCCCCATACATCTTTTGGACCCTGGTGCTCTCCCAATGGTCTGCTTCATGTGCAAGCTTCCTGGGGTCAGTCAGCTTTCTGTCAATCAGGTGCTGGCGCAGCTCTGGAAAACAAAGACTGTACAAGTGTTCCTGAGCAATTAAATTGTAAAGCCCCTCATATGTTGTTACCTTACTGCCTTTCACCCTACCATCCAGTGATCTGCAAAAGGAATCTACACACTCCAGCCACGTTTGGGACTCTTTCCTTTTATAGGAAATAAACGTGTCCTTATACTGCTCAGGGGTCAGACCATCTATTGTGAGCAGAGAATCCTTCATTATGGTGTAGATGAGTCCCTGATGATTCCCTAAGGATGTCAGATTGTCCCTTCCCTCTAACTCAAAGTGCTTCCACATATCCGCCCCCCAATGTGCCTCAGGGACCAGGTTCATATGGAGAGCAGACTCATACCCCTTGAACCACAAGTATATGTCATCCTCCCTCTTATAGTCCTTCGCTAAGTCTTTGGAATGTGTACTCTTCTCCCAGGCTGCACTGAGGTACTGCTGCCATCATCCTTACTGGACTAGCTCCTCTGATCCAGCTCCCTCAAGCTGAGCTTATGAGCCAGCAGTAACTTTTTCTCTTCAATGACCAGTCTCCTCCTTTCCATCGCCATTTTGAGCCTCTCCAACTCCATATGGTGACTCCTCTCTGCCTGTCTGCTCTGTAACTCCTCGAGAGTCAGACCCATGTATGACACACTGCTACCTGCCCTAGAGACCCTCCTCTAGGCATAACAGGTACATCCACTACATCATTGTGTATACTCTGCACTTCCCCATCCTCATTCCCCTCCTCTGTGTGCCCCCCAGCCTACTTGGCTGTCACCCAGGCCCTAAGTGCCTTTTGCAGCTCCTCATTCCTGGTGGAGCTCTTACTAGACAGGCAAGATCCTTACAGAACTGTTTCAATTGAGCAACTGTGTAACTTTCCAGTTTCCCTAATTCACAAACAGCTCCAGCTGATGCATCTCCAGATTGAGACATGATGGCAAATCAAAAGTGCAAAGTTCCAAGGCAGAAAAACAGTTCCCAATGAGAAGTTCAAGAATCAATAAAAAGATCACAGAAAATATGAAAGCAGGAAAAACGTTCAAAGAGAGTAAAAGTAAAAACAAGTAGTATGTTGTCACGTAATGGTCTGCACTGAAAACAGTGGTGTACACTTAATCACTGTATATCAAGTACAAATACAAGTCCAATCCTCACAGCTGATCACCAATGTTAGAAAAGGAGTGTTTGGTTGGCAGTCAGGTTACCCCCTGTCCAAGCAAGGACCCTCACTCTAGTCAGGGCAAAGGAAAAACACACCTGGTTAACCCCTACTCAACCCCTTGGTAGCTTGGCACGAGCAGGCAGGCTTCACTCACAAGCAATTTGTAAAGTATTTGTGTCAACACACACTCTAATACAGTGAAAACACTACAAAATGGACACCACACCAGTTTAGAAAAATAGGCAACATTTATCTAAATCAAACAAGACCAAAACTACAAAAATCCAACATACACAAACTAAAATATGAATTTTCAAAAGAATAAGAGTTTTACTCCATAGAAAACAATGGAAACGACGATTTTGTACAAAGTACCTGGGTTGCATCAAAAATAAAGCCGCACGGGTGAGTGTGCATTGGAAAATACAGCAATGCATCGATTCCTTCCTCGCAAGGGAGGCCGTGCATTGATTTTCTCCCTTGCAAGAGAGCAATGCTTTGATTTTGGGACAGGGCACCTCGGATCCGCGTAGAGTTGAGATGACTTTGATGCCCCTGGATGATGTATGGAAAATCCGGTCGCACGGTGTTAGAAAACTGTGCTGCGTGGGGTTGCATAATTATCAGCAGCTGTAAGCGGGTGTTGTGCGTCATTTCTCCAGCCTTGATGCGTTCATCTCCCAACCGCGATGCAGGTGGAACGTCGTTTTGCAGATTGGGCAGTGAAAATTTCCACGCACAGAGTTCTGTGCCTGGATTTCAGTTCTTGTTCTGACAACTTCACATTTCAAAGGCCCAGGGACTGAATAGGGCACCACTTGGCAGGGCAGGAGTCTCAGCAGAGAGTGTAGGTGCTGGCAGAGGAAGTCTTTGATGGCCCTGAGACTTCAAAAATGGAGGCAAGCTCAGTTCAAGCCCTTGGAGATTCTTCTCAAGCAGGGATGCACAACAAAGTCTAGTCTTTGTCCCCTTTTACAGGCAGAAGCAGCAACAGAAGGATAGCCCAACAAAGCATAGTTAAAGGCAGGGGAAGCACTTCTCCTCAGCTCCTCAGCTCTTCTCCTTGGCAGAAATTCCTCTTGGATCCAGAAGTGATCTTGAAGAAATCTAAAGTCTGGGGTTTTGGTTCCGCTACTTATACCCCTTTCTGCCTTTGAAGTGGGCAAACCTCAAATTAAAGTCTCTGTTGTTCACAAGATCCTGCCTTGCCTAGGCCAGACATACACCAGGGGTTTGGAGAATTTATTGTGAGAGGGCAGGTACAGCCCATTAAGGTGTAAGTGTAGGGGCGGCTCCTCCTTAAGGGATGAGGAGCGTTCCCCCCCCAGCAGCAGCAGCAGCTGCAAATCCTTTAAAAGAAAAGGATAATAAACTTTGTTTATTATCTTTTTCTTTTAAAGGGGGGCACAGGCTGTGAAGTGCACTGAGGGGGGTGCTCAGCACTCCCCCTCAGAGCACATGTATGTTTGGCTGGCTGTCTCGGGCCGGCCAAACATACATGCGCAGTGTGCTCTCTGCAGCCCAGCAACAAAAGTTGCCGGGCTGCAGAGAGCCTGCACAGGCTTTACTTCACTATAGCTCACATGGCTCATCAAGATATGCACGCTACACCCCAGCTCCCTCTGTCTCACTGTCTAGAGGGGATTCACAAAAAGCTCAACTGTCAAACTGACCGAGACAGGGAATCCACTAACAGACAGAATCACAGAATGGTTCTAAAAGTGGCATTTTCAAACTAGGAAACTAAAAACCAACTTCACTAAAAGATGGATTTTTAAACTGTGAGTTCAGAGACCTTACACTCTAAATTTCTATCTGCTCTCTAAGGGACTCTGTACTTTAATAATTATTTAAATGTAGCCCCTATGTTAACCTATGATAGAGATAGGCCTGAAAACAGAATTTAGCAGTATTTCACTAGTAGGACATGTAAAACACACCAGTACATGTCCCACCTTTAACATACACTGCACCCTGCCCATGGGGCTACCTAGGGCCTACCTTAGTGATGCCCTACATGTATAAAAAGGCAAGGTTTAGGCCTGGCAAGTAGGTACACTTGCCAAGTCGAATTGGCAGTTTAAAACTGCACACACAGTACATTGGCAGGTCTTAGCCATGTTTACAGGGCTACTCATGTGGGTGGCACAACCAGTGCTGCAGGCCCACTGGTTGAAAGTCCATGATATTGCTTGAACTGGGACTGAAAACCAGGCAATTATTGTGCAGGACTGTTCCATGAGGAGGGTTATAACCCCTTTCTGGATCTTCTGTTGGAATTCAATATTGTGCTTTAGAGGGTTATAGACAGTGTTGTTGTTTATGGGATGAACATTTGTTGTACATTTTTTTGAACTTCCTGAATCCTATTGAGTAATATATTGGCTTTTATTAGTACAGAGTTGTCTTATTCATTAACTGAAGACTAAACAATTCCTCAAGGAGCATTTTTAAGTGAGACACAAGCCCACAAGAAGCATTTGATTTACAACCCCTGAGTACCTCTAGTACACTTTACTAGGGACTTACTAGTAAATCAAATCCGCCAATCATGGATAGCCAATTACACATAGGTTTTGCACAGGAGCACCTGCACTTTAGCACTGGTTAGCAGTGGTAAAGTACCCAGAGTATCAAAAACAGCAAAAACAGAGTCCAGCACACATCAACAACCTGGGAAGCAGAAGCAAAAAGTTAGGGGAGACAACACTAAGCATGCCAAGGCTTAACAGTACTCCTCTTGATCTTTGTTTTATTAAGATTGACATCACATGAACTGAACTCCACATGGCTCTTAATAAACTCAAAGAGGATAAAGCTCCTGGACCAGAAGTGTTCACAGCCAAATTTTATACTTATTTTTCTTCTTTACTTCTGCCCAAACTCTAAACCCCTGTCCTCTCCTTCTCACACTCAGGAAAAACATCAGGTCTTTCCTAGATGCCCTTATTTATTTAATACATAAAGAGTGCAAAGATCCTCAGCACTTCAAAAATTATTGACCCTTATCCCTCGTCAATATTGATTACAAGATTTTCTCTAAAGCATTAGATTTACAGTTAGAGTCCTTTTACCTTGATCTCTCAGGCAAAGAACAACCAAGTTTTGTCAAAGAAAAATGTTTGCCTGATCTTACTTGCTTATTGATCACTTGAGAGAGTATTTTGGCCTTTCTTTTTTGAAACACTGAAATGGTTTGGTTTTGGTCCCAAACTTATTAAGCTAACATCTCTTCTCTATTCTTCTTTAGCTGTTATTTTCTCTCTTCAGACTTGACTTTGAGCAGAGGAGATCGACAAGGCTGTCCTCTTTCACACCTTCTTTTTAACTTGACTTTGGAACCTTTTTTATCTCACCTCAGGCATAGGCAAGATTTGCTTGGTTTTACTTATAACACACAACAGATTAAATTAGCGGTCTACATTAATGTTATTCTTCTATTCTTTTCACAACCACTAACATCTCTGCCAGCTTTCTTAGAAGAAATTTCTTCTTATGCAACTGTATTTGGCTAAAAATTTAATTATGAGAAATGCAAGATATTGCTTCTAATTAAATTCACTTTTAAGCAGGATATTTCCTCTTCTAACTTTTCATGGAATCCTTGCCAAATTCTATCCATACATTAAACTCCTTAAATATGGAATAATGTATTCAAAAGATAGGTTACTTAACTAGTCATTGCCACCCCTTATATCTCTAATGATGGGGGCCTCTTAATACTATTAAGATGATGTAGGTTCAAATTATTCTTTATACTATATCTAATATTCTACCACATATTCCTCTTAAGTCTCTTAAGTTTTTAGGAAAATCAATTCTATCCTCATCTCATTTCTTTGTAATAAAAAAACCTTGCACGTCTCTACCCTCAGTAAAATGTCTCAAATGTGAGGGAGGTGTAAATTATCCTGATTTCTCCAAGTATCACATGGCTTTTATACTGAAGAAATCTATTTACTGGTTATCTGATTTCCCTCACCAGTTCCCATTAGGGGTAGATCTAGAGAAAAGTGTTGTACCCCTTTTCGCCTTACAAGAGTATTTGACTTTCACTCACAAACCTCAAACCTTTTGCACTCATATTTTTAATTTCTTATGTAAGTTATTATGTCCTATCATACCTTTCTCTTCCACATACATTCACTCTTTTTTCAATTACACTATTTGACATAACACATTTATAATTCTTATTAATACACCTCTTTCCTTCAAAACTTGGATAGGAAGAGGTCTTATTTGGGTTAGACAACTTTTTTCTCAAAACCGCTTTTTATCCTTTACACAACTCCAGGCTTGCTTCAGACTACCTCCTTCATTTCATCATAAATTGTGTCTGTTGCAGGAAGCCATCTCTGTTTCGTATACCCTTTTTCAATCCAGCACTCAACATGGTGCACCCTCTGATACTAGTTTAGGAGATCTTCTGCAAACACTTCCAAAGGCCTCTATTATTTATGCACGTTTACATCACTCTTCAGCTGACAGGGATAAAATGACACAGAAATATTTTGGGAACGTGATCTAGATACAAATGGGCCTGTTTTAATATGGAGCAAAAGTTGGGTGAAAATTAGGAAAACCCCGTGTGCAGAGAACACCACACAAATCCTTTTTCAGAAATATAATAATTTCCTCCTTCATATTTACAAAAAATCTACCCAGACCTCCTCACATATGGTGATCATGCACTTCACAACATGCTTATCTCAGATATTTATTATTTATATGTACCTATGCTCATAATTTTGGGGTTGAGATTTGGAATCAGATCAATGCAATTTTAAAGTTGCATGTTCATTTTTCTATTACTAATCTTTTCTTAGAAAGTTTGTCAGATGATTGGGAACACATTTCAACAGATTTACAAATAAGTGACCTATTAACAGCTCAGGTATACAAGCAGATTACTAAAAACTGGATATAATTTGCCCAACTGTCATTCAAAACATGGTTGTATATACTATTGTATAATCATTGACTTAACATAGCATATATGAACCCCATCTCTCTTGTTTGAAATTGTAGTGCTTTGAGGACTCCGGTAACTACTTTCGTGAACATCTCAGCAAATTCTTCCTTTTCTCGTCAACCCATTCAGCAAGAATCTTCCAACTTCCCTGACGTCCCCCCTTCATGTCAATGTTAACTGATATCTTCACTCATACTCTTCTGTATCACTTTTTAATTATACCAAGCTTTTATAGCAGCCATGTAATTTATATCTCATGTTTTGTTCTTTACAATGATATTTTTATTGTAGATTGCAATATACATTTACTATTGTATCTTGTTTGTATCTTGCTAATTCACAATAAACGTACTCTTTAAACTTAGAACTGTGTTAAAGCTTGCAGGTAGGTACAGCATTACATGGATTGTCAAATTTGCTATAATAATCAAGGGCTCTTGTGCTGTTTATCTCTCTGACAAAATGCAGTGGTTAGAAGATTACCAATTTGGGAATCCGTGCTAGGCCTTCTTTGGAGGAATTGTATATTGTTCTAATTTGGTACGTATTTAGAATTTTATGACTCTGTATCTTGAAGGAAAGCGGATACTAATTTTGATGGTGATGAGCCACTAACTAAGAGTATAGAGGAAGTTATGTTGGATGCCAGAGGTCTGATGTGTTTATTATGGAAAACTACAACAAAGGCAACAGGTTTGACATTTAGGCCCTCATTACAACCCTGGCAGTCGGTGATAAAGCGGCGGTAATTACGCCAACAGGCCGGAGGTCAAAAAAATGGAATCACGACCATGGCGGAAACCGCCAACACAGTTAGCCACTTTAACACTCCGACCGCTACGACGGTAGCAACAAACACCACGGCGGTCACCGCAAACAGACAGGCGGTAGACAATGTACTGCCCACACTATTACAAGGCACCAATCCGCCAGCTTTTCCGGGGCAGTACCAACACCATCAAAAGCACGGTGGAAACAGCCTGTGGAACGGAAAACACTCACCTCTCGACACCCAACGAGGAACCAGGATTCCATGGAGCCCGAATTACAGGTGTTACCAATGTTGGTTTACCTCCTCTTCTACCAGGAAGATCAAAGACGGCGGCGATGACCACAATGAGTACTGCACCTAGCACACATGGGAGGGGGGGAGGAAAAAGAGAGTGACACACACACGCAACACGCAACACTCCCACCCCTCACCCACAACAACAGACACACAAACACATGCATCAACATTACATTTACACCCTGTAACCCCCTGGAAGAACGCAAGAAACAAATGAAATGATTGTAAGCAGTGTAATCATCGAAAATCCAGATGGGTTAACATAACTTTAAAAGATCAGTATATACAAACATTTAGAGCAATTACACAAGTCCGTATATTGTTCCATCACATGTCCGTGGACCAGTGGTTCCAAAAAGCATGGGCAAAGCCCACACATGACACCTGCCTCAAAACGGAGAGAACACTGCAGGGGCATCAGGTTGAAAAATACACAGGCACCTCAGGGGGAAGGGGAGAGGGGGCACCTCAGCTGGATGATGGGACGACGCCACTGCTCCTTGAGGGGGCTCCATGCCCACTGCTTGGTCCTGGGGAGTACAAAGCCACAGTCTCTCAAGTCTCTGAAGTGGGTGGTTTGCCCATTGCTTGGTCCTGGGGAGTGGCAAAGCCACAGTCTCTCTAGTCTCTCAAGTGGGTGGTTTGCCCACTGCCTCGTCCTGGAAAGTGCAAAGCCACAGTCCCTCAAGTGGGTGGGTTGCCCACTGCTTGATCCTGGGAAGTGCAAAGCCACAGTCTCTCTAGTGGATGGCTTCTCCACTGGCTCTGGAGGCGGCTTTGTGCCCAGTGTGCTTCATCCTGAAAAAAGAGAGGGTGAGTGGATGCATATCTCCACTGGTCCTGGAGGAGGCTTTGTGCCCAGAGTGCTTCATCCTGTCAAGGACTGGGGTAGTGGATGCAGTTCTCCACTGGTTCTGGAGGGGGCTTTGTGCCCAGAGTGCTTCATCCTGCCAAGGACTGGGGTAGTGGATGCAGTTCTCCACTGGTTCTGGAGTGGGCTTTGTGCCCAGAGTACTGCACATGGGGTGTGGTAGTTCCCATTCCCTCACCTGGGAGTCTGAGACATGAGATTTCCTGGGAATAGGTAGCATGATACTCCATGGAGGCAGAGACACACACCACCCTGTGGCGAGTTAGCCTGCCAACTGCTGGTACTGCCAGTGCTGGTTGTGGTGCCTCATGTAGTGTGTGCAGAGTCCAGGACGTCTCCTGCAGCCTCGGACGGCTGCCCACGGGGGATGCTGCTGATGTCCGCTGTGGTGGCAATGGCTGGGCAAAGTCGCTGGGCAGGTGGTGGTGGCTGCGGCGGAGATGCTGCCGGTGGTGCAGGTGTCACCACCTGTGGAGGGAGACACCAGGACGACTCCTGCAGTCTCGACGCCTGCCCACTGGGGATGATGTTGGGGACTGTATCAGAGGCAGCAGATGTGCAGGTAGCGGTGAGGGTGGCGGTGTTGCGGCGGTGGCCACCGTCGTAACAGGTTGCTGTTCTGTCCTGCAGAAGGGGTGACACCAGTCCCTCACCCAGAGGCTCCGTGCCCTGAGCTAACTTCCCTTTGGCCTTGTGTCCCTTCCCCACCTTGGAAGTCACTGCTGAGACCTTGGCACTGTCCTCTTTTGTCTTGGGTGAGGCCTTGCTGGGTGGTTGGTGCGGCTTTTCCCTACGGCATGGGGGCCCCTTCTTCACCTTGGCAGGTGGTGGAATAGGGTGATCCTTGGCCTCACTAGGTGGCACACTGGCAGCCCTGATGGGTTCCACCTTTGATGTTCCCGGACTTGCAGAGACCACAGAGCTCGAGGATTTTGTGGCTGAGGTGCTAAGGCCAGAGCCTGAAATGCTCTCTGTTGGGCCGCCACGCCAGAATGAATGCCCTCCAGGTATGCATTTGTTTGTTGCAAATGCCTCTCGACACCCTGGATGGCATTCAGAATGGTTGACTGCCCAACAGTGAGGGATCTCAGTTGGTCAATAGCCTCCTCACTCAGGGCAGCAGGGCTGACTGGGGCAGGGCCTGAGGTGCCTGGGGCGAAGGAGATGCCCACCCTCCTGGGTGAGCTGGCACTGGAAACATGCTTAGAGGCTGCTGGGAGGGCAGTGCTGGTAGAGGGGGTGGCGGCTGTACCTGTTGTTGTGGTGGGCACAGAGGTGCCCGCCACCGCAAGGGAGCTCCCATCAGAGGAGGAGTCGCTGTCACGGTGTCTCCTCCTGTCCCCGTGGTGGAGCTCCCCACGCCCTCTGTCCCACTGGTGCCTTCAGACTCTGTACATTCACCCTCCTGGGCGATGTGGGTTGCAGCTCCCTCCTGCTCCGGTGCCACTGCTCCTCCACCAGATGATGCTAATGCATACAAGGACAGGGTGACAAAAAAAGGGGGGGAAAGACAGAGGAGACACATGGTCAATGCCAGCAATAACACCACCGTTGGTGGCGGACACAACACACAGGGAGCAGCCCTATGCACTAGGCCATGCACTAACAGTTCTTAGGAAAATCACCTGCCCATTGGGGACTGTGCCTAAGCCCATTTGCTGCACAGGAGCCTGACTAGGTGTAGATGGCCACTACCACTTTTGGGGTTGGAGTGCCACAGAGCCTGCCTAACAAGGGACCTACCCTAGCAAGTTTGCTCTGGCCTAGGGGAACACACAGCCCACTTCCTCCACCCAGACACCTCGTAAAGCGTGCAGAGTCAGCTGAATGAACTGTACTCACCCCCTTGTGGCTGCTGTGATGCCCTCAAGCGCCCATCCAACTCAGGATATGCCACCTCCAGGATCCGGTACATCAGGGGGGTCATGGTGCGACGGGCACCCCTTCCATGTTGGGAGGCCATCGCCAGCTGGGCCTCCGCTGTCTTCTTGCTCCAGCGGCGCAGGCCCTCCCATCTTTTGCGGCAGTTGGAGCTCCGTCTATGGTAGACCCCCACGGTCTGCCCTTTCTTGGTGATGGCACGCCAAATACCCTTCTTCTGGTGGGCGCTGACCTAGAGGAAAAGTGAAGTAAGACTAGATTTTACTCCCCCGTCCGGTTATTCTTACTCATTGGCCACAACTTCCCAACCATGCCCTGAAACACATACACTGACCATCCTCACATGCTGGCCACATCCCCCCCCACATGTATCTTCCATCCACGCCACTCCATACATTCATGTCCCATCCATCATGATCACAGTGTACTCACCTGTTTGTCTGGAGGACCATAGAGTAGCGTGTACTGGGGGAGGACCCCAGCCACCAGGTTGTCCAACTCCTCAGCAGTGAAGGCAGGGGCCCTTTCCCCAGACACTGTAGCCAATGTCGCTTCCGGTCACAGCAGCACTTGCAGGTCCTCTCCTGTTGAAGGTCATTTATCAAGTGAGTGAACAGATAGAAAATGGCGGTTACATCCGCAGCGGTGCGTTCCGTCACCGTCGGCGTACATCGTTATTGGCTCCTGGAACCCATAGGGCCCAATGAAAACTAATGCTGAATTGCGCCGCGGTCTTCATCCGCCTACCGCGACGCTGCACAACGCCAGCGCAGTTACCTCATTTCCCCTTGTCCCTCCTTACAGGTCAGGCAGCCTCCATTTCAGGGAGCCACATGGCAGGCCAACTAACTGCGTCATGGACCTTGTGTGATTGGTGATTTTGGGGCCTGGGTGAGTCTCTCTACTGGACAGGCTTTGGTAATGGGTGACCATGCATTGGTGTTACATACAGGGCTTGGTTTTGGGATGTGTGGGTTGTGATAGTGGGGTAGCTGTGAGGTGTTGGGGTGATGGGTGTGAGGGTAGGAGTTTGTGATGGCATGCAGGTAGGGTGGGGGGGATATAATAGTAAATATTTGCCTTACCAGAGTCCAGTCCTCCTGCTACTCCTGCGAGACCCTCAGGATGCATGATCGCCAAGACTTGCTCCTCCCATGTTGTTAGTTGTGGGGGAGGAGAGGGGTCCACCGCCAGTCCTCTGTACTGCTACCTGGTGTCTTGATACCACGGAACGTACCTTCCCCCGTAGGTCGTTCCACCTGATGTTGTTCCTGATGTCACCCCTTGTTCTTGGATGCTGTCCCACTGCATTGACCCTGTCGACAATTCTCCGCCATAGCTCCATCTTCCTTGCAATGGAGGTCTGCTGCACCTGTGACCCGAATAGCTGTGGCTCTACCCGGATGATTCCCTCCACCATGACCCTGAGCTCTTCCTCAGAAAACCTGGGGTGTCTTTGAGGTGCCATAATGTGGTGTGGGTGATGTGTGAGGTGATGTTTGTTGTGCTGTGTGATGTGTTGTGTTGGGGTGTGTTCTTTGAGGTGCGTGGATGTTGTATGAGTGATGGTGTTGTATTCCTGTGGATGCTGATGTTGTGTTTGCTATTCTCTCTCTCTCTGCTTTTTGAAAGAATTTAGTTGTAAGGGGTTGTGGGTAATGTGGGTGTTTGTTTTATAGTGGTGTGAGTGTGTGGGTGTGGTGTGTGTGTGTGTATCAGGTGTGTGTATTTTGAATTGTCCAATGTGGTTGTGTTTTGTAAATGTGTGTGTATTTTGAGTGCGGCAGTGTGTACCACCAATCTATTACAGCAGTTGAATGAACGCCACGTTGATTCGTGGGTCGTGATAGTGTGGGCGTATTCCTGTTGGGGTGACGGTATAGGTTTTGCTATCGCCAGTTTATCACTGACCTTTGGTGTGGCGGACTTGTGTGGGTGTCTGTATTGTGGCGGTTTACGAGATGTGGGTCGTAATACCTGTAGCGAATTTCCGCCGCGATCACGCTATCTTGACGCCCATCAGCACGGCGGTAAGCAGGATTTACCGCCAGGGTTGTAACGAGGGCCTTAATGTGAAAACATTTGTTCAGCTTATAAGTCTTTAAGGGTAGACTGTTATTACACTGTGTTATTGACCATATACAGCTATTCAATTCATTGGAATCTCATAGATTACTGTAGTACATTAGGATTTTGGTGTTGGTTACTTCCTTTAACAATCCCTGGGACTAAAATATTTCCATTGTTATAGTCCTTGCTAGAGCCTCCTACGATAGTCTGGCAGGTGCAGTGCTCTGCCAGGACCTTTTAATAAAAAACATAAAAAATCTACATGAGTACACTGACTTAGAGGGTCTTGTGGTTAGCCTTCTTCTGTTTGTTCGAGTGTCAATCATATTCTGCTTCTTCTTATCACAGCATATTGCAAGGGGAAACGGGTTAGCCAATATCTGCCATTAGTTTTATTTCCTTGTTAGTAATGTCCTTTTGCCTGATCACATGTGCACATCTGCCTGAAATCTCTTCGATGTCTAGGCAGTTGACCAGCCATTTAGTTTTCTCTTTTTTCTTTATCAGTCTCCATTCATATTTTATTCTTTTTTTTATTTTATTTTTTGTACGTGTCCTATAACTTCACAGACTGTCCAATTAGGACGCTTGCTTTCCACTCATTTATTCTGCAGTGTTCTGCAACTTGGCCAGCCAGTAGTTCTAAACTAGATTGCCATCTTGGAATAGTATTGTTCATAGTGTATCATTGGTTTACCATTTCTAAATGGCTATCAGGTTAAGAAGCTTTATTTTGGTCACCTTAGATCAAAACATAAGTGAAACATTATACAATACTGTATTATTCAAAGATGACTATCCAGTCCAGTGTTGACTGGGTGGTCATCTAGGAATAGTATTGTTCAGAGTGTATCATTATTTTTGCCCCTCATAAATTGCCAAAATGTTGCTTCTAAACATGGCAGCTAGGTTGGAACTTTAAAACAACAATGTGCTATGAATTCCATACGAAGATGGCCACAGCTGCTATATTTAATTTATTTTTGTATTATTAGCATGAGACTGACAAGTCTAGGTTGCACCTGCTTTCTTTTTCTGCTTTAATTATTTTAATTTAATTTGAGTTGAGTTTGGGTGTCTGTTTTATTGTGGAAGGGTAAGTGGGTGAAATCAAGAATGCATCACAGATGAATGAAGAAATGTATGAGTGCAAGTATGAGTAACAGTGCATGCATAAAGCCTAAACACACCATAGATTGAAGAGGCACGTTAGGGTAAAAGCCAGGTTGTTTTGGTATTGGCACTGCTTGATTACAAGGAGAACTCTTTAAGACACCCACGATCATGCTGGTAGCAATTATGATTTAATTAGCTGTAATTCAAGTTCTATATATTTAATCAATTTATGCTAACTGATGCAAATTTTGGAATCATAAACACATAACTAGCATAATTGAAAAAGATGTACCAGCCTGATTTTTTTCTTTTCACAGTGACAATTAATACTGTGCTGATGCAACATAATATGCTGAAAATACAGCAACAGACTTAACAACCTGTATGGAAATAATCAGGAAAATGGTTTAACTCCTGTCAAAGCGGAGGGAAATTTGTTTTATTTATAGAGTTCTAAGGGATTTATTATCTTAATTTCATAAACGTCAGTGAACGTGTGTTAGTCTTCTCCACATTAAAATGTGATAATTGCACGAAAAAATTGCAGCTTCTGTACTTGCAGTCTCCAAAAGGATTAGAGAAGACCGTAATGAGTCTACATTTGAAGAAATAGCAATTTCTTTCAGGAGGCACTTCCATGAATACATTACAGTTAATTGAGTGTAGGTTGCATGCCGTTTTGAGGGACGTTTTATTAAATACTACATATGCTGTGGGTGGCAACAAGGTTGCCTCAAGGCACCTAAACTTCGAAAACTCCTTCATAAATTAACTTAACAATTCAAAGCAAAACTAACTGTTTTCTCATGTCTGAAGTTCATGTCAACTAATTTTTTATATCTAATTGTTATCGAATATGATCACCGATCTTTTAAAAGTAAGGGCCTTATTTAGATGTCGGCAGAGGGAATACTCTGTCACAAACGTGACAAATATCCCGTCCACCGTATTACGATCCCCATAGGATAGAATAAGATCATAATGCGGTGGACAGGATATCCGTTACATTTATGATGGAGTCTTCCCCTCTGCTGACTTCTGAACCGAGTGCAGTGCCACTTTTCTTGCACCTCTTAGTGCCCCCCCAACAACACCAGGTGTGAGCCGTATCTAAGATACGGCGCACCATAGCGGTAGTTAGGTGAACTACCGTTAAAATTATTGACTGGAGTTTGGAGCTTTGCAGGATTAATGTCAAAAACGTTGACGCTAATCCTGCAAAGTTCATTGAGGCCTGTGTAAAACAATGGCATGCCTCCTTTGAACGCCTGCTCTGAGCAGGCATTAAAAGTGCAGACAAAATTGACGCAAAGAAAACTTTTAGATTTCTTTGCAACATTTATTCAGCCCCCTCTATTTGGGGAACGCCCCCTTGCATACATTATGCATGGCGCAGGCATAATGTAACTCAAATGGTTACATTAAACCAAATTAAATTAAATTTGACGCAGTGATTTTGGCCTTGTTGGGCCACATTAGCGTAAAACAAATGACGCTAATGTGGCGCAAGTAGGCACTGGGGGCTCTTAAATCAGCCCCTTAGTTTGTTCAGTGAATTTCTATAGGTTTTTTTAAATTCTATTGCCTAACTGTACCATCCTGGTAACCTTTGTTTTTTTCAGTGAATTTCTCAGGTTTTTCATAATATATTTCTAAAATATTACATATATGTATAGCTTAGTTGTTTTTGTTAATTTATAGAGTTTATTTTTAATATTAAGTATTGTTCAAAATATTATGGATTTTATTTTAAAAAATATACTCTATTTTCTTTTTAAAAGATAAAAATTAGATATCAAGTCAATTTACAATATATAATATTAATTTATTTAAAAAATATTTTTTTGATCCGTGGTTCCACCGCAGGCCTGTAAAAATAGATGGGATGTTCTCTATGGTTTTTGTTCCGATCACATGATTGGAATGTATCCATGATTTTGTAGCCGCGGTTTCAACAAAAATTAAAACATTATTTTAAATATCTAGGTGCCCCTATTTTGATTAATGACATAAGAGTGAACATATGTGAAAGTATATAAATGGTCCTACATTTGATTTTTCCAAATATACTCATTTTTACAAGTTTGGCGAATTCACAAATCTATGGAGTACATTTGCGATTTCGCTGAATGACACAGGCAAAATTTGCCTTTGGATTCAATTCTTTTCAACCCCATCTATACAGTATAGATTCAAGACACACCCAAAAGCAGTTATTTCTCTGCTGAACTGTCTTGAAAGAACAGCTATAAGGAGTGCTTCCCTGTTTTTCAAAAAAATGGCTGAAAGTTCTGCAGCACATCAAGAGGAAGATCCCCAGGTTGTAGGAGAGGAGGAGGAGGAGGAGAAAGACCCACAAGAAAAGAAGAGGCAAAGTGAAAGTATTTCACTGTCCCGACTGGGTAGAAAAAAGTACATGCCAAAGATATAAAATGCACCATTTGTGCAAAACATTAGTCAAGAAGAACTGCCAAAAATATAGACATGGCACCAGTAGCACGTGGAAGCACCTGAAGACTATCCATGAGCATGTTTACAACCACATTATTCATGAGAAAGCTGCTACATTTGGGGACTCGAGCTCTGCTAAAACATCTGGAGGAATGTCATTAACTCTAGAAATAACTATACCAGCTAGCTATCTAGTGCTCCAAGGCATGGTAACACACTGTGCCAAGTGCCACAGGCTTGTGGCACTACAATTATCTCTGTAACAGGTTTTGTTGATGCAGTGAAAAAGCATCACTGTTATTATTATTTTTTTGTTCCTTTAGGTTATTTATAATGTTTTTTAAACAGAAGCAAGCTGCTTGTTTGCACTTGTTTTTCCAATTTTCTATCCTTTTCAGGTTTACTTTAAGAAAAAAAGAACAAAAAATAAAAACCGGTTATCAAAACTTTAAAAAGGTTCTTGTTAAAACCACCATTTGGCCAATCAAAGAGTTAACTGTGATTTTACTGTTTCAGTGTATGGATCAGTTTATGTCACTGGGTGCATCAGTGAATGTCTCATTGTGTTTCTCTATAAGTCGGTTTAAGCATCAATGTGTGTTTTGATGTATCAGTGTATAAATCAGTGTGTGCCCAGGTGTGTTAGCCTATGTATGAGTGTGTGCCTGGCTGTGTCGGCATATGCATCAGTGAGTGCATGGGTGATGCACTGTATGCATCAGTGTGTCTGGGTGATGCAGTGCATGCGTCAGTGTGTACCTGGGTGTGTCGGTGTATGCATCAGTGTGTTCCTGGGTATGTGGGTGTATGTATGTTTGTGTGCCTGGGTATGCTAGTGTATAGATGAGTGTGTGCAAGGTTGTATTGGTGTATGCATGAGTGTTGTTAGAAATGGGGTCTTTAGTTGGTAGTAGTTTACACCCTGTCCAAGTAGGGACCCTCAATCTAGTCAGGGTGAGGAAGTCACACAGCTAAAATAATCCCTGCTCACACCCTTGGTAGCTTTGCACAAGCAGTCTGGCTCCCCAGAGGCACAACATAAATACTATGCAGGGGGCCATGTAGCCCCCCTGCAACCCTGGAGACCACCACGTCTCTGGGGCAAACTATAGAAAATAGAAAGGGGGTCTGTTTTAGGCCTCCTACAGCCCCAGGGACCACCACCTCCCCGGGCTATGCACATTGAATGGGGGCTGGGTGTCCGCCCTTGAGGAGCCACTGTTGGCCCTTCGGAACTGCCCCCCATCCATGGCTGGCTCCTGCTATGTCCTGGGGTGCTGACCCTGGGGACATGGCTGTTTGCTGTGGCTTGATGTGGATTAGATCTAGGGAATGAAATGTTTAATATTTAGTACCTGACTGCTTTGTGCATGTCTCAATAATATATGCACATCCCTTTATTTTCATGTTTGTCCATGCCCACTGTTATCCAAGTGTCCCCCATTCCTGTCTTTTGCCCCTTCTCTATGAAGGGGCTATGTTGTGGACTATACTTCAATATATTTTGTTTGTTGCCTTTATCTCACCCACAGCGGTAGATATTAACATTTCTAAATTATAATCGATAATATGCTATTTGCCCCTCACACACAATTTTTGAATTTCTGCATTTTACTACTAATGGATTCCATGTTTATAACCCTCTCCTTAATGCCCAATCACCTATTGTAAAGTACTCGTTGCAATGGTTGCAGCTTCACAAAATGACCATGTTTCCATTCTTTGTTTTTCCATACTCTGTGTCCTGTCTACTGATACACTCTTCTTAAATCATGGGTATGATGGCTCTACTCATTATACATGAGTAGGTCTATGACGCATAGCTGTACAGATTGGCCTTGTTAACCAGGTCAGGGCGGAGTGCTTTCACATTATGCTTGATGTCAAACATAATGCGAAGTATTTACTTGCGTTCAAAATTATGCACAAACTGAATCAAGCAGTTCTCATGGGCGTGACCATCATGTTTTTCACTCTGTTCATGGTGCTGGGCCTGTTTTTTTATCCCCAATTTATCTTTGCAATCGTCCACCCTTATTATCAATCTACCCCTCAATTTTATTTATTTTATTGACGTCTCTTTTTGTGCCTTTGTATTTTTGTGTTTTAAAAAAAAATGTTTCAAGCTTTTTCATCACTTGTTTATTTTTCCCTTTTCTTTCTTCCTTCTACCTCTAAATTCTTTACTTTTTCAGCCAGCACAATGGCATAGCAGGCCAGCGCCAGCGATCAAGGGAGCAGAAGTGCCAGGCCCCACCAGTCAGCCAGTAGCCACCTACCTTGGGGGTGGCAGTGCTACCAAGGGGTGCAGCCCTGGCCAATCTTTTCTGAGGAAAAGGTGGCAGCACCACCTCCCCTCTATGCTGGCAGCAGGCAGCAAACCTGGGAGCGCTTAACCCCTGCTGAAGCATCAGCTGCGTTAGGCTAGAGTGTGCCGGTGTTTCAGGGCCACCACCTAGGTCCGGTGCACCACCCAACACCTGATGCACCCCTGGGCGGATATAATCGATGGCGAGTAGGACCTGCTTGACCTGCTAGGTATCAATATTCCAGAGCTTGTGTGTATTATATTATTGTGTTTGTGTTCTAAATGCAAACTTTTTTTCCCGCATAGCATGTGGCTTGCACTCAGAGCGAAGTTGCGTTTAGTTTACGTTAAGAATATTATTTCTCATGTGCTTAGCAGGTGCTTGCCGCTACATCATTGTACTGGTAGTCACTCGCTTTGGCTGATTATTTAAGAATCCATTGGAACGCAGACTCCTCTGTCTTCCTCTGTTAGTGTTCTCTGTGATTTCAAGTAGCTTGTACCGTCCCAAGCAAGTTTACAGTGATGTGAGTATGCATTTATGCATTGCAAAAAGGGAGACTGAGTTGGTCCATCAAGGGGGTTGAGAACTGAGAATAGACTCAAAGATCATTTATTGCCATGCATTAGTTCCAAATGAAGTTTTTGTTAAGGAAATTTGGAATAGAGATTTTAGGAGTATAGCGAACTCAACAATAGTCAATCATACTAGTACCATAGGTGATCTGATTTAAGTACAATGTTATTGCATTTGCCTGTTATATAATAATTTTATGGAGGTTAATGGTACCACTAATGTATTTTGTATCTTCTTTATTTCTTACATTAGCACTCAAGGGCAAGAAGAGGGGCACTACACAGGCAGGTCTTGGTAGGAACTTGGGAGGTGCCGACTACCAGTGCTAATGCTGATGCTTCTGCTCATCTCAGTAAGTCATAATATGTATTATTATTATTATTATTATTGCCCTAACTTTTACCTCTCCCCACTTTTATACCACTTTTAATTTTGCCTTGTTTACTTTTTTATACTGTCTCCCTTTTTCCAACTCTCCTAGCCAAGTTTTTTAAAATTCCTGTTATCCCTGCATTATCTTTTTTATGTCTCTCACTGACCATTTTGTATTCACCCCTTCATTGCACTTCAATGATTTCAAGCCATCATCTTCGTAGCCTATTGCTCTGCCCCTCCATTACGCAAAGCTTTTGGTTGGCTTCACTACCTGTTTTTTCTAACACCCCAAAGAAAAGCCCAGAGTGATATGTTTGATAGAAGATACTGCAGTGCTAACTGAACTGTAGTGACTTATTGTGGTTTCATTTGTTTGATTAAACAAATTAAGAAGGGGAGGTGTACCTGGCTTCTAAAAACTATATACAGTTTTTTTTTTCTAGCCACACGGACTTTTGTGACCAGTGGAACCGGCTCATGCTCCATCACTGCAGAAGCAGATGGAGCAGGGGGAGATGCAGCAGCAGGAATGGGTGATGGTAAGTCATACTGCTTGCTTATTGATAATTACTATTGCTCACCAGCTACAAGGGCATTGTTGTGATTGGATTTCTGAACTCCCCTGCATTACAGCTACGGCAGTGGTTGCGTTACTTATGGCCTCTTCTATCTACAACTCAGCAAAAGCACACATAATGTATGCTAAAAATTATGGCTTGATTGAAATGTTGTAGAATGGAAGGTTAAAAGAAAGGATGGGGGAGAGGAGTAAAAGGAAAGGATGCGTGAGTGGATAAAAAAGGATGTGTAGGCGAGTACTGGGTACATGGATGGATGGGTGAAAGGATGATTGAAAGAAAGGGTGGATAGTGGGTACTGAATGAATGGATAACTGATTGTGAATTTGGGTGAAAGACTGGATTAGAGAAATTAAAGCTTAAATCATGGTGGCTATGGGTGAATATAGTAGGAAGAATGAAAGGATGATTAGAACATTGGAAGTTGGCAGCTTCATTGAAAACAATGGAGTGCTGCGGGCTTTTACTGGCTGGTAAAAGACCACAGCGCCAACATTCCAATGTTCGCTTTGTTCACAGCAACAGCTGTGAACAAAGCCTCACCGAGCCCGAGGGGATTTTAATCCCCTCGGGCTCCGTGAGCAATTTTTTTTTTTTAATAGAACATTCTGCCCTGAGGCTCGGGCATTTAACGCGGGATCGTGCCTTTAATAGCTGGTAGAGCCCGCTACGGCGGGTTCTAAGGCTATATTGAAAAACTGCTTAAACGATTCAAGAAGGGCGCTCTTCTGTAGAGGGTTATGCTGCTCACCTACTTCACTTGCTTTGTGTTTTACCTTTTATGGTTATCAAATACAGTATATGGTTAAAAGTGGAGGGTATTTTAATTGGTGTTCCAATCCCTTGACTCACTGCATTTGTTAAATGAGGCAGATATGCATCCCATTATCAGTCATGAACCCCGTCCCTGCCCATGGAATTTTGCCACCCATTACTGAAGAAGTACAGTGCAGTATTTCCAAAACAGATTTATTTTACACCTGTTTTCGCTATATAGTGAATGAATAAGCCAAAGCTAGGCACATGATGAATCAATGGTGAGAGACTCCCCTCTATTCTTTATAGCAGAAGCTCTACCTGCCTGACTAATCCCTCTACGTTACTCTGCAGTAAAGTAAGTCAAGTTTCCTTTCTTTACTGCCCAACAAATTAATTTGTTGGAAAGAATTTATGATGGTGGGCGAGGCCAGTGAGTAAAGTGGGGCAAGTAAGTGCCCAATTTGATTTCATGTTTTGCATAAGGGATGCTCTGTGTTGAACATGCCAAACACAATCTATATAGCCCATTCCTGTCTCTGTAGTGAAGTGCATTGTTTTCCCCACCATCTACTTACGTCAGACAGGATATATAGATCTACATTTTATGTATGACATGTGTGACATATTTTATTTATTCATCTGCCTCTTTGGAGACAGGGTAGAAACTAAGTGAAAGGCATTTGAGGATAGAGCAGGACCATTGAAATTAAATATAGATATTTGTCAGCTACAGCTGCCCTAACTGCAGACAGTAGTAAAGTGCTCGAAGAGCTGGCTACCATGCCTCCAATAATTTGGCACAGCAACTTGTACTCCATAGTGCATAATGCCTTACTCATCATAAATGAGAGGTAATTCATTTTTATTTTTCCACTAAATGTGTCTGTTTGTTTACTAGACACGCCTTTAAATGAAAAAACATAAAATCACTGTTTTTTTTATTCTGGTGTTATTCTGCCTTAATTCTTTTCTACCAGACAGTCAGTGCTTTTTATGTGAGGCAGGCCTGGGTAACCAAATGTACTATGGCTGTGTGACTCTCCTCATCATAATCACATCAAATTCCAATGTCCCTAGGGGACCAGAAATGTAATGCTATTATGCCACCCACTACCTACTTTTGAAGAAGTGTTTGTTCAGTGCATTGTTTACAATTTGTCTTTTTTTAGTCTTCTTTTTCTTAATATAAGTACTCCTGTTTAATAACCACCCCCAACCAAGCATGAGAGAGTGGCCCGCCTGCGGTGCAGAGGCTGGGGAACATCCAGGCTGAATACTGGTGGCTGCTGGTCCTGAAGGAGGAAGAGGCAGAAACAGCTGCCTCGGACCCAGCGCCCAGCACAGCAGCATGCCAGCCACCAGCCTCCCGGCCAGTACATTGCCACCGGCACCTCCAGCAGTCAGGGTCCCTGACTACACCTGCTGCTGCACCCTCTCACTCCAACAGGGTGTTGCTGAACTGCATCCTGCAGCGGATGGACCACATGGAGCGCCGGCTCGCCAGGATTGAGCAGAGCCTGGACCTGCTCTGGAGCCATGTTGACAGTGCCCTCTTCTAAGCCCTGTTTTTATTTGTTTTTGTTTTGGTGGGAGAAACTTGTTGTGGGTGAAGAGGGTGGGGAGGAAGTTAAGATGAACGTTGAACTTTTCATTGGACTTTTTTGGGACAGGGTTATTTGTTCGGTGAAACGGATGGGACTGTTGTGGGTGGAGAGGGAGGGTTTTATATTTGTATATAATTAAGGGGAGCATTTATTTTACTTCATTTGCACCTCAAATCGATATTTTGGTGTTTTAATTTGCATGGCTAACTTTTAGTGTAGCCTATTTTTTAATCTGCTAAGAAAAGTGTCATTTGCTTATACCATTACTCTATTGCCCTCTGCATCTATATATTGACCACTAGGGAATGATTGCTGTTGTCTATTTTGCTTACCAACCCCTAGTACAAACAGACAACATTTTCTTCAGTAGGAAGTAATTACTAACTAAACAAGTTCACTTCAATCCATAGTTCTTCTCTTACCTGAACAGATGAAGCAAGAGAGTCTTCTTACTGCAGGGATTTTCTTAAGGTGGAATCTTAAGGGGGTGGTAGGTAGTAGTAGTAGCAGGCTGGCTAGCATGCTAACAGGGAAGACAGAACGTGCCACTCCCACCTATGCAAACTCCAACTGCAGGAATAATCAAAGGGTTATCCATCAATGTCAACTAGATGGAAAGAAAACAGAGAGTTTGTGGGTCATATATCATAAATTTAGGAAGACTGAGACCAGCCTACTACAAAGTCAGCATTAGACACACAACAAAGAACACCTGATATCATAATATAAAAATATAAAACTAAACTTAGTAAAGTAAATCATGGAGTCAGGAGAAGTGGCCTCAACTCAAGTGTGGTTGGACGAGGTTCAACATTTATGGAACACACACACAAGGCATGAATGATTATATTTATGGGGCAACTGTGGAATATTTCTCAGGTAATAGAAGGTTAGAAGGACATGCAGTGAGTTGGTGTCACTTTCACCATATCCACTTCAGGAAGTGTAGGATTTATTTATGGTGTAAAATTAAGTCACCTCAATAAATCACACAGCCTTGGGGAAGAGGTTTAGGGGCTTGATGAATGGAGTGGAAAGGGGATTTGGGGAAAGGTTTGACAAAGACAAACACTACACAAAATAATCCACAACAATATTCATTGGGGTGCTAAGCAGGACTCCATCATCAGTCTGTTGTGGAAGGAAACAAAGGGATAGGTATGACACAGTTCAGTTCAATGCATTGCAAACAGTCATTCTGTCCCAGAAAGACCCCAGATAGTATATCCTAAATGTTATGTTGTCTTGTTTTGAAAAATACAAATTATGGAAGATTGAAGCTAGTTTAACCAGTTCTAAAAAATTATTATTGTTATAAGGAAAATGATACTGCATTGCCAAATTGGGCGATGCATCTCCATTCTTCCTGCAATGTCAGTCACTCTTGGGTCCCTATCTGAACCTGTCCAGTAAGTAAGCTGGAGTCTTGAGCTTTCCCCAGGTTTTGTTCATGCAGGAGGGGACTAGGAGAAGTCCTGTGTATTGAATAAAACAGAAGCTGTGTTATAGAGTGTAGGAGAAGGACAAAATGAAGCAAGGTAAGCTACATGAGGAGTCAGGAGTGTACCAAGAAGACTCAGAGGCAGAAGAAGAACATAAGATAAGTTTCACGTTTGAGCCAGCAAAGCAGCAAACACATACTGAGCAGCATTTCCAAATCAATGCACTTCTCTCCAGTTCACAGGCCTCAGAGTCTTTGCAATCATCACATTTTCTCTTTGAAGTCTGTAACTTTCTCCTTTTAGATGTTGAGGTAGTCTCGGTCTGAGTCCTTCCATCTTCCTCCTCCAGATTCTGAGTAACTCCGTCCCAGTCCCAAACAGAGCAAGGTAGACCGGTGATGTGCACTGTTGGGGAAAAACAAATAGTGAAACATGAATGGAGTATTTTATGTAGATTTGTGTTTGATAACTAAAGTGGCTGGTATGTTTTGAGGAACCAGAAAAAAGGAGTAGACCCTGCAGGTAAAGTTCACAAAGTTTTAAAGGCTAATCACTATCAGGAAAAAATGATCAACGGTCAGCCCCGAAATGTTGCAAATCATCATAAGCAAGTTTACAAATTTATTGATCTCCCTCCCTCACTGTCAGCCCCCATACAGCAGTCATCACTCACAAATTCACAATCACTCAATATACCACCGCTCATTGGTACAATAGTTACTTAGTAGTTTCCAATCCAAGCATGGTAGTTCAACAAAATATCTCCTCTTTGATGGTATCAACATGTTGGAATTTAGCATTGGCACTGGCAGTATTTTAATCAATGTTCTTCCAGGGTAGCCCTGCTATGTGATGTAAAAAAAATGGAATAGGCAATGGCATATGAGGGAGGCAGCCCTTGTTGCCAATGTCCTGAAGGGAATGTGGAGGCTTCCTCACTGCAGAAGAGTCCAACTCCAATCCAGGCTTATTTGTGACTATAAAGTGGTGGGGCAACATAAATCTGCCACAAACATAATGTTCTACTAGAATTTGTTTTTGCAAAAAAAGAAAGAAAAAAAGAAGTTCAACGAGAAATAATTAAAACCGTTCTATGGAGGTACTGGCATACTCAGTCCGATACGAAGAGTTCATCCTCAAACTCTGGTGGGTCATCCAGAAGTTGGTCAGCGAACTCACTTGATTCTGACCAATGATACTCTTCCTCCTCTTGTGGTGTTTCAGGAATGGTGTAATCATGTGGTATAAAATGCTAGTTCATTTTGATCATGGTTAATCTATCCACGTTTTAGGTGAGAGGCTGGTCCTTCTCACTGTAACAACTGCACCAGCTGCACTGAACACATGTTCAGCAGACACATTGGTTACAGGACAAACTAGAAACTTTACTTCCAGCCTGCTGAGATTGGCCATTGGTGTATCTTCCCATACCAATACCCCAATGGGTTTTGCTCCACATACACCTCTTTTGGGTCATCCAGATACTTCAGTAACATACTCTGAAGGGTCATTGGTGCTTCCACTTACTCAACCTCTTTTGCTTTCACCTATCACTGGGCACTGGACCTAAGACCTGCCACTTGAAACCAAGCCAATGCAGAGGTTGGGTCCAATTCTTCTTTTGCTCTTGCCTCTGGTTTTCTTGTTTGTGTGGTTGGCGGATGTGAGACAAGACTGCCCCCTCTGGAATTTGAAAGTGGCACCACAGAACTGCGGAGTGGGACTCTAAGTTCCAGGCGTTCTTCTTCCAGTTCTGCTGCTTGCTCAACAATTCACCTATGTTATTGTGAAGTATGCCCTTCAGAAAAAGGAATGAAAGTGGGAAGTATTTTTTTGTAGCGTGGATCAGGTAGGGTAGCACAGATAGACTCTTTGCAAGAGATAATGTCATTTTGCAGCCTTGCATTACAAGTCAAGCGATAGCTTAGGCTCTCAACCAAGGCATGCACTTCTGGGTTTTCGTGTGCACCCCAAATGCAAACCTTTCAGACACTTTCTGTAGCTGCTCCTGTAGCAGACGCAATAACGGCATAGCTTGGCCCATTTGTCTGTTTTCCTTTCTAACTTTCCGCCTGAAAGCATCAAAAGGGATCCACATCTGCATGAAGCATTTGAATAGACCCCATGTGTCCGCATCCATGGTCATAGCTTTCCAAATTACATCCCCTCCTCTTTGAATGACATAGTCGTTGCTGTGTTTGTACTGCTCAAGAAAACGTTGCAACATATAATAGGTGGAGTTCCAACGTGTTGGCACCTCCTACATCAGGGCTTCAACTGGTACTCTGTTGCCAAACTGAATAATCCACAACTGTTTCTGGGCTTTAAAAGAATGGCTCAAATGAGTGCAGATGCATATGCAGGTGGTCAGTATGTTGCTGACTATGTCTTCTTTTTTTTAGAAAATCTTGCACAACCAGGTTGATGCAGTGCGCCAAACACAGGACCCTGAAATAGCCACCATCTGCCTTGGCCTTGACTATGTTACTGCCAGTGTCCGTGGCAACAAAGCCAATTTGAAGACCTCTGGGTCGCAGCCATCCAGACACCTTGCTATTTAATTTGTCTAAGATATTTGCAGCTGTGTGTGATTTCTCCATGGTGAACATGGCTAATGTTGCAAGCAGCCAAAGTCTCTTAAAAAAATTCTTCAGGGCCAAGACCTATAGATAGCTATTGCTTTTCCTCCACAAAAGAGATCCAGTGTGCAGTGATGAACATGTAATCAGTCACCTGACAACTGGACAACTGGTCCACTCTTCTGTAGTCAGGTGAATAGTGTGGACAGCACTTTTCTGCAAAATGTGTTCAACCAATTGCAGCACATTATGATTCTGTGCTGGAACAGCAACTCTGGCAAAATAGGTCTGACTTGGAACCTTCCATTTTGGGAAGATGGCTGCCGCAAACTCTAAGAATCCTACTTCTTCCCCAAAAGAAAAAGGGAGGAGGCCCAGCACTTACATTGTTGTCAGCTTCCCATTGTACAAAAGTGCCATTGGGTGGTTGCGGTCTTAGTGGCCCTCCTCCCTAAACATGCCCGTAATTGTAGACTGGATTTTCTTCTTTAGTGGGGCCGCAGAAGTAGGTGACGTTTGAGATGTAGGTGGTGGCAGACTCAGTATGCATTGTGATGCAGTCACCGTATGCGGTGGTGTCTCCATCTGACTCTGAGACTTCTTGTGCTATTGTGAAGTCACTGAGGTGGGTGATTCTGGCATACTGCTGTAGACAGGGCTGCTTTGCATGAGGATGTCACCCTCGTCGTCCTCACCTTCCACAATGATTTGACCAGTTATAACTGATGTTTCTGGCTCTCCTCACCTTCACCACCACAACCACGTTCAACACCTTTTTAAGGTGCTCCTCTCACCTGCTTGCATGATGTTTTTTTCATATGGGTCGTCTGGACTCCAGTACTATAATGTGAACCAGGCTTACCTCGATGAACACTTGCGTGGCAAATGCAGCATATTGCAATATTCTCCTCCTATTTGTTAATCGTAAAGAAGTCTCAAACTAGGGAGAAGTACTTTCTTATTGGGCCACTGCCAATGCCTGAAGAAGAACTGGAGGTAGGTGGGTGTGTTGATTGCCTTTCTGCAGTGCATACTTCTACTGAGGTATGGGTTCATGCAGGTTTCTGGTGGGGCCTTACAAACAATGGAAGCTGTCAGTGCTGCCTGTGCCACATCTCACGGAGAAAGTTGGACATTAATGTAGGACTCCTCTGTGTTAACTTCCACAATGAGTGGCTTGTCATCATCATCTTCCTCATCATCATCCCCTTCCATGATTGCAAGGCTTTCTGGATCTTTTATTTTCCCTTGCTTCTCCGGGTGTCCCCCGGACTCTGCCAGGGTCCTCTCCATATCCCTATCATTGCCATCAGAAGTGGTGCTTGGAGATGATTGTGGATTAGTACTCTTCCCTTTTCTTGCTGGCGCTCTGGGAGCCACTTATTCTAAAAGAGGAGGCCCTTGCTTGGCGAGAAGCTTGACCTCATGTTCTGCTCCAACATCGGAAATAGTTATTATTGCTGGTTTCTGCTGCTGTCCACTTTGCTCTTTTTCCTGAAACAATTGGATACTACTGTGTGAAAGCGACAAATCCAATTCAACGTCACTCCTCATAGGTGTCACCACAATTGCAGTGGCTGCCTCACTGACAGACAAGGTCTTGGGCTCAGGTCAGGGTGGTTCTATTGATGCAGGAGTGCTGCTCCAAGGTTTTTTCCTGGAGGCCGATGTGGCAGGTACATGTACCACGAAAAAGAATGAGGTTGGCATTCCACTGGTGGAAAGTTGCTTCTTCTCACTGGCCACATTATTGGGAGCAACTTTCTTTTGGGCCTTCTGAAGCTCTAAGTTGGAATGGCGCTAGGATGCAGAAGCAGAAGAATTCCGATGACCGAAGTAAGTATAAGGCCTTCGCTTTGGAAGTACTGCGGGTGATGTCACGTCTCTTCTGTTGTGCACCTAAAAGCAACCAAGGGAGAAAAACATGTAGTTAGTGAAATGTGGCATTGTTGCAGGTTGAAAGAGTACAGACAAATGCAATTTTAGTGCAGTTGATTACTTATGTAATAAATACCAATTTAATCAAACATTTTAAAGTCAAACCACACCACCACACCATAACATTGAATTCCAAATCAGGCAGCACAACATGCATATATAGCTCTTTGCTTTAGCACCATTTGTATTAAAAGGAACTCCTGGGGTAGTCAGAGAGAGGTAGATGGGTGAATGAATAAACTTTTTTAAAAACCTATGGTGGCAAGGTGGTCCAGGAGAAATGGAATAATCATTAAACGAACAAATTATGCTACTGATTTGTATGTAGTGCTCCACAGCCAGGATATCCAGAAGGAGAAAAAAGCAAGCAATTAAAAAAAATTAAAATGTCAAATTACAATAAAAAATGTTTAAAAAAAAGCTTAAAAAAAAAAGAAAAAATGAGATGAAAATATAAAAAGAAAATTACGATTAAAAATGAAATTAACAATTGAATTAAAAAAACTAATAGAATAAAAAATTAAAATAGCTTTGAAAATACAAAATAAAAGTAAATATTTAAAATGGAAATTTAAAATAAACAAATGATCAATAATTAATAATGGTTCTATGCAAAACCGTAAGCAAAGGGACTTTGATTGGATGGGCAAAATTGCTGCCAGCCACATGGTCAAACAACAACAAAAAGTAAGGAGGCCTGGCAAACAAAGATCACATGCAAGCCTATGACAAAGAGACACTGGATAGATGGACCAAATGGCCAGCAGTTACATGATCAAGCAACAACAACAAGGAGCAAGCAGGCATGGCAATCAAAGAAAGAACTCATGGAATCCTGTGGCATAGGAACACTGACTGCATGCACAAAATGGCTACCAGACACATGGTCAAACAACAACAAGAAGAAAGGAGGCATGAGGACAAAAAAAGAACAAAAGCAAGCCCATGGCAAAAGGACACTGCCTTGATGGACAAAATGGCCTCCAGCCACATACTTAAAAAACAACAACAAGGAGCAAGGAGGCATGGCGAACAAAGAAAGAACTCATGCTTTCCTATGGCAAAGGAACACTGGCTGTATGCACAAAAAGGCGGCCAGCCACATGGTCAAACAAGAAGAAGGAGGCACGTAGAACGAAGAAAGAAGACATTCAAGCCCATGGCAAAGGAACACTGGCTGCATGCAGAAAATGGCTGCCAGCCACATGGTCAACAACTGCGACCAAGGAGGCATGGAGAACAACAAACACATGCAAGCCTATGGACATAGACTACACAAAATGGCTGCTGGCCACTCGGCATGTAGAACAAAGACAAATGGTGGACAATGACAAACACACACACAGACACTCACACTGGCCATAAGGAGGCATACTAGTAACACTGAAGAAAACACTAACATTAATTTGCAATGCAAAACAGAAAAATTAACTCAGCTATAAAAATTTCTGAACAATAGTACACACATCTTCCTATGGCATCAAATATTACCACACAACATATAAACCTTTTGTGAAAAAAATGAAATGCAAAAAAACCCCAACATTTTTAATTTAATCCAATGCCATCCCTGCCCTACACGAAGTTTTAAAAATGTATATCTCTGAAACATTCATTTCATGCACTGAAACCACTAGTACTGGGCCTACTGGCTAGATGGCCCTTTGGATATCTAGATCACATAGTATAACTAATACTCCAAATGTTACAAACATATAGAAAAGGTATCAAGCTGTGCATCAATTTTCCTTTACAAAAGATGAAAAATCTAATAAAATGCTAAATAAATAACTAGGCCCATACTTAAACACTAGGCCTCCCACCACTATAAACATTTGTAAAATCAAATGAAAGTACAAAGACTTACTGGTGCATGCCCAAGCAAACAAACAACAGCCTCATTCAATAGTTTTTATCTTACTTGTATTTTCACAACAACAAAGTCCTTAAATCCAAAGGTAGATCCAGGAGACAAAGAGAGTGATCCTTCCACCTTAAAATCCAAGTGAAAAGTGACCAGGAGATGGATAAAGCACTGGTAGGAGTTACTGGCCAGGAACAGGAAGCTGGAGTCTTTGGGGCGGGCACTTCCTTTCTGTCTGGAAAAAAAAAATCTAAAAATAACTTGAAGAGTCCATTGGAGAAGAAAGTCCACTCAAAGCCGCTTTTAACTTGCATTTAGGTTTATCTAGAGTAGAAAATCAACTCCAGATGCATTTGTGCTCATAGGCGGGTCTGTTTTTGCTGCCATTCTGGCCAAAAGAAGTGTGATTGAATGCAAAGTCTTGCGTCCATGACTGGAAACAGCACCATTCGCTAGCAGCCCGGGAGTACCATGATGCTCACTAGAGAGAGTGCCAAAATCCAATCTTGTGCACATGAACAAATTCTGTTCTGCACTGGAATGCGGAATTTGGGAACTCTGTGTTAGTTTGCATAGTGCTGAGTGCCCGAATTCTGCAAACTCCGCTCGCGCAGTGGATTTCTGTTCCCGGGTCTCATGTTAACGGATCACCACTAGTTTAATCATCACAAAAAGGGGCCATAATGGCTAACACCCTATTCTTAAATCATGGGTGTGATGGATCCACTGAGTGTTCTCACATGCCTCACAATGAGAACCTATACTATAAGTTCTCAAAGAATATCTTTTGTTTACTCATCACAAATGTACATGCACAATTCCTCATCCTTATTTAGTTCAAATGGGTTCCTTGTTTGCAGTCTAATGATAAAGCGGGACTCTAATTTGTGCAATTTCAGCTCTCTGTCCCCACCCCTCTCCTCTCTTCTTATGCAAGCAATACCATTACATCTTAATGCTCTCCAATCACTATGGGTGTTGGAGGCAATGTTTGGCCACTGAATAGCTCATATCTCTGTGTCGTACAGCTCAAATGTGTTCCAATTTTCCTTTCCATAAATTATAGAATGTGCTACCAACATATTTCTTTCGCATTGGCATTTGATCACATACACAACATAATTCATTTTGCAAGTTGTCCTTTGAGTAATCAATATTTCATGGCCTTTATAGTCTTGAATTATCTTTGTGTTCTTTTCTATCTGGCATGCTTTGCATTTATTGCACTTTACAATGCCTCGCCTCTCCTTCTCTAACCCCTTCTCTAACCACGTTGGTTGGTTGTACATCACAAAATGACACTTCACCAATTTATCCTTAAGCAATAAGTCTTTTTTGTAAGTTATTCTACGGTTTGACCCTACTTTGTTGCCTACATCTGGATATTGGCTTATTAATTTCCAATATTTTAATGAAAATATTATAAATTTGCTGTTTTTCCTTTTTGTAAATAAGGATAATTCTATTTGTTTCATCCTTCAAAACTTTCTGTTTGTATTACTTTGTGTCAGAATTTGATTACAATCTACCGCCTTTGCTCGTTTTAGCCCTTGATTTATGACTCTTTGTGAGTAGCCTCTCCTTTTAAATCTTTTCTTTGTTATTTTAAATTATGTCAGCATCTCTTCATCATTTAGTAGTTACATCTCAATCTTATTCTTAGAAATTGGTTTGCAGTAGAGAGTAGTTTCCAATGTATTGTTGCTTATACATACCCTTGGTGAGATTAGCATAGCTTAGAGAGAAGGAATCTTCCATTGCTTTACCACATGCTTCGGTATTCATTTGATAATTAAACAAAAACACATTGTTCTGCTAGCACATTTTGATTATTTTCAATAATGTGGTAATTTGTTAATGTTATTTTGGTTCAGAAAGTATTTCACTGCCTGAAGTCCAATGTTATGATTGATGGAGGTGTATAGTGACACCACATCAATTGTAGCCAACAAATAGCCTTTCTTTCAGCTGCTTCCCGCTAATATTCTGAGGAAGTATCCTGTGTCCTTTACATAGGAGTTAAAGGTGGTAACCATTGGCGCCAGGTAGTAGTCAACGTACTTAGATACATTTTTATAGAGTGAGCCTCAACTCGAAATAATAGGCCTTCGCAGAGGTTTCACCAGACCAAATTGTTTATTGGATTTTTTTGCATTTGTTTTTGTTTGTAGCATTGTGTTATTGGTGGTATGCCTCTTCAATACAGTCCTGTTTTTTTCAGGATCACTAAATTTCCGCCTTCATTTTCGCCATTATCAGGTGATTTGATTTCTACTGCATCATTTCACATCAGATGTTCCAGTGCAGAAGAAACAATGTCACTCAGGTCAAAAGAAGCTAAATGTATCCCCTAATGGGACTATAAGTGAATCCGACACAAAAATTAGCAAAGTAGAAGGATCATCTACTGTATCATCAAGACAACTTCTTTTTAATTAACTGAAATAACAAAGGTTACAGGGATGTTATAGTTTGGAAATAGAATAAAAAAATAGACATTCACTTAAAAAAACAATGGTTACATGGATTTTATAATTCTGCTCACATTTCAAACGTATAAAACCATAGAAAATCAGCAGTTATTGTTAAAGTTATTTCAAGTAACTATAACTCATGCCCTAAGGTGACTTCAGCCTAGCGTGTCAGGGGGTGGCGGCCAGGTCCTGCAGCCTACCCCTGTAAGCACCCAACCCCACACCACGCACAGCATTTGGCCATGTGCTGCAGGTGTATTCCTTCCCTGCACCCATTTCTATATTTTTTATCTTTTTCTTTGAGACGAGTTATAGTTACTTAAAATAATTCTAATTGCTGAATTTTAATGGATTTTTACGTTTGAAATGTGAGCCTAACTATAATGTCCCTATAATCCTTGTTTTTTAAGTGAACTTTTCTGTGTTTTTAATTATATTTCCTAACTATAAAGTCCCTGTAACCTTTCGCTTTTCAGTGAATTTCAATGGATTTTTTAACATTGAGTAATTTTAATTACTTTCCGCCAATCCAACACCTGCTGCTCATAGGCTTTGGCTGTTGATGGCAGAGGTTGGCCGCAGGGCCTCGCTGGTAGGCAGGCCCTGCGTTCAGCCTCCTATATGCACCCAACCCTTATCCACGCACAGCCTTTGTAACATCAGCCCAGCACGGGGTTGATCGCAGGGCCTGTCGTGTGGCTTCCCCCTGTAAGCTCCCAACCCCACACCACCCATTCCTTTGGCCATGCATGGCAGTGGGTTGGTTGGTCGCAGAGCCTGGCATGTGGCATGCAACCTACCCCCTTAAAAGCCCCCAAACCCATATCAGGCATGGTCATCAGCCATGCACAGCAGGAGTGACCTGAAGGGCCTTGCCAGTAGTCAGGCCTTGAGGGCAACCAACTATAACCACCCAACCCCATGCCACACATGGCCTTTGGCAGGGGAATTTTCTGCAGGCCCTGTGGCCAAAACACCATTAAGTAGCCAAACCCTTCCCAAAAAAAAGAATAGGGGGTAGGGTAGAATACCCTAACACCCTAGCCTTGGTGCTGTGGTCTCCCTGGTACCCTGCCAGGACAAAAAAGATTTTAGCTGCAAAATCATTGTGGATTTGTAAGTCCATCATGAGAGTGGGTGTGACAGTGTCTGCCTGGGTGTGAGAGTGGATGTAAGAGGGTCTATGTTGGTGTGAGAGTGTCTGTCTTGGTGTGAGAGTAGGTGTGAGAGGGAGTCTCTGAGCATGAGATTGTGTGTTAGTATCTCTGTGAGTGGGTGTGTGAGTGGCTGTGTGGGTCTGTGAGAGGGTCAGTGAGAGCCTGAGTGGGTCTTTGAGTGGGTGCGTGAATGTGTTGATCTGTGAGTGGATAAATGCATGTCTAATTGGCTCTGTGAGTGAGTGTGTGATTCTCTGAGTGGGTCTGTGAGTGGGTGCGTGAGTGTCTTAGTGTATCTGTGAGTAGGTGTGTGAGTCTCTGAGTGGGTCTGTGAGTCAGTGTGTGGGTCTGTGAGTAGGCCTGTGAGTGGGTGCATGAGTCTTTGAGTGGGTCTGTGAGTGGCTGCGTGAGTCTCTGAGTGGGTGCTTGAGTATCTAAGTAGGTCTGTGAGTGAGTGCGTGAGTGTCTGAGTAGGTATGTGAGTGGGTGTATGAGTATCTGAGTGTGTCTGTGAGTGAGTGCATGAATTTCCTAGTTTCTCTGTGAGTACATGAGTCTTTGAGTACATCTGTGAGTGAGTGCAAAATGTCTACCCATCTGAAGTACTTTCTCCTGATTAGTTAGGAAGTGCTACCTAGTTGGGTACATTTCCAGTGTGTATTCTACTCTACAGTTGTGTAATGGACCACATGGAAATGTCTCCAGGTGACCTTGTGTGCATTGAGCAATGTGATTGTTCCTTGTGTGGTTTTCTCCAGAATTCTGTGCTAACATGAAACCAGCTATTGAGAGGCCAAATTGACTGCAAAGATGTAAATCTCCACCTAACCAGAGTCCTTCCTCTTATCTGTTTGATGCAAGTGCTTGTATGTTTTGTAGAGAAGTTCTCATATTTCTTGACATCAAGAAAGTGCAACCAAAATCAGCGGAAAATGTATTGGGGGGCCTCTTGGTAAACTGTACATCATCCTGGTAAAAGGCAAGAAGACCTTTGCATAGTACGAAGGTGGACAGTGCATGGCCAAGCAGGCAGTGCTTTTAGGTGATTTGCACATTTGCAAACTTATAGCAACTTAAAGGGATAACCATGGACTCTAGGGGAGGAGGTCCATGGGGCCACACTCCCTGGGCCGATTTTGACCGTGGGTACCCCATCCCCAGGGCCTGGCCTACATTTAATAGGGGTAGGGGGGCATGCGTCCACCCCTGTTTGGGACAATTTGGGCCCAGGGACCCCGTCCTCTGGGGCCCATCCATGCATTATGGAAGGGGGCATGTGCCCCCCCTTGGACTGATCATGGTCAATCTTGATCCTTGATCCTGAGGGCCCCATCCCCGGGCTTGTCCTTCACTAAATAGGGGAGGGGAGCCATGCGACCCCCATTCCATGGCCAATTTTGGCCCTGAGGACCCCATGGCCCAGCCATCTCTTCTGGGTGCCTCACAGGGTGCCCAGTGTGCAATGGGACCATGGAGGGAGTGTCAAGACCCCCATAGTCCAGGCCAGCTCCCAGCCTCTTGCAGGAGTCTGCATTGCTTTTGCACACAGGGAGCTGCTAAGCTTGCAGATCCCCATGTGCAAGAGCAATTGTTTCATCTCTTTCCTGGGAAGGCATATTTTAACATCATCGCCCCGGAGAGGTAGTGGTCCCCGGGGCTAATATAAGCCCTTAGAGGGGGGCCCTGTGTGCCCCCCTCCTTCTTTAATCCCCCAATGCCCTTGAGACCACCTTTTTAAAGAAAAATATCGTCAAAATCCATATATCTGGATCTGTGGATTGTTCTGAGATTTAAAAAAAAAATGCTTTTGAGCCCTGGAGTGGTCCGTGAGGGACCCCTATTCCAAGACTAGGGCCTCAGTGTGACCCTACTGTGGCTCCTTATCTCTTTTGAAACTTTATTTATGGAACTCAGGTGAAGCCTAGTTCCAAGATGGCTGCCAACACTTCCTTGTTAAAGTGCTGGCAGCCAATTCGATATCATCACAGAGACATTTGGATCCACCGAGGATACATGTCCCTAGATATCTATAGTTTTTAAACTCTAATACCTTAAAAACTACTGAATGGATTTACACCAAATCACAAAAACACAGTTTCTGGACCAAGAGCCAGCTTTCTGCCAAATGTGGTGAAATTCTGTCCAGCAGTTCGGGCTGTAGCTGTGAAGATTTGTCAAGTGGTGCCAAAGTTACTGGAAAAACGGAAAACGCTCTTCCTAGGTCCTAACTATGACTACCTACTAGCGACCACCAGTAGTATATATGTATGTATGTATGTATATATATATATACATATATATATATATATATATATATATATATATATATATGTGTGTGTGTAGAGTGATGCATATATTATACAGAAAAGAAGAGAGAACTCTGGGTAGTTCCCAGTAAGGAGCACCCTGCACAACCAGCAACACTCTAGATTTGCTCACCTCAAATGTCTGCTTATCTAGAAAAGTGTTTAAGCATAGGATCAGCACAGTGCTATCCACGCCGAGCTAGATAGGGACAAAGGGCCTCATTTCAATCTCAGTGGTCTTTTTCCAAGACCGCAGAGGTACCGCTGTGCTGAAGACCGCCAGTGCAGGCAGTTTTGTGTGCCGAGAATCATGACTTCTGGCAGCCCTCTGTCCTTTTTTGGACAGAGAGCCGCCAGCAGCCACACTGGTGGTCGGCGGGGAAGTGGAGGCTGCTCCACCTCCACCGCCCCGTCATCAGAACACCGCTCACCGAATCCCAACCCAGGATTCGGTGTGGCGGTGTTCTGATGATGGGGAGCTGGCGGCGGAGCAGCCCCCATGGATCCTGCCCCCTCCTGGAGGATCACCGGACAAGGTAAGGTGATCGTCTGTTAGGGGAGGGGGGTGGGATGGTGTTGTGTGTTGTGTGCGTGCATGTGGGTGTGCGTGTGAGTATGTAGAGGGGGTGTGTGAGTGCGTGTATGCATGCAGGGGGTGTGTTGTGTGTCTGGAAAATGTGTGCGGATCGGTCTGTTTGCATGTCTGTTTGTATGTGTGCGGGTATGTGTTGTTGTAGTGTATGTGTGCGTGTAGGGGTGTGTGTATGTTCATGTTGGGGGTGTGGGTGGGGAGGGGTGTGTGTATGTTCATGTTGAGGGTGGGGGTGGGGAAGGGGTGTGTGTAAGTTAATGTTGGGGTGGGGGTGGGGAGGGGCTCCTGCCACCTTTGCGGGTGGCAGGGAGGTGGGAGGTGTGGGGGGAGGACTCGGGGTGGGGGTTGGGGTAGACCCCTATCAGTGCCAGGGAAGGAATTCCCTGGCACTGATAGTGCCTACCGCCATGGATTTTGTGGCGGTTCCAAACCACCCGAAATCCATGGCGGTCTGGTGACGGCCGCCGCCCTGGCAGCCGGAGTGGAGAAGTGGCAGATGTTACCGCCATGGTCATAATTCCATTTTTTTTCCGCCGGCCTGTTGGCAGTATTATCGCCACTTCTCCCCCGCCCGCGAGGGTTGTAATGAGGGCCAAAGTGTTTTGCAATTTATACAGCAAAATCTTTAAGCAAAGGACTGACATAGCGTCATCCTCACCGAGCTGTAAAAAGACAAAAGCCAATCACCACTCCTGGCACAGTATTACGGTTTTAGACTGGTAAAAAGCATCCAAGCCAACCTGGAATGATGAAAAGCAACCCCTGACACTTGTTTCACTCTCATTAGAGCTCTTCAGAGGGGTTTAGCTTTGCCTTTTTTTTGCATAATTTATGCATCACTCTAACCCTGAAAAGGCTTTGTTTTGACTTATACTTCCTTGTGTCTGGATGAAGCTAAAACCCTCTGTAGAGCACTAACGAGAGAGAAACACTTGTCAGGGGTCGCTTTCACCCATTCCATGTTGGCTCGGATGGTATTTTACCAGTCCAAATCTGTAATACTGTGCCTGGAGTGGTGAACAGCTTTTTTCATAGAGAAACAATTAAAAAATACCAAGCATTTTGATAGGGTTTGCAAGTTTATTTTGCCGATATTGCTATGGCAAGATTGAACATCTAAGGTGATTGTATGGTGGTAAGATGGCTGCCTTCTATCCCCTCAGCATGGAGAGTGATAGGTATATAGTATTATTGTATCATTATGTTATTAATTATGTATATGTCTCTGGTTGCTATGAGGGTGGATGCACACGTACAATGAAGGTTCTGAATGTAGGTAAAAATTAAATGAAGAACTCATGTGTGAATGTTTGGATTTGGATTAGGAATAACGTGATGAGCATGTTGTTAAGATAGCTGCCATATAACCCTGTTTGCTGAAACAAAATTTGCATTGCAGTCCATCCTTTAAACAATGAGAGCAAAGTATGCTGCCCCAATGAATTGCTTATACTTAATGATGGCTGAAAGCGAGGCACCGATGACACTGACGAAGGGCTTTTAGCCGAAAGGCATTTGTTTTGCTTTTTTGTAGTCGAATAAATGAACTCCTAGTAAGACTCTCTGTGAGTGTGCAACATTCTTGCTGGGACCTAGTTTTATATATACACATGTATATGTATGACCTTTGAGCAAGACTACAGCCCTAACCACTGGATGGAATTACACCAAATGTGGCAGAAAGCTACCTTTCAGTATGAAGACAGTGATTTCGCTTATTTGGTTGTTCAGTAATTTTTTAGATATTAAAGGGACAACAAATTAAAGGAAAAACAAATTTGTATATCTCTGCCCACGACGACTTCTTAAAGATTAAGATTTGTGCATGTCAAATGCACAGCTCTGATTGGCTGACAACACTTCAAACCAGAAGTGTTGGCAGCCATCAGAAAAAAAAGTGCTAAAAAAGAAAAGGGGACAGGGTAGGGACACTGTGACCTCATAGCTGTGGTGATGGGGTCCGCAAGGCTAAAAAGCATTTTTTTTTCAAGTTCCCCACGGCGGATCTGGCAAAACTTTTTAAAAAAACAAGCGCAGGGTGCTGCACTTGTTTTTTATAGAACCTCCTGTCGCGTAAGCTCTCATTATTCTAATGAGACTACTGGATTTTGAGCGGCAAGATCGTTCACAGTGTGGGGGACTAAGTCTGACCCACGGTGGATGACACTTGTCACTCTAAATCCGGGTTTTGCTCCAGCTAACTAGCAGTGCCTCATCTCTCCCTAATGGTAGAGACAATTGGGCAGCCGAGTGCATGACATCTTAGTACTTCTCAGGGAAGTCGTGGTCACTCAGGTCACAACCGGTTCTCTCATACACAGTATGGTCTCATATATAAATACAAAGGCAGTTTAAGGTTTAAAGATTGGTTTAATAAAAAAACTGCATTTTGGATAGCAAAGCATGAGCTGCAATAACCAGAACTATACAACACAGTAAAATTAAAATAGTAACGATGAGAGTGAAGCACAAGAATAAGGTGATCATAGTGCTGCTAGATTATTTTCTCTCTAAGTTATATTTCGAGCACAGCATGTGAAGCTCTAAGCCTGCCTTTCAGGTTCTCCCGGGAGGACATCAACCCTCAGACCTGAGCAAAGGCCTGTAATCTGCATCAGCATCTGCAACGGCGCATTCAGCATCTAGTTGTCGGTCCCTGGCTGGAATCTCCCTCTTGACGTATACTAGGACTAGGAGGTGTTTTTATAACTAACACACAGATGTTCTAAGAAAATGTCCCTATGTAAGGATGTGTATTTTCTACGAATACTGGAGACTAAACTTCTACCACGTTTACCGGCAATGTACCTGACTGTAGCCTTGACTGAAGCACAGGGCGATCAAGAATGCATTATTTGAGAACACAGTGCTGAACTAAGCTAAACAGTGTGATAGAAGAAATTAAAACAAGACCGCAACACTGGTTATTGTAAAATAACAGTGCGAAGCTGAATAAAATGTATCTAGGACAAAGTGCACAGCGGCCTAGTGTGTTAAACTAACGTGCATGAGGCTATATTAAAAATGGCTACACTACACCCTCCCCTTGTCGGTAGAAAGTGGTTTAAGCCTAAGCTAAAATGTCCTAACCTAAAACACATTTAAAACCCTACTCAATTTTAACAAGTCATGAGGACACACAAGCATACTATTTCGCAATTTTAAAAATGAGCATGCGGCCAAAGCCGAATTCAAAGGAAAATGTCAATTTAGGACAGTTCCAAATCAAACATCAGTCATGGAAAGCAGGAGATTCTCCACTTTGGCAGATGACAAAACCAGTAAATCCACGCCAAAAACTACCAACGAGCAGGTGTGTTCCATAGCCCCAGTGTCAACCAAGGCGGCATCCCGTGCAGTGCCTGTGAACAAGTGAATGGTAACTTCCTCCAGAAAGGGTAGCTCGTAATCAGCTTCTCTGAGTAAACGCAGCCGCAGCGCGCATGTCTGGTAATGAACCCTCAACGAGAACATTAACAGATCAGCATCAATCACTGAGGGGCGTTGCTGTGAGAGACAAACTTCCAGTGCATGTTCAAAAGAGCACCAACGGCACCGAAACACAGGCTGCACACAATCCAAAACCGGTCTGAAGGACAGAGACCAGTCACACCCCAAATGTTCCAGGACTGTTGCTCAAAAGTGCTGCATCATGCGTTCACGACACAGCTGCGCTGATGGGAGCGCCTTCATTTGTCCTTGTTGCGGCGGGACAGCCATTGCGGAAAAACAACAGCAACAGCAAAATGCCGGCTAATAAAGCCAAAGTTATTGGAAATCCCCCAAAAATGCTTCCGAAAATTGAATGATTAGCCGAAGGTATTGAACTGAATATAGAGGAAAAGGTGTGAACAAAACCAATACCAACAGCTTTGAAAAAATGTGCTAATCCAGCCGTGCTGGACGCAATAAATATACGTCCCACGAGTTTACCAAAGTGTCTCGGAAAGTTCGTATTTAATATGGACTGTATTTCTGCCGATGACCTTGCCACCTGAAGTGCGTAGGTCTCGCGTGCAGATGTAAGGGCCACATGCTTCTGAAACAATAAATCCTTCAGTCTACTTAACTTATCAAAATTCACCTTGGATTAGTAATGTGAGGCCAGATATCTGCTACCTCCCTAAATTTAGTGGGGGGAAACAACACATTCCCACAGAATTTAACGACCTTAGAGACCGAAACAACGTAAACTATTCCAGCCCGCATGCCACAACAGTCTTCACTATTGAGGAGTACGTAGCTGCTGTTTGAAAGCACCTGGAATGTGCGTTTAATCAAGGGGACTGGAACTCCCTTAAGATAACAAGCCAAGTTCGCAACAGAGGCATTACACACCCCATGCAAGGACAGCTGCTTACAATTCATTGAATGGCTGACTGAAGTCTCGCATTCACTACCTCTAAGAAAGACCTCTTTCATGCCATTGAGGCATTTGTACGAGAAGGGAAGCTCCCACACCTCATGGATGTAACTATCTCCCAACTTTTCATATCTGCCAACCGGAACATGTTTAAAAAAAGAAGTGAATTGTAATGTAGAAATAGGCAAATTAATAACCCCGTGTATTAACCACTCTGCTGAAGGAATCTCGGCCACGGTAAAAGGCAATTTTTCTATTTTTTCAATGTTAAGCATGACATAAGTCGCCTCCTTTTTAGCCATTAGTTGTTGTGGTCGCGTCAAATTAAAGGAACAAAAATATTTCCCTGGCACTGATATGTTGCCACGGAACGCGACCCGCCTTCAATGTCTGGAGTGTCCAACCCAACTGCATAATGGACCTGGTCTGACTCTGTCCATGGTATAAAGAAGACATATCAGATCGTATATTGTCTATAGCAGAAGATACAATGTTGTTAATTGTATATATCCTGTCGGACAAGGTGTGAATCCCATTATCCACAACAGCTAATGCCTTTTTCATAATTTCCTGATCTATCTGCCTTAACCGGGCTGCAGCCTCTTGTTGGGAAAGTTTCCATATTTCATTGTATACCTCATACAAGAAACGCTTCCTACGTGGTATCTTTGGGCCTGACAAAAAATCTTGTAAGTCAGTGTTGTTAGACAAGAGACTGAGATGTGTCTTAACCGTATCTAGTGAGGATGACTTTAGCCACTGTTGGCACAATTTTCCTACGCTATATGTTATAATTATTTCAGAATGTTCTGGTGATATATAGCGAGGGTCTGACCTACTAGTTCGGAAACCCCCCGAGGAGGTGACAAAACGTTGATGACACCCGTTGGTATCTATTGGCCACAATAACCACCCGCCTGGGCGCGTCAGTGAAGCATTAAATGTACCATTCTGGACCCACTCATTAAGCTCACTAAGGGCCTCATTCTGACTTTGGCGGGCGGCGGAGGCCGCCCGCCAAAGTACCGTCGTCAGAATACTGCTGCGCGGTCAAAAGACCGCCGCGGTAATTCTGAGTTTCCCGCTGGGCTGGCGGGCGACCGCCAGAAGGCCGCCCGCCAGCCCAGCGGGAAACCCCCTTCCACGAGGATGCCGGCTCCGAATGGAGCCGGCGGAGTGGAAAGGGTGCGACGGGTGCAGTTGCACCCGTCGCGATTTTCAGTGTCTGCTATGCAGACACTGAAAATCTTGGTGGGGCCCTGTTAGGGAGCCCCTGCAGTGCCCATGCCACTGGCATGGGCACTGCAGGGGCCCCCAGGGGCCCCACGACACCCGTTACCGCCAACCAGGTTCTGGCGGTCAAAGCCGCCAGAACCAGGCTGGCGGTAAGGGGGTCGGAATCCCCATGGCAGCGCTGCCTGCAGCGCCGCCATGGAGGATTCCTCAGGCCAGGGGAAAACCGGCGGGAAACCGCCGGTTTCCCTTTTCTGACCGCGGCTTTACCGCCGCGGTCAGAATTGGCCTGGATGCACCGCCAGCCTGTTGGCGGTGCATCCGCAGTCCCCGGCCCTGGCGGTCCATGACCGCCAGGGTCGTAATGACCCCCTAAATGTTGCATTTGTGTACTTTTGCCAGTTATTAAATTTCGCAGGGGCAGGTATACTGGCCATGTTTAATTCTCTAATTATTGCTAAGCCTAAACAGCTTGTCTGTTGTACTGTTTCATTTAAAAAGATCATTTGAATGGGGATGAGACATGCTCTAAACAATGTTTCTCTACCCTTGGTCTGCCAATTTTTTGTTCCTCAAACACTTTTCAAATCAACATTCTTTGACCAATATTCATAACCTTCAAATGATAACCGGGAAACAAAGGAGTCTGAATATATAAATTTTGTGTTGGTCAATAACATATGTTTATCTTTAGTCGGAGTTACCTTAAAATAATATGACTCCGCATTTTTTTGATGATGCCCAGAAAAATATGCAAACTTTTCAAAATAAGTTTCTGAACTCCCTTGCGGGGAAGTTGGGCAATGTTCCCAATGTGTATAATCAAATATCATTTTTGGACTGCTCGCTTTATGTATGAAGTGGTGCCCATAATAATTATAGCAAAACATGTCACCATAATTTTCTTTAAACTGGTAAACATCTTCATTTTCATAGACAGTATAATATTGCAATTCTGTCATCATTGAATCAACTGTTTTCACATCCCAATCATCAGAAACAATGCCTGGTATAACTATATCGTTCATGGATAACTTTAACACATACGGTATTTGAATGATTTCAGTGGGACCATATATATCAAACATTACTTTGTCCCACACAATTCCATCAGGAATTGGCACTGCAGAAATATTCACAAAAGACAAGTCTCTTCGAATCTTATGTGAAGAAAAGTGTGGTTTCAAAACCTCCTCCACCTGTTCAAGTGCTGATCTCTCGGGAAGAAAATGACCATGTATTAACAAGAAAAAGGGAATGACAAAACCAATCCAAAGCAGGAAGGCTAGGACAGTCAGGGAAAGCCATACATAGTTCCATGGAACAACGAAGTATGTTTCTCTAAGGCAATGTATCAGCTTACGTGCACATGACAGGTCAGCAAGTCGAAGAGGCAAACAAGTCCGATAGACCGTCGTTGTAGTCAGCAAAGTAACGAGAGGCAGTTCGTGCAAAAGGCGTTGCCGCAGTCAATGGAGGAGTTGGTATTTCCTGTGGTGGTACACAGTAGACAGCACCATCCGTCTGGCTTGTAGTCATAGTGACTTGATCAAAGGTTTCCAAGTTGCTTGTTGTTAGTGGAACTAATGCAAGATCGTCATCATCCACCCTCCCCAAGCTCGGAGAGGCATCAGTATTGGAATAAACAACTTGAAGCGGAACTTCTTCTCCAGTAGTGAGAGGGATTTGGGAACTACTGGACGTTCCTCTTGGTCGGCTGTGTAGAATCGCCCACATGTTGTAGCTTGACATTGTCAATGGAAACAAAGCGATTTTCTTTGGCACCTGGCAACGGTGGTAGAATAAAAGTTCTGGTACTGTGTATCCCCAACAGAGGGATGAATATAGGTGAATATAGGTTTTGACCGCATGGCCTAGCCACAGGCCAGGCCCTGCAGGCAAACCCTGCTGCGTATGGTTTAAGGCCATGTGCAGTGCGGGGTTGGGTGGTTATATGGATGGGCTGCAGGGCCTGATGGTGGGAGTAACATATAGAGGGTCATTCTGACCCTGGCGGGCGGCAGGAGCCGCCCGCCTGGCGGGAACCGCCAAATGGCCGCTCCGCGGTCAGAAGACCGCGGAGGCCATTCTGGCTTTCCCGCTGGGCCGGCGGGCGGGCGACTGCCAAAAGAGAGCCCGCCGGCCCAGTGGGAAAGGCCCTGCAACAATGAAGCCGGCTCCGAATGGAGCCGGCGGAGTTGCAGGGGTGCGACGGGTGCAGTTGCACCTGTCGCGATTTTCACTGTCTGCTAAGCAGACAGTGAAAATCATGGTGGGGACCTGTTAGGGGGCCCCACGACACCCGTTCCCGCCATCCTGTTCCTGCCGGTAAAAACCGCCAGAAACAGGATGGCGGGAAGGGAGTCGGAATCTCCATGGCGGCGCTGCTTGCAGCGCCGCCATGGAGATTCAGCCCATGCAGGGGAAATCTGGCGGGAAACCGCCGGATTCCCTTTTCTGACCGCAGCTTTACCGCCGCGGTCAGAATGGGCTGGGAAGCACCGCCAGCCTGTTGGCGGTGCTTCCGTGGTCTTGGACCGCCAGGGTCGGAATGACCCCCATAGTAATGAAAATTACTTCGCGCTAAAGAAACATAGAAATTCACTGAAAAAAACAAAGGTTACAAGAACATTATAGCTAGGTTTTGAATTTACTCGTACCAAACCATAGAGATTCAGCAATTATAGTTAGAGTTCTGTCAAGTAAGTATAACTCGTGCCCTAAGGTAACTAGAACTTGCGCACCGGCCATGCACAGCTTTTCCTTCAACAATGTGATTGCTAATATTTCATTTATAGTTTTAAGAATGTTATAGAAGTTGTCATTATTGCTGTAGGAGGTCTGTATTGTATTTTTAAGGCCCAGATTAAGGATATTATTAATCGAGCTAGAGCCTCTGGCACCAAAGGCCTTGACCATATTCCTATTACTATCATAAAGGTAAGGGGATAGGAGGGAAGAAGGTAGGGACAGGCAAGGAAAGGGTCAGCACCTGGGCCCTGAGCAAATGTTGTGCAGCGCGGTGCTGTGCTAATATTAGCAGCGCCGCACTGCGCCACTTTTTTTAAATGCAGGGAATGCCCGTCTTTAGAGGAATACGGCACAGCTCTGCTTTTTTCCCTGCATAGGTGCTAAAGTAAGCTGCCTGTGCCAACGAAGGAATCCTTGCACCATAGTGTAAGGGTGTCTCCGTTGAGGGGAAAGATTGTTTATGTGCAGAAAGGTGTCCCATCCGGCTTATAAACAATCATCCATGGCATTTTGCTTCTTCTATGTGTGCTGCAGCAAAAAATGAGGAGGAATAAAAGCATTCCTCCTCGTTTTGCCACTCTAACGCAACCTCTGGGGTGGTGTTCGTTTTTGGAGCTGCCTCAGGTTTACGACAAGTCAGAGGGCATCTGGTTCCTATCCCTGTATAGGTCCCCATCTGCGTGGCCAATGCTTCTTCTCAAAAAGCCAATCCCCCCCAATCGCCTGCATGTGGTATCCATTTGAGCCATCTCATTGGGAACTCAGGTGTGTAAGGCGTGCTCGTGCCAGTCTTCTGGAGGCATCTTTTCCAACATCAAAAAAGGACCCAGACTTCCGGGGTATCCGATGGGTCTGCCCCAGTGAACCGAAAGGGAAGGCCAGTCAGCTCGGAGAGGGGTGGAACCGCTGTGGCCTCTTTGTCTGTTCAGAGTCTGCGCATTGCCTTCCACCTGGTTAGCAACTGCAATTGGGCCACCAGTAATATGATTCGAAGTCTGGGACTGCCAGGCCCCACTCCGCTTGTGGTCTTTTCAGACCATATGAATACTGTTATCAAGGAGTCCAGCTCCCTGAAAAGCGTGACGGGGATCCAGAGAGGTAAGACCGCAAAATAGTATAAGAGTCTTGGTAGTGCCACCATCTTAATAAGTGCTATTCTCCCGGCTACTGATAAAGGAAGTGTCTTCCAGAATCCCAGATTGGACTTCAGTGCCCTAATGGAGCTACCTATGTTGCCTTCTAGTATATCAGCCCTAGCGTGGTAAACCTTTACTCTCAGATAGGACATACATCGGGGTTCCCAGAAGACATGTCTCAGCTCCTCGGGCAGGTCACCATTCGCAGAGATCGGATATAGATGCGATTTCTGCCAGTTCACCAGTAGCCCTGCTAATCTGCCGAATTGTGCCAAGAAAGCCTGAGCTCCCGCTAGTTACGGCCCCATGTCCCGTAAGAACAGAAGTAGACTGTCCTCATATAGCGCTATTCTGTGTTGATAGTCCTTGTACTAGAGTCCCTGATACCAAGTAGCAGTTCGTGCCTGAGAGGCCTATGGCTCAATTGCCAATGCAAATAGCAAGGGTGAGAGTGGGTAACCCTGCCTTGCACCCCTCTCTACCATATATCGCTCCAGATATAGTAACCCCGGTCCTGACTCGGGATTTAGGGTCTGTGTCCAGCAGTTGCGTCCATCTAATGAATCCCTCACCCAGCCCCATATGCTCTAGGACTTCATATAACTATTTCCATTCTAGGCTGTCAAATGCATTCTCCATGTCTACCACTAGGATATTTGCAGTTCTTTTGTTTGGAATGTCAGCCTCTAGTATACGGATAGCACAGCGGATATTCTGAGGTGTGTTCTGGGTGAAATTGGCCTGGTCTGTGTGGACCAAGCAGGCCATAAATGGGAGCAACCTTGTTGCAAGTATGCGACTAAGGAGCTTGTAATCCAAGTTGAGCATGGATAGGGGCCTGTAGGCTCTGCTGTCGTTAGCCGGTTTGCCAGGTTTCAGCAATGGAATTATCAGAGCTTCTCTTGTGGAGTCTGGAAGGCAGTTCGTCTCTCTTACCTCACCATATAGCTGCGCCAGCTTAGGGGCCAGTTCATTAATATACGTGGCGTAGAATTCTATTGGGAATCCGTCTGTACCTGGGGTTTTCCCCCGTGCTAGGCCTTAATGGCTTCTATGATTTCTGTCACCTCTATCTTGGCTCCTAAAGCGTCCTTCTCTTCCTCTGTAAGGCACTGGCATGGGACAGGTCCAAGGAATACTTGTATATCTTCCCCTTCCCCCTGCATGACGCTTGAGTAAAGCGTGGGATAGTATTCTAGGAAATGACGGTTGATCTCGTCCTGACAGTATAATCTGCGTCCTGTGGGGGTAACAATCTCTACAATGGGGGTCCTTCTCTTTGAAGGGTTGGCCAGCCACTTTAGCAGTGTACCCATTTAGCCCCTCTCAGCATGGGCCCTTATCATGCAATTTTTGTAGTCGAAGCAGCAAAGCCTCTCAGTGTGCTCCTCTTCCTTCCCTCTGGCCTCGCTCACCTTCCCCTGTAGCTCAGGGTGTTCCAGTCTTTGTTTTTCTAATGTGCATAGCTCAGCTTCTGCTGTCACGATTTCCCTTAGGAGTGTCTTCCGAATCCCCATAAATGCGGTTATGCACCTGCCTTGGACCACTAATTTAAATGCGTCCCATATTATCTGGGGAGATGGGGCAGTATCTGCATTCTCCTCAAAATAGTTTTTGATGTGTCCCCCTACTTGTTCTCGGAAGGCAGGGTCTTCTAGGGATTCTGGCTTAAGGCACCTTGTTGGTATGCGTGTGTTGGTCCTCTCCCAGGCCAATTGGAGAAGAACAGGATTATGGTCAGATATTGTCCTCCCCAAGTATTCCACTTCCCGGATTTGAGTATGTACCTCAGGCGTGTAGATAAAGGTATCTAAGCATACATGCAAGTTATGCACTACAGAGAAGGCGTAATCCTTGGTGCTGGGTAGAGGCGTCTCCAGGAATCCATCAGCCACCATTCAGACTGCCACTCCTGGAATTTTTTAGCCATGGTGTTCCCTGGTGAGTCCCTTAGCGGGGGTGGGACCTGTCTAGCTCGGGGTTTGACATGCAATTTAATCACCCCAATCATACTGCATGTAGTAGGTGAGGGGCCAATGTGTCCGAGCGGTGATCCAGGAAAGAGCTCTGGTCTGTGTTTGGTGCATATATATTAATGAGCGCAAGGTCCTGCCCCCCCAGCCGGCCAGTGACTACAACGCAGCGCCCGTTGGGGTCCACAAGTGTGCCTGTCTTCCGAAAAGGGACTCCCGCCCTAATCCATTTCAGGGTGCCCTGCGCGTATGCCGAGTAGGTTGTGTTATACACCTGGCCTCTCCATCTCCTCTGCAGTGCCACCCTCTCCGCTGCCATCGGGTGTTTCCTGCAGCATCACTATTTGGGCCCCCTCCTCTGCAGGTAGGAGTATACCTTATATCATATAGTCATGTTATGCATACCCCTGACATTCCAGGAGACCACTTTATAATGTTGCAAGTCCCCCATGAGGATCCAATGTTACATGACTGTCATTTGGCGCCCACCTGCTATGTTTGGGTCTTATAAATGCAGTATTTTCCTTCAGGACTTTTTGTCGAGTGGTGCCGCGGCCAGGTTCCCTTAAAACATCAAACAACAAACTCCCCTACCCCAGGACAGGTGACAGAACAACCCCCATCCAAACTAGTTGTGAACGAGTATCGTTTCTTATGAGGTGCGTGCGATCACACCCTCAGCTCCAGGTCACACCCGTATGGTTTCTTCAGACCTTGAAGTCGCACAGTTCGTTGTGTCATAAGCTCTCTGCGGCAGGTTCCTCTATAAATGTTCCAGTCCCCTGCCACTGCGTAAAATGATGTCATCAGATGTCCTGGTGTCATCACTGTCAGCCCAAACTTATGCTCAGTGCTGTCGAACTCTCGGATTCCCCCTCCTAATCCGACTGCCGCACTTGACCGTGGGCTGTACTCCCCTGCTCAACGATGCCACGGTGGCAGTGGCGCGCAGCCTCTCTCTCCGCGCTTCCCCCAATGAGGGAGCTACTTCACTGCATCGGGGTCCCCTGGACCTCCTTCGTCGGCTCTTGGGTTGGTTTCTCCAGGGTACGCTTGTGTCTGCAGCTTCTGCTGGGGTATCCAGCCAATCTTGCGCCTCTTCCGGGGTTCGAAAGAATCATCACCGCCCTCAATGTCTCAGGAGATAGCATAGCGTACTGAGGGGGTCATTCTGACCCCGGCGGGCGGTGGGTGCCGCCCGCCTGGCGGGAACCGCCATATGGCCGCTCCGCGGTCGAAAGACCGCTGGGGCCATTCCGACCTTCCCGCTGGGCCGGCGGGCGCTAACATTGTTAGCGCCCGCCGGCCCAGCGGGAAGGCAGCCTGCAACACTGAAGCCGGCTCCGAATAGAGCCGGCGGTGTTGCAGGTGTGCGACGGGTGCAGTTGCACCCGTCGCGCTTTTCACTGTCTGCTAGGCAGACAGTGAAAAGCAGGCTGGGGCCCTGTTAGGACTGCCTGTGGCATGGGCAGTGCAGGGGCCCCCAGGACACCCGTTCCTGCCATCCTGTTCCTGGCGGTAAAAACCTCTAGAAACAGGCTGGCAGGAAGGGGGTCAGAATCCCCTGGGCAGCGCTGCTTGCAGCGCTGCCCTGGCGGATTTGCCCAGCCAGGGGAAATCTGGCGGGAAACCGCCGGACCCGGTTTTTCGACCGCGGCTTTACAGCCGCGGTCAGAATGGGCTTTGAAGCACCGCCAGCCTGTTGGCGGTGCTTCAGTCATCCGCGACCCTGGCGGTCATTGACCGCCAGGGTCAGAATGACCCCTTGAATATTTAATGTCCGCAACTGTTTTTTGACCCCCAGGAATGTGGCTCTCTTCACTTTTCCGGGCTTGTCCAAGGATGTGGTCACAGTCTATATAATGCAGTAGCCGGGCCACTACCGGCCACGGTGGGGCCCTGGTAGGGGGCGGCCTGGTTGGCACCCTGTGTGCTCTCTCGAAAGCGAAAAACCGTGACAGGCCCTCCGGTGCCACCCCGGTGCCTATCCAGTTCTCCAAGTACTTAGCCATATCATTGAGTTCAACCATTTCAGGCAGTCCCAATATCCGAATGTTGTTTCTCCGTGATCTATTTTTGGTGTCTTCTGCGTGGACGGCTAGGGTCTTCACCGGCTGCTCCAGGGAGGTCAGCCGGTCCCCCGCTGCTGACATTGCTGGTTTGAGGTCCTCAATTTCTTTTTTCCATCATCATACTTCACTCCGCCAGGTGTCGATGGTCCTCCAACAGCAAGCCCAAGTCTGTTCCCTGCCATCTGTCTTCTCTTATTGGGTTTACCCATTTCCAGCAGCACTCCTCCTCTATGGCTCTGTGCTGTGCTAGATTGTGCTTGGCACTTCAGTGGAGCTTGTGCAGAGTCGTTCCGTGCTCCGTTCACGATCTGCAGGTCGGGAGGCCCCTACCAGAATAGTTGTCGGGGGCAGAGCTACCCACTTCCACTGCTTCGTCAACTCCTCCTGTGTCCTGTGCACTTGCTGCTGACTTCTAGTGGCAATGGGGGTAGGGGCCGTCTGCCCCACCTCCGTTCCCCTCTGGTGTTCTTCAATGTCAGACCCATTCTGCCGCCAGGGCCGAGTCCTCAAGCCTCTTCCCCCATCGTCCCCTCTCAAGCCTGGGCAGCCCTCTTCTTTCGCGGCCGAGCCGGGACTTCTGAGGGGGAAACCTCCTTGCGTCCCCCTGATCGCCGCATTCGCACTGCCGAGAGGAGGGATGGGGCCGGCAATCGCCCCACCCAAGGCCGCAGCCGCTGCCCCTCATGGCCGGTGGGCCACCTTCTTACTTCTGCGATGGAGGGGGGACACCCTGCTCAACCCCCTTGGTTCCTTGGTAGTTCCAAGGCCATGAGGGCGCAACAGCCCGGTCCAACAACGCTCACCCCTCTCCCCTCTCCCCTCCTCCGGTCCCCACTGTGATTCGCAGGCTGCACCCGCTCTGGTAGAGGGGGTGGGGTACCAGCCACGCTCAGCACCGGTCTCGGCTGGGCGTGCTCTGTCAGGCCCAGGGCCACCGCTCCAAGCCACGTCACCTGGGCCGTAGGCAGCACCCCCCGGGCTCTCTCCGCTCTGCGTCTGCACTCCTCTCGCTTCCTTCAGCGGCGGGCAGGGTCCTCACCCGGTCCTCGTCCAGCGGCGCAGGTCGCGCCAGCCATCTTGTATGCAGTCGTCTCCACGCACCTTTCCCTGCTGGGCTGTTTCTAAGCCCCGCCGCAGAGCCTCACTGGTTTTCTTTTTGGCACTGCCCCCCCACTGGACCATGCGGGGGTCAAGGCTGCGGCGGCTCTGAGGCCATCGTGACAGGATGGGCTCGGAGGGGAGGTCCCGAGCCAGAGCTCCTCGCTTTTGCGCCTCAAGCCATGAGTTCCAAGCAACGCCCCCAGACGCGGCCATATGTTTTTGAAAATATGAGTAAAAAACATTGGAACTTCAAGCACAAATTGAAGGGAAAATATCATGTAAAATTTGAATACTCAAATATGCTGGCCCAGTTGGAGTAATACATCTTGAAATGGACCTATCAAGTTCATATGTAAAGGGATAGGCCGCAGTTCTACGGCGGGGTTATCTGCTTCTGCACAATAAGGAGAACACTTATAAAGACGTCTTATGTGCAGAATCACTAGGTCAGAACATGAATGTTAGCATTCTCCTTAAGAACTTTAATCATGCACTTTTGCTCTTGATATTGAGTAGGACTGAATTATCAGGTATGTCTTACCTTGAACTTAAAAAATGTTTTAAATATAGCATAAGGAGTGGCTCTATGGATTATGACATGTTGATTTGCATGAGAAAAAAGAAGATGGACACTATAAATTCCTTTATGTACTGTAGTGCAAGTTCAAACCTATTTAACTTGGAACTTAGAACATGGAGTCCAGAGATTTTTATTACTGTTCTCTACGAACATCTTACTGCTAAAATCAGTTATAGGTGCTTGGAGTGGGTTGATTCCGGAGGACAGACTTCTTTGTAGAGACTTCACCCAAACTCTAGAACATCTATTATTTGTTTCCTCTTTACAGCACTTGAACTGTTGCATTCTCTTGACAACACAGCAAAATAAATTCTTCAAATACTGTTTAATTTAGTTGATGCCTGTTAACATTTGTAATTATTTAAATGTTTTTATTATGTATTGAACATGTATTTTGCATTATGTATAATGTTGCTCTCATTTTAGATCTAAATATTAATAAATAAATTGGAATTGAAAATTGAAATTGAGTGCTATACATAAAGTTTTCTTCACTTTTGTAGTGTCCCCCCTCCTGTCTGACTCTAAAGAAGTTGACAAACTGAATTTTGGGATCCACTCCCTCAACAAAAGCTTGGCTACAGCTTGGATAAGTCTCTATCCACCGGGAAAAGAGACAAACAATGACTAAAATATATTCTAACCTGTTTCAATGAGGCATCTAGTTATTTCTAATAGTTTTTTTAAAATATATTTTATTTATCATTTTAAAACATATCAAAGAACAAACACATAGCAATGCAGTTCAAACATGGAAACTGTACTACATGTAAGTGGTAGAACATCAGTACAAATCTATATAATATTATCGTTTGCAATCACAGGCAAATAAGTATTGGTGGGCAAAAGACAGACTGACATGAGAGGAATTAATTCAGCATGAGCTGTCATCATTAGAAGTCTGTGATGTTAGAGGAGAGGTGGCTAATGCAGACAATAGTCCCTCGTGGGTTGCAAAATGTCTCTAAGTCTAGACATCACAGGCTGTAGTGAGGCGTAGAGTTTTCTATTAGTGTCACAATTAGTGTTGCAATACGTGAGATTGGAAAACCAGGAATGAACGCTAGGTGCATATTTTCATCCCCATTGAAGTGCAACCTCCAGTTTTGCCAGCAGTAGCGACATCACAGTGAGAAGTGAGAAGTCTTATGGGCTTTGGTAAGTCACCTGTGTAGCCAAATAGGGCCAAAAGTGGGTTGGGTCTTAGCAGCCAACCAACAATAGCCGACAATCTGTCATATACCTTGCACCAAAAGGGACTAACATTAGGACAGATCCAGGTCGTATGTAAACAATTTGCGATCAAAGCGCAGCACTTGGGACAAGCAGCAGAGGGGCTCCGGTCAATTTTAGCAGTGTTTCTGGGGGGTGATGTATGTCCTTCTAAGGAATTTGAAGTGTACTACCTGATGGTGTTGGTTAGGTGAGACGAATCTGGTCTGCACGTATCATACCTCCCAGACTTTTTGGGATAGTGGATGACACAGATCTCTCTCCTTGGATTCCCTTAGCTGTGCATCCAGAAATGGGATCGACCTAATACAAACTGAATAGAGTCTGGATAACAAACGCACCCCAGAGTCCGCTGTGGCAACCCGTGTAAGTAGTGCAAACTCAGCAGAAGCCAACGGATATTTAGTGTAGCGTACACGCATGGCGTGTTGTGGATGGCATAATACAAAGTGTTGCAATTGTGTGGTGCCTGTGAAACGAGTATCTGTAGAGCGTGAAAATATATTGTCATCACTGAAAGTGTAAAGTTGAAAAGCAAGTAATGTACACTGGGGTTGAGTAGGGAAGGTGGGCATCAGGATGATACCAGTGATATGTGTATTGACAATGCGCAACCAAATAGTAAAGCTGGAAGTGGGGGACCCCAAACTCACCCCGCTCATACGGGAGTGAGGACTTCTGATTGAATGCACGGATGTTTATCCGCCCATACCAGTCAAATGATCAAGCTGCAAAGTGCAGCAAAAATGGAATTAGTAAGCTGGATCAGAATATTCAAAAATAGATACACAAATTGTGGGAGAACCACCATTTTTATGAGCGATATCTGGCCCGTCATAGAGATCGGAAGCTTTACCCATCTATCCATCTGTGCAGTGAATCTCTCCACTGCAAGTCCATAATTGAACCGCAACTCCTGCTCTTAGTCTCTGTGTATATGAATGTTAAATATTTTGCCGAGAGAATTCGCCAAAGAGAGCCACTGCTGCCAAAATTGGTGCAAGGCTCGTGTCCAGATGGTGGACAAATAGCAAAATATCGTCTGCATATAGCGACACCAGGAGCGGTCCACTGGTCCATTGCAGCCCCCTCTGGATATGTCTCTTACATAAGCGGCACACCAGGGGTTCCATTGCCAGAATAAAGAACAGAGGTGACAGAGAGCACCCCTGCTGTGCGCAAAAGGAGGAGAGCTCACCATAAAGCCATGTGGCTGCTGTGGGCTGCGAGTACAACATGGAAATCAGTTTGGTGTAACCTTGGGAAAAACCGAGCTTACTAAGGACAATGTGTAAAAAGGGCCATTCAAGTGAATCGAAAGCCTTTTCGGCATCCAATAAGGCAATTGCCGCCGGAAACTCTAGGGGCACTCTGTTTATCACCGCAAAGACAATGCAAAGGCTGAAAGAGGTAGAACGGTGTTGGAACAAAGCCAAGCTGAGCAGGGGAGATAATCATGTCCAACCGCAGGAGAGGCAGGTAGCAATCATTTTGGCCAGAATCTTATTGTCGAAATTTATCAGAGAGAGGGGGGGGATATGACCCACAGTGCAGAGGGTCCTTGGCAGGTTTCTGCAAAAGGGAAATAACTGCCTCTTTCATTGATGGAGAGAGAGCCCCAGCCTCGAGAGCCTTGGCATACACCGATACAAGATGAAGGCTTAGAATATTTTTATATTTCTATACAACACTCCGGCAAACCCATCCAACCCCAGGGCACATGTCCCATCCAACAAATCTATCGCCTGCAACACCTCCTTACCAGAGAGGGGTTCACTAAGGAACTGCTGTTGGGCAGATGTTAACTAGACCATAGCAATTTCATCTAGATAGTCTTATAAAGTGGGACCCAGTGGCCCCGCTTGTGCTGTATATAGTGTGGAGTAATATTTGAGAAGCTCCACCTGGACGATAGCGGTACTGATAGCAACACTGCCTCCAGGCCTTTTAATTTTGAGTATATGGGACACAGGACAGGAGGGTTGGATCAGTATGGCCAGCAGTCTCCCAGGCCTGTCCCCCTCTCCATATTTATGGGCCATTGTATAACTGCCCATGTAGTGCACCTCCTGAGCTGCTAGTGTGTTAAACTCATTGAGCAAAGACTTACAACGACCTCGTTGAGGGGCGATATCGGCTGCCTCTGTTTCCCGGTCAGTATTGGCAAGCTGTGCCTCTACTTGTGCAAGATCACAATATATATTGTGCAGGATACCAGAGTGTGTGGAAATGCAGATGCCTGTGCAATAGCCCTAAAGGCATCCCACAGACCCACCCAGGTACCCACAACCCCTTGTTTCATTTAAAAAGTCAATCACTGCTTCCCGCAAGGATGTGCAGAACAGAGCATCCAACAACACCATGTCCAGGAATCTCCAAAATTTCCTGGCCCCACAAGCCGCGGGTATAAAAAGTGCAAGTAGCACCGGGGAATGGTCAGATAATGTCTGAGGTAGATGCATGATATATGTGACCCAATGCGCAGTAGCGCCCGTCAAAAGGCATTAGTCACTACGCGACCAGGTGCCAAGGGGTGCTGAACGAAAGGTGTAGGCCAACGTGCCAGTGCCAAACAAGGGTCATCTAAAGCAAAAGTGGTGCATAGATCTCTCACAGCCCGAAGGGAGCGAGGCTCGGAAGTCAGGGCATGAGAGGTGGTGTCCAATGCTTGGTCTATCGCCAAATTCAAGTCTCCACCCACAAGGATGTGGTCTATATCAAAACAATCAAAGTGTGAATGGATATCCTGAAAAAATTCAGGATTGTCAATATTGGGTCCATACACATTTACAAGTAGGATCTTACGGTTATCCAAAAGCCCCGCAACCATCCACCCGGGTCGATAGTGACCTAAACAGTACTGTTTTATGAATCAAGATACATACCGAGAGTAGCTCCTGCAACTAGCAAAGTATCAGTGCAGGCCCCACGTGGCTGCAAAGGAGGGCGCTGTGCCAGCGGGGAGATGTGTCTCCTGCAAGAAAGCAATCTGCACTGCGTACCTACGGAGGTACTGTATCACCATTTTACCTTTACGGGGGTTATTGAGACCGCGTATGTTCCAGGATAGGAATTTAAGGAATAACAAGTTGTTCGTCATGGGGGCATTAGCCCCAGCATGTGGTACCTCTGTAGCCATATGTACGTAAGCTGGGCATGTATAGAAACTACATTGCATAACAGAACAAAATTACATCACACAACCCACATGCGTGAAGCACCCTTCCCACCTCCCACACCAGGCCTAAAGATGCCAAGCAAAACCCACAAAGCCCTAAACAATGACCATTACAACAGAAGAACAAATATCTTGGTATTAACCATGGGAGAATGACAAAAAGATTTCTATGAGCTTTCGCCATTTCTTAGCTCCATCTGTGCACCATATTAATAAAATGACGCACAATGGTGGTAGGTAATGGTTAGCATAAAAAAAATGACACTAACCTCTGTGATATGCTGTAAGTAAAAATGACACTAATGCTGCAAAATTGGTGTTAGAACTTTTTGTGGCATGTTTTTGATACAAAACATGTTAGCGCCATATTTAACAGCATTAGTGGCAAAAAACATGCGCGAGCAACAAAAAAAAGTTGGGAGACAAGATGAGGAATGCAGGCCAGGAGAGACCACAGAGAGATCCCAATCAGCCTAGCACCAGCCAGGAGGGACTAGCAAATTCCCAGGAAAAGGAGAAGAGGAAGCGGAAGTGAGGAGGAGAATGACATCTTGATCAAAGAGGTGACGGAGCACCAAAACCAGCTCTTTGTCATCTCCAAACTGCCAATAGGTACGAGAGGGGCTATATAGCAGGCAATAATAGATAAAGTCAACAGCGAGGCGGAGGTGAAGAGGACTGTCACTGATTTGAAGACGCCCTGGCACGATTGCAAGTGCAGAACTACGGAGAAACTGGCCAGGAACCGAAAGGCAGCACTTCAGACTGGAGGTGGAAGTCCTGTACCCCAGGAAGATCTGGATGAGCTGGAGGAGAAGATGGCAGCGGTCATCCCAGAGAAGCTGGAATCGCAGGACAGGACAGCGCAGACTACCAAGAACAACCACAAATGCATGGTATTTTGAAGGGGGGTCTATCTGGAATTTCACAAATAGCAGAAGGGGGAGGTACATAGGACACACTGAATTAATGCAAAATGGTCACTTTCAGTGATGCTTTGGTGGCGCAATGCACTCCGACATATACACAACGTGATGTTAAGCCTGTTACTGTGGCTTAACCCAACTTGCAAATATGGCCCCTACAAATGCAGCATTTTGCCTGGAACGGGCATGCAATCAGTGTGGCTGTGCCACAACAATACCCTTTGCATATGGTTGTTGCCCCAGATCCAAGCCAACATGTTCACCTGAGACTGTGACTATAGACAACACCACAGCAGGGGTGGTGTTAGGGTGGCACAGTAAGGCAAAATGCTTTCCATCCTCCTCGTGTCATTGCCCTTTTCATGTGTGCTGCATCCTGCAGCACACATAGAAATGCCACCTTGCCATTATAGTTTGTTTATGTGCGCAAAGGGACACCTTTCTGCATATAAACAATCTATCCCCTCAATACAGGCATCCTTGCAGGGAGCTTAAATCTGTGCAGGCACTGGGAAAAATGCGGGGGTGTGTCATATTCCTGTAAATACAACGCATCCCTGCTTTTCAAAAGTGGCCCAGCGCGGTGCAGCTATTTTTGCTGCTGCACCAAACTGCGCCACTTTAAAAAAAATCAGGGCCTCAGTGTGCAACATGTGGTATGCAACACCCACAGGGTGGCCCAACAACTCTCACACACCTCCATGCACCATTTGGGAATGGGCACAAAAGGGAACTTACACAATATATGGGTCATGTCTGTGACCATTATTTGTGCTGCTGTACAAGTAGCTTCAATTTCACCATGTAAAAAGGTTGTCTGTGCTGTGTGAATGATTGGTGTTGTGCTAATGTTCATGTGTAAGAACAGGCACAAGTGGCATCAATGTTGCACTACGGGCACAATGTCACTAGCCCGTAATGCAACAGTACCATCATACAAATAGTTGTCAATGTGAATCCAAGCTGCCCATTCCCCTTGTGCCACATTAACAAACTCTTAAAATGCATGCATTGATCCACATTGTACATTCTTAGACCAGCATATGCCTTTGGCAGATAAGTTGTATCCAAGGAAATGTCCCTAATAAAGGGCAGGATGAACTAATGGGGCTGACAATCCATTAAGGTTGCACCGTGCCATCCAATTAGCACATGTGTGGGGCCTGCTAACGGCAGATGACAAAGTTACACAAACATTGTAAGCAATGGACCTCCCTGTGCTTTGCTGCACTAGTGCCATCATTCATGGTACCAAGCAGTAAAGCACCAAAAGAGTGACAACACTCATTTCACTACTGTCCACCATGGTGAATAGGAATGTAAATGACGTGCTACCATGGTGTCAGTGGCTAGGGAAAGGGGCCTGCAAGGAATATGGTGGTGTGTGATCAATGCACAAAATACCTTGAAAGGTTGTCCCATGTGTGATGCACGATGCACAATGCAACACAAATTAACAACTACAACCTGGGGTCTGTAACATGTCACTGAGCCACCAGTAGTACCAAGTAAATGATGAGCCATGTCAACAGCTCTACAGTCAAAGTCTGACATTTTACTATCCCATTTCAGAGAATGATGCTTTACCTCCTGCCGACCTGCCTGTCCTGGATTTTACAAATGACGTGGAAGACCAGCTGCTGACCAACAATGAAGAGACTCTCCAGGATGTCCTAGGTTCCTTCCAGACACCACCTCAAATTGCATGGAGGAAACACAGTCTTGCAGTGTCTCCTTATGAACCACCCAACTACCAACACACAGCACCAACCAGACCTGACACAGCCTGGACTCTGAGGACCTAGACATCAACTTCAGAGGACAGTGGTAGGAGTCCAGCAGGAGCTGGCCAAGCAAGTGCGGGTGGTGATGGAGACCATGGCAGAAAGCCTAGAGTGAGTGCAGAGGTGCCTCAGTCCAAATAAGGACAACTCAGCCGCCATCAGAGGCACCCACTCTCTGCTACGGGGACTCCTGCAGCCCAAGGCCGACATAGCTGTTGTCCTGAGGCAGAGGCTTAAAAAATTGCCCTCCCAAAGTGGCAGCAGCATGATAGACAACAGGCTGGGGGCAATAGAAAATGCCCTGGAGTCCATACAGCAGGAAGTGGCCTCCTTCAGGGAAAGACATAGCTGCTTACCACTGTGATATAGTTGAGGTGTTGAGAAATCAGCAGTTCCTCCTTGCTGCATTGATGCCTCATGTGTTTCACAAATTGCAGCTGCCGGGACCCTTGGTTCCACATCTCTATCCCCTGATGTGTGTGTGGCCCTCCCATCTTTAACAACAGCACCACCCATGGCACAGGAGGCACTACATACATCAGAGGATAAAGATGTAGATGGAACAACATTCACACATAAAACCACCTGGTAGCACCAGTCTGTGCCACATGGACAGAATCTCCTTAGTCCTGTGCTTAAGATCATGCCAGTGCTGTGACAGCTGGCAATGTGGCCTCTTCACTCAACCACTGTTGACTTATCTGCTATAGACTGTCATTAACTTTACTACCAATTGTCAATTTGGACCTCCTCACTAATGCACACGTCTCCTACCCATGTCTCATGACATGTCCCTCACCCTTGGACTCTGGATGAACAACAAATGGCTTAGGATCTCTCATGGGGTCTGTGAACTGAACATTGTACTGCATTGTAAATACACTTGCAGATGTAAATACATCTCGATGTTCATATGTATCATGCCATCTTTTACTGTTACCAATCAGCTCATCTAAATGGATGCATTGTGTGAAGCTATGTCAATGAGAACAAGACCTAATTACATATGTGGCTTACTGTCAGACACAAAGCCACACACTAGGACTTTAACATGAGATTGGTGACTGATAGTGTTGTGGGCTACAACCAACTTACAGAGCTTTAAAAGCAAGTATTGAACAGATATCCATACAAGTTGACATATGGCATGTATGGGTCAGAATTCAAGTGTCTGGAGTTTCCACTAACGATAGTACCAGTACAACAAATATGTGTGGAACAGAAGAGACAACATTGATCAGTGATGGGCAGCTGTCAGTGTGCCAGGATACATACCCCAAATAAGGTGAAGTAATCTGTGCTACACTTTACAAGATTATTTGTGACAGACCATAACGATGAAAGTTGATATTCCATTCTTATCTGTCTAAGATTTTGTTTAGATACACAATGCGATTGTCAGCAACTGGGGATGACAAATGTTTTGAGTCATATTGCAGCCAATCAGACCGCTCCTTGGTCATAGGAGATACACATAGTCATACATGAAAATCAATACATAAAGCATTCCCTAAGGCATTCCTCTAGCTTGGTCAGTGCACACATGAGAACACCAAGACGCTCAGTCATCATGGACACCTAATTGTCTACAACTAACAGGATTTATTGGTACTTAAAAACAACACCTTATTAAAACCTAAACTTAATACTACCCCACACTAAGCTAACCTATACTAACTTATCAAAATTAACCCTACAGCTATCTATCCGCATCTAAACTTATCTGATTCATTTAACATCACACACTAAACATTATTCCCCCACCTCCCTTATGAGACAAGATACGAGTAGGACAACATTAACTAAAGTTACAGATATACTAACTTAACCTATATCCTAAAAAAATATTATTTTTTTGTAATTTTTTTATGGATTTTTATTTATTTTTTAACATAGAGCCACATGCATAACCCCCCACCCAACCCCCAAAACAAAAAAACAGAAATTAAAACCAACCCTCCAACTATACTTACTCTATCCCACAACTTACCTAATCTATGTTACCTAACCTTATTACTAACCACATGAAACCCACTAAAACTTAATACAAAATACAACCGGAGAAGGGAAGGAACTGGGAGGCTGTGTATACATAGGATTACAGCTTCTTCAGCTTCTTTTTACAATATTTAAACTGTTTGAAATTGCAAGCATTGTCCTGCTCCAGTTTGTCCAACCTGGCCATATTATCTACCATGTCCCTCCTCATATGTGCCTCACAGTTGGAGGATGTGGCTGCTGCAATAGGCTGTTGCAGTACCTGTGTTGCCATAGGTGCTGTTGATGTGGAGGGGTTTGGACCAGCTGAGGCACCCCTGACCCTTGATGTTGTGCCCAATGTGCTCTGCTCTGTTGCTGCCTTTTTAGGAGGTTCCCCCATGTGGGAAGACAAGCCAAGCACCCAATGACTTTTCCTGCCGATATCTCCCAAACAACTTCGGGTACCCGGCCTGTACCTTCATGATGTGGCAGAAACACTCTGCCCTATTATCAAAAGCACGCTTCTGTGCTGGGGTCATAGAATCAACTAAACCATGAGGAGAACATGGCATTAAACACTGCATTGGGTAGAGGTAGAACAAACATGCAATGTACACAGCATCCTCAGATGGCACATGCTGTCCACCAGACATTCCACAACAATGTAAATTACCAAATCAAGACCAAACTTCCTACCAGCCATCTACGTTATCATGTTCATGTCACAGGGTTAACGACTATCCATTGTTGACCATTAGGGCACAGAGGTAGGTGGACTAGTGCCTCCATGTGCCACATTTGTGTCATCATACTTGTGAGGATCAAGTTGCCCAACAAGTTCTAAATCCCTGTGCCATAGTCACAAAGTGGTGCAGTGCATGCATTCCACTACTTTAACACCCCTGGCGCTACATCAAGCCTTGGCTAGGTATCATAGATGCAAGGTGGGGTTCACCAGGTAGGGGGGGGGCAGGAAAAATGGCACCAGGAATTCTAGGGAATTTCAATGCATCATTTATGTTTCCTTAATACCTGTTCAGAGTAGGCGTTACAAGGAGGCACACCATTGCTTACAATGGGCCCCTATGTACAGTTCAGGATTAGTGCCCATATTGTTTGCCCTAAGGCTGAACAGTGCATCTATATTGTCTACAGATTTTGTACCTAGTGCCCCCTTTCCTGTGGCATGGTGTACAAAATTTCTTATGCAGCACACATGGTGGTGGTACAGGTGTCCTAATGTGCCCAGAAGAGTGGTACTGGGTGCAGCCAGTTTTCCCTTTTATTGAGCTATCTGTGCACATGCATGTTTTCATGTTTTACATCTCCTACGTACCAAGTATACACTCAGCATCCACATTCTATACACATGTGATGTGACGAACCTCACTCACAATTATCATGATGGGTAGATCATGTTGGCTAATCTGCACACATCTTGTTTGCTACAATCCCTAGCCATGTTCCACATCTATCTGGCGCAGAGTTGAAATCTCATTGTGTACTCAACTGACTGTTGCCCAGCATAATAATGCTCCTTGCACGTCTACTTCCTCACTTAGACCCTCATTACAACCCTGGCGGTCGGTGTTAAAGCAGCGGTAATACCGCCAACAGGTCGGCGGAAAACAAAATGGAATCACGACCATGGCGGAAACTGCCAACATAGACAGCCACTTTAACACTCCGACCGCCACAGCGGTAGAAACAAACACCGCAGCGGTAACCGCCAACAGACAGGCGTAACACAAGGTTCCGCCTGCTGTATTACAAGAGGCCTAGCCGCCACCTTTTCCGGGGCGGTACCAACGCTATCAAAAGCACGGCGGAAACAGGACTTGGAAGGGAAACCACTCACCTCTCAACACCCAACGAGAAACCAGGATGCCATGGAGCCCGAACTACAGGTCTTGCCCATGCTGGTCTTCCTCCTCTTGTATCAGGAGCAGGAAAGACGCCATCGACGACCACAGTGAGTACTGCACCTACAACACAGGGTAGGGGGGGAGGGAAAAGAGAGTGACACACACACGTAACACGCAACACCCCCACCCCCACCGTCACCCACAACACCATACACACAAATACATGCAGCAACATTACATATACACCCCCTCACCCCCTGGAAGAACGCAAGGAGAAAAGGAAATGAATGTAATGAGTGTAATCAATAAAAGTCAGATAGGGCAATTTCAAAAATCAGTATATACAAATATGTACACCAACTACACAAGTCCGGATATTAATGAAATCATTGTCCGTGGATCAGTGTCCCAAAATGCATGGGCGAAGCCCACACAAGATACCTTACTCGAAACGGATAGAACACTGCAGGGGCATCAGATGGAAAATAAACAGGCACCTCAGGGGGAGGGGGAGGGAGCACCTCAGCCGGATGAACTGATGGCACTACTGCTCCACGAGGGGGCTCCATCCCCACTGATTGGTCCTGGGGAGTGGAAAGCCACAGTCTCTCAAGTCTTTCCAGTGGGTGGTTTGCCTACTGCTGTATCCTAGGGAGTGCAAAGCCACAGTCTCTCAAGTGGATAACAGTCTCCACTGGTTCTGGAGAGGGCTTTGTGCCCAGAGTGCTTCATCCTGCCAAGGACTGAGGTAGTGGATGTCATTCTCCACTGGTTCTGGAGGGGGCTTTGTGCCAAGAGTGCTTCATCCTGCCAAGGACTGAGGTAGTGGATGTGAATCTCCACTAGTTCTGGAGGGGGATTTGTGCCCGGAGTGCTTCATCCTGCCAAGGACTGGGGGAGTGGATGTCATTCTCCACTGGTTCTGGAGGGGGCTTTGTGCCCAGAGTGCTTCATCCTGCCAAGGACTGGGGTAGTGGATGTGAATCTCCACTGGTTCTGGAGGGGGCTTTGTGCCCAGAGTGCTTCATCCTGCCAAGGACTGGGGGAGTGGATGTCATTCTGCTCTGGTTCTGGAGGGGGCTTTGTGCCCAGAGTGCTTCACATGCAGTGTGGCATGTCCTATTCCCTCATCTGGGTGTGTGTGCCACGAGATTGCCTAGGAACAGGTAGCATGATACTCCATGGAGGCAGAGACACACTCCACCCTGCTGCGACTTTGCCTGCCACCTGCAGGTACAAACAGTGCTGGGAGTCATGCCTCATGGATGCTAGGCAGGGTCCAGGACGTCTCCTGCAGCCTCGGATCACTGCCCACTGGGGATGATTGCCATGTCAGCTGTGGTGGCACTGTCTTAGCACGTGGCGGGGCTGGTGGCGGTGGTTGCGGCGGTGTCTGTGGCGGAGGTGCTGGCGGTGGTGCATGTGTCTGCACCTGTTGAGGGACACAGCAGGACGTCTCCTGCAGCCTCGGACGGCTGCCCACTGGAGATGATGCTGGGGACTGTTGGTGAGGTAGCAGACGTGCAGGTGGCGGTGTCCACCGCCGTACAGGTTGATGTTGTGGTTGACAGAAGGGGTGACTCTGGTCCCTCAGCCGGAGCCACAGTGCCCTGTCCTGACCTGCTCTTCGGCTTGTGTCTCATCCCCACCTTTGATGTTGCTGCTGGTGTCTTGCCACTGTCCCCTTTTGGTTTGGAGGAGCCCTTGCTTGCTGGTAGGTGCGGCTCACAGACACATTGGGAGAGGACACAGGGGATGTGTGAATGGTAGTGGGAGTGGTGAGTGCACGTGAGCGGTGTGTGGTGATGGGGGTGCTGGTGATGTGGTAGTGGCTGAGGCTGTAGTGCATGCAGGTGTGAGTGGAGATGAGACAGGGAGGGAGAAGGAGAACGTGAGGAGGGGGACACAGTGGAGGGGGACACAGTGGAGGCAGTGGATGTTGGTGTGTCTGCATAGGGATAGTGCTTGTGTGAGTGCCTGTGGGATGTGTGGAGCTTATGTTTGCCATGTCCACTCTTGTGTGTTGATGAGTGTGCATGCTGGTCTGATGGTGTGCTTTTGATAGGCTGAGGTACAGGGGATTCGGTCTGGGTGGAGGAAGTTGGAGGGGGGAGGCTGGACACAGGGACAATGGCTACCATCAGTGCTGAGGCCAGAGCCTGAAATGCTCTCTGTTGGGCCGCCTGGCCAGAATGAATGCCCTCCAGGTATGCATTTGTTTGCTGCAAATGCCTCTCAACACCCTGGATGGCATTAAAAATGGTAGATTGCCCAACAGTGAGGGATCTCAGGAGGTCAATAGCCTCCTCACTGAGGGAAGCATGGCTGACTGGGGCAGGGGCTGAGGTGCCTGGGGCGAAGGAGATGCCCACCATCCTGGGTGAGCGGGCATGGGAAACACGCTGAGGGGCTGCTGGGAGGGCGGTGCTGGTAGGGGGGGTGGCGGCTGTACCTGTTGATGCGGTAGGCACAGAGGTGCCCACCAAGGGAGGAGTCGCTGTCACTGGTGTATGCTCCTGTCCCTGTCGTGGAGCTTCCCTCGCCCACCGTCCCACTGGTGCCTTCAGACTCCCTTACTTCACCCTCCAGGGCCATGTGGGATGCAGCTCCCTCCTGCTCCAGTGCCACTGCTCCTCCGCCAGATGATGCTAATGCACGCAAGAACAGGGTGACAAAACAAAAAGGGGGGGAAGACAGAAGAAACACACGGTCAGTGCATGCAACACTACTACCGTTGGCGGACACAACACACAGGGAGCAGCCCTATGCACTAAGCCATGCACAGTGCAGGGGAAAAGCACATGCCCAAGGGGGACTCTGTCTAGACTCATTTCATGCACAGCTGGAACCCATGGGAGCAGGACTAGGTGTAGAGGACAAATACCACCTTTGGAGTTGGAGTGGGAATTGAGGCTGCAAAACAATGGATCTACCTTTGCATGTCTGCCCTGGCCTAGGGGAACCCACAGGCCACCACCCCCACCCAGACACCTCGTCAAGCGCGCAGAGTCAGCTGAATGACAGTGTACTCACCCCCTTGTGGCTGCTGTGATGCCCTCAAGCACCCATCCAACTCCGGATATGCCACCATCAGGATCCGGTACATCAGGGGGGTCATGGAGCGACAGACACCCCTTCCGCCATCTTCTTGCTCCAGCGGCGCAGGTCTTCCCATCTTTTATGGCAGTGGGTGCTCCATCTATAGTATACCCCCAGGGTCTGCACTCCCTTGGCGATGGCCCGCCAAACACCCTTCTTCTGGTGGGCACTGACAGAGAGGAAAAGTGAAGTAATAATGGATGTTACTCTCCCGTACAGTTCTTCTCACACATTGCCTAAAAACCTCCCACCCTGGCCCAGACATACATACACACACACTATCCTCACATGCTGGCCTGTCCCCCGCCCCTCCCTCTTCCATCCACGACACTCCATACAATCATCTGCCATCCACCACGCTCACAGTGTACTCACCTGTTTGTCTGGAGGACCGAACAGCTGCGTGTACTGGGGGAGGACCCCATCCACTAGTTTCTTCAACTCCTCCGAAGTGAAGGCAGGGGCCCTTTCCCAAGACACTGTAGCCATTGTCGCTTCCAGACACAGGTCACAGCAGCACTTGCAGTGTAGGTCCTCACCTGTTGAAGGACAGGTATCAAGTGAGAGAACAGATAGAAAATGGCGGGCACATCCACGGCGGTGTGTACCGTCACTGCCGGCCTACATCGTCATTGGCTCCTGGAGCCCATAGGGCCCAATGTTAACCAATGCTGAATTGCGGCGCGGTCTCCGACCGCCTACCGCAATGATGTACAATGCCAGCGCAGTTACCTTATTTCTCCTTGTCCCACCTTACAGGTCAGGCAGCCGCCATTTCAGGGGGCCACATGGCAGGCCAAAACACTGCATCACACCTATTTAGGCCAGGAATACAGACAGACAAAGGCACATGGAGAAAATGTAACGTTTTTGCAAAACATCATTGTGATACCTAAATGTTGTATGACCCTCTGCTCACCGTTCTCCTCCATAGGGCACGTTCGCTGGGGCAGGTGATGAGATGGCGGCATCCTCCGGTGTACAGACCCCTGATGGACCTGTCGACAATGGAAGACAAACACATCATTATCACTTACAGACTTGATCATGCAACAATCCAGGAACTGTGTGCCCAGTTGGAGCCTGACCTGATGTCAGCTATCCGCCATCCCACTGGAATACCCCTTCTAGTGCAGGTCCTGTCAGTGCTCCATTTCCTGGCCAGTGGGTTTTTTCAAAGAACAGTAGCCATGGCATCTGGGATGTCCCAGCAAATGTTCTCTAAAGTGTTGTCCAGAGTGTTGTCCGCCCTGCTGAAACACATACACAGCTACATCGTTTTCCCTCAAGTGGAGGATTTGCCCACAGTGAAAGGTGACTGCTATGTCCTGGGACATATCCCAAACATCATTGGTGCCATTGATGGTACACATGTGGCATTTGTCCCCCCCATGAAGGAATGAACAGGTGTACAGAAACCACAAAAGCTACCATTCAATGAATATGCATATGGTGTGTTTGGCAGACCAGTACATCTCCCATATGAATGCCAAGTATCCTGGCTCACTGCATGACGCTTACATTTTGAGGAATAGCAGCATCCCTTATGTGATGGGGCAACTCCAGAGGCACTGTGTGTGGCTAATAGGTGAGCTTAAAGTCCCCACACAGTTTCATTTGCTGTCTGGGTATGGGAGATTCCCTAATGTTTGGAGGATATCTAACAGTTGTCCCTCGATATTTGCAGGTGACTCTGGTTACCCCAACCTGTCATGGCTACTGACCCCAGTGAGGAATCCAAGGGCAAGGGCAGAGGAACGCTACAATGAGGCACATGGGTGAACTAGGAGGATAATCGAGTGCACCTTCGGCCTCCTGAAGTCCAGATTCCGGTGCCTTCATCTGACAGGTGGATCCCTATACTACACACCGAAGAAGATGTGTCAGATCATCGTGGCCTGCTGTAGGTTGCACAACCTGGCTTTGCGACACCAGGTGCCTTTTCTGCAGGAGGATGGGCCTGATGGTGGCCTTGTGGCAGCTGTGGAGCCTGTGGACAGTGAAGAAGAGGAGGCAGAAGAAGAATATGTAGACAACCGAAACACCATAATCATGCAATACTTTCAGTGAGACACAGGTAAGAAGATGGAACCGCTTCCCACATCTCATACTATTGTAGGACCTAGCATAAGTCTGCCTTTTTACCTCTGTGTATGGACCCTGACTTGTCACTTTGGCTTTCCATATCACAGATCTGGGTCCCAAATTGTGCCCTCTGCTATGTTTACTCCTGGCCTACAACTGTGTAACATTGGGATGTGAACAAGTACATTGACATTGCTATATTCCAGAGATTTTGCAATTACACATTTATGAAAGCACAGACTGACTCCAGATTTTTTGGTTATTCAAGGGTGTTTATTTCTGTGCAAATAAGTGGAGGGGGGTGAAATGGGCTGGGGTGATGGTGGAGGAATGTCCATGGCAGAGTCCAGTCTCTTGGTCTCACAGGTGCATTGTCCAAGGGGCATAGGAAGTGGAGCTATGGCAGTTTGAGGTGGACAGGGTGACAAAGTGGGACAGAAGGGTGACATTCAGGAGGGTCTTATTTCCTGGCGGGGGTCTTGGCAATGTTCTCTGTCTTGTTCCTGGATCTCAGGAACCGTTTGCAGGGTGGTTCTCCTTCTGCAGGGGTTGGGGTGCTGGTGGCCTGTTATTCCTGTGGCGGTGCCTCCTGTCCACTAGCGCCGGCGGAGGTGAAGGGCTGTTCATCATCCAGGCTAGTGTCAGGGGCCTGTTGGTGTGCCACTGTGTCCCTCATGGTGTTTACAAGGTCTGCCAGCACCCCTGCAATGGTGACCAGGGTGGTGTTAATAGACTTCAAGTCCTCCCTGATCCCCAGGTGGTATTCCTCCTGCAGCCGCTGGGTCTCCTGAAACTTGGCCAGTACCGTGCCCATGGTCTCCTGGGAATGGTGGTAAGCTCCCATGATGTTGGAGTGTGCCTCGTGGAGTGTCGGTTTCCTGGGCCTGTCCTCCCCCTGTCGCACAGCAATCCTCCCAGCTTCCCTGTAATCCTGTGCCTCTGTCCCCTGAACTATGTGCCCACTGCCACTGACCCCAGGTCCCTGATTTTCTTGGGTTGGTGGGTTTGCCTGGGTTCCCTGTAGTGGTGGACACACTGCTGATTGACGTGTCCTGGGGACAGAGGGATGGGCCCGCTGGGGGGAGGTTTTGTGGTGGTTTGTGACAGTGGCTGGGTAACCGACTGTCCAGAGGTCCCTGATGGGCCGGGCTGGTCATCTTGATCCAGGGGTGCAGAGCTGCTGTCATCACTGTGGGCCTCTTCTGTGGGGGGACTGGATATGTCTGGCACCTCCTGTCCAGTGACATTGGGTATGGGTCCTGTTGGGGTGTAAATGCATAGTTTTAGTATCTGTGTGTGCCATCTTGTGCATTGGGTGAGGTACCCTCTATTCCTGTGCTTGTATCATTGTGTTTGCCCTTTTGTGATAGTTGGTTTGGGGTCTGTGTGGGTATCTGTACTGGACATGCTTTGGTGATGGTGGTCCAGGCATAGGTGTTGCATGCAGGGCCTTGGTATTGAGATGTGTGGGTTGTGATAGTGGGACATATGTGAGATGATGAAGTGATGGGAGTGAGGGTAAGGGTGGGGGTATGTGATGGCATGCAGGTGGGGTGGGGGGATATGGTAATAAAGATTGGATTTACCAGAGTCCAGTCCTCCTGCTACTTCTGCGAGGGCCTCAGGATGCAGTATTGCCAAGACTTGCTCCTCCCATGTTGTTAGTTGTGGGGGAGGAGGTGGGGGTCCATCGCCAGTCCTCTGTACAGCAATCTGGTGTCTGGATACCACGGAACACACCTTCCCCAGTAGGTCATTCCACCTCTTCCTGATGTTATCCCATGTTCTTGGATGCTGTCCCACTGCGTTGACCCTGTCAATGATTCTCCGCCATAGCTCCATCTTCCTCGCAATGGAGGTGTGCTGCACCTGTGATCTGAATAGCTGTGGCTCTACCCGGATGATCTCCTCCACCAGAAAACCTGGGGTGTCTTTGAGGTGCCATGATGTGGTGTGGGTCATGTGTGAGGTGCTGTCTGTTGTGATCTGTGGGGGGATGTGTTGGTGTGTGTTGTTTGAGGTGCGTGGATGTTGTATAAGTGATGGTATTGTGTGTCTGTGGATGCTGGTGTTGTGTTTGCTAATCTCTCTCTTTGGCCTTCTTCAAAATTGTAGGTTGTAAGGGTTTGTGGGTAATGTGAGTGTGTGTTTTATAGTGTTGTGAGTGTGTGGGTGTGGTGTGTGTATTGGTATCAAGTGTGTGTATTTTGAATTGTCCAATGTGGTTATGTTTTGTAAGTGTGTGTGTATTTTGATCTCGGCGGTATGTACCGCCAATGGATTACCGCGGTTAAAAGACTGCTGCGTTGATTCGTGGGTCGTGAAAGTGTGGGCGCATTACTGTTGGCGTGACGGTGTGGGTTTTGGTATTGCCAGTTTATCACTGACCTTTGGTGTGGCGGACTTGTGTGGGTGTCTGTAGTGTGGCAGATTCCGAGATGTGGATCGTAATACCTGTAGCGGAATTCCGCCACCGCAACGGTTTGTTGGCGGTCTTCAGCACGGCAGAAAGCAGGATTTACCACCAGGGTTGTAATGAGGGCCTTAATTTCTGAAGAGTAGTGAGTCACCGGTGGTACAAATGTCTTCTTGATAAGCCCCCTAGAGACCTCAACATATGTACAGCATTTGTACCATGTCCTGAGTAAATTAAAGCAATGTGTGGCACACAGTGCTGGAAAATATGCTGTGAGAAATACGTTGGAAACAGGCATGCTAATCAGATGAAAAGCACCTCTGACACATAACTTGACTGACATCACTCTGTATGTGGGCATGCTTTCCTTTTCCTAACACCCACAATTCCATAGCAGCACATGTTGGCACTTGTGCAACAACTTAATCTACATCCTCAACATTGCATCAGACATGATGCCAATACCTTAACTCAGATGATGTTATCTTATTGGTCACACATGGCATTTCAACATTGCAGTGTACACATCATACCATCTCACACAAAACCCTGGAATAACACGTGACGGATAAGGTGGAGGTCCACATTACATGAACACATAGCTTTGTGATGTATGAACATTTATGAGCATGGACAACTGTTACACACTCAACTTGTTAAGCTGAATAAGCAAGTCAACTTTGTGTTAAACAAAGGGCCAGATTAAAGAGGCCCTGGCATCACCAAAGCATCAATTTCCGTGACGCTCCTGTGATGCTTTTCACTGCACCATATGTACAAGGAGCTGTTTTGCCACTTTTTGTAGTGTAACACCTTCATGTACATATGGGGTAGCATGACACAGTATTCTGTATCAGAGGGGCATACAATGGCTGTTTCAGTGGCTGTCCCATTGTAACACCCATAGCTTTTGACGCTGCACCAGATTTTCAAGACCTCATACTTACTGCCAGTGCCAAAACAGTAACAGCACCCTAGGTTTGGTGTTAGCATGAGAAAGAGTTGAGGAATGCTGTAATACCTCCTTGTTTCTTTGCTTCTAATATGAGTGTGCTATTTGAAGGCACTTACATTCAGGTAGGCGTTCCTTCCTGAACATTTACAAAATAACATAACAGATGTTTTGGCACTACTATGTGGGCTGCATTCTGCAGCACACATTGAAGTGGCATATCACTATAGTTTATGTTCAGGAAGAGATACCTACCAGCACATAGACACTCCCTTCAACACAGACACACTCGCACTGTACACTGTGGTCCAAGTATGCCTGCGTTGGAGGTGGCTGCTGAGTTATCTGCTGGTGCAGGAGCAGAAGCAGGCCTGACCCATACTTTAGGTAATACAGGGCAGGCCTGTGTTTAAAATCCAGTGAAGCGCAGTGCTGCTGATGTTGGCACAGCACTGCGCTGAACCTGTTTCTCACATATGTGGCTCATAGTTATCGTACAAGAGCATACACAGATTTGTGTGGCAAACATATGTACATGTTTCAGATACAGACATATATATATATATATATATATATATATGTAAATATATATATATATATAAAACTAGCAATATAGGGGGACAGGATACTATCGGTTGGCTAAAGCTTTGACTCTTGTAGTTGATCTATGTGAAGAAGCAGGCAACCACTCAGATGCTTGCCTGTTTTCAATCACATAGCACCAACTAATGTAACATTTGTGTAACTGTCATGTCACTCTGCACATACATGACTCTCTGCACATGCACACTCACCCATGACTGACAACACTCCTGCGCCATGTTTCCCATCACTTCAACTTTACTTACCCCATTTACACAGTTGTAATGACCATGATGAACATGTAATTTTGTGCATGGGAAACATGTACCCTGGCACCATTGCACATGTGTGCGTGATATTTGACACTTTATTGGGTATATGTGATACACAATGTACACAAAGAGTAAAGTGCAATTTGTGTGTAACCAGTGCAAAGCTGATCTCTCTTAAATGCTGTTTGCTTTAGACACTAAGGCCCTCATTACAACATTGGCGGTAAAAGCCGCTTACTGCCGTGCAGAAGACCGCCAACACACCGCCGCGGCAGCGGAATTCCGCCACAGCTATTATGACCCACATGTCGGAATCCGCAAAAACTCAGACACCCACACAAGTCCGCCAAACCAAAGGTCAGTGATAAACTGGCGAAAACAAAACCTCCACCGTCACGCCAACAGAAATACGCCCACACTATCACGACACATGAATCCACGCGGCGGTCTTTCAACCGCGGTATTCCATTGGCGGTACACACTGCCGTGCTCAAAACACACACACTTCTACAAAACATCCCCACATTAGACGATTCAAAATACACACACCTGAGACACATACACACACCACTCCCACACACCCATTACAATATAAAACACACACCCACATCACCCACAAACCCTTACGACCACAAATCACGAACGAAGGCCAGAGAGAGACACCACCATCAACAACACTAGCATCCACAGGCACATAACACCATCACCCACACAACTTCCACGCACCTCACACAACACACCACTACATATCACCACACTTATCACCACACACTCCACCCCACACATCACCTACACCACCCCATGGCACGGCAAAGACACCCCAGGTTCTCGGAGGAGGAGCTCAGGGTCATGGTGGAGGAAATCGTCCGGGTAGAGCCACAGCTATTCGGAGCACAGGTGCAGCACACCTCCATAGCTAGGAAGATGGAGCTATGGCGAAGAATAGTGGACAGGGTCAACGCAGTGGGACAACACCCAAGAAATCGGGAGGACATCAGGAAAAGGTGGAACGACCTACGGGGGAAGGTGTGTTCCGTGGTATCAAGGCACCACCTGGCGGTTCAGCGGACTGGCGGCGGACCCCCCACCTCCTCCCCCACAACTAACAACATGGGAGGAGCAGGTCTTGGCGATTCTGCATCCTGAGGGCCTCGCAGGAGTAGCTGGAGGAATGGACTCTGGTAAGTCAAAGCTTTACTATTACATCCCCCAACCTACCTGCATGCTATCACATACCTCCACCCTCGCCCTCACCCCCATCACACCAACTCCTCACAAATGTACCAATATCACAAACCACACATCCCAACACCAAGCCCTGAATGCAACAACAAAGCATGGACACCCATCACCAAAGCATGCACACTGCACATAGCCATACACCCCCCTAAACCACCATCACACAAACTCCCACACAGGAATGGCAGCCCCTGGGTTACACAGTCACCCACCCATTGCACACAATGGCACACACAGATGCAATAATCATGCCTTTCCACTCCTGCAGAACCCCTACCCAACGTCACTAGACAGGAGGGTCCAGACATGTCCACTCCACCCACAGAAGAGGCCCACAGTGATGACAGCAGCTCTGTCCAACTGGCTCTAGATGACCAGCCCGGACCATCGGGGACCTCTGGACAGTCGGTTCCCCTCACACAGGCACAGGCCACCACAGACCCTCCCCCCCCTGGAAACACCAGCACAGCACCCACCCAACGGGCCCATACCTCCGTCCCCAGGACACGTCAATCAGCTGTGTGTCCACCACTACAGGGAACCCAGGATAACCCACCACCCCAACAACAACAGGGACCTGGGGGCAGTGGGCACACGGTCCAGGGGACAGAGGCCCAGGAACACAGGGGAACTGGGAGGGCTGCCGTGCGACAGGGGGCGGACAGGCCAAGGGAACCCACTCTCCACGAGGCCCTCTCCTCCATCATGGGAGCATACCACTACTCCCAGGAGACGATGGCAACGGTACTGGCCAAGTTTCAGGAGACCCAGCGCATGCAGGAGGAACAGTATTTGGGCTTCAGGGAGGAACTCAGAACCATCAGCTCCACCCTGGGCACCATCGTAGGGGTGCTGAAGGAAGTACTCAACACCAGGAGGCACTGTGGCACTACAAGGGGCCCCTGACACTAGCAAGGACGATGAACTGCCCACCACCTCCGCCGGTGCTAGTGGACAGGACGCCCCACCACAGGACCACCACACCAGCACCATACCCCCTGCAGACGGAGAACCACCACGCAAATGTTCCCTGAGATCCAGGAACAAGACAGAGAACGATGCCAAGACCCCGCCAAGAAATGAGACCACCCTGATTGTCATCCTACTGTCCCACTTTGTCACCCTATCCATAATTAAACTGCCCCAGCTCCACTTCCTATGCCCATATGGGCAATGCACCTGTGAGACTCATAGACTGGACTCTGCCATGGACACTCCTCCGCCATCACCCCTCACCATTTAACTTCCCCCTCCAATATTTTGCATTTAAATAAACACACCTAAAGCACAAAATGATCTGGAGTCTGTCTGTGATTTCGAAATAGTGTATTTGCAATTACAGTTACAAAATGTTTTTGAAATAGTAATATCAGCATACCTATGTCACACAGCTCTAGTCCATGAGGAATTTAAGCAGATGACACACAGTGGGACCCACATCTGTGAAACCGTAAGGGAAAGTGACAACTCAGTGACCATACACTGGGTGAAAATGACAGACAGGATAGAGGTTGTAGTGTAAAAGTACATGTAGTAGGCAGGATTGTATTCTCACCTGTGTTTCACTGGAAAGATTGCTGGATCATTGAGTCCCTGTTCCGCATGTCTTCTTCCTCTGCTTCATCCTCATCACTGTCCACAGGCTCCACAGCTGCCACAACACCGCCGTCTGGACCATCCTCCTGCAGAAAAGGCACCTGTCGTCGCAAAGCCAAGTTGTGAAGCATACAGCAGGCCACGATGATCTGGCACACCTTCTTTGGTGAGTAGAATAGGGATCCACCTGTCATGTGGAGGCATCTGAACCTGGCCTTCAGGAGGCCGAAGGTCCGCTCGATCACCCTCCTAGTTTGCCCATGGGCCTCATTGTAGCGTTACTCTGCCCTGGTCCTGGGATTCCTCACTGGGGTAAGTAGCCATGACAGGTTGGGGTAACCAGAGTCACCTGCAAATGGCGAGGGACAACTGTTAGACACACACTAACCTGTAGGGATAACCCCAGACAACCATTCCCACTGTCTTGCTTCCAGGGGCTCACCTTATAGCCACACACGGTGCCTCTGGAGTTGACCCATCACATAAGGGATGCTGCTATTCCGCAGGATGTAGGCATCATGCACTGAGCTAGGGAACATGGCATTCACATGGGAGATGTACTGGTCTGCCAAACATACCATCTGTACATTCATAGAATGATAACTCTTCCGGTTTCTGTACACCTGTTCACTCCTGTGGGGGGGGACCAAAGCCACATGGGTCCCATCAATGGCACCTATGATGTTGGGGATATGTCCCAGGGCATAGAAATCACCTTTCACTGTAGGCAAATCCTCCACCTGAGGGAAAACGATGTAGCTCCGCATGTGTTTCAGAAGGGCAGACAACACTCTGGACAATACGTTGGAAAACATAGGCTGGGACATCCCTGATGCCATGGCCACAGTTGTTTGAAAAGAGCCACTTGCAAGGAAATGGAGCACTGACAGCACCTGCACTTGAGGGGGGATTCCTGTGGGATGGCGGATTGCTGACATCAGGTCTGGCTCCAACTGGGTACACAGTTCCTGGATTGTGGCATGGTCAAACCTGTAGGTGATTATCAAATGTCGCTCCTCCATTGTCGACAGGTCCACCAACGGTCGGTACACCGGAAGATGCCGCCATCTCCTCACATGTCCCAGCGGACAGTGCCTATGAAGGACAACAGCGAGCACAGAGTCAAACAACTCAGAGGTACGTACCCACAGTTTACACAGAATACCAATCATACACAAAAGGTGGCCTGTATGTGTGTTGAGACTAGGCCTAGGTATGTGTGACGCAGTTGAAGATGAGGCCATGTGGGCCCCTGAAATGGCAGCTGCCTGACCTCTAAAGTGGGACAATGGGATGTGAGCTAACTGCGCTGGCGTTGTACACCGTCGCGGTAGGCGGTAGGGGACCGCGGCGCAATGCTGCATTGGTTAACATTGGTCCCCATGGGTCCCAGGAGCCAATGATGATGTACGCCGGCGGTGATGGTACGCACCGCCGCGGACGTGACCGCCGCGGACGTGACCGCCATTTTCTATCACTTCAATCACTCGATACCTGATCTTCGACACTGCAAGTGCTGCTGTGACCTCAGTCTGGAAGAGACAATGGCTTGTGCGTCTGGGGAAAGGGCCCCTGCCTTCACATCAGAGGAGGTGGAGAAGCTCGTTGATGGGGTCCTCCCCCAGTACACACCACTCTACAGTACTCCAGACAAACAGGTAAGTACACAGGGAGCATGTTGTATGGGCTATGCCTGTGTGGAGAGGGCTGGATGTAAGAAGGAAGGGGGCAGAGTGCTGCGTGCATGTAAGACGGTGAGTGCATGTGCCACATGGCAAGAGTAGGGATGGGGGCCACTCACTTTAACGGTGCAGTTGGTAATGACTTCTCTTCTTCCCCTATACATTTCATGTAGGTCAGCGCCCACAAGAAGAAAGATATTTGGCGTGCCATCGCCAAGGACGTCCGGACCCTGGGGGTCTACCACAGACGTGGCACCCACTGCCGGAAAAGATGGGAGGACATTCGCCGCTGGAGCAAGAAGACGGCGGAGGCTCAGCTGGGGATGGCCTCCCAACGTGGGAGGGGTGCCCGTCAAACCATGACCCCCCCTGATGTTCAGGATCCTGGCGGTGGCCTACCCGGAGTTGGATGGGTGCTTGAGGGCATCACAGCAGACACAAGGGGGTGAGTACACTCTCATTCAGCTGACTTTGCGCGCAGTGGAGTTGTCTGGGTGGGGGAGGAGGGCTGTGTGTTTCCCTAGGCCAGGGCGAGTTCCGTAGGCTAAGCCCCTCCGTAAGGCATGGCCCTGTGGCCCCCCACCCCACCTCTGTAGAGTGCCAAGTACAGCTATTCATGCCCCTGTGTCATCTATGTGTGCAGATGTCATCCATAGCCTTGTAGGCCACTTCCCAGGAATTGCACTGTGGAGCTCAAGAGCGCGGCGTAGTGCAGGGGGCCTCTGTGTCTGTCTTGTCTGCCAGCGGTAGCGGTAATCCATGCACTCAACATGTCTTTCTTCTGCCCCCCCATTTTTTTGGTCTTCCTGTTCTTGTGTGCATTAGCATCATCAGGCGGAGAAGCAGTGGCACCGCAGCACGAGGGAGCTGCATCCCACATGGCCCTGGAGGGCGAGACTACGGACTCCGAATTCACCAGTGGGACAGAGGGCGAAGGGAGCTCCACGGCGGGGACAGGAGCATACACCAGCGACACGGACTCGTCCTCTGATGGGAGCTCCCTTGTGGTGGTGGCAACATCTGTGCCCCTGCATCTACAGGTACAGCCACCACCCCCCCTACCAGCACCACCCTCCCAGCAGCCCCTCAGCCTTCACCCCGTGCCCGCTCACCCAGGAGGGTGGGCATCACCTTCGCCCCAGGCACCTGAGCCCCTGCCCCAGTAACCCCTGCTGCCCTCAGTAAAGAGGCCATTGACCTCCTCAGGTCACTCACTGTTGGGCAGTCTACCATTTTGAATGCCATCCAGGGTGTAGAAAGGCAGTTGCAACAAACTACATTCCTGGAGGGCATTAATTCTGGTCAGGCGGCCCTTCACCAAGCTTTTCAAACTCTGGCCTCAGCACTGATGGCAGCCATTGTCCCCGTCTCTAGCCTCCCCCCTCCAACTTCCTCCACCCAGACCCAATCCCCTGTACCGCTGCCTATCCCAAGCACACCATCAGACCAGCCTGCACACACCTCACCACACAAGGGAAGCTCAGGCAAACATAAGCACCACACATCCCACAGGCACTCACGCAAGCATCACACACATGCAGACACACCAACATCCACTGCCTCCACTGTGTCCCCCTCCTCATCATCTCCCTCCTCCCTCCCAGTCTTGTCTACACTCACACCTGCATGCACTACATCTACAGCCACTACGTCCCTCACCAGCACACCCACCAGCACACCCCGCTCACGTGCAGTCACCACCCCCACTACCATTCACACGTCCCCTGTGTCCTCTCCCAGTGTGTCTGTGAAGTCCCCCTCCCACGATACAGAAACGCAGGCACACACCCACCCAACAGCCATCCACCTCACGACAGCCTCCAGCGCATGCACCTGCACCCAAAGTCACCAAACGTACACCTCCTACTACCACCACCTCTTCCTCCACTCCCAAACCCCCTCCAGCTACCCGTCCCAGTGTGTCCAAAAGAATTTTCCTGTCCAGCCTTGACCTTTTTCCCACACCTCCCCCACCCCGTCCATCTCATAGGTCCCGAAGTAGCACCTCAGCCACAACATCTACGGGACCAGTGGTGCCTGTTTTCACAGGTATGTGGAGTGCACCGGCCACCAGGACAGCCAGTGTGGCACGGAGCCACAGCACAGCCAGTCCCCCCCTTGAAGCATCAGAAGTTGGCCAGTGCCCGGCGGGAGAGGGGGAAGACTCCAGCCACCAAAGCCGCACCCAGGGGTCCCGGTGGGAGTGTGGAGTCAGCTGTTACACCTCCCAAGGTGGGGAAGGGCCACATGAAACCCGGCAAGTCTGGGAAGAGCTGCACCGCAGAGAAGACCGCCATCACCCCCGCTGCCCAGTAGGCCCCCTCCAGCCCCATCCCAGCTGCCCAGGAGGCCCCCACCAGCCCCAGCCCAGCTGCCCAGGAAGCCACCGCCAGCCCCAGCCCAGCTGCCCAGGAGGCCACCGCCAGCACAAGCCCCGATGGGCCATGAAGGACCGCCAGCACAAGCCCCGCTGGGCCATGAAAGACCGCCAGCAAAAGCGCTGCTGGGCCATGAAGGACCGCCAGCACAAGCACCACTGGGCCATGAAGGACCACCAGCACAAGCACCGCTGGGCCATGAAGGACCGCCAGCACAAGCACCGCTGGGCTGGGCACCACCAACTCATGCACCGCTGAACAGGGCACCGCCAAATCAAGCACCGCTGAACAGGGCACCGCCAACTCAAGCACCGCTGAACAGGGCACCGCCGTCTCAAGCACCGCTGGGCCGGGCACCGCCAACTCATGCACCGCTGAACAGGGCACCGTCAAATCAAGCACCGCTGAACAAGGCACCGCCAACTCAAGCACCGCTGAACAGGGCACCGCTGTCTCAAGCACCGCTGAACAGGGCACCGCCATCTCAAGCACCGCTGGGCCGGGCACCGCCAACTCATGCACCGCTGAACAGGGCACCGCCAAATCAAGCACCGCTGAACAGGGCACCGCCAACTCAAACACTGCTGAACAGGGCACCGCCAAATCAAGCACCGCTGAACAGGGCACCGCCAAATCAAGCACCGCTAGCCCATGAGCAGCAGGGGCAGTGACGCAACTAGGTTCGTCACAGGGTGAGTGATGCGCTCTGGGCACCAGTTCCCCTCCAGGACCAGTGGAGAGATCCATCCACTACCTCTGTCCTTCACAGGATGAAACACTCTGGGCACCAGTCCCCTTCCAGAACCAGTGGAGACATCCATCCACTAACTCTGTCCTTCACAGGATGAAGCACTCTGGGCACCAGTTCCCCTCCAGAACCAGTGGAGACTGTTATCCACTTGAGAGACTGTGGCTTTGCACTCCCCAGGATATAGCAGTGAGCAAACCACTCACTGTAGAGACTTGAGAGACTGTGGCTTTGCACTCCCCAGGATTGAACAGTGGGCAAACCACCCACTGTAGAGACTTGAGAGACTGTGGCTTTGCACTCCCCAGGATTGAACAGTGGGCAAACCACCCACTGTAGAGACTTGAGAGACTGTGGCTTTGCACTCCCCAGGATTGAACAGTGGGCATTGAGCCCCCTCGTGGATCTGCCGTTGTGCACTCATCCGGCTGAGGTGCCCCCCCTTTCCTTCCCCCTGAGGTGCCTGTTGTATTTCTATCTGATGCCCCTGCAGTGTTCTCTCTGTTTTGATCGGGTATCGAGTGTGGGCCTCGCCCATGGATTTTGGGCCCAGTGGTCCACGGACTATAAATGGTGCAATACCTGGACTTGTATTATTGGTGTATATATTTGTTTATAGTGTATATATATTTTTGAGTACTGGATTTTAATAGATTACAATTGTTACACTCATTTCCTTTTGTCTTTGCATTCTTCCGGGGGGCTTGGTGGGGTGTAACTGTGATGTATTGATATGCATTAGTGTGTGTGTTGTAGTGGGTGAGGCTGGGGGTGGGGGTGTTGCTTGTGTGTGTCCCTGTTTTTTGCCTCCCCCCTACCCTGTGTCGTAGGTGCAGTACTCACCGTGGCCTTCGCCGCCGGCGTTCGTGCTCCTGGTAGAGGAGCAGGAAGACTATCGCAGGTAGAATTTGGAGTTCCGGTTCCATGGTGTCCTCATTCCTCGTCGGGTGTGTAGAGGTGAGCGTTTTCCCTTCGGAATTCCTGTTTCCGCCGTGTTTTTATCCACGGTGATTCCGCCCCGGAAAAGGTGGCGGATTGGCCTGTCATAATAGTGTGGGCGGTACATTGTCTCCCGCCTGTCTGTTGGCGGTGACCGCCAAGCTGTTTGTTTGTACCGCCGTGGCTGTCGGAGTGTTAAAGTGGCTGTCTTTGTTGTCGGTTTCCGCCACGGTCGTAATTGCAATTTTTTTACCGCCGGCCTGTTGGCGGTCTCACCGCCGCTTTAACACCGTCCGCCAGGGTTGTAATGACCAACTAAACTTCCTGTCCTGACCCTTGACAAAACATGCTGCAGTCAACCTTATGTCCCCCTGTCATGCACATGCAAATAGGATGTTGTAATGCAAAAGGGGTACTTACCAACTGGTCCACCAATCCAAATCACCAGGTGATCCAGTAGATGTCCCTCTTGTGCAATGTGGTCTGCCCAAAAGTGTTTGAGTTGGTGGTCCATCTCACAACACCAAAGATCCTCCGTAGGTGGTGGAGCACCTTGCCCCACCGCAGCTTCCGTGCCTCTGTTGGGTAGCCCTGGATAACCCAGCCACCCACACCCATCATGGGGAGGAAGTGCTTGTCCAACCAGATGAACCCTCAACTCATTCTTTGTGCTCTCCCCTTCCCAGACATATTGAATTTTCCCTCCACTGCAAATAAATTAGCTCCAAAAATAATCAAACATGACCCCACCTCATGTCAAATACCCCAAAAGGCTGTTCTACCCCAAGACAAACACCCAACAAAGAAATTACTATGACAGGACAAAAACACTACACAAAACTTAGCAAAATGACAACATTGAAAAAACAGCAACAAAACTCTGAATAAAGCCACCTCTTCTCTACCAGCACCAGATCCACACTCCCTCACAATCACCAAATATTAATATTTCATCTAATTTTAGATATTATACGAAAGATAAGGTTTTATTGTACAATAAATGCTGTTTATATAGTTTTTTTAAAACAGTTCTTAAGGAATTTTAAATCAATGTGGGATGAAATATTAATATTTGGTGATTGTATTATAAAAGCAAGTATGTATTTATTAATATAAATGTATAAAAATAAAGGAAAGAAAAATTACAGACAAGATGAGGATACTGAAGGGTGTTGTTGTATATGGCTATAAGATAAGCACTATAGAACTTCTTGTAATACTAGTTGTGTGCCAGCAATATAAATAGGATTTCACATTGTGAATATATATATGAAAGGGAATTTTTTGCTTTTTGTGTTCATATATTAGCCCTGTCCTTTTATTGGTGTGAGGGGTGCCTCTCTTAATTGTTGGAGGTGTATGATTGGATCATACAGACTTTACTGGGTTACCTTGCAGACACAAACGAACCACTGTAGGTAATTGTTAACCCTTTCCTGCCTAGGCCATACACCCGAACAGTAGTCTTCACATATATTTCCAGATTAGCTGCAGGCATATGTCAAGACAAAACAATTGTGTGACATGTGTCTAAGAATGTACATTGGAAGTGCTACATACTCTGCCTAAATTCCACCTACACAATTATGTGGTGATGCATTCTCCCATTTTATTGATCATTCCTGGCACAGGGGCATATGTGTGGAGAGTGGATCAGCACCCATTGCTGCTCCACTTTTCTTGCAACCCTTAGTGCACACTGCAGCCAACATGTGTGTGCCATATTTTGAGAAACAGCACACCATGCAGCAGGGTTGGGGCCAATAGCATTCACGGTACGTAACGCCGTTGATATACGGTGCAGGGTTAGAGTAAAACTTTTGGCCCTAACCCTGACCAATACATAATGGCCCATTGATACCAATGGTGTTTCCACATGTCACACCTGCTCAGTGCTGTTGTTACAGCTACCCCGCTGAGATGTGACACAGTTTAGTTCCTTAGTTTCAAGTACACCATTTTGAAATAGCCCCTACCATATGGACGCCCCCCTGGCATACATCTTGCCATGGCGCAATGTATGCATGCATGTATGCATGCATGTATGCATTGCGCCAATTCCGGCCCAATGCATACATTAGGCCACTTAGTATTTCTGGTGAGTAAATCTAGGCATTCAAGAGCCACATGAGTGTGAATAATGTGACACTGATGTGTGGCATGGAGGCGCTAGACCCTCTTATAACACAACCCATTTTCCAACATTCCTTGTAACTGTTGTGCTTTTTTCCTGCTATCTGAGGTATGAGCAACTTTACAAAGGTATATGAAGGAGATAATGAGTACGCCATGGACAATCTGGTGCAAAGTGATTTAATGGTGATATTTAAAGGGTGATTTGTGTTGTACAGTGCCTAGGTGTAGAAGTTCAGTAAATTTGCAAACTCCTGCAGCTGTGTTTTGTTGTCCCAACTTCACCTGTGCTGCATCATTGTCATCCTCCTCCTCATTGGGGACATCTACCAGTTCAACCTAGGGGACATTAGTCTGAAAACATATGTTATGCAAGATTGCGCATTCAAGGATTGTCTTGCATACCTTGCATACCAAGGGAGGTGCATACAACAGGCTTCCTTCTGTCAGGGCCAGGCATCTGAACCTTGACTTCAGGATCCCAAATGTCTACACCACATTTCATGTCCTCCTGTGGCCTTCATTGTATGCCCGCTCTTCATCCATTGTCGGGTTGCAAAAAGGGATCATCACCCATGGCTGGATGCCGTAACCTTGGTCGGCTGCAAAAGAATGTGGGAAGATTTGTCTGTAATACATATTTGTTGTTTCCAATGTGCCATGGCAGATGTTAGTTTTAGGTGGAGTGGTGACTCAGACATGCATCTGGTAATGTGTGTGTTCCTGTTTTATTGAATGGTTGAATTGGTGTGTGGTGGTGGACATTACTATCCTGGGTTGTGCCTCAGGGACCTGGTGAGTGACAAATTAAATCTGAACTGACAGTTCGATCATGCAAAATCTGTGTTGTGTTGTCCATATTTGAGGCTGTGTCCTGATGTTAGTGGAACCTACCACCTCCATACAGCACAATAGCTTCATTTGCATTGACACTATGGTAGCCCTACAAGGCCAAACTCAGGCCACCATGTTTCCATTTCATGCAGTGCAACACTTAGTGACCATTTGTGGCAGAATATGCCTGTGGCAGCCATCATGTGTACAAGGGGGAGATCCACACAATAGGAGGACTAGCAAAATTGGTGCAGATGACTCTCCAAGGTTCCTAGGCATGATGTATCACAGATACTTTCAACACCTGCACAGAGCAGGCGTAAGGAGGGGGCACACCATGGATCTGAACGGGTTCCCATGTACTGTGCATGAAATGGTCAGGTATGTTGTCAGTACTCTTACAGAGTCCATCTATGGCATACATTATCTTGATACTATTGCACCTACTCTGCGCCATGGTGCACCATCTATTGTATACAGCTCCCACATGGTGGCAGTAAGGTGCAGCAAAGGGGCACAATTACAGTGGTGCTTCTGTTGATGTTACACCACTTTCCTGACATGTATCCCTCAGTCCCTTCACTTTAGACCTTCAGAAGAGTGATGTTCTGGGACTTTTAACCTATTTTGTGTGTTGTGTGCAATGGCAAAGGTGTTGTACCTTGTGTGTAGCATGTGATTCCCACCCCTTTTCCCTCTGAAAAGCTCCTTCGCACAAGTGTTGTTGTTGCCAATTGCTGGCTGATATATTTGTCGGCATGTGGATCAGGGGCACATCGTGGCATAGTGGTATGGTATGTTTTGTGGTTGCAATCATGTGTTTTCAGACACCTGTGTGACAGGAGAGGGAATGATGTGTTTTTATGTAATGCCCTACATTGCATAACCAGTCCTGCTAAGTCCCATGTATCCTCATTCACATGCATCTCTGGCCTCGCCCAGTACATTGTCAGTAGTCCAGCTGCCACAGTCCTCTGTTGGCACCCTGGTATCATGGTAGGGAGTTCTGTAACTACCAGGTATAATGGTAGGTGTGCTGTGAGGTGTCAAATCCCTAACATGGTCTTTGATGACTGGTGATGTATTCTTATGTGTATGCCACAATGCGCCTGACAGGTGAAGGTGAACACAATGTGTACATCTGGTAAGGTTTGGTGATATGTAGTTGGTGATGGCAACACTTGGATGGCATTTGATATTGGTGCCGCCAGAGGCTTCTACACCATGACAAATGTGGGGCTGTGCCTATATGTGACTTTCTTTACGCCAACATGGCCAATGCCATTCACATAGCTGAGCTATTCCTCATTAGGTGTTATGCATGTGGGATCTGTATTTAGTTGTCAAGCAGTGGACACTTGTAGTAGTTTAGGCCCAGCTTCTGTGTGCAAAGGAGACATAGCTCCACCTGTTCTTCACATGGTGTGTCAATCAGGTTGTGCCTCTATTATGTACATATGGGTGTATATGGGTGTGATGTGCAATGAATGTGGTGTATTGTGGCATGTGGCATATGTGTTGTTGTCTGTACATCTGTGTTCCCCTGTCCATGTGTGTTTAGTGTGGTCTATGTATTGATTGTCCTATAAGGTTGGTGTGTTGTCTGTGTAATGATTGGCATGGTCCTTACCTACAAGTAGCCCATTGCCATATTGCCCATCCTGGAACTGCTCATTGATGATGCAGTGCCGGAATATCTGGGCATCATGGACACTACTGGGATATTTAGCTAGGATGTTTGTGAAGAGCCCAAGGTGGTCCACAATGGCCTGCACATTTATCGAATGGGTGTGTTTGCGGTTCATGTAGAGGTGTTCCGTTGCAGCAGGTAGCACAAGTTGGACATGGATGCAGTCCTGCCTTCTGCCCTGCCTTTGTGGCTGCTGTGGTGGTGTTTGGAATTGCAGAGGTGGTGCTGGTAGGACATATTGTCATCACTGTCGTCTATGGCGTCTATGGCGTGTACCGAGCTGGAGCAATAACAGATCCATGTTGTCCACGGGGTTGCCAATCTTCCTTCTGTGTGCTTTCCTTATGTAGTAGTGGGAGTTTTGACGCAAATCAGACTTTGCATAATTTTTTTGGAACAGTTCCTTAATGTGTGTCATTTTTGTGTCGGGCAGTAAATATGGTGCTGGACGACTAGCCTCATTTTTTGGAAGGGAACGCCTATCTTGCATATCATTGTCTCTAAATGACGCAAGGAGGTGTGGCGCTTCCAAAAAATGACACATACTCAGAAGTTTTGTTGCTAAACAGGTCTAGCGACAAAATATATATATGGCACTAGGTTAGCACTGCTTTTGCATCTGAAAAAATGATGCAAAGGCGACGCTAAGTTTTCTTATAAATGGGCCATTATGTTTTAAAATATACAAAACATGTTGCTCATTGGGGCCTTCGTTTCCCTCTGATATCTTAAAATTGAAAAAATCCATATTGCTGATACTTTAATTTCAATATATCTAAGATTGAAATACCTACAGTTATTCATTGATTGAAAATGAATACTGATAAAATTGTGAATTAAGATAATATAAGCAAATCAAAATATGCTATAGATTATTTCTTCCTTGATGTTACTGTTATGTCAAGGGCAGTGCACTGGGACATATCTAAACATAAATTAGAGAAGTATTAGTTTTATTAAAGGCATATAAAATAAATAAATAATAAAATAAAATAATAATTTAAATCGATATTTTGCAAATAGAAAGGCTTATCACCAAATTTGAAAGACTGCACATAGCATCTAAAGATAGCAGTCATAGGTTTACATTGGAAACTTTACTCCATAAATGTGATTTTTTAATAAGTAGTAGAGCCGGGAGTCAACTATCTAATAAAAAATGCAAAATCATATTTTTCTGCAAAAAGATAAGGGAAACTATTAGCTAATTATTTGCATATTAAAAAAAAAATTAGTATATGAAATTAAGTCTTTTTATTCTAAATGTTATGGTAAACCAACACTGTCCCAACTTGCTATGATTGAAGAATTTCGATGTGCTTGCCTAATAAGTCCTAGAAGGATAAAGAATTATTAGTCCTTCCTATCAGTTTGAATTAGGTAAATATTGCTGATAAACCTACTGATTCCGGTAAATTTCTTGGCCCACATGCTGTTCCACCTACATTCTATAAATCATTTTCTTTGCAGGTAATTCCATACCTTTTATCCTTATTTAGTGAATTTCACATATTTGGTTCCGTAAGTGGCTTTATCACTAATGCTATGATTATTCTATTATCTAAATGAGATAAAGATCACATACTAGTATCTAACTAGAGACGTATCTCATTAATAAATCAAGACTGCAAAATATATGTACAAGGTTTAACATATACTTTATCTAAAGTCCTAGATTAATTTAGTCACAGTGATCAAACTTCCTCTTCCAATACAGAAATTATTTATCATGTTTCATTTTCACTGAGTTATCTAAGTCTTCCTTTAGCCTTCTAGCATTTGGTAAGGTTAATAGTCAATTTTTAATTCAAACTATGTATGATTTACAGTTTGGATCTAATTGTATACATATGTTTATGGGTATGTATATTAAGATTTGTGTTAATGGTATAATTTCTGGTTTTTGGATCTGGTTTACCAGGTTGTCCTTTGTTCCCAAGTGCATGGGCAGTGCAGGGGCCCCTCTAGGGCAACCCTCACGTCGTATCCGCCAGCCTTTTAATGACAGTGCTACTGCCAGGAAACCGCTGGTGGAGAAGGGGGTTGGAATCCCCAGGACGGCACTGCTTGCAGCGCTGCCCTGGCGGATTAGGACCACCAGCACCGCCAGACGGGCATGTGGATGAAAACAGGCTGTGCTGGCGGGCAGACCGTGGTATTAACACCATGGTCATAATGTGGTGGTCCTAGTAAGGCCCATAATGTTTACTCCCTATTTCCCCTTTTCATTCCGCTATTAAGACGTTTTATAACTTAATTTCCAAGTTTATCTGTAATGGGAAAACGCTTAGAGTAGGCTATTACAAACTTATGTTTACCAAACAAACTAAAAGAATTGGATTGCCTTATTTTTTTTATAAAAAACACTGAGCCTGCTTAAAGAAATATAGTACTGTTGGTACAAATTCATGAATCCTACCATGGCTCCCACAACTCCTAAATGGATTTTTGAACAACAAAACTTTTTCTTATCAGCTAGTTTAACTATGTCTAATGCTAAGTTTAAAAACGTTCGCTGGTTATAAAAGCAATTAAGCACACTTTTTATATGTTGACCCTTTGTTTCAATTTGATATCAGATGTTTCAAGTAAATTTCCCTCTAGCATAATCATGCTTTATTAAAAATAAATAGCAATGTAAATTGTTGGAAAAGTTCGACTGATGTCAGGGTCCTCTATCCATAAGAGGTTTGTCAAAATTATACGTCTGTATCTTTTCCTGATTGTCAAAAGAAATAAGGTTTACATTCTTCAAATATTCAAAATGTGACAATTTCTATGATGTTACTCTTTCCCTGAAGCTTCTCTGATGACAAAAAGTCCTGAATAGGTTCTATGTACAATTTGAAATAAACGAGGGCTGAACCCGAAGCAGTGCTATGATTTCAGATAGATCTATTTTCAGGAGCTCCAAAAAAACATGACGATCAAGATTTTTTTTCAGTGGCGTTTGACCGCCTTTTCAAAATTTCGCTGTCATCTACTTTGCAATTGATGATGCCAGAGGACGTAAGCAGGAAAGCTTAACAATATGAATTCTTTAATCTAAGTACGCACCTTTATTAATATTGTGTATAACTAAAGAATGAGGACCCGTCTTTTCATTGAGGTATGCATTGTTTTGGATAAAGCCATCAGGGAGGATTTCATAATGTGGCATTACATTTTAAAACCTACAGGAACATTTTTTTAAAACTGTTTTTATTGAGTTTTAGTAACTTAAACCAACATGAACATACATACAGTGCAGATAATAGCAAGACATAAGCAGAACTAGGTTTATGAGGCAACCAGAAGAAGGGCTTACTGGAGAAGACTCTCTACTTTCACAATGATGCAGGCAACGAAATCTCTTGTATATGAAGAGCATCCACAGAGGGGAATAGGAATGATTTTTAACATTCCGTTTCTAATAGCTGTTCGTACTATCCATGCTGGTACTAACACTTTCATTCTTCACTTTACATATTGTTCGGTTACATCTCTCGAATAAGGAAAGGGTAATATGGGCACGAGCTAGAATGTGTGGTCAGTTTGGACATTTAAACAAAAGTAATATAAATCCCAAGATAGGGAAGAGGTGCATATTGTGTTTATCTACAAAGAAGAGGAGGAGAACTAAGGTAAACTTTTTGGGCAAAAGATACCATATTTTTCTATATATGCTAATTATGAGTTGTGTATTTTACCATTTGTTTATTTTGAGGTGAAAGAAAGATTGTATTTACTGTGTTTGTCTAACGAAATTAAAGTTTTCATAGAATGGTGTAACGCTATCAGTATATCACTGTTTCGGATGGCCCCACATCCAACAGTTGGAATTGTCACTGCCCTCTGTGGATTGGCGTACCTGATTCTGATAATAAGGAGACTTTTATTGTCACACGAGTGCTGTTACCTGGACTACAGACTCTAACAATTGCTTTTCCTCAAGGTCAATGACCAATATTCAATAAAGTTAGGAAATGCTACTTAGAGATATGCAACCTTCACTAAAGGAGTGCATTCATTTTAGCCCTAGATGGTTACGCACTGATTTGCTAAGCATCATCAAATGGCTTCAACAAGGAAGGGGAGAGGATGAAAGGGGAGAGGATGTGTAACAGCCAGAGGTGCCAACTTTGGTGCTGGGGAATCAGGTAAGAGCATCAGCATCAGCTCAACTTCGTGTGATTTTGGACAAATCACTAGTGCCCATATTTATGGGCATTGTGGTGCAGTGCAGCACTGCAAGTCACCTTGCTGAGCTGCCCGGGGTCACTGGGAAAGGGCTGGAATGTACATTATCTAAATGACTACTGCTCATTCCTGTCCTTTTCCCATTGCTGTCCCTTTTTTTAGGCAGCTGTGCACCAACACAGATACCTTTGCAACAATGTGCAAGTGTGCCAGTGTTTCATGCAAGATTGTTTGTGTGTAGTAAGGGACACCTCAATGTCTTGTAATTCTGGAGATGCATTAAAATCCATAGGTGCTGCATGGGAACACCCACTGCAAAGCCCTCCCTACCACAGAGTAAGGCAACACAGAGATTCAAGCGGCCTTGCCTTATTCCATATTTATGAGGCCTTTCAAAGCCACAGAAAGTGGCTTTGTGTGGACTCATAAATATGAGTTAGTGGTTTGCGCCACCATTGCATCACAAGAAGTGATGCAACGTTGGTAGAAGGGCCTCATAGATATGGGCCCATGTGTCCTTGTGTAATGTAACTGGTTCTCAGTCCCGCTATATAAAACTGAAAAATAGTCAAATATCTAGCCTTCACTTCATCCAACCTTTATTATATGTAATTATCTGTTTTCTTGAATGATGAACCATATGAACGTTTTTGTGCATAACCACTTCCACATTAACCCCTTCGCTGCCAGGCTTTTCCGCCTCCTGTGCAGAGCCTTTTTTTTGCTATTTGGGGCAGTTTGCACTTAGGCCCTTATAACTTTTTGTCCACACAAGCTATCCACACCAATTTGTGTCCTTTTATTCCAACATCCTAGGGACTCTAGGGGTACCCAGAGTTTGTTGGTTCCCATGAAGGAGACCAAGAAATTAGCCAAAATACAGCAAACATTTCGTTTTTTTTTTCTCCAAAAAATGGGAAAAAAAGTCTGCAGAAGAAGGCTTATGATTTTTTCCCTGAAAATGGCATCAACAAAGGGTTTGCGGTGCTAAAATCACTATCTTCCCAGCTTTCAGGAACAGGCAGACTTGAATCAGAAAACCACATTTTGCAACACAATTTTGGCATTTTACTGGGACATACCCCATTTTTACTATTTTTTGTGCTTTCAGCCTCCTTCCAGTTAGTGACAGAAATGGGTGTGAAACCAATGCTGGATCCAAGAAAGCTAAACATTTCTGATAAGTAGACAAGATTCTGAATTTAGCAAGGGGTAATTTGTGTAGATCCTACAAGGGTTTCCTACTGAAAATAACAGCTGAAATAAAAAAATATTGAAATTGAGGTGAAAAAAGCAGCCATTTTTCTGCACGTTTTACTCTGTAACTTTTTCCTGCAATGTCATATTTTCAAAACTAATATACTGTTACGTCTGCTAGACTCTTCTGTTTGCAGGGATATATAGGGCTTGTAGTTTCATCAAGAACTCTGGGTACCCAGAGCCAATAAAGGAGCTGCACCTTGCAACGGGTTTTCATTGTATACTGGGCATACAGCAATTCATTTGGTGAAATATAAAATGTGAGAAATAGGTATCAAGAAAACCTTTCCAAAATGGGCACAAGATAAGGTGTTGAGACGCAGTGGCTATTTGCACATCTTTGAATTCCGGGGTGCCCCTAATAGCATGTGAATAACAGGGCATTTCTCAAATAGATGTCTTTTTTCACACAATGTCTTACATTTGGAAGGAAAACATGTAGAGGAAGACAAGGAGCAATAACACTTGTTTTGCTATTCTGTGTTCCCCTAAGTTTCCCAATAAAAATGGTACCTCACTTGTGTGGGTAGGCCTAATGTTCGCGACAGGAAACTCAACATGGACACATCACATTTTTACATTGAAATCTGACATGTTTCTTGCAAAGTGACTAAGCCTGTGTATTTTTGAAAACTAGACACCTAGGGGAATCCAAGATGGGGTGACTTATGGGGCTCTCACCAGGTTCTGTTACCCAGGATCCTTTGCAAACCTCAAAAAGTGGCTAAAAAACACTTTTTCCTCACATTTCGGTGACAGAAAGTTCTGGAATTTGAGAAGAGCCACAAATTTCCTTCCACCCAGTGTTCCCCCAAGTCTCATAAAAGAAAATGGTACCTCACTTTTGTGGGTAGGACTAGTGCCCGCGAAAGTAAATGCCCCAAAACACTATCTGGACACACCAAAATTATCAAATACAAAACTACCTGTTTTTGCGGGGGGCACCTGCGTTTTTGGTCTTTTCCCCACATTTCGGTGTGGGATCAGCGCACCTGGACAAATTTCCTACCACACAACATTCCCTTCAGTCTCCCGGTAAAAATGATACCTCACTTGTGTAGGTGGGCCAAGTGCTTGTGGCAGGAGAGCCAAAAACATGTCGAAATTGATGGGGAACCAAAGAGGGTCCAAAAGGGCAGTTTGAAAAAAAACATTTTCAGGCTGACAAATGCAGAAGAATTTTTATTGGTATAGATGAGACAATGCTGGGTGGTAGGAATTTTGTGGATTCCTGCAGATTCCAGAAGGTTCCATCACAAAAATGTGGGGAAAATGTGTGATTTTCTGCAAAGTTGGAGGTTTGCAGGGCATTGTGGATGTGAAAATGATGCGGGGTGCATGTGAAGCACACCACCCTGGAACCACCCATATGTTTAGTTTTCAGATGTGTCTAGGTCTTGTGGATTTTACTACATGGCAGCGTGCCAAAGTACATAAAGTGCAGCCCTCACCATTCCAAGGAGGACGATTTTGAGAGTTAGCCAAGCTCTCAAGGCCCAAATGTAAAACGAAAACCCAAAATAATCAGATGTCCTCTTGCTTGCCGTTGGATAAGATGTTTCAGTGTGCAGGGGAGAGCTGAAAGACTGTTACCCCCTTCAGTTGGGGTGGGGGCATAACTAGGCCTATACAGGTTGGTAGCCACCACCCCACTATTTTTTGTTTGTTTTTAATTACCTGGCATCTAGTAGACTTTCTGCCCCCCCGGGTGTGGATCGGGGGTAATTGCCCCATCTGCCCACTGGTGGGCAGAACAACTTTGGCACCATTTATTTGGGGTGGGGGTATGGCCATATCCCCACCCTCTTATTTTGAAAAAAAAATCTTTGCTGGTCTCTGGTGGGCTTTTTGCCCCCCTTGGGGGCAGATGGGCCTTCCAAAAATAGGCCAATCTGCCCCCAAGTGGGGTATATATGGCCAACAGTAATGTGCCCCCATGGGGAGTGGCCCTTGCTCAAGGTGCATAAGTGGTTTCTGCCACCCCCGGGGGACAGATCGGCCTAATAGAAATAGGCCGATCTGTCCCCAAGGGGAGCAGAAATGGCCTAAAATAAATTTGCCCCCCCAGGTGAGCGACCCTTGCCTAAGGGGTTGCTTCATTTGCATGAAATTTGTGCAAAAAAAAATCCCTGGTGCCTAGAGGTTTTTGCCCCACTTGGGGGCAGAAATGGCCTAAAATACAATAAATGTGCCCCCCGGGGAACGACCCTTGCCTAAGGGGTCACTCCCCTTGCGTGAAATTGATGCAAAAAAATAAAGATCCCCGGTGTCTAGTGCTTTCCGCCCCCCTTGGAGGCAGTTTGGCCTAACAAAAATATGCCGATCTGCGAATTGGTCTAAATACAATTTTCCCTCTAAGGGAGCGACGCTTGCCTAAGGGGTTGCTCCCCATATTTAAAAAAAACAAAAGTAAACATAAACAAAAATATATCCCTGGTGTCAAGGGGTTTCTGCCCTCCCCTGGGGGCAGATCGGCCTAATTACAATAGGCTGATTCGCCCCCAGACGGGTCAGAAAAGGCCTAAAAATATTTTGCCCCCCTGGGGAGAGGCCCATGCCCAAGAGGCTGTTCCCCTTATGCATAAGTATAAAAAATAAAAAAAAATCCCTGTTGTCTAGTGTTGTCTGCCCCCCAGGGGGCCTAATAAAAATAGGCTGATCTGCCCCTGAGTGGGGCAGAAATGGCCTAAATACAATTTGCCTCCCAGGGTAGAGACCCTTGCCTAAGGGGTCGCTCCCCATCTATAAAACAAAAAAAAAGATCCCAGGTGCCATCGGCCTAATTAGAATAGGCTGATCTGCCCCCAAGGGGAGCAGAAATGGCCTAAAATAAATTTGTCCCCCCAGGGAGCAACCCTTGCCTAAGGGGTCGCTCCCCTTGCGTGAAATGTGCATTAACAAAAAAACTCCCTGGTGTCCAGTGGTTTCTGCCCCACCTCTAAAAAGCACCAAAAAAAAAAATATATATCCTTGGCGCCTTGAGCTTTCTGCTCCCCCTTGGGGCAGATCGGCCTAATAACAATAGGCCGATCTGCCACCAGGGGGCAGAAAAGGCCTTGAAAAAAATTGCCCCCCTGGGGAACAACCCTTGCCTAAGGGGTCGCTTCCCTTATGCCAATTTTGTTTTTGAAAATAATCCCTGGTGTCTAGTGGGCATTTCAGCAGCCAGATCGCTTCACGATCTGGATGCTGAAATGCTCTGAGAGACTTCAAAGGGAAGGAAATTCCTTTCCTTCCCTTTGAAGGCTCTCAGGCCCCCATTACATGATCGGAAGAGAAATGTTTGCCTCTGATGAGGTCAGCACGCTATTGTGCGCTAACGTCATCAGACGTCACTGTGTGGGTGTGGGGGGTCGGGGTGGAAGGGGAAGGGCTTCCCCTTCAATTCCTGCTCTGGGGGGTGGGAGGGAAGTCCACGGAGCGAGTGCTAGCACTCCCTCCGAGCTTATGTGCCAGGACGTAATGGTTACGTCCTCTGCACAGGAGCACTGTGCCTGCGGACTAGCCATTACATCCCAGGCACAGAACGGGTTAAGTGAGATCTGCTGGAAATTTGTACAATACACTCTTGGCCAACTTGGGTTTATAACCAAAACTTTTATTGTGTACCAGTTCATTTTGGATGCCTAGGTCCTTTATCTGCATATGTGCTTTGCAGTCTGGTGTCTGTGCGAAGCATGGCACATGTGGTCCCTGTAACTGTTTAATAATGGCAACCACAACACAGGAGAAGGATTTCTAAGCTTTTCTAACAGTTCAAATTTCATCAATTTTGTTTAAGGACATTCCCAAACCATGTTTGCAGCAGTGCGTTTTTAATCTCTATAGAAAGTAGTTTTCATTCCACTCCAAGTTAACACAAGGGTGGGATATAGGAAATGCAAACTTTGCTTCCCTGCACTCTGCTGTGAACTCTCAGTCAGGTACATTACTGTGTGCAGATAAAATCTTATCCTTAATCATGAACACAATTAAACAAAAATTGTCTTGTGATGATGCTTTCCATTAATCGAGTGCATAATAGCTTATTATGTGAGCAGGTCATGCTGACGTGATGCTCTAGACAATCATGGGAAAATAACATATACCTGTGCAACTAGCACTGTTATCATGAATTACTGTACCAAAATAAAACAAGGTTGTCACTGGACAATTAGTACACAATGAAAATAAAAGCTGGCTGGATGAAACAAGAGAAGTACGTGCAAAGAAAGCAAAACAAACAATCACAACTGCTAAAAGTAGGAGGGAAGATAACAAGTGGTCAATGGTCAAGGGTTGAAGGCTGAATGAGACTCCAGAATCCCTTTAACACAACACTTTACCTTAGGTCCACATGCCCACCCGCGAGATTTATGTTGGTTTGGCTGCAGGAATTTTATAAAAGACCAGGTCAACGAAGTCCTAATCAGAGACAAACCTTAGACTATTAGGTAGACTGCTCAGTGTTTCCAGAATTTGCTGTACTTGCAAAAGTGGACATCATTAAGCTAATAGATTGGTCTTGCTGACACAAGGTCTTCCTAGAGTTAAAGTTAGTGACGAGCTTGAAGGTAGGAACACTGATTTCTCAAAGGTGAAATGTCCTATGCTGTTATATAAATGAAGTCTATGTATGTGTGTGTGTGTCTGTGTTTGTGTGTCACCATATGGTAACCAATGTAAGATAGGGTTGACCTTTGATTTTACTGAGTAATTAGAAAAACACATGAATGAGCCAATCCACATAATATATACTCAAACAGTAATCACAATCCTTGTCAGGCTAGCCACCAAAGTCACTAAAAGAACCTGTGCTTAACCCTCTGGCATTGTGGCACAAAGACGTCAGACTAAACTTAGAGGCTATGTGTACAGTACTTATGGAAGACACAAACAGTAGTAAAGTGAAAACATAAAACAAGAAAAATCCCTGACCATTTTAGATAAATAGAGTACATTTGAAAAAAATGAAATGGCACCATAACAACAAGAATGCAATGAGTAGAACCAATGATATGAATTTTTAAAATTTGAATTAAAAATAGCACCAAAAAGCACAAAGCATCAACCATGGTTTTCTGGTCTTGTTAGCCCAGGTCAAAGATGAAAGTTAAAGCCAACTGCTATGGAGTGCAGGTTGGGTACAGGAACCAGGTTCATCCCGGTGGAAAGTATATCTTCTGACTTACAAACTGTTATGGAGAAAAAATGTTTGTCAATGGGTCATTGATGGGGCAGACAGGGCTCAAGTGGGGCCCGACAAGGGTGGGTCATGAAGTAATCACCAGAGAAGGGAGGAAAGCTCCAAGACGGTAAAGTTGAAATTCTGTGCCATTAAAGATGTTGATGTCTATGGGATGCTGCCCACCCCTGGTCCTGACATAGTCCTCTACGTTCAGAATTAGAAACCTTTCTGAAAGATCACCTTCAACAGGACACACAAGCAAGCTGGCATTTAGTAAGTCCTAAGTCTTACAGTTTGGGAAAAGAAGGAGTACAGGCTAACATGAGCCAAGGGTCCAGGACCTGGGGGCACCATTTGGGGGTTAGGACTCACTGCAACAGAGGCCAGTGGCATGGTTCAGGGCAAGTCCAGGTGATGCTGGGAAGATGGGTCATTGCAGGGGAAGGGCCTCTTGAAGATTGTGTGTACCTATAACTCTAACAGGAGGTCCACAAGCAGATACTTGGAGTCACTTGTGGGGTCCTTAGTTCAAGGCAAGCAGGCCCAGTCTTCCTTCCCATTTGTTAGACAGCAGGGCAGTCCTTTTTCTGAATCTTCACAGGTCCAAGAGTGTTCTGAGGAGGGTGCTGAGATGCCACATTTATGTCCAGTGCCAGCCTGTGGGTAAGGAACTTTCCTGGCCACCCCCTAGCCAATGGGGTAGAACTTCCCAGCGGTGACCCTGCCCACTTTTGCAGTACTTCCTCTGTGCTTTGCTGTTTACTATCTGTCAGTGCTCCTCTCTACCTAAATCCTGTTCCCCTGGTCAGAATTCCCTGTGCCCACCCAGAGATGTGGCTATGATATTGGGCATCTCCTCCCTTGTGGTCACTCCAAGCCAGTTGTGGAGCAGCTCCCTTCTCCCAGTGGGTTCGGAGCCAAGCTGATTAGTAAGAAAAAAGGGAGGCAGGCGTAAGTGTGAACTACATTTGTCAGTGACAGGGTAGGCATCCTTTGAAGTCAAGGAATGGTTTGGCACAGGCTCCCAGGCCATCCTGCTCAAGGAAGTAAAACACCTCTCCACACCCAAGCCCTTTGTTCACTCTCTGTGAGCAATTTACTTTTCTGAACAGGGTAGTCATCAACACTCAGGTGACAGTGACACTGGCAGAAAGGCACATTTTGGCTTAGGTAGGAAAATAACAACTTTCTAAAATTATAATTTTTAAAATAGTAAAAACTGACTTTACCATTAAGTTGGATGTTAAATTACAATTAAATGAGTCAGTGAACACTTTTTCTAGCTGTTGCTGTTCACAAAATGAAATTAAGCACTTTAAGCTGTTATAGTGTGACCCAGTGTTTTCCTATGGGAGAGACAGTCTAACCACATTGAAAAGTGACTTTGGAGCTTTTTCACTGTCAAGCCATGTACAAAATTACACGTACATTCCCTTCTTTTTAAATGTCATGTATCCTGCCTTGGGCATTGAGGCCCTACCTTAAATGTCACTTAGAGGCCTGACAATGTTTAGGCCTGTCAAATTGTTTGTTTTGCAAGGTCAAATGGAAGGTTGAAAACATCCCCCCAGGCTGCAGGGGCAGGCCTGGAGACATGCATTACAGTGCTACTTTAGTGGGTGGCACAATACGTCCTGCAGCATACTAGTAACATTTAATTTACAGGCGCTGGTTACCAGTGGTACCATATACTAGGGTCTTTTAAGTAAATTAAATGTGCCAATTGGTTATATGCCAATTTTACCAGGATTAAAAGCGAGAGCACAAGCACTTTACCACTGGTTAGTAGAAGTACAGAGTCATATGGCCAACAGATAGAGGTTCAGCAAAAGAACACAAATATCTCTGGGAATACTATGCAAAAGATGGTCAGTTCCAACACAGATGTTTTGTTATTGCTTAAAATCAGCTTGCACACCTGCTTCTAATATCAGAAATGTCTAATGATTTAAATATTGAGGGGTCATGTAGTATAAGCTATGCCGATGCTACAGGACTGGCATGGGGTGACGCCTTTGCCAGTCCATCCAAGGTACATTCACCAAGTTTTGCCCCACATCAGTGTTTTTTATATTGAAACAGCTTCCACCTGAATGTTAGACATTGCTGTGGCAAACTAAATCCCCTGTCCTAACAGGTATATCCCACTCATCAGCTGCTACTGCAGGAGAAGATCAAGAAAAGGCTTAGTGCCGAAGCAAATCACACTCTGCAGTCATCAGTTAATGACAGAATAGTAATTTATTTAGACATGTCTGAGCCGTGTTTCAGCTGTGAAGGGGTCCGCCTAGTTAGCTTCTATGCTCCTGCTGAGACACAAAACATTATTCCACAATGGAGTAACCCTGTGTCCCTCAGAACCTGGGTATAGATCAGTATATGAGAACAATTGGTTCTGCTGGAGTGAAAACATGAACTTCTATATATGCAACCACTTTTGTCATTGTACAAAAAGGATATACATCTCTCTTTCAATAACTTTCATTGAATACAAATATTAATAAATGATGAAAACACACATAGGGGTTATTTCACATTTCTTCTATGTTTTAAATTATTTCATATCAGAATCTCAGAAACAGAAAAGCCTGCTTCCTAGTGTACAGTGAATAAAGTGCTTGTGCAGGTAATTAGGTGAAAAAGGTGACACAATAGAGAGATATAAAACAAAACAATATTTCACAGAATCACTATATGGAATGATTTGAAAGACACCTGTCTCAAACAAACAAATACTCAAGCCTGGATTGTACATATTTTGATAATTCTATCTCTTCTGCTGTCCACTGGGCTTTAAATTTAGTACAGGCTGGATAAATAAACTGTCAACATTTCAACCCTTGTATGATGTGGTCAGCACAAGACAACTGTACAGGTCTTCACCAAGACAAAATAAAACAAAGCGCAGCCTTTGGAGTCACATCAAAAATGGTGTAGTCCAATAATCTCATGAGTCTCAAATGTCACTCATTTTAAAGCAGTCGTCCATAGAAAGTAACTCCTCCCATTTTTCAAAGAATTGTGCACAAAGGTTTCTGAGCCAGTCGATGTATCTCTGCTTCGTAATCATATAATATCTGTGCCTCCTGGGTCACCAAGGAATGGGTATATTGCCATTTTAAGAATATATCACCACCAGGACATGTAAAACTTGACATTACAAGTCCTACCTTTTAAATACATTGTACCCTGCCCTGTGGGCTGTTTAGGGCCTGACCAAGGGGTTACATATGTATTAAAAAGGAAGGTTTCAGAGTGGTAGAATGTGTATTTTGCCAGGTCGACATGGCAGTTTACAACAACTGCACGCACAGGCTGCAGTGGCAGACCTGAGCCATGTTTAATGGGCTATTTAAGTGGGTGTAACAATCAGTGCTCCAAGCCCACTAGTATAGATCAGTACAGGCCCTAGACTCATGTAATGCCACTTTAATATGTAATTACACGTAAATTAAATATGCGAATTGGGGATAAACCGATGTTATCAATGTTATCATCTTTTAAGGGGTGAGCACATGCACTTTAGCACTGGTTAATAGTGATAAAGTGCACAGAGTCCGAAGGCCTGCAAAAACATGGTAGTAGAGAAGGCACGATGTTTGGGGGAAGACCACCCTAAGACTGACAGGTCTAACATGTCATTTCAAGTAATAGCAGCAAAATATCAAAACGTCATTGTCCCTCTGTGCCATGTTTGCCCACCATTTTCCAGAGGAAATGATTCAAGTCACAGCTGTGCTTCCATCGAGTCAAAACAGGAACATTTGTACAGATTGAAAATGTGATAAGGTTAAAACTGCTCAATGATCTGAGATCAAAAAAAGCATTTCAACAGTCTTTAGTTGCAGTCTGTTCATATAAGTCTTAAATAATGCAACATGCATGTGTAGAGAACGACTTGCAGAAGAGTTGCAGTAACTTCTCCCTTGTCCCCTGTAGGTATTCAGAAACTATGAGAACCATGCCCATGAAATAGCATTCTGAATTAGAAAAGGAACATTTTATGAAGATTGCTTACAAAAAGATTGTTATTCAGTATCACTTATGAAGTGGAGGTTGAAGGTAACCTGTTGTGCCTAGCATGCCCTGGTCACTCGTAAACCAGACGATACATGCTGCATGCACAATAATCAGAATATGAGAACAATTTGGGAACAAGTAATTAACTTCTGGTATACTGTGCATTGAGCAGCATGTAGGTCTGCAGAGGAGTCCACTACCATTCTTGACTGCGGGTCAGTGCTTGTACCATCAAGCTTGGTTGGTAACATGCCTTGCATGGTGGTCCATTGCAGAGACATCCAACAATGGTCGTAGGGCTGGACAATTGTCACTGTAGCAAACGGATGCTGGTCCATGGATGTCGGCTGTGAGATTCAACGGATGGTCTACTCGCAGACACCTGCATTTTTCCATCCACAAAAGTGTCAGTGAACCTCCTCGTATGGATTTATTTCACTGAACAGTTTGTGAATATTGCAACCTGTTTTAGAGAACTTCAATCACTTGCCAATGTGCATAATTTTTGTGTAATTGTATAAGTTTTGAGCAGTATGTTATGTTTGGTAAGTGGGGCATTGGGCACACCAAATCTAAATCTTGATTGATGCTGCAAGCTTTATGTGAATTTAAATCTTTAACTTGTTAATTTCACTTCTACTTAAAGATCCTGAGGGATGTGGTGTAATGTCGTCCTTGGAGTGGTGGCTGTAAATGGCATGGCTAGGCCAGAAGGAGAAAAGGCAGCAGAGCACTGTGCAGGGTGGTCGGAAATATTTCAGCCAATGCCCACCCTGGACTATAATGTAGACTTGTAATATTATGTTACCATGAGCTAATACAACATATATCTAAACCCCCTGAGTGTAGATTTAAGTATTGTAAATGATAAACTTGGATTTACAGTTACAGCTAGGGGTGCAGCTTCAGGGGGGCTGTATTGGATGGAACAACACAAATATTTTCTAATCTGGTCATAGCCTGGCAGTGCCAGTCGGGTCCTGCTCCTTCTCATCACACCTGTTAGATGAAGTCAGTGTTGACCTGGATGGCTGAGTGCACCTAGGAGAGTGTGAGAGATGTGTAGGCATGGCCTAGAGCTGAGGACTCTCATCTGAGTTGGCGGGTAGGCCGGCAATAGGACCCAGACAGGTCAGGCTAACAAAGTACCTTGGACGGAGCTTTGGTCAACATCGAGAATCCACCTTCTTGCACTCGAGCCAATCAAAGGGGGTCCTGCATCATTGTCGAGCTCCGTTAAGTCAATGCAATGCATTATCAGTGAGCCGCGCGTTGACATCGAGTTGTGTAAGCTGTGGATCCGGTGTTTTCAAGCAGCCTCTGCAGTGAAATTTTACATGGATTTGAGGATATGAGTTGGTTTTTGCAGGAATCAGCTGCAGAACTCACTTCCGAGGCCCAGGACTGGAGAGGGGCACCTCAGGCAAGGGTAGGACTCACAGATGGTAGAGTCCAGCAGCACCTTGTGATTTGCAGCAGTCTTTGATGTCCATGAGACTGCCAGAGGAACAGGGTGGCAAGATGGGCACAGTCCTTGTCTTCAGTGGGGCAGAAGAGATCAGCAGGCAGTAGGGCAGCTCAGCAATGCAGAGAAACAGTTCCTTGTGTCAGTCAATACAGGCAGAGTGACATTCCTAACAGCACAGCAATCTTTACTCCAGCAGAGTTTTTCTCAATTCCATTAGTGATCTGATTTGGTAGGGTCAGACCCCCAATACCTATACCAAAAAGTGCCTTTTAAATGGGGGTGACTTTAAAGGAACTCCTTGAATTGGGGATAATCAGCCCTTTGTATGGAGACAGGTACTTCCCTGTGGCAACAGGTGTGATAGTAGTATTTGAGCACAATTACATGTTAGTAAGACTATTGCTCTAATGGATAGGGTTGTGCGACACATATAACCATTGTTGCCTTCTTTTATGTCACTTCCCTATTGAAGTGTAAGTGTGAGCTACCCTCTACCCTTCCAGTCGAGGAAGACCCATCAGAATGCAGATGAATGCAGATGAGTCCTTTGTCACAACCACCCTTCCTGTATTTGTAGCTGTCTTGGTGGAACGCACCTAGTGTAGCTGTCACCTAGTCCAGATGTGTATTAGAGACAGGCTGCAAGGCATACAGAGCAGTAAGAGCAGAAAAATGCCCAATTTCTAAAAGTGCCATTTCTAAAATAGTAATGTTAAATCAAACTTAACCATCAAAAATGATTTATCATTACCATTCCAATGGTATGTAATATGATGTGACTACAACTTTCTAATGAGGAATTGCATCTTAAGAGCATGTTAAGGAATTCCCAATACCGGTCTATAAGAGGAGAAGGCCTCACAGCAATGAAAAATATCTTTGGTTGGTTTTCATTACCAGGACATGTAAAACATAAAAGTACATGTCCTGCCTTTTACTAAAATAGCACCAGCCTTATGGGCTGCCTATGGCCTACCTTATGGCTGATTATATGTAATAAAAGGGTTAAAGCTTGGAAAGAGATTTTAAATGCTGAGTCGAAGTGGAAGTGAAGCTGCACAAACAGGCTCTGCAATGGCAGGTCTGAGACAAGTTTACAAGACTACTTAATTGAATGGCACAATCAGTGCTGCAGGCCCACTAGTAGCATTTAATTTACAGGCCCTGTGTATGTGGTATACCACTTTATAAAGGACCTATAAGTAAATCAACTATGCCACTTGTGGATACACTAATGTTATCATGTTTAAGGGAGAAACACATGCACTTTAGCACTGGTTGGCAGTGGTCAGTAGTGGTAAAGTGCTCAAAGTCCTAAGGTCAACAAAAAGATACAGTAAAATGTGGACAGTAAAAGGCAAAATGTTTGAGGTGACCCTGCAGAAAGGGTCATTTCCTACACTTATCAATCCACAGACACCATCCTTTCACATAAATACCCCATCCACAGAAATCTACTCATTCATCTATCCTTCTATACGAATTACAAATTCAACATGCATCCAACATGCATCCAAAGATAAATTGTGAGCCATCAAGCCTCTGACTCCCCCAACTGTCCACCAACTCACTTCTCAATACTACCTCCCACTCCTCTATCCACTCACACATTGATTCAGCCATTCACACCCCACTTACTCACCCGGGTTTAAAATTGTACCCATTAACCATCCATACATGTATTAACCCTAGCATGCTAAAGCATGCACATCAAATAGGTAAGGGTGTTTGCACTGTTGAGAGAGAATATGCTGGACCTGTTGTATATAGGAAGCTTATGTTGCTGAGTTAATGCTTGAACTTTTTTGTCAGGTAGGAAATATTGTGCGGTTCTTATCAAACTGTACTTATTCATGAGAGAGGGAAGCTTGCAATGCTGATGCCCAGTTGTATCTGTTCTGTGAATGCTACTTGCTCTGATGACGATGTACTGTTGGTTATATGATGGAAACACGCATGTCATTAGCACGCATGCCTTTACAACACATCCATTACCAAGTATATGCCTTCACCACACATGCTTTTACCACACACATTGTTACCACACCTGTCTCTTTACCACGTATGCCTTTACATATATATTTATATATATGTAACCTAGTGGCGGTCAACATTAGGTAGTTATAGTTAAAACCATGGCCCTCATTACGACCCTGGCGGTCGGTGATAAAGTGGCGGTAATACCGCCAATAAGTGGGCGGTAAGCACCGCCAAATTATGACTATGGTCGATAGATCTCTGAAAGACAGCCAATGTACCACACCGGTAGCCACCTACAGCCAGTCGGTAGACAAAGTTCAGCCCACCATATCATGACATGCCAAACCGCCCCCTTTTCCGGGGCGGTACCCACGCTATCAAAAGCCTGGCAGAAGCACTGCACAGAAGTCAAAGGACTCACCGTTGGAGACAGAGGGAAGAACCACGCTGCCATGGAACCCAAACTGCAAGTATTTCTGATGATCTTCTACCATCACCAAGAAGATCATCCACCACGAACACCAATGCCAGCGAAGATGACGACAGTGAGCACAGCCGCCTAGCACACAAGGGAAGGGGGGAGGAAAATGAGAGTGACACACACACGCACAACACACACCCCACACACGCACGCCATACACACAACCGGCTGCACAAGAAAACAATTTATCCCCGTAAATCGGCTGAATAATGCAAGGATAAAAGGAATTGACTAAAGTGAATGTAATAAGATCAAAACAAAATCAATAATAAGATTTGCCAATGCAACAGATATGTACAAATGTACAAAAAAGGACACTGCTCAGTCCTCAGTTCACAGGGGGCACATGGCCACAGGGCACCTCAGCCGGATGTGGAAATAAGACCACTGGTTCTAGAGGTGGCAACAAGCCCTGTACTTGGTCCTGGGGAGTGCAAGGCCACAGTCTCCCGAGTGGGTGTCTCCCACACTGGTTCTGGAGGGGGTAACATGCCCTGTGCTTGGCCCTGGGGAGTGCAAGGCCACAGTCTCTCAAGTGGGTGTCTCCCACACTGGTTCTGGAGGGGGCAACAAGCCCTGTGCTTGGTCCTGGGGCGTGCAAGGCCACAGTCTCTCAGGTGGGTGACTTGCCCACTGCTTCTGGAGGGGACAGGCCGCACAGCAGCCCATGGAGGCTGGATCACACGGCGTCCGCTGGTGGGCGGCTGCACTGTGGTGGTGGTGGTAGTAGTGGGAGGCTCCTGCTCAGCCCCTGCACCCTGAGATGGCTGCACTGTAGTGGTGGTGGTAGTAGTGGGAGGCTCCTGCTCAGCCCCTGCACCCTACAATGGCTGCACTGTGGTGGTGGTGGTAGTCCTGGGAGGCTCCTGCTCAGCTCCTGAACCCTGCGATAGCTGCACTGTGGTGGTGGTGGTAGTAGTGAGAGGCTCCTGCTCAGCTCCTGCACTCACTGATGTCTGCACAACCATGGCTGGTGGTGGGGGCTATATGAAAGCTGCTGGTACAGGCTCCTTCCCCTTCTTGTTTGCTGATGCAGGCTCCTTCCCTTTCTTGCCCGCTGGTGCAGGCTCCTTGCCCTTCTTGCTTGTTGGTGGAGGCTCCTTGCCCTTCTTGCTTGCTGTTGCCAGCTCCTTCCCCTTTCTGCTGGCTGGTGCAGGCCACTTCCCCTTCTTGCTGGCTGGTGTAGGCTCCTTCCCCTTCTTGCTGGCTGGTGCTTGCTCCTTCCCCTTCAGTATTAGTGGCCTGGAATCCTTTCAACCACGAGTAGGTGCTGATGGAACTGGGCCAGTGACCTGTTTGGCTGAGGTGCTTGGCTGGGTTCTGGATACCCTGCCCATACGTGCAGGATGGGGGGGAGGGGTAGGGAAGAGGTCAATGTTGGAAAGGAAAAGCTTTTCAGGGACATTGGGGCGGGAAGAGAGAGAAGTAATGGGAGTGGAGGATGAGGGAGTGGTTGTTGGAGGTGTTTGCTGGATTTGGGTGCAGGTGCACGGGTTGTATGCTGTTGTGAAGTGGATGGCTGTTGGGTGTCTGATTGCTTGCATTTGCGTACTTTAGGAGGGAGGACAGACACAGGAGGAGAGGACACAGGGGACGTGTGCATGGATGTTGTGAAGGTGTCTGCCAGTGATGTGTGTGTTCTGCTTGGTGTGCTGATTATGCAGGTTGTGGATGTACATGTAGTGCATGCAGTTGTGAGTGTGGATGTAACTGGGTGGAAGGTGGAGGAGGGGGGAGGGGCAGGCAGTTGACATAGTGGATGTTGTTGTGTCTGCAACTGGATGGTGTTTGTGTGAGTGCCTGTGGGATGAAGTGTGGTGCTTGTGTTTGTCTGTGCCACTCTTGGGTGTTGTCTTGTGTGCATGATCTTCTGGCTGTGTGCTTGGGGTTGAGGAGAATGGGACTGGGAAGTGGAAGTTGGAGAGGGGACAGTTGAAACAGGGACAATGGCTGCCATCAGAGAGGAGGCCAGAGCCTGGATCAATCTTTGTTGGGCCACCAAACCACCGTGAATGCCTTCCAGGAATGCATTAGATTGTTGCATCTGGGCTGCCAGCCTCTGGATGGAATTCAAAATGGTTGACTGCCCTACAGAGATGGATCTCAGGAGGTCAATAGCGTCCTCACTCAGGGCAGCAGAGCTGACAGGGACAGGGCCTGAGGTGCCTGCGGTGAAGGAGATGCCCACACTCCTGGGTGAGTGGGGACAGGCAACTTGCTGAGGGGCTGCTAGGAGGGCGGTGCTGGTACGGGGTGGCGGCTGTACCTGTAGCTGGGTTGGTCACAGAGGTGTCCGCCACCACCAGGGAGCTTCCATCGGAGGAGGTATCTGAGTCTGTATTGTCCCCTCCAGTCTCCGCCGTGGTGCTCCCCTCCATCTCACTGGTGCCCTCAGCGTCAGTGGGCTCTTCCTCCAGGGTTCTGTGGGATACAGCTCCCTCCATCAGCCGTGCCTCTGCTCCTCCACCAGATGATGCTAATGCACATAATGACGGGATGACAAAACAAAAAAGGGGGGGAGAGAGACAAAGGACACACTGGGTCAATGACTGCACCAACACCACCGTTGGCGTACACAGCACCCTCACACACAGGGTACAGGCCTACACACTATACATTGCACTACCAGTGATACTGGTGGCCACAAAGGCATGAGGAGGAGCACACACCGCCAACTGCAGCACACCTGGGACCTACGAAGTCCTGCCCAGTAGTGGATGCTAACAAGTTTGGTAAGCAGTATTTCCTCTTCAGACCCTTATCCACCAGGGGACTTACGCTGCTATCTCAGGCCTGGCCTAGGAGCACCCACTGACAGGGGATAGCACCCTACCAGGTGTAAGTTGTAATGATAGCCACTGTACTCACCCCCTTGTGGCTGCTGTGTTGCCCTCAAGCACCCATCCAGCTCTGGATAGGCCACTGCCAGTATGCAGGCCATCAGGGGGGTCAGGGTTTGATGGGCACCCTTTCCTCATTGGGAGGCCATCCCCAGCTGGGCCTTCGCAGTCTTCCATGCCCAGTGTCTCAGGTCCTCACACCGTTTGCGCCAGTGGGTGCTCCACCTGCCATAGACCCTCAGGGTCCGCACCTCCTTGGCAATGGCATGCCATATACCCTTCTTTTGATGGCCGCTGACCTGCAGAGGCAATACACACAGGAGAACACCATTAGACAAACAGTCCAGCCAGTTATACAGATGGCCCACCATACCCATTTCCAACACTATTGACACACACATAGCCCAGCACTCAATGTGTACCCAGCCAGGAGGACATCCCTCCCCCTTACACGATGCCTTCACACCCACCTCCATACATGCATGCCACATGCATCGTGCCCACAGTGTACTCACCTGTTGGTCTGGAGGCCCATACAGCAGTCCGTACTGAGGTAGGACCCAATCCACCAGTCTCTCCAACTCCTCCAAAGTGAAGGCTGGGGCCCTTTCCCCGGTCACACGGGCCATGGTATGTTCCAGACACAGGCCGCAGCAGCACATGCAGTGTAGGTCCTCTCCTATGGAAGGTCAGGGAACAAGTGAGGAATATGATAGAAAATGGCGTTCACGTCCGCGGTGGTGCATACCCTCACCGCCGGCGTAGATCCCCATTGGCCATTGTACCCCATAGGTCCCAATTATAACCAATGAGGAATTACACAGTGGTTTCCGACCGTCTACCGCCACGGTGCACAATGTCCGTGGGATTACCTCACCTCCACACAGGGCAGGCGAACGCCATTTCAGGGGTGGGAACAGACCTATGGAATAATGTTGCATCACAGGAGAAATAGGCACATACTGTACAGATCACACTGACCCATTTCATGTATACAGATTGCAAACTCCTGTTGTGGCTCCATTGTTCAGTTTGTGACAGGCTTCTCACTTTTTTGTCCCTTAGATTCCTACTGCTGTGGATGAATAGGAGATAGAGACATACCCCCATATACAGAGCCGTGGTGGACTTGGCTAAAGGACAGGCACATAATACTCACCTATAGACTGGCCAAGGCCACAATCACAGAGCTGTGTGCACAATTGAAGCGAGACCTGATATCTGCTATCCGTCACCCCACTGGGATCCCCCCTCTTGTGCAAGTTCTATCAGTGCTCCATTTCCTGGCAAATGGTTCTTTCCAAGTGAGAGTGGGCTTGGCAGCTGGAATTTCACAGCCAATGTTCTCAATAGTGCTGACAAGAGTGTTGTCTGACCTGATAAAACACATGTGCAGCTACATTGCATTTCCCCAGGTTGAGGATTTGGCCACTGTGAAGGCTGAGTTTTATGCAATGTGACATATCCCCAATATAATTGGGGCAATCGACAGAACACATATTGTATTTGTCCCCACTGCCAGAATGAACAGGTGTTCAGGAATCGTAGGAGTTTCCACTCTATGAATGTGCAGATGGTGTGCTTGGTGGACCAGTACATCTCCCACGTCAATGCTAGGTATCCTGAGTTGGTGCATGATGCCTTTGTCCTGAGGAACAGCAGCATCCCAAATGTGATGGCCCAACTACAGAGGCACAGGGTGTGGCTAATAGGTGAGCCTTGGTTCCCACCCAGTATATGTTGGTGTCTGGGTATGGTGTTGGCCATATAGGATAGTGTGTGGCTAAATGTTGTCCCTCAATATTTGCAGGTGACTCTGGTTACCCAAACATATCATGGCTGCTGACCCCTGTGAGGAATGCCAGGACAAGGGCAGAAGAACTTTGTAATGAGGCACATGGGTGAACCAGAAGGATAATTGAGAGAACCTTTGGCCTCCTGAAGGCCAGGTTCCGGTGCCTCCATCTAACAGGCGGATCCCTGTGCTACTCACCCAAGAAGGTCTGCCAGATAGCAGTGGCATGCTGCATGTTGCACAACCTGGCCTTTAGACACTGTGGCCCTCATTCTGACCTTGGCGGTCGGCGGAGAGGCGGCGGTCGGACCGCGAACAGACCGGCGGTCAAAAAAATGGCATTCTGCTTACCGCCGTGGTTTCTGGCGGTCGGGAACCGCCATGCGAACCATGGCGGTAGGCACTATCGGGGCCAGGGAATTCCTTCCCTGGCACTGATAGGGGTCTCCCCCACCCCCTACTACCCCCCCCGAGTCCTCCCCCCACACCCTCCACCCCCCTGCCACCCCCCAGAGGTGGTACGAACCCCCTCCCCACCCCCACCCCGACATGCACATACATGCACCCGACAAGCACACACCCCCAACATACACATATACACACCCCATACACACACACATACACAACGGGGACACATACCCGCACACATACATGCCGACATGCGCACCCGCCGAACTACACACATTGCCCATAGGCACAGCAGCACCCCCGCCCGCATACACGCACTCACACACCCCCTCTACACACTCACACGCACACCCCCATGCACGCACACATCACACAACACCCCCCCACCCCCTCCCCTCACGGACGGTCAACTTACCTTGTGCGTTGGTCCTCCGGGAGGCGACGGGAGCCATGGGGAGGTGACCGCCAACAGAAGACCGCCAACAGAAGACCGCCACACAGATATGTGGGTCGTAATTCTGTGGGCGGTGTTCTGCTAGCGTGGCGGTGGAGGTTGACCAGTCTCCACTTTCCCGCCGACCACCAGTGTGGCTGCTGGCGGTTTCCCGGCGGAACGCTCCCAGCGGTCAGAATGCGCACAGCGGCATACCGCCGCGGTCGGCGGTCTTCACCGCGGCGGTAACTCAGCGGTCTTGCGAAAAGACCGCCAAGGTCAGAATGAGGGCCTGTGTTCCTTTCTGCAGGAGGAGGAGACTGGAGATGGCCCTGTGGCAGCAGTTGACCCTGTGGACAGTGAGGATGAGGAGGCAGAGGGTGAGGATAACAGAACAACTGTAATCTGTCTGTACTTCCAATGACACACAGGTGAGGCCGTGTATCTTTACATTTCAGTGACTTTGGTTGTATTCTGAGTGGCATTGGCATGCTGGTATTTTCCAATTCTATGCCCACTTACTGTTCCCTCTGGCTATTCATTTTGTAGATGTTGGTTATATGACAAATACTCCTGGTGTGATCACCAGGAGGTGGTGGAGCCAACTACAGGTCATTAATTATATGCTCATTCTATGTACAGTTTGTACAGGTTGTACCTGTTTCAATCAATACATATTTGAAATACATGACATACTTGAATTCGATTTTTATCAAAGGGTGCTTATTTATGTGCTAACATATTGGGAGAAAGTGCAATGGATGGGGTGATGATGGAGGAAAGTCCAGGGTATTGTTGCAGTCTATTTGCAGTACAGGTGCATTGTCCATGGGGACATAGGAAGGGGAGGAATGGCAGTTCAAGGTGGACAGAGTGACTGTGTGGGACACAAGGGGGACAATCAGGAGAGTCTTATTTCATGGCGGGAGTCTTTGCAAGTGTTTCTGGCTTCTGTCTGGATTGCAGGGAATGTTTGTGAAGTGGTTCAACTTCTGCAGGGGGAGGGGTGCCGGTGGCCTGTGAGTCCTGTGGCGTGGCCTCCTGGCCACTAGCAGCAGCGGAAGTGGAAGGCTGCTCAGATGACTGGCTAGTGGCAGGGGCCCACTGGTGTGAGACTGCCTCCCTCATAATGTTGGCAATGTCTGCCAGCACCCCTGCTGTGGAGATAAGGGTGTTGTAAATGGCCTGCAAGTCCTCCCTGGTACTGTCCCTCCTACAGCCGCCTGTTCTCCTGCACGTTGTCCAGGATCTGGCCCATCGTGACCTCGGAATGTTGGTAGACTCCCAGGATCTCGGAGAGTGCCTCCTGAAGGGTCGGTTCCCTGGTCCTGTCCTCCCCCGGCACGTAGCAGTCCTCCTAGTGTTCCTGTTGGCCTGTGCCTCTGTCCCATGAACCGTGTGCCCACTAACCGCAGGTCTCTGATTGTTTTGGGTGCAAGGTCTGGCCTGGGGTCCCTGTACAGGTGGGCACACTGCTGATTGATGTGTCCTCAGGACAGAGGTTTGGGGACGCTGGGTGGGTACAGTGGTGTTTTTTCCTGATGGGGGAGGCTCTGTGGTTATCTGTGACTGGGCTTGGGTAACCGCCTGTCCAGTGGCCCCTGATGGGCCAGGTAGATTATCCAGATCCTGAAGACCGGAGTTACTGTCATCAACGTGGGCCTCTTCAGTTGGGGGACTGGATAGTGCTGGCACCTCCTCTCCAGTGACATTGGCTGGGGTACCTGTGGGGATGTAAATGATGTGCTATGGTTAATGTGTCTGAGATATTGTACATCCCTGGCTTCCCCTCTATGGTTGGTGTTGCTCTGCCAGCTTTCATTTGTGTATGTTGGTGTACAGTGGTTATGTTAGTTTCCCTGTGCTGTGTATGCTTTGGTGATGAGTGTCCATGCAGGGCTGTGAGGGGTGTCCATGCATTGGTACAGAATGCAGGGCTTGGTATTGGGATTGAAGAGATGTGATGGTGGAGTGTGTGGGATGGAGCGGAGTGATAGGGGTGAGGGTATGTGATGGCATGCAGGTATGGGGGGTGATAATTGTTGAAAGTTGACTTACCAGAGTCCAGTCCTCCTCCGACTCCGGCCAGGCCCTCAGGATGCAGTATTGCCAAGACTTGCTCCTCCCATGCTATGAGTTGTAGGGGAGGTAGTGGGGGTCCACAGCCAGTCCTCTGGATAGTGAACTGATGTTTTGCTGTTATGGAACGTACCTTCCCCCGTAGGTCATTTCACCTCTTCCTGATGTCGTCCCTTGTTCTTGGGTGCTGTCCCACGGCGTTGACCCTGCCCACGATTCTCCGCCATAGCTCCATCTTCCTTGCTATTGATATTTGCTGCACCTGTACTCCAAATAGCTGTGGCTCTACCCTGACAATTTCCTCCACCATGAGCCTTAACTCCTCCTCTATGAAATGGTAGTGTTGTTGTGGTGCCATGGGTGTTATGTGAGGTGTGTTGGTGAGAGTGTGTTGAATAATGTTTTGGGGTGTGTGATGTGTAGTGCGTGAGTGGTGTGTGGGTGTGAGTGGTGTGTGGCTCTAGTTGTCACTGTGTTCTTAGTGTGAGGCTCGTGCCAATGAATTGTAATCATAAGGGGTTGTGGGTAATGTGGGTGTGTGTTTTATAGTGGTGTAGTTGTGGTGTGTGTAAGGTGTCAGGTGTATGTTGTTTGAATTGTCCAATGTGGTGCTGTTTTGTCTGTGGGTGTCCATTGTGAGCGCGGTGGCATGTACTGTAAATGGTTTACCGCCATTGAATGTCCGCCGTGGTGATTCGTGGGTCATAATGTGGTGGGCATTGTTCTGTTGGCGTAACCGTGTGGGTTTTGATACCGCTAGTTTATCACTGACCTATGGTCTGGCTGATTTCTGTCTGTGGCTGAAATCTGTCGGATTGGTGTGTGTGTATGTCATAATATGGTGAATGGGTACCCGCTGCCATGGCGGTAAGTTGGCAGCAAGTTGGCGGCTGTCAGCGTGGCGGTAAACAGGATTTACCACCAATGTCATAATGAGGGCCCATGTGTCCACAGAAAAAAACATTTTTTACTTGCCTATATCTTTGGTACCATATTGCAAAATGTTGCTGTGCACATGAAACGTTTTTAGGTGATCCTTGAAGCGGGCCGCCAAAATGGGGTGGTCAAAAAAGTTGTGTTTCCCATCATAATTCCCATAGGACCTTTAGATACATCTACAGCCTGAGCCACTAGATGGAATTACACCAAATTTGGCAGAAAGCTAGCTTTTGGTATGCAGATTGATCTTTTGCTTCTTTGGTGTGAAACCAATCAGTAATTTTTTAGAAATATAGGGAACTCCAAATTTGTATATCTTTGGCCACAAAGTATTAACTTTAAAAAGATGAGCTTGTGCAGGGAAATGCACCACTCTGATTGGCTGCCAACAGTTTAACCAGGAAGTGTTGGTAGCCATCTTGGGACTCGGCTTCAGTCGACTTCCAGAAAAGAACACAAAAAAAGAAAAGAGGCCAGGGTACAAACACTCTGGGGGTCATTCTGACCCCGGCGGTCTCAGACCGCCGGGGCCAGGGTCGGCGGGAGCACCGCCGACAGACTGGCGGTGCCCCGCAGGGCATTCTGACCGCGGCGGTTTGGCCGCGGACAGACAAGGAAAACCGGCAGTCTCCCGCCGGTTTTCCGCTGCCCTTGGAATCCCCCATGGCGGCGCAGCTTGCTGCGCCGCCATGGGGGATTCTGACACCCCCTACCGCCATCCTGTTCCTGGCGGTTCGCCCGCCAGGAACAGGATGGCGGTAGGGGGTGCTGCGGGGCCCCCGTAAGAGGGCCCCACTGTGTATTTCAGTGTCTTCAATGCAGACACTGAAATACGCGACGGGTGCAAACTGCACCCGTCGCACATACCCACTCCGCCGGCTCCATTCGGAGCCGGCTTCCTCGTGGGGAGGGGTTTCCCGCTGGGCTGGCGGGCGGCCTCCTGGCGGTCGCCCGCCAGCCCAGCGGGAAAGCCTGAATGGCCTCCGCGGTCTTTCGACCGCGGAGCGGCCATATGGCGGCTCCCGCGAGGCGGGCGGCTACTGCCGCCCGCCTCTGTCGGAATCACCCCCTCTGACCCCTTAGCTCTGGTGGTGGGGTCCTAGAGGTCCAGAAGCATGAGTTATAGTTACCTTAGGGCACGAGTTATAGTTATCTGAGGTAACTCTAACTATAAATGGTGAATTTCTATGGTTTCCTATTTTTAAAATGTGAGCCTAATTATAATGTCCCTATAACCTTTGGTTTTTTAAGTGAATTTCTATGTTTTTTTTAAATTCTATTTCCAAACTATAACATCCCTGTAACCTTAGTTTTTTTCAGTAAATATATCATCAAACAGTCACCACTTTATATAGTGAAAACACAAGCCACTTTGTTTGCAGACGTTTCATAGAAAATTGAGAGAGAATGATGTGAACTAGGGGTTTACTATGCAATGCAGTAGAGAGGTCATTGAATTTTTGCACCTGACAGTGAATGTAAAGTACGGGGTACTGAGAACTGAGTTATTTAAAAAAAAGACAGCTGGGAATTCAATTTTACATGCTGCAGGTTGTCACCCACAGTTAGACCTGGCATCTTTGGTGTGGTCTCCCCTGTCTTTTTTGCCTTTGCTTCCCATGTTTTGACTGTGTGCTGGACTTTGCTTTTGCAGTTTTTGGTACTCTGATCACTTTAACACTGCTGAAGAGCACTAAAGTGCAAGTGCTCCTATGTAACATTGTATTGGTGATAGACCTTTTCATGATTGGCAAATTTTATTAACTAGTAAGCCCCTAGTAAAGTGCACTAGAGGTGCCCTGGGCCTGTAAGTTAAATGCTACTAGTGGGCCTGCAGCTCTGGTGTGCCACCCACATTAGTAGCCCTGTAAAATGGCTCAGACTTGCCACTGTAGTGTCTGTGTGTGCAGTTTTAAACTGTCAATTCCACTTGGCAAGTGTATTCACTTGCCAGGCCAAAACCTTCCCTTTTTACACATGTATAGCACCCCTAATGTACGCCCTAGGTAGCCCCATGGGCAGGATGCAGTGTATGTTAAAGGTGGGACATGTACTGATGTGTTTTACATGTCCTAACAGTGAAATACTGCTAAATCCAGTTTTCACTGTCACATGGCCTATCTCTCTCGTAGGTTAACATGGGGGCTGCCTTTAAATACCTTTTAAGTGCAGATTTCCTTTGGGAGCAGATGCAAATATGAATGTTTGTGTCTCTGAACTCACAATTTAAAAACTCATCTTTTGGTAAAGTTGGTTTTTGAATTGTCAGTTTGAAAATGCCACTTATAGAAGTGTGTTTTTTCCTGCTTAAACCATTCTGCGACTCTGCCTGTTCGTGGATTCCCTGTCTGAGTCAGACTGACAGCTGGGCTGTTTGTGAATTCCCTCTCGACAGTGCGGCCAAGGGAGCTGGGGAGTTGCCTGTTCATCCTGATGGGTCATCTGAGCTAGAGTGGAGGGAGGAGTGGTCACTTACACTAGATGGGATGTGCCTGCCCTCTCACAGTGCAGTCTCCAACCCCCCTGGTGAGTGTCTGGGGCCTGGCATGGGCAAGGCAGGATCTTGTGAACAACAGAGACTTTGCTTTGAAGTTTGCCTACTTCAAAGGCAGAAAGGGGTGTAAGTAGTGGATCCAAAACGTCATATTTTAGATTTCTTTGAGATTACTTCTGGAATCAAGAGGAACCTCTACCAAGGAGAAGAGCTGAAGAGCTGTGGAGAAGTGCTGCCCCTGTCTGTGCTTTTTTGGACTATCCTGCAGTTGCTGCTTCTTCTTGTGAAAGGGGACAAAGATTGGACTTTGTTGTGCATTCCTGCTTGAGAAGAATCTCCAAGGACTTAAACTGAGCTTGCCTCCTGTTTTGAAGTCTCAGGGCCATGAAAGACTTCCTCTGCCAGCATCTGGACTCTGCTGAAACTTCTGCCCTGCCAAGTGGTGTCCTATCCAGTTCCTAGGCCCTTGAGAGATGAAGTTGGCAGAACAAGGACTGAAATCCACGCACAGAACACTGTGTGGAGACATTTTTGATGCACCACCTGCAACGTGGCTGAAAAACCACACGTCATGCTCTTTGCGGCTAAAATCGATGATCCACCTGCATCGCGGCTGGGAGATCGATGCTTTGTGGCTGGAGAAACAACGCAACACCCACTTGCGGCCGATGATAATATGCAAACCCACACAGCGTGCTTTTCTAACACTGTGCAACCGGATTTCTCACGCATCATCTTTGGACGTCAAAGTCATTGCAAACCTGCATGGATCTGAGGTGCCCCACAGGAAATCGACTCATTGCTCTCTTGTGAGGGAGAAAAATGATGACTACCCGACCAGAGAAGAACCGACGTATGGCCTCTCTTGCGCGTAAGGAATCAACGCATCGCTGACTTTCCTGATGCACGCACGCCTGTGCGGCTTTACTTTTGAAGCAATCTAGGGACTTGTATAAAATCAACATTTCCATTGTTTTCTATGGAGTAAGACTCTTAGGCCCTCATTACAACCCTGGTTGTAAATGCCGCCTACCGCCGGACTGACAGCTGCCTACACACCGTGACCGCGGTGGTATTCCATTCCGGGTATCATGACCAACACTGAGAAATCCGCCACTATACAGACACCCACACAAGTCCGCCAGACTAAAGGTCCCTGATAAACTGGCAATAGCAAAACCCACACCGTCACGCCAACAGGAATCCGCCCACAGTATCAGGACCAACGAATCAGCGCTGCGCTCTTTCAACCGTGGTAAACCACTGGCGGTACACACCACCGCGCTCAAAATACACACACATTTACAAAACACCAGCACATTGGACAATTCAAGCTACACACACCTGACACACATACACACACCACACACTCACACCACTATAAAACACACACCCACATTATCCACAAACCTTTCAACGAAAAAAGATTGCCAACAGAGAGAGACACAAGCCAGGGGCACCCACTCAATCTGAGACACAGAACACCTCACCCATACACCATCCACGCACCTCACACCCCACGAGCCCCAACACAGCACCCCACACATCACCCCACACATCCTCACACATATCACTCACACCACATCAATGGCACACCAAAGACACCTCAGGTTTTCAGAGGAGGAGCTAAGGGTCATGGTGGAGGAAATCACCACAGCTATTCGGTTCACAGGAAGATGGAGCTATGACGGAGGATCGTGGACAGGGTCAATGCAGTGGAACAGCATCCAAGAACAAGGGATGACATCAGGAAGAGGTGGAATGACCTACGGGGGAAGGTGCGTTCCGTGGTTGCAAGACACCAGGTAGCCGTACAGAGGACTGGCAGTGGACCCCCACCTCCTCCCCCACAACTAACAACATGGGAGGAGCAAGTCTTGGCAATAATGCATCCTGATGGCCTCGCAGGAGTAGCAGGAGGACTGGACTCTGATAAGTCAAATCTTTACTACTTTATTCCCCACACCCTACCTGCATGCCATCACACACTCCTACTCATACCTCACCCTCATCACTCCACCACCTCACACATACCCCACCATCACAACCCACTCATCCCAATACCAAGCCCTGCATGTAACACCAATGCATGGACCCCATCACAGACCTGCATGGACACCTATCACCACAGCATGCCAGTCGACAGACTCACGTAGCCCACAAAATCACCACTCACACAAGGCCAGGCTGACAGGGAAATCACAATCATACAGGGAAACACACCCATGCACAAGATGGCACACGCAGATACACTAACACTGCATTTGCATCCCCACAGGACCCATACTTAACGTCACCAGAGAGGAGGTGCCAGCTACATCTAGTCCCCCCGAAGAGGCCCACAGTGACGACAGCAGCTCTGCACGCCTGGATCAGGATGACCAACCTGGCCCATCAGGGACCTCTGGACAGTCGGTTTCCCTGCCACAGTCCTAACCCACCACAGAGCCTCCCCTCCCTCAGGAAACACCAGCACAGCACCCACCCAGCGGGCCCATGCCACTGTCCCCAGGACACGTCAATCAGCAGTGTGTCCACCACTACAGGGACCCCAGGCAACCCCACAAACACAGGACAATCAGGGACCTGGGGTCAGTGGCAGTGGGCACACGGTTCAGGGGACAGAAGCACAGGACAACAGGGAAGCTGGAAGGACTGCTGTGTGACAGGGGGAGGACTGTCCCAGGGAACCCACTCTCCAGGAGGCACTCGCCAACATCCTGGGAGCATACCACCATTCCCAGTAGAAGATGGGCCAGATAGTGGCCAAGTTGCAGGAGACCCAGCGGGTGCAGGAGGGACAGTGCCTGGGGATCAGGGAGGACGTCAAACACATCTACACCATCCTGGTCACCATTGCAGGGGTCCTGGGCGACATGGCCAACACCATTAGGGAGGCAGTGGCACAGCAACGGGCCCCTGACACTAGCCAAACCGATGAACAGCCTTCCACCACTGCCGGTGCTAGTGGACAGGAGGCCTCGCCACAGGAACAACAGGCCACCAGCACCCCACCCCCTGCAGAAGGAGAACTACCCCGCAAGCGGTCCCTGCAGGTAAAAGACAGAGAACATTGCCAAGACCCCCGACAGGAAATAAGACTCTCCTTATTGTCACCCTTCTGTCCCACTCTGTCACCCTGTCCACCTTGAACTGCTATTGCTCCCCTTCCTATGCCCCATTGGACAATGCACCTGTGATACCAAGAGACTGGACTCTATCCTTCACCATCAGCCCAGCCCATTGCACATCCCCCTCTACTTATGAGAACATAAATAAACACCCTTGGAACAAATACTAATCTGGAGTCTGTCAAATGATTCAAATATGTATTAGTTCAACATAATCTAAGCATTGCAAGTCAAATGTACAGTCAAATATACTTAGAAATGACCTTTGGTGGGCAGCAGTACACATAGCAGTAGCCAGAGTGGGCCACAGAGATCTGAAAATAGAGATGCCAAAGGGTACAGTAAGTGGCCATAGACATAGGGAAATCAGGCTGCCATGTACAATGTCCAACTGATAACTGCTAAGTTAAGTTAAGTTACAGTGTCTTACCTGTGTGTCACTGGAAGTACTACTGTATTATGTTGCTTCTGTTGTCAAGATCTTCTTTCTCTGCCTCCTCTTCCACATTGTCCACAGGCTCCACCGCTACCACACACCCATCTCCAGGCTCATCCTCCTGCAGAAAAGGCACCTGGCGTCTCAAGTCCAGGTTATGCAACATGCAGCATGCAACAATGATCTGGTACACCTTCTTGGGTGAGTAGTACAGGGATCCACCTGTCAGATGGAGACACAGCATCCTGGTCTTCAGGAGGCCAAAGGTCCTTTCAATAATTCTCCTAGTACGCCCATGTGCCTCATTGTAACCTTCCTCTGCCCTTGTCCTGGCATTCCTCACTGGGGTCAGTAGCCATGAGAGGTTGGGGTAACCAGAGACACCTGCAAATATAGAGGGCCAACTGTTAGACACACACTAACCCTTAGGGACAACCCCATACCCAGACACTAACTTATACTGTGTGGGGACCTTGGGCTCACCTATTAGCCACACCTGGTGCCTCCGTAGTTGGCCCATCACATATGGGATACTGCTATTCCTCAAAATAAAGGCATCCTGCACGGAGCCAGGGTATTTGGCATTCACATGGGAGATGTACTGTTCCGCCAAACACACCATCTGCACATTCATAGAGTGATAGCTTCTTCTATTCCTGAACACTTGTTCATTTCTCGGGGGGGGGGACAAATGCCACATGTGTACCATCAATGGCACCAATATGTTGGCGATATGTCCCAGGGCATAAAAGTCAGCTTTCACTGTGGCCAAATCCTCCACCTGGGGGAATACGATGTAGCTGCGCATGTGTTTCAGCAGGGCTGACAACACTCTGCTCAACACGTTGGAGAACATTGGCTGAGACATCCCTGATGCCATGGCCACTGTTATTTGGAAGGAACCACTTGCCAGGAAATGGAGCACTGACAGGACCTGCAATAGAGAGGGATACCTGTGGGCTGGCAGATAGCTGACATCAGGTCTGGCTCCTATTGGGCACACAGTTCTTGGATTGTGGCCCTACCAAGTTTGTACGTGATGATAATGTGTCTGTCCTCCATTGTCGCAAGGTCCAACAGGGGTCTGTACACCGGAGGATGCCGCCATCTCATATTCAGCCTCAGCAGTTGAAACCTCTGGAAGAAAATGGTGAGCAGAGGGTCATATTCCCAAATCTATTGAACTAATGATGAATTTCTTCCTTTACAGAACCAGTAAGTGAATCTGACAATCAGTTTCTGTGACAATGTCTGCTGTGACACAGTTAGGTGCCATGGCCTGTGCCCCCCTGAAATGGCGGCTGCCTGACCTGTGAGGAGGGACAAGTGGAAATGAGGTAATTGAGCTGGCGTTGTGCACCGTCGCGGTGAGCGGTCGATGGCCGCCACACAACTTCGCATTGGTTATCATTGGGCCCTATGGGTTCCAGGAGCCAATGGCGATGTACACCGGGGGTGACGGTACGCACCGCTGCGGACGTCACCGCCATTTTCTATCTATTCACTCACTTGCTACCTGACCTTCAACAGGTAAGGACCTACACTGCAAGTGCTGCTGTGACCTGTGTCTGGAAGCGACAATGGCTCATGTGTCTAGGGAAAGGGCCCCTGCCTTCACTGTGGAGGAGTTGGAGAAACTGGTGGATGGGGTGCTACCCCAGTACATGTTACTCTATGGTCCTCCAGACAAACAGGTGAGTTCACTGTGAGCATGATGTGTGAGCCATGAATGTATGGTGTGCTGGATGTGTAAGCCACATGTTGGGGGTGGCAGAGGGGTCCTGGCCAGAGTGCAGAATGTAAGGTGGTCAATGTATGTGCGTCAGGGGATGGGAGGGACCTGGTGGGCCATGAGTTTGATGGTCGGGACAGTTGACTAATTCCCTTTTCTGCTATCTTTTTCATGCAGGTCAGCGCCCATCAGAATAGGTGTATTTGGCGTGCCATCGCCAAGGAGGTGCGGATCCTGGAGGTCTTTGACAGGCGGAGCACCCACTGCAGCAAAAGGTGGGAGGACCTGCACCGCTGGGCAAAGAAGACGGCGGAGGCCCAGTTGGGGCTGGCCTCCCAACGAGGAAGGGGTGCCCGTCACACCATGCCCCCCCTGATGTTCCGCATCCTGGCGGTGGCCTATCCGGAGTTGGATGGGCGCTTGAGGGCATCACAGCAGCCACAAGGGGGTGAGTACAGATTCTGAATCCAGACTTTGCGCACTTTAAGAGTTACCGGGTGGGGGATGTGGGCTATGCGTGACCTTAGAGCAGGGCGAAGATGGCAGGGTAGGTCCCTTGTTGGGCAGGCTCTGAAGCACTCCTACCCCAATGGTGTTAGTGGGCATCTACTACTGGGCAGGGTCCTGTGGGTTTCAGGTGTGCAGCTAATGGCATTAGGCATTGTACCCCATGGGCTGGTGACTATTTTAGTAACTGGTAGTGCATGGCCTAGTGCATAGGGCTGCTCCCTGTGTGTTGTGTACGCCAACAGTGTCCCTCCCCCCCTTTTGTTTTGTCACCCTGTTCTTGTGTGCATTAGCATCATCTGGCAGAGGAGCAGAGGCACCGGCGACAGAGGGAGCTGCATCCCACATGGGCCTGGAGGCCGTATCCACCGAGGGTGAGGGCACCAGTGGGACGGAGGGCGAGGAGAGCACCACGACGGGGACAGGAGGGGAGACCACAAACAGCGATTCCTCCTCCGATGGAAGCTCCCTGGCTGTGTCGGACACCTCTGAGCCCACCCCAACAACAGGTACAGCTGCCACCCCCCCTACCAGCACTGCCCTCCCAGCACCCCTCAGCGTATTTCCCTTGCCCGCTCACCCAGGAGGGTGGGCACCACCTTCGCCCCAGGCACATCAGGCTCTGCCCCAGTGAGTCCTGCTGCCCTCAGTGAGGAGGCTATTGACATCCTGAGATCCCTCACTGTTGGGCAGTCAACCATACTGAATGCCATCCAGGGTGTCGAGAGTCATTTGCAACAAACAAATGCATACCTGGAGGGCATTCACTCTGGTGTGGTGGCCCAACAGAGAGCATTTCAGGCTCTGGTCTCCGCACTGATGGCAGCCATTGTCCCTGTTTCTAGCCTCCCCCTCCAACTTCCTCTACCCAGTCCCAATCCCCTCAACCTCAGCCTATCCCAAGCACACCTTCAGACGAGCATTCACCCAAATCACCTCAGGCAAACATAAGCATCACGCTTCATCTCACAGGCACTCACACATACCCATGCAGACACACGAACAACCACTGCCTCCACTATGTCCCTCTCCTCCTCTTCATCACCCTCCCTCCCAGTAGCGTCTCCACTCACACCTACATGCACTACATCCTCATCCACTACCTCTATCACCAGCACGCCCATCACAACACACCCCTCACGAACAATCACCACCCCCACAAACATGCATGCGTCCCCTGTGTCCTCTCCCAGTGTGTCTGTGACCCATCCTCCCAAAATACACAAACGCAAGCACCCACGCACTCAACAGCCATCCACCTCACAACAGCATCCAGCCCATGCACCTGCACCAAAACTCAGCAGACAGACACCTCCTACAACCACTCCCTCTTCCTCCACTTGCAAACCCTCTCCCTCTTCCCGCCCCAGTGTGTCTAAGAAGCTTTTCCTGGCAAACATTGACCTCTTCCCTATCCCTCCCCCATCCTTCCCCTCGGGCCAGGGTATCCAGAACCCAGGCCAGCACCTCAGCCACCAAGTCACCGTCTGCTGTGGTACCTGCAACTCACAGAGGCTCAAGGGGGGCCCCCGCAGCCCAGCCAATGTGCCACCAATCCGTGCAAAGGACAAAAGCATTTCGCCACCTGCCAAGGTCAAGAAGGGGCCAGCATGCAGAAAGGGCAAGGAGCACGAACCACCCAACAAGGCCTCCTCAAAAACTCCAGCTGCCTGAGCCAAGGTGACACCACCATCTGCCAAGGTGAAGAAGGGGCAGACAACACCAGACAAGGCACTTCAGCCGTCGGAGGCCGCAGGTGAAGGCCTGGTGGCTACCAGCACAACCGCCACCCCTGCCACCTGCACCGTGGCCAGCACCGCCAGCAGCCCTGCCACAAGCACCGCCAGCTGCACCACTGCTAGCACCACAACTGTCAGCAGCAGTAGCCCCAGTGGCCAGACGTCCAAGGCTGCAGGAGAAGGGCTGGAGCCTCCCTCCACCACTGGCGGCACCAGCACCTGCACCACTGCCAGGACTGCCATATGCACCACCGCCAGCACTGCCGCAGGCCCCGCCACAAGCACCACCACCTGCCCCGCTGACAGTAGGGCCACTACCAGCAGCAGCAGCCCCAGTAGGCAGCCATCCAAGGCTACAGGAGAAGGGCTGGAGCCTCCCACCACCACTGGCAGCACCCACATCAGAACCGGCACTACCAGCAGTTTACGGCCTTAGCCGCCACAGGATGGAGTCTAGCCGTGCCTCCAAGGACTCTCATGCCACCTGTTCTGTGCAAATCTCGTGCCTTAGACACCCAGGTGAGGGAATTTGAACCGTCACACCCAAGTGTTTCTTCACTGGGCACAAAGCCCCTTCCAGAACCAGTGGAGAAAGGCATCCACTCACCCCCTCCTTGGCAGGAAGAACCACATTGAGCACAAAGCCCCCTCCAGAACCAGTGGAGAAAGGCATCCACTCACCCCATCCTTGGCAGGAAGAAGCACACTGGGCATAAAGCCCCCTCCAGAACCAGTGGAGAAAGGCATCGACTCACCCCCTCCTTGGCAGGAAGAAGCACACTGGGCACAAAGCCCCCTCCAGAACCAGTGGAGAAAGGCATCCACTCACCCCTTCCCTGGCAGGAAGAAGCACTCCAGGCACAAAGTCCCATCCAGAACCAGTGGAGAAAGGCATCCACTCACCCCCTCCTTGGCAGGAAGAAGCACACCGGGAACAAAGTCCCATCCAGAACCAGTGGATAAATGTATCCACTCACCCAATCCTTTGCAGGATCAAGCAGACTGGGCACAAAGCCCCCTGCAGAACCAATGGAGAAAGGCATCCACTCACCCCCTCCTTGGCGTGAAGAAGCACCCTGGGCACTAAGCCCCCTCCACATCCAGTGGAAGATGTCACCCACTTTAGAGACTGTGGCATTGAACTCCCCAGGACCAAGCAGTGGGCAAACCACCCACTTGAGAGACTGTGGCCTTGCACTTCCCAGGACATCACTGTGGGCATGGAGCCCCCTTGAGGAGCAGTGGTGTTATTCCATCTTCCGGCTGAGGTGCCCCCCTTCCCCATCCTCCTGAGGTGCCTGTGTGTTTACGACCTGATGCCCCTGCAGTCTTCTCTAAGTATTGAGGCAGGAGTCAAGTGTGGGTTTGGCCCATGACGTTTTGGCCCAGTGGCCCATGGACATTTTTCATGGACAATGTACGGCCTTATGTACATATTGTACATTTTTGCAAATACTGTTTCTCAAATTGTTACGTATCTGTGCCTATTTCTAAAATATCAATGATTTAACTCAATTCCTTTTGTCCTTGCGTACTTCCAGGGGGTTACGGAGTGTAAATGTAATGTTGCTGCATTTGTTTGTGTGTATGCTGTTGTGGGTGAGGGTGGGATGGGGGTGTTGCGTGTTGTGTGTGTGTGTCACTCTCTTTTTTCTCCCCCCTTCCCTGTGTACTAGGTGCAGTACCGTGGTCTTCGCTGCCACCTTTCGTATTCCTGGTAGATGAGGAGGTAGACCAGCTTTGGCAGGACCTGTAGCTCGGGCTCCATTGTGTCCTGGTTCTTCGTTAAGTTTCAAGAGGTGAGTGGTTTCCCTTTCAAGTCCTGTTTCTGCTGTGCTTTTGATGGCGTTGGTACCGCCCCGGAAAAGCTGGCAGATAGGCGGGTTGTGATGTGGTGGGCGGTACATTGTCCTCCGCCTGGCTGTTGGCGGTGACCGCTGCAGTGTTTGTTGCTACTGCCATGGCGGTTGGAGTGTTAAAGTGGCTGTCTGTGTTGGCAGTTACCGCCGTGGTCGTGATCCCATTTTTTTTACCGCCGTCTTGCTGGCGGTATTACCGCCGCTTTAACACCGACCGCCAGGTTTGTAATGAGGGCCTTATTCTTTAGAAAATTCATATCTTGGCTTGTGTGTGTTGGATTTTTGTCATTTTGGTCTTGTTTGGTTTAGGTAAATATTGCCTATTTCTCTAAAGTGGTGTGGTGTCCATTTTGTAGTGTTTTCACTGTATTACTGTGTGTGTTGATGCAAATACTTTACACATTGCTTCTGAGTTAAGCCTGCCTGCTCGTGCCAAGCTACCAAGGTGGTGAGTGGGTGTTGACCATGTGTGTTTCTCCTTTGCCCTGACTAGAGCGAGGGTCCTTGCTTGGACAGGGGGTAAACTGACTGCCAACCAAGGACCACATTTCTAACACCCACCTAAATGGAGTATCCCCAACAGTGAAGTTTTACATGCTAAGAGAAATTTCATCTCGGACCACATGCATCAAAGGACCAAAAAAGAGCTGATGGAGAGACTTCAAGTAAAGGCTTATTCCCAGAAGGCTTTAAAGCTTGCGAGTGTCAGGGCAGACTCAGGGAACGGGGAGGAAAACCTTTTCAAACCACTGAATTCCATCAGGGACCAATGACAAATAAATAAATAAGATTTATTATGAAATTCAATAGTTAGGCAGGACGCATTAAACAAGTTCTGAGGAACAGATAGGGGATTTTGAAGCAGGATCCAGTGCTGAAAGACAAAATAGGTGGTACTCTTAATATTACATATCAGCGGAATGTTTCTCTGAAGGATATTTTGATACACAGCCATTTCGGGTTTTTTGAGTTGGAGTGGTTACAACAGTTGAAGAGTTTTTGAAGGTGTGAGCACTGCAAGGCCTGCAAGCTTACGGCTAATTTCCAAGAGGCCACCTTCCAAAGAACACACACATAATGTGGAGCATTCCTTGGTTAATACAGTGCAATACTGAGTTTGTAGTATATGTTATAATCTGTTCCTGTGGCAAGTGGTACATCCTTTCCGTGACATTTCCAGTAAAAAAAACACATTCTTGAACACTGGAGGGCTATCTCCAATAATGATCAGAGTTATTTCACAGCCAAACTTTTTAATGAAGTTCATGGAGGTGATTGGACCATAGCAAGTTACTTTGGAAATGATTCTGTCCCAAGGAATCCTCTGGGTGGGGATTGGGTTTCTACTATACATAGAGTTGAATCCCATTTTGTATTGCGGGCTGGCTGTATAACCCCACATGGAATGAACAGTAATGAGGAAATGTATACACATTTGTAATCTGGAGTCATTGACGCTTTCCCCTTTTGTGTTATCTCCAAAGTAAATTACATGTTTAGGCTGGGCCCCAGAGGATTGGATCTCTGGGCCAAGATCAGCCTGGGGGCACACAGCCCCCCTCTCCCTATTTTTTTTAAATATTTAGGCTGGCCCCCGAGAGATAGGGTCCCCAGGGCCAGGATGGCCCAGAGGAGAGGGGGCTGTGCAGACATGGGTTGTTATAGGGGTTGGCCATGCACAGTGGAGGGTTGGGTGGTTATACAGACTGGCCACAGGCTTCTGCACACAGCCAAAGACTGTGCGCAGCATGGGGTTGGGTTGTTATAGGGGTTGGCCACAGGGCCTGGACGCAGGTGGCAGTTGGATTAACGTATGGTAATGAAAAATACTTTACATTAAAAAAAATTGAAATTCAATGAAAAGAACAAAGGTTACAGGAATGTTGTAGTTAGGAAATAGAATTTAAAAAACTTAGAAATTCACTACAATCGGTAGTTGTAGAGAAATGAAAGCAAATCCAAATTTGTATATCTCTGTCAGCGACAGCTTCTCAAATAATAACAAGCTCACAAAAGGAAATGCAGAACTCTGTTTAGCTGCCAATACTTCAAACCAGGAAGCGTTGGCAGCCATCTTGGGACTTGGCCTCAGCATAGGCCCCACAAAAAAAAGAGAATTTAGAGAGGGGGTCAGGGTAGTCTCCCTAACCCCTTAGCTCTGGTGCTAAGATCCCAGAGGGGCCCCCTAAGGCAAATAAGTATTTTTTTTATTTTTACTGTGAATTTGCAACATTGTCACAAAATGCCAATAACATTTTTTTTTAAACTTGTGGGGTCTCCTTCACTTGTTTGACTAAAGCCCCCAGGTGTGTTAGGTCCCAGGGTAAAGGAAGAGAGTGCATGGGCCCCCCTCCTGGACTTATCTCTGTCCTGGCAACTGCCACCTCCCCAGGGTTGTATGCTAATTCTATATGTGGGGGGAATGACCCCCCCCGCAGCTCTGGGGGCTTTACATAAATACAATGTGAGAGGCTGCATGGCCGACTGCAGCCCTGGGGACCTGCACCTTCGGGCTGAATTTAAAAAAGGTAGGGGGTCCGTTGCGTGCTCCCTGCCCTGGGGACTACCACCTCTCAGCTGCTATTTATTGCCCACCCCTCACGGAGTCACTGAAGGCCCTGAGGACCAGCACTCCTGAGGGCCAGCTTCTGCTATGTCCTGGGGTGTCCACCCTGGGGCGTAGCTGTTTGCTCTGACTTTGCAGAAGCTTTGACAGCTGTCGCCATGTCAGAGCAAACACTCAGCCTACAGTGAGGGATCCCTGCCAAACAATTCTTCCTCACTGCAAGCAGAGGTTTCCTCTGTTTCCCTTCCCAGTGGCAGGGAAACAGAGGAAACAATTGCTTTTGCAGACTTGCATTTTTAGCAGCTCCCTGTGTGCAAAAGCGATGGAAGAGGGGAGCCGTCTGAGACTGCAGGGGCCTTCAGGCTCCTCCCACAGTCCCCAACGCACACTGGGTACCATGCAGGGAACCTTGGATTGATGGACAGGCCCCGGAGTATGGGGCCTCTGGGGGGTGAAATAGGCCGGGGATGGGAGATGCGAGATCCCCTCTCCAAAGAAATATAAAAAATCAAATAAAAGGCTTGGCCCTGGGAGATGGGTCTCCAGGGCCAAAAATGGCTGGGAGATGGGGGCCACATGCCCTCCTACCCCAAAGAAATATAAAACAAAAAAATTAAAAGGCCCTCCCTGGGGAATGGGGTTCCTGGGGCTGAAATTGGCTGGGGAGGAGAGCTGTGAGGCCCCCTCCACCAAAGAAATTTAAAAAACATAAATAAAAGGCTGGGTCCCAGGGGATGGGGCGCGGGGGCCAAACACGGCCCTGGAGGGTGGATTTGTGGTCCGCCTCCCCCAAATAAATATTTAAAAAAATAGGTGGGGCCACTGGGGATGGGGTCTTCTGACTCCTGAGAGCAAAGGCTCTTGTCTCAGTAGTCCAGAATCATGTCTGGTGGTGGCAGGCTGGTTGAGACCAGACAGCAACCATGCTAGGGCACAGTGGAAAGTTATCAGGAGTCTTCATGGTGACAGAGACATAATAATAAAACCTCTGACAAAGGGGGGAATGTGGTCATTTGGTTGAGGATGGAGTAAGTGAGTGAGTCATTACGACTGTCGAGATGGGGCCACTCACCTGAAAAGCAGGATGTCTGCAGGGGTGATGGTATGCCCCCGACCGCCTGGAACACCTCTCAGCACTTCCTGGTGGACACAGAAACCCCAGCAGGTGTCCCTAAAGGAAAGGGGGAGTGGAAGAGAAAGAGACAAAACACTGCCACGTCTTGCCGGTCCAGCCAGGCACCCTGTATCTTCGGGGGGGCAGGTCATTGTTGACAGAGTGATACTAGAGTTAGTGCACTCAACTTCCTTGAAACTGAATCTCTCTTTGTGATATGGGCATGGGAGCGGTAGAAGAACACTGGGATGCTCCAGAACTTGTATTGGATAATAATAACTGTTGGCACAATTACTAACACTGCATTACCAAAAACCCAAACTGAGTACCATAACAATACGTATTGAGACACTAGGGCTGGCTTCACAGAGATTCACTGTTGCACAATACAATTAGAACTGTGGTTGCACTTATCATGCACAGGAAAGACAAACAAAGGCATTAATTATATCACACGTAACTTTCCTGCATGCATCGGGTTAAACTAAAAGGAACAAAAACAATCTAAGAAATACAAATGTCTACTCTGGGTTTAAACAGTTAGGGTGGCACAGTTTGGTTTGGTTTCACTGTGTGTGTGTGAAAAACTCTTCCAAAGCAAATTCCTCAAACCTGAAACACAGGCATGAATGACACAATTTAAATCCAAGAGTTATGCTATTAGAGAAAGAAAAGTCACGTATATGCTGTTTTAAAATTGCACTGTCACTTTTTGTAGTACTTGAGCTCAAACAGATTTCCTGAAGCGCATTTAGGCAAGTAACTACAATAATAATGTAGAATGTTCAGAAATGCATTTGTCTCTTTAAGATAAGCACTCTGCCAAAATACGAGGTCTGAAATACATCAGCTGTTCTAGGAAAGCACGGCGCTCAAAGAACAAACTCCCTGGTGAATACTAGACACTTAGCTGCAGTCTTTTCTGGAGTGCTGGAGGAATGCCAGGTGTCAGCTGGTACAGGAACGAAGAAAGGAATTGCCTCAAAAGTCCTGAATATGAGGATGACAGCAGCAGCTGGACTGCCAAATCAGATGCTGAAATCAGGAAGCAAAGCAAAGCCAAGTAGGGAGGCATGCTTCACTCTGCTATTTATAGCCAAACAGGAAAGCAGTTGAGTTTCCACATGTGGATGAGTCACCACACCCAATTAGAAGCACATGTCTACACCACACCCAATTAGAAGCAAATGTCTACACCTGCTCACATTAGCAAACAAGCAGTTGCAAAACAAGGATTGATAAAAAATTGTGTAACACAGCACATTATGTTTACTTAGAAACATGAAGGTTTAACCAAGAACAGAGATATGATTTAACCCTAATCCCTAGGGATGCTGATGGACAAAGCAGGAGGCACCTGGGGGATTCCTGACAACGACAATTGAGTGATGTGCGATGCTGTACGATTGTTGATAAAACTTATTATAATAATGTTCAAAGAGAATATCATGAATGGTTAAAAGATTGGTATAACAGACAATTGTCAGTGTGGGATGAATTTCAGTTTTTAAAGAATGATTTTTCAGTAGTACCTACTGTCTACCTACTACCTAAAACTCCAAAAATAGATCTAGACTTCTGGGAGCCCTATTATTTCACCTAAGAACATTTTGTTTGAAAATACATCTATCTATGTTGATCATTTTTCCTTTTTTCAGTAGTCTTTCTACAATTGCGAGAGATACGAAAGATTTTTGAGTAAGATTCAGGACATTCATTGGGAAGAATCCTTCTGGTTGGCTTGTTTTTCATGTGGAAAGTTTGTACATAAATATTCGGCATGAGGATGTTATGGAAGCTTGCAGACATTTCTTGCGAGCACGTGGGATTAATCTCTTAACCCACACACATATGCTGTTGATTATGATCAGAATTTGGCTTAAAGAGAAAATGTTCTTGTTTAGTAAGACCTGGCATAAACAAATACAAGAGACAGCAATGGGCATCTGTTTTGCCCCTAGTTATGCCAATGTATTGGGGTACTGGTAGGAGGAACAGGTGCTCAGGGACACAAATATGTCTCAATGGATGGACCACATTGTTATCTGGCTCCGTTACATCAATGACATTTTTTGCATATGGAATGGCTCTGAGTGTGACCTTTTGGAGTTTGCTACTGTTTTAAATACCTACAATCTAAACCAGAAGTTTACTATGTTGCACAGTATGGAGACTGTGAATTTTCTAGATGTGAGAGTGGAGGGGAAAGGTCAAAATTTACACACTATTCTTTTTAGAAAGGAAATGATGGGTAGTTCCATCCTGCATGCCCGCAGTAGTCATGCTCCCAATTTCCCATGGAGTATTCCATACGTGGAGTTTGTTTGAGCAAAACAAAACTGTAGTTCTGAAAAGGTCAACAACATGAAATGCAATGATGACATGATTGAGGTTAAGGGGCTATTTAAAAAAGCTTCGCAAAATGGCTAGTGATCTGGCTGATCAGGTCAGTAGGGATATGACATAATTTGAAAGACCCCAGAAAGCGGCAAGTGAGTTGAATCCCATTCTCTTTATCACTAAGTACTCAAGAAAGGCAAATATGTTACAAAGAATTCAATGAGATATTGCAGTGCAAGATATAATACTGAAGCACAAATTGGGTAACAAACGTTCAATTACCTATAAGGGGAATACTTCCCTCAAAGATTTGTTGGTGCACAGTTTTTTAGAACCTCGTGATCATACATGGCTTTCCAAACTGAGGGGTTTCAAAGTATGTGCACACTACAAGGCTTGTAAATTTAGTAACAGTGTGTCCAAGGTTACTTTGGAAGTAACGGGGAGTACATGGAACATTATAAAATGTGTTTCTGTACTACAGAACTTGTAGTGCATTCCATTATTTGTCCCTGTGGGAAGTGGTATATTGGGTCCACATTATTTCCTGTTAAAAATGCATTTTGGAACATTGGTGCGTCAATACGAACAACAATGTTTCGTATGGCACAGCCAAACATTAAAATGAAGCCCATGCAGGTGATTGGAAAAAGGACAGATTTTTGCACTAGACTCTGTTTCAAAAAATCCAAGGGGAGGCAACAGGTTATCCACCTTACATCAGCTTGAATCACATTTTATTTTGGAAGTGAGATGTTTGAGTCCCAAACGTCTGAGTACTGAGAAAGGTTTAGCAGCCTATTTGGAAAGAACAATGCTGGTAACTTGGTGTTTAGTGTTTCTTTCCTTCTGTATGTGTGCTCTTTTTTTAGTTTTTTAGTTTATTTTCTTTCTGCTCTTGATGTAAACATGGAAGGTGATTAGCAGTAAAGTACTTTTAGGTTCATATCCTATAATCAATTTGAATAATGGGCTTACATATCAGTTTTTTCATCTTTACAGATTACAATAGGAGGACTTTATTTTGAAAGCAGGTAGGCAGACAAGAATTGATTGTCGAGACGGGAAGTCTAAGAAGAGTAGTGTTGCTATGCTACTATAGCTTAATTTTCTATGATGTATGAAGTTTAGCTGGTCAGAACAACATTGATGTGGGTATTTATGTGAAACTGAGTTTGTTGAAACATGGAAGATGAAGGGCTACAATAGCATTATTGTCAATGGTGGACCAAGCATCCTTATCTGTATATGTTCTATTGGGAAATGCCATTTGATGTATTATGGACATTTGATCGATGGCAAGGATTTCATTTCTTGTTTACTGTGCTTATCGAATTTTCATTATTTATCACAGTTTAATTTTATTTCTCAAAATAATTGATTGCAATGTTTTGTAGAATGCAAGCCTTTCTTTTCCTTTGTTTTTAGTCCCATAAAATGGGTGCACACATACTGTGAATCACGTGATCAAGACCTGTTCCAGGTCAAAACGTGTTGTTTGTTTCTCTTTGGTGCTGTAAGTAAATACAGTCTACATTTGCAAAACTCAACGACTCGGTGGTGTGGCTCCTTTTCTTCCCACCGGTGAGGATTACCAGAGAGTGTGTGTTGGATGTTTTCAGCCAAACTGACATGAGCACTTAAGTTTCTCCAACCTGGCTGTGTTGCACAGCTGGGATGGAAAAAAAGCACAGACTCCAGTGCACTCTCTGAGAGGTAGACCAAGCCACTCAGACCAATCCTGGTGCTGCTCTCATGCTAGCCATAGCATGAGAACAGTGCCAAGATTGCATGGGAAGCCTGTGCTGGTGTCCCAGTGACTGCTGAGACACCAACAGGAGAGAAGAGGAGTGTGATGGCCGGCACTGGGACAGGTACATTCAAAAAATATATATTATTTAATTATTTCCCTGTCCCCGTCGTCCCCCCTTCCCCTCCCCTCCTTGAGATTTGCAGACCTGCGAAATACTTACATTTTCATGTATACTTTTCTGCGAGGGAGAGGCTTGCACTTTTGCTGCTGTGCTGTATATATTTTGTGAAGATTGGCCATTTAAACTGTGGACGGTATGTAATAGCTTTTTCTGTGAGAGATTACAGCTTGCTCTCAAGCTGTTGGGCTGTACCATGAAGGAGGGAAACTTGCACTGCTTATGCCCGGCTGTATCATCTGTTATATAAGGGACACTTACACCTCTGTTGGTATCTACCTATAATATGAGGTTGGGAAACTTGCAACTGCCCTTCCAGTGTCTAAGAAACATTAGGCACACTTATGGCGTAACCGCATGTTGCTGCTCAAAGTGTTCATCTGGGTATGCGTTCTATGCTGGTGGCTTTGTCTGTGAGTATAAGGTGTATGTCCCCATCTTCGCTGACGATCCGTAGTACTGGAATCATGCAACATTCCTCAGAGAAAAATACCAGACTTAAATATGATTTTGAGTGCAAATCTTAGTATTAGTGTTTAACATAGCAGTGCACATTTATTCACATTAAAATCATGTAAAATCATCAGCTTTAAAATACTTTGGGCGTGGTTTCATGTTGTAGTTTAAATGAATGAATGAGAAGATTTTTAAAGTATGCAGCTACTTTGAAAAGTGCCCCAATGCCAGAACTGTACAGACAACCTCACTAGCCAAGCTATAGGCTAAGAGGGAGAGGATGAGTTTTAAGCTCTTTTTTGAATAGTGATTCCTGTAAAATAGTGCAGAGAAATAACGGAAGCTGTTTCCAAGCTTTACTGGCCAGTACTGAAATAGTGAGTTCAAAGATCATTCCTGAATAGCGTTTCCTTTGAAATGGTGTGGAGATCTAACCAAATCAGATTCTGGTGAATACCCAGAAGAACCGCTGGCTGGCCCTAACCAGACAGAATCTAGAACATTGTAATGTAACATTCTGGAAATCAAGTACATAGGACTATGCTTGTAAAAGGCTCAATGAATAAAGGTTAGCGCCTTGAATTGAATTCTTTTCTCAATGGAGGCCTACTAAAATTCCCCAAGGTAGCCAGAAACTTATTCCCTCTGACATATGCAAAGGAAAAGGTTCTTTGCTGTATTTTGCACTACCTGGAGTTTTCTGAGCTTGTACTGCGGCACACCAAGATAGAGGCAGTTCGAATAGTTCAGCCCTGATGTCAGCGAATGGACTATGGTTCTGCATGCCTCTAAAGATAAAGGGCCTCATTATGAGTTCAGTTAATGGTTTTGCCTGTCCCCTTAACTTCCGACGTAGAGGCTGCCTCCATTGTGGCTACCTCCCCACCTGGCCCATTAGGAGTTTCCCGCTAGGTCAGCGGGCAGAAACCTCAGCATTGTCTCCAGCTGGTAATTGAGCCGCGGCAAAGCTGTGGGTTGCAGGGTGCCTGGAGTTGCACCCTCGCAATGTTCACTGTCTGCAAACCAAGGAAGAGGTGGACGGTACCCTGGCGAGCTGTGGGTAATCCATTGGTTTCTGGCCTTCCCAAACAATAAAATCTCTGTTTTATCTGCATTGTACTGAAGATGACTTCTATGCATCCAACATAAAACATCTTTCAGGCAAGCGGTGAAGGACAATATTTTCTCTGTGGCAAAATGTTGAAAGTGAGGAACATCTGGGTGTGGCCAGTCATAAGACCATGTGATTCAATAAGATTGGCCAATGGCGCAATATAGATGTCAAATAAAGTGGGGCTCAGGGGACTCTTGAGGCTGAGGATAAGCAGCAAGCCATATCTCTTGTTGTTTTCCTCACAGGAAGGATTTAAACTGATGCCGGGATGAACCACCATTACCCAGCTTGGCCATCCACTACAATAGGGCCAAATGGGACACAGGGGCTGATTCCGAGTTTGGTGATCAGAAAAACCTGACTGCCAAACTCCCGATAAGGAGACACCCATGGTGGCGGTCTCTCCACCTGCCCCATTACAAGCTTCCCTCCCTACCACCCTTGTAAATGCGCACTGTCTGCACAGCAGAGAGTGTGCATTCTGACGGTCCTGCACTTGTTCTCCACCAGCCTTTCTATGGCGGCTGAACTGCCATGTAAAGGCAGGCAGAGAAAATAGTTGGAATCAACACGGCATCTCTGACTTCAGCCACGACTGCCGTCATCCCATCGGGATGAAAGATCCTGGCAGAGACGGAGGTCTTTTGGCGCTCTGACTGCCAGGGTCATAACGTGGCGGTCTGACCGCCCCAGCCATGGCGGATCAAATGCCACCACAAGTCTGCCGATCTTGAGACTGCCAGACTCGTAATAGGGCACACAGTGTCAAAAGCTGTAAAAAAGTCAACCAACATCAGAGCAGCGCTTTTCTTAATCCAAAACAGATGTAATTGTTTCCATCACCTCAAGCAGGGCAGTTTCAGTGCTGTCCTGTAGGCGGAAGCCTGATTGAGTATAATGTAGAAGGTTCTATGTCTCCAAATATTTGGACATCCAAGCATTAGCAAACATTTCCAACATTTTAATGATGAAAGGCTGCATAGAGAGGGGTATTAGTTAAACAAGATAGCAGGAACGGCTGACTTTCTTTTAGGAGAGGGGTAATTTTTAGCCCTCTTCCAACAAGAAGGAACCTCAGCTGACTCTAACAAGCAATAAAAGAGCGTGTTGAGAGGAAGGGCAATTGAATCTGCAAATAACCTAAATAGGCCTGGTGGGACCGGTCGGCAGGAGGGCTAGATGTACTGTGTTTGTGCCAAAGCAATTCAAGGTTTTTTTAATGAACATGACACAATAGATTAAGGGGCATATTTAAGAACCCCTAGTGCCACCTTAGTGCCACCACAACATCATTTTTTAGATGCTAAGCAGTGCTAAGGTGGCTTTTCTGCTGCACCATATTTACAATGTAGTGCAATGCATGAATTGAGACTCTTTGTAACCCCTTGCGCTACATTATGCCTGTGCTAGGCATAATGTATGCAAGAGGGGCGCTCCGGCACTAGTAGGCCTGCAAAAACGGCACAGTGAAATTTCACAGTGCCATATTTGGCATAATTTATAATGCCTACTCAGAGCAGGCTTAACATGATGCTCCCATAGCAACCTGTGGGCCTCTTTGCACTGTGATGCACTAGCATTAACATTTTTGATGCTAGTTTTGCAAAGCGCCACAGTGGCATCAAAAATGTTGATGATATTGTGCTAATGGCAACCATGGTGTGCCATATTTTAAATATGGTACAACCATGGTGTTGTTAGGTGCTGGTGGGGGAAGGGTGCAAGAAAACTCTTTTTTTAAATATGGGCCTTAGTCTCCAAATCTTCCTCTCCACAAGAACCTGCAGCAGACACTGAAGAAGTATAACTCTAATGAATCCTGAGGGCCTTTTCTTTAGAAGAAAGATGACAATTGCTGACCGAGTTTAGCGGAGCCCGGCATTGATTACACGATATCGGGTTCAAATAGGATTTCACAATTTTGAAAATGTCCTTTGTTGAATTCTCAGCTGTAGCAATACGATTGTCAAAAAAAACATTGTGCCTTTTTAATCACTTAATTATATTCCTTTAGGCCAGTGGTTCCCAACCTTTTGACTTCTGTGGACACCCACTTTATCATTACTGGAACCAGGTGACCCCCCACTGAATCATAATTGGAATCCGAGTACCCTCTTACTGAGTTATTACTTAAAGCTCGGACCTAATCTGTTAAAATTATTTAATTTTCAAAGGAGTCGCGGACCCCCTGAGGAGGCTTTGTAGACCCCAAGAAGTCCCTGGACCACAGGTTGGGAACACTGCTTTTGGCCACAATCTCTGTAGGCAGGACAATAAGCCCGCCACAAAGATAAAAAAACCAGATCATCATGATGATGAGGTGCATCGCCCAACCACCGAAGTGGAGCCAGTCAGTAACAAGAACTGATGCTGACAAGGCATGTCTGGCAACGTAGAAACTCACCATCTGAACACCTTCCATGAGCCCCGTGAACCAAACACCTGCCAGTGGGAGCAGACCAGGTAATTTGGACCATCCACCCTTGGGGTTGCACAAGACTTGGACGTGGCCCTGTTGGGAGTTCAGGACAACTTCTTTGGTGTGGCCTACGTTGGCTCACACAGCCCACGCAGTCCTGTGGCAATCCAGGGACAATGGCCTCCAACGAATTCCTGTGAGAGAGGACGCATCTGAGACAGCTCCATGTCAGGCATCAGGAAGCACGGAGGTCTCATACTGAGACTGGTCACCTGAAGACTTTGCACTATTGCCAGAGCACCTGAATCCTGAAGGCTTGAGCAAGCTGACCCTGCATCAACCACCCTTGTGGCTCCATGCAAGACTTGGATGTGGTCCTGTAGGCTGTTCCTTTGCGATGTCTTTGCCAGGGCCTGCGATAGGCCAGCACAGTCCACACAGTCCCGTGGCAGCCTTCCAAAGGGCCTTGAGTAGACTCCTGTTTGATGGAGGTCTGGCACAAGAGGGGAGACTGCCGCTGCTCACCGCTGGACTCCCAGGGGCACCAGGCCATCACGTCATCTGCAGTTTTAGGAGGTAGAGAATCTCCAGAGCCAGAATGCCATCCCGAACTATGTACAGTGGACTCCCCACTGCTCCAGATGCACCCACATCAGAAACTGTAAATAGACTTTGACAACGTGAGCCCAGGCGGGACAGCACCGAAAATATCCAGCGAACTGTGAGGTCGTGGACAAGTGACTGAAGTATCCGGATGTCATCAGCACTGCTGTTCGTGTCCAGCGCAGTCTGGTTGAACAACGCAGGTGTGCTGTGATGCTGAGTGCCCAGCTGCACCTATTCCATGCCACAGCTCAGGCGGACTGCCTGAAGAGACTCTGTGTTTATATTTTGTGTCTTTGTTTCTCTCCCACAGGTTGAACTTTGTTGTTTCATTCCTCAATAAAGTTTGGGAGGGATGTAGTGTCCTTCTGGACACGTTCTAGTGTTTTTGCCAGCCACTCAGCTGAGGGCTGGTCTTACATGCACACCCCACATCCACCCAACACAGGCATCACTAGTCAGACGACCCTGCCAATAAAAGGGGCCGGCGCACGTGCCAGTGGCCAGTTCCTACTACCCAGCTACTGTGTCTGAGTCTCCTATTTCGGTAGCATGAGGGCCTAGGGCCCCCAACACTACACTATCTAGCCCTACTTTTCGAAATTCCTCAAAACTAATGTTCCTAACCCTGTCCCTTAAGTAGTCCGGTGGGCCCAGTCTGACCTATTTTAGTCAGGTACACCATGTTGCTCGTTGGCAAATCTAGGACTAACAACCCCCTAGTATTCTTGACTCAACTATGACCCCTGCTCACAAGGTTAGCCACCTGCCCCAGTTAGTGGAACATAAAACCTCAAATGTCTTTGAACAGCAGTCCTTCTATCTTGAAGCACATCCATGTTTGTGTGAGTCTTTTTTTAAATGAAGGATTTTTTTTTCATCACCACTCTCTGTTATCTGCATCTTCGAAGTCAGGGCAGCATCTTTCTTAAGGAGCATGTAGCCTGCTCATCGGCACCATCACTGTGTAAGCGTTATGTGGTGCCCTATCTATTCCTATGTGGGTTTGATGAGACAAGTTTTTTTGTGTGAGAAAAAAACTATATGACACAATACACTAACAGCTACTGACGGCTCAAACTGCTACCGTATTGGTGAATCATGTAGTCTCAATGGGTTCATTATTCAGAGGGGCTTGTAGGCAATTTAAGAGCTATTACATTGTTGTTATAAGGAACATAGTACACATACGTAGGCAGTTTATTTGCTTGACATTCTTTTCCATCTATATATTGCTGTATTTCTAATGGTAATGTAATGCATTTCCATTACGGTTCCAGATAATAACGTAATTTTATGCCAGATGAAATTCCAATTTGAATTTTGAAGTTGTGTTTAGAATAGAAAAAGTTTTTACTAATCACAGTTTTGCTCGCACTATTCTAAAGACTATCCGAAATACATTAGGGAAATGGAGTTGAAAATATTGTTTGAATGATTTATGCTAAAATAAAATGAAAAGCCTACCAGATACATCTTTAGTAAGCTACGCACAATAACTCTTTTTGAACTTCTTAAAATATTCTGCTTCATTTCAAACGAGCTGCCCAATAATAATGCTATGCAATGATCAGTTAGGAATGCTTGCTTCTTTCTGCACAGTTAATGCAGGTTTATTCTGCGGAGTAGGAAATAGTTAAATAAATAATGTCAATGTCATCTCAACAGTAATTTCACAGAAATTTTTCTTTTAATGAACTCTACCGTCTCGATTCCTGTCACAGCAATGAAAAACGGCCTAATTTGCTAAATTATTGTATAGTTCCAGTTCCCGAATAACCAAATGGGAAAATGCATGCGAAATAGCTGATTTTGCCAACTGTGAACCTTGTGATTAATTGAATCTATAGAATTAAATGTATGAGGTGGGTTCTTGTTGGAATTATATAAGGGAGAGTTGATAGATAATTTGTCATAAGAAGGTCCGATGAAGGTTCACACTTTTTTCAAGCACGTATGGATGGAGCTAAGTGACAGGTTCGTGGGACCAGCTGATGTCTATTTCAAGGTCAGTTGTTTGTAAGTAAGCATCTAGTGGGAGCTGCAGTTTAACTGTTGTGGCACTTTGGACTTTAAGAAAATCTATTAGGGTTATGTGGGACTGTTCTTAGTAATATTATTGACTGTACTTAAACGTGAGACACCCAGTTCCCTTTGCGGCAGTCTGAAAGGCACGGCAATAAGGAGAGTGAGGAGAGGAGAGACAGAGGAACATATATGCAGGAGGCTTACACTGGCGTCATGCCATGAATAGTGATGCAAAGGCTGCACAAGCACTAAGTCATGGTTATAAAATTATGCATTTGCAAAAAATGCATCATTTTTTAAGTGTTGCATGGTGCAAAAGCTGTGCCGAAATCAGCTGCGTCAAGCAACATTTAATATATGCAATGTAGGCGTTTCACCACAAAATCCAACGCAATTGTAACACAGTGGTATTTATGGGTTTATCACTGCATCATGCATTTTCAGGGAGCACAATGCAAAGCCTGAATAAACCAGTTTTCCTGCCCTTCGGCAAACCAGGCATAGGAAATGACACAGTGGCATAAAAACCTGAACATCACAAAACACTTTGGCCAACTCAACTACGCCATGGAGGTCATCATTCTGCAGCTAGGAGTAGCAAGGAGACCATAAGCACCACCACATAGGCAGCAAAGGAGGAGGAAGCATGTGTTCCAGCAATGCATATCCCTGATTGATCACAGGGATTAGGAGGCCATCCAATTTTACAGGTTGAAGAGGGAGTCCATCATAGACAGGCTACAGAAGATAAGGCCAAGTATTCAGACAGAAGCCAAAAGGAACCATACCATTCCTTCAAATGTCAAATTGATGACACTGCTACACATCTTGGCCTCTGGAACATTCGAAACTACAGCTGCAAGATAGGCAGGTAAATCACAGGGAGCATTATCTGCCTTTCTCCCATTTGTTTTGGATGCCTTAATCAAACTGATCCCATAGTACCTACTCTTACCCAAAACTAATAAACAGCACCAATCAAGGTTTTTACAACATAGGAGGATTCTCACATGTATTTGGTGCCATAGATTGCACACATATGCAATGTGTGCCTCCTGCAGATATAGCACAATTCTACAGGACCTACAAACATTCCCTCAATGTCCTGGCAATAGTGTATCATCAGCATTCTGGCAAAATACCCTGGAAGTGCCTATGACACCTACATAGTGTGCCACAGTCTCATCAATGGGTGGTTTTAGAATTGCTGTTACTGGAATGGACTACTCATTGGTAAGGAAATCAGATTAATCAATAGTGCACCTAAATTAAAATGAATGACTCAACATCCATCTGTGCATTTGCGTTTGGACCATAAGTGATGTGCACCAAGTGGTAGTTCATCACACAAACATGTCTCCAGTGGTGTCCAAATATGTTATTACCTCAAAGATTCAGAAATGGGAGGACATTTACATGCAACTCTAGTCAGGGAAAGTCACACACAATCCAAATTATCCTGTGTCCACCCTTGGAAGCTTGGCACTGAGCAGTCAGGCTTAACTTAGAAGGCAATGTGTAAAGTATTTGCGCAATAAATCATGCAATCACACAGTAGAACACCACAAAAATACACCACACAGTGTTTAGAAAAATATATGTTTATCTGGAAAAATGCAGGTCAAAATGATTCGGGTTGCGGGGTTTTCAGACGCACCGGGGATGATGCTTTTCAATCCGGCGCTGACAGGACGAAGTCACAGGGTCTGCGCTGATCCGGAAATTTCTACTGCACGGCAGGCGTTGCGCTGATTCCTCTCAGGAAGTCAGGCTGCATGATTCCGGATGAGCTGTGTGTCGATCCAGGGGGCCGTGCGTCAAATTTCTGGTCGCTACGCTGGCGCTGCTTCGATCTTCTCCTTGCGAAGTCGGGCTGTCTCGTTCCGGTTCGACATGCAGTGAATTTTTCACCGCGATGCAGCCTGTGCGTTGTTTACTGCCGGCTATTCATCGATTTCCACTGCACAGGGAGTTCTTGCAGGAATGAAGTCTTTTTGATCCTGAGACTTCAGGGAACAGGAGGCAAGCTCTTTCCAAGCCCTTGAAGAACACATCTCAGCACAGCCAGGGAGCAGCAAGGCAGCAGGGTAACATTAAGGCAGCAGTCCTTCACAGAAAGCAGTCAGGTGAGCACTTTGAGCAACCAGGCAGTTCTTCTTGGCAGGTTGCAGGTCCTGGATCATGTTCTCATCTCCAGGAAGTGTCTGAGTTGGTAGGGGCAGAGGCCCTGTTTAAATACCCAAATGTGCCTTTGAAGTGGGGGCTGACTTCAAAAAGTGGCTTAGAAGTGCACAAGGTCCCCTTTCATTTCAATCCTGTCTGCCAGGGTCCCAGTAGGGGTGATGGCATTCCTTTGTGTCAGGGCAGGGTACTGTCCTTTGAAATGTAAGTGTCAGGTCCTCCACCCTCCCAGCCCAGGAAAAAACATTCAAAATGCAGATGTATGCAGATGTATGCAAATGACGCTGAGCATCCTGTGTTTGGGGTTTGTCTGAGTGAATGCATAAGGAAGCTGTCAACTGAACCTAACCAGACGTGAATTGTAAGGCACAGAAGGATTTAAGTGCAGAGAAATGCTCACTTTCTAAAAGTGTCATTTCTAAAATAGTTATATTAAATCCAACTTCACCAGTCAGCAGGATTTTGTATTACCATTCTGGTCATACTAAATATGACCTTCCTACCCCTTTCAGATCAGCAGCTACCACTCAAACATATGAGGGTACCCCTAATATTAGCCTATGAAAGGAGCAGGCCTCACAGTAGTGCAAAAACGAATTTAGGAGTTTTACACTACCAGGACATGTAAACTACACAGGTACATGTCCTGCCTTTTGTATAAACAGCACGCTGCCCAATGGGTTACCTAGGGCCTACCTTAGGGGCGACTTATATGTAGAAAAAGGGGAGTGTTAGGTTTGGCAAGTACTTTTAAATGGCAAGTGGAATTTGCAGTGAAACTGCACACTCAGGCCTTGCAATTACAGGCCTGAGACATTGTTACGAGGCTACTTAAATAGGTGGCACAATCAGTACTGCAGGCCCACTAGTAGCATTTAGTCTACAGGCTCTGAGCACATATAGTGCACTTTACTATGGACTTATAAGTAAATTAAATAATCCAGTTGGGTATGATCCAATGTCATCATGTTTAAAGGAAGAAAGCATATGCACTTTAGCACTGGTTAGCAGTGGTAAAGTGGGCAGAGTCCTAAAACCAGCAAAAACAGCATCCAAAAAGTGGAGGGAGGCAGGCAAAAAGTTAGGGGTGACCACCCTAAGGCTGTCAGGTCTAACATATATCCCCCCTGCTGAAAGTGGGGAGAGCTACCTAACCTCCTGGGAGCTCTCATCGCTAAGGCAGAGGTATCTGGAGAGACCATCAGCATTGGCGTGGTCAATTCCCCGGCGATGCTCCACCATAAAGTCAATCCCCTGTAGGGGAAATGGACCACCTTAAGAGATTAGAATTCTCGCCCCTCATCTGCATGAGCCATCTGAGGGCCTGTGGTCTGTCTGAACCCGTAAGTGAGTCCCAAACAGGTATGGTCTCAGCTTCTTCAGTGCCCAGACCACAGCAAATGCTTCTCTCTCAATAGCACTCCACCTCTGTTCCCGTGGTAATAGCCTTCTGCTAATAAAGACTACTGGTTGGTCTAGACCCTCCTCATTTAGCTGAGCTAGAACAGCCTCTATGCCATGCTCTGAAGCATCTGTCTGCACAATAAATTCCTGGGAGTAGTCAGGGGCCTTGTGGACGGGGGCCGTGCACATGGCTTCCTTCAGGGAGTCAACGGCTTTCTGACAAGCCTCTGTCCAATTCACCAACCTAGGTTGCTTTTTGGAAGTAAGTTCTGTCAAGGGTGACACAATGGATCCATAGCCCTTGACAAATCTACTGTAGTATCCGGTGAGGCCTAAGAAGGGTCTCACCTCTGTCTGTGTTCTAGGTGGTTGTCAGGCCTTGATAGATTCAATCTTGGCCTGGAGTGCCTACACCTTGCCACCACCTACTAGGGGTCCCAAGTACACCACGGAACCCTGCCCAATCTGGCACTTACTAGCCTTGATGGTCAGGCCTGCCTGTCGCAGAGCCTGAAGCACCTCCTTGAGGTGGAGCAGGTGTTCCTCCCAGCTAGAAATATAGACGGCTATGTCGTTTAGGTAGGCTGCGCAGAAGGCATCCTTACCAGCTAGGACCCCCTTAACCAACCGTTGGAAGGTAGCAGGGGCATTTTTCAACCAAAAGGGCATCACCCAGAATTGGTAATGGCCCTCAGGTGTGGAAAATGCAGATCTCTCTTTAGCCCCCTCAGTCAAGGCGATCTACCAGTACCCTGATGTGAGATCAAAAGTACTGAGGAATTTGGCAGCGCCTATTCTGTCTATAAGCTCATCAGCTCGGTTGATGGGGTGAGTGTCAGTCCGTGTGACTGAGTTGAACCCCGGTAGTCCACGTAGAACCGGAGATTTGGCATGGTACCGGGTGCAGCAGCCTTGGGTACCAGCACCACAGGCTGGCCCAGGGACTACTAGACTTCTCAATAACCCCTAGGGCCAGCATCTTGGTGACTTTCTCCTTGATGCTGGCCTTCACCTTGTCTGGTAATCTGTAAATGTTGTTCTTTACAGGGGGACTGTATCCCGTGTCAATGTCGTGGACACACAAGTGGGTGAGTCTAGGAGTAAGGGAAAACAGGGAAGAGAGCTGCTCCAACACTCGTAGCAGTCTCCTCTCTGATCTAGAATCAGGGAGTCAGAGAGGTTAACACCCTCCACTGACCCATCACCTTCTTTGGCAAAGAGGAGGTCGGGAAGAGGCTCACTCTCCTCTTTCATGCCCTCATCTGTCACAAGGAACATACTGACCTCAGACCTCTCAAAATGAGGCTTGAGTCGGTTGTGATGGAGAACCCTTAGGGGCTGTCTAGGGGCTTGAGGTCCACTAGGTAAGTGGCCTCCCCCTTCCTCTCCTTGATCTCAAATGGGCCAGTCCAGCGGTCCTGGAGAGCTCTAGGCTCTACTGGCTCCATTACCCAAACTTTGTCGCCAGTTGAGAATTCAACCAGAGTGGCCTTCCGGTCATACCTCTCCTTCATCACCTCTTGACTGGCTTCAAGGTTACTTTTGGCCTGCTTCCAGAAGCGTTGTGTCTGGTTGTGGAGGACCAGCATGTAACTGATCACATCCTGGGGAGGTGTCTTGGGAGCTTTCTCCCAGCCCTCTTTCACTATGCTTAGTGGTCCCCTGACATGGTGGCCATAGAGAAGCTCAAAGGGGCTGAACCCCACCCCTTTCTGGGGCACCTCCCTATAAGCAAAGAGAAGGCATGGCAAGAGGACATCCCACTTATGCCTTATGGCCTCGGGTAGGCCAGTGATCATGCCTTTTAGGGTCTTGTTGTATCTCTCAACAAGCCCATTGGACTGAGGATGGTAAGGGGTGGTAAACCGGTAGGTTACCCCACACTCATCCCACATGGACTTCATGTACGCTGACAGGAAGTTTGTGCCTCTGTCAGACACAACCTCCTTTGGGAACCCCACATGGTTAATTATTCCCATCAGGGCTCTGGTCCCCACCAGTGCAGTCACTGTCCTCAGAGGGATTGCCTCTGGGTAGCGGGTGGCATGGTCCACCAAAACCAGGATAAACCTGTTACCTAAGGTGGTTTTGGGGTCCAAGGGACCAATGATGTCGATGCCCACCCTTTCAAAGGTGGTACCAATGACGGGGAGTGGGATAGGAGGGCCTTAAGCCTTTCTTCTGTCTTCCCACTAGCCCGGCAGGTGGGAAAGGCCCTGCAGAAACTATCTGAGGCTGCCTGCATTCTAGGCCAATGGAAGTGGGTGCCAAGCCTGGCAAAGGTCTTGTCTTGGCCCAAATGTCCTGCCAGGGGAATGTTGTGAGCCAGGCCCAGTAAGAAGGCCTGGTAACACTGGGGGACTACCAGCACACATGCTGCCCCAATGGCCAGAGCCTTAGGCTCACTGTCAAGGAGATCATTCTCCCGGTAGATATGGTGATCGCCGGAGGCTTCACCTGCTGCTTGGGCTACGGCCTGTTGCCTCAGACCCTCAAGAGTGGGGCACTCTTTCTGCGCCTTTCAGAATTCTTCCCTGGTTGGCCCACCCTCTACTTGCCAGCCAGCAAGTTCAGGCAGATTACCCAGGTCAGCAATATCCTCTCCAGTTGGCTCAGGGGCCTCCTCCTCTGGGACCCCATCCTCCTACGTGGAAATATCTGAGGCGGGTTTCCCGCACCTCTTGCCCTTCCTCTGTGCATCTGACTGGGCCATTGTTCCAGGCTCCAGACGCCCTTGACTCCCTTCCCGGGCAGCCATGGACCTTGTGGAAAACCTAACATCTGTAGGTGGGATCTAAGCTCTACCTCTTTATAGGCAGTATGCTCAAGATCATTGCCTAACAGACAATCTACAGGCATGGCAGGACTCACAGATACCTTTAGAGTACTAGAGACCCCCCACTCAAAGGGAACCAGAGCCACTGGTAGGTGACTCTCGCGATTGTCAGCGATTATGACATGGTGGAATGGATAAGGGATTATCTGCTCTGCTGACACAAACTGACTCTTGACAGTAGTCATACTGGCTCCTGTGTCACGCAGGGCCTCCACCCTTTGCCCATCAATGGTGACCCACTGCCTATACTTGGATGTATTGGCAGGCATGTGGGCTTTTGGCACCATTTCCTTATCTCCTATGGATACTAGGGACACCTCTATCAGCTCCCCAAAACTAACTAGGACTGTCTCCCCCTCAAGTGCAACACTAGCCAACCCAGGTGTCTGCCCTCCAGTGGTGGGCTGTGCCCTCTTGGGACACTGGGAGTCCCCCTTAGAGTGTCCATGCTGGTAGCACTCTAAGCATTTGGAGATAAACGTCCCTAACTTTGTATCAAAGTATCCTAGCTTCTTTACAAATTTTGGCGTGGACTGGTTACCACTGCCCCTTGGGAATTGTTTTGGGGGCCTTTTGAGAGTTCTTTATCTTTACGTTTTTCTCCCCCCTCTTTCTTCTGTTAGGAACCCTGACTACCTTTGTGGGTGTCCCCCCCAGGTACCTTTCTGGACACTCTGGTGCTAACCCAGAGGTCTGCCTCCTCAGCAAGCTTCCTGGGATCAGTCAGCTTACTGTCTACTAAGTGCTGGCACAACTCTATAAAACAAATACATATGCTCTCTCAGAATCAAAGCATATAATCCTTTATAATCATTTACTTTTCTGCCCCACACCCATCCATTCAGTGCCTTATTGTAGAAATCAAGACAGTCTACCCAAGTCTGTGTGGAAAGTTTGGTGCTGTCCCTAAACTTCTGACGGTATTTCTCAGGAGTCAGTCAAAACTTGGCCAGTAAAGTGGCTTTCATAGGTGCATGTACATTTTGATCTTGTGGAGCTAGTGTAGGAAGTGTGTCCCTCCCCACTACTGGTACATAAAACCACAACCCCCCCCCCACTTTGCTCCTCAGAGACCCCATGAGTCCTTAGTGCAACTCCAGAGGCAGCCAACCACTAATCAATGTCATCTCCCACCACACTTTTGGGTATACACACCTTCTTTTCCCCAACAGGTCCTGCATGTATGCTGCCACCATCACTGCTGGACTCAGACTGTCTTGCCTTGAAATCCAGATCCTTGAGTGTCAGTTCATGAGCCAACAAAAGTTTTTTTCTCAGCCAAGGCTCTCTCAGCTGCAGCCTCCTTGGCTTCTCTCTCTGCCCTCCTCTCCTCCCGTTGAGCTTCAATTTCTAACCTTGCCATTTGTAACTGGAATTCTCTCTCCTCTCTCCTTTCTTCTGTGGTCAGGCCCTGATCAGGAACACTGCTTCCTGGTTTGGCAGGCGGCACAATTACAGTGGTAACATCCTCCACTACTGGCAAGAAATCCTCTGAGGGGGCATCCTCTGGACCCTCCTCCTCAACCTCCTCCTCTGATTGGGCTTCTGCCCAGGCCCTCAGTGCTATTTGAAATTCCTCCTTTCTGGAGGCACCTTGGGTGGGTACTCCCATATCCTTGCAAAACCTCCTTGGCTGTTTAACAGTGTAGATCTCCAGCATTGCTATATCAAAATCTTCATCTCCTGTTTGAGACCCAGCCAGAGACATGTTGAGTGAGGATGTAGTGAATCCTAGTTTGTTTTAATGGGATAACAGGAGTTAGCTTAGCTTTTGGCTTGCAAACTCGTGCCCCCATCACCTAGTGTCTTTTAACCTACTTAGCTTGCTCTGTCTTAGATCAGTTATTTAATTAAATCTTCTAAGATGAGGTTCTGCTTTCCTGCTCTTATCTCAGTACCGAGCTTACAGAACCTCTCTGGAATGCACTTCTGAGTTGAGAGAAGACATTTATTGTTATTATTTCACCACGAGGTTCCTGAGAGACGAAATTAGTAGACTGGAAGCACACGTTCAAAAGTAGTTGCAACAATGAAAGCTAAATATATCAAAGTACTTCTCAGTTGCAATGTACACAGCAAATACATGTGATTATATTATAGTATAACTTCAAAGCAAAGCATAAAATTCAAAATTGCATCACCGTGGGGGCTATAGCTTAGCTTCATCTTTCTGGGGTCTGCAAGTTGATGACTCCGGTCAACTGCGAGAAAGAGATTTTCTAACCAAACGGGAGACAGGCAACTGACGTCTCCGTTCCTGTCTGAAGTCAAGCAGATTCAATCTACCTCACTCTGCCGTTGTCCAGAGCCATCGTTCCAAAAGCATGTCCCCTCCTCTCAGACTCCGGAAAACTACGCAAGCCTTTGGAGACTGGCCAGATCTCCTAGACTTCTCCTCTTCCCAAGGCTGAGCAGAAAGGAAAACACCAAGGCCCATATTTATACTTTTTGAGTGCCGCATTTGCGCAGCTTTTTGACGCGAAAGAGGTGCAAACTTACAAAATACAATTGCATTTTGTAAGTTTGCGCCGTTTTTGTGTCAAAAAGTGGCGCAAATGCGGCGCTAAAAAAGTATAAATATGGGCCCAAATGTACTCTCTCTTATCAGGTCTAGTCTGGTGTGAAAAACACAGCTTGGTCTATCATGGGGAAAAACACAGCTTGGAAAAACACAGCTCATCTGCAATGTCTCAACTGCAATGTCTAACCCCATGTTAAAGCCAATAGGCAGCTAACCTAAATATCAAATGTAATGTCTAATGCCATGTCAAAGCCAATAGGCAGCTAACCTGAATATCAAATGTAATGTCTAATGTCATGTCAAAGCCAATAGGCAGGTAAACTGAATACAGAATGTAATGGCTAACTCCATGTTAAAGCCAATAGGCAGCTAAACTGAACACAACATGTAATGTGCTACTGGTGAACATTGAGCAACTAATATGCGCAGTGGTGAAACACAAAGTCATTGGTCAAACGCAATTAATAGCATCACATTCCGCCCTATGACCAATGAATTTTTGTTTACAAACCTCTTATTTCAAACAAAAACATCAACAACAAAAAACATTATAAGCAAATCAGATTTGACTGATAAAAGCAATCACTGTAAAGCAATGGAACATATTGATCTCATAACCTTTCACATTAGACACATCTACACAGAAAAGACTGAAACTTATATACTCTGATTGAACAGTGTCTCTAAAATAGCAATCTGATGTAGCATGAGTTCTACTCATGTAAACGTGCACGGTCCACCTGAAAGGTTTTCTGGAATGTAAGCGAAAGTCAGAGTTCCATAAGAAACTGTTAAGGTTGCTTAGTTCCAGTGGAAGAATGTAATCAAACAAGTTGAACTTGAACTGAAGGCGCCAGTTGCGCAAAATAGATCCATGGGGTTTGTACTTTACTCAATCAGGTTCAGGTTGGGGTTTTGGTCCCTTCCCCGACCCCACACGCACACACCCGAAGGGAGACCACACAGCACACTCATGGTCAGTGGCGAAACGTGGAAGGATCTGCAAAAGAAAAAAGTATGAATTTTCTTGCAAATAACATTTGTCATCTGAAATGTGCCCTTCCTCTTCCTTTCCCTGTTTTATAATCTTGGGGCCCTTTGTTATTATTTCTGCAGGTTCTGGAGGGTCATTTGGGGATTCAACCCAAACCTTAGCACTGAGGTTTTTATCTGCTGCACCACAGCTTCCCTTTCTTTGCACTGTCAGAAGGGCTGGAGCAGACTCCTTCTTTACCAAACCTCCATTCACTGCACTTTTGACAAGTTGGGCCATTGTGTCTCCAATTTTTATGAATAAATCAGATTATTTTCTAGTTATCAGCATCACTTTGATTTCTCCTTGGTAATCTGCAGCAATCACTCCCCCTAAAACCTGATCAATTTGCCATATCTGTCCTGGTAACTCTCCTCTCCCTAACTGCTCTGTGACTGTTTGTGGGACAGATTGCTCTTGTGTGTGCTGCATAGTTTTCATCAAATCTAGGGGAATGTGCATCTCTCTAATCTCTGCCCACCTGTAAGTGGCTTTTTCTCCCAGATGTCCACATTTCTGGTGCACCCACTTTTGCCATCCCCACTAAGTCAGAATTCTGGGTGGACACTTCAGACTCTGAATTTTTCTCTTTAACATCTGCAAGGGAATTGAACCAGTTAGGTACAAGCCATGTGGAAAACCAAACGGCTAAACCATTGGCAGTGAACCAAGAATCAATGTAAAAATGACACATCTCAAGCAGCTCTTGCTTTAAAGTCTGACACACATTGTACAACACTGTTCCTTCTCCTGTGCTAGAAAACAACTCTTCAGGCAATGAATCATTAGTCAAACAAACATGCTTTTTATCCTCAGGGGACACAAATTCAAAATGTGCACTCAATTTCACTGGTGACTCTTTTACCTGTGGTACTCCCTGCACCCTCTTCTCATTCTGAAAAGGGGCTTGTGACACCTGTTCATGTAGGGCTGCAGTGACTCTAGCCCTGTCTTGCATGTACCAGATCCAGTGCATGATACTAGATTCCTGTCCCTGTCCTATACTGTGGGAGTTAGGTGAACTCATCACCTACTGATAACAAGTCAAAAGCTTACTCCAAAGTTCCAGGGGCAGTCTTGTCCTCCCCTGTTCTTGATTTACATGTAAATCAGTGTTTCCCTCTTGCACTGCGCAGAAACCTAAAGTTAAATTATTTCATTTGCCAAATCAAAAGCGCGTAGCTGCTTATGTTTTTTTCTAGTTACTTTATACCAAAGTGTTAAGATTTCACTCAGGTGAGGGCTATACTGTTTCCAAAAATCAAACAAGCCCATGAAACTCGGTGTCTCTTGCTTAGTGCAAATAGTAAGAAACTCTAAAATCTTTTGTTTTACTTGTGCCAGTAACTGCACATTTTGCGACAGTACTTCTGCCATGTGCAAATTAATTTTTCTTTGCAGAAGCGGTCTGTAAATAACATTCTGAGCTCTGTTCTCAGAGTTATCTGTTAAGGAATGCTCTTCAACTGCCAAAAGCTGTGGGGTGTTTTGCTCTATGCTCTGCTCACACGGAGGCTCAGACTGGCCCACTGCTGTTTTAACCCCCTCATTACTGCAGTGGGAAAAGCCAGATTCTTCTAAAACAGCAGTTTTATAGATTTCAGCATTATCTTGCATTAATGTGTTCTGGCTAATTTGCTCACGTAAATTCTTATTTTCATATTCTAACTGCCTACATCTCTCCTGCATTTTTCTGTAAGCAGGTAAAAGTATCCAAACCCTTCTGTCAAGAACAAAAGGAACATCATTTCTTTCAAAAAGCACATTTTCTAAATATGCTTTACCACAGCACTCATCCCAAGACTCACACAGTCCTGATAAACAAGAAAACATGTTTCTCACAGCACCATAAGGCAGTTTAACTTCACATGCATTTTCAAACATGTTCTGCCGTGCTTCTGTAATTGTCTAAACAACAAAAAACGATTACACTTTTTAAATCGTGCACTTCGAAATCTCAAATTCGACTCCCAAAACTGACTGCGCCAAAATGTTCTGCTTTCCTGCTCTTATTTCATAACAGAGCTTACAGAACCTCTCTGGAATGCACTTCTGAGTTTAAAGAAGACATTTATTGTTATTATTATTTCACCACGAGGTTCCTGAGAGACGAAATTAGTAGACTGGAAGCCCACGTTCAAAAGTAGTCGCAGCAATGAAAGCACAATATATCAAAGTACTTCTCAGTTGCAATGTACACAGCAAATACATGTGATTATATTATAGCATAACTTCAAAGCATAAAAGTCAAAATTGCATCACCGTAGGGCCTATAGCTCAGCTTTATCTTTCTGGGGTATGCAAGTTGATGACTCCGGTCAACTGCGAGAAAGAGATTTTCTACCCAAACGGGAGACAGGCAACTGACGTCTCCGTTCCTGTCTGAAGTCAAGCAGATTCAATCTACCTCACTCTGCCGTTGTCCAGAGCCATTGTTCCAAAAGCATGCCCCCTTCTCTCAGACTCAGGAAAACTACGCAAGCCTTTGGAGACTGGCCAGATCTCCTAGACTTCTCCTCTTCCCAAGGCTGAGCAGAAAGGAAAACACCAAATGTACTCTCTCTGATCAGGTCTAGTCTGGTGTGAAAAACACAGCTTGGTCTATCATGGGAAAAAACACAGCTTGGAAAAACACAGCTCATCTGCAATGTCTCAACTGCAATGTCTAACCCCATGTTAAAGCCAATAGGCAGGTAACCTAAATATCAAATGTAATGTCTAATGCCATGTCAAAGCCAATAGGCAGCTAACCTGAATATCAAATGTAATGTCTAATGTCATGTCAAAGCCAATAGGCAGGTAAACTGAATACATAATGTAATGGCTAACTCCATGTTAAAGCCAATAGGCAGCTAAACTGAACACAATATGTAATGTGCTACTGGTGAACATTGAGCAACTAATATGCGCAGTGGTGAAGCACAAAGTCATTGGTCAAACACAATTAATAGCATCACAGATGGCTGCCGTGTTTATAGTTAGGCTTTTTGTTTAGAGGTATGTTATCAGTGTCACCTCGCTAAGGTGTCAACTCATGCAACAAAGACAAACAAACTATAGGGGCTCACATTAGAAATTACCTTCCCAAGCATGCAGCGTTATCTATTGTTTTAGAACAACCTACATCAGGGGTCCAAGTAGATCTGTATAAATACATCACACATTAGACAGATAATCAGAGGCATTCCAACCAGATACCATCGCCGCTATCAATGCTGCACGTCGCCTTGACGCTGACCGGGGACTGCCAAAGTCTGAGCTCGAGACCTCATTCAAGGTAACCAGGGTTGGGGGCTCCTTCCAGGGACATGGCATTGGTAGATTAGGTTTACCATACCCAGCTCTCCTCTAGGTAGAAGGTTAAGCCCATTATGATGGGGTACACGGACATATGATACGCTTTATGTCTTCCTATGCTAATACAAGATGGTGGGGGTCTTCATACTCATGACCCTCGTCTTTACGATTCTATCTCTTGTATTGTTCATTAACCTAATGATTGCAGCCAATATGATTTATCGCATTATGTTAAATAAAGACTATTGAAACATTACTGCATCTTTGTTATTGCCTGTGTTTGGTTGAGATATAATATATCTGTGAGACATTCCCTGAGATGTCATATTTCTGAGTCCATGCATAAAGGCTGTCACAAATCACCTTTAACTGTTTGGGTTGTTGGTGAGGTACTGCTAGTGAGCTGAAAGGGTTGGGACTACAGTTGCGACTTGTTGTAGGACAGGCATTGTCACCTACATACATAAGTACTGTCATCCTTAAACCAGCAGTTTTGCCCTGGGCAAGAGTCCAAACTATGACAAGGATTTAGTTAAAAAATGTCAGGTAGAAAATAAAAATGTCCGAAAAAGATAAAAAATCAAGTTGACCTTCAACTGTGGGTAGGTAGTGAACACTTAGCTATTGTATGTCACTGCACAAATACAAGTCCTATCCCACTGCTGCTATCAATGTTAGAAATGGGGTCTTTGGTTGGCAGTCAGGTTATCCCCTGTCCAAGCAAGGACTCTCACTCTAGTCAGGGTAAGTCACACACAATCCAAATTATCCTCTGCCCACCCTCTGGTAGCTTGGCACTGAGCAGTCAGGCTTAACTTAGAAGGCAATGTGTAAAGTATTTGTGCAATAAATCATGCAATAACAAAGTAGAACACCACAAAAATACACCACACAGTGTTTAGAAAAATATATTATATTTATCTGGATAAATGCAGGCCAAAACGATTAAGATGCAATAGGTATATGTTGAAAATATCACTGTAAAAATGATAGTAAACTTTCTTTAGTCTCTTCAAAGCAACAAATGTCTCTTGCAAGCACAAAGTACCTGGTTTGCGTACACATTCTCTGCAAGGAACCAAAGAGGAGGAGATGCATGTAAAACAGGGAGGTGTGCGTCGATTTCTCAGGCCGCACACGGCAATGCGTCATTTCTTTTTCACGCAGGGAAGGCTTTGAGTCTATTTCCGGAGCTCAGACTTGGATCCTCTTCGGGTTGTGGGGTTTTCAGACGCCCCAGGGATGATGCCTTAAAAATCCGGAGCTGACAGGACAATGTCACAGGGTCTGCGTCGATCCGGTGGGCGTTGCGTGGAATTTTTTACCGCACGTCAGGCGCTGCATCGATTCCTCTTAGGAAGTCGGGCTGCGTAGTTACGGCTCAGATGTGCGTCGATCCAGTGGCCCATGCGTCGAATTTCCAGTCACTACACTGGCGCTGCTTTGATCTTCTCCTTGCGAAGTCAGGCTGCGTGGTTCCGGTTCATAGTGCAGTGAGTTTTTCACCGCGATGCAGTCTGTGCGTCATTTTCTGCCGGCTGTGCATCAATTTCCACCGCACAGGGAGTTCTTCTTGCAGGAATGAAGTCTTTTTGGTCCTGAGACTTCAGGGAACAGGAGGCAAGCTCTATCCAAGCCCTTGGAGAGCGGTTTTCAGCACAGCCAGGGAGCAGCAAGGCAGCAGGGCAACAGCAACGCAGCAGTCCTACACAGAAAGCAGTCAGGTGAGTCCTTTGGGCAGCCAGGCAGGTCTTCTTGGCAAGTTGCAGGTTCTGGTTCAGGTTCTTTTCTCCAGGAAGTGTCTGAGTTGGTAGGGGCAGAGCCCCTGTTTAAATACCCAAATGTGCCTTTGAAGTGGGGGAGACTTCAAAGAGTGGCTTAGAAGTTCCAAGGTCTCCTTTCAGTTCAATACTGTCAGCCAGGGTCCCAGTAGGGGGTGTGGAAGTCCTTTGTGTGAGGGCCGGCTATTGTCCTTTGACATGTAAGTGTCAGGTCCTCCACCCTCCCATGTCCCAGGATGTATACAAGTGAGGCTGAGCATCCTGTGTTTGGGGTTTGTCTTAGGGAATGCACAAGGGAGCTGTCAACTGAACCTAGCCAGACGTGGATTGTAAGGCACAGAAGGATTTTAGTGCAGAGAAATGCTCACTTTCTAAAAGCGGCATTTCTAAAATAGTAATATTAAATCTAACTTCACCAGTCAGCAGGATTTTGTATCACCATTCTGGCCATACTAAACATGACCTTCCTACCCCTTTCAGATCAGCAGCTACCACTCAAACAGCATACAAGGGTACCCCTAATGTTAGCCTATGAAAGGAGCAGGCCTCACAGTGGTGCAAAAATTAATTTAGGAGTTTTACACTACCAGGACATGTAAACTACACATGAGCATGTCCTGCCTTTTGTCTACACAGCACCCTGTCTTATGGGATACCTAGGGCCTACCTTAGGGGTGACATATGTAGAAAAAGGGGAGATTTAGGCTTGGCAGGTACTTTTAAATGCCAAGTCAAATTGGCAGTGAAACTGCACACACAGGACTTGCAATGGCAGGCCTGAGACATGGTTAAGGAGCTACTTCAGTGGGTGGCACAATCAGTGCTGCAGGCCCACTAGTAGCATTTAATCTACAGGACCTGGGCTCATATAGTGCACTTTACTAGGGACTAATAAGTAAATTAAATAATTCAATTGGGCATGATCCAATGTCATCATGTTTAAAGGGAGAGAGCATATGCACTTTAGCACTGGTTAGCAGTGATAAAGTGCACAGAGTCCTAAAACCAGCCAAAACAGTATCCAAAAAGTGGAGGGAGGCAGGCAAAAACCACCCTAGGGCTGGTAGGTCTAACAACCATGTTTAGATAGAATACCTGGTGACCTTTCCTGTTCTGAGCTGGTTGCACAGGGCTATATATTAAATATGATTTCTGATTCAGTAACGTAGGGGACAGTGATACCAGAAATATGGAAGAGGGCGGAAATAATCCCAATTTATAAAAAAAGGGGTAAGGACAATCCAGCCAATTATAAGCCCATCAGCCTGATAGAAATGCTCAGGACATTTTCAACAAGTAGGTATTGGCAAAGATACAAACTTGGACGAAGGATAACCAAGTTTGATCCCACTTACAAGCATGTTTCGGGGCCTATACAAGCATAATGGACCAGTTACTTTATTTTCAATTGATCCTTTGGAAAATAATCTTAATTAGTAAGGAGCATTTATTTGCAGTGTTCATTGATTTAAGATCTGATTTTGAGCTAATCCCTTGAGAGAAACTGTGGGTTTGCTCTCAAGGAGAAAGGGATGGCATTAGATATGCTGCATTTATTAATCCGCTTACGTTATGGAAATTATGCACAAGTGAGGTTGGGCAGGGAGGGCAAATTGACAGGACACATAGACATCTCTTGGAGGTCCGACAGGGATGTGTTATAGCTCCAACCATTGTGACCGTCTATATAAATGGGCTAATAGACATGCCATCTGACTGTAAAAGTGACCCCCCTAAACTAGCTGGCCAACAAATCTCAACACTTCACTTTGCAGATGACAATCCAGAAAATGTAGCTAGTGGAATGTTAGCTCAATTGAAGAATCGATGCTAGGATTATAACCTGGAAAACTGGTTGTCATAAACTGCACATGGCACTTTAGCAGAGTGTTTTATTGATGTTAACTGCAGTTTGACTTTTGATCAATTTATGGACCGGATAGAACTCCCATTAACCAGATTTGCTTTTTTATTTATTTAGATATGGGATCCTTCCAGTGAATGCAGTTGGAAGCAAGTGGTGGGTGATGGTAGGAGGTTAAAATAGCCCTGTGTACAATCGCATAAGGACACCTTTGCTTGTAAATATAATAAAAGTTACTTCATCCCTGTGCTTACTTGGCAATTAAGTTTGGCTTTTAAATTTAGCATTGAATCTGGGGAGCACTTTATGTTTTTTCTGTCCTGCCTATGTGAAAGTTATGAGGGCATGGGTAATCCCAGTCTCCCTGCTACTTTCACAGATGCTAACTGCATATTAAATTCTGAAAATACTGAGTGGGTTGTGTTTTCAGTATCCAGGTTCTATTGCATGTTTGGCACATTTGATGTATTAACTAATATCTCAATGAAAGCCGTTGATTTTAAAAACATGTGCTCTACATGCTAATCAGTTTTTAGATTGGTACTAAAGGCTTTGCCATATAAATTGTTATTTTAGGAATTCAGGGAAGCTGCAGGTATTTCTTCTCTATAACGAATATCCAGTTTTATTGTATGCTTGGGGTATTGGACTGTTAGATGGAACCATTAATTGTTAATCATTACTGTTATGTTTGATGTTGAATCTAAGTACCTTCACTTTAATTTTTGTGAATAAATACGATTTAAAAAGTCTACAATGACTGAAACCATGTTAACTTCATATCCAATTAATCTTTACTATTTAAATCAACCATTGTGTGGTGTATGTGTGAATGTCACTCCAGCTATATGGTCAATCACATCGTTTCAACTAGATGTAGGCCTCAACATGTGTAAGTTGGATTTCTTAGCTGCATAGAAACATAGGGGCATCTCTCCAGGTCAGAACAAATCTATGTGGCAAGTTAACGGCCTACCTGTGTTTTGCTGCATCAAAGTGTGTAATGTGCTGATACCTATATTGCACTAGATACGATCACAGATCATGGGAGACATCTGTCATGGTCAAAGGCCTAGTCTCAGGTGTAGTTGTCAAAATGTAAATGTCCATTGTAAATAGATTCATTAATGCACCCTTGGGGTTCCAAAAAATACCACACATGTAACACCTTTCCAGGGCTGAATGATGTAAATTCTACATTTTCCCTCACTTTATACAATACACATTTACAATGCATTGCAAAGCAATGCAAGCAGGCTCAAACACACATAATAAAACATAATAAACAGCTGAAGTACCAATGTGTGGTAGTTGAAAGGAAAATGTGTGTCAACCATCTCATCACATTAAGAAGACAGAGATGGGTGATCTGAGAAGTGTGTATGTCAAAATGATGACACAAATGGTGGTGGAGAAACAAATATCATACAAATATGGTGCAATGGTGGTATCATGTTTGAAATGTCCCCTGCATGGTAAGAAATATGTACCAATAGCCGGAGTACACAGCTGTATTGTTGTGTAGATCACTAATACTGCTAAATTCCGGGCATGATTGTCTGCAGAGAGGGGAATATGGCGGTCTGCTGGATGCGCAGACTGCGCTCTCCGCTCTGCTGCCGGCTCTCTCACCAAGGGGGTGATCTCCCGCCTGCCTGATTCTTACCTGAAAACGCCTGCATCAGATGGGTGCCCCAAGGCAAGGGGATCCCTTCGAGCGGACTGAGGCTTCGACGAGTTGTCTTTGTTGCTTCCCTCGTGCTGATTTCAGGCTGCCTGGTCGATCCGCAGAGGGGCGGAGGCTAGGCTGTGATTCCAGGGCGGCCAGGGCAGAGTCATCACAGGCTTGTTCCTGGCTCTGCCTTGGCTGAAACAGGATTTGCGAGGGGAGATGGTTCCAGAGTTCCCTCGCGTCCGTGCTATCAGTGAGGACACTCAGAAGTATTTTTCCACGCATCAGGCCATTCAGTTTCAACACTCCTGTATAACCCTAGGTGCCCATCGGGGCCTGGGGCTAGGACATGGCTGCAGGGGCAGAAGTTACTTCCATCTAAGCCCGGTTTGGACCACCTGGGTTCCCCGTTAGCCTCAATTTTACTACCTCCAGGTACAGGGACAAGGAATAAGCGTGCTGCTAAAGGTAAACCCCCCAAATTATCATTGCTACCACCACTATTTTGCGAGGGAGGGGTATTTCTCCAAAACAGTCAAGCCCCATTGACTAAAAACACTGCAAGACTCACTACTAGGAGAGTTAAAATCACTCCCTCACTCAGGTCTTTTTTTAAGGTACAAGACCATTCCAGTTTTCAAAAGAATATGCCTACCTCCCCAGTAAATACGGTTGCCAATATGACAGGAGTATCATCCACCCCGTTGGACTTATTACATACCCTGTCATGCAGGATATAGGACAAGGTAGAGTTGGGGGGTCTCTATATTACAGCAGGAGGTGGAGACTAAATAATGAAGCAGCATAACCCATACGGATTCCCTGCTTCAGTCATTATTGCAAGAGATGAGAGACAAATTTACTGTTTCTGAATCGAACCAAGCTAAAATTCAGGGGCTATGTGATGGTCTTGATGCAAAAATTACTAATTTGACGGAGAGATTAGGGGCTATGGAGTCCTCTATTGATGTATTTCAGGCAGAAGTGGAGTCAAACAGTCATGAGGTCCAAGCTTTAAAACGAAGCAAGAAAGATCTGAGAGAGAAACTAGAATCCTTGGAGAATCACTGCAGGCAGAACAATCTCAGATTCTTGAATATTCCAGAAGGGGACAAAATTAAAGGGCTCATGATATCCTTGATTAAAGAACATATCCCAACTCTAGCCTCCATTGACCTGGACTCAGAAATTCAGTGTCCACTGAGACCCTTTTAAGAGAAACCCTAACAAGAATAAACCCATGAAGGTGCTGGTTAATTTTGCCTCACATCGAGTGAAAAAGCTGATTCTTAAAGAAGCTCTCAAAGTTCAGGGCTTCAGGCATGAGGGTTGGACTTTCCTAATAAGATATGATATGTCCAGGGCAACGATGGGAGCTAGGGAAGTACATGCAGGAGTTTAAGACTCTGGGTGCTACTCCACAACTGAGGTTCCCAGCAAACCCTGAAGGTAATGTGGAAAAACAAAATGTACAATATGAGAGACCCCCAAGAAGCTATGGTACTAATCGAACAGATAAAAGGGGAGAGCTAGCAGGCTGCGGAGGGCCGGGGCATAAGGGTAGTATGAACCACCCAATATAGTCCAGACGAGGGTTCCCTAGGGATGGTCAAGGGAAGGGTGGTTTTGGGGTGTCACATAGTAAAATGACTTGGTTAAGGTTGTACTGGGTGGGGAGCAGATGGGGAAAAAAAATTGAGTCCTCACATGGTTATATATTTTTTGGGGCTGGACAGGAAACAGCTATCTAGACTAGAATGGGATGACTGGGCCCGACGTCACTTTTAAACTTAAAATCCTTACCTGGAATGTAAATGGTCTTAGAGTGAGCAGCAGAAGAAGGAGGATTCTTGAGTTGTTAAGATTATCTGACAGTCAGATCATCCTCCTGCAAGATACCCACTTAAGATACAACGAGTGGATGAATATCCTTGAGACACAAAGATGGATTGCTCACTTTGCCTGCACTAATCAATCCTGCAACGTGAAAGGGGTAGCAGTCATTGTAAAGAACAAGATTTGAGGTCACCTGACAGATGTAAGTGCTGACCATAGGGGGAGATGGGTGTTGGCAAATATTAAGTTAGAAGGGGTCGAATATACATTGGTGTCTTATTATGGTCCTAACGTGGATGACCCAGACCCACTTAGGGACCTTCATGAGCAACTGTCTGGAAGAGCTCAGAATCTGATAATAGTTGGAGGAGACTTTAATGTTTTGTGTAACCTTACCCTAGATAGGTCTATCCCCAGACCAACCATCAGCACAACCAATATGAGAATTTGCCAGCATAATATAATGGAAAATGTTGGCCTGATTGAACCTTGGTGAATCAAAATGGGGAAGACCAAGGCGTTCACTTTCTGGATTAAAACATTTGGTCACGCTTCCAGAATTGACTTTTTGTTTATAGATGCAAGACTTCAAAAAACTTAGTGGAAGCCTTTCACCAGCCGATTCATCTCTCAGCCGTGCAGCTGGTTATAACTCTTTCTGGTCCTTGTGCACGTTCCAGATGGACACTGGATAGATCCCTCCTGGGGAAGGAAGAGATCCTACTAAAATTGAAAAGGGATTCTAAGGATTTCTATGAGATCAATATAGGTTCTGCATCGATAGTCACAGTTTGGGAAACGTATAAGGCCTTTATTCATGGAAAATTGATCAATTACGCTGCCTTCAGGGCAAAGAGAACTAAAGCCACAGTAGAGATTCTTGAGGGTAAACTTTGCAACTTGCAAGCACAGATGGATATTCCCCAGGACGCTACAACACACATGGACTTACAGCACCAAATTCAGGAAGTCAAAAATTCACTTGAGGTCTTCTTGGAATCAATTGTGGAGAATAAATGGGAAGCCAGTAAATTGGCGCATTTTGAGTATGGTGAAGGTTGCAGAAGGTTATTGGCCTGGAAGACTAGGTCTGACAATGTTAGGAATACGATTAAAGGCATAATGATAGATGAGTTGGGCAGAACTTCCTCAGACGATCAAGATATTGCAGGAGAGTTTGTCAAGTTTTTCTTGGAATTACATATGGAAGACACTGTGGCTTCGACAGAGGCGACTGAAAATTGGCTGAGGGAAGATATCTTCCCCAGGCTAGAACCAGATAAGAACCAGACCCTCAATCAATGTTTTCATCCTAGCGAAGTAGATAATGTTATTGCAGGGTTGAAATATGGGAAGGCTCCGGGCCCAGACGGAATACCAGCTGAAGTATGTAAACTCCTGAAAGAAGAACTTGTGCCAGTCTTGACTCAGTTGATGAATTAGATCCTTAAAGAGTCTTCCCCGGTTCCCACCTCATGGAACAAAGCTATTATAACCTTAATATTAAAGCCACAGAAAGATGCTAGGAGATGTGAGTCGTATAGACCCATTTTATTGCTTAATAATGATTATAAAATCTTTGCACAACTACTTGCCAGGAGGTTGGATAATGTGATTGGAGACTTGGTACATAACGACCAGAAAGGGTTTGTGAGAAATCAACACTTAGGGTATCTGACTCAGGATCTAGTCTTGCACGCGACATCGCAACTACCACTAACATGCCTCTTACCATATTAACAATTGACGCCGCAAAGGTGTTTGATAGAGTAAGCTGGTCCTTTCTGCAGGCAGTAATGGAACGTAACAACTTGGGAGATAATTTTCTTAAAGTAATCAAAGCTATTTATAAGGCACCTTCTGCTCGGGTCCTGGTTAATGGTATCTTATCTTGACATTTTAAAATTGAACGAGGAACACGAAAGGGATATCCTCTTCCTCCTCTTCTTTTCAACTTATATACTGAACCCTTGGCTAGGAGAATCAGATCAGACCAGAGAATAATACCCTCTCAGTATCACAGCTGGGTCCTTAAGGAAGCCCTGTAGCTGATGACCTCCTGGTTTATACACAGAATCCCCAAAGTACTTTTCTGGCACTTTCTGAAATTATAGTTGGTGTTGGGGTAATTTCAGGTTATTTAGTCAATACGGATAAATCTGTAATGACCTGGAATGGCCCACAGGACGGGATACTGGAGAACAATAAAATGTATTATTTAGGGGTAAAAGTGGTTAAGAATTTGGCAGAGATGGCTCAGGTGAACTTTTCACATCTCTTTAGGGAAACAAAGAGGCTCCTCCTCCAATGGTCGCACCTACATCTCTCCATTCTAGGTAGAACAAATTTAATGAAAATGTCGATACTGCCAAAATTTGCTTTAATCTTTAACGCCATCCTCTTATTCTCTAAAGCTGACTGGGTCAAGAAATTGCAGGGGGAACTAGTTAATTTCATTTGGTCTTATAAAAATCCAAGAATAGCATGGAAAAAAATGAAGAAGAAGAAGCTGGATGGAGGAATTGCATTTCCAGATTTACAGCTTTTATTGCTGGGCATTCCAATTGAAAAACATTAGATCACTTCTCTCCAAGGAATATGTATCCTCTCGGCTGCAGGCACTGACAGGGAGCTTCCGGGGCCAGGGCACACATTTTCTTTGTAATTGTGGCCATCCTAGGTATTACAAAAAAGTCAGACTAAAAGTTCTTAATAATGCCTGCAAGATTTGGTATGCAGTAAGAACGAGACTGGGTATCCCGTATTACAGAGAGCTGGTCCAAATTTGGAATTCACCCGGTACACTGCTATGCCTGCAAGAAGCACTAGCTATTCCATTAATGGAGGGAGGAATTGCGCACTGGGGACAGATAGTCAGTGGGGGCTCAGTAAGGTCTTGGGAGTCCCTATCTGAAGCAACTACTGTAGTGCTAAGTTATCCAGGTTCAAATACATGCAAATTAAAAGCTGGGAACAAGGAGAGCCTGAGGCTGGGCATCCCATGGGTTGGGAAAGGGAAATCACTGGCTTCCAGAGATTAAATAAAAAAGTTTCAAGGGGCCGTAGAGGCGTGGAAATCTGTCTTTCCTGCACTAGACCTCCCTCATCTCTGGCAGGCCTCTATGAATATACTTTGGTCTGTGGTAAAATCTGCTCCCTTGCGGAGGAACCACCTGTTCACTGTGTACCGGACCTACTGGACCCCCGAAAGGCTTGCTAGAATAGGATTCCAAAGGAAGAGTAACTGCCTGAAGTGCGATTTAGAGGCCGTAGACGATATATATTTCTGGTGGCAGTGTCCAGCGATTCAAACATTCTGGGAACAAATGGGCAAGACGATCCTATCCATCATAAACAGATGCGCTGAGATAACCCTACCAATGACTCCATTTGGACTATCTGAGGGTGCCGAGAGGAATACGCACGATAGATTGGAGAGACCCCTGGCACACCTTTTCTTTTACTTGGTCCTGATAGCACAGCGGAAAATATGCATTAAGTGGATCTTTAGTCTCCCCCCACCCATATGGATTGGCTACTGTCAGTGAAGAGAATCTCTGACCTAGATTGTAGTAATGGCTCAGTTAAGTGTCTGAGAATGTGGGAACCTTTCCTGGCCTCCTATAGGACCATCTTTTCCTGTCTACCGCCCAGTGAGACTTAATCTGAATGAATTCTTGATATTTGTTTATGGTAAGAGTCCAATCATTAAGCACTAAGGCCCAGATTTATGCTTTTTTTGCGCTGCATTTGCGTCACTTTTTGACGCAAAAGCGGTGCAAACTTACAAAAAACAATTGTATTTTGCAGGTTTGCGCCGTTTTTGTGTCAAAAAGTGGCACAAATGCGGCGCAAAAAAAGTATAAATATGGGCCTAAGACGCAACAGCGAGGAGGACTGGGGTGGATCTGTTCTGACCCTCCCCCCTCTCACCTCCTCTCCTCAGGTTGATGGAGGCTGCCTCTATGGTGTCAGTCTGTGGGCCAGGGATCTGACCAAAGTCGGGACATGTTATGGCTCCTCCTGTCTGTCTTTTGTTACAAATGAGGACTCAAAAAAACAAATACTGCTAAATTCCCACAGGGTAACACAAAATATGCTTGCGTGCCGGTACATAGGCCTGTGTCATGGATTACAGTCTGGCTGGATGAGCAGGGTTACCCACACATCAACCCTCATAGTTGAGGTACGCTACTGCCTTTGGCAGGAGCAAAACACAGCAAATGTGCATACTGTGCAGTGATCAGTAGTAGTGAACATGACCATTCTACCCTGGATCACTGAGGAGAGGTCAACAAGCTCACTCACCTCTTTAAAAGTTCTGTAGCTGTGTGTTTCACTCACCCCTCCTAACATCAGGTTGAGCTGGAAGTGTGTGCATGATAAAATCTTGTGCCAAATGCATCTGTCTGTGCAAAACATATAGAACACATAGGATGAAATATGGTACTGTGTTCACATGCTTAGTGTGTGTGCTGGCAGTATGTGTTCAATGTGACACACTCTAGTACAGTTCAAAGGCAGTGTACAACCAAACAGTGTGCAGTGAGTAAGTGTGTGTGCTGCATGCCAAAATGCTGGTGGTACCCTGATACATGTGGATTACCGTATTGGTCAGTGAATGTCCTGTCACCGTACACTGAGGGCCATATTTTGACAATGGTCACACATTGCAGCACAGCACATCACCTTAAAACACTGCTATGCATGAAAGCAAAAGGGCAGGATTGTCCTGTGTCTAATAATTGTATATAATGCATCCCTACCTTTTCCACAGTTCAGGTGGCATTTTTGTTGCCAAGTGCCAACACAGGCACCTTTGCGCCATGGTGCAAGAGTGCTTGTTTTGCATGCAGGAATGTGTTTGTGTATGAAGGGACACCTTCCTGCAAACAACAAATCCTGAGAGGCATATTCCTCCATCTCTGTGTACTGCTGAACACAGCACACATTAAAAGAGGATCTAACAAGGATAATTACATTTATTACACCTTGTTACATCTCTCCTGGGAAGGCATATTTTTCTAGTACATTCCCCAGGCATACTAGTTCTGGTAAATATGGGAATTCATCTAAAACCAAGGGAATTTTGTGTGAACACCCATGCAACACCCATGGAATGCCTTCCAGAGGCAAAGTAAGACAATGTAGCAATTTGAACTGCATTGCCTTTCTCCTGACTTAGGGTCCCACTCAGGGCCACCCAAAGTGGCCTTGCATGGCTTCATAAATTTAATTTAGGACTTGTAATGGTGTGCAAATGTTATGCAACTACCCTTATTAATTAGCTCCTAAGTGCCAGAGAATATGAAAGGCTACGTGTCAGAGACATGAAAGACTACCAACCACCGTGCTTCAACACTTGGACACGGTCATCTGTCACTGTGACCTGCTAAGTTGTGGCATGCCAACCCAGTACAAAAGCAAGTGGGCCTAAGGAGCTGATACAGCAGAAGCCTTGCTTCTACTATAGCTCCTGTGCATTCTCCCTGTTGCACAGGTCTGAATACACGCCTCACCCTTGTTGTATGGGTCTGAACACAAGCATCGCACCAATTGTGTGGGTCGGAATCTGTGTCTTGCTACCATTGCGTAGCAGTGCCTGTACTGCAGATATGCTACTGTTCAGTGTATCCATCACACAAAGTCCATTTGTGAAGCAATGAATCAGAAAAATTGACACAAAGGTAGGAAAAGTGCTGGGCACACCCAGAAAATGATGCAATGGAAGTGGAGGGGCACCCTAGGAAATGGGAACGCTAGTTTTACTTTCTCATACAGTCAGTTTGTGCTGGGTTTTGGAGGTGTTCTTGAGAGTGTCTGGTGGTTTGGAGTGATTTTCGGTCTTGTCTGTCTCTGATCTGCCCCTCTCTTGGGGAAATGTGTACCTTTTGTGTCTTTTTGTATTGGATTGTGCTAGTATTTGTTTTTGTACTGTTGGGTGTGCGTCTATTTAGGAGTTTTAGAAATTAGGAGTAGGTATAATTTAAGGGGTGTTTTGTTTGGGGTGTTGAATAGCAGGGATGGATAGGGACATGTCTAGAAGGAGTAAGAGGTTTCAGAGGGAGAGGTGGGGGGCTCCTATGGCTGATTGTGCACTACCTACCCAGAACGCTAGCCTCTGAGGGTAGTGTCAACCAGGGGTTCCCTCCCAGGGACAGGAAGGACAGGTGGGAGCATCTATGTTTGCACCTGATGAGAATATTTAGAGCGGCTCAAAACGTCACACAAATTAAACATCCTTGGGCTGACATTATGGCATGGGAGGCTGGTCTTGTGGACCTGCTGGGATTGGAGATCGTAGGCCCTGTTGGTATGTATGTACCATCTGCATGTAGTAATGTAGCTATAACAGTCCTGCAGAATCTAAATATTAAAGGGCCATAATTTGAAATGTTGTAGTTTTACAGTGCACCATGCAACTTGCATCATGTACATTGCAAAGAATACATTGAAAATATTGAATCAACATAAGGGCAATGTGTGTGCCTCAGAGTGGCTACATAAAGCCAGCATGAAGCAACGCAGAGCCAGTAGCTGTGTTGTCATACAGTGGGCCAGAGGACTGTTCAATGAGTTGTGGTTGATTGTTTACATTGAACATGCATGGGAATATAAGTCTTCCCTGATTTACCATATGTGAATGACCAGGGAATGCTCCAAAAATATTAGACCTCCACAGTTGATGGCTAAGCAGGAAATATTTGTTCACACTCAATTTATGTTCAGCGTTCCGTGTGTGCTGCATTGTGCAGCACATGTGAACCGATTAAGACGCCTCATGCAAGGACAAAACAAAACAAATATGCTTACAGGGCCTGCACCCTTGCACTATGTTGCAAGGTAGCATGTATTGTCGTTAGTCAGCACTCTGTGCACCACTGCAAAGATAATTCTGATATTACCCTTACAATGCCACATACAGTGTACATCTGCCCTTTGCCATCACAGTGCTACTTCAGTCTCAATAGGGCCAATAATGTCACCCATGTGTCATGGTACAAGAGGTCCTGAGATGATGCTGACCAGCAGTGCTGAAAAGATGGCACACATCATGTTTCAACAGATGTAGCAGCAAAGGTAATTGACCATTGCTAACCTTGTCTGGGCAGGTTTCAGTTGCCTATTTCCATGTCTGTGTATTGCACAGGTTCTGATGTTGTGCAAAAATAATACACAGACTCTGTTGCCAAATGCAAATGGGAAGGTATCATGATATCAGAGTAGTACAACATGTGTGTCAATATGCCACATATATTCCTTCATCATGAAGCATACTGTGGTTCTACATGCTGCATATATTTGACCTCTACTGCTACATAATTCCAGTGTGTCTGATTATAAGTGGGGCTAAAGATACCTGCTGATTAACACGTAAAATGTTTGTTGATACATACCTGGCCCTGTAGGTATGTGTCAAATCAAAAGTCAAATTGTTAAATAATGTAGGGCAGTGTCAGGAGGGTAGCCAATACAATCAAACCATTTTTACTATAATAGATGCTGTGAATTTTGTGTGATAGGGAAAAGATTGACCAAATCATAGATGTGAACCTGTGTTTCTGTAAAGATTAGTACATTATCAAAAGGGCTTATACATTTTAATTTACTTAGCTGACCCTGAGGTATGGCTGTTGTAATCCAGCCTCAGGGGTACTTGAGGCTCTCTCAGAGTAGTCCATGTGATCAGTATGTGAAATGGAGTGAAGGAGGAACATTTAAACTGATACCCTGGATGCTGTAGTGATGTAGGCCTGCTACCTTAGGTACCCATAGTGTTGCACAAATCATTACCAGAATACCCGACCAATGTACATTGTGAATATGGATATACAGATGGAAGGATTCTGGTAATATAGCTGTGCAGGTCTTAACTGGATGTCAGCCTTCATATCTCCGTTCAATGTGTATATTTTTGGAGCACATTATGCAAATGTAATTGTTGTTAAGCATATGGAGCGCCTGTAGGTCCTTAATGCATGGATTCAGTCTCATTGGCATAGTATGGCCAACTGGACACATGCACTAGTCTGTGCAAGGTATGGCATTTAAATGCCAAACTCATGCCACAAATACCCTCTATTTTCCATTTCTGGGAGGCATTCATACAATGCAAGGTATAAAGTAATGTTGCTGCACTGTGTAAAATTTCACATGCAGGAATGCACTGTGTAGCCGTATACAGTCCATTACGCTGCTCACCTACTGGTGGGATATGTTAGATTGGCTACCACCAATGCAGTCACCCTGCATCATGACTCAAGGGTCCCTGCATAACACACCACAAAGTCCTTTGACAGATGAGTATTCCAACATGCATACACACACTCCTGAGATGCATTGCGTTATTTAAAATGTGTGCTGATTAATGCAGTGCAGGGACAATGACTACACAGAAATATGTTTAAGTAAAGATCATCATGGTATTGCTACAAGTGTATACCAGAAGCTATATGTCATATGTCAGAGTTTTTGCCTGAGGGTAAATTGGTGAAATGTACCCTAGTAATGTTTTGCAGGAGGTAGCCAACAACGCTTTATCCATGTATTGGCTACCTGACTCTGAGTAATTAAAGTCAGCAATGTGTGCTGCCTTGTGTAACTTCAGAAGAGTTCTGCAACGCAGAATCACACTACCTGGACTGGCTTACCTTATCAACTTTCACACGTTGATGGGCAAGTTTCAGTCCACTTCCATGATGCAATAGCAGCACCAAAAAGTTTCAAAATCTGCACCACGTCCAATTTCCTAACAACATATCATCATGAGTGTGACTCGCTGTTCTGAATGATATGGCTGTAGTCTTATTGTGACTACATTTCTATATTGTACACCTACACTGAACGCACTTGAATCAGTTTGCTTTATTCCATTAGGAGATGTCTTTGTACTGAAGGTATAGCGTCCACATCTCTTTCTCAAATTTGGTGTTGGTCTGGACAGCCACATATGGTTGTATAACAATGTCAGCCTATTTCCGCATGCATCATGTACATTTACAACTTGAGTTAACATTTGTTTCCTTTACAACCCTAAAAAACATGACAGCTGATCAAACAAAATAATTTGCTTTGAGGTAATGTCACTACCACCACATCCACCACATAGGGAAGGCTTTTCAGAGGATGGCGCTTCTTTATGAAAGGGCCAAGACATCGGGGACCTAGAAGTCGGACAGGTAGACACACACAACACAATCCAGTGCTGACAAATGTCTGAAGGGTGTCTAATAGTGGCAGCAGCTGGCCCCAACACACACCACATCTGGACCATTAACTGCTCCACAGCAGCCTACCACACAGGCCAGGAGGCCCGATGTGCCACGGGATCCATTTTCAAACACTTCAGCCCATATTTATACTTTTTGATGCAAACCATCATCAGCGCTGGTTTGAGTAAAAAAATGTACCGCCGGTTAACACCATTCCAACGTGCCAGGCCGGCGCCTTATTTATGGATTGACGTTAGCCGGCGCTGCGGCCTGGTTAGAGTAAAAAAATATTGACTCTAACCAGTCAACGCAGGCATAGGGAAGACTGGGGGTTGTGCATCAAAAAATGGTGCAAGTCAGGTTAGAGTAAAAAGTCATGGCTCTAACCGGACTTGCGACATTTGTTGACGCACAACCCCCATTGAAATTACTCCTGTCTTAGGAAAGACAGGAGTCATGCCACCCTGCCCAATGGCCATGCCTAGGGGACTTTTGTCCCCTGGACATGGTCATTGGGCACAGTGGCATGTAGGGGGGGCAAGTTAGGTCCCCATATGCTACTTAAAAAAAAAGAAAACGCTTACCTCTACTTACCTGGGATGGGTCCCCCCATCCATGGGTGTCCTCCAGGGGTGGGCAAGGGTGGCAGGGGGTGTCCCTGGGAGCAGGGAAGGGCACCTATGGACTGCTTCCATGGTCAGAGACCATGGAAATGAGCCCACAGGTCCCTTAACGCCTGCCCTCACCCAGGCATTAAAAAACAGCGCAAATCAGGATGGGCGCCATTTTTTACGGCCCGCCCTCTCCTGTGCGTCAAAATAACGTGGGAGTATAAATAAAGCGCACATGTCTTAAAGTCGTTTTTTGGAGGGGAACGCCTACCTTGCATGTCATTAACGCAAAGCGGTTTCAGGCATCCAGAAAATGACGCACACTGCTGAATTTTGACATTCACGGGGTTGGGCATCACAGTATAAATATGGTGTTAAATTTGCGCCAAAATTGCGTAAAAAATGTTTACGCAAATTCAGCACAAACAGAGTATAAATATGCCCCTTCATTCTCAGGGAGTTGGGTAAGATTCATAGTAGGATACATGGCATTGAGCAAGAGCAGGCCGCCTGCATGAACTCATGGTAACTGTACAAGAGGTCATATTGCTGATTTCGGCACTCATATAGGACTCTCCCTTTGGACATTCCCTTTCCCCTTTGCAATTCTGTTGTTTGTATTTCCTTGTTATTCAACATAGTATTAGATAGGTTTGATCTTTAGTGTTTAAAAAATATCTAAAAACCAAAAACACCCCCAAAAAATATATTTGTTTAGGTTTACACATATTGATAGCATATGTTGAGGTGTAGTTGTTGTTGGTATTGTACCAGTCTTTGTGTTAAGGGGTGGGATGTTGATGTTTAACTTGTCATTTGTGTATAGTTCTTAGATAGTTTAAGATGAGTTAAGATATTTTAGGCTAGGGTTAAGGTTAGTTAATGTACTCTAGGTAGATGTAGGTAGTTTAAGGTAAGATAGTGTAAGATAGTGTTACGGTTAGTTAATGTAGGCTAGGTAGGTGTAGGTTGTTTATAATTTCACTAGTTTGTCATTTTTTCATATTTTAGAGTTGGTTCAATTGATTAAGTTTAAGTTGAGTACATGATGTAGCTATCCACCTGAAGGTATTTGTTTCTTTGTCTGAGGCCTGTGGACAACTATTAATCGACCTCACATTTGAGTCAAGTATGAAGACTTTTCCATTCTTTAGGCACTGTTAGTGGGCCTCATTTGGTGAGTTTACACTCAACACAGGTAGTCTCCTACTGTAGCACTCTGTGTGAAAGTAATAGAGCAGGTGTAGTTTGTATATTTTGTTCACTGCAGATTGCTGATCCTTGGCTGCACTGGGACACACACCGGTGCCTGGCGCTACGGCACACACCCTTGCACCATTTAGCATGTGGGTCATTGTTGTTGGCTAGTTACAAATTATGAATGTATCCACACCTGCCTGGAGTACATGCATCATCACTGGCACTTCAGGCAGCTCACTTTGGGTAACTACTTTAAAAGAGTCATGCCGATAAATCTCCCATGGCCGCTTCCCCTTGTGAGGTGTTGCATTATATCTGGTTCCATGGTCTAGCTCTTATGCAAAAATATGTGTGTTCAATGTGTGGTTGCACTCACACTCCACTCAATACACATTAGGCCTCTCAGGGGCAGAGGGACACATTTACTCTACTTGTCCCAGTGTGGCATTATTCAGCATTATTAGTTGACACGAGGCCCCTATAAGTAGACCTTGAGTTTCTTGCGTACTGACATTCAAGCTATTGGATTGGCCTTGTGCATCCTTGTGTGACTCAAGTATAATGGGAATTCATGAGGAGTATAGGCGTGAGTGCCTGACTATTATAAGTACAACCATGCAAATTTATGTACTGTAGAATCTCTTTAGTGTGAGCAATGAGTTTATCATATTATGGTGATAATGTTGTGATCAGTGAACAACAGATATGTGGATGAGTGTAACAGTATTATGGTCTTGCATGCCTCACGCATCTCATGTATAGGTTGTAACTATTTATGTGTTTAGAAACAGGTTCATACTGTGTGTCATTCAAGCAACTGCAGATGGTTATACTGGGAAACAACACATTGCTCTTTATACCATTGCAGTGGTTGTACATGTAATAAGTGCATATCCAAAGACAGAATGTGCAATTAACTTTAGATAACTCTTCATAAGTTTCAACAAAGTGGGTTATGGTTTTACACGTCCACCATAGTATATGTAGTCCTTTCTTCAAATAACATCTACAGCTCTTTGTGGTTTAGTAAACATTGGTGTATAAGACAATTTTAATCAAGATTGTAGGCCCTTTGCAATGTTTATTTTTTTGCCCAAATGTAAAATTTTGGCTAACACCATCAGTTATTGAAAGCTTGGATAACCAGAGAGAGTCCATTTGCAAGATGTAATTGACAGGTGGAGCTGAGGAGTAATTGCGTGTGGAGGTACAAATTTCCATTAGGGAAGATAAGGCTGTTTCAAAGTCCAGAAGTGGATAATATCAGTAGGTGAACAAACAAACAATACAGTACTGGGTTACAAAGGAGGTGGCATGATGTCAAACACAGAACATCTAGGAAACTGGCAACAAGGCACTGCCGAATTTTATCAGGCAGACTGCCAACTGAAACTGGGGAACTCCCCATCCTCTTCCTCTGATGGGTGTTGTACCTCCCTTGTAGTTGGTCTTTTTTGTATGGGAGGCATCTGAGACACACATACACATCAGAGGCAGAAGATTCGGCTGTCCTGTTCCCACCAGTATTTGCATGTGCCAGTAAGTCAGCCTGGAAATCCATGGCCAGGGTCTGGTGGCTTGCCAAAAAAGCAATAATGTTGCTATTGAGGCCACCCAGTGTTGACCTATAGGAGGCCAACTTGCACTCCATCAATTCCATAATATGACAGCTGGCCCCCAGCTGTGTGGCAACAACATTGGTCTCAGTCGTAGAGGGCTGTTCCTTCTGCATCATGATACCAGCAATGTCAGCTAGAGACTCATCAATACCATGGAGCCAAGGGTAGGTGTCTGTAAGAGCCTTTGTTAAGATGGAGGGCAACAACACCAAGCCCAGCCAAAATGACCAACTTTGGAGTCTTATTTTTTGCTTCTAGGTTGCCAGAAGTACGGATGAAATTTTCCTGTAGTCACTGTTATCACCTTAGAAAAGGGTCTCACACAGATGACTGTTACCTTCAAGAATGGTAACTAACGGAGGAAGAGCCAGAGACAAAAGAATCCTCCACAGCAAGGGTGGTAGTCAAGATGAAAATTCAGATCTCAAAGAACAGATTTGCCAGTGGAGACCTAGACTGGAGATCAGGATATGAAAGTAGATTGCTAGAGCTGAGACTAGAGTTGGAGAGAAAAATAGGATCTTCATGAGACAACGGCAAGCACAGGCACTGGAGTACTAAAGGATTTGTGATGCAATGGATGCAGTTCCAGGCTACTTTTAAAGGGAATTAAAAGAAAAGGAGGGAAGAGAAACAGAAAGGCACAAGTATTATGGAGCGGAGTTCATGATGAATTGGCTAGTGTTCATAGTTCTCATTGGGACGAAGTCCTCTGGTATTGGGCAAATATACACCACTAGCATTCATGTGAGTAAGCACTGAAACAGCAACATGAAAGGGAGACAGAAGAAACAGGATCACTGCTCCCGAAATAAAGAGCTGAGCCGAAGATTTGATTAGAGAGAACAGAGAAACAAGCTACACGCTCTCCTGCCATGAAGCTACTGTTAGGAATATGGAGGAAGATTGTTGGGGCAGTTATGTTCTCTGTAGGCCATAAACAAGTGTTTCCCTTCCCTGAGTGTCTGACTGCATGCATGTTCAGTACCCTGATTTTTATTTAAGCCCTGACGTCATGCTAACCTAGGCATGCGTGAAGTGACGTAGACCAGTCCCCTGGATACTTCAATCTGGAGAAAGCCCCAGTGATACCTGGTGTGAAAAACATTACTCTACACAAAAGCTGTTTGTCGTGAGAAGTCTGGGGACACTTGAAAGGAGAACCACCCCAAACCAGTTATGAATTATGACACAGTGGATCAACATTCCCTGTGTAGCCTTGAAAATATGCATAAAAGTGGTAGCCAAACATCCACACGCCATTCAGACATAAGTTCCATAAATCCAAAGAAGGAACTGCTCCACAAAGTACTCCAAAAACTACTGTGTGACTAGGGCTTGGGTCTACCTGACAGCCAGTTTTCAGCTGTGAGGGGGCATCACATGAAATCTTCACTTTCGACTGTAGATGCTGATAGTCAGTCTGACTGTTTAGAGGCCAGACTGCCTGCTTGGAGCTTAGAGAAGGCGGCAGTCTGCCTGGTCCAGCAAAGCAAGGACTGGCCAGAAGGAAAACCCCAGTCAGTTTATTCACCTGTTCAGCCAGATTGGTTCTTGCCCTGGTCAGTGCTGCACCTGCTGTACAACAATTCTTACCGGTTTGAGATTTCACTGTGGCTGCCTCTGTGCTTCACATGCTTGGGCATTGCAAAGACTGGCCCAGGCAGCTGTGTGCTTAGAGACGGGAAGAACTCTGAAACCTGCAGTGTCCCCTGAGGTTGCTCTAGCTCACTGTGGCTTGCCTGTAGGAAGGACTCTGACTGAGTGCACCTATGACTTGTTAGGGGACATAAGAGACTGCACCTGTGTCTGATTCATGCCTTACCCATCACTACTAAGGGGGGACTGACCAGTAGGAGTCACCTTGGGTGGGTCGAACATAAAAAAAGAAACCAGAAATTATAGCATCACAAGAGGAAGGTACCACTAGGATCTCTGTCTTACAATAGATTGTACAGTATGTAACACCCATGCATGATTAAAACTACTTTCCTTTTTTTAAAATATAACCACTGGGCTAGACAATAAGGGCCAGATTTTCAAGGCCCTTGAGTCTCTTAGCGCCATATTAGCATCATGCTTTTTTACGGTAATGTGGCGTTAAGGAGGCCATTCTCCTTCAACATATTTACAAAGTGACACAATGCTTGCATTGCAACCCGTTTCACCCTCTTGCACCACATTATGCCTGCGCCAGGACCATTTACAACATTTCACTGTGCCATTTTTAGCGACATTTTCAACACCTGCTTAGAGCAGGCATTAAAATGATGTGCCCATTATTTTCAATGGGCCTTCCTTTACTTTTCAGGATTAGCGACACAATTTATGGTGCTAATCCTGCGAAGGGTTACTTGCACTGACTATTCGAACTGGGTTATACTGGATGGCCCACTAGAGAGGGGAGCTACTCTGTTACTACGCTCCAGCTGTACCAACTTATAGAAGGCTGATCAGGGCATGATACCCAGGGTGGGTGGGGGCACATGAGAACGTGCAGAAAGTATGGCTGGGACTTAACTGAATGAAACAAGGGACATTTTTTTCCTGCCTGCCTTTTCTGTCATTTCTCTCTTGTTTCTCTCTGGATTGAATTGTTCTGGACTACCTATTCTAGTTTGGGCCTCGTTTGGTGAATTTTTTTGCTTTTATACATTGTTATAAAGTACAGGTGCTTGTCAATCCTTACACCATAACACAGTACAATGTAGGCCCTGCAAACTATCAAACCAGCCTTGCGGGGGAACACCTGGAAATGTGGGTAGTTACAAGCTGTGCATTTGAAGCTCTGTACCCCCAGACAGGGATTCAGGCAAAGTAGTGAATACTTATTGGACTACAGGAAGGGAAAGAGTGAAGCCACTGAGGCACTGCCTGACAAGAGGAAAACCCCCACAATAATGAAAAATGTAGTGAACAATTACACAATAGCAAAAATGAACAACCTAATAGAAGAGGCTGAATCCTTGCTGGGTGATGAGGCCAAGCTGCCCAAAATAGCCACCACAAAAATAACCTCCTTTTACACAAAGAAGGGAGGGATGCAGAGAATAAACAAAATAAACCACAGATCTTTAAAATGTTATTATACACACCAGAAACAAGGATCCCAACCCTTTGCAAAAAAAGCCACTGATACATCTGTACTGGCCTCATCCCATCACCCAAGCCAAGACCTAAGAGAGGGTATAACACCACGAAGATCAGAGAAAGAGGGGGAAGAAATGTGGTTTGGTATTTCTTGTTCAAACAGAAAATGCCCTTGGCAGCCAGGAAACCAACTAATACCACTGAGTCAATCCCAATAGACTACACCTCTGTAGTGCCAGGTTCTCTATTGGCAGAGGAGACCAAAGAGGAAGGGGCATCAACACAACCTGTGAAAATATCTAGCTGTAGATGTAAAGTTCTGGAAGTGAGGGAACTTGGTGAGAAAATCAATACCCTAACAAGTGAAGCTACAAATTTAAAAGGCCTTGTCAGAACTCTCATGACGCAGTTGAAGGACTGGGAGGGACTGATATCCGGTAGATAGGAAAGGGTAAGTGATGCAGCTTCTAAACCACCCCATTCACAGAATCAAGGACCAATATCTATACAACCTAAACCACAGCCCAGTTCAGCTCAGGCACACCATAACCTCGCCAATCTACCCCTGGCAAAGAAAGTATGACATTGAGCGTTGGTTTATGCTTGGTAGTGACACTACACCACAATCGAGACCATTAGACACAGAAGATCCCAATGTTATGAGTGTTCTACTAGCAGCCTACCAAAACCATGTGACACTAGCACAAAACATAGAAAATATAAGTAGACCATATAATGTGACTTAAAATATGATGGCTACTAGTCTTAAAAACACTCAACACCATAGTAAGCACCCAAACCAAACCAGGGAATACACACTGGGCAAGATTTACAAGGCCCTATCGCCACCGGATCACCACTTTTAGTGATGCTGTGGTGGAGTTATGCACTGCACAGTATTTACAAGGTGGCGTTAAGACACTTTTTGTGGCTTAACGCCACCTTGTAAATATGGCCGCTTCACACGCAGCACTTGGAAGGGGCATGCAATTGGTGTTGCTGTTGGCAACGCTGCATTTTGACGCTGCCAGAGATTTTATGAGTTTTCAGAAACCTGAGTGAGCACCAAAATCTAATACCATTCCAGGGGTCACGTTGGCATGGTGCAATGAGGAGAAATGCTTTCATCTCTCCTAGTTTTTTGCTCTCTCTTTGTTTGCTGCATTCTGCAGCACACATAGAAAGGGAACATTGCCGTTAAAGATTGTTTTTGTGTGGGAAGGTGTCCCTTCCTGCACAAAATTATTCTCCCCCGCAGCGCAGCCATCCTTGCACCATTGCATAAGGATGGCTGCATTGGCGCTCAGCAACAGATTTAGTGCTGGCACAGGGGGAAACACAGGTGTGCGCTGTATTCTATTAAATACAGTGCATCCCTGCATTTTGAAAATGGCAGAGAGCAGCGCTGGCAAATTTGGTGCAGCGTCGCGCTCCGTCATTTTCTCATAAATCTGGGCCACTTAATTTAACCAATGTTGCAACGCTAAACCGAGTTAGCTGGGAGGATGGGGACTCTCTTAAAAACAAAGTTATTCACTGGATCAGTCACAACTGACAATGTTTGTCGGTTGTACGCTTAGATATAGTGAGAGCAGAACAACAACCTAGTAAGATGGGAAGAAATTACACTATAGCCATTAACATTAGTGACAAAACAATAGCAATGGCTTAATTGCCATGAGCCTAAGATCCAGCTCACTCTTAAACCCCACAGTGAGGTTCGGATTGCATAGACTGCTAACCGACGAGGTTTATTTATAAAGGAACCAGCAAGGCCCGACAAACCAACCAACATTCAATAAAAATATGGTAGATCTTGACAGGCAGTAGATTGACTGATCCAAACTGTACCAGCAGGCCACTGTCGAGAACCAAGAGGTAACACTAGACATACGCCCCATTAGGAGAATGCATCACGTTCCACAGATGGAAAGGAGAGAGGAACCCCTCAATAATAAGTTGTGAACTGAGATAAGGTAAAAGGCTTCCCTAAGTACCCTGAGACTAGAAGATTTGGATACCATATGCATGGTCTCATGGAATGTGGCAGGCCTAAGGAATAACTTATTAGATCCTGACTGGCACAAGTATGTTGAACAATTTCATCTTTTGTGTCTTTTGTGTCTTCCAAGAGACCTGGCTACTGGATCCGCCATACATGCTGGGTTATAAAACCTATGATATCCCTTCATCAAGTGGTAGACCTTGTGGGGGGCTGGTACTATGGCTACAAAATTCGCTAAATGGCTCAGTTAGCATGCACTCTGTAGACTCTCCAGGCATTCTGGGAGAAAACTTGAGTATTAATAGCAAGACCCTACTACACTTGTCTAGCATGTATATAAAACCAAGGATGAATAACTTGGAGTCACAAGTAGAGGAGATCTTAGATGAAGCTTTCAAACCTATAGCTGCCAATGAAACAATCATTATAGGTGGTGACTTCAATTGCACATTTGAGTCAATAAATGGCCTTGAACAAATTATGGAGGATGAGGACATGGCAATAAGTATCCTCTTATTGACAGCTGGCCCATCAGTATCATGTACGGTAGCACACATGCACCTGATATATATCAATTTGGAACATGGCTTGAGAGCTTGTAATGGCAGGATTAACCCTGACAATGCTAGTTTAGACACATTAAAAAGAGGTAGTGCTTGATCAAGGTTAGATTATATCCTATATAGTACAATAGCATGGGGCAGGATATCTGTGTTTAAAATAGACAACAGAGAAGAAAGTGATTATTTTTCGCTATGCTTAGAGGTGACAAGTTGTCTTTCAGAAATGCGACCTCTTAGTAGGGGTCCACCATCAATACAGACAACCATTGGTAACAACCATAGGTTGGTAAAATGGCCCTCCATATTGAATAACTTGGGGAACATGGTTAATATTTATAATATATTATCTGATATAATGAGCCCCTATGCCAATAGAAACCCATCCTATATACCAATAACAGATCTTCACCAATCCTTGGTTACAGCCATAAGGCCATACTTAACAAAGCTACCACCTCAAAAGAAAAGGCAGGGAGCTAATAGTGATATCTAGCACAAACCCTGGTATATTAGGGAATGTAAAGAGGCTAAGAAATGATTACTTAATGCTTCAAGGACCAGAAGCACACCAGCTATAAAAGAGGCCAGGGCTAATTATAAAAAGGAATTAGCTAATGCTGAAAAGAACTGGGAAGAATGGAATTGGAATGACTTGCTCAATGTGGCCAAATGTAAAGATACTGTTACATTTTGGAAGATAGTTGCCCAAGGAAGCAAAAATGCATTAACCAGTACTGAGTACTGAGTGCCTGGATCCGGCAATTTAATGACTTCTAATCCAAACCTATGAAGCATCTCTAACAGTTGCAATGGACCTGGAGTAAGTGTACAAATAAGGGGGGTCCCGGGGTCCCACCCACCCTATTCTCATTCTATGTGAATGATGCAGTTGACCATCTGTAGAAATGCTGTCACGACTCCCCAAAGTTGTGTAGGGCCCCTGTTCCTGCATTACTTTTTGCAGGCGCCACCATTTTGGTGTCACAGACCCCAAGGCGCCTACAAAAACTACTTGAAGACTTCAATGCATACTCCGTGGTAAAGGAACTGGAAACCCCACAGGTTTTTCAAGAGAAACCTTACAGTGCAAGTTCGAAGCAAGTCCTTGGGCGTAGTTCAATGGCCATTAGTAATAAACATCAAAAACAATATCCCCAGCCCTTGAGGTCTATAGATTCAAAGCTCAAGCCACCGCTCTATTTCAGGCTGAACTATGGGGAACAAGTGACCTAAAACAGCACATGCTATGCGAAAATAGGTTCATGAGGGGAATACTGGGACTACCTGCCTCAACACCACTGATTCCTAATAACAGGTCCTAAACATTCAACAAATTGAACATATAGCACACCAATGCTCTATTGGGTGAGATTGTGGACAATTCATGAATTGGAACACTATTGAAAAGCTCTTATGAGCTGTTGGAGCTTGATGAAGCTGCATCTTTTCCATGGTTCCCATATGTCCAGACCTGGTTTGTCAAACTTGGCCTAATTTCCTACTGGTGTGAAACACAAACACTAACAAGACACTTAAAGGAACTAACTCAAGCCAGTAGACTGGTAATATGTTTTGAACATCCTTCATCAAAACCCCATATTAGGAAGGTTGATATCACAATTCCTTTTTGCCAAGCCGAACCCAAGCTTTGAAGAGTTCCTAGAGACAATCCAACCCAGTCGGGCAAAAATAGCTTACATAAAGGTCCAGAATGAAATCCTCCAAATCAAGGCATTCACTGCAAAGTGGATGCATCACAATAATTTTAAAGATGATTCTATTTGCACTATATGTACTATGGGTAGGATTGAAACCTTCGCACATGTGTGTTTTTTGTAGGGCCTATGAGAAGCCCAGAAGAAAATAGATTCAGTTGATCTATAATAACATGGGATTCAGGAAACATCAAGAAGCTCTTTCACTCTTGCTTTTCTACCTTTTTCACTTGTTTTTTTTCTTTTCTTTTCCATCTCCCCTCCTTTCTTCTGCCCCCTCCCACGCCACTACGGCACCTGCACCCCACCCCCCTTCCCTGCAAAGCACCTTTCCTGCCCTCCCGCCTCCCAGCTGACCACTCCCCCGCTCCCCTTTTTAATGGCAGTTGCTTGCAGCAGGCGCACTACAGGTGAGGCAAAAGTGTGCCAAAGACAAGCCCATCAGCGCCCGTCCGTGCCAGGAACCCTGGATCTCCATTAAACCACCCCCTCGCTTGCCTCCATTATGATGCCGAGACTCTCCTCCGCCTCAACCCCGGACGTCTTAGCAACTGCTGCATCATCTCCACCAAGGACACCCACAGACCTCTTACTTGCAGGAACTGCAACTTCAGGGCCAACCTCAAGAAGCTGAAGGTACTCTCCACACCCAGGGATACCAACAACCTTCACAACCCCATCAACTGCCTGCTCCTGAACATCTGCTCCCTCTACAAATATGCCACCAAACTCTGGGATTTGATTGACACTGCCTGACCAGGCATCGCCTTGCTTACCAAGACCTGGACCAACCCCACCTCGGGATCAGACATTGCCATCGCCATTCCCGATGGATACAGCATCCTAGGGAGGGACCGGCCCTCCTGCCCGGGTGGAGGACTTGCCATCGTGCACCAGGCTTCACTACTTGTCATGGCTGTCCCAGAAGAACAATGCACCACAATGGAAGACCTTTACTTCCTTTTCCACTCCAACCACAACTCCTCCATCCACTGCACCCTGTTGTTTATTTCACCCAGCCCGCCCAGCTTTCATAGACGATGTTGTAGATATCACTACCCCCCAAGCCCTGGCGTCAGATGGCTCCCTCTTCCTCAGTGACCTGACTTTCCACCTCGAGGACTGTGCCGATCCAAACACCACTGCTTTACTTGACAACCTCGCCAACCTGGGCCTCAGACAGCCGGTCTCCGCACCCATACACATCGCAGGACACACACTAGACCCCATTTTCACCTCAAGAAACCGGATCATCATTGAGACCATTACCACACCATACTGGCCCGACCACTGCTGCATACACTTCACAATCACCGCACCCAGCAGCCGCACCCCAACCCCCAGTGCCCTCAAATCACCAACGAGCAACTCAACTCATCTCTCGCCAAATCCCCCCCTCCTTCCTGTGATGATGCCAACACAGCAGCATGCAATCTCAACGCATGGATCACCGAATGCGCAACACTCTAGCCCCCCCTCCGGCTGACATCAGCCAAATGCCTGCCTAAGAAAGCCAGCTGGTTCACCACTGAACTCCAAGAATCAAAGCGTACCCACAGATGTTTATAAAAAAAAATGGAGGAACTGCCAAACCAGCAAAGACCTCTCCTCCTTCAGAGCTGCAACCACCTCCCATAGTCGAAAAATCAAGAACGCAAGAAAGGACGCACTCTGGGAGCACATCAAGTCTTCCACACACAACTCTAAGGAACTTTCGCCACCTGCATCCTCCTGTGACAGGACCTCTGCGACAACCTTGCCACCTTTTACTACCACAAGATCCAGGACATCTTCTACAGCTTCCTCCCGGAATATCCTGGCACCAGAACCTGTGACCGACCCACCCCCCAGCAACCACCCAGACCATCCACAGCTGGTCCATGCTCACCATGGAGGAACGAGTCAGCATCATGAAAAAAAAAAAACACCCTGTAGGCCCCATGGACCCCTGCCCACATCACATATACATCAAAGCCAGTGCATCTATCGTCCCCAAGCTCCAGAACACAATGAACTGCTCCATCAACACTGGCACTTTCCCAAAGTACTGGAAACATGCCAGAATACCCCTTCTCCTAAAGAAACCTTCAGCCGACCCATCAGAACTAAAACATTTCCGGCCCATCTCGCTGCTACCATACACCGCTAAAGTACTGGAGAAAGCAGTCAACTCACAACTGCGGAATTTCATTGAGGCAACAACTCTCTGGACAGCTCCCAGTGTGGGTTCCACAGCAACCCCTGCATGGAGACAACTCTCTTGCCAGCCACCGAAGACATCCAGTTACTCCTAGACTGCGGCCACACCGCAGCGCTCATACTCCTCGACCTCTGAGCAGCCTTCAACATGGTCTCCCACAGCACTCTATGCACCAGACTCCATGACATAGGAATCCATGGAAGATCCATGGAACAGATCCACTCCTTCCTCTCCGGGAGGATGCAGAGGGTCAGACTCCCACCCTATACATCCAGGCCCACAGGAGTCAACTGTGGAGTCCCCCAAGGATCCTCACTGAGTCCCACGCTGTTCAATGTACTGTATACATGGCCCCTCTTGCAGCCATCGTCAGAAGCCTCGGTATGAACATCATGTTATATGCCGATGACACACAACTCATCATTTCCCTCACTTAAGACTCGGACATGGCCAAAAGGAATTTCCACTCAGGAATTGAAGCCGTTGCTACCTGGATGAGAGAAGGGTCCATCAAGCTCAACTCTGACAACATTGAGATCATCATCTTCAGAAATGCCACCAGAGCTTGAGAGGACTCTTGGTGACCCTCATACTCCAGCGCCCCCCCTTTACAGACTGAGCATGCCAACAACCTAGGCATCATCCTCAACACCTCCGTATCCATGACCAGCCGGGTAAACTCGGTTGCCTCCTGCTGCTGGAACACACTCCGTAATCTTTGGAAGATCTTCAGATGGATCCCTGCAGACTGTCGCAGGACAGTCACCCACACCTTAGTCACAAGCAAGCTCGACTATGGCAATGCCCTCTATGCCTGCACCTCGACTAGAACTACAGCTCATCAAGAACGCCACCGCCAGACTCATTCTGGACCTACCATGCCGAGAACACATCTGAGGACCCTTCACTGGCTGCCAGTTGAGAAACGAATCACCTTCAAGCAACTCACCCACACGTTCAAGGCCATACACAATGCAGGACCAGCCTACTTGAACCACTGCATCTCCTTCCACAACCCCGCCAGATCCTTCCGGTCTGCCCAGATGGCCCTGGCAACCATCCTTCACATTCGTAAAACCACCACCAGAGGATGATCCTTCACCTACATTGCAGCAAAGAGCTGGAACAACCTTCCCCTGCACCTCAGACAAAGACAGTCGCTCACCATCTTCAGGAAGATCCTCAAGATGTGGATCTTCGGATAAGGCCCCTCCCTGTCCCCCCCGCCATGGGACCCTCACAGGTGAGTTGCCGCGCTTTACAAAAACTGATTGATTGCTTGATTGATTGATAGGGTCTGAAACATAAACTGCTAAGAGTATGCCATGTAACAGTTGCTAGTGAGTCTACTCTATATGATTGAACTTGTTTTCCAATGTGACAGTGTATTTGTTGTACTGTTTTAGCTAATGTGATGTAGAACTGTAATTATGCTTTCAATTGTTTCAACTGCAATAAAATCTATTGATTGATTGAACCTCATCCCCAGCTTTACATAGAAAGTAATAAAATAATTAACAATATCACAAGCAAAACAATCCACTCTTCTGGACCAATTCAATCAGTTACAAGGAATTTTTGATGAAAAATAATTTTTTACTGTGCATTGCAATTAATTATGTTTTTTAAAATTAGTTTATTTTACTGATTAATAAAAGTCTACAACATACATTTACAATTCCGGCAATCCAATTAAACCTAAATATATAAGAAACTAATAATTCTATTACATGGGAAAAGTAGCTAAAAGGAAATTAATTACAGTTTACGGTTCTAGCTTATGTAATACGTCATACACCAATAGATGATCTGATATTTCTCAATGTATTTCTAAATTTAAAAATAGGAATGAGCAAAAGCCATAAAAGAATGCATTTTTTCTAATTAATTTCAATAAAGAATACAATAAATGTACAGATCAGGAATGAGGCCCATACTATACATACAACATTTCCTGTTATTAAAATCATCCAGTCAGCCTGCCATGAAATGTGTTTTTTAACTTTTGATAGTAATAAAAGCCTGATACTGTTTCCAAAAACTCATGACCTCACAATTTGTATAGGGATAAAGATAAAAAATAGGTTATAGATGATTGCCAACCTTCTTTTAATTTACATAGTGTTAGACCTGTCAGCCCTGGGGTAGTTTAACCCAAAGTTTTTGCTTGCACCTTCATTTTTGCTGATAATGTTTTATTGGACTTTAACGCTACTAATGTGAGTGTGCTCAGTCCCTAACACATGGTAACATTGGCTTACAAACAAGCAGCATATTTAATGTACCTGTAAGTCTATAGTGCAGTGGTACTACTTGTACCCAGGGCCTGTAAATTAAATGCTAATAGTAGGCCTGCAGCACTTATTGACCCATCCACTTAAGTAGCCCTTTAAACACGTCTCACGCCTGCCATTGCAGCCTGCATGGGCAGTTTGAAACTGCCATTTTGAACTGGAAAGATAAACTTCTTGTCAGCCCCAAATCTCCCTTTTTATAACATATAAGTCTCCCCTAGGGTAAGCCCTACGAAGTCCAGAGGGCAGGGCGCAGTATATTTAAAATGCTGGCCATGTATTTTTAAGTTTTACATATCCTAGTAGTGAAAAAAACCTAAATTAATTTTTCACTACGGCTAGGCCTAACTCTCCCATAAGATAACATTGTGTTCTCTTATTACATTTAATAAGAAGTAACTTTCAATTGTGAGCAAGAAGGAATGTCAAGTTTGGTGTCTGAAGAATTGCAATTTAAAACCCTTTTTAATGGTAAAGTCATATTTTAAGTTACAATTCTGAAAATTCTTTTTTTAGGATGTTTTCATTTTCTTCTTCTATTTGGTGCCTGCAGCCTGTATCCTGGGTCACATGACTAGATGTAGCTGGCACTAGGTCTTTGTGTATTGGTCCCAGACAGTGCAACAAAGGGGAAATATGTGTTAGCAGGATGGGTCGCCTCTGACTTGATAGGGAAATGGAGCTCTCACATATCATGCTTGTACATCAGAAAGCCTCTGCCTGACTACATTTGCAAAGGGTTTGACACTGGTCTTGACCCCAGACAAACTGGGTCAAGGGTAATGAGGCATGAAATTCCAAGCACCTCTAAGTGTGGAAACTTCTAGGAGTTTCTCCACCTTCAAAGCTGGCACCAAGTGGAAATATTGTCCCCTCGGCCCCAGCTCTACAGTACACTTCTGGACCTGTGGATAGCATAGAAAAAGGACTGCTGTGCTTCTCTGCTGCCAGAACAACTGCAACCCTTCTGCCCTGTTACTTTGCTGTCCTGCTACCTCTGCCCTGATTGCTTAGAAGGAAGAGTGGACCTGCACCCTACATCCCAGACTGAAGTGATTAATTATATTTTACTCTATTTTTCTAAATTGGTGTGGGATTTTTCTTGTGTTGTGTTTTTACCTTATTATTTTTGTATGCTGCATAAGTACTTTACACATTGCCAATAAATTAAGCCAGGCTGTGTATGTGTGCCAGGTTCCATATGGTTACCCACAGGTTAATCTGGAGTTTCCTTGTGTTTCACACTGACAAGGTATGTGGTGGTTGCTTGAGTAGCATTTCAAGCTCCCTTAACCAGTAACTCATTTTCCAACACATAGGATCAATAAAGGTTTCCATGTGCAGCAACGTGAAAATCCATGCAGTTGGCAAGAAAGAAACACTTATCTCATAGGCTTTGTTGCATCAAACTGAATCTTATCTTTGACTAAAAACAAAACTATGGTAAATTGGTTAATAATATTCTTTGTTTTATCTCATGGGACATTTTCTTTGCTAATATAACTGTTCTTTCTTCTGTCAAACTTTTGCTATAGGCATGTTTTCTAGCCAGTTTCTCTTTATTTTTATGGGCTGCTGTTTTTTTAACAGCTCTCTGGGTTGTGAGAGGTACTAGCTTTAGTTCATGTACATCTAACCACTGGTTAACCATTTTAAGATTTTCTGGGGGCAGCTATGATAAAGGATACACTGTTCTTTCATTTTAAATGATGTGTTATTGACATCTTAACAAGAGAAAGGGTGAAACATTTATCATGACCAAGTGTAGACCATGATTTGTTCATGTTGAATTTTTCTATGTCCTCCATATTGGTGGAGTAGAAGTAAAAGAAAGTATAACAATAATCAACCAAAAAATAAACAAGCAAAAAAGATGGTGCATAAAAGTTCCAGGTCCCGCCTTCAGCTTTTCATTACAATCTACTGGATTTCATAGTGAATTTTCGACACTCATTCAAACCAGGGAACTAGGAATGTAGAACTGGGCAGGCTAAGTTATTAAGTATGTTAAACTCTTCCTGAAGTGCTAATCCATCCCCATTGTGACTATTCAGTCATAGCGCACTCAGCAGATAAAATGTTAAATGTAGAGGACATGTCATATTTCAGAGTGGGAGCTTTTATCTCTTTTGTCAGTAGGCTCAACTCTATTTGCACTATAATTACTAAACAAACCTGCCCTCATTTAATGATTTCTTAATTCTTTTATCGTTCTTTAATTTTCACAGATGTTATTTGTGTAAATACTTGTAATACCAGACATTTTATTTAGGAAAATTATGGTATGTTCTGTCAATTTTTCTCTCACATTTGGGAACGTATTATAAGGCCTCACACATAGCACATTCATGATTTTCCTATATACAATAGCCTGTAAAGAGTATGGGAATCAGGCTTGGTTTACTTCCTTTTGCTTGTTGTTTCACTTAATGATGGAATTGTTTGTTTTCTTGCCAACATGTATGTTGCAGGTCCTCCTCATGGACACTTCTGATTGCCTTGCACATTTCTCCTTACTGTATGATGCATAGTCTGGTTGTAATTTGTGCCTGATTCCACTCAAGGTGGTCATAATGGACAATATGATCTGCATTGTGCTAGGACCTTCAATTGATCTGTACAATATATTAGCCTAAAATCAGCAATATGTTCTTTCATTGATACATTTTTTGATAAAACATTGTCGAAAAACAACTAGATTAAAACAAAACAAAAGACACAAGGCTGTTTTCCACACAATAAAGATGTTTTTTGCTTTCACATCCTAGATTTGTGAAGGATTACTGTTAATGTACTACCCATTGGGTCTATGTAACAAAAACTAGCTATTTTCAATAAGGAACATTAGGAACATTAACATATTTGTGAAATACTTATTGGGGAAAATACCAAAAGGAAAAACATTGACAAAGTATAAATAATTATAGGTTTTGTTTTCTCCCTTTTTTCTTTTAGCTTTTTCTGTTTCTTTCTTTCTCCTTTGACGTTTATATTTATTTAGCTTTTTTTCATGTGGTGCTTCTTATTTAAAATATTGCTACATGCCCTCCCATTTGTTTTTTGTGATCTGTGTCATTGCAAATCCCTCTTTATTCTACATATGGTAATTACCATGAGTTGCCTTCTTGTTTATTTATATTTTTAAATGTAGATTTCCTTATGCTATTTATTATTTCTTTTTTTAAGCTGTAGAGCCTTGAAAAATCCCCAGGCCTGCTCGCTAACTAGGGGTCGAAACACACATTTCCTAGTTTATGCACAACGCAGATCTATAAAAAATGTATTACATCTCATCATCACTAACCTGAATGACTGGAGACTTGGCATAAATATATTCTTCTTGGATTTTGTTTAAAACTGTCTACGTGAATCTACTATTTCAGTGTTGTTATATGTGGGATTAGAGGTTTGGCCCACCACAAGTTAAGACAGTTCTCAAAAAAATAAAAAAACAATAAAGGGAGATATAGCCTCTGGCTTTTATCCCTTCTAGCAAATTTATTTGCCACCAATTTTTACAATCTCTTCCAACAGGCCACAATAAGAACAATAACAAATATCTCAATTATCAAGATCAAGGGTCACTGTCTCAATGTCAAGAATCAGAGAGCTCACTGCCATAGTAGAATTGATGAGCTTCTTTTTTCTACTAATAGACAACCAAGTTTAAGCACATCGAACCCTACCTGAGCACACAGTACCTCCCCGGCCCAGGAAAAGGCTTTGAAAAAAGAAACATCTTAATGTTAGGCAGGAGTGTCTCTTAACAAAGATCTAGAACCTGACTGCATACTCAGAGGCCTGAGAATCTTTATCTTCCCGCTAGTGGAAACAACTTTAATAGAATATGACTATGCGTGGCACTGTGCCAAATTTGGCAGCGTCACGCACCGTCATTTTAAAAAGGCAGGGATGCGCCGTATTTACTAGAATATGGTGCACCCCGTGTTTACCCCTGCGCTGGACTAAATTTGCTGCTGTGCGCCAGTGCAGCCACCCTTGCACCATAGTGCAAGGATGGCTGCATTAAGGGGTACATTCTTTTTGCGCAGGAAGAAACACCTTCCTGCACAAGAACAATCTTAAATGATGATTTGCTCTTTCTATGTGTGCTGTAAAATGCAGCACTCATAAAAAGAACTAAAAATGAGGAGAAATTAAGGCATTTATCTTTGTTGCACCATGCTAATGCCAACCCTGGGGTGGTGTTAAATTTTGGGGCTGCCTCAGGTTTGCGAAAACTCATAAATCTGAGGCAGCGTCAAAATGCAGTGAGTGTTGCTGTGGCACACTCACAGCAACACCCATTGCACGCCCCTTCTACGCAAAGTGCAGCAAATGAAGGGGTTGTATTTACAAGGTGGCGTTCTGGACCAAATCATAGATGACTATGAAGAAAACATCATGACACTGAAAAACAGAAAATGCTGCCAGGATCAATTAGATTATCAACAGGGGAAAGTATACACATTTGCCAAATGATACAACAACATTACAACTGGGACCACAAAAGAACTAGGCAACACTAGGTTCTCCACAGAACCCAGTTTAGACCTAAGCTCACCAGTGAATGATATTTAAGCTTCCACTTCTAAAACAAATGTGGATTATTTTGAGGAGGTCAAATATTACTGATTAGGTATAAGAATTGCAAACACCATAGATACAAATATGTGCACAGATACATCACAACCAAAAGGAAACCAACAACAAGAGCCAGAAGGAGAAAGGAACAAGAAGACACATCCACTAACTAACAATTAATTTATCTAATACAACACTGACAAATCACCAAACAAAAACACTGCACCAGGGATTATCTTTTTACCCAACCGTTTTTGTGACTCTTTCAAAACTAAGATTGGCCTTTTTAAAGTTACACGCAAACTCAAACTTACCTCTTTTTTCAGCAAGAAACCCCCACAAACAGTGAAGGAACAATATTTTAATTTTGTCTGTGCTACTATACAGGATTAGGCCTGGATGGAATGAGCTGAGTCGCACTATGTGGAACTCCACGGAGTGACAAAAAAACTCTGCCTCGCTGTACGGAGTTCTGAGGGTGGGCGGGGTTCCTCATTGCACCCATTACATCAAATGCAATGTGAAGTACGTACTCCCATTCAAACTTGCGCACAAATGCCAACATGCAATTCACATGGGCACAGCCATTTTGTTTCTCACTATGTTTATGGCGCTGGGCCTGTTTGTTTCATCCCTTAATTATCTTTTCAATCCTTCAACCTCCTAATTAATATACACCTCATTTTTTTTTATTTCATTAGTGTGTATCTTTGTGTCCCTGTAGTTCTATGTTTTTTTTCAATTTTTTTTTGTGTTTTGTGACTTTTTGTATTTTAGTTTATTGTTCCCTTTACTTACTAGTTATTCCTTTGTTCCTTCCTTCTCAGGCTGTTTCATTTCTTCACCCCCACCACCCAGCACCATGGCAGAGCAGGGCGGCACAAGCGAACAGGGGAGCCGCAGAAAAAGGCCCCTCCAGACAGCCAGCATTAGCTGTCTACCTTGTGGGTGGCAGCAATGCTAAGGGTTGCAGCCCTAGCCCTTCTTTTGTGAGGAGGAGTTGACAGGACTAGTTTCCTATGTGCAGCACCATCTCCGCTCCATGCTGGCAGCAGGTTGGCTGCATTGGGCTAGGATGCGCAGGTGACGCAGTGATGGGCGGATAACATTGAACGCGAACAGGACCTGCTTGAACTGTTAGGCATGGAGGTTCCGGGGCTTGGTGAGTATTAAATGCAATTTTTTTCTGAATAGCATGCTGCTCACACTCAGAAGTAAGTTACATTTAGTTTACGTTAAAAATATTATTATGTGATTCAGTTAGAGGTAGGCAGGTGCTCGGCGCTACATCATCGTACTCATAGGCACTCGCCGTGGCTGATTACTTAAGAAGCCATAGCTATGCAGACTCCTCTGCCCTCCTGTCACCATGGTGAATTGGTAATATCAGTGAGTTCGGGTTATCTGTGACTTTCTTTATGTAGCTCATACAGTCCCAAGCAATTTCAGAGTGATTTTGCTATGCACTAGTATGTATCTATGCACTGTAAAAAGGGAGACTGATTTGGCCCATCAAGGAGGTTGAGAAATAAGAATAGAATCAAAGATCATTCATTGAAATGCTTTAGTTCCAAATGTAGTTTTGTTAAATAAATTTGGAATAAGAATTATAGGGGTATAGCTAACTCAATAATAGTCGATCATACTAGTACTATAGGTGATCTGATTTAAGTATAATGTTACTGCATTTGCCTGTTACATAATAATTTTGTATAGATTGACTGTACCAAAAATCAATTTTTTATCTTCTTTCTTACACCAGCTATCAAGGGCACGAAGAGGAGCTGGGGAGGCGCTGACCACCAGCTCTAATGCTGGGGGCTCTGCTCATCCCAGTAAGTCCTATTATTTAATATTATTATTTTTTCCATACCTTTTACCTCTCCCCACTATTATACTACTTTTAATTTAGCCTTCTTTATGTTGTTTTACTGTCTCCTTTTTTCCAACTCCCATAGTCAATTTATGTTTAATTCCAGTAATCCCTGCATTATCTTTTTTTCTGTCTTTCATTGACCTTTCTTATTCCACCCCTTCAGTGCACTTCCATGATTCTGAGTCATCATCATCACAGGCTATAGCTCTGCCCCTCCATTATGCAAAGTTTTTGGTTGGTTTGACTACCTGGCTTTTCTAACATTGTGAACCAGCAAAATGCCCAGAGTGATATTTTTGATAGAAGATACTGCAGTACTAACCAAACTGTAGTGATGTATTGCAGTTGCATTTTTTGATTACAAAATAAAGGGGATGTGTGCCTGGCATCTAAAAATTGTATAATGTTTTTTTCTAGCCACACTGACCACCATTGAAGCCCGCACAAGTTCCGCTGCTGGAACAGATGGATCAGGGGAAGAAGCGGTGTCAGGGACAAGCGGTGGTAAGTCACATTGCTTGCTTATTGACAATTACTATTAGTCACTAGCTAAAAGGGCATCCTCATAATCGTGACCCCCCTGTGCTACAGCTACAGTGGTGGTTGGTTTACTTATGGCCTCTTCTAGCTGCAACACAGCAAAAGCACACATAATGTATGCTACGAATGATGGATTGATGGAAACTGGAAAAAACAGAAGATTAAAAGAAAGGATGCGTGAAATGAGCGAAAGGAAAGAATGCATGGGTGGGTGAAAAGATGCATGGGTGAGTATTGGGTAAATGGATGGATGGGTGAAAGGAGGACTGAAAGAAAAGGTGGATAGTGAATACTGAATGGAGGGATAATGGATTATGAATTTTGGTGAAAGGCTTAAATCATGGTGGCTGTAGGTGAATGTAGTTGGAAGAATGAAAGGATGATTGAATAATTTCTTGGATGAATAAACAAGGGAGCTCCTCTGTAGAGAGGCATGCTGCTCACCTACTTTGCTTACTTTGTGTTTATGGTTATCACGGCTATTGTTCAAAGTGGGGGTATTTTAATTTGTGTTCTAATCCCTTGATTTGCTGTACTTGTTAAACAAGGCAGATATGTATTCCACTCATCATCATTATTCATCAACCCCCTCCTACCCATGGCATGTCACCACACATGACTGAAGAAGCGCAGTAAGGGTCAATTCATCTCTGCAATGTTGGCTGTGCAATATGTGTCTGCTACAGTTGATACGTCATTTACAAAATTTGTAATGCATTGCGAACCAAACACACAAGTTATAGGGCCAGATGTATGATCACGGCCCATTGCGATTCGGTAATAGCGATTTTTAAGAAATCGCTATTACCGACTCGCAAAGGGCCATGTATCACATTTGCGAATCGGTAATAATGATTTCTTAAAAATCGCAAATGCTATTACCGAATTGCAAATTGCGATACCGGACCCATTCGCAGCTATGTGCCTGTTGGCCCATAGCTGCGAATTTTTTGCATTTCCAAAATTGTGATTTCTGAACCAGAAATCGCAATTTTGGAAATGCAAAAGGCCAGGGTGCTGGGGGCCTAAGGCCCCCTCTCCTGCACCCCAATTTTTTTATTTTTTGAACATGTAAGGTACACACATGCCAAAAGGGCATGTGTGCTTTACATGTTAAATTTAAAAATGCAGTTTTACTGCATTTTAAAATTTTGCACCAGGTTACCACCTGGTTGCAGATCATGGTATTTTGCATGTGCAAAATACCATTCTGCGAAAAATCGCAATTTGTGATTTTTTGCAGCATTGCCTTGCGACATGGATTTTGCGAATCGCAAATTGCGATTCGCAAAATTCAGGTCGCAACGCAAAAAATCGAAATTTTTGCGATTTCTACTTTGTGGTCTGCGAACGCCTTTCATGCATTGCAGACCACTATTTTGCATTCGCAAACGCCCGATTTTACCGTTTGCGAGTGCAAAATATTTTTATACATCTGGCCCATAATGTTTTCCCTTTGCCCTCTCAGTCAGCTCTTAGTACTTCACTCCTGTATTCTTTTATAAGTTATTCTCTCCAAACCTAACAAATTGAAAAATCCATTCTCGGCATGTGCCACATTTTCATGACTATGAGAAGTGTTTCCAAAATATATTTCATGGTTTCCCATAACAGATTTATTTTACCCCTGTTCAGACTTTTCCCTTCAGACTTTCATCTACACAGTGACTGAATAAGCCAAATCTAAGCATACAATAAATCGATGATCAGTGACACCCCTCTATTTTAGAGCAAAGGCTTTACCTACCTGCATAATCTCTCTGCCGCACTCTGCAGTAGAGTAAGTTACGTTTCTTTTCCTTACTGCTTAGCAAATTATTTTGTTGGAAAGAATTTGTGGTAATGGGTGAACCAAGTGAATAAAGTTTGACTAGTAAGTGCCCGATTTGTTTTCAAGTTTGGCGTCAGCGATATTCTGTGACAAATGTGCAAAATATAACGTATATAGCCAGTTCCTTCCCTGCGGTGCAGTGCATCATTTTCTCTACCATCTACTTATGGCATACAGGATAAATATATCCGCAGTTTCTACATGATATGTGTGACATATTTTATTTCGTCATCTGCCTCTCTGGAGTCAGGGTAAAAACTAAGTGAAAGGCATTTTGGGAAGAATAGGGCCATTTTAATGAAAGACAGATAATTGTCAACTACAGTTGCCCCAGCTGGGGACACTAGAAAGGTAGCATACCTCCATTTATGTGGCACAATAACTTGTACTCCATAGTGCATAATGCCTTATTCATAACTGAGAGGTAATTCATTTTTATTTTTCCACTAAACGTTTCTGTTTAGTTATTAGACTAGCCTTTAAAAAAATGAAATCACTGTTTAACTGGGTGTTATTCTGCCTTAATTCTTCTCTACCAGCCAGTCAGTGCTTTGATTGTGAAGCATGTGTGGGTAAACACATGAAATTGGTCCTCTGACTCACCTAATATTAATCACATAAAATTCCAATGTCCCTAAGGGACCTGCAACATAGGGCCAGTGTTTGTTCAGAGTATTGTTTACAATTTGTCCTTTTTATTTTTTGTTTTCTCAACATAGCTACACCTGCTGAACAGCCACCAACCAGGTAGGAGATAACAGCTCGTCTGATGCTGCTGAGGCTCGAGAACATCGAGGCTGAATACCGGAGGGTGCTGGTCCTGGAGGAAGAAGAGGCTGAAATAGCTGCCTACGAACAAGGACCCAGCTTAGCAACATGCCAGCCCCAGCCTCCCAGCTACTACATCACCAGCACTGCTGCTGCCAGCTGTCAGGGTCCCTGACTGCACCTGCTGTCATCCCTTTCCTGCTCTGACAGGGCATTGCTACACCATATCCTGCAGCGGATGGACCATGTGGAGAGCCAGCTCTCTAGGATCAAGCAGAGAGTATGCTAGCTCTGAACCCATAATGACAGTGCCCTCTTCTAAGCCCTTTCTTCAAATCTTTGTTTTGGTGGAAGGGACTTGTTGTAGTTGGAGAGGATGGGGAGAGAGTTTCCAAAAACTTTTCATATTGGGCTTTTCGTTGGATGTTTTAGGATGGGGCTATTTGTTTGGGGAGAGGCGACCTGTTGTGCGTGGAAAGGGTGGGTTTTGTATTTGTTAAAAATAAAAAGGGGATAATTTATTTTGCTTGATTTATGCCGCAAATGTTTATATTGGTGTTTTTGTTCGCACCACTGTCTTTTAGTGTATCCTGTTTTTAAAGCTGCTAAAAAAGGTGCATGTCATTTACTTATACCCTTGCGCTACTGCCCTCTACAACTTTATTGACCACTAGGGAATGGTTGCCATTGCCTATTTTGCCTGCACAAACCTAGATACAGTCAAAAAACATCTTCTTCAGAAGGAGTTAATTACTAACTAAACAAGTTATCTTCAATCCATAGTTCTTCTCTTACCTGAATAGATGAAGTAAGGGAGTCTTCTTACTGCATGATTTTTCACAAGGTGGCATCTTATGGGGGTGGTAGGTAGTAGCAGTAGCAGGCTGGCATGCAAACAGGGAAGACGGAAGGTGCCACTCCCACCTATGTGAACTCCAACTGCAAGATTTATCAAAGGGTTATCCATCATTGTCAACTTCATTTAAAGAAAACAGAGAGTTAGTGGATCATATTATATCATAACTTTAGGAAGACTGAGACCTTTGTACCACAATGACAGTATTTCACACACAACAAAGAAGACCTGATATGATAATAAAAACTAGCAGTGTCAACTTCTTCAGAACAATGGTGGGGAGCTAGTATTTAAAAACTAAACTTAGGAAATGAAATCATGGAGTCAGGAGAAGTGGGCTCAGCATCAAAAGTGGTTGGACAAGGTTAAGCATTTACGTAACACAAAACACAACAGGCCTTAATGATGATGTTGATGGGGCTGGTGTGGAACAATGTTCAGGTATTAGAAGGTCATGCAGTGAGTTGGTGTCGCTTTTAGCACATCACCCCAGAAAGTGTGTGATCCACTTATGGTGTAAAATTAAGTCACAGCTCAATAAATCACAAAGCCTAGGGTAAGAGAGTTAGAGGACTCAATGAAAGGATGGGAAAGGGGATTTGTGGAAAGGTGTGAGAAAGACAAACACTACACAAAAGAAACCATGACAATATTCATCGGGGCACTGAGCAGCACACCATCATCAATCTGTTGTGGAACGAAACAATGAAGTGATAAGTATGACACAGTTCAGTTAAAACATTGCAAACAGTCCTTGTGCCCAAGAGAGACCCAAGATAGTATATCTCTAAATGATATGTCTTCTAGGTTTGAAAAATACAAATTATGGAGGACTGAAGTTAACACACCCCACTCCAAAAATTATGATTGTTAAAAGGAAAATGGTACTGTATTGCCAAATTCGATGGTGCATCTTTGCATCTTCATTCTTCTTGGAATGTCCATCATTCTTCTTGGAATGTCTGTCAGTCGTCACTCCGGTAGGTAAGCTGAAGTCTTGAACTTTCACCAAGTTTCATTCATGCAGGAGAGGACTAGGAGAACGCCAGCATTTTGAAAAAAAAACAGTAACTGTATTATACAGTAAAGGAGAAGGACAAAAGGAAGTAAAGTAAACTTCATTAGGAGTCAAGAGTGTACTAAGAAGACTCAAAGGCCGAGCAAGAACATAAAGAAGAGTTTCATGTTTGACCCTCCAATGCAGCAAACACACACTCAGCAGCATTTGCAAAATCAAAGCACCTCTCTCCAGTCCACAGAGCTGAGAGAGTCCTAGGACTCAAAGTCTTCGCCATCATCATGGTTTCTCTTTGAAGTTGATAACTTTTTTGTTCTAGCTGTTGAGGTAGTTCCACCCTGAGTCCTTCCATCCTCCTCTTCCCGATTCTGAGGAACTCCGTCTCAGTCCCAACCCAAGCAAAGGATACCTGTGTAGACAAGTGTACTGCTGTTAAAGAACAAATAAAGAAACAGAACTGGATTATTTTGTGTAGATTTGTGCTTAGTAATTAAAGTGACTGGTCTGGTCCGACAAACCAATAAAAAGAGTTGACTCTGCAAGTAAATTTCACTAAGTTTGAAAGACCAATCACTTTCAGGAAAAAATTATTAGCAGTCAGCCCCTGAACATTGGAATTCATCAGAATCAAGTTTACAAATTTGTTTAACTCACTGTCTCACTGTCAGCCACCACATACATCATCAATTATCCTTTACAATCACTGATTATATCACCACTCATTGGTGCAATAGATAGTAGTTACCTCTTTCAACCCAAGATGGTGGTTGAACAAAATATTGCCTCCTCCATTGTTAGCGAGTAGCAACACATTGGAATTTGGCATTGGCAGTCTTTTAATCAATGATTTTCTGGTGCAGACCTGCCAGGTGATATAATAAAAAAGGATAGGCAATGAAATTTGATACCACCAATAAGGGCCTCAACAAAGATAATGGGTTGCATTACTGATTACATAATATATGATCTACAAATTGTACACTTTAACCACTCAGATTTCTTAAATATCAGTGAACCAATATATATCTCTAATCAATTTGGCTCTCCATTCATACTATTCACCAAACATTGTCTGAAACTTTTTTCATTAACCAATCATAATATGTGTAAGTGGCTAAATAACATAAGGTAAAGAACCACATTAGTTCAACCTCCATTTCCTCATGGAACCTCTTTCCACTATAAAATGGTCTTCAAATATTTCTTTCTTTTTCTTTCATTTTTTTTTTCTCTCTAAGATGTTGCCAGTGTACTTAGGTTGTCCTCTCCCTCCAAATGATTCAATCTTAATTAACCGCATCAGATATAATGCTTCTACGAGTTCTTGACCACATCAGACATTATGGCCCATATTTATACTTTTTGACGCAAACCAGTGCCAGCGCTGGTTTGCGTCAAAATATTTACCGCCAGCTAACGCCATTCCAATGCGCCAGGCGGATTCCTTATTTATGGATTGATGTTAGCCGGCGCTGTGGCCTGGTTAGAGTAAAAAATAAATTACTCTAACCGGGCAAGGCAGGCGTAGGGAAGAATGGGGATTGTGCATCAAAAAATGGTGCAAGTCAGGTTGGAGTAAAAAATCATGGCTCTAACCGGACTTGCGCAATTTTTTGACACACAACCCCCATTGAAATTACTCCTGTCTTAGGAAAGACAGGACTCATGCCCCCCTGCCCAATGGCCATGCCCTGGGGACTTCTGTCCCCAGGGCATGGTCATTGGGCACAGTGGCATGTAGGGGGGGCCAAGTTAGGCCCCCCCATGCCACTTAAAAAAAATAAAAAAAATACTTACCTCTTCTTACCTGCACTCACCATGGATGGGTACCTCCATCCATGGGTGTCCTCCAGGGGTGGGCGAGGGTGGCAGGGGGTGTCCCTGGGGCTAGGGAAGGGCACCTGTGGACTGCTTCTATGGTCAGAGACCATGGAAATGAGCCCTCAGGTCCCTTAACGCCTGCCCTCACCCAGGCATTAAAAAACGGCGCAAATCAGGCTGGGAGCCATTTTTTAAGGCCTGCACCCTCCTGTGCGTCAAAATGATGCGGGAGTATAAATAAGGCGCACATGCCTTAAAGTCATTTCTTGGACGGGAACGTCTACCCTGCATGTCATTAACGCAAGGCGGTTTAACGCATCCAGAAAATGACGCACACTGCTGAATTTTGACATTCGCGGGGTCGGGCGTCAAAGTATAAATATGGTGTTAGGTTTGCACCGAATTTGCATCAAAAATGTTGACGCAAATTCGGCACAAACAGAGTGTAAATATGCCCCTATGTTTCTGCGAGTTCTTGGCCACTGCTGCATGTTTACCACAGATTCTGGTGCAGACAGAAACCACTAATTAATTTTTATTCACCAGATAAAATCAATCAGTTTTTCGCATTTATAATACCCGTATGATTTATCTTGAATCATTATACTTTCTCATATGGCAGTCGCAATTTTGCTACAAAGTCACATGACCACACTATTAGACACAAACACTATTCAATTTGATCAAATATAGTGGTTTTCACATTTCCAACACTTGTATGACTTCCTGTTATGTCATATAGTCTTCAATTTGACCACTGTGAGCATTGTATTAGGTTACATTTCCCTTTCATAACATTTACTAGAGTCATGCCACTTTTACACACTGTGTTCAATGCTATGGGTTTATCAAGGCCCAATACAAGATTGTTCTTCGGTTTTGCTACAAGATTGAGTTTCCCTTATCTTCAATTCCTATTTCTATATTTTTTTAGTTAATTCTTATTTCTATAACTATTTCTATCACTTTCGTGCTCTCACAGATGGCCGCCACAATAATTTTACTAGGTCATATCCCCTTTATAGTGTTCACCAGAAGTCGTGCTAATCAATAAGATAACATTATGGGAGAATGACCTTTTCCTTGTTTTTGCTAGTCTCGTGCTACTCATAAATATTGTCTCCAATGCTTAGGGTTTTATCTAGACCCATTTCAAGATTCTACTCTTGTTTGTAACAAGATCTGATTTCCCTCCCCCTTAATACGTAATTTATATGACTCCGTTTGAAGCACATACTTTAAAAGATGGCAACCGCGATTTTACTAGGTCACATGACCTTTACAGCTTTTTCCAGATGCCAGGCTATTTAAAACACTGAGCTATACGCAGAGTTTATAAGTATACCGCTTTCCTTTCTGACCACAGGGACATGTTACCCCTTTCCTCGAAAATCACCAGGTAAGGATACTTTTTCAATTTGTCAATTACTGCTACTCTCAATTTCTTCTTAAATGACAGTGCTTCAGCCCATTTGCCACATTTCAAAGGATGAACCCTCTTGCCCCCTGCGTTTTCTCTACAGATATAGAGTGATTGTTTCCCATTTGCAAGACCCTAGGTTTAATGCACTTTAATTACTAAACAAGCTTGCCCCCATTGAATGAGTTCCTAATCCTTTATCATTCTTTAATTTTTATAGATATAATATTTTAAATACTTAAAATACCAGACATTTTATTTAAGAAAAGTATGGTATATTCTGCCAATTTTTCTATCACATTTGTGACATTAATATATGGCCTCACAAGTAGCACATGCTTGATTTTCCTACATACAGTAGGAGGGGAAGTCTACCTTCTACACAATAAGGGTGTTTTTTTACTTTCACATATTAGATCATATGCTAAGCCTTACTGTTAATGCACAACCCATTGGGTCTATGTAACAAAAACAAGCTATTTTCAATAAGGAGCATTAACGTGTTTTCGAAATACTAATTAAGTAAAGTTCCAAAAGGAAAAACATTGATAAATTGTAAATAATTATGTTTTGTTTTCTCCCTTTTTTCTTCTTACTTTTTCTTTCTTTCTCTTTTTCTTTTGATAATTATTTTTATTTACCTTTTTTTACTTGTTTTTATTTCTAAAAGTTGTTAGGCGTCCTCCCATTTGTTTCTTGTGTTCTCTGTTAGTGTAAATATCTCGTTGTTTTACATATGGGAATGGTCATGAATGCATTTCTTGTTTATTTATGTTTTTGAATGTATAATTCTTCATGCTATTGATTATTTCCTTTTTTGTGATGTAAAGCCTAGAAAAGGTCCCAGGTCTGCATGGGAACTAGTAGACAAAACACATTGGCTGGTTCATTTGCAACAGTGATCTAGGATTCCTAATAAACCTCATCCCACTAACACGAATGGCTGGACACTCATAAATGGAGCTATTTTGGATTTTTTTTTAGACTGTCTATCTGAATCTACTATTTCAATACTTTCATTTGCAGGGGTCATCATTGTGCCTTGGTTGAGCTTTGATAAGCGTCTGAAGTAGATACTCATGGTACTCAGGAGTAAAATTTCACACTTAAATTTTTCACAGAATCATCTGTCTTCCAGAGCAACTGGGAAGAAAGTACTGCGCCTGATTGCTAAGCGATGAGCTGGAATGTTCCTGATGTCAAGAGTTATCGGTGCCAACAAAGTACCCATGCAAAATGTGAGTTTTCTCCTAACTTGTGGGATATTATTCACAATCTTTCATGTTGGAGACCACCATTGCTTACATGGCAGCCACAAACGTATAAAGTATGCAATGAAAGACCCATCATGAATAGAGTTGGCCATGTGGAGGATGTAACGTCAGAAGTAAAGCCAACTGGCACTCTGTAATCAGCAAATATGCTACTCACAAGCTCAGATAAGCAGGGTCAACTGCTGGTTTGGTAAATGAGGCATTCAATGATTTTTGGCAGGTGTCTTGCAAATACCAAAACTAAAATGATCCTGAAAGGCGTTTTACATTTTCATGCAGATTGAATGAGTTATGACCATCCTGGTGATTTGGGGCCAGATGTACGATGCTTTTTGCATGGCGCAAACAGCGAAATTCGCTGTTTGCGCCATGCAAAAAGCACATTGTGATGCTCATTCCCATTTTGTGACTCTCAAATAGCAAGGGGTGTTCCCCTTCCTATTTGCGATTCGCATCGCGATGTAGAATAGCTTTGTGACCGCGTACACGGTCGCAAAGCAATTCGCAGTTAGCACCCATTTCAAATGGGTGCTAACCCATTCGCAAAAGGGAAGGGGTCCCCATGGTACCCCTTCCACTTTGTGAATGGCCCTGAAAACATTATTTCAGAGCAGGCAGTGGTCCTATGGACCACTTCCTGCTCTGAAAAAATGAAACACAAACGTTTCATTTTTTCGTTTGTGTTGCAACTCGTTTTCCTATAAGGAAAGGAGTGGACTTCTGGGCCAGGGCTGGTCTGCCACTCATTTATTTTTTATATGTTCTCCATTTTCTTTGCATGTTGTGCGTATAGAAATAAATAGATCAAATGCTGGCCAAGGCCAGACCTATTGGATTTGCCAATACTTGTCTGCTAGTGATTCTTATATAGCTCCCAAATCATTTCTCTATGTTTGTACTAGGTGACAGTCTATGCTATGATTCTGTAGAATGGGCATATAGGACTCTTAGTAGATGTCCTATACAAAAGTTTCATAACCCACAAACTAGAACTAAATCTGAATGATATGGTATAAACAACCAGTAAAGCCCCAAATGAATTTTCATTTAGGATTGTGTTCTATAGTAATTAGCATGCACTTGTGTTACATGATGTTTGTGACCTATGAAGGACAATTAAAGGGAGGAGGTGGAGTCAGACACTAGGGCGGAGAACTGAAGGCCGAACAATATTGAGCGACCTCAATAGTCTGAACAAAAATATCTATCTTAAATGACAATATAAACTGGTTTTAAAAAATCGAGCAGTTCCAAATAATAATAATGATTTTTTTTAATAGAAAAGCCGATTGGGTGGATGTAGCTTTCCGCCACAATAATCATACAAGACTCTTGTATGCTGTGTTGCTTTGTAAGCAGAATCTATAGGCAAGGGCTTTCTCGATTCGATAGTCTACTTCGAGAGCACAGCGGCTCTTTTTTACTTCTGAGAAAATGTTGTTACATTTTATCGCATGCCAAGTCCTTTCTGCTCACAAAACGTTCACTTTTAATTGTTAGGGCAGAGAAAAGTGTCCTGGTCAGTCTTTAAAAGAAACACCTAGGAATATGGATTTACTATACAGAACAGCCATCATAGCAGGGATCATAATTGGGTCTCAAAAAATCTAAAAATGTTGGCGTTCTGCCTTTAACAGACAGATGCCATGCACCTCTATCCAGCATATTAATGCTATTTCCGCAAAGGGCATTGGGAAGTTGTGCATTATAGTTAACGCTCATTTTGCTAATTAGTATCACTCAGAAATGTTTGCCCTTGATGGCACAAGAGATGCCGTTCTGAACTTCAACCAGCTACTAGACCCAAATGTCCTTTATCAGGCACATTAGCCAAAGGGTATGATAGGACTAACATTCATGATCAAAGCCTGGGAACTTATATGTAGATTAGACACTTCTCAATCCTTCCACCCCTCAGCTATTGCTAATGAGGAGCAGGAAGGTATGGCTTTGATAACCGGAATGTGATTATTAATGAAGGCCATGTCATTCCTTGGTTAGTGAATATTTGATGGCATTAATTAAAGTAGAATATAATTTTTAATTCCTATCCTCCATTTAAACCGCAATAAAAGCTTCAACCATAGAAGTAAATAAGTATTTAGAAACTGACACATAAATCTACACACATGTGAAATAAATGAATATCATATTTAATAAATAACCCAGAAAAAAAAATGAAACTGTTATAGTGTGTTTCACTGACACACGTTTTTCCTTCATGTACCTCTTGCCTCTAGGAAGAGCAATTTGAAGCTGAAGCTCTTCACTTAAAACATACGTTTTTTGGAGCTGGCAAATTTGACTAAGAATGTTTTTTTAATTTTAAGTTTCAGATTTTAGGTACTAAGGGCTTGATTTGGAATTTGGAAGACTAGTTCTTCTGACACAAACAAGACAGATTTCCAGCCTGCCTTATTACACAATATAGGATATAGGGGGTTATTCTAACTTTGGAGGAGTGTTAATCCGTCTCAAAAGTGACGGTAAAGTGACGGATATACCACCAGCCGTATTACGAGTTCCATAGGATATAATGGACTCGTAATACGGCTGGTGGTAAATCCGTCACTTTTCCGTCACTTTTGGGACGGATTAACACCTCCTCCAAAGTTAGAATAACCCCCATAATGTACTTGTAAAGTCCCCTATTGCCATGTTGGCAAAACAGAACACCTGCTTAGTTGTTACTAGGGGTGCAACTAGACCTGAACTTCAGAGAGGGGGGCTAGTATATCAAGTGGCAATAGTGGGACTACCATTTCACACAAAGCTGGAAGAGACATTCTCAGAGGCAGTATAACAGCACACACTGCCAATATGTCTGCCTTTAATGTACTAACACATGCAAATAACATCCGTGAATGACTATTTTTTGACGCATGGACATACTAAAGCCAGATCTACTGGCTTTGCTAATAACTTCCATTCAGACACTTGGGGTACATTTACACGATTGTCACGCAGTGTAGCTCAGGAAGTAGCCTATCTGCACTGTATTGTGTGACAGGGAAAGGGCATGAATGTACAATATTTAAATCAATATGGTGCGTTCCTGCCTCCCCCCACCGGCACCCTTTTAGCAATCTAATGCCAATGCAGGTACCCTTGCACCATGGTGCAAGGGTGCCTCTGTTGCAGGGAGGTTTATTTTTGTGCAGGAATGGATACCTTCCTGCACAAAAACAATCCCCTGAGGCTTTTTCCTCATAGAAAGAGGAAAAACAGGGAGAAGTAAAGACATTTCTCGTCGATACGTCTCACCGAGGGAGGCATATTCCCAGGTCTACCACTTCTGGTAAATCTGGTAATGTTTCAAAATCCTTGGATGTTGCATGGTAACACCCATACAACACCCTTGGAATGCCTCACTTTTGCAGAGTAATCCAACACTCAAGAGTTCCGAAGCCACTCAGGGCCACGCAAGGTGGTCTTGCATGGCTTCATAAATCAAATTTTTCAGCTGTGTCGCTCTTGCACCACATAGTGTGATGTGAGGGCCACACAAAGGGGCTCGTAAATATGCCCCTAAGCACTGCTGGAACTTCAGAGCTATCTAACAGACCGGAGTGTATCAGACATCTGTAAGAAGATTTGTACCACTGAATCTTGTACCTGTGTGCATGTCTGACATGCAGAAAAAAAGCCTATTGTAAAGGTGTTGTTTCTTACTAAAAGCAACTTCAGAAACATGATAAACAAATGCTTTAGGGAACAAAAAGATGTTTATGAGGTGATCCCCGGATAAACACCAGAAAGTGCTCCCTCAGACATAGAGAAGGAGACTTATACGTACCCTATTAAAGGTGTGGCACATATATTGGGATGAAGAAAATTATATAGGGCTTCTATGCGAATGTTACAAAATTATGGTTTTTCACAAACAGCCCAAAAGGAAGGGACATTCTCAGAGAGGAATAAGCTGGATAACTTCAAAATGCAAAAACATGTATGAGTTTATATAGCTATAGTACAGACTTAGCCGGGGAGCAACAGAGTGTTTTATATTACAGGCAGTGATGGAGGTGAAGCAAGACATCAAATTTGAGCCTAAATCTTTGAATTACACATAGCTATACACAATTACACCGTCATCACAGATTAAGGGGGTTATTCTAACTTTGGAGGAGGTGTTAATCCGTCCCAAAAGTGACGGAAAAGTGACGGATTTACCACCAGCCGTATTACGAGTCCATTATATCCTATGGAACTCGTAATACGGCTGGTGGTATATCCGTCACTTTACCATCACTTCTGGGACGGATTAACACTCCTCCAAAGTTAGAATAACCCCCTAAGTGATTTGTTCACAATTGCACAATTTTCTGTCATGATCCATGCTGAATTCAAAGCTAGGTTCCCAGGTTGACTTAGTAATTATAGTGGAGTTGCACCTTAATTACATTTCTGATTTTTGTCTGACGTTTAGAGTCCGGTTTGTCTATATGCATATACACTATAGGTTGAAGTGTGACATGGTGGTATTTAACATAAATGTTTATGAATTTCTCAACGAGGTAATGATTTATTAATAGTGATGTATCTCCAGTGTACCCATCTGGAAGGGACACAGATGGTAGTCCAGATGATGAGTGCATCTCTTTTTTTACCGTGGTATCATTATAAAATAGTATAGGGTTGGTTATCTCTTTTTTCCAGTCTTTGACCCTCATATGATTTCTTCACATGGCTATGCACTGCTATGACATGAAAGTTTCAATGTTGCAAATTACAACTAGTAAAGCCAGTTTCTGTTTGTGAGTTGCAGGTTAAATATATTTAAAAACTACAGACACATGCCTAGGCCATACATGCACTCAGTCATATTATTTTTTTGTCTGAATGAAAGAGGGTTGGCTAAAGATGACAAAATTGAAATATACCCTTGCTGCACAAGAAATGCATCATGGTAAATAATGTTGTCATCCATGTTTATGAAAGGGCTGAAGTTGTGCATCCACAGCACAAGACACTGCTGCTGGATTATATTGGGAGATTTGAGGATAACCAGAGGGAGGCCTGGGCATAGATCATGTATGTGGGAAGGTATGAAAATGCCCATGAACCTGCATTTCCCTCGCACTGGGATCCTGTATTTCCAGCTGGCGGACAGCACCTGCGCCACCAGCTGTTCCTCCACCTGAACATATGTCCAATGATCTCTTGTAGGCATAGCTGGCAGTCTAGGGGAGTGCTTAGATCTTTTGTTTGCTGAGGCAACCATGATTGAAGCCTGAGGCTGCTGAAGGAAATACCTCTTCTTGTACCCTTGACGTGGAACTGCTCTCACAGATTTTATTCTTCACATATGCATCCACTCCATTTAGGGTTTGCCTGTGCCAATCAAGCCCAGATAGCTGGCGGCAGAAAGACTGACAGCTGGATCACCAGTGGATGAGAGCATTGCTCATAATGGCCTGAAGAAGCAGTGGACTGGTATGAGTTACATCCATTGACTCCAGTATTCAGATTGACAGGAGCAGGAACTGACAGTATATAATAGCAGCAGCACTCGCTTGCAGTGACAAGAGCATCAGTTGCAGGGTATACAGTGTTAAGACCTGCAGGTGCTGAAAGCAAGACTCAGTGACAGCAGCAAGGCTCCAGGATATGAAAAAATAGGAGCTGGGGTAACAGCAGGACTCAATGTGACTGCTTCAGAAGTTTCAGGATATTTCAGAAGCATCTCTAACAGCATCTTAAGTAAATGAGTATGTCTACACAGCTACTGTCAGGTTGCCACCACAGTAAGTGGGGCAGTAGCACTCACACCGTTACCAATATTTCTATTTCAAAGGCTTAAGCATCTCCTCCAAAGAACTGTATGTAAGCTACATCCTCTGCCTTACAGGTTCTGTCAGCAATAAAGGGCTATACTACAGCTGTCATGTTGTGTCTGTTCTATATGGATGTTGAGATAGCACTGCTACTACCTACTGTGAGCAAACGAAGCATAATGGTTCTGTCAAGGAGTATCTGTTCTGTGAGGAAAGAAATCTTACACTGTGGGTCTTGATATGTAATGAAGCTTAGATTGCTGCTGCCCAGGCTATGGATGTTCTGTAAGAAAAGGAAGCTTACACTGCTGTCACCTAAGTTGCACCTGTTCTAGAAACAAGTAAAGCTTGCACTGCTGCTATCCCATCTGTTCCTGTTCTGAGAGAGAGGGACACATTTCTACTCATGCTTGTCTTCTACCTGCTCTGCATGGAAGTTTTCACAACAACTGCCCTTTTTGTACTTCCTCTCTTTGATACCACCTTGTGCTGCTCCTACTCCTGCTGCCACATGCCCTGTACCTATTCTTTTGGCTAGAAATACTGCCAATGTCACGATGTCCTGCGGTATGTATTACTGATCATTCTAATACATAATTTACCTTTACAGAAGCCAAAAATTGGTTTGTCAATGTTTATTTTTATACATGATCGTATACTCAACTCAACAATATGTGTGAAACTTAATGCTTGATGCCCCATGTGAAAGAGTTTCAGAAGGAATTATATCACCTTCTACAGTTCTAAAACTTGGCTGAGAAGTGACTGTGTTGTGTGAAACACCTTCACCGTCTCCAAGTGCTTAGTTTGTGGGAAAAAAAAAAAACTTAAGTGGTGTTATCCAAAATGTTTCTGTGTACTTGAAACATACACCACCATCAATGGCATTGCCCACTCACATGGGGACAGTTAGATGCCTGGGAAAAACAGAGCAAAAGTAATAGACAGAATGTGAGGTAAGGTTTGCCTTCATATTATTGCCAGCTGCTTGTTGACACCACTCATTTTCCCATCTCCTACTGGACACACTTTCTGTCCTCCTTCCCATAACAGTCTCTCATTTCTTTTTCCTCTCCTTCTTCCCTCCTTATTCCCTCACACTTGCTCTCTCTTCTCAGCCATTACTTCACCTCATCTCTCTGTCTCTCTCTCTCTTTCTCCACAATATCTTTTCTTAATCCCTTCTCTCTAGCTCCCATCCTCTCGTCCACCTTTTATTCCAGACTTCCTGTCAGAGACAGGCCATGTCAGAGACTAACCTGGGTGTGAGGCCTGCGGTACTCTCACAGATTAGAAGCTGGTCACAGTATCTCACTCCTCACAGAATATTTGACAGTGTATTAATGAATATTTGAAAGAACCAAACTCTGCCTGTGAATTGGCTCAACACAATATATTAATCAACACAACTCATGTTGTGCAGGGGGTGAGCTCTATGTATACAAGGGCTCTGCTCTGGTTGAGGACAAGACATAAACTGTCTGTAAAGAAACTCAATGGAATATCTGTAGGAGCTCAGATCTATTTGTGCATAATGAGGTTCAAGCCTCGGCGCCAGCTTAACCTCATGTGATTCTGGGCAAATCAATTAGGGTCTGATTTTGTTTTAAGGGGACGGGTTACTCCGTCACAACAGTGACGGATATCCCGTCCACCAAAATATAAATCCCATAGAGGATAATGGGATTTATATTTCGGTGGACAGGATATTCGTCATCAGTGTGACGGAGTAACCTGTCCATTGAAGTCTAAATCAGGCCTTTAAACTCCCGGTGCCTAAAAACTGTATGTGATCTTGTGTGATGTAGCTGGTGCTCATGTAAAGTGTCCCATTACCTTCAGGTCAAGTTTGTCCTATATAGAAATCCAAAAAACAAGATCAACTCAATCTGTGAATGAGCTCTTCTCTACTAGAGGATGGGGTCTGTTTATGACAAGAGTCCCTCTCTCTGCATGTGAAGGAACTAATTTTCTCTGTGCAGGAACTCATTCATGTGTTCTAGGTATTCAGCTGCATATGTAGAAGTGCAACTAATTCAGTTTTGCATTATCCTATTCAAACAAAAAAAGCACTGAAATATGGTTCTTGATCCAAAGCAGTCTTGACCCTTTGATTGTTACTCTAGATCCAACATGCTTTGGCTGAGTTCACCTTGTCAAGTTTTATGTATGGGCCCTAGTGGAAATCTGGGTGGACCAAATCCCATTTTCATGGGGATAGGGCTTAAAGGGCCAGACCAGTGAGTAACCATGATTTTGAGAAATTTCAGAGAGGAAATTTAATTCATTTGTCTTTGGGAAAATAAATACTGCCTGTGAATGTTTCATTCTCAAAACTAAGGGCCTCATTTACAAGGCCCAGCGGCAGACTGCGCCACCGAAGTGTAATCTTTTTTTAATGCTCCGGTGGTGCAGTGTGCCAGTCCATATTTCCAAGGCCACGCAAAGCCTCCTTGTGTGGCTTTTCATGGCCTTGTAAATATGGACTCCTTTCACGCAAAGGACTGCGTGAAAGGGGCATTCCATGGGTGTTGCTTGGGGTGTTCCCACGCAACACCCATAGAACCTAAAGGAATCTAACCATTCCCAGATTTACCAGCCTGGGAATGCGTCTGATTCCTACTCCACCTCAGGTGTGGCGTAAGAATGACTCAATGGGGAGAAATATATTTATTTCTCCCTGTAATTTCCTCTTTCTGTGTTTGCTGCAATCTGCAGCACATATAGAAACAGGAAAACACCTCTTGTGATTGTTTTGGTGTGAGGTACTGGGTTTTTCAGAACCGGTACTGATCCGGTAACCCAGCGGTGCCAGGGTACATCCAAAGACCTCGGGTACTTTCCTGATTCAGACCACAGAAACTCAGAGTCTTCTAGGTGAAGTCAAAGATCAAATTTATTGGCTGCAACCAAGTAACAAGCGTCCTAGAAGTACAACAGCACGGTTTGTATGTTCTCAGGAGACTGTGTTTCAATGCAAAGTCAGGTTTCCTTATATACAGTTTTTTAGGCTTCAGGCAAACATTCTTGACATTTTGGTTGGTCATTCATATGTTTTCACTACAAAGGAAAAAACAGTGTCATGATGAAACCTCATATTTCATGTCATCCAACCCATAATAAATTACCTGGCAAGGCCTAGTATTTTACATCAGATAAGTGTGGACCCCCAATAAAAACGGGCACCTCCCCCTCGTAAAGTAAGAAGAAGAAAAGAGCAGGTGCAGGTGTGAGCAAGATTAGGCAGGGTGTGTGAGCGATAATAAGGGTTTTATGGCATGGTGTGCCTTGATGCTATCTGATTCGGCCACTGGGAGAGGGACTGACCAAACAGGTTTGGCCTGAGGCAATGGTTCCAGCTTGCCCAGGTCAGAGAAAAGTCAATCAAGGTGTACGTGTCCTTGGAATCAAATCTGACTGTATTATAAGCCTATGTGAGGGCAACTTTAAAAAATGGCTGCTGTGTATAAAATGGGAGCCACGAGTGCAGGACGAAAATGGTGATTTCGAGGTGAAAACGCTGCTGGAATTGAGCGAAAATGCTCATGCTTAGTGTACTAGTCATTATCGTTTTTTTGATACTAAAATCGTACTGCTGTGGCAAAGTAAATTACATGGGTCCAGATTTTTTAGAACCACAAACCCTCCTTTTGCCCTTACATAGGCAATAAACCTATTCTCATGCTAATCTGAGTCCAGGTCTATGTTTATAAGGCCATGGAGATGTTGCTGGAGCAAAATTCTAGTACTTGGTAACTCTCTCTGGACAGGTCTCCTCGAACATGAAGTAGCACAAAAGGCCACATATGGCAGGACAAAATAAGGAATACCTCTATCTGCAGTAGGTGGCATAAGATCACACACCCAACAATTAGTGATGTTCACTACTAACTAGTGTTGATGCAGAAGCTGTACAAAACAATTGCTTACGAATTCTGATCTTCTAACCTGCTCATGTTCAGGAAAAGGGTGAAAAGAGTGCAAAGAAACAATAGTAAGAAAAGACATAGGTTGGGAAGTGGGTGCCGAAGTCAATTGAGTAGAGGAAAACAATCCCACCCATAAATGACAACGTCATGTTTAAAAGACACTAGAAAACACGTTATTAAGAACATATAGACAACGGGAGAAAGTAGTGACCACTAATACAAATGAAATAATAATTTTTCACAACCCTAACCAAAAAGCAAATCCTAAAATTATCTAGTAACATTTTTAGGGCTCTTCTGCATTTCAGTAATTTTTGTATGTTCAGGTGGAACAGTGGTGACTCTCATCAATGCTCTAAGGTGAAAAGGGGGTACTCTTTCCACAGAAAATGGACTTTATTCTGCTTTTACTAAACAGAATAGTACTTTAAAACAATGCCAGTAAAACAATCAGTCTCCTAACACCTAGTCTATACAATCACACGGAAACCTCTTGTGAAACCAACTATGCCCAGAGTCCGTTCAAAAAGCCTCTCTGGCAGGCTTCTATTGTCCATCAAATTTTCTTTTGTTGTTTTCTTTCGCATGGGCCTCTCAATTCAGGCCTCTTCGTGAGAAAAGTACTGCTTAGTTGGAGTGCCCTCCTGGCAAACACCCACAGCTCACTCGAAAGTCTCAATGTCTTAAAGCAATGCACCAGTGTCTCTCCTCTGTGGCAGACACTACAAACAATGTGCTCTTCATTGATCAAGGGCACAAATCATCTCGTGCAAACCCAAGCACCATTAATTGGGAAATAGCTCAAGCTCAGCAGCACTTTCAGACTCCAACACTCAGGGGCATATTTATACTCCGTTTGCGCCGAATTTGCGTCGTATTTTTCTACGCAAATTCGGCGCAAAACTAACGCCATATTTATACTTTGGCATTAGACGCGTCTAGCGCCAAAGTATGGACAAATAGCGTCATTTTTTTGCGTGAACGCCTTCCTTGCGTTAATGAGATGCAAGGAAGGCGTTCCCGTCTAAAAAAATGACGGCGACGCAAATGCGTCGTATTTATACTCCCGGGCAAAAATCACGCCCGGGAGTGGTCGGGTCAAAAAACCCCTCATTTGCGCCACTTTTTAACGCCTGGGTCAGGGTAGGCGTTAAGGGGCCTGTGGGCTCAAAATGAGCCCACAGGTGCCCTCCCATGCCCCCAGGGACCCCCCCTGCCACCCTTGCCCACCCCAGGAGGACACCCAAGGCTGGAGGGACCCACCCCAGGGACATTCAGGTAAGTTCAGGTAAGTATACATTTTTTTTTTTTATATTTTTTTTTTGGCATAGGGGGGCCTGATTTGTGCCCCCCTACATGCCACAATGCCCAATGACCATGCCCAGGGGACATAAGTCCCCTGGTCATGGCCATTGGGCAAGGGGGCATGACTCCTGTCTTTACTAAGACAGGAGTCATGTAAATGGCGTCTGGGCGTCGTAAAAAATGGCGCAAATCGGGTTAAGACGATTTTTTAGCGTCAACCTGACTTGCGCCATTTTAAGACGCCCTAACGCCATTTTTCCCAACGCCGGCGCTGCCTGGTGTACGTGGTTTTTTCCACGCACACCAGGCAGCGCCGGTCTGCTTGCGCCGGCTAACGCCATTCAATAAATACGGCGCCCGCATGGCGCTTCAGAATGGCGTTAGCCGGCGCAAAATTTTTTTACGCTAAACTGCGTTAGCGCAGTTTAGCATCAAAAAGTATAAATACGGGCCTCATTATTTAGTGTCAGAGGACGCTCAAGCTGCTCTTTCATGGGCACCACAATATAGTGCCTTTTTCCAAACTTGAAATCTCCGGTGCACTGCCCTTCTTCCGTTGGAGCAAAGAAAAGGGGGGGGGTGGCCAAAACTCAGGCCAAGGGGCTCAAGGGATTGCACACTGTCAGAGGTTACCAGCACATGACAGGTAGAGAAATGAAACCTCAAAACAGCTCTGCCATCAACAACAGGAATCCTTCTCTTTAGCTCTTTTACACTCAAACTTTGGTTTTGTGATGTCCAACGCCGTCTGATGGAGCAAGTACGATACCATGCGCTGGCGATCGCTGTCCGGCTCTGCTACTTTCAGGGTGCTGAGACTATAGGGCCAAGACGTCCGTCTTTCATCTGTAGCTGTCACTGATGGGAATTAGGCTTAAATCAATGTCCTGCAGGTTATTATGACTTGATACCCGCAGAATCTAGTGACGTAGGAAATGTGCCACAGTTGTTAGTTTCCTTCAATTTAGTAAAAAAAACAGTTCATGGTTTTTAACAAGGGGACTGCAAGCAGGTGGTCTGCAATCTTCAAAGGAGTAGCCATACACCATGGGCATAAAATACAAAGACAAAGGCAGAAGGGCAAAACAGGGTCTCTAGCATATTTAATTGGGTTCTCTCCATTATTCTCTGCCATCTATAGCTACATGAGAATTCTATCTGAATGGATTTCCCCACACAGTGGCATTGTCTAATGGGGTAAACACATATTTTCCTCAATGATTAAGTCTAGGTGTTCCTCCTTACCTTAGAACATCTCAATAGAGAAATCACATGATACCGATTATCAGGGACATGTAGAAACCTTCCTTTAAAAACTGTGCATCAGGTGCACTATGCAATACACAGGCCAATAGTCAAATGTGCAAACAAAAAGACAAGAACTAGAGGGTCCTGATATTTGCATGATTAGGACACATCTGATCCCACCAAAAATTAAAGTAGCAGGAACAGAAGGGATCCGAAAACCAAATTAAAATAGACATTGAAAATTCGTCATGTTCAAAAAGGTAAACATAAGATATCTCCTATTGAAATGGAAAACTTGTCTTACTATAATATTGAGTCAGTTAACCAGTCTATCGCTACCCTGACAGTCAGGCTGGAAAACATTGAAGCAGGCCTAAGGCAAATTCTTGAAAACCAGTCTGGTCATACCAAAGGGAATTATACATAACATGGGGGTCCCTGGTACATCACTTCAGTCTGGAAATGTGAACCTGAACAATACATCAATAATAATAAAAGGGCTGACTGGTGAAAGGAATTCGAAAAAGAGAAATGAGACTAGGACATAGCTAAAATCTCAATAACTAAGCATGATGCGACATTGGTCAGGGGAAGTAACAAAAGAAAAAAATCTATAGGAAGAACAAAAAATTATTTGGGTGATAGTCAGGCATGTGACACAACACCGAGAGTACGGGTGATACACAAAGGCCAAAGTTACACAAATTTTAACTCTACCGTTGGCGACTACACCATATACGGTACTCCTAGCTAATGTTTCAGTTCCTTCTTCAGGAAAAAATGAAAACCTGGTTTTCTTTTAAGAAACAAAAGCCATATGCTACTTAGGAAACAGAACATCATTAACTAATGTAATATAGAAATTAGGCCACCTTGAGTCACAGATCTATAATTTCATCCTTAGGTCCAATCAAGGCTACATAAATGTAGGGCTGCCTGTTCCTTTAAGGGAAGGGGCAGTAACGTGACTAACTGCAGGTGACGCACTTTGATCCTGTATATCTCTTTTTATTTTCCTTCAATACCATTATAGCCAAATAGACATGCACTGGTGAAGTGTTGTCTCTTATGTTCACAGCATGAAATATCATTATCTGTGGAATTTAGTAACCAGAACAAGTTCAACCAACTGTTGCGTAGCGATGGGCATCGTCATGACCATCCCCTCACAACACAGGGGAGCTTGTAATAGTATCAAAAGCAGCAACAAACATGCAAAAAACAAATAAAAAATAATAAAAACGCACAAAACGTCAAGCCATCAGATATACTTGCTGTGTATCAAGCACAAAAAGCATAGACAAAAAAATAGCATGTGTGAATAAGCGGTGACACACAACACCATGTCATGTACTTTATGCACTGTAAACCTGCAGCCCAAAACCCAATATTTGGGCCTGTTTCATTTGTCAGGTTTAAAATCCTTACCCTCCTTTTGACAGTAGATCACCAGGCAATGGAAATCTGCTGTCAAATATAACTTTACTGTTTCTCTTCTAACATACAGGACCAGCAAGAACAATTCATGATAGGACCAAATACACGAAAATAAATTTCCATTACTTAACTGTTACCCTCTTGTCAATTACTTCGCAACATCAAGCCACCTTAGTTTTACCTTTCTAAAAGTAAAAATTGTTACACTGACACTCCATATTAATTTGGCACCTACAATTTCCACTGTGAAAAATAAGTCTTAATTTGGCAAATCGTTCTCATTAAGGCATGTAGCCTTCAAAATTTTAGAAAAAGGCTGGATCTTATTTTCTGTCTAAGACTTAATGCAACACTTCGTTTTCTGTCAAATAAAAGCAACTAGCAGGCATCATTTAATTTTTTTAGAGCGGAGACACAAATGTATCAGTTCTGCAGAGCATTTAACATGATGTTGGGACCTTCGAAGAAATCCCTTTTTTTATATTCTCCCTTTGGAATTAAGTTCTTTAATTGTATTGATGTTCTTCTGGAGAAACCAGAAATCCCACTTTTAGAGGCCTGTAGGGTCATTCTGCATTTCACAGAGACAAGGCCCTAATTTAAAAGGTCACAAGTGTCAACATGACAGCCTCCTCCATCGTTCATGGGAAAACTAAAGATAGCATCTCAGCAGCGTGACTTGAGCCAGCCTCTGTAGCTCTCCTAGCTTCTGCCACTCTGAATCTGTCAAAGACAGTAGGCCTTCCTATTTTCCTTCTAACCTGCAATAATTCACTCAATGTTAAAAAATAATTTTTCCTTTTTAGGCGCTAAAAAAATGATCTCTATTTCCAGATTATTAAACTACATTTACTGTGAATAATTCACAAACCTTAATAACACACATACCAGTTGTTAGAATAAATGCTTGTTGCAATCCCATGCAATGGTACATATTTCATCAACCTCGAATGAATGAACGTCTCAGTAGGCCCAGCTGAAGTTAGAACCTTCAACCTTGATATTAAAACAAGCCTTTGTACTGACACATTGACTCATTGAATCACAAGAAGGCACAACCTGCAAATATATATCAAACCTAAATGTATGCATTTACTGAATCCTGAGACACTTTAAAAAGTACTCTGAATGAAAGAAAATGCAGTTTAAACAGTGCTTTTGCCCAAAATCGACTTTGATATTTTAGGCATTAAAAAATCAATATCCTACAATTTTCTTGCATAATATGCATTACCAGAATGTCTATTACACAATCCATGAGTCAGCCATTGAAAATATTAACTTATACTTTATAGAAATTAGGTTATTTGCTCCTGCGCCAAGGGAAAATTGCACATACAAATGTCATTTTAGCGGTGCAACATAACTTAAATTAAATTTTAATGCTAGGAGGTCATAGTATAGGTATTAAGCTTTATAAATATTACAAAACGAATTTGAAAGGCACTTATTTTTGTAAAATAATTTTTCCATAATTAATAATTTTCTTTAAAAAAAAAAAAACATTTTTTTTTTGTGATAATTCCACATATAAAAGCAAGCTGCATCCCTTGCCGAAGAGGCGGCAAAACTGGATAGCATTTATCTACTGTCATTTTATGTCGCCTATGCAACTGCTCATTCAACTGTTCTACTTCGTTATCTTTAAACTGTATAGCAGCTTGCATAATCGAAATACCTTTTTCTCTCTTATTTTTCTTAGCTAATTTAATTTCCTTTTGCTTGGCTTCCTTACGCCATAAGCGGAAAGAATCAAACATTGCCGGCCGGGCTTTCTTCTTAAAAAGTCTAACTTCGAGGTTATCTAAGATTTCTGTGTCAAAGCTACCATTTTGGGGCCATTTTAAAACACCATCTTCTCTGGTGTAACGGATCCATACTTCATTATATGTGATGGGGCTTACTCCGTGCTTCACATATAGTTCATAGGTTGGAGTTCCAATCGGAGGAACCGGACATGAGTCCTCCAACCGGGAGTCCCTTTTACAACCAAGACAAAACAAATTTCCAAGTCTGCTAAGACCAGGCATCTTCGCTCACTAGTCTAGCTTCAAACTTCAAAGGATTATCGTTTACGATAGTCTTGTGAATACACGAGTCCTTCGGCTTTGGTACTTGCAAGTTCCAAATCAAAGTGATCCCGAAGGGATACCAAACCAAATGTCCAACTAAGGACCAAAACAAGTGTCCAACTAAGGACTGGGAGACGCTCCACTTATACTTAACTGAAAATATCGATGACGTCACCAGAAAACTCGTCTTATCGTTTCGCTCTACCAAACATCAAGGGTCCAAATCAGGGCGATAGCCAGGGCAGCAGTCCTTTGTAGCCGTCGGGAAGTGGGGAACCTCGTAGCAAAGACTTTCGGACCACGTCGACATGCAGGGGTCGATAAAGTGGCGGCCTTCCTCCAGAATTTTCACACGAAGCTCCTCACAGACCTCAGGCTTGGACCGGTACCGCTGGTATCGCCCCACGTTGTGCGCCAACTGAGGTACTGGGTTTTTCAGAACCGGTACTGATCCGGTAACCCAGCAGTGCCAGGGTACACCCAAAGACCTCGGGTACTTTCCTGATTCAGACCACAGAAACTCAGAGTCTTCTAGGTGAAGTCAAAGATCGAATTTATTGGCTGCAACCAAGTAACAAGCGTCCTAGAAGTAGAACAGCACGGTTTGTATGTTCTCAGGAGACTGTGTTTCAATGCAAAGTCAGGTTTCCTTATGTACAGTTTTTTAAGCTTCAGGCAAACATTCTTGACATTTTGGTTGGTCATTCATATGTTTTCACTACAAAGGAAAAAACAGTGTCATGATGAAACCTCATATTTCATGTCATCCAACCCATAATAAATTACCTGGCAAGGCCTAGTATTTTACATCAGATAAGTGTGGACCCCCAATAAAAACGGGCACCTCCCCCTCATAAAGTAAGAAGAAGAAAAGAGCAGGTGCAGGTGTGAGCAAGATTAGGCAGGGTGTGTGAGCGATAATAAGGGTTTTATGGCATGGTGTGCCTTGATGCTATCTGATTCGGCCACTGGGAGAGGGACTGACCAAACAGGTTTGGCCTGAGGCAATGGTTCCAGCTTGCCCAGGTCAGAGAAAAGTCAATCAAGGTGTACGTGTCCTTGGAATCAAATCTGACTGTATTATAAGCCGATGTGAGGGCAACTTTTAAAAATGGCTGCCGTGTATAAAATGGGAGCCACGAGTGCAGGACGAAAATGGTGATTTCGAGGTGAAAACGCTGCTGGAATTGAGCGAAAATGCTCATGCTTAGTGTACTAGTCATTATCGTTTTTTTGATACTAAAATCGTACTGCTGTGGCAAAGTAAATTACATGGGTCCAGAATTTTTAGAACCACAGGTGCAGTAGGTGTCCCTTCCTTCACTAAAACTATTATCCCTGCAACGCAGGCATCCTTGCAACATGGTGCAAGGGTGCCTGCATTGGCGCTAGGCAACAGTTTGGGCACTAGTGCAGGGGAAGAGGGCAGACATGTGCTGTATCTTGCAGATATGGTACATTTCCACCTTTTTACAGTGGTACAGGGCGGTGCAGCAAGTCCCTTGCTGAAACGCCCTGCACCACGGGCCTTGTAAATGGGGACCTAAGTTTGGTCTCAGGCTACTTCATTGCTTTGATGGTGAATGTGCTTGTTTTAGTATATTCACCCAGACTTTGGCCCTCATTATGACATTGGTGGTAAATCCCACTTACCGCCACGCTGACTGCCACCAACTTACCGCCGCCACGGCGGATATCCATTCACCATATTATGACACACACACACCAATCCATCAGTATTCAGCCACATACACAAATCTACCAGCCCAAAGGTCAGGGATAAAGTGGCCGTATCAAAACCAACACTGTTACGCCAATAGAACTACGCCCATCCCATTATGACCCACGAATCACCACGGCGGACATTCAACTGCAGTAAACCATTGGGGGTACCTCCCGCCGCGCTCAAAATGGACACCCACAAACAAAACAACACCACATTGGACAATTCAAACAACACACACCTGACACCTATACATACACCACACCCACACACCCTCACCACTATAAAACACACACTCACATTACCCACAACCCCTTACCATTCCAAACTATTGCCACCAGAGAGACAGCAAGACCACAGACACAACCAGAGCCACATACTACTATACACCACTCACGCACCCCACATCACACACCCCAACACATTACCCAACACACACTCACCTACACACCTCACACAACACCCATGGCACCACAAAGATACCCCTGCTTCACAAAGGAGGAGCTACGGGTCATGGTGGAGGAAATTATCAGGGTAAAGCCACAGCTATTTAGAGCACAGGTGCAGCAGATATCGATAGCTAGGAAGATGGAGCTATGGCTGAGAATCGTGGACAGGGTCAACGCTGTGGGACAGCACCCAAGAACTAGGGATGACATCAGGAAGAGGTGGAACGACCTACGGGGGAAGGTATGTTCCATTGCAGCAAGATACCAGCTCACTGTACAGAGGACTAACGGTGGACCCCCCTCCTCCACACAACTAACAGCATGGGAGGAGCAAGTCTTGGCAATCCTCCATCCTGAAGGCCTGGCCAGAGTAGGAGGAGGACTGGACCCTGGTAAGTCAACTCTCTACTACTACTACCCCCCTACCTGCATGCCATCACATACCCCCATCCTCACTCCCATCACTCCACTCCATCCCACACACCCCACCATCACATATCACTCACCCCAATGCCAAGACCTGCATGCTCCAACAATGCATGGACACCACTCACAGCCCTGCATGGACACTCATCACTAAAGCATGCACACCATAGAGAACTAACAATCCCACCATACACCAACATACACAAGTGAAAGCTGCCAGGACAAATACAACCAAAGAGGACAACCCACTGATGCCCAATATGTCAGACACAGAAACCATAACACATAATCTATATCCCCACAAGTACCCCAGCCAATATCAGCGGAGAGGAGGTGCCAGCAATATCCAATCCCCCAACTGAAGAGGCCCACAGTGATGACAGCAACTCTGGTCTTCAGGATCTGATGACCAACCTGGCCCATCAGGGACCTCTGGACAGCCAGTTAACCAGGCCCAGTCACATACCACCACAGAGCCTCCCCCATCAGGTAACACCACCACAGCATCCACCCAGCGTAGCCATACTTCAATCAGCAGTATGTCCACCTCTACAGGAAACCCCGGGCACACCTCACCCCCAAGACAATCAGGGACCTGGGGTCAGTGGCAGTGGGCACACGGTTCAGGGGACAGAGGCACAGGCCACCAGGGACCCTGAGGGGACTGCTGTGCACCAAGGGAACCGACTCTCCAGGAGGCACTCGACGAGATCCTGGGAGCCTGTCAACATTCCCAGGACACGATGGGCCAGATCCTGGACAATGTGCAGAAGAACTGGAAGCTGCAGGAGGGACAGTACCAGGGGATCAGGGAGGACTTGCAGGCCATTAACAGCACCCTGATCTCCATAGCAGGGGTGTTGGCATACATGGGCAATATTATGAGGGAGGCAGTCACACAACAGCGGGCCCCTGCCACTAGCCAGACATCTGAACAGTCTTCCACCTCCTCTGCTGCTAGTGGTCAGAAGGCCCCACCACAGGACTCACAGGCCACCAGCACCTTTCCCCCTGCAGAATGAGAACCACCCCACAAACGTTCCCTGGGATCCAGACAGAAGCCAGAGACACTTGCCAAGACCCCCACCAGGAAATGAGACTCTCCTGATTGTCACCCTTGTGTCCCACACTGTTACCTTGTCCACCTTGAACTGCCATTGCTCCTCTTCCTATGTCCCCATGGACAATGCACCTGTAAACAGACTGGAACAATACCCTGGACTTTCCTCCATCCTCACCCCATCCCATTGCACTTCCCCCTCAATATTTTACCACTTCAATAAACACCCTTGGGAAAAACAGAAGTTTGGATTATGTCATATTTTTCAAGTATGTATTCATTTAAACAGGTACAAACATTGCAATTCAACTGTCCAGAAAATGAGCATAGATTAATGACTTGTAGCTGGCTGCAGTGATCACACCAGGAGCATATGTGAGGTCACCAACATTTCCAAAACTAATGGCCAGAGGGTACAGTAAGTGGGCATGTAAGTGGGGAATAACAGCATGCCAGTGCCACAGAAATTCAAACAAATGTCATTGAAATGTGAAGAAACACTGTCTTACCTGTGTGTCATTGGAAGTACTATCTGATCACTGATGTTCTGTTGTCCTCATCCTCTGCCTCCTCATCCTCACTGTCCACAGGGTCCACTGCTGCCACACGGGCATCTCCAGCCTCCTCCTCCTGCAGAAAAGGCACATGTCGCCCCAGGGCAAGGTTGTGCAACAAGCAGCATGCCACTACTATCTGGCAGACCTTCTTCGGTGAGTAGCACAGGGATCCACCTGTTAGATGAAGGCACCAGAACCTGGCCTTCAGGAGGTCCTTCCTATTATTCTTCTGGTTCACCTATGTGCCTCATTATAATGTTGTTCTGCCCTTGTCCTGGCATTCCTCACAGGGGTCAGCAGCCATGATAGGTTGGGGTAACCAGAGTAACCTGCAAATTTTGAGGGACACCATTTAGCCACACACTATTACATATGGCCCACACCATACCCATACACCAACATATACTGGATGGGAAACAGGGCTCACCTATTAGCCACACCCTGTGCCTCTGTAGTTGGGCCATCACATTTGAGATTCTGATATTCCTCAGAACAAAGGCATCATGCACAGACCCAGGATACTTAGCATTGACGTGGAAGATGTACTAGTCCGCCAAGCACACCATCTGTACATTCATAGAGTGGAAACTCTTACGATTTCTGAACACCTGTTCATTCTGACGGGGGGACAAATGCAATATGTGTTCCATCAATCGCCCCAATTATGTTGGGGATATGTCCCATTGCATAGAACTCGGCCTTCACTGTGGCCAAATCTTCAACCTGGGAAAATACAATGTAGCTGCACATGTGTTTAATCAGGGTGCACAACACTCTTGTTAGCACTATTGAGAAGATTGACTGTGACATTCCTGCTGCCAAGCCCACTGTCACTTGAAAAGAACCAGTTGCCAGGAAATGGAGCACTGACAGAACTTGCACAAGAGGGGGAATCCCATGGGGTGACGGATAGCAGATATCAGGTCAGGCTCCAATTGGGCACACAGCTCTGTTATTGTGGCCCTGTCAAGTCTATAGGTGAGGATGATGTGCCTGTCCTCCATTGTTGCCAAGTCCACCAGGGGTCTGTACACGGGGGTATGTCTCCATCTCCTATTCATCTGCAGCAGTAGCTATCTATGGGGCAAAAGAGTGAGGATCAAGTCAAAAACTGAACAATGGAGATACTAAAGAACTTTGCATGCTGTTAACTTGTAATGGGTAAGTGTGATTTGTCCAGTATGGCCTAATGTCACCAGTGACGTAGCAAATTTCCAGGGTCTGCCACCCCTGAAATGGCGTCTGCCTGTCCTGTGTGAAGGGACAAGTGGAAGTGAGGTAATTCAGCTGACGTTGTGTGCCGTTGTGGGAGGCGTTCGGAAACCGCCGTGCAACTCCTCATTGGATAACATTGGACCCTATGGGTTACAGTGGCCAATGGTGATCTATGCCGGGAATGACAGTATGCACCACGGCAGACGTGACCGCCATTTTTTTTATCTCATCCCTCACTTTCTACCTGATCTTCAACAGGAGAGGACCTACACTGCATGTGCTGCTGTGACCTGGGTTTGGAACCTACCATGGCCCGTGTGACTTTGCGAAAGGGCCCCTGCCTTCACCTCGGCGGACTTGGAGAGTCTGGTGGATGGGGTTCTACCGCAGTACAGACTGCTGTATGGCCCTCCAGACCAACAGGTGAGTACACTGTGGGCACGATGCATGTGACATGAATGCATGGAGTGATGTGTGTGAAGGTCTTGTATAAGGGAGGGTGAGTTTATGTCCTCTGGGCGGCGTACTGGTTATGTGCTGGGCCATGTGTGTGTAAATGGTGATGTGAAGGGGTATGGTGGGCCATAAGTGTAACAGGCAGGACTGTTTGACTAGTTCTATTTTCCTGTGTGTATTGCCTCTGCAGGTCAGCGCCCATCAAAAGAAGGGAATATGGTATGCCATTGCCAAGGACGTGTGGACCCTGGGAGTCTAAAGCAGGCGGAGCTCACCCTGTCGCAGACGGGGAGCGGACCTGAGACACCCGGCACGGAAGACGGCAGAGGCCCAGCTGGGGATGGCCTCCCAATGAGGAAGGGTTGCCCGTCGAACCCTGACCCCACTGATGGCCCGCATACTGGCAGTGGCCTATCCTGAGCCGGATGGGCGCTTGAGGGCATCACAGCAGCCACAAGGGGGTGAGTACAGTGCCCATCATTACAACTTACATATGGTAGGGTGGTATCCGGGTGGGGGATGTGTGTCCCCTCATTACAACTTATGTATGCCCATCATTACAACTTACGTATGGTAGGGTGGTATCCAGGTGGGGGATGTGTGTCCCCTCATTACAACTTATGTATGCCCATCATTACAACTTACATATGGTAGGGTGGTATCCGGGTGGGGGATGTGTGTCAGTGGGTGCTCCTAGGCTAGGCCTGACATTGCAGCATAGGTCCTCTGGTGGCTAGGGTTCAGAAGGGAAAATCTTGCAACCTAGCTCGTAGGCATGCACTACTGGTCAGGGCTGCGTGGGTCCCAGGTGTGCTGCATTTGGCGGTGTGTGCCCCTCCCCATGCTTTGGCTGCTAACTGTTTCTCTGGTAGTGCTATGGCATATTGCGTAAGGCTGTTCCCTGTGTGTGAGGGTGCTGTGTATGCCAACGGTGGTGTTGGTGTTGCCATTGACCAAGTGTATCCTTTGTCTCTTCCCCCCTTACTGTTTTTTCACCTTGTCCTCATGTGCATTAGCATCATTTTGCCGAGGACAAGAGACACCAGAGATGGAGGGAGCTGCATCCCACAGGACCCAGGAGGCAGAGTCCACCGACGGTGAGGGCACCAGTGGGCTGGAGGGGAGGGGAGCACCACGGCGGAGGCTGGAGGATACAATTCAGATTCACATCCAATGGGAGCTCCCTGGTGGTGGTGGACACCTCTGTGACCACCCCAGCTACAGGTACAGCCGCCACCCCTGTACCAGCACCGCCTTCGCAGCAGCCCCTCAGCGAGTTGCCCGAGCTCGCTCACCCAGGAGGGTGGGCATCTCCTTCGCCCCAGGCACCTCATGCTCTGCCCCAGTGAGCCCTGCTTCCCTGAGTGAGGAGGCTATTGACCTCCTGAGATCCATCTCTGTAGGGCAGTCAACCATTGTGAATGCCGTCCAGGGGCTGGCAGCCCAGATGCAACCGAGTAATGCATTTCCGGAGAGCATTCACACAGGCTTGGTGGCCAAACAGAGAACGATCCAGGCTCTGGCCTCCTCTCTGATGGCAGCCATTGTCTCTATTTCCCCCCTCCAACTTCCTCTTCCCAGTCACATTCTCCTCAACCCCAACCCATCCCAAGCACACAGGCTGACGAGCATGCACAAAAGACAACACACAAGAGTGGTACAGGCAAACACAAGCACCACACTTCATCACACGGGCACTCACACAAACACCATCCAGATGCAGACACACCAACATCCACTATTTCCACTGTCTCCCCCTCCTCCTCCTCCTCTTCCACCTACCTCCCAGTTCCATCCACACTCTCACCTGCATGCACTACATCATCATCCACTACCAGCATCACTACACCAAGCAGAACACACACCTCACTGGCAGACACCTCCACAACAGCCATGCACATGTCCCCTCTGTCCTCTCCCACTGTGACTGCCCCCCCTCCTAAGATTCACAAACACAAGCACTCAGGCACCCAACAGCCATCCACCTCACAACAGTATACAGCCTATGTATCTGCACACAAAATCAGCAGACAGATACCTCCAACAACCACTCTTTCTCCCTCCACTCCCATTTCTTCTCCCTCTTCCCACCCCAATGTCCCTAAGAAACTGTTCCTATCCACCATTGACCTCTTCCCTACCCCTCCCCCCATTCCTGCACATATGGCCAGGGTAGGAAGAACCCAGCAAAGCACTTCAGCCACTCAGTCCACAGGCTCATTCATCACCACACCCACTCGTGGTGGAAAACGATCCAGACCACTTGTCCTGAAGGTGAAAGAGCCTGCTCCAGGCAGCCTCAAGGGAAAGGAGCCTGCCCCAACTGCCAGAAAGACCAAGGAGCCTGCCCCAGCTGGCAGTAAGAGCAAGCAGCTTGCCCCAGCTGCCAGTAAGAGCAAGGAGCCTGGCCCAGATGCCAGGAAGACAAATGAGCCTGCAGCAGCTGTTAAGAAGGGAAAGGAGTCTGCCCCAGCTGCCAGGAAGAGCAAGGAGCCTGCCCCGCTGCCAGTAAGAGCAAGGAGCCTGGTCCATATGCCAGGAAGACAAATTAGCCTGCAGCAGCTGCTAAGAAGGGAATGGAGCCTACCCCAGCTGCCAGGAAGAGTAAGGAGCCTGCACCAACAGGCAGAAAGAGCAAGGAGCCTGCACCAGCAGGCAGGAAGAGCAAGGGGCCTGGGTCAGGAACAGTGACGGAGCCCACTAACCATGGTTGTGCAGCCTTCTGAGGTTGCAGGGGATGGACAGGATCCTCCCCCCAAAAGCAGCACCACCACCTCCAGTGAGCAGCCATCCGAGGTTGCAGGGAATGGGCAGGAGCCTTTCCCTCCCAGCAGCACCACCACCTCCAGGGAGAAGCCGTCTGAGGTTGCAGGGGATGGGCAGGAGCCTCCCCCCACCAGCAGCACCACCACCTCCAGTGAGCTACTGTCCGAGGTTGCAGGGGATGGGCAGGAGCCTCCCCCCACCAGCAGCCTCAACACCACTGAGCAGCCGTCACCGCCGGCGGACAGTATGTAATCCTGCCTTCTTGGGCTGCTGTGCTGCCTGCCCCCTGCAAATCCAGTGGGTAAGACACCCACCTGAGAAACTGTGACCTTGCACTCCCCAGGATCAAGAGCACAGGGCATGTTGCCCCCTCCAGAACCAGTGGGTGAGACACCCACATATTCAAGACTCCCGAGGATCAAGAGCACAGGGCATGAGGCCCCCTACAGAACCAGTGGGCAAGTTACCCACTTGAGAGACTGTGGCCTTGCACTCCCCAGCAGAGAGAAATGGGCATTGAGCCCCCACCAGAACCAGTGGGCAAGTCACCCACTTCAGAAACTGTGGCCGTGAACTCCCCAGGACAAAGCAATGGGCATGGAGCCCCATCCATATCAGTGGGGACGTTGCTGTATTCAGCTGAGGTGCCCCCCAATTCCCCTGAGGTGCTTTCCCACTTCCAAAATGATGCCCCTGCAGTGTTCTCTCCAGATGTGGCAGGATACCGGTTGGGCCTTGGACTGTACCCTGTGGCCTTGTGTGCCCTCATGACTTTGGACTAGGCATTGGACCTTTATGTACATCTGTGAATATATTTGGTTTGTGTGGTGGGTTTTGCTATGCTAATACATTGTCAGTACTCCAGCATTGTGGTCTGTGTTTTATTTTGCTGTGTGTCATGTGTGATTGGTTTACCTGTGCAGCTGGTTGTGTGTATGGTGTGTGTGTGTGTGTGTGTCAGGTGTGTGTTGTACGTGTGTGTGTCACTGTCGTTTTCCTCCCATCCCCCCTTGTGTGCTAGGTGGCTGTACTCACCGTTGTCGTCTTTGTCGGCGTTGGTGTTCCAGGTGGAGCATGACGTAGAAGATCATCAGGAAGACTTGCAGTTCGGGTTCCATGGTGGTGTGGTTCTTTCCCTGTGTCTCCAATGGTGAGTCCTTTCACTTCTCAGCTCTGTTTCTGCCAGGCTTTTGTTGGCATTGGTATCGCCCTGGAAAAAGTGGAGGTTCCATGTGTCTTAATATGGTGGGCGGTACTTTGTCTCCCGCCTGGCTGTTGGTGGCTGCCCATGCGGTTGGTGTGGTACATTGGCTGTCTATGGGAGTTATCACCGCCATGGTCATAATTTGGTAGTAATTACCCGCCAGCCTGCTGGCAGTATTACCGCCCTTTATAACTCACTGCCAGGGTCATAATGAGGGCCATAGTTTGCTGGCGGATTTGCATGGCAATATTCAAACATTCCAGAAGCTGCAGTACTTAGAGAGCAATTTAAAGACGTAGGACACTTGTTCCTCTCTAAAAGTGTGGCAGCAAACCATGAGCACAAGCAGACACATCACCACTGGACTTAGATGTTGACAATTGTTCTAGGGTTTCCAGAATAGGCTCATAATTAACCATTACTTTTTGTATAGCTTTTACACGGACCGTCCAGCTTGTTGGACACAGTCGCTTTATTTTTAACACATTTGTAGGGCCTTCGATTCTGTGCTGGATGAGGTCTGAAAATATTGTACAACGTCAAAATTGCCCAAACAGATTTCCATGTTCTTGGACATAAAGCACATGGAATGTTGCACCCTCTAGAACCAGTGGGTAAGACAGTGGGTAAGATACCCACATAGTCAAGACTCCCCAGGATCAAGAGCACAGGGCACGAGTCTCCCACCAGAACCAGTGGGTAAGACACCCACATAGTCAAGACTCATCAGGATCAAGAGCACAGGGCACGAGGCCCCCTGCAGAAACAGTGGGCAAGTCACCCACTCGAGAGACTGTGGCCTTGCACTCCCCAGGACCAAGCACAGGGCATGTTGGCCCCTACAGAACCAGTGGGCAAGTCACCCACTCAAGTCACTGTGGCCTTTCACTCCACAGGACCAAGCACGGAACAAATTGCCCCAATCCAGAACCAGTGCTCTTGTTCCATCTCCCGGCGGAGGTGCCCCCCTATCCTCCGTTGCCCTGAGGTGCCTGCCTGTTTACCAACTGATCCCCCTGCAGTGTTCTCTCCGTGTTGATGCAGGTGACATTTGTGGCCTTGGACTTTGGCCTGAGGCTACGTGGCCTACGAACATTGTGGGCTGGACTGTGTCCCTTTTTCTGCACATATGTATATATCTATTATCTTGCCTAACTTATTTTTCTTGATGTGTTGCTCTCATTACATTCACTTTTTTAAAATCGTTTTGTCCTTGCATTATTCTTCCAAGTTACGGGGTAAAAATGTGTTAGTAATGCTTCTGATTGTCTGTATGGTGTTGGGGGGAGGAGGGTTGTGTGTGGTGCGTGTGTGTGTCACTCTCGTTTTCCTCCCTCCCTCCCTTGTGTGCTAGGCATCTGTACTCACAGTCGTCGTCTTCGCCAACGTTGGTGTTCGTGGTGGAGCAGCACGTAGAAGATCATGGGGAAGATATGCAGTTCAAGCTCCATGGCGGCGTGGTTGTTCCCTGTGTCTCTAATGGTGAGTCCTTTCCCTTCTGAGCTCAGTTTCTGCCAGGCTTTTGATGTCATCAGTACTGCCCCGGTAAAGGTGGGGGACTGCAGTGTCTTAATATGGTGGGCGGAACTTTGACTTCCGCCTGGTTGTAGGAGGCTACCGCCGTGGTGGCTGTTGTTTACGCCCTGGCGGTCGGTGTGGTACATCGGCTGTCTTCCGGAGATCTTTCTTTCATGGTCATAATTTGGCGGTAGTTACCGTCAGCCTGTCGGCCATATTACCGCCACTTTAACACCAACCGCCAGGGTTGTAATAAAGGCCTTTATGCCTATTCAACCTCCGAGATTCTCTCCTAAGTAAAATGTGAAATCTTGTCTCTGGCACTAAGCTTGAACTTTAAAATCCCCTCCTCAGGCAGACATTCAAAAAGGGGAGGTATTTTGACTGTGCCTTAGAAGAAGGTGCATTAACAGATAGGAATACAGTTGCTGGTTTAAAGTTGACATAGAATAGTAGAAGGCAGAGGCAGTACCAGTTGACTACAAAAGTGGGTCCGCTTGAGAGCGAGCAAAGCCAAAGCTTGCACAGCCAGGGTGGTTTCAGTTGTGCCTTTGCAATGTGTCTGTGTATTAGAGTTGAAGCTGGGCACCCTTTTCACCATGTTTCCCAAAAACAACTACCACTTGCAGAGATGGTAAGGATGCCTAATAAGTAAGCCATAGAACGGCACTGCAGTTTGGGGCATACCATGCTGCTGCAACAGAAAGCTTTGATAGGTGCAGTGCCTGGTGCCATCTATGCACAGTGATATGCTGAGCCTCTCTGTGAGTCTGTTACATGTTCATCTTTCAAATACCCAGGGTAAGAGGCACACACAGGGGGTCATTCTGACCCTGACGGGCAGCGGAGGCCGCCCGCCAGAGTTCCCCCCTCCGAAATACCGCTCCGCGGTCGAAAGAGCGCGGAGGGTATTCTAAGTTTTTCCCTGGGCTGGCGGGCGGTCGCCAAAAGACCGCCCGCCAGCCCAGGGAAAAACTCCCTTCCCACGAGGATGCCGGCTCGTAATCGAGCCGGCGGAGTGGGAAGGTGCGACGGGTGCTGTTGCACCCGTCGCGTATTTCACTGTCTGCCAAGCAGACAGTGAAATACTTGTAGGGGCCCTCTTACGGGGGCCCCTGCAGTGCCCATGCCAAAGGCATGGGCACTGCAGGGGCCCCCAGGGGCCCCGCGACCCCCCCTACCGCCATCCGGTTCCCGGCGGGCGGACTGCCGGGAACTGGATGGCGGTAGGGGGGGTCGGAATCCCCTCGGCGGCGGATTCAAGAGGGCGGCGATACACTGGCGGGAGACCGCCAGTGTTGCCGGTCCGACCGCGGCTTTACCGCCGCGGTCGGAATGCCCTGCGGGGCACCGCCGGCCTGTCGGCGGTGCTCCCGCCGACCCTGGCCCCGGCGGTCTAAGACCGCCGGGGTCAGAATGACCCCCACAGTGTTTTGTGAGGTGGACTGTGAGAGGTCAGCACCCAGCAGTCTGCGACAAGGCACAGTGGAATATTGCACCCGTGTACCTAATGTGGTGCATATGTGCTGCTCTACCCAAATGGAGCTACATAACAAACATGAAGTAGAGGTACACAATGACAGGTGGCTTTTATCTGCTGCTTGTGTAGAGACTGTTACAGTAAAATGCATGACTGTTAAAGTAACTGTGTGATGTAATGTTATTGTCAAGCTATCACTCTGGCGCAAATACTGCCTGATAGGCCACAGATGGCCTTCCTTCTGCGATAGAATAGACAGCACGGAGTATTTTAATCAAAGACTGTCCGAGCAACTATCTTTTAAAAGTCTCTTGCCTATCTCATAAGTGTTGATGCCACTTACTATCAGTCACCTTAACAAAGTAACTGTTGCCCAGACCTCTAATTGCCAATATCACTTTTCACACTCTTAGGACCAGATTTACTAAGGACCTGTGTTGCTCTTGCGTGACGCAAGTCATTGCAAGGCAATGCAAGTCCTTTATTGGTATTAACGAAGCAAAGCAAAGCCACCTTGTGTGGCTGTGTGTGGTTTAATGAAACCAAAGTAACATGTTCCATGGGTGGGATATGGGCATTCCCACCCATCCATCCATGGATTTTGACACAATCCCAGATTTACAAATGTCTGTAAACCAGGATTGTGCTAAAAAAGTGTGCCCTCCTAAGCTAAGCTTAACAAGGAGAAGTACCTTTATTTTTCCTTGTTATTTCCTCTTTGTATATGTTCTGCATTCTGGAACACACACACAGAAAGAGGAAAATGCGTTCAAGGTTTGTTTTTGCACAGGAAGTTATCCCTCCCTGCACAAACACAATCCTGCCCTTAAAGCAGGCCCCTTGCACCATGGCGCAATGATGCCTGTGCTGGTGCCAACCAGTCCCAATCGAGTGCTCCAGCACTAGGAGACAGCAGAAATGTGCCATATCTTTGTAAATATGGCACATTTCTTCTTTCTCCCTTTCAAATGACCTTGCTGCATTGCATGGAAGAAATTTGCTCCTTAGTTATCTAGTATTGACATTTTTAAAAGCAACACCACAAGGACGTCAATTCATAGCGCTCATCCCCCTTATGCCTCTGGAAATGCAAAATCCTATTAGTAAAAAAGAAAATCTGAACTGCCTGATGGACACTGAATCATTTCAATGCAACACCATTTAAAAAAAAGAATAAAAACGTTCTCTTCTTATTCTGCACTCTTGTAGCACTTTCTACCCTTTGACATGTGTAGTAAGTGCTATATGAATGCAATTACATACAATATAATTTGTGCCTTTTCAGTTTGGACGGACTCAGGCTAAGGTTGGTTGGGGAACAGGGCAGAGACTACCTTTCAATTGCAGAGGCTGCCTCAGTCACCACAGTGTTAATCGGCAATCATTGTATCGCCTCTAAAACAATGAGGCATACTAAAGCACATGGCTTTGCACAGGGAGAGCTCCCACCATGAGGTCAATGACAGCATAGTTAGAATCACAGGTGACCTCAACCCCTACCTCGAAGACACTTTCCAGCAGCACAGAAGCTGAGCGTGTCTTTCTGAATAATAGAAAATGTTTCCCAAACAGTGCTTTGCCCAGGCACTCCCTAAGGCAAGCACCCAGGAGCTACAGCTTGGGATACGGCACACAACAAGGGGGGTAAAGCCCCTTTAACCCAATGGGGCTTTCACACCTGGTTGTCACATTTCACTGGTCTTGTTGTGAGCCAGAAAGGACTTTAGCTGCTGACAACTGCTCTTGCAACTTATTCGTGGGCATTTGATGGTACATGACTTGGGGGGTCATTCTGACCTTGGCGGTCCATGACCGCCATGGCGGAGTGCGGCGGAAGCACCGCCAACAGGCTGGCGGTGCTTCCTGGGCGATTCTGACCGCGGCGGTAAAGCCGCGGTCGGAAAAGGGGAGCCGGCGGTTTCCCGACGGTTTCCCGCTGGCCCAGGGAACCCGCCATGGCGGCGCTGCTTGCATCACCGCCATGGGGATTCGGACCCCCTTCCCGCCAGCCTGTTTCTGGCAGTGTCCACCGCCAGAACCAGGATGGCGGGAACGGGTGCCGTGGGGCCCCTGGGGGCCCCTGCACTGCCCATGTCACTGGCATGGGCAGTGCAGGGGCCTCCTAACAGGGCCCCACAAAGATTTTCACTGTCTGCTTAGCAGACAATGAAAATCGCGACGGGTGCCACTGCACCCGTCGCACCCCTTCAACTCCGCTGGCTCCATTCCGAGCCGGCTTCATTGTTGAAGGGGCTGTCCCATTGGGCCGGTCGGCGGTCTTCTGGCAGTCGCCCGCCGGCCCAGCGGGAAAGCCGGAATGGCCGCCGCGGTCTTTGGACCGCGGTGCGGTCCTTCGGCGGGAACCGCTTGGCGGGCGGCGACCGCCGACCGCCGCGGTCAGAATGACCGCCTTGGTGTCTTATACTGACTGTGTGTGCATCTGATAGTGAGTATTGTCATGTTGGCAATGGACGGTAGGTCAGGCATGTGCGACACATAGCGAATGTAAGGTGTAGTTAGAAGAGTTGTGAGAAGGGAAATGAATGAGTAAGGCAAGTGGGAAAGAAAAGTATGAGTAAGTTGCTTACAGGGAATTAACTGAATAGTGTCATCTTTTTGATACTAAGGCTGCAGAAGCGGGCCTTTCCTCTGTGCTGGATTTACAAAGTGGCAGAATGCATGCTTTGTGCCACTTTGCAACCCCTTGCTCCACATTATGATTGAGTGTGGCATAATGTATACAAGAGGGCATTCCAACGCAGAGAGGCCTGCAAAATTTAATACATTTCACTGCACCATTTTTTCTGTCAGTTTTAATGCCTGCTCAAGGCAGGCATTAAAATAATACATCCATTAAAATCAATGGGCCTCCCTGTGCTTTGCTGCAGTAGCTTCAAAAATGTTGATGCTAGTGCAGCAAAGTGCCACAACAGTGTCAACAATTCTGACGCTGTTGTAGTAATGGGTGAGTCTGAGACTGCGACTGCAGAGTCCTTCTGGTGCTCCGGACATCTCCCCTTCTCCCCTTCCCCCCTTCCCCCCTCCCATCTCAGGGCAAAGAAAGACCACTGAGAACACGCTGGAGACCCCTCCACCTGCGACACACCTTCTGCTTTGAGCTGCTGAGGCAGCCTTTATCTGCTACCTGTGTCTTTGTTTGGCACGGCCATCGACCTTTGACGCCGCCTAACACCCTGGCTGGAAGACTGGTGGGTGCTTCCGTTGTCTGGGATGGCCAGGACTGAGCCATTAGGCATTGTTGGAACTGGTTCCCCAGGGCTCATGTGCGGCTGTTGCTGTGGAGCACTTTCAGGCTGTGCTACAACTGGTGCAGCGCGGTCCACACCTGGCAACTATATGAGGCCTGCATACTCACATGGACATGGAGCGAGGCATGCCCTAAGCTCCTACAGGTGGGGACACCACCACAGGACACCACTGCAGGATCTTGTTCTATGCGACCCACTAATCTGAATTCCAGGTGTTCTGATGGGGCAATGACAATTCACAAATCCCAGTGAGGACTAACGTGACCACTATGAAGAGTGCATTGCCCTCTTGCAAGTCCTCAAGGGGAAGGGGGTTTTGGGAGGATAAAAAGAGAAAACATCAGCTTCTGCTTCGTGGACTGCAAAGTCGGACTGCTGGACCCTGGAATGCATGTCATGCTGGGCGCCAGGTCTTCTGATTTCTCAAAATACTGTGTTCTTGGTGTTTAGGATTCTGGGCTGCAAAACAACTACTGCATTAATACATTGAAGTTGCACAAACTATGGCAAAATATACATTGTTAACACATTGTGCATATGTTTCTAGAAGGCTGAAGAAGTATTTTCCTCTTTTTACAATACTTTCAGAGTCTCTGAAGCAATGTCCAAACTCAAAAGCAATCAGCTTGACTAAAGGGCTTATTTGTGTTCTGGCGTAATCTCTTGCAAATAATAGTTTTGATAAACTTTTTTTAATGTCTGTTTAAAAGTATCTTGGATTCCCACCCAAGCGATAAATCATGCTAGTTCTAAATGTCATAAATGTTAAAAAGATAGAGCTCTGTTTTGTTTCATTTAAGCAATTTATCTTTCTTTACTTTGAAATGAAGTTACTTGCTTGAACATTTCAGAAGAACCCAAACTGAGTTTTTTCACCTTTCTTATTTTCTTTTGGCAGAAGACGGAAGAGGATAGCAGAACTCCACAAGAAGCCAATTGCGAGGATCACCCCAACTCTACTGGAGGCTGTCCAGAGGGCGAGAAATGGAGGAACTCGACTAGGAGTTGGTCGGAGCACGAGGAACACTGGAACTCTACTGGAGGCAGGCTGGAGGACAAGGAACAGGTGAGCAGAGCAATAGGTACGAAGCAAATCTAGGCCCTAGACTCACAAGCCTCCTTAAATAATCAAATGTGCACATGTGCCTTTTTTGCATTTGATTACTTGTTAAGGAACTGAGCAATTATCCTCATGATTAAGGCACATGTTCAATACAGATCACATTGTGTAGAACACATGTTTTGGCAGTTACAGTTGGCACAAGTTTAGCATATGGGATACAATGTGCATAATCAACAAGCATTGGTTATAATAAATGAGACATTTAACAAGCATTGGTTATAGAAAACTTGATATTCAAGGATGTAATTAATATACTCAAATAGGTCTGAATGTTGCAAGCAATAGCACCTTACTGTAATCAAGCTCTTGGATGTGCCAGCATACCGACAACAGATCTGCTGTGTTGCCCTCTATTGCTGCAGGTGCTTTTATGACTGCATTTAACCTGGCCCCCTTCTACTTTTGAGACTCAGCACCACTCCTGGCCTCCCTCGTCTATGACGTGGGGAAGCTGAGCTGCTATCCCCCTTGCATGGTGGGCTGTGCAGAGAATTCATCATGAGGGAGACCCTTGGCCACAGTGTTGGTTTTTGAGATACCATCCCTCACAGTTATAAGGTGGCCCTGGCTGTATTGATGAGTTGACTCCCTACAGGCCCAGCAAGCTTCCTTTGCATGATCTGTGCCCACACCTTGCCCCACAGTGGCAACTTACGTTGCAAGTGCTGCTCTCGCCTATCCCTGCTACTTATTGCTAGTGCTGGCTGTGATGGGCTATAGAACCACGTGTCACCCCTTTGACCACCATTTGTGTGAGAGAACAGGGCTGATTGCAGAGGCCCCCTAACTTTTTGGCCCCATTTTCCACTTTTTGCTGGTGTTTCCCTGACTCTGATGGTGCCCCGGGTACTGCTAACCAGTCCCAGGGCCTGTGCTCTGTGTAAAATCAGTATGCAACTTAGGCTAAGTCAACCTACCTATAAGTCCCTAGTATATGGTAGGGCATGTAGGTTTAGGGACCCCAGCATAGGTAGTGCCCCCATAGATACACTGCTGAGGTGCCCAGTGTCATTTTAAGGCAGGCCTGCCTTGCTGGCTGCTTTTAAATTAAAGTTACATGCAAATTCAACTTTGGAATTAAAAGTAGTTCCAAAGTCTTAAACTACCTTATTTTTACATATAAGTCACCCCTAAGGTGTGCCCTATGTGCCTCTAGGGCTGGGTGCCATGTAACTATAAGCAGGGACCTTATAAGAATAGTTTTATGAGCCCTCGTGAGATAAAACAGCCAAATACGTTTTTCCCTCATTGTAGTGAATGGCCTCCATAGGCTAGAATAGGGAGACTTTATTTTAATTTTACAAATCCCCTTAAGTAACAGATACCAGAAGTTTGGTATCAAATTAATTGTTATAATAAATCCCTCAACTTCCAGTCGTTGGATTTAATATAACTTGTTCAGGTAAAGAGTTTTAAACTTTACTTGAAAAGTTGCCAACTTCAGCCCTGCAGTGGTATTGCTGCTTTGCTCTGATTGGCCAGCCTCTGGCAGCCTGGCCAGGCTCCCTTGATGAGGTGTGAAGTGGCTTGGCTCAGCACAAAGAGATGTGCCTGGGGGAGGAGATCTCCCCTCAGCAGATGGTGAAGCGGGAAGGGGGAGGGCTGCCAAACTGGTCTTCAATGGCAGAGAAGGACATTTGGAGCAACCCAGCAACACCCTCACATCCTGCAAACCCAGACAAGTATGTGCCCCCTTGATTAGATTAGGAGAGGGCAGGAGAGGGGTGTGTTTAGGATTTTTAGCCACACCAGTGGGTGCGCTCAGCCAGATGTAACCTTCCAAAAATCACTTTCAGACATGATGGATTTTTGAGGAATGTTGCTCCCTGGGATTGATTTGTGCCACATTTCCCAGGAAGTGGTCATCACAGGGGGAAGGACCCTGCCCCTGATTGGAGAAACAGGACCCCCCTGTTTTCCACCTAGGATCAATGATAAAACTGGCAGACCTGCACCCACACCTCAGTTCCCTACCAGATCCCTACCAGGAAGAATTACAGAAGAAGAAGGACTGCCCTGCTGGACCCCTGACCTGCACCTGGATAATGCACTCCAAAGGACTGCACCAGCTGCACACTTGGGCTTCATCACAAGAAGGACTTTGCCTGGCTTCAACTGGTTCAAGGAGGGACTCCCTGTGTGCTACATGTGAAAAATTGCTAACCAGAGTCCCCTGCACCAACTCCCGAAGAAACCAACCAGCTGACCACTGTCCAGTGGCCAAAAAGGTGTTTGCACAAGGTGCATTCTGGGAGTTGTAGTCCGCACCCCCAAAGAGCATCTCAGAGCTTCTGGAACCTTGGGGTGAACTGTGGACCTCAAAAGAACCTTAAAAGAACATCTGGAGGAAGATCCAGAAGTTTGGAAAACTTTGAAGAACTTTAAAAAAAAAGCTCCATAGAGGGACAGACCCGCCACTGCAACTCTAGCCGACTTGCATCAACCGCGACCCGGCCTGACTTGCAGGTTCGTCCTGGTGAAGAAAATCTCCCAAAAAGAGACTAAGGCCCTCATTTCGACCTCAGCGGTCTTTTTTAAAAGACCACAGAGGAACCGCCGTGCTGAAGACCGCCACTGCGGCGTGTTATGACTGCTGGCAGCCCTCTGTCCTTTTTCGGATGGAGAGCCACCAGCAGCCATACTGGCGGTCAACAGGGAAGTGGAGGTTGCTCCACCTCCACCGCCCCATCATCAGAACACCGCCCACCGAATCACGTCCCATGATTCGGTGTGGCGGTGTTCTGGTGACGGGGTGCTGGTGGCGGAGCAGTCCCCATGGATCCCGTCCCCTCCCGGAGGATTAACGGACAAGGTAAGTTGATCGTCCGTTAGGGGAGGAGGGTGGAGGGTGTTGTGTGTTGTGTGCGTGCATGGGGGTGTTTGTGTGAGTATGTAGAGGGGGTGTGTGAGTGCGTGTATGCATGCGGGGGGTGTTGTGTGTATGGGAAATGTGTGCGGGTCAGTCTGTGTGCATGTCTGTTTGTATATGTGCGGGTGTGTGTTGTTGCAGTGTATGTGTGCGTGTAGGGGTGTGTTACTGTGCATGTTGGGGGTGGGTGTGGGGAGGGTGTGTGTGTCTGTGCATGTTGGAGGGGGGGTGGGAAGGGGGGCCCTGCTACCTTTGGAGGTGGCAGGGGGTTGAGGGGTGTGGGGGGAGGACTCGGGGTGGGGGTGGGGGGGCGGAGACCCCTATTAGTGCCAGGGAAAGAATTCCTTGGCACTGATAGTGCCTACCACCATGGATTTCGTGGCGGTTCCAAACCACCCTAAATCCATGGCAGTATGCAGGGTCATGATACCGCCGGCGGTCTGCTGACGGCCACCGGGCTGGAGACCGAAGTCTCCAGCCCACCGGTCATCACTGCCCTGGCGGTAAGAGTGGAGAAGTGGCGGATGACCATGGCGGTAACGTCCATGATCATAATTCAATTTTTTTTTCCCACCGGCCTGTTGGCGGTATTACCGCCACTTCTCCCCCATCCGCGAGGGTTGTAATGCGGGCCTAAGTCAGAACGTAGGAAGTTGACCGGGACTTCCCAGCCAGCGTATCCGAGGAGGGATCCAAGGACGTCGGATCAAGGTTTGTCCCGGTTGAAGTCCGAAGGTAAAAATCTCCACGAGGGCTCCTGCAATGCGTATCCGAGGAAGAGTTCAAGGAGGTTGGATTGGACTGGCAGGTGGTCCCGCTGAAAAAAATCTCCAGAAAAACGACTAAGTCCTAAGGCAAACTTTTGACCGAGGCCTCCCGCGGGCTGTAGCCGAGCCGGGCTCCATCGCGGGCGGCCTTAAACTTTTACTTTGCCCCGGTAGAGGTGCGACCAGATGACCAGATTGGCGCTTTTTGTTTCTATGCGCTAGAAATAAATAATTCTTTAAAAATTCATATCTCCGGTTCCCCTTATCTGATTTTATTCGTGTTGGTGTTAAAGCTAAAAATATTTTCTATTCTTATAAATTGATTTTGGATTTTTAAACTGTTTCCTGTGTTTTATTTAATTACTGTTTTGTGATATTTGAATGCTTTACACTTTGTCTCCTAAGTTAAGCCTTGTCGCTCTTTGCCAAACTACCAAGGGTTGAGCTAGGTTTAATTTACTGAGACCTGACTGGATCTAAGTGGTGGTTAGTGGCCTATTGCTAAGTGTGGGTACTTACCTGCCCTTACCAATAACCCATTTTCCAACAATTTGCTAAGGCGTCACATCTCCTTTCATCCATCTGGGTGGAGCTCAGGGCTGGGTTCCGTTCCATAGACATTCACTGATGCACTCACCGGCCGCATTATTCGAATGGGTGAACGCCTAGACCGCCAGAGCACCAGGTTGGATGATGTGGATGAGTGCATCTCTGTATTGGAGGATGACTCAACATCCACAATGAAATGCCTGGAGAAGATGGAATGCATCCTGAAGACAGTGGCAATTAATAATGAGGACCTAGAGGAGAGATCTCACAGAAACAATATTCACATTTTGAGCATTGCAGAGACTACCAACAATGGATGTCCAGATGCATTTGTTGAACAATTGCTCCTGGACCTTTTTGACTGCAGTAATTTCTCATCTGTGTTTGTAGTGGAGCATGCACACCGCTCGCTTGGTCCATGACCTGCTGTAGGTGCTCCTCATATCCACTCATAGCATGTCTCCTTCATTATAAGGATAGGGATGCCACACTACGACTAGCCTGCGAGCATGACCCTCTGCAGTATCAAGGCTCCTCTATCTTGCTATTTCCTCATCTTACTGCCAGAGTTCAAGAAGCCCGCTGCTAATATACCAAGCCCAAAAACTCACTACACAAAGCTGTATGACATGCTTTACCTTGCACGGCTCAGAGTTAAAGTCACCGGAAAGTCTTGCATCTTTGACACCCAGGATGATATGATAGAATTCTGCAGGCAACACACAGTAAGCTCCGCCTCTTCTAAGCGGAACATGCTGGTGTACACCCATTCCCTTGTTACAGCCATGCAATCCTATCCTACTTTATTGTATTCTTACAGCATCACCCAGTCCCATGTGGACACCTAACCAGATGGCATCACTAAGCAGTCTTTTTCTACTTAAACTGAAACATAGCTTACACACACAGCCATTGGTTATGATGTGTTTGTGATCCTGTTCTTCCTTTTCAGGTTATTCTAACTAGATGGGCTATGCTGGCCAAGGTGTGTTGCCTCTTCCCCATGGAATATACCTACCAGTTGAATAAGAGTTTGTTATATTTTACATTTGTTGTTTTAGGGACTCATTGGATGTTATACCGTCTGGTGTGGGGGGGGTTTGGGTTAGTTTCTTTTTGTTCTGTATGTTGGTCACTGCTCACTGCTCACTGAATATTCAATGCATGATTTCTTGACATGGCACACTATACCCTACATCTCCCTTCTCCGCGCAGACATGTAATACCCACGACAGCGTGTCGTACATTACTCTTCTCACTTGGAACATCTGCTGCATTAACAACCCACAAAAGGGCAAACAGGTTCTTGCATATCTGTCCCAACATGGTATTAAAAAAGCCTTCCTCCAGGATGTTAATATCCCGACTCCTAGAGACACATGTCTCCTTGGTTTACTCATCAATATTTTTCTTGCTATATCTCTTACGCCAAGGGAGTCTGCATTCTCATAGATAAAAGTCCCCTTTCTCTCCCTCCACATTACACATAGACCCTGAAGGTCACTATATTATATTGACTGGCACACTAGTGGGCAAATGTGCATTACTGAATAACATGTATGCCCCTAACATTGATGCCCCTGAGTTCTTTCATGATATATATGCATAGATAGGTCAGGTGGAGGTGGATCTTGTCATAATGGGAGGCGACTTCAATATGTTGCTAAACGCTTCGATTGACTCCACTAGTACAAGACTAAGTTATAAATTGCGTGCCCTAGAGGACCTTCAAAATATCATTACAACTTAGCCCCTCACCAACATCTGGCACATTCGCCATTCCCCCACCACTGACTGCACTTTTTATTCCGCTCCTCATGAAGTACGACTGGGCTTGATTATTGACTTTTATCTGCCAATGCCTCGTTCTGGATGGGTTGAAGCATCTACCACACACCTTGCCTGATCACTGCCCAGTTCTCCTAGAGCTATGTGTAGTATATGGGAGTGGTCAGGAACTTTTTTGGAGATGCCCTGGTGAGGCCTTGCATGATCCGGTCTTCCACAATGGACTATGTGACCCAATTGTTCAATATTTCACTTTGAATGTGGGCATGATAACAACAAAAGCCACCCTCTGGGAGGCCTTCAAAGCATACATCTGCAGCATCGGTATATCCAAGCATGCAGGCATCCTACAAGACATAGGCAGTCATTATGAACATGGCAGTCCGGACTGCCATGCCGGTGGTGGTGGAAATTACTGCCACTGGCATGGTGGTCCGGACCGCCATATTTTGTTCACAGGGAGACCACCACAGGCGGAATTCCACCACTGCCAGGCTACCGCCACCAGGCAGCCTGACGATGGCAGAGTTCCTTATCCAAGCAAGCAAGCAAGCAGCGCTGCCCGCCAGATAAAGAACCTGTGTTCCCCCATCCTTTCCCTGGTGGTTTCCCCTGCCAGGGAAGGGCTGGCAACAGGGGTGCTCTGGGGCCCCCCTGGGGCTCCCTGCGCTGCTCATGCAGTTGGCATGGGCAGTGCAGGGCCCCCATGTACAGCCCCGTCGCCCATGTCACTGCCCGATTTACAGGCAGTGATATGCTGCTGCACCCGCCACACTGCTATGTCCAGGTCCAGCATTCTGCTGTTTCCGCCCGCCGGCCCAGTGGAATGTTGTTTATTGGGCTGGAGGGGTCCTCAATGGGCTGGTGGTAGGTGTTTAGAACGCCAGCCTGAACTCGGCAGGATTCATAATGAGGCCCATAATCTTGCTTGATATGGACCGGGTGGACTCTCAGCTGGATAATCCCCCGCACAAATATTCATCAGTCTTGTTGACCAAGTTTTAAGACTTGGCTGGCAAGGAGTTAGCATACATGGGGAAGCATGTCACAACGAAGTGCTATGGATAGGGAGAGTGACCTAGCTCTACACAAGCACAGTTTCTCCACCCCAACCTTCGTTGTAGTTATGTCACCAAACTTCGCCTCCCTACCGGAATCATTATCTATGACAATGAGGGCATACTGACTGAATTCTGATAATATTATGAGTGTTTATTCCACCTGGTCCCTAAATTAAGGATCAGAGATCTCTGCCGATTTTGCAGAAATCCCCATGGTGTGGATAACTGATGGGCAGCACAGTTTTCTGAATGAACCCATAATGTATGAGGAAATTGTACAAGCAATAGATGCACTCTATGGGTCCAAGGCCCTGGGTCTTGATGGCCTCACCGGAGCTTTGTATAATGCTTCCAAACATCAGGCAGCCCTACACCTACTGGCTTTGTATGCTGAGTCCCTCGATATGGCTCCTTATTGCCTACATTACGCGAGGCAGTGCTTACACTTCTCTTGGGGAGGACCATACTTTATGCACCTTCTCCCTTCTTAAAATGAACAACAAGATTTTAGCCTAAGTCCTCGCTACCAGGTTATCCTTTCTCATGGAACAGATCATTTCTCCTTTCCAGTGTGGATTTGTTCCCCATAGATCTATCTCCCTTAATTTCTGAACAGGATCTCCCCAACAACTCCTGCCATAGAGGCTCTTCTGGATGCAGAGATGGTGTTTGACTCCCTGGAGTGGTCCTTCTTAAGGGCAACATTGTCGAAGCTATGCCTGCCCTGCAACTTCATCTCCCTGATCATGGTCCTCTACCATAACCCAGTTTCATCCTACTGCTGTTCCCACACAAAACATCTCTGTCAACCACAATCATAAACTTTTACATTTTAAATTCCCACGTTGGACATACATAGCACCTGCAGATATCGCATGCTTCAACTCTACATGCTCATCGAGCTGCCACAAGTGTCAGGCCTTGGATGTTACCATTGCACACTTAACCTGGACATGTCCTCCTATAGGGTGATACTGGGCTACTCTCTTCTCAACACTCTCCACCATGATAGTCACTGTGGTAGCACCAGACCCCTTGGTGGCACTATGAAGATATACCCACTGTTAGACATGACAGTCTTAGGGTAGTCATCCCCCAACGTTTGGCCTGCCTCTTCCATTTTTCTGATACTGTTTTTGCTGGCTTAGGACTCTGTGCATATTACCACTAATGTCCAGTGCTAAAGTGCATATGATCTCTCTCCTAAACATGGTAATATTGGTTCCTACCCAACTGGCATGTTTAATTTACCTGTAAGTCCCTAGTAAAGTGCCCTTCATTTGCCAAAGGCCTGTATATTAAATGCTACTAGTGGGCTTGCAGCACTGATTGCTCCACCCATATAAGTAGTCCCTTAAAAATGTCTCAGGCATGCCATTGCAAAGGCCTGTGTGTGCAGTTTCACTGCCACTTTGACTTGACATTTAAAACTACTTGCCAAGCCTGGAACTCCACTTTTTCTACATATGATTTACCCCTATGTTAGGCCCTTGGTAACCCAGAGGGTGCTATGTAGGTAAAAGGCAGGACATGCACTTTGGTGTTTTACATGCCCTTCAAGTGAAAAACTCATACATTTGTTTTCCACTACTGTGAGGCCTGCTCCTCTCATAGACTAGCATTAGAACTGCCCTCATATACTCTTAAGTAGTAGATTCTGATTTTGAAGGAGTAGCCATGTCTTGTTTGGTATTGCTAGACTGGTAATAGAAAATCCTGCTTACTGATAAAGTTGGATTTAATATTACTATTTTAGAAATGCCACTTTTAGAAAGTGTGCATTTCTCTACACTTTCTGCCATCTATGCCTTAAAGCCTGTCTTCAATCCACGCCTGATCTGTGCTGGTTGACAGCTCCCCTTGTGCATTCCACCCAGACAACCATAAACACAGGACACTCAGTCACATCTGCATTCATCTGATCTGGATACTAAATGGGTCTTCTTGGGCAGGAAGGGTGGAGGGGCTCACACTTACATTTCAAAGACCAGTGGCCTGCCCTCACACAAAGGACTGATACTCCCCCACTGGGATCCTGTCAGACAGGGCTGGACTGAAAGGGGAACTTGTGCACTTCAGAACTACTCTTTGAAGTTTCCCCCACTTCAAAGGCATTTTTGTGTATATAAACTGGGTCTTTGACCCCACCAAATCAGACTGCACTCTGTCAGAGGAACTGCCTCGCTGCCCAAAGGACTCATCTGGACTGCTTTGCTTAGAAGGACTGCTCTCCTGCTTGTTGCCCTGCTGCCTTGCTGGCCTTTGACTCTTCTGGAAGGACTCTGCCTTCCTCCTGAAGTGCTCTCCAAGAGCTTGGATTGAGCTTGCCTCATGTTTCTGAAGTCTCAGTGTGAACAAAGACTTCACCTCTTCAAGAAAATCCTTGCGGATCAAAAACTGACGTAACACCTGCAGAAATTGCCACAATGCCTGCTTCATGGCTGAGAAATCACTGCACCACCGAATGGAATGACGCAGCACCAACCTCTCGACTGGAAATTCAGTTCAGCACCTGCCTTGCAACGGAAAATTTGAAGCATCGCCTACTGGATCGACACAGCTCCTGCTCCTTCTACCAGTGCATCAAGCATTTTCAATGCATCGTTCCGGGGTGTCAAAATATCCCTGCATCGCAGTGAGGAACCAAGACTGCATGTTTTGAAAAATGACGTGATCCCTTGCAGCATGGAAAGAAATGGCACATCATCTGTGCCGCGCCAGAAAATCCAACGCAGCACCTTATTTTTCCATGCATCTCCTTCTCTGAGGTCCCAGGGTGTCATTATTTTTTAAGCATCCTAGGTACTGTGTGTTACAAAGGAACAGTTATTGATTTCAAAGGATTAAGACTCTTTAAAACCTTAAAAAAGTCATATCTCAACTTGTGCTTATTGAGTCTTTGTCCCTTTGACCTTCTTTTATTCAGATAAATATTATCTGTTTTTTTAAACCTGTGTGGTGCATTTTTGTGGTGTTTTCACTGTATTACTGTATGATTTATTGCACAAATACTTTACAAATTGCCTTCTAAGTTAAGCGTGACTGCTCAGTGCCAAGCTACCAGAAGGTGGACACAGGATAATTTGGATTGTGGTGTGACTTACCCTGACTAGGATTGTGGTCCCTACTTGGACAAGGGTGTATACCTCTACCAACTAGAGACCCCATTTCTAACACCCACATTATTCCTAGGTGTGTCCGCAGATTTACCTCTGTGGCACTTTTCCTTGCCAAGTGAGAACTGACATTACATTGAGGCAGTAGACTCTGTACCACTGATTCTGTTTGGCTTAAACACATTATTCAATGTGAAAGGAAGACCCGGCACATCCAAGTATCCATTGGTATCCACAAACTATTGTCACATATCTTCACAAATCACAAGATTCAAAAATAAATTCTTATGAAATCTTTTGTTCTATATTCATCCACAATCACAATAACTACTCCATAGCCATAGCCAACGCGTTTGGTCCTAACGGACTTCTTCAGGGCTCCAGATTCCTGACTCTGCATCCAGCTCCTGGAGGCTCCGGTTTTCTCGCAGCCCTGGCATTAAACTTCACTAGATCACGGCACATTGGTAGGTGCAGCCGCTCTTTTTTCTTCACAGATAAACACAACAAGGCTACACAAAAGTGGAAATCCAAGACCAGCCTTGTATCGCAACTGACACACCCGCCTTAAGAAGAAGGTGCAGTAATAATTCACCTTGACCCCCTTTTTTATCTCATACCTTATTCAATGTGACATAATTAGCAAAGGCAACTCGCAATTGCATCCTCACACCTCGAGCCACTGTCAGATTAACTACTCACCTTCGAACCAGCTGACTCAAACTGAATACTGAAACTCCCCATGTCATGCATACCCTCCCTTGGTCTCCTGAAACCCCAATTCCACTACATAGACAGTCTTTGCTGCATGTACCTTATATGATACTCTTATGTTTCTAACCGGAAAGTATTTCTTGTCTCTTGACATTTCTTTTCACAATTGAAGTGCCATATGTCCTGTCGATACCATTGTATTTGTGTAATGCAGCTATTCCTTTTTGTGAGCTATATTGTTAAAAACTAAAATAAACAAATGTTAAAAAATACCAAAACTTGATAAGCCATTTGGAGCCTTTCCATGGGAAAAAATGTGTTCACCAAGAGTAAAAATCTCTCTGATTTCCCCAACCATTAGGAGCCTATAAGTTCATTTACTGGCCGCATGAGACAATGCTACATTTCATTCTCCAATTCTTAATGCTTCTGATAGACATTTGTCCATTTTAAGCATTAGGAAATAAACAAATACTCGCTCCAAAAATGGTAGCTGTTTCCATCTTTGGAGATTCAAGGAAACTAGACACTTGGTCACAAGGGATATATATTTTGAAACATGAATCTGCCTATGCATGTCATGATAGGCAAAGAGTTTTCACCAAGTGTGAAAATCGAGCTCTGCTTTTGTTAAATCTGTGCCAATGTTCACAAACCTTGACATATTTTACACAATTTTCCATGCAGACTGGCTTTTATCTCCTCAGCTTTACATATTGGTGTGAGAGGGCAGTTTGGCCCTCTTTAAGCCCCCGCCTTGCTCAATAAGTTGGGTGTATTTTTGTAACTACCCCTGTCTTGCTGAAAGGCCTTGCCCAATAGTGTAGAGACATGTGTATTTATTTGCTTTACCCAATGAAAGGGGGGGTGTTGATTTAACTACTTACAACTTGCCCAAGGGCAGGGGTAGTGTTTACATACCTGCCATTGCCTTTCCTAAGGGATGTTGTTAGAGATATATCTATAATAAACACACCTTGCCATCACACCTTGATGCATCTTACGCAGCGGTTTTGGCTATATGTATACACCCACCTTGCTATCACACCCCACCTCCCCACATGTTGGGGATTTTAAATTCCACCACCTTTGCCAGTGATGGGGCATTAAAATCCTTTCTCCTCCAGTCTTAATCTAGGGCTGCGATATGTAAATGTCCTACTCTCCCCTCAATGGTCAAAAGACAGGGTATTCAGCAAATTTCCAAGGAAAGGGCATTGCTCTGCACTTGCACCATTAACAATCTTCCATCTTCTCTTACTACCCTTGGAGATCCATAGGTTGTAACATTCATCAGCACTCACCATCCACCCTCCTCTCCGAGTCACTTGACATGTGAATGCCTTGTCTAAGCCCCTCCGGCATACGGAAACACAGATGCAAAATGTGGCTGCATCCACCCCAAGCAATTTCAATATTCCATATTGCACCTACATAAAATTTGAAAGATTGTACACTAGCCGTACCAGCAATCCAGAAGTATTGATCTGGTATGTGAGGAACCTTGCACAGCCCTCACCATCCAGACCCATATGTATTGGCTTCTTACTTGTATCACCTAACTTTAGCCACACCAAGCTTCTGTATTCAGGACAGGTGACTAACTATGCTTAGCTTTACTACCTTGAGTTTTGGTTTATTATTTGTTCTCACCCAGACTATCCCATCTTTCAGTTCAAATGGAAGAGTTTGTCTAATTGACAGGATACAATACTGTTCTCGATGGGTCATTTGACTTCATGTCACTCATCGATGTTCCTAGTATATAAAGCTCACAGGTAAGCCTGACATGTAGTGAACTGTGCCACAGATCTACATGCGTTTTAGTGGCACTTATCTAGTTGACTGTTTCCAAACCAGCACTACAGGCTGTCCATGAGCAAGAGGCTCTGATATAAGATCCCAATGATCCAACATTTCCATGAGTTATATCAAAGTCTTAACCATGTAATTTTAGGTCTGAACCAGAATGAATAGCCTCTTGATGCGCTAGCAAGACATTAGACTGACACTTCTCCTCCCATACTCAATTTTGGGATGTAAAACTTAGACTCCATGCCTTTAAATCTGTGGCTGGCATGTGACGCACTCAAAAGTAGGAATAGCATGTCAGCAGCCTATCCTCAGGAACATCAGTCTTTTAGAGCTCAAGAGTGACCAAATGTACATCAGTTTTGATCTACCTGCGTGTTTCAGTGTGCAACCTTTTTAAAAAAGACATTCAGAAGAAAATTCTTATATAAAGCACATGAAAAGGCAATAAAGATTGCAAACATTGATTATTCTGTTTTTTTGGGATCCATGTCAGATTCATAGTTCCACTGCAGGAATGTCTAGACTGCACCATCTCACCCACCTTGTAGTCCAAGGAGGCACAAATCCACTCTCAAGAACATAAGCAGAAAAGACAATTTGGAAAAAACACACATGAATGCCTAGTACCCTCTCTTGCACCTAGTGCGCATTTATCACATTTTTGATTCCTACAGAGACTAAGCAAACAACATTCTTGTAAAATGAGCTATCTAACATATTGTGTGTGATATACCTTTTAGAGCTCGGTAACACTCTACGGCTACTTGTGCTTGTGAATACAAATGGTGAGCCTGCATAAATATAATATGAAGCATTCGTCTAAAGCTTGAAGGTCTGATTTAGAGTATGGCAGATGGACCTTCATTCCTTCATCATGGTGCTACATTTCTGACTGTCAAACTGCTGAATATCCGTCCACCCTGTTTTGGGTATAGCCTGATGGACTACCATCACTCAAGATGGAGGAGGGACTGTTGGCCAAACCTGAGCCCTCCTGCGTGGATCCCCTTTCCACATTCAACGGACAAGACTATGTCAACATTGGTATGGTGGACATTTCAATCTCTCCATCGTCCCAGAGTAGGATGGATGGACCTTTATGAAGGAGACTTAAATGGAGGTTGGGAGTTCCACAAATGAATATGTCAATCATTGTTGACAGGCACATCCGTCAACACACACCTGATCAAAATGTATTGAACAACAACACCACTAGCTCAAAATAAAAAAGACATACCTCAAAGCAGGCATCTTTCATTTGGACATGAAATCATGCACTCCATATGTATGAATAATATCTGTTAAGTTACTCACAACAATGTTCAATCTACCCACGATCTACCCAAAATCTGGCAATAGAGAGACTGCTGCTCTGCATTTGTCAGGCACATCACCACCAATTGTTCTTACCACTCGCAAAGCAGCAGCCTCTCCATTGCCAGATTTTCTGAAGTACACAGAGGAACAATCAGCAGGCATGGATATAGAGCAACCATCTAGAAGAGGCATAAACATGCTTAAAACAACTTTTGGTTGCAGAAACATTGATTCAAGATGGAGTGCTTCAGGCATTATTAGGCCTACATATGATCAGGCACAACCTTGCTTTTTAGAGGTTTGGAGAAACTTTTTTGGCAGTAGAGCACTTACAAAATAAGAACATGAAATCTGTTAATACACAGCGTCAGTGAATACAAATCTAGTTAACATGAAAAATGGTTTTGACAAGCTTAATAATACTGTTGTGGAGTGACAAAGATGTTTGCTAAGAATATAAAACAACTTACTGATGCTGTCTCAAAATTATGTTCAGCATAACAACAGGATAATATAAATTATAGGTGCTGCTATCATCAACTTCTGTGCCGATTAGATGGATTCACAAGATCTGATCACAAGCTGAAAATGCTACAGCTGTTTTATCAAGGTGCACAGTCAACACACATGTAGAGATGGGTCACTACTATGGAATTATTGCACATGGCTTGGTTCCAGTCACCAATGCTTTGAAGAATATCAAAACTTAAAACTTTTCCTCAACAGATGAGATATGTAGTAGCAAAAGTGAAGAGGCCTCATGCCTCGGTAGCATCGGTGTACTAGAAGCAATGAGTCTCCTTCACACTTGCAGACAAAATACTAGAGGTGATGTATCAGAAGCACATCATGGCGAAAGCACAGAAAGATGAAGTGTTGAGGGAGGGGGAAAGAAGCCTCACACTTGCACCACTACTTATTTGTTTCACTGCTTATGTTTTCAATGAATTCTTTTTTACTTTTTGTAAAGACCATTTGAATAATGCTTGAAGATCACAAACGATAAGGAAAAACATAAAACTGAAACAAGGTGTTACATGGTAAAGCTACATGTTACAGATAGTGTGGTTTTACTTTTTACATTTCAATGTCTAACATGCTTTAAAATTAATTTTGAGTGATCTCTGCACATTGCACTCTTCCTTCTCCTGCTTTTAACCCATCCAGAGGGTCACATATTTTTACTGGAACATAATCTTCATCCGAGTCTGACTTGAACAACATCATGGGTACTTCTTTTTGAGTAGCTATGTTGTGCAATATAACACACATTGCTACTATCTTGCAGCTTGTTTCAGATCTGTATTGCAGTGCACCACCACTTTTGTGAAGTCAGTGGAAATGAAATTTCAAGAAGTTCAAAGTCCTTTCAAATGCACTACCTGTTGATTTATGTGTACCACTATAGCTGCCCTAGCTTGGGTTTGCAGGGTTAAGAAAGGGGGTTAAGATCCAGGAGCAGAAAGCATAAACACTATCTCCTTGAATGTTAAAGTTAAAAAAGTACTATATAAACATAATTGATGAAAATATCTGCCATATACCTATATTTATATGGTTGAAATTACCAAGTAAATATCCTTCTCCAAATTCTCCTCTTTAAAGTTGTGTGAAAATCCCACTATGCCTAAATATAAGATAGCCCTGGGTCTACCAGGATATCTTTTTACTATACCTGTGATGAACATATATGCATTACAAACAACTTAAATGTTCAGTGAATTTGTAGTAGTCCTATTCCTAAAGATTTATTCATTCAATGATGGTGGGCATATTGAAACATGAGTTCTATCAATACAGACATTTACATGCAGAGATTGTGCAACTTACAAAAAGTGTAACTTAGTTAACTGCAGTTCCTGTGCAGTTGAGAGACATTTTACTTAAGTATTATTTTTCAAGAGTATTGCCTCCCAAAAAGATCTGGAAAAACTTTAGGATGGCCCACCAGCAGCAACAATCACACCCTGATAGCCCCAGGTGGTTAGGGGTGATTTACATGTAGTAAAAGGGAGGGCTTGGGCCTGGCAAGTGCACATCACTTAAGAAAGTATCCGCCTAGCACTATGGACTAATCTGATATCCTGTAGCAAGATGTATGATATAGGAAATCCCTGTATCCCATATAGATGTACCCCAGATTTGAAAGCAGGTGTCACTGTCATATCAGGGGATAAAAGCAAAGCCTTTCCGTACATGAGTTAAAGCATATCTACCTGTCAAAGTTTGATACCACATGTTGTTTTACAATCTGTAACAGTCTGTTCCACTTGTTCAACAGGACATCTACCCACTGTGACCATGGAGAGAACGCCTGAGACATCCACTTTCCCCCTGGATGAAGCCCTCAGTGAGGACAAGATGCCTGGATGTGAGGACAATGTGGACGACTCTGGCCCATCTGGGATACCTGGTAAAGTCTACAACTGTCAGCCTCACCCTGCCCACATCGACTCCTCCCATCTCCAAGGACAGTTATTACCATCATGTGCCCCCAAGTATAGGTACCAGAGTCAGCTCTAGAGAACCCAGAAAATGAAGGACCTGGCACCAGTGGGAGTGGGTAAACTGTGCCATGGGCACATGCACATGGGGGTACCGTGCATGGGAGGGATGATATGGGCCCGTGTATTGAGGCTGCTAGGGAGACAACTGTCCAGGACACCATCTCCCAAGTCTTGGGAGCCTATCAACAGTCCCCAGGTGTGAAGGGCCAGGTACTTGCCATGATGAGGGAGATAAAGCAACTGCAGAGGGACAACCACACGGACGTCATGCAAAAGAGGAAGGCCCACAATTCCAACACAGCTTCCTTGACAGGAGTGCTGGGAGACATAAATACACCCTGAGTAGGTTATGTCCACAACAGCAGACCCTTTCCATTTGCCATGTCACATCAGCCCCTATCTATTTCTGTGGCTGCCAGTGGAATGGAGGCTCTGCAGGGGGATGGACATGCCTCAGACACCCCAGCCTCTGTAGCAGAAGAACCCCCCCCCAAACATGTGGCCTTTTACAATCCAGGAGGAGCAGATGCCAAGACTTCCACCACTGCCAGGAAGTAATCCTCTACTCATTAGTTCCCCTTTTGAATCACAGATGCACCCTGTTGACTGTTCTACAACCACTCTCCATTTTCCAATGGCACAAGAATACTAGACTTGAGACTCCAAATGCTGTAACAGCTTCCCTCTGATGATTACATCCACCCTGACTGAACCCTTCACAGTTTGCACTTTATAATTTGACTCCATTCCTTTAATTTACCTGTGCACTTGTAAATAAACACAGCTAAACCACATATAGGTGGTCATTCCGACCTCAGCGGTCTTTTTTCCAGACCGCCGAGGCCGGGGGAGACAGAATACCGCCATTGCCGGCGGTATTCATGCCTCCCTATTCCGACATTTCCGCTGGGCCAGTGGACGGTAACAGCGTTACCGTCCGCTGGCCCAGTGGAAATGGCACATCAACATTGCCGCCGGCTCGTAATAGAGCCGGCGGCAATGTTGATGTGCAGCGGGTGCAGTAGCACCCGTCGCGCATTTCACTGCCCGAAATTCGGGCAGTGAAATGCGCGACGGGGCTACGCCTGGGGGCCCCTGCACTGCCCATGCCAAGTGCATGGGCAGTGCAGGGGCCCCCAGGGGCCCCTTGCATCCCCTTACCGCCAGCCTTTCCATGGCGGTGTCTACCGCCATGGACAGGCTGGCAGTCGGGGACTCATAATCCCCAGGGCAGCGGTGCTTGCACCGCTGCCCTGGGGATTATGACCGCCAGGCGGAAACCTGGCGGGAAAATGGAGGGGCCGGCGGTATGGCCGTGGCTTTTGCGCCATGGTCATACTTGCTGGCGAGACACCGCCAGCCTGTTGGCGGTGTTCCCGCCAGCAAACCGCCGGCCGCCAGGGTCGGAATGACCCCCATAATGTTTGAGAGTCATTGTTCAGCTATATTGAACAGTTCACTGTGAAAATTGTTGCTTACACATGATAGTCACATATGTTCCAATTTTGTTAAGTCCCATCTCACATGTTCTGTTGAATCTGGGTCAGATACATGTTCAATTATACAAATGGGCACACTCTTATTCCCATTTAGTGCACGTTCCTGCATGTAGGTTGGCAACAAGCCATATAACACACAGTGCAGTACAGCTTCATAATTTAATACTTCAGCATAGGTGTGAATAACATGGACCCCACAGACTAATGAAGTTAGGGACATGTCAGTGTTTGTCTATCCAAATAGGCAAACAGATGGGTTCAACGTTTCATCAGCTAAAGCCTTATCACATACCCAGATCATTACTCCCAAATGACCATACTCCACAATACTAACAGAGGTCAGTACAACTGTCCCCAGTCATGGAAACTTCCACTTTCCATGGTCAGGTATCTGTAGGCATGCTACTCACCTATGTCATTCTTAACATACATGCATGGTAGCCTGCAATGAAGAAACACAGTGACAGTTACATACAAGTTAAATAGTATCATTATCAAACCAATGAGAAGGTTGAGGTGATGGAGTTCACAGGATGACATGTGTCAGAGACACAAGACGACACATATGACACCATTGGACACAGAGAACAGGGTAAACAGGTCTGTTGTGTGGAAAAGTACACTACCATCCCACTGTCCTGACAGCCTAGGCATGGAACTCAGACACCATCAATATGATGCCATACAGTACCTGGATCTATCCATGTTCACTTCACATTTCAGACCTGCGAATCCCACCTGCCTGTGACACAATTCAAAATTGACCACATGAGGATGACCTTGTGAGGAAATCTGCAAAGTAAAAATGTAATACAAAAGGTATAGGCCGGTAATACCTATAAAGATATGTTCTAAATACAATAGTCACACTGATTGTGCAGGGTGACAAGCATTAACAAAAGAGGTAATCATGATAGTCACAACTCCATGTACAATTTAGCATGCACACCTGAGCTATGTACTGCTAAGCAACAAAAGTGCTGTCTGATGGTCGTACAAAGCATCTTTAAGCCCCCTGAGTCAAGAATTTTATAGAACAACACATACCTACACTCAGTGGAAGTACTGATTTATGATACCTGCACCGCTGTCTCCACCTTCATTCTCATCACAGACATCCTCACTTGGCAATTCTGTATTCTCACCCGCTGAAACTACTGGCTCCTCCTCATCTGGTATATATGGGATATGACGTCTCAGGGAGAGGTTGTCGAACATGCAACAGGCAACAATGATTTGACGCACTTTGCAGGTGAGTACAAGAGGGCTCCCCCGGACTGATCAATGCAACATAATCTAGCCTTTAGAAGCCCAAAATTCCGCTCTACAACACGCCTTGTCTTTCTGTGGGCCTCATTGAAGCAAACTTCCCCTGGCGTGTTTGGGTACTTCACTGGTGTCAAGAAACAGGGATGGTTTGGGTAGACAGAATCCCCTGTGAGGAATTGTTACATGTGTGCAAACATAAATCTTGGATATCCTTACATTTGGCAGCAGACATAAGATACTGACACACCACATATATGACTTACCAACCAGCCAGGTCCTCTCTGTGTACTGTCGTATCATCATCAGCGAGATATTGCTATTCCATATGATGATGTCATCATGAACCGAACTTTGGTACTTTATACATATATGGGAAATGTAGACGTCTGTCAAACAGACTACTTGGATGTTTATGGAGTGGAAGTTCTTCCTGTTCCGATACACCTGTTCATTGCCATTTGGGTGAACCAAGGCTACATGGGTACCATCAATAGCTCCCTCCACATGTGAGATGTGTGCCAAAGCATAAAAATCAGCCTTCAGATGTGCCAAATCCTCACGTTGTGGAAATCGGATGTAGCTGTCTAAGTATTTCAACAGGGCTGAGAGGACATCCTTCAAGACCAAACTAAACATGGACTCTGACATCCCTGCAATTAGGTTCACAGTATTTTGAAAAGGAGCCTGTGGCCAGGTAATGCAGCACTGACATGGCTTATACAATGGGTGGAATACTATTGGGATGATGAATGTCAGGTATCAGATCTGGCTCCAACTGACAATTGAGGTCCATGATTGTCTGCCTATCCAGGCGGTAGATCTGGATGACACATCAATCGTTCATGGTCTGCTAGTAGACGGTACACTGGAGGTTGTCTCACCCTTCTCATTCCAGGGTAAATAGACAAAGGAATATAAAAAGGTATGTCTATCAGTCATTGTGCCCATTGTAAGTTTGAAAATACATATGTCACACATAATACTTGGACATGTCATCTGAAATGGTAAAAACATGGTATACAGGACATGCCTAGGGAAATAGTGGCTTATTGCTATATTGTCATCCCCTCAATAGTGATTTGGAAATGGATATGCATCTCACTGAAAGTCCCAGTGATAATGACATGCTTACCATGTTTCACATATAATGAATAGATATACCATCTATCCAATTGTCATAAAGGTGCTGACTATGCCACTAATGATACATTACTCAAATATCATGAATATTACAACATGTATATTAAATCAGATTTTGAAACCATGGTTGCTCACTGCTCATAGCCAGCACTGAAAACTATGATGTAGATATGTTTCTGACCTTGTGATACATCTTTAATTTAACTTTCCAGACCATCTAAGGACCTTAAAATGGCAGCTTCCTAACCTACTGTACTGGACATCAGAAAATGACCTAGGTCTGCCAGAGGAAGTCATCATGGCGGTAGGGGGATACTACTGCAGTGCATATTGCCATTGAAACATATAGCTGCCTCCGGTGGTCATAGGCCAATGGTGATGACAGCTGGCGTGATGGTCTCTTATGTGGCGGACGTGACCGCCATTTCATACTTCATCACTGACTTGACTCCTGATACTGCTGCCAGTAAGACCTCCATGACTTGAGCTGCTGTGTACTTCCCCTGGGAGCAGTCATGCCACGTCCTTCAGGTGGTAGGGCCCCTACCTTCTCACCTGAGCAGCTGGAGAAGCTGGTGGAGGAGGTCCTACCCCTGTATGGACAGCTCTATGATACACCAGAGGAGCAGGTAGGTGCACCATGTGCACAAATATTTAATTAGCTCAACTATACTTTGTTTTACTAAGCAAAGGCTGACAGGCAACGTTTCAGATTGTGTCCTTAAAGTCTGTAGGGTACCAAAGTTGTGATAGAATGGGATGAGTTCCTGGCCATGTACTTATGTCTGGTGGCAGATTTTGAGTCCTGAGACATTGTGGAGAGTGTTTGATGTATGTTCCCTGACCCACCTTGTGACTGTTGCACAAGGTTAGTGGAGTTGGTACACCAAACTCCTCCTAAAATACCATATTTGCAAACGTGTTTGCTGTCTGGTCATATTTGATAACATGACAGCTGGTGCTGGAGATGCATGGTGTCTGCCTGTTTCCACCTCACATCTGGCCTGACTGCATATGCTCATCTATCAGTAGGGGGGATGTTAAAAACAATCTGTGTTTGTCTTGTTGTACTAACTTATTAGTAACCCTGCCTGGTTTAGTATGGTACATGTGGACATGACATACTTTTTTATCTATATCATCCATGCAGGTCAACACCCATCAGAAGAAGGGGATCTGACATGCCATCACCAAGAAAGTGCGGACCTTGGGGGTCCATAGCCAGCAGAGCACCCACTGTCGGAATAGGTGGGATGACCTGAGACTCTGGGCCCGGAAGACCGTAGAGGCCCAGCTGGTGATGTCCTCCCAACGAGGACGGGGCGCCCATCAGACAATGACCCCTCTAATGGCCCGTATTTTGGGGGTGGCCTACCCTGAGTTGAATGGGTGTTTGGAGGCAGCACAGCAGCCACAAGCGGGTAAGTACAGACCTGACTCATGTTTGTCCCTTCATCAGGTGATTGAGTAAGGTGAACTGAATGGCTTTGACAATGTGGTAAGTGCAGTGTCACAGATCTCCTGTGTGCACATTTATGTACAGTAGCCATCTATAGCACACAGGTGTGCACAAACAAATGTAATTAGAGGCATGTTACTCCACTCAGTACATTAGCATATTATGGTGCACATATAACTATGTCACATGTGTACCAATATACAGCATTTTCTACTCTGGTAATTGTTAATATCCACCAACAGGTCAATCCTCCCAATGTCATGATGGAAAGGTGTGTTGGTCCTTGATCTCTTTCCTCTGCAATGTCTCAAGATTCCTGTCTATGTGCAACATAGAGTCAGACATATTCAAGTCATCTCTAGTTATCTAATGCTATCTAATAAGTGACAGCAGCATGTGAAACTGTGATGTCCATCTGACATGTCACATCACATACAAGATAAACATTTTCACACCTGGTACAAGGTAATCCTCCTTGATAAGTGAGGGATCCACATTGACAATTGTGAAGTCTCAACAGAGTAGACAGCATGCATGTTGGATACCACTGAGATGTTGCAACATTTCCATGGGCACTCATATATTGGTATCAGAGGATAGAAATATTACTACCTTGCTAATGTTCTGTTAGTGGGAAGTGGTCACACACCATTGTCCTTGGGCATACTGTTGTAGGCATGACACATAGGCAATGATAGCCTATTCACAGTTACAATCTTGACAAATATGTATCAACATCATGTATCAATTGAAAGGTTCAGTAATGTATCAGCATTGGAAATAGTTATGTCTATTTGATGTTGCTATGAAGGATGTTGCAAATGAGTTCTGGCTGTTTGGGAACCTAATATTGACAATGACACCTATGTGGTGCAGGTGTGGTAGTTCACACACACATGTGATAGTATTGTAAGTGTATGTAGGCTTGTAAATTGCATCATGGTAGGTGTACATGTCATTTTCGCAACACATTTGCCTTGGTCCTGAGAATCCTCCACAGACAGATGTAAGGCTTGCCAAGTCTGATATGTGTGTAGTGATGTACCCACTCAGTCAGTGGCCCATTGTTGGACTAATTGCATGAATATGTAGGTCTGCTTATCACCTTTCTTCACCGTATAGTAGTCAATATGTGAGGTACACTCTTTTTGACATCTTGTAATTGTGTGTGGGGCATAGGTCTGAGCTTACTTGGCCTTTACTTGACTGATAAAGTTTGTTTTCAGAAGATCAAATACCAAAGTGACTTGGTCCACATATTTTCAATCCTTGACATATCACTATTGGTGCATGTGTGTGTGATGTGTTCTGACTCCTTAATCTTAAATTAAAATGAATGACAATTTGAGTTGTTACAGGTTTGCATATGTCCATTGTGTATGGTTGTAAGTATGTGAAATGAGGAAGGTATGGCGTGTCTGCACTTGGCTTGCTTGCTTTACTTTACAACATGTGTCATAGCCTGGTACATGACATTACAGTAAAATATTTGTATGTGTGGCCTATGTGTTTTTGATACATGATAAGCAATTTCACATTCCTAAACCACTGTTTGATTGGTGCTTGACTCTGTTGTTGTGGATAGGGAACATGTATTATGTGGCAAAGTCACCTTGTCATGGTATGGAAAGTGTGATTGGTCAACTTCATTCATGGTATGTGTCAGTTAGGTAGCTTAGCTGGTGTTTAACAATGTTCATATTCAGGGACATACATCATATTTTGTTGTGACATGAAGCTGGCCCTTTACTGGCACTAACTGGTGTGTTGGTTATTAAGATGTAATGAGACTTATGTGTACGGTATGTTGCAAGTGTTATCTTGTGAATATGATGACCATAACTGACTTTCTGTTTTTAAGCATCAGCACTGGCAGGTGAAGGAGATGGGTCACAGCAGAGTGGAGAAGCTTTTGGCCATGGGACCTCCAGTCATGAGAACACCGACAGCGAGGGACCCAGCGGCCCGGAGGGTGAGGGGAGTGCCACGGGGGAGACCAGATCCAGAACATCTTCTTTGGAATCCTTCTCCAGTGGCCATTCCCTAGTGGTGGTTGACCCATCTGGGACCACCCCAGTACAATCTCGTTCCGCCACACCCATTCTATCACCGCCCTCCCTGTAGCTCCGCACCCAGTTGGCTGTGCCTGCCCATCCAAGAGGGTGGGCGCTTTCTTCACCACAGGCACCTCTGCTCCAGCCCCTGTTAGCCCTCAGTGAGGAGGCTATTGACTTCCTGAGGTAGATCTCTGGGAGTCTTTCCTGATCCATGGACTGCCAACTCAAATACAACAGAGCAACGCATTCCTGGAGGGCATTCAGGGTGCACTGACTGGCCATCAGAAATCATTTCAGACTTTGGCCTCCACACTAACGGTAGCCACTCACCCTTGTCTACCAACCCCCTTCCACCTTCTTCTACCCAGTCCGAATCCCCCCTTTCCCGACCCAGCTAAAGCATACAAACAGACAGGCATGCATCCACCTCAACATCCAAGGGTAGCGCAGACAAACGTAAGCATCACAAGACACACCACCAGCACACACACACTGACGACATCCACCTGCATACACAGCAACAGTCATGACCTGCCCTGTACCCACCACCTCCCCCAGCATTACAGACACAACACCTAAAACACCTCCAGACACCATATCAATATTCAGTGATCCACCTATCCTACCCACAGACAGTACCCCAGCAGACCCTCAGACATTCACCCCAGTCACCATACCCTCAGACACCACAACCAATTACATGCCTACATGCAGAACTTCCACCACAGCTGCAGTCACCACCCCAACAGACAGCCGCCCACCCACCACGGCATCCACCAGCACCTCCATCCCCCCTCAGCCCAATACACAAAAACACCCTTACTCACCCACCCAACAAACACCCACCACCCACAAGCACACCTCCCACTATCACATACCCAAGACATCCACTCCTAAACATCATACAACCACTCCCTCACCCTCCATGCCCAAACCCACATATGATGACCGTCCCCGTGTGTCTAAGAAATGTTTCCTTTCCAAGTTTGACCCTTTCCCAACTTCTCCCCCGTGATATCCCTAAAAAATCTGTTTCCCTTCCCAAGGCCATCCCTTCCACCTCCAAGGCCTCTCCTACCCCTCTGCCAGCACCCATGCCACCAAAACACTCACACCTCCCAAAAGGTCTGACTCCCTCCCAAGTCAAACACTTAGACCCCCCAAAGCCTAAATCCAAACCCCCCTCTCCTCTACCACCCCCCAAGTATCCTTGGGGTGCCTGCCTGTCCCCTTAATGCTTCTACCTGTGGAGGTTACATGCCAGTCAGGAGTCAAGTTGGGGTCCCATTTTGTGCCTTTGGTGCAAAAAGCGTATATATGGAGTGGCCAATGGCCTTGGATTTCATTTTTTTGTACAAAATTAGTATAATATATTTATATGTTATATAACAGTTCCAATTTATACATGTTACGACTGTAGCAGGTGAGTGTGTGTACCTACGGTTGTTGTCTTCCTCATCTGCGATTATTCCGTTGTCTTTCAGTGAGCAGGAGCAGCGGGATTACGTCTAGTTGTGGTTCCATAGAGGCTACGAACGATTATGTCTTCCTGTAGGTGAGTGTCTCATTTTACACGTTCATTTCCGCCTGGTGTTCTATGGTGGTCTGACTGTGGCAGACATCTTGGTGGTGTGCAACCTTGTAATGAGACCGGAGGAACCATGGTCTCCGTCGGACTGCTCGTGGCTCCAATCCACCACGGCGGTCTGACTGTTGGTGCTGGTGGTGCTTTGGCGGGATTCTGTGTGCACCACTGACAATGTCATTATTTGGTGGTCTTCTCTGTCAGCCTGTTGGCAGTCAGTCCGCCACCACCAACATGGCAGTCCTCAGACTGCCAAACTCGTAATGTGGCCCATTGTCTGGAGATTACTAATTGGAATTGATTACCAAACACAAATTACTATAAGGAGGTCCACCAATTTACCAAACTTTCTATTATGCAGCCATATGTAATGTGTTCCACCAAGAAATAATTTATCCAATGAAAATGGTGTAGGCTTACCAGTAATTGCCTGCATTTGTGTTCACAATTGTACCTAAAAATCAGAGACCTTTGAGAACAGAATGAACATATGAAGATAAGATCCAGAGTTAGTGTTACATTTCCAGCAAGGATCGTGGTGAAGGAGCTTGGATTTGTAGTGGAGTGTGAAATAATCTATTATAGAAAAAATACAATGTTTGTGGAAGACTTCCTGGGCGAGCTGTAGAATGAATCTTTGACCAACATTTATGCTACGTTGAGAGAGATCAAGTGTAATGTAACTCAGATTCCCATTGAACCTCTTGCTTAGTTGTGAGTCTGTCACATGTGAGCAGTTTGAATATGAGCACAGCTTTAGAATAGATGTATAGAAATTGGGTTGGTCTGGGAGTATTTTCTATGAGTAGTGGAGGTCATAAAGGACTGTAGAGAAATTTGAAGGACAATTTTCAAATCAGTATATTGCTTTCACATCATAGAGGGCTATGTGTACAGAAAAGTGTTGCAAATGGAATACTTCACTTATTATGAAGTAGCTGTGAAGTAATAAAAAGACCTTTGTCCAGCCATGTCCTCCACATCAAAGTCTTTCTGTTGTGTATGGGCCATTTGTTATACCAGCTAGGTCTAAAAAGGAACTGTTTAAGAGGGAATATATTGGAGACAAATGAGTCTTCAGTAAGCAACATGAGTGAGAAACAACTGACGGCATCCAGAAATTTAGGGTGGTTAGTCATAAAAAAAATATGTTGATGAGAAAATGGAGATTATGGGCTAACTAAAGTGGAAACAACAATTTAGACATAATATCAATGGAATTCAGCAAACAACCCTGTATCTGTTTTTTACCAAAAGCTGTGTGATAGCAAAAAATTGGGAAAGTTAACACTTCCCAAAGTCTTGGGAAGTTTTGATCTATCCAAATAAATTCTAGACTTTTTTCATTCATAAGGAACTTGGACAGTAGTTTGTCAAAATATTTCTTGGGAATTTTAACGTGTGACACCATAAGAAAGAAGTTTATGATTGTTAAAATCATCATTGTGACTATATCTAAACAATCCCACCAGGATAAATTTAGATTAAGGCATCCATATAAAATTTCAAGGTATACCTGAAGCTATTACTATACCAATGGCCTGATGTATGTAGCTTTTCTCGTGTCGTAAATGGCCTGATTTGCAGAATCCGGCAGTTTGTGACAAGAAAAAAGCATTTTGCCATTTACAAACCCTACTTTACGACACATTAATCTATTTATCGAATCGCAAAATATATTTGTGAGTTGCTATTTCAAAGGGGGAGTGCCAAGGGCACCCCTTGCAAAAGAGAGAGTCATGGCAGGATTTATGACTGTTTTGTGACTGCAATTGCAGTCGCAAAAGAATCACAGATACCACCATTTTCAGATTGGTGGTAACCCATTTGCAAACTGGAACGTGTCCTCAGGAAACAATAGGCCCTCATTACAACTCTGGTTCTCGGTGTTAAAGCAGCGGTAATACCGCCAACAGGCCGGCGGGAAAAAAAATGGAATCACGACCATGGCGGAAACCGCCAACATAGACAGCCACTTTAACACTCCGACTGCCACAGCGGTAGAACCAAACACTGCGGCGGTAACCGCTAACAGACAGGCGGAACACAAGGTTCCGCCCACTGTATTACAGCATGCCTATTCACCACCTTTTCTGGGGGCAGTACCAACGCCATCAAAAGCACAGTGGAAACAGGACTTGGAATGGAAACCACTCACCTTTCGACACTTTACGAACAACCAGGACGCCATGGAGCCCGAGTTACAGGTCTTGCCTATGCTGTTCTACCTACTCTTGTATCAGGAGCAGCAAAGGCTCCGTGACGACCACAGTGAGTACTGCACCTAGCACACAGGGGAGGGGGGAGGGAAAAGAGAGTGACACAGACACGCATCACGCAACACCCCTACCCCCCACCCTTACCCACAACACCATACACACAAATACATGCAGCAACATTACATATACACCCCGTCACCCCCTGGACGAACGCAAGGACAAAAGGAAATGATTGTAACAAGTGTAATAATTTAAATATCAGATAGGCCAAATTCAAATATCAGTATATACAAATATGTACACCAACTACACAAGTCCGGATTTTAATGAAAAGATTGCCCGTGGATCAGTGTCCCAAAATGCATGGGTGAAGCCCACACAAGATACCTGACTCGAAACGGAGAGAACACTGCAGGGGCATCAGATGGAAAATAAACAGGCACCTCAGGGGGAAGGGTAGGGGGGGCACCTCAGCCGGATAAACGGACAACACCACTACTCCACGAGGGTGCTCCATGCCCACTGCTTTATCCTGGGGAGTGCAAAGCCACAGTCTCACAAGCCTCTCAAGTGGGTGGTTTGCCCACTGCTTTATCCTGGGGAGTGCAAAGCCACAGTCTCACAAGTCTCTCAAGTGGGTGGTTTGCTCACTGCTTTATCCTGGGTAGTGCTAAGCCACAGTCTCACAAGTGGTTAACAGTCTCCACTGGTTCTGAAGGGGGCTTTGTGCCCAGAGTGCTTCATCCTGCCAAGGACTAAGGTAGTGGATGTGACTCTCCACTGGTTCTAGCGGGGGCTTTGTGCCCAGAGTGCTTCATCCTGCCAAGGACCGAGGTAGTGGATGTGACTCTCCACTGGTTCTGGAGGGGGCTTTGTGCCCAGAGTGTTCATCCTGCCAAGGACAGAGGTAGTGGATGTGAATCTCCACTGGTTCTTGAGGGGGCTTTGTGCCCTGAGTGCTTCATCCTGCCAAGGACAGAGGTAGTGGATGTGAATCTCCACTGGTTCTGGCGGGGGCATTGTGCCCAGAGTGCTTCACATGCAGTGTCGCAGGTCCAATTCCCTCACCTGGGTGTGCCTGCTGCGAGATTGCCTGGGAACAGGTAGCATGATACTCCATAGAGGCAGAGACACACTCCACCTGCTGCGACTTCGCCTGCCACCTGCTGGTACAAATAGTGCTGGGAGTCATGCCTCATGTGGGCTGGGCAGGGTCCAGGACGTCTCCTGCAGCCTCAGACGGCTGGCCACTGGGGATGATTGCCATGTCAGCTGTGGTGGCACTGTCAAAGCACATCGCGGGGCTGATGGCGGTAGTTGCGGCGGTGTCTGTGGCGGAGGTGCTGGCGGATGTTGCATGTGTCTGCACCTGTTGAGGGATACAGCAAGACGTCTCCTGCAGCCTCGGACGGCTGCCCAGTGGGGATGATGCTGGGGACTGTTGGTGAGGTAGCAGACGTGCAGGTGGCGGTGATGGTGGCAGTGCAGGTGTCGGTGCAGGTGGCGGTGTCCACCGCTGTACTGGTTGATGTTGTGGTTGACAGAAGGGGTGACTGCTCTTCGGCTTGTGTCTCTTCCCCACCTTTGATGTCGCTGCTGGTGCCTTGCCACTGTCCCCTTTTGGCTTGGAGGAGCCCTTGCTTGCTGGTAGGTGCGGCTTCTCCCTCCGGCATGTGGACACCTTCTTCACTTTGGCAGGTGGCGGAATGGCCTGCTCCTTGGCCTCGCTAGGTGGCACACTGGCAGCCCTGATGGGTACTGCCCGCGATGTGACCGGACTTGTTGAGACCACTGTGCTGGAGGATTTGGTGGCTGAGGTGCTGGGCTGGGACCTGGACAGCCTGGCCCTAGGGCAAAGACGGGGGGAGGTGTAGGGTAGAGGTCAAAGTTTGTGAGGAAGAGTTTCTTAGACACACTAGGACAGGAAGATGGAGGGGGTTTGGGAGTGGAGAAAGAGGTAGTGGTTGTGGGAGGTGTACGTCTGCTGAATTTGGCTGAAGGTGCATGGGCCAGAGGCTGTTGTGAGGTGGATCGCTGTTGGGTGGGTATGTGCCTGCGTTTGTGTACTTTGGGAGGAGGGCTCACAGACACACTGGTAGAGGGCACAGGGGATGTACGAATGGTAGTGGGGGTTGGTGAGTGCACGTGAGCGGTGTGTGGTGATGGGCGAGCTGGTGATCGAGGTAGTGGATGAAAATGTATTGCATGCAGGTGTGAGTGGAGACGAGACAGGGAGGGAAGAGGAGGACGTGGAGGAGGGGGATACAGTGGAGGCAGTGGATGTTGGTGTGTCTGCATGGGGATGGTGCTTGTGTGAGTGCCTGTGGGATGTGTGGTGCTTATGTTTGCCATGTCCACTCTAGTGTGTTGATGAGTGTGCATGCTGGTCTGATGGTGTGCTTGGGATAGGCTGAGGTACAGGGGATTGGGTCTGGGAAGAGGAAGTTGGAGGGGGGAGGCTAGACACAGGGACAATGGCTGCCATCAGTGCTGAGGCCAGAGCCTGAAATGCTCTCTGTTGTGCCGCCACGCCAGAATGAATGCCCTCCAGGTATGCATTTGTTTGCTGCAAATACCTCTCAACACCCTGGACGGCATTCAAAATGGTTGATTGCCCAACAGTGAGGGATCCCAGGAGGTCAATAGCCTCCTCACTGAGGGCAGCAGGGCTGACTGGGGCAGGGGCTTAAGTGCCTGGGGCGAAGGAGATGCCCACACTCCTGGGTGAGCGGGCACAGGAAACTCTATGAGGGGCTGCTGGGAGGGCGGTGCTGGTACGGGGGTGGCAGCTGTACCTGTTGATGCGGTGGGCACAGAGGTGCCTGCCACCGAAAGGGAGCTCCCATCAGAGGAGGAGTCGCTGTCACTGGTGTCTGCCCCTGTCCCCGTTGTTGAGCTCCCCTCGCTCTCCATCCCACTGGTGCCTTCGGACTCCGTTACTTCACCCTCCAGGGCCATGTGGGATGCAACTCCCTTCTGCTCCGGTACCACTGCTCCTCTGCCAGATAATGCTAATGCACACAAGGACAGGGTGACAAAATAAAAAGGGGGGGAAAGACAGAAGAAACACATGGTCAGTGCATGCAACACCACTACTGTTGGTGGACACAACACACAGGGAGCAGCCCTATGCACTAAGCCATGCACTGACAGGGCAGGGGAAAAGCACATGCCCATAGGGGACTCTGTCGAGAACCATTTTATGCACAGCTGGAAGCCATAGGAGCCTGACTAGGTGTAGAGGGTAAATACCACCTTTGGGGTTGGACAGGGAATGAGGCTGCAAATCAATGGATCTACCTTTGACGTCTGCCCTGGCCTAGGGGAACTCACAGCCCACCTCCCCCACCCAGACACCTCGTAATGCACGCAGAGTCAGCTGAATGAGAGTGTACTCACCCCCTTGTGGCTGCTGTGATACCCTCAAGCGCCCATCCAACTCCGGATATGCCACCGCCAGGATCCGGTACATCAGGGGGGTCATAGTGCGATGGGCACCCCTTCCGCGTTGGGGGCCCAACCCCAGCTGGGCCTCCGCCGTCTTCTTGGCCCAGTGGCGCAGGTCCTCCCATCTTTTCCCACAGTGGGTGCTCCGTCTATGGTAGACCCCCAGGATCCGCACTTCCTTGGCGATGGCACGCCAAATCCCCTTCTTCTGGTGGGCGCTGACCTAGAGGAAAAGTGAAGTAAAAATGGATGTTACTCTACCATACAGTTCTTCTCACACATTGGCCACAAACCTCCCACCCTGGCCCAGAAATACATACACAAACCATCCTCACATGCTGGCCTGTCCCCCCGTCTCTTCCATTCATGACACTCCATACAATCATGTGCCATCCACCATGCACACAGTTTACTCACCTGTTTGTCTGGAGGACCGTACAGTTGCGTGTGCTGGGGGAGGACACCATCCACCAGTTTCTCCAACTCCTCTGCAGTGAAGACAGGTGCCCTTTCCCCAGACACTGTAGCTATTGTCGCTTCCAGACACAGGTCACAGCAGCACTTGCAGTGTAGGTCCTCTCCTATTGAAGGTCAGGTATCAAGTGAGGGAACTGATAGAAAATGGCGGACCCGTCCGCGGTGGTGCGCACCGTCACCGCCGGCGTACATTGTCATTGGCTCCTGGAACCCATAGGGCCCAATGATAACCAATGCTGAATTGTGCTGCGGTCTTTGACCGTCTACCACGACGGTGTACAACGCCAGCGCAGTTACCTCATTTCCCCTTGTCCCACCTTACAGTTCAGGCAGCTGCCATTTCAGGGGGCCACATGGCAGGCCAAATAACTGCATCACACCTATTTAGGCCAAGAATACAGACAGACAAAGGCACATAGAGAAAATGTAACGTTTGTGCAAAACAGCCTTGTGAAACCTATGGGTTGTGTGACCCTCTGCTTACCGTTCTCCTCCATAGGGCACTTCCGCTGGGGCAGGTGATGAGATGGCAGCATCCTCTGGTGTACAGACCCCTGGTGGACTTGTTAACAATGGAAGACAGACACATAATTATCACTTACAGACTTGATCGTGCAACAATCCTGGAAGTGTGCACAGTTGGAGCCTGACCTGATGTCAGCTATCCGCCATCCCACAGGAATACCCCCTCTAGTGCAGGTCCTGTCAGTACTCCATTTCCTGGCCAGTGGGTCTTTTCAAACAACAGTAGCCATGGCATCAGGGATGTCCCAGCCAATGTTCTCTAATGTGTTGTCCAGAGTGTTATCTGTCCTGCTGAAACACATGCGCAGCTACATCGTTTTCCCTCAGGTGGAGGATTTGCCCACAGTGAAAGGTGACCTTTATGCCCTGGGACATATCCCAAACATCATTGGTGCCATTGATGGTACACATGTGGCATTTGTCCCCCCTGCAGGAATGAAGAGGACTACAGAAACCGCAAAAGCTACCATTCTATGAATGTGCAGATGGTGTGTATGGCAGACCAGTACATCTCCCATGTGAATGCCAAGTATCCTGGCTCAGTGCATGACACTTACATTTTGAAGAATAGCAGCAACCTTTATGTGATGGGGCAACTCCAGAGGCACCGTGTGTGGCTAATAGGTGAGCCTAAAGTCCCCACACAGTTTAATTTGGTGTCTGGGTATGGGAGATTCCCTAATGTTTTAAGTATGTCTAACAGTCCCTCAATATTTGCAGGTGACTCTGGTTACCCCAACCTGTCATGGCTACTGACCCCAGTGAGGAATCCCAGGACAAGGGCAGAGGAACGCTACAATGGGCACTTGGGCGAACTAGGGGGATAATAGAGTGCACCTTCGGCCTCTTGAAAGCCAGATTCCGGTGCCTCCATCTGACAGGTGGATCCCTAAACTACTCACCGAAGAAGGTGTGGCAGATCATCGTGGCCTGCTGTATGTTGCACAATCTGGCTTTGCGACACCAGGTGCCTTTTCTGCAGGAGGATGGGCCTGATGGTGGTCTTGTGGCAGCTGTGGAGCCTGTGGACAGTGAGGAAGAGGAGGCAGAAGAAGAAGATGTAGACAACCGAAACAACATCATCATGCAATACTTCCACTGAGACACAGGTAAGAGGATGGAACTGCTTCCCACATCTCATAATATTGTAGGACCTAGCATAAATCTGCCTTTTTACCTCTGTGTATGGACCCTGACTTGTCACTTTGGCTTTCCATTTCACAGATCTGGGTCCCAATTTGTGCCCTCTGCTATGTTTACTGCTGGCCTACAGCTGTGTAACATTGGTATGTGAACAAGTACATTGACATTGCTATATTTCAGAGATGTTGCAATTACACATTTGTGAAAGCACAGACTGACACCAGATTGTTTTATGATTCAAGGGTGTTTATTTCTGTGCTAATAAGTGGAGGGGGTGTGCAATGGGCTGGGGTGATGGTGGAGGAATGTCCATGGCAAAGTCCAGTCTCTTGGTCTCACAGGTGCTTTGTCCAATGGGGCATAGGAAGGGGCGCAATAGCAGTTTAAGGTAGACAGGGTGACAAAGTGGGACAGAAGGGTGACATTCAGGGGTGTCTTATTTCCTGGCGGGGGTCTTGGCAATGTTCTCTGTCTTGTTCCTGTATCTCAGGGACCTTTTGCGGGGTGGTTCTCCTTCTGCAGGGGGTGGGGTGCTGGTGGCCTGTTGGTCCTGTGATGGTGCCTCCTGTCCACTAGCGCCGGCGGAGGTGGAGGGCTGTTCATTGTCCAGGCTAGTGTCAGGGGCCCGTTTGTGTCCCACTGTGTCCCTCATGGTGTTGACAAGGTCTCCCAGCACCCCTGTAATGGTGACCATGGTGGTGTTAATGGACTTCAAGTCCTCCCTGATCCCAAGGTAGTGTTCCTCCTGCAGCTGCTGGGTCTCCTGAAACTTGGCCAGTACTGTGCCCATGGTCTCCTGGGAATGATGGTATGCTCCCATGATGTTGGAGAGTGCCTCGTGGAGTGTCGGTTTCCTGGGCCTGTCCTCCCTCTGTCGCACAACAGTCCTCCCAGCTTCCCTGTTATTGTGTGCATCTGTCCCCTAAACCGTGTGCCCACTGACCCCAGGTCACTGATTTTCTTGGGTTGGTAGGTTTGCCTGGGTTCCCTGTAGTGGTGGACACACTGCTGATTGACGTGTCCTAGGGACAGAGGGATGGACCCGCTGGGTGGGTGCTGTGGTGGTGTTTTCTGAGGGGGAGGGTCTGTGGTGGCTTGTGACAGTGGCAGGGGAACTGACTGTCCAGAGGTCCCTGATGGGCCGGGCTGGTCATCTTGATTCAGGTGTGCAGAGCTGCTGTCATCACTGTGGGCCTTTTCTGTGGGGGGACTGGATATGTCTGACACCTCCTGTCCGGTGACGTTGAGTATGGGTCCTATTGGGGTGTAAGTGCATAGTTTTTGTATCTGTGTGTGCCATCTTGTGCATTGGGTGAGGTACCCTCTACTCCTGTGCTTGCATAATTGTGTTTGCCCTTTTGTGATAGTTGGTTTGGGGTCTGTGTGGGTATCTGTACTGGACATGCTTTGGTGACGGTGGTCCATGCATAGGTGTTGCATGTAGGGCCTTGGTATTGGGATGTGTGGGTTGTGATAGTGGGACATATGTGAGATGATGGAGTGATGGGAGTGAGGGTTGGGGTATGTGATGGCATGCTGGTGGGGTGGGGGATATCGTAGTAAAGATATGACTTATCAGAGTCCAGTCCTCCTGCAACTCCTGCGAGGCCCTCAGGATGCAGTATTGCCAAGACTTGCTCCTCCCATGTTGTTAGTTGTGGGGGAGGATGTGGGGGTCCACCGCCAGTCCTCTGTACAGCAATCTGGTGTCTTGATACCACGGAACGCACCTTCCTCCGTAGGTCGTTCCACCTCTTCCTGATGTCATCCCGTGTTCTTGGATGCTGTCCCACTGCGTTGACCCTGTCAACGATTCTCCGCCATAGCTCCATCTTCCTTGCAATGGAGGTGTGCTGCACCTGTGATCCGAAAAGCTGTGGCTCTACCCGGATGATTTCCTCCACCATACCCTGAGTTCCTCCTCAGAAAACATGGGGTGTCGTTGAGGTGCCATAATGTGGTGTGGGTGATATGTGAGGTGCTGTCTGTTGTGATGTGTGTGGTGATGTGTTGGTGTGTGTTGTTTGAGGTGCGTGGATGTTGTATGAGTGATGGTGTTGTGTGTCTGTGGATGCTGGTGTTGGGTTTGATAATCTCTCTCTCTGGCCTTCTTCCAAATTTGTTCGTGGTAAGGGTTTGTGGGTAATGTTGGTATGTGTTTTATAGTGTTGTGGGTGTGGTGCGTGTATGTGTATCAGGTGTGTGTATTTTGAATTGTCCAATGTGGTTGTGTTTTGTAAATGTGTGTGTATTTTGAGTGTGGCTGTGTGTACCGTCAATGGTGCGTGTATGTGTATCAGGTGTGTGTATTTTGAATTGTCCAATGTGGTTGTGTTTTATAAATGTGTGTGTATTTTGAGTGTGGCTGTGTGTACCGTCAATGTGTTGATTTATGGGTCGTGATATTGTGGGCGTATTCTTGTTGGCGTGACGGTGTAGGTTTTAGTATCGTCAGTTTATCACTGACCTTTGGTGTGGCGGACTTGTGTGGGTGTCTGTTTTGTGGCGGATTCTGAGATGTGGGTCGTAATACCTGTAGCGGAATTCCGCCGTCGCAACGGTATGCTTGCGGTCTTCAGCACGGCAGAAAGCGGGATTTACTGCCAGGGTTGTAATGAGGGCCATAGTTTTTAAGAGCAGGCAGTGGTCCCATAGACTACTGTCTACTCTGAAAAAATTAAACTGAAACATTTCATTTTACTTTTTGACATGCATCCTGTTTGCGTTAGCGGAAAGCGGGCTGCATTGAAAAAAAAATGCTTTATTTAAAAATAAGTCACAGATCTGGTGGTCTGCTGTTCCCAGCAGGCCACCATCCCTGCGAGTGCAGCCATTCCCAAAGGGGTCGCAAATTGCAAGCTACCTTGTGAATTTTGATGAGGTAGGTCATTTGTGACCCCGTTGGGAATCGTAAACTGTGAGTTACTGTATCGTACATTTAGTTTTGCGACTCACAATTTGCAACTCTCAAATGACGGTCTTACATCTGTCCCCAAATCTCCAGATATTTAATTTTAGTGGGATTCAAAGATAAACCTTATTTTAAAAAAGGAGTTTTATTATAAAATATATTTAGAGACATAACTTCCAATTTGTCTAAATTGAGTTTATATCTGATATCTCTGAATATAGTAGCAATTATCAAAGACAGTAGGGGGTGAACTTTCTGGTTTTGAAACAAAAAGACTATTGTCTCTATATGTAGTGTATTTAATATGTAAATCTTTAACTTTAAATCCAGAAACATTTTCAGAATTCTGCAGCTGATAGAAGAATTGCATCATCATAAGGATAAATAACAAGTGAGAGAGGGGGCATCCTTGTCTAGTTCCCCTGCTAAGAGGAAAATACGAAGAATGTATCCCATTTACCATAATTGTGGATCGTGAAGATGAGTAAAGTAAACAGATTAATTCTAAAAAATCATGGATGAAAACTGTGCCATCTTAATGAACTCAAAATAAAATGCCAATTAAGCATATTAAAAGATTTTACGGCATCAAAGGTGAGAGCAGCCAGGGATTGATTATACGTATGGCTTTACTAAGAATATTCAGAAATGTTCTGGAAATTGTCAGCTAAGTTCCTCTTCTTCATGTAACCATATTGCTCAACAACAATTAAATGAGACATGAAGTCTGTCATTGAAAGGGACAACACTTTGGCCAACATTTTTCTATCTGTATTGACAAGCAAAATAGGTCAATAATCTTTACAAAGGGCCAAGTTGCGATCTTTTTCCGCTATGAGGCAAATCATATTTTCAGTAAAATAACAGATATATTATTTAAGGGAAGGAAGTAACTAATCAATTTAATTAACATTGGAATAGTATTTCTGAAAAGTGCAGGTATAACCCTGTGTGAAGCCTTCAGGACTAGACACCTTGCCCAGTGGAAAACATTTTACTATTGTATAAAGATCTTCAACTCATAGAGGAAGTTCAAGAGTCAAAGTATATTTTGAAATGGGACACCTGTCTTTAAGATGGGCAAAATAAGAATCAATAGATTTCTCTGAAGGGGTATCTTCTGGGGTATACAAAGCTTGATACTAATCTGCAAAGCAAGTCACATATATCTGTGTTGCGAAACAGTTGTACCCCTAAACAGTCAGTAATATATTTATTAGTTCATTTTTCTTTCTTGCATTTTAGGCAATTAGCTAGTAGGGTGCCAGCTCTTCTTTACCACCATAGTAGTTGCCATTGAGTGTGTCAAGATCAAATTTGTTATATTTAGCGGTATATTTTGGGTCACTTTATAGTGTTTAAAATAGAAATGGATTTTTTTCCATTGCTTTCTTTTTAAAGGCAACATAATTTTTACAAATCCTCTAGAAGCTGCTTTGAAAGCTTCCAGCACAAAATGGAACAATGTTGTGCTATTATCATTCAACTCAAAATACTATGAGGCAAAAGTTTTGTGTGAGATGAGAAAGGACTTGTCAGAAAGAAGGGAGTTATTACATCTCCAACGTGATTTGTGCTTTAAATCACTGAGGATTTCAGAGTCAATCCAGACAGGAGCATGATCAAAGATTAAAATTGAACTTACCTCTGAGTTAATCAAGTGTTGTCCTAGATTTGTAATTAAGAAAATATAATCAACCCTGGTGCGAGAGTTAAGAGAAGTGGAATAGAAAGAATATTCTTTCAGATCAGCAGGTCCACAAGCCACCTTTACCAAGCTCATCATCAACTTTTTTGTTCTACTTATCATTGACTTCAGATCTCACATTCTTGTTGATGACCTCAACTTTTACCTGGATGACCAAAATGATACCTGCCCCACAGCACTTCTCGAAAGCTTGAGCAATATCAGACTCACCCAGCTCATCCCAGAACGAACACACACACAGCAGGACACACACTGGCCCCCATCATCATCACAAGTGACGCCATCAACTACAACTCCACTGCACTGCGCACATGGGCCAACCACTCCACCATTTAGTTTCAAATGAACACACCTCATGCCAACACCCCTACCAGGTTCAGCATTCCAAGTCACAGTGGGGGCAAAATCACAGAAGCAGGGTAGCTCAGCTCCCTCAGTATGGAACAACCTAGCCCCAGATGCAACCTCAACAAGGACATCACTAACTTTAACAACTGTATCAAGAACTGTGCGCACTCCCTCACACCCATCAAATCCAACAAGCATAGTGAATCAAACATGCAGGTCAGTTAGTATACAGAACATATCTGAGACATCAAACAACGCTGTAAGCAGATAGAAAGGAAATAAAGAGCCAGCCATGACACCACCAACAGAACTACCTACAAGGCTGTGCTCAGCCGCTTTTACCAGCAATTAACAGACACTAAGAAAAAAGGTCTAGTGGACTACATCGATGGAAGCTCCAATAGAAGGAGATCTTCTCGATTGTTAAGGATTTCATCTCACTCTTAGCCACTGTCAATAACATCACTGTCGCCCAACAACTCTATCCCAACCTATCAAATTCCTTCCACAGCAAAATCACATACATCTACCGCAGCTTTGCACACCAACCCAAACCTAGAGAACACGTTGCTAATGTACCAACCACCAAACAAGATGGCCACCAACCGACTGAACAACCGTCACCCTAAACAATACAGCAGCAATTATGTAGACCATCCAGTCACGAGGCCCAAAGGACCCATGGCCCCACTACAGCTACAACTTGGGAACATCACCAATCAGCACCAACCTGACTCACATTATCAACACCTCCATCATGTCTGCCACTTTCTTGAATGGAAAGCAGAGATCAAAGCATTTCTCAAGAAGCCCAATCCAAATCACAGGAGCAACTTCTGACCCATCTCCCTGCTCCGCTATCTAGCCAAAACTATTCTGAAGGAGATCAACAAACAACTCACAAACCACATCGAACTTCACCATCTTGCAGACAAGACTCAATCAGGATTCCGAATGAGCTACAACTTTGAAACAGCAAACAGCTATCGAGCACATTCAAATCATCCTGGACCAAGGAGAAACAGCATCCTTCATCCTGCTCGACCTCTTTGTGGCCTTCAACACTATCTCCCGTAACACCTTCATCGGAAGACTCCACAAGATTGGCATGCAAGGATCTGCTCTCAAATGGATCTGTTCCTTCCTCATTGGAAGAACCCAAAGTGTCAGGCTGCCACCCTTCACATCAGAGACCAAGAAACTAATAAGCGGAGTCCCATGGGCATTGTCCCCCAGCCCCACCCTTTTCAACATATACATGACACCTCTTGTCAACATCATCCAATAACAAAACATCATCATCATCTCCTATTTCGATGACACCCAACCAATCATCTCCCTGATGGACAAGGCAACTACCACCAGAACTATCTTCACCAACTGTATAACCATGGTAGCAGTCCGGATACGAATGAACTGCCTAAAACTCAACTCTGAGAAGACAGAAATACTGTTTTTTGGCAGCAAGACTTTCCCATGGGACTCCACCTGGTGGCCATCGTAGCTATAACCAACACCCACATCAACAGACCACATACAAAATCTAGGGATCATCATAGATGACAAGCTCAAAATAACAGCTCAGGTCAAAGCAATGTGCACCTCTTGCTTTCACATCCTACAAATGCCATAAAAGATCTTCAAATGGTTGCATCACAACACAAGATGGACCATCATACAAGCAACATCACCTGCAGGCTGAACTACAGCAACACTCTTTATGCCAGAATCTCCAAATAAGTCCTACACAGATTTCAGACCATCCAGACTGCTAGAAGACTTATACTTGAACTCCCACACCGCACTCATATTATACCACATCTCAAGACGTTTCACTGGCTTCCTATTCACAAGTGTAGACAATTCAAAGTTCTCACACACACATACAAAGCCATACACAACGCAGGACCATTATACCTGAACAGCCACAGACACTTTTTCCAATCCACCAGACTCCTACACTCTGCCTCACTCTTTTACCCACATATTCCCTGTATCCACAAAAGCAAAACTGGAGGTTGCTCATTCTTCTACTTTGCACCCAAGGCATGGAACAACCTGCCTCAACACATCAAAGACTCCTCCTCACTTCTTGAGTTCCGCACAAAGATGAAGACTTGGCTCTTTGTATAAGCACCTTGTGGACCACATACCTACACAGCTGCTAAAGCACTTGGATACTTTCTTGGTGCAATATAGAAATCTATATAGCATAACTCATTGTTATTGAACAATCTCCAGGAGTTGTATAAAGAGTGTTGTGACAATTGTATTTTGAATGCTTTGTGAGCTTTGTGGGGGGTAAACCTGGTTTTGGAATGCAGCTCAAGAAAGGGATCAGGAATCTGATTACAGTTGCTCCCTAATATAGTAGCAGCTCTGCACGCCTGGATGTCAGAGGAGAGTTCAGCAATCTTCCCAGATATTATCAACCAAAATTCATTTTCTGGATAGGTACGGCCATACACATTAAGTACAGTAAAGATAGTGTCATCTATTTTGAATTTCACCAAAATTCACCAACCATCATCATCGTTTTCCTGAGTAAGGAATGATATACGTAAATGTTTATGACAAAGTATAACTACTTAGTTCTTATGATGAAATTATGAGGAGAAATACATTTTAACCACTCATTCTGTTTTTAACTTTATAATTTCCACATCAGTAAGGTGCTTTTCATGAAGTAAGGCAAGTTGGCATTTTAATCATGCTCAATTTCATAGAGTTCTTTAATCAATTGACAGTCCATGTTGTTAGTCGAAGAATAAGAATAACTGTTACGCAATACATGAGGCTTGAATCTCTAAAAGACAGAGAATGGAAAGGAAAAGAGTAACTGCGGTAAAAAGAACTGCCCCATAAAGATTAAAGAAAAAAAAAAGGCAACACAAGAAACAAGATTCCCTAATTGCTGCTGTAACCATAGAGACAGAAGGAACACCCTGGAGGGTGTAGGGGATTCTGAACACTTGAAGTGGATGTACCTGTCTTGGCTCTGATGGACAACAGAGAGAGAGAGTAATAAAAAAGCATGGAACAAATACTGAAACTGAAGTGCAGAGGGTGGAAATAACATATAAACTTAACAATAAATAAGACAGTTCATATGAAAAATATGAAAAAAGACTGTAGACTTACCACTTATAACAATGGAGAGATCGTTGCTAATGGTACACTGATAACAGTAGCGCTAGGAAACAAAGTCAAGTGGAGGGGTCCATAGAACAAGTTGTTGTTAAAACAGACTTGAGAAGGAAAGGAATATACTTTATTCAGTGAAACATCAATAAGAGTTGAAACATGAAAAAAGAAAATTAGTAGTCACAGGTTCACTGACAAAATATCGAAATACTAAATATTGTGATCCAAAAATATTGTGTCAAAAATGGTTATCCTTTACTTATAACTGAAAATACAAAATATCGAAAGTAAATATCGTTTTAAACTAATATAGAAAAATATGCACACAAATATATTTTAAAATTGTAAACATTAAATATATTAACATGTAAAAGTAATAGAAAGTAAATTAGATATATTTAAATAATCTAAAAATATATATAAATATATACTTATTTAAATAAACACACATACATGTGTATGTCTATATGTTTATTTACACATATATAATGTGAAAATATTACTAAAATAATAATTTTATTTATACAATAATTCCATATTTTTAATTTAATAATAGAACAAGTATATATATAAGATATACACGCACACAACACACACACAAAGAATAAACTAAAAACTGTAACAAAGAAAATGACAAAAAAATAAAAAGCATACCAATTTCATTACACATAAAAATTAAATAATATAAGAATTACATTTTACCAAAAATGTATTATATAGTATAAACATTACTAATTAAAAAACAAATATAATTTAAAACAAACAGAAACACAAAACTATACATTTCTAGGAATAAATCATATAATATTCCCACTGAAGCCTGTGCAACAGTAGGGAAAGTGTTGGAGTCAGGAGGGGTACAATTTACTACTCCCACTCCATTCTTTGCAACAGTGGGGAAAGCATTCAACTCAGGAGGGGTAAAAATGTACTATTCCGCCTCCAGTTGGTGCAACAGTAGGGAAAGCACTGGACTCAGGAGTGGTAAAATGTACTGTTCGCATTCCAGTCGGTACATCAGTAGGAAAAGCATTGTAGATGGGTAAAATTTACTATTTCCACTCCAGTCTGTGCAGCAGTAGAAAAAGCCTTTGGCTCAGGAGAGATGAAATTTACTATCCCTACTCCATTGTGTTTAGGAGTCCATTATACTTCAAAATTGGATATGCCAAATGGAGTAGATACATCTGAGTTTTTTGCTATTGTGAATGTTTTAGACACAGTTACATTTTAGAGATGTGATAGCTAAGCAACATGCTGTGTTGTAATTGGAATGTGATGAGGTAAGTTTCATAGAACTGACATCTGGCAATGGACTAAGCAAGTGTAGATTTGGAGTAGGTATGAATTTGAAATCAAAGTTAACACTGATTTCTATTGATGGATTGGTGTTTCACAGTCCTGCTTTATATAGGGATAGACTTGTTATGTTGACAAATCATCTTGTGCAAGATTTTGTTTGTGTTTTAGCTGTACTAATAGGATGGTGATGTAGAGGTCAGATAGTAGGCTTATGTTGGGTGTGACATTGTTGTAATATGAGGTTGTGGAATGTATGTTGTTGTTGGAACATGATGATGGCTCAAAATGGTTTCTACCTGGGGGTGGTTTACACAGAGATGTGATGTTACTGTAGTATATGGTGTAATGTAAGTAGCATGTAAAGAATGTGATGACCGTACCTCGCTCTCTGTTTTTAGGCATCAGCATCGGCAGGTGAAGAAGACAGGGCACAGCTGAGTGGGAAAGCGACCAGCCACGGAGCCTGAAGTCATGATACCACTGACACCGAGGGAACCAGTGGCCCGGAGGGCTAGGGGAGTGCCATGGGTGAGACGGGATCCTGTTCTTCATCTTCAGTATCCTCCTCCAGTGGACACTCCCTGGCAGTGGCAGACCCACCTCAGAGCACCCAAGCACCATCTCAGTCCGCCACCGCCTTCTTACTACTGCCCTTCCTGTAGCTCCACACCCAGTTGTCCATGCCCACCCCCCCAGGAGGGTGGGCGTCTCCTTTGCCGCAGGCACTTCTGCTCCTGCCCTTGTCAGCCCTGCTGCCCTCAGTGAGAAGGCTATTGACCTTCTGAGGTCCATCTCTGTGGATCAGTCGACCATCGTGAATGCCATCCGGGGACTTGCAACTCTGATCCAACAGTCATACATTCCTGCAGGGCATTCAGGGTGCACTGGCTGGCCTACAGAGATCCTTTCAGACTCTGGCCTCCACACTGATGACAGCCAGTCACCCTTTGTCTCGCGTTCCCCCCTCCACCTTCCACTTCCCAATCCCAAACCCCTATTCCTCGACCCAGCCAAAAGCACACAGACAGACAGGCATACATCCACCTCAACATCCAAGGGTAGCTCAGACAAACACAAGCACCACAAGATACACCACCACCATGCAAACAAGCAACATTCAGATGCACACACAGCAACAGTTTCAACCTGCCCGGACACCCCCACCACCACCAGCATCACTGACAACTCAAGTGACACGCCTGCAGACACTACACCACCATCCACCGTTCTAGCCACCACACCATTCTTACCCACTGACAGCACCACAGCAGACCCTCAGACATCCACCCCAATCACAACACCTGCAGATACCACAACCACTGACATTCCTACATGCAGCACAGCCACCAAACCTGCAGTCACCACCCCAACAGACAGTCACCCCCCACCACGGCATCCCTCAGCACCTCCACCCCATCCCAAGACACATAACCACCCACAAACAACCTGCCACCACTCACAAACATACCTTGCAAAAGCATGCACCCAAGATATACACAACAACACCTCAGGCAACCATTCCCTCTCCATCCACACCCAAACCCTTTTGCTATGAATGTCCCCATGTGTCTAAAAAAGCTTTCAGAATTTGCCCTTTCTCCTACTCCTCTCCTACCCGGTGATACCCCTAGAAGTTCTGGGTCCCTCCCCAAGTCCGGCCCTACCACCTCCAAGACCTCCTCTGCCCCACCTGCCCCTCCCCCTGCCAAGAAGTCTACCCCTCCTAAAAAAACAACCCACCCCTAAACCTAAGATTAAGCCAAGACCCCCCAAACCAGATCCCCTCCTCTATTCCCCCCCCCCCCAGATAACCCCTGAGGTGCCTGCCTGCCCCATAGATGTTCCTACCTGTGGAGTTTACATGGTAGTCAGGAGTCAAGTTTGGGGCACACATATGTGCACTGTGTCCATTCAGACTGTTATTTATGGACTTGCCTATGGCCTTTGTTTTTCCAATATTTTGGATTTTAATATTAATTTAAGCCAACCTGCTGTTAGTTTAGTGCTTAAATCTTTGTCATGCATTTCTTTCCATAGTATGCAATTGTTCCTGGCTGACATTAGTTGTGTGTTTGTATGTGTGCTACTTGGGCTACCTGAGTTGATTAGCCAGTATGTGAGGTTGTGTGCTTATGTCTGAAAGTGGGGGTGTGTGTGTGTGTGTGATGGACAATTGTGTGTTCAAGATATTTTGTTGTGTTGGTATTGAGTGTTGTTTGTGTTGAGATGTGTTTGTTGGTGTATTGTGTGGGTTTGCGTGCTTTGACTGTGTGTGTTTTGTGCATGGTATGGTAAATAGGATGCTCCTTATAAGTCGATCGGTAAGTAGTATGGCTGTGTATTTGTGTGTATTTTTTTCCTGTTAGTGCTACTTTTTGATGCATGTGTGATGTGTCCCTGGGTAGTGTCCCTTGTCGGTCCCTGCCACGAGAATGGAAATGGCCTGGTTATGTTGTGGTTGTGACATGTTGTGGGGTACTGTTTGAGTGTGGGCCTGTGCAGTGTTTCCGTGCATACCTGTGTGTGTTTGTGACATATGTATGGGTATGTGTGTGTGTGTGTGTGTGTGGTGGCCGTAGCATGGTTGTTGTTTATATGCGAGTGTGTGGTTGTATGTGAGTGTGCGTGTTAGTGTGCTATTATGAGTGAGAGTCACACTTGCACCCCTTTCCCAAATGTATGCTGTGTACGAGTACAAAAATTGACAATCTACAACAGTACCAGGTAAGTGTGTGTACTTATGGATGCTATCGTCATTGCAGATTCCGAAGTCTTTGGGTAAGCAGGAGCAGCGGGAAGACGTCTACTTCAGGTTCCATGGCAGCTCCGGACGAGTATGGCTTCCTGAAGGTGGGTGTCTCCTGTTATGCAGTTGGTTTCCATCTGGGTTTCCATGGTGGTGTGATCGCGGCAGAAAACTTGGCAGTATGTAACCTTATCTTTCCAGTGGAAACATGGTCTCCACCGGCCTGCAGGTGGTTACCGCTGTCCATGGTGGACAGACTGCAGTGGCCGCGCCGGCAGTGCTTTGGCTGTGTTCTGTACTGAATATCGCCAATGTCATAATTTGGTGGTCTTCAGCGCCAACCTGTTGGCTGTACGACCGCTACCACCAACATGATGGTCCTGAGACCACCAAACTCATAATGAGGCCCTCGGTCTACGTATGGCACCTGGATATTTTGGCATGAGGCCTAGCTAGCTCACTGTGCCCTATCTGAAACCCTAAACATTCCAGGGTGCCAGATGAGTTCTGCAAACTCAAACTTGACTATTCAGATTCCCCAGGAAATTGTAGAAATAGATTTACTCTTTTGTTATCATTTAGAGCACCCAAGAATAGACACAAGAAAGAATGTGAAAATGTATTTTAGAACTTTTATTGCAATAGTCTTATTCTTACATAAAAACACGAGCTGTGATTATTAGGCAAAAGAGACAAATGTACTCCATTTCCGTCATGGCCGCAGCCAACCTCCAAGCCTATTACAAAAACACAATTGACATGGGAGCCTTCTTGCAGCAGTGATGGCAGTTAGCCATTGCTGGACGCTCACAGCAAAGCACCAGAGGAGTAGCCATTGGATGGATTCATAAACAACACAGCCGACATCCATTGGCCAAGTGGACGGAACTGAAAATCACACTATAAAAGCATCCCATTCAAGACCATGATCTTTTGCCGCTCCACTAAAGCACAGCAAGACAGAGACCACACTAGTTTTTGCAACTTTTGTCACATAAGACAAACCTTTTTTCTTAACCCATTTTTCACCTTTTACAGACTTCTTCTATTTTTTCTTTTTTTGCCCCAAATATCACTTGTCTTGTTTAGTTTGTCATTGTCACCCACATTATTTTCAGTAATATAACGCCCCAAAAATCCATGTTTTTCAGAGGACAATTTGAGAGTCATGGATGATGAAATAATAAGAGTAGAGCCACAATTGTTTGAAGTCCAAGTCCAACATACTCCACTCAGTAGGAAAATAGAAATGTGGCAAAGGATAGTTAACAGAGTGAATGCCCGAGGCAGCACCTTGCACACAAAGGAGGACATTAGGAAGAGGTGGAACGACCTAAGGGGGAAGGTGTATTCCCTGGCCTCCTGGCAGCACCAGGAGTCCGTGAAGACTGGTAGTGGTCCTCCCAGTGCCTCATTACAACTCTTTCTCGGGGAGGAGGAGATCTTGGCCATCGTGAATCCTGAGGGCTTGACAGGAATGGTTGGGGGAGTGGAGTCTGTCAAGTCACACAAAAAACTGTCACAAAACTTCAATGTCCTGTATGCTCACATCTCAGCTTTTGCCATTGTGTTGTTCATCTACTTTCATAGCCTGCAATACCCAGGGTTTCAGAGATGGTAGATTGTCAATGGGTATTGTCGCACATAACATCACAAGTATCAATCTTCTTCACATGCCATATGTTGGAAATGGGTCGTAAGTGCTTTAATATCAAAAGATCATCCCAGAACCAATAGTGTGGGTCATATGTAAATGTATGATCCAACGTAACTGCAGTGTGGCAACAAGTATGTCAGACAAAACCTTTAAGTGTTGGATAGTAGAGAGAGTGACATGACTAAAACTACCATGAGGCCCTCTTTCTGTAACTCAAAAGAAGAGGCCCTTGTGCACTTGCCTAAAGACACTTGCTAACCATGTCACAACTGATGTTCACTCATCCTGGAGTTCACCATTTGTCTAGTGTTGGGAGCCTGATAGTGACATGACTACAACTACCATGAGGCTCTCTTTCTGTGACTCAAAACAAGAGGCCCTTGTGCACTTGTCTAAAGACACCTGTTAGCCACGTCACAAATGATGTTCACTCATGACGAAGCTCACCATTTGTCAAGTGTTGGGAGTATGAGAGTGACATGATTACAGCTGACATGAGACCCTCTTTCTGTAATTCAAAGCAGGAGGCTGTGTACACTTGTCCCAAGACACTTGTTAGCCATGTGACAACTGATGTTCACTCATCGTGGAGTTCACCATTTGTCTAGTGTTGGCAATCTGAGAGGGACAAGACTACAACTACCATGAGGCCCTCAATCTTTATCTCAAAACAAGAGGCCCTTGTGTGCTTGCCCAAAGACACTTGTTAACCATGTCACTACTGATGTTCACTCATTGCCTAGTATTGGGAGTCTGATAGTGACATGACTACAACTACCATGACACTCTCTTTCTGTATTGCAAAACCAGAGGCCCTTTTGCAATTGCCCAAAGACGCTTGTTAGCCATGTCTCAACTGATGTTCACTAATCGTGAGGTCACCATTTGTCTAGTGTTGGGAGTCTGATAGTGACATGGCTACAACTACAATGAGACCCTCTTTCTGTATCGCAAAACAGGAGCCCTTTGTGCACTTGCTCAAAGACACTTGTTAGCCATGTCACAACTGATGTTCACTCATCATGGAGCACAGCATTTGTCTAGTATTGGGAGTCTGATAGTTACATGACTACAACTACCATGAAGCCCTCTTTCTGTATCTCAAAAGAAGAGGCTGTTGTGCACTTGCCCAACGATACGTGTTAGCCATGTTACAACTGATGTTCATGACTGACGTGGATGTCTACCTAGCATGATGTTGTGTGGTAACCCCAAATGACACTATTGATGTCATGAATGACATCTTAAGAACTGTGTACATCAAGTAGTTGTAAGGCATTAAGCTGCTTCACCAGCTTGGAAGTGGCAGGTAATCCATTGACTCTACGCTGCTCACATATTGTCTACTGCAACCAAGTTGTATGTTCATCTCTAAATTATACAGCTAGGCCTTGGAATGGTCAAATACACATGAAACTTCTCCACTATGTTGCCTTAACTATTTGTTAGATGTCATGTTTATTCTTTGTTCCAAAATGCAAATTATCAGCACATCTAATGAGCAGCTTAATCCTATTGTTTTTGCAACCTCCACAAATGTCTTGTCGTCAACTTCAATACCATGGAAATATATCACAATAGGAAACCCTACCTATTATCATTTACCTTGGTCCTTGGTCCCTACTCACTTTGAGAATAAACATTTGTATGTAGGTTCCACACTTCTACCAATATCAATGTGCAGGTCGAACTAGCACTGCACCTGGGCAGACATTGCCCACTGAACAGGATTAAATCCACCATTGGATGAAGCCCTCAGGGATGACATGTGGACGTTGATGACAGACCTGGCACATCTGGCCAACATGGTCAGACTGCAACAGTGAGTCTCACTGTGCCCACATTACCACCTCCCAACAACAATTCAACAGCAACATGCAACAATTCAGCTAGCAAAATACCCCCCAACCTGTCACTACAACTCAGTCTGGCACTAGGTCAAAATGTGGCACTCTCAGAATCTCTCATCAGAACACTTCTGTACCTGTGGTGACTCAGAAGAAGGTCTGATGTGTTGTCTGAAACTTGAAAGAAGACTGGACCTGCTTACCTTGAATCCAGTATCCCAGAAGTGACTCCAAGTGTCATTTGGCGGACCTCCTGTTTGAGCTACAAGGACACAAGAAGCCAACAGAAGCCTGACCAGTACCAACTGGACCTGCATGAACCCTGTGGCTGGCTTCTGCAGGAGTCAGTGCTGACCCTCAAGAGGTGCCCCTTCAGGTCCTGGACCCTTGGATGATATCACAGACACTTCTCCAACTCAACCAGTCCCTGGTCTCATTGTGAACTCGAGATGACTCCACCCAGGCCAACACAGGACCTGCATCCAATTCCTGTTTCTTAATTACACATTTGGGAATAAAGTCTTTTCATGCTTGGACGGGGCACTGAAATAGCAAGCTTCTCACTTTTTTTTTAATGACCGGATTGTGTGAGTTTTTTCTCAAATTTTGGTGTTCCACTTAGAGGATTGGCCTTGCTTCTGAATTTATCACGTCCTCCTGAGATGGCCCTTTTCTGGCAAAGAGGTTTTGAGGTTCCCAAAAAGGTACGCTTCATGAGTGATGCAAGTTAGTTCAAAGAATGTTCTTGCTTGTGTGGGGAGAAGCACCTTAGGCAGCAAAACCTGGGAGAAGTGTTCAAAATGTCCTGTTCCCATGGACAATCTGACAGCTGACTAGAGGAACGCTTTGTGGAGAGCCAAGTGTAATTTGGGGATTCCTGTGACAGGGGGTATCCACAGTCCATTCTCAACAAATGTATAAATTGAATAACAATATTAACTCTACATCTGGGGTGAAAGATTTCATTACATGGAGAAAATCTCAGTAAAAAATGTGCACTCCTAGGTATTGTGCTGATGTGTGTTTAGAGGCTGAGCAGGATCCAAGAGATTTGGCAGACAGACACTATTGTAACGAAATTGGGACTTAATGATGCGAGTGAATTGGGTCATGTCTGAATCTGGATAGGGAATTTAAGTGGGGCAGTAGAAGGAACTATGTGGGACACGAGTTCAGCTTCAAATGATGGCTTGATATTTTTAGGTTGAGCATAGCGTTCAACATGTTTTGTACTTTTAAGTATACTTATGCAGTGGTTCAAAGCTATTTTTTTTGTTGGTTCAAGTGTCCTTCAAAGATCCCTGCTTGCTAGTGGTCAGTTCTGCCTCTTTGTCCTGGCTTTTTCACTTTCGGAGCAGCACAAACTACTGTATAATTACACTATGTCGTGTTTATCTCTTCTGTAGGGGACTTTTTTTTGTATTTGCCTGTTCATCTTACACTGTGGGTGCGTGTTCAGTCTCTCCTCCCCACCAGCTCCCTCTCAAACATGAAACCTACAGCAGAAGGGGGCTTTTCCAGGGCCAGCTCACCCTCGTTATTGATTTTCCTACACACTGCCGATCTGTGGAGAAAATTGCTACCAATAGAGTATTTAAATAATATATTTTTCCAATTGAAGATGGTGGCCGCACGTCATGTGCGATGAGGTCATGACATGGCCGTCTGTTTCCTTTGCCTCTCCAACTGAAGATGGCAGCCGCACGTCATACGCGATGATGTCATAACGTGGCCATCTGTTTTCCTTCGCCGTGGCTTGTTTTTTGTTTATAATTCGACTGGCACTTCACAGCTTTAGCTGATTAAAAACCGTAGCTTATTCTCTATTAAGTGCCTTGTGTCATGCGTCAACAATGAGGCACTCGGATGGTTAGTGACCTGTCATATTTTCTATTGATTTAGCCACACGTTATGTTTAATTCGAAAGTGAAAAAAGAAAAATCCTTTAAAAGTGGTTTCCCCTTAAATGAGACAGAGTAAATGATCCTTTCAAAAGTTTTCACATCACCCTGTCCTGCCAAGTTCCAAATGTGAAACAGATGCGCCGAGACAGAGCACAGACCACAGGACAGCAGCTTTAATAACCGTACACAACCCTTGGCATATTCTCAGATAATACTGATGGGTCATTCTTTAGGACATGGATACTCAAAGTACGTCCCGCAGGCCTCGTGCGGCCCCTCTGACCTTTACATGCGGCCCCTTAGGGAACAGGAGCACAGGGCAGCTGTTTGCTCGACTCCACACTAACAATACAAATAATAAATAGACACATAAGCATTTATTTCAAATTTAATTGGTGTTAAAGAAAGGAAGTAACTAGGGACTCCTGCACTTAACTTTAGAAACGCCTTCATTTTTAAAGACATCGTGCAGCACAAGTGTAAAACTAAGACAGTCTCTTCAAAATTTAAAAAGTGTATTTAGTTAACATGCAGAACCTTTTCACCTTAATACAATTTATTTTATCAGTGCATTGAAATGTATTCATTTAAAAGTGATAGTTTTCATACATAAATTTGGAAACATTAATTATTTCCCTTACCCTGAAAACACCACCAATAGTAAATTAAATAGACAAGTCACTTGGTATGTGCACTTTATGGGTGGCCTGGGTTCCTATCATACATTAACAACCTTATAGTTTAATAAAACAAACATGGAAGCAGGTTTTGTGCAGTGCACACCATGAATCATGTATTTCAAAAAATACAGATAATGCAGAAAAAGGAGGGAAAGTGAGACTAAACAATTGCCTAGGATCACACAATTTGGAAAAGTGGGTGAGCCGGGATTAATTCCAGGTTTTCTGGTTTCCCATTGTTTATTTCAGCCACTAGATGTATATCATTTGCTTCTCCTACACCTACCTTGCCACCAATCCCCCAAGCCACCCCACCGACCGCCACTGCCCTGGCATCAATGCGGCCCCCAGGCACGTCACAGACCAAACTTTTTGGCCCCTGGGCAAATGTTTGCGAGTACCCATGCTTTAGGAGATAGATATTCATTCTCTAATCTGGTTAAATACCGCGCCGTAACATTGTGGGGTTTGAGTTTTCCCTGGTGAAACATAACTTCCTCACCCATAGTTTTTTTTTCAGACCTTATAACAAAAACGTTAATACCAAACTATGTCTCCCCTTCGAAGCCTGTAGAAGCTGGCATTTTGCAATTTTTTCATGCACACATGTCACTATGTTTCACCTTGCACCAGAGGTGTGTGCTGTATTTCTACACAAATAGTAATCATAATTATGCAAGCATGTTTACCCTTGTGTCGGGATTACCTGTCCAAGTGCACAAGGGCCTTAGGCTGTACAAGTGGGAATTGCCTAACTCACCGGGGAAGTCATCTAGGTACCGTTTTAAATGGGCATTTTTGTTTTGTCAGTAACTTGTTTCCATGATATCAGGTGGCGCCCCTCCCATCACTCTTAGGCCCTGGAACCGCCAATCGGCCACCATGCGGCCAAAAGACTGCTGCCGGCATTCCAACATTCCCGCTGGGCCGGCGGGCGCTAACCAAGTTAGCGCCCGCCGGCCCAGCAGGAATGAGGCCGCAACACAGAAGCCGGCTCCGAATGGAGCCGGCGGTGTTGCGGCCGTGCGATGGGTGCAGTTGCACCCGTCGCGCTTTTCACTGTCTGCTAGGCAGACAGTGAAAAGCTGGCCGGGGCCCTGTTAGAGGACCCCTGCACTGCCCATGCCAGTGGCAGGGGCAGCGCAGGGGCCCCAAGGGGCCCCAGGACACCCCTTACCGCCAGCCTCTTCCTGGCGGTGAAAACCGCCAGAAACAGGCTGGCGGTAAGAGGGTCAGAATCCCCAGGGCAGCTCTGCTTGCAGTGCTGCCCTGGCGGATTCGCCCAGCCGGGGCAAAAACAGCGGGAAACCGCCGGCCCCGGTTTTCCGACCGCGGCTTTACCGCCGCGGTCGGAATGGGCTTGGAAGCACCGCCAGCCTGTTGGCGGTGCTTCCGTCATTCGTGGCCCTGGCAGTCTTGGACCGCCAGGGTCAGAATGACCCTCTTAATGTTTTGCCGATAAGTGACAAGGCCAGCTCATAATGTTTTATTGGCAGAAACTGCGAAAAACAGAACATTTAATCATAGCCGTAGTGCCTATCCTAGTGACTGCCAAATGAGTGTCACGCAATTTTACCCCAGCAAAACCGTGGCACATATTCACTATTACACCAATGCGTTGACGTAATGCCATCTTGTGAAATGCATACCCCTGAACCTTTCGAAGGTATTTGGCCGGTGACACAGACAATTTTGGCGGTGGGCCACAGATGTATGTTTTTTAATCTTTACCATGACATTTTACCTTTGAGCAGTGTGTATTTTAAACAAACTGGATAACTCTGGTTTTAATATTTAAGACTTCTGCAAGCTTCCTTTGGCTGTCCCTCCCCCACTGTAAGCTACCCGATACTGCTCCCAGTGTCACAAGCTTCCACACGTTCCAATGTGGGCTTGTTTATCATGTTATCTGTGAGAAAGCACTGTATGTGCTTTCTTTCAAGCTTCGAACTGCTGACCCACATTAACCCTTTCCCTGCTGTGCTCACACTTTAGTGAGGCGAGAATCTAGTCCACCCACTTCAGAATATTGTCAATATAACATGTTCAGAGCATTGAGAAGTAAATATTTGAAGTTAATAAAAATACATTTACAGCAGCTGGAAAAATGAGTCACAGTTTTGCAATACGTTTTTAGGTCGCGCAATCGCTTTCACCTGTTGTTAGAATTGTGGGCTTTTAGCCACGCCCACCTCATGCCCATCACTTTCACTTGCCCGTGGGCTTGCCTTTCAAAAATCCTGTATCATCATTGGTAAATGCTTTACGTTTGTACCTCCTTGAGGAGGTTTTGTTACAGCCTTGCAGACTGACCCTGTTACATGGATAATTGCATGATTGCCGATATGTTTGACTACGAGCAAACTTCTTTTTCCCTTTGTGTTGCTCCTTTGTGCTCATGCTCCTGGCGGCCATGCCGCTTGGAATCCGCCTGTTTTTGTTAACTAATGTTTTACTTCTCATTTTCAATTAATGTGGCAAGAAAAGTCCAGTTAGGAATTTACCGCGCCAATAGCTCTAACTGGAGGAAATGCGAGACCGATTGCATTGCAAATGCTTGTTATTTATATGTAGTTCGACATCATTTGGGAAAGTGATTTTCAATTGAAAGTCAGTAGAATAATCCATTCTTACATACTCATTAAAACATACACGTGGATTAATCATTGGACTGAATCTGACACGCTTTTAAGGAAATGTTTTACAAATGCCAATCTTCTATTCGCAATTTTACATTTTTCAAAATGGTATTTTGCCATGCTTCTCCACATAAAAGGGATAACAAACGTGTGTTTCTTCAGTTTAGGAGCGAAAGTCAGACACCACTTAGAGATAACCATGAAATCGCTGCAGTTTATCTTTTTTAGAGTTAAGGTTCATATGTAAATAAATTATTTAATTGTAATAAGATCGGTGTATCGAGCAGGGGCTGGTTGTATTTTCATTATTCTTTCCCTGATGGCTACAGGAAGGCGAACGCCAAGGCCTAAATTCCTAAATGCGTTTTTCACTTCATTCCCCAGTGTAGACTAATATTAGCACCGAGGAAGGAGCAACTTCAAGCAAATGGCTGAATTGTTCAAATTAAATGCCAGGGAGTAGCAATTAATCCCTCCCTAATTAATATTTGCCCAAGATACTTTCTCCATGTGTTAATTATATATATGCATGATGTTAATTAAATGATTAACATAACTGCTGCATCTGGTTCACCTGTACCTTAAGCCCTTGAGAGGAACAGTGCTGCGTTGTGTGTTTTTTAATATATTTCGCCGGGTACACGCTCTTCGTACTGTGGAAAACGTTGCTGAACTCACACACCACGCGTACCAATATGAAACGTCGAAAGATGTTATTTTTTCAGGCCATTTAAGGACAGAATTAAATCTAATTCTTGCATCAGGAGATGCTGCCCTTACAATTTTCAGTGGCCCAGTTAGTAGCCTGGACCAATATTGAGTTTAATGTATTAGTTATAACTTGTTAATTTTTCTCCCAGGCTTTGGAGGGGAGTGCATGTATAGCCATCTTGTGTAAGAATATGAGGTGCAGTTGTTCTGCTGACGTCCACACACTCTAGTTATTACTTATATAATTCTCGTGGGCAGCCACTGGTTATTGTTTTATTATGGGCTTCTTTCAGTTCTGTTGCACTTTCCTGAGTCTCTACAGAAGAGAGAAAAAAATAGAAGTAATTCAAGGAGGTCTTGTTATCGGCTTCCACCAGTACACGTGATAATGATGTTCGAAGCAAATTTAGGACCCAATTTAGAGTTTGGTAGACAGGGTACTCTGTCACAAATGAAACAGTGTACCCTCTCCGCCAAACCCTCGGTTCATCCACCTCCTTTAGAGATGGGTGAACCTCATGGACGTCATTTAGGGGGTGCCAGGGGTCGCAGGTGCAACCTCCAGCTTGTCTCTTGCGACCCCTTCACTGCCTCTGTGACCTCTTGCCTCAGAGATTGCAAATCAGTGTCAGGAACACAGGAGCAGTTTGTCCTTATAGAAGTTGCTTGAGTCTACACTTTTTTGCTTTCAATCAGTTTATTTTATTACACTAATAATAAATATTATTGAATAACATATTATTCACTATTACTGTAACAAAAATGGAGTATATTTAGCTGGAATATGAACCTCCTTGGTAGCTGATGTAAGTAAAAAACACTTTTAAATGTATGGTGAATGTGTCCTTGCAGGTGAGAGTGTGTTTATGTGAGAAAGAGTGTATGACTGAACTTGTGCTTATGTGTAAGCATGTGTGTGTGAGTGAAAGGAAAGATGAAATGTCATGTGAAGTTGCTTCCTCTACCAATCAACAGAGGAGAGCATGTCACTTATCCCTTATTGGTCAGGTGATTCATTAAAAGTAATTATCAGTCTTCAGGTTTCTGCGATTGTATTAATATTCTCCTATATTAATGTTTCATTTCATGCAGACCCAGCCAACGCATTTCGTTCCCTGCACGGAACGTCATCAGGCCCTGTAAAATACATATGAAAAACTACCACCAAACCCAGTAAAAAAGTGCATAGTAAACAAACAAAAAAATGTACACTCTAACACATTAACTAAAATTCCTCGAGCAATAATGATTAAAATTCATCCACTCTACTCAATGTAACAATGCGTCCTAATGCCATGACAAAAAACAATTAAAGCTAAAGTTACTATGTTATGTCGTAAATTCGAAACAAATTAAAATTCCAATTTATGTGACTTAAATCCAGAACCATTAGTAAATATACCAATTTCCTTTCAGTGGTGGCTAATAACTAACAAACAAAGAATTCTAAAAAGTTACATGTCAAGTATTGTTATTTCAAAGTTGAGTACAAAGTGGTTGTTCATATCATAGGTAAAATACCTGTCAAGTAAATAAATCATTCAAATATATTATGCCATGCTGGGCATGGATGACATAAATAAAACACTTTGTAGTTTTAAATATATTAAAAGGCCTGTGTCAACCTGTGATGGCCCATATGATATTATTACCTATTCAGTCAATACTTGACTAGTATTGGTGCGTTATTATAATGAATATTGCATTTTTATACTAGAAAAAATCCAAAAATTACATTAGCTACATGTGTTGGGTACCCATTCTGCATCCACATTGATAGACAAAATATCACCACGTCTATGACGGTGTGCCTAATGCCAGAATTAACATTCCTGGGATTTCCCACCACACCCCGCATATTGCTGTCTCCTTGCAGAAAGTTAGGAACTAACTCCACCTAGCATTCACGATTTCAGTCTGTTAATTTCTCGCACGGAAGGTGCAGTTAAAGTTTCCCGACCCACACAATCTTAAATTCTCCACTGTTTGCATATGGTGATTATATCCTGTGTAAGTAGAACCTGTATCTTTCATTGGGTCATGTCTTCCAAAAAGGTACTAAAGGTGAAACAGGAGACTAGTTTCTGCGGAAAATGTCTCTCGGGGAGATGTTACTGCTCAAACTTGTCTCACACAGACAACACTCTTGACAAATTTCATATGATGTATAATGGTGAAAGTTTCTTCCATTTTCAGTAATACTAAAGTTTGGAATTCCACGTAATTCGGCCAGCATAGAGGAAGATATGCACAGAGCAGCTTATTTCATGGTCAGAATCGAGATTTTTATTATTTCGCTTGCAGTTTTTAGCTGGATTCTTCTAATATTCTTCAAGACATTTAGGTGATTAGATCAGCTGCACACCTCTGATCTGGAATGCTTCGTACTGGAGCTTCTCTAAACTTTGGCATGGTCATTGGCAGGCAGCATCCTGTCATCTCCATTTCTTCTCAATGATGGTCAATAGAAAGAGCCCACCAAGGTTTAATTTTAAGGAGAATCCACAGAAAGGGTGGTCTCTAGCTGGGTAGAACAGGATAAGGTGAAAATAGTGACTTCTTGTTCTACAGACAGGAATCTCTTTTCCCTCAACAATTTATCACCTACTATTGCTTCAACTATTAGTAAAATCCAAAACCACTGCTATTTTTCCTGCATTTCAGAAGCTGTCAGGGATTTTTTTTAAGTGACAGAAATTACAAAGTCACCTTCTTGCAACATGATAAGATAGACGCTGCACCTTAGAGAACAGTGAAAGGGGCTGGAATGGAAAGGTAGAAGATGTAATGAGAATCAAGAAAAATTACAGGTTTTTGGCCTGTTGTGGGCACCGGGTAAAATGGCTGCATTAGATCTTAGTGAGGCTGAGAGTGTGATATTAACACAAACTTATGTTAAACTACGGTAGCCAAAAGCTGTCTATAGACATCAGAGCTCAGGTTTCCAAATAAAGTTGGTGCCATCGCAAAATTCTTTGCCTCCTGTTCCCATTCATCTGATTGTCAGAGGTCATGGCTGTTGAGTACTGTAGATGTTTTGGCTGTGGCATGTGGTCATGGGCAAAATGCGTTCTACTTTGGTCTTGCCTTGTGAAGAGAGATATCTTTTATGTGGCACCAGACACTCTGGTGGTCCTGTTCTATCTATCAGCCCCTCGCAAATGACCTACTTGCACATGACCAACCTGTCTAACAAAGAGTCAAGATCCATGCTTCTGTGCCTCCAGATACCTCATCTCAGATCGGGCTCTCTCTGGAAATTAAGCCAGCTCGGCATAAGAACAATTGAATTCCTCACTCCTGTATTAAAGGAAGAGAGTGTATAGACAGTACTGCCGGGAACAGAGCAGCTTTGAATAGAAGTTGGTAATTACAGTATTTCACATCTCATCATTAGGCAATGACCAGCTCACAACATTTTTCAAGTAAAGAGATTCCTTTGAGTTCATTTTAGCTTTAAAAATTCACCCTGACCGAAGAAAGAATTCAAAATTGAATCTCTCATAGCGAAATCTTTACAGAAATAAATATTTTATCTACACGGCTGAGTGCTGCGAGCATAATTTACCAAATGTATATTCAATAAGGAAGATTAGAATATAGAACATAATTTAAGGTCAGAATAGTCTTTTTTCTTTTGAAACATGGGCTACTACAATGTTGTCAGCCTTCACAAGGCTTATTAAACCACAGATCATTTTATATGTGGGGAAACACGTACACACTGAGGTACTTATATAACCTACACTTTTGTTAATGGCCCGGGCGACCCAGAACTACTACTTTTGGCATATATTGTGTCAGGTATGAATATTTAAAACCTTCCAGCATTCGTCTGGTGGCCTGGCGAGCGTCAGGCTACTGTACTGTAACACTGGCTGCACTGAGAAAAAAAGAAAAATATTTTATACCGAATCTGTCATGACCAATGCTTCTTAAGCAGACCTCATGTCAAAGCAACGGCGCAAGGTCTATGGGTGCAGAAAGCAAGGCATACGGAAAGGCGACTTTTTTCATGTTTCATTTCTTACACAGGTTTTAAATAAAATTATTTCAATGTCTACTTCTTTTGGGTCTTCATTATTCACTCTATCTGAAGGCTACCATTACCTTAGATAAAGTATACTTTTCAAACGAAGAACTGTCCTAGAGTACAGCCCTTGCGTGATACTCAGAGACATCTGTTTTTCCCCTGGATTCAGACGTACAAGCATGGCAGGGTTTAATCACGGTTTACTCAGTTCTCAGTCGCATTAAACCTTTTCATCACCAACAATCCAATCTAAATAGCTTAACTGGTTCATTTCATTAACAAGCATTGGCAAGCAAATTCCATTTTGAGTCCTGACTAAGGGCCTTATTCAGAGTTTGCTCCTCTAACGCCTCCTGAACGATTTACAATGTTCCTGCGGGGCTGACCAGCAGGAACATTGTATTACGCATTCCTACAGGGCTGACCAGCAGGAACAGTGCTACGATATTGACCTCGGCTCCTTTAAGGGAGCTGAGGCCAATACTGCAGCACACCAGCACCATCAGAGTGTGCATTCCGATGGTGCTGGGCAAGGGGCCCCCTGCGCTGCCCATTTGCATGGGAAGTGCAAGGGCTCCCCATAGCCCCCAGCACTGGATTTCCACCAGCCTTTCTATGGTGGGGTCCACCCCATGGAAAGACTGGTGGAAAGCTGAGTTGTAATCAGTCAGGTGGCGCTGAGTTCAGCTCCGCCCTGGCTGAGTACAACTTCGACTGCAGTCACCCCTTCAGGAACTAGGTTCCTGGCAGGGATGGCGGACCACTGGCGGGTCCACCCACCGGGGTTGTTATGTGGCAGTCGGACTGCCACAGTTGCAGTAGTCCGACTGTCACCACGAGGCTGGTGCTCCTTGGACCGCCTGTCTCTTAATGAAGCCTTAAGACATTAAAAAAGCCTGCCTAGGTGAAAAAACACAAAACAAAAAACAAATTAATGAATGTAATGTGTGATGTATCAGATAACTTTTGAGATTAAAAATAACCCATAATGCATTGTAATGCAAGCACTCCATAGGTGTCAGAATGATAGGCTAAACAGCCAATAAGATGACATGAGAGAGAAATGCCTTCTGGATAGATCCAAAGCCTCTTATTTTTATATTTTAAAGAATTGGTAGCAATAGACCATGCAGACAGCTCCACTCTAAAGCCAGACCCAAAATGGAGGAATGTAGCCCATATGCTCTCATGGTTTTTCTTTTCAGTTGCTGAACCAGAGTTTACTTATGTGCACCTGTGGGACCATGTTTCCAGGGCTCATGTTATAATTCAGCTACTCCTCTCAATATAAGGTTTGATCTGCTTTGGCTTTCCTTCCACATGTGTGCAAAATGGCTTATTCTTGTACTGATGTATTTGTTTGGACCATGACCCCTTATCTTTTGAGGTATTCTCCATTTTCTTTGCAATTTCTTAATACCTTGTGATCCAGGGGAAATGCCCAGATCATAGAGACTAAAGTTCACTCTACAAAATCTCATAATAAATTGCACTATGAAGAGATTTTGCAATCTCATATTTCTTACAGGAGCTGCTCTCATATTCTTGTCTGGTGCACAAATGTTCCCCAGGGGACTCTTGACTTATGTATAAAACTTCTGATCTCGATGAATGGAGTATAAATTCCATCATGTGCCCTCAACCTAACAAGCTGCCACTTCAGCTAGAGAAAATGTTTCCTCTTGGATGTTGTTGTACGCAATCTGCTTTACTGCGTGGTCATCCAGCCTTGAATGTCGCTATTGTAAGGGAATGATATGATGCTTTCCTCCACTGTAAGTTGTTACATGTAAGTCCAGATCACGTCTTGGAAGTCTTCTGAGAAGCGTAGACAAATCAACATTGAATATGGAAATAAAGCACACTTCAAGACACTTAGAACTGTTCATGCTATCATCTCTTGTTAGTAAAAAATCTTCACTGCAAATCTGTGAACATAGAGTTTTGTGTTACAGGGTAAAATATTTGAAAATATCTTAATTCTTCAAAATCATTCTAATAAGACATATACTGTTCTTTATTATCTTTGTCTTTTGCAGCAATGCACAGCCCACATATTTGTCTTGTCCTAGCCCTAAACATATTCTCAATACATGTTACTGATTGCAAAGTTTTCAATACAGTTTATATCTGTTTAGATGAGACTCAAAGCCTACAATGTATGCTTTAACGTAATCTTAAATTTTATATAGCATAAAACAATGATTCGTTAGTAGTAGGCCGGGTGTAGAAATCCACTCTGTTCATAGAATTTGCAGAATTCAAGCCTATTGTGCTAAGCAGAGTAGCATGGAGTTCCAGAATTCTGCAGTCCAGCATTGAGTGGAGCTCATTTGCATGTACAAGGTTGGGTTTTGGTGCTCTCTCCCAAGTGCCACGATACTCCTGGGTTGTTAGCGAGCACACACAAGACTTTGCATTCAATCCTAATGTTTCCAGCTGCACATGCAAAACTTTTGTTTACTAGCCCTGCTTCCGGCTGTGATGGCAGGAAAAATAGTCTTGTTCGCGAGCGAGAATGCACAAGGAGTTGATTTTTTACTCCAGATACATCCAATTCTAGTTAAAAAGTGGTTTTTGAGAGAATCTTCTTCTCCAATGGACCCTTTAGTTGTTTTTTAGATTGAGAAGCCTTTTTTCTTTCAAACAGGAATTGCCCCAAAAACTGTATATGTTGCGTGGCAAATAATATTTGATGGGCATAGGAGGATGAGTATACTGTTATGAAATTTTTATAGCTCAGTTAATTTTCTTGTTTTGCATTGCTGAATTAATGTTAGTGTTTTTTTTAGTGTTACCACCATACCTCTTTATGGCCAGTGAATTTGTGTGTGTGTGTTTGTGTGTTTGACATCATCCACCATTTGTCTTTGTTCTCCATGCGTGTGGCCAGGGGCCATTTTGTGTAGTCTATTTTTATAGGCTTGCATGTGTTCTTTGTTCTCCATGCCTCCTTGTACGCAGTTGTTGTTTGACCATGTGTCTGACATCAATTTTGTGCACCTAGCTAGTGTGTCTTTTTCATAGGATTGCATGTGTTCTTCTTTGCTCTACTTGCTCCTTGTTGTTTTTGTTTGACCATGTGTCTAACAGCCATTTTGTGCATGCAGCCAGCATTCCTTTGTCATAGGCTTGCATGTGTTCTTTCTTTGTTCCCCAGGCCTCCTTGCTCCTTGCTTGGCCATGTGGCTGGAAGCCATTTCATGCATGCAGCCAGTGTTCATTTGCCATAGACTTGCATGTGTTCTTTTTTGTCCACTATGGCTCCTTGTTGTTATTGTTTGACCATGCGACTAGTAGCCATTTTGTCCATCCAGCCAGTATTACTTTGCCATAGGCTTGCATGTGTTCTTTGTTTGTTTCCCATGCCTCCTTGCACCCTATTGTTGTTGTTAGACTATATGGCTGGCAGCCATTTTGTTCATGCAGCCAGTGTTTCTTTGCTATAGGCCTGCATGTATTCTTTCTTTGTTCCCATTCCTCCTTGCTCCTTGTTGTTTGGCCATGTGTCTGGCAGCCATTTCATGCATGCAGCCAGTGTTCATAAGCAAAAGACTTGCGTGTGTTCTTTCTTTATTCACCATGGCTCCTTGTTGTTATTGTTTGACCATGTGGCTGGCAGCCATTTTTTACATCCAGCCAGTGTGTCTTTGCCATATGCTTACAAACAAACATCGTTAATTATTGATAATTTCTTTATTTTACATTTCTTCTATTTTTTTTTAATTCTATTTATTCTATAATTGTTTAATTCAATGGTTTATTTCATTTTTATTGTAATTTGTTTGTTTTAATATTTTATTTTACTTTTTAGTTTTACTTTTTTTATTTCTTTTTTTATTTAATTGTAATTTAAAAAATTTATTTTGAATTGCACTTGTTTTAATTTCTTGGTTTTTAAAATGTTAATTTTTGTTTTAGTTTTATGATTTTTTAAAATATTTTTTGTATTCTTATGTTAATTGTATATAATTCTGCATTTTGCCTTGATTCCTCCATCCACAATCATTCTTTCATCTATCCATCCACCAAAGAAGCACAGCTGCACTACAGCTTTTGGCTTCCTTAGGTGTATAATAATTCCATTTCCTCCTGGGCACCCTGGCTGCAGAGCACTGCAGACAAATCAGCAGCATAGTTCATTTTTATAGGATTATTCCATTCCCCCGGACCACCTTGCAGCCACATGTTTTTTAAAGGATTATTCCATTTACCCATAAACCTCTCTCTGACTACCCCAGATGTCTCCTTTAAAACAGTTCAAGATAAAGCAAAGAGCTATAGCTGCATGTTGTGCTGCCTGATTTGAAATGAAATTTTATGGTGTGGTTTTGTGGTTTGATTAAATTGGTATTTATTACATAAGTATCCAACAGCACTAAGATTGCATTTGTCTATACTATTTCAACCTGCAACAATGCCACATTTCACTAACTACATGTTTTTCTTGTTGCTTGCTTTTAGGTGCACAAGAGAAGAGACCTCACATCACCCGCACTACTGCCAAGGAGAAGGCCTTACAGTTACTTTGGTCTTCCATACTCTTCTGCATCTTAGAGCTGCTGTCAACATTAAAGCAAAGAAAGTTGCTCCCAAGAAGGTGGCAGTAAGAAGAAGCATCTTTCTATCAGTGGCGTGCCAACTACAAACTTTTTCAGGAGACGTGTGCCTGCCACACTGGCCTCCAGGAAAGAACTTGGGAGCAGCACTCCTGATTCAACAGCACCACCCCAACCTAAACCCAAGACCAGGTCTGTCAGTGAGCCAGCCACTGCAATCATGACGATGCTGATGAGCAGTGATGTTGAATTGGATTTGTCCCTTTTGCAAAGTAGTACCCAATTGTTTCAGGAAACAAAGCAACGTAGACAGCAGCTACAGCCAGCAATAGCAGATGTTCCCAAAGTCAGAGCAGAACAGAAGGTCGAGCTTCCTGCTGAGCAAAAACCTCCTCTTTTAGAATCAATGGCTCCAGAACATCCAGCAAGAAAATGGAAGCGTACTGCTCCACCATCTTCTCCAAGCACCACTTCTGATGATGATGAATGGGGACATGGGGTGGACTCCGGCAGAGTCAGGGAGGCGGCAGGAGGGGCAAGGAAAAAGATAAGGTCCAGAAAGCCTTAAAATCATGGAAAGGGATGATGATGAAAAGGATGATTATAACGAGCCAGTCATTGTGAAAGCTGGCACAGAGGAGTTTGACATTACTATCCAACCTGCTCTGAGGGACGTGGCAAAGGCAGCATCACCAGCTCTCATAATTGTAAGGCCCCAGCAGAGACCTGCACCTACACATACCACAGTAGAAGTATGCACTGCAGAGAGGCAATCAACACACCCACCTACCTCCATTTCTTCTTCAGGCATTGTAGTGGTCCAATAAGAAAGTGCTTCTCCCCAGTTTGGGACTTTTTTATGATTAGCAAACAGGAGGAGAAGATTGTGATATTCTATATTTGCCATGCAAGTGTTCATCGAGGTAAGCCTGGTTCACATTATGGCACTGGAGGTTAGGTGACCCATTTGAGAAAACATCACACAATCCGGTGTGAGGAGCACTTTAAAAAAAAAATGCTGGATGTTGTTGCAGTGGTGAAGGTAAGGAGAACCAGGAAACATCAGCTACAACTGGTCAAATCACAGTGGAAGGTGAGGAGGAAGAGGGTGACATCCTCACACAAAGCAGCCCTGTCCCCAGCAGTGTGCCAGAATTACCCACCTCAGTGACCTCACTATGGGGGTTATTCCAACTTTGGAGGAAGTGGTAATCCGTCCCAAAAGTGACGGTAAAGTGATGGATATACCACCAGCCGTATTACGAGTCCATTATATCCTATGGAACTCGTAATACGGCTGGTGGTAAATCCGTCACATTTGGGACAGATTACCACCTCCTCCAAAGTTGGAATAACCCCCTATGTCAGATGAAGACTCAGAGTCAGATAGAAACACCACAGCACACGGTGACTGCACCATGATACACATTGAGTCTGCCCCCACCTATCTCTCAAAACTCACCTGTGTCAGTTGCCAGACAAAAGAAGAAAATCCAGGCAACAATTATGGGAATGTTTAGGCAGGAGGGGCCATATGACTGCATCCACTCAATGGTACATTTGCACAATGGGAAACTGGAAAAAAAGGCTAGCACTGGAACTCCTTTTTCTTTTGTGGAAGGAGTGGGATTCTTAGAGTTTGTAGCAGCCATCTGCCTAAATTGGAAGGTTCCAATTCAGACCTATTTTGCCAGATTTGTTGTTCCAGCGCTGTGTCACAATGTGCTGCAATTGGCTGGGCAAGCTTTGCAGCAAAGTGTTGTCCACACTATCCACCTGATGACAGTCATGTGGACCAGTTGTCAGGCGACAGATTACATGTGAATCACTGGGCATTGGATCTCTTTTGTGGAGGTAAAGCAAAAGCTTTCTACAGGTCTTGGCCCTGAAGAAAGTTTTAAGAGCATTCAGTGGCATGCAACAGTAGCCATGTTAGCCATGGTTGCTGTGTGATGGAGAAATCAGCGAAAAACATCTTGGATTAATTTAATAGCAAGGTATCAATGGATGAGACCCAGAGGTCTCCAAATTGGATTTGTTGCCACGGATAATGGCAGTAACAGAGTCAAGACAATGGCAGACAGTGGCTAATTCAGGGTCCTGTGTTACACACACTGCATCAGCCTGGTTGTACAGGACTACATACTGACCACCTGCTGACTAATCTGCACTCATTTCAGCCATTCTTTTAAAGTTCAGAAACAGTGGCATATTATTCAGTGTGGTAACAGAGTACCAGTTAAACCACTGATACAAAGGGTGCCAACACGTCAGAGCTTAGCCTATTATATGTTGCAATATCTGTTTGAGCAGTACTGACAGATCAATTACTATTCTAAGAGCAGGGGATGCAATTGAGAAAGCTATGACCATGGATGAGGACAAATGGGCCCCAGTCAAATTCCTGACACAATGCTTCTCCCTTTTGAGGTTTTCACACTGGAAGTTAGCAAGGAGGACATTGTTGCATCTGCTACAGGACCAGCTAAGGAGGGTGCCTGAAAGGTTCGCACTCGGAGGTGTGAACAAAAACTCAGAAGCGCATGGTTGGTTGAGAGACTAAGCTATCACATGACTTGTAATGCAAGGCTGCAAAGTGACATTATTTCATCTGTAGAACACATCTGTGCCACCTTATTTGATCCATAGTACAAAAAAAATCTTTCCTCTTTCATTCCTTTTTCTGAAGGGGATGATTTAAAATACAAAAATACAAAAGGTGGAATGCTGACCAAACCAATGAACTGGCAGAAGAACAGCTGGAACTTAGAGTCCCACTCTGCAGTTCTGGGGTGCTGCCTTCAACTTCCAGAGAGGGCAGTCTTGTCTCATATCAGCCAATACCAGGAGCAAGAATACCAGCAACAACAGCATCAGAAGAATCAGTCCCAACCTCTGCATTTGCTTGGTTTCAAGTGACAGGTCTTAAGTCTAGTGCAGAGGTGAAGGCAAAAGAAGTCCAGCAAATGGCAACACCAATGACACTTCAGATGATGTTTCAGGAGTATCTGGATGACCCAAAAGTGGTGTATGTGGCTACAAACCCATTGGATTATTGGTATGGGAAGTTTTGCCAATGGCCAGAGCTCAGCAGACTGGCAATAAAGTATTTGGTTTGTCCTGTGGCCAGTGTGTTTGCTGAACACGTGTTCAGTGCAGCTGGTGCAGTTGTTACAGTGAGAAGGACCACTCTCTCTCCTCCAAATGTGGAGAGATTAACCATCAATAAAATGAACCAGCATTTTATACCACCTGGTTACACTTTTCCTGAAACATCACTGAAGGAGGAAGAGGGTGATTGGTCAGAATCAAGTGTGTTTGCTGACCATCTTTTGGGTGAACCACCTCAGTCTGAGGAAAAACTCTACTTTCCGGACTGATTATGCCAGTGCCAGCACAGAACTTCATTTCTGTTTCTCTATTTGTTCTTTAACAGCAGTGCAATTTACTACATAGGTCTAATTCGCTCGGTTTGGGACTGGAACAGAGTTCATCAAAATCAGGAGGCAGAAGAAAGGAGGACTCAGGGCAGGACTACCACAACAGGTAGAGGGAGAAAGTTAGCAACTTCAAAGAGAAACCATGATGATGGTGAAGACTCTGAGGCCTGGTACTCACTCAGCTCTGTGGACTAGAAAGAGGTGCGTTGATTTGTGAAATGTTGCTGAATGTGTGTTTGCTGCATTGCTGGCTCAAACGTGAAACTCCTCTTTATGTTCTTGCTTTGCCCCTGAGTCTTCTTGATACACTCCTGACTCCTTATGAAGCTTACCTTGCTTCCTTTTGTCCTTCTCATTTACTCTATAATACAGTTACTGGTTTTTTTTCAATGTGCAGGCTTTTTCCGAGTCCTCTCCTGCATAAGCAAAACTTGGTGGAAGCTCAAGACTCAAGCTCACCCACTGGAAAGGTTCAGCCATGCACTGAAGAGTGATAGACATTCCAAGAACACTGGACATGCACAGCCCAAATTGGCAATACAGTATAGTTTTGCCTTTCAACAATCATAATTTTTAGAACTGGGTCGGTTAACTTCAATCCTCTATTATTTGTATTTTTCAAACCTAGAAGACATACCATTTACAGACATACTATACTGTATCTCTGGGGCAGAAGGGCTGTTTGCAATTCATTTAACTGAACTGTGTCATACTTATTCCTTCATCGTTTCCTTTCACAACACTTTGATGATGGTGTGCTGCTTGGTGTCCCGATGAATATTGTCATGGTTTCTTTTGTGTAGTGCTTGTCTTTGTCACACCTTTCCGCAGAACCCCTTTCCCATCCATTCATTGAGCCCCCTAACCCACTTTCCCTGGGCTGTGTGATTTATTGAGGTGTAATTAATTTTACACCATAAATGGATCACACACTTGCTGGGATAGATGTGGTAAAAGCAACACCAACTAACTGCATGACCTATTACATGAACAATATTCCACACCAGCCCCATACACATCATCATTAAGGCTTGTTGTGTTTTGTGTTGCATCAATGCTTAACCTTGTCCAACCACTGTTGACTTAGAGCCCACTTCTTCTGCCTCCATGATTCATTTCCTAAGTTTAGTTTTTAAATACTAGCTCCCCACCATAGCTCAGAAGGTCTTCTTTGTTGTGTGTCAAATTCTGTCATTGTAGTATTCTGGTCTCAGTCTTCCTAAAGTTATGATATAATATGAGCCACTAACGCTCTGTTTTCTTTCAATCTAGTTGACGGTGATGGATAACCTTTTGATTAATCATGCCGTTGGAGTTCGCATAGGTGGGAGTGGCACCTCCTGTCATTCCTGTTAGTGCACTAGCCTTCTGCCACTCCCTTAAGAATCCACCTTGGGAATAACTCTGCAGTAAGAAGACATCCTTGCTTCATCTTTTCAGGCAAGAGAAGAACTATAGGTTGAAGTTAACTTGTTTAGTTAGTAATTAGTAATGATAATTAACTCCTACTAAAGAAGATGCTGTCTTACCTGTCTATGTGTATCTAGGTTTTTTCTGGCAAAATAGGGAATGGAAACCATACCCTAGTGGTCAATATAGTTGCAGGGGGCAATAGAGCAAGGGTACATGTGAATACCATACACTTGTTTTAGCAGATTTAAAAAAAACAAGCTACACTAAAAGACAGCAATGCAAATTAAAACATCAAAAGAAACATTTGAGGCATGAATCAAGTGAAATAAATTATCCCCTTATTATTTTTAACGAATATAAAACCCACCCTTTCCATCCAGAAGAGGCCCACCCCTCTCCCTAAACAAATAACCCTTCCCCAAAAAGTCAAATGAGAAGTCCAAAATGAAGTATTTTTTAAAACCACGCCCCAACTCCCTCCCCACCCTCTCCATCCACAACAAGTGTCCCTCCCAACAAAACAAAATGTTTTCAAAAAGTGTCAGAAGTGGGCGTTCTCCATGCGGGTCCAGAGATGGTCCAGTGTTGCCTCTATGTGTGCCATGCCCAGTTTGGGAGCGCAAAGTGTTGCAGGAGGTGGCATTAGAAGTTGTTTTTCAAGCTGAGCGCAAGGAGGGTACAGCAGTGGTGGAATGGGGATGGGCTGATGCTAGCTGGCAGCTGCGATGATGCAGCTGGAGACTAGAGGCACTGGCAGCCGGCTGGAGGAGATAGGACTGGCGGGCATGTTGGCTGATGACTGGACCTCATCGTCCTCCTCCTGAAGGGCCACCAGGCACGATATTCATTGCAGATGCCCTCCAGCCATTGCTTCAGCAGCAGGGCTGCTATCTCCTGCCAAGTTGGCAGTCCACCACGAGTAGCTATAGCAGTAAAGAAAAAAGAAAAAGACAAATTATAAACCATGCTCTTTGCAAACAAAAAATTAAAAAGTAAATTGGCACAGTTGCAGTAAGTTACTGGTCCCCTAGAGCCACTGGAATTTGATGTGGCTGATTATGACGAATCACAGGGCCATTATTTCACCCACACAAGCCTTACTGTAGTTGACAAATTTCAAAAGGGTAAAATATGAACTGGCATGATTCCGTTATAGAAGCCATGAAATATTAATCACTTGCATATAAATGTGCAACATGCCAAAAGCGATTTTTCACATTTTTTGGGTGGCTGGAACAGAATTTTGGAAAGACTAAATGACTGAAGTACTAAGAGGTGACCGAGTGGGCACTGGGAGGGAAGGAAAACACCTTTTAAGTTTGCAATAAATTGACAACTTTGTAAATGCTGCATTTATTGCAGTAGATGCACATTGTACAGACAACACTATTGTACTGCCGTCCACACTGCAGTTACATCATAGTAGTATGGGTGACTAATGGGGAGGGAGGTATGATGATGGGTGGGAGGATATATATCTGCCTTGTTTCAACTACAGTGAGTTAAGGGAAAAGACATAAAATTAAAATACCCCCACTTTGAACCAAAGCTTTGAAACCAAGCAAACCAAGCAAAATAGGTGAACAGCAGACACTTCCCTCTGCAGAAAAGCTCCCTTACTTCTTGATCCAAGCAATCATACATTCATCTTTTCATTCATCAATTCTATTCACCCTTTGATAACCCACTATTTAAGCTTTACACTCTCTTGTCCAGCATTTCACTATACCAATCCAGCCATCCATGTTTATCCACCTGTCCATCCATACACTCACCTATCGAGTATCCACCCTTCCAAACACCCTGCTTTCACCTATCTATCCATTTACCCATGTATCATTCATTACCATCATCTGTTACCATCCACCTACTCCTCACCCGAGCATCAGCTTTTACCCATCAACCTTTCAACCACTGAGGCATCCTTCCACCCATTTCATCCACCCATTCACCTACCCATGCATCTCCTATCACTCACCTACACATCCTTTCCTATCTCTTACACATCCTTTCACTCATATACCATTTCACCCATTCTTTCGTTTAGCCATCCATCCTGCATTCTCTTTTCCGTCAAGCCACCATTTGAAGCATCCGTTCATTATGAGCATATGTCTGCTGATTCACAGAGAGACGAGACCATTAAGAACTCAACCCCCACTGAACCAGGGGCTTCACAAACAACACCCTTGCAGTGAGTATATTAGTAATTGTCAATGGGCAAGAGCAATATGACTTGCCAACACCTGTATCTGCTGCCGCGGGTTCTCCTCCTCTGACCACTGCCATGTCCGGTGCACTGGTACTGCAGTTGGCCCCTGCACTGGTGGTTGGCGCAGCCGGTAAAAACTTTACACATTTTAGATTCCAACAAAATACAACCATGTTGGATCATTACAGTTCTATCTTCTTCTATGATTCACTTTAGGAATTTTGACAGTTTTTAGAAAAGCCAGGTATATAAATCAACTGCAAACGTTTTGTAATGAAGAGGCAGAGCTAAGTCACTGAAGTGCAAAAAAGGAATAGTTTGGTCAATCCGGGAGAACCTATGGTGAAGTCTTGGTTGGCAAATGCTATGGGCCTTAGCAAGGCAAAGAACCTTCACAAACATGCGTAGAAAAGCTGGCGTGGGCATGCAATCTTATCAGTAGTGTACCTGACCTAAAAATATATCCTATTAGTATTAATGTACCGGTCTGCAAGACATATAAGGAGAGAAGGGAAAGCTAAGCTTAGAAACAAAGCAAAACAAAGCTAGTACATACAGGAGAAAGTCAGGTACAGAAACATGAAAAATAGTTAAATGCAGGGATAACAAGAATTTAACAAAGCTTATATAGAACATAAATAAGTACAAAAAGGGTAGACAGGTACAATAAAACTAAAAGAAAAATGATTGAAAATGAGGAGAGGTGAAAATTAGGGAAATAATAAATATTATTATACAGGAAGACTTACTGGGGCCAGCAGATCTGCCAGCATCTACACTGGTGGTGGCACTGGAACCTTTGTCTCCTCCTGGACCCACCTCCGATGTTGCCCTCTTCTTCCCCTTGGGTGTTAAGGTAAGAAATAAAGATAAAAAAAGATTAGCGGTTCAGTTAATCTCCCCAAAAATATGTTGACAAGCAAGCACAGTCACATTGTACTTTTCTAAATCAGATAGCCTAGTATCAATCAACTCAACTCGACTTGACCTATTACTTTTAATTTCCTAATTCCTACACCTAAGCCATATTCCAAATTTCCTAATCTACATGCCATAGTAACAACCTTTTGATGCAGGGCAGCGCCACAAGCCTTCTTGCAGCTCTGCCCTGTGTCAAGAGAAAAGGGCAGGGATGTGCCATGTCCACAAGATATGGAGCATTGCTGTCCTTTTCCCCTGTATTAGTGCACAATGGGCTGCCAGGAGTCAATGCAGGCACCCGTGCACCATGCTAGAAGGGTGCCTTGAAAAAAAACAATCACAAGACGGGTTTTACTTTTTTGTATGTGTGCAGCACACATAGAAAAAGTTAAAAACTAAGGAGAAATAAAGGTATTTCTCTTCGGTACGTCTCCCTTATGCCTTCCCTGGGGAGGCGTAGGCTTTTGACATATTCCTATGTTTACAAAACCTTGTAAATCTGGGAATGTGTCAAGTGCCATGGGTGCTACGTGGGAACACCCACCGTAACACCCATGGCAGGCCTCCCTGGCACAGGGTGAGTCAATACAGTGCTTGCAATGTATTGACTCAGGCCCTTCAGTGTGCGCTGCCAGACCGTAACTAAACGTGACCTGACATCAAAAAGGGCCTTGTAAATATGGCCCTACATTTACAACACTGCAGCACTAACAAAGCATTCATATTGCAACGAACGATCTTTGCTTCTCAACCACCTTTGATGGGGCAACTCGCCTCTATTTTGTTAAATGCATAGATGCATACATACTATGATGATGTCATACTACACATCACAGGGAGATTGCAATTGGGAGGGACTGCATAAGCTACATCAAGAAAGGCACAGAGAAGGGAATGCTAACTCACTGATATTGCTTATTATAACTACCATTACTTTCTTCTTGGTGACACGAGGAGTCCCTGTCTATATGGCTTCTGAATCAGCACAAATGGCTGCAAACAAGTAGAATTAGGAAGCACTGTCTCACCTTGCTCGCTCAAACTGGATCACATAATAAATAAACGTAACCTTAGCTTCAGCACTGTTGTTAGAAAAAAATTAGCATTGTGGAACACAACACACAACAAATTACTATTACTCACTGAGCTCCAGCACCTTAATGTCAAGGTCAAGAAGGTCCTGTTCAAAGTCGATTATGTTCAACCAGTGGTGCATCTACTGCTGCTTGGTGCGCTGGACCCTAGTGTGCCGACAAACCAACTGGCACACCTTACCCCACAGCAGTCGATGTTCCAGAAGGGCGTAACCACTCCCCGGCCTGCTGTCTACTGCAAGAATGGAGGGGAGGTGATGCTGTACAAAAAAGACAAGTGTTGCCACCTCCACCTTGGTGAAAATGGGGTAGGGCTGCACCCCTTGGTGGTGCTGACTCCCACAAGGTAATCAACTAGCAGCTGCATCTGTGCAGCCACTCCCTCTGCAGCCCTTCGCCATGGAGCTTGGTGGGAAAAAGAAAGGGGAACAAATAGAAGGAAGGAAGAAAGGAAAAAAAAGGATATATATTTTTTTTTTTCAAAAAGCCACAAAAAAACACAAAAAAATGACAGAAATATAAAATACACAAACACAAAGACACACTGATGAAATAAAGTAAAATGATGGGTAGATAATTTAGAAAAGGGTGGGATTGAATAGATTAAGGGTGGATTACAAGTTAGGCCCAGCACCATGCACAGATACAGAGAAAACAAAATGGCTGCACCCATGCAAACTGCATGATGCCGTTTACACGATATTTGCAACGCAAGAATGCAAATCGTGCTCCTAAATGTAAAAAACATAGCACAAATGGGTGCATCAAACAACTTTGCCCACTGGTGGAATTCTGCAGAGCTTGCAGAGTATTTTAACCACTTCGCAGAATTCCACATAGTGGGACTCTGCAAGCTCCGCCCACCCCTAATTAGGAGCTCATGCATTGCCAGGCCTTCATGAGACTCACAGGTGGGATCATGGAAATGCTATATTGTACTAATATTATCTTTTGACTCCAAAGGAATGGGACTTGTTAACATTCCTCTTTTGATCGATTATTGATATATAGGAAGAGCACTCCTAAATGTTTATCAAGTTGGTCTAGTATAAAAGTGTCATTATGAATTCTAGTACACCTTTCTAAAGCCATTAATCAATCAAATGTATCCTCTGGACATAAGTGATAAGAAGAATTCCAACTGCCACACAATGCTGTTCTAACCCCAGTTAACAACATATTCTGACCCATCCTATGAATAATTTTCTTATGTGCTTAAGCTACTTTTTGTGGAATTGAGCTGATACTAACATGCCCCTGCCTCTCTCATTATCCAATGGCCTGTGTATTCTATGTCCAGACCGGGAGACTATCGTTCTTTGAAATTTGTGGGATATTTAGGCTGGGGTCAAGGGAGTTTTTTATATTCTGGTTTCTCTTAGCTCTCCTCAGTCATATTTCAATTGTATACACTTGAACAATGGCAGGTTTTAGCAAGCAGTATCCTAGGACCTTAAACTATAGTTGCTTCATTGGCTCTCTGTAGACAAAAATATTTATTTAAAAAATGTGTAGCTGCGCTCAATTTTACATTTCTGGGTCTAGCATCATAACATTCTCCTTCAGAAACAACCTGTTGGCTATGAAGTCCCCGACAGACCACCTTCTGATTAAGTCTTTATTTCAGAAGCAAAAGACCAGGCTGAAGAAAATTTTCTGTTCAGGTATCAAGTCTCAAGATTTACAAAGAATAGAACAGAACCTTTTTTTCTGAACATGTTTGAGAACATACGTATTATCCATGAAAGCCATTTCAACTTTTACACAGGAAAAGCTTTAAAGTTTCATCCTATTGGTGAGCACCATAAACCCACATGGTGGTGTACAGAATCTTAGAGAACAAACTAACTTGTGATAACATTTCAATTCCCTTCTTTGTGAATTTCCATTGAGTTCAGAGCAATTAGAATTTCAGTGAGCACCATGAAACCACATGTTGGAGTACAAAGCTTTATCAAAACAATATTGCATAACAACTGTAGGAAAGTACCCTCTTTCTTGGCATGGTTACCCCCTTTTTATGCCTGATGTCAATGTGTTTGACTCTGTTCACTGGGTTCCTGCTAACCAGGAACCCAGTGATTATGCTCTATCTCCCCAAAACTCTGTATTTCATCCCACAATTGGCATATTGGCATACTGGTGCACCCCATTTAAGCCCCTAGTATATGGTACCCAGATACCAAGGGCATTGGGGTTCCAGGGGATCCCTACGGGCTGCAGCAGTTATTCTGCCACCCATTGAGAGCCCATGCAAAGGGTTCTGCAGGCCTTCCATTGCAGTCTGAGTGTACTGAGTGCATGCACCTGTCTCCACTATAGGTCACTGCACCAGGTCACTATAAGTCACCCCTATGGTAGGCCCTCTCATCCCAGAGGGCAGGGTGCATGTACCTGTGTGTGAGGGCACCCCTGCACTATCAGAGGTGCCCCCACAAACTCCAGACCCTTTTTCCTGGACCTTCTGTGTGCAGGGATGCCATTTTACATGTATACTGGACATAGATCACCACCTATGTCCAGTTACATATTGGTCACTCTGAACCTAGGCATGTTCGGTATCCAACATGTTGGACTCACACCCCAATACTTTTGCAAGTATTGGTTGTATGATTCCATGCACTCTGGGTGCTCCTTAGAGGATCCTCCACACTTCTCCTACAGCCTTCTGAGGCTTTCCAGGCAGCCACAGCTGCTGCCACCTCACAGACAGGTTTCTACCCTCCTGTTGCTTGAGCAGCTCAAGCCCAGGAAGGCAGAACAAAGGATTTCCTTTGGGTGAGGGGTGTTACACCCTCTCCTTTGGAAATAGGTGTTACATGGCTTGGGGGGTAGCCTCACCAAACCACTGGTATGATATGAAGGGCACATTTGGTGCCTTCCATGCATTAATCAGTCTATACTGGTTCAGGGACCTCCAGTCCCTGCTCTGGTACAAAACAGGACAATGGAAAGGGGAGTGACCACTCCCCTGTCCATCACCACCCAAGGGGTGGTGCTCAGAGCTCCTCCAGAGGGGCCTTGGATTTTGCCATCTTACATCCAAGGTTGGCAGGAAACTCTGGGAGCATCTGAGTGGCCAGGTCAGACACGTGACATCAGAGCCCCCTCCTGATAGGTGGTCACCCAGCTAGGTGATCAGTCCCCCTTTCAGGGCTATTTATGGTCTATCTTTTGAGTGGTTCCGCAGATTAGGCTTGCAAGATTCCAGCAGGATTTCCCTGCATCCCTTACTTCAACTTCTAACCAAAGAAACTGCAACTGGACTCTCCAGGACCTGAAAATCTGCAACAAAGGCGAAGAATTAGACTGCAACATTGTCTCCATGGCTCCTTCCAGCTTCTGCAACATTTCCCTGGTCGTGCATCCTCTGATGTCAGCCTGTCTTCAGTCTGCACAGGAAAGAAGAAGGAATCTCCCTTGGAGTGTAGGAGTCACCCCCCTGCATCTGCAGGCACCATCAGCAACGAGGATCCCCTCTCCTGCTGAGCTGCATTGATCCTGCATCACATGTGGTGGTCAGAAGTTGTCCAGACGATCCTCCCTAACAGCTGTCCAACTTGCCTTCCCACGCAGGGCAGTAGCCCCGTACACTGCGTCTTTTGCAGGTTTGTTGGCACTTCTTCCAAAGGGTCTTCAGCCTTCATGTATCTCTAGCCCCAGCACTCCTTCCTGTAATGCACAGCTACCTGAGTGACTCTCCTGCGGCGTGGGACTCCATTTTGTAGTGCTACATGGGCTCTATTTGCACCTTCTTTGTCCAGGTCCTGTGGGCCTCTGGTGCATGCTGCCTGTGCTTCTCTGTGCTCTCTGCGACACTGAGGGCCCCCTCTGGCTCCCACCTCTGTGTTGAGTCCTCCTGGCCCCTGCTGGTCCCCAGTGGACCACTTTCTGACAACCACGAGTTTTGCCTGTGACAAGGCTTGTTGATGGAATCCGGACGTGCAAACCCGACTATATTCTTCCTTCTTGCGTGGGACATCACCTGCATCCTCCAGGAACTCTACCTCAACTCCAGGGCTGCAGTGCTGACTCTTCTTCCTCACCGTCGACCAACTCCTGCTATTCTCAGCTTGGTGGGTAGGGGCTCCTGCCCCCACTGGTCTCTGTTGTGTCTTCTGTACTTGGTCCCCTCTTTCCATAAGTCTTCCTCTTCAGGAATCCACCGTTGGTTTCTTGCAGACATCTATGGGTTTTGCAATTCTCTTCTTTTCTTCTAAGTGGGTGTTCTGGGGAAATTCTAGTAATTTACTCCTGCTTTTCTGGTTGCTGGGGGTGTTGTGGTACTTACCTTTGTGCTTTCCTGGTATCCCCAGTGACCCTCTACACACTCCACTTACCTGGGTGGGGGTGACACTCTTGCATTCCATTTTTTTAGTGTATGTTTTGTGCTCCCCTAGGGCTACCATTCTCTATTGTGTTTTACACTATTTGCATTGTTTTCTAACTGTTCTTATGCCTATTTCTGACAACTAGATATCTTGTGTATTATTTACCTCCTAAGGGAGTATTGCCACTATAGTAATTTTTGTAGTGTGTTACCATAATAAAGTACCTTTATTTTTGTAACACTGTGTGTATTCTTTCATGTGTGAGTGCTGTGTGACTTCAGTGGTATCACATGAGCTTTGCATGTCTCCTAGATAAGCCTTGGCTGCTCATCCACAGCTGCCTCTAGAGAACCTGGCTTCTAGACACTGCCTACACTACACTAATAGGGGATACCTGGACCTGGTATAATGTGTAAGTACTTTAGGTACCCACTATACACCAGGCCAGCTTCCTACAATAACCCAACTCCTTCTTCATTCATTTTAAGGGAGCTCAGACCAGCAACATTTTCCAATCTGAAATACTTAAATTGGGGTTTGGAAATTCTTTATATTCATCAGACCTTTTCCGTAGGGCTGTGAATCCATAATTCTTCTCTTGTATTTTCTCTCTGTGATAATTTGGACTCTATGCCTTTTGTTCTGTTGATGATAGAGAACAGGGGGTGCTTGTCCATGAGACTTACTAAGGTCTCATGGACTCTAATTAATAAAGTAATTGTTCTAACAATTCTTGGAAATCCTCATCCAGTTTAACCTTTATGGGATAGTTAAGTAACAGTCTACATTTCTGCAAGGTTTCAAAGTATTTAGGCCCTCATCATGACATTGGTGGAAAATCCTGCTTACTGCTGCTGTGACGGCCGCCAACATACCATCGCGGAAGCGAACATCCGTTCACCATATTATGAAACACACACACTAAACCGACAGAATACTTACAAAACACAAATCCACCAGACCTAAGGTAAGTGGTAAACTGTCAGTACGAACACACAACATTGGCCAATATCAAAAACACACACCTGACACTAATACACACACCACACACACCCACAGCACTATAAAACACACACCCACATTAACCACAACCCTTTACGAGCACGAAAAATAGTCAAGAGACAGACACGCAAAACACAGACACAACTACACACACCACTAACACCCAGCCATCCGTCATGCACCCCACAACCCACCACATTATTCAACACCCACTGCACAACACACACCACAGAACACCCATGTCCCCACAAAGGCACCCACGTTTCACAGATGAGGAGTTGCGGGTCATGGTGGAGGAAATAGTCAGGGTAGAGCCACAGCTGTTTGGAACACAGGTACAGCAAACATCCATTGCAAGGAAGATGGAACTATGGCAGAGAATTGTGGACCGGATGAACGCCGTGGGACAGCACACAAGAACAAGGGACGACATCAGGAAGAGGTGGAACGACCTATGGGGGAAGGTATGTTTCATGGCAGCAAGGCACTGGCTCACCATCCAGAGAACTGGCGGTGGACCCTCACATCCTCCCCCATAGCTGACAGCATGGGAGGAGCAAGTCTTGGCAATACTCCATCCTGAGGGACTAACTGGAGTAGCCAGTAGCTGGTGAGTCAACATTTACGACCTATCACCCCCCCATACCTGCATGCCATCCCACCCCCTCACCCTGACTCCCACCACTCCACTCCATCCCACACAGTGCACCTACACATATGGCCAACTCGAATGGCAAAACCTGCATGCCATACCCACTGCATGTACAGCCCTCCCAGCCCTGCATGTATACCCACCACCTATGCATACACAGCATGGAGAACTAACAATCCCACAATCCATCACCATACACAAACAAAGGTGGCAGGGCAACAAAAATGATATAGGGGAAGCTAGGGATGTAGAATATGTCCAGACATTAAGCAGAATACATCACTTACATCCCTGCAGGTGCCCCAGCCAATCCCAGCGGCAAGGAGGTGCCACGACTATGCAGTCCCCCAACAGAAGATGCCCCCTGTGATGACAGCAACTCTGGACATTGGGATCTGGATGAACTTCCTGGTCCATCAGGGACCATTGGTCAGTCGGCCAACCCCAGCCCACTCCCAGTCTACCACAGAGCTTCCCCCCTCAGTATCCAACACCACAGCACCCACCCAATGTCCCCACACCTCTGTCCCCAGGACCGGTCAATCAGCAGTGTGCCCACCTGTACAGGGACCCCAGTCCTCATCTCACAACCAAGACAATCAGGGTCCTGGGGTCATTGGAAGTGGGCACACCGTTCAGGAGACACAGGCACAGGGGAACAGGGACACTGGGAGGACAGCTGTGCCCCAGGGGGAGGACAGGTTCAGGGAACCAACTGTCCTGGAGGCATTCACTAATGTCCTGGGGGCTCACCAACAATCCCAGGACAAGATGGGCCAGATTAATTGACATCATGCAGGAGAACCAGCGGCTTCAGGAAGTACACCATCAGGAGATCAGGAAAGATTTGCAGGCCCTCAACACCACCATGGTCTCCATAGCAGGGGTGCTGGCTGACATGGCCAACATCATGAGGGAATAGACCACTAGCCAGTCAAATGAACATCCTACCACATCTGCTGCACCTAGTGGACAGGAGGTCCTGCCACAGGACCCACAGGAAACTAGCACCCCTCCCCTACAGAAGGTGAACCATCCCACAAACGTTCCCTGAGACCCAGACAGATGCCGGGGACACTTACCAAGTCCAAGACCACCGCCAGGAAATGGGACCCTCCTGAATGGCCCCCTTGTGTCCCACTCTGTCACCTTGTCCACTTTGAACTGCCTTTGCTCCCCTTCCGATGGACCCTTGGATACTGGACCTGTGCTACAAACGGACTGGACCAGTACCCTCCCTGGACCTACCTCTACCATCACCCCATTTCATTGCACTATTCCGTCTATAAATTTCACTACAGTAAACACCCTTGAACACAACTTGACTGATGGAGCTTTAAGTGATGAAAATGTGCAATTGTGGTAACAGTTACATCTTGTGCAATTGACCTTAACTCTGTAATAGCATACTGTGAGAAACTAGGGCTGATTGCAGAGGCCCCATAACTTTTTGCCCCCATTTTCCACTTTATGCTGGTGTTTTCCTGACTCTGATGGTGCCCTGGGTACTGCTAACCAGTCCCAGGGCCTGTGCTCTGTGTAAAATGGATATGCAAATTAGGCTAATTATAATTGGCTAAGTTAACCTACCTATAAGTCCCTAGTATATGGTAGGGCATGTAGGTTTAGGGACCACAGCATAGGTGGTGCACACCTAGGTGCATTGCTGAGGTGCCCAGTGTCATTTTAAAAGCAAGCCTGCCTTGCTGGCTGTTTTTAAATTAAAGTTATATGCAAATTCGACTTTGGAATTAAAGGTACTTCCAAAGTCTTAAACTACCTTATTTTTACATATAAGTCACCCCTAAGGTGTGCCCTATGTGCCCCTAGGGCTGGGTGCCATGTAACTATAAGCAGGGACTTTATAAAAATAGATTTATAAGCCCTGGTGAGGTAAAAACAGCCAAATTCGTTTTTCCCTCAATGAAGTAAATGGCCTTCATAGGCTAGAATGGGCAGACTTTATTTTAAATATTAAAGTCTCCTTAAATGTTACATACCAAGAATTTGGTATCAAATTGATTGTTATAATAAATCCCACAACTTCCAGTTGTTGGATTTAATATAACCAGTTCAGGTAAAAAGTTTAGACTTTACCTAAAAAGTTGCCAATTTCAGCTCTGCATTGTTTTTGCTGCTGTGCTCTGATTGGCCAGCCTGCAGCAGCTTCTGCCAGGCTACTTTAATGAGGTGTGAAGTGGCCTGGCTTCACACAAAGGAATGTGCTTGGGGGAGAGAATCTCCCCTCAGCAGATGGTGAGGCAGGAAGGGGGAGGGCTGCCAAACTGGTCTTCAAAGGCAGAGAAGGACATCTGGAGCACCCAGCAACACCCCCACATCCTGCAACCCCAGACAGCTAGGTGCCCCCTTGATTAGATTAGGAGAGGGCAGGAGAGGGGTGTGTTTATGATTTTTAGCCACACCAGTGGGTGGGCTCAGCCAGATCTCTCCTCCAAAAATCAGATTCATCCATTTTGGATTTTTAGAGACTGTTGCCTTCTGGGATGGATTTTTGCCACACTTCCCAGGAAGTGGTCATTGATTGGAGAACCAGGGCCCCCCTGCTTTTCACCCAGGAGCAAGGATAAAACTGGCAGACCTGCACCCACGCCTCAGATCCCCACCAAATTTCAAGAAGAAGGAACTACAAGGAGAAGAAGGACTGCCCTGCTGGACCCCTGGCCTGCACCTGGACCCTGCACTCAGAAAGACTGAGCCAGCTGCACACTTGGGCTTCACCACAAGAAGGACTTTGCCTGGCTTCAACTGGTTCAAGGAGGGACTCCCTGTTTGCTACAGGTGAAAAATTGCTATCCAGAGTCCCCTGCACCAACTCCTGAAAAAGTGACCAGCTGACCACTGTCCAGTGGCCAAAAAGGAGTTTGCGCCAGGTGCATTCTGGGAGTTGAAGTCCGCACTTCCCAAGGACCATCACAGAACTTCTGGACCCTTGGGGTGAGCTGTGGACCCCAAAAGAACCTTAAAAGAACATCTGGGTGAAGCCCCAGAAGTTTGGAAAAGATTGGAGAATTTTTGAAAAAAAGCTCCATAAAGTGACCGACCCGACGCGGAAATTCTAGCTGGCTTGCCTCAACCGCGACCCGGCCTGACTTCGTGGTTCGTCCCGGTAAAGAAAAACATCCAAAAAAGAGACTAAGTCCGAAGGTAAAAATCACCACCGAGGAAACCGACTTCGCGTATCCGGACCAGGGCTCCAGGAGGTCGGATCCAACTGGCAGGTTCGTCCCGGGGAAGAAAAACATCAAAAAAGAGACTAAGTCAGAAGGTAACTTTTTAACCGAGGCCTCCCGCGACATGTAGCCGAGCAGGGCTCCATCGCGGTCGGCCTGAAAGTTTGACTTTGCCCCGGTCCTGGTGCAACCAGATGACCCGATTGGCGCTTTTTGTTTCTAAGCGCTAGAAAATAATAATACTTTAAAAATTCATATCTCCGGTTCCCCTGAACCGATTTTAATCGTTTTTGTGTCATTTTAAAAATAAAAATATAAGCTATTTTTATGAATTGGTTTTGGATTTTTAAACTGTTTCCTGTGTTTTATTTAATTACTGTTTTGTGATATTTGAATGCTTTACACTTTGTCTCCTAAGTTAAGCCTTGACGCTCGTTGCCAAGCTACCAAGGTTTGAGCTGGGATTAATTTACTGAGACCTAACTGTACCTTTGTGGAGGTTGGTGGCTTGTTGCTAGGTGTAGGTACCTACCTGCCCTACCAATAACCCATTTTCCAACACATACAAATAGCATACAAATAGTGACCTGTAGCTGTCTGTCATCACATCAGTACACAGTTGTTATAACACCAACATCTGCAAAATGAGAAGGCATAGGTGACAGTCAATTGAGATGCAAAGGAAGTGACTGCCATCCTGCTACAGCCACACTGAAAAGATAAATAATCAGAGGAATGGTCAGCTCCACTGTCTCACCTGTGTGTGATTGGAAGTACTGCCGTATTACTGATGTTCTGTTGTCCACATCCTCATCCTCTGCCTCCTCAGGGTCCACTGCTGCCACAGGGGCATTTCTAATCTCCTCATCCTGCAGATAAGGGCCAGGTTGTGCAACATACAGCATGCTGCAACTATCTGGCAAACCTTCTCAGGGGCATAGCACAGGGATCCACCGGTCAGATCAGATCAAGGCATCTGATCCTGGCCTTCAGGAGGCCAAAGGTACGTTCTATGATCCGCCTGGTTCGCCCATGTGCATCATTATACCAATTCTCAGCCCCTGTCCCGGCATTCCTTATAGGGGTCAGGAGCCACTATAGGTTTTGGTAGCCAGAGTCACCTGCAAGAATTGAGGGACAAACATTAGCTTTACACAATGGCATGGGGGATGACTCCTTCACCCCAGGTACCTCAAGCCCTGCCCCAGTGAGCCCTGGTGCCTCAGTGAGGAGGCTATTGACCTCCTGAGATCCATCTCTGTGGGGCAGTCAACTATTGTGAATGCTATCCAGGGGCTGGGATCCAAGATGCAGCAAGGCAATGCATACCTGGAGGGCATCCACAGTGGGTTGGTGGCCCTACAGAGATTGTTTTAGGCTCTGGCCTCCTTTCTGATGGCAGCAGGTGTCCCTATTCCTACCATCCCCCCTCCAACTACCACTTCCCAGTCTCCTCAACCCCAACCCATCCCAGGCACAGATACAGACAAGCATGCACACAAAACATCAGACAAGAGTAGCACAGTCAAACACAGGCAGCACACTTCAGGCCACAAGCACTCACACGAACAACAGAGGGTTGCACACACAACCACATTCACTGCCTCCACTGTCTCCCCCTCCTACTCCTCTCTCACAGTCATCAATCAATCAATCAGGGATTTGTAAAGCGCACTACTCACCCCTGAGGGTCTCAAGGAGCTGAGGAGGGGAGGGGGGTGTAGGTAGGGTAAGGTGCTGCTACTGCTCGAACAGCCAGGTCTTGAGAAGTTTCCTGAAGGTAAGGAGGTCTTTGGTCTGGTGCAGGTGGGTGGGAAGAGTGTTCCACGTTTTGGTGGTGAGGTGCGAGAATGATCTACCACCAGTTGTAGTTCTGCAGATGCATGGGACGGTTGCGAGGGCAAGGTCGTAGTCGTCAGAGCGGAGATGCCAGGTCGGAGTGTAGAAGGAGAGTCGTCTGTTGAGGTATTCTGGTCCGGTGCAGTGCTTTGTGAGTGTGGGTGAGGAGTTTGTTGTTGACTGGGCGCCAGTGCAGGTTTATCAGGTGGTCTTTGATGTGGCAGTGGCAGGGGATGTCCAGGATGAGGCGTGCGGAGGTGTTCTGGATGTGTTGCAGCCTCTTCTGGTGTTTGGCCGTGGTTCCTGCATAAAGGAAATTGCCGTAGTTGAGCTTGCTGCTTACGAGGGCTTGGTTGACTGTTCTTCTGGTTTTGGTGGGTATCCTTTTTTAGATCTTTTGGAACATGTGGAGGGTATTGAAGCATGAAGAGGAGATGGCATTGACTCGCTGAGTCATGGATAGTGAGTGGTCCAAGATGAATCCTAGGTTGCGTGCATAGTCTGTGGGTGTCGGAGCGGTTCCGAGAATGGCAGGCCACCAGGAGTCATCCCATGAAGAGGGGGTGGAGCCGAAGATGAGGACTTCCGTCTTGTCAGAATTGAGTTTGAGGCAGCTGCTCTTCATCCATTTGGCGATGGCCTTCATTCCTTCCTAGAGGTAGGTCTTGGCGGAGTCCTTGGTGAGGGAGAGGATCACCTAGGTGTCATCGGCGTATGAGATGATGTTGAGGTTGTGAGATCAGGTGATGTTAGCGAGCGGGCCCATGTAGACGTTGAAGAGGGTTGGGCTGAGGGACGAACCCTAGGGTATGCCGCAGATGATTTCGGTGGCCTCCGAGCGGAATGGGGAGAAGCGGACTCTCTGAGTTCTGCCGGTGAGAAAGGAGGTGACCCATTCCAGGATTCCAGGGCTCTGTCACGGATTCCAGCATTTCTGAGGTGTGAGCGTAGGATGTGGTGGCAGACGGTGTAGAATGCAGCCGAGAGATCCAGGAGGATGAGGGCTGTGGTTTCGCCGCTGTCCAGTATGGTTCTGATGTCGTCAGTGGCGGCGATGAGGGCGGTTTCGGTGCTGTGGTTGCGTCGGAATCTAGATTGGGAAGGGTCCAGGTTGTGGTTCTCCTCTAGGAAGCGGGTTAGTTGTCTGTTGACGGCCTTCTTGATGACTTTTGCCAGGAAGGGGAGCAGGGAGATAGGCTGGAAGTTCTTGAGGTCCTTTTGGTCCACCTTGGGTTTTTGAGGAGGGCGTTGATCTCGGCGTGTTTCCAGCTCTCCAGGAAGGTGGCGGACTCGAAGGAGCTGTTGATGATCTTCTGTAGTTGGGGTGCAATGACGGAGCTTGCTTTGTTGAGGATGTTGTGAGGGCAGGGGTCGGATGGAGAACCGGGGAGGATGGTGTTCATGATTTCGATGGTGTCATTGTCGTTGACGGGGGTCCAGGAGAGCAGGAGGTTGGTCGGAGGTGAATCTGTGGTGTTGGTGGTTGCCGGGGGGGTCTGGGTGCTGAAGCTGTTGTGGATGTCTGCAATCTTGCAGTGGAAGTAGGAGGCTAAGGAGTCGCAGAGGTCTTGGGATGGCGGGATGTCATTGGCATTGGAACTGGGGTTGGAGAGTTCCTTCACGAAGTTGAAGAGCTCCTTGTGGCTGTGTGCATTGTTGTTGATTCAGTCTTTGAAGGCAGTTCTATTGGTGGCTCGTATGACTTGGTGGTGTCTGTGGATGGTGTTTTTGAAGGATGTGTGGTTGTCCAGAGTCTGATTTTGGCACCACTTTCTTTTGAGTCTTCGGCACCTTTGCTTAGATTCGTGGAGGCCGGTGGTAAACCAGAAGGCCTCTCTGTCGGTGCGTCTTTTGGAGGGATTTTTGATTGGGGCGAGAGTATAAGGGTAAGTGTTGACCCCTTGCCTGAAGTTGCGGGCAGCTACACCAGTGTCGGTGTTGTCGATGGGTGGGTTCTGAGAGAGGGTCGTGTTAAGGTCTTTGGTGACCTAGTTCCAACTGCAGTGGGGGATCCATTGTGGGTGGTGGTGTGTTGTGGGTTTCTTGAAGGAGAATTGCATCTAGCGGTAGTCTGTCCAGTGGAGTTCGGTACTGTGGCTGAAAGAGACATGATTGCTGGTGGAGAAAATAGGGTCAAGTGTGTGTCCTGCGGAGTCGGTTGGTGTCGTGATGAGCTGTTTGAGGACGAGGTTGGAGAGGTTGTTGAGCAGGGTGGCGGTATTGTTGTCGTTGAAGTTCTTGTTCCATGGTGGTGGCGGAGTCCTCTGTGTACTTGTTGGTGAGTCTTTCATTTTCTGTGTTATGTTTCTGCCAGGCTTTTAATGGCCTTGATACCGCCCTGGAAAGCCTGGCGATTTGCTCTCTCATAATATGGTGGGCGGTACCTCGGCTTCCGTCTGGCTGTTGATAGTTACTGCCGTGGTCAGTGGTGTTAATGCCCTGGCAGTTGGTGTGGTACATTGGCTGTCTATGGGAGGTATCACCCCCATGGTCATAATTTGGCGGTATTTACTGCCAGCCTGTTGGCGGTTTTACCACCAGTTTATCACTCACCACCAATGTCATAATGACCACCTTCATTTTGATTCCGATTTGTGATGTTACTGATATAGATTTACAATTGCAATGCACATTTGAGACATGGAGATTTATTCTTCACAAGAAAACATATCCTTTTGGATTTATGTTTGTAGGACTTGGTGTCAACTGCAGGTGTAACAGTTGTTTTATTTAAGTGGAAGCATCTATTGCTATGACTACCAGTCTACACTTTTTCATGTGTTCATCCAGTTTCTTTGAACATTTTTATAGGATATATCCATATTATCTGCACGCACAGGCCACTTTGGGGCACTTGGATCATCCTGCTTGACTGCAGGTGCAACACACTCCCCCAACTCTATGAAACATTTTGAAATAAGGTTTCACCTTAAGTTTTCCAAGGCTTAAAATGACTTTAACTTCTTCATTAGCTCTTCATTTGTGATTGAGTTCATGTTTAGAAGTCACTGGTCAAGTAGTGGTAGGAAGACCCAAACTGAAGCATTTAGAAAAGGGTAAACCCAGAAAGTTCTAAATGTGGCTCTTTTTTGGGTGCTTTGCTTGAGCTCATTGGTTAACCGTGCAACAGGTGCAGAGGGTGTAGGGCGCTAAAGGCACAGTGTGATACAGTAATGTTCGGGCACATGATATTTAATGGTTTAACTCATTTTAATATTTTTTTTTGACTTTACAACACTCTCAACTACACCTTAGCAGCCCAACGTTCAAGGTTAGATTACATCAATTCTAGTGGAGGTTCTAATCATCAAATGAGCCCTATCATATGAATGGTAGCAGTTGCTCATGACTGGTATTTAAGAGATTCAGTAGATATTTATCAGCTAAACTGGTAAGTTTCCCCAAAAAGAGAGAGACTACACTACTCTCCTGTGGTGAATAATGTGTACACACCTGCATACATTTCTTCTTTTATGCATTTTCTGCAGTGCCTACAGGACATTGTTCCTCTATCTATTGCTAAACTTCTGGGGCTGTAGAACATGCAAGCCTTCCTTCTTACATCTATTGCTAATGAAGATGCTATTAATCTACTATGATATCAACCAGTTTTAAAAAAAAGCAGTAATGGTTAAATGGGTCCACCGTTCACCCACAAGGTGGGGAAGAGTGTCCCATCTGCAAGTAATGCAGTGAATGGCCTGGGGCAGAGGAAAACAAAGTTGGGAGAGGCCACCTTCCATGCCTGAGCGCTTAGTGGGGCACCCCCCAAAAATATTATTTTCTGAGGAGAAAGAATACAAGTCACCTGTAAACTATCAGTGTAAGTAAATGTAGCAAACAGAATAAAGATAGGACTCATTGTTGTTAGACCTGTAAGCCTTAGAGTGGTCTTCCCCCAAACATTTTGCCTTCACCTTCCTATTTTTCTGGATTTGTTTTTCTTAACCTTAGGACTCTGTGTACTTTACCAGTGCTACAGTGCTTCTACTTACTACCTTAAACATGTAAAATAGGTTTACACCAGATCGGAATTTTTAATTTCCATGTCCGGCCTGAGTAGAGTGGTACCCCGTATACCCAGGGCCTGCAAACTAAATACTATTAGTGGGCCTGTAGCACTATGTGTGCCCTGAAAAACATATCTCAGGCCTACTATTGCATTGTGTATTCAGTTTTAAATTGCTGATTCGACTTGGCAAAAAAAACATTTGGGCAAGTGTAAAACCCAATTTTTATGACATATAAGTCACCCCTGAGGTAGGCCCTAAACAACCTATAGGTCAGATTGCATTGCAATTAAAAAGTTGGACATGTATTTACATGTCCTGATAGTGAAAAACTCCCTAATTCATTTTTATCTACTGGAAGGACTACTTCTTCCATAGAATAAAATTAGGTTACCTTATTACATTTAATAAATGCTAACTTTTGATTGGGAACAAATAGGAAAGTTGTTGTGTTTTGTATCTGAGAATCTTATTTACTGGTAAAGTCAGATTTTAAGTCAGATGATTTTTGACTTCTGTAAAAGAGATTAAGTGCGAGTGAAGGAGCCTTCAGATGGACTTTATTCAGTTGCCCCCCGACGACAATACCTCCTTGGACTTCACCAACAGTTATGAACATGACTGACTTTTTTCCTTGAAATTTCTTCTAAGTCTGAAGGTAAGCGGAGACCAGGCCCAATCCACTTATGTATACATAACTGCGCTCCTTTGTTGTTGGCCATCATTTTTTACTATGCCCTTGTCTTGCTCGACTTAATGATTTGCGGTTCTATTTTAATTTTTTTAGCCACTAGTTTTCACTTTACATATAAAAAAAATCATAACTCCGGGTCTGCTGATCGGAATGTTGTTATTTTGGTGTCACACAATTTATTAAAATGTACTCTATTTTCTAAGTTGGTGTGAGATTTTTCTTGTGTTATGTTTTCACTTTTTTGCTGATTGTGTGCTGCATAAATACTTTACACATTGCCTCTAAGTTAAGCCTGCCTGCTTTTGTACTAAACTACCAAAGGGTTCAGCACAGGTTAATCCAGTGAATTTTTGTGGTTCACCCTGACGAGGACTGTGGCGGTTGCTTGAGCGGGGTTTTACCCCCCTCAACCAACAACCCAATTTCTCACAAGATGCAATGGTAATTGAGAATGATGCACTAAGAATAAAGGCAAATCTGAGCCTGAAGCGCTGAGGTTCATTTTTCTGCCGTGGCATCATGCCACTAAAGAGAGCGATCACAGAAAGTAATCCTCTTTTCTTGGACCATTATAAAATGACCATTGCGATCCCCAGCATGGGACTCCCTCTGGTGGTGATTCAGCACATCAAGGTTCATTTCTCAATGGGACCCAAAGGCAATAACCATCTGCATCTTGAGGAAAAAGGCCTGTCAGACTGGCTCAAGTGCATGTAGTGCAGACAAGTTTCAACAATTCAATGAGTGGGAATTTGGCCCATGTAGGAAAGTGCCCTTGTTGGCATGGTTATCCCTCAATTTCTGCCTGATATTGATGCCAACTTTGACTGAGAGTGTGCTGGTATCCTGCTAACCAGGCCCCAGCACCAGGGTTCTTTCCCAAAACCTGTTCCATTGTTTCCACAATTGGCACACCCTGGTACACAGTTAAGTCATTGTAAGAGGTACCCCTGGTACCAGGGGCCCTGGGCTGCAGCATGTATACTGCAACCCTGGGGGACCCCTCACTAAGCACATGGCCACTTCCATGGCAGACTGTGTGTGCTGGTGGGGAAAAAAAGGCAAAGTCGACATGGCACCCCTCTCAGGGTGCCATGACCACAAACCATTGCCTGTGGCATAGGTAAGTCTCTAGCAGTCCTTACAGCCCTAAGGCAGGGTGCGCTATAGCACAGTTGAGGGTCTAGCTGCATGAGCAATATGCCCCTACATTGTCTAAGTCCATTCTTAGACATTGTAAGTTCAGTGTGGCCATATTGAGTATATGGTCTGGGAGTGTGTCATTATGAACTCCACAGCTCCATAATGACTTCACTGAATACTGGGAAGTTTGGTATCAAATGTCTCAGCACAATAAACCCACACTGATGCCAGTGTTGGATTTACTGAACAATGCACCCAGAGGGCATCGTAGAGATGCCGCGTTCAATTTACCCAATCCTTTAGTGCAGGACTGACTGGCCTGTGCCAGCCTGCCACTAAGAGACCAGTTTCTGACCACATGGAGTGAGAGACTTTGTGTTCTTGGTGGCCAGAAACAAAGCCTGCACTGGATGGAGGTCCTTCACACCTCCCCCCTGCAGGACCGTAGCACCTGGCAGTGAGCCTGAAAGGCTCAGGCCTCTTGTTACAGTGCCCCAGGGTACTCCAGCTAGTGGAGATGCCCGCCCCCCCAGACAAAACCCCACTTTTGGGGACAAGTCCGGTGGTGCCATTTGGAAAAACAAGGAGGAGTGACCACCTTTACTGAGACCACCCCTAAGGTGTCCAGAGCTGAGGTGATCCCCCTCCCTGCAAAGTCCTCCATCTTAGTTTGGAGGACAGGGACCTATAGTATTAGGTTTGTGTCCCCTTCCCAAAGGGACAGGACATAGGAAGGGTGTAGCCACCCTCGGGGACAGTAGCCACTGGCTACTGTCCTCTGACCCCTGTAATGCCCTTAAATCCAGGATTTAAGGGCTTCTCTGAACCTAGCTTGTTAGATTCCTGGTGACCTCACAAGAAGAAAGAAGAAAGAAGAAGGACTGCTAAGCTGAACTCCCAGTGGAGCAGACGGAAGATGAAAACTGACTTGGCTCTAGCTCTACCGACCTGTCTTCTGCTTCAAAAAGCCTTGCAAAAGAAAGTGACACATCCTGTGTCCAGCAACCTCTAATAAGCCTCCAGAAGACTGCCTGCATCACAGAGGAGTAAGAACTCCTGTGGACAGCGGCCCTTTCCAAAAACCACGGCCCGAGTCCAGGTGGCCCAACTGACTAGAGCTGGTCCCCAGGCGATTCTGAGCAAGTGCCCACCCTGGGTTGACCCCTCCAGTCCACCACGACAACACCTGCAGACTGAATCCAGAGGTCCCCCTGACTGCGACAGAACCGGGTGAAGATTCCCGGCACCAAAACGTACCCCTGCATCCGCAGCCCCATGGCCTTTTGGAATCTGACCTTTGGTGCAGCAACGTCCAGCAGGCGGCCCCCCCTCCTTGTCCAGCCCTTGGTTTCTGGGAACCGATCCCTTGGACTTCACCAGCAACATATTTGTGGGCCCCGAGGACCCCCTATTGGAAACCATTGGGAGCCTGATGCTGTTTTTGCACCTGGTTGCCCCTGTGCCACTGAGGGTGTGTGTTCAGTGCTGACCTGTGCCCCCGTGCTCCTCTTAACCCTGTCTCCAGTTTCAAAAAAGCCTGCAAAAGAAAGTGACACATCCTGCGGGTCCAGTGACCTCTGAGAAGCCTCCAGAGGACTGCCTGCATCACAGAGGACCAAGAACTCCAGTGGACAGTGGCCCTGTCCAAGAAGAAAACTCCATCTAAGGACTCCAGAACCACCCTAGATCCACAAGTCCTGCCCACTCTACACCCAACACCCACTGCCTGGGTCCAAGTGACCCAACTGACTAGAGCTGGTCCCCAGGCAATTCTGAGCAAGTGCCCAATGTGGGTTGACACCCCCCAGTCCACCACAGCGACGCCTGCAGACTGAATCCACAGGGTCCCCTTGACCGTGACAGAACCGGCCGAAGATTCCCAATGCCAAAACATACCCCTGCACAAGCAGCCCCCTTGCCTTGGGCAATCCGACCTTTGGTGCAGCAACGTGCAGCAGCAGGCCCCCCTCCTTATCCACCCCTTGGTTTCCCGGAGGCCAAATAGTAGATATTGGATCCACGTACATTCTCTGGGGAGATTTTAATCTGACTCAATGCAAAACTGGATTGAATGCACAGCTCCTCCACCTCCCACAGTATACCACACAAAATGTCCATAACATAATGGTGGAGCATGAGTTATTGGATGCCTGGTGAACAAGGTACCTTCTATTCAGGAGTACATGCAAGCTAGTCTAGGTTTGATTATTGGATCCTATGTTGAGGGCTTGGGTCGTGGTTGCGAGGAGCCACACATTTGGCATGCACCTATTCAGATCACTCACCAGTTCTCCTGGCGTTGAGGCCCCGCTTATTCCTTCACCACACATACTATAGAGACTCTTTCCAATGTTACTGTTAGATACTCCTGTTAGGGAGGAATTACGTCAATAAATTAGTGACTTCCTTCATAGGAGACACCCAAGACATGTTGTGCTAGGCTTCGATCTCATCACTGCCAATATGCTATCAGATGTCCAAATAGGCACATTTTAGTATCACTCTACACGGACAACATCACATTATATCTTAAGGACCCTCATGACAGTCTGAATACAGTGCTTTGTGAATTTGTTGGATTTGGTGCAATGTCAGGCATCCAGATCAATTGGGAAAAATCTAATATTTTCCCTCTAACTGCAGCTACCCAGAAATTCCATCCAGATTTTCCATTCAAATGGTGCAACTCCAGTCTTAGATATCTAGGCATAGAGATATCTAGACGTAGAGAGGAATTTATGCATGCAAACTATGGCACAGCCCTGTCCAACATGACGGACAGCATCACAAGCTGGATCTTGATGCCCCTTTCCATGGCAGGACGTATCTCTGTCATGAAAATGGTCATATTGCCAAAGCTACTTTACCTGTTTCTCAAAAGTCCTCATTCACCAGGGAGACATTTCTTTTAAATGCTCAAGACACAGCTGATTCAGCTGCCCTGGGCAGGTAAGCAACTACACTTGCAATGGGAACTACTCACTCAACCTTTTTTGAGGCCGGAGGCTTTGAAGCTCCAGACATGGAGCTTTATTATTTATGCACCCAAGCTAGCCATTCTGTTTATTGGTAGAAACTGCCCCCTTACATGCCACAACTTGCTATTGAACATGGCCCGATTCCCTTCACCACTTAACTGGGGCCCTAGGCACACAGAACAGCCCCCTCCCGATTCCACTGTTGCCTTCAGCAAATTCAGCATGGGGCAACCTGCCCAAAATAGTTGGTAAACCGCTAATATACTCACCTCTTCCACTTAAATATCAGGCCTCCATTCCTGTCAACCACGAAACAACCTGCCAGAATATGTTGACTGAGGCCGGGCTTCATACTTGGGTGACCTCTATGAAGACTGACAATTCATTACTCAGGAGGCTTTGTTTGCTAGAAAGACTCCAACACCCCTAGGTGTCTTTCTATATATCAAATTATGTCCCAAAGTTAAAGCTGCTACCCCCAGGAACTGTCCACACTTAACACATTGCACACCTATGCAACTCTGGCACTTGTTGTCCATCCTATACTATATGGCACAGCAGGAGTCTCCGGGGTGAGGGACTGTGTCTGGGAGAAATGGGACCTGGAATTGGAAACTTGCCTTACCAATGCCCAATGGTTACATTGTTGTCAACAAACAAGGCACATTGTTTCAAGCAGTAGACTACTCGTTATCCATTATAAATTCCTATATAGGATGTATTGTATTCCTTGGAGGTTATATAGATATCACCTCCGCCCATATGACAGATGTGCTAGATGCAGGGGAGTATTTCCTGGCGTGGTCATGTCCCCTAGTTCGGTCCTACTGAATGGAAAATGAGATGGTACCAATGCTTATTATTGCTCAACCTGTCACCCTCACTCCTCTGATGGCAGTGCTGGGGCACACAGGAGACATTAAAGCGGGATTTCAAAAATGTATATCACTCAGCCTGCTTCTTGTCTGGAGAAAGGGCTGAGCACCAAAATTTAAGGACTGGCTGCATGATCTGATATATTGTAGGGATTAGCTCACTGTGTAGGCCGAATTATTAACCCCTAGCTCCAGACCCAGGGATATATGGGATCCACTTGAGGCTTATCTTCTCACCCAAGTCTCAGAAGCTGTAGATGACCCAATTCAAACTTAACGGCTTGGCGTCCCACCTATACACTGCATGTCCAGTGGCTCCGTGGTGCTCGTCATTGGCTGGGGTAGACCTATCACAATTGTTTGGGGTGGTGTTGCTGGAGGGTAACCATAAACACTCATGCACGTGCGCTCACTACAGATGAAAGTTGTGTCAAGAATTTATATGATGTCTGTTACCTTGTCTGCAATTGTTTTATGATCTCTGGGTGGTTCTGATGTGGAAAACGTAAATCAAACCTGCAAAAGAGATATACTCTACATATTTGTATGATGTTGTACACGAACATAGTTCTTATTGTTTGTTCTAATTGTTTTTTTCTTTTGTTTTCCCTTCTGATACATGATAAATGTATCCTCTGTGGCTTAACTGAAAAACACCAATAATTAAATTGATTAGGAATTTTGAGGGGTTTGCCAATTAATATTTTTACAGCTGTTGGAGATCTTATAATCCAAGCTGAGAAATGGGAGAAAAAATAAACAGCCACTTCTAATGACTTATTACCTTGCTTAGCAGTTCCATGACCATAGAGGGAAGGATGCCCCCGAATCCACCTCAATAGTCAAATTGTCTTCCACAAGTTTAACAGAGGAGTAGAAATGGGTGCTTAACAAAGGTATTTCATTTTCACTGGCAAAACAATTTGATGACTTTAAATGAAAAACAGATCTATATAAATTTATTAGGTTGCTAAAACTCAAGGTATACTCAATAGCTCAATAGGTATAGTATCATTGAGCTAGAACGTAACATTTTGTCTATGACATAGTTAGAAAGTCCAAATTCACTCTGACCCTTCCCAGAGAATGTGATTGATGTTTTTATAACATGTTTGTCAAAGATTTTGATGAGATGCAGAGACTGAAATGTAAGAATAATCTTACGAATAGAGAAATAAAAGCGGTTAATGACCTACGTGATGATTGTTCTATTATTATACACCAAGCTGATAAGGGTGGAAAGGTTGATGTTATGGATTTAAAGAATTACGAGATTGAAGCTAGGAAACATTTAAATATATTCACTGACTAAGATAAGTGTTCACATAATTTGTATAACAACATTCAAGGAAAATTTCAAGAGGTTGCGTAAATGGTTAGATGATGGATTTGTTGATCAAGAAGAATGTGGATAATTACTCCACCACACCCATTGTTTACTTTCTGTCAAATATTCATAAGGGCAGTACAACCCCACTTACAGACCCATTATAATGGGCACTGGCTCGTGCACAGAAAGAATGTCGGAATACATGAATATTTATTCAGCCCTTATGGTCATGTTATTACCATCTTATAAAAGAGACTTTAAGGATCTCCTATCTAAACCATCTGAAATCTTGTGGGACCGTTCTTACCTGCTAGTATCCATGGATGTTATTTCTCACCAGGATGGTATTCAAGCTCTGGGATATTTATTTTGGTCTAAATCGGCTAGCTACTACAAACATGTACAGATGGTTATTTAAATGATGCAATTAGTTTTGGAAAATAATTACTTTCTATATCAACAAGGCCATCTCCAGGTTTTTGTATCAAAACTCTGTATCTTTGGCATCTCCAGCATCCTATCTACTTCAACACTCTATTGTAAAAGCTTTGTGGAATATGGTATTACAGTTCATAATTTGTCCTCTTTTAAGTCCATCAGATGTTCAAACTGAATGGAGCTGATGATTATATAACATGTTTGAAATTAAAATGTTTATCAATTGTATAATCCAAGCGAAAAATACAAACCCAAACTTTGTTGAACTGGTGATTTGTGCTTTGATTGATATATGTGTATATCTTCTACTCCCCACTATCTACCTATGTTAACATATTAGATCATATTATAGCATCTCAGACCTGTACACTGAATTCAATGTGTTCACTGTTTATATTCCAAAACATTTCACTCTTGATCCTATTAACAGAATTTTTAAAGACGTAGTAAGGGTCAGAACATATAGGGAAAAGCTTACCAAGCATCATTTACTTTCCACAAGATTCAGCCCTTGGTCCTCTGCAGTAGCCCAAGCAGTCGATTTACAGGCCTACACGAGAAGTGCCATGTTACGTAGACCTTCTGACTCGGACTCCAGCTGAGAGAGCAGAACGATAGCTCTTAGCCCAGGGACATAAAATCATTTGTGTGTCAAAATGTGTTTTTTCATGCAATGTATGGAGTGCAGGAGGTAAAACAAGAACAAACCTTACAAATCTGCTCTTCAACCATAACCCATCAAAAATCTCTCTGTTGCAGTGCATTCACAGACAAGGTTGGAAGGGTGAGGAACAAAAAGTAGAGGTTGGGTATTTTTTTCATCCGAGAGAGAGAGCTGGAAAACACATGCACTTTAATGAAAAAGAAAAAATTGTTCCCTAAATGTGATCATGGTAATGATGTAAATCAGACAAACAAAAGGATCCTAAAGAGGCTCTGCTCCGAGGGAGGGACACATACAAGACCACAAGGTCAAGCAATAAAGCCAACAAATGGTAGTCAGTAATAGGTGTTTTGCAACCAGAATGCTGTATGAAAAAATAATGCCCCTAAAACAAAAAAAGTTTAACGTCCTGGTCTCACCATCCATGGCTCTTTGATGAACTGTTCTTCAAGATATCTGTATTTATATGCTTTCAATGGCATATGAGTACTAAAAATCACCTGATTAGTTCAAAGTGAATTAAGAGGCATCATCTTAATGCACAGCCAGTGTATTACTATGTAACATTATAAAAATTGCAAATCACGCAGGCTTGGACTAGTAGTTCAATTTCATAATAAAATGTAATATGCCAGCTAGATGTAAACTTTCAGAGCAGTCAAGATTCCCAGAGTATCAGTGGTAGTGGCCCACAGAAATGGAATCTGTGGGCACTTCCGAAGAAGCATTGACTAAGCTAAACTAGAGTGAGGCAATGGTGGGCATCCTTCATGTCTATCAGGGTCTGCGTCATTTGGTACCCCTTTAAAAAATAAGAATAACAAACATTGATACCAGGCTGTCAGCGTTCGTGTTCATATTGCATCTAGATGTAGCTGTGCACCTGTCTTCTTTCCTTCTGTTCCGTATTTTGAGTGAAGATGTGGCAGTCTCCAAATATATCACGGGATACAGTGCAGGATTCTTTCAGGCCACTCTTCTGAACTAGAAACTACAAGTAAGAGTCTGAGTGGAGAGGCATTAACGTGTCTTCCGGTGCTGGTTTATAACCAAAAAGGAGTGCACAGAACAAACACTGTGAGACCAACAACCTCATTCTGTGAAACAAACTCATAAGATTTGAATGAGAAATCAGAGTATAAATCAAAGACCAGATGACAAACAATACACCTCCACACAACTATCTCATCAGCAATCATGGGGAATGTTGGACTGTGTTCAATAGAGATGTCTGGGGTGAAGACATTTGGCCAAACTGCAAGCAAGAACTCATCAGCCCTTCACAAAAAAGTTAGCCTTCTGCTGGGACAGATTAAAGACTAGTTTCAGGACATGACACTAAAACATACCTTGCAGTATTTGCACATGTGTTCGATGTAATAAGGGCATCGTTTTCAATTCAGATGCCCACGAGCAGTGTTCAGAATTCGGCATTGCCAAGCCATCATCTGCAATTGGTAATCCAGGGTTATCAATTTTAGCACCTGAAGATTGTCTGGCTGAAGCAGATCAATGATCAGAGCATTGACTAAGCTAAACCAGGTGTGAGATGAGTCGGACACACAACACACGTGTGCTGATGTACGCTGAAGATGCATTCATATATCTGACAATCGTCGGACAGCAGTCCTGATCCTGAGATAGGAACTACGAGCATTTGGACATTTATTGGACCTGCACCTTAATGGACATAAAATGGTCCTATTTCAAATAGTGGCGTATGGGCACAGGCCCTGAATGGGCTACCTGAGGTGGAGCTGACCTGGGAAGTGGATAAATTCACCTACCTGGGGAGGCAAATAACAAATACCACTTAAAGACAGTACACTTATAATAAGGGACGCATGCTGAAGAGGTAGATAGCTTTTGGAATACACTACCTGTCTCAGTGATGGGCAGGTGGCGCTGCCAAATAGGTTTTTTCTCCCCAGGTGTCTCTATATGCTTCAAAACTCTCCCTGCTCCATGCCGTGCTCAATTTATGATAAACAGCTGCTGACAATTAAAGATGCTTTCACCATTGACGCTATAACTTGGAGGGGGCAGAGCCTCCAATAACTATTTGGGCAGACAACAAAAAAGTAAGATTTCTGAAATCTCTGAAGTGTTATAATGCCTGACATGCCTGGTGGATGTTATTTTTTAATTTTGATCCAAATAACAAATAACCTATAAACTGGGAAAAAGACATGGTAAAACTGATGCTCTGTTGTGACAGACAAAACCACAGAAGACAATGATGGAAAAACCTTGTGCCTTGGCCATTCAAATAGACAATGTTGCAGAATTTGAAAAGTTTTATGATTCAGTTAAATTGGACATTGAGAAGTTTGTTAGGAGGAAAGGATGCAGGAACTATTTTTAAGGGATTCCTCTTCCATCAGGGAAAACTAGCTTTCCAAATAGTGTGTCGGAATAAAGTTTTGTTTTGGAGCCTTGACTCTCCCAGTGTGGGCACTCTACTGAAAGGATAACATTGAGGGTCAGATTTAAGAAAAGTGGCACTGCACGCAGTGCCACATTTCTTGTGCCCCTTAGCGCCCCCTCACCACCACCATGTGTGCGCTGTATTAAAAATATGGCACACCATGGCGCAGGGTATGGGGCAATAGCATCAACATGTTTGACGTTCCTGACATACTGTTCAGGGTTAGCACCAACATTTTGGTGCTAACCCTGAACAATACATATGGCCCATTGTAACCAATGATGTGCCCCCTTTTGATGCCTGCTCTCAGTAGGTGTTAAAAGTAGCCGCAAAAAAGGATGCAGTGAAATCTCTTAGATTCCACTGTGCTATTTTTGCAGTATCCCCTAATGGGGAAATGCCCCCTTTGCATACATTATGCATGGCACATGCATAATGTGGCACAAAGGTTTACAAAATGGTGCAATGCATGCATTGCACCACTTTCTAGATATGGCATGGTGATTTTTTTAAGCCTAATGCCACATTAGTGTCAAAACAATTATGATAATGTGGCACTAGTGCTTCTTAAATCTCAGCCTAAATTTTGTAAAGAGGCATTTTTGTGTCCTTCGATGAGATGAGATGCTCACCAATATGTCCAGCAGCGTTATTTGTGCTCAAACAATGAAACTACAAGAGACACAGTCGTTTGAATCCCTTTTCTACACTTCAACTATCATCAGAGATGTACACCAGTGTTCTTATTGTTGTGAATTTCTTTACCAATTATGATACATTTTGTTCCACTATGCAAGATACCTATTGCTGCACAGTTAGCCATGCTTTTTCTGAAAGATACTGCTACATTGAATAGATTACTGTTAAACCTGTCAGCCTTAGGGTGGTCTTACCTCAAACGTTTTGCCTGCTTGCCTCCATTTTTGTCTGGATTTTTGCATTTTTGGCTTTAGGACTCTGTGCACTTTACCACTGCTAACCAGTGCTAAAATGCATGTGTTCGCTCCTCTAAAATGAGTTTGATTGGCATATACCTTATTGGCATAGTTCATTTACATGTAAGTCCTTTGTAGAGTGGTGTACCATGCACCTATTGTGCCACCCACTTAAGTGGCACCTTAAAACTTGTCCCAAGCCTGCCATTGCAGCCTGAAGGAAGTCCCACTACATCTCCCATAGGATAACATTGGGGATTTGTTATTAAAATTACTAAGTTGTTATTCCTAAACCAGAGGTGGTAGATATGTAATGTTTGGTACCTATGAACTAGTACTGATAAACCATCTTTAATGGTAAAGTCAGATTTATCATCGTAAGTTTGAAAATGCCACTTTTAAAAAGTTGCTATTTCCTGCCCTTAGCCCTCTCTTCCGTAACCTGCCTTAGGTCACATGACTTCTGCTGCTGTGAAATGCTGTGCACACTGCCAGACTGCTGCTGTACCTGGAAGGACAGCTTTCCTGCCTGGAGCCTTCTTGGGACATTCAGGGACTATCCCCGCTGCAGAGCTCTGCATCACCACCGACATCCAGGACTCCAGAGGTGACTTCAAGGGCTAGTTCAGCTGGTCTCCTATTTTGAGCAGGGACATAACAGGCTCCCACCATCTTAAACCTGCACCTGGACCCAGCCTGAGTGAGTCTTGCACCCCAAAGAGGTCTCCCTCCACTCATGGACACTTGGTTGTGGTGCTAAAGGTGCCCAGATGGCCACTTTCTAAAACTGAGGACTTGCTATTTTGAATCTTAAACCTTAAAAATGTATAACTCTGTTTCTACTAATTGGATTTTAGTGGTTTTGGTGTCAAAGAATTTATTAAAATGTTCTCTATTTTTCTACATTTGTTTGGGATTTGTATTGTGTTATGTTTTTAGTATGTTGCTTTTTGTGTACTGCATAAATACTTAACACGTTGCCTTTAAGTTTAGCCTGACTGCTTTTTGTGCCTAGCTACCCAGGGTTAAGCATGGATCAATTTGTTGATTTTTTCTGGTTCACCCTGCAAGGGATCGTGGCTGTTGCTTGACCAGGGTTCACACCCAAGTCAACCAACAACCCAGTTTCTCACATTTACCATCTGAAATAGCAACAGATAGAGGTTCCCAATTAATTTCCAAATTCTGAAATAAATCAGTCAATCATATAGGCTTGGCCATTTTTAAATCAACTAGCCATCATCCACAAACTGATGGTTGGATGGCAAGAATTAGCCAATGTTTTGAGTAATACTTCCTCTGCTATATCCCGGTCAAAATCTTCAGTTTCCAAACAAGCAGCACCCTCTCCGACACTTGCGAAAGATGTTTCCCAAGAATATAGGGTAGATTCCATAATAAACTCAAAGAGGTTGAGAGGTCAATTTAGTACCTGATTAGAAGGTATGGACCTGCAGAAGGTTCTTGGGAACCAACAAGTTTTGTCCATTCCACAAGATTCGCTGCCTCTTTACATGATCAATTCCCAGGGAAGCCAGCACCAGTAAGTGGGGGACTAATCGAGTTATTGCCAGGAAACATCAGGGTATGTGAGGGTTTAGACTAGCTACAACAACATCTGTAGGCATTTCTCTTTAAAATTGTGGTGTACCAGCCTACAGAGGCTGGTGGGCTATGGGCAGATAGTCAGCATAGATCAAGGGTGGTATTCTGGGTCATGACAGGCAGCAACAGTATTTAAACATCATGAAGGCATTCGGAATCAGCATGGCAAATTCATGTTGTGTTCGCTCTTCGCTGTCAGTAACTCATTCACTATTCCAGACCATCAATGTTGTTATTTTTCCCTTTTAGAATTCCTCAGTTCCCTTGGCCTCCTTAACTGCTTACTTCGATTTGCCTCTTTGGATTCTGTTTGGCTTTGGCATACTACTGTCGATGTCTCTTTATGTCTTTTTGATCTCCTTGGCTGTTATGCTGAACTTGCTCGCTGGATTCTTTTTTGACTTTGCTGTATTGCTCTTTTCTTCTTTCCCCCACTCAAATAAGTCCTGATTGTTTTCCTTATTTTAGGGCTTACTGGTTTGACTTCCACTTGATTTAGGTTCACTGTGACCTGCCTTTCTGAAGCCACTGAGTATACAGGCCTATTATATGTCTATTTTGAATCTCATGGTTCTGTGATTATTATAAACACTGTATTTACTTTTTCTTATTAGTGGATCACATGTGCTCCTGAGAGTGTCCGTGAATATGTGTACAGTGACCAGAGGTGTAGTACCAGAAAAAGCCATAATGAAGAAGACATGGGCGTGCACTTCTCTCTCTCTTTCTCTCTCTCTTTCTTTCTCACCCATTTCCCTACCCTTCCAGTGTTTCACTTACTACGAATGTATCCTCTTTGGTACAGACAGTGACACACTCTGGGGAAGGAGGAGCATTTTCTTCAGAAAGTGTTGCCTAACACTTGCAAATCCTGATAGTGAGAATGTAAAGTTTTTGACTGGAAAAACCCACTTGGTGTATCTGGCCTTCACTCCATCACAGTCGCCCTGTAATTGTGCCTAGGTCCTGGTGAACCGCAAACAGAAACTTCTGATTAGCACTTTACTTTTTATTGGTGACTTCTACCTTAATTGTTGAAGAATTTGTATATCCAGTTTCCCTTACTGGATTTTTGTCATCATTGTGTCATTGTGCTCATTAAATTAATCTCTATTTTTAGAAATTGGCTGTGTGATTTTTATTGTGTTGTGTTTTGACTTTTTATCTGTGTTGCTTCTGCTGAATACTTTCACGTTTTCTTAATTTTTTCCGGTCTGCTCAGTGGCATGAGTACCAGAGGGTTGAGCCCATGTTTCAAATTTAAAACTGTGTTTTACCTTAACAAAATGGTTGTCTTATTCCTTGTGGTGGACTCCCATGCACCCCAGTTAATAACCACCTTTCTTAAACCAGCCTTCACAGATCACAAGGTGAATATTTAGAAGAAATGTTAGGGTTTTAATAGTATTATTCTTTTGCTAGGCCTTATATCAAGGGAATCTTGTTTCCAAATTGTGATTTTGGTGGGCACATTCTCTAAAGCTGTAATGACAGAGTGGAAAACCCTGGATGCCCAGGCATGACACAGATTCCCCTCCAACAAGAGGAAAGAACTCTTACTTGATGTGGTTCAGTTTGAGGCTAGAGTGATATCTGGAGTCCACCATCATAGATATTATTTCAACTGGCTGTAGCTGTTTGTTATGTCACTGTACTTGGTGGTTATCGTATTCATAAAGCAGAACTGTGCATGACATCCCACATCACTGCATAATTAAATTTATATGCCTGCGGATAATATACTGCATATTGTATCTTTGTGTTTCTGTATATTTCTTTTTATATAGCACATGATTTTTTTGGCAATTTACGTCGTACTAAGGGGGTAGCAGTCAACAAAAAATAGTAGGAATATAGCAATCAGTCAGTCAATCATGATCCATTATTCGATTCTGAATGACAATATCAAAAGAGCAAGCATAAGACATAAATAAATACAATAAAAACAGCATAAAATATTAAGGACCTGTTTTAGCGCTGGCGGATATCCTGTCTGCTGAAATATATCCCATTATTTCCTACGGGATTTATATTTCAGCGGATGGCATGTCGGTCACTGTTGTGAAGGAGTAACACATCTGCCAAAATCTAAATCTGGCCCTGACTCTCTAAAGTGCATATTCAAATTGCCAGTTATAAAGTGCATGGTATTAGTGCAAATAATGCATAACAGGGCATATTAATACCCCATTTGCGCCAAATTTGCGTCATTTTTTTTACACACATTTGGCACAAAACTACCTCCATATTTATATTTTGACATTGGGCCAGTCTAACGTAAAAATATTGGAGTTTGCACCATTTTTCACGTGTGTGAACCTACCTTGCGTCAATGAGATGCAAGGTAGGCGTTCCCTTCTAAAAAATGGTGTTAATCCCATAGCCCCATATTTATCTCCCTATGCTGAAATGACACACGGGTGGGAGGAGGGGCTAAATAATGGTGCAAAGCTTGCTCTGCACCATTATTTAACACCTGGGTCAGACCAGGCGTCAAGGGACCTGTGGACCCATTTCCATGGTTAAACACCATGGAATGAGTCCACAGGTGCCCTCCTCAAGCCCCAGGAACACTTCCACCCACACCAGAGGGACACCGGAGGATGGGGGACCCCATCACAGGTAAGTAGGGTACGCATAGGTAGGTAATTTTAATTAAAGTGCCACCAGGGGCCAACTTGGGGCCCCCTGCATGGCACTGGGTGCAATAGCCATGCCCAGGGGATACTGGTCCCCTGTGCTCACCATTGGGGGGGGGGCATGACTCCTGTCTTTTCTAAGACAGGAGTATGTGGAATGGATGGTTTTGCACCACAAAATGACGCTAGGCTGGTCAGAGTCATCTTTTTTTACTCTAACCAGCCTAACGTCATTTTCTGGTGCAAAACCCCCTTCTCCCATACCGCCAGCCTCACCCAGCTAACGTAATTTTCTTTATGCTAGCCAACCCTTTGCACCAGCACGCACTATATAAATCGTCAAAGCGATTTCAATTCTGAAAATAGGATATCAGCTAAGCAGCCTATCATTCAACAAAAACTTCAAAGTGTACGCTATGTTCTGAGACCTAATGAGATGGAGGCATTCCAAAAAGTTACAAATGTTGCTTTCGCCTCCAAGGACAGGCTATTGAAAAGCCTAGAAGGTCATCCCTCCATAGACTTGCGCGCCCTCACTGAATGTAGCAATCAATAGAGTAAGAGCAAGTCAGTAAGAAAAACAGAAGGCATGGAAATACAGGCCTAGTATGAAACCTGGTCTAGCCACTTTATTTACATACATCTCAGTTGTCTTCTAATTGTGATATTCAGCTGAAGCCAAAATTATATGATTTAAATTTTGGGATTGACACATTTTAAAGGAAAGTGACCTAACTTCATGCCTAAAAGGTAATAAAGTGTATTTTGTCACTTTATGGCAACAAAGATTTTAATTTTTATTGCTAATATTATACAAAGATTGGCAAGTTGACTACTTTTGACCACACTGCAAGTTTTAGCTTCCTAGAGCAATGTAGAGGAAGATAACAGTAGCACACAATGAGAACAAGAAAAAAGCAAAGTTATATTCAAATATATCCTCTACTTCTGTCACCAAATGTACATACTTTTTCATTAATTTTATTGGATGGTCGGACATTTCTGTTATTAGCCTTAGCTGCAATTTGAAAAAAAGTTGCTTATTAAACTGACTAATATGCCCTTTTTGTTCAGAGAATTTTTAGTAGTAGTTGACCCACGTTGCGTGTGTTGCATCCAGCTGCCCTTGAAAGAAAATCCCATTATGAGGTAATATATTTTACTAAGACAAAGGGGAGCTGGGAGTAGGGACCCTTGCTCAACAGGGTGTATTAACAGAGTTAGGTGGTACCCTCGAAAAAGAGTGTATTGAAAAGGGTTGGAAGATGAAAGTTGGATTATAAGTAGTTAATTTAAATGGCATACACATCAACATTTTGTCTAGTAGATACTTTTGACAGACTCATCAAGAACTCCCCAAGACACAGCCACACCTCCACCCTACTGAGAGACCTGCACTGGCTCCCAATAGACAAGAGAATAACATTCAAGCTTCTCAAGCACGCCCACAAAGCCCTTCACAACGCCGGACCATAATACCTCAACAGCAGACTCCACTTCTATATGCCTACCAGACAGCTCCGCTCCACCGATCTCGCTCTCACCGCCATCCCACGCATCTGGAAGATCACAGCCAGGGTAAGATCTTTCACCACGCTGCCAAGACCTGGAACTCCCTTCCCATCCACCTCAGAAGATCTTCCACTCTATCAATTCTGAAAAGACCTCAAAACCTAGCCTTCGACTGATCCCCACTGATCATCAATGACTGTTCACTTGCTGCCCCCCCCCAGTGCCTTAAGACCCTAGAGGGTGACTAGTCGCACTCTACAAGTCTGTTGACTGATTGATTGATTGACAGACGGGCAGTATTTTTGTTTGACTATTACAAAAGCCTATGAGTGGATACATTTTCGCTTCACAAAAGCAGTAATTACAACAAAATGTTATCATGACAGCAAAGTAAAACATATTACTATTTAAGGGTGATTGGTGAGTATCTCTGTGTCATTATGTCAAGCTAAGGCATCTAAACAGCATGCTCCTGCTAAATGCATGAAAGAATTCTCAGAGACTCACAATTTTAAGCTAAAGGTTCATGTTCTAATAGAAAGATTAATTAACGCCTCATCATTAAAATGTAATTGAAACAGAAATTACATAACGCACAATCCACAAAATGCTGAAACCTCGATGAACAGCCCATCCAAGCACTTGGCAAACCATTAAAAATACATCAAAGCCATAGGGTGAAGTGGGCTAAAACAAAGTATACTCGCCGTAATTCCGGTAGCTTGTTTTTGAAGAATTGAAGTATCCCAAACCGCTAAATGTGTTTCTATAAAAGACTGTTTATTCCATGATTTAGGACCAGGGTCAGGCACTTAACCTAAGCTGTTTAGACATGTAATGGGATGAACTCTTTGAGTTGTAATAGACCCTGAAGGAAATCTGACTTTTCTTTGTAATCATCCCAGAACTTTCACCTTTGGTTGGACTGTATAGACCAGATCTACAAGAAACTGGTGCTGCGTGGTGCTGCACCTAAAATAGCAGTGCTGTGATGCACCAGTTTTGAAATGCAAGGATGTGCTATATTTATCAGAATATGGCGCACCCCTGCATTTGCCCCTGCACCAGCACTAAATTATGCAGCCTGCGCCAACGCAGGCATCCTTGCACCATAGTGTAAGGGTGTCTGGATTGAGGGGAGGGATTATTTATGTGCAGGAAGGTGTCCTTTCCTGCACGTAAACAATCTACTATCCCAATTTGGCACATCTATGTGTGCTGCATTGTGTACTAAATCATCATGTTTTAATCATTGTTTATGTGCAGGGAGGGACACCTAAACATTCATGGCCTATGTCTCTTTCTATGTGTGCTGCAGAATGTAGCACACATGGAAAAAGCAAAAAACAAGGAGCAATAAAACTTCCTCATTGTTGTACCATGCTAACACCACCCATGGGGTGGCTTTAATTTTGAAGCTGGCACAGATGTATGCATTCTAGTAAATCTGTGGCAGCATCAAAAGCAATGGGTGTTGTGGTGGAATGCCCACAGCAATATCCAGTGAACGGGCCTCTGATACAGAAAACTGCATTGGCGGGGCCCACATTTACAAGGCGGCGTAAAGCCATAAAAAGTGGCCTAGCTCCACCTTGTAAATGTGGTTCACTGCACAGCACTACCAAAGCGTCACTAAAAGTGACACTCTGGTGGCGCTAGGGCCTTGTAAATCTGGCCCTATATTTTGCTGGCTTTAGAACTATATGCATTTATCCCCTGCTAACGAGAAGTAAAGTGCTTGTGCTCCCCCTTTAAACATAGTAGAATTGGAATACTCCAGATGGCATATTTAACTTGTTTATAAGTCCACAGTAAATGGTAAAACGTTAAATGCCACTTGTGAGCTGCACCACCTATTGTGCCATCCAATACAATGGCAGTGCAAACATGGCTTCAGGCCTATCATTGTAGCTGGACAGTAGCAGCATAAAAACTGAAATTCGACCTGCAAAATAAACGCTTTTGATAGGTACAAATGTCCCTTCTAAACACTAATGAGCTACCACTATGTAGGCATTATAACCCACAAAGTTGGGTGCATGGTTTTTAAAAGTAGGACATGTAGAAATTCAATGTTAACATCCTTACAGTGACTAACACCTAATAGCGATTTTCACTGTAGGAATATCTTGGTAGGAGGACCACCTAGAAAATGATTTAAACAACTATTGTATTAGTTGTCAAAATCCAATTCAATGGTGAAGCTAGATTTTCAATAAATATTAAGGAAAATAACTTTTAGAAAGTTACGTTTTCCCTGCCTGAAGTTCCTGGAGTCTCCTTTGCATTTTCCGTCTAGCTTCACCCAGCCAGTAATTAGCCTTGAAATGGGTTCAATAGGTGTGAAATGCTTTCCAGGTACAAGCAATAGGCTGATCTGAATGTGCAAAGATGACTCCTTTGAACTCCACCTGAAATGCAGGGTGGGGGCTCTGGTCTTCCTTTTTGATACTACAGCGTCAAATCCTGATTGAGTGCAAATCTTGCTTCACAGGTCTGCTCATTCACATAGAACACCTGGGGCACTCTTGAAAGGGGAGAGAACACAATGCCAAGTCAATTATTGTGGGTCCACTGTCTGGTTGCTGAAGGAATCCGCTTTTGTCCTATCAGACTTCTGTCTCTCAGTCTGTTATAGGTACAGTGGCTGCCTCAAATTAGATTTTAGTGTTAGATGTGAAATGACACTAGGATTACTATAATACACTTCCCATGTACACCCCCAGACCTCAGAACTGAAGTTTAGTGTGGGCAAAGACTTTCTGCATATTGAAAATATCCAAAGTGCATAGGGTTGCCCCTTGTACTTTTAACCTATTGGTTAGGGCGTGCTCAGGACCATTCCCACCTATTAGCTAGTCCAAGGAATAAATGTGACACCTCCAGGCACCCATTTCGGGACACTATCTAGACGTGCGGCAGATCAGAAGAGGGCTGGCCCTGTTGTCTGTGACCTGCGAGACACCCAGAATGATTCGACCAGCTCCCTCTTGAACCTAGAACAAACAGGTGGACACCGAGGATCATTTGGCTGATCTCCTGTTTTGCTGCAGGAAGGCTCCATGCTGCAAAGGGCCTTTTCACGGAAGTAACCAGGTGATCAGTTGCAACTAGACCTGGACTGGACCCCACTGTTGGTCTTTACCTGCCATCCTGTGAATCTCTTAGTGCCTTCACTGAGATCCTGGGGCCTTTAGAAGCATACTCCTGTGGTGGATTGGGACTTAAAAGGCTAGGGGTCAGATTTGTATACTGGCAGGAGGCCCTTTTTCCTGCCAGGGCAGCTGAGCAAATTATTCCATCGCCCTGGTAGAGATCCCATTTGCCAGATTGAGAAATGACCCCCAAGCAGGTGATCATTTCTAAAACATTGTCAGGAATCACCATCATGGTGATTCCTGTCAATGCTTTTTGCAGTTTGGTGCAGGGCTCCTTCAACATGATGGAGACTTGCACCAAACTGTTTTCTTTTTATTGTCAAAAAGATAATGTTCCCCTTTGCATAGGAACCATTTTTTTTTTACTATTCCTTACTGCTAGGGTTTGCCAGGCAATGATGGACAGTTAAAAACACATAAATGTCCACCCATTCTTGTGATGGCCTTTAGTCTGTTGGGCCATCTGAGGAGTTGGACTATAGTGGTGATGGAATGGTCACCTCCATAGCTAAACTGTAGGCAAATGGGTAGGAAAGACTGTGGTGTGAGTCAAGCCACAGCCGCAATCCTTTGCAGAACTGTTAGACATGTCAGCCTTAGGGTGGCCTTCCCCCAAACCTTTTTCCTGCTTGCCTCCTATTTTAGCTGATTCTTTTTGTTGTCCTTAGGACTCTGAGCACTTTACCACTGTTGACCAGTGCTAAAATGAATGTTCTTCTCCCCTACACATGGCACAGTTGGTTATGTATGCACTGGTGTATTTAATTGACTTGTAGGTCTCTTGTAAAGAGGTATACATATACCCAGGGCCTCTAAATTAAATGCCACTAGTGGGCCTGCTGCACTGATTTGCCACCCACTGAAGTAGCCCTTTAACCATTTCGCAGGCCTGTTACTGCAGAGCCTGTATGTGCAGTTTGACTGCCCCTTTGTCTTGGCATTTAAACCCCTTTCCAAACCTTAAACTTCCCTTTTATTAATAAACATCACCCCTAGGGTAGGCCTTAGATAGTCCATACTGTTAGGTGAGATGTAACTAAAAGGTGTGACATATACTTTGAAGTTTCATATGCCCTGGTATTGAAAAACTCCCAAAGTCATTTTCACTACTGTGAGGCCTACTCCTCTTATTGGGTTAGCTTTGGGAAAACCGTGAATTCCTTAATACACTTTTAAGCTGTAATTTCTGATTAGAAGAGAGTAGCTTTGCCATGTTTCATATCTGTGGAATGGTAATGAATAATCCTCTTTACGGTCGGATTTAATCTTACTATTTTAGAAAGGGCACTTTTAGAAAGTGGACATTTCTCTGCTCTTACAGCTGTCTGTCCCTGCAGCCTGTCTCCAATGCACGCCTTGAGTGGGTGACAGCTACACTTTGTGCATTCCCTCTAGACATCCACAAAAACATGAAGGTCAGGTGTGTCTGAGTGCTTATCTGCATTCATCTGCATTCTGATGGCTCTTCCTTGGCAGGAGGGGCGGGAGGGGATGCCACGTAAACCTGAATAGGCAGTGCCTGTGGCCCCACAAAGGGCTGATTATCCCTACTGATAGACTGGAGCCAGGGTTGAGGAAGAAAGGATAAATGTGTCTTCAAAGACCCTTCCTTGAAGTCACTCCTAGCTCATTTGAGTATAAGTAATGGGTCACTGACCCCATCAAATCAGACACTTCTAAAACTACAACTGGACTCTGTCAGAAGAACTGCTGCACTGCATCAAGAACTGTCACTTTGCTGGACTGCTGACCTGGAAGGTCTGCTTCTCTCCTGTGCTGCTCTGCTGCTTCTGACCTTGCTCAGTTAGAGCTGGACTTTGCCTTGCACCCAAAAGTAATCTCCAGGGTCTTTTTGGCTTGCCTCCTGTTGTGAGAGACTCAGGGATATCAAAGTCTCTATCCCTGATCATGTGTGTGGTTCACTGGAAGTGGACCCAGATACTTGCACCAGTGAGATCAATGCATTTCCTACCTCGCTCCTCTCGCCGCCGCCCCGTGCCGCCTCCACTCTGCTGGTTTGTTCTTATTGTTTTTTTAGCCTCATGGGCTTTGTCCGTTTTCTTTTCCCAAATCCCTGCCGCTATGTCCCCGCGGCCCCCCCTCCCCCCACCTCTTCTCCTTCGCCTTTCCCTCCGCTGAACCCTGCGGCCCCACCCCCCCAGCCTTCCCATTCGCCCAGCCCTCCCTCCTCCCGGCTGCCACTCCCTCCCACCTCCCCTCTTATGGCAGCCGCGGCACGGTAACAGGAGCGACCCTTGACCCTGCTTCCACCAGGCAGGTCGCTCCTCTCGCCGCCGCCCCGCGCCACCTCCACCTCCACTCTGCTGGTTTGTTCTTATTGTTTTTTTGCCTCCTGGGCTTCTTCTGTTTTCTTTTCCCAAATCCCTGCCGCTGCGTCCCTGCCCCCTCCCCCCACCTCTTCTCCTTCGCCTTTCCCGACGCTGAACCCTGCGGCCCCACCCCCGCAGCCTTCCCATTCGTCCAGCCCTCCCTCCTCCCAGCTGCCACTCCCTCCCACCTCCCCTCTTATGGCAGCCGCGGCGCTGTAACAGGAGCGACCCTTGACCCTGCTTCCAGCAGGCAGGTCGCTCCTTTCGCCGCAGCCCTGCGCCGCCTCCACTCTGCTGGTTTGTTCTTATTGTTTTTTTTAGCCTCCTGGGCTTCGTCCGTTTTCTTTTCCCAAATCCCTGCCGCTGCGTCCTTGCGGCCCCGCCCCCTACCCCCACCTCTTCTCCTTTGCCTTTCCCACCGCTGAACCCTGCGGTCCCACCCCCCAGCCTTCCCATTCTCCCAGCCCTCCCTCCTCCCAGCTGACACTTCCTCCCACCTCCCCTCTTATGGCAGCCGCGGCACGGTAACAAGAGCGACCCTTGACCCTGCTTCCAGCAGGCAGGTCGCTCCTCTCGCCGCCGCCCCGCGCCTCCTCCTCTCTGCTGGTTTGTTTCTATTGTTTTTTTAGCCTCCTGGGCTTAGTCAGTTTTCTTTTCCCAAATCCCTACCACTGTGTCCCCGCGTCCCCACCCCTCTCCCCCCACCGCTTCTCCTTTGCCTTTCCCGCTGCTGAACCCTGCGGCCCCACCCCCCTCAGACTTCCCATTCGCCCAGCCCTCCCTCCTCCCAGCTGCCACTCCCTCCCACCTCCCCTCTTATGGCAGCCGCGGCACGGATGCGCGCAGTGGGCGCGCCGCTGGTGTGCCGAAGGTGCACCAAAGGCAAGCCTGTCTGCACCCATCTGTGCCTGGACCGCGCCCAGCGCCACTCTCCCTGGCCCGCAAGGCCCCCACACCTCCCCACGCCACTATACTGCCATAGATCTCCACGCCCTCAATCCAGGACGCCCCTCCACCTGCTTCCTGTCCTCCCCAAAGAACACCAAGGGACCTTTCTCCTGTCAAGCCTGCCGCTTCACCTGCACCCTAAAGCACCACAACAGACCTGCTGACAACCACCTGAGCTGCATCCTACTCAACACGCGCTCCATCCACAAACACGCAATTGAACTCTGGGACCTAATGACCTCAACCTCACCGGACATCGCCTTCCTAACCGAAACCTGGACACACTCGGCCTCAGAACCCGACATAGCCATAGCCATTCCTGAAGGCTACAAAATCACCAGAAGAGACCGCACCAACAAACCAGGAGGAGGAATCGCCATAGTCCACAAAAGCACTATCAGAGTCTCAAGCAGCACCCATAACACCCTCAACCTCGCCGAGCACCTCCACTTCTGAATCCTTATCAACGCCAACACCACCCTCAAAGGAACTCTGATTTATAGACCCCCCAGGCCCCCGCTCTCAATTCTGCGAAGCCATCGCCGACATCGTCAGTACCAACGCCCTCGACACCACAGAGTACATCCTCCTCGGCGATCTGAACTTTCACCTAGAAAACAACAACGACGCCAACACCACCAACCTGCTAGACAACCTCGCCAACCTCGGCCTCAGACAACTTGTAAGTTCACCCACCCACTCCGCAGGCCACACTCGATCCCGTATTCTCAGCCAGCAACCACGTCTATATCAGCCACACCACCGAACTCAGCTGGACAAAACACTGCTGCATCCACTTCTCCTACCAGAAGCCAGTCACCCACCACCACTGCACACCACCCCCCTGACGCAACTGGAGCAAAATATCAATGGATCAACTGATTTCCACACTCGCCAAGGACCCACCCTTCCGAGACGATGGACCCCAACACAGCCGCCACCAACCTGAATCGCTGGATAGAGGACTGCACCAACACCCGCGCACCGCTCCAAAAAAACCCACACACCCTCCACAGAATCAAGGCCAGATGGTTCACCCCAGACCTACAGGAATCCAAACGGCAATGCCGCAGAATGGAAAAAAACTGGCACCGCGAACCTACCAACTCCAACCACATCGCGTTCAAGGATGCCATACGCAAACATCACCAACTGATCCGCACCACCAAAAGGACCCACTTCAAAAACCGCATTGACACCAATGCTCACAACAGTAAAGAGCTCTTCGGCATCATCAAAGAGCTCTCCACTCCCAAGACTTGCTCCAACGAACCCCCGCCATCACAGGATTTCTGCAACTCACTCGCAACCCACTTCCGTCGAAAGATAGAAAAAATCCACAACAGCTTCAACCCCCAGACCCACCAGCTGCCTACAACCACCCATGAACCCAACCGCCCAATCAACACCCACCTCCTCCACACCTGGACCCCCGTCAACAAAGAAGACACCGCCAACACCATGGCCTCCATCCACTCCGGATCACCATCGGACCCCTGTCCACACCATATCTTCAATAAAGCAAATATCATCATCGCTCTCCACCTCTGCAACACCATCAACAGCTCCTTCAAGTCAGCCACCTTCCCAGAAAGCTGGAAGCACGCAGAAGTCAACGCCCTGCTGAAAAAACCCAAGGCAGACCCAGACGACCCGAAGAACTACTAACCAATCTCCCTCCTCCCATTCCCAGCCAAAGCAATCGAAAAAATTGTGAACACCCAACTATCCTGATTCCTGGAAAACAGCAAGGCACTCGACACCTCCCAATCCGGATTCCGCAAACACCACAGCACCGAGACCGCACTCATCGCTGCCACAGACGACATCGGGACCATGCTCGACAAAGGAGAAACAGCAGCACTCATCCTCCTTGACCTCTCTGCAGCCTTCGACACAGTATGTCATCACACTCTCCGCACACGCCTCCATAACGCTGGAATCCACGATAAAGCACTCGACTGGATCTCATCATTTCTTTCAGGCAGAACCCAGAGAGTCCGCCGTCCACTGTTCCTATCAGAAGCCTCCAGAATCATCTGTGGCGTCCCCCAAGGCTCGTCACTCAGCCCCATGCTCTTCAACGTGTACATGGCCTCACTCGCCAACATCGCACAAACACACCACATCAACATAATTTCCTACGCAGACGACACTCAGCTATTCCTCTCCCTCACGAAAGACCCTACAGCGGCAAAAAACAACCTCCACAACGGACTCCAAGCCATCGCCAGCTGGATGGAAGCAAGCCACCTCAAATTAAAACCAGATAAGACAGAGATCCTCATCTGCGGAGCCAACCCCTCAGCATGGAACGACTCCTGGTGGCCCACCTCCCTATGATATGCACCACCTCCCACCACCCATGCACGTAACCTGGGATTCATCTTGGATTCCACACTCAGCATGACTCAGCAGGTGAATGCCATCTCCTCTTCTTGCTACAACACCCTCCGCATGCTCTGCAAAATCTTCAAGTGGATTCCTGTCGAAACCAGGAAAACTGTCACCCACGCCCAGGTCAGGAGCCGACTGGACTACGGAAACACCCTATATGCAGGAACAACAACCAAACTCCAAACAAAGCTGCAAAGAATCCAGAACGCATTCGCCAGACTCATTCTGGACATCCCACGCCGCTACCACATCACCTCCCACCTCAGAGACTTACACTGGTACCAATACCAAAGAGGATCACCTTCAAACTCCTCATCCACGCACACAAGGCCCTCCACAACACAGACCCAGCCTACCTCAACGAAAGACTCACCTTCCACACCCCCACCCGCAACCTTCACTCCGCGAGCCTCGCCCTCGCCTCCGTTCCCCGCATCCGCCGCACCACTGCCGGAGGAAGATCCTTCTCCCACCTGGTCACCAAGACCTTGAACTCTCTACCGCTCCACCTTCGCCAGACCCAAGACCTATTAACTTTCAGGAAACACCTAAAGACATGGCTTTACGACCAGTAGCTCGCCCCGCGCCTTGAGACCCTAATGGGTGATTAGTGCGCTTTATAAATCTTATGATTGATTGATTGATTGATGGAAGCAGCAACTGATGCATCAACCATGTTGCAGGAGTAAAACTAGAGCAGTGCACTTGGAGCCCAAGCAGCATCTTCGGAGACACCACATTGACCGATGCATCCCTGTCTGCTGAAAGTGGCACTTAGTGCATTGGTGCCAAGCAGCACTGGAACCACCTCAATGCCACTATCTCTGAAGGGCAGTCGTCACATACCTTCAACAGCCTGGAGAAATCTGGCACATCGGCTTTGGAATCTATGCGTTGCAGCTTTGATGGTCTTCTTTCGAAACAAGCACATCTCCATCAACACATGGAAAAAAATCAATGCATCCCTCGACTGCGGGAGTGACATTGATACATCTACTGATGCATTGTCCCTGCATCTTGAGCTTGTGACCATGATGAAAGTTTTCTGTTCCCCAGGCTTGCGTGGCCGATATACTGGGCCCACACTCTATCGTGGGCAGCTTGAACTGTTGACTTTGCCCGGTCCGGCATGGCCTCGAGTAACCCCTAAAGCACTAGAACTCTTTTATTCTAAAACTCATATCTCAATTTCCACTCAATGATTTAAGTTGTTTTTGTCCTGATTTATTTATAAAATTATCACCTATTTTTTAAAAACCTGTATGGAGTCCTTTTGTGGTGTTTTCATTGTATTACTGTATGTTGCACAAATACTTTACACATTGCCTCTCTAGATAAGCCTGACTGCTTTGTGCCAGCTAGAGACTCCATTTCTAACAAAGATGAACCACAAAAAGTTACAAAATTATCTTGGGACTCACCCTGGGTAGCTTAGCACAAAAAGCAGTCAGGCTTAACTCAGAGGCATTGTGCAAAGCACTTATGCAGCACACATCAGTAAAGTGAAAACACAACACCAGAAAAATCCAACAGCCATAGGCACCAGGAGGTTGAGCTCAGATTGATTTAATGACTTTAAGGGTTCACCCTGACAAGGGTTGTGATTGTTCCTAGAGGTGGGCAGTCACCCACCTCAAGTAGAAATCCCATTCCTTACTGGCCCCAAGTCAAACTAGTGTATTTTTAACATTCTAAGACATAATTTATTGACAATATGTAATGTGGTTACAAGTCTGGTAATTCAATGTAATTTACTACAGTGGCATTAATGCCATCTTGGAATGCAGGGATGACTACATGCGGTGAACCAAGAAGGGGAAATGAGTTGAGGTAATCTTGGCAGAGATGCAAGCGGTAAATATACAAAGAGCCACTGGTGCAAAGAAGGCCCTTAGGACAGATAGGGGCACGGGGGTCTGCCCTTCAGGGAGGCCGCATTCAGTCTATAGCTGATGAATATCTGTGAGATATGGGAGTCCCATGGTCTCCTCACCATATTCTGCAGAGCAGTCCACCATTTTGTGTCACACCAATGATGGGATGAGTCATTAACGAGGTACTGTGAGATCATATGAAAAGAGAAACCAGGAGCAAGCATAATTCTGGGTTGTCTCTTCTCACATACTGGTGATCTGACAGTGCCATCATGGCTTGTCTGATAGGTTGTGTGTGAGACAGTGTATTTTGCTCTGAATTCACCTAAACTGAAATTATTTATATTTCTTTATTAGGACAGTGCTCAGTCCACCACGATTCTTGCAATTTAAAATTGAAAGTAATGCAACCATGCATATATTTCACCAAATTCTATAGTGTGTGTGTGGGGGGGGAGGGGCAATGGCTCAAAAATGCCCCCTCCTAGTTAATTGTGGCGAATTATGGGCCTGATTCTAACTTTGGAGGACGGTGTTAAACCGTCCCAAAAGTGGCGGATATACCACCTACCATATTACGAGTTCCATAGGATATAATGGACTCGTAATACGGTAGGTGGTATATCTGCCACTTTTGGGACGGTTTAACACCGTCCTCCAAAGTTAGAATCAGGCCCTATGGCCCTCATTCTGACCCTGGCGGTCTTTGACCGCCAGGGCGGAGGACCGCGGGAGCACCGCCGACAAGCCGGCGGTGCTTCAATGGGGATTCCGACCGCGGCGGTAAAGCCGCGGTCGGACCGGCACCACTGGCGGGGTCCCGCCAGTGTACCGCGGCCCCATTGAATCCTCCGCGGCGGCGCAGCTTGCTGCACCGCCGCGGGGATTCTGACCCCCCCTACCGCCATCCAGATCCCGGCGGTCGGACCGCCGAGATCCGGATGGCGGTAGGGGGGGTCGCGGGGCCCCTGGGGGCCCCTGCAGTGCCCATGCCACTGGCATGGGCATTGCAGGGGCCCCCGTAAGAGGGCCCCTAAATGTATTTCACTGTCTGCTGCGCAGACAGTGAAATACGCGACGGGTGCAACTGCACCCGTCGCACAGCTTCCACTCCGCCGGCTCGATTCCGAGCCGGCTTCATCGTGGAAGCCTCTTTCCCGCTGGGCTGGCTGGCGGTCTGAAGGAGACCGCCCGCCAGCCCAGCGGGAAAGTCAGAATTACCGCCGCGGTCTTTCGACCGCGGAACGGTAACCTGACGGCGGGACTTTGGCGGGCGGCCTCCGCCGCCCGCCAAGGTCAGAATGAGGGCCTATGTCTGTTATGATAACTTTAGCTCTTAATTAAGTTTTTTGGGATAGATTTTTTAAAACAGGAATACGGGCCGGACTGGGAACCAAAGACAGCCCTCGCAAAAATGCTTAAACCAATCCTGCTCCCTTCATTTCCTCACACAATCTCTCTTTTTCCATCCAACCATTGTCTCCCCTTCTTTCCTCTTTCACTTCCACTCGGATAGATTTCTCTCTACCTTCCCCCTCTCTCCCTTTCTTTTTCTTTCTCTTGAGGCTCCTCGGTGCCTGTTGCAATCAACCTTGGGGACCTGGGGAAAGTGACAGGAGACACCACTAACTGCCCTGGGCGTTCAAAACCAACCTTTAAGGGCCCCTGCCAGTAAACATGAGAATAGTTGGAAGCTGTCAGTTCTCTTTGGCCCTTTTGAGAACGTTATATGGACATTGTTTTTATTTTTGATAATTACGTTTTGTCTGCGCTGTTGCGTTGCTCCTGGTAGACGTTCCTCCAGTTGACGGCAGTCTGGAGTTGTGCTTGCAGCTCGTCTCCCGCGTGCTCCGATACAGAGATGATAGATTCGGCACGAAGCTGCGAGAAACTGTATACGTAATTAGGCCCCCCGCTGCGCACTCCAAGACCACTCTCACTATACATGCCGACCACACAATGGAAATCACAGTTTACGAATTCAGTTTATCTTGCTGAGACTGGAATTGCCTCCAATACGTACAGCAATTAGTTTTGTTCCATAACACCGTTCAAGAGATATGACATTGAAAGCATCTCTGCAAACTGCTACAAAGCGTGCACGCGGCACTGACTCAGACAGAACTATTAATTCTACTTGTATGAATAGCAATATAAGGGGTTAGCCACAAAGTGTAGCCAGAATTCCAAAACAAGACTGCTGAGCTAATGAGGTGAACGCTTCACTGAGACCTTGAGTCACCTGTTGATTACAGCAGCAGAGAACTTCTGTGCACACTTGTCTTTCAAGAGATAAGGATTGAGTCGCAGTCACATAATATCTCTAACAAAATTCTCATCTGATCTGTGTCCAACCACCCATTTCATACGCTGAGTTACCATGCAATTTGATCCAGGTGGAAGTCTGCACTTCCCGTGCTCCATAAGTAATCGGTCATACAGCTTCGCTTTTATGAAAAAAAAATGTTTTAAAGCCATTCTGTGTGTGGTTAGCCTGGAAGGAGTTCAGAAATAGTTTCAAGATATTATTTATATGCACCAACCGCAAATATCTACATTCTCTAAACAATGCCCCATGCCATAGTATATATATGTGCAACACCATACACTATACATGCTCTAAACCATGGGTACTCGCAAACATTTTCCCAGGGGCCAAAAAGTTTGGTCTGTGACGTACCTGGGGGCCGCACTGATGCCAGGGAGGTGGCGGTCGGTTGGGGTGACTAGGGGGATTGGTGGCAAGGTAGGTGTAGGGGAAACAAAGGATATACATCTAGTGGCTGAAATAAACAATGGGAAACCAGAAAAACTGGAATTAATCCCAGTTTACCGACTTTTCCAAATTGTGTGATCCTAGGCAATTGTTTAGTCTCACTTCACTCCTTTTTCTGCATTATCACATTTAAGATGACCTCGAAATACATGATTCATGGTGTGCGCTGCACATAACCTGCTTCTATGTTTGATTTAATAAACTATAATGTTGTTTATGTATGATAGGAACCCATAAAGTGCACATACCAAGTGACTTGCCTCTTCAATTTACTATTGGTGGTGTTCTCAGGGTAAGGGAAATAATTAATGTTTCCAAATTTATGTTTGAAAACTATCACTTTAAAATAAATACATCTCAATGCACTGATAAAATAAATTGTACTAAGGCAAAAAGGTTCTGCATGTTAACTAAATACACTTAATTCTTTTTGAAGAGACTATCTTAGTTTTACACTTCTGCTGCAAGAGGTCTTTAAAAATGAAGGCGTTTCCAAAGTTAAGTGCAGGAGTCCCTTCCTTTCTTTAACACCAATTAAGTTTGAAATAAAAGATTGTGTGTGTATTTAATATTTTTGTCAGTGCGGAGTCGAGCAAACAGCTGCTCAGTGCTCCTGTTGCCCCAAGGGCCGCATGTGAAGGGGCCACATGAGTCCCCCGGGCCGTACTTTGAGTATCCCTGCTCTAAACTATGTCATATACATGCTCCACAGCATGCCACATACATGCTCCATCCCATCTTCCTCCTACATTCACTAAATAAAAAAATTTGCCGTGACTTAATCTGCATACGTGTCCAAGTACAGGTAGCCCCTCAGCAAGAGGCAAGCTGTCTCCTGTAGGAATATTATCTACTGGAGTAAAAATCGCCACACATAGCACTAAAACATAAACAGCGATACATAAGCTAATTATAAACTTATTATGAAGTGTTAAACTGTGCTATAGGCTACTCGTGGTCTAATTTGAGGACGGTGTTCACTTTTCTTGCTTTCACTTTGGGGGTTTTATGTGTGATTATTGCACAAAGGTTGATGCTTTGGTGAGGATGATGTATTTACATAGGTATATTAACCTTTGTCTTAATAACTGCTGTTAACAGTAACAATGGAATTGTGCCTTTTAGCTATTATATGTGTCTCTTGTGATTTTACTTTACTTACAGGTAATTGTAATAATTTTCACCATGGGGCGACAGACCTCGGAGGGAGAGGCTTTTTGGAAAGGGGCTGATAAAGGGGAGGGGTCCAGTTTATTATAATTCGTGGACCTTCATTTTTTTAAATAGGGGCAAATATTAAACAACATGCTCCATGACACAGAACAGAGCACAATACAAAACAGTTTACTTAACACCAGGTTACCTTGGCAGAATCCGCGTGCCGAGGTATAAACATTAGATGTGGAGTTTATATACGCATAACCCCAGAGAAAGCATCTCTTTTCGGGTAGCTCAGTTTGTGATCCATTAAGTTCAAATAAACAACAAAGAAGGCCTATAACCATACAAATTGATCCTATTTTAAGATAATGGCTGGGGTTGTGTAAAAAAACAACTGCCCACTGAAAAAAGTATTTTTTAAGTAAGCTTACGTTTAGGGATGGAAATGGGCATTTTCACTTGTCAGCTATCTACAACAGAATATTTAGCAGCAGGGGCGAAGGAGACATTACATTTCTGGGAGGAACAGGGACAACCTTGAGGACTTTCCAGTGACCCTGTACAAATCCAGGTAAACAAATACAATTGCATGGTTTTGAAGCGAAATATTGAGAATGGCATGCATGTAGTCACAGTTTGCAAGTATGCTTTATTGTTATTTACATTCACAAAGTAATTGGACCAAATGCAAAAAAAACGTATTTAAGAATCCCGCATCTTCACGCACCAAGCAAACAAAGGTGGGTGGGACAAAAAAGAACAGATAAACTAAATACTCTTGGTGAGATTCCTAAACCGCAACATGCACATTGCCTAATTAGAAATTATTTTTCCGGGCTGCAGGCATCTATAATAAAATTATGGACTTTAATTTGAAAAGCCAAATAATTTATTTCTCCTTTTAGTGAGGAGGACAAATTGTTTTGCTATTGTCTGTGGGTCAACAAAGTCCATCATCTCTTTATGTCTATTGCATATGGCAACATGATTCAGTCTCTTCTGGGACATAGTTGATCTTAGCCAAGTTTTCAGTCAGCGGAGACCACTGAAGCTTTTCTCAGCCTCACAAGAAGATACTGGAATAATTAAAATAATCTATAGTAGCTTCTCAACCTGTGAAAAGAAAGCTCTCTCTCTTGGATTTTTCGGAGTATGTCTGCTAGTTCTGGGACTGAAGAGTACTTGAACACACTAGATAATGTAGTTAATTGAGCTTTGAGCAGCAAAGGATCAATTTCTTTGTACTAAGCAATAGAGTCCATGACATTGCCTGTTAAAAGCACCTGTTCAAGTTTTTCATATGTTTGAATGCCTTCCTGGCTGAGTGGAATGAACAGAAACTGTATCCAAAAGTTCAAAGTACTGGACAGGGTGAATACTGTGGGACAGCACCCAAGAACAAGGGACATCAGGAAGAGGTGGAACGACCTACGGGGGAAGGTACGTTCCATTGCAGCAAGGCACCAGCTCGCCATACAGAGGACTGGCGGTGGACCCCCACCTCCTTCTCCACAGCTCACAGCATGGGAGGAGAAAGTCTTGGCAATACTGCATCCTGAGGGACTCGCTGGAGTTGCAGGAGGACTGGACACTGGTAAGCAACATTTACTACCTATCACCCTCCCATACCTGCATGCCATCCCACACCCTCACTCCCATCACTCCACTCCATCCCACCACTGACCTACACATATGACTAATCCTAATGCCAAGCCCTGCATGCCATACCAATGCATTGACAGCCCTCCCAGCCCTGCATGGACATGCATCACTAAGCATGCACAGCATAGGGAAACTAACATACCCACAATACATCACCATACACAAGCAAAAGGTGGCAGGGCAACACCAACAATAGAGGGGAAGCCAGGGTTGTACAAATGTCATACACTTGAAGCATAATACATCACTGACATCCCCACAGGTACCCCAGCCAATGTCAGTGGAGAAGAGGTGCCCCCCCTATCCAGTCCCCCAACAGAAGATGCCCCCAGTGATGACAATAAATCTTCAGGATCTGGAGGACCTACCTGGCCCATCAGGGACCACTGGACAGCTGGTCACCCAAGCACAATCACAGTCCACCACAAAGCCTCCCCCATCAGGATCCAACACCACAGCACCCACCCAGCGTACCCAAACCTCTGTCCCCAGGACACGTCAATCAGCAGTGTGCCCACCTGTACTGGGACACCAAGCCACACCTTGCCCCCAAGACAATCAGGGACCTGGGGTCAGTGGCAGTGGGCACGCCGTTCAAGGGACAGGGGTACAGTCCAACAGGGAAACTGGAAGGACTGCTGTGCACCAGGGGGAGGACAGGAACAGGAAACCAACTCTCCAGGAGGCACTCTCCGAGATCCTGGGAGCCTTCCAACATTCCCAGGATACGATGGGCCAGATCCTTGACAACATGCAGAAGAACAGGCAGCCGCAGGAGGGACATTACCAGGGGATCAGGGAGGACTTGCAGGCCATCAACACCACCCTGATCTCCATTGCAGGGGTGCTGGCAGACATGGCCAACATCACGAGGGAGGCAACAGCACACCAGTGGGCCCCTACCACTAGCCAGTCAACTAAAAAGCCCTCCACTTCCGCTGCAGCTAGTGGGAAGGAGGCCCCACCACAGGACACACAGGCCACCAGAATCCCTCCCCCTGCAGAAGGGAAACCACCCCACAAACATTCTCTGAAAACGCATAGACAATTGCCAAGACCCTGCCAGGAACTGAGACTCCTGATTGTCCCCCTTGTGTCCCACTCAGTCACCTTGTCCACCTTGAACTGCTATTGGTCCCCTTCCTAGGGGTACTTGGACACTGCACGTGTGCTACAACCAGACTGGAACAATACCCTGGACTTTCCTCCATTATCACCCCATTCCATTGCACTTTCCCCTAATTTTTAGCACAACAGTAAACACCCTTGAACACAACTCAAATACTTGTATTTCATGTTTTGAAACAGTGTATTAATGGAAACAGTTGCATCCATTGCAAATGAACTGTACAGTGTGAGAACATATAAATAATGACCCGTAGCTGGCTGTAGTCAGCACATCAATAGAAAGATGTCATTGCACCAGCACCTGTAAACTGAGAATCCATATGCAACATTAAGCAGAAGTAAAAAGTGGGTAATGCCATCATGCCATAGCCACACAGAATACACCAATAATCATAGAAATGTTAAGTTGCACTTTCTCACCTATGTGTCATTGGAAGAACTGACGGATAACTGATGTTCCGTTGTCCTCATCCTCACCCTCAGCCTCTTCATCCTCACTGTTATCAGGGTCTGCTGCTGCTGCCACAGGGGCATCTCCATCCTCATCCTTCTGCAGAAAAGGTACATGGCGCTGGAGGGACAGGTTATGCAACATGAAGCATGCCACCACTATTTGGCACACCTTCTCGGGTGAGTAGTACAGGGATCCACCTGTCAGATGGAGGCACCTGAACCTGGCCTTCAGGAGGCCAAAGGTCCTCTCAATGATATTTCTGGTTCGCCTATGTTCCTCATCATAATGTTCTTCAGCCCTTGTCCTGGCATTCCTCACAGGGGTCAGCAGCTATGATAGGTTTGTGTAGCCAGAGTCACCTGCAGGTATTGAAGGACAACATTTAGCCGCACACTATCCCATGAGGTTAACATCGGAGACATACACTAACATACATCTGGTGGGGACCAAGGCTTACCTATACGCCACATCTTATGGACACAAATGCAAGCATTCACACACCCAACAGCCATCTGCCTCACATCAGCATACTGACCATGCACCTGCACCCAAGTCCAGCAGACATACACCTCCAACAACCACTCCCTCATCCTCCACTCCCATTGCTCCTCCCGCCTCCAACCCCACCGTCCCTAAACAGCTTTTTCTTTCCCAGTTTGACCTCTTGCCTACCCCTCCCCCGTCCTGCATGTATGGGCAGTGTACCAATCACACAGCCCAGCACCGCAGCCAAACAGTCCATGGGGACAGTGGTAGCACCACCTACTCGTGGTGATAAGGATACCAAACCTCCGTCACTGATTGGAAAGGAGCCATCACCACCAGGGAAGAGTGGGAAGGGGCATGCTCAACCTGTAAAGAAGGGGCCTGCACCATATGTGAGGAAGAGTGGGAAGGGGTATGCTCAACCTGTAAAGAAGGGGAAGGGGCCTGCACCATATGTGAAGAAGGGGAAGGGGCCTGCACCACCTGTGAAGAAGGGAAAAGAGCCTGCACCACCAGGCAGAGAGGGGAAGAGCCTATCCACCCCTGCCTGGAAGAGTAAGGGATCAAGGACTTATGTACAGGAGGAGAAGAGGCACTCTACGCCAGCGGAGGCTGTCAGGCTGACACCGCCACCACCATCAGATGTCATGGTGCCCCCACCGCCAGCTGTGAAAGTGCAGCCATCAGAGAGTTCAGAGGCTGCCCAAAAGGCTCCTCCATTTACCACTACAATACAGCCAGTGGACAGTGCAGAGGCTGCCCAGGAGGCACCTCCATCCACCACCACAGTGCAGCCATCGGACAGTGCAGAGGCTGCCAGGAGGCACCTCCAACCATCACCACAGTGCAGCCGTCGCTGCCAGTGGACGCCATGTAGGCCAAACTCCAGGGGCTGCAGTGCAAGTTGCCCCCTCCAGAACCAGTGGGCAAGTCACCCACTTCAGAGACTGTGGCCTTGCACTCCCCAGGACAAAGCAGTGGACATGGAGCCCCCTCCAGAACCAGTGGGCAAGTCACCCACTCCAGAGACTGTGGCTTTGCACTCCCAGCAGAGCGAAATGGGCATGAAGCACCCTCCAGGACCAATGGGCACGTCACCCACTACAGAGATTGTGGCCTTGCGCTCCCCAGGACAAAGCAATGGGCATGGAGACCCCTCCAGAACCAGTGGGCAAGTCACCTACTCCAGAGACTGTGGCCTTGCAGTCTTCAGCAGAGAGAAATGGGCATGGAGCCCCCTTCAGAACCAGTGGGCAAGTCACCCACTTCAGACACTGTGGTCTTGCACTCCCCAGGACAAAGCAATGGACATTGACCCCCCTCCAGAACCAGTGGGCAAGTCACCTACTCCAGAGACTGTGGCCTTGCAGTCTCCAGCAGAGAGAAATGGGCATGGAGCCCCCTTCAGAACCAGTGGGCAAGTCACCCACTTCAGAGACTGTGGTCTTGCACTCCCCAGGACAAAGCAATGGACATTGAGCCCCTTCCAGAATCAGTGGGCAAGTCACCCACTTCAGAGACTGTGGCCTTGCACTCCCCAGGACAAAGCAGTGGGCATGGAGCCCCCTCCAGAACCAGTGGGCAAGTCACCCACTCCAGAGACTGTGGCCTTGCACTCCCCAACAGAGCGAAATGGGAATGAAGCCCCCTCCAGGACCAATGGGCACGTCACCCACTTCAGAGATTGTGGCCTTGCGCTCCCCAGGACAAAGCAATGGGCATGGAGACCCCTCCAGAACCAGTAGGCAAGTCACCTACTCCCGAGACTGTGGCCTTGCAGTCTCCAGCAGAGAGAAATGGGCATGGAGCCCCCTTCAGAACCAGTGGGCAAGTCACCCACTTCAGACACTGTGGTCTTGCACTCCCTAGGACAAAGCAATGGACATTGAGCCCCCTCCAGAACCAGTGGGCATGTCACCCACTTCAGAGACTGTGGCCTTGCACTCCCCAGGACAAAGCAATTGGCATGGGGCCCTGTCCATAACCAGTGGGGATGTTCCCATATTTGGCTGATGTGCCCCCCATCCCACTGAGGTGCCTTCCCACTTGCAAAATGATGCCCCTGCAGTGTTCTCTCCGGATGTGGCAGGATACAGTTTGGGCTGTGGCCTTGTGTGCCCTCATGACTTTGGACTGGGCATTGGCCCTTTATGTATATCTGTAAAAATATTTGGTTTGTGTGGTGGGTTTTGCTATGCTATTACATTGTCAGTACTTCAGAATTGTGGTCTGTGTTTTATTTTGCCGTATGTCATGTGCGATTGGTTTACCTGTGCAGCTGGTTTTGTTTATGGTGTGTGCGTGTCGGGTGTGTGCTGTGTGTGTGTGTCACTGTTGTTTTCCTCCCACTCTCCCTTGTGTGCTAGGTGGCTATACTCACTGTCAGTGTTCCAGGTGGAGCATGATGTAGAAGATCATCGGGAAGACTTGCAGTTCGGGTTCCATGGCGGCGTGGTTCTTCCCTATGTCTTCAATGGTGAGTCCTTTCAATTCTCAACTTTGTTTCCGCCAGGCTTTTGTTGGCATTGGTACCGCCCTGGAAAAGGTGGAGGTTTTGTGTGTCTTAATATGGTGGGTGGTACTTTGTCGCCCGCCTGGCTGTTGGCAGTACTGGCGTGGTGAATGTTGTTTCCGCCTTGGCGGTTGGGTTGGTACATTGGCTGTCTATGGGAGTTTTTACCGCCATGGTCATAATTTGGCAGTAATTACCAATAGCCTGTTGGTGGTATTACCGCCACTTTATCACTCACTGCCAGGGTCATAATGAGGTCCATAGTTTGCTGGCAGATTTGCATGAGAATATTCAAACATTCCAGAAACTGCAGAACTTGGAGAGCAATTTGAAGACCTAATACAGTTGTTCCTCTCTAAAAGTGTGCCAGCAAACCATGAGCACGAGCAGACACATCACCACTGGACGTGGATGTTGATAATTGTGGATGTTGTTCTAGGGTTTCCAGAATAGGTTAATAATTATCCATTACTTTTTATATAGCTTTTACACGGACCGTCCAGCGTGTTGGATACAGTGGCTTTATTTTTAACACATTTGTAGGGCCTTCGATGCTGTGCTGGATGAGGTCTGAAAATATTGTACAACGTGTCAAAATTGCCCAAACAGATTTCCAAGTTCTTGGACATAAAGCAGTGCATCTTCCATTATGTTACATTTTTGGGCGCCAGCCTGCATAACCAGATTTGTACAACGTGCTTCACAATGAACATAAAGAGCAAGAGGTTGTTCTTGATGTATTAATGCTTGTGCTTCGTGGTATTTCCCTGTCATATTTGCTGCACCATCATATGTTTGTCCTCTCAACTTTGACAGAGAAAGACCATGGTGGCATAAAACATCTTTAACAATTTTAGCATTTGCAGTACCAGTGGTATTATCAGCCTGACACAGTCCGATAAAATGCTCATGGGGGTACAGATTTTGGTCAGTGTAACAAATACAAAAGCTTTCTTGTTCCTGGCAAGATATATCCTGTGTGCCATCAACAATTACTGCGCATGGATTATCACCAATATTCTTATGAATCTGGTGCAAAACTGCATGGGATAATATCTGAAGGACTTCGTTTTGGGTGTCTGGACTGAGATATTCTGCTCAGTTTGCTGTAATCCACTGTTTCAAAGAAGGTACATCCTCTGCTTGTGCACTACGAAACTGATGGAAATTCCCATCGCTGTCATCATGACTTCAAAGTGCAAGGCCTTGTTTTGCCAGAAAAGCGATGGTATGAATGATTTTGTTAAGACAAAGCCAGGCTTCTTTTTGTTGCTGTGGTAACTGTTGATTGATTGGTTGGCACCCGCTATACTGTGCTCTTTGACTCAGTGCATAAGAATGAGCATAATTGCTCTGGGGCTTTTTGAACATTTCTATTGCCTTCTTCCAGTTGGTAAAACCAGTGTTGCAGAATGCTTCCTCTGCGTTCTTGGAAAGGTCATTAATTTCAGCGACTTAGCTTTTACACAGTGAAAGCACAGTGCTCCTGCCACTCTGTCGCTGTAATGTAGCCAGGTAAATCCTGGAACCACCTTCCTTGAAATTGCAGAATGTGTTTTATTTCTTAGTCTGTGACTGTGTTTCAATGATTTGAACAGACATGGTGCTCTCATGCGGTTGGTTTGGAACCACTGTGCTTCCATGTGTTTTCTTATCATCCTGAAGACTGGTTGCTGTTGCAGAAGAACTGTTGCTTGATTCATCTGAGGAAATTACAACTTCACAAAATGTTCCATGGACTGGGGCGTATTCACTTGATATTTCTAAATCGGCCACCCTAACTCCATATTGAATTGCAGACTGCAGATTTGGCATATCATTGCAATGAACTGTATTAGTTTCTGAGTTGTCTGAATATAGGGTCACTTCACTTGGCCGTTTCTTTACAAAGAATTTCCGGATGTCCATTCTAGAAAAAAAAGACAATTTGGGAACATACAGGTTAATTAACTACAGTTTAAAAGTTGCAAATACACTTTTATGTGCATCCACACATGTAATTAACACAGGAAGTATTAGGAGCAAAACCTGCCTCCAGCATAAGGATCCTCTCCAAGTGTTGAGCGACAGTGAGGGGAAGTGATGCTAGAATGTGCAAAGGCTTCCTTGAAGGTCTATCTAGCTGCTTGAAAACACCATTAGGTTTCCACAGCAATTCTACTCAGCAATTTACCTAACTAGAATGTTTCAGCAATGCATATAGCACTTCAGCATATACTTAACAGTGACAAAGGAGCTTGCCTGAAAAAGTTGCTTTAGCTGAAGATGACAGACAATGTAATCAAGCAGATCTCCACAAGTGAAGTATTTTTGTACTTGTGGCAAGAAGGAATCTATTGGGGATCATCATATGACACTGAAAGGCATTTGATTTTGGTTACAGTAATACAAGTATAGTGCTACAGAATTGTTCAGTACACAGCATAGAAAGAGAAAATGCACAAATGATGAGATGCTGAAAAAGGAAGCGCATTATCATAATTTGACTAAATTATTTATTTTTTACACTAGACACAACTCGATAGTGCACTTACTTGTTAGAAGCAGTAGTAGTAGTAGCAGTGGCCCTTTTAGCGATTATCTTGATCCACTCACTAACTGTAGGTTGTTGGTCTGGCTGAATGCTGGGTTCTGGTGCCTGGTGGCGCTGTGTTTCCTTCTGCTCAGGGACTCTGGTTACTTACCACCAGGTAATAGTTCAGGTGAGCCAGAGCCGGAGCTCAGTATGTGGACTTGGAGTTGGAAGAGGAACTGGTTACTCAAGGGAGGCACAAAGACGGTCCTGCTAAAATATTAAATGGTGGCACACTTCAGAAAAGAAACTAAGGAGCTTGAGACCTAACCTTCAACAGCAGTACCCTGGGCCAAACCACTATCAGGCTCAAAACTCCACGCAGTTTCAAGGGCAATTGAGAATGGTGAAACACACAGGAACCAACATCCCATGTACCTACTTAGTGTGTGTGTGGGTGTACAGTGAGCATTTGACACATGTTTGGTTAAGCAGGGCACAAGATGGAGAGCGAGAAAGGTTTTTCAAATACTAGGAGTTTATAGCGTGTGTTTCTATGGTTGTAGTGAGGAGAAACACTTAACGCATTACCACTTTTTTGTTCCCTGACAGAGCGGATGGCAACATAGTGAAAGTAGGCTTTGTGTCATATTTTATGTATTTTAAGGTGGGCTGAGATCAGAATTGGTGGGGCAATTCAGCTTACCTTTCTTACTTGAGCAGGACACCAAGGTCACAGAATCCTCCAAGGTGTGCTGGCAGGGAATCGAAGGCAACATCCAGGGTCGTGGGAGTTGCAAACCATTGCTGTCATCTGGTCCCTAGTGCCAACCACTAGTACATGCGTAGTGGGCACAAAGCTAGCATTGGTCCTTGGGGGGTGGGAGCCTGAGAGGTGGATGGGGGCCCCTGCATAAAGTTTGCACCCAAAAGGGTTGCGTGGGGGAGCTCTCCCATATGGAGGGACCTACCCAGGGCCACAGAACCAGAGGGGTGGATCCAGTCCTGGAACTCACCATCGAGGCCAGTAATGATCTCATCCGAAGTCACTGAAGTGGATATAGCAACTGAATTTAGATAATATTAGGAAATCAGATGTATTAGCACCTCTGTTAGGACTAGACATCTACACATGTAAATTAAGCTGTAAATATGATGGGGTTATTGCACATAAATGTTTTAAGTGATGATTGATTTTAATTAGCTGTTTCACAAATAAAATACGGCTGGGATTACGATCTCCAACCCAAGAAGCATATTTTATTGATTAAAAAGTTGTAATGGAACATGTGGGAGAGAAAACTCCGGGATGGGTGGGAGACCTCAGCAGTTCCTGGAAATATAGAAAGACAGAGAGTTGAGGGTTGAGAGGTTAGTGACAGGCCTGGCCAGCCAGACTAACTTTGCATCACTCAAAAAAAATGTGTCAAGATGCACCCTGTGCCACTGGGGAAGCCCTTTGTTGTGCCAGAGTCTGTGTGACCCTCTGTTGTTTATCAGGCCCCATTCTTCCTGCGAGGACTGGGACTTCTGTAAGGTAGAAGGCAGTGTGCCAGGCACAGTGCCACTGACTGTAAGGTCCTTTGCTGAATGCCAGCTAGTGTCCGGCTGCCTTGCACCACCTACTTGTGAAACCCTATATGTCTTGTGCTGCCTGCCAAGTAATGTGCATCTTCCCTGTTAGCTGCTGCTTAGCAGGCATTTCTTGGCAGGCACGGTTCCACTGGTTGGGCGCTTCCTGCTTGTCAGGCAGTGGCAGACTGTGTGCTTGTGCCTGCCTATGATGTCCTTACGAGGCTGCGCTGCCTGCCGGGCCCAGCGCTTCCAATCAGGGCCTGTGGGGCCTGCAATTCCCTGTCTGCTGGGCCCTTTGCTGCCTGTTATGCGGCGACAGGCTCTATGTTGCTGTCTGCCTGTGGAGTCTTAAGAGACCTGTGCTGCCTACTGGGCACAGTGCTTCCTGTTGATTCCTGTGCTGCCTGCCATGCACTTTGCTGCCTGTTGGGAGCTTTCTTTCAAGTCAGGCAGTGTCAAACTCCAGGCCCCCCGCCTGCCTATGAAGTCCTATAAAGATTATGGCCCTCATTACAACATTGGCGGCAAAAGCCACTTACCGCCATGCAGAAGACTGCTAACACACCGCCTCGGCAGCGGAATTCCGCAACGGTCATTATGACCCATAGCTCTGAATCCACCAAAATTGAGACACCCACACAAGTCCGCCACACCAAAGGTCAGTGATAAACTGGCGAAAACAAAACCTCCACCATCACGCCAACAGAAATACGTCCACACTATCACGACACAGGAATCCACGTGGCGGTCTATCAACCGCGGTATTACATTGGCGGTACATACCGCTGCGCTCAAAATTCACACACATATACAAAACACCACCACATTGGACAAATCGAAATGCATACACCTGATGCACATACACAAACCACTCCCACACACCGATTACAATATAAAACACACACCCACATCACCCACAAACCCCTACGACCACAATACCGAAAGAAGATCAGAGAGAGACACTACAAACTACTACCAAGCATCCACAGGCACACAATACCATCACCCACATAACTTCCACGCACCTCACACAACACACCACTAAATATCACCCCACTTATCACTACACACACCACCCCACACATCACCCACACCACCCCATGGCACGGCAAAGACACCCCAGGTTCTCTGAGGAGGAGCTCAGGGTCATGGTGGAGGAAATCGTCCGGGTAGAGCCACAGCTATTCGGATCACAGGTGCAGCACACCTCCATAGCTAGGAAGATGGAGCTATGGCGAAGAATAGTGGACAGGGTAAACACAGTGGGACAGCACCCAAGAAATAGGGATGACATCAGGAAGAGGTGGAACGACCTACGGGGGAAGGTGTGTTCTGTGGTATCAAGACACCACCTTGCGGTTCAGCGGACTGGCGGCGGTCCCCCACCTCCTCCCCCACAACTAACAACATGGGAGGAGCAATTTTTGGCGATTCTGCATCCTGAGAGCCTCGCAGGAGTAGATGGAGGAATGGACTCTGGTAAGGAAATGCTTTACTACTATATCCCCCACCCTACCTGCATGCCATCACATACCCCCACCCTCGCCCTCACCCCCATCTCTCCAACTCCTCACAAATGTCCCAATATCACAAACCAAACATCCCAACACCAAGGCCTGCATGCAACAACAAAGCATGGACACCCATCACCAAAGCATGGCCACTGCACATACCCAAACACCCCCCTAAACCACCATCACACAAGGTCCCACACAGGAATGCAAGCACTGGGGTACACGGTCACCCACCCATTGCACACTATGGCACACACAGATGCAATAATCATGCCTTTACACCCCTGCAGGAGCCCTACCCAACGTCACCGATCAGGAGGGTCCACACATGTCCACACCACCAACAGAAGAGGCCCACAGTGATGACAGCAGCTCTGTCCAACTGGATCTAGATGACCAGCCCGGCCCATCTGGGACCTCGGGACAGTCGGTTCCCCTCACACTGGCACAGGCCACCACAGAGCTTCCCCCCTCTGGAAACACCAGCACAGCACCCACCCAGCGGGCCCATACCTCTGTCCCCAGGAGACGTCAATCAGCAGTGTGTCCACCACTACAGGGAACCCAGGCTAACCCACCAACCCAACAACAACAAGGACCTGGGGGCAGTGGCAGTGGGCACACGGTCCAGGGGACAGAGGCCCAGGAACACAGGGGAACTGGGAGGGCTGCAGTGCGACAGGGGGAGGACAGGCCCAGGGAACCCACTCCCCACAAGGCCCTCTCCAACATCATGGGAGCCTACCACCATTCCCAGGAGACGATGGCAACGGTACTGGCCAAGTTTCAGGAGACCCAGCGCCTGCAGGAGGAACAGTATTTGGGCTTCAGGGAGGAACTCAGATCCATCAATTCCACCCTGGGCACAATCATAGGGGTGCTGAAGGAAGTCCTCAACACCAGGAGGGACACTGTGGCACAACAAGGGGCCCCTGACAATAGCCTGGACGATGAACTGCCAACCACCTCCGCCGGCGCTAGTGGACAGAAGGCAACGCCAAAGGACCACCACACCAGCACCCCACCCCTGCAGAGGGAGAACCACCCCGCAAACGGTCCCTGAGATCCAGGACAAAGACAGAGAACGATGCCAAGACCCCCGCCAAGAAATGAGACCACCCTGAATGTCATCCTTGTGTCCCACCTTGTCACCCTGTCCATCCTCAAACTGCCCCAGTTCCACTTCCTATGCCCCTTTGGGCAATGCACCTGTGAGACTAATAGACTGGACTCTGCCATGGACATTCCTCCACCATCACCCTTCACCATTTTACAGCACCCTCCAATATTGAGCACTTAAATAAACACCCTTAAAGCACAAAACAATCTGGAGTCTGTCTGTGATTTTGAAATAGTGTATTAGCAATTACAGTGACAAAATGCTCTTTCAATTGTAATGTCAACATACCTATGTCACACAGCTCTAGTCCATGAGGAAACAAAGCAGCTGTCACACAGTGGGACCCACATCTGTGAAATCGTAAGTGAAAGTGACAACTCAGTGACCATACACAGGGTGAAAATGACAGACAGTAGAGAGGTAGTAGTGTTAAAGTAAATATAGTAGGCAGGTTTGTATTCTTACCTGTGTCTCACTGGAAGTATTGCAGGATCACTGAGTTCCTGTTGTCGATGTCCTCTTCTTCTGCTTCCTCATCTTCACTGTCCACAGGCTCCACAGCTGCCACAACACTTCCCTCTGGACCATCCTCCTGCAGAAAAGGTACCTGTCGTCGCAAAGCTAAGTTGTGAAGCATACAGCAGGCCACGATAATCTGGCATAACTTCTTTGATGAGTAGAATAGGGAACCACCTGTCATATGGAGGCACCTAAACCTGGCCTTCAGGAGGCCGAAGATGCGTTTTATAATCCTCCTAGTTCGCCCATGGGCCTCATTGTAGCGTTTCTCTGCCCTTGTACTGGGATTCTTCACTGGGGTCAGTAGCCATGACAGGTTGGGGTAACCAGAGTCACCTGCAAATGGCGAGGGACAACTGTTAGACACACACTAACCTGTAGGGATATCCCCAAAGCCAGACAACTATTCCCACTTACTTGCTTCTAGGTGCTCACCTAATAGCCACACACGATGCCTCTTGAGTTGCCCCATCACATAAGGGATGCTGCTATTCCACAGGATGTAAGCGTCATGCACTGAGCCAGGGAATTTGGCATTGACATGGGAGATGTACTGGTCTGCCAAACACACCATCTGCACCTTCATCGAAGATAACTCTTCCGGTTTCTTTACACCTGTTCACTCCTGCGGGGGGACCAAGGCCACATGTGTCCCATCAATGGCACCTATGATGTTGGGGATATGTCCCAGGGCATAGAAGTCACCTTTCACTGAAGGCAAATCCTCCACCTGAGGGAAAACGATGTAGCTCCGCATGTGTTTCAGCAGGGCAGACAACACTCTGGACAACACGTTGGAAAACATAGGCTGGGGCATCCCTGATGCTTTGGCCACTGTTGTTTGAAAAGACCCACTTGCAAGGAAATGGAGTACTGACAGCACCTGCACTTGAGGGGGGATTCCTGTGGGATGGCGGATAGCTGACATCTGGTCTGGCTCCAACTGGGCACACAGTTCCAGGATTGTGGCACGATCAAGTCGGTAGGTGATGATTACATGTCTTTCCTCCATTGTCGACAGGTCCACCAGTGGTCTGTACACCGGAGGATGCCGCCATCTCCTCACATGTCCCAGCAGACGGTGCCTATGAAGGACAACAACGAGCACAGAGTCAACCAACGCAGAGGTACGTACCCACAGCTTACACAGAACACGATTCATAATCTGAAATTTGCATGTATGAGTGTTGAGGAAAGGCATAGGTATGTGTGACGCAGTTAAAAATCAAGCCATGTGTGCCCCTGAAATGGCGGCTGCCTGACCTGTAAAGTGGGACAATGGGATGTGAGGTAACGGCGCTGGCGTTGTACACCGTCGCGGTGTATTTCTGCATTAGTTAACATTGGACCCTATGGGTCCCAGGAGCCAATGACGTTGTACGCTGGCGGTGACGGTACGCACCCCGCCGCGGACATGACCGCCATTTTCTATCTGTTCAATCACTCGATACCCGATCTTCGACAGGAGAGGACCTACACTGCAAGTGCTGCTGTGACCTCAGTCTGGAAGAGACAATGGCTTGTGCGTTTGAGGAAAGGGACCCTGACTTCACCACAGAGGAGTTGGAGAAACTCGTGGATGTGGTCCTCCCCCAGTACACGCTACTCTACGGTCCACAAGACAAACTGGTAAGTACACTGGGAGCATGCTGTATGGTGTATGCCTGTGTGGAGTGGGGTGGATGAAAGAGATGGGGGGGAGAATGAGGTGAGCATGAAACGACGGTGAGTGCATGTGCCACATGGCAAGGGTAGGGATGGGGGCCAATGACTGTGACGGCGCAGTTGGTAATAACTTTTCTTTTTCCCCTGTACAATTCATGTAGGTCAGTGCCCACCAGAAGAAGGACATCTGGCATGCCATCGCCAAGGACGTCCGGACCCTGGGAGTCTATCACGGACGGGCCACCCACTGCCGTAGGAGATGGGAGGACATTCGCCTCTGGAGCAAGAAGACAGCGGGAGGCCCAGCTGTGGATGGCCTCCCAACGTGGGAGGGGTACCCGTCGCACCATGACCCCCCTGATGTTCAGGATCCTGGCGGTGGCGTGCCCGGAGTTGGATGGGCGCTTGAGGGCATCACAGCAGCCACAAGCGGGTGAGTACACTCTCATTCAGCTGATTCAGCGCGCAGTGGAGATGTCTGGGTGGGGAGGTGGGCTGTGGGTTTCCCTAGGCCAGGGCGAGTGTGCTAGTTAGGTCCCTTTCTTCTGGCAGACCCTGTGGCACCCCACCCCACCTGTGTACAGTGCCAACTACACCTAGTCAGGCTCCTATGACATCCATGTGTGCAGATGTCAGCCATAGCCTTGTAGGCCATGTCCCAGGGATTGAACAGTGGACCCCAAGTGCGCGGCATAGTGCAGGGGGCTTCTGTGTCTGTCATGTCCGCCAAAGGTAGCGGTAATGCATGCACTCAACATGTCTTTCTTCTGTCGTCCCACCCTTTTTGTGGTCTCCCTGTTCTTGTGTGCATTAGCATCATCAGGCGGAGGAGCAGTGGCACTGGAGCAGGAGGGAGCTGCATCCCACATGGCCCTGGAGGGCGACACTACGGAGTCTGAATTCACCAGTGGGACAGAGGGCGAGGGGAGCTCCACGGTGGGGACAGGAGCCGACACCAGTAATACGGACTCGTCCTCTGATGGGAGCTCCCTTGTGGTGGCAGCCACATCTGTGCCCGCCGCATCTACAGGTACAGCCACCACCCCCCCTATCAGCACCGCCCTCCCAGCAGCCCCTCAGCCTTTGCCCTGTGCCTGCTCACCCAGGAGGGTGGGCATCACCTTCACCCCAGGCACCTCAGGCCCTGCCCCAGTCACCCCTGCTGCCCTCAGTGAGGAGGCCATTGACCTCTTCAGGTCCCTCACTGTTGGGCAGTCTACCATTTTGAATGCCATCCAGGGTGTAGAGAAGCAGTTGCAACAAACCAATGCATTCCTGGAGGGCATTCATTCTGGTCAGACAGCCCTTCAGCGAGCTTTTCAGACTCTGGCCTCAGCACTGATGGCAGCTATTGTCCCTGTCTCTAGCCTCCCCTCTCCAACTTCCTCCACCCAGATCCACACCCCTGTACCTCAACCTACCCCAAGCACACCATCAGACCAGCATGCACACACCTCAACACACAAAGGAAGCTCAGGCAAACATAAGCACCACACATCCCACAGGCACTCACGCAAGCATCACACACATGCAGACACACCAACATCCACTGCCTCCACTGTGTCCCCCTCCTCCTTGTCTCCCTCCCAGTCTCGTCTCCACTCACACCTGCATGCACTACATCTACAGCCACTACTTCCGTCACCAACACACACACAACGACACCCCGCTCACGTGCAGCCACCACCCCCACTACCATTCACACGTCCTCTGTGTCCTCTCCCAGTGTGTCTGTGACGCCACCTCCCAAGGTACACAAACCCAGGCACACACCCACCCAACAGCCATCCACCTCACAACAGCCTCCAGCGCATGCACCTTCACCCAAAGTCACCAAACGTACACCTCCTACAACCACAACCTCTTCCTCCACTCCCAAACCCCCTCCAGCTACCTGTCCCAGTGTTCCCAAGAAACTTTTCCTGTCCACCCTTGACCTCTTTCCATCACCTCCCCCACCCTGTCAGTCTCCTAGGGCCCGACTCTCCAGGCCCCAACCTAGCACCTCAGCCACAACATCTCCGGGACCAGTGGTGCCAGCAGTCACCGGATTCTGGAGTGCACCAGGCAGCAGGGCAGCCAGTGTGGCAAGGAGCCACAGCACGGACAGTCCCCCACCTGTCAAGCATCAAAAGTTTGCCAGTGCCCGGCAGGAGAGGGGGAAGACTCCAGCCACCAAAGTCGCTCCCAGGGGTACAGGTGGGAGTGTGGAGTCAGCTGCAACACCTTCCAAGGTGGGGAAGGGGCACAAGAAACCCGGCAAATCTGGGAAAAGCAGCACGGCAGAGAAGACCGCCATCATCCCCGCTGCCCAGGAGGCCACCGCCATCATCCCCGCTGGCCAGGAGGCCACCGCTATCAGCCCTGCTGGGCCAGACAGGACCGCCAGCACCAGCCCGCTGGGCCAAACATCACCGCCAGCACCAGCCCCGCTGGGCCAGACAGGACTGCCAGCACCAGCCCCGTTGGGCCAGACAGGACCACCAGCACCAGCCCCGCTGGCCCAGACAGGACCGCCAGAACCAGCCCCGCTGGTCCAGACAGGACCGCCAGACAGGACCGCCAGCACCAGCCCGGCTAGGCTAGACAGGACCGCCAGCACCAGCCCCGTAGGGCCAGACAGGACCGTCAGCACAAGCTGCGCAGGGCCAGACAGGACCGTCAGCATTAGCCCCGCTGGGCCAGACAGGACCGCCAGCACAAGCCCCGCTGGGCCAGACAGGACCGCCAGCACCAGCCCCGCAGGGCCAGACAGGACCGCCAGCACCAGCCTTGCAGGGCCAGACAGAACCGCCAGCACCAGCCCCGCTGGGCCAGACAGGACCGCCAGCACCAGCCCCGCTGGGCCAGACAGGACCGCCAGCAGCTGAGTCGCTGCCAAGGACCCCGCCGCAACAAGCACCGCTGAACAGGACACCTCCGCCACAGGCATCGCTGCCAAGGACACCGCCGCCACAAGCACTGCTGAACAGGACATCTCCGCCACAAGCACCGCTGAACAGGACACCGCTGCCACAAGCACCGCTGAACAGGACACCTCCGCCACCAGCACCACTGAACAGGACACCTCCGCCACAAGCACCGCTGGCCCATGAGCGCCAAGGGCACTGACACTACTGAGTCCGCCAAGAGCAGGATGAAGCACTCTGGGCCCAAAGCCCCCTCCAGAACCAGTGGAGAGTTACATACACTACCTCAGTCCTTGGCAGGTTGAAGCACTCTGGGCACAAGGCCCCCTCCAGAACCAGTGGAGAAAGGCATCCACTACCTCAGTCCTTGGAAGGAAGAAGCACCCTGGGCACAAAGCCCCCTCTAGAACTAGTGGAGTATCAAATCCGCTACCTCAGTCCTTGGCAGGATGAAGCACTCCGGGCACAAAGCCCCCTCCAGAACCAGTGGAGAGATACATCCACTACCTCAGTCCTTGGCAGGATGAAGCACTCTGGGCACAAAGCCCCCTCTATAACCAGTGGAGAAAGACATCCACTACCTCAGTCCTTGGCAGGATGAAGCACTCTGGGCACAAAGCCCCCTCCAGAACCAGTGGAGTATCACATCCACTACCTCAGACCTTGGCAGGATGAAGCACTCTGGGCACAAAGCCCCCTCCAGAACCAGTGGAGACTGTTATCCACTTGTGAGACTGTGGCTTTGCACTCCCCAGGATTGAACAGTGGGCAACCCGCCCACTGTAGAGACTTGAGAGACTGTGGCTTTGCACTCCCCTGGATTGAACAGTGGGCAAACCACCCACTGTAGAGACTTGAAAGACTGTGGCTTTGCACTCCCCAGGATTGAACAGTGGGCAAACCACCCACTGTAGAGACTTGAGAGACTGTGGCTTTGCACTCCCAAGGATTGAACAGTGGGCATGGGGCCCCCTCATGGATTTGACGTTGTGCACTCAACCGGCTGAGGTGCCCCCCCTTTCCCTTCCCCCTGAGGTGTCTGTTTTATTGCTATCTGATGCCCCTGCATTGTTCTCTTTGTCATGTTCGGGTATTGAGTGTGGGCCTCGCCCATGCAGTGTGGGCCCAGTGTTCCACGGACTCAATGGAGCAATACCTGGACTACTATTCTTGGTGTATATATTTGTTTATAGTGTATATATATTTTTGCGTACTGGATTTTAATATATTACAATGGTTACACTCATTTCCTTTTGTCTTTACATTCTTCCGGGGAGTTTGGGGGGTGTAACTGTAATGTATCATGCTGTATTTGTGTGTGTGTTGTCATGGGTGAGGGTGGGGGTGAGGGTGTTGCGTGTTGCGTGAGTGTGTCCCTGTTTTTTCCCTCCCCTGTGTCGTAGGTGCAGTACTCACCGTGGTCTTCGCCGCCGGCTTTCGTGCTCCTGGTAGAGGAGCAAGAATAAAAGGGCAGGGAAAATGTGAAGCTCTGGTTCCATGGCGTCCTGGTTCCTCGTGGGGTGTGTAGAGGTGAGCGTTTTCTCTTCGAAGACCTGTTTCCGCCGTGTTTTTGTTCACGGTGAATCCGCCCCGGAAAAGGTGGCGGATTGGTAGGTTGTGATACTGTGGGCGGTACATTGTCCTCCGCCTGTCTGTTGGCGGTGACCGCTGCGCTGTTTGTTTGTACCGGCCTGGTGGTCGGAGTGTTAAAGTGGCTGTCTTTGTTGGCGGTTTCCGACACGGTCGTGATTCAATTTTTTTTCCACCGGCCTGTTGGCGGTCTTACCGCCGCTTTAACACAGACCGCCAGGGTTGTAATGACCACCTATGATTGCTGCTGGGTCCTTGTCTGACTGTCAAGTGGCAGTCTCTGTGCTGCCACCTTCCTGTGAACTGCTGTGCTGTCTGACAGGGCCGGCCTTAGTGCTGGTGGCACCCTGAGCAACAATGTTGGCACCCCCCAATGACCATCTCTGCCACTGATTCCCACACTACCATCCATAACCACTCTCTCTCAGATTCATTTAATTAGCTTTATCCCCTTCTGTGCCGGGTACATAATGGTTACGTCCACCGGCACAGTGCTCCGGGCCTGGAGCTCGGAGGGCTTCCCCGTCCACCCCTGATCCCCCCTTTCCACAGTGACGTCTGATGATGCTGACCTCATCAGAGGCCCACTAGACACCAGGGATTTATTTTACAGTGAGAAATTGGCATAAGGGGAGCGACCCCTTGGGCAAAGGTTGCTCCCCAAGGGGCAATTTTTTCAAGGCCTTTTCTGCCCTATTGTCATTAGGCCGATCTGCCCCCAGGTGGGGTAGAAACCTGTAGGCACCAGGGATCTTTTTTATTTTATTTATTTTTCTTGTTTTTTTTGTTTTTTAGAGATGGGGAGCAACCCCTTAGGCAGGGGTCGTTCCCCCCAGGGGGCAAATTATATTTAGGTCATTTCTGCCCTCCTCGGGGGCAGATCGGCCTGTTTTTATGAGGCCAATCTGCCCGGGCAGAAACCACTAGACACCGGGGAGTTTTTTTTTCAAGGTGAAATCATGTACGGGGAGCGACCCCTTAGGCAAGGGTCCCTCCCCGGGGGGGGGGGGAACAAATTTATTTTAGGCCATTTCTGACCCCCTGGGGAAAGATTGGCCTATTGTTATGAGGCCGATCTGCTACCGAGGGGGCAGAAACCTCTAGGTGGCAGGGATCCTTTTTTTTTTTTTTTAGAGGTGGGGAGCGACCCCTTACGCAAGGGACGCTCCCCTGGGAGGTAAATTGTATTTAGACCATTTCTGCCCCTCTTGAGGGAAGATCGGCCGATTTTAATTAGGCCAATCTGCTCCAAGGGGGACAGAAACCACTAGGCACCGGGGACTTTTTTCTGCACCAATTTCACGCAAGGGGAGCGACCCCTTACGCAAGGGTCGCTCCCGGGGGAGGGGAGAATTTATTTTAGGCCATTGGTATTAGACCCTAGGGGGGGCAGAAACCTCTAGGCGCCAGGGATCCTTTTTTTTTTTTATTTTTTTTTTTTTTAGAGGTTTTAGAGGTGAGGAGCGACCCCTTAGGCAATTGTCGCTCCCCTGGGGGGCAAATTGTATTTAGACCATTTCTGGCCCCCTGGGGGGCAGATCAGCTGATTCCTGTTAAGCCAATCTGCCCCCAAGGGGGCAGAAACCACTAGGCACAGGAGATTTTTTTTTTCTCGCCAAATACAAGCAAGGGGAACGACCCCTTTGGCAACGGTCACTCCCCTGGGGGGTCAAATTTATTTCAGGCCATTTCTGCTCCCCCTTTGGGGCAGACCAGCATATTTTAATTAGGCAGATCTGCCCCCGGGGGGCAGAAACCACTTAGGCACCAGGGATTGCTGTGTGTGTATGTGTGTGTTTTCTTTAGGGGGCAGCCCCTTGGGTGAGGGTCGCTCCCCATGGGATCACATTACTGTTGGCTATACCTAGCCCCCTTGGGGGCAGATTGGCCTATTTTTAGAAGGTCCATATGCCCCCAAGGGGGGAGGGGCAGAAAGCCCACTAGAGACCAGGGAAGTTTTTTTTCTAAAATAAGAGGGTGGGGGTATGGCCATACCCCCACCTCAAATAAATGGGGCCAAAGTTGTTCTGCCCACCAGTAGGCAGATGGGGCAATTACCCCTAATCCACACCCCGGGGGGAAAAAGTCTACTAGATGCAAGGGCATTTAAAAAAATAGTGGGGTGGTGGCTGGTTATGGCCCCACCCCAACTGAAGGGGGTTATAGTCTTTCAGCTCTCCCCCACACACTAAAACATCTTATCCCACGGCAAGCAAGAGGACATTTGAATATTTGGGGTTTTGGTTTTACATTTGCGCCATGAGAGCTTGGCTAACTCTCAAAATTGCCCCCCTTGGAATGGTGAGGGTTGCACTTTATGGACTTTGGGACGCTGCCATGTAGAAAAATCCACATGACCTAGACACATTTGAAAACTAGACATCTTGGTGATTCCAGGGTGGTGTGTTTTACATGCACCCCACACAATTTTCTTACCCATAATGCCCTGCAAACCTCCAACTTTGCTGGAAATCACATATTTTTCCCACATTTTTGTGATGGAACCTTCCGGAATCTGCAGAAATCCACAAAATTCCTACCACCCAGCATTGTCTCATCTATACCGATAAAAATTCTGCTGCACTTGTCAGCCTAGAAATGTTTTTTTTCAAACTGCCCTTTTGGACCCGCTTTGGTTCCCCCTCAATTTTGACATGTTTTTGTCTCTTCCCTGTCACAAGCGCTTGGCCCTCCTACACAAATGAGGTATCATTTTTACCGGGAGGCTGAGGGGAACATTAGGTGGTATGAAATTTGTCCTGGTGCAGTGATCCCACACAGAAATGTGGGAAAAATTAGATTTTTTAGCTAAATTGGTGGTTTGCTGAGGATTCTGGGTAAGAAAACATTGGGGGATCCACGCAAGTCACACCTCCCTGGACTCCCTCGGTGTCTAGTTTTCAGAAATGTCTGGGTTTGGTAAGTTTCCTTAGATGGCTGTTGAGCCCAGGACCAAAAACGCAGGTGACCCCCGACAAAACCAAGTAGTTTCGTATTTGATCATTTTAATGTGGCCAGATAGTGTTTTGAGGCATTTCCTTTCGCAGGCAGTAGGCCTACCCACAAAAGTGAGGTCCCATTTTTATCGGGAGACTTGAGGGAGCACTGGGTGGAAGGAAATTTGTGGCTCCTCTCAGATTCCAGGACTTTCTGTCACGGAAATGAGAGGAAAAAGTGTTTTTTTGGCCACATTTTGAGGCTTGCAAAGGATTTTGGGTAACAGAACCTGGTCAGAGCCCCACAAGTCACCCCATATTGGATTCCCCTAGGTGTCTTGTTTTAATGCTCTGGTTTGCTAGGTTTCCTAGGTGCCGGCTGAGCTAGAGGCCAAAATCTACATCTAGAACATGTCAGATTTCAATGCAAAAATGTGATGTGTCCATTTTGTGTTTCCTGTAGCGAGCATTAGGCCTACCCACACAAGTGAGGTACCATTTTTATCGGGAGACTTGGGGGAACACAGGATAGCAAAACAAGTGTTATTGCTCATTGTCTTTCTCTACATTTTATCCTTCCAAATGTAAGACAGTGTGTAAAAAGGAAGTCTATTTGAGAAATGCCCTGTAATTCACATGCTAGAGTGGGCACCCCGGAATTCAGAGATGTGCAAAAAAACACTGCTTCTCAACACCTTATCTTGTGGCCATTTTGGAAATACAAAGGTTTTCTTGATACCTATCTTTCACTTTTTATATTTCAGCAAATTAATTGCTGTATACCTGGTATAGAATGAAAACCCATTGCAAGGTGCAGCTCATTTATTGGCTCTGGGTACCTAGGATTCTTGATGAACCTACAAGCCCTATATATTCCCACAACCAGAAGAGTCCAGCAGACGTAACGGTATAATGCTTTCAATAATCTGACATCACAGGAAAAAGTTACAGAGTAAAACGTGGAGAAAAATGGCTGTTTCTTTCACCTCAATTTCAATATTCTTTAATTTCAGCTGTTATTTTCTGTAGTAAACACTTGTAGGAGCTACACAAATGACCCCTTGCTGAATTCAGAATTTTGTCTACTTTTCTGGGATCCAGTATTGGTTTCTCACCCATTTCTGTCACAAACTGGAAGGAGGCTGAAAGCACAAAAAATAGTAAAAATGGGGTATGTCCCAGTAAAATGTCAAAATTGTGTGGAAAAATCGGGTTTTCTTATTCAAGTCTGCCTGTTCCTGTAAGCTGGGAAGATGGTGATTTTACCACCGTAAACCTTTTGTTGATGCCATTTTCAGGGAAAAAAACACAAGCCTTCTTCTGCAGCCCTTTTTCCCATTTTGTTTACAAAAAACGAAATTTTGTCAGTATATCTTGGCTAATTTCTTGGTCTCCTTCAGGGGAATCCACAAAGTCTGGGTACCTCTAAAATCCCTAGGATGTTGGAAAAAAAGGACGCAAATTTGGCATGGGTAGCTTATGTGGAGAAAAAGCTATGAGGGCCTAAGCACGAACTGCCCCAAATAGCCAAAAAAAGGCTTGGCACAGAAGGGGAAAAGGCCTTGCAGCAAAGGGGTTATAGCACCACTCATACCGAGAAACATCACTTACAATGCAGTGAATGCAGTGCATTGACTACGGTGCCATTACCACACATATCGGTCTAGCGGGCATGCCTTTAGGTCAGAGAGAGACACTACAAACTACTACCAAGCATCCACAGGCACACAATACCATCACCCACATAACTTCCACGTACCTCACACAACACACCACTAAATATCACCCCACTTATCACTACACACACCACCCCACACATCACCCACACCACCCCATGGCACGGCAAAGACACCCCAGGTTCTCTGAGGAGGAGCTCAGGGTCATGGTGGAGGAAATTGTCCGGGTAGAGCCACAGCTATTCGGATCACAGGTGCAGCACACCTCCATAGCTAGGAAGATGGAGCTATGGCGAAGAATAGTGGACAGGGTCAACGCAGTGGGACAGCACCCAAGAAATAGGGATGACATCAGGAAGAGGTGGCAAGACCTACGGGGGAAGGTGTGTTCTGTGGTATCAAGACACCACCTTGCGGTTCAGCGGACTGGCGGCGGTCCCCCACCTCCTCCCCCACAACTAACAACATGGGAGGAGCAAGTCTTGGCGATTCTGCATCCTGAGGGCCTCGCAGGAGTAGATGGAGGAATGGACTCTGGTAAGGAAATGCTTTACTACTATATCCCCCACCCTACCTGCATGCCATCACATACCCCCACCCTCGCCCTCACCCCCATCACTCCAACTCCTCACAAATGTCCCAATATCACAAACCAAACATCCCAACACCAAGGCCTGCATGCAACAACAAAGCATGGACACCCATCACCAAAGCATGGCCACTGCACATACCCAAACACCCCCCTAAACCACCATCACACAAGGTCCCACACAGGAATGCAAGCACTGGGATACACGGTCACCCACCCATTGCACACCATGGCACACACAGATGCAATAATCATGCCTTTACACCCCTGCAGGAGCCCTACCCAACGTCACCGATCAGGAGGCTCCACACATGTCCACACCACCAACAGAAGAGGCCCACAGTGATGACAGCAGCTCTGTCCAACTGGAGCTTGATGACCAGCCCGGCCCATCTGGGACCTCGGGACAGTCGGTTCCCCTCACACTGGCACAGGCCACCACAGAGCTTCCCCCCTCTGGAAACACCAGCACAGCACCCACCCAGTGGGCCCATACCTCTGTCCCCAGGACACGTCAATCAGCAGTGTGTCCACCACTACAGGGAACCCAGGCTAACCCACCACCCCAACAACAACAAGGACCTGGGGGCAGTGGCAGTGGGCACACGGTCCAGGGGACAGAGGCCCAGGAACACAGGGGAACTGGGAGGGCTGCTGTGCGACAGGGGGAGGACAGGCCCAGGGAACCCACTCCCCACGAGGCCCTCTCCAACATCATGGGAGCCTACCACCATTCCCAGGAGACGATGGCAACGGTACTGGCCAAGTTTCAGGAGACCCAGCGTCTGCAGGAGGAACAGTATTTGGGCTTCAGGGAGGAACTCAGATCCATCAATTCCACCCGGGGCACCATCATAGGGGTGCTGAAGGAAGTCCTCAACACCAGGAGGGACACTGTGGCACAACAAGGGGCCCCTGACAATAGCCTAGACGATGAACTGCCAACCACCTCCGCAGGCGCTAGTGGACAGAAGGCAACGCCAAAGGACCACCACACCAGCACCCCGCCCCTGCAGAGGGAGAACCACCCCGCAAACGGTCCCTGAGATCCAGGACAAAGACAGGGAACGATGCCAAGACCCCCGCCAAGAAATGAGACCACCCTAAATGTCATCCTTGTGTCCCACCTTGTCACCCTGTCCATCCTCAAACTGCCCCAGTTCCACTTCCTATGCCCCTTTGGGCAATGCACCTGTGAGACTAATAGACTGGACTCTGCCATGGACATTCCTCCACCATCACCCCTCACCATTTTACAGCACCCTCCAATATTGAGCACTTAAATAAACACCCTTAAAGCTCAAAACAATCTGGAGTCTGTCTGTGATTTTGAAATAGTGTATTAGCAATTACAGTGACAAAATGCTCTTTCAATTGTAATGTCAACATACCTATGTCACACAGCTCTAGTCCATGAGGAAACAAAGCAGGTGTCACACAGTGGGACCCACATCTGTGAAATCGTAAGTGAAAGTGACAACTCAGTGACCATACACAGGGTGAAAATGACAGACAGTAGAGAGGTAGTAGTGTTAAAGTAAATATAGTAGGCAGGTTTGCATTCTTACCTGTGTCTCACTGGAAGTATTGCAGGATCACCGAGTTCCTGTTGTCGATGTCCTCTTCTTCTGCTTCCTCGTCTTCACTGTCCACAGGCTCCACAGCTGCCACAACACCTCCCTCTGGACCATCCTCCTGCAGAAAATGCACCTGTCGTCGCAAAGCTAAGTTGTGAAGCATACAGCAGGCCACGATGATCTGGCATACCTTCTTTGATGAGTAGAATAGGGAACCACCTGTCATATGGAGGCACCTAAACCTGGCCTTCAGGAGGCCGAAGATGCGCTTTATAATCCTCCTAGTTCGCCCATGGGCCTCATTGTAGCGTTCCTCTGCCCTTGTACTGGGATTCTTCACTGGGGTCAGTAGCCATGACAGGTTGGGGTAACTAGAGTCACCTGCAAATGGCGAGGGACAACTGTTAGACACACACTAACCTGTAGGGATATCCCCAAAGCCAGACAACTATTCCCACTTACTTGCTTCCAGGTGCTCACCTAATAGCCACACACAATGCCTCTGGAGTTGCCCCATCACATAAGGGTGCTTTATTCCCTTCTGTGCCGGGGACGTAATGGTTACGTCCACCGGCACAGTGCTCCGGGCCTGGAGCTCGGAGGGCTTCCCCGTCCACCCCTGACCCCCCTTTCCCCACTGACGTTTGATGATGCTGACCTCATCAGAGGCCCACTAGACACCAGGGATTTATTTTACAATGAGAAATTGGCATAAGGGGAGCGACCCCTTGGGCAAAGGTTGCTCCCCAAGGGGCAATTTTTTCAAGGCCTTTTCTGCCCCCTCCCCGGGGGCAGATCAGCCTATTGTTATTAGGCCGATCTGCCCCCAGGTGGGATAGAAACCTGTAGGCAACAGGGATCTTTTTTATTTTATTTATTTTTCTAGTTGTTTTTGTTTTTTAGAGGTGGGGAGCAACCCCTTAGGCAGGGGTCGTTCCCCCAGGGGGCAAATTATATTTAGGCCATTTCTGCCCTCCTCGGGGGCAGATCGGCCTGTTTTTATGAGTCCAATCTGCCCGGGCAGAAACCACTAGACACCGGGGAGTTTTTTTTTCAAGGTGAACTCACGTACGGGGAGCGACCCCTTAGGCAAGGGTCCCTCCCCGGGGGGGGACAAATTTATTTTAGGCCATTTCTGACACCCTGAGGGAAGATTGGCCTATTGTTATGAGGCCGATCTGCTACCGAGGGGGCAGAAACCTCTAGGTGGCAGGGATCCGTTTTTTTTTTTTAGAGGTGGGGAGCGACCCCTTACGCAAGGGTCGCTCCCCTGGGAGGTAAATTGTATTTAGACCATTTCTGCCCCTCTTGAGGGAAGATTGTCCGATTTTTATTAGGCCCATCTGCTCCAAGGGGGACAGAAACCACGAGGCACCGGGGACTTTTTTCTGCACCAATTTCACGCATGGGGAGCGACCCCTTACGCAAGGGTCGCTCCCGGGGGAGGGGAGAATTTATTTTAGGGTATTGGTATTAGACCGATCTGCCCTTAGGGGGGGGCAGAAACCTCTAGGCGCCAGGGATCCTTTTTTTTTTTTGATTTTTTTTTTTTTTGAGGTTTTAGAGGTGAGGAGCGACCCCTTAGGCAATTGTCGCTCCCCTGGGGGGCAAATTGTATTTAGACCATTTCTGCCCCCCTTGGGGGCAGATCAGCTGATTTCTGTTAAGCCAATCTGCCCCCAAGGGGGCAGAAACCACTAGGCACTGGAGATTTTTTTTTCTCGCCAAATTCACGCAAGGGGAACGACCCCTTCGGCAACAGTCACTCCCCTGGGGGGTCAAATTTATTTCAGGCCATTTCTGCTCCCCCTTTGGGGCAGACCAGCATATTTTTATTAGGCAGATCTGCCCCCGGGGGGCAGAAACCACTTAGGCACCAGGGATTGCTGTGTGTGTATGTGTGTGTTTTCTTTAGGGGGCAGCCCCTTGGGTGAGGGTCGCTCCCCATGGGGGCACATTACTGTTGGCTATACCTAGCCCCCCTGGGGGCAGATTGGCCTATTTTTAGAAGGTCCATATGCCCCCAAGGGGCGGGGGGCAGAAAGCCCACTAGAGACCAGGAAAGTTTTTTTTCTAAAATAAGAGGGTGGGGGTATGGCCATACCCCCACATCAAATAAATGGGGCCAAAGTTGTTCTGCCCACCAGTGGGCAGATGGGGCAATTACCCCTAATCCACACCCCGGGGGGGGAGAAAGTCTACTAGATGCAAGGGCATTTAAAAAAATAGTGGGGTGGTGGCTGGTTATGGCCCCACCCCAACTGAAGGGGGTTATAGTCTTTCAGCTCTCCCCCACACACTAAAACATCTTATCCCACGGCAAGCAAGAGGAAATTTGAATATTTGGGGTTTTGGTTTTACATTTGCGCCATGAGAGCTTGGCTAACTCTCAAAATTGCCCTCCTTGGAATGGTGAGGGTTGCACTTTATGGACTTTGGGACGCTGCCATGTAGAAAAATCCACATGACCTAGACACATTTGAATACTAAACATCTTGGTGATTCCAGGGTGGTGTGCTTTACATGCACCCCACACAATTTTCTTACCCATAATGCCCTGCAAACCTCCAACTTTGCTGGAAATCACACATTTTTCCCACATTTTTGTGATGGAACCTTCCGGAATCTGCAGAAATCCACAAAATTACTACCACCCAGCATTGTGTCTCCTATACCGATAAAAATTCTTCTGCACTTGTCAGCCTAGAAATGTTTTTTTTCAAACTGCCCTTTTGGACCCGCTTTGGTTCCCCCTCAATTTTGACATGTTTTTGTTTCTTCCCTGTCACAAGCGCTTGGTCCACCTACACAAATGAGGTATCGTTTTTACCAGGAGGCTGAGGGGAACGGGAAACATCCTTTTTTACGACTTTTTTATTACGAAAGTCGTGGTTAACGAAAGCGTAACAACGCTTTTTTTAACCACGACTTCGTATTTTTGTGCCTTAACTACGTATGTTCTGAACAACGAACATGCGTGGTTAAGGTACAAAGAAGGGAGTTGGCGAAGGTAAGTGGTGGGTTTAGGTTTTGGGGTGGGGTTGGGGGGGTGGGGCGTTTTTGGTTTTGGGGAGTGGGTGGGGGGTCAGGGGGTTTTAGGTTTTGGGGTGGGGTTGGGGGGGTGGGGTGGGGCGTTTTTGGTTTTGGGGAGTGGGTGGGGGGTCAGGGGGTTTTAGGTTTTAGGGTGGGGTGGGGGGTGGGGCGTTTTTGGTTTTGGGGAGTGGGTGGGGGGTCAGGGGGTTTTAGGTTTTGGGGTGGGGTTGGGGGGTGGGGCGTTTTTGGTTTTGGGGAGTGGGTGGGGGGTCAGGGGGTTTTAGGTTTTGGGGTGGGGTTGGGGGGGTGGGGTGGGGCGTTTTTGGTTTTGGGGAGTGGGTGGGGGGTCAGGGGGTTTTAGGTTTTAGGGTGGGGTGGGGGGTGGGGAGTTTTTGGTTTTGGGGAGTGGGTGGAGGGTCAGGGGGTTTTAGGTTTTGGGGTGGGGTTGGGGGGTGGGGTGAGGGATGTAGGGTGAATGGTGCCTATTGCTAATGATTTTAATGATAATGATTTTATCAGGAATGCCTTTACAACGAAATATCGTTGTTAAGGCATTCGTGGTAAAATCATTAGTAGTAAGGACGAGGTCGGTGTTCCGACCTCGTTGTTAAGGTTAGTAGTTGTTTTTAATTCGGTGTTCCGTCATATAATCAGGGGAACATTAGGTGGCATGAAATTTGTCCTGGTGCAGTGATCCCACACAGAAATGTGGGAAAAATGTGATTTTTTAGCTAAATTGGTGGTTTGCTGAGGATTCTGGGTAAGAAAACATTGGGGGATCCAGGCAAGTCACACCTCCCTGGACTCCCTCGGTGTCTAGTTTTCAGAAATGTCTGGGTTTAGTAAGTTTCCTTATATGGCTGTTGAGCCCAGGACCAAAAACGCAGGTGACCCCCGACAAAACCAAGTAGTTTCGTATTTGATCATTTTAATGTGGCCAGATAGTGTTTTGGGGAATTTCCTTTCGCAGGCAGTAGGCCTACCCACAAAAGTGAGGTCCCATTTTTATCGGGAGACTTGAGGGGGCACTGGGTGGAAGGAAATTTGTTACTCCAGAACTTTCTGTCACGGAAATGAGAGGAAAAAGTGTTTTTTTGGCCACATTTTGAGGCTTGCAAAGGATTTTGGGTAACAGAACCTGGTCAGGGCCCCACAATTCACCCCATCTTGGATTCCCCTAGGTGTCTTGTTTTAATGCTCAGGTTTGCTAGGTTTCCTAGGTGCCGGCTGAGCTAGAGGCCAAAATCTACATCTATAACATGTCAGATTTCAATGCAAAAATGTGATGTGTCCATTTTGTGTTTCCTGTAGCGAGCATTAGGCCTACCCACACAAGTGAGGTACCATTTTTATCGGGAGACTTGGGGGAACACAGGATAGCAAAACAAGTGTTATTGCTCCTTGTCTTTCTCTACATTTTATCCTTCCAAATGTAAGACAGTGTGTAAAAAAGACGTCTATTTGAGAAATGCCCTGTAATTCACATGCTAGAGTGGGCACCCCGGAATTCAGAGATGTGCAAAAAAACACTGCTTCTCAACACCTTATCTTGTGGCCATTTTGGAAATACAAAGGTTTTCTTGATACCTATCTTTCACTTTTTATATTTCAGCAAATTAATTGCTGTATACCTGGGATAGAATGAAAACCCATTGCAAGGTGCAGCTCATTTATTGGCTCTGGGTACCTAGGATTCTTGATGAACCTACAAGCCCTATATATTCCCACAACCAGAAGAGTCCAGCAGACGTAACGGTATATTGCTTTCAATAATCTGACATCACAGGAAAAAGTTACAGAGTAAAACGTGGAGAAAAATGGCTGTTTCTTTCACCTCAATTTCAATATTCTTTTTTTTCAGCTGTTATTTTCTGTAGTAAACACTTGTAGGAGCTACACAAATGACCCCTTGCTGAATTCAGAATTTTGTCTACTTTTCTGGGATCCAGTATTGGTTTCTCACCCATTTCTGTCACAAACTGGAAGGAGGCTGAAAGCACAAAAAATAGTAAAAATGGGGTATGTCCCAGTAAAATGTCAAAATTGTGTGGAAAAATCGGGTTTTCTTATTCAAGTCTGCCTGTTCCAGTAAGCTGGGAAGATGGTGATTTAACCACCGTAAACCTTTTGTTGATGCCATTTTCAGGGAAAAAAACACAAGCCTTCTTCTGCAGCCCTTTTTCCCATTTTGTTTACAAAAAACGAAATTTTGTCTGTATATCTTGGCTAATTTCTTGGTCTCCTTCAGGGGAACCCACAAAGTCTGGGTACCTCTAAAATCCCTAGGATGTTGGAAAAAAAGGATGCAAATTTGTCATGGGTAGTTTATGTGGAGAAAAAGCTATGAGGGTCTAAGCACGAACTGCCCCAAATAGCCAAAAAAAGGCTTGGCACAGAAGGGGAAAAGGCCTGGCAGCGAAGGGGTTATAGCACCACTCATACCGAGAAACATCACTTACAATGCAGTGAATGCAGTGCATTGACTACGGTGCCATTACCACACATATCGGTCTAGCGGGCATGCCTTTAGCATGCATGCCTTTACCACCCATATGCAGGGTTACAGCAGAGAGAGCAGTCTAGCTGTCTGGGTCAAATAGGAAGGAGCAGAGAGAAGAGGAGAAAGAGGTAAGTGGGGCTGGTTTTGGGGAGGGAGGTTGGGGTAGATTTTAGGACAGGGCAAGGTCGGGCTAGGGGTAGTTTCTAGGACAGGGTCGGGCAGGTTTTAGGGTTTAGGGCGGGTGTAGGGGGTCAGGGTAGTTTATAGTTCAGAGCAAGGTAAGTTTTAAGGTGCAGGACGTGGATGCCAGGTAGTTTTTAGTACAGGGTGGGGTAGGTTTTAGGGTTCAGGGCAGGGGGTTTGGTAGCTTTTAGGACAGGGCAGGGTAGGTTTTAGGGTTCAGGTTGGGGATGGGAGATGGGGTAATTTTTAGGACAGGAAGAGGTAGGTTTTAGGAATCAGGGAGGGGGTGTTGGGGTGATTTTTAGACCAGGGCCGGGTAGGTTTTAGGGTTCAGGGCGGGGGGGTGGAGGTCAGGGTAGTTGTTAGGACAGGGCAGGGTAGATGTTATGGTTCATGGTGGGGTCGGAGGTTGGGTAGTGTTTAGGACAAGCATGGTAGGTTTTAGGGTACAGGGTAGAGGTAAAGGGTTGGGTCATTTTTCGGACAGGGTAGGGTAGGTTTTAGAATTCAGGGCTAGGACATCGGGGTAGTTTTTAGGACAGGGTGAAAAGGTTTTAGGGTACAGGGTGGGGGTCTCGGTAGTTTTTAGGACATTGGGGTAGGCTTCAGGGTACAAGGTGGGGACAGGGGGTTGAGTAGCTTTAAGGACAATGTGGGGTAGGTATTAGGGTACAGGGCAGGGGTTGGGTAATTTTAAGGACAGTGCATGTTTTAAGGTACAGTGTGGGGTGGGGGCAAGGTAGTTTTACCCCTACATGGGGTAGGTTTTCTGGTTTGGGGCAGGTGGAACAGGGTCGATTTTAGGTCAGTGCAGGGTTGGTTTCAGGGTACAGGACAGGGAGGTCAGGTAGTTTTTCGGACAGGGTGGGGTAGGTCTTAAGGTTCAGGGTGGGGGCAGGAGGGTGAAGTAGTTTTAAGGACAGGGCATGGTAGGTTTTAGGATTCAGGGCAGGGTAGATTTTAGGGCAGTGCAGGGTAGGTTTTGAGGTTCAGGACAGGGAGGTTAGGTAGATTTTAGGACAGTGTGTGGTAGGTCTTAGGGTTCAGGGTGGGGGTAGGGGAGTGAAGTAGCTTTTAGGACAGGGCGGGTAGGTTTTAGGGTTCAGGGTGGGGTGTAGGTAGTTTTTTGGACAGGTCAGAGTAGCTTTTAGGATACAGGGTGGGGGTGGGGGTTGGGTAGTTTTTAGGACAGGGTGGGGTAGGTTTTAGGGTTTAGGGCTGCAGCAGAGGGGTCGGGGTAGTTTATAGGGCAGTCAGGGTAAGTTTTAGGGTACAAGACGGGGACATCGGGTAGTTTTTTAGGACAGGGTGGGGTAGGTTTTAGAGTACAGAGCAGGGGGTTAGGTAGGTTTTAGGACAGGGCAGAGTAGGTTTTAAGGTTCAGGGTGGGGGTGGGAGTTGCAGTACATTTTAGGACAGGAAGGTGTAGGTTTTAGGATTCAGGACAGGGATGTTGGGGTAATTTTTAGAACAGGGTGGGGTAGGTTTTAGGGTACAAGGTGGGGGTAGGGGAGTGAAGTAGCTTTTAGGACAGGGCGGGGTAGGTTTTAAGGATCAGGGCAAGTCAGGGGGGTCAGGGTAGTTTTTACGGCAGTGCAGGGTAGGTTTTAGGGTTCAGGGTGGGAGTAATTTTTAGGACCGGGCATGGTAGGTTTTAGGGTGCAGGTTGGGGGTTGGGTTGGGGTAGTTTTTAGGGCAGGGCAGGGTAGGTTTTAGGATTCAGGGTGGGGCGTCAGGGTAGTTTTTAGGACAGAGTGAGGTAGGTTTTAGCATTCAGGGCAGGGGTGGAGGTCAGGGTAGTTTTTAGGACAGGGTGGGCTAGGTGTTAGGGTTTAGGGCGGGGGCATCAGGGTAGTTTTTAGGACAGTGTGGGGTAGGTTTTAGCGTTCAGGGCAGGGGCCAGGGTAGTTTTTAGGACAGGGCGGGGTAGGTGTTAGGGTTCAGGGTTGGGTCAGAAGTTGGGTAGTTTTTAGGACAGGCAGAGTAGGTTTTAGGGTACAGGGTACGGGTGAAGGGTCAGGGTACTTTTTAGGGCAGGGCAGGGTAGGTTTTACAGTTCAGGATCAGGGCAGGGGGGTCGAGTAGTTTTCAGGACAGGGCAAAGTTTGTTTTAGGATACAGAGTGGCGGAGGGGAGGTCGGGTAGTTTTTAAGACAGTGTGGGGTAGGTTTTAGGGTACAGGGTGGGGGCGGGCGGGTCGTTTTTAGGACAGGGAAGGGTAGGTTTTAGGGTTCAGGGCAGGGGTAGGGGGGCAAGGTAGTTTTTAGGGCAGTGACGGGTAGGTTTCAGGGTACAGGATGGGGAGGTCAGGTAGTTTTTAGGACAGGGCAGGTAGGTTTTAGGGTTCAGGGCAGGGGGTCAAGTAGTTTTTAGGACAGGGAGGGGTATGTTTTAGGGTTCAGGGTAGAGGCGAGGCAGGGCATGGGATAGTTCTTAGGACAGGCAGAGAAGGTTTTAAGGTACAGGGTAGTGGTGAGGGGTCAGTGTTATTTTTAGGACAGGGTCGGGTAGGTTTTAGAATTCAGGGCTGGGGTGCAGGGGTAGTTTTTAGGACAGGGCATGGTAGTTTTTAGGATTCAGGGCGGGGTGTTGGGGTAGTTTGACAGGGCAGGGAAAGTTTTAGGGTTCAGGGCAGGGGCGATGGTCAAGGTAGTTTTAGGATACGGAGGGGTATGTTTTAGGGTTCAGGGTGGGGGCGGTGTGTCGGGTAGGTTTTAGAACAGGCAGAGTAGGTTTTGAGGTACAGAGTAGGGGTGGGGGGTTGGAGTAGTTTTTATGGAGAGTGCGGTGTAGATTTTAGGGTACATGGTGGGCGGGGTCGGGTCGTTTTTTATGGCAGGGCACGGTTACTATTAGGGCTTAGGGTGGAGGGTTTAGGGCTCAGGGCAGGGGGTGGAAGGAGCAGTTTTAAATGGTTGTGCGGGGTGGAGTATGGTATCAGGTGTAAGGGGGCAGGGCAGGAGAACCTATCATGCATGTTCCTTTACTAAACATGCTTTTACTTCGAATTTTGGTGTAAAGGGATGTGTGATAAAGAAATGCATGGTAAAGTGGTGGTCTTTGAGACTGAGTTGTTAAGGCATGCGTGATGTACCCATGTGTTGTTCCATCATACGTTTGTCATACCAGTGTAGGGTGTCAGAGCAATTTACATCACACAGACATTACACAAAGACAATCTTCATATGTGTGTGAATCAGTATATACGGAATGTTATATAAGACAGAGGATTACAAGGTGTAGGAGTCACAGGTCTTCTATACTGATAGCAGGTATAGTTTAAGAGTGCCCTGTCTGGAGAAGCGTAAACTCATAATTTAACACATAACACTATGGTTGGGGGTTCTCATTAATAATAAGAATAGATTTTTAATCAAATGAACCGGTTTTGCAACATTAAGTTAATGAAGAACTGGGGAACAATGATATAACTTTAATTTATACCTTGCAGTTTGCATGAAGCTCTTTGATGGCAGTTAATTGCTCACTGTTCTACATTAGGTTTTAACTTATAAAGTGCAAGGGACAAAAGGATCTCTTTGACAAAAGCAGTAACCCACTGACCTATTCACATTATATGCACTTTCTGATCTGTGTTAACACAAATGTCTTAAATAGAGATTATTAATAAAAAATGTTACTGTATTTTGAATGATGAAATTGGTAGAAAATGATTAACATAGAAAAATAATGTGCACGTTTGAAATTGTAACCTCGGAGCCACCAGTTTTAACAAATTATATTAAAAGAGTAATTAACATACATGAAGTATTGAAAATGTAGTAGAATAATCTAGTGATGTGTCATATTGAAAGATTATAATTGTAGGCCTTAACTTAGCGAGTGTCTTGGCCTATTTTTGCCAGGCCTCATGCAGAAGCTGTATTTCTTAGCCTTTAATGAAAGGTGCTGACAAGATTAACTAACTGTGAACTGCTCATTGTTGAATAAAATGTGCTTAGCTAAAGCCTCTATGTGAATCAACGGACAGGAGTTGATGGAACTAGAAATGTAACGATTGGTGTGTAAAGCGCACTGGGTGTACTTTCCCAGGACTCGAACAATGAAGACACTGACTAGAGAAGAAGATGCAACATTTTCGATACCTGACGAGCCGGATGATGAGGACATCGTAAAGTGGACCAATCAACGACATGTGAACTGTGAAATATTAGAATTCATAGATTTGGTTTACAAACTTTATTGGTTAGGAGAAAAACGTATGATTAAGTGACCAATTAGGAAATGGGGGATAGTCTGGGTGACTTTGATATAACAACGCGACAGTGGAAAGAGAGTAGAGAAGAGGATGTCAGATGTTAGGGGAGAGACTGCCAGATTATAGAGGTGATTGGAGAGTCTGTCATAGGGCTCATACTCTTTGAGAGCCTGATGTGATGCTGATCGAGTGATGACCTGAAGACGAAGACTGGCTTTGTTGCTGATCCATACCGAGGATAGGTAGATATGACAATGTGACTGAATTATCTTTTTGTGCCTCTTCTTCTAGGTACCAACTGCGCTGTCTAAATAGTTTCCCTTAGCTAGAAGTTTTATAAATTCTTGTTCTAAATCGTTTTGCATGAAGCCCTACGTGCTGATGCTAGTCTGGGTTAGGTGAGGGTTTTCTTTCTATGACGATTGACAATTATTAAGACAAATGGTTGACGGACTGATTTGCTGAACTCCATGACACAAATGTACTTATTGCCTTTGATTCACTTGTTGACTTGTGCTAATGCTTTAGAGTTTACTCTGATGCATGTTTTGATTAAGTTATGGTTTTGGCGCCTTCTAATGAATTAATGTGGATTTTGCTTGAATTGAATAAAGTTTAACTACATCTCATGACTTAAAGCCTCATTATAACCCTGGCAGTAAAAGACCGCCAAGGCTGTTTTGGCAATTGTACTGCCAACAGGCTGGCGGCACAATCTGGCATATTACAACCGCGGCGGTAGCGCCGCAGTCGCACCGCCGGGACCGGCGGCTTCCCGCCATGGTTGTCCCGGTGGTTTTAATCCGGCAGGGCAGCGCTGCTTGCAGCGCTGCCCAGGGGATTACGAGTCCCCTTCCCGTCAGCCTGTCCATGGCGGTAGAGACTGCCATGGAAAGGCTGTCAGGAAGGGGAGTCGCGGGGCCCCTCGGGGCCCCTGCACTGCCCATGCGCTTGGCATGGGCAGTGCAGGGGCACCCAGGCACAGCCCAACCCTGCTTTTCACTGAAGCGCGACGGGTACATGTGCACCCGTCGCACGGCCGCAACACTGCCGTCTCCATTAGGAGCCGGCTCCAATGTTACGCCCGACATCCCCGCTGGGCCAGCGGGGATGTCATAATGCGGCCAGCGGGATTGCGGCAGCATTGGCGGCCGCTCGGCAGTAAAACCTTGGCGGGTGGCCTTCGCCGCCCGCCAAGGTTGTAATGAGGGCCCTAGTATTGTAACTAATAGGGAAATAAAAATTACTAAAGCATATTCTGAGTTGTGGTTATTCATGACTGAAGAGTCATTGTTGATCCAATGATTATTGATTAATGACTTGTCTAATGGTTATTGAAATTTGTGTATTGATTATTGGGAAACATTGGTCACATCATAACTAGGATATGCCATGCGAATCAAAAGGTTCATCGACCTATGCGCGTCCCCTTGTAAGCTTACTTATTAAAGACCAGGCGCGCCAACAGTTTTTGGTAGCAGCTTGATGGTTAGTTTCCTTGGAGAACTAGTTATGTGGTGACCGATGGTTATGGTGGTAGTTTAAGCTAGGTTAGTTGTTCATTATTATTGAGATTTGGATTATTATTATTTTTTTTAATGACAATCGTAGCAAGAATGATGTCCCCTTAAGCCCAGAAATGACTTTCCTAGATCCTGGATCCTGCTAGTAGTGTTGGATATGTTCTTGGCGTTCTAGTGATGGTATGAGAGTGATACGTTGCACTTGCACAGCTTATGCAAATCGCAGGTGAATTGTGACGTATGTGAGGGAAATTAGGGAGTCTGCGTACTCCAGACGAAGTTTTAGTAGGAGTGTGTGTACTCCGTAGTATGAGAGTAGGGAAGTCGTCGAACTTCACATGTGAATGGCGCTTTGTGCTAAAAAATTGTCCACGTGACTGTTGATGTACGGACCCTGCGTGGTCTAAGTCTCCGGAGTATATTGACAAGTGTAGGAGTCACTTGGTTATATGTTGTAATCTGTCTGGTTTAGTAGGTTGATCGGGCGTGGTCAACAAGTCAGTGTGTGAGTTAAGTGGGCGAGAGAAAAATTTCTACTGATATTTGGCGAGACCTATGTGCACCAGGACAGACCTATTGATCAATTGAGAGTAAAATTTGGTTGTCAAATTTTGCTTGCAAATCTGGGAGATTAAGAAAGAGGAATAGCTGAATGAGAGAAAGGGCCATCCGTGAAAATCCGTGCGGTCTCTGAAGCAATTGTGTTACCTTCCTGTAGCAAATCAGCAGATTTGTTTTTTGTTTTTGAATTTTGGGTTAGGGCTCGCAATATTTTTGCATTAGTTGTAAGGTTTAGAGTGTTAGGAGGATGAGCTGCAAGACTTTGTCAGCCACATTACGTGTGAGTGTGACGTCAGTGGAGCCACACTGGGATAGGTTGGTTAGTGAGTAGGGTTGCGCATGGATTGACAGCCGCCCATGAGAGGCAATTGGTTGAAAATATGGGTGAAAGGAATCTTGGGAGTAAAAGTTATTTCCTGATTTGATTCAAAATACACCAGAAGTAGAGAAGATGACGTTTTTCAAAGCATTTAAGGAGATACATACATTAAAGCGTCAGTGGGGGAGCCTACCCCACCAGAAAATTCTCTGCCTTAAATTGTGATGGAGGAGCGAGGTATCGCGCCATGTCTGTGGTTAAAGCAGTGGTGCAAATTGACAGAGAAACAGGGAGCTTTAGCATTTAGCAGTGACATTGCAGGATGTTAAGTTGTTTCCGGCTATCACAGAAGAAGATGAGACGGAAGGGAAAGAGGAGACTAGCAAAACTGATGAGAGTTCATCTGGGAGTAAGAAGGTGAAAAAGGCTTCCATAGTAGAGGAAGACTCAGATGTCGATTATCTTATTAGTCAGATGCTGAGGGATCGACCTCCACCATAGGCAGTGCATGAGGGTGGTCCGAGTACTAGTTCTGCTCCAACTGCCCCAGCACAGGCAATGGGGACAGGGAGTCCAGTACAGCTTGATAATGGACAGGTACCAGGTGTGGTGCAGAGTACTCCTAACGTGTTGACAGCTACGGTAGTACAGGCACAAATGCATCTGCCACTGATACAGAGAATTTATCCTGAGGTGCTGATCCTTTAGACAACTTTGAAGCTAGTGGTGCCTACGGAGCAAGTGGTTTCGAGATCATTGTAGGTACAGACTGAGCCGACTCCGATATTGATGCCTCAGGCACAGCCACAGGGTATGCCGAGGTTTACACCAATGACAGCGACACAGTCAGATTTGACTCCAGTAATAAATCAGAGCATGGGAGTAACTCTTCCACAAAATACAGGAGCTAGAGCAGCCCCAGATGAAACATCGCTGCCGAGAACTGTGGTCCGGCGATACCATTGTTTGCGCAGAAGGAGCCAATCACAGAAGAACAGGGTTAGATGTCAGAGAGCCTTGTGAGGAGGGGGGTGAGATACATGTGCAGGTAGTTTCGTCCATGGGTTAAACCTTTGATGGATCGACGTCACTAATGGATCTTAGTCCACTTGTCGCACTTCCTGATGCTATAAATGGTCCGAGTGTAAGTCAGAGCTTGAAGATTTTGACACTGCAACCTCCAGGTGTAGTGGTGCAACAGGTGCCATCACCAAATGCAAGTAACATTACGTTACAAGGATTGACAGCACAGCAGCTGAATGAGTGGTTAGATAGTTTGAATACTTCACAGAATGGGTCCAAAAGTGAAGAGCGGATTGATCGTGTTAGGCTGGCTACAGAAATGACTGAACTAGTCGAAAGATCAATGGGGGTGAATAGGTTAGAATCCCATACAGAAGAAGAGTTGAGATACCTATGTCCGAGAATCACAAGCGAGGTGGGCAAGATACATCAGAGATTGGCAGACTTAGCAGAAAAACATGATATAGAAATAGGGAAAACAAAGCATTTGAAAAGGAGCTACAGGTTAGATTTTGAGGCAATGATTTTGAACACATGAGGTCAGCCGGAATGAAAGCGCATCTTAAAGAACTATTGCATTGGAAAAGTGGGAAGACAGATGGGCAAAGAAGAAGGATAAACAGAAACGAGATTCACAAGAAGGGTCCGAAGATGTACAGAAAGATGAGGATCTGGTGAAAATGTTACCAGTGAGGGAGATTCCAGGAGGGCAGTTTGTTCATGTTCCTTGGCACAGGAGTGATATACTATCATTCACAAATGATTATCCAAAGCTGAGTGAGAAACTGGTCGAATGGTATCAGCCGACAGATAGGTTTGTGAAGCTTTTGAAATGTCTGTGGGAAGACCTGAATGCTCTATTGGAGATAGTGGTTCAAGCAGATTTGTGGGTTGAATGCAAGAGAGCAGTAGATTGGCTGACAAATGAACCAGAAAGGGATAGAACTACAGGTGCACCATCACCTAAAGTTATGAAACAATATTATAAGGTGATTTAATTTATGAAGACAAGAATTTCACCTAAAAATATTGATTGGCAAAGAATTGACAGGACAGTGCAGGAGGTAAAGGAGTCAATACATGCGTACTATGAAAGATTGCTGAAGGCGTTCAAGGATTACAGGAGCAAGGAAGCAATCGAGCCAAAAGACATGTTGGATTTTGTGTTCAGGTTTGTGGAAGGACTGAGACCTGAAATAGGTCAAATGATTAAAAGTCAATTGATTTGTTGGCAAGCAAAGCCGATTGATGAGGTGTTGCAGTATGCAAAATACTGTAGTGATGAGATTGAGTTGAAGCAAAAAAAGTTGAAGGAGAAAGCAATGGTGATGCAGATTAAGGCAGCTCAAACAGGAGTGCAGGGTACTTTTGTGCAGCAGATACCGCAGCAACAAGGAACTGTCATGTTCCAGCCTCAGATGAGAGGTAGGGGTGGTGGAGTCAATATGAATCGCGGACCAGATTTGGATACTGTATTGTGTAAAATGATATGCAGGGGATGAAGAAGATGTTACTGTGTCACATTTGCGGAGCCGTGGGTCATTGGAAACGGGAGTGTCTGATGATGGTGCAAGAAGGTATTTGTAGTATCCACAACTGTATTCTCTTTTCTATTTCTATCTTGTGGAATGTTAATGTGACTATGATGTATGTAATGTTCTTGCGTAGAATCCTGGTTGCCAGGTGAAAGCAGACCGTTCCTGCTCTTCGCGTGGTAAGCAGCGATTCTCCATGGGTCCTGATGCTTTGAAAATAAACTCTTCAGAGGAAAGCATTTCCTCCTTCTTCTGCCATACTTTGGATTCTACATTTTGGTCCCAGGAGTGAGGCAACTCTAATCTTTCTGCCTGCAGCCGTGTTCCAGGACCCACAGGATTTCTTTATTGACTGCAGGTTTGTTTTAGAGAAAAAAAAGGGCTTTCCCCCTTTACAACTGTGGCCCTTTGATGTTTTTCAACTTCAATGTATTAGAAGAACCTGGCGCAGGTCTGTTTTTACCTTGTTCCAGTATTCCGGCAGACACTGCCTCATTCAGCGTGTTGCCCAGGTTCTCTCCAACAGCTGTTGCCCTGCGCGCACTGGTGCTGTGCCGTGCTCTGCTGCTTTCATGCGCACCATAACCCTGCCACTGCTGCTGTGAGCGTTGTTTCCTCACACACCCTGATGCTGGCACTGCTGTCTACTGCGTGTTTATTCCGGTGCACGCTTCTCCCAATGTGCGACTGGCAGTTCCATGATTGGATTTAAAGGGACATCACCCTTAAAATTGAATCCCTGCTTTCTTTGGCTGCATATCGTTCTCGCATTCTTGACCGTACGGTGACGCGCATACCCATGATTGAAATCAAATGGCCATCTCCGTTGGAAGTGAATTCCTGTTATCGCCGGTTTCATATCGCCCTTACAGGTGAACTTCTGTTTTGTTGTCTGTTTTGTGGAGAACAGTTAACAGCGCGGTAACGCGCACACCACTCAGGTGAACTACTGTTTGGAGAGCAGTTAACAGCGCGGTGACACTCACACTGTTCAGGTGAACTACTGTTTGGAAAACAGTTAACAGTGCGGTGACGCACACACCATTCAACATCTCTTCTGCTTTGTGGAGAACATTTAACAGGGCGGTGACACTCATACCTTGCGGAGAACTATTTGTTAATTATTTTTAACAGCGGTGATGCCCACACCTTACTAATAATTCATATTTTATCTGGATGAAGGTGTACATTTCTCATGCTTCGACTTAATCTTTGCAAGTTTATTTTCTTGCATGTTATCATTGCTTGCTCCTTTTGTGTTGTATTATTTCTTTTCATTTTGGCTTTTGTTACGTACCTATATCATGGCTACCAATGAAAATGTGATACATCCACCACAATTTTTGCAAAAATCTGGCAAACCTGAAATCAGATGGAAGCAACGGGTACGTATTTTTGAGAATTATTTACCAGCTATTGATGCTCTCCACTACAGTCCTGCCAGGAAATTGGCCTTGTTATTTAGTCATTTAGGTGTTGAGGGACAAAATCTTTTGACAATCTTCCTCTGATAACTAATCCTGGTGGGGATGGTGACTGGAATGTATATTTAGAAGCCAAGGAAAGATTAAAGAAACAGTATTCTGATGAGGCCAGTGTACTCTTAGAAAGACATAGGCCCTCACTACAACCCTGGCGGTCGGTGTTAAAGCGGCGGTAAGACCGACATCAGGCTGGCGGAAAAAAATTGGAATTACGACCGTGGAGGAAACCGCCAACAAAGACAGCCACTTTAACACTCCGACCGCCACAGCGGTACAAACAAACAGCTTGGTGGTCACCGCCAACAGACAGGCGGAGGACAATGTACCGCCCACAGTATCACAACCTACCAATCCGCCACCTTTTCCGTTTCAGATTCACCGCAAACAAAAACACTGCGGAAACAGGACTTCGAAGGGAAAACGCTCACCTCTACACACCCCACGAGGAATCCGGATGCCATGGAACCCGAACTCCAGATCCTGCCAGCCCTTATCTTCTTGCACCTCTACCAGGAGCACGAACGCCGGAGGCGAAGACCATGGTGAGTACTGCACCTACGACACAGAGGGGGGGGAGAGAAAAAACAGGGACACACACATGCAACACGCAACAACCCCACCCCCACCCTCACCTACGACAACACACACACTAATACAGCATGATACATTACAGTTACACCCCCCAATCGCCCCTGGAAGAATGGAAGGACAAAAGGAAATGAGTGTAACCATTGTAATATATTAACATCCAGTATGCAAAAATATATATATACCTATTAACAAAATATACACCAAGAATGGTAGTCCAGGTAGTGCTCCATTGAAGTCTGTGGAACACTGGGCCCACACGGTATGGGCGAGGCCCACACTCAATCCCCGAACATGATGGAGAGAACACTGCAGGGGCATCAGATAGCAATAAAACAGGCACCTCAGGGGGAAGGGAAAGGGGGGGCACCACAGCCGGTTGAGTGCATGACGCCAAATCCATGAGGGGGCCACATGCCCACTGTTCCATCCTGGGGAGTGCAAAGCCACAGTCTCTCAAGTCTCTACAGTGGGTGGTTTGCCCACTGTTCCATCCTGGGGAGTGCAAAGCCACAGTCTCTCAAGTCTCTACAGTGGGTGGTTTGCCCACTGTTCCATCCTGGGGAGTGCAAAGCCACAGTCTCTCAAGTGGATAACAGTCTCCACTGGTTCTGGAGGGGGCTTTGTGCCCAGATTGCTTCATCCTGCCAAGGACTGAGGTAGTGGATGCCTTTCTCCACTGGTTCTGGAGGGGGCTTGGTGCCCAGAGTGCTTCATCCTGCTTGTGGCGGACTCAGTAGCGTCAGTGCCCTTGGCCCTCATGGGCCAGTGGTGCTTGTTGCAGCAGTGTCATTGGACGCAGTTCTTGTTGCGGCGGTGCCCTGTTCAGCGGTGCTTGTAGCGGCGGTGCCCTGTTCAGCGGTGCTTGTGGTGGCGGTGCCCTGTTCAGCGGTGCTTGTGGCGGCGGTGCCCTGTTCAGCGGTGCTTGCTGCGGCAGTGCCCTTTTCAGCGGTGTTTGTGGCGGTGGGGTCCTTTGCAGTGACTCAGCTGCTGGCGGTCCTGTCTGGCCCAGTAGGGCTTGTTCTGGCGGTCCTGTCTGGCCCAGCAGGGCTGGTGCTGGCGGTCCTTCATGGCCCAGCGGGGCTGGTGCTGGCGGTCCTGTCTAGCCCAGCGGGGCTGGTGCTGGCGGTCCTGTCTGGCCCAGCAGGGCTGGTGCTGGCGGTGGCCTCCTGGGCAGCGGGGATGATCGCGGTGGCCTCCTGGGCAGTGGGGATGATGGTGGTGGCCCCCTGGGCAGCGGGCTGGTGTTTGCTGTGGCCTCCTGGGCAGCAGGGCTGATGGCGGTGGCCTCCTGGGCAGCGGGGATGTCGGTGGCCTCCTGGGCAGCGGGGATGATGGCAGTGGCCTCCTGGGCAGCGGGGATGATGGCGGTGGCCTCCTGGGCAGCAGGGCTGGTGCTTGCGGCGGCCTCCTGGGCAGCAGGGCTGGTGGCGGTGGCCTCCTGGGCAGCGGGGATGATGGCAGTTGCCTCCTGGGCAGCAGGGCTGGTGGGTGTGGCCTCCTGGGCAGCAGGGCTGGTGGTGGGGGCCTCCTGGGCAGCAGGGATGATGGCGGTCTTCTCCGCCGTGCTGCTCTTCCCAGACTTGCTGACTTTCTTGTGGCCCTTCCCCACCTTGGAAGGTGTCACAGCAGACTCCACACTCCCACCTGTACCCATGGGAGCGGCTTTGGTGGCTGGAGTCTTCCCCCTCTCCCGCCAGGCACTGGCCAACTGTTGATGCTTGACAGGTGGGGGACTGTCCGTGCTGTGGCTCCGTGCCACACTGGCTGCCCTGTTGGCCGTGCACTCCAGATTCTGGTGACTACAGGCACCACTGGTCCCGGAGATGTTGTGGCTGAGGTGCTAGGGTGGGACCTAGAGAGTTGGGACCTAGGAGATGGACGGGGTGGGGGAGATGAGGGAAAGAGGTCAAGGTTGGACAGGAAAAGTTTCTTGGGAACACTGGGACGGGTAGCTGGAGGGGGTATGGGAGTGGAGGAAGAGGATGTGGTTGTAGGAGGTGTTCGTTTGGTGACTTTGGGAGAAGGTGCATGCTCTGGAGGCTGTCATGAGGTGGATGGCTGTTGGGTGGGTGTGTGCCTGCGTTTGTGTATCTTGGGAGGAGGCGTCACAGACACACTGGGAGAGGACACAGGGGACGTGTGAAAGGCAGTGGGGGTGGTGACTGCAAGTGAGCGGGGTGTGGTGGTGTGTGTGCTGGTGATGGAAGTAGTGGCTGTAGATGTAGTGCATGCAGGTGTGAGTGTAGACGAGACTGGGAGGGAGGAGGGAGACGAGGAGGAGGGGGACACAGTGGAGGCTGTGGATGTTGGTGTGTCTGCATGTGTGTGATGCTTGCGTGAGTGCCTGTGGGATGTGTGGTGCTTATGTTTGCCAGAGCTTCCCTTGTGTGTTGACGTGTGTGCATGCTGGTCTGAAGGTGTGCTTGGGATAGGCTGAGGTACAGGAGATTGGGTCTGGGTGGAGGAAGTTGGAGGGGGGAGGCCAGAGACAGGGACAAAGGCTGCCATCAGTGGTGAGGCCAGAGTCTGAAAGCTCGCGGAAGGGCCGCCTGACCAGAATGAATGCCGTCCAGGAATGCATTTGTTTGTTGCAACTGCCTTTCTACACCCTGGATGGCATTCAAAATGGTAGACTGCCCAACAGTGAGGGACCTGAGGAGGTCAATGGCCTCCTCACTGAGGGCAGCAGGGGTAACTGGGGCAGGGGCTGAGGTGCCTGGGGCGAAGGTGATGCCCACCCTCCTGGGTGAGCGGGCACGGGGCAAAGGCTGAGGGGCTGCTGGGAGGGCGGTGTTGGTAGGGGGGGTGGCGGCTGTACTTGTAGATGCGGGGGGAACAGATGTTGCCGCCACCACAAGGGAGCTCCCATCAGAGGACGAGTCCGTGTCACCGGTGTCAGCTCCTGTTCCCGCCATGGAGCTCCCCTCACCCTCCGTCCCACTGGTGAACTCCGAGTCCGTTGTCTCGCCCTCCAGGGCCATGTGGGATGCAGCTCCCTCCTGCTCCGGTGCCACTGCTCCTCCGCCTGATGATGCTAATGCACACAAGAACAGGGAGACCACAAAAAGGGGGGGGACGACTGAAGAAAGACATGTTGAGTGCATGCATTACCGCTACTGTTGGTGGACACGACAGACACAGAAGCCCCCTGCACTACACCGCACACTTGGTGTCCACTGTTCAATCCCTGGGACATGGCCGACAAGGCTATGGCCGACATCTGCACACATGGATGACACATGGATGACACAGGAGCCTGACTAGGTGTACTTGGCACTGTACACAGGTGGGGTGGGGTGCCACAGGGTCTGCCAGAAGAAGGGGACCTAACTAGCACACTCGCCCTGGCCTAAGGAAACCCACAGCCCACCTCCCCCACCCAGACACCTCCACTGCGCGCAAAATCAGCAGAATGAGAGTGTACTCACCCCCTTGTGGCTGCTGTGATGCCCTCAATCACCCATCCAACTCCGGGTACACCACCACCAGGATCCTGAACATCAGGGGGGTCATGGTGCGACGGGCACCCCTCCCACATTGGGAGGCCATCCCCAGCTGGGCATCCGCCGTCTTCTTGTTCCAGCGGTGAATGTCCTCCCATCTCTTACGGCAGTGGGTGCTCCGTCTGTGGTAGACCCCCAGGGTCCAGATGTCCTTGGCGATGGCACGCCAAATATCTTTTTTCTGGTGGGCGCTGACCTACATGATTTATACAGGGGGGAAAGAAAAGTTACTACCAACTGCACCGTCACAGTCATTGGCCCCCACCCCTACCAGAAAATGGCGGTCACGTCCGCGGTGGTGCGTACCGTCACCGCTGGCGTACATCGTCATTGGCTCCTGGGACCCATAGGGTCCAATGTTAACCAATGCAGAATTGCGCTGCGGTCTTCGACCGCCTACCGTGACGGTGTACAACGCCAACGCAGTTACCTCACATCCCATTGTCCCACTTTACAGGTCAGGCAGCCGCCATTTCAGGGGCCCACATGGCTTTATTTTTAACTGCGTCACACATACCCAGGCCTAGCCTCAACACTCATACAGGCCACATTTCGGATTAGGATTCGTGTTCTGTGTAAGCTGTGGGTGCGTACCTCTGGTTGGTTGACTCTGTGCTCGCTGTTTTCCTTCATAGGCACCGTCTGCTGAGACATGTGAGGAGATGGCGGCATCCTCCGGTGTACAGACCGCTGGTGGACCTGTCGACAATGGAGGAAAGACATGTGATCATCAGCTACAGGCTTGATCGTGCCACAATCCTGGAACTGTGTGCCCAGCTGGAGCCAGATCTGATGTCAGCCATCCGCCATCCCACAGGTATCCCCCCTCAAGTGCAGGTGCTGTCAGTACTCCATTTCCTAGCAAGTGGGTCATTTCAAACAACTGTGGCCATAGCATCAGGGATGTCCCAGCCTATGTTATCCAACGTGTTGTCCAGAGTGTTGTCTGCCCTGCTGAAACACATGCGGAGCTACATAATTTTCCCTCAGGTGGAGGATTTGCCCTACAGTGAAAGGTGACTTCTATGCCCTGGGAAATATCCCCAACATCATAGGTGCCATTGATGGGACACATGTGGCTTTGGTACCCCCCGCAGGAGTGAACAGGTGTACAGAAACCGGAAGAGTTATCATTCCATGAATGTGCAGATGATGTGTTTGGTAGACCAGTACATCTCCCATGTTAATGCCAAATTCCCTGGCTCAGTGCATGACGCTTACATCCTGCGGAATAGCAGCATCCCTTATATGATGGGTCAAATTTCAGAGGCACCGTATGTGGCTATTAGGTGAGCACCTGGAAGCAAGTCAGTGGGAATGGTTGTCTGGGTCTAGGGACATACCTACAGGTTAGTGTGTGTCTAACAGTTGTCCCTCACCATTTGCAGGTGACTCTGGTAACCCCAACCTGTCATTGCTACTGACCCCAGTGAGGAATCCCGGGACAAGGGCAGAGGAACACTACAATGAGGCCCATGGGCGAACTCGACGGATAATAGAGCGGACCTTCGGCCTCCTGAAGGCCAGGTTCAGGTGCCTCCATATGACAGGTGGATCCCTATTCTACTCACCAAAGAAGGTGTGCCAGATCATCGTGGCCCGCTGTATGCTTCACAACTTGGCTTTGCGACGACTGGTGCCTTTTCTGCAGGAGGATGGTCCAAATGGTGGTGCTGTTGCAGCTGTGGAGAATGTGGACAGTGAAGACGAGGAAGCCAAAGAAGAGGACATCGACAACTCAGTGATCCTGCAATATTTCCAGTGAGATACAGTTAAGAATACAAACCTGCCTACTACATGTACTTTAACACTACTACCTCTCTACTGTCTGTCGTTTTCACCCAGTGTATGGTCACTGAGTTGTCACTTTCCCTTACGATTTCACAGACGTGGGTCCCACTGTGTGACATCTGCTTTGTTTCCTCATGGACTGGAGCTCTGTGACATAGGTATGTTGACATTACATTTGAAAGAGCATTTTGACACTGTAATTGCTAATACACAATTTTGAAATCACAGACTGACTCCAGATTGTTTTGTGCTTCAAGGGTGTTTATTTAAGTGCTCAATATTGTAGGGGGTTGTAAAAGGGGGAGGGGTGATGGTGGAGAAATGTCCATGGCAGAGTCCAGTCTATTAGTCTCACATGTGCATTGTCCAAAGGGGCATAGGAAGTGGAGTTGGGGCAGTTTGAGGATGGACAGGGTGACAAAGTGGGGCAGAAGGATGACATTCAGGGTGGTCTCATTTCTTGGCGGGGGTCTTGGCATCGTTCTCTGTCTTTGTCCTGTATCTCAGGGACCGTTTGCGGGGTGGTTCTCCCTCTGCAGGGGGTGGGGTGCTGGTGTGGTGGTCCTGTGGCGGGGCGTTCTTTCCACTAGCGCCGCCGAAGGTGGTGGGCAGTTCATCGTCCAGGCTATTGTCAGGGGCCTACTTGTTGTGCCACAGTGTCTCTCCTGGTGTTGAGTACTTCCTTCAGCACCCCTATAACGGTGCCCAGGGTGGAATTGATGGATCTGAGTTCCTCCCTGAAGCCCAAATACTGTTCCTCCTGCAGGCGCTGGGTCTCCTGAAACTTGGCTAGTACCGTTGCCATCGTCTCCTGGGAGTGGTGGTAGGCTCCCATGATGTTGGAGAGGGCCTCGTGGAGAGTTGGTTCCCTTGGCCAGTCCTCCCCCTGTCGTACAGCAGCCCTCCCAGTTCCCCTGTGTTCCTGGGCCTCCGTCCCCTGGACCGTGTGCCCACTACCACTGCTCCCAGGTCCCTGTTGTTGCTGGGGTGGTGGGTTAGCCTGGGTTCCCTGTAGTGGTGGACACACTGCTGATTGACGTGTCCTGGGGACAGAGGTATGGGCACGCTGGGTGGGTGCTGTGCTGGTGTTTCCAGAGGGGGATAGCTCTGTGGTGGCTTGTGCCACTGTGAGGGGAACCGACTGTCCTGAGGTCCCCGATGGGCCGGGCTGGTCATCTAGATCCAGTTGGACAGAGCTGCTGTCATCACTTTGGGCCTCTTCTGTTGGTGGTGTGGACATGTGTGGACCCTCCTGTCCAGTGACGTTGGGTAGGGGTCTTGCAGGGGTATAAGAGGATGTTAATTACAACTGTGTGTGCCATGGTGTGTAATAGGTGGGTGACCGTGTACCCCAGTGCTTGCATTGCATTCCTGTGTGGGCCCTTCTGTGATGGTGGTTTAGGAGGGTGTATGGGTATGTGCATTGGCCATGCTTTGGTGATGGGTGTCCATGCTTTGCTGTTGCATGATGGGCTTGGTGTTAGGATGTATGGTTTGTGATGTTGGGACATTTGTGAGGAGTTGGAGTGATGGGGGTGAGGGTGGGGTATGTGTTGGCATGCAGGTAGTGTGGGGAAAGTAATAGTAAAGATTTGACTTACCAGAGTCCATTCCTCCATCTACTCCTGCGAGGCCCTCAGGATGCAGAATCGCCAAGACCTGCTCCTCCCATGTTGTTAGTTGTGGGGGAGGAGGTGGGAGTCCGCCGCCAGTACGCTGAACCGCGAGGTGGTGTCCACGGAACGTACCTTCCCCCATAGGTCGTTCCACCTCTTCCTGATGTCATCCCGATTTCTTGGGTGCTGTCCCACTGCGTTGTCCCTGTCCACGATTCTTCGCCATAGCTCCATCTTCCTAGCTATGGAGGTGTGCTGCACCTGTGATCCGAATAGCTGTGGCTCTACCCAGACGATTTCCTCTACCATGACCTGAGCTCCTCCTCAGAGAAGCTAGGGTGTCTTTGCCGTGCCATGGGGTGGTGTGGGTGATGTGTGGGGTGGTGTGTGCAGTGATAAGTGGGGTGATATTTAGTGGTGTGTTGTGTGAGGTGCGTGGAAGTTATGTGGGTGATGGTATTGTGTGCCTGTGGATGCTTGGTAGTAGTTTGTAGTGTCTCTCTCTGGCCTTCTCTCGGTTATTTTGTCGTAGGGGTTTGTGGGTGATGCGGGTGTGTGTTTTATATTGTAATGGGTGTGTGGAGTGGTGTGTGTATGTGTATCAGGTGTGTGTATTTCGAATTGGCCAATGTGGCTGTGTTTTGTATATGTGTGTGTATTTTCAGTGCGGCGGTGTGTACCGCCAATGGAATTCCGCGGTTGAAAGACCGCCGTGTGGATTCGTGTGTCATGATAGTGTGGGTGTATTTCTGTTGGCGTGACGGTGGAGGTTTTGTTTTCGCCAGTTTATCACTGACCTTTGGTGTGGCTGACTTCTGTGGGTGTCAGAATTTTGGTGGATTCCGAGCTGTGGGTCATAATAGCTGTGGCGGATTTCCTCGGCGGTGTGTTGGCGGTCTTCTGCACGGCGGTAAGCGGCATTTACCGCCAATGTTGTAATGACCCCCATAGTTTCTTAAAACGGAAGCAGTTACCTGAGGAGTCAGTCGAGGAATAAACAGCTGCTTTGCGCATTTTAGCTTCATCTTGCGAATTTGAAAGTAGTGTAGACACGTATATCAGAGATCAATTCTTCTTTAATTGTTTTTCTAAAAAAATGCAAGAAAGACTACTCATTTGCAGGAACCCTTCATTATCTGAAGTCATAGACATTGCTAAAAGTATAGAGAAGTCTGTAATCTCTACTCAGGCTACGAACAGTCACCAGTTTCATATATTTCTGAGAATTATTCTGTTGCTGCCATAACTATGAGGACAACTAAAAACAGAAAAAAACAGTTTATATGTTATTGCTGTGGTTCCAAAAATCATTTAGGTAATAGTTCCACATGTCCAGCCGTTGGTAAGAAGTGCACTAGGTGTGGTAAAATGGGGCATTTTCAAGCTGTCTGTAAGTCTCATTCTGCTGGGTCAGTCAGAGTACACAATGTTAATGTTCCTAGTGATGATCATAATAGTGATATTCAGGAATGCACCAATACATTTTCAAATGTGCTTCTCACCATTCAAAATGTTCGAAAAGAAAATATGGTTAAAGGTCCCATGTGTCAAGCTCTCATTAACGGTGAATCCATTACTGTGATGGCAGATTCAGGAGCGCCTATTACGGTTTTGGCAGATAAAACATTCTTCTCATTGTGGCATAGATCTGTCAAATTGCAGCAACCAGACGTTAACCCTAAAGCGTTTGGGGACAAGGAAATTAAGTTATTAGGTTATTTTCCTGTGCATCTTAACATCCTTGTGTCAACACCAGGACAGTGCGCGCTCTACGGGCATCTAGAATGCAAAAACCCAACACTCGCAAGATAATGTAATTTATGCATTGTGATGATATGTTATTGTTTAACCTTTTGCATTGCAGAATTCCATCCAAAAGATTAATTTTTAAGGTGCTTATAAATACTGTACATTTGCAATGTATTGCTGCAGACATTCAGAGTGTGTTAGGGTGTGGTCCCTTTCCAGGGCCTTCTAGAGACTTTCCCTGCAACATGCCTGGGCGTGGTTCTAGGCTGGGCCAAGACTCTATAAAAGAGAGTCAGCCCAACTTCCAGTGCTCACTATTCAGAGGTCCCGGTGCAGAGCAGCAGCTTCTTCCTGAGCTCCTGTCCCGGCGGCCTATTTGGATTTTCCAGTCTTCTGCACTCATCTCTCATTGGTGATCACTGTTTCCAGGCGGTAAGACGGTGTTTGGACATTTCCCAACACCGTAATTGAGAATTTTCATATTCTTGATTTTAATTCTTAAATGAATAACAGATTACTTTTGTGCTGCCATTTTTTGACATTTGTATGGTGGTTTGCAAATAGGGAGGACGCGCAATTTATTCCATAAAAATTTGACTTCGTTATTACATTGTTCATTGCGCGCTGATATTTCTTGACATTTACATGATGTTTTACGAGTTGGCAAGACGTGCAACTCGTTTCATGAGCATTTAACTTTGTTGCTCATTGCGCGCTACCTTTTCTTGACATTTACATGGTGGCATTCGAATCGGTGAAATGCGCGATTCACTTCTCGTGTGTAATTCATGCTGTTCATTGTGCGCTACCATTTTCTGGCATTTACATGGTGGCATTTGAATCAGCAACACGCGTGATTCTTTCCTTGAGTGTTTTTTCATGTTATTCCTTGTGCGCTACCATTTCTTGGCATTTGCATGGTGGCATTTGAATCGACAAGACGCATGATTCTTTCCCTGAGTGCTTTTCATGTTGTTCATTGTGCGCTACCATTTCTTGGCATTTGTATGGTGGCATTTGAATCGGCAAGATGCGCAATTCTTTCCTCGTGTATAAATAATGTAAATTACTGTGCGCTACCATTCTTCTATTAAGACATTTTCTTGGTAGCATTTCAAGTTGACACGTTGCGTGATTTATTCCTTGAATCTACGTTGTGTGATTTCATGGTGCACAATCCTTTATGGTGTTTAATACTCATATAAAAATCTGCAATGTGCGCAATTCACTTCCCAATGTTTTGTCTGAGATGAGCACAACAATACCAGAGTTCTAGATGTAATGCTGTGTGTTCCTGATATATATATTCTTAAAAGGAGATTCATATGGTTGTTTAGAAATTGTTTCCTGATTCTCATGCTAAAGAAAGTACTCGAATCTGAAAGTCCTATTTAACTTTTCCTGTTTCCTCCTCAGGCATTCGGTCATCTAAAGCCTAGTCAGTTTTAGGACTATTTTAGGGTTGTTCATGTTTTTTCGGAAAAGACAAAGCTTAGAGTTGTAGCATGGTACTGATTTCATGAGATATAATTTTGATGTTGTGTTTTAACCTTTTGCTTCCTACAGGTCTCCTTCCCAGCTGTTCTTGTCCTAATCCCCTTTTCCCCACTTGGACTCTCTTAGACTCTGTGATAAATCTAATCAGAGTATTGGAGCTGTCTTGTGGTGGAAGTGTTGGGAACATGCACAGACCCCGAGGATCTGGTGACTCTGACACCTTGGTAGGGACACCTGGAGTAAGGTGTGTGTTGCTGTTAGTGTCAGAGATTTGGTAGGTTGGATGAATTTAGCAAAATTAGGTTTACAACTAAAACCTGGTGAAGATAATCCCATTGTTTGTGGGAAATAGCCCAGTTTCATCTTTGGATATTGAGAGTGATGTTCTTCCCATACTGATTTCTAAGTTTCCTAATCTTTTTAGAGATCAGAAAGGCTCTATGAAGGGTTCTTGACCTTATCAGGTCGAAGAAGAATGCCCTTCCTGCACAACATAAGGCGAGACCAGTACCTAACAGTGTACGAAATGATTTAAAAAACTCTTGGGGTTCTTACTAAAGAAGGAGTTATTTCCCCCACAGACTCTTCAGAATGGGTTTCACCTATTGTTTTAGCCAAAAAAAGTCTGGAGAGATACGTCTCTGTGTTGATTTGAGATCCTTAAACAATAATAGTATCATTGACTGCCATCCTTTACCACGCATTCAGGAAATGTTAGCCAATATTGGAAGTGCAAAATATTTTTCAGCAATCAATTTGCACTTAGCTTATCATCAAATAGCATTGAGTGTGGAATCTCAGGAACTCACCACCTTTGTAACACCTTTTGGAGCTTACAAATATCTCAGACTTCCTTTTAGGCTGGGCTCCGCTGCAAGTGTTTTTCAAAAGCCTATGGATGTTCTGTTCTCTAATATGACTAAAGCTCAGGCTTTCCATGATGAGATCCTTATTTTTACTGATACCAAAGAACAACATTTTGAAATTTTGGATAACGTATTAAGTATATTGAGGGCACTGGTGTAACGATTACTCCAAGTTTTTAGTCCAACAATTGGATTACTTAGGGCACACCATCTCTGCTGAAGGTATTAAACCTAAATTCTGCAACTTAAAAGCAATTCTGAAGGCACTGGCTCCTGTTAATAAAGATGCTCTCAGGTCCTTTTTAGGTTTATGTGAGTATTAAGCCCGTTTTGTACCTGAGTATGCCATGGTGGTATAGACATTAAGGAACTTATTGAAGAAGGGTGCTAGATTTACTTGGACCTGTGAAATTGATTCTGCATTCACCAAGCTAAAAGATCTTGTTTGTGATGCTCCTGCCTTAAGCCCCTTCATTCCTGAAGGTAAATGCATCATCGCTGTTGATGGTAGTGCGAAAAGCATTGGAGCAGTTTTCAACCAATCTGTCAATGGCAAACTCATCACCATAGCTTTTGCTTCCAGAGCTCTGTTAGAGGCAGAAACTAACTACAGTACCATAGAAAGGGAAGCTCTAGCTTGTGTTTGGGCCGTTCAAAAATTCAAAACATATTTATGGGGTAATTCATTTGAAATACACACTGACCACAAACCTCTTGTATTTTTATTGAGTGGTGATGGGCTAGGCAAGGCATCCACTTGTCTCATACGTTTACTTTCCAAAATGCAAGAATATGACTTCACTATTAAGTACATTCAAGGAGGGAAGAATTTTCAGGCCGATTGTCTTTCATGTATTCCCCTACCTCTTCCAGAAAGTATCCAGGAGGAATATGAATGTGTTGTTGCTGCTATTGATGTAGTTGGTGATCTTAATGGTTCAATTTCTGAGATTGAATGGGTGAATGCTACTGCACACGATGACATTTTAGTGAAAGTTATGGATTTTTTAAAGAAAGGTTGCCCCCCAATTAGTAGCATCCCTGATGTTTTAAAACCGTTTGCCCGAATTTCATCAGAATTATCTTGCGAAAATTATATTTGAATTCGCAACAGTTGTTTTATTCCTCCCATTATCTTAAGGGATAGAATTATAAAACTAGCTCATGAAGGTCATTTGGGCATCACTGCCACTTGCAGAAAGCTGAGGGAACATTATTGGTGGCCGTCCACGAATAAGTAGGTTGAGAATGTTATTAATTTGTGTCCCCAATGCTTAGTTTCTGACAAACATTGGAATACCGTACAGAAACCTCTTCAAAACGTGCCCTGGCCTGATCAGCCCTGGTCTAAGGTAGCATTAGATTTTGCGGGTCCGTTCAATTTGCTCCCTGCCACTAATACAGTTATTTCATTTCTTTAAAATGTTTTTGCATTGGAGGGAGTGCCAAAGGAACTTGTGACTGATAATGGCACTCATTTTGTTTCTAAAATGATGAAAGCCTTTCTCACTAATCATAACATCTCCCACATACAAGTTGCACTGTATAGTCCTTCCGCGAATGGTTTAGTGGAAAGGGCAAACCGTTTTATTAAAGACGGTGTGCAGTCTGCCCTTTCTTCTGGTATTGCTGTTGAGGATTTCATTAGGACGAAGATTGCGGGGTATCATTCTGCTCCTCATTCCACTACTGGAATTACTCCCTTTGAGTTGCTGAGAGAAAGAAAGTGTAGACCAAGGGTAGTACCCGGTTTGCTAGAATCTTTGCTTTTTTCAAACACTAAACATAATAATTTTGCAACCTCCGTGAGGGAAGTAGTGGAAAACAGACAGAGGAAACAAAAAAGAATATTTTGATTTCTTAAAGCATGCTAAGGATAGGGGATTTTGTGTGGGAGATTGGGTTCTTATTAAGAAACCTTTTAAGGTGAAGAAAGGGGAATCTATATTTACTCGTCCTCTTAGGATTGACAAGATCACTAAAAATGCTGTCCTAGTACGTGACAAGGGTTAGTGGAATAAGTCTATCCTTGTTCCCATTTCTCATGAACAGGCATAGGTATATAATAGAACTCATGTTGGTACTAATGATGGTTCCATTTTATTTGGACCTCAAGAGGCCAGTATCGATAACAGTGTAATTCCTGACGCAACTTCACCTCGTGATCCTTGGAACTTGAATGTGACAGAGGGTGTTTCTCCCAGCCCAGAGGTTCTTCAACGCATGTGTAATGATTTTGTGCGTGATGATTTTGTTTCTTATTCCAATGCAGTGAATACTCAAAATGTACCTGAAGTTTTTAATAGCAAAAGAATAAAATAATTTGTAAATTGCGTGTACATTTCCAAGACTACGATTTAACTTGATTTGTTTTATGGGAAGGGGGTGTTGTAGTATCCACAACTGTATTCTCTTTTCTATTTCTATCTTGTGGAATGTTTATGTGACTATGATGTATGTAATGTTCTTGCGTGGAATCCTGGTTGCCAGGTGAAAGCAGACCGTTCCTGCTCTTCGTCTGGTAAGCAGCGATTCTCCGTGGGTCCTGATGCTTTGAAAATAAACTTTTCAAAGGAAAGCATTTCCTCCTTCTTCTGCCGTCCTTTGGATTCTACAATGTTGTTCAGCAAAGTGGTGACGTCAATACATTTCAAAATGTAAGAGTGCCAAGAATGAGAGGTCCTAATCCTAATTTTCAGAATAACATGAATCAGATGCAGAAATGTCAACCCATGCAGCAAGTGCAAATGCCTTGTGCACAAATGACACAATTGCTGCCAGCGCAGCAGCAGGTTCCTATGGTACCTAGACAGCAAATGCAGATACCTCAAGCCCCGATGGAGAAGCAACAGATGATGCTTACTCCCGATGGAGAAGCAACAGATGATGCTTACTCAACAGATCACGGATCAGAGACAAGACAGACGTAGTGACACAGTGCACCAATTCCCGTTACACAGTGAGAATTAAATAAATAGTGAATGGATGAGTGATAGTTCGGATGAGGAGCCATGTATGCTAGCAGCCTCCTCAGAGGTAGATCAAAGGGTACCCTTTGTGAGAGGGAAGGTGATGGGTCATTTTTGGTGGACACAGGAGCCACGCGCTCTACAGTGAGGAGTGCAGAACTTTATCTCTTTCTGGAAGAACAGTTCAGGTTGTGGGGGTAGCGAATAAACATTTGACAAATCTGATTACAGATCCAGTACAAGTCGAGATTGGCAACTTCCAGGGACTGCATACATTTGTAGTCTGTGATTTAAGGCCAGTATCCCTACTGGGAAGGGACTTATTATGCAAGAGCAAATGTTCAATTACTTGTTCAACTGCTGGAATAGAGAGCCAGACAAATAGCGATGATAAAGAAGAACTAACTCCAAAAATTGAGAGTGAAACTACCAATGAAGAGTACCCATTGATTGAGTTTTTCACTATATTCACAGTAAAAGAATTTCATTCTGATTTACAGGGAACAGAACAGGAAAACGTGTGGGATCTGACAGGTAAAGAAGTGGGTTTGATCAAGGGAGTGGAGCCGATTAAGGTTACTTTGAAGCCAAATGCAGTGTTTCCACAGCATCCACAGTACAATATGGAACAAATTGTTTTGATGAAAGTGGCACAAATAATTGGAGATTTTGTGAAGCAGGGAGTCTTGAAAGAAGTACTCAGCAGCCCATGTAATTCACCAATAATGGGTGTGAAGAAACCTTTTGAGAAGGTACTAATTGTACAGGATTTGAGAAGAGTAAATGACATGGTGGTCTAATGTTGTCCTGTGGTGCCAAACCCAGCAGTAATAATGTTCCAGATTCCATGTGATGCAGAGTGTTCACAGTGGTTGATTTGTCACAAGCTTTCTTTTCTGTGTCTCTTCATGAGGATAGTCAGTTTCTCTTTAGTTTCAAATTCTTAGACAGAGTTTACAGCTGGTGCAGGCTTCTACGTATCACTGGGAAATGGATATGCGGATCAAGTTGCAAGGTTTTGCGCATTGAACTGTATATCGTTCGAAGACAAATGGGAATTGATATCTGAAGAAGACACTACATGTACAAGTTTTGCATTAAAAGTGATTGACACAATGGAAGAATTGAAAACTTTGCAAAGCCATGTTGACAAAGATAAAAAGAGGTCATGGCTTAAAATGAAGTGTGTCCAGAGACAGGATGAGCTATGGGTATCAGAAGAGGGTCAAATGGTTCTACCAAATAGTTTGCTGTCACAAATGGCAAGATACTATCATGGTCAGGCACACATTGGGAGGGATGCCATGGTTTGTTTGTTTAAGATTGATTGGTTCAGACAAGACAGTATCACGGGAGGAGAACATGGTGGCAGGCTACGCAGGGGGCTGCTGGAGGTCCTTGCTGGGCTCGGTGCGATGTTCTCACTGTTAATTGTTAAGCGCGACGAAGCGTCATTCTTATAATGGTTACCCGCTTACTTGTCTCCATGAGGTGAGGGGCTGTGGGAAAACCACAGTGGAGGGAACACAAAATAGAGAACGGCTGGATCGCTCCGTTGCACGCAGTGCCGTTCTGTGGACACAGGCAGCACGCGGAGTCTGACGCGGCCGGGAAGCTGTTGCGAGAGTTCCCCTCTTGGGGAAGAGTGGTAGAGGCAGCACAGGCTGTGAAAACCACAACAGATGCTACAGTAGCAGCAAGGACGGCGAGAGGAAGCCGCCTCTGCTGATCTTTAACACCACAAAGGCAAGGAAACTTGCATTTCCCTAGCAATGTTATTGCCCAACACCCAGAGCTTGTCAAAGAAAGAATTACAACTATAGAAATTAAGAACATTGTAATGCAAGGTGTTAGGGGCTTGAATGTCAATATAAATAGAGGAGGAGCAGTAGGAGTTAACAAAATTGGGCCAACTTATTCTTTAAGAAGTGGGAAAAGGACCTTGGGGCCCAAGGTCAAAGATCTACTCTCTGGTGGTAGTGAGACCCCCCACCAGATTGCTGCCTCTGGTAATTTAAACAATGAGGAGAATCGAAGCAAGGAATATACTAGGCTTAGTGTTAAAGGTAAGGATAAAAGAAAAAGATATTCAAAAGGTGAATAGGGATGCTTTCAGGAAACCCCCAAATAGGGACAAGCCTAGAAAAATATTGGTCACCTTTCAGACGTGCCCAATTAAGGAACATATTTTAGTTGCCGCATTGAAAAAAATCATTGACAGCGGAGGGCACCAATTTCGAAATAAGATCAGACCTATACAGTATGACATTAAACAAGCAATGGGAATTGGGGAAAAGAATAGATGTTTTAAAAGGGTTAGTAGCTACGCCCCAGTTAAAATTCTCAGCCTCCATGAAAGTAATGGCTAATAGTAAAATGCATAATTTTAGATACAGCAGAGAGGTAGATGAAATCATAAAGAATTTAGACAAGGAAAGGGTGACCAGCATTTAATGCATGTACGGAACTTTTGTAGATAGCAAGCATAGACCTAGCGGGAGACCTCCCAAGACATTTTCACCTAAACTAAAGGAGAAAGGTGGGTTCTCTCAGGGAGGGAAGGGATGAGGTGGGGGTCTGATAGCGGTTGGACGGGGAGGGCGAGCATTCACAGGGTGGGGGAGCATGGGGGAAGAAAAAAAAGAAATTCAAAATAAAAAGGTAAAAAATGTCCTCATTAGGTATCGTTTTTGGAGGTCTGCGGTTCAGTGGTAGAAGGGAGAATGTAGATGACTGGAGGAAATGAGATGAGGCTCCTGTCCTGGAATATTAATGGTCTTAGGGTAGTAAACACACAGAGAAGGCTGTTACAATATTACCCAAAGTAATGTTCTGATTTTACAAGAAACACACTTGTCCAATGAAGAATGTTCCAAACTATTAAAATCATGTAGCTGGGTATAGCAGATTTCAAGTACTACTCAGGCTGGGGGAAGTAAAGGGGTGGCTATCATAGTTAAGAATCATCCCAAAATGTCCTTTTAGTGTGGGCCAGTAGACAAATTAGGTAGGTGGATTATTGGAAAATTGTTGGCTTTTGATTTTGCATTTACCTTGGTGGGTTACTATGAGCCTAACAAGGATGACCCTGCACCTTTGGGGGAGTTATTTAAACAGCTGATACAATTCTCTGATCCTATAGTATGGATGGGAGATTTGAATGTAGTATTGAATTATGAGTTAGATAGATCTTCTGGTAGCAGATAAAAATTTAACAAGAAGATGCAATCTCAGGTATCAACGATGATGTCTCAGTTGGGGTTGCATGATATATGGAGAGAGAGGATGGGATTAGAGTGGAGATATACATATATCAATAAAAAGTGAAAGCCAAAGTGACATGTCAGGGTCCATACAGAGAGGTAAAAATGCAGAACTATGCTATGTCCTACAGTTGTATGAGATGTGAGAAGCAGTGCCATCCTCTTACCTGTGTCTCACTGGAACTATTGCATGATGATGTTGTTTCAGTTGTCTATATCTTCTTCTTCTGCCTCCTCTTATTCACTGTACACAGGCTCCACAGCTGCCACAAGACCAGCATCAGGCCCATCCTCCTGCAGAAAAGGCACCTGGCATCGCAAAGCCAGGTTGTGCAATATACAGCATGCCACGATGATCTGGCACACCTTCTTGGGTGAGTAGTATCGGGAGCCACCTGTAAGATGGAGGCATCGGAACCTGGCCTTCAGGAGGCCGAAGGTGCGCTCTATTATCCTCCTAGTTCGCCCATGTGCCTCATTGTAGCGTTCCTCTGCCCTTGTCCTGGGATTCCTCACAGGGGTCAGTAGCCATGACAGGTTGGGGTAACCAGAGTCACCTGCAAATATCGAGGGACATCCTCCAAACATTAGGGACTCTCCCATATCCAGACACCTATTTAAACTGTGTGGCGACCTTGGGCTCACCTATTAGCCACAACCCGTGCCTCTGGAGTTGCCCCATCACAGAAGGTATGCTGCTATTCCTCAAAATGTAAGCGTCATGCACAGAGCCAGGATACTTGGCATTCACATGGGAGATTTACTGGTCTGCCAAACACACCATCTGCACATTCATTGAATGGTAGCTTTTGCGGTTTCTGTATACCTGTTCATTCCTGCGGTGGGAGGACAAATGCCACATGTGTACCATCAATGGCACCAATGATGTTGGGGATATGTCCCAGGGCATAGAAGTCACCTTTCACTGTGGGCAAATCCTCCACCTGAGGAAACACGATGTAGCTGCGCATGTGTTTCATCAGGGCAGATAACACTCTGGACAACACGTTTGAGAACATTGGCTGTGACATCCCTGATGCCATGGCCACTGTTGTTTGAAAGGACCCACTGGCCAGGAAATGGAGTACTGACAGGACCTCCACTAGAGGGGGTATTCCTGTGGGATGGCAGATAGCTGACATCAGGTCTGGCTCCAACTGGGCACACAGTTCCTGGATTGTGGCACGATCAAGTCTGTAAGTGATAATGATGTGTCTGTCTTCCATTGTCAACAGGTCCACCAGGGGACTGTACACTGGAGGATGCCGCCATCTCATCACCTGCCCCAGCGGACGTGCCCTATGGAGGAGAAGGGTGAGCAGAGGGTCGTACACCACATAGGTTTCACAAGGCTGTTTAGCACAATCGTGAACTATTCTTTGTGTGCTTTTGTCTCTCCGTATTCATGGCCAAATGTGCTGTGACACAGCTAGTTGACCTGCCACATGGCCACCTGAAATGGCGGCTGCCTGACCTGTAAGGACGGACAAGGGGAAATGAGGTAACGGTGCTGGCGTTGTGCTGTGTCGCGGTAGGCGGTCGAAGACCGTTGCGATATTCAGCATTGGTTATCATTGGGCCCTATGGGTTCCAGGAGCCAATGACGATGTACGCCGGCGGTGATGGTACGCACCGCCGTGGACGTGACCGCCATTTTCTGTCTGTTCAATCACTTGATACCTGACCTTCAATAGGAGAGGACCTACACTGCAAGTGCTGCTGTGACCTGAGTCTGGAAGCGACAATGGCTACAGTGTCTGGGGAAAGGGCCCCTGCCTTCACTGTGGAGGAGTTGGACAAACTGGTGGATGGGGTCCTCCCCCAGTACACGCAACTTTACGGTCCACCATACAAACAGGTGAGTACACTGTGTGCATAGTAGATGGTACATGATTGTATGGAGTGTCATGGATGGAAGAGAGGCGGGAGGCACAGGCCAGCATGTGAGGATGGTGAGTGTAGGTTTTTCTGGGCCAGGGTGGGAGGTTTGTGGCCAATGAGTGAGTAGAAATGGATGGGGGAGTAACATCCATTTTTACTTCACTATTCCTCTAGGTCATCGCCCCCCAGAAGAAGGGTATTTGGCGTGCCATCGCCAAGGAAGTGCGGACCCTGGGGATCTACCTTAGAAAGGGGGAACCCACTGCCGGAAAAGATGGGAGGACCTGCGCCGCTCGAGCAAGAAGACGGCGGAGGCCCAGCTGGGGATGGTCTCCCAACGTGGAAGGGGTGCCCATCGCACATAACCCCCCTGATGTGCCGGATACTGGCGGTGGCATAACCTGAGTTGGATGGGCACCTGAGGGCATCACAGCAGCCACAAGAGTGTGAGTACAGTCTTACTCAACTGACTCAGCACACGTGACGATGTGTCTAGGTGGGGGCAGTGGGCTGTGGGTTCCCCTAGGGCAGGGCAGATGCGCCATGGTACATCCATTGTTTTGCAGGCTCAGTGCCACTCCAACCCCAAAGGTGGTAGTTGCCCTCTACACCAAGTCAGGTTCTTATGGGTTCCAGCTGTGCACTAAATGGGTCTAGGCAGAGTCCCCCATGGGCATGTGCTTTTCCCCTGCACTGTTAGTGCATGCGCTAGTGCATTGGTATGCTCCCTGTGTGTTGTGTCCGCCAACGGTAGTGGTGTTTCAGGCATTGACCATGTGTCTCTTCTGACTCCCCCCCCCTTTTTGTTTTGTCACCCTGTCCCTGTGTGCATTAGCATCATCTGGCGGAGGAGCATTGGCACTGAGCAGGAGGGAGCTGCAACCCACATGGCTCTGGAGGGTGAATTTACAGAGTCTGAAGGCACCAGTGTGACGGAGGGCAAGGGGAGCTCCACGACGGGGACAGGAGCAGACACCAGCGACAGCGACTCCCCCTCTGATGGGAGCTCCCTTGCGGTGGCGGGCACCTCTGTGCCCGCCGCAACAACAGGTACAGCACCACCCCCCTACCAGCACCGCCTTCCCAGCGGCCCCTCATCGTGTTTCCCGTGCCTGCTCACCCAGGAGGGTGGGCATCTCCTTTGCCCCAGGCACCTCAGGCCCTGCCCCAGTCAGCCCTGCTGCCCTCAGTGAGGAGGCTATTGACCTACTGAGATCCCTCACTGTTGGTCAATCAACCATTTTGAATGCCATCCAGGGTGTCGAGAGGCATTTGCAGCAAACAAATGCATACCTGGAGGGCATTCATTCTGGCATGGCGGCCCAACAGAGAGCATTTCAGGCTCTGGCCTCAGCACTGATGGCAGCCATTGTCCCTGTGTCCAGCCTCCCCCCTCCAACTTCCACTACCCAGACCCAATCCCCACTACCTCAGCCTATCCCAAGCACACCATCATACCAGCATTCACCCAAATCAACACACAAAAGTAGCTCTGGCAAACATAAGCACCACACATCCCACAGGCACTCATACAAGCACCATACCCATGCAGACACACCAACATCCACTGCCTCCACTGTGTCCCCCTGCTCCACGCCCTCAACCTCCCTCCCAGTTTCATTTCCACTCACACCTGCATGCACTACATCCTCAGCCACCACCTCCATCACCAGCACGCCCATCACCACACACCGTTCACGTGCACTCACCACCCCCACTCCCATGCAAACGTCCCCTGTGTCCTCTCCCAGTGTGTCTGTGAGCCCTCCTCCCAAACTACACAAACGCAAGCACACACCCATCCAACAGCCATCCACCTCACAATAGCCTCCGGCCCATGCACCTTCACCCAAATTCAGCAGACGTGCACCTCCTACAACCACTCCCTCTTCCTCCACTCCCAAACCCCCTCCATCTTCCCGTCCCAGTGTGTCTAAAAACTTTTCCTGGCTAACATTGACCTCTTCCCTACACCTCCCCCCCCTAGGGCCAGGATGTTCAGGTCCCAGCCCAGCACCTCAGCCGCCAAATCCTCCACCACTGTGGTCCCAGCAAGTCCAGTCACATCGCAGGAGGCACAAATCAGGGATGCCACTGTGCCACCTAGCGAGGCCAAGGATCAACCCATTCCGCCACCTGCCAAGGTGAAGAAGGTGCCCATATGCCATAGGGAGAAGCCACACCAACCACCCAGCAAGGCCTCCTCCAAGCCAAAAGGGGACAGTACCAAGGGACCAGAAGCGACACCCAAGGTGGGGAAGGGACACAAGGGTAAAGGGAAGTCAGGACAGGGCAAAGAGCCTCCGGCTGAGGGACTAGAGTCACCCCTTCTGGCAACCAGAACAACAACCTGTACGGCGGTGGACACCGCCACCTGTACCGCCACCTGCATGACTGCTGCCTCAGCCACAGTCCCCAGCATCATCCCCAGTGGGCAGCCGTCCCAGGCTGCAGGAGACGTCCTGCTGTCTCCCTCCACAGGTGCTGACACATTCACCACCGGCAGCATCTCTGCCACAGACACCGCCGCAACCACCACCACCAACAGCCCCGCGACGTGATCAGACAGTGCCACCACAGCCGACATGGCTACCATTCCCAGCGGACAGCCGTCCGAGGCTGGAGGAGACGTCCTGGACGCTGCACAGACTACTTGAGGCACGACACCCAGCACTGTTTGTACCAGCAGGTGGAAGGCAAAGTCGCAGCAGGGTGGACTGTGTCTCTTCCTTCATGGAGTATCATGCTACCTGTTCCCAGGGAATCTCGTGGCACACACACCCAGGTGAGGGGATGGGACCTGCCACACTGCTTGTGAAGCACTCTGGGCACAAAGCCCCCTCCAGAACCAGTGGAGAAAAGCATCCACTCACCCTTTCCTTGGCAGGATGAAGCACTCTGGGCACAAAGCCCACTCCAGAACCAGTGGAGAACAGCATCCACTACCCCAGTCATTTGGCAGTATGAAGCACTCTGGGCACAAAGCCCCCTCCAGAACCAGTGGTGAAAAGCATCCACTCACCCTTTCCTTGGCAGGATGAAGCACTCTGGGCACAAAGCCCCCTCCAGAACCAGTGGAGAATAGCATCCACTACCCCAGTCCTTGGCAGGATGAAGCATTCTGGGCACAAAGCCCCCTCCAGAACCAGTGGAGATAAGCATCCACTCACCCTTTCCTTGGCAGGATGAAGCACTCTGGGCACAAAGCCCCCTCAAGAACCAGTGGAACATGTCAACAACTTGAGAGACTGTGGCTTTTCACTCCCCAGGATAAAGCAGTGGGCAACCCACCCACTTGAGAGACTTGAGAGACTGTGGCTTTGCACTCCCCAGGATAAAGCAGTGGGCAACCCACCCACTTGAGAGACATGAGAGACTGTGGCTTTGCACTTCCCAGGATAAAGCAGTGGGTAAACCACCTACTTGAGAGACTTAAGGGACTGTGGCTTTGCACTCACCAGGATAAAGCAGTGGGCATGGGGCCCCCTCATGGAGCAGTGGCGTTGTCTGTTCTTCCGGCTGAGGTGCCCCCTCTCCCTCCCCCTGAGGTGCCTGTTTATTTTTGATCTGATGCACCAGCAGTGTTCTCTCCGTTTCGATTCAGGTATCATGTGTGGTCTTCGCCGATGGACTTTAGGACCACTGGTCCACGGACAATGATTGGTACACTATCAGGACTTGTGTAGTTGCTGTACAAATTTGTATATACTGATGATTTAACGTTATCTTGGCCTATCTGAATTTTTGATGATTATACTCGTTACAATCATTTCATTTTGTCCTTGCATTCTTCCAGGGGGTGACGGGGTGTAAATGTAATGTTGCTGCATGTATTTGTGTGTATGTTGTTATGGGTGAGGGTGGGGATGGGGGTGTTGTGTGTTGCGTGTGCCACTCTCTCTTTCCTCCCCCCCTCCCCTTTGTGCTAGGTGCAGTACTCACCGTGGTCGTCGCCGGAGTCTTTGCTGCTCCTGGTAGAAGAGGAGGTAGACCAACATGGGCAGGACCTGTAACTCGGGCTCCATGGCGTCCTGGTTCCTTGTTGGGTGTTGAGAGGTGAGTGGTTTCCATTCCAAGTCATGTTTCAGCCGTGCTTTTGATGTCGTTGGTTCTGCCACGGAAAAGGTGGCAGATAGGCCTGTTGTTGTGTTCCACCTGTCTGTTGGCGGTTACCGCCGCAGTGTTTATTTCTACCGCCGTGGCGGTCGGAGTGTTAAAGTGGCTGTCTATGTTGGCGGTTTCCGCCATGGTCTTGATTCAATTTTTTGAACCACCGGCCTGTTGGCGGTATTACCGCCACTTTAACACCGACCGCCAGGGTTGTAACGAGGGCCTATGTAATAATATTTTTGAAGAAGGAGGCACACTCCCCATCTCTTGGAAGGAAGCTATCATTACACTAATCTCAAAATCAGGGAAAAACCCCAAGTTTTGTGGTTCATATAGGCCGATTTCTCTATTGAATTGTGACTATAACATTTTTACAAAAGTGTTGACAGATAGATTGGGGGAGTTGTAGGCAAATTAATACATGAAGATCAAAAGGGGTTTAAAAAAAAAAGATTTATGCATGAGTTGACACATGGCTTGATGGGCTCTATTGATTTAGCCAGCTCATGTAGATAGGCTCTATTGATTTAGCCAGACGTTGGAATCTTGACCCTAATGCTTCAGAGAAGGAGAAATTAAGAAGTGTTTTAAAAATATACAAGGTAGCCTGTTTTGAGGCTAAAGCCGCTTTTTTTTCTACTAAGATTAAAAATGCACCTAATACGCCTAAAGAGCTATTTAAGGTAGTTTGCTCGTTTATCACGGCTCCTGTTCCCTCCACAACCTCGCCGAACTCTCAGGCAACTTGCAATTAAATAGCAGAGTTTTTTAAAACTAAAATTAGGCAAATACATAAAGATTTCCCCTTAATGGATCCTGGGATTACCCCCCTGAATTCGCTGAATCAGGAGACCGCGCTGCTTACATGCTTCCCCCGCTGCTGCCGAACAGGATTAAAGAAATCCTTATGGGGATTAAATCGGGTTCACCTATGGATCTCTGCCCACCCAGCATTTTGCAGATGATTCCTGATTTGGTGGCTCCGAAACTAGCCACCATCTTTATGGATGTACTATCCTCAAGGGTCTACCCTTCTTCATGGAAGCAGGCCACTGTAATTCCCCTTAAAAAGAAGGCCGATCAAACTGCCTTTGATTTAAGCAATCTGCGACCTATTTCCTTGCTACCAACATTGTCTAAGATATTTGAAAAAAACATCAATTGTGAACTATCTATGTTTCGTAACCAGGCTGGAGGTTTTGATCAGCCCCAAGATGGTTTCAGAAGGGCTCATAGCACGGAATCAGTGTTACTAACAACATCTGACTCCATCCGGAAACTTCTGGATGAGGGTCAGGGCGCAGTTCTTGTGCTATTGGATCTTTCTGCGGCATTCGATACCATCTCGCCTGATATCTTGGTATCTCGCCTTTATAATGCTGGAATAAGACATGCCGCGCTTAAAATCCTGGAGTCCTTTTTAAGGGATAGATCTAACATTGTTAGCTGGGAGGGTTTTAAAGCTCCGGTCTTCCAGTTGCCATGTGGGGTACCCCAGGGCTCGGCGCTGAGTCCTATGCTTTTTAATGTCTATGTGGCCCCACTGGCAAGTCTTATTCGATCGTATGGTTTTACGCCATCCTCCTATGCTGATGACACCCAGCTTATCATACCAGTGTCCAGGAGACACTGGGAGGAAGTGGCAGAGCAGTTTAATAGCTGCATGAAGGATATTAATCGGGGATGAGACAGAATTGGCTTGAGCTTAATACCAACAAGACGGAGATTGTCTTGTATGGTTGCAGTAAGGATCTGTGGGGTCCGCGATGGTTGCCGGATGATTGTGGGCAACTACCTGTCCCATGCGGAGTGACTAGAAATCTAGGAGTGATCTTTGATGAAGGATTAAGCTTTAAACCTCAGGTTAATGCCTTAGTGAAGTCTTGCTATTGGACCCTGAAAATCCTGAGGAAAATGTTACCGTTCCTGAAGCAGGAGGAAAGAATCACGGTTATGTTAGCACTGATCATGTCCAGAGTGGATTATTGCAACTCATTGTTGTTGGATATTGATGAGTGCACTCTGAGGAAACTGCAACTAATTCAGAATAATGCAGCTCGTATGATTTTGGCACTTCCACGTTTAGCGTCGGCTTCCCTTAGTCTAAAGTGTCTTCACTGGCTTCCGGTGGGCAAGAGGATTATTTTTAAATCTCTCTGCCTTACCTTTAAAGCACTTTATGGGGGTGGTGCAGAACACCTGGTGGACAGACTCAGGTGGTGGACGCATCCTAAGATCGGAGAAGTCTCTTCTGATCCAGGTCTGCAGGACACGCAGAGGTAGGTGGGGAGATAAAGCGTTCACAGTGGCGGCTGCCAGATATTGGAATGGTTTACTGCTTGATATCAGGAAAGAACAGAACTTCTCGATATTTAGGAAGAGGGTGAAAACCTGGCTGTTTCCTCGGTAGGGCTATTGGGCCTTGAGTCGTCTTCTCATCCTTTATGTCCTCAAGTGCTTCGATGCCAAGGCCGGAACGCGCTATATAAATGCCCATATACATACATACATCATGTAAGAAACCTTTAGCGCTAGTAATGATTGATGCGACAAAGGCGTTTGATAGGGTTAATTGGTCTTATTTGAGTACTATATTTGAAGGTTTTAACTTGGGAAGGAAATTTACAAGGGTATTGCAGACAATATATTGAAATTCAGACTCAAAGATTTGAATTAATGGTAGCTTAACGCGTCCTTTCAAAATTGGTAGGGGAACAAGACAGGGGTGCCCATTATCTCCATGACTATTTAATTAATATATAGAACCACTGGCCTGTAATATTAGAACGGAGAAGAAAATTGTTCTGTTTAGATGCGGCAGTTAGAGTAGGAAGATTGCCCTATACGTGGATGATTTGATGGTGTATACAACAAACTTGAAACGAACCCTGCCAGCCGTTTATGAATTGGCAACAAAATTTTGGGAATTTGCAGGGCATGCAGTTAACAAGGAAATAACTGAAGTTATAGCTTGGAATATGGAAGGAGAGAGTGTACCAACTAAGAAGGAGTTGAAATATTTGGGAATTACGATAGTTAAAGACATAGAAAAAATAGCAGAAAGTAATTTTATGAGAATTATGAAGTATTCTTGTAAGTTAATGAAGTCTTGGGTTAAACTCCCTCTTACTATTCTGAGGGGAGTAAACCTTGTTAAGATGATGATATTACCAAAGTTGTTATTTATTTTTTATGCGGTCCCTTTAAAGTATAACAAGGAATTGCTGTCTAAGTTACAAGGTGAAATTGGAAGTTTTATATGGGCTTCTAAGGGTGCGTGCATATCATGGAAGAAACCGAGAAGGAGGAAGGAGAAAGGGGGATTAGCGTTACCTGATCTTCAATATTTTGCCTGGGCTTTTTTCATAAAAAATATGAAAGGGTCACTGTACGAGTTATGGATCTCAGAATTAGGGCAGATATTAAAAGTCATGATGAAATTTAATTATGAAATGCAGGCGGGCCTTTTATAAAAATTTGGAGATCCTAAGGCCGATATTTATACTTTTTGATGCAAAACTGCACTGACGCAGTTTTGCGTCAAAAATGTTACCGCCGGCTAATGCCATTTATTTGCACCGCTCGGGCGTCAAACCAATGCATCGGGTCGTAAAGAAAATCTACGTTTACGCGGCAAAAATTACTGTGAGCCGGTTTACGACGTCTCAAACCGGATACGTGCCGTTTTTTGACACAATGGCGTCAAAAAGTGGCGCAAACACTGCAAAATGTGCTAAGGAGAGCCAAAATGGATCCCAGATGCTTGGACAGACCCCAGGAAGATGACAACAGACCAGGAACCAGCCAGGAGGACCCACACAGGACCCAGGAGAGGGAGAAGAAGAAAAGAAAGTGTTGCTTCAGTGCAGAGGAGCAGGAAATTCTGGTGAAAGAGGTAACAGAACACCAGCACCAACTTTTTGGCACCTCAAAGTTGCCAATCAGTAGGAGAGAGGCAATATGGCAACAAATTGTTGGCAAGATAAACAGTGTGGCAGAAGTACGGAGAACATCCATTGAGTGCAAGAAACGCTGGCATGACTGCAAGCGCAGGACCAAGGAAAAGATGGCCAGGAACAGGAAGGCAGCACTGCAGATTGGAGGTGGGAGTCCAGCACCGCAGGAGGCACTGGACCGCGTGGAGGAGATGGTGGCAGCTATCATCCCTGAGGAGATCGTGACAGGGATTCAAGGACAGGACAGCACAGACTACCAGGAGACAACACAGATGCAGGGTAAGTCGCATGGTAAATTAAAATGCACAAATATTAACTGCAAGCGGGGGGACATATCTACTACACAATGCATGTAATTCATGATATTCAGGGAGTGGCATGGGTAAAGGGGCAAGGCACAGGGGCATGGGCTGTTCAGGGCAAACCTGGGCACAGTACTACACTACACCAACAACCTTTGCATGGGGGTATGCTGCCATGCCAAGGATGTTGGAACGGTAAAGCCAGTCCAGGACGGTAGGGTACAACCTAAAACTGGCCTGCTGTCACACAACAGCTGCTATTCTCCCTACATGAACTAGGGCTCAATTAACAGTCTCAGGCCATATCTGCAAGTGGAATTTATCATTGACAACAGTTGCCACTACCACCCCTGCTGTGTGTGCAGGTCAAGTAGCTAATGGCAGTAACGTCCCCATGGATCAAACACACGCAAATTAGAGGGTTCAGGATGACAACGTTAGCAATCCCCTGTAATCAATAAAAAATGTCTAATCCTGTCAAATGTGATTGTCCATAGTTGCTACAAACACCAGCCATTGTCATAAACATTGTGAGGTACACAGCACTAATGTCATACCCATGCTGCATATGTCAGGGTCCAGCCTGTGTCTAGGTCACAATAGCTCCAATGGCACCATGCAACATCCCAAATGTCATACTGCTTAGACAACAGCATTGATGGGGAGGACATATGTCACCGGATAGTAATATTTACCCTCACAGTCAGAGGAGGAAATGGAACACTGCTAGGACCATCAGTGCAATCCAAAGTAGCACACACTCCCCAACATAAACATTACACACTAGCAATGCTGACATCTGTAGTGTGCCATGCCAATGCTAACCATAGTATATGCTAGGTCTCTGCAACATATAGCTGGATGTGAAATATCTGGGACTGGCTCAGTTCCAGATTGTTAAGTGTGGTGCAAGTGCCATCAGAACAACCACAGCCAGTGCAAGGCCTCACCATGAGAATGGAAGTAGATGGAGGGTTGAGTAGGACAAGAAGGTGGCAACATACAATTTGACCAGAACCAACACCTAGAGGATGTGATGCTGACAAGTCCCCAAACTGCCCACACTACATGTGACATGCAGGTGGGGCATAGGCCTAGGAGAATGCTAATATTAAAGACAGGATTAATTAACAGGAACCAAGATCACAATGTGCAACAAATAGGAAGGCAGGCACGTCACATTACAAATGCCACAACACAGACACACTAATTGCAGAGGACGATGGCTCTCCTGGGGAAATGCCTGTCCTGGACTACCTGATGACATGGATGACGAGCTGACAAACATCAGCCAGCAGACCCTCCAAGATGTCCTTGGGACCCTCCAGACCCCACCTTCAGTTTCAAGGAGGAGCCCCGAAGTAGCAGACATCACAGAGGATAAGCACCCCCCACCCCAATTGTATGACCTGCCAGCTCCAACCAAGCTGAGGACTCTGACGACACTGGTGCCAACTTTGAGAGAACTGTAGTTGGAGTACAGCGAGAGTTGGCCTAGGAGGTGCGGGTGGGGTTGGAAAATATGGCAGCCAGCCTAGAGGGGGTGCGTTGTGCATGATGTCAACTGCAGAACAGGCAGCAGCCATGAAAGGGCGAACATCAATCTTGCATGAACTTGAAAAAAGTGTGAAGGAAATCAGCACTGCTGTAAGAGAGTTGACACAACACCTCCAACAACAAACTTTTCACTGTGTACACAAATGCAATATTGACCCCCCTCAGGGCTGACCTGGCTGTCTACCACAGTGATGTGGCTGCTATTCTTAAGAACCAGCAGCTCCTCCTTGCTGCAGTACTGCCCTTAATAGCGCCACAGTTGGCAGCTACCAGAATGTCTGACTCCATGTCTTCAAACTCTGAGGTGTGTGTTGCCCCTTCACAACCACCACCACCAAGGGCAGAGGAGACAACACACACATCAGAAGATGAAGACGTGGAACAGATCACCTTCACTCGTAAGAGTACCCGGTAGCACTAGTCCCTGCCAAATGGCCACTTATAACCAAGGTCCTGTGCTTTGTAACATGCCTGTCTTGCAACAGCTGCTCTCAAGCACTGTTCTCCAGCCCACTGTTTATCTTGTTACTCTGCCCTGTGATTGTCTCTCACTACCTCATTGGCAAATCCTGTCCCTCAGCACTGTTTCACACTTCACCCCAGCATGTCCAATGACATGTCCTTTTGCACCTGTGTAGGATCACAATGGAAGGTGTCACACTAATGGACTCACAATCATGGATAATGTAAACACAGCACTACAGCTCTTTATAATAAATAGCACTTACACAACCACTTTGTCTCTGTGTAATGTGACACATCAACCGTGAGGGAGATCAGTGATTTGTGCCTCATCTCAATGATTATAGAATGTCAATACAACTGCCCTGAAAGAATGTGGGCTGTTAACTATGCACTGTGGTCTGGATTGTACCATCATCTGCCCTTCCTGTGGGTTAATTCTGAGGTAAGTAGAAAGTAAATAGTATAGTGATGTGTTGGACAGAATAAGTCTTCCTCAAGGATGTCTAAGCCAAAAATTATTGCCTTCAAATTTTTCTACAAGCCAATCTTTACGTATGTGACATTTGACCCATACGTTTCCTAACACACACCATACAGCAGGAGTATGAGTGTACATACAAATAAGTAACCTGGCTGAACAATTTAACAAATGATAGGTGTGTGTTATGCATACCATACTACCTGAGATCATACCAACACTCACCTTATAAGGCTTCACTTGAACATCAGGCTGCAGGCAGACGTAACACAGTGTCCTCAATACCAAATCTAGTCCCAAAGTATGTGAGATTGAAAACATACATCAAAAAGTAACAACACTTTGGGATCCATAGTGACCTGAGTGGTGGATGCAAAGGATGGCAGAATATTAGCAAAGTAGCTCTGGTTTAGCTGCGAATGTAATAGCTCAATTGGGAATTGATTGCAGGATGGGACACAAATGCAAATACTAAAGAGACACTGTTCAGCCATGGCAAGGCCCTGATCCCCAAGAATTTGACACATACTGTAAAGGAGTACATAAATATTTATTTAACATTAAAAAAAGTAAGATAAACCTGGGGAAACACCTTAACTAACCTAACCTATGCTATCTACACATTACCCAAAACAGGCCCTAACTAACCTAAGCTAAACTTACTTATCACATTTAACTAAACAGTCTAAACATCAACCCCTCACCCCCATTACAAGATGGAACACATGGAGGACAACATATACTAACCTAAACACATACTATCTTATAATAAGCAAATATATATTTGTTTGTATTTTTATATTTTATATATATATATATATTTTTTTTTTAATTAAAACACCAAAACCCCAACATCATCCACCACCCACCCACCCACACACATAATAAAAAAAATATTAAAAGTATCATTCCCCCACCCCCAAACCCACTACTACTAACTAAACTAACAGCCTATTCTAACCTAACACTAATCCCCCTAAACCCACTAATTTAAAGAACCAGGAAAGAGGAGGGAGGGGAAGGAATCATGGCTGAGGGTATATTTTTCACAAGTTTGCCCTCCGCAGGGTCTTCTTGATGGCTCGCACCCTCTTATTAATTTGTGGCACCTCCTGCTGCAGCCTGTTCAGTTTCCTCAACATACGTTCAATGTCACGTTGCATCCGTTGCAAAATCTGCATGGTCAATGACTGCAGCGGGGTGGTCTGGGTGCCAGTTGAAGAAGTTTGTTCGGTTGTCAGTGTCAGGCTAGTAGGGGGAGGTGCAGGTGGTGCTTTCATAGGTCCGGGAGCAGTGGAGGTCGATGGTCCTGCAGTGGTGCCTGAGATACTTGGTGCCACCTGGGTGGTAGTGGTGGTGCTGGTGGTGGCAGCTGTTAAAAAAGATAAAACCAAACATTAGGTACTTCATTGTGTGATATAGATACTGAAGTTAAACAAACAATACATCTAATGTAGCTGAAACAGGCCATATCACCATACAGATCACAGATTCACCCTGAGGAAGTATATGCCAACGCAGCCTACACATGTCCTGTCTAACAGCACAGCAATGCTCCAAAAGATGTGTAACAACTTAAGTGATCTATGCATCATTGTTCAGCCATTTGTCATGTAAAAAATGCTGCAAGTCCTCCACATGTGCCAGGCCAACTAATGACTATCTTCTGGATGACAATCAAGGGCCACAAGATCTGTGATTTGTAAATGGAATTGCCAAGATGGAATGCATTTGCTAATCATGAGTTTATATCCAAGTTTGAACAAGTGATTTACAGATTTACATGTCTGTGTACTAAACTTGGATCATCACTCCTAGGTACACATTTCATAACCCTAAGCCTGTGCCTCAGGAGGGATGGACAAGCAAGAAATACTTTCCAACATCTAGGACACCCAGGAAGCTTTGGACGGCTTCACATGGGTTTGGGAAGTCCACCACAGGTAAGGAGGATGTCCAACTAGGATATACCCAAACCTTGGACAATCCCATCCACATTTATGTTTGTAAATGCAGAAAATTGTCAACATCATTTAATACCACTAATACCTGTCTTACAACAAGCAGATAGATGCAAACACCCATCTGGTCATAAGCTGCATGCACACCTATGACATTGTACTTAAGTGCCACATACACATAGCACAACATGTGGAGCTACATGCTGCTAGAAAGTCAAACATACTGTCGAACATGTTCATTAGTGAATTAGGAGGCTCAAGTCTGTGGGTGAGACTTTGGCAGCCCTATTCTGTGAGATTCAGGGTCTGACTTGCTGACTAAATCATAAATATGGCCCTCTGCTACATTTTCTTAATTAAAATTTTAACAACAAATGTCACCCTATTCACATGGCCATGCCTACAGGGCTGCACTACAATCCCAAAATATGACTATACGTTAACGATTGTCCAACTCAAAAATGGAAAGAAAGTGATACTCCACTCAAGTAACATATCCGATCATTTCCCAGCACATCATACCTTGCTATGTGTCCAACACACAGGAGTCAATCACACAACAGCTGCAAATACAACACAGAACTGAAATATCAACACTTACTGGAGATGTCTGGGTCCGCAAATCGAGCCACCTCTCAAATTGTGTAGGGGGCAGGTCCACCTGTAAAGCATGGAAGGGAGAAATGTTCTCAATGTCTGTGTACTGTACAACACTTCCAAATAAAATTACTGTGTGTAACATTAAATCTGAAAGTCCAGCCTCTCAGGCATGATGATACTGCAACAGACATACCACTGCAAACATGTATAGACCCGGTCACTCCAGTGAGTGATACACACATAGATGCACACATGCAGCGGCCCTAACTGTCATGTGGTGGCAAACATGCTCCATCAATTGTTTGCAGATTCATTTATGGAGTGTACTCCTCTCATCATTTGTAGTAATGAGAGACATGCAAAGTCACTTTCCCGGAGCACTGCAATACCAGTCACTCAGGTATTGTGGCTTGTGCATCAAAGGACAATCATGTACTGTGTGACGCACCTGTGGGTTGATTTAAGGTCATGATTTGTCATGCTTTCTATGGTCCCTTACATGTAGGGCCTGTGTTGTGTCTAGGTTACATATGCTACATTAACAGTGTACCCTGAGCCACATATGCCCCCTATGACACCATAATGGCAGGGATCCTGTGCATTATTTGGTGACAGTTTGAGGCTAGCCATGGATTGGCCAGTTTTAATATTTGGATACAACAAGGAGATGTATGTTGACAGTTTATATTGTAGTCATCCATGACAGACTACATGGGCACAGGTGTAGTCATTGCACCTGAAATGTGTCACTCATTGCCCTGTGTACCCATTATGGGTTTAGGATATCACAGATGAGCCACATTCATCACCTTACATTTGCCAAGTTGATTGATCAGCGGATATGCAGCAAACTGACACTGTGATATTATTAACACATGGTTTAGCAAATGTACCACTGTGTCAATCATGAATATGTAGGTTTCAATTTGTATGTACCTTCGGAATGACAGCAGTCACAGGAATGCTGGTCTTCTGATCTTAGCATACACCCAAGTCAGTGATAGCCTCCATACTGGGAAGTTAGTTATTAAACATATGCTGCACTAGATCAGCATGGGTGTGCCAAACTAAAGTAGCAAAGTATAAGTGAACTTTATATGTATGATGGAATTGGTCAAGGGTCCCTTGCACAACATCATGCACGTAATACATTGTGAGCATGCATTCCCCAATGTCAGGAATCCCATGATGATCTCATAACTTATGAGAAGTTCATGGCAATAGAGTAACACAGATGGCAAATGCATTAGCTCTGTTTCAGTTATTGTGCCCAAGACCAATGTAAAACACACAGGTACAATGAACAGAGGGCCATGGACAGTTGTTACCCCTCAATTTGTATAATTTGCTTCATTTTATGTGCCACAGCTAAGGAAAGTAGCACCAAACATTTTGATATGAACCTGTGTGCATTAGTTTTGGCATCCATCCCTACTTTAATTGGGGCACAACCAATGCAAACTATCAGCCTAAGATGTTACCTGAGGTCAGAAATAACTTGTTACGTGTGTGTCAGAATTCAGTTCAGACATGTATCGGAAATAATTGGGGGACACATTAATTCTTGAAAATATCTGGATTAAAAACATGTCTTTCCTGGTACACTCACAGACCATGCCTAAAACATATGTTTGAGCCACATTTGCATCATCTATTGACGTGAAGGCAGCACTAATTTACAGGCTCCAGTCGTGTTTTGTAACTCAGTGCAGCTGTTGCGTCAACAAATGACGGTAATGTGTAGCAATTATTGTATAACTCACGGCCACTGTATGTTTAACTTGCATTCCACATGTCCAAAAACATTGCCTGCAGCATATAAACAAATCTGCTACTGTCACTAAAGAGCATTTAAATGTGCACATTCCTCTGAATTTTACTCACCAACACGGCCACCAATTACAATCCCCAGGTGGTCCGGCAGGTCTTGCTCCCTGGCAACCAGGTTAGCCCAAAGGCGTTTTAGCTGGTGGTCGTTGCGCTGTGTGTTGTATATTCTTTGAAGATGATACAGGACCTTTGCCCACCGGAGCTTCCTTGCCTCTGTGTGATACCCCTGTATCACCCGGAAACCTGCTTCTATCATCAAAGGGAGGAAGTGGCAGACCAGCCAAATGAATCCCCCCAGCTCTTCCTCTCCCATTCTACCAAGACGTGGCCTACCCAACATTTTTGAAAAAAAATAAGGAATTAAGGGGTACAGAGGAAAATGAAGGGAAAGGAGGAGAGGGAAATAAAGAGTAAATAACCCTAAAACAGTCCATCTATCCCCAAACTAACACTCCCCACAACAGACTCCCAACAGTACAAAGACAAAATTAGACATCAGAAATGGCAATAATACACTTACACAGGATACCACAGACACTTAGAAAACACCAAAAGACAATATAAAGAGCACACAAGAGACAAATTCACAATATTCACAGAGAGACAAGTCCAAACACAGCTATACAGTCAAGAAAAATCACAGACTGCAAAGTGAAAGTGAAAGTACACCAACTGTACCAATTCTGTAAATAGGATATCCTATTACATCACTTCCTGCCTCAAATGTGGTTCGTTTTTATTCTTATGCGTCAAAATATTATAACGCTTACAGTCTGTGTGTCATTTTTTTTACGCACACACTTTGAAATTACATTGCATCCATAATTATAAATATTTTTCATGGGGTACAGTGTGGAAATTACCGCTCAGGGCCAATGGATGTATCACGGCAGTGAGCGTCATTTTTCTATAAAAATACGTCATTTTTTGACGCATGTGCATCATTTTTTACACGTATGCGTCAAAATTTCTGTCTTTTACTGAGTTTGGGTCATTTCTCAATTTTAATAGTACATGACAGGTGTAACTATACAGAGATAGGCTGTTTGCACCTACATTTTGCATTCTGGTGTATGGGCACATGTGGCAGATCATACTACTGCGGACCATGATCCTCTAGTTGTTGTACCGGATGTGCACTCTTCACTGACGCAATAGATCCCCAAACGTGTGGAATACAAATTGGTATTACCCAGTTTGAGCAGGTTGTGCGCCAATAGAGGATAGCAAGGCTACACAACTTAATATAGTAACTCATTGCCTGTGTGTCAATGTGTGTGAATTGGCTCTTACAAATTTAGTTGTCCCACCGTGTGAACATCACAAGACGTGTTTTCATAAATGTGCTTGTATGCATGTGTTGTCAATGTGGCCAACCATCAGATGCTATTCAGTGTGGCAATGAGAAAGGAAATGTGTTTGTCATAGACGTAGCAACAAATGCTGTGTGAACTTCCTAGATTTTTGGGACATAAGCATCTCCAATGACAAACCATTAACAGGACTGGCAGGTTTCCTCACAACATTTGTACACAGGGTGCCCTCTAAAATTCCCACTACATCCGGGAACATCAGTGCCTCTTTGCTGATTAATCTCACAGCTATTCACCACGCAAGCCCCATCAATATTTTGGGGTTGATGTGAATCAGTGTGTTGACCGTCAGGGTACAAACATGTGTTGACATTTCATGCACATTATCTAACGTTGTTTGTTGTGCTGGAGGTACCATACCCAATCCATGCATACAGCCATGGTACACTGTCACTATTTGTCACTCATGCATACATGAAACCCAGACAAGGGATGGGCCATGATTAGGCAATTTGATGACAAGTTCCACCCCATGATACGATAGGTAAACTGATTACGCTGTACAATGCATTTGAGTATTCATTGTAGACCTACCTGACACAATACCCCAGGTGGAGAGTGAGGGCATGGAAAGCAACTATGCGACAAATGTAGCAAGAGGGAACCTTTATGGTAATGCAAAGACAGGAACCAGTCAGGCTAACAGGATGCAGGGCCAATCAGGAAAAAAAATGAACAAGGCAAATACACAGTGAGCAGACTGAGACTGGTCAAAGCTGGAACAACACTGTGGAAAGTGTAAATAGTTTTTGTCCTGTGTGCTGCAACGTTAAAAAATAACCCAAGGCCTGTGTTACACAAGTGATTTATACGGCATTGCATAACAGTGACATACATATACTGGCAGTTTCTATGCCGTTCCAGGCAGCTGCAAGGGCAGTGCATGTTCAAATGGCTGGTCTGCATGGAGGTGCTCACAGGTGTGTGCAGCGTCAGTCTCTCACAAGTCCTGTAGGTGAGAATCAAGTTCAAAGGGCCAACAGTACCTTTCACATGGGAAGCCATGGACAGGTGATTACAGGTCCTACAGGTACATTATCCGACCAGAAGTCCATGCAGACAGATGAACAATGACTATGGCACACCATACTAAAGAGGGAACCACACTGGAGTCAGAATGTGAGTCTGGGTGTGTGTAGATGAGGGATTATCTTGGAAGAAATAGTCAATTTCTAGGGCCCCTTCGAGAAGGGTGGGGAGAGACAGAGAACATGGCAGTGGCAGGACTTATGACCTGGGATGGCATGTGCAGGGGATGTCTTGTGCGCAATGCTAGTCATACCTGGGGCACCTGTGCTATCCATTTGCTGCTTACATGGATTTCTTGTCACACATACTTCTTGCAAAGATAGCTGATGTCACACTTACTGCTGTCATACCTTCCTATTACCAATGCAATAGCACATACACTGCGTCATGTTTGAGTAATTTTTTTCCCTATTGAATGATGGTGTCTTAGTTGTCTGCCATATGCTGCAATGAACCATGTTGCCAACATGTATGTGTGAAATAGCTGTGATCCTCTGCTATTGCCCTTCAAATGTGAAATGGACAGGATATATGTCATTTACAGTGTGTGTGAAGTTGGCTGTACATTCATACCCATAAAATGTGATGTGTATTTTTCAGGATCCTAATATGTATTTCTGCAATGCTCCATGGGGCTACACTCTGATTATGAATCTCAGGGATAATGTGATGCAAAAATGATTACCCAGACCATGATATAGTGATTAGAATAGGTGTTTAATGACATATGGTAAGGCAGTGGTGATGGTGACCTCTAGTTAAAAGAAGTTTTGTACAATGTGTTGTCTCCGATGCAATCCTGCTGCTGTGTTTGGATGGTCCCCTTCATGTTGATGGACAACGTCCTCCTCTTCCTCCTCTTCAGGCATTTGTGGGTGTGGTTCATAGAGGGGAATGTTCCTACTTACACAAATCTTGTGCAGCATTGCACAGGTCAAAATGATCTTGCAGACCATTTCTGGTGAGTATAGGAGGCTGCCTCCGGTGATGTTGAGGCACCTGAATGTTGACTTCAGGATGCCAAAAGTCCTCTCGACTATGGTGAGTGTGCTCCGATGTTCCTCATTATGGGCACGCTCTGATGCTGTGCTTGGGTTTGCAAATGGGGTCATGATCCATGCCTGGATCCCATACCTCTGATCAGCTGAAAGAGAAAATGAGTGAGAAAATGTTGATGTTGCTAGCACCATGATTATCACTTTGCATGGCAGTTGTTCTCTTGTGTTGTCTGTGACTCATCTGTGTTTGTGTTATTGTGGGGACACCTAGGCTTCTAGGATGTATCATCAGCATTGGGTTGTTTCATTATCTGAACTGGTGTTTGGCTGATTGACTGGATGTCAGCCGTATTTTTGTAGAGTTGCAGTACAATGTGTACTCCCTTGCATGAGGTCATGTGAAATAGGTGTCTATGGGGGTCATTACAAGCTTGGCGGGCAATGCGGCCGCACTCCTGCAGACCCCATTACAACATCCCCGCTGGGCCGGCGGGCGCAAACCTATTTTACGCCCGCCAGCCCAGCGGGGATGCGGCCGCAACATAGGAGCCGGCTCCTAATGGAGCCAGCGGTGTTGCGGCAGTGCGACGGGTGCAGTAGCACCCGTCGCGCTTTTCACTGTCTGCTATGCAGACAGTGAAAAGCTGCATGGGGCCCTGTTAGGGGGCCCCAGGACTCCCCTTACTGCCAGCCTCTTCCTGGCGGTGCAAACCGCCAGAAACAGGCCGGCGGTAGGGGAGTCATAATCCCCAGGGCAGCGCTGCTTGCAGCGCTGCCCTGGCGGATTATCACCGCCGGGGCTAAAACGGTCGTAATACGGGTCTCCGTACCACCAGCCTGTTGGCGGTACGGACGCCACATTACCCCTGGCGGTCGGAGACCGCCAGGATCGTAATGACCCCCTATGTGTCTTAACTTGGGGTGACATGATACTTCCATACACAGAATCAATTCTACAGTGGTGGTAACATGGTTGCATCTATATGTCCTGGACATCCCATCCAATTTAACATATGCAATAGAATTTGTTAAACATCAGTGAGGCCCTTTGATTTGGCTAGGTGACAATGTACAACACATCTCCATAAGTTGTCAGCACTGATGTGTTGACAATTGACAAAGCACAAATATCCCATGTGGGACAAGTTCTCTGTAGACCTATTTCTCTGCCCTTGCCGAGTTGACTCATATTCAAACGTGGTTGTCGTTTTGAGTGTCAGAAGGTCCATATGCCTTTACATCTGTTGTGTGTGTGTGAAATTGTTTCAATCCATATGTGTTGGAATGTGCACTTTCAATATTGTCCCATCATTATGTGTTCTTTGCACAGTCCACTTGCTCATTGGTAGTGGGCAATGTCAGAGCAGGAGTGATGTGAAATATTGGTACAGCTTCAATGATTCCATGTCACCTTCATTGTAGTCATCATCATCATGCTATGTGTCTCATACTGTTTGACCTGCAGCAAAACACATTGCACACCCCTTACACAGTACTTATTGCTTGGAAGGGTGTTTGATTGAGTGTTATTGATGCGATATTGAAAGATTAATCTTCCAAGTTATACTGCCAGTCAAGGCAATGTCATTGTCATTGTGTTGTTTAAAATTGTTCCCTTGTATCTGTGCAGTGACATCTGTTGTTATTTGCATCTGTTATTTGTCCATAGGTGTGTATCTCATTGGGTGAGGATATCAAACATGCCTAGCAGTGTCACAACCTCATTGTCTTCCTGGCCACGTGTCAATGTAGTGGTGTATGTGTTGTGTGTCCTACATGGTTGCTGTGCAGTGTGTATATAACTGGGTTTCTGTACTTACCAACAAGTAGGCCATTTCCATATTGTCCATCCTGGAAGTGTTGATTGATAGTGCAGTGGCGGAAGATGAATGAATCATGTTCACTCCCATGATACTTTGCCATGATGTTGGTGATCAATTCCCGGTGATCGACAATGGCCTGCACATTGATGAAGTGTGTGTGCTTCCTGTTGCAGTTTAGATGTACGGTTGCAGCAGGTGGAAAAATGCGTACATGTGTGCAGTCAATGGCACCAAGCACGTGTGGGAAGCCGTTGAGTTGATAGAAGCCCTGTTTGGTCTCCTACTGCTTCTGCTGTGTGTTGCGGAAGCTGTTGTGGTGGGGTGTGAGGGAGATGATTGCATCCAATACCTTAGGTAGGAAGGCAGAGAATGAGGGCTGTGACATACCGGCAACCAGGACACCAGTGGTTTGAAAGGAACCACTTGCCAACATGTGGAGTACAGCTAGCAGCTTGGATTCTGGTGGAATGGTGTGGGGTGTCTGCAAGCTGGGTACCAACTGTGGCTCAATGTTGCGCAGCAGCTTCTGAATGGCTTGCCAGTTGAGTCTGTACCTCTGCATGATGTCTTGTTGCCGGAGTCCCAGAAGGGTTGTCCTGGAGTGCAATATCCTCTCCTGCCTTCTGCGTTGCCTTTGGAGTCCCTGCTGGTGTTGTGGAAGCTGCTGTTGTTGCTCCTGTGCTCTGCGTCTAAATGCATGCTGGATGAATAGCACCTCCATGTCTTCCTTTCTGAGCTCTGCTGTTGCTTCTGTGTGTTTTCCTTAAGTTGTGTGTTTGCCCCATTTTTACGCCTGTCCTGACCCAGGCGTTATTTTTTTACGCAAATCGGGCTGTGTGCCATTTTCCGCCTCCGCCTCCCGGCCATGCAGGATTTTTGTGTGGTAGCATAAATATGGCGCACGGGTGTTTAAGTAATTTTTTGGATGGGGACGCCTACCTTGCATGTCATTACCGCAAGGCAGTTTCCCGCATTTAGAAAATGACGCACACAACAGACTTTTGGCGTTCATGGGCTCGGGCGTCATTGTATAAATATGGTGCAAGGTTTGCGCCGAATGTGCGTCAAAATTTTTGACACACATTCGGCGCAGACAGAGTATAAATATGCCCCTAAGTACTTTAAGAAGGTGAGGTTTAAAATAATGCAGGAGTCAGCAAAATTGTGGTACGAGGTAAGGAGGATTACAAAGTTACCATATCATAGTAAACATGCACCTCTTTGGGATTCACCGGGCTCTCCAGAATGGACTAAAGATGCTTTGGCTTAACCCCTGAAAGAGGCTGGGCTGGCGCAATGGGGACAATTGTGTAATGAAGAGGATTTAATTTGAAGACCTTAATAAGAAGGTAGACGGGAAGCTTTCAAACTTTAAATACTTGCAAATAAGGAGATAGGTAAAGAGTGTTAGAGAAGAGATGGGCGGGTCAAATGAGGTGGAAAAAGTGCTTCAACAAAACACCCAGGAGAGCAAGAAAGAAGTGGCAAGATGGTATTGGACGCTGATGGAATCCGTTGACGGAGAATTCAGAATGCCGGAAGAAATTTGGGAGCACTACTTGCCAGGATCACAGATAAGAGAATTATGGCAAATATCTGTTACTTTGTTGTTTTCTACAGTTAAGTCTGCATGTTTAAGAAGAAATCATCTGTTTTCAATCCACAGGGCTGTTTGGACGCCAGAGAAACTCTCCAAATTGAAGTGAGATACTCCGGTTAGTTGTAATAAATATGGCTTGGAGCTGGCAGATAATTTGCAAATGTTCTGGGAGTGTCCGCAGCTCAGCCTGTTCTAGAAGGAGGTTGGTGATGTAATTAACAAAATCATACCCTCAATTGGCCAGGTAAGCCCTATATGGGTCATCTTTGGTTGTCAACCGGGTTCTAGGAACGTGAAGAGAGACAGCGCTAAACTATTGTTTTATAAGATGTTGCTGGCCAGGAGGGAAATATGCAAGAAATGGGTAAGAGCAGTTCCCCCGAGGATGTTAGAGTGGAAAGACTCACTAAGGTATAATTATGTGTCAGATATAAGAGGGACGGACAAAGAGAAGAAAAAATATAAGTTTTGGGAACCATTTAGAAGATGGCTAGAGGAGTAATAATAGGTCTGTCCTATGATTACATTATGGGCTGGTCTTGTAAAGCATTTTGAAGGCGAGTATTGACGCATTACTAATCAGAGAAGCAGACCATTCCAGACAGGTGCCTCTAAGGAAAAGTCAAATATGTGTTAAAGGACCTTTTAAACAAGGCCTCCAAGATCGGATGTTACTGGTTAACTGAATGAGGACAAAATAAACAAAAAAAAAAAAAAAAAAAAGATGGATTGGTTTAACCCCAAGTTTAGGAAGGCAGCAGAAGCAGTATGCCATCGCTGTGTTATTTGTCAGCAATTAAATGCGGGGAAAGGGACTGTGTTGAATTTGAGCCACATTGGAAGAGCGGGAGGTCCATTCAGCAGAATACAATTGGATTTCATTGAGATTCTTGCGTGTGGAGGTTTGAAGTATGAGTTGGTGATTGTGTGCATTTTTAGTCACTGGATTGAAGTGTATCCCACAAGAAGGAATGATAGCCTCACAGTAGCTAAGCTGTTGCTTAGAGAGTTGATACCACATTTCGGTTTTCCAATCTCTTTAGAATCAGATAGGGGAACGCACTTCAATATCAAAGTGATTAAACCTTTGAGTACAGCACTAAACATCGAGCAGAAGTTGCATTGTAGTTACTGCCCTGAAACATCAGGACTAGTGGAGCAAATGAATGGTACTTTGAAATCGAGAATTGCCAAGATGCGTGCAGCTACGAATCTGAACTGGCCAGATTCATTGACTTTGGTGTTGATGTCAATGAGAAATACACCTGACAGGAAGACAGGACTGTCACCCCACGAGATCCTTATAGGCAGAGCAATGAGATTGCCAGCAGTTCCAGCCAATGCACTTGTAAATATTACAGATGATATGGTGTTGGACTACTGCAAGGGTCTGGCTGATGCGGTTTGCTCTTTCTCTCAGTAGTTGGAGGCCACCACACTGCCACCAATTCACGAGCCAGGGCACAACCTGAGGGCCAGTGACTAGGCATTGTTTGAAAACATGTTCGCAAGACATGCTTGGAGCCATGTTGGAGAGGGCCTTACCAGGTGATTTTGACAACTACGACAGCTGTGAAGTGTGCAGGAATCCTGAACTGGATTCACGCGAGTCACACGAAGAAAGTGGCATGTCCACTGGATCATGAAGAAGCATTGTTGAGAACACCAACAACTGCGAAGGAAGTTGCAGCACCTGAACCAGAAAGGGAACAAAGAGAGCCTGAAATTGAACACGAGCTTGTGGAAGATGGTTCTATCACTCCTGTAAGAGACTAAAGTGAAGAATTACAGGATGGTGCTGGAGAATCAATCTTGCTGGATGCAGTAGGAGAGCCTAGCACAGCAGGGGTTCTCCCAGAAGTAGACGGTGCTGAGAAAAAAACAGAGCAAGTGCCAGACCAAGAAGGGGAGGGAGTTGAGCTGGATCAAAGTCAAGGTGATCTGACTCCTCCTGAGCCTGTTGCAGGTCTATCAAGAGAAAACACCTTAGAGAAAGAGACAAGTCTAATTCTGAAGAGAATATTGACAGAAGGATTGAGAAAATCAGATAAGTGGCCTGAATTACAGGTAGAGAAAGGGAAGGAAGTGGTTATAGATCAAAAATAGAGGAAGAAGTGGCTACTAAGAGAAAAGAAGAAATGAGTGAAGGAGAGTTAAGTTGTGATGGAAAGTGAAAGAGAAAGAGAATAGCAAGTCGAAGATACGCATGTCCTGAATGGGCATAAGCAACTACAAACAAATGGTAACACAAGCTTATGCCTTTTTGTTTTGATAGGGAAGTTCTGAGTCAACATTTTGACGTGACTTGAAGGTGATAAAGGAGCTGAATTGTTGAACAAATTTGAAAATATCTTGAGAAAAGAGACTGTTGAAAATAAACTAGAAAAGACATTGATAACCTGATTTGATGTTGAAAACCGGATGTGACGAGCTGCTGATTCATTTTGACAAAGGAAAAAGGGTTCCTGGATGTAAAACTGAACTGCTGAAAGAATAATTGTTTGTTTTTGATTTTTGATGCATTTTTCCAAAATTACTTCTGCTTTCCGATTCTTTACAGATCATGGCTGAGTTCAATACCCAGATTAAAGATACTAAGCACTGTAAATATATGTGTGGGATTTTGTTTATAGTGGTGATTGTGGGTATGTCTGTTCTTGATGTGAAAGGAGCCAACCATACTTCTGCTTCTGAGACTACTACATTAACGGCGTTGGAGAAGTTTAAGTTAGATGAGAAATATTTGAATGATTATAATAATGCTCAAGGAGAACTTTCTTCTAATGTCTTCTATTGCTTGTTGAGTGAATATGTTGAGACGATGGATGCAAGGGATTGTCTTGTGTGTACGCAAATTCCTTCATCAGTTGAGGAAGGAGTTACGTACCATAGTCTTCCATTAACATACGGGATAAGGTGTAGTCTGCTATTAACAAGATTTTATGACCAGGAGTATGTCCAATATTTTTACTCAAATCAAAATGTAGTGTTTGCGTTTGTTCCTATTATTACGTATTTGAGTAGACTAGCTAAAGGTCATGACATAGTATTGATTAGAGGATTCTTTGAGCCTACGCTAACGTTTGTCACAGCGTATGTGCATACAAACAACCTTTCATGCTTGTTTACACCTTTAGAGAAGAGCTTCTTAGGTCATACTTATGACAAGAGAAAGGCACTTAAGGAGAAATTAGAAAAAGGCTTAGAGAAAAGGACTTACAAGAATGATTATGCTTTCACTGCTATTAAGACGCAAGGGAAATTAGCTCTAGATGCATTACACATAGGGAAGCTTTATATAGATAGGCCAAAATCACGCACTGACACTTTATACGTGGGTACGAGTGAATATAGGCATGTGCTTTTGTTTCAGAGTTAATGGACTTTTATGTTGAATGGTCAGGACCCTGCAATTCAGGGGATCTATCATACTTGTGGACTTAATGCTTATTACCGTTTTCCAAGAGTATGTATGGGACATGTTATTTGTATTCCCAAAGATTTCCCAGATAGATGACTTGAAAAAGATTCAGAAATTGACTGAATTACATCATAAGAGACTGAGGAGGGAATCCTCTTCTGCAGAAATGGGAGATATATTTGGTGCTGTGATTCCTTCACTGGGAGTCATCCTGAACTCAATTAAAATACGAAAGTTGTCTACTATTGTGGATAACATGCTGACAACTTTTAGAGGGGCAATACTCCTGATAGATACTGAATTGGCTGTGGATAGAGCTAAGACTCTTCAAAATCGCCTTGCTTTAGACATCCTTCTAGCGAAGGACGGTGGAGTCTGTAAAATGATTAACTCTAAGCATTGCTGCTCATACATACCGAATAACAGTAAAGAGATAAGGTACTTACTTACTAACCTGACTAACGCAAGTAGTGATTTGAAGGACTTGAAAGAACCAGTTGTTTGGGAAAAATTTGGAAAGTGATTTACTTCAGTGGGAAATTGTCTCAGTAATATTTGGAATGGGGTATTATTAAAAATCAAACAGGGAATTTTGATTGTAATACTGCATATTAGGAATATGGGGATTGTGTAAATTATGTCAAAAGATTAAATTGAAAACGTCTAAAAATAGTCAGAGGAGGGAAGAACAAAACAGGGAAAGAATCTATAGGAAAGATTTGAGAAGAAGACAAAATGCTGAAGAAACTGAATTGTAAAGGGAAGAATAGTGTGATGACATATTTAGTCATCAGAGGAGAGATTGTTAACGCAAATGTCTTAAATAGAGATTAATAAAAAAATGTTTATGTATTATGAATGATGAAATTGGTAGACACTGTTTAACATAGAAAAATAATGTGCACATATGAAATTGTGACCTCAGAGAGTGGCCATCAGTATTCACAAATTATATTAAAAGAGTAATTAACATATATGAAGTATTGAAAATGTAATAGATTAATGTAGTAATGTGTCATATTGAAAGATATAACCTATGCATTGCAATAATTGTAGGCCTTAATATAGCAAGTGTCTTGACCTATTTTTGCCAGGCCTCATGCAGAAGCTGTATTTCTTAGCCTTTAATGAAAAGTGCTAACAAGATGAACTAACTGTGAACTGCTCATTGTTTAATATAATTTGCTTAACTAAAGCCTCTATGTGAATCGATGGACAGGAGATGATGGAAACAGAAATGGAACGATTGGTGTGTAAAGCGCACTGGGTGTACTTTCCCAGGACTCAATGAAGACACTGACTAGAGAAGAAGATACAACCTTTTTCAATACCTGACGAGCCGGATGATGAGGACATCGTAAAGTGGACCAATCAACGACATGTGAACTGTGAAATATTAGAATTCATAGATTTGGTTTACAAACTTTATTGGTTAGGAGAAAAACTTATGATTAAGTGACCAATTGGGAAATGGGGGATAGTCTGGGTGACTTTGATATAACAACGCGACAGAGGGAAGAGAGTAGAGAAGAGGATGTCATATGTTAGGGGAGAGACTGCAAGATCAGAGAGGTGATTCAAGATTCTGTCATAGGGCTCATACTCTTTGAGAGCCTGATGTGATGCTGATCGACTGATGACCTGAAGACGAAGACTGACGTTGTTGCTGATCCATACCAAGGTTAGGTAGATATGACAATGTGACTGAATTATCCTTTTGTGCCTTTTCTTCTAGGTACCAACTGCACTGTCTCAATAGTGTCCCTTAGCTAGATGTTTTCTAAATTCTTGTTCTAAATTGTTTTGCATCAATCCCCACATGCTGATGCTAATCTGGGTTAGGTGAGGGTTTTCTTTCTATGACGATTGACAATTATTAAGACAAATTGTTGACAGACTGATTTGCTGAACTCCATGACACAAATTGACTTATTGCCTTTGATTCATTTGTTGACTTATGCTAATGCTTTAGAATGTACTCTGATGCAAGTTTTGATTAGGTTATGGTTTTGGCGCCTTCTAATGAACTAATGCAGATTTTGCTTGAATTGAATAAAGTTTGACTAAATCTCATGACTTAGTATTGGAACTAATAGGGAAATAAAAATTACTAAAGCGTATTCTGAGTTGTGGGTGTTCATGACTGAAGAGTCATGGCGTATCGTTATTGAGCCATTGATTATTGATTAATCACTTGTCTAATGCTTATTGAAATTGATGTATTGATTATTGGAAAACATTGGTCACATCATAACTAGGATACTCCATGCGATTCAAAAGGTTCATCGACCTATGTGCGTCCCCTTGAAAGTTTACTTATTAAGGACCAGGCACGCCAACATCTGGATGTAGAAGTTCTTTGCAGCAGGTATACTAACCCTGTGCGCTAGTGCTACCTCATGATGAGTCAAAACTTCCACTAGGCAAAACTTAAATCTCTCTCCGGGAAGACCATTAATCACCAGGGTTTTATTGTTGCCTGAAAATTGTTGAGGGCAAGGAACACCCAGCAGGTGCATTTAAAGCCACAATATACTTTTAAACAGAGTGTCCCCATCCTAAGTCAGCACCCGGTGCGGTGGCACTGGTCGCACCTCCCTTGAGTAGGCCCTGTTGCCTCACCTGGCCCTGTCCATCTCTCAGGCCCTTTGGTTCTTCCTGGGACCCGTGCTGTGTGCTAGTCTCCCCTCTGCCTATCCAATAATGTTAGGCTCTGTTCCACCGCAGCCTGTGAAGTCCTATAAAGCCTATGAGTTGCCACAGTGCTGACTACGCAACCACAGGCCATTGGCAGGAAATGAGATTTACAGACAGCCCTTGACCTTCAGAGCAGGCTGAGTGCCACATATGCCAGAATGGCTGAGGGAGAGACAGGAATGTTGGGGTGTCACTTCAGAGTACAATATTTAGCAGTCGAGACCCCGGAGACAGGGAGACAGACGAGAGGAGAGAGTGAGAGAGAGAAGAGGTGACAGAAATGGGGCCCTAACAAACATTGTCGCACAGTGTTCCACCAGTGTGCTAAAGCCTGCCCTGCTCATATCTCACAGTAAATCGACAATACTGTATTTAAAAAGGGAGATGCTCGGCAACACAGCACTGCATTTAAAACGGAAGGGAGATACTTTATTTGATTCCCCAAACCTCATTACCTTATTCAAGTCTTGCTGTTGTCTTCAGGATTCGGTCTTAAGGGTGGCAGGAAGGGTAGGGCTCAGGATGGACAGATTGCAGACAGAAATCAACAAAGGGCCTCTCTCCCTTGGTTCTCAGAAGTGCAGACAGCAGGCAGCTGTGGGCTGTTGGCGGCAAGATGAGAAATAATTTCTTGTGTGCTGTAGCACAACAAAAGGGTAGAGGGTGAGGTAGCCGGAGGCAGGTCACAAGTCAAGTACAAGGTCAGTATAGGTTGTGTGCTAATGGCCCTGCAAATCACAGAAGAAAAGGGGAAATTCTTTTTTTCCCTTGTCCCACCTACCCTTGTCCCCCGTTTTCTCACCACTCCAATATCTGGGGAGGATATATTCCCCACATCCCCCACACTTCCTACGCCCATGTGTAGCAGGAATAAGTTCATTTAGTACTGTGTAATTGTATGCCACGTCAGCAAGCAATTACAAATTAGTGAATTCCATGCAAGAGGCGGAACATGGGCTCCTTAATGAGTGGTTTGCCTTGAGTTTGTAACTGCCAACAAACTCACAGGTTTGCAGGCATTCGCAGATTTTGCTTTGACCCTTTTGCGGCCCTGAAAATGGTAGAAGATTTGCTACAGGAAAAGACTGGAAATGCCCTTCTGGGGTGCCAAGGAGAAAAGAACTCTCACAAACTTCACAGAATATCATGAGTGGGTAGGGAAAGGGGAAAACATTTTTCAATTTTACAGCAGACGTGAATGAATAAGTTAATAAGTGTACCTTGCTTACAATAATGAATCAGGGAACAGCTCGTAAAAATGTCGCTTGACTTTACGATAATACACCTGCAACTACTAGGGTTTGCCAGGTATGCTACTGTCAATGGTTGTGAATTTCAAGAAAGTTGTAAATATATAGCCATTCGCATTTACAGGTGCAGATATACTATTTTTAGGGTCGAGCCTGTGATAGCATACAGTAGCGCATTCGTGTTGCTAACAAGATGCTGTTGTAGTTAGAAAAGGGCTGGGAGCCCGGTCATGCTTACCATTTGTTAGCTGTAGTGTCCCTGTTCTCTGTAGCCTTCTTGGCTAGTGCTAGCCAAACGTCACTTTCAGTTCTGTCAGTGAAGCAGGGACCAAACACTGATTAATTAAACTTAATTAGTGCCAGTCTGCAGCTTGCACTGGGATCGACGTACTATTACTTCTCCTCCTTCCCACCCCCCCCATTTGGTTAATACTTGTTTTTATCATCCTGTCAGAGAAGCTGACCTTCGAGCTTCAAAGTTTGCTGGACTCATGGTTTTCTTGCTCGTCTCTTGCTTCGATGACCATCACTGCTCAGAGTCCCCTTATTTCCATTTAATCTCCCCATACGGTGTCGTCTCCTCACTGCCACCTCCCACTGTCACTATTGGTGTTTGCTTGGTTATTGATACTGGAAGAGGATGCAGTGTCCAAACTGCTGAATTTGTAGCTCAGAAATCAGGTTAAAGTCTGGGCCATACAGTCCAAAAATGCTTTTTTTCAGAATAGCTGTTTGGGGCTGCTCTCAGAGCACTCCGAGTATGCCTGCCCTTCAGACCGAGCACTTCCCACTTAGCACAGCACCTGATTCATGGCCGCCATGCTTCACACTATATTTTTTAATTGTATGCTTTTTGTTGTGAGCAAGCATTTCCCACTCAGTCTGGACATATGCTTCACAAATGCTGTACTTCCTTTTATTCCACAATTGTTGCTGCCTGTCAACACTGACTTGGTGGGCGAATTTGTTTTTCACTGGAGGGTCACCCATGTAGCGCTATCGTCATGCTCAGCTTTGGGAGCCAACAATTAGAGGTCTTGGTCTGCTTAAAAAGCAGCACTACAGGACGGCGTGCACATCTCCATCTACATAGGCACAGATATGTGGCATGGCAGGTGATGCAACTACGCATGGCTGCAGAGCAAGGACATGTCCTAAGGTAACTATAACTCGCACCCTTGCCGTGTACCCCAGAAATTACAGCAGTTGTGACATCTTTTCGAACACCATTGATAATAACACTGTAACATTTGCAGTAAAATTATTGCTGAGATAACTGCATGGCGGGGCGTGAGTTATAGTTACCTTACGGCAAGAGTTGTAGTTACTTAAAATAACTCTACCTCTGGATATGAATTTCTATGGTTTTGTGTGTGTAAAATCTGAACCTAGCTTTATATTTATATATATATACATATATATGCATATATATATACACACACACACATATACACATATATATATATATATATACACACATATATATCTGTATATCTATATATTTGTATCTTTATATATCTTTATATATATCTATATCTATCTCTTTTTCTCTCATATATAAATATATATATATGTGTGTGTGTGTTTATATATATATATATATATATATATATATATATATATATATATAAATATAATATATGTATGAGAGAGAGGAGCCTATCTACACATAATTGACATCAAGTCACATCACATAACATGACATGAGAGCACATGTAGTGGCATGATATTAATGATATTACATGACATGATATATACTCAATTATATACAGCTAGGCAATTTCCTTTCAACTCAGCCCAAACACAAACTATCTTGGCTTCTTCACTTATGCAAGATTTAGCCTTCAAACCCACCTCACAAACGAAAGAGAGACATCAATGTGCCAGTTCTCTCATTGGTAGGGACTGGACATCAGAGTTAGCATTCTATGACCCTTCGGAACCCAAAGTCTGAAGTACCTGTATTATCTGTTTCTTCAAGCCTACATCATGCTCAACACCTGCTACATGGTAGACAAAACAATAATAGCAAGCCCCTCCTCAACCACCAAACAAAAAATATTTATTTCTGGGGTTCAATGTATTGCGCAAAACCAGGAAAATTGTAGTCTAAAGACTGAGGGCCCAACTTGAAAAGCTAAATCTGTGTACTGCGATCTCTGCATATAAATATTTATGCCTGTGCCTGGGCATAAATCTTAGCCTAGATGCAATTCTCTAACTTCGGGCAGAGATTTACACCTAGTAGCAGAGGCACATGTTCACACCACCTTCCATGATGGCATGGGGAAATATAATGCTCAAAATATGATGATAAAGTTACTATGTGACTATTTTAAGCATAAATCCACCAAAATGTGGTTCTACATAGTATTGGCTGAGATCTGTGCCTATGCTATATAGCACTGGAAATGAAAAAGAATAGGCAAACTAGCATCACCTGAAATAAATTACGCACACTTCACTGAAGTTACTACAGGGAACACAAACACAGAGCCAAGACCCTGCTCTGCTCTCCACCCCTTGTGCTGTGAGATACCGTGGATCCAAACCAGGTTCAGCTACTATGGTGCAGACTACACCACTTACGAAGAAGAGAACGTCACTGAGGAGAGGACAAAGACTTTGCTGAACTCTATAATATACCACTATAATAACTCCATGGTTTGTCTCCACACATTCTCACTTGCACAGAGAAGACAAGCTTGGGGCATGAGGTCACAGACAGCATAGGTGCTTTGAGGGTGGACTTATAAACTATGAGGGGCGGTAGAAATATGTCAGGATTAGAGGAGGAGGGTGAAGAATAGGTTTGCTTGGATATAGGTGGCAAATGCTCTGCCTAGTGGCAAACCTGAATATCACTTCCATTTCACCCCACTGTATGAGTGTATCCTCTTCAACATACACATTGACCTTTTGTGCAGCTTGGTTGTTGTAGGGAATTCAAGTGTTAGACCAGGAAAGATTAACAGTCCCCTAAGCTACAATGAGCTCTTAACTAACAGATAATGCCACACTGACTGCAGACAGCACACATCTTCCCCATCACACATATGTAGACGTTACACACATCATTGAGACACAGCTAGGCTCCCATGCACACTTTCACTGCTTAATATAGTAATATTGGCACATTATAACTTCTCATTCTACCGTCTTTATGTCTAATGCATTACAGACAGCTTTTGCAGTGCCACCTTTGTGTCCTGTGAGGGGGCCTCAACCAAAACCATCATCACAACACCACCCAATCACTAAGCCAGGCACTGATCCCTGCTATGTTTGTCATAACCATACATCTGAGAAATGTACAACTCACTTTGCACTAGTGTATACCTGTGCTGAATGTTTTTAGTCTGACTATGGAGAGATGATGTCAAGGAAATTGGCAACATATTGAGCTCATACAAATTCTAATCATGGCACTTTCAACTTTGTATGCCCTGTGTTGTCAGTCCCTCTTCTACCTCGTGTTGAACAATCTGCTCTTGCATGTAGGGAGACGTCATGCCAGCTGGATAGATGTTCTGTTAACCAACATCCATATCAATCTAGATTATTCTCTGCATTTCAACTTCTGCACACATGGGAGGACAGCAAAACTATTAATCATTGTTGTACTAAGGAGTCCATGTTCAGTGTACATTACCAACAGGGGTAATAGGTGTTTGACGTCTGTGTCCCTAACATTTGCAAAATGACTGTTAAGTATATGTATATGTCTTCTGACACCCATTCACTGCACCAATATTCCTATTACATCTACCCATAAATTGATATGTCTTATGTCAACAACCATCATCTCATGCCACATGAATGTCGGCATTAACTGACCCCATTGTCATAGTAGCTGCCACAAAGGACAACATTTTGTTGATGCTCAATCACTGCACAACAATGAAATGTTCACACAGCTGCATTCTGTGTTTATTGCGATATTTAAGTACTCTGTATGTGTCTCTCTCCGCCTCTGCAGTGACCTAATGTCCATGGGTAACCACAATGCAGTCCACCCATTTGCCCACATCTAGAGATATTCTGCATATAGTTATTTGGCTCTTTTCCATCTTTCAATCAGGTGAGTCTGATGGCAAATCACATGAATTACAACATATATTCATCTGCAGCTCATTGACACTTTACCATCTTAAACACGTCTGTACAGTTATTAAGTTCTCCATGTGTAAACAATATGCTTTTTCCCTCGGATTAGCGTCAAAAACAAATGCACAAGCAAGAAAAATACAAATTGAAAAACAAGCTGGAGAGTGCAGGGCAGGAGAGACCCTAGGGATACCCCAATTACCCAACTACCAGCCGGGAGGGTCCAGCAAAGTCCCAGGAGAAGTAGAAGAGGAAGCCAAGTGTCACTTTAGTGAGAAGAAGCATGACATCCTGGTCAGAGAGGTGACGGAGTACCAACACCAGTTCTTCGTCACCTCCAAATTGCCAGTCAGTAGGAAAGACGCAATATGGCAGGCAATAATAGACAAAAGCATGGCAGAGGTAAAAAGGACTGTCACCGATTGCAAGAAGCGGTGGCACAATTGCAAGCGCAGGACTAAGGAGAAACTGGCCAGGAACTGAAAGGCTGCACTGCAGACTGAAGGTGGAAGTCCCGCACCACAGAGGGACCTTGATGAGCTGGAGGAGATGGTCACAGCGGTCATCCCGGAGGAGCTGGTCACTGGAATTGCAGGACAGTGCAGACTACCAAGAACTACCACAAATGCAGGGTAAGTTGCAGAGGAGGATTATCTGGGATTCCACAAATGGCAGAAGGGGGAGGCACATAGGACACACTCAATGCATGATAAAGGGTTGCATCGGGACACATAGGACCTGAATCAAGACATGCCATCCCCACCCAAGCCACACATGTACTGATGCTTTGGTTGTGCAATGCACTCCAGCACATACACAACGTGGACCTAAGCCACTCACTATGGCTCTATTTTACCATGTAAATATGCAGCACTTTGCATGGAAGGGACGTGCAAATAGTGTGTGAGTGGCTGTGCCACGATAACACCCACTGCATATTGTCAAAGCCCTTGATCCTATACAACTTGTAAATCAGAGACTAGGATTGAAGTCAATACCACCCCAGGGGTGGTGGCAGGGTGGTATAATAGGCCAAAATGCTTCCCTTCTTCCTTTTCTCATTGCCCTTCTCAGGTGTGCTGCATCTTGCAGCACACATTGAAATGGCACCTGTTGGACCTGGCTCTTTTACAATGTCATTACCTAAACTTTTTGTCATTTTCTTTCTTATTTTTCTTACCCTTGTTGGCTGACGATATGACTCTGAGCACTCTTCCATTGCTAATCAGTGCTAAAGTGCTAGTGCTCTCCCTTCTAAATTTGGTATGATTGGCTTATACCTATTTGGCTTATTTAATTTACCTGTAAGTCCCTTGTACAGTGGTATCTCTATACCCAGGGCCTTTAAATTAAATGCTACTAGTGGGCCTGCAGCGCTGCTTGCGCCACCCACTGAAGTATCCTTTCAAACCTGTCTCAGGCCTGCTAGCACAGGACCTGTGTGCGCAGTTTCTGCCACAGGGACCTGGCATCAAAATGTACTTGCCAGGCCCAGAATTCCCCTTTTACTACATGTAAGGCAGGCCCTAGCTAGCCCTATGGGCAGGGTGCCATGTATGTAGAAGGCAGGGCATGTGCATAGTAATATAGCCTGTCCTGGTAGTGACAAACAGCCTATTTGGTTTCTCACTGCTGTGAGTACTGCCTTCTCATAGGATTGCATTGGAAATGCCCTGTCTTATGTGTAAGGGGTATTGTCTGATTTATGAGGGGTAGCGTAGGCATGTTTGGTATGGTTGTAATGGTAATGAGAGGTGCTGCTTACTGGTGTAAGTGGATTTTTATTATCATTACAGAAATGCCACTTCTAGAAAGTGAGCATTTCTCTGTGCTTATGACTTTGGTGTTTAGCAGCTTGACTCCAATCCACGTCTGGGCAGAGTGACAGTTGGGCTTTGTGCATACTTTTCAGACAACTTGTACACAGGGAGGGGGGAGGTGTTACAGAGGTGCATCTACATACTGAATAGTCTTCCTGGGCTACGTGCATTTGTAAAGGCTGTGCCCTGGACTAACACAATAGGGTTGTTTACCCCCAACTGATGTTTGGAGCCTGTGCTAGAGGACAGAGGGGGCACTCCCAGAACCAGTCGTAACTGGTTAGAACCTCCTCTCCCCTCACTTTGTGAAAAACACTGTAAACTGAGTATAAGTACAGGTGATTTCCCCCTACAATTTAGACATGAATTGACATTCCTGGGACTCCAGAGACTCTTCTGGAACTGTACTCACCAGGACCCACCTGGGACTGCTGCTGCTGTGCTGACCTGTGACCTGCCTGGTCACTAGGAGGAACTGACACCACCTGCATTGCTTGTGCTGGCCTGTTGTTGGGCTGGCTAGCCCTGTGCTTCCCTCCCTTCTTCTGTCTCCAGGGGCAGGGTGCCGTGGCCCCTGGCCCCTGCAACTGTGTGAAAGCAAAGAGTGCTTCAGTTGATGGGTTTAGCACCTGGAGGGCACCCGGCTCATTCTTAAAGAGCTGCTCTTTGGAAAGCCTGTTATTTTATAGCCCCCAGTGCTGGAGAGTGTTTTTTGCCACCAAGAAACAACGCTGCGACCCGGGCTTATCGGAGTGTCTTAGCGCTCGTGAGCACGTTGTTGCCAGAATCGCTGGCGCAGCCCGGGTGGCTGCATTCATTAAGCAAAAGTGTCACGCTGCCCCTGGGACCCCTGGGGCACCATGGATTAAGGAAAAGGAGTGAGAGCTCTCCTACTGTGCTGCCGGGGCAAAACACACCTCTGAGGAGCACCCCCAGGGCACACACCGGCACTTGCTTTGGTGCTGCTTTTACCACCGTAGCCCGGGAAGGGCAAAAGAGCGGCTTGCGCACCGTGTCGGTGACGGCCACTTCCCAAGAAGAGCGGAATCTTCTTTGGAGGCCCCTGCTTCCCCAGGCCCCATTTCCTTGAGGAGCATGAGGTGAGGAGGGAGTACTCAACAGAGGCTCTCCCCCCTTGTGTTTTGTATGCACCAGAGTCCCGAGCGGAAGGACACCTGAACAGAGGCCCGCATCACCAGGTCTCTTTTTCTCCTCTCTTTCTTTGCGTGGTTCGGATTCGTCCCTCCCGGTTGGAGGGACAGTTGAGGCCCAGGGGAGCCCCCAGAAATTGCATGTCCCAGGAGGGGCCTGTTATGAGAATCAGAGGGGGTGCGTGCTGCCCCCAGGATCAACACTCTGCCCCTGTCTTGCGGAAGGAGCGCCAAGGGTGCTGCCTGTCCACATCACAGAACTAGAGGTGTCTAGGCAGCATAAAACAGGCACTTCCAAAAGCTCATAAGACTTCAAATGTTCCTAGTATGGACGTGGTGAATGGATTATGTTAACCTGTGTCTTTTTGAGCCAAGTACTTGCTTATATGCCTTTTAGGGGCCAGACATGCTGTTTGTGTTGATTACTTGCCATATGGTTTTATAATGTTCCTGATGTAGGTATGTATGATACTTTTATGACAAGTGCATTCATTTCTTTACTGTGATTCCTGACTTATGTTGCAGAATCCTGAGTACTTACGTGTTCTAATGTGACTACTGCTTATTCCTGCAGAGTATTAGTAACCTGTGTAACGCTCTGACAACTGCTAAGTTAGCAGGGGTTTTTCTGACATGTAATGTTTGGTCTAATTATGTTTTGTGCAATACAGTTCATTTTTACATAGCTCAGCGTTGTGTTTACTTTGTAGAGTATATATTGAGTCACGTGTGTTTTGTGTGTTGTGCAAGCGCCTTACACATTGCTTCCAGGTTAGGCCTGACTGCTCGTGCCAAGCTACCAAGGGAGTGAGCAGGGGTTATCTTGGACATGTAAGTCCCTTGCCCTGACTAGAGTGGGTGGGTTCTACCTGGCTTAGGTGCATACCCTAGCCAACCAGAGACCCCATTTGTCACAGCGCCTTAGGAAAAACAACTTGCACATGGGCAGGAAAGGACACCACCCTGCACATAAACAATTTATCCCCTCAAGGCAGGCACCCCTTCATCATACTGCAACAATGCCAATGCAGGTGGAATTGTAGGGGTGTACCATATTCATGGCACATCCCTGCATGTGTTTCAAAACAGGTGCAGTGTTGTGCAACACATATTGCTGCTCCAATGAGCTGTGTCACTTGAAAATAAATCTGGCCTAAAGTGTGCAACCTGTGGAATGCAAATCACACAGGTTGTACACACAACTCACACACAACTCTATGCACCATATGGGAATGGGCACAAAATAAAACACATACTACCCATGGAGCATGTCTGTGAACATCATGTGTGCAGCTGTAAAAGTAGTTGCAATCTCACCACCTGTCAAGATAGAGGGGGTCATTCTGACCCTGGCGGTCATTGACCGCCAGGGCCAACGACCACGGAAGCACCGCCAACAGGCTGGCGGTGCTTCCTGGCCAATTCTGACTACGGCGGTAAAGCCGCGGTCAGAAAAGGGAAACCGGCGGTTTCCCGCCGGTTTTCCCCTGGCCAAAGGAATCCTCCATGGCGGGGCTGGGTTTCCGACCCCCTTCCCGCCAGCCTGTTCCTGGCGGTTCACACCGCCAGGAAGAGGCTGGCGGGAACGGGTGTCATGGGGCCCCTGGGGGCCCCTGCACTGCCCATGCATGCCACTGGCATGGGCAGTGCAGGGGCCCCCTAACAGGGCCCCAGCAAGATTTTCAGTGTCTGCTTGGCAGACACTGAAAATCGCGACGGGTGCCACTGCACCCGCCGCACCTCAGCAAATCCGCCGGCTCCATTCGGAGCCGGCTTCATCTTTGCTGGGGCTTTCCCGCTGGGCCGGCGGGTGATCTTTTGCAGATCGCTCGCCAGCCCAGCGGGAAAGTCGGAATGCCCCCCGCGGTCATCTGACCGCGGGGCGGTGTTTGGGCGGTTTCCGCCCAGCGGGCGGCTGGGTCGGAATGACCCCCAGAGTGTCTTGTGTGAAAGGTTTGGTCTACTGCTTAATGGTACATTCAACATGTGTGAGAACTGGCACATGTGGCATCAATGTTGCACTACTGGCACAATCTCACTAGCCTATAATGCAGGGGTCTCCAACAAGTAGCTTGTGAGCTACTAGTAGCTCTCGAGCTACCCATAATTAGCTCTCCTGTGTGCAGCCCAGTCTACAAAAGGTGCACATTTAAAACAAACATGTAAACTTGTCTGATGTGCTCAGTGTGAAAATTCAAATAACATTCGTAGCTTTGGATGATTTTCATTGAACATACATAGCTTTTACTACAGAAAGGGCTGGAGACCCCTGCATTATAATGCAACTGTATCATCATTCAAATAATAGCCCATGTTGAACCAAGCTGCACATTCCCCTATGCCACATCTACAAAGTCACAAAATGCATGCTTTGATCTACATTCAACATCCTTACACCAACACATTCCTGTTGCTGATATCTTGTGTGCAAGGAAATGTTCCAAATTTAGGGAGGGACAATCTAATCGGGCAGACAATCCATATTGGTTGCACTTTCATCTCCAATTAGCACATGTGTTGCACCTGCTACAGGCAGTTGAGAATGTAACAAAATCATTGTATGCAAGGGACCTACCTGTACTATGCTGCAATAGCCCCATCATTCATGGTGCCAAAGCATTGTTGCACCAAAAGAGTGACAACACACATTACACTACTGTGGCAATGTCCACCATGGTGAATAGGAAGGCTAATTACATGCTACCATTGTGTCAGTGGCAGGGACAAGGAATTAGATGGTGTGGGATAAAACCACAATGGCCCAGAACGTCTATTGAAATGATGGTGTGCCATGCTACCCCAAATGTGGCAGTGTTGCGCACCATCATTTTCAAAACTCACTGTTGGCCAGTATTCACTAGAGTACGGGGCACCCCTGTGTCACCCCTGTGCTGGGGCAAAATTGGCTGACGTGGGCCAGTGCAGCAAGCCTTGCACCATACAGCAAGGATAGCTACGTTGAGGTGAAGATTGTTTTTTGTGCATGAAGGAACACCTTTTTGCACAAAAACATTCTTAAAAGGCCTATAGCTCTGTCTATGTGTGCTGCTAAATGCAGCACACATGGAACATGTTCACAATGAGGAGAAAATATGGCATTTAACATCATTTCACCATGCCAATGCCACCCCTGGGGTGCTGTGATATTTTGGCAAGGACTCTAGTTTACAAAAACACGTGTTTCTGGTTTACAAAAACATGTCAATCTAAGGCACTGTCAAAAAGCAATGAGTGTTGCTGTTGTTTGCCCCTACCACACAAAGTGCTGTTTGGGAAGGGGCCCTTCTTACAAGATGACCTTACCTTAAGCCACAATAAGTCACTTTGTGCCACATTATAAAATCATCACAGGGCATTGTGCCACCTAGCATCATGAAAAGAAACACTCATGAGTTTGACCCATGTGTGATGCACAATGCTACGCATAATATACAACTACAATCTTGGGTCTGTAACATGTCACTGAGCCTCCAGTAGCAAGTGAATGATGTGCCATGTCAACAACCACAACAATCTAAGATTGACTTTTCACTATTTAATTGCGGAGGAGGATGGTTCACCTCCTTACGACCTGCCTGTCTTGGATTTTAAAGATGAAATGGATTACCAGCTGCCGACCATCAATGTAGAGATTCTGCAGGATGTCCTAGGATCCCTCCAGGCACCACCTCCAGTCTCAGGGAAGACACACAGCATTGTGGGGTCTCATCATGAACCACCCAGCTACCAAGAGACACCACCAGCCAGTACTGACACAGCCCTGGACTCCGAGGTCCCTGAGATCAACTTTCTGAGGACAGTGGTAGGATTCCAGGGGACCTGGCCAAGCATGTGCGGGTGGGGTTGGAGACAATGGCAGACAGCCTAGAGGAAGTACAGAGCTGCCTCAGTCCGATTGAGGACAACTCAGCTACCATTAGAGGCACCCACTCCCTGCTACGTGGACTCCAGCAGTCCCTGGCTGACATAGCTGCTGTCATGAGGCAAAGGCTTAAACAATTGCCCTCCCAAAGTGACACCAGCATGATCAATAAAAGGCTGGGGGCTAAATGAAATACCCTGGAGTCCATACAGCGGGAAGTGTCCTGTCTCAGAGAAAACATGGCTGCCTACCACCATGATGTTGCTGCGGTGTTGAGAAATCAGGAGGTCCTCCTTGCTGCAGTTATGCCTTATGTGTTCCCACAAATAGCAGATGCCGGGACCTTTGACTCCACATATCTATCCCCTGATGTATGTGTGGCTCCTCAAACTCAACAACAGCACCACCCATGGCACAGGAGGCACCAGGCACATCAGAGGATGATGATGTGGAAGGAACAACATTCACAAGGAAAACCACCCGGTAACACCAGTCTGTGCCGCATGGACAGTATCTCCTTAGTGCTGGGCTTAAGATCATGTCAGTGTTGTGACAACAAGAATGTGGGCTCTCTTCACTCAGTCACTGTTGAGTTGTCTACTATGTACTGTCATAGTCTCCATTGTTACCTATTGACAATTTCATTAATGCACACCTCTCATAACCATGCCTCATGACATGTTCCTCACCCCTGAACTCTGACTGTACTACAAATGGCCAAGGTTCTCTCATAGGGTCTGTGAACTGGACATTGTATAACATTTGAAATTACATTTGCACCTGTAAATAAAGCACCTTGTTTACATGTAACATTTCTACGTTTACTATGATCCATCTACTAAGCTAAATGATTGCATTGTGTGAATCCATGTCAATGAGTACAAAACTTCATTACATGAGTGCACTACTGTCAGACACAAAGCCACACACTAGGATTCTAACATGAGAAAGGTGAATGATGGTGTTGTCGGCTACAACCAACTTACAGAGTATGCTATAGATAAATTAAATAGAAATCCTTGGAACTTGAGATACGGCATGTACGGCTTAGAAACAAGTCAATGATAATTTACCCACAAGGGAGTACCAGTACAACTAATATGTGTGGGACAGAAGAGGATAACCTTATCAGTGATGGGCACCTGTCAGCATTGCAGGATACAGTTCCAAATGTGCCTGTTGTCAAATGTGTCATACATATCAACAATGAAACTGCAAGACCCTACCAATGACAGTTGAAGTGCCATACTTACCTGTCTAAGATAACGTATACATACACAATGCGAATGGCTGGAACAGTCAATGGAAAATGTATGGACTAGTTGATGTTATTTAGCAGCCAATCTGACAGCTTCTTGGTCATAGGGGATGCACATGCTAATTCATGGAAATCAAGACAGTAAGCATACCCTAGGCCATTCCTCCAATTTGGCCAGTGCACACATGACAACATTCAGACACTCAATCAAAATGGCAAAAAAATAGTCTTCAACAAACAGGATTTATTTAACAATATTTAAAACTACATAACTACCCTACACTAAACTAACCTAAACTAAACTAACTTAACTTAGCTTACAACTGCACCTATCTAACATATTCTAAACTAATCCTAGACATGTAACGCCATGCTATAAACATTGTCCCTCCACCCCCATTAAGAGACAAGATACAAGTAGGACAACATAAACTATTACTACACATGCACTTACTTAGCTTATGCCCTAAACAAATATATATATTTTTGTATTTTTTATTTTTTTACACATATTTGCCAGCTTTACCCGCCACCCAACCCCCAATTAAAACATGTACTAAAACCTACCCCAACTATACTTGCGCTAACTTATGCCTACCCTACACTCTTTCACTAACCTACCACTAACCATGTAAAACCCAATCTAAAAAATTAACATTAAAAGGAGAGGGAAGGAACTGGGATGCTGTGGCAGTGAGACATCACCATTTCTTAAATTTCTTTTTGCAGTACTTGAGTAAATTGCAATTTTTGTCACTTTCCTGCTCCAACCAGTCCAGTCTGGCCATTATGTCGGCCATGTCCTGTCTCATGTCAATTTCAAAGTTTGGGCTGAAGACTGCATCAGGTGGCTGCATGGATGCCTGGCTTGTGACAGGTGCAGCAAATGTGGAGGGGGTCGGCCCCCTCCACATTTGTGCCCTGCTTTTTGTGTGGCTGATGCAGAGGTTCCCCATGTGGTAAAGCACTCCATGCCCTTGTGGCCTTTACCTTCTGGAACCACCTCTCCATCCTCTTGTAACCCGCATCCACATCCATAATGGGACGGTATCTGTCAGACTTTTTGTGGAATGCATGTTGTTCCTCCGGTGTCATATTGGCAGCTTAAAAATGAAGAAAATAAAGCATTAGATACAGCATTGGGTGGAGGTAGAACAGACATATAATTTACACTGCATCCACAGATGACACATGCCATCCACCACACATTCCTCAACAATGACTTACTCCTCATCAATGACTATTTCATACCAGCCATCTGCGGTATCATGTACATGTCACTGGGATGACAGCTATCCATTGTTGACCATCAGGGCCCAGAGGTAAGTAGATTAATGCATCCTTGAACAACATTTGTGTTAACAAACTTGTGAGGATCATGCAGCACAACAAATCTAGATTTCCAGTGTCCTTGTCAATAGGGGGGGCATTGTATGCAATCTAGCACTTTGACAAACCTGGTGCTACAGCAAGGCTTGCCCAGGCAACATGGATGAAAGGTGAGGGTCATCTGATAGGGGGCCTGGAAACTTCCCACTGGTTACTCTATGGTTTGGTAAAGCTTCATTCATGTGTCCTGGTTTAAGACCTAGTCTGAGCATACATTACAGGGGGCACACCTGCTCTCTGAGGTTAGAGTTACATTCTAGTGGCGAATGAAAAGACCAAGGATATTCAGGTGAAAAGTGTTTTATTGGTGATAATTACAAAGTGATTATAACTTTACAGTGACTATGTGTAAAGGTTCTGTACAATTGGAAGTCTCCTGCAAATTCCTGCAGCAGTGTTATGAAGTTCCCCTTTCAAATGTGCTGCATCATTGTCATCCTCCTCCTCATTGGGGTCATATACCTGTTCATCCCAGGGAACATTGGTCCATATACATACATTGGGCAGGATTACACATACCAGTATGATCTTACATACCAGTGGTGGAGCACTCCTGTCAGGGTCAGGCACCTGAACCTTGACTTCAGAAGCCCAAATGTCCTCTCCACCTCATTGTATGTTCTTCTGTGGCCTTCATTACATGCACTCTCTTCCACCATTGTGGGATTGGAAAATGGAGTCATGACCCGTGGCTGTATGCCGTTACCTTGGTTGGCTGCAAAGGAATGAGAGAAGAAGTGTTTGTAAAACTTGATAGCGGTTTGGTATATGCCATGGCAGTTGTTAGATTTAGGTGGAGTGGTGACTCAGACTTGCTTCTGGTATAGTGTACGTTCCTGTTTTGTGAAATGGTTTCCTAGGTCTGTGTTGATGGATATGACAATCTTGGGTTGTAGCTCAGGGACCTAGGGATTGTAATATTCCATCCAAACAGATGGTTCTGCCCTTGCATATGTAGAGACACCATAGTAGCCCTAGAAAGCCAAACCCTGCCCTCCATGTTACCATGTGGCACTACACATGCAGTGCAATACATAGTGACCCTTTGTGGCAGGTGATGAGTGTGCCATCCATCAAACGAAATAAGATGTGAATCACACAATTGTAGGATAATCAAAAGTTGGTACAGTGGAATGATCTAGGTTCTTATACATGGTTTATCACAGACACATTCAACACATGCACAGTGCAGGCTTTGGGAGGGGGCACACCATTCTCTTACATGGGCCCCTATGTACGGTGCATGAAAGGTCAGGTAAATCCACTATACTATTATAGAGTCCTACAATAGCATCCATGACCTCTTCAGTATTGTACAAACTATGTTCCATGATGGATCTTTCTTGTATACGGCACACAAATGGAGGCGTTAGGGGGTGCTAAGGGGCATATGTGAGGTGGCACTGGACTAGGTGCTGCACAACGTCTCTTCATTCTACTGCATGGTCTTTAATGGCAGGTAATCTTATATTCCTATGCTAGTGTCACAATTCAGCAGACAGGTGAAAGTGCACACTACAGGTATGTCAGGTATGTGTAGGTGATGTTTAGTTGGTAATGGCAACACTCGGGTGGCATTTGATATTGGTTCCGCCAGATGCTTGCACCCCATGACTGATGTGGGGCTGTGGCTATGTGGGACTTTGTTTACATTATCATGGTCTATGCAATTCACATTGCTGAGCTAAACATTGTAATGTGTGTGAGATCTATATTTAGTTGTCAACCAGTGGACACTTGTCATGGTTTGTGCCCAGCTTCTGTATGTAAAGGGTACATAGCTCCACCTGTCCTCATGTGGTGTGCCAGTCAGGTTGTGGCTGTTTTATGTACATGTGGATGAATATGTGTGTGTGATGTGCAATGATTCCTTGCCCATGTGTGTTAAGTGTGGTGTATGTCTAGTTTGTCCTACATGGTAGGTGTGTTGTCTGTGTGTTGTTTGGTATGGTGGCAAACGTATAAGTAGGCCATTCCCATATTGGCCATCCTGGAACAGCTCGTTGATGATGGAATGTCAGAATATGTAGGCATCATGTACGCTGCAGTGGTATTTTGCAAGGATGGTCCACATTGACCTGCACATTTATGGAATGGGTGTGCTTGTGGTTCCTGTATAGGTGTTCAGTTGCTGCAGGTGGCACCAGTTGGACATGAGTGCAGTCCACTGCACCCAACACATGTGGGGACCCAGAAATTAGATAGAAACCTTGCTTGGTCTCCTGCTGTAGTTGCTGGGTGTTTGGGAAGCAGATGTGGTGGGGTGTGAGGCGTATGATTGCATCCAGAACCTGTGGAAGGTAGACCGAGATGGATGGCTGGGAGACACTAGCCACTTGTGTGCCTATAGTCTGCAAAGATCCTGATGCCAGCATATGGAGGACAGCAAGATGTTTGGTCATGGGTCGTATATTTGTTTAAGTTTTCACCTTTGCAATGATCTCTGCCACAATGTGGTGCAGCAGGTGTACAATTGATTCCTGGTTCAGACGGTAAGTCCTGATGACATCTTGTTCCATGAGTCCAAGGATTGTTGTACGCTGTCGAGAGATCCTCTCCAGCCTTCTGCGCTGCCTTTGTGGCTGCTGAGGTGGTGTTTGAGGTTACTGCGGTGGTGGTGGAGGGACCAGTTGTCACTGACATTGGTGGTGTGTGGCAAGGTGGAGCAGTAATACTTCCATGTTGTCATGGAGGTTGCAAATGCTCCTTCTGTGTGTTTTCCTTATGCAGTGTGGGCCTCTTTTTAACATCTGGTCTGACCAGGCATTAAAATTTGATGGAAGTCAGCCTTTGCATCATTTATTTGGTCCTCTTTCTTAGTATGCGTCATTTTTGCATCAGGAGGTAACTATGGAGGGCAAGCATCAGTATTTGGAAGGGAATGCCTACCTTGCAAATCATTGTCGCAATATGACACAAGGTGGGTTGCACCCACAAAAAATTACACTAACTCAGATATTTTGATGCTAGATAGGCCTAGCATCAAAATATAAATATGGAGTTGTCAGCGCCTCTTTTTCATAAAAGAAATTACACAAAGGTGGCGCAAACTTTTCATAAATCTGGGTCTTTGGTGCACCTATATCAGCATCACTTTTCTTGCGCCTCTTAGCTCCCCCCAAACGCCACCATGTGTGTGCCATATTTAAAATATGGCACACCATGGTGGTAGTCAGGTGGACTGGCATCGTAATTTTTTATGCTAGTCCGGTGCTTTGCAGGACTAACATCTAAAATGTTGACACTAATCCTGCAAAGCACTCAGAGGCCCATTGAACACAATGGGAGCCTCTTTTTAACGCCTGCACTTAGCAGGTGTTAAAAATGCTGATAAAAAAGGCCCAAAAGAATCTCATTGATTCCTTTGTGCCATTTTTATAGCCCCCCTAGGACTGGAATGTCCCCCATGCATACATTATGCCTGGCACAGGCATAATGTGGCGCAAGGAGTTGCAAAGTGGTGCAATGCGCCACTTTGTAAATATGGCACAGCGTTTTTGCTCTTCCAATGCCACATTAGTGTCATAAAAATGAAGCTAATGAAGCTAATGTGGCGTTGGAATGACGAAAGGCCATCATACAGCTGGGCCTTAGTGTTATCTGGCACACGGCCATCCGCAGACATGCTTACATAGAATTAGAGGTGAGCTGAACTCGTAGAGTTTTACTCCATGGAATTGAGCAGAGTTGCATAAAAACTTCATGGAGTTCTGCGATTTCACCCTCCCTGAGTTTGCGAAGACTTCTGCAATTACTAGGCCCCAATCTGGACCATTGCTGCCTCCCCTTGGTGGGTTCCTTAGGGAGTGGTGAGGGGTGGAAGACAGGAAGCGATGGTCAATGTCGGGAGTCGATTCCTCACCCCTTTCATGGAGGGTGGGAATCAAAGTGTGCCACAAGAGAAAAGACATTCAGGCCCTCATTATGACATTGGCAGTAAAAACCGCCTACCGCCGCAGCACCGGCTGCCAAAACATCGTCGGCGCGGCTACCATCCCTCCGCCATATTATGACCACAGTCGAATTTCCGCCACAAGAAGGGCGGAAATCCGGCTGTGGCCATACTGGCAGATGGAGGTAAGGTGGCACTGCTACCACCAGCAGCGCCACACCGGTAGACCGCCGCCAGCCATATTGTGACAAATATGTTCTGGTGGTATTCTGCTGGTGGTCGCTGTTGGCGGTAGCAGCGCTCTGTCCCGTTTCCTGCCAGAAGACCCCCTGGATCAAGGTAAGTTGGGTCTCTGACAGAGGTGGGGGTTCGGGGGGGTTGTGTGTGTGCATATATGTGTGAATGTGTGCGTGAATGCAGGTACATGTTCAGTGCCTGTATGTATGGAAGTGTGAGTACGTGAATGTATGGAAGTGTGGGTGTGTGTATGTATGGAAATCAAAATGTGGGTCTGCGTGTATGTTTTGAAGTGTGTGCAGATGTGTCTGTGAATGGATAAATGCATGCGTGTATGTATTGGTGAATGAGTGTGTGTCTGCGTGTGTATGAATGGGGGCATGGATTTAGGGGGAGTGGGGGGAGTTTGGAGAGGTATGTGGCGGGGGCCTCCTATCAGTGGCAGGGAAAGAATTCACAGATGTGTAGCTGAGACTAAAACATACAGCTTTTAGGGGCTAAAAACGTGGAATGCACACACAAGTACACTCATATGCATATATAATATGTGTCATCATAAAAAAAGAATTCTATACACCTGGTGACATTTTTCGGGGCATGTCGTCCTACAGAGTGTCTCCATCTAAAGTACTGTATGCAATAAAAAAACTGAGACATCATTAAATTTAAACGCAAATACATTTTTTGCAAAGTAATCATACAACAGCCCGATTTAAATTGAGAGAAGACCACAAAAGCTAAATGGAAAAGTTAATCTTACTGCCAAAGATATAAATCATTGGCTGCTGCTTTGGGGGCAGTGCATCCTTCGGGGGCTTCATATTGTGCCATTAAAACTGAAAGTAAATACCAAGTTGGATAAAATGAAGTGCTACACAGTCAAACAATCATTTACAAGTACCTTTATAAATGATTTGTGCCCCCCTATCATAATCTATAGGATGAGAAGAAAAAGCCATTTGGGAAGAGGTTAACTCTCTCATTGCATCCAAAACCTCTATCCAGACTCATGTTTTTGCGGCATTCACAGACCACAAACACCGGAAATCAGATGTGGTAATGGCACATGAACTATTACACCACAAGCAACACCTTTTTCCATGAAAAGCACTGCCTGGTCTAGTTGTCTGACAAAGTGAGTAGCACGAGTGCCGGCACATTGAGTACAGCCAATATAGCAATAGACACTGAAGAAGGACAAGTATGACGCTTGAATGTGAGTAAGTGTGATACTCGTCCTTCTTCAATGTCTATGGCCACAGTGGCTGTCTTTGTTCTAATATAAAGTGGTCATTGACTCCACAGAATGAATGTATTGTATATGTTTCAAGTTTAAAATTGTTAACCACCTCAGTGTAATCTCAACATTGAACACAAAGTTACCACAGCACACCACTGTCCAGTCTAATCAAAATACACAGGATGTGTGTCCTTGGTAGGACATGAAATCAAAAACAGAATGCGTAAATGTCCCAAATCCGTTGGAGAAGGTGTCTTTATTTGGAGGCATATTTCACTTTGCCCGGTTAATTTGTTCTTTATTTGACCCTTTTCCAAAATGGTGCTGCTTTTTCTACTTTCTATTTTTTTCCAACGTTTTCTTAGTCCTTCCTCTGTTTCTGTGTCCCTGAACAGAGGAAGGACTACCGCTATTTAATGCAGCTCTCCACAGCGCGTCCTTTGCGATTAACCGCAGGACGCGTCGGGACGTTTTCCGCTTCTTTTGCTCATTTGGGTAAGTCCCGAATCTCACCAGCTCTTTATACAGTATTGCAGGTCCTCGGGTGGCCCCACTTTGGCCCATTTTACAATGTTACCGCTCCTCTCCGACTATAATATTATTATCCTCTTAGTCCATCCTCTGTTCCTGTATTACTGAACAGAGGAAGGACCACCGCGATCTAATGTGGTTTTTCCCCGACGCGCCCTCTGCGATTAACCGCAGGACGCGTCGGGACGCTTACCGTTTAATTCGGTAATTGAATAATTCTACCAGCCCTCCTATAGAATTGTAGGCCCTCGATTGGCCTTTTTCTGCAATTGTTTTAGTCTTTACATTGACTACTGTACTATGATATTTTTCATTTGAAGGAAGTTTCAATTTGGCCTCCATTTATATGTTTATATTTTTGGACAGTTATCATTTGATTTTGGACAGCCTTTTTACGAGTTTACCGCATTCTTTCTTTACATATGAGCTTAGTACGGGATACTGTATGGTTTTACATGGTTTAATTACTATCTGTATAACATTTTGCCTCGGGGTCTCTTCACATGCCCTATATATATTTCTGTGTATAGATCAAAAATTGGGACATTTCTGTCCGAAGATTCTGCTATTGCTTGTCATATGGTATGTTACCTGCATAGGTTATCCATTTCACTGTTTCCTGCTTAAATATTTCTAGCATGCCTTGTTTGTGATCACACTTAAATCACATGAGTGCCAGCATGTTTTTCAGTTCTTCACTTCTTCACTCAGTCAGACAAGACACTGACACTTCTTGGTCCATTCCTTTTTTCACATACCTCATTTCCCCTGTTCTTATCTCACTTTAGTATCTTCACAGGGGATCTCTCATTATAGGCCATTAGTTTTCTGTCCTACTTTCTCCTCCTTTTTTTCATTTGGTTACAGTGAGCACATCAATACGCATGCTGCTCTCATCATTATACACTATCCCTCAGTCGTACTCTCTTCAGCAACAGTTTCTTAGTAGTTAACCCCCAGATGGGGTTACACTCGTATCATTACTCCTTTTTTAAGTTGTTTTTCTTCACTTTTCATTTTTCACCTGTTGGGAGCACGGCAGACAAGGATGCATGCTTCATCCATCTGCAATTAGGATACTCACTCCTTTGGTAGCACCGTTCTCTAGTGTGTGACTGACCTTTAGTCTTACATAATTTATATATATATTTTTCAGCCTTGAGAAAGCCCTGGCGTATTAGCAACAAGGGGCGAAACACGTGCTGGCTGTAACATCTTTGAACATTGGAAGCCTCTTTGTTCCTTGAATTAAAGGATTGTGCCAATTGGAGCATAACATCGTTGAACATTGGAACTTGTATCTAATAATTAAAAACTGCTGAACTGGATTCTTGTCATGTATTGCACATTTAATGCTATAAACTAGAAGAAACCCTTTCGGTGGGAGCTTACCACCTCTTTATTCAGTATTTTGGCTAGCAGGAGGACAGGGGTCCAGGTCCTCTGGTTTTAGTTCCCACAGCCCTTGTAATACGGCATTCTCTACAGGAAGTCAACCGTCAGGACCCTTCTCTCCCTTTGAAGTCTTTCAGATGTCCAGCTGTGCGTCCTTCACCAGCTGGGTACTTGTCACCCAATTAGTCACAAGATATTACTTTGGAACTAAATTCAGTAGTATTACTGAACATACCTTTGTGAATATCCCACAAAGATGGTTAATTGTCACTGGCTTTGAAGTTGGCAAGATTAACTACTTTTAAGGCATTTTTATTAAGAGTGATTAGTAGAGGTTTTAAAATATATGATGCGCAATGTGTGTGCTTCTGTTTTGATAAGCGCTACATTACTGCCATTTTGTTGTGGCTAGGAGCTGTTAGCTTGGAAACGAAAGTAATATACAAGGTTGTTGTGAGAACGTGTCTTTCGTGCAGAGGGGATAGCAACATTTCTGTTATATGATATACAACTATTGTATGTGGCCGTCACCCTTATTAGAGGTGTACTCTTAAAATTCATTCTTTTACGCGATATTTTTATATGCAATAGCCACCATCCACTTTTATTTGCACACATTTATTATTACTTGATTGAAAATGTGTGTACTGAGTGTAATACTAAGACATTTAAAAATATCAATGCAGTTCCCTCCGTCTATGCCTCGCTGAATGAAACGAGTACTTAATATGATTTATGCATGCATCCCCATATTGTCGTGGGACAAACTGTGCATCTCCTCTGCAGGTGGTGTGCATCCTAAACAGAACCAGGCCTCAAGTGGGATAACGTAGCACAAAATCAACTGGGTACTTGATTGCTATTCTTAACTTTGCCATGCAGCCCTCAGGCGCTCATACAAAATGCACCAAACACTTTTGTCTACAGTCTGTTTTTTCTAAGCAGGCGTAGAAGGATCTAATAAAAAGTTAGAGCATTTAAAAATAAGAGATGCACCAAACATGTGCTGTTTGGGGCATATTTAAGAGCCCATACCGCCACCGGATTGTCACTTTTAGTGACGCTCCTGTGGCGCTATGCACTGCACCATATTTGCAAGTTGCCGTTAAGCCACTTTTTGTAAATACAGCCCCTTCACACACAGCACTTTGCGTGGAAGGGGCTTGCAATGGGTGCTGCTGGGGCATCCCACAGCAACACCCATTGCATTTTGACGCTGCCTCAGATTTACAAGTTTACGTAAACCAGAGGCAGCGCTAAAATCTAACACCACCCTAGGGGTGGCGTCAGAGTGCCACAGCGAGGAAAAATGCTTTAATTTCTCCTTGCTTTTTGCTCTCTCTATGTGTGCTGCATTTTACAGCAGACATAGAAGGCACAAATCGTCATTGCAGATTGTTTTTATGGAGGAAGGTATCCCTTCCTGCACAAATACAATCTACCCCTCTACGCAGCCATCCTTGCACTATGGCGTTGGCACGCAGCAGCAAATTTTGCATCTGCACATGGGGGAACACAGGGGTGCACTATATTATTGTAAGAATGGAGCATTCCTGCATTTTGAGAATGACGGTGCGCAACCAAATCTCGCGCAGCAATGCGCACCATCATTTTCACTTAAATCTGGCCTTTGTTTCTAATCTTCTTGCATGAAGAATGAAAATTCCTAAAACATACAAGAATGTGAAATCTTAGGCTGAGCAAGAAAGAATTTGTGGCTAAGAGCAAAACAACCAATGGAATGTAATATAGCAAAAACAAAACTAGCACAGAATTGCCTGGCCGGTAAGCACCACACAATGTTACATACTGGGGGGTCAAATTATATCAAATATGTTTATTTAATGTTTATTTGTATCCATTATATCAGGATACAAATAAATACAAAATCACAATACAAATATTCATAAAGAGGTTTAAAGACAAGTTTCTAAAACACAATATCTCTGTCATACAAATATATTGATCAAAAAGACCCTGCAAGGTCTAGACAGTGGTTGTAAAATCAAAAAGCTGCTCAGTAAAACAGTGTGCTTCAAACAGGGTTACTAAGTACTTATGTCGTTTTAGTTTATGAAATTTATAGACAGTACAAATCCATCAATATTTGAAAGGATTAGTCATTGCAGGTCCTAAATTTAATTGCTAGGCCATTCAAGAAGGAAACTCAGGGTAAAGTGCAGGGTGCTTAATCGAAATGTGGTTAGTAGGTCCTTCTCATAAGTGTTGGAAAAAAATGCAAGTAGGGTTCCATACCAAAAGCCGTTATTAAGACAATAAAATTATCTTGCAGAGGGTTCGGGTAACTCTAAATTTTCCATAGTGGCGAGTATTAAATGAGTAATAAAAGGCTATCGTGGCTCATTTATCAGTTAATTCAACAAGCAGCTTGTAAAAATATATGGTCTACCCAGAGGAACAGAAATATTTAATATATCTAAACAGAATACAGTTTATCAAAGACTTATACTATACCTAATTACACGTCTGTTAAATGTTATGGGCGGGTTTACCCAGAAAAAGATCCATAAAAGCAGAGACATTTTCATAGCATCTCCCAAGTGTCTAAATCTATGCTCTTCATGACAGGAAAAGTGGCAGCACTTTGAGGCAATCTAAAAAGTCTACTGTCGAACGTATTTGCGGCTATCTACAGGCAAGCATATCAGAATGATCCCAAATGTGAAACACATAACAAACTAATGAGAAACATTTATTTTTATACATTGATATCACATGGGTCAGGGTTGTATTTCTCTTCTTAGATACAAAATCAAAAACTATCTCTTGAGATTCTAGACATACTTTTTCCTTTGTGAGAAAAATAAAGTACTCTTGCTAAAGTGTGATACTTCTCGAGAAAGGTTTTTGATCTAGCTGATTTCTGGGCCGTGGTCATTATGAGGATTTTGGGAATCACTGGTACACCTGCGCTGACGGAAGAATGAGCTGTCCAATATAAAGTAGCATGGCCAAGCGCTGAGGGCTGTGGTTTCTGTAGTCCTCAGCACATTTTATTGCCTCCTGCCTTTTCCTTCTTCTTTTCCCCTGACTTTTTGGATGACCCTCTGGCACTTCTGTGTCCCACTCTGCAGGAGGAACGAGCTTCACTTATAGCCAACCAGTGTTAATGGGCGTGATCAGGAATCGAGGGCTCACTGAAAGAAATCAGTACCTGTTATCATTTAGGGATGCATTCCCATATTGTCCTGTGGAAAAATCTGCATGTACAGTAGGTCTGCAACCTAAACAGGAAGAGGTCTCGAGTGTGATTGCACATCTTGAAATCAGATATGCACTTCATTGGTGTTCATACAAACTATTTTCGTCTATAATTCCACTTTCTCTAATCAGGAGTAGAATTATCTAGTTAGAGCATTTTTTCTTAAAAAAGGCAACAAATACATTCACTGTTCCTTTCTAGACTTGGGAGTAAATTTAATTATGGAGGAGTAATCAGATTTTGGGAATTCTGTGTTACTCTGCTATGGAATTATCAATAATTACACAATTATGACCGCTCTCTTCGTCAAAAGTAATTTAGGAGGGGCAAACAAGAACAGAAACAATAATTTGAGTGCTATTTCAATAGTTCAAATGCATCCTCGCATCCTTTTTGGATACAGGGGCGCATTTGATGCTAAGAAAATAGTGATAAATGCTGGTAGTATGTTTGTGGACAACCCATACTGCTGTTTGTGTTCTGTTGCACTGATATCTATTTCTCAGCTCAAAATGTATCATCTGGTTCATTTTGGACCACGAGGGGGCATTTTTTGAATAAGAGAATAGCGCAAAATGCTAAATTTCTCTTCTTGAATATTTACACCAAATATCACATATATTTTGTTAATATCATGTACTTATGCTACAGCAAATTAGGCAAGTAACTCCCACCCCTATTCATTTCTAATCTTCTGCCATGAATACAGAATTCTAAACAATTGCATAAATGTGAAACCTTAATCTTGTCAAGAAACAATTAGGGGCTAATAGCAAAAATCACCAAATGATTCCACTGTAGTAAAAAAAAAGCATAGAGTTGGATAGAAGATGAGGACCACACAGATGTTACTTTGGCAGCATGTCTGGAGAGGATGTACAACTTTACCATGGATGCCATTACAGTGCATGCTTTACCATGTATATAATACCACATGTTCACCTTTATAACACATTGCATTACATTGTGGATCTTTCCGTGGTCCCATAAAAAAAAGAGACAGCCTCATAGAGGCCCCAGAGACACCATCCCCCTGGACTGACTATAAACTTTAAGGGAGTAGGCATGCAGCCCCCCTCCCCAATCCTCATAGCAGCCTCCGAGGCCCGATACCCCAGGGCCAACTTTACAAATTAGGAGAGGGGCATGTGGCTCCCATTGTCTAGTCGCACAGCAGCCCTGGGGGGCCCTTTGTCTGGGGCTGACTTTCTAATTTATCCATCTCCCAGGACACTGCTTTTCTCTGCCTAGGAGAGTGAGGCAATCCCTCCCCACACTCTTCCCTGCTGGGAACACCACTTTGAAGCGGACCCGTGGGAACATAGAAAATAGCTGCTCCCACCAAGGAAAGGAATGGGGCCGGCACCTGGTGATGGTACATGGGGATCCAGCAGGCGCTACAGGGATCATGGGGCTCCCCCTGCACCCCACAACAATGCCCATGGCGTGGGTGCATCAGGTTGGCACCAGGGCATCACTTTAAAAAAAGTCCGACTCCCACCAGCACCCAGTATGTGTGCTGGCTGCAGTACAGGCAGTAACCTTGGGGCTCCCCCCTGATGTTTCCAACATTTGCCAGTGTTATGGGTGCCCTAGTTGATGGTCAAGGCCCCACTGTAATGAAAATTGCTGGCTTCAGCTGGCACATGGTATTTAGCGCTGACTGAGTACTTAGGGCTCCTCCCACAGCTCCATCATTTACCATGCTGTGGGTGTCCCTATTGGGCACTGGGACCACCAGACAAAACAACAACAACAAAGAGAATAATCATTGATTGGCAGGAGGCTTGCTAAGATGTGCAAGAGTCTAAAGATACAATTATGACATGCTGGACACACTTTGCCTTGCACAAGCCTGAATAAAAGAAGAACAATATTCCTCATGTGGGGTCATTCTGACCCTGGCGGCCGGTGACCGCCAGGGTCACCGACCACAGGAGCACCGCCAACAGGCTGGCGGTGCTCCCGAGGGCATTCTGACCGCGGCGGTTCAGCCGCGGCCAGAAAGGGTAAACCGGCGGTCTCCCGCCGGTTTACCACTGCCCTTGTGAATCCTCCATGGCTGCGGAGCGCGCTCCGCAGCCATGGGGATTCTGACACCCCCTACCGCCATCCTGTTCCTGAACAGAATGGCGGTAGGGGGTGCCGCGGGGCCCCTGGGGATTCGCAGGGACACCATCCTGCATCCGGGTTTACGACTCTCAAATTGCGAGTCGCAAACCCAAAATTTCGTACATCTGGCCCTTATTGTCAGATCCAAGTAAAGCGAGGCGAAATATCCGCTATTTCTTTGAAGTTCTTGCAACAAGATCTGGCACTGATCATTCCACTTCTTTGTTTTTATTCTGTACCAGTTTTTTGCCTAGACCCCTTTTCTGGCTATTATCTGGTTTACTAACCTGAACTCCAAATGTATTTGTGCTAGTGATGCGTTTGGCGTTTGGAGATATAGCTGCCTATATAATTTTATTATACTTGTATTTAAACATACTGCATCATGCCAAAACAGCATCACTATTGCAAGTTAAGCTAGGTGTGAGTTTGGCTGATATCACATTTAATAGTGGTAGAATGCTAGGGTCTTTCAAGGATCTTTTTAAGGTTGAAAGTGCTAAACGGAGTGGTACATCTTTTCTTCTTAATTCTTCCTTAAATTGGATAAAACATCCTTGTTCATCAAACAGTACTCCCAAATATCGATAGGATTGGACTAGATCCACCTGTTCTTCAATCGGGAACCATCTATGCTTTTTATTTATCCTCTGGCTACATTCCATTACTGTAGTCTTATTTTAAATGTACTGTAATCCCGTTTTCCTTTGAGTAACCTTCCCAATAATCTTGTAGCCCAATCCGTGTTTGGCTTATAAGAAAAACATCATCTGCGTAAAGAAGATTAGATATAGACATCGGGCCTAGTCTTGGTGCGTGTGAGGTTTCTACTTCGAGTTCATGTGACAAATCTGCTAAAAACAAATTGAATAGATAGGGTGCCAGGACACAGCCTTGTTTTAGTCCATGAAAAGTGTTTATTTTCCTTGACAAGACAGATCTGTCCCCAGTCCGTATCCTCACCCAAGTATCAGTGTACTGGAGCTGTATAGCTTTAAGAAGACTGGATGGAATACCCAATGCTGTAAGTTTTTTCCAAAGTAAATTCTGATTCACATAACCGAAAGCCAATTTAAAATCGACAAAACAAAGGTACATTGGTTGCTTCTTAAAAATGTGCTTATCCATCAGCAGGGACAATTTTAAAATATAAATTTCTGTTTTAACTCCTTGTGTAAACCCTGTTTGGAACAAACTTTCTATCTATTGCCCAATCACGCAATTCACCCAGTAATAGGACAGCGAAATACTTTGCTTCTATATCTTGGAGTGTTATCTGCCGGTAATTTTCGGGTAAATTCCTATTACCTTTCTTGTATATAGGGTTTATTATGGACACCCACCATGAATCTGGCACTATCTGCTGCTGTAACACACAGTTATAAAGTATAGTTAGTACTGGTACCCATAGTTCTATATTTGATGAGTACAAGGCATGGGGTAGCTCATTTGGTCCCGGGTGACCATCTTGCCTGGAACTTAACACTGTTTTCTTTATCTGATTCTCCAAGAAGCTATCTATATCAGAAACTTTGGTTTCTAATCCCCCCTTCCTGAAAATTCTCATTTATAGGTTCTCCTTCTTGCGTCCCAATTGAAGAAGATAATTTAAATTATTCTTTTAAAATGTTTACTCATGTCTGTTCTGCTACATTGGAATTAACTAATGGGCTTTGTGGGTGGTTTATTCCATTTACAACGTTCCAAAACTGCCTTGTTTTCTTTTGTTTTGATAAGTATAGCATCTTGACCCAAAAATTATCATTTACTTTCCTTTTTGCTTCCCAGATCAATCTTTGCAAACTCCTATTTAGTTTAACAAAGGCACAACGTAGATCTCTATTTTGAGGATCTTTCCTAATATTCTTTTGCAGTACTTTCCACTTTTTCCATAGCTTCTGAGCAGAGATGGATAGTTTTATTCTACCCCTGGTTCCCTGCACTAACCTTTCCCGAGAGAAAGGTGTCTTTGCTACTCCTTTTTCCATTCTTCTGTTAAGAAGATTTAATAACTGTTTAACTTTATTACCATATCTGCCAACTAAACTTTCATTTACTAATCATTCAGCTTACTCCTTACTTTGGGCGTCCAAATTACTAGACCAAATTAGCCTTTGATAATGTATCATTGTTTCTTCCCCAAACAACAAGGGAGCCTGTTGATGATGCTGTACTTACACTGAAAGCACAATTCTTTGCTGCCCATGGTTGCTACTCAGTGTTTTATTAATACTAAGAGATTTTACTCTATCCCAGAGAGTTACAGTTATCATTGTGTAATCTATTATGGAGCATGCCGTAGCCGAGTGATAAGTCCACTCCGGTGGACTATCTGATTGAAACCTCCCATTTAGGACTCTCATACCTAAAGACTCCAAGTCCTTTGATAAGGTGTTTTCCCTTTTATCATATCTTCTTCTCATAGGGTCCCTATTCATTTGGGGTGGGGGGAGTTGGCCATATGTAATCATGCTGGATTACCTGTTCTTTACACTCAAAACAGTGCATCAAATCCATATTAAAGTTCCCCGTCATTATTATTATATCTGGTAGATTTGGCTCCCGTAACAAGGCCATTGTCAAAACACATAGCACAGATACTATTGAACACATTATTTTTGCATGTGGAAGAATATACACATTCATTATTTATAACAGAGTGTTTGTATCCTCTATTCAATTATTCCGCTTTAGCACCAGAATATTATTATTTTCTAAGGGTACCTGGACTACTTCAATTTTGAATGCAATTTTAATAAAGATTGCTAAGCCACCTTTTGGTCGCCCATGATTTTTACCCTACTGTATCAAAAACTTCAATCGCCCATGTTTCCTGGAGGCATATTATTTGACTTCCTTTCAACAACAAGGCTACATCTTTCTTCTGCAACTTAGTTTGTGCTCCATTAATGTTCCATGAACGAATGGATAGCAAGTCATACCGTCTATTTGTAGCCCTACTCCCATTAGGTCATGTTCTACATTTCCCATGTAGTGCCTCTGTTAGCCAACCTACATTTACTTGTATGCCCCTTTCATTTTCCTCTGAGCATAGGGGATGATGAATCTCCTCAGGCATTTCTATCCTTCCTCGAGCAGATCTAAGAAATTAGTATGATTGATCCCCTCCATCATGTGGGGTCAGATTTATTTTGGATTGTACCAGCACAAACGGTTCTGGATACATGTCTTGTGGGGATAAAGATAACTGTATCCCCCAAAGCTGCCAAAATAGATTTTTCTCTCATCACTGATTGTGCTAGTAACTTATTTTGAAAGGAAACCATAGTGGCTTCCTGCACCCTCCCCCGGTATGGCCCAGAAAGTCAATTGACAATATATCATTAGAGGTTAGTTTTGACACTAATGGAATTGCATGCAATAAATGTTATATATTACCCCGGTTCAAGATGTCATGTGAGTCTCTAGACTTATATATTGGGTAAAGATTATTTTGCATGATAAAGCTGAACATTCGGTGACAATGTTCCAGTCTTCCCATTCTGTTGATTTTCTTCTCAACTGTTACTTCCAGTTCCTTTAATCTTCTTCCAACCTCCTTCATCAACATAGTCCAATACTTGGCACATCACATCTTTTTTCATTACTCTCTATACATCTGAAACATAATCATTTGTATCCAGGAGTTGAAATTTCACTTTCTTGTTATTCATATCACCGGTTATCTGCTAGTGTTGATAATTGTTCCCCACAGTTCCTGAGGCTCCCACACTATTAGGCACATAAACTTGCTGCCTTCTTCGGACCCGGGGCCTCTGTTTAGAGACCATAGCCCTCATTATGACATTGGCGATAAATACCACTTACCGCCATGCTGACTGCCGCCAACATACCGCCGCCGTGGCGGATATCCGTTCACCATATTATGACACACACACACCAATCCGTCACTATACAGCCACAGACACAAGTCCGCCACACCAAAGGTCACTGATAAACTGGCGGTATCCAAACCCACACCATTATGCCAACAGAACAACGCCCATCACATTATAACCCATGAATCACCACAGCAGACATTCAATGACGGTAAATCATTGGTGGTACATACCGCCACGCTCAAAATACACACACACATACAAACCAACACCACATTGGTCAATTTAAATAACACACACCTGACACCCATATATACACAACACCCACACACCCACTCCACTATAAAACACATACCCACAGTACCCACAACCCCGTACGACTACAAACCATTGTCACGAGACAGACACCACGACTACAGACAAAACCAGAGCCACACACCACCTACACCTATACAATACCCATACACACCACATCACACACCCCAACACATCACCCTACACACCCTCACCTACACAACTCACACAACACCCATGGCACCACAAAGACACCCCAGATTCTCAGAGGAGGAGCTAAGGGTCATGGTGGAGGAAATCTTCAGGGTAGAGCCTCAGCTATTTGGAGCACAGGTGCAGCAGATATCCATTGCTAGGATGATGGAGCTATGGCAGAGGATCATGGACAGGGTCAATGCCGTGGGACAGCACCCCAGAATAAGGGATGACATCAGGAAGAGGTGGAACGACCTATGGGGGAAGGTATGTTTCATGGCAGCAAGGCACTGGCTCACCATCCAGAGAACTGGCGGTGGACCCTCACATCCTCCCCCATAGAATGGAATGGAATGACCTACGGGGGAAGGTGCGTTCCATTGCAGAAAGACACCAACTCGCTGTACAGAGGACTGGAGATAGACCCCCACCTCCTCCCCACAACTAACAACATGGGAGGAGCAAGTCTTGGCAATCATGCATACTGAGGGCTTGGCTTGCCAGAGTCCAGTCCTCCTGGAGTAGCAAGAGGACTGGACTTTGGTAAGACAACTCTATACTATTATCACCCCCCCACCAGCATGCCATCACATACCCCCACCCTCACCCTCACTTCCATCATTCTACCACTTTCCACACCCCCCACCATCACATATCACTCATCCCAATGCCAAGCCCTGAATGCCATACCAATGCATGGACACCACTCACAGACCTGCATGGACACCTATCACTAAAGCATGCACACTAGGAAGAACTATTCATCCCACCATACACCAACGTACACAAGTGAAGGCTGCCAGGGCAAATACAACCAAAGAGGGCAACCCACTGATGCACAATATGTAACACACAGAAACAATAACACTGCATTTACATCCCCACAGGTACCCCAGCCAATGTCAGCGGCAAAGAGGAGCCAGCACTATCCAGTCCCCCAACTAAAGAGGCCCACAGTGATGACAGCAACTCTGGTCACCTGGATCTGGATGACCAACCTGGCCCATCAGGGACCTCTGAACAGCCGGTTACCCATGCACAGTCACACACCACCACAGAGCCTCCCCCATATGGAAACACCACCAGAGCACCCACCCAGCGCACCTATATCTCTGTCCCCAGGACACGTCAATCAGCAGTGTGTCCACCACTACAGGGACCCCAGGGCACACCTCATACCCAAGACAATCAGGGACCTGGGGTCAGTGGCAGTGGGCACATGGTTCAGGGGACAGAGGCACAGGACAACAGGCAAACTGGGAGGACTGCTGTGTGCCAGAAGGAGGACAGGGCCAGGGAACCGACTCTCCAGGAGGTACTTGCCGAGATCCTGGGAGCCTAACAACATTCCCAGGATACGCTGGGCCAGATCCTGGACAACGTGCAGGAGAACAGGTGGCTGCAGGAAGGACAGTACCAGGGGAACAGGGAGGACTTGCAGGCCATCAACACCACCCTGGTCTCCAATGCAGGAGTGCTGGCAGACATGGCCAACATTATGAGGGAGGCACTCTCACACCAGCGGGCCCCTGCCACTAGCCAGGAAATGAGACTCTCCTGATTGTCACCCTTGTGTCCCACTCTGTCACCCTGTCCACCTTGAACTGTCATTACTCCCCTTCGTATGTCTCCTTGGACAATGCACCTGTGCACCAAATATACTGGAACAATACCATGGACTTTCCTCCATCATCAACCCATCCCAATGCACTTGCCCCTCTTCTTCTTAGCACTTCAATAAACACCGTTTGAAGAAATACAAGTATGGAGTATGTCAAATGTTTTAAGTATGTATTCGTGTAACCAGGTTTAAACATTGCAATTCAACTGTACGGTAATGTTCACATAGGAAAGACCTGTAGTTGGCTGTAGTGATCTCACCAGGAGCGATAGTGGGGCACCAACATGTGCAAAATAAGTTGCCAAAGGGTACAGTGAGTGGGTATAGAAGTGGGAAATAACAGCATGCCAGTGCTAAAGATAATCAAAATAATGACAATGAAATGTGAAGTACCACTGTCTTACCTGTGTGTCATTGGAAGTATTGTCAAATCACTGCAGTTCTGTTGTCCTCATCCTCATTCTCTGCCTCCTCATCCTCACTGTCCACAGGGTCCACTGCTGCCACACGGCTATCTCCAGCCTCCTCCTCCTGCAGAAAAGGCACATGGCATCTCAAGGCAAGGTTGTGCAACATGCAGCATGCCACGATAATCTGTCAGACCTTCTTGGGTGAGTAGCACAGGGATCCACCTTTTAGATGGAGGCACCTGAACCTGGCCTTCAGGATGCCAAAGGTATGTTCGATAATCCTTCTTGTTCGCCCATGTGCCTCATTGTAACATTCTTCTGCCTTGTCCTGGGATTCCTCACAGGGGTCAGTAGCCATGATAGGTTTGAGTAACCAGAGTCACATGCAAATATCGAGGGACATTATTAAGGCACACACTATCCTATATGGCCCACACCATACCTATACCCCAACATCTACTGGGTGGGAACCAGGGCTCACCTATTAGCCACACCTGGTGCCTCTGTAGTTGGGCCATCACATTTGGGATGCTGCTATTCCTCAGGATAAAGGCATCATGAACCGACCCAGGATACTTACCATTGGCATGAGAGATGTACTGGTCCACCAAGCATACCATCTGGACATTCATGGAGTGAAAACGCTTTTGATTTCTGAACACCTGTTCATTTTGCCGGGGGAGGGCGGAACAAATACAATATGTGTTCCATCAATTGCCCCTATGATGTTGGGGATATGTCCCATTGCATAGAAGTCAGCCTTCACTGTGGCCAAATCCTTACCTTGGGGGAAAATAATCTAGCTGCACATGTGTTTAATCAGGGCAGACAACACTCTGGTCAGCACTATTGAGAACATTGGCTGTGACATTTCTGCTGCCAAGCCCACTGTCACTTGGAAATAACAAGTTGCCAAGAAATGGAACACAGATAGGACTTTCACAAGAGGGGGGATCCCAGTGGGGTGGCAGATAGCAGATATCAGTTCAGGCTTCAATTGGGCACACAGCTCTGTGATTGTGGCCCTGTAAAGTCAATAGGTGAGGATAATGTGCCTGTCTTTCATTGTTGCCAATTCCACCAGGGGTCTGTACACAGGGGTATGTCTCCATCTCCTATTCATCCGCAGTGGCTGCAGTCTAAGGTACAAGAGAGTGAGCATCGTAGCCACAACAGTACAATGCATGATGTTAATTTGTTATGTATAAGGGGTATTTGTCCTATATGTCCTAATTTGGACTGTGACACAGTTATTATCCAGGGCCTGCCCCATCCCCCGAAATGGCATCTGCCTGTCCTGTGTGGAGGGACAGGTGGAAGTGAGGTAATTTTGCTGACGTTGTGTGCTGTTGCGGGAGGTGGTCGGGAACCGCCGTTCCCTATGGGGTAGTGGCCAATGGTGATGTACGCTGGCGGTGACGGTATGCACTGCCGCAGACGTGACCACCATTTTCTATCTGATCCCTCACTTGCTACCTGACCTTCAACAGGAGAGGACCTACACCACATGTGTTGCTGTGACCTATATCTGGAACCTACCATGGCTCGTGTGACTGGGGAAAGGACCCCTGCCTTCACCTCGGCGGAGTTGGAGCGACTGGTGGATGGGGTCCTACCCCAGTACAGACTGCTGTATGAGCCTCCAGACCAACAGGTGAGTACACTGTGAGCAAGATGCATGTGGCATGAATGCATGGAATGGTGTGTGTGAAGGTCTTGTGTGGGGGGGTGGGTGTATGTCCCCTGGGCGGCGTGCAGCTTGCGTGCTCGGCCCTGTCTGTGCAAATGGCGATGTGAAGGGTGAGCCATAAGTGTAAAAGGCAGGACGGTCTGACTAATACCATTTCCTGTGTGCATTTCTCTGCAGGTCTGCGCTCATCAAAAGAAGGGTATATGACATCCCATTGCCAAGGACTTATGGACCCTGGGGGTCTATGGCAGGCGGAGCACCCACTGTTGGAAACAGTGGGAGGACCTGAGAAGCTGGGCACGGAAGACGGCGGAGACTCAGCTGGGGATGGCCTCCCAACGAGGAAGGGGTGCCTGTCGAACCCTGACCCCCCTGATGGCCCGCAAACTGGTGGTGGCCAATCCTGAGCTGGATGGGTGCTTGAGGGCATCACAGCAGCCACAAGAGTGTGAGTACAGTGCCTATCATCACAACTTACGCATGGTAGGGAGGTACCCGCGTGGGGGATGTGTGTCAGTGGGTGCTCCTCGGCCAGGCCTGACATTGCAGAGTAGGTCCCATGTTGAGCAGGGTGCTGAAGTGATAATCCTGCTATCTAACTTGTAGGCATCCTCATCTGGTCCCATGTGTGCTGCGTTTGGCAGTATGTTTCCCTCCCCATGCCTTGGTGGCAAGCAGTATTACTGGTAGTGCATTGCATTGTGCGTAGGGCTGTTCCCTGTGTGTGACTGTGGTGTGTACACCAATGGTGGTGTTGGTGCTGCCATTGACCAAGTGTATCCTTTATCTCTTCCCCCTTTTTGTTTTGTCACCCTGTCCTTATGTGCATTGGCATCATCTGGAGGAGGAGCAGAGGCACCGGCGCCGGAGGGAGCTGCATCCCACAGGACCCAGTTGGCAGAGTCCACCGATGGTGAGGGCACCAGTGGGACGGAGAGTAGGGGAAGCACCACGGCGGAGACTGGAGTGGACAGTTCAGACACAGATACCTCCTCCGATGGAAGCTCCCTGCTGGTGGCGGACACTTTTGGGACCACCCCAGCTACAGGTACATCAGCCACCCCTTACCAGCACCACCCTCCCAGCAGCCCCTCAGTGAGTTGCTTGTGCCCGCTCACCCAGGAGGGTGGGCATCTCCTTTGCCCCAGGCACCTCAAGCCTTTCCCCAGTGAGCCCTGCTGCCCTGAGTGAGGAGGCTATTGACCTCCTGAGATCCATCTCTGTAGGGCAGTCAACCACTGTGAATGCCATCAAGGGGCTGGCAGCCCAAATGCAACAGACAAATGCATTCCTGGAGGGCATTCACACTGGCTTGGCAGCCCAACAGAGATCAATCCAGGCTCTGGCCTCCTCTCTGATGGCCATTGTCCCTGTTTCCACCCTCCCCCCTCCAACTTCCTCTTCACAATCCCATTCCCCTCAACCCCAACCTATCCCAAGCACACAGGCAGATGATCATGCACACAGGACAACACACAAGAGTGGCACAGGCAAACACAAGCACCACACATCATCCCACAGGCACTCTTATAAACACCACTCCGATGCAGACAAGCCAACATCCACAATTTCCACTGTGTCCACCTCCTCCTCCTCCTCCTCCGCCTCCCTCCCAGTTCTGTCTACACTCACACCTGCATGCACTACATCCTCATCCACTACCGGTATCACACAAACACCTAGCAGAACACACACCTCACCTGGCAGACACCTCCACAACAGCCATGCACATGTCCCCTGTGTCCTCTCCCACTGTGTCTGTCTCCCCACTCCCAAGGTACACAAACACAAGCATTCAGACACCCAACAGCCATCCACCTCACAACCGCATCCAGCCCATGCACCTGCACCCAAACACAGCAGACAGACGCCTCTTCCTCCACTCCCAAACATTCTCCCTCTTCCCACCCCAATGTCCATAAGAAGCTTTTCCTCTCCACCATTGACATCTTCCCTACCCCTCCCCCCTTCCTTCACGTCTGACCAGGGTGGCAAAAACCCAGGTAAGCACCTCAGCCACCCAGTCCACGGACCCAGTAGTCTCCACACCCACTCATGGTGGGAAAGGATCCAGGGCACCAGGCAGCCTCAAGGAAAGGGTGCCTGCCCCAGGTGCTGCCCCAAGTGCTGCCAGAAGGGCAAGGAGCCATCCCCAGCTGCTGCCAGGAAGGTCAAGGGGCCTGCACCAGTAGGCAGGTAGGACAAGGGGCCTGGTGCAGGGACTCAGACGGAGCCCCCACCACCAACCATGATTGTGCAGCCATCCGAGGCTGCAGGGGATGGGCTGGAGCCTCCCGCCGCCACCACCACCACCACCACCACCAGCAGCAGCACCACCAATAGCAGTGGCCAGTCACCCGAGGCTGCAGGGGATGGACTGAAGCCTCACCCCACCACCACCAGCAGCAGCACCACCACTGAGCAGCCATCACCACCCGCGGACGAAATGTAGTCCTGCCTCCATAGGCTGCTGTGCGGCCTTGCCCCTGCAAATCCCTTGGGTATGATACCCAGCTGAGAGACTGTGACCTTGCAGAAGCACAGGGCACGATGCCCTCTCCAGAACCAGTGGGAATAACACCCACCAGCCCCATCCTCCCCAAGATCAGAAGCACAGGGCACGATTCCCCCTCCAGAACCAGTGGGTAAGGCACCCACCAACCCCAGCCTCCCCAGGATCAAAAGCACAGGGCATGATGCCCCCTCCAGAACCAGTGGGTGAGACACCCACCAACCCCAGCCTCCCCAGAATCAGAAGCAGAGGGCACAATGCCCACTCCAGAACCAGTGGGCAAGACACCCACCACCCCCAGCCTCCCAGGATCAGAAGCACAGGGCGCAATGCCCTCTCCAGAACCAGTGGGTAAGACACCCACCAACCCCAGCCTCCCCAGGATCAGAAGCACATGGAACAATGCCCCCTCTAGAACCAGTTGGGAAGACACCCACCTGAGAGACTGTAGCTTTGCACTCCCCAGGACCAAGCACAGAGCATGTTGCCCCCTCCAAAACCAGTTGGGAAGACACCCACCTGAGAGACTGTCCTGCGTACTTCAGAGAGACTGTGGCTTTGCACTCCCCAGTACCAAGCACAAGACATGTTGCCCCCACCAGAACAAGTGGGCAAGTCATCCACTTGAGAGACTGTGGTCTTGCACTCCCCAGGACCAAGCACAGGTCATGTTGCCCCTCCAGAACCAGTGGTGTTGTTCCATCTGCCGGCTGAGGTGCCCCCGTTCCCTGTCCCACTGAGGTCCCTTCCTATTTTCCAACTGATGCCTCTGCAATGTTCTCTCATTATTGGTGCAGGTAACAAGTGGGGCCTTGGACTTTGGCCTGTAGCCCTGTGGCCCTGTGGCCCACGCACAATGAAGACTGGGCAGTGTCCCTTGAAATGTACATATGTATATACCATTAGATTGGATTTTCGTATTTCTACTGTCCTGCTATTATTACACTCACTTTTGTACATTCCGGTAGTCCTTGCATTCTGCCTCAGGGGTACGGGGTAAATATGTTTTATTACTGAAATGGATTGTGTGTATGGTGTTGGTGGTGGGGGTGTGTGTGGTGCGTGTGTGTGTCACTCTCTTTTTCCTCCCTCCCTCTCCTGTGTGCTAGGCGGCTGTACTCACCGTGGTCGCATTCACAGTTGTTGGTGTTCGTGGTGGAGCAGGACGTAGAAAATCATAGGGAATATTTGAAGTTCTGGCTACATGGCAGCGTGGTTCTTCCCTGTGTCCCCAAAGGTGAGTCCTTTCCCTTCTGTGCTCTGTTTCTGCCAGGCTTTTGATGTTATTGGTACCGCCCTAGAAAAGGTGGCGGATTGATGTGTCTTAATATGGTGGGTGGAACATTGACTTCCGCCTGGCTGTAGCCAGCTAACGCTGTGGTGGCTGTTATTTCCACGCTGGTGGTCGGTGGGGTAAAGTGGCTGTCTATATGAGTTCTCACCGCCATGGTCATAATTTGGCTGTAGATACCGCCAGCCTGTTTAAGGTATTACCGCCACTTTATCACCGACCGCCAGGGTTGTAATGAGGGCCTATATTATCCCCGTTATTTGGGGACATTGCCGTTAGAGACTGATCTGCCTTCATTGTATTTTTTACAAGGTTTCTGCCCTTAGTTAGAGGCATTGCTGTTGGAGACTGATCTGCCTTCATTGGACTTTTTGCAAAATTTGTTTCCTTTTTTAATTTTACATTTGCAATCCTTACAGTGTTATCATCATCATTGTTCCTATCCTGCTTTTGAAATACTGGCAAGAGTTGTATATTTTCTGTCTCTGGTAACACCTTTTCTGGTGTCATCTCACCAATTCTTTTAATTTTTTGCCTCACATTTAGGACTTCTAACTTTGCTTGTTGCTTGTTCCTGGCTTTATGCAATTTTTTTCTTTTTTTGTCATTCCCCATTCTACTGCACCATTTAATACTTGCAGATCAGGTTCCTGAACTAGTTTGACATCACACATATTGTTCTTACTGCTTCCCATATGATTATACTCAGTTCCTCTATGAAGGCTTTTGGAATCATCTTCTTTGTCTTCTCTTTTTACTTCGTTATCTTCACTTTTTACTTCATAATCTTCAAAAACATTTTTGTCCTCCCTCATAGGATTACAGCACTTATTCCATTCCTACTGTATTTTTCCATTTACTACAGGATTACTCATTTTTAGATCCTCTATTATAGTACTTAGGACCTTGAGGATTTCCTTCTATTTTTCCACTACTGGGGCACACAGACATTCAATATTTGCTTTTGCTGCCAGGGTTTGTGCTTGCCTACTCAGATTATTTAGATCCACAAGTCTCTGATCAATACCTGATATTGAGGTTGCCATTATGTTCGTTAGATCTGTCTGGACATCCATTCTGTTCGATTGATATGGTGATTCCTTGAGAGTCAATTATGATGATTTAAACATAACTTCCCACACATTTACTATGTTAGCTGCAGGCCCTCTCTCATTTTGTTGATCTGTAGACTCTTTCTGGATATCGTGTGTGGCCTGCTTCTCTTGTTGAATTTGTTTTACTAGTAAGTTATTTTGGGGCGGCTCAATAATTTTCCTCACTAGGTTGTTACCCTCCATTCCTTTTTCAATTGTCTCAAGTTTATCTATTTTGTATGGTTTTATCAATGGTATCTTTGCTTCCCCTGCCTTAGTCCCATCAGTCTCCACAATAACTTCTACTGGCATTGGATATCCATTCTTCAACAGGGGGATTTTATTCTGAATTCTATTATTTTGCTGAGGAGATGACTCTGGCTTAACTGATAAAAGATCCATGTTGCTAACTGAACCCCACCCCAACATCGCACTATCTCCGATTTCCTCCTTAATTTCATCTTCTTGTATTTTAAAACTGTTTTTTAGACCGCTTCCCTGCAAATTCTCTCTCACATCACCCCTTTGTTCATTCATTTGTGCTGGACTGGATTTTAATGGTGTGATTGGTGCTGTGAGAAAATTTGTATCCTTGGGAGTAGAGAAGATTGTTTCCACTGGATCCTTTAAAAAGTCAAATTTTTCTGGCACTTTCAATACTCTGTCAAACGTTCTTTTCACAGGTTATATTAGAGATAGATTTTCCCTTGCAGAGTTTGCCTTCGCTTTTTTTGCTGTTTGCCTCATCTGCAGCCCTCTCCTCTTATTTACTCTTGTATTTACTTGTCTTTCATGTTCTGACCTCATTTTAGGGCTGAACTGCTGTTCTTGAATTAACTTGCATTGAACTATTTAACAACATATCAACATATCCGCATTGATGTTGAACAGTTACAAGATATTATCATACAGTTCTCCCGTTTAGGCACTACTTCCACAGCCAGCAGTTGAAGCAATATGAGCAATGTAATGCAATGTAGGCTATATAGACTATTTATCCTGGTCACGGTCCCGCTATTCCTGTGTAAGACCCTGAGCAGAGCACACTGCTAAACACCTGCATGCTGCACCCAGTGCTAATCGGGCCGCTCCCGCTGTGTTGCAGGGCTCACTTTCTGCAGTGGCGACCAAATCATTTGCCTGATATACTTGGTATACCCGTTAAACAGATTAGAATCAATTTTCCATCAACGCACACATTGTTGTTTTTAGTCCTTTCAAGCAGTCTTTACAGTCTTTACAATATAACTTCAGACGCTTATGAAGCTTATAAGCCTTCTTACAGGAAAAAAACAAAAAAAACTATTTTGACTTTGCTTTAACTTTGCTGTTGCTCTTCACTTCTTCCCGTTCTCCAAGTTCTCCTGACATGGTACTCCCCAACCTCTGCATTCTCCAGCCCCAGCCCCTGCTCCTTTTATGTTTAACCTGTATTGTCTCACCGCTTTGCCTCCAGTTGTTGATCCAGTGAGAATTGTCTGTTATGAAGCTATTTTGAAGCTTGAGCTGATGTTTTGCTGAGGTTGCAGGCAATGTCTTGGTAGGGCAGGGCTGTGCAGGTTTGGGGTTTGGTTCACAGAGCCACGTGGGGAGGAGACCTCTTGGGCTCTTTTGTTCCTTCTTTATTCCTTGGCTCCCAGGCTCTGGGCTTCTCTGGGCTTCCTGGGGTTTTCCTGGGCACTGGGGGACCTGGGTTCTTCTCCCTGCCAGGCCCACTGCTGTGCTCACTCTACTCTACTTTGTCGAGTGGTGTGTGTGATGTCGCAACGTGACCGGTGGCAAGCCTCTTTGCCTTGAGCAACGGTGGGCTTTGGGGCGGGGGCTGGCAGGCGGTGGCACGGCTCAGCTCGACTCAGTCTCTTCTTTTGTTACCAGCCTCTGCCTGCCCCTGCCTGCTGCTTTGCTCCGTTCCACTTTTACCCGTACTGTCGTCCTCCTCCTTGACCACCTTGCCCTGAGTGGTAGTCCCAAGAGATAAGCCCTGAGTGGCTAGCTTGCTCCAAGCTCCGGTGTATGGCGTCTCCACTTCTCCACACACACCGGTTGCATGTCAACAAGGCCTATGTAAGCATTCTGGGCAAGTCACTCTAAGCTCTACATATGGCTTTACGAAACTGAGCAATAACTCAAATGCTAAAGTCACTAAATTAACGTGACCTTAACCCTCTCGTAGATTGTCACAAAAGCTGTGAGGCTTAACTTTGAGGCAATTTGTAGAGTGTTTATGCAGCTCACAAAGAGCAATAAAGAGAAAACACAACACCAGAAATTTTTTAAACCATTTTAAAACAATATAATGACTTTTAATAAATAAAATGACACCAAAATGAATTAAATCTAATGAATAGAACTGGAGTTCTGATTTTTTAATTTGTTTAGTGAAATCCAGTGACCAAAAGACCAAAGTACTAATGGTGGGTATCTGGTCAAATTACACCAGGTCAAAGTCAAAAGTTAAAGCTGACCAGGACGGAGCAGAGATTGAATACAAGGGATGGATTGGGCCCAGTCATGCCTTACCTTCAGACTTAGAAAAAAGTATTGAAAAAGTTCTTGAAAAAGTTCTTGAGAAGGTAGAGTCTCAGTGAGGCAAGGATACAGAATGTCTCTGAGGATAATTCAAGGATGTTGGGGATGAGGACTTGTTGAAACTGTCTACAAAGGTGGGAAAAGTTCTGCACAGGACAAGCTGGATTTCCAAGCCGAGGAGGTTGTCACCATCGATGGGGTGCTGGTGATCATTGAACCTGGTGAAGATTTCTAACTTTGGGCTTTGAACTTTTTCTGAAGCACGGATTCACCCAGCGGGAGACTGCAGGCTGTAGCTGAAGAATAAGAGATCCACAATACTGCTGCCATGAGGTCTCAGTGAAGAGAAATTGCTGCTGTGGAGAAGAATATAGTGGAGCTGCGGCAAAATTAATCCCACCTTCAGTGGATCAGGTTACAGGTAAGTCATGGTATTCCTTTGGTTCTCAGAGCAGTTCTTGCTGAAAAACATTCTAAGCCCAGGTGTTGGATTTTGGTAAGAGGGGGCTATTTTAGCACCACACCAAGGGTCCACGACACAGGAGTGCAGCATTTGGGGGCTATAGTTCGCTCCAGCAGGGCCCAGCAGGCAGGTAACATGCAAGGTCCCTGGAGCTTGTTGTATTCCTGTAGCTCAAACACAAAGCCAGCCAGCTAGGGGCCAGACAGGTAGGTCTTGGAGTCACTCTAGTGGTCCTGGTTTCAAGGAGCAGGTATTCTCTCTTTAGGCAGCAGTGGAACAGAGCAGTCCTTCTTCAGAGTACTCTACAGGTCCAGAAGTGATCTGAAGAGTGGTTCTGGGTAAGCTTGGGTGGTAAACTCTGCTCCGCTGGTGGAGTTTGACGAATTTTGCTACTCCGTGCCTCACTTGGAGCTTGGAGTTTTGGCAAAAACACGCAAGACTACTGTGTGGCAAAGTTTACCAGCACCCACAATGAAATGCATTCATTTTTTTACAGACTTGCCACAGCCCCCATCATCTTGCACAGTATTAGCCATGAGCAAACTCCAGAACCAGTGAGCACATAGGAATCCTCTGCAGTGCAAAAGGAATGGCTGAGGATCCATTTCATTGCTGCCCACCATTCCCTGGTTGCCCATCTGTGTCCCTCCTACTCCCACAACATTTTCAGCCACTGGATGAGGTGTTTTGCATTGCAACTGGAAGTGCTGAAATTATACAGAAATGCTCTCTGCTAAAAGATCTCTAAAGGACATTTGATTTAATGCTAAGTTAACCAACGTTCCAGTTAAAGAGTAGATGGATTGGCACCTTGTCTGACGTTGGGTGGTTTAACATGACTCTGGGCCTCATTACGAGTTTGGCGCTGTGACGGTAAGACTGCTGCGGTGGTAGCTGCCAAAAGACCACTAAGTTGGCAGTAATCCGGCCGCTGTATCACAACTCACACTGTAAAGACTGCCAAAAAACAGCCCAAAATCCAAAACCGCTAGGACACTGGAGGACAGAAAAGAGATGCTCCCACCATCAGCACTGCCAGCCTGATAACATACCACCCACCAGATTACGAGCCACAAATCACCATAGCGGTTCTTCCAGAGCAGAAAACCATTGGCAGTCCCACCCACACACAGCCAGAACTCACATCAATCAGAACACTACACCACATTGGATAGTTTGAATACCCCACACCTGACACATATACACACACCAGACAAACCTACTCACTGCACTATATAACACACCCCTACACAACACACAATCCGTGCAAACAGAACGCCATACCCATACTCAAAGAAGCCAATAATATAGATATAGCACTTAAACATCATAGGCATACATACACATCTCACTCAGCACACACCCCACATCAGCACAACTAACACAATACACACAACACTAGCACACACAATCTGTGACAACTGTCACCCCATCCAAATGCAGCACCCACACCACACTTATTACCCAGCACTGTACCCTTGCACTCACAACGCCCCCACACACCATCCACACAACCACAACCATGTCCCCACAAAAACACCCGTGTGTCAGGAATAAGGCTGTGCGCGGTCCAGGTCCTGCCCGAAACTCCGCTGCGTGGATTTGCAGCGCTTCATGCACACCACTTGTCATCCCCTCTTGTTCTAAAAGTGGTCATCAGCGTTGTCTGCCCTGTGGTAAAGCTCATGTAGCTGCAGGGTCAGGACATTGGTGGACAAGATGCACTTATCAGTGCTATTCTATGAAGGGACTACAATTCCCATGTTTTTAGAGGCAGCAGCCATCTTGGGGTGTGGCAGGCCTATCAAGCCCAGTCACACCCAAGTACATTGCTCACTATTTTGAAAGCTTTGATGAAGTCAGACCTCGTGGGGGTCCCTCTGAAGAAGAGTATATTGACAGCAAATTGGAGTATCCTTGTTTCCACTGTGAATTCAGATACAAGTAGGTCGTACTCGTAGCGGTAAGTTCTTGATGAGTCCAATCTTGAAGGGAGTTGTTACTTCCAAAGATAAAACACCCTTTAGCACAACGAGCAAAGCGTTCTCAGTTTTAAGAGTAAAGTGGCCTTGGCGCGACGATCAAAGCACTTCGGAGCACAGAAGAAAAGCGCCCCTTAGCACAACGAGCAAAGCGCTTCAGGCCACACATGTAAAGCGCCCTTGGCATGGCAATCAAAGCACTTCAGTCCACATGAGTAAGGCGCCCTTGCCACGGCAATCAAAGCGCTTCAGTCCACATTAGTAAAGCGCCCTTGGCACAGCAATCAAATCGCTTCAGTCCACATGAGTAAAGCGCCCTTGGCACGGCAAGCAAAGCGCTTCAGTCCACATGAGTAAAGCGCCCTTGGCACGGCAATCAAAGCGCTTCAGTCCACATGAGTAAAGGGCCCTTGGTACGGCAATCAAAGCGCTTCAGTCCACATGAGTAAAACACCCTTGGCACAACAATCAAAGTGATTCAGACCACATGTGTAAAGCGCCCCTTAGCATAACGAGCGTAGCGCATCAGACAAGACAAGTAAAAGCGCTTTCTGGCATAATGAACAAAGCGCTTCATGTATAATAATCAATGCGCTTCATGAACAATAGACAAGGTGCTTCTGCCCAACAATTAAAGCCCCTCAAGTTCAATGAGTAAAACTTTCAGGTCTATAGTTGTAAATGTGAAAGCATTTCGGAGATAAGCAAATTATAGTTTCATTGTTTTTTGGAAAGCACAATTTGTGAGATACATGTTTAAGTCTTTGAGAATTTCTAGGCTGTGATCAAACGTTAATGTTATGAATGCATAGTTGTCACAGGATTGATATTCAGAGTATGACCTTAGTCCAAAGCTCTTGCCATCTCTTGGTTCAGAGGTTGTAGTTTGTTCTTGTTTCATGATTCAAAGAAGGGGCTTCGCCCTCACTTCATAAAAGGGTCTCAATCTGATATCACGGAGACGCCTTTATTTCAAGAGTCTCTTGATGAGTTATACTGCTATGAATGAGTATATGCATATTTGTTCTAACCTTTCTTTTCAGATCTCTCTTCCTGCAGTTCCCTACCCTAATTCCCTTCCCCGACTGGCTTCATCATAACTCTCTGCTATAATAGCTTTCTGAGTTGGTGACACCGGGAGGTGGGCCTTTTGTTCAGCAGCGTGCAGATCCCGAGGAAAGGACACTGTGACACCACGTTTCACTGATGACGAGCTGAAGGTCATGGTGGATAAAACTGTCAGGGTACAGCCACAACTGTTTGGTGCACAGGTTCAACAAACATTCATTGCCCGGAAAATGGAGTTGTGGAAAAGGGTAGTCAACAGAGTTAATTCTGTAGGCAGTCATCTATGCACAAGGGAGGACATTAGGAAGTGGTGGAAGGACCTATGGGGAAAGGTGCATTCCATGGCATTCAGTCAACAGATAGCCGTGCTGAAGACTTTTGGTGTGCCCCTACCTCCTCCCCCCACAGTCTTGGATATACTTCATCCAGAGGGCCTGACTAGAATGCCTGGGGGACTGGACTCTGGTAAGTACCCACAATAGTCATGTCACACAATTGACTAGTCCTGCATGCTGCCTGTCCACCCAAATCCTTCCTAATTAACAAAATGTGCCACTTCACCTCACACATAGTTACTTAATGTCCCTCTCTTGCATGCCACCACCCCACTCAGCCCAACTTCCCTCAGACCATTGGAAAATGGCACATTAACCACAGGCTGATCAGATCACTACGCCTCCCAGAATGCACTAACCCATCATGATGAAAATATGGATTGTACACATCACACCACATTGGATGCATGTATGACTCTATATTGTTGCACCGAGGACCAGTACATGCCAATAACAGCAAAGCAATGGCATACACACAGCACCAACCCAGGCAAAACACTGTTACAGCCCAGTGAACATTCCCAGTGGCCACAGATCAAAGATCCCAAACAAGAAAAAGACCGACCTGGGTTGGAAAGTAAGATGTCAGACTCCATGCACATGAATAACATCTAGTTACAGGACAATGTCCCCTGCATACTCACATACTGTGTACCAACTAGGACCATGGTGCTTTGTGTAGCTCCAACGTGAGATATCTAGCACATGTGACCATTCACTAGGTAACAGGGATGAACAGTCATGTCAAATATCAGACAATATCAGATCCCAATGGCACAAAAACCTGCATCCAATTAGTATAACAGGACACAACATGGAGTAAGGAAAACAAGTGGCTGAGTTGTATGTACAACTAAGGTATGCAGTGCAGCAACTGCCATTGTCATTGCAGGGAATCATGTAACGCCACTGTTCGCATCTCACAAAGAGTTAACCAGACACACATTATAACCTGAACTCTGTGCCTCACTCCCTCCACAGGTAAACCTGTCATTGCCACCATGGAGAATATACTTAAAACTGTCAGTCCCCCCAAGGATGAAGGCCCCAGTGAGGACAACATGCCTGGATGTCTAGACACTAATGAATAACCTGGCCCATCTGGGATACCTGGTCAGTCAACGACTTCCAGCCTCATCCTACCCACATCAACCTCTCCCACCCCTGATGCATCCACATCACAGGCAACCATTCGCCCCCAAACCTGTGCCCCAAGGAGTGTTCAATCAGTAAGGTGCCCCACAGTACAGGGACCTGAGTCGAACCTTGACACCCCTGACAATGATGGACCTGCAACCACTGGCAGTGGGCACACTGTGCCAGGGGCACAGGCACATGGGTGTATGGTGCGTGGTAGGGATGCTGTGGGCTAGAGGATGGGGCCTCAAAAGGACTCCACTGACCAGGAAACCATCTCCCAAGTCTTGGGGCATACCAAAGTTCCCAGGACAGGATGGGCCAAATAATCACCATGCTGGGGGAAAATCAAAGGCTGCAGAGGGAACACCACCAGGAAGTCATGCAGCAGTGGCAGGAACATAATGCCCACGTGGCTACCATTGCAGGGGTGCTGAGGGACATCAATACCACCCTGATGGCCTTTTCCCCACAAAATCAGGCCCCTTCCACTAGCAACCTTACATCTTTTCCTTCTACATCTGCGGCAGCTAGTGGAATAGAGGCCCTTCTATGGGAACCACATGCCTCAGACACTCCTCCGTCTGTAGCTGAAGAACCCCCCTACAAATGTGGATGTCCACCCAGATATCCAGCTGGAGCAGATACCAAGACCAGACCCACTACCAGGAAGTGAACCTCTCCTGATTTGTCACCCTTGTGTGCTACAGAAACACCCTGTTGACTGTTCAGAAACATAACTTCACCCAGTTATATGTATGTATGTAAGCTGCTGTAGCATCCTACCCCTCTAGTATTTGCAGGTCCATATTTCAGAATAATTTAAAATGTTGTTTTAAGGTGTCAGACCACTCCCATCTGTATAGATCAGCTGTTTTTTCTACAGAATGCCTGACATATCAGGTACAGGGCCTAGTTACCTTTTGTCCTGGTACAGATATTGAATCCACGTGAGTCTGGCATTTCAATCAGTCAACAGATATGGGCAATATTGAACTATACATATGAGTTTGTGGTGGTGTCCCCGTTGTCTCTTCATATGAGGAATGTGAAGGTTGTAATAGAAGGACATCCAACCATGCATGCCTGACATTGTCTATTTGGCCCTATCATGCATTCCAATGCCATTGTTTTAGAGGAGGTAAGTGATTAGGGTGTCCTACCCTATGACAATGTGCATTGTCCAAGCAATATGTGCCAATTGCCTACCAATGCTACTCCACCATATGGTATTAGCCACCTCATGATGTCATACTGGCTACTTGGGCAGATATTGTTGAGTAGGACAATCATTGCTTCCCTTAGCCTAGCTGGTGTGGACAGGCTGGACAGCTATTGGTTTTTGGTCACTTCATACTTGTCACGGTTTGGCTGTACTACTATTTGTCATACAGGTGTTGTTGTGGTGGGATAAGTTGTAAGTGCAATGGGAGTCATGTAGGTCTATGTGTGCATCATGTGTACAAGTATTTTCAGTGGGATATGTGTGTTGTCTGGACTTAGACACAGGTAATCAGATGGCAGGATTGGTGTGAGTGGTGATGGTTTACTCATGTAGTCAGGTCATGACACTGTATTTGCATGTCAGGTGGAATGTCATGTGCTCTATTAGGATTTGGTTGGCAGTCCTTTTTTTAGTTATTGTTATACTGCTCTCTTTGATTGTCAGTGGGTGTCTCATGTGTGCTAGGAAGACCACTGTTGCTATACATGCATGTGTGGTGTGATGTTGAGAATTTGCATTTTGTGACTGCAGCTATTCCTCTAGCATTTTGTACATGTAGTGACATAGCTCTTCTCCAGACATGAATTCTAAGAATAATCAGATGGCACCTGTGTGGGACTGCCACATGTTGTGTGTTCATCAGGGATTGCGTCCATTGTAATATATGTACACAGGGTTAAGCTAGGCAGGTGATTGAAATGGCAGGTGCTGTGTCGTTTGTGAATAGAGTTATCCTTACTTGCATGGAACATGACTTATGGGCATGGACTGGTCAGGTACTGGACAGGCAACCATTCGCCCCCAAACCTGTGCCCCAAGGACTGTTCAGTCAATAAGGTGCCCCACAGTACAGGGACCTGAGTCGAACCTTGACACCCCCGACAATGATGGACCTGCAACCACTGGCAGTGGGCACACTGTGCCAGGGGCACAGGAACATGGGTGTATGGTGCGTGGTAGGGATGCTGTGGGCTAGAGGATGGGGCCTCAAAAGGACTCCACTGACCAGGAAACCATCTCCCAAGTGTTGGGGCATACCAAAGTTCCCAGGACAGGATGGGCCAAATAATCACCATGCTGGGGGAAAATCAAAGGCTGCAGAGGGAACACCAACAGAAAGTCATGCAGCAGTGGCAGGAACATAATGCCCACGTGGCTACCATTGCAGGGGTGCTGAGGGACATCAATACCACCCTGATGGCCTTTTCCCCACAAAATCAGGCCCCTTCCACTAGCAACCTTACATCTTTTCCTTCTACATCTGCGGCAGCTAGTGGAATAGAGGCCCTTCCAGGGGAACCACATGCCTCAGACACTCCTCCATCTGTAGCTGAAGAACCCCCCTACAAATATGGATGTCCACCCAGATATCCAGCTGGAGCAGATACCAAGTCCAGACCCACTGCCAGGAAGTGAACCTCTCCTGATTTGTCACCCTTGTGTGCTACAGAAACACCCTGTTGACTGTTCAGAAAAATAACTTCACCCAGTTATATGTATGTATGTAAGCTGCTGTAGCATCCTACCCCTCTAGTATTTGCAGGTCCATATTTCAGAATAATTTAAAATGTAGTTTGAAGGTGTCAGACCACTCCCATCTGTATAGATCAGCTGTTTTTCTACAGAATGCCTGACATATCTGGTAGAGGGCCTAGTTACCTTTTGTCCTGGTACAGATATTGAATCCACGTGAGTCTGGCATTTCAATCAGTCAACAGATATGGGCAATATCGAACTATACATATGAGTTTGTGGTGGTGTCCCCGTTGTCTCTTCATATGAGGAATGTGAAGGTTGTAATAGAAGGACATCCAACCATGCATGCCTGACATTGTCTATTTGGCCCTATCATGCATTCCAATGCCATTGTTTTAGAGGAGGTATGTGATCAGGGTGTCCTACCCGATGACAATGTGCAATGTCCAAGCAATATGTGCCAATTGCCTACCAATGCTACTCCAACATATGGTATTAGCCACCTCATGATGTCATACTGCCTACTTGGGGCAGATATTGTTGAGTAGGACAATCATTGCTTCCCTTAGCCTAGCTGGTGTGGACAGGCTGGACAGCTATTGGTTTTTGGTCACTTCATACTTGTCACGGTTTGGCTGTACTACTATTTGTCATACAGGTGTTGTTGTGGTGGGATAAGTTGTAAGTGAAATGGGAGTCATGTAGGTCTATGTGTGCATCATGTGTACAAGTATTTTCAGTGGGATATGTGTGTTGTCTGGACTTAGACACAGGTAATCAGATGTCAGGATTGGTGTGAGTGGTGATGGTTTACTCATGTAGTCAGGTCATGACACTGTATTTGCATGTCAGGTGGAATTTCATGTGCTCTATTAGGATTTGGTTGGCAGTCCTTTTTTTAGTTGTTGTTATACTGCTCTCTTTGATTGTCAGTGGATGTCTCATGTGTGCTAGGAAGACCACTGTTGCTATACATGCATGTGTGGTATGATGTTGAGAATCTGCATTTTGTGACTGCAGCTATTCCTCCAGCATTTTGTACATGTAGTGACATAGCTCTTCTCCAGACATGAATTCTAAGAAGAATCAGATGGCACCTGTGTGGGACTGCCACATGTTGTGTGTTCATCAGGGATTGCGTCCATTGTAATACATGTACACAGGGTTAAGCTAGGCAGGTGATTGAAATGGCAGGTGCTGTGTCGTTTGTGAATAGAGTTATTCTTACTTGCATGGAACATGACTTATGGGCATGGACTGGTCAGGTGTTGAATCAGAACCAGCTTGATATGGTGTTATCAGTCAACTGCTGTTCTTAAAACTGATAGGAATATGGAGAGATATGACCAGGATTAGGACAGAATATCAGCTTTAGCCAGGGCATGATGAACATACTGAAATAGGTTTACAGGTGAATTGATGGAAAGCTCCAGTAGTGCTACCTTACATGGATTATGTTGTCAGTGAGAGATATGACATGAAGAGGTAGATAGAAGTAACATGTTGTGACATGATGTAGGATGTGTGGTATTCTATATGGGATTTCCTAGCCATGAGAAGTATACCTACAGCTGTGCATGTTATAATGTGTGTATGTGAAGAATGTGATGACCCTCTCTCACCCTCTCCCTCTCTCCCTCCCTCTCTCTCTGTTTGTGTGCATCATCATCGGCAGGTGAAGTAGACGGAGCACCAGTGAGTGGGGATGCTGCTGGCCACAGGACCTGGAGTGCTGAGACCACCAACAGCGAGGGACCCAGTGACCTGAAGGGTGAGGGGAGTGCCGCGAAGGAAACCGGATCTTCCACTTCATCATCTTCTGAATCCTTCCCTTCCAGTGGACACTCCCTGGCAGTGGCAGACCCTTCTGGGACCACAGCAGCACCATCTTTGTCCACCACCCCCCCTTACTACCAGCTCCCTCCCTGTAGCTCCCCACCCAGTTGTCAGCACCTGCTCACCCAAGATGGTGGATGTCTCTTTCGCCACAGGGACCTCTGCCCCTGGCCCAGTCAGCCCTGCTGCCCTCAGTGAGGAGTCTATTGACTTCCTGAGGTCCATCTCTGTGGGTCTGTTGAAAATCATCAATGCCATCCAGGGATTGGCAATTCAAGTCCAGTAGAGTAAAGTGTCCCTGGAGGGCATTCACGGTGCACTGGCTGGCCTACAGAGACCCTTTCAGGCTCTGACCTCCACATTGATGGCAGCCAGTCACTCTTTGTCTTCCGTCCCCCTCCACCTTCCTCTTCCCACCCCAAAAAACCTCTTCTCTGACCTAGACAAAGCACATAAACAGACAAACATGCATCCACCTCGACGTCCAAGGGTAGCGCTGACAAACATAAGGATCACAGGACACTCCACCGGCATGCACACAAACAACACCCACCTGCAGACACACCAACAGTTACTACCTGCACTGACACCCTCACCACCCCAGCATCACATACACAACACCTGAAAAACCTGCAGTCACTACACCAACATTCAATGATACAGCCACAATGCCTATCCTACTCACAATCAGCACAATAGCAGACCCTCAGACATCCACCCCAGTCATCAAATTTGCAGCCACCACACCACAGAAATGCCTACATGCAGTACATCCAGCATGCCTTCAGCCACCACCCCAAAAGACAGTTACCCATCTACCATGGCATCTCATAGCACCTCCATCCCTCCTCCTCCTCCCAAGACACATAAACACCCACACTCACCCACCCAACAGACACACAGCACCCACAAGCATACCTCACACACATATGCATCCAAGACATCCAACAAACCACCTCAGACAACCACTCCCTCTCTCTACACACCCAAACCCTTTTGTCATGACTGTCCCATTGTGTCTAAGAAATCTTTCCTCTCAGAGGTGAACCTTTTCCCTACTCCTCTCCCACCCTGTGTGACCCCCAAACGCTCTGTGTCCCTTCCCAAGTCTAGCTCTTCCACCTCCAGGACCTCCCCTGCCCCTACTGTGAGTACCTATGCCCCTCCCTCACCAAGAAATCGACCCCTCTGAAGAGTTCCCAGCCCTACCCTAAGCCTCAACTCAAGCCCCCTCCCAAACCCAAGCCCAAACATCCCCTTCCCAAACCTGAGTTCAAACCCCACCCTTCAGCCCCCTGTAATTCCTGAGGTGCATGCCTGCCCCCTTGATGCCCCCACCTGTAAAGGTTACATGGCAGTCAGGAGTTGTGTTGGGGCACCTACAAGTGCCATATGTGCATGTCGCACATATATGTTTGGACTGGCTTATGGCCTTTATTTTTGTATATATTTCTGTATGTATTTATATTTAATAATTGACATATATCTTGCCCAACCAGTTGTTGTTTCGAAGGTTACATCTTTGTCCTGCCTTTATTTTCTTAGGGAAGTTTTGGTCTTGGCTGCTTTTGTTTGTGTGTGAGTACATTTTGTGTTGAGTTGGGGTTGTGCTACCAGTTGTGTCTGGGCAGCATGTGGGGTTGTCTGCTTTGCTTTTGTCCCACAGTGATGGGCGTGTATTGAGTAATGGGCATGTGTATGTCGAGGACATGCAATTGTGTTGGTATTGTGTGGTGTTAGTGTTGAAATGTGTTATTTGCAGTGTTGTGTGCCTTTGTGTAGTTGTATTGTATGCGGTGTGGAGTTTGTGTGGAGATTGGTATGTCAGATCCGTTGTGATGTGTGTTTGCGGGGTATGAGGTATGCCTCGTTTTTAGGATGTATGATTGTGCGTGTTCGTCTTCTGGTGTTACGCTGTGTTGTATGCATTATTTGTCAAGTAGAGGTGTGTATTGTGGGTGCTTAATGGTGCTTTTGTGATGTTGCGGTTGTGGTGTAGCCGTGTCATTTGGTGGTCTTGTTTGTTTTGTGTGACTGTGCCGGTGCTGTGTATTTGGGGGTTGGTGTGTGTTCCAGCCGTGTGTGTATGTGATGGCCATAGTGTGAGTACTATGTATTTATGTGTGTGTATGTGGCTATGTGTGTGTGCGTCAATCTGAGGTTATGTGTGTGTTTTGCCCTCCCCATCCATTCCCGATGCGCATGTTGTGTGTGTAGGTTCTTTGGCTTTTTGCAACAGTTACAGGTAAGTGTGTGCTTTCACGGTTGCTGTCATTGTGACTGGTTCCAGAGTCGTTGGGCAAGCAGGATCAGCAGGTAGACATGTAGTTCTGGTTCCATGGCAGCTCTGGGTGGGTATAGCTTCCTGAAGTTGAGTGTCTCCTTTCATACTGTTGGTTTCCGCCAGGGCTTCTGTTGTGGTGGCACCACAGTGGAAACGTTCGGGGTGTGCAGCCTTGTAATATGTCTGACAGAAGCATGGTCTCCGCCGACCTGCAGGTGGCTACCGTCAACCGTGACGGCTTGACCGAATTGGCTGTTGGGAATACCGCGATGGTCATAATTTGGCAATGTTCCCTGCCAGCCTGTTGGCAGTACGACCGCCACTACCAACATGGCAGTCCTGAGACTGCCAAATTCGTAACGACCCCCTATGTCTTTCATTATTGTGAATGTTCTACCTTCCTCTAGTTTATTAGGTGCTCGAGTTCCATGATAATGGATGGTTTAGGGCATTCTTGTAGAGTCAGTGTACCAAGGACATCGGCCAAATTTCTACATTTGCTCATTTTAGTCTGCTTGATGTTTTCACTTTGACATCAATCTAAGGCAGTATTTAAAACTCTTGCATCCGAGAGTGCTCGGTTTTCAATAATAAATCTTAATCCATGCTTGTGCAAGATAATGCTCCTACATGTCCATTTCTATTGAGATGTACTCCACAGAGATTGTTAGAACATATAAATCATTTTAGTTGTGAGTTCTGTTGCTAGTTAAAAAATTTCTTTCTTCATGTGTATGTAGTGGTTGAACCTTGATGGGCAATTGCGTTTCCGTTACTATGGGAACTGGTCTCTGCATGTCCCAGAGAAATCTCCGAAATTATGCTTCTTAACTAAGAATTGTTGTGAGCACTTAACGTTTGTGTAATACGTGTTGCCGCAGATCTCTCACAGATCTGCAAAAGGCATTGACACACAGTTCTGAGAGTTTCACAGGAGTTTGGCAATGGACTCGTGAGAGTTATAAAAATACACAACTTGTTGTACAAGTATGAGGTGAAAAGTGAATGGTTCAGTGTGGGACAGTTATCCTAGTATGTAATTTGGACATGCACTGTTGTAAAAATGTTGCACTTCTAATACAGCAAAAACAACAAGTGACGGACGGAATGCTGAACATTGTCAAACACTCACCCCCAGTCATAGATCTGGGTTTAATCCATCGTTCTTTTGCTCACCATGCCACCCCAGTTTGGACCCAGCCATATGCAAATCAGTCTTGACCCTGTTCCTCATGGGAACAGTCCAGACGGAACTGCCAAGCCAGGTCCTCACTGGACCGGAAACAAGCATCCTGGGACCGGTTTCGGGGTTTCACCCCTCATCAGCCAGGCTAGCTTGAATCCAGTGGCATGGGAAGCACGGGACCCACGTCTGGGCATACCCTTCCCACTTAGGGCGACAAAGCAAAAACAACAAGGGATGGACGGAATGGGCAGCAAAAAAATGATGGATTTAGGCCCAGATCACTGTACTGGGGGTGAATGTTTGACAATGTTGAGCATTCCGTCCATCACTTGTTGTTTTTGCTTTGTCGAACAGTAAAAGGCACATTCCTGCTCTCTTCCTGGACCGTGCATAAACTACTGCCTAGCGCCAACGCAGCCACCCTTGCACCATGGTGCAAGGGTGCCTGAATTGTAGACTGCATTGCTTTTGTGCATGAAAGGACACCTTCCTGCACAAAAACAAACCTCTTAGGTTTTTCGTCTTTCTATATGTGTTGTAAATTGTGGCACACATAGAAAGAGAAAAAAAATGAGGAGAAATAAGTATATTTTGCCTCATTATGCCTCCTGGGGCAGGGGGTGTAGCATTTTGGTGCATTTCCAGTTCTACAACTAATGGTTAGTTTGGGAATTCACCAAAATCCATGGATGGATGCATGAAACACCCATTCTCCACCCACGGAATATGTCCCTAGGGCAGGGTTATGTAAGGTGGTGAGTGACTTGCGCTGCCTTGCGTTACTCCACATTTACTAAGCCATGCAGGGCTTGTTAAATGTCATTCTAGGTTTGGCATCACACTAGCACTCCCTTGTGTGGCACAAGGGCAACACAAAGCCATGATAAACATACCCCAAGTATTCTGCTACTTACTATGACTTCTACATGTAATAAAATCAAATATGTTAAGCAAAAGTCTTGTGGAAATTATAATTGATATTGAATTGGCTATGATTTCTACAATAATAAACATTTAACCTAAAGTACACTAATACACAAATACAAGGATGTTATTGTGTCCATTTTTCACAGGCAACCTGGCAGAAAATTTAAAAATCATCCTTTGTAGGGTATTACATGTCAGATAGCAAATTTCAGTTTGAACTTAAAAAGTTGTTTGCATTAGCTTTGTGTACTTTTTGAACATGTAGATGAATACTACACAGCAATTTTTCCATCTACAAATTATATTCAAAATGAAGAAAAATTGGCCACATTGCTAAATCATTTTGTACAAAACTAAACTGGTCAACTAAACCAGTTGGGTCACAGACACTTTCCACATTATAGAACTGAATGGTAGAATCACTACTTGACCTGTCTAGAGAGGGTGCAAAACTAATATTGCCATGGAAGGATGGCATAACTCATTCTCAATTGCTATTGGTAAAACTCATTCATATTTCTATCTTTTTTTGTAAATTTTGGAGAAAAGGGCAAAGTTTCCCAGAAATGAGACACGCACAATGTTTTGCAACTAGTTTGCAACCCAGTGTTTAAAAAAATATATATATGAACAAGCAACTCCTTCAAAAACTCCATTAATTTGGCATGCCACAGGGTGCAGACTACTTGAAAAATATTCTTACATCCTCAATTACTAACCTCTTTCTCCTCTTTAACAACATTAACAATGTCTGTACTATTGTACATTGTAGCTTTGATGCTTTACAGCACATGTCTACGAATATGCTCCTATAGCATAGCAAACGTGTCATGGTCCTAAATGCAACAAAGGGAAGTTGATCCCTTTCTTATAGCTGGGTAAACAATCATAACTGGGGTGCAGAGAGCTCCTCACAAATCTGGGTCCTTGTGCCACTGGACCAGGAGGACCAATTAAAGCTACACCACTGCATCTTATCAATGCAACACTCTTCTTAGGCAATTGAAGAATGTTGTTAAGTCACAAAGATTCATATTAAAACAGTATCTGATTGACAGTTTTGATGTACAGTTCTCAATCACCAAAATATATGAATCACTGAGCCTAATGAGACTGTTCGCTATTGGTCCTGTAGAACACAAGGTTGTAGAACATTAAAACCATCTTCCAATTCAATTATTTTGTCATTGTGGGACAGCTCATGTGCTGCGGACATGCTATTGACTATTTCTAGGTAAGGTTTAAGGGCATGTAGTATCAATGGATCTGTTGGTGTGAATTATTTGGGTCCCATATTTGATGTAAAACAAATAATATTCAAGATTAACATTATCCCTTTCTGTTACCGTAGACAAATGTGGTAGGGAAAACACATTAGGCTCTATGATTAGCAGGTGGATCTCTTCTGCAATCAGGAAACCATTTCAAATTATTGTAAACTTGTATCCTCAAAGAATTCAGTTCAGGTTGGCTGAAGATCAACTTTGGGCATGTGTGTATCATGAGCAGAGTCCAAATAGTTCCTCTGAGGAGAGATTTGCTGAGCACTCAGGGCCTGAGTACAAGATTGGCATCCGCAGTTCACTGTGACTGCGGCAGTCTGCCTGCTGTTGATCTGGCAGACAGACCACTGTATTACTAGTATGGAGGTCGCACTAACAGAAGACCGCCAGCTGCCCGCTGGCGCCGCCAGGTAGGACAGACTGCCATGGTCACAAGGAAGCACAAACAGGCTTGTGGAGCCTGTGGAGCTTGTGGAGCCTGTGTTCCACCTGGACTCATTGCGAGGTTGCACACCGCAATTGTGACTGAGGCGGTCCAACCACCACGCATCAGAGGGCGGAAATTGACAGTATAAAGGGAGACACTCAACTGCAGGCAAACTTACACATCGGGTGCCACCATGGAGCCCATCACAAATGTCATGCCGCTGTCCTGCTTATCAAAAGACAAAGAAATCCTCGCCGGCGTGGACACCAACAACCGTAAGTACGCACACCTACATGTATCATTACCCTTCAAAACAGTGTATTGTGCCTACTTACACATCAGGGGCACACTATGCACAACCACACAGCTCAGCGACAGTGAAGGCTACACAACATTGTCACACCACTGGCCAGTGACTATTCACACATACAACACACATATGTATCGAAGTGGCATGGAACACAAACAACACTACCATGAAACAAACAAGGATACTGGGACAGATGCACACTGGACTTGTTTTTGGATTTGGTGAGGCAGCATCTCCTAGCCTTAGCAGTCATGTCCCTCCCTGTACTTTATGCAGTTGTTATATGTCATTCCCCCAGATGAGTGCACTTCATGTGTGAATTCCAAAAGAAGGGTATTTTGGCAAGTGTATACTTGACTGGTGGTTGGAGTGACAGTAAGGGAGTCTCCTGTGAGTTGCAGCCACGTAACTCCTTGTATTATACAAACTATTCTGATGGCTTCCTCCCAGGTGAGTACGCTTCAGTGATGGATTGGTACAAAGTGGTATTTTGGGGAAGGACACCGTTTTTTAGTCTTGATTTTGGGGAGCAATGCCTGCCGTGAGTTGCAGTCCTGTCACTCTCACTGCTTCTCAATTCCTGACAGCTGCCATCTACCCCGGTGAGTACACAACATATGTGCTTTGACTATATCTTGTCTTCAGGGAAGGGGGCACTGTTCTGGTGTTTGTAGTGACAGTGGCAGTGCCCTCTGACCTTATCAGTCCTGTCAGTGCTCGTACTACTAACATACTATACAAGAGGTCTTCAAACTTTTTGATGCCGGGACCCCCTCTTAAAAAACTTTAGGTGTAAGGACCCCCCTCTAGAACCTGGTACTCCTCATCATCAACAATAATAAACATCCCCATTTCATACAGCAAATAATTTTTTACTGTGAGGAAATAATATTAAACAGTGTTTAGCAAATCAAAGATCAGTGAGTGTGGGGGCGTGGTCAAGGGTGTGGCTAAAAACAAAGGTCCTCATTTATTAGGAATTGACATGGGGCAGATCTGCAAGTCTTTTTGCTACACTGCCACACTCCAAAACAAAAGTGCAGGAATGGACCGTATTTATGAAATACAGTACATTTCTGCCCTTTACCTCTGCGCTGGCACACAATTGCTGCCTAGTGCCAACATAGGCAGGATTGTATTTGTGCAGGAAGGGGCACCTTCCTGCACAAAAACAATCCAGAATTGCATTGTACCTCTTTCTACATGTGTGGCAGATAGCAGCACACATGGAAAGAGAAAAAAACAAGGAGAAATGAAAACATTTCTCCTTATTATGTGTTCTCTGGGGAGACGTAAGGTTTTGGTACTGCCCCAGTTTACGTCATTTTGTAAATATGGGGCAGCGTCAAAATCCATCTGTGTTGCATAGGAACACCCACCACTATGCCAGTGGAACACCTAAGTGACGAAAAGTAAGGCAACGCAGCGACTTGCACTGCCTTGCCTTACTCCATGTCTACAAGGCCATTCAATCCACTCAGGGTGGCTTTGAGTCAGCTCATAGGTACGATTGAGAGGCTTGTGATGCTGGAGCATCAAAAAAAGTGATGCTCCAGCAGCGCAAGCCTCTCATAAATAAATATTTTTAAGTCTTTCACCGCCAGGTAACTACATAGAAAATAATAGCCAGCTGAAATTAAAAAAAAAAATAATAAAGTTGTTACTCTTTGGGAAATGCACTGTAGTGCATTATGAAACCTCTTTTAGTTAATGCACTGCAGAGGTCTGTGTTTAAGCGGAGAGCAACAGAACTAAGGCCCTCATTACAACCCTGGCGGTCCGAGACCGCCAGGGCTGTTTTAGCTGAAGCACTGCCAACAGGCTGGCGGTGCTTCAGAGCGGATTACGACCTCGGCGGTAGCGCCGCAGTCGCACCGCCGGGGCCGGCGGTTTCCTGCCACATTTGACCCGTCGGTGATCATCCGCCAGCGCTGCCCAGGGGATTACGAGTCCCCCTACCGCCAGCCTTTTCCTGGCGGTTTGAACCGCCAGGAATAGGCTGGCGGTACGGGGAGTCGCGGGGCCCCTGAGGGGCCCGTGCAGCTTTTCACTGTCTGCATAGCAGACAGTGAAAAGCGAGAAAGGTGCAACTGCACCCGTCGCACGGCCGCAACACCGCCGGCTCCATTTGGAGCCGGCTCCCATGTTGCGGCCCACATCCCCGCTGGGCCACCGGGGATGTCATAATGGGCACCGCAGGAGTGCGCCCGCATTGGCGGCCGCACGGCGGTTACAACTTGGCGGCAATGACCCCCTAAATCTTTGTTAGTACAGTTGAGAATAGTGCCTTGTGTATTTTTAGTGCCATGAGGTCACAACCTGTGACAGAATGCACTGTGAATATATAAAAAGGCATTATTTTATACTTGCATTGCACGCAGTATAATACAGGCCAATACAAAAAGGTTTATTATAAAACTGTGCTTCCAAAATGTGGATTTAAGTAATATCAGAGCATATGCAATACCTTTTTTTTTTAAATAGCTGTCCCTTCAACACCTCCAGGTGAAGTAAGCGCTGTGTAAATACAATTACAATTAAAAGCATGCACTTTACAACACAGTTGTTAACTCTTCGCACTACCCCTCAAAAAAAACAAATGTTTGTCCTCACTAAGCTTTGATCATTTAAAGCTGCTCCCAAGCACCCTTTACATTTGCAGATCAGCTCGTAGAGCACATTTGCTTTTCATTCAGGAAGCAGAAGCCCTGGGCTGAAAGTCTCCTTAGCTGTCTGTGTGGCTTTCACAGCACAGGAGACTCAAATTAAAGTTCAGCTGAGGCATTTTAAGGATCAGCTGGGGGAATGTGCGACCCCCTTTCCAGGTCTCCACAGCCCACCTGGGGGTCCCGACCCCCAGATTGAAGACCTCTGTACTATACAGATATTAACCACTCAGGTGAGTACCCTTCAATAGTGAGTTCAGGAACATGGGCCATATGAGCAGAGGACATTGTGATGGCTGCGTGGAGTGTCAGTAGTAGTGCACTTGACCTTTACTTGTACTACCCACACACTGTACACTGTCATTCTCTCAGGTAGGTACACTTCACTAGGGATTTGCCAAACAAAGTAAATTTGAGTATGATACACTGTTCTGGTTTTTGGAATTGTAGAACAGTGTCTACTGGGAATTGTACTGCTGTCAATCCCTGTACCACACACAATGTACACAGCTATTGTTTTGTTCCCACAGGTGACTCTAGTTCACATGTGAGATGCCTGACAGCGGTCTATGGACAGGTTGACACTGGGCTGGTGAGTGGGGTTTCAATGAAGGTATTCAAAGGTGAGCAGTGAGCATGCTTGACAGAAATCTTTGGTGATATTTTAGTGTTATGACTTACCAGACTCCACGCCCCCAGGTATTCTTGTCAACCACTAAGGATGGCCAAGACCTTCTCCTCCCAGGATGTGAGTTGTCAGGGAGTGAGGGGGACCACCAACAGTCTTCTGGACATGCAGCTGGTGCCTGAATGGAACGGACCTTTCCCCTGAGGTTGTTCAACCTCTTCCTGATGTTGTCCCTCGTGCATGGGGTGGGGCCCACAGAATTCATGCCCTCATTATGAGTCTGGCAATCTTGAGACCGTCGCGGTGGCGGTGAAGACCACTGTATTACGAGTTGTGGGGTTTGGCTGAAGCCAAACCTCCACAACTCCACCTGGCCCGCGGCCGGTGGTGACCACCTCCATTCCGGCGGCAGGCCTCAGGCCGCCGTCCAGATTATGAAGTTGCACATCGCCAGGCTTTTTGTGGCAGTCACCCCGCCATGAAAACCCTGGTGGTCACGCACCTGGCAACAGGAATCCCTATTCCTGTCGCCGGCACAAGCACCCCAACACATTCACACACACTCACACATGCACCCACACATGTCCACGCACATACAGACACGCACCCCACTCATCCACGCACTAACTACATACACCCCAATCACTCGTGCACACTCACACAAACATGCACATTGGAACATGCATACACGTTCTTACACACACTCAGGCACATCGATTCAAACATGCCAACGCACCCCCTCTCATTCGCACACACACAAATATTCACATACATTGACAAACCTGCACTCACACAAAAGCACCCCCAATCACAGACATGCATGAACACATATACCCCTATTCTCAGACATACACGTGCACACCACACACAAGCACCATTCCCCCACCCCTCCTTGCGGACGATCCACTTACCTTTTCCAGTGAGATGGTCGCCTGCAAGGGGATGGTCCCGGCACTGTTGCACCGTCATCACCACTACTCCAGCAAGACTCAGCTGAGCCATATTACAGCTCGTAATATGGCAGGCGGAGTCTTTTGGTATGGCGGTACTGGTGGTGCACCTGCCACTGCACCTCCATGGGCGAAGTCGACTCAGTCCGACTTCCTCCCAGGAATGGGCAGAAGCCCATTCACAACTCCTAATATGGTGGTCAGCAGACAGCCAGCACTGGCAGTCTGCTGGCTGCAGTGGCTTCGCCGGTCTTTAGAAAAGACTGCCGAAGTCATAAAGAGGGCCTCAGTCTGTGAAGTATCCTTCCCCACATTTCCATTTTGCTGCTGATAGTAGTGTGCTGTAATGCTCCACATAAATGTGGCTTAACACTTTTGATTTCAACCACCATGACCCTTAACTCATCCTCAGTGAAATGGGGATTTTTCTGGGATGACACGTTGGTGCTAAGTGAATGAATTGATATTATCAGGTAACTGTGATTTTGTGATGTTGGGAAGTGCAAATGTATTTGCCTGGAAAAATAATGCTTGAAGGTTGTGCTATATGAGTGAGAAAATTGCTGGGGTGCCTATTCTAATTATTATTTTTCTCGATTGTGCACTCCGGCTACAGTGTTTTGCGTTGTAGATCTGCCATGAGTGCGGATATAAAGATACTACTCATAAATGCCCTTTGTTAATTTCCAATAATTACAAACTTAGACGTTTGGTCTAAGTTTGAACCAACCATCTAAGTTTGCCTTTGTGAATCAGGCCCATTATCACCAGATTACATGAGACTAACCATCTCTTCCTCAAAAGGATCCCAATAAGAGCGTCACCATTAAGAAAATATTGAAATGTTCAAATTGTAATACCAAGCAAGGTAAATAAATGAAAATGACAAGGAAACAATATAGGCCCTCATTACGACCTTGGCAGACTGTGGTATTATGTAGAAAATTACTGCCAACAGGCTGGCGGTACTTTTCCCCACAATATGACATTGGCGGTTTGACTCAAGCCAAACTGCCAATTTACCCCTCATTCTGCCACGGCAGTAACAGCCGCCGGGCTGGAGACTTCAGTCTCCAGCCAGGCAGCCGTCACTAGCCCTCCCGCGGGATTATGACCCTGCCTGCCACCATGGTTTTCGTGGCCTCCTTACCACCATGGAAACCATGGCGGTAGGCACTATCAGTGACAGGGAATTATTTCCCTGTCACTGATAGGGGTCTTCTCAGCCCCCCTCCACCTCCCCAGAGTTCCCCCCACCTCCCCTCCATCTCCAGACCCACCCCCAACATACACGCACCTTCACTCACCAACACACACTCACATACACACACTCATACACACATGCACCCATGCATGCATACATTCATTCACACACACATCCAAACACACTGACATATATACAAGCACACACGCATTCACACAACACACAATACATGCACTCACACCCCCAAACATGCACACACATACAACATGCAATGCACACCCTCATTCACCCACACACAAACATACACACACACACATACACACACACAACACCCACCTCCCCTGTCGGAGCACCTGACTTACCTGTGTTCAGGGGGTCCTCCGGCAGGAGACGGAATGGGGCGCTGCTGCCAGCAGCAGCTTCCGCCAGCAGAACACCACCAGGCCGTATCATGGGTCATGATACGGTCTGTGGCGGTCTACTGGTGTGGCGCTGCTGCTGGCAGCAGCGCCACCTTATCGCCATCCGCCACCATGACCACAGACGGAATCCCGCCATCCTTCTGGCGGGATTCCGGCTACAGTCATAATATGACAGACGGCTGGTAGCCACAGCGACGGTCTTTTGGCGGCCGTCGGCGTGGCGGTAAGCAGTTTTTTCCATCACTGTCATAATGAGGGCCATAATCTTTTGAAATTAAATTTTTATTCAAACTTCTATACAATTAACATTTACTTTTACTACAGACCTCAGTAAATGTATTCTTTAATCATATGTTTTCCAATAGACTGAAGAACGTCAAAACCACAGAAAACATGACATTATCTACCTATATAATGTCAAAATTTGGGAATATCATACAAAAATATAATGGGTATGTTTACTGTGAAGATAGGAATACTGAGCTAAGGGCACACTGGAGATGTGTAATTTACTACTCAACTTCTTGCAGAGGCAGAACAATTACTTTAGGTGATCATATTGAAAGAAATACTAAAACCTATCATTCTACCCCTGCAACAGATTTAGAAGTAAGAGCCACAGTTGATCAAATAATTGTTAGCTGCAGCCCCTAGTGAGCCCCGAGGTTCAATACGAAGGACAGTTTCATACACATGTAGCTGGAAACCTGCCTACAATACAAAATATGAACTGAATATTTTGTCCAAAAATAAAACCTCCAAATCTGCCTAAAACTTTCAGTGAAATAAAAATACCTCCTGAACTAACAGAATCTTACACACATGAGCCTTTCCTAATATACAACAGTAGCAACCTTCATAAAAATACCAATCTTCAGTACTGTGCACAACATAGTAACTCTAGGGGACAGTGATACTAATGCAGCAAGAGACCCTTCTGTGCTGTGTGAAAGGGAAGGAACATTAAAAGGCACATTCCTGCTGTCTTCCTGGACCGTGCATAAACTACTGCCTAGCGCCAATGCAGGCACCCTTGCACCATTGTGCAAGGGTGCCTGAATTGTAGACCACACCTTCCTGCACAAAAACAAACCTCTGAGGCTTTCTCCTCTTTCTATATGTGTTGCAAATTGTGGCACACGTAGAAAGAGGAACAAAATGAAGAGAAATAAGTATATTTCTCTTCAATATGCATCCTGGTGGAGGGGTGTAGCATTTTGGTGCATTTCCAGGTCTACAACTAATGGTTAATTTGGGAAAGCACCAAAATCCATGGATGGATGCATGGGAAAATCCACTCTTCACCCAAGGAATGTCTCCCTGGGGCAGAGTTATGCAAGGTAGTGAGTGACTTGCGCTGTCTTGCATTACTACACATTTACTAAGCCATGCAGGGCTACACAAGGTGGATTTACATGGCTTGATAAACGTCATTCTAGGTTTTGCATCACACTAGCACTCCCTTGTGTGGTACAAGGGCAACACAAAGCCATGATAAACATACCTCAAGTATTCTGCTGCTTACTATGAATTTCTACATGTAATAAAATCAAATATGTTCAGCAAAGGTCTTGTGGAAATTGTAATTGATATTGAATTGACTATGATTTCTACAATAATAAACATTTAACCTAATGTACCCTAATACACAAATACGAGGATGTTATTTTTTCCATTTTTTTTACAAGCAACCTGGCAGAACATGCAAAAAACATCCTTTGCAGGGTATTACATGTCAGATAGCAAATTTCAGTTTGAACTTAAAAAGTTGTTTGCATTAGCTTTTTGTACTCTTTGAACATGTAGATGAATACTACACAGCAAATCAAAATGAAGAAAAACTGGCCCCATTGCTAAATCATTTTGTACAAAACTAAACTGGCCAACTAAACTAGTTGGGTCACTGACACTTTCCACGTTTTAGAACTAAATGGTAGAATCGCTACTTGACCTGTCTAGAGAGGGTACAAAACTAATATTGCCTGGAGGGATGGCATAGCTATTTCTCAATTGCTATTGGTAAAACTCATTCATATTTCTATCTTTTTTTTGTAAATTTTGGAGAAAAGAGCAAAGTTTCCCAGAAATGAGAAACGGACAATGTTTTGCAACTAGTTTGCAACCCAGTGTTAAAGAAAAACATAGGAACAAACATCTTCAATTACTAACCTCTTTCTACTCTTTAACAACATTATCAATATCTATTAATCTTAAAAGAAATGAGAAAATCTGTCTCATTTACAATGAATTAACTAGGAAAAAGGGAGCTTTTTAGGCAGCACATAAGAGCACTATCTGTCCGCTTTGCACCCAAAAATATTTTTTGTCATGTCAATTCAAGTTAACCTGTTTAAACTATGTGGGAAAAACAATCGAAAAAAATCTTTGAGCGATAACACAAAAAACATTTTACATGCAAAAGGGCACAACAATAAACCCAGAAACAGTTACCAATTCAGAAGAGGCCATTTCCACAAAAATGTGGACCTGCAGCGTGTCCAGCAAGCAGTATAGAAATAAAAACATGCAAAACTAACACCCACATCATAACTATAACTCAGAAACCTATCTAATGATGCAGGTATTAATACATTTTAGAATAACTACCTTCAGAACACTGCTTTATGCATCCGTTTTTCAGGTAAAAAAACAATTGAACGTAGAAAATGGTGCTCAAACAATGATAATGTAAATAGAATCAGCAGTAGAAATTAAAAACAAAACAAGGATTTTTTTTTCCAATAGACTTCTATGAGAAAGTGTGGATTTATTTGAAAAAGCATTATATTTATTTTAGAAAAAGCATATACATTCTTATATCAATTTATGTTATTTTCCTTAACATTACTCTGTAAAAATAATTGAATATGTTTAGTTCTAAATAAGCCTTATAAAATACTAAATTAATTTTAAGGAATGTGTTTAATATTTATTGTCCTTAGTTGTTATTTATAATTTTAATACTATTAATATTTGTAATATTATGCATATTTTATTGTAATAGTAAACCCCATTACTAAAGTTATTTCCAAAATGATTTAAAGATTACTTGAGTGTTAATATAACTGCACCCTTTTTCCTTACAACTCCTGTATACAGCCCTTTAAATTAAATTAATATAGCATTTTTTTCACATTTTAAAGGGAGGGGACCTCCCAACCCTCATATTTAGAAATAAGTTAAAGTTAACTACCACCCAATTTAATACATTAAGGGCCAGATGTAGCAAGGCATTAGCGCCTCACAAACGGCGAAAAACGCTGTTTGCGAGGCGCTAATGCCCGCACGCGATGCAGAAACACATTTTGCAAGTCGGAATCGACTCGCAAAATGCGTTTCCGACTCGCAAATAGGAAGGGGTGTTCCCTTCCTATTCGCGACTCGCAGCGCGATGTAAGTTCGCGGTCGCAAATCAACTCGCAGTTACCATCCACTTGAAATGGATGGTAACTCATTCGCAAACGGGAAGGGGTCCGCATTGGACCCCTTCCCCTTTGTGAATGATCACAAAATTATTTTTTCAGAGCAGGCAGTGGTCCTATGGACCACTGCCTGCTCTGAAAAAAAACGAAACAAAAGGTTTCGGTATTTTTTCTATGTGCAGCTCGTTTTCCTTCAAGGAAAACGGGCTGCAGATAGAAAAAAAAAACTGCTTTATTTAAAAGCAGTCACGGACATGGTGGTCTGCTGTCTCCAGCAGGCCACCATCCCAGTGAGTGCCCAGACTCGCTATGGGGTCGCAAACTGCGACCCACCTCCTTAATATTAATGAGGTGGGTCTTTGCGACCCCATAGCGAGTCGCAGAAGGTGTCTGAGACACCTTTCTGCATAGCAAATTGCGAGTTGCAATTTGCGAGTCGCTCTGACTCGCAAATTGCAAGTCGCAATTTGCTGTCTACCTACATCTGGCCCTAAATTACCTGAGACTTAAAATACTCCTCACCTCTTACCCCTGCAGCCCAGCATCCTGTCACTTTGAAAATAATTTCTATACCATATTTGTTTCACTTTTTTGCTGTGTAAACCCCTACATCCTCTTTTCATATGTAATTTGAAAGATATTTTTGCCCAATAAAATACATTAAATTACTTGTGTATTAAAATGCTCCCTACCAATTATCTCCACAATCCTAGCATCCAATCCCCTAAAAATAAATTGGCATTATTTTCAAATCTTATTGGGAGTGTAAGCCTCTCAAACTCCCGTTTTTGAATTTTCATTTACATTTAATTATTAACCTATTTAATACCTGAGTATTAAAATGTTCACCATTATTTTCCCTTACAACCTTAGCATCCTGTTTCTTATAAATCAGTTACTAAGGTATTTTTTCAGATATATCTATATTAGAATTGATTATTACAAAACTTAATAAATTAAAATACCTCAGTATTAAAATACTCCCCACCTATTTCCTGATTAATAACCAATTTATTTATAAGTATTATATATTTAATATACTCAGCTATTCTAAACAGAACATTGAATTAAAAAATATATAACATGCATTCAAATACAGAGTAAAGGCATACAGGGAAATTGCATTCAGGGTAAGCTTTGTGTGATAGTAGACTCTCCGGAAGGCCAATGAGTTTCTGCACAGAGGGCTTTGGAGTCTTCCAGAGACAATTCAACAGATAGCAGTGGTACAGCAACATTAGGGAGGTGCAGACAAGCTGCCTTCACCAGAGTGTAACCTTTGTAAGTATACTTTCTATTTCAGCATTGGTAGTATTATGAATCATCTGTTTGTCATGGTGTGAGCTGGTCAAACCTGAGCATAAGTATCAAAAACATGTGCTTAAATTAGTTTAGGAGTCACTTAGCCCTGCAGTGCTGTGAAGAGTCCCTGCACTCAGCTGACTTCTTTAACCAAGGATCCAGGGCACATGTACTGTTTTTGAGACTTAAGAATATGATATCTGTTAGAATTAGGGTTGTTGGTTGACTGGGGTGTGAGCCTCAGTCAAGCAGCAACCACAATTCGAGTCAGGGCAAGTGCCAGGCGAACCTTAAATTAACCTGTGCTCACTCTCTGGTAGGTTGGTACAGAGCAGTCAGGCAATGTGTAAAAGTATTCATCATATCAAACAGTAAAACTATGAAAAAAACACCCAAAATTATTCTATGGTTGGAAAAATAGAACTTAATTTGTTAAATAAAACAAGACCAAACCAAAAACCATCCAGTACGTAGAACTTGAGTTATGAATTTTTAAAGATTAGAATATAAAATAGTGCTGAGCATCAAGTAGCGCACATTGGGGATATCTGGTTGCGCCAGACTGTGACAAAGTCAAAAGTTCAGGCCAACCACTATGGAGCATAGGCTGGACACAGGGACCCAGTGAAGCCTGCTGAACAAAGGTACCTTAATCCTGTTTGTGTTGATGTTGAAGACTCAGGGTGCAGCAGCAGTGGAGGAGATGCACCAGTTTTCCTCATGCAGTAGAGGAGATTTGTTGATTTTCTCCACTAAGTTCCGGCAATGCGCTGGTTCTGAGATGAGTCAGTACTGAATGTGCTGTGCTGAGTCTGTTCCTACAACAATGGTGATGCGCCGGCTCTGATCCACACAACAGGAGCAATGCACCAATTCCAATCCACGTGTCAGGAGCAATGCAGTATTTCCGATCCCCACAACAGGAGCATTACACCGGCTCCAATCCACACAGTGGAGGCAATGCATCAGGTTGACAGAGGATGCATTGGTTCTTCTGGAATGATCACCTTAGGCCTCACTTGCAAAGTTCCAGGACTGGGGTGGCACCACTTGGCAGGGCAGACTCACAGATGGCAGGTTCAGAAGAAGGTTGGTTGGAAGTCTTTTATGTCCCTGAGACTTCAGATCAGGAGACCAGTCAGCTGGTCTATGGAGTCACACTGGGTTTAAGTGATGCAGGTCCAGTCCTTTTCACCCAGGCAGGGGGACAGCAGGCAGCACAGCAAGGCAGGAGTCCAGCAAATCAGCACTTCAGCAGAGTGACAGCTCTTCAGCAGCACAGCAGTCCTTCTTCCTGGCAGAGTGGTCACGGGTCCAGAAATGTACTGAGTTGGTGGTGTCAGCGTACCAGTATGTATACCAAGTCTTTGAAGTGGGGGAGGCTTCAAATGCAGGCCTTAGAACTGCACTGATGCCCTGCCCTGGCTGCAGATTCTGCAGCCCTTTGTGTGAGGACAGGACACAGCCTATTCAGGTATAGGTGTGAGGCTGTGGTGGCTTCTCCCTCCCATCCTGTCAGGATGGCCTATCAAGGCACATCAAGTCACACCTAAGCTCCCACTGTGTGTGGCTGTCTAGGTGCAATACACAAAGCCGAGCTCTCACCCATCTCAGAAAAGTAATCAGACAGGCAGTAGGCATCAAGGGCCAGATGTATCAACAAACCAATTTGCAATTCTCTAACAGCGATTTTTAAGAAATCGCTATTTCTGAATCGCAAAATGGTATGTATCATATTTACGATTCGGTAATAGCGATTTCTTAAAAATCGCAAATGCTATTACCAAATCGCAAATTGCGATACAGGCCCCATTCACACCTATGGGCGTGTAGGCCCATATTTGCAAATTTTTTGCATTTCCCAAATTGCGAATTCCTAACTGGAATTCGCAAATTTGGGAAATGCAAAAAACAGGGTGCTGGGGGCCTAAGGCCCCCTCTGCTGCACCCCAAGAATTTTTTTAAGGACATGTAAGGCGCACGCATTGCAAAGGGGCATGTGTGTGTTACATGTCAACTTTAAAAATACATTTATCATGCATTTTTAAAATTTGCACATGCTTACCACCAAGTTCAACTTGGTGGTAATAGTGATTCCTTAATGCCCAATTCGCATTAAGGAATTGCTTGTTACATGTGGTTTAGAAATCGCAGATAAGGATTCCTTATTTGCAATTTCTTATTTAAATTGCAATTCTCTAAATGGGTTCGCAATTTGCATTGTGAATGCCTTTCATAAATACTGAAAGGCATTTTTGCATTCGCAAACGGCCATTCGCACCATTTGCGAATGCAAAAATGGATGATACATCTGACCCCAAATGGCGAAAGTACGACAATGCAAACTTTCTAAAAGTGGCATTTTCAGAATTATGGTTTAAAATCCGACTTCACCATCAGTTGTGATTTTAAATTGTGATTCCAAAGCCATAAAACTTGAAAAACGTATCGCTCTTCCAGGGCGTGAATTACACTTATAAGATGCAATAAGTTAATCCCAATGGTATCCTAAGGGAGAGATAGGCATTGCTTTAGTGACTTTCAGGACATGTAAAACTCAAAAGAACATGTCTTGTCTTTTATATATGGTGCACCCTGCCCTGTGGGTTGTCAAGGGTCTACCTCAGGCCTTATATATAAAAAAGGGAAGGTTTGGGCCTGGCAAAAAGGCTATTTTGTCAGGTCGACATGGCAGTGTAAAACTGCACAAACAATCTCTGCAATGGCTGGCTTCAGACATGCTTAAAAGGCCACTTAAGTGGGTGGCACAATCAGTTCCTCAGGCCCACAAGGAGCATTTAATTTACAGGCTCTGGGCACATGTACTGCACTTTAGTAGGGACTTATAAGTCATTTAAATAGGCCAATTTGGGATAAGCCAATATTACCATGTTTAGAAGAGAAAACACAAGCCCTTCAACACTGGCTAGCAGTGGTAAAGTGCACAGAGTCCTAAAGTCAGCAAAAACGAGGTCAGAAAACATAGAAGGAGAAACGCAAAAAGTTTGGGGTTGAAAAGGACAGGTCCATCAATATCCTTGAATTATATTTCCTTTAGTTATTTTGATGCTGGAAGCCTACCTTTTAAACTAATTTCAAAATGCATTGCTCTGGAATATGCTCAGGCCTCACAGAATAGTTATCCCTCAGATCGAAAGTGTCAAGCACTCACCTGGTTCCAACCACAGAAACAGTGCTGGACCTCAAATCCCAGCTGGGGGGATGGGATAAATAAAAGAAGATGATCTTGCATCACTTAGGGAACTGCTTGGCTGTGTTGTGTGCTACTTAGTAGGATTGGGACATCTTGGACCTCAATATCCTCAATGCATTAAAAACAAGAGGCAATGTTACCAATAGGTTCCCAACTCAAAATGACCTATCAACTGTTTACACTGTGTGTACACTTACTTTGGGCCTGATTACGTATTTGGCTGTTGGACCGCCTGACTACCATAGTGGTGACCGCAATGTTGACAGTCATACAGACCGCAGTATTATGAGTTACACAGACAGGACCAACAATAGCAAGCCAAAAGACTACCAAACGTATTGCAAGTCAAAAGTTGCAGTGGTGTACAGCCATGGTGGTCCACCAACAGTGTTTTGTGCTAACAAAGTAATACACAACATTACATTTAATGGATTTGAAAACAACACAGCTGACAAACTGTGCCACACCCGTCACAACTGCAAAGCACACAATAAAACACACCTCCTCACAAACTACAATCCTTTACATCTATATTGGCAAACACCAAAGCCAGAGCACATCCACAAATGATCAAATCATAAATTAGACACCCCCACGTTAAATCTTCGTATAAATGGGCCAAGAAATCGATAATATACCTTGGGGCACCCATATCTAGTAATGTTCCATAAAAATGCATGCTCTGCTAGACTAAAGGCACTACTAAGGTCTGCAAAGGTAGAGTGCACCTTTTTTGGCCTTTGTATACTTCCCTGTGATCAAATCTAGGTTAACACATTGCTCAATAGTACACAAACCTTTCCTAAACCCAAACTGGACAGGAGAAAGGATATTATTGTCCAGTGCCCAATCATTAAGTCTAGCCAAAATAACCCTGCTAAGGATTTTCATAGATGAGTACAACAATGATATTGGGCCATAGAGTCACATTTATTTGGAGCCCAAGTCCAGCACACTAATATTGCCAGGAAAATGGAAACATGGCATTGGATAGTCGACAGAGTGCATTCTGTAGGCCCCACCCCGCACACAAGGAACAACATCAGGAAGAGGTGGAGCGTCCTCAAGGGCAAAGTTTGTTCCATGGCATCTAGGCACCAGCTTCTTGTCCAGAAGAATGGCGGTGGTCCCACCCTCCTCCCTTACAACTCATATCCTGGGAGGAAACATTGTTGGCCAACCTGCATCCTGAGGGCTTGACAGGAATACTTGGGAGAGGTGAGTCTGGTAAGTCACAACCCAAAAATATCAACAAAATGTACTGTCATGCATGCTCACTGATCACCTTTTTCAACCGTCACTGTTACACCACTTACCAGCCAAGTGTCCACCTGTCCATAGACCCGGGTCTGGCATCTCACATGTGAAGTAAGCACACCTTGGGGTACAACATCTCTGTATATTGTGTGTAGTACAGGGACTGACAGCACTACAGTTCCCAGCAGGCACAATTACCAAACCAGAACAGTGTATCCTACTGAAAATTACCTTGTTTGTCAACTCCCCATTGAATTGTACTCACTTGGAAGGATGGCATCTGTATAGTGTCTGTGTGTAATACAGGCACTGACTGGCTGATCAGGCCAGGAGGCACTGGTACTGTCACTCCACTCAGCCAACACAGGGTCCTCTGCTCCAATGATCCTTGTCCCTGAACTCCCTGTTGAAGTGTACTCACCGGGAAGGATGACATCTGTATAGTGTGTGTGTGTTACAGGCACTGAAAGGGCTGCTAAAGCCAAAAAGCCCTAGTACTGTCAATACAAACACCAGAACAGTGTCCACTTCCCTGAAGACAACAGTATTTCAAATCTCAAATGATGTGTAATCACTGGGGGAGCTGGCATCTGTCAGGTATTGTGAAGCAGTGAGAGTGACAGGATTGTAACTCGTGGCAGGCAGCTCCCCTAACTACAAACAACAAAACTGTGCCCTCCCCCAAAATACACCCGTGTACCAAATCATCACTGAAGTGTACTCACCAGGCAGGAAACCAACAGGAAATCACGGATAAAGTGTGCACAGCTAAGAGGATAACATAGAACAAGTGCATGAGGTCCAGGGAGTGCAATTACTGCTAAGGCCAGAAGACACTTTCTCCTCACATCCAAACACAAGACTTGAGTGCATATGTCCAAATATCCTTGTTCGTCAGCTTGCAATGGAAGTGTACTCATCTGAGAGAATGACCTATGTATACTGTGTGTAGTACTTGTAGTAACATGACTGTAGATTCCAGGAGGGCTAGTCCCTGAAACTCTAAGAATCAGGCCAGTATCCATATGACATTGTGCATCTGCCTGTGAACTCGCAAATTAAATTTACCCACCTGAGAGCAACCAAGATACAGATCATGTTACACTCTGTGATGTGGCTAACCACCATGATTCATCTTGAGCAGCTAAGCCAAAATGAAAATATTGTGAACAGGAAAGACAGCTCATCCTGTGTGCTACAAAAAAAAGAAAAAATCAAAGGCATCAAGATGCATCACCTGAATGGTCTTGGCAGCAGACACAGTCACAATGCACTTATCACATGATGACAACAATCACATATATAGCAAACGTCTGGGTCTGCCTGCATAACAGTCAACTAGACCATAAAATGATCTAAACCACATTCTGCCCTTCCACTGCTTTGCCTGCACTTCTGGCAAGATGTAAGTCTATGACTATCCTCCCAAGTGCTAATGAACTCATATATTCTGCAGCTGTTTGACTGAAATGGAAACTAGATGTTAGTCAAATGTCAGGTCAATACAATTGATATCATGTGCACCTGTCACATAAGGAAAACCTGCAAATCCAATTTGTACATGGCCTTTGCTAAATATCATTGTAAACTATTGGAGGTAGATGTCATAATACATCCTGTAACATTGTATCTCTCACATCAACAGGCCACTGGGAACACCGAGCCCACTCAAGAGACTGCCACTAACCCCATGGATGAAGCCCTCAGTGAGGACAACACTCCTAGATGTCTTGACATTAAGGACTGTTCTGGCCCATCAGGACAACCTGGTCAGATGGCACCAGTGAGGCTCACCATTAACACTTTGAGTCCTCCCAGCCTGGTTGCATCTACATCTCAGGAAGCCATTTGCCCCCAATCTGTGTCATAAGGACATAGAGGTAGGGTGCATGGGAGGGTAGTTGTAGGCTACTGGGGATGGTCCTGGCCATGAGTCAAGTCGTGGGAGCCTATCAAGAATCCAAAGGAGTGATGGGCCAGGTACTTGCTTAACTCAGGGAGATCAAGCAGCTGTAGAGGGACTTCCATAGTGAGCCTTGGAAAAGTGGGATGCCACCAACACCATCCTGGCCTCCCTATCAGGGGTGTTCATGGAGATCAGCAATACCATGATCAGGGACTGTGAGCAACACCACAACCCTTTCTTTAGCCAAGCAACACCAGTCCTGTCAATATCAGTGGCAGTCAGTGGAAGAGAGGCCCTGTCAGGGAAAGGACCCACCTCAGACACCCCTACCTCTGTAGCAGCATACCTCTGTAGCAGCAGAACCCCCGCAAGCAGGAACATCTACCCAAGCATCCAGGAGGTGTGGATGGCAAGACATCAACCACTGCCAGCAAGTGACCTCTTCCTGACCTCTTCCTGAAGGAATTCCTTTGTGGTCCACATATTGACTCTGTTGACTGTCTGTTGACCACCTTCCATTTCCTATGGTAGTAAGACACTAGACTTTGGACTTTAAATGTTTAAATGTTGTGACATCTACTAATATGATTACATCCACCATGACTGATTCCGCCATTTTACTTTTCTGCTTTTCTGTTGTATCTCTCAATTATGTCCTGCACCTACATCAATAAACTCACTTTTCACTAAAACATTCCCTGCTGCCTTCATTTCCACATGTTGAAATGCTGAAACGTAAGCCCATGTGATGCACATGAGGAAGACACAGGATGGTAATGGAAGGAGGGACATGTCTCAAGCAGTGTCATGCTCAAGATTACTTGCAACACAATGATACAAGTGTCTGGGCAAACCTAACATTTTATTGTGCTGTACAGAACATAGGCTGTTAAAATGTCTGGAATGTTATAGCCAAGAATGGCTGAACCATATTGAGTCAGGTTATATATCACAAGGTACCATCCCCCATACCACAGAAGAAAAGGCTTTGTCAGACCTCCTCCATAGAATAGGCAAACAGACTTGTGGATGTTGTCACCAGCTTGAGCCTTATCACATACCAAAGCCAGATCTGCCAACATAACATACACCATGGTACAGACAGAGGGCAGTACAACAGTCCCTAATCATAGGTCCATCCTATTACAATGACCAAGCATCTGGTGGTATGATACAATGAAACGTCAGTGTTGTGGCACAGGTACTGTGGCCTGCAATGATGGAACACATCTACAGCTACAAAAGGTCATACTGGATCTTTGCAACACACTGTGAAGGGAGAATGCATGGATTGTACTTGATGAGAACATATTTCAAGACCCTATGATAACACACATGAGACAACTGACCAACACACCACATCAAACCAGTGTATTATGCACTTCATAATTTCACCCACCCTTTGTCTAAGCTGCATTGGCACAGGACTCATACACCCTAAATCTGTGACTAACATTACCTGGACCAATCCATGTCCACTTCACATGTCAGAACAGCAACAGACACCTGCCCACATGAGGATGGCATAGTGAAGGTACCTTGTCAAAAACAATACAAGGAGTTTAGGCTGGAAATCTAATACCATGACCAAAACTTCATAACAAACATCAGTAGATCGACTTACATTGCAATAAGACTGACATAAACAAAACAGATAATCAAGGTAGTGAAATGTTCAAGTCTGACTTTGCAAGCAAACCTTGGCTATACACTACAAAGCATGAGATCCCCTGTCTTTTGGAGAAAGAAACCCTACTCAACAGATCATGACAATTACAGTTCCTCAGACAGTCATAGTAATCACATAACATTAAATAACATTAAATACTTATGCACAAGTAAACTAGTTATTGATGAGATCTGCCCTCAAGTCTTCACCTTCATCTTCATCATTGCCATCCTCACCTGTTGGCAGTTCTAACTCCCCCTCATCTGAAATGTATGGGGTATCCCTCCGCTTGGCAATCTTGTAGAGCATGCAGCAGGCCACATTGATATTGCAAACTTTTTGGGATGAGTAAAGGAGGGGCTCACCTGTCTTGTCCAGACACTTAAATCTGGCCTTCAGGTGCCTAAAAGCCCACTCCATGACACGTCATGTTCTTCCATGGGCATCGCTGAAGCGGACTTCCCCTGGCATAGTTGGGTTCCTCATCGGCATCAACAACCATGGACAGTTTAGGTATGCAGCGTCTTGTGCTATCGAATGGGACATATGTGCAACTATGAGTCTCTCTCATCGCAATGTTTGCAGCAGACATTGAACACAAACACACAGGACATATGTGACTTACCAACCAGTCAGGCCCTCTTTGGGTATAGTTGTGATATCAGCTGGGGGATCGCACTGTTCCACATAATGAAGGCATCATGGACTGAACCCGGATAGCAGGCACATGCCTGTGAAATGTAGAGGTCTGCCAAACAAACAACTTGGACATTGATGGAATGGAAGCTCTTTCTGTTGCGGTACACTTGTTCATTGTCATGTGGTGGAACCAAGGCATCATTTGTGCCATCATTGGCTCCCACCACATGTTGGATGTGTGCCAAACCATAAAACTCAGCCTTCACATGGGCAAAAAAGGATGTAGCTGTCCTGGTGTTTAAGCATTGCTGAGAGTGCATTCTTCAGAAGATTGAACATAGGCTGAGACATCCCAGCAGATAGGACCACTGCTTTTTGAAAGGACACTGTGGCCAGGACTGCAATGGCTTGTTCAATGGATGGTATGTTATGTGAATGCTGAATGGCAGGTATCAGATCTGGCTAAAACTGATGACATAGATCCATGATTGTTTGCCGATTCAGATGGTAGATCTGAATGGTGAGGAGTTCTTCCATGGTCTGAAGGTCTGTCAGTGGACAATAGACAAGAGGTTTTCTGATCCTCACCTCCCTGGGCACCTATTTATGACAAGAAATGATATTGGCCATCATTCAATGTGTCCCTTGTAACATACATGATGTACTGTATGTAAATGACAAACTGTGACAAGGCATGTCATAAGTTGAAGACATGATACACCGTGCACTTCAAAGCTGTTATTCACACAGAAGAAACATGTTACCCCCTTTTTTTGCAACACATGTGTACACATCATGTATCAGCTCAATTTGTGCATGAAACATGCCACTCGAACTGTGTGCCTAAGAATGTACAAAAGTGGTGTCTGAGTAGTGGGACCTACATGACAGGACAAGAGAGGCACTTATCACTGGAAAAAACAAAATTTTTGGAGTTGTGATGCATTTTATTCGAGGGGATATATAATGTATTTCAAGCCACTAAAATGACAGCTGCATGATCTACTCGACTGGACATTAGGAACCACCCGCGACCGCCAGTGGAAGGTGTCATGGCGGTAGTCAGTTGCAACCATGGTGGACACAGCAATAAGCTAACATTGTTGCCAGTGGCAGTCGAAGGCCAATGGCTATGTCTGCCGGCAGTGACAGCCACATACATGGCAGATGTAACCGGCATGTTCTGCAAAAAACCCTCACTTGGCTCCTGACACTGCTGCCAGCAAGACCTTCACTACGTGAACTGCTGTGTACCACCTCTGGCAGCAATCATGCTGTGTTCAGCAGGTGATAGGGCCCCTGCATTCTCCCTGGAGGAGCTGAAGAAGCTGATGACAGAGGTCCTACCCCTGTATAAAGAGCTTTATGGTGCACCAGAGGAGCAGGTTAGTGCTTCATGCCCACATTTATTTTTCTGTAGTTCACCATACATTCCTTCCTCACAGGATAGATTGTGCCCATGTGTGCCAGAGTGTGGAGCCAAGCGCATGGAGGTGCAGCAAGTGTGGCATCAATGGATAGTCTTTGTGCATGTATGTGTGGTCAGTGCCAGGTGTTGAGTCCTAACACATTGTTGTGTGTGTTTTGAGTGTACTCTGATCTACCTTATGTTGGATACAGAAAACTGGGTGAGGTGACATCACAGCCATCCCCAAACATCTCTTACCACATGGATGTTGTCACTCTAAGACAACATGTATTTGCATGACAGCATTAGCTGTTTATGCATGTTGTATGTGTGAGGTGTGTGTAAGGTGAGCTATTTGTCTGTTGCCACTGAGATTTTAGACCACATCTGACCTTGCCAAGCAGCTGTTTTGAAGGCATATCCTGACAAACTCTGCCCTTCAGGTTGCCACATACACAACACATGCCAATTTGCTGTTGGCTACTGTTAGAAATGGGGTCTCTAGTTGGCAGAGGTATACGCCCTTGTCCAAATAAGGACCACAATCCTAGTCAGGTTAAGTCACACACAATCCAAATTAGCTTCTGACCACTCTCCGGTAGCTTGGTACTGAACAGTCAGGCTTAACTTAGGAGGCAAGGTGTAAAGTGCGTGTACAATAAATCATACAGTAACAGTGAAAATACCACAAAAATACACCACACAGGGTTAGAAAAATATAAGATATTTATCTGGTTAAATTAAGATCAAAACGATCAAGTCTTAAGTCTGTAAAAATCAACAATTGTCTGTTGTGTGCAAAAAGTACCTGGTTTGCGTGAAAATTACATGCACAGAAATGGCAGAAGAGAAGATGTGTGGAAAAGGAAGGTGTTTGTCGTGGCACAGACAAGGCATTGTTTCTTCCCACGCTGCAAAGGCTTTGCATCGATTTGCGGCATGCAGTCTTGTATCGACACTGTGATGTGAGGCTTTTGACGTCCGGGGACAATGCTGGAAATCACAGACGCTGCATCGATCCGGTGGGCGATGCATTGTGGTTTCTGTCGCACGGCAGGCGCTGCATCGAAATCTTCACACATGAAGTCGGGCTGCGTCGTTCCGGCTCAGCTGTACGTTGATCCGGTATGGCTGTGCATCAAAGTTCCAGTCGCAATACAGGTGCTGCATTGATCTCTACTTGTGGAGCCGGGCTGCGTCGTTCCGGTTCGGCAATGCAGCAATTTTCTCATCGCTGGGCAGGCTGTGCACCATTTTCAGCAGGCTGTGCATCGATTTTTGCCACACAAGGAGTGGCTTTGAAGATAGGAAGTCTTTTTGGCCCTGAGACTTCAGAAACAGGAGTCCAGGTCAATCCAAGCCCTTGGAGAGCACTTCTCAACAAAGTCAAGAGCAGCAGGGCAGCAGGGCAGCAGGGCAGCAGGGCAACAGCAAGGCAGCAGTCCTTCAAAGCAAAGCAGTCCATATGAGTTCTTTGGCAGCCAGGCAGTTACTCTTGACAGGTTGCAGGATCTGGTCCAGAAGTGTCTGGTTTGGTGGGGTCAGAGACCCAGTTTATATACCCAAAAATGCTTTTGAAGTGGGGGAGACTTCAAAGAGTGGTTTTGAAGTGCACAAAGTCCCCTTTCAGTACAGGTATGTCTGCCAGGGTCCCAGTAGGGGGTTTGGCAGTCCATTGTGTGAGGGCAGGCCACTAGCCTTTGAAATGTAAGTGTCAGGCCCTCCACCAACCAGCCCAGAAACACCCATTCACTATGCAGATGAGTGCAGATGTGACTGAGTATCCTGTGGTTGTGGTCGTCTGGGTGAAATGCACAAGGGAGCTGTCAACCAGCCCAGCCAGACGTTGACTGGAGACAGGCTGTAAGGCACAGATTGATTTTAAGGGCATGTAGATGCTCACGTTCGAAAACTGGCATTTCTAAAATAGTAATATAAAATCCAACTTCACCATTCAGCAGGAGTTTGTATTACCAATCTGGCCACACTAAATATGACCTGTTTGCCCCTTTCTGATCAGAATGTACCACTCAAATAGTATATGAGGGTAACCCTAATGCTAGCCTATGAAAGGAGCAGGCCTCACAGTAGAGAAAAACGAATTTGGGAGTTTTACACTACTAGGACATATAAAACACATATATATGTCTTGCTTTTTGCCTACATAGCACCCTGCCCTATGGGTTACCTAGGGCCTACCTTAGGGGTGACGTACATGTAGAAAAATGGGAGTTTAAGGCTTGGCAAGTATATTTAAATGCCAAGTCAAAGTGGCAGTGAAACAGCACACACAGGCCTTGCAGTGGCAGGCCTGAGACATGGTTAAGGGGCTACTTCTGTGGGTGTCACAATCAGTGATGCAGGCCCACTAGTAGCATTTAATTTTCAGGCCCTGGGCATATGTAGTGCACTTTACTAGGGGCTTAGAAGTAAATTAAATATATGCCAATTGAGTATGAACCAATATTACCATGTTTAAAGGGAACTAAAACTAGAAAATACAGTGTGAGAAGATTGGAGAGAGGCAGGCAAAACGTTGGGGGATGACCACCATAATGCTGTCATGTCTAACAGCTACCTAATGTACTGTCATACATGGATGTGATGGGAATGGAGTTTCATGTAGATTCTGTCTGCTCCGTCTGGAGAGACCTGGGACTGTCAAATGTATCTCACACAGTAGGTCCAAGTCGAGGCCAGTGTTGAGTGACTTTTACTATGCATCTGTGGCACTGTGTCCACTCCCTGTATCCCAACTGATCCTGTCCTGTTGCCAAATATAGGCTTTGTGCTAATTAGCAGGTTATTGAGGCTCTTCCCCTGATGAGTATGACTTGTTTTTAGGGGAGAGTTAATGATCTGTGACCAATCTGCACTTGGCATCATGGTCAATGTGTGTTCCTGTCCCCTGGGTGGTCCCTTACTCACACAGCTCTGTTGTCACATTCACACGGGTCAAATTAGTCCTGTGCAGGCTTATTTCATAAATGATAGTCCCACAGTGCAGACACTGGCCCTCATTCTGACCTTGGCGGTCTTTTCGCAAGACCGCTGAGTTACCGCCGCGGTGAAGACCGCCGACCGCGGCGGTGTGCCGCTGTGCGCATTCTGACCGCTGGGAGCGTTCCGCCGGAAAACCGCCAGCAGCCACACTGGCGGTCGGCGGGAAAGTGGAGACTGGTCAACCTCCACCGCCACGCCAGCAGAACACCGCCCACAGAATTACGACCCACATTTCTGTGTGGCGGTCTTCTGTTGGCGGTCTTCTGTTGGCGGTCACGTCCCTATGGCTCCCGTCGCCTCCCGGAGGACCAACGCACAAGGTAAGTTGATCGTCCGTGAGGGGAGGGGGTGGGGGGGTGTTGTGTGATGTGGGCGTGCATGGGGGTGTGCGTGTGAGTGTGTAGAGGGGTGCTGCTGTGTCTATGGGTAATGTGTGCTGTTCGGCAGGTGCGCATGTCGGCATGTATGTGTGCGGGTATGTGTCCCCGTTGTGTATGTGTGTGTAGGGGGTGTGTATATGTGCATGTTGGGGGTGTGTGCATGTCGGGGTACATGTATGTACATGTCGGGGTGGGGGTGGGGAGGGGGTTCGTACCACCTCTGGGGGGTGGCAGGGGGGTGGAGGGTGTGGGGGGAGGACTCGGGTGGGTAGTGGGGGGTGGGGGAGACCCCTATCAGTGCCAGGGAAGGAATTCCCTGGCCCCGATAGTGCTTACCGCCATGGTTCGCACGGCGGTTCCCGCCCGCAAGAAACCGCGGCGGTAGGCAGGGTCATAATACCCTTGGCGGTCTTGGGACGACCGCGGGGCCGGAGTGCGCAAACTCCAGCCCCGCGGTCATGACCGCCGCGGCGGTCGGAGTGGAGAAGTAGCGGTCGGTCGCGGCGGGGACCGCCGCGGTCAGAATGCCATTTTTAATACCGCCGGTCTGTTCGCGGTCCGACCGCCGTCTCTCCGCCGACCGCCAGGGTCAGAATGAGGGCCACTGTGTTGAGCCATGGGAAGCCATGATATGTGATTCAGTAGCTTGGTCTCATGTCAGTAAATGGACAATTCATGCCTTTCTTTGCTGGATGCCATCTCTGTAGGTTGGACACATAAGTCCAAAAGCATGTTCTTTGGCACAGGTACATGACAAAGAACCCCACACCCTGAGATGGCATGAGTATGCATTTGTAAGTCCACATGTCCACACATCAACAGGGTAGAAACTTTCTGTAGCCATCATGCCAGGCTCTTCATTGTTACCCATGTGTAATGTTTGAGTTTGTACTCTGGCCATAGCCTGTAGGATCTGTATACAGAGAATCATTCTCACAGAGTGTGAGTGTTTTAATACATTCATGCCTAAGGATGCCACAGAGGTGTGGGTGTCCCATAGTTCCTCAGATCACAGTCAGATTGCTAGAGCAGGTACCACTAGATGTCAGTTGACCTTTCTAGTTAGTGGAGGGCCTGAGCAGGGTGGTGGGTTGGTCAGCAGATTGAGAAGTATTTGTAATCATGTTCCTGTACTCAGTGGCGAGTATGCGCCACAGTTGGGCAGTTTGGACAAAAGAAGAATGTTCTTAGCTTTGTGTACTGACATGAATGTGACTCAGCCATTTTGGATGGGACTTTGGACATAAGTTTTTCTCTTGTCTTTTTCATCCATGCAGGTCAAGGCATATCAGAAGAAAGGGTTATGGAGAGCAATCGCCAAGAAGGTGCGGACCCCAGGGGTCCACAGTGGGTGGATCGGCCACTGTTGCAAGAGATGGGATGACCTGAGACCCTGAGCCCGGAAGATCACAGAGGCCCAACTGGGACTGCCCTCTCACATGGGTGGGGTGTCTGTCAGACAATGACCCCCTTAATGGCCTGCATTCTAGCGGTGGCCTTCCTGGAGTTTGATGGGTGTTTGAGAGCAGTACAGCAGACACAAGGTGGTGAGTACACAGCAAATTCCCACCTGTCCCATTGCCAGGTGATTAAGTGAGGTACTGTCTGCTCCCCCAGGCAATTAGGAATAAGCCATGTGTCACTTAGTACATGGGAGATTGTTTGTGTTGACATGTCATGTGCGTCAGTCTGGTGTGCCTTGCCTTTTGAACCTGAGACCTAGTGCAAAATTGGGGGGAATACTAAAACTACTTGCTCTGCAGGGACCAGACATGGTTGTGTGCAGTGATCATTCATGTACTGTTTGTTGTTGTAGTGGGACTAATTTCTAACCTATAGATCACTATGCCTAAATGTTACAGGCCACAGGTAAGCAGGTTATGGATCACTGTCCTTTGCCATGTGTGTGGGTATATGTGTATGTAGACATCTGCGGCCTAGAAGCTATTTATCTCAGTATATGATGGGCGCTGATGCCTCACTGCAGTCGGTGATGGGTAGGTGTCCATCATACATCTGACATGGCTTACATGGCTAATTGTTTGCAGATGTAGCAATCTACTTTCCCTTTGTAAGTGGGAAATGGGCATTGACATGAATTATGGCCCATGACTGTTGCCAGCATTCCTTGTGCCTACATGTCAGCATGTGTCCTTTTCTCTTTAAGAAACATTCTTAATCTGAAATTTCATGCATGCTCTACCCAAGTTGATGGGATGATGCCTGTATTCCCTCACATATATGTGCTTGGAAAAGTGTTTGTGGAATACTACAGTTACAATGGTGGTACCATTGTTTATTATTGTCTGACAGATATCTTCATGTGTCATAATTTGTCATTTGGCATATGGAACTACAGTAGCAATGAGGGACATGGCAGTTAGGCCCAGATTAAGGAACCACTCTGTGTTTATCTATGCCCCTTGATGTGGATTCATGTGTAAAAGTGTACTGAACATGTGTAATGGTTGAGGATTGTGCGCTGACTGTTGGCATGTATCATGGAGTGACTTGCAGTGATGTTGACATCACATGTGCTTAGGTACAGGCATTCATTCACGGACAGACACCTGGATTGGCATGCCCAAGATGAGTATAGTGATGTTGCTTCTCATTTGACAACAAGTTTAGGTCCTTCTTTAAGTCATTGAAGTTCTGTGTCTCTCCAACATGCAAAGGACCGATGGTTACTACAGAAACACTCAAATAATGTCACTGTAATGGGCATCAGACATTAGAGGTGACTATCCTGGGGCTACTTAATCATTGTTTTCTGTATTAAGGAGACATCTCTCCTTGACATATTGAACCTGATGTCACAAATGTTCCTTTCAATGGCACATGTGAGGCCTATCTGAGTAACATGGATACTACCTCCTTGACTCTATCGGGACAGGTGCCACTTGATGAAGTGTTCATTGGTGAATTGTTTGTACTGTAGCATGAATATTTCCATGTCACCTACTACAGGAAATTGCACTTTTCTAATCAACGTAGCAGGATTTTATAGCATAATTTCTAACTGTTGATTCATTAGGTATGTGCCAAATAAATGTGTGCAAGACCTTGTCTGTGAAATGTGGGAATGGACTTTACAATGGGATACCATTATTTGCCAACATTTATCTTAGATCTGCTGCATGTGACACAGCTTTGAGGGTGAGAGGTATCCTACTTGTTGCATGGTTATTGAGGTTACAAGACTTCAGCCATGCAATTGTAGTTGTCTGAGATCCTGATTTTCCTCTGAGCAATTTTAGTAAATCCAGATGGCATGCATGCATGCATATGTTTTTGACACATGTATGTGCCACTTAGGTGTACATTTTTGCTGGGGCCCATTTAACATGTTGGTATTTTATGTCAATCAGAGTTGTGATTGAAGTGTTATTATGGACATGTTATGACCCATGTCGAGCCTGGTTAGCCAGGCCGACCCTGCTTAGCACTTCTGAGATTCAGCACATTCAGGCCAGGGCCATATGCAGCGAAAGCTGCTGTTTCAGGCCTTTTGTGCACAAGTGTGCACAGTGAAAAAAAAAATTAGAAACTAGGACTCACCTGGGTTCTCGTTGTCAGCCACTCTTTGCCTCTATCTGACCCCTGCTGGATCCGGTCCTGAACCAGTTCCTGCGCCAGCTCCATGTTGCTGCGCAAACACCCGGCCGAAAGTGTATACTGCAGCTGAGTTGTGGGCTACACAGCGCAAGTGCAGACTGTCTGCGCATGCGCTGTGTGGCCCATAACTTGGCTTCAGTGCGGACAAGGTGAGCTCTGCCCCGCTGACAGGGCTAGAGGAGTTTTGGCAGAATTCTGACAGTGGAGCGGAGCTCGCTACCCACCTCTAGTATTATGTGAGAACAGTCCCTGGCAAGTGTGGAATGTCAGTGTTTGAGTTGTATTTGTATACATGCTGTAGGTGTGTTGTTGTTGATGTGTATGACAATGTTTTATAGCCTTTAGCCTCCCTGTGTCTGAGCTATGTGGCCTTGTGTATTTGTATAGTGTTGCAGTTCTGTGTGAGTGTGCTGCCCAAAGTGTGCGTTTTGTGTCTGTGTACGTGTTGATGTATGTGTGTGTGTGTAGTTTGCAACGTGTCCTTGCTGCCCATGGCTTGCCCGCCTATGATGTGTTTGTCTGTGCTACAAGCTGTTTTTAAGGTTGACTGAGACAGGTAGGTATATCTACTTACAGTTGTTGGTGTCCATGTCAAGACTGACTTAATTGTTTTCTGATGATCAGCAGCAGCAGCGTGACATTTGTGAATGGCTCCATGGTGGCATTCGATGTGTACATCTGCCTCCAGGTGAGTGTTTCCCTTTATACTGTCTGTTTCTGTCTTCTAATACATGGTGGTTGGACTACCAAGGTCACATTGGCGGTATGCAACCTCATAATGAATCTGGCAGAAACACAGGCTCCGCCGACCTGTTTGTGCTTCCTCATGACCGTGGCGGTGTTTGCTGCTGCTGCCTGGTGGTGCCAGTAGACCTCTGGCTGTCTTCTGTTGGTACGACTGCCAAACTCATAATAGGCGGTCACATCAACCAGACAATTGACGGTCAAACTGCCACCTCCAACATGGCGGTCCTGGGACTGCCAAACTGGTCATGAGCTCCTTTTGACAAAAAATCACATGAGAGAGAGAAGAAACCATTTCAAGAATAAACTGGAGGATTTTCAGGCACTCCAGAACATGCAGAATTCTGATTCTAAATTTGAATACAACTTCAAACTCTAGAAGTTTCTCCTAAAATGCTAGATTCAACTTGTCAAAAACACAGCGGAAAACTTTGAGTTCGGGTACAATAGGGTTTGAGCACTGCAATGAAAGTGTCCAGAGTACTGGGCCTCAAGAGGTTGAATACTTAAACAATGTCCAATATCCAAAAATGTGCTTATGCCTTCAAAGGACTCAGTCTTTGGATTATTTGCTAACCTATGGATTAGTGCGCACTAACCTGAGGGAAAGGTAGTTAGCCAAGACAGTACTTGAACTGGAATCTCAAGACAACAGAAGACTCAGTGCAAGAAGCTCAAGAGGAGGCAGAATCAAAACCCAAGAAGGAAAACATTGGAAGCTTTGCAGATGCCTGGATCACAGAACCATCAAGAAGGCTTGGAAGACTAGAGCGCTGGAAGTCCTGGGTGAATCAGGAGGTGAGTGCAGGGATGTTGCTTGCACAGGACTGGAATGAGGCCAAGCTTTGATGCAGGTTCAGAGGAGGGTATTTATACAGAAAGTAAAGAGTGCTCCAGAAGAGCATGTGTCCCACGTGATAGTGTGGAGTATTCCAATGAATCTGGGAAAGATCATGTGTAATATACAATGGAACCCCAAGTGCATGATGGTACAGTTCAGTGGTTTATAGTGGAAATGTAACTATCCTAAGTAGGCATGTGATATCTGCAGGTGCACAATAGACCAAATTTGCATAGCAACAGAACAGGAGGGTCAAAGGTTCAGGCTTCCTGAGGAAAGGAAATCATGGAGTGCTTGAGACTGGGAGATGGCATATGGGAAGTGTGACTTGGAATACTCGGGGCAGGGAGACGCCACAAGGGAATGGTGACATGACCTGGGCAAGTAAAACCCACTGCACATAGAGCTCAAGATGGACTCATGACAGAGAACAATGATATGACAATCATGGGGCTGGAAAGCTTTCTTTTATATTGTCTTAGAGGTGACTGCTTTTGTGTCAAAGTTGTTTTCAGTATGGTTGTTGCATGTTTGAATATAATTTCCAGAACAATCTATGGGGAGAAATGTGGTCACTGCCATTTAATGTGTTCATACAGTTTTAATGAGGGGATAGTCATTTGGACTCTGAGGAAGGGTCATTTTGAAGAAACTAGTTTGATTAGCCTAGCATCTATAGAGGAAGCATCAGAGTTGGTGGTGTTTAATGTGAAACGCGGAATGTCCTTCCCTTGTGGTTTCCTCAACTTGACCAAGAAAAAGGCAAGAATGTGAAAGAAAAAGACAGTCAGATACATGTGGTGAGACACAGTGATGGTCACCAGAGATGGATGTACTTAAATTGGGGTACTGCTGCCTTTAAGATTTTGGTGAAAAACCAAAAGATGGGGGGCAGGCCGGTAGGTGGTCGAAATGGTACAGTGCCAGCGGTTTATGAGCTCACTTGCTGAAGTGATTGTTCACTATTTCCAAAGGAAATGTATGATGCAACCTCTCAGCTTTTGGGCCAGTGAAGTGGTAGGGGAAACATAAACTCTTGCCTTAGAAGGTTGGGGAAAGAACTGGTTGCTTAATAACTTGGTAGTACTTCTGAAGACAAGTCCACCACAGGTGGAGATGTTTGGCAGAGATTAGGAAAAAAAATAAAGAATCCCATGCCAGCAGAATTTGTGATGCTATAATTGGCTTCTCTGATGCCTTGGTAAATATCCCTTTTGATCACTGGATGGTGGAAAAAAGCACTGTTTGCAGAAGTGAGCTTCATGTTGGATCGGGATTGTTAAAGGAAGTGAGCACCCCAACTTAGGTCTGTAAACACTAATATTCCTACTCTTAACCCTACTCTGAAATTAATACTGCAGAACGTTGATCACACTCAGCAATTTTCCGGCTGCAAGAATAAATGTATAAAAAACAATGAGGCAAGTACCCTCTAACCCTTATGACCAGGGTAGTAAATGTGACAGATTAATGGTCAATGCAAGGGGGAAGTAACCTAGACTTCCACGGTAATCAAGTCATTAAAGGTAATTCTATGCGAACAAACAATGTTATATCAATAGATGTTTATTACATTACATATATCTTTGTGCATATTATTCCAGACATTAAAGGTACATTTAGTTGGACATGTTATTCTGAAGATATGCACACTTTACATCCATACAGCAACTGCTTTTAGGCAAGGACCTAATGCTGTCCCCAGATCCGGTTGTGTGTTGGAGACAATAAGTTGAGTATCATCTGCATAGACAAAATGACTGAACAATCTCTGCTAATGGCAGCATATAGATATTAAAAGGCAGAGGGCTCAGGGCAGAACCCTGTGGGACTCCACAGCTGCTTATGATACGTTTGGATGTACAAGATCTGTCCAACTCCTGGAAGGATCTTCCATGAGTAAATGATACTCCAGAGATTCTAATCCCCGCATTCTATCTTTAAGAATGTTTAGGTCAACTGTATCGAATGCCGCACTCAGATCTAGGAGGATGATGGCTGTTTCAACTACTTTATCCATCCTCTTTTTTGCTTCCTCCGTAATAGCGATCAGTGCGGTCTCTGTCCCATGCAATGGCCTAAAACCCACCTGTGTGGGATGTAAGATCTTTCTCTCTTCCAGAAGAGCAGAGAGCTGAGTATGTAATCAATCAATCAATCATTGTATTTATAAAGCGCACAATGTACCAGTGAGGGTTTCAAGGTGCTGGGGGGGAGCTGTTGTTACTGGTCGAAGAGCCAGGTCTTGAGGAGTCTTCTGAAGGTGAGTAGGTCTTGAGTCTGTCGCAGGTTGGTGGGGAGGGTGTTCCAGGTTTTGGCGGCGTGGTATGAGAAGGATCTGCCACCGGAGGTCTTTCTTCGGATGCGGGGGACGACGGCGAGGGCGAGGTTAGTGGAGCGGAGCTGACGGGTGGGGGTGTAGAAGCTGAGTCTGTTGTTTAGGTAGACTGGTCCGGTGTCGTGGAGTGCTTTGTGAGCGTGGGTAAGAAGCTTGAAAGTGATCCTTTTGTCCACGGGGAGCCAGTGAAGGTTTCTCAGGTGGTGGGAGATGTGGCTGTGGCGGGGTACGTTGAGGATCAGCCGGGCGGAGGCGTTTTGGATGCGTTGGAGGCGTAGTAGGTCTTTTGCTGGGATGCCTGTGTAGAGTGCGTTGCCGTAGTCCAACCTGCTGCTGACGAGGGCCTGTGTCACTGTTCTTCTTGTTTCTTTAGGGATCCACTTGTAGATTCTGCGAAGCATGCGGAGTGTGTTGTAGCAGGAGGAGGAAACTGCGTTGACCTGTTTAGACAAGGTGAGGGAGGAGTCGAGGATGAAGCCCAGGTTGCGAGCGTGGTCGGACGGTGTTGGTGGGGTTCCTAGTGCAGTGGGCCACCAGGAGTCGTCCCAGACGGAGGGGGTCGGTCCGAGGATGAGGACCTCCGTCTTGTCCGAGTTCAATTTCAGACGGCTTTTCTCATCCATTCGGCGATGGATTTCATTCCCTCGTGGAGGTTGGTTTTGGCGGTGCGCAGGACTTTGGTGAGTGAGAGGATGAGCTGGGTGTCGTCTGCGTAGATGAGAATGTTGAGGTTGTGTTGTCGGGCCAGTTGTGCGAGGGGGGCCATGTAGATGTTGAACAGCGTTGGGCTGAGGGATGAGCCTTGGGGGACGTCGCTGATGATTTCGGTGGCTTCGGAGCGGAAGGGGGGGAGGCGGACTCTCTGGGTTCTGCCGGAGAGGAATGAGACGATCCAGTCGAGGGCTTTTCCTTGAATTCCGGTTTCGTGGAGGCGTGATTTCAGGGTGCGGTGGCAGATTGTGTCGAAGGCGGCAGATAGTTCCAGGAGGATGAGGACTGATATTTCGCCATTGTCCATTTGGCGTCTGATGTCGTCTGTGGCGGCGAGAAGGGCGGTTTCGGTGCTGTGGTTTCGTCTGAAGCCGGACTGGGAGGGGTCTAGGATGCCGTTGTCTTCGAGGTGGCTGGTTAGTTGTGTGTTGACGATTTTTTCAATCACGTTTGCTGGGAAAGGGAGCAGGGAGATGGGTCAGAAGTTCTTGAGGTCGTTGGGGTCTGCTTTGGGCTTCTTGAGGAGGGTGCGGATTTCGGCGAGTTTCCATTTTTCAGGGAAAGTCGCTGTTTCGAAGGAGATGTTGATAACCTTCCGTAGTTGGTGGGCGATGGTGGAGTCGGCTTTGTTGTATACGTGGTGGGGGCAGGGGTCTGACAGAGATCCTGAGTGGATGGAGTTCATGATCTTGCGTGTCTCTGTGTCGTTCACGTTGGTCCAGGAGGTCAGGTGGTTTGCACAGGCGGAGTGTTCGGGGGTGGGGTCTGGCGTGGGAGTGGCGTTGAAGCTGTCGTGGATGTCGGTGATCTTCCGGTGGAAGAAGGTGGACAGTGCGTTGCAGAGTTCTTGGGATGGAGGGATGTCGTTGACATTGGCGCTGGGGTTGGAGAGTTCTTTCACTATGCTGAAGAGCTCTTTGCTGTTGTGTGCGTTGTTGTCCAGGCGGTCTTTGAAGTGAGATCGTTTGGCTTGTCTGATGAGTTGGTGGTGCTTGCGGGTGGCGTCCTTGTGGGCTGTGAGGCTGTCAGGTGTTCGTTTGAGGAGCAATTCCTTTTTTAGCTTCCGGCAGTCGCGTTTGGAGTTTAGGAGCTCGTCGGTGAACCAGGTGGCTTTTCTTCTGGCTTGGTTGTCGGTGGGTCTTTTGAGTGGCGCAAGGGTGTTGGCGCAGTCATTGATCCACAGGGTGAGGTTGTGGGCGGTGGTGTCTGGGTCGGTGGAGTCGGGGGGTGGGTTCTGGGCGAGGGCGTTGGTAAGCTGGTCTTCCGTAACTTTGCTCCAGCATCGGCGAGGTGGTTGTTGGGTACGATGGTGCTCGGTATGTTTCTTGTAGGTGGTGGTCGGTCCAGTGGAGTACGGTGGTATGGTTGAAGGTGACATGGGCGCTTGAGGAGAAGATGAGATCAAGTGTGTGGCCGGCGATGTGGGTTGGTGTGTTGACGAGTTGTCTGAGGCCGTGGTTGGTGAGGTTGTCGATCAGAGTAGTGGAGTTGGTGTCGTTGTTGTTCTCCAGGTGGAAATTTAGGTCCCCGAGGAGGATGTAATCCGTTGAGGTGAGTGCGTGGGTGCTGGTGAGGTCGGCGAGGGATTCGCTGAATGGTGCTCGTGGTCCGGGGGGTCTGTAGATGAGCGTTCCTCTGAGAGTGGTGTTGGGGTCGGTGTGGATGCGGAAGTGTAGGTGTTCGGCGGTCTTGAGGGAGTTGTCAGTGTGGGTGTCGACCTTGAGGGAGGATTTGTCGGCGATGGCTATGCCTCCTCCGATTCCGTTGTTGCAGTCCCTACGGATGATCTTGTAGCCGTCTGGGATGGCTATTGCAATGTCGGGCGCCGAGGAGTCGCTCCACCAGGTTTTGGTCAGGAAGGCTACGTCTGGGGCGGTGGAGTCGAACAGGTCCCAGAGCTCAATGGCGTGCTTGAGTGCGGAGCGGGTGTTGAGGAGTATGCAGTGGAGGTGGTTAGTTTCGGTCTTTGTTGGTTTTGTTGTTCTGTCGCAGGTGATTCTGCAGGTGCGGCATGCGAAGAGTCCGTGGGTGTTCCTTGGTGAGGACTGGGAGCATGCTGTGATGCGGCCGGGATTGAGGGCGTTGAGTTGGTCGGCTGTGTAGCGGCGTCTGGAGGTGCAGGGTTCTCGCGGACCGGGGGGGGTGGCGCTGGGCACGGTCCAGGCGCGGACGGGCGCAGATGGGCTTGTCTTTGGCGCGCCGCGGCTGCCATAAGAGGAGGGGAGGGTGGGAGTGGCAGCTGGGAGGCAGGAGGGCTTGTCCTATGAGAGGGCTGTGGGGTGGGGCCGCAGGGAATGCAGCAGCGGGAAAGAGAACGAAAAACGGTGAGAGAAGGAGGGGGGAGGCGGAGGCGTCGCAAGGGACACAGCGGTGGGAAAGGGAACGAAAATGGTGAGAGAAGGAGGCGGGAGGGGGCGCAGGGGACGCAGCAGCGGGAAAGGGAACGAAAAACGGTGAGAGAAGGAGGGGGGAGGCGGGAGAGGACGCAGCGGCGGGAAAGGGAACGAAAAACGGTGAGAGAAGGAGGGGGGAGGTGGGAGGGGCCACAAGGGAAGCCGCAGTGGGGACAAAAGCAAAGGGGGAACGGGCAAGGAGGTGGCACGGAATGCGGAGCGGGGAGCAACCTACCTGCAAAAAGGGTAAAAGGTTGCTCCCTGCCAGCACGCCGCGGCTGCCATAAGAGGAGGGGAGGGTGGGAGTGGCAGCTGGGAGGCGGGAGGGCTTGTCCTATGAGAGGGCTGGGGCCACAGGGGACGCAGAGGCAGGAAAGGGAACGAAAAACGGTGAGAGAAGGAGGGGGGAGGCCGGAGGGGCCACAAGGGACGCAGCGGCAGGAAAGGGAAGGAAAACGGTGAGAGAAGGAGGGGGGAGGTGGGAGGGGCCGCAGGAGACACAGCGGCGGGAAAGGGAACGAAAAACAGTGAGAGAAGGAGGGGGGGGACGGGAGGGGCCGCAAGGGACGCAGCGACAGAGGACAAAAGCAAAGGGGGAACGGGCAAGGAGGTGGCACGGAAGGCGGAGCGGGGAGCAACCTACCTGCAAGCAGGGTCAAAGTTTGCAGTTTGCAGGTTGCAGTTCTCTGCTAGTTTAGCCATTATAGGTAGCAGTGAGATCGGTCGGTAGTTATCCAATAGCTTTGAATCCAGATTAGGTTTTTTTAAGAGAGGCTTCGCAATGGCCTGTTTCCATAGGTCTGGCACTACTCTAGAAGATAGTGAAACATTAATAAGACATGTAATTATCGGACCTAACACTGGCACTCCCATGGAGAGAATCTGAGGAGTTGCAGGGTCCAAAGGAGGGCCTGATTTAATGGATCCCAGTAATTTTGTTACTCTATCCGTACTAATAGGAGTAAAGTTTGTTAGAATAATCTCTTCCCTACCCTCCTGATCCCTGATGGAGTAGTCTCCTTTTGGAGTATTAGAAAACGATACATAAATATTCTGAATCTTTTCATGAAAAAAAATTGCAAGATCATCAACATGTTGCTGCGGAGAGTCCATAATTTCTGACTCCTCAGAGGGGTGGGTAAGATCTTTTAAAGCCTTAGAGATCTCCTTTGGAGAGTTGGCTGCTGCTTCAATTCTTGAAGAGTAATATTTAGCCTGTGCATTTTTAATTTCAGTATGATATGATAAGTAATATTTTAAATGTTTTATGCAAAAGTTGAAAATGAAGTTCTGCATTATACTTGAAGCAATGTACAAACACAGTTATTTTGTTTTAAATCTACCTTAACATGAACACTGACAGAGTTTATTAATGATATTCCTTATTTTGCAAAAATGAATGTGCCATTTTAATTCACTTTACTTAGCCTAAATGAGGCCTGCAAGGCCTTGTTTCCTGACTGTGTTGAAAAGTGTTTAGTCATTTCTACTAAAGTGACATTCTTTTTCAGATTTCTTTCTCATGAAATGCTATCTTGGAAATGGATGTCCTATTGTTTTACACATAGTGATCATGAGAAATTAACCTTGAGTACAGTACATTCAGGAACAGTAAAAGTAGACTGTATACAAACCAGTTCAGATGAGCTACGATGGATGCTTTTTACATGTTGGTAATGGGAATCTTTCCTGGTGGTGTAGTTCCATGTCTCATGATGAACTTTCATTGGGCATTTGCACCTCCTGAGTGATGTAAAGTGTTGGATATGTGAATCATCTTGCACTATGAACTTTAATATACTGTTCCACAGTTGGACTAACAGCACTCTGAGAGGTACAGACCTCTCTACCCTTGCCATTCCTTTTACAATGCTTTGCTGGGGCTTATTATTTTTGTCCAAGCTTCTGAAATGCTGACACCTTTCTTTTTTACCTATTTTTTACTAACTTTGGTTAGTATACATCTCATAAGTGAAGTGCAAAAGTAATCCAGATATGGGGGAGCGTGTTCAACAGGATGGCCGATAAGCAGCTTTAGTGAGAAACTCCTGGTCCTGATATTTAATCCTGCAACATCCAGCTGTTTCACACTGGTCCCTTTGTTCCCAGAGGAGCATAGCCATATGCCACAGATATCGGGGGCCTTGAGACCTGTCTTACATTGGGTTGGCAGTGCTGCTGCTGAGGCCCTGCAAACAGAGTGGGGCCGCTAGCATCAGGACCTGGGACAGCGGCACATGGATGGCACTCACCACGCCCTGAGTTCAAGACTGTCGGCCCTGAAAGTGTGTTGTGGCCCTCTGGGTCATGGCACTGACCACCATTCAGGTGCAGAGAGGGTAAATTGCTGTGCTATTGTGGCTGCCCGGGGCAAGCATTGGCACCTCCAGTGCTTGATGTGCTCCCACCGGACTTTTGGGCTGCCGGAGCTGTCGCTGGTGAAACACGGCTTTGTGCTGCAGAGAGACATGCCCCGGCAATATCCTGTGTGCCCAGGAGGGTGACTGCTTTGCTGCCCTATCTGCTTTCCCACTTGTGGGGGAGGCGGGACTGTGGGGGAGCTTGTGACCGGCCACCTGCTATCTTGTTTCCAAGAGACCTGGAGCAAGATGGTTCTGTGCTGAGGCTGCAACTTGTGGCACTGGGCAGACAATTTTCCCTTTGCCTGGTGGCCCCCTGCTCAAAGTGACAGGATGATACTAGTGCCAGGTGCCAACCGAGGGGAGCGGAGACTGGTGACGAAGGGGGCGTGGGCCTGGAGGTGCACAGAGCACTTCGGCCTTGCCCCCCCTTGTTAATAAGAATGGCCTTATTCAGTGAATGATGACTGCAGCGGCCAACTGAGCTTGGATGACAACCAGGGCCAAGGCCTGTGAGATGGTGGTGCCCCTACATGAGCCTGAAATACAGGAGTGCAACAGAAGGGGCAGTGGGCAGAGAAGACTGTTCTTATGGAGGCCATGGTCGAGGTGTGCCCACTCATTGCTCTAAGTCCCCTGACCTGAGCCCAGTGCTGTATCGAGATGTCACTAAGCCCCTCTTCTGGCCGAGAGGTGGGTCTGCTGCACCTACAGGGTCCTACTTAGAAGCTCAGCCATGAGGATGATGAGAGAGGAACTCAGAGGTTGTTCCTCACTGTGACCGTATTGAGAAGTCAGTCATCCGCTCCCACTCGATGCGACAACTTTAATGTGGTCATAGTTCGCGCTGGAGGACGCACTGATTCTCCTTTTCTGGACCTGTGCTGCTGGCCAGTGGGGTGAAGAGGAGCGGGTGTCTTGGCTCTGCAGCCCTTTGGGACTGCCGCTCAGACCTGTGCCTGACTCCTATAATTGAGACATAAAAGATGTGGGAAACTATGGCCTGATGGGACTGCAGTGCTGGACGAGGGCCTACTGGGACTTAGACTTTCCTGAAGATGGTTAAGTACAGGACATCGCGGGTGCCCAGCAAACAAAGACAGAACAGTTTACTGCCAGGGACAGGCAGACATCTGGCAGAAGAGGGTCAGGTTGACCTGTATGGGCCCAAGGGTGCACAGATTCTGGCAGCAATTGAGGCATCCAGTGCCAATGTCCAGGCCAAGATAGACTCAGTATCTATGGACATGAATCTGTTGCGTGTCGACCTGTGCAAGGTGGCTTAGAGATCACTGGAGACAGCGCAACACATTATAAAACCCCAGGAGGAAGTAAAGGCTCTCCAGTCCATGGTTGCCACCTTGATGGCCCAGATGCAGATACTCGAGATGCGGGCACAGGATTGATAGGGCTGCTTCCGATGCTGAAACCTTCAGTTGTGAGGTTTCCTGACAAGGGGAGGGGGCAACTCCAGAACTTTTCCTAGTACAATGGTTCAGAAAGACACTCCTGGTGACACCTTTCTCGATGGTCTCCGTAGTGGAATGTGCACATAGAGCCCTGGTCCCACCACTATCACTGTGGAGGGCAAATAGAACTATAATAGCCAAAATCCTCAACTACAGGGACAGAGATGTAATACTGCAGACCGTCCATCAATATGGAGACACCTCCTTTAAAGATCACACTGCAAGAATCTTCCCAGACTACACACAACAAGTACAGCAAATGTGCAAAACATTTGGGGAAGTCAAACAAAACCTGAAAGCCATGGGGATGAAATATATGTTGGTATACCCCGCAAAGTTGAACGTTTTTCACTAGGGACGATCTCACTTCTTTGTGACCCCAGAAGAAGCGTGGGACTGATTCGACGTCAGGGGAGACAGCATAATCCCTGTGCCTCGAATTGGGGAGAACATTGGTTGGTTGATTGGCTCTCTTTGGACAGGTGTGGCAGAGAAATGCTGTGGTGCCTGCAGAAAGGAAACACACTAAAACACCTGTGTTGTGGTATCACCGGAAGGCACGCTTGACATGGAATAGCAGCGATTAGAGGGAGAAGCAAGGGCTTTGGTGGAGGTGGTCAGTTTGGCAACTTCTGTGGATGGTGGCTCGAAGGTGGTTGAGGACACACCTAACACAACATGAAGGTAACTCCCGCAGTGGAGGAAAATTGTCAGATTTGGACTCTGGTGGGGGGCTCTGGTGAGGGACCGTAATATTAAGGGCGATCGCAGAACTGAAACTGGCAGCTGACCTGTAGGGAACTGTCACCTTACCCTGCGGAGGGAACAGAATGGCTCTTGCTGTACACACTGGGGGCCCTGCTGTACTGCATTCAAGAGACTTTAGACTCGTTAGTGGCAAGTAATAACCGGCAGCAGACGTCCTTATTGCCACTGCCCCTCTTTTCTATTTTCTCTTTTTTCTCGCCGCATTCTTGATGCTTCTCTTCCTCTTTCTTGAATGTTTGGTCACTGTCCCTTGTGTGGAATTTCACAGAAGTGGCAGGGCTTTGATTCTTGCTTTCCTACTTCTAGGTTGGTGTAACAATTAAGTGCATTCATGGGTTAGTGGGAGGGCAACATGGTTGTTTGCACTCACCAAGGGCAATGGGGGTGGGCAATGCTATTGTGGGAGGCTGTTTTTGTTAATGTTTTTGATTATGTTTAGTTACAGAGGTGGGCTCTAAATGCAGATGTCTGCTCCCTAACACACATGAGGGGAACAGTACAAACACAATCACACTACCACCAGATGCAGCAGGCTAACTCACTGGGTCACACAAACTAGTCTGCCTGTCCAACTACCCCATCCTGTCCTCGAATATCAACAGATTGGGAAATAGGGTAAAGTGGGGCCTTGTGGTGTGTTATATATGTGATCACAAGAGACACATTTGCTGGGCATTAAATGCTGGTTTCTATGTAGTGGCACATATACTATGTTACCACATGCTGGGTTCACCACGGGGTCAAGGGAAGTGGTTATCCTTATTGCAAAATTTTGTCCACATTTCAGACCACCCAAACGTGGACAGACCAATATGGAAGGTATGTCGGAGTACAGGGAATTTGGGGACGGGTGTCCGACCACTCTGATCTGTGTGTATGCACCCCCTTGTCTACAGGCTCCTGTACTGGAGGAGATGGTGGCTATACTTCTGGAGACAGACTTCACTCTAGACCTTTTGGGTGAAGATTTCAACAATGTCATGGCCCCGGTGCTGGACAGATCGGCCATTGTGGAGATTCCCTCCATGGCTACTCCCTTGGCAAGTTTTGCAGCCTCACTGGCTCTCTCTGACCTGTGGCACAGATGGAATCCTGAAGCCAGAGATTACTCGTTCTTCTCTGGGACACAAAAGGACTTCTCCAGACTGGACTGTGTCTTTCCCCCTGTAAGGGAGGTAGCTGAGGTGAGCAGAGCAGAATATTTGGCATGTGGCATTTCCAACCATTCACCTCTCTGAGTCATGGTAAATGGGACACCGGAGACCTCTGGGTTGGAAATTCAACACCTAGAACCTTAAAGATTTGGGTGTTGCTCAGGAGATATGGGTTGACACCAAACTTTACATCTAGGAAACAGAGTCAGTGGACTCTGTGGTGGTGCTCTGGAAGGCCTATAAATGTGTTCTGCGTGACAGAGGGCAAAATGTTCTGGCACACAAGAAGGATAAAGAACTAGCGGAGGTGGGGGATGTTGAGTGATGACTGAGGATGCCCAATGGGCCCACAGAGATCCACAGGTCCTCAGTGAGCTGGAGGTGATGTGGAGGGAATACCGAGACCTAGCAGAGTGAGCATAGAGACAGGAGCTGATGGCAAAGCAACATTGTTTATATGCAAAGCAGAAATGCTGTTTGCTTGGCTGAGCAGATGAGAGACTGTGCCACTTTGGGTCAACAGCGTAGTGGATGTGGATGGAGCTCCCTGTACATAGAGACATTGTGGAGGCGTTTGTGAAATTCTATGCCTCATTTTACAGTGGCAGACCTCTGGCAAACATTGTTGCCATAAAAGCTTACTTGGATGAGGTACATTTGCCAACGGTCCCTGCCGAAGACCGGCAGCTCCTAGAGGAAGATATCACACTTGCAGAGGTCAAGGCGGCGATCAGGAAATTAAAACCCGGAAAGACCCCGGGGCCTAATGGCCTAGCAACATTATTTTTCAAATGCTACTGTCACCTGTTCAGTCCCCACTTACTGGCACTTTTTGTGGAAGCCCGTGATGAGGGCACACTTCTGCCCGACCTGCAATGCCCCACCATTGCTGTAATCCACAAGAAGGGCAAACAGGAAATGTGTTGTGTTTCATATTGCCCCATCTCCCTGCTCAATATCGAGACCAAGATACTGGCCACAATACTTGCTACCAGATTCTTAATGGTCATTGTTCTGCTCATGCATAGAGATCATTCTGGACTCATGTCAGGAGGGTCCACTTAACTAACGTTTTGCCACCTTCATGATTGGATGTCCGAAGTTGCACATATAACACTCCCCATGTCTTCCTAGCATTGGATGCGGAGAAAGCACTTAATGCAATACATTGGCCCTATCATCAATAGACGCTGCAGAGGTTTGGCTTTGGCCCCAAATATTGACAATGGGTAAAGCTGCTCTACCATCTCCAACTGCAGCAGTATGGGTAAACAGTGTTCTCTCCTCAGCTTTTCTGATCAACTGAGGCACCTGTCAGGGCTGTCCCTTGTCCCCATTGCTCGTTGCTTTTACGATGCAGGTGCTGGCAGCCAGGATCTGCTCCTTCCCTGATATTCGTGGTTTCTGAATTTCCGGGGCCGAGAGAGGGGAAGAGAAAATGTCACTCTATGCACATGACATTTTGCTCTATGCCATGGACCCACCCACCACCATTCCCAGCTACTGTACGAGAGTTCGACTCCTATGGTGCACACTCCAGACATAATGTTAGCTGGAGCAGGGGCAAACTGAACTTGGAGCCTAAAGCAAATAAAGCTAGCAAATAGAAAGCCAGAAAATGTGAATTACAAACCACGTAGCCAATGGTAATCAATAGGTGATGTGCATTCCTAAGTCAACTTTCTGAAAGTCCACAAGATGTCTTCAGCTAACCAGACAGCCTTGCCGTCTGGTTGGCTGTGACCTCAAAAGAGGAATTGCAACACCTCTACTCAACGTGGATCTGCATGTTGCATATCTACCTAGCTCATGGTACCACCTATATGACGGTTTTATGTATTGCTGTTGTTGCCAAGAGCTGACATGTTCTTTGTAACCATGTGTAACCTTGGGGTGTTCATCTGTCTCCTCATACTGGGACACTAAATAATATAAGCCGTAATTCAAGTGAAGCATGTACATCCAGAACTGATGTCAACATAAAGCTGTTTCATCTAGGAGAATTCACAAGATATGCCAACAAGTGCAAAGTATATATATTATGTAGAAGTAAACATGCAGAGAGGCTGACTTGAGGAAAACACAAACACAGGGAGGGTGCAGACCAGAGTGCTTCATATGTTAAAATGGACAGCCTGCACACTTTGGGCACAGCAAAAGCAGGGAGACCAACAATTCAAAATTCAGTAAAGATATATCACGTGACCAACGGGTTCAGGTACCCATCAGTGGAGACCAGAATGCTTCCGAACAGAGTTATTGATGACAGTAGGCAGCTGAGTGCAACTAGACGCACAGAATATTCAGTTAATAAAGAGGGTAAATATGCCAAATGTGTCAGATGTGTGGACCATTGAATGACTTTCAGGAGTTTTTGAAAAACAGCTGTGAAGTATGCACCCAGAATGTAAGGAGGACATAATGTGAGTTCTGCTGTTTGTTCTAGGTTCTCTGAGAGCTATGGCAGTGCAGCATCAACTATGACTTCAATGACTATCCTGTGTCAGCTGGAAAGGAAGAGGCAGGAGTGCTTGTCAGAGTGAAAGCATGCTCAGTATGTGCACCTATCAGGATATATTATATAGTACTCAATGGGGAGAATGCTAATTCTAAAATGAACAAACCTGGAAGCATTTTTAGCAGGCAGGGAAGTTGAGGCGATCATATCGATCATCGCAAACAAATTGAAAGATGAGGCTTTTAATTTGCACTAGGCTATGCATGATTCAGGTTTTTTATAGTAAAGTATCTGCAGTCTGTCACAAGATGGTAAGCCAAGCATGACACAAAAGGCTCTCCAGGCATTTCTCAGCATGTTTTGTTTACATGTGCGTATAAGTGTGTGTGAAACGTTGAGTCTGAGTACTTTGGTGACTCTTTAGAGGTGACAATGGATGGCTGACTGATTCAGTGGCATGCTAGACTTGGCACCAGATGGTTGTAAAACTCAAAGTGTGACTTTCCATCTAGAAGCTGCTGTATAGCATCAGAGTTCACGTAATACCCGTAACTCAGCAATAATATCCCAAAATGTTCTCTTATTGTGTTTCATTCCATACAGTAAATTATAGATGAGGTTATTTGAGATACAATATTTTTAAAGACAGTCATGACCAATGAAGAAATGAAGCACTTTCCATTATCTAAATCACCATCTCCTTCATGCTTTCTTTTAACTCAGCAGAATATATGTACAATGTAGGAAATTGGGTTACAAATTGAAGGGGGCACCCTAGTCAAACAGCAACCACATTTCTTGTCTGGGTGAAACATAAGGAAATCCCAAATTAATCTGTGATTTATCCTCTGATAGATTGGCACAAAAGCAGTCAGGTTTAACTTAGAGGCAATGTGTATAGTATAAATCCACCACCTCAAAACAGCAATAAAGTAAAGTTTCAACACAAGAATAACCCCACACAATTCAATAAATTATTTGAGACCAAAATAACACAAATCCAATCAGTAATTTAAAAGATTTAAGGTTAGCATAGGTTTCCACCCCAGAGGTGTTGAGAATTTCCTGTATCCCTGCCTGGCCCCAGCTTCTTTGGGGGCACAATAGACTAGAAGAGGTTTTGTGGTGTGGAAGTGTGGTAGGTGGCAGCTTCCACGATAGTATCCAATCAGAGATGGCCCATCCAGCCAGCAGCTATTCGCCTTTTGTCTCACTATCTAGGAGTAATACACACAGACTAATTGCCAGCTACACCTAGTCATGTGACCCAGGATAAAGGTTGCAGGCATCACATAGTGAGGCCAAGAAAATGTCAACTTTCTAAAAGAGATGTTTTCATAATTGTGACTTAAAATACAACTTTACCATTAGATAGAGTTTCAAATTACAATCCTTTAGACACAAAATCTGATGTTCCTCTCTGCTCCCAATTAAACATTATCGTTTCTTAGATGTATTGAGGTAACCCAGTGTTATTCGGTGGGGGAGGTAGGCCTCACAGTAATGAAAAACATGTGGACAATTTAAACTTCACACAAAGGCTGCAATTGCATGAGTCGTATATACGGATAATTAAGTGGGTGGCACAATCAATGCTGCAGCTCCACTAGTAACATTTAATTTACAGGCCCGTGGACATGTAGTACCACTTCACTAGAAACCCACAAGTAAATTAAGGGCCATATTTATACTTTTTGATGCAAAACTGCGCTAACGCAGTTTTGCGCCAAAAAAAATTGCGCAGGCTAACGCCATTCTGAAGCGCCATGCGGGCGCCGTATTTATTGAATGGCGTTAGCCGGCGTTAGCCGACCGGCGCTGCCTGGGTTGCGTGAAAAAAAAACACGTACACCAGGCAGCGCCGGCGTAGGGAAAAATGGCGTTTGGGCGTCCAAAAATGGGGCAAGTCAGGCTGAGGCAAAAAAATCGTCTTAACCCGATTTGCGCCATTTCTTTGGGCGCCCAGACGCCATTCACATGACTCCTGTCTTAGCAAAGACAGGAGTCATGCCCCCTTGCCCAATGGCCATGCCCAGGGGACTTCTGTCCCCTGGGCATGGTCATTGGGCATAGTGGCATGTAGGGGGGCACAAATCAGGCCCCCCTATGCCACCAAAAATTTTTTAACAAAATACTTACCACAACTTACCTTTTCTTCCCTGGGATGGGTCCCTCCATCCTTCGGTGTCCTCCTGGGGTGGGCAAGGATGGCAGGGGGTGTCCCTGGGGGCTTGGGAGGGCACCTCTGGGCTCATTCTGAGCCCACAGGTCCCTTAACGCCTGCCCTGACCCAGGCGCTAAAACCCGGCGCAAATGCGGGTTTTTTAGTCCCGCCCACTCCCGGGCGTCATTTTTGCCCGGGAGTATAAATACGACGCATATGCATCGCAGTCATTTTTTAAGACGGGAACGCCTACCTTGCATCTCATTAACGTAAGGAAGGTGTTCACACCAAAAAATGACGCTAACTCCATGAACTTTGGCGCTAGACGCGTCTAACGCCAAAGTATAAATATGGAGTTAGTTTTGCGTCGAATTTGCGTCGAAAAAAACGACGCAAGTTCGGTGCAAACGGAGTATAAATATGCCCCTAAATGTGCCAATTAGGTGTAAACCAATTTTACTGTTTAAGGGAAAGTGCACACACACTTAAGCTCTGTTTAGCAATGGTAAAATGTGCAGAGACCTAAAACGGGTTCAGAAAGCAAGAGGTCGAAGACCCTGTAGAAAGGGCCTAGTCCAACAATCAGCCTGTGGAGACATCTCCATGTGGTGTAACTCATTTCATGGGATTCATCATCACCAGATTCAACTGAAGGTGGCCCTCTATCTATGTTTGGGAGCAGTGGGTGAATAAGTCATGAGACAGTTTTTTTTGGATTTGGCAGGTGATACGGCACACCAAACTATAGAACACATACTTTGATTGGTGTTTTAAGTTCACTAGTATGCTCACTTATTTGTCACGTGTGATTTTGCAATAGTTTATACTATTTATCTTTTAAGATGCTTTTTAATAAATGCCTTTCTTCATATATGTATGTCCTCTGATTCATTCGTTGTTTTTCAGACCCTGTTTCTAAGAGGTTTAGCAGTAGAGTTGCCCATACCATAAGTTGGATGTTGCTGTTCTGAAGACCTATGAGTGTTTGAGTGATGTGGGTGTTCAGTTAAATTTGCTCAACTGCAATTACTTCTGAGAAGTTGGTCTGGTACTATTGAAATGGCATTAAGGACTGGTATTGCCTAAAGTCTCAGATTATGTTTGCTGTGGTATAGGCTACTCTTTACATATTTGTTTGATGTAATGGTTTACAACTAATGGCAATTTGGATGCCTTTCCTCTATGTTGAACTTGTGGATTTCATTTAGTCTCTTCTTTACAGACTATTGTCTCTAGCTCAGTGTCTCAAATTCTAGACAATGACGATCATACGTTATTCAAAAAACATTTAAGTAGTAAAAAAGCAGCAATACAGCAACAGCCATGGTAGAAGACTTAACTATTCAATATAGTTTTCGGATAATAATAATAAAATAAAGATATACTTTTTTCAGCTGAGTAAGGTCTATGATAGTAGAACATTATTCATCACATATTAAGTTTCATATTCCCTGACTTGGCAAGTAGGTATAACGAGATAATTTTGCATGGGCCAGGGAATGACTCAGCTTTCAAGAAGCCTCATCAAGCAATACATAAAAGATTTGCCTTCAGTGTATTCCTTTGCCTTTCAAGTCCTCAAAAAGAGGTCCATGGTTCTGGGTCAATTATGTCTGTGCTCCCAGAAATACTGATACTGGAGTCCCTAGTAACTCTGTGTGGGAGAAGTAGGGGAGATTAAAAGTGGAAAACTGAGGTAGTTCTGGACCAGTTCCCTAGTTAATTCCTCATTTGGACTGGACTGTCATCTGGAAAAAAAAATGATTTATAAGCAGAAGCTATCTCATGTATTGAAGACCAAGGGGCTTATTTACAAGCCCCTGTGAGCCACCGGAATGTCACTTTTAGTTACTGTCTGGTGGGGAACACACTGCAGGAAAATTATCTACAAAGCCATGTAAAGCCACCCTGCATGGCCATAATCCACCCTTGTAGATTTGGACTGAGGCAATATAGTGCAAGTCACAGCATTGCCTCACCCTGCGATAGGGAGGAGTGCATTGGCGTTATGGTGGGTGTTCCCACATAACACCCATGCCATATGACACATCCTCAGATTAACAAGATTTTTTAAATCTGGAAATACGTTAAAAGCCTATGCCTCCCCAAGGGAGTTGTAAGGGAGGCGCAATGAAGAGAACCTTTATTTCTCCTAATTGTTCCTTTTTCTATGTGTGCTGCATTTTGCAGCACACATAGAAAGAGGAAAACACCTCTAATGATTGTTTTTGTGTAGGAAGATGTCCCTTCCTGCACAAAAACAATCATCCCTGCAATGCAGACACCCTGGCAACATAGTGCAAGGGTGCCTGTGTTGGTGCATGGCAGCCCATTGTGTGCCAGTGCAGAGTGAAAGGACATGCATACGTCTCATCTGGTAGATACTGCGCATTTCCGTGCTTTTCTCTTGACAAGGGCAGTGGAGCAAGAATCCTTGCAGTATTGCCCTTCATCAATACCTCGTTAATGAGGTCCCTAGAATCTTTAACTCAATAAAAAAGGCTATACCAAAGCTTTAAAATTAAAAGGGTACAACAGGGATCGTCCCATCCCAGAATGCTCTTCTAAAAGAAAATGTCAAGACAATCAATCAATCAATCAAAGCATTTGTAAAGCGCACTACTCACCTGTGAGGGTCTCAAGGATCTGAGGGGGGGCTGCTACTGCTCAAACAGCCAAGTCTTAAGGTGTCTCATAAAGGTAAGTAGGTCCTGTGTTTGTTGCAGGTGGGCAGGAAGAGTGTTCCATGTCTTGGCAGCTTGGTGGGAGAACGATCTGCCACCAGCGGTCATTCTGTGGGTATGTGGATCCGTCAAGTAATCTCAGAAAAAAATACAGGTGCAACAGGCTGGCTGACTATTTCAGCACTAAAATTATAGAGGATCATGGACCTGTCCATTATTTGTATGGTATAAAAGAGGAATACACACTACATCAGCAAAAAGAAAAAAAACTCAAATAAACTCTGAATTAAAAGGAAAGCAAAGAACATATTTCAGTGCAAACACTCTTCATTTAAAATATGTTCTTTGCTTTCCTTTTAATTCAGAGTTTGGTTCTTTTATCCCATAAGGAATGTGAGTGTTGGACCCATGGAAATGATTGGATCAGTTCTAACTGCTTAGGATATGTCTGAGTTAAATATATTTCTATTGTTTTACCTGTCTATGCCAGAAAACAAACCAGCAATATGCAAATTGATGTTGTCCATGCTAACTTCGCCTTTAAATGACAAATTCAGGGACAGATTTACAAGGCCCTTGCTCCCGTTAATGCCACATTTGCGACAAAATTGTTGCAGCAAATGTGACTCTAACGGGCCACTACCATAGTGCCATATTTATAAGGTGGTGCAAACTAGGTTTGCACCACCTTGTAATCCCTTTGCGCCACATCATGTACAATAAATGCATGCTGTATGCAAAGGGGGTGTTCCCTCATTAGAAGGTCGCTAAACATGGAACAATTAAATCTCCAAGATTCCATTGCAACATTTTGAGCGTCATTATTAATGCCTGCTTAAAGCAGGCGTTAAAATGAGGCCCCCATTGATTGCAATAGGCCTCTTAACACTATACTGGATTAACACCATTTTTTATATGCTAATACAGTATAGCGTTACAATAATGTCTAAAAAATGACGCTATTGCCCGTAACATGCGCCATGCTGCACTGTACTGTAAATACGGCCCTACCATGGTGGCATTAGAGGACTCAAGGGGGCTGTAAGAAAATTGGTGCATCACTAGTGATGCACCACTTTCTTGTAAATATGGCCCTTAGAGAGATAAATGATAATGCTTGAATCCGTCACAATCATTGGGAAATCCTCTAGGTTGCATTTCGTTTTCAACTAATTTGAAATACTTTTGTGAGTATTTTGCGGAGTATCCTTTATGTTTCTTAGTTATATGACATTTAAAATAATAATGTTGTGATATTGTACTGTGTAAATGTACACCAATATTAATTATTTGGCCTGAAGAAAAGTCGAGACCTAGCTAAGTTGAGACACATTGGACACAGACGTCCTAATAGCACAAAAGAGTTGTCTTGGTTTATGTGTTTGTTTTAAAAAAAAGTAAAAATTGTGGGGCATATTTATACTGTTTGCGCCGAATGTGCGTAAAAAAATTTGACGCACAGTCGGTGCAAACAGTGCACCATATTTATACAATGACGCCTGCGAACGCCAAAAGTCCGCCCTGTGCGTCATTTTCTGTATGCGGGAAACCGGCTTGCGTTAATGACATGCAAGGTAGGCGTTCCCGTCCCAAAAATGACTTACATATGACATATTGACTTATTTATGCTACTGCGCAAAAATCCCGCGGGGCCGGGAGGTGGAGTCGGAAAATGGCGCACAGCCCGATTTGTCTTAAAAAATAACGCCTGGGTCAGGACAGGTGTTAAAATGGGGCAAACACACCAATACTTAAGGAAAACACAGAAGCAACAGCAGAGCTCCAAAAGGAAGACATGGAGGTGCTTTTCATCCAGCATGCACGCCTACACAGAGCACAGGACCAACAACAGCAGCTTCTACCACACCAGCAGGGCCCCCAAAGGCAACGCAGAAGGCAGGAGAGGATATTCCGCACCAGGACAACCCTTCTGGGACTGCGGCAACAAGACATCATCCAGAGGTACAGACTCAACAGGCAAGCCATTCAACAGCTGCTGCGCAACATTGAGCCACAGTTGGCACCTAGCTTGCAGACACCCCACACCATTCCACCAGAAACCAAGCTGCTATCTGTACTCCACATGTTGGCAAGTGGCTCCTTTCAAACGACTGGTGCCTTGGTTGCCAAGATCTCACAGCCCTCATTCTCTGCCTTTCTACCCAAGGTATTGGATGACATCATTTCCCTCACACCCTGCCGCATCAGTTCCCCAACACACAGCAGAAGCAGCAGGAGACCAAACAGGGCTGCTATCAAATTATCGGCTTCCCACACATGCTTGGTGCCATTGACTGCACACATGTACGCATTGTGCCGCCTGCTGCAACCGAACATCTATACTGCAACAGGAAGCACACACACTCCATCAATGTGCAGGCCATTGTCGATCACCAGGATTGATCACCAACATCATGGGAAAGTATCCTGGGAGTGTACATGATTCATTCATCTTCCGCCACTGCACCATCAATCAACACTTCCAGGATGGACGGTATGGAAATGGCCTACTTGTTGGTAAGTACAGAAACCTACTTGTATACACACTGCACAGCAACCCTGTAGGACACACAACAGATTTACCACTACCTTGACTCATACCCAGGAAGACACTGAGGTTGTGACACTGCTAGGCATGTGTGATATCCTCACCCAATGGGATATAGACCTATCGACAAATGACAGATCCAAATAACAACAGATGCCACTCCACAGACACAAGGGAACAATTTAAAACACTACAATGACAATGACATGGCCTTAACTTGCAGTACAACTTGGAAGATTAATCTTTCAATATCACATCAATAACACTCAATCAAACACCCTTCCAACCAATAAGTACTATGTAAGGGTGTGTAATGTGTTTTGCTGCAGGTCAAACACCATGAGACACATAGCATGATGATGATGATTCTAATGAAGGTGACATGGAATCATTGAGGCGGTACCAATATCTCACATCACTCCTGCTCTGACGTTGCCCATTACCAATAAGTAGGTGGACTGTGCTAAGAACACATATTAAAGTGACAATATTAAAAGTGCACATTCCTACACATATGGATTGAGACAATTTCACACACACACAACAGATGTACAGGCATATGGACCTTCTGACACTCAAAACGACAACCTCACAACCAAGTTAGCCAGCTGAACTGGAACAGGTTCAGTAGTAGAGGTACACGTTTGAACCTGAGTCGACTCGGCAAGGGCAGAGAAATAGGTCTGCAGAGAAGTTGTCACACATGGGATATTTGTGCATAGTCAATTGTCAACACGTCAGTGCTGACATCTTATGGAGATGTGTTGTACATTGTCATCTTGCCAAATCTAAGGGCCTCACTGATGTTTAACTAATTCTATTGCATATGTTAAATTGGATGGGATGTCCAGGCCATATAGATGCAACCGTGTTGCCACCACTGTGGACTTGATTCTGTGTATGGAAGTATCATGTAACCTCCAGTTTAGACACATGGATACCTCTTTCACATGACATAATGCAAGGGAGTACACAATGTACTGCAACTCTACAAAAATCCCGCTGGCATCCGGTCAATCAGACAAACACCAGTTTAGATAATGAAACAACCCAATGGAGTCCAGGATGATGCCCAGGTTTGCTGCGTACATACCAGAAGCCTAGGATTCCACACAATAACACAAACACGATGAGTCACAGACAACACAAGAGAACAACTGCCATGCAAAGTGATAATCATGGTGCAAGCAACATCAACATTTTCTCACTCATTTTCTCTTTCAGCTGATCAGGGGTATGGGATCCAGCCATGGATAATGACCCCATTTGCAAACCCAAGCACAGCATCAGAGCGTGCCTATAAGGAGGCACATCGGAGGACACACACCACAGTCGAGAGGACCTTTGGCATCCTGAAGTCAAGATTCAGGTGCCTTGACATCACCGGAGGCAGCATCCTATACTCCCCAGAAATCTTCTGCACAATCATTTTGACCTGTGCCATCCTGCACAACACATGTGCAAGGAGGAACATTCCCCTATATGAACCCGACCCACAAATGCCTGAAGAAGAGGAAGAGGAGGACGTTGTCCATCAACATGAGGGGGACCATCCAAACACAGCTGCAGGATTGCGTCGGAGACAACACATTGTCCAAAATTTCTTTTAACTCTACTCACCATCACCACTTACCATATGTCAATAAACACCTATTCTAATCACTATGTCATGGTCTGGGTAATCATTTTTGCATCACATTATCCCTAAGAATCATTATCAGAGTGTATCCTCATGGAGCATTGCAGAAATACATATTAGGATACTGAAAAATCCACATCACATTTGATGGGTATGAATGTACAGCCAACTTCACACACACTGTAAATGACATATATCATGTCCATTTCACATTTGAAGGGCAATAGCAGAGGACCACAGCTACTTCACACATACATGTTGGCAACATGGTTCATTGCAGCATATGGCACACAACTGAGACACCATCATTCACTAAGGAAAAAAATGCCTCATGCATGAGGCAGTGGATGTGCTCTGGCATTGGTAACAAGAAGGTATGACCAGACACTTGACAGCAGTAAGTGTGACATCAGCTATCTTTGCAAGGAGTATGTGTGACAAGAAATCCATGCAAGCAGCAAATGGATAGCACGAGTGCACCAGGTATGACTAGCATTGCTCACAAGACATCCCCTGCACATGTCATCCCAGGTCATAAGTCCTGTCACTGCCATGTTCTCTGTCTCACCCCACCCTTCTTCAGGGGTCCCTGGAAATTGAATATTTGTACCCAGATAATCCCTCATCTACACACACCCAGACTCACATTCTGACTCCAGTGTGCTTCCCTCTTTAGTATGGCATGCCATAGCCATTGTTCTTCTGTCTGCATGGACTTCTGGTCGAATAATGCACTGCCTTGTAGTCTGTAGGACCTGTAATCACCTGTCCATTGCTTCCCATGTGAAAGGTACTGTTGGCCCTTTGAACTTGATTCTCACCTACAGGACTTGTGAGAGACTGAAGCTGCACACACCTGTGTGCACCTCCATGCAGACCAGCCATTTGAACATGCACTGCCCTTGCAGGTGCCTGGAACGGCATAGAAACTGCCATTATATGTATCACACTGTTATGCATTTCCGTATAAATCACCTAGGTAACACAAGCCTTGGGTTATTGTGTTACATTCAAACACACAGGACAAATACAGTTTTCATTTTCCACAGTGTTGTTCCAGCTTTGACCAGTCTCAGTCTGCTCACTGTGTATTTTCCTTGTTCATTTTTGTTCCTGATTGACCCTGCATCCTGTTAGCCTCACTGGTTCCTGTTTTTGCATCACCGTAAAGGTTCCCTGTGGCTACATTTGTCTCATAGTTGCTTTTCATGCCCTCACTCTCCTCCTGGGGTATTGTGTCATGTAGGTCTACAATGAATACTCAAATACATTGTATAGCGTAATCAGTTTACCTATTGTATCATGGGTTGGAACTTGTCTTCAAATAGCCTAATCATGTCCCATCCCTTGTTTGGGTTTCATGTATGCATGAGTGACAAATAGTGACAGTGTACCATGGCTGTATGCATGGATTGGGTATGGTGCCCCCAGCATAACAAACAACTTTAGATAATGTGCATGTTTGTACCCTGACAGTCCACACACTGATTTCCATTGTCCCCAACATATTGATGGGGCTTGCGTGGTGAATATCTGTGAGATTAATCAGCACAGAAGCACTGATGTTCCTGTCTGCAGTGGGAATTTTAGAGGCCATCCTGTGTACAAATGTTGTGATGAAACCTGCCGGTTTAAAATTCCTGGTCCATTAACTTTGTGAGCACACCAAGGTTGCCCTGTTGTCAGTCTCATAAAACGTCTGCAGTGCCATAGCTGGATTATCCCCATGTGTGTTCTCAATTCCCCTTTGGCTTTCCTTCAATTCAGCTGTGAAGGATACTTTGTAAATGCAGGAAATGGCTCCACAGACTCATGACTAGACCTGCATGTAACTGTGATAACATGGACCCGAATAATGACACAGGTTACTCATGGCCCCACACAGTTGAACTGGACATCTTTGTGTAATTAACCATTGGAAATAAGTGCACACGTGCTGCTTGGTCTGCTGGTCCTCCACTGCCACAGGAGAAACATAGGTCATTTATATGACTCAAACTATGGAGTGACATTACATTTGTGGATTGGTTTTGGGACTCGGTGTCACAAACACCGTACCCACATAGCATTTTCCAATGCCTGACACATGGGTAGTATACAAACAAGTGACCAGGAAGTGGTGTCTAACATTCCAGGACATGTGATGGCCTTGTCTTGGAACTTTGCCATGAACAACCGTCTTCTATCTATCCTGTGTATGGTTTGTCAATGGAGATGCTTATGTCCCAAAAAACCTGGGAAGTTCACACAGCATTTGTTGCTACGTGTATGACAAACAAATTTCCTTTCTCATTTCCACACTGAATAGCATCTGATGGTTGGTCACATTGAGAACACATGCATACAAGCACATTTAAGAAAATGCGTCTTGTGATGTTCACACATTGGGACAACTACATTAGTAAAAACCAATTCACACACATTGACACACAGGCAATGAGTTACTGTATTGAGTTGTGTAGCCTTGCTATCCTCTATTGACGCACGACATGCCCAAAATGGGTAATACCAATTTGTATTCCACACGTTTGGCCATCTATTGCGTCAGTGAAGAGTGCAAATCCGGTATAATAACTAGAGGATCATGGTCCGCAGTTGTATGATCTGACACATGTGCCCATTCACCGGAATGCACAATGTAGGTGCAAACAGCGTATCTCTGTATAGTCATACCTGTCATGTACTATAAAAATTGAGAAATTACCCAAACCCAGTAAAAGACAGAAATTTTGACGCACAAGCGTCAAAAAAGACACACATGCATCCAAAAATGCTGCATATGTGTCGAAAAATGTCGCTCACTGTCATGAGACATCCATTGGCCATGAGCGGTAATTCTCACACTGTACCCCATGAAATTGGTTAAGTATGAAAATTAATTGAAAATATGGATGCAAGGTAATTTCTAAGCATGTGCGTAAAAAAAAAATGACACACGGACTGTAAGCGTTATAATATTTTGACGCATACAAATAAAAACGCACTGCATTTGAGGCAGGAAGGCATGTAATAGGATATCCTGTTTACAGAATTGGTACAGTGGGTGTACTTTCATTTCCACTTTGCAGTCTGTGATTTTTCTTGACTGTGTGGCTGTGTTTGGACTTGTCTCTCTGTGCAGATTGTGAATTTGTCTCCTGTGTGGTCTTAATATTGTCTTTTGGTATTTCCTAAATGTCTGTGTTATCCTGTGTAAGTGTATTTTTGTCATTTCTGGTGTCTAATTTTGTCTTTGTACTGTTGGGAGCCTGTTGTGGGTAGCATTAGTTTTTGGGTTAGTTGGGCTGTTTTACTGTTAATTAGTTTTCATTTCCCTCTCCTACTTCCCCTTCATTATCCTTTGTACCCCTTTATTACTTCTTTTTTTCAAGCATGTTGGGTAGGCCACGTCTTCGTAGGACGGGAGAGGAGGAGCTGGGGGGATTTATTTGGCTGGTGTGCCACTGCCTCCCATTAATGATTGAAGCAGGTGGTCGTGTGATACAGGGGTATCACACCGAGGCAAGGAGGCTCTGGTGAGCAAAGGTCCTGTATCATCTAAAAAGAACATACAACACACCGCGCAACGACCACCAGCTAAAACACCATTGGGCTGATCTGGTTGCCAGGAAACAGGACCTGCTGGGCCACCTGGGGATTGTTATTGGTGGCCCAGTTGGTGAATACAATTCAGAGTAATGTGCACATTTAAATACTCTGTAATGACAGTAGCAGATTTGTTCAAATGCTGCAGGCAATGTTTTTGGACATGTAGAATGCAAGTTAAACATACAGTTGCCATGAGTTATACAATAATTCCTACACATTACCATCATTTGTTGACACAACAGCTGCACTAACTTACAAAACACAACAGGAGCCTGTAAATTAGTGCTGCCTTCACATCAATCGATGATGCAAATGTGGCTCTAACATATGTTTCATGCATGGTCTGTGAGTGTACCAGGAAAGATATGTTTTTAATCCAGAAATGTTCAAGAAATAATGTGTCCCTCAATTATTTCTGATACGTGTCTAAAGTGGATTCTGACACATATGTAACAAGTTATATTTGACCTCAGGTAATATCTCAGGCTGATAGTTGGACTTGGTTGTGCCACAATTAAATTAGGGATGTGTGCCAAAACTAATGCACACGGGTTCATATCAAAATGTTTGGTGCAACTTACCATAGCTGTGGCACATAAAATGAAGCAACTTAAACAAATTGAGGGGTAACAACTATCCATGGCCCTCTGTACATTGTGCCTGTGTGTTTTACATTGGTCTTAGTCACAATAGCTGGCCCGAGCTAATGCATTTGCCACCTGTGTTACTCTATTGCCATGTACTTCTCATAAATTATGGGATCATCATGGGATACCTGACATTGGGGAATGCATGATCACAATGGATTAAGTGCACAATGTCATGCAAGGGACCACTGACCAATTCCATCATACATATAAAGTTGACTAATACTTAGCCAGTTTAGTTTGGCACACCCATGCTGATCAAGTGTAGCATACGTTTAATAACTAACCTCCCAGTATGGAGGCTATCACTGACATGGGTGTATGCTAAGATCAGTAGACCAGCATTCCTGTGACTGCTGTCATTCCAAAGGTACATACAAATTGAAAACTACATCATCATGATTGACACACTGGTACATTTGCCAAACCATGTATTAATAATATCACAGTGTCAGTTTGCTATATATCAGCTGATCAACCAAATTGGCAAATTTAAGATGATGAATGTTGCTCATCTGTGATTTCTGAAACCCATATTGGGTAAACAGGGCAATGAGAGACACATTTCAGATGCAATGACTACACCTGTGCCCATGCAGTCTGTCATGGATGAATACAATATACACTGTCAACATATATCTCCTTGTTGTATCCAAATATGAAAACTGGTCAATCCATGGCTAGCCTCAAACTGTCACCAAATAATGCACAGGATCCCTGCCATTATGGTGTCATAAGGGGCATATGTGGCTCAGGGTACCCTTTTAATGTAACATATGTAAGCTAGACACAAAACAGGCCCTACATGTAAGGGACCATAGAAAGCATGATAAATCATGCCCTTAATTCAACCCACAGGTGTGTCACACAGTAAAGGATGCCTAAGCCACAATACCTGAGTGACTGGTATGGCAGTCCTCCAGGAATGTGGCTTTGCATGTCTCTCATTGATACATAAGATGAGAGGAGTACACTCCATAAATAAATGAGTCTGCAAACAAATGATGGAGCATGTTTGCCACTGCATGATAGTTAGGGCCACTGCATGTGTGCAGATATGTGTGTATCACTCACAGGAGTGCCCGTGTCTGTACATGTTTGCAGTGGTATGTTAGTTGCAGTACCATCATGCCTGAGAGGCAGGACTTTCTGATTTAATTTTACACACAGTAATTGTATTTGGAAGTGTACAGTGCACAGACATTGAGCACATTTCTCCCTTCCATGTTTTACAGGTGGACCTGCCCCCTACAAAATCGGAGAGGTGGCTCGATTTGCGGACCCAGACATCTCCAGTAAGTGTTGATATTTCTGTTCTGTGTTGTGTTTGCTGCTGTTGTGTGATTAACCTGTGTGTTGGACACATAGCAAGGTATGATGCACTGGTAAATGATCGGATATGATACTTGAGTGGAGTATCATTTTTTTTCCAGCTTTGAGTTGGACAATTATTAGCGTATAGTCATATTTTGTGATTGTAGTGCAGCCCTGTAGGCACAGCCATGAGAATAGGGTGACATTTGTGGATAAAACTTAGTAAAACTTATATTTAGAAAATGTAGCAGAGGACCTTATTTGTGATTTAGTCAGCAAGTCAGTCCCTGAATCTCACAGAATAGGGATGCCAAAGTCTTACCCACAGACTTGAGCCTCCCTGTTCACTAATGAACATGTTTGACTATATGTTTGACTTCCTAGCAGCATGTAGCTCCACATGTTGTGCTACGTGTATGTGGCACTTGAGTGCAATGTCATAGGTGTGTATGCAGCTAATGGCCAGATGTGTGCTTGCATCTATCTGCTTGTTGTAAGTCATGTATTACTGGTACTGGTACTGGTTTAGTATTGCATTTGTGTCCCATCCTGCAACCAAATCCTAATTGAGCTGTTACATTGGCAGCTACACCAGAGTTACTTTGCTAAGAATCTGCCATCCATTGTACCCACCACTCAAGGTTACTATGGATCCCAAAGTGTTGTTAATTTTTGATGTATGTTTTCCATCTCACATACTTTGCGACCAGATTTGGTATTGAGGACACTGTGTTAAGTCTGCCTTCCCCCTGATGTTCAAGTGAAGCCTTATAAGGTGAGTGGTAGCATGATCTCATGTAGTATGGTATACATAACTCACACCTATCATTTGTTACATTGTTCAGTCAGGTTACATATTTGTACGTACACTCATACACATTCATTCATGCTGTATGGTGTGTTTTAGGAAAAACTTGGGTCAAATGTCACATACGTAAATATTGGCTTGAAGAAAAAGTTGAAGGCAATAATTTTTGGCTTAGACATCCCTTGAGGAAGTGTTATTCTGTCCAACACAGCATTATACTGTATAGTTTCTATTTCCCTCATAATTAACCCTCAGGAAGGGCAGATGATGGTACAATCCAGACCACAGTGCATAGTTATCAGCCAACATTCTTTCAGGTCAGTTGTATTGACATTCTATAATCATTGACCTGAGGTAAACATCACTGATCTCCATCACGGTTGATGTGCCACATTACACAGAGACAAAGTTGTTGTGTAAGTGCTATTTATTTTAAAGTGCTATAGTGCTATATGTACATTGTCCATGATTGTGAGTCCATTAGTGTGACACCTTCCATTATGATCCTACACAAGTGCAAAAGGACATGTCATTGGACATGCTGGGGTGAAGTGTCAGACAGCGCAGAGGGACAGGATTTGCCAATGAGTTAGTGAGAGACAATCACAGGGCAGGGTGACAAGATAGACAGTGGGCTGGAGAGTAGTGCTTGTGAGCAGCTGTTGCAAGACTGGCATGTTACAAAGCACAGGACCTTGGTTGTAGGTGGCCATGTGGCAGGGACTAGTGCTACTGGGTACTCTTACGGGTGAAGGTGATCTTTTCCACGTCTTCATCTTCTGATGTGTGTGTTGTCTCCTGTGCCCTTGGTGGTGGTAGTTGTGAAGGGGCAACACACACCTCAGTGTTTGAAGACGTTGAGTCAGACATCCCGATAGCTGCGAACTGTGGGGCTATTAAGGGCAGTACTGCAGCAAGGAGGAGCTGCTTCTTCTTAAGTATAGCAGCCACATCACTGTGGTAGGCAGCCAGGTCAGCCCTGAGGGGGTCAATATTGCATTTGTGCACATGTTGACAGGATTGTTGTTGGAGGTGTTGTGTCAACTCTCTTACAGCTGTGCTGATTTCCTTCACACTTTTTTCGAGTTCATGCAAGATTGATGTTCGCCCTTGCACGGCTGATGCCTGTTCTGCAGTTGACATCATGCATCAACGCACCCCCTCTAGTCTGTCTGCCATATTTTCCATCCCCACCGCACCTCCTAGGCCAGCTCCCGCTGTACCCCAACTACAGTTCTCTCAAAGCTGGTGCCAGTGTCGTCAGAGTTCTCAGCTGGGTTGGAGCTGGCAGGTCGCACAATTGGGGGGGTGGGTGGATCCTCTTTGATGGCTGCTACTTCTGTGCTCCTGAAGGTGGGGTCTGGAGGGTCCCAAGGACATTTTATAGGGTCGCTAGCTGATGTTTTTCAGCTTGTCATCCATGTCATCAGGGAAGTTCAGGACAGGCATATCCCCAAGAGAGCCATCGTCCTCTGCAATGAGATATGGCGCAATTAGTGTGTCTGTGTTGTGGGTTTTGTAATGTGACGCGCCTGCCTTCCTATTTGTTGCACATTGTGATCTTGGTTCCGGTTCATTACTCCTGTCTTTCATATTAGCATTCTCCCATGGCCTATGCCCCACCTGCATGTCACATGTATTGTGGTCCGTTTGGGGACTTGTCAGCATTACATCCTCTAGGTGTTGGTTCTGGCCAAATTGTGAATTGCCACCTTCTTGTCCTACTCAACCCTCCGTCTACTTCCATTCTCATGGTGAGGCCTTGCACTGGCTGTGGCTGTTCTGATGGCACTAGCACCACACTTCACAATCTGGAACTGCCCCAGTCTCTGATATTTCACATCCAGCTAAATGTTGCTGAGACTTAGCGTATACTATGTATAGCATTGGCACAACACACTACATATGTCAGCATTGGTAGTGTGTAATGTTGATGTTGGGGAATGTGTGCTACATTGGATTGCACTGATGGTCCTAGCAGTGTTCCATTTCCTCTTCTGACTTTGAGGGTGAATTTCACTAGCCAGGGACATATGTCCTGCCCCTCAATGCTGTTGTCTGAGCAGTATGACATTTGGGATGTTGCATGGTGTCATTGGAGCTATTGTGACCCAGGCACATGGTGGACCCTAACATATGCAGCACAGGTATGACATTAGTGCTGTGTACCTCATAATGTTTATGACAATGGCACATGTTTGCAGCAATTATGGACAATCACATTTGACAGGATTGGAACATTTTTTATTGATTACAGGGGAATGATAAAGTTGTCATCCTGAACCCTCTAATTTGGGTGTGTTTGATCCATGGGGACGTTACTGCCATTAGCTACTTGACCTGCACACACAGCAGACAGAAGTGGTAGTGGCAACTGTTGTCAATGTTACATTCCACTTGCAGATATGGCCTGAGACTGTTAATTGAGCCCTAGTGCATGTAGGGAGAATACCAGCTGACTTGTGACAGCAGGCCGGTTTTATGTTGTACACTACTCTCCTGGACTGGCTTTACCTTTCCAAAATCCTTGGCATGGCAGCATACCCCCATGCAAAGGTTGTTGGTGTAGTGTAGTACTGTGCCCCAGGTTTCCTCTGAACAGGCCATGCCCTGTGCCGTGCCTCTTTACCCATTCCACTCCCTGAATATCATGACTTCCATGCATTGTGTAGTAGGTATGCCCCCCTGCTTGCAGTTAACATTTGTGTATTTTAATTCTCCAGGCGACTTACCCTGCATCTGTGTTGTCTCCTGGTAGTCTGAGCTATCCTGTCCTTGAATCCCTGTGACGATCTCCTCAGGGATGATGGCTGCCACCATCTCCTCCATGTGGTCCAGGGCCTCCTGGGGTGCTGGACTCCCACCTCCAGTCTGCAGTGCTGCCTTCCTGTTCCTGCCCATCTTTTCCTGGGTTCTGCGCTTGCAGTCATGCCAGCGTTTCTTACACTCAATGACTGTTCTCGGTACTTCTGCCACACTGTTTATCTTGTCAACAATTTGTTGCCATATTGCCTCTCTCCTACTAATTGGCAACTTTGAGGTGACAAACAGTTGGTGCTGGTGTTCCGTCACATCTTTCATCAGAATTTCCTGCTCCTCTGCACTGAAGAGACACTTTATTTTCTTCTTCTCCCTGTCCTGGGTGTTCTGTGAGTCCTCTTGGCTGGTTCCTGGTCTGTTGTCATCTTCCTGGGACCTGTGCAAGCATCTGGGATCCATTTTGGCTCTCCGTAGCACATTTTGCTGTGTTTGCGCCGCTTTTGACACAATTGCATTTAAAAAAAGGCGCGTATCCGGTTTGCGACATCGTAAACCGGCTCACAGTCATTTTCGCCGAATTAACGTTTTTTTTCTTTACGACGTGACGCATTGGTTTGAGTAAAAAAAAAAGACTCACACCAGTGGTTTGCGCCGCCGTGCATCAAATTATAAATTTGACGCCCGAGCGGCGCAAAGAAATGGCGTTAGCCGGCGGTAAAATGTTTGGCGCAAAACTACGTCGGCACAGTTTTGCGCAAGAAGTGTAAATATGCCCTGTATACCTTGGTTGTTTATTGTAAAATCTGGGGATTTTCACAAGTGGCATGCATAGCAACCAGTAGGTCAGAAAGGGATTCCCCTAGATCACTTCCCAGTGACTAACAAACACACACCTCTCCCACAGATAAAAAGGTTGAGGAGCTGGATAATATAACACAAGTGTCTAACCCTCTTACAAGAATGCAGTGTATTTACTAACAGGTTTGTAGTATTAGACAGATTTTATTGAACAGTTATTAAAGACGATGAAAGATAAGTACTATTTCCCTGCTTCAGGAGAATACAACAACAACAGAAACCACGTAAAATAGCATGACAAACAATAAGAGGTGTATGTTCAAGCGAACAAAATGTATCGGGAAGGATTGTTTGCTTAAAATAAAGGCAATACACGTCTGTGGGCTGTATCACAAAGTGAGCATTGGGAGTTCTAAGTTAAGATACTGTCTTTGTCACAGTTTTGCCCTCACAAGTGTCTCAAGTAACTGGACAATGGTAAATGGCTGATTTTCCTGGAACTTTTAAGGCAGGTGCTACATTTGACCGAAATGTAGCAGTATTCATTTACATATCCAAAGTAAATAACAGAATATAAATAAATGATGTACACAAACCAATATAAAACACAATCAAAACACAAGAGAGCTCATCATAACACAACACTCAAAACAGAAGTCATAAATAATGCTGTACAACACAGCACAACACAGCAATGATGTACAAAGGTACAGCAGCACAAACCATAACAGATCACCACAACAAGAAAAGAAACAACAAATACAAACATTTTTCTCACACATTACCACATCCAGAATAGTGTTTTCACAATACAGCGGTAAAAGGCGCTAGGTACAAGCACTGCCTAAACTTACCACTAAGAACATTAAATAGCGTGAGTTAAAACTGATTTTGTGATCGGGCCCTAGAACTGGAAACTTTGGATTAACATTACACAGGAATGTGGTAGAAAAAAGCAGAACACAGCAATCAAAGCAATATCTGCTTCATTGCACTCAGTTTAAAATAGGGAAGCAATACATGAAAATAAGTAACTTGAAATGCAACCCCTTCACTGCCGGGCCTTTTCCCCTCCTGTGCTGAGCCTTTATTTGGCTATTTGGGGCAGTTCAAGCTTAGGCCCTCATAACATTTTCTCCACAAAAGCTACCCATGCCAAATTTGCGTCCTTTTTTTCCAACATCCTAGGGATTCTAGAGGTACCCAGACTTTGTGGGTTCCCCTGAAGGAGACCAAGAAATTAGCCAATATGCAGCAAACATTTCTTTTTTTTCAAAAAAATGGGAAAAAGGGCTGCAGAAGAAGGCTTGTGGTTTTTTTCCCTGAAAATGGCATCAACAAAGGGTTTGTAGTGGTAAAATCACCATCTTCCCAGCTTTCAGGAACAGGCAGACTTGAATTAGAAAACCCCATTTTACAACATCATTTTGACATTTTACTTTTGTGCTTTCAGCCTACTTCCAGTTAGTGACAGAAATGGGTGGGAAACCAATGCTGGATCCCAGAAGGCTAAACATTTCTGAAAAGTAGGCAACATTCTTAATTCAGCAAGAGGTCATTTGTGTAGATCCTACAAGTGTTTTCTATAGAAAATAACAGCTGAAATAAAAGAATATTGAACTTGAGGTGAACAAAAACAGCCATTTTTCTCCATGTTTTACTCTGTAACGTTTTCCTGCGATGTCAGCTTTTTGAAAGCAATATACCGTTACATCTGTTGGACTCTTCTGGTTGCAGGGTTATAAAGGGCTTGTAGGTTCATCAAGAACCCTAGGTACCCAGAGCCAATAAATGAGCTGCACCTTGCAATGGGTTTTCATTCTATACCGGGTATCCAGCAATTAATTGGCTGAAATCTAAAAAGTGAAAAATAGGTATCAGGAAAACCTTTGTATTTCCAAAATGGCCACAAGATAAGGTGTTGAGAAGCAGTGGTTATTTGCACACCTCTGAATTCCAGGGTTCCCATACTAGCATGTAAATTACAGGGCATTTCTCAAATAGACTTCTTTTTTTACACACTGTCTCACATTTGGAAGGAAAAAATGTAGAGAAAGACAAGGGGCAATATCACTTGCTTTGCTATTCTGTGTTCCCCCAAGTCTCCTGATAAAAATGGTACCTCACTTGTGTGGGTAGGCCTAGCGCCCGCGACAGGAAATGCCCCAAAACACAACATGGGTACATCACATTTTTTACAAAGAAAACAGAGCTGTTTTTTGCAAAGTGCCTAGCTGTGTGTTGGAAAATGGGTTATTGGTAAGTGCAGGTAAGTACCTACACTTAGCAATAGGCCACTAACCTCCACTTAGGTCCAGTTAGGTCTCAGTAAATTAAACCCAGCTCAGCCCTTGGTAGCTTGGCAACGAGCGACAAGGCTTAACTTAGGAGACAGAGTGTAAAGCATTCAAATATCACAAAACAGTAATTAAATAAAACAAATGAAACAGTTTAAAAATCCAAAATCAATTTATAACAATAGATCATATATTTATCTTTAAAATGACACCAAAATGAATAAAATCAGATAAGGGGAACCAGAGACATGAATTTCTAAAGAATTATTGCTTTCTAGCGCATAGAAACAAAAAGTACCAATCTGGTCATCTGGTCACACCTCGACCGGGGCAAAGTCAAAGTTTAAGGCCGAACGCGATGGAGCTCGGCTCGGCTACAGGCCACGTGAGGCCTCGGTCAAAAGTTTACCTTAGGACTTAGTCGTTTTTCTGAAGATTTTCTTCAGCAGAACGAACCTGCCAGTCCAATCCGATCTCCTGGAAGTCTCCTTGAAGTCTTCTTCGGAGCCTTCGGTGGAGATTTTCACCTTCAGACTTAGTCATTTTTTCGAGGTGAAAATCCTTCGATCAGGGCAAACCTGGATCTTGATCCCACGTCCCTGGAGCCCTCCTCGGATTCGCTGGCTGGGAGATCCCGGTCCACATCCTACGTTCGGACTTAGGGCCTCATTCCGATTCCGGCGGGCGGCGGGCACCGGCCGCCAGGCGGGAACCGCCACTTGGCCGCTCCGCGGTCAAAAGACCGCGGAGGCCATTCTGGCTTTCCCGCTGGGCCGGCGGGCGCCTGCCAAAGGAGCGTCCGCCGGCCCAGCGGGAAAGGCCCTGCAACGAGGAAGCCGGCTCCAAATGGAGCCGGCGGAGTTGCAGGGGTGCGACGGGTGCAGTTGCACCCATCGCGATTTTCACTGTCTGCAAGGCAGACAGTGAAAATCCTGCTGGGGCCTTGTTAGGGGACCCCGCGACACCCGTTCCCGCCATCCTGTTCCTGGCGGGTTTTACCGCCAGGAACAGGATGGCGGGAAGGGGGTCAGAATCTCCATGGCGGCGCTGCAAGCAGCGCCGCCATGGAGATTCAGCCCAGCCGGGGGAAATTTGGCGGGAAACCGCCAGACCCGGCTGGGTGACCGCGGCTGTAAACAGAGGATAACAGAGGAAGCACCGCCAGCCTGTTGGCGGTGCTTCCGTGGTCGATGACCGCCAGGGTCAGAATGACCCCCTTAGTCTCTTTTTTTTAGATATTCTTCAATGGGACGAACCTGCAAGTCAGGCCGGGTCTCGGTTGAGGCAAGCCGGCTAGAGTTTCCGTGGCGGGTCGGTCCCTCTATGGAACTTTTTTCAAAAGTTCTCCAAACTTCTCCAAACTTCTGGATCTTCTTCCAGATGTTCCTTTAAGGTTCTTTTGGGGTCCACAGCTCACCCCAAGGTTACAGAAGCTCTGAGATGACCCTTGGGGGTGTGGACTACAACTCCCAGTAAACACCTGGTGCAAACTCCTTTTTGGCCACTGGACAGTGGTCAGCTGGTCGGTTTCTTCAGGAGTTGGTGCAGGGGACTCTGGTTAGCAATTTTTCACCTGTAGCAAACACGGAGTCCCTCCTTGAACCAGTTGAAGCCAGGCAAAGTCCTTCTTGTGGCGAAGCCCAAGTGTGCAGCTGGTGCAGTCCTTCAGAGTGCAGGGTCCAGGTGAAGGCCAGGGGTCCAGCAGGGCAGTCCTTCTTCTTCTGTAGTTCTTCCCGGTAGGGATCTGGTAGGGAACTGAGGTGTGGGTGCAGGTCTGCCAGTTTTATCCTTGCTCCTGGGTGAAAAACAGGGGGGTCCTGGTTCTCCAGTCAAGTGCAGGGTCCTTCCCCCTGTGATGACCACTTCCTGGGAAGAGTGGCAAAAATCAATCCCAGGAGGCAATATTCCTCACAAATCCATCATGGCTGAAAGTGATTTTTGGAGATTACATCTGGCTGAACCCACCCACTGGTATGGCTACAAATCCTAAACACACCCCTCTCCTGCCCTCTCCTAACCTAATCAAGGGGGCACCTGACTGTCTGGGTTTGCAGGATGTGGGGGTGTTGCTGGGTTGCTCCAAATGTCCTTCTCTGCCTTTGAAGACCAGTTTGGCAGCCCTCCCCCTTCCTGCCTCACCATCTGCTGAGGGGAGATCTCTTCCCACAGGCACATCTCTTTGCGTGAAGCCAGGCCACTTCACACCACATCAAGGCAGCCTGGCCAGGCTGCCAGAGGCTGGCCAATCAGAGCATAGCAGGAAAAATACTGCAGGGCTGAAGTTGGAAACTTTTCAGGTAAAGTTTAAAACTCTTTACCTGAACAAGTTATATTAAATCCCACAACTGGAAGTTGTGGGGTTTATTATAACAATTTATTTGACATCAAACTCTTGGTATCTGTTATTTAAGGCGTCTTTAATTTTTTTTAATAAAGTCTCCCCATTCTAGCCTATGGAGGCCATTCACTACAATGAGGGAAAAACGAATTTGGTTGTTTTTACCTCACCAGGGCTTATCAAACTATTTTTAGAAGGTACCTGCTTATAGTTACAGGGCACCCAGCCCTAGGGGCACATAGAGCACACCTTAGGGGTGACTTATATGTAAAAATAAGGTAGTTTAAGACTTTGGAACTACTTTTAATTCCAAAGTCGAATTTGCTTATAACTTTAATTTGAAAGCAGCCAGCAAGGCAGGCCTGGCTTTAAAATGACACTGGGCACCTCAGCAGTGCACCTATGGGTGCACTACCTATGCTGGGGTCCCTAAACCTACATGCTCTACCACATACTAGGGACTTATAGGTAGGTTGACTTAGCCAATTATAATTAGCCTAATTTGCATGCTGATTTTACACAGAGCACAGGCCCTGGAACTGGTTAGCAGTACCCAGGGCACCATCAGAGTCAGGAAAACACCAGCAAAAAGAGGAAAATGGGGGCAAAAAGTTAGGGGGCCGCTGCAATCAGCCCTGTTCTCTCACACAAGCCCCCCCCCAGCCCACACGCCAAGGAGACTCAGCCCAACCCTGGGAGAGTCTTCCTGGCTTGTCAGGTGAGGAAGTCAGTGAAGAGAACAGGCTGTCCCTTTGTAGGGCCTACTCTGCCTTACATCCTCCTGCCACGGTCACTCCCTCCGGGTAGTGAATCCATCCCGACAGTGAAAGGACCCATCTCAAACTGAAACTTCCCTTTATGGGGGTATTCTTCCTCCCTCTCTGCCAACTTGGGTAGTGAGGTGCCACCTCCCCTACTCCTAACTTTGCTAGGGCAACACCTAGCTTACCCAAAGAGGTCACCCAACACTTGAGCAACCACACCATGACCAACAGGGTAAGGGGCCTACTTTGCTTTTGGCCAAGGAGTCTGCCTCCCAGGCCAAGTACAGTGCTTCCAGGAAGGCTAGTACCCAACAGAGACTACTGACAGCTGTCAGTACCCAGAACCACACCCTAAGCTCTCCACTGACAGGTGGCTGAGCTGCTTTAGGGGCAACTGTGGGGCCCTGACACCCCTCTTGCTGTCTAGAGTGGGGGGCTACCACCTCCTGTGGCAGACACCCTCCTTCCACTCCGCCTGACTACTCAGGACTTCCTAGGGGTCGGGTGAGGCCTCACCAGTGCCAATTCTGGGCTCCCCCCCTACTGGGACAGAAGGCCTTTGGCTCCCTGGAACTCTCTATAAGAGTGGTCCACCCTTCCTTTTCTTCTTTCCTTTTCTTGGGGACCCCTGTCTCCTAACTGTAGGGACTGACTCCCCAGGAATTTGGGTTGAGGGGCGCCCTGGGCGACCGCCCCATGTAGGTCCAGACTCACCTCTGAGAGGTCATTGCCCAGGATACAATTTAGGGGGAGCTCAGCACTGACTACCACCCTAAACCAGCCAAGGACACCCTCCCTCTCTAGGGGCACTATGGCTACAGGTTTGGAGGTGACCTCCCCTGTGGCTATCCTGACTTTCCTGCTCTCTCCTGGGACATACATGTCTGGGGTCACTAACCGGTCACTCACTATAGTGTGACTGGCACAGGTGGCTCTCAGGCCAGTAGTAGGGATCCCATTCACCTGAATGTGGTGAAAGTGCCTACTCCCACCCTCAGGGATCACCAGCTTACCATCTGGTCCTGTCTCCCAGCTCAATGATAGGACGATTTCATCATCTGAGGAGTCTTCTTCCATGGCTACACTGGAGAGCCCAGTGCTAACCACCTTCTTTGGACAGGCTGCATCTCCTCTGAAGTGACCTGTCTGCTGACAGTCAAAGCAATCCTTACTGTCCAAGAGCTTTTTTAACCCTGGGTCTCCCTGTCTCCGCTTGTCAGAGTGGGAGTGGGACTTACTCTCCTCCTTCTTAGGGTTCTGGGGTACAGAGGGAGTCTCTGTGGTGGGCTTACTGCTTCCCTCCTTAGGGTTTTGGGGACCTGACCCCCCCTTCTTGGAGTCTCCCCCCTGGGACTTGACAACCACTCTGGTTCTCAACCACTCATCATCTGCCTCCCCCAGCTCTCTAGGGTTGGTCAGCTTAGAGTCCACTAGTTGCTGTCCTTTCTTGGATACAATTGGTCAAGATGTGCTCTTTCATGATCAGATTGCATAACCCCTCATAAGTATTTACTTTGTTACCATGAATCCAGCCCTCTACTGCCTTAAGTGAGGTGTCTACAAAGTCAACCCAAGTATGGGTAATGACCTTCTGGGTGTCCCTGAACTTCACCCTATACTGCTCTGGGGTCAGACCAAACCTCTTGGTTAAGCACCTCTTCATACTAGAGTATGAATCTGCCTCCTCCCCACTTAAGGTCAGAAGCCTATCCCTCCCTCAGTTGGGGACCAACTCCCATAAAAGTGAACCCCTGTGTTGAGGCCTAACCCTTCTCATTTGGAGTGCCCTCTCAAAGGCCTCCAACCACTTGTCAATGTCATCCCCCTCTACATACGCAGGAACCACCCCTTGGGTAATCTGGGGCAAAACTCCCCACCCATGGACACCTCAGCTTCTCTGTCGCTGCCACCATCTCTTTTCTCTTTCTTTGCCCACTTTTTCTTTTCTAGGGCCAGCTTCTCTGCCTCCAAAGCTATGAATGCTAGCTGGGCCTCTAGCTCTCTTTCCCTGAGGGACAGGATCTCTCCTCCTGAAGGGACCCCTTTCCCCCAACTAGCTTTGGGTATGCCCCTAGTAACTGTGTGTAGTGAGGACTGGTCTTCCTCATCCTCACTTAGGCTCAGATGCCCTCCCTCCCCTGAGTGGTTGGAGTTAACATCCTCCCCTACTTCTTTCTCCTCTGGAGTTTCCTCTGGGCCTACTTTTGGGCGTCAGCCCATGCTGTCAGGGATTTAATCAGGACAAGCTTCCTGAGGTCAGTGGTTGCAGGCAACCCCCTTGCAGTACACAACCCCCTAAGCTGCAATACTGTCAATGTGGGTAGGCTAGCCAGATCAAGCTCCATGGTTTCCTAGTTTTGTGTCAACAAAAACGTTTTGCAAAAATTGGAAACAAGAATTTAGAAAAATCACAAAAATTCAATAATTGAAATTAATACAAATTAAAAATTAAAAACAGTTTTTGCACTAGGATAATTTAAAGGATTTTTAATTTATTTTACTTAAAACTGTAATGTTATACTGAACACAAGTACAGGATCCCAACACTGTGCACCAAAAATGTTGGAAAATAGGTTATTGGTAAGGGCAGTTAAGTACCTACACTTAGCAATAGGCCACTAACCTCCACTTAGGTCCAGTTAGGTCTCAGTAAATTAAACCCAGCTTAACCCTTGGTAGCTTGGCAAAGAGCGACAAGGCTTAACTTAGGAGACAGGGTGTAAAGCATTCAAATATCACAAAACAGTAATTAAATAAAACACAGGAAACAGTTTAAAAATCCAAAATCAATTTATAAAAATAGATCATATTTTTATCTTTAAAATGACACCAAAACAAATACAATCGGATAAGGGGAACCGGAAATATGATTTTTTAAAGAATTATTGCTTTCTAGAGCATAGAAACAAAAAGCGCCAATCTGGTCATGTCGTCGCACCTCGACCGGGGCAAAGTCAAAGTTTAAGGCCGACCGCAATGGAGCCCGGCTTGGCTACAGGCCACGGGAGGCCTCGGTCAAAAGTTTACCTTAGGATGTTTTTCTAAAGATTTTCTTCAGCAGGACGAACCTGCCAGTCCAATCCGTCTCAGGAGCCCTCGGTGGAGATTTTTACCTTCGGACTTAGTTGTTTTTTCAAGGTGAAAATCCTTCAACCGGAGCAAGTCTGGATCTTGATTTGACGTCCTTGGAGCCCTCCTCGGATACGCTGGCTGGGAGGTCCCGGTCAACTGCCTATGGTCGGACTTAGGCGGTCGTTACTACATTGGCGGTAAAAGCCGCTTACCGCCGTGCAGAAGACCGCCAACACACCGCCGCAGCCGCGGAATTCCGCCACAGCTATTATGACCCACATTTCGGAATCCGATAAAATTCAGACACCCACACAAGTCCGCCACGCCACAGGTCAGTGATAAACTGGCGAAAACAAAACCTCCACGTCACGCCAACAGAAATACGCCCACACTTTCACGTCACACGAATCCACGTGGCAGTTTTTCAACCACGGTATTCCATTGGCGGTACACACCGCTGCGCTCAAAATACACACACTCTTACAAAACACAGCCACATTGGACAATTCAAAATACACACACCTGATACACATACACACACCACTCCCACACACCCAATACAATATAAAACACACACCCACATCACCCACAAACCCCCACGACCCAAAATTCCGAAAGAAGGCCAGAGAGAGATAGCACCAGCAAGAACAACAGCATCCACAGGCACACAACACCATCACCCACAGAACTTCCACACACCTCACACAACACACCACTACATATCAGCACACTTAACACCACACACTCCACCCCACACATCACCTACACCACCCCATGGCACGACAAAGACACCCCAGGTTCTCGGAGGAGGAGCTCAGGGTCATGGTGGAGGAAATCGTCCAGGTAGAGCCACAGCTATTCGGAGCACAGGTGCAGCACACCTCAATTGCAAGGAAGATGGAGCTATGGCGAAGAACAGTGGACAGGGTAAATGCAGTGGGACAACACCCAAGAAATCGGGAGGACATCAGGAAGAGGCGGAACGACCTACAGGGGAAGGTGCGTTCCGTGGTCTCAAGACACCACCAGACGGTTCAGCGGACTGGCGGCGGACCCCCACCTCCTCACCCACAACTAACAACATGGGAGGAGCAGGTCTTGGCGATTCTGCATCCTGAGGTCCTCGCAGGAATAGATGGAGGAATGGACTCTGGTAAGACAAATCTTAATTATTACATCCCCCACCCTACATGCATGCCATCACATACCCCCACCCTCACCCTCGCCCCCACCACCCCAACTCCTCACATATGTCCCAACATCACAAACCACCTATCCCAACACCAAGCCCTGCATGCAACATCATGGGAGCGCACCACCACTCCCAGAAGACGATGGCAGCGGTACTGGCCAAGTTTCAGGAGATCCAGCGCCTGCAGGAGGAACAGTACATGGGTTTCAGGAAGGAACTCAGAACCATCAGCTCCACCCTGGGCACCATCGTAGGGGTGCTGAAGGAAGTACTCAACACCAGGAGGGACACTGTGGCACTACAAGGGGCTCCTGACACTAGCATGGACGTTGAGCTGCCCACCACCTCCGCCAGCGCTAGTGGACAGGAAGGACCGCCCCAGACCACCACACCAGCACTCCACCCCCTGCAGAGGGAGAACCACCCCGCAAACGGTCCCTGAGATCCAGGACAAAGACAGAGCACAATGCCAAGACCCCCGCCAAGAAATGAGACCACCCTGATTGTCATCCTACTGTCCCACTTTGTCACCCTGTCCATACTTTAACTGCCCCAGCTCCACTTCGTATGCCCATTTGGGCAATGCACCTGTGAGACTAATAGACTGGACTCTGCCATGGACATTCCTCCGCCATCACCCCTCACCATTTCACTACCCCCTCCAATATTGAGCAGTTAAATAAACACACTTAAAGCACAAAACAATCTGGAGTCTGTCTGTGATTTCGAAATAGTGTATTAGCAATTACAGTGACAAAATGCTCTTTCAATTGTAATGTCAACATACATATGTCACACAGCTCTAGTCCATGAGGAATCTAAGCAGATGTCACACAGTGGGACCCACATCTGTGAAATCGTAAGGGAAAGTGACAACTCAGTGACCATACACTGGGTGAAAACGACAGACAGTAGAGAGGTAGTAGTGTTAAAGTACATGTAGTAGGCAGGTCTGTACTCTTACCTGTGTCTCACTGGAAATATTGCTGGATCACTGAGTCCCTGTTGTTCATGCCTTCTTCCTCTGCTTCCTCGTCTTCACTGTCCACAGGCTCCACAGCTGCAACAACACCGCCATCTTGACCATCCTCCTGCAGAAAAGGCACCTGTCGTCACAAAGCCAAGTTATAAAGCATACAGCAGGCCACGATGATCTGGCACACCTTCTTTGGTGAGTAGAATAGGGATCCACCTGTCATATGGAGGCACCTGATCCTGGCCTTCAGGAGGCCAAAGGTCCGCTCGATCACCCTCCTAGTTCACCCATGGGCCTCATTGTAGCGTTCCTCTGCCCTTGTCCTGGGATTCCTCACTGGGGTCAGTAGCCATGACAGGTTGGGGTAACCAGAGTCACTTGCAAATGGTGAGGGACAACTGTTAGACATGCACTAACCTGTAGGGATATCCCCAGACCCAGACAACCATTCCCACTGACTTGCCTCCAGGTGCTCACCTAATAGCCACACACTGTGCCTCTGGAGTTGACCCATCACATGAGGGATGCTGCTATTCCACAGGATGTAGGCGTCATGCACTGAGCCAGGGAACTTGGCATTCACATGGGAGATGTACTGGTCTGCCAAACATACCATCTGTACATTCATAGAATGATAACTCTTCTGGTTTCTGTAGTCCTGTGGGGGGGGACCAAAGCCACATGGGTCCCATCAATGGCACCTATGATGTTGGGGATGTGTCCCAGGGCATAGAAATCCCCTTTCACTGTAGGCAAATCCTCCACCTGAGGGAAAACGATGTAGCTCCGCATGTGTTTCAGAAGGGCAGACAACACTCTGGACAATACGTTGGAAAACATAGGCTGGGACATCCCTGATGCTATGGCCACTGTTGTTTGAAAAGACCCACTTGCAGGGAAATAGAGCACTGACAGCACCTGCACTTGAGGGGGGATTCCTGTGGGATGGCGGATTGCTGACATCAGGTCTGGGTACACAGTTCCTGGATTGTGGCACGGTCAAGCCTGTATGTGATAATCAAATGTCGCTCCTCCATTGTCGACAGATCCACCAACGGTCGGTACACCGGAGGATGCCGCCATCTCCTCACATGTCCCAGCGGACGGTGCCTATGAAGGACAACAGCAAGCACAGAGTCAAACAACTCAGAGGTACGTACCCACAGTTTACCCAGAACACCAATCATACATAAAAGGTGGCCTGTATGTGTGTTGAGTCTAGGCCTAGGTATGTGTGACGCAGTTGGAAATGAAGCCATGTGGGGCCCTGAAATGGCAGCTGTCTGACCTCTAAAGTGGGACAATGGGATGTGAGGTAACTGCGTTGGCGTTGTACACCGTCGCGGTAGGCGGTCGAAGACCGCGGCGCAATGCTGCATTGGTTAACATTGGACCCTATGGGTCCCAGAAGCCAATGACGATGTACGCCGGCGGTGACTGTACGCACCGCCACGGACGTGACTGCCATTTTCTATCTGTTCAATCACTCGATACCTGATATTCGACAGGAGAGGACCTACACTGCAAGTGATGCTGTGACCTCGGTCTGAAAGAGACAATGGCTCGAGTGTCTGGGAAAAGGGCCCCTGCCTTCACATCGGAGGAGTTGGAGAAGCTCGTGGACGGGGTCCTCCCCCAGTACACACTACTCTACGGTCCTCCAGACAAACAGGTAAGTACACAGGGAGCATATTGTATGGGCTATGCCTGTGTGGAGAGGGCTGGATGTAAGAAGGAAGGGGGGAGAGTGCTGTGTGCATGAAAGACGGTGAATGCATGTGTCACATGGCAAGGGTAGGGATGGGGGGCAATCACTTTGACGGTGCAGTTGGCAATAACTTCTCTTTTTCCCCTGTAAATTTCATGTAGGTCAGCGCCCACCAGAATTAAGATATTTGGCGTGCCATCGCCAAGGACCTCCGGACCCTGGTGGTCTACCACAGACGGAGCACCCACTGCTGGAAAAGATGGGAGGACATTCGCCGCTGGAGCAAGAAGGTGGCGGAGGCTCAGCTGGGGATGGCCTCCCAACGTGGGAGGGGTGCCCGTCGCACCATGACCCCCCTGATGTTCAGGATCCTGGCGGTAGCTTACCCGGAGTTGGATGGGCGTTTGAGGGCATCACAGCAGCCACAAGGGGGTGAGTACACTGTCATTCTGCTGACTTTGCGCGCAGTGGAGGGGTCTGGGTGGGGGAGGTGGGCTGTGGGTTTCCCTAGGCCAGGGCGAGTTCCGTAGGCAAGGCCCCTCCGTAAGGCAGGCCATGTGGCACCCCAGCCCACCTCTGTAGAGTGGCAAGTACACCTAGTCATGCCCCTGTGTCATCTATGTGTACAGATGTCGTCCATAGCCACGTAGGCCATTTCCCAGGAATTGAACAGTGGAGCCCAAGAGCTCAGCGTAGTGCAGGGGGCTTCTGTGTCTGTCGTGTCCGCAAACGGTAGCGGTAATGCATGCACTCAACATGTCTTTCTTCTGTCTCCCCCCCCTTTTTGTGGTCTCCCTGTTCTTGTGTGCATTAGCATCATCAGGCGGAGGAGCAGTGGCACCGGAGCACAAGGGAGCTGCACCCCACATGGCCCTGGAGGGGGACACTACGGAGTCTGAATTCACCAGTGGGACGGAGAGCGAGGGGAGCTCCTAGGCGGGGACAGGAGCTGACACCAGTGACACGGACTCGTCCTCTGATGGGAGCTCCCTTGTGGTGGCTGCAACATCTGTGCCCCCGCATCTACAGGTACAGCCACCACCCCCCCTACCAGCACCGCCCTCCCAGCAGCCCCTCAGCCTTTGCCCCATGCCCGCTCACCCAGGAGGGTGGGCATCACCCTCGCCCCAGGCACCTCAGGCCCTGCCCCAGTCACCCCTGCTGCCCTCAGTGAGGAGGCCTTGACCTCCTCAGGTCCCTCACTGTTGGGCAGTCTACCATTTTGAATGCCATCCAGGTTATGGAGAGGCAGTTGCAACAAACCAATGCATTACTGGAGGGCATTCATTCTGGTCAGGCTGCCCTTCAGCGAGCTTTTCAGACTCTGGCCTCAGCACTGATGGCAGCCATTGTCCCCGTCTCTAGCCTCCCCCCTCCAACTTCCTCCACCCCTACCCAATCCCTTGTACCTCAGCCTATCCCAAGCACACCTACAGACCAACATGCACACACGTCAACACACAAGGGAAGCTCAGGCAAACATAAGCACCACACATCCCACAGGCACTCACGCAAGCATCACACACATGCAGACACACCAACATCCACTGCCACCACTTTGTCCTCCCCCTCCTCGTCTCCCTCCTCCCTCCCAGTCTCCCGGCGGGAGAGGGGGAAGACTCCAGCCACCAAAGCTGCTCCCAGGGGTACAGGTGGGAGTGTGGAGTCAGCTGTGACACCTTCCAAGGTGGAGAAGGGTCACAAGAAACCGGTCAATTCTGGGAAGAGCAGCACGGCCCAGCTGCCCAGGAGGCCACCGCCAGCACCAGCCCACCTGCCCAGGAGGCCACCGTCAGCATCAGCCCAGCTGCCCAGGAGGCCACCGCCAGCACCAGCCCAGCTGGCCAGGAGGCCACCGCCAGCCCAGCTGCCCAGGAGGCCACCGCCAGCACCAGCGACGCTGGGCCATGAAGGACCACCAGCAAAAGGCCCGCTGGGCCATGAAGGACTGCCAGCACTAGCCCCGCTGGGCCATAAAGGACCACCAGCAAAAGCCCCGCTGGGCCATGAAGGACCGCCAGCAAAAGCCCTGCTGGGCAATAAAGGACCGCCGGCAAAAGCCCCACTGGGCCATGAAGGACCGCCAGCAGCTGAGACCCTGCAATGGAGACCGCCATCTCAAGCACCGCTGAACAGGGCACCGCCGCCCCAAGCACCGCTGCACAGGGCACCGCCGTCTCAAGCACCGCTGAACAGGGCACCGCCGCCTCAAGCACCGCTGAACAGGGCACCGCCGTCTCAAGCACCGCTGAACAGGGCATCGCCGCCTCAAGCACCGCTGCACAGTGCACCGCCATCTCAAGCACCGCTGAACAGGGCACCGCCCCCTCAAGCACCGCTGAACAGGGCACCGCCGTCTCAAGCACCGCTGCACAGGGCACCGCCATCTCAAGCACCGCTGAACCAAGCACTGCTGAACAGGGCACCGCCGGCTCAAGCACCACTGAACAGGGCACCGCCATCTCAAGCACCGCTGCACAGGGCACTGCCATCTCAATCACCGCTGAACAGGGCACCGCCATCTCAAGCACCGCTGAACAGGGCACCGACGTCTCAGGCACCGCTGAACAGGGCACCGCCGTCTCAAGCACCTCTAGCCCATGAGCGGCAGGGGCACTGACACAACTGAGTCCGTCATGGGGTGAATGATGCACTCTGGGCACCATGCCCCCTCCAGAACCAGTGGAGACTGTCATCCACTACCTCTGTCCTTAGTAGGATGAAGCACTCTGGGCACCATGCCCCCTCCAGAACCAGTGGGGAGATCCATCCACTACCTCTGTCCTTAGCAGGATGAAGTACTCTGGGCACCATGCCCCCTCCAGAACCAGTGGAGACTGTCATCCACTTGTGAGACTGTGGCTTTGCACTCCCAAGGATTGGACAGTGGGCAACCCACCCACTGTAGAGACTTGTGAGACTGTGGCTTTGCACTCCCCAGGATTGAACAGTGGGCAACCCACACACTGTAGAGACTTGTGAGACTGTGGCTTTGCACTCCCCAGGATTGAACAGTGGGCAACCCACCCACTGGAGAGACTTGTGAGACTGTGGCTTTGCCCTCCCCAGGATTGAACAGTGGGCATGAGACCCCCTCATGGATTTGGCGTTGTGCTCTCAAGCGGCTGAGGTGCCCCCCCTTTCCCTCCCCCTGAGGTGCCTGTTTAGTTGACCTCTGATGCCCCTGCAGTGTTCTCTCCGTCATGGTCGGGGATCTTGTGTGGGCCTCGCCCATACCGTATGGTCCCAGTGTCTTCGGCACCGGTGTTCGTGCTCCTGGTAGAGGATGAGGAAGACTACTGCAGGGAGAATTTGGAGTTCCGGGTCCATGGCGTCCTCGTTCCTCGTGGGGTGTGTAGAGGTGAGCGTTTTTCCTTCAGGATTCCTGTTTCTGCCGTGATTTTATCTGCGGTGAATCTGCCCCGGAAAAGGTGGCGGATTAGCCTGTCATAATAGTGTGGGCGGTATATTGTCTCCCGCCTGTCTGTTGGCGGTGACCGCCAAGCTCTTTCTTTGTACCGCCGTGGCGGTCAGAGTGTTAAAGTGGCTGTCTTTGCTGGCGGTTTCCGCCACGGTCGTAATTGCTAATTTTTTACCGCCGGTCTGTTGGCGGTATTACCACCGCTTTAACACCGACCACGAGGGTTGTAATGACCACCTTAGTCTCTTTTTTGGAGATTTTCTTCACAGGGACGAACCTGCAAGTCAGGCCGGGTCGGGGTTGAGGCAAGCCGGCTAGAGTTGCCTCGGCGGGTCGGTCTTTCTTTGGAGCTTTTTTTCAGAAGTTCTCCAAACTTCTCCAAACTTCTGGATCTTCTTCCAGATGTTTCTTTAAGGTTCTTTTGGGGTCCACAGCTCACCCCAAGGTTCCAGAAGCTCTTAGATGATCCTTGGGGGTGTGGACTACAACTCCCAGTAAACACCTGGTGCAAACTCCTTTGTGGCCACTGGACAGTGATCAGCTGGTCGGTTTCTTCAGGAGTTGGTGCAGGGGACTCTGGTTAGCAATTTTTCACCTGTAGCAAACAGGGAGTCCCTCCTTGAACTAGTTGAAGCCAGGCTAAGTCCTTCTTGTGGCGAAGCCCAAGTGTGCAGCTGGTGCAGTCCTTCAGAGTGCAGGGTCCAGCTGCAGGCCAGAGGCCCAGCAGGGCAGTCCTTCTTCTTCTGTAGTTTTTCCCGGTAGGGATCTGGTAGGGAACTGAGGTGTGGGTGCAGGCCTTCCAGTTTTATCCTTGCTCCTGGGTGAAAAATAGGGGGTCCTGGTTCTCCAATCAGGTGCAGGGTCCTTCCCCCTGTGATGACCACTTCCTGGGAAGTGTGGCAAAAATCAATCCCAGAAGGAAACATTCCTCAAAAATCCATCATGGCTGAAAGTGATTTTTGGAGGTTACATCTGGCTAAGCCCACCCACTGGTGTGGCTAAAAATCCTAAACACCCCCCTCTCCTGCCCTCTCCTAATCAATCAATCAATCAATCAATCACGTAATTTATAAAGCGCACTACTCACCGGTCAGGGTCTCAAGGCGTTGGGGGGAGTGGGGGAGCTACTCGTCGAATAGCCATGTCTTGAGGCGTTTCCAGAAAGTCAGGAGGTCCTGGCTCTGGCGTAGGTGGAGCGGTAGGGAGTTCCAGGTTTTGGCAGCGAGGTGAGAGAAGGATCTTCCTCCGACGGTGCTGCGGCGAATGCGGGGGACGGATGCGAGGGCGAGGCTGGCAGAGCAGAGCTGGCGGACGGGAGTGTGGAAGGTGAGTCTGTCGTTGAGTAGGCTGGACCTGTGTTTTGGAGGGCTTTGTGTGCGTGGGTGAGTAGTTTGAAGGTAATCCTCTTCGATACGGGTAGCCAGTGTAGGTCTCTGAGGTGGGCAGAGATGTGGATGCGGCATGTGATGTTGAGGATGAGTCGGGCGGAGGCGTTTTGTATACGTTGCATTTTTGTTTGTAGTTTGGCCGTGGTTCCTGCATTGAGTGCGTTGCCGAAGTCCAGTCGGTTGCTGACCAGGGCGTGGGTGACTGTCTTTCTGGTTTCGATGGGAATCCACTTGAAAATCTTGCGGAGCATGCGAAGGGTGTTGTAGCAGGATGAGGAGACTGCATGGACCTGCTGAGTCATGCTGAGTGCTGAGTCCAAGATGATTCCCAGGTTTCGTACTTGGGTGGTGGGTGTGGGTGCAGCTCCTAGGGAGGTAGGCCACCAGGAGTCGTTCCAAGCGGAGGGGTTGCTGCCGAATATGAGGATCTCTGTATTGTCTGTGTTTAACTTGAGGCGGTTTGATTCCATCCAGTTGGCGATGTCGTGAAGTCCATTGTGGAGGTTGTTTCTTGCGGTTGTAGGGTCTTTAGTGAGGGAGATGATCAGCTGGGTGTCGTCTGCGTAGGATACTAAGTTGATGTTGTGGGATCGTGCGATGTTGGTGAAAGGAACCATGTAAACGTTGAAAAGTGTTGGGCTGAGGGAGGATCCCTAGGGATGCCAAAGATGGTTTTGGAGGATTTGGACTGGTAAGGCGGAAGGCAGACTCTCTGGGTTCTGCCGGAGAGGAATCAAGAGATCCAGTCAAGGGCCTTGCCACAGATCCTGGCATTGTGGAGGCATGTTTGAAGGGTGTGGTGACAAACAGTGTCAAATGCTGCGGAGAGGTCCAGGATGATGAGCGCTGCGTTTCGCCTTCGTAGAGCATGGTCCTGATGTCATCTGTAGCAGCAATGAGTGCGGTCTCAGTGCTGTGGTTCTTGCGAAATCCGGATTGGGAGGTATCAAGCACTTTGCTGTCTTCCAGGAAGCGTGATAGTTGGCTGTTCATGATTTTCTCAATGACCTTCGCTGGGAAGGGGAGGAGGGAGATAGGCCGGTAGTTTTTGGGGTCATCTGGGTCTGCCTTGGGTTTCTTCAACATGGCGTTGGCATTGGCGTGTTTCCAGCTCTCTGGGAAGGTGGCTGTCTCAAAGGAGCTGTTGATGATGGCGCGGAGGTGGGGGGGCGATGATGTTGCTGGCTTTGTTGAAGATCTGGTGTGCGCAGGGGTCCGAGGGGGAGCCAGAGTGGATGGAGGCCATGGTGTTGATGGTGTCTTCATTGTTGACGTGGGTCCAGGCGCATGGAGGGTTGATGTTGCTTGGTGCGTTGGGTTCGTGGCTGTCTGTGGTTGGCTGGTGGGTCTGGGGTTTGAAGCTGTTGTGGATGTCTTCGATCTTTCGACGGAAGTGATGTTTGCGGATGGCAGTCTTGAGGGCGATGTGGTTGGATTCTGTAGGTACAAGGCACCAGGTCTTCTCCATTCTACGGCATTCCTGTTTGGAGGCCTGTAGTTCGGGGGTGAACCAGCTGGCCTTGGATCTATGGTGGATGTCCGAGGGTTGTTTGAGTTAATCTAATCAAGGGGGCATCTGACTGTCTGGCTCTGCAGGATGTGGGGGTGTTGCTGGGGTGCTCCAAATGTCCTTTTCTGCCTTATGAAGACCTGTTTGGCAGCCCTCTCCCTTCCTGCCTCACCATCTGCTGAGGGGAGATCTCCTCCCACAGGCACATCTCTTTGTGTGAAGCCAGACCACTTCACACCTCATCAATGCAGCCTGGCCAGGCTGCAAGAGGCTGGCCAATCAGAGCACAGCAGCAAAAACACTGCAGGGCTGTAGTTGGCAACTTTCCAGGTAAAGTTTAAAACTCTTTACCTAAACAAGTTATATTAAATTCAACAACTGGATGTTGTGGGATTTATTATAACAATTAATTTGATACCAAACTCTTGGTATCTGTTACTTAAGGGGACTTTAAAAATTAAACTAAACTCTCCCCATTCTAGCCTATAGAGGCCATTCACTACAATGAGGGAAAAACGAATTTGCCTGTTTTTACCTCACCAGGGCTTATAAAACTATTTTTATAAGGTTCCTGCTCATAGTTATATGGCACTCAGCACTAGGGGCACATAGAGCACACCTTAGGGGTGACTTATATGTAAAAATATGGTAGTTTAAGACTTTGGAACTACTTTTAATTCCAAAGTCGAATTTGCATATAACTTTAATTTAAAAGCAGCCAGCAAGGCAGGCCTGCCTTTAAAATGACACTGGGCACCTCAGCAGTGCACCTATGGGAGCACTACCTATGCTGGGGTCCCTAAACCTCCATTCCCCTACCATATACTAGGGACTTATAGGTAGGTTGACTTAGCCAATTATAATTAGCCTAATTTGCATGCTGATTTTACACAGAGCACAGGCCCTGGGACTGGTTAGCAGTACCCAGGGCACCATCAGAGTGGAAAACACCAGCAAAAAGTGGAAAATGGGGGCAAAAAGTTAGGGGGCCTCTGCAATCAGCCCTGTTCTCTCACACTGTGGATTTTGGCCACTAGCTCAGCCGGCACCTAGGGAAACCTAGCAAACCTGCACAGTTTTGAAAACTAGACACCTAGGGGAATCCAAGATGGAGTGACTTGTGGGGCTCTGACCAGGTTCTGTTACCCATAATCCTTTGCAAACCTTAAAATGTGGCCAAAAATACTTTTTCCTCTCATTTCGGTGACAGAAAGTTCTGAATCAGAGAGGAGCCACAAATTTCCTTCCACCCAGTGTTCCCCCAAGTCTCCTGATAAAAATGGCACCTCACTTTTGTGTGGTAGGCCTACTGCCCGTGAAAGGAAATGCCCCAAAACACTATCTGGACACATCAAAATGATCAAATACAAAACTACTTGTTTTTGCTGAGGGGAGGCACCTGTGTTTTTGGCCTGGGCTCAGCCGCCATCTAGGGTAACCTACCAATCACAGACATTTCTGAAAACTAGACACCAGAGGGAGTCCAGTGAGGTGTGACTTGTGTGGATCCCCCAATGTTTTCTCACCCCGAATCCTCAGCAAACCTCAAATTTTGCTAAAAAAACAAAATTTTCCCACATTTCTGTGTGGGATCACCACACCGGGACAAATTTCATACCACCCAACGTTCCCCCCAGTCTCCTAGTAAAAATGATACCTCATTTGTGTAGGTGGGCCAAGTGCTTGTGACAGGGAAGAGCCAAACACCTGTCGAAATTGAAGGGGAACCAAAGCGGGTCCAAAAGGGCAGTTTGAAAAAAAAAAAACATTTTTAGGCTGACAAGTGCAGCAGAATTTTTATCTGTATAGATGAGACAATGCTGGGTGGTAGGAATTTTGTTGATTCCTGCAGATTCCGGAAGGTTCCATCACAAAAATGTGGGAAAAATGTGTGATTCCCAGCAAAGTTAAAGGTTTGCAGGGCATTGTGGGTAAGAAAATGGTGCAGGTGCATGTGAAACACACCACCCTGGAATCACCCAGATGTTTAGTTTTCAGATGTGTCTAGGTCTTGTGAATTTTTATACATGGCAGCGTCCCAAAGTCCATAAAGTGCAGCCCTCACCATTCCAAATGGGACGATTTTGAGAGTTAACCAAGCTCTCATGGCCCAAATGTAAAACCAAAATCCAAAATAATCAAATGTCTTCGTGCTTGCAGTGGGATAAGATGTTTTAGTGTGCGGGGGAGAGCTGAAAGACTGTTATCCCCTTCAGTTGGGGTGAGGGCATAACCAGGCCCATACTGGTTGGTAGCCACCACCCCACTATTGTTTTTTTTTATTCCCTGGCATCTAGTTGACTTTCTGCCCCCCCCCCCGGGGTGTGGATCGGGGATCCCATCTGGGCAGAACAACTTTGGCCCCATTTATTTGGGGTGGGGCTATGGCCATACCCCCGCCGTTTTATTTTGAAAACAAAATCTTTGCTGGTCTCTGGTGGGCTTTTTGCCCCCCTTGGGGGCAGATGGGCTTTCCGAAAATAGGCCAATCTGCCCCCAAGGGGGGCATATATGGCCAACAGTAATGTGCCCCCATGGGGAGCGACCCTTGCTCAAGGTGCCTAAGTGGTTTCTGCCACCCCCGGGGGGCAGATTGGCCTAACAGAAATAGGCTGATCTGTCCCCAAGGGGAGCAGAAATGGCCCAAAACAAATTTGCCCCCGATGGGAGTGATCCTTGCCTAAGGGGTTGTTCCCCTTGCGTGAAATGGGTGCATAAAAATAATCCCCGGTGCCTAGTGGTTTCTGCCCCCTTTGGGGGCAGATTGGCCTAACAAAAATCGGCCGATCTGCCCCCAAGGGGGCATAAATGGTCTAAATACAATTTGCCCCCTAGGGGAGCGAACCTTGCCTAAGGGGTCGCTCACCACCTCTAAAAAGAAAAAGAAAAAAAAATACACAAAAAAAATGATCCCTGGCGCCTAGAGGTTTCTGCCCCCCGGGGGGCAGATTGGCCTGATAAAAATAGGCTGATCGGCCCCGGGGGGGAAGAAATGGCCTAAAATTAACTTGCCCCCCTACCCGGGGACCGACCCTTGCCTAAGGGGTCGCTCCCCTTGCGTAAATTTGGTACAAAAAAAAAATACCCGGTGCCTGGTGGTTTCTGGCCTGTTAGAAATGGGATTTCTGGTTGTCTAGGGTATGCACCTCAGCCAGGGAAAACCTACCCAATCTAGTCAGGGCAAGGGAGTTACACGTCCAAGATAACCCCTGCACACCCCCTTGGTAGCTTGGCACGAGCAGTCAGGCCTATCCCAGAGGTAATGTGTAAAGCGTTTGCACAACACATACAACACATGTGACGCAGAATGTACACACAAGGTAAACACAACACTGAGCTATGTAAAAATAATCTGCATTGCACAAAACATAATTAGACCAACATTACACATAAGTAATACCCTGCTACCTTAGCAGTTGTCAAAATGTTACACAAGTTACTAATACTCTGCAAGAATACACAGTTGTCACATTAGAACACGTAAGTACTCAGGATTCTGTAACATAAGCAGTAGTCAGGAATTATAATAAGAGTTATATGCACTTGTCATGAATAACCCCTAAATACCCATAAAAGGAACATTAAAAAACAGATCACAAGTCATAAAAAATACATATCAGCTTGTCACGCTCATAAAAGAAACATCAGCACATATATGTAATATTATGAAAGCAGGTCTATATTAGGCTCCTGGAGCCCATATTCCCTAAAAAGTACCTGGTTGTGATAAGGAGGCACTCCCAGTGCCTAGAAGACGAACAATGGGGCCCCCGGCACTCCTATGCACAAAACGGGGGCCTCTGAGGTCTCTTGTGAGAGAGGGGCGGTCTGCATCCCCTCTACAATGAAAAGAACGGGCCCCTCTGGGGACCCATGATCCTTGTGGGGCCCCCCTGGCTTCTAATGGCCCTCTCCGAAGGGGGGGCCCAAAGCACAAAAGATGCGGGTAATAGGGGCGATCGCGCCCCTAGCGCAGTGACATGAAGAAAGGGATTTCCCTTCTCTCCCCGTGTCCTGCTTCGAAGGGGGGTAGCCGCCCTTGTCCGCGGTGAGGCTGCCCAAAGGAGGTAAAGGGAGCAGGGGCCTCCGTTGAGGCTCCTCACCTGCTTCCTTCTGCGGCCTCACCTGTTCCGGTGCGCGAGCCGCTCTGCTGCCGTCCCTTGTCCACGAGGGAGGCAGCTCAGGGAGTTGGTGCCGTCGTGTGCCCCGGGGGCGCTCCGTAAAGCGCGCGTCACCCAGGGGCACAATAGGAGCGGCCCAGCTCCTTTCCTGTCTTTCAGCAAGTGCCCCGGGGGCACTACAAACTGCGCGATTCGCTCGCTAGGCACAGATGCAGCGCCCGGGTCGCGGCGGTGATTTCCCCAGCAACGAAGAATCACTTTTGAAAGCGCAAGAGCTCGTTTATATGCCCGGGCTGCGGCGGTGATAAAGCGCTTTTCACAACGCTAAGGCCAAATCTGCAGCCTGGGCTGCGGCAGTGATTTTTCCTCAGCAATAAAAAGAGCGCCTTTTGGAAAGCGCTTCGGTCAAAGTTGTATAGATCGGTGCAGGGTTCAGGGGCCACAGCACCCTGCCCCTCGGAGCAAGCAGGGAAGAATAAGCACAAGGCCGGTGGTCCCAGCTACAGGCCAGCACAAGGGGTGCAGATGGTGGCAGTTCCTCCTAGTGACCAGGCACGTCACAGGTCAGCACAGCAGCTGCAGTCCCAGGTGGTTTCCTGGTGAGTCCATTCATCAGCGTTCTGTGTCCAGTTTCCAGTTCCAAGAATGTTCAAATTGTGGGGAAAATTCCCCTGTACTTATACTGGGTTTACAGTGTGTTTTCCAATGGTAGGGAGATGAGGTTCCAGCCAGGTACAACTGGTTCTGGGAGTGCCCCCTCTCTTCTTTCAGCACAGGCTCCAAACATCTGTGGGGGGTTAACGACCCTATTGTGTGAGGCCAGGGCACAGCCTTTACAAATGCAGGTGTATCCCGCCTCTCCCTTCTCTCAGCCCAGGAAGGCTTTACAATAAGTAGATGCACCTCTGTGTCACCTCCACCCTCCCTGTGTTCAGGCTGTCTGAGAAGTATGCACAAAGCCCCAACTGTCAGTCTGCCCAGACGTGGATTGGAGACAAGCTGCAAAACCCCAAGTCATAAACACAGATAAATGCGCACTTTCTAGAAGTGGCATTTCTGTGATAGTAATAAAAAATACACCTACACCAGTAAGCAGCATTTCTCACCACTATCACAACCATACCAAACATGCCTACGCTACCCCTCATAAATCAGACAATACCCTTTACAAATAAGGCAGGGCGTTTCCAATGCAATCCTATGAGGAGGCAGCACTCACAGCAGTGAGACACCAAGCTAGGCTGTTTGTCACTACCAGGACAGGCCACGCAACATGACACATGTCCTGCCTTCTACATACATGGCACCCTGCCCAAAGGGCTAGCTAGAGCGTACCTTAGGGGTGACTGACATGTAGTACAAGGGGAGTTCTGGGCCTGGCAAGTAAATTTAGATGCCAGGTCCCTGTGGTAGGAAACTGCGCACACAGGCTGTGTGCTAGCAGGCCTTAGTTAGGTTTGACAAGCTACTTCAGTGGGTGGCGCAAGCAGCACTGCAGGTCCACTAGTAGCATTTAATTTACAGGCCCTGGGTAGAGGGATACCACTTTACAAGGGACTTATAGGTAAATTAAATATGCCAATTAGGTATAATCCAATCATACCAATTTTGTAAGGGAGAGCACATGCACTTTAGCACTGGCTAGCAGTGAAAAAGTGCTCAGAGTCAAAACGTCAGCCAACAAAGGTCAGAAAAATAAGGAAGCAAAAAGCAAAAAGTCTGGGGAATGACCCTGTAAAAGGGCCAGGTCCAACATGACCCCCTACCAGCCCAAAGCCAGGGGAGAACAATCAATACCTTGATGGACTTCGCTGCCTAGGGTGATAGAACCATGACTCTGGCCCGCAACTGCAGGGGCATGATCCAGTTCTACGCCAATCTGAACCCAGTTGAATTTCTGGGGGCAGATTGGCCTAACAAAAATCAGCCTATATGCCCCACGGGGGGCAGAAAGGGTCTATATATAAGTTGCCCCACCCAGGGGAGTGACCCTTGCCTAAGGGGTCTCTCCCCACCTCTAAAAAAACAAAACAAAACAAAATAAAAAAAACAAAAAAAATGATCCCTGGCGCCTAGAGGTAGCAGATTGGCCTAATAACAATAGGCTGATCTGTCCTCATGGGGGGCAGAAATGGCCTAAAATAAATTTGCCCCCACCCCATCGGGCAGCAACCATTGTCTAAAGGGGTCGTAAAAAAAAAAAAACTCCTTGGTGTCTAGCGGTTTCTGCCCCCCTTCGGGGCAGATTGGCCTCATGAAAATAGGCTGATCTGCCCCCAAGGGGGGCAGAAATGGCCTAAACATAATTTGCCCCCTAGGGGAGCGACCCTTGCCTTAGGGGTCTCTCCCCACCTCTGAAAAAACAAACAAAACAAAAATAAAAAAAATGATCCATTGCGCCTAGAGGTTTCTGCCCCCCCGGGGGCAGATCGGCCTAATAACAATGGAATCTGAAAAGGCCTTGAAAAAAATTGTCCCCCGGGGTGTGACCCTTGCCAGTTTGTGTTCTAAAAATAACTCCCTGGTATCTAGTGGGCATTTCAGATGCCGGATCGCTTCACGATCCGGCTTCTGAAATGTTCTGAGAGACTTCAAAGGGAAGGAAATTATTTTCCTTCCCTTTGAAGCCTCTCAGGCCCCCATCACTTGATCGGAAGAGAAATGCTGAGCTTCCAGAGCGATGGGGAAGTAGCCTCTGATGAGGTCAGCGCGCTGACGTCACCAGATGTCACTGGTGGAGTCGGGGTGTTGGGGGTCAGGGAGGTCGGGGGTGAAGGGGGAAGGGCTTCCGCTTCCATCCCTGCCTTGGGGGGGGAGGTAGGCAAGCCCATGGAGGGAGCGCTAGCGCTCCCTCCGACCTCCAGGCTGAGTACATAATGGTTACGTCCTCGGTACAGGAGCACTGTGCCAGTGGACGTAACCATTACATCCCCGGCACAGAAGGGGTTAATAAGTGCTCCCTTGCTTCGTTACGTAGACCTTTTATCAGTAGTATTCATTCAAATACATAGATCCTCGAAATATGCTGCCCATGTCACTGCAAAAGTCATGGATAGGGCCCCATTTAACCATTGAAGGAACTCAATTTTTTCTCAAGTGGTACCAATGCAGCCAGTACCCCAGTGGAGGTGCCACTGCAAGCCAACTAGCTATACACTCTCAATCTCAGTGAAGTGGCTACCAGACATCAAGCTTGTGCTTCAAAGCACCCACTGAATAAATATAAGCATATGGAGCTATGATGGTACACACTGTATTGAATGTCATATGAAGATCAGCCTTCCAACAAAAATGAGTGGAAGCTAAACCATTTTGCCACACAAGAATAATGAGTTTAAATCCTACAACATAAACATCACACTAGCAAAACCACTGTGAATGCACACTCATAGATTGACTACAATTCTGACTGGTCTGTGGTCTTTTCATTATTGACACAAACAATGTAACCTTGTACCATTTTGCCTTTCCTATAGTGGCCAAATTCAGAGCGTGCCTAAGTAGTAGAGAATACACCCTGAAATCGAGTGATGTTAAAAGTTGATATATGATTAATAATGAATTAGTTTGTTGGCCTATGCACTTGTTTTCATTGACCATGTGAGGAATTGTGTAACATTAGACTTCACCCAAGACCCAAAGACCAACATTCATGCAGATATGTTTCCAATTATGACTAGGCACCCATTGCGGACTTGTCCTTAAAACCCTTCCCATTTCATCTTTTTGTAAAAAGAAAGTATAGAACTATGGTGTACTTGTAGGGAAATGCCGCCTTTGCATGGTCACGCCAATTTTGTGATGTATTGATTTGCTGTTTATATACTATACACACTGTGGCAATGCTGACCATGTGCTATGACACCAAAATTATTTGGAAAATGGCTTCCCCTGATTAGCATATTTAACTCTCCTACAAGGTCCCAGTATATATGGTGTAAAAGCTATACCCCTGGAATGGAAAATAGAATGTAACATGTGCACTGGCAAATTTTGTAGCCAATTCACACAATAACAGGCAAACATGTTCACTGCTCCAAAACAATGTGCAACATCCCCTTTTCTAATCCATTCTTATCATTCTATCCCTACTCAAAACAGTACACACAAAAACTCAAGAGTACAAACTTACCACAACCAATCCGCAATGAAAAACACATATTACTAATCTACCTACTAACTATCCAATTCTAATCTTGAGTTCCGAAGTAGCTTGCCACTCACCACAGAGTGCTTCAAGTCTAGTCAGGAGTAGTAAGTGCTATAGAAATACAATTTACAATTACTTATTGTCCAATCCACTAGTGTGACATTGGAAGATATATCTTTGGGCCACTGCTGTAGCCTGATTACTGCAGTTTAAACCAGCAGCCAAACCTTTAAAAATAACCCATTTGGCAAGGGAAATACCTTACTTTTAAATAATAATAATGTCTCTCCTATGTAGTCCTTGTAGCCCATGAGGCAAGGTGCATGTTGTCTATGAATGGACCTCGGGGAATTTCATGTTACCATGTTTCTATAGTGACAAGCCCCTAAAAACTATTTAACTGTTGGATGCTCTGTGTGGCTTTTTAGAAAACGAAAATACAGATTAAATTAATGATGCTGCTGTGGTGGGACCAGCTAGAAAAATGATCACCACTATATATATATATTTTTTTAATTCAATCCAACAGCGAAGTCAGATTTGTTATAAATATTTAGGAATCTTTTAGAAGCTGCCTCTTTTGCTGGCTGAAGCTCCTTGATGCTAATTTACATGAACGTGACAGCAGTTGCCCAGGCACTGCTTGACCTTAATGAAGTATGAAAACTATTCTTGTAGCAGAAACAATGGCTTGGATGTGAAGAGGAGAGGGTTAGGTTGGTCCCAAGAACTTAATTAACTAGTAAAGGGGCTGCCCTTTCACAAGTAAATTTAAGATGAGACCGGGGAAAGGCAAACTTCTATTACCTCGAGGTAAACACTTGGGTGAACACACAGGCTCTGCAGAAGGGAAAAAAAGTGTTTCCTCATTTTGGATTTTAGGAGTAAAATGCACAGTGAAAATGTTTACAGTAGGACAAAGAGGAACTGCTGAAAAAGTGGGTAGGATTTCCTTAGGAACATGGAACTAATTAGCTAGGGAGGTGCCAGAGTCACGCCTAACCATAACTGGTGACAACCATAAATGTGACACCTCAAGCGACTCTCCACAGAACACTTTTAAGACCTGTGGAAGAACGGTGGTTGCTATCATAAACCGTTACTGGTTGAGTCATAAATGCTCCAGAACATCAAGGCTAAGTGAAAAACAGAAATACTTTCGAAAAACATGAAACTGTAATAGAGTGTTGTTGCAAAGTAAGGGGAAGTGTCTTGAACAGTAAAGCTCGCTGGAAGATACTCCCCTGTCCCAGTTTCCAGCTCGAAACTAGTCAGTACCCACACTTTTGATTAGTCCTTGACCTAGGGGGCCTCAAGTCTTCCATTCACTGGCTTCGGACTCAGTAGACAATCTTTCATTAAGAAGGATGAAGACCACAGTTTGACTCACAAAAAAACAGGCTAATAACCAACATAACATATCAGTGCTATATCGTATCCGTGAATCCAACCCCCAAGTCCCTTTCCCATTGTCTTCTTATGCCTACCTGTGGTATCTTTCTAGCCTCCGCAGTTGCATTGTAGAGTCCAGTTATAAAGTTCTGGAGCTGACAGTGGCTGCAACTTAGGTGAAAGCCAGTAATGTAGAGTGTCAGCTGGGAACCCAACAATTCATTCTCTCAGTGATCCTCTGAGTCTGAACTATAAAAATATATCCCTTTAGTTTAAATAGTTCTAATAACAGAAACTCAACCTCCACAAATAGAGTGCTCCTTGCTTGCATCCTTGGGCAAGGTAGTTATTGTTGGGCTTTGGTTCAAATGAAACCGGTGTGTTGGACCTAATCTTTCCTGCAGGGTCACTGCTCAGACGTTTTTGCCTTCTCTCCTCCTCCTTTACTATACTTGTTTATGTTTGCCTTCAGATTCTTTGCACTTTATCGCTGATAACCAACGTTAAAGTGCCTATGTACACTCACTAAAGCAAGATGAAATTGTCTTACACCTGATTGGCATATTTAATTTACTTATAAGTTTCTAGTAAAGTGGCATACTATAAACCCAGGGCTGCTAAGGTAAATGTTACCCACTGAAGTAGCCACTTAAAACATGTCTCAGGCTTGAGATTGCAGCCTGTATGTAGCTTTAAACTGACAGTTCGCCCTGACAAAATAAACCCCCTGCAAGGCCTAAAACTCCCTTTTTAATCCATATGAGTCACCCTAAACATCCCATGGGGCAGGGTGCATTGTGTAAAAAGGTGGAGCTGTGCTTTTAAGTTGTAAATGTCTTGGTAGTGAAAAACGTACACATTTGTTTTTTTACTACTCTGAGGCCCATCTCTCCCATAGGATAACAGTGGTCTACTTTATTACATTTGATAAGTTATAACTTTTGTTTGGGAGCAGGTGGAAATGTTATATTTGGTGCCTAGCAAACTGTCATTTAAAGTCCTCTTTAACTATGTCACAATTCTGAAGATGACACTTTTAGAAAGTTGCCATATGCATGCTCAGACTTTGAATGGTTATCTGAACCCTGCATCCACTAGGGGGAAAGGGGAATGGGAATAGAAAAAGAGAGACCGCCTCCAGATCCAATTCCAGCCTGAGTTTCCCACTTGAAGATAGGATATTCAGTGTGTGTCTCTGAATATCCTGCACTTTTCATCTTATTGGGATTTCTTTAAAGGAAGGACCTGCAGTCGGGTGATAAGAGCATACATAAATACATTCCTACTGTGCATTCAACTGTTCAGCCATTCACATTCACCTAATTCTATCATTCTCCTAACCTGGATCTTTTAAGAGACTAGCCTCTCTCTAAGAGAACAATGTTAACTTAATATCTTCTTTTCTCCAGGAGTCAGAGGTTTCCAAGGTTCTCTGGAGAGCAATTCAAAAGTTCACAAATATACAAACTACTATCACAGTCTCTAGGAATTAATCTGAGCACTGAGGTTTGTCTCTAATACTGACAAGTCTGCAAAGCAACGAGTTCTTGAATTTATATGTACATATATATATTGTCAAGTCTGGAAATCATACAAACGGATTCCTTACTGCAGTTGCTTGAAGTTCTGTTAAGCCAAAACGAATTCTCCTCAGAAAGTCGATAGCCAGTTGTTGGAAGAAGGAAAAAATTCAGGTTCTTCAAAAGGGAAAAAACAGCTAGTATCCACACTGTAACAAGAAAAATAATTAATTACTCAAAACAGGAAGAATTCTCTATGAAACGAAGCACCTCAGGAACACTGCTCATTCTCCTCAGGATGACAGTAAAAGTGCAGGGATCCCAGAGAGAAACAGCTGGAGGGAAACTTCAGCACAAGACTAAGGTAGAAACACTAGATTGCTGACCTCACAAGGATTTGCGCCACCATCTTGAGTAGCAGTTAAACCTGAAGAAGCTAGCTCTAAGAACAGCCTCCGCAAGAGTCACCAGGAGTTAAGACGCAGCTGCAACTAACGTGGGTACAAGGAAAAGGGGAATCGTTTTTGCTGAGGGAAGAACTTAACAACGCTGGCAATAGTTTTCCTGACAGCATCAGATGTAAAAATAGGACCACAGATCCACTTTTCAGTATACTCTTGGACCTGTGAATACTATAGAAGGACTGCCCTACTGCCAGAGGACAGCCCTTCTGCTTGGGACCTGACCTGCTCTCTGAGAAGAAAGACTGGACATGCACCTTTCATACCAGGTTACTTAAGTGACTCCAGGAGCTAATTAACTGGCCTCCTTTTCTGAGCTACAAGGAGACAACAAGCTTCAGATGCCTTCCTGCAGCTGGCCAGTTGCCCTGCTGCACTGGACCTGCCTGGATCCGCAACTAGACCTACCTGAGCCCTGCTGACCTCAGCTGGAGAGAATTCCTGATCCCCCAGAGGTGCCTTACAGGTACTTTGACCCTTGGTATGGGATCATTTGAGCTCCTTTTGGAAGAAAAGTAGAAATCCTGAGGTTTTGGGCTCTTTGCGACCATGAACAGGCGCGTTCACACCAAGATCTTGCCACCCACACCAACAGACAAAAACTAAGCTCTAGTGATCCCGACTCTTCTCCACACAGCAACTAACCACTATGAATGGCAACTTATGATCTGTACTTTGTGCTACAACATCCTCGGTGACCACCAGCGGAAGCTCCAGCAAAGACCATCCGCAAACCCAATAGAATCTTCGTGCTACAGATATGGCCATCAAGAACACTCTGTCTGCTCTTGCGGCACAGCAATGACCATCCACAGTGCTCTTCCTGCTCCTCATGACCTCCTCCACTGTGAACTGGATTCTTTGTGTCAGACTCTGATAAAGTAACTTTTTCAGCAGCACTAACCTGGTCTCTCTATCTCACCCACACTCCTTCATAGTCAGCCTAAACTTGTGACTTTCGCTCTGTCCCCATGACCTGATAACCAGGAGGGGCTCTATGTGCTTTTGGATTTTACACCTACCTTAAATCTGTGAATGTATATTTCTCCAGTGATACTGATTTGGACTTTTGTTATTTTGGGATCAAGTAATTTGTTAAAATGTACTCTATTTTTCTAATTTGGTGTGGGATTTTCCTTGTGTCGTGTTTTCACTTTGTTACTGTTTAAGTGCTGCATAAAGACATAACACCTTCCCTCTAAGGTAAGCCTGAATGCTTTTGTGCCAAGATAACAGAGGATTATGCAGAAGTTAATTTAGTGACCATTGTGGTTCGCCCTGACATGGTTTGTGGCTGCTAATTGAGAAGGACCCACAACCCCCTCAATCTACCACCCAATTACTTACACAGTCCAAAGGGGTATTGAGAACAGGGACTCTCAAGGTTTAAAGTATAATTCAGCTTGTGTCAAGCATTTACTGTACAGGCCATAGTATTAAACTGTGATTGTGGTCCACTATTGTAGTCAGTGCGGTGGTCCCCACCATACCTTGCTCGATATTGGCATTCTCAACAAGACCGATTGAACACACACTTGGCCTAGGCCACCCAGCAGTGATGTTCCATGTTGGGAATAGGATGGGAACAGCAATCCCTCTCCCTGACATGTGTCAAAGACATGGGTGGTCATTCTGACCTCGGCGGTAAAAGGCGCCTACCGCCGGTCAGAAATCCTCCATAATCCCGCCGCGGTCGCGGAAACCCGCCACGGTCATTCTGACCCGCAGAAGGCAAACCTCCGAAAATCCGACCGCCACAACAGACCGCCAGACCAGCGGTCGGCGGAAAGGTGGAGGTGACCAAACCTCCACCGCCACGCCAACAGAAATACGCCCATCCCATTACGACCCACGAATCCACGCGGCGGTCATTCAAACGCGGTATTCCATTGGCGGGACACACCGGCGCGGTCAGAATACCCACCAACGAACAAAACTCACCCACATTGGACGATTTGAATCCCACACACTTGATACACATACACACACCACTCCCACACACACAATACAATATAAAACACCCACCCACATCACCCACAAACCCCTACGCTTACAAAATCGTAAAGAAGGCAAGAGAGAGACACCAGGATCCAAAACATAACAGCCACAGCCACTCAACACCATCACCCACACACTATCCACACACAAAACAACACACACCACCACACTCAACTCACTTAAATACACATACTCCACCCCACACATCATACACACCACCCCATGGCACCCCAAAGACAACCCCGCTTCACAGACGAAGAACTCAGGGTTATGGTGGAGGAAATCGTTCGTGTAGAGCCCCAGCTGTTCGGCACACAGGTCCAATACACCAGCATTGCCCGGAGGACGGAGCTATGGCAGAGGATTGTCGACAGGGTGAACGCAGTGGGACAGCACCCCAGAAATCGGGAAGACATCAGGATGCGATGGAACGACCTACGGGGGAAGGTGCGTTCCATGGTATCCAGGCACAACATCGCCGTGCAGAAGACTGGCGGAGGACCCCCACCTCAACCCCCACAATTCACATCATGGGAGGAGGAAGTCTTGAACATCCTGCATCCTGACGGCCTCGCAGGAGTCGGCGGAGGAATGGATACTGGTAAGTTGAAGCTTCAATACTGCTTCCCCCCCACCTGCATGCCAAATCAGACCCCAACCCTCACCCCCATCCTCGAACCCCACCCTCACCCCCATCCTCGAACCCCACCCTCACCCCCACCCCCATCCTCACCCCCACCCTCACCCCCACCACCATCCTCACCCCCACCACCATCCTCACCCCCACCCCCAGCACACCTATTCCCCGCCAATGTCTCACCATCACAACCCACACATCCCAAAACCTAGGCCTGCATGCGTCCACTAAGCATGGACACCCATCACCAAAGCATGCCCAATGCATATACACATCCCCCCCACAAGCCACCCTCACCAAAGCCCCCACACACGAATGCCAGCACTTGGGGACACGGGAACCCACAGATACACCCATATGCCACACATTGAAACTATAACCATACCTCTATACCCCTGCAGGACCCGACCGTCAACACACCGCGGCGGAGGGGCCAGAATTATCCACACCCCCCACCCAAGAGGCCGTCAGCGATGACAGCAGCTCTGTCGATCTGGACACCGATGACCAGCCCGGACCATCGGGGACCTCTGGACAGTCGGTTCCCCTCACACAGGCACAGGCCACTATAGACCCTAACCCCTCTGGGAACACCAGCACAGCTCCCACCCAGCGGGCCCATGCCTCTGTCTCCAGGGCGCGTCAATCTGCGGTGTGTCTACCACTACAGGGCACCCAGGATAACCCACCACCCCAACAACAACAGGGACCTGGGGGCAGTGGTAGTGGGCACACCGGCCAGGGGGCAGAGGCCCAGGGAAACAGGCCAACTCGGCGGGCAGCTGTGCGACAGGGGGGGGAGGAGAGGCCCAGGGAACCCACTCTCCACGAGGTCCTCACCACCATCATGGGAGCATACAACCGCTCCCAGGAGACGATGGCGACGGTACTGGCCCGGTTCCAGGAGATCCAGGTGCTGCAGGAGGAACACTATCGGGGGTACAGGGAGGACATCCGAGCCATCAACACCACCCTGGTTACCATGGTAGGGCTGCTGCAGGACCTCGTAAACAGCAGGGCGGACACTGAACAACACCCAAGGGCCCCTGCCACTAGCCGGGACCAAGAACAGCCATCCACCTCCGCCGGCGCTAGTGGACAGGAGGCCCCCGCACAGCAGCAGCCCACCAGACCCCCACCTCCTGCAGGAGAAGAACCACCCCGCAAGAGGGCCCTGAGATCTCGCAAGACAGAGTAGGATGTCAAGACCCCCGCCAGCAATGGATACCACCTGATGTCATCCCACTGTCCCACATTGTCACCCTGTCCATCCTCGAACTGCCCATGCTCCATCTCTCCACAGGCCTCTGGACAATGCACCTGTGTGACTGTTACTCTGGACTCTGCCATGGACATTCCTTCACCATAGCCCCCACCCACTTGAAACCACCCATCCCATTTTGAGCACTTCAATAAACACCTATTTTGCACCAAAATATCAGGAGTCTGGCTGTGATTTCAATAGATTGTAATTGACATGACAGTGCAAATATGTCCTTGTACATGGTGAAGTCAACAAACAGCTGCCACAAAGCTGTAGTCCATGGGGAAACGAAGCACAGGACTCGTAGTGGGGACCCCAGATCTGAAATAGGGAGGGAAAAGCCAAAACTCAGTCATCATACACTGGGGCAAATAGACAGGCAGCAGAGATGCTGCAGAGTAGTTAACTTTTACTAAATTATCTTTGAAATGTTACCTGTGTCCTATTGGAAGTACTGTTCAATGATTCTGTCCCTGTTGTCTGTTTCAGCCCCGTCGTCTTCCTCCTCGTCACTCTCCTCAGGTTCCACCGCTGCCACAACACCACCGTCTCGACCATCCTCCTGCAGGAAAGGCACCTGGCGGCGCAAAGCCAGGTTGTGAAGCATGCAGCAGGCCACGATGATGTGACACACCTTCTTAGGTGAGTACATTAGGGATCCCCCGGTCATATGCAGGCAGCGAAACCTGGCCTTTAGGAGGCCAAAGGTGCGTTCGATCACCCTCCTAGTACGCCCATGGGCCTCATTGTACCGTTCCTCTGCCCTGGTCCGGGGATTCCTTACTGGGGTCAGTAGCCACGACAGGTTGGGGTACCCAGAGTCCCCCACTAGCCATACACGGTGTCTCTGTAGCTGTTCCATCACGTAAGGGATGCTGCTATTCCGCATGATGTAGGCGTCATGCACTGACCCTGGGAATTTGGCATTTACATGCGAGATGTACTGGTCAGCCAAACACACCACCTGGATGTTCATTGAATGGTAACTTTTTCTGTTCCTGTACACCTGCTCCCTGTCTCTTGGGGGAACCAAAGCCACATGGGTCCCATCAATGGCACCAATTACGTTGGGAATATGTCCAAGGGCGTAGAAATCACCCTTCACTGTAGCCAGTTCGCCCACCTCAGGGAAAATGATGTAGTTCCTCACGGATTTCATCAGGGCAGACAACACTCTGGATAACACCTTTGAAAACATGGGCTGAGACATCCCAGAAGCAATTCCCACTGTTGTCTGAAATGACCCACTTGCCAAGAAATGGAGTACTGACATGACCTGCACCAGAGGGGGAATCCCTGTGGGTTGGCGGATGGGGGACATCAGGTCGGGCTCCAGCCGGGCACACAGTTCATGGATAGTGGCACGGTTAAGACGGTAGGTCAGGATAATGTGGCGTTCTTCCATTGTCGACAGGTCCACCAGCGGTCGGTACACGGGAGGATTCATCCGTCTCCTCGCCCAACCCAGCGGACGGTGCCTAGGAAGGACAACATGGAGCACACAGTCAGGCAACCCACAGGTACGTACTCACAGCTAGCACAGTATACGATTCTCTATGCAGTGAATGGCGTGTATGAGTGGCTATGCAAGGCCTAGGCCTGTGTGACGCAGTTGAAATTGAGCCATGTGGGCCCTGGAAATGGCGGCTGCCTGACCTGTGAAGTGTGACAATGGGATGTGAGGTCAATGCGCTGGCGTGGCACACCGCGGCGGGCGGCGGGCCAAGACCGCGGCGCGAAGCCGCATTGGTTAACATTGAAGCCTATGGGTTTCAGGAGCCAATGGCGAAGGGCGCCGGCGGTGGCGGGACGCACCGCCGCGGTACGCACCGCCGCGGACGTGACCGCCATTTTCTATCTACTTATCCACTTGCGACTTGAACTTTCACAGGAGAGGACCTATACTGCAAGTGTTGCTGTGACCTCGGTCTGGAAGGGACAATGGCTGCTGCGACTGGGGAAAGGGCCCCTGCCTTCACTGGCGAGGAGTTGGAGAAACTTGTGGATGGGGTCCTCCCCCAGTATGCGCTACTCTACGGTCCTCCAGACCAACAAGTGAGTGTAATTCTATCTGGATTTGGGGCCACTGGCTGGCTTGGGGGCCTGGCGGGGATGGGGTGCATGTTGGGCCTGGCGGGGGCCTGGCGGGGATGGGGTGCAAGTTGGGCATGGCGGGGGGCCTGGCGGGGATGGGGGGCATGTTGGGGCTGGCGGGGGGCCTGGCGGGGATGGGGGGCATGTTGGGCATGGCGGGGGGCTTGGCGGGGGGCCTGGCGGGGATGGGGGGCATGTTGGGCATGGCGGGGGGCCTGGCGGGGGCCTGGCGGGGATGGGGGGCATGTTGGGCATGGCGGGGGGCCTGGCGGGGGGCCTGGCGGGGATGGGGGGCATGTTGGGCATGGCGGGGGGCCTGGCGGGGATGGGGGGCATGTTGGGCATGGCGGGGGGCCTGGCGGGGGGCCTGGCGGGGATGGGGGGCATGTTGGGCATGGCGGGGGGCCTGGCGGGGGGCCTGGCGGGGATGGGGTGCATGTTGGGCCTGGCGGGGGGCCTGGCGGGGATGGGGGGCGTTGGGCCACTGGAAAGGAAAATGCTGAGTAACTTGAACGTGGTATTTCTCCCTCCCTGTACGTGTCACATAGGTCCGCGCCCATGAGAAGATTGGGATTTGGCGTGCCATCGCCAAGGAAGTCCGGGGCCTGGGGGTCCACCATCGACGGGGCACCCACTGCCGCAAGAGGTGGGAGGACATCCGCCGCGGGACAAAGAAGACCGCCGAGTCTCTGCTGGGGATGGCCTCCCAACGTAGGCGGGGTGCCTGCCGTCAACTGAGCCCCCTGATGTTCCGGATCCTGGCGGTGGCCTACCCTGATTTGGATGGGCGCGTGAGGGCAGCACAGCAGACACAAGGGGGTGAGTACAAGCATCATCTACTCTGTTGTCGTGCAGTGGAGGTGTCTGGGTGGGGGAGGAGGGCTGTGGGTCCCCCTAGGCCAGGGCGATATCTGTAGGCTGGGCACCCCCGTAAGCCCCTGTGTCCCCAGCCACCACCCTCAGTAGTGTGTCAGTACAGCCATCCCTGGGCCGTGTCATCCATGGGTGCAGTTGACAACTCTAGGCGTGTAGGGCATGTTCCACGGAATGCGTAGCGGACCACAAGTGCGCAACTTAGTGCAGGGGGCATCTGTGTCTGTCATGTCCGCTAACTGTACCGGAGATCCATGTACTCAATATCCCTTTATTTCTCTCTCCCCCCCCCTTTTTGTTTGTCTTTCTGTGCTTGTGTGCATCAGCATCATCAGGCGGAGGAGAAGTGGCATCGGGGCAGGAGGGAGCTGCATCTCACATGGCCCAGGAGGGCCATGCCACAGAGTCAGACTGGACCAGTGAGACAGAGGGCGAGGGGAGCTCCACGACGGGGACGACTGGAGCCTGCAGCGACACGGACACGTCCTCGGAAGGGGGCTCCCTTGCGGGGGTGGCACCATCCGTGCCCCCCGCCATTACAGGTACAGCCGCCACCCAGCGCACCATCTCCGCCCTCCCAGCAGCCCCTCCGCGTTCGCCCCGTGCCCGCTCTGCCAGGAAGCCGGGCATCTCCTTCGCCCCAGGCACCTCAGGCCCTGCCCCTGTTACCCCCGCTGCCCTCAGTGAGGAGGTCATTGACCTCCTCCGAACGCTCATTGTTGGGCAGACTACCCTTTTGAATGCCATCCAGGGGGTGGAGAGGGAGGTTCATCGCAGCAATGCGTACCTGGAGGGCATTCATTCGGGTCAGGCTGCCCATCAGCGATCGTTCCAGGCTCTGGCCTCAGCACTGACGGCAGCCATTGTCCCTGTCTCCTGCCTGCCTCTACTAACTCCCTCCTCCCAGTCTCCTGTTCCTCTGCCTGTCCCACCCACACCATCAGACCAGCCTGCACACACCTCAACACCCAAGAGAAGCTCATCCAAACATAAGCACCACAGATCACCCAGACATTCACACACGCAACATTCCGATGCAGACATGCCAACAGTCACTACCACCTCTGTGACCCCCACCTCCTCGTCTCCCTCCTCCCTCCCTGTGACGTCTACACTCACACCTCCATACACCTCACCATCAGCCAGTGTTTCCATCACCAGCACACCCTCCACTCCAGTCCGCACACGTGCAGTCACCACCCCCACTGCCATTTACACGTCCCCTGTGTCCTCTCCCACTGTGTCTGTCACCCCCTCTTCCACACCACACAAACGCAGCCACCCACCCACCCAACAGCCATCCACCTCACGACAGCCTATCCCTCCTGCACCTGCACCCAAAGACAGCAAACGTGACTCACCTACAACCACATCCTCTCCCTCCACTCCCATTCCCACTGTACCTACCACTCTCCATTGTCCCAAGAAGCTCTTCCTCGCCACTACTAACTTCTTTCCTGACCCTGAGCCCCCCCCTCCTTCTCGTCGGGGTAAGAAGAGCACCTCAGCCACCACCAGCCCTGCAGCCCCCTTGACAAGGGTGCAGGGGTATTGGAGCCCGCCAGCCCGCATGTCTGGATCTTCACCCAGCAGCAAGGGGACAGCCAGCCCACCCCCTGGGAAGAGGAGCAGAAGGCGGAAGGGGCGCCGCAGGAGCCCGCCTTCTACATCCCCCCCGGACACCACCCAGAGACAGTCACCAGCCACAGCTCCAAAGGGAGGCAAGGGCCACAGGCCGACGACTAAGGAGGGCAAGGGCAGCAAGTTGGAGAGGTCAGGCAGCAGGCCTGCTGCCCAGGAGGAGCCCACAACCCCCATAGCCGCTGCCCCGGGAGAGCCCACCACCCCCATAGCCGCTGCCCAGGGAGGACCCAGCCCAGCTGGCCAGGAGGGCCCCACCACCCACAGCCCAGGTGGGCAGTGAAGGAGCACCATCCCCGCTGCCCAGGAGGGCACCACCATGCAATTAGCAGTTGGCCATAGACCGTCCGCCGTCTCAAGAACCGCTGAACTGGGCCCCGCCGTCTCAAGAACCGCTGACCTGGGCCCTTCAAGGCAAGAACCGCTGAACTGGGCCCTTCAAGGCAAGAACCGCTGAACTGGGCCCCGCCGTCTCAAGAACCGCTGAACTGGGCCCTTCAAGGCAAGAACCGCTGAACTGGGCCCCGCCGTCTCAAGAACCGCTGACCTGGGCCCTTCAAGGCAAGAACCGCTGACCTGGGCCCTTCAAGGCAAGAACCGCTGAACTGGGCCCTTCAAGGCAAGAACCGCTGACCTGGGCCCTTCAAGGCAAGAACCGCTGAACTGGGCCCTTCAAGGCAAGAACCGCTGAACTGGGCCCCGCCGTCTCAAGAACCGCTGAACTGGGCCCTTCAAGGCAAGAACCGCTGAACTGGGCCCCGCCGTCTCAAGAACCGCTGAACTGGGCCCCGCCGTCTCAAGAACCGCTGACCTGGGCCCTTCAAGGCAAGAACCGCTGACCTGGGCCCTTCAAGGCAAGAACCGCTGAACTGGGCCCTTCAAGGCAAGAACCGCTGAACTGGGCCCCGCCGTCTCAAGAACCGCTGAACTGGGCCCTTCAAGGCAAGAACCGCTGAACTGGGCCCCGCCGTCTCAAGAACCGCTGAACTGGGCCCTTCAAGGCAAGAACCGCTGAACTGGGCCCCGCCGTCTCAAGAACCGCTGACCTGGGCCCTTCAAGGCAAGAACCGCTGACCTGGGCCCTTCAAGGCAAGAACCGCTGAACTGGGCCCTTCAAGGCAAGAACCGCTGAACTGGGCCCCGCCGTCTCAAGAACCGCTGAACTGGGCCCTTCAAGGCAAGAACCGCTGAACTGGGCCCCGCCGTCTCAAGAACCGCTGAACTGGGCCCTTCAAGGCAAGAACCGCTGAACTGGGCCCCGCCGTCTCAAGAACCGCTGACCTGGGCCCTTCAAGGCAAGAACCGCTGAACTGGGCCCTTCAAGGCAAGAACCGCTGAACTGGGCCCCGCCGTCTCAAGAACCGCTGAACTGGGCCCTTCAAGGCAAGAACCGCTGAACTGGGCCCCGCCGTCTCAAGAACCGCTGACCTGGGCCCTTCAAGGCAAGAACCGCTGACCTGGGCCCTTCAAGGCAAGAACCGCTGAACTGGGCCCTTCAAGGCAAGAACCGCTGAACTGGGCCCCGCCGTCTCAAGAACCGCTGAACTGGGCCCTTCAAGGCAAGAACCGCTGAACTGGGCCCCGCCGTCTCAAGAACCGCTGAACTGGGCCCTTCAAGGCAAGAACCGCTGAACTGGGCCCCGCCGTCTCAAGAACCGCTGACCTGGGCCCTTCAAGGCAAGAACCGCTGAACTGGGCCCTTCAAGGCAAGAACCGCTGAACTGGGCCCCGCCGTCTCAAGAACCGCTGAACTGGGCCCTTCAAGGCAAGAACCGCTGAACTGGGCCCCGCCGTCTCAAGAACCGCTGACCTGGGCCCTTCAAGGCAAGAACCGCTGGCCCTTTGGCAGACGTGGCAGGGCAGATTCTATCTTGCGCAGGGCTGCAGGATGTCCTCTGGCCAACTTGCCTCCTCCAGTGGCAGTGGGGTCTGTTATGGACTGTTTGGACTGTGGCTTTGCTCTCCCCAGGATGGCCCAGTGGGCAGGCCACCCACTGTATGGACTGTATGGACTGTGGCTTTGCTCTCCCCAGGATGGCCCAGTGGGCAGGCCACCCACTGTATGGACTGTATGGACTGTGGCTTTGCTCTCCCCAGGATGGCCCAGTGGGCAGGCCACCCACTGTATGGACTGTTTGGACTGTGGCTTTGCTCTCCCCAGGATGGCCCAGTGGGCAGGCCACCCACTGTATGGACTGTATGGACTGTGGCTTTGCTCTCCCCAGGATGGCCCAGTGGGCAGGCCACCCACTGTATGGACTGTATGGACTGTGGCTTTGCTCTCCCCAGGATGGCCCAGTGGGCAGGCCACCCACTGTATGGACTGTATGGACTGTGGCTTTGCTCTCCCCAGGATGGCCCAGTGGGCAGGCCACCCACTGTATGGACTGTTTGGACTGTGGCTTTGCTCTCCCCAGGATGGCCCAGTGGGCAGGCCACCCACTGTATGGACTGTATGGACTGTGGCTTTGCTCTCCCCAGGATGGCCCAGTGGGCAGGCCACCCACTGTATGGACTGTTTGGACTGTGGCTTTGCTCTCCCCAGGATGGCCCAGTGGGCAGGCCACCCACTGTATGGACTGTTTGGACTGTGGCTTTGCTCTCCCCAGGATGGCCCAGTGGGCAGGCCACCCACTGTATGGACTGTATGGACTGTGGCTTTGCTCTCCCCAGGATGGCCCAGTGGGCAGGCCACCCACTGTATGGACTGTTTGGACTGTGGCTTTGCTCTCCCCAGGATGGCCCAGTGGGCAGGCCACCCACTGTATGGACTGTATGGACTGTGGCTTTGCTCTCCCCAGGATGGCCCAGTGGGCAGGCCACCCACTGTATGGACTGTATGGACTGTGGCTTTGCTCTCCCCAGGATGGCCCAGTGGGCAGGCCACCCACTGTATGGACTGTTTGGACTGTGGCTTTGCTCTCCCCAGGATGGCCCAGTGGGCAGGCCACCCACTGTATGGACTGTATGGACTGTGGCTTTGCTCTCCCCAGGATGGCCCAGTGGGCAGGCCACCCACTGTATGGACTGTTTGGACTGTGGCTTTGCTCTCCACAGGATGGCCCAGTGGGCAGGCCACCCACTGTATGGACTGTATGGACTGTGGCTTTGCTCTCCCCAGGATGGCCCAGTGGTCATGGAGTCCCCTCGTGGATCTGGCGTCGTGTACTCAAGTGGCTGAGGTGCCCCCCCTTCCCTTCCCCCTGAGGTGCCTGTCCTATTTTCTTTCTGATGCCCCTGCAGTGTTCTCTCCGTGGAGTTCTTGTCGTGGGACTGGGCCTTGCCCCTTTGCACAGGACCCCTGTGATCCACGGACAGTGGTTGGACTACATTTAGTAGCTGTATATATTTTGTACATAGTTTATTTCAATATATCTGCCCGTTTCTGATCTCTTCTTTTGGTCTTTGCATTATTTCGGAGGGGGGTGGTTTGTGGGTTGTGACAGTGATCTGTGGGAATGCATTGATGTGTGTGTTGTAGTGGGTGTGGGTGGGTGGGTGTGTGCCGGTAATCTTTTCCCTCCCCTGTGTCGTAGGTGCAGTACTCACCGATGTCTTCCGCGCCGCCGGGCGTGCTCCTGGTATATGAGGAGGAATAGGAGTGCGGGGATGACCTGCAACTCTGGCTCCATACTGCCGGAATCTCCCGTGGAGTGCGTAGAGGTGAGCGTTTTCCCGTTCGTAGTCTGTTTCCGCCGTGTTCTTATCGGCGGTGCTCCCGCCCCGGAAAAGGTGGCAGATTGGTGGGTCGTAATAGGGTGGGCGGTACTTTGTCTGCCGCCGGGCTGTTGGCGGGAACCGCCGCGCTGTTTGTTTGTACCGCTGTGGCGGTCGGAGTGTTAAGTTGGCGGGCTGTGTTGGCGGTTCCCGCCAGGGTCAGAATGCCATTTTTAATACCGCCGGTCTGTTCGCGGTCCGACCGCCGCCTCTCCGCCGACCGCCAGGGTCAGAATGAGGGCCATGGTGTCATGGAAGTATCAAAGTAACTACCCAGAAGCCTGGGTGTTTTAGTCAATCAAGTCAGCAGCAGGGCAAGGCAGCTCACCTTGGCTGCTTTCAGTTCTTCATTCTGGAACACCAAAACAATGTCCTTCCCTTAGCTGGACTGGGGGGTACTCCAATAGAATGTCAACTACAAAATATCTTGAGGCTAAAATAATGTGACACACATATCAAGGACTAACATATTGTGACAGTGGGTTTTTATGTATAGGTAAGTTTTGGTTTACTATATCTAACTCCACATATATGTACCTTTACAACATAGGCATCTTCAATATATGTAAATGTGGAGTTAAGAATAGTAAATCTATACTTACCTTTATGCTCTTACCTTCTAGATATTGTGGTCCTCAATATTGTAACCCCACTATTTTGGACTTAAAGTATTTTTGTACTTGATATTCTGTCACACAACCTTAATGCAGCTATGTCCAATTTTTGGCAGCTTGGCATCATCCCACTGTTAGATTCAGTATATTCATCCAGCATGAAATCTAGATAAAATGGGAGAAAATGTGTTTTCCTACTTAGATAGTTTCAGGGATGGATACCCTATAACTTCTTCCCAGAATTCACTGTGGCTGCCAGTGTGTATCTTCAATTGAGCAAGTACATCTTACAAAGACAGGCCCTTTGCTTTGTTACAGTTTTCATGGAATATTGATCCTCACAGTTCACGTTTTAAACATCATTGTGTACGCAGGTGATATTCGGCTCATTATAACCATGTCACAATACCCTGCCAGCATGGCTACCATGTTGAGATCTTGTCTTGTGGAGGTTGCCCAGTGGACGGACCTCAACTATCTTAAGTTGAATGCAGGGAAAATGAAGGTTCTTATCCTCGGCAATCAACCGTCCATATGGGCCACCACATGGTGGCTGGACTCTATTGGCCCTTTCCCCATACCCAAACCCAGGGTTAAAAACCCAGGCATTTGGTTTGATGAGAAACTCAATTTTGACTGTCAAATCACAGCTCTGATAGGTAAATGCTTTGGGGTATTAAAGATCCTTAAACAAATCTTTTGTTTCCTGCCCTAGTCTGCAAAAAAACAATAGCCCAGGCACAGGTTATGTCAAGGCTGTACTGCTATAATATCTTCTACCTGAGGGTGTCTAAAGCCCATCTGAAAAGACTGCAGTGAATGCAGAACACGACAGCCCATATTTTGTTGGATTTCCCCAGATGGCCTCTCTGGGGGCTGCACTCCCCAAGCAGCACTGGTTGCCCCTGAAACAAAGAGTTTCCTTTAAAGCCCTGTGCAGTTGCGACACAGATTTTACAAATAAGAGTCCTCACTTTCCATATTCTTTCATTAAGCCTTCTCATCCTGTCGGGAATCTCAGATCTTCTGGTGCACTGCTGGCCAGCAGCCACACAGTCATTATAGTGCATATTGGGGGTGCCTCATTTGGTTACCTACCACCAAAAGTATGTACCTCCCCGTACCTAGGCCCGCTTAGAATCTCTTTTCTGAAAACAAAGTGAAAAATGGCTCTTTAGCTTGGTATGAGTTTGCAATACATTAAAAGTGCTCTAGACCTTCAGGAGGAGGACTTCAGTGCTGGGACACTTTGTTTGAAGTAGCCTTGCATTTTATATGTTGCAGTATTGGATTATGAAGTTCTGATCAGATGAGGTAAATTTGGTTAAGATAAGACCTTGGATTTAGTCCACTTGGGTGAGGTGAGTTATATTTTGAAATAGTTATTTAATGTGATTTGGGATCATTCGCAAATCTGCACATATATGTTTGTGAAAATCAATTGGTACCTTGACCTGATCAAAGGCATTAGAAGCCCACTTGGGCAGAATTCATGTTGAGTTAGTACCGTGATCATTTATGTCACATCAATGATATTACTGTGATTTTTTAACCAAGATTTTGATTATATAAGGCTAATCATAAAGTGTACTCTAATATTTCCATAGTTAACAATATCATAATTTTATAAATTATTAGGCGGATGCCACTGGATAGTTGTATATCTAAATATATATCACTCAGTGGTGGTCACCATGGGAAGTTATACTTAGGACCACCTATCAAAAGGAGCAGAGGTTTTAGTTTTGCTTGAAACTTTGCTGCAGTTTGATGATTCTTCACAAACCTTTAAAAACAATAGTCCAGCTCAGTTCAAAACACAAACGTGGAGTGGCCAGTAAAGGTTGCCCAAATCCCAGTGAGCAGCAGGACCTTCGCTGTTTCCCTGTAGGTGATTAGATCAGTAGATTGTGTGGCGCTACAAGACTAAGGGCCTGACAAACTGTAAATAAATAAAAAATGCAGAACATTTTCATAATAAAGGAAACAGCAAAAGTGGGATAGCAGATAGCAGGAGACTTTCATACTATTTTTTGGGGATGTTTTTGGAACCATGAATTTGCTGCAGCAAATGTTTATTTTATATATGAAGAGATTATTTTGAGGGCTAATATTGTGCTGAAACAGGTGGGATGATTGCATCCAGGTCCTCGGTTGCCTGCCCAGCCTCTCGACTCTCAGGCTTTGAATTTCTCATTGCCAGTTGCTCGGTGGTCTCCATGCTTGTAATGTTATTGGTGAGTACTTGCACTTAGTCTGCTCTGTCTTCCACAAACGACTGTGTCAGCACCTCTATCAATATACCAGCATTTTATGTACAAGAGACACATACAAGCCTCTCAAGGCATTCAGGTCTATTCAGTCTTTAAAAATCCCATAGTTCAAATACTGTTCAAGCAAAGATGGGTGGCTCTTTGCATTGCAGTAATTTTGTTGTTCGTCAATTTTTCAGTAAATTTTGCACTCTTAATACTCCTCAGGCATTACTGGACATTTTATTGGATATATTTTAATACGCATTTGTGTCTTGTGGAAATTAATCAGGATTTTATTTTCCTGCGTATCTGAAGGTTCTTTCATACTGCTGCTTTTGTGAATTTTAGTGCAGTCAGAGCGTAGGGTGCAGGGTGATCATGCAGACTCCTCTCTGTTGGGCTCTTAAGAGCCCTAGGGACCCCCACCTCTCCTGGGCTTCAATAGTAATATGGAGAAGGGCCACGCGGACTGCCTCCCATCAATGTTGGATGCCCTGGAAACCACCATCTCACTGGGGTTAATTTTTAATTTGGACTGGGGGCCCGCACAGAACCTCAGGTCCCTGGGGGCCACCTCCTCCTCAGGGCCAGTAATAAATTGAAACTCAGAGGGGGGTGAAGGTCCTGGGGACTACCACAGGGCCAGTTCCTGCTATCTCCCCAGGTGCTCACCCTCGGGAGATAGCAGTTTACTTTCATTTGGCCACAGCTGTGACATCTATGGCCAAATGAGAGCAAACACTAGACCAGTTCCCAGCAAGTGGGAGCTGTAAAACTGCTTCTCCTTACTGGAAGCAGAGTTTTAATCTGGTTCCCTTCCCGCTGTCATGTGGGTTGGGAGACAGATGAAAGGATTGCTACCGCAAGCAGGGAGCTGCATTCCTTGCAGCTTCCTGAGTGCTGGAGCAATGCTGACTCTGCAGGAACCAAGGCGCTGGCTGGGACTGATGGGGCATTCAGCCTCCCCTTCCCCTTTTAGTAATTGGCTGGGCCCCAAAGGAGGGAGTCCCCTGGGCCAAAATTTGGCCTAGTGTGCGTGGCCACTTGCCCCCCTCCCTTTATATTAATTCGCTTGGCACCGGAGGATGGGGTTCCCAGAGCTAAAATTGGCCGTGTTGTCTTTTTACCCCTTTTAATCATTGCCTGGGGCCTAAGGGATGGGGTCGCCAGGGCCAAAATCAGCTCCAGGGAGGGGGCACACAGCCCACACTCCCTCTTTCAATAAAGATCTGGCAGGGAGGGGGTTGGATGCTTATATATATATATATATATATATATATATATATATATATATATATATATATATATTACCTACTAGTGGTGGTCATAATGTAGTTATAGTTAGGACCATGTTTTCGTAGGAAAAGTGTTTTTTGACTTGCCTATATCTTTGGCATTGTTTGATGGATCTTCACAACATTTTCTCCAAAAAGTGTGCCAGTAATTCTTGTTGTGCATGGGTCATTACAGGATGATCCATCAAGCAAGGGCTTAGAAAAATGGGGGGGGGGGCAAAACAAATTGTATTTCGCATGCTAATTTCCATAGGAGTTTTAAACATGACTACAGTCCTAACCGATGGACAGAATTACACCAAATTTGGCAGGAAGCTGGATATTGTGCTGCAGAATGTGCTTTTTGTTATTTGTTGTAAATCTGTTCAGTAGCTTTTGAGAAATTCAAGGAAATCCAACTTTGTATATCTCTGGCTGGGTTACCTCAGTGATGACTTCACAAAAAATAACAAGCTCATACAAGTGGAAATGCAGAACTCTGGTTGGCTGCCAACACTTCAACCAGGAGGTGTTGGCAGCCATCTTGGGACTTGACTTCAGGGGGCAGGGTAGGAAGATCCTGATCCCCAACCCTTGTCTTGAGGTCCCAGGCAGGGTAAAAAGGCATTTTAAAAACAAATTTCTGCAAAATTGCAAAATTTGGGGCAAAAAAACTGAAAGAAGAACAAGAGCTGGCTCCCATGCTTGTTTTAATTGTAGCCTCCGGGTGCACTGGTCCTGGGGGCATTGTTTTAAAAAAAGAGTGGGCACATGGGCCCCCCCTCCGGAGGCTTTTGGAGCCACAGGGGCCACCACCTCCCTGGGATAAGTTAAATATGGAGCGGGGGCACTTGGACTACCCACACCCATGGGACCACCACCTCCCTTTCTCTTTTTTAAAAAAAGGATGGGGGCCATGCAGCCTCTTCCTGGGCTGTTCTCAGCCCTAGTGGCCACCACCTGCCCAGGCTGGCCTGTGCAACTAGAAGAAAGGGGCCCATGTGGCCCCCATCCTGGAGCCATAAAAGACCCTGTGGACCACCACCACCCCAGACCTGGCTCCTACTATGTCCAGGGATGCCTACCCTTGGGACATAGCTGTTTGCTTTTGCTTGGCAGGAACTTTGACAACTCCCTCCAAGCAAAAGCAACTACTCCCGCTCCAGTGGGTGGGAGCTATTAATGTGCTTCCTTCCTCTGAAAGTGAGGTTTCATCTCTGTCCCTGCATGCAGACATGAGGGCAAGGAAAGAGATGAAGCTATTGCTCTTGCACAGGGAGCTGAATTTCCAGCAGCTAAAGGAGGTTGGGAGCTGGCTGGGACCACAGGGGCCTTGAGGTTCCCTGTGGTCTTGATCCTGCACACTAGGTGCCAAAGGGCACCTAGGAGACATGGCCAGGCCCCGGGGGATGGGATCTCTGAGGTAAAAATTGAGCTAATCATAAGTGTAACTGCTGAATTTCTATGATTTTGTGTGAATTCATATCCTAACTATAACATCCCTGTAACCTTTGTTTTTTCGAATGAATTTCTATATATGTATATATTAGCTCCTGGCAGTCACCAGTTGATTGCCAAGTCGCAATCAGCCAGGGCGGCGCTGCATGAAGCCTCCCTGCCGATTATGACCTGGTTCTCTGCCGGCCTTTTCGAAAAGGCTGGCATAGAACAGGTGCAGGCGGCCACACGGGGGCCCCTGCAATGCCCATGCACTGGGTGGTCCCCCTGCCCAAAACCCTCACAATGCTCATTGTCTGCTCAAACAGTTGGCATTGCTAGGGTGCCGGTGCTCCCGCTGGGCTTACAGGCGTAAATGTTAGAAACCTCATAATGGGCCCAGCGGGGTAGGCTGAACTCATAATCATGCCTTTAGATTCCATAGAAAAAGCATGACTTGCCAAAACCTTTGACACCGTTTGACAAGTCATCACTAAGTTTTTCCCAAAAAGTGCCCTGGTGATTCTTGTTGTGCATGGAAAGTTTGGGGGTCATCTATCAAGCGTGGGCCAAGAAAAAGGGGAGGGGAAAAAAGTTGGGTTTCACATGTTAAATCCCACAGGACCTTTAGGCATGACTATAGTCCAAAACACTGGATGGAATTTCATGAATTTTGACAGAAAGCTAGCTTTCAGTGAGCAGATTGTGCTTTTGCTTATTTGTTGTAAATCCATTCAGTAGTTTTTGAGCTATTAAAGGAAATTCAAATTTGTATATCTGAGCTCACAAATGATTTGGGGATATTCAGGAATTTTCATGAATGCATGTGCGAAGAGAAGCACTGTAATTGGCTCACCGCAATCTGACTAGAAAGTTGTGGTAACCATTTTATTTCAGGGGGCACGGTACCCAGGGGTAAAAATCCTAATTGAAAGTGGCATGAGGGTTCAGGGTGGAGGTACCCTCACCCCAGGGGTGTGATATAGATGTGATTTAGCAGCAAATTATAGGTTTAAAATTTGTGTCACCATGTGTGGTATTTGTGAAAATTCATGAGTTTACAAATTATTCACAAAATATTCACAAAGATGAAAAAATGTGGAAGATAAGCCACAGACTGATTCATATACTAGTTAATTCACTTATACATGTACTCTGCGACTCACACACCCACTCAGACACTTATGCACCCACTTAGACCCTCATTCACCCACTCACACACCCACTCAGATGCTGATGCACCCACTCACATACCGAGTGAGACACTGATGCACCCACACACAAACCCACTGAGACTCTCACACACCCACTCACAAACCACTCAGAGTCTCCCACTCCCACTCACAGACCCATTGAAACCCTCACATATCTACTCACAGACCCACTCAGACCCTTCCACACCCACTCACAGACCCACTCAGACACACACTCCCATTCACAGACCCACTCAGATACTGATGCACCCACTCACCAACCCACTCACACAGTGACACATCCACTAACTTACCCACACAGACACTGAAACAACCACTCACAGACGAACTCAGACACTGACGAAGCCACTCAAAGACCCACACAGACCCTTATGAACCCACTCACAGACTCATTGAGGTCCTCATTCACCCCCTCACAAATCCACTCAGACTCTCATGCACCCACTCACAGACCTACAAAGACACTGACGCATCCACTCATAAATCCTCTCAGACCCTCATACACCCACTCACAGACAGACTCTTAGACACTGTTTCACCCACTCACAGACCCACTCAGACACCCATTCACAGACTCACTCAGACACTGACACATCCACTCACAGACCTACTCATACACTGATGCACCCACTCAGAGACCCATTCAGACCCTCATGCACCCACTTAAAAAATCCACCCAAACCCTCCTGCACACACTACCAGACCCACTCAGACACTGATGCACCCACTCACAGACCCACTGAGACACTGGTGCACCCACACACAGACCCACTGAGACACTGATACACCCACTCACAGATCACTCAGAACCTCATGCACCCACTCACGGACCCACTCAGACACTGACACACCCACTAAGATACTGATGCACACACTCTCACACCCAGATAGACACTCTGACAGCCACTCTCATCCCTGATACACGCTCTTACACCTATTCGCACACTCAGAGTGTTAGGCTGCACTCAAATCCCCTCAGCCATGCACGGCGGTGGTTGGATAACGTATAGTAATGAAAATTATTATACATTAAAAAAAAAAAAAAATTCACTGAAAAAAACAAAGGTACAGGAACGTTATAGCTAGAAAAGAGAATTTAAAAAACACGGAAATTCACTGAAAAAACAAAGGTTACAGGGACATTATAGTTAGGAGATAGAATTTTGAAAACCTTAAAAATTCACTTATAAAATTCAAAGATTACTGGGACCTGAGCTAGCTATAGCGTACACCCCTGTAATGCAGTGCTTATGATATCCCATATTACATCACTCATGACATAGTCAGTGACATCACTGATAAAATTTCATCAAATATTGTATGTCTGACAATATGATTTACAGACAGACTGTACATCTGGGCATACCGATTCCACTTAGGGCATCTTTAGCAACACAAAAGGATGATGGACGGAGTGCTGAAACTTTTCAAATACTCACCCCAGTCACAGATCTGGGTTTAATCCATTGTTCTTTCACTCACTATGCCACCCCAGTTTGGACCAGCCATATGCAAATCAGTTTTGACCCTGATCCTCATAGGAACTGTCCAGCTTGAACTGCCAGGTCAGGTCCTCCCAGGACCTGAAGCAAGAATCCTAGTACCAGTTTCAGGGTGTCACCCTTCATCAGCTAGGCTACCTTGAATCCAGTGGCACAATGAGCAAGGGGCCCACGTTTGGCCATACCCTTACCACTTAGAGCAACTTTAGCATGACAAAAGGATGATGGATGGAGCACTGAAACTTTTCAAACACTCGCCCCAGTCACAGATCTAGGTTTAATCCATTGTTCTTTTGCTCACCATGCCACCCCAATTTGGACCAGCCATATGCAAATCAGTCTTGACTCTGTTTCCCACAGGAACAGTGCAGCCCCTAACCTCAAGGCCAGGTTCTCTCTGGACCGGAAATAAGCATCCTGGGACCAGTCTCAGGGTATTACCCTTCATCAGCCAGCCTAGCTTGAATCAATTGCACAGTGAGTCAGTGAGTCAAGGGACGTGGGGGCACCACATCTCGTACAATTTGCTGATACATCTATTTGTAATACTACTTCCATATGCTTCCCTTTTCTGTTGGCTGCATGTGTTACATGTTTATCTTTGTTTTATACTATGATCACTTTACTCCTGTTACCCATGAGAAAGGTCCAATGGGACCGAAATGCATTGGGAGAGGATGGAATAAATTGTTGTTTCAGGAGTGTCTGAGCAGTTCTTTTCGAGAGTGAGGAGACATGTGTGACATTGTCAAGGGTGCTGGAGCCTTGTTCAGACTGCCGTACTTCAGCCTTGGTGTAAACTGGCACCGTGTTCATGACACACACATATATATATATATATATATAAATATATATATATATATATAGAGAGAGAGAGAGAGAGAGAGAAAAAGAGAGAGAGAGAGAGAGAGAGATAACATACTGTTGATAGCCAGTAGGTAGTTATAGGTAGGACCAACTTTTCCCATAGATGAAGCTTTTTTGTTTTGCTAATCACTTTGGTGCCATTTGAAGAATCTTGTAGACATTTTCAAAACTTGTACACTAGTTAGTTCAGCTGCTGTTTGGAAAGTTTTTAGGTGATTCATTAAGGAGGGGACAAGAGAAATAAGGGGTCTCATAACGCTTTTTTCCCATGCAATGTCAATACAAAAATGTCATCTTTTTAACACGACTATAGGCGAAATCACTGAATGGATTTAGAGTAAATTTGGCAGAATGCTAGATCTTGGTACAGAAAGAGCTCTTTTTGTTCTTTGGTGTGTTGTGTAGCCATTTTAGTTATAGCTCCATGTACGTTATTTTAGCACACTAGGCCTGCCGATGTGCACTTTAACCTAAATATATTTTATTAGTCTTTGTTTATTATTTTAGCAATAACCAAATTTGCGGTCTTGTTTTATTTCATGCTTGCATGCTCTCCGGATGTAGAAACTGTACAGTTTGTTCGAAAGGGCTGTTGAGCCCTACATGAGAAAAGAGGCAAACTATTTATTGTAGTAACTGTCTAGTGGGTTGTCTGACAGACTAAATTGGCAGGCTATTGATAATTTCCTGGTTAGTTTGGAAAGAAGAAACACCTTTACTACCTTCTTCAATAGACCTTTTTTTGAGAAACGAAGGCGCATATTTAAAAGAAAATAACGGAGCGTGACGCTGTGCTAAAATAGGCAGCGCCATGCCCCGTCATTTTCACAACGCACAGATGTGCCATATTTAATTGATTACTGCGCACCCCTGTGTTATTCCCTGTGCTGGCGCTAAATTAAACTGCCTGCACCAATGCAGGCATCTTTGCACCATCGTGCAAGGATATCTGCGTTGAGGGGTTTTATTGTTTATGTGCAGGAAGATGTCCCTTTCTGTACATAAACAATCAATAATGGCGATTTGGCACTTCTGTGTGTGAAAGCGTCATTTTGAAATTGCTGTGTATGTGCGGGAAGGGACACCTTCCCGCACATAAACAATCATGTCTGGCATTTTGCTCTTTCTATGCGTGATGCACAATGCAGCACACATAGAAAGAGCAAAAAACAAGGAGGAATAAAAGTATTCCTTCCTGTTGTGCCTTGCTAATGCCACCCTTGTGGTGGCGTTAAATTTTGGTGCTGCCTCAGGTTGCGAAATCTCATAAATCTGAGGCAGCGTCAAAATGCAATGTTTGTTGTACTGGCATGTCCACAGCAACTTTTAAGGATTTACCACCGAGTATTCAGTATCTTCAATCTATATTTGTTCTGTTTTTCACTTTTTATTTCCATCCTAATTGGACTGACTGTGAAAGACTATGGTTTTAGGGAGCCCCATTTTATGTATTACTCTGTGGCTCATACCTTTCTTTTGTCTACTAGGGCGGTTATTTCCGGCTTCCCACTCCAAACCACTCATTGTATTAACTGACATAACTCACTATCCAGTTCCAGCCATTCCAAGATGGCCAGCGATGTTTTTAGTACATTGTTTGTTTTGACTACCACCCATGAGGCTATTGGAGTAATGCTCGTTCTAGTCTATTATATCTCTGTTCACAAAGATGGCCGCCGTAATTTTGCTTGAGTCCTTCTTTTATTTCTGAGACCTGTTCCCAGAGTGTAGTCCTTCTACAGTTTTGACCACCCTCTCCCATTTTTGCCGGGAAAACTTCTCTTTAAAAGACTCGCACTGAGTCAGGAAGTTGTCTTTTCGGGAGAGCACGTTAGGGTAGGTTCCCCTGCAGACTGCCGTCATCCACAAAGTAAGTGACCTCGCGTTTGTGTGTTTATCGCTTTTTTCGGTTACTTACTTACTCTGGGGACGTATATTGAGCTCAACTAATGACATCTCTCAAAGTATTAACAGACTTAGGTCGGGGTAATCCCTTAATATTCTATGGATAACCACGCTTTGCCAGTGTGTTTTTGCCTTTGTAAATCACCACGCAGACTATTACACTCTGCTACAGTACTCACCAAGCCTTTTTAGAAATATTTTCTGTTGTAAAACTGTTTTATTCCTCCCAGTTTTCCTTCAACAAATGTCATAAATGCTAGTGACAAGTCTGTGTATGAATTTCCAAGTGACATAGACTAATAATGTGCTTGATGTTCATAATCAATTTAACCAACCGACCTCTAGTAGTGAATGTGACTGTTTTGGTTCTGATTGATTGCACTGCATTCATGGTGTCTGCTTTACCACTTTATTAGTAGTGACCGCTTTCGGCATGCTACTTCCCAAGGGGCCCCCCATGTACCAAGGGATGGTAAGCATATTGTCTTATTATGTTTTTACACAACTGGTTACTACACACTGTTGTGTCACGGGTGTCCTTCCTTATTTTTCCATGTGTGTTGATCAAATTGATTTGTTTGTATTTTTCTAGGGCGACCATTAGAGGTTTCTGACAATTAGTGAACTTCAATGTAAGTGACTATGGCCCTCATTCTGACCATGGCGGGTTGTAACCGCCAGGGCAGAGGGCAGAGGAAGCACCGCCAACAGGCTGGCGGTGCTTCCGGGGCAATTCTGACTGCGGCGGTAAAGCCGCGGTCAGAAAAGGGGAACCGGCGGTTTCCCGCCGGTTTTCCCCTGCCCCAGGGAATCCTCCATGGCGGCGCTGCATGCAGCGCCGCCATGGGGATTCTGACCCCCTTCCCGCCAGCCTGTTCCTGGCGGTTTACACCGCCAGTAAGAGGCTGGCGGCAACGGGTGTCGTGGAGCCCCTGGAGGCCCCTGCAGTGCCCATGCCACTGGCATGGGCACTATAGGGGCCCCCTAATAGGGCCCCATTAAGATTTTCAGTGTCTGCAAAGCAGACACTGAAAATTGCGACGGGTGCCACTGCACCCGACGCACCCCAGCAAATCCGCAGGCTCCATTCGGAGCCGGCTTCATCTTTGCTGGGGCTTTCCCGCTGGGCCGGCGGGCGATCTGCTTGAGATCGCCCGCCGGCCAAGCGGGAAAGTTGTGATCACCGCCGCGGTCATTTGACCGCAGTGCTGTGTTTGGGTGGTTTCCGCCCGGCGGGCGGCGCCCGCCGCCCGCCGGGGTCGGAATGACCCCCTATATGATTTGTTTGACATTTTTGCAAACTTTCGGTAATATAGACAGGAGAAGTCTTATTATGTATTGGTCCTGAAGAAGCGTCATAGGATCTTGTTAGACCAGTGTACGTGAAACATGTTGACCATGTCCAAGGAGCCCGACGATAATCTCCTTAAGCTCCAGCACCATGCAGAAAGTGGTTGAGCATTATTCCTCATGTTACACTTTCCTTCTGTTTTTAATCTTGGTCCCGGTCTTATTCCATTGATTAATTAAATTGACTCGCTCCTATTAAGACTGGGAACCAATTTTAGCTTTCACTCTCCTGCCAGGATTAGCGCCTGACCGCAACACCAGGTCTTGTAGTGTCCGCTACCACGGCTGCTACCTAAAAGATCTCCGGCAAAGAGCCCCCTTACGGGGAGCCCGTCAGACATTGCAGCGCCGGTCTGACGAGGAGCTACCCGATGATGAAGCATGACATCCTCTCGGATGTGTGAGGGCTCTTGCTCCTGAACTTTAATGTTCCCCTAGTGATTATATTTTTCCATTTGGAACAGTGTACACCTTTTTTGTATGTCCACAGCAACTCCTGATGCACGCCCCTCGGACGCAGAAAACTGCATTGTAGAGGCCCATATTTACAGGAAGGCGTAACGCCACAAAAAAGTGGCATTAAACCTCCTTGTAAATATGAAGCAGAGGCTATAGCCACTGGAGCGTCACTTAAAGTGACACTCCAGTGGCACTAGGAGCTCTTAAATATGCCCCTATATGCGTCTTATGAAGCATGCATCCTTTATTCTTCTTCTAATGAGGGACAAGCACTAGGCACGTCATTGAGCATGTATTGAGTACTGTCAAGCTCCAGGCACCTTAATGAGATCTTGGTCTGAATTTATACTTTTTGGTGCAAAACTGCGGGAATGCAGTTTTGCACCAAACAGTATAGGGCCGGCTTGCGCCATCTTACAGTGTCTGCCGGGCGCCGTATTAATATAATGGTGCAAGCTAGTGCTAAACGTGGGATAAAATCTTAAAAAAAGACGCTAACCTGGTTGGGGACAAAAAAAATGCCTCTAACTAGACTAGCGTCATTTCCTGGCGCACAACCAACAAAAACGTGACTCCTGTCTTAGAAAAGAATGAGGATAGCACCATTGACGCAAGGTAGGTTCACTCATCCAAAAAATGGTGGAAACTCCTATATTTTGACATCATACATGTCTAACGTCAAAATATAAATATGGAGTTAAGTTTGCGCCCAATTTGAGTTAAAACAAATTACGCAAATTCAGAGCAAAAGGAGTATAAATATGGGCCCTTGTTCTTTTAATGAGAAATGTTCAATATTGATGTGGAATCGTTGTATTATTAATTCGTTGGTGTATTACTCTCGTTATTTTCATTTTATATGCATTATGTAAGCATATGTGGCTTGGTATGTTATATTATACTTGTATGTATACTGTATTTGTCCTTTTTTAATAAACGTAAACAGAGTAATCAGCCAGGGGACACTTAAGAGTCAAAAAGACTTTGAAGAGGCCATGTGGTCAAAAACTATATAAATCTGAACAAAAACATATTTATTGATAATTTAATAGATCCCCAAATACTCTCAAATGAGAAAACGGGCTAAAATACTGATGATATTAATTTAACAAATTTCCTATTCCCTGCCTATATCTGAGTAATTTGTTTTAAAAAATATGTACTTCTTGAAACCTCAATGCCTTTAACTGCATGTTTATGAAAATATCAAAAACAAAATAATCGGGAAATTGTTGAAGCTCATTAAGGTTTGTTTGGAAAATAGGTTTTGAGCATAGGAAGTGCATCCTGGGACAAAAAAAAAACATTTGGTATGCAAAAGGAAATTCATTTAGCACTGACACCTACTCAGAAATTATGATCTGTGCCCCAGGCTATGAAATATCAATGCAGAAAATTATTCACAGAGGGTTTACGGTTCAAGTGGTAATTCCAATCATTTGCAAAATGTTGACCCAATCGAGTCAGCACAGAAGGCTTGATCTTTCAGTTTGATGAAAATGTAATTTTATAGGTGTCAAGTCGAAGTTCAAAAGTGACATGCAGTGTCATACAGATAGATAGTTTTTCCAGCAGCAATGCCATTCTTCATAACCACTTGTCTGGCTACTGCCTGTGAAGTTTGCTGATGAGGAAGACCACTAAGTAGTAAATGAATATTTTTCATCCCTTTGTACGTTTTGATTTTCCCTAGAAATGAATAATTAAAACAGACCAATTTAAGCACTGTGAGTAATTCTTTCCGTCAGAGTTCCACTGAAAGACTTGCATCTTAAGCTGTGTAGACGCGACCAGCGTTCTGTAGTTCAAACATGTTTTTCACTGGCGAGAAAATTGAAAGATAGTACTTATTCTAGTACTCGCAGATACAATGAGAATGGATATCTAAGAATTTTGCTCGCTGCAGTTACTCCTTAATCACACAAAAAACTGACATTTCTGTGAAAAGGCTATTTTATTTGGTTAGTTGAGCATGGACTACCGTGATTCGAATGCCATCTGTTTTGCTCCTTCTCTTTCAAGCCTAGCGGAACTGGTGAATACACGTAACTCTTACGTAGTTTGTAGAAATTATAAAAAAATAGAATGATCAAAATAAAGTGTGTGAATTTGTAAAGCATTGCATCTGTCAACTTCATATTTGTTTTAAAAAAAATCTTCACTAACGTTACAAAGCACGAATCTAGCGAAGCTCAATTGAAAACCTAGGGGCAAAAAGCTGTATCATCATAGTGATTTTTAGGGACCCTGGCAAGATGTATTTTGGGGGTCCTTCTTTGGAAGAACTTTGAATTTTGTCATGCATTTTCTGCTAGATCAAGCCCAATGCCTTCCAGGGACGCCTGCTAAACAGCCCCGGGGTGGTGGCACACTACCACACCCAGAACACTGAGCTGCAAGGGAGCTGCCCACCGCCATTTTTGCACCTGGAGGCGCCACTTAAAGAACACTGCACTCCGCTGTGCACAACACCTGCTAAATAGCCCCAGGGGGGTCCGTACTACCACACCCAGAACACTGAGCGGCAAGGGAGCCGAACACTGCCATTTCCGTGCCCAGAGGCGCTACTTAAAGAATGCTGCACTCCCGCTGTGTGGGACATGCCCGGGCACGTGCCCGGGCAAAGACTGGGTCAAGAGCCGATCCCTGTGCGCCAGTCATGGGCCGTATGAGGCTGGGCAGGGCATACTCTCTTAATCCCTTCGTTTAAGGACCTGGATAGGTAAGACCTCTCTATATATAATTTCTGCAGATTACTTTCTATTATGGGGAAAAGAAAGCATAACTAGATCAAGCCCAATGCCTCCCAGGGATACCTGCTAAACAGCCCGTGGGGTAATTTCACCACACCCAGAACACTGAGTGGCAAGGGAGCTGCCCACCACCATTTCTGCACCCAGAGGCGCTACTTAAAGAACGCTGCACTCCCACTGCACACAACATCTGCTAAACAGCCCCGGGGGCAGCATAATACCACACCCAGAACACCAAGTGGCAAGGGAGCCGGCCACCACCATTTCCACGCCCAGAGGCACTACTTGAAGAATGCTGCACTCCCGCTGTGTGGGATGCCTGCTAAACAGCCGCGGGGGGGCCGCACTACCACACCCAGAACACCAAGTGGCAAGGGAGCCTCCCACCACCATTTCTACACCCAGAGGTACTACTTAAATAACGCAGCACCCCGCTGTGTGGGACGCGCCCGTGCACATGCCCGGGCAAAGACTGGGCCAAGAGCGGGCCCGTGTGTACCCGTCTGCAACCGTATGAAGCTGTGCTGGGCATTGTCTCTTAGTCCCTTGGTTTGAGGACCTGAATACTATTTCTTATGACTGGTAAGACCTCTCTATATATAATTTCTGCAGATTACTTTCTATTATGGGGAAAATAAAGCAGAACCAAGTAACGACTGGCATTAATGTGAACCTCCCCCCCAGGACTGCTAATATGATTACTAACTACCTTACTGATGCAATGGGAAAATTAAATGAAGAGATTATTAAGGCCGAAGCGAGATTAGTGGTCACTAAAAGTGCTTTGCAAGTGGCCTTTGTAGAAACAAGTGCAGAAACTGTCAATTTGATTACTGAATCAGAGCCATCAAAGGATGGTATCTCTGGTGTAGACTCTATACCATTGCCACACTTACCCGTATCAATAGATCCAATAGAGAGAATAGAATTACCGATTAGTGGAGATGATATGGCTCCTCCCCCCCAAGAAGAAGACGACCAGGCAGACAATGAAACCTAACTCTACAATTTTATCAAAGCCCCTCAAAAGAGGGAAGATAACATCTGGAGTGGATGGAGCCAAATCGCTGACCATGCCAATAACTCATGACTGTACATCATCAAAGAGTAAGGAGTCTCTGTTTAGGGGGTTACATAACAAGTTAGATATTATAGAATCCAAAATACTGCTAGAAATCAAAGAGATAAAAGATTGTGTGAGTCAGATTGAAAAAAGGGTTAATTTGGTGATTGATGCTACAAGCTCTGCTTCTGGGGGTTATATGGCCACGAGCAAGAATCAAGCAGACATTAGAGCCCGGAATACCGTTATGACAGGGAATACATTTTTTTAACAAGATAGGTAACAAAAATGATCATTCTGCACAGAGGGAATTGCCCCAACCGATTGCACCAATAAGAAATCTAGAGATACAACCTGATGTAAACCATAGATGGAAGAGTGTGAATAGAGGGAGATCTTCTAAAGATGTCCTACGTCTTTCCCCAGACGCAACTACATGTATAATTGAACTCAAAAACGTAACCAAAGTAGGACCAAATAGCGTAGAGACTTTGTTAGTCCTGCGTAACAAAGTTGTGAATTGGATGTCAATGACATATATGTAGCTAATGTTCTATACCAGGAGATCATATTTGTCAGATGATTTCGGTGGGTGGGACATTTGAAAGAAGAAGAGGGAGATTGCATTGAGGTTAATTTTTGCAACCCGTGTTTTGTGAAAAATCTACTGTTAGATCGACATGAAAGGCAACAAATCTGCCTAGATATGAAAAGAGAGATAACCGCTGTCCCTCTTAGGGTTTTTTTTATAGACCATTGAATAATCCCAGCACAAGGCAGCCGGAAGGCATAAGGGAAACAGCTAGCAATTTGGATGGACATGATAACTTAGGGCCAGATGTAGCAAGGTCCGAATTTGCGATTTGGAAATTGCGAGTCGGTGCGACTCGCAATTTCCGAATCGCAAATTTGGATGCAGAACGGTGTCTCAGACACCGCCTGCGACTCGCTATGGGGTCGCAAAGACCCACCTCATAAATATTAATGAGGTGGGTCGCATTTTGTGACCCCATAGCGAGTCCCTGCACTCACAGGGATGGTGGCCTGCTGAAGTCAGCAGACCTCCATGTCTGTGACTGCTTTTTCAATAAAGCAGTTTTTTATTTTATTTTGCAGCCCGTTTTAAATACAGGAAAACGAGTTGCAAAATAAAAAAAAATAACGAAACCATTTGGTTTCGTTTTTTCAGTGTAGGCAGTGGTCCTTTGGACCACTGCCTGCTCTGAAAAACCCTTTTTGCCCACATTCACAAAGGGGAAGGGGTCCCATAGGAACCCCTTCCCTTTTGCGAATGAGTTACCACCAGTGTGACACTGGTGGTAACTGCAAATTGCTTTGTGACCGCATTCGCGGTCACAAAGCAATTCTGCATTGCGATGCGAGTCGCAAATAGCAAGGGAACACCCATTCCTATTTGCGAGTCGCATTCACAATTTGCGAGTCGGTACCGACTCGCAAATTGTGAATGTGCATCGCAGAAGGCTGTTTGCATGGCGCAAACTGCGATTTTCACAGTTTGCACCATGCAAACGCCTTCCTACATCTGGCCCTTAGTGTGTTTCAATCAATACACCCACCTGAGTAATAGTAAGAAATTGCATTGGCAAAAGAGGGGCTTAAAGAGAAAGAGGGTGTCCGCCCCAGATGAGATATCTAAGACTATAATAGAGTTAACCGCCAATACTCCTGTTTGTGAAAGTATTGTCGATAATGTCAGGAGGGCCTCAACAAGGGATTCAATTACTTTTATGTCATGAAATATAGCTTGTGTGAGAAATAAACTAGCAGACAAAGAATGGCAAATAGTATTAGCCTCATCACATATAATCTGCCTACATGATACATAGCATATGGGATCCTTCTTTGTTGAAGGTTACTCCACATTTTCTACACCAGCTTCTCTCGCATCTAGTGGGAGAGGTAACGCAGGACTAGCCTTATTCATCTCAACAATAATACCGTCCGCTTTGGTAAAATCATTTTATAGTTCCCCTTATTCCCAGTTTCTACACCTCTGGATATATGATATGGCAAGAATTGTAATATTCAATTATTACAATAATAAGTTTGACAATACGAAAAATGTGGTGGCCTACTTATGATTTTAAGGGATGTTACATCTCTGTACATTCTGGTATGGGTTGGAGATTTTAATATTGAGGCATGCCAGATTCCAATTGAGAGGTATGCGGATATATGGATGATTGGGGAAATGCTTGACCTCACTTTCCACATGATAATTATGGAGCTGCACTGAATGAGATTATATTTAGATATGATTTGGAATTGATAGAACAAGAGGGGCCCTAAAAGGAGAAAAGATCCCAACATTTAGGGGCGGGTGGGCACTTCTCAATTATCAACCATATAATAATTTCTAGGAACAGTGTTGCCATGACCGACCCACTCAGGATTATGCCCATTATTTTAAGTGATCATCCGCTTTGTTAATTACACTGAGACTAGGAGAACCATAGAAATCAGAGGAACGAACAGCAACAAACCTAGAAGCAAAAAAGAAAAATGGAATTACTGTGAGATGAACTGGCATAAATGAAAAATATTTGATGCAGAAAATTATAAATGGCCACAAAAAAGAAATCTTAGCATGCACTGAATTTAACCAATGCCCACTAGAGACCCTGGTGTCCTTCAGTAAGCTTAGCAAAGCCATCTGAGGGAGTTTAATATTGAGGCCCGAAAACAAAGGGAAAAAATGCTGGTTTGACCGTAATTGCTCACAAGCAAGCCATAAACTTAAAAGAGCTTTACAGATTCGGCCCAGAAGGTAGGAAGTTATTGTCAAGCGCTCTAACTATAAACTTGCATTAGAGGTTGGAAAAGCCCAACTGAGAGCAAGGGCATGGGAACATCTTGAGCAAGCAATGATTTTGAGGGATAACACCCTATTTTGGAAAACTGTCAATCAACCTTTTTTAAAAGACAGAGATACATTTGAAATTGCTGCACATGTACAGTCATTGGATTGGCTCACTCATTTTGCCATGATTTTCAATCCAGATAACATGACTATGCATCCTTTGAATATTGAAATAATTGGGATTAAGCCACCCTTTCTAGATGCAAACAGCTTAGAGGAAGTAAGATCTACTGTTCAAAAATATTTAAATGGTAAAGCTCCCGGTCCTGATGGGGTCCCAGTAGATGCCTATATGACATATATCGATCTATGGTGCCCTATCCTAACCCAAGTATTTTTGGCAGTGACAAAAGGATATATACTAATCTCATCGACAGAAAGTATAATTGTCCCTATTTTTAAAAAGGGAACTAGGGGCGACCCTAAATGTTATCGACCCATCTCTCTTCTAGACTCTTCAATTAAATTACTAGGGAGAATACTCCTAGAAATACTAGAGATTTGGGCAACCGACAATCAGTTACTTACAGAAGCACAATTGGGATTCAAATCGGATGTTGGCACCTTTGAACAATGCATTAATCTAAATGTAATAGTAAGTAAATATACAACAGTGAAAAGGGCCATGTATTTCTCTGCTTTGCAGATCTTGGTAGTGCTTTTGATCTAGTCAATCTTACAAAATTGTGGAAAGTTCTAACGGATTTGGGTGGCCCCTAGATATAATATGCTTTGTGGCACAATTGTGTAGCTATCTAACAATGCAAGTGCGATATGGGAAAAATGGAGAATGTACTTCATGTTTTAGGATTGGGAAAGGCATACAACAGGGGTGTGTATTAGCTGCTTTGCTATTTTTTCTCTATATAAATGTGGTAGATGCCTACTTAAAACAACTGGTAGATGATGTACAAAAAACAGGAAATCTCTCAGTTCCAGTCCTCCTATACACAAATGATGCGGTCCTATTATTACAGGCGACAAATGACCTACAACGGCTGACTGAGGGCTTTGTAGAATTTATGGAGGAAAGAGATATGTGCCTAAATCTGAGTAAAACAGTTATAGTGGTCTGTAGTCTAGGAAAGGCTAGTCAGAAAACCTTTTTTATTGAAGGTCAAAAATGCGAGGAGGTAAATAGCTTTACATATTTGAGTGTACAGTTCTCTAACCTGGGCCCCTGGACCGTTAGAAATAAAAAAATGAAATATGTAAGAGCAACAGAGGCAATTTTTAGGTTCTCAAAGAAAATTGACAATAAATCCCCTAGGGAAATTTTACAGATCTACAGAAGCAAAACAGTTAATAGTGTTATGTATGGGTCTGCCCTATGGGGATCATCACCTGCGATGTAATCTTTACAAGTATTGGAGAATAAATTTATCTGCAGATTACTTGCTGTGCCTAAAACAACCACTTCATATATGGTACATAAGGACTTGGGTTGCCCCTATTTAGAAGACTCTGTATACATTAATACATTATTGGCATGGCATGGAGTCTGGTCCAAGGAAGGGACCAGATTCACAAAAGAGATTATTAGAGATTGTTTAGCTCTAGAACATCGAGATGAAATCCAATGGTTTGCACATTTGAAAAATGTGTTAAAGAGTATAAACCTGAACCCAGATCTGGACGACCTAGCTAGTATTCCCCAATTTAGTAAAAAAAGAGTTGAAAAATCAATTGACAGGGAGGAAATGAAAGAGTGACTAGAGAAAGTAGGATATTCATGGTTATGCAATATATGAATGAAGAAATAAACACTATCCAAAACTATTTGCTAATAGTACCAAACACACAAGATAGATTTTATTTAATCTGAATGCGCTTTAGGACATGTACTTTGTAGTAGCTTTCCCAAAAATGGGGAAATAAGCAAGAATCTACCAAAGTGTCCTTGTACTGCCCGATTTGCACAATCTGCTCAGCACTTTATTATGTCTTGTAACTTATGCCAGGACATTAGGAAATGCTTTTTAAAACCTTTGCCAACAAATTGTTTTATTGCAGTGAAGCTTTTAATTATTTATGTAAACTGGAGACTGAAGAAACATGCTGTGCATTTATAAAATTTATTGCATGAGCTATAAAATGGAGAAAAATGTATATGCACTTAGAACATCTCAATCAATCAATCATTTGTTAAGTGTGCAACTCACCTGATAGGGTCTCAAGGTGCTGGGAGAGGGGGGGTTTACTGCTCGAATAGCCAGGTCTTGAGACGTTTCCTGAAGGTCAGGAGGTCCTGGGTAAGATGTAGGCTGACGGGGAGGGAGTTCCAGGTTTTGGCGGCAAGGTGGGAGAAGGATCTGCCGCCGGTTGTGGTACCGTGGATGTGGGGGATGGTGGCGAGGTTAGCGGAGCAGAGCTGGCGGTTAGGAACGTTGAAGCTGAGACACTCGTTGAGGTAGGCAGGGCCTGCGTCGTGGAGAGCCTTGTGAGCGTGCATCAGGAGATTGAAGATGATCCTCTTGTTGACAGGGAGCCAGTGAAGGTCTCCGAGGTGGGCTGAGATGTGTTCATGGTGAGGGAGGTTAACTATGAGGCGTGCGGAGGCGTTCTGAAAGCGCTGAAGTTTCCTCTGGAGCTTGGCCGTTGTTCCCACGTAGCATGCATTGCCGTAGTCCAGTCTACTACTAACGAGGGCATGGGTGACCGTTCTTCTGGTTTCGATGGGGATCCATATGAAGGTCTTGCGAAGCATGCGGAGGGTGTTGAAACATGAGGATGAGATGGCGTTGACTTGCTGGGTCATGGTGAGCGATGAGTCCAGTATGAAGCCGAGGATGCGTGCGTGGGTGGTGAGAGTTGGAGCAGCTCCTAGTGTGGCAGGCCACCAGGAGTCATCCCAGGCTGATCTGGTGGAGCCGAGGATGAGGATCTCAGTCTTAACCAAGTTCATTTTGAGGCAACTTACCTCCATCCATTTGGCGATGGCATGAAGTCCGTTGTGGAGACTGGTCTTGGCGGTGGCGGGGTCCTTCGTGAGTGAGAGGATCAGTTGTGAGTCGTCCGCGTAATAGACGATGTTAAGGCCGTGGGATCGGATGATATTGGCGAGCGGCCCCATGTAGACATTGAAAAGGGTGGGGCTGAGAGAGGATCCTTGGAGTACTCTGCAGATAGTCTTGGTGGCTTTCGACTGGAACGGAGGGAGGCGGATTCTCTGAGGTCTGCCAGAGAGGAAGGGTGTGATCCAGTCCAGGGCCTCGTAGTGGATTCCGGCGTTGTGGAGGCGTGTGCAAAGTGTGTGGTGAGAGACAGTATTGAAGGCTGCTGAGAGGTCAAGGAGCATGAGGGCCACAGTTTCACGTTTGTCGAGCATGATCCTGATGTCATCGGTAGCGGCGATGAGAGCTGTCTTGGTGCTGTGGTTCTTGCAGAAGCTGGATTGGGAGATGTCAAGCAGGCTGTTGGCCTCCAGGAAGCGTGATAGTTGGCTGTTGACTATCTTCTCGATGACCTTCACTGGGAAGGGGAGGAGGGAGATGGGCCGGTAATTCTTGAGGTCTTCGGGGTCTGCCTTGGGTTTTTTGAGCAGTGCGTTGACTTCAGCGTGCTTCCAGCTCTGCGGGAAGGTGGCGGTCTCAAAGGAGCTGTTGATGATGGTACGGAGTTGGGGATGCAATGATTTGGCTGGCTTTATTGAAGACATGGTGAGGGCAGGGGTCGGCGGGTGATCTGGAGTGGATGGTGCTCATGGTCTTGCTGGTGTCCTCGTCGTTGGTGTGGGTCCAGGCACTCAGGAGGTTGGTGTATTAGGTGCGTTGGGGTTGGAGTTGGCAGCGGTGGTCGTGGGGATGAGGGAGGCAAAACGGCTGTGGATGTCTGTGATCTAGTGCTGAAAAAAGGTGGCGAGGGAGTGGCAGAGGTCTTGCGAGCGAGGGGTCGACGGAGCAGTACTTGGGGTTGGCGAGTTCTTTGATGATGCTGAAGAGCTCTTTGCTGTTGTGTGCGTTGTTGTCGATTTGCTCTTTGTAGAATTATCTTTTGGTGGTCTGGATGAGCTGGTGATGCTTTTGGATGGCAGTCTTGAGGGTGACATGGTTGCTCTCTGTTTGTTCTTAGCTTTCCAGCACTCCTGCTTGTTGGCCTGAAGGTCGGTGGTGAACAAGGGTGCTTTCTTGCTGGTACAGATATTGGTTGGTTTCCTAAGTGGAGCGTGGGTGTTGGCGCAGTCATCTAGCCATTGTGTGAGGTTGAAGGCAGTGGTGTTGTAAAACTGTAAACTTTGCACTTGTATAGCACACTACTCACCCGTTAGGGTCTCAAGGCGCTGTACACATACCGCTGTGGGACCCCTCCTTGCTTTTCCCTGTGAGGCGCCCACTCCTGGACAGCCCCAGGGTGAAGCCAGGCATCCAAGCGCTGTTGTGGAGAGCCCAAGAGCCGCTGAGGTGGGAATTGAACCCTGGTCCCATGCCAGATCTCTGCATCAGGGTCTCCCGCTCTAACCATTGTGCCACACTTCTCTTTGGGGTCTGTTGGGGTCGCTGGTGTTGGGTGGCGAGGAGTGGGTGAGGGTGGAGATCAGTTGGTCCTTTGAGATCTTGTTCCAGCTGCGGCGAGGGGTCAGTTGCTGGGGGAGGTGAGCGGTGGGTTTCTGGAAGAAGAAGTGGACACAGCGGTGGTCGATCCAGTGGAGTTCGGTGGTATGGGTGAAGGTGATGTGGCTGCTTGTGGAGAAGATGGGGTTGAGTGTGTGGCTGGCTGAGTGGGTGGGCGTTGTGACAAGGTGTTTGAGACCGAGGTTGGCGATCAAGGCTGAGGAGTTGCTGTTGTTGGTGTTCTCTAGGTGAAAATTCAGGTCGTTGAGGAGCATGTAGTCCGTAGAGGCGAGGGCGTGGGTGCTATTTGTCTCGGCAATGGCATCGCAGAACTGAGGTCAGGGGCCTGGGGGTCTGTAGACAAGGGTTCCTCTGAGGGTGGAGTTGGCGTTGATGTGAATCTAGAAGTGCAGGTGTTCGGCGGCATTGATGGTGTTGAGTGTGTTGGATGAGATCCTGATGGTACTCCTGTGGACTATGGCGATTCCTCCTCTCGGTTTGTTGGTGGAGTCTCTGCGGGTAATCTTATAGCCTTCCGGGATGGCTATGGCGATGTCGGGTTCCGAGGAGGGTGTCATCCATGTTTCAGTGAGGAAGGCGATGTTTGGGGAGGTTGAGGTGAGAAGGTCCCAAAGTTCGACGGCATGCTTGTGGACGGAGCAGGTGTTGAGGAGGATGCAGCTGAGGCGGTTGTTGTGGGTGGAGCTGTTGCAATGCTTGGTGGCTTGAGTAGAGGTGAAGTTGCACATCCGGCAAGAGAAGGGTCCATGGGTGTGCTTTGGGGTGGCTAGGACACAGGCGGTGGAGCGGCCAGGGTTGAGGGCGTGGATTTCGTGGGCCGTGGAGCAGCGTCCGGTGATGCGGGGGCGTGAGGGGCAGGGGGACCGGCGCTGGGTGCGGTCCAGGTGTTGACAGGCACAGACGGGTTTTGCCTCTGGCATGTCTCTGGCACAGGGGCCGCCATTAAGAAGAGGAGGTGGGAGGGAGGAGCAGCTGGGAGGCGGGAGGTGAGGGCGAATGGGGGCGCGAGGGGGGCGGGGATGCAGGGACGCAGCTGTGGGACACGGACAGCTCAGAGGAGCCAAAACTGGGCGGGAGGGGGAGCGCAAAGCAGTACGGCGGAGAGAAGGCTAAAAGCACACAAAATATGAAACAAGCACAGAAATGGCAATAAAACAAAAAGAAACGAGCAGTAACAAGAACACATGAAATGGCAATAAAACAAAAAAAATACGAGCGGTAACAACTACGCACGATAAGGCAATAAAACAAAAAGAATACGAAGGGTAACAAGAACACACTCACATTACGTACGGACCACACTAGACACCAGGGATGAGGCGCAGGCAGGTGCCTGCGGGTGGTGGAGGGCCTCGAACTTATGGCAGCAGCGAGGACGGGGTGGGGGGCGCAGGCACAAACTGGAGGAGCTGCATGGCGTGAGGGGCAAGCCCAGACCTTAAAAGCAGGTCAGGGGTCACCTGTGTGTTATGAGACTGAATAACGGCCAATTTGCACAAACTAGGGATCCTTTCTGTTTATTCTTTCAGCTTATTAGTATGTAGTAATCTTTTCAATGAAGATTTTTTTGTTTTAATCATTGTGTATATTGGACACTTAAGGTATATTGGATAAGGAAAATGTATATGCCATTAGAAAATTTCTGTCATGGGAATGAATGATAGCTAATGGCTAATTTGCACAAATTGGGGACTCCCTCTGTTCACTTTTAGTATGCAATTTTCTTTTTTTTTCGCTCTTTATTTTAATGTAGATTCCTTCTTTTAACCATTGTGTATATTGGATATTGAATGCATTCTTGCTAAGCTATAGTATAATGAAATGTAGCAAAAGGTACCGGATAAATGGATCTCTTAATTATATACTATTATGTTTTTAAATTGTATATCTTTTATGGATTGATATCCGAATAAAGATTGATTTGATGTGAAGCCCATGCTGCAAGGAGTTGAGGTGAATTAAGTTCAGGAAGTGAGGGGATGGCAGGGGTCCCCCCAACAAACACTTGGCCCTTTTGAAGACTGAAGACTTTTAAATGTTAGGGGCATATGTACATGTCCCTAGGGTCACTTTCAGTAATGCTCTGGTGGAGCTGTGCACTGCACCATATTTACAAGGAGGCGCTTAGCCAAATTTTTTAATTATAGGCTGTTGGAAAATGGGTTATTGGTAAGGGCAGGTAGGTACCTACACCTAGCAACAAGCCACTAACCTCCACTTAGGTCCAGTTAGGTCTCAGTAAATTAGCCCCAGCTCAACCCTTGGTAGCTTGGCAACGAGCGTCAAGGCTTAACTTAGGAGACAGAGTGTAAAGCATTCAAATATCAGCAAACAGTAATTAAATAAAACACAGGAAACAGTTTAAAAATCCAAAACCAATTTATAAAAATAGTTTATATTGTTATCTTTAAAATGACACCAAAACGAATAAAATCGGATAGAGGGAACCGGAGATATGAATTTTTAAAGAATTATTATTTTTCTAGCGCTTAGAAACAAAAAGCGCCAATCGGGTCATCTGGTTGCACCTCGACCGGGGCAAAGTCAAACTTTCAGGCCGACCGCGATGGAGCCCTGCTCGGCTACAGGTCGCGGGAGGCCTCGGTTAAAAAGTCACCTTCTGACTTAGTCTTTATTTTGAAGATGTTCTTCAGCGGGACGAACCTGCCAGTCGAATCCGACCTCCTGGAGCCCTTGTCCGGATACGCGATGCTGGATTCCTCGGTGGAGATTTTTACAAAAATTCTAAAATCTTCTCCAAACTTCTGGGGCTTCACCCAGATGTTCTTTTAAGGTTCTTTTGGGGTCCACAGCTCACCCCAAGGGTCCAGAAGTTCTGAGATGGTCCTTGGGGGGTGCGGACTTCAACTCCCAGAATGCACCTGGCGCAAACTCCTTTTTGGCCACTGGACAGTGGTCAGCTGGTCACTTTTCAGGAGTTGGTGCAGGGGGACTCTGGATAGCAATTTTTCACCTGTAGCAAACAGGGAGTCCCTCCTTGAACCAGTTGAAGCCAGGCAAAGTCCTTCTTGTGGTGAAGCCCAAGTGTGCAGCTGGTGCAGTCCTTCTGAGTGCAGGTTCCAGGTGCAGGCCAGGGGTCCAGCAGGGCAGTCCTTCTTCTCCTTTAGTTCTTTTCTTCTTGAAATCTGGCGGGGATCTGAGGTGTGGGTGCTGGTCTGCCAGTTTTATCCTTGCTCCTGGGTGAAAAGCAGGGGTTCCTGGTTCTCCAATCAGGTACAGGGTCGTCCCCCTGTGATGAGCACTTCCTGGGAAGTGTGGCAAAAATCCATCCCAGTGGGCAACATTCTCTAAAAATCCAACATGGCTGAATCTGATTTTTGGAGGTTACATCTGGCTGAGCCCACCCACTGGTGTGGCTAAAAATCATAAACACACCCCTCTCCTGCCCTCTCCTAATCTAATCAAGGGGGCACCTAGTTGTCTGGGGTTGCAGGATGTGGGGGTGTTGCTGGTTGCTCCAAATGTCCTTCTCTGCCTTTGAAGACCAGTTTGGCAGCCCTCCCCCTTCCTGCCTCACCATCTGCTGAGGGGAGATTCTCTCCCACAAGCACATTCCTTTGTGTGAAGCCAGGCCACTTCACACCTCATCAAGGCAGATTGGCTAAGCTGCTGCAGGCTGGCCAATCAGAGCACAGCAGCAAAAACAATGCAGGGCTGAAATTGGCAACTTTTTAGGTAAAGTCTATAACTCTTTACCTGAACAAGTTATATTAAATCCAACAACTGGAAGTTGTGGGATTTATTACAACAATTAATTTGATACCAAATTCTTGGTATGCATCTTTTAAGGAGACTTTAAAATTTAAAACAAAGTCTCCGCATTCTAGCCTATGAAGGCCATTTACTTCAATGAGGGAAAAACTAATTTGGCCGTTTTTACCTCACCAGGGTTTATAAATCTATTTTTATAAAGTCCCTGCTTATAGTTACATGGCACCCAGCCCTAGGGTCACATACGGCACACCTTAGGGGTGACTTATATGTAAAAATAAGGTAGTTTAAGACTTTGGAACTACTTTTAATTCCAAAGTCGAATTTGCATATAACTTTAATTTAAAAGCAGCCAGCAAGGCAGGCCTTCCTTTAAAATGACACTGGGCACCTCAGCAGTGCACCTAGGTGTGCACCACCTATGCTGTGGTCCCTAAACCTACATGCCCTACCATATACTAGGGACTTATAGGTAGGTTAACTTAGCCAATTATAATTAGCCTAATTTGCATATCCATTTTATACAGAGCACAGGCCCAGGGACTGGTTAGCAGTACCCAGGGCACCATCAGAGTCAGGAAAACACCAGCATAAAGTGGAAAATTGGTGCAAAAAGTTAGGGGGCCTCTGCAATCAGCCCTGTTTTCTCACATAGGCCCTCTGATGCAGTTTTCTGTGGCAGAGGGGCGTGCAAATGGTGTTGCTGCGGCCATTCTACTGCAACACCCATTGCTTTTGATGCTTTTGACACTGCCACAGATTTACAAGGAATCAGAAATCTGAGGCAGCGGCAAAAACTAACGCCACATGCTTTCTGTGCAAATTTTTTTATGACCAACATATCTCTTCATTACCCACGGAAAGCCTTGAGTAATATATAGACATTGATGATCACTTTTTGACAGTATGAGATAAAATCAGTGGAATAAGTCATACATTGATAAAACCTGGAACAGTCCTACATTTTGGTGGGGGTTCTGTTGGGCTAGTATAGGCCACCTGTCTGCCATGTGGTCAGTTTGGTTGTCAATCCACAAACCTGATGTCCCCCTCAGTCCCAGTCCCAAATGAATACATGAGATACAGACGCTCTTTGATCAAATGGAAATATCTCACACTCTTGAATGAATTTACTTCATATATCTATTGGCTAACCACAGTGCTTAATTTGAGATGGTGGTTCTAGTGCTTGGTACCAGCACTGAAATGTCAACAACGGTACATATCACAGTCCACCATATGGTGGCACTGTCCCTTTCATTTTCAGATGAGCACAAGAACAATTGTTTAATACATCAATATGCATACAAAATGACTTGTACCTGCCACCCAAGCCATTCTTAAAGCTGTGTGTGGCTTAGAATAGTCTGAATTGTAGCACTTTTAGGAGTGTGATAGATAGAAGTTGTGTTTTTACTGTCCTTGGCAGCAGTGGCAGGGGCAATGTGTTTTGCAAACTACAGAGGCCTCATGACAAGGGCCCTGGTACATATTTCATTACAAATTAAGCACTGGCTAACCAAGAAAATGAAACAATTAATTATTCCACTGCAGCTGTATCAAAAAAAGTTTTCATTAGAACACTTGAAATTGTATCATCCTGTGCCATTGAAAGAGAAAGACTATACCTAGCCTTAACACACTTTCCATACCCAGAGTACATTTCATGTGTACTGCATACATTATGAAAGATTGAGACAATGTTTTCAATAAAAAGCTGTTGCTATAAAAACAGTTGCTATTGGGCAAGCTTTTTAATCTGTGGAAAGTTATATAAGACTGTCAATGCAGTGATCCATTTATGATTTTTATGAAAGCAAATATGGAAGGAAATATCTTGTAGGTTGATTATTTTTTTAACTATGCTTATTATTACTAATGATGCCAGAAAGCAATTGATAGTTTGGTAGTTAGGCTTTTGTTATGTTATGTAGGTAATTTGCAGTTAAATTTGCTTTCCAAAATTACAAAGCTGAAACACCAAAGCTTAGATTTACTACGCTTGTGTGGGTCATTGCGTGGCACTTCACAGTTTTGCTGTGCTCCTAGAGGCTTTTCTAATGTTATATAAGTCAACACAAATCTTTGTGTGACTTTGCTAAGCCCAGTAAGGGGAATAAAGACTCAACTATTCAGACAGATCAGCCCTCAAAATTGTGCAGTGCACTCACAAATTATTGTAATACAGACAAACCAGGTCTGAGGTATTCAGAAGAGCAATATTTTGTTTATTTAAAGTTTACAAAAAGGGAGTCCAACACATATTTCACTACTTCGCTGTTAATCCATGGACAATACCAAATGAATTATAGATCCTCATAAACAGAAAGTGACCACAAAAAAAGTAAAAAAATATATAAAAAGAATTGCTGGTAATTCTCCATCAACACAGGGAAGTTATAGTTAAGTCAGCTGTTTCATAGCAAAATAAGAAAAGCTTTCTTAGTGTTGCTAATAACTTTGGCTCCATTTGACGAATCTTGATGAAACTTTCCTAAAAGTGATACTGTTTCATTATTTGTGTATAGAAAGTTTTGAGCACTCTGTCAAATAGAGGAAAGAAGGAAGTCCCAAATCACAAAATCCCCATACATTTTCTTCTTCTTCTTCTTCTTCTTCTTCTTCTTCTTCTTCATCTTCTTCTTCTTCTTCTGTAAGAAGCACTACTGCAAAAACTGATGAATGGAATTAGAACAAATTTGGCAGGAAACTAGAACACAATGTGCTGATTGTGCTTTTTGTGATTCAGTAATTTTTTAGGAATTAAGAATCAAAAATATTTGAATATGTGGGCAGATGGGTCCGCAAACGGCTCAAGAGACTCTTGTGGGAGCACCAATTAAAAAAATGAAACATGCTGATTGGCCTAGGGAGCTTTACTTCCCTTGGGCCACTTTGCTCCAGAGTGTGTCAGAAACCTGCAGGAGCGAGCACTCTGAATGGCTGCCTTCAACATCAGAAAAATGTTACTAATAACCGTTATAGGACTCAGGGAATTAATCCCCTCTCCTGAACTTAAAATATAGTGATTTGAGGGGGCAGGGTAGGGATACCCTGCCCCGCCAAGTCCTATGTGGTGACTCAGGAGCCAAAAAGAAATCAGCAGTTTTTGGTAAAAAAAACTAAATGGTGTCCATTTTTCAGTTATCCCTCGGGAGCCCACTCCAGGGCTGTATTCCATAAAGGAAGGGGAGCATGCGCCCCTCTTCCGCAAACCATTTTCAGCCCTGTGGATCCCATCCCCCAGGGCCCAAAGTATTTTTTTCCAGGAAGGGGGGGGTGCTTGGTCCCCATTCCCAGGCCACTTTTGGCCCAGGGGGACACCATCCCCTGGGGCCCATTCCAATAAATTATGGCAGGGTGGCATGGAACCCCCTCCTTGAGCCATTGTAGACCCTGGTGGACCCGCCATTGAGGCCCAGATGCACCAAAAAGTGTAGGGGTCTGTACTCCCATCCCCAAGCCTTCAAAGTCCCCAGGTACCCCATCCCCAATGGCCAGTTAACTTTGTAAAAGGGAGCCTTTTATGATCCCTGAGACCCAATCCCTCTTGCCCAGCTCACTTGCTGTGTCCTGGGGAGCCCACCAGGGAAACACAAACGTTTCTCTGCCTGCACTGGCGCAGGAAGAGAAACTTTTCTTTGCTCTCACCTGGTGGGAGCATTTTCACCACCAGGTGAGAGCAAAAACAAAGCGTTCAATTCACAAAAGTGAACATAGACTTTGGGCTAAACTTATACCAAAAGTCTGTTTAGACTTTAGGAATTCATGAAGGTCAGGCCAGGCCCTGCAGCCAACCCCCCACCACACATGACCAAAGGTCATGCAAGGCAGTGGTTGGATTAACATAAAGTAATCAAAATTACTTTACATTAAAAAAAACATAGAAATTCACTGAAAAAAACAAAGATTAAGGGGACATTTTAGTTAGGAAATGGAATTTAAAAAAATATAGAAATTTACTTAAAAACCAAAGGTTACAGCGACATTATAGTTAGGCTCACATTTCAAACGTCCAAAACTATAGAAATTTTGCTGTTATAGTAAGTTTTATTTCAAGTAACTACCGCCACCTCCCTGGGGCTACATCATAAAAATAGTTAGGAGGGCCATGTGGACCTTCTTAGGCCCCAGGGACCACCACCTCTCTGGGACTACATTAAACAAATATAAGTGGGAGCTGCGTGGCCCTACCGGGGCCCAAGGGACCACTACTTCCCAGGGCTACCTACAAAACCTTTTGGGGGGCCACATGGACCATCCCAGTCCCCAGGGACCACCACATTCCCTGGTAATAAAGTTAAAGTCAGTAGTGGGTGCTGCGTGCCCCCCAGATCCCATGGGCTGCTACCTCCATAGGGCCTTTCTTTCTCTTAAAAAAGGGCAGAGGCCACACTGCCCCATTCCTAGGCCAATTTTAGCCTTGGTGACCCAATCCCCGCGGCCTGGTTATGTCCTCTTGAGTGCCCTGGCCCCACCTAGGGCACCCACTTTTCGTTGATGGGGAGAGCGGGAGAGCCTCAAGGCCTCCGTGGTCTTAGCTGGCTCCTTGCCTCCTGCGGAGTCCAGCACTGCTCCCACACAGAGGGAACCGCTGAAAATGCAGCTCCCTGAATGTGGGAGCAATAGTTTCATCTCTTTCCTTGCCCGCATGACAGCAGGCAGGGAAAGAGATGAAAATTCCACTGCCAGCAAGCAGGAGCAGATTTACGCCCTCATTCTGACTTGTAAAAAGACCGCCGAAGCCGCGGGAGCCAATATAACGCCAGTGCTGGCGATATGCTTGGCCCCATATTATGACATTTCCGCTGGGCCAGCAGACGGAAACGGCATTTCCGTCCGCTGGCCCAGCGGAAAAGTCACATCAACATTGAAGCTAGCTCGTAATAGAACCAGAGGCAATGTTGATGTGCAGCAGCACCTGTCGCGCATTTCACTGCCCGTAATTCGGGCAGTGAAATGCGCGATGGGGCTGTGCCTGGGGGCCCCTGTACTGCCCATGCCAAGTGTATGGGCAATGCAGGGGCCCCCCAGGGGCGTCCCAAGTTTCCCTTACCACCAGCCTTTCCATGGTGGTGTTTACCGCCATGGACAGGCTGGCAGTTGGGGATTATGACCGCCCAGCTGAAGCCTGGCAGTATACTGGAGGGACCAGCGGTATGACCGTGGCGAACGCGCCATGGTCATAATATGCTGACGGAACACCACCAGCCTGCCGGGGTCGTAATGAGGGCCTTAGTGCTTCTGCTTGCTGGGAACGGAGTTATGTTTGCTTTTGCTTTGCCTTGTATGGCCCAGGAGGGGGGCTGTGTGCCCCCCTCCCTTTTTAAATTGTAATTTGCCCGGGGAGGTGGTGGTCCCCAGGCCCGGGGGGTCTGCACCGCCCCCACTTTATCTCAATATTGTAGCCCTGAGGACCCCTCCTATTGTTTTTACAATATGTAATCCTGGGGAGGTAGTGGCCCCCCCAGGGCCCGTCGGGTCCTTGTGACCCCCCTGCATAGTAATCTCATCTAGCCCCGATGGAGGTGGTTGTCCCCAGGGTCCTGGGCTGTTTGCAGGGGCCCTCCTTTCATTTTATCTCTAGTCCAGAAAACTTGGTGGGCCTGAAGTGTGGGGCGATCCATGCAGCCCCCTGAATATTGAACACCTTTTGCCCCAGGGAGATGGTGGTCACCGGAGCTTTTAAAAGCCCTTGGCAGGGGGCTCCATGTACTCCCTCCTTTATCACAATTGCAATGCCCTGGCCCACCCAGGGGCAAAAGCACTTACAAGTGCCAGAGACCACGTTTTATAAAAACAAATCTCTGCAAAATCTGTGGATCCACCAGCAGATCCGGCGACAATTAGAAGAAAAAAAATGTTGGCCCTGGTGGGGACCCTGGGGGAGAGCCTTGGACCAAGGCTAGCAGTTCAGGGTACTCCTACCTTGGACCTTTTAATTTAAAAAAAATTGTAGGACTCGTCTGAGTAATTTTTTTCAGTGAATTTTTTCAGTTTTTTAATGTTAATTCCGAACTATAATGCCTCTAACCATTGCTACTTTAGTAAATTTTTATGTTTTTTGTAATATAAATTGTACTACACTTTCACCTAAGTTCAACTTGGTAATATACATTTTTACAAGTTTATAAATATATTTTATTAACCCATTTATTTTTATTATGCATTGTAAAACTAACAAATCAATGTAAAATTTCTATAAATGCAATACAGCAAGTCTTTCTCTTTTTTGGATTCATTTTATGGATCTGCAGATCCAACGTGACACCCCCATTAATCCACCACAGTTCCAGGAGCATACCTGTATTAATCTCTCATTAGATACACTAAGGGCCATATTTGTGGCCCGGTTTGCATTACTCTTGCACCATGCAACGTGATGCAAGAGCGACGCAAACATTAAGTGAGATTTACGAACTAATGCAAAGCCACCTTGTGTGGCCCTGCATGACTTCATGAATCTCCAGTAATAACACAACACAAATCGCTGTGTTACCATACTCAGCACCAAGGAGGCATTTCCATGGGTGTTGCACAGGTATTCTTACACAACTTTCATGGATTTTGATGCATTCCCAGATTTACAACATTTTGTAAACCTTGGAATGTGCCAAAAAGATACACGTCCCCAGGAGAAGCGTAAGAAGGAGACATGTTTATTTCTCCTTGTTTTTCTAATTCTATGTGTGATTTATTGTAAATCATACATAGAAGGGAAAAAAAAGCCTTTCAGGATCATTTTGTGCAGGAAGGTGTCCCTACCCGCACAAAGCAATCCTGCATGCTGCATAGGCACCCTTACAAGGGTCCAAGGTGCCTGCATTGGCCCTAGTCTGTCAAAAGGGTGCCAGTGCAGGGGAAAAGGACATAAATGCACCGTATTGGATAAATACAGCACATTCCAGCCCTTTCCCTATGATGCAAGGGCAGTGCAGCAAAGTGACTTGCTGTGTTGCCCTGTTCCACAAAGCCCATAAATATGGGCCACAGTCTCCACCATCCACATTACAAACCACACCTTAAATCAGTTACATGGGTTTCACTTCTCTCTGGAGAAAGAGTGACGACCACAGCTCCATTGTTTTTCTAGCTTTTCTAGAAGAGAAGGGGAAGAGCAGAATGAAGAAGACTTACATTCTCCAAATAATTCTTCTGACAAGAGTAGAAAAGGTTCTTCCAAAACTTGGCCAATATATGCAGCAAAAACTGTCAAGAGGCATGGCGAAGAAGTATTCACATAGCCCATCCTATATTTGGAAACGCCTGAAAACAAGACATAGAAGGACATATCACAGGATGATAGGGTTGGGTGGTGCATCATTTTCAGCAGCAGGACCATCTGTGGGACTCAGACCACCTGATAGATCCCCCTGTTTCATCAGAACTGGATGACATGGTCACTCGTCACTAATGCCATATGCCAGCTATACTAAAAATGCCATCTGTTGCCCAGTTTATAGATGGTGTCAACAAGCATATTTGTTTATTTTAATTTCACTTCATCATTGAAGCACAAGTAGATATCTAAGAAGCAAATATAAAATAAGTTCAACTTTACATAATATACTATTAGATTACATACTATAAACAAGTGAGTAGCTACATAAGTGATCATGTTAATGTGTAAGAGGCTGTGTAAGTGTCAGTATGGGTACATAAATGGGTATATGAGTGGCTGCACTGGTGGGTGACTGGGCATGGGAGTGGTTGAGTGGATATGTGAGAGAGTGTGTCAGTGCCTCTATGAGTGTGTCACTTTATGTGTAAGTAGATGTGTGGGTGTGGGACTGGGTATGTTAGTGACTATATGGGTGTCTAAATGGGTATGTAGGTGGCTGTATGAACTGATAACTGGCTTTGGTACTGGGTGTTTGGGGGAGTAACTGTGTCTGCAAGTGGTTCGATTAGTGGTGGATACATAAGTGCAATGTGGGTGTGTGAGTGGATGTGAAAGTGAAAGTACCTCTGTCACTGCCTGACTGGTTTGTGTGAGTGGCTTTATGCTTTTGAAAATGAGTGAGTGGCTATATGGGTAAGTGACTGGGTATATAACCAAATGTATACGTGTGCATGTGCATGTGTAACTCACTATCTGAGTGCTGGGTACATGAATGGCTGTATAGGTGTGTGAGTGGATGTGACAGTGCCTGTATGGGTTTGTGAATGTCTATGTAAGTGGATGTGTAGGTGACTTAAGGGGTGTGAGAATGGTTTTATGGGTGTGTGATTGAATGTGTCAGTCACTGTCTGTCTATATAAGTGGTAGGTACATAAGTGCTTTTGTGGGTGCACAACTGGGTGTTTAGGCTCCTGCTTGACTGTGTGAGTGGGTGCAAATTCCATACTATTAAATTCCATACTACAAATAAGCACCCATATATTTTTTCAAACAAATTCGTTCATAGTGACTTAGTAAAATATATTTTCAGTATAGCAATTCCTGTTCCTCCTTTGTTGCACACTATGGGGGTCATTACAACATTGGCGGTAAAAGCTGCTTACCGCCGTGCAGAAGACCGCCAACACACCGCCGTGGCCACGGAAATCCGCCACAGCTATTATGACCCACATCCCGAAATCCGACAAAATTCAGACACCCATACAAGTCTGCCACACCAAAGGTCAGTGATAAACTGGCGAAAACAAAACCTCCACCGTCACGCAAACAGAAATGCGCCCATGCTATCATGACCCACGAATCCACGCGGTCTTTCAACCGTGGTATTCCATTGGCGGTACACACCGCGCGCTCAAAATACACACACTCCTACAAACACCACCACATTGGACAATTCGAAAGACACACACCTGAGACACATACACACACCACTCCCACACACTCAATACAATATAAAACACACACCCACATAACCCACAAACCCCTACGACAACAATTGAGAACGAAGCACAGAGAGAGACACCACCATCCACAAACTAGCAGCCACAGACACTCAACACCATCACCCACACTACTTCCACGCACAAAACACCAGACACCACTTCATATCACCACACTTATCACCACTTACACCACCCCACACATCACCTACACCACCCCATGGCACGGCAAAGACACCCCAGGAGGAGCTCAGGGTCATGGTGGAGGAAATCATACGGGTAGAGCCACAGCTATTTGGCTCACAGGTGCAGCACACCTCCATTGCTAGGAAGATGGAGCTATGGAGAAGAATAGTCGACAGGGTCAACGCAGTGGGACACCACCCAAGAAATCGGGACAACATCAGGAAGAGGTGGAACGACCTACGGGGGAAGGTGCATTCCGTGGTCTCCAGACACAACATCGCGATACAGCGGACTGGCGGCGGACCCCCACCTCCTCCCCCACAACTAACAACATGGGAGGAGCAGGTCTTGACTATTCTGCATCCTGAGAGCCTCGCAGGAGTCGGTGGAGGAATGGACTCTGGTAAGTCAAATCTTAACTATCATATCCCCCACCCTACCTGCATTCTATCACATACCCCCACCCTCGCCCTCACCCCTATCACTCCAACTTCTCACAAATGTACCACACATCCCAACACCAAGCCCTGCATGCAAAATCAAAGCATGGACACCCATCACTAAAGCATGCCCACTGCACATATCCATAACACCCCCCTCAACCATCATCACACAAGCCCACACACAGGAATGCTAGCACTGGGGTACACGGTCACCCACCCATTGCACACCATAAAACACACAGATGCAATAATCATGCCTTTCCACCCCTGCAGGACCACTACCCAACGTCACCAGACAGGAGGGTCCAGACATCTCCACCCCACCCACAGAAGAGGCCCACAGTGATGATAGCAGCTCTGTCCACCTGGATCTAGATGACCAGCCCGGACCATCGTGGGCCTCGGGACAGTCAGTTCCCCTCACACAGGCACAGCCCACCACAGACCTTCCACCCTCTGGTAACACCAGCACAGCACCCACCCAGCGGGCCTATACCTCCGTCCCCAGGACACGTCAATCAGCTGTGTGTCCACCACTACAGGGAACCCAGGATAACCCACCACCCCAACAACAACAGGGACTTGGGGGCAGTGGTAGTGGGCACACGGTCCAGGGGACGGAGGCACAGGAACTGGGAGGGTTGCCGTGCGACAGGGGGCGGACAGGCCTAGGGAACCCATTCTCCACGAGGCCCTCTCCTCCATCATAGAAGCATACCACCACTCCCAGGAGACGATGGCAACGGTCCTGGCCAAGTTTCAGGAGACCCAGTGCCTGCAGGAGGAACAGTATTTGGGCTTCAGGGAGGAACTCAGAACCATCAGCACTGCCCTGGGCACCATCGTAGGGGTGCTGAAGGAGATACTGAACACCAGGAAGGACACTGTGGCACTCCAAGGGGCCCCTGACACTAGCCTGGACGATGAACTGCCCACCACCTCTGCCGGCGCTAGTGGACAGGAGGCACCGCCACAGGACCGCCACAGGACCACCACACCAGCACCCCACCCCCTGCTGATGGAGAACCACCCCACAAGCGGTCCCTGAGAACCAGGAACAAGACAGAGCACGATGCCAAGACCCCCGCCAAGAAATAAGACCACCCTGATTGTCATCCTACTGTCCCACTTTGTAACCCTGTCCATATTGGAACTGCCCCAGCTCCATTTCCTATGCCCATATGGGCAATGCACCTGTGAGACTAATAGACTGGACTCTGCCATGGACATTCCTCCACCATCACCCCCCACCATTTTACAACCCCCCTCCAATATTTAGCACTGCAATAAACACCCTTGAAGCACAAAACAACCTGGAGTCAGTCTGTGATTTAGAAAATGTATATTAGCAATGACAGTGACAAAATGCGTTCTCAAATGTAATGTCAACATACCTATGTCACACATCTCAAGTCCATGAGGAATCTAAGCAGATGACACACGTTGGAATCCACACCTGTGAAACCGTAAGGGAAATGTACAACTCAGTTACCATATACTGGTTGAAATCGACAGACAGGATAGAGGTAGAAGTGTGAAAGTACTTGTAGTAGGCAGGAATGTATTCTCACCTGTGTGTCACTGGAAATATTGCTGGATAACTGAGTCCCTGTTGTCAATGTCTTCTTCCTCCGCTTCCTCCTCATCACTGTCCACAGGCTCCACAGCTGCCACAACACCGTCATCTGGACCATCCTCCTGCAGAAAAGGCACCTGGCGTCGCAAAGCCAAATTGTGAAGCATACAGCAGGCCACGATGATCTGGCACACCTTCCTTGGTAAGTAGAATAGGGAACCACCTGTCATATGGAGGCACCTGAACCTGGCCTTCAGGAGGCCGAAGGTGCGTTCGATCACCCTCCTAGTCCGCCCATGGGCCTCATTGTAGCGTTCCTCTGCCCTGGTCCTGGGATTCCTCACTGGGGTCAGTAGCCATGACAGGTTGGGGTAACCAGAGTCCCCTAATAGCCACACCCGATGCATCTGGAGTTGACCCATCACATAAGGGATGCTGCTATTCCGCAGGATGTAGGTGTCATGCACTGAGCCAGGGAACATAGCATTTACCTGGGAGATGTACTGGTCTGCCAAACATACCATCTGTACATTCATCGAATGATAACTCTTCCGGTTCCTGTACACCTGTTCACTCCTGTGGGGGAGGGGGGGCAGAGCTACATGGGTCCCAACAATGGCACCTATGATGTTAGGGATATGTCCAAGGGCATAGAAGTCATCTTTCACTGTAGGCAAATCCTCCGCCTGAGGGAAAACGATGTAGCTCCGCATGTGTTTCAGCAGGGCAGACAACACTCTGGACAACACGTTTGAAAACATAGGCTGGAACATCCCGGATGCCATGGCCACTGTTGTTTGAAAATACCCACTTGCAAGGAAATGGAGCACTGATAGCACCTGCACTTGAGGGGGGATTCCTGTGGGATGGCAGATTGCTGACATCAGGTCAGGCTCCAACTGGGTACACAGTTCCTGGATTGTGGCACGGTCAAACCTGTAGGTGATGATTAAATGTCACTCCTCCATTGTCAACAGGTCCACCAGCGGTCAGTACACCGGAGAATTCTGCCATCTCCTCACATGTCCCAGCGGACGGTGCTAGGAAGGACAACAGCGAGCACAGAGTCAAACAACTCAGAGGTATATACCCCCAGTACACGCTACTCTACGGTCCTCCAGACCAACAGGTAAGTACACAGGGAGCACGTTGTATGGGCTATGCCTGAGTGGAGAGGGCTGGTTGTAAGAAGGAAGGGGCCACAGTTCTGCGTGCATGAAGACTGTGAATGCATGTGCCACATGGCAAGGGTAGGGATGTGGGCCACTCACTTCGAAGGTGCAGTTGCTAATGACTTCTCTTCTTCCCCTGTACATTTCATTTAGGTCAGCGCCCACCAGAAGAAGGATATTTGGCGTGCCATCGCCAAGGACGTCCGGACCCTGGGGGTCCACCACAGACGGAGCACCCACTGCCGGAAAAGATGGGAGGACATTCGCCGCTGGAGCAAGAAGACGGCGGAGGCTCAGCTGGAGATGGCCTCCCAACGTGGGAGGGTTGCCCGTCGAACCATGACCCCCCTGATGTTCCGGATCCTGGCGGTGGCCTACCCTGAGTTGGATGGGCGCTTGATGGCATCACAGCAGACACAAGGGGGTGAGTACAACATCATTCTGTGGACTTTGCGCGCAGTGAAGGTGTCTGGGTGGGGGAGGAGGGCTGTGGGTTCCCCTAGGCCAGGGCGAATTCCGTAGGCTAGGCCCCTCCATAATGCAGGCCATGTGGCACTCCACCCCACCTCTGTAGAGTGCCAAGTACAGGTATACATGCCCCTGTGTCATCTATGTGTGCAGATGTCGACCATAGCCATGTAGGCCATATCCCAGGAACTGCATCTGTAGAGCCCAACAGCACGGCGTAGTGCAAGGGGCTGCTGTGTCTGTATTGCCCGCCAACGGTAGCGGTAAGCCATGCACTCAACCTGTCTTTCTTCTGTCCTCCCCCCCCTTTTTGTGGTCTCCCTGTTCTTGTGTGCATCAGCATCATCAGGCGGAGGTACAGTGGCACCGGAGCACGAGGGAGATGCATCCCACATGGCCATGGAGGGCCACACCACGGACTCTGAATACACCAGTGGGACGGAGGGCGTGGGGAGCTTCACGGCGGTCACAGGATCTGCAACCAGCGACACAGACTCATCCTCCGATGGGAGCTCCCTTGTGGTGGTGGCAAAATCTGTGCCCCCCACTTCTACAGGTACAGCCGCCACCCCCCTACCAGTACTGCCCTCCTATCAGCCCCTCAGCCTTCGCCCTGTGCCCGCTCACCCAGGAGGGTGGGCATCACCTTCGCCCCAGGCACCTCAGCCCCTGCCCCTGTCACCCCTGCTGCCCTCAGTGAGGAGGCCATTGGCCTCCTCAGGTCCCTCACTGTTGGGCAGTCTACCATTTTGAATGCCATCCAGGGTGTAGAAAGGGAATTGCAACACACAAATGCATTCCTGGAGGGCATTCATTCTGGTCAGGCTGCCCTTCATTGAACCCTGCAAACTCTGGCCTCAGCACTGATGGCAGCCATTGTCCCTGTGTCTAGCCTCCCCCCTCCAACTTCCTCCACCCAGACCCAATCCCCTGTACCCCAGCCTATCCCAAGCACACCATCAGACCAGCATGCACACACCTCACCACACAAGGGAAGCTCAGGCAAACATAAGCACTACACATCCCACAGGCACTCACGCAAGCATCACACACATACAGACACAGCAACATCCACTGCCTCTCCTGTGTCCCCCTCCTCGTCATCTCCCTCCTCCCTCCCAGACTCGTCTACACTCTCACCTGCATGCACTACCACTACAGCCACTAGATCCCGCACCAGCACACCCACCACCACAGCCGCTTACGTGCAGTCACCACCCCCACTACCATTTACACGTCCCCTGTGTCCTCTCCCAGTGTGTCTGTGACGCCCCCTCCCAAAGTACACAAACGCAGGCACACACCCACCCAACATACATCCACCTCACGACAGCCTCCAGCGCATGCACCTGCACCCAAAGCCACAAAAGTTACATCTCCCACCACCACCTCCCCTTCCTCCACTCCCAGACCCCCTCCAGCTACCCGTCCCAGTGTTCCTAAGAAACTTTTCCTGACCAAGCTTGACCTCTTTCCCACCCCCCCTCCAATTCATAGGTCCCGTACTAGCACCTCAGCCAAAAAATCTCCGGGACCAGTGGTGCCTGTTGTTAGAGGTATGTGGAGTGCACCAGTGCAGCTAGTGTGACACGGAGCCACAGCACAGCCAGTCCCCCCCCTGTGAAGCACCAGAAGTTGGACAGTGCCCGGCGGGAGAGGGGGAAGACTCCAGCCAGCAAAACCGCTCACAAGGGTCCCGGGGGGAGTGTCCACTCAGCTGTGACTCCTCCCAAGGTGGGGAAGGGGCAGAAGAAATCGCCAAAGTCTGGGAGGAGCAGCACGGCGGAGAAGACCGCCATCATCCCCGCTGCCCAGGAGGCCACCACCAGCCCAATTGTCACTGGCCAGGAGGCCACCGCCAGAGTCAGTGCCCAGGAGGGCAGCCCGATCATCACTGGCCAGAGGGCAGCCCGATCGTCAGTGGCCAGGAGGCCACCGCCAGAGTCAGTGCCCAGGAGGGCAGCCCGATCGTCAGTGGCCAGGAGGCCACCGCCAGCCACAGCCCAGCTGCCCAGGAGGGCCCCGGCAGTCACAGCCCAGCTGCCCAATGAAGGACCGCCAGCCCCAGCCCAGCTGGGCAATGAAGGACCGCCATGGCAAGCACCACTGAACAGGTCAGAAACTGCAAACTCAAGCACCGCTGAACAGGGCAAAGACCGCCATGGCAAGCACCGCTGAACAGGTCAGAAACTGCAAACTCAAGCACCGCGGAACAGGGCAAAGACCGCCATGGCAAGCACCGCTGAACAGGGCAAGCACCGCTGAACAGGGCAAAGACCGCCATGGCAAGCACCGCTGAACAGGTCAGAAACTGCAAACTCAAGCACCGCTGAACAGGGCAAAGACTTCAGCGGTCAGAAACTGCACACTCAAGCACCGCTGAACAGGGCAAAGACCGCCATGGCAAGCACCGCTGAACAGGGCAAAGACCGTCATGGCAAGCACCGCTGAACAGGGCAAGCACCGCTGAACAGGGCAAAGACCGCCATGGCAAGCACCGCTGAACAGGTCAGAAACTGCAAACTCAAACACCGCTGAACAGGTCAGAAACTGCAAACTCAAGCACCGCTGAACAGGGCAAAGACCGCCATGGCAAGCACCGCTGAACAGGTCAGAAACTGCAAACTCAAGCACCGCTGAACAGGGCAAAGACCGCCATGGCAAGCACCGCTGAACAGGGCAAGCACCGCTGAACAGTGCAAAGACCGCCATGGCAAGCACCGCTGAACAGGGCAAGCACCGCTGAACAGGGCAAAGACCGCCATGGCAAGCACCGCTGAACAGGTCAGAAACTGCAAACTCAAGCACCGCTGAACAGGGCAAAGACCGCCATGGCAAGCACCGCTGAGCAGGGCAAGCACCACTGAACAGAGCAAAGACCGCCATGGCAAGCACCGCTGAACAGGTCAGAAACTGCAAACTCAAGCACCGCTGAACAGGGCAAAGACCGCCATGGCAAGCACTGCTGAACAGGTCAGAAACTGCAAACTCAGGCACCGCTGAACAGGGCAAAGACCGCCATGGCAAGCACCGCTAAACAGGTCAGAAACTGCAAACTCAAGCACCGCTGAACAGGGCAAAGACCACCATGGCAAGCACCGCTGAACAGGCAAGCACCGCTGAACAGGGCAAAGACCACCATGGCAAGCACCGCTGAACAGGTCAGAAACTGCAAACTCAAGCACCGCCGAACAGGGCAAGGACCGCCAACTCAAGCACCGCTAGCCCATGAGCGGCAGGGGTAGTGACGCAACTGGGACCGTCACGGGGAGAGTGATGCACTCTGGGCACCAGTCCCCCTCCAGAACCAGTGGAGACATGCATCCACTACCTCTGTCCTGCACAGGATGAAGCACTCTGGGCACAAAGCCCCCTCCAGAACCAGTGGAGTATCACATCCACTACCTCTGTCCTGCACAGGATGAAGCACTCTGGGCACAAAGCCCCCTCCAGAACCAGTGGAGACATGCATCCACTACCTCTGTCCTGCACAGGATGAAGCACTCTGGGCACAAAGCCCCCTCCAGAACCAGTGGAGTATCACATCCACTACCTCTGTCCTGCACAGGATGAAGCACTCTGGGCACAACCCCCCCTCCAGAACCAGTGGAGTATCACATCCACTACCTCTGTCCTGCACAGGATGAAGCACTCTGGGCACAGCCTATTTCTTTTTCTGCCAATCTGCCCACAGCGGGACAGAAACCACTAGACCCCAGGGATTTTGCATATTTTTTATTTTTATTTTCTACCCCTTAGGCAAGTGTCGTTCCCCTGAGGGGCAAATTTCACTTAGGCCAATCTGCCCCCAGGGGGGCAGAAACCACTTATGCATCAGGTATTTGGTGTGTGTGTGTGTGTATGTGTGTTTTGTTTGCGGGGGCAGTCCCTTGGGCCAGGACCTCTTCCCATGGGGTCACATTACTGTTGGCCATTTCTGCCCAACTTTGGGACACTTTGGCCTAGTTTTGTAAGGCCCATCAGCCCCACAGGGGTGGAAAGACCACCAGAGACCAGGGAAGATTTTTTTCAGAAAAAGAGGGTGGGGGCATGGGCATAACCCATCCTAAATAAATGGGGACAAAGTTGTTCTGCCCACCAGTGGGCAGATGGGGCAATTACCCCCGATCTGCTCCTGTGGTGGGCAAAGAGCCTGCTAGATGCCAAGAATTAAATCAAAAATTAAAATAGTGGAGTGGTGACTTCCAACCAGTATGGGCATGGTTATGCCCCTACTCCAACTGAAGGTGGTAACAGTCTTTCATCTCTCCCCCCCCACACTAAAACATCTTATCCCACAGCAAGCAAGAGGACATTTGATTCTTTTTGGTTTTGGTTTCACATTTGGGCCATAAGACCTTGTCTAACTCTCAAAATTGTCCCACTTGGAATGGTGAGGGCTGCACATTTTGGACTTTGGGATGCTGCATGTAGAAAAATCTACGAGACCTAGACACATTTGAAAACTAAACATCTGGGTGAGTCCAGGGTGGTGTGCTTCACATGCACCCCACACCATTTTCTTGCCTACAATGCCCTGCAAACCTCCAACTTTGCTTGAAATCACAGATTTGTCCCTCATTTTTGTGATGGAACCTTCCGGAATCTGCAGGAATCCACAAAAATCCTACCATCCAGCAGTGTTGCATCTATACCAATAAAAATTCCACCTTACTTGTCAGCCTAAAAACGTTTTTTTTCAAACTGCCCTTTCAGACCCGCTTTGGTTCCCCCTCATTTTGAACATGTTTTAGGTTCTGCCCTGTCACAGGCAGTTGGCCCATCTACAAAAGTGAGGTATCATTTTTATCGGGAAACATAGGGGAATGTTGGGTAGTAGGACATTTTTGCCAATGTGGTGATCACACACAGAAATGTAGGAAAAATGTAATTTTTTAGCTAAATTTGATGTTTGCTGAGGATTCTTGGTAAAAAAAACACTGAGGGATCTGCACAATTCTCACATCTCTTGACTCCTTCGGGTGTCTAGTTTTCAGAAATGTTTGGGTTTGGTAGGTTTCTCTAGATGGCTTCTGAGCCCAGGACCAAAAATGCAGGTGCCTCCCCTGCAAAAACACGTAGTTTTGTATTTGATCATTTTGATGTGTCCACATAGCGTTTTAGGGCATTTCCTGTCACGGGCACTAGGCCACACAAGTGAGGTACCATTTTTATCAGGAGACTTGGGGGAACGCTGGATAGAAAAAGTTTGTGGCTCCCCTCAGATTCCAGAACTTTGCAGCACCGAAATGTGAGGAAAAAGTGTTTTGTTTTGCCAAATTGTGAGGTTTGCTAAGGATTCTGGGTAACAGAACCTGGTTAGAGTGCCACAAGTTACCCCATTCTGGGTTCCCCTAGGTGTCGCGTTTTCAGAAATGTCCAGGTTTGCTAGGTATTCTTAGATGCTGATTGAGCTAGAGACCAAAATCCAAAGCTAGGCATTTACAAATAACAGGTCAGTTTTCGTTTGGGAAAATGTGATGTGTTCACGTTGTGTTTTGAGGCATTCCTTGTCGCGAGCACTAGGCCTACCCCACACAAGTGAGGTACCATTTTTATCAGGAGACTTGAGGGAATGCTGGGTGGAAGGAAATGTGTGGCTCCTCTCAGATTCCTGATCGTTCTATCACCGAAATGTGAGGAAAAAGTGGGTTTTTCTTTAACAAATTTTGAGGTTTGCAAAGGTTTCTGGGTAACAGAACCCGGTGAGAGTGCCACAAGTCACCCCATCCTGGGTTCCTCTAAGTGCCTACTTTTTAAAAATGCACAGGTTTGGAAGGTTTTCCTAGGTGCCAGCTGAGCTACAGACCAAAATCCACAGCTAGGCACGTTCCAAAAAACATGTCAGTTGTCAATGTAAAAATGTGATGTGTCCATGTTGCGTTTTGGGGAGTTTCCTGTCGCGGGCACTAGGCCCACCCACACAAGTGAGTTACCATTTTTATTGGGAGACTTGGAGGAATGCTGGGTGGAAGGAGATTTGTGGCTCCTCTTAGATTCTAGAACTTTCTATCACCAAAATGTGAGGAAAAGGTGTTTTTTTGCCAAATTTTGAGGTTTACAAAGTATTCTGGGTAACAGAACCTGGTGAGAGCCCCACAAGTCACCCCATTCTGAATTTCTCTAGGTGTCTAGTTTTCAAAAATATATAGGTTTTCTAGGTTTCCCTATGTGCTGGCTGAGCTGGAGGCCGAAATCCACAGCTAGGCACTCTGCAAAAAACAAGTCAGTTTTCTTTGGGAAAATGTGATGTGTCCACTTTGTGTTTTGGGACATTTCCTGTCACGGGCACTAGGCCTACCCACACAAATGAGGTACTATTTGTACTGGGAGATTGGGGTAATGCTGGGTGGAAGGAAATTTGGGGCTTTTCTCAGATTCCAAAACTTTCTGTCACCGAAATGTGAGGAAAAAGTGTTGTTTTTGCCACATTTTGAGGTTTGCAAAGGATTCTGGGTAACAGAACCTGGTGAGAGCCCTACAAGTCACCCCATCCTGGATTCCCCTAGGTGTGTAGTTCTAAAAAATGCACAGGTTTGGTAAGTTTCCCTAGGTGCTGGCTGAGAGAGAGCCCAAAATCCACAGCTAGGCACTTTACAGAAAACACGTCAGATTTCAGTAAAAATGTGATGTGTCCATGTTTCGTTTCCTATCGCAGGCATTAGGCCTACCCACACAAGTGGGGTACCATTTTTATCAGGAGACTTGGGGGAACACAGAATAGAAGAAAAAGTGTTATTGCCCTTTGTCTTTCTCAACATTGTTTCCTTCCAAATGTAAGACGGTGTGTAAAAAAGATTACTATTTGAGAAATGCACTGCAATTCACATTCTACTATGGGGACCCCGGAATTCATAGATGTGCAAATAACCACTGCTTCTCAACGCCTTATCTTGTGCCCATTTTGGAAGTACAAAGGTTTTCTTGATACCTATTTTTAACTCTTTTTATATCACCAAATGAATTGCTGTATATCCGGTGTACAATGGAAACCCATTGCAAGGTGCAGCTTATTTATTGGCTCTGGGTACCCAGGGTTCTTGATGAACCTAAAAGCCCTATATATATCCCCACAAACAGAAGTGTCCAGCAGACGTAACAGTATACTCCTTTTGAAAATCTGACATCACAGGAAAAAGTTAAAGAGTAAAACATGGAGAGAAAATTGCTGTTTTTTCACCTCAATTTTATTTTTATTTAATTTCAGCTGTTATTTTCTGTAGGAAAACCTTGTAGGAGCTACACAAATGACCCCTTGCTGAATTCAGAATTTTGTCTAATTTTCAGAAATGTTTAGCTGTTTGGGATCCGGCATTTGTTTCACACCCATTTCTGTCACTAACTGGAAGGAGGCTAAAAGCACAAAAAATAGCAAAAATGTGGTATGTCCCAGTAAAATGTCACAATTGTGTTGAAAAATTTGGTTTTCTGATTACAGTCTGCCTATTCCTGAAAGATGGGAAGATGGTGATTTTCGTACTGCAAACCCTTTGTTGATGCCATTTTCAGGGAAAAAACACAAGCCTTCTTCTGAAGCCCTTTTTTCCTATTTGTTTTACAAAATCTACATTTTTCCTGTATTTTGGCTAATTTACTGGTCTTCTCCAGGGGAACCCACAAACTCTGGGTACCTATAGAATTCCTATGCTGTTGGAAAAAATGGATGCAAATTTGACATGGGTAGCTTATGTGGCCGAAAAGTTATGAGGGCCTAGGCGTGAACTGCCCCAAATAGCCAAAAAAGGCCTGGCACCAGAGGGGGAAAAGGCCTGGCAGTGTAGGCGTTAAAAGCATTCAACCATCTGTGTTCAGTGCTTTTAATTTTGTAAAATATTGTTACTTACAAGGCATTCATTCCCTACTGAACAATTGTGGTACACCAGTCTGGCTTTCAGTTTCACACTGCAGTCTCTTTTCTTCCCTTCCCCCAGACGCTTTAGCTTCATTTCTCAACAACTTAAAAGGTTACATCTTATTTTATGTGTATCATCTATGCACCATAAACACAAAGGCTCTTTTCAGAGCCAACCCTTTTCCCAAACACTGTTTTTTGTTTTGTTTTCAAATCATTTTTTCTTTTAATTTCTCACTTGGATCTGCATATCCTCTGCAGATGCCCAGCTAAATAAGGGGTGTGTCTGTTATATTGCAGGAGGATCCGGGCAGTTGGGTGGATCTGCTCCAAACCAAAAACACATATTTAACACAAAAGAACAAAACATTAAGGGCCGTATTTATACTTTTTGGCGCACAACTGCGCCAACGCAGTTGTGCGTCAAAAAATGTAACGCCGGTTAACGCCATTCCAAAGCGCCATGCGGGCGCCTTATTTATGGAATGACGTTAGCCGGCGGAGCTGCCTGGTGTGGGTCATAAAAAAATGACTTACACCAGGCAGCGCCGGCGTAGGGGAAAATGGAGCTTGGGCGCCAAAAAATGGGGCAAGTCTGGCTGAGGCAAAATTTTCGCCTCAACCCGATTAGCGCCATTTCTTTTGACTCCCGACCCCCATTTAAATGACCCCTGTCTTAGCAAAGACAGGAGTCATGCCCCCTTGCCCAATGGCCATGCCCAGGGGACTTATGTCCCCTGGGCATGGTCATTGGGCATAGTGGCATGTAGGGGGGCACAAATCAGGCCCCCCCTATGCCACCCAAAACAAAACAAAAAAATACTTACCTGAACTTACCTTAAGTTCCCTGGGATGGGTCCCTCCATCCTTGGGCGCCCTCCTGGGGTGGGCAAGGGTGGCAGGGGGTGTCCCTGGGGGCATGGGAGGGCACCTCTGGGCTCCTTCCGAGCCCACAGGTCCCTTAACGCCTGCCTTGACCAGGCGTTAAAAAATGGCGCTAAAGCGGCTGGATGTCATTTTTTTTGACCCGCCCACTCCCGGGCGTCATTTTTGCCCGGGAGTGTAAATACGGCGCACATGCCTCGGAGTCATTTTTTAGATGGGAACGCCTACCTTGCATATCATTAACGCAAGGAAGGTGTCCACGCCCAAAAATGACGCAAACTCCTAGATCTTTGGCGCTAGACGGGTCTAACGCCAAAGTATAAATATGAAGTTAGTTTTGCGTCAGATTTGCGTAAAAAAAAACGACACAAATCCGGCGCAAACAGAGTATAAATATGCCCCTTAATACTAACATGTCCTATTGCAATTTATATCACTGCCTGTGTGTGGGTGTGTGAGCAGCTGTGTAAGTGACTGTGTGAGTAGTTGTCTAGTGTCTCTATGGGTGTGCAAGTGTTTTTCTGGATCTGTGAGTGGGTGTATAAGGGGCTGTATAGGTTTGTGAGTAGGTTTGTAAGTGGTTGTGTGGATATGTAGGTGTTCAATGAGTCTGTGAGTGGATGAATGAGTGGGTGTGTCACTGGCAATGTAAGTCTGTACATGGGTGTATAATTGCCTTTATAGGTGTATGGGTGGGTGTTTGAATGGCTCAATGGATGTGTAACTGGGTGTGTGAGTGTGTGGCGGGTGTCTGAGTGGGTGTGTTAGTGTTTGTGTGTGTCTGCGAATGGGAAATGAGTGTGTGAGTGGTCTTCTGGGTATGTAATTGGGTGTGTAAGTGGCTGTATGTGTGTGTCAATTGGGTGTTCAAGTAGTTTTCTGGGTGTCTGAATGGGTGTGCGACTGATTGTATGGATGTGTGAGTGACTATGCAAGTGGGTGTGTGAGTGGGTCTCTGAATGGGTGTGTGAGTGAGTCACTCAATCTCTAAGTAGATGTGTCAGGAACTGTATGGGTGTGTAAGTGGGTACGTGAGTGGCTGCTTTATGTGTGACTTGGCTGTGTGAGTAGCTGCAAGGGGTTTTTGAGTGGATGTGTAAATGGTTTTCTGTGTCTCTAAGTGGGTGTGGGAGTGGTTGTGTGGGTATGTAAGTGTGAGTGTGTGGTGGGTGGGTATATGAGTGGGTATGTAAGTGGCTGTTTTTGGTCTCTGAGTGGTGTGTCAGTGGCTGTTTGGGTGTGTGAGAGGATATATCAGTGGTTTTGCTGTTTGGGTGTGTGAGTGGGTGTGCAAATTGCTGTGTGGCTCTGTCTGAGTGGGTGTGTAAGTGGCTGAATTGGTGTGCACTTGGCTGTGTGAGTATCTGTGTGGATCTGTGAATGGGTTTGTGACTGGTTCTCAGGCTCTCTGAGTGGATGTATCAGTGACTGTATGGGTGTGTGAGTGGGTGTGTGAATGGCTCTATGAATATGTGAGTAAGTATTTGAGTAGCTGTATAGATATATGAGTGGCTGTGTGGGTATGTGAGTGAGTGGCTGTACTTTTTTTAATTGGAGACTAGATCCACGGATCCATCATGGATGCACTATAAGGTGTCATGCTGAGTTTCATGGTGGATCTGCAGATCCTTGCATGCCCCCCAGAACTGGCCCTTGAGAGGTTTCTCACAGACCCCTCAATCAGTCCCATGGGTTCAGGGTACCGCTACCCTGCCCCCTTCTATCACTTTTCAGTTTTATTTTCCCCCCTGGGACCGAGTCCCAATACACAAAACATCAGCCACAACTTTCCTGTTGGGTTGTGGTCAGCTAATCACAGAATTGCTGCTGGCACGTGGATATGTGGATCTGCCACAGTGGATCAGCATCTCTTGATATACATAAATCTTTTTTCTTTTTAACTTCAAAACTACTGAACAGACTTACACCAAATTAGGAAAAGAGATCTTTCTGGGCCAAGATCTAAATTTCTGTCAAATTTGGTGTAATTACATCCAGTGGTTCAGGCTGTCATCCTGTCAGAAGTCCCTTGTGAAACTGCATCGGGAAAACAATATTTTCCCCCTCCCCTTTTTCTCGGTTCCCACTTGATGAATCACCAGGAAACTTTCCAGACAGCAGCTGAAGGGAATGGCAAACTAGTTTTGAAAATTTAATGAAGATTTGCCAAACAGTGCCAAAGTTACCAGCAAAGCAAAACAAGCTTGTCCTATGGAAACTAGGTGCTAGCTATAACTACCTACAGGCAAACAAGCACTGTTGCCAACCCCCTGTTGTGCTCATCTGTGATGTCATAGAACATGTCCTAAGTGATGTGATATGACATAAGCAGCTCAAAATGTTAATGTTGTTGCTGACATATTCACCTAACTATAATCTTACTTTAACCTTTGGTTCTTTCAGTGAGTATATGTATACATACATTATTTTGTTTTTTAGTATTATGCTTGTTGTTTGTTTTTGTTTGTCTGGTTAAGGTGAAATCTTCTGTGTCAAAGGTGAGGTGATATTACCTCCTGTGAACGTTTTGAGGTTAATGTCACCTGATATCAATTCTTAAAATGCCATCTTGGGGTTAAGGGGCATTTGAGAGCTGTGAGAAAGTGGATCATTAATTGTGGTGGATGGTAGCCCACTGTTAGCAATTGAGTTTCAGGTTGGTAGAGATATGCACAATGTCCAAGAAGGAACCATAATCCTAGTCAGGGTACGTCAGAAACCCACCATAACTTAACCTGTGCTAACACTCTGATAGCTAGACACAGAGCAGTCAGGATTAAGTTAAGAGCACTATGTAAAGCATGTATATAATACTTCAAACAGTAAACACCACACAAAAAGACATCACAGCTGGCTAGAAAAATAAAGCTTAAAGTTATGAACAAAACAAGACCAAAGTCAAATAAGTAGAAAGCAAAATATGAATTTTTCAAGATTAGACTGAAATGTAGTGTATAAAAGCATAAAGCACCAACCGGGGATATCTGGTCACACAAGACCTGGTTAAATTTCAGGCCGATTGTACTGCAGCGTGGATTATATACCACCCCATAAAAGTCCTGCTGACGTTTTTCCTTCTCAAGGATTGGGCTGAAAGTCCTGTTTGTGGAGAGGAAGTTTGCCAGAAGCAAGGAGAGTGTCGCTGGCAGTGAAGAGTCAGCTGGGTGTTGTGAATGGGCAGGCTAGAGCCTCACATCTCAAACGATGAAAATTGCTGTGCGAAGCAACAAACTAGCATCAGCTCACGCTGAATCTTTGGACGAGTTCCGCACTTCCGGTGTGAGCACACCCATTAGCAGTTCCGAAGATCCCAAATGATCACTGCTTTGTCTTTACTTTTTCACCCATGTTTTGAGTGCCGTCTCCCTACTTTTCCCTCATTCTCATTGCTTTCACCTTGCTTTTTCACCTGTTTTTTGTGTGCCCTCTCCTTGCTTTTCTCCCACTTCCACCACTTTACCCTTGCTTTCCCTCATTCTCACTGCTTTCACCTTGCCTTTTCACCTGTTTTTTGTGTGCCCTCTCCTTGTTTTTCCCTCATTTTCCCTGCTTTTTCCTTGCTTTTTCTTCAATTTTTTGTGTGCCCGCTCCTTGCTTTTTCCTAATATCACTACTTTCTCCTTGCTTTTCCCCCATATTTTGTGTGCCTTCTCATTGTATTTACCTAATTTTCAGTGATTTCTCCTTGCTTTTTTCCCTGTTTTTTTAGTGCCTTGTCTTTGCTTTTCCCCATTTTCACTTCTTTCTCCTTGCATTTTCCCTGCTTTTATGTGCCTTTTCCTTGCTTTTCCCTTGTTTTCACTGCTTGCTCCTTGCCTTTTCGCCTGTATTTTGTTTTCCTTCTCCTTGCTTTTCCCTCATCCTCACTGCTTTCTCCTTGCTTTTGACCCATTTTTTTGTGTCCTCTCCTTTCTTTTCCCTCAATTTCACTGCTTTCTTCTTGCTTTCCCCCCAAAATATATAACTCCCAATGACAGCCAGGTTGACTGTAGAAAGAATGATGTATCATGGTGCTATGCTTTTACCCATAAAATGACATTAGTGTTAGGATGTATTCAATGAGTGTTGTGCAGATTTTCAATAATACAAAGGAACCTCCTTGTGAAATAGGAACTGTTTTCTACCTTGAATCATTTAGTCATTAGAGCTTGCAACTTTGAAGCCTTTTCTTCCTCCCATTACTCATCTGTCAGCCTTTCATCTGTTTTAGCAAGGTTTTATTTTTTAGTGTTATGCTTGTTTCCTGTGAAATCATCAGTGTCAAAGGCGAGGTAATATTACTCTCTGTAAATTTATTATGGTCATTGTCATGTGACGTCAATTTTTGGAATATAATCAGTGGGTTAAAGGGCAGTTAAGGTCTGTGAGAAAGTGGATTATTAATTGTGGTAAATGGTAGTCCACTGTTAAAAATTGGGTCTCTGGTTGGCAGAGGTATGCACCATGTTCAAGAAGGAACCACAATTCTAGTCATGGTAAGTCAGATACACACCATAACTTAACCTGTGCTCATCCTCTGGTAGCTTGGCACAGAGCAGTCAGGCTTAACTTAAGAGGCAATATGTAAAGTATTTATGCAACACTTCAAACAGTAAAACAGTGAAACCATAACACACCCGGTTAGAAAGATGAAGCTTAATCGTATGAACCTAGCAAGACCAAAGCAACAAAAATCAAATAAGTTGAGATATTAATCTTTAAAGATTAAATGGAAATGTAGTGCTTAAAAGCATAAAGAGCCTACTGGGGGTATCTGGTCACATAAGTCTGGGTTAAATTCAAAGGTTTAGGCCAACCGTGATGGACTGTGGCTCAGATATAGTCCCAGATAAGTCTTGCTGAAGTTTTGCCTTATCAAGAATTGGGCCAAGTATCCTGTTAGTGGATAAGAAGTTCACTGGGAGCAAGGAGAGTGTCGCTGGAGGTGGTCCGAGTCAGTTGGGAGTTATGAATGGACAGGCTGAAGCCTCGCAGTCACGAACAGTGATACTTGATGTGTGAAGCGACAAACTTGCTTGAACTGGTGCTGATTCTTCGGGTGAGCTGTGCAGTTCTGGTGCAAGCAGGCCGCTGGTGGTTGTGAAGAGCCCAAATACTTGATTTCAGGAGCCAAAAGCCACTTACAAGGGCCCAGGACTGGTGAGTTGCCTCTTGGGGGTTAGAAGCTGGTTGAGGATTGGTTCAGAAGCTGTAGCAGATGAGTTGGGAGGTTTTTGCATCCCTGAGACTCCAGAAAACAGGAGGCAAGTCACCAAGGGAGACAGGTACGAAGATCCATTTTTGCGACTTGCAAATTGCGAGTCACAAAACCGGATATACAACAGTGTCAATGACACTGTCTGTGATTCGAAATGGGGTCGCAAATGACCTACCTCATGAATATTCATGAGATAGGTCACAATTTGGAATGGCAGCACTCACAGGGATGGTGGCCTGCTGGTGTCAGCATACCACCATGTCTGTGACTGCTTTTAAATAAAGCATTTTCTTTTTTAATGCAGTCTATTTTCATTAAAAAAAAACAGAATGCATTTCGGAAAAAAAAAATGAAATGTTTTCTTTCCGTGGGACCACTGCCTGCTCTGAAAAAATGTTTTTGCATGCATTCACAAAGGGGAAGGGGTCCCCCGGGGACCCCTTCCCTTTTTGCGAATGAGTTAGAACCAATTTGAAATTGGTGCTAACTGCGATTGTTTTGCGACCGCATTGTCACAAAACAATCAAACATACCATTTAGATTCGGTATTAGGAAGGGACGCCCTTGACACGCCCCTTCCTAATACCGAATTGTAAAACCCAAAAAGCATTTTTGTAGTCACAAACTGGCTGATTCTGCGAATCAGCCCTTTTGCGACTAGAAAAATGCTTCGTACGTCTGGCACCAAGCCCCTGGAGTAATTATGGTTATGAGATGTAGATATGCAGATTCAGTCCTTCTCACTCTCAGGCAAGAGGGCAGCAGGCAACAGGTCAGCTTAGCAAAGCAGGAGTCCAGCAGAAAAGCAGCTCAGCAGAGTGGAAGGCCTGGTAGGAGCAGAGCAGTCCCCCTTCCAAGCAGACAATCCACAGATTCTGCTGAGTTGGTGGTGTCAGAGATCCCATTCTTAAATCCAGTTGTGCCTTTGAAGTGGGGGAGACTTCCCTCCTGCCCCGGTTCTAGACTTACTACAGGAGGGTAAGCAGCCCTTTGTGTGGGTCAGGACACTACCGATTCAGGTGTGTCTGCCCCTCCCTCCCATCCTGCCCAGTGTGTGACTGTCTAGAGGGAATGCACAAGTCCAGCTGTCACTCCACCCTGAACATGTATTGGAGGCAGGCAGCAGGCACCAAATGGCTTAAATAAGAAAATGCCAACTTTCTAAAAGTGGCATTTTCTGAACCCAATTTAAAATCCGACTTCATTATAAATTGTGTTTTTAAGTTGTTATTCCTGAGACACCAAACTTGACAAACTCATCTCTTCCAGAATGTGAAATATGCTTATAAGATGCAATAAGGTAACCCCACTGTTATCTTATGGGAGAGATATGTCTTGCAATAGTGAAAAATGAATTAAAGATTGTTTTACTACCAGGACATGTGGAACTTAAAAGTACAGGTTGTGCTTTTTAAATACACTGCACCATGCGCTTGGGCTGTCCAGGGCCTAACTTAGGGATGACGTATATGTATTAAAAAGGAAGGTATAGGCCTGGCAAGAGGTTTAACTTACCAGGTCAACATGGCAGTTCAGAACTGCACACAAGGACTCTGCAATAGCAGGCCTAAAACATTGCTAAGGGGCTACCTAAGTGGTTGGAACAATCAGTTCTACAGGCCCACCAACAACATTGAATATACAGGCCCTTGGCACATGTAGTGCACTTTACTAGGAACTTATATGTAAATTAAATATGTCAATTGGGTATGAGCTATTGTTACCATGTTTAAAGGAGGGTGCACGTGCACTTTAGCACTGGTTCATAGTAGTAAAGGGCTTACAGTCCCAAAGCCAACAAAAACAAGGTCAGAAAAAGAGGAGGAGGAGGCAGAAAGTCCGCCATATAAAATAATGTGACTATCCTTGTTAGGGCCAGTAAAGGTTTCAGGAATTTAAACCAGATCTCAAACCCTGGTAGCTATGACACGGAGCAGACAGACTTAACTGAAGAAACTATGTAAAGCATTCAGAAGTACCATAAACAGTTAAAAGTAGAAAAACAACTTAATGAAATTCCTACGCCAACATATAAATGTAGAAAATAATTTAATGAACAAAATGACACCAAACAACGAAAATTCAATAAAGGGAACTGAAGATATGAATGTTGACATTTTTAAATAACATTAGCACAAAAAAGCATTAAGTGCCAATTGTGGTAATCTGTACCTAGGCATGATTGAAGACTGAATGCAATGGATTGTGGGTTAGATACAGAAATCAGATTTGTCCTGGTCCAATGTTTTAGCTTGTGACTAAGTGCCAGATTTATAATTTGGTGGACGTCTTATTTCTTCATCAGGGGGACAGAGTACATTACTCTGACACCCTGATGGAGGTACTGTCTAACATATATAGAAATGACTGCCAAGTAGGCGGCCATTTCTTAAAGCATTGCTAGGAACCGCTGTCACAGAGGTTCCTGTTGATGCTTTTTGAATTTGAGTGCAGGAGACTACGTAAACATGGCAAAGCCCTGCACCAGACTGTTCCCTTTTTTTTTTTTTCGAACACAAAATCCCAAAGAAGGTCTTTCTTAAAATAAAAAAAATCTCCTAATCGTGGGAGCTCTCTCCCACAGTGGGGGGCAGCATTTAGTAGTTTCACAGTTCCTTTACATCAGAGTTTTCCTGGCAGTGACAGCTAGTGAAAACTGACCTCAAATTCCACCCATCTAAGTTAGCTGGGTGGAATATGAGGTAAACTCAGATGGGCATTTCTGCACAGGGCTATTAGAGGGGTTAAATCACAACAGAGATGGAGTAGTTTCCATTGTGATTGAACCAAAGGTTTGTCTCCATCTAAATCTTGCTTACCGACCATTATCTTGTCTGTAAGCATACTACAGCGCTATTGCGATGAAGTATGCTTAATGCCAATATATGATTTGGGCCTACGTCTTTGAAATGTAAGTCAAAAATACTCAGACTGGCAAGGCAGCAGGCTTGGCAGTGGCTAAGAAGGGCCACACAAGCGGGCAAGCCTTCAGGCAATGTCCTGGTGAAGCCGTTTACATTTGGCGGAAAAGCGCAGAGCGCGAGAAATTCAAAAGGCACATCCAAAAAAGGATCCTCACAGGCCAGATATTTTTGGCACATTTGCACCATCTTTTTTCCGTCAGATATTCTGTCCACCAACTAGTTGGTCTGCCTACTTTATTTAGATGCTGGTGGGCTCATAGATGAAAGTCCAACTTTGAACCAACGTCAACGCCAGAATTTTATACCCGGGTCAACGACGCCATAGCGAAAAGCAGCTGGCGGTGGGACCACAGCCAGGTTTACCTCCGGGCCAATCACGATGTGCCTTTATGTCGACATAATCAATCAATCAATCAACATTTGTAAAGCGCGCTACTCACCCGTTAGGGTCTCAAGGCGCTGAGGGAGGGGGAGAGAAGGACTGCTACTGCTTGAATAGCCAGGTCTTGAGGCGTTTCCTGAAGGTCAGGAGGTCCTGGGACTGTCAAAGGTGGGCGGGGAGGGTGTTCCAGGTCTTGGCGGTGAGGTGGGAGAAGGATTTGCCACTGGCTGTAGTTCGATGGATGCGAGGGATGGCGGCGACAGCAAGGTTGACGGAGCGGAGTTGGCACGTGGGAGTGTGGAAGGTGAGTCGCCCGTTGAGGTAGGCCAGGCCTGTGTTGTGAAGAGCCTTGTGAGCATGTATGAGGAGCTTAAAGGTGATCCTCTTGGTGACAGGGAGCCAGTGCAGGTCTCTGAGGTGGGCTGAGATGTGGTTGCAGCGTGGGATGTTGAGGATGAGGCGAGACATATCTGTGGCGGCTAAACCTCCACACCTGAGTTGGCAGATTTGAAGGTATATAGGGTCAAAACCTACCTTTTTTATTCTTTCCACTTCACTTTATGCCATAAACCCCATCGTACCAGTGCTTCCTTTTCTTCTGCTACTTGACCACGATGCAAATCAACCCCGCCCTGACCGGAACTGGAGGTAAATGACTTTTTTAACTGTTACCACAGAATTGTCTGTTTACATTAGTTCTGGACTCGTGCATTTTTAATGCATACTTACAAACAATAGTATAATAATGCCCAATACATATGTGTGTAATGTGGTAGTTTAAGAAATTTAGAGAAACACACCTGTATATTTTATTTACATTTACCAATTTGGTCCAAGCTGCATTCACGCTAATGGACACCTACACAAAAACTCACATTAATCCCAAATTCAAAATGTGTCCACACAGGTGTGTTTAATAATTTTCCCTAAACTATCAATCAGATACATATCTATTACACATTATTTAAACCACACAAAATCTAATCAAATGTAGTAGTTGCGATACACAATGCAACAGGTTGGTGTACAAGAAATGTAAATTCAATGTCACTTCTAAACTTAAAACATTTCAGATATGTAATAATGTCACATTTCCCCTTGCTGGTGCATTTTCTGTATATCATGAAATTTCAGTCAACTTGAAAGTTTCAATGTGCTATGCATATGTGTTTATTATCATTAGTCGTCATTTTAGCACACACACCTGTATTAACCCTTTCGCTGCCAGGCCTTTTCCCCCTCAGATGCCAGGCCTTTTATTGGCTATTCGGGGCAGGTCATCATAACATTTTGTCCACATAGGCTACCCATGCCAAATTTGTGACCTTTTTTTCCATCATCCTAGGGATTCTAGAGGTACCCAGAGTTTGTGGGTTCCCCTGAAGGAGACCAAGAAATTAGCCAAAAAACAGCAAAAATTTAATTTTTTTATAGAAAATTGGAAAAAGGGCTGCAGAAGAAGGCTTGTGATTTTTACCCTGAAAATGACATCAACAAAGGGTTTGCAGTGCTAAAAACACCATCTTACCAGCTTTCAGGAACAGGCAGACTTGAATCAGAAAACCACTTTTTTTCAACACAATGTTGGCATTTTACTGGGACATACCCCATTTTTACTATTTTTTGTGCTTTTATCCTTCTTCCAGTTAGTGATAGAAATGGGTCTGAAACCAATGCTGGATCCCAGAAAGATAAACATTTCTGAAAAGTAGAAAGAATTCTGAATTTACCAAGTGGTCATTTGTGTAGATACTACAAGATCTTGCTACAGTAAATAACAGCTGAAATAAAAATAATAAAAAAATTGAGGTAAAACAACAGCAATTTTTCGCCATGTTTTACTCTGTAACTTTTCTCTGCAATGTCAGATTTTCGAACTCAATATACTGTTTCGTCTGCTGGTCTCTTCTGGTTGTGGGGATATATAGATCTTGTAGGTTCATTAAGAACCTTAGGTACCCAGAGCCAAATAAATGAGCTGTACCTTGCAATGGGATTTCATTCTATACCGGGTATAAAGCAATTAATTTGCTGAAATATAAAGAGTGAAAAATAGGTATCAAGAAAACCTTTGTATTTCCAACATGGGCACAAGATAAGGTGTTGAGAAGCAGTGGTAATTTGCACTTCTCTGAATTCAGAGGTCCCCATATTAACATGTGAATTACAGTGCATTTCTCAAAAAGATGTCTTTTTTACACACTGTCTTACATTTGGAAAGAAAAGATGTTGAGAAAGACAAAGGCTAAAAACACTTGTTCTCCTATTTTGTTTTTCCCAAAGTCTCCCGATAAAACTTGTAGCTCACTTGTGTGGATAGGCCTAGTGCCTGTAATAGGAAACGCAACATGGACACATCACATTTTTACATTGAAATCAGCGAAAATTAAAGAAAATTGGTAAAAAGGCTGCAGAAGAAGGCTTGTGATTTGTACCCTGAAAATGGCATCAACAAAGGGTTTGCAGTGCTAAAAACACCATCTTACCAGCTTTCAGGAACAGGCAGACTTGAATCAGAAAACCACTTTTTTTCAACACAATGTTGGCATTTTACTGGGACATACCCCATTTTTACTATTTTTTGTGCTTTTATCCTTCTTCCAGTTAGTGATAGAAATGGGTCTGAAACCAATGCTGGATCCCGGAAAGATAAACATTTCTGAGAAGTAGAAAGAATTCTGAATTCACCAAGTGGTCATTTGTGTAGATACTACAAGATCTTCCTACAGTAAATAACAGCTGAAATAAAAAAATTAAAAAAATTGAGGTAAAACAACAGCAATTTTTCTCCATGTTTTACTCTGTAACTTTTCTCTGCAATGTCAGATTTTCGAACTCAATATACTGTTTCGTCTGCTGGTCTCTTCTGGTTGTGGGGATATATAGATCTTGTAGGTTCATTAAGAACCTTAGGTACCCAGAGCCAAATAAATGAGCTGTACCTTGCAATGGGATTTCATTCCATACCGGGTATAAAGCAATTCATTTGCTGAAATATAAAGAGTGAAAAATAGGTATCAAGAAAACCTTTGTATTTCCAACATGGGCACAAGATAAGGTGTTGAGAAGCAGTGGTAATTTGCACTTCTTTGAATTCAGAGGTCCCCATGTTAACATGTGAATTACAGTGCATTTCTCAAAAAGAATTCTTTTTTACACACTGTCTTACATTTGGAAAGAAAAGATGTTGAGAAAAACAAAGGCCAAAAACACTTGTTCTTCTATTTTGTTTTTCCCGAAGTCTCCCGATAAAAATTGTAGCTCACTTGTGTGGATAGGCCTAGTGCCTGTGATAGGAAACGCAACATGGACACATCACATTTTTACATTGAAATCAGCGAAAATTAAAAAAAAATAAAGAAAATTGGAAAAAGGGCTGCAGAAGAAGGCTTGTGATTTTTACCCTGAAAATGGCATCAACAAAGGGTTTGCGGTGCTAAAAACACCATCTTACCAGCTTTCAGGAACAGGCAGACTTGAATCAGAAAACCACTTTTTTTCAACACAATGTTGGCATCTTACTGGGACATACCCCATTTTTACTATTTTTTGAGCTTTTATTCTTCTTCCAGTTAGTGATAGAAATGGGTCTGAAACCAATGCTGGATGCCGGAAAGATAAACATTTCTGAGAAGTAGAAAGAATTCTGAATTCACCAAGTGGTCATTTGTGTAGATACTACAAGATCTTCCTACAGTAAATAACAGCTGAAATAAAAAGAAATTAAAATTGAGGAAAAACAACAGCAATTTTTCTCCATGTTTTACTCTGTAACTTTTCTCTGCAATGTCAGATTTTCAAACTCAATATACTGTTTTGTCTGCTGGACTCTTCTGGTTGTGGGGATATATAGATCTTGTAGGTTCATCAAGAACCTTAGGTACCCAGAGCCAATAAATGAGCTGTACCTTGCAATGGTATTTCATTCTATACCGGGTATAAAGCAATTCATTTGCTGAAATTTAAAGAGTGAAAAATAGGTATCAAGAAAACCTTTGTATTTCCAACATGGGCACAAGATAGGGTGTTGACAAGCAGTGGTTATTTGCACTTCTCTGAATTCAGAGGTCCCCATATTAAAATGTGAATTACAGTGCATTTCTCAAAAAGATGTCTTTTTTACACACTGTCTTACATTTGGAAAGAACAAATGTTGAGAAAGACAAAGGCTAAAAACACTTGTTCTTCTATTTTGTTTTTCCCAAAGTCTCCCGATAAAAATTGTACCTCACTTGTGTGGATAGGCCTAGTGCCTGTGATAGGAAACGCAACATGGACACATCACATTTTTACATTGAAATCTGACATGTGTTTTGAAAGTGCCTAGCTGTGGATTTTGGCCTGTAGCTCAGCCGGCACCTAGAGAAACCTACCAAACCTTTGCATTTTCTAAAACTATACACCTAGAGAAATCCAAAATGGGGTAACTTGTGGGGCTCTCACTAGGTTCTGTAACTCAGAATCCTTTGCAAACCTCACCATTTGGTAAAAAAACACTTTTTCCTCACATTTCGGTGACAGAAAGTTCTGGAATCTGAGAGGAGCCTCAAATTTCCTTCCACCCAGCGTTTCCTCAAGTTTCCCGATAAAAATGGTACCTCACTTGTGTGGGTAGGCCTAGTGTCCGTGACAGGAAATGGCCCAAAACACAATATGGACACATCACATTTTCCCAAAGAAAACAGCTGTTTTTTTTAAAGTGTCTAGATGTGGATTTTGGCCTCTAGCTCAGCCGGCACCTAGGGAAACCTACCAAACCTGTGCATTTTTTAAAACTAGACACCTAGGGGAATACAAGATGGGGTGACTTGTAGGGCTCTCAACAGGTTCTGTTTCCCGGAATCCTTTGCAAACCTCAAAATTTGGCAAAAACAACACTTTTTCCTCACATTTTGGTGACAGAAAGTTCTGGAATCTGAGAGGAGCCACAAATTTCCTTCCCCCCCACGTTCCCCCAAGTCTCCCGATAAAAATGGTACCTCACTTGTGTGGGTAGGCCTAGTGTCCGTGACAGGAAATGGCCCAAAACACAATATGGACACATCACATTTTCCCAAAGAAAACAGACTTGTTTTTTGCATAGTGCTGAGCTGTGGATTATCCGGCACCTAAGAAAACCTAGCAAACGTGGACATTTCTGTAAACTAGACACCTAGGGTAACCCAGGATGGGGTAACTTGTTGTGCTCTTACCAGGTTCTGTTACCCATAATCCTTAGCCAACCTCAAAATTTGGCACAAAAAAAACCTTTTTCCTCACATTTCGGTGCTGCAAAGTTCTGGAATCTGAGGGGAGTCACAAACTTCCTTCTACCCAGTGTTCCCCCAAGTCTCCCAATAAAAAAAGTACCTCACTTGTGTGGTTAGGCCTAGTGCCCGCCACAGGAAATGCCCAAAACACTATGTGGACACATCAAAGTTATCAAATACAAAACTACCTGTTTTTGCTGGGGGGAGCACGTGCATTTTTGGTCCTAGGCTCAGCAACCATCTAGGGAAACCTACCAAACCCAAACATTTCTGAAAACTGGACCCCGCAGGAATCCAGGGATGTGTGACTTGCATAGATCCCCTAGTGTTTTCTTAGCCAGAATCCTCAGCCAACCTCAAATTTAGCTAAAAAATGACATTTTTCCTACATTTCTGTGTGGTATAACTGCACCGGCACAAATTTCCTACCACCCAATGTTGCCCTCAGTCTCCTGCTAAAAATGATTTCTCACTTGTGTAGGTGGGCCAAGTGCCTGGGACAAGGAAGAGCCAAAAACATGTAAAAAATGAGGGGGGAATCAAAGCTGGTCCAAAAGGGGAGTTTGAAAAAAAAAAGGTTTTTAGGCTGACAAGTGGGGCAGATTTTGTATTGGTATGGATGTGACAATGCTGGGTGTTGGAATTTGGTGGATTCCTGCAGATTCTATAAGATTTCATCAAAAATGTGGGAAAAATGTGTGATTTCCAGCAAAGTTGGAGGTTTGCAGGGCATTGTGGGTAAGAAAATGGTGCGGTGCATGTGAAGCACATCACCCTGGACTCTCCCCAATGTTTCAGATGTGTCTAGGTCTTGTGGATTTTTCTACATGGCAGCATCCCAAAGTCCAAAAACGCAGCCCTTACCATTCCAAGTGGGACGATTTTGAGAGTTAGACAAGGTCTCTTGGCTCAAATGTAAAACCAAAACCCAAAATAATCAAACGTTTAATTTTGGTGTAAGTTTCCATTATCATGATAAATGCTTGCACCTTAATTCCCATGTCCATTACAAATGCTTGTCACTAATGTTTGCAGTGTACAAATACGTCATCAATAAAATCTGTTTTGTTCACTGTCATCAATGACATTAAATTCATGTTACTCACATTTTCATAAATAACATTGTCATTAATCATTGATTTTAAATTTAAAAAAAGTTCAGGACAAATGTTGTGAAAAGATTTTATTTTTATTTTTGAATGAGATCCGTCTATCAAACCTGTTTATAATAAATAAAGCATAAATGTCCAAAAAAACAGGAAGCATAGCATGAATGGTTTGGTTTTTGCACAAGAACTTGCCTCCTAATTACACTCCTCAGGAAGGGGCATGTAGTGGGCACAGAGCAGGCACCACAAGGATCCTTCTTGGGAGGGGTGGATTTTGGTTTCACAGCGGTCAGGGACAGGTAAGAAGTGAACTCCGGTAGAGAAGAAGTGGTAGGAGAGATGGGAGAGGATTGGGTCTGGGAGGTAAAGGGAGCTGGAGTAGGTGATGTGTGTGTGTATCTTTCTGTTTTGCAGGTGCATGCAGGTCTGGTGTATGTGGTGTATGTTTTGGTGTGTGTTTCTTTGAAAGTGTTTGATGTTCAAATGAGTGTTTGCTTTGGTGCTTTTTTGGAGTTGTTTGTGTGCTTTTGTGTGAGTGTGTCTGTTTGGATGGGTTTGCTGTTGATGAGATTGGTGTGGTTGTGGTGTATGTCTGTATGTTTTGCAGGTGCATGTGTGTCTAGTGTGTGTTTGGATGTGTGTAATTTAGCAGATGGTTGGTGTTCGGTGAGTATGTGCATTTGAGTTTGGTGGGTGTTGTTGTGCATGTAGGTACGCATTTGTGTGAGTTTGTTTGCTTGGATGAGTGTGCTGTTGAGGTGGATGTTAAGGTTGTTGTGCATGTGGGTGTGGTGGTGGTTGTGGGTGTGGATGTGCTGGTCGTTTTGGTGATTGTGGGTGTGCTGGTGGTTGTTTCTGTGGTGATGGTTGTGGTTGTTGTGCTTGTGTCTGTGGTGGTGGGCGTTGTGGTGGTGGTGCTGTGGGTGTGGTAGTGGGTATGATAGATGTAGTGGTGATTGTGGTGCCTGTGGGTGTAGTGTCAGTAGTGTGCATGGTTGTTTATCTATGTTTCTTTGTGTGTTTGTGTTTATGTGTGGATGTGCTGATTGCATTTGTTGGAGTAGGTGTCTGCAAAGAAGTGAGTATGCTTGGGATTGGGGTGGGAGTTGGAAGTTGGGATTTGGAATGAGGAAGAGATCGGAGTAGGGGCACAAGTTTGGGGCAATTGGGGGTCTGTGATCAGTGCAGAGGCTATTTTCGCAAGTGATCTCTGCATGCCAAACATTGAACTATGAATGGCATCCAGAAATGCAACCATTTGTTGCATTTGATAACTAAGGACCTGGATATCATTCACAATGGCAGTGTAACCTATAGAGATGCAGTGCAACAGGTCGATAGCCTCTACACTGAGTGCAGCTGGGGAGACAGGGGTGGAGGGGCTGATGTGCCTGTGGCAAAGGAGACCCCAGCCCTTTTAGGGGGACAAGCTTGGCCAACTGAGGGAGAGCAAGAAGGAGGGTGGTGATAGAAATCTGGGTGGAGGATAAGGATGCACATGGTAAAGATCCTGTAAAATCTGCCACCACTAGGGACTGGTCACTTGTGGAGGCCTCGGGAGAAGAAGATGAGCTGGTGGCCTCCATTCCAGTCCTCTCCCCCTCCATGCCACTGTGTCCATTGGTGTCTGAGGTCTCACCACCAACACAGTGTGGACAGCTCCTTCCCCGCCTTCATGGCCAATGTCACCTTCGCTTGCTTCTGAAAATGCTGAAAAGACAGATACAACATTTTTATTGGATCTGTGCAAAGAAAAATTTAAACGATCATGATTTTTTTTAACAAAACATTTTCTAATGTTGATATTTCACCTGCTTTTAGGCTTTCAAACTTAGGTACATGTTACCATTATTTAGGTACACATTACCATGTAGGGAACATCTTAAAGACCCATTTGCCCACAGTTTTTTAATTTACCATCATTACTCCCATATCATGTTTGATAATTTCTCTCAAACATTTCAATTTTCTCCTGGAATTGTTTAACACCTCTGAAACAAAAGTACAGATAGGTTGTTTTGAATAGAGAACTCATGTCACAAAAATCAATATGTAGTAGGAAACCTTTGTACCATGTACATTGTCCATCTGCAAAAGTCTTTTTCAATTACTCTTTTTCTTCATCATTGATTTATCATCTGGACACAACAAAGGATACAAAATGTTATTTTCAGGTATATGTTACTCATGCCTGTCTCATATAAAGATGTTTGCCTACCAAATTCATGTTTGTGAAAACAGAATGCCTTACAAACACATTTGTGAAGGAGTAAGGCTTCATGCCAATCTGCAACTATTAACATGAACTGACTTGAATTTGAAGTGAAAACATATTTTTGATATGTTTTTGCTAAGAAATGCTGCCATTGTTCTCATGTTCCTAGTCATTTTGGGTAACATGCTCACTAGTGTTCAATTACTATCCCAACTCACCATTGTGAAGTCTGAAACAACCATTGTATCATAGGTGCCTTGTATGCTATAACACCTGTAATAAGGCAAATATAACCTCACAATTGGGATGGAGCATCATATCAGACACAATCATAAATTGTGGACTGTTTGGTACAACTGTCCCTTGTAGCATAGAACCAATTCTGATACCTCTTTTTTCTTAGGCAAGCATTTGTCTGCTCAAAAGAGTCCTTTGATAATGATCAGAAATCTAGTGGTAAAATTTTTCAATTATTAATATACAACACACCTCATCATAGCATACACCTTGTGCAAAACGTAACCTTACAAAACTCTTCTTGTGCGTTGGACATGTGTCAACCTTTATGTTGATGCCATAATTGTTTGCTGTAAGAAAAAAAAGTTATTTCGCTAAAAGAACTAAAAAAAAAGAACTTAACCCCTTGATGTTGCTGTTGAGCTCTGAAATGAAGAGTTACCTTGAATTTCAAGGTAACATTTTGTTCATATTTTCTGACATTTAAAAGCATTCAGAAAAATCATTTTGTTCACAGCTCTAATACTGAGTTGACTTCACTCCATTCACTGCACTTCACTCTGGAACTAAAAGCCACATTCCAGTCTGTGTTTAAATAAAAAACAAGTTAGTGAGAATTACATTTTCATTTTAAACATGAACCTTTTCCTCTGGTGAGCCATACAGCTGCCTGTACAGAGAGTGGACCTCTGTGGCCAGCAAATCCAGTTCCTCAGCTGAGGCGTTAGGTGCCCTGACATATTGTCTTCCTGGTGTTGTGGCTCTCAGTGTCCCAAAACAGCATCAAAAGTGGAGGAGGTGTTGTTGGCTTCAGTTTTAGGAGGCACGTAATCTTTCTTACAAATACCACGTACATGCACACACAGCATATGCGATCGTCAATGGAGCTGGGCACATCTATTGGCTGTTGTATATTGCTGTCACATACTTTAGCCTATTGCTGTGTCTGTCGCTGAGTTTACACTCACTATGCAGTAATTTTCTAACAATTAATGTATTTTTGCAAATGTCCAAACAGCAAGGTCAGGTGGCGCCATTTTAGAATGTGAAACAGTGTATTATTTAATGTAAAGTGCGTCACCGGCACTCACAATGGTGGATAGTTTGTTTACATATACACAATGCAAATTTTTACTACATTAAAACAATATTATGTAGTGCATTACTCAATCAATCAATCAGGAATTTGTAAAGCACACTTCTCACCTGTGACGAGGGGAGGCGGAAGTAGGGAGGGGTAGGTGCTGCTACTGCTTGAACAGCCAGGTCTTGAGAAGTTTCCTGAAGGTAAGGAGGTCTTTGGTCTGGTGCAGGTGGGTGGGAAGAGTGTTCCACGTTTTGGCGGTGAAGTGCAAGAATGATATATCGCTGGTTGTAGTTCTGCGAATGCGTGGGACGGTTGCAAGGGTGAGGTTGGCGGAGCGGAGATGCCAGGTCGGGGTGTAAAAGGAGAGTCGTCTGTTGAGGTATTCTGGTCCGGTGTTGTGCAGTGCTTTGTGAGCGTGGGTGAGGAGTTTGAAGATGATTCTCTTGTTGACTGGGAGCCAGTGCAGGTTTTTTCAGGTGGTCTGTGATGTGGCAGTGGTGGGGGATGTCCAGAATGAGGCGTGCAGAGGTGTTCTAAATGCATTGCAGCCTTTTCTGGAGTTTGCCCATGATTCCTGCATAGAGGGCATTGCGGTAGTCCAGCTTGCTGCTTACGAGGGCTTGGATGACTGTTCTTCTGGTTTCGGTGGGTATCCATTTGTAGATCTTTCGGAGCATGTGGAGGGTGTTGAAGCAGGAGGAGGAGAGGGCGTTGACTTGCTGGGTCATGGATAGTGAGGGGTCTAAGATGAATCCTAGGTTGCATGCGTGGTTGGTGGGAGTCGGAGCGGTTCAGAGAGTGGCGGATCACCAGGAGTTATCCTACGTGGAGGGGGTGGAGCCGAAGATGAGGACTTCTGTCTTGTCGGAATTGAGTTTGAGGCAGCTGCTCTTCATCCATTCGGCAATGGCCTTCAATCCTTTGTGGAGTTTGGTCTTGGCGGAGTCCTTGGTGAGGGAGAGGATCAGCTGAATGTTGTTAGTGTGTGAGATGATGTTGAGGTTGTGAGATCAGGCGATGTTAGCGAGCGGGCCATGTAGACATTGAAGAGGGTCGGGCTCAGGGACGAACCCTGGGGTACGCTGCAGTTGATTTTGGTGGCCTCTGAGCAGAATGGGGGGAGGCAGACTCTCTGGGTTCTGCCGGTGAGAAAGGAGTTGACCCAGTCCAGGGCTCTGTCGCAGATTCCAGCATTGCTGAGGTGTAAGCGTAGGGTGTGGTGGCAGACGGTGTTGAATGCGGCCAAAGGTCCAGGAGGATGAGGGCTGCGGTTTGATCACTGTCCAATATGGTTCTGATGTTGTTCGGTGCTGTGGTTGCTGCGGAATCTGGATTAGGAAGGGTCCGGGGTGCGGTTCTCCTTGAGGAAGCGGGTTAGTTGTCTGTTGACAGCCTTCTCGATGACTTTTGCCAGGAAGTGGAGCAGGGAGGTAGGCCAGAGGTTCTTGAGGTCCTTTGGCTCCGCCTTGGGTTGTTTGAGGAGGGCGTTGATTTCGGCGTGTTTCCAGCTCTCCGGGAAGGTGGAGGACTCAAAATAGCTGTTGATGATCTTTCGTAGTTGGGGTGCGATGACGGAGCTTGCTTTGCTGAGGATGTGGTGAGGGCAGGGTCAGATGGAGGGCTGGAGTGGATGGTATTCATTATTTTGATGGTGTCGTTGTCGTTGATGCGGGTCCAGGAGAGCAGGAGGTTGGTCGGAGGTGAATCTGTGGTATTGGTGGTTGCTGGGGGGTCTGGGTGCTGAAGCTGTCATGGATGTCTGCAATCTTGCGGTAGAAGTAGGAGGCTAGGGAGTTTCAGAGGTCTTGGGATAGCGGGATGTCATTGGCATTGGAGCTGGGGTTGGAGAGTTCCTTCATGATGTAGAAGAGCTCCTTGTGGCTGTGTGTATTGTTGTTGAATTGGTCGTTGAAGGAGGTTCTCTTGGTGGCTGGGATGAGTTGGTGGTATCTGCGAATGGCGTTTTTGAAGGCTGTAAGGTTGTCCAGAGTATGATCTTGGTGCCACTTTCTTTCAAGTCTTCAGCAGTTTTGCTTAGATTCGTAGAGGTCGACGGTAAACCAGAAGGCCTTTCTGTTGATGTGTCTGTTGGAGGGATTTTTGATTAGGGTGAGAGTATTGGCACAGGTGTTGACCCTTTGCCTGAAGTTGCGGGCAGCTGCATCAGTGTCGGTGGTGTCGATGGGTGGGTTCTAGGAGAGGGATGCAATAAGTTGGTCTTCAGTAACCTTGTTCCAACTGCAGTGGGAGATCCTTTGTGGGTGGTGGTGTGTTGTGGATTTCTTGAAGGAGAAGTGGATGCAGCGGTGGTCTGTCCAGTGGTGTTCGGTGGTATGGCTGAAAGAGACGTGATTGCTGGCATAGAAAATAGGCTTGAGTGTGTATCCTGCTGGGTGGGTTGGTGTTGTGGCGAGCTGTTTGAAGCTAGCTCGTAATAGAACCAGAGGCAATGTTGATGTGCAGCAGCACCTGTCGCGCATTTCACTGCCCGTAATTCGGGCAGTGAAATGCGCGATGGGGCTGTGCCTGGGGGCCCCTGTACTGCCCATGCCAAGTGTATGGGCAATGCAGGGGCCCCCCAGGGGCGTCCCAAGTTTCCCTTACCACCAGCCTTTCCATGGTGGTGTTTACCGCCATGGACAGGCTGGCAGTTGGGGATTATGACCGCCCAGCTGAAGCCTGGCAGTATACTGGAGGGACCAGCGGTATGACCGTGGCGAACGCGCCATGGTCATAATATGCTGACGGAACACCACCAGCCTGCCGGGGTCGTAATGAGGGCCTTAGTGCTTCTGCTTGCTGGGAACGGAGTTATGTTTGCTTTTGCTTTGCCTTGTATGGCCCAGGAGGGGGGCTGTGTGCCCCCCTCCCTTTTTAAATTGTAATTTGCCCGGGGAGGTGGTGGTCCCCAGGCCCGGGGGGTCTGCACCGCCCCCACTTTATCTCAATATTGTAGCCCTGAGGACCCCTCCTATTGTTTTTACAATATGTAATCCTGGGGAGGTAGTGGCCCCCCCAGGGCCCGTCGGGTCCTTGTGACCCCCCTGCATAGTAATCTCATCTAGCCCCGATGGAGGTGGTTGTCCCCAGGGTCCTGGGCTGTTTGCAGGGGCCCTCCTTTCATTTTATCTCTAGTCCAGAAAACTTGGTGGGCCTGAAGTGTGGGGCGATCCATGCAGCCCCCTGAATATTGAACACCTTTTGCCCCAGGGAGATGGTGGTCACCGGAGCTTTTAAAAGCCCTTGGCAGGGGGCTCCATGTACTCCCTCCTTTATCACAATTGCAATGCCCTGGCCCACCCAGGGGCAAAAGCACTTACAAGTGCCAGAGACCACGTTTTATAAAAACAAATCTCTGCAAAATCTGTGGATCCACCAGCAGATCCGGCGACAATTAGAAGAAAAAAAATGTTGGCCCTGGTGGGGACCCTGGGGGAGAGCCTTGGACCAAGGCTAGCAGTTCAGGGTACTCCTACCTTGGACCTTTTAATTTAAAAAAAATTGTAGGACTCGTCTGAGTAATTTTTTTCAGTGAATTTTTTCAGTTTTTTAATGTTAATTCCGAACTATAATGCCTCTAACCATTGCTACTTTAGTAAATTTTTATGTTTTTTGTAATATAAATTGTACTACACTTTCACCTAAGTTCAACTTGGTAATATACATTTTTACAAGTTTATAAATATATTTTATTAACCCATTTATTTTTATTATGCATTGTAAAACTAACAAATCAATGTAAAATTTCTATAAATGCAATACAGCAAGTCTTTCTCTTTTTTGGATTCATTTTATGGATCTGCAGATCCAACGTGCCACCCCCATTAATCCACCACAGTTCCAGGAGCATACCTGTATTAATCTCTCATTAGATACACTAAGGGCCATATTTGTGGCCCGGTTTGCATTACTCTTGCACCATGCAACGTGATGCAAGAGCGACGCAAACATTAAGTGAGATTTACGAACTAATGCAAAGCCACCTTGTGTGGCCCTGCATGACTTCATGAATCTCCAGTAATAACACAACACAAATCGCTGTGTTACCATACTCAGCACCAAGGAGGCATTTCCATGGGTGTTGCACAGGTATTCTTACACAACTTTCATGGATTTTGATGCATTCCCAGATTTACAACATTTTGTAAACCTTGGAATGTGCCAAAAAGATACACGTCCCCAGGAGAAGCGTAAGAAGGAGACATGTTTATTTCTCCTTGTTTTTCTAATTCTATGTGTGATTTATTGTAAATCATACATAGAAGGGAAAAAAAAGCCTTTCAGGATCATTTTGTGCAGGAAGGTGTCCCTACCCGCACAAAGCAATCCTGCATGCTGCATAGGCACCCTTACAAGGGTCCAAGGTGCCTGCATTGGCCCTAGTCTGTCAAAAGGGTGCCAGTGCAGGGGAAAAGGACATAAATGCACCGTATTGGATAAATACAGCACATTCCAGCCCTTTCCCTATGATGCAAGGGCAGTGCAGCAAAGTGACTTGCTGTGTTGCCCTGTTCCACAAAGCCCATAAATATGGGCCACAGTCTCCACCATCCACATTACAAACCACACCTTAAATCAGTTACATGGGTTTCACTTCTCTCTGGAGAAAGAGTGACGACCACAGCTCCATTGTTTTTCTAGCTTTTCTAGAAGAGAAGGGGAAGAGCAGAATGAAGAAGACTTACATTCTCCAAATAATTCTTCTGACAAGAGTAGAAAAGGTTCTTCCAAAACTTGGCCAATATATGCAGCAAAAACTGTCAAGAGGCATGGCGAAGAAGTATTCACATAGCCCATCCTATATTTGGAAACGCCTGAAAACAAGACATAGAAGGACATATCACAGGATGATAGGGTTGGGTGGTGCATCATTTTCAGCAGCAGGACCATCTGTGGGACTCAGACCACCTGATAGATCCCCCTGTTTCATCAGAACTGGATGACATGGTCACTCGTCACTAATGCCATATGCCAGCTATACTAAAAATGCCATCTGTTGCCCAGTTTATAGATGGTGTCAACAAGCATATTTGTTTATTTTAATTTCACTTCATCATTGAAGCACAAGTAGATATCTAAGAAGCAAATATAAAATAAGTTCAACTTTACATAATATACTATTAGATTACATACTATAAACAAGTGAGTAGCTACATAAGTGATCATGTTAATGTGTAAGAGGCTGTGTAAGTGTCAGTATGGGTACATAAATGGGTATATGAGTGGCTGCACTGGTGGGTGACTGGGCATGGGAGTGGTTGAGTGGATATGTGAGAGAGTGTGTCAGTGCCTCTATGAGTGTGTCACTTTATGTGTAAGTAGATGTGTGGGTGTGGGACTGGGTATGTTAGTGACTATATGGGTGTCTAAATGGGTATGTAGGTGGCTGTATGAACTGATAACTGGCTTTGGTACTGGGTGTTTGGGGGAGTAACTGTGTCTGCAAGTGGTTCGATTAGTGGTGGATACATAAGTGCAATGTGGGTGTGTGAGTGGATGTGAAAGTGAAAGTGCCTCTGTCACTGCCTGACTGGTTTGTGTGAGTGGCTTTATGCTTTTGAAAATGAGTGAGTGGCTATATGGGTAAGTGACTGGGTATATAACCAAATGTATACGTGTGCATGTGCATGTGTAACTCACTATCTGAGTGCTGGGTACATGAATGGCTGTATAGGTGTGTGAGTGGATGTGACAGTGCCTGTATGGGTTTGTGAATGTCTATGTAAGTGGATGTGTAGGTGACTTAAGGGGTGTGGGAATGGTTTTATGGGTGTGTGATTGAATGTGTCAGTCACTGTCTGTCTATATAAGTGGTAGGTACATAAGTGCTTTTGTGGGTGCACAACTGGGTGTTTAGGCTCCTGCTTGACTGTGTGAGTGGGTGCAAATTCCATACTATTAAATTCCATACTACAAATAAGCACCCATATATTTTTTCAAACAAATTCGTTCATAGTGACTTAGTAAAATATATTTTCAGTATAGCAATTCCTGTTCCTCCTTTGTTGCACACTATGGGGGTCATTACAACATTGGCGGTAAAAGCTGCTTACCGCCGTGCAGAAGACCGCCAACACACCACCGTGGCCACGGAAATCCGCCACAGCTATTATGACCCACATCCCGAAATCCGACAAAATTCAGACACCCATACAAGTCTGCCACACCAAAGGTCAGTGATAAACTGGCGAAAACAAAACCTCCACCGTCACGCAAACAGAAATGCGCCCATGCTATCATGACCCACGAATCCACGCGGTCTTTCAGTCGTGGTATTCCATTGGCGGTACACACCGCCGCGCTCAAAATACACACACTCCTACAAACACCACCACATTGGACAATTCGAAAGACACACACCTGAGACACATACACACACCACTCCCACACACTCAATACAATATAAAACACACACCCACATAACCCACAAACCCCTACGACAACAATTGAGAACGAAGCACAGAGAGAGACACCACCATCCACAAACTAGCAGCCACAGACACTCAACACCATCACCCACACTACTTCCACGCACAAAACACCAGACACCACTTCATATCACCACACTTATCACCACTTACACCACCCCACACATCACCTACACCACCCCATGGCACGGCAAAGACACCCCAGGAGGAGCTCAGGGTCATGGTGGAGGAAATCGTACGGGTAGAGCCACAGCTATTTGGCTCACAGGTGCAGCACACCTCCATTGCTAGGAAGATGGAGCTATGGAGAAGAATAGTCGACAGGGTCAACGCAGTGGGACACCACCCAAGAAATCGGGACAACATCAGGAAGAGGTGGAACGACCTACGGGGGAAGGTGCATTCCGTGGTCTCCAGACACAACATCGCGATACAGCGGACTGGCGGCGGACCCCCACCTCCTCCCCCACAACTAACAACATGGGAGGAGCAGGTCTTGACTATTCTGCATCCTGAGAGCCTCGCAGGAGTCGGTGGAGGAATGGACTCTGGTAAGTCAAATCTTAACTATCATATCCCCCACCCTACCTGCATTCTATCACATACCCCCACCCTCGCCCTCACCCCTATCACTCCAACTTCTCACAAATGTACCACACATCCCAACACCAAGCCCTGCATGCAAAATCAAAGCATGGACACCCATCACTAAAGCATGCCCACTGCACATATCCATAACACCCCCCTCAACCATCATCACACAAGCCCACACACAGGAATGCTAGCACTGGGGTACACGGTCACCCACCCATTGCACACCATAAAACACACAGATGCAATAATCATGCCTTTCCACCCCTGCAGGACCACTACCCAACGTCACCAGACAGGAGGGTCCAGACATCTCCACCCCACCCACAGAAGAGGCCCACAGTGATGATAGCAGCTCTGTCCACCTGGATCTAGATGACCAGCCCGGACCATCGTGGGCCTCGGGACAGTCAGTTCCCCTCACACAGGCACAGCCCACCACAGACCTTCCACCCTCTGGTAACACCAGCACAGCTCCCACCCAGCGGGCCTATACCTCCGTCCCCAGGACACGTCAATCAGCTGTGTGTCCACCACTACAGGGAACCCAGGATAACCCACCACCCCAACAACAACAGGGACTTGGGGGCAGTGGTAGTGGGCACACGGTCCAGGGGACGGAGGCACAGGAACTGGGAGGGTTGCCGTGCGACAGGGGGCGGACAGGCCTAGGGAACCCATTCTCCACGAGGCCCTCTCCTCCATCATAGAAGCATACCACCACTCCCAGGAGACGATGGCAACGGTCCTGGCCAAGTTTCAGGAGACCCAGTGCCTGCAGGAGGAACAGTATTTGGGCTTCAGGGAGGAACTCAGAACCATCAGCACTGCCCTGGGCACCATCGTAGGGGTGCTGAAGGAGATACTGAACACCAGGAAGGACACTGTGGCACTCCAAGGGGCCCCTGACACTAGCCTGGACGATGAACTGCCCACCACCTCTGCCGGCGCTAGTGGACAGGAGGCACCGCCACAGGACCGCCACAGGACCACCACACCAGCACCCCACCCCCTGCTGATGGAGAACCACCCCACAAGCGGTCCCTGAGAACCAGGAACAAGACAGAGCACGATGCCAAGACCCCCGCCAAGAAATAAGACCACCCTGATTGTCATCCTACTGTCCCACTTTGTAACCCTGTCCATATTGGAACTGCCCCAGCTCCATTTCCTATGCCCATATGGGCAATGCACCTGTGAGACTAATAGACTGGACTCTGCCATGGACATTCCTCCACCATCACCCCCCACCATTTTACAACCCCCCTCCAATATTTAGCACTGCAATAAACACCCTTGAAGCACAAAACAACCTGGAGTCAGTCTGTGATTTAGAAAATGTATATTAGCAATGACAGTGACAAAATGCGTTCTCAAATGTAATGTCAACATACCTATGTCACACATCTCAAGTCCATGAGGAATCTAAGCAGATGACACACGTTGGAATCCACACCTGTGAAACCGTAAGGGAAATGTACAACTCAGTTACCATATACTGGTTGAAATCGACAGACAGGATAGAGGTAGAAGTGTGAAAGTACTTGTAGTAGGCAGGAATGTATTCTCACCTGTGTGTCACTGGAAATATTGCTGGATAACTGAGTCCCTGTTGTCAATGTCTTCTTCCTCCGCTTCCTCCTCATCACTGTCCACAGGCTCCACAGCTGCCACAACACCGTCATCTGGACCATCCTCCTGCAGAAAAGGCACCTGGCGTCGCAAAGCCAAATTGTGAAGCATACAGCAGGCCACGATGATCTGGCACACCTTCCTTGGTAAGTAGAATAGGGAACCACCTGTCATATGGAGGCACCTGAACCTGGCCTTCAGGAGGCCGAAGGTGCGTTCGATCACCCTCCTAGTCCGCCCATGGGCCTCATTGTAGCGTTCCTCTGCCCTGGTCCTGGGATTCCTCACTGGGGTCAGTAGCCATGACAGGTTGGGGTAACCAGAGTCCCCTAATAGCCACACCCGATGCATCTGGAGTTGACCCATCACATAAGGGATGCTGCTATTCCGCAGGATGTAGGTGTCATGCACTGAGCCAGGGAACATAGCATTTACCTGGGAGATGTACTGGTCTGCCAAACATACCATCTGTACATTCATCGAATGATAACTCTTCCGGTTCCTGTACACCTGTTCACTCCTGTGGGGGAGGGGGGGCAGAGCTACATGGGTCCCAACAATGGCACCTATGATGTTAGGGATATGTCCAAGGGCATAGAAGTCATCTTTCACTGTAGGCAAATCCTCCGCCTGAGGGAAAACGATGTAGCTCCGCATGTGTTTCAGCAGGGCAGACAACACTCTGGACAACACGTTTGAAAACATAGGCTGGAACATCCCGGATGCCATGGCCACTGTTGTTTGAAAATACCCACTTGCAAGGAAATGGAGCACTGATAGCACCTGCACTTGAGGGGGGATTCCTGTGGGATGGCAGATTGCTGACATCAGGTCAGGCTCCAACTGGGTACACAGTTCCTGGATTGTGGCACGGTCAAACCTGTAGGTGATGATTAAATGTCACTCCTCCATTGTCAACAGGTCCACCAGCGGTCAGTACACCGGAGAATTCTGCCATCTCCTCACATGTCCCAGCGGACGGTGCTAGAAAGGACAACAGCGAGCACAGAGTCAAACAACTCAGAGGTATATACCCCCAGTACACGCTACTCTACGGTCCTCCAGACCAACAGGTAAGTACACAGGGAGCACGTTGTATGGGCTATGCCTGAGTGGAGAGGGCTGGTTGTAAGAAGGAAGGGGCCACAGTTCTGCGTGCATGAAGACTGTGAATGCATGTGCCACATGGCAAGGGTAGGGATGTGGGCCACTCACTTCGAAGGTGCAGTTGCTAATGACTTCTCTTCTTCCCCTGTACATTTCATTTAGGTCAGCGCCCACCAGAAGAAGGATATTTGGCGTGCCATCGCCAAGGACGTCCGGACCCTGGGGGTCCACCACAGACGGAGCACCCACTGCCGGAAAAGATGGGAGGACATTCGCCGCTGGAGCAAGAAGACGGCGGAGGCTCAGCTGGAGATGGCCTCCCAACGTGGGAGGGTTGCCCGTCGAACCATGACCCCCCTGATGTTCCGGATCCTGGCGGTGGCCTACCCTGAGTTGGATGGGCGCTTGATGGCATCACAGCAGACACAAGGGGGTGAGTACAACATCATTCTGTGGACTTTGCGCGCAGTGAAGGTGTCTGGGTGGGGGAGGAGGGCTGTGGGTTCCCCTAGGCCAGGGCGAATTCCGTAGGCTAGGCCCCTCCATAATGCAGGCCATGTGGCACTCCACCCCACCTCTGTAGAGTGCCAAGTACAGGTATACATGCCCCTGTGTCATCTATGTGTGCAGATGTCGACCATAGCCATGTAGGCCATATCCCAGGAACTGCATCTGTAGAGCCCAACAGCACGGCGTAGTGCAAGGGGCTGCTGTGTCTGTATTGCCCGCCAACGGTAGCGGTAAGCCATGCACTCAACCTGTCTTTCTTCTGTCCTCCCCCCCCTTTTTGTGGTCTCCCTGTTCTTGTGTGCATCAGCATCATCAGGCGGAGGTACAGTGGCACCGGAGCACGAGGGAGATGCATCCCACATGGCCATGGAGGGCCACACCACGGACTCTGAATACACCAGTGGGACGGAGGGCGTGGGGAGCTTCACGGCGGTCACAGGATCTGCAACCAGCGACACAGACTCATCCTCCGATGGGAGCTCCCTTGTGGTGGTGGCAAAATCTGTGCCCCCCACTTCTACAGGTACAGCCGCCACCCCCCTACCAGTACTGCCCTCCTATCAGCCCCTCAGCCTTCGCCCTGTGCCCGCTCACCCAGGAGGGTGGGCATCACCTTCACCCCAGGCACCTCAGCCCCTGCCCCTGTCACCCCTGCTGCCCTCAGTGAGGAGGCCATTGGCCTCCTCAGGTCCCTCACTGTTGGGCAGTCTACCATTTTGAATGCCATCCAGGGTGTAGAAAGGGAATTGCAACACACAAATGCATTCCTGGAGGGCATTCATTCTGGTCAGGCTGCCCTTCATTGAACCCTGCAAACTCTGGCCTCAGCACTGATGGCAGCCATTGTCCCTGTGTCTAGCCTCCCCCCTCCAACTTCCTCCACCCAGACCCAATCCCCTGTACCCCAGCCTATCCCAAGCACACCATCAGACCAGCATGCACACACCTCACCACACAAGGGAAGCTCAGGCAAACATAAGCACTACACATCCCACAGGCACTCACGCAAGCATCACACACATACAGACACAGCAACATCCACTGCCTCTACTGTGTCCCCCTCCTCGTCATCTCCCTCCTCCCTCCCAGACTCGTCTACACTCTCACCTGCATGCACTACCACTACAGCCACTAGATCCCGCACCAGCACACCCACCACCACAGCCGCTTACGTGCAGTCACCACCCCCACTACCATTTACACGTCCCCTGTGTCCTCTCCCAGTGTGTCTGTGACGCCCCCTCCCAAAGTACACAAACGCAGGCACACACCCACCCAACATACATCCACCTCACGACAGCCTCCAGCGCATGCACCTGCACCCAAAGCCACAAAAGTTACATCTCCCACCACCACCTCCCCTTCCTCCACTCCCAGACCCCCTCCAGCTACCCGTCCCAGTGTTCCTAAGAAACTTTTCCTGACCAAGCTTGACCTCTTTCCCACCCCCCCTCCAATTCATAGGTCCCGTACTAGCACCTCAGCCAAAAAATCTCCGGGACCAGTGGTGCCTGTTGTTAGAGGTATGTGGAGTGCACTAGTGCAGCTAGTGTGACACGGAGCCACAGCACAGCCAGTCCCCCCCCTGTGAAGCACCAGAAGTTGGACAGTGCCCGGCGGGAGAGGGGGAAGACTCCAGCCAGCAAAGCCGCTCACAAGGGTCCCGGGGGGAGTGTCCACTCAGCTGTGACTCCTCCCAAGGTGGGGAAGGGGCAGAAGAAATCGCCAAAGTCTGGGAGGAGCAGCACGGCGGAGAAGACCGCCATCATCCCCGCTGCCCAGGAGGCCACCACCAGCCCAATTGTCACTGGCCAGGAGGCCACCGCCAGAGTCAGTGCCCAGGAGGGCAGCCCGATCATCACTGGCCAGAGGGCAGCCCGATCGTCAGTGGCCAGGAGGCCACCGCCAGAGTCAGTGCCCAGGAGGGCAGCCCGATCGTCAGTGGCCAGGAGGCCACCGCCAGCCACAGCCCAGCTGCCCAGGAGGGCCCCGGCAGTCACAGCCCAGCTGCCCAATGAAGGACCGCCAGCCCCAGCCCAGCTGGGCAATGAAGGACCGCCATGGCAAGCACCACTGAACAGGTCAGAAACTGCAAACTCAAGCACCGCTGAACAGGGCAAAGACCGCCATGGCAAGCACCGCTGAACAGGTCAGAAACTGCAAACTCAAGCACCGCGGAACAGGGCAAAGACCGCCATGGCAAGCACCGCTGAACAGGGCAAGCACCGCTGAACAGGGCAAAGACCGCCATGGCAAGCACAGCTGAACAGGTCAGAAACTGCAAACTCAAGCACCGCTGAACAGGGCAAAGACTTCAGCGGTCAGAAACTGCACACTCAAGCACCGCTGAACAGGGCAAAGACCGCCATGGCAAGCACCGCTGAACAGGGCAAAGACCGTCATGGCAAGCACCGCTGAACAGGGCAAGCACCGCTGAACAGGGCAAAGACCGCCATGGCAAGCACCGCTGAACAGGTCAGAAACTGCAAACTCAAACACCGCTGAACAGGTCAGAAACTGCAAACTCAAGCACCGCTGAACAGGGCAAAGACCGCCATGGCAAGCACCGCTGAACAGGTCAGAAACTGCAAACTCAAGCACCGCTGAACAGGGCAAAGACCGCCATGGCAAGCACCGCTGAACAGGGCAAGCACCGCTGAACAGTGCAAAGACCGCCATGGCAATCACCGCTGAACAGGGCAAGCACCGCTGAACAGGGCAAAGACCGCCATGGCAAGCACCGCTGAACAGGTCAGAAACTGCAAACTCAAGCACCGCTGAACAGGGCAAAGACCGCCATGGCAAGCACCGCTGAGCAGGGCAAGCACCACTGAACAGAGCAAAGACCGCCATGGCAAGCACCGCTGAACAGGTCAGAAACTGCAAACTCAAGCACCGCTGAACAGGGCAAAGACCGCCATGGCAAGCACTGCTGAACAGGTCAGAAACTGCAAACTCAGGCACCGCTGAACAGGGCAAAGACCGCCATGGCAAGCACCGCTAAACAGGTCAGAAACTGCAAACTCAAGCACCGCTGAACAGGGCAAAGACCACCATGGCAAGCACCGCTGAACAGGCAAGCACCGCTGAACAGGGCAAAGACCACCATGGCAAGCACCGCTGAACAGGTCAGAAACTGCAAACTCAAGCACCGCCGAACAGGGCAAGGACCGCCAACTCAAGCACCGCTAGCCCATGAGCGGCAGGGGTAGTGACGCAACTGGGACCGTCACGGGGAGAGTGATGCACTCTGGGCACCAGTCCCCCTCCAGAACCAGTGGAGACATGCATCCACTACCTCTGTCCTGCACAGGATGAAGCACTCTGGGCACAAAGCCCCCTCCAGAACCAGTGGAGTATCACATCCACTACCTCTGTCCTGCACAGGATGAAGCACTCTGGGCACAAAGCCCCCTCCAGAACCAGTGGAGACATGCATCCACTACCTCTGTCCTGCACAGGATGAAGCACTCTGGGCACAAAGCCCCCTCCAGAACCAGTGGAGTATCACATCCACTACCTCTGTCCTGCACAGGATGAAGCACTCTGGGCACAACCCCCCCTCCAGAACCAGTGGAGTATCACATCCACTACCTCTGTCCTGCACAGGATGAAGCACTCTGGGCACAGCCTATTTCTTTTTCTGCCAATCTGCCCACAGCGGGACAGAAACCACTAGACCCCAGGGATTTTGCATATTTTTTATTTTTATTTTCTACCCCTTAGGCAAGTGTCGTTCCCCTGAGGGGCAAATTTCACTTAGGCCAATCTGCCCCCAGGGGGGCAGAAACCACTTATGCATCAGGTATTTGGTGTGTGTGTGTGTGTATGTGTGTTTTGTTTGCGGGGGCAGTCCCTTGGGCCAGGACCTCTTCCCATGGGGTCACATTACTGTTGGCCATTTCTGCCCAACTTTGGGACACTTTGGCCTAGTTTTGTAAGGCCCATCAGCCCCACAGGGGTGGAAAGACCACCAGAGACCAGGGAAGATTTTTTTCAGAAAAAGAGGGTGGGGGCATGGGCATAACCCATCCTAAATAAATGGGGACAAAGTTGTTCTGCCCACCAGTGGGCAGATGGGGCAATTACCCCCGATCTGCTCCTGTGGTGGGCAAAGAGCCTGCTAGATGCCAAGAATGAAATCAAAAATTAAAATAGTGGAGTGGTGACTTCCAACCAGTATGGGCATGGTTATGCCCCTACTCCAACTGAAGGTGGTAACAGTCTTTCATCTCTCCCCCCCCACACTAAAACATCTTATCCCACAGCAAGCAAGAGGACATTTGATTCTTTTTGGTTTTGGTTTCACATTTGGGCCATAAGACCTTGTCTAACTCTCAAAATTGTCCCACTTGGAATGGTGAGGGCTGCACATTTTGGACTTTGGGATGCTGCATGTAGAAAAATCTACGAGACCTAGACACATTTGAAAACTAAACATCTGGGTGAGTCCAGGGTGGTGTGCTTCACATGCACCCCACACCATTTTCTTGCCTACAATGCCCTGCAAACCTCCAACTTTGCTTGAAATCACAGATTTGTCCCTCATTTTTGTGATGGAACCTTCCGGAATCTGCAGGAATCCACAAAAATCCTACCATCCAGCAGTGTTGCATCTATACCAATAAAAATTCCACCTTACTTGTCAGCCTAAAAACGTTTTTTTTCAAACTGCCCTTTCAGACCCGCTTTGGTTCCCCCTCATTTTGAACATGTTTTAGGTTCTGCCCTGTCACAGGCAGTTGGCCCATCTACAAAAGTGAGGTATCATTTTTATCGGGAAACATAGGGGAATGTTGGGTAGTAGGACATTTTTGCCAATGTGGTGATCACACACAGAAATGTAGGAAAAATGTAATTTTTTAGCTAAATTTGATGTTTGCTGAGGATTCTTGGTAAAAAAAACACTGAGGGATCTGCACAATTCTCACATCTCTTGACTCCTTCGGGTGTCTAGTTTTCAGAAATGTTTGGGTTTGGTAGGTTTCTCTAGATGGCTTCTGAGCCCAGGACCAAAAATGCAGGTGCCTCCCCTGCAAAAACACGTAGTTTTGTATTTGATCATTTTGATGTGTCCACATAGCGTTTTAGGGCATTTCCTGTCACGGGCACTAGGCCACACAAGTGAGGTACCATTTTTATCAGGAGACTTGGGGGAACGCTGGATAGAAAAAGTTTGTGGCTCCCCTCAGATTCCAGAACTTTGCAGCACCGAAATGTGAGGAAAAAGTGTTTTGTTTTGCCAAATTGTGAGGTTTGCTAAGGATTCTGGGTAACAGAACCTGGTTAGAGTGCCACAAGTTACCCCATTCTGGGTTCCCCTAGGTGTCGCGTTTTCAGAAATGTCCAGGTTTGCTAGGTATTCTTAGATGCTGATTGAGCTAGAGACCAAAATCCAAAGCTAGGCATTTACAAATAACAGGTCAGTTTTCGTTTGGGAAAATGTGATGTGTTCACGTTGTGTTTTGAGGCATTCCTTGTCGCGAGCACTAGGCCTACCCCACACAAGTGAGGTACCATTTTTATCAGGAGACTTGAGGGAATGCTGGGTGGAAGGAAATGTGTGGCTCCTCTCAGATTCCTGATCGTTCTATCACCGAAATGTGAGGAAAAAGTGGGTTTTTCTTTAACAAATTTTGAGGTTTGCAAAGGTTTCTGGGTAACAGAACCCGGTGAGAGTGCCACAAGTCACCCCATCCTGGGTTCCTCTAAGTGCCTACTTTTTAAAAATGCACAGGTTTGGAAGGTTTTCCTAGGTGCCAGCTGAGCTACAGACCAAAATCCACAGCTAGGCACGTTCCAAAAAACATGTCAGTTGTCAATGTAAAAATGTGATGTGTCCATGTTGCGTTTTGGGGAGTTTCCTGTCGCGGGCACTAGGCCCACCCACACAAGTGAGTTACCATTTTTATTGGGAGACTTGGAGGAATGCTGGGTGGAAGGAGATTTGTGGCTCCTCTTAGATTCTAGAACTTTCTATCACCAAAATGTGAGGAAAAGGTGTTTTTTTGCCAAATTTTGAGGTTTACAAAGTATTCTGGGTAACAGAACCTGGTGAGAGCCCCACAAGTCACCCCATTCTGAATTTCTCTAGGTGTCTAGTTTTCAAAAATATATAGGTTTTCTAGGTTTCCCTATGTGCTGGCTGAGCTGGAGGCCGAAATCCACAGCTAGGCACTCTGCAAAAAACAAGTCAGTTTTCTTTGGGAAAATGTGATGTGTCCACTTTGTGTTTTGGGACATTTCCTGTCACGGGCACTAGGCCTACCCACACAAATGAGGTACTATTTGTACTGGGAGATTGGGGTAATGCTGGGTGGAAGGAAATTTGGGGCTTTTCTCAGATTCCAAAACTTTCTGTCACCGAAATGTGAGGAAAAAGTGTTGTTTTTGCCACATTTTGAGGTTTGCAAAGGATTCTGGGTAACAGAACCTGGTGAGAGCCCTACAAGTCACCCCATCCTGGATTCCCCTAGGTGTGTAGTTCTAAAAAATGCACAGGTTTGGTAAGTTTCCCTAGGTGCTGGCTGAGAGAGAGCCCAAAATCCACAGCTAGGCACTTTACAGAAAACACGTCAGATTTCAGTAAAAATGTGATGTGTCCATGTTTCGTTTCCTATCGCAGGCATTAGGCCTACCCACACAAGTGGGGTACCATTTTTATCAGGAGACTTGGGGGAACACAGAATAGAAGAAAAAGTGTTATTGCCCTTTGTCTTTCTCAACATTGTTTCCTTCCAAATGTAAGACGGTGTGTAAAAAAGATTACTATTTGAGAAATGCACTGCAATTCACATTCTACTATGGGGACCCCGGAATTCATAGATGTGCAAATAACCACTGCTTCTCAACGCCTTATCTTGTGCCCATTTTGGAAGTACAAAGGTTTTCTTGATACCTATTTTTAACTCTTTTTATATCACCAAATGAATTGCTGTATATCCGGTGTACAATGGAAACCCATTGCAAGGTGCAGCTTATTTATTGGCTCTGGGTACCCAGGGTTCTTGATGAACCTAAAAGCCCTATATATATCCCCACAAACAGAAGTGTCCAGCAGACGTAACAGTATACTCCTTTTGAAAATCTGACATCACAGGAAAAAGTTAAAGAGTAAAACATGGAGAGAAAATTGCTGTTTTTTCACCTCAATTTTATTTTTATTTAATTTCAGCTGTTATTTTCTGTAGGAAAACCTTGTAGGAGCTACACAAATGACCCCTTGCTGAATTCAGAATTTTGTCTAATTTTCAGAAATGTTTAGCTGTTTGGGATCCGGCATTTGTTTCACACCCATTTCTGTCACTAACTGGAAGGAGGCTAAAAGCACAAAAAATTGCAAAAATGTGGTATGTCCCAGTAAAATGTCACAATTGTGTTGAAAAATTTGGTTTTCTGATTACAGTCTGCCTATTCCTGAAAGATGGGAAGATGGTGATTTTCGTACTGCAAACCCTTTGTTGATGCCATTTTCAGGGAAAAAACACAAGCCTTCTTCTGAAGCCCTTTTTTCCTATTTGTTTTACAAAATCTACATTTTTCCTGTATTTTGGCTAATTTACTGGTCTTCTCCAGGGGAACCCACAAACTCTGGGTACCTATAGAATTCCTATGCTGTTGGAAAAAATGGATGCAAATTTGACATGGGTAGCTTATGTGGCCGAAAAGTTATGAGGGCCTAGGCGTGAACTGCCCCAAATAGCCAAAAAAGGCCTGGCACCAGAGGGGGAAAAGGCCTGGCAGTGTAGGCGTTAAAAGCATTCAACCATCTGTGTTCAGTGCTTTTAATTTTGTAAAATATTGTTACTTACAAGGCATTCATTCCCTACTGAACAATTGTGGTACACCAGTCTGGTTTTCAGTTTCACACTGCAGTCTCTTTTCTTCCCTTCCCCCAGACGCTTTAGCTTCATTTCTCAACAACTTAAAAGGTTACATCTTATTTTATGTGTATCATCTATGCACCATAAACACAAAGGCTCTTTTCAGAGCCAACCCTTTTCCCAAACACTGTTTTTTGTTTTGTTTTCAAATCATTTTTTCTTTTAATTTCTCACTTGGATCTGCATATCCTCTGCAGATGCCCAGCTAAATAAGGGGTGTGTCTGTTATATTGCAGGAGGATCCGGGCAGTTGGGTGGATCTGCTCCAAACCAAAAACACATATTTAACACAAAAGAACAAAACATTAAGGGCCGTATTTATACTTTTTGGCGCACAACTGCGCCAACGCAGTTGTGCGTCAAAAAATGTAACGCCGGTTAACGCCATTCCAAAGCGCCATGCGGGCGCCTTATTTATGGAATGACGTTAGCCGGCGGAGCTGCCTGGTGTGGGTCATAAAAAAATGACTTACACCAGGCAGCGCCGGCGTAGGGGAAAATGGAGCTTGGGCGCCAAAAAATGGGGCAAGTCTGGCTGAGGCAAAATTTTCGCCTCAACCCGATTAGCGCCATTTCTTTTGACTCCCAACCCCCATTTAAATGACCCCTGTCTTAGCAAAGACAGGAGTCATGCCCCCTTGCCCAATGGCCATGCCCAGGGGACTTATGTCCCCTGGGCATGGTCATTGGGCATAGTGGCATGTAGGGGGGCACAAATCAGGCCCCCCCTATGCCACCCAAAACAAAACAAAAAAATACTTACCTGAACTTACCTTAAGTTCCCTGGGATGGGTCCCTCCATCCTTGGGCGCCCTCCTGGGGTGGGCAAGGGTGGCAGGGGGTGTCCCTGGGGGCATGGGAGGGCACCTCTGGGCTCCTTCCGAGCCCACAGGTCCCTTAACGCCTGCCTTGACCAGGCGTTAAAAAATGGCGCTAAAGCGGCTGGATGTCATTTTTTTTGACCCGCCCACTCCCGGGCGTCATTTTTGCCCGGGAGTGTAAATACGGCGCACATGCCTCGGAGTCATTTTTTAGATGGGAACGCCTACCTTGCATATCATTAACGCAAGGAAGGTGTCCACGCCCAAAAATGACGCAAACTCCTAGATCTTTGGCGCTAGACGGGTCTAACGCCAAAGTATAAATATGAAGTTAGTTTTGCGTCAGATTTGCGTAAAAAAAAACGACACAAATCCGGCGCAAACAGAGTATAAATATGCCCCTTAATACTAACATGTCCTATTGCAATTTATATCACTGCCTGTGTGTGGGTGTGTGAGCAGCTGTGTAAGTGACTGTGTGAGTAGTTGTCTAGTGTCTCTATGGGTGTGCAAGTGTTTTTCTGGATCTGTGAGTGGGTGTATAAGGGGCTGTATAGGTTTGTGAGTAGGTTTGTAAGTGGTTGTGTGGATATGTAGGTGTTCAATGAGTCTGTGAGTGGATGAATGAGTGGGTGTGTCACTGGCAATGTAAGTCTGTACATGGGTGTATAATTGCCTTTATAGGTGTATGGGTGGGTGTTTGAATGGCTCAATGGATGTGTAACTGGGTGTGTGAGTGTGTGGCGGGTGTCTGAGTGGGTGTGTTAGTGTTTGTGTGTGTCTGCGAATGGGAAATGAGTGTGTGAGTGGTCTTCTGGGTCTGTAATTGGGTGTGTAAGTGGCTGTATGTGTGTGTCAATTGGGTGTTCAAGTAGTTTTCTGGGTGTCTGAATGGGTGTGCGACTGATTGTATGGATGTGTGAGTGACTATGCAAGTGGGTGTGTGAGTGGGTCTCTGAATGGGTGTGTGAGTGAGTCACTCAATCTCTAAGTAGATGTGTCAGGAACTGTATGGGTGTGTAAGTGGGTACGTGAGTGGCTGCTTTATGTGTGACTTGGCTGTGTGAGTAGCTGCAAGGGGTTTTTGAGTGGATGTGTAAATGGTTTTCTGTGTCTCTAAGTGGGTGTGGGAGTGGTTGTGTGGGTATGTAAGTGTGAGTGTGTGGTGGGTGGGTATATGAGTGGGTATGTAAGTGGCTGTTTTTGGTCTCTGAGTGGTGTGTCAGTGGCTGTTTGGGTGTGTGAGAGGATATATCAGTGGTTTTGCTGTTTGGGTGTGTGAGTGGGTGTGCAAATTGCTGTGTGGCTCTGTCTGAGTGGGTGTGTAAGTGGCTGAATTGGTGTGCACTTGGCTGTGTGAGTATCTGTGTGGATCTGTGAATGGGTTTGTGACTGGTTCTCAGGCTCTCTGAGTGGATGTATCAGTGACTGTATGGGTGTGTGAGTGGGTGTGTGAATGGCTCTATGAATATGTGAGTAAGTATTTGAGTAGCTGTATAGATATATGAGTGGCTGTGTGGGTATGTGAGTGAGTGGCTGTACTTTTTTTAATTGGAGACTAGATCCACGGATCCATCATGGATGCACTATAAGGTGTCATGCTGAGTTTCATGGTGGATCTGCAGATCCTTGCATGCCCCCCAGAACTGGCCCTTGAGAGGTTTCTCACAGACCCCTCAATCAGTCCCATGGGTTCAGGGTACCGCTACCCTGCCCCCTTCTATCACTTTTCAGTTTTATTTTCCCCCCTGGGACCGAGTCCCAATACACAAAACATCAGCCACAACTTTCCTGTTGGGTTGTGGTCAGCTAATCACAGAATTGCTGCTGGCACGTGGATATGTGGATCTGCCACAGTGGATCAGCATCTCTTGATATACATAAATCTTTTTTCTTTTTAACTTCAAAACTACTGAACAGACTTACACCAAATTAGGAAAAGAGATCTTTCTGGGCCAAGATCTAAATTTCTGTCAAATTTGGTGTAATTACATCCAGTGGTTCAGGCTGTCATCCTGTCAGAAGTCCCTTGTGAAACTGCATCGGGGAAACAATATTTTCCCCCTCCCCTTTTTCTCGGTTCCCACTTGATGAATCACCAGGAAACTTTCCAGACAGCAGCTGAAGGGAATGGCAAACTAGTTTTGAAAATTTAATGAAGATTTGCCAAACAGTGCCAAAGTTACCAGCAAAGCAAAACAAGCTTGTCCTATGGAAACTAGGTGCTAGCTATAACTACCTACAGGCAAACAAGCACTGTTGCCAACCCCCTGTTGTGCTCATCTGTGATGTCATAGAACATGTCCTAAGTGATGTGATATGACATAAGCAGCTCAAAATGTTAATGTTGTTGCTGACATATTCACCTAACTATAATCTTACTTTAACCTTTGGTTCTTTCAGTGAGTATATGTATACATACATTATTTTGTTTTTTAGTATTATGCTTGTTGTTTGTTTTTGTTTGTCTGGTTAAGGTGAAATCTTCTGTGTCAAAGGTGAGGTGATATTACCTCCTGTGAACGTTTTGAGGTTAATGTCACCTGATATCAATTCTTAAAATGCCATCTTGGGGTTAAGGGGCATTTGAGAGCTGTGAGAAAGTGGATCATTAATTGTGGTGGATGGTAGCCCACTGTTAGCAATTGAGTTTCAGGTTGGTAGAGATATGCACAATGTCCAAGAAGGAACCATAATCCTAGTCAGGGTACGTCAGAAACCCACCATAACTTAACCTGTGCTAACACTCTGATAGCTAGACACAGAGCAGTCAGGATTAAGTTAAGAGCACTATGTAAAGCATGTATATAATACTTCAAACAGTAAACACCACACAAAAAGACATCACAGCTGGCTAGAAAAATAAAGCTTAAAGTTATGAACAAAACAAGACCAAAGTCAAATAAGTAGAAAGCAAAATATGAATTTTTCAAGATTAGACTGAAATGTAGTGTATAAAAGCATAAAGCACCAACCGGGGATATCTGGTCACACAAGACCTGGTTAAATTTCAGGCCGATTGTACTGCAGCGTGGATTATATACCACCCCATAAAAGTCCTGCTGACGTTTTTCCTTCTCAAGGATTGGGCTGAAAGTCCTGTTTGTGGAGAGGAAGTTTGCCAGAAGCAAGGAGAGTGTCGCTGGCAGTGAAGAGTCAGCTGGGTGTTGTGAATGGGCAGGCTAGAGCCTCACATCTCAAACGATGAAAATTGCTGTGCGAAGCAACAAACTAGCATCAGCTCACGCTGAATCTTTGGACGAGTTCCGCACTTCCGGTGTGAGCACACCCATTAGCAGTTCCGAAGATCCCAAATGATCACTGCTTTGTCTTTACTTTTTCACCCATGTTTTGAGTGCCGTCTCCCTACTTTTCCCTCATTCTCATTGCTTTCACCTTGCTTTTTCACCTGTTTTTTGTGTGCCCTCTCCTTGCTTTTCTCCCACTTCCACCACTTTACCCTTGCTTTCCCTCATTCTCACTGCTTTCACCTTGCCTTTTCACCTGTTTTTTGTGTGTCCTCTCCTTGTTTTTCCCTCATTTTCCCTGCTTTTTCCTTGCTTTTTCTTCAATTTTTTGTGTGCCCGCTCCTTGCTTTTTCCTAATATCACTACTTTCTCCTTGCTTTTCCCCCATATTTTGTGTGCCTTCTCATTGTATTTACCTAATTTTCAGTGATTTCTCCTTGCTTTTTTCCCTGTTTTTTTAGTGCCTTGTCTTTGCTTTTCCCCATTTTCACTTCTTTCTCCTTGCATTTTCCCTGCTTTTATGTGCCTTTTCCTTGCTTTTCCCTTGTTTTCACTGCTTGCTCCTTGCCTTTTCGCCTGTATTTTGTTTTCCTTCTCCTTGCTTTTCCCTCATCCTCACTGCTTTCTCCTTGCTTTTGACCCATTTTTTTGTGTCCTCTCCTTTCTTTTCCCTCAATTTCACTGCTTTCTTCTTGCTTTCCCCCCAAAATATATAACTCCCAATGACAGCCAGGTTGACTGTAGAAAGAATGATGTATCATGGTGCTATGCTTTTACCCATAAAATGACATTAGTGTTAGGATGTATTCAATGAGTGTTGTGCAGATTTTCAATAATACAAAGGAACCTCCTTGTGAAATAGGAACTGTTTTCTACCTTGAATCATTTAGTCATTAGAGCTTGCAACTTTGAAGCCTTTTCTTCCTCCCATTACTCATCTGTCAGCCTTTCATCTGTTTTAGCAAGGTTTTATTTTTTAGTGTTATGCTTGTTTCCTGTGAAATCATCAGTGTCAAAGGCGAGGTAATATTACTCTCTGTAAATTTATTATGGTCATTGTCATGTGACGTCAATTTTTGGAATATAATCAGTGGGTTAAAGGGCAGTTAAGGTCTGTGAGAAAGTGGATTATTAATTGTGGTAAATGGTAGTCCACTGTTAAAAATTGGGTCTCTGGTTGGCAGAGGTATGCACCATGTTCAAGAAGGAACCACAATTCTAGTCATGGTAAGTCAGATACACACCATAACTTAACCTGTGCTCATCCTCTGGTAGCTTGGCACAGAGCAGTCAGGCTTAACTTAAGAGGCAATATGTAAAGTATTTATGCAACACTTCAAACAGTAAAACAGTGAAACCATAACACACCCGGTTAGAAAGATGAAGCTTAATCGTATGAACCTAGCAAGACCAAAGCAACAAAAATCAAATAAGTTGAGATATTAATCTTTAAAGATTAAACGGAAATGTAGTGCTTAAAAGCATAAAGAGCCTACTGGGGGTATCTGGTCACATAAGTCTGGGTTAAATTCAAAGGTTTAGGCCAACCGTGATGGACTGTGGCTCAGATATAGTCCCAGATAAGTCTTGCTGAAGTTTTGCCTTATCAAGAATTGGGCCAAGTATCCTGTTAGTGGATAAGAAGTTCACTGGGAGCAAGGAGAGTGTCGCTGGAGGTGGTCCGAGTCAGTTGGGAGTTATGAATGGACAGGCTGAAGCCTCGCAGTCACGAACAGTGATACTTGATGTGTGAAGCGACAAACTTGCTTGAACTGGTGCTGATTCTTCGGGTGAGCTGTGCAGTTCTGGTGCAAGCAGGCCGCTGGTGGTTGTGAAGAGCCCAAATACTTGATTTCAGGAGCCAAAAGCCACTTACAAGGGCCCAGGACTGGTGAGTTGCCTCTTGGGGGTTAGAAGCTGGTTGAGGATTGGTTCAGAAGCTGTAGCAGATGAGTTGGGAGGTTTTTGCATCCCTGAGACTCCAGAAAACAGGAGGCAAGTCACCAAGGGAGACAGGTACGAAGATCCATTTTTGCGACTTGCAAATTGCGAGTCACAAAACCGGATATACAACAGTGTCAATGACACTGTCTGTGATTCGAAATGGGGTCGCAAATGACCTACCTCATGAATATTCATGAGGTAGGTCACAATTTGGAATGGCAGCACTCACAGGGATGGTGGCCTGCTGGTGTCAGCATACCACCATGTCTGTGACTGCTTTTAAATAAAGCATTTTCTTTTTTAATGCAGTCTATTTTCATTAAAAAAAAACAGAATACATTTCGGAAAAAAAAAATGAAATGTTTTCTTTCCGTGGGACCACTGCCTGCTCTGAAAAAATGTTTTTGCATGCATTCACAAAGGGGAAGGGGTCCCCCGGGGACCCCTTCCCTTTTTGCGAATGAGTTAGAACCAATTTGAAATTGGTGCTAACTGCGATTGTTTTGCGACCGCATTGTCACAAAACAATCAAACATACCATTTAGATTCGGTATTAGGAAGGGACGCCCTTGACACGCCCCTTCCTAATACCGAATTGTAAAACCCAAAAAGCATTTTTGTAGTCACAAACTGGCTGATTCTGTGAATCAGCCCTTTTGCGACTAGAAAAATGCTTCGTACGTCTGGCACCAAGCCCCTGGAGTAATTATGGTTATGAGATGTAGATATGCAGATTCAGTCCTTCTCACTCTCAGGCAAGAGGGCAGCAGGCAACAGGTCAGCTTAGCAAAGCAGGAGTCCAGCAGAAAAGCAGCTCAGCAGAGTGGAAGGCCTGGTAGGAGCAGAGCAGTCCCCCTTCCAAGCAGACAATCCACAGATTCTGCTGAGTTGGTGGTGTCAGAGATCCCATTCTTAAATCCAGTTGTGCCTTTGAAGTGGGGGAGACTTCCCTCCTGCCCCGGTTCTAGACTTACTACAGGAGGGTAAGCAGCCCTTTGTGTGGGTCAGGACACTACCGATTCAGGTGTGTCTGCCCCTCCCTCCCATCCTGCCCAGTGTGTGACTGTCTAGAGGGAATGCACAAGTCCAGCTGTCACTCCACCCTGAACATGTATTGGAGGCAGGCAGCAGGCACCAAATGGCTTAAATAAGAAAATGCCAACTTTCTAAAAGTGGCATTTTCTGAACCCAATTTAAAATCCGACTTCATTATAAATTGTGTTTTTAAGTTGTTATTCCTGAGACACCAAACTTGACAAACTCATCTCTTCCAGAATGTGAAATATGCTTATAAGATGCAATAAGGTAACCCCACTGTTATCTTATGGGAGAGATATGTCTTGCAATAGTGAAAAATGAATTAAAGATTGTTTTACTACCAGGACATGTGGAACTTAAAAGTACAGGTTGTGCTTTTTAAATACACTGCACCATGCGCTTGGGCTGTCCAGGGCCTAACTTAGGGATGACGTATATGTATTAAAAAGGAAGGTATAGGCCTGGCAAGAGGTTTAACTTACCAGGTCAACATGGCAGTTCAGAACTGCACACAAGGACTCTGCAATAGCAGGCCTAAAACATTGCTAAGGGGCTACCTAAGTGGTTGGAACAATCAGTTCTACAGGCCCACCAACAACATTGAATATACAGGCCCTTGGCACATGTAGTGCACTTTACTAGGAACTTATATGTAAATTAAATATGTCAATTGGGTATGAGCTATTGTTACCATGTTTAAAGGAGGGTGCACGTGCACTTTAGCACTGGTTCATAGTAGTAAAGGGCTTACAGTCCCAAAGCCAACAAAAACAAGGTCAGAAAAAGAGGAGGAGGAGGCAGAAAGTCCGCCATATAAAATAATGTGACTATCCTTGTTAGGGCCAGTAAAGGTTTCAGGAATTTAAACCAGATCTCAAACCCTGGTAGCTATGACACGGAGCAGACAGACTTAACTGAAGAAACTATGTAAAGCATTCAGAAGTACCATAAACAGTTAAAAGTAGAAAAACAACTTAATGAAATTCCTACGCCAACATATAAATGTAGAAAATAATTTAATGAACAAAATGACACCAAACAACGAAAATTCAATAAAGGGAACTGAAGATATGAATGTTGACATTTTTAAATAACATTAGCACAAAAAAGCATTAAGTGCCAATTGTGGTAATCTGTACCTAGGCATGATTGAAGACTGAATGCAATGGATTGTGGGTTAGATACAGAAATCAGATTTGTCCTGGTCCAATGTTTTAGCTTGTGACTAAGTGCCAGATTTATAATTTGGTGGACGTCTTATTTCTTCATCAGGGGGACAGAGTACATTACTCTGACACCCTGATGGAGGTACTGTCTAACATATATAGAAATGACTGCCAAGTAGGCGGCCATTTCTTAAAGCATTGCTAGGAACCGCTGTCACAGAGGTTCCTGTTGATGCTTTTTGAATTTGAGTGCAGGAGACTACGTAAACATGGCAAAGCCCTGCACCAGACTGTTCCCTTTTTTTTTTTTTCGAACACAAAATCCCAAAGAAGGTCTTTCTTAAAATAAAAAAAATCTCCTAATCGTGGGAGCTCTCTCCCACAGTGGGGGGCAGCATTTAGTAGTTTCACAGTTCCTTTACATCAGAGTTTTCCTGGCAGTGACAGCTAGTGAAAACTGACCTCAAATTCCACCCATCTAAGTTAGCTGGGTGGAATATGAGGTAAACTCAGATGGGCATTTCTGCACAGGGCTATTAGAGGGGTTAAATCACAACAGAGATGGAGTAGTTTCCATTGTGATTGAACCAAAGGTTTGTCTCCATCTAAATCTTGCTTACCGACCATTATCTTGTCTGTAAGCATACTACAGCGCTATTGCGATGAAGTATGCTTAATGCCAATATATGATTTGGGCCTACGTCTTTGAAATGTAAGTCAAAAATACTCAGACTGGCAAGGCAGCAGGCTTGGCAGTGGCTAAGAAGGGCCACACAAGCGGGCAAGCCTTCAGGCAATGTCCTGGTGAAGCCGTTTACATTTGGCGGAAAAGCGCAGAGCGCGAGAAATTCAAAAGGCACATCCAAAAAAGGATCCTCACAGGCCAGATATTTTTGGCACATTTGCACCATCTTTTTTCCGTCAGATATTCTGTCCACCAACTAGTTGGTCTGCCTACTTTATTTAGATGCTGGTGGGCTCATAGATGAAAGTCCAACTTTGAACCAACGTCAACGCCAGAATTTTATACCCGGGTCAACGACGCCATAGCGAAAAGCAGCTGGCGGTGGGACCACAGCCAGGTTTACCTCCGGGCCAATCACGATGTGCCTTTATGTCGACATAATCAATCAATCAATCAACATTTGTAAAGCGCGCTACTCACCCGTTAGGGTCTCAAGGCGCTGAGGGAGGGGGAGAGAAGGACTGCTACTGCTTGAATAGCCAGGTCTTGAGGCGTTTCCTGAAGGTCAGGAGGTCCTGGGACTGTCAAAGGTGGGCGGGGAGGGTGTTCCAGGTCTTGGCGGTGAGGTGGGAGAAGGATTTGCCACTGGCTGTAGTTCGATGGATGCGAGGGATGGCGGCGACAGCAAGGTTGACGGAGCGGAGTTGGCACGTGGGAGTGTGGAAGGTGAGTCGCCCGTTGAGGTAGGCCAGGCCTGTGTTGTGAAGAGCCTTGTGAGCATGTATGAGGAGCTTAAAGGTGATCCTCTTGGTGACAGGGAGCCAGTGCAGGTCTCTGAGGTGGGCTGAGATGTGGTTGCAGCGTGGGATGTTGAGGATGAGGCGAGACATATCTGTGGCGGCTAAACCTCCACACCTGAGTTGGCAGATTTGAAGGTATATAGGGTCAAAACCTACCTTTTTTATTCTTTCCACTTCACTTTATGCCATAAACCCCATCGTACCAGTGCTTCCTTTTCTTCTGCTACTTGACCACGATGCAAATCAACCCCGCCCTGACCGGAACTGGAGGTAAATGACTTTTTTAACTGTTACCACAGAATTGTCTGTTTACATTAGTTCTGGACTCGTGCATTTTTAATGCATACTTACAAACAATAGTATAATAATGCCCAATACATATGTGTGTAATGTGGTAGTTTAAGAAATTTAGAGAAACACACCTGTATATTTTATTTACATTTACCAATTTGGTCCAAGCTGCATTCACGCTAATGGACACCTACACAAAAACTCACATTAATCCCAAATTCAAAATGTGTCCACACAGGTGTGTTTAATAATTTTCCCTAAACTATCAATCAGATACATATCTATTACACATTATTTAAACCACACAAAATCTAATCAAATGTAGTAGTTGCGATACACAATGCAACAGGTTGGTGTACAAGAAATGTAAATTCAATGTCACTTCTAAACTTAAAACATTTCAGATATGTAATAATGTCACATTTCCCCTTGCTGGTGCATTTTCTGTATATCATGAAATTTCAGTCAACTTGAAAGTTTCAATGTGCTATGCATATGTGTTTATTATCATTAGTCGTCATTTTAGCACACACACCTGTATTAACCCTTTCGCTGCCAGGCCTTTTCCCCCTCAGATGCCAGGCCTTTTATTGGCTATTCGGGGCAGGTCATCATAACATTTTGTCCACATAGGCTACCCATGCCAAATTTGTGACCTTTTTTTCCATCATCCTAGGGATTCTAGAGGTACCCAGAGTTTGTGGGTTCCCCTGAAGGAGACCAAGAAATTAGCCAAAAAACAGCAAAAATTTAATTTTTTTATAGAAAATTGGAAAAAGGGCTGCAGAAGAAGGCTTGTGATTTTTACCCTGAAAATGACATCAACAAAGGGTTTGCAGTGCTAAAAACACCATCTTACCAGCTTTCAGGAACAGGCAGACTTGAATCAGAAAACCACTTTTTTTCAACACAATGTTGGCATTTTACTGGGACATACCCCATTTTTACTATTTTTTGTGCTTTTATCCTTCTTCCAGTTAGTGATAGAAATGGGTCTGAAACCAATGCTGGATCCCAGAAAGATAAACATTTCTGAAAAGTAGAAAGAATTCTGAATTTACCAAGTGGTCATTTGTGTAGATACTACAAGATCTTGCTACAGTAAATAACAGCTGAAATAAAAATAATAAAAAAATTGAGGTAAAACAACAGCAATTTTTCGCCATGTTTTACTCTGTAACTTTTCTCTGCAATGTCAGATTTTCGAACTCAATATACTGTTTCGTCTGCTGGTCTCTTCTGGTTGTGGGGATATATAGATCTTGTAGGTTCATTAAGAACCTTAGGTACCCAGAGCCAAATAAATGAGCTGTACCTTGCAATGGGATTTCATTCTATACCGGGTATAAAGCAATTAATTTGCTGAAATATAAAGAGTGAAAAATAGGTATCAAGAAAACCTTTGTATTTCCAACATGGGCACAAGATAAGGTGTTGAGAAGCAGTGGTAATTTGCACTTCTCTGAATTCAGAGGTCCCCATATTAACATGTGAATTACAGTGCATTTCTCAAAAAGATGTCTTTTTTACACACTGTCTTACATTTGGAAAGAAAAGATGTTGAGAAAGACAAAGGCTAAAAACACTTGTTCTCCTATTTTGTTTTTCCCAAAGTCTCCCGATAAAAATTGTAGCTCACTTGTGTGGATAGGCCTAGTGCCTGTAATAGGAAACGCAACATGGACACATCACATTTTTACATTGAAATCAGCGAAAATTAAAGAAAATTGGTAAAAAGGCTGCAGAAGAAGGCTTGTGATTTGTACCCTGAAAATGGCATCAACAAAGGGTTTGCAGTGCTAAAAACACCATCTTACCAGCTTTCAGGAACAGGCAGACTTGAATCAGAAAACCACTTTTTTTCAACACAATGTTGGCATTTTACTGGGACATACCCCATTTTTACTATTTTTTGTGCTTTTATCCTTCTTCCAGTTAGTGATAGAAATGGGTCTGAAACCAATGCTGGATCCCGGAAAGATAAACATTTCTGAGAAGTAGAAAGAATTCTGAATTCACCAAGTGGTCATTTGTGTAGATACTACAAGATCTTCCTACAGTAAATAACAGCTGAAATAAAAAAATTAAAAAAATTGAGGTAAAACAACAGCAATTTTTCTCCATGTTTTACTCTGTAACTTTTCTCTGCAATGTCAGATTTTCGAACTCAATATACTGTTTCGTCTGCTGGTCTCTTCTGGTTGTGGGGATATATAGATCTTGTAGGTTCATTAAGAACCTTAGGTACCCAGAGCCAAATAAATGAGCTGTACCTTGCAATGGGATTTCATTCCATACCGGGTATAAAGCAATTCATTTGCTGAAATATAAAGAGTGAAAAATAGGTATCAAGAAAACCTTTGTATTTCCAACATGGGCACAAGATAAGGTGTTGAGAAGCAGTGGTAATTTGCACTTCTTTGAATTCAGAGGTCCCCATGTTAACATGTGAATTACAGTGCATTTCTCAAAAAGAATTCTTTTTTACACACTGTCTTACATTTGGAAAGAAAAGATGTTGAGAAAAACAAAGGCCAAAAACACTTGTTCTTCTATTTTGTTTTTCCCGAAGTCTCCCGATAAAAATTGTAGCTCACTTGTGTGGATAGGCCTAGTGCCTGTGATAGGAAACGCAACATGGACACATCACATTTTTACATTGAAATCAGCGAAAATTAAAAAAAAATAAAGAAAATTGGAAAAAGGGCTGCAGAAGAAGGCTTGTGATTTTTACCCTGAAAATGGCATCAACAAAGGGTTTGCGGTGCTAAAAACACCATCTTACCAGCTTTCAGGAACAGGCAGACTTGAATCAGAAAACCACTTTTTTTCAACACAATGTTGGCATCTTACTGGGACATACCCCATTTTTACTATTTTTTGAGCTTTTATTCTTCTTCCAGTTAGTGATAGAAATGGGTCTGAAACCAATGCTGGATGCCGGAAAGATAAACATTTCTGAGAAGTAGAAAGAATTCTGAATTCACCAAGTGGTCATTTGTGTAGATACTACAAGATCTTCCTACAGTAAATAACAGCTGAAATAAAAAGAAATTAAAATTGAGGAAAAACAACAGCAATTTTTCTCCATGTTTTACTCTGTAACTTTTCTCTGCAATGTCAGATTTTCAAACTCAATATACTGTTTTGTCTGCTGGACTCTTCTGGTTGTGGGGATATATAGATCTTGTAGGTTCATCAAGAACCTTAGGTACCCAGAGCCAATAAATGAGCTGTACCTTGCAATGGTATTTCATTCTATACCGGGTATAAAGCAATTCATTTGCTGAAATTTAAAGAGTGAAAAATAGGTATCAAGAAAACCTTTGTATTTCCAACATGGGCACAAGATAGGGTGTTGACAAGCAGTGGTTATTTGCACTTCTCTGAATTCAGAGGTCCCCATATTAAAATGTGAATTACAGTGCATTTCTCAAAAAGATGTCTTTTTTACACACTGTCTTACATTTGGAAAGAACAAATGTTGAGAAAGACAAAGGCTAAAAACACTTGTTCTTCTATTTTGTTTTTCCCAAAGTCTCCCGATAAAAATTGTACCTCACTTGTGTGGATAGGCCTAGTGCCTGTGATAGGAAACGCAACATGGACACATCACATTTTTACATTGAAATCTGACATGTGTTTTGAAAGTGCCTAGCTGTGGATTTTGGCCTGTAGCTCAGCCGGCACCTAGAGAAACCTACCAAACCTTTGCATTTTCTAAAACTATACACCTAGAGAAATCCAAAATGGGGTAACTTGTGGGGCTCTCACTAGGTTCTGTAACTCAGAATCCTTTGCAAACCTCACCATTTGGTAAAAAAACACTTTTTCCTCACATTTCGGTGACAGAAAGTTCTGGAATCTGAGAGGAGCCTCAAATTTCCTTCCACCCAGCGTTTCCTCAAGTTTCCCGATAAAAATGGTACCTCACTTGTGTGGGTAGGCCTAGTGTCCGTGACAGGAAATGGCCCAAAACACAATATGGACACATCACATTTTCCCAAAGAAAACAGCTGTTTTTTTTAAAGTGTCTAGATGTGGATTTTGGCCTCTAGCTCAGCCGGCACCTAGGGAAACCTACCAAACCTGTGCATTTTTTAAAACTAGACACCTAGGGGAATACAAGATGGGGTGACTTGTAGGGCTCTCAACAGGTTCTGTTTCCCGGAATCCTTTGCAAACCTCAAAATTTGGCAAAAACAACACTTTTTCCTCACATTTTGGTGACAGAAAGTTCTGGAATCTGAGAGGAGCCACAAATTTCCTTCCCCCCCACGTTCCCCCAAGTCTCCCGATAAAAATGGTACCTCACTTGTGTGGGTAGGCCTAGTGTCCGTGACAGGAAATGGCCCAAAACACAATATGGACACATCACATTTTCCCAAAGAAAACAGACTTGTTTTTTGCATAGTGCTGAGCTGTGGATTATCCGGCACCTAAGAAAACCTAGCAAACGTGGACATTTCTGTAAACTAGACACCTAGGGTAACCCAGGATGGGGTAACTTGTTGTGCTCTTACCAGGTTCTGTTACCCATAATCCTTAGCCAACCTCAAAATTTGGCACAAAAAAAACCTTTTTCCTCACATTTCGGTGCTGCAAAGTTCTGGAATCTGAGGGGAGTCACAAACTTCCTTCTACCCAGTGTTCCCCCAAGTCTCCCAATAAAAAAAGTACCTCACTTGTGTGGTTAGGCCTAGTGCCCGCCACAGGAAATGCCCAAAACACTATGTGGACACATCAAAGTTATCAAATACAAAACTACCTGTTTTTGCTGGGGGGAGCACGTGCATTTTTGGTCCTAGGCTCAGCAACCATCTAGGGAAACCTACCAAACCCAAACATTTCTGAAAACTGGACCCCGCAGGAATCCAGGGATGTGTGACTTGCATAGATCCCCTAGTGTTTTCTTAGCCAGAATCCTCAGCCAACCTCAAATTTAGCTAAAAAATGACATTTTTCCTACATTTCTGTGTGGTATAACTGCACCGGCACAAATTTCCTACCACCCAATGTTGCCCTCAGTCTCCTGCTAAAAATGATTTCTCACTTGTGTAGGTGGGCCAAGTGCCTGGGACAAGGAAGAGCCAAAAACATGTAAAAAATGAGGGGGGAATCAAAGCTGGTCCAAAAGGGGAGTTTGAAAAAAAAAAGGTTTTTAGGCTGACAAGTGGGGCAGATTTTGTATTGGTATGGATGTGACAATGCTGGGTGTTGGAATTTGGTGGATTCCTGCAGATTCTATAAGATTTCATCAAAAATGTGGGAAAAATGTGTGATTTCCAGCAAAGTTGGAGGTTTGCAGGGCATTGTGGGTAAGAAAATGGTGCGGTGCATGTGAAGCACATCACCCTGGACTCTCCCCAATGTTTCAGATGTGTCTAGGTCTTGTGGATTTTTCTACATGGCAGCATCCCAAAGTCCAAAAACGCAGCCCTTACCATTCCAAGTGGGACGATTTTGAGAGTTAGACAAGGTCTCTTGGCTCAAATGTAAAACCAAAACCCAAAATAATCAAACGTTTAATTTTGGTGTAAGTTTCCATTATCATGATAAATGCTTGCACCTTAATTCCCATGTCCATTACAAATGCTTGTCACTAATGTTTGCAGTGTACAAATACGTCATCAATAAAATCTGTTTTGTTCACTGTCATCAATGACATTAAATTCATGTTACTCACATTTTCATAAATAACATTGTCATTAATCATTGATTTTAAATTTAAAAAAAGTTCAGGACAAATGTTGTGAAAAGATTTTATTTTTATTTTTGAATGAGATCCGTCTATCAAACCTGTTTATAATAAATAAAGCATAAATGTCCAAAAAAACAGGAAGCATAGCATGAATGGTTTGGTTTTTGCACAAGAACTTGCCTCCTAATTACACTCCTCAGGAAGGGGCATGTAGTGGGCACAGAGCAGGCACCACAAGGATCCTTCTTGGGAGGGGTGGATTTTGGTTTCACAGCGGTCAGGGACAGGTAAGAAGTGAACTCCGGTAGAGAAGAAGTGGTAGGAGAGATGGGAGAGGATTGGGTCTGGGAGGTAAAGGGAGCTGGAGTAGGTGATGTGTGTGTGTATCTTTCTGTTTTGCAGGTGCATGCAGGTCTGGTGTATGTGGTGTATGTTTTGGTGTGTGTTTCTTTGAAAGTGTTTGATGTTCAAATGAGTGTTTGCTTTGGTGCTTTTTTGGAGTTGTTTGTGTGCTTTTGTGTGAGTGTGTCTGTTTGGATGGGTTTGCTGTTGATGAGATTGGTGTGGTTGTGGTGTATGTCTGTATGTTTTGCAGGTGCATGTGTGTCTAGTGTGTGTTTGGATGTGTGTAATTTAGCAGATGGTTGGTGTTCGGTGAGTATGTGCATTTGAGTTTGGTGGGTGTTGTTGTGCATGTAGGTACGCATTTGTGTGAGTTTGTTTGCTTGGATGAGTGTGCTGTTGAGGTGGATGTTAAGGTTGTTGTGCATGTGGGTGTGGTGGTGGTTGTGGGTGTGGATGTGCTGGTCGTTTTGGTGATTGTGGGTGTGCTGGTGGTTGTTTCTGTGGTGATGGTTGTGGTTGTTGTGCTTGTGTCTGTGGTGGTGGGCGTTGTGGTGGTGGTGCTGTGGGTGTGGTAGTGGGTATGATAGATGTAGTGGTGATTGTGGTGCCTGTGGGTGTAGTGTCAGTAGTGTGCATGGTTGTTTATCTATGTTTCTTTGTGTGTTTGTGTTTATGTGTGGATGTGCTGATTGCATTTGTTGGAGTAGGTGTCTGCAAAGAAGTGAGTATGCTTGGGATTGGGGTGGGAGTTGGAAGTTGGGATTTGGAATGAGGAAGAGATCGGAGTAGGGGCACAAGTTTGGGGCAATTGGGGGTCTGTGATCAGTGCAGAGGCTATTTTCGCAAGTGATCTCTGCATGCCAAACATTGAACTATGAATGGCATCCAGAAATGCAACCATTTGTTGCATTTGATAACTAAGGACCTGGATATCATTCACAATGGCAGTGTAACCTATAGAGATGCAGTGCAACAGGTCGATAGCCTCTACACTGAGTGCAGCTGGGGAGACAGGGGTGGAGGGGCTGATGTGCCTGTGGCAAAGGAGACCCCAGCCCTTTTAGGGGGACAAGCTTGGCCAACTGAGGGAGAGCAAGAAGGAGGGTGGTGATAGAAATCTGGGTGGAGGATAAGGATGCACATGGTAAAGATCCTGTAAAATCTGCCACCACTAGGGACTGGTCACTTGTGGAGGCCTCGGGAGAAGAAGATGAGCTGGTGGCCTCCATTCCAGTCCTCTCCCCCTCCATGCCACTGTGTCCATTGGTGTCTGAGGTCTCACCACCAACACAGTGTGGACAGCTCCTTCCCCGCCTTCATGGCCAATGTCACCTTCGCTTGCTTCTGAAAATGCTGAAAAGACAGATACAACATTTTTATTGGATCTGTGCAAAGAAAAATTTAAACGATCATGATTTTTTTTAACAAAACATTTTCTAATGTTGATATTTCACCTGCTTTTAGGCTTTCAAACTTAGGTACATGTTACCATTATTTAGGTACACATTACCATGTAGGGAACATCTTAAAGACCCATTTGCCCACAGTTTTTTAATTTACCATCATTACTCCCATATCATGTTTGATAATTTCTCTCAAACATTTCAATTTTCTCCTGGAATTGTTTAACACCTCTGAAAAAAAAGTACAGATAGGTTGTTTTGAATAGAGAACTCATGTCACAAAAATCAATATGTAGTAGGAAACCTTTGTACCATGTACATTGTCCATCTGCAAAAGTCTTTTTCAATTACTCTTTTTCTTCATCATTGATTTATCATCTGGACACAACAAAGGATACAAAATGTTATTTTCAGGTATATGTTACTCATGCCTGTCTCATATAAAGATGTTTGCCTACCAAATTCATGTTTGTGAAAACAGAATGCCTTACAAACACATTTGTGAAGGAGTAAGGCTTCATGCCAATCTGCAACTATTAACATGAACTGACTTGAATTTGAAGTGAAAACATATTTTTGATATGTTTTTGCTAAGAAATGCTGCCATTGTTCTCATGTTCCTAGTCATTTTGGGTAACATGCTCACTAGTGTTCAATTACTATCCCAACTCACCATTGTGAAGTCTGAAACAACCATTGTATCATAGGTGCCTTGTATGCTATAACACCTGTAATAAGGCAAATATAACCTCACAATTGGGATGGAGCATCACATCAGACACAATCATAAATTGTGGACTGTTTGGTACAACTGTCCCTCGTAGCATAGAACCAATTCTGATACCTCTTTTTTCTTAGGCAAGCATTTGTCTGCTCAAAAGAGTCCTTTGATAATGATCAGAAATCTAGTGGTAAAATTTTTCAATTATTAATATACAAAACACCTCATCATAGCATACACCTTGTGCAAAACGTAACCTTACAAAACTCTTCTTGTGCGTTGGACGTGTGTCAACCTTTATGTTGATGCCATAATTGTTTGCTGTAAGAAAAAAAAGTTATTTCGCTAAAAGAACTAAAAAAAAAGAACTTAACCCCTTGATGTTGCTGTTGAGCTCTGAAATGAAGAGTTACCTTGAATTTCAAGGTAACATTTTGTTCATATTTTCTGACATTTAAAAGCATTCAGAAAAATCATTTTGTTCACAGCTCTAATACTGAGTTGACTTCACTCCATTCACTGCACTTCACTCTGGAACTAAAAGCCACATTCCAGTCTGTGTTTAAATAAAAAACAAGTTAGTGAGAATTACATTTTCATTTTAAACATGAACCTTTTCCTCTGGTGAGCCATACAGCTGCCTGTACAGAGAGTGGACCTCTGTGGCCAGCAAATCCAGTTCCTCAGCTGAGGCGTTAGGTGCCCTGACATATTGTCTTCCTGGTGTTGTGGCTCTCAGTGTCCCAAAACAGCATCAAAAGTGGAGGAGGTGTTGTTGGCTTCAGTTTAGGAGGCACGTAATCTTTCTTACAAATACCACGTACATGCACACACAGCATATGCGATCGTCAATGGAGCTGGGCACATCTATTGGCTGTTGTATATTGCTGTCACATACTTTAGCCTATTGCTGTGTCTGTCGCTGAGTTTACACTCACTATGCAGTAATTTTCTAACAATTAATGTATTTTTGCAAATGTCCAAACAGCAAGGTCAGGTGGCGCCTTTTTAGAATGTGAAACAGTGTATTATTTAATGTAAAGTGCGTCACCGGCACTCACAATGGTGGATAGTTTGTTTACATATACACAATGCAAATTTTTACTACATTAAAACAATATTATGTAGTGCATTACTCAATCAATCAATCAGGAATTTGTAAAGCACACTTCTCACCTGTGACGAGGGGAGGCGGAAGTAGGGAGGGGTAGGTGCTGCTACTGCTTGAACAGCCAGGTCTTGAGAAGTTTCCTGAAGGTAAGGAGGTCTTTGGTCTGGTGCAGGTGGGTGGGAAGAGTGTTCCACGTTTTGGCGGTGAAGTGCAAGAATGATATATCGCTGGTTGTAGTTCTGCGAATGCGTGGGACGGTTGCAAGGGTGAGGTTGGCGGAGCGGAGATGCCAGGTCGGGGTGTAAAAGGAGAGTCGTCTGTTGAGGTATTCTGGTCCGGTGTTGTGCAGTGCTTTGTGAGCGTGGGTGAGGAGTTTGAAGATGATTCTCTTGTTGACTGGGAGCCAGTGCAGGTTTTTTCAGGTGGTCTGTGATGTGGCAGTGGTGGGGGATGTCCAGAATGAGGCGTGCAGAGGTGTTCTAAATGCATTGCAGCCTTTTCTGGAGTTTGCCCATGATTCCTGCATAGAGGGCATTGCGGTAGTCCAGCTTGCTGCTTACGAGGGCTTGGATGACTGTTCTTCTGGTTTCGGTGGGTATCCATTTGTAGATCTTTCGGAGCATGTGGAGGGTGTTGAAGCAGGAGGAGGAGAGGGCGTTGACTTGCTGGGTCATGGATAGTGAGGGGTCTAAGATGAATCCTAGGTTGCATGCGTGGTTGGTGGGAGTCGGAGCGGTTCAGAGAGTAGCGGATCACCAGGAGTTATCCTACGTGGAGGGGGTGGAGCCGAAGATGAGGACTTCTGTCTTGTCGGAATTGAGTTTGAGGCAGCTGCTCTTCATCCATTCGGCAATGGCCTTCAATCCTTTGTGGAGTTTGGTCTTGGCGGAGTCCTTGGTGAGGGAGAGGATCAGCTGAATGTTGTTAGTGTGTGAGATGATGTTGAGGTTGTGAGATCAGGCGATGTTAGCGAGCGGGCCATGTAGACATTGAAGAGGGTCGGGCTCAGGGACGAACCCTGGGGTACGCTGCAGTTGATTTTGGTGGCCTCTGAGCAGAATGGGGGGAGGCAGACTCTCTGGGTTCTGCCGGTGAGAAAGGAGTTGACCCAGTCCAGGGCTCTGTCGCAGATTCCAGCATTGCTGAGGTGTAAGCGTAGGGTGTGGTGGCAGACGGTGTTGAATGCGGCCAAAGGTCCAGGAGGATGAGGGCTGCGGTTTGATCACTGTCCAATATGGTTCTGATGTTGTTCGGTGCTGTGGTTGCTGCGGAATCTGGATTAGGAAGGGTCCGGGGTGCGGTTCTCCTTGAGGAAGCGGGTTAGTTGTCTGTTGACAGCCTTCTCGATGACTTTTGCCAGGAAGTGGAGCAGGGAGGTAGGCCAGAGGTTCTTGAGGTCCTTTGGCTCCGCCTTGGGTTGTTTGAGGAGGGCGTTGATTTCGGCGTGTTTCCAGCTCTCCGGGAAGGTGGAGGACTCAAAATAGCTGTTGATGATCTTTCGTAGTTGGGGTGCGATGACGGAGCTTGCTTTGCTGAGGATGTGGTGAGGGCAGGGTCAGATGGAGGGCTGGAGTGGATGGTATTCATTATTTTGATGGTGTCGTTGTCGTTGATGCGGGTCCAGGAGAGCAGGAGGTTGGTCGGAGGTGAATCTGTGGTATTGGTGGTTGCTGGGGGGTCTGGGTGCTGAAGCTGTCATGGATGTCTGCAATCTTGCGGTAGAAGTAGGAGGCTAGGGAGTTTCAGAGGTCTTGGGATGGCGGGATGTCATTGGCATTGGAGCTGGGGTTGGAGAGTTCCTTCATGATGTAGAAGAGCTCCTTGTGGCTGTGTGTATTGTTGTTGAATTGGTCGTTGAAGGAGGTTCTCTTGGTGGCTGGGATGAGTTGGTGGTATCTGCGAATGGCGTTTTTGAAGGCTGTAAGGTTGTCCAGAGTATGATCTTGGTGCCACTTTCTTTCAAGTCTTCAGCAGTTTTGCTTAGATTCGTAGAGGTCGACGGTAAACCAGAAGGCCTTTCTGTTGATGTGTCTGTTGGAGGGATTTTTGATTAGGGTGAGAGTATTGGCACAGGTGTTGACCCTTTGCCTGAAGTTGCGGGCAGCTGCATCAGTGTCGGTGGTGTCGATGGGTGGGTTCTAGGAGAGGGATGCAATAAGTTGGTCTTCAGTAACCTTGTTCCAACTGCAGTGGGAGATCCTTTGTGGGTGGTGGTGTGTTGTGGATTTCTTGAAGGAGAAGTGGATGCAGCGGTGGTCTGTCCAGTGGTGTTCGGTGGTATGGCTGAAAGAGACGTGATTGCTGGCATAGAAAATAGGCTTGAGTGTGTATCCTGCTGGGTGGGTTGGTGTTGTGGCGAGCTGTTTGAGTCCGAGGTTGGAGAGGTTGTCGAGTAGGGTGGTGGTGTTGTTGTCGTTGGTGTTCTCGAGGTGGAAATTTAAGCCCCTGAGGAGTATGTAGTCAGTGGATGCGAGAGTGTGTGTGCTGATGATGTCGTTAATGTAGTCGCTGAACTGATGTCGTGGGCCGGGGGCCTGTAGACGAGGGTCCCTCGGATGGTGGTGTGTGGGTCAGTGTGGATTTGGAAGTGCAGGTGTTCAGCGGTGCTGAGAGTGTTTAAATGTGACAGCTGCTCAGTTTAGTTTATACTTCTGTTGGCAGATTTATTGAGAATTTTTAAAAACAAATAATGTGTAATGAAAGCATTTGCAATGTATTATTTACATATATTTTTTTAATTATCAGACAGGTAAAAATAGTTATAATAATTTCCAACTTCACTAAAAAAACTGATGTGTACAGATATTTTACAAAAATATAACATTTTACAAAGACGTGAGATTTGTACTGAATATCAAGGAAATGTTTGCACATTTCATGAAATATTTTTCTTTTTTCTTTGATGCAGAAATATGAAATCAAGGAGAGGTAGAAGACGGCAACCTCAAGTGTTTAGACATTTTCCAGACCTTGCCACCATGGAAGAATGGGATATTATCCAAAAATTTATATTGAATAGTCAAACTATTCTTGATTTATGCCATCAACTGGAGTCAGATCTTTCGTCTTACAAAAGGAATCTCACATGAATAATACCAATAGTCAAAAGCATGGAAGTACTACCTTTTTTGGCCACCAGATCCAATACACTGTGGCAGGATTTGGTGGCATGTTACAACTAACTTTCAGTGGTTTGCTACATGAAGTTCTTTGTTCAATTATTGGACACATGAATAGCTTCATCCATATTCCATGGAATAAGGATTTTGCCAATGTGAAGGGAGATTTTTTGCTTTGGGTGGCATAACACCTGTGGTTGGTTAAATTGATGGCACACATATTGCCTTAAAGCCACCACATGACAGAGAACAGGTCTACCACAATCGGAGGAACTTCCATTCAATCAATGTGCAAGTTGCTGCTTACCTTATTTGTATATCACAAGTGTGTGTGCGCGTTTCCCAGGATCAACACGCGATTCTGTTGTGCTATGGAAGGGCAGCATAACTGTCACAAATTGGACCTGAGAGGGCCTGGCTAGTTGGTAAGTACAATCTCTCAATATATTTATTTGGTTAATTACTATTTTAAGGATCTACAATGGAATCCTATCTATTGTCTCATTTTATTTTTTAATTCATATAGGAGACTCAAGTTATCCTAACCAATCATGGTTGTTAGTAACATTGAGGAATCCAAAAACACCAGGAGAAGTCCACTTTCAAGAGTCCCATTGAAGAACACAGAGGCCAGTGGAGCAGGCTTTTGGGCTCCTAAATGCCAGATTTGGATGTCTGGATAAGACTGGTGGAGTCCTCCTGTACTCACTCAATAAGGTGTACCAAATCACCATGGCTTGCTCCATGTTGCGCAACATTGCCCTGAGATGGAACATCTTGTACATTGCATAGGATGGAGACCATGACGAGCCAGTGGGAGAGGATGTTGAAATGCCAAAAGCCAGCTTCTTCGCATGAATGGGACTATATTTTTACATAATGTTACATTTTTCTTTTTTTAATGTTTAATATCATGAGGATATAAGACTGTGCTGGACATTTTTGTGGAATGGGAAATTAAGGAAATTCCAAGTCAAAGATATTTGTTGATCAAAGTTTTGACGCATTGGCTGCTGTGTTCATTTGCACTGGTTTTTCTTTAATTGTTCTTAGTAAATGTGTCTTCATAATTTATCATTTGCAATGTGTCGATTTTGTCATCTAATGTTAATACTTTTTTTTGTTTTTATTCTTGTTAGAAATGGGGTCTTTGGTTGACAGTCAGGTTACCCCCTGTTCAAGCAAGGACCCTCACTCTAGTCAGGGTAAAAGAAAATCACCCTCAGCTAACCCCTGCTTACGCCCTTGGTAGCTTGGCAGAACAGTATGCTTAACTTCAGAGTGCTAGGTGTAAAGTATTTGTACCAACACACACAGCAACTTAATGAAAACACTACAAAATGACACAACACCAGTTTAGAAAAATAGGAAATATTTATCTAAACAAAACAAGACCAAAACAACAAAAATCTGACATACACAAGTCAAGTTATGAATTTTTAAGATTAAACTAAAAAATAGAGCTTTGAAACACAAAATGCTTCGATGAGGTGTTAACACGGCTTCGTGACAGAGTCGTTCCCAACAAGCCGACACCACGGAGTCGCGTAGACCCCCCAAGTACAGTACCTTTGGTGAAGAGTGAAAACAAGTCGATGGGCAAAGTTGGGGATCGCAGCGTCTGTGCAAAACGTTGAATCCACGCACTTTGAGCGGCGTCGGTCACGACGTGGTGCGGCAACTTCCAGGAAAGATCACGGAATCAGTTGCAGGCGGCGTCACCGGATTCAGCAGCGGCATCGGTCCGAAGTTGTCCAAAGTCGATTTCCTTAGATTTCCACCAGCTTTCCTTTCACGGGCCCAGGGACTCGATAGGGCACCACTTGTCAGAGCAGGAGTCTCTCCAGAGACTCCAGGAGCTGGCAGAGAGAAGTCTTTGCTGTCCCTGAGACTTCAAACAACAGGAGGCAAGCTCTAAATCAAGCCCTTGGAGATTTCTTCACAAGATGGAAGGCACACAAAGTCCAGTCTTTGCCCTCTTACTCTGGCAGAAGCAGCAACTGCAGGATAGCTCCACAAAGCACAGTCACCGGCAGGGCAGCATTTCTCCTCAGCTCTTCAGCTCTTCTCCAGGCAGAGGTTCCTCTTGGTTTCCAGAAGTGTTCTAAAATCTGTGGTTTTGGGTGCCCTTCTTATATTCAATTTCTCCTTTGAAGTAGGCCTACTTCAAAGTAAAGTCTCTTGTGAATGTGAAATCCTGCCTTGCCCAGGCTAGGCCCCAGACACTCACCAGGGGGTCGGAGACTGCATTGTGTGAGGACAGGCACCACTCCTCCCCTCCCTCCTAGCACAGATGGCTCATCAGGAAATGCAGGCTACACCTCAGCTCCCTTTGTGTCACTGTCTAGTGTGAGGTGCAACCAGCCCAACTGTCAAACTGACCCAGACAGGGAATCCACAAACAGGCAGAGTCACAGAAATGGTATAAGCAAGAAAATGCTCACTTTCTAAAAGTGGCATTTTCAAACACACAGGGGGTGATTCTAACTTCGGCGGGCGGCGGAGGCCGCCCGCCGAAGTTCCCCCACCAAAATACCGCTCCGCGGTCGAAAGACCGCTGAGGGTATTTTGGGATTTGCCCTGGGCTGGCGGGCAGCCGCCAAAAGGCCGCCCGCCAGCCCAGGGCAAATCAGCCTTCCCACGAGGACGCCGGCTCAGAATTGAGCCGGCGTAGTGGGAAGGTGCGACGGGTGCAGTGGCACCCGTCGCGTATTTCAGTGTCTGCATAGCAGACACTGAAATGCTTTGTGGGGCCCTCTTACGGGGGCCCCTGCAGTGCCCATGCCATTGGCATGGGCACTGCAGGGGCCCCCAGGGGTCCCGCGGCACCCCCTACCGCCATCCTGTTCCTGGCGGGAGTCCCGCCAGGAACAGGATGGTGGTAGGGGGTGTCAGAATCCCCATGGCGGCGGAGCGCGCTCCGCCGCCATGGAGGATTCTGCTGGGCAGCGGGAAACCGGCGGGAAACCGGCGGGAAACCGGCGGGAAACCGGCAGGAAACCGGCGGGAAACCGTCGGGAGACCGCTGGTTTCCCGAATCTGACCGCAGCCGAACTGCCGCGGTCAGAATGCCCTGCGGGGCACCGCCGGTCTGTCGGCAGTGCTCCCGCCAACCCTGGAGACCGCCGGGGTCAGAATGACCCCCACAATCTTAAAATCAACTTTACTAAAAGATGTATTTTTAAATTGTGAGGTCAGAGACCCCAAACTCCACATGTCCATCCGCTCCCAAAGGGAATCTACACTTTAATCAGATTTAAAGGTAGCCCCCATATTAACCTATGAGAGCGACAGGCCTTGCAAAAGTGAAAAATGAATTTAGCAATATTTCACTGTCAGGACATATAAAACACATTACTATATGTCCTACCTTAACCATACACTGCACCCTGCCCTTGGGGCTACCTAGGGCCTACCTTAGGGATGTCTGACATGTAGGAAAAGGGAACGTTTAGGCCTGGCAAGTGGGTACACTTGCCAAGTCGAATTTACAGTTAAAACTGCACACACAGACACTGCAATGGCAGGTCTGAGACATGATTACAGAGCTACTTATGTGGGTGGCACAACCAGTGCTGCGGCCCACTAGTAGCATTTGATTTACAGGCCCTGGCACCTCTAGTGCACTTTACTAAGGATTTACTAGTAAACCAAATATGCCAATCATGGATAAGCCAATTACATACACATTTTGTAAAGGAGCACTTGCACTATAGCACTGGTTAGCAGTGGTAAAGTGCCCAGCGTAACAAAAACAGCAAAATCTGAGTCCAGCACACATCAACAACCTGGGGAACAGAGGCAAAAAGTTAAGGGAGACCACGCCAAGGATGAAAAGTCTAACAATTCTGTTTTAGGTTCCTTCACAATGTCATCTTCATTTGGATGTTTCAGAATTGTGACATTTGCAGTTGTATGCTGCTGTTGCAAAGTATAAAGGGAACAAGGGTTGACCCTGTGAAAGACACACACACTTTGGATGTACATATCTTGTACAATGACAACTTGCACAGTGATTGAAGTTTTAAGATTGCATTAGAATTGTTTACAGTTGAATGTTGCCACCAAGCCAATTTCTGCTGCTTGAATTGTTCTAAGTCATTCCAAAGAATACTCATCTCTCTTCAAATTGGCAAAATCCTCATTTTGTACTGTATATGAAGCTGCTGATGCCTCTCATCATTGTGGAAACAATATTTTATAGCATACCACTTTAAGTTAGTTGTGACATTCCACCAGATACCGCTACAGTGTATTGGAATGCTCCTGTAACCACACAATTGAGTACTGCAATGATTTTGACTATTGGTATTCCTGGTGTGGGATTTCTACTATGAGCCGGGAGGTCTGGCTCCAACTGATGGCATGAATCAAGAATAGTTAGCCTATTGAAATTTAGGAATATATTCCATTCTTCCATGGTGTCAAGGGCTAGAACTGTAAATAAAATAATGGCATTGAGTATTTTGGATATGCTGGGGTTGTGAATATTTTTTGGAGTGTATGGTAAATTATTCTTTATTGCAATTAAAGTGCAGTTGTATGAAAATATCACTTTTAGATTTGTTGTGTTTGTTGTATTTTTACATTTTTGTAAATGTGAACAACATTACCAACATGGAATTACTTTTTTTTTAAAACATTTTTTTTTATTGTTGTGCTTAGAAATTAATGATGGAATGGTTTTAAATTTATTTTACAGACATAAATAAACTGAAACAGAATGATAACCAAAACTCAAAGTAAAACAAACAGAGCAGTCAAACATGGTGAATGCAACTATTATTGTAGAGGCAAAATTGTTCAAAATCCAAGGCACAAAATACAACCAGCATCAAAAAGGTAAATGTGTCCAGAAAATAGTTCACAGAGTGAATAGTAGTCGCACATTAGAGAAATTAGGTTCTGTGTCTCGTGCTGGTGGAGGTCTTGCCATCCTCTCCAGGTTGGCTGGATGAATATCCCCTGCTGAGGAGGAGGGGGCGATCCACAGTTGCAGGGACTGAGGTGGCTGCAGGTGTTTCTTCTTGTGACAGGGCCTCCTTTTCTGTGGCTGAGGCAGATGTAGTGGGCCAAGATGTTGTAGGGCCAAAGAAAGGGGTAGATGTTGCTGGTAAAGCCCTGCACACATTGTGGTAAATGCCAAACAGCACCCCAGTCAGAAAGCTCAAATTAGAGTTTAGATTCTGCAGCTCTACATTGTTCTCCCTCTACACCTGCATCACTTCCCGGAGCTCTGTACGGACCTGGCCCATCATGTCCTAGCATTGATGTAGGGAATCCCAAAACCTGGTCAATGGTGGACTGGGTGACAGTAAACCGAGTGGCCTCACTTTGCTGGCCCACAGATTCTCTCCCACAAACTCTACTCCCAGATCCCTATGCCCTTGACCCAGCGTGCCCCATCCCACTGGATCTTGGCTGGGATGGAGGTGGTGGTGGTGTTGGCTCAACAGCAGCCATGATTGGGGGGGCAGGAGATCAGGTTGATGTACCTTTGGACATAAGAAGTGGAGGTATCCATAGCCTGACGTGTGGTAACAGCTGGAGTAGGAGGTGTAGGTGTACGCCAAGTGAGACTCACTGGAGCTCAGGCGAAAGACCAGGTGGACCAGGCAACTCTTTGTAACCCGGACTTTTCAGGAGTAGAGTGCTCACTGAAAGCTTGATCCTAGTCTGGAGTAGAGGTATACTCAGTGGCAGATGGTTGTCCAGGTACTCTGGGTGTTTGACCTAATATGGATTATATGAAAACCAAAATGTTAAACTCTGAACCTTACATAATATGACTTTTGAGCTACGTATCAAGCAACCTAAGAGTAAAAAGATAATTAATAGTATGATAACACGTTCCAGTGTTTTTTGGTAATTATACAAACAGTTAAATTACACAAATGCAATATTCAAAAAGAGCAGGTGAAGAGATATCCTGAATAGAAAAAGATTACGTAGGAGGTGTACATAATATTTACCACACATTCAACCCAACACAGTAGAGAGGATAAATGAGAAGTAAACCTTTCCAAGGTCTATCAGGTTACAATTCAGACTATGTTACACTATATTAGGCTTTATAGCATTATTCATCATATAGGCATTACAAAGTATATTTGTTATCATTACAAATTATATTCAGGAGACAAGATAACATGGAAGAAATTATTTAAGTCAACATACTTTGATTTGTGAAACCAATTACATCAACTCAATGAAATTATAAGAAAGTGACAACATACAAAATAAAATAATACCATTTTAATACATAGCATAAAACTGAGAATTGCAAATTAATAATACTTTAACATATGTGCATATATGGAAGAAAAAAAAGAATCCCCAACATCACATCTAATCAAGCGGCTATGCAGCTCCAGGTTAACAGTTGGAAGCATATGCAAATAGGCTTTTAGAGGTTTGAGGCGGGAAACAGGTGACTCTCTAAATGTCCCTGTTCTAAGATATTTATTACAAATACAACTTTACAAGAGAATTGTGTTTTTAATAATACATTTTTTAGGTGGTCCAAAAATTGTCTTTGTAGCTGTTTCTTATGTGAGGATAACATTATTAAATTTAATGTGGTATCCCAATGCTTTCCAGTGAAATTAGCTTTTAATGCATTTTCACTGCAAAGACATATTTTACATTAAACTTTTTCATGTCACACTTTTAAAAGCTCTGCACTGTGCCTTATGGGCATTAAAACATACTTAGGGCCAGATCTACAAGAAGCTGGAGCATCAGTCCCGATGCACCACTTTGCTTATGCCGCCCGCCCCACCTAACAACACCATGGTTGCACTGCATTTACAAGACGGCACACCATGGGACTCATTTCCACAATAACATCATAATTAATTACTCTATTGTGGCGCTTTGTTGGATTACCGCCATAAATTATGGTGCTAGTGCAAAAAAGCACTAGGGAGGCCTATAGGCTACTATGGACCCATCACATTAACGCCTGCCCTGAGCAAGTGTTAAAAATGACAGAAGAAATGTTGGAGTGAAATCTTTGGAATTCCCCCCTTGCATACATTATATCTGGCGCAAGTATAATGTGGCGCAAGGAGTTACCAAGTGGCACAATGCTCGCATGGCGCCAATTTGTAAATATGGCGAAGTAGAATGGCCTCCTTAAGCCACATTAGAATAAAAAATGACACTAGTGGTGCTAAGAGGTGCTAGGGCCTTGTAAATCTGACCCTTAATGGTGACTTTTTAATATTTGATAGTAGGGTTTGCCCGTCACAAGGGTTATTTTGACCGGCCGAATTTTCAGTTTTAACACTACAGAGGTGGCCACAGAGGTAAGCTTGTAGTCAGGCTTCCACAGTCACTATAGTGAGTGGCACAATAGGTGTTGCAGTCCACTAGTAACATTTAACTTACAGGCCCGGCTACACTCTGTACCATATACCATGGAGTTACAGGTAAGTTAAATATTCTAATCAATAGTATAGCCAATTTTTACCTTTTTTGGGAGTCAGAGCACATGCACTGAACTTGATTAGCAGAGTCCTAGGTCACAGAGAAAAAAACACAGCAGCATCAGTCCAAAACAAAATAGGGGTGATCATGCAAAAAGAGGTATTTTTTACTGTGCAATATCCACTACTATTGTGATTTTGGTGAAATTAGATATTAGGTAGATTTTTATGATAATGTTTATTTATGTTTTTTCTTTCATTGGTGGAACCTGGAGATGTGGAATTTTATGTGTGGCTGAAAAAGATGTGGTTTTGAGGACTGTTGGGTTTTGTCATTATTGAAGCAGTTGCTGGGGGCTGTCCAAACGGAGGACATCTTGGAGGATTTTTCAATCATTATTGCTGGGAAAATAAATTGTCTACCACACAAAATCCACATCACACTTCTTTATTTCAAATGTGCATAGTCAGTAAGATTGGAACACTGAAGCAGTCACAGCCCTTGGTAAACAACTGTAAATAGAAAAACACAATAAATGATGTGCTAGATTTAGAGTATGTTGGTTTGATCTCTATTTATCAGGGTGGCGGAGGACATCATGTCCACCCCATAATGGACAGACAGTTGCCATATTTGGACATCACCACCTCTGTGCGTTCATAAGAGCCACCACCACAGAAGCTCCTGTGAAGGCACTAAACATTGTGGGGCTTATTTAAGAAAAGTGGCGCTGCACTTTTGTAGCGCCACTTTTCCTGCACCCTTTACTGCCCCTTTACTGCCATCATGTGTTTGGCGTATTTAAAATAAGGTGCAGCATGGCGCAGGGTAGGGGGCAATAATGCCATTTTTTATGACGCTATTGATGAACTCTGCAGGAGTAGCTCCAAAAGTTTGGCGCTACTCCTGCAGAGTACATAGGGGCCCATTGTGAACAATGGTGTGAGCAGGCATTAAAAGTGCTGGAAAAAATGACTCAAGGAAATCTGTTAGACTTCCCTGCGCCATTTTTTCGGCACCGCTAGCGGGGGAATGCCCCCTTTGCATACATTATGCCTGGCACAGGCATAACGTAGCACAAAGGGTTACAAAGTGGCGCAATGCATGCATTGCTCCACTTTGTAATTATGACATCGGGATTTTGGCCATCTAACGAAATATTAGCATAAAAAAAATGACGCAAATGTGTCGATAGATGGCGCTAGGTGCTCTTAAATATGCCCTTTGGTGCCCAGTAGCCATCAAACGTTTTTGCTTTTCAGAAACAAAGGACGATCAAGTTTGTTCTAAAAGAAGAGATAAATAATGACTCTTACACCCTCACACCCTGGGAGTTTTCTCCAAGGAAGTGGGAGTCATTACTTTTTTCCCTGGTCACGCCTACCAGAACGCACAGAAAAAAAGAAATCATGCGTTGCGCTCCTTAAAAGATAGGTAATCTGAGTCCTTATTACGATAGCCTGCCGTTAAAGTCAGTTTTCTGATGGCAAAGCCACTACGACAACCTCTAAATGAGGCTCTATGTCAGATGTGTGCTTAGTTAACAAGAGAAGTGAGAGAATATTTAAACACTTCCAAAGCACACTGGCCCTGATATGGTAGTTTCCAAAGTAACCATTCATTGATCAATGCTGGAAACAAAAGGGCAGCTCACGCACTATGAGCACAAATGTGTCTTTATGCACTAGTTATACTTTCACATTTCTTCGCCATTTGTTATTCACCTGACCTTGTAGCACCACGTGGTCCTTGCTGATCCAATTATAATCTCTCCATTCCTCTCCTCCAGCATTGGGAGACGCATCTGAAAAAAACACACTGCCTAGCTGCAAATGTTTATTTTAAAATTCAGTTCAGAATAAGAATACTTAACGTGGCTTGGAGCTGCGTGGATACCCTCGTTGTAGATATATATATATATATATATATAGGTGTAATGGAAGTACTTTCCAGCAACCTCTTTAAATCTTTGATTTTAGGCACGCTGCTTGGAAAAATATAAGGGATTTAAATTGGCTTCTTCTAAAGATCTGAAATCACTGGAGCCTATTCTGTCACCTTTTAAAGAACCTTAGTTGAAGAACAACTTCTTAAACTATTTTGCAGTATTGAATTTGCTAAAAGCAATTTCCTGTTTTGTAACCTGAGCAGAGCTCCGGTCTCCAGGGGGATCATTAAGCTGGTGATCCACAGGCAATTCCTCCCATGCTATCAGCTGGCAGCATGGAGCCACAACAACAGAAGAACAAGATTCAACCTTGCTTTGTTGTTAATGTTCACAATCTTATTAAGGGCTAAAGAAAGACACGATCCGCATGTGGCTGACTTCTTCTATCAGAAAAATGCATTCGCTGGCACCACATCAAATATTTACCTTGCCAACAGCAACACATAATTACAAGCTTATACAGTTAGGGCTCGAGCAAACAGGAGTAATGAATTTCTGCTAATGATTAAGCAGCTGATGAAAAATGAGACGTGCCCACTTCCCAAGATATCACAGGCATCTCAACTCCCTGCACTGGGAAAAACTTCAGTTGGTGTGAATATATTCTATAGCTTCAAGGAAGCACTTCAAATGTGTTGGCCAGAAGTAATTACCAGATGTAGCTGAAAACGTGATTAAAATGTCTTAAAATTAAGATCCCGGTTTGCAGCTGCTATTTCTATGCAAATGTGCTATAACTTTCAGCTGACACGGACGGCCCAATTAAAAGGAGACTGTGGTTTAATGCTAGGAGAAGAGGGCCAGTCATTGTGAAAATATAACTAGCCCAACGACAGCTGTAAATGAAAATAATAATTCACCCTTCTCACAGTTATTGATTTTTTTAATATGTGCTGGTATACCATAGTGGAAGCTCGTCTTACTGAATGATCAAATATTTTAGTGTAATTTTCTGAAAACAGGCTATCAGTCACCCTGTGCTATTACTGAGTAATGCTCTGCAGTGCTTAATTTGTAACAGAATGAGAGCTGGTGCCCAAAGCTCTGCTCAGTGACTGTGGCCGATGATTTTAAGATTGGCACACCAAATACCACAGCTGTGTAGTCTTGAATGACCTGGTGGCTCTTCTGTTCACTATCAGATACTCCCTGCCCTTTTAACTTATTATTGCAGGTTCTTGCTCTCTACCTATGCGACGGTTTCCCATCTCTCTCGTATTACTTCTTGCTGCATTGCGTTGCATAAACAAATTATGAATACGACCTGTACTCTTTTTCACTGCCAAGGGGTTGTCAGTAGACATAGTTCAAAATAGCAGTTTTGAGTTCTGGTTTTATTGAAACTTCCAACAGTGGCGCTGAAGAATGTAAAAAGGCTTTTAGAAGCATAAGAACTGTTTTTGGCAGTGACGACATCGAGCCACTTTAGACACATCCATGCATAGTGAACCTCACTGACACTAACATACACTGATAGTTGCCTATTGAACCCTGACAACACCTATGCAGCACAGAATAAGTACACCTTGCTATACCTATGAGCCCGCCTCACCTTTGAACTCTCCTAACTCACATTCTTGCTACATGTAGACCAGGCCTGTCATGTTTTGTTACTCACTTGTTTGTTATTTCAGCTTACCATTTCTTAAAAGCTATTTCTCTACACATTGCAGAATAAATACATCCTCACCCACCAGTATGCATCGCTATGCTAGGGTCCTTGGACATGTATCACACATAGACAATAGACGCAGATCCTTGGCTAGCTCCCCTCGCCACCGTCGAGCAACAGACCTCCCTTCTGTGCCTTTATTCTGCCTCGTTTCCTTTTCTCTGCCTTTATTTTGCCTCACTTTCTTTGATCTTTTCTGTGTCTTTTTGCCAAGCTTTTTGCTTTGCCCATTGCCTTGTGTCCACTGTCTTTCCTGCTCATGTGCTGCCCTTTTCACCCGCATTTCTGCCTCCTGCCAGTCCTGTCCCCGGCCACTCAGCGCCCCTTCCTCTCCTCAGGACCCACTTAAGGAGGTCACAGTGCGCCCCCACAGAGCAGGTTCTAGCCATCACTGAGCAGTAGACCTCCATTCTGGGTCTTTATTCTGCCTCCCTTTCTTTTCTGTGCTTTTACTCTGCCTCACTTTCTTTGACCCTTTGTGTGTCTTTATTCTGCCTCATTTTATTTTCTGTGCCTTTATTCTGCATTGCTTTCTTTGACCCATTCTGTGTCTTTATTGTGCCTCACTTCTTTCCTGTGCTTTTATTCTGCCTCACTTTCTTTGCTGTGCCTTTATTCTGCCTTGATTTATTTGACCCTTTCTGTGCTTTTATTCTTCTTTCGCCTCCTTTTCTGCACCTTTATTCTGCCTTGTTTTCTTTGATCCCTTCTGTGCCGTCTTGCAGCACTTTTTGATTTTCTCATTGCCTTGGGTCCCCTGTCTCTCCTGCTCATTTGCTCCATTTTCACCTTCTTCCTGCCTCACCCCATCCCTGCTCCCTGCCATCCAGCATGCCTCCCTCCTCCCAAAACCTATTTAATTGAGGCCTCAGCGTAGCTAGCAGGGAAGGCACAGCAAAAAAGGGAAGCCTGTCAGTGCCGTTAGCGCCTGGACCACGCCAAGCACCAGGAAACCTGGATCTCCTCCCCCACAGCTACACCACAGCTGAACTTTGAGCCCTGAACACCAGCCACTGCAACAACAACTGCTGCCGGACAGTGCCCGGTTCCATGGTATGGCCCTTTTCCTGCCTGCAGTGCCTCTCCTCCTGCAGCACTGGAGCACCTGCTGCTATGACAACCATCCCTCGCAGACCAAACAGCAAAGCACTCTCGCACCGGCACAACTCGACAAATCTGGGAAGTAATCAGCAGGCTCAACACAACATCATCTTCCTAACTGAAACATGGCTCACACCGCATCCACTTCCAACATCACCTGATTAGCACCCGGACTGTGTAAAAAAACTCAGAGGCAGAATCACCACAGAGAGACCATCCACTGGACCACCACGCAGACGACGACACCCCAACTATGGAACACATCAATTTCAAACTTCAAACAGATGGAAAATCAACTGTCAGGGGCACCCTCACTTACAGACCACCAGTCCTGTATCCAAACTTTTGCAAGGCTATCCCGGATTTCATTGCCCCACTCGCCATAGACTCCAAAGATTACATCTTCTTGGAGACCTTAGCTTCCACTATGATAACTTCAAAGACAACAACACCACCAACCTCCTCAAATGCATTAACAACATTTAATTCACCCAACTAGTCACCAGCCCTACTCACACTGCAGGACACACACTCAACCCTATCTTCACTTCCAGCAACAGAGTCAAGTTCAGCCATGTCTCTGAGCTCACTTGGACAGACCTCGCCAACATCCACTTCAGCATTAGTTGCTCCCTTGCCAACCATGAGCCCACAAACTTCCTACCCCCCCCCACTGCAGCTGGATCAAAGTATCAGAGTGTTGGACTTTTTTTGCTTATGCAGGGTCATCCCCAATCTTTTTGCCTCCTGCCTCCTATTTTTTCTGACCTGTTGCTGTTGGCTTTTGAACTCTGAGCACTTTACCACTGCTAACTAGTGCTAAAGTGCATATGCTCTCTGTGTAAATTGTATTTTTGATTGGTTTATCCATGATTGGCATATTTGATTTACTAGTAAGTCCCTAGTAAAGTGCACTAGAGGTGCCAGGGCCTGTAAATCAAATTCTACTAGTTGGCCTGCAACACTGGTTGTGCCACCCACATAAGTAGCTCTGTAATCATGTCTGAGACCTGCCACTGAAGTGTCTGTGTGTGCAGTTTTAACTGTAAATTCGACTTGGCAAGTTTACCCACTTGCCAGGCCTAAACCTTCCCTTTTCTTAAATATAAGGCACCCCTAAGGTGGGCCCTAGGTAGCCCCAAGGGCAGGGTGCAGTGTATGGTTAAGGTAGGGTATAAAGTAATGTGTATTATATGTCCTGAGAGTGAAATATTTCTAAATTCATTTTTCACTGTTGCAAGGCCTGTCCCTCTCATAGATTAACATGAGGGCTAACTTTAAATATGATTAAAGTGTAGATTCCCTTTGGGAGCAGATGGATATTTGGGGTTTGGGGTCTCTGAGCTAAAAATTTAAAAATACATCTTTTAGTAAAGTTGATTTTAAGATTGTCTGTTTGAAAATGCCACTTTTAGAAAGTGAGCATTTTTCTTGCTTATACCATTTCTATGACTCTGTCTGTTTGTGGATTCCCTGTCTGGGTCAGTTTGACAGTTAGGCTGGTTGAACCTCAGACTAGACAGTGACACAAAGGGAGCTGGGGTGTAGTCTGCATTTCCTGATGAGCCCTCTGTGCTAGGAGGGAGGGGAAGAGTGGTCACTTACACCTGAAAGAGCTGTGCCTGCCCTCACACAATGTAGTCTCCAACCCCCTGGTGAGTGTCTGGGGCCTGGCCTGGGCAAGGCAGGGTTTCACAATCAAGATAGACTTTGCTTTGAAGTAGGCCTACTTCAAAGGAGAAAATGGGTATAAGAAGGGCACCCAAAACCACAGACTTTAGAACACGTCTGGAAACCAAGAGGAACCTCTGCCTGGAGAAGAGCTGAAGAGCTGAGGAAGAAGAGCTACCCTGCCTGTGACTGTGCTTTGTGGAGCTATCCTGCAGTTGCTGCTTCTGCCAGAGTAGGAGGACAAAGACTGGACTTTGTGTGCCTTCCATCTTGTGAAGATCTCCAAGGGCTTGATTTAGAGCTTGCCTCCTGTTATTTGAAGTCTCAGGGACAGCAAAGACTTCTCTCTGCCAGCACCTAGAGTCTCTGTAGAGACTCCTACTTTGCCCTGTGGTGCCCATACAGTTCCTGGGACCCTGAAAGGAGAAGCTGGCAGCCCAGGAGATAGAAATCCACTCACAGAGCGCTGTGCATGGAAAAGATTGATGTGACTCCGATCTGCGGCTGAGGAAACGACACTCTGCGCAGTTAATAACTCATCAACATTATCAGAGAGTCATCTAACCCCACTGCCACCGAAAAGAGCATCGCCCCATCACAATAACTGTGAGACACACTGACAGACTTCTTCCATAACAAGATCTCCATCATCTACAAGAACTTCAAACCTTAGCCCTCTCCCTCCGACTTCTTCCACCAAGCAGCCACAGAAGCCACCTCTGACCACTTACATACCAATTGGGACCAGCTGACCCCGCAGGACACCAGACATCATGAACTTGGTTCACTCTGGATCCTCCACTGATTCTTGTCTCTACTACATTTTCAACCTCAGAATCAACAGGATCAGCAGCGAGCATACCACCCTCTTCAATGCCTCTTTCATCTCAGCCACCTTCCCTGAAGGATGGAAACACACAAAAGTAGAACCCCTTCTCAAGAAACCTACCACCGACCACAGTCACATCAAAAACTGCCATCCCATCTACCAGGTCTCCTTTCCCATGAAAGTCCTGGAAAATCCCATCAATCAACAACTCACACAACACCTGAAGAACAACCATCTTCTCGACACCTTCCAAAGCAGATTCTCTTCCTACCATAACACAAAACCAGTCTTGATTGCAGCCATTGACAGCAACAGAACTCTCCTTGACCGAGGAGAAATGGCAGCTCTGACCCTCCTCGACCTCTCAACAGCATTTTGGAATTCAAGGAGACACCCTCAAGTGGATTGCCTCCTTCCTTACCTAAAGAACCCAGAGAGGCCGTCTACCACTGTTCCCCTCCAAGCTCAAAGACATCATCTGCAGTGTTCCTCATGGCTCATTCCTCAGCACCACTCTGTCCAACACCTACATGACCCCCTGGCCAACATCATCAGAACCCATGGATTAAACATCATATCGTACAAAGACACCACTCAGCTCATTATCTCACTCTTAGGACACCCCACTACCACAAGTTCTAACTTCCACAGATGCTTAACTAGCTTCACCAAGTGTATAAAAAAAAAAGAAAAATGCCTGAAACTCAACATAGACAAAATGGAATTGCTGATCTTTGGCAACAACCCATCTCCATGGAATGACTTGTGGTGGCTAGCAGAACTACGACCCTCTCCACACCGACTGACTATGCAAGAACCCTCAGCATAATACTGGACAGCAGAGAAACCATGAAATCCCAGATCAATGCAGTTTCTTCTGCCTGCTTCCACACACCTCACATGGTACAGAAAATCTTCAAGTGGCTCCACATCAACACCAGATGCACTATCACCCAGTCCCTCATCCCCAGCCATCTGGACTATAGCAATGCACTCTACGTAGGAATTGCCAAGCAACTCCAGAAGGGATTTCAGACCAGTCAGAACTCCGTGGACAGACTCATCCATGACCTCCTCAAACAGATCCACATACCCCACCTCAGGAAGCTCCACTGGCTCCCCATATAGAAGAGATGCCATTTCAAAATGTTGATGCACACCTACACAACCAATGCCCAGCCTACATCAACCACCCCATGAACTTCCACCAACCCTCCAGAGACCTGAGATTGGCATCCCTGCCCCCGCTCACAACCTGCACATTCACCAGAGGAACAGAGAAGGATGCTCCTTCTCCTAACTCGCAGCAAAATCCTGGAACAACCTCCCTTTGCAACTCTGTACCTTTATGTCTCTTCTGCAATTCAGGAATGCACTCAAGACCTGGCAGTTCAACAGATCTCTCTGGCAACTGCTAGTCATCAGCACCTGGATACCCTCTGGGTTGATTAGCCACGCATCACAAATCCGCTGATTGATTGATTGAATACTTCTCCACATCAATATGCCTAGTGTTTCTTCCTCACTTATGTTCAGAATAGGGGCTGTAGAATCACACAAAAGATGGGGGAGGATCTCATCCCACACCAGACAAACTCTGCTTAGTCTTGCGCTAGACCCTAGCCCTAGTACTGAAAATAGGCATTTTCTGTTTATGGATGGGAAGGCCTCATCCACCTAATAGTGGCATGCTTCATCATAGGCCAGACCACTCTGTCGAGTTAAGATGACACTAGCTCGGCGCTCTCAACTGTAGTCTCAGAGGAGCCCAAGCTCCTTTTAGGACAGGGTGATCAGAATAAGGTATATTTTGGCAAATAGGGAACCAGTGATGATACTAAAAATAAAATAAAACTACCTCTGTGTCTATCCAAAAGTACTCCTTTTTAAAGGATGGTCTGGGCAGGGTTCAAGTATCTAGTCCCTCTCATGCTGCAGAGAGAGGTTGGTCAGTGTATCAATGATTGTAAATGGATCAATACACCCTATAAAATGGCAACATGTTTTGGCCTCTTCCAAGGTGACTGTCTATATTTCTTTTCCTCAGACCAGGGGTCCCATGGCCTTCGTCAGGGCATAATCATAGTCCAAATTCATACTGTCAGTTACATGTTCATTCATCCATGCAACAAGGTTTGACTACTTCTTACTTGGTGCTCTATTCATCTCCTTAAAAAGTAAATTGCAAGAGAGAATCAATTAATTGTAAGGATTTTTCACAGTAAAAACCCGATCAGGTGTTATGTCGAACAACACCAATAATGATTCAAGTGTGGTTTACCTTCTATTTAAAACCCGATGCTGGCACTATCAAGTGTTTGTACTGCAATCAACTTCTTGCAAGCATCCTTAGCAATGCACTTACCCTGCAACTGTCAGGGGAAGGTACTAGGAGGTTGAGTCCCACCTATTGTCACTCACTGGGGATCAGAATGTGTTCAAGAGTGCATTAAGTTTGACAAGCTTATACTCCTAAGTGAAAGGCTTAGAAACACATCAGGAAAGCCTGTGTAATACCTATGCTGTCCACAATAGGACAATCCAAGGTACTTGCTTCCTAAAAAACTGTAGGTTCTATTGTAGCCTATGATGGCATGTCATTAAATTGAAAAATAACTTCATGTTCATTTGTCACCCGCCACTATGTATAGAGTTACTCTTCCTATTCCATGAGTATCAATTGTTTGGTTCTCCTTAACTTCACACCAGGAGATGCAACTCACCCGTGTCCTGAGTCTATTGTCACACCATACGCCTGAGTTGCGTGACAATATGCGCTCTTCTATTTGCGCCCTAAGAATTGGTCCCACCAAACATGCCAAACCCCTCTCACTCATTTTCCTCACATGTGTGACACATGGCGTTGAAGCGCGTAATTCTCAAGATGAAGCCTCAACTTCTCCTTTTCAATGTGTTCTTTTTTGTGAATTCACTGGCTCATAATCATAAGGTAAGTGGGTGACTTCACACACTCCCTCACTGCTGTTTTCCATACATGAACCCTGTGAATGACAGCCATTGCTTTGGGTTCTCTAAACCCTAATAAGGCCCAATTCACATTTAATCTCAATCATACATAGTCTGTCAATTGCAAGCTTGTCTCATGAATTGACTGGCTGCCACTCAGTTCAGTGACAGTTCCATTAGAAAAAAAGAGAAAAAAAGAGAAAGGAAATGCAGTGATCCCAAAATTGCCATGGGCCCGCCGCCCCTCCCTCTTACTTCATCACAGCAAGAACTCCTCATCTGGAACCTAGGTTAATCCTCTCCCTAGTGCTACCACTGCTGAACTCAGGAGCTCTGTGTCAGGTTCTTCAAAAGATGGCTGTGCCACTCTCATGGTAAATGCCCAATCGGCTCCCCAATGACGTCATTCTGGAGCATCTTTTTGTCCCAAGGATCATGGGATATGGAGTTTGTTATCTGTCCATGTGTTTATGAGAGGAACAAAGAAAGAACCAAAAAAAGGCTATGTTTCTAAACCATCATTCTTAGTAAATCTAGTACTAGTTAGTCTGTTTATCTGATTTTTCCAAATACCTGGATGTTGAAGGTGCAATTGCATTCTCCACATCTGTTTAAGAATGTTAAATGTCAATCTTAACATCTGTGTGAAATGTCTAATGTCAACTATCCAGGAGAACCCCTATCGGGGGAAAACACTCCCATATTTTTTAACTCACTGTATCATTCTTTGTTATTTCCACACTGTTAGACCTGACAGCATTAGGGTGGTCACCCCTAACTTTTTGCCTTCCTCCCTCCACTTTTTAGACTCTGTTTCTGCTCTGTGCACTTTGCTCTCTCCCTGTAAACATGGTAACATTGGATCATACCCAATTGGACCATTGAATTAACTTATAAGTCCCTAGTAGGATGCAGTATATGTGCCCAGGGCCTGTAGATTAAACGCTACTAGTAGGCTTGCAGCACTGATTGTGTCACCCACTGAAGTAGCCCCTTAACCTTGTTTCAGGCCTGCCATTGCAAGGCCTGTGTGTACAGGTTCACTGCCAATTCGACTTGGCATTTAAAAGTACTTGCCAAGCCTAAAACTCCCCTTTTTCTACATATAAGACCCCCCTAAGGTATGTCCTAGGTAACCCATAGGGCAGGGTGCTGTGTAGGCAAAAGGCAGGACATGTACCTTTACATGTCCTGGTAGTGTAAAACTCCTAAAAAAAATTTTACACTGCTGTGAGGCCTGCTACCTTCATAAGATAACATTGGGGTTCGCCTCATACATTGTTTGAGTGGTAGCTGCTGATCTGAAAGGAGTAGGAAGGTCATATTTAGTAGGTCCAGAATGGTGATACAAAATCCTGCTGACTGGTGAAGTTGGATTTAATATTACTATTTTAGAAATACCACTTTTAGAAAGTGAGCATTTAAATCTTTCTGTGCCTTACAATCCACGTCTGGCTGGGTTTAGTTGATAGCTCCTTGTGCATTCACAAAGACACACCCTAAACACAGGATACTCAGCCTCACTTGCATACATCTGCATTTTGAATGGGTCTTCCTGGGCTGGGAGGGTGAGGGCCTGACACTTGGATGTCAAAGGACAGTAGCGTGCCCTCACACAAAGGACTGCCACACCCTCTACTGGGACTATGGCAGATAGGATTGTACTGAAAGGGGACCTTGTGCACTTCTAAGCTACTCTTTGAAGTCTCCCCCACTTCAAAGGCACATTTTGATGTATAAACAGGGCCTCTGCCCCTACCACCTCAGACACTTCTTGGAGGAGAAACTGGAACCAGACCCTGCATCCTGCCAAGAAGAACTGCCTGGCTGCCCAAAGGACTCACCTGTCTGCTTTCTGTGAAGGACTACTGCCTTGCTGTTGACCTGCTGCCTTGCTGTACTCTGGCTGAGGTGAAGAAGTGCTCTTCAAAAGCTTGGATAGAACTTGCCTCCTGTTCCCTGAAGTCTCAGAAACAAAAAGACTTTGGGCCTCATTACAACATTGGCGGGCGGCGTGCGTCCCCATTGCGGTGCCCATCATGATATCCCCGCTGGGCCGGATGTGGGCCACAACATGGGAACCGGCTCCAAATGGAGGCGGCGGTGTTGCGGCTGTGCGACGCGTGCAGTTGCACCCGTCACGCTTTTCACTGTCTGCAGAGCAGTCCTGTACCGCCAGGGTTGAAATTACCCCCATTTGACGCACAGCCTGCCAGAAACGACGCACAGCCTGCACTGCGGTGAAAATTTCACCACACGCTGAACCAGAATGACGCAGTCTGACTTTGGAACGAGAAGATCGATGCAGTGCCAGCGTAGCGACTGCAAATTCGACGCACGGGCCACTGGATCGATGCATAGCCGAGCTGGAATGACGCAGCCCGACTTCCAGAGAGGAATTGACGCAGCGCCTGACGTGCGGTAGAAAATTTGATGCCACGGCCACTGGATTGACGCAGCTCCTGTGACTTCATCCTGCCAGTGCAGGAAATCCACGCATCATCCCTGGGGCATCTAAAAAACCCTGCAACCCGAAGAGGATCCATGACTGAGCACCGGAAATCGATGCACAGCCGTCCCTACGTGAAAATTAAACGACGCATCACCACGTGCAGCCCGATAAATCGATGCACACCCCTTTGGTTCCACGCGTCTCCTCCTCTGCGGTTCTTTAAGGAGATTTTTCACGTAAACCAGGTACTTTGTGCTTGAAAGAGACTTTGTTTGTTTTTAAAAGACTTAAGACACTTTACATCACTTTTCAGTGATATCTCAGCTTATTGCATTTTAATCGTTTTGACCTGCATTTATCCAGATAAATATTATATACTTTTCTAAACACCGAGAGGTGTATTTTTGTGGTGCTATATGGTGTTGTTGTATGATTTATTGCACAAATACTTTACACATTGCCTTCTAAGTTAAGCCTGACTGCTCAGTGCCAAGCTACCAGAGGGTGGGCACAGGATAATTTGGATTGTGTGTGACGTACCCTGAGTAGAGTGAGGGTCATTGCCTGGACAGGGGGTAACCTGACTGCCAACCAAAGACCCCATTTCTAACACACACATCAATTAATTTATGTTTATAAGGAATCATGGGACCTTTAGTTAGCTATATAGGCCCCGTTTCTAAAAAGTTTGTGCCTGCTTCTCATTGTTATCTCTATATCTACCCCACCTATACAATACTGGGGTAATGGAGGTACACTTGCCTCCTTATTGCCAGTGCAAGATGTTGATTGTCAAATGCCCTATTGAAGCCCCTAATAGGAAAACCACACATCCTCTTCTCCACAATACACACCCCTATTTCTCATGGTGTAACTCCTTGTCATTTTCACACCTTAGTTAAACTCTGTCCTGAAAATAATTTTTACATGTATGGTTGGTTTAATGTGAACATGAGGGTGTTTTGTTTGTATGTAGATTCACACCAAAGGGTTCTTTTTCATTCTTACTATGTACCATATGCCAACCAGCCTGTCAATTGTAAGGTTCCTAGGTCAGTTGTGGGCCAGTGTTTTGAGAGACATCCTCACTTTTCATCTCCTGTCAGTCCTTCTCAACAAACGACCAGCAGTAAATTGATCCTATCTGTCGGTTAGTAAAATACCCCTGAATGTAGCATTCTTTTGCATGCAAATATCCTCAGACCCAAAAAGCTCAATTCACTGATGCTCATAGTACTGGTGAATTTCAGAAATGGATCAATACTGTTTAGTCATATAACAAAATCCTTAGCTGCCTCTCTTGTGCCCTCCTACGTCAGAAGCACATCATCTGTGCATTGCTTTCATATTTTAATGTTTAGATAATATGGGTTAAGCTGGCTCAAACTCTGGGGCCTTTCTAGCTGATATACATATAAGCAGGTTAGACTTGGACCGAATGCATTGCCCATAGAGGTCCCATGGACCTAAAGAAAAAACTTGCCTTCAAATTCAAAGTATTTCCTCGTGAAGGCCATGTGTGCACAATCCATCTCAAGTTTCTTTGGGGTAAAAGAGTTCAATGCTTAGCCTGCACAATGATATCCACCACCTTCTTGGGGAATGCTCATGTACATCCAAACCACTGAGCAACTCAGTATCTGGGGGAACTGCATATCTCTCAGTATATTACTTCTCTCATGTCTTTTGAGTATGTCAGGGGGTTTTGTACCAGATGTATCAAAAAACAGTTGCAGAACTTTGACAGAGGCTTGAGTACTGGGCCTATCCCTGAGACAATTGGACATCCTGGAGGTGGAATCACTCTTTTATGGACCTTTGAAGGAAGTAAAAGTATGGTACCTTTGGATCAGGATTCTTTCAAAACTGCCCTTCATTTGCAGTGATCCAACTGTTATCCAATACTGTTGTTATCAGGAAACTAATATCATCCATTTATCTCTGAGGTAGGATCTCATGGGAGTCTCTTACAATTCCTTTCCTGATTAAGTAACTTGCGAAACTCTTGCCTGTAGGTATCAGTTGAGAGGATCACAATTACACTGGCTTTATCTGCTGGTTTAATAACAATATCTTGCGCAATGCAAAGTTCTGTGATAGCCCTCCTTTCTGCCCTTGTGATGTTCTGATAGTGTGGCCAAGGAGTGCTTGCCCTGTCATCTATGGTCTTGTTGACTGCTGCTTTAAAAGCTAAAATCCCTGCTGGCATGAAGTGGGCTGGGGGACAAATGTGGACTTCCTTTACAGTCCTGTATTCATCTCTGTTGTGTCCTGTTCTTCAATCTTACCCTTAAAAAAGACCTTAAGGCTTTTTTAGAGTTCTAAATAAGTGGGACAATTTGTCTCTCAGTTTAAAAATGTCTGGTTTAGGTATAGGAACAAATCCCAGACCTTTATTCAATACAGATATTCATGCCTCAGTTAGCTGCCTGTTGCTTAAATTCATTACAATATTCTCTTGTGATGTTACTCCTTCCCTGCTTGTGTTCGGAGCCTCTTCCACGCACCCCCATGTCACCCCTTGGTCTTTTCACCTTCCTTTCCCTCTTCCTGCTGTTCTTCCTAAACAATGGGTGGCTGCCATGGTCTCATTGGGTGGATCATGGGTTGTGGAAATCCATACGGGGGTGGAAAGTCACAGCCTTATTCTTATGGCGGCATTATACCCATCGGGCCATATATCCCATGACCCCCAATGTCATCCTCTTCCACTTCTACCTATTGCTGGGACACCTTCAGAGCCATCAGAATCAGTTGAGGAATTGCTTCTGGGATTATGGTTGAGACTGCAGAGCTAGTATCATCTTCACTCACCGGGTGGTCTGGCCTATGATGAAGCTTGCCACTATTAGGTGAGTGAGACCTTTCCATCCATAAACAGCATATACCTCTTTTCAGTACTAGGCCTAGGGTCTAGACCGAGACTAAGCAGAGTTTGTCTGGTGTGGCATAAGATCCCGTCCCACCTTTTGTGTAATAGTATAAATGAATTAGGAGTTTGTGGGGTTTAGGTTCTTCTCCTCCCTCTCCCTGGTGGCAATACAAAATAGCAGCTGTACTATGTAACCACATAAATATGTATGATCAATAAAAATTGTATGAACAATAAAAATAGCTTTTCCTGCCAGAATGGCCAGCATTACCTTCATCTACATTATAACAAACCGGAGCCTGGAAGATTAAGGCCTCCTTAATAACAACACTTTTAACAGTGTGGTTTTGGTATTACTGGAGATGGGTGGAGCCATAGATAATGTTTGCCAACTATTGAATATACATCTACAGTAGAACGCAGCTAAGGAGTGTTATTATCATACTCTTGTTGAATTATGGTGCAGGTTGGGAAACCTGGTTATTTTGTGCTGCAAGCACAAATATTACACTGGAAAACTAGAGTTGTTGAATAGAAAAGAATGATAAGTACAGTTAGGAGGCAGAGTATAAGAGAATGGGAATGTACGCAGGCTAGGGCAGGTACATGTGGGTCCTCTGAGATTATCATAGGGCATAATCTATTAAGAATAGGAATTGTTATTTATATCTTCCTTTTTTACCAAATTTCCTTCTGGTTTTGTAGAGTTTTAGGCCTCATGGAGGCCAAATATATTTCCTCACTTTTCATAATTTTCCTATTCTCTCTGCTAAGGTTCTTGGTGTGTGATGGACCCGGGTGTAGAATATTTTCCACAATTGGGTGAGTTTTGTGCAATTCTTCTCCCTAAGTGTTCGGTTAGGTGCTGCAGAACAAATAGCCATTTCATTGCATGTCTTAAGTGTCTTCATGCATTTGTAGTTAGAATAGGCATCCAATTTTTAATCTTGAGTGCTCGTTATTCATTTGTTAGGATTTTGTATCTAATCTTTCTTGCAGCAGCTGTGGCTGAGTTAGGCTCCTTCTGGTAACAATCTACTGCTTTTTTCATTAAAATTATATCAGTTATGAAGCTGTGCGAAACAAATGAAAGTTTTTTTAAGTAAGTTGGATAACTAACTATATAAAAAATGAAAAATATAAGTTTAATAGGCAAAAATAGTGGATGCCTTCCTTCCATATTAGATGTGGTGGACCGGCCCTGTGTGTGACTGGGTCATATAAAAAAAATATTAACCACTAATGTATCAAAATGTTGGAAAAAAACTATTAGGATCCAAAATATCTGCTTTACATACATATAATATAAAGTAACAGAATATAGGGCCAGATGTACAAAGATTAAGAACAGCGAATTCGTAATTGTGATTTTCTGTGACTCTCTCAGAGATCACCACCACCTTTGCAAGGACTGTTTTAGTGAAAGTTCCTATACTGACATTGGAGGAGCACTTTTGCAAAACTTCCAATGCCATCCAGCCACCACATCACGCCAGTCAGTCAACTGGAGTTTTGTTTCTGTAATACAAAAATAAATGAACCTGGCATGCAGGGAGATTTCTCCCTACCTTTGGAAGACAGTGATAATATATCTGTCTAGAATGACCATAGTCCCATGCAAGAAAACTATGTGCCAGAAGTTCTGTTCTGAGCAGAGCAGGCCTTCTGACATTTTGACCAGGCAGCTTGTGGAGAATGAGCGACAAGGTCACAGGTTTACCATGGCAGAGCCAGCTTACGCCCTGCTGTTGGAAATATAGTGGTTCTAAATTAGGTGGTGGAAGCAGAGGTTTGAATGGGCAGGAGTTCTGTTCATCTATGGTGGGGCTTCTGCTTCATATAACAATAAATAAGACCCTAAGGGGTGTCTTTTCTACTTTTTGGTGCAGGGTAGCAAAGCAAGCCTTCTTTATGCGCTGCCCTGCATCAAAAGAAGAGGGCAGGAATGCACTGTCTCTACAAGATACAGTGAATTCTTGTCCTTTTCTGCTATGCTGGCACACAGTAGGCTGCCATATGCCAATGCAGGCAACTTTGCACCATGGTGCAAGGGTGCCTGCATTGCGGGGATGATTGTTTTTGTGCAGGAAGGGACAGCTTCCTGCACAAAAACATTAATGAGAGACATTTTCCTCTTTCTAAATGAGGAGAAATAAAGGTATTTCTCCTTGTTGCACCTCCCTTACACCTACTCTGGGGAATCATAGGCTTTTGATGCATTCCCAGGCTTACAAATCCTTGTAAATCTGGGAATGCATCAAAATCCATGGGTGTTGTGTGGGAACACCCACCACAACACCCATGGAACATCTCTTTGTTGCAAAGTAAGGCAACGCAGTGACTTGCACTGCGTTGCCTTACTACATATCTACAAGGCCAAGAAAAGCCACATAATGTGGCTTTTTATGGCCTTGTAGCTAAGGTCTGGCAGCCTGCTCCATTGGTGCATCAAAAAAAGTGTTGCACCAGTGGTGCAAGCCATTTGTAAATATGGCCCTTCATTTTGTAGAGGAAGACCATGAAAAAACTGTCATAAAATGCACCTCAGGGCCTAGGCATTTTACTGGTGTGCAGAAATATTGATGGCCCATTTTCATTTAACCTAAACTTTATGTAAACTTCTGGGGGTTAGTTGGTATAAGTATGATAGTGCAGTGGGGACCATGAATTTTCATCATTTTTGCGTACATTTACACAAGCCACTTTGAGAAGAGGAAGTGCATGCAAATAAACAGTAACAGGAAGATTTGTTGCAATAAATCGGCCCTCTGCCTTTTTTTACGGTTGAAAGAAATCATACAAAAATAATATAGGCCTGCATGAGAAGTGCATAAATCATCCATGACTGCCGTCTTAATGAACTACACCCCTTTCCTTAAAATAAATGTGATATTAAGTGGGCTGCATCATGACAGGGGACTCATTACAATCTGCGTGCAAATCACTGGTGTGAATCGTACAGATGCACTCTTTGTGCTTCTTTGAATGGAGTAAAATGTGTACTATTAGCCCTGATTCCCAATTTTAAGGAGCCAAACTTGTAATTGGGTGCATATAGTGCATCTATAAGTGTGCATATTCTGCTCTATCAAAAATGTATTTGTGCCTAATTCACATCTGAATTTTTACAGGAATGATGCCAAGGGAGTTCTCAGTCACCATTGCCCAGGGTCAAATAGGGACAAGATTCTGTAAGGAAGCTGTTCTATAAAGCAAGATTGCTTGCAGATGTGAATCCACCCACCCTCAGTCCTGACATGGGGCGGGGAGGTCCCAAGGGACAGGGCCACCATCAATAATGTCATAAAAACCAGATTAATCAAACGCCTTCCGCTTGCAAACTTGGCAACACAGACCTACTCCCTTAGAACATTGCGGGAGCCAGTAAACTTGTTCAAGACCCAAATCTGGAATCCTAACTCTGAAAGTGTTACAACACATGTTTACAGGAAACCTGGCGAGAAGCTGAAAATCCACTCTCTGGGTGCTGGGATTTCTCAAGTCTAGCAGAAAAGGTGAAATCAAAAGGTCACCCAAATGGAGGCCTATCAACTTACATAACAAGTAGCAAAACCTTCCATGTGAGGAGTCGTGACCTGAAGCCAGCCTTATGCTAGCAGTTATTATTGAACATTGGTTACTGGGCCCAAAATCCACAACTATTGTAGTGGTAAACATTTATATCAACCCCAATGTGACCCAAAAACAACGCCTCCTCAATATAACTGAAAATAAATTATTAACACTAAGAGCTCCGTATGGGGACACTCCATGGCTCAATGTAGGAGACTTCAACTTAAACAGGGCCAAACATGGCAAGAGAAGCATTAGAAAAGGTACCCAGAATCGTAGTCTGTGTATTCTGCCACAGGTATCACACTTCATGTCCATTGTTAAATGTGGCCACCCTCTCGTACGAGTCATCGAGGCCCTAGGGCTGAGGGCCCTAAACAGCAGCTTTCCAAAGGATTATCTAATTAACCCACCTCATAAATCAAAGAAATCAGCATCCACCTTGGATCATACCTTTGCCTCTATGGTAATCTTTGATCATACACAGGACTTTCACATATAGATAAGATGTGAAAGTCACCATCATACGCAACTTACAATAATATCAAACAACAACCAGCATGCAAATCACATGAAAAAGCTTGGTGAACAGGATCCAGGAAGTCATTTACTATGAATAAGATGGTCAAATACAGCCACAGAAAACTATGAGACATGAAAGGCTAGCCTATCAACACCTCAAGTTGCACAAGTGGACGCAATTGCCAACGGGGAGGCCATGTAGTCATCATTAAGGAAACAGCTGGTCCCCCAAAGATGGCAGACTGCAGTGCTGGGTCCTGATAAAATATGATGGTTTAGGCAGGCCCTAAAGCAACAAAGACAGCAACTTAATAAAGCAGGCAGACTCCCTAAGCTCCAGCACATTTGGAAGGTGCCAATCGTAGATCTTTCCTACAACCAAGGAAGAAATACAAGAAGGTTTTATGGGAAGCTAAGCAGGCCCATATGGACCAGGAGTGGATAAAAATTGTGGAGGATTGTAAGGGAAAGAATTCCAAGTTGCTTTGATAAATCATTAATGAACTTGAGCGTGAGGCCGTGGGAGTCCAAAGTAATACAGTGTCAGAGGAACAATGGATAGAACCCTTCTCCAAACTATACCATAATCAGAAAGTGGTTGAATTGCCATCAAATACACACAACAAGACAGCCCCCTAAACTTTGAGGTGCAAAATATAAACAGGAGACTATGGATCTGCAGAAGCAGTAGGGCGCCATGTCCAAACGTCCTCCCTGTAGGAGTATTTAAAAATGACCAAGTTTTCTAAAAGCAGCAGAGATTCACCGGTGGGCAGAAGTGACAGTTATAAATACCTTGACGTCTGGCTACAGGAGTGCAAGGTCTCACCGTCTGCACTTAAGCAACTTGAAAGCAAGGATGGGGTCTCAAATTGCATCCTTGCTAGTCAAATTGCATCCTTACAAGTCCTGTCAACCAAATTGTAAAGTCCAACTTGGCGTCCTCCGCACACTGTGATCAAGGCAAAGTTTCTTTCCATGCTGTCATATGGTTTGGAAATATTCCCTTGCAAGATTGCTAACTTCTTGAATGCCGCTAAGGTAAAGCCTTTTGTGCCTCTCCAGTGCAAATCAGACTGGAATTTGGACTCCAGGAGCAAGAACTGGTAGAAGAGGGGGCCTTTCTCAAACATGCATCACTATTAAGAAAGACAATGCCAAACTCACTGAAGGCACTGATTTGGAAAGAAATTGGTCTTAACACGTCTTAGAATTAAATCACATGGTTGAAGAGAATTCCAACATCAGTCAAGCACCTACAGGCTGAGCATCTTTGACAAAAACACTTACCACACAAATACTTTAGGCAATTACTGAATAAAGAAATTAAGCAGCTTTTTTGGATCAACAACAGAGATAAGTTCAGCTTACATTCTCATGCATGCATATTTATCAACACTTATAAAGTGCCAGCTGTTCAGCTATACATGGCTGCCTTATTAAAAAAGCACCTAAAATTTAAAGTGCTCGATGCTAGACTTGGCCCGCTCCCTTCGCTCGATGCAGCTCCAAAATGCAAGCTATGTGCATATCTTTGGAGGACTTTCAACCTATCCTTTGAACGTGCCCTGCTCTGCTCACTTGACATAAAATTCACATCAGAAACATCTTAAATGCCAATGGCATTAGGATCTGTCTCCATTCAATTATGTTTTTTCTAAAAGGGCCTACACCTCAATATATACCTCAAAATTTATATTTAAAGCTGACCGCCGCTCACGCAGGCATCAAACAAACCAAGATGGAAGTTTGAATGCGTCAGCCTAATAACATCCACACCACATCTGACTCCTTCCTTCTGGTTAATTGCCATGCCATTGGACGAACTTGCACTGCACTTTAATTCACCATCAACTTTTCATTCTTTTGCTGTTAAGCTCCTGATCTAACATAATAAAACAGTGAAGTTACTTTACAATGCAGAACTTTCACTCTTGTCAGGGTTCCGTGGTGGCTCATTTTCCCTTCCACCCTCTAGCTCTTGCGATCAAAAACGTTGCAGCATTTGCAATTAGCTGGTGCTATAGTTCTGCTGTTTTAAATCCACCTTAGGGTCTTTAAAACTTTGCATTTGTATTCTGGTAACTTTGGGGCATATTTACAAGAAAGTGGTGCATCATATTTGATGCAGCACTTTTCTTGCACCCCCCTACAGGCACCTAACGATGCCATGGTTGAGCCGTATTTACAATAATGCGCAACATGGCAGTCGTTTGCTCAATAACATCAACCTTTATGATGCTATATTGGCGCTTTTCTATACTAGCGTCAATAATTTTGATACTAGTGCAGCGAAGCACAGGGAGCCCATTGAATATAATGGGTGGGTGATTTTACTGCCGATCTGAGCAGGCGTTAAAAATGACGGAAAAAATGGTGCAGTGAAGTGTTGCAAATTTCACTGTGCCATTTTTTGGGCCTCCCTAAGCCAGAACACCCCCAATGCATATACTATGGTGGTCATTATGAGTCTGGCGGTCACTTGACCACCAAACTCGCAGTGGCAGTTGGACAGTCTGAGCACCACATTATGACCACAGCAGTCATGCTGCAGTCGGACCGCCAGCACTGCCAAGATTATTTATCCAGCCGTCTGGCGGTGGTGGCAGTCCAGATCCACTAGGGCAGAACTGCTTGCACTGGGGATTACGTCCTCGTTCTCCGTCAGTGGTTTCATGGTGGTAACACGGCCATGAAAAGGCTGGTGGAAGACTGGTGCAGGGGATCCCAGTGGGTCTCCTGCACTGCCCATGCACTTTGCATGGGCAGTGCAGGGGCCCCCTGGCCAGCACCCTCATAATGCTCACTGTCTGCTTTGCTTTGCTGGTGCACCTTGCTTCCTATAGCATTGCCGCCAGCTAGATTGCAAGCCAGAGACAATGCTGCAGGATGTTTCCGCTAGGCCAGTGGGCAGAAACTCAGGTTTCCAATCGCTGACCTAGTGGGAAACTCGTAATGGGCCCAGCAGGGAAGTGGCCACTATGGTGGTAACCTCCCTGTTGGAAGTTCTGCAGACGGGCAAAACTGTCTGCCGAACTTGTAGTCAGGCCCCATGCCTAATGCAGGCATGATGTGGTGCAAGGGGTCAGAAAGTGCCTCAATGCAAGCATTGTGTCACTTTGTAAATATGGATCTGCAGAAAAGCCACCTTAGTGCAGCACTAAGGTGGCACAAGGGGCTTCCAAATATTTTGTTAATCATGCAATCTTGAAATATCTTAGCCAAATGGTATTCGGGTCCATGGTTTGCGAGTTCATGGTTTGCTTTTTATGGTTATATACCTAATGAACCCATGAGTCTCTGATTATTAGAATGCAATAATGCAGATGCTCTTTCCACTGTATCATTGGATAAAACTTTGAAAAGATAGAAAACAATAGGACTTAGGATGTTTATAGTATCCACTTCAAAAACACAAGTTCATCACAAAACATAACTTTTTTTCATATCATGTTCCAAAAAGTTGAACGAGCGTATTATAGCTACTTTCTCATTGTGTACTGCTATTAAAACCAATAAAAAATCTGTGTCACCAACATCAGATAAATGACCTTTACCCACATTTCATGTTTCATACTACGGGTCATGCCAACACAAATTGCAGAAACACTGAGTGAAACTTGTGGACATATTCATTCGTGAATACTCTCTTTCCCAATATGAAATATTATACAGCAATATCCACTATATTTGTAACACGCATTATCAATCTATTTATTAGGCGCACGTGTGCCAGTTGCTGTGGTTTTCCTAATAACTGACAATGCAAATGCAATCCTGGATAAAATGTCTAGCTGGTTGTCCAGCAGCTGTGCACAGTGCATGGCTGTGTCGGCGTATTTTGCAGCTTTGCAGACTGGAGTCACTGGAACTACTGAATTAAACATGTGGCATAGCTATTGCTGATCCCTATGTCACTTTAAGATTCACTCAATTATTTCTTCATTTGACATTGCATGGAATATAGCAGAAGGTTGTTGTGATTAACATCGTGGTAGATGGAATTCCCTTTCACGGCTAGAAAAATCCTATCTAGTAATGTCTTACGCAAGACTGGCCACAATTACTTTTTGTCAGTGTTATATATCCAATCCTGACTTGTCATCTAAAGTTCAAGATTGCACTGTTTTTAATTAACAATTGTGTTTCTTATATCAGCAAACTGAGAAGCAAATGACTGGCAAGTCATCTACCTTGCTGACAAGGTAGCAGTTTTCCAGTTTGGCAGGGAGTTTCATAGAGCTATTTTTGAAACCTAATACCAAACGTTTATGTTTTAGTACAGATGCAGGTGTCAACATCACACATCTACATCCCTTTATTCCATCACCATTTTCATTTTCAGCAATGAACTAAAGGTAATCCCACCTTATTTGAAAAATATAAGATGACATTCATGATCTTAGAAAAATAAAAATAAAATACGATTATTTAAGAAAAGTTCATCAAAAAAACAAATTCTAAAACTGCATGAAAAACAACACTGGATGATGCTCTCCGCTTAGCTCCACTTTACTCTGATTACAATCCTACAGACCGCCTGATCGCTCTCCAGTCCTTGAAACCTCATCTCCTTAAACTCCCTCTCTAACTTCAAACCACATCATCCATCCCTAACTGATCATCATGGTCTTCACCATCAAACAACATCACCCGTCTCCAAACTCATACACACCCTAGTTCCCTTCCTTGATATACAAAAGACATGATCAAATCCATCTTTGGTCCCTAGACCTTCCCTGGTCAATTCTAAGGTGCATTATTTGAATCACTCAATGGTTCACTGACAAAATATCTAAACCTTAAATATGGTGATACAAAAATATTGTGTCAAAAATATTGAGCACAAAAATATTGTTTTCCCTTACATATAAGGGTAAGTACACAAATATCGGGAAAAATATTGTTTAACACTAATATCGAAACATATATACAAAAATATCGGTTTTTAAGTTATATATTGGTAAAAATAGTAAACATTAAATATATTAACATGTAACTAAATAATATGAAACAATAGACAAATAAATACTTATTTAAACAAACACACAGAAATATATGTGTACGTGTGTGTTTATTTACACAGCTACAATGAAAAACTATTATTAAAATAATGATTTTAATTTATATTAGAATGTACTATTTTTTTCAATTTAATAAGATAACAAGTAGTATGTATATATATATATATATATATATCATCTCAAATAAAGGAACAATTAACCGCGACCATGCCATGGGTGTGTCATCTATGGGTTTTTGAGTTTGCATTTGGTCTGATTAAATTCTGTTGCCTGATACGCTGCCGAGTTCTTATGTTTCTTTATTGAAGAAGCTGGAGAATGGTGGAAGCAATTTGGGGACGGGAACTTGAAATACATACCAATTTAGCTACACATAACAAAGTAAATAATCTAAAATAATATTAAAAAAATACATGTTACTAAAAATATATTTTATATTACAATCATTACTAATTAAAAATATATACTTAAAAAATTAAAATACACAGAAACATAATAATAATATATTTTTACACAATATGAACATAACTGTAAATTTATAGGAATAATACATATACCATTCCCCCTTCAGTCTGTGCAACAGTAGGTAAAGCGTTGGACTCAAGAGAGGTAAATTTTACTATGCCCACTACAGTTGGTGCAGCAGTAGGGAAAGCGTTGTACTCAGGAGGAGTCAAATTTACTATTCCCATGCCAATCTATGCAACTATAGGGAAAGCGTAGGACTCAGGAGGGTAAAAATTCATTATTCCCACTCCAGTCAATTCAACAGTAGGGAAAGCGTTGGACTCTGGATGGTTAAAATTTGCTATTTCCACTCCAGTCGATGCAACAGTAGGGAAAGCGTTGGACTCAGGAGGGGTAAAATTTTGGATTCCCACTCCAATAGGTGCAACAGTAAGGAAATCATTGGACTCAGGAGGGGTAATATTTACTATTACTACTCCAGTTTATCAAACAGTAGGGAAAGTACTTCACTTCAAACACATACCTTATTTTAATACAAGTATTAATTTCAGCAAATTATAAAAATACTAACATAAAATTAAATATATACATTAAAAATCTATTAAACAATTAATATAATTATAACTTTTAAAATAATTAATAAAAGAAACAAATGTTATTTAATAATTATTTCATTAAATTCCCACAATGTAGTCACACATTTAACATAAATCTAAAAATACATTATTTACACTATGTGTGTAATTAATTATCAATTAATTAATTAATAATAAATAAATAATGTATAGTTACTCAATTATTAATTAACTTCCCATCCTATACCCATACAAACCCACCAACCCGCACCCGAAATGTAAATTAAAAAAGTATAATATTTACACAATTTACGTAGTCAATTAACAATTAATTAATAAATAATTTATCAATAATTAATAATTAATCAATTAATATTTAATTAACTTCCCACCCGGTAACCCTACAAACCCAACAACCCGCACACACAATATAACTTTAAAAAATATTATTTACACCATTTACATACTTAATAAATCAAATTATTAATTAATATGTATTTAAAAAATATAAATTATTTAGAACTAATTAACTTCCCACCCTGTACCCCTGCAAACCTTACAAGCCACTAGGACACTATAAATTATTAATTTGCAATTAAATTACATTTTTTAATTACAAACCATACTTAAAAACATTAACAACAATTACACAAACAATACAAAACATATACAATTAAAACAGGATTGAAACACTGAAAGAACTTTAAAAAACAATATTTCTTACATTAAAACATGGACATTTTTGTCAATGATATTTTTTCACATGATATATCGGAGACACAATATTAAAAATTCGATATTTCTGCACCTTGATATTTTGTAATTAAATATTTTGTCTGAACCCCTCTCTTCTTCACTCTAAATAAATCCTACTCTGTTTTCCACTTTACTTATGCCAGCTTTTATCCCTCTGACCTCTTTCTTCTCTCCACAACAATGTGAAATCCTTTTACTTCGACAGCCTTGTTTATTAACTAAACATCCAACTAATGGGTGAGGGAGCATCCCCTGTCCATCAGGCCCATGTCAGAGGCACCAAATAAGGTGCCCAAAAGCTGAAATCAAATCCAAGTTTAGACTTGCAAACTCTTTAAGTCTGCTCTAGGGTACTGTGAAGATCAGGTTTTTGAGCACATGCTCGTATTTACAACCTTTTAGAACACACAAGGGAAATGCACTTTTCTGAATGTCAACACAGGTTTTCCTTCTGGGTGATGGGCTGGGACTCAAAGGAGTGCGCAATGTGGGTAGGTTAGTCACCCATCACTGTTTGGTGTTGGGCCAGGCCAAAAGCCAGACCCTTTGGCCAAATCCGGCTTTGCCGTGCCTAAGTCACAGCAGAGTCTGGTCATAGATGGTGGCCAACTCTGCTGTCAACCTGCAGTGTTCGGTCACTTGCAGCAAGTTTGGTGTAGGACCTGACATATTTAAAGAGACCTACTCTGGTTTCCAATGAAAGGCTGAAACATCAAGAATGTAAGCTTAAAACAGGAAGTCCTGTCTCTTAAAGTAATTATATAAGTAAATACAACTTCCTGTCTCAAGATTCTGGACTTCCAAGCTCACACCTTGTATGTGGAAAAAATACATTTATAAAAATACATACACAAGTAATTATGTTTAAAGTTTAAGGGCCTCATTATGAGTTTGGGGGTCTGACGGTAAGGCCGCAGCGGTAGCGGATGTCAAAAGACCACCATGTTGGCAGTCATACGGACCCCCGTATTACGGGTTACACAGCCAAGCCCACCATAAAACACCCAGAATCCCAACACCACTAGGATCCTGGAAGTTGGGAAAGAGGTGGTCCCACCACCAGTACCTCCAGCCCGCCAATAAATCACCAAACCTATTATCACCCCACAAATCACAATAGTGGTTTTTCCATGGTGGAACACCAATGGCGGTGCGAACTGAGGTAGTCGGCAGTCACCTCAGTAAAACATCACACCACATTGGATTATTTGAAAACCCCACACCTGACACACATCCACACACCTGCATACTGCACTATAAAACAAACACCTTCCCCTCCATAATCCTTTGCAACTAGAATGCCATATACAGCTAAAAAAAATCACACAAAAATATCAGAATCCATAGGTTGGCATCCCAACACGCTTCTCATTGCACACATCACACACATGCACAACACACACAACACAACAATAAGTACCCCACTAATTAGACACCAGCAGTCATCCACCCGCATCACAGCACCCACACTTCATCACCAATTTGATTTCCCTATTTTTTTCACCTCCTTACCGTCTCATCCACCACTACGTTGTCCCCACAGAAACAGCCACGTTTCACAGATGATTAATTAAGGGTCATGAGGGTAGAGTAGATCAACAACTATTTGGAGCACAAGTCCAGCAAACATCTATCACCAGGAAAATAGAGATGTGGCAAAGAATAGTTGACAGGGTCAACTCAGTAGGCAACTATCCACGCACAAGGGAGGACCTCAGGAAGAGATGGAATGATCTCAGGGGGCAGGTGTGTTCCATGGCCACTAGGCACCAGCTCCTCCCTCACAGTTCACATCATGGGAGTAGAAAGACTTGGACATCCAGTAGCCTGTGGGCTTGACATGGATACCCGGGAGAGTGGAGTTGGGTAAGTCACAACACCTATGATGTCACTCACAACTTGTGCCTTGCATAATCACTGATCACCTTTTGACATCTTTTCTGCCAAACCACTTACCACCACTGTGTCCAACTGTCCTAATACCCCTCTCAGCCATCCCACATGTCATCTAAACTCACCTGGGGCCTCAGTGTCTGTGTGTGGCATGGGTAGTACAGGGACTGATAGCACTACAACTCCAAGCATGCACTGTTCCACCAATAAGAAAACCAGAACAGTGTACTAAAAATAAATTGACCTACATGTTAAACCTAACAAACACTGCAACACCCCTGAATGCTCAACAAATGCAGTGTCCATGGCAATGCCACCAAACCTATGGGCATCTGCCAGTACAATACCATTCACCACATAGCTACAGCTGTGTTCCCTGCTAAACTGGTATTTCACTCTCCATTCAAACACTGTAATGTACTCACCTGGGGGCACACACATATAGGAAGCTGAATGTACCTGGAGTACACCCATATAGAGGCCCAGGTATAATGCTTACTCCCATACTGTTGGCCAGCTCTGTTTCTATTGTACTCTGTGCAGCTGTTGACTCAATGATGCCATACACCTAACTTGGAGATATCTATCAAATGTAAAGTCATTTAGCATGCAAGATATGAGTCTACGAACAGACATCTAACCACAAAGAAACTCCAACATGTTGTAAAAAGGTGTATGGTACAGGAAACCTCTGAATCCCAAATAGCTCTAACCCAGATTTGGAAGTAGATGTCAATGTCATATCAGGAAGTCAAGTAAAGGCTTAGTGTGCTTGTCACATAGCATGTCTACCGGTCACAGTCTGATGTCACTTGTTGCATAACTTTCAGTAACTGTCCACTTCTCCTACAGGTAACCTACCCATTATGACAATGGAAAGGATAGCAGAGACAGCCACTTCCCCTCTAGAAGAAGCCCTCAATGAGGAAATAACCCCTAGATGTGCAGACATTGAGGATGACTCTTGCCCATCTGGGGCACCTGGTCAGTCTACAACTATCAGCCTCAACCTGCCTACATCGACTCCTCCCAGCCCTGTTGCTACAACATCTTAGGCAACCATTCACCCCCAATCCTGTGTTCCAAGGACTGTGTCAACCATCATGTGCCCCCCAGTACAGGTACCTGAGTCGCCAGTCATAAACCCAGACAATGTTGGACCTGGCACCAGTGGGAGTGGGCAAACAGAACCAGGGGCACAGGCACATGGTGGTAGGGTGCGTGGAAGGTATGGTGTGGGCCTGAGGATGGAGGCTGCAAGGGATGTAACTGGCCAGGACACCATCTCCCAAATCTTAAAAGTTAACCAACAATCCCAAGTCGTGATGGGCCAGGTACTTACCATGATGGGGGAGATCAAGCAGCTGCAGAGGGACAACCACCAGGAAGTGATGCAGCAGAGGGAGGCCCAACATTGTCCATTTGGCTGCCATTGCAGGGGTGTTGGGAGACATGAATACCACCCTGAGTAGGTTATGTCCAGAACAATCTGGCCCCATCCACTAGCAATATAACATCTGCTGCTTCAATATATGTGGCAGCCAGGCAAATGGAGGCCCTGCCAGGAGAGGGAGATGCCTCAGACACTCCTATCTCTGTAGCTGACGAACCCTCCCCCCCAAACGTGGACGTCCACCTAACCATCCAGGAGGAGCAGGTGCCAATACTTTAACCACTACCAGGAAGTGAACCTCTACTGAATTTTTCCCCTTGTGCATCACTGATAGACCCTGATCACTGTCCTTCAACCAATCTCCATTTTCCTATGGTACAGGAACATTGGACTTGAGACTCCAAATGTTGTTGCAGCTACCATGATGATTTCATTCACCATGACTGAATCCTTATCTGTTTGATAGCATTTGATATGGTTCAATTCACATGTATGAATGTGCACTCCTTATTAAACACTACTAAACCACAGATCATGTGTGAGAGTCATTTTTCAGCTATACGTAACTCTAACTGTAATACCTCATGCACATGAAAGATATGCACAAATCTACCAACTTTTTAAAATCCCATCTCACATGTTGTAGGAGGTTGGCCTGGCTTATAGTGGGTACCTTGTGGCTCTTACACCTTGTGCCAGGTCCAGTTATCCCGTATTAGTAGATTAGTAGTGTTCTAGCAGCTTAGGCTGATAGAGGTAGCTATAGCAGAGCAGCTTAGGCTGAACTAGGAGACATGCAAAGCTCCTACTATACCACTTATATCATATAGCACTATATCATAAGAAACACAACACTCAGAGTTACTAAAAATAAAGGTACTTCATTTTAGTGACAATATGCCAAAAGTATCTCAGAGGATATACTCCCTTAGGAGGTAAATAAAATACACAAAATATACACACAAACCAAAATCAGACAAGTAAAACACTTAGAAAAGTAGTGCAAACACTGTAGAACACAATAGAATGCAATAGGAGACAATAGACCTAGGGGCAACACAAACCATATACTCCAAAAGTGGAATGCAAACCACGAATGGACCCCAGGCCTAGTGTAGTGTGTAGAGGGTCGCTGTGAGTGTAAGAAAACACTAAGGCCCATATTTATACTTTTTTAGCGCCGCATTTGCGTCATTTTTTGACACAAAAGCGGCGGAAACTTGCAAAATACAATTGTATTTTGTAAGTTTGCGCTGTTTTTGCGTCAAAAAGCAGCGCAAACGCGGCGGTAAAAAAGTATAAATTTGGCCCTAAAGGTGTCCAAGATACCCCACCCCAAGACCTTGAAAAGTAGGAGTAAAGTTACCCTACTACCCCAGAAAGACAATAAAGTTGAGATAGGGGATTCTGCAAAGGCAACAACTGACTGCAAAGTACTGAAGACAGATTCTGGGACCTGAGGACCTGCAAAGAAAGGGGACCAAGTCCAAGAGTCATGCAAGTGTCCAGGGGGGGCAGGAGCCCACTAAACCCCAGATGAAGGTGCAAAAGGGCTGCCTCTGGGTGGAAGAAGCCAAAGATTCTGCAACAACAGTAGGTGCCAGGAACTTCTCCTTTGGTCAGAAGATGTCCCACGGCGAGCTGGAGGATGCAGAGTTATGTCCACACAGAAAGACTGCAAACAAGCCTTGGTAGCTGCAAGAGTTGTGGTTGAAGATTTGGGGTGCTGCCAGGGCCCAGGAAGGACTAAGAAGTCACCCCTTGGAGGAGGAGACAGAGGGGGGCGCTCAGCAATAGAGAGAGCCCACACAGAAGCAGGCAGCACCCGCAGAAGCACCTGAGCAGACGTTCAGAAATTCTGAGCACGGCGGTCATCTCAGCACAACAAAAGAGGGTCCCATGAAGTCGGAGTCCAACTCAGCGAGTTGGGCAATGCAGGATGGAGTGCTGGGGACCTGGGCTGTGCTGTGCATGAAGGAAGTCTTGCAAAAGTGCACAGAAGCCCTAGCAGCTGCAGATCACGCAGTACACAGGATTACTGTCTGGCGTGGGGAGGCAAGGACTTACCTCCACCAAATTTGACAGAAGGACCACTGGACTGTCAGGGTCACTTGGATCCAGCTCCTTTGTTACAGGGACCACGCTCGTCAAGATGAGAGGGGACCCAGAGGACCGGTGGTGCAGAAGTTTGGTGCCTGAATTAGCAGGTGGAAGATTCCGTCGACCCACAGGAGATTTCTTCTTGGCTTCCAGCGCAGGGTGAAGGCAGACCACCCTGAGAGCATGCACCACCAGGAAACAGTTGAGAAAGACGACAGGATTAGGCGCTACAATGTTGATTGTAGTCTTCTTGCTACTTTGTTGCAGTTTTGCAGGCATCCTGGAGCAGTCAGCAGTCGATCCTTGGCAGAAGTCGAAGAGGGAAGTGCAGAGGAACTCTGGTGAGCTCTTGCATTCGTTATCTGACAAGAAACCCACAGGAGAGACCCTAAATAGCCCTCAGAGGAGGATTGGCTACCTAACCAGGTAAGAGCCTATAAGGAGGGGTCTCTGACGTCACCTGCTGGCACTGGCCACTCAGAGGTCTCCATTGTGCCCTCACACCTCCTCATTCAAGATGGCAGAGGTCTGGGACACACTGGAGGAGCTCTGGGCACCACCCCTGGGGTGGTGATGGACAGGGGAGTGGTCACTCCGCTTTCCTTTGTCCAGTTTCGCGCCAGAGCAGGGGCTGGGGGCTCCCTGAACCGGTGTAGACTGGTTTATGCAAGGAGGGAACCATCTATGCCCTTCAAAGCATTTCCAGAGGCCAGGAGAGGCTACTCCTCTCAGGCCCTTAACACCTATTTCCAAAGGGAGAGGGTGTAACACACTCTCTCAGAGGAAATCCTTTGTTCTGCTTTCCTGGGACTGGGCTGCACAGGACCCAGGGGGGCAGAAACCTGTCTGAGGGTTGGCAGCAGCAGTAGCTGCAGAGAAAACCCCAGAGAGCTAGTTTGGCAGTACCCGGGGTCCATGCTGGAGCCCCGGGGATGCATGGAATTTTCCCCCCAATACCACATTGGCATTGGGGTGACAATTCCATTATCCTAGACATGTTACATGGCTATGTTCAAAGTTACCATTGTGAAGTTACACATAGGTATTGACCTATATGTAGTTCGCAAGTGTAATGGTGTCCCCACACTCACAAAGTCCAGGGAAATTGCCCTGAACAATGTGGGGGCACCTTGGTTAGTGCCAGGGTGCCCTCACACTTAGTAACTTTGCATCTAACCTTCACTAAGTGAGGGTTAGATATACCGGTGACTTATAAGTTACTTAAGTGCAGTGTAAAATGGCTGTGAAATAACGTGGATGTTATTTCACTCAGGCTGCAGTGGCAGTCCTGTGTAAGAAGTGTCTGAGCTCCCTATGGGTGGCAAAAGAAATGCTGCAGCCCATAGGGATCTCCTGGAACCCCAATACCCTGGGTAACCAGGTACCATATACTAGGGAATTATAAGTGTGTTCCAGTGTGCCAATCTGAATTGGTGAAAATGGTCACTAGCCTGCAGTGACAATTTTAAAAGCAGAGAGACCATAAACACTGAGGTTCCGATTAGCAGAGCCTCAGTGATACAGTTAGGCACCACACAGGGAACACATATAGGCCACAAACTTATGAGCACTGGGGTCCTGGCTAGCAGGATCCCAGTGACACATATCAAACACACTGACAACATAGGGTTTCCACTATGAGCACTGGGGCCCTGGCCAGCAGGATCCCAGTGAGATAGTAAAAACACCCTGACATATACTCACAAACAGGCCAAAAGTGGCGGTAACAGGCTAGAAAAAGGCTACCTTCCTACACAACATCCCCCCCAAACGAAGGACAATAAGGCTAACCTTGGCCAGTTGAGTCTTTATTGTCTAAGTGGTGATAAGTGGAGAGTAGCTCTGCAATAGATTGGTTACTCTCTTTACCATCCACTATATGGTTACTTCCCTGTGGGGATGTGAACCACCCTGTTTGAAGTTTTTTAGCTAGCCAACAATTTGAAGTTATATTTTCAGAGTTCCTATTAGTATGTTTAAGTTTAGAGCAGTGAGAATTGTCCACTTGACCTATATCAAGTGATGAGAATGCCAGACAGGGATGCTGTCTCAATAAAGCCATAGCTGGGCAAAAACTTTGTCCATGTGGCTGTAAGAGAGAACAGGGTTGCTATTTCTCTTGAGTTGGAGCAGGGCAGGGATGCTGTCCTATGAGCTCCAAACTAGGGCAGGGCTGCTGTCCTAAGTGTTGTGAGGCAGTGCAGGGTTGCTGCACTAAATGTTCTCTGGGAGGGTTGGAGGGATGCTCCATGTTAACTAAAATGGTGCACTTTTTCTCACCAATATTAGTTATCCCACAGAGATGTACTTCTACCTCAGGGAGTATATCTGTGCTAACTGATGATTCCCTTGGTACAGGTGCCACCCCAGGAGCGGTTTCTCCCACCACAGGAATGGTATCCTTAATGGCAGGGTGGGTAGGGGATACTTTGATGCCCTTTTTACCTGTTGTTGGAGAAGGATCCTGAGTTTTCAGGCCTTTTTCTCTCCTTTTGTAACGCCACGCCTCAACGCAGCATCTCTTTTTACATCTGCGGTCGGAACGCGCTGCTGATTCTAGGAGCGCCGTTCCCCGCGTTTTCTTGTCAGTTTGGCAACGCGTCCCGGGAAGCGTGTTTTGCGCTCCCGGTCGCGTTGCCCTTACCAGCTGTAGGGCATTGTTGTCTCCCCTGTTGTTGGTGATTTCTTCTGGTCTTTTTCTTTTCTTTCTGTTTTCTTTTTCTTGCCTCTATATTCTGCCTTTCTTCATGTTCATTTTGGTGTCCATATTGTCTTCTTCCTGTTTGCATATCCCAGCAAGCTCTTTTTCTTATATACTGCCTCCTTTTTCCTATTCTTTTCTATGAGCTCTTTACCAATTCAAGATGGTGTTCTTTTAATTTCCTGTGATGTCACTTCCCCTTTATCATTATATAAGCCACTCAGTCTTGCTCTACCTTGCGTTGCAAACACTTCCCTTTGATAGTGCTCTTCGCTCCTGTTCGTCGTTCCTGTTTTCTCCTTGGAGTATTTGTGTCTTGTTTTTTTCCTGTTTTCAAGTCCTGTTTTTTCTTCTTCTTTTTAGGAGTTCCTCTTTGAGGTTTTTCCCCAGTTCTTGGGGATTTTTCCTCTGGGACTCCTTCTGGAGGGTACGGTTTGCCTTGGAGTTCCTTGCCAAGAGGCACTGTGGCTACTAGAAAAGGTCACCCCTATCTGGGATTATCCAGAACCTGCAGAAGACGGCGTGTGTTCTCCAATCCTGCATCCAGAGGTGAGAAGTCGAGTGCAGTTCGTGACACATTTGCTTTTTCAATTCAGCTGAAATGAGAGGAAGCAATTCCTCAGGGATACCCAGCATGGCTGCATGGGTATTAAACTCTACCTCAGCCCAACCTGAGGCCTCCAGGTCATTACCTAAGAGACAGTCTACAGGTAAACTAGGTGATACTATCACCTGCTTAGGGCCAGTAACTCCACCCCAACTAAACTGAATTATAGCTAAGGGAAGGAACTTAGTGGAGTTATGGACATCAATAATTTTGTATTGTTGTCAATGAGGTGTTGTGCAGGAGACACTAGGTTTTCAGTCACCAAAGTGATACTGGCACCTGTGTCCCTGTAGGCCTGAGCCTCAACACCATTTATTGAAACTGCCTGCCTGTACTTATTCATTTCTAAGGGGACAAGCAGCCAGTGTTGCAAGGCCAGTGCCACCAGGTGTAACAGAAACTGTCTTGGGACTGACTAACCCAGTTTCTATGATGGACCCAAAAGTGAACCCAACTACACCCTTATTTTGACTGTTGCCAGCAGTCCCACCACTATTACCACTACTACTAGGAGCACTAGAGTTTGATGTATTAGTGGTGGTGGGCTCAGGGTGTTTACCTGGGCAGGACTTATCCCCTGGCCTATGGCCTTTATTTTTACACACATTGCACCAAGACTTTTTAATGTGTGTGGGTTATGAAGAAGAGGAAGAAGATGATTTATCCCCACCCCCTGAAGAGTGTTTAGGATTTGAAGAAGGATCTTTAGTTTGACCTTTATCCCGATGCTTATACTGAGATTATACAGGATTTCATAGTCAATCACCTTACTGCCATGTAACCAACCCCCCAAGGCCTTCACTGAACAGTCTACAAAGTCTGTCCAGTCTTGAGAGGACTCTTTTCTGGTGTCTCTGAACTTAATCCTGTATTGTTCATTGGTAAAGCCAAATCCATCCAAGAGTGCATCCTTCAAAAGTTTGTAATTGTTAGCATCACTTTCTCTGACAGTAAGGAGCCTATCCCTACCCTTACCAATGAAAGATAGCCACAAGATAGCAGCCCACTGCCTTTGAGGGACCAACTGTGCCGTAGAGGCCCTCTCAAGTGCAGCAAACCACTGGTTAATGTCATCCCCCTCCTTGTAAGGGGGGACTATCTTATGCAGGTTTCTTGAATCTTGTTCTCTGACAGGATTGCTATCAAAAACACTGCTGCTGCCACCATGGGGAACTAACCCCAACCTCTGCCTTTCCCTTTCCACATCCAGAGATTCCCTGTCTAAGTCCAGCTGCTGCTGTTTAAGCTTCAGCCTGGCCTCTTCCAACCTCAGCTTTCTGAGTTCACTTTCCATTAAGTTATCCTCAGGTTGGGAGGCTTGGGAATTGTGAGACACAGAAGAAATGTGGGAATTGGTAGAGTTGGACCTGTCCCTAACTGGCTGGACCCTAGTAACCTGGCCTTTAGGAGTGAAAGGTGCCCTACTAGTGTATGACCCCCCTCCCACTACCAGTGTCACTAGGTGGCCTGTTAGCTGGCAGGTCCTTGCAAGAACCCTCTCCAGCATCCTCAGGGGACTCCTCTGAGTCTGGCTGGGTACCCCCCCCCCCCCTTTACCTCCTGATCCTGGGATGGGCCAGACTGGTTCTGGTCACTTTCTAGGAGAAGGCTAAGGAGAAGATCTTTTGTAGGAGTCTTACCAATTGCTAAACCTCTCTCAATGCAGAGACCCTTCAAACTTTTAAAGATTAGATTCCTATATGTGGCCTGGACAACTGTGGGAGTAAGCTCTACTGCAGACATGCTAGAAAAGGTTTACGACAGAGAGAGAAAAACGTTTTTGGAACTTTTTAAAGAAGAGAGAAAAACTTTTTCAAAGCTTTGAAAACTTTTAAAGGTTTTCAGAAACTTTTTAGAAAGTTTTAAAGAAGGAAAGTTAAACTGTTTAGGTTACTGTGTATATTCTGAAGTATTTGGTATATGTTTTTCTTATGAAAAGCACCAATGACAAAGTGGTAAAGCAGTTACAAGTAGTTATCCCACCGCTGCACCACACATGTAGGAGGCTGGCCTGGCTCATAGTGGGTACCTTGTGGTACTTACACCTTGTGCCAGGTCCAGTTATCCTGTATTAGTAGATTAGTAGTGTTCTAGCAGCTTAGGCTGATAGAGGTAGCTATAGCAGAGCAGCTTAGGCTGAACTAGGAGACATGCAAAGCTCCTACTATACCACTTATATCATATAGCACTATATCATAAGAAACACAATACTCAGAGTTACAAAAAATAAAGGTACTTTATTTTAGTGACAATATGCCAAAAGTACCTCAGAGGATATACTCCCTTAGGAGGTAAGTAAAATACACAAAATATACACACAAACCAAAATCAGATAAGTAAAACACTTAGAAAAGTAGTGCAAACACTGTAGAACACAATAGAATGCAATAAGAGACAATAGGCCTAGGGGCAACACAAACCATATACTCCAAAAGTGGAATGCAACCCACGAATGGACCCCAGGCCTAGTGTAGTGTGTAGAGGGTCGCTGGGAGTGTAAGAAACCACCAAGGGTGTCCAAGATACCCCAGGCCAAGACTCTGAAAAGTAGCAGTAAAGTTACCCTACTACCCCAGAAAGACAGTAAAGTCGAGATAGGGGATTCTGCAAAGACAACAACTGACTGCAAAGCACTGAAGACAGATTCCTGGACCTGAGGACCTGCAAGGGAAGGGGACCAAGTCCAAGAGTCATGCAAGTGTCCGGGGGGGCAGGAGCCCACTAAACCCCGGATGAAGGTGCAAAAGGGCTGCCTTTGGGTGGGAGGAGCCAAGGATTCTGCAACAACAGAAGGAGGGAGGAACTTCTCCTTTAGTCAGAAGATGTCCCACGGCGTGCCGGAGGATGCAGAGTTTTTTCCACGCATAAAGACTGCAAACAAGCCTTGCTAGCTGCAAGAGTTGCGGTTGAAGATTTTGGGTACTGCCAGGGCCCAGGAAGGACGAGGAGGTCACCCCTTGGAGGAGAAGACAGAGGGGGTGCTCAGCAACAGAGAGAGCCCATGCAGAAGCAGGCAGCACCCACAGAAGCACCTGAACAGGCATTCAGAAATATGAGCACGGCGGTCATCTCAGCACAACAAAAGAGGGTCCCACGAAGTCGGAGTCCAACTCAGTGAGTTGGGCAATGTAGGATGGAGTGCTGAGGACCTGGACTGTGCTGTGCATGAAGGAAGTCTTGCAAAAGTGCACAGAAGCCCTAGCAGCTGCAGATCACGCAGTACACAGGATTACTGTCTGGCGTGGGAAGGCAAGGACTTACCTCCACCAAATTTGGACAGAAGGACCACTGGACTGTCGGGGTCACTTGGATCCAGCTCCTGTGTTCCAGGGACCACGCTTGTCAAGATGAGAGGGGAACCAGAGGACCGGTGATGCAGAAGTTTGGTGCCTGCGTTAGCAGGGGGAAGATTCTGTCCACCCACAGGAGATTTCTTCTTGGCTTCCAATGCAGGGTGAAGGCAGACAGACCTCAGAGCATGCACCATCAGGAAACAGTCGAGAAAGCCGGCAGGATTAGGCGCTACAATGTTGCTGGTAGTATTCTTGCTACTTTGTTGCAGTTTTGCAGGCATCCTGGAGCAGTCAGTGGTCGATACTTGGCAGAAGTCTAAGAGGGAAGTGCAGAGGAACTCTGGTGAGCTCTTGCATTCGTTATTTGACGAGACACCCTAAATAGCCCTCAGAGGAGGATTGACTACCTAACCAGGTAAGAGCCTATAAGGAGGGGTCTCTGATGTCACCTGCTGGCACTGGACACTCAGAGGTCTCCATTGTGCCCTCACACCTCTGTATTCAAGATGGCAGAGGTCTGGGACCCACTGGAGGAGCTCTGGACACCACCCCTGGGGTGGAGATGGACAGGGGAGTGGTCAGTCCCCTTTCCTTTGTCCAGTTTCGCACCAGAGCAGGGGCTGGGGGCTCCCTGAACCAAAGTAGACTGGTTAATGAAAGGAGGGCACCATCTGTGCCCTTCAAAGCATTTCCAGAGGCCAGGAGAGGCTACTCCTCTCAGGCCCTTAACACCTATTTCCAAAGGGAGAGGGTGTAACACACTCTCTCAGAGGAAATCCTTTGTTATGCCTTCTTGGGACTGGGCTGCCCAGGACCCAGTGGGGCAAAAACCTGTCTGAGGGTTGGCAGCAGCGGTAGCTGCAGAGAAAACCCCAGGGAGCTAGTTTGGCAGTACCCGGGGTCAATGCTGGAGCCCCGGGGATGCATGGGATTGGCACCCCAATACCAGAATTGTATTGGGGTGACAATTCCATGATCCTAGACATGTTACATGGCCATGTTCGGAGTTACCATTGTGAAGCTACACATAGGTATTGACCTATATGTAATTCAGACGTGTAATGGTGTCCCCGCACTCACAAAGTCTGGGGAAATTGCCCTGAACAATGTGGGGGCACCTTGGCTAGTGCCAGGGTGCCCTCACACTTAGTAACTTTGCATCTAACCTTCACTAAGTGAGGGTTAGACATATAGGTGACTTATAAGTTACTTAAGTGCAGTGTGAAATTACGTTATTTCGCTCAGGCTGCAGTGGCAGTCCTGTGTAAAAATTGTCTGGGCTCCCTATGGGTGGCAAAATAAATGCTGCAGCCAATAGGGATCTCCTGGAACCCCAATACCCTGGGTACCTAGGTACCATATACTATGGAATTATAAGGGTGTTCCAGTGTGCCAATCAGAATTGGTGAAAATGCTCACTAGCCTGCAGTGACAATGTTAACAGCAGAGAGAGCATAAACACTGAGGTTCTGGTTAGCAGAGCCTCAGTGATACAGTTAGGCACCACACAGGGAACACACATAGGCCACAAACTTATGAGCACTGGGGTCCTGGCTAGCAGGATCCCAGTGACACATATCAAACACACTGACAACATAGGGTTTCCACTATGAGCACTGGGGCCCTGGCTAGCAGGATCCCAGTGAGACAGTAAAAACACCCTGACATATACTCACAAACAGGCCAAAAGTGGGTGTAACAAAGCTAGAAAGAGGATACCTTCCTACACATGTACTGTTTATTCAGGGTACAATTTACATTTCAGGTTACTGATGGACAAACGTATCATCACTTTCATTGCACTTTTCTACTTATAGGTGGGGAAAATGCAAATGTTCACACAGTAATGTACTGTTTCCCACGTTAGGGACTCAGCATAGGTGTGAATAACTAGCACCCCACAGACCATAGAAGTTGCAGACATGTCAGTCTTTCACTATGCAAATGGGCAAACAAATTGGTTCTCTGTATCAAATAACCATACCATACCTCCCCAATTACCAGAGCCCATGATAGAGACAGAGGTCTGTACAAATACTCCCAGTCATGGACCATGGAAAGGTATCAGTAGGTATGCTACTCACCTAGGTCAGTCTTGATACACATTCACAGTGGCCTGAAATGAGGAAACACAGTGACAGCTACATACAAATATGGTATTACCAGAATTAAGCCAGTAGGAAGGATGAGGTTATAGATTCCATAGGATGACATGTGTCAGAGACACAAGACCACACATTTGGCACTATTGGGCCCACCTACTATGGCAAACAGGTCTATAGTGTGGAATAGGACACTACCATCCCACTGTCTTGACAGTCTTGGCATAGAACTCACACAGCACAAATCTCATGCTTGACAGTACCTGGTTCACTCCATTCTCACTTCACATGTCAGTCTGCAAATCCCACCTGCCTGTGACACGGTCAGATATTGCCAAATGAGGATGACTTTCTGAAGTAACCTGCAAAATAAAAATGTAATACATAAGGTATAGGTAGGAATTGATTGTAAAACATCATACAGCTATGTCCTCTATACAATAGAAACTCTGTGCATTGTGACCAATCACACTACTCAATGTAGTATTCTGCATGCACATCTGAGGAAGGTCCTTAGAAGCTACCTATGAGCTGTCTGATGGCCATACAAGTCCCTTATCAGTCATCCCTAACCCCCCAATACCCCTCTAAGTTAGTAAAATGACAGGACATGACATACCTACAGTCAGGTGAAGTACTGATTGATGAGATCTGCCCGGATGTCTCCAGCTTCATCTTCCTCATAGTCATCTTCACTTGGCACATTTGCATTCTCACCCGCTGGAACTGCTGGCTCCCCCTCATCTGGTATAAATGTGATTTGAAGTTTCAGGGTGAGGTTGGGGAGCATGCAGCAGGTAACAATAGTTTGACATCCTTTGGTGGGTGAGTAGAGGAGGGCTCAACCTGAGTAATCAGTGCTATGGAATCTTGCCTTCAGGAGCCCAAAAGTCTGCTCCACAACTCCCCTTCCCCTTCCATGGGCCTCATTGAAGCAGATTTCCCTTGGAGTGGTTGGGTACCTCACAGGTGTCAACAACTAAGGACGGTTCGGGTAGCTAGAATCCCCTGTGATGAAGAGTTACAAAGAGGCAAACACATATTTTGGGCATCCACACATTTGGTATTAGATAAAAGTTGTAGACACACATGACATATATTACTTACAAACCAGCCAGGCCCTCTCTGTGTACTGTTGTGTCATCAGCAGTGGGATATTGCTGTTCCGCATGATGAAGGCATCACTGACTGACCTCGGGTACCTTGTACAAACTTGTGTAATGTAGAGGTGAGCCAAACAGACTACTAATGAAGTGGACGTTTTTCCTGTTCCTATACACCTGCTCATTGCCTTTTGGGGGAACCAAAGCCACATTGGTGCCATCAATGGCACCCACCACATGTGAGATGTGTGACAAAGCATAAAAATCAGTCTTCACATCAGTGAAATCTACAATTTGTGGAAATCTGATTTAGGTGTTTCAACAATGGAGACAGTGCAGCCTTCAAAACCAGACTGAACATAGGCTGAAACATTCCTGCACTTAGGGCCATGGTATTTTGAAGGGAGCCTGTAGCCAGGAAGTGTAGCACTGACTTGACTTGCACATTGGGTGCAATGCCTTATGGATTACGAATGGCATACATCAGATCTGGCTCCAACTGATGACAGAGATCCATGATTGTCTACCTATCCAAGTGGTATATTTGGATGATAAGTCGATTCTCCATGGTCTGCAGGTCTGCTAATGGACGGTACATTGGAGGTTCACTCACTACTGTCATGCCACATTAACTATGTGTGATTAAACCAAGATGTATGTGTTTCACTCATTATGTCCATTATAAGTGTTAACATAACATATGTCACACATAATGCTCTGACATGCCACATGAAATTGTAGGAACATTGTACACATCACATACCTAGGCAAAAAATGGATTCTTACTGCAATCAAATTCACTTCCCTCAATCATGATTTATAAAAGGAGAAGGCTGTCACTAAAAGTCACAGTGATAATGACAATCTTACCATGTTTCATATTAATACGATACAAATGCCATATTTTAGATTGCGATTGGTGTGCTGACTATGCCACAAAAGTTACGTTAGTCATGGCTCATCAAGTTTACACGCTGTAGATAAATCCTGCATTTTCCAACATGTTTGCTCAAAGCCAGCAGTGAACACAAGGTTGTAAATATAACTCACAGCTTGTGACACAACTTTGATCTAACTTTACCGATCAACTATTAACTTTAAAATAGCAGCTGCCTGACCTACTGTACTGGACTTCAGGAAATGACCTAACTCTGCCTGGCGGAAGTGGTCATGGTGGTAGGCGGATACAACCGCGGTGGACATTGCCAGTGGAACACATTGCTGCCTTTGGATGTATTGCACCAATGATGATGTCCGCCAGTGGTAATGGTGTCTTACGTGGCGAATGTGACTGTCATCTCATGCTTCATCTCTCACTTGACTCCTGTCACGGCTGCCAGCAAGACCTCTGCAACCTTAGCCACTGTGTACTGTCCATGGGAGCGATCATGTCACGTCCTGCAGGTTATAGGGCCCCTGCCTTCTCCCCAGAGGAGCCTGACAAGCTTGTGGAGGAGGTTCTAACCTTGTATGGAACGCTCTATGGTAAACCTGAGGAACAGGTAAGTGCTCCATGTGCACATATGTACATTTCCCCATCTATCCTTTGTTATGACAAGCAATGGATGATGGGTCCATTTTGTGATGATGTCCAGGAAATGTGGAAGAATGGAGGGTTGCGGTGATAGGTGTGGGTAGATGGGCATGTGAATATGTGTTCAGATAGATATTGAGTACTTAGATATACTAGAGAGTGTGTGATGTATGTTCCCTGAACCACTTACTGACTGTAATACATGATCACTGAAGGTGGTATGGCAAACCTTGTCAGGAAAACCATGTTTACAGATATGTGTGTGGTCTGGTCATATGTAACAAGTTGGCACCTGTTGCTGGATATGCATGTTGCATGCATGTTCCAACATCACACATGGCCTAACTGCAAATGTTCATCTGTCATTGAAGAGGATGTTGAAGACAGTCTGTGTATGGCAATGTGCACTAACTTGTATTTCTCCCTGCTTGTTTTGGTATGGTGCATGCGCACATTACATTCTATTCTTATCTGTGTTATCCATGCAGGACAACGCCCATCAGAAGAAGGGGATATGGTGTGCCATCCCAAGAAGGTGCAGACCTTGGGGGTCCACAGCCAGCGGAACACCCACTGTCAGAAGAAGATGACAGAGGCCCAGCTGGGGATATCCTCCCAAGGAGGATGAGGTGCCTGTCAGACCTTGAACCCCCTAATGGCCTGCATATTGGCAGTGGCCTTCCCGGAGTTGGATGGGCGTTTGAGGGCAGCATGGCAGCCACAAGTGGGCAATTACAGACCTAACTCAATTCCCCCTTTAAAAGGTTAGTGTCAGATGTGACAGATTGTTAGATCTGACAATGTGGTAAGTGCAAAGGGTCAAAGATCTCCAGTCAACACATTGTTGTACAATCCCCGACAATGGTACAGAGGTGTGCACATTCTAATATGTACATAGACATATTACTCACCTCTGTTGTCCCCGCTGTGAAGAAGCATATGATGATGTACATATGACAGTGTCATATGTGTACCACGATACAGCTTTTAATGCCCTGGTGGTAGTTCATTCTCAAAGACAGATCAATACTCCCAATATCATGATGGTTAGTTGCCTAGGTCCTTCCTCTCTGTCCATTGCAGTGTCCCTGGATCTATGTCTATGTGCAACATTGAGTCAGACAATTTGATTTAATTCCTACTTTTCAAAAGGTTACAGATGTGTGACAGCCTCATGCGCGGATGTGATGTCCATCTTCCATTTCACATGACATACTCGCTTCACTTATTCAGACTTGTTACAGGGTGAACCCCCTTGATAAGAGAGGGATGTACATAGACCTTTGTAATGTCTCTTCTGAGTGGACAACCTACATGTTGGGAACCATGGAGGTATAGCTAGACCCCTATTGGGTCACATACATTGGTATCAGGACAATGAATGCTAGTACCATGTTCATGTTCACTAGGTGGTAAGTGGCTACCGAGCATTTTACTGATCCATAATGTTGTAGGCAGTTATCTTATTCACAGTTACAATCTTATCAGCTTGTTGCCAGCATCCTGTGTAAATTGAAAGGTCCTGTCATGATTTCACATTATGAAGAGTTAAGCACCTACTTTCTGTTGCTAAATAGGTTATGTTACTGAGTCCTGGCTGTATGGAAACCTCTTGTTAGCACTGACACCTATGTGGCACAGGTGTGGTGGTTCAGATACACATGTAAATGGCATGGTATGTGTCTTCAGACATTTGGCTTGCATCATGGTGGGCGTACCTGTCATGGTAGCATCAGATGTGGTTTGTTTCTCAGAAGGTTTGTACCGCCCACACCATTATGAGAGGCCAATCCGCCACCTTTTCCGGGTTGGATTCAACGTGAACAAAAACACAGCGGAAACAGGACTTGGAAGGGAAAACGCTCACCTCTACACACCCCACGAGGAACCAGGACGCCATGCAGCCGGAACTCCAAATTCTACCTGTCATTGTCTTCCTGCTCCTCTACCAGGAGCACGACCGATGGCGGCGACGACCACGGTGAGTACTGCACCTACGACACAGGGGAGGGAAAAGAGAGTGACACACACACGCAACACTCCCACCATCACACACAACAACACACACACCAATACATGTTGAAACATTACATTTACACCCCAACTCCCCTGGAAGAACGCAAAGACAAAAGGAAATGAGTTGAACGATTGTAATCAGGAAAAATCCATTACTCAAAAATATATATACACTATTAACAAATATGTACACCAAGATTTCAAGTCCATGTACTGCACCTACATAGTCCGTGGACCACTGGGCCCAAAATGCATGGGCGAGGCCCACACTCAATACCCGATCCAAATGGAGAGAACACTGCAGAGGCATCAGATCAAAATAAAACAGGCACCTCAGGGGGAAGGGATGGGGGGGCACCTCAGCCGAATGAGTGCATGACGCCAGCTCCACGAGGGGGCTCCATGCCCATTGATGTATCCTGGGGAGTGCAAAGCCACAGTGTCTCAAGCCACTCCAGTGGGTGCTTTGCCCACTGCTTTATCCTGGGGAGTGCAAAGCTACAGTCTCTCAAGTGGGTGGGTTGCCCACTGCTGTATCCTGGGCAGTGCAAAGCCACAGTCTCTCAAGTCACTACAGTGGGTGGTTTGCCCACTGCTTTATCCTGGGGAGTGCAAAGCCACAGTCTCCCAAGTCTTGTCAGTGGGTGGTTTGCCCACTGCTTTATCCTGGGGAGTGCAAAGCCACAGTCTCTCAAGTCTTTACAGTGGGTGGGTTGCCCACTGCTGCATCCTGGGGAGTGCAAAGCGAAAGTCTCTCAAGTCTTTACAGTGGGTTGGTTGCCCACTGCTGCATCCTGAGGAGTGCAAAGCCACAGTCTCTTAAGTCTTTACAGTGGGTGGGTTGCTCACTGCTGCATCTTGGGGAGTGCAAAGCCACAGTCTCTCAAGTAGATAACAGTCTCCACTGGTTCTGGATGGGGCTTTGTGCCCAGAGTGCTTCATCCTGCCAAGGACTGAGGTAGTGGATGTGATACTCCACTGGTTCTGGAGGGGGCTTGGTGCCCAGAGTGCGTCATCCTGCCAAGGACTGCGGTAGTGGATGTGATACTCCACTGGTTCTGGGGGGGGCTTGGTGCCCAGAGTGCTTCATCCTGCCAAGGACTGAGGTAGTGGATGCCTTTCTCCACTGGTGCTGGAGGGGGCTTGGTGCCCAGAGTGCTTCATCCTGCCATGGACTGAGGTAGTGGATGTGATACTCCACTGGTTCTGGAGGGGGCTTGGTGCCCAGAGTGCTTCATCCTGCCAAGGACTGAGGTAGTGGATGTGATACTCCACTGGTTCTGGAGGGGGCTTTGTGCCCAGAGTGCTTCATCCTGCCAAAGACAGAGGTAGTGGATCTGACACTCCACCAATGGTGGGCCAACATGGAAGCTGTCCAGGCCCCTGGAACTGACCACCAGTCTCATACGACTGACCACTGGGGATGGCAGCCATGTCTGCGGTGGTGCCACTAGCACAGGATGTGGCGTGGCCGCTGGCGGCGGCCTCAGTAGCGGCCGTGCTTGCAGCGCTCATTGGACAGCGGTGCTGGTGGGTGGCTCAGTGAGCGTGCTGCTGGCGGCGGTGTCCTGGGCAGCGGTGCTGGTGGGGGGTTCAGTGAGCGTGCTGCTGGCGGCGATGTCCTGGGCAGCAGTGCTGGTGGGGGGCTCAGTGAGCGTGCTACTGGTGGCGGTGTCCTTGGCAGTGGTGCTGGTGGGGGGCTCAGTGAGCGTGCTGCTGGCAGCGGTGTCCTTGCCGGCGGTGCTGGTGGGGGGCTCAGTGAGCATGCTGCTGGCGGCGGTGTCCTGGCCAGCGGTGCTGGTGGGGAGCTCAGTGAGCGTGCTGCTGGCGGCGGTGTCCTGAGCAGCGGTGCCCGTGGCGGCAGTGCATGATGTGGCGGTGCCGGTGGCGGTCTTGTCCGCAGTGCAGGTCGCGGCGACTTCCCTTTCTTTCTCTGGCCGTTCCCCACCTTGGATGGTGGCACAGCTGTCTTGCCACTCCCAACTGTAGTCCTGGGAGAGCCCTTGGTGGCAGGTGTTTTGGCCTTCTCCCTCCGGGCGGTGGCCAACTTCTTTTGTTTTTGAGGTGGGGGAATGTCCTTGGACTGGCTCCTTGGCACACTGGCTGCCATGCTGCTTGACGCACTCCAGAAGCCGGTTACTGCTGTCACCACTGTTCCCGGTGATGTGGTGGCTGAGGTGCTGGGTTGGGACCTGGAAAGGCGGGCCCTAGGGGACGGAACGGGTGGGGGAGGTGTAGGGAAGAGGTCAAGGTTTGACAGGAAATGTTTTTTAGACACGGCGATGGTTAGATGGAGGGGGGTTGGGAGTGGAGGAAGAGGAGGTGTTCGTTTGCTGACTTTGGGTGAAGGTGCATGGGCTGGAGGCTGTCGTGAGGTGGATGGCTGTTGGGTGGGTGTGTGACTGCGTTTGTGTAGTTTGGGAGGTGGGCTCACAGACACACTGGGAGAGGACACAAGGGATGTGTGAATGGTAGTGGGGGTGGTGAGTGCACGTGAACGGTGTGTGGTGATGGGCGTGCAGGTGATGGACGTACTGACTGAAGATATAGTGCATGCAGGTGTGAGTGGAGACGTGACAGGGAGGGAGGAGGGAGGAGGGAGACGTGGAGGAGGGGGACACAGTGGAGGCAGTGGCTGTTGGTATGTTTGCATGGGTATGATGCTTGTGTGAGTGCCTGTGGGATGTGGTGTGCTTATGTTTGCCAGAGCTACCCTTGTGTGTTGAGGTGTGTGCATGCTGGTCTGATGGTGTGCTTGGGATAGGCTGGGTGGAGGAAGTTGGAGGGGGGAGGCTGGACACAGGAACAATGGCTGCCATCAGTGCTGAGGCCAGAGTCTGAAAAGCTCACTGTTGGGCTGCTTGACCATAATGAATGCCCTCCAGGTATGCATTTGTCTGTTGCAACTGCCTCTCTACACCCTGGATGGCATTCAGAATGGCAGACTGCCCAACATTGAGGGATCTGAGGCGGTCAATGGCCTCCTCACTGAGGGCAGCAGGGCTGACAGGGGCAGGGGCTGAGGTGCCTGGGGCGAAGGAGATGCCCAACCTCCTGGGTGAGCGGCCACAGGGCACACGCTGAGGGGCTGCTGGGAGGGCGGTGCTGGTAGGGGAGGTGGCAGCTGTACCTGTAGATGCAGTGGGCACAGAGGGGCCCGCCACCGCAAGGGAGCTCCCATCAGAGGAGTCGTTGTCACTGGTCTCAACTCCTGTCCCCGCCATGGATCTCGCCCTCCATCCCACTGGTGAATTCGGAGTCTGTAGTCTCGCCCTCCAGGGCCATGTGGGATGGAGCTCCCTCCTGCTCCGGTGGCACTGCTCCTTTGCGTGATGATGCTAATACACACAAGAACAGGGAGACCACAAAAAGGGGGGGAAAGAAAGTAGAAAGAAAGACATGTTCAGTGCATTCAATACCGCTACCGTCGGCGGACACTACAGACACAGCAGCCCTCTGCACTACGCCATGCACTTAGAGTTCCATAATTAATAACAGGGCCATGGGGTACAAGGCCTATGCCCGATTGCTGCACACATGGAAGTCACAGGAGCCTGACTAGGGGTAGATGGCTCTTAACACTGGTGGGGTGGGGTGCCACATAGCCTGCCTCACGAAGGGACCTTGCCTGCAAAACTCGCCCTGGCCTAGGGGAACCCACTGCCCACCTTCCCCACCCAGACACCTCCCATGCGTGCTGAATCAGATGAATGTGACTGTACTCACCCTCTTGTGGTTGCTGTGATACCCTCAAGCGCCCATCCAACTCCGGATACGCCACCGCCAGGATCTGGAACATCAGGGGGGTCATGGTACGACGGGCACCCCTCCCACGTTGGGAGGCCATCCCCAGCTGGGCCTCTGCCGTCTTCTTGCTCCAGCGGCAAATGTCCTCCCATCTTTTACGGCAGTGGGTGCTCCGTCTGTGGTGGACCCCCAGGGTCCGGACTTCCTTGGCGATGGCACGCAAAATATCCTTCTTCTGGTGGGCGGTGACCTACAGGAATTGTACAGGGGAAAGGGAGAAACTATAACCGTCCGGACCATCACAGTCATTGGCCCACGTTCCCACCCTTGCCCTGACGCACATCCACTCACCGTTGTTTCATGCACGCCTCATCCCCCCCCCATCTCCCATCCACACCACTCCAAACAGGCATTGCCCATACAGCATGCTCACAGTGTACTCACCTGTTTGTCTGGAGGACCGTAGAGTAGCGTGTACTGGGGGAGGACCCCATCCACTAGTTTGTCCAACTCCTCCGATGTGAAGGAAGGGGCCCTTTCCCCAGACACTTGAGCCATTGTCGCTTCCAGACTGAGGTCACAGCAGCACTTGCAGTGCAGGTCCTCTCCTGTCGAAGATCAGGTATCAAGTGAGAGAACAGACAGAAAATGCGTACCGTCACCGCCGGCGTACATCGTCATTGGCTCCTGGGACCCATTGGGTCCAATGTTAACCAATGCAGGATTGCGCCACGGTCTTCAACCGCTTACCGCGACGGTGTACAACGCCAGCGCAGTTACCTCATATCCCATTGTCCCACATTACAGGTCAGGCAGCCGCCATTTCAGGGGGCCACATGGCATAAATTTTAAATGTGTCACACATATCTAGGCCTTGCATACACACTAAGGCAGGCACATAGCGGATTGACAAATGTGTGCAATAAAGATGTGTTTTCGTACCTCAGTGTTGGCTGACCCTCTGCTCGCTGTTCTCATCAATAGAGCACGTCTACTGGGGCAGGTGAGGAGATGGCGGCATCCTCCGGTGTACAGACTGCTGGTGGACCTGTCAACAATGGAAGAGTGAGATGTAATAGTCACCTACAGACTTGATCGTGCCACAATCAAGGAACTGTGTGCTCAGTTGGAGCCAGACCTGATGTCAGCTATCCGCCATCCCAAAGGAATCCCCCTCTAGTGCAGGTCCTGTCAGTACTCCATTTCCTGGCAAGTGGGTCTTTTCAAACTACAGTGGCCATAGCATCAGGGATGTCCCAGCCTATGTTCTCAAACGTGTTGTCCAGAGTGTTGTCTGCCCTGCTGAAACACATGCGCAGCTACATCGTGTTCCCTCAGGTGAAGGATTTGCCTACAGTGAAAGGTGACTTCTATGCTCTGTGACATATCCCCAACATCATAGGTGCCATTGATGGGACACATGTGGACTTGGTCCCCCCCGCAGGAGTGAACAGGTGTACAGAAACTGGAAGAGTTACTATTCAATGAATGTGCAGATGGTATGTTTGGCCGACCAGTACATCTCCCATGTGAACGCCAAGTTTCCTGGTTCAGTGCATGATGCTTACATTCTAAGGAAGAGCAGCATCCCTTATGTGCTGGGGCAACTCCAGAGGCACCGTGTGTGGCTAATAGGTGAGGACATGGACCCTATACAGTGTGAATAGTGTCTGGGTCTGGGGTTGTCCCTAAGGGTTAGTGTGTGTCTAACAGTTGTCCCTCGACATTTGCAGGTGACTCTGGGTACCCCAACCTGTCATGGCTATTGACCCCAGTGAGGAATCCCAGGACAAGGGTAGAGGAACGTTACAATGAGGCACATGGGTGAACTAGGAGGGTTATAGAGAGGACCTTCGGCCTCCTGAAGGCCAGGTTCAGGTGCCTCCATTTGACAGGTGGTTCCCTATACTACTCACCAAAGAAGGTGTGCCAGATCATCGTGGCCTGCTGTATGCTGCACAACTTGGCTTTGCGACGACAGGTGCCTTTTCTGCAGGAGTATGGTCCAGATAGAGGTCTTGTGGCAGCTGTGGAGCCTGTGGACAGTGAAGAAGAGGAGGCAAAAGAAGAGGACATAGACAACAGAAACACTGTGATCCATCAATACTTCCAGTGAGACACAGGTAAGAAGACATCACTGCCTCCTAAATCTGATAAAATTGTTCAACCTCTCATCTGTCTGTCACTTTCACCCAGTGTATGGACCCTGATTTGTCACTTTCCCTTTCGATTTCACAGATGTGGGTCCCACTGTGTGACCTCTGCTATGTAACCTCATGGGCTAGAGCTGTGTGACATAGGTATGTTGACAATACAATGGACATTGGAATTTTCCTTAGTTATAGCTAATACACATTTGTGAAAGCACAGACTGACTCCAGATTGTTTTGTGATTCAAGGGTGTTTATTTCAGTGCAAATTAGTGGAGGGGGGTTGGAAAATGGTCAGGGGTGATGGTGGAAGAATGTCCATGGCAGAGTCCAGTCTATTTGTCTCACAGGTGCATTGTCCAAAGGGGCATAGGAAGTGGAGTTAGGGCAGATTAAGGATGGAAAGGGTGACAAAGTGGGACAGAAGGATGACAATCAGGGTGGTCTCATTTCTTGGCGGGGGTCTTGGCATTGTTCTCTGTCTTTGTCCTGGATCTCAGGGACCGTTTGCGGGGTTGTTCTCCATCTGCAGGGGGTAGGGTGCTGGTGTTGTGGTCCTGTGGCGGTGCCTCCTGTTCACTAGTGCCGGCGGAGGTGGTGGGCAGTTCATCGTCCAGGCTAGTGTCAGGGGCCCCTTGTTGTGCCACAGTGTCCCTCCTGATGTTCACGAGGTCCCTCGGCACCCCTACAATGGCACCCAGGGTGGTGTTGATGGACTTGAGTTCCTCCCTGAACCCCAAATACTGTTCCTCCTGCAGCAGCTGGGTCTCCTGAAACTTGGCGAGTACCGTTGCCATCGTCTCCTGGGAATGATGGTAGGCTCCCATGATGTTGGAGAGGGCCTTGTGGAGAGTGGTTTCCCTGGGCCTGTCCTCCCCCTGTCGCACAGCAGCCCTCCCAGTTCCCCTGTGTTCCTGGGCCTCTGTCCCCTGAACCGTGTGCCCACTACCACTGCCCCCAGGTCCCTGTTGTTCTTGGGGTGGTGGGTTAGCCTGGGTTCCCTGTAGTGGTGGACACACTGCTGCTTGACGTGTCCTGGGGACAGAGGTATGGGCCCGCTGGGTGGGTGCTGTGCTGGTGTTTCCTGAGGGGGAGGCTCTGTGGTGGCCAGTGTGTGGGGAACCGACCGTCCCGAGGTCCCAAATGGGCCGGGCTGGTCATCTAGATCCAGTTGGACAGAGCTGCTGTCATCACTGTGGGCCTCTTCTGTGGGGGGAGTGGACATGTCTGGAACCTTCTGTCCGGTGACATTGGGTAGGGATCATGCAGGGGTTTAAATGCATAGTTTTAGTATCTGTGTGTGCCATGGTGTGCAATGGGTGGGTGACCCTGTACCCCAGTGCTTCCATTCCTGTGTAGGACCTTGTGTGATAATTGTTTAGGGGTCTGTGTGGGTATGTGTAGTGGACATGCATTGGTGATGGGTGTCGATGCTTTGTTGTTGCATGCAGGGCTTGGTGTTGGGATGTGTGGTTTGTGCTAGTGGGACACATGTGAGGTGTTGGAGTGATGGGGTGAGGGCGAGGGTGGGGGTATGTGATAGCATGCAGGTAGGGTGGGGGATGAAGTAGTTAAAGATTTAACTTACCAGAGTCCATTCCTCCAGCTACTCCTGTGAGGCCCTCAGGATGCAGTATAGCCAAGACCTGCTCCTCCCATGTTGTTAGTTGTGGGGGAGGAGGTGGCGGTCCGCCGCCAGTCCTCTGAACCACAATGTGGTGTCTTGAGACCACGGAACGCACCTTCCCACGTAGGTCATTCCACCTCTTCCTGATGTCATCCCGTATTCTTGGGTGCTGTCCCACTGCATTGACCCTGTCCACGATTCTGCGCCATAGCTCCATCTTCCTAGCTATGGTGGTGTGCTGCACCTGTGATCCGAATAGCTGTGGCTCTACCCAAATGATTTCCTCCACCATGACCCTGAGCTCCTCCTCAGAAAACCTGGGGTGTCTTTGCGGTGTCATGGGGTGGTGTGGGTGATGTGTGAGGTGGTGTGTTTTTGTGATGTGTGGGGTGATGTTTAGGGGTGTGTAGTGTTTTGTGCGTGGTTGTGTATGTGTGATGGTGTTGTGTGCCTCTGTATGCTGGTGTTGTCTTTGCTTTGCTGTCTCTCTGGCCTTCTTCGGATATTTGGGTAGTAAGGGTTTGTGGGTAATGTGGGTGTGTGTTTTATATTGTATTGGATGTGTGGGAGTGGTGTGTGTATGTGTATCAGGTGTGTATTTCGAATTGTCCAATGTGGTAGTGTTTTGTAAGAGTGTGTGTATTTTTAGCGCGGCGGTGTGTACCGCCAATGGTTTACCGTGGTTGAAAGACCGCCGCGTGGATTCGTGGGTTGTGATAGTGTGGGCGTATTCCTGTTGGCGTGACAGTGTCGGTTTTGTTATCGCCAGTTTATCACTGACCTTTGGTGTGGCGGACTTGTGTGGGTGTTTAGATTTTGGCGGTTTCTGAGCAGTGGGTCGTAATAGCTGTAGCGGAATTCCGCGGCGGTGTGTTGGCGGTCTTCTGCACGGCGGTAAGCGGCTTTTACCACCACTGTTGTAATGAGGGCCTATATTCCCTTAGGAGGTAAGTAATACACAAACTATATACATTAGTATGCCGAAATAGCTGTAAAACAGTCAGAAAGCAGTGCAAATAGTGAAAATCACAATAGTTAGAAATGGGCCTTGGGAGAACACAAACCATATACTAAGAAAGAGGAATGTGAATGTCTGTTTCCCACCTAGGCAAGTGTAGTGTGTAGAGGGGCGTTGGGAGTATTAGAAAATACCAAAGGTAAGTAATAGATCCCACCCCAGAGCCCAGGAAAGCAGCAGTAAATCACAGTAACTTTCCTAGGACACAGAAGAACACGAGAAAGAAGATAATGCAAGACACCAACAGTGGATTCACGGACCTGAAGACCTGTGGAAGAAGGGGACCAAGTCCAAGAAGCACAGAAGAGTCCAGGGAGAACAGGAGCCCCTTCTAACCCGGATGAAGAAGAACCGGATGAAGAAGAAATACCGGTGAAGAACAGCAGTCAGTACTGCACCCAAGAAGACGGATGCAGGTTCCTGGTTTGTGCAGATGATGTCCCACGCCGGATGAATGATTGCAGTCTGGTTTGCATCGCTGGATTCCACCAACAAGCCTTGGCACACGCAAAGTTTGCAGTTAGTGGAAAATGGCGCTGCCCGGGACCAGGAGGGACCTAGGGGACTCTACCCAGAGAGGGAGTCAGAGGGAGCCTCTCAGCAATTTAGAGAACCCTCAGAAGACCAGGCAGTGTGCACAGGAGTCCCACAGCATGGGGACAAAGGAGGTGCAAAAGGAGGCAAAGCAGCACTACAACAAATGATCCGACACTGCCGGAGAACCACGCAGGAAGTTGTGCATCACAGGAAGGAGTGCTGGGGCTGGAGCTGCACCGTGCATGAAGAACTTTGCGGAAGGATGCCAATAAGCCTTGGCAACTGCAAAACACGGGGTGCACGTGGGCACTGTCTTGCGTGGGGAGGCAAGCTCTTACCTCCACAAAAAGTTGGACAGTTGGACGTCAGGACCATCGGGACCACTTCAGTCTACCACCCGTGATGCAGAATCCACACAACTTGTCAGGAAAGGGGACCCACACAGCCAGTCGTCATTGCAGAGAGGTGCTTGCTAAAGCAGGGGAGTGACTCCTTCACTCCAAGGGAGTTTCTTTCGTTCTTCTGGTGCAGGCTGAAGACAGGTTGTCCTCTGAGGATGCACGACCGGAAACAGTCGCAGTTGCTGGCAGAAGCTGAAGATACAATGTTGCAGAAGTCGTCTTTGTTTTTTTGTTGCTGTTTGTAGAGTTCCTGGAGGGTTCAGATGCAGTTTCGTCTGTAAGAAGTTGAAGTAAAAAATGCAGAGGATTCCTGCTGGAGTCTTGCAATCCGAATCTGAAGAACCACACAAGAGAGAGACCCTACATAGCCCTGAAATGGGAATTGGTCAGGTAAACAGCCGTCAGTGGATGCTCCCAGAGTTCCCTGCCAACTTGGAATTCAGGATGGCAAAACCCAGGGACCCTCTGGAGGAGCTCTGAGCACCACCCCTGGGGTGGTGATGGACAAGGGAGTGGTCACTCTCCTTTCCTTTGTCCAGTGTTGCGCCAGAGCAGGGACTGGGGACCCATGAACCGGTGTAGACTGGATTATGCAAGGGGAGGACCAAATGTGCCCTTCAAAGCAGGCTACCCCTCTCAAGCCTGTAACACCTATTTCCAAAGGGAGAGTTTGTAACACCAGTCTCCCAAAGGAAATTTTGTTCTGCCTTCCTGGACTTGAGCTGCTCAAGCAACAGTAGAGCAGAAACCTGTCTGAGAGGTGGCAGCAGCTGGGGCGGCCTGGAAATCCTCAGAAGGCTAAAATGGCAAAATTTGGGGTCCTTTAAGAAGCCCCCAGAGTGCATAGAATCATACAACCAATGCTTGCAAAAGCTTTGGGGTATGATTCCAACATGTTTGATACCAAACATGCCTATGTTCAGAGTTACCATTATGTAGCTGGACATAGGTAGTGGCCTTTGTCCAGTACACGGGTAAAATGGCGTCCCCGCACTCACAAAGTCTGAGAAAATGGTCCTGGAGGTCATGGAAGCATCTCTGCTAGTGCAGGGGTGTTCTCACACACAGGTACTCTGTACCCTGCCCTCAGGGCTGCAGGGCCTGCTATCGGGGTGACCTGGTGCAGTGTAAATAGCATTGAAACGGTGTATGCACCTTTTCACGCAGGCTGCACTGGCAGTTCTGCAGAAGCCTTTGCATGGGCTCCCTGTTGGTGGCAAAAGAAATGTTGCAGCCCATAGGGATCCCCTGGAACTCCAATGCCTTGTGTACCTAGGTACCATATACTAGGGATTTATAAGGGAGCACCAGTATGCCAATTTTGGTTCAAATACTGGGTTACCAGTATGCAGTGACAAGATTTAAAGGGGAGAGAGCATAATCAATGGGGTCCTGGTTAGCAGGATCCTTGTGAACACAGTCAAGCACACTGACATCAGGCAGAAAATGGGGGTAACCATGGCAAAAAGAGGGTAGTTTGCTACAGCCACCACTTTATGCCTTTATGCCTTTGCTGCATTGACTATTGATTTATATGGACTGGCCAATGGCCTTGGACTCCTAGTTTTTTGCTAAGATTAATTAAGATGTAATATATTATAAACAACCAGTTTTTGATTTTCTGGTTACATCTTTGTCCTGCATTTCCTATCCTAGATTTGAGTTGTTCCTGACTGACATTGGCTGTGTCCCAGTGTTTGTGTTTGTGTGGTGCTTGTGCTTCCTGTGTTGTCTGAGCAGCATGTAAGGGTGTGCGCAGTGCTTTTGTCCCCCAGGGATAGGGTGTGTGTGGTGTGATGGGCATGTATATGTTGCTGACGTTGTTGTCATAGTGTTGTGTCATGTTTGTGTTGACGTGTTTGTTGTAGTGTGTGGCTTTGTGTGCTATGATTCTGTGAGTGTGCATGTATTATGCATGTAATGATAGGTATGATGTGCTGTGTGTGTGATGTGTGTGTTGATTGCTAAGTTGGATGATTGTATGTGTTCATTTCCAGTTGGTTGTACATTGTGTTGTATGTGTGATGAGTCTGGGGCAAGTGTTGGTTTTAGTTGCTTGACAATGTGTTTTTGATTGTGCAGTTGTGGTGTGGTTGTGATGTGTTGGTGTGCTGTATGGTATTGTGTTGTTGTGTGTGTATGTTCCTGACGTGTAGTGTGTGTGTGTGTGGTGGCAGCACTGTGCGTGCTGTGTATGTGTGAGTGTATTTGTTGCTGTCTGTGAGTGTGCGAGTCACTGTACTGTTACGAGTGAGTTTAGCCCCCGCAAACCCTCTCTGTATGGTATATTATGTGTCTATACAAAATTTGCCAATATACAAATGTAACTGGTGAGTGTGTGTACTTACGGTTGCTGTTGTCCTCTTCAGGGCTGATTTTGTTGTCTTTTGATGAGCAGGAGCATCGAGATGACGTCTAGTTGTGGTTCCATGGCAGTTCTGGGTGAGTATGGCTTCCTGGAGGTGAATGTCTCCTTTTATCCAGTTAGTTTCCGCCTGGATTTCCGTGGTGGTCTGACCGCGGCGGAAAGGTTGGCGGTGTACAACATCGTAATGAGTCCGATGGAAACATGGTCTCCGCTGGCCTGTTGGTGGCTCCAATCCTCTGCCGCGGTCTGATCGAGCTGGGGGTGCTTTGGCTGTCTTCCGTTGGCATCACTGCCATACTAATACTTTGGCTGTCCGCTCTGCCAGCCTGTTGACAGTCTGACCGCCACTGCCAACATGGCGGTCCTCAGACTGCCAAAGTGGTAATGAGCCCCTAAGTGATGTTTGGGATCACAATGTTGATTTTTGTGTGAATTTGGGGTACATTCATACTTATTTCTAATGCAACTCTCTAAATGTGTAGACTTGTAAGTGGAGGCCTGCAAGCTTAAAACAGGATGTCACCCCTCAATATGTCATCACATAGCCTTGCAAACTTCCAGTTCTAGGCTCAAAACAAGAGACCTCACTAGATAATATTCTTTGATTACAGGAAATGGTGCAAAATGCGACCTGCTTTTTTCTATTGATATCCTTCTGCTTTCCATAGGAAACGCTACAATACCTTTGGAGAATTCAAGCTTTCCATTGCTTTCACTGGTAGTAAAGCATAATAGTAGTTGTACTGGTAGTGGTAGCAGTAGTGTATTGGTGGTAATGTTGTATTGGTGGTAGTGGAAAATGACAATGGGGGTCATTACAACCTCGGCGGTCTTTTTACAAGACCGCTGAGGGACCGCCGTGTTGAAGACCGCCAGTGCAGGTGGTTTTTTCGCTCTGCGCATTATGACTGCTGGCAGCCCTCCGTCCTTTTCTGGACAGAGAGCCGCCAGCAGCCATACTGGCGGTCGGTGGGGAAGTGGAGGTTGCTCCACCTCCACCGCTCTGTCATCAGAACACTGCCCACCGAATCACGTTCTGTGATTCAGCGTGGCGGTGTTCTGTTGACGGGGTGCTGACAGCGGAGCAGCCCCCATGGATCCTGTCCCCTCCCGGAGGATCAATGGACCAGGTAAGTTGATCGTCCGTTAGGGGAGGGGATGTGGGGGGGTGTTGTGTGCATGCATGGAGGTGTGCGTGTGAGTATGTAGAGGGGGTGTGTGAGTGCGTGTATGCATGCGGGGGGTGTTGTGTGTTTGGAAATGTGTGCCTGTCTGTCTATATGTATGTCTGTATGGATGTGTGCGTGTATGTCTGAGTGTATGGGTGTTGGTGTGTGTGCGGGTACGTGTGTTGGTGGTGCCTGCGTGCGTGTCGGGTGTGAATCTGTAATGTGATGTTGGGGGTGGGGTGGGGAGGGGGATCCTGCCACCTTTGGGGGGTTAGCAGGGGGGTGGGGGTGTCGGGGAAGGACTCGGGGTGGGGGTGGGGGGTGAGAGAGACCCCTATCAGTGCCAGGGAAGGAATTTCCTGGCACTGATAGGGCTCACCGCCATGGTTTCATGGCGGTTCCCAACCCCATGAAATCCATGGCGGTCAGCCGGGTCATAATACCGCCAGCGGTATTGTGACGGCCACCAGGCTGGAGACCCAAGTCTCCAGCCCAGCGGTCATCTCCGCCCTGGCGGTCTGATCGGAGAAGTGGCGGATGACCATGGCGGTAACCGCCATGGTCATAATTCCAAAATTTTTACCTCCAGCCTGTTGCCGGGTAGACCGCCACTTCTCCGACAACCGCCAGGGTTGTAATGAGGGCCTATGTCTCTTATGAGGTGTACCCACCTCCTTTTCCCTTGACTGTTTTTCCTGGATGTAGAACTCTGGGCAACTTACCCCTGCTAACCAGTGGTAAAGTGCCAGTGCTCCCCCTTTCAACATGATGACATTGGCCTAATTGTCATATTTACTTACCTACAACTTCCTAGTATATGGTACAATGCGTATACAGAGCCTGTCAAAAATGGACTGCACTATTCATTTTACCACTCACTGCAGTGACAGTGCAAACACAACTACAGGTCTGCCAATTGTAGCCTGGCCATTGTGGGTTCAAACTACAATTTTTACCAGACAAAATAACTCCTCTTGAGAGGTCAAAACTTTACTTTTCAATATTAATAATTCACCTCTAACTAACCCTTACTGACCATAAGGCAGGGTGCATGGTGTTTAAAATTTGGACATGCAAAGGTTTAATATTACACATGCTCTTACAGTGAAAAAGCCCAAACATCTATTTTAACTATAGGCTGTTACAACATTTAATATTGCTAATTTCAGTTAGAAAACAGCTAGTAATGTTTTATTTTATTGATTATTTCAAATCCAATTTAATAGTGAAATCAAATTTGTAACAACTATTAAGGAAAAAGTACTTTTAGAAAGTTACCTTTCCTTGTCTGAAACCTCTAGAACTCCATTTACATGAGCTTCAACTGTCACCTTGCAGCTGTAGGCATTAACTTGCTCCAAAAGCAGAGACAAAAGGCCTTGGGTGTGGGGAGTTGTTGTTTCCTCTTGACAGGATTGCCTGTGGGTTCGGCATAGGAACTTAATTAACTTCAAAGAGACTGTCATAAGCAAATGTGACCTGGCACCAGACCTGCCCTCTTCCTTTGCCTGACGGACAAGCAGGAGCCAACCTTGGAGGGCAGAGGGTTGGCCCGGGTACTGGTTTGGGGAGACCTAGAGTAGGGGCAGCTCATTTCCATGGCCACATCTCTAGGGTGGTCACAAGAGCTCTGCACAGGCTTTCTTCTAACCCTGCAGTCTGGTGCCAAAGATTGCTCCTGCTCAGGGTTATTTGGCAGCAGCAAATCAGTTTTAACTGGCTCTCGCTGTGTAGATAGCCAACCTCATCGAGCTCTATTTGCCACAGCCTGCAGCCTAGGTTCAATGGAATAATCTGAGATCCAAAAAAGTGATTACGTCTAAAGATAGAAACTTTCACTGGGCAAGGTCACCATAAGTATTCGGCTGGCAAGTGACCTTTCTTGCGTGTGAAATTCAAATGTTGCCTATTCTGAGCTTTCCCACCAAAAAGTCAGCATCTTCACTGAGATCTTGTCATTTTATTTAATAAAATATTCTCTATTTTTCTACATTGGTTTGGGATTTTTCTTGTGCTGAGATTTAGTTTCATTAATGTTTTGGTACTGCATAAATAGTTTACACATTATCTCGAACTTAATACTGTCTGCTGTGTGCCAAAGCTAAATAGGACTTTACCTCAGGTTTATATACTAGCTTTAGTGGTTCAACCTCACAAAGACTGTGATTATTGTTTGAGATGGGTTGTCACCTCCCTCAACTAATACTCTAATGCCTCACCGTGGTGATAGTATCAGTGGTTATGTTGGTACCAGTGGTTGCATTGCTGGTTCGCATGGGTGTATTGTTGTGGGTATTAGCATAAAGTTGGTTTTGGTGGTGTTAACAGTGGTGTTAACAGTTGTATTCCTTGTGGTGCTACTAGTGGATGTATTTGAGGTGGTGGTGATGTTATTGCTAGTGAGGTAGAAGTGGTGTTAGTATTGATATTTAGTGATAATGGTGGAGACATGATATTTGTGGTTTGATATCGTTGGTATTTCTATTGTTGTCATTGGTGGCAATAATGGTGCTGGTATTGTAGTTTTGATATTTATATTTATAATGATGTTACAGGTGGTGATGGTGATGGTGGTGGCGTTGGCGTCATTTTTGGTTGCGCTATTGGTGTGGTATGTTTGTCACACTGGTTCAGTAAAATGTTAAGGGATAGAGCAAGCATCCCCTTCTGCACATATTTTAAATAATTGGTAACAGGCGGTCTGGCAGACAACTACAGGTGGCTGTAGCCAAAACTGGAAACACCAATGAAACAAAGATAAAAGCCTTCAGAAATTAATGAGAGCTATTGCGCAGGAAGGCTGCTTTATAGATTTACTGGCAAAACATGTTCATTTTCATATTTTGCTACAGAAGGCTTTTTACTTATAACCTCCCAAAGACGAGGCTGAGACTGGATAGCCATCTCTTAATCAGCTCTCTCCTTCGCTTTATCCATAATTGCGTTCTCCTTCTCCAATGTTATGCCCCTTCCTTTTCACAAGTGGGAAAAATGAATATGCTTTCAATATGTATTTGTGCATTTTTAGTTAACCCAAATGTCAAGTTCTTCATGGTATATAATAAAATTGATTTATGTGATATATATTTTGTTACTATATTGAAGCACCAATGCGTGTGTGTGTGCGCGTGCGCGTGCATGCATGTGCAAAACGTGCACTGGTCTGTAATACTTTTACAGCCTGCCCTTTAACACCCAGTAGCTTAACCATCTTTCACCAGTTCGGAAAGGTCTGAGCAGGTTAGCAACAGATGCTGTGCTGACAAACATCAACAGTGTAGATAATTTTCATTATGCCCAAAATACAAAAGTCAGTCTGATTTTTTAAATGGGATTTTGCTTGACATGTTCACTATCCACTTACTTAATATAAAATGAATCTATTGTTATTTCAAAAGGTCTAGGTTAGCATTTGAAGACATGCCATTAAGGTAACAAGAATCAGAAATACAACATAAACATTCGATTGCATTTTTAATTACTCACCCATTAGACTATCATCATTTTTCGTCTAATAAAGCTAACATTTTGTCATAAAACATTATTTAGAGGTCATTAAACGCCATTGCATTTAATTCGGCATCAAGCATTAGGTCAAACTGTTATTTCAGAATGGCGTGATAAACTTTCTCGTTAATGATATAATTAATGAGTCATCTTTGCAAAAGAAAGTCTGATTTAGATAAATGTTAACCATTCAATAATATTAGGGGTAATGATGGTCCAGAAGCAGGTAAGTTTTGAAGGATTTATTTCTCAGAAAAGCAAGCCCCGCACACCGTGAACCGTCTCATCTAAGTTCTAACTTCAACCGCCGTGCTAGAGTTCTATTTGGAACCTTTCTTAAAGCGTTCCAATTCAACACATCATTACACATCTTCCCTCTGAACATATTTTTTTTTCTTTATAGCATATTACACAAACACATTAAATTTAAACACAGTTAATATACTAGTGGTAAAACATTTTGTAATATTACATTGCAAAGCAAATTACAAATTCACTTTATATGGACATAGCTAACGTATAACTAATGTACAAAATCTCTCAATTTCATTGGTGTTCTGATGTTTCTTCCAAACCTCCCCATTCTACCTCCAGAATGAGTATCCTTATATTCATTCTCAATTCTTGCTTCATTCTCATCTCTTACTTCTCGACTTTCCCCATCTTCTCCAATACTACCTCCACCACACACATCATCCATCCAGTCATAATTCCTCGGCCTGCCCTTATCACTCCCATTCCTACATTTAGCCATGCGGCTTAAATGCCACACCTTCCCATCACTCAATCGTGGCGAATTACAAAATAACTCAGTAACTTTCAAAGGTTCACTAAACCTACTCTCTCCCTTACGTACTTTACAACTTTTTTTAACTTATGCCCAATCTCCCACTTTCACAGGAACAATTTTCACATTCTGCTTCCAATCATAATTAAACTTGTAATTTTTTTTTGCCTCTAATAGTTTTTTTTTTACATTTTCCAATGACCATTCAGAAACTTTTCCTTCCCGAACCTATGCACACTCTTTACTCACTGGTTCCCTGCCTCTCATAATTACAAACAGACTTTTAACTGTACTATTACTGGGTGTTATCCTGTACGCCCACATCATTTTGAAAACCTCCTTTTCCCAATTCAAACCGCTACTAGCTGCCAATTGTAATGTGCTCTTAATTACGCGATTAAACCGCTCAACTAAACCATTGCCTTCCGGATGATATACAGAAGTTAATCTGTGAACGATTCCATTCCTTTGCAGGAATTTTTTGAATGTATCAGCAATAAATTAAGGACCGTTATCAGAAATTACGCATCTTGGTAGCCCCTCCTTAATAAACAACTTATCCAAAAACCTCACGACATCCTCACTCTGCACGTTGTCTGTGATTTTCACTTCCGGCCATTTAGAAAAGTGATCCATAGCTACTATAATGAATTTCTTTTCACCCTGTATATTTTCCACTGGTCCCATGATATCAATACCGATTTTATCCCATGGTATATTTGGGCAGGGAACTGGAAACAATGGTGGGTTGAAAGTTTTCTGTGTTTTGTCTGCATTCTCAGAGGCGACACATTCTCTTACTAATCTCTCTACTTCAACATCCAAACCTGGCCATCAGTACATGTTCTTCAATCTCGCCTTGGTCTTGGAAATACCTAAATGCCCTTGATGACACACTCCCAAAATTTTCGCACGTAGCAACTTTGGTGGAACAAACCTACCACCCCTCAAGAGAATGTTTTTCTCTTCACTCAGCTCATTGCGAACTTCCCAAAAACGACGTTCTATTTCACTGAGAAATTTTTTGCTCGGCCACCCAGAACGCACATACGTCACTACTTTCTGTAATTCTTTGTCAATCTTCATACCCATTTTCAATTCATCTATGTTGACCCCATCCTGACCTTCATCAAACAGCAATGCAACCTGTTCATCCTCCATGAACCCCTCATCAGTATCCTTCCTGGAATCAAATGGTAATGGTAGCCGACTTAAAAAATCAGCAACTCCATTCTTTGTACCAGGTATGTATTGTTCTTCGTAGTTGAAATCCAATAGCTTTACAGACATTCTGGCTAGTCTAGGAGAAGCGTTCTGCAACCCCTTGCTGGTAAGAACTTTTGTCAAAGGCTTGTGATCAGTTCTTACAATTACTTTAAGTCCCCATATATATTGCCTGAAAAGTACCAAAGCCCAAGAACACGCTAACATCTCTTTTTCTATCACTGAGTATTTAATCTCCGCCTTAGATAATGATCTAGAAGCGAAGCTAACAATCCATTCCTCATTTTCATCATTTTTTGGGGATAAGACGGCCCCTAATACTTTTGCGCTGGCATCTGTGGTGATAAAAAGTTTGCTTAAAGGATCAAAACATTTCAAGAAAGGAGCCTTACTAATTTCTACTTTTAGTTCATCAAATTCCTCCTAACAATTCCTGGACCAAACAAATTTAACTCTAGCCTTCAGTAGTTGTCTTATGGCAAAAGTTTTTTCAGAAAAATTCTTTATGAATTTCGAAATAAATTCCGCCAGACCCAAAAAAGCACGGACTTCGTCCTTCTTGTGTGGAATAGGTGCCATCATGACGGCTTTCACCAATTCTTCCTTAGGTTTAATGCCGTCTTCACTGATTTCATGACCCAGGTATTTATAGATCAAATCTGTTTATTATTTTGAAATTATAGACATACAAAATACAACACATCTCAGTACAGTAAATGAAATATATCGCACAAGCAAAAGCTTCAACACTATAGACAGAAGTCCCTCCCATTAACCTCTGGACCGTACTTTTAGGGGCCTCCCCGCCAGCCTCCACCTTGCAATCCAGAGATCAGTCTGGCAACATCCAATAGTCTTTCAGGCTGCGAGTCCTGTAGATGCGAACCACACAAACATATAAGTAAAAACATACCAACAATGCTTCCCCTCCAGAGTCCATGTCATCTCCCTGTCTCTCCACTCCTCTAGCCCTCCCCCCCCATCCAGCTCCAGCCCTCCCAGTTGTCTCTCTTCACAGCACTCTGAACAAAATTCAAATCAGCCTCAAAACTCTCAGATAGGCCGGCATGTCAACTCAGTAAATTCTGCAGATAGGATCTGAAGGAATGGCTTCCATAATACACTCAAATCACCCATTCGCTGCTGGGAGGCCAGGGTGAGTTTCTCCATGGCATGGATAAACCACAGCTTCTGGAGTCATGAGACCCGCGTCGGGACCCTATCTGTACCCCAGAGAGCTAAAACCTGCTGCAGCGCTGCGTTAAGCACCAGGGCCATCTGCCTCCCCTTGAGCGATCTCAAGGGAAAAGTAAGGGGATTGGGCAGCCCCAACAAAATATACGATGGGAACCAAGGGATCTTAGTGTGAAATGCTGTATCAATATCATCTATTATGCTTTCCCAGTAACGATGCAGCTTGGGACAGTGCCAGAGTAAGTGCACCAGTGTACCGGTGGCTCCTCATCCCCTCCAGCACAGATCCGTCCTAGCAGGGTCCCATGCATGTATCTGCACTGGAGTATGATACCAGTAGGAGGCCACTTTAATGATGTCTCTGTCCCTGCTGCATTATAGGCTGTGTGGTGTTTTCTATAGAATATACTGTCCCACTCCTCATCTGAAAATTCCCTCTCCAGTTCCCTCTCTCATCTCAGCTGCCCCTTTGACTTGGGCGGGCGCTTCTCCCCCTGCAGGAGTCGATAAAGTTCCGAAATGACTCCTTTATCGTCCTTCTTTAGCAACAGCCATTTCTCGAATGGCGTAAGAGGCCTATCTATTAATGCTCTGTTAGTCGGCAGAAGAGCCCAGTGCTGGACCTGATAATACATCAGCCTATCTGCCTCCAACAAGCCATACATCTCCCTCATCTGATCAAAGGACAACACCCCATGTTTATCAAAGAGGCTTCCCACTCTCTTACAACCCCCTTCGTACCAGCGCCTCAAGCCCTCCAGACTGAGCCCCGGTTTGAAGTCAGGATTCGCGCCTATGGGGGTCATCGGGGACGGAAAAGACGTCAGCCCCGATCGTCAGGCCACAGCGTCCCATATGCGTAATGTTGCTCCCGTGACCGGGGAAGAATAAAGTCCTCCTGCCCTGTGCCGACGTCGGAGCCAAGGCTCCTTCCACATATGGGAGTCCGCCACTGCTTGGTCCATGAAGCACCAATGCTTCTCCGTGAGTGGGCAACTCCACTCTAAAAGAAAGCGCAGCTGCGTCACCTGAAAATATCGCAAAAAGCACAGAATCACCAGCCCCCCCCCCACTCTTAGGGCGGTAAAAGAACTGTCGTGGGAGACGCGCCGGTCGGCCCTCCCAAATAAATCTCAGAACCGCCGATTGAAGAGTGGCAATCGTCCGAGGGGGTGGAGTCAGCGGAAGCGCCTGAAACACATACAGTATACGCTGCAGAACTGTCATCTTGACCGCAGCCACCCTGCCCAGCCAAGACAGCTTGTGTCTCCCCCACGACTCCAGGTCCCGCTGTACCTCGCGAACCAACTTCGTATAATTCAAGCTTGCTGTCTTCGCAGCAGACGTCGCCAGTTCGACCTCCAGATAGGAAAGACGCGAAAAAGACCACAGAAAGGGGGTCATCTAGCTCTCAAGTCTTCCTTGTGATCCGAATTTACCGACAAACTAAGGACCTGTGACTTCTGTATGTTCACCTTAAAGCCCGAAACCTGGCTAAACTCAACTAGTATCTCCATAAGCGCAGGCAGCGAGGTACTGGGCTCTGCAACAGTAAGGATAACATCATCTGCATACAGGGTAATGAGGTGGTGGTCTCCGCCGAATTTCACACCGGAAACCAAGGGGCTGTCCCGCAAAAGCTGCGCGAGGGGCTCCACATATAGCGCAAACAAGAGGGGGAGAGCGGACATCCCTGTCTAGTCCCACGCCTAACCGGGAACGGCAGGGAAAGCACACCATTAACTCGAACCGCCATCCTAGGGGACCAATAGGTGCATTGGATCCAAGACCTAAACCCAGGACCCAGACCGAAATGCTCCAGTACCCGAAAGAGGTATTGCCAATGAACCCTGTCAAACGCCTTTTCGGCGTCTATAGATAAGAAGAGCGCTTCCCTACGAGATCGACCTATTTTATCTAAGAAATGGAAAAGCCGCTTTGTATTATCACCACATTGTCGGTTTGGAATAAAACCTGACTGATCCGGATCGATAAGACCCGGCATATAAGGATTAAGGCGGCATGCAAGAATCCCGGTAAACAGCTTGGCATCTATGTTCAGGAGCGAAATCGGCCTATATGAAGCGCACTCTTCTGGGTCTTTGCCCGGCTTATGTAAAACAGCAATGGTAGCGTCCAACATACTGGGCGACAGGGCTCCCGTCGTCCAGAAGGAATTAAAAAGCCGCACAAGGAGCGGGGCGAGCTCCACACAGAAGGTCTTATAGAATAATGCCATGAGCCCATCAGGGCCAGGGGACTTCCCAACCTTTAGGCGAGAGATCGGCGAGATAACCTATTCTGCCCGTATTGGCTGGTCCAGCAGGGGCGCCTCCCTCTCACCAAGAGGGGTGATAGCTATGCCCTCAAGATAAGAATCAAGGGCCGCATTGTTCCACTCATCCGCCGCGTATAACCCTCAGTAGCACTCCGCAAAAGCTTCTGCGATCTGGTCGCTCGTGTGGGCCTCCCCTCCAGAAGGGGAACGGATTAGCTTTATCGCCGACGCCGCACGTTGTGCTCGCAGCCGGTGCGCCAAGAGCTTTCCGCATCTTTTACTCCCAATATAGTATTTATGCTTAAGTCGCACTACTGCATACTCCGCCCTATCCCAATCCAGTCATTTCAGCTGCTGCCTCACCTTCTCTAACTCCCGCCGAATTCTACGTGCGCCAGTGGATTTCTGGGAACGCTCCAGTACAGCCACCCTCTGCTCCAACTCCTCCCTTATCTCCCTCCTTGCCTTATTGTCTCTTGTGGACAGTGCCAGTACCTCACTCCGCACCTCGGCCTTCAGGGCCTCCCACATAGTCTCCAAGCAAGTGATGCCATCGTCATTAAAGCTAATGTAGTCCGAGATCGCGTGCCGGAGAAGACTCCACCACTGTCGCACTCTGGAGCAAGGAATCCCAAAAGCGCTAGCTCGGGGTACCCACCCGGCCCACCTCCATGGTAAGCTCTACAGTAATTGGAACATGATCGGTCAAGGCTCTAGGTTCAATCGTGGCCTCCCTGACTCGGGGCATAAACTTGTGCGAAGCCAGGAAAAGATCAAGCCGTGCATAGGTCTTGGACGCTGCTGAATAGAAGAAGTATTCCCGGAGCGTAGGATGCAACTTCCTCCACACATCCTCCAACCCACATTCAGCCAGCCACTGGCGCCCCGCCTCCGATAACGCCCCCGCCTACCCAAAGCCTTGACCCGAGCGGTCAAGCTCGTTGTCCATCACCAGATTAAAATCTCCGCCTACCAAAATGTCCGGCGAGCTAAGTGTCGGGGATACCGCCTGTGTCAGAAAGGCCTCCTGCTGGGCGTTTGGAGCATAGAGAGAAGCAATAGTGAAAAAGAAGGGCCCAAGTCTTACTCTAATAGCCAGAAACCTGCCTTGCACTTCGTGTACCTTCCCAACTATTTCCCCAGGAAAGGTCCTTGAAAGCAGTATTGCCACCCCAGCATGCTTCGTGGCTGCTGAAGACCAGAGTTGTCTAGTGAACCATCCCGAACGCATACGAAATGTGTCCTTATGCAGCAAGTGTGTCTCCTGTAATAAACAGATATGACTCCTGGATTTCTCTAGTCCCGACAATATCGCTAACCGCTTGGTCGGGCTGTTAAGCCCACGGACATTCAAACTTAAGCACTTAACTGTCATACATCTCAGGGTAAAAATTGCCGAGGAGGGAAGGAGATCCACGGAGGGAAAAGACCCAGAGCAGCACCTCAACCGCTCCAAGTCACACGGCCACCCCATTGTATTCCAGAAGGGCCAGACTCGCAGGGAAGCATACCAACATATAACCATAACGCACAACAGGTGCTCAGAACAAAGAAGTCCTCTCACACACATCACAAAGAGGAAAAGGTCTCAGCAGGGCCGTAGAACCTCACAAATTCTCCCACCAAGTCCATCGACTCCGCCGCCCAGGCCCCGCTCAAATGGCCGTAGGCCCACAACAAGTGACCCACAGCCGTCCAGCAGCTCCTCGCCTCCCATCGCCTAGGCACTTGTCCCAGCTGCCACGCTGCTCACTGCTGATTGACGTTCCGAGATCTGCTCTGACACAGTAGGGCGCTGCCGATTCCTCCGTCTCTCCTTTCTCTGCCAGCGTGGGTGAATCCCATCGGCCGGACCCAGCTTTAAGTCCGGGCCCTGGGTATCTCCCTCTAAACCCAGGATCCAGTTCGCCTCCGTCAAAGATTTCACCTGGCGAAGCTGATCCTCCCAGCGGAAGACAAGGCAGAACGGATGACCCCACGAGTACGACACAGCATGTGCACGCAGATGCTCCGTAAGAGGTTTAAACTCACGTCGCCGTTGCAAAGTCCGAACCGAGAGGTCCTGGTATAATTGGAGCTGATGTCCCCTAAAGTGGACCTGCAGAAGGTTGCGTGTTCGCTGCAAGATGCTTTCTTTCAGCCTAAAGTTGTGGACACACGCCAGAATATCCGGCGGGCGGTCCCCAGCTCCACCGGATCAGCCCACACGATGGACTCTATCCAGGACGATCTCGCGGGACTCCTCCGGGTCGAGGACAGAGCGGAACAACGCCACCAGAAAGTCTCCAATGTCCTCCTTCTCAGCTCCAATTGGTACCTCTCTAATATGGATATTATGCCTGTGCGACGGATTCTCCAGGTCCTCCACCGCTATCTGAAGGAGATCCTGCTGCTCCCGCAAGCGTATAACCTCCTGCTTCAGATCCGCCACCTCCTCACCGCGGGCCGTTTCACCATCCTCAACCTGTGTTACTTGCTCTCCCAGAGAGGTAAGCTCAACCCGTAACTCCTTCACCTCCTGAGATATGTCCTTGCGGAGTTCCTGCAGGTCAATGCGGAGCGATTAAAACAAGGAGGTAAGGAAAGCCTTCGTAACTGGGGCCGCCTCGTCCTCTGCTGTGTCCCTCCTTGCCTCAAGGGTCTTCGCAGACGGCATCTCCTCAGGGGCCCCTCCTGGGACCAGGCGACCCCCAGTTAGCATATCTCTTTCCGTCCGGTCCCGCTTGGTCTGGGAGGTCGCCATCACCTCTGCCCTCTAACTGTGAAAGCGCAGGCAAATCAACTGGGCCTCTGCACGTCGCCACCGGGGGCCGTGCTCTCCTGGCAGCGCACTCCTACCAGTAGCCACCAGCCTTTCACGCTGCAGGGTGCCCTGCGGGCCTTCTCCACAACACAGTCCACCTCAGCTTTAACTAAGGCCACCGCGGGCCGACGGCACCGCCGATCAGTGGCCCAGTCCCCCTGCGTCCCTGCAAGCTCCTCCACCACAGCGCCCAGCAGGCCACGTGCGCCCTCGCCCACTCACTGTCGTCTCTAGGGCCCCTCTCCAGAGGCCCAGCAAGGTGGGCACCGCAGCTCCCCAAGCTCCAAAGTCCAGCTCAGCACTGGGCCCTCATTGCGGGCCCGCTTCACCGGAAGCTCTCGGCCCCCTCTAAGTGCGCCGCCGCGCACCCTCGCCCGGCCAGCAGGCCCCCGGGCCCCAGGCCCGCATCGCAGCTGGAACCGCGGCCCTCCGCGCCAGCCGGCCTCACACGCCGGCCCAACGCGCGTCCTCAGTTTTCTCGGGCCCCCAGAGCCCCGCCTCACCAGGCATCACTGACGGGCCCCACGGGCCTTCCAACTCGGGAGTCACAAGGCAATTTCAAAGGCCCGGGCGGCGGAGCTCGGACCAATGCGTCCGCTCACGCGGCCATCTTGGCCACGCCCCCTGACCCAGGTATTTAACACTTCTGCTTGCTATTTTGCATTTCCCAAATTCCACAGTCAAACCTTTCATTTCAAACACATCCAATACCTGGTGTAATCGCTCATCATGTTCTTCCTTTGTCTTACCCATTATTAAAACATCGTCCTGAAAGAACATGACGCCCTTTATACCTAATAGTAAATCACTCATAGTTCTCTGGAACATCGCAGCAGCCAAAGCTAGTCCGAATGGTACCCTCGTGAATTGATAACAACCAAATGGTGTTATGAACGTTGTCAATTTCTTGCTACTCGAATCTAACTTAACTTGGTGATATGCCGATTTTAAATCGAGTAGAAAACCAACTCATACCTTTCGTGAATGCAAACATCTCATTTATCTTCGGTAACGGGTACTGATCAACCATTATACACTCATTCAGGCTTTGCAAGTCGACACACAATCTGATCTTACCATTCGTACGTTTAACCACAACCAGAGGAGAAATCCATTCTGCTGATTCCACACGCTCTATTGTGCCCTCATTCGTGATACGCTTAAGTTTGCTTAAAACTTCATTTCTGACCGAGAAGGGTACGTATCGAAGTTTGTGAACAACTGGTTTGACACCACTCCTCAACACTATTTTATGATTAAAATCGTTCAAACACCCCACTTTTCCTGAAAACACCCTTGGGTATTTGTGTACAATTTCATCATTATCGACACTACTATCAGTTGATAACACAGGTTCAAGACTGTTGGGGTTAAGAATTATACCTAATTATCCTTGGTCTACCCACCCCAAAAACTGAAGGACCTTTTTCTGATATATACAATTTGCACATAGCCTTTTTTCCTTTAAATTCAAATTCCATATTTTTGCACCCTACAAAATGTATTCTCTCCCCAGTATAACTTTTTGCTTTCACATCCGTTTTATCTAGTGTGTCTCCATACATTTATTTGAATTCTTCCATCCAGATTTTCTTTTCAATTATAGAGAAAGGCGAACCAGAATCAACTGTAACTTCAGGTAAGTTTTGAAGGATTTACTTCTCAGTAAAGTAAGCCCCGCACACTGTGAACCGTCTCATCTAAGTTCTAACTTCAACCGCCGTGCTAGAGTTCTATTTGGAACCTTTCTTAAAGCGTTCCAATTCAACACATCATTACATCAGGCTTCTCTTCTTTTCACTTTTAGATGAATGGTCGATGTTGAGCGTGAATGTAATGCTACATATATAAATATATTCTGTGATTATCATGCAATATGGCATTATTAAATATCAGAACCCTTGATTCAGTATAGATTGCTGAAAGACTACTGACATCTTGTCTTCAACAAGAACATAGATAATAAACACTGCTACACATAAGTGTCTTCGTTTGCCGAAAGATCAGACACAGTCATGGATTGACTTTAATATGTTGCAGGTAAAGTTTTAAAGTTTTGCAGTTTAACAAATGCATATATATTTATAATTTCTGTCTCACTTCCTAACTATTTCAGGTTCAAACCCTTATATCCAGAAAAATATGCACTGCTGTAACACTTTTGGCAATTTTACTGAAATGAAAGGACTTTTCTGAGAACATGCTACGCACCGGTTCACTTGTATCACCACTTCCAGGAGGCCATGAGATCACTTGAACTCACTGAGCAGGAGAATGCTTTATTAGGTCATAGAAAGCATTCAGCCTCGACCATGAATTCTATTGGCCTACCCAATGATTTTCTGACACTTTTGTCAAGCCCCGAAAGTGGTGGGAAAAAAATGTAGCTTGTTGGCGACTTGGTACCGGTCAATATTTTGAAGGGATTCAAAGTTGGAACCATCAGCTTTGAACTCAGAACAGGAGAACAGTTGAGACAGTTGCAGTCTAGGATATCTTTGAAGGAATTTTGAGTGGTCTCAATATTGTGACCAAGATATTGAAAATTAAAATACAGAGGAAGTAAGAGCACATAATGAGCTGCAGATTTATTATTTTTAACTCCACATCTACTTACCTTAAAGTAGGTATAGAAAAAGTATACATACTTACCTATCAATATTTTGGTCCTTATTATTCTGGGAATGATTTTGTGATCACTTGATATTCCTTTCACATTGGTCCAGATCCACCCTTTTGAGACTACTTGCTTTTGCCCTGATGGCCAAAACAGAAAGGATTGCGATCACTCAAGTCAACGCAATAGCATTACTGCAATCAAGCATTTCAACCCGTTTGGGAATTAAAAAAATGGACAGCTTCAGTGGGGGTACAAGGTATGTTAATATTCGGTGGTTCTTCCCAAAGACGTTTAGGTTCCTTGAAATTTGCATCTCTTCTACAATGGAAATAATGTACACATTTCTCCAAAAAAAAATTCACGTCTCAGAAGCAGCCACAGACCTTTTCTTGGGAAATAGTGAAAAAGAGGGCAGAGCTTATAGATGATTTGGCACTCTTGAACATTCAGAAGTGATTAAAGTTTGGAACCATCTGCGCTGGTCTGAGAGCAGGAGAGGAGTGGAGACGACACATTTATCTTTGTCCTGACAGATATAACAGAAGTTAATCAGATCCTTCAATTCAACACAATGTCATTTCTACAATGCAGGATTTCAGATTGATTCAACTGGGGCATCTGGCATGTGGATATTTGTAAGTGCTTCACAGGGGTTTTACGTTTTTGGGAAAGGTGCATCTCTTCCACAATGGAGAAGTGTTTATGTTTGTCCAAGAATAGTCCACATGTCAGAAGGAGGCACACCACTGTTCTAGAGAAATGGTGGGAAAGAAGACAGAGCTTCTAGGTGATTTGGGTGCCCAAGTCAAACAGGGCTACTGGGCCCCAATCATGGTGTTGGAGATTGTTTGTCACTGGTGTGCTAGTTTTGTCATACTATGGCTCAGCAAACTGAAAGAAGGAGACAATTTCCTCACTTGACTCTCAGGGCTAGAAAGGGTGAGAGGTCAAACACTTCAAAGGGAGGTGGTGTGGGAAGAGCTCAGAACTCAACAGTCCACCAGCAGGGACAATATAGTATTTATTGTTCATCCCAGTACTCATCTTTAGGTAAAAGAAAGTTCTTTAATGTCACAGCAAGACACAATACTGCACAGCTCAATTAAGTTCTTAATTATACGGTTGTAATCTTAGACCATATGTATCAAAAAAGGGCTTTGTGATTTCTTAATAGCACATTTTTGCTATTTGTTATTAGGATATTGCAAACTGCGATATATCACAGTGTGTAATATGTTTGTGATTGCTTTATGAATAAAGCACTCTTTTTTTGTACTGCAGCCTGTTTCCTTAAAGGAAAATGGAATGCATTACAAAAAGAAAACTGAAAAGACCACTGTCTGCTCCTAATAAATGTTTGCATCCCCATTCATCCCTTGGGGACCCCTTCCCATTTGCGAATGCGTTACCACCAACTTTAAGTTGGTGGTAACTGCAATTGTTTTTGCAACTGCATTCCCGGCCACAAAACAATCACACATGGCCCTGCGAGTCGCTGTTAGGAAGGGACACCCTTGGCACGCCTCTTCCTAATAGCGAGTCGCAATATCTAATTTGCAGGTTACCGACTCACAAAATAGGGATGGTAAATGGCAAAAAGCCTTTTACCAGTCGCAAGCAGCCCGATGGGCCAGTTGACACCGGTAAAAGAGTTTGATACATATAGCCCCTTATTTGTAATCTTCAGTGAGGCACAATAGTCCTTTTAGTACGATCTCACCACTATTGTAGTTTCCTAAAGTTCACAGCCTTGGATGTATAGCATGAATAGAGGAACCATTAAGGCAGAATTGTAGTTCCGTCAGAAGTACCCAATTGTCTAGATGTGAAAATCAGGTCAACTAGCTTTCAGCAATTCAAGTTCACATGACAAAAGTTTCACATTCAAACAGCAGATTTCTCTTTCTCTTTTTCAGTCTCTTGTTTCACTCACAAATACACCCAATTTGTATCTGCTTCACTGTAGGTGAAGTGTGGTGGCGCAGGCAGGCATGTTCAGCATTCTTGCTCCTGTGGTGACAGCTTTTGCATTGTTACATTCATGGCAGTGACCTCACTCACAACTTGGTTACTAGTGGAATTAGCATGGAAGGCTTATACATCAGCACTTGTTTTTAGCAGTAACCTCCTCCTAGGTTAAATGCAATTGGGTACTTGGATTCAGTAGATGCAATCTGTGGGCTGGTCATCAGCAGGTAGGCATCTTTGGCAATTGAAGCCACAAGCCCAATCATGGCTTCAGTATTGGCATTGAAGAAAGATCTCTGACTCCAATGTCAGCAGCCACAGCACCAGTCTCTTGGGTACACAGCGCAATGCTGAATGACACAACGATGCTTGCCACTTGAAAGTCCTTGTGAAGTTTGCAGCATGAACTGCTTGAGGAGACAGGGAAACCTTTTAAGAACATGTGTTACTTCTGGCTTCACTCCATTTTGGTAGTCCCTTCCTCTGGTTGTTCCTATGCTAAGAAGACACTGGTATTTTGCTCATGGACAGTCTCTCCTCCTGCAGGGCCAAACACGTTCCTACCCTCCCTCAGTAGACTCGCAGGTTTCACGGCTCTACGCAGACCATGCTGTTATGGACATACTTTTGGGAGACTGGATGTTGGATATTTTTTCAGATGTAATTTTGTAGTCGCTTCTTAGAATGAGTACTTGCACAAAGTGATGGCTCTAACAAATTGTGAACATAATGCTGGATCCAAGCTGGAGTAAAGAAGAGCACAATAAAGTGTGAGATATCTGCACTTGGCTGTCATCATCGTTCCTGAAACAAACAAAAGTAGATGCTCTGCCTAGAAAAATTCTCAACTTGAACAGTAGAAACTCCAGTCCCACTGCTTGCAGCTGGTATCTACCAAATGTCAGAGTACAGAAAGAAGTAACCAACAGGAATTTGCTAACAATGTTGTCATTAAATTCCTAAGGGTAGCTCTACCTCCATCCTCCCTCACTTTAGTATCTGGGTCTCAAGCCACCAACCATAGAATGCAGGCAATAGACTTCTACTCTTTGGGGACGCTGCAGTCACTCCCCATCTTATGCTATGCTAAATTGGCTGCCATTAAAAATGGATTTCCCCTTTTCCAGTACTCGAGCTCTCACCATACACGTAGTTCCTTCAGCATACATGTGCTACACACTGTTGGGAAGTGGATTACTGGTAAGGGCAGGTATGTACTTATACTTAGCAATAGGCCACAAAGCCCCACTAGGTCCAATCAGGGTCTAAATAAATTAATCCCAGCTCAAACATTGGTAGCTTAGCAACGAGCAGGTAGGCATAACTTAGGAGACAGGTGTGTAAAACATGTAAAAATAACAAACCAGTAAATGAGTGAACCACAAAACACAATAGAAATCCAACACCAATAAAAAAAATAAAGATAATATTTTTATCTTCAAAATGACACTAAAATGACAAAACCCAAAAAAAGTAACCGGAGATATGAACTTTAAAAGGCTAAATGTTTTTGAGTGCATAGAAACTAAAAGTGGACATCGAGTTGCACTCGACCGGGGCAAACTCAAAATTTGAGGCCTACCGCAAAGGAACCCTGCTCGGCTACAGTGAGCAGGATGTCTCAGTTAAAGTTTTACTTTAGAACTTAGGGCCTCATTACAAGTTTGGTGGTCCCATGACCTCCGTGTTGGCAGTGGCGGTCTGACCGCCATAAGGCTGGCGGAGCGGACTGCCAAATTATGAATTTGGTAGTGGTGCACACAGAAGACTGCCAACAGTCTGCCCGTACCTCCAGGCAGGACAAACCGAGGCGGTCATCAGGAGGCACTAACAGTCCAGTGAAGACAATGTTTCCGCAAGACCTATTAGGAAGTTACACACCGCAAATGTGACCACCGCAGTCTAACCACCACGGAGCACCAGGCAGAAACGAGCAGTATAAAAGGAGATACTCACCTCCAGGAAGCCATACACGTCCGGAGCTGCCATGGAGCCAGAACTAGACGTCACCCCGCTGCTCCTGCTTACTGAAAGACAACAGAATCATCGCCAATGAGGATGACAACAACCATAAGTACACACACTCACCTATTACATATGTGAAATGTAATTCTCTAGCAGGAGTCCCTCAGACCCAACCATCAAGATATGCAAATATTCTGTAACTTATTTTGTGAAAAACTACTGAACAGATTTATTCCAAATCATAAAAAGTGCAATTTGAAAACTGAGATCTAACTTCCTACTAAATTTGGTGTAATTCCATTCAGCAGTGTTTGCAGTAATGCTGCCTAAAGAAGACAATAGAAAAATCATAGGGACTTTTGCTTTTTGGGATCCCCGTTTTACTCAGCTCCCACTAGTTGGATCACCTCAAAACTTCCCATAAACAAACTAAGCAAAAAAGAACACTTTTTTAGAATGTTTTGTGGAGATTCTTCAAATGATGCCAAAGTTATTGGCAAAACAATAAATTAATTTCCTATGGAAATCCTGACCTAATGAAAACGTCCCATTGATATGGTTTTCATTATCGTAAATGTACTTCCAATGCAGGGTAAAGGCATTCATGGTAAGTTCATGTATGATTGTGTGTTAAAGGCATCTGTGTGGTAAGGGTATTTGTGGCGAAGACTATGTTGTAAAGTTATGCATGGAAAAGGCGGGTGTGGTAAGGTGATACAACCAGTTAAGACATAATAGTAATAAATAATTGCTTGCTTTTTAAAAAAAATATTTGCCTATGTAACACAGTACAAGCAAGGGTGTTAATGGAAAAAGTTTAATTAATTTTCTGTCATGCGTCTAGGACTTTTGTAGAACACAAAGTAATTTGTAAACCAGATGTGGTGAATATTATTAATTAAATAACTAATTTCTATGTTTTTACAGGCATCTGTATGATGGAGTTGAGGCACGTGACAAAGTGCATGCCAGAGTGGAGGAGCAGTGGCAAAAGGCATTTGATCGACTCTCTACTAATGAAGAGTGGGAAGCCACTGAGTCCTTATGGGGAGAGGTCTTACTGAATACAACACGTGCTGAACACAAAGCCAAAATGTTGCTTTGTAAGCATGCCACAATCGACTCCTACAGACTTTCATGTTGAGCCTTATTGGTTTGTAGTGTCTACTCTTTCTAGGGCCTAGGCAATATGGTTGAAATCATGTATTTCAAAATCTGTGTGTTAGTCAACACTTTTCTCATCAGTGCAATGTGAACTGAAAAATCTTTTTTTAAACTGTTTTTATTTAACATTTTAAATTAACAAGAACATCAGCATCTGAGATCCTGTGCAATAGACAAAGATGAGGGGTAGACCATTGACAACAGGAGTTTGTAAATACTAACAATGGTATAAGTCCATGGTGGCGATATCTCATGGGAGGAATTAAAGAGGTCGCTAGGGAAGGAGTGGCTGTGAGATGAATGGGTAGAGAGTAGGTTAGGGCCTAAGTAATTCTGGGGGTCTGTGCTTAGACTGGTAGGGGAAGGACGGCAGGGGTGAAGCACAGAGTGGTTTGTAGGCATGCACACAGGGCACAAACTGAAACATTGTTTTAATTGGCACAGCTTCTCTGCTTGCAATTTTGTGTGGCTGAGAAGATGTACCTCTGACACTCTTTTTCCAGAGTCATCATCTACAAGTGATGCTGTGAAGTTGCATGCAGCTTCCTCATAAACCATGGTCCGGGAGGAGGCTGAACCTGAGGGGGGCACCCCAGAGTCTACAGGGGAAAAGGTGGGTGAACTGGGGAAGGTACACGAGGTAACTCAGAGGCAGCAGGAAAGGTGACCCATCAGGAAAGTATTCTGTGAGGCACAGAACACATGCCCTACTCTAGAGGGTTTGTGGCAGCAGGCTGAAGACCAGCCGTCTGGCAAAGGGTCTGTTTCACACTTAATTTATTGGGAGGATGACCACCTATTTAGAGTGCCTAAGGTTGCTGAGCCTGGAGTATCCTGTGTTCCGGTGTACCCCAGTGCTTCAGAGCCTTCCTACTGGGTCTGGCTCATGATAAGACTTTAGCAGGACAGTTGGGGCAGGACAAGACCTTTGAACGGCTAGTCACCCGTTTTTATTTGCCCCAAATGTGCAGGCACTGTGATGTGCATTGTACTCCTTGCCAGACTTGTCAGGCAAGTAGCAAGCATGGTGGGAAATGTAAGGCTCCCCTCCAACCTTTGCCTGTAGTCAGCACCACATTTGAAAGGGTTGTTATTGACATTGTGGGGCCTCTGGATCCCAAGACAGCCATGGGCAACATGTTTATCCTGGTCTTGTTGGACCATTCCACCCAGTAATCAGAAGCAATACCTCTGAGGTCAATCACAGCCCCTGTTGTGGGACGTGCATTGGTGGAGGTTTTTACCCACATTGGGTTCCCCAAGGAGGTGGCATCTGAAAGGGGTACCAACTTCATATCCACATATATGAAGTCTGTGTGGAAGGAGTGTGGGTGACCTAAAAGTTCACCACTCCTTACCACCCCCAAGGAAATGGTCTCGTTGAGAGATTCAACTGCACCTTGAAAGACAAGATTATGGGCCTGTCAGAACCCTTCAGGCGTCAGTGGGACTTCCTCTTTCCATGCCTTCTCTTTACTTATAGGGAGGTGCCACAAAAGAGACTTGGTTTTACCCCCTTTGAATTGTTGTATGGACACTGTTGGAAATGGGGTTTCTGGTTCTCTGGAGTATCCACCTAAGCCAGGCAGAACCCACCCACTCTAGTCAGAGAAAGGGAATTGCACACCCAAGATAACCCCTGCTCACCCCCTTTGTATCTTGGCTCGAGGAGTCAGGCCTATCACAGAGGCAATGTGTAAAGCATTCGCACAACACACACAATACACGTAACACACTATCCCCACCACAAAGGAAACACAACGCCAAGGTATATAACAATAAACTGTATTGTACACGATATCATTAGACCAAACACAACATGTCATTAATACCCTGATACCCAAGCTGTTGTCCAAACATTATACAGTACTTTTACTCTGCAGCAACCAGCAGTAGTCACATATAACACACAGGTTACTCATTATTCTTCAACATAAGCAGTAGTCAGGAAAAATATTACTGAAGTAATGCATGTCACAAGATCCTCATAAATGTCCATACCAGGAACATTGAGAAACACCTGGCAAGTCAGAAAAACAGGTTAGCATAACATTCTCAGAAAGCCCATATAAGGGGCATCAGAAAAATACATGGCCAGTAATGAGCAGAAAACATATCAGCATAAATGCCCCTAATTACCATGTTGCCACCAAAAGTACCTGTCTTAATGATGAAGGCGCCTTGAGTGCCACGAAGGGAAGGGGATCCCCAATGCTCCTCAGTGCTAAAACGGGGGCCGCTTGGTGATTGGGCACACACCCCCTCCGTTCTGGTATTGTGGCCCCTTCTGGGGACCCAAACCCAACACCAGGGACATGCAGTCTTTGTGGCCCCCTGGGCCTTCCGAGGAAGAGCAGAGCCCAAACGGCGAGATGGATCAAGCGGCGCAGGGGATCTCTGATAAGGCTTCTCCCCAACCGCGATCTACAACAAAAATAAACGCCCATTGGGGGGCTCCTATGAGGCTTTCTCCCTGCCTGTCCTTCCACACAGAATGAGGGCCCAGTGGAGCGGGGACCCTCCAGTGATGCTTCCTCCCCACCCGGCTGCAGCACGAGAATAAGAGCCTGGTGGGGCGGGTTGCCTACGCTGGGGCTTCCTCCCCATACGTCTCCTGACACGAACTTGCCCGCACCAGGTCCGGTGCACGAGTCAGCTGTAGCCCGCCAAGGCTGCAGAGGTGAAAGGGCCAAAGTGAGGGCCTGTTGGTGCCTCGCGGGCGATCCTCGGAGTGTGCTACATGGCAGGATTTTGGGCGTGCTCTGGCTCTCCCCACACCGAGGTCATGGCAGTGATTTCAGCAATCATATTAAGCGCTCTCCAGGCACTCAAGATAATAAAACAAAACAATTTCATGGTGGGGGTGGGGCTACAAAATCCGGCACTCTAAAGGCGCCTAGGCAGCCAGTAGAGTGGTTCTCCTGGAGCTTATACGCAGATGAAAGCGCTTCTCAAGGTGCTCTACAATATAAATGAAGTGCTCCTCATGCACTACAGTAGGTGATGGCAGGGGTCAGAGGCCACAGCACCCAGATACACTGATGGAGCACAGGGTGGCCGGGCCCAGCTGCAGGCCAGCACAATGGGTTGCAGTCAGTGGCAGTTCCTCCAAGTGACCAAGCAGGTCACAGGTCAGCACAGCAGCAGCAGTCCAAGGCAGTTCCTGGTGAGTCCCTCCAGTAGCATTCTGTGTCCTGTTACAAGCATGTTCAAGTGTCCAGAGTGTCTCATTTTCATGGGGAAAACACCCAGTCCTTATACTCAGTTTTGCAAAGCAATAACAAAGAGGAAGAGAGGAGATTCCAACCAGTTACAACTGGTTCTACGAGTGTCCCCTCTCTCCTCCAGCACAGACTCCAACCGTAAACAAGCCATTAGTGTGAGACCAAGGCACGGCCTCTACAGATGCAAGGGCTCCCTTCCTCCCCTTCTTTCAACCCAGGAAGATGGTTCAATAGGTACATGCACCTCTGTGACATCTCCACCCTCCCTGTGTACAGGTTGTCTGAAAAGTATGCACAAAGCCCAACTTTCACTCTGCCCATACATGGATTGGAGTCAAGCTGCAAAACACCAGAGTCATAAGCACAGAGAAATGCTTACTTTCTAGACATGGCATTTCTGTAATAATAATAAAAAATCTACTTACACCAGTAAGCAGCATTTCTCACTACCTTTACAACCATACCAAACATGCCTACGCTACCCCTCATAAATCAGACAATACCTCCTAGACATAAGGCAGGGCATTACCAATGCAATCCTACGAGAAGGCAGTACTCACAGCAGTTAGAAACCGACTAGGCTGTTTGTCACTACCAGGACAGCCCACACAAACAGGCACATGTCCTGCCTTCTACATACATAGCACCCTGCCCATAGGGCAAGCTAGGGCCTACCTTAGGGATGGCTTGCATGTAGTAAAAAGGGAGTTCTGTGCTGGCAAGTACATTTAGATGCCAGGTCCCTGTGGCAGTAAACTGTTTATGCAGGCCCTGTGCCAGCAGGCCTGAGACAGGTTTGAAAGGCTACTTCTGTGGGTGGCACAAGCAGCGCTGCATGCCCACTAGTAGCATTTAATTTACAGGCCCTGGGTATGGAGATACCATGGTACAAGGGTCTTACAGGTAAATTAAATGTGTCAATTAGGTCTAAGCAATCATACCAATTTTAGAAGGGAGAGCACCTGCACTTCAGCACTGATAAGCAGTGATAAAGTGCTCAGAGTCCCAGAACCAACAACAAGAGGTCAGGGAAAATAGGAGGAAGGAGGCAAAAAGTCTGGGGATGAACCCGCAAAAATGGCAAGTCCAACAGGCTGCTTGTGAATCTCCTCTAGACAGTAACCCAAAGGGAATTTGGGTGCAGCCCGGATATCCTGATGAGCCATCTGGGCTAGACTGGAGGGAGGAGTCGTCACTCACACCTGAAAGGGCTGTGCCTGCCCTCACCCAATGCAGTCTTCAACCCACTGGTGTGTGCCTGGGGCCTGGCCTGGGCAAGCCAGGATTTTGTGAACAACAGAGACTTTCCTTTGAAGTTTGCCTACTTCAAAGGCTGAAAGGGGTGTAAGTAGCAAGCACCTTGACCCCAAACAGCCACAGGTGAAGTACTCTCATCAAGGATGGTAGTTAGCATGTTTAAATCCCTCCTGTCCACAAATTTCAGAGTTAGCAGTTCATCATTCAGCAAAGCACTGCACTGTCCCCTCTCAAGTTTTTTAGAGACAAGCTCCCTTGGATAGCCTTTCCGGTTAGAACGGATTGTGCCACAAGCAACAGAGTCCACTCTGACCAACTCCTTAAACAACTGAACTCCCTTGTAGAAGCTATCTACATACAAATGGTGACCTTTGTTAAACGTCATCTGCCAAGTCCCCACACAATTTTTTCGCTAACTCCAAAAGTGGGTGGACAACCTGGAATCCCTACCAGTGTAGACCCGGAAATTATAAACATATCCTGTACTACTTTCAGACAGCATATACAATTTAATTCCATACCATGCCCTCTTGCTGGGAATGTACTGCCTAAAAACCAAACAACCCTTGAACAGGACCAAAGACTCATCCACACTTATTTCTTTGCCTGGCACAAAGACCTCTGAAAAACGATCTACAAAATGATCAAGGACAGGCCTAATCTTAAAAAGATGGTCACAATATGGGTGATCTCGTGGCAAGGCTAAAGCATTGTCAACAAAATGCAGCATCCAAAGAAGAAGCAAATACCGATTACGAGTCATCGTTGCAAGAAATATAGCCATTGCCATCAAGGGACTAGTGGACCAATAAGAAGCCAGTGATGGCTTCCTTATCAACCCCATCAAAAAAGTCAGACCCAATAACTTTTTCATCTCTTCCAAATGTGTGGGAATCCAATGGGTAGCTCTAGACTGAGGCCTATGTCTGGCAGCATTGTCCCTAAAATACTGTACCACATACAAATTAGTCTGCTCAACAACGTCTTCCAAAAATACATTGTTCATAAACAACTCAAAGAAATTGATAGGCAAAAAGTTTTCTGTATTTACTCTACACCCTGGGAGACCAGTAAAGACAGGCAACTGTGGCTGCTCCATGTTTGGGGCCACCCAGGTGTCAGGTCTTCCAATGGGAAACCTTTCAGCCACTGGCTGCTGCCCCATTGGCACATCAATGTCCTCCTCGAAACAGGGCCTTCGTCTGCACTGAGAGTGGCTTCCTCATCAGAAGACTCCTCTTGGACAGAAATCTCACTGCCAGAATCTCTCTCTTCCTCCTCCGCCTCAGATGCAGAGTCCGTCTCATAATCATGGTCAGAAGATGAGTCAAAAAGCATGCCAACAACCTGCTGAGCAGTCACTCTGCAGCTAGCCATGATCCTTTCTAAGAAGTGTAATGTGACAAATGCTCCAACAACAGCAATCATTGTCTAAAATAAGTAATAAACAAAGTGTGGCTTTATCACAAAGAGTTCTGTACTCAAAAACTATACTACTCACTTGCCTGAAAAAGCTAGAGTCGCCAGCAACTAATCTGCACAGACACAGCAATCACCAATGATATTCCACTAAAAAGAAAAAAGAAAAGCATATTAGACATAAGACAACACAAATATTGTGCACAAATCTAAGGACAATTTCACACACAATCCTGCATTTAGTACACCACCTACAAACATGTCATTCATGCATGGCAACAATACTCCTTTGGAGAAAATGTACTTACCTAAAACATGCAACTACGCAAACTGCAGGTCAACCACTGCCAAAATGAGTCACAGCAAAAGAAGCAAAAGCTTTGAACTAGAACAAAAAAGAAAAATAAACTGTTATAATCACAAATGCAAATACTTTGCCAGTTGAGAAACACCCCGCCACCAAACAGTAAAAAAAAATCCCTGGTGTCTAGTGGTCTCTGGGGCAGATGGGCCTAAAACAAAACTAGGCCGATCTGCCCTCTAGGGGTGCAGAACTGCCTAAAAGTGTTTCTCCCCCTTTGGGGACCACCCCCACACAAAAAAACTAACTGTACAACATCCCTGGTGCCATTGTGGCTTCTACTCCCCCAGGGGCAGATTGGCTTTGGAAAAAATGAGCCGATCTGTCCCGAAGGGGGGCATAAATGGCATAAAATATTATGCACCAATGGGGTAGCGACCCTTTCCCAAGGGGTCGCCCTGCACAAAAAACACACACACACAAAGAAAATCCCTGGTGCCTAGTGGATTTTGCCCCCCTGGGGGGCAGATGGGCAAAAGAAAAGGCTGATCTGCCCCCAAAGGGGTCAGAACTGCCCAAAAGTGTTTCTCCCCCTTTGGGGGGTGACCCTTGCCTAAGGGGCTGCCCCCTCACAAAAAAAAAAAAACACAGAACACCCCTATTACCATCATGGCTTCTACCCCCCTCCCACAGGCAGATCAGCTTAAAAAAAGAGCCAATCTGCCCCCAAGGGGGTGGGGGGCAGAAATGGCGTAAAATATTATGCCCCCTTGGGGGAGCGGCCCTTGCCAGAAGGGCTACCCCTGCACAAAAAAACACATACACAAAAAGAAAATCCCTGGTGCAGGTGGATTCTGCCCCCTTGGGGGCAGATGGGCCAAAAAAAACACACAGAAGCACACGGAAGACGAGGATGTGGGTGAGGAGGTGTAGAGTAATCCAAGTTGTGTGGCGGATGTACCTGTTCTGCTTGGGGGAGGGTTTCCAGGGCAGGTAGCAGTGTGTCATCCAAAGGTATGACTCCTGAGGAGTTGCAAAACAGAAAGGCAGAGAGGGTGCACCAGTTTGATTTACAGCAGCTTACGATGAAGCTGGAACAGAGGAGGTTGGCCTCAGAGGAGAAAAAGATGCTCTTAGCTCATGAGCTCAGTTTAAGGGAGCTGGATAAAAGGAGACAGTCTAGCAGAGATGGTGCAGCCTGAGAGGAGGGTATACATTCCTAAAGACCTGGTGAAGGATTACAAGAGGGAGGATGACATCTATCTGTGGATTAAGGGGTATGAGTCTGCTCTCCACATGAACATGGTCCTTGGAGCACATTGGGAGGCGGGTCTGTGGGAGCTCTTCAAGGTAGAAGGGAGGGAAACTCTGACATCTTTAGGGGATCATCAGGGACTCACTTACTCTATAATGAAGGATGCCCTACTCACAAGATATAGGCCCTCATTACAACCCTGGCGGTCGGTGTTAAAGTGGCGGTAATACTGCCAACAGGCCGACGGACAGCCACTTTAACACTCAGACCGCCCCAGCGGTAGCAACAAACACTGCAACGGTAAACACCAACAGACAGGCGGAAGACAATGTACCGCCCACACTATTACAAGGCACCAATCCACCAGCTTTTCCAGGGCGGTACCAACGCCATCAAAAGCACGGCGGAAACAGTACTCTGAAGGGAAACCACTCACCTCTCGACATTCCACCAAGAACCAGGACGCCATGGAGCCCGAATTGCAGATCTTACCAATGTTGCTGTATCTATTAATACACCACGAAGTGGAAAGAAGGCGGCGGCAGCGATGACGACGGTGAGTACTGCACCTAGCACACAGGGGAGGGGAGGATGGAAAAGAGAGTGACTCACACCAACATACACACACACACATATCCAATAACATCACAGATACACCCCGTCACCCCCTGGAAGAATGCAAGGACAAAAGGAAATGAGCTTAACTAGTGTAATATTCAAACAATCAGATAGACCAAGAGAACAGCAAATAATCAGTATACACAAATATTTACAGCAAGTACACAAGTCAGTACACTGTCCCATGAAATGTCCGTGGACCAGTGGTCCCAAAAAGCATGGGCAAAGCCCACACATGACACCTACCTCAAAACGGAGAGAACACTGCAGGGGCATCAGGTCGAGAAAATAAAACAGGCATCTCAGGGGGAAGGGGAGGGGGGGCACCTCAGCCAGATGATGGTACGACCCCACTGCTCCTCGAGGGGGCTCCATGCCTACTGCCTGGTCCTGGGGAGTGCAAAGCCACAGTCTCTCAAGTCTCTCAAGTGGGTGCACTGCCCACTGCTTGGTCCTGGGAGTGCAAAGCCACAGTCTCTCAAGTCTCTCAAGTGGGTGCACTGCCCACTGCTTGGTCCTGGGGAGTGCAAAGCCTTTGTCTCTCAAGTCTCTCAAGTGGGTTCACTGCTCACTGCTTGCTCCTGGGGAGTGCAAAGCCACAGTCTCTCAAGTCTCTCAAGTGGGTACACTGCCCACTGCCTGGTCCTGGGGAGTGCAAAGCCACAGTCTCTCAAGTCTCTCAAGTGGGTTCATTGCCAACTGCTTGCTCCTGGAGAGTGCAAAGCCACAGTCTCTCAAGTCTTTCAAGTGGGTTCACTGCCCACTGCTTGCTCCCAGGGAGTGCAAAGCCACAGTCTCTCAAGTCTCTCAAGTGGGTGCACTGCCCACTGCTTGGTCCTGGGGAGTGCAAAGCCACAGTCTCACAAGTCTCTTAAGTGGGTTCACTGCCCACTGCTTGGTCCTGGGGAGTGCAAAGCCACAGTCTCACTAGTGGATGCCTTCTTCCATTGGTTCTGGAGGGGGATTTGTGCCCAGTGTGCTTCATCCTGCCAAGGAATGGGTGAGTGGATGCATTTCTCCACTGGTTCTGGAGGGGGGCTTTGTGCCCAGAGTGCTTCATCCTGCCAAGGATAGGGTGGGTGGATGCATTTCTCCACTGGTTCTGGAGGGGGCCTTGTGCCCAGTCTGCTTCATCCTGCCAAGGAAGGGGGGAGTGGATGCATTTCTCCACTGGTTCTGGAGGGGGCTTTGTGACCAGTGATGCTGCACCTGGGGTGTGGCAGTTGACTTTGTCTCACCTGGGTGTCTCAGCCACGCGATGTTCCTGGAACAGGTAGCATGATACTCCTTGGAGGCAAAGCCACACTCCATCCTGCGGCGACTTAGGCTGCCAATTGCTGATTCGTGTCAGTGCTGGAGGTGGTGTCTCAAGTGGCGTGTCCAGTGTCCAGGATGGCACCAGCAGACTCTGATGGCTGCACACTGGGGATGGGGCTGTGGCATCGGCTGTGCATGAGGCAGTGCTGATGGTGGTGCAGGTGGCGGTGTCTGCGGCGGAGATGCTGCCAGTGTTAGCCGTGGTGCAAGTGACTGTTGTGGTGGATGGAGACACCATACCATCTTTGGCAGCTTCAGATGGCTGATCCTTGGGGAGGATGCTGCAGACTGACGTTGTGGCAGCGGCGGTGCAGGTGGCGGGGCAGGTGGCGGTGCAGGTGGCGGTCAGAGTGGCGGTGGTCACTGTGGTGCATGTGGCTGCCATCCCTGATGATTTGGTGGTCATCAGCCCCTCACCAGGAGACATTGTGCCCAGAGGTGATGTGCCCTTTGGCTTGTGGCACTTCCCCATCTTGACAGTTGCTGCAGGGACCTTGGCACTGTCCACTCGGTGTTTGGGCGAGGCCTTGCTGGGTGGTTGGTGTGACTGTCCCCTGCTGGAAGCCGGACCCTTTTTGACCTTTGCAGGTGGTGGAATTGGGTGGCCCTTCTTTTCTATCAGAGGCACACTGCCAGCTCTGACGGGTGCCCCCTTAAACCGTACTGGAGTAGCACGGACCACAGCGGATGCAGATTTGGTGGCTGAGATGCTGGGCTGGGATCTAGACATACTGGCCCTAGGGGAAGGATGGGGGAGAGGTGTAGGGAAGAGGTTAATGTCTGCAAGGAAAAGGTTTTTTGACACACTGGGATGGAAAGATGGAGGGGGTGTGGGAGTGGAGGAAGAAGTAGTGGTTGTAGGAGGTGTCCGTCTGCTGAGTTTGGGTGAAGGTGCATGGGTTGGAGGCTGTTGTGAGGTGGATGGTTGTTGTGTGGGTGTGTGCCTGCATTTATGTACTTTGGGAGGAGGGCTCCCAGACACACTGGGAGAGGACACAGAGGATGTGTGAATAGTAGTGGGGTTGGTGATTGCACGTGAGCAGTGTGTAGTGATGGGCGTGCTGGTGATGGAGGCAGTGGCTGATGGTGTAGTGCATGCAGGTGTGAGTGGAGACAAGACTGGGAGGGAGGTGGAGGATGTAGGGGGACACAGTGGAGGAAGTGGATGTTGATGTGTGGATGGGTATGGTGCTCGTGTGAGTGCCTGTGGGATGTGTGGTGCTTATGTTTGCCTGAGCCACTTTTGTGTGTTGATGTGTGTGCATGCTGGTCTGATGGTGTGCTTGTGATAAGCTGAGGTAGGGGGGATTGGGTTTGGGTAGTGGAAGTTGGAGGGGGGGGCTGGACACAGGGAAATGGCTGCCATCAGTGCTGAGGCCAGAGCCTGAAATGCTCTCTGTTGGGCCACCACGTCAGAATGAATGCCCTCCAGGTATGCATTTGTTTGCTGCAAATGCCTTTCGACACCCTGGATTGCATTCAGAATGGTTGACTGCCCAACAGTGAGGGATCTCAGGAGGTCAATAGCTTACTCACTGAGGGCAACAGGGCTGACTGGGGCAGGGGCTGAGGTGCCTGAGGTGAAGGAGAGGCCCACCCTCCTGGGTGAGCGGGCACGGGAAACACGCGGAGGGGCTGCTGGGAGGGTGGTGCTGGTAGGGGGGGTGGCGGCTGTACCTGTTGTTGGGGTGGGCACAGAGGTGTCCGCCACCTCCAGGGAGCTTCCATCAGAGGAGAATTCACTGTCGCTGGTATCCCCTCCTGTCCCCGTCGTGGAGCTCCCCTCGCCCTCCGTCCCACTGGTGCCTTCACCCTCCGTAGATTCACCCTCCAGGGCCGTGTGGGATGCAGCGCCCTCGGTCACCGGTACCTCAGCTCCTCCACCAGATGATGCTATTGCACACAAGGACAGGGTGACAAAACTAAAAGGGGGGAAAGACAGAAAACACACATGGTCAATGCCAGCACCACCACTGCCGTTGGTGGACACAACACACAGGGAGCAGCCCTATGCACTAGGCCATGCACTAGCAGTTAGTGGGAAATTCACCAGGTCATGGGGTACTAGACCTAACACCATTTGCTGCACACCTGGAACCCACAGGAGCCTGCCCAGTTGTAGATGGCCACTAAAAATATTGGGGTTGGAATGCCTCAGAGCCTGTCAAACAAGGGACCTACCCTACCAACTTTGCCCTGGCCTAAGGGAACCCACAGCCCACATCCCCCACCCAGACACTTCGTAAAGAGTTCAGAGTCAGCTTACTGTACTCACCCCCTTGTGGCTGCTGTGATGGCCTCAAGCGCCCATCCAACTCCAGATATGCCATCGCCAGGATCTGGAACATCGGGGGGTCATGGTGTGACAGGCACCCCTTCCACGTTGGGAGGCCAGCCCCAGCTGGGCCTCCGCCATCTTCTTGCTCCAGCGGTGAAGGTTCTCCCATCTCTTGCGGCAGTGGGTGCTCCGTTTATGATAGACCCCCAGGGTCCGCACTTCCTTGGCGATGGCACGCCAAATACCCTTCTTCTGGTGGGTGCTTACCTAGAGGAAAGGTACAGGAGGAAAGGATATTACTCCCCCTTCCGGACCATCATACTCATTGCATACCAGTTCCCACCCATGCCCTGACACACATACACTCACCATCCTCACATGCAGGCCTCAGCCCCCTCCCCTACATGTATCTTCCATCCACACCATTCCAAACAGGCATTGCCCACGCATCATGCTCACAGTGTACTCACCTGTTTGTCTGGAGGACCATAGAGTAGCCTGTACCGGGGGAGGACCCCATCCACCAGTTTGTCCAACTCCTCCGCGGTGAAGGCAGGGGCCTTTTCCCAGAAACTCAAGCCATTGTCGTTTCCAGACACAGGTCACAGCAGCACTTGCAGTGTAGATCCTCTCCTGTTGAAGGTCAGGTATCAAGTGAGTGAACAGATAGAAAATGGTGGTCATGTCCGCGTCAGTGCGTACCTCATTTCCCCTTGTCCCTCCCCACAGGTCAGGCAGCCGCCATTTCATGGGGGCACATGGCATGGCACCTTACTGCGTCACAGCACACTTTGGCAGACTACGCAACACACAGATTTACTCACATTACTGCAAACACACTTGTGCAACCTATGTGGTACATGACCCTCTGCTTACCATTCTCCTCCATAGGGCACATCCGCTGGGGCTGATGATGAGATGGTGTCATCCTCCGGTGTACAGACTCCTGGTGGACCTGTCGGCAATGGAAGACAGACACATCATAATCACCTACAGGCTTGATCGTGCCACAATCCAAGACCTGTGTGCCCAATTGGAGCCAGACCTGATGTCAGCTATCCGCCATCCCACAGGAATACCCCCTCTAGTGCAGGTCCTGTCAGTGCTCCATTTCCTGGCAAGTGGCTCCTTTCAAACTACAGTGGCCATGGCATCTGGGATGTCTTAGCCAATGTTTTTTAAACTGTTGACCAGAGTGTTGTCTGCCCTGCTGAAACACATGCGCAGCTACATCGTGTTTCCACGGGTGGAGGATTTGCCCACAGTGAAAGCTGACTTTTATGCCCTGGGACATATCCCCAACATCATTGGTGCCGTTGATGGTACACATGTGGCATTTGTCCCCCTGCAGAAATGAACAAGTGTACAGAAATCGAAAGAGCTACCATTCGATGAATGTGCAGATGGTGTGTTTGGCAGACCAGTACATCTCTCATGTGAATGCCAAGTATCCTGGCTCTGTGCATGACCCCTACATTTTGAGGAATAGCAGTATCCCTTATGTGATGGGCCAACTCCAGAGGCACTGGGTGTGGCTAATAGGTGAGGCCAAGGTTCCCACACAGTGTGATTAGGTGTCTGGGTATGGGGTGGTCCCTAAGGGTTAGTGTATGTCTAACAGTTATCCCTCGACATTAGCAGGTGACTCTGGTTACCTCAATCTCTCGTGGCTACTGACCCCAGTGAGGAATCCCAGGACAAGGGCAGAGGACCGCTACAATGAGGCACATGGGCAAACTAGGCGTATTATTGAGAGGACATTCGTCCTCCTGAGGGCCAGACTCCGGTGCCTCCATCTAACAGGTGGCTCCCTATACTATTCATTGAAGAAGGTGTGCCAAATAATTGTGGCATGCTGCATGTTGCACTACCTGGCATTGCGATGCCAGGTGCCTTTTCTGCAGGGAGATGGGCCTGATGATGGTCTTGTGGCAGCAGTGGAGCCTGTGGACAGTGAGGAAGAGGAGGCAGAGGAAGAAGATATTGACAACTGAACGAACATCATCATGCAGTACTTCCAGTGACACACAGGTAAGAGACTGTCACTGCTCCTCACATTTCTGAATACTGTAGGACGTTGGATATGTCAGCCTCTTCACCTCTGTCTATGGACACTGACAGTTCACTTTGGCTTTCCTTTTTACAGATCTGGGTACCACCTTCTGCCTTCTGCTATATGTACTGCTGCCCAACAACTGTCATACATTGGTATTGGCAAATGAACATTTACATTGATATTTGTTGGTGATGTTGTAATAATACATTTGTGAAAGGACAGACTGACTCCAGATTGGTTTGTGATTCAAGGGTGTTTAATTAGGGGCTAATGTGTATAGGGGTATGTGGACGAGGCTGGGGTGATGGTGGAGGAAGGTCCATAGTGGTGTCCAGTCTCTTGGTATCACAGGTGCATTGTCCAATGGGGCATAGGAAGGGGAGTAATGGCAGCTCAAGGTGGATAGGGTGACATAGTGGGGCAGAACAGTGACAATCAGGAGGGTCCTATTTCCTTGCGGGGGTCTTGGCAATGTTCTCTTCCTCTGCCTGGATCGCAGGGACCGTTTGCGGGGTGGTTCTCCTTCTGCAGTAGGTGGGGTGCTGGTGGGCTTTTGTTCCTGTGGCGGGGCCTCCTGTTCACTAGCGCCGGCGGAGGTGGACGGCTTTTCCTCAATTTGGTTAGTGTCAGGAGCCCTTTGTGTGCCACTGCCTTCCTCATGGTCTTTCCTATGTCAGTCATCACCCCTGCAATGGTGACCAGGATGGTGTATACATAGGTGAGGTCCTCTCTGATCCCCATGTATTGTCCCTCCTGCAGCCCAGCCGCTGGGTCTCCTGAAACTTGGCCAGTGCCGTGCCCATGGTCTCCTGGGAATGGTGGTATGCTCCCATGATGTTTGATAGTGCCTTGTGGAGGGTCGTTTCCCTGGGCCTGCCCTCCCCCTGTCGCACAGCAGTCCTCCCAGTTTCCCTGTTGTCCTGTGTCTCTGTCCCCTGAACCGTGTGCCCACTGCCACTGACCCCAGGTCCCTGATTGTATTGGGTTTGTGGGTTTGCCTGGGGTCCCTGTAGTGGTGGACACACTGCTGATTGACGTGTCCTGGGGACGGTGGCATGGGCCCGCTGGGTGGGTGCTGTGGTGGTGTTTCCTGAGGGGGGAGGTTCTGTGGTGGCTTGGGATGGTGGCAGGGGAACCGACTGTCCAGAGGTCCCTGATAGGCCAGGCTGGTCATCTTGGTCCAGGCATGCAGAGATGCTGTCGTCACTGTGGGCCTCTTCTGTGGGGGGACTGGATATGGCTGGCACCTCCTGTCCGGTAACGTTGGGTAGGGGTCCTGTTGGGGTGTAAATGAATTGTTATTTTATCTGTGTGTGGCATCTTGTGCAATGGGTGTGTTTCCCGCTTCCACTATCACCTTGGCCCTTGTGTGAGTGGTGATTGTGTGCCCTGGGTGAGTCTCTCTATTGGACATGCTTTGGTGATGGTTGTCCATGCATGTCTTTGATGGGTGTCCATGCATTGTTTTTGCATGCAGGGCTTGGTTGTGGGAGTGGTGGTGTCAACACCAGAGCAGTACGCGCTCTCTTGGTGACAAAAATGCAAAAACCCAGCACTCTCAAAACAACGTAATTTATGCATTGTGCTGATATGTTGTGGTTTACCCTTTTGCATTGCAGAGTTCAATTCTGAAAACGTATTTTTAATATGCTTACAAATACTGTTCCTTTGCAATGTATTGCTGCAGGTTTTCAGAGTGTGTTAGGGTGTAGCCCCTTTCCAGGGCCTTCCAGAGACTTTCCCTGCAACATGCCTGGGCGTGGTTCTGGGCTGGGCCAAGACTCTATAAAAGAGAGCCAGCCCAACTCCCAGTGCTCACTATTCAGAGGTCCCGGTGCAGAGCAGCAGCTTCTTCCTGAGCTCCTGTCCCGGCGGCCTATTTGGATCTTCCAGTCTTCTGCCCTTCATCCTTCATTGGTGATCATTGTTCCAGGCGGTAAGACGGTGGTTGGACTGTTCCGACACCGTTATTGAGAATTTTCATATTCTTGGTTTAATTCTTAAATGAGTAACAGATTACTTGCGCGCTACCATTTCTTGACATTTATATGGTAGTTTACAAATAGGCAAGACGCGCTATTTGTTTCATAAAGGTTTGACTTTGTTATTCATTGCGTGCTACCATTTCTTGACATTGGCATGGTGGCTTAAGAATCGGCAAGACGCGCAATTCGTTTTATGGTGTTTAAACATTGTTGTCCATTGCTCGCTACTAATTCTTGACATTTACATGATGTTTTACACATTGGCAAGATGCGCAACTCGTTTCATGAGGATTTAACTTTGTTGTTCATTGCGCGCTACCATTTCTTGACATTTACATGGTGGCTTAAGAATCGGCAAAAGAAGCGCGATTCGTTTCATTGTACTTTGACCTTGTTATTTATTGTGAGCTGTTATTTCTTGACATTTACATCGTGTTTTACGAATCGGCAAGACGCGCGATTCGATTAATGATGATTTGACTTTGATATTCATTGCGTGCTACCATTTCTTGCTATTTTACATGGTGACACTCGAATCGGCAAGACGCTCGATTTTTTCCTCGAGTTTATTGTATGCCACTATTCTAAGATATTTATTATGTAATATTCGAGTTGACAAGTTATGTGATTTGTTTCCTGAATCCATATTGTGTTATTCATGGTGCACAATCCTTTTATGGTGTTTACTATATATATATATATATATATATATATATATATATATCTGCAATATGTGCAATTTGTGTTGAAACATTTGAAGAGTACACAGAAGGCCAGAATTTCTAGATGCAATATTGTATGGTCCTAGTATACATTCTCAAAACAGGATTTATATGACTGGTTTAAAATGTAGTCAGAATTTTTTTTCTGATTCTCATGTAAAGGAAAGTACTTGAATAAGAAAGTTTTCATTTAATTCATCTTGATTCCCCTACAGATATCCAGCCATCTTGAAACTTAGTCATTTTAAACTTAACTCTTAGATTGTTTATGTTTTCAGAGTGACTAGGCTTAGAATCATAGTCTAGTATTGATTTCAGGAGCTATAATTTTCATATCATGTGTTCTAACCTTTTTCTTACTACAGGTCTCCTTCCCAGCTGTTCCCTTCCTAATCCCCTCTTCCCCTCTTGAACTCACTCAGTCTCTGTGATTTATCTATCAGAGTCTTGGAGCTGTTCAGTGGTGGACGTGTTGGGAACGTGCACAGACCCCGAGGATCTGGTGACTCTGACAGGTGGGACGTGATGGTGGGGTGTGTGGGAGATGGTGGAGTCATGGGAGTGAGGGTGGGAGTAAGTGATGGCATGCAGGTATGGTGGGGGGGATATAATAGTAAGGATATGACTTACCAGAGTCCAGTCCTCCTGCTACTCCTGCGAGGCCCTCAGGATGCATTATTGCCAAGACTTGCCAAGACTTGCTCCTTCCATGTTGTTAGTTGTGGGGGAAGAGGTGGGGATCCACCGCCAGTCCTCTGTACGGTTACCTGGTGTCTGGATACCACGGAACATACCTTCCCCGTAGGTCGTTCCACCTCTTTCTGATGTCATCCCTTGTTCTTGGATGCTGTCCCACTGTGTTGACCCTGTCGACAATTCTCCGCCATAGCTCCATCTTCCTTGCAATGGAGGTCTGCTGCACCTTTGATCCTAATAGCTGTGGCTCTACCCGGATGATTTCCTCCGCCATGACCCTGAGCTCCTCCTCAGAAAACCTGGGGTGTCTTTGAGGTGCCATGACGTGGTGTGAGTGATGTGTGAGGTGATGGTTGATGTGATGTGTGAGGTGATGTGTTGGGGTGTATGGTGTGATGTGCGTGGATGGTGTATGAATGATGGTGTTGTGTGCCTCTGGATGCTTGTGTGGTCTTTGCTTTTCTCTCTCTCTGCTTTTTCAAAACATTTTGATGTAAGGGGTTGTGGGTAATGTGGGTGTGTGTTTTATAGTGGTGTGGGTGTATGTGTGTCAGGTGCGTGTATTTTGAATTGTACAATGTGGTTTGGTTTTGTAAGTGTGTGTGTATTTTGAGCACATCGGTGTGTACCGCCAATGGTTTATCGCGGTTGAATGACTGCCGCGTTGATTCGTGGTTCGTGATACTGTGGGCGTATTCATGTTGGCGTAATGGTGTGGGTTTTGCTATTGTCAGTTTATCACTGACCTTTGGTGTGGGGGACTTGTGTGAGTGTCTGTATAGTGGCGGAATTTTCAGTGTGGGTCATAATACCTGTCGCGGATTTCTGCCACGGACACGGTATGTTGGCGGCCGTCGGTACGGCGGTCAGCGGGATTTACCCCCAGGGTTGTAATGAGGGCCATAGTCTCACCCCTGAGGAGTACAAGGACAAGTTTAGGTCCTACAAAAAGAAGGAATCCCAAACCTGGTTAGAATGTGTTGACTATTTTTACAGGTACCTGGATGGTTGAGTGAAGGGCAGTATAGTGACGACATATGAGGGGCTGTATAATTTGTTTTTTTGGGAGCACTTGTATAGTCTGTGTTATCCAGAGCTGCACCAGCACCTAATTGACAGAAAGCTGACTGACCCCAGGAAACTTGCTAAGGAAGCAGACCGGTGGGAAAGCACCAGGGTCCAGAAGAGGAATGGGGAGACTCCACCAAGGGGGGGCAGTGCCCCCAACAGAAGAAGTGGAGGGTAAGGGTAACCAGGGGGTGTTCTCTAAAGGGCCCCAACCTAGTTCCCTGGATAAAGATTTCCATCCCACAGTTGAAAAGAAACCATGGGTCTCTAATGGGAAATCCGCAGAGAGGGGTCCCGCAAGTGCTATGCATGTGCTCAGGTGGGTCACATGAGGGGGGATCCCAAATGTCCCATGGGGACATAGGCACCCACTGGTGCTCAGTCACAGGGCTTGGCCAGTAGAGCTCTTGTGGAGGAGTTGGTTACAGGTGGGTGGGAGTGGGAGAAAGTAGCCTCTTTATAGCATGGTTACCCCCACTTTTGGCCTGTTTGTGAGTGTTTGTCAGTGTGTTTTTACTGTGTCACTGGAGTCCTGACAGCCAGAACCCCAGTGCTCATAGTGGAAACCCTATAAGTCAGTGTGGTTTGCCTGTCTCATTGGGATCCTGCTGGTCAGAGCCCCAATGCTCATAGTTTGTGGCCTAATGAGTGTGATGTCAGTAGTGCTTGACTGTGTCACTGAGGCTCTGCTAACCAGAACCTCAGTGCTTATGCTCTGCCTTCTTTTAAATTTGTCACTATAAGCTAGTGACTTCATTTACGAATTTCAATTGGCACACCGGACCCCCCTTATTAGTCCCTAGTATATGGTACCTAGGTACCCAGGGAATTCCAGGAGATCCTTATGGGCTGCAGCATTTCTTTTGCCACCCATAAAGAGCTCAGACAAACCCTTTCACAGGACTACCACTGCAGCCTGCGTGAAATAGTGCACACACTATTTCACACCCATTTTTCACTGCACTTAAGTAACTTATAAATCACCTATATGTATAACCTTCACTTGCTGAAGGTTAGGTGCAAAGATACTAAGGGGGTGATTCTAAGTCTGGCGGAGGCCGCCCGCCAGACTTCCCCCCTCCAGAATACCGCACCGCGGTCGGAAGACCGCTGCGGCTATTCTGTGTTTTACACTGGGCTGGCGGGCGACCGCCAAAAGGCCGCCCGCCAGCCCAGTGTAAAACTACCTTCTCAATTCTGAGCCGGCGGAGTGGGAAGGTGCGACGGGTGCAGTTGCACCCGTCGCGAATTTCAGTGTCTGCAAAGCAGACACTGAAATTCTTTTTGGGGCCCTCTTACGGGGGCCCCTGCAGTGCCCATGCCATTGGCATGGGCACTGCAGGGGCCCCCAGGGGCCCCGCGACACCCCATACCGCCATCCTGTTCCTGGCGGGAGAACCGCCAGGAACAGGATGGCGGTATGTGGTGTCAGAATCCTCCATGGCAGTGCAGCTTGCTGCGCCGCCATGGAGGATTCATTTGGGCAGCGGAAAACCGGCGGGAGACCGCCGGTTTTCCACTTCTGACCGTGGCTGAACCGCCGCGGTCAGAATGCCCAGCGGGGCACCGCCAGCCTGTTGGCGGTGCCCCCGTCATTTTAGCCCTGGCGGTCTTGGACCGCCAGGGTTAGAATGACCCCCTAAGTGTGAGGGCACCCTTGCACTAGCAAAGGTGCCCCCACATAGTTCAGGGCCATTTCTCGGGACTTTGTGAGTGCGGGGACGCCATTATATGTGTGCCCTACATATAGGTTAATACCTATATGTAGCTTCACAATGGTAACTCCAAATATGGCCATGTAAGGTGTCTAAGATCAGGGAATTGTCCCCCCATTCCAAATCTGACATTGGGGAGCCAATTCCATGCATCCTGGGGGCTCCACTAAGGACCCCCAGTACTGCCAAACCAGCTCTCTGAGGCTTGCACTGCAGCTGCTGCCACCTCACAGAAAGAGTTCTGCCCTCCTGGGGTCTGAGCAGCTCAGTCCCAGGAAGGCAGAACAAAGCATTTCCTTTGGGAGCAGGGTGTCACGCCCTCTCCCTTTGGAAATAGGTGTTACAGGCTGGGGAGGGGTAGCCTCCCCCAGCTTCTGGAAATGCTTGGAGGGGCACAGATGGTGCCCTCCTTGCATAAGCCAGTCTACACCGGTTCAGGTACCCTTTTTCCCCTGCTCTGGTGCAACACTGGGCAAAGGAAAGGGAAGTGACCACTCCCCTGTCCGTCATCACCCTAGGGGTGGTGCCCAGAGCCCCTCCAGTGTGTCCAAGACTTCAACCATCTTGCTTTGCAAGCTGTGGGGGCACTCTGGAGGGCTCTGAGTGGCCAGTGCCAGCAGGTGACATAAGAGACCCCTCCTGATAGGTCCTTACCTGATAAGGTAGCCAATCCCTCTCTCAGGGATATTTAGGGTCTCTCCTGTGGGTTCACTTCAGATTCTACTTGCAAGTTTCCAGCAGGAATCTTCTGCAACTACTACTTCATCCTCTGACCTCGGATCAACCGCAGCCTGCTCCAGGGACCGCTGTAACAGCAACAAAGTATCCACAAGGGATACTTTTCCTCTGCAACTTCAGCCCCAGTCAGCAACTACATCAGTTTCCACAGTGTGCACGCTCTGAGGACTCCCTGTCTTCACCCTGGCCCAGAAGGACCAAAGAAATCTCCCGTGGGGTGACAGAGTCATTCCCCTGCTCATGCAGGCACCTTCTATGTCGACGACCGGTATTCTTGGACTCTTCTCACAGCGATGAGCATGCTCCTTGGAACACAGGGGGAGGACCTCATTGGCACAGACTGTCCTGAGGCCCTGCTGATGCAATTTGGAGGAGGTAAGACCTTGACTTCCCTCAGAGAGACAGTACCCCTGTGCACTGTGTCATCTTCACCTCCTGAGGCATCTGTGCACTATTTGCAAAATCCCTTCATGCACAGAGTGGCCCAGGTCCCCAGCATTCTATCCTGCAATGTTCAACTCGCTGAGTTGACCTCCAGCGGCGTGGGACTTTCTTTTGTTGTGCTGCATCAACTGGATTTTTTTACCTCCTTTGAACCCAGATCCTGCGGCTTCTGGGGGTGATGGCTGGCATCCTGAGGGCTCTCTAAAGTGCTGAAAGCCCCCTCTTACTCCTCACACAGAGGTGAGGCCCCCAGGACCCTCCTGAGCCCATCCAGCGCCATTTTGATGAAAAACACACATTTGTCGTAACCAAGGCGTGTTGGTACCTTCCAACACAAAATCTCATCTGCAACGGTCTTCAGGCCGTGGGATATCATTTGCATCATGCAGGAACCTGTTGGCATCTTCCTAGGGTGCATTTCTGCAGTCTTCTGCTAACCAGGAACTCTTCTTTTGCAACCTCTTCTGGGTTGGCAGGGGCTCCTGTCCTTCCCGGAACTTCTTTTGACTTCTGGACTTGGCCCCCTTCTTTTGCAGGTCTTCAGGTCCAGGAATCCAGCAGTTGTTGTTTGCAGACTTGGTTGGTTATTGCACTAATTCCAATTATGAGGTGTAGTGTGTCCTAAGGAAACTTGCAGTACTTTACTCCTGCCTTTCCGGGCTCTGGGGTGGGGTAATTTACTTACCTTTATTGTATTCTTACTCTTCTGGCGATTATGCACACACTACACTTGTCTAGGGGGGGATTCACATTTCACTTTCTTAGTATATGGTTTGTGTTGCCCCTAGACCTATTTTTCTCCCATTGCATTCTATAGCATTTCCTATTGTTTGCAGTATCCTATGTCTAATTACTTACCTTATTTTGGTGTCTTGTGTATATATTGTGTATAATACTTACCTCCAGAAGGAGTATTGCCTCTAAGGTATTTTTGGTACTGTGTCACCCAAACAAACTACCTTTATGTTTGGTAACACTGAGTATTGTCTTTACTTGTGGATAAGTACTGTGTAACTATAATTGGTATTGCATGAGCTTTGCATATCTCCTAGTTCAGCCGAAGCTGCTCTGCTATAACTACCTCTAGCAGCCTAAGCCGCTAGAACACTATTACTTACTAATAAGGGATAACTGGACCTGGTATAAGGTGTACGTACCCAAGATACCCACTACAAACCAGGGCAGCCTCCTACAGGGGTATTGTCTGATTTATGAGGTGTAGCGTAGGCATGTTTGTTATGGTTGTAATGGTAGTGAGAAATTCTGCTTACTGGTGTAGGTGGATTTTTTATTACCATTATAGAAATACCACTTCTAGAATGTGATCATTTCTCTGTGCTTATGACTCCGGTGTTTTGCAGCCTGACTCCAATCCACGTCTGGGGCAGAGTAACATTTGGGCTTTGTGCATACCTTTCAAACAGCTTGTACACAGGGAGGATGGAGATGTCACAGAGGTGCTTCTGCAGATTGAATGGTCTCCCTGGGCTGAGAGAAGTCTAGGCGGGGCACACCACATTTGTAAAGGCTGTGCCCCGGTCTCTCACAAAGGGGTCATTTACCCTCAACTGATGTCTGGAGCCTGTGCTGGAGGATAGAGGGGACAGCACTGGAACCAGTTGTAACTGGTTGGAACCTCCTGTCCCCCTCTTTGTTAAACCTTTACAAAACTGAGTTTAAGTACAGGGGATTTTCCCCATAAAAAGGAAACACTTGACACTTTTATCATGCTTGTAACTGGACACAGAATGCTGCTTGAGGGACGCCTTTGACTGCTGCTGCTGTGCTGACCTGTGACTTGCTAGGTCCGCAGGACCTAGCAAGCTCCTACTATACCACTTATATCATAAAGCACTATATTATAAGAAACGCAATACTCAGAGTTACAAAAAATAAAGGTACTTTATTTTAGTGACAATATGCCAAAAGTATCTCAGAGGATATACTCCCTTAGGAGGTAAGTAAAGTACACTAAATATACACACAAAACAAAATCAGGTAAGTAAAACACTTAGAGAAGTAGTGCAAACACTGTAGAACACAATAGAATGCAATAGGAGACAATAGGCCTAGGGGCAACACAAACCAAAATGGAATGTGAACCATGAATGGACCCCAGGCCTAGTGTAGTGTGTAGAGGGTCGCTGGGAGTGTAAGAAAACACTAAGGGTGCCCAAGATACCCCACCCCAAGACCCTGAAAAGTAAGAGTAAAGTTACCCTACTACCCCAGAAAGACAGTAAAGTCGAGATAGGTGATTCTGCAAAGAAAACAACTGACTGCAAAGCACTGAAGACGGATTCCTGGACCTGAGGACCTGTAAAGGAAGGGTACCAAGTCCAAGAGTCACACAAGTGTCCAAGGGGGGCAGGAGCCCACTAATCCCCGGATGAAGGCGCAAAAGGGCTGCCTCCGGGTGGAAGAAGCTGAAGATTCTGTAACAACGGAAGGTGCCAGGAACTTCTCCTTTGGTCAGAAGATGTCCCACGGTGTGCTGGAGGATGCAGAGTTGTTTCCACGCAGAAAGACTGCAAACAAGCCTTGCTAGCTGCAAGAGTCACAGTTGAAGATATTGGGTGCTGCAAGGGCCCAGGAAGGACCAGGAGTTCACCCCATGGAGAAGGAGACAGAGGGGGCGCTGAGCAAAAGAGAGAGCCCATGCAAAAACAGGCAGCACCCACAGAAGCACTTGAACAGGTGTTCAGGAAATCTGAGCACAGCAGTCATCTCAGCACAACAAAAGAGGGTCCCACAAAGTCGGTGGTCAACTCAGCGAGTTGAGCAATGCAGGACGGAGTGCTGGGGACCTGGGCTAGGCTGTGCACAAAGGAATCCTTGAAAAAGTGCACAGAATAACTAGCAGCTGCAGATCACGCAGTACACAGGATTACTGTCTGCCGTGGGGAGACAAGGACTTACCTCCACCAAATTTGGACAGAAGGACCACTTTACTATCGGGGTCACTGGATCCAGCTCCTGTGTTCCAGGGACCACGCTCGTCAAGATGAGAGGGGACCCAGAGGACCGGTGATGTAGATGTTTGGTGCCTGCGGTAGCAGGGGCAAGATTCCGTCGACCCACTGGAGATTTCTTCTTGGCTTCCAGTGCAGGGTGAAAGCAGACAGCCCTCAGAGCATGCACCACCAGGAAACAGTTGAGAAAGCCGGCAGGATTAGGTGCTACAATGTTGCTGGTAGTCTTCTTGCTACTTTGTTTTGGTTTTGCAGGCATCCTGGAGCAGTCAGCGGTCGATCCTTGGCAGAAGTCGAAGAGAGAAGTGCAGAGGAACTCTGGTGAGCTCTTGCATTCGTTATCTGATGAGAAACCCACAGGAGAGACCCTAAATAGCCCTCTGAGGAGGATTGGCTACCTAACCAGGTAAGAGCCTATCAGGAGGGGTCTCTGACGTCACCTGCTGGCACTGGCCACTCAGAGGTCTCCATTGTGCCCTCACTCCTCCGCATTCAAGATGGCAGAGGTCTGGGACACACTGGAGGAGCTCTGGACACCACCCCTGGGGTGGTGATGGACAGGGTAGTGGTCACTCCCCTTTCCTTTGTCCAGTTTCGCACCAGAGCAGGGGCTGGGGGATCCCTGAACCGGTGTAGACTGGTTTATAAAAGGAGGGCACCATCTGTGCCATTCAAAGCATTTCCAGAGGCCAGGAGAGGCTACTCCTCTCAGGCCCTTAACACCTATTTCCAAAGGGAGAGGGTGTTACACCCTCTCTCAGAGGAAATCCTTTGTTCTGCCTTCCTGGGACTGGGCTGCCCAGGCCCCAGGGGGGCAGAAACCTGTCTGAGGGGTGGCGGCAGAGGTAGCTGCAGAGAAAACCTCAGAGAGCTAGATTGGCAGTACCCAGAGTCCATGCCGGAGCCCCGGGGATGCATGGGATTGGCACCCCAATACCAGATTTGGCTTGGGGTCAATTCAACGATCTTAGACATGCTACATGGCCATGTTCGGAGGTACCATTGTGAAGCTCCACATAGGTATTGACCTATATGAAGTTCACGCGTGTAATGGTGTCCCCGCACTCACAAAGTCCGGGGAAATTGCCCTGAACAATGTGGGGGCACCTTGGCTAGTGCCAGGGTGCCCTCACACTTAGTAACTTTGCACCTAACCTTCACTAAGTGAGGGTTAGACATATAGGTGACTTATAAGTTACTTAAGTGCAGTGTAAAATGGCTGTGAAATAACATGGACGTTATTTCACCAGGCTGCACTTGCCGTCCTGTGTAAGAATTGTCTGAGCTCCCTATGGGTGGCAAAAGAAATGCTGAAGCCCATAGGGATCTCCTGGAACCCCAATACCCTGGGTACCTAGGTACCATACACTAGGGGATTATAAGGGTGTTTCAGTGTGCCAATCAGAATTGGTAGAATTAGTCTCTAGCCTGCAGTGACAATTTTAAAAGCAGAGAGAGCATAAACACTGAAGTTCTGGTTAGCAGAGCCTCAGTGATACAGTTAGGCACCACACAGGGAACACATACAGGGCACAACTTATGAGCTCTGGGGTCCTGGCTAGCAGGATCCCAGTGACACAGGCAAAAACAAATATACATACAAGTAAAAATGGGGGTAACATGCCTGGCAAGATGGTACTTTCCTACACAACCCCCCCCCCCAAACGAGGGACAATAAGGCTAACCTTGCCCAGATGAGTCTTGTTTGTCTAAATGGAAATATCTGGAGAGTCCATCTGCATTGGAGTGGGTACTCCCAGGTCTATGTTCCACTGTATAGTCCATGCCCTGTAGGGAGATGGACCACCTCAACATTTTAGGGTTTTCAACTTTCATTTCTTTTAGCCAAAGTAGAGGTTTGTGGTCTGTCTGAACAATAAAGTGAGTACCAAACAGGTATGGTCTCGACTTTTTCAGTGCCCATACCACAGCAAAGGCCTCCCTCTCTATGGCAGACCAACGCTTTTCTCTAGGGGTCAACCTCCTGCTGATAAAAGCAACAGGTTGATCCTGGCCCTCAGTATTAAGCTGTGATAGCACTGCCCCAACCCCCAATTCAGAAGCATCAGTCTGGACTATGAACTTTTTGGAGTAGCAAGGGCTTTTTAGAACAGGTGCAGAGCACATGGCCTGTTTGAGCTCATCAAAAGCTCTTTTACAGCTAGCTGTCCACAATACCTTTTAGGCATCTTCTTACTAGTGAGGTCATTAAGAGGGGCTGCAATGGAGCCATAATTCTTAATAAACCTCCTATAGTACCCTGTGAGGCCTAGAAAGGCTCTCACCTGGGTTTGAGTTGTAGGGGAAGCCCATTCCATAATGGTCTGGATCTTCCCCTGCAGTGGTGCAATCTGTTCCCCGCCTACCAGGTGGCCCAAATAAACCACTTTCCCCAGCCCTATCTGGCACTTTGAGGCCTTGATAGTGAGGCCTGCCTTTTGCAGGGCCTGCAAAACCTTCCACAGGTGGACCAGGTGATCATCCCAGGTGGAGCTAAAGACAGCTATATCATCCAGATATGCAGCACTAAAAGCTTCCAATCCTTGCAGGACTGTGTTCACCAACCTTTGAAAAGTGGCAGGTGCATTCTTCAGACCAAAGGGCATCACAGTGAATTGATAGTGCCCTCCAATGGTTGAAAATGCAGTCTTGGGTTTAGCATCTTCTGATAACTTAATCTGCCAATACCCTGCAGTTAAATCAAAAGTGCTTAGATACTTGGCAGAAGCCAGTGTATCTATGAGCTCATCTGCCCTGGGTATAGGGTGAGCATCTGTCTTGAATACTTGGTTGAGCCCTCTGTAGTCAACACAAAACCTCGTCTCTCTTTTTCCATCCTTACTGTGAGGTTTTGGAACCAGCACCACTGGGCTAGCCCATGGGCTTTCTGAAGGCTCAATCACTCCCAAGTCTAACATTTTCTGAACCTTTTGTTTTATGCAGTCCCTGACATGGTCAGGCTGCCTATAAATCTTACTTTTGACAGGTAAACTGTCTCCAGTATTGATTGTATGCTCACACCAAGTAGTGGTACCTGGTATCAGTGAGAAGATTTCAGAAAACTGACTTAAGAGATTTACACAGTTGTCCTTCTGCTCTGCAGTAAGACAATCTGCAAGTACTACTTCCTCCACTAAGCCATCAGTTTCAGTAGTGGAGAAGAGATCAGGGAGAGGGTCACTCTCTTTGTCCTGTCCCCCATCAGTTGCCATGAGCAGGGTGAGATCAGCCCTGTCATAGTAGGGTTTGAGGCGGTTGACATGGAGCACCCTAAGGGGACTCCTGACAGTGCCCAGGTCTACCAAGTAGGTGACCTCACCCTTTTTCTCAACAATTAGATGGGATCCACTCCATTTGTCCTGGAGTGCTCTTGGGGCCACAGGCTCCAATACCCATACCTTCTGCCCTGGGTGGTACTGTGTCAGGACAGCCTTCTGGTCATGCCATTGCTTTTGCAGCTCCTGGCTGGCCTGAAGGTTTTTACTGGCCTTTTTCATGTACTCAGCCATTCTTGATCTTAGGCCAAGTAGATAATCCACAATTTCTTTTTTAGGAGCTTTTAAAGGTTGTTCCCAACCCTCCTTAACATGTGCAAGGGGACCTCTCACAGGGTGCCCAAAGAGGAGTTCAAAGGGGCTAAAGCCCACTCCTTTTGGGGTACCTCCCTATAAGCAAAATGGAGGCAAGGTAACAGGACATCCCATCTCCTTCTGAGTTTTTCAGGGAGTCCCATTATCATACCTTTGAGAGTTTTATTAAACCTCTCAACCAGGCCATTTGTTTGTGGATGATAAGGAGTAGTGAACTTGTATGTTACACCACACTCCTTCCACATTGCTTTGAGGTATGCAGACATAAAGTTACTACCTCTGTCTGATACCACTTCTTTAGGGAAACCCACCCTGGAAAAGATTCCCAGGAGGGCCTTTGCCACTGCGGGAGCTGTAGTGGTTCTTAAGGGGTTCGCTTCAGGGTACCTAGTAGCATGGTCCACTATCACCAGGATAAACCTATTGCCTGAAGCTGTTGGAGGGTCAAGGGGGCCAACTAAGTCAACCCCTACCCTTTCAAAGGGCACCCCATCCACAGGAAGTGGAATTAACCCCTTTGCTGCCAGGCCTTTTCCCCCTCCTGTGCCAGGACTTTTTTTGGCTATTTGGGGCAGGTCGCGCTTAGGCCCTCATAACTTTTTGTCCACATAAGATAGCCAAGCCAAATTTGTGTCCTTTTTTTCCAACATCCTAGGGATTCTAGAGGTACCCATACTTTGTGGGTTCCCCTGACAGAGGCCAAGATATTAGCCAAAATACAGTGAAACTTTCGTTTTTTCAAAAAAATGGGAAAAAGTGGCTGCAGAAGAAGGCTTGTGGTTTTTTCCCTGAAAATGGCATCAACAAAGGGTTTGCAGTGCTAAATTCAACAGCTTCCCAGCTTTCAGGAACAGGCAGACTTGAATCATAAAACCCAATTTTTCAACACAAATTTGGCATTTTACTGGGACATACCCCATTTTTACAATTTATCAGCCTCCTTCCAGTCAGTGACAGAAATGGGTGTGAAACCAATGCTGGATCCCAGGACCCTCCTGAGTCCATCCAGCGCCATTTTGATGAAAAACACACATTTGTCGTAACCAAGGCGTGTTGGTGCCTTCCAACACGAAATCTCATCTGCAACGATCTTCAGGCCGTGGGATATCTTTTGCATCATGCAGGAACCTGTTGGCATCTTCCTAGGGTGCATTTCTGCAGTCTTCTGCTAACCAGGAACTCTTCTTTGCAACCTCTTCTGGGTTGGCAGGGGCTCCTGTCCTTCCCGGAACTTCTTTTGACTTCTGGACTTGGCCCCCTTCTTTTGCAGGTCTTCAGGTCCAGGAATCCAGCAGTTGTTGTTTGCAGACTTGGTTGGTTATTGCACTAATTCCAAATATGAGGTGTAGTGTGTCCTAAGGAAACTTGCAGTACTTTACTCCTGCCTTTCCGGGCTCTGGGGTGGGGTAATTTACTTACCTTTATTGTATTCTTACTCTTCTGGCGATTATGCACACACTACACTTGTCTAGGGGGGGATTCACATTTCACTTTCTTAGTATATGGTTTGTGTTGCCCCTAGACCTATTTTTCTCCCATTGCATTCTATAGCATTTCCTATTGTTTGCAGTATCCTATGTCTAATTACTTACCTTATTTTGGTGTCTTGTGTATATATTGTGTATAGTACTTACCTCCAGAAGGAGTATTGCCTCTAGGGTATTTTTGGTACTGTGTCACCCAAACAAACTACCTTTATGTTTGGTAACACTGAGTATTGTCTTTACTTGTGTATAAGTACTGTGTAACTATAAATGGTATTGCATGAGCTTTGCATATCTCCTAGTTCAGCCGAAGCTGCTCTGCTATAACTACCTCTAGCAGCCTAAGCCGCTAGAACACTATTCCTTACTAATAAGGGATAACTGGACCTGGTATAAGGTGTACGTACCCAAGGTACCCACTACAAACCAGGACAGCCTCCTACAGGGGTATTGTCTGATTTATGAGGTGTAGCATAGGCATGTTTGTTATGGTTGTAATGGTAGTGAGAAATTCTGCTTACTGGTGTAGGTGGATTTTTTATTACCATTATAGAAATACCACTTCTAGAATGTGATCATTTCTCTGTGCTTATGACTCCGGTGTTTTGCAGCTTGACTCCAATCCACGTCTGGGGCAGAGTAACATTTGGGCTTTGTGCATACCTTTTCAAACAGCTTGTACACAGGGAGGATGGAGATGTCACAGAGGTGCTTCTGCATATTGAATGGTCTCCCTGGGCTGAGAGAAGGCTAGGCGGGGCACACCACATTTGTAAAGGCTGTGCCCCGGTCTCTCACAAAGGGGTCATTTACCCTCAACTGATGTCTGGAGCCTGTGCTGGAGGATAGAGGGGACAGCACTGGAACCAGTTGTAACTGGTTGGAACCTCCTGTCCCCCTCTTTGTTAAACCTTTACAAAACTGAGTTTAAGTACAGGGGATTTTCCCCATAAAAAGGAAACACTTGACACTTTTATCATGCTTGTAACTGGACACAGAATGCTGCTTGAGGGACGCCTTTGACTGCTGCTGCTGTGCTGACCTGTGACTTGCTAGGTCCACAGGACCTAGCAAGCTCCTACTATACCACTTATATCATAAAGCACTATATCATAAGAAACACAATACTCAGAGTTACAAAAAATAAAGGTACTTTATTTTAGTGACAATATGCCAAAAGTATCTCAGAGGATATACTCCCTTAGGAGGTAAGTAAAGTACACTAAATATACACACAAAACAAAATCAGGTAAGTAAAACACTTAGAGAAGTAGTGCAAACAATGAAGAACACAATAGAATGCAATAGGAGACAATAGGCCTAGGGGCAACACAAACCAAAATGGAATGTGAACCATGAATGGACCCCAGGCCTAGTGTAGTGTGTAGAGGGTCGCTGGGAGTGTAAGAAAACACTAAGGGTGTCCAAGATACCCCACCCCAAGACCCTGAAAAGTAAGAGTAAAGTTACCCTACTACCCCAGAAAGACAGTAAAGTCGAGATAGGTGATTCTGCAAAGAAAACAACTGACTGCAAAGCACTGAAGACGGATTCCTGGACCTGAGGACCTGTAAAGGAAGGGGACCAAGTCCAAGAGTCACACAAGTGTCCAAGGGGGGCAGGAGCCCACTAATCCCCGGATGAAGGTGCAAAAGGGCTGCCTCCGGGTGGAAGAAGCTGAAGATTCTGTAACAACGGAAGGTGTCAGGAACTTCTCCTTTGGTCAGAAGATGTCCCACGGCGTGCTGGAGGATGCAGAGTTGTTTCCATGCAGAAAGACTGCAAACAAGCCTTGCTAGCTGCAAGAGTCACAGTTGAAGATATTGGGTGCTGCCAGGGCCCAGGAAGGACCAGGAGTTCACCCCATGGAGAAGGAGACAGAGGGGGGGCGCTGAGCAAAAGAGAGAGCCCATGCAAAAACAGGCAGCACCCACAGAAGCACTTGAACAGGTGTTCAGGAAATCTGAGCACGGCAGTCATCTCAGCACAACAAAAGAGGGTCCCACAAAGTCGGTGGTCAACTCAGCGAGTTGAGCAATGCAGGACGGAGTGCTGAGGACCTGGGCTAGGCTGTGCACAAAGGAATCCTTGAGAAAGTGCACAGAATAACTAGCAGCTGCAGATCACGCAGTACACAGGATTACTGTCTGCCGTGGGGAGACAAGGACTTACCTCCACCAAATTTGGACAGAAGGACCACTTTACTATCGGGGTCACTGGATCCAGCTCCTGTGTTCCAGGGACCACGCTCGTCAAGATGAGAGGGGACCCAGAGGACCGGTGATGTAGATGTTTGGTGCCTGCGGTAGCAGGGGCAAGATTCCGTCGACCCACTGGAGATTTCTTCTTGGCTTCCAGTGCAGGGTGAAGGCAGACAGCCCTCAGAGCATGCACCACCAGGAAACAGTCGAGAAAGCTGGCAGGATTAGGTGCTACAATGTTGCTGGTAGTCTTCTTGCTACTTTGTTGTGGTTTTGCAGGCATCCTGGAGCAGTCAGCCGTCGATCCTTGGCAGAAGTCGAAGAGAGAAGTGCAGAGGAACTCTGGTGAGCTCTTGCATTCGTTATCTGATGAGAAACCCACAGGAGAGACCCTAAATAGCCCTCTGAGGAGGATTGGCTACCTAACCAGGTAAGAGCCTCTCAGGAGGGGTCTCTGACGTCACCTGCTGGCACTGGCCACTCAGAGGTCTCCATTGTGCCCTCACTCCTCCGCCTTCAAGATGGCAGAGGTCTGGGACACACTGGAGGAGCTCTGGACACCACCCCTGGGGTGGTGATGGACAGGGTAGTGGTCACTCCCCTTTCCTTTGTCCAGTTTCGCAACAGAGCAGGGGCTGGGGGATCCCTGAACGGGTGTAGACTGGTTTATACAAGGAGGGCACCATCTGTGCCATTCAAAGCATTTCCAGAGGCCAGGAGAGGCTACTCCTCTCAGGCCCTTAACACCTATTTCCAAAGGGAGAGGGTGTTACACCCTCTCTCAGAGGAAATCCTTTGTTCTGCCTTCCTGGGACTGGGCTGCCCAGGGCCCAGGGGGGCAAAAACCTGTCTGAGGGGTGGCGGCAGAGGTAGCTGCAGAGAAAATCCCAGAGAGCTAGATTGGCAGTACCCAGAGTCCATGCCGGAGCCCCGGGGATGCATGGGATTGGCACCCCAATACCAGATTTGGCTTGGGGGTCAATTCAATGATCTTAGACATGCTACATGGCCATGTTCGGAGGTACCATTGTGAAGCTCCACATAGGTATTGACCTATATGAAGTTCACGCGTGTAATGGTGTCCCCGCACTCACAAAGTCCGGGGAAATTGCCCTGAACAATGTGGGGGCACCTTGGCTAGTGCCAGGGTGCCCTCACACTTAGTAACTTTGCACCTAACCTTCACTAAGTGAGGGTTAGACATATAGGTGACTTATAAGTTACTTAAGTGCAGTGTAAAATGGCTCTGAAATAACATGGACGTTATTTCACCAGGCTGCACTGGCCGTCCTGTGTAAGAATTGTCTGAGCTCCCTATGGGTGGCAAAAGAAATGCTGCAGCCCATAGGGATCTCCTGGAACCCCAATACCCTGGGTACCTAGGTACCATACACTAGGGGATTATAAGGGTGTTTCAGTGTGCCAATCAGAATTGGTAGAATTAGTCTCTAGCCTGCAGTGACAATTTTAAAAGCAGAGAGAGCATAAACACTGAAGTTCTGGTTAGCAGAGCCTCAGTGATACAGTTAGGCACCACACAGGGAACACATACAGGGCACAACTTATGAGCTCTGGGGTCCTGGCTAGCAGGATCCCAGTGACACAGGCAAAAACAAATATACATACAAGTAAAAATGGGGGTAACATGCCTGGCAAGATGGTACTTTCCTACACAACCCCCCCTCCCCCAAACAAGGGACAATAAGGCTAACCTTGCCCAGATGAGTCTTGTTTGTCTAAATGGAAATATCTGGAGAGTCCATCTGCATTGGAGTGGGTACTCCCAGGTCTATGTTCCACTGTATAGTCCATGCCCTGTAGGGAGATGGACCACCTCAACAATTTAGGGTTTTCAACTTTCATTTCTTTTAGCCAAAGTAGAGGTTTGTGGTCTGTCTGAACAATAAAGTGAGTACCAAACAGGTATGGTCTCAACTTTTTCAGTGCCCATACCACAGCAAAGGCCTCCCTCTCTATGGCAGACCAACGCTGTTTTCTAGGGGTCAACCTCCTGCTGATAAAAGCAACAGGTTGATCCTGGCCCTCAGTATTAAGCTGTGATAGCACTGCCCCAACCCCCAATTCAGAAGCATCAGTCTGGACAATGAACTTTTTGGAGTAGCAAGGGCTTTTTAGAACAGGTGCAGAGCACATGGCCTGTTTGAGCTCATCAAAAGCTCTTTTACAGCTAGCTGTCCACAATACCTTTTAGGCATCTTCTTACTAGTGAGGTCATTAAGAGGGGCTGCAATGGAGCCATAATTCTTAATAAACCTCCTATAGTACCCTGTGAGGCCTAGAAAGGCTCTCACCTGGGTTTGAGTTGTAGGGGAAGCCCATTCCATAATGGTCTGGATCTTCCCCTGCAGTGGTGCAATCTGTTCCCCACCTACCAGGTGGCCCAAATAAACCACTTTCCCCAGCCCTATCTGGCACTTTGAGGCCTTGATAGTGAGGCCTGCCTTTTGCAGGACCTCCAAAACTTTCCACAGGTGGACCAGGTGATCATCCTAGGTGGAGCTAAAGACAGCTATATCATCCAGATATGCAGCACTAAAAGCTTCCAATCCTTGCAGGACTGTGTTCACCAACCTTTGAAAAGTGGCAGGTGCATTCTTCAGACCAAAGGGCATCACAGTGAATTGATAGTGCCCTCCAATGGTTGAAAATGCAGTCTTGGGTTTAGCATCTTCTGATAACTTAATCTGCCAATACCCTGCAGTTAAATCAAAAGTGCTTAGATACTTGGCAGAAGCCAGTGTATCTATGAGCTCATCTGCCCTGGGTATAGGGTGAGCATCTGTCTTGATTACTTGGTTGAGCCCTCTGTAGTCAACACAAAACCTCGTCTCTCTTTTTCCATCCTTACTGTGAGGTTTTGGAACCAGCACCACTGGGCTAGCCCATGGGCTTTCTGAAGGCTCAATCACTCCCAAGTCTAACATTTTCTGAACCTTTTGTTTTATGCAGACCCTGACATCGTCTGGCTGCCTATAAATCTTACTTTTGACAGGTAAACTGTCTCCAGTATTGACTGTATGCTCACACCAAGTAGTGGTACCTGGTATCAGTGAGAAGATTTCAGAAAACTGACTTAAGAGATTTACACAGTTGTCCTTCTGCTCTGCAGTAAGACAATCTGCAAGTACTACTCCCTCCACTAAGCCATCAGCTTCAGTAGTGGAGAAGAGATCAGGGAGAGGGTCACTCTCTTCTTCCTGTCCCCCATCAGTTGCCATGAGCAGGGTGAGATCAGCCCTGTCATAGTAGGGTTTGAGGCGGTTGACATGGAGCACCCTAAGGGGACTCCTGACAGTGCCCAGGTCTACCAAGTAGGTGACCTCACCCTTTTTCTCAACAATTAGATGGGATCCACTCCATTTGTCCTGGAGTGCTCTTGGGGCCACAGGCTCCAATACCCACACCTTCTGCCCTGGGTGGTACTGTGTCAGGACAGCCTTCTGGTCATGCCATTGCTTTTGCAGCTCCTGGCTGGCCTGAAGGTTTTTACTGGCCTTTTTCATGTTCTCAGCCATTCTTGATCTTAGGCCAAGTAGATAATCCACAATTTCTTTTTTAGGAGCTTTTAAAGGTTGTTCCCAACCCTCCTTAACATGTGCAAGGGGACCTCTCACAGGGTGCCCAAAGAGGAGTTCAAAGGGGCTAAAGCCCACTCCTTTTGGGGTACCTCCCTATAAACAAAATGGAGGCAAGGTAACAGGACATCCCATCTCCTTCTGAGTTTTTCAGGGAGTCCCATTATCATACCTTTGAGAGTTTTATTAAACCTCTCAACCAGGCCATTTGTTTGTGGATGATAAGGAGTAGTGAACTTGTATGTTACACCACACTCCTTCCACATTGCTTTGAGGTATGCAGACATAAAGTTACTACCTCTGTCTGATACCACTTCTTTAGGGAAACCCACCCTGGAAAAGATTCCCAGGAGGGCCTTTGCCACTGCGGGAGCTGTAGTGGTTCTTAAGGGGTTCGCTTCAGGGTACCTAATATCATGGTCCACTATCACCAGGATAAACCTATTGCCTGAAGCTGTTGGAGGGTCAAGGGGGCCAACTAAGTCAACCCCTACCCTTTCAAAGGGCACCCCATCCACAGGAAGTGGAATTAACCCCTTTGCTGCCAGGCCTTTTCCCCCTCCTGTGCCAGGACTTTTTTTGGCTATTTGGGGCAGGTCGCGCTTAGGCCCTCATAACTTTTTGTCCACATAAGATAGCCAAGCCAAATTTGTGTCCTTTTTTTCCAACATCCTAGGGATTCTAGAGGTACCCAGACTTTGTGGGTTTCCCTGAAAGAGGCCAAGAAATTAGCCAAAAAACAGTGAAAATTTCGTTTTCTTCAAAAAAATGGGAAAAAGTGGCTGCAGAAGATGGCTTGTGGTTTTTTCCCTGAAAATGGCATCAACAAAGGGTTTGCAGTGCTAAATTCAACAGCTTCCCAGCTTTCAGGAACAGGCAGACTTGAATCATAAAACCCAATTTTTCAACACAAATTTGGCATTTTACTGGGACATACCCCATTTTTACAATTTTTCAGCCTCCTTCCAGTCAGTGACAGAAATGGGTGTGAAACCAATGCTGGATCCCAGAAACCTAAACATTTCTGAAAAGTAGACAAAATTCTGAATTCAGGAATGGGTCATTTGTGTAGATCCTACAAGGGTTTCCTACAGAAAATAACAACTGAAAAAGAAAAATATTGAAATTGAGGTGAAAAAAACAGCAAATTTTCTCTACGTTTTACTCTGTAACTTTTTCCTGCAATGTCAGATTTTCGAAAGCAATATACCGTTACGTCTGCTGGACTCCTCTGGTTGCGGGGATATATGGGGGTTGTAGGTTCATCAAGAACCCGAGGTACCCAGAGCCAATAAATGAGCTGCACCCTGCAGTGCGTTTTCATTCTATAAAGGGTATACAGCAATTCATTCATATAAAGAGTGAAAAGTAGCTATTAAGAAAACCTTTGTATTTCCAAAATGGGCACAAGATAAGGTGTTGAGGAGCAGTCATTATTTGCACATCTCTGAATTCCGGGGTGACCATACTAGCATGTGCATTACAGGGCATTTCTCAAATAGATGTCTTTTTTACACACTCTCTTATATTTGGAAGGAAAAAATGTAGAGAAAGACAAGGGGCAATAACACTTGTTTTGCTATTCTATGTTCCCCCAAGACTCCCGATAAAAATGATACCTCATTTGTGTGGGTAGGCCTAGTGCCCGCGACAGGAAACGCCCCAAAACGCAACGTGGACACATCACATTTTTGGAAAGAAAACAGAGGTGTTTTTTGCAAAGTGCCTACCTGTAGATTTTGGCCTCTAGCTCAGCCGGCACCTAGGGAAACCTATCAAACCTGTGCATTTTTTAAAACTAGAGACCTAGGGGAATCCAAAATGGGGTGACTTGTGGGGCTCTGACCAGGTTCTGTTACCCAGATTCCTTTGCAAACCTCATAATTTGGCAAAAAAAACACGTTTTCCTCACATTTTGGTGACAGAAAGTTCTGGAATCAGAGAGAAGCCACACATTTCCTTCCACCCAGCGTTCCCCCAAGTCTCCCGATAAAAATTATACCTCACTTGTGTGGGTAGGCCTAGTGCCCGCGACAGGAAATGCCCCAAAACGCAATGTGGACACATCACATTTTTGGAAAGAAAACAGAGGTGTTTTTTGCAAAGTGCCTACCTGTGGAATTTGGCCTCTAGCTCAGCCGGCACCCAGGGAAACCTACCAAACCTGTGCATTTGTGACAACTAGAGACCTAGGGGAATCCAAGATGGGGTGACTTGTGGGGCTCTGACCAGGTTCTGTTACCCAGAATCCTTTGCAAACCTCAAAATTTGGCTAAAAAACACATTTTCCTCACATATTGGTGACAGAAAGTTCTGGAATCAGAGAGGAGCCACAAATTTCCTTCCACCCAGCGTTCCCCCAAGTCTCCCGATAAAAATTATACCTCGTTTGTGTGGGTAGGCCTAGTGTCCGCGACAGGAAATGCCCCAAAACGCAACGTGGACACATCACATTTTTGGAAAGAAAACAGAGGTGTTTTTTGCAAAGGGCCTACCTGTGGATTTTGGCCTCTAGCTCAGCCGGCACCCAGGGAAACCTACCAAACCTGTGCATTTGTGACAACTAGAGACCTAGGGGAATCCAAGATGGGGTGACTTGTGGGGCTCTGACCAGGTTCTGTTACCCAGAATCCTTTGCAAACCTCAAAATTTGGCTAAAAAACACATTTTCCTCACATATTGGTGACAGAAAGTTCTGGAATCTGAGAGGAGCCACAAATTTCCTTCCACCCAGCGTTCCCCCAAGTCTCCCGATAAAAATTATACCTCATTTGTGTGGGTAGGCCTAGTGTCCGCGACAGGAAATGCCCCAAAACGCAACGTGGACACATCACATTTTTGGAAAGAAAACAGAGGTGTTTTTTGCAAAGTGCCTACCTGTAGATTTTGGCCTCTAGCTCAGCCGGCACCTAGGGAAACCTATCAAACCTGTGCATTTCTGGAAACTAGAGACCTAGGGGAATCCAAGATGGGGTGACTTGTGGGGCTCTGACCAGGTTATGTTACCCAGAATACTTTGCAAACCTCGAAATTTGGCTAAAAAAACACATTCTCCTCACATTTTGGTGACAGAAAGTTCTGGAATCAGAGAGGAGCCACAAATTTCCTTCCACCCAGCGTTCCCCCAAGTCTCCGATAAAAATTATACCTCATTTGTGTGGGTAGGCCTAGTGTCCGCGACAGGAAATGCCCCAAAACGCAACGTGGACACATCACATTTTTGGAAAGAAAACAGAGGTGTTTTTTGCAAAGTGCCTACCTGTAGATTTTGGCCTCTAGCTCAGCCGGCACCTAGGGAAACCTACCAAACCTGTGCATTTTTGACAACTAGAGACCTAGGGGAATCCAAGATGGGGTGACTTGTGGGGCTCTGATCAGGTTCTGTTACCCAGAATCCTTTGCAAACCTCAGAATTTGGCTAAAAAAACACATTCTCCTCACATTTTGGTGACAGAAAGTTCTGGAATCAGAGAGGAGCCACAAATTTCCTTCCACCCAGCGTTCCCCCAAGTCTTCCGATAAAAATGATACCTCACTAGTGTGGGTAGGCCTAGCGCCCGCGACAGGAAACGCCCCAAAACTCAATGTGGACACATCACATTTTTTAAAAGAAAACAGGTGTTTTTTGCAAAGTGCCTACCTGTAGATTTTGGCCTCTAGCTCAGCCGGCACCTAGGGAAACCTATCAAACCTGTGCATTTCTGGAAACTAGAGACCTAGGGGAATCCAAGATGGGGTGACTTGTGGGGCTCTGACCAGGTTATGTTACCCAGAATACTTTGCAAACCTCAAAATTTGGCTAAAAAAACACATTCTCCTCACATTTTGGTGACAGAAAGTTCTGGAATCAGAGAAAAGCCACAAATTTCCTTCCACCCAGCGTTCCCCCAAGTCTCCCAATAAAAATTATACCTCACTTGTGTGGGTAGGCCTAGTACCCGCGACAGGAAATGCCCCAAAACGCAACGTGGACACATCACATTTTTTTAAAGAAAACAGAGGTGTTTTTTGCAAAGTGCCTACCTGTAGATTTTGGCCTCTAGCTCAGCCGACACCTAGGGAAACCTATCAAACCTGTGCATTTTTTTAAACTAGAGACCTAGGGGAATTCAAGATGGGGTGACTTGTGGGGCTCTGACCAGGTTATGTTACCCAGAATCCTTTGCAAACCTCAAAATTGGCTACAAAAACACATTTTCCTCACATTTTGATGACAGAAAGTTCTGGAATCAGAGAGGAGCCACAAATTTCCTTCCACCCAGCATTCCCCCAAGTCTTCCAATAAAAATGATACCTCACTAGTGTGCGTAGGCCTAGCGCCCGCGACAGAAAACGCCCCAAAACGCAACGTGGACACATCAAATTTTTTTAAAGAAAACAGAGGTGTTTTTTGCAAAGTGCCTACCTGTGGATTTTGGCCTCTAGCTCAGCCGGCACCTAGGGAAACCTATCAAAACTGTGCATTTGTGAAAACTAGAGACCGAGGGGAATCCAAGATGGGGTGACTTGTGGGGCTCTAACCAGGTTCTGTTACCCAGAATACTTAGCAAACCTCAAAAGTTGGCTAAAAAAACATGTTTTCCTCACATTTTGGTGACAGAAAGTTCTGGAATCTGAGAGGAGCCACAAATGTCCTTCCACCCAGCGTTCCCCCAAGTCTCCCGATAAAAATGGTACCTCACTTGTGTGGGTAGGCCTAGCGCCCACAAAAGGAAATGGCCTAAAACACAACGTGGACACATCACATTTTTTCATAGAAAACAGTGCCTACCTGTGGATTTTGGCCTGTAGCTCAGCCGGCACCTGGGGAAACCTAGCAAACCAGCGCATTTTTGAAAACTAGAAACCCAGGGGAATCCAAGATGGGGTGACTTGTGGGTCTCTGACCAGGTTCTGTTACCCAGAATCCTTTGCAAACCTCAAAATTTGGCCAAAAAAACACTTTCTTCTCACATTTTGGTGACAGAAAGTTCTGGAATAAGAGAGGAGACACAAATTTCCTTCTACCCAGCGTTCCCCCAAGTCTTCCGATAAAAATGATACCTCACTAGTGTGGGTAGGCCTAGCGCCCACGACAGGAATCGCCCCAAAACGCAACGTGGACACATCACATTTTTTTAAAGAAAACAGGTGTTTTTTGCAAAGTGCCTACCTGTAGATTTTGGCCTCTAGCTCAGCCGGCACCTAGGGAAACCTATCAAACCTGTGCATTTTTGAAAACTAGAGACCTAGGGGAATCCAAGATGGGGGGACTTGTGGGGCTCTGACCAGGTTCTGTTACCCAGAATACTTTGCAAACCTCAAAATTTGGCTAAAAAAACACGTTTTCCTCACATTTTGGTGACAGAAAGTTCTGGAATCAGAGAGGAGCCACAAATTTCCTTCCACCCAGCATTCCCCCAAGTCTCCCGATAAAAATTATACCTCACTTGTGTGGGTAGGCCTAGTGCCCGCAACAGGAAATGCCCCAAAACGCAACGTGGACACATCACATTTTTGGAAAGAAAACAGAGGTGTTTTTTGCAAAGTGCCTACCTGTAGATTTTGGCCTCTAGCTCAGCCGGCACCTAGGGAAACCTCCCAAACCTGTGCATTTATGAAAACTAGAGACCTAGGGGAATTCAAGAAGGGGTGACTTGTGGGGCTCTGACTAGGTTCTGTTACCCAGAATCCTTTGCGAACCTCAAAATTTGGCTAAAAAAACACATTCTCCTCACATTTTGGTGACAGAAAGTTCAGGAATCAGAGAGGAGCCACAAATTTCCTTCCACCCAGCGTTCCCCCAAGTCTCCGATAAAAATTATACCTCATTTGTGTGGGTAGGCCTAGTGTCCGCGACAGGAAATGCCCCAAAACGCAACGTGGACACATCACATTTTTGGAAAGAAAACAGAGGTGTTTTTTGCAAAGTGCCTACCTGTAGATTTTAGCCTCTAGCTCAGCCGGCACCTAGGGAAACCTACCAAACCTGTGCATTTTTGACAACTAGAGACCTAGGGGAATCCAAGATGGGGTGACTTGTGGGGCTCTGATCAGGTTCTGTTACCCAGAATCCTTTGCAAACCTCAGAATTTGGCTAAAAAAACACATTCTCCTCACATTTTGGTGCCAGAAAGTTCTGGAATCAGAGAGGAGCCACAAATTTCCTTCCACCCAGCGTTCCCCCAAGTCTTCCGATAAAAATGATACCTCACTAGTGTGGGTAGGCCTAGCGCCCGCGACAGGAAACGCCCCAAAACGCAATGTGGACACATCACATTTTTTAAAAGAAAACAGGTGTTTTTTGCAAAGTGCCTACCTGTAGATTTTGGCCTCTAGCTCAGCCGGCACCTAGGCAAACCTATCAAACCTGTGCATTTCTGGAAACTAGAGACCTAGGGGAATCCAAGATGGGGTGACTTGTGGGGCTCTGACCAGTTTATGTTACCCAGAATACTTTGCAAACCTCAAAATTTGGCTAAAAAAACACATTCTCCTCACATTTTGGTGACAGAAAGTTCTGGAATCAGAGAAAAGCCACAAATTTCCTTCCACCCAGCGTTCCCCCAAGTCTCCCAATAAAAATTATACCTCACTTGTGTGGGTAGGCCTAGTGCCCGCGACAGGAAATGCCCCAAAACGCAACGTGGACACATCACATTTTTTGAAAGAAAACAGAGGTGTTTTTTGCAAAGTGCCTACCTGTGGATTTTGGCCTCTAGCTCAGCCGGCACCTAGGGAAACCTATCAAACCTGTGCATTTGTGAAAAGTAGATACCGAGGGGAATCCAAGATGGGGTGACTTGTGGGGCTCTAACCAGGTTCTGTTACCCAGAATACTTTGCAAACCTCAAAAGTTGGCTAAAAAAACAAGTTTTCCTCACATTTTGGTGACAGAAAGTTCTGGAATCTGAGAGAAGCCACAAATTTCCTTCCACCCAGTGTTCCCCCAAGTCTCCCGATAAAAATGGTACCTCACTTGTGTGGGTAGGCCTAGCGCCCACGAAAGGAAATGGCCTAAAACACAACGTGGACACATCACATTTTTTCACAGAAAACAGTGCCTACCTGTGGATTTTGGCCTCTAGCTCAGCCGGCACTTGGGGAAACCTAGCAAACCAGCGCATTTTTGAAAACTAGAGACCTAGGGGAATCCAAGATGGGGGGACTTGTGGGGCTCTGACCAGGTTCTGTTACCCAGAATCCTTTGCAAACATCACAATTTGGACAAAAAAACACTTTTTTCCTCTAATTTCGGTGACAGAAAGTTCTGGAATCTGAGAGGAGCCACAAATTTCCTTCCACCCAGCGTTCCCCCAAGTCTCTTGATAAAAATGGTACCTCACTTGTGTGGGTAGGCATAGCGCCCACTAAAGGAAATGTCCCAAAACACAACGTGGACACATCACATTTTTTATCAGAAAACAGAGGTGTTTTTTGCAAAGTGCCTACCTGTGGATTTTGGCCTCTAGCTCAGCCGGCCCCAGGGGGGGCAGAAATGGCCTAAAATAAATTCCCCCCCACCCACCCCCCCCAAATCCCCCCCTTGCCTACGAGGTCGCTCACCCTGCGTGACATTGGCGGCAAAAAAAAAATCCCCGGTGCCTAGTGGTTTCTGCCCCCTTGGGGGCAGATTGACCTAAAATCAGCCAATCTGCCCCCAAGGGGGGCAGAAATGGTCTAAATACAATTTGCCCCCCAGGGGAGCGACCCTTGCCTAATGGGTCGCTCCCCATCTCTAAAAAACCAAACAAACAAAAAAAAAACACCCCAAAAAATTTGCCCTGGCGCCTAAAATAAATTTGCTCCCCCACCCCCCCAGAGCGACCCTTGCCTACGGGGTCGCTCCCCCTGCGTGACATTGGCGCAAAAAAAAAAAAACCTGGTGCCTAGTGGTTTCTGCCCCCTTGGGAGCAGATTGACGTAAAATCGGCCAATCTGCCCCCAAGGGGGGCAGTAATGGTCTAAATACAATTTTCTCCCCAGGGGAGCGAGCCTTGCCTAATGGGTCGCTCCCCATCTCTAAAAAAACAAACAAACAAACAAAAAAACACCCCCAAAAAATTGCCCTGGTGCCTAGAGGTATCTGCCCCCAGGGGGGGCAGAAATGGCCTAAAATAAATTCTCCCCTCCACCCCCGGGAGCGACCCTTGCCTCCGGGGTCGCTCCCCCTGCGTGACATTGGCGCCAAAAAAAAAATCCCCGGTGCCTAGTGGTTTCTGGCCCCCTTGGGGGCAGATTGGCGTAGCAAAACATGGCCGATCTGCCCCCAAAGGGAGCAGAAATGGCCTAAATACAATTTTCCCCTCCAGGGGAGCGACCCTTGTCCAAGGGTTCGCTCCTCATCTGTAAAACAAAAAATAAATAAAAATCCCCGGTGCCCAGTGGTTTCTGCCCCCCTTGGGGGCAGATCGGCCTAATCAAAATAGGCTGATCTACCCCCCGGGGGGGGCAGAAATGGCCTAAAATAATTCCCCCCCCAGGGGAGCGATCCTTGCCTAAGGGGTCACTTCCCTTGGGTGAAATTCACGAAAACAAAAAAAACTTCCTGGTGTCTAGTGGTTTCTGCCCCCCTTGGGGGCAGATTAGCCTCATCAAAATAGGCCAATCTGCCCCCAAGGGGGGCAGAAATGGCCTAAATATAACTTGCCCCTAGGGGAGCGACCCTTGCCTAAGGGGTCGCTCCCCACCTAAAAAAAACAAAACAAATAGAAAAAAAAAGAAAAATGATCCCTGGTGCCCTAGAGGTTTCTGCCCCCCTGGGGGAAGATCGGCCTAATAACAGAAAAGGCCTTCCTAAAATATGCCCCCCCTTGGGAGCGACCCTTGCCCAATGGGTCGCTCCCTTATGTCTATTTAAAAAAAAAAAAAAAACATCCCTGGTGTCTAGTGGGCGTTTCAAAAGCCGGATTACAAGCAATCCGGCTTTTGAAATGCTTTGAGAGACTTCAAAGGGAAGGAAATACATTTCCTTCCCTTTGAAGCCTCTCCGTGCCTCCCCCACGTGATCGAAAGAGAAATGCAAAGCTCAGCTTCCAGCGTGATGGGGGAGGCTCCTGTGATTGTCAGCGTGCTGACGTCACAGGGGGGGTGAGGGGGGTCGGGGGTGGAAGGGGAAGGGCTTCCCCTTCCATCCCTGCCTTGGGGGGCTGGGTGGAGAGCACAGAGGGAGAGCGCTAGCGCCCCCGCCCCCAGTTCCTGTGACTTGGACGAGGTGACCTCGTCCAAGGCACATGGGAACTGGAGCCTTGGACGAGGTCACCTCGTCCAAGGCACAGAACCGATTTAGGGGGCCTTTGGTGTGCCACCAATCTTGCCACTGGCTTGGCAGGTCACACAAGAGCAACAAAACTCTCTGGTGTCCTCTGACACATGAGGCCAGTGAAACAGGGGAACAAGCCTGTCCCAAGTTTTACTCTGGCCCAAATGCCCAGCCAGAGGAATGTCATCTGCCAAGGTAAGGAGAAACTCCCTGTATTGCAAAGGGATGACCAATCTCCTGGCAGCTCCAGGTTTAGGGTCCCCTGATTCAGTATACAGGAGGCTGTCTTCCCAATACACCTTATGGCTATCACTGACATCCCCATTCTGCTGTTTGACAGCTTGCTGGCTCAAACCCTCTAGTGTGGGACATGTCTGCTGTGCCACACTCAGCTCTTCCCTAGCAGGCCCCCCTGCACCCAAAAGCTCAGCAGTGTCTGCTGCCAGCTCCTCTGGCGTAGGTTCTGCACAGGGAGAAGATTCCTCTTCCTCAAAAGGGGAATCTTCTGGTGAGGGAGGGATAGTGAGCAAGGATTTACCCTTCTTACCCATATTAATGGGACAAGCAACCAAGGTAGCAAAATCAATGCCACCATCAGAGACTAAAACAGCCTCTGTGGTCTCCCTAACAAGACCGACTCCAACTACACTGCCAATAGTAAGCCCAGCTACACCCTTGGATTTGCTATTTGTAGTAGACTTCCCACCACCACTGCTATTACTAGGGGCACTAGAGGTTGCAGTTGGGGTTGTGGTAGTGGGAGCCTTGGTGTTTTTCTTTGGGCAAGTGGCATCACTTGCCCAATGGCCTTTTACTTTACATAAATAACACCATGGCTTTTTCTGATTGTGAGAAGAGGATTTGGACCCACCACCCCAGAGGAATTTTGTGGGCCTGATGAAGACTCAGAATGTTTTTTATCTTTGTCCCCACCCTTGTCAGAAGACTTACCATCCTTCTTCTTGCCATCCTTGTCACCCCCTTAATGAACTTCTCTGTTCACTCTTCTTCCGACCCATTTGTCTGCCTTCTTTCCCAATTCTTGGGGAGAGGTCAGATCTGAGTCTACCAAGTACTGGTGCAACAAGTCAGACACACAATTGTTCCAAATATGCTCTCTCAGGATTAGATTATACAGGCTTTCATAGCCAGTCACCTTACTGCCATGTAACCAACCCTCCAAGGCCTTCACTGAACAGTCTAGAAAGTCTGTCCAGTCTTGAGAGGTCTCTTTTCTGGTGTCTCTGAACTTAATCCTGTATTGTTCAGTGGTTAAGCCAAATCCATCCAAGAGTGCATCCTTCAAAACTTTGTAATTGTTAGCATCACTTTCTCTGACAGAAAGGAGCCTATCCCTGCCCTTACCAGTGAAAGATAGCCACAAGATAGCAGCCCACTGCCTTTGAGGGACCAACTGTACCATCCAGGCCCTCTCAAGTGCAGCAAACCACTTGTTAATGTCATCCACCTCCTTGTAAGGGGGGACTATCTTATGCAGGTTTCTGGAATCTTGCTCTCTAACAGGATTGCTATCAAAAACACTGCTGCTGCCACCATGGGGAACTACCCCCAACCTCTGCCTTTCCCTTTTCACATCCAGAGATTCCCTGTCCAAGGCCAGCTGCTGCTGTTTAAGCTTCAACCTGGCCTCTTCCAACCTCAGCTTTCTGAGTTCCCTTTCCATTAAGTTATCCTCAGGGTGGGAGGCTTGGGAATTGTGAGACACAGAAGAAATGTGGGAATTGGCAGAGTTGGACCTGTCCCTAACTGACTGGACTCTAGTAACCTGGCCTTTAGGAGTGAAAGGTGACCTACTAATGTGTGACCCCCCTCTCACTACCAGTGTCAAGTTTTTAGAAATTTTTAAAGAACAGAGAAAAAAGTTTTCAAACTTTTGAAAACTTGTAAAAGTTTTTAGAAACTTTTCAGAAACTTTTTAGAAAGTTTTAGAGAAGGACAGTAAACTGTTTAGGTTACTGTGTAGGTTACTGTGTATATTCTGAAGTATTTGGTATATGTTTTTCTTATGAAAAGCAACAATGACAAAGTGGTAAAACAGTTACAAATACTTATCCCACCGCTGCCACCAATGTGGGAGGCTGGCCTGGCTTATAGTGGGTACCTGATGGTGTTGCGCCGCGGTGCACGGCGCGAGCCGAACATTCAGCTCGGGCCGTGGCATGCGGCACTCAGACGCGCCGTGCCCCCAGTCTCCTCTGCACTATCCGAGGCCCCAAATTGGGCATGGAGCCTCATTTCTTTTCAGCACGGCGTGCCTGCAAACACACATAACCTCTCCCCCCTCACCTGCTATTTTTGTCCTTCTTTCCTGTCGCCCTCGTTTGTTCTTCCCTTTATGTTTTTTCCCTTTTCCCATTATTCCCCTCTCTTCCCAGCATGCATTGGTTCCCTACTCACTATGGTCCCTTGTCCATTACTTTCTATATATCTTTCCCTATCCAATATGGTGTCCTTACACTTCCTGCTGGTCGCGTCCTGTTTTATGGGTATTTAAGGGCTGTGATTCTTGTTCTCCTTGCGCTGAAACACTTTCTGTTTGGATGGTGTCTTCGCTCCTTCTCCCTTGTGTCAGATACTGGTTACGCTTCATTCCAGTGTTTTTTCCTGTTCATTTGCTTTTGTTCCAGGAATTTCCTTTTTGAGGTTTTTTCCCCATTTTAGGTTTTTTTTCCCTTTGGCACTACTTCTGAAGGACACGGACTGCCCTTGGCGTTCCTATCGCCTGCAGCACCGTGGCTACCAGAAAGTCGCCCGACCTGGGCCAAGGCAGATCTTTCAAGAACAAGAACCTCGTCACTCGTTCAGCGGACTCCAGGCTCAAGCAACACATAAGTTGTGACAGATGGTACTTATACCTTGTGCCAGGTCCAGTGATCCCTTATTAGTAGATTAGTAGTGTTCTAGCAGCTTAGGCTGATAGAGGTACCTATAGCAGAGCAGCTTAGGCTGAACTAGGAGACACGCAAAGCTCCTACTATACCACTTATATCATATAGCACTATATCATAAGAAACACAATACTCAGAGTTACTAAAACTAAAGGTACTTTATTTTAGTGACAATATGCCAAAAGTATCTCAGAGGATATACTCCCTTAGGAGGTAAGTAAAATACACAAAATACACACACAAACCAAAATCAGGTAAGTAAAACACTTAGAAAAGTAGTGCAAACACTGTAGAACACAATAGAATGCAATAAGAGACAATAGGCCTAGGGGCAACACAAACCATATACTCCAAAAGTGGAATGTGAACCACGAATGGACCCCAGGCCTAGTGTAGTGTGTAGAGGATCGCTGGGAGTGTAAGAAAACACTTAGGGTGTCCAAGATACCCCATCCCAAGACCCTGAAAAGTAGGAGTAAAATTACCCTACTACCCCAGAAAGACAGTAAAGTTGAGATAGGGGATTCTGCAAAGACAACAACTGACTGCAAAGCACTGAAGATGGATTCCTGGACCTGAGGACCTGTAAAGTAAGGGGACCAAGTCCAAGAGTCACGCAAGTGTCCGGGGGGGCAGGAGCCCACTAAACCCCGGATGAAGGTGCAAAAGGGCTGCCTCCGGGTGGAAGAAGCTGAAGATTCTGTAACAACGGAAGGCGGCAGGAACTTCTCCTTTGGTCAAAAGATGTCCCACGATGTGCTGGAGGATGCAGAGTTGTTTCCACGTGGAAAGACTGCAAACACGCCTTGCTAGCTGCAAGAGTCGCAGTTGAAGATATTGGGTGCTGCCAGGGCCCAGGAAGGACCAGGAGGTTGCCCCTTGGAGGAGTAGACAGAGGGGGCGCTCAGCAACAGAGAGAGCCCATGCAGAAACAGGCGGCACCCGCAGAAGCACTTGAACAGGCATTCAAGAAATCTGAGCATGGTGGTCATCTCAGCACAACAAAAGAGGGTCCCTCGAAATCAGTGGTCAACTCAGCGAGTTGAGCAATACAGGGCGGAATGCTGGCGACCTGGGATAGGCTGTGTATGAAGGAATCCTTGCAAGAGTACACAGAAGCCCTAGCAGCTGCAGATCATGCAGTACACAGGATTACTGTCTGGCGTAGGGAGGCAAGGACTTACCTCCACCGAGTTTGGACAGAAGGACCACTGGACTGTAGGGGTCACTTGGATCCAGTTCCTGTGTTCCAGGGACTAGGCTCGTCAAGATGAGAGGGGACTCAGAGGACCGGTGATGCAGAAGTTTGGTGCCTGTGGTAGCAGGGGGAAGATTCTGTCGACCCACTGGAGATTTCTTCTTGGCTTCCAGTGCAGGGTGAAGGCAGACAGCCCTCAGAGCATGCACCACCAGGAAACAGTTGAGAAAGCTGGCAGGATTAGGTGCCACAATGTTGCTGGTAGTCTTCTTGCTACTTTGTTGCGGTTTTGCAGGCATGCTGGAGCAGTCAGAAGTCAAAGAGAGAAGTGCAGAGGAACTCTGGTGATCTCCTGCATTCATTATTTGACGAGAAACCCACAGGAGAGACCCTAAATAGCCCTCTGAGGAGGATTGGCTACCTAACCAGGTAAGAGCCTATCAGGAGGGGTCTCTGACGTCACCTGCTGGCACTGGCCACTCAGAGGTCTCCATTGTGCCCTCACACCTCCACATTCAAGATGGCAGAGGTCTGGGACACACTGGAGGAGCTCTGGGCACCACCCCTGGGGTGGTGATGGACAGGGTAGTGGTCACTCCCCTTTCCTTTGTCCAGTTTCATGCCAGAGCAGGGACTGGGGATCCCTGAACCGGTGTAGACTGATTTATGCAAGGAGGGCACCATCTGTGCCCTTCAAAGCATTTCCAGAGGCCAGGAGAGGCTACTCTTCTCAGGACCTTAACACCTATTTCCAAAGGGAGAGGGTGTAACACCCTCTCTCAGAGGAAATCCTTTCTTCTGCCTTCCTGGGACTGGGCTGCCCAGGCTCCAGGGGGGCAGAAACCTGTCTGAGGGTTGGCAGCAGAGGTAGCTGCAGAGAAAACCCCAGAGAGCTAGTATGGCAGTACACAGGGTCCATGCTGGAGCCCCGGGAATGCATGGGATTGGCACCCCAATACCAGATTTGGCTTGGGGGCTCAATTCCATGATCTTAGACATGTTACATGGCCATGTTCAGAGTTACCATTGTGAAGCCACACATAGTTATTGACCTATATGTAGTTCACGCGTGTAATGGTGTCCCTGCACTCACAAAGTCCGGGAAAATTGCCCTGAACAATGTGGGGGCACCTTGGCTAGTGCCAGGGTGCCCTCACACTTAGTAACTTTGCACCTAACCTTCACTAAGTGAGGGTTAGACATATAGGTGACTTATAAGTTACTTAAGTGCAGCGTAAAATGGCTGTGAAATAACGTGGACGTCATTTCAATCAGGCTGCAGTGGCAGTCCTGTGTAAGAATTGTCTGAGCTCCCTATGGATGGCAAAAGAAATGCTGCAGCCCATAGGGATCTCCTGGAACCCCAATACCTTGGGTACCTAGGTACCATATACTAGGGGATTATAAGTGTGTTCCAGTATGTCAATCAGAACTGGTAGAATTAGTCACTAGCCTGCAGTGACAATTTTAAAAGCAGAGAGAGCATAAACACTGAGGTTCTGGTTAGCAGAGCCTCAGTGATACAGTTAGGCACCACATAGGGAACACATACAGGGCACAAATTATAAGCACTGGGGTCCTGGCTAGCAGGATCTCAGTGACACTGGCAAAAACAAACATACATACAAGTAGAAATGGAGGTAACATGCCAGGCAAGATGGTACTTTCCTACAACCCCCTAGTCAGAAGGCAGGGCATTTCCAATGCAATCCCATGAGCAAGGCAGCTCTCACAGTAGTGAGAAACCAAATAGGCTTCTTGTCACTACTAGGACAGGCCACACAACCAGGCGCATGTCCTGCTGTCTACATACATAGCACCTTGCCCATAGTGCTAGCTATGGCCTGCCTTAGGGATGACGTAGATGTAGTAAAAAGGGAGTTTTAGGCCTGGCATGTAAATTTAGATGCCAGGTCCCTGTGGCATAGACTGCACATGAAGGCTCTGCGCTAGCAGGCCTGAGACAGTTTTGAAAGGCTACTTCAGTTGGTGGCGCAAGCAGCACTGCAGGCCCACTAGCAGCATTTAATTCACAGGCCCTGAGCATAGTGATACCTCTGTACAAGGGACTCACAGGTAAATTAAATGTGCCAATTAGGTGTAAGCCAATCATGCCAACTTTAGTAGGGAGAGCACCTGTGTAGGAGGCTGGCCTGGTTTGTAGTGGGTACCAAAGGTACTTACACCTTATTCCAGGTCCAGTTATCCCTTATTAGTGAAATGTAGGCAGTGTCTAGAAGCCAGGCTGTCTAGGGGTAGCTGTAGCTGAGCAGCCAAGGTTTATCCAGGAGACATGCAAAGCTCATGCAATACCACTGTAGTCACATAGTACTTAAACAAATGAAAGAAAATACTCATGTTACAAAAATAAAGGTACTTTATTTTGGTGACACAAATGCCAAAAATACCTTAGAGACTTATCTCCCTTAGGAGGTAAGTAATATACACAGTATACACACTAGAATGCAGTAATAGCTGCAAAAAAACTGTAAGAAAACAGTGCAAATAGTGAAAATCACAATAGATAGCAATGGGCCTAGGGGAACACAAACCAGATACTAAAATAGTATAATGTGAAAGTCGGTTTCCATCTAGGCAAGTGTAGTATGTAGAGGGGCACTGGGAGTGTAAGAACACACCAAAGGTAAGTAATAGAACCCACCTCTGAGCCCAGGAAAGCAGAAGTAAATCACTATAAGTTTCATAGAACACACCAGAACACGTGATAGAAGATTTTGCATGAACCAGAAAAGACTGCAAGATACCAATGATGGATTCCTGGACCTGAAGACCTGTGGAAGAAGGGGACCAAGTCCAAGAAGCACTGAAGAGTTCAGGGAGAACAGGGTCCCCTGCTAACCCGGATCTAGGTGCAAAAGAAAACCACCTGTGAAAAAGAACAGTCAGTACTGCACCCAAGAAGACAGATGTGGGCTCCTGGTTGGTGCAGATGATGTCCCACGCCGGATGAAAAATTGCAGTCTGGTTTGCCTTACTGGATTCTGACAACAAGCCTTGGCACATGGAAATCTTGAGCTTAGCGAAAATGGTGCTGCTCGGAACCAGGAGGGACCTAGTGGCCTCTACCCAGTGGGGGGAGTCAGAGAGGGCTCTCAGCAACTCAGAGAGCCCTCAGAAGACCAGGCAGCATGCACAGGAGTCGTACAGCACGGGGACAAAGAAAGTGCAAATGTAGGCCCATGCAGCACAACACAAAGGGATCCTACGCTGCCGGAGAACCATTCAGGAAGCTGTGCATCACAGGAAGGAGTACTGGGAGATGGAACTGTGCTGTGCACAAAGAACTTCATGGAAGGTCGCATACAAGCCTTGCCAACTGCGAACCATGCAGTGCACTGGGGTACTGTTTTGCATGAGGAGGCAAGCTCTTACCTCCATCAAATTTGGTCAGCTAGACCTTAGGACCGTCAGGACCACTTCAGTCTACCACCCGTGTTGCTGGATCCACGCACTTTGTCAGGAGAGGGAGCCCACGCCATTGGTCAGGGAAGTGAGTCCTTCACTTCAAGGGAGATTCATTAGTTCTTCTGGTGCAGGCTTAAGACAGGAAGTCCTCAGAGGATGCAGGACCTAGAAACAGTTGCAGTTGCTGGTAGGAGCTGAAGATACAATGTTGCAGAATTTGTCTTTGCTTCTTTGTTGCAGTTTGTAGAGTTCCTGGAGGGTCCAGATGCAGTTTCATTGATAGAAGGTGAAGGAAAGGATGCATAGGATTCCTGCTGTGGACTTGCAATCCAAATCTGATGAAACACCCAGGAGAGAGACCCTAAATAGCGCTGAAAGGGGGATTGGTCAGCTACACTAGTAAGCACCTATCAGGGGAAGGCTCTGACATCACCTGATGGCACTGGCAACTCAGATGATCCCAGAGTGCCACACCACCTTGGAATCCAAGCTGGCAAAACCCAGGAACACTAAGGAGGAGCTCTGGGCACCACCCCTTGGGTGGTGATGGACAGAGGAGTGATCACTCCCCTTTCCTTTGTCCAGTTTCACACCAGAGGAGGGAATGTGGGTCCCTGAACCAGTGTAGACTGGATTATGCAAGAAGGGCACCATCTGTGCCCCTCAAAGCATTTCCAGAGGCTCTGGGAAGCTACCCCTCCCATGCCTGTAACACCTATTTCCAAAGGGAGAGGGTGTAACACCACTCTCCCAAAGGAAATGCTTTGTTCTGCCTTCCTGGGCTTGAGCTGCTTGAGCAACAGGACGGCAGAAACCTGTCTGTGAGGTGGCAGTACCTGGGGCTGCCTGGAAAACCTCAGAAGGATGGACTGGTAGTACTGGATTCCACTGTGGAGCCCCCAGATTGCATGGAATTGTACAACCAATCCTAGAATCAGTATTGGGGTACAATTCCAAGATGTTAGACACCTTACATGGCCATACTCGGAGTTACCGTTGTGAAGCTGGACATAGGTATTGACCTATGTCCAGTGCACATGTAAAATGGAATCCCCGCACTTACGAAGTCCGGAAAAATGGTCCTGGATGACATGGGGGCACCTTTGCTAGAGCAGGGGTGCTCTCACACACAGGTGCTTTGCACCTAGCCTTCAGGGTTGGAAGGCCTGACATATATGTGACTTCTAAGTGACCTGGTGCAGTGTAAATGGCAGTGAAAGGGTGCATGCACCTTTTCACGCAGACTGCAATGGCAGTCCTGCAGAAGCCTTTGCATGGGCTCCCTGTGGGTGGCAAAGTAATGTTGCAGCCCATAGCGATTCCCTGGGACCCCAATGACCTGGGTACCTAAGTACCATATACTAGGGACTAATTAGGGGTGACCAGTATGCCAATTTGGGATGAAATACTGGGTTACCAGCTTACAGTGACAAAATTGAGAGGAGAGAGAGCATAAGCACTCGGATCCTGGTTAGAAGGATTCCAGTGACAGAGTCAAGAACACTTACATCAGGCAGAAATTGGGGGTAACATGCCAAAAAGAGGGTACTTTCCTGCAACCTGCACTTTAGAACTGATCAGCAGTGATAAACTGCTCAGAGTCCTAGAGCCAACAACAAGAGGTCAGGGAAAATAGGCAGAAGGATGCAAAAAGTCTGGAGATGAATCAGCAAAAAGGGCCAGGTCCAACAGGCTGTTTGTGAATCTCCTCCAGACAGTGCCGCAAAGGGAGCTGGGGTGTAGCCTACATATCCTGATGAGCCATCTGGGCTAGAGTGGAGGAAGGAGTGGTCACGCACACCTGAAAGGGCTGTGCCTGCCCACATACAATACAATCTCCAATCGCCTGCTGTGTGTCTGGGGCCTGGGCAAGACAGGATCTTGTGAACAACAGAGACTTTCCTTTGAAGTTTGCCTACTTCAAAGGCAGAAAGGGGTATAAGTAGTGGCCCCAAAACCCCAGACTTTTAGATCATTTCTGGAAGCAAGCGAAACCTCTGCTGTTAGAAATGGGGTCTTTGATTGGCAGTCAGGTTACCCCCTGTCCAAGCAAGGACCTATACAGGGAATCCACAAACAGGCAGAGTCACAGAATAGTTAAAGCAAGAAAATGCGTACTTTTTAAAAGTGGCATTTTCAAACTAACAATCTAAAAACCAACTTCACTAACAGATGCATTTTTTAAATTGTGACTTCAGAAACCCCCAAACTCCGTATTTGTATCTGCTCTCAGAGGGAAACTGCACTTTTAAGGATATTTTAAGGCATCCCCCATGTTAACCTATGGGAGAGATAGGCCTTGCAACAGTGAAAAACAACTTTGGCAGTGTCTCACTGTTAGGACATGTAAAACACATTAGTACATGTCCCACCTTTAACATACACTGCACCCCGCCCAAGGGGCTATCTAGGGCCTACCTTACGGGTACCTTACATGTATAAAAAGGAAAGGTTTGGGCCTGGTAAGTTGGTATACTTGCAAGTCGAATTGGCAGTGATGAAACTGCACACATAGACACTGCAGTGGCAGGTCTGAGCCATGTTTACAGGGCTACTCATGTGGGTGCAAAATCAGTGTTGCAGGTTAACTAGTAGCATTTGATTTACAGGCCCTAGGCACCTCTAGTGCACTTTACTAGGGACTAGTAAATCAAATATGTCAATCATGGAAAAGCCAATTACACATACAATTTCACATAGAGATCACTTGCACTTTAGCACTGGTCAGCAGTGGTAAAGTGCCCAGAGTAACAAAAACAGAGTCCAGCACACAGCAAAAACCTGGGAAGTAAAGGCAAGAAAGTGAGGGGAGACCACACCAAGGATGCCAGGTCTAACAGCTATAGTTATCTGAAGAAATTATAACGTCTGTTTGAAAGTAACTTTAGGCAAGGAGCTGTAGGTTCTTAACATGGAAGCAATTCACTCATCAATATCATCATGTGAGAAACAAATGGAGATACTTTTCACTCAACGTGGATATGAACCACACATTATTAGAAAAGCCCGAAATAAGATAACGAAAATTCCCAGAGAAGATACCCTCAAACATAACAATAAAAGAATAAGGGGGTCATTACGACCTCGGCGGTCTTTCAAAAAGACCGCCGAGGCCGCGGGAGACAGAATACCGCCATTGCCGGCGGTATTCCTGGCTCCCTATTATGACATTTCCACTGGGCCAGCGGACGGTAACAGTGTTACCGTCTGCTGGCCCAGCAAAAATGTCACATCAACATTGCTGCCGGCTCGTAATAGAGCCGGCGGCAATGCTGATGTGCAGTAGCACCCGTCGCGCATTTCACTGCCCGAAATTCGGGCAGTGAAATGCGCCACGGGGCTATGCCTGCGGTCCCCTGCACTGCCCATGCCAAGTGCATGGGCAGTGCAGGGGCCCCCAGGGGCACCGCAAGTCCCCTTTCCGCCAGCCTTTCAATGGCGGTGTTTACCGCCACGGACAGGCTGGCGGTCGGGGACTCATAATCCCCAGGGCAGCAGTGCTTGCACCGCTGCCCTGGGGAATATGACATGGCGGGAAAGTGGAGGGGCCGGCGGTATGGCCGTGGCTTTTCCGCCATGGTCATAATTGCTGGCGGAACACCGCCAGCCTGTTGGCGGTGTTACCGCCAACTTACCGCCGGCAGCCAGGGTCGTAATGACCCCCTAAGTGATGTAATACGGTGTGTAGTGGATTATACACAGACATCAGGTTTCTTACTTAAGTGTATGCGCAAACATTGGCGCCTATTACAGGCGGATAGTAACTTGAGGAAGCACATTTCGGACAGACCAAGTTTTACTTACCGAAAGGGCATTAGTTTGAAGACCATGTTATGTCCTAGCTACCCAATGAAAAAACCTGCTGTAAATTGGTAACAACCCAAATGAAAGGTTTTTACATATGGGGTCATTGTGGTATGTGTAGATGGGCCCGAGATGGTATATGTACATTCAAGAATAACATAGGGGTTGCATTTCAGAAACTCACCAATATAACATGTAACAGCAATTATGTAGTATATGCCATTGTATGTAAATGTGACAGCATATATGTGGGTAGTACTATCAGACCTTTGAGACAAAGAATTAGTGAACATTACAGAGCTTTGAGACAGGATAATACCAGATATCCCATTGTTGTACACATGAAACAATGTCCGGTACAAGGATTGATTAAGAATTTTCAATTTTTTGGCATAGAACAAGTGAAAAAATATCCCTAGGGGGGTAATAAAGAAATGTACTTGAGAAGAAGAGAATGTATTTGGATCCTAAAGTTGAGAGCAGTAGAAGAGGGTTTAAATACTAACCATGAGCTAGAATTCTTTTAGGGAGAATGAGTTAGTAGATGTGTTAAGACCATATTTATTAATAAGCTCTTAAACTTAGGGGAGGATAGAGCTAGGGAAAATGTAGAATCTGACTATGATGATTTCTTAAGACAAAATATTAAGTAAGAGAAAAACTTTCTACTATTAACAAATTTTTCAAACAAACGATCGTGATCAGACAACTAATAACTTATAGAGTTTCCAAGAGTGCTGGATATATTCTAGTAGTACAATCACAAGATGACGTATTGATTCCCTCGTTGGTTAATGTATTTAGACAGGGTGTAGAAATAAATACAAGAACAAGATTCTTTTAATGGGGAATTTTATACTATACTTATGACTATATCACATATGTTGTACTGAGACTGTTAGTGGCTCTGATACTCATTTGGAATATTTATAACTATGACTGACAGAATGTGACTCTTCCTTGCATTTTGGGTGATTCTAGATTCTAGAACACTCCTTATTACGACGGTCAATGTGAGCAGTTAAGGATGTCTAGACTGACGATTCAAATACACGTATTTGTATTGAAGCGTTTTGTTAGAAATTGGGTCTTTGGTTGCAGTCAGGTTGCCCCTTGTCCAAACAAGGACCTTCACTCTAGTCAGGGTAAAAGAGAATGACCTTCAGCTAACCCCCGCTCACCCCATTGGTAGCTTGGCATGAGCAGGCACGCTTAACTTCAAAGTGCTAGGTGTAAAGTATTTGTAGCAACACACACACAAAATGACACAACACAGGTTTACCTTCTCCAAATTGCGTCAGCAGGACCTCAGGATAGTCTATGTTGATTATGTCCACCCTCTGTGTCCTTAGGAGCTTTCTTGTTGCCGTGAGAGGAGTCTCAGGGTACAGGACATCACCTTGGAAGGTGCCTGCTTGGAGCATGCACACCATGGAAACTGTTGCAGTTGCTTACTTGGAGCTGAGGTTGCTGAAGAAAAGTGTCTCTTGTAGACACTTTGTTGCAGTTACAGCATTTCTTGGAGCAGGCTGCCGTTGATCTGAGGTCAGAAGAGTCAGAAGTTGTTGCAGAGGACTCCTGAAGGAAACTTGCAAGCAGAATCTGAAGAGAACCCACAAGAGAGACCCTAAGTAGTCCTAAGAGGGGGATTGGCTACCTTATCAGGTATGGACCTATCAGGAGGGGTCTCAGATGTCACCTGCTGGCACTGGCCACTCAAAGCCCTACAGAGTCACCCCACAGCATGCAAAGTAAGATGGCTGAAGTCTGGGACACACTGGAGGAGCTCTGGGCACCCCCCTGGGGTAGTGATGGACAGGGGAGTTCTCACTCCCCTTTGCTTTGTCCAGTTTCCCACCAGAGCAGGGGAGAAGGGGTCCCTGAACTGATGTAGATTGGTTTATGCAAGGAGGGCACCATCTGTGCCCTTCAAAGCATTTCCAGAGGCTGGGGGAGGCTACCCCTACCCAGCCTGTAACACCTATTTCCAAAGGGAGAGCGTGTAACACTCTGCTCTCAGAGGAATTGCTTTGTTCTGCCTTCCTGGGACTGGGCTGCCCAGACCCCAGGAGGGCATAACTCTGTTTGTGAGGTGGCAGCAGCTATAGCTGCAGTGCAAGCCTCAGAGAGCTGGTTTGGCAGTACTGGGGGTTCATGGTAGAGCCCCCAGGATGCATGGAACTGGCTCCCCAATACCAGATTTGGAATGGAGGGACTATTACATAATCTTAGGCATGTTATATGGCCATATTCCGAGTTACCATTGTGAAGCTACATATAGGTTTTGATCTATATGTAGTCCACATGTGTAATGGCGTCCCTGCACTCACAAAGTCTGGGGAAATGGCCCTGAACTAGGTGGGGGCACCTTTGCTAGTGCAAGGGTGCCCTCACACTTAGTAGCTTTGCACCTAACCTCCAGCAAGTGAAGGTGAGACATATAGGTGACTTATAATTTACTTAAGTGCAGTGAAAATGGGTGTGAAATAGTGTGTGCACTATTTCATGCAGGCTGCAATGGCAGTCCTGTGTGAGGGTTTGTCTGAGCTCCCTATGGGTGGCAAAAGAAATGCTGCAGCCCATATGGATCTCCTGGAACCCCAATGCCCTGGGTACATAGGTACCATATACTAGGGACTTATAAGGGGGGTCCAGTATTCCAATTGATATTGGTAAATGAAGTTACTGGCCTACAGTGACAAATTTAAAAGCAGAGAGTATAAGAACTGAGGTTCTGATTACCAGAGCCTCAGTGACACATTTAGGCACTACACAGGCATACACATTAGGCCACAAACTATGAGCACTGCAGTCCTGGCTAGCAGGATCCCAGTGAGACAGGCAAAACACACTGACACACACAAACAGGCCAAAAGTGGGGGTAACCATGCTGGAAGGAGGCTACTTTCTCACAAGGAGAAGCTGGTGAAACCTGACTGAATCCATGCATCGGAGCAAAGTGGCTGCACAAGTGATGCAGCAGCCACCTTGTGGCTGTAAAATTGATGCAGCGCCTGCCTTGTGGCTGCAGAAATCAGCACATCACCAGCTCAGCATGACTTCATCCTTACAGTGTATGGATTATCCACACATCATCCCTGGGTGTCAAAACATCAACATAACTGCAAAGACCTGAAGCAGGCTGCCTGGAAATCGATTAATCTCTTCCCTGTGAGGAAAGAATTGATCGATCACTTACCTGGTCAAGAAGGAATCGAAGCATGGTTTCACTTGTAAGAAATTGACACATCATTGCTTTTCTAATGCATACCCGGTACTTTGTGCTAAAGCAACACATCCATTGATTGTCAGGGATTTAGGTTCTTTACTTTAAAATTTAGGATCTTAATTGTATACGTTAGATTTTTCTCCTTTTGGTCTTGTATGTATTAGATAAATATTAGTTATTATTCTAAACTGGTGTGGAATACGTTTGTTGTTTTTCATGGTTTTACTGTATGTTTGTGTAAATACTTTAAACATTGCCTCTCAGATGAGCCTACTTGAGCCAAGATACCAAAGGGGGGTGGGGGCGGTGGGTGAGCAGGGATTATCTGAGCTGTGTATTTCACTTACCCAGGCTAGAGTGAGTGTCCCTACTTGGACAGGGTGTAAACTGACTGCTAACTAGAGACTCCATTTCTAACATGTGAATCGGTGTAGGAAGGTTTGGATAAGTTTGAAAACAGGTCTCCTAGTGTCATTCCTGTTGGACATAGTTGTGGAATACAGCAAGCCTCTAAACATTCCTCCCACACACTCAATGGAGGTCCTTTCACATGTATCTCCCCACAGTTAGATTTTGTTGTACAACTATATGTACTATGTGTGTGGCTTTTGGATGGATGTTAGCAGCTGAAGTCTTCTAGCTAATTGTGGATATCTGCATACCACACTGTAAAATATATTCTATTTCAGACCATGGTCCATTGCCATTCCACTGCACAACACAATTTTTCATCTGAATTTGCCACACAAATTGGGTTATTTTCTTGTTTTCTCTGTTAATTTTTTAGTTGTTTAAATTCTTTCTTTAACTTCTGGGACCTCTGTTGTATTCAATTTTACTTATTCATAATGGTAGAGTGGACAAGTACTTGTTTTGCAGAGGGCGAATTGTCAGCCTTGGTGGATGTATTCATTCAAGTAGAGCCAACATTGTTTGAAGTTCAAGTATAAAATACCATTATATCAAAGAAAAGGCAATTGTGGCTGAGGATAGTTGACAGAGTGAATGCTGTAGCCAACAACCTGGGCACACAGGAGGAAATTATATAGAGGTGGAATGACCTGTGGGAGAGAATGAGTTATCTGGCCTCCAAGCATCATCTGGAGGCCCAGAGAGGTGGTGGTGCTTCTCCCAGCCCACATTATAACTATTTCCCTGGAAGGACAAGATCTTGCAGATCCTACATTCTGAAGGCTTGGCAGGAATCCCTGGTGGAGTGGGTCCTGGTAAGTGGGTCCTGGTAAGCTAGATTTCTGAATGCCTCACTAAACAAATGTCATTTTTGTTCTTATGTTATCTGTTTACAATGTGTTTTCCACCTTTTGTAAAACATATAAACCCAATTTTAAAAATCACTAATCTATTGTCATTATCAAATTTGTGGCATTATGATGCTATCTCTCCTTGTTACTTCTGGGAAATATGTGTAGTCAATATGTGTTGGTTTTCATTGATCATTTCTTGTATTCACTTGTTTGAATATATTTTGTTGTAGTTAATATAACCCGTTCAAAACCCTATCTAATATACCATGAAGGTATGGTGCTATTAGTCTTTTTCACCTTTCAACATGTTTCACTTGTGTCTTAAATTAGTAAATCTGTGTACATCTTCACTCCATATAGTACACTAGGAATGTTCAACTTACAATATCCAAAGTGTTGGTGATGTCAAATTGAAAGTACTGCAACTGCCACAATACCTTGCTTTTGTATCTGGAAAACTTTTGCAATGTGACGTTGGTTGTTCTCTCGTGTCTTCTATATATAGTCATGTCAAAAAGTTAGGCATTTCTCAAACCCAGTATTATGCGATGAATAAAAATTGGATTTAATGTGGTTTTGTATGTCACTTCCTTTTTATTTCATTGAAGTGATTGATTTGACAAAGTAAAGTATGTTTTCTTAAAGAATTTTTCATATTATGCCAAATGCAGAATATAAGTAGTAATGAAAATAAATGCACTTAGTAGGATTATTATAATTAGTATACAACTTAGCAAAGTTCATATGATGACCAGTGTACATTTTAGCCTGTTAGACGTTGGAAAGTTTTACTTTTAAATTCTACTCCCTGTTGGGTTGAGTTTGTGCTATATTTTATGTACACTTGCTAATCTTTTTCTTTTCAGGACATCCCTTTACTGTTTCATTTTTAATTTGCATGTGTGTAATTTAGAATGTTTGGGCAATTATTAAAGGAGCACTGAAGGATCCAATCATACTATTCTATTTTTTATTTCGGTTGCTTCACTGCAGCTCAGAATACATTTGATGCTTAATACAAACTCATGTTGTTTTCTTACAATAAATATTTGGTCCCATACCCACAGTACATGGACAACCATTTGCCACTGAGGATACCTCGACTCCAGACCAGGATCAAACCTTCAGTGAGGACTTAACTTCTGCAAATCTGATGATGAGAAGCTGGCTGGCCCTTATGATCTGTCTGGGAAGACAGCTCCAGTGATTTTCACTCTGCTCACATCTACAACTCCCATCCCAAATGTTACAACACCTTACCCAATGGATACCTCGACTTCCTACGTCCAAGGGATCCTCCCCAATCTTGTGCCCCACGTCCTAGCTGCGGTTGAGCCAGCTCCACCACCACCTCCTCCAATTCAGCCAGGACCCAGTGGGAGGGGCACACTGGCTCAAGGGCACAGGTTTGTAAGGGTAGGGTTTGTGGGAGGGAATCTGTGGGCCAGCAAAGTGAGGCCACTGTGTTCGCTGTGACCCAGGCCACTATTGACCAAGTCTCGAAATCCCTAGGTTAGTCCAAAGACATGATAGGCCAGGTCCTTAAAGAGCTCTAGGACACTCCTTTGCAGAGGAGCACAATGTAGAAAGGCAGAATCTTAAAACAAATATGAGCTTCATTACTGGGGTTCTGTTTGATATTTACCATCATATGGTCAGGGCTTTCCCAGCAACATCACCCTCTCTGCGGCCATACAACATCAGGGTCAATACACCTGCCTCATCTGGAGATACGGAGGCTCTGCCACAAGCAGAAACACCTGCAGCCAACTCAGTCCTTGCAACTGTGGTTTCCTCCCCCCCCCCAATAAGACATTCATCCGGACCACCACGAGAAGATGGCATGACCTCCACCACCAGCAAGAGACACGGAACCTATTTGCCTCCAGTATGCTCCTACCATTCATTCTCCAGACTATTTTCTGGACACCTTTACCTTTTTGGCTCCAGTTGTGTACATTGGAATTTAAGCATTTTTGCCTCTACAATAAGTTTCATTCACCATGATGGACTGTTTTTTTTGTTAGTTTTTTTGGGGGGTTTTCATTCTGTTTTAGTTTTGTGTTTGTAAAATAAAATACATTCTGCAAACAAACTCAAAGACTGGTTTTGTATTTTTGTGGTGTTTACTTTATCTCTTCCTTCCATCATTATTTAAAAAAATTTAAATACTCAAAAATGTTCCCAAAGAAATAACATTTAGGTTACAAAAAAGTAAAAATATAACAAACCACACATCTTAATGCATTAATTTCATACATGTGTAAAAAGGAATAGTTTTCAAGTTTAAAAAAAAAGAATAATAAAAACAACCATGCATAACCCCAATAGTCTATGCCATTTTTATTTCTCAAGCGCCAGACCTTGACACCCTGGAAGAATGAAATATAATTATCAATTTCAATAGGCAAACTATTTATTCATGACATCAGTTAGAGACAAACATCTTGCCTCACACTAGGAATCCTACATCAATAACACAACTAGCCAAAATCATGGCAGCACTACATTTTGTGGCCACAAGATCATTCCAACATGCCATGGCTATATCTGGTGGAACATCACAACCAAGTGGTGTGTCAGATTGCCTAAAGAACTTTCTGCAGCACATCAATGGCTGCATACACTTAACACAAATTGAGGATTTTGCCAATATGAAAGGAGATCAGTATTCTTTAGGTTGACTTAAATATGTGGTTAGAACATCTTAAGCAGCACATATTGACATGGTTGCAACATTCAACAGGGAACCAGTCTAATGCAACCTCAAGTGCAAGTTGTCTTTGCAGAAGATATGTGCATCCATAGTGTGTCTTTCACAAGATCAACTCATGTTCCCTTGTAGAACCATATAACTGCAAATATCCCAACTTTGACATTTTCAAATGAAGATGACATAAAGGATCGTAAAAGAGAATAGGAAGAATAAATTAATGATTTTACAGGACAAAATAGACAAATTACAAATTGGCCTGTAGGAGCTTAAAAGCCTGCTCCACTGACATCTGTGTTCTTCCATGGGCCTCACTGAAGCGGACTTGACCTGGCATTGGTGATTCCTTGGGGATGATAACAGCCATGGACAGTTAGGATACGCTGAGACTCCTATATGAAATAAAAAATATATTGAGATGAAATATCTAATCCCATTGTAGATTCTTAAACTAGAAATTAACCAACTAATTATAATGACCAATTGTATTAACCAACACGCCGGACCTTCTCAGGTCCAAGTTGTGACATTTGCATGGATATGGTGCTGTTCCTGTAATACGAAGGAATCGTGTGTTGATCCTGGGAAAAGGGTACACATGCTTGAGATGTACAAATTAGGTAAGAAGGTAAGCAGACAAGATTGCGATAGACCTGTTCTCTTGAGTGTTGGCATTGAGGCACTATGTGTGCCATCAGTTGCTCCAATCACATGTGGATGTGATTGGAGCAACTGATGGCACACATGCCACCCAAAGCGTAGTAATCTCCCTTCACATTGGCAAAAAAAATCATCATTTGTGGAAACTAGATGAAGCTGTTGATGTGTCTATTCACTGAAGAGAACTTCTTGAAGCACACCACTGAAAGTTGGTTGTGACATGCCATCAGAAACTGCCACAGTGTATTGGAAGGAACCTGTGGAGTACTGCCATGATTTTGACTTAGTGTTATTGATGTAGGAACCCTATTGTTAGGCAGAAGACCTGGCTCCAGCTGCTGACATAAATCAAGAATAGTTTGCCAATTCAATCTGGATTTTCGATAATATCCTGTTCTTCCATGATGGCAAGGTCTGGAAATTGTCTAAACCTGAGGCTGTTGTCTTCTACCTCTCCCTAAGTTCACATGTATGCATTTAAGGAAAAAGAGAAATATCGCTTTACATTTGCAAACCTTTCTTTTATAATCAACACACTGCATGTCTTTAAAAATGTCTATGGCCCTCATTCCGACCTTGGCGGGCGACTACCGCCGCCCGCCAGGCGGGAACCCCAAAGTGGCCGCCATGCGGCCACTTTACCATGGCCCACATTCCGACATTCCCGCTGGGCCGGCGGGCGCTAACCATGTTAGCGCCCGCCAGCCCAGCGGGAATGAGGCCGCAACACAGGAGCCGGCTCCTAATGGAACCGGCGGTGTTGCGGCTGTGCGACGGGTGCAGTTAGCGCTTTTCACTGTCTGCCATGCAGACAGTGAAAAGCAGGCCGGGGCCCTGTTAGGGGGCCCCTGCACTGCCCATGCACTGCCCAGGACACCCGTTACCGCCAGCCTCTTCCTGGTGGTGTACACGGCCAGAAACAGGCTGGCGGTAAGGGGGTCATAATCCCCAGGGCAGCGCTGCTTGCAGCGCTGCCCTGGCGGAATATCACCACCGGGGGGAAATCGGCGGGACACCGCCGTCCCCGATGGTGCGACCGCGGCTTTACCGCCGCGGTCGGAATGGGGTTTGAAGCACCGCCAGCCTGTTGGCAGTGCTTCCGTTATTCTTCGACCGCCAGGGTCAGAATGACCCGCTATATGTTTTGTGACATATATGTACACAACCTTTTTTAAATGATGTTGCAAAGTAATTTAACAAGTTTAAAATGCCAGATATTTCTAAATGTGTAAGTAATACATTTAATAAATTATGATATAAACTACACTATCACATTTAATGACAGTAATGCATTACATAATACGGTTTTAAATTATACAAAATGCTAATTTTACTGCTTTTTTCTATGTTAACAAAGTAGCTACCATTTTGTGTGGTGGAGATGTGCTTAACATTTAAAAAATACACGTATTCACACCCTACAATGGTGGGTGCCTGAGCTTGCAAAAGAACATTTGCAATTTGACAGCCATTGGTAGAAGTTGACCACGTAGTAGGTGTAAAACTCCAAGACGAACATAGCCATAGGCTAACGTGTGACAGCAACTTACGCAACAGAATGGATGTGTCAGTCTCCTTTGACAATTCCATACATCATGTACATGCGCGCAACATTATGAGAAGCTCACTTGCTTCCTAACACTGCAGCCAACAACCCCTCCTAAACTTTTGCTGCTGTTACAGACCTCTGGGAGCAAAGCAGGAGACAGGGTCCCTAACTTCTCAGCGGAGGAGTTGAAATTGCTGAAAACTAAGTTCCTGTCCCTGTACAGCCAGCTGTTTGGGACTCCAAAAGAACAGGTACAAGTTTGAAAGGAAAATGTATTTCTAATATACTTGTTTAAAAAAAAAATATATATGAAATGTTTGCACTGCCTTAGCATAATTAATTTTTTGCAGCTAAAGCATCGCAAACCGAAATTTATATTTTGACGCTAGACCCATCTAGTGTCAAAATATCAGAGTTAGTGCTATTTTTAGGGAGCGCCAATCCACCTTGCATCTCATTGCGACAATGAAATGAAAGATAGGAGTTCCCTTCCTAAAAATGATGCTCGCCCCTTAGAGCCATATTTATCTACTGACACAAAAACATCGCATACCATGGAAGCGGACCTAAAATAAAATGGCACTACATACGATTAGCGTCAAAATTTAACACCTACTCAGACTAGGCGTTAAAAAGAGGCCCACACACCACAACTCCAGGAAAACACACATGAGCATTTGAAACCTCCAGGAGAACATGGAAGTGGTTCTTCTCCAGCTTGACACATGCCGCAGATGTCAGCGAAGACAGCAGGTCCCTCCTCCACCACCACTGCCGCAACCACAAACACCACCACTGCAGCAACAAAGACAGCGCAGAAGGCAGTAGAGGATCTTCAGACAGCGCTCCACCATCCTTGGCCTTAAGGAACAAGATGTGATCAGGATGTACCTATTGAACCGGGAGTCCATTGTACGCCTGCTGCACCACATTGCGCCACACATCACAGCAAGGGTGCAAACTCCCATTACGATTCCACCCATAACCAAACCAATCACTGTCCTCCATGTGCTGGCATCTGGATCTTTTTAGATAGCAGGTACACAAGTGGCTGATATGTCCCAGCTAACCTTCTCGGTCCTCCTACCTAAAGTCTTGGATGCTATCATACACCTCATACCCCACCACATCTGCTTCCCAAACACCCAGCTTCTGCAACAGGAGACAAAGAAAGGTTTCTACCAAATTGTTGGGTTACCATATGTGCTGGGTGCAATGTGTTGCACCCATGTGCAACTGGTGCCCCCTGCAGCTGAACATCCTAGCCAAATATCCCGGCAGTGTCCATGATGCATAAATATTCCGCCATTGCACTGTGAACGAGTGGTTCCAGGATGGGCAATTTGGCAATGGTCTGCTCATAGGTAAGCCACCATACCAATCATTACTCACACAACACACCAACCATCTAGGACAAACAAGACAAAAAACACACAAAAAAACACATGGGCAGGGGTGCATAGATGTATAGGCAACACATATGCAACATGCCACACTACATCGCCTTCATCACACTTCACAGTCACATACACCTACATGTATATGACACTGCCACACCCTGACTGGCACACCACGTGTGGACAGGTGGAGCCAAGTCCCCTTTGCATACAGAAGTCGCTCACAAACCACTACAAGTATCCACAGGTTGACAACTAATTACAGATCACACACACGTATTACACCAAACAAAGATTATCTCAGCTATGTCAGTGGCATAGGCCATGGCCATTTAAAGAAAGTCACACATAGCCACAGTCACTTGTAAATCATGGTGTGCAAGCCTCTGGCAGAACCTAAATCAAATGCCACACAGTAGTGCCATAATCAACTGCATATCATCTACACATACCTGTAGTGTGCACATACACCATTCTGCTGAATTGTGTCACACACATACCAATACAAATTAACCTGCCATTAAAGACCATGGGGCAGAATAGTGAGAAATGGGGCAGCACCTACTCCAGTGCCACCTCACATGTGCCCTGCCCCTATCACCCCCTAACACCAATGTCTGTTCTGTATACCAGAAACAGTCCACCATAGTGCTGAGTTTGGGGAAAAAAACTATACATATAATGGATGCCATAGTAGGACTTGGTAGGAGTATAGAGGACATACCTGACCTTACATGATCTGCACTAACCAACCCATGTGAAAAATAGCTGTGCCACCTCCCAAAGCCTGCACTGTGCATGTGTAGAAAGTGTCTGTGAGAAATCATATATTGGAAGGTCGGAGAAACTACTGCACCAAATTTGATCATCCTACAAATGTGTGATATATGATCTTGGGCACTTGATGGCTGGCAGAGCCATCATCTGGCGCCACATAGTAACATGGACAGCACAGTCTGGCTTAGTAGGGCAACTATGGTGTCTCTACATCTGACACCATTGTGGTGCAAGGAGCTGGTACATTCCATCTAACAATAGAACACTGCTTCGAATATGGACCACACAACACATTCCTGCTAAATTATACCCATCATTTTTGGATCAATTTGAAAATTCCCAGGTCCTTGAGTCACTACCCAAGATTGTCATGTCCATCAATATAGTGCACTGAAACCATTTCACAAGAACAGGAACATATACTATACCAAAAGCAAGTCTGAGTCACAACTCCTACTATCAACTCCGATGGTTTGTTCCAAACCACTATCAAGCATTACCAACACATCTTCTCTCTTTCCTTTGCAGCTGATTAAGGTTATGGGATACAGCCATGGGTTATGACTCAATTTTCCAATCCCACAGCGGTGGAAGAGCATCCCTGCAAGGAAGGGCACAGAAGTACATGCAATGTGGTGGAGAGGACATTTGGGCTTCTGAAATCAAGGTTCAGGTGTCTGGGTGTGAAATCAAGGCTACCCCACAGAGGCAAGGAAGCTGGGGGGGGGGGGTAAGGTGCAATTTTGCATCTCAGACATGACATAATGTAGTCCTCCCACAAATTAGTATTCAAACACATGCTCTCACATGTGCCAACATGTATGTGGACAGTGTAGCTCCACATGCACATATGCCCAAGGTATGAGTAATCGCATGCAGCAGACTCATAGATAAATCTATGGATTCAACATACCAATGTCACTGTTATGACCCTACTGGATAGTTAGGCACATGTAGCCATACTACATATAAAACATTATTGCACAGCCCATGTGACATGGTAAGTGAAACAGGGTGCATTCAAGGCCTACAATGCAAAATTCCATGCAATCCTGCCATGAGTCAAAAAGATTTCACAAATGCATCAAAACTACACTCTGAAATGTCAGTAAAATCACTCCTGGGCTCTGAGCATCTATCCCACGTTCACACAGCTTTTAATGCACCATGATGAAAAAATGATGCATGACAGTCATGTGTCAGAAGTTTTCACGCATCCTAATCTAAGACGCCTATCCCTTGAACGTCTCTCACGATCCACAGGCAATTTCACTCACCATGGTGAAAAATAGACGCATGACCATCATGCGCAAACATTTTTTAGGCATATACCATACTAGTGTCCTAAGCTAAAAGAAGCCTAGCCCCTGAATGTCTATCACACGTCCAGGAAGTGATGAAACAGGACATCCTGCTCCAAACATGGTACAGTGAGTCCACTTTCACTTCCGTCTTATTGTCTGTGTGAGGGTGTGTGGAGCTGGTGCAGTAGGGGTTTTAGAGTGTTTTGAGTGTGTATTGTGCTGTGTCCTGTAGCTGTTGTGTTTTATTTGTCTTTAAACCTGTCTTTGGTGTTGTAAGTGTTCTATTTCTGTCTGTGTACTGTGGGGTGTTTGGGGTAGTATAGTTGTTGGGGTAGTTGTTGTGAATTTTTTTGGGGGGGTGTCCAGTATATCTGGGAAAGGGAGGACGGAGAGGATTTTGGTTGATGAGTTGGGGGGTTTTATATGGCTGGTTCAGCGCTACCTCCCCATGATGCTGATACTGGGTGGCCGTGTCATTCAAGGCTACCCCACAGAGGCAAGGAAGCTGGGGGGGGGTAAGGTGCTCCACCACATAACAAGAGTGTTTGCTGCAGGAAGGAACAACCACCAACTGAAGCATCACTGGCCAGACCTCATTACAAGGGAGCAAGATCCGCTGGATCATCTGGGCATTGAAATTGGTGGAGCAGTTGGTAAGTATTCCATTTCCATACAAAGTCAATTTTTTGCATGTGCATAATAGTTGAAGATAAGGTGAAGTGCTACATGTCATGGTTATGGAACTGGACATGTTGTCTGTTACCTGCATGAAGAGCCCCAGCACCACCTTAGACCTGCAATTCAAACGTACAGTAATGAAGCTAAGGCGGGGCAGATGTACCATTTTCCATGCACACCTATTACAAAGTATTGTGATGCATGCACAGGGCAACTCTGTATTGAGCAGCACAAAATGAGACCTGCATCATGTATGGGAGGGGGGTCTCAAAAGGTTTTTGGGACGCAAATGCATAAGCCACTGGGAAAAATTAGAAATACCTAAATTACATCTTTCATGCACTCTGAACGGCTGTTGAGAGCAGGTGTGATATGGGGGCATATAAATGTATGTGATGGGCCTCCATGTACTCAGCAGAAGTTGTGATGATCTGTTGTGTTTCAACTCCTGCTGAGCACATTTACCGACATATAAATAGATACAGTTGGATCCTACCTGCATCATGCAGCTCCTTAATTCTCAGGTGTACACATAGCGGGGGTAAGGGGTGTACTCAGGGCCACAAGGACTGTATTTATGCAATTGGTGCTGCACCACTGTTGTTTTATCGGCCCCTTTGTGTCATTGGCCAAAGCCATGTAAGGAGCTTGACCATGCACTCGGTCCATACTAATAGCACTCTCCTCTTCCTGCACATTGTGTATCATATACACCCTAAAATATGTCTATTACCACGCACATGCTGTTAGTTCCACAAGACTGTCGCTTCTCACTAACCGTATGGGGCTGCTCTGCATCTGCTCCATCATTGACACATTACTCAGTAACCTGCACCAACAAATGCATCTTTGGACACAGAGCAAGCGTCTGTGTTGAGGCATATGTCTATGTCCATATTCTTATCCCTCCCTGGACAAATAATGTTATACTATGCTAACATTGGCTGGCCACATACTATTGGCAATACATCCATGATTTCAATCAATCAATGTGCAGGTAGGTACAACTATTTTCACATGAGTAAACTTCAATAGCATTATTAATCGTGTGTGCGCCTTGTGATGGCACACACATATAACTTACTTCACACAAGGATGTATCATGGCATTCCTCAACACTTTGGAATAAACACAACCCATTGGCAGTTGTTTGTAAGTTTGCTGTGACAATGAGGTAGATGTCCACAACATCTGGGGCAGTCTCAAATGCTATAGGTGTCACAATGGGCTAGCCACTGTTAAAAATGTGGTTTCTGGTTGGCTAGGGTATGCATCTAAGCCAGGCAGAACCCACCCACTCTAGTCAGGGTGAGGGAGTTACACACCCAAGATAAGCCCTGCTCACCCCCTTGGAAACTTTACACGAGCAGTCAGGCCTATCCCAGAGGCAATGTGTAAAGTGTTTGCACAACACACACAACACATGTGACACACTATCCCCACCACAAAGGAAACACAACACCCAGTTATAAAAAAATAAACTGCATTGTACACATCATTAGAACAAACACATGTCAGTAATGCCCTTCAATCCAAGCAGTTGTCAGAACATTACACAGTATTATTACTCTGCGAAAGTCAGCAGTAATCACATAAAAACTATAGGTTACTGGTTATCCTGCAACATACGTAGTAGTCAGGTAAAATTTACCAAAATGCACGTATCAAGGTAAAAGCACATATTTCCAGTAAGGCATAAGGTTACAGTAAACACATTACTAAAAATGCACTTTCCTGAGTAGACATACCATAAGTACTGAGTCATAGTAAAACATATTACCAGAAATACAGGTCCTAGTAGATACCTTCCAACAAAATGCCAGGACATCATTATGGATGTGTTCTCACCTCCACCAAACCAAAGAGGCAGTAAATGCCAGCCCCCTAGACATCCTGAAGGAGCTCACGTGTGCCTCTGGTCAGAGATCTAATAAATGCAGTGATGCAGGGTAACTTTGGGCAAGCCGGGGACCTCCATCGAAGGTCACCACCCCAACCTGCTATATGCCCATGAAAGGATGATGTGGTGCATTTCAGGGACATTCCCTGCCCACACACTTGAGGAGGCCACGTGTTTCCCACAACAGGAGGTATGCACCCTCCTTTAATCGAGTCAGCTGCAGAGAGAAACAAACACTTCTCCCAGCGAGCCCCGTTCCTCCTGGCGACTGCAGCTGGGGCTTCACAGGGCCTCCCGTGACCTCGGGCTGGCCAGCTCTTCTTCTCTCCTCTGTTGTCACCTGCCCTCTCACTGGAAGCTAGCTTCCTCCTTCTCTGCGACTTGGACACAGCAGCACCAGGGTCAGGAATAGATGCCTGCTTCTGCCCTGGGAGCACTCCTCAGTAGGTCGCACCTGGGGGGCAACACCAGGAGCGCACCTGTTCCCACCTTCATCTTTCCTGTGCCCCAGGGGCACATCAAGGAGTGCATTTCGGAATGTGCTGCGGGAATTCGGGCTGCAGCAGTGATTTCTTCACTCTGGGATCGACACGCCCGATCCAGTGCTCCCTGTGCGCTGCAACTTCTACAAAATAAAAGCACTTTACTAGCGCTTAAAGCTCACTAAGCAATAAGAAGAAAGTGCTCTCCAGGCGCTAATCAAATAAAGGACAGAGCGTTCTCCAAGTGCTTCTGTCCCAGCACAAGAGCCTCAAACAAAGAGCTGTCATTGTGCTGGAAAGCCTTTGGTTGCAGAGGAGGGACCACAGTACCCAACCTCTGGGGACACAAGTGAAGCACAGGGTGGCAGGGCACAATTACAGGCCAGCACAAGGGGACGCAGTCAGTGACCCAGCAGGTCACAGGTCAGCACAGCAACAACAGTTCAAGGTGGTTCCTGGTGAGTCCCTCCATAGCGTTCTGTGTCCATTAAGTCAAGAATGTGTCTTGTGCGTTTTACATGGGGAAAATCCCCTGTACTTAAACTCAGTTTTGCAAAGCAATTTCAAAGAGGGGGAAGAAGAGGTTTCAATGAGTTACAACTGGTTCTAGGAGTGCCCCCTCTCCTCCAGCACAGGCTCTAGACATCAGTTGGGGGTAAACGAGCCCTTTGTGTAAGGTCAGTGCACAGCTTTTACAAATGCAGGTGGGCCTCCCCTTCTCTCACCCCAGGAAGACCATTTAAAATGCAGGTGCACCTCTGCACCTCCACCCTCCCTGTGTACAGGCTGTCTGAAAAGTATGCACAAAGCCCAGATGCCACCCTGCCCCAGACATGGATCGGAGTTAAGCTGCAAAACACGAATCATAAGCTCAGAGAAATGATTACTTTCGAGAAGTGGGATTTCTATAATGGTGAAACAAAATTCACCTACACCAAAAAGCAGCATTTCTCACTACCATTACAACCATACCAAACATGCCTACGCTACCCCTCATAAGTCAGACAATGCTCCCTAGTCATAAGGCAGGGCATTTCCAATGCAATCCTATGAGAAAGCAGCACTCACAGTAGTGAAAAACCAACTGCTAGGACAGGAAAACACAACCAGGCACATGTCTTGCCTTCTACATACATACCATCCTGCCCATAGGGCTAGCTAGGGCCTACCTTAGGGGTGACTTACAAGTAGTAAAAGGGTTGTTCTGGGACTGACAAGTAAACTTAGATGCCAGGTTCCAGTCTCAGTAAACTGCGTACACAGGCCCTGCGCTAGCAGGCCTGCAAAAGGTTGGAAAGGCTACTTCTGTGGGTGGTGCAAGCAGTGCTGCAGGCCCACTAGTAACATTTAACTTAAAGGCCCTTGGTTTAGTAATACTACTGTATAAGAGACTTACAGGTAAATTAAATGTGCCCATTAGGTTCAAGCCAATCATACCAACTTTAGAAGGGAGAGCACCTGCACGTAAGCACTGATCAGCAGTGATAAAGTGCTAAGTCCTAGAGCAAACAAGAGGTCAGAAAAAAATAGGAGGAAGGAGGCAAAGAGTTTGGGAATGACCCTGCACAAAGGGCCAGGTCCAACACATTGCAACAACCATTACATGCCCCTCAGATGCAGTATACAGTGTCATGCAGTCCCATATAATCATGAAGGTATAGAGCTACCAAACACCTGCATTACAATGTAATGTTTAAATGATGCAGTGAGCAGCACCACAGGAGTGTCAGGGAAAGTGATGGTTTGTTTGTGCATGGGTCTACATTATCTGATAATGTGTGATTGACTGATCATAAATGTTTGTCAGTTGCTCTGATCTATCACTAGGATGAGATGCTCAATCAGCCTAACAAGTTGACAGTGAGCAATGTCGTCCATTAACTGATATGTACAAATGACCTTAAACAATGTTTTCCACTTATACTTTGCAGGTGGACCTCCTCCCTACAGCGTAGGTGAGAAGGCCCGATTTGAAGACCCCAATGCAGCCAGTATGTGTCATCTTGTGTTTTGTGTGGAATGCTATAAAATATGGTTTTGCTTGACCAATGATGACATCATTGGAGAATGGATGGTGACATCATGTCTGTTGGATTGTTGTGCAATGAGAACGACTTGCTTGTAGCACATGGGGCAACGTGCTGGCATGGAATTGTGTGTAATAGGAATTGTAATGGCTGAACACATATTCATTGTCTACAATGATAGATGTCAGGGCAGCTGTTAATGTATGTAGCATGCCTGTTGACAACCACTTTGTCACAGCACTATTGTCAACACTGTGTGCCATACATAGCTTACACTTACTGACAAGATGGTATAGATGTGGGTCATAACTTCAGACGGATCTAGGGGGCTTATGTAGGAGACACATGCACCCTAGGTGCTGCAGAACCCTTCAGATATAATGAGGCAAGGACCTATATTATGCTGCACAACAGTCAGTAGTATACACAATTAGTAGACACCTCAGCTTCAGATGGTTGGGGGGAAATTCTATGATTTATCCCACACCAGCATGATATTTGTGAGTGATGTAGGTCACATCAGATATGCATATGATGTGAATGCTGTGATTGTACCTAGTACTTTGATGATGTCTGACATGCATGTGCAAATGATGTACAATGTATCAGGATACAGTTGCAGCACCCAGTGCAGTCTCAAACTCACTGTGGGCCTAAGGGCACCCGTACAGCCACCATGTGTTTGCTGTTTAACACATTTAGCACAACATAGCACAGGGTAGGGGGCTTCAGTTCTGTAATATGAAGACACATTTGATGTGCAGGTCAGGCTTTGGCCACACTTTCTGGGGACATTGCATCAGTTTTACATGTGGGCACATAATGGGCAATGGCATGCCCCCTTGTACCATAAGCTCAGGCCAGGTCTTACACAGGACACATGAATGATGATTTTCCTAACCTTAGAATAGCCGGTGGGAAGTTACCAGACCACCCTATCATATGGCCCCCACTTTGCATCAATGATGACTGGGCAAGCCTTGATGTTTCACCAGTGGTGTTGAGGTTATAGATTGCATACACAGCCGCCTAGGCACACAGGAAATCCAGACTTGTTGGGGCACATGATCATTACAAGTTTGACACAAAAGTTGATCATGGACAATTTTGTCCAATCCGCTCTGGGCTCTGTTGGTTAATAATGGATAGCTGTCAACCAAGTGAAATGTACATGATACTATAGATGGCTGGTAGTAAATAGTCATAGATGAGGAGTAAGTCATTGTTGAGGAATATGTGTTATCTGCAGTTGCAGTGTACATAATGTCTGTACAACCTCCACCCAATACCGTAACTGATGCTTGTTTCCCCTCTTATTTCTGCTGCCAATATGACACCAGACTAGATGCACACATTTCATAAGAGGGCTGAACACTACCAACACATAATGGAGTGGAAGCAGGATACCGCCAAATGGGAAGGAGGTTCCACAGTGGGAAGGCATCTGGGGAATGGCAGGTGTTTGCACATGGTGGACCTCCACAGCAGCCACAGCCACACAAAGACACTGTAGGAAAAACATTAGGGGTGCAGGGGTCCACAGCTAGTCCAAGGCCCTCCACGTCAGCTGCACAAGCCAGGAGCCAGGCACCAGTTCAGCCACCTGCTACATTTCTTGCAAGCCAATTTGAACTGGGGATGAGACAGGACATGGCCAAGATTTTAGCAAGACTTGAAAAATTGGAGGAGGAGAGTGCTGCGTACCGGAGGATGTTGCGATACATCAAAAAGAAACTAAATAAATAAAGAATTGAACTTATACTGTTCTGCATCCTCCCAGTTCCTTTCCCTCCCTTTTACTTTTTGCGTTGTATTAGATTGGGATTTAGATGGGTAGTATTAGGTTAGTGTGGGGTGGGCATATGTCAAGTTTAGTGTAGTGGGGTTGTGGTATTTTTTTTTGTGGTAGGGGTTGGGTGCGGCGTCATGCTGGGGTATTTGTGTATTAAAAAAAAAAAAGAAGAAATATATATTTGTTTATGCCATAGGTTAGGTTAGTGCATGTTTAGTCATAGTTTGTTGACCTATGTGTATTTTGCCTCTTAAGTGGGGTGGGGGGGCCAATGTTTAGCGTGTGGTGTTACACGTGTAAGATAAGTTTAGAATAGGTTAGATAGGTGTAGATGCTAGTTAAGTTGGTATAGGTTAGTTTAGCATACAGTTGTTTTTAGGTTATTCATATGTATATGGTTTTACAATATATCCTGTTTTTCTTAGCCTAATAATTTTGTAAGTTTGAGTGTGTAGGGGTGCTCATGAGTGCACTGCCAAGTTGGGAAAATGGCCTAGGGTATGCCTACTGTCTTGATTTCCCAGGTTTACTATGTGCATCCCCTATGACAAAAGAGCTGTCAGAGTGGCCGCTACATACCGTCTACTAGTGCATACATTTGCCATCCAGTATTGCAGCCATTCACAATGTGTATGTATACTTTATCTTGGATAGGTAAATATTATACTTCATCTGACATTTATAGGGTCCTGCAATTTCATTCTTGGCAAGTGTGGCACATCTGACAACAGACACATTTGAAACTGTGCCATGCAACACTGACAGGTGGCCATCACTGATAAGGTTAGCTTCTCCTATACCACACACAGAAGTTGTACTGGAACTCCCATCTGAGTAAATTACCATTGACTTGGTCCGGAGCCATACATGCCATTTGTCTACTTCAAAGGTGATCTGTTCAAAATGTATATAGAATACTCAGTAAGTTGGTTGTAGCCGACAACACGATCATTTACATTTCTCAAGTTAGAATCCTAGTGTGTGGCTTTGTGTCTGACAGTCATGCACTCGTGCTGATATTCTGTACACATTGACATGGATTGATACAATGCTATCTTTTAGCTGAGTAGATGGATCACAATAAACGTAGAAATGCTACATGTGTACAATGTGCTTTATTTGCAGGTGCAATTGTATTTGTGAATTCTATAGAATGTCCAGTTCACAGACCCCATGAGTGAACGTTAGCCATATGTAGCACAATCAGAGCCCAGGGTTGAGGGACATGTGATGAAACATGGTTAGGAGTAGTGTGCATTAGTAAAGAGTTACAAAATTGTAAATTGGTATAAAAGAGACAATGACAGTACATAGTAGACAAATCAACAGTGGTTAGGCGAAGAGGGCGCATTTCCTACTGTCACAACACTGGCATGATGTTAAGACCAGAACTAAGGAGAAACTGTCCACGTGGCACAGACTGGTGCTATCGGGTGCTTTTCCTTGTGAATTTTATTCCTTCATATCTTCATCCTCTGATGTGTATGGTGCCTCCTGTGCCATGACTGATGCAGTTGTAGAGGTAGAGTGAACCACACACACTTCAGGGGTTAGAGATGTGAAGTCAAAAGTCCTGGAGGCATGCCATTTGTTGGCAACACATAAGGCATCACTGCAGCAAGGAGCAACTGCTGATTTTTCAACACTGTAGCAACATCACAGTGGTAGGCAGCCATGTTTTCCCTGAGGGAGGCCACTTCCTGCTGTTTGGACGTCAGGGTATTCTGCATAGCCCCCAGCCTGTTGTCTGTTATGCTGCTGCCAGTTTGGGAGGGCAATTGTTGTAGACTCTCTTTCATGACAGCAGCTCTGTCATCCAGAGACTGCTGGAGTCCATGTAGCGGGGAGTGGGTGCCTCTGATGGCAGCTAAGTTGTCCTTATTTTGATTGTCATGTGTGAACTCCATCCACCCCCCACCTGCTCGGCCAGCTCCTGCTGGACTCCTACCTCTGTCCTATGAAAGCTGATCTCTGGGGCCTTGGAGTAAAGGGCTGTGTGAGTACTGGCTGATGGTGCGTGTTGGCAGCTGGGTGGTTCATGTGGAGACCCTGCAATGCTATGTGTCCTCCCTGCGAATGGAGGTGGTGTCTGTAGTGATCCTAGGGAATCCTGAAGCATCTGTTCATTAATGGTTGATAGCTGGTCATCCATATCATCGGCAAAATCCAGGACAGGCAAGTCGGCAAGAGGTGAATCATCATCCTCTGTAATGAGATGATGTAAAATCAATATTTGATTGTTTTGGCTGTTGACATGAGACATCATTTGTTTGCCACTGGAGGCTCAGTGACATGTTACTGACCCAAGGTTGTGGTTGTACTTATGTGTAGCATTGTGCATCACATGGGTCAAGCTCACTAGGCATTTTGGGGCATATGTAGGTGCCCCAAGAGCCACCTGAGTCACTTTTGATTAAGCTCAGGTGGAGCAATGCCTGCCTCGTATGTACAAGGTAGCATGAAGCCACTTTTTGTGCCTTGACGCCACTGTGCATATATGTCCCCTTCACACCCAGCACTTTCATGGAAGGTGAGTGAAATGGGTGATGCTGCTACACACATTGGGGCATATTTATACTCGGTCTGCGCTGAATTTGCATCAAATATTTTGACGCAAACCTAACACCATATCTATACTTTGACGGCCGAGCCCGCGAACACCAAAATTCCCGCATGTGCGTCCTTTCTGGATGCGTTAATGACATGCAAGGTAGGTAGGTTCCCGTCCAAAAAATGACTTCAACACCTGTGCGCCATATTTATCCTACCGTGCAAAGATCCCGCATGGCTGGGAGGCGGAGGCAGAAAATGGCGCACAGCCCGATTTGCATCAAAAATTAATGCCTGGGTCAGGGCTGGCGTTAAAATGGGGCAAACACACCAGTACTTAAGGAAAACACACAGAAGCAACATCAGAGCTCAAAAAGGAAGACATGGAGGTGCTATTAATCCAGCATGCACGAAGACGCAGAACACAGGACCAACAGCAGCAAATTCCACCACACCAGCAGGGACCCCAAAGCCAACGCAGAAGGCAGGAGAGGATATTCCAGACCAGGACAACCCTTCTGGGCCTCAGGGAACATGAGATCATCCAGAAGTAGAGACTAAACTGGCAAGCCATACAGCAGCTGCTGCGCCACATTAAGCCACAGTTGGCACCCATCTTGCAGACACCACACATCATTCCACCAGAGACCAAGCTGCTAGCTGTCCTCCACACATTCACAAAGTCCGGGAAAATTGCCCTGAACAATGTGGGGGCACCTTGGCTAGTGCCAGGGTGCCCTCACACTTAGTAACTTTGCACCTAACCTTCACTAAGTGAGGGTTAGACATATAGGTGACTTATATGTTACTTAAGTGCAGCGTAAAATGGCTGTGAAATAACATGGAAGTTATTTCAATCAGGCTGCAGTGGCAGTCCTGTTTAAGAATTGTCTGAGCTCCCTATGGATGGCAAAAGAAATGCTGCAGCCCATAGGGATCTCCTGGAACCCCAATACCTTGGGTACCTAGGTACCATATACTAGGGGATTATAAGTGTGTTCCAGTATGTCAATCAGAACTGGTAGAATTAGTCACTAGCCTGCAGTGACAATTTTAAAAGCAGAGAGAGCATAAACACTGAGGTTCTGGTTAGCAGAGCCTCAGTGATACAGTTAGGCACCACATAGGGAACACATACAGGGCACAAATTATAAGCACTGGGGTCCTGGCTAGCAGGATCCCAGTGACACTGGCAAAAACAAACATACATACAAGTAGAAATGGAGGTAACATGCCAGGCAAGATGGTACTTTCCTACAACCCCCTAGTCAGAAGGCAGGGCATTTCCAATGCAATCCTATGAGCAAGGCAGCTCTCACAGTAGTGAGAAACCAAATAGGCTTCTTGTCACTACTAGGACAGGCCACACAACCAGGCGCATGTCCTGCTGTCTACATACATAGCACCTTGCCCATAGTGCTAGCTATGGCCTGCCTTAGGGATGACTTAGATGTAGTAAAAAGGGAGTTTTAGGCCTGGCATGTAAATTTAGATGCCAGGTCCCTGTGGCATAGACTGCACATGAAGGCTCTGCGCTAGCAGGCCTGAGACAGTTTTGAAAGGCTACTTCAGTTGGTGGCGCAAGCAGCACTGCAGGCCCACTAGCAGCATTTAATTTACAGGCCCTGAGCATAGTGATACCTCTGTACAAGGGACTCACAGGTAAATTAAATGTGCCAATTAGGTGTAAGCCAATCATGCCAACTTTAGTAGGGAGAGCACCTGTGTAGGAGGCTGGCCTGGTTTGTAGTGGGTACCAAAGGTACTTACACCTTATTCCAGGTCCAGTTATCCTTTATTAGTGAAATGTAGGCAGTGTCTAGAAGCCAGGCTGTCTAGGGGTAGCTGTAGCTGAGCAGCCAAGGTTTACCCAGGAGACATGCAAAGCTCATGCAATACCACTGTAGTCACATAGTACTTACACAAATGAAAGAAAATACTCATGTTACAAAAATAAAGGTACTTTATTTTGGTGACACAAATGCCAAAAATACCTTAGAGACTATACTCCCTTAGGAGGTAAGTAATATACACAGTATACACACTAGAATGCAGTAATAGCTGCAAAAAAACTGTAAGAAAACAGTGCAAATAGTGAAAATCACAATAGATAGCAATGGGCCTAGGGGAACACAAACCAGATACTAAAATAGTATAATGCGAAAGTCGGTTTCCACCTAGGCAAGTGTAGTGTGTAGAGGGGCACTGGGAGTGTAAGAACACACCAAAGGTAAGTAATAGAACCCACCTCTGAGCCCAGGAAAGCAGAAGTAAATCACTATAAGTTTCATAGAACACACCAGAACACGTGATAGAAGATTTTGCATGAACCAGAAAAGACTGCAAGATACCAATGATGGATTCCTGGACCTGAAGACCTGTGGAAGAAGGGGACCAAGTCCAAGAAGCACTGAAGAGTTCAGGGAGAACAGGGTCCCCTGCTAACCCGGATCTAGGTGCAAAAGAAAAACCACCTGTGAAAAAGAACAGTCAGTACTGCACCCAAGAAGACAGATGTGGGCTCCTGGTTGGTGCAGATGATGTCCCACGCCGGATGAAAAATTGCAGTCTGGTTTGCCTTACTGGATTCTGACAACAAGCCTTGGCACATGGAAATCTTGAGCTTAGCGAAAATGGTGCTGCTCGGAACCAGGAGGGACCTAGTGGCCTCTACCCAGTGGGGGGAGACAGAGAGGGCTCTCAGCAACTCAGAGGGCCCTCAGAAGACCAGGCAGCATGCACAGGAGTCCTACAGCACGGGGACAAAGAAAGTGCAAATGTAGGCCCATGCAGCACAACACAAAGGGATCCTACGCTGCCGGAGAACCATTCAGGAAGCTGTGCATCACAGGAAGGAGTACTGGGAGATGGAGCTGTGCTGTGCACAAAGAACTTCATGGAAAGTCGCATACAAGCCTTGCCAACTGCGAACCATGCAGTGCACTGGGGTACTGTTTTGCATGAGGAGGCAAGCTCTTACCTCCATCAAATTTGGTCAGCTAGACCTTAGGACCGTCAGGACCACTTCAGTCTACCACCCGTGTTGCTGGATCCACGCACTTTGTCAGGAGAAGGAGCCCACACCATTGGTCAGGGAAGTGAGTCCTTCACTTCAAGGGAGATTCATTAGTTCTTCTGGTGCAGGCTTAAGACAGGAAGTCCTCAGAGGATGCAGGACCTAGAAACAGTTGCAGTTGCTGGTAGGAGCTGAAGATACAATGTTGCAGAATTTGTCTTTGCTTCTTTGTTGCAGTTTGTAGAGTTCTGGAGGGTCCAGATGCAGTTTCATTGATAGAAGGTGAAGGAAGGGATGCATAGGATTCCTGCTGTGGACTTGCAATCCAAATCTGATGAAACACCCAGGAGAGAGACCCTAAATAGCGCTGAAAGGGGGATTGGTCAGCTACACTAGTAAGCACCTATCAGGGGAAGGCTCTGACATCACCTGATGGCACTGGCAACTCAGATGATCCCAGAGTGCCACACCACCTTGGAATCCAAGCTGGCAAAACCCAGGAACACTAAGGAGGAGCTCTGGGCACCACCCCTTGGCTGGTGATGGACAGAGGAGTGATCACTCCCCTTTCCTTTGTCCAGTTTCACACCAGAGGAGGGAATGTGGGTCCCTGAACCAGTGTAGACTGGATTATGCAAGGAGGGCACCATCTGTGCCCCTCAAAGCATTTCCAGAGGCTCTGGGAAGCTACCCCTCCCATGCCTGTAACACCTATTTCCAAAGGGAGAGGGTGTAACACCACTCTCCCAAAGGAAATGCTTTGTTCTGCCTTCCTGGGCTTGAGCTGCTTGAGCAACAGGAGGGCAGAAACCTGTCTGTGAGGTGGCAGTACCTGGGGCTGCCTGGAAAACCTCAGAAGGATGGACTGGTAGTACTGGATTCCACTGTGGAGCCCCCAGATTGCATGGAATTGTACAACCAATCCTAGAATCAGTATTGGGGTACAATTCCAAGATGTTAGACACCTTACATGGCCATACTCGGAGTTACCGTTGTGAAGCTGGACATAGGTATTGACCTATGTCCAGTGCACATGTAAAATGGAATCCCCGCACTTACGAAGTCCGGAAAAATGGTCCTGGATGACATGGGGGCACCTTTGCTAGAGCAGGGGTGCTCTCACACACAGGTGCTTTGCACCTAGCCTTCAGGGTTGGAAGGCCTGACATATAGGTGACTTCTAAGTGACCTGGTGCAGTGTAAATGGCAGTGAAAGGGTGCATGCACCTTTTCACGCAGACTGCAATGGCAGTCCTGCAGAAGCCTTTGCATGGGCTCCCTGTGGGTGGCAAAGTAATGTTGCAGCCCATAGCGATTCCCTGGGACCCCAATGCCCTGGGTACCTAAGTACCATATACTAGGGACTAATTAGGGGTGACCAGTATGCCAATTTGGGATAAAATACTGGGTTACCAGCTTACAGTGACAAAATTGAGAGGAGAGAGAGCATAAGCACTCGGATCCTGGTTAGAAGGATTCCAGTGACAGAGTCAAGAACGCTTACATCAGGCAGAAATTGGGGGTAACATGCCAAAAAGAGGGTACTTTCCTGCAACCTGCACTTTAGAACTGATCAGCAGTGATAAACTGCTCAGAGTCCTAGAGCCAACAACAAGAGGTCAGGGAAAATAGGCAGAAGGATGCAAAAAGTCTGGAGATGAATCAGCAAAAAGGGCCAGGTCCAACAGGCTGTTTGTGAATCTCCTCCAGACAGTGCCGCAAAGGGAGCTGGGGTGTAGCCTACATATCCTGATGAGCCATCTGGGCTAGAGTGGAGGAAGGAGTGGTCACGCACACCTGAAAGGGCTGTGCCTGCCCACATACAATACAATCTCCAATCGCCTGCTGTGTGTCTGGGGCCTGGGCAAGACAGGATCTTGTGAACAACAGAGACTTTCCTTTGAAGTTTGCCTACTTCAAAGGCAGAAAGGGGTATAAGTAGTGGCCCCAAAACCCCAGACTTTTAGATCATTTCTGGAAGCAAGCGAAACCTCTGCTGTTAGAAATGGGGTCTTTGATTGGCAGTCAGGTTACCCCCTGTCCAAGCAAGGACCTATACAGGGAATCCACAAACAGGCAGAGTCACAGAATAGTTAAAGCAAGAAAATGCGTACTTTTTAAAAGTGGCATTTTCAAACTAACAATCTAAAAACCAACTTCACTAACAGATGCATTTTTTAAATTGTGACTTCAGAAACCCCCAAACTCCGTATTTGTATCTGCTCTCAGAGGGAAACTGCACTTTTAAGGATATTTAAAGGCATCCCCCATGTTAACCTATGGGAGAGATAGGTCTTGAAACAGTGAAAAACAAATTTGGCAGTGTCTCACTGTTAGGACATGTAAAACACATTAGTACATGTCCCACCTTTAACATACACTGCACCCCACCCAAGGGGCTACCTAGGGCCTACCTTACGGGTACCTTACATGTATAAAAAGGAAAGGTTTGGGCCTGGTAAGTTGGTGCACTTGCAAGTCGAATTGGCAGTGATGAAACTGCACACATAGACACTGCAGTGGCAGGTCTGAGCCATGTTTACAGGGCTACTCATGTGGGTGCAAAATCAGTGTTGCAGGTTAACTAGTAGCATTTGATTTACAGGCCCTAGGCACCTCTAGTGCACTTTACTAGGGACTAGTAAATCAAATATGTCAATCATGGAAAAGCCAATTACACATACAATTTCACATAGAGAGCACTTGCACTTTAGCACTGGTCAGCAGTGGTAAAGTGCCCAGAGTAACAAAAACAGAGTCCAGCACACAGCAACAACCTGGGAAGTAAAGGCAAGAAAGTGAGGGGAGACCACACCAAGGATGCCAGGTGTAACAGCTATAGTTATCTGAAGAAATTATAACGTCTGCTTGAAAGTAACTTTAGGCAAGGAGCTATAGGTTCTTAACATGGAAGCAATGCACTCATCAATATCATCATGTGAGAAACAAATGGAGATACTTTTCACTCAACGTGGATATGAACCACACATTATTAGAAAAGCCCGAAATAAGATAACGAAAATTCCCAGAGAAGATACCCTCAAACATAACAATAAAAGAATAAGGGGGTCATTACGACCTCGGCGGTCTTTCAAAAAGACCGCCGAGGCCGCGGGAGACAGAATACCGCCGTTGCCGGCGGTATTCCTGGCTCCCTATTATGACATTTCCACTGGGCCAGCGGACGGTAACAGTGTTACCGTCCGCTGGCCCAGCAAAAATGTCACATCAACATTGCTGCCGGCTCGTAATAGAGCCGGCGGCAATGCTGATGTGCAGTAGCACCCCTCGCGCATTTCACTGCCCGAAATTCGGGCAGTGAAATGCGCGACGGGGCTATGCCTGGGGTCGCCTGCACTGCCCATGCCAAGTGCATGGGCAGTGCAGGGGCCCCCAGGGGCACCGCAAGTCCCCTTTCCGCCAGCCTTTCAATGGCGGTGTTTACCGCCATGGACAGGCTGACGGTCGGGGACTCATAATCCCCAGGGCAGCGGTGCTTGCACCGCTGCCCTGGGGATTATGACATGGCGGGAAAGTGGAGGGGCCGGCGGTATGGCCGTGGCTTTTCCGCCACAGTCATAATTGCTGGCGGAACACCGCCAGCCTGTTGGCGGTGTTACCGCCAACTTACCGCCGGCCGCCAGGGTCGTAATGACCCCCTAAGTGATGTAATACGGTGTGTAGTGGATTATACACAGACATCAGGTTTCTTACTTAAGTGTATGCGCAAACATTGGCGCCTATTACAGGCGGATAGTAACTTGAGGAAGCACATTTCGGACAGACCAAGTTTTACTTACCGAAAGGGCATTAGTTTGAAGACCATGTTATGTCCTAGCTACCCAATGAAAAAACCTGCTGTAAATTGGTAACAACCCAAATGAAAGGTTTTTACATATGTGGTCATTGTGGTATGTGTAGATGGGCCCGAGATGGTATATGTACATTCAAGAATAACATAGGGGTTGCATTTCAGAAACTCACCAATATAACATGTAACAGCAATTATGTAGTATATGCCATTGTATGTAAATGTGACAGCATATATGTGGGTAGTACTATCAGACCTTTGAGACAAAGAATTAGTGAACATTACAGAGCTTTGAGACAGGATAATACCAGATATCCCATTGTTGTACACATGAAACAATGTCCGGTACAAGGATTGATTAAGAATTTTCAATTTTTTGGCATAGAACAAGTGAAAAAAGATCCCTAGGGGGTAATAAAGAAATGTACTTGAGAAGAAGAGAATGTATTTGGATCCTAAAGTTGAGAGCAGTAGAAGAGGGTTTAAATACTAACCATGAGCTAGAATTCTTTTAGGGAGAATGAGTTAGTAGATGTGTTAAGACCATATTTATTAATAAGCTCTTAAACTTAGGGGAGGATAGAGCTAGGGAAAATGTAGAATCTGACTATGATGATTTCTTAAGACAACATATTAAGTAAGAGAAAAACTTTCTACTATTAACAAATTTTTCAAACAAACGATCGTGATCAGACAACTAATAACTTATAGAGTTTCCAAGAGTGCTGGATATATTCTAGTAGTACAATCACAAGATGACGTATTGATTCCCTCGTTGGTTAATGTATTTAGACAGGGTGTAGAAATAAATACAAGAACAAGATTCTATTAATGGGGAATTTTATACTATACTTATGACTATATCACATATGTTGTACTTAGACTGTTAGTTGCTCTGATACTCATTTGGAATATTTATAACTATGACTGACAGAATGTGACTCTTCCTTGCATTTTGGGTGATTCTAGATTCTAGAACACTCCTTATTACGACGGTCAATGTGAGCAGTTAAGGATGTCTAGACTGACGATTCAAATACACGTATTTGTATTGAAGCGTTTTGTTAGAAATTGGGTCTTTGGTTGCAGTCAGGTTGCCCCTTGTCCAAACAAGGACCATCACTCTAGTCAGGGTAAAAGAGAATGACCTTCAGCTAACCCCCGCTCACCCCATTGGTAGCTTGGCATGAGCAGGCACGCTTAACTTCAAAGTGCTAGGTGTAAAGTATTTGTAGCAACACACACACAAAATGACACAACACAGGTTTACCTTCTCCAAATTGCGTCAGCAGGACCTCAGGATAGTCTATGTTGATTATGTCCACCCTCTGTGTCCTTAGGAGCTTTCTTGTTGCCGTGAGAGGAGTCTCAGGGTACAGGACATCACCTTGGAAGGTGCCTGCTTGGAGCATGCACACCATGGAAACTGTTGCAGTTGCTTACTTGGAGCTGAGGTTGCTGAAGAAAAGTGTCTCTTGTAGACACTTTGTTGCAGTTACAGCATTTCTTGGAGCAGGCTGCCGTTGATCTGAGGTCAGAAGAGTCAGAAGTTGTTGCAGAGGACTCCTGAAGGAAACTTGCAAGCAGAATCTGAAGAGAACCCACAAGAGAGACCCTAAGTAGTCCTAAGAGGGGGATTGGCTACCTTATCAGGTATGGACCTATCAGGAGGGGTCTCAGATGTCACCTGCTGGCACTGGCCACTCAAAGCCCTACAGAGTCACTACACACCATGCAAAGTAAGATGGCTGAAGTCTGGGACACACTGGAGGAGCTCTGGGCACCCCCCAGGGGTAGTGATGGACAGGGGAGTTCTCACTCCCCTTTGCTTTGTCCAGTTACCCACCAGAGCAGGGGAGAAGGGGTCCCTGAACTGATGTAGATTGGTTTATGCAAGGAGGGCACCAACTGTGCCCTTCAAAGCATTTCCAGAGGCTGGGGGAGGCTACCCCTACCCAGCCTGTAACACCTATTTCCAAAGGGAGAGCGTGTAACACTCTGCTCTCAGAGGAATTGCTTTATTCTGCCTTCCTGGGACTGGGCTGCCCAGACCCCAGGAGGGCATAACTCTGTTTGTGAGGTGGCAGCAGCTATAGCTGAAGTGCAAGCCTCAGAGAGCTGGTTTGGCAGTACTGGGGGTTCATGGTAGAGCCCCCAGGATGCATGGAACTGGCTCCCCAATACCAGATTTGGAATGGAGGGACTATTACATAATCTTAGGCATGTTATATGGCCATATTCCGAGTTACCATTGTGAAGCTACATATAGGTTTTGATCTATATGTAGTGCACATGTGTAATGGTGTCCCTGCACTCACAAAGTCTGGGGAAATGGCCCTGAACTATTTGGGGGCACCTTTGCTAGTGCAAGGGTGCCCTCACACTTAGTAGCTTTGCACCTAACCTCCAGCAAGTGAAGGTGAGACATATAGGTGACTTATAATTTACTTAAGTGCAGTGAAAATGGCTGTGAAATAGTGTGTGCACTATTTCATGCAGGCTGCAATGGCAGTCCTGTGTGAGGGTCTGTCTGAGCTCCCTATGGGTGGCAAAAGAAATGCTGCAGCCCATATGGATCTCCTGGAACCCCAATGCCCTGGGTACATAGGTACCATATACTAGGGACTTATAAGGGGGGTCCAGTATTCCAATTGATATTGGTAAATGAAGTTACTGGCCTACAGTGACAAATTTAAAAGCAGAGAGTATAAGCACTGAGGTTCTGATTACCAGAGCCTCAGTGACACATTTAGGCACTACACAGGCATACACATTAGGCCACAAACTATGAGCACTGCAGTCCTTGCTAGCAGGATCCCAGTGAGACAGGCAAAACACACTGACACACACAAACAGGCCAAAAGTGGGGGTAACCATGCTGGAAGGAGGCTACTTTCTCACAAGGAGAAGCTGGTGAAACCTGACTGAATCCATGCATCGGAGCAAAGTGGCTGCACAAGTGATGCAGCAGCCACCTTGTGGCTGTAAAATTGATGCAGCGCCTGCCTTGTGGCTGCAGAAATCAGCACATCACCAGCTCAGCATGACTTCATCCTTACAGTGTATGGATTATCCACACATCATCCCTGGGTGTCAAAACATCAACATAACTGCAAAGACCTGAGGCAGGCTGCCTGGAAATCGATTAATCTCTTCCCTGTGAGGAAAGAATTGATCGATCACTTACCTGGTCAAGAAGGAATCGACGCATGGTTTCACTTGTAAGGAATTGACACATCATTGCTTTTCTAATGCATACCCGGTACTTTGTGCTAAAGCAACACATCCATTGATTGTCAGGGATTTAGGTTCTTTACTTTAAAATTTAGGATCTTAATTGTATACGTTAGATTTTTCTCCTTTTGGTCTTGTATGTTTGTGTAAATACTTTAAACATTGCCTCTGAGATGAGCCTACTTGAGCCAAGATACCAAAGGGGGGTGGGGGCGGTGGGTGAGCAGGGATTATCTGAGCTGTGTATTTCACTTACCCAGGCTAGAGTGAGTGTCCCTACTTGGACAGGGTGTAAACTGACTGCCAACTAGAGACTCCATTTCTAACATGTGAATCGGTGTAGGAAGGTTTGGATAAGTTTGAAAACAGGTCTCCTAGTGTCATTCCTGTTGGACATAGTTGTGGAATACAGCAAGCCTCTAAACATTCCTCCCACACACTCAATGGAGGTCCTTTCACATGTATCTCCCCACAGTTAGATTTTGTTGTACAACTATATGTACTATGTGTGTGGCTTTTGGATGGATGTTAGCAGCTGAAGTCTTCTAGCTAATTGTGAATATCTGCATACCACACTGTAAAATACATTCTATTTCAGACCATGGTCCATTGCCATTCCACTGCACAACACCATTTTTCATCTGAATTTGCCACACAAATTGGGTTATTTTCTTGTTTTCTCTGTTAATTTTTTAGTTGTTTAAATTCTTTCTTTAACTTCTGGGTCCTCTGTTGTATTCAATTTTACTTATTCATAATGGTAGAGTGGACAAGTACTTGTTTTGCAGAGGGCGAATTGTCAGCCTTGGTGGATGTATTCATTCAAGTAGAGCCAACATTGTTTGAAGTTCAAGTATAAAATACCATTATATTACAGACGGAGAAGTACAGAACGATCTACTCTTAGGCCTGAACAAGCTAGTCTCAGGATACAAAGACCCCCTGCCTACCTCGAGTCTCTTCATTCTACATTCCCCCGCGATTACCCTTCCTCTTTCTCCCTCTTTCTTTCCCTTCTCTCCCCCTCCCCATTTCATATGACTATTTTGTCTCTCCCCTATACCAAGACCAACCCCTCCTACACAACCCTATCCTCGCTCCCCCTCCCCTTACCACCGCCCCCCCCCCCCCACCTGTTTTCCACTCTTCTTCAAAATAAGGGTACACAACTCAACTATGCAACTGGGAATTTTTACTTACCTGACAGTACATTTATATATGCTTACAATGGAAATAATTGTGGTAAACGAACAAAAACAATGTTTTGAAAGCTAAACAGTTTGTTTATATGCTGTATGTACCGCCTTATATATTCTTAATAAAACTTTTGAAACTTTAAAAAAAAAAAAAAAAAAAAAAAAAATACCATTATATCAAAGAAAAGGCAATTGTGGCTGAGGATAGTTGACAGAGTGAATGCTGTAGCCAACAACCTGGGCACACAGGAGGAAATTATATAGAGGTGGAATGACCTGTGGGAGAGAATGAGTTATCTGGCCTCCAAGCATCATCTGGAGGCCCAGAGAGGTGGTGGTGCTTCTCCCAGCCCACATTATAACTATTTCCCTGGAAGGATAAGGTCTTGCAGATCCTACATTCTGAAGGCTTGGCAGGAATCCCTGGTGGAGTGGGTCCTGGTAAGTGGGTCCTGGTAAGCTAGATTTCTGAATGCCTCACTAAACAAATGTCATTTTTGTTCTTATGTTATCTGTTTACAATGTGTTTTCCACCTTTTGTAAAACATATAAACCCAATTTTAAAAATCACTAATCTATTGTCATTATCAAATTTGTGGCATTATGATGCTATCTCTCCTTGTTACTTCTGGGAAATATGTGTAGTCAATATGTGTTGGTTTTCATTGATCATTTCTTGTATTCACTTGTTTGAATATATTTTGTTGTAGTTAATATAACCTGTTCAAAACCCTATCTAATATACCATGAAGGTATGGTGCTATTAGTCTTTTTCACTTTTCAACATGTTTCACTTGTGTCATAAATTAGTAAATCTGTGTACATCTTCACTCCATATAGTACACTAGTAATGTTCAACTTACAATTTCCAAAGTGTTGGTGATATCAAATTGAAAGTACTGCAACTGCCACAATACCTTGCTTTTGTATCTGGAAAACTTTTGCAATGTGACGTGGGTTGTTCTCTCATGTCTTCTATATATAGTCATGTCAAAAAGTTAGGCATTTCTCAAACCCAGTATTATGCGATGAATAAAAATGGGATTTAATGTGGTTTTGTATGTCACTTCCTTTTTATTTCATTGAAGTGATTGATTTGACAAAGTAAAGTATGTTTTCTTAAAGAATTTTTCATATTATGCCAAATGCAGAATATAAGTAGTAATGAAAATAAATGCACTTAGTAGGATTATTATAATTAGTATACAATTTAGCAAAGTTCATATGATGACCAGTGTACATTTTAGCCTGTTAGACCTTGGAATGTTTTACTTTTAATTTCTACTCCCTGTTGGGTTGAGTATGTGCTATATTTTATGTACACTTGCTAATCTTTTTCTTTTCAGGACATCCCTTTACTGTTTCATTTTTAATTTGCATGTGTGTAATTTAGAATGTTTGGGTAATTATTAAAGGAGCACTGAAGGATCCAATCATACTATTCTATTTTTTATTTCGTTGCTTCACTGCAGCTGAGAATACATTTGATGCTTAATACAAACTAATGTTGTTTTCTTACAATAAATATTTGGTCCCATACCCACAGTACATGGACAACCATTTGCCACTGAGGATACCTCGACTCCAGACCAGGATCAAACCTTCAGTGAGGACTTAACTTCTGCAAATCTGATGATGAGAAGCTGGCTGGCCCTTATGATGTGTCTGGGAAGACAGCTCCAGTGAGTTTCACTCTGCCCACATCTACAACTCCCATCCCAAATGTTACAACACCTTAGCCAATGGATACCTCGACTTCCTACGTCCAAGGGATCCTCCCCAATCTTGTGCCCCACGTCCTAGCTGCGGTTGAGCCAGCTCCACCACCACCTCCTCCAATTCAGCCAGGACCCAGTGGGAGGGGCACACTGGCTCAAGGGCACAGGTTTGTAGGGGTAGGGTTTGTGGGAGGGAATCTGTGGGCCAGCAAAGTGAGGCCACTGTGTTCGCTGTGACCCAGGCCACTATTGACCAAGTCTCGAAATCCCTAGGTTAGTCCAAAGACATGATAGGCCAGGTCCTTACAGAGCTCTAGGACACTCCTTTGCAGAGGAGCACAATGTAGAAAGGCAGAATCTTAAAACAAATATGAGCTTCATTACTGGGGTTCTGTTTGATATTTACCATCATATGGTCAGGGGGCTTTCCCAGCAACATCACCCTCTCTGCGGCCATACAACATCAGGGTCAATACACCTGCCTCATCTGGAGATACGGAGGCTCTGCCACAAGCAGAAACACCTGCAGCCAACTCAGTCCTTGCAACTGTGGTTTCCTCCCCCCCCCCAATAAGACATTCATCCGGACCACCACGAGAAGATGGCATGACCTCCACCACCAGCAAGAGACACGGAACCTATTTGCCTCCAGTATGCTCCTACCATTCACTCTCCAGACTATTTTCTGGACACCTTTACCTTTTTGGCTCCAGTTGTGTACATTGGAATTTAAGCATTTTTGCCTCTACAATAAGTTTCATTCACCATGATGGACTGTTTTTTTTGTTAGTTTTTTGGGGGGGTTTTCATTCTGTTTTAGTTTTGTGTTTGTAAAATAAAATACATTCTGCAAACAAACTCAAAGACTGGTTTTGTATTTTTGTGGTGTTTACTTTATCTCTTCCTTCCATCACTATTTAAAAAAATTTAAATACTCAAAAATGTTCCCAAAGAAATTACATTTAGGTTACAAAAAAGTAAAAATATAACAAACCACACATCTTAATGCATTAATTTCATACATGTGTAAGAAGGAATAGTTTTCAAGTTAAAAAAAAAGAATAATAATAACAACCATGCATAACCCCAATAGTCTATGCCATTTTTATTTCTCAAGCGCCAGACCTTGACACCCTGGAAGAATGAAATATAATTATCAATTTCAATAGGCAAACTATTTATTCATGACATCAGTTAGAGACAAACATCTTGCCTCACACTAGGAATCCTACATCAATAACACAACTAGCCAAAATCATGGCAGCACTACATTTTGTGGCCACAAGATCATTCCAACATGCCATGGCTATATCTGGAGGAACATCACAACCAAGTGGTGTGTCAGATTGCCTAAAGAACTTTCTGCAGCACATCAATGGCTGCATACACTTAAATTGAGGATTTTGCCAATATGAAAGGAGATCAGTATTCTTTAGGTTGACTTAAATATGTGGTTAGAACAACTTAAGCAGCACATATTGACATGGTTGCAACATTCAACAGAGAACCAGTCTAATGCAACCTCAAGTGTAAGTTGTCTTTGCAGAAGATATGTGCATCCATAGTGTGTCTTTCACAAGATCAACTCATGTTCCCTTGTGGAACCATATAACTGCAAATATCCCAACTTTGACATTTTCAAATGAAGATGACATCAAGGATCGTAAAAGAGAATAGGAAGAATAAATTAATGATTTTACAGGACAAAATAGACAAATTACAAATTGGCCTGTAGGAGCTTAAAAGCCTGCTCCACTGACATCTGTGTTCTTCCATGGGCCTCACTGAAGCGGACATGCCCTGGCGATTCCTTGGGGATGATAACAGCCATGGACAGTTAGGATACGCTGAGACTCCTATATGAAATAAAAAATATATTGAGATGAAATATCTAATCCCATTGTAGATTCTTAAACTAGAAATTAACCAACTAATTATAATGACCGATTGTATTAACCAACACGCCAGACCTTCTCAGGTCCAAGTTGTGACATTTGCATGGATATGGTGCTGTTCCTGTAGTATGAAGGAATCGTGTGGTGATCCTGGGAAAAGGGTACACATGCTTGAGATGTACAAATTAGGTAAGAAGGTAAGCAGACAAGATTGCGATAGACCTGTTCTCTTGAGTGTTGGCATTGAGGCACTATGTGTGCCATCAGTTGCTCCAATCACATGTGGATGTGATTGGAGCAACTGATGGCACACATGCCACCCAAAGCGTAGTAATCTCCCTTCACATTGGCAAAAAAAATCATCATTTGTGGAAACTAGATGAAGCTGTTGATGTGTCTATTCACTGAAGAGAACTTCTTGAAGCACACCACTGAAAGTTGGTTGTGACATGCCATCAGAAACTGCCACAGTGTATTGGAAGGAACCTGTGGAGTACTGCCATGATTTTGACTTAGTGTTATTGATGTAGGAACCCTATTGTTAGGCAGAAGACCTGGCTCCAGCTGCTGACATAAATCAAGAATAGTTTGCCAATTCAATCTGGATTTTCGATAATATCCTGTTCTTCCATGATGGCAAGGTCTGGAAATTGTCTAAACCTGAGGCTGTTGTCTTCTACCTCTCCCTAAGTTCACATGTATGCATTTAAGGAAAAAGAGAAATATCGCTTTACATTTGCAAACCTTTCTTTTATAATCAACACACTGCATGTCTTTAAAAATGTCTATGGCCCTCATTCCGACCTTGGCGGGCGACTACCGCCGCCTGCCAGGCGGGAACCGCCAAGTGGACGCCATGCGGCCACTTTACCGCGGCCCACATTCCGACATTCCCGCTGGGCAGGCGGGCGCTAACCATGTTAGCACCCGCCAGCCGAGCGGGAATGAGGCCGCAACACAGGAGCCGGCTCCTAATGGAACCGGCGGTGTTGCGGCTGTGCGACGGGTGCAGTTGCACCCGTCGCGCTTTTCACTGTCTGCCATGCAGACAGTGAAAAGCAGGCCGGGGCCCTGTAGGGGGCCCCTGCACTGCCCATGCCAGTGGCATGGGCAGTGCAGGGGCCCCCAGGGGCCCCTGGACACCCGTTACTGCCAGCCTCTTCCTGGCGGTGTACACCGCCAGAAACAGGCTGGCGGTAAGGGGGTCATAATCCCCAGGGCAACGCTGCTTGCAGCACTGCCCTGGCGGATTATCACCGCCGGGGGGAAATCGGCGGGACACCGCCGTCCCCGATGGTGCGACCGCGGCTTTACCGCCGCGGTCGGAATGGGGTTTGAAGCACCGCCAGCCTGTTGGCAGTGCTTCCGTTATTCTTGCCCTGGCGGTCGAAGACCGCCAGGGTCAGAATGACCCACTATATGTTTTGTGACATATATGTACACAACCTTTTTTAAATGATGTTGCAAAGTAATTTAACAAGTTTAAAATGCAAGATATTTAAAAATGTGTAAGTAATACATTTCATAAATTATGATATAAACTACACTATCACATTTAATGACAGTAATGCATTACATAATACGGTTTTAAATTATACAAAATGCTAATTTTACTGCTTTTTTCTATGTTAACAAAGTAGCTACCATTTTGTGTGGTGGAGATGTGCTTAACATTTAAAAAATACACGTATTCACACCCTACAATGGTTGGTGCCTGAGCTTGCAAAAGAACATTTGCAATTTGACAGCCATTGGTAGAAGTTGACCAAGTAGTAGGTGTAAAACTCCAAGACGAACATAGCCATAGGCTAACGTGTGACAGCAACTTACGCAACAGAATGGATGTGTCAGTCTCCTTTGACAATTCCATACATCAAGTACATGCGCGCAACATTATGAGAAGCTCACTTGCTTCCTAACACTGCAGCCAACCACCCCTCCTAAACTTTTGCTGCTGTTACAGACCTCTGGGAGCAAAGCAGGAGACAGGGTCCCTAACTTCTCAGCGGAGGAGTTGAAATTGCTGAAAACTAAGTTCCTGTCCCTGTACAGTCAGCTGTTTGGGACTCCAAAAGAACAGGTACAAGTTTGAAAGGAAAATGTATTTCTAATATACTTGTTTAAAAAAAAAATATATATGAAATGTTTGCACTGCCTTAGCATAATTAATTTTTTGCAGCTAAAGCATTTCAAACCGAAATTTATATTTTGACGCTAGACCCATCTAGTGTAAAAATATCAGAGTTAGTGCTATTTTTAGGGAGCGCCAATCCACCTTGCGTCTCATTGCGACAATGAAATGCAAGATAGGAGTTCCCTTCCTAAAAATGATGCTCGCCCCTTAGAGCCATATTTATCTACTGACACAAAAACATCGCATACCATGGAAGCGGACCTAAAATAAAATGGCACTACATACGATTAGCGTCAAAATTTAACACCTGGTCAGACTAGGCGTTAAAAAGAGGCCCACACACCACAACTCCAGGAAAACACACCTGAGCATTTGAAACCTCCAGGAGAACATGGAAGTGGTTCTGCTCCAGCTTGACACATGCCGCAGATGTCAGCGAAGACAGCAGGTCCCTCCTCCACCACCACTGCCGCAACCACAAACACCACCACTGCAGCAACAAAGACAGCGCAGAAGGCAGTAGAGGATCTTCCGACAGCGCTCCACCATCCTTGGCCTTAAGGAACAAGATGTGATCAGGATGTACCTATTGAACCGGGAGTCCATTGTACGCCTGCTGCACCACATTGCGCCACACATCACAGCAAGGGTGCAAAATCCCATTACGATTCCACCCATAACCAGACCAATCACTGTCCTCCATGTGCTGGCATCTGGATCTTTTTAGATAGCAGGTACACAAGTGGCTGATATGTCCCAGCTAACCTTCTCGGTCCTCCTACCTAAAGTCTTGGATGCTATCATACACCTCATACCCCACCACATCTACTTCCCAAACACCCAGCTTCTGCAACAGGAGACCAAGAAAGGTTTCTACCAAATTGTTGGGTTACCACATATGCTGGGTGCAATGTGTTGCACCCATGTGCAACTGGTGCCCCCTGCAGCTGAACATCCTAGCCAAATATCCCGGCAGTGTCCATGATGCATAAATATTCCGCCATTGCACTGTGAACGAGTGGTTCCAGGATGGGCAATTTGGCAATGGTCTGCTCATAGGTAAGCCACCATACCAATCATTACTCACACAACACACCAACCATCTAGGACAAACAAGACAAAAAACACACAAAAAAACACATGGGCAGGGGTGCATAGATGTATAGGCAACACATATGCAACATGCCACACTACATCGCCTTCATCACACTTCACAGTCACATACACCTACATGTATATGACACTGCCACACCCTGACTGGCACACCACGTGTGGACAGGTGGAGCCAAGTCCCCTTTGCATACAGAAGTCGCTCACAAACCACTACAAGTATCCACAGGTTGACAACTAATTACAGATCACACACACGTATTACACCAAACAAAGATTATCTCAGCTATGTCAGTGGCATAGGCCATGGCCATTTAAAGAAAGTCACACATAGCCACAGTCACTTGTAAATCATGGTGTGCAAGCCTCTGGCAGAACCTAAATCAAATGCCACACAGTAGTGCCATAATCAACTGCATATCATCTACACATACCTGTAGTGTGCACATACACCATTCTGCTGAATTGTGTCACACACATACCAATACAAATTAACCTGCCATTAAAGACCATGGGGCAGAATAGTGAGAAATGGGGCAGCACCTACTCCAGTGCCACCTCACATGTGCCCTGCCCCTATCACCCCCTAACACCAATGTCTGTTCTGTATACCAGAAACAGTCCACCATAGTGCTGAGTTTGGGGAAAAAAACTATACATATTATGGATGCCATAGTAGGACTTGGTAGGAGTATAGAGGACATACCTGACCTTACATGATCTGCACTAACCAACCCATGTGAAAAATAGCTGTGCCACCTCCCAAAGCCTGCACTGTGCATGTGTAGAAAGTGTCTGTGAGAAATCATATATTGGAAGGTCGGAGAAACTACTGCACCAAATTTGATCATCCTACAAATGTGTGATATATGATCTTGGGCACTTGATGGCTGGCAGAGCCATCATCTGCCACAAATGGTCACTGTGTCTCACTGCATGCTTAGCGCCACATAGCAACATGGACAGCACAGTCTGGCTTAGTAGGGCAACTATGGTGTCTCTACATCTGACACCATTGTGGTGCAAGGAGCTGGTACATTCCATCTAACCATAGAACACTGCTTTGAATATGGACCACACAACACATTCCTGCTAAATTATACCCATCATTTTTGGATCAATTTGAAAATTCCCAGGTCCTTGAGTCACTACCCAAGATTGTCATGTCCATCAACATAGTGCACTGAAACCATTTCACAAGAACAGGAACATATACTATACCAAAAGCAAGTCTGAGTCACAACTCCTACTACCAACTCCGATGGTTTGTTCCAAACCACTATCAAGCATTACCAACACATCTTCTCTCTTTCCTTTGCAGCTGATCAAGGTTATGGGATACAGCCATGGGTTATGACTCAATTTTCCAATCCCACAGCGGTGGAAGAGCATCCCTGCAAGGAAGGGCACAGAAGTACATGCAATGTGGTGGAGAGGACATTTGGGCTTCTGAAATCAAGGTTCAGGTGCCTGGGTGTGAAATCAAGGCTACCCCACAGAGGCAAGGAAGCTGGGGGGGGGGTAAGGTGCAATTTTGCATCTCAGACATGACATAATGTAGTCCTCCCACAAATTAGTATTCAAACACATGCTCACACATGTGCCAACATGTATGTGGACAGTGTAGCTCCACATGCACATATGCCCAAGGTATGAGTAATCGCATGCAGCAGACTCATAGATAAATCTATGGATTCAACATACCAATGTCACTGTTATGTCCCTACTGGATAGTTAGGCACATGTAGCCATACTACATATAAAACATTATTGCACAGCCCATGTGACATGGTAAGTGAAACAGGGTGCATTCAAGGCCTACAATGCAAAATTCCATGCTATCCTGCCATGAGTCAAAAATATTTCACAAATGCATCAAAACTACACTCTGAAATGTCAGCAAAATCACTCCTGGGCTCTGAGCATCTATCCCACGTTCACACAGCTTTTAATGCACCATGATGAAAAAATGATGCATGACAGTCATGTGTCAGATGTTTTCACGCATCCTAATCTAAGACGCCTATCCCTTGAACGTCTCTCACGATCCACAGGCAATTTCACTCACCATGGTGAAAAATAGACGCATGACCATCATGCGCAAACATTTTTTAGGCATATACCATACTATTGTCCTAAGCTAAAAGAAGCCTAGCCCCTGAATGTCTATCACACGTCCAGGAAGTGATGAAACAGGACATCCTGCTCCAAACGTGGTACAGTGAGTCCACTTTCACTTCAGTCTTATTGTCTGTGTGAGGGTGTGTGGAGCTGGTGCAGTAGGGGTTTTAGAGTGTTTTGAGTGTGTATTGTGCTGTGTCCTGTAGCTGTTGTGTTTTATTTGTCTTTAAACCTGTCTTTTGTGTTGTAAGTGTTCTATTTCTGTCTGTGTACTGTGGGGTGTTTGGGGTAGTATAGTTGTTGGGGTAGTTGTTGTGAATTTTTTTTGGGGGGTGTCCAGTATATCTGGGAAAGGGAGGACGGAGAGGATTTTGGTTGATGAGTTGGGGGGTTTTATATGGCTGGTTCAGCGCTACCTCCCCATGATGCTGATACTGGGTGGCCGTGTCATTCAAGGCTACCCCACAGAGGCAAGGAAGCTGGGGGGGGGGTAAGGTGCTCCATCACATAACAAGAGTGTTTGCGGCAGGAAGGAACAACCACCAACTGAAGCATCACTGGCCAGACCTCATTACAAGGGAGCAAGATCCGCTGGATCATCTGGGCATTGAAATTGGTGGAGCAGTTGGTAAGTATTCCATTTCCATACAAAGTCAATTTTTTGCATGTGCATAATAGTTGAAGATAAGGTGAAGTGCTACATGTCATGGTTATGGAACTGGACATGTTGTCTGTTACCTGCATGAAGAGCCCCAGCACCACCTTAGACCTGCAATTCAAATGTACAGTAATGAAGCTAAGGCGGGGCAGATGTACCATTTTCCATGCACAACTATTACAAAGTATTGTGATGCATGCACAGGGCAACTCTGTATTGAGCAGCACAAAATGAGACCTGCATCATGTATGGGAGGGGGGTCTCAAAAGGTTTTTGGGACGCAAATGCATAAGCCACTGGGAAAAATTAGAAATACCTAAATTACATCTTTCATGCACTCAGAACGGCTGTTGAGAGCAGGTGTGATATGGGGGCATATAAATGTATGTGATGGGCCTCCATGTACTCAGCAGAAGTTGTGATGATCTGTTGTGTTTCAACTCCTGCTGAGTACATTTACCGACATATAAATAGATACAGTTGGATCCTACCTGCATCATGCAGCTCCTTAATTCTCAGGTGTACACATAGCGGGGGTAAGGGGTGTACTCAGGGCCACAAGGACTGTATTTATGCAATTGGTGCTGCACCACTGTTGTTTTATCGGCCCCTTTGTGTCATTGGCCAAAGCCATGTAAGGGAGCTTGACCATGCACTCGATCCAGACTAATAGCACTCTCCTCTTCCTGCACATTGTGTATCACATACACCCTAAAATATGTCTATTACCACGCACATGCTGTTAGTTCCACAAGACTGTCGCTTCTCACTAACCGTATGGGGCTGCTCTGCATCTGCTCCATCATTGACACATTACTCAGTAACCTGCACCAACAAATGCATCTTTGGACACAGAGCAAGCGTCTGTGTTGAGGCATATGTCTATGTCCATATTCTTATCCCTCCCTGGACAAATAATGTTATACCATGCTAACATTGGCTGGCCACATACTATTGGCAATACATCCATGATTTCAATCAATCAATGTGCAGGTAGGTACAACTATTTTCACATGAGTAAACTTCAATAGCATTATTAATCGTGTGTGCGCCTTGTGATGGCACACACATATAACTTACTTCACACAAGGATGTATCACGGCATTCCTCAACACTTTGGAATAAACACAACCCATTGGCAGTTGTTTGTAAGTTTGCTGTGACAATGAGGTAGATGTCCACAACATCTGAGGCAGTCTCAAATGCTATAGGTGTCACAATGGGCTAGCCACTGTTAAAAATGTGGTTTCTGGTTGGCTAGGGTATGCATCTAAGCCAGGCAGAACCCACCCACTCTAGTCAGGGTGAGGGAGTTACACACCCAAGATAAGCCCTGCTCACCCCCTTGGAAACTTTACACGAGCAGTCAGGCCTATCCCAGAGGCAATGTGTAAAGTGTTTGCACAACACACACAACACATGTGACACACTATCCCCACCACAAAGGAAACACAACACCCAGTTATAAAAAAATAAACTGCATTGTACACATCATTAGAACAAACAAATGTCAGTAATGCCCTTCAATCCAAGCAGTTGTCAGAACATTACACAGTATTATTACTCTGCGAAAGTCAGCAGTAATCACATAAAAACTATAGGTTACTGGTTATCCTGCAACATACGTAGTAGTCAGGTAAAATTTACCAAAATGCACATATCAAGGTAAAAGCACATATTTCCAGTAAGGCATAAGGTTACAGTAAACACATTACTAAAAATGCACTTTCCTGAGTAGACATACCATAAGTACTGAGTCATAGTAAAACATATTACCAGAAATACAGGTCCTAGTAGATACCTTCCAACAAAATGCCAGGACATCATTATGGATGTGTTCTCACCTCCACCAAACCAAAGAGGCAGTAAATGCCAGCCCCCTAGACATCCTGAAGGAGCTCACGTGTGCCTCTGGTCAGAGATCTAATAAATGCAGTGATGCAGGGTAACTTTGGGCAGGCCGGGGACCTCCATCGAAGGTCACCACCCCAACCTGCTATATGCCCATGAAAGGATGATGTGGTGCATTTCAGGGACATGCCCTGCCCACACACTTGAGGAGGCCACGTGTTTCCCACAACAGGAGTTATGCACCCTCCTTTAATCGAGTCAGCTGCAGAGAGAAACAAACACTTCTCCCAGCGAGCCCCGTTCCTCCTGGCGACTGCAGCTGGGGCTTCACAGGGCCTCCCGTGTCCTCGGGCTGGCCAGCTCTTCTTCTCTCCTCTGTTGTCACCTGCCCTCTCACTGGAAGCTAGCTTCCTCCTTCTCTGCGACTTGGACACAGCAGCACCAGGGTCAGGAATAGATGCCTGCTTCTGCCCTGGGAGCACTCCTCAGTAGGTCGCACCTGGGGGGCACCACCAGGAGCGCACCTGTTCCCACCTTCATCTTTCCTGTGCCCCAGGGGCACATCAAGGAGTGCATTTCGGAATGTGCTGCGGGAATTCGGGCTGCAGCAGTGATTTCTTCACTCTGGGATCGACACGCCCGATCCAGTGCTCCCTGTGAGCTGCAACTTCAACAAAATAAAAGCACTTTACTAGCGCTTAAAGCTCACTAAGCAATAAGAAGAAAATGCTCTCCAGGTGCTAATCAAATAAAGGACAGAGCGTTCTCCAAGTGCTTCTGTCCCAGCACAAGAGCCTCAAACAAAGAGCTGTCCTTGTGCTAGAAAGCCTTTGGTTGCAGAGGAGGGACCACAGTACCCAACCTCAGGGGACACAAGTGAAGCACAGGGTGGCAGGGCACAATTACAGGCCAGCACAAGGGGATGCAGTCAATGACCCAGCAGGTCACAGGTCAGCACAGCAGCAACAGTTCAAGGTGGTTCCTGGTGAGTCCCTCCATAGCGTTCTGTGTCCATTAAGTCAAGAATGTGTCTTGTGCGTTTTACATGGGGAAAATCCCCTGTACTTAAACTCAGTTTTGCAAAGCAATTTCAAAGAGGGGGAAGAAGAGGTTTCAATGAGTTACAACTGGTTCTAGGAGTGCCCCCTCTCCTCCAGCACAGGCTCTAGACATCAGTTGGGGGTAAACGAGCCCTTTGTGTAAGGTCAGGGCACAGCTTTTACAAATGCAGGTGTGCCTCCCCTTCTCTCACCCCAGGAAGACCATTTAAAATGCAGGTGCACCTCTGCACCTCCACCCTCCCTGTGTACAGGCTGTCTGAAAAGTATGCACAAAGCCCAGCTGCCACCCTGCCCCAGACATGGATCGGAGTTAAGCTGCAAAACACGAATCATAAGCTCAGAGAAATGCTTACTTTCGAGAAGTGGCATTTCTATAATGGTGAAACAAAATTCACCTACACCAAAAAGCAGCATTTCTCACTACCATTACAACCATACCAAACATGCCTATGCTACCCCTCATAAGTCAGACAATGCTCCCTAGTCATAAGGCAGGGCATTTCCAATGCAATCCTATGAGAAAGCAGCACTCACAGTAGTGAAAAACCAACTGCTAGGACAGGAAAACACAACCAGGCACATGTCTTGCCTTCTACATACATACCATCCTGCCCATAGGGCTAGCTAGGGCCTACCTTAGGGGTGACTTACATGTAGTAAAAGGGTTGTTCTGGGACTGGCAAGTAAACTTAGATGCCAGGTTCCAGTCTCAGTAAACTGCGTACACAGGCCCTGCGCTAGCAGGCCTGCAAAAGGTTGGAAAGGCTACTTCTGTGGGTGGTGCAAGCAGTGCTGCAGGCCCACTAGTAACATTTAACTTAAAGGCCCTTGGTTTAGTGATACTACTGTATAAGAGACTTACAGGTAAATTAAATGTGCCCATTAGGTTCAAGCCAATCATACCAACTTTAGAAGGGAGAGCACCTGCACGTAAGCACTGATCAGCAGTGATAAAGTGCTAAGTCCTAGAGCAAACAAGAGGTCAGAAAAAATAGGAGGAAGGAGGCAAAGAGTTTGGGAATGACCCTGCACAAAGGGCCAGGTCCAACACACTGCAACAACCATTACATGCCCCTCAGATGCAGTATACAGTGTCATGCAGTCCCATATAATCATGAAGGTATAGAGCTACCAAACACCTGCATTACAATGTAATGTTTAAATGACGCAGTGAACAGCACCACAGGAGTGTCAGGGACAGTGATGGTTTGTTTGTGCATGGGTCTACATTATCTGATAATGTGTGATTGACTGATCATAAATGTTTGTCAGTTGCTCTGATCTATCACTAGGATGATATGCTCAATCAGCCTAACAAGTTGACAGTGAGCAATGTCGTCCATTAACTGATATGTACAAATGACCTTAAACAATGTTTTCCACTTATACTTTGCAGGTGGACCTCCTCCCTACAGCGTAGGTGAGGAGGCCCGATTTGAAGACCCCAATGCAGCCAGTATGTGTCATCTTGTGTTTTGTGTGGAATGCTATAAAATATGGTTTTGCTTGACCAATGATGACATCATTGGAGAATGGATGGTGACATCATGTCTGTTGGATTGTTGTGCAATGAGAACGACTTGCTTGTAGCACATGGGGCAACGTGCTGGCATGGAATTGTGTGTAATAGGAATTGTAATGGCTGAACACATATTCATTGTCTACAATGATAGATGTCAGGGCAGCTGTTAATGGATGTAGCATGCCTGTTGACAACCACTTTGTCACAGCACTATTGTCAACACTGTGTGCCACACATAGCTTACACTTACTGACAAGATGGTATAGATGTGGGTCATAACTTCAGACGGATCTAGGGGGCTTATGTAGGAGACACATGCACCCTAGGTGCTGCAGAACCCTTCAGATATAATGAGGCAAGGACCTATATTATGCTGCACAACAGTCAGTAGTATACACAATTAGTAGACACCTCAGCTTCAGATGGTTGGGGGGAAATTCTATGATTTATCCCACACCAGCATGATATTTGTGAGTGATGTAGGTCACATCAGATATGCATATGATGTGAATGCTGTGATTGTACCTAGTACTTTGATGATGTCTGACATGCATGTGCAAATGATGTACAATGTATCAGGATACAGTTGCAGCACCCAGTGCAGTCTCAAACTCACTGTGGGCCTAAGGGCACCCGTACAGCCACCATGTGTTTGCTGTTTAACACATTTAGCACAACATAGCACAGGGTAGGGGGTTTCAGTTCTGTAATGTGAAGACACATTTGATGTGCAGGTCAGGCTTTGGCCACACTTTCTGGGGACATTGCATCAGTTTTACATGTGTGCACATAATGGGCAATGGCATGCCCCCTTGTACCATAAGCTCAGGCCAGGTCTTACACCAGGAAACATGAATGATGATTTTCCTAACCTTAGAATAGCCGGTGGGAAGTTACCAGACCACCCTATCATATGGCCCCCACTTTGCATCAATGATGACTGGGCAAGCCATGATGTTTCACCAGTGGTGTTGAGGTTATAGATTGCATACACAGCCGCCTAGGCACACAGGAAATCCAGACTTGTTGGGGTACATGATCATTACAAGTTTGACACAAAAGTTGATCATGTACAATTTTGTCCAATCCGCTCTGGGCTCTGTTGGTTAATAATGGATAGCCGTCAACCAAGTGAAATGTACATGATACTATAGATGGCTGGTAGTAAATAGTCATAGATGAGGAGTAAGTCATTCTTGAGGAATATGTGCTATCTGCAGTTGCAGTGTCCATAATGTCTGTACAACCTCCACCCAATACCGTAACTGATGCTTGTTTCCCCTCTTATTTCTGCTGCCAATATGACACCAGACTAGATTCACACATTTCATAAGAGGGCTGAACACTACCAACACATAATGGAGTGGAAGCAGGATACCGCCAAATGGGAAGGAGGTTCCACAGTGGGAAGGCATCTGGGGAATGGCAGGTGTTTGCACATGGTGGACCTCCACAGCAGCCACAGCCACATAAAGACACTGTAGGAAAAACATTAGGGGTGCAGGGGTCCACAGCTAGTCCAAGGCCCTCCACGTCAGCTGCACAAGCCAGGAGCCAGGCACCAGTTCAGCCACCTGCTACATTTCTTGCAAGCCAATTTGAACTGGGGATGAGACAGGACATGGCCAAGATTTTAGCAAGACTTGAAAAATTGGAGGAGGAGAGAGCTGCGTACCGGAGGATGTTACGATACATAAAAAATAAACTAAATAAATAAAGAATTGAACTTATACTGTTCTGCATCCTCCCAGTTCCTTTCCCTCCCTTTTACTTTTTGCGTTGTATTAGATTGGGATTTAGATGGGTAGTATTAGGTTAGTGTGGGGTGGGCATATGTCAAGTTTAGTGTAGTGGGGTTGTGGTATTTTTTTTTTTGTGGTAGGGGTTGGGTGCGGCGTCATGCTGGGGTATTTGTGTATAAAAAAAAAAAAAAAGAAGAAATATATATTTGTTTATGCCATAGGTTAGGTTAGTGCATGTTTAGTCAAAGTTTGTTGACCTATGTGTATTTTGCCTTTAAGTGGGGTGGGGGGCCAATGTTTAGCGTGTGGTGTTACACGTGTAAGATAAGTTTAGAATAGGTTAGATAGGTGTAGATGCTAGTTAAGTTGGTATAGGTTAGTTTAGCATACGGTTGTTTTTAGGTTATTCATTTGTATATGGTTTTACAATATATCCTGTTTTTCTTAGCCTAATAATTTTGTAAGTTTGAGTGTGTGGGGGTGCTCATGAGTGCACTGCCAAGTTGGGAAAATGGCCTAGGGTATGCCTACTGTCTTGATTTCCCAGGTTTACTATGTGCATCCCCTATGACAAAAGAGCTGTCAGAGTGGCCGCTACATACCGTCTACTAGTGCATACATTTGCCATCCAGTATTGCAGCCATTCACAATGTGTATGTATACTTTATCTTGGATAGGTAAATATTATACTTCATCTGACATTTATAGGGTCCTGCAATTTCATTCTTGGCAAGTGTGGCACATCTGACAACAGGCACATTTGAAACTGTGCCATGCAACACTGACAGGTGGCCATCACTGATAAGGTTAGCTTCTCCTATACCACACACAGAAGTTGTACTGGTACTCCCATCTGAGTAAATTACCATTGACTTGGTCCGGAGCCATACATGCCATTTGTCTACTTCAAAGGTGATCTGTTCAAAATGTATATAGAATACTCAGTAAGTTGGTTGTAGCCGACAACACGATCATTTACATTTCTCAAGTTAGAATCCTAGTGTGTGGCTTTGTGTCTGACAGTCATGCACTTGTGCTGATATTCTGTACACATTGACATGGATTGATACAAAGCTATCTTTTAGCTGAGTATATGGATCACAATAAACGTAGAAATGCTACATGTGTACAATGTGCTTTATTTGCAGGTGCAATTGTATTTGTGAATTCTATAGAATGTCCAGTTCACAGACCCCATGAGTGAACGTTAGCCATATGTAGCACAATCAGAGCCCAGGGTTGAGGGACATGTGATGAAACATGGTTAGGAGTAGTGTGCATTAGTAAAGAGTTACAAAATTGTAAATTGGTATAAAAGAGACAATGACAGTACATAGTAGACAAATCAAGAGTGGTTAGGCGAAGAGGGCGCATTTCCTACTGTCACAACACTGGCATGATGTTAAGACCAGAACTAAGGGGAAACTGTCCACGTGGCACAGACTGGTGCTATCGGGTGCTTTTCCTTGTGAATTTTATTCCTTCATATCTTCATCCTCTGATGTGTATGGTGCCTCCTGTGCCATGACTGATGCAGTTGTAGAGGTAGAGTGAACCACACACACTTCAGGGGATAGAGATGTGGAGTCAAAAGTCCTGGAAGCATGCCATTTGTTGGCAACACATAAGGCATCACTGCAGCAAGGAGCAACTGCTGATTTTTCAACACTGTAGCAACATCACAGTGGTAGGCAGCAATGTTTTCCCTGAGGGAGGCCACTTCCTGCTGTTTGGACGTCAGGGTATTCTGCATAGCCCCCAGCCTGTTGTCTGTTATGCTGCTGCCAGTTTGGGAGGGCAATTGTTGTAGACTCTCTTTCATGACAGCAGCTATGTCAGCCAGAGACTGCTGGAGTCCATGTAGCGGGGAGTGGGTGCCTCTGATGGCAGCTAAGTTGTCCTTATTTTGATTGTCATGTGTGAACTCCATCCACCCCCCACCTGCTCGGCCAGCACCTGCTGGACTCCTACCTCTGTCCTATGAAAGCTGACCTCTGGGGCCTTGGAGTACAGGGCTGTGTGAGTACTGGCTGATGGTGCGTGTTGGCAGCTGGGTGGTTCATGTGGAGACCCTGCAATGCTATGTGTCCTCCCTGCGAATGGAGGTGGTGTCTGTAGTGATCCTAGGGAATCTTGAAGCATCTGTTCATTAATGGTTGATAGCTGGTCATCCATATCATCAGCAAAATCCAGGACAGGCAAGTCGGCAGGAGGTGAATCATCATCCTCTGTAATGAGATGGTGTAAAATCAATATTTGATTGTTTTGGCTGTTGACATGAGACATCATTTGTTTGCCACTGGAGGCTCAGTGACATGTTACTGACCCAAGGTTGTGGTAATACTTATGTGTAGCATTGTGCATCACATGGGTCAAGCTCACTAGGCATTTTGGGGCATATGTAGGTGCCCCAAGAGCCACCTGAGTCACTTTTGATTAAGCTCAGGTGGAGCAATGCCTGCCTCGTATGTACAAGGTAGCATGAAGCCACTTTTTGTGCCTTGACGCCACTGTGCATATATGTCCCCTTCACACCCAGCACTTTCATGGAAGGTGAGTGAAATGGGTGATGCTGCTACACACATTGGGGCATATTTATACTCGGTCTGCGCTGAATTTGCATCAAATATTTTGACGCAAACCTGACACCATATCTATACTTTGACGGCCGAGCCCGCGAACACCAAAATTCCGCCATGTGCGTCCTTTCTGGATACGTTAATGACATGCAAGGTAGGTAGGTTCCCGTCCAAAAAATGACTTCAACACCTGTGCGCCATATTTATCCTACCGTGCAAAAATCCCGCATGGCTGGGAGGCGGAGGCGGAAAATGGCGCACAGCCCGATTTGCATCAAAAATTAATGCCTGGGTCAGGGCTGGCGTTAAAATGGGGCAAACACACCAGTACTTAAGGAAAACACACAGAAGCAACATCAGAGCGCAAAAAGGAAGACATGGAGGTGCTATTCATCCAGCATGCACGAAGACGCAGAGCACAGGACCAACAGCAGCAAATTCCACCACACCAACAGGGACCCCAAAGGCAACGCAGAAGGCAGGAGAGGATATTCCAGACCAGGACAACCCTTCTGGGCCTCAGGGAACATGAGATCATCCAGAAGTAGAGGCTAAACTGGCAAGCCATACAGCAGCTGCTGCGCCACATTAAGCCACAGTTGGCACCCATCTTGCAGACACCACACATCATTCCACCAGAGACCAAGCTTCTAGCTGTCCTCCACACATTGGCAAGTGGTTCTTTTCAAACCACTGGTGCCCTGGTTGCCGGGATCTCACAGCCCTCATTCTTTGCCTTCCTTCCAAAGGTACTGGATGCCATCATCTCCCTCACACCCGCCACATCAGCTTCCCCGACACATAGCTGAAGCAGCAGGAGACCAAACAAGGCTTCTACCAAATCAACAGCTTCCCACACATGCATGGTGCCATTTACTGCACACATGCACAGATTGTGCCACCTGCTGCAACCAAGCATCTATACCGCAAAAGGAAGCACACACTCCATCAATGTGCAGGCCATTGTGGATCATCGGGGTTTGATCACCAACATTTTGGCAAAGTATCCTGGGAGTGTACATGATTCATTCACCTTCCGCCACAGCACCATCAATCAATACTTCCAGGATGGACGATATGGAAATGTCCTACTTGTTGGTAAGTACAGAAACCCAGTTATATACACACAGCACAGCAACCCTGTAGGACACACAACACATACACCACTACATTGACACGTGGCCAGGAAGACAATGAGGTTGTGACACTGCTAGTCATGTTTGATATCCTGACCCAAAGGGATACACCCCTATGGACAAATGACAGATGCAAATAACAGCAGATGCCACTCAAGAGACACAAGGGACCAATTTAAAACCACACAGTGACAATGACATGGCCTTAACTGGCAGTACAACTTGGAAGATGAATCTTCCAACATTGCATCAATAACACTCAATCACAACCCCTTCCAACCAATGTGTGCTGTGTTAAGGGTATGCAATGTGTTTCGCTGCAGGTCAAACACCATAAGACACATAGCATGATGATGATGACTCTAATGAATGGGACATGAAATCATTGAGGCTGTACCAACATCTCACATCACTCCTGGGCTGACATTGCCCACTACCAATAAGGAAGTGGACTGTGAAGAACACATATTGATATGACAATATTGCAAAGTGCACATTGCTACACATATGGATTGAGACAAGTACACATACAAAACAGATGTACAGGCATATGGACCATCTTAGAATTAAACCTTCACCCCCCCCCACAACCAAGTTAGCCAAATTACGTGGACCAGGTTCAGTAGTGTAGACACACGTTGGAACATGAGCCAACTCGGTGAGGGCAGAAAAATAGGTTTGCATAGAACTTGTCACACATGGGATATTTGTGCATTGCCAATTGTGAACACTTCAATGCTGCCAAATTATGGAGATGTGTTGTACATTGTCACCTAGCCAAATCAAAGGGCCTCACTGATGTTTAACAAATTCTATTGCATATGTTAAATTGGATGGGATATGCAGGACATATAGATGCAACCATATTACCACCACTGTAGAATTGATTCTGTGTATGTAAGTATCATGTCACCCCCAGTTAAGACACATGGACACCTCTTTCACATGACATAATGCATGGGAGTACACAATGTACTGCAAGTCTATAAAAATACAGCTGACATCCGGTCAATCAACCAAACACCAGTTCAGATAATGAAACAACCCAATGCTGATGGTACATCCTAGAAGCCTACGATTCCACACAATAAAACAAACACAGATGAGTCACAGACAACACAAGATAACAACTGCCATGCAAAGTGATAATCATGGTGCAACTCCATCAATTTTTTTGACTAATTTTCTCTTTCAGCTTATCAGGGTATGGGATCCAGCCATGGATCATGACCCCATTTGCAAACCCAAGCACTGCAGCAGAGCGTGCCTATAATGAGGCACATCGGAGGACACGCACCATAGTAGAGAGGACCTTTTGGCATCCTGAAGTCAAGATTCAGGTGCCTCTACATCACCGGAGGCAGCATCTTATATTCCCCGGAAATGGTCTGTAAGATCATTCTGACCTGTGGCATCCTGCACAATATATGTGTAAGGAGGAACACTCCCCTCTATGAACCAGACCCACAAATGCCTGAAGAGGAGGATGCTGTCCATCATGAGGAGGGCCATCCAAACACTGCTGCAGCATTGCGTCGGAGACAACACATTGTATAAAACTTCTTTTAATTATAGTCACATCACCACTTTCTTACCATATCTCATTAAACACCTAATCTAATCACTAAATCATGGTCTGGGTAATTATTTATGCATCACATGATCCCTAGGAATCACAATCTGAGCTTAGCCTCATGGAGCAGTGCAGTAATACAGATTAGGATACTGAAAAAGCCATATCACATTTGTTTGGTATGAATGTACACCCAACTTCACACACAGTGTAAATGACATATATGGTGTTCATTTCACATTTGAAGGGCAATGTCAGAGTAACACAACTAAGGGACACATCCATGTTGGAAACATGGTTCATTGCAGCATATGGCACACAACTAAGACACCATCAATCACAAGTAAAAAACCTGCTTCATACATGAGCCAGTGGATTTGCAATTGCATTAGTAACAGGAATGTACGACCACACCCTTGACAGCAGTAAGTGTGATATCAGCTATCTCTACAAGGAACATGTGTGACCAGAAGTCCATGTAAGCTGCAAATGGATAGCACGAGTGCCCCAAGCATGACAAGCATTGCTCACAAGACATGCCCTGTGCATGCCATTCCAGGTTATAAATTCTGTCACAGGCATTTATTCAGTCTCTCTCCACCCTTCTCTAGGTGGCCCTGTTACAGGACTATTTGAACCCTGATACTCCATCAGCTACACACACCCAAACTCACATTCTGACCCCAGTGTGCTTCCCGCTTTAGTATGGCATACCATAGTCCTAGTTCATCTGACTGCATGGACTTCAGGTCCAATAATGCACTGCCTGGTGGTCTGTAGGACCTGTAATCACCTGTCCATTGCTTCTCATGTGAAAGGTACTGTTGGTCCTTTGAACTGGATTCACACCTACAGGACTTCTGAGAGACTGAAGCTGCACACACCTGTGAGCACTTCCATGCAGACCAGCCATTTGAATCTGCACTGCCATTGCTGCTGCCTGGAACTGCCTAGAAGCTGCCATTTTATGTATATCCTTGTTGTGCATTGCTGTAGAAACCACTTGTGTAACACTGTCCTTGGGTCATTGTGTAACGTTGCAGCCGACAGCACAAATCCAGTTTTCATTTTCTACAGTGTTGTTCAGGCTTTTCCCAGTCTGAGTATGCTCACTAAGCATTTGCCTTGTTCATGTTAGTTCCTGACAGAGCGTGCATCCTGTTAGCCTGATTGTTACCTGTCTTTGTGTTACCATAGAGGTTCCCTGTGGCTACATTTCTCCCATAGTTGCTTTCCACGCCCTCACTTTCCTCCTGGGGTATTGTCTGGTAGGTCTAAGATGAATCCACAAATATATTGTATAGTTTAATCAGTTTACATATGGTATCAAGGTCTGTGACATGTATTCAAATAGCCTAATCCCGCCACTATCACTTGCCTGTGTTTCATGTATGCATGAGTGCCAAACAGTGACAGTGTACTATGGCTGTATGCATGGATTGGGAACGGTGCCTCCAGCACATAAAACGTTTGCTAATGTGCGTGAATGGACAAAACATGTTTGTGCCCTCACGGTCCACACACATTGGCTGCAACCCAATGATGGTGGTTGCGTGGTGACTAGCTGTGAGATCAATCAGCACAGAGGCACTGATGTTCCCTGTTGCAGTGGGAATTTTCAATACCACCCTGTGTACAAATGTTGTGATGAAAGCTGCTGGGTTCTATTTACTGATCCAATACGTTTGTGAGCACACCAAGGTTACCCTGTTGTCAGCCTTATAAAACTTCTGCAGTGCCATAGCTCAAATGTCCCCATGTGTGTTGTCTATTCCCCTTTGGCTTTCGGTCAATTCTGCTTTGAAGGATACTCTGTTAATGCAGGGAATGGATCCACAGACTCATGAGTAGACATGCACGTAACAGTGACAACTTGGAGGTCAACAATGGCACCGGGTACACATGCCCATGCACTTGAACTGGACACCTTTGTGCAATTAACCACTGAAAATAAGTGAACACATGCATCATGGTCTGCTGGTCCTCCACTGCCATAGGAGAAACATGGGTCATATACAGGATTCAAACTGTGGAGTGACATTACATTTTTGGATTTGTTTTCCGACTCTGTGCCACAAACACTGTACGTACATAGCATTTTCAAAAGACTGACTCATGGCTAGTATACAAACAAGTTACCAGGATGTGGTATCCAACATTCCTGTACATGTGATGGCTTACTCATTGCCATTATCAACTGTCCTCTATCTACCCTGTGCTTAGTCTGTCATGGGAGATGTACTGTCCCAAAAATGTCAGTGCAGTTCACACAGCATTAGATGCTACGTGTACAAACACATATCCTGACTCATATCTACACTGAATAGTTTGTGAAGGTTATCCACATTTACAACACATGCATACAAGCACATTAATGAAAGCACGTCTTGTGATGTTCACACAGAGGCCCAAGAAAAATTGAAATAGCCAATTCAGACATTGACACACAGGCAATGAGTTAATGTATTAAGTTGCGTTGCCTTGCTATCCTCTGACGCACAGCCTGCTCAAACTGGGTAATACTAATTTGTATTCAAAAAGTTTGGGTATCAATCAATCAATCAATAGTAACTTTATTTCGGCTAAAAAGCCATAAAAGTGAGCAATTAAACACCATATCATAATTGAGCAACATGTCAGTTATAAAAGGAATAAACAAGAGATGCCACATTATACATTCAGAACCCTGGATAAATTATAAAATCACGTAGTTATAAAACAGTGCAAAACAAACATTGTTCTTAAAATCTTAAAATCCTAAGATATTAGATATAAAACTTAATGGGCCATTATATCTTAACTCCAGTCAGTTGACAACTTATTATATTAAATAACTAAAACCAATATGTTAAAACACACAGTTATGGCAATTCTCTGGTTCTTATAGCCCATGCACTTTGAAGATATCTCGCAACTGAAAAAACTATTTTATCGTTTGTATCAGTTGTCATGAGGCGTAATGCTGTATTCCATTCCCTTATCCCCATTAACCTACATAACGGGGCAATCCACTTCTTCCTAGGTGCCAAATATCTAGGGCAAAAGAACATAAAGTGCACGGGTGACTCTGTTGTCTTTTTACAATAATGGCAAAATATTGAATTACAGTCCTCCACTCTCCATCTCGCAGTAAATGTCTTGAGCGGGAGGATCCCTAACCTGAACTTAATAAAAAGTGTTTTGGTATAGGGAGGGTTTACGTTGTCCATATAGGCCTCAAATTTGGGACTACATTTATGGTCTAGAAACTGCAGGGTCCGACTGCCTTGATTTTTAGACCAAATTTGCACCAAGATGTTCTCCCAATAGCACCTATTTATACGCTCTTTTACTTCCTTGGTCAGGTTATGAGGAGCACTCGACACCTCCTCCATTTTAAGGAGTTTACACATATCTCTGATGTGTCTAAACCAAGGGATCTTTAGTGCACAGTCACCTACAAGAAACTCGTCTAATACTATATGGAGGGTAGACAGATACTCAGAAGTCCAAAGACGAACCCAATACTTAAGTGGTCTTAATGCAATTTCGTTGTGGATCTCAGTTAAAGCTAGGTCAAATCTAAGGGGGGTGAGAGGGGTACTCATCGGCAGTCACAGAAAATTTCATAGGAAACGGTTTTCTACCGTAGTCAAACACTTAGAATTAGTGTGTCCCCAAAGCTCAGCACCATAGGTTGAAGCTGCAACTGCCGCTGCTTTGTAGACAGTAATAGCGGGTGATATCTCCCCTTCCGAAATATTAGCAATTTTCCTCCCTATCACTGGTGACCTTTGCCTAAGAACTGTCAGACTCTTCCCAATCTGCACCGACCATTTTTGGTCATCACTTAGCCTAATCCCCAGGTAATCAAATTGGCTGACTCTCTCCACTGGTTGGCCTGCTATGGTCATTTTCCCCCTAAACAGTTTATGCAGATTAAAAGCCATGAACTTTGATTTTGTTGGATTTATTTCAAGTCCTCTATTAAAACAAAAATTATAAAAAGCATCCAGTTCATTTTGCAAGCCCATGGGTGTTCTCGAAATTAATAAGGTATCGTCAGCAAACATTAAAATGGGGACAGAGGCTCCAGCTAGCTTTGGGGCATCATGGTTGCAATGCAACAGTTTGTCCGCCACGCCATTAATGTAGAGATTAAACAATGTTGGGGCCAGAATACACCCCTGCCTAACCCCCCTATTGACAGGTATAGCTTATGTTAAATCACCACTTTGGGACCAACGTACTTGAGCGTAAGTCCCCTCATGTAGATACCTCATCAGTCTTAGTAATTCTCCATCAAGTTGGTAACTCTCCAAAACATTCCACAGTAGGTCCCGTGGAACCATGTCAAAAGCAGCTTTTAAATCAATAAAAGCTACATACAAATGACTCTTCTTTAGTGACAAATATTTCCAGCAGAGGAGGTTAAACCTAAATACCTGATCTATTGTGCTCATTCCTTTCCTAAAACCTACCTGGAAGTCGGAAAGAATATGAGAATCCTCTATCCATGCCTGTAGTCAGTTCGATACCTGCTTGCTGAATATTTTTTGACTGACATCAAGTAGGCTAATTGGCCTATAGTTGGTAGGTTCTTCCCTTGACCCTTTCTTATAAATAGGGACTATGATTGCTCCTTGCCAGGTGGAGGGAAGTCCTCCCCCCCTCAATATCTCATTACTGAGCGCATTTAGATACAGAGACCAAGTTGTCGGTCGGGACAGATATAAATCACCAGGGATGCCATCCAACCCAGGGGCCTTCCCTTTACGAACTGATTGGAGAGCCAGAGTTGTTTCTTTTAAGGAGAAAAAGTCCAGGGCGAATTTAGGTAGTATAGCTCTCCCAGCAGTTAGTGTATTAGACAGAAGTTCATTAGATTTTAATAGAGAGATAGTAGTACTACTAATTTGAGGTTTTCTGTATATATTTTTAAAATGTGTCACCCAGATTTCTATCTGGATTACGGGGTAATTCTCCATACCTTGAGAGCTAACTTTGTCTGCCACTAATTTCCAAAATAGTTTGAAATCCTTTCCATGGAGTGCATCTATCAGCCCATTCCAATATTTGGTTTCCCACTCTTTTTTGGTGTTTTTTAGTACAACTTTGTACGCAGCCCTGGATTCTCTTATCTCTCTGTAGTTCCCTGCCTTCAGTGCTCCCAGTAACTGTATTTTGGCCTGGCGACAGGAGTTGGAAAACCACCTTAACGTTCTAGTCCCAATCTGTGTCCGCCTCCTTACTACCTGAAAGTGTGATTTTAGCCGGTTGGTCAAAGTGCTATGCAAATTGATCGAATCCAGCAATATAATATTTGTATGCTTCAATGGGGACATCGTTTTTGCAACTATTCTATAAATTAATAATTGGAAGTTTACATCATCTTCCACCCATTCCCATTTCACATTTTTGTAATCGTTCGTCATAGCTAGGACATTGCCTTTAGCCCATGTTGTCATGGTTTTACAACTAAATAGAATAGTAGAAAAGGCAGTACTCAGGGCTTGAAGGTCACTGTCATTACGAGGGAGAACAACCATATCGATAAGAGATTTCCAGAGAATGTCGTCTACTAAAACGTAATCAAGATGACTCAAGTATGATCCTCTCCTATATGTGGACGACGCCGGGGTATCTGACCTGGTGTTCCCATTTGCTATTCTTAGCCCCTTTGTTGTTATTAGGTCTTCTAGTAAATCTAATGCTCCCACTTCTTTCTTAGTTGTGACTCGAACCGGCCCAGATCTATCCCATGGATCTGCAAACTGGATTCCTTTTTGCTGGTTATCGTCTCTGCAATTCAGTTGCATATTGAAATCTCCTGCAGCGATTAAACCCTGCCCTCCCGGTAGACAATTAAGAAAGTCTGTTAACATACTCATCAATACAGTCTGAATCCTTTGGGTGCCAGGTCTGACATATATGTTTACAATTACTATACTGACGGGCCCTCTAGCAGTACTAAGTTCAACCTCGACGGATAATAAATCCCTTGTAGGGGTTATTAGCTCCTTCACCTTTGGGAACAGATCGTGTTTTAACCATATTATCAAACCCCCTGATGCCCTGCCAGATGATGAAGGAAGGGCGGTCTTCTGAAAGATCCAATAGCCTTCTCTATTAATCGCAGATGGAGCCCATGTTTCCTGTAATAAAATAATATGGTGTTGATCTATAAAACTACACCAGTCAGGATTAGTTGTTTTCTGGAGCAGCCCTGCCACATTCCAAGATAGAAACCTAATCGGTAGATCAAGTCCATCCCCCTTGTCTAGCGGCTTCTCTCTGATCTCATTTAAACAAGGCATTACTCCATAAACCATCTCCTCTGCTAGATCGCTACAATGTGCTGTTGGCTCTACTCCCAGGGTGTACAATATCTGATTACTTGGCATAAAAGGGTCTAGACTGGGTATACCATCTCTCCCAGCCTTCACTGTGGGGGATTCACGTCAATCTATAGCTGAGGTTGGACTGCTCTTTTGGTCCCTTCTGGGAGTGCATATATGCAGGGCCGTTGGGGTATTATATTTCTCTTGGAAAAACAGATTTGCCAGTGATTGGGAGATTTTTTGGGCAAGTGACACTTGCGATGAGGCACCGGGTCTCACTCTTAAATCAAGTGCCAGAAGGCCCTTGACTAGGCTCTGGCTACTCAATCTAAACCCTATAAGGTCTGTTGTTGATCCTGCTCTTGTGTATCTCTGAGCAGTGACTATGTCGTCCCTTATAATAGACCTGCACTTCTTGTTCCCCCTTATCCAATGGATTACTTTGTTTTTAAGAGAATCCCCTTGCTCTTTTTGACCGTTGCTTAGCTTGGGGACATTTGTCATATATATATATATCATAATCACTATGTCTGATCTGGCTTGGGGGGGCATTTCTAAAAGGGCCTATTGACCTTTTGTCTAAAAGTTCAAATCTATGCACCTCACAGTTAGCTCCTCTATTCCGAATTGTATCGCATTTGTTAGAGGCGCCCACAACAGGAGGAACACTTGAGCCCCCATAAGAGTTCTGCATTACCACTTCAGTCCTTTTTCCCCTTCGCATTCCTGTCATGGATGTTTCGGCTAATTGAGTTTGCTTAGCCAGGGAAATAGGATCAGGTTTGGATGTTGATTTTCTTATGTCCCCAATTACAGCAGATATGCCGTCCAACTTCTCATGTATCATATGGCTAAAGGATGTGAGGTACTCTCTAAGACTAAGTATTTCATCTCTTATTTGTACTAGCTAGAATTCAGCAGGTTGTTCCCTCTGAATAACTGAAGATGTTAATGGCTCCTCTATCTCCCTTGGGATACTCCTCTCTGATTCAAGTGGCACCAATAAGGCGAGAGGTGAAAAACGGTTATTGCAATTTATAAGAGGGGACGCACCACCCTGCTGGCTAGGCAGGCTCAGTTTAGAGCTATCTGTTAGGTTGTTTGAATTTTTTAACCTAATAAGTTCTAAATTAGATCCCTGTGATATAGGTAACTGTGATTCTCTACCCGCAGGGTCAAAGAAGGATTTTATGTCATTAGTAGTAGCAATAACACCTTTCTTATGGGATTTTGAGGGATTAGTAGCTAACAAATGTAGGAGGCTGGACTGGCTTGTAGTGAGTACCAAGGGGTACTTACACCTTGCACCAGGCCCAGCTATCCCTTATTAGTGTAGAGGGGTGTCTAGCAGCTTAGGCTGATAGAAAAGGTAGCTCAGCAGAGCAGCTTAGGCTGAACTAGGAGACGAGTGAAGCTCCTACAGTACCACTAGTGTCATATGCACAATATCATAAGAAAACACAATACACAGATATACTAAAAATAAAGGTACTTTATTTTTATGACAATATGCCAAAGTATCTCAGTGAGTACCCTCAGTATGAGGATAGCAAATATACACAAGATATATGTACACAATACCAAAATATGCAGTAATAGCAATAGAAAACAGTGCAAACAATGTACAGTCACAATAGAATGCAATGGGAGCACATAGGGATAGGGGCAACACAAACCATATACTCTACAAGTGGAATGCGAACCACGAATGGACCCCAAACCTATGTGACCTTGTAGAGGGTCGCTGGGACTGTAAGAAAACAGTGAGGGTTAGAAAAATAGCCCACCCCAAGACCCTGAAAAGTGGGTGCAAAGTGCACCTAAGTTCCCCAAAGAGCACAGAAGTCGTGATAGGAGAATCCTGCAAGAAACAACAACACCAGCAATGCAACAACGATGGATTTCCTGACGAGAGTACCTGTGGAACAAGGGGACCAAGTCCAAGAGTCACGATCAAGTCGGGAGTGGGCAGATGCCCAGGAAATGCCAACTGTGGGTGCAAAGAAGCTGCCACTGGATGGTAGAAGCTCTTGATTCTGCAAGAACGACAAGGGCTAGAAACTTTCCCTTTGGAGGATGGATGTCCCACGTCGTGAAGAGTCGTGCAGAAGTGTTTCCGTGCAGAAAGACCGCAAACAAGCCTTGATAGCTGCAAGGGTCGCGGTTAGGGTTTTTGGATGGTGCTGTGGCCCAGGAGGGACCAGGATGTCGCCAATTGCGTGAGGAGACAGAGGGGGCAGACAGCAAGACAAATAGTCCACTCAGAAGCAAGCAGCACCTGCAGAAGTGCCGGAACAGGCACTACAAATTGGAGTGAACCGGAGCTCACCCGAAGTTGCACAAGAGGGTCCCACGAAGCCAGAGGACAACTCAGGAGGTCGTGCAATGCAGGTTAGAGTGCTGGGGACCCAGGCTTGGCTGTGTACAAAGGAAATCCTCGGAGAGTGCACAGGAGCCGGAGTAGCTGCAAAGCACGCCGTTCCCAGCAATGCAGTCTAGCGTGGGGAGGCAAGGACTTACCTCCACCAAACTTGGACTGAAGAGTCACTGGACTGTGGGAGTCACTTGGACAGAGTTGCTGAGTTCAAGGGACCTCGCTCATCGTGCTGAGAGGCGACCCAGAGGACCGGTGATGCAGTTCTTTGGTGCCTGCGGTTGCAGGGGGAAGATTCCGTCGACCCACGGGAGATTTCTTTGGAGCTTCTAGTGCAGAGAGGAGGCAGACTACCCCCACAGCATGCACCACCAGGAAAACAGTCGAGAAGGTGGCAGGATCAGCGTTACAAGGTCGCAGTAGTCGTCCTTGCTACTTTGTTGCAGTTTTGCAGGCTTCCAGCGCGGTCAGCAGTCGATTCCTTGGCAGAAGGTGAAGAGAGAGATGCAGAGGAACTCTGATGAGCTCTTGCATTTGTTATCTAAAGAATTCCCCAAAGCAGAGACCCTAAATAGCCAGAAAAGGAGGTTTGGCTACCTAGGAGAGAGGATAGGTTAGCAACACCAGAAGGAGCCTATCAGAAGGAGTCTCTGACGTCACCTTCTGGCCCTGGCCACTCAGAGCAGTCCAGTGTGCCAGCAGCACCTCTGTTTCCAAGATGGCAGAGGTCTGGAGCACACTGGAGGAGCTCTGGGCACCTCCCAGGGGAGGTGCAGGTCAGGGGAGTGGTCACTCCCCTTTCCTTTGTCCAGTTTCGCGCCAGGGCAGGGCTGGGGGATCCCTGAACTGGTGTAGACTGGCTTATGCAGAGATGGGCAGCATCTGTGCCCATCAAAGCATTTCCAGAGGCTGGGGGAGGCTACTCCTCCCCAGCCTTCACACCTATTTCCAAAGGGAGAGGGTGTCACACCCTCTCTCAGATGAAATCCTTTGTTCTGCCTTCCTGGGCCAGGGCTGCCTGGACCCCAGGGGGGCAGAAACCTGTCTGAGGGGTTGGCAGCAGCAGCAGCTGCAGTGCAAACCCTGAAAAGGCAGTTTGGCAGTACCCTGGTTCTGTGCTAGAGACCCGGGGGATCATGGGATTGTCTCACCAATGCCAGGATGGCAATTCCATGATCTTCGACATGTTACATGGCCATGTTTGGAGTTACCATTGTGAAGCTATACATAGGTAGTGACCTATGTATAGTGCACGCGTGTAATGGTGTCCCGCACTCACAAAGTCCGGGGAATTTGCCCTGAACAATGTGGGGGCACCTTGGCTAGTGCCAGGGTGCCCACACACTAAGTAACTTAGCACCCAACCTTTACCAGGTAAAGGTTAGACATATAGGTGACTTATAAGTTACTTAAGTGCAGTGGTAAATGGCTGTGAAATAACGTGGACGTTATTTCACTCAGGCTGCAGTGGCAGGCCTGTGTAAGAATTGTCAGAGCTCCCTATGGGTGGCAAAAGAAATGCTGCAGCCCATAGGGATCTCCTGGAACCCCAATACCCTGGGTACCTCAGTACCATATACTAGGGAATTATAAGGGTGTTCCAGTATGCCAATGTAAATTGGTGAAAATGGTCACTAGCCTGTTAGTGACAATTTGTACAGAGAGAACATAACCACTGAGGTTCTGGTTAGCAGAGCCTCAGTGAGACAGTTAGGCATCACACAGGGGACACATACATATAGGCCACAAACTTATGAGCACTGGGGTCCTGGCTAGCAGGGTCTCAGTGACACATAACAAACATACTGAAAACATAGGGTTTTCACTATGAGCACTGGGCCAGTCTAGCAGGATCCCAGTGAGACAGTGAAACCACCCTGACATACACTCACAAACAGGTCAAAAGTGGGGGTAACAAGGCTAGAAAGAGGCTACTTTCTCACAACAAACTTTCCACTTCCTCTATAAGATCGTAAATTTGGGTCAGTGTACAGTTTTCAGCAGCATGTCGAGGTACTTTCTTTGCCCCTCCCTGCTCAGTGGGATTACCACTGGCTTTCCGCTTTCCCATCCTGATAAATTGTTAGAATTCCTCAGGTTGGTTGTGACAAATGGAAGAAGGGGAAACGAAGAGAAATATAAGCACCGTAGCAATATATAGAGATTCAGCCTGACCTGGTTGCAATAACTAAATGCTGCTGTTTTAATTGCTTAGCTTAAGAGTTGGATCTGGTCACGAGGTGGCAGAATAAAAGAGAAGGAAAACACCAAGACAGTACCTCCATGCAGCCACGCGCCTATGTGCCACCTAATCCTGGCGTCTTTGGAGGGATTTCAGGGGGGGGGCCTTGCCCTGCCTCTTCCTGGCAATGATGGGCAAGGACGGGCCCGGGCTTTGCCCGGGCACGTCCTGCGAGCGGGAGCGCCAGGCTCGAATTAAAGGTCTCCTGGGCACTTGGCAGCCCCTCCTCCTTTGCAGCATCAGGATCGCGCTTGGGTATCTATTGCATCAGTGAAGAGTGCTCATCCGTTACAACAACATGAGTATCATGGTCCGCAGTAGTGTGATATGCCACATGTGCCCAAACACTGGAATACCCAATGCAGGTGCAAACAGTCTATCTCTGTACAGTTACAGCTGTCATGTACTTTACTAATGTGAGAAATTACACAAACCCAGTAAAAGACATATATTTTGACGCCAACATGTCAAAAAAGATGCATATGCGTAAAAAATCACGCATATGGGTTGAAAAATGACGCTTACAGCCATTATACATCAATTGGCCCCAAGCGGTAATTCCTACACTGTACCCCATGAAATTGGTTACCACTGCAAAATATTTTGAACTATGGATGCAGGGTAATTTTTAAGCATTTGCATGGAAAAAAAATTGACTCACAGACTGTAAGCGTCATAAAATGTTGACGCATCCTAATAAACGCACCACATTTGAGGCAGGAAGTGATGTAATAGGATATCCTGTTTACAGAAATGGTACAGTGGGTGTACTTTCCCTTTCACTTTGCAGTCTGATTTTTTTCTAGACTGTGTGGCTGTGCTGAGAGTTTTGTCTGTCCAATTTGTGCTTTTGTCTCCTGTGTGCCATCCTATTTGTCATCTGTTTTATTTGTAATTGTCTCAGTTGTTCATTGTAAGTGTGTATTTGTCTTATTTGGTGTCTAATTTTGTCATTGTACTGTAAGGAGTCTGTAGTGGGTATTGTTATTTTTGGGATAGTTGGGCTGTTTTAGGTTACTTTACTTTCATTTTCCTCCCTCCTTTCCCTTTATTTTCCTCTATACCCTTTTTTCTACTATTATTTCTGTCATGCTGGGTAGGCCACGTCTGGGGAGAATGGGTGAGGAGGAGCTGGTGCATTCATTTGGCTGGTGTGCCACTTTCTCCCCCTGATGATTGAAGCAGGTGGCAGGGTGATACAGGGGTATCACACAGAGGCGAGGAGACTCAGGTGCTCCAAGGTGCTGTACCATCTGCGTCCCATTTTCAACACACCGCGCAACGACCACCAACTGAAGCACTGCTGGGCTGACCTTGTTGCCAGAGAGCAAGACCTGCTGGACCACCTGGGTGTTGTGATTGGTGGCCCTGTTGGTGAGTACAATTCAGAGTAGTGTGCACATTTAACTGCTCTGTAGTGACAGTAGCAGATTTGTTGATATGCTGCAGGCAATGTTTTTGGACATGTGGAATGCAAGTTAAACATACAGTGGCCCTGAGTTATACACTAATTGCTACACATTACCGTCATTTGTTGACGCAACTGCTGCACAAACTTACAAATAAACAACTTGATCTTGTAAATTAGTGCTGCTTTTACATCAGTAGATGATGGTAATGCGGCTCAAACATATGTTTTATCCATGGTCTGTGAGTGTACCAGAAACGAGATGTTTTTCACAAGCTAAAGCAAGGAATTAATGTGCTTCGCAATTATTTTGAATACATGTCTGAACTGTATTAATGGCCCATATGTACAAATTTCTTCCTAACCTCAGGTAATATGGTAGGCTGATAGTTTGACTTGGTTGTGCCACAATTAAATTAGGAATGGATGCCAAAGTAATGCACACAGGTTCATATCTAAATGTTTGGTGCTACTTTCTATAGCTGTAGCGTAAAACATGAAGCAAATAACACAAATTGAGTGATAACAAATATCCCTGGCCCTCTGTTCATTGTACCTGTGTGTTTTAAATTGGTCTTGGGCACAATATCTGGAACTGAGCTGATGCATTTGCCATCTGTGTTACTTTATAGCCATGCACTTCTCATAAGTTATTGGGTCATCATGGGATACCTGAATTTGGAGAATGCATGGCCACAATGTATTACTTGCATGATGTTGTGCAAGGGACCCCTGAGCAATTCCATCATACATATAAAGTTCCCAAATACTTTGCTACTTTACATTTGGTACACCCCTGCTGATCTAGTGCAGCATATGTACAATAGCTAACTTCCCAGTAGGAAAGTTATCACAGACATGGGTGTATGCTAAGATCAGAAGACCAGCATTCCTGTGACTGCTGCCATTCCTACGGTACATATAAATTCAAACCTATATCATCATGATTGACACAGTAGGACATTTGCTAAACCATGTTTCAATAATGGGACCGCGTCAGTTTGCTGTATACCCGCTGATCTCCCAACATGGTAAATATAAGATGATGAATGTGGCTAACTGTGAATTCCAATACCAAATATGGGTCCACAGGGCAATGAGTGACACATTTCAGGTGCAATGACTACGTTGTACCCTACCCTCCTGGACTGGCTTTACCTTTCCAACATTCTTGGCATGGCAGCATAACCCAATGCAAAGGTTGTTGGTGTAGTGTTGTACTGTGCCCCAGGTTTCCTCTGAACAGCCCATGCCCCAGTGCCGTGCCCCTTTGCCCTTTCCACTCTGATTATCATGACTTACATGCATTGTGTAGTAGGTGTGTCCCCACTCCCCCATGCTTACAGTTCACATTTAGGCATTTTAGTTCCCCATGCCACTTACCCTGCATCTGTGTTGTCTCCTGGTAGTCTGCACTGTCCTGTCCTTGAATCCCTGTGACTATCTCCTCAGGGATAACGGCTGCCACCATCTCCTACATGTAGTCCAGGGCCTCCTGCGGTGCTGGACTCCCACCTCCAGTCTGCAGTACTGCCTTCATGTTCCTGGCCATCTTTTCCTTGGTCCTGCGCTTGCAATCATGCCAGCGTTTCTTGCACTCGATGACTGTTCTCCGTACTTCTGCCACACTGTTAATCTTGTCACCAATTTGTTGCCAAATTGTCTCTCTCCTACTAATTGGCAATTTAGAGGTGACAAAAATCTGGTGCTGGTGTTCCGTCACCTCGTTCACCAGTATTTCCTGCTCCTCTGCACTGAACCAACACTTCCTTTTCTTCTCCCTCTCCTGGGTCTTGTGTGGGTCCTCCTGGCTGGTTCCTGGTCGGTTGTCTTCTTCCTGGGGTCTCTCAAAGCTTCTGGGATCCATTAGGGCTCTCCTTTGCACATTTTGCTGTGTTTGCGCCGCTTTTTGATGCTATTATGTCAAAAAAAGTTTCGCCGAGTTAACAATGTTTTTCTTTACAACATGACGCATTGGTTTCAGTAAAAAAAAATGACTCACACCAGTGGTTTGCGCCTCCGAGCGTCAAAGTATAAATTTGACACCCGAGCGGTGCAAAGAAATGGCATTAGCCGGCGTAAAAAATTTTGACGCAAAACTGCATTGGCGCAGTTTTGCATTAAAAAGTATAAATATGGGCCATTGTGTTTTGACACTACGTCAGATTTTGGACTATTTGTATACCGGGTGCTGGCCCAGCCTATTGGTGGATTTAGCATTGCAAAATGTAGGAGTAATGTTCACATTTCTACTGGATTTTGTGCTTTTTCTATGTGTGCTGCATTCTGCAGCACGCATAGTAACAGCAAATTGACCTTTAAGTTTGTTGTTGTGCAGAAAGGTGTTCCTTCCTGTACAAAAACAATCTCACTCTCAACGCAGCCATCCTTGCACTATGGTCCAAGGGTGGCTGTGTTGGTGCACAACAGCTAATTTCCACTTGCGCAGGAGGCCTCTCACAGGGATGCGATGTATCCCTATGTAAATGGCGCATCCCTGCAATTTGAAACTGATGGTGCGTGATGCTGCCTAATTTGGCACAGCAGCACGCACCATAATTTCCTGTTTGATCTAGCCCTATATCTTGTCAGATGGCAAGAGTGCAGCTACGTGTACAGCTGCACACATGATGTTCACATACATGCACAATATATTGTATGTATTTTATTTTGTGGCCTTTACCACATGGTGCATATGGTTGTGTCTGAGTAGTTGTGGGTTCACCCAGTATGCGTTGTGTTACACAGGTTGCACGCTTCAGGGCAGATGTTTCTCATGTGGCATGGCTTAGGGCAGCTGCAATATGTTTTGCAGTATACTGCAGCAGTTTAGATATGCAGGGATGTGCCATATTTACGTGCATACAGTACAGCTATACTGTAGATATAGATTTGTTATCCTTGTACCAACATAGGCATTGTTGCAGCATTATGACGGGGTGCCTGCCTTGAAGGGATGATTTGTTCATGTGAAGACAGGTTTCCCTTTCTGCACATGTACAAGCTATTTTTGCTGAGATGGCATTTCAGTGTGTGCTGCAAGATGCAGCACGCATAAGTTTAGGCAATGCGAAAATGAGGAAGGGAAGCATTTTGACCAAAGACACCAGCCTGACACCACACATGGGGTGGTATTGACTTCTGTCCTAGTCTCTGATGTCTACGTTGTGTTGGTACAAGGGCTTTCACGTATGCAATGGGTGTTGTAGTGGCACAGCCACACTATTTTCTCATGCCAACCAGGCAATCTGGTACATTTTATATGGTGGAGTATAGCCATAAGAATGTTGAAGTTGTGTATATGTTGGAGTGCATACCAAAGCGTTAGTACATGTGCCTCTTGGGATGGTGCGTCTTGATTCAGGGCCTATGTGTCCCAATGCAACCCTTTAGCATGCATTGAGTGTGTCCTATGTGCCTCCCCCTTCTGCCATTACTGGAGTTCCGGATATTCCCCCCTGCAACTTTCTCTGCATTTGTGGTGGTTCCTGGTAGTCTGCACTGCCCTGCGATGCCAGTAGCCATATGACTGCTTCAACCATTTCCTCCATCTCATACAGGTGCTCTTGTGGTGCAAGACTTCCACCTTCAGTCTGCAGTGCTGCCTTACGGTTACTGGTGAGTTTCTCCTTAGTTCTGCACTTGCAATTGTGCCAGCGCTTCTTGCACTCCGTCCCAGTCCTCTCCTACCAACTTGCAATTTGGACGTGACAAAGAGCTGTTGTTGGTGCCCCATCACCTTGCTGACCAAGATGTCATGCTCCTCCTTGCTAAAGCGAAACTTGTGCTTTCTCTTCTTCTCCTGGGACTTTTCTGGACCCTCCTGGCTGGTAATTGGGGTCTCCCTGGAGTGTCTTCTGGCCTGTTGATTCCATCTTCTCTTGCAATTGCACTCTTTCCTGCTTGTGCATTTTGTTTTGATGCTAATGTGGTAAAAAATGGCACTAACCCTTTTGTGACGTGTTTACATGAGCAAAACAGCCTAGCGCCACTTTTGCAGCTTAAGCGCCATTTTTCCTCATGGTATGTCGCTGATGATAGCGTCATTATTTTTAGCGCTAACCATTCCTTAGCGCCATCCTACGTCATTTCATAAATATTGCACACAGTGGTGCTAAGAAATGAGCTAGGTTGTGTTAAGGTTCTCTAGAGGTCATGTATAAGACAGGGAAGGAAATAGAAACTTAACCCCGGACAACTAGAAAGAACAAAACTCAGAGAAACATGGGGAACATACACAAGCGCTATAAAATGTGCTAAGTCACTATTTGTCCCAGAAAATTAGAAGTGCAGGCAATACCCCGAAAGAGCTCTCTAAAGGAGTAAAGGCCCTAGCCGCCCCCATCCCCTATCAGGAGTTTGAAAATTTGCAGAACTTCTGTGACAGTGTAGCTATTTTCTTGAAAGATAATATCATGAAGACATTTGCTGAATTTTCAGCCCCCTCATTCGATTCTAGGAGTACTGAGTCCAATGATGAAATAGCTGGAGGTGCGACCCTGGATAAATTTACACCATTAACAGCTAACAAAGTCAACTCTCTTCTATCCAGGATTCACTCGGCTCACCAAATGATCCTGCCTCCCCCCTCAGAGTACTACAAATGGTCAGGGAATTTATAGCAGCGTCATTGGAAAAACATTTACGCAGAATTTCTAGAATGAGCAAAGTTTCCTATCACTTGGAAAGAGAATGTTATCATGTCCATAATTTTTTTTTAAAAAGGCCAGGCGGAGATCTTAAAAATATATCCAGTTGCTCTCCTACCGATGTTGGCTAAATGTTTAGAAAAGCATATTAATGATGAACTTATTAGATTCCTGCTGGCACATGATCTATTGGATGTCTCCCAACATGGATTCCAGAAACATCATTGTACGGATTCCGCCTTACTGGCCACCACAGATTTTATAAGAAAACAGGTGGATCAGGAAGAAGGAACTATTCTAATCCTACTAGATTTGTCAGCTGCATTTGACACCATCTTGCCCCAAATACTGATAAACTGACTAGACCAGGCAGGCATGATGGGCTTGCGTTTGAGTATTCTGGTGTTGTTTCTCCAAGAGAGAATATTGTTGGTCAAGTGCGGGGACTTCCGTTCAGCCCCTTACCAGATCCCCTGTGAGGTTCCCCTGGGATCATCTTATAGTCCGACCCTCTTTATTCTGGATGTTGTACCTCTATCTAAACTGATTGTTCTTTTGCCATCCAGGTCCAGGTGTCCTCATATTCTGACGACACCCAAAATTGTTACCATTCAAGACAACCTTCAAATTACACCTGCCAGATTTCAAACCTGTATGAGAGAAATCAATAAGTAGATACACCAAAACTGGTTAAAAACGAATGGGGACAAAAACAAAGTTATAGTCTTCGGTGCAAATATCACCATTTGGAATCCTAACTGGTGGCCCGAGACATGTTACCTATACCAGGGTTCTGCAAAGTCGGTCCTGGAGAGCCGGGTCCATGCCAGGTTTTTAGCATATCTACATTTAGAAAAAAGATGTTTCAGAAATCTACATTTTTCTAAATGTGGATATGCTAAAAACCTGGCATGGACCCGGCTCTTCAGGACCGACTTTACAGAACCCTGACCTATACCAAGACCTGCGGTCGGGAATCTCTGGGTTATTTGTGACTCAGCGTTAACGTTTGATGCTCAGGTAAATAGTTACTAACACATGCTACTGGCTGATTCAAATTCTAAAGAAAGTAAAGTCCTGCCATTTATCCCACATGAACTCAGAGTGATGGTAACCCTGGCTCTTGTTGTGTCCAGATTGGACTACTGTAACGCCCTTTACCTTAATATTAACCAACTATCTTTGAACAAGCTTCAACTTGTTCAAAACTTGACTGGTGCTCAGGTTATCCAGGTTCTCTTCCATTAAGGAGAGCATGAGGAAGTTGCACTGGCTTCCAATTAGGAAATGTATTACCTTTAAGACACTGTGGGGTATATTTATAATGCCCTAGCACCACCTTGCACCACATTAACATCATTATTTTTTACGTTAATGCGGCCAAATGAGGCTGAAATCCCCACAACGTATTTACAGGGTGGCACAATGCTTGCATTGCTCCACTCTGTAACCCTTTGTGCTAAATTATGCTGGCACCAGGCATAATGTATGCAAAGGGTGTGTTCTCCCATTAGGGGAGCCAGAAAAATGGCATAAGGAAATCTCTGAGATTTCCTTGCGCCATTTTCTATGGGCACTGCTAAAGTGCAAGTGCTCCCTGTGGAAATTGTATGTGTAATTGGCTCTTCCATGACTGGCACATTTGATTTACTAGTAAGTCCCTGTCCCTAGAAAAGTGCACTAGAGGTTCTCAGGGCCTGATAATCAAATGCTACTAGTGGGCCTGCAGCACTGGTTGTGCCACCCACAATAGTAGCCCTGTAAACATGGCTCAGACCTGCCACAACAGTGTCTGTGTATGCAGCTTTAAACTGCCAATTCAACTTGGAAAGTGTACCCACTTGCCAGGCCTAAACCTTCCCTTTTCTTACTTGTACAGCACCCCTAAGGTAGGCCCTAGGTAGCCCCATGGGCCGGGTACAGTGTATGTTAAAGGTGGTATGTGTACTGATGTGTTTTACATGTCCTAACACTGAAATACTGCCAAATTTGGTTTTCACTGTTGCAAGGCCTATCTCTCTCATAGGTTAACATGGGGGCTGCCTTTAAATACCTTTTAAGTGCAGTTTCTCTTTAGGAGCAGATGGAAATAAGGAGTTTGGTGTTCTGAACTCACAATGTAAAAATACAGCTTTTGGTAAAGTTGGTTTTTAACTTGTCAATTTGAAAATGCCAATTTTAGAAAGTGGGCATTTCATTGCTTAAACCATTCTGTAGCTGTGCCTGTTTGTGGATTCCCTGTCTGGGTCAGACTGACAGTTGGGCTGTCTGTGAATCTCCTCTAGACAGTGTGACAAAGGGAGCTGGGGTGTAGCCTGCATATTCTGATGAGCCATCTGAGCTAGAGTGAAGGGAGGAGTGGTCACTTACACCTGAAGGCGCTATGCCTGCCCTCACACAATGCAGACTCCAACCCTCTGGTGTGTCTGGTGTGTTTTGATGCAAACCAGGTACTTTGTATAAAGTTAATGTTTCCATTGTTTTCAACGGAGTAAGACTCTTATTCTTTTGACAATTCATATCTTGACTTGTGAATGTTGGATTTTTGTAGTTTTGGTCTTGTTTGATTTAGATAAGTATTACCTTTTTTTTCTAAACTGGTATGATGTCCATTCTGTAGCGTTTCACTGTATTATTGTGTGTTGGTACAAATACTTACACATCGCCTTTGAGATAAGCCTAACTGCTTGTGCCAAGCTACCAAGAGGGTGAGAAGGGGTTATCTTGAGTGACTTCCTTCATTGCCCTGACTAGAGGGAAGGTCCCTGCTTGGACAGAGTGCAAACTGATTCCCAACCAGAGACCCCATTTCTAACATTAGTGATCAGCTGTGAGGATTGGACTTGTATTTCAACTTAACATACAGTGTTTGTGTTCACTACTGTTTTCAGTGCAGACCATTATGTGACCACATACCACTTGTTTTTCCTTTTCCTCTTTTTGGACTTTCTCCTGCTTCCATGTTTTTGTGATTGATTTCTTTTTTTAACTTCTCTTGGGAACTCGCTGTTTTTTTTGGAACTTTGCACTTTTGAGTGAACCTTACCAACACGTCTCAAATCTGGGAATGCACCAGCTGTGTCTACAAAGGCTATTTTTGAGTTGGAGAACCTAAAGGAATACACAGTGGCTCAACTTAAGCAATTTTGTAAGGATCTTGCCTGCCCAAATCAAGAGCTCCGCCAGGAAGGAGGAGCTGCAAAAGGCATTTAGGGCCTGGGTGGCAGCCAAGGGGGCTGGGGGCACACAGAGGAGGAGGAGGGTTAGGAGGTGCAGAGTGTTCATAATGTGGTAGTGTAAGTGCCCGTTATGCCTGGGGGGAGGGTCTCCAGGGCAGGTAGTAGTGTGTCATCCAAGGGGTCTGACTCCTGAGGAATTGCACGATAGACAGGCAGAGAGGATGCACCAGTGGCAATTTGAGAAGCTTAAAATGCAGATGGAAGAGAGAAGGTTGGCCATAGACGAGAAAAATATGCTATTGGCTCGTGAGCTCAGTTTAAGGGACCTGGATCAGAGGAGGGAGTTTAGCAGAAATGGTGGCAGCAGTACCTCAGTGCAGCCTGAGAGGAGGGTACACATTCCAAAGGACATAGTAAAAGATTACCAGAGGGAGGATGACATCTATCTGTAGTTTAAGGGGTATGAGTCAGCCCTCCCCATGAACATGGTCCCTGAAGCACATTGTGGGACGGGTCTGTGGAAGTGCTTTGAGTTAGAGGGAAAGGGCACTCTGGCATCCTTAAGGGATCCTCTGGGACTCACCTACTCTATCATGAAGGATGCCCTACTCACAAGCTATGGTCTCACCCCTGAGCTGTACAGGAATAAGTTTAGGTCCTACAAAAGGAAGGAATCCCAAACCTGGCTGGAATGTATTGAATCTTTTTGCAGGTCACTGGATGGTTGGGTGAAGGGCAGCAAAATAACATCTTTTGAGGGGCTGTACAATTTGATTGCTTGGGAGCATTTGTCCAATCTTTGTTTTCCATAACTGCACCAGCACCTGATTGACAGCAAGCTGACTGACCCCAGAAAGATTGCGCAGGAAGTTGACCGGTGGGAGAGTACCAGGGTCCAGTAGAGGTATGGGGCAGACCATGCTAAGGGTGGGCAGGGTGCCCAGTAGAAGAAGTTTTGGGGGGGGTAAGCGTAAACAGGGGGAGTTTTCTAAAGGGCCCCAATGTAGTTTCCAGGTTAAGGATTCCCAGCCCCGGTAGAAAAACCATAGGTATCTACAGGTAAACCTGCAGAGAAGGATCCCCGCAAGTGCTTTGCATCTGATCAGGTGAGGGGAGATCCCAAATGTCCCAAGTGGACACAGGCACCCACTGGTGCACAGTCACAGGGTTTCACCAGTGTAGCTCTTGGGGATGAGTTGGTTCCAGGAGGGTGGGAGCCAGCTGAGATGACCCTTGTCTCACTAGTGGACCCCCATGCCTTAGAACACTAAAAGAAATACAGGCAGTGGGTGACCATCAATGGGGCCCAGTCAGTGAGGGCTCCCAAAGACACAGTAGCCAGTGTGACTAATGTGAGAGGTCATCTGGTGTCTGAAGAGCAGATAGATCCCCATGTACTTCACCAAGTAGTTGTGGTAGACAACTCAGAGCGCCTCTGCAGGGTGGCGCAGGTTCCCTTTGAGTAGGGGTGTCTGAGGTTCCTTGAGGGTAGCTGTGAGTCCAGCCATGCCTGTAGATTGCTTGGCGATACCTGGAGGATTCCCCTTCGAAGGAGGTGGAACACAAGTTTCACTTGGATATGTTGGGTTTGGCTGGGTGTGTGTGTGTCCACCTGGTCAATGGCAGCCCGTCAGGGTGGTCAGGAGACTCTGGAGCCTGAAAGAGTGGCCCAGGTGTCCGGCAGAAGGAGGATGGGCAAGAGGCATGGGAAACCAGACCCAGAAGTTCCTATGGTCTGGGAGCAGGCTGAACCTGAGGGGGATGCCCCGAAGCCTACAGGGGAACAGGTGGGTGAGCTGGGGGGAGGTCCCTTAGCTGACTCCGTGACAGCAGGAAGGGGACCCACCAGGGAAGCCTTCTGTGAGGCATAGAAGACATGCCCTACTCTGGAGGGTTTGCGGCAGAAGGCTGAAGACCAGGCGTCTGGCAAGGAGTCTGGTTCACATCTGATTTATTGGGAGGAAGACCTCCTCTATACCTGTGCTGGTGGTACCCTAGTGCTTCAGAGCATTCCTACTGGGTCTGGCTCATAATGTGCATTTGGCTGGACACTTGGGGCAGGAAAAGACCTTTGTAATGCTTGTCACCCACTTTTACTGGCCCCAAATGTCCAGGCACCCTGATGCATATTTTAGGACTTGTCAAGCAAGTGGCAAGAGTGGGGGGAAATGTAAGGCTCCCCTCCAACCTTTTCCTGTTGTCAGCACCCCCTTTGAAAGGTGGGTATTGACATTGTGGGGCCTCTGAATCCCAAGAGAGCCATGGGCAACAGGTTTATCCTACTCTTGGTGGACCATGCCAGACGGTACCCAGAAGCTACACCTCTGAGATCAATTTCAGCCCCAGTGGTGGGACGGGCATTGATGGGGGTATTTACCCCTATTGGGTTCTCCAAGGAAGTGGTATCTGATAGGGGAAAAAACTTTCTATCTACTTTTATGAAGTCTCTGTCGAAGGAAAGTGGGGTGACATATAAGCTCACCACTCCCTACCACCCAAAGGAAATGGTCTGGTTGAGAGATTCAACTGCGCCTTAAAAGACATGATTATGGGCCTGTCAGAGCCCTTGAGGTGCAAGTATAGTTCTTTTGCCATGCCTTCTGTTAGCTTACAGGGAGGGGCCACAAAAAGGACTCAGTTTTAGCCTCGTTGAATTGTTATATGGACACCGTGGGAGAGGACCTCGGAGTCTGGTTAGGGAAGGCTTGGAAAAGGCCTCCAGTCAACCCCCAGGATGTATTTAGCTACATGCTGGCTTTTGGGGCTATACAGCCTGCTTCAGAACGCTCGCTCAGGATAACCTGTAAACAAGCTTAAAGACATGATACGCTGGTATGACCAGAATGCCACTCTGGTTGGGTTTCAGCCTGGCCAAAAAGTGTGGGTCATGGCCCCAGTGGAGCCTAGGACTCTCCAGGACAAGTGGACTGGGCCTTTGAGGTGATGGAGCGCAAGAGTGATGTTATCTATCTGGTGAACTTGCCGACTCCTAGGAACCCTATGAGGATCCTGCATGTGAACCATGTTAAACCTCACTTTGAGAGATCTGAGTTGACAATGCTGCTAGCGACAGATGATGAGGTGGAGGAAGAGACTGAGCCTCTTGCTGACCTCCTGTCGGCTCAGGAGAAAGATGGATCTGTGGAGGGTGTAAACCTCTCCCTTTCCCTGACCTCAGAGCAACAGGTGTTCGGACAGTTTGTCTCATTGTTATCCTTGGTCCCAGGGGTCACTTATTTGTGTACACATGATGTGAACACTGGGACAATCCACCTGTGTTGAAAAGTAGCCTCTTTCTAGCATGGTTACCCCCACTTTTGGCCTGTTTGAGTGTGGGTCAGTGTGTTTTTACAGTGTCACTGGGATCTTGCTAGCCAGGAGCCCAGTGCTCATAGATAAAAACCTATGTCAGCGTGTTTTGCCTGTCTCACTGAGATCCTGCCAGCCAGGACCCATTGCTCATAATTTATGGCACAATGTGTATGCCTGTGTAGTGCCTAACTGTGTCACCGAGGCTTTGCTAACCAGAACCTCAGTGCTTATGCTCTCTCTGCTTTTAAATTTGTCACTGTAGGCCAGTGACTTCATTTACCAATTTCAATTGGCATACTGGACCCCGCCTTATAAGTCCCTAGTATATGGTACCTAGGTACCCAGGGCATTGGGGTTCCAGGAGATACATGTGGGCTGCAGCATTTCTTTTGCCACGCATAGGGAGCTCAGACAAACCCTTTCACAGGACTGCCATTGCAGCCTGTGTGAAATAGTGTCTACACACTACATATAGGTCAATACTTATATGTAGCTTCAAAAGTGTTTTCTTCAGATTCTGCTTGGAAGTTTCCTTCAGGAATAATCCTCTGCAACAACTTCACTCTTCTGAGCTCGGCTCAACTGCAGCCTGCTCCAAGAAACGCTGTAACTGCAACAAAGTGTCTACAAGAGATACTTTTCTTCAGCAACCTCAGCTCCAAGTCAGCAACTGCAACAGTTTCCATGGTGTGCACGCTCTGGGGACTCCCTGCCTTCATCCTGCACCAGAAGAACCGAAGAAGTTTCCCATGGAGTGACAGAGTCACTCCCCTGCTCCAAGCAGGCACCTTCCAAGACAACGACTGGTACCCTGGGACTCCTCTCACAACAACAAGTGTGCTCCTAAGGACAGAGGGTGGACATAATCGACAAAGACTGTCCTGAGGTCCTGCTGACACAATTTGGAGGAGGTAAGACCGTGCCTTCCCCGAGAACGATGGTAACCCTGTGTACTGTGCCTTCTTCACCTCCTGAGGCCTCTGTAGACTCTTTGCAAAATTCCTTTGTGCACAGCCTGGCCCAGGTCCACAGCACTCCACCCTGTGACGCTCAACTCACTGAGTTGTTCTCTGGAGGTGTGGGACCTTCTTTTGTTGTGCTGCACTAACAGTTTTTTGCACCTACTTTGAATCCAGATCCTGTGGCTTCTGGGGGTGCTGGCTGGCATCCTGAGTCCTCTTAAGTGCTGAGAGCCCCCTCTTCCTCCTCACACAGAGTTGAGGCCCCCAGGTCCCTCCTGGGTCCATCCAGCACCAATTTGATGAAAAACGCACTTTTGTCGTAGCCAAGGCTTGTTGGCACCTTCCAACACGAAATCTCATCTGAAACACTCTTCACGCCATGGGATATCTTTTGCATCATGCAGGAACCCGCTGACATCTTCCTAGGGTGTATTTCTGCTGTCTTTGACTAACCAGGGACTCTTCTTTTGCACCCTCTTCTGGGATGGCAGGGGCTCCTGTCCTTCCTGGAACTTCTTTCGACTTCTGGACTTGGTCCCCTTCCTTTGCAGGTTTTCAGGTCCAATAATCGAGCAGTTGTTCTTTGCAGACTTGGTTGACTGCTGCAAAATCCCAAAACGAGGTGTAGTGTGTCCTAAGGAAACTTGCAGTACTTTACTCCTGCTTTTCTGGGCTCTGGGGTGGGGTAATTTACTTACCTTTACTGTATTCTTACTCTCCCAGTGATTCTGCACACACTACACTTGTCTATGGGAGAATTTGTGATTCACATTCCACTTTTTTAGTATATGGTTTTTGTTGCCCCTAGACCTATTTTCTCCCATTGCATTCTATAGGATTTCTTACTGTTTGCATTGTTCTATGACTATTTACTTGTCTAATTTTGGTGTCTAGTGTATATATTGTATATAATACTTACCTCCAGAAGGGTAATTGCCTCTAAGATATTTTTGGTACTGTGTCACCCAAATAAATACCTTTATTTTTGGTAACACTGAGAATTGTCTTTACTTGTGTATAAGTACTGTGTAACTATAAGTGGTATTGCACGAGCTTTGCATGTCTCCTAGTTCAGCCTAAGCTGCTCTGCTATAGCTACCCCTATCAGTCTAAGCTGCTAGAACATTACCACATTTCACTATAAGGGATAACTGGACCTGGTATAAGGTGTAAGTACCCAAGGAAACCACTACAAACTAGGTCAGCCTCCTACAACCTATAAAAAATACCAGATTGACAGGGTGACTGACAAGGTCACGGCTAACATCAAGGATGAGGTGTTCAAGATGTTAGTGTTAGGGTTCACTGAGTTTTCCAGTAGCTCTTGGGCTAGCCCTGTGGTCTTGTTCTTAAAAGGCTGCCACTCCTGGTGCCACTCCAGAACTCAGGTTCTGTGTGGATTACCATGGACTCAATGTGGTCACGAAGACTGACGTTCACCCCATCCTCCAAGCTGATGGCCTTATTGATCAGTTAGGAGCTGCCAGATATCCCAGCATGCTTGACTAAACGTCTGAAGATTGGCAGAGTTCTCTGGCTGAGAGGGCTAAGGAGAGGTCCTCATTATCTACCCCAGATGGGCACTACCAGTTTAAAGTGATACCCTTTTGGATGAAGAATGCTCCTGCCACCTTTCAGAGGTTGGTAACCACATTTTGGCTGGGCTGGTGGGCTTCAGTGCGGCCCACCTGGATGGCATTGCTGTGTTCAGCTCCAGCTGGTAGGAACACTTGCAGTACCTCTGCAAATTGTTGGAGGCTCTGCAGAAGGCAGGCCTCACTATTAAAGCAAGAAAGTGCCAAATAGGGCAGGGTTCTGTGGTGTACCTGGGACACCAGGTGTGGAGGGGCCAGGTGGTACCACTGCAGCCAAAGATTGACACCATTCTGGCTTGGGAGCCTCCCAAGACCCTGACTGAGGTAAGAGCCTTTCTAGGTCTCACAGGATACTACCAGAGGTTTGTCAAGGGGTATGGTGCTATTGTTGCTCCCTTGACTGAGTTAGCCTCCAAAAAGCAGCCCAGAGAGGTGATCTCAACTGAGGCTTGCCATACAGCTTTTGATGTCCTGAAGCCAGCCATGTGCACAGAACCTGGCTTCTCTAAAGAATTTGTCATGCAGGCTGATGCTTCACAGCATGGTGTAGGAGAAGTGTTGTCACAACTAAATGAAGAGGGCCTAGTCTAGCCTATAGGCTTCATTAGTAGGTTACTTCCCCAGGAACGTAGGTGGAGTGCAATTGTGCATTGTTGGAAAATGGGTTATTGGTAAGGGCAGGTAAGTACCAACACTTAGCAATAGGCCACTAACCTCCACTTAGGTCCAGTCAGGTCTCAGTAAATTAAACCTAGCTCAACCCTTGGTAGCTTGGCAACGAGCGACAAGGCTTAACTGAAGAGACAAAGTGTAAAGCATTCAAATATCACAAAACAGTAATTAAATAAAACACAGGAAACCTTTTAAAAATCCAAAATAAATTTATAAACATAGATTATATTGTTATCTTTAAAATGACACCAAAACAAATGAAATTGGATAAGGGAACCGGAGATATTAATTTTTAAAGAATTAATGCTTTCTAGCGCATGGAAGCAACTAGCGCTCAAAGGGTTAAAAAAAGGAACAAAGTCCAGAGTTCAGGCCACCCATGAGGTAACACTGTCACACTTACTTTCAGAAGTGTTTGATTCAGGAAAGTGGTCCACAGCACCAGCCAAGGGTTCAGAGGCTCTGGTGTGCCTCTTGGGGTCTGGGATGACAACTCCCACAATGCACCTCTTCAACTTCTGGAGGTGCCCCAAACGTCTCCAAACTTCTGGATCTTCTTCCAGAGGTCCTTTTTGTGTCCTTGAAGTGTCCACAACTTGATCCAAGGTTCCAGAAGCTCTGAGTTGCTCCTTGGGAGTTGGGAGTTGGGACTACAATTTCCAGAATGCACCTGGTCAGAATCCTCAAATGGCCACTGGCCGCTGGTCATCTGGGATCTGCTTGCAGGACTTGATGCAGGGGACTCTGGGCAGCTCCTTTGTACCTGTAGCAAACAGGGAGTCCCTTCTTGAAGCAGTAGAAGGCAGATAAAGTCCTTTTAGTGGTGAAGCCCAAGGTGCAACTGGTGCAGTCCTCCAGAGTGCGGTGTCCAGGTGCAGGTCAGGGGTCCAGCAGGGCAGTCCTTCTTCTCCTGTAGTTCTTCCTTGTTGGAATCTAATAGGGATCTGAGGTGTAGGTGCAGGTCTGCCAGGTTTATCCTTGCTCCTGGGTGAAAAACAGGGGGGTCCTGGTTCTCCAATCAGGGGCAGGGTCCTTCCCCCTGTGATGACCACTTCCTGGGAAGTGTGGCAAACATCAATCCCAGGGAGCAACATTCCTCAAAAATCCATCATGGCTAAAAGTGATTTTCAGAGGTTACATCTGGCTGAGCCCACCCACTGATGTGGCTAAAAATCCTAAACACACCCATTTCCTGCCCTCTCCTAATCTAATCAAGGGGGCACCTAATTGTCTGGGTTTGCAGGATGTGAGGGTGTTGCTGGGTTGCTCCAAATGTCCTTCTCTGCCTTTGAAGACCAGTTTGGCAGCCCTCCCCCTACCTGCTTCACAATCTGCTGAGTGGGAGATCTCCTCCCACAGGCACATCTTTGTGTGAAGCCAGGCCGCTTCACACCTCATCAAGGCAGACTTGCTAGGCTGCCAGGGGCTGGCCAATCAGAGCACAGCAGCAAAAACGATGCAGGCCTGAAGTTGGCAACTTTTCAGGTAAAGTTTAAAACTCTTTACCTGAACAAGTTATATTAAATCCAACAACTGGAAGTTGTGGGATTTATTATAACAATTAATTTGATACCAAACTTCTGGAATCTGTTACTTAAGGGGACTTTAAAAATTAAAGTCTCCCCATTCTAGCCTATGGAGGCAATTCACTACAATGAGGGAAAAACAAATTTGTCTTTTTTTTACCTCACCAGGACTTATAAAACTATTTTTATAAGTTCCCTGCTCATACTTACATGGCACCCAGCCCTAGGGGCATATAGAGCACACCTTAGGGGCGACTTATATGTAAAAATAAGGTCGTTTAAGACTTTGGAACTACTTTTAATTCCAAAGTCGAATTTGCATATAACTTTAGTTTAAAAGCAGCAAGCAAGGCAGGACTGCCTTTAAAATGACACTGGGCACCTCAGCAGTGCATGTTGGGGTACCTGAACCTCCATGCCCTACCATATACTAGGGACTTTTAGGTAGGTTGACTTAGCCAATTATAATTAGCCTAATTTGCATACTGATTTTACACAGAGCACAGGCCCTGGGACTGGTTAGCAGTACCCAGGGCACCATCAGAGGCAGGAAAACACCAGCAAAAAGTGGAAAATGGGGGCAAAAAGTTAGGGGGCCTCTGCAATCAGCCCTGTTCTCTCACATGCATGAAGAATTTGCTGTGGTCTGGGTGCTGAAGAAGCTAAGACCCTACATGTTTGGGATTCACTTCTGGGTTCAGACAGACCACAGATCCCTCATATTGGTTAATGCCGATAGGGGTGAGAACCCAAAACTCTTGAGGTGGTCTATCTCCTTCCAGGGAATGGACTTTACAGTGGAACATCATACTGGAACAGAACACACCAATGCTGATGGTCTGTCCAGATTTTTCCACCTTAGTGATGAGAACTCCCATGCGGTTGGGTAGTTGTCCCCACTTTCAGCTGGGGAGTTCACGTGTTAGACCTGGCATCCTCGATGTGGTCTCCCCTGTCTTTTTTGCTTCTGCTTCCAATGTTTTGCCTTTATACTGGACTCTTTGCTGTTTTTGGTACTATGGGCACTTTACCACTACTGACCATTGTTAAAATGCAAGTGCTCCCTGTGTAAAATGTATGTGTAATTGGCTTTTCTATGATTGGCACATTTTATCTACTAGTAAGTCTCTAGAAAAGTGCACTCAACGTGCTTAGGGCCTGCAAATCAAATGCTACTAGTGGGCCTGCAGCACTGGTTGTGCCACCCACGTGAGTAGCCCTGGAAAAATGTCTCAGACCTGCCACTGCAGTGTCTGTGTGTTCAGTTTTAAACTGCCAATTCAACCTGTCAAGTGTACCCACTCGCCAGGCCCAAACCTTCCCTTTTTATACATGTAAGACACCCCTAAGGTAGGCCTTAGGTAGCCCCATGGGCAATATGCAATGTATGTTAAAGGTGGGGCAGATATTGATGTGTTTTACATGTCCTAACAGTGAAATACTGCCAAATTCATTTTTCGCTGTTGCAAGACCTATTTCTCTTGTAGATTAACATGGGGGCTGTCTTTAAATAACTTGTAAGTGCAGTTTCCATTTACGATCAGTTAGAAATATGGAGTTTGGTGCTCTGAACTCACAATTTTAAAATACATGTTTTGGTAAAGTTGTTTTTTAAATTGATAGTTTGAAAATGCCACTTTTAGAAAGTGTGCATTTTCTTGCTTAAACCATTCTGTGATTCTGCCTGTTTGTGGATTCCCTGCTAACGTCAGACTGGCAGTTGGTCTGTTTGTGAATCCCCTCTAGACAATGCGACAAAGGGAGCTGGGGTGTAGCCTGCAAATCCTGAATAGCCATCTGTGCTGGTGTGGAGGGGGGAGTGATCACTTACACCTGAATGGGCTATGCCTGACCTCACACAATGTAGTCTCCAACCCCCTGGTGTGTGTCTGGGGCCTGGCCTGGGCAAGGCAGGATCCTTTAAACAGAGACTTTCCTTTGTAGTTTGCCTACTTCAAAGGCAAAAAGGGGTATAAGTAGTAGACCCAAAACCCCAGATTTTTAGATTACTTCTGGAATCAAGAGGAACCTCTGCCAAAGGGAAGAGCTGAAGAGCTGGAGGAGGAGTACTGCCCCTTTGCCTGTGAGATTTGCTTTGCGGGGTTGGCCTGCAGTTGCTGCTTCTGCCTGAAAGAGGACAAAGGCTGGACTTTGTGGTATATTGCTGCTTGTGAAGAATCTCCATGAGATTGAACTGGGCTTGCCTCTAGTTTTCAAGTCTCAGAGCCATCAATGACTTCCTCTGCCAGCACCTGAATTCTCTGCTGAGATTCCTGCCCTGCCAAGTGGTGCCCTGTCTGGCTTCTTGGCCCTTGAGAGGCGAAGTCAGCAGACCAGGGACTGAAATCCACGCAAAGAACACCCTATGGGGAAATTGTCGACACACCACCTGCAATGTAGCTGAAAAACAACACGCCACCCGCTTCGCTGCTAAAATCAATGCTCCACCTGCATCGTGGCTGGGAGATCTATGGATCATGGCTGAAAAACGATGCAACACCCCATGCAGAGTGGTTTTCTAACACCATGCAACTGGATTTCTCACGCATCATCGCTGTGCGTCAAAGGCATCATGAACCTGTGCTGATCCGAGGTGCCCTGTCCTGAAATCGTACCTGTGTTTCAAGTTCCTTTTATCTGAGGTCCAGGTATGCTTCTTCTTGGGCTGATACCACAGATCCTCCCCTACCACTAGCTATGGATGGGGCCATAGCTGCTGAAATTACAATTTGGCAAACATCTTCCTCCCATAGGAGGTTGGAGAGGACACCTTCCCTCTCACTTACTGCCTCTGAAGCTTTCTCTGCCTCCATCTGCACTACTCAGGCTTCAAGGGACTTGACCATCATATCCTTCCTAAGGTTGTTAGCAGCAGGTAATCGGCGCTTTCTTCACAACACCCTAAGCTCAGCTGCAGTGAGTGTGGGTAGGCTAGCCAGACCAAGCACCATGGCCTCCCTCAAGTTTTGTGTCACTTAAAAAGCTTTGGCACCAATTGATCAATACAACTTAGAAAAATACAAAATTAAGTAATTATAAACTTAGTCCAAATTTGAAAAATCAAAAATACTTTTGCTCTAGGTCAATTTAGAGCATTTTTAACATATTTGACTTTAAACTGTATTGAGACTTTAAACACAAGTACTGGATCTCACCACTGCACACCAAAATATGTTGGAAAGTAGATTATTGGTAAGGGCAGGTAAGTACCTACACTTAGTAATAGGCCACAAAACCTTCACTTAAGTCCAGTTAGGTCTCAATAAATTAAACCCAGCTCAACCCTTTGTTGCTTGGCAATGAACGAGAAAAGGCTTAACTTAGGAGACAAGTGTGTAAAGCATTTAAAAATCTCAAAACAGTAAATAGGTAAAACACAATAAAAATCCAACACCAATTTATACAAATAGATTATATATGTATCTCTAAAATGCCACCAAAACATTTCAAATTAAATAAGGGGAACCAGAGATATGAATTTATATAGAATTACTGTTTTCTAGCACATAGAAATAAAAAGCGCCAGTCTGGTCGCACCTCGACTGGGGCAAAGTCAAAGTTCAAGGCTGACCGCGATGGAGCCTGCTTGGCAAGCAGGAGGCCTCAGTCAAAATCTTACTCTGACTTCGTCGATTTTCTTCAGCGGGACAAAGTCGCCAGTCCGATCTGACCTTCCTAGAGCCCTTCCTCGGATGTGTGTCACAGGAGACCTTGCTGAAGATTTCTACATTCGGACATAGATGATTTTTCGCGATGAAACCCCTAGACCGGGCCAAACCTGAATCCTGATCCGACGTCCCTGGAGCCATCTTCGGATACACTGTGTGGGAGGTCCCGAGCAACTTTCTACATTCATACTTAGTCACTTTTTTTTTAATTTTCTTCAGCAGGATGAACCTGCAAGTCAAACTGGGTCACGGTTGAGGCAAGCCAGCTAGACTGTGGCAGGTCGTTCTCTATTGATCTTTTTCCAAAAAGTTCACCAATCTTCTCCAAACTTCTGGATCTTCTTCCAGAAGGTCTTTGAAGGTCCTTTAGGAATCCACAGCTCACCCCAATGTTCCAGAAGCTCTGAGTTGCTCCTTGAGGGTGTGGACTCCCAGAATGCACTGGCTCAAACTCCAAAATGGCCAGTGGACAGTGGTCAGCTGGTCATTTTCTGCAGGATTTGATACAGGGGGATCTGGTTAGCTATTTTTCACCTGTAGCAACCAGGCAGTCCCTCCTTGAACAAGTTGAAGCCAGCTAAGGTCCTTGTGGTTAAGCCCAAGTTCCTTCAGAGTGCAGGGTCCAGGTGAAGATCAGGGATCCAGAAGGGTAGTCCTTCTTCCTTGTAGGGTTCTAAGGTGAGGGTGCAGCTCTGCCATTTATCCTTGCTCCTGAGTGAAAACGGGGGGTTCTGGTATCCAAACACAGGCAGGTTCCTTCCCCCTTTGATGACCACTGGGAAGTGTGGCAAAAATCAATCCCAGGGAGCAACACTCCTCAAAAATCCAACATGGCTGAAAGTGATTTCTGGAGGTTAGATCTGGCTGAGCCCACCCACTGGTGTGGCTAAAAATCCTACACACACCCCTCTTTTGCCCTCCCCTAATCTAATCAAGAGGGCACCTAATTGTCTGGAGTTGCAGGATGTGAGGGAGGTGCTGGGCTGTTCCAAATGTCCTTCCCTGCCTTTGAAGACCAGTTTGGCCGCCCTCCTCTACCCCCCTTCCAGCTTCCCCATCTGCTGAGGCAGATCTCCTCCCCCAGGCACATCCTTTGTGCTCAGCCCAGGCCACTTCACACCTCATTAAGGCAGCCTGGCCAGGCTGCCAGCGGCTGACCAATCAGAGAAGGGCACTACAGAGCTGAAGCTGACAACTTTCAGCGAGAGTTTTAAAGCTCTTTACCTGCATTAGTTATATTAAATCCAACAATTGTAAGTTGTGGGATTTATTTTAACAGTTAATTTGATACCAAACTCCAGGTAAATGACACTTAAGGGGAATTTAATTAAAATAAAGTCTCCCCATTTTAGCCTATGGAGGCCATTTACTACAGTGAGGGAAAAATACATTTGGCTATTTTACCTCACCAGGGCTTCTGAGAAAATGTTTGTAAGGTTATATTCACATGGCACCCAACCCTAGGGTCACATAGGTGCACCTTAGGGGTGACTTATATGTAGGAATAAGGTAGTTCAAGACTTTGTAAGTACTTTTAATTCCAAAGTCGAACTTGCATAAAACTTTAAAAGCAGCCAGGAAGGCAGGCCAGCCTTTAAAATGACACTGGGCACCTCAGCAATGCACCTCTGGGTGCACTACCTATGCTGGCATCCCTAAACCTACATGCCCTACCATATACTAGGGACTTATAGGTAGGTTGATACTGCCAATTATAATTAGCCTAATTGGCATACTCATTTTACACAGAGCACAGGCCCTGGGACTGATTAGCAGTACCATCAGAGTAAGAAAAACACCAAAAGTGAAAATGTGGGCAAAAAGTTAGATGGCCTCTGCAGTTAGCCCTGTTTTCTCAGTGTGTCTAAGCGGAACTGCCAGTGGGTATGTGTCCACATGGGCCTGTGAGTGGATGTGTCTACATGGTTCTGTGAATGTCTTAGTGGATCTGTGGATGTATTTGCACAAATATATATATATATAATGTTACAGCATGATTCATGGATCCATTGCTGATTTAAACAGGGGCTGTGCACTGTGCCCCTGTGGATCCGCAAATCCACAAACATGAAAATATGGTTTCAGGGCACTTTTTTGACAAGCAGAGGTCCTTCACAAACACATGCATTGCACCCAAGGGGTCAGGGTACCTCTACTCTGACCCATTCTATTTTATTTAAAAGTTTGCACCCTGGGGACCATTTACCAATATCTAAAATGACAGATGAAACTTTGCAGCCAGGTTGAGGCCAATCAATCACAGCATTGCTAGTGACGTGTGGATCTACGGATCAACCATGGTGGATCCGCAGCCCTGGAGAGCTATGTTTCCTTTTCCTTTATTATCTCCCAAAATACTGAACAGTTTTACACCAAATTACAAAAATCATGCTTTCTGGGCCATGATTTTGTTTCCTTCCAAATTTTGTGTAATTCCATACAGAGGTAGTTGTGTATAAAATTCCTATGGGTAATTGCATTGGGACCCACCCTTTTTCTTGGCCATTGCTTGAAGAATCACCCCAAAACTTTTAAGATTGCTGCTAAAATGAGCAGCAAAATAGTTTTGAAAATTTCGTGAAGATTCATCAATTGGCTCCAAAGTTATTGACAAACAAAAAACACTTACCTATGGAAACTAGTTCCCAACTATAGCTAGATACTGGAAACTATAGCTACCTACTGACAACCACCAGTTTTTATATATATATATATATATATATATATATATATATATATATATATATATATATATATATATATATATATATATTTATATATATATATATATTCACTGAAAAAAAAACGACCTTATAATTAGGGAATAGAATTTAAAAAAAAAACCTTTGAGATTCACTGAAAAAAACAAAGGTTGAAGGGACGTTATATTTAAGCTCAGATTTACCTCATACAAAACCATTGAAATACAGCAGTTATAGTTACCAGAGCTAACTATAATGTATGCCCTCACAGTACACTACTTGTGACCTCACATAATACATCACGTATGACATGCTCTGGGCCATCACTAATCATCCAGCGAGCGCTGGGTAAAAGATTCTGAGAGTTAAAGATGTATCCTGAGATACTGCATAAGTTAAATTACTAATCTTTTTCTATCACTGAGTGATACTGTTTCTAATATGCCATCTGAGTGGTACTGTAACTGTCTATCAGTTTAGGAATAGGTTTGTGAGTAGCTGTAAAGGTGAGTGACTGTGAGTGGCTGTTTGGGTGGGTTACTATGTGTGTGAGTGGCTGTAAAGGTCACTATGGTGGCTATGTGTCTCTATCGGTGGACCTGTGTGTAGAAGTGGCTGTATGGGCAACCAAGTGGCAGCGAATGGCTCTATGAGTGTGTGACTGTGTGTAATTGGCTGTATGGGTAAGTGTTAGACCTGACAGCCTTAGGGTGGTCACCCCTAACTTTTGTTTCCTGCCTCCCTCCACTTTTTGGACACTGTTTTTGCTGGTTTTATGACTCTGCACACTTTACCACTGCTATCCAGTGCTAAAGTGCATATGCTCTCTCTCTTAAAGCATGGTGACATTGGTTCATACCCAATTGGCTTATTTAATCTTCTTGTAAGACCCCAGTAAAGTGCACCACATGTGCCCAGAGCCTGTAGATTAAATTCTACTAGTTGACCTGCAGCACTGATTGTGCCACCCACATAAGTAGACTCTTAACCATGCTTCAGCCTGCCATTGCAAGGGCTGAGTGTGCGGTTTCACTGCCACTTCAACTTGGCAGTTAAAAGTACTTGCCAAGCCTTAGACTCCCCTTTTTCTGCATATATGTCACCCCTCAGGCGGGCCCCAGGTAACCCATAGGGCAGGGTGTTATGTAGATAAAATGCAGGACATGTACCTGTGCAGTTTACATGTCCTGTTATTGTAAAACTCTGAAATTTGTTTTTACACTGCTGTGAGGCCTGCTCCTTTCATAGGCTAACATTAGGGCTACCCTCATATACTGTTTGAGTGGTAGATTCTGATCTAAATGGAGTAACAAGGTCCCATTTAATATGGTCAGAATGGTAATACAAAATCCTGCTGACTGGTGAAGTTGGGTTTAATATTACTATTTTAGAAATGACACTTTTAGAAAGTGAGCATTTCTCTGCACTTAAATCCTTCTGTGCCTTACAATCCACATCTGGCTGGGTTAGTTGACAGCTCCCTTGTGCATTCCACTCAGACAAACCCCAACCACAGGATGCTCAGTCACACTTACACACATCTGCATATTGAATGGGTCTTCCTGGGCTGGGAGGGTGGAGGGCCTGACACTTACATGTCAAAGGAGAGTAGCCTGCCCTCACACAAAGGACTGCCACACCCCCTAATGGGACACTGGCAGACAGGATGGAACTGAAAGGGGACCTTGTGCACTTCTAAGCTACTCTTTGAAGTCTCCCCCACTACAAAGGCACATTTAGGTATTTAAGCAGGGTCTCTGACCCTACCAACTCAGACACTTTTGAACAAGATACTAGTGGTGAAGAATCCCTGAACCAGAAGCTGCAACCTGCCAAGAAGAGCTGCCTGGCTGCCCTAAGGACTCACCTGATTACTTTTTTTGCAAAAGACTGCTGCCCTGCTGTTGCCCTGCTGCCTTGCTGTCTTCTGGCTGTGCTGAGAAGTGCTCTCCAAGGGCTTGGATAGAGCTTGCCTCCTGTTCCCTGAAGTCTCAGGACCAAAAAGACTTTATTCCTGCAAAAGAACTCCTTGTGCGGTTAAAATTGACACAGAGGCTGCAAGAAACGATGCACAGCATGCATCACGGTGAGAAAATTACTGCACGCCGAACCGGATCAACGCAGCCCTACTTCCCAAAGAAGAGAATGACACAGCGCCAGTGTTATGACCGGAAATTCGACGCATGGCCCACTGGATCGACGCAAAGCCGAGCCGGGACGATGCAGCCCGACTTCCTGAGAGGAATTGACGCAGCGCCTGCCATGCATCAGAAATTTCCACGCATCGCCCACCGGATCGACGCAGCCCCTGTGACTTCATCCTGAATGCCCAGGATTTCAACGCATCGTCCCTGGGGCATCGTAAAACCCCGCAACACAAAGAGGATCCCAATCTATGCGTTGGAAATCGACACAAAGCCTGCCCTGCGTGAAAAACTCAATGACGCATTGTCTGTGTGCCGCGGAAAAATTTACGCAGATCTCCCCATTTTTCACGCAACTCCTCCTATGTGGTCCCTGGCAGAGAATTTGAATGCAAACCAGGTACTTTGTGCTTGCAAGAGACATTTGTTGCTTTTTAAAGACTAAAGAAACTTCATATCATTTTTAAAGTGATATCCTAACGTATACTTATTGAATCTTGATTGTTTCGACCTGCATCTTACCAGATAAATATTATATATTTTTCTAAACACTGTGTGGTGTATTTTTGTGATATTCTACTGTGTTATTGCATGATTTGGTGCACAAATACTTTACACATTGCCTTCTAAGTTAAGCCTGACTGCTCAGTGTCAAGCTACCAGAGGGTGAGCATTGGATACTTTGGATTGTGTGTGACCTACCCTGACTAGAGTGAGGGTCCTGGCGAGTGAGTATGTGTGTCAGTTGTAAGGGTGTGTGAGTGGATGTGTGAGTGAGTGTATGAGAGGTTGTATGGGGGTATAAGTGGGTGTGTGTGGTTTTGTGGATGATGACATTGCTGATGTCATTTAAGATGTCGTCATTGTCACAGAACATGTCATGAGTGATCTAAAAAGTGAGGTCACTCAGGTAGCTATAGCTGCTAAATTTCAATGGTTTTGTATGAGTTTTGTATGAGTTTTATATTTGTGGGCCTAAATATAACGTCCTTGTAACTTTCAGTTTTTTCAGTGAATTTCAGTTTTTAAAATTGTATATTGTAACTGTAACCGTTATTTATTTTTTAAGTGACATTTCATTTGAACTTTTTCTGATGGTTCTGAAGTGTTTATATTAACATGTTAAAATATTAAAATCTATTTTTTTAAATATATTTTGTGGAGTCGCATACCCGACATGACTAATCGAGTGGGAGATGCGACTCCACCATATTTTTTGCATTTCATAGGTTTAGATTACATAAAAATGATTCATTTATAAAGTATTAAGAGACAAATTTGCACAGAAGATTTCTTTTACCGTTGGTTCCATACGCGACCCCTGCCACGATGTATTTCCGGAGTCGGGGTAGAGATGTGACTCTATTGTATTGTTTAGACTATCAAATTGTATATAAAGACAGTTTTAAAATATAATTTAAAGTAAGAGGTTTTCTAATAAAATACTAAGGCCCAGATTTATGGTGGCCTAGCTCCATTCCAGCGCCACATTAGCGTAAAAATATACTGTATCATATTTACAAAGTGGCACAATGCTTGCATTGAACCACTTTGTAACCCCTTGCGCTACATTATACCTGGTGCAGGCATAATGTATGCAAGGGGGCCTTCAACCGTTAGGGGGCAGGCATTAAAATGAGACTCCCATTGTATTCAACGGGCCTCTAGTTACTTTGCAGGATTAGCGTCATAATTTTTTACGCTAATCCTGCAAAGTGGTGGACTAGCATAAAAAAATTATGACACTAGTCCCCCCGACTACCGCATGGTACACAGTATTTTAAATACGGCACACACATGGTGGCATTAGGGGGCACTAACAGGCACAAGAAAAGTGGTGCTGCCCTAGGTGCAGTGCCACTTTTCATAAATCTGCCCATAAAAGTGGTATAAATGCAGACAAATGTTTTAAAGTTTGTTTTTATTCAATTTCACAACTAAGCGACGGACAACACATGTGACTCACACAAAGCAGTATTTGATTGGTTGAACACCTTTCCATTATTTGCAGAGGATTGCCCCACCCATTTCTACTCACCCCTCTGGTGTTTCACCAGGAATAGTCCTGTGTTTGTCTATAGCATTTTTGTTTTTGGTGTTTCACTGTTGTTGACAAATTGAGACCGTCAGCTGCTTCAGTACAGAATAAAGAATTCAAATAAATCATTCTGACAAAGAGAAACCACCAAATAAGAGGAAGGACAGTATAGTAGGGACCTTTTTTTTTAAATCCCAGAGGGAGAAAACCAGGTGAATGCACAGAAGGCACATTGTGCAAAAAAGTACTGTCTCAGGTACCTGAGAGCAAACATTCCCGTGGAACTTAATTCATAATGAAGCATCTCTAAACAATCAACAGTGGATGCCTTGCCATACCAGCATCAACACTCATAAGTGTTAGTTTTTTTTTCTTCTGTTCTTCAAGAAAGATTTGTGCTCTTTGTTAAGTAGCACTTTGTTTTAAAGTTTTGTTTTGGAAAAAAAGCCACACCAAACATTACAAAATTATTTGAAAACACAAAATTTTAAAAAGTTGAAAAAAGTTTTTTTGTTTTTTTTAGAATCACCCATTCTGGTTAAAAAAGAATAATGATATGTTATATTTGTAATAGTTTGTCTGTATGTTTGTTTTGTGCTTGCATGACTTTGTGCATGAGTTATTTACTGAGTTCAGAAGTGGTGTATGGGTGAATCACTTAGTGTATGAGTGTTTGTGTGAGTGAGTGCCTGAGTCCTGTATTGGTGATTGAGTGAGCAAATGAGAGTGTATGGATGAGTGAAATAGTGCATGATCAGTGTATGGGTGATTGGGTGAATGTATGAATAGTTTATGGGTGACTGAGTGAGGGCATGAGTAATGAGTGAGTGCATGAGTGTTGTATGACTGATTGAGTGTATGCCTACATCTATCAGAAAGTGACTGTATGAAGGGTATGTGGGTAACTCAGTCAGTCCATAAGTGGTGTATGGGTGATTAACTGAGTGTATGAGTGCCTGCATGTGAAAGTGAGTGATTGCCGGAGTCCTGTATGAGTGAGTGAGTGAATGATTGTCTATAGGTGAGTGAATGTATGAGTGTTTATAAGGGAGTGAGTACATGAGTGGTCCATGGATGAGTGGGTTAGTGCATGAGTACTGTATGGGTGATTGGGTGACTGTATAAGTGGTGTATGAGTGTGGGAGTGCATGAGTGGTGTATGAATGAGTGAATCAGTTCATGAGTACTGTATGGGTGATTGAGTACATGAGTTGTGCATGGGTGAGTGAATGTATGAGTTGCGTGTGAGTATGACTGTGTGAATGAGTGAGTTAGTGAGGGTATAAGTTGTAGATGTACAGTTGTGTAATTACGTACAAGGGAGAGTGAGTGTGTGTGAAGCACTGTATGGGTGAGTGATAAAAAAAAAAAACTGTTGACAAAATATTTCATATCAGTAACTATCTGAATGAAATATTTTTCTTCCACTACTAGTATCTTGATATGTTTGATAACATCTCTCCAAACACTGTTGAGAAAGAAAATGAACATAAATATGTTAGTATTATGTTTAGAATAGTTCTGAAATAAAACGATATACATTGCATATGCTATCACACTATGACATAATAATAAAACATTTTAATTTCCCAATTTTTCTGTTTCCAGGCTTTATACCTGTACATATAAACAGAGTATTGTATAATTCTTGAACAGTTGGGAAAACACAATCATATAGATTGTAGAAAAAACATAAGTCTACAGTATTTCACTACAAAGAAGATACTGTGAATTGCACTCACTACAGTTTCTAAATTATTTAATTAAGCTACAGTTACTACACTAAGCAAAAGACGGTATGATTAAAATGTTTTGTTTATTATACCTGGTACAATACTGCTTACCGATATAATCCACGGTTGAATTTTGCACATTTGTTTGTAGACATCACCCCTGGTAGGCCTAATGATGTCTCAAGCAATAATGATTCCCATAGACTGAAGACTGTACCTCATATTTTTTCCACAAATCATTAGAATTCTGGCTGAAGAAACCACGGGAATAAATTAAGAAGTTTGAAAGGAAGTTTGTTTTTGAATTACAAACTGTCATTACATTCTGTCCATTCAGTTTGAGTTTTTAAATATGCGGTATAAAGTCCAGATGTAATATTAAGGCCTTTATGGAAGATGACAGCTAAGATGTAAGGTATGTTCTCTCAGAAATGTATATTTGTCCAGCTTTGAAGTTTGTAATTTCTGTGTCCAATTTTGAGCATCTGATCTGCATCATTAAAACATTGCTTTAATGTATTTACCACTTCTCAGCATAAGCAATGTAGACAATACAGTTTGTTTGCAATTTGGATAGGCCATGTTTTATCAAAAGACACATTTTAGAATCCAGCATTTAAGTAGAGAAATCTCTCCAATTGGATTTCAGTGGCAGATGAGAAAGAGCAATCTTCACACTCATGGTTCCATGTCAGCCAAAATATGTCATCAATATTTACGTTTTCTTCTAAAACTCCAAGGATCACCATTGTGAATTCCTGTGAATCTCGATGAACAGTTAGAGTAAATGCTATAGATCCACTATATATGTTTACTAGTTCTTGAATCCCTGAAGCAGAATGGATTACAGTTCTTTCATTAGATAAGCGTTGAAGGCAATGAAACATTGCTGTACACAATGGCCCTCATTCTGACCCTGGCGGTCTTTGACCGCCAGGGCGGAGGACCGCGGGAGCACCGCCGACAGGCCGGCGGTGCTCCAATGGGGATTCCGACCGCGGCGGTAAAGCCGCGGTCGGACCGGCACCACTGGCGGGGTCCCGCCAGTGTACCGCGGCCCCATTGAATCCTCCGCGGCGGCGCAGCTTGCTGCACCGCCGCGGGGATTCCGACCCCCCCTACCGCCATCCAGATCCCGGCGGTCGGACCGCCGAGATCCGGATGGCGGTAGGGGGGGTCGCGGGGCCCCTGGGGGCCCCTGCAGTGCCCATGCCACTGGCATGGGCATTGCAGGGGCCCCCGTAAGAGGGCCCCTACATGTATTTCACTGTCTGCTGCGCAGACAGTGAAATACGCGACGGGTGCAACTGCACCCGTCGCACATGTTCCACTCCGCCGGCTCGATTCCGAGCCGGCTTCATCGTGGAAGCCTCTTTCCCGCTGGGCTGGCTGGCGGTCTGAAGGCGACCGCCAGCCAGCCCAGCGGGAAAGTCAGAATTACCGCCGCGGTCTTTCGACCGCGGAACGGTAACTTGACGGCGGGACTTTGGCGGGCGGCCTCCGCCGCCCGCCAAGGTCAGAATGACCACCAATGTGTTCTGTGGTTTTTCTTGAATTGCACTTACAACATGTAATAGGTGGAAGAGAGCATTGAGAACAACATTAGCACAGCAGTTTACACCATTAGTGTTCTCCAACTGGTAACCTACAATATCTCTATCATTTTCCTTTTTTTTTTTCTAAGCATCTTTTTGTTTCTCCTTGTTTACTGTCTTTTCAAGAAAATTCATATATTCTTTCCTAAGTTTCCACTTAGGACGTAATATCAGTTTTTCATAAATAGGATACTGTACTAAACAAAGAGCATGTTGAGGCCCATATTTATACTTTTTTGCGCCGCATTTGTGTCATTCATACAATTATATTGTGTAAGTTTTGTGCCACTTTTGCGTCAAAATATTTTATAAGGTTGTGTCGCTTTTGCGTCACAATATGACGCAAATGTGGTGCAAAAAAGTACAAATGTGGGCTTTACTTCTTAATCTGGTGTAACCTTTGACACAAATTGCATATGCACTATGCTTCTTCTAATCAAACCAACCAGCAACAAACCCAACAATGTTTGAAACAGTGACAATGCTACATATGACCATCCTCCTTTAAATACTGTACGTCCAATATTAATGAATGCCGAATCTGCACTTAAACCTTATGATTTATGGATAGTTACAGCATACGCAAGATAGACTGAGAACTACTTCCGACAGACATAGAAGTCTTTTACAAGTAAAAAGAGTACAACACATTGTCTAATTTGCCTTATGCCATCAACCTAATCTAACTTTATAGCTAAGAATTCAACCTCATCGCCGTTAGGGAATGAATAACTTTACCCATAGCAGCATTTACTAGTCCTTCTTCAACATTTAAATTAAGTCTCAAAATTAATCTAAAGTTTTTGCACACACACAAACACTTCTCCAGTTCAGCAGTCCTGGTTACAGATTTCAGTTGTTCTTGTAGTTTTATGCTCCGCAGCACTTTTGTTGGTAGCTGTAAATTTCAACATTTCTTCTTTCTCTATTTTCAATAATTCTTAATTGGAATTGACACCCTCTCTTGAAGAGTAGGAACTAGAGAAACTATGGATTTTCCCTCATTTCAGAAATTAAATTTTAGCCTTGCTGCTGAGTTGTTAGAGGAAAACAGTTTCTTGCTAAGTTGACTTCCCAAGGTACATTTTCCCTCCTCCGTCAGATCTCCTTCTCTAATGTCCTTAAAAATATTTCCCTATTCCATGTCAGAGGCTTGACGCATATTTTTGACGACTTGTTGGTATTTGAAGTATTGCTAAATGGTTAGATTTCCAATACGTCCCAATGAGTTAAAAGTTTCTTCATGCAAAAGAGTCTTGAACACAGGCTATTCTTTTACAGGAATTAATTGCACTAGGTCACCAAAAACAACTCAATGCTTTCCTCCAAACAAGATGTCGTATTCTGTTTTTAAAATATGTTGCATTCGCAAGTGAGCAAAGGGAAGCATTACATTTTAAACCATTGTTACCTCATCAATAATTAAAAGCTTAAATTTATTCAAAACTCTTGCCACTTCATGACAAGCTTCGCCAGATAACTTCTGGTATTCCAGTTCATTGCCATGTTCAACTGGTAGCATAAGTCATCTATGTAAAGTTATTACTTTGATATTTTGTTCAGCTAATCCATTAGGTGCTGTTACTACAAACAATATGGCCCTCATTACAACTTTGACGGGCGGCGGAGGCCGCCCGCCAAAGTTGCGCCGCAGGAATACCGCACCGCGGTCTGAAGACCGCGGCCGGCATTCTGAGTTTCCCGCTGGGCGGGCGGGCGGCCACCCGCCAGCCCAGCGGGAAACAACCTTCCCACGAGGACGCCGGCTCGGAATCGAGCCGGCGGAGTGGGAAGGTGCGACGGGTGCTACTGCACCCGTCGCGTATTTCACTGTCTGCTATACAGACAGTGAAATACATTTTGGGGCCCTCTTACGGGGGCCCCTGCGACTCCCCCTCCCGCCATCCGGTTCCCGGCAGGAGAACCGCCAGGAACTGGATGGCGGGAGGGGGAGTCGGAATCCCCAAGCCGGCGCAGCAAGCTGCGCCGGCTTGGAGGATTCGTTGGGGGCAGCGGGAAACCGGCGGGAGACCGCCGGTTTCCCTTCTCTGACCGCGGCTAAGCCGCCGCGGTCAGAATGCCCAGCGGGGCACCGCCGGCCTGTCGGCGGTGCCACCGCGTCCCGCGGCCCTGGCGGACGTAATCCGCCAGGGTCGTAATGACCACCTATGTTTGATTCTGTAGCCTTATATAGGTACGTGGATATTTACTTTAAATAAACAGCTTTTCCTGGTACTAGATTGACCACTAATATAATAGTATGGGCTTGAATGATGAGCAATTGCATGGTTTCTTCTCATGAGGAAATCCATGTTCTATTTTGCATTTTACTTCAATATAAATGTCTTTCTTTTTTTGTTGTTGAGTTGTGCAACTAAAAGTTTCCAGATCTACAGATTCCTGTCTTGCTTGCTCCATTAAAGTTTCCACTTCATTCATAGGTATTGCAGCTTTGTTTTCAATAATACATTGTCCGGAAGATCCTGACTCAGTGGTCCTGAACTATGGGTGTTTTGAGAACTATCCTTAGCTACCTCAGCAGCATTCATTTCTTCTTGTTATATTTCATCATTTAACATTTATAAATAGTTTGTGAAAATTGAACACTGAATAGTATCTTTGTCAGCATTAAAAGAATATTCATAGCAGTCGTAGGCGGTCATTCTGAACGCGGCGGGCGGCTGTAGCCGTCCGCCATGCGGTCACCGCCATTTGGCCGCTCCGCGGTCAAAAGACCGCGGAGGCCATTCTGGCTTTCCCGCTGGGCCGGCGGGCGCCCGCCAAAGGAGCACCCGCCGGCCCAGCGGGAAAGGCCCTGCAACACAGAGGCCGGCTCCGAATGGAGCCGGCGGTGTTGCAGGGGTGCGACGGGTGCAGTTGCACCCGTCGTGATTTTCACTGTCTGCTGTGCAGACAGTGAAAATCATGCTGGGGCCCTGTTAGGGGGCCCCACAACACCCGTTCCCGCCATCCTGTTCCTGGCGGTCAAAACCGCCAGAAACAGGCTGGCGGGAAGGGGGTCGGAATCCCCATGGCGGCGCTGCTTGCAGCGCCGCCATGGAGGTTCAGCCCTGCCAGGGGTATTCCGTCGGGAAACCGCCGGATCCCCTTTTCTGACCGCGGCTTTACCGCCGCGGTCAGAATGGGCAATGAAGCACCGCCAGCCTGTTGGCGGTGCTTCCGTTGCCCGCGGCCCTGGTGGTTTAGGACCGCCAGGGTCAGAATGAGGGCCATAGTCTCCAAGTAATTCTAATCCACTACGCCAAGTCTTGAACAGTTGAAGAGCCAAATGGAAAAATTCTTGATTGATAGCTAAGTTTTCAGTGGTAATTAGATTTCCTTTTGCGTATACCCCTAAACAATCGACACATCCAGGTACTTCATATTTCCTTTCTATGTTTTCACTTACATTGCTTTTACATCTGTAGTTTTGAAGAATTTCATTAAGACACTTGTCTTCTGGATGTGGACTTCTTCTTGGATAGAATGTATCTAACATATTTGACTTCATAATGTCTGAACTTTGCAGGTCAAACTCTGCTATGTACTGATTTTCTAGGAACACTCTATTTCATGTACTAGTTAGGCCCAGACCTACTGTTATACCTGGCATCCTTGATATGGTTTTTCCCTGTCTTTTTGCCTCTGCTTTCTGTGTTTTTAACTGTGTGCTGGACTTTGTTTTTGCTGGTTTTGGTACTGTGGGCACTTACCACTGCTGACTAGTGCTAAAGTGCAAGTTCTCCCTGTGTAAACTGTATGTGTAATTGGCTTTTCCATGATTGGCATATCTGATTTACTAGTAAGTCCCTAGTGTAAATCAAATGCTACTAGTGGGCCTGCAGCACTTATTGTGCCATCCACATGAGTAAGAGTGTAAACATGGCTCAGACCTGCCACTGCAGTGTCTGTGTGTGCCATTTTAACCTGCCAATTCAACCTGGCAAGTGTACCCACTTGCCAGGCCCAAACCTTCCCTTTTTGTACATGTAAGACACCCCTACAGTAGACACTAGTTAGCCCTCTGGACAGGATGCAGTGTATGTTAACGACAGGACATGTACTGATGTGTTTTACATGTCCTGAAATACTACCAAGTTCATTTTTCACTATTGCAAGGTCTATCTCTCTCATAGGCTAACATGGGGACTGCCTTTAAATATCTTTTACATGCAGTTTCCCATTGCAAGCAGATCCAGACATGGGGTTTGGGTTCTCTGAACTCACAATTTAAAAATACATCTTTTGGTAAAGTTGTTTTTTAGATTCAATTTGAGAATGCCACTTATAGAAAGTGGGCATTTTCTTGCTTAACCATTCTGTGCCACTGCCTGTGGACTCCACTCCTGGGCCATACTGATGTTGGGCTGTTTGTGAATTCCCTCTAGACAGTGACACAAAGGGAGCTGGGGTATAGCCTGAATATCCTGATGAGTCTCCTGGGCTGGAGTGGGGAGGTAGGAGGTGACACACCTGAGAGGGCTGTGCCTGTATTCACATAATGCAGTCTCCAGCACCCTGGTGTGTGTCTGGGGCCAGACCTGGGCAAAGGAGGATCTTGTCAACAACAGAGACTTTCCTTTGAAGTTTGCCTACTTTAAAGGCGGAAAGGGGTATGAGAAGTGAACCTAAAACCCAAGACTTTTAAACTACTTCTGGATTAAGAGGAACCTCTGCCAAGGAGAATAGCTAAAGAGTAGGAGGAGTACTGCCCCTTTGCCTGTGAGTGTGCTTTGCTGGATTGTCCTGCAGTTGCTGCGTCTGCCTTTGAGAGGACAACAACTGGACTTTGCTGCAGTTTTCTGATTGTGAAGTGTCTCCAAGGGCTTGGACTGAGCTTGCCCCCTGTTCTGAAGTCTCAGGGCCATCAAAGACTTCCTCTGCCAGCACCTGGATGCTATTGTAGAGACTCCTACCCTGCCAAGTGGTGTCTAATACAGTCCCTGCGCCCTTGAAAGGAGAAGCTGGTGGAACCAAAACTGTGATAGGGATGTGACTTCTTTCCACAGGAACTGGTCACATACTGGGTATAGCCACCCTAAGGTAGGTGGCCCATTTCCACTACCAGGTACTCCCCTAAACACCCCCTAAATGCAGTATTTAGTGGGTATTCCTAGATCTACATATGAGATTTGATGGACACAAGATCAGAGACAAAGAAGTCCTGCAGCAAGAAGAAAAAGGTGCCAAACCCTGTCTGCTGCACCCAGGACTGGACAATCAGCCCTGAGGGGTCAACTGGTCATCAGACGGACTTTAAGAACCCCAGAGGACCTCCAGCCTTCTGAAAATTGGTAAGAACCTCTCTCCAGAGTGAAGATATCACTCCTTGCACCAAACAGGCAAGAACCAGTGAAATCCAGTTCACTGACCAGCTGCTGACCAATGAAAAGTACACAGAAGCCAGTCTAAATGTAATCCGGTGGACCCAGATGACAAACCCTGTCAGTGTGGAAGTTTGGTGGCACTGCAGCACCAGTGCCTGAGACATGCAACAGCCCAGGGTACTCGACCCCCAAACTCTGACACCCAGAAGAAAAGTCCACTACGGTCTGAGTGGGTGTATGAGTGTCAGAGTGGGTGCATGGTCCCTGAGTGGGTCTGTAAGTGGGTGCATGAGTCAGATAGGTACACACTCAGACCCAGTCAGACTCTCATGCACCCACTCACAGACCCACTCTGACTCACAGACCCACTAATAGATGAACTCTGATACTCAGACCCACTCACAGACCCACTTAGTCACAAACACACACTCACAGACCCCGTCAAAGTGGGTCTGTGAGTGGGTGCATGAGTGAGTGGATCGGTGAGCGCGTGCATGAGTAACTAAGTGGATTGGTGAGTAGGTTTATATCTGTGGGTCTGTGAGTGGGTACGTGATTGCCTGAGTGTGTCTGAGTGGGTAACAAAGTGAGTGTCTGTGAATGGGTGAGTGAGTCTGAGTGGGTCTGTGAGTGTATGAGTCTCCGAGTGGGTCTGTGACTGGGTGTGTGTGAGTGTGTGTGTCAGTGTCTGTGAGTGGGTGACTGAAAGTCTGATTTGGAATGTGAATGGGTTTGTGAAAGAGTGGCCCTATGCATGGATGCATGAGTGTTTGGATCCATGAGTGGGTACATGAGTCACTGAGCGTGTTTGAGAGTGTGTGCATGACTGTCTGAGTGGGTCTGTGAGTGGGTGCATAAGTGGCTCAGTGAGACTGAGTGGGTTTGTGAGTGTATCAGGGGGTCTGTGAGTAGGTGTGTAAGTATCAGTATGCTTGTGAGTGTGTGCATGACTGAGTGGATTTATGAATGAGTGCGTTAAGTGTGAGTGGCTCTGTGAGTGGGTGCGTGAGTTTGAGGGGATATGCAAGTGAGTACATGAAAGTTTGAGTAGGTGTGTGAGTGGGTGCATGAGTCTTACTGGGTCTGAGTGCATGCCTGACTCTCTGAATGGGTCTGTGAGTGGGTGTGTGACTGTCTAAGTAGGTGTGTGCATGGGGGGTGTGAGTGAGTGGGTGTGAGTGTACCAGTGGGTCTGTGAGTGGGTGTGTAAGTATTTGGGTCTCTCGGGGTGCATGAGTCTGTGAGTGGGTGTATGAGTGTATTTATGGGTGTGAGTGGGTGATTGACATTCTGAGTGGGCCTGTGACTGCATTCATTAGTGTATGCAAGAGTGTCATGCCCAATAACACAGCATGCAATATAGGTAGGTCACCCATGTGGCAGGTCTTCCAGCCCCAAGGCAGGGTACACTATAATGCATATGAGGGCCTATGTGTGTTTAAAGAAATATGTCCCTTACTGTGTCTTTACAACCCTTTATGACCTAATGTAGGGAGAAGCCACAGCAAATAAATATGCTGGACACTGGTCATTACAAGTTTCCCACCTACAAGATGGTCTCCCTGAATACTGGGTTGTTTGTTTGGTATCAAACAATTTAGAAGAATAAACCCACAATGATGTCAGTGTTGGATTTAATACCTTAGATGTGCCCCTGTAAAACCTAACAGCCTTGGCATGGTTGCTGACTGATTTTAGCCAGCCTGCCACCACCAGACTGAAATCTGGACTCCTGAGGTGAGAGACTCTGCTCTCAGGAGCCAGAACACAAAGCCTTTCCTGGGTGGAGGTATTAAACCTTCTCCCCCAGACAGGCACCCTGCACCAGCAGTTAGCAGCAAAGGCTTTACCACCTTTGAAATAGGACCCCACCTCTGCTACTAGCACCAGATGGCCACCCAACAGTTTTACAAGCACTTTGAATGGGAAAGGCGGTGGGAAAAGTTAGCCAGAATAGGAATAGTTAGCCAACACCACCACTCAGGTGTGGCAGGCAAGGTGATCACTCAATTTCATTTTCCTCTATCTTGAACAGTAGGAAAATAGCTAATCAGGGTTAGGTATGTGACCCTTACCCACAGGAAGGGGTCCCTTAGTGGGTGTAGCCTCCCTAAGGTCAGTGGCCCATTGGCCACTACCAGTTACTCCCCTAACACTCACCAAACACAGTATTTAGTAGGTATCTCTAGACTTACAGATCAGGTTTTGTGGACACCAGAAGACCAGGAACAAAGAAGACCTAAGGCACAAGAACAGAAGTTCTGCTGCACAAAGAAAAAGGCACCAAACTCTGACTGCTGCTCCTAGACTTGACTTGACAATTGCTGCTGAGGCGTGGCCTGGAAACCTGAAGGACTCTACAAACCCCAAGAGCACCTTCATCCTTCTGAAAATCACCAAGAACTTCCCTTAGAGTGAAAGTAGCATTCTCCTTCAACCTACAAGCAAGGAACCAGTGAAGTCCAGTTCACTGACTGGCCATTGACCAGCAAACCAGATCCAGCAGCCTGACCAAAATACACATGACAGGCCAAATGGGAAAACCTCACCAATTGTCTAGGCTTTGTGGCACTGCAACTTTTAGGGCCTGAGATGTCCCATTGCCTGGACCCACCAATTTCAAACAACCAGAGGCAAAGTCAACTCCAGACTCTCTAAAGCCCAGAAGCGAGCACCAGTCAAAGGACTTGAAGACACCCAAGAACCAATCCCCAGAGTGGACCTGCTAACCTGCAATCTACCTTCCAAGTGACTTGCTCCTGGTTCCAAGAACTCCCTGACACATGACCCTTGGCTGACCTATTTGCACTGCACCTGGCCTCCCTGGCAACTGCAATGCCAAGCCAGCTGTGCTTTAGGGGTCCCTAACCCCATTCAACCCCTATCCTCCAAGGGGACCCACCAGACTTACCTTTAAGTCCACCTGTGCAGTGTGTTTCCAAGTGGGACCCATCTCTGTTGTGCACCAGCTCCAAAACTTTTATCTGCTGCTCGCGTTTGAACTGGGAACCAATTGAAATTTTCCGACTGGCCCACAGGACATCTCAATGACCTCGACCGTCAAATAGAAGGTGACACTTGTGTGAGCATTGCCTGATTTTGATATGCATTTTTAAAGATTTTCCCATTCAATCCTAAGGTGCGCAATTACTCCCAAAAACAGAACATTTTCTAAACTTTGAAAAATCATAACTAAAGAAGAACTTACACAAACCTGACGATCTTAGTCTTTAAAATGTTAAAAAAATTCTGAAGTATTTTTGTAAATTCGTCTCAAGTTATTCTTCCAAGTGTGTGTCCACATTTATAGGTACTGTGAATACAACAAATGCTTAGCACAGCTCCAAGATAAGCCTAACTGTTTGCCAACACTACCTCAAAAACAGAACATTAAGTGGCCTGCTTTTTACCTCTGTATACTAAAGTGAGGTTGCTTGGACTCTGTATAGTGTATGAACATTATGTGCACTGTGGAGAAAAAGCCAGCCTCCTACATATGTTGGATCAGCAGAGGTATATAGGACTTTGCATTTGCTGATACAACTTTTTGACCAAGTGATCACATGAATTACTCTAAAAAATTGTCTGTAGCCTAGTGGTATTTTGCAATTTGACTATTTTCCTTAATTTGAAAACGAATTGCTAGGATCCTGGTTATGTCCCTAAAACTGTGATTAGAAACTAAGGGGCAGATTAAAAGTCTGGAGGTCACAAGACTGCCAGACTCGCTGTGGCATTCGGACAGCCGTGGCTGTAGCAGTCTGACCACCACATTACAAGGTTGGTGGGCAGACCCGCCAACCTACCGCCATGCCCACCAGGATCAAATATCTTGAGGGGATGACAGCAGTGCTGGTTGTAATCAGCCAGAGTGGTGCTGAACTCTGCTCTGCCCCCCTGATAACAACCTTGTTCTCCACAAGCCTTTTCATGGTGGGTTCACCATGAAAAGGCTTGTGGAGAACAAGTGCATGGGTAGGGTATGGGCTGTGCAGGGGTCCCATTGCCCAGCACCCTTGAAATTCACACTGTCTTCTGTGCAGATAGTACTAATTTCAAGGGTGCTAGTGCACGCTGCGTGCAGCAGCATTGCCGCCGGCTCAATTATGAGCTGGGAGCAATGCTGCCACACCTTTACCACTGGGCTGACCAGTGAAAACCTTAGTTTTCTCTGGTCAGCCTAGTGGGAAAGTTGTAATGGGCCTGGTGGGGAGATCACCAGCACTACATTGGTCTCCTTGTCGGGAGTTTGGCCGATGGATGTTTCTGTCTGCCAAACTCCGAAGGACCCCCTAAATGTCTTTACTATAGTTAGGCATGAGAAAAAGTTTCCAAAGTTTTTCCAGAAGTTATAAAGGTTCCAACTTTAGTGAGAAAAATGTCTGATGCAGAGAACCTGGATAAGGAGCTGTACTTGGATGGCATTCAGATACCCCGAACTAAGGGCTCTCTGCAAATTAACACTGGTGCTCATGCTACCACAGAAAAGCTTAGGCAGCATGTGGGAGAATATGAGACTGCACACCAAGTGGTTGAAGGGGAACCCTCAATGAAAATCAAGAACACTCCAATGAAGCTGAGGATGATGAGGTAGGATCCTTCATCTCAGAAGTAGGAGCCACTCAGAAGAGGACTTAGCTCTAGAAAGGTTAACCAAAAGTCTGGCTTTAGAAGCCCAGCTTTTGGAGATAGTTGGGCCTATAAATCATCTCTTGTGGCAGCATTCAAATAACTAGGGAGAAGGAGAAATCTCTCAACCTAAAACTTTCCAAAGTAGTTGTCCCACTATTAGAAATGGGAGTCTCTGGTTGGCAGCCAGTTTTCACTCTGCACAAGCAGGGACCCTCACTCTGACAACTCCTGCTCACTCCCTTGGCAGCTTGCCATAAGCAGTCAGGTTTAGCACAAAGGCAATGTGTAAAGTATTTGTACCACAACTCACAGTATAATGGTGAAAGCACTACAAAATGGACATCACACCAGTTTAGAAAAACAGGCAATATTTATCTAAATCAAACAAGACCAAAACAACAAATATTCAACGTATATGTCAAGTTATCAATTTTTTAAGTAAAAAGAGTCTTACTTCATAGAAAACAATGGAAACATTGCTTCTACAGAAAGTACCTGGTTTGTGTAAAAAAATAAAGCCGCACAGGATGGCGTGCATCGGAAAACTCAGTGTTACCTACTCGCAACTGAGGCCACGCATTGTTTCTTCTTTGGTTGAGTAGGCGATGCATAATTTTTCTCTCCCGTAAGACAGTGATGTGTCAATTTCCAGACGAGGCACCTCAGATCCAGGCACCTCAGATCCAGACAGGTTCACAATCATTTGGTCCTCCAGCAACAATGCGTGAGAAATCCAGCCACACGGTGTTGGACAACCATTCTACGTGGGGTTTGCGTAGTTATCAGCAACTGCAAGTGAGTGTTGCTCCATTTCTCCAGCCGATATGCATTGCTGTCCCAGCCACAATGCAGGTGAAGCTTTGCTTTTAGCCATGAAGCGGGTGGCACGTCGTTTTTCAGCATTGTTGGAGGCAGTGGGTCGAAGCGTGGATTTCAGTCCTTGTTCTGCCAACTTCACCTCTCAAGGGTCCAGGGACTTGACAGGGCAGGAGTCTCAGCAGAGAGTCCAGGTGCTGGCAGAGGAAGTCTTTGTTGGCCCATTAGATATTAAAACAGGAGGCCGGCTAAATCCAAGCCCTTGGAGAGTCTCCCCAAACAGGAATATACCACAAAGTGCAGTCTTTGACCTCTCTCAGTCAGAAGCAGCAGCTGCAGGCCAACCAAGCAAAGCACAGTCACAGGCAAAGGGGCAGTACTCCTCCTCCAGCTCTTCTCCTTGGGAGAGGTTCCTCTTGAATCCAGAAGTAATCTAAACATCTGGGGTTTGGGGTCTACTACTTATACCCCTTTCTGACATTGAAGTAGGCAAACTTCAAAGGAAAATCTCTGTTGTTGACAGGATTCTGCCTCGCCCAGGCCTGGCCCCAGACACACACTAGGCGGTTGGAGACTGCATTGTGTGAGGACAGGTACAGCCCATCCAGGTGTAAGTGACCCCTCCTCCCTCCGTACACTCAAGCTCAGATGGCTTATCAGGATTTGCAGACAACACCCCAGCTCCCATTTGTATCACAGTCTAGAGGGAATTCACAAACAGCCCAACTGTCAGTCTGATCCAGACATGGGATCCATAAACAGGCAGAGTTACAGCATGGTTTAAGCAAGAAAAAACAAGAAAATGCCTACTTTCTGAAAGTGGCATTTTCAAACTGACAATGTAAAAAACAGCTTTACCAAAAGATGTATTTTAATTTGTGAGTTAAGAGAAACCAAATTCAACACTTCTATCAGCTCCCAAAGGGAAACTGAACTTAAAATGTATTTAAAGGCAGCCCCCATGTTAACCTATGAGAGAGAGGCCTTGCAACAGTAAAAACCTAATTTGGCAGTATTTCATTGTTAGGACATGTAACACACATCAGTACGTGCCCCCCCCCCCCCCCCTTTAACAGACACCGCACCCTGTCCATTGGGCTACCTACGGCCTAGCTTAGGGGTGCCTTTCATGTATAAAAAGGGAAGGTTTTGCCAGGTTGAATTGGCAGGTTAAAACTGTACACACATACACTGCAGTGGCAGGTCTGAGCCATATTTACAGGGCTATTCATGTGGGTGGCACAACCGGTGCTGCAGGTCCACTAGTAGCATTTCATTTACAAGCCCTGGGCACCTCTAGTACACTTTACTAGGCACTTATTAGTAACTCAAATGTGCCAACTATAGAAAAGCCAAATACACATACATTTTACACAGGGAGCATTTGCACTTCAGCACTGGTCAGCAGTGGTAAAGTGCCCAGAGTAACAAAAACTGCAAAAACAAAATCCAGCTCACATACAAAATCTGGGAAACGGAGGCAAAAAAAGATAGGTGAGACCGCGCAAAGGATGCCAGGTCTACCACCAATTACCAAAACAATTTATGAATGAGCATATGCACTTTAGCACTGGTTAGCAGTGAAGTGTCAGAGTCCTAAAGCCAAAAGAACTGGTCAGAAAAAATAGGAGGAAGGAGGTAAAAAGTTTGGAGATGACCTTGCAAAAGGGGCCAGGTCCAACACCCACCTCAAACAGAGGGTGATGATATCACCAAGTGTTTTTTTTGCCTATGAGATGGTCTACATAGCCAGAGATATAGATATAAGACATTGGGCCACTCTCTTGTGGGAACTGGTCTCAGGAAAATGCAGGGATAAACTCCTGACATTGGATGAGGTAGATTCCAGGTCCTATGACCTCATGAAGGCTATCCTGATTGAGGGCTTTTGACTTACAACTGAAGAATACAGAATTAAATTCAAGGAGACTCGAAAAAAAACAAATCTGTCCTGGGTAAAATTTGTGGACTATTCAGTAAAAATGCTGGGCGGCTGGTTAGAAGGTAACAATGTACATGATTTCGATGGGCGTTACAATTTAATTATAAAAGAGCATCTTTTCAGTAATTGTTACAATGAGAAACTACATCAGTCCCTGGTAGATCTAGGTTCACTTTCTTCTTTAGAGCTGCAGAAGAAGGCAGACCACTGAGTCAAGACAAGGGTGACCTAGACTACCACTGATGGGGGGGTGGGGAAGACTAAAAAGAAAGAGGCCACAAATCTCCCCGATGAGGGAAAGATGGGAACCAAAATAAAAAAAGTCTTCAGTCTTCATCAGGCCCCTAAAAACTTGTTTAGGAGGGTGGGCTTGAGAATCCTCACAGCCTAAGTATGGATACAAAGGTAGGGGCTTTGATCCTAACAAGGCTTGGTGCATTGATTGCAAAACTAAAGAGCACCAAACTGGAGAACCTAGCTGTAAAAACAAGAAAAAAGCCTTGAGTCACCTGCAGTAAATGCAGTTGCCATTCTGCAGATGGGATCACAGTTGTTGCTTAAATATGTTGGTGAACCCACAGAGACAGCAATAGTCACAGAGGGAGAGATAGACCTATCTTGTGCTGCCTGGCCTACTAACGTGTAAAAATACAGGCAGCACCCTTTGATTAATGGAACTAAGGTAGATGTCTTGAAGGACACAGTGGCTAGTGTCGCCATGGTGACCCTGCACCTGTTCCACTCAGATCAGTACCTGTTAGGGAAAATGTCACCAGTGCTGACAATGTCACATAGATCATCCCATGGCAATGGTATCTTTGGTCTGGTCAGAAGAAGTGGCCGTGTCCCTATCCATCCTTGTAGATTGCTCCAAATCATTTCCAGGCAGACAATGTCACTGGGCTGAAGTTGAACTGAGGACTCATTTAGGAGGCTGACTGTCTACATAGTGTACGAAAATGACGTGCACTGTGGAAAGAGTCCAACCTACCCCACTTTGCTAACCAGAGGTAAAAAACTGACCACCTAATGATCTGTTTTTGTGGTAATGTGGGCAATCAGTTAGGCTGATCTTGAAGATGTGCTAAGTATTTGTACTCACCGTATTAAATGTGGAATCATTCTGAAGAATAGCTCATGACCAATTTACAAAAATACTTCCGATTTTTATACAGCTTTAAGACCAAGATCATCAAAATAGGGTAAGTACTTTTTAAGTTATGATTTTTTTAAATTTAGGGAATATAAGCCCTCATTATGACCCTGGCGGTGAGTGATAAAGTGGCAGAAATACTGCCAACAGGCTGGCGGTAAGTACCTCTAAATTATGACCATGGCGGTCATAACTCCCATAGACAGCCAATGTACCACACCAACCACCTCGGCAGAAACAAGAGTCACCACGGCGGCAGCCAACAACAGCCAGACGGGAGACAAAGTACTGCCCACCAGATTAAGACACACAAAACTGCCACCTTTTCTGGGGCGGTACCAACGTCAACAAAAGCCTGACAGAAACAGAGCTCAGAAGTGAAAGGACTCGCCATTGAAGACACAGGGAAGAACCACGCCGCCATGGAACCCGAACTGCAAGTTTTCCCGATCTTCTACGTCATGCTCCATCTGGATCACCAACACCGACGAAGATGACGGCGGTGAGTACAGCCGCCTAGCACATAAGGGAGGGTGGGAGGAAAACGAGAGTGACACACAAATGCACAACACATACACACACCATACACACAACCAGCTGCACATGTAAACCAATGACACACAACACCCGGCATAATAAAACACATACCACAATGCTGGAGTAACAACAATGTATTAGCATAGCAAAACCCACCACACAAACCAAATATATACAAATGTCCATAAAGGGCAAATGCCCAGTCCAAAGTCATGAGGGCACACAAGGCCACAGGGCATAGTCCAAGGCCCAACCTGTATCCTGACACAGAAAGGGAGAACACTGCAGGGGCATCATTTGCAAGTGGGAGGCACCTCAGGTGGGTATGGGGGGAATCTCAGCCGAATAAGGGAACTTCCCCACTGGGTCTGGATGGGGCAACATGGGGCAACATGCCCATTGCTTTGTCCTGGAGAGTGCAAGGCCACAATCTCTGAAGTGGGTGACTTGCCCACTTGTCCTGGAGGGGGCAACATGCCCATTGCTTTGTCCTGGGGTGTGCAAGGCCACAGTATCTGAAGTAGGTGACTTGCCCACTGATTCTGGAGGGAGCAACATGCCCATTGCTTTCTCCTTGGGAGTGCAAGGCCACAGTCTCTGATGTGGGTGACTTGCCCACTGGATCTGGAGGGGGCAGCCCCCACAGCAGCCCCTGGAGGGTAGCCTGCATGGCGTCTGCTGGTGGTGACGGCTGCACTGTGGTGGTGGTTGGAGCGTCCTGGGCAGCCCCTGCACTGTCCGATGGCTGCACTGTGGGGGTGGTTGTAGAAACCTTCTGGGCAGCCCCTGCACTGTCCGATGGCTGCACTGTGGTGGTGGTTGGAGGAGCTACCTGGGCAGCCTCTGCACTGTCCGATAGCTGCACTGTGGTGGTGGTTTGAGGAGCCTCCTGTGCAGCCCCTGCACTCCCTGATGGCTACACTTCCACAGTTGGTGGTGGGGGCCCCGTGACAGTTGGTGGTGGTGGTGGCGGTGTTAGCCTGACTGCTTCCGCTGGTGTAGAGTTCCTCGTCTCCTCCTGTCCATTGGTCGTGGATCCCTTACCCTTCCTGGCAGGGGTGGATGGGCTCTTCCCCTTGCTGCCTGGTGGTGCAGACTCCTTCCCCTTCTTCACAGCTGGTGCAGGCCCCTTTCCCTTCTTCACAGGTGGTGCTGGCCCCTTTACACTCTTCCCTGGTGTTGCAGGACTCTTCACACTTTTCCGTGGTGGTGCAGGACTCTTTCCCTTCTTCCCTGGTGGTGCAGACCCTTTCCCCTTCTTCCCTGGTGGTACTGGCTCATTCCCCTTCTGTGTTGGAGGTCTGGTATCCTTACCACCATGAGTAGGTGGTGCTACCACTGTCCGCGAGGACTGTTTGGCTGAGGTGCTGGGCTGTGTCCTTGGTACCCTGCCCATACGTGCAGGATGGAGGGGGAGGGGTAGGGAAGAGGACAAATTGGGAAAGGAAAGGCTTTTAGGGACAGTGGGGTGGGAGGAAGGAGGAGTAATGTGAGTGGAGGATGGGGGAGTGGTTGTTGGAGGTGTATGTCTGCTGGATTTGGCTGCAGGTGCATGGGCTGTATGCTGATGTGAGGTGGGTGACTTCTGGGTATGTGTTTGTGTCCCTTAGGAGGGGGGACAGACACGGTGGGAGAGGACACAGGGGACAATTGCATGGTTTTTGTGGCGGTGTGTGCTCTGCTTTGTGTGGTGATGCTGATAGTGGATGTAGATGTAATGCATGCCGGTGTGAGTGTGGACATGACTGGGAGGGAGGAGGAGGGAAGACAGTGGAGGCAGTGGATGTTGTCATGTCTGCAACTGTATGGTGTTTGTGTGAGTGCCTGTGGGATGAAGTGTGGTGCTTGTGTTTGCCTGTACCACTCTTATGTGTTGCTTTGTGTACATGCTCGTCTTTGTGTGCCTGGAATGGGTTGGGGTTGAGGGGAGTGGGACTGGGAGGTGGTTGTTGGAGGGGGGACAGTAAAAACAGGGACAATGGCTGCCATCAGAGAGCAGACCAGAGCCTAAATCAATCTCTGTTGTCCACCAATCCGCCGTGAATGGCCTCCGGAATGCATTGCATTGCATTGCTGCAGCTGGGATGCAAGCCCCTCAATGGCATTCACAATGGTTGCCTGCCTTACTGAGATGGATCTCAGGTCAATAGCCTCCTCACTCAGGGCAGCAGGGCTCACTGGGGCAGGGCCTGAGGTGCCTGGGGCGAAGGAGTTGCCCACCGTCCTGGGTGAGCGGGCATGGGCAACTCGCTGAGGGGCTACTGGGAGGGCAGTGCTGGTACGGGGTTTGCGGCTGTACCTGCAACTGGGGTGGTCTCAGAGGTGTCTGCCACCACCAGGGAGCTCCCATCGAAGGAGGTATCTGAGTCGGTGTCGTCTCCTCCTGTATCCGCTGTGGTGCTCCCCTTGCCCTCTGTCCCACTGGTTCCCTTGGCGTAGGTGGACTCTGCCTCCAGGTTCATGTGGGATGCAGCTCCCTCTGTCGCCAGTGCTCCTGCTCCTCCACGAGATGATGCTAATTCACACAGGGACAGGATGACAGAACAAAAAAGGGGGGGAAAGGAAACACTGGGACAATTACTGCACCAACACCACTGTTGGCGTACACAGCATCCTCACACACGGGGAACAGGCCTAATCAATATGCATTGCACTACCAGTGATATGGCTAGTCACCAAGGCATGATGAGGAGCACACACCGCCAACTGCAGCACACCTGGGACTCACGATGCCCTGCCTGAAAGTGACTACTAACAAGCTAGGTTACCTGTATTTGCCATGCAACCATTACACTTCAGAGGACCCATGCTGCAATTTCTGGCCTGGCCTAAGGGGCACCCACCAACACACAACCACCACCTGGATACCATCCCACCAGCCAAAATATGTAATGATACCCCCTGTACTCAACCCCTTGTGGCTGCTGTGATTCCCTCAAGCACCCATCCAGCTCAGAGTACGCCACCACCAATATGCGGACCATCAGGGGGGGTCGGGGTCCGACGGGCACTCGTTCCTCATTGGGAGGCCATCCCCAGCTGGGCCTCTGCAGTCTACCTTGCCCAGCATCTCAGGTCCTCCCACCGTTTCCAACAGTGGGTGCTCCACCTGCCTTAGACCCCCAGGGTCCGCACCTCCTTGGCAATGGTCATATTCCCATCTTTTGATGGGCACTGACCTGCAGAGGCAATGAAGACAGTGGAACACCATTAAACTAAAAGTCCAGCCTGTCACACACATGACTCACCATACCAGTTTCCATCACTATTGGCACACACATTGCCCAGCGCACAACATGTACACTGCCAACAGATAATCCCCCTTACACAATGCCTTCACACACATCTCCATGCATCCATGCCACATGCATCTTGCCCACAGTGTACTCACCTGTTGTTCTGGAGGCCCATACAGCAGTCCGTACTGTGGTAGGACCCCATCCACCACTTGCTCCAACTCCTCCGAAGTGAAGGCTGGGGCCCTTTCCCCAGTCACATGAGCCATGGTAGGTTCCAGACACAGGTCACAGCAGCACATGCAGTGTAGGTCTTCTCCTGTTGAAGGTCAGGAAACAAGTGAGGAATGATTTAGAAAATGGTGGTCACGTCCGCGGAGGTGTACACCGTCACCGCCGGCATACACCCCCATTGGCCACTGTACTCCACAGGGCCCAATATTATCCAATGAGGAATTGCACGGCGGTTCATGACCGCCTACCGCCACGACGCTCAACGTCGGCAGTATTACTTCACTTCCACCTGTCCCTCCAAAGGACAGGCGGTTGCCATTTTGGGGGATTGGAGGGTGAATAGGCCTATCGATAATTGCTGCGTCACAGGATAAATAGGCACATACTTAGAAATGTACACTGTCCCAATATATAATTGCACGATGTGGACTGCTGCTGTGGTTTAGTTGTTCAAATTGTGACAGCCTACTCACTCCTGTGTCCCTTAGATACCTACCACTGCAGAGGAATAGGAGATGGAGACACACCCCGGTGTACAGACCCCTTGAGGACTTAGCTACACTGGATGACAGGCATATTATCCTCACCTATAGAATGGACAGGGCCACAATCACAGAGCTGTGTGCCCAGTAGGAGCCTGACCTGATATCGGCTATCCGTCATCCCACTGGGATCCCCCCTCTTGTGCAAGTTCTGTCAGTGCTCCATTTACTAGCAACTGGTTCTTTCCAAGTGACAGTGGGCTTGGCAGCAGGAATGTCACAGCCAATGTACTCAATCGTGCTGGTAAGTGTGTTGTCTGCCCTAGTAAAACACATGTGCAGCTATATAGCTTTCCCCCAGGTGGGAGATCTGGCCACTATGAAGATAGGATTTTATGCAATGGGACATATCCCCAATATTATTGGTGCGACTGATGGGACTTGTATTGCGTTTGTTACCCCCGCCAGAATGAACAGGTGTACAGGAATCACGTTTCCACTTCATGAATGTTCAGATGGTGTGCCTGGCGGACCAGTACATGTCCCACGTCAATGTTAATATCCTGGGCTGCTGCATGATGCCTTTTTGTCCTGAGGAATAGCAGCATCCCAAATGTGATGGGCCAACTACAGAGGCACAGGGTGTGGCTTATAGGTGAGCCTTGGTCCCACCCGGTGTATATTAGTGTATGCCTTGCATGTTAATCTAATAGGATAGTGTGTGGCTAAATGTTGTCCCTCAATACCTGCAGGTGACTCTGGCTACCCAGACCTATTGTAGCTGCTGACCCCTGTGAGGAATGCCAGGACAAGGGCTGAAGAACGATATAGTGACGCACATGGGTGAACCAGAAGGATCATTGAGGACCTTCAGCCTCCTGAAGGCCAGGTTTAGGTGCCTCTATCTGACAGGTGGATCCCTGTGCTACTCACCCGAGAAGGTCTGCCAGATAGTAGTGGCATGCTGCATGCTGCACAACCTGGCCCTCAGACACCATGTACCTTTTCGGCAGGAGGAGGAGACTGTAGATGACCTCCTGGCAGCAGTGGACCCTCAGGACAGTGAGGATGCGGACAACAGAACATCAGTTATCTGTCAGTACTTCCAATGACACACAGGTGAGACAGTGCAACTTCACATTTGTATGACTATTTGTGTATTCTGTGTGGCTGTGGTATGATGGCATTACCCACATTTTATCTCTACTTACTGTCACCTATGGATTATCATTTTACAGATGTTGGTGATATGACAACAATGTCCTGATGTGATCACTACAGCCAGCTAAAGGTCATTCTTTCTATACTCTCACAATGTACAGTTCATTTGCAATAGATGTAGCTGTTTCCTTCAATACAAATTTACAATGCATGAAATACTAGTAGTCGAGTTTTGTCCAAGGGTGTTTATTGTAGTGCTAAGAAATTGAGGGGAAAGTGCCATGGAATGGGGTGATGATGGAGGAAAGTCCAGGGTATTGTTCCAGTCTGTTTCTAGCAAAGATGCAGTGTCCAAGGGGACATAAGAAGGTAAGCAATGGCAGTTCAAGGTGGACAAGGTGACAGGGTGGGACACAAGGGAGACAATCAGGAGAGTCATTTCCTGGCGGTGGTCTTGGCAAGTGTCTCTGGCTTCTGTCTGGGTCGCAGGGAACGTTTGCGGGGTGGTTCACCTTCTGCAGGGGGAGGGGTGCTGGTGACCTGTGGGTCCTGTGGTGGGGCCTCCTGCCCACTAGCAGAAGTGGAAGTGGAGGGCTGTTCAGTTGACTGGCTAGTGGTAGTGGCCTGCTGGTGTGCTGTTGCCTTCCTCATGATGTCTTCCAGCACCCCTGCTATGGAGATCAGGGTGTCGTTAATGGCCTGTAAATCCTCCCTGATCCCCTGATACTGTCCGTCCTGCAGCCACCTGTTCTCCTGCACATTGTCAAGGATCTGGCCCATCGTGTCCTGGGAATGTTGGTAGGCTCCGAGGATCCTGCAGAGTGCCTCCTGGAGAGTCTGTTCTTTGGTCCTGTCCTCCCCCTGGCACACAGCAGTCCTCACAGTGTTCCTGTTGGTATGTGCCCCTGTCCCCTGAACGGTGTGCCCACTGCCCCCAGGTCCCTGATTATCTTGGGGGTGAGGTGTGGCCTGAGGTCCCTGTACAGGTGGGTACACTGCTGATTAACGTGTCCTGGTGGTAGAGGTTTGGATACGCTGGGTGGGTACTGTGGTGTTAGATCCTGAAGGGGGAGGCTCTGTGGTGGTCTCTGATTGTGCTTGGGTGACCGGCTGTCCATTGGTCCCTGATGGGCCAGGTAGGTCCTCCAGATCCTGAAGTCCAGAGTTACTGTCATCACTGTGGGCGTCTTCAGTTAGGGTACTGGATAGTGGTGGCACCTCCTCTCCACTGACATTGGCTGGGGTGCCTGTGGGGAGGTAAGTGATATATTATGCTTCATGTGTGTGACATATTGTACATCCCTGGCTTCCTCTCTGTTGTTGGTGTTGCCCTACCAGCTTTTGATTGTGTATGGTGATGTGATGTAGGATTGTTAATTTCCTTATGCTGTGCATGCTTTAGTTATGGGTGTAAATGCAGGGCTGGGAAGGGTGTCCATGCATTGGTATGGCATGCAGGGCTTTCATTGGGGATAGGGAGGTGTGTAGGGGCAGTGTGTGGGTTGGAGTAGAGTGATGAGAGGGAGGGTGTGGTGGGGGGGGTGGTGATTAGTAAATGTTAACTTACCAGTGTGCAGTCCTCCGGCTACTCCAGTGAGTCCCTCAGGATGCAGTAATGCCAGTACTTGCTCCTCCCATGCTGTGAGCTGTTGGGGAGGAGGTGGGGGTCCACTGCTGGTGCCTTGCTGCCATGGAATGTACTTTCCCTCGTAGGTCCTTCCACCTCTTCCTGATGTCAGCCCTTGTTCTTGGGTGCTGTCCCATGGCGTTGACTCTGTCCACAATTCTCCACCCTAGCTCCATCTTCCTTGCTATGGATATTTGCTGTATCCATGCTCTAAGCAGCTGTGGCTCTACCCTGACAATTTCCTCCACATTGACCCTTAAGTCCTCCTCATTGAAACAGGGGTGCCTTTGTGGTGCCTTGGGTGTTGTGTGTTGGTGACGGTGTGTTGGGTAAAGTAGTGGGGTGTGTGATTTGGAGTGTGTGAGGGGTGTATGGGTGTAAGTGGTGTGTGTGTCTGGTTGTCTCTGCGCTCTTCTTCTCAGTCTCCTGGTTGCAATTGGTGTTCGTAAGGGGTTGTGGTGTGGGTGTCAGGTGTGTGTATTTGGTATTGGCTAATGTGGTGGTGTTTTGTATGTGGGTGTCCATTCCGAGCGCGGCGGTATGTACCCCCAATGGTTTACCACCATTGAGTGTCCGCTGTGGTGCATCGTGGGTCAAAATGTGAGAGACACTGTTTTGTTGGCGTAATGGTATGGGTTTTGTGACCGCCACTTTACCACTGACCTTTGGTCTGGCAGAATTGTGTATGTGGCTGTATTCTGTTGGATTGCTGTGTGTGTGTCATAATATGAAGAACAGATATCCGCCACCGCAGCGGTATGTTGGCGACCATCAGCGTGCAGTAAGCGGGTTTTACCACCAATGTCATAATGAGGGCCATAGTCTTTTCGCGCATCATTACGCACCATAGTGATGAATGGGAAAGACTTGAAGAATACATATAAAATCATGAATGCTCTCAAGTGTCATCTTTTATTTTTAGGTTGAGGTTGTTGAGATGTCATTCTGGCCAGCTGGAGAACTTTGGGCAGTTCCAGGCTCAAGCGGGAGCAGAGACTGAAAGTCTTGGAGCTGGTGCAGAACAGAGGAGGGGACCACTTGGAAACACACTGCACAGATAGACTTAAAGGTAAGTCTATTGGGCACCCCCTGGAGTGCAGAGGTTGCAGGGGGTTAGGGACACCTAGAGCATGGCTGGTTGTCTGATGCAGGGGCCAGGGAGAATGGGTGCAGTGTAGCTAGGACAGGCAAGGGTAGTGTTAGGGAGTCCTTTTAGCCAGGTACAGGTCACTTTGAGGGTGGATTGCAGGTCAGCAAGGGCACTCTGGGGGGTGGTTCTAGGGTGTCCTGAAGTCCAAAGACTGGTGTTTGCCTCTGGTTCTCAGAGAGTCTGGAGTGGACTTTTCTTCTGGGTGTCCAATATTGGGGGTCCAGTACCACAGGTATTGGGACATCTTTGGTCCAGAAGGTTGCAGTGCCACTAAACTTGACGTTCTGGCAGCCTTTGTTCCTCTGGTGGATTTTGTTTGGACTGGTATGTCTGGCTTGTTGGACAGCAGCCAGTCAGTGAACTACACTTCACTGCTTCTTGCCTGCAGTGTGCAGGAAGTGATGCCTTCATTCAGAGGGAGGTTCTTGGTGATTTTTGAGAAAGCTGATAATTCACTGTTTTTTTTTTAGTCCTTCCATTGTCAAGTCAACCTCTTTGTGGTCATTTTCAAGTCCTGGGTGCAGCAGGCAGGGTTTGGCACCTTTTTTCTTCTTGCAGCAGAACTTCTGTTCTTGTGCCTCAGGTCTTCTTTGTCACTGGTCTTCTTGTGTTCATTGAATCTGATCTGTAGGTCTAGGGTTGGCCACTAAATACTGTATTTATTGGGTGTTTGGGGGAGTACCTGGTGGTAGCCAATGGGCCACCTACCTTACAGTGGCTAAACCCATTATGTGACCCCCTTCCTGCGGGAAAGGGACACATCTCTAACATTGATTTGCTATTTACCTACCATCTAAGATTGAGGAAAATGAAATGGAGTGTTCAGCTCAACTGTCACACATAAAGGGTGGTACAGGCTTAAGGTGGCCAATGCTCCAACTGTGACTACGTTTTCCAACCAGTTTTCCCTCTCATTGGGGGGGGGGGGGCATTGAACAGCCATCTGCTGCTAGCAGCAGAGTCAGAGGTCAGATTTCAAAGGTGGTAAAGCCCTTTAAGCTGACCACTGGTGCAGGGTGTCTGCATGGGGGAGGATGTGCAACACCTCCACCCAGGAAAGGCTTTGTGTTTTGGCTCCTGAGAACAGAGGCTCTTACCGCAGGAGTCCAGAGTTCTGTCTGGTGGGGAAGGCTGTTGGAAACCCACCAGCAACTGTGCCACAGCGGTTTTGCAGGGGGCACCTCTAAAGTGCCCTCTGGGTAAATTTTATAATAAATCCAACACTGGCATCAGTGTGGGTTTATTATTCAGAGTTGTTTGATACCAAGTCTCTTCATACAAAAGAGACTTAAACAGGCTATTCTTCTACTGGAGTTAGTTGCAGTAAGTCACCAAAATCAATTCAATGCTTTCCTCCAAACAAGATGTTGTATTCTATTTTTAAAATCTGTTGCATTCTCAAGTGAACAAAGGCAAGCATTAAATTTGAAACCATGCTTACCTCATCAATAATTAAAAGCTTACATTTCTTCAAAACTCTTGCCACTTCATGACAAGCTTCACCAGATAACTTCTGGTATTCCAGTTCATTGCCATGTTCAACCGGTAGCATAAGTCTACGTAAAATTATTTCTTTGATATTTTGTGCAGCTAATCCAGTAGGTGCTGTTACTACAAACAGTATGGTTGATTCTGTAGCCTTCTGTAGGTAAGTGGAGATTTACTTTCATTAAAAATAAAAAAATGTAATTAAAAAGCTTTCCCTGGTACCAGCTTGACCACTAATATATAATAGTATGGGCTTGAAGGATGAGTAATTACATGGTTTCTTCTCATGAAGAAATCCATGTTCTATTTTGTATGTTACTTCGACATGAATGTCTTTCTGTTTGTTTCTGAGCTGTGCAGCTAAATGTTCCAGATCTACAGATTCCTATATTGCTTGCTCCATTACAGTTTACACTTCATTCATAGCTATTGGAGCTTCGTTTTCAATAATAGGTTGTCTAAGAGGATCCTGGGTCAGTGCTCCTGAACTATGGCTGTTTTGAGAACTATACTCAGTAGCAATCATTTCTTCTTCTTGTATTTCACCATTTAACATTTGTAAATAGTTTGTGAAAATTGAACACTGAATAGTAGCTTTGACACCATTGAAAGAATCTTTGTAGCAGTCAGTCTCCAAGTAATTCTAATTCACTACGCCAAGTCTTGAACAATTGAAGAGCCAAATGAAAAAACTCTTGTTTGACAGCTAAGTTTTCAGTGGTTAATTAGATTTGCCTTTTGCGTGTACCACTAAACAACCATCGCATCCAAGTACTGCATTTTTCCCTTCTATGTTTTCACTTACATTGCTTCTACATCTGTGGTTTTGAAGAATTTCATAAAGTCACTTGTCTTCTGGATCTGGACTTCTTGGTTAGAATATATCCAACATGTTTGACTTCACAATGTCTGTAGTTGGCTGGTCAAACTCTGCTAAGGACTGCTTTTCTAGGAAAGACTTTAACACTGTATTTCGTGTATTAGTTAGGCCCAGACTTACTGTTAGAAGTGGCATCCTTGATATGGTTTTCCCTGTCTTTTTGCCTCTGCTTCCTGTGTTTTTGACTGTGTGCTGTACTTTGTTTTTGCAGGTTTTGGTACTCTGGATACTTTACCAATGCTGACCAGTGCTAAAGTGCAAGTGCTCACTGTGTAAACTGTGTTTGTAATTGGCTTTTCAATGACTGGCATATTTGATTTGCTAGTATGTCCCTAGTAAAGTGCACTGGAGGTGCCCAAGGCCTGTAAAACAAATGCTACGAGTGGGCCTGCAGCACTGATTGTGCCATCCACATGAGTAAGCGTGTAAACATGGCTCAGGCCTACCACTTCAGTGTCTGTGTGTACAGTTTTAACCAGCCAATTCGACCTGGCAAGTGTACCCACTTGCCAGGCCAAAACCTTTCCTTGTACATGTGAGACACACCTACAGTAGGCCCTAGGTAGTGATTGTTAAAGATAGGACATGTACTGATGTGTTTTACATGTCCTGAATTACTACCAAATTCAGTTTTCATTATTGTAAGGCCTACCTCTCCCATAGGTGAACTTGGGGACTGCCTTTAAATATCGTTTAGGTGCAGTTTCCCATTGGGAGCAGATACAGATGTGGGGTTTGTGTTCTCTGAACTCACAATTCAAAAATACATCTTTTGGTAAAGTTGTTTTTTAGATTGTCAGTATGAAAATGCCACTTTTAGAAAGTGGGCATTTTCTTGCTTAACCGATCTATGCCTCTGCCTGCCTGTGGAATCCACACCCAGGTCAGACTGATGTTGGGCTGTTTGTGAATTCCCTCTAGACAGTGACTCAAAAGGATCTGGGGTGTAGCGTGGATATCCCGATGAGTCTCCTGGGCTAAAGTGGGGAGGTAGGAGCTGACACTTAAACCTGAATGGGCTGTGCCTGCCCTCACACAATGCAGTTTCTAACCCCTTGGTGTGTGTCTGGGGCCAGGCCTGGGAAGTTTGTTTACTTTCTGGGTTGACCTACAGTTGCTGCTTCTGCCTTTGAGAAGACAATGACGGAGCTTGGTGTGTTTTCCTACTTTTGAAGTGTCTCCAAGGGCTTAGACTGAGCTTGCCCCCTGTTCTGAAGTTTCAGGGGAAGCAAAGACTTCCTCTGCCAGCACCTGGACTCTGTTGCTGAGACTCCTACCCTGTTACCTAATACATTCCCTGCGCCCTTGAAAGGAGAAGCTGGTGGAACCAAAACTGATAGGGATGTGACTTCTTTCCACAGGAAGTGGTCACATACTGGGTGTGGCCACCCTAAGGTAAGTGGTTCATTGACCAGTAGCAGTACTCCCCCTAACACCCACTAAATGCAGTGTTTAGTGGGCATCCCTAGACCTACAGATCAAATTTGACAGACTCAAGGAGACCAGGGACAAAAAAGATCCGAGGGACAAGAGCATAAAACACGCTTCACCAAAAAAAAAGGCGCCAAACCCTGGTTGCTGCTCCTAGGACTCAACAATCACAGTTGAGGTGTTGCCTAGAAACCTGAAGGACTCTAAAAAAAAACAGAGCACCTCCAGCCTTCTGAAACTTGCCAAGAACCTCCCTCAGAGTGAATGTAGCATTCTCCTGCAACCTGCAAACAAGGAACCAGTGAAGTCCAGCATACTGACCAGCTGTAGGCCAGTGAACCGGACTCTACCATTGTGTCATGTTTTGTGGCACTGCAACTTTCAGGCCTGAGATGCCCCATTGCCCATGGTACTGGACCCCCAAAGTTAAACACCCAGAAGCAAAGTCCTCTCCAAACTCTCAAAGCCCAGAATCAAGCACCAGTTGAGGGACTTCAGGACACCCAAGAACAACCCCCAGGGTGGCCTTGTTGACCTGCAATCTACCCTCCAAGTGACCTGGACCTAATTCCAAGGACGGCACAACCATTGCCTGACCTATCTGTACTGCACCCGGCCTCCCTGGCCCCTGCAACACCAAAACGGCTGACCATTAGGTGTCCCTAACTCCTTGTGACCTCTACCCTCCAAGGTGACCCACCGACTTATCTTTGGGTCCACCTGTACAGAGTTTCCAAGTGGTCCCCTTTTCCATTGTGCACCTGCACCAAGACTTATCTGGTGTTCCTGCTTGAACTGGTAACCACCCAAACTTCTCCAGCTGGCCCACAGGACATCTCAATGACCTCAATCTAAAAATAGAAAGTGTCACTTCTGAGACCATTGCCTGATTTTCTGTGCATTTTTAAAGATTTTTCCAATTCATTCCAATGGTGCATATTTGCACACAAAAAGGAGATATTTTCAAAGAAAAATCATAACAATAGAAGTACTTACCATATAATGAGGAACTTGGACTTACAAATTTAAAAAAAATCAGAATTATTTTTGTAAATTTGTCTTGAGTTACCCCTTGCGAGTGTGTCTTCATATATATTGGTACTGTGAGTACAACAAACGCTTAGCACATCTCCAAGATAAGCTTAACTGCTCACCCACACTACCATAAAAACAGAGCATTAAGCTGTCTGCTTTTTATCTCGGGATACCAAAGTGGGGTTGTTTGGACTATCTGCACATTGCACGTCATTTTCATACACTATATAGCCAGCCTCCTTCAATTTTCATGCTCCCGGACTGTGTCCCGGTTTCTAAAATGGTGGCGGCAACTTTTTGCAGAGGTTGTGGCTAACCAGTCCCAGTGCTGCTCTTTGCATAGGTGTCACAATGGATCTGTGTCCCTATATGTACAAAATAGCTTTTTTTCTTTAATATTTCAAATACTACTGAATGGATTAATACTGAATAACAAAAAAGGGCTCTTTCTGGACCAAGAGATAGCTTTTCATCAAATTTTATGTAATTCCGTCCAGCATTTCAGGCTGTAGTCATGTTCATAATCCCTATTGAAAAATGCATGGGGGGAAAAAGCATTCTGGGACCCCCCTTTTTCTCAATCCCCGCTTGACACCCCAAAGCTTCCCAGACAGCAGGTGAAGTGAGCATCATTTTTTGGGGGGAAATTTTGTGAAGATTTATCAACCAAAGTCAAAGATATGGGCAAGTCAGAAAATGCTTTTTCTGTGGCAACAAGGTCCTAAATATAACTACCTAGTACCTAGTGGCGACTTCCATTTTGTAGGTAATATATATATATATTATATGCCAAAAAAGATGCTGCACTCCCAGAGGCTTCCATTAGCATTCTCCTTCATAATCAGCAGTACACATCTGAAGGGCATATATATATAATATAACATAACTTGTGCCCTCTGAGTGTACAGCTCAATATTGTCGGGGGCACAGAGTTCACCTAAACAAGACAGAAAGCAAGCAACAAATAAGATTTATCTCATAGGGTGTAGCGTGACTCAAGCAACCGCATTTTAAATGTAACTAATATATATGCAGTACCAGAACTGCACCAATAGAAGCATTGCAGGCTCATTGCCCATACAAACCAGGTGCAGTACTGGTTGGTGGGCGAGGTTTAATTAAACAGAGAAGTAGTATACCTTAGGCAGCAAGAATAGAAGCTTCACTCACACAAGCAGTAGTGGTAAAGAACAAAAGAAGCTATGCAAGCTTCCTTCAAACAGAAAACATTGGCAGATGCAGTGCAACCTTTCCTCAGTCAAGGACAAAAAAGGCACGGTATACACAGCAATTTTCAAAATCACTCTCAGGAAAATCAGCTTGAACCATGGATACTTGTTGGGCAAGGATTCCCTCCCACAACATGGTGCATCACTTGTAAGCAGTGGTGAAAGCCTCCTTCACATAGTTATATGAAGTAGCATGTGGGAGCTGAGTGTAAATCTTCAGATAAAAGATGAGCTGCATGTGCAGCAGCTCTTAAAACAATCAGAGCACTAGAAACAGGTGTGAAGCATATCTGTAGAGTGCGCCATCAGCGGTGAGGGTGTCCTGGTGCTGATAGTCACCCTCACAAAATATACAGCATTGACAACAACTCTACAAACCTTACAAAAAGGCAATATGTGCAGAAGCAAAGCATGTCTACCTTACAAAATAGATGGACAGTAAGCAATTGTCAATTCAAGCCTCCATCACCAAACATGCACACACTGCTAGCAGGGACAGGTGTACAAAGCTTCCAAGGGTATCATGTCATGTGGCAGACTTTAGGACAGTCCTTGATTTTACCCAAAAGGACCTTGCATGTTATGATGTTTACAGGCCTATTTTTTGTTGTAAAACAAAAATGCAAAGTGCTATTGGATTAAACATTTGCGTGGTTGAGGTTATTATTACACATATTGGGGCACACTGGCAACAAGTGCAAGCAAGCAACAATACTGAAATGTGCATGTAACACATTAATATTCTGTGAATAAATTAGAACACCAAGTAAAGGTATCCTGGCAGTGCAGTCATTACTGTTGGTAAAATGATCATTAAAGCTCCAAAGTATGTCATGCAAAGATTTCAGGGATCTGGCCTGCAGGACTAACCTTGCATTTCAAACGTTTGTGTTGCTGTGTTGATCTTTGCAATGTATATGATACTGAAGTTGTTCAGTAATACCCTTTCTTCTATTATGGATAAGTAAATGAAATGCAAAACATTCCACACCACAGTTCACAAAGAGGGTGCCTTGTCTGGGTAAAGTTTCTGTTCCATTTCCCCTGTCCAAAAGAAGAGAGAGAGACTGACTTTGTTTTTGACTTTGGAAACGCCCGCTATTTGTTTCTCAAGTCCAGTTCAGACGCCCAATATGCACTCGGCAAAGACAATGCTGAGGGGAGTTTTCTTTTCATGATGGTGGTCTATCCTACCTCCCCACTCAGAGGTCATGGCCAGGACAAACCACTCCGCCTTCTTCTGCCTCATGTTTTCTTTCAATAAGACTGCATTTGAAGACAGAGGGGGTCATTACGACCTCGGCGGTCTTGCAAAAAGACCGCCGCGGGAGACAGAATATTGCCGGTGGTATTCCTGGCTCCCTATTATGACATTTCCGCTGGCCCAGTGGAAATGTCACATCAACATTGCTGCCGGCTCGTTATAGAGCCGGCGGCAATGCTGATGTGCAGCGGGTGCAGTAGCACCCATCACACATTTCACTGCCCGAAATTCGGGCAGTGAAATGCGCGACGGGGCTATGCCTGGGGGCCCCTGCACTGCCCATGCCAAGTGCATGGGCAGTGCAGGGGCCCCCAGGGGCACCCCAAGTCCCCTTTCCGCCAGCCTTTCAATGGCGGAATCCTGGCGGGATATTGGAGGGGCCGGCGGTATGGCCGTGGCAATTCCGCCACGGTCATAATTGCTGCCGGAACACCGCCAGCCTGTTGGCAGTGTTACCGCCAACTTACCGCCGGCCGTCAGGGTCGTAATGACCCCCAGAATGTTTTCATTTTGCATTCTACCAATTCAAATGTGAATGCAGTTTGCTCAAATAAACTGATTTTAATATATATTGTGCCAGCTGCCTGAGTCGAATGATATGGGCTGGCCCTACCTCAAAACACCTCATTGGCTACGGGCCTGTATTAAATTGGTGACATCATTGATAAATGGTGTCAAGTATGGTGTTCTCAAAGTAACCAAAGTTTACCACACAGACGCGGGCATTTGGAAACTATCCCTTGAACACAGAATAGGCCTATTGTTACTAAATCTCACCCTTTAGTTCACCATTAACTTGAACAGCCTACCCAGAACAACTAATCACATAAGCAGCGGCCAAAGGAAAGGAACGACCGAGCTTCCATGTAATCCTTAAAACATAAACAATAGATACACTGTAACCTATGAAACAAACATTTCTGCCATCCTATGATACAGATGTTGAATTTATTACCATGGGACTGAGTAATAACTCGAATATCACATAAGGTTTTTATGGAAAGTATATCTATTAATGCACCAAGGAGATCCGTAGAACCGTATGTCTAGAGATGAAACCGCAGAGGTTTCTCATAAAGCATTTCCACAAGTAGTGCAATTTTGGTTTAAGTTAATAAACTCTTCATCAGGTCCATCAGGTACTCTGCGAAGTAACCTTAGTAAGGGGCTGGTTTACGATACACGCTCTGATCTTGAGTGTGATACATCCTTGAAACTTTCAGTAGGGAAAATGTTACTGTCAAGCAGCTACATCCTTGAGCTCAAAACAACTTACAAATAATATTTATGAATGAAAAGTCGCATTAATTCCATTAAAAGAATGCGCAGAGGATAGCAACAATACATGAACTTTATATGTCATCAAACAGTTGGAACAGGCCGAACCAGGGTCAACCTCAAACATGGGTAAAATACAAACTCTCAGCATATGCACTTTATGTGAGGAGGCGATCAAAAATTCTGTGCTTTTTGTTTTTTTCATATGGTCAGCTCCAGTGCTTACTTTGAGCCAGTGGTTGAAGGGGGAGAGAAGAGGAGGAGGAAAATGGGGAAAAAAACTGGGAAAAAGAGGAGAAAGCAGGGATGGAAAAGAATGTGCAAGAGTGAGATAAAGATTCAGGAAGTGGTCGGTGAAGTATTAGAAACATAAGGAGGAATCTTGACTATGCAGATTTGGCATCCTGACCTTCACTGCCTGTACATGCACATTTGTATCCACCAGCCACGGGCTTCTGAGCAAAATTTTAGGCCATTGCACTCATTCTTTTATATATTAAGCACTACTCAGCTCTAATATTACTCTGCTGGAGTTTAATTATGGCAATCTTTTTTTAAAATTGAGGGGCAGATTTAAGAGCCCTTAGCGCCCCTTTGCGTCACATTAGTGTCTTATTTTTTTTACGCTAAATGGCCGAACAAGGCAAATAGTCACGCCAAAATTACAAAGTGGCGCAATGCAAGCATTATGTCTGCGCTAGGCATAATGTATGCAAAGGGGGCTTTCCCCAGTTAGGGGGGCTGAAAAAATCGCGCAAAGAAATCTAAGAGATTTCTTTGCATAATTTTTTTTGTGGCACTTTTAACACCTGCTCAGAGCACCATTGTTTTCAATGGGCCTCAATGGGCTTCGCAGGATTAGCTTCAAACATTTTGACACTAATCCTGCAAAGCTCTGAACTAGCGACATATATTTTGATGATAGTTCCCCTAATTACCACCATGGTGCGCTGTATCTTGTGGTGGCGCTAAGGGGTGCAAGAAAAGTGGCACAAGAGTTGCCCTGCACTGGGTGCAGAAAAACATTTCTTAGATCAGGCCCTGAGTTGTTAACGTAAAAGGTGTAAAAGTGTTCTGCAATTTTCATTGCATTGATTGATCGACTATTATAGTAGAAGATAAAAAATTGAAATAGAAATGATATAAACAAATCAAACCAATTCGGAGGAAACTACATGTCAACAGTACTTACCCTTGCCTGGAAAAGATAGTGGGTCATTTGTAGAACTGACAAGGGTGTTAGCGCACCTGACCTTAATATGTAAAGTTACAAGGGGACGCGAATAGGTTGATGAACCTTTTAACTTGCAATTAAGATGTTCTTACCATAGCTCCAGTACATAATCAATACTCAATAATCAACAAGCATTAGTAATCAAATAAAATAAATAATCAATGGAGTCAGTAATTGTCATGCACCAAGACCTTTTAGTCATGAATAACCACACCTTTAGTAAAAGTTTAGAATGTTTATTTCCCTTGATTAACAATGCTAATGTCAAGTAGATGAATCTCAAAATCAAATAGCACACTTACAGAAACAACACTGGCTGTCCAAAGCGGCGGAAGAAACGCAATCTAATCAAAGCTTGAACTACAACGCATTCCAGAGTTATGGTGCAAATCAATAACAAAGTTCACTGTGTCAATGAAATGAATTACATGAAGTTTAGCAGAGAAATTCATCAAGCATTTGTCCCTGTTATCATAATTCATTAGTGAGAACCCTTAACTAATATAAGATTAGCATCAGCATGCTGGGCTTCATGCAAAACAATTTAGTAACACAAATTTAGAAAAACATCTAGCTATGGTTCTATCAAAACAGCGCAGTTGGTACCTAGAAAGGAAAAGCAAATATGCATAGTAATTACAGTTCGGAATTATAGCTTTCCTCAGGGTGGATCAGCAAAGCAGAATCAGGCCCTCATTATGATAACAGCGGTATTGACCGCCTACCGCCATGGCGACGGCTGCCAAAATACCGTTGCCGCGGCTCCCTGCCGTCCGCCATATTATGTCCGTAGCCGGAATTCCACCAGAAGGAAGGTGGAATTCCGGCTGCGGCCATGGCGGCGGACGGCGGTAAGGTGCTGCTGCTTTCAGTAGACTGCCGCAGACCGTATCATGACACATGATACGGCCTGGCGGTGTTCCGCTGGAGGACGCTGCTGCTGGCAGCTTGCCCCGTCCTGTCTCCTGCCACAGGACCCCCTGCAATCAGGTAAGTCGGGTGCTCCGACAGGGGAGGGGGGTGTTCTGTGTGTGTGTGGGGATGTGAGTGTATGTTTGTGTGTGCGGGAATGCGGGTGTGTGGAGTGTGGAATGCGAGTGTGCATGCATGATTGAGTGTGCGTGTCTGTTTTGTTGTGTGATCCGTGGGTGTTTGTATGTAAGTGGGTGTGGATGTGTGTGTGAATGGATGCATGCGTGGTTGACTGTGGGAATGAGTGTGTGTATGCGTGTGTATGATGGTGCATCAATGTGCATGTATGTCATCGGGGGTCTGGAGTGGGAGGGGAGGGTGGGGGAGGACTCTGGAGAGGGGGAGACCCCTATCAGTAACAGGGAAGGGATTCCCTTTCACTGATAGTCCCTACCGCCATGGTGGTAGGTGGGGCCATAATCCCGTGGGTGGGACAGTGATGCCTGCCTGGCTGGAGACTGAAGTCTCCGGTCCGGCAGCTGTTACTGCCCTGGCAGACGGAGTGGTACATTGGCAGTTTGGCTTGAGCCAAACTGCCAATGTCATATTTTGGGTAAAGGTACTGCCAGCCTGTTTGTGGTACTTTTCTCCAAAATACTGCCATCCACCAGGGTCATAATGAGGGCCTCAGTCTTCTTTCTCAGGACATCAGTCGATCAGCAAGGCATCAGGCTTCAGCATCAGAATTATAAAGGACAAAGTCATTAAGTATTAAAGTATTATAGTTAAGCACATCTCTTATCAAGACGCATAAGAAAGTAGTAACCTTTCAGTCAGGAAATATGGGCAGAAATTACTGCATGAAGGCAAGGGCAGAGTGACTAGAATGTCCGTCTTCTCACTGTGCAGTGTCATTATATTAACCCCTAGTGTGACTTCGACAAGACGATCTCGTCCAAGGTGCCGGTTCCCCGGTGCTTTGGGCGAGATCACCTCGTCCTGCTAGGGGCCCCTAGGGGGAGCGCTAGCGCTCCCCCCGATGGCCAGGCACACCCCTCCCCTAGGCAGGGATGGAAGTGGAATCGCTTCCTCTTCCACCCCCGCTCCCCCATAACCCCCTGTGGCGTCTGATGTCGTCAGTGCACTTTCTCTTGCTGACCTCATCAGAGGCCTTCCCGAGATTCCAGCGCCGGATCGGAGGAGAAATGCAAAGCATTTCTCCGCCATTCACGTGGAGGGGGTCAGAGAAGCCTGGAAGGAGAGTAAAGGCCTTTCCTCTCCTTTCAGGCTTCTCTGAGCATTTCTGCTGCTCCAAGGGGGGGGGGGGCAGAAACCACTAGACACCAGGGATTTGTTTTTATATTTTTTTTAATTTTTTTATGTTTGGGGAGAGACCCCTTGGGCAAGGGTCGCTCTGGGGTGGGTGGGAGGCAAATCATTATTAGGCCATTTCTGCACCCCCTGGGGCCTTTCCTCTCCTTTCAGGCTTCTCTGAGCATTTCTGCTGCTCCAAGGGGGGGGGGGGCAGAAACCACAAGACACCAGGGAATATTTTTTTTGTGGGCTATTTCAAGTAAGGGGAGCGGCCCCTTCGTCAAGGGCCGCTCCTCGTGGGGCAAATTATTTCTAGGCCATTTCTAGGCTGAGCTGCCCCCGGGGGGCAGAACCCACAAGACACCAGTGATTTTTTTTTTATACTAACGCATAATGGGAGCGGCCCCTTTGGCAAGGGCCACTCCCCGGGGGGGGGGCAAAATATTTTTAGACCTTTTCTGACCCCCCTGGAGGCAGATCGGCCTAATATAATTAGGCGGATCTGCCCCGGGGGGGGGGGGCAGAAACATCTAGACACCAGAGATATATATATTATTTACTTTATGTTTTTATGTATGGGGAGCGACTTTGTATTTAGGCCATTTCTGCCCCCCTTGGGGGCAGACCAGCATATTTTTGTTAGAAAACCTCTAAACAGTGTGGATTGGTGTGTGTATGTGTGTATTTTGTTTAGAGGGGTCACTCCCCATGGGGGAACATTACTGTTGGTTATAACTGCCCCCCTTGGGGGCAGACTGGCCTATTTTGGAAGGCCCATCGGCCCCAAGGGGGGCAGAAAGCCCACCAGGGAAGATTTTTTTTTTAAAATAAGAGGTTGAGGGTATGGCCATACCCCCACCCCAAATAAATGGGGCCAAAGTTGTTCTGCCCACCAGTGGGCGGATTGGGCAATTACCCCCGATCCACACCCCGGGGGACAGAAAGTCTACTAGATGCAAGGGAATACAAAAAATAAAAGAAAATAGTGGGGTGGTGGCTACCAACCAGTATGGGCCTGGTTATGCCCCCAACCAAAATCAAGGGGCTAACAGTCTTTCAGCTCTCCCCCGCACACTAAAACATCTTACCCCATGGCAAGCGAAAGGACATTTGATTATTTTTAGTTTTTGTTTTACATTTGGGCCATGAGAGCTTGGCAATTCTCAAAATCATCCGACTTGGAATGGTGAGGGCTGCACTTTTTTTTAACTTTGGGGCGCTGCCATGTACAAAAATCCACAAGACCTAGACACATCTGAAAACTAAACATCTAGTTGATTTCAGGGTGGTGTGCTTCACATGCACCCCGCACCATTTCCTTACCCACAATGCCCTGCAAACCTGCAACTTTGCTGGAAAGCACACATTTTTCCCACATTTTTGTGATGGAACCTTCTGGAATCTGCAGTAATCCACAAAATTCCTACCACCCAGCATTGTCTCATCTATACCGATAAAATTACTGCTGCATTTGTCAGCCTAATTTTTTTTTTTCACACTGCCCTTTTGGACCCACTTTGGTTCCCCCTCAATTTTGACGTGTTTTTGGCTCTTCCCTGTCACAAACACTTGGCTCACCTACACAAGTGAGGTATCATTTTACCGGGATACTGAGGGGAACGTTGGGTGGTAGCAAATTTGTCCCGGTGCAGTGATCCCACACAGAAATGTGGGAAGAAATGTGATTTTTTTTTAAGCTAGATTTGCGGTTTGCTGAGGATTCTGGGTAAGAAAATATTGGAGGATCCACGCAAGTCACACCTCCCTTGACTCCCTCGGGTGTCTAGTTTTCAGAAATGTCTGGGTTTGGTAGGTTTCCCTAGATGGCTGCTGAGCCCAGGACCAAAAACGCAGGTGCCCCCCGCAAAAACCGGTAGTTTTCCATTTGCTAATTTCGATGTGTCCAGATAGTGTTTTGGGGCACTTCCTGTTGCGAGCACAAGGCCTACCCACACAAGTGAGGTACCTTTTTTATCGGGAGACTTGGGGGAACGCTGGGTGGAAGGAAATTTGTGGCTCCTCTCAGATTCCAGAACTTTGTCACCAAAATGTGAGGAAAAAGTATTTTATTTAGTCACATTTTGAGGTTTGCAAAGGATTCTGGGTAACAGAACCTGGTGAGAGCCCCACAAGTCACCCCATCTTGGATTCCCCTAGGTCTCTAGTTTTCAGAAATGCACAGGTTTGGTAGGTTTCCCCAGGTGGCGGCTGAGCTAGAGACCAAAATCCACAGGTAGGCACTTTGCAAAAAACACCTCTGTTTTCTGTAGAAAAATGTGATGTGTCCACGTTGTGTTTTGGAGCATTTATTGTCGCGGGCACTATGCCTACCCACACAAGTGAGGTACCATTTTTATCGGGAGACTTGGGGGAACGCTGGGTAGAAGGAAATTTGCGGCTCCTCTCAGATTCCAGAACTCTCTGTAACCGAAATGTGAGGAAAAAGTGTTTTTTATCCAAATTTTGAGGTTTGCAAAGGATTCTGTGTAACAGAACCTGGTGAGAGCCCCACAAGTCACCCTGTCCTGGATTCCCCTAGGTCTCTAGTTTTCAAAAATGCACAGGTTTGGTAGGTTTCCCAAAGTGCCGGCTGAGCTAGAGGCCAAAATCCACAGGTAGGCACTTTGCAAAAAACACCTCTGTTTTCTGTAGAAAAATGTGATGTGTCCACGTTGTGTTTTGGAGCATTTATTGTCGCGGGCACTATGCCTACCCACACAAGTGAGGTACCATTTTTATCGGGAGACTTGGGGGAACGCTGGGTAGAAGGAAATTTGCGGCTCCTCTCAGATTCCAGAACTCTCTGTAACCGAAATGTGAGGAAAAAGTGTTTTTTATCCAAATTTTGAGGTTTGCAAAGGATTCTGTGTAACAGAACCTGGTGAGAGCCCCACAAGTCACCCTGTCCTGGATTCCCCTAGGTCTCTAGTTTTCAAAAATGCACAGGTTTGGTAGGTTTCCCAAAGTGCCGGCTGAGCTAGAGGCCAAAATCCACAGGTAGGCACTTTGCATAAAACACATCTGTTTTCTGTGAAAAAATGTGATGTGTCCACGTTGTGTTTTGGGGCATTTCCTGTCATGGGCACTAGGCCTACCCACACAAGTGAGGTACCATTTTTATTGGTAGACTTGGGGGAACATAGAATAGCAAAACAAGTGTTATTTCCCCTTGTCTTTCTCTACAATTTTTCCTTCCAAATATAAGACAGTGTGTAAAAAAGACGTCTATTTGAGAAATGCCCTGTAATTCACATGCTAGTATGGGCACCCCAGAATTCAGAGATGTGCCACTGCTCCTCAACACCTTATCTTGTGCCCATTTCGGAAATACAAAGGTTTTCTTGATACCTATTTTTGACTCTTTATATTTCAGCAAATTAATTGCTGTATACCCGGTATAGAATGAAAACCCACTGCAAGGTGCAGCTCATTTATTGGCTCCGGGTGCCTAGGGTTCTTGATGAACCTACAAGCCCTATATATCCCGGCAACCAGAAGAGTCCAGCGGACGTAACAGTATATTGCTTTCAAAAATATGACATTGCAGGAAAAAGTTACAGAGTAAAACGTAGAGAAAAATTGTGTTTTTTTTACCTCAATTTCAATTTTTCTTTATTTCTATTGTTATTTTCTGCAGGAAACACTTGTAGGATCTACACAAATTACCCATAGCTGAATTCAGAATTTTGTCTACTTTTCAGAAACGTTTAGGTTTCTGGGATCCAGAATTGGTTTCATACCCATTTCTGTCACTGACTGGAAGGAGGCTGAAAGCACACAAAATCGTAAAATGGGGTAGGTCCCAGTAAAATGCCAAACTTGTGTTGAAAAATTCGGTTTTCTGATTCAAGTCTGCCTGTTTCTGAAAGCTGGGAAGCTGGTGACTTTAGCACCACAAACCCTTTGATGCCATTTTCAGGGACAAAAACCACAAGCCTTCTTCTGCAGCCCTTTTTCCCATTTAAAAAAAAAAAAAAAAACGTTTCACTGTATTTTGGCTAATTTCTTGGCCTCCTTCAGGGGAACCCACAAAGTCTGGGTACCTCTAGAACCCCTAAGATGTTGGAAAAAAAGGACGCAAATTTGGTGTGGGTAGCTTATGTGGACAAAAAGTTATGTGGGCCTAAGAGAGAACTATTCCAAATAGGCAAAAAAAGGCCTGGCACAGGAGGGGGAAAAGGCCTGGCAGCGAAGCGGTTAAAGTTACCTAAACTATCCCCTAAATCCCTATTGGTCAGTTCACACTCTGTCCAATAAAACTACTATCCCAAATCTCTGAATTCTAACATTTCTCCATTCTCATATTGTTGATTGGTTCGTCTTGCGATGTCCTCATCATCCGGCTTGTCACAACATTACACATAAAATGTTGCATTAGCAAGAACATATTCTCCTAGCAGTCGGTTCACACGAAAAGCTTACGTTATGAGCACATTTAAACAATGCAATAGACATTTCACAGTTTAAGTCATGTCGTTAGCATTTTTATTGAACGCTAAGAAATACAGCTTTACATGAGACCTGGCAAATAGGCCAAGACATTCGCTAAGTTAAGGCCTACAATTAATAAAGCTAATGCATACTTCATAACCCTCAACATGACATATTACTGCATTAGTCTAACATGTATTCAATATTCATAAGTATTAATCATTGATTAGTACACTTCGTTAACATTGATGGCCATTCTTCCTGATCACATTTTCAAATGTGTGCATTATTTTTCTACGTAAAAATTTCTGCATAAACTTATTATTAAAAATTCATAAACACTCCATTTTTTATTAAAACATCTGCGCTAGCTAGGGCTAAAATAAATTGTTCTCAAGTTGACAAGTGATGCAGCATGGCAAGACAATTCATAGAAGATACTAAGGTTCAAATTCTGAATGGCTGGTTAATCTTAATGGCACTGGCAACAGGGGAGACCACTGGATGAAATACTGGGAAAAAAGATGTCTTGTTTTATTGCTCAAAATTCCATTATTTGCAGGACTCCTCTTCCCCCTCCCCACCTCCCAAATACCTCATTAGTATCCCCATGTAGTTGGGAAAATCTACCCAATTCAGAAACCAGACCTAAAGGGGCTGTGGAAGATAGATATTAAAGAGTGGGACAAACACATAGAAAGGATACATTGATAAAAGAAAAGAGACAGTGATAGAGAAACTTAAAGAAAAAAAACCTAAGATAAGACATAGGATTATAATATCACTAGATCCATAACAAAATAACTCACAAGCCACTGTCTTGAGGAAGATGGAAAGTAATTGTTGCAGACAAATTCATTCAAAATGATGAAAATGTACTAAGACAAATAAAAAAAAAGCATTCAGAGGTTATAAGGTGAGGGGCAGCATCCCATCACCGTCAGCAGGAAAGTATAATAGCACTGGGAAAATAAGAAAAGTGTGAAAAAAAAATTAAGGTACTCCTTTGTCTTTGGCTGAGTCACTAACAGCCCATAGGAAATGAGCATGTAATAAAATACGCAATGTCGGGCAAGTTGCCATGTTCTAGCAGCAGGTTCACCAAAATGTAGATTTTCTGAACAAAACTCACAGAGGAGCTTGGGATCAGCAAAACAAACGATCAATGGTCTATTTTTCCTCCAGTGTGTGGGAGTCATCATAGATTTTTCTGTTGTATGTATGGAAGTGTAAGAAAAATATAAGATGCTGGGAAAGATTTGAGGTTTTCACTGCAGTGTGGGCAAGAAAAACACATTGGGATCCAAGCAAGGCACACCACCCTGGACTTCCCCAGTTGTTTAGTTTTTAAACATGTATGGGTTTGGTAGGTCTCTTTGGGTGGCGGTCAACAGAGGCCTGAATAGTGCAGACATCTAGCATGGCAAGTAAGAGGAAATTTGGATTTACTCCCACTCTGTCACTTCATGTGTCAAATTTAGTCCAGAAGAATACAATTGTCCTCTTGCTTGCTATCGGGTGAGGATGCTATGCACCCCAGGTGGGCAGAAAGACTGCTTGTGCATTAGGGGTGGGGAGTAAGCCCAACACCAGGGCTGTACACCCACACCCCATATTGTATCCCTAAAACATAAAAAATATAACTGGGGTCTAGTGGGTAATTCGCTTCCAGGGGCCAGAATTGTGATACACCCCACAAGCAACCTCAGAAGGGACCTTAAGACTATTGAGCTCATTCATTAGTTTTGTGGAGTATTTTTTCCTGGTGGTCTAGTTGACTTTCTGCACACCAGGGGGCAAAATTGGGGGTACACACAACCCATTCTGCCTCCCCCTTGGGGACAGAAAGACTGTTGAGGCTGTGGTAAAGACAGAGCACAAGGCCATGTATGGGGGGGAATGCCCCCCAAAATGCAGCACACTTAGCTTTCTCCGGTACCTACTGGGCATTTGCGGGGGATAAAACTCCCCTTATAGGCCACCCAGGTGAGCTACAGTACATCTGTCCTTCTCAGGGGTGGGGAGAGCAAAGGCCCATGTCCAGGGGTGCTGTCTCACTAGCCCCTATAGATAAAGATCCTTGGTTTTAATGGAGCGGAGCCCCACTTGAGGATTACATGCCCTGTGTGCTCACCAAGTAGGTATCCACTAGGGAGAGACAACACTTGAAACATTGTTCCTTTTTCAAGGGTACCTCTCTCAGGATGATAGGTGCTTGTGAGGCAGAGTTATGTCCCCCCCCAACATTGATCAACAGTGAAAGTAGACAGCACCATTAGTACAGTCTGCTTTCACTTTTGTTTCACTGTGATGTCAGCTTGCTGTGAGCGCTTGGTTTATAGCAAAATAACAATTATACCCTGGGAAATAAGTGAAGGTCTTTCCTTGTGTCCTGAGTTTGAATTCTGAAAATAACATAAAATAAAATGCTTCTTGTGTTTTTATTGATGACATCACTGATAACAAAATAGTTATTTATACTATAGAGCTACTGAGGGTACATGTGTGGATCCATAGCATGGAAATAATGTAAACCATGGATACAATCATATTTGTGCATGTTAAAAGCTATATAGTGCACTGTTTAGGAAGTACTAAAGTTTGGGGTTGTGCTCCAAGATAAATAAGGTGAAGGATAAGAGCACCTGATGTAGGGTTGTAGAGTTATGATTAAAAGTAGGGTGCGTCTGTGAAAAAGCCAGATCGTTCTGTTGACAATACATTATCCACTAGTGGATTTCTGGCTAGATGTCTATATTAAATACTCGTAATACAGCGCCAAAGACAAATTCTATATAGCAAGAGTATTTATAAGGTTTAAATATATATTTCCAGAGGTTCAGTGAACATATTGAGTCAATGGAGATGACTAAATAATGTAGAAATTATGAGTGTCCGACGTAAAGGTGGTTTGTCTCAATCTGATGTTGTCAGCATGGCCCTGTGGTTGTATACAACTGTGCCCATCTCAGGAACATGTCTTGTGTATTTTACTAAACCAGAGAGGGTTGTCCATATGGCCTTGCAGAAGGTGAATATTTAGTGGCAAATATACACCTGTCAATGTATACCTCTTGAATTAAAAGTTAATTCTTTTAGTGGGTAATCCCGCAAAGATATGCTGCTTCCAACTGGTGGGTATTGCGAGCAATCCAGAAAGCCATTACCTTATGCTTTGCAGGCACTTTTTTCATGATAGCGTTAATAGTCTGTGAACTAATGATTTGTATTTGTATGGCAGCGGCAGGTCCTGCTGCGACAGCAGTTCTGGAGTTCACAGTACTTTGTAGAAACATCACCAGTCTCCTGTTTAAGGTGACTGTGTAGTTTAATACCCCTATTACATCCACACGGGGTAGAATTTCAAGGTGAGAAACAGGAGTGGAACTAGCCAAGACTGGTCATCAGATAAACTCCTGATCCAATCACAGCAAGGAACTCTAAAAGATGGTCAGGGTATTCTTCAATCCCTCTGCTGTTGAAAACAGCATAAACCCCCTCTCAAGAACTTTGTGACAACCTTGTTCGCTTCTTCCATGACAAGATCATCACCATCTACAGAAACTCTGAACCCTGGTCCCTGCCGACAGACTTCCTTTACTTTCATTCCCTCACCGTAATCAGCACTGACCACCTGCTCGCCATTTGAAACCAGCTCACCCCCACGACACCACTACCATCATGAACACCATTCATTCAGGAGCTCTCATGGATCCTTGTCCACACCACATCATCAGTCTCTGAAGCCACAGGATCAGCCACAAACTCACCACTCTGTTCAACACATCACTAACCATGGCCAATTTCCCCAAAGAGTAGAAACATGGTAAGCTCAAACCACTACTCAAAAAACAATCAGCTGACCCCAGCCAACTCAGAAACTACTGCCCCCATCTCCCTGCTCCTCTTTACAGCCAAGATCCTGTAGAAAGCCATCAACCAGCAACTCACAAACCATCTGGAACAGAACCTTCACCTTGACACCTCTTAATCAGGATTTCGCAGCAAGTGCAGCACCAAGACTGCTCTAATAGCCGAAACAGTTGACATCCGAGCCCTCCACAGCTGGGGAGAAATGGCGTCACTGATTCTCCTTCACCTCTTGGTGGCATTCAACTCCGTATCCCACCACATATTGATCACAAAACAGTGCCACATTGAAATACAAGAAGATGCACTCAAATAGATTCCTCAGAAGGTCCACCTACCACCGTTCACCTCCAAACCCAAAGACATCATATGTGGCATCCCCCAAATATCATCCCTGATCCCCCACCGTTCTCAACATCTACATGACCCTTTGGCTAACATCACCCAATCCCACATAATTGACATCATAACCTATGCAGAAGACATCCAATGCATCCTCTCCTTCGCTGAAGACCCCACGACCACCATAGCCAACTTCCACAGGTGCATGACAAGCATTAGAACCTGGATGAAGAACAACTGCCTGAAGTTGCACTCTGACAAAATGGAAGTACTCATTTTCAGCAACGACACCACTTCCTGGAATGACTCCTAATGTCCCCAGGATCTAGGACCATCATCCACACCCGCTGAACATCCCAGAAAACTCTGCATCATCCTGGCCAGCAAACTGACCAAGAAGTCCCACAATAAAGTGGTCTCCTTCACCTGCTTCCTGACTCTACGTATGCTACAAAGAATTACTGGACTATGGCAACACTCTGTAATCAGGGATCACCACCCAGCTTCTACAGAGACTTCTGACTATGCAAAATACCACAGCCAGATTCATCCTCGACCTCCCTCGTCAAACCCTCCAGCGTCCTTGACAGAAGAGCACTGTGGAACATAAACTGATATCTGATACAATTGCCTCAAACTTGTGTGGAGTCACACGGATGGAAGATGTTCCCATGACAGACATGGGAAAGAATTGGCCTGTTTCAAATTGGAAATGTATGATCAATTTCTTTTTTATATGATGCTTATTATACCTGACATGAACTAATACCTTTGATGAATCAGAACGCTTTGGGAATTCTGAAGTATTGATGGACATTTCAACTTTGAGCAGTTGGAGTTGCAGTTGGGTTTGCAGTTGCAGTCCCTGACAGATCCTTGCAGTTCCCAGATGCTGTTCTGATGCCTGCAGATGTTTTGCTGGCCCTGATGCTTTGCTGATGAAGAATTCATGAATGCTGTATTCCTTGGAGAGGTATTTTCCTGTCAATCCATTCCCCTTTAAAATGCCATTTTTAGATTTAGAAATCCTTTTATTTTCCCCTTCAGAAAACTCTTTACCGATATGCTGACACATCCCTTTTTTATGTTGCTTTTGCCTAACTCCGTTAGTGACCTGCAGTATGAGATTCTTTTTTTTTCCAAATTATTTTTATTCTCCTTGTATTTTTGTCTTTTATTTCCCCACATGTGTTTCTCCCCAAACATGCATTGACCTGTGTCCAGCTAACGTTTATAGACTCTGCTAATTCGATTTAACTGATGATTGTTAACTTGGAGCAACATATAATCTCTGTAACTCAGATATTCTTGTTGATTAAATATATTCTTCTTCTTAAATGTTAGCTCCCCTGAATCTAGTTTGATGCCTTGGCAACCCTTGGTGCTTATGTGTCTTTACAATTTGGTTTTATACATTGTCTACATGACTTTGAGTTTGTGTGTTGTAATACATTTTTTACTTTGTTTCCTGATTGGAGGTTTCCTTCCGTGGCCACATTGGTTATGGTGTTTAAATTATTTGTGGTTGAATTGAAATTCTGTTGATGGTTCTACCACACTACTTACTGGGTCCAAAGATTCATCTACCTCAAAAAGCATTGATTCATGCAAAGGATGAAAATGCTACATTTCGGATAGCAGAATGATGGTTTTGTCCCGTAAGGGGGGAGAAACATTTGAGTGTAGTGATAGGGAGATAGGATTGACCCCAGTGCGATTCCCCGGTCTAAAGATTGCCCACCACAAATCTTGTCTCATGGTTTGGTCCAAAGATTGATGAAGTCCAGCATCATGCGTACAATTGATGGCTACATGAGTATAAATAGGGTTTTGCGCTTGTGATGCTTTGGTTTGAAGATTGTGGTGAAGTGTGATGCTGGGAAGTGTTTTATGAAGTTGTCATACTCAGAGTGATTGTGGTGCTTTTTGCTCAAAATATCTGCAGTTGTTGTTCTTAATGGCTCCATTGGGGCCAAAGATCCTGAGATAACACACATGTGTAGAAGGCACTTGGTTAATTTATTGTCTACAGTGAGGTAAATGTCATCCGACATCGTTGATAGGGCCAGTAGTTTTCGTTGAGTGAGTTTGAGTGGTTGGTATTTAGTGAATCGTAAGGGCCTATGGAGGATCAATATCAGGGGCCTCCAACCTTTTTTGTAGTAAAATCTACTTATGTTGGTGAAAATCATCCAGAGCGACGAATATTATTAGAATTTTAATACTGACACATCAGACAAGTTTACATGTTTGTTTGAAATATAAGCATTTTGTAGGCTGGGCTACACACAGGAGAGCTACTTGTGGGTAACGAGAAAGCTACTAGTAGTATATCAACCAGAATGAGAATCGCTGGTCAAGTTTCACTTGGGTAATTGTAAAAGCTACAGTAAGAGAAGTGTAAGCCCATAAAGCTTTGAAATGTTTGACTTCCTACCCGTAGTGTGCCGACAGGTTGTTGTTTTTTGCTAGCAATATTTTGCATTAGATTTTAGTGAGCGATTGTGTGACACAATTGTGAAACAAGTGCAGCTGTTGAATGAATTGAATGTGATGTCACCTCATGTGAATCAGCCCACAATCATTACCAATGTTTAGTCCAGTTCAGTCAATGCCAAATTTTATGCTAAGCCAAACAGGACAACGATTCAGCACTTTCTTAACAGAACAGAGTGCAGGAATGCCAAATCCTCAAAATCAGACAAATCTTGTGGGTCCCTATGCATTAACAGTTCCTGTGACTATAGGTCCAGTTTTTCCCGAGCATGCTTCATGTATTAGCCAAGACTGAAATTAGAATTGAATTAACTAATTCTGGAAGTGTTCAACATAGCTCCTTTGAAAACTTACACAGAAGACGAACTGTGGTTCATGAGCACAGATGTTACTCATTGTACAGGACAGTCTTATGAGAGATTAGCTAAGAAATATGACGTGGATTTGGAAAAATCAAAACCCTTGAAGAAAAGTTACAGATTAGAGTTCAGTTCAAAAGAGATAGCCAATATGAGGTTACCTGGAATGAAATTGCACATTAAGGAATTGATTACCTATACGCAGACATGGGGTGCTTTAGATAAGTGGGAAGGCAGATGGGCAAAGAAATAAAATTAGAAAAAAGCAAAGTCGAATGTGTCTCTGGCAGAAGCAAATCAAGCCGAGGACAATGTGAAAATGATGCCCATGAGAGAGATACAAGGTAGAGGATATGTTCATGTCCCTTGGAGTAGAAGTAATATATTGGCGTTCACCAATGACTACCTGAGATTGGGAGAAAAGCATGTGGAATGATACAAGCAAACAGAGAGATTTGTGAAATTTTTAAAATGCTTGTGGGAAGATTTGAATATATTGTTTGACATTGTGGTTCCAACTGATTGTGGACTGCGTGTAAAGTGCATGTTGATTGACCTGAACGTGAGCCTCCAAGAGATCCAGTAACAGGTGCACCATCTGAGGAGGTAATGAAAAGGTATTACAAGGTGATTGAGTCCCTGAATAATAAAGTGTCCCTGAATGATATTGATTTTTCAGAAAATTGACAGAACATCCCGGGAGACGAAATAATTGATTCATGCTTAGTACAGGAGATTATTGCAAGCTTTCAACATCACAGTGGTACTGAGACTATAGAAGCTAAGGATATGTGTCATTTTGTGTTCAGATTTGTACAGGGATAGAAGCCAAACATAAGAGAGATGATGAAGCAGCACCTCATTTGTTGGCAGAATAAACCGATTGATGAGATTCTGCATTATGCAAAGTATTGTGGAGATTAGATAGAGTTGAAACAAAAAAGGCTGAAAGAAAAATTCATGGTTTTGCAATTGAAAGCTGCACAGAAAGCAAATCAGAATCTGCAGACGATGGTAAACACTAGTACGGTGCAAGGAGTAAGGCAGCAGGTAACAAATGTTGTTGAGTCTAGAGGTAGAGGATGTGTTGTTCAGATGGATCCGAGGGGAATTGTTCCTGATGTCCTGTCTTTGAAGAAGACTAAGCTGTGTCATGCTTGTGGAAAGTTGGGTCATTGGAAACAGGAATGTCCATATAATAATGTGAATGTTTAAGTACAAAATTCTGGATTTGCTCAGACTCAAGGTAATAATCAGGTTCAAAATCAAAGAGTTCAAGGATCCTGAATTCAGAATGTTCATGTGTCCTCAGGACAACAGATACAGGTACCACAACCCCTGATGACACAGCAGCAGGTGATTGTTCCTCAGCAAAACGTGAATCAGATGGCAAATGCAAGCGTGAACCAGATAGCATCACTATTTCCTTAATTGATTTGAGTGATAAGGAATTTGCAGAAAAATTTCACAGTGATAGCTCTGATGATGAGGATTGCATGCTAGGTGCATCCTTGGTGGAAGCTCAATGTGGCCCCTATGTAATTGTAAACGCTGTGGGCCATGATGTGTCATTCTTGATTAACCCTGGAACTACAAGCTCCACTGTCAGAGCAGATGAAGCACCAAATTTGCCCATTTTAGGAAAGAGAATCCAGGTTTTAGGAGTCACCAATAAGCAATTAACAAATCCTGTAACAGAGTATGTCCCTATTAAAATAGGTTCATTTGAAGATGAGCACCAATTTGTCACCTGTTATTCAAGTCCCGTAAATTTGCTGGTATGTGATTTGCTGTGTAAGCTGAATTGTTCCATCACACCTAAAGGAATAACTATTCAGACAAATGAGGAAGATGTGCCCTACAGAACTATGGAAGAGTACCTGAGTATCACATTGTACACAATGATGACATGCAATGATTTGACTGAAGATTTAAAAGAAACAAGGATACCTGAAGTTTGGGATTTTTCAAGAAAGAAAATAGGATGCATTAAATGACTTGAGCCTGTTAAAATAACAGTAAAGCAAAATGCAGTCTATCCAACGATACCGCCATACAATGGCCCTCATTATGACATTGGCGGTCAGCTGACCACCAAGCTGGTTAGGGCGATATTACTGCTGCCAGACTGGTGGTAATGACTGCCATAAAATGACCATTGTGATGACTCCTCCCATAGACATCCATTGTACCACCCCAACCGCCAGTGCAGAACGACCATTGAACATGGCGGTAGCCACCTACAGGCAGGCAGAAGACAAGGATCTGTCCACCATATTATGACATAGCACACTGCCAGGATTTCCTGGGCGGTAGCAACGCCACCACAAGTCTGGCGGAAACACATCATATAAAAGGAGACACTCACCTCCAGGGACACAGAGGACTTTGCTGTCACCATGGAACCAGAACTGGAAGTTACCGATGCAAGTCCTGATGCTGTACCACGTCATGGCAGTCCTGGAGCACCAACTCTGGGCTTGGGTTTAGGAGGGAGCAGCTCTTTTACCTTCTGTTTTGGTGGTGGAGGAGTGGGCTTGGGGTGGGGAGGCTGGAGTTCTACTCTTGTGCCCCTTAGTGGCAGCTGAAGTCTTCAGGGTGGGACAGGGCTAGACTTGGTGCTGGAGGTACTGGGGGGGGGTCCTTTCTCTTATGAGCAGGACGGGGGAAGGGGAGGGAAAAGGTCAGTGCAGGAAAGGCAAAGCTTCTTGGGACTAGCGGGGTGGGCAGTGGGAGGAAGAGGAATGGGAGTGGAGATAGAGGGAGAGGTTGTAGGAGGAGGAGGTGTGCTGGACTTGGGTGCAGGTGCATGGCGTCAAGACGGACCACTCACCTGAAAAGCAGGATGTCTGCAGGGGTGATGTTATGCCCCCTGACCTCCTGGAACACCTCTCAGAACTTCCTGGTGGACACAGAAACCCCGGCAAGTGTCCCAAAAGGAAAGGGGGAGTGGAAGAGAAAGAGACAAAACACTGCCACGTCTTGCCAGTCCAGCCAGGCACCCTGTATCTTTGGGGGGCAGGTGGTTGTTGACAGAGTGATAGTAGAGTTAGTGCACTCAACTTCCTTGAAACTGAATCTCTCTTTCTGATATGGGCACGGGAGTGGTAGAAGAACACCAGGATGCTCCAGCACTTTTCTTGGATAATAATAACTGTTGGCACAATTACTAACTCTGCATTACCAAAAACCCAAACTGAGTACCATAACAATAAGTACTGCGGCACTAGGGCTGGCTTCACAGAGATTTACTGTTGCACACTACAATTAGAACTGGGGTTGCACTTATCATGCACAAGAGAGACAAACAAGGGCACTAATTATGTCACATATAACTTTCCTGCATGCATAGGGTTAAACTAAAAGGAACAAAAACAATCCAAGAAATACAAATGTCCAGTCTGGGTTTAAACAGTTAGGGTGGCACAGTTTGGTTTGGTTTCACTGTGTGTGTGAAAAACCCTTCAAAAGCAAATTCCTCAAACCTGAAACAAAGGCATGAATGAAACAATTTAAATCCAAGAGTTATGCTATTAGGGAAAGAAAAGTCACGTAAATGCTCTTTTAAAAAACACCAGCTGTTCTAGGAAGGCGCGGCACTCAAAGAACAAACTCCCTGGAGAATACTAGTCACTTAGCTGCAGTCTTTTCCGGAGTGCTGGAGGAATGCCTGTTGTCAGCTGGTACAGGAACGAAGAAAAGAATTGCCTCAAAAGTCCTGAATACAAGGATGACAGCAGGGGCTGGACTGCCATATCAGATGCTAAGATCAGGAAGCAAAACAAAGCTAAGCAGGGAGGCATGCTTCACTCAGGGAGGCATGCTTCACTCTGCTATTTATAGCCGATCAGGAAAGTAGTTGAGTTTCGACATGTGGATGAGTTACCACACCCAATTAGAAGCACATGTCTACACCTGCTCACATTGGCAAACAAGCATCGGTAAAACAAGCATTGGTAAAACCAATTGTGTAACACAGCACATTATGTTTACTTAGAAACATGAAGGTTTAACCAAGAACAGAGATATGATTTAACCCTAATCCCTGGGGATGCTGACAGATAATGCAGGAGGCACCTTGGGGATTCCTGACACATGGACAGTATGCATGTGTGAGGTGGATGGCTGTTGAGGGCGAGAGTTTGTGTGTTTTTGGAGGGGGGAAGACAGGACGGGGAGGTCAAACAAGATGTGTGAATGGATGTTGTGGTGGTGTCTGCAAGTGAGGTGGGTGTGCTGCATGAGGTGGTGATGGTGGTGAATGCACATGTGGTGTGTGGGGTGCATGTCTGCTGTTGTGGTGACTGTGGGCAAGGCTGTGCAGGTGGCGGGATCTGGGACTGTTGATGCTGTGTATGCAGGTGTGAGTGCTGATGTGACTGAGGGAGGAGGAGGAAGGACAGGCAGTGGATGAAGTTGTATGTGCATGTGGGTGTTGGCTGTGTGTGTGCTTGTGGACTGAAGTGTGCTGCCTGTCCACAAGCACACACACAGACAGTCTGTGCGAGTCTTGTCTGTTGTTTTGGGTACACGCTTGTCAGAATGTGTATAAGAGGAGACTGGGACTGGGAAGTGGTAGTTGGAGAGGGGATAGAAGGAACAAGGACACTGGCTGCCATCAGAGAAGAGGCCAGAGCCTGAAACGATCTCTGTAGGGCATCCAAGCCACTGTGAATGCCCTCAGGAAGGCATTGCATTGCTGCATCTGGGATGCCAACCCCTGGATGACATTCACTATGGTTGACTGCCCTACAGAGATGGATCCCAGGAGGTCAATAGCCTCCTTACTGAGGGCAGCAGGGCTGACTGGGGCAGGGCCTAGGGTGAATGGGGCAAAGAAGACACCCACCCTCCTGGGTGAGAGGGCACGGGCAACTCAGTGGGGGGATACTGGGAGGGCAGTGTTGGTACGGGGGTGGTAGAACCTGTAGCTGGGGTGGTCCCAGAGGGGTCCGCCACCACCAGGGAGCTCCCATCACAGGAGGAATCAGTCAGTTGTATCAGCTCTTGTCCCCTCCATGGTGCTCCCCTCGACCTCTGTGCCACTGGTTCCCTCGGCACCAGTGGATTCTGCCTCCTGGGTCCCATGGGCTGCAGCTCCCTGACTTGTCGGTGCCCCTGCTCCTTTGCCAGATGATGCTAATGCACACATGGACAGGATGACAAAAGGAGAGGGGGGAGGAAAGGGGGCAGAGGGTCAATCACAGCAACAACAGCACAGATGGCATACACATCAGTGTCACATGCTGTGACTAAGAATGGGCAGTAAGGACCACACTGGCATACCATTGGCTAGGTACCACAGCAGGTAGGAGCCAAACACTGCCATCTGCACACAAACTGGGACCAACTAAGCACTGTCTGACATGGAAAGCCAGATACCTAGCTATCAAAAAAATGCATTTCACCCAAAATGCCTAAGCTGGACAACACAGCAATGTCTAAGCTGGCACATTGGAGCATCTACTGACTAGAACCCTGCACCCAAATCCCATGCCAGGCAGTAAAGATGGTTGTCACACACACTGTACTCACCCTCTTGTGGCTGCTGTGATGCTCTCAAGTACCCATCCAGCTCTGGGTAGGCCACCGCCAGTATGCTGGCCATCAGCGGGGTCACGTTCCAACAGGCACCCATCCGTCATTGGGAGGCCGCCCCCAGATCGTACTCTGTGGTCTTCCAGGCCCAGCGCCTCCGGTCCTCCCACCATTTCCTGCAGTGGGTGCTCCGTTGGCGAAGGACCCACAGGGTCCGCACGTCCTTGGCGATGGCATGCCAAAACCCCTTCTGATGGGCGCTGACCTACAGAGAAAACCAGGCAGATGGATACCATGAACCACACAGTTCAGCCTGGCACACATGTGGCCTATATACTGCATTTGCCCCTCACCAGGCACACATATGACCTGTACCTCTACATGTACACTGCCACCTGTCATACCCCCGAAATTACACACTGCCAGCACACACACATGTCTACATACAGCCATGTTGCATGCAAAGTACCCATCATGTACTCACCTGTTGGTCTGGAGGCCCATAAACTGCCCATACAGGGATAGGACCCCATCCACCAGCCGCTCCATCTCCACCGACGTGAAGGCTGGGGCTCTTTCCCCTGTTGCACGAGCCATGGGATGTTCCAGACACAGGTCACAGCAGCACAAGCAGTGAAGCTGTAGTCCTGTGGAAAGTCAGGAATCAAGTGATGTGATAGACAGAATATGGCGGTTATGTCCGCGGCAGTAAGCACTGTCACCACTGGCGTTGATCATCATTGGTTCCTGCACTCCATGGAGCCCCATGTTAGCAAATGAGGAATTGCACAGCGGTGCAGACTGCCTCCCGCCATGACCCCTAATGCTGGTGGAGTGAGGTCCTTCCACCTGTTCCTGCATACAGGATAGGCAGTTGCCATTTTCTACTGCTAATACACATGTATAGATTTGATAATGCATCATTGGTGTTGAATGTACACACCTAGACAATTCCAGTGTCCAACATATAAATATGCTCTGTGTCTCCATAGTTCCTGTTGTCATTCCCTTCTTACTTTTGGTTCACATAGGTACCAAGCACTTTGGATGAATAGAAGGAGGAGGCATGCACCCATGTACAGACCCCTTGTAGACTTGGCTACACAGGTGAGTATAATGTGCCTGTCCTCCAATCGTCTGAACAGGGCCACGATCACAGAGCTGTGTGCACAATTGGAGCCTGATCTGCTACCTGCTATCCTCTGCACCATAGTAATACCCTGTCTTGTGAAGGTGCTCCATTTCCTGGCAACAGGCTCTTTCCACGTGACAGTGGGCTTGGCTGCAGGAATGTTCTCTATTGTGCTTGCAAGGGTTTTGTCTGCCTTGCTCAAACACATGTGCAGCTACATCGCATTCCTCCAGGTAGATTAAATGCCCACTGTGAAGGCTGGATTCAATGCAATGGGACACATACCGCATGTGATTGGGATCATTGACGGGACCCATATTGCCTTAGTCTTCCCCCGGGCCAATGAACAGGTGTACAGGAATAGGAAGAGTTTCCACGCACTCAATGTCTAGATGGTTTGCCTTGCTGACCAGTATATCTCCCACATCACTGCCAAGTATCTTGGGTTGGTGCATGATTCCTTTGTCCTGAGGAATAGCAGCATCTCACACCTACAGAGGCACAGAGTGTGGCTTATAGGTGAGCCTGAGTCCCGACCCAATATATGTCAGTGTATGCCTACAGGAGTCATACCCCATGCCATTGTGCAAGGCTAATGTGTGTCCCTCACTTCTTCCAGGTGAATCCGGCTACCCAAACCTGTCCTGGCTCTTGACCCCTTAAGGAATCCTAGAACAGGGGCTGAGAATAGGTACAATGATGCTCATGGGTGTACCAGGAGGATTGCTGAAAGGACCTTTGGTCTTGTGAAAGCCAGGTTCAGGTGCCTCCATCTGACAGGTGGAGCCCTATGCTACTCCCCTGAGAAGGTCTGCAAGATAGTTGTTATGTGCTGCATGTTGCACAATTTGGCCCTCAGACACCATGTGCCCTATCTGCAGGAGGAGGGCGAGTGACAATGCACCTGTGGCAGCAGTGGACATTGAGGACAGTGAGGAGTAGGAAGAGGAGGAGGATGTGGACAACAGGACGAATATGATTCTGCAGTACTTCCAATGACACTCGGGTAAGACTGTTGAACTATGTATTACTCCATTTCAGTTTTTTGCTGTGTGGCTCTAGCATAATGAAAGTCACTAACTCTGCATCCCACCTGACTGTCACCTATGCCTTTCCTTATTGCATATGTTGGTGTGGTTTGAACAGTGTAATGCTGTGATGTGTACAGACTGCTGAGACACATGTAGTATGGATCAACATATTACTGGACATTTGCTCAGGATCATGCAGTTCAGTACAGTACAGCACTATTACTCAAGTTGTGTCCAAGGGTGTTTATTTGAAAATTTGGTAAACAATGCAAAGAGCAATGGAGTTCGGTGATGGTTGGGAATAATCCAGCGTAGTGGACCAGTCTGTTTGTAGCACAGGCCCAGTGTATAAGGGGCCGTAGAAAGGGGAGCAATGGCAGTTCAAAGTGGACAAGGTGACACAGTGGAACATTAGGGGGACATTCAGGAAGGGCTTATTTCCTGGCGGTGGTCTTGGTCTTGGCAACTGTCTCTGGTGTCTGTCTGGGTCACAGGGAACGTATGTGGGGTGGTTCACCTTCTGCAGGTGGAGGAGTGGTGGTGGCCTGTGGGTCCTGAGGCAGGGCCACCTGTCCACTAGCTGCAGCAGATGTGGAGGGCTGCTGGGTGGAGTGGCTAGTGGAAGTGGCCTACTGGTGTGCTATGTCCTCCCGCATGGTTTTGGCCATGTCACCCAGCACCCCTACAATGGAGGCCATGTTGGCATGACCTCCTGGTGGCGTATCCCATGCAGCCGCTGGTTCTCCTGCATGATAGTGATCACCTGACTCATTCTGTCCTGGGATTGTTGGTATGCCCCCAGGACATTTGTAAGTGCCTCCTGGGCAGTCGGTTCGGGGGGCCTGTCCTCCCCCTGGCACACAGCTGTCCTCTGAGTGTCCCTGACCCCTTGTGCCTGTGTCCCCTGAATGGTGTGGCCACTCCCACTGACACCAGGACCCTTATTGTCTTGCCTGTGTGGTATGGACTCAGGTCCCTGTACAGGTGGGCACACTACTGATTGACGTGTCCTGGGGACAGAGGGGTGGGGGCATTGGATGACTGCTGTGGTGTTAGATTCAGAGGGGGTCCCTATGGTGGACTGGCTGTGGGATTGGGTAGCCGACTGACCAGTGGTCCCAGATGGGCCAGGGAGTTCATCCAGATCCAGAGCTCCTGAGTTGCTGTCATCACTGGGGGCATCTTCTGGTGGGGGAGTGGTTAGCCGTGGCTCTTCCTCACACTGACATTGGCGGGCACCTGTGGGGATGTAAGTGATGTGTTATGGTACATGCCAGTGACATATTCCGCATTACTAGCTTTCCCAATGTGATTACTGTTGTCCTCCCATCTTTGGTTGTGTATGGTGATGGATTGTGAGATTGTTAGTTCTCCATGCTGTGCATGCATTGGTGGTGGGTATGCATGCAGAGCTGGGAGGGATGTGCATGCAGTGGGTATGGCATGCAGGGCTTGGCATTTAGGTTTGTTAATTGGGGTGGTGCACTGTGTAAGATGGAGTGGGGTGATGGGAGTCAGAGTGAGGGCTCGAGATGGCATGTAGGTATAGGGGGTGATAAGTAGTAAATGTTGACTCACCAGTGTTGAGTCCTCCAGCTACTCCAATGAGTTCCTCAGGATTGCCAAGAATTGCCCCTCCCATGCTGTCAGCTGTGGGGGAAGAGGTCGGGATCCACCGCCAGTCCTCTGGATGGCGAGTTGTGCCTTGCTGCAATGGAACACACCTTTCCCCAATAGGTCGTTCCACCTCTTCCGAACGTCATCCCTTGTGCGTGGATGTTGTCCTACGGCGTTCACCCTGTTCACAATCCTCTGCCATAGCTCCATCTTTCTGGCAATGGAGATCTGCTGTACCTGTGCTCCAAACAGCTGTGGCTCTACCCTGACTATTTCCTCCACCATGACCCTCAACTCCTCTTCAGTGAACTGGGGGTGCCTTTGTGGGGACATGGTGTTGTGTGGAGTGTGTTGTGCAGAAGATGATGTGTGAAGTGGTAGGGTGTGTGGTGTGTGAAGGATAAATGGGTATGTGTGATATGTGTGTGCAGTTCTCTCTGGGATTGGCGTAGCAACTTCTCATGTTTGCAGAGGATTGTGGGTGATGTGGGGGGGTGTTTTATAGTGATGTTGGTGGGTGTGTGGGATGTGTGTATTGTGTCAGGTGTGAGTTTATGGTTCTGACCACTGTTGTTTTGTATTTGGGTGGCAATATCCGCCGCAGAGGTGTGCACCGCCAATGATTTACTGCAGTTGAATGTCCGCTGTGGTGACTGGTGGGTCATTATTTGGAGGACGTTGTTCTGGTGACGTACAGTATGGGTGGTACTACCGACAGTTTATCATGTTCAGTTGGTCTGGTGGATTTGTGGTTGGGCCTGTTTTCTGTCGGTTTTGTGTGTGTGTGTCATAATCTGGCAGACAGATGTTCGCCTCTGCGGCGGTATGTTGCAGCAGTCACTGCGGCGGTATTAGTTTTTTACCGCCAATGTCATAATGAGGGCAAATATGTCCCCAGAGATAATTACAGGAGTAACCTCCTGATTGACAGCTTGATTGAACAAAGAGTTTTGAAGGACATTTTAGGGAGTCTCTGTAACGCTCCTATTTTAGGATTGTGGGAGCCCAGTGGAAAATACCGCATAGTCTAAGATTTGAGAAAAGTGAACAAGATTGTTGTTCCATGATGTCCAGTGGTACTGAATCCTGCAGTGATTTTATTCCAAATTCCTTGTGAAGCTGAGTGGTTTAAAGTCACTGGTCTTTGCCAAGCATCATTCTATCACATTCCATTGCATGAGGAAAGCCAATATTTATTTCCATTTAAATTTCACAGTTGTGTTTTGACATAGTGCCGAACTTCTCAGGAATTAAGGAGTCACCATCCATTTTCAACTAGATCCTGAAAAAGAATCTGGACTCTCTTAAAATGCCCTGTTATTCAGTCTTAGTGCAGTACAATCATTACCTGTTTGTTGCGTCAAACACCAGAGAAGCATGGAGAGGAGGTACCATTGCCCTGTTGAATCATATAGGAGAGAATTACCATAAAGTTTCCCCTGCAAAATTACAGTTTTACAAGAAAGACGTCCTGTTTGTCGGTCACCACATTGAGAAAGAATCTCAGCCATTATGAAAATGAATCCTCCAGTAACACAGAAAGAATGTTTTTGGGAATAGTTGGCTACTGCAGTCAGTGGATTACAAACTTGTCCCTTTAGACCAAGCTTTTACAGAGGCTAACACATGAAGATGTGACTGATCCAGTACCACTGGATGAAAATTGCATATGTGCCTTTTCTGAGCTGAGAGAAAGCGTATGCTGACCCCCAGCTCTGTGAATGCCTAATTATAACAAATGTTTTTTCTTTTAGTTGTGAGAGAGATGGATGTGCAGAGTCTGTTTTGCACAGTTGCATGTAAATGCAAACAAGCCTGTGGCTTATTTTTCTGCTACACTTGATTATATAGCTGCAGAGTTGCCTGGTTGTCCAAAAAGCCGTCACTGCCCTCAGCATAGAGCAGTGTGAAAGCATTGCGATGGGACATCCACTGAGCATTTTTATTCCCCACTCATTGGAGGTTTTGTTAACCCATACACAGACCCAATATCTAATGAGTGTCTGTGTAACTCATTATGTGCAAGTGATCCTTGCCTCGTTGAATATGAATATCAAGGGATGTACAGTTTTAAACCCTGCTACCCTGATGCCCATTACTGTTGAAAATGCAAGTGGCCACAAAAATTAGGTTGAGCATGACTGTCTCAATGTGGCTGAATTGTGCACCAACCCACTACCTGATATTCAAGATGTTCCCTTAGAAGAAAATGACTGTCACGTTTGTCGACGCCTCCTGTTTGAGAGATAAAGTTGATACCCTGAGCACAGTAGTTTGCACAGTCTCATGTGATAGAAACCTACTGGCATCAAGAAGTCTTTTCAGCCCCGGCAGCCAAATTGGTTGTTCTTACTACAGCATGCTGTGTTTCTGAACAGCTTAAAGTGACAATTTTTACTGATAGTCAATATGGGTTAGTGCTGTTCTTGATTTCAGACAGTTATGGTCCCAGAGAGGTTTTATGACCTCTTCTGGTTCCCCAATCTGAAACAGTGCCAAAATATTGAATGCATTACAGTTACCAGCAAAAAATGTCATTGTGAAATGTCTAGCCCATGGGAAGTCAACCGATTATGTTCCCCTGGGTAATACCTATGTGGATGAAGTTGGTAGGTGTTGCGCTCTTAGTTGCACCTCCTTTAATGTAGATTGGAACAGTGATATACTGTGATGACTGCAGTTGACACATGGGAGGAAGTGAAAAGATTGCAGGAAGAAATGGCAGAGGAAGAACAGCAAAGTTGGATTAGAGCAGGATGTGTCAAAATGAATGAAGATGATGTTTTGTTTTCAAGTGATGTAAGAGTAGTGTTGCCAAATAGCTTACTGTCCCAGATGGCAAGACATTATCATGGACAGGCACACATAGATGGAAACGCAATGGTTAGAACCTTCAGACAAACATGGTTTAATCCTAGATGTAGAGTGATTGCTAAAAACCACGTCACCGATGTGTCACTTGTCAACAAATAAACGTAGGGAAATACACAGTTGTTATTCTGAGTCACATAGGTAGATCAGGAGAACCTTTCAGTCGAATGCAGCAGGAGTTTTTTGACCTGCCAGTGTGCAATGGACTGAGATATGTTTTTGTTATTATATGTATTTACTCACACTGGGTTGAGGCTTACCTCACTAGGAGAAATTATAGTCTCACAGTAGCAAAACTATTACTTATAGAGTTGATACCTAGGTTTGGATTCCTGACTTCTCTAGAATGAGACTGAGGAACTTATTTCAACAGTGAAGTCCTAAAAATGTTGTGTGCGCATTGCAAGTTCAGCAAAGATTGCACTGCCGTTATAATCCAGAAGCTTCAGGTCTGGTAGAACACATAAATTGAACACTGATGTCTCGACTGGCAAACGTGTGTGCATTCACAGCACTGAAATGGCCAGATCTATTGCCTTTTGTTTTGATGAGTATGCACAGCACCCCCGGCAGGAAGACAAGATTGTCTCCTTATGAAATAATCATGGGGTGCGCTTTGGGTTTGTCAGAAGTGCCTGTAAATGCTCTTGTGAACATTACAGATGACTTGGTACTGGATTATTGCCAAGGTCTAGCTGATGGGGTGCGCTCTTTGTCTCATCATGTTGAGAGGCTACTGAACACCTGTAGCAGGAACTGTGTCGTGACCTACGTCCTAGTAACTGAGTTGTGCTCAAGAAGCATGAAAGGAAGACATGCTTGGAGTCACGTTGGAAAGGCCCTTACCAAGTGGTTCATGTGATGACAACAGTTGTGAAGTGTGCTGCTCTCTCGAACTGGGTACACTTGAGCCACACTCGCAAAGTTAAAGGTCATCTCGATGAAACAGAACCTGTTTCAGAAAGGTTAGTTACAGTGAATGTGAGGGATCAGGTTAGCCAAGCTGTTGGGGCTGGGAAAGTGGCTGCAGCACAGACTCTGTCTGATGTGGCTCTGAGTGAGTCAACAACAGTTGATGGTACAGAAGGGTTGAGGCAGAATCTGGTGACTCATTTAAGCTCTGATTCTAATGAATGATCAGTCGTGCTAGATAAGAGAGTAGTACCCAGAGACAATTGACCTAAAGAGAAATCTGTGTCTGCAGTACAAGTGCGATCAACTATTGTTGAAGAAACTGAAGAGTCAAGTCAAAGTGAAAGTGATTCTGAGAGTCGAGTAAACAGAAGGTCAAAAAGAAAAAGAGCGCAAAGCAGAAAGTATCCAGCACCTCAATGCACATATTATTCTGCTGATGACTGGGAGCAGGAGTTTGCCATTTTTTGTGCTAACAATTCAAATCCAGCTCAATATGATTGAGATTGAAATTGCTTTGGAACAGAGCTTTGAAATCACATTGACAGTTGAAGAAGAGAAACATTAAGGTCCTCATTACAACCCTGGCGGTCGGTGATAAAGTGGTGGTAATACATCCAACAGGCTGGCGGTAAGTACCGGCAAATTAAGACCATGGTGGAAAGATCTCAGATAGACAGCCATTTTACCACACCGACCGCCAGGACGGAAACAACAGCCACCACGGCGGGAGCCGCCTACAGCCAGGCGGAAGTCAATGTTCCACCCACCATATTAAGGCCCTCATTACAACCTTGGCGGTAAGTGCCGCCTACCACTGTGCTGATGGCTGCCAACATACCGTGACCACGGAGGTATACTGCTACGGGTATTATGACCCACACAGAGAAATCCACCACTATACAGACACCCACACAAGTCCGCCACACCAAAGGTCAGTGATAAATTGGCGGTACCAAAACCCACACCGTTACGCCAACAGGAATATGCCCACAGTATCAGGACACCGAATCACCGCAGCAGTCTTTCAACCACAGTAAACCATTGGCGGTACACACCGCCATGCTCAAAATACACACATGCTAACAAAACTACACACCATTGGACAATTCCAACTATACACACCTGACACACATACACACACCACACCCACACACTCAGACCACTATAAAACACACACCCACATTACCCACAACCCTTTTAACAAAAAAAACGATTGCCAACAGAGAGAGACACAAGCCAGGAGCACCCACCCAATCTAAGCCACAGAACACCATCATCCATACACCATCCACGCTCCCTACAGCACACACCACAACACATCACCCCACACATCCTCACACATACCATTCACACCACATCCATGGCACCCCAAAGATACCCCAGGTTTTCAGAGGAGGAGCTAAGGGTCATGGTGGAGTAAATCATCTGGGTAGAGCCACAGTTATTTGGATCACAGGTGCAGCAGACGTCCATTGCAAGGAAGATGGAGCTATGGTGGAGAGTCGTGGACAGGGTCAACGCCGTGGGACAGCACCCCAGAACTGGAAGAGGTGGAATTACTTACGGGGGAAGGTGTGTTCCGTGGTAGAAAGACAATAGGTAGCTGTAGAGAGGACTGGCAGTGGACCCCCACCTCCTCCCCCACAACTAACAACATGGGAGGAGAAAGTCTTGGCGATCATGCATACGGAGTGCCTTGAAGGAGTAGCAGGAGGACTGGACTCTGGTAAGTCAAAGCTTTACTACTTTATCCCCAACCCTACATGCATGCCATCACAAACTCCTACCCCTACCCTCACCTCATCACTCCACCACCTCAAATATACCCCACTATCACAACCCACCCATCCCAATACCAAGCCCTGCATGCCACACCAATGCATGAACCCCCATCACAGACCTGCATGGACACCCATCACCATAGCATGCCCATTAGAGAGAATCACCTAGCCCACAAAATTACCACTCACACCAGGCAAAGCTGACAGGGCGATCACACCCATACAGGGAAACACACCCATGCACAATATGGAACACGCAGATACAATAACACTGCATTTGCATCCCCACAGGACCCCTACTCAACGTCACCGGAGAGGAGTTGCCAGCAACATCCGGTCCCCCCCCAGAAGAGGCCCACAGTGATGACAGCAGCTCTACACACCTGGATCACGATGACCAACCTGGCCCATCAGGGACCTCTGGACAGTCTGTTACCCTGCCACATTCCCATACCACGACAGAGCCTCCCCCTCAGGAAACACCAGTACAGCACCCCCCCAGCGGGCCCATACCACTGTCCCCAGGACACGGCAATCAGCAGTGTATCCACCAATACAGGGACCCCAGGCAACCCCACACACCCAAGAGAATCAGGGACCTTGGGTCAGTGGCCACACGGTTCAGGGGACAGAGGCACAGGACAGCAGGGAAGCTGGGAGGACTGCTGTGCGACAGGGGGAGGACAGGCCCAGGGAACCCACTCTCCAGGAGACACTCACAAACATCCTGGGATCATACCACCATTCCAGATACTGGCCAAGTTGCAGGAGACCCAGTGGCTGCAGGAGGGACAGTACCTGGGGATCAGGGAGGACCTCAAACACATCTACACCATCCTGGTCACCACTGCAAGGTTCTTGGCTGGCTGACATGGCCAACACCATTATGGAGGCAGTGGCACAACAACGGGCTCCTGACACTAGCCACACCGATCAACAGCCCTCCACCGGCGCTAGTGGACAGGAGGCCCTGCCACTGGAACAACAGGCCACCAGCACCCCATCTCCTGCAGAAGGAGAACCACCACACAAACGGTCCCTGCGATCCAGGCAGAAGCCAGAGGACATTGCCAAGACCCCCGCCAGGAAATAACTCTCCTGATTGTCACCCTTCTGTCCCACTCTGTCACCCTGTCCACCTTGAACTGCCATCACTCCCCTTCCTATGCCCCATTGGACAATGCACTTGTGATACCAAGAGACTGGACTCTAACTGGACATTCCCCCACCATCACCCCTGCCCATTGCACATCCCCCTCTACTTATTAGCACTTAAATAAACACCCTTGGAACAAATACAAATCTGGAGTCTGTCAATTGATTGAAATATGTATTAGTACAACATTCTGAAAACATTGCAAGTCATATGTACAGTAATTAATACATTGGTATGACCTTTAGTGGGCAGCAGTAAGCATACCGTGAGCCAGAGTGGGCCACGGAGATCTGAAAATAGAGATGCCAAAGGGTACAGTCAGTAGCCATAGACATAGGGAACTCAGGCTGCCATGTACAATGTCCAACAGAAAACTGAAAAGTAAAGTGAAGTTACAGTGTCTTACATGTGTGTCACTGGAAGTACTGCTATATGATATTACTTCTGTTGTCCACATCTTCTTCCTCTGCCTCCTCTTCCTCACCGTCCACAGGCTCCTCAGCTGCCACAAGACCATCTTCAGGCTCATCCTCCTGCAGAAAAGGCACCTGGCATCTCAAGGCCAGGTTGTGCAACATGCAAAATGCAGTGATGATCTGGCACACCTTCTTGGGTGAGTAGTACAGGGATCCACCTGTCAGATGGAGGAACCGGAACCTGGCCTTCAGGAGGCCGAAGGTCTGCTCAATAATACTCCTTGCTCGCCCATGTGCCTCATTGTAGCATTGTAGTGTGCCTCTGCCCTTGTCCTGGCATTCCTCACTGGGGTCAGTAGCCATGAGAGGTTGGGGTAACCAGAGTCACCTGAAAACATTGAGGGACAACTGTTAGACACACACTAACTCTTAGGGACAACCCCATACCCAGACACCAACATATACAGGGTAGGGACCTTTGGCTCACCTATTAGCCACACCCGATGCCTCTGGAGTTGAGCCATCACATATGGGATACTGCTATTCCTGCACAGAGCCAGGATACTTGGCATACACATGGGGGATGTACTGGTCAGCCAAACACACCATCTGCACATTCATAGAGTGATAGCTTTTTCTATTCCTGAACGCTTGTTCATTTCTATGGGGGGGGGACAAATGCTACATGTGTACAAGTACAAAAAAACTTTATTCGACTTTCAGCAAGTCATAAAAGTAACACATATTTTACATTTTATTATACGATAAATACAATAAATAAGCTAAAATCTTAATGATTTACAATAATAAAAGATCCATACATGAAAAAAAAAATGTTAAAAGTTCTTTAAAAAAATAATTTCTAGATACGAACCGTTAAATAAAATAAATCAAGTTATATTGCTACACCCATGCGCTTTCTTGTGTTTAATACGGAGCATAAAAAATTGGCCAAGGTTCCGCACATCTCAATGGATGATAGCACCTGGAGGCTGGCATACGCGGTACAACACTGAGGGAGATTGATTATCCTTAGAAGAGGGGCTACTAAGCGCTTTCTTTGCTTGGCGTAAAATTTGCAAAATAAAACCACATGGATTGTGGTTTGTGGTGCCTTTGCATCACATGGGCAGGCCTTCAGGGTGGTGCTCCAGTCATTCATAGTTGGGAAGGTCACTAGACGGTGGAATATATCTAGCCTCAGTCTGGTGAGAACAAAACGATGGCGGGGATTTATCACATTCGTCAGATAAGGCTGAATGGCCTCCGTCAACAAGATTATTTGATTGTGAATGACGGTGGGCTTTTTTGATTCGACCTCCCATGGTAAATCTTCTAGATATTTTAATGCCAGAGCACTCAGATCCTTCCTAGAGATTGTTGCCAGCAAAGCTGGATTTGTGTAATAAGCTTTGCTGCCCATGTTTTCAAAAAAAGTCATAATGTATCTTAGCCAAGGCACCCTTATTGCGTATATAGACTCCATGCAGTCGGTCAAAATGGCCTTATTTAGTTCAGTATGTTCTGAGGTCCAAATTTTGAGCCATAGCAGTAAGGGTTGAATCTTTATCAAGTCGGTAATAAAGGGGAACCCCAGTTCTGAATGAATTATGTATGATGAAGTACCTTTTGGTACCATCAATAGATATCTTATAAAATCATTTTCAACCGTCTGCACCAGATTACAATCGGTGTATCCCCAAATACCGGACCCATACGTGGCAGCTGGGATGCACTTAGCTTTGTAAATTTTTATCATATTTGGCGGGGCAATCCCCCCTATCCTTTTGGAAAAAAGCCTTAGAGCCATCGTTGTTTTTATAAGCTGGGCTTTTTATGTCTTCCTACAATTAGCCCAGGAGCCCTGATTGTCAAACATTATGCCCAGATAGGAAAAGGTACGCGCAGTTTCTACTCTCCCATCCGCGGTTGTAATGTTATAGGATTTGCTGCGTTTCCCACCACAGTTCATAATGAACGTTTTTGAGCGATTGACAGTAAGACCCAATTGTGACATAAATGTAATACAAGTAGTTAAAAGTTTTTGTAAGGCTAACGGGGTCCTGGCCATTAAAACTGCATCATCTGCATAAAGTAAGACCGGGACAGCGCGATTGCCTATTTGGGGTAGATCTTTGCAGTTACTAGCCAACACATTTTCTAAGGTATTTATATACATCGAGAACAGGAGCGGGGCAAGAACACAGCCTTGGCGCACGCCTCTAAATATGCCAAAAGGGCGAGTACTTTCCCCTTTTAGGCCGTACCTCACTCTTGCTCTGCACCCTGTGTACATGTCTCGTATAAACTGAATTATGGCTGGTTCTACCCCCATGCTGCTTAAGGTATCCCATAACTTGTCATGTAGTACACAGTCAAATGCTGATGATAGGTCAATGAAAGCCAGGTGCAGATTACCTTCTCTAATCCTTGTATACTTTCCTATGATAATGCTTAGATTCAGGCTTTGTTCCACTGTCCCAATACCTTTCCGGAATCCGTATTGGACAGAAGATAAAGCTCTCTTTTCTTCTGCTCATGTTTGCAATCTGTTCAGGATGATTCTCTCTGCTAATTTAGCCGTTGAGTCCAGCAGGGAGATTGGTATATAACAGGCTGGGTTAAGACGGTCACCTTTTTTATATATAGGAATTATATTAGAATCTCGCCAAGATGGTAGGGGACCTTGTATGCAAATGGCCCTTAATGACTGCGTTAATACAGGGCCCCATAAATGGATATTGGCCTTGTATATATCAATCGGGACGCAATCGGGGCCCGGAGCTTTCCCTGATTTGCTTAGAGATATGGCTTCCTCTACCTCCTCAAGGCTAAATTGTGGGGTTATTAACAAGCGTGTGCCTTCCTGGAGGGCTTGATCATGTACAGGAAATGTAGGGTTCTCTTCGCTGTCCCGCGCATATATTTTAGAAAAGTGTGCGATCCAGTCTTCTTCGGAGATCGCTATTTCCATCCTGGGGGAGTCTCTATCCCCGAGCATAGGTGAGTTCATTGTTTTCCAAAAAAGAGTATTATCTTTTGTTCGGCTAGCTGTGTGTAGAGTTTCCCACAGAGTTCTTTTTAGAGTCAATTTCCTTCCCTTCATTGCTGTTTTATATTCTTGTCTACATTTACGTATCTCAATTAAGGATCTTTTTGGGGCTTTTAAAGCCTTTTTCAATTTCCTATGTGCTTGTGAGCACATATAATCAAACCATCCAGTGGCCCTTTTTTTTCCCAGGTTACCCCTTCTGGTAGTAAGGGCTTTCTTTATGAATTGCATGATCAAAGTAAAGGCATTTAAACGTCGCCCTGGATCTAAATTCTCACTTAAACAGTCTGCAAAAGCGTGCTTGCAGTCGCTTAGTAACTGTTTGAGGAGAAAGTCGGGGTCAGTTTGTGACCATTTCAGGGTGTAACTGTTACGCGGCATTAATTCAATGTCGTCTATCAGGGTGGGCCTGTCGTCTCTATCAGCTGTTGGGGGAGTTATTAGGAGGTTGAGGCTCTGGGGGTAGTGATCACTAATTACGATGTCATGCAGAGTATATTTCTTGAGGTAGTGTGAAAAATGGGTTGACATTAAAACGTAATCAATCACTGTATTTGCACCCCTTCCGTTGTATGTTGGATTAAACTTTGATTCAGCAGTGTATAATTCATTTGCGAAGGATAAATTGTGGGTTTGTGCCAGTAAATTCAATGCGTCTCCTTGAGTGTTGTGTGCAAAATGGAGACTTAAGCCAACGCCTTCAGAATCCCAACCACATACCTTATCTGAGGTTTCTTTACAGGGATGGACGTTGAAGTCTCCACCCCAGATCATAAAGGTCTCACGGCTGTTATTAGTACTTGTTATTTTTTTTAAATCATTTCCCATCTCCATTAGGATATTAGCAAGCTCTCCTGGGGCTGCATTATTATAAAAGTTAATGATGACTAGATGAGTCTTATGATCCAAGTTACCCTCTATCATTTGATAGTATAGACTCGTAAATTTCATCTCTAGGTTTTGTAGTCGTAACTTGTTAGAGATGTATGTGCATAAACCCCCTTTTGGTCTGCCGTGCCTAGACGGGGCAGCTGGTGAGTGAAATGTTTTATAGCCGTTAATGTGAAGGGGACTCGTCATCCACGTCTCTTGGAGGCATATGCATGAATATTTTTCTATAAAATTCACCCAAGTCTCATTGCCTATTTTGTTGTTTAAACCTGCAATGTTCCAGAATAGTAGAGCAATCTCTGCTTTCTGTTTAGGGATACCATGTGGTCCACTGGTGTACCGGGAGGTATAATGTCACCTGATGACTGGGGTGAATTTCTAGGGGCACTGTTCTGGGTTAAGTGAATTTGGGACCTGTTTGCTATGGAATCTATTGTGTAAGATATATGTTCTTTGTTTGAAGCCCACCCTGATTTGTATTCTATCTGGACTAGTTCATCTGAAGGAGCTGTCTGATTCTTATTGAGTCAATCGATATCTTCTAAGGCCGTAAGGGGGTGAAATCTGTTGCGCCCTATTGGGAAATCTGGTATATTTGGCTACATGTGTACCATCAATGGCACCAATGATGTTGGGGATATGTCCCAGGGCATAAAAGTCAGCTTTCACTGTGGCCAAATCCTCCACCTGGGGGAATACGATGCAGCTGCACATGTGTTTCAGCAGGGCAGACAACACTCTGGACAACACGTTTGAGAACATTGGCTGAGACATCCCTGATGCCATGGCCACTGTTGTTTGGAAGGAACCACTTGCCAGGAAATGAAGTACTGACAGGACCTGCAATAGAGGGGGGATACCTGTGGGCTGGCAGATAGCTGACATCAGGTCTGGCTCCAATTGGGCACACAGTTCTTCGACTGTGGCCCGATCAAGTCTATAGGTTAGGATAATGTGTCTGTCCTCCATTGTCGCAAGGTCCACCAGGGGTCTGTACACTGGAGAATGTCTCCATCTCATATTCATCATCAGTGGTTGAAGCCTAGGGAGGAAAACGGTGAGCAGAGGCTCATATTCACACATCTATTGCAATAATGATGCATCTCTTCATTTACAGAACCAGTATGTGAATCCGAGAGTCAGTTGTTGTGCCAATGTCTGCTGTGACGCAGTTAGGTGCCATGGCCTGTGCCCCCCTGAAATGGCGGCTGCCTGACCTGTGTGGATGGACAAGTGGAAATGAGGTAAGTCCGCTGGTGTTGTGCTCTGTTGCGGTAGGCGGTCAAAGACCGCCGCACAACTTCGCATTGGTTATCATTGGCCCCTGTGGGTTCCAGGAGAGCCAATGGCGATGTACGCCGGGGGTGACGGTATGCACCGCCGTGGACGTGATTGCCATTTTCTATCTGTTCACTCACTTGCTACCTGACCTTCAACAGGAGAGGACCTACTCTGCAAGTGCTGCTGTGACCTGTGTCTGGAAGCAACAATGGCTCATGTGTCTGGGGAAAGTCCCCTACCTTCACTGTGGAGGAGTTGGAGAGACTGGTGGATGGGGTCCTACCCCAGTACACGTTACTCTACAGTCCTCCAGACAAACAGATGAGTACACTGTGAGCATGATGCGTGGGCCATGAATGTATGAATTGCTGTGTGGGTAAGACCCGTGTAGGGGTGGATCTGAGGGGTCCTGGGCATAGTGCTGCATGTATGGTGGTCAATATATGTCGGATAGTGGATGGGAGGGATATGGTGGGCCATGAGTGTGACGGTCCGGATGGTATTACTAATCCTTTTTCTGCTGTAGCGCCCATCAGAAAAAAGGTATTTGGCGTGCCATCGCCAAGGAGGTGCGGACCCTGGTGGTCTTTGACAGACAGAGCACCCACTGCTGAAAACGGTGGGAAGACCTGCGCTGCTGGGCAAGGAAGACTGCGGAGGCCCAGATGGGGCTGGCCTCCCAACGAGGAAGGGGTGCCCGTCATACCCTGAACCCCCTGATGTTCCGTATCCTGGCGGTGGCCTATCCAGAGTTGGATGGGCACTTGAGGGCATCACAGCAGCCACACGGGGGTGAGTACAAATTCAGATTCAATACTTTGCATGCGTTAAGGTTCTACATGGGTGGGGATGTGGACTGTGGGTGTCCCTAGGCCAGGGTGAACATGGCAGGGTAGGTCCCTTGCTGGGTAGGCTCTGAAGCACTCCAACCCCAATAGTGTTAGTGGGCATCTAGACCTGGTCAGGGCCCTGTTTGTTTCAGGTGTGCAGCTGATGGCATTAGGCATTGTACCCCATGGGCTGGTGACTAGCATTGTAACTGGTAGTGCATAGAATAGTGCAAAGGGCTGTTTCCTGTGAGTTGTGTACACCAACGGTGGTATTGTTGCTGGTATTGACCAAGTGTATCCTCTGTCTCTCCCCCCACTTTTGTTTTGTCACTCTGTCCTTGTGTGCATTAGCATCATCTGGCAGAGGAGCAGAGGAACCGGCGACGGAGGGAGCTGCATCTCACATGGGCCTGGAGGCCGAATCCACTGACGGTGAGGGCACCAGTGGGGCGGAGGGCGAGGGGAGCACCATGACGGGGACAGAAGGGGACACCACAGACAGTGACGACTCCTCCGATGGAAGCTCCCTGGCAGTGGCGGACACCTCTGTGCCCACCCCAGCAAACGGTACAGCCGCCAACCCCCCTACCAGCACCCCTCTCCCAGCGGCCCCTCAGTGTGTTTCCCGTGCCCGCTCACCCAGGAGGGTGGGCATCTCCTTCTCCCCAAGCACCTCAAACCCTGCCCTAGTCAGCCCTGCTGCCCTCAGTGAGGAGGCTATTGACCGCCTAAGATCCGTCACTGTTGGGCAGTCAACCATTCTGAATGCCATCCAAGGTGTCGAGAGGCATTTGCAACAAACAAATGCATACGTGGAGGGCATTCACTCTGGTGTGGCGGCCCAATAGAGAGCATTTCAGGCTCTGGCCTCTGCACTGATGGCAGCCATTGTCCCTGTCTCTAGCCTCCCCCCTCCAACTTCCTCTACCCTGGCCCAATCCCCTCAACCCCAGCCTATCCCAAGCACACCTTCAGACCAGCATTCACACAAATCACCACACAGAAGTGGCCCAGGCAAACATAAGTACCACACTTTATCTCACAGGCACTCACACAAGCACCATCCCCATGCAGACACACCAACATCCACTGCCTCCACTTTCTCCCCCTCCTCCTCCTCATCCACCTCCCTCCCAGTAGCGTCTCCACTCACACCTGCATGCACTACATCCTCATCCACTACCTCCATCGCTTATCACCACACGCCCCTCACTGGCAGTAACCACCCCCATATCCATGCACACGTCCCTTGTGTCCTCTCGCACTCTGTCTGTGACCCCTCCTTCCAAAGAACACAAACGCAAGCACCCACCCACCCAACAGCCATCCACCTCGCAACAGCATCCAGCCCATGCACCTGCACCCAAACTCAGCAGACAGACACCTCCTACAACCACTCCCTCTTCCTCCACTCCCAGACCTTCTCCCTCTTCCCGCCCCAGTGTCCCTAAGAAGCTTTTCCTGGCAAACATTGACCTCTTCCATACCCCTCCCCCACGTCCTTCCCCATGGGCCAGGGTGGCCAAAACCCAGCCCAGCACCTCAGCCACCAAGTCCACGTCTGCTGTGGTTCCTGAAGCTGTCAGAGTGTGCCACCAACCCCTGCCAAGGCAAAAAACCATTCCGCCACCTGGCAAGGTGAAGAAGGGGACAGCATCCAGCAAGGGGAAGGAGCCACAACCATCCAGCAAGGTCACCTCAAAGACTCCAGCTGCCAGACCCAAGGTGACACCACCATCTGCCAAGGTCAGGAAGGGGCACAAAACACCAGTCAAGGCACTTCAGCCGTCCGAGACTGCAGGTGAAGGCCTGGTGGCTACCAGCACAACTGCCAGCACCGCCACCTGCACCGCGGGCAGCACTGCCAGCAGCCCCGCTGCTAGCACTGCCGTAAGCACTGCCTCCTGTACCGCCGCTAGCACCGTCGCAAGCACCACTACTGTCAGCAGCAGTAGACACAGTGGGCAGCCGTCCGAGGCTGCAGGAGAAAGGCTGGAGCCTCCCCCTACCACTGGGACCACCGGCATCTGCACCGCGGTTACCGCTGCGGTGTTTGTTGTTACCGCCATGGCGGTCAGAGTGTTAAAGTGGCTGTCTGTGTTGGTGGTTTCCGCCGTGGTCGTGATTACATTTTTGTTACCACCAGCCTGCTGGCGATATTACCGCCGCTTTTTAACCGAATGCCAGGGTTGTAATGAGGGCCTAAGACACATAAATCTGCAACCTTTTCCGGGGCGGTACCAATGACAGCAAAAGCCTGGCAGAAAAAGACCTCAGAAGGGAAAGGACTCCACTTTAGAGACACAGGGAACAACCACAATGCCATGAAGCTCAAGCTGCCAATCTTTCCTATGATATTTTACATCCTGCTCCACCACGAACACCAACGACAGCGAAGCCGACCACGGTAAGTACAGCCGTCTAGCACACAGGGGAGGGAGGAAAAAGAGAGTGACATACACACGCACAACGCCCCCCGCCCCAACACAATACACACAATCAGATGCAGTAAGAAAACATATTGACCCCGTACCCCTCAGGAATAATGCAAGGACAACACAAATAGATGAAAGTGAGTGTAATAATATAAATACAGTAAAAATACGAACATTCGATCTAAAAGTATATACACATGTACAGTTCAAGGGACACTGCCCAGTCCTCAATGTGCATGGGCCACAGGGCCACATGACAAAGTCCAAGGCCCCACTTGTCTCCTGCACCAACATGGAGAGAACACTGCAGGGGCATCAGTTGGAAAATAGGCAGGCACCTCAGGGGGACAGGGAGTGGGGGGGCACCTCAGCTGGCAGAGGATAGAAAAACACTGGCTCTGGAGGGGACAACATGCCCTGTGCTTGGTCCTGGGGAGTGCAAGGACACAGTCTCTCAGGTGGGTGACTTGCCCACATACTCTGGAGAGGGCAACATGCCCTGTGCTTGGTCCTGGGGAGGCTGGGGTTGGTGGGTGTCTTACCCACTGGTTCTGGAGGGGGCATTGTGCCCCGTGCTTCTGATCGTGGGGAGGTTGCGGTTGGTGGGTGTCTTACCCAATGGTTCTGGAGGGGGCATTGTGCCCTCTGCTTCTGATCCTGGGGAGGATGCGGTGAGTGGGTGTCTTACCCATTGGTTCTGGAGGGGGCATCGTGCCCTGTGCTTCTATTCCTGGGGAGTGCAAGGTCAGTCTCCCAGCTGGGTGTCATACCCACTGGATTTGCAGGGGGTAGGCCGCACAACAGCCCGTGGAGCCAGGTCTACAGACCATCTGCAGGCGGTGATGGCTGCTCAGTGGTGGAAGTGGTGCTGCTGCTGGTTGTGGTGGTGCTGGTGGTGGTGGTTGTGGGGGGAAGTTCCTGCCCATCTCCTGCAGCCTCGGACGGCTGCCCCTGCTGGTGGTGGTGGTGCTGCTGTGGTGGTTGTGGGGGGAAGCTCTTGCCCATCCCCTGCAGCCTCGGACAGCTGCACAACCATGGTTGTTGTTGGGGGCTCTGACTAAGTCCCAGCACCAGGCCCTGTGTGCTTCCTGCCTGCTGGTGCAGGCCCCTTGCCCTTCCTGGCAGCATCTGGGGATGGCTCCTTGCTCTTCTTGGCAGCACTTGGGGCAGGCTCCTTGCCCTTCCAGGCAGCAGCTGGGGATGGCACCTTGCTCTTCAGGGCAGCACTTGGGGCAGGCTCTTTGCCCTTCCTGGCAGCAGCTATGGATGGCAACTTGCCCTTCCGGGCAGCAGCTGGGGAGTGCTCCTTGCCCTTCCGGGCAGCACTTGGGGCAGGCACCCTTTCCATGAGGCTGCCTGGTGCCCTGGATCCTTTACCACCACGAGTGGGTGTGGACACAACTAGGCCCGTGGACTGGGTGGCTGAGGTGCTTGCCTAGGTTTTAGCCACCCTGGCCAGACGTGAATGATGGGGGAAGGGGTAGGGAAGAGTTCAACGGTGGAGAGGAATAACTTCTTTGGGACATTGGGGTGGGAAGAGGGAGAAGGTTTGGGAGTGGAGGAAGAGGAAGTGGTATGGGAGGTGTCTGTCTGCTGTTTGGGTACCGAAAGTATAGTAATCTGTATTTGCAAGTCGCATTTGGCGATGTACGTATTAAGCGATTCTTAATTGCGATTTCTAAATGGAAGAAATTGCAAATAAGAAATCGATAATCAAGAAATTGCTAAATTGTGATTTCTTCATAAGAAATCGTTATTTTAGAAATCTAAGCCTAAATGAAGCTAGAGGCTCAGATGGAAGTAATTAACAGGGTTTTGCCACACCCTGATCCCTGGCTCGGCTACAGAGAGCAGGGAGAGTTCCAGACACACTGCTGCAGACACAAGGAAGGGTGAGAATACCACACCATGACTGCAGAGGGGAACAGTGATGCTGGAGGCAGCAGGCAACTAAAAATCTAATTTTCTGAGAGGGAGCTGGAGGCCAACATTAACAAGCTGTTTGGAAAGGCTTCTTTTGCTGTCCCTGAACCCCAGAAAAAGACATCTGGAAGGACATTTGGAAGAAGATGAATGCCCTGGGAGTCACACTGAGAACCATCCCTGAGCTCCACAAGAGGTGGTACGACCTGTGCTCCATGGCAGTGGAAAGTTTGGCCAGCAGGATGGCTGAGCGACGTGCGACAGGAGGGGGACCATCCACCCAAACCCCACCTACTGCCACGGAGTGCCTCATTGAGGGCACACTGTAACCTGCCAGTGTCTCAGAAGTTGGAGAAATAGACACCTCACTCACCAGCCAGGGTAAGTGACCTACCTGTACATTGTTTGTAGACCACACAGTTAGGCAAACCACAGCAGAGAACAAAAAGTTTGGACTACTCCAGTCAGCTGTTTGTTTCAATCACCCACCCAAAGCATCTTGGGAGTTGTGGTGCATTCCATCCACACACTGTATTGAATGCCAATGGCCGCATATAACAATCTGCTACAACTCCTGAAGCATGTACACACCAATCACAATGTCACAACATAGTTGTGTCCAAAACTATAAGATTTATTCTTACTAAATGTGTGCTGCATATGTGTCCAACAGATCCCAGCCCTGATAATACGGACACCGCAGCAGGTACAGATCAACAGATGGAGCCAACAATAACACCGTCACCTGGCCCATCCACCTCCACAGCAGTGAGATGTAAGATCACACCACTGCCCAGCATCCAGGACAGTGAGGCAGAGCAGTCCTCCTCAGCTGATAGTAGAGACCAAAGTCCAGGCAGCTTGGCCACTGTTTCCACTCCATCAGCTGCAGCAAGTCTAGCCACATAGGGTAGTTTGGAGAGGGCAATAATCATTATTTAGCGCCTGCAAAATAAAAACAAAATAGTGTGGTTATTTGTGAGCTAGGGCACCTCATCAAAACAGTTGAGAAGGGGTAGGAGCCTTGGACCAGTGCAATGGAGAGGGAGCAAATAGACAATTAATGGCCAGATTTGATGCCCACACCCGTGCAATGAACCAACTGGCCAATGACACCTCCAGTTTCCCAACAACATTAAGACACTGATACGTCTGCAGCACCTTGGGCCCATTGTGACTGGGAAGAGGAGTACAGAAAGTGGGCACAAGATATAGGCAGACACGGCACAATGTATGTTGTAAACTTTTTGCAAGCATGCCATTCTTTTCTTTGTACATATTTGTTTTTGTGAAAACGTTGACCCTTGAATTAACCCCTTCACAGCCAAGGAGGTAATGGTTATGTCCTTGGCTGCAGCGCTGTGGTGCCAAGGACGTAACAGTTATGTCCTTGGGCTGGCTCATGGGGGGAACTCTAGTGCTCCCCCCATGAGCCTCGCCCCACGCCCCAGGGCAGGGATGGAAGGGGAATCGCTTCCCCTTCCACCCCATCCCCTCCCAGTGGCATCTGATGTCGTCAGAGGTCGCACCCACCGTGCTGGAAGCTCAGCTTCCAACTTGGATCAGAAGAGAAATGCTTTAGCATTTCACCTCTGAACACATGAAGGGGACGAGAGAGGCATCAAGGGACAAGGCCTTTCCTTTCCTTTGATGTCTCACTCAGCATTTCTGCTGCCCGATTGTGAAGCAAACGGGCTGCAGAAATGGCCACTAGACACCAGGGAGGTTTTTTTTAAAATTTACTTATAAAGGGAACGGCCCCTTGGGCAAGGGTCGCTCCCTGGGTGGCAAATTATTTGAAGGTCATTTCTGCCCCCCTGGGGGCAGATCGGCCTATTATAATTTGGCCGATCTGCCCCGGAGGGGGGGGGGGCAGAAACCGCTAGACACCAGGGATTATATTTTGTTTGTTTTTTGTTTTAATTTTTTTATATGTGGAGAGCAACCCCTTAGGCAGGGGTCACTCCCCTGGGGGCAAAGCTATCTTTAGGCCATTTCTTCCTCCCTTGGGGGCAGATTGGCCTATTTGTATTAGACACCAGGGATTTTTCTTTTTGATTAGTTTCATGTGAGGGGAGCAACCCCTTAGGCAAGAGTCGCTACCCTGGTGGGCCAATTTATTTTAGGCCATTTCTGCCCGGCTTGGGAGTAGATCGGCCTATTGGGGCAGAAACCACTAGGCACCAGGGATTTTTTTTTTTGCGCCAATTTCACACACAGGGGAGTGACCCCTTAAGCAAGAGTGGTTCCCCTGGAAGCAAATGTTTTTTGGGCCATTTCTGCTCCCCTTGGGGGTAGATCGGCCTATGTTTATTAGGCCGATCGGCCCCCATGGGGGACAGAAACCACTAGGCACCAGGGATTTTTTTGCGCTAATTTCACCCAAGGGTAGTAACCCCTTACGCGAGGCTCACTCCCCTTTGGGGCAGATTGGGCTATTTCTATTAGGCCAATCTGCCCCCGGGGGGCTGAAACCCCTTACGCTCCAGGGATTGGTGTTTTGTTTTGTTTGGGCCCCCCCTTCGGCAAGGGTTGCTCCCCATGGGGACACATTACTGTTGGCCATATCTGCCCCTGGGGGCAGATCGTCCTATTTTCTGAAGGCCCATCTGCTCCCAAGTGGGGGCAGAATGCCCACAAGAGACCAAGGAAGATTTTTTTTTTACAAAAAAAGAGGGTGGGCCATACCCCAAACACAAATAAATGGGGCCAAAGTTGTTCTGCCCACCGGTGGGCAGATGGGGAAATTACACTCAATCCACTCCCGGGGGGCAGAAAACCTACTAGATACCAGGGAATTAAAAAAAAAAAATAGTGGGGTGGTAGCTACCAACCAATATGGGCATGGTTATGCCCCCACCCCAACTGAAGTGGGTAACAGTCTTTCACCTCTCCCCCGCACACTAAAACATCTTATTCCACAGCAATCAAGAGGACATTTGATTATTTGGGGTTTTGGTTTTACATTTGGGCCATGAAAACTTGTATAACTCTCAAAATTGTCCCATTTGGTATGGTGAGGGCTGCACTTTTTGGATTTTGGGACGCTGCCATGTAGAAAAATCCACAAGACCTAGACACATCTGAAAACTAAACATCTGGGTGAGTCCAGGGTGGTGTACTTCACATGCACCTTGCGCCATTTTCTTACACACAGTGCCCAGCAAACCTACAACCTTGCTTGAAATCACACATTTTTTCTACACTTTTATGATGGAACCTTCCTAGATCTGCAGGAATCCACAAAATAACTTCCACCCAGCATTGTCATATCTATACTGATAAAAATGTTGCCCTACTTGTCAGCCTAAACATTTTTTGGGGACCCGCCTTGGTTTCCCCCTTAATTTCAATATGTTTTTGGGTCTTCCCTGTCACAGGCACTTTGCCGACCTACACAAGTGAGGTATCTTTTTTACCGGGAGACTAAGGGGAACTTTGGGTGGTAGGCAATTTGTCCCGGTGCAGTGATCCCACTCGGAATTGTGGAAAGATTAGATTTTTTAGCTAAATTTGAGGTTTGCTGAGGATTCTGGGTAAGAAAACACTGGGGGATCCATGCAAGTCACTCCTCCTGGGACTTCTTCGGGTGTCTAGTTTTCAGAAATGTTTGGGTTTGGTAGGTTTCCCTTTTAGGGCTGCCGAGCCCAGGACCAAAATCAAAGGTTCTCCCACTGTATAAACAGGTAGTTTTGTATTTGATAATTTTGATGTGTCCACATAGTGTTTTGAGGCATTTCCTTTCGCGGGCACTAGGCCTACCCACACAGGTGAGGTACCATTTTTATTGGGAGACTTGAGGGAACACAGAATAGCAAAACAAGTGTTATTACCCCTTGTCTTTCTCTACATTTTTTCCTTCCAAACGTAAGACAGTGTGTAAAAAAGACTTCTATTTGACAAATGCCCTGTAAATCACATGCTAGTATGGCCCCCCCGTAATTCTGAGGTGTGCAAATAACCACTGCTTCCAAACACCTTATCTTGTGCCCATTTCGGAAATACAAAAGTTTCCTTGAAACCTATTTTTCACTCTTTATATTCCACCAAATTAATTGCTGTATACCAGATATACAATGAAAATCCATTGGAAGGTGCAGCTCCTTGATTGGCTCCGGGTAATTAGAGTTTTTGATGAACATACAACCCCAATATATCCCTGCAACCAGAGGAGTCAAGCAGACAAAACAGTAAATTACTTTTGAAAATCTGACATCGCAGGAAAAAGTTAGAGTAAAACGTGGAGAAAAATTGCTGGTTTTGTCACCTCAGTTTCAATTTGTTTTATTTCAGCTGGTATTTTCTATATGAAAACCTTGTAGGATTTACACAAATGACCCCTTGGTGAATTCAGAATGTTGTCTACTTTTCAGAAATGTTTAGCTTTCTGGGATCCAGCATTGGATTCATACCCAATTCTGTCACTAACTGGAAGGAGGCTAAAAGCACACAAATAGTAAAAATTGGGTATGTCCCAGAAAAATGCCAAAATTGTCTTAAAAAATGTGGTTTTCTGATTCAAGTCTGCCTGTTCCTGAAAGCTGGGAAGATGGTAATTTTAGCACCACAAACGCTTTGTTGATGCCTTTTTCAGGGAAAAAAATCACAAGCCTTCTTCTGCAGCCCTTTTTCCCATTTTTTCTAAAAAAATAAAGAAAAAAAAACTAAATTTTCGTTGTATTTTGGATAATTGCTTGGTCTCCTCCAGGGGAATCCAACAAACTCTAGGTACCTTTAGAATTCCTAGGATTTTGTAAAAAAAAAAAAAAAAAAAAAAAGGTCACAAATTTTGCATGGGCAGCTTATGTGCACAAAAAGTTATGTGGGCCTAAGCGTGAACTCTCCCCAAATAGCCAAAGAAAGGCCTGGCACCTGAGGGGGAAAAGGCCTGGCAGTGAAGGGGTTAAAGGTGGTAATCACTTTGTGCCCCAAGCACTGAGCCAAGTGTGAGTTCTTTCATTGACAACATAATATGTCATGCCTTTCCTCAGAAGTGTAGTTGTTGGTGATATCTATGCATCGAGCCCGCCCCTCATCTGCATGGCTGTCATCTTGTTTTTCCTGTATTTGCTGTTGTTCATCATCTGAATCAGCGTCTGATTCAGGTTCAATGGTGACATCCCGTAGTCCCCTCCACATTGCTATATTGTGCAACATGACACAGGTTGCTCTTATCTTGCAGCATGTTTGTGGCCTGTATATTAGTGCTCCTCCTGTCTTATGGATGATCCTGAAGCAGGGTTTCAAGACACCAAAGGTCCTCTGAATGACTGAGCATCTTGCTTTGTGTGCCTGGTTGTATCGTTTCTCACTTGGTGTCCGGGCAGTCAGTTAAGGCATTAGGATCCATGGGCATAAGGCATATGCATTGTCAACTTTGGGGCATAGCTGGGAAAATCATTACACTAGTTGACATATACATTCCTGGCTAGTGTGTGCAATGAGTATATGGTAAACCTACCAAGCAGGTATCCATCACCAAATTCCCTCTGTGCCAGTCAGTTGTAAAGTCTGCTGTGGTGGAACATGCAGGTGTCATGTGTGGTGCCTGGGTACCTGGCCACAAGGTCCATGATGACACAGCAGGCGTCACACACCACCTGCACATTCAGGGAGTGTGTGCTCTTCCTGTTCCTATAAATGTGTTCTGTTGCTGAAGGGGGGCATATGGCAATATGTGTTCCATCCACACAGCCAATTACATTGGGGAACTCTGCCATCCTATAGAAATTACATTTTGTCTGCTGCAATGTTTGTGGGATATTTGGGAAAAAAAGATATATTGGTGCAGCTTAGCAACCATGACATCAAGATGTGTGTGGAGAAACCTAGCCACTGCTATGACTGACTGATTGATCTCTGTCACAAGTAGTTGTGGGCAGCATAATACCTGCACGTGGGGAGGTATGGGATTGCTATGCATTGAAGAGGCCCATATATGAGGCTGTACATCAGTTATCAGGTCAAGTATGACCTGGCTAGACAGTCTATATCATTCTATTATCTCCTCCTCTGTCATATTAAATAGGGTGACCCTCACCCTAAAAATGCTCTCCCATCTTCTCCTCCTCCTGTCCTGAATGTCTGGTTCCTCATCCGCCTTGCTGAGATGTACAATGCCGCCATTCTAGATGAACCAGATGCATTTTGGGGCTCTTTTCATAGTTTGCACATGGTTACCACCTGCTTCAGGTTGATGGTAATTGCATTTTTTTAAATGGGCCTTTTTGCTAGGTCACTAATTGTGATTTTTTAATACATTTCTTTGTGATTTGCAAATAGGAAATCAGTAAGACAGATTTCCTATTTTTGCAATTTCTTAAATGCGATTCCTTTAGCTTAGAAATCACATTTAGCAACTGGCTTCAAGCATTCATACATACCGAATGTGAATTTTGCATTTCTTAACAGAACAAAATACTGATTTGGTCCATTAAGAAATGCAAAATCATTTTGTACATCTGGTCGTTTGTGAATAATTCCATTTTTGGAGAGAGACTATTTTTTTAATTGCTTTGCTCACAGATAAAAAAAAGGGCTGAAAAGAGACAGTGATAAACAAGAGCAGCTTTGATTTTTTTATTTTTGATTTTATTTGAAAGGTTTGTTTTGGTGGGGAATTAGAGAAGTCATGGAGTTAAATCACAATAGAAGTAGTAAGTGTTAATATCTATGTATAGGTCTCGCAGTAGTGACAGTTATCATGACCATAAGATTGTTTATGATTGAGGTTGCCCATAGAAAATGATGCAGATCAGATTACACCCACACTTGTTTCAAATTTTGTAAATCCCCTTGCAGAGCAAAATAAATTTTACACAGAGAAGAACTATTTACAGACTGATAGTTCTAAAGGGGATTTATCAGCAAATGTATACTATAAGTTGTTGTATGAGTATTTTGAAACAACAGAAGTGAGAGACTGTTTTGTGTGTACACAGTTGCCTTCATCAGTTAGTAAAGGAATTACGCATCAGTTTACCCCTATCCTATGGAATTTCGTGTAGTCTGTGATTAATATAGTTTTATCAGCAGGAGTATTACCAATGCTTCTATTCAAATTATGATTTGGTGTTTTCAATTGTTTATGTAGCATTGTAAAGGCGAAGAACACTGCTTATGTTGGAGATTTCTTTGAACCTACATTGGCATTTGGAACTGTAGATGCACTCTAGGTTAATTTAACTTGCATTCTTAGTACTGTAGAAAGGAAATTCATTGGACAAGTTGAGGAAAGAAGGAGAGCAAAAAAAGCCAAAAAAGAAAAAGGAGTAGTTTTGCAGAATTGGGAGAGAGATGTGACACATTCAGAGGCTGGAAATCAAAGATTCCTGGCTATTGATTGGCAACATGTAGGGAAGCTATGTATATATCGGCCAAAATCAAAGACTGATCCACATTTTAGACATGTATATTTGTTTGAAAGTATTTGGACTTTTATGCTGAATGGTCAAGACCTCGCCATACCATGTGTTTATTTCATAAATGGAAAAAAAATGCATAATAAAGCTGCTTCAAGGCTGGTTTGATACATTTTACCTGAAAGTAGTTTTTCTAAAGATCATGTGGAACATTTTAATGATCCAGTTTGGAGTGAGAAATCAAACTCCAGAGTGAGTCAAAAGAGGAGCAAGTGCTTCAGAGACTGGAAGAGATATTTTTGGTGCCATAATCCCATCAGCAAGTGTGATCTTGAATGACATCAAGGTTAGAAAGTTGTTTACGATAGTGGATAAGTTATCTACAGACACCTCAGGTGCCATATTGTTAATGTAAATTGAGATGGTAGCTATGAGATCCATGGTTATGCAAAATCGTCTTGCTTTAGTCACATTACTCACAAGGAAGGAGTTTGCAAAAGGCTACATGCCCAACAATGTTGTACATACATACCTGGCAACCGTAAGGAGATAAAGTACATTCCAAACATGACTGACTTAAATCAAAACCTGAAAGAACTGAGGAGTAAAATAGACAGACATTTTATACAATTGTTTCAAACTTAAGTGGAGTCACACAGATAGAAGATGATCCCATGACAGACCTCGGAAATAATTGAACTGTTTCAATTTGGAGTCATATGATCAATTTCTATTGGATGATGCCCATTCAACATGACATGAACTGAAAGCTTTGATGGATCAGAATGTTTTGTTAATTCTGAAATATCGATGAACATTTGAACTTTGAGCAGTTGGAGTTGCATTTGCGGTTGCAGTTCGACAGATCCTTGAAGTTCCCATATGCTGTACTGATGCTTGCAGATGTCTTGTTGGTCCTTATATGTAGCTGCTGAAAAATGTCTTAATGTTGTATCCCTTGGAGAAGTATCTCCCTCTCAAACCATTTCCCTTTCAGATACCCTTTTCAGACTTAGAAATCCTTTTATTTTCCCCTTCAGAAGACTCTTGATGAAGCCTCTGATATGCTGATCCTTTCCCTTTTTACTTATCTTTTGCCTAACTTCGTTAGTGACCTGGAGCTAGAGATTATTTTTTCTAAATTATTTTTATTCTCTTAGCATTTTTGTCTTTTTTTGCCCATGTGTGTTTCTTCTCACACATGTATTTTCCTGATTTGGGTAGTAGTAGGGGTTGACCTGTGTCCAACTAAAGTTTATAGACTCTGCTAATTCAATTTGACCGATCATTGTTGATTCTGAGCAACGTATCATCTCTGTATCTCAGATATTCTTGTTGATGATATGCATCCTTCTTTTTGAATGCTTAGTTTATTATTTTTTAGCTTCCCCCAATCTATTTTGATGCCTCTGGCAACCCTTGGTGCTTACGTATGTGCACAACTTGTTTTTACACATTGTCTACATGACATTGAGTTTGAGTTTGTAATACATTTTTAACTTTATTTCCTAGTTTGACTTTTCCTTCTATGGCCACATTAGTCATGTTGTTTAAATTGTTTAGGTTCAAATTGAAATTCTGTTGATGGTTTTACCACAATACTTACTGGGTCCAAAGATTCATTTCCCTTGAAGAGCATTGATTCCTGCGAACGATTTAAATTCTACATCATGAGCTTTCACAAACTTCCCATGTTTCACTTTCCAGACTAGCAAGAGTTGTAGATTTACTTGACCAAAGGTCTGGCAACAATCACTTTGGGTGGGAAGTGAAATGTATCACCCCCAAGTTTGTTGGAGGTGTAGGAGAATGGGTTTCTCCAAGAGGAAAATATTTTTTAAATGTACATTTGCACTGCAGTTTGCATTGTGGAGATCTCTGTAAAGTGGGACTGGGGCCCTGATTTGTTAATCAAATGGTTGCATGGAAACCTGAACCAGGTGCAACTTTCCATGTGGATTCCATGTAAAATGTGTGAGTTACAGAATTAGTAGATCTTCATTCGTTCATAGACATAAATCACTTCTGATAAACTGCTTTCTTTGTGACCCAGTCCCAAAGTTTGCACTTGTTGACCATGAGACAGCACAAGGAAAGCATTTCTAGTTACACTAGCACTTCACCAATGTTATTATTTTTGGTAAAATTCACAATATGTATTTGTACATTTTGTTACCTTTGCAACTAGTACTGCCCTTTGATATCTGTTGGGCAATTCACAAGCATAGCATTACTTGTGAATGTTCTGTTTCATTCTGAAGAAGGCTGTGCATAATCACAAGAAGGAGTCAAAAAAGTGATGAAAGTCATGTACTACACCTTACAACTTGCTTTTTGTTTTGCATCTGTAACTGTACACCCACCACCTGTGTTCATGGCCCAGAACAGTTCCTACTCTCAGATCTTTCTTTACATGTCTATCTGAATATTTTTGTGGGAAAGACACATGAGTTCCGGAATATTAGCAAATTTAATTGTTTTCTTTCCTTTTTCATTTGTTTGGGGTTCAAAGGTGTGCTAGTAGAGATTGCATCAATGCAAACTTCAATACATCTTTTGGATAGGGATAAGCTTGGAACCCTGTTGTAACTTAGATATATAGTTGCTAATTCGTTAATTGAGTGATATAGAGTTATGTTTTGACAAGGCATTTAAGTGACACTATTACTTTTATATTTTGAGTGTCTGTGTGTTTGACTCTCAATGAACACAATCTGCTATACTGTGGAATACCAACAGTCACATAAACAAACAGCACTGGCAATTTGGAATATGGACTGTGCTTATATCTAATATGACGCATCCTGCCTTCACCTCAGACTTTAAAGATAAAGGCAACACTAAATAAATAAGAAATTAAAAAAGAAAACAGTGGCACTGAAGGGAACTACCTCTGTGAGGTTGTGCTCATTGTGAGAGTGCAAATGCAGTCATTCAAAGTGAAGTTCACCAGTGGTTAAAGTAGGCTAATTGCCCCACGGTGTATGTTTTAGTTGGAGGTAAGCAAAAAGTGAATGACAACAGAAAATGACTGGAGAGAGGTGGCTGAAAGCCCCTTTAAGTAAGTATATTGTAGATATAATTTTAGTAAAATCAAAAGGCATTGGTTGACGCCAGACCTAATAAAAGGTTTGAGTACGCACAGCGCAATCTGTGCACTCATGAACGCTCTCATGGGAGACGTGCAGCAGATGGGTGATGCTGAGTTTGTATTCAGTGATGGGGAACAGTTCAGCCATGAGACAAGTGCAGAAAATGCTGCCAATTGCCACGTAAACACAGAGTTAAAACGCCCTGCATGTAATGGAAATTGCTTTGTGACTTTGGTCCTCAAATACAAAAAAACAGAAAACAACATTGCAGGTGTAAAACCGTCGAGAGACAAGTTCACCTTACTTTTTCTGACTTGTTCCGTTCCAAGTCCTTTCTCTAACTTTGAGAAATTCGGAGTTTGTTGTACTGTTTGAACGTTAAACAGCTCACAGACAAAAACAGGCGCATGGCTCTGCGCAGAGCCATCATGATAGGCCCAATTTCTTCCATTCCCAAAGCTGGGAAACACACCAAGCACGCCTCCTGGTTGGAACTGTATTCCATGGCCCAATTATCATAATATAATTTGAACAGTAATTGGCTAGTGAACCTCCTATAAAAATCATACAAGTATTACCAGCAACAAATATTATTTTTGAATATATCTCCCTTTAAAACGAGTTTCAGTACAAACATTTTGCGTAAACTTTAGTATGCGCCCCATCGCTTAATTTCTACTTGTTTACATTTCTCTTGTTCCCACTATGCTGTATGCAAACATTTCATCGCCAGCAAGCTGTCAATTGAGCTGATGAAAATTCATCATGCGTTAAACTACAAAAATGTACCTTAATTGTTCGATCAAAATTATGCGGGGGATTCTCTTATCTCAGAGTTGTACAGATAGCGTAGAAAAATGCTCTAAAAACATTCATTACATCTTAAGTTTTGGCACATCAGAACAAGAATTAAAGATAAAAATCATAAAAATGGATGTGATAAATCTCCCTGCTGTGTATGTTATCTCCCGGTTAATTAAAGTGTCCCAGTGATAGTCCCTTCTGGGCATGAGTCAAAATTCCATTGAGTGTAATTAACACACTCTTGAAATGATAGCCACTTTCAAGCGCATCAACATTTCTTTATGTGCAATTTATGTGACGCGGTGCATATTTGATTTCAAAACGATTTGCAAGAGTTTAAGATTATACTTCGAACATTTCATTCATAAGCAACCTCAATTTACTCTGACCACTATGTAATGGACTTTTAATGCTCGGGGATTTTTGTTTTTCTTTAAAGACTGGTTGAAGCATTGTCCTAGGCTGCGAAGGCATGAGACGGGCCTTTTTTGATAACCAATCCTGCAAATTGCTTTTGCCTCCATGTTCGTGGCTATTTTTTCCCTCGCGGTAATTTCCGTCTGCCAGCAGGCTCAGTTGCTGATGATGGGCGTCTTGGTGGCTGGTTACTAGTTATCAGAGCTCTTTCCTCGCCCTCACTAACTATACCCTGTACCCCACGTGAATTCAGTCGCCTTCACCTCTCATTTTTCATGCTTCTCTCACATGCCTTGTCCCAGTGACCTGCGCTCAACCTTTTCTCCACGAGCTTCTGGTTTCTAGTATGTTCCAAGAACGCATCGTGAGATTGGGGTATTTCCATAAACGCGTTCCCTGAGTACTGGGATTTTCTCCCAGAACATCAGAGAAATTTCACTGACCGTACAGACAAAATTCACATTCTTTGCCTGGGAGTCTGGCATGGACATGACCATGATAAAAAGCAAATGGCCATTCCAACCCACATTTTTGCTTCCCCTGCAGTGCAAAGAAAAATCTTGCAAATGGGATAACCAGCTTGTTTAATTGGATAGCCTATTTTTGCCCTCCTATACATGATGCCCTGAGAATAAAAAGGCTGCAGTTTTAGGCTATTATGATGCTCGCCTTGGTAAAATTAAACCTAGCTAACGTTCTATTCCTTTTTGGATTTTTTTTAATGGCATGAAGTAAAACAGCAGGATATGATTTTGTAGAACACCTCTTTGCCCATTCCAGGGGCTGATTAGATCGCAGATCATTTAAATCCAAAAACTGTAGTCTTATTCACTTCCAATAAATACAAGATTGCATCACACAGTGCTAACTGTTTTTTTTTTTTTTAGAAATTATATTATGTATTTGCAGGATAGTTTTTGTGATTTGTGCAGTTGCAGGGATAATCTAGCTATATCAAAATTAAGTGATATGTTTTCTGCACTTACTTGGACACTGGGGTCAGAAATTCTGCCCAGGAGCGATCAGCAGAGGGCAAATGGAGACATTTTCTTAAGCTGCTACCAGTACCTACCCTATTTACGCTACAAACGCAGTCACACTATCTATGGCCTACACTGTGGTTTCCTTGAAACAAAACCTGTTGTAATCAAAGATCCTTCCTTAGTAATTAGAAGGCAGGTAGCCAGTTCATGTAGGGCAGAGGTTACAGATTTATTTAAAAGGTTACAGGATAAGTAACAAGTTACTTAATAAGGAAAACCCACCAGGAGCAGCATCCCATTTTCTCAGCCCACATTTTGTCAGTCTCCTCAAGTCACTCATCAACATTCCCTGACATAACACACTGGCTAAGCAGGGCAGAGAACAAAGGAGATGTGCACAGAATGCATTACATGCATAGCAATTTATAACACATCTCGGTCCTTTAGAAAATAAAAAAATGCAAACAGGAAAAGCCAGACAGAGAATAATAAAATACAAATAGAAAATAAAAGAGACTCTAGCTTTCATAAGTCCTATACATTATTTCAACCCTATAAATTATCCACACAGTGGTCGCATTCAACCCCATCCAAACTAAACCAAAAGCACACCCATATACAGGTCCCTAAGTACACCAATTATTATTCAACCAGGCAGAAACAATCAAATGAACCACAAAATCACTAAATGGAAAACTAAACCTTAATTCAACCCAGAACAGTTGGTATCTTTAAACCCTTACTCAACCCAGAACAGGGCATCTTGTGCATGACATAATGGGTGCCTTTCAACCCTCACTACAGCAGTAAGCAAAGGTGTGTTTCAACTTTCATTCTAGAAATTTGCAATGGGTATCTTTCAATTCTCATCCAATCCATGGCAACTGAGAACTGATTAAACTTAGGCATACTTACCTTTGCTATTGTAGATATGTTTTGAAGGCTTGTAATATGGAAACCCTTTATTTTCACTTACTTAATTGTGTTGCAGGTGTAGTAGTTCACAATCACATGTTGGTGGAATGGTAAGTGTTGTCAGTCAATTTGTTTGCCTCAAGGTGTATGTTTCTATCATGGTTACATCAGAAGTGGGTGATGTCAGTGTAAATCAACGCAACAGATGTAAGGTTACTCAAGGGTGGATAGTGATGTTGCCACTTAAATAATGGTCTTTTAATGTTGCCACTCATCATGATAAGTTGAACTGTATGTGGCCTTCATGCACAACAGGTGCCTATTGTACTTAAGGTGTTGGTATGCTACCTGGGGTTGTCTGTGGGTAAATCCTGTGTGCTAAGTGGGTCCCTATGAGTGTACTTGAGTTTGTTTCCAAGTGGAGAATGACTGAGACGAGCAGGTACACAAATTCTGTATCATAGTTTTCTACAACACAATAGATATGTGTGTTGGTGAAATGGGTTTAGACTCTAACCTACTCCAAATTTTAATATGCCAAATTGAGTAGGTGCATCTGAGCTACTTTCTATTGTGAAGGTTATTAACACGGTGGCATGTAATGTGTTTGATACGTAAGCAACATGCTGTCTTGTGATTGTCATTTGATGACGTACCTGTCTTGGAACATGACATTTGGGAAGGCAATAAGCATGTGTAGAATTTGAGTGTGTGTTATGTGGAAATCAATGTTTACACTCATTCCCATTGCTGGTTTGTTGGTTGACAGTGATGCTGTGGATAGAGACCGAATTTCATGTTGGCAAGCCATCTTGTGCTGGAATTGTTTGTGTGATAGCTGTACAGACAGGATAGTAATGTTAGTGTGAGATAGGTGATTTATGTGGTGTGTGATTTTGTTGTAAAATAGGGTTGTGGATCGTATGTTGTTGTCAAATAATGTTAGCAGAAAACTGTTTCAACCTGGAGGTATATTACTCATAGATGACATGTTAGTGCTTTGTATACTGTGATGTAAGTGGTACCTAAAGAAGGTGATGACTTCCTCTCTGTCTGTTTCTTAACATCAGCATCAGCAAGTGAAGGGAACGGGACACAGTCAAGTTGGGAAGCTGCTGGCCATGGGGCCCCAAGTTGGATACCACTGACACCGAGGGACCCAGTGGCTCAGAGGATGAGGGGAGTGCCAGGGGGGTGACAGGATCCACATCTTCATCTTCAGAATCCTCCACCAGTAGACACTCCCTAGCTGTGGCGGACCCAACTGGGTGGTCCCAACACCATCTCTGTCCACCACCCTCCTTTCTATCTCTGCCTTCCCTATAGCTCCCCACCCAGTTGGCCGTGCCCACTAACCCAAGAGGGTGGACGTCTCCTTTGCTGCAGGCACTTCTGCCCCAGCTTGTTAGCCCTGCTTCCCTCAGTAAGGAGGCTATTGATCTCCTGGGGTTAATCTCTGTGGGTCATTCGACCATCGTGAATGTCATCTAGGGACTGGCAACTCAGATCCAACAGAGTAATGTGTTCCTAGAGGGCATTCAGGGTGCACTGGCTGGCCTACAGAGATCCTTTCAGTCTCGGGCCTCCACACTCTCCCGTCCCCCCTCCACCTTCCTCATCCCAATCCCAAACTTCTCTTCCCAAACCCAGCCAAAGCACACAGACAGACAAGCATGCATCCACCTCAACATCCAAGGGTAGCTCAGACAAACATAAGCACCACAAGACACATCAGTGGCATGCACACAAGCAACATACACCTGCACATACAGCAACAGTCACAACCTGTCCTGAAACCCCCACCACCACAGCATGACAGCACACCTGACACAGCTGCAGACACCACACCAGTATCCACAGATCCAGCCACTACACCTGTCCTACCCACAGACAGCACCACGGCAGACCCTCAAACATCCACCCCAGTCACCACACCTGCAGACTCCACAACCACAGACACTCCTACATGCAGCACATCCACCAGACATGCAGTCACCACCCCAACAGACAGTCACTCACCCACCCACCACGGCATATCCCAGCACCTCCACCCCCTCATCCCAAGACATATGAACACCCTCACTCACCCACCCAACAGACACCCACCACCCACAAGCATACCTCCCACAAACATGCGCCGAAGACATTCACACCAACACCTCAGACAACCACTCCCTCTCCCCCACTCCCAAACCCTTTCACTATGACCATCCCAGTGTGCCTAAAAAAGCATTCCTTTCAGAGTTTTCCCTTTTCCCTACTCCTCTCCCCTGTGAAACCCCTTAAACATTCTGTGACCCTCCCCAAGTCCATCTTTTCCACCTCTAAGGCCTTAACTACACCCCCTGCAAGTACCCATGCTGCTCCCCTGCCAAGAAGTCTACCCCTCCCACGAAGACCAAACCCTCCACCAAGCCTAAACCTAAACCCACCCCCAAAACAAATCCCAAAGGGCCCCCTCTCAGCCCTAATACCAACCATTCCCTTCATCCTCCCAATAATCCCTGAAGTGCCTGCCTGCCCCCATGATGTCCCTACCTGTGGAAGCTACATGGAAGTCAGGAGTAAAGTTCTGGGCACACGTGCATTGTGTGCACACTAATGCTACATTTGGGCTGGCTTAAGGCCTTGGACATTAATGTTATTTATTAAGAGATACACGTTAAGCAGTTGTTGGTTTTGAGGTTACATCTTTGTCCTGTATTTCTTTTAATTGGAATGGAGTTGTTCCTGGCTGACAATGTTTGTGTGTGAGTAGTGATATGTGTGTGGTGTTTGTGCTTCCTTTGTTATTTGTGCAGAGTGTGTGTGTGTGTGTGTGTGTGTGTGCAGTGCTTTTGAACCCCAGTGATAGGGTGTGTTTTGTGTTATGGGCATGTGTATGCTTGTAAAATGCTATTGTCATGTTATTGACTGGTGTTTGTGTTGGCATGTGTTTATTGCTGTGTTGTGTGGCATTGTGTGCTTTAACTGTGTGCGAGTGCATGTTTTGTGCATGGTCTGAGGGATACAATGTGGTGTGTGTCAATTGGTAAGTTGCGTGGTTCTGTAATTGTGTAAGTTTGTTCCCTGTTGGTTGTACCCTGTGATGTATGTGTGATGTGTCCCTGGGTAGCGTCTATGGTGAGTGTTTGCCAATGTATTGCGGATGGTGTGGTTGTGCGGTTGTGGTGTTGTTGTGATGTGTTATGTTGTTCTGTGGTACTGTGTGAGACTGGGCCTGTGCAGTGGTTCTGGGCATACTTGTGTGTGTTTGTGACGTGTGTGTATGATGTGGAGGTTGTGTTTGTCATGTGTATGTGCGGATGTGTGCACGGCTGTATGTAAGTGTGCATGTCAGTGTGCTATGTGTGAGTGTCACCCTTGCACCTCCTTCCCGATTTTATGTTTTGTGAGTGCACATAACATGAAACTATACAACAATAACAGGTGAATGTGTGTACTTATGGTTGCTATTGTCATCGAAAATTCTGGAGTCTTTGGGCAAGCAGGAGCAGTAAGATGATGTCTAGTTCTGGTTCCATGGCGGCTCCAGACAAGTATGGTGGGTGTCTCCTTTTATGGAGTTTGTTTCTCCCTGGATTTTTGTGGTGGTGCAACTGTGGCAGAAACCTTGGCAGTGTGCAACCTCATAATCTGTTCGGCGAAACATGGCCTCCAATGGCCTCCAGGTGGCTACCGTCATCTGTGACGGCCAGACCGCAATGGCAATGCCGGCAGAGCTTTGCCTGCATTCTGTTGTGAATACTAGCATGGTCATAATTTGGAGGTCTTCTCCTCCAGCCTGTTGGCGGTATGACCACCAACATGGTGGTCCTAAGACCACCAAAGGCGTAATGAGGCCCTATGTGTTTATTTCAGGTCTGATTAATAATCTAAAAAAAGGTGTGATATTAAAATCAATCTATGGAGAACACAGCCCCTTGGTAGTAGTTTTCTCACTGTCAGTATCAAAGGTAGCAAATATAATGCCCAGACGTAGCAGTCCGTTGCCCTCTAAAGATGGTCTCCAGTTAGTCTGGCTACTTTGTTATCCCAGCCACTTTCATGATTCAATTATCAAACATAACATTAAAGTATCCCTGAGTTGTTTGGAGAATGACACAAGATATGAGTTGGTTACAGGCTCATTTGTCGCCCTCTGTGAGTACATTAACACTGCTGTCTCTAAACCTGTTAGGACCAATTGTGTGTTACCTATATGGATTAACAATGAATATTCAATTGTTAATAGGCAATTGCATATGTCTCTCAATTCTAACCCTAGAAACCCTGCTGAAATAGCCACCCTGCACAGATTGTATAAGGTAGCTATTAAAAAAAGTGTATGGAAGTCATTGTCCAGCATTGGGGAAAAGTTAGCTTATGCTATCCAATACTAAAGATTCAAGAACCTTCTGGGCAACTGTAACCTCTGTGCATACCTTAAATTGTCTTACGCCACCCCTTAGCAGCCATATCTTTAGCGCCACTTGAAAAGACCACTTTTCTGGAGTTTATGCTCTGAATTCTGCTGCCCATGATTCAACCTTCATAGCAAATACAAAATTGAGTGTGTCATTTAATCTAAGTGAAGTTGAGGAGTCCATCCGGCAGAGCACTAGTGGGAAGGCCCAGATGGAGTCCCAGTAGACTTGGTTAAATGTAATCCAGATCTCTGGGCACACTTACTAACAAATGTTTTCAATAATCTGCATTATTTCCCCACACCTACCTCCTGGCGCACACCCATCATTGTCCCCATATTTAAGAAAGACAATCGCTCTGACCCTAGTTGTTATTGCCCAATTTCGCTAATTGTTGATACCTTCATCAAAATCTTAGGAAGGGTAATTTATAATAGGATTTTTGACATAGGCTGCTGAGAATTCTATTTTACACAGGTACCAATTTGGTTTTAGGGAGAGAGTGGAGACAATTGAGCAATGCCTTAACCTAAACATAAAAATTGGCAAATATGTTATTGCTATGCACTGTCCACTGTGTCTTGCTTTTATGGACTTGTCCACAACCTTTGACTGTGTGAATCGTTCTAAGATGTGGACTTTTATTTTAGAGATGGGCTTGGTTAAAGCACTTTTACACTTTCTGGCAACTCTACACGTTGATATGAGTGCCAAAATTAGGTATGGGGTTAACCGAGAATTAATCAGAAATTTGAAATTTTCTCAAGGCACCCAGCCGGGTTGTGCATTAGCAGCCCTACTATTTATTTTATATATGAATAAGTTAAGACCCTATTTAACTGAAGCCTTTTTAGACATTCCAAGGATTGATGGGGCACCAGTGCCAAGTTTACTCCCACTGACGATACAGTTTTGCTGGCCAGCACACCTATGGACCTCCGCTCATTAGTTACTGCATTCACCTAGTTCATGACAGATTTAGAACATAGAAGTCATATATCATGGCAAGTGGGCAAAAAAAGAATTTCTCTTTGATGACAATGAGTGATAAGTATTTGTATCACATCAATTGTTTTCCCAACCTGGGGATTATTTGTGACTCATCCAATCTCAGTTTTGTTTGGTACCTAATATTGCATCTCGAAGGCTCAAATTGCCTCAGGCAGTTGGATCACTTCTGAACATTTCATGCTTATCAAGCTGGAGTTCTCTTTTGCCGCCCCTGAAAGTCTATTAAACCCAATCCAAGTTGCTACTTATGGAGCTGAAATCTGGGGTATAGCAAATAGTGCTGTCCTCCAGGTGTAAGAGAACCAATTTTGCAGAAAGATTCTGTATATCCGCCCGACTTCCTCTAATTATGTACATCATGAGGACCTTGGACTCAGTTATGTAGAAGATTACTTTACATTTAGGCCCATCTTTCTGTGGATCTCTATTTGGCAGAACGAGGAAGCTGTGTTGAACCAACTTATCATCAACGATTGTCCATCATGTGTCAAGAGACTTAGCATTCCACGGCTTGCCCGTGTTAAGGAAAACTGTTATGGTTTGTGTATACCGCAATAATTTTATGATCCCAGTTCTTGCAGGGGGATGGATAAAAAGATATTAGGAGAACAGATGTTAACCTGCCCACAAGCTCTGAGGCTTTCCAGTGAAGGCAATAAACATTCAGTATCCACCTAAGTATCTATTTCTAATGCCATCCCATGTTTTGGATGATTACTTGCCTTCAACTGATGATAGATGGGAGAAGTTGCTTTTATTTCATCTCACAGCCGGTACCGTTGTGAACTTGCAGTGTTTTCCACTGGGCCATCTCCACAGGCATGTCTTTGTCCATGCAACGGCGTGTTCCCTTAGTCCCTCCTACATATTTCTTTTTCTGAAAGTTTTACCTGAAATTTATTAGGCAGTTTCTAATTCTATATTTAAGAAGTATAATATATGACAATGCAGACTAGCTCTGTATCATCCTCGACAGTTAGCGAATCATGAGTGCCTTATTTAATTTACTTATTTTATGTTGTAATGATGTCTGGGTTTGGCATTTCTTGATTGGACCTTTAAGAATGTTTTTTGCATCCAAATAAAATATTTATGTGTAAAGTAATTATGTATTATAGCCAATGACTTTGTTTGTTTAGGAAGATTTTGGATTCCTTCCCTGAGCATGTTAGAGCTAGCAAATCAGATGAATGTAGTAATAATGGGGAAGGCTCCATATAGTCCCTGCATAGTGAGCCATTCGAGAAAGTGATTCATTCTTGCCAAATTAGTTTGTCCAGAGTGCACAGTGATGCAATCTTCAGCCAATGACATGCCTTAAGGAATGCTCCTCGCCTGGCCAGACACTACTTTTCTAGACCAAACTCTATACACATTTGAGCTTGAGAGGCAAATTTCAGAAAAAAGGATGAATTGTAGATTTTAGGTACTTATTGATTTAATAGCTCTGAGTCCCTTCCCTCATTAGTTCAGTTCTGTACCTTAGAGTTGGTGTCAACTTTACTCTAAGTCTTTCGAGCAGAGACGCAGATGTTGGTTCCTTGAGCACTTTCGGCAAAGCGACCAATGCAAAATTTAGGTGACCTGGCTTTGACCTTAATTTGTAACTTGTGACGGATAAAAGAGCTCCTATTTTCAATGGTGACCCCAAGACATTTGCACATGTCTTCATGTCTTATCAATTTTTAGCACTGTTTTTTTCCAGATTGATCACCAGTCTGTTTGCACTAATGTAGAAATGCAGTTCATTTAACAGTTTTTGGAGCATATCAGGCATATCGTGGTCATTAAACAAAGGTAATCGACATAAAGGTGGGGAATCTGCTTACACTCCAATTAGGTTGGATGGACATTTACCTGATGCAGTTTCTTTATGATATCTGCTATAAGCGGGTTACAAAGGAGGGGTGCCAGGACACACCCCTGCTTGAGGCTAGAGGACGTATACATTTTCCCTGACAATTTACAGGCACTGTCCTCCTGCTCACATAACCGTGTTCCTGTACATGACATTTGCATTGCCTTCAGTACATTGGACGTACATGGGAAGCTAGCACCCTTGGCATTTTCAAATGTAAGAAAACACTTAACGTATGATCCCGCTTTGCAGTATTAGCACTCCTGCTAGCAATTTAGACAGTCACTATGCACTGGCGATCAGCTGTCCAGCCCCAGTGGAAGCCGGGAGAGGGGCCATGACTAAATGGGGGTGAAGGCCCTGTGTAGAGTGGAAGTGCGGGCCTCTGTTGCTACACCATCTCACAACACTGGGCGGTAATTCTCGTCCACTTCAATCAGCACCCCTGCAACGACAGTAGACCACCATGGGGCGAAATACAACAGTAGGTAGCACCACCCACCCTCACGGCTCCCCGGCGTCACTCCCTATTATACAATAAAGTGTAGAGTCCCCCACCTTTTGGGGGACCCTCAGCCCACCCCCCTCACAACTGGCTCAGGTGTCCCCAGCTCGGGTGCCCCTCACTCTTGCCCCCACAAAATACATATTGAAATCTTACAATCTGCGTCGAAGTGCAGGTCATCACCAATGTGTTCAAGGCAGCAAAGTCCATCTTCCCCTAGTTCTAGCTAGTTTTGCCCCTGGAGGCATACACGTCTTCCATAGCTCACCATGCACCCACACACCATCTAATACACGCATATAGAATTGCACACAGCAACGCTACCACACCGATACTGCCCATCAATAATTGGCCAGGAGCGAATAGTTCCCTTCCTCTTGAGTCTGTACGATGTACACAGAGGACTCAATTTCAGTTTTGTATGCCGAATGTTTGTACCTTGTTTGCATTAAACAATAAAAATACGTTTAAAAAAAATAAATAAATAAGTAAATTGGACATGATCCTCAATTCAACCAGTTTCTGCTATAAAATATCCCTTGGCACATATCTGCTGCAGCTTCAAAATTGACAAGGTATGTATAGATTACCATTTTGGCCTCAAAAGTTCTGTTTGCCACGCATATGGAAAGTGCCATAAAGTCTGACAGCGACCCGAACCAGTGTGTAAATCTATTTGGCTTCATGGGATCATTATTTTCTCACTTGCCCATAGTTGTTCATCTTGAAGCAACTGGCTGGAAAATTACTTGGCCTCGTTATCCGGGACAGCTATCAGTCAATCATTTGATAACTTTTGTCACCTTCCCTATGACTAGGGTGTATGAGTGACGTCCCCCAGGAAGCCGGAACTGTATTGAAGCTTAGGTCAGCCTCATATATGGTGTTCAATTTATTTGCTTAGAAGTAGGCATTTACTTTAACGAGGGCCTACAGCAGATCATTTAGCCCTGCAGTCCATCTGCCTTCACTTTCCTGATGACCTTCAGCAGCTGTTCTTCAGTGTATGTAGTATGATTTGTTGACATGATATGGGTATCTTCCTTGGGGGGATGGAAACACTTCTGCCTGGGTGGTGTTCAGAAAGAGCCTTGCAATTGCTTTCACTTGAATTGGCATGATGGATTGCAAGTGGGTCGTGCAGGCTGTTTCACTTATATTTGCATTATATGCTTTCACACAGCCTGACTCAACCTCGTTTACATACTTCCAAAATTGTTGTTCGTTCTTATTTTTTCAGGCATAAAATAAATTTGTCAGGAAAATGACCTGGTGAAGTTTCTTTGTGGCCCAGGGTTCTTTTTTTTATATAAGAGCCAACAATGTAGTAACAGTGTTTCCTAGTGCCAAATTATATTCCATGCACACATTTGTGCAAATGGTTACAGTTTCATGACCTTTTTCTTCACGCAACTTTAATTGCATTAAGTTCCTTGTATAAGCGTCGGTCAGCAAGATATTTGCAGCTTGATATGTTATTTACTCCAAGGTTTATTATTCACAGATAGTGATCACTCTCTGGGTGATGGTCCATTGCATAGCTGACGATCTACCTGAACAACAACAGACTTGCTAGTGTGCAATATTTTACTATGTGGGATTTTTCAATGATGGGTCCATGAGGGCAAGATATGGCTATGGAATTGTCGGTTTGATCCTCTTAAGCCTATTTCCTGAAGAACAGTGGCATACTATTGCCTAACTTGTCCCTTTGCCTCTACTCAGGGTAAGAATGATCTGGGATATTCCAAATAAGACCCTGTGCCAAGATACGTTCATCAGTTGATTCCTTCGTAACAGGTTCATATTAACTCCCCAGTAATTAACAAACATGCTTCAGGTAACTGGATCTTAGGTTCTCAATGAAACTATAAAATTTCCTGATTGATATTTTTCTCTTCATGTTGTGGATTTAAATAAATATTTATTAAAAATAAGGGGGAATGTACGACGATTGGTCCCGTCATGGTCATAATTTGGCCGTAGTTACTGCCAGCCTGTTGGCGGTATTACCGCCACTTAATCACCGATCGCCAGGGTCGTAATGAGGGCCAAAGTGGCATAGTGAACTGCATGAACAACATGATGTGTAGTGCTCGTGAAAGAAACTATGATATGTTGGCTTATCATGTGCTTCGCAAAACATTCAATAAACGACACATCGAAAACTCACAAAGTTCCAAAAAGACTGAATAGCGACAGGTGAAAATGCTGTAACCTCCAATACCAGAAATGAAGAAGCCTGCAAGGTAAACTCAGTTTTGCGCACTGTTGTAATGGCCACTACTCCATTGCTAAACAAGGTATTAGGTATTAGATTCCTTCTCCAAATGTCGGTAAAGTAACCATGCTGATTTCGGTGTGCACATATGACTACAATTGGCTAATAAGTAGAGGAAATGCTGTAAACTTCCTCTAAAGTGTCTTGACATCAAAGGACATATACTTCTGGTTCAAGTGACGATAACTGTTTAGTCACGAACGTGAACGAATAACAAACACCCTGTGACACACTGCTACTAAAAGTAAAACCCGCATGTGAGTAACCGTGACCATAATGGGAAAAAAAGTGCCAGTCGACATAAAATTAGCAAAAAATATCGGAAAAAACAGTGTGTCCTTAAGGACAGTGGAATAGTAAGTATTAGGCTGATGTGTACCCATCCAGTACATGACAATATACAGGGTGATGCTGATAACAGCGCAAAACATAGTAAAACATACATACTCAATCAGACAATGAACTTAAAAACAGTGGAATGGTAAGTATGAGACTAGTATATACCTATTCAGTATATGACAATGCACAGGGTGATCTCTTTAAGTTGGCTAAATTAAAAAATACAAGCGTATCTCGGAGCACAAGAGAACTGGACTGATGCCGATGACAGCGTGAAACATGGTAAGCCATACATATTCAAACTTCCGACGATCAGAATGTACACAAAATAAAGCTGCCTGAAACATTCATTCCCTCCCCCCCCCCCAAAAAAAAAAACTCAACATGGTATACAGAAAGCGTCATAAACATACATAACAATTAACACACATGTGATGAATGCCACAGTTCTTGACATGATCCCTTAATAAAAAAACACGCCATTTCCAATTGGTCTCTAAGACCATGTGGAAGCAGACTGTCCAAATATTTAATCCAGAAGGTTTCACATTGTGCTAATATTTTTTGATAATTCACCTCTGAATTACGTTGTACCGCTTCCAATATTGTGAATCTCAATTGTTCCACTAAGTGGTTGTGTTTAAGCCAATCCGTAACCAAACTCAAGTTTTTGCTCTTATTACGAATCATGCTCTAATGCTCAGTTACCGGTACATTAAGCTTCCGTTCTGTTTTGCCTGCATACAGCCGCCTACAGGGGCATTCTATGGCATAAATGACATTAGTAGTATTACAATCAGAAATATATCGATGTTTCAACACTTTTCCAGGCCTTGGAGGAGTTATGACGCTGTCTACAGTGAAATTATTATAGTGTACACAATTAAAACACGTCTGCACTCCTTTATACTCCGTTTTGCCTCTCCTACTTGATGTAGACAGAATCTCCTTATTGTTTTTACATCTAGTGAAAGCAAACAGTGATTTATCATGGAAAAGACGTTTGAAATCAGACTCTGATTTCAGGATATACCAGCGTTTATTATGATTCGTTTATTAAATCCTGCCCTTGACAAAAACCTTGAAACATGCACCTCTCTAGTCAAATTACAATCGATTTATTTTTTAAAAGACTGAGAGTCCTGTTTATGGCATTTTGTATGACCTGAGTGGGGAAACCGCGTTGTGTGTACCTTGTTGCAAAAGACTCCAATGAAGTCCTGAAAATAGTTATATGACGTAACCCTACAGATGCGGAAGAATTGTGAATATAGTAAATGACGTTTCAATAAGGGAGGATGAAAACTGCTGTACAAAAAGGATTGTTGCGATCTGTAGGTTTTTAAGCACGCTGGTTTGTAAACCACTTCCGGATGCTTCTATGTGGACATCTAAAAAAGATGTGCTTTGCTTACTGATAGGGTGGGTAAACGAAATTCTAGGATTTTCTTGTTTCAAAAGAAGAATTTGATCCTTAAGGAGGGATTTAGACTTGTCCAGTTCAGAAAAATATCATCAATGTATCTGCAATATGTCACTAAGGGGGTCATTCCGACCCCGGCGGGCAGCGGGCGCTGCCCGCCGGGCGGAAACCGCCCAAACACGGCCCCACGGTAAAATGACCGCGGGGAGCATTCTAACTTTCCCGCTGGGCCGGCGGGCGATCTTCAAAAGATCGCCCGCCGGCCCAGCGGGAAAGCCCCAGCAAAGATGAAGCCGGCTCCGAATGGAGCCGGCGGATTTGCTGGGGTGCGACGGGTGCAGTTGCACCCGTCGCGATTTTCAGTGTCTGCCAAGCAGACACTGAAAATCTTAATGGGGGTCGGAATCCCCATGGCTTGCAGCGCCGCCATGGAGGATTCCTTTGGCCAGGGGAAAACCGGCGGGAAACCGCCGGTTTCCCTTTTCTGACCGCGGCTTTACCGCCGCGGTCAGAATTGGCCAGGAAGCACCGCCAGACTGTTGGCGGTGCTTCCGTGGTCGTTGGCCCTGGCGGTCAATGACCGCCAGGGTCAGAATGACCCCCTAAGTGTTCAAGCCAAGTCTGTGATGCATATACTGTCTTGTTCTAAAGTGGGCCATGAAAATATTAGCATAACGGGGTGCCCCAGAAAAACCCATAGGACTGCCTTTCATTTACATGTTTCTACTGGCAATAACTGTGGTATAAACAAAAATGAAGAAGTTCTAAAATGAAAATGTTGTTAGCATGTACACCCTCTTGATTCAACAGTGGTGGCAGTGCCAGTGCTGGTGTCGGTGCTGCCAGTGATGCTGCTGGCGGTGCTGCCAGTGGTGGGGGGGGTGGCTCCAGCCCTTCCCCTGAAGCCTTGGACAGCTGAAGTGGCATGGTTTGCGGTGGCTCAAATCCTGCCACAGCACCAGGCCTCCTGTCCCTCCTGCCTGCAGGGGCAGGCCCTTTGCCCTTGCCCTTGGCAGCTGGTGGTGCCTCCTTGCCAGCTGGTGCTTTTACCTTACCCATGGCAGCTGGTGCTTGTTCCTTGGCGTTGCCCTTGGCAGCTGGTGCTTGTTCCTTGGCCTTACCCTTGGCAGCTGGTGGTTCTTCCTTGGCCTTGCCCTGACAGCTGGTGCAGGCACATTGCCAGGGCTGATGGGTGTCTCCTTGGAGCCTCTCACACCTGCAGTAGCTGCTGAAACTACAGTGGCCGTGGACTGGGTGACTGAGGTGCTGGCCTGGGTTCTGCCCACCCTGGCCTGAAGTGAAGGACGGGCGGATGGGTAGGGTGGAGAGGAAAAGCTTCTTAGGGACACTGGTGCAGGAAGAGGGTGAAGGTTTGGGAGTGGAGGAAGAGAGAGTGGTTGTAGGAGGTGTCTGTCTGCTGTGTTTTGGTGCAGGTGCATGGGATGGATGCTGTTGTGAGGTGGATGGCTGTTGGGTGTCTAAGTGCTTGTGTTTGTGTACTTTGGGAGGAGGGGGCACAGACACAGTGGGAGAGGACACATAGGACATGTGCATGGATGTGGGGGTGGTGACTGCCAGTGAGGGGCATGTAGTGATAGGCGTGCTGGTGATGGAGGTAGTCGATGAGGATGTAGTGCATTCAGGTGTGAGTGGAGATGCTACTGGGACGGAGGTGGACGACGAGGAGGGGGACACTGTGGAGGCAGAGGATGTTGGTGTGTCTGCTTCTGGATGGTGTTTGTGTGAGTGCCTGTGTGATGATGTGTGGTGCTTGTGTTTGCCTGAGCCACTCCTGTGTGTTGTCTTGGGTGCATGCTAGTCTGATTGTGTGCTTTGGATAGGTTGGGGGTCAGGGGAATGGGACTGGGTAGAGGAGGTTGGAGGGAGGAGGCTAGAGACATGGACAATGGCTGCCATCAGGGAGGAGGCCAGAGCCTGGAATGATCTATGTTGGGCCGCAAAGCCAGAGTGAATGCCCTCCAGAAATGCATTTGTATGTTGCAAATGCCCTGCCGGCCCCTGGATGGCATTCACAATGGTTGACTGCCCAACAGAGATGGATCGCAGGAGGTCAATAGCCTCCTTACTCAGGGCAGTAGGGCTAACTGGGGCAGGGCCTGAGGTGCCTGGGGTGAAGGAGATGCCCACCCTCATGGGTGAGCAGGCATGGGAAACTCGCTGAGGGGCTGCTGGGAGGGTGGTGCTGGTATGGGGTGGCGGCTGTACCTGTAGTTGGGGTGGCCACAGAGATGTCCACCACAAGCAGGGAGCTTCCATCGGAGGAGGTATCACTTTCAGAACTGTCCCCTCCTGTCTCCGTCGTGGTGCTCCCCTCACCCTCCATCCCACTGATTCCCTCACGGTTGGTGGATTCGGTCTCCGGGGCCATGTGGGATGCAGCCCACTCTGTCACCTGTGCCTCTGCTCCTCCACCAGATGATGCTAATGCACATAAGGACAGGGTGACAAAACAAAAAGTGGGGGAAGAGACAGAGGATACACTTGGTCAATGCCAGCAACAACACTACCGTTGGCGTACATGACACACAGGGGACAGCCCTATGCACTAGACGATGCACTACCACTCACAATGCTAGTCACCAGGCCATGGACAGTAATACCTAACGCCAAAAGCATCATACCTGAGACCCACTTATCCCTGCCCAGTAGTAGATGCCCACTAGCATGTTTGGGGGTGGAGTGCACCATCCCCTGCCCAACATGGAACCTACCCTGCAATGTCAGGCCTGGCCTAAGGGCACCCACAGGCCGACATCCCCCACCCAGAGACCACCCCACCACGCGCAATTTGCAGATTTGGAAATTGGACTCATCCTCTTGTGGCTGCTGTGATGCCCTCAAGCGCCCATCCAGCTCTGGATAGGCCTCCCCCAGTATGCAGAACATCAGGGGGGTCAGGGTTCTACAGCACCCCTTCCTCGTTGGGAGGCCATCCCCAGCTGGGCCTCCGCTGTCTTCCTTGTCCAGCATCTCAGGTCCTTCCACCGTTTGCGACAGTGTGCGCGCCACCTGCGTAGACCCCCAGGTTCCACACGACCGCTATATACCCTTTTTCTGATGGGCGCTGACCTGCAAAAAAATGAAAATGGAAAAAGGATCAGTCATACCGTCTGGCCTGTTACACCCATGGCCCACCATATCCCTCCCATCCCCTTATGCACATACATTGCCCGCCATACATGCTGCACGCTGCCCAGGACCCCTCCACCACCTCCCCACACAAGGCCTTCACACACATCACACCATGAATTCATGCCCATGCATCGTGCCTACAGTGTACTCACCTGTTGGTATGAGGCCCATAAAGCAATCAGTACTGGGGTAGGACCCCATCCACCAGTTTCTCCAACCCTGCAGTGGTGAAAGCAGGGGCCCTTTCCGCAGTGACTCGAGCCATGGTCGCTTCCAGACACAGGTCACAGCAGCACTTGCAGTGTAGGTCCTCTCCTGTTGAAGGTCAGGTAGCAAGTGAGTGAACAGATAGAAAATGGCGGTCATGTCTGCGTGGTGCGTTCCGTCACCACCTGCGTACATCACCATTGGCTACTGTAACCCATAGGGCCCAATGATAATCAATGAGGAGTTGCACAGGGGTACTCGACCACCTCCCGCAATGGCGCACAACGTCAGCGGCATTACCTCATTTCCATCTGTCCCTCCACGCAGGACAGGCATCTGCCATTTCAGGAGGGGGCAGGCCATGGCACCTAACTGCGTCACAGCCGACATAAGCACATTTTGGGAATAAACATAAACATACTGTTTTTGTCACAACATGCTATGCATTGTACAATGAGGATATGTTGAAAACTGACCAGATGCTCATCGTTTTGCCCTCTAGAGTACAACTGCTGAGGATGAATAGGAGATGGAGACATCACCCCGTGCACAGGCCCCTGGTGGACTTGGCAACAATGGAGGACAGGCACATAATCCTCACCTACAGACTTGATAGGGCCACAATCCAAGAGCAGTGTGCCCAATTGGAGCCAGACCTGATCTCAGCTATCCGTCAACCCACTGGGATCCCACTGGGATCCCCCCTTTTGTGCAAGTCCTATCTGTGCTCCATTTCTTGGCAAGTGGCTCCTTCGAAGTGACAGTGGCCATGGCAGCAGGAATGTCCCAGCCAATGTTCTCAAACGTGCTGACCAGAGTGTTGTCTGCCCTGATGAAACACATGTGCAGCTACATTGTTTTCCCCCAGGTAGATGATTTGGCCACAGTGAAAGCTGACTTCTATGCAATGGGACATATCCCCAACATTGTTGGGACAATTGATGGTACACATATTGCCTTTGTCCCCCCCCGGAGAAATGAACAGGTGTTCAGAAATCGAAAGAGCTTTCACTTGATGAATGTTCAGATAGTATGCCTGGCGGACCAGTACATCTCCCATGTGAATGCAAAGTACCCTGGGTCTGTGCATGATGCCTATATCCTGAGGAATAGCAGCATCCCATATATGATGGCTCACCTCCAGAGGCACGGGGTGTGGCTAATAGGTGAGCCTATGATCCCCACCCAGTGTATGTTGGTATATGGGTGTGGGGTTGGCCCTAAGGGTGGGTGTCTGGCTAACAGGTATCCCTCAATATTTACAGGTTACCCCAACCTCTCATGGCTACTGATTCCAATGAGGAATCCCAGGACAAGGGCAGAGGAATGTTACAATGAGGCACATGGGCGAACAAGACAAATTATAGAGCGAACCTTTGGCCTCCTGAAGGCCAGGTTTTGGTGCCTCCATCTAACAGGTGGATCCCTGTGCTACTCACCCAAGAAGGTGTGCCAGATCATCGTGGCATGTTGCATGTTGCTCAACCTTGCTTTGAGATGCCAGGTGCCTTTTCTGCAGGAGGATGAGGCTGGAGATGGGCGTGTGGCAGCGGTGGAGCTTGTGGACAGTGACAAAGAGGAGGCAGAGGATGAGGATGTGGACAACAGAACATGTATCATTCAACAGCACCTCCATTGACACACAGGCAAGACACTGTAACTTCACCTTCCTTTGCAGTTTTGTGTTGTAAACTTTCACTGGCAGGCTGCTGTTCCCACTACTATGGCCACTTACTGTACCCTTTGACATGTCTAGTCACATATATTTGTGCCCCACTCTGGCTCCTGGTGTATTGACTGCAGCACAATACAAGTCATACCTATGTATACATTACTGTACAGTCTACTTCCAATGTCTTCAGATTATTAAAGGAATACATACTTAAATCATTTGACATACACCATACTTGTATGTTTTCAAAGGGTGTTTATTTAATTGCTAAGAAGTAGAGGGGGTAGTGGAATGAGCGGGGTTGATGATGGAGGAAAGACCAGGATAGAGTCCAGTCTATTTGTATCACAGGTGAAGTGTCCAAGAGGGCATAGGAAAGGGAGCAATGGCAGTTCAAGGTGGACAGGGTGACAGAGTGGGACACGAGAGACAAACAAGAGTGTTTTATTTCCTGGCAGGGGTCTTGGCAATGTTCTCTGACTTCTGCCTGGATCGCAGGGACAGATTGCGGGATGGTTCTCCTTCTGCAGGGGGAGGAGTGCTGGTGACCTGTGGCAGGGCCTCCTGTCCACTAGCGTCAGCGGAGGTGGAGGGCTGTTCATTGGTGTGGCTAGTGTCAGGGGCCCGTTGGTGTGCCACTGCCTCCCTCATGGTGTTGGCCATATCTGCCAGCACCCCTGCATTGGTGGCCAGGGTGATGTGGATATCCCTCAGGTCCTCCCTGATCCCCAGGTACTGTCCCTCCTGCAGCCGCTGGGTCTCCTGCAACTTGGCCAGTATCTGGCCCATGGTCTCCTGGGAATGTTGGTATGCTCCCAGGATGTTGGTGAGTGCCTCGTGGGGAGTTGGTTCCCTGGGCCTGTCCTCCCTCTGTCACACAGCAGTCGTCCCAGCTTCCCTGTTATCCTGTGCCTCTGAACCATGTGCCCACTGCTACTGACCCCAGGTCCCTGATCGTCCTGTGTTTGTGGGCTTGCCTGGAGTCCCTGTAGTGGTGGAAACACTGCTGATTGACGTGTCCTGCGGACAGAGGGATGGGCCTGCTGGGAGGGTGCTGTGCTGGTGTTTCCTGAGGGGGGAGGCTCTGTTGTGGTATGGGACTGTGGCTGGGTAACTGACTGTCCGGAGGTCCCTGATGGGCCAGGTTGGTCATCCTGATCCAGGTGAGCAGAGCTGCTGTCACCATGTGGGCCTCTTCTGTGGAGGAACTGGATGTTGCTGGCACCTCCTCTCCGGTGACGTTGTGTGGGGGACCTGTGGGGATGTAAATGCAGTGTTATTATTTCTGCTTGTGACATCTTGTGCATGGGTGTGTTGGCCTCTATGGTTGTGAGTGCCCTGTCAGCTTTGCCTTGTGTGAGTAGTTATTTTGTGGGCTAGGTGATTCTCCCCTTGTGTGCATGCTGTGGTGATGGGTGTCCATGCAGGGCTGTAAGTGGTAGCCATGCATTGGTGGTGCATGCAGTACTGGGTACTGGAATGGGTGGGTTGTTATGTTGGGGTGTGTGGGAGGTGGTGGAGTGATGGGAGTGAGGGTGAGGGTGGGTGCATGTGATGGGATGCAGGTAAGGGGGTGAAAGTAGTAATGATTTGACTTACCAAGGTCCAGTCCTCCTGCTACTCCTGCCAGGCCCTCAGGACGCAGTATTGCCAAGACTTGCTCCTCCCATGTTGCTAGTTGTGGGAGAGGAGGTGGGGGGTCCACTGCCAGTCCTCTGTACAGCTATCTGGTGTCTTGCAACCACGGAACTGACCTTCCCCCTTAGGTCGTTCCACCTCTTCCTGATGTAATGCCTTGTTCTGGGGTGCTGTCCCACGGCGTTGACCCTGTCTCTGATTCTCCATCATAGCTCCATCTTTCTTGCAATGGATGTCTGCTGCACCTGTGATCCAAGTAGTTGTGTCTCTACCTGGATGATTTCCTCCACCATGACCCTTAGCTCCTCCTCTGAGAACCTGGGGTGTCTTTGTGGTGCCATGGGTGTAATGCGTGTGGTGTGTGTTTGAGGGTGTGTGGGGTGATGTGTTAGGGTGTGTGCTGTGAGGTGCGTAGATGGTGTATGGGTGATGGTGTTCTGTGGCTCTGGTTCTGTGGGTGCTTTTGGTGTGTCTCTCTCTGTTGTCAATTTCTTTGAGTCGTAAAGGGATGTGAGTAGTGTGGGTGCGTGTTTTATAGTGGTGTGGGTGTGGTGTGTGTGTGAGTGTCAGGGGTGTGTGGTTTGAATTGTCCAATGTAGTGTTGTTTTGTACGTGTGTGTGTATTTTGAGCGCAGCGGTATGTACCACCAATGGTTTACGGCGGTTGAATGTCCGCTGCGGTAATTCGTGGGTCATAATGCTGTGGGCGTTGTTCTGTTGGCGTAACGGTGTGGGTTTTGCTACTGCCATTTTATCACTGACCTTTGGGCTGGCGGACTTGTGTTTGTGTCCGTATAGTGACGGATTGCTACGTGTGGGTTATAATATGGGTAGAGGTATTCCGCCACGGTAGCGGTATGTTGGCGGCAGTCAGCATGGCGGTAAGCGGGACTTACCAACAATGTCATAATGAGGGCCTATATGTGATGCACAGATTGAGCCTATTCAGCCTTTAGAATGTGTGTTGGGACTAGGTCACAATTTATTGGCTCTAACTTGTTTCCAGGATGTCAAAGGATGCCATTTACTGTTGGAATTCTATGCAGTGAAACTTGCGCACCTGATCCATTTGGATGGTCTGTTTCAGTCCAAAAATGCTGAGTGTTTTCTGCAGCTTTATTTGTACATGTTATTTCCATTGCACTGCGCTTCTTTTCTCTCTGATGACAGGAGCTGATTGGTCAGATGACTGGGCTGCTTAGGACCACTGGCATTCTATGCGACCTTATCGACCACTGTATTAATGCCAGGAAACCACACCTTTGTTTTGGCTGCTCCTTGATGTTCCTGGTTTGCTATCACAGTCACATGATATTGAGTGATTGATCATCAGTTGGTTCCTCAGCTGTAGAGCTACCCTGTTTGTGCTGCTCATTTCTTTGTACATTGTCCAGAAAGCTCTGAGGTACAGTTGGTGTTTCTTCCTTGCCACATGCCTTCATGTACCTTGAACAGGTATAGATTTCAAATTTGTTTCTTTAGTGACTTTGCCCTATGTAAGCAATTGTCTTGGCTGTTGTGCAGGGCAACATCATGTGTTGACAGTGCTCTTTGGCATGCTACCATGGCAATTCTGTTGGCATATTCTTCTGCATTAGTGTCAGGTAGATTTGTCAACTTGTGACTGGGATGTCTCGACAAATAATGAGCCAAAATATTACATCCTGTTCGAAATGTCCATTTAAAAGTGTATCTTTGCATTTGGAGTGTCTACTTCTCAATTCATGGGTGAGGTGGGGACATTCCCACGAAAAGGGGTAGCAGGGGATTGTTGTCTGTAACAATGATGGGATGTTGTCCAGATACGTACAAGTGGAAATGGGTCTAGCTCCAATTAATGACCAGCACGTCTTTTTTAATATGCAAATGCCATTTTGCTCTGTCCAAAAGGGTTCTGTTGGCAAATGCAATTGGTTTCCATTTACTCTGTCCATGGTCCTGCAGTAAAATAGCCCCTATTCTTACTAGGTTGACTTCAACAATGACTTCATATTGCAAGTACGGGTCAAAGTAGACTTTCATGGCGTTCCAGATTCTTTTACTGTCTGGAAAGCATGTACTTCTTTCTAATCCTATTTCCTCATGATTGTTTTTTTTCATCAGCACTCGAAGGAGTTGCAAGGTTCACTTGAAGCATGTTGCCAGGCACAGAAAGCTTCCTACTTCGCCCATTGATTGTTGAGGGGATGGCTTTTACAAGTCTACTGCATTCTTTGGATCTACCCTGGAGCCAGAGAAGATGTATCCATAGAAGTACCCCCTTCAAAAACTCCCAATTCTCTTTGTCCAATGTTTGAACTATGTCTGACCGTCCCTGTGTAGTCTTTCATAGAAACCTGTGATGTTCACTGATGTGTTTTGCATTGAATAAAATGTAATTGCTGATATTTGCCACCCTCTCAAGTCCTGACAGAACTTTAACACATTTTGAAATACCAGTGCTCCTGAGAATGTACTATAATTTAGGCAGTGAACCTCCTGCTCCTGAATATTGTGGTGATGTATCAACACTCTGGGGGTGATTTCGAGTTTGGTGCACGGAGAAGGTCATTCGCCAAACTCCCACGGTCAGGGTGCTGCCAGTGTGGCTGCCTTCCCGCTGGCCCCTTTAAAAGTTCCCTGGTGAGTCAGCGGGCAGAATTGGTGTAGGGAACAGCCTACAACAGTGTTGCCATGCGTAGGGTGCACCAGCACCTGTCGTGCAGTTCACTGTCTGCAACGCCGACAGTGAATTGTGTAACAGGACTGGCCATGCCAAGTGCATGGGCAGTACAGGGGTCTCCCTGGGTCCCCCTCCACCCTTTCTCCACCAGCATTTACATGGCGGTGCTACCACCATGTAAAAGCTGGCGGGGGTTTGTAATCCCTAGGGTGGCGTTGCATGCAGTGCTTCCCTGGTAGATTAGGGCCCCCAGCCCCTCCTGTGGAGGGAAACTGGCGGTGCTAGTGGTCTGACCGTTGCACAACCACCACAGTTGTAATGTGACGGTCAGACCACTGCCAAAGCAGTCAGACCACCTCTATGGCGGGGGTCAGACCGCCACTGTGACGTTGACGGTCTGAAGACTACCAAGGTTGTAATGACTCCCTCTTTGTCTAGTTTCAGCCAGTGGTGCCCATCACTGAGATCAAATATTGAGAACTACATTCAATCAATCAATCAATCAGTCGCATTTATAAAGCGCGCTACTCACCCGTAAGGGTCTCAAGGCGCTGTGGGGGGGGGGGGGTTCAATGCTCGAAGAGCCAGGTCTTGAGCTGCCGTCTGAAGTGAAGGTGGTCTTGTATGGCGCGAAGGTGGCTGGGAAGGGAGTTCCAGGTCTTCGCTGCTAGGTAAGAGAAGGACCTGCCTCCGGCAGTGGCTTTGCGAATGCGTGGTACGGCTGCCAGGGCTTGTCCGGTCGAGCGTAGGGTGCGAGGAGGAGTGTAGAAGGAGATGCGGTGGTTGATGAGTTCTGGTCCGCGGTTGTGCAGGGCTTTGTGTGCGTGGGTGAGGAGTCTGAAGGTTATCCTCTTGTTGACTGGGAGCCAGTGGAGTTTCCTCAGGTGTCCGGAGATGTGGTTGTGGCGGGGTATGTTCAGGATAAGTCGTGCAGCAGCGTTCTGGATTCGTTGTAGTTTCCTCTGTAGCTTGATGGTGATGCCGGCGTACAGAGCGTTCCCATAGTCCAAGCGACTGGTGACGAGGGCGTGGGTGACGGTCTTCCTGGTGTCGGTGGGGATCCAGCGGAAGATCTTGCGGAGCATGCGGAGGGTGTTGAAGCATGCTGAGGTCACCGAGTTGACCTGTCTGGTCATGGAGAGGGAAGAGTCCAGGATGAAACCGAGGTTGCGTGCGTGTTCGGTGGGTTGGGGAGTGCTGCCTAGGGCAGGAGGCCACCAGGAGTCGTCCCAGGCGGTAGGTGTAGGGCCGAGGATGAGGACCTCCGTTTTCTCTGTATTCAGTTTAAGCCGGCTGTCTGTCATCCAGTTCGCTACTTCCTTCATGCCTTCGTGTAGTCTGGTTCTTGCTGAGGTGGGGTCGTTGGTGAGGGATAGGATGAGCTGGGTGTCGTCTGCGTAGGATATGAGGTTGAGTCCGTGTTTGCGTGCGATGTTCGCCAGGGGGGTCATGTAGATGTTGAAGAGGGTGGGGCTGAGGGAGGATCCCTGGGGGACGCCGCAGATGATCTCCGTAGCCGTGGATCTGAAGGGGGGGAGGCGGACTCTCTGAGTTCTTCCGTAGAGGAAGGAGGTGATCCATTCCAGGGCCTTGCCTCTGATGCCGGCGTTGCTTAGGCGACGTATCAGGGTGCGGTGGCAGACCGTGTCGAATGCTGCAGAGAGGTCCAGGAGTATGAGGGCCACGGTTTCTCCTTTGTCGGTCAGGGATCTGATGTCGTCCGTGGCTGCGATGAGGGCGGTCTCGGTGCTGTGGTTAGCTCTGAAGCCGAACTGTGAGGGGTCGAGTGAGTCGTTGGTTTCCAGGGCGGTGGTGAGTTGAGCGTTGACGATTTTCTCGATCACTTTGGCGGGGAACGGTAGGAGCGAGATGGGCCGGAAGTTTTTGAGTTCGGTGGGGTCTGCTGTTGGTTTCTTTAGGAGGGCGTTCAGTTCAGCGTGCTTCCAGTTCTCCGGGAAGGTGGCGGTGGAAAAGGATGTGTTGATGACGTCTCGGAGGTGGGGTGCGATGATGTTGTCGGCTTTGTTGAAGATGTGGTGCGGACAGGGGTCGGATGGTGATCCTGAGTGGATGGAGTTCATGACGCGGGTGGTTTCCTCAGTGGAGGTTGAGTTCCAGGTGTGGATGGTGGTGTTGTCGGTGGCGGGTTCCGGTGGAGGGTTCGAGTTGGTTGTGGTGAAGCTGTTGTAGATGTCGGTGATCTTGTGGTGGAAGAAAGCTGCGAGGGAGTCGCAGAGGTCCTGTGAGGGAGGGATGGAGTTGTTTTCGGCGTCGGGGTTGGAGAGCTCTTTGACGATGCCAAATAGTTCCTTGCTGTTGTGGGCGTTGCTGTCTAGTCTGTTCTGGAAGGCTGATTTTCGTGCTGCGCGGAGGAGTTGGTGGTGTTTGCGGGTGGCGTTTTTGAGAGCAGACATGTTTTCGTCGGTCTGGTTGAGGCGCCAAGTCTTCTCGAGGGTGCGGCATTCTTTTTTGGAGTCCTTGAGGTCAGGGGTAAACCAGGAATTTTTCTTGTGGCTGTTTCTGTTTGCTTGGGTCTTCAGGGGGGCCAGGAGGTTGGCGCAGTCTGAGATCCAGCTCGTGAGGTTGTTGGCGGCTTCGTTGGGGTCTGTAGTGCTGGTGGGTGGGTTCTGAGAGAGGGTCGATATGAGTTGTTCCGAGGAGATTCGGTTCCACTGTCTTCTTGGTGGTTGTTGGGCGTGGTGGTGTACGTTGGTTTTCTTGAAGCTGAAGTGGACACAGCTGTGGTCTGTCCAGGAGAGTACAGTGGTGTGGCTGAAAGAGATGTGTTTGCTGGAAGAGAAGATGGGGTCCAGCGTGTGTCCGGCGTAGTGGGTGGGGGTGTTGACTAGTTGTTTCAGTCCCAGGTTGGCGAGGTTGTCCAATAAGGCGGTGGTGTTGTTGTCGGTGCGATTCTCCAGGTGGAAGTTGAGGTCCCCTAGGAGGATGTAGTTGGTGGACGGGAGTGCGTGTGGGCTGATGAAGTCTGCGATGTCTTCGCTGAACTTTGTGCGTGGTCCTGGTGGTCTGTATATCAGGGTGCCTCTGAGGGTGGTCTTGGGGTCGCTGTTGATTGAGAAGTGGAGGTGCTCGGCGTCGGGCAGTGAGTTGTCGGTGTAGGTTGAGATGCGGATGGAGCTCTTGTGGGCGATGGCGATGCCTCCTCCGGTGCGGTTGGTGCGGTCTTTCCTGATGATTTTGTAGCCGTCGGGGATGGCTATGGCGATGTCGGGTGCCGAGGAAGGGTTCATCCAGGTCTCGGTGAGGAAGGCGATGTCCGGGTTTGTAGAGTCGATGAGGTTCCACAGTTCGATGGCGTGCCTGTGGACTGATCTGGTGTTGACCAGGATGCAGTTGAGGTTGTTTCTGGGCGAGTCGTTCCTGTTGGGTGTGGTGTGAGTTCGTAGGCAGGTGAAATGGCAGTTGCGGCAGGTGAAGGGTCCGTGGGTCCGCTTCGGGGTGGCGCGGCAGCAGGCCGGCGTGCGGCCGGGGTTGAGAGCAGTGAGGAAGGCGGAGTTGTGGGTCAGGCGGGGGAGGTGGGGGTCGCGGGGGCCAGGGGTTGTGGCGCTAGGCGCGGTCCAGGCGCGGACGGGCGCAGACGGGCTTGCCTTAGGCGCGCCTTCGGCGTGCCAGCGGCGCGCCCGCTGCGCGCGTCCGCTGCGCGGCCTCGCAGCGGCCGCCATTTAAGGGTAGCCGGGGAGGAGGGGTCAGCTGGGAGGCGGGAGGCGGGCGGGCGGGGGAATCTGGAGGCGGGAAAAAGAAAAAGCAGCGAAAAAGGCGGCAAAAAGAACGGCGGCAAAAAACGGCGAGAGGCCAGGTAAAACTCTAAAGGGAGGGGCTGAAAATGAGGGAGAACGGCAGGAGGGGGCACACGGCACTCACGGGGACACGCACGGGATACACGGGAAGAAAGGAGGATTCCGGTCAGTCAGTCAGCACAAGCACTCGGGGTACACGGGTAAAGAGGGGGCATACTCGCACACACTCACAGGATGAGAACGGTGAGGAGGGCAGTCAGGGACTGGTGGCGCTGCGTGAGCAGGGGAGCGACCTACCCGAGGGTCAGTGGTCGACTGAGGTCACTGACAGGTTTGTCAATGGTGGACGTTATGTGTCACTCCTGTTGGATCACCTTGTTTGGGGGCTTCATGTCAATGCATTGTCCTCAGGCTGCTTTGGCTTGCTGGCAACTACCAGTGGTGAGATCCATTGGCCTAAAGATGGACACCTTTATGATGACTCCTAAGGGGAGATTTACTACAATTTTGTACCAAGTTCACATCACAAGCAAATTGGTGCAAAATATTTGTTTGGATTGTACTTTCCAGTTGCCTGAAATTTACAGAAATCAGCAATTGTGCTGCTTTACATTACTTTGCATTGGTGGGTGTTCCATGGAAAGTACATGGGCGTTTCCATGCAACAACCCAAGGTTTCTGACACATAGCTCCATTAAGTAGCAATAGCAGACAGGATTTAAAATAATAGTTTTTTCTTGGCAGGTTTTAAAAAGGAAACATGCTTTTATTTATTCAAATGTTTGGGACTTTGCAAATGTGCTGCTTCCAGATTGGGAAAAGCTTTAAAGTCTGTTTCAGCATAGTATTTTGCACTGTAATGAAACCCCACGAATATGAAACCTAACCTAGATATAATGAAGGTACCTTTGCAGTATGATGAACAGGTGTGTGTACGGCATGATTTACAAAGTGCTATGGAGAGAGCAGGACAGTGCAGTATCTTAGTAGATATGGTGCTGCCCTGCTCTCTGTGGTTGCTGCAATGAATGTATGCATTTTTAGTAAATCTACACCCTAGTTCTTGTTAGCTCTGCTTCCACTACAGGTCATAGGTGGACAGAACTCTCCTATGTCTACTTACCATGTCCTTAACCTCCTTGTCGATGTGCAGTTTTATCGGTGGGGCTTCCTGCCACTTTAATCCCTCCAGAAGGGTCTCAAGTTAGCTAGGATTGCATCTACTTTGTTCAAGTTGACGTTGAATGCCAATTTAATGAAGTTTAGAACCTGTGTTGTTGAGCAGCTGAGAAGGAAATAACTGTCATCAGCCTGAACTGTTCAGCTCTAACAAGCACCACACATCAGGCTTTATACTAATGCATTTTAGTGTGGTGGTCCACATCACACAACTAAAATGCAATAATCAAGCATTTTAAGTGCCATGACACTACTTGTGCACTGACAGGAAGAAGCTGGGAGTGACCACGACTGTTAGAGCTGCATTTACAGCTGAGTTGTGAGTGCTGTGCAAAGAGAGCTGCAAGACTTGTATTGACCACTTAATCAGGTCTGTGTGTTAATAAATTGCCTGGCACATTGATTGAAGAACATTAATATGTTATTTTAGCAGCGTACCACTCAGAATTCCTCTCACCCCGGGCTTCGTGATGTGGCAGGTTAGGCTCGCCTCAGTTGACTGTATTGTACACAACTGAGACCCCACCACAGCTGCCTCAGAGGTGGTGCCATGTCACATGGCCTGTACTTCCTTCCTTCCTGTGCTACTAGTAGACATCTGAGTGAAATATCCAGGGCGGTGGTGCCACCTCAGTGTCACTGACAGTGACCTTTCTTTTTGGCTGCAGTGGAGAAGGGTGATGGAGATCATGGAGGGCAGGATCCCCACTGTTTTTCTGTCTTCCGCACTTTGGGCCAGAATGGGGCAACAGGCACATCTCTTAGGTCGGTGCCACATGGACAGGACTTGTATGATCATGATGGCAGAGGGAGTCTGGTCTGCAGAGGCTGTGGCAGGATGTTATTAATTACAATTTTCCTGCAGGCCATGGCCACCAGGAATTGCTGCTGCCACCCTGTGCAGGAGTTATATTATAGGATGAAGGACAAGACGTGTTCATCCTCCCTGACTTGAACACATACTGCTGGCCTGTTGTGTGTAGGGGGGGAGGGCACTAGGGATTGTGTCTGATCATGGTGGGTCTGGAAGCAGGTGTTGAGTGTCTCTAAAAGGCACACGGCATGGGTCTCTAGACAGTGGTGCCACCATGATGGGCTCTTCTCACCGTGACAGCAGCAGTCTGCAGCCAGCAAGTATGACTACACAGACACTTCAGTTACAGAAACAGCCATAACCCAAGGCAGCTGGCTTTATCTTGCCAGCTGCAGCACTGTTGTGACTCAGAGACCTTTGGTAAGTTATTCAAAAAGTAGCTCAGGTAATTATAATGTTCCTGCTCAAAGGTCTGAGTTTTTGTCCACTGGCATTTTTGACTCACCATGAACAAGCACAGAGGGTTAATATTCCTGCTTCATGGAACATGTACCACGCATATTCGCAAAAATATATATTAGGAGGATATCACTGAGTTATTGATTTTCTCACAGAGATCCTTATGTTCACTTGCGGAATGTCTGCCACACAGCACATTGTGTTCAGCTGAAGGGGCAGAGGGTGCTTTCTATAAACAATATGGGTTTAAAAACACCTGACTGTGGTGTCGAATTCATTGTGTTTCTAGGAGTTTTCATGCAAGAAAAAAGTTTCAAGATCTTATAGTTTCTCATTGCTAAAATGGGTGTATTGTCTGATATTTATCTATGCCCCTGGACTTCCTTGCTTGATTTTGTATGCAAGAAAGTGTCACTCTAAGTGTCACACATTTGGTCACTGAATGTCACTCATAAATACACTGAAGCAATGAAAATGTCACACATAACCAATCTGAAACTTTGGTATCTATGAATGGGCTGGTACGCAGGAATGGCTCAAGCTCCCCTTAGATGATTATGTTCATTCTTGTGGGGCATAAGTTTGTTCTAGATCTCCGCTTTTTATAATGACTCTTGCAGGTAAGCTGCACTGTTGGATATGGTAACTCTTAGGCTGTGATGGGGCCTTACTATATACTCTGTTTTGTTGCCCTTGTAGACGGTGCAACCATAGGTCTCTTAAATAAAGCAAACACTGCTCAATTTTATACAACTCCCACCACAGCCCATGCTCTCTTTATTATGTAGCTTGACTCCTTGCCTGACATCAGGATGCATGAACGCATGCAACGTTTGTAGCAGGTGGCACACTAAAACCCATAGCCAGGCCCTTCAAATACTTGCGTTCAACTGTCCTGTCTCAAGACTTGTTTTCACTAAGGTATGTTGCAGAATTCACGCATTGACGCTTGGTGGAATGCCAGCAGTACTTTATTTTCAGCCAGTGCTGACTAAAATAATAATTGTTAATTAGGTGCCGGGAGTACTTTTAGAAAATAGAAGTGCTTAAAGAAATTATGGTTTTATTTCAACTATTAAAATGATGACAGTTTCTATCATTGCTGCAAACGTCTTAAACATGTCCCCTTAATTAATAGGAGAGATAAAAGACTTGATGTAGTGGTCATGGCATTAAAATCACAGCAAAACGAAAGCCAGCAGGAAGTTCACATTAAAACTAAGAATGATTTTGCGTGTTCCTCACTTTTTAATGTTGTGTTTGTAGAGAGAGAAAGATAGAAAGTGAACATAACTATAAAGCAACAGAACACGGCACACAATGGAGGTTTTGGTCTGAGTAGTAGAGACAAAAAAGGTGTTATTTTATAATTGTATTTCTTTCTTCTTTATTTTAAAGAGGACTCATTACATATTTTAGAACTTAAAAGAATAGATTTTTCACTAAAAGAGATGAAAACGTTGGCAGTTTTTAACCCATAAAAATGTACGATGTTTGCTATAACTGATTTTTTTAAATGTATTTTTTTAGTATTTCCTATTTAACTATTACCCTTAATTTGAGCTGGTGTGTGTCAATGTAAGAGAGGTGTGACTATTTTTAGTCAGAAATAATGAGAATAATAATTAAAATTTATGTTAATTGTTTAATTCTATACCTATTAACTGTAATTCTTTTACTAAATATGGTAAAATATATAATTATTATATTAATATACTAACAATAATATTATGAGATTTAGATATCTTAAGACATAATAAATTAGAATATTCAAACATAAGCTATTTTCCCAAAGGTTGTGTGTTTTGAGTTAGAATAGTAAATATGCACTCTACACAATTTAACACTTTCCCAAATTTCAGTTGGGTTGTAAGGAGAATAATAAATCTGCACTGCCCAAAATGACCACTTTCTTCAGTGGCAGATGGTTTGAATTTAGAATAGTAAATATGCACACCTTAAACTTAAAAACTTTCCACAGTAGTAATCGGTTTGAATTTAGAAAAGTAAATCTGCATTCTCCAGAATGAATTACTTTCCCTAATGGTAGTTGGATTGGAGTAGGCTTGGTATTAGCATAGTAAATATGAACCCCCCCAAATCAAACAATTCCTCCAGTTGTGGGCTTAGAATATTAAATAAGCACTGCCCAAAGTTAAAAACTTAACCCTATAGCAAATGAGTTGGAGATAGAATAGTAAACCTCAAAACTCCTACTATACCACATTTAATAAACATGTTTAAACAAGGATAGTAATTGCTCACATAAAATAGTTTAAGTAAAATGATACATACATATATATATAGATATATGTGTAATATACATTAATCAGTCAATTTTCAAGTAGTTTTGTTAATATATAGAAATGCTAACTTTGTTTCAATATTTCAAACACTTGAAACATTTATATAAGTATTATTTAAAACGATAAAAAAATGTATACCAATGAACAATTATTTCAAAATCTATTTACATTCATTTAAATAAACATTTTTTTAACATTTCTGCAACTGTTGATTTTTACTGCTAACCATGTTCTAGCTTTTTTTAGTCTTCAACATGCAGTGCTGTTTGGCGTGAATGGCATTTCTGTGGACACAGTTCTGATTTCAGTTATGGGTATTTCTTTACTGATTTGTAAGGAACAGTAGTAGGTTGGTTGGGTCACAAATAAGGTTAGTGTGTTATTTATTCTAGTGATCCTGGCTGTAGGAAAATACCATCTTGCCTGGCATGTTACCCCCATTTTGTTACTTATATGTCAGTTTGTTTTTGCCTGTGTCACTGGGATCCTGCTAGCCAGGACCCCAGTTCTCATAATTGTGGCCTGTATGTGTTCCCTCTGTGGTGCCTAACTGTATCACTGAGGCTCTGCTAACCAGAACCTCTGTGTTTATGCTCTCTCTGCTTTTAAAATTGTCACTGCAGGCTAGTGACTATTTTCTCCAATTTTTATTGGCATACTGGAACACCCTTATAATTCCCTAGTATATGGTACCTAGGTACCCAGGGTATTGGGGTTCCAGGAGATCCCTAAGGGCTGCAGCATTTCTTTTGCCACCCATAGGGAGCTCAGACAATTCTTACACAGGACTGCCACTGCAGCCTGAGTGAAATAACGTCCACGTTATTTCACAGTCATTTTACACTGCACTTAAATAACTTATAAGTCACCTGTATGTCTAACCCTCACTTGGTAAAGGTTAGGTGCAAAGTTACTGAGTGTGAGGGCACCCTGGCACTCGCCAAGGTGCCCCCACATTGTTCAGGGCAATTTCCCTGGACTTTGTGAGTGCGGGGACACATTACATGCGTGAACTACATATAGATCAATACCTATGTGTAGCTTCACAATGGTAACTCCGAACATGGCTATGTAACATGTCTAAGATCATGGAATTGTTCCCCCAAGCCAAATCGGGTATTGGGGTGCCAATCCCATGCAACCCCGGGGCTCCAGCATGGACCCCGGGTACTGCCAAACTAGCTCTCTGGGGTTTTCTCTGCAGCTACTGCTGCTGCCAACCCCCAGACAGGTTTCTGCCCCCTTGGGGTCTAGGCAGCCCAATCCCAGGAAAGCAGAACAAAGGTTTTTTTCTGAGAGAGGGTGTTACACCCTCTCCCTTTGGAAATAGGTGTTAAGGGCTGAGGAGGAGTAGCCTCCGCCAGCCTCTGGAAATGCTTTGAAGGGCACAGATGGTGCCTTCCTTGCATAAGCCAGTCTACACCGATTCAGGGAGTCCTCAGCCCCTGCTCTGACGCGAAACTGGACAACGGAAAGGGGAGTGACCACTCCCCTGTCCATCACCACCCCAGGGGTGGTGCCCAGAGCTCCTCCAGTGTGTCCCAGACCTCTGCTATCTTGAATGCAGAGGTGTGAGGGCACACTGGAGACCTCTGAGTGGCCAGTGCCAGCAGGTGACATCAGAGACCCCCCTTGATAGGCTCTTACCTGGTTAGGTAGCCAGTCCTCTTCTGAGGGCTACTTAGGGTCTCTCCTGTGGGTTTCTCTTCAGATAACAAATGCAAGAGCTCACCAGAGTTCCTCTGCACTTCTCTCTTCAACTTCTGCCAAGGATCAACTGCTGACTGCTCCAGGACGCCTGCAAAACCACAACAAAGTAGCAAGACAACTACCAACAACATTGTAGTGCCTAATCCTGCCGGTTTTCTTGACTGTTTCCTGGTGGTGCATGCTCTGAGGGCTGTCTGCCTTCACCCTGCACTGGAAGCCAAGAAGAAATCTCCTGTGGGTTGACGGAATCTTCCCCCTGCTAACGCAGGCACCAAACGTCTGCATCACCAGTCCTCTGGGTCCCCTCTCATCTTGACGAGCCTGGTCCCTGGAACACAGGAGCTGGATCCAAGTGACCCCAACAGTCCAGTGTTCCTTCTGTCCAAATTTGGTGGAGGTAAGTCCTTGCCTCCCCACGCCAGACAGTAATCCTGTGTACTGTGTGATCTGCAGCTGCAAGACTTCCTTCATGCATAGCACAGCCCAGGTCCCTAGCACTCTGTCCTGCATTGCCCAACTCGCTGAGTTGACCTCTGGCTTGTGGGACCCTCTTTTGTTGTGTTTAGATGACCACCATGCTCATATTTCTTGAATGCCTGTTCAAGTACTTCTGTGGGTGCTGCCTGTTTCTGCATGGGCTCTCTGTGTTGCTGAGTGCACCCTCTGTCTCCTCCTCCAACAGGTGACCTCCTGGTCCTTCCTGGGCCCTGGCAGCACCCATAATCTTTAACCGTGACTCTTGTAGCTAGCAAGGCTTGTTTGTAGTTTTTCTGCGTGGAAACAACTCTACTTCGTCTAGCACACCGTGGGACATCTTCTGACCAAAGGAAAAGTTCCTGGCACCTTCTGTTGTTGCAGAATCTTCAGCTTCTTCCACCCAGAGGCAGCCCTTTTGCACCTTCATCCGGGGTTTAGTGGGCTCCTGCCCCCCTGGACACTTGTGTCACTCTTGGACTTGGTCCCCTTCCTTTACAGGTCCTCCGGTCCAGGAATCCATCTTCAGTGCTTTGCAGTCAGTTGTTGTCTTTGCAGAATCACCTATCTCAACTTTACTGTTTTTCTGGGGTAGTAGGGTAACTTTACTCCTACTTTTCAGGGTCTTGGGATGGGGTATCTTGGACACCTTTAGTGTTTTCTTACACTCCCAGCGACCCTCCACTCACTACACTAGGCCTGGGGTCCATTCGTGGTTCGCATTCCACTTTTGGAGTATATGGTTTGTGTTGCCCCTAGGCCTATTGTATCCTATTGCATTCTATTGTGTTCCACAGTGTTTGCATTACTTTTCTAAGTGTTTTACTTACCTGATTTTGGTTTGTGTGTATATTTTGTGTATTTTACTAACCTCCTAAGGGAGTATATTCTCTGAGATACTTTTGGCATATTGTCACTAAAATAAAGTACCTTTATTTTTAGTAACTCTGAGTATTGTGTTTCTTATGATATAGTGCTATATGATATAAGTGGTATAGTAGGAGCTTTGCATGTCTCCTAGTTCAGCCTAAGCTGCTCTGCTATAGCTACCTCTATCAGCCTAAGCTGCTAGAACACTACTAATCTACTAATAAGGGATAATGACCTGGCACAAGGTGAAAGTACCATAAGGTACCCACTATAAGCCAGGCCAGCCTCCTACACTGGCTTTGTTTGTTAAGTGAGGAAACCATGGTGGTAAGTTTAGAAATGTGCTAGAGCCTATGGTTATGTGTTGTCAGTTTTTAAGTTATTGTTTTTGAGCTAGACTGTGGTAATAATGTTATACATTTTGTCAATGGATATTGTGTTTGTGACCTTTGGAATTGTTTGTTTTGTGGAAGGGCTACTCAGCTACTGAAATGACCTTTTAGATCAAATGTTTTAGGTTTTTTATTATACAAAGAAAGTGGTGTGGATTTGTATACATCCAAAGTTTTACATTTATTTTCTGTGATTTCTTTGTTTTTTCCTGGAATGTTATTTTTTGTTTTGAGTGTTAAAAAGATTTTATATGGAACATTTTGAAAGATTATATTTTATGATGAACTTTGACGTTTTAATGATGGAATTGGATTTCTGCATTGATGGTCTTCAGATACAGAGCTGTACGTACTTCATTCAAATGTTGGGTGGGAGTTATTTATATTTTATAATTAAGTCATGTATGCAGATTTTTCTATGATGCTGTTGCGTAGTAGTTAAATTGTATGTTGCCCTTTGAAGTACTAGAAGTGGTGTGCACTTTTTATTGGTTTAATTTAAAGTGTTTGCAAGAACTGGTAAAAATAATATGCTTCAATTTCTAGGTTACTAAAAATAATAACTTTTACATAATTCTGATTTTTAATGTGCAGTTCTGTTTCTTTGGTGAAAAATTTTCAGATTTATAAACAATGTACTATAATTTTAGTGTATTTTAAATATAATATTTATTTCTATAGGAGCAATGCATGGATTGTTTGTTACTTTGCTTAGTCGGTGTGTGCATGTGTATATAATGGAGCACATGGTAATACTGTTTGAGCAAATACTTCAAGGTAGTACAGTACATGGTTATTTAAGAAGAGTAGGTCTTTGGTAGCCAGCATCTCATTCATGTGGAAATGTTTTTGGAAATTTTAGGATGCCATTTTTGTTCCTATGCCTGCTTTTAATGTAGCTATTGATAGCCTTGTTTATTTTATGTCTATGAATTGGTGAGGGGTAGTAAGGCTCCTTCCAAAAGTACCTTAGAAAAACGTATGACACCCTTCCACTACATTATTAGTTTGGGTGTCTTGGGATAATGTACTACTATACACATTCCACAAGTATATCTGAAAATTGCTTTGTTGCCTTTGTCCTGAAATGGGCATGAATCCAATCCAGGTATCTTCAAAGTAGTCTAACAAAGATCTTAACTTTTACTCATTTGCTTTGTAAAATGATGATTCTAATAAGAGGTCTTAATACTTTGTAAAATCTGTTGTTAGTGCATATTTTAGGGTAATCAACTAATTGATTCTGAATGCAAATTAGGTATTAGTAGAGTAGTCTATGTAATGTGTCCAGAAGAGGTGTTTAAAATGGTAATAAAAGCCTTGTATTGCTTTGGGAAGATATATTTGAAAACATATTAAAACACATTTGAATTACTGCCTTTTCAAAATCAAAAACATGCAACATTGTTTTGTGAATAGGAGTTATTATGTTTTTCCCCTTAATAGTGGTTAGTAATAACTGGTATGTGGTGCTTTATTCAATAATAATTCATAAATTAGTGGGATGTTAGCATTTTCGTGCCTCTCATGAATGTGTATATCTGGTAAACGTTGGTGTAATAAACTGAATTATTAATTGTATAGGAGGTGAGGCTTGCACAAACATTAGGTCCACAATTGCCTCCTCATTTGGGACCAGGCACCCACTGTAATGCTTGGCTTTCTCAGTGTAGCAAAGCCAAGCAATCGAAGGCCTATTCTGAGGAGATGGTGTGGGCTAGTAATCACCTGAAACTGGCACACAATAACAATACTCAATAAATCCTTATCCATTCAGGGCTTTCCAACACTGCTATATACTATGCACTGATTTACAATTAAATACAAAAAGGTAGGTGGAAGCAACTTTGGTGACATTCGGAAATCACATCGTGGGTCATGATCCCCCAATTCACAACACCTCCCCCCTACCAGTTGGAACATCACAATATAAGAGGGTGTCAGGTTCAACAATGCTGGCCTATGGTTTTTGTCAGGTGATCACTGCACCAATATAAGAGGCAAGACCATTAGCTTAGCTTAGATAAGTGGTCACTACAATAAAATATAAATCAAACCTATTGGCTTTGTCAGAGGATCATCATATTTTAAGTACAATAATCACATGTTAAAAATGACCGTTGTCACTAGAAGCAATAACCATGTTTAAAAACAGCACTGTCAGTAAAAAATCACACTGTTTATCAAAGATCACTGACAGCAATATATTTTAAATACAACATTGGAAATCAACACAACATTAGTTTTTCTTTTACACCTTTGGGCCACATAAACTGCAACCATTGAGCCAAACTCTACTGGGCCCTTCACTCCCAAGCTGAAGAGTAAAGCTCAAGCCAATAGTGCTTACAAAATATTGAAATGTCTCCCCAGTTTATGATTCTTGGAACCTGGGCGTTATAGAGTGCATTCATAAATGTTAAAGTACGGGGATGCTGTACCCTTGAAACACATTTGTGGTGCCCCTGTTATCCTGGGGCCACCACTAGCAGAAGACAAATGGGGAACAACCCACAAAGGGCTTTATTGGGCACTCCCAGCCAGGAGTGTGCATATATCATTAGTGTGTTTGCCTGCTTTGTTTTTTTCTGTGCTCTGCCTTGTGCCACATGTCTCTTGTTGTCTTGTTTTTTTCTTTAAGATTCCAGGTGCCCATGCCCACCAGAAACCTGAGTTTTTACCATGTTGGGGACCATGTGGGGAGCCCACTCCTGACTGCCCTAGATTGCTGCCCCTGTTGACACTGCTGGTAGCTGGAGAGGCAGCGGTTATTCACATTCTACCTGCCTGCTCCCTAACCTCATTCTCCCAGCCCACTCCCCATGCCTAGATATGGGCATGGAAAGCAGGGGCAGGGTGTGGTGCCACTCACTCCTCTCCTTTGTTACTATCAGGGCCCCAGGTTAGGGTTCCATTCCCCACTCTGTGCTACCCCAGCCAAGAAATGAGGTCCCTGGCCCAAAGTGAGTTTGGGCAGGGGCCTCAGGACCCCCTTCTTAGGTGAATCCAACAAACTATGTTGCTGGCCTCTAGGCCCTTGGACATCCCCGTCCCCACAAGGAATTTATGATTGAGGCAGTAGAGCCCTACGTGCTTTGTTGCTCCGATTGGGATCAAAGGTTATAACCTTTAAAGGGGCTTGCCTTGGGCCCAATGAACCAAATTAATTAATCATTTGCTTATTTTGCTACTGGTGGCCAGCCCTAGTGCCCTGGAGCCATTTCAGCAGACATCCTGGCCTAAACATGGGCACATTCGGTTGGGATCTGGCTTCATTGGCTCCCTGTGAGAGCCCTTACCTTTGCCTGTCTCCTGGTGTTCCTCACCTCCAGTTAGGGCACCGAACAACAGGTCTTCCCCCAATTAGTTCTAAGGAGGTGTAAGGGGGACAGCTTCTTTCTGAAGAGACACATCTAGTTTTGGGGGTCAGCCACAGACAGAGTCCTTAGTCTATCAGTGCATTAGAGGGCGTGTCCTTCTAGCTATCCACAGTTTTTCCACCACCGTACTCCGAATCTAGGTTCTTGCTCTTCTTCAGGTTTTGTGGATGCTCAGTGCCAACATGTGGGTAAGGGACACTGCTTTGTATAACCATAAAAGTGGTTCTGGTCAGTTCCTCCCATGCCCCAATTTTACCTCTAGTCTGGCCAGTGAAACAAAGGCAGGAACAGGCCTCGTGTCAGGTTGCTTTGTGTGGGCTTGAGTCAGGTTTCAGGGCAAGGCTCCTCACTAGCTAATCTTTCAGGACGACCCACTACACTCTTTATCCAGACCCCTTTGTTCTCTGTGGATTCCCAATACACATTTCCCAGTGGCAAAGCCATCAGCAGCCCAGCCAGTTGACCACTCACATAAAACTTCCAGAAACATTAGGCATGGAAATGCTAGCTTTCAAAATTTTAAATCCATTGAAATTGGATTTTGAATTGCAATTAAAATGAGTGAAAGAAGCATTCCTCTAGCTGCTACCAATCAAATTTAGCATTTTTTATAAAAGTAACAAAGCAGGCCAATGATTCCCTAGAGAAGTATATGGCATGCTACAGTAAATATCATTTTCAGGGATATTTCACTGTAAATTAATATCTAAGGGCCTGATTCTAACTTTGGAGGACGGTGTTAAACCGTCCCAAAAGTGGCGGATATACCACCTACCGTATTACGAGTCCATTATATCCTATGGAACTCGTAATACGGTAGGTGGTATATCCGCCACTTTTGGGACGGTTTAACACCGTCCTCCAAAGTTAGAATCAGGCCCTAAATGTCTTACTTTTTAATATCATGCAACCTGCCTTCATGAGCAATACGACCTTGTCTTGAGGCTGTTGAGGATTGCCTTGTTGTCCTTCTGGTTCTACTACATTTTTTTAAAATTCATTATAAATAACTGCCGAATCACTTTCTCAAGAAATTTTAGGAAAGGAATATAGGCCCTCATGATGACCCTGGCGGTACAAAGACTGCCAGGGCCGCTGTGGCGATGTCATCGCCAGTGGGCAGGCGGTGAATACTGCCAAATTAGGAGTTTGCGGCTTGACCGAAGCCAAACCACCGTGGCTTCACCCGTCCCGCCACATTACCGCGTTCCGCTGGGCTGGAGGTGTGCACCTCCAGCAAGGCAGATAGTGTGATACAGCTATTGGTATCAAGAGGTGGGAGACCGCCAGCATTTTTTCTGGTAGACGCACCAGCAGAAAAAGCTGGTGGTCTTGCACCCTGGTGACAGGAATAAGCATTCCTGTTGCCAGGATACACTTGCACACATGTCCACATATCTGCACACATGCACTCACACACTTCTACATACAAGAAACTACTCCCCCACTCACCCATGCAAATGTGACATACACACCCATTCACACTGACAAACATACACAAACACTGCATTCATGCACTCATGTACGCATTCACTCCCCCAGGTACATACATACATTCAGGCACACACCCCACCTACACTGCACAAATGCACTCACCCGCTCCAACCCATCCACTCACACAAACACTCACTCCCCTCCCTCGTCCACACACAATCACTCACACATGCAGACACACACCCACAAACACTCCCTCCTGCCCCCACATTCACAACATTCACACACGCACTCACACACTCCCACACAGACACACACACACCCTCCCCTGTTGGATGATCCACTTAACTCGTTTGTCGAGGAGGTCGCCAGGGAGAGGACGAGTCCTGGCGCTTACGGGTTATAATACGGTGTGCGGTCTCTTTTGATGTTGTGGTACCGGTGGCGGTACTGCCTCTGCACTGCTGACCACCAGCACAACTGGTCTCAGAATTCCACCCAATTTTGGGCAGAAGTCAGAGATCAGTTGTATAAGGGCAGTCTTAAGACTGCCAGCACAGGCGGTATTTCAGCACCTGCAGCTTCGGCAGTCCTTGGAAAAGACCGCCAAAGTCATCATGAGGGCCATAGTATTTGAAAGTTGTCCACTTCAGTACTGAGGAGCTAAAGCTTTCCTCATTTGAGTTTGCACTACCATAAAGAATTATACTACAGCTATATTAGGAGGAGGATTATGCTCTATTACTTTCTCAACAGTGCTAGTAATTGAAGTTTCTCAACCATAACAGCTGTTAGAGTAGTATTTAATCAGCTTCCAATGGTTTCTTTCATTTGCAGTGGTCTTTTTAGTGTACATATAACCAAAATAGATCAGAAGGGGTTTCTCTTTCTGTGAAGTTGTATATGTCATTGTATTGCACATTTTGAAATCTGTGAATTATACAAAGATGTGAAATTTTTTATATTTTGACTTTCATATTTAATCTATTTCTTCTTTCCTCCCTTGCTCTTGGTTTGTGTATTACTTCACAGTTTTCCCTCTTCGTGTAGTGGGTTTTACAGTTTTCACACACTGAGTTATATATTGGGAATATACTCAAAAAATACATTTCATTAGTTTTGGTTAAAATTAATTTTGATTTGGGAAATAAATTGTGCAACAGGGTATGGACTGTATTTATTTTCTGTTTGATTTTGGTTGGCTAAAGTTGTAGCTTTTAGGCATTACATACATGTTCAAGGTTAAGTTAAGTTGTAGATTTTTATGCTGAATTTATTATATGTTTTTGATATGTTTACTTATTATTTTCGCTGTGGTCTGTTATTTTTGTTTTAAATTATATTTGTAATTATTTTAAACAAAGGTACAGCAGTTGATGTTTTTGGTTATTGATTTTTTAAACTTACATTTGTTTCACTGTTTATGCTATGGCTATCAATGTTTTTCAATATATTTTTGTACTCCATATTGTGTCATACAAAGAGGTTGCCACCACAAAATTATTCTTGACCTCATGGTGCTGCTTCTGCTAGTGATGTATCAGAAATGATCAGAGGTAAAAACCATGCTTACTTTAGGAATTTGTGTAGCTCACTGCAACATATGGATGGAGTGGCACACAAATGTAAGTAGTATGTCACATGAAAGCCATTTGTGAATCACAGTCCACTTACCAACTAACTTTTGTACAACCCTTCCCACCTCTCCTTCAGAGCTCACAAGGACTGTGTCAGGAACAGAAAGCAAACAGTCTTCTGCAAATAAATTTTACTTTCTGTAATTCCCTATCCCCTGTTTACCCTCAGGCATTACAACAGCCTAAAGCAAACTGTTGATGAGTTGCTATTGAGGTGGGACAAATTAACAGGTCTTCAGTGTAGTCTGGATCCTATTGTTACTGGGCAGGCATGTATGATGAAAATGAGATCCTATTGGTTCTAGACAGACATGAATGATGAAAAGGAGATAGATGTGATACTTTCACACACTTACTATCCAGACCCTCATTCTACATATCTTATTGTCATATCCCTGAGAGATAAAAGGCCCCACCTATTAACACTGCCCTTCTTGAAAATCCATATTTGCAACACTTCTTCTTAGAGAATGGCTTCAAGACCTGCAGGGCCTTGACTGGTATCATCTCCAAAGGGCTTGAAAATGTGAATTATTGCCTTGAACCACATTCTTGTCACCCTCATTTGGCTCACATGTCCATGCTTTATAGTAAATAAAATCTGGCAATGTAGTTTTTTGAAAACATTTTCCTCACTGCTGTGTTTTACCTGCAAAGTGACTGGATTAGTGTTGCTGTGCTTTGAATTTCCACATTCCCCACATCCACCTTTGGTGGGCTTAAAATCTCAGAATTGGGGGCTCATTCTGAGCCCGGCGGGCAGCGGGCACCGCCCGCCGGGCGGAAACCGCTGAAAGACCGCACAGCGGTCAATAGACCGCGGGGGGCATTTTGACTTTCCCACTGGGCCGACGGGCGATCGCCAGAAGATCGCCCGCCGGCCCAGCGGGAAAGCCCCTGCAACGAGGAAGCCGGCTCCGAATGGAGCCAGCGGAGTTGCAGGGGTGCGACAGGTGCAGTAGCACCCGTCGCGATTTTCACTGTCTGCATAGCAGACAGTGAAAGTCTTTGTGGGGCCCTGCTAGGGGGCCCCTGCACTGCCCATGCCAATGGCATGGGCAGTGCAGGGGCCCCCAGGGGCCCCACAACACCCGTTCCCGCCATCCTGTTCCTGGTGGGTTTTACCGCCAGGAACAGGATGGCGGGAAGGGGGTCGGAATCCCCATGGAGGATTCTCTGGCCCAGGGGAAATCTGGTGGGAAACCGCCGGATCCCCTTTTCTGACCGCGGCTTTACCGCCGCGGTCAGAATGGGCACTGAAGCACTGCCAGCCTGTTGGCGGTACTTCCGTTGCCCGTGGCCCTGGCGGTTTAGGACCGCCAGGGTCAGAATGAGGGCCTTGGTGTTATCAGGGTTACTGGAGTTCCTTCTAGCATTTTTACTCAGTATGTGCCATTCCTTCATCATTTGTAATATGATGACAGTTTTGGGATGACAGATTTGTGGTATAAAGAAACAACGGAATTCTTTCCTAAGGTAGTGTCAGGCTTTGTGAGTGGTACAAGCATGTTCTGATGACAATCTGCTCCACTCCCCAGAATTTGACTCTGCCCATACAGAGGAGATGAATAAAACACAGCCAAATAAGTTATAGCACAGGTAAAGGTCCACAATTATAAAATAACAAACACGTTTTAGAATAGTGAGTCACAGTATACCTAGAAGGGAAGGCAGTAGGTTGTAGAATCAAGTGTAAATTCAGGACTATTCTCAAAAGGGAAGAGAAAATGGAAAAAACCACAGCAATGCAACAAAGCCAGAACGTGATCCAAAGAGTAAGGTCAAAAAAATAAGCAAGCAAATGGTCAGGTAGGATGGGGAACTGTGAACAAACTATACTGCAAGTAGAACACAGAATGTGCAACACAGAAAGTTGCCAGGCAGCTTCATTAAGCCTTCATACTATTTAAATAGTGGCACTACCTTTTGTGACCTCAAAGTCCCACTCTTGACCTAGGCTTGCCTCCTACTCATATTCTGGTTCACCTTTGTTTTCAATTAATTTGTCTCACAGGTCTTCATATAGTAGTCCTCAAACCTGAATTCCATGTTGATTCCTGACAGGTAGACAGCGTTTCCTCTGACACTTCTCCCTCACCCTGGGCCTTACTGTCAGATGAAAAAATAATAAACATATGCTGGCACTATGTTGCTAGTGCCTCACTTGGAACCATGCTGCCAGAAAAGACCTCGGGGAATCACCTACAGATGATACTTGACAAAGATGTAATTCAGTTTAGAATTGTGTTTTCTTAAGAATAGGTATTTATTGGCCATTTCTAGAGGATCATGTGTTAGCGAAGCATTGATGGTGTTGCACCAGGCTTTGTAAATATGGCATTAGTCACATTTCAATGTATTGGCTGGCACAGAACCAGTGATCCACCAAGAAGGACAAGGCTGTAAGGTTGGTTAAGTCAGAACAATGTGTGTTTGCTAGCATGTTTATGTAGCTGGCATTTGACAGTTCAATCAACTGAGAACATGCTAAATTAATGTGATTGTCTGGAATTAGTTAAGTCTTATATGGATACTTTTTAGAAAAATAATTGTTTTACGGGATTGGCGGAGGTCTAAAGCAGAGAAAATAACTTTTAAAAGGAATTATGTGAAATGAAGATTAATGTGTCTGCCACTGGCTGGTGTGGGTCTCTGCTGAAGTAGGGAGAAGGTGCAGATCATCTTGAATGTTACCTATTGAAGCCTTATCTAATATCTTAACAACACATGAAATATGGTAGGCATGCTTTTGTGAATATACAAATATTTCGGCTTCACACCCACCTTATCCACTATAAACATCCACTTTGATGTCATAGTGGAGGCTTCAACATTTACACACTCCGAGCAGAAGTGCCTAGCAAAGAGAGGTGGTCCTGAAAAATATCTGTAATCAAGTGTTTTGACCAGAAAAATAGCATGTAGTCAAGAACACCAGAGTGGACATTCTGAGTCATCCTGTTCCTCAGTAAATTACATTTGGATTGTTTATACAAATGTTGATGTTCTGGCAGGATCCCCATAGACAATGTAGATGCATGGTGAACAATTCCATAAAAGGAAATTGAAAAGTCAAACAATTTTGAAATCATAAACTTCCCAAAGTTCCCTATTATTCACAAACGTATGCCTACCATATTTAAATATTCTGTTAAAAAATCAGGCGACATCTCAGTAGGAAACAACCAAGAAAAATCTTCACTTCTCCCCTTCCCTACAAGGGACTATCCAGTGGCAGCCACATTGATCTTCATCATTGGAGCAGAAATGCCTAAAGCGAGAGGTGGGTCTGACATATCTGTGTAATGAGAAGTGTTTAGACCAGACCAGTAAATTTATTCATGTGCAGGAGAGTGGACATTCAGAACTCTAACACAAGTGTGGGGGATGTAGAGGACAGGTCTCATATGGCCTGTTTGGACTGAGGGTAGGACGCCGGTTACGCGGTCTACTTCATGGACATAGAAAACGGTAGTGGCATTTAAGGGTATTGAGGGGTGAGTGGGGGAGTTCCCTTTACGGACTAGGTGACATTATAGTGTCATGCTTCATCATATGACAACCTAGCCCCACCCAGGTAAGATACTACCTGGGCGGACTCAACCTCATTGTTAAATGAACTCTGAGGGAGTGCTGAAATTTAATCTTTCTGGATACATCAGGGGATCCTGTTGAAAGTGAAATAGATACTAAAATTACCTCACAAATCACCTATTAGATATAATGCTTGGCGGTTTCCTGCATGGCGGTGCAGTGCCATTCCCTCCCGGATGACCACCTCGCTGAAGCAGGTAAGTTGATCGTCCAAAAGGGGGGATGTTGTGTGAATGTGAGTGCTGCCTGCGTGTATGTATGAATGCGGGGGGTGAAGGGAGTGTCTGTGTGTGTGTAACTGCGTGTATGCCAAGGGGGGTGTTGTGTGTGTGTGTGTGTGAGTACATGTATGCTTGTGTGAATGTGAGGGAAGGGTGTGTGTGATTGTGTCTGTGTAAGTGCCTGTATGCCCAGGAGGAAAAGAGGGTGTTGTGTGTGTGTGTGTGCATGTATGTTTGTGTGAATGCAGAGGGGAAGAGGGTGTCTGTGTGTGTGTGTGTGTGTGTAAGTGCGTGTATGCAGAGGGCAGGAGTGGGTGTTTGTGTGTGCGTGAGTGCATGTATGTTTGTGTGAATGCGGGAAGGAGGGGGTGTATGTCTGAGTGCGTGCATGCAAGTGAATGCGTATGTCTGAGTACGTCCATGCGAGTGAATGTATATGTCTGAGTGTGTGCATGTGAGTGGATGTGTAAGTTCAAGTGCGTGGGTGCAAGTGAATGGGTGTATCTGAGTGAGTGTTTGGGTGCGAGTGTATGGAGGTGTGAGTAAGTGAATGCGTGAGTAAGTGGGGGTGCATGAATGGAGATGTGAGGGTGTGTCTGCCAGCAACTGGAATGAAGATTCCTGTTGCCAGGTGCATGACTGCCAGCATTTAAGTAGCGGTGCGACCACCACGAAAATGCTGGCGGTCTACCAAGTCACAATGTTGATGGGAGTATTGCGGCTACCACCGGGCTAGAGGTGCTCCCCTCCAGCCTGGTGGTCCCACCACCTGGCAGTACGGGTGGCATTCCGGCAGTTTGGCTTCTGTCAAACCACCAAAGTCGTAATATGGTGGTCTTTACCGCCAGCTCGGCGGCGGTAAGACCGCCACCATGAGTCTGGTGGTCCAAGGACTGCCAGACTCAAAATGGGGGCCTAAATGTTTAAGGAAATTTGGAAATTTCTTTAATAAGAGAACAGGGTAACCCGAGTATTAAAAATAAGGTCCTAGTTAAGAGTTTTGCAGTTGGACCATCAGACTGCCATGTTGGCAGTCCCAAAAAGACCGCTGCGCCGGCTGTCCCCAGACCACTATATTACAATTCATACAGGCAGGACCACCATCTGCCAAGCACAAAATGCAGACCACCAGTGATGCTGTGGCTTGGATTTAGATGGTCTGACCTCCAGTGCCGTCAGCGCAGCAGTCAACCACTGAGCTTATTACAAATGCACGTGGTGGTCTTTTGTGGCAGTCAGTCAGTGGCAGTCGACCACCATGGTCCGGGTTCAGCAAAGTAACAGACAGGGCACAATTAATAAATTAAAAAAACAACACAGCTGTCGCACACTGGCAATTGGACACACCTGTGTAGGACACTATAAAACACACCCTTTCAGAAACCACAATCCCTTGCATTTACTCCTGCAGCACAGCAAGACAGACCATACATCATTTTGTCAATTTTTTTCATAAGGTAGCCCTTTTTTCCTCATCCCATTTTACACCTCTAATACACATCATCTATTTTTCCCCATAGTCACTTGTCTTGTTTAGTTAGTCATTGTTACCCCTTTAATTTCCAGCCAATTCACAGGCCAAAACCCACGATTTTCAGAGGATGAGTTGAGAGTTATAGTGGATGAAATCATTAAAGTAGAGCCACAATTGTTTGGAGCCCACATCCAGCATACTCCTCTCAGTAGGAAAATGGAAATATCGGACAAGGTGGTCGACAGAGTAAATGCTGTAGACACCACCCTGCGCACAAAGGAGGACATTAGGAAGAAGTGGAATGACCTCCAGGGCAAGGTCTGTCCCCTGGTCTTCAGGCACCATCTGACGGCCAAGAAGACTGGCGGTGGTCCACCCAGTGTCTCATTAAGACTCTTTCCCCGGAAGGAGATGGTCTTGGCCATCCTGCATCCTGAGGCTTGACAGGAATACCTGGGGGAGTGGAGTCTGGTAAGTTACAACACAAGAACTGTCACAATAATCTAAACTCATGCATGCTCATAGCCCAGCTTTTGTCGCTGTCTTGTTCATGTACCTCACCAACATTCAATACCCAGAGTATCTGAGATTTAACACTGTCAGTCTACATAATTGGATTTAACATCACAGTTAACAAGGCACATCACATGCCATATGTCTAAATGGTGTCTGGAAATACCAGAAACACATTCCAGGATTCATGGTATGTCCCAAAACATAAATTTATGATCAAACCTAAATGCACCCTACATACAGATATGTAATACCAAACATTTGTCACGTGTTGGGGAGTAGAGAAAATGACCTGATTGCAACTCCCAGGAGACCTGTTCCTCTAACCCTAAATACCAGCCCAGTGCTCACTTGTCTAAATAGCCTTGTTTGTGAATTCTCAATTGGAATGTATTCACCTGGGACATTTGTCAAGTGTGTGAGGTAGAGGGAGAGACCGGACTGCAACTCCCAGGAGGCCCTGTTTCAGTAACTCCAAACACCATCCCAGTGTTTGCTTGTCCAAATACTCTTCTTTGTAAACACTCAATTAACATGTACTCACCTGGGATGATACCATTTGTATAGTGTTTGTAGTAGAGAGAGTGATCTGACTGCAGCTCCCAGGAGGCACTATTACAGTAACTCCAAACACCAGCCCAGTATTCACTTGTCAAATACTCTAGTTTTTGAACTCTCAATTAAAGTGTACTCACCTGGAAGGATACCATTTGTATAGTGTGAGGAGCAGAGAGAGTGATCTGACTGCAGCTCCCAGGAGGCATTGTTCCAGTAACTGCAAACACCAGCCCAGTGTTTACGTCTCCAAATACCCTTGTTTGTGAACTCTCAATTGAAGTGTACTCACCTGGCAGGGAGTCATCTGACTGCAAAACACAATAGGCCTGTTCCAGTAGCTCCAAACAGAAACCCAGTGGTTACTTGTCTAAATACCCTTGTTTGTGAACTCTCAATTTAAGTGTACTCACCTGGAAGTATATCATGTGCGTAGTGTGTGTATTAGAGGGACTGATCTGACCAAACAAAGCACAATAGGCCCTTTTGCAGTAAAACCAAACAGCTGCCAAGTGGTTACTTGTCTAAATACCCTTGTTAGTGAACTATCAATTGAAGTGTGCTCACTTGGGAGGATACCATTTGCATAGTGTGTGTAGTAGAGGGAGTGATATGACTACAAAGCACAGCAGGCTCTGTGTCTGTAATTCCAACCACCAGTCCAGTTGTCAGTAGCCCATATCCCCTTGTTTGTTAGCTGTCAATTGAAGTGTACTCAACTGTGATTGAGCAATATACAGATCATGCTCTCCTTAGGAGACGTGTCTGTCTACCTAGCTCCATCTTGACTTGCTTACCCAAGATAAAACTATTGAGAACATTAATGACACCTTATCCAGTGTGTACAACAAGTATTCCTAAGGACTCAAGATGCATCACCAAATTGGTATTGGCAGCAGACACATTGACACACCACTGTGCACTTGATGACTCCAGCCACATATACAACAAAGTACTTGGTTTGCCTGCATCTCACTCAACTAGGCTTCCAAATGGTCAAAGCCATATCTTGTCTTTCAGTTGTGTTGGCTGCACTGGTAGTAAGATCTCATTTTCAGACCATCTTCCAAAGTGCAACTGATCTGACCATCTCATCAGCTGCTTGAGTCAAATCTGTTTGGCATCATTCACACGTCATGCCAAATCACCCAATACCATGGTAACTTGGCACAATTGGATTACCTACAACTTAACTTTGTCCAAGGTCTCTGCTTACTGTAACACAAAACTATTGGAGATGGATGTCACAATTCAACCAGTCACAATGTACGTTTTTCATCAATAGGTATCAGCTGTGATGTGGCCCTCATTATGACATCAGCAGTCTTTTCCCAAGACCGCTGATGCCATGGGTGCCAGAAGACTGCCAGTGCTGGAGGTCTTCGGCCCACCATAATATGGACACTGCTGGATTTCTGCCACAAATAGGGAGGAAATCTGGCAGTAGCCATGCTGGCAGGCGAGGTGCCCGGGCGGTGCTACCACCTGCACCGTCCCGCCAGAAGGACACCACCAGCTGTATTAGCCATTCAAATGGCCTGGCGGTGTCCTCTGGTGGGACGTTGCTGGCGGTAGTAGCGCCCCTTCCTGTTCCCTGCTGGACGACCACCTCGCCGGACAAGGTAAGTCGGGCGTCCATCAGGGGAGGTGGGTGGAGGGTGGGGTGTGTTGTGTGTGAGTATGTGGAGTCTGCATGTGTGTATGAATGTGTGTATGCATCTGCGAGTGTTGTGGTGTATGCGTGGTTGTATGCATGTGACTGAATGCATGTATGAATGTTACAGTGCGTGTCTGCATGTCAGCGTGCACGCGTGTGAGTATGTGTGAGTGAAAACGTGTATGGATGAGTGTGAGTGAGTGAATGCATGTATGGAAGAGAGTGAGTGAATGCGTGCATGGATGAGTGTGAGTGAATGCATGTATGGAAGTGGTGGTGCATGGGTGCAGGCGTTGTGTGTGTGTGTGTGTGCATGATTGCGGGGAAGGGCAGTGGTGATGCTATGATTCTGTGGGGGCTGGGAGCAAGTGCTGGGATTCTAGGGGGTGGGGGGTTGGGGGTTAGGTGATTGCTGGGGGGGAAAGGGGAGCCTTCTACCAATGAAAGGGAAGGAATTCCCTGTCACCAGTAGCCCTACCATCATGGTTTTTCATGGCAGTGGTACTTTTACGAACACCATGGCGGTAGGACGGCCCATTATACCGCTGGCAGTCATGTGTGGACCATCGGGTCAGAGATGCACATCCCCGGCCTGGCGGTTTATACCGCCATGGCGGTATGAGTGGTGATGTGGCGGATTGGCTGCGGCCAACCCGCCACACTCATAATGTGGCAGTATACACCGCCAACCTGTTGGTGGTGATCCTGCCACGTTAATCCTGGCGGTCAAAAGTCCGCCAGGTTTAAAATGAGGGCCTAAATGTTTTTTAGTGCATGGAAACTAAAAGCATCAATTTGGAAATCTGATAGCACTCGACCGGGGCGTAGTCAAAATTTGAGGCCGACCGCTATGGAGCCCTGCTCAGCTACATTGAGCAGGAGGCCTTGGGCCCAGATTTACCTTCGGACTTGCTGCAGCGCCCAGACATCCTAGCTATTTCTTCAAACTAAATAGTGCATTTCGCGCCTTAGGCCAATGGATCAACGCAACATCGGTTTGAGGGGATGTCAATGATGAATGTTATAGTAATCAACAATAATCAAGATATTAAGTAATCTAATCACTACACAAAAACCACACCAGTTTATTAAGAAGGAATATACATTTATTTCCTTATGTTAACAATGCTAATGTCACAAAAATAACTCTTAAACATAAATGATAAGCATATAGAATCAATAATGGCTAATTAGAACGTCTTATATATCTGAGTTTAATCAAAGCAAGCAAGCAAATTATCTCAAGTATCATGACACTAATTAACAACACCAATATTTGCAACAGCGATATATTATACATTAGAGCAAAAGATCAAAGAATGTCAATATAAATCATGAGCATGTAAAGATGAATTCCCTCACTAACCACTAATTAGCATTAACATTTTGGGCTTCATGTTAAAAGAAATTTGAAACACAAATTTAGAAAAGCATACTAACTCAGGCTATAATAAAAAATTATTATCACTATGCAGCGATTAATCTATAAGTTGCAGCTGGCACCTGTAAAACAAAAGACACATATAACAATATAATTTCATACATGACCCATAGAACAACATGCAGTCTACTTCAGCAAGGGGACTCCATCAGGAACGTTTTCATAGGGTCTGGTCTACATCGACAGCTAATCCGACATCACTAATGACTCGAACCTCCACTAAGAACTCCCTCGATCCGAAACTCCAACAGAACTACTCAGAATAATGGCAAGGGAAGATCACTACCCCGAAGAATAGGTGACAGGTCACTATATTATTTTGTGAAAAGCTCACGATTGGTCAGTAGATGGGGTGTTATACAATTCAGCCAATAAAACTACTGTTAGATAACTAAAGGTTTCGTGATGACATTATTAGCTAAACACAATTATAACAATTTCTTCTTATCATCCGTCTCGTCTGTGGCTCCATTGTTCGGTCTCATTAAAACTTCTCTTCTCAGGAAGAAACGTCTTACTAAGTATCATCTACTTCCATCCTCGAGGAAGAAACTACATGTTAGTGACAATTTTAAACAATAGGACAGTCAAACTTGTGTAATGACCTAATAAATCTGACCTTGTAAAACATAACGCAGCGAACCACTAGGGGAAGCTGTTTACACATCTGTAAGCCATTAATCACACTCTTTTGTGTAAGCATTGAGCAATGGAAAATAACTTCAATTTTAACTAAAAGGTCACTACATAGAGAACAAAAATGAATTATGGTGACCATTTACAAAAGTCACCCATTTTTCACATGTTAGTTTATCAATGATCAGTACATTATTGATTAATAAAGAAATCATTAAAAATGTTCACTCCTGCAGAGCTAGGCCCATATTTATACTTTTTTAGCGCTGCATTTGTGCCACTTTTTGACGCAAAACCGGTGCAAACTTGCAAACTAAACAATTGTATTTTGCAAGTTTGCACCACTTTCATGTAAAAAAATGACACAAATGCAGCGCTTAAAAAATATAAATGTAGGCCCTAGTCTTTTTCTTGAAGATTTTCTTCACTGGGAGGAAGTCGCAAGTTGGATCTGACATCCCTAGAGCACTCTTCAGATATGCGTCGCAGAAGATCCCAGTGAAAAATTCTACCTTCGGACTTAGATGATTTTTCATGATGGAAATCTTTGTTCAGGATCAACTTCAAATTGAAGCCAACCTCCCTGGAGCCCTCTTTTTATGTGCTGCGCGGGAAACCTTGGTAAACTTTTTAAGATAGGACTTAGACATTTGTTTGGAACTTTTTCTCTCTGATGTTGGCTGACCGTCCACAGCAAGCTGATTTCAAATCAACATCATCGGATTGCCTTTCCACGATCCCCAGTGAAATCCCGGAGGTCTGGGTCTCCAGAACTTTTCAGCGGGATGAACCTGCAAGTCAGGCTGGGTTGCAGACAACGAAAGCCGGCTTGACTCATGATGTTGGGTAAGTCCACTTATGGAACTTTTTTCCAAAAGTGTTCCAATCTACTCCAAACCTCTGGATCTTTTTTCAGAAGGTCTATGAAGGTCTTTTAGAAGTCCGCAACTTACATCAAAGTCCCAGAAGCTCTGATTGCTCCTTGAGGGTTAGGACTCCAACTCCCACGATGCACCTGGCTCAAATTAAAAAATGACCACTTGTTAGCTGGTCAGTATCCTTAGGGCGTAATGCAGGGGACTCTGGTCAGCTATTTTATACCTGTAGTAAACAGGGAGTCCCTTCTTGACGCAGTTGAAGACAGGCAAATTCCTTTTAGTGGTGAAGCCCAAGTGTGCAGCTAATGCAGTCCTTCAGAGTGCAGTGTCCAGGTGCAGGCCAGGGGTCCAGCAGGGCAGTTCTTATACTTCTAGTCTTGTTCCTTGTAGGGATCTGAGGTGGGGTGCAGCTCTGCCAATTTTCTTTGTCATTACATTCAGAAATACCTATTACAGTATTCTACATTGTTTCACACATTGCATATTTAACCACTGGTGCTTCTTCGAAGTCAAAAGAGCTATCTGCAGATATTTACTTTTTTCATACATTCATACACAATCAAGAACGCTAACAGATTAGAAATGCTTATGACATCAATTTTTAATTGCTAACACAGTAGGCCTTAAATGTGCATGCAAATAAAAGTACTTTCTCTGTAGTTGGACAAACATTGTGAATTAGTTGAAGTTGCTGGGGGCACAGGAGGGCCCCTGCACTGCCCACGACAATGTTGTGGGCAGTGCTGCCCCCCTTACCCAGCACCCTTGGAATGTGCAGTGACTGCTACCTCAGACTGCCCATTTTGAGGGTGCTGGGGACCCCCTCTGCGAAGGCAAAGGCCTCGGCTCCCCGAGGAGCTGAGGCCAATGCTGCAGCATGGTTTCCACGTGGCTGACTGTGGGAGAGCTCCTAATTCAGAGGTTTTCACTGGTCAGTCCAGGGGAAATATTGTAATTGGACTGAGGGTGAGACCACCAGCTCCGCTGTGGTCTCCTCCTCATGGGTGTGGCAGGCCGGCGGTTGGCCCACCAGACTCATGATGAGGCCCTTAGTCTCATGATTTGACTATTTGACAATTGCCTTTTAATTTGGCTTGCACAGTTTCTTTAGGCAATTTATGTACCATGTCCCTATTATTTTACTGATGAATGGCACAATTCTTGCTAGTTACATTGCTATTGTAATACTAACTATATTTACTGAACGAATCTTATACTTTGAAAAGGTCCTTCCCGTGGATTTTCAGATGCTTCTCTGCCTCCCACTGATCCTGTTTGTCTACTTTTCTTGGTAGAGCACACGCTTTAACAGTGCCAATAAGCAACTGTCTGATTTATGACTAGAACATAAATAAATGCACCCATACTATTTGTCACCTATTTCTCTTCATCTTGTTTGGGATTTTCTGGCACAACACAGAGCTGAGCGCCTGTTATATATGACTGCAGGGTGAAAAGGTGTTATGCTAATTCATATAATCCAATATTTCTTAGAGTTAGTGCCTTATATTAAGACAGCACAGTTCAGTAACAGAAAGAGCCAAACCTTCCCACTGTTTCCGAACTGTACTATCTGAAGATAAAACACTAACTCAAAGAAATATCTGGTGAAATGAATTCACTTTACATCCTGCAGTGGCTCTGCCCTGCAGTCTAAAAGTACATCCTTTTATGGCCCTCCTAGACTCACACTTACAGTATTATTGATTTCAATTACTGTTACTTATTTGTATATTTTAGTTTAAAGATAAAGCATTAAACTTTGGAATGTACCTAAATTCACGCAGTGTCTGTAAAAAGACATTCTATTTTATTTGGTCCTGGTAATGTTAATTCAAATTTCTTTTCTCGGCTCATTAAAACGTTCATTGCTGCCCTTTTTAATCTAAACTCGACATCTGTAAAACGAGGATTAATGTCATTATTTTTCAATAAAGTGACACTAAAATGCATATTCGATTGCCTTTGAGAGTTGGTTTAAAGCGAATGTGCTATGAAGCCTGCATATTAAGCAATTGGTGGATTCTTGTTCTTATTAAAACCTTGATTTCCTAACGTAATCATCCTTCAGATGCCAAAAAGACTCAGGGCCTCATTATGACATTGGCGGCAAATGCCGCCTACCGCCACGGCGACGGCCGCCAACATACCGTCACAGTGGCTACCTACCGTCCACCTAATTATGACCGTAGGCAGAATTTCGCCAGAAGGCTGGCAGAATTCCATCTACGGTCATGGCGGCGGATGGCAGTAAGGTGACGCTGCTGCCAGCATCAGCACCACCCCAACAAAACACTGCCTACCGTATCATGTTCCATGATATGGCCTGGAGGTGTTTTGCTGGCGGACGCTGCTGCTGGCAGCAGCGCCGTGTCCAGTCTCCTGCTGGAGGACCCCCTGCAAGCAGGTAAGGCGGGTACTTCGACAGGAGAGGGGGTTGGGGGGTTTTGTGTGTGTGCATCGGTGTGTGTGTGACTGTTTTTGCATGCGTGTGTAATGCGTGTATGCATGAGTGGGTGTGTGTGTACATGCATCATGTGTCATGTGAGTGCGTGTGTGCCTGGATGTATGTTTGTGAATGTTGCTGTGAATGTGTATGAATGTATGCATGCATGGGTGTATGTGTGTATGTGTGTGTGTATGGGAGTGTATGTGTGTGTATGTGTGTATATGTGGGGGGGTTGGGGTGGGGAGGGTGGGGGAGGACTCTGGGGAGAGGGAATGGGGTGGGGGAGACCCCTATCAGTGCCAGGGAAGGAATCCCCTGGCACTGATAGTGCCTACCGCCATGGTACAGAAACCATGGAAATCATGGCAGTGGGTGGTGTCAAAATGCCATGGGTGGCCTAATGACGGCCGCCGGGCTAGAGACTGAAGTCATAATAGTGGAGGTAGGTGCCTCCAGCCTGTTGGCGGTATACCTCCACTATAGCACCGACCGCTGGGGCCGTAATGACCCCCTCAGCCTTTTCATCAGTGTTTTTCCTTCAGGCATACAAGAAAAGTTAGCTATACAATATAATTCCCAAAAGGTTGCATGGGTCAGTGTCTCCTAGCTCAAAAGGTAGCATAAGCATTACATTGTATGGAGCAGGAGCCATGCTCACGTGACACAATCACCACTAAAGTCCAGTACAGTGTAAAAAGCCTTTTATGAGGACAGGATTGCAAATTAGTTCAAACATCTGAGCAACTTTAACATTTAGTTTGTGGCTTCTCAATTCTGCACCACCTCGTTTGTATGACCGCCTTTCACTTTCATTCACCACTTTTACCTCAGTTCACCCAGTTTCCACCTTGCATTAACCTACTGCTCTCCTTCCACACTGTGCCTCATTCGGGCATTCCACCCCTGTCATCCTTCACCTGTGCTTCTCCCCCCCCGGAGGGGTGGACAGATCGGCATCTGACTCTCCACCCCACCAGCTAATGCCACTCAGCAAAACCACGGAGGGCGTTTCACTGTCCCACCAGCGAACCCACTGCAACACTGTATCCTTCAATCATCGCTCCTGTACCAGACTTTCTCACCCCACAGCTCCCCCAACATGTCCCGCAGTTTCACAATGTAATACGCATTGCCCATGACCGAGAGATGTACACCATGATCACGAAAGAGTATTGTGGATTCCCTGTCTGGGTCAGTTTGACAGTTGGGCTGGTTGCACCTCACCCTAGACAGTGACACAATGGGGCCTGGGGTGTAGCCTGGATATCCTGATGAGCCATCTGTGCTAGGATAGGAAGGAGGGGAGGAGTGGTCACTCACACCTGAAAGGGCTGTGCCTGCCCTCACACAATGCAGTCTCCAACTCCCTGGTGTGTGTCTGGGGCCTGGCCTGGGCAAGGCAGGATTTCACAAACAAGGGCAAAATGGGTATAAGAAGGGCACCCAAAACCACAGACTTCTGGAAACTAAGAGGAACCTCTGCCTGGAGAAGAGCTGAAGAGCTCAAGAACTAGGTAAGAAGAGCTGCCCTGCCTGTGACTGTGCTTTGTGAAGCTATCCTGCAGCTGCTGCTTCTGCCTGTGCAAGAGGACAAAGACTGGACTTTGTGTGCCTTCCTGTTCGTGAAGAACTCTCCAAGGGAACTCTCCAAGGGCTTGAAATTGAGCTTGCCTCCTGTTGTTGAAGTCTCAGGGACAGCAAAGACATCTCTCTGCCAGCACCTGTTGTCTCTGCTGAGACTCCTACCCTGCCAAGTGGTGCCCTTTCCAGTTCCTGGGGTGTTGAAAGGAGAAGCTGGCAAGCCAGGTTTGAGAAATCCACGCACAGACTGCTGTGCAGGGAAACTTTTGATGCAACCTCTGGAAAAACAACGCACTGCCGGCTTTGCGCCTGAAATTGACGCACCGCAAGCAGTGCGGCTGGGAGAATAATGCATGCAGCTGGAGAAATGACGCAAAGCATCGCTGACGGAGCCTGATGAGATCGCCACCCACACTGCGCAGTTTTTGAATCACCGTGTGGCAGGATTTCCGACACAAACATCGCTGGGCGTGTAAAAACGATGCAAGCCTGTCCAGATCCGAGAGTGCTTGCCCGGATCGACACATCACTCTCTGTGGAGAGAAGAAATGACGCACACCGAACCAACTGAAGGAGAAACAACGCACGGTCTCGCTTGTGAATGATATCGACACATCACAGGCTTCTTTCGATGCACATTCAGCCGTGCGGGGTTATTTTTGACGCTACCCAGGTATATTTTCACTCTAACAGCGTTAGTGTTGTGTTTAAAAGAACATGAAGATTATTTTTAAATTTTAATTAATAACTTGACTGGTGTTTGTTGGTTTTTTGTCTTTTTGGTCTTGTTTTATTTAGATAAATATTCTCAATTTTCTAAACCTGTGTTGTGTCATTTTGTAGTGTTTCATTAAGTTACTGTGTGTGTTGGTACAAATACGTTACACCTAGCACTCTGAAGTTAATCCTGCCTGCTCATGCCAAGCTACCAAGGGGGTGGGCGGGGGTTAGCTGAGGGTGATTCTCTTTTACCCTGACTTGAGTGAGGGTCCTTCCTTGGACAGGGGATAACCTGACTGCCAACCAAAGACCCAATTTCTAACACCCACCATTTCCTAAGGGGCACAAATTCAGTCCACACTAAACAAGTCCCTGCGATTTTCTGCTGAAGTAACAAAAGGCCCTGTTGCATATGTTCCAGAAGACTGAGTCCTGATAAGCACACCAGATTATTCTCTCCCAGGTGAGGAACCAGCACATCAGGACAGACCCGATTAGGTGTCACAGATGTTAAGAAAGGCAACATGTTTCCCCATCTCAACATCCTCTTTTCCCACTACAAAACCTGATGGCGACTGCCAGGCAATACAAGAGAGCGTCCATAAGTCCGCCTCTCTGAATACTTCGCTGCCCAATGGATAAAGGAGTGCCCCAACAGCCATGTGACCACATTGGACCTCTCAGGTGTGAAAAGAAACTACAGTAGTGCACCATTGCACCCCTCACACCCTCCAAATTACCCCCCCAGAAAACGTTTATAACACTTTCATTTGCACACATATCTCTCACAGCACCTTGAGTGCCACCTACCAATCCGCCAAATCTGTGGCCAGTTCCAGCCCAAATGAGCCGCTGCAGTTGCTGCCCCGGGCCTGAAAGCGTGTGTCCCAAATTTGTCTGCCTGCCTCCCAATCCTTCACAAAGCCATCCTCAAAACTGCCAACAACTGAAAGGCAGTAAGCTGCTCCCCATTCATGTGTAAAAAAATTGCATTGTTAGTGACCACTACTCATTTCCCGAAACTGCACAACTCATCCACTGGGCATTCTTCTTCATTCCCACCTTTCATCAGCCATACCCATTTCCCTCTTCCCAGCTGGTCTATCTTAGATCTCCTCAAACAGATGCCCAATTTCTCATCCTTCCAGTCCCCATGCCGCACACCTACAGCCTTGCCACACCCAACAATTCAGACACTTGAAACGCCCCAAATCATCCATATCCCTTTTAACATCCTACCTAGGATATCATCCCTGGCTAGATCAAAACCGAAAAACAACTTTCCATAGAACAATGTACCTGCTTACTTACCACTATCATTGCAGGTGACAAACCTTTGTGAACCAAAAACAGTATAAAGCATATCACTTTTGCTTCTAGCACTCCCTAATCCTGGCTCAACCACTCCTCCTCGGTCCCTTCAAAGGACAGAAATTCCAAACAGGCTAGGTGGTAGCTCAGCTTAGTGGACTCAGCTAAGTACTTCTCGACCAGCCTATGACTGTCATGCCCCCACTCCTGTATCCCTGCAGGAACAGCTGTCTTGTGTTTGTTTGTGCCAGGCTCTGGAAACGTTGCCACTGTGAATGAGACATCGAATCAGCTATGGAATTTTTGACCCCTGTGATGTGTTTTGCCTTAAAAACTACTTTCTGTCTTAGGCAGCGGAGCATGAAACTTCAAAGCAGCCGCAGTACCCTCAGATCCCAGGCCTTTTGCTTGTTCACCAATTCAACCACTGTCATGTTATCCATATGAAACATTACTGTCCGATTAGTCAACTAATCCCCCAAAACTGCAAGCATTATAAGCAATGGAAAAAACTCCAGGAATGCTATGCTTTGCCCTTGTTCCAATCATCACTGAGGCCATGCTTCTGCACACCATCTGCCATCCCAAAACAAATCAAAATCAGAAGCTCCCGCTGCATCAGAAAAATTCTGAACCTGCCACACTGTGTCCTCTTCATGGAAAACCAGAGAGACCCCTTTGAACTGTGCAAGGAAAGCCTCCCAAACTCTAATGCCCTCCTTCATGCCCATGGAAACACTAATCTGGTGATGCGGTACTGACGCACCTGACATGACTAGGCCCATTCTCCTGCAAAAAAGTCCCCCTGCACTACTCTGCAAGCATAATTCAGAAGGCCGAGTAGCTGCTGCACCACTTTCAACTCAATCTTGTTCAAAAACAGGAGTTGTTGCAGAAAAACCGCAGTCTCATCTACTTTGTCTGCCGGCAGTCGTTCCACGAGAGCCACAGAGTCCAATTCGATGGCCAGGAATGTCACCACCCTGCTCGGAATCTCTGTCTTTACAGGAGCCAAGGAAACTCCCAGCTCACCAGCCACTTTCTCAAAACACCTCAATGTCCTGCCGCATGCACCACCCAGCCTTGCCCACAAACATGAAATCATCCAGATAATAGGACACTGCACAATGTCCACTCACCACCCGCTGCAGAAAGGTACTTACTGAATGCTTCAAACAACATGCAGGAGACTCATCGGAACGACCTTGTCTACATATATGACCCCATCCATTTGCAGGCCCAATAAAGGAAAATAAGCTGGGTGAAAGGGCAGCAGCTGAAAAGCCGCCTTGATGTCACATTTCGCCAGTTCCGATCACCTCCCACACCTGTGAATAAGGCAAATGGCATTGTCCACTGACGCATAAACCACCTGTGTGTCCTCGGGCACAATTAAATCATTCACTGACACCACTTCAGGCCAGGACAAGGCATGTATGAGGTAAAATTCCCCTTTCCTGTTCTTAGGCATCACACCCAAAGGTGAGATCATCAAATCCTCCATGGGCCACCCGTAGAAAGGGCCCACAATCTTTCCCTCACTGACTTCCTTGCACAACCTTTTTCTCACCACTCCTGGTAATTCATTGGCCAACCTGAAATTGTCAACATAACGCCTCACTCTCGGCCCCATGGTGTTGTACCCTGAAACCACGCTCCAACCTCAATGCCGTCTCTCTGTCAGGATATATACTCAACCTGGGCAGCAACTTGTCAATCTTAATTGGCGTGTCTGCTTGACTGGCCAAAGAGAAGCACTGCATGACTGGGTGCTGACCTCCGCACTTTGAGCTCTCATGCCTAAATTTGCAGGGGTGTCGCAAGCAGAAACTCATATTCAAGTTCCAACAGTCTCCTGCGTTAAATACTGGGGTCTGCTGTTTGTTACCAGCCCCCACCAGGGTGGGATGAGGATGAAAAGGCTTATGAAGCGCAGGCAGACCACTCACAGAATGGGTCGTTGCCACTGACTGTGATGATGACATCCACTGTATCCACAATTCAGAATCCACATCCCCCCCAAGGTTTATCGGGATTCATGCTCACCCGGGCTCTGAACTCCTTGTCATAACGGAGCCACATGTAACCCCCAAAATGCATTTGAAATTTCTGGATGATGTCCATGCATTTGAACAGAACAATAGATCTATCCAGGTATTTATCACAATAAATGCTTGTGTACATGAATAATGTGGATGTCCTATTCTCCATTGTGATAGGGACTTGGGGCCTATGCGCTAGCTCCCACTCTTCCTCCTTGCACCCTTCCTTAGCCTGTATATCCCAGTGTAACAGCTTAAAATCATCCATGTATTTGTGCTTCCATATTCTGGCTTTTGTTTTCTCATACACCTGAGACCCAAACGGCATTGCCAGCCCCATGTAGGGGAGCCTTTTCTTGTGCACCCTGTCCTTTTCTTCAACCTCCGTATCCCCTTCACTTTTCTTCCCAGCTGCCTCAGCATCCATCCCCACATCCACCTTGGTTGTCTTGATCTCCTGCCTTTGCCCCAGCACCTCCCTGTTACCCTTTGTTGTTCTTCCCTCCTCATGTATTGTCCCATCCCCTACCCAAACAGATTTGTAATGGACTTGTTTTGTGTCACACTATTGAGCTTCCCATGCTGACCATCAATCTCCCTTAACTTTGAGCACCCTCTCCAGTTCATGCTCCATCCTGCGGCCCCATCCACAATCTTCTTTGTGTTTCCCTGCTTTGGCTCCTTTGTCTACACTGGACATCTGCAAAACATCAATTGAAGAGGGTGTTGCAGTGCTGCTGTGCCCCTTGCGCCCCACAACCACCTTGCTCACCTCTGCATCACATATCTCCCCCTCTTCCCAATCATTGCTGTAATCATCATAATTGAACTCCACTTCATCCTCCAGCTCCCTTTAACTCATCACTTTTGCATACTCATCATTAAGCCCGCCATGCTGTATCTCCGCTCCATCTCCAACAGCGTGCCATTTTGTGTTCATGCTCGAACCCTCGCTAAAGGGAAGGTCCAATGACCATGGGCCGTCTTCCACCCCATTGGCATTGCCACCTGTCTACCAGTCTCACCTACTGGCTTTGGTGCTCCTTTTGCTACCTGGCCACTCCTGCTACATGTGCTTCTCGCACTGCCGGCCTCATAGGCCACACTGGCCTCCTGCTCCTCTCTGTCACATTCCTGTAGCTCCCAAACCCAACACCCCCCTTCACCTGCCTGTCCTTTGGGGTCCCATGCCCCCATGGGCCCTCAGCACTATTCATTCTCTTTGTTTGCCACTCACGGCCCAAGGTGTCCTCCCTGTCTTTGCACAGCTTCTCCCATCGGTCCTCAGTTTCTGCCACCAACCTGGCTGTTCCTGGATTCTGGCCTCTATGTCCCCCATAGACCAAATGGTGGCCACTGACATTTTGGCCCCTGCCCCCTTATTTCCTGCACTTGGATCCTGGGCTTGCTCTTCTTGGTTGCGCCCCCCCCCACTGACAATGCCATAAAGCCCCTTTGTAAAGAGGTCCCCTCGTCTCCTTGCCTGGTTCCCTCCCAAGCCTGTCATTTGTGGCCTTCCTCTTGCCACCTATGGCCTGGCTGGCTTTTTTCCAGCTCCCCTGACTGTCCCAGCTGACAAATCCAGGGGTAGATCATCTCTATATGCCACTATCTGCCCCTGCTCTTCAACATTCATTCCTGTAGCCCTGCCCCCCTGCTCTGGGGCCAACTCCTCCCCTTCATGAGCCTCAGCCACCTCAGGGACACCTATTTCTTTGTCCTGCTCTCTCTCTTGGCTCTGCCGCTTCCCCAAAGCCTTCTTCTGGGTTGGCAGTGTAGACTCACCCCCAGCATCTTTAGGCTTGGTAGTTTTGATTACAGCGATAGGCAGGCGGCTACCGCACTTCCATGCCACTGGCTGCCACCTGTGTAGGGCACGACATCCCCACCCAGGCCTGGTCCAAAACACTAGGCCTAAGGAGGTGTGCCCTACCTGCTTCCCCGATGACATGAAGCACAGGACTCACCGCCTCCACCTTCACGCTGCCATCCCTAAATGGGCCACACCACTGCCTCATAGCGCTTGCCAGCCCAAACTTCCTGAGGGGCGAGAAATGAGCTGTGAGGAAGAGTCTGACCCTTCCCTTCTTTAACTATCATACCACCTACCCTAGACTCTCCCCTACCCTCCCCCCCACCTATCCTGTCCTTCTGACACTCTTCCCCATCACAAAGAGTCCTATTGAGAGGTTAGGCTGCTCCTGTTGCTCTCCACAGGGCCCTTCATTGTGAGATCCATGCGTATTGATTTAGTTGGAAAGAAGTTTCAGAGGGGCAAGACATTATTCAATAATAGGTTGTAAGGCAGTTGAGCCAGCTTTAAGCCCCTCTTTGGCTACCTTAATAGAGTACCATAGAAAAGCTGAAGGCTGTGAACTTGCTGAACTTTGAAAGTGCTGGGAAGTAGCCTCTTTCCTTTAATTGGACCGAGCAAGATTAACTTCCTCTAGGATGATTCTGAGGGGAGGAGGTGACTACACAATTTTTTTTTAAAAATAGATAAATATTAAATTTAATAGCACTCATTTTACATACATCAGGGAACTATTAATTGTTCCCACACATTTGTAGCATGCAGTCACATCTTACCTTCTTTCTACATGAATATTGTAAATCACCCTCCTCAAGACAATTTTGAAACAATTATGAATTTTTCTAGGTTAAGTCCCCTAAACATTGGTACCTATAATAGATATCTATGTATTAGAGTCAGTTAAGAAATTCTGGTTATCAAATGTTACAAAACCTTTCATTTCTCAAACCTATAGGGCATCATTCTTCATTTAATTTTTTCATGCAGACTATTTCAAGAAGATTCTAAGTCATGTGTTATGGCTGAAAGGAGACTCTACAGGTAATGAGCATGATGAAAATAGTTCAAAGGGTACATATCTAATATAATGGGGGGTGTTGCTCTCTCCTGCTGTGCTGGCACACTTTAGGCTGCCTTGCATCATGCACACACCATAGTCCAAGGATGTCTTGCATAGGCTCTGTACTGTCAGACTACCATTCCAGTACAAAATACTGTGCTTAGACATAGTTTAACATGTTTGCAACATTGTCTGTATGCCATGCATTACAACACATATGCAATGTTAGAAAGGTTTTGAGAAACCTTGTCTCAAATGTTGCACATGCATACAAGAGGCATACATTTTTAGCATAAAAACCTATCTATCTGGTTCACTACATGGGACTTTGCATGGATATAATTATTTTCCCCAAAACAGTGCATAGAGCTACTTTGTGTTAATTTGGAGCTACTTTCCAGCACAAATGAAGACTTTGCACAGGTTTGCATCGCTTTTCATGACATTCCAGCAGCACAAAGCCTTGATAAATCTGGCTGTGTAGTTCCCAAAGTACCAGATTTTCAATTTTGGTAAGTACATTCATGGTCACTAAATATCAGCTTGCCATTTTCAACTCACATGCACTACTGTCAAAGATTGACAAATTATGCAGTTCATATCTGTTTATTATCATATTCCAGGGATGTTCGTCATTGTTGAAAATCAGGTTTTTGGCAGGACTGGATGGAACTTGTGAAATCCAGGACATTCCACAGAGTTCCATGAGTGGGCAGAAATAAGTCTGTAGCACATACATTTTAGCACCAGGAACTTGTTCAGCTCTGAGAAATCAGCCCCAACAGCACCATTCAGTGGGTCAGAGGGCACTGCTGCTCAAGTATTTTTTTCTTCCACTTGAGTAAGTATTCTACTCAAGCAGCAGCTTTCCCAAAGCAAATGGTTGTGACTGCCCAAGTTGGGAAGATCTTACGGGGTGCCCACCTAGCGCTAAAGAATTTCACCAGGCGTCACTAATTCTCAGTCATGCTTGCCTTATTACCATCGGTAAGCTGTGCTCAAGAAATAACTCTGCCACACAGTAGTCAAAGGAATTTGGTCAGAAATCCGCAAACTCTGCTGGTGGAGCGGGGTTTATAGTTCACCCCTAGTTATTGTTTGAGAGGGTGAAAGCATCACTTAGGCAAAAACCACAATCCTTGCCGGGGTGAACTACAAAACGTCACTAAATTAACCTGTGCCTAACCCTATAGTAGCTTGGCACAAAGCATTAACACTTAATCTTGAGGCAGAGTGTAAAGTACTTATGCAGTACTAAAGCAGTAATATAGTGAAAACACAACACAAGGACAATCCAAAATCAATTTAGAGAAATATAGTCAATTTTAATAAATTATTTGAGTCCAAAATTTTACCAGTGTAGCCTGTTGTCACTGTGGCATGAAGAGCTGGTCTGGTGTCATGGATGGTTGCTGCTGGAGCCTCACGCTGGCGTCACAGCTGACTCAATGCTGTAGAGCGAAGTGAAGATCAGGCGTTTCTGATCATCATTGATGGTTGCTGTAGCATGCGAATCAGGCTCTCCAGACCTTCAGATTGATGGCCATCATAGGAGGCAAAGTCTTGGCCCAACCGGTGGCATTCTCAGTCGCAAAGAACCCAAAATATCATGATTTAATCTTCTTTCCCTAGAGGGTTCAACTAATGCCAGTCAAGGGTCCAGGACCCTGTGAGGACCCGGCTGTCACTCCAGCAGAGGTTATCAAGGCTCAGGCAGATCTAGTTGCAGGTTAAGTGAGGGAGCAGATTCAGTCTTCATTCTCAGAGAGCAGGGTGGGCCTCAAGCAGTAGGGCAGGCCTCTGGGGCCAAGGCAGTCCTTAAGAAGCAGGGCAGTCCTCTGGTAACAGCAGGGCATTCCTCTGGAAAGCAAGGCAGGCCACAAATAGCATGTCAGTCCCCTGGGGAAAAGGCAGTCTCTATATTGTAATGTCCACAAGTCCAAGAGTATACTGAAGAATGGCTATGGAGGTTCAATATTTATACGTGGTGCCAGCCAGTGGGGGCACTCCTAATCTTCTCTATGTCCCTGTCTATGAGGAATGCACAATCCCTAACAGCAGAGCTAATCACATTCCTGTGACCCAGGGCAATGTCAGAAGGCACAAATTATTAGGACAAAAAATGGCAACTTCCTTAAAGTGGCATTTTCAGAATTGTGACACATTGACATTACCATTAAAGAGGATTTTGAATTACAATCCATTTGAGTTCAAACACTCTATTTTATTCTAATAAAATATTATCACTTATTAAATGCAGTAAGGCAACCTAGAGTTAGTCAATGGGAGAGAAATGCCTTAAAGCACTGAAAAATGACTTTATGGGTTTTTCACTACCAGGAAATGTATAAAATATGTATACATGTCCTCCTTTTTAAATACCAAGAACCCTGCCCTGTCAGCCTTTAGGGTTCACCTTAGCAGTGATTTATAAGTAATAAAAGGAGAATTTAAGCCTAGCAAAAAGTTTAGTTCGCCAGGTCAATATTGTAGTTTAAAAGTGCACTACAGGCTGCAGTGGGAGCCCTGAGACATGTTTCACACTGCTACTTTTGGTGGATGGCTCAATGAGTGCTGCAGGTCCACTAGTAGCCTTTCATGTACAGGCTCTGGGTATATGCAGTACCATATGCCTGGAACTTACAAGTAAATTAAATGTGCCAATCAGGTGTAGGCCTATTTTACAATGTTTCAAAGAGAGCACAATCACTTGAACACTATTTAGCATGGAAAACATGCACAGAGCTCTAATGCCAAGAAAAACGGGTTCAGCAACAGAAGGCAACAGAAGGTAAAAATCTGAGAGAGACCCTACAACAAAAGTCCAAGTCCTACAATCAGCCTATAATTTTACCACACTATATCGTCAGAAGTTTATAGACAATAGCCACAATTTGGTAAGGATGATTCCAGTGACTGTCACAATGTTGCCACAAATGCCATATAGTGACTCTAATGCCATAGATTGACAGAGCATTGCTAAGATTGGGAACAAATAATGGTGTGTACCCTTAGCAAAACAGACTTTACTACATGGTAATTTTTCCATGCAGTCTTTGTCACATGGTTACCTCTTCAACACATCCCTTTACCACGCAGGCCTAGTAACACGCATGCCTTTACTGTGCAATTAGGTAAGTATGGCTTGTGATAGTTAGAGGTTTAATGGTTGAGGTTAAGGGGGTTTGGAGGGTTTATCTCCCAAAAGCAGGGGAATAGGTAAGTTAGGGCTGAAGGGTTAATGTAAATTAACCCTTCAACCCTAATGAGGGGTTAATGAGTGGTTGTGGGTTCATCCCCCCAAAAGTAAGAGAAAGTAGTAAGTAAAAGTGTAGGGGTTCGGGTTGGGGTCAAAAGGGAGCTGGGAGTTCACCTCCCAAACATGAGGAAAAGTAGTACTTAAGGGTTCAGGGTTTGGGTGTCAAGGGGGGTTAGAGATTTCATGTGCCACAAAATATAGGTATTTATTTTTGGGGTGTTTACATGTATTTTTTTAGGGATGGGTATTTATTTAGGGGTTATGCTGTTACATCTTTCTTTTAATTTAGCTCATTTTTTTTACATTTTTTAACTCATGTTTTATGAGTGGGAACCTGGCTCTTTACGGAGTTAGGTTAATGAGTTTTTTAATTAATTGGAATTTATTTTTGGGGTGTTGGTTTTTATTTTAGGATTGATGCTGTTATTTTTTCAGTAGCTTATCCATTATAAAAATAGGATCGTGTTTAATATTTCTTCTATTTTCTGACTCGGTTTTAGGAGCGGAGTGCTAAGGTTTTGGGGACAAAGAGTGGAGAGTGATTTACATTGTAGGTATTTATTTTTGGGGTGTGGGTATTTATTACAATGGTTGTGCTGTTGGGTATTGATGTTTAGGGTGTTGGTATTTATTTTAAGGGCAATGGTGTACATTATATTTTAAATAGTAATATTCACAATGACCCAGGTGTGTGTAGCTTGGTCAGTTATATTGGGGAGGTGTGAGCTTCAGATTTTCCAAAAATGATGCTAGAATATAGGTGGTCATTATGAACGTGGCAGTAAATACCACATAGGCGGTGGTGGTGGTAACTACTGCTAACAGGCTGGTAGTCCAGACCACCAAATAATGAAACACATGAGAAACAGGCAGCAGGCCTTCCACCCACTGCCATTTTAGTAGTCCCGCTGACGATGGGGGAGGCCACCCTCAGCCCGGTGGAAAGGCCCTACCCGCCCACCAAATATTGAAACACCACACCACCATCAGTTCTGGGGTGGGAACCACCGCCATGCAAAGCTTGGCGGAAATGACCCATATAAAGGGAAACACTCACCGGAGGTATACAGAACATGCTGACGCAGACATGGAGTGAGGGTTGGAAATAATCCCAGTGCTTTTCCTTGCCATATTTCTCCAGGACCATGACCGACAATGAAGACGACGATGGTAAGTACCGCAGCCTAGTACACATGGGAGGAAAGGGCACAGCTATGCAACACCGCACCCCCCCACACCGCAGTGCGTTCCCAACCCCTGCCACCATTCCAAGCCATACATACCATAACAAGATGTACTTACCAGACACAAGCCAACAAATACCTGCAACAATGCACACACCTGTGCACACCACACCCCCACAGTGAAAAGCTGCACAAAGGCTCAATATTGTGCCAACAGGACTGCTGGGCACTAAAATGTACTTTAACAGCATTAAAAACAAATGTACAAAAAAGGCCATAGGCCAGTCCATATAAATATAGGCTAAACGTGACTCCTATGATGGCAAAGGAAACTCCACTGAGAAGGAGGGGCATCTACTGGACAGCCAGGCACCTCAGGGATCAGGGGCAGGGGGTGATGGGGGTGGTGAGACAGGTTTTGAAGGGGGGGTCTTGGGCTTAGGTTTAGGAGGTGGAGAGGGTTTGGGCTTGCCCTTGGAAGGAGGAGGAGTGGGCATGGACCGGGGGGTGGCAGAGGTCCCTGGGGCAACAAGGGGCTTTTTCCTCTCTGGGGAAGGGGCACAGGAATGGGAAGGGTGGACTGTTGAGGACTTTGAAGAGGAAGGAGTGGACTGGGCTAGGGCATGGGAACGTTTAGGGACAAGACAGGGCAGGGCAGTGGGTTCAAACAGGTCAACACGGGAGAAGAACAGCTTCTTAGGTGCAGTTGGAGGGGATTTTGAGCCAGGTCTGGGAGTGGAGGTTGAGGGAGAGGTGATACGAGATGTAGGTGTGCTAGACGTGGATGCAGGTGCCTGTTTAGTCTGCTTATGTATGGTGGATGTGTGTGGTGTGGATGAGTGTGAGCATTTGAGTGTTTTGGGAGGAGGCGGGGTGGACACAGTGGGAGAAGACATGATGCCAGTGTATATGGATGTTGTGTGGGTGTCTGCAGGTCTGGTGAGTGTGCTGCAAGGGTCTGTGAATATAGTCATGGTGAGTGCATGTGTAGTGTCTGGGGTGCATGACCGGATGTTAGCTGTTGTGGTGACGTTAAGAATGGGGGCAACAGCAGTGCCTGAGGGTGCAGTGCATGTGGGTGTGCATGGTGAGATGACAGACAGGAAGGCGGGGGAGGTTGACACAGTCAGGAAGGTGGATATTGTTGTGTGTGCTTTGGTATGTTGGGTGTGTTCCTGCCTGTGTTGGGAAGTGTGGTGCTTGTGTTTCTCTGTGTGCTTCTTGTGTGTTGATCTGTGTGCATGGCTGTTTGTATGTGTGCTTGGGATGGGTGAAGGGAGTGGGCTGCTGGAAGGGGTACAGGTGTTGGGAGAGGGAACGGAAAGACCAGTGACACTGGCTTGTGTCAAAGAGGACACCACAGCATGAAAAGATCTCTGTAGGCCAGACCAGGTATGCATTGCATTGCTGCATCTAGAATGCTAGCCCCTGGATGGCATTCACAATGGTTGTCTGCCACACAGTGATGGTTCTCAGGAGGTCAATAGCCTCCTCCGTAAGGGCAGCAGGGCTGACTAGGGCAGGGGATGAGGTGCCTGGGGTGAATTAGACGCCCACCCTCCTGGGTAGGCGGGCATGGGCAACTCATTGGGGAGCTACTGGGAGGATGCTGATGGTATGGGGGTGCCGGAAGATGGCAAAGAATGGATGGGCCCAGTAGGGTCCGCCATCACCAAGGAGCTGCCATCAGAGGAGGTAGCGAAGTCACTACCTCCAGTGGTAGTTGCCTCCCCCGTGGTACTCCCCTCGCCCTCCAACCCAATGGTCCCCTTGGCGTTGGTGGACTTTGCCACATGGGTCCCATGGGCTGCAGCATCCCCACTCACCAGTGTGTCAGCTCCCTCACTAGATGATGCTAATGTACATAAGAACACAAGAGCATGGGGGGAACAAAACAAGAAAGAAGTATGTCAATTCCAGGAAATATGTACATGTTGGGATCCATACACTCCCACCCAGCTCAGACGCTAACCCTCAGCAGACACAACACATGTTATGAATGTGCCCCTGACTGGTAGGCATGACCCCACAGTACACAACATTCCCATCCTGCCCAACTACTCGGATACACTTTGTAAAGTGAACCAATGAGAGACGATGCCAAGCCAACACATCTGCAAGTCCATGAGACTACATTGAATACAATGGCACAAACAAGGGACCCCTCACAGACCTACAGACCCAGCTAAAACTACCTAGGACACAATCCCATGGACGAGGAGGGGTGCAGGACTGCAGGGACACCCTGTCTATGTGCCTGGCACTGCTATGCCTGCACCCCTTAGCACCTAACTGCACTCATCATGATGGCATCACAACAGTGTTGGTATTAAACCCTTGTGGCTGCTGTGCTGCCTTCAAGCGTCCATCCAAATCCAGATAGGCCACCACCAGAATGTGGGCCATTAGGGGGGTCAGGGTCCGACGGGTACCCCTCCCTCACTGGGAGGTCTTCCCCAGCTGGGCCTTTCCGGTCTTCCTGGCCCAACGCCTCAGGTCCTCCCACCGCTTCCTGCAGTGGGTGCTCCACCGGTTGTGGACCCTGAGGATCTGCACTTCCTTTGGCGAGGCCTTTCCACAGTCCCCTCTTGATGGGCGCTGACCTGCTTGGGACACGCAGAGTAAAGAAACAGACGTCAGTGTGGGTGCCCCATACACAAATGCTATGCCCGTTCAACCTGACATGGCCCATGGAGACATACATATGGACATTTTTCAAGGCAAGAACTGCTAGACACACTACGGGTGAGCATTCACACAGCAAAAAACAAGCATACAGGCATCCGCCACATTCACACACACCTAAGAAGGACAAATAGCAAATCACCTGCTCCTCTGGTCACACATACAGCTTGACATACAGGGGAAGGACCCCGTACATCATCTTCTCCACCCCCTGTAACGCATGCCATTTCAGGGACCAGAGTCAGAACACAGCAGCACACCCAGTGGAGTTATTCCCTTCTCGTAGTTCAGGAGTCAAGTGTCACGGGCCTGTCAAAATGGTGGTAGATACCGCCATGGTATGCACCATCACCGCCAGTGGGGATCATGATTGGCCAGCTTCCCCATTGACAACCATGTTATCCAGTGATCAGATGCACGGCGGTGAACACCGCCTACCGCCATGACGAGCTATGCCACTGGAATTAAGTCACTTCCATACTACACTACCTATATGGCAGGAGGTTGCCATTTTGCATCCACCACGCCTCCACAGCCTGGCCGGGGGCCTCATCCATGGCTCTATTCCCTCTCCCCTTCATTGAGTACTGACAGGAGTACTTGTCCTCCACATTTAATCATGGTGGGAAATGTGACTACACTGTGATGCCATTATGACTGAGACACCTCACCACATATTAGCCTGACAGGATTACCTTCTTCTTTGTGTCTGTGTGTGGTACATTTGTGTTGCATATAAAACATGAATTCTGTCACCATGTGATGCAAGTGTATGTCCCAACTCAATGTGTCTTCGTTCCTCCCCCGTAGGTACAGACCCATGTGGCGAAAGAGAGCCCCATCTGTTCTGGTAGATCTGGCCACCATGGAGGAACGTCACATCATCATAACTTACCACTTGAATCAAGCTACAATCCTTGAACTCTGAGCAGAAATGGAGCCTGTTCTGAAGCCAGCTAATAGGAATCACCATGCCATACCTACAACTGTGCAGGTACTATCTGTGCTCCATTTTTTGGCCACAGGCTCATTCCAAGTGACAGTGGGCATGGCTGCAGGGGTAGATCAGCCAATGTTCAGCCACATCCTGTCTAATTTCCTGAATGCATTCGTTCAACACCTGCAAAGTTATGTCAAGGTTCCCCAAAGGGCTGATCTCACACTATCAAATCAGGATTCTATGCCTTTGCAAATATCCCCCATGTGATAGGTGCCATTGATGGTACCCACATAGCCCTCATACCCTCAAGAGTAAATTAACAATTGTGTCGGAATCATAAAAATTATCACTCCATGAATGTCCAATTAGTGTGTACTGTTGATCAGTACATTTCACATGTCAATGCAAGGTTCCCAGGATCAGTCCATGATTCATTTGTCCTGAGAAACAGCAGTGTGCCAAACATGATGGAACAACTACAAGGGGACAAAGCTTGGCTCATAGGTGAGTGTGTATGATACTGGATCAGTTACATAGTTGCCAGGCAGGCTGTATGCAAATAGATAGTGTGTGTTTCAAACCACTTTCGCCCACTTTTCCAGGGATTCTGGCTATCTTATCACGCAATGGCTCCTGACACCTGTGAGGAATCCCAGGACAGATGCAGAAAGGCATTATAATGAAGCACTTGGTCAATTCGGAGGGTAATTGAGCGGACCATAGGACTCCAGAAGGCAAGATTTTTTTGCTTGCATCTCTCTGGAGGATCTCTGTGCTATGTCCCTGACAAGGTGTGTAAGATAGTGGTGACCTTCTGCATGCTGCACAACTTGGCTGTGAGGAAAGCTATCCCACATCTGGAAGAGGAGGTTGCTGTCCAACCAGCTCTGTCACCTCAGAGGAGGGATGAGAGTGATGGTGAAGAAGAGGGGGAAGACATCAACTCCAAAATCTAGCTAATCTGGCTATATTTCCAGTGACTCTCAGGTGCATTTCCTATGATGCTGATGGCTTCACTGCATTGTTTCAGGGTGACTCGTGTAGTAAGTGCTGTTCCTTCCCAGTAATACAGCAAAATCATGACTAAAGTGGCAGATGTGAGTTAACGCTACCGAATGTACAGTGTGATATACTTCAGACACTGCAGTCTGTTAGACCCCTCCTGCAATAAAAGCGGCATTATGATGGTTACTGGCTAATGCATTCACATTCACAATTAATTGCACATATTGATTAAGGAGAGATATTTTGAGTGCACACATGTATTTATTCAAAGTCAAAACATCCATGAGTGATGGGACAGTGGAAGGGAGTGGGCACATGGTGAGCAACATACTAAGGAACATTTGTTAAGATGTTGGTAACACAAGGGTATAGTCCATGGGACTATTGGAAGATGGTGAGATGTCAGTGGCATGTCAACAGATAGCTCAGTGGCAACAAAGGGAGACAGTTGAGGCTAGAGTCACTTCCTGGCAGTGGGCTTGGTCTTAGCTGGTGTTTCAGTGGGATGTCTGGGTCTGAGGCCACATTTGCGAGGGTAAAGCTGGGCTGCAGGGGAAGGGGTGCAGGTGTCCTCTGAGTCCTCTGGCAGTGCCACCAATCCAGTAGCTGTTGCAAATGTAGATGGCAGGGCAGTGTTCTGGCTAGTGTAAGGGGCCTGCAAATGAAGATGGCAGGGCAGTGTCCTGGCTAGTGTAAGGGGCCTGCAGGTGGCTGGAGGACTCAGGCTGGATGATTGTCTGGCGCTGCCGCACCCCTGCAATGGAGGCCATGGTAGCTTTAAGCTGTTTCCATTGCTCCATAGCCTCCTGGTGGTGTGCTACCTGCTGCCTCTGATTCTGCTCCAATGTGGCCAGGATCTGGCACTTCCTGTTCTGGGAATGGTTGTATGCTCCCAGGACCTCAGCAATGACCTCCTGGGTAGCCGCATCCCTCCTTGGCCAACCCACTGGGCCACTGATACCCTCCTACTGACCCCAGCCCTCTGTGCCTGTGTCCCCTGCACAGGTCTGGCAGTCCCACTTGCAGTGGGCCCTTCATCATCCTGCCTGGGGGTGGGTGGAGACTTGTGCCTCTCTACATGGGGGCAGCCAGTCCAAGGCCTGGCGACACTGGTGTGGGGTTGTTTGGCCAGAGCTGATGGTGGTGGTTGAGTGGTAGTGGTGTCCTGGGTTGGGCTTCTGGAGGGCGACTGTCCAGAGGTGTGGGATGGGCCAGGGATTTCCTCTGTGTCCAGACATCCCTCTGCACTCTCCTGAGTGGGGCCTTCGTATCCAGGTGGAGGACTGGCACTCCGTGATGTCTCCATCTGGGTGGCATGGGTGGTGTGTGCCCGTGTGTGAGAGAATAGAGATGTGGGTTTCCTGCACTTTATTGTCAATTGCAACACTGGTCAGCAGTAATTGGTGATTGAATTCCCATGTAGTGGCATGCACGGTCCCTTCGTGTTCATTTTGATTCATTTATTGAGGTGGTGTTGTAGTGCTCCTGAGATTACATGCATGGGTTGGTGACTGTGCACTGGGGGATGGATGGGGATTTGTATGAGGAATTGTGGGCATGCAGGTGACATGGATATGAGTGTGTGGGTGTTGTGGGCTGGGTAGGGGATGAGGGCATGGTGGTAGTGAGAGGGATAGGTTTATACATGCATTACAGATGTGGTGACTGTTAAGGTATTGTAGTTGACTTACCCGAGTCCAGTCCTCCAGTGAGTTCAGTGAGGCCCTCTGGGTGCAGGATAGCCAGGACCTTCTCCTCCCAGTCAGTGTTTTCAGGAGGAGGAGGCGGGGGACCACCTCGAGTCTTCTGCATGGCGATGTTGTGCCTGGATGCCATGGAACGCACCTTCCCGCGCTGGTCATTCCATCTCTTCCTGATGTCATCCCTTGTGCGTGGATCGTTTCCCACGGCGTTGACCTTGTTGACTATCCTCTGCCATAGCTCCATCTTCCTGGCCAAGGGTGTCTGCTGCACCTGCGTCCCGAATAGGTGTGGCTCGACCCTTAGTATTTCGTCCACCATAGTCCTTAACTCCCTGTCTTTGAAGTGGGGGTGCTTAGGGGGTACCATTGGGTGTGTAGTGGGTGGGGTGTTGTAGGTGTGTTGGTGAGAGTGCTGTTGTGTGGTTGGGTGTGTGGCTTGTGATGGTGGGTGTGCAATGTATGAGTTTTGGTGGTGTTTTTGTGTATGTGACTTGTGTGATGGTTAGTTCTCTGTATGCGTGTTGTGGTGTCAATATCTGTCGTGCTATTGGCGTTGCAAAGGATTGTGGGGTGTGCATGTGTGTCTTTTAAAGTGTTGTGGATGTGTGTCAAGTGTGTGCTTTTCTAACTTGCCAATGTGTGCATTTGTTGTTGCCGGGTCCCATTGCTGGCCGTGGTGGTACGTATCACCAATGGTCGTTCGACATTTACTGTCTGCTGAGCTGATTTGTGCATAATTTTTTGGTGGGTGGGGGATTTGTCTGCATGGCAATGGCGGGGTGAGGTGTACTGCCTTTCCGCCATCGTTGGCCCCGGCGGTGAGTGGAGGTTGCAGGATGTTTGGAGGTTTGTCTTTTCAGCATTATTATACGGCAGTATGCAGTTCACCACTACTGGCGGTCTTCTATTCACCGTAATACGGCGGTCGGCGGTGATTGCCACCAAATTCATAATGAGGGCCATAATATTGTACTCAATTATGTATGTATTATTAATATCTTTTTAGTAACAGATGTGTTTGCAGGGGCGTAGCTTCGGGGGCGGGCGGTGTTTGGAGTTTTACAGGCCCCTAGTAAATGTATTTTGTGCTAAATAGTAGGGCACAGATGTTTTCAGTCGGGTAAGGTTAGGTGTCTGTCAGATGTCACCAGGTTTTTTTCTATACACACTAACATATACGCACTCTCTCTGTCCCTCTCTGTTTTGAAAGTCTTCAAAAAAAATTATTTTACAAATATTGTGTGTTCTCTCATTAAGAATCCCTACTAATCTGCATTTGTCTCCCTTTCCACTGTCCCTTTAGTCCCTCTCATGCACCCTGCTTGTCATTTATTGTAGTTTAACATTAAATATGATTTGCTAAATAATGAGAGCTTTCTGAAAAAATACTTTATTTCAATACCTTAGTATGAAAACATTTTAATATTTTATTGAATGAACATCTAAATTATAATATTAATTAAATCACTATTTAGACATTTTTTAAAACTGCTATGGATTTCCAGTCACTTCTCTGTGACAAAGTATCCTTTTTACATTTTAACTTGTCCCTGAAGCTTTTAAAGTTTTGCTTTTTTAATCTTTTTTTTAATGTAGTTGTGGTTGTTTAAGGTCAAGAACAGAGGGTACCAGCGGTGACTGTCAGGTAAGAACTTCATTTTATTTTAAACTGTGGTTTGGCGGGTACACATATTCTTTAATTTTGCTAGGTCTTTTACTTGTTTAATGTTTTATCCCCATTGCAGGTTGACTAGAAGATGGCTACCCTGTACATTTGTCTATGGATCTTTTTTGCTTTAAGGTTTTTTAACTAATTGGGGTAGATATGTTCTTTACCTATTTTAAAGATAAAATTGCTCCAGCAGTTTGTGCCTGACCCTCTCTGCACGGTCATCCTCAACCTTTTTGTCTTCCTACTCCTCTTTTTCTGACTTCATTTTTGCTGGTTTTAGGATTCTGAGCACTTTAGCACTGCTGACCGGTGCTAAAATGCATGTGCTCCTCCTCCAAACATGTACCATTGTCTCATACCTAACTGGCATATTTCATTTACTTATGAGTCTCTAGTAAAGGGCACTACATGTGCCCAGGGCCTGTAAATTAAATGCAGCATTGCGCCACCCACTTAAGTAGCCCCTTAGCCATCGCTCAGTCCTGCCACTGCAGAGCCAGTGTGTGCATTTTAAACTGCCATGTCGAATTGGTATTTAAAACCCCTTGCCAAGCCTTAGACTCCTCTTTTAAAACATATTTCACACCTAAGGTAGGCCTTAGACAGCCCAAGAGCAGGGTGCAGTGTATTTAAAAAGAAGGATGTACACTTTTAAGTTGTACGTGTCCTATTAAGGAAAAACTCTTAGGTTAATATTTCACTATTGCAAGGTCTGTCTCTCCCATAGGAAAACATTGGAATTACATTTTTGCATTTTGCAAGTGTAATATCCAATTGGGAACAGATGAGACCCCCAAGTTGGTGTCTCTGGACTCACAATCTAAAATTACAACGTATTGTGAAGTTCCATTCTAAATTGTAATTCTGAAAATGTAACTTTTAGAAAGTTGGCATTTTCTTACTTTAACCTTCTTGTGACTTCTGTCTCTGAATACATGTCTGGGTGGGGGACAGCTGGGTGTTTGTGCATTCCCTCCAGACAGCCACACAAGGAGGAAGCTTAGGGGTGACTGATGGGCCATTCAAATCCTGACTGGTCATCCTGGGTAGGATGGAAGGGAAGAGCTGACACTTAGATCTGAATGGGCGGTGCCCTGATCCGACACAAATGCATTATTGTGAGTCGGGAGCCAGGGCAGGAGGGGCAGGGACTCTGTGCACTTCAAAGGGCTATCTTTGAAGTATTCCACACTTCAAAGGCACCACTGGATATAAGAACTAGACTCCAGACCCCAACAAATCAGTACACTACTGGACTTGTGGATACTCTGCCAGTAAGGGCTGCTGTGTTACAGAAAGTACTGGACCTGAGTCTCTCCAACCAAACAAAATCAAAGTGGCTCCAAGGGCTTGATGGCTTGCCTCTTGTTCTTCTGAGGTCTCAAGACATCAAAGTCTTCTCATCATCCTGCAACAGATCCTGGACTTTGCTACGGTTTGAGATCGTTCTGCATTATTGCATAATATTCGTATTGTCAGTCAGGAAAAATAATCCGCTCCCTAATTCTCTGTAACTTCTTCCACTGGATCATCATGTATGCATTTATTCACTTTACAAGGTGTTTCAGCTCTGATACCTCCCCTTTACCCCTTCCCTTTTCCCCATATGCCCCACCACCATACTTCCCTCATGTGCTCTTGGGTCAGATCTCTTTATATTACTCAGAGTCCTCCAGTGTGTTCTACCTCTATAGTCTTATCTGTCCCTGCAGGTTATATTCCCTGTGATCTCCTTATGTACTTACTGCCTAATTAAACAATGTGACGTATCACATTGATCATTGATAACGCGGATAATATATCATTATTTTGGATATTACCCAACTCGTCTAAGCGACCTACTAAAGCACTCCAAGCCTGAGTTCTCTCAATCAACCCCTGACCTCGTTTGACCTCTCGGTCTCTCACCTCCTCCTCAGCTTTTGCCCACTTAATAACTTCCATCTTCCAGGCCTCTCTTTGGGGGCCCTTTACTTGCTTCCAATGTCTAGTTATCTCTCTTTTTGCTATCAAGAGACCTAGGACCTGAAACTATTTAGTCACTTTTTGTTTGGACCTGTGTGGATAATCGCTGAGTAGACAATATTTGGGATCATAGGGAACCTCCTGCTTGATGACTTCTGCTAGTGTGCTAACCACTGAATGCCAGAAATCCCCCAATATTGGGAAAGTCCATAACATATGAAAAAACTCCACTGCTTCTTCTCCACATCTGGGACACTTGGCTTCTATAACATTAAAATGCCATTGCAGCCTCCCCAGTGTTAAGTATCGTCTGTGCAGTATATATAGGTTAATGAGCTTGAACCAGGCATTCCTAGATACTTTGGGGACCCATGTCAATATGTTCTCTCACTCAACCTCCGTTATCTCCGTGCCCAAGTCTTCTTTCCACTGTAATTTAAGGCCTGTAAGAGGTGGGCAAATGGCCTCCCTTATTTTTCCATATTGAAAAGTCACAGCTTTATATGTACCTGCACTACTAGTCAAGTATTGACAAATGTTGGATAAGGAAGGTTCTGTTTGTCCCGTGTGCCAGTGTTTAGTGATTGCCTCTGTGATTGCTCTATGTACCAGAAAATGCCCCCTTGGCAAGCCGTATCGAGTCCTTAACTCTTCAAAGGGTAGCAGGGTGTCTGCCTCAAACAATGTTCCCATGGATGTTGCTCCCGCCTCCACCCAGGAAGCTAGTCCACCGCAGTCTCCTCCATGTGGTAAAACTGAGCAAAAAAACATTGGAATCTCCTAGGCGTAAGGCCTTGGTTCATGTGCTCTACGGAGGTAGTGCATCCAGCAGCAGCGTAATACCTTTAGTTCTGCTGGTAATGTCACAGCTGGGGGGCCGAGGTTGAGAACCACTCAGGCCAAAGTCAATAGGCTTGGGGTAAAGGTGTCATTGTCCCATCCGGACGTATGTGGCTGGCCGTCCACCGGGTCAGCCATTGTAACTGGCCCACAAGATAATAGGCCTCAAAATTAGGTACTGCCAGGCTCTCACCTACTGTTGGCCACTGGAGATGCTCAAGTGCAAGGCAACACCTGCCCTTCCCCTACAGGAACCAAATGACTAGTGAGTTCAGGACTTTGAAAAAGGTACGGGGTATCCCCTGAGATAGTGTGACAAAGAAATACAGCAAACATGGCAGAGTAATCATTTTCAATAATGCCGCTCTTCCTTCCACCGATAAAGGTAGTGACTCCCAGAATGGCATGTTACTACAAAGGCCCGCAATGCTCGTCCTATGTTGCCTTCAAACAGGTCAGCTTTGTTATGGTAGGCATGCACCCCCAGATAAGTCAAACAGTGGGGCTCCCACTGTAGACCGCTCAGGTCTTGGGGGGCCGCTCGGCCCAGGGTCATAGGAAATAGACTAGATTTCCCCCAGTTAACTCGAAGGCCTGATAAGGATCCAAAACAATCTAGTAGCTGTCTCGCTCCTCAAAGTGTATCATCTGCATCTTCTAGGAATAATAATAGATCATCTGCGTATAGGGCCATGTAATAGGCGTCGTGCCCCAGCTCCAGGCCTCTATAGGTGTTACCTCCTCTTGCAAGGCTTGCGAGGGGCTCTATGACCAGGGGAAAGAGGAGAGGGGAGAGCGGGCCACCCTGTCTGGTACCTCGTTCTACTTGATAGTCCCCTGATATGATGATGCCTGTGCAAACTCTCACTCATGGCTTGGCGTACAGTAATCACGTCTGGGCTATAAAATTCTCTTCCAAGCCAAATTTGCATAGCACTTTATATAAATCTGGCCATTGGAGACTGTCAAATGCCTTCTCAAAGTCTACTGCAAAGAACACTGCATCTTCATTGTCATAAGAGCTATCATCGAGTAGTGAGAATAGTCGCTGGATATTCATGGCCATACATCTTCCAGGTAAAAAAAAAACTGATCAGCATGGATCAAGCTGGACATATATGGTAAGAGGCGTGTCGCTAGTATTTTACTAAGAATTTTGTAGTTCATTGACAACATTGATAGAGGTCGATAGGAGGTTACATTGGTGGGTGGATTTCTAGGTTTCAGAAGGGGAATAATAAAGGCCTCCAGCACCTCCCGCACCGGGGAATGATAAGGGCCTCTGAGCTAATCAAGCTTCTTCATACATGCTACCAATTGGGGTCCCAGCATAGTCATAAAGGCAGAATAAAATTCGACTGGTAGACTGTCTAGGCCTGGAGTTTTATTCCATGCCATACTGTCGACAGCGGCCTTCACTTCTGACAATTCAATTGCCTGTTCTAGGGTATCAGATTCTTGTTCTGAAACTGTTGGAAAATTAATATGTGATAAATGCTCTTGAATGTCTGTGATTGTGGAGTGAGTTTTACTCCTGTAAAGATCTAAATTATAAAACTCCTGATTAATTTTTGCCTGACTATAGAAATTTATATAGACTATAGTTGTCCAATTCAGCTATGCTTGACCCCCTTTTTGCTAGATTTGCCAGCCATGCCAAAAGTGTACTCACTCAGTCGCCCTCAGCATGTGTTTTCGCTTGGTAAGTTTTATTGTCATAACAGAGGAGTCTTTCAACTCTCACTGCGACTCTCTCCCTTGCATCCAAAATGGACGCTTGGAATTCTGGGACCCCTGGACACTTTCTCTCTATCTCCCTCAATTATTGTTCCGCTTTCTCTATATCCCGTATTATTATATGCCTAACCCCCTTTGCGGCTGAAATACACCTCCTCCTTATGACAGCTTTGAAGGCGTTCCATTCCAGAAATCGTGTGTCTGTGGTGCCCGCAATATCATAGAAATAAGCAATTACGTCAGCAGCAATACCGGTCCTAAAGACCGGGCCTTCTAACAATTCCGTCCTGAGTCGCCATGTAGGAACTGGAGGGCGTGGGACTGCCCAACGTAGTTCCAACAATAAGGGGTTATGGTCTGAAATCTTTCTGCTCAAGTATTCTGTCATGCTTGTTGACTCATGGACTTCAGGGGAAGGTATCCAACCTTCCATGTAGACCATACAACGAGGAGTAAAAGGAATAATCCCTGTCTCTTGGGTGGTGAGTACACCAGGGTTATATCAATCCCCATTCTCATTGTCATTCCCAGAATACCTTAGTGGTGCATCAAATTGGGGACTCCTGAAGAGGGGGTGCGACCTATCTATGGTCATATAGGAAATACAATTAAAGTCCCCGCCTAGTAAAATGGATTCCACAAAGTGGGAGGCCAGACGTTGGAAAGGGTCCTCAAGAATCCAAGTTGATCAACCATAAATGCTCCCTATCACTATGTCTTTCCCATCTATTCTCCCTGCTATCAGGACATATCTCCCCAAGGGATCTGTTACAGATTCAACGTGCTGGAAAGGTATTCTAGGCTTGATCCAGATAAGGACCCCTCTTGCATCTGCAGAATAAGTAGTATAATAAACTTGTCCTCTCCATTTATGTTGCAGGGTTCTCCCCTCTTTGGCATCTAAATTTGTCTCTTTATAATAGCACCATATAAATCCCTCGTCTAGTGAGTTAATACAATACCTTATGTCACTTACTCAGTGAGTGCATCCCCCTGATATTCCATGTGAGTACTTTAATAATTGAGGGGCAGCCAATAAAGAAATAAATAGTGCAGTGAGGGCACCGCAGAGTTCCCACTTTCTTCTCCATCTGGAATTTCTCCCACACTGTCACCGGTGGGATCAGGTATGTGTGGCAGTAGACAATCCCCAACATAACGGAGTTAAACTTTACCCAGCTCCCACCCCCTAGGGCAAACAGTGTGAGCCATTCGCCCAGACAGTCAACCTTAAAATGCTCAACCATGGTCGTGCCCTCTAATGCTCAGGCTACGTTCAGCGGGGGAAAAGAGGGCCGAGAAAGCACATAGGAGGGACCCTATGTGCTCTCAGGCCTGGGCTCCGGGTTCTCCAGGCTCCCACTTGAGTACCCATGTTACACATTTAGAATGAAATATCATAAGTCATGCCATATGGGACCTCCGCATGCTATCATAGGATCAAGTTTATAGGCAATGAGGTATTATCGGAGTTGCCATATTCATGTTGGTGTCTATTTCAGTGACAGATCCAGGACTAAATAATTTTGTCTGCAGTTCTTGGGGTGACCACCGGTAGGATTTCACTGGCGGGTGTTGAAGTTATTGAATCTCTGCCCGAGTCTGTTCCATCATCACTCACTTCCTAAACAGGTATACTGCATCAGGTGATGATCCCCGCAAGGATTCCACCGCTGCTATGGCCAGCTGTTGACCTCTCTGTACTACCTGTGCCATGGGCGACCCAAGATGGCGTAATCTGAGCTCATCTTCGTGAGCGAGGGCATCACTTTCCCTTCTGTGGATGAGGTGGTCTGCTCGCCCCGGGTTGTGTTGTCCCTCTGCCCAGTCCCAGGCCTCCTGGGGTGTAGCAAAAAATTGTGTTCCTATGGGAGTCACCACTTTGAGTCGTGCAGGGAATTGCATTGAATATGTTATTCCTTTCAGATTTTTTTTCACAAAGGTAAAGGCCACTCTCTGATGTTGCACTTGAAATCAGGAAATATGAAAACTTTATTGTTTTCCACTGCGGGGTCGCCGCCCATCCTAGCACGCTGCAGTATGTGGTCTCTGTCTTTGAAATGAAGCAACAAGCCACCACCAGTCTAGGAGGGGGACCCGGGGGTCTCTGTTGCGTAGGGACCTTATGTGCTCGTTCCAAAGCAAAGAATAGAGAGAGACCCTCCTACCACTCTGATGTTGTTGCAGCGTGCTCTGTTTTCTGCTTCCTCTGCTCTGTTCTCAGGCGTGTGCATCCTAGATTCCATAGAGTTAATTCGCCCTCCTATAGCCGCCACCCTAGGTAGCACCTCGGAAATTTCCCTCTCAGTCGCGGTGACTCTCTCTGAAAGATGTCTGTGGTCATCAAACAACAGTCCCAGGTCAATACTAAGTGTGTCAATCTTGACCTCTAGAGCCTCCCTCAATGCTTCGATAGTCTGCAAGATATCTTGAAGTGTGGGGTAGAGGATGTTATCTCCGAGGGCTCAGCTAAGGTTTGCTCTGGCCTCTTGCCAGTTGTCTGCAGGCGCTGAGATCCTCCTAGGTCCCCGACTCTCTTTTTTAGAGCTTTACCCATGACTTAGTTTTGTGGAATATTCCTTGAATATTATTTTTCTTCTGCTGTCGATCTTGTTGTTGCTTTGTGGGGATGCCCCTATCTGATCACAATGTAAAACTCCTAGTAGTCCTGCTTCCACTACATCTTCTCTCCAGGCTATCTAGGTTTCAGGAATCGTTTGCGTCAGGTTCATCATGGGGTCCAGCAGATTCACTGTATAGAATTCATCACCATGTTTAGAAGGTACTAGCAATTCATTTTCAATAATCTAAAGATGTATTTGATTATTTTTTAAGACTGCCTGAAAAATAAATCAGGAGAGCATTTGATTATAGTTGGGATCATTGCTACCTCAAAATCAATTATTACTTTCCAAGGGCTTTTTATCATTGCTTTTTTTCTTTAATGACTGTTAAAATCCTAAGGCCTAATTTAGAGATTGGCAGAGGGGGTTACTCTCTCACAAACACGACAGAAATCCCATCCGCTGCATTAGAATTCCATTATAGCATATGAAACTTGTAATACAGTGGATGGGATTTTCGTCACCTTTGTGATGGAGTAACCCCTCCACCAAACTCTAAATCAGGCCCTTAATGTAGGCCAAGGCAAGGCTTTCTTGTGGCAAAGCATTAATAAGTCCATTACTGGTTTTAGATTGCATTGAATGTGCTCTACTCAGGTGTCCTTCACAATTTGGGATAGCAAATATTTCTCCAGCAACATGCATGGGGATATTTTGTGCTACCTCCCTTAGCATTGAATCACAGGGCTCATTGGATGTTGCTCCCAAAGATTTTATTTTTGGACATTTTCCCTTACTTCAAATTCTGTTGCAGAGACAAAGTGATTATGTTGTAGCAGTTATTTCAATAACATTTCCCAGAGTAACAGCTATGCCCTTGTGATAAGTCCTTATGTTTTAGCAATGCCTGCCATCTTTTCAATAGTGTGTAATATTCTTTGGACATGTTTTCCATTTCTATCTCTTTAACATCAGAAATAGATTTTTACTGCTTGTTTAATAATTTTTGTTTCACATGTATCTTTTCCTTATACTGCTTACTTCTGTTCCTTACTGATTTCCTGTTGGCCTTTTTTCAAATACACTGCTATGTTTTAACTCCAGTTTTGGCAATCAGAAATTGTAGATATTTTTTAAAAAGGCAGAAAACAGTGATATTGTTTTAGTTTATTTCTTTCTTTGATGTGGTGATCTATGTCAATTCTTCCATGCTTCTTCAAAGAGAGAGCACTTGTAGGACCTGTTGAATGATTTAAAAAATCACAAACTAGTACCTGTTTATGGGAGGCGAAACTAACCCATATTAACGTTGGCATTACTTTTCTTTGTAGTTACCTTGGTATTTTCTTAGTGGTGATTTAGATTTTTTTGACTGCTTGCTTCATCACTGCAATGGATTATTCACTGAATGTTGAGTATATTATTGCTTTCAGTAAATGTAATGTTGTTTCTAGACTGTTTTTACATGAAAGAATGTAAGAAAAATGTAATTTCTGAATATTTTCTATAGGATTAAGCTTGTTCCTTTTAATGAAGTATATTTATTTATGTAATGGTTATGCTTACCTTTTTTGGCTACTGTAACCGTCTGTACTGTTGTACTGCCACCTCAGAAGTTGACAGTAATTAACAACAAAATTGGGAATGCCCAAAATGTAGATAGTGTTTTTGTATTGTTTGTTTTCAATAAAATTTGTTTCTGGCAGAATGGGAGGAAGTAGTTTGGCCCAGTCCCACTTCCACTTGAATAGGTTATGCCTCATCTCCACATAATAATAGGCTACATATCCTCTTTAGTTAATGTGGAGCCTGAGCCAGGAAGGTAAGGCACCTGTTCACGCCGAAAGGCTACCTGTAGAAGCTTCTCCCCACTTCAAAGGCATAACTGGGAATCAATACTGGACCTCTAACACCAACTGTTAGGTACACATTTGGACCTATGGATACTCAGCCAGGAAGAAAAACCTCTACACTGCTGAAAGTCAGCCAAAATGCTGGACTGCTGCTCTGAAGGACTGCTACCCTGCTGTTCTGACCTGCTGCCTGCTATACTCTTGCCTGTGTGAGTAGGACAGGACCTGCACCTCTTGAATCCAGAAAGACTCCAAAGACTAGTTGGCTGGCCTTTCCAACAACCTTGCATCTGCACCTGGACTCTGCTATCTGTGAGTATACTCTGCCAAATGGTTCCAGCCCAGTCCTGGACCTTTGGAAGTGGACCCAGAAAGACTCCAAAGACTAGTTGGCTGGCCTTTCCAACAACCTTGCATCTGCACCTGGACTCTGCTATCAGTGAGTATACTCTGCCAAATGGTTCCACCCCAGTCCTGGACCTTTGGAAGTGGGCTTAAAGTGCTCAGCCAGCCTCTGGGGATCCAGCAAAACCAATGCATCTCCTCGGCTGTGCAACACAAATCCGAGAAGAACTGACACATCACCACTGCTGCTTGTATTATATCTGTTGCAAAGACCTGCATCACATTGCAGCCCATTGCAAGAGCCACTGCACGATGCATCCTTGCACAGGCACTTACATTCCTCATCAATGGCAGCCTCGACGATGACATTGGACTCTGCATCAAAGCCTTGCAGCTGTTCATAACCAACATATAGCCCCAACTGTGTGTATATATAAATTTATATATATATGCCAAGAAATAGCAGTGCACTCCATCAAGGGGAAAATAAATCTTGTTTTTATTTCATTTCAGGATTGGAAACAAAAAGAACAACGCGTTTCGACCGTATGGTCTTTTTTGAGTTCAAACATCCTGTTACTATTACGGATCCTATTTATAGTAACACCCTAATTACAAATTACAATGCATACTGGGAATTGTAGTTCTGAAATAATAAATCTTACGTAACAAAGCAAAATTAAACAATCTAATAAATTTTGCTGTATTTCGAATAATTACATAAATTCAATTCAATTACACAAAGGATGTGTCATCTAATCAGTCAAACAAAATCCTTAATCCTGAATAGATATTTAAGTAAGGACAACCTAATATTAACTTCATATACCAACTTTCCTATTATATTAAACATTATTACAGCTCTACTAATGATATTAACGCTAATTTTGGACTGTAAAGTCTACACATACGCATTGATTTCCTTATGTATCAAAAAATATATCCAAAAGAACAAAAAATACATCGGTTATACGTATTTCAATCCAACTTATCCAGTGTATGTCATATATAATAGGACCACACCTATTAATTTCAGAGATAATTAGTGATTGGCTCCAGCACTGGCTGCACCTACGAGGGTGAAACACTTTTATATTTTTCTCTGCTGAAGAAAGGATTGACCTTGAAACACGTGTCCAGAGATGATTTTATAACTTAAGGCCTGGAATAATGAAACTGCTTAAAGAATTCACTGTGAGTTGCTGGCTTTGCTTTTTCTTCCCGTTTATATAACCTGTTGGGAGTGCGCTTTCACATGAGGACAACTTCGTTTTTGATATTTAACTGGCCTGTCCAGTCGGGAAAGCAGCAGCACTGCACATCGTAGCAGGTCTGTGTGACTAAAAATGGATTGTCACATAAGAGCAGTCAGGTTGGGATATTCACAGCAAATCTGACAATTTTACTTTGGATTTGCCTACAAAGGTTTTGCACTTTGGTTCATTATTTCGTTTGGCTCCAGCAACCCACTTGGGGCAAAATGAAAAAATTGCACGACCACCACAACCAGCATGCACTGCTCACTTGAGAGGCCCACTGGGGCGGACTAGTATTTAAAGAGACTAATCAGGTGCCTGTAATTAGACAAGCTGAAGCCATGCCGGTCTTTTCTGTAAGAAAGAGATGCCTGGAACACCTCCAGCACTGGCTGCACCTACGAGGGTGAAACACTTTTATATTTTTCTCTGCTGAAGAAAGGATTGACCTTAAAATACGTGTCCAGAGATGATTTTATAACTTAAGGCCTGGAATAATGAAACTGCTTAAAGAATTCACTGTGAGTTGCTGGCTTTGCTTTTTCTTCCCGTTTATATAACCTGTTGGGAGTGCGCTTTCACATGAGGACAACTTTGTTTTTGATAATTAACCGGCCTGTCCAGCCGGGAAGGCAGCACCACTGCACATCGAAGCAGGTCTGTGTGACTAAAAATGGATTGTCACATAAGAGCAATCAGGTTGGGTTATTCACAGTAAATCTGACAATTTTACTTTGGATTCGCCTACAAAGGTTTTGCACTTTGGGTCATTATTTCGTTTGGCTCCAGCAACCCACTTGGGGCAAAATGAAAAAATTGCAGGACCACCACAACCAGCATGTACTGCTCACTTGAGAGGCCCACTGGGGCGGACTAGTATTTAAAGAGACTAATCAGGTGCCTGTAATTAGACAAGCTGAAGCCATGCCGGTCTTTTCAGTAAGAAAGAGATGCCTGGAACACCTCCAGCACTTTTTGCACCTACGAGGGTGAAACACTTTTATATTTTTCTCTGCTGAAGAAAGGATTGACCTTGAAACACGTGTCCAGAGATGATTTTATAACTTAAGGCCTGGAATAATGAAACTGCTTAAAGAATTCACTGTGAGTTGCTGGCTTTGCTTTTTCTTCCCATTTATATAACCTGTTGGGAGTGCGCTTTCACATGAGGACAACTTTGTTTTTGATATATATATATATATATATATATATATATATATATATATATATATATATATATATATATATATATAAACACACAAACTCCTCAAAAATAGCAAGGACGTGCACGGACACCAATTTGTGATCGTATATTCAATTAATAGACAGATGCATCATCACAACGCGTTTCAGCCGTAGCCTTGCTCACGTGTGGGACGGCAGTTTGATTCTAGTATTACATACCCTACATACTGCAAACATCAATGACGGACTAACAAAACGCCACATATTACAATATAAAGGGAAACTGAGCGTCATCTTGGAGTGTTGGGGGCGTGGAACATTGAGTCACGCTCAATTAAAAAGTATTTATTCAATTATCACTAAACTTCACACTCTGTCCCCTACGAGCCAATACCCTGTTACAACACTATAATACTCAATTTTACAAACAATACTAACACATAAAATGAATATATAAACCAAAACACATTAAATAATTTCTCATTTCATTAATTTGAAAAGGATTAGTACTAACCTAACAAGCAACAAAATAAGATAGTAAGTGACTCTTTCAGGATCACTTTGTTATATTTATGTCCTGGTCTGGCACAACTAGATAGCCACAGTTGGCACTTGGTACTTTTTGGGAGGCTTTTAATTTAAATCTTTAAAATTGCATGTCTTCAGATAGTTCATTACATTTTACTCTATTGTTCTAAATAGGTGTGGTGTGTTTTCACTTTATCACTGTTTAAAGTGCATTAATACTTTACACATTGCTTCTAAGTTAAGCGTCACTGCTTTTGTGCCAAGAGGCCAGAGGGTTAGACACATGTTAATTTGGGGTTTGAGTGTGTTTCACCCTGACAAGCAATGTGGTTGCTGCGGAGGTAACTTTATTTATAAAAAACAATGACTTGTCAAGGACACATTTGGTGTTAAATCACTGTATCAGTAGCAATTCATTTACTATATGCAATAAGTGAAAAAGTGGCAATGTTTCCAATAGCAAAAATATCGCTGAAGCAGTAAAATAAATAAATCATCAGCTAGCATTGATAAATCCAAAATCTTATTTGGTTAAAGGCAAAGTGCATAAAGACTATTTTTTAAAACCTTTTTTGTTTCAGTGTAAACAGTAATAACAGTAAGGTAGGGTTGAGGAATGCAGAGCATACAAGAAAGCAGAGGTGGTCTAGTAAGACTTACAGAAACAGGGTACACAATCCACCTTTTTCTCCAGAGTTCCACTTCTGAGCACTTCCCTCCCTCACAAGAATGCTCAGCACAGTTAATAGTTAACTCATTTATGAACTTCAATCGTTTGTGCCGCCCCTCACTCACTCTCTGAGTCATCCAGTCCATCACTGGTTGAAGAGTTAGAAGTAGCATTTGGGTCTAAAAATACAGTACGAAGTGCATTCCACATTTTGAGGTCCTGGTCTACCTTGTCATCCCATCTAGCAAGTCTCATCTGGGATTCCTGAACCATGGCCCATACTATAACATCTCTGCACCATCAATCAAATTTGGGTGCCATTTGCACCATCCATGTGATGGAGACTCTACACCTAGCCAAAGCTAGTGCCAGGTGCATTAATCTATACACCATCCCCCTACCATTTGGTCTAAGTGTATTACCCAACAGACAGCACAGTGGGGTAAGATTGAGGAGTAGGTGCACTGTCCTCTGGATCTCTGCCACCTCCCAGGCACACAATCCCTGAACCTCCTTAAATTGCCATGCTAAGTGTAAAAAAGTAAGTCCTATGTAGAAAATATAATATATTCATTGAAAGAGTACATTACAGGATACTGTGTGTGTAAGGCTATTTACACACACACCCAGTCCTGTTCTGTGAGTTATGTGTCCAAGTCAGTGTCCCTGGCAAAGTATGACCTCGGGCAAGTTCTCACAGCGTCCATTTGTATAGCATTAAATAAGAGCATAATTAAGTGACGACCAGCACTGCATGTCAAAAGAACATCAAGGGCCTGATTCCGACTTTGGCGGGCGGCGGAGGCCGCCCGTCAAAGTCCCGCCGACAAATGACCGCACCGCGGTCAAAAGACCGCGGCGGCCATTCTTACATTTCCGCTGGGCCGGCGGGCGCTCTCCAAAAGAGCACCCGCCGGCCCAGCGGAAATGCCCCTGCAACGAGGATGCCGGCTCCGAATGGAGCCGGCGGAGTTGCAGGGGTGCGACGGGTGCAGTGGCACCCGTCGCGTATTTCAGTGTCTGCATTGCAGACACTGAAATACTTTGTGGGGCCCTCTTACGGGGGCCCCTGCAGTGCCCATGCCATTGGCATGGGCACTGCAGGGGCCCCCAGGGGCCCCGTGGCACCCCCTACCGCCATCCTGTTCCTGGCGGGAGACCCGCCAGGAACAGGATGGCGGTAGGGGGTGTCAGAATCCCCATGGCGGTGGAGCGCGCTCCGCCGCCATGGAGGATTCTGTAGGGCAGTGGTAAACCGGCGGGAGACTGCCAGTTTACCCTTTCTGGCCGCGGCTGAACTGCCGCGATCAGAATGCCCTTGGGAGCACCGCCAGCCTGTTGGCGGTGCTCCCGTGGTCGGTGACCCTGGCGGTCACCGGCCGCCAGGGTCAGAATGACCCCCCAAGTGTGCATGTGGACTTGGGGGCACTGAGATAAGAGGGCCATGTTGTTCTAGCAATGTCCCCAACAGCCGGACTGGAAGGACACATGGTCCATTATTTCCCAGACGGGCTTCAGGATCCAAATCGGAAGTTTGCGGTGGAACCGGGCCCATTTCATTACAGATCTTATAAATCAATACCAAAGTGTAGCCGTGCATCTAACAATATGAAGGGCGTCCAGTGTAACACCCACCCCCTCCATCAGGAAATCCTACAGCTACTTTACAGGCCAGTAACCATTTCTCCTAGTTATCGGCTCGGTCCAGCCAGTGGGCTAGATGCTGCTGCTGAGCAGCAAAGTAAAACAGATCTAGGTACGGCACCTCAAGTCCTCTCTCATCATGCTGTCTCATCAAAGTCTATAGTGCCACTCCACTATGTTTACTGGCCCACAGAAGAGAGATTAGGATGGTGTCCAACTGCCAGACTATCTGTGCTGGAAGCACATATAGTGAATTTAGCAGGATATATAAGCATCTAGGAAGCAGAACCATCTTAGCGATGGCCAATTTACCCATCAGTGAGAGGGGCAATGAGTTCCAAAATGAAACTGAGGACTTCAACCCTTCCACCACCCTTTCTATGTTAAGATGAAGCTGAAGCTTCTGCGTGTATGCAACTTTGATCCCCAGGTATTAGAAGTGGATGTCTCCCACAGAGGCCTAGCTCTGGCAATTGTTCTGACAGGGTCACAGCCAGTGAGACGAGTGGGAACAATAGTGACTTGGCACAGTTGAGCCAAATTTCAGAATATGGGCCTCATTACAAGTTTGGCGGTCGGACTGCCATACCCCCATGCTGGCGGTCCTAAAAAGACCATCATGTTGGCGGCCTCTCATTGCGAGTTAAACAGGCAAGACCACCAACTGCCAACCAAAAAAGGCAGACCAGCAGGACTGCGGAGGCACGGAAATAGGCTGTCCAACCTCCAACGCTGACAGCTCAGTGACCAACCACTGACCGTGTTACAAGGCCAATGTCACAGAGACAAGCGCCCATGGCGATCAGCCAATGGCGGCCCGAACCACAGCGGTTCACAGACACCAAAGTAATACAAAAAGGCACATTGGATCAATTTGAAAACAACACAGCTGACACACGTTATCACAGTTGACACACCTACGAAGGATACTATAAAACACATGCCTTCACACACCACAATCCTTTGCATTTACAACACCAAACACTGATGCCAGAGCCAATAATACAACACACAGCACAGATACTAGCCACCACTTTTTTATTACTTTTTTAAAGGTAAACTTAGACCAAAAGTCTAAGTTTAGACCCAAAGTCTAACTTTACTTGCAGTAAAGTTAGACATTTGGTCTAAGTTTGAACATTTGATCTAACCTCACACTAAAAGTCTAAACTTAGGCCAAAATTCTATCTTTACTACTAGTAAAGTTAGACTTTAGGTCTAAACTTAGATATTTGGTCAAAATGTATCTTTGTGAATTGGGCCCCGTTTTTCTAAGGATGAGTTGAGATTCATGGTGGATAACTCAAGAGTAGAGCCACAAATGTTTGGAGCCCAAGTGCAGCACACTCCTCTCAGTAGGAAAATGGAAATGTGGGACAGGATAGTCGACAGAGTTAATGCTGTAGGCACCACCCTGCGCACAAGGGAGGACGTTAGGAAGAGGTGGAATGATCAAAGGGGAAAGGTATGTTTCCTGGTCTCCAGGTACCAGCTGCAGGACAAGAATACTGGTGGTGGCCCTCCCAGTGCCCCATTACATTTATTTTCATGGGAGGAGAAGGTCTTGGCCATCATGCATTTACTGAAGGCTTGGCAAGAATACATTAGGAAGTGCCCCATTACATTTATTTTCATGGGAGGAGAAGGTCTTGGCCATCCTGCATCCTGAAGGCTTGGCAAGAATACATTAGGAAGTGGGTCCTGCTAAGCCATAACAATAAAAATGTCACCAAAATGCTTTGTTTTTTATTACCATAGTTCACCTTTTGTCACTTTTACTGTTACTCCACTCATCATCCCAGCGTTCACCTGTCCAAAGACCCCTGTTTGGCAAATCCCAATTGAAGTGTACTCATCTGGGGGCATAGCATGTCTATAGAGTGTATAGCACAGGGACTGACATGACTACGACTCCCAGGAGGTCATGTTACTGTCACCTAAACCACCAACCCAGTGTTTCCTTCACTAAATACCTTGTTTGTTAACTCCTAATTGAAGCGTACTCACCTGAGAGGATAACATTTGTCATGTATGTGTAGTACAGGGACTGACATGACTACAAATCCCAGCAGGCACTCTTTCAGCAACTCCAAACACCAGAGCAGTGGCCACTTGTCCAAAGACCACTTTCCGCCAATTCACAATTTAAGTATAATTCGCTGAGAGGATACCAATTGTCAAATGTTTGGAGTGACATGACTAGTAAGGCCCAGAAGGCCCTGTGTCTGTTAAACCAACCATCAGACCAGTGTTCTCTTGTCCAAATGCAATTGTTTGTGAACTCTCAATTGGAGTGGACTCACTTGGATACCATTTGTATACTTTGTGTAGTACAGGGAGTGATCTGACTACAAAGCCCAGGAGGCCCTGTTTCAGTAACTCCAAACCCCAGCCCAGTAGTCACTTGTCAATATACCCCTGTTTTGAACTCTCAATTGAAGTGTGCTCACCTGAGAGGACAACATTTGTCAAGTAATGAGGAGAAGAGAGAGTGGCATGACTGCATCTCCAGGACTCACTGTTACTCAAACTACCATCACAGTGCTTCCTCCTCCAAAAACCTTTGTTTGTTCACTCACAAATGAAGTGTACTCACCTGGGTGGATAACATTTGTATAGTGTGTATAGCAGAGAGAGTGACATGACTGCAATTTCTAGCAGGTCTTGTTTCTGTAACTCCAACCCCCAGCACAGAGATCACCTGCCCAAATACATCTGTTGGTGAACACTCAATAGAGGTGTACTCAGCTGGGGTGAGAACATTGGTCAAGTATTTGTACTACAGAGGGTGATGACTACAACTTACAGCAGGCACTGTTTCTGCAACTCCAAATACCAGAACAGTGGCCACTTGTCCAAAGACCACTGTCTGCCAACTCACAATTCAAGTTTACTCAGCTGGGAGGATACAGAGTGTCAAATGTGGGGTTTAGAGAGAGTGACATGACCAGTAAGGCAAGAAAGGCCCTGTGCCTGTTAAACTAACCATCAGACCAGTGTTTTTTGGTCCAAATACCATTGTTTGTGAACTCTCAATTGGAGTAGACTCACCTGGGAGTACAACACGTGTATTGTGTTTATAGTTCAGGGAATGATCTGACTGCAAACCCCAGGAGGCCCTGTTTCAGTAACTCCAACCACCGGCCCAATGCTCTCTTCTCCAAAGGTCACTATTTGTCAATTCCCAAATTAAGTTTACTCACCTGGGGATAAGATTTGTCAAGTATTGAGGAGTAGGGAGAGTTACGTAAATGCAACTCCCAGGAGGCACTGTTTCTCTGACTCCAACCACCAGACCAGTGTCCACGTCCAAATACCCCTGTTTTTGAACTCCCAATTGAAGTGTAATCATCCGGGAGGATTCCATTTGTATATCTGTGTAGCAGAGGGAGCAATCTGACAGCAACTCCAAGGGGGCACTCTTTCACTAACTCAAAACATCAGCCCAGTGTTCAGTTCTCCAAATACCCTTCTTTATAAACTCACAAATAAATTTTACACACCTGTGGGGATGATAGTTATCATGTTTATGAATTAGAGGGTGTGGCATGACTGCTAAGGCCAGGAGGCTCTGTCTCCCCCACTCCATACACAAGTCCAGTGTTCTCAGGTCAAACTGCCCCTGTGTCTTAACTTTCTAAAGAAGGTTACTTATCTGGGAGCATCACATATGTTTGGTTAGGTAAAGCAGCATGATTGACAGGAGTACAAAACACAATAGGCCCTGTGTCCCTAACTCCAACACAAAACCAATATTCACTTGGCCAGTTCCATTGATTTATGAAATTTCAATTGAAAGTTCACTCACCTAGGTGTATACCATATATCAAGTGAGTGTAGTATGGAGTGTGACATGACTGCAACTCCCAGGAGACACTGTTTCAGTAACTCCAAACACCAGAACAGTAGTCACTTGTCCAAACACCCTTGTCTGCTAATATTCAATTGAAGTTTAGTCACCTGGGAGGGTCCAATGTACAGATCATTCTTAACTTTGAGATGTGTCTTGCTATCTAGCTCTATCTTGACATGCTAACCCAAGATGAAACTATTGAGGACAGGAAGGACACCTTACCCAGTTTGTACAACAAGTATTCCTAAGGCCTCAAGCTACACCACCAGACTGATATTGGCAGCAGACACATTCACAATGCACTGACCACGTAATGACTCCAATCAAATATACAACAAAGTCCTGGGTCTGCCTGCATAACAATCAACTAGGCCTCAAAATGGCCAAAGACATACCTTGCCTAGACACTGTTTTGCCTGCACTGTTGGCAAGATGGCATTCTCAGGCCATCCTCCCAAGGGCCAATAATCTGTACATTTAAGCAGTTGCTTGACTTAAACGGGATTGGCATGCTTCACAAATGTCAGGTCAACACAATAACACAGGTACCTGTCACAATAGGATAACCTGAAAATTAAATAAGTACAAGGGCTTTGCAAAATGTCACAGTAAACATTTAGAGGTAGATGTCACAATAAAAACAGTAACATTGTAACTTTCAAATCAAAAACTCTAGCTGCCACTGGCCGCACAGAACCCACAGAAGAGACTGCCCCTACCCCCTTGGATGAAGCCCTCAGTGGCACTGATACTCCTCGATGTCTGGACATGGAAGACGGTTCTGGCCTATCTGGACAACCTGGGCAGACACCGACACTGAGTCTCATGTGGCCACTTATCACCTCCCAGCCCAGTTGCCTCCACATCACAGGCAGCCTTTTACCCTCCAACCTGTGTCCCCAGGACACTGGCACCCATCTTGTGCTCCTCGGTCCAGGATCCTGAATCGCAGCATCACACTTCTCAAAATGATGGTCCAGGAACCAGTAGTAGAGGGCACGCCATGGCAATAGCACAGGGCCATGGGGGTTGGGTGTGTAGAAGAGATGTTGTAGCCCAGCGGAGTGAGGTGACTGGAGATGCTCCTGGCCAGAACACCATCAGCCACATCTTGGGAGTCTATCAGGAGTTGCAAGGCGTAATGGGCCGGATACTTGATGATCTCCAGGAAATGAAGCGATTGCAGAGGGATTTCCATTGGGAAATGCATGACAGATGGTATCTAACCATGTGAGTAACCTTCAATTAAGATTTCATACATCAATGGAATAGGGCAATTGAACATTGTTTTTGTGTTTGGAGTTAGGGGCACAGGGCCTATTGTATTTGGTATTCCATTCAATCCCTTCACTTCCCCCACCATACATATGTTATGCTCCCAGATAAGTAAGCTTCATTAGGAAGTTAAGACACAGGGGTAGTTTGGCATGAGAACACTGGACTTGTGTTTGGAGCTGGATACGTTGGCCGGCAATGATGAAACACATATACTGCAACATACAGGACATACAAGAATAGTGATTAGCCTGTGTGAAAGGTGAATGCCTTGCTTGAAATTGATGGCAACATATTTCATGCCCACATGATCACACACATTATACAATCAGCCCAATACAGCACACTGAACAAGTATAATGTGCACTTCAGGTCTTCCACCCAAACACTGTTCAAACTGCCTTGGCACAGGTCTCATACACAGCAAATCTGTGACCTACAATACCTGGAACTATCCGTGTCCAATTTGTATGTCAGAACTGCAACTGGTACCTGCTATTGTTACAGCTCTGAAATGCCCACATGAGGATGTCACGGTGAAGGTACTAGTACAAAGACAAAACAAGAAGTATAGGCTTGAAAACATTCCTATTGCACAAATCACATAGAAATCATCTGGAAAGCAAATTACATTACAGTGAGACTGACACAAATAAAGTAACTACTTTAAGTTGGGGATATGTCGAAGGCTAACTATTCTAGCACACTTTGGCTGAATACTGCAGAGTAACTGCTCCTTAGTTGCTTCTAAAACAAACAACTCCACATATTCTCACAACTACAGTTCTTCGTTCAGTCACCACATCACAACATACTTACACTTATGAAAAGTAGCTATTGATGAGATCTTACCACAAGTCAGCTCCTTCCTCTTTACCACTGTCATCCTCACTTGACATTTCTCTCACCTGGCGGCACTGCAGACTCGCCCTCCTCTGGGATGTATGGGATATTTCTCCACAGGACGATGTTGTGGAGCATCCAATATACCACAGAGATATGACACATTTTCCTTAGTGAGTAAAGGAGGGCTTCACCGGTCCAGTCCAGACACCTAAATGTGGCCTTCAGGATCCCAAAAGCCCACTCCACTACCTGCCTTGTTCTACCATGGGCCTCATTGAAGAGTATTTCTCCTGGTGTAGTTGGATTCCTTATTGGCATCAACAACCAAGGACGGCTTGGATATGTGGAGTCTCCTGTTATGAAATGGGACATATGTGCAACAATGAGTCCCTCACTACATAATTGTAGCACCTGACATTAACACAAACAGGACAACCAGTCTGGCCCTCCATGGATACAGTTGTGAAATCAGCTAGGGTATGGTGCTGTTTTGCATTCGGAAGGAATCTTGAGCTGAACCTGGATAACACGCAGACTGTGAAATGTACAGATCCGCCAAACAGACAACTTGCACGTTGATGGAATAGAAGTTCTGTCTGTTGTGGTATACTTGTTCATTGGCATGCGGTGGGACCAAACCAATATGTGTGCCATCAATTGCTCCCACCACATGTGGGAGACATGTAAAACCAGAAAAGTCAGCCTTCACGTGGGCTAAATCCTGAAGTCGGGGAAACTGGATGTAATTGTCCAGGTGTTTCAACATTGCTGAGAGGACATCCTTCAACACCAGACTGAGCGTAGGTTGGAACATGCCAGCTGACTGGGCCACTGTATTTTGGAAGGACCCTGTTGCTAGGAAGTGCAATACTGACATTATGTACAAATGGTGGTATGATGGCTGGATAACTAATAGCTGGCATCTGATTTGGCGCCAACTGGCCACATAAGTCCACTATTGTTAGGCGGTATATAAGGATGATGTGTCATTTTTCCATGGTCTGAAGGTTTGACAGTGGATAGTAGACAGGATGTTGTTGCATCCTCCTTCTCCCCTATTTATGATAAGACATGATTTTTAGCATTAGTCATTGTGCCCACAGCAACATAAATGATGAATGTCAATGATATCATGTGACAAGGCATTTCAGAAGGGTTAGACATGACAACCAGTACATGTCACAGCTGCTGTCAGGAAAGTTTTTGCCACCGTTAAGGGCCATATTTATACTTTTTGACGCAAACCAGCGTCAGCGCTGGTTTGCTTAAAAAAATGTACCGCCGGCTAACGTCATTCCAATGCGCCAGGCGGGATTGACCGTAGCCGGCGCTGTGGCCTGGTTAGAGTAAAGAAAATGACTCTAACCGGGCAGAGCAGGCATAGGGAAGAATAGGGGCTGTGCGTCAAAAAATGGTGCAATTCAAGTTAGAGTCAAAAATCATGTTTCTAACCGGACTTGCGCCATTTTTTGACGCACAACCCCCATGTAAATGACTCCTGTCTTAGCAAAGACAGGAGTCATGCCCCCCCTGCTCAATGGCCATGCCCAGGGGACTTTGATCCCCTGGGCATGGCCATTGGGCACAGTGGCATGTAGGGGGGCCCAAGTTAGGCCCCTAATGCCACATTAAAAAAATTACTTACCTCTATTTATCTGTAGCCACTTGGGATGGGTCCCCCCATCCATGGGTGTCCTCCAGGGGTGGGCGAGGGTGGCAGGGGGTGTCCTTGGGGGGAGGGAAGGGCACCTGTGGATTGCTTCTATGGTCAGAGACCACGAAAATGAGCTCACAGGTTCCTTAATGCCTGCCCTCACCCAGGCATTAAAAAACAGCGCAAATCAGGCTGGGCGCCATTTTTTAAGGCCTGCCCCCTCCTGTGCGTCAAAATGATGCAGGAGTATAAATAAGGTGCACATGCCTTAAAGTCATTTTTTGGACGGGAACGCCTACCTTGCATGTCATTAACACAAGGCGGTTTCACACATCCAGAAAATGACGCACACTGCTGAATTTTGACGCTTGCGGGGTCGGTTGTCAAAGTATAAATATGGTGTTAGGTTTGTGCTGAATTTGCGTAAAAAATTGTGACGCAAACTTCTTTCCTCAGAAAACATGATTCCCCTTTTCCTTGTACCCACGTTGGTTGCAGTGGAGTCCTCACTCCCAGTGGCTCTTGCAGAGGATGTTCTTAGAACTAGCTTCTTCAGGTTTAACTGCCATCAAAGATGGTGGTCACATATCCTTTTGAGGTCAGCACTCTAGTGTTTCTACCTTAGTCTCGTGCTGAAGCTTCCCTCGAGCTGTTTCACTCTGGGAGCTCTGCACTGCAACTGTTATCCTGAGGAGAATGAGCAGTGTTTCTGAAGTGCTTCGTTTCATAGAGAACTCTTCCAGTTTTGACTAATTATTTATTTTTCTTGTTACGGTGTGCACACCAGCTACTTTTCCCCTTTTGAAGAAGCTGAATTTCTTCCTTCTTCCAACAACTGGCTATCGGCTTTCTGAGGAGAATTTGTTTTGGCTTAACAGAACTTCAAGCAACTGCAGTAAGGAATCCTTTTGTATGATTTCCAGACCTGCCAATATATATAGGTACATGTATATTCAAGAACTCTTTGCTTTGCAGACTTGTCAGTCTTAAATACAAACCTCAGTGCTCAGACTAATTCCTAGAGACTGTGATTGAGAAAACTGAACCTTGGGAAGGAGTTTTCATTTCCTGTAAAATACATGAGTAGTTTGTATATTTGTGAACTTTTGAACTGTTCTCCAGAGAACCTTGGAAACCTTTGACTCCTGGAGAAAAGAAGATATTAAGTTAACATTTTCCTCTTAGAGAGGCTAGTCTCTCAAAGGATCCAGGTTAGGAGAACAATAGAATTGGGTGAATGTGAATGGCTGAACAGTCGAATGCACAGTAGGTATGTACTTATCTATGCTTTTATCACCCGACTGCAGGTCCTTCCTTTATAGAAATCCCAATAAGAAGAAAGGTGCAGGTTTTCAGAGACACACACTGAATATCTTATCTTCAAGTGGTAAACACAGGCTGGAAGTGGATCTGTAGGCTGTCTCTCTTTTTCTATTCCCATTCCCCTTTCACCCTAGTGGATGCAGGGTTCAGATGATCAATTAAAGTCTGAGCACGCATCTGTTGGAGGGAGTTGGGTAAAAAGCATCTGCTCCTGTGGAAGTTTGATTTAATGGGTAATCTTCTAACAGCTGCAAAAAACACAAAGGTCACTAGTAACCCCCATGGTTTTCCACACATGTGTACATAACATGTATCTGGACCAAACTCAAAGATGTGTAACACAATTGACCCTTGAAATGTGGCTGGAAATCCCAACTGCCTAAGTGACTGTCGGCGGGGGAGGATTGTGCCCCACTGTCAGGTCCAGCCTTGAGTCTAGCTGCACCCTGTGCGGCAATGTTTGTTGTGCCCCCCAGTGACCACATATAATATGGATTCCCTCACTACTACCCTCTGACAGTGACCCTCAAGTCTCCATAACTACTCTCTCTCAGAAGCATTTAATAAGTTGTGTTACGCCACTCATTTAAGTGTAGGATGTCAGAGCACTTTACATCACACACACATTACACAGAGACAATCAGTCATAAGTTTGTAAATCAATGTATAAAAAATGTTACTTGAGACAGAGCAGTGAAAGATGTAGGAGTCACCTGTCATCCATACTGGCAGGCTGTATAGTTTAGGGGTGCTCAGTCTGGAGAATCACAAACTCAGATTTTAAAAGGAAACACCATGGTTGGAGGTTCTTTTTAATAAGAAGAAATGAGTCATACACAAATGAACTATTTTTGCAACATTAGGATCATGAAAGAGTGGGGAAAAATATTAATGCTCTAATCTATATTTTGAGGAATGCATGCAGTTCTTTGATGACTCTTAATAGCTTACTAATCTTTATTAGGATTTTAACTACTAAACTATTAGCAACATAAGGACCTCTCTGACAAAAGCAGTAACCCACTGACCCATTTGCGTCATATGCGCTTTGTAATCTACATGGTATGTGTTTTTTGCAGAAGGCATATTAACCCACTGTGCTACCTTAAAACTTCCACTATGGAAAACTCCAGACTCTCTCTAGGAAGAACATTAACCTCAAGAGTCATCTTGACATTTTCATTTTTGACTGAAAATTCCTGGAGGCAAGGAAAGCTGCCGCAGGGGCTTTAAAAACCATTATATAGTTGCAAACACTGAGCTCCCTCCCAAAGCCTGACACAGTGTGGTGGAACGGGTGGCACCGCTCTAGAGTTGGCCTTGCCCACTGTTAGATGCCATCTGTGCCCTGCAATACTGCAATTATGTTTGATTAGTAGGACCTACATGAGAAGATGGCATAATCATGTTTGTGAGCTCAAAACAACATTTTTGGAGGTATGACGCAGTTTGTGAAGCCCAATACAGCATTTCAGGCTTCCAAAATGGCGGCTACCTGACCTACTCCACTGGACATTAGGAATCGTCGATAACTACTGACAGAATTCGTCAAGGCGGTAGGACTTGCAACCACGGCAGCCACAGCTACAGACTCACGTTGCCAGTGGCAGTCACCGGCCAATGGCTGTGTCTACCGGCGGTGACAACTTCATACAAGGCAGACATGCCCGTTATGTTCTGCATATTCATTCACTTGACTCCTGACACTGCTGCCAGCAAGACCTCCACTACGTGGGCTGCTATTTACCGCTTCTGGGAACAATCATGTCACATCTAGCAGGTGATAGGGCCCCTGCCTTCTCTTCAGTGGAGCTATAGAGGCTAGTAGATGAGGTCCTACCCCTGTATGGACAGTTCTGTGGTGTGCCAGAGGAGCAGGTTAATTACCTCATGTGGACAGTTTTCTCTGTACTTCACCATCCTGTCCCTCCTCACAGGCTACAATGTGGCCATGTGTGCCAGTTTGACTAGTCATGTGCCTGTTGATGCAGTCTGTGTGGCATTAATGACAGGGACAGGTTCTTCATCCTCCTTGTGTTGGATGCACATAACTTGATGAGGAGACATTACTGCCATCCACTGAAATCTCTTTCGTCATGATTGTTGTAAATGTCAGACAACAACTATGTGCATGACAGCATGAGCAGACTATGCATTTTGTATGAGTCAGTTGAGAGTAATGTGATCAATGTGTATAGTAAATTTCCTAACACATCTACCCTTGCTAAACTGTTGTTTGGAAGGCATATGATGACTCACTCTGCCCTTCAGGTTGCCACACAAACCATATGACAAATTGCTGTTAGCTACATGATGTACTGTTATGGAAGTGATGGAAATGGAGTGTCATGTAGGTTTTGTCAGCGCACCCTGAAGAGAACAGGGCCTGTCAAATGCATCTCCCAGTAGGGGTCCTAGTCTAGGCTGTGGTAGTCAATGTGGCTATGCAACTGTGGTACTGTGTCCACTCCCTGTACCCCAGCAGATCCTTTCATGTGGCTAGTATAAGGCTCTTTTTGCAAATCCTGCCCAGAATGCCTCATTCTTTTGATTAGAATAGGACTGGGTACAGAGCTAAATTATTAATCTAGGCTATATGTGCACTTAGCGACATTGTCAATATGTGTCTGTGACTCATGACATGCCCCTTACTCCCACAGCCTTGTTGTCACCTTCCCACAGGTCATAATTGTCCTGTACAGGCTTATTGCATAAATGACAGTTCCACAGAGCAGACAGTGTGTTGATTCCTGGAAATCCATGTTATTTGACTCAGTAGCTTGGTCACATAGCAGAAACTGTACAACACATGCCTTTGTTTGTTGGATGCCATTTCTGTACGATGGACACATATGTCCAAAGGAGTGTTCTGTGGTGCTGGTACATACCACACAACTCCAATCCCTGAAGTGGAATGAGTCAGCATTTGCAATGGCATGTGCCCATACATAGACAGGGAAGACACTTTCTGTACCCACCATGCCAGTCCCTTCATTGTTACCCATGTGTAATGTTTGAGTTTTTACTCTGGCAGTTGCCTCTAGGAACTGTATGCAGAGAGTAATTCTTACAGTGTGTGAATGTTTCGGTACATTCATGCCTAAGGAGTTTACCCTTCAGAAGCCACATAGGAATGATGTGTTTCATTGTTGCTCACATCGCAGTCAGGTTGGTAGAGCATGGGCTACATGATGTCATTAAGCTTGCTTAGTCATTATAGGGTCTGAACAGGGTAGTGGGTTAGTCTGCAGATGGAGAAATATACGTGTGTGGTCATATCCCTGTAATTATTGGCTTGTATGTGTCACACTTGTGGAGTATTGGCAAATAGGAAAGTCCTAGCTTGATGTATGTGACTCAAGCATTTGTGATGAAGCTTGTGATCATGAACTCTTGATTTGTCTTTTGCATCCATGCAGGTCAACGCCCCTCAAAAGAAGAAATTATGGGGAGCCATCACCAAGAAGGTGCGGACCATGGCAGTCCACAGCCGTTGGCCTGCCCACTGGGAGGACCTGAGACCCTGGGTCCTGAAGATCACTGAGGTCCAGCTGGGGATGTCCTCTCAATGTGGGTGGGGTGCCCATCGGACCATGACCCCCCTAAATGCCTTTATTACGACGATGGCCTATCTGGAGCTTGACAGGCATCTGAGGGCAGCACAGCAGCCACATGGGGGTGAGTACAGGGCATATTCCTGCCTGTCATATTACCAAATGAATGGGTTAGGTTCTGACAGCTCCCCCTGACAATTAGGGATGACCCATGTGTCCCACAGTAGATGAGTGATTGTTTGTGTAGACATGTCATATGGTGCAAACTGATTTGTCTTACATATTGGCCCAGGGACCTAGGATACAACTGTGTACAATACACAAATCACTTGCTCTACAGGGATGACATATGGCTGGGTACATTGATCAAACAACTGACTGATTGTTGTAGTGTGTGTACTTTACATGCAACAGACCAATACTCCTAAATGTTAGAGGCCAAAGATAAGTAGGTGATGGATCACTATCCTCAGCCATGTGTCTGGGTGAATGTATACAAAAGCATCTGCCTCCCAGAGGCTAGTTGTCTTGAGCGTACGATTTGTGCTGCTACCTCACTGTAGTCTGTAATGTGAACATGTGCAACATACATGTGACAGAGCTTACATTGTTTTTTGGATGCAGCTATAGGTCAGTGGAGACTGTCCATTGACATCATCACTGTTGCCAGCATTCATTGTGCCTACATGTCAGCATGTGTCCCTTTCTCTTTTGAAAAACAATTCTAGGCTTCTGCTTCATGCATAGCCTTCCTATGTTGATCGGATGTATTTCCTCACATATATGTTTATGTCAAACTGTTTGTTGTAGAGCACATTTGCAATGGGGTACATTTCATATGCCACATACAGTGGTGTGTCACCATTGTTTATTGGCTGACACAAACCCTCATCCATCATAGCATGTCATTTGGCATGTACAACTTCAGTGGCAATGAGGGACATGACAGGCGTAGAGTTTAGAGCCACAATGTGAATATCTGTATCCTTGGTGTGGCATCAGGTGGAAAAGTGCACTGTACATGAGTAATCGGTAAGGTGTGCGCCATGTCTGTTAGCCAGCATCATGGAGTAACTTGCTTTTAGGTTGAAATCACATGTTTGGGTACAAGCATTCATCCACAGACAGACATCTGGGTATCCATGACCATAATGGAAGCAATGATGTAGCTTCCAATTAGGCAACATGTTGAGAGCCTTCAACAAGTACTTGCAAATCTCAGGGCCTCTCCAACATTCAAGGGACTAACAGTGTCTACTGATGCCCTCAGAATATCTCATTGTAAGGGGTGCCAGATATTAGTGGTGATTACCAACCTGGGGCTTGCTGATTCATTGTGTTATGGATTTTGGGGACATCTCTCCCTGACATTTTACAAATTATGTCTACAGTGTCCATTTCCATGCCGCGTGTGTGGCCTATGTGAGAAACATTTATGCTACCTCAGTATAGTGGGACAAATATCACTTGATGAAGTGTGCATTGTGGAAATGTTTTCAGTGTGACATGGGCATTTCAATGTCACCTTCTCCATGCTACTGTACTTTTGTCATCAGTGTGGCAGGGTTTTGTATCATTATTAATTATTGTTAGGTCATTATGTATGTGACAAATAGATGTGTGCATGACCTTGTGTGGGATCTGTGGAAATGCCTTTGACATTGGCCTACTATTGTATGCCAGCAGGTAACTGAGGTCTAATCCATGGGGCAAAGGTTTGAGGGTGATGGTGTCTCCTACTTGTTGAATGGTTATTGTGATTTCACACTTTTAGCCATGCAGTTGTAGTTGTCTGCGATCCTGATTTTACTGTGGGATACTGTTGACAGCTCGGATGGCATGCATGCATATTGTATGGTAAATGTAGGGCCCGCTTAGGTAAAGTTTTTTGCTGGGGTATACTTGAGATCCTGGTAATGTTTGCTCATCACAACTATTGTTCATGTGAGATAATGGACATGTGATGGCCCTATTTCTCTTTGTTTTTGCAACATCAGCACTGGCAAGCAAAGGAGTTGGGGCACAGGCGATTAGGGAATTATCAGGTTATGGGACCTCGGGTCAAGACCCCACATACACAGAGGGACCCCCTGGCCTGTAGGGTGAGGGGGTGTGCCATAGGGGAGACCAGGACATCCTCATCATCATCAGATTCTTCCTCCAGTGGACACTTACTAGTGGTGGTGGATCCATCGGGGCATCCCCTATACCATCTTTGTCTGCCACCCCGCATTCTATCACTGGCCTACCTGTCGCTCCCCACCAAATTGGCCGTGCACGCTCACTCAAGAGGGTGGCTTTCTCCTTTGCTGCAGACTCCCCCGCCCCAGCCCCTGTCACACCTGCTACACTCAGTGAGGAGGCTATTGACCTCTTGAGAAGTATCTCTGTTGGTCAGTCAGCCATTGTGAATGCCATCCAGGAATTGGGATTTAGCTACAAATAACAAATGCATTCCTGGAAGGCATTCATGGCGGAATGGCTGACCTACAGAAGTCTTTTCAGCCTTTGGACTTCTCATTGACTGCAGCCAGTCACCCGTCCCCCCTCAACCCCCTTTTTCCCAATCCAAATCCCTCCTTAACCTAACTACTCAGACAGATCTGCATGAATCCAAATCAACACACAACAGCAGCACACACAAACACAAGCACCACAAAACAGACCAGCATTCAAGCAAACAACAGCCACCCACAGACACAACAACAGTCACCACTGTTCCAGACACCCCCACCATTCTCATCATTATACACACAACATCCAGCATACCCACAGGCACCACATCAACAGTTTGTCACACACCCACCACACCCATCATACCCACAGATACCACCCCAACACCCCCAGACATAACCACAGACTCCACAACAATAGACAAACAGTCATCCACCACATCTAGCCTACCTGCAGTCACCACCCCAACGGACACACACACATCCACCACTCCATACCCAGCACTTCCACCTCCCAGACCACCAGGACACACAAACACACTCACTCATCCACCCAATAGATACCCACCAAACAAGCATACCTCCTAGAAGCATGAACCCACAACCTCCAAATCCTGACCCCCTTCTGCTGACGGTCTCTGTGTGCCTAAGAAATGTTTTATATTTGACCTTAACCTTTCCCCTGTTCCCTTCACCACCTGTCCCAAACCCAAGAGGCCCACACTCACCCCCCAGTCCCTCCCTTCCACCTCCATGTCCTCCCCAGCCGACCCTACAAGCGCTCATACCTCTCCCCCAAGAAGAAGCCCATCTCTTCTAAAAAGCAGACCACCCCTCCCAAACCCAAGACCAAACCCTCCCTCCTAAATCTTAAATCTGACCCCCCCAATGATGATCCCTGAGGGGCCTGTCTGCCCACTTCATGCCTCTTCTTGTAGAGATTCCATAGCAGTTGGGAGCAGTTGGGAGTCAAGGGTTAGCACAAATAGTGTGCTATTATGGACAATTACATGGACTCGCCAATGGTCTTCGACTTTTGACATTTATTTAAAAATAAACTGCAATTCCTTTTCTACCTTAATGTTGTTCCTGAGTAACTTGTGTTGTCTGCCTACTGTTGTGTGTGTTTCAGCCTGCTCGCTGTTCCTTTTGCTGTTGTTTGCTGTATCTGACTTTGTGGACAGTGCTGGTGTCCCCCAAGACAATGTAATATGTTGAGTGTATGGATATATTTGTTAAAGTGCAAAGGTGGTGTCATGGCATTGTGTGCTGTTTGGTATGGTATGTATTTCCTCTTATGGTGTTCAATGTGAACATGTATGGCGTTAGACTTGTCCCCCTAATATGTATCATGTAATCAACTGATGTGTGTCAGCTTGAGTATTGTTTGAGAAGACATGGAGTGTGTTCAGTTGTGCTACCTTTGTTTGTATTTGACTGTGCTTGTGCCCATTTAGCTGTATGTACCTTGCAGCTAGTTCCTGTAGATTGCAATTGGAGTTGTATGTGCTTTGTTGACTTGCACTTCTACATTGTGCAGATGGGCATGTCATTTGGGTCTAGTAGTGTTTATCCCTGAGATACACATAGGGTTATTTCCTGTGCAAATGTTGTTTTATGAACATGTGCAAAGTGATATGTGTCCCAGTGCAGCCTCCTTACCTGAGTGCTCCTGATGGCCCCATCCCTATTGTGGAGGTATTTCTTGCATACTGTGGTTTGTCTGTTTGTTTCTCTGTCTATTATGCATGCCATTGTTCTTCCATTGTGCTGAAATGTGTGTGATGTGTGTGTCCATTGCAGGGCTGTTTTAGTGGTAGTGTTGTCAATCAATCAATCAATCAATACATTTTGTAGAGCACACTACCACCCGTGAGGGTCTCATGGTGCAGAGGAGAGGGGGGGTGCTGCTACTGCTCGAATAGCCAGGTTTTGAGGTGCTTCCTGAAAGTCAACAGGTCTTTGGTCTGTCGTAGGAGCAATGGAAGGGTGTTCCAGGTCTTGACGGCGAGGTGGGAGAAGGATCTGCCTCCGGTGGTCGCTCTTTGGATGCGAGGGATGGTGGCGAGGGCGAGGTCAGCTGAGCGGAGTTGGTGGGAGGGGGTGTAGAAGGTGAGTCATCTGTTGAGGTAGGCTGGACTGGTGTTGTGGAGCGCCTTGTGTGCATGGGTGAGGAGCTTGAAGGTTATCCTTTTGTTGACGGGGAGCCAGTGTAGGTCTCTCAGGTGGGGAGTGATGTGGCGGGGTGCATCGAGGATCAGGCATGCGGAGGCGTGCGGAGGCGTTTTGTATGCGTTGCATTCGTTTGAGGAGTTTGGATGGGGCTCCTGCATAGAGGGCATTTCCGTAGTCAAGTTTGCTGCTGACGAGGGCCTGGGTGACTGTTCTTCTTGTATCTGTGGGGATGCATCTGTAGATCTTGAGTAACATGCGGAGAGTGTTGAAGCAGGATGAGGAGGCGGCGCTGACTTGCTTGGTCATGGACAGTGTTGAGTCAAGGATGACGCCCAGGTTACGTGCGTGATCGGTGGGTGTCGGGTCTGCTCCCAGAGCGGTCGGCCACCAGGAGTCGTCTTATCTGAGTTCAACTTCAGTTTACTGTTCCTCATCCATTTGGCGATGGCTTTCATTCCTTCGTGGAGGTTTGATTTGGCGATGAGGGGGTCCTTGGTGAAGGAGAGGATCAGTTGGGTGTCATTGGCGTAGGAAATGATGTTGAGGTTGTGTGGCCGGGCGACGTGGGCAAGCGGGGCCATGTAGACTTTGAATAGTGTAAGGCTGAGGGACGATCCTTGGGGGATGCCGCAGATGATCTTGGAGGCTTCGGATCGGAAAGGTGGGAGGCGGACGCTCTGGGTTCTGCTGGAAAGGAAGGAGGTGGTCCACTCCACAGCTTTGCCCCAGATCCCTGCATTGTGGAGGCGTGTGCGTAGGGTGCGGTGGCAGATGGTGTCGAAGGCGGCAGAGAGGTCCAGGAGGATGAGGGCAGCGGTTTTGCCATTGTCAAGCAGGGTCCTACTGTCATCGATGGCGGCGATAAGGGCTATTTTGGTACTGTGGTTGCTGCGGAACCCTGACTGGGATGGGCCCAGGATGTTGTTTTCTTCGAGGTAGTGGGTCAGTTGTCTGTTGACGATCTTCTCGATGACCTTGGCCGGGAATGGGAGCAGGGAGATGGGATGGAAATTCTTGAGGTCTCTCGGGTCCTCCATGGGTTTCTTGAGTAGGGGATTGATCTCAGCATGCTTCCAGCTCTCGGGTAGGTCGTGGTCTCGAAGTAGATGATGATGACTTTGCGGAGGTGGGGTACAATGGTGGAGCTGGCTTTGTTAAAGATGTGGTGCGGGCATGGGTCTGACGGCGATCCAGGGTGGATAGTGCTCATGGTTTTGATTGTGTCGTCTACGTTCACGTTGGCCCAGACGAGCAGGGGGTCATAGTTGAAGGTGGGTGGAGAGTCTGAGGAGTCGGTGGTTGACGGGGTGGTCTGGTTGTTGAAGCTGTCATGGATATCTGTGATCTTGTGGTGGAAGAAGGTGGCGAGGGAGTTGCACAGGTCTTGCGATGGTGGGATGTCGTTGGTGCTGGGGTTGGAGAGTTCCTTCACGATGTTGAAGAGCTCCTTGCTGTTGTGTGCGTTGTTGTCAATGTGGTCTTTGAAGGAGGTTTTCTTGGCAGATCTGATGAGGTGATTGTGTTTGCGGATGGCGTTCTTGAAGGCAGCATGGTTGTCCGGTGCCTGTTCGTGGAGCCATTTTCTCTCCAGTTTCTGGCAGGTTTGCTTGGAGGCTCGGAGGCCTGAGATGAACCAGCTGGCTCTCTTGCTGGTGCCTCTGTTGAAGGGTTTATTGAGCGGGGCGAGAGTGTTGGCACAGTCGTCGATCCAGCGTCAGAGGTTGCAGGCTGCGAGGTCGGGTTGGTGGGTTCGTGGGTGGTTTTCTGGTGAGGCTGGTGTTCAGCTGGTCTCCGCTGACTTTGCTCCAGTTGCGGCGGGGGATCTGTTGGCTGCGGTGGTGCGCTGTGGGTTTTCCCGAAGGTGAAGTGGATGCAGCGGTGGTTGGTTCATGGGAGTTCGGTGGTGTGGCTGAAGGTGACGTGGGGGCCAGTGGAGAAGACAGGGTCCAGCGTGTGGCCGGCGGAGTGTGTTGGTGTAGTGACAAGCTGTCTGAGTCGAGGGGGGCGAGGTTGTCGATTAGGATGGTGGATTTGGGGTCGTTGTTGTTCTCCAGGTGAAAGTTCAGGTCTCCGAGGAGGATGTAGTCCGCGGAGGCTAGGGTGTGCCTGCTGACGAGGTCGACGATGGAGTCGCAGAACTGAGGCCCTGATCGGGGGGTCTGTTGATGAGAGTTCCTCTGAGGCTGGTGTTGGGGTTGGTGTGGATCTGGAAGTACAGGTGTTCGGCGGTTCTGAGGGTGTCGTGGGTGCAGGTTGTGACCCTGATGGTGTTCGTGTGGATGATGGCGATTCCGTCTCAGACTCCCCTGGTGCGATCCCTGCGGGTGATCTTGTAGCCATCCGGATTGGCTATGGCGATGTCTGGGGCCGAGGAGGCATTCATCCAGGTCTCCGTCAGGAAGGCGACGTCCGGGGTGGGTGGAGGTGTCGAGCAGGTCCCAGAGTTCGATGGCGTGTTTGCGTGCGGAGCGGGTGTTTAGTAGGATGGATCGGAGGTAGTTGCGGTCTGTCTCAGCGGGTAGTTTGGCGATTTGGAGGCTGGTGAAGCTGCTGTTTCCGCAGGTGAAGAGTCCCTGGGTGTGCTTCGGGGAGGCCAGGAAGCAGGCATGTGATCGTCCGTTGTTGAGGGCTAGGAGGGTGCTGGTGGTGTAGTGGCGTTGGTTGCTGTGGCGGTCTTGGTGACGAGAGGTCCTGGCGCTGGGCGCGGTCCAGACGCGGACGGGTGCATACAGGCTTGCCTTAGTTGTGTTGTTTGTGTTTGTGTTTCATGCCACATCCATACATATGTATGTTGTATGTGATGAGAGTCCATGGCAGGTGAGGAACGTGAGTGTGAGAGATAGATTTGTAGCTGCGATGTTGGTGTGCTGTTGGTGTTTTGTGAGACAATGTTGTGTAGACTTCACTGTCCCTGTGACTGAAGTGAGCAGGTGTGTGCTTTTGTGTAGTATTGCGGTGCAGTGTGAGTGACCTGCACAAAGGGGGCGCATTGTGATTGTGAATGTGTCCACCTTTATGTATGATTCTGACTGTATACACAATTAGAGATGTATTTGGTGCCCATAGCATTCCCCCATATCATGTGACCGACGGCACAACAATCTGTTCTATAGGTTGATGACAGAAGTAAGTGTGTGTACTTATGGTTGGATGCACCCACGGCGGTGTGGATTTTTGGGAACCTTTGATGAGCAGCAGTAGCGGTGGGACATGTGTGATGGGCTTCATGGCAGCACCAGACAGGTAAGGCTGCCTGCAGGTGAAAGTCTCCTTTATACTCCCTATTTCCGCTTGCTGGGATGTGATGGTTGGACTGCCATGCTCACTTTGGAGGTGTGCAACCTCATAATGTGTCTGGCGGAAACACAGGCTCTGTCGGCCTGTTTATGATGCTTCATGACCGAGGTGGTCTCTGCTGCTTGGTGGTGCCAGTGGGATCGCAGCAGTCTTTGCTCCATAGGCCTGCATGACTCATAATCTGGCTGTCTGGACACCAACCTGACATCGGTGGGACGCCACTGCCGCCATGGCGGTCAACAGACCGCCAAACTCCTAATTAGGCCCTATGTCCCAAATTTCTCAAACATACCTAGAAATGTTGGCATGGCAATTAGGGTGGAAGATAAATAAAACAATGCATCATCCGTGCATAGCAAAATGACATGACACACATCACCAGATTGAATACCCCACTCCTGCATCGACGCACCTATAATACCAACGGTTCCATCACAAGTGCAAATGGGAGCAGAGAGAGCGGGCATCCCTGGTGTGTCCCTCGGACCAGAGTCCAAGCCTCTGAACATCAGTGTCCCACCCACACCCTGACCCGGGGTTCAGTATATAAAAGACACATCCAGCCATGATAGTAAGGCCTGGAACCCATGTTATGGTGGACTTCCAGGAGGTGTCTCCAGCCCACTGTGTCAAAGGACTTTTCCAGATTACTGGCTAAAAGTGCCATTTTCTCCTCCTCCTCCTGGTGGTGTACCTCAAAAAGGACATAGGATAATCAACACAGGTTCATTCTGGTGCTACAGCCTGATATGAAACCATAATGGTCATCATGGACGAAGAGAGGCATATGAGCAGCCAATCTAATGGTGAATACCTTACGAAGAATCTTCAAATCAGAGTTGATTATTGTGAGGGGCTTATAAGCTGATGGGTCAGACTCTTCTCCACCTGGTTTAAGCGGCATGCATATCTCTCCTTCTCTCATTGTCGGGGACAAGATGCCCACATAAAGACCATTGTCAAAAGAGGAAGATGCAAGCATGGTCAGTGTCACACAAAACAAATGATAGCAATAGAATTACATATGTGTACATACAGAAGTCAACAAACAACAATCGTTAAATAAATTCAGCTGGATTACAAATTCATAATTCTCAGTGCAGTCTGTAACTGAACACACAAATACCTTGTCTACTAGTTGTCTAGTTGTGATGTTGAGTTTGTTTTGACCTCAATAACTACTTTAAGATGTTATGATTAGGACAGTGCACCTACATTGTTCAAGAGAATATTGAATTCACTTATCAAAGCAACAGGAATTCCATTGCTTTTCCTGGCTTTATGACTAAACATGTAGGACACAGATTGATCATCTCTATGTTTAGAAAAACAACTGAAAAGTACACATTGTTAGAGACATTTGACCCTGGAACTCTGAAAGATGGTGTCCCCTTTGAGGTCTGTGAGGTTCCACCAAACTGTATGTTTAACAAGACTGCTTTTATGAAGTATACATCTGAATGCAGACAGAGGACATTCCCACTGAACCTTGAAAGCTGCACTGAAACATCCCTGTTCTATCCCAGAGAATAAGTACTGACTCCAAAGTATGACAAGGAAATAAAGCACTAGTATATGTCACAACTTTCTAAACTCACAATAGTAAATTGGTCAACATCATGAAGAAGAACTGGCAAGAAGGAAATTTCATTTGAGAGCCCCCAATTGTCTCTCACAAAAAAGGGAGTTAACAGTAAGGATTATGTTGTTTATTCTGGAGAGTGCTGTTGTAATGAGCAGATTTCGATAACAAAGCACTTAAGCCTCTCAGAAACCATTAGTCACCATAAACACAGCAAATGTATGATATGTAAATTTCCATTCCACAAAAAGGGGACGATTATGATTTTGGCGGTCTGACCATCGGACTACCAATATGGTGGTCAGAAGGATGCCACCAAGACGGCGCCCACCCAACCGCTGTGTTATGGTGTTTCCTTGGGGCTGGACTACATAGACAAGGCTGCGGCATTGGCTTCAGCTGTAAGATAGCCAAGGTCAATGCTGCCACACTGTCTGCGCCACCTGACAGTCAGAATACGCACTGTTGCCTTGCAGACAGTGCACTTCCCAACTGTGCTGACGGGGGGCACTGTACTGCCCATGATATGGGCATGGGTGGTGCAGGGGCCCCGCCTGTGGCCTTTTCTCTGCCTTTCCACCGACCTTCTCATGGAGGTGTCTCTGGCATGAAAAGGTCTGCAGAAAGGCAAGTCGCGATCAGCACAGCAGTGCTGACATTGGCACAGCGGTGATTGACCATGACTTTCTGCACCGCAGAAACCGCAGGATCTGTGATCCTGGTGGTTGCTGTGGTCCTGTGGCAGTCCGACTGCCATTCTCAAAACCTGGTGGTCGGACAGCTGAGGATGTAGAGGTCAGACCACCACGGGTATGGCAGTCCCAGGACTACCGTACCCATAAACAGACCCAAAGTCTTTGTCATACACAGGCCAGACATAATGTAATATGTTTTATCAACAGTAATTCATGTAATATTGTCTATTGTAATTGGTGAGCATGCAATATGATTTATGTGGAGTTAGCACCCGAAGAGGTGAAAATAGAGATCTCACAACATCAGAATCCTGAATGCTGTAATGTGACTTCTGCTTCCCTACTCTCACATTTTATTTAAAATACCATACAAATCATGACATCAGTGATTATAATGGCCAACATTCCAGGTAAAGGAAGAGATCTCAATACTATTTTATAAAAACTTCAATGAAACTGGTTGCAGCATAGTGATTCAATTTTATCAGGGACATAAGAAGAATACATTAAATTATTAGGAAGCAACTCTATAATTACTAACGTACTATCCGTCAGTGTGGTTCATGCTTACACCTGTTCTGAACTACTTTTTGGGGGACGCGCTGTGTTGCTGGTGGTGCCGCAGGAAGCTGTAATCGGGCAGGAGCCCTTTAAAAACTTCAAAGCGCTCCCGCCTCACGGGACGCGCTGTGTTGCTGGTGGTGCCGCAGGAAGCTGTAATCGGGCAGGAGCCCTTTAAAAACTTCAAAGCGCTCCCGCCTCGCGGGACGCGCTGTGTTGCTGGTGGTGCCGCAGGAAGCTGTAATCGGGCAGGAGCCCTTTAAAAACTTCAAAGCGCTCCCGCCTCGCGGGACGCGCTGTGTTGCTGGTGGTGCCGCAGGAAGCTGTAATCGGGCAGGAGCCTTTTAAAAACTTCAAAGCGCTCCCGCCTCGCGGGACGCGCTGTGTTGCTGGTGGTGCCGCAGGAAGCTGTAATCGGGCAGGAGCCCTTTAAAAACTTCAAAGCGCTCCCGCCTCGTGCCCGTCTGAGGCCGAAGGAGGCCGGGCTGGGCCACCTCTCTTGGTCCTAAGGCACGGCAATTGTCCCTCCTGCATAGGGAAGTACTCCAATCTCTCCTCTACTTTGTGACATAGTACCATTCGCCAATGGGGAAGCGTAAGGCCAAAGACAGCCCGACTTTAGGCTCTGGCAAATCCAAAATACTCAAAATCAATAAGACCATGTTACCCCACACTAGCCATGTTGCCAAGGAAATAGATGATTTAATAGAAGAGGTAGAACAGATTCTAAACAACAAGGAGAAGCCTAGTCGAAAGGGCTCAAAATCTGGCACGCTTATTCCATTTCTAACATCTAGTTCACATACTGCTGTTAACTCTCATTCTGTCGCCTCATCTCACCAACCACTCCAACAGTCGTTGCCTTGCCAAGACCCTATTGCCCTCCCTACACCCTATTCCGATGTAGATGCTCTTAGAGCTTGCACACCTCACCCTTCAATTTTATGCTCTAATCGTTTTTCTCCGCTGGCATCCATTGACTCGGACAATCAGCAACCAGCCATCTTAGCTCTGCCATGTATAGTGAGTCCTCCTCTACAAAATGATTTGTTCACATTGGTGTGTAGCCTTAAGACTGAAGTTAGCGAGTTGAGAGCATTATTGCTTGAGATCACCACCCTTCTTAAAAGCAAATATCCTTCCCCTATTAGCGAGCCTAACTCAAACCTTTTGCCTACTAAGCATCCACCTGCAAAAGGCGTTTTTCCAAACGGGCCTCTTCTGCCACTAGCTTGTGCTGCAGGTCCCATAGACGATCAGTGTCCTGCAAAACAGCTTACGTCCTCTTTTGGAAGAACTACCCCGCTCCTTCCTAATGTTCCCTTCAAATGGGATACTACCAAAGCTTTATACCACAATCATAAATTAATTAGCAACAACTACATATACATGTGCAATGTTCCACCTTTGCCCCCAAACGTGAGAGAAGACAAAGCCTCACTAACAAACAAGGTCTTGCACTGGGTGAGACATACCAGGGGTTGTGGCTCAATCATCCATGATGACATTGTTTCTGTCAAGCGATCTAATGGTTCCCCTGGTCTCTCTGGTCCTAGTGACTTTATAACACTTAGTCTTAAAAGCCCACATTTGGCAGTAGGCCTCATGGAAATGGAAGCACGGTCTATACGCAGGAAGTCCTCAGCAATTACTCTTTCAGCTAGCTGTCCTATTGCTAGCTATATGCGTGCGAATCCTTCCACTAGATCAGCCAATTTGGCCCCGAACCATTTTACAACTACTCAAGACATAAGACCAACAGGCCATCAGGTCCAGAGAGATCCACTCCCTGATTTGGCCCCTAAGTTCTGTTTTGGCCCTGCTTCAAGGGCCCAACTAACCCACGATCCTGGGGCTACCTCGGATATTGACTGACTATGTTTCACCAATCTTTGCACAGCCACAGCAGCCATGAACTTTCCATCTAATTCACCCTGCCCAGCCTCTCTTCTTTTATCGGACTCACAACCTGGAAATATTAATAACACCACAAGTTTATTCAAGGCGAATCCCGTTGCCAGTTACGTCCAAGTTGATACTACCACGAACTCAAACATTTCTTGTGTCCAGCACACAGCAAAACTTTTATCCTGGAATGTGGCTGGCATTAACAGCAAACTTGTTGACACTGAGTGGGGGGCACTCGTTGGAAATTTTAACGTCTGCATGTTCCAGGAAACATGGGCAACGCATTGTACATACAAACAAGGGTATAGTTCCTTTTTCAAGCCTGCTAAGCCATCTTTAGCTGGCAGGGCGGCAGGGGGTTTAATCACATGGGTAAAATCTATAGAGGGGAGTGGTACAAAGGAGATATATGTGGATTCTCATTATATTTTGGCCGTTGCTATCTACCCAGCCTCAGGCACTCCTGTCCTTTGTCTAAATATTTATAGCAGACCGGGACCCTCAAATCACCGATCTCCCATTGTCGAGCTACTGAATATCTTAATCCCAGACCTTCGCCTCAAATATCATATCATAATAGCTGGTGACTTTAACGTTCTACTTGAACTTAATGCAGATCACATAGAGGTCATGCAGTCTGAAGATAGTGTATGGAATATCCCTCCTCCTGTGACTTTTCATTCTACCCAGCAAAATTCATATAAACCAAGCGTTAGGGCCTCACAGATAGTGGACCTCATGATATCCCATGGCCTTCATTTGGGTAATGGCCGCTTTCCAGCGGACATTCCGGCCAGACCAACCTTCTTCAGGGGCTCATATAGTAACAAATTGGATTATATCCTCTTTGACTTAAGACTATGGCACCATATTCTAGACTTAGAGGTGGGTCTTCCCCATACTAGTGATCATGCTCCCCTCCAGATCACATACAAGAGTTCTCTCCTAGTAGGGGTCACACTTCCCCCTGTCTCCTCTACTGCTATGGAGCTGTCCAGTAATAGGCGTACAGTAAGGTGGGACTCCTTTGTGCAATCAAATAAGCTTCAAGGAAAATTGCGTGCCCTAACCTCTTCTCACCAGTTATTTGATACCAACTTTATTCTGGCTCCATTAGAAATATTGCCTCTTCATTTGGACCTTTTTTCTACTTTGAAAGAGCTGTTTACTAAACGTCCAAGGCCACTGACTATTTCCTGTATTCGACCACATACTAAATGGTTCAACAAGAGGTGTAGGGAGGCCAAAAATACTTTGGCCATCGCGCTAAAGACCAAAGACAGATCAGGCATCATCACTGCTAGACGTCATTATGCTTCCACTTGCAACAAAAGTAAATTCGAGTACGAAGAGGGGCTATGGAGCAATTTACTTGAGGCAGCTACCGTCCATGATTCAAAACGGTTCTGGCTCCTAGTTTCCTGTGGTGATCAGAACCGCGCATCTCACCTGGAGTCTTATATTTCTCCTGACATCTGGCTCTCCTACTTTAAGGAATTGTATGGACCATTGTCGGCAAGTCATATTTCTGACATAATTTCGGAGGAGCCAACAACTTTTGACGAGTCTATGGCTTTCTTGCCCCCTTTTACACTGAACGAAACTGTGTCGGCCATTGCAGCTCAGAAAGCAGCAAAAGCCCCTGGGATGGATGGGATCCCCTCTGATATGTTTAAAGTGGACCAGAACACCTGGGGCCCATATATTAACAGACTTTCTAATGCCATCTTGACTAGCAGAATTTATCCTGACTCATGGAAAGAGGCGATTATAGTGCCCATCCATAAGAAAGGAGAGAGGAACAACCCGGGTAATTATAGACCCATCAGCCTCCTCGACAACCTTCAAAAAAATTTCTGTTATCAGTTGTTGAGCAGGCTGAACAAGTGGCTAGTTGAAAATCAAATCTTAAATCATCTACAAGCGGGCTTCAGAGAAAAAACTAGCACATTAGATCAGATATTTCGTTTTACTTCTATTAAATGGAAAGTTGTCGATGTTGACTTAGGCCACCTATATGTAGCATTTGTAGATCTAAAATCGGCCTTTGATCTAGTACCCCGCCACAAACTGTGGGAAGTTCTGTCTAAAATAGGAGTCCTGTGCTCTATTTTAAATATTATCAGGGATCTTTACACTGGCAACTATGGTAGAATTAGATGGGGCCCACAAGGTGAATTAACAGAAAAATTCCTTACTGCCCGAGGTGTAAGACAAGGTTGTGTTCTTGCCCCTACCTTATTCCTTCTCTTCATAAACGCATGCATCCCTTATCTTATGGAGTGCTCTAACGACTCGCCTAAAATAGGAGGGCAGAAGATCCCCTGCCTTCTTTTTGCCGATGACACCCTGCTGGTTTCTCAAACAGCCACAGGCCTTTCAACCCTGCTTTCAAGATTCATTGACTATTGCAATGATTATGGGCTCGAAATCAACCGATTAAAAACCAAGTGCATGGTGTTTGGCGATAGGAAAGGCAGAATGAGACGACCTATCTATTTAGAGGGTGCTGCGCTGGAAAGAGTCAGCGATTTTGATTATTTAGGCCTGAAACTAGAAGACTCGCACAAGTGGCAGCGCCACATCCAGAAGGCAACTTTACGATTGCAACAGCGAGCGAGTGGCATTGCAAGATTTGCAGCTAGATCTCCTAGCTTTGCCATGACGCCCGCAGTAGAAATTTATAAACTACAAGCAAGAGGGGGAGCAATCTATGGAGCTGAACTGTGGGGCCACTGTTGCCTGGATGATTTGATAAAAGTGGAGAACTCTTTCTTAAGGTCATTGCTAAGAGTTCCTTCCAGTACCCCACTGCTCCCAATACGCATGGACCTAAATCTCCCTTCTATCAGCCAGATCGTTGCACTCAAGCCCCTGTTGTACTGGATTCGCCTATGGTCATCAGATTCTCTTGTCCATTATAGATGTGCGCTAGCTAACTTAATGGCCAACAACACTAGCTCCAAAATCAAGTGGTGTGCATATGTAGAAAGGACCCTCTCGCTTCTTGGTTTGGGGTCCTATTGGAAGGAACCATTATCTATCCCTAAGAACGCAACCCAGACTCTAAAGGATGCTTTCTGGCTCCACGTTCAACTTTCCCAATTGTCCGCTGTCTCGTCATCATCCATGACGGGAAACTTTTTATATTTTAAATGTCATTATGAATTTGCACAATATATGGATATAGTATCTTCCCCGTTTGCTCGTTCATTATACATTAGATTCAGGGTGGGCTCTCTTCCTTTGCGTTCCCTCACTTATAAATGGTCTAATTTTAGTTGTTCTTCTAAGATGTGTCCGATGGGCTGTGCCAGAGAAGAATCAGTAACTCATATTCTCTTCCAATGCCCCGCATACTCCAAACAAAGAGCCCGTTGGATTATTCCTCTGTGCAGAAGTAAGGGTTTTAAAAACTGCTTGCTAGCTTTGAGAATTTTTAAATCTGATTCATCGGTTTTAGTGGTTTGTTGTTTGTCAAAATATTTAGACTCAATCTGGCGTATCAGACTGAACACGCTTAAAAAAGCAGAGGGAAATTTAACAATGAATGTGGTAAACAACAATTGATGGATTTATCATTGCATGCACATATCACTTTTATTGGTTCAGATGCATTCCCTACCTGCTGTTTTTATTTTTCTTAGATATTTTTTAAATAGAAATGTCCTTTTTATCTGATATGGTTTGCCAGGCTTGTATCTTATTCTTTTACCTATAATGCGTTTTTACATAACTATAAGGTGCGATTTTCCATGAGGGAACTGCTTATGTGTAAATATTTCTCTTTTCTTTTTTTTTCTCCTTTTCAATCTTTTATGACTTAAATTGTTTATCATGTAGCTTGCCGTTCCTTTTTTGTGTGATGCGCTTTTATGGTATTTATATTTACCGAAATAAAGCTAATGAATGAATAATGTAATATGTTTTATCAACAGTAATTCATGTAATATTGTCTATTGTAATTGGTGAGCATGCAATATGATTTATGTGGAGTTAGCACCCGAAGAGGTGAAAATAGAGATCTCACAACATCAGAATCCTGAATGCTGTAATGTGACTTCTGCTTCCCTACTCTCACATTTTATTTAAAATACCATACAAATCATGACATCAGTGATTATAATGGCCAACATTCCAGGTAAAGGAAGAGATCTCAATACTATTTTATAAAAACTTCAATGAAACTGGTTGCAGCATAGTGATTCAATTTTATCAGGGACTTAAGAAGAATACATTAAATTATTAGGAAGCAACTCTATAATTACTAACGTACTATCCGTCAGTGTGGTTCATGCTTACACCTGTTCTGAACTACTTTTTGCTTATATGAGTTGCTTAACATTAGCCAAATTAACTATTGCATGCATTGTATATGAATTCACTGCCATATTGCCATACAACCTTCATTATCTAATACTGTAGTCTGTCCTCTATTGCCACCCTTCTTCTTAAAAAATATCCATTTCCTCTTACTGTACATTTTGTATTTTTTCGAAAATGCATTAAACCACATGCACTCCTGATTTTTAAATACAATATCTCTCTTGGAATAGCACTTCTTTGTTTGTACGACTCCCTTCCTTCATGATCCAGACCTTGTTGTCGGGCATGGTGGGCATTTTAAGTAGGTGTGAGTACAGCACGTCTTCTATTACTGAACCATTTGTATTTGTGCGCCTTTTTTGGATCTCCTGACATTCCTGACTAAATTATTTTGCAGTTCCTTTGTTAAAAATTCCTCATTAGCTATACTTACAAGTGAATATCTCTCTATTTGTTCTCTCACTTGGGTAGCTCACTTTAGTCTTGTGCATTATTTTTCATTTATTTTGCATATGTTTTAATCAATTTTAGTACAACAACATCAATACGTCTGAGTTCTTCTCCCCTTCAACCTTTAACTGCCGTCCATTTTTAAATACATTTAGGCCTATTCATCAGTTGCTCTTTTATGTTTTCACGGCCAGGAACTTTGCCCTATTAACCATTCAAGTGAATATCCATCGATTTTTTTTTTTTTAGCGTTTCTTATAATATTTGTACGCTTTCATCTCTGATCGTTTTTCCCTCTAGTCTGTTTAACTGTTGATGTTGTTTATTTTCTCTGTACTGATGATGACCTTGCAAAGAAATTCTGGATGTGGAAACATCACAACGGACAGATTAGGTGTTTGAATATTCATTTATGGACTGATAATGAGGAATTGCTAATCCATCTGAATTTACTGGACCATAGCTGTTTGCCGAAAAATACATGCATACAAACAATGGCATTGCTATCAGCTGGTGGGTATCATCCGGGGGACACTGAGAATGCTTGAATTTTTTTTTATTTATTTATAATCTTTGTGTATGTTGTTTTTTTAGATAGGATTTTGAGTTTATGAAAAGTAGCTGGTGTTCTGATGTGTTAGCTGCTTCAATAATCTTTCTGCTGCAGAAAACATTGAAGCTTTTTCACTTACTACATGTAATAATTCTTCTGTACTAATTTAACAATAAATGAACCCCTGCCAAAGTAAACTACGCTGAAGCACATTGTGACACATCTAACGTGATGGTGCTGGTGACATACACTAAGAGTAAGGTTTGTTTTGAACAGGGCAACCTATTGAAAGGTTCCATATGTTCACTCTTTGTAAACCATTGAATGTTTCTGGATTATGTGTACCAGTTGAAATGATCTTTTTGGATAGGAAAATAATATTCACTCAATGATCCCAGCCAAGCTGGAAAATTTTACTGCAATTATCAAATGTGCGGTGCTTTTGTATGCATCATGGTTTGAAGAGGAACACAAAGGGCCAGATGTAGCAAAGGTTTTTACCCATTCTGTGTCTATGGGAAAAAGTGTTCGTACGTATGGCCCAAAGTCCCATATTTAAGAGGCCCCTGTACCACTATTGTGTCACTTTCTGTGATGCAATGGTGGTGCAAAACACTTACTAACATTTATGAGGCCACACAAAGCCACTTTGTATGGCTTTGAATGGCCTCATAAGTATGGAGTAAAGCAAGGCAGTGCAAATCACGGCGTTGTCTTACTCTGCACTAGGGAGGTGTTCCATGGCATTCTCATGCAACACCCAAACTATGCGAGAGCTGGAACTGTTTTATTATGTATGTATGTATATATATTTATTTATGCATAGTTAGGACCATGTTTCCATAGAAAAGTGTTTTTTGACTAGCCTATATCTTTGGCACCATTTGACAAAACTTCACGGAATCTTCCAAAATAAGTGCCCCGATGATTCTTTTTGTGCACTGAAAGTTTTGAGTGATCCGTAAGGGGGGGGGGGGGGGGGGAAAGGGGGCGTGAAAAAGGGGAGGGCAAATAAGTTGCATTTCCCATGCTAATTCCCATAGGACCTTTAGACATGACTATAACCCGAAGCACTGGACGGAATTACACCAAATTAGGCAGAGAGCTAGCTTTCAGTACGCAGATTGTGCTTTTGCTTATTTGGTCTGAATCCATTCATTAGTTTTTGAGATATTAAAGGGAAAACACATTTTTATATTTATGGCCGCAATGACTTCCCAAAGATTAAGAGCTTGTGCACTGCAAATGCAGACCTCTGATTGGCTGCCAACACTTCAAACCAGGAAGTGTTGGCAGCCATCTTACGACTCGGCTTCAGCCGAGCCCCTCTAAAAAATGTGAGAAAAAGAAAAAGGGGCCAGGGTAGGGACACCCTGACCCATTAGCTTTGGTGTTGGGGTCCCAGAGGGACCTCCCCCAGTGCTAAAAAGCACTTTTGAAATCATTTTTGACCACAGATTCATGAAATTCATAAATTGATTGCAAAAAAATAAAAAATAACATGCGCAGGCTGTTTCTGGGAGGCCCAAGGGTGGGCCAGATCCTGGAGACACTTTCATTAGAATGCGTGAGGCCCTTTGGTGCCTCCATAGACCCGGGACTGCCACCTCCCCAGGACTTTAAAGAAATGAAATGCAGGGGCACCGCCCAGCCCCTCCACAGGCCCAGGGACGACCACCTCCCTGGGGCTTCATACAATTGTATTGGGGGCCCTCTGGTCTCCCCTGCAGCCTCGGGGCCACCACCTCCCAGGGACTCTAAATGAATATGCTGCAGGGGGCCACCCGGCACCCCCTGCAGCCCCAGGGACCACCACCTCACTGGGGCCTTTGTCAAATTGTGTGCAAGGGGACCTCACAACCTCCCCAGAATGTTTGCCAAATTGGGTGCTGGGGGACCACCACCTCCCCAGGGCTTTTTTCATGGGATGGTGGCCACAGGACCCCCCTCTAGGAGCCATTGATGGCCCTGGGGATCGCACTACCAAGGGCCAGCTCCTGCTATTTCTGGAGTACCCACCTGAGGGACATAGCTGTTTGCTTTTGCTTGGCTGCAACTTTGACAGGTGCTGCCAAGCCACAGCAAACACTCACCTGTCAGTGAGGGAGAGCTGTCAGCAGTTGTCCCTCGCTTCAAACAGATGCTTCCTCTGTCTCCCTGCCATTGGAGTTGCAGGCAGGGAGACAAAGGAAACTGCTCTCACAGAAAGCAACGAAGTCTCTGTGACTGTAATGCTACCTCCACAGAAGGTGGTGAGCCTCCTGGGGTAGTGGAGGCCTTCAGGCTCCCCCGCTGTCTCCAATATTGTTTCTGGGTGCCCTCGGGGGTGCCCAGGGGATGGGGTCCCTGGTGCCAAGATCAGTCTGGGGAGGGGGGCCAAGCAGACGCCCTCCCCCAAAAAATAATAATTAGGCCACGCCTTGGGGAATGGGGTCCCTAGGCTGAGAACAGCCTGGGAATGGTGGCCAGGTGGCACCCCTCCCACAAAAAACGAAATAGTTTGGACACACCCCAGTAGATGGGGTCCCCAGTGTCAAGATCGGCCTGGGGAGCACGGCCCCCCTCCCCGAATAAAAAGGTAAATGTTTAGAAGAGGCTCTGCGGAATGGGGTCCCCGGGGCTGATATCAAGTTGGGAGGGTCACGTGGCCCCTCTCCCACCCCACAAATTAAATATTTAGGCCAGGCCCTAGGGGATGTGTTCCCCAGGGATGAGATCGGCCTGGGAAGGGGTGCTACATGGCCCCCTTCCCCAAAAAACTTTAAATGTTTAGGCTGGGTCCCAATGGATGGGGTCCCCAGGGGCCAAGATCAGCCTAGGGAGGGAGCTAAGAAGGGTTGGGTTGTTATAGGGGTTGGCCGCAGGGACTGGCTGCAGACCAAGCCCTGTGACAAACCCCCGCTGCACATGGTCAAAGGATGTGCACAGCACAACGCAGGGTTGGTGGCTATAGGGTGCCCCTGCGGCCAACCCCACTGCGGCCACAGCCAAAGGCCATGTGAAGCACAGGGTTGAGTTGTTATAGGGGTTGACCACAGGGCCTGGCCAAAGGCCATGCGTAGCGGTGGTTGGATTAACTTATAGTAATGAAAATTACTTTACATTAAAAAAACTGTAGTAATTCACTGAAAAAAAATCTAATATTACAGGGATGTTAAAGTTAGGAAATAGAATTTAAAAAAGCATAGAAATGTAATGAAAAAACCATAGGTTACAGGGATGTCACAGTTAGGTTCTAAATGTACTCATTCAAAACCATAGAAATTCAGCAGTTATAGTTAGAATTATGTCAAGTAACTATATGTCGTGCCCTACTAATGCACTTCAAATTACCCCAGATATTACAGCAGTCCTGGGAACTTCTATAATGTCCTTAAACCTGCAAATGAAGCATTAGCAAGCAAACGTTTGAAGAAAAACCTGTGCATGGTGGGGCAGCAATATTCTTTACAACTATATTATTAACAAATATATTCAAAACAATGACATGCTTGAAAACAATATAATTTATCCCAAATAAATATTTTGAACAATCGTCTATACCACAATACTATTTTGTACACACACCAGCCTAAGCATACCAGCCTTAGGGGCATATTTATACTCTGTGTGCGTAGAATGTGCGTCAACAATTTTGACGCACATTCGGCGCAAACCTTACACCATATTTATACTATGACACCCGACCCGCGAATGTCAAAATTCCTCTGTGTGCTTCATTTTCTGGATGCGGGAAACCGCCTTGCGTTAATGACATGCAAGGTAGGCGTTTCCGTCCCAAAAATGACTTTAAGACCTGTGCGCCTTATTTATACTCCCGCATCATTTTGACGCACAGGACGGGGCGGGCCTTAAAAAACGGCACCCAGCCTGATGTGCGCCGTTTTTAACGCCTGGGTGAGGCCAGGCATTAAGGGACCTGTGGGCTAATTTCCATGGTCTCTGACCATGGAAGCAGTCCAGAGGTGCCTTTCCCTGCCCCCAGGTACACCCCCTGACACCCACCCCTGCAGGACACCCATGGATGGGGGGACCCATCCCAGGCAAGTACAGGTAAGTTGAGGTAAGTATTTTTTTTTTTTTTTAATTAGTGGCGTACGGGGGCCTAACTTGGGCCCCCCTACATGCCACTGAGCCCAATGGCCATGCCCAGAGGACAAAAGTCCTCTGGGCATGGCCATTGGGCAGGGGGGCATGACTCCTGTCTTTGCCAAGACAGTAGTCATTTCAATAGGGTTGTGCGTCAAAAAATGGCGCAAGTCTGGTTAGAGCCATGATTTTTTACTCTAACCTGACTTGCACCATTTTGTTACGCACAACCCCCATTTTCCACTACGCCGGCGCTGCCTGGTTAGTCATTTTTTTTCACTCTGACCAGCCCGCAGCGCCGGCTAACATCAATCCATAAATAAGGCGCCCGCCTGGAGCGTTGGAATGGCGTTAGCCGGCGGTACATTTTTTTACGCAAGCCAGCACTGGTTTGCATCAAAAAGTATAAATATGGGTCTTACTGTCAAACAGAATCTCAGTAACAATGAGTATATCTCCCTTCCCAGTCCTCCAGTTCTGACACCTTTCACATCATGCCCCACTAGTTACACTAGACCTAAAGCACTCCCCACTTACAAAGTCTAAGAAATCATGAAGCATATTTGCTATACCTTGTTTCTAATGCCTAAGTCATTTGTATATATGTAAATGAATATGTGTATACATTATTATGTATATGTGTATGTATGTGTGTGTGTATGTATATATATATATATATATATATATATATATATATATATATATATATATGTATATATATATATATATATATATATATATATATATATACTGTATGTATATGTATATATATATATATATATATATATATATATATATATATATATATATATATACTGAGCCCAAACCTCTATGGAGTCCAACCCTCTGTTTCAGGTCCTGGCTTCTGGCCCTGACCCTAACCCCCAAGTAAACCTGTGCCTATCTAGCTGAAACCCATGCACAGCAGGGGTTGGCCACGGGACCTGGACTGTGGTCAGGCCCTGCTATTAACATCCTAACCAGCAGCAAAATTACCAGCTGCACCTTCGGCCAACTCTGGACAGCACTGGGCAATTCTCTGTGGATGACTAATCACATGCAATGAATAGTTTTTGGCCAGGATCTGCACCCAACCACCCACAGACTCCCATCTCCACACATTCACCCAAGTTGAAATTTGTTTTTATTATCTTTTTTTTTTTTTTTAATGTTGCACAGCGGTATCCCTGTGGCACCGGTGCTGATGCTTTTAGTTCATGATATCATGAAGCTTTTCAGGACAGAGATGAGGTGGGCAACCTATTTGTTTTGGTAAACTTCCCTAAAGATTCATCAAATGCCACCAAAGATATTAATGAAACAAAACAAGCTTTTCCTATGGGGACTCTGACCTAACTACACCTAGCTTCCACTTTGTAATATATATATATATATATATATATATATATATATATATATATTAGTTCACCACTTCTTTCCTATTGCAACCGAGGTGGTAGATGTGGTCCTCCAGTGTGAAAAGTGTATTTATTTATGAGGATGTCACCAATGCATTATGGCTCTGAAATCACCCTTCTGTTTTTTTTTTTGTTTTTTTTAACGGTGAATAAGGCTGTGATTTGCCATCCCCATAAATAAATCCACTTTTCCTCTTTCACACTACAGTGGACTCATCCATTGCCTGTTAAGCCACCACCCACAGTTCCCTGCTTCACGTTTTACATAATTTATACAGCACTCACATGTGTACATATATACACACATGCACACATATACATATATACCCACACATATATATACATATGTATACATTCACATATACACATCTTTACTTATGCCCTTCAACAATGTCATTCAGAAATGCATTTTTGTATGTATAAATTACAATTTGCGATTCTCTAGCATGTTACTGATTCCCAATTTGGAATTGTGAATACATATTGATTCGGTATTAGGAAGGGGCAAGTGAAGGGCGTCCCTTTCTAATACCGAATTCCAGAGGTATGTAAGAATGTTTTGTGACCAAAATATGGTCGCAAATCATTCACATTTTACCACCTACTTCAAGTAGGTGGTGACCCATTTGAAAACGTGAAGGGGTCCCTTGAGAATGCATGCAAAAACATTTTTTAACAGCAGGCAGTGGTCCCACGGACCACTGCTTATTCGAAAAAATGAAAATAAAACTTTACATTTTTCTTTTTTAAATTGTATTGTATTGTATTGTAATCGTATTTATATAGCGCTCACTACCCCTGACGAGGCGTCGAAGCGCTTTTTGATGAGTAGCACGCTACTCCGGAACCCAACAAGAATTAGTGATGGATTAGTATCATTTAATAATGAGTACAGTTTTAGTATTATTATGAGTTAATTTGAGCCGCGGATATGAGAGTTTGTTAGTTAGATTGACTGGAGTAATGGAGGGGTGGAGGAGGAAAGAAATCCAGAAGTGTTAATTGGGAGTATATCCTTCATTTACTCAATCCAAAGGCTTGGGATGAATAAAGGGGGGCAGAGGGGGGAAGAGTATGTGGAAGTGTTAGGGAGAGCATAGTAGCAGGGTGAGATGAATGCAGGAGAATTTAGTAGGGTTGTGTGGGAGGTCACAGAGGTAGAGTGAGGTTTGGTGAGTTAGATGTGGAGGTGGAGGGAAGAGTTTAGGCAGAGATATTTAGGAGAAGAAAGTGGTCGAAGGGATTTGGGATGAGTCAGAGTGAGAATGGAGGATAGTTTGATAGAGACATGACATAAGAGTGATGAAAAATGAGAGCAGAAATTCATAGATATCTAGTATAACAACCCAAAAACCAGGAGCCATGCAATGATCCACAAACATGCCAAGTACAGAAACAACATATACACATATAAACACATATATATATATATATATATATATGTATATATATATATATATATATATATATATTTATACACACACACATGAATACACACACATATGCACATACAATACATAATTAGAATCATGGGTAGAAAATACTTAGTAAGAGAGGTTTAAAAGAGTGTGTGTGTATTTTATTGTTATGACAGTAGCAATACATATTTTCCAAAGAAACTATAAATAAATAGAAATATACATATTGGGGGTCATTCTGACCCCGGCGGTCAAGGACCGCCGGGGCCGGGGTCGGCGGTAGCACCGCCAACAGGCTGACGGTGCTCCACCGGGCATTCTGACCGCGGCGGTACAGCCGCGGCCAGAAACGGAAAGTCGGCGGTGTACCGCCGACTTTCCGCTGCCCATGGGAATCCGCCATGGCGGCGCAGCTTGCTGCGCCGCCATGGGGATTCCGACCCCCTCACCGCCATCCTGTTCCTGGCGGTTCTGCCCGCCAGGAACAGGATGGCGGTGAGGGGTGTTGTGGGGCCCCTGGGGGCCCCACTTTGAATTTCAGTGTCTGCTCAGCAGACACTGAAATTCGCGACGGGTGCTACTGCACCCGTCGCACATCCTTCACTCCGCCGGCTCCATCCGGAGCCGGCATCCTCATGGAGGGGTGTTTCCCACTGGGCTGGCGGGCGGCCTTTTGGCGGTCGCCCGCCAGCCCAGTGGGAAACCCAGAATACCCGCGGCGGTCTTTTGACCGCGCAGCGGTATTCTGGCGGTTCCCTCCAGGCGGGCGGCTCCCGCCGCCCGCCGGGGTCAGAATGACTCCCATAATCTGAAAAAATATTTATCCACATAGGCATATGCAGTTCATAGTTGTTTGAAAAAGGTGGTTATGAAGGAAAGAGACAACTCTTGAGTAGTTTTCTGAAAACAAGAAAGTTATCTGTGGCTCTTATAGTTGGGGGTAATGAATTCCAAAGTTTGGCTGCTTGGACGGAGAAGGATGTACCACCTACAGTCTTTTTCTTGTATGGTGGTGTTCTAAGGCGGGGTGCCAGTCTTGAGCGGAGGGTTCTTTGTTGGATGTATTTGGTAATTTTCTTTCTGATAAAAAGTGGTCCTGTTCCATGTATAGCTTTGTGGGTGATACAAAGCAGCTTGAAAGTGCATCTTCTGGCAACGGGTAACCAGTGTAGTGCTCTCAAGGCAGGGGAGATGTGGGCTTGTGGCTTTATATGTACTAGTAGCCTGGCTGCGGAATTCTGGATACGTTGTAGTTTTTTCATAACAGATAGAGATGATCCATGGTAGAGGCTATTGGCATAATCCAGTTTGGATAATACAAGTGAGATAGTAGCTTGCACCTTGTGTGGAAATCCGAGGTGGGGAAGATGCGTCGTAAAGTCTTTAAGGTGATGAAGCTTGTGCGTGCTAATTTGTCCACTTGGGTATTCATAGTTAGCTTGGAATCCATGGTGATTCCTAGGTTTTTCACTTCCTTGGATAATTGAGGAGGTGGTCCGAGATCTTCAGGCCAGACGCACAGAGGGTCATAATTTTTCCAGTCACCACATATGAGTATTTCTGTTTTGGAGGTATTTAGTTTGAGATGGCTCCAGGTCATCCACTGATCAACGGCTCTGAGGCAACTGAAATTTGTGAGTTTTCAATGTTTTTGGGGTCTTCTAATTGAAGTAGTATCTGTGTGTCATCTGCATAGTTGTAGCATGTGAGATGGAAATCATTGATCAGTTCTGGTAAAGATATCATGTAGATTTTAAAAAGCAAAGGTGAGATTATTGACCCTTGGGGGACCCCTGTTTTTGTGAGGTAGGGTTCGGACGAGAAGGGGGGCGAGTGGATGATATTCGCTCTTTTTTGGAGATAGGAAGTAATCCAGTCAAGAGCAATCCCTTGTATGCCGGCTTCGTGGAGTCTTTGAGTTAGGGTGTCATGGTCAACCATATCAAAGGCAGCTGAGAGGTCCAAGAGAAGTAGTGCAGCAACTCCATTTCGGTCGACTGTGTTTTTAAGATCGTCCCAGATTGCCATGAGTGCCGATTCAGTGCTTCTTCCTGGGCAGAATCCAGTTTGGAAGTCTGAAAGTATAGAATTGTCTTCAATGAATTGTGACATCTGGGCGAATGCTGCTCTTTCTATCAATTTGCTCAGGAAAGGTCCATTTGTGATAGGTCTGTAGTTGTTGGGGTCTTGCGGGTCTAGGTTTGTTTTCTTTAATAATGGTCGTATGTATGCCTTTTTCAGGTCTGTAGGAAAAGTTCCTGAAGTTAAAGAGTTGTTGATGATTCTTCTTAGAGGTGTGGCAGCAGAAGTAGATAGCAGGATGTTCTTGAAGATTTGTGGTGGGCAAGGGTCAGAAGGGCAACCAGAAGGTCTGCTTGCTTTGACCAAATCCATAAATTCATCCTGGGATATTTGTTTGAAAGACTGTAGAGGTTGGGATGGTTTATTCTTAAAGGGTATTTTAGTAAAGGGGTTGGTGCTGATGGTTTTCTTCTGTTTTAAATAGGAGTCCAATGTGTCTGCCTTGGTTGTGTAGTGAGTTGCCAATTTGTTTGTGAAATCTTGAGTGGTGGGATGACTTCCTTCCATGCATGTGGGTTTTCGAAATTCATTGCGAATTTTATAAAATTCCTTGGTTGTAGATTGAGAATTTAGAATTCGGTCTGAGTAGTATCTTTTTTTAGCTTTTTTGATTGATGATTTGTATATCCTGTTAAGTTTGTGTAGCTGCAGTTTGTCTTGACTGTTGTTTGTTTTGAGCCAGGTCCGCTGCAACTTTCTGATTTGTTGCTTTATCTTTTTAAGTTCTGTGTTTCTCCAAGGTGTTGGTTTTCTTTTGTCATGTTTAGTTTTTCTGAGTGGTATTAGGACATCAAAAGCTTCCTGTAGCCACTCATAAAGTTTTGGTACAGAATTGATTGTATCTAGATCTGTGTTTGCTGTTAGTTGTGTTTCTAAGTGATCCAAATTGAGTTTGCTCCATGGTCGATAGGTGTATGTATGTAAGTGGTTGTGGGGTGTGTTGATTTGTGGAGTTGTCTGTCGGAAAGTTATCAGATGGTGGTCTGACCAGGTGGTTGGTGTGATGCTATGAATAGTAACGAGTTCAGGCTTAGCAAAAATGACATCTAGGATGTGACCAGTGATGTGTGTGGGATTGTGTACAATCTGATGTAGGTTCAATGCGAGTAGGCCAGTGGTGATAGCTTTTGGATGGGGCATATTGGGTTTGTCAAACCAAATGTTTAGATCCCCAAGAATGCATAGATTGGAGTATAGTGTAATAAGGTTTGAGACTGTGTCAAGAAAAGCATCAGGGAAAGTGGAGTTGTTAGGTGGAGGTCTGTAAAGGAGGAGAAAGTTATTTGTATGCATCCTGATTTTCTTTAATCACAGACATAGTGGTCTGCTGAGCTCAGCGGGTCACTGTGGGAAAACTGGGCTGATTGCAGAAGTCATGTAGCCTTTTGCCCTCATTTGTCATTTGATGGTGTTTTTCTAACTCTGATGGTGCCCTGGGCACTGCTAATGCAAATTAGGCTATTTATAATTGGTTTTATCAACCTACCTATAAGTCCCTAGGATATGGTAGGATATGTAGGTTTAGGGACCCCAGCATAGGTAGTGCACCCATAAGTGCACTGCTGCTATGCCCAGTGTCATTTTAAAGGCAGGCCTGTCTTGCTTGCTGCTTTTAAGGTAAAGTTAAGCCCAAATTCAACTTTGGAATTAAAAGTACTTCCAAAGTCCTAAGCTACCTTATCTTCACCTCTAAAGTGTGCCCTAAGTGCCCTCGGGGTTGGGTGCAGTGTAACTATGAGCAGGAACTTTATAAAAGATGTTTCATAAGCCTTGGTGAGGGGAAAATAGCTACATTTGTTTCCCCTCCTGTAGTGAATGAGCTCTATAAGCTAACATGGGGAGACTTTCTTTTAAAATAATAAACATTTATTTTCTATAGAAAGGAGCTAAATATCGAATGCCTAGTATTAAATTAAACGTTATATTAAATCCAACAACGTGCCATACATAACTTGCACCTAGAAAGAGTTTTAGAACTCTTCCTAAAAGTTACTAGTTTCAGCTCTTTAGTGCCCTTCTTTGAATGGCCAGTCTCTGGCAGCCTGGCAAGACTCCCTTGTTGAGGTGTGAAGTGGCCTGGGCTGACAAAAAGGAAGCATCTGGTGGGAAGAGTCTGCCACAGCAGATGGTGAAACAGGATGGGGGAGAGCAGCCGAACTGTATCTCCCCTGTTCCCTGCACACCCAGACGATTAGATGGCCCCTGATTAGATTAAGGAAGGGGTGTGTTAAGGGAAACTTAGCCACATCAGTAGGTGGGCTCAGCAAGACCTAACCTTTGAGATTGAATTTTTGCCATCTTGGATTTTGGTAGAATGTTGCTCCCTGGGATTGATTTTTGCCACACTTCCCACTCAAAAGGGTGATGGCCTGCACGTGATTGGTCAAAAGGCCTCCTTGCATTCCACCTGAGGAGCAAGGATAAATTGGCAGAGCTGCATCCCACCTCAAATCCCTACAAGGAACAAGCAAAAGAAAAAGAAGGACTGCCCTGCTGGAGCCCTGACCTGCACTTGGACTCTGCACTCTGAAGGACTATATCAGCTTCACACTTAGGCTTCACCACTAAAAAGACTTTGCCTATCTTCAACTGCTTCAAGAAGGGACTCCCTGTATGCTACAGGTAGAAAATAGCTGACCAGAGTCCCCTGCATGAAGCCCAGAAGAGAATGACCAGCTGACCAGTCACCAATGGTTATTTTTGGATTTGAGCCAGGTGCATTTTGGAAGTTGGAGTCGTAATCCTCAAGGAGCATCTCGGAGCTTCTGGAACCTTGGGGTGAGTTGTGGACTCCTAAAGGACCTTCAGAGACCTTCTGGAAGAAGATCCAGACATATAGGGAAGTTTGGAGCAACTTTGAAAAAGAGCTCCATAAGTGGACCGACCAGACATTGTGAGTCAAACCGGCTTACGTTGATTATGACCCGGCCTGACATGCAGGTTCATCCCGCTGAAAAGCTCCGGAGCCCCAGATATTCAGCATTTCACTGAGGGCTTAGGAAATCAGCTTGCTGTGGAGGATCATCGACGTCAGAGAGAAAAAGCTCAAAAAAAGTTTCTAAGTTTAAACATAAAAAGTTGACCGAGGCTTCCCGTGCAGCGTATCTGAAGAGGGATCCAAGGAGGTTGGCTTTCATTTCAAGTTTGTCCCAGACAAAGATTTCCGTCACGCAAAATTGTCCAAGTCTAAAAGTAGAATCCTTCACTGAGGTCTCCTGCGACGCGCATCCGAAGAGGGCTCCAGGAGGTAGGATCTGACTTGAAACTTCGTCCCGATGAGGAAAATGTTCAAGAAAAAGACTATACTTTTTGACGCAAATCAGTGCCAGGGCAGATTTGTGTCAAAAGGTTTACCGCCGGCTAATGCCATTCCAACGCGCCATTCGGGTGCCTTATTTATGGAATGAGGTTAGCCGGCGCTGCGGCCTGGCTTGCGTCAAAATAAATGACTCAAACCGGGCAGCGGTGGAGTAGAGAATAATGGGTGTTGTGTGTCAAAGAATGGTGCAAGTCAGGTTAGAGTAAAAAATATTGGCTCCAACCTGACCTGGGCCATTTTTTGACGCATAACCCCCATGGAAATGACTCCTGTCTTCGCAAAGACAGGAGTCATGCCCCCCTGCCCAATGGCCATGATCAGGGGACTTCGATCCCCTGGGCATGGCCATTGGGCACAGTGGCATGTAGGGGGGTCCAGGTTAGGCCCACCTATGCCACTCTAAAAAAATAAAAAATTATACTTACCTGCACTCACCATGTCCTCCAGGGGTGGGCTAGGGTGGCAGGGGGTTTCCCTGGGTGCAGCGGAGGGCACCTGTGGACTGCTTCCATGGTCTCCCACCATGGAAAAGAGCCCACAGGTCCCTTAACGCCTGCCCTGACCCAGGTGTTAATGTTTGACGCAATTTGGGGTTTATGTCTTTTTCTGTCTCCGCATCCCAGGTGTGCGGCATTTTTGCCCGGTTGGATAAATATGGCGCATGGGTGTTTAAGTCCTTTTTTGGACGGGAACGCCTACCTTGCATGTCATTAACGCAAAGCGGTTTCACACATCCAGAAAATGACGCACACTGATAAATTTGGACGTTAGCAGGGTCTAACGTCAAAGTATAAATATGGTGTTAGTTTTGTGCCAAATTTGCGTAAAAGAAATGACGCAGATCTGGCGCAAGCAGAGTATAAATATGCCCTTAAGACCTATCTTTATACTTTTTTTGGGCCGCATTTGTGTCATTTTTTGACACTAAAGCAGCACAACCTTACAAAATGTAATTGTATTTTGTAAGTTTGCACTGCTTTTGTGTTAAATGATGCAAATCCGGCACTAAAATAGTATAAATATGGGCCTAAGTCCAAAGGTAAAAGTTTGATGAGGCCTCCTGCTCACTATAGCAGAGTAGGGCTTCATCTCCGTTGGTTTCAAATTTTGGCTTTGCCCTGGTCGCGACAGACCAGATATCCAGATTGGCTCTTTTAGTTTCTATCGTTATTCTTTAAGAATTCATATCTACGGTTCCCTTTATTGGATGTTTGTCATTTTAGTGTCATGTTAAAATAACAATATAATCTATTTTTGTAAATTGGTGTTAGATTTTGATTGTGTTTTGTGTTTTACTTATTTACTGTTTTGTGATTTTTAAATGCTTTACACACCTATCTCCTAAATTAAGCCTACTGTTCGTTGCCAAGATACCAAGGATTGAGCTGGAATTAATTTCTTAACACCTGGCTGGACCTAGTGGGTGTTAGTGGCCCATTGCTAAGTGTAGGTATTTACCTGCCGTTAACAATAATCCACTTTCCACCAGACCATCTATGTGATTTTAGCAGTTCCTAATGGGTTTCAAATTGTGACCTACCTCATGAATATATTTATGAGGTAGGTCGATTTGCGAGCAATTGGGAAATGCCAAATGAAACTCATGGAGTTTCTTATATTCAAATAGCGATTACCTAATTGTGATTCGCAAAAATCGCAATTAGGTAACAGCTATCCAAAATAATGATACTTATGGACCTGGTTTTCGGGCTCCCCTTTTTTCACGGATCATCCACAAGATTTCGAGGAAAGAGATGAGGTTATTAGGAGACCAAAAACTGCTCTTCCCATGGAAATGCGGACCTAGCCATAACTACCCATACATAGATATATACACACACAATAGACCCACAAATCCTAAGCCCAACTGAAAGAAATCTCTCATCCACTCACACAGCACACAGTGGGTTGTATTAACGTACTGTATTTACGTAATGCTTTTGGTTAAAAAAATAGAAATTCACTGAAAAAAACTAATGTTACAGGGATGTTATAGTTAGTGTGATGTTTTACCCACAAAAAGCTATAGAAATTCAGCAGTCATAGTCATACTTGTAGTTATACTTATCTGAAGAAACTACAACTCATGACAATAAATAACTTTAGGCCATGAGCTATAGGGCCAGATATATCAAAGGGATTTACCCATTCTATGTCTATGGGAAAATGTGTTGATACATATTGCCCATAGTTTCTTAACATAAATAGAAGTATAGGTATAACTATAACTTCTGAAATTCAATGTTTTCGTGGGTAAAACATCAACCTAACTCTAACAACCCTAAACCCTTTTCAGTGAATCTATCTATCTATCTATCTATCTATCTATCTATCTATCTATCTATCTATCTATCTATCTATCTATCTATCTATCTATCTATCTATCTATCTATCTATCTATCTATCTATCTATCTATCTGTTACCTACTGGTGGTTGTCAGTAGGTAGTTATAGTTAGGACCTTGTTTCCATACAAAAACGTTTTTGGACGTGCTCATATCTTGACTGCTTTTGACAAATCTTCATGTAATTTCCCTAAAAAATTGTCAAGTTGGGTCTTGTGCATGCAAAGTTTGGGGACGATTCATTAAGCGGGACCCAAGAAAAAGAGGGGGGGCAAAAAAAGTGATTTTCCCATGTGAGTTCCCATAGACTGTTTAGACTCACCTGCAGCCCAAACTACTGGATGTAATTTCACCAAATTTGACAGAAAGGTAGCTTTTAATCCACATATCACCCTTCTTCTTATTTTGTGTTATTCTGTTCAGTAGTTTTTGAGATATTAAAGGAAATTAAAATATGTATATCTTGGCGGAGCCTAAGCACAAATCTCATGATGAGGGCTGATTGGCTGTCAGCACTTCAACCACTTGGGACCTTCTATACATGATATCACCAATTAAAATTGATTGCAGTGAATGGCAGGTTTTGAGGGTCACAAAAAGGAGACCATATAAAGGGTGATAACAGATTTTAGTTACAATATAAATCATTTAGTGCTAAGGTGATTTTTCACCAGAAATGGTACAGGTTAAAAGGTATGTTTTTCCAATCTTCGATTATCCTAATTTTGCTAAAAAGGGTTTGTTTGGGTAGAAATACATTGCTGACAGGAAAGTCATCCCTAACCCCTGTGTTATGTTCTGAATCCTGAGTTTTGCCTCCGCAGACCAAGCACTTTATAAAAATGCTTATCAGTATGGATGACATTTGAATCCTACATCTTGTAGTTTGTCAACATTTCCTATACACTGATTTACACACGTATGATTCATTATCTCTGTATGTGTGTATGATGTAAACCTCCAATACCCTACGCTGGTAAGAGAGGTGCTATAAAACAAATGAAATACATGTGAGAGAGGGGCCAAAGAGAGATCAAAGGCACTGTTAGAAGGGGATGGAATCGTTGAAGAATCTCAATAGATTTTGCCGTATCCTGGTGCATTGTGAGGTGTTAGCGCGTCTGACCTTAATAAGTAAACTTACAAGGAGACACGAATAGGTTGATGAACTTTTTGACTCGCAATTAAGATGTTCCCACCATAACTCCAGAACGTACATGTTAAAGATCAATCAATACCATCAATAATCAATGGAGTCAGTAATTGTCACACACAATGACCTTTCAGTCATGAATAACCACGCCTTTTAGTAAAAGTTAGAATTTTTATTTCCCTATATTAACAATGCTAAGGTCACGTAAGATAATCTCAATATTTAATGATAAACATACAGAAACAACACTGGCTGTTCAAACCTGTGAAAGAAACAAAATCTAATCAAAGCTTGAACTATTACACATTCTAAGGTTACAGTGCAAATTAATAACAATAGCAATCGCGCAAATGATATCACATACATTTAGATTCAACAAAGAAAAGCATCAAACATTATTACCTATCGCAGACTTTCATTAGTGAGAATCCTTACCTAACACCAGATTAGCATCAGCATGTTGGGCTTCATGCAAAACAATTTAGAAAACACAAATTTGGAAAACATCTAACTAGGACTCTATCAAAACAGTGTCGTTGATACCTAGAAAGAAAAAGCAAATAAGCATAACAAACACATGGGTACAAGAATACCTCTCCTCAGTTGGATTGGCAAACTAAGATAGTGTATGTCATCAGGACATCAGTTCGGTCAGCAAGACATCAGGATTCAGCATCAAAGTTCAGAAAACGCAAAGTCTATAAGAAACTTGAAAGAATAGAGGTAAACCCTCAAGAAGAATAGACAGAATGGTGGTAAAATAGCAAAATGTGCAATGCTTGAATGCCCGTTTCTTCTCAGTGCAGTCCTGTTAAGTTAGATTTCCTAAAACTACTTCCCAAGTCCCTATTGGTCAAGGGATCGCATGTTCACACTTTGTCCAATAAAACTAAAACTTAAAATCTATGAATCCAATAAAACGAAAACTTAAAATCTATGAATTCTACCACTCCTCCGTTCACATGTCGCTGATTGGCTTTTCATGCAATCATCCAGCTCATCAGGTAACAATATTGTTGCAGTTTGTACTCCAGTCAGTGTCTTTATTGTTCCCCTCCTGATAAAGTCAGTCTTACACAGTTTACACTCAAAATGTTACATTTAGCAAGAACACGTTCTCATGAGAAAGACTTTTAGCTACGAGCACATTTACACAATACAATGGAAAATCACAGTTTAATTCTCTAGGACAGCCATTTTTTTAAACGCTAACAAATACAGCTTGACATGAGGCCGGGCAACTAGGTCAAGACCTCTGCTAAGTTTAGGCCTACAATTAATTAAGCTAATACATAATGCATAACTCTTAAAATGACATTACTACATTAATCTAAAACATGCTCAACATTTCATATTAATAAACAATTAATAAGTATACTTTGTAAGCACTGGCGGCCAGTCATCATGATCACATTTTCAAATTTGTGCGTTAATTTTCTACGTTATTGTTTTTGCTACACAAATCCATTACTCATAATGCATGAACATTCATTAATAATTTTTATTAAAACACCTGCGCTAGCAAAGGTCACCATTTACTATGCATTAAAAATGAATACAATTTAGTGTATAATGGAAATGTTTTGTAGAATGATCCAGTGTTGCCATTTTTCCCCAAATTTTCTTTGGAGGAGATCCACCCTAGCCCCATGGTAGTAGTTAGGCTTGCTCGCTATGTGTACTGCATGGCTGACCTGACAAACTTTGCCAGGGCTGCTTTGGGTTTCCTGTCTGGTCCTGCACCAAACCGACCTTACAGGGAAGATGTCAGGGGTTGCAGCAGCACAATACATCACACGAGACAAGTGGACGGTAGTGCAGTGCAGTACTAAGGACTATGGAAAGCAATAGGGAGGGGGCAGTGTTATGCACATGGACAACAAAGAGCAGAGGGTAAAGAGGCAAGGGTAGAATGCTAACCATACCGGATAGACAGGAGGGACAGTTGCAGCATAACAGACCATGAGGGGCAGGATGGAGGGGACAGGGGACCGACAATGGACCAGGCAGTAGGGAGAGGATTGGGACCTGCACATGGAGAAAGGAGGTCATGGGGCAAGTGGGCAAAGTTAGCGCAGCAAGCTGACCATGGAGGGCAGACGGGATGGGCACTGGAAGCACAACACACCAAGGAGGGCAAAAGTGAGATTATAATGGCAAGCATGCAGACAACAGAGGGAAGGTGGGAGCGGGTCAGAGGCAGCAAGTTGACCACAGAGGAGAGGTGGGAGGGGCTTTGGCAATAGAGAAGGCCATGCATGGCAAATAGGAGGGATAGTGGTAGCATAATGGCCATGGCGGACAAGAGGGAGGGGGCAGGGACATGCACAAGGACAATGGAGGACAGAAAGGATTATAAGGGGCTGAACACAGACAAAAGTGGGCAGGGAAGGAGCTTCACAACAGACCACGCGGGGTAGGCAGGACGAGCAGCTACAGCACAAAAGAGCATGGAGGGCAAAAGGGAGTGGCAGCAAAATGGACCATGGAGGACAGAAGCAGTCATCTGACCATGCTAGGCAGGACACAGGGGCAGTGGCAGCTCAACATAACACTCAGAGTAGATAGGCGGGGCAGTGGCAGGTCCATGGATCATGATGAGCAAAAAGGAAGGAGCAGGGGCAACAACACAGACATCAGAGGGCAGAGGGCAGAGGTGAATGTAGTAGGAGGGGACATCAAGCTAAATGGAGGGCAGTGGTAGCACATCAAACCATGCATAACAGGAGGGGGAGCTGGTGCATGGGCTCGGACAACAGAAGATAGGGAGTAGAAGGTGGATGGGGCAGCAAGCTAACTATTCATGGTGGGTGGGAAGGGCAGTGGCAGAACAATGGCCACACAGGGCTGTGATAAGGGAGCAGGGCCATAGGCTTGGACAATGGACGACAAGGAGGAGGGGGCCTCGAGCAACAATCTTGGATGTGGGCAGCACAATGACAGGCCAGGCCATGCGTCCAACTTCTCCACCTGCATCTACTTAACATTATAAAATACATACAAATTCACTGAAAAAACAAAGTTTACAGGGACATTATAGTTAGGACATAGAATTAAATAAAACTGAAATTCACTGAAAAAAACAAAGGTTACAGGGACATTATAGTTAGGCTCACATTTCAAATGTAGAAAAACATGGACATTCAGCAGATATAGTTACAGTTATTTCAAGTAACTATAACTCGTGCCCTAAAATAACTCTAACTGCTCAATTTCTATGGCTTTTTAAGTTTGACATGTTCTATTTATATATATATATACACACACACATGTATATATACATCTACACACACATATATATGTGTATATATATATATATATATATATATATACACACACACACACACACACCATACACATCTCCTCACTCTGGAAAAGAACTGCTCACACACTCCTGGAAGCATTTTGTTGCACACGTCTCCTCACTCTGGAAAAGAACTGCTCACACACCCCTGGAAGCACAAACAACACTTTATCCTGGCCTCTCCAGACGCATTTTGGTACCACAATATTGGCACTGAGTTAGTCCTTTCACTATGTTACCAGTGAGAAAGGTCCAGTGGGACTGAAACACATTGGGAGAGGCCAGAATAAATTGTTGTTTACACTCCCAGGAGTGTGTGAGCAGTTCTTTCCCAAAGTGAGGAGATGTGTGCGACATTGTGAGGGCTGCCAGAGCCCTGCTCAGACTTCCACACTTCAGCGTCGGTGTAAAATGGCACTGTGTCCATGATTTTTATTTATCTATCTATCTATTTATATATCTATCTATCTATCTATCTATCTATCTATCTATCTATCTATCTATCTATCAAAACAAAAAAAAATGGCAAAACACTTTGTCACTATCTAGCTCGGCGTGGATAGCACTGCGCTGATCCAATGCTTAAAAACTTTGCTAGATAAACAGACATTTGAGGTGAGCAACTCTAGAGTGTCGCTGGTGTTGCAGGGTGCTCCTTACTAGAGCTGCTCTCCACCTAAACTTGGGAACTACCTAGAGTTCTCTATTCTTTTTTGCATATATATATATATATATATATATATATATATATATATATATATATATATATATATATGTATACAGAAATATAACAACATAACAAACATCAAGTCGCCATTTACCCAGCCTCTTCGCGGCAGTCCTTGGTGAGGTTGCGAACCCTTTCGTATTTTCAAATCAACAGTTCCCTATAAAATTACTCCTCCTGTCTTGAGCACAAAGAAACGAACAGCCAAGGCCACGATTCTCTTATGAAGCAAAAAATCTATTGCAAAGGCAGCAGAAACACCAAACGCATTACGGAAAGCTTTTTTTCCTTGATCACGGGTAAAACAATTGCACTACATCCACCATTTTCAAATCACCAGTACTCTCATACCAATATAAACACAAACGACAAACTACTGTGACACATTGCATCATTTTCAGTAACAGCAAATCGGCCATTTTACAATGGATTTCCAATGTACTATTAGCCTTACCAATATAGAAATGCATTAGATATTCAAATCTATACAACACAGTTTACAAAAACATTATTAGTATTATGAGAATTCATTATCAAACTTCTGATTATATTATTGTTATTGTTATTCTGCTCTTTCATTGCATTTTCTTTATTCATATTTCATTTCATTTTACTATATTATATCACATATTAAATCACATTAGCATCAAGTCCAAGTGGGCTACTTCCAAGTGACAAACCGCCCTAATAATTCTACATTACAAACAGCTAACCAAAAAGGAATGAATATCTTCAATATATGATATTAAACTGTTAATCTCATATCATTATAACATCCTACAGGCGCCAGTAGGTATAGTTAGGACCATGTTTCAATTGAAAAAGCATTTTTTGACTTGCCCATATCCTTGGTGACGTTTGACGAATCTTCACAAAATTCCCTTAAAAAGAACCAAAGGTTGCAGGGATGTTATAGTTAGGCTCACATTTTACACGTACCAGACCATAGAAATTCACCTGTTAGAGTTATCTCAAGTAACCATAACTCGTGCCCTAAGGTAACTAACTATAGCTCGCACTCCTGCCATGTGAAGTATTTTGGTAAAATTGTGTACTGCAAATATTACATTGATATTATCAATGATGTTATCAAAGATGTCATGAGTGCTGTAATTTGTTGGGTAATTAGCAATGCATGGTGAGGGTGTGAATTGTAGTTACCTAAAGACACTAGTTATAGTTACTTTAAGTTATTCTAACAAGGGAATTTCAATGTTAAAATGTGAGCCTAACTATAACATCCCTGCGTGTGTGTGTGTGTGTATATATATATATATATATATATATATATATATATGCAATAGATAGATAGATAGATAGATAGATAGATAGATAGATAGATAGATAGATAGATAGATAGATAGATAGATAATTTACAGTTATAATTCCTCTTGCAAAGTAATATTAAACATCACTTACCTGCCAGCACCGCTAACTCAGTCCTGAGCAGGTCCATCAGGTCCTTCTCGCTGTTGAGTCAGCTCAGTGGTGCATCATCTGCCTCTGGGTCTGTGCAACACCAGTATGACAGTGGATCCTGTGCCACACTTACCCCCACCTTTTGGAAAAGGTGTAGCCCTTGCAGAGCTGCTGCCAACATGAAGGTAAAGTGTTACTACAACAAAAGCAAAAGTGCTTTCATCTCCACCACAGGGCTCCCTCGCACTGTTGCCGATGTCAGAAGTGGGACTGAGAGTGGGTTTCCAGGTGCTCACTACCTACCTATGCAAACGGGGATCGGGGGGAGAGTTTACAATAACATTCTAGGGTCATGGAAAGAAAACAAAAAAGAGAAAAGAAAACAGAAAAACTAGCAGATAAGGAAAGGAATAGCTTAGCTGGATTAGGATTTGTGAGGAAACCCTAAAACAATGGCTGCAGAAGACGCATTTGGCATAATCACCAGTAATTTTGTGTGTTTTTTGAAAATGTAATAGCCTACTAAAATTTCACGCACCCCTAAAAACAATACGTTAGATATGCTGATGATTTTGATTACTACATTATTTTCATGTATTTTGAGTTATCCAACATATTTTCTAGTGTTTCATTGTTTTCCCAGAGTACGTAGTGAATGAAGGTAATTCTTAAGACAACATTTTTTCATATGCAGCCCTTTTGCTATCAAAGATGATACAGGACACGCTCGTGCCTGTATTATCTGCCAAAAACCCAAAGTAGAAATTGAAACATTGATGGCCTGTTTGCTTGTTGCATATCCATTACTCTTCTCAACGGGTAAGGAAATAAAAGCCCTCAAATTTAAGAAAGTATTTTGAAACACTTTCACTTGACGTGAAAGGAAAGATTACTGTTGTATCAGACGAAGTTTTGCCTTCACAACCAATCAGATATTTGTGTTTGTATTTTTAGTGCCAATTTATATGATGACAGGTAGACAAAGATAACAGAACATCTTTATGGCCCAAGAAGTTAAAAACGGTAGGAAGAGAAATGGGCAAGACAGAATCAAAAGCAACCCTGACAAGTTTTGGTAGACCAGCCTCTATAATGCATGTAGTTTTTTAAATTGCAAATATGATGCGTTTTACAACACACCTATCATTAGACTGTGTCCAATCATTGAATCGATGGATGGAAACTGGAATCAAGTCTGCATGGGTCAATGGATGAATAGTTGGGTGGTGCAGAGTGGGTGCGTAGATGAATGAGTAAAAGAATGGATCAGAATTAATAACATGCATTGCCAAAGCTAATAGGTTTTGCCTCTACGATATCTATTGGTTTGTTCAATCTTTTTTAGTCATGTCACACAGCAGCACTAGCTGCGGGGTGCAGAATGTCTTAAAGTGTAAAAAAAAACTAGCACTGCTGTATGACATGTCTGAAATACATTGACAAACGCAATAGATTTCCTAGATGCGAAACCTATTGCTTTTGCTGATGTATGGGCGTAAAGTGGAGTGGCAAATATCAGCGCTTGATTTAACTGCGCATAAGAATTGTACATTTATCGATCTTCTTTGCTTCCCTTGCTTGGCGTGTAACAAAGGTTTCATTGCAGGAAATTAGTCTGATAGGATGATAGGGTGAAACTTAAACCAATCAGAGATTTGGAGTTCTAGGCCAAACCAATGATTAAGTGCAGGCTGCAGTACCTGTAGGTGGGTATTCCATGTTTGTGCTTTTGTTTCCTTCCACATTGTATAAACAATCCCTGCTGTTCAAAGCTTTGGACGTGTTTTCCATGCAATTTCATCTGTTTTGTTACTAAAAACACCAACGATAACAGGATTGCAGGAACCAGGAAGCGAGAACGGCTGCAATGGAAGCCCCGCGGAAATGCTGGACGCAGTCCAGTCTTTCAGTGTGAGCGTTTGGGGCCGGAAGTCGACGGCAAAAGATAGGATAGGCTGGGGAAAGGGCGGGGAAAGGGCGGGGGAGGATCTTTAGGGATATAATAAAAGGGGGTGGGGGTGGAACGATTGGCCTCTTCGGCGCTGGTTGTCATGTTGTGCGAAGTTTGGCCGATCGTTTGGAGCGGGTAGGCAGGTTTATTTTAAGTAGCGTCGTCATAAAATCATGGCCTCAGGCCACGATCGGGATGCCATTAGGGCTGCGCTTTACCTCCTAGGTGAAGCCGGCAGAGGGGACCTGCTCAGGTATGATGTCCTTGACCAGGCCTGGGTAGGTATGACGTGCATGCCTCATGCGGCGTCACAGGGGGTGGCAGCGGCAACCGCCGCTTGCCTTTCCCCCAGCAGGGAATCCAAAAAGAAATTGAAGGAGGGGCAGGGGCGCAGTGCGTCCACCCGCTCCCATTTTTATTGATGGGGGGCCGCAGGGGGAACCTCGTGGGCCAGAGCAGATGGGAGGTGAGGCCTCGGGGGAGGGGGGGCCATCTGGGGGTGACACAGTGGCTCAGTTTTCTAGGCAGGGGGACCTGCAAGGGCAAGAGGAACAGGGGCAAGGAGACCCCTCGTGGCTGGAGCAGCCCCTGGATCTTACTTTGTCTGGGGCCCCAGCCAAGGTCAAAAAGGGAGTAAGGGGAAAGGGTTGGGGGCCCTAAAGGAAAGAGGGTCCGTGCTGAGGTAGGGGCCCCTGGGTTAGCAGGGCCAGGCAGAGCAGAGGCATCTGGCACAGGGGAGGGGGTTCAAGCAGAAGAGGCAAGTGGGGGGTGGTGGCACAGCACCCCCTTGTCACGGATTTGGCGTCCCTTGTCATAGAGGCCAGGATACAGGAACAGCGCAAATTGGTGGCGGAGACAGAACTTAGGTGGGCCAAGCTGTGCAGGGAGAGGGGGGAGGCTGAGGGGAAGTCCAGAAAGGCTAAGAGAAAGTCAGCTGGGGTCAGTGGGGGCCAGGACGAAGGGTGTGGGGTAGAGAAGGGTAGTTAGGTGAGCAGGAGGCAGGACAGGAAGCTAGTGCGGCTGGCGGGCCTGGCAGCGTGACAGCGGCATTTGGCGCATACGGCCAGGTGCAACGCAGAGAGTCAATGCCAGCAGCAGAGGCTGACAGAACGGTGGTGAAGCCAACGGGGCGCAACACGGCCTCAGGACGTTGGTCGGAAGTGATAGAGGGGTCTTCAGTGGCCTTCTCTACACTGTGGGATCACATGAAGCATGCAGCTGCTTTGCGCCAAGCGGCTTTCAGGTTGGATGATGAAAATGGTATGGTGGATACAACTGGTGCTGATGACGGTATGGGTGTGGATGAGGACGAAGTGATTGAGCTGGATTATGAGGAGGACCTTGACGAATGGGAGGAAGGTGAACTGCAGGAGGTCGAGGTGAGCGCAGGGCCAGGGAAGGGTCAGGGGCGCAGGAGCGGCGCAACACCATCTTCCGTTAATGTTTTGCAGGCTTCAACATCTACCGCCCAAGGACAAGAGGTCTCCCTCAAGGATGGAGGCAGGCGTAGACCAAGGCTGAATGCTGCAAGGGCTGGTCAGGGCTTTCAAGATAAGGGAGACTGGTGGGTGCCTTGGGGTGAACCGAAGGGTAAGGCTCGTGCAGCACAATCCAAATCCATTGGTGTGGGGGAAGATCCCATACACGTGCAGCCTGCTACAGGTGTGGTAGAGGCTGGTGGGGAGGCAACGAGGGTAATTGAGACTGCGACGCAAAGCAAGGAAGGAGATGCAGGGGCTAGTGGGGAGAAGGCAAAGGAGGATAAAGGGGAGGCGGGGCATTAGAAGAGGCTCCCTTACATGGGTCTTGCTATGCCTTTGGGGTCACATGTCGTGAACAAGACCAAGACGAAAATCTGGAAACATGAATAGGTGGATGCTTTTAAACTATTGCATAGGGACATCCAAGCAAAAGAGGGGTCCAAGGAAGAAGAGTGGGAACTGGCGAGGAGGCCACGTGTTCCAATTACTATGATAACTGGACCTCTGCCTTTTTGATCTAAGCCAGTATATACTGTGAGAAATATATTGACAGAGCCATTGCCATGTTTAAATTTATGGACATTATCCGGAAGGCCCAATTACATTTTGAGGGGTTTCCATGGTTAAACTACGATGAGGAGTTTCGGGCCCAAGTTAGCATAAACCCTGAGAAACCTTGGGGGGATGTGGATTCGAAGCTGTGGATGCAATGAATGGCTTCATCACATTCTGCGGCCTCCACCCACACAGCTAATGGTCTCCCGGTAGTCTATAAGCCGTTTAAGCAGCGTCCCACTCTGGGGGGAGTATGCCTCCGAGGGTGCAGGTATCCACCTCAGGAGCATGTTGGAATTTCAACAAAGGGTTTTACTCCAGGTACCCATGTAAGTTCAAACATGAGTGTTCTAAATGTCAGGGAAAACACCCAGTCATGCAATGTTTTTCCCTCGCCATCCCGGCTGTACAGTGGAGGTCTACCAGGGGCAGGGGGGTTCAAGGACCTACTGGGCCAAAGGGCACCTACTCCAATTAGGTTGGAGAGGTTACTTTATTGGTTGCATGTGTACCCAGATACGGACACAGCGCTGGAGTTGGAATGGAGTTTCAGAGAGGGTTTCCGAGTGGGTTATCAGGGACCACGGCAAAGGAGATGGGCTGAAAATGTACAATCTGATAAAGCCATGCCGGAGGTGGTGGCAGTGAAATTGAGCAAGGAAGTGGCGGAAGGTAGAATATTGGGCCCCTTTCATGAGTGGCCAATGGAGAATTTAACGATCTCACCTTTGGGGAAAAAGAGCAAGGGATATTACAGGCTGATACATCATTTGTCATGACCGGAAGGGGCGTCAGTGAATGACTTCATCGCGCAGGAGGATACCAGAGTGGTATACGCCACAGTGGATGATGCTATTTGGCTCATCCGAAGTTGTAGGAAAGGGGCTGAACTAGCCAAGTGTGAAATTAAAGCAGCTTTTCGGCTGTTCCCCATCCACCCGGATGATTTTTCTTTGCTGGGAATGCAGCTGGGGGGGAGGGAGGGGCTATCTATGTGGAAAGGGTACTTCCCATGGGGTGTGTGACTTCTTGTGCGCTGTCTGAGGTTTTTAGCACCTTTTTGCAGTGGGTTTCTGTTCAGGTCAGTGGGCACCGGACGGTGTCACACTATTTAGATTATTTCCTGTTTGTAGCTACAGCACAGTCGGGATTGTGTGGCAAGGAGCTGCAGCAGTATGAGTGGCTGGCTATGGACTTTGGGGTACCTTTGGCCCCAGAAAAGACAGAGGGCCCGAGTTGCATTTTGACCTTTTTGGGCATTGAACTGGACACAGAAGAACTCATAGCGCATCTGCCGGCAGCAAAAGTGGAGGAGATTCTGCTATTTGTTAAGGGGATCAGGGTGAAGCATAAAATTGAATTGCGAGTGGCAGGGGCGGCAGGACTTTTTGTAGGCGTATGGGTTTGGCGATTACATTCGAGTTACCCTTTGAGATCCTACACGTGTTGCCAGTTTGCTGTTTTAATGCACATGAAGTGGCATTGTTTTGTTTATGTATGATATGGATGTTTTTTGGTGCTTTTCGTGTGTCTAAAGTGTTGTGGGTGGAAAAAAGGGGTCGGTTTGAAAATGAGTGAGGTTCATCGTCTCAGTGACAGGTTAAGTATCTGGTTGAGGCACTCGAAGACGGATCAATTGGGTAAGGGTAAATGGATATGGTTGGAACAAGGGGGAGTGTCAGAAACATGCCCAGTACGGGAATGGGACAATTTCAGGGGAGCCAGGTTGGATACAGGGGATGATGTGTTTATTCATGAGAATGGTACGAAGGTTACATCTTTTCAGCTTTTATCGGTGATGAGAATGGGTTTGAGACGACTAGGTAGACAGGCGGGAAATTTTGGTATGCATTCTTTTAGGATTGGCGCAGCGACGGAAGCTGCCAGGTTGGGGTGGGATTGGGGTAGGATCAGGCGCATTGGTTGTTGGTGTTCAAAGTGCTGTGAGAGATATGTACGGGCTTGAACGGTTGAGTGGATGGGTACAGCTAATTGGGGTAGAGAGTGCTTCCTAAAGGGTGACCTTGTTGGGGGCGGTTTGGTTTACTTCCTGACATTTCTTTCTTTTCCAGGTTGCGTGGGTGGCCCAGAGAAACATACAGCAAGCACATGGTTGGTCGGACAGTCTTTCGATTCATTGGGCAGCAAAGTTTGCGGAGAGACAGGTCTATGGACGATCTTTGGGACTCCCAAGCAGCAGGCATGAAGTGCTGTGGTGGGGAAAGAGCGGCATGAGGTGGGGCAATTTGCTTCCTTCTATCACATCGATTTTACCAACATGGGGATGTCCTGATGTATTGGTTTTACATCTGGGAGAGAACGACCTGGTGCGTCTCTCTGGGCTCACCCTTCTGCAACACACGCAACGTGATTTGGTACTGATGAAGCGCAACATGCATGGGACTTGCTTGGTATGGACGGAATTTGTGCCCAGGAGGAATGGCGGGGGAGCACAGAAACATGGGGCCATTGAGAGGGCCCGGAGGAAGGTCAATAGGGTTATGAGGGTGTTCTGCTGGGCGCAGGACATAAAGGTATTGACACACAAAGGGTTAAAAGAAGAGGAGCAGGTGCTTTTCAGGGACGACAGTGTGCATCTCTCAGACATGGGCAATGCACATTATTTGATGGAATTGTGCTTCATGCTGACTAACTTGTGGGGGGAAATACTTTGGGATTGTGCAAGCAATGAAGAGGCATGATGAGTTGCAGTGGGTTCCCTGGTGGGGCAGCAAAATGGCAACTGGGTTTGTGCTGAGTGGCAGTAGATGGGGGAGGGTGGAGAGTCAGATGCAGGCTTGTCCACCCTTCCAGGGGGGGAAAAGAAGCAGGTGAAGGATGACAGACTGGGGGGAGGCCAGAGTCAGGCAGGGGGTACGAAGAAAAGGGGATGTGTGGGAATGAAAAGGGAAATTGGGTGAGCAAGGATACATGGTGGATTGAAGTGAGGATGTACAAAGGGGAGTTACAAGTTTTAAGATAAAGTTATCATTCAAGTTATGGTTATACTGTTGTGTATCATGATAAGCAAGCCCGTCCTAATAAATGGACTTTTACACTACAACTAAGGGTGTCAGAGTCTATGTCCTGATGGGGGCCCTGCAGAAATGCTGGACGCAGTCCAGCCTTTCCTCATGAGCATTCAGGCCGGACGTCAACAGCCGAAGGTATGAAAGGCTGGGGAAAGGGCAGGGGAGGGTCTTTAGGGATAGGATAAAAGGTGGTGGGGTGGAACAATTGGCATCTTCGGCGCTGGCTGTCACGCTGCGTGAAGTTTGGCTGTCTGCCCGCCCTACAGGTAAACGGAGGAAGGAGGGGCTTGGACGCAGTCGGACAAGGTTGGGGGGGTTTATGCCAGCTTTAGGGCAGGTTGCTTGGTACGAGCAGTAGAAGGGGGAGGGTGGAGAGTCAGATGTAGGCTGGTCCACCCTTCCAGGGGGGAAAAAGAAGCAGGTGAAGGATGACAGACTGGGGGGGAGGCCCGAGTCAGGCAGGAGGTACAAGAAAAGGGAATGTGTGGGAATGAAAGGGGAAATTGGGTGAGAAAGGATAAGTGAGGATGTACAAAGGGGAGTTACAAGTTTTATGATAAAGTTATCATTCAAGTTATGGTTATACTGTTGTGTATCATGATAAGCAAGCCTGTCCTAATAAATGGCCTTTCACACTACAGCTAAGGGTGTCAGAGTCTATGTCCGAAGAACTTTAACAAAAAATAGAAAAGGCTACCACTAAAGAAGGGGTCAAAACAAAGAGAGAATCTGTAGACAACGGCCATGGGGCAACAGAGAGGAGAGGGCATCAGTAAAGGAGAGCTGATATAGAGGCTGTGCACTGACCATGGAGGAGAGTGCTGGTGGTGCTGCTGCTGCCGTGAGATGGGTATGCTCCTCAGCCTCTGGAGCCCCTGCTCCGCCACTGCCTTCACCCGGCTAGGGCAAGAGCACCGGGATGGCATGTGAGCGGGCAGCTTACAGCGCACACCTCCTCTTCCCAGCTTAGTAGTAAACCAAGGGCATGGGGGATGCTGGACACGTGCGCTTAACCTCAGTTCAGTGGAGTAGCGCATGCTCAGGTGAATCGAGTCACACATGGGCGGGGCATACAAGCGGCTCAGAATGGGAACACAAGCTGCTGCACCTGGGGAAGACAAAAGAGGTTCACAAGCACATTGCAAGCGCTGTGCCAGCGAAACCTAAAAACGTTTATCTATGAGGAACAAACGGTATCAATGCACTGACAAAAGGTGGGTGCTCTGGGTTTCATTTTGGGTTTTCCTTTACAACATTATCTTCCCCAAACACTGATTCTAACTAACATTATGAAACATGCAGAGCCTGGAAGTATTTAACAGGGTGCACTTACTTAAAACCTCCAAAAACATGAAGACAAAGCATTAAGCTGTGATCTGAGATAACTGTATAAAAGCCGAATTGCATGTGAAAACAGGAAACCTTGCATGAATCCCAGCTGGCACTTGACCACTTTCTGAGATACTAAGCAATTACTTTTTTCTTCATGAACAGTTTAGGGTGTCTGCTGTAAAAAAAAAAAAAGAAATACTGTTATTTTACTCTATCTTTAGTAACACCCTAACCTGTACATAAGGGGCAGAGGACAGCAGACTTTCCTCTTGGTTCATTATTAGCACTGCTTGGGCAGTGGTAGTAGGGGCATGAAGATTTTTTAACTCTTCTTATTTGCCACTCAATGCAATGGTATAATTCAACATACTAAACTTAAATTTGCTTCAAAATTTCACAGTCTAAAAAAACGCATTGTTTTGAATTTCAAAAGTCTTTATCAATATATGTACTGGGCTCGCTAAGCCAAGCGACAGCAGAACACTTAACCCCAAAACACCAAAGACATTGCTGCTTGTGGCGACCCTGCAAGAGAAAAGAACCACCCAAGTGCAAAAACAAATGATGATGAAGTTTACTTTAAAACCATTTTTTGCACTGTTTATTTTTTAAAGCGTTGAAGTGCTGCTTGCAGGAAATGCATCTGGCCACCGGGTGAATGCTTGATGCTCAATAGCATCAAACAGGGCCTGGAAGAGAAAAAAAAACAAATTAAATACATGGTAAAGGTGACTATTCTCGATTTTATGTTTGCCCGCAATATTGGAGCTTGGTGAATTTCGAATGGTAGTATGTTGTTGCAGAATTCAACATCCAGTTATTTGTCAGGAGGTGTGCATATCTTTAATATGTAGTGTAAATAAAATGATTAAAAAGGTTTAAGGCCATTGTTACTTCAACAAGCTTCGGCAAAGCCACAAGGTTTTTGCTTTCCTTGGCATTACCTAACATTTTGGTCAACAGTGCTCACTTTATGTAATAAGGCCCCAAGTCTTTGTTTCAGATTTGGGATGACTGGCATCTTAGGAGGTGGGATAGTGCCATTTTACCACCTTAGGCAGTGGTAAATGATTGCTGCTTAAGGAAACCTTAAAATCAGCTGCTGCTTTGCCCGGAAATATAAGATATCTAAACTAAACATGACAAAATAGTCAAACAGAAAGAAATACAACAACTGCAGCGCAAAATTGAAACAACATTGCAACAATAAAGCAGAAAAACACAGATGCAGACAAAACAAAAGAACACATCAGCACCACAACAAAATACCACCCAAAAACTATAGACAAACGTTCTTGTCACACTTTACCACCCTGAGAATCCTGCTTTTATAATAGAGTAGCAAAAGGTATTTGGATCCAGCATTGTGTTTACCCACTCATGAGAACTTAAAACAGAGCAAGTCAAAAATGGTTTCTGACCCGGCCCCCAGAACTCACTTTATGTGATACAGTCTCCGTCCAGTGCTTACTTCATATAATAAGATCCACAAATTAAATCTACTTAGTGGCATACGGATTTTAGTTTTGTCATTGTGTCTTAACTCTCAATGGAAGTGTACACACCTGGGAGGATACTATTTGTACAGTGTGTGTAGTACAGGCAGTGACATGACTGCACCTCCCAGTAGGCCATGTATCTGTAATTCAAAACACCAGCACAGTGCTCTTGTCCAAAGACCACTGTTTATCAATTCTCAAATGACGTTTACTCACCTGGGGAGATACCATTTGGCAAGTATTGGGAAATAGTGAGAGTGACCTAACTACAACTCCCAGGAGTCCCTGTTTCTGTAACTCCAAACACCAGCACTGTGTTCTCTTCTCCTGGTCTCCTCTCCAAAGACCACTGTTTGTCAATTCCCAAATTAAGTTTGCTTACCTAGAGGGATATCATTTGTCAAGTATTGGAGAGTATTGAGAGTGACCTGACGGCAACTCCCAGGAGGCCCTGTTTCAGTAACCTCAAACACCAGACCAGTGTTCACTTGTCCAAAGACCCCTCTGTACTAACCTGGGAGGAAACCATTTGTATAGTGTGTGTGGTACATGGAGTTACATGACTGCAACTCAGAGGATACTCCCTCACTGTCACTCAATCCACCAGATCAGTGTCCTCTTCTCCAAAGACTTATGTTTGGTAACTCACAGATAAATTTTACTCTCCTATGGGGATGACATTTATCAAGTGTATGAAGTAGAGGGAGTGGCATGACTGCTAAGGCCAGGAGGCTCTGTCTCTCCCACTCCAAACACAAGCCCAGTGTTCTCATGCCCAAATACCTGTGTCTTAACTCTCAAATTAAGTTTATGCATCTGCCCGAATGCAAACCCCAATTGGCCCTGTATCTCTAACCCCAACCACAAAAAAATGTTCACTTGCCCAAATCTATCTATTCCTTAACTCTCAATTGAAGTTCACTCACTTGGGAGGACCCAATTTGTCCAGTGCGTGTAGTATGGAGAGTGACATGACTGCAACTCCCAGGAAGCACTGTTTCAGCAACTCCAAACATCAGAACAATGGTCACTTGTTCAAATACTCTTGCCCGCTTACTCTCAATTGAAGTTTATTCACCTGTGAGGGGCCTGGGGGGACCAAGATACAGATCATGCTCAAAACAGAGATGTGTCTGGCTATCTAGCTCCATCAAGACCTGCCAACCCAAGATGAAACTGTTAGGGACAGAAAGGACACCTTACCCAGTTTGTACAACAAGTATTGCTAAGGCTGCAAGTTGGATCACCAGATTGGTATTGGCAGCTCACATATTCACAATGCACTGACCACATAATGACTCCAATCACATATACAACCGAATCCTGGGTCTGCCTGCATAACAATCAACTAGGCCTCAAAATGGCCAAAATGGCCAAAGACATATCTTGCCTGGACCCTGTTCTTACTCCACTGGTGGCAAGATGGCATTCTCAGGCCATCATCCCCAGGGCCATTAATCTGCACACATAAGCAGCTGGTTGACTTAAATGGAATTGGCATGCTTCACAAATGTCAGGTCAATACAACCAATACCATGGGTACCTGTCACAAGAGGATACCCTGCAAATCAATTAAGTACAAGGGCTTTGCGAAATGTCACTGTAGACTTTTAGAGGTAGATGTCACAATACAACCAGTAACATTGTATCTTTTATGTCAACAAGGCCGAGCTGCTTCTGTCAGATCCCACAGAAGCGAACCCATTGTAGAAGCATTCAGTGATGATGATACTCCTTGACGTCTGGACATGGAGGACGGTTCAGGCCCATCTGCGCAACCTCGTCATACACTGACAGTGAGTCTCAATGGGGTCACTATATAACCTCCCAGCCCAGTTGCCTCCACATCACAGGCAGTCTTTTGCTCCCCCCCCAAACTGAGGCAACCATCTTGTTCCCCTCAGTCCAGGATCCTGAGTTGCAGCATCACACCTCTGACAATGATGGTACAGGAACCAGTGGGAGGGGGCACGAAGGGCAAGTGGGGCAGGTCCGGGGTGATAGGGTATGTGGGAGGGATTCTGTGGGCCAGTGGATTGAGGTCACTGGGGCTGCTCGTGACCAGGACACCATCAGCCACAACTTGGGGGCTCTATCAGGAGTCCCAAGGCATGATGGGCCAGGTAGTAACTGAACTGCCGGAAAATAAGCAGCTACAGAAGGACCTGCACAGGGAAATGCGTGAACAGAGGGAGGTGCACAATACCAACATGTCCTCCCTAACAGGATCAATGAGGGACAGGGTTCTACAACACCACTCTACCCCTTTCTTTGGCATATCAACACCAGACTCTTCTTCATTGGTGCCAGCCCCTAAAAGGGAGGCCCTGTCAGGAGAATACGCTCCAGGCAGCCCTGCCTCTGCAGCAGCACATACTCCCCCACCACGCAAGCGGGACGTATAGTGAAAAATCCATGAAGTGCGGTAGGCAATACACCCACCACTGCCAGCATGTGACCTCTCCCTAAATTAACTTCTTTGTGTGGCACACATTCACTTTGTTGACTCATCCTGAACTACCCACCAGTTCCAATGGGAGAAGTACTCTGGACCTTTGACTCCCAGTGGTGTGGCATCTACTCCAATTATTTAATTCACCATGACTGACACCTTTACTCTAAATTTTTATTTAGTGCATCAACACTGTAATATATTCACCCATCACACACTCAGTGTCTGCTTGCTTGATTTCTACATTCTGCTATGTAGACATGTAAGACCATGTGAACCATATGATGAAGACATGACTTACTTGTGCAAGAAGAGGTATGTCCCAGGTATGCAGTGTTCTGCTCAATATTACAACCATCAAACACAAACACATCAATACAAGTATCTGGTCACAACAAACATTTGATTCCAGTGTAGAGCACTTAGGCTGCCCATATGTTTGGACCTGTGTGACATAAGAATGTGTGACTCATACTGAGTCAAATAACATATTCCAGGGTTCATCCCCCAAGATCACAGAAGGAGGAATATGTCAGACATTGTCCTGTAGATTAGGTCAACATTAAAGTGGATGATGTCAGCACCTTGCGGCTCATCACAAACCACACTAAGGCAATCCAACATCACATAATCCAAGAAACAGACAGATGGCAGTATAACAGTCCTTGATCTCGGCCCATCATAATCCAATTACCATGCATCTGGTGATATGATACAAACATATATCAGCGATGTGGCACAGGCACTGTGGCCTGCAATGATGAAACACATCCACAGCTACATCAAGGTCATACAAGAAGAGTGTTAAGCCAATGTGAAGGGTAAATCATTTGCTCGCAATCTATGACTACATATTTCATGCCCATATGATGACACACATGATGATATTGGCCCAACACAGCACACAAAACAAGTCCAATGTGCACTTCGGACCTTCCACCCAAACACAATTCAAGCTGCCTTGGCACAGGTCTCACACACCCCAATTCTGAAAAGCCCACAAGAGGATGTCATTGTGAAGGTACCTGTACAACGACACAACAAGGAGTATAGGAGTGAAAAAATACATATTACACAAATCACATAACAAGCATCTGAAAATGTAGTTACATTGCAATGAGATTGACACCCACAAAGCAGCATCATCAAGGTGTTAATATGTCAAAGGCTAACTCTTCAAGCAGCCCTTGGCTCAATATTGCAGTATATCAGCTCTCTAGTTGTTGCTAAAACACTAAACTCCACACAGTCTACAATTCATTGCACAGTCACAATCATTACATCACATGACATACTTACACTCATGAAAAGTAGCTATTGATGAGATCTTCCCTCAAGTCAGCTCCTTCCTCTTCACCACTGTCATCACCCAGGAGCCTTACCCGGTGGCACTGCAGGCTCCTCTTCCTCTGGGATGTACAGGATATTCCTCTGCAGGGTGACGTTGTGGAGCATGCAGCATGCCACAGTGATCTGACACACCATTCCGGGTGAGTACAGGAGGGCTCCACCAGTCCGGTCAAGACACCTATATCTGGCCTTTAGAAGCACAAAAGCCCACTCCACTACCTTCCTTGTTCTTTCACGGGCCTCACTGAAATGGGCTTCCCCTGGCGTAGTTGAATTCATTAGTGGTGCATCAACCAAGAATGGTTTGGACATGCAGAATCTCCTGTGAAGTAATGGGACATATGTGCAACAATGAGTTACTCATTTCATGATTGTAGCACCTGACATTGCACCCACACAAACAACACAGATGTGACTTACCAACCAGCCAGGCCTTCTCTGGGTACAGTTGTAACATCAGCTGACGTGTGGTGCTGTTCTGCATTATGAAGAAATAATGGGCTGAACCCGGATAACGGGTAAAGACCTGTGAAATGTAGAGATCCACCAAATAGACAACTTGCCCATTGATGGAATGGAAGTTCTTTCTGTTGCAGTATGCTTGTTCATTGGCCTGTGGTGGGAAAAACAATTAACAACCAAAGCAACTCTCCTGTCTTATGTACAAAAAAGCACAACAATCATTATATGATACATTTTAAACACAAAAATCACATTTTATTTAAATTCAAATAATGCAAACAAATTAAATAACGAATAACATACAATCAAAACATCATACTCTCGGACCACAAAAACATCAAAGACTTAGACAAACAACGATCAACACAACCTGTGACAAATCATCTCAAAACAAACACAGGCCGACAAAATCACAGAACATATGGGACAACCTATGTGTCCATCAAAACACAAATATTATTTCAATATCTTCACATATCCGTACATAAATAGCTAATATAATTCTTAACAGAGGAAAATAGATATGCTTTCTTTTTGTCACAGTAATATATATTGTCCATTTAGATTTTGTGCCTTTATGCTCTGCCGCTTCCTATAATGCTTCAAAATGTGTGTCAAAATCTTCATATCTCAGCTCAGTTCACCTTCTTGAAGAACAATCAAAATTTGGTACACTGTCCTTTCAATCTATCTTCTTATAAAAAAAAAAAATCGCAGTTTGGTGCTCCATCACTGACGCGCGTTTCGGTGGTTTCAACTTCCTAATATATTCATAATCCTTCAGACCACCTTCTTCAGGGCAAATGCATTAAAAAGCACAAAAGGACACCAAATGCGTCTAGGTCAAAAAGGTGAAGAGGAAGTATTGTTCAATTATATGAATATTTATGTCATACTTATGTTGTATATTACTCAAAATCATTTAATGCCATCCGAAAGTAACCCAAATAGAGTATATGTGGATGTGAATACAGAAAAACCCAGATAATTTAAAGACCCAAAAAAGTGAAACCAAGTGAAAAAAAAAACATAGCTAATTCACCTTACAAACAGATACAAAACAAAGGAAAAGTGGTCCTAATGCCCAACACCAAACTTATGAGAAAACACCACAGGACAATAGATAAAAACGTCTATTTTCCAGAAAAAGACACCATATCAACAGGACGACTTTCATACCTAGTAGGACTCCACATTTCAACAAGCTTTTGAATGTTTTCTTGGCTATGTCTCTACAAAAGGATAAATATCGACTCTTTAAGGGTAGGCTAACATGGCATTACAATTAACAGAAAAGGCTTGATTTAAATCGCCTTCTTTTAAAGATCGCTATCTATAGGTCAGCAGTCTACATGGTAATAGTTGTTAAACTACCCTCAAATGGTTTCCCTCATGTATAAGTTTGCAAAATACTATATGGCTCAGACTAATGCAGCAAACAGAAGGAACAAACGGATAATGTTGGGTTATATTATCTCAAACGATAAAAAAAGGGGAGAGCATAATTTTGGAATCTGGCGTGAAAAACAAACACACATACCATGCATGCTTTACCATTTGAGCTTTTTAATGGACACTAAAGGTCAGTGGACTAAAGCTGAATCATTCTAGCATGCTCTTTCAAACTACTTGAGTATATGTTAACAATCTGCCTCAAATCTAAACACTTTACAGTGTGCAGCTAAAGCAAGTTTATCGGTTAACAAATCGATAGTTCGACTATTTAATTGTTGCTAAGCGGACACTAAACAGCCAAAGACTGCTAAAGCTTACACATGACTTGAGCTATAGATCTAATTCAAAAGGTTTTTAAATTAACTTTACATTCAGGGAAACATCGTTTTCCTGCTGTGAGTAAAATCCGCCCATTTTGAATGTGTCTCATGCCCGAGAAACTTTAACGCCGCTATTAACCCCTTCGCTGCCAGGCCTTTTCCCCCTCCTGTGCCAGGCCTTTTTTTGCCTATTTGGGGCAGTTCGCACTTAGGCCCTCATAACTTTTTGTTCACATAAGCTAACCAAGCCAAATTTGCGTCCTTTTTTTCCAACATCCTGGGGATTCTAGAGGTACCCAGACTTTGTGGGTTCCCTTGAAGGAGGCCAAGAAATTGGCCAAAATACAGTGAAAATTTCGTTTTTTTTAAAAAAAAATGGAAAAAGTGGCTGCAGAAGAAGGCTTGTGGATTTCCCCCTGAAAATGGCATCAACAAAGGGTTTGTAGTGCTAAACTCAGCAGCTTCCTAGCTTTCAGGAACAGGCAGACTTGAATCAGAAAACCCAATTTTTCAACACAATTTTGGCATTTTACTGGGGCATACCCCATTTTTGCAATTTTTTGTGCTTTCAGCCTCCTTCCAGTCAGTGACAGGAATGGGCATGAAACCAATGCTGGATCCCAGAAACCTAACCATTTCTGAAAAGTAGACAAAATTCTGAATTCAGCAAGGGGTCATTTGAGTAGATCCTACAAGGGTTTCCTACAGAAAATAACAGCTGAAAAAGAAAAATATTGAAATTGAGGTGAAAAAAACATCAATTTTTCTCTACGTTTTACTCTGTAACTTTTCCCTGCAATGTCAGATTATGGAAAGCAATATACCGTTACGTCTGCTGGGCTCCTCTGGTTGCGGGGATATATAGGGCTTGTAGGTTCATCAAGAATCCGAGGAACCCAGAGCCAATAAATGAGCTGCACCCTGCAGTGCATTTTCATTCTATACCGGGTATACAGCAATTCATTTGCTGAAATATAAAGAGTAAAAAATTGCTATCAAGAAAACCTTTGCATTTCCAAAAAGGGCACAAGATAAGGTGCTGAGGAGCAGTGGTTATTTGCACATCTCTGAATTCCGGGGTGACCATACAAGCATGTGAATTATAGGGAATTTCTCAAATAGATGTCTTTTTTACACACTCTCCTATCTTTGGAAGGAAAAAATGTAGAGAAAGACAAGGGGCAATAGCACTTGTTTTGCTAATCTATGTTCCCCCAAGTCTCCCGATAAAAATGATACCTCACTTGCGTGGGTAGGCCTAGCGCCCGCGACAGGAAACGCCCCAAAGCGCAACGTGGACACATCGACAATTTTGGGAGAAAACAGAGGTGTTTTTTGCGAAGTGCCTACTTGTAGATTTTGGCCTCTAGCTCAGCCGGCACCTAGGGAAACCTACCAAACCTGTGCATTTCTGAAAACTAGAGACCTAGGGGAATCCAAGGAGGAGTGACTTGCGGGGCTCGGACCAGGTTCTGTTACCCAGAATCCTTTTCAAACCTCAAAATTTGGCTTAAAAAACACATGTCCCTCACATTTCTGTGGCAGAAAGTTCTGGAATCTGAGAGGAGCTACAAATTTCCTTCCACCCAGCGTTCCCCCAAGTCTCCCGATAAAAATGATACCTCACTTGCGTGGGTAGGCCTAGCGCTGGCGACAGGAAACACCCCAAAGCGCAACGTGGACACATCCTAAATTTTGGAAAAAAACAGAGGTGTTTTTTGCGAAGTGCCTACCTGTAGATTTTGGCCTCTAGCTCAGCCGGCACCTAGGGAAACCTACCAAACTTGTGCATTTCTGAAAACTAGAGACCTAGGGGAATCCAAGGAGGGGTGACTTGCGGGGCTCGGACCAGGTTCTGTTACCCAGAATCCTTTGCAAACCTCAAAATTTGGCTAAAAAAACACATGTCCCTCACATTTCTGTGGCAGAAAGTTCTGGAATCTGAGAGGAGCTACAAATTTCCTTCCACCCAGCGTTCCCCCAAGTCTCCCGATAAAAATGATACCTCACTTGCATGGGTAGGCCTAGCGCCGGCGACAGGAAACACCCCAAAGCGCAACGTGGACACATCCTAAATTTTGGAAAAAAACAGAGGTGTTTTTTGCGAAGTGCCTACCTGTAGATTTTGGCCTCTAGCTCAGCCGGCACCTAGGGAAACCTACCAAACCTGTGCATTTCTGAAAACTAGAGACCTAGGGGAATCCAAGGAGGGGTGACTTGCGGGGCTCGGACCAGGTTCTGTTACCCAGAATCCTTTGCAAACCTCAAAATTTGGCTAAAAAAACACATGTCCCTCACATTTCTGTGGCAGAAAGTTCTGGAATCTGAGAGGAGCTACAAATTTCCTTCCACCCAGCGTTCCCCCAAGTCTCCCGATAAAAATGATCCCTCACTTGCGTGGGTAGGCCTAGCGCCGGCGACAGGAAACACCCCAAAGCGCAACGTGGACACATCCTAAATTTTGGAAAAAAACAGGGGTGTTTTTTGCGAACTGCCTACCTGTAGATTTTGGCCTCTAGCTCAGCCGGCACCTAGGGAAACCTACCAAACGTGTGCATTTCTGAAAACTAGAGACCTAGGGGAATCCAAGGAGGGGTGACTTGCGGGGCTCGGACCAGGTTCTGTTACCCAGAATCCTTTGCAAACCTCAAAATTTGGCTAAAAAAACACATGTCCCTCACATTTCTGTGGCAGAAAGTTCTGGAATCTAAGAGGAGCTACAAATTTCCTTCCACCCAGCTTTCCCCCAAGTCTCCCGATAAAAATGATACCTCACTTGCGTGGGTAGGCCTAGCGCCGGCGACAGGAAACACCCCAAAGCGCAACGTGGACACATCCTAAATTTTGGAAAAAAACAGAGGTGTTTTTTGCGAAGCGCCTACCTGTAGATTTTGGCCTCTAGCTCAGCCGGCACCTAGGGAAACCTACCAAACCTGTGCATTTCTGAAAACTAGAGACATAGGGGAATCCAAGGAGGGGTGACTTGCGGGGCTCGGACCAGGTTCTGTTACCCAGAATCCTTTGCAAACCTCAAAATTTGGCTAAAAAAACACATGTCCCTCACATTTCTGTGGCAGAAAGTTCTGGAATCTGAGAGGAGCTACAAATTTCCTTCCACCCAGCGTTCCCCCAAGTCTCCCGATAAAAATGATACCTCACTTGCGTGGGTAGGCCTAGCGCCGGCGACAGGAAACACCCCAAAGCGCAACGTGGACACATCCTAAATGTTGGAAAAAAACAGAGGTGTTTTTTGTTTGCGAAGTGCCTACCTGTAGATTTTGGCCTCTAGCTCAGCCGGCACCTAGGGAAACCTACCAAACCTGTGCATTTCTGAAAACTAGAGACCTAGGGGAATCCAAGGAGGGGTGACTTGCGGGGCTCGGACCAGGTTCTGTTACCCAGAATCCTTTGCAAACCTCAAAATTTGGCTAAAAAAACACATGTCCCTCACATTTCTGTGGCAGAAAGTTCTGGAATCTGAGAGGAGCTACAAATTTCCTTCCACAAAGCGTTCCCCCAAGTCTCCCGATAAAAATGATACCTCACTTGCGTGGGTAGGCCTAGCGCCGGCGACAGGAAACACCCCAAAGCGCAACGTGGACACATCCTAAATTTTGGAAAAAAACAGAGGTGTTTTTTGCGCAGTGCCTACCTGTAGATTTTGGCCTCTAGCTCAGCCGGCACCTAGGGAAACCTACCAAACCTGTGCATTTCTGAAAACTAGAGACCTAGGGGAATCCAAGGAGGGGTGACTTGCGGGGCTCGGACCAGGTTCTGTTACCCAGAATCCTTTGCAAACCTCAAAATTTGGCTAAAAAAACACATGTCCCTCACATTTCTGTGGCAGAAAGTTCTGGAATCTGAGAGGAGATACAAATTTCCTTCCACCCAGCGTTCCCCCTAGTCTCCCGATAAAAATGATACCTCACTTGCGTGGGTAGGCCTAGCGCCGGCGACAGGAAACACCCCAAAGCGCACCGTGGACACATCCTAAATTTTGGAAAAAAACAGAGGTGTTTTTTGCGAAGTGCCTACCTGTAGATTTTGGCCTCTAGCTCAGCCGGCACCTAGGGAAACCTACCAAACCTGTTCATTTCTGAAAACTAGAGACCTAGGGGAATCCAAGGAGGGGTGGCTTGCGGGGCTCTGACCAGGTTATGTTACCCAGAATCCTTTGCAAACATCAAAATTTTGCCCAAAAAAACACTTTTTCCTCTCATTTCGGTGACAGAAAGTTCTGGAATCTGAGAGGAGCCACAAATTTCCTTCCACCCAGCGTTCCCCTAAGTCTCTCGATAAAAATGGTACGTCACTTCTGTGGGTAGGCCTAGCGCCCACAAAAGGAAATGGCCCAAAACACAACGTGGACACAACATATTTTTTCACAGAAAACAGAGGTGTTTTTTGCAAGGTGCCTACCTGTGGTGTTTGGCCTGTAGCTCAGCCGGCCCCGGGGGGGGGGGCAGAAATGCCCTAAAATAAATTTGCCCCCCCAACCCCCACCCTCCCCCGCCGGGAGCGACCCTTGCCTACGGGGTCGCTCCCCCTGCGTGACATTGGCACCAAAAAACAAATCCCCGGTGTCTAGTGGTTTCTGCCCCCTTGGGGGCAGATTGACCTAAACTCTGCCAATCTGCCCCCAGGGGGGCAGAAATGGTCTAAATACAATTTGCCCTCCTGGGCAGCGACCCTTGCCTGATGGGTCACTCCCCATCTCTAAAAAAACAAACAAACAAAAAAAAAAAAACACAAAACAAAATTTGCCCTGGTGCCTAGAGGTTTCTGACCCCCCCGGGGGCAGATCGCCCTAATAATAGGCCGATCTGCCCCCCGGGGGGACAGAAATGGCCTAAAATAAATTTGCCCCCCCAACACCCCCCCCCGGGAGCGACCCTTGCCTACGGGGTCGCTCCCCCTGCGTGACATTGGCGCCAAAAAACAAATCCCCGGTGCCTAGTGGTTTCTGCCCCCTTGGGGGCAGATTGACCTAAAATTGGCCAATCTGCCCCCAGGGGGGCAGAAATGGTCTAAATACAATTTGCCCCCCCAGGGGAGCGACCCTTGCCTGATGGGTCGCTCCCCATCTCTAAAAAAAGAAACAACAAAAAAAAAAACACAAAAAAAAAAATTGCCCTGGCGCCTAGAGTGTTCTGCCCCCCCCGGGGGCAGTTCGGCCTAATAATAGGCCGATCTGTCCCCCGGGGGGGTGGAAATGGCCTAAAATAAATTTGCCCCCCCAACCCCCACCCCCCCCCGGGAGCGACCCTTGCCTACGGGGTCGCTCCCCCTGCGTGACATTGGCGCCAAAAAACATATCCCCGGTGCCTAGTGGTTTCTGCCCCCTTGGGGGCAGATTGACCTAAAATTGGCCAATCTGCCCCCAGGGGGGCAGAAATGGCCTAAATACAATTTGTCCCCCTGGGGAGCGACCCTTGCCTGATGGGTCACTCCCCATCTCTAAAAAAACAAACAAACAAAAAAAAAAAAACACAAAACAAAATTTGCCCTGGTGCCTAGAGGTTTCTGACCCCCCCGGGGGCAGATCGCCCTAATAATAGGCCGATCTGCCCCCCGGGGGGGCAGAAATTGCCTAAAATAAATTTGCCCCCCCAACACCCACCCCCCCCCCGGGAGCGACCCTTGCCTACGGGGTCGCTCCCCCTGCGTGACATTGGCGCCAAAAAACAAATCCCCGGTGCCTAGTGGTTTCTGCCCCCTTGGGGGCAGATTGACCTAAAATTGGCCAATCTGCCCCCAGGGGGGCAGAAATGGTCTAAATACAATTTGCCCCCCCAGGGGAGCGACCCTTGCCTGATGGGTCGCTCCCCATCTCTAAAAAAAGAAACAACAAAAAAAAAAACACAAAAAAAAAAATTGCCCTGGCGCCTAGAGTGTTCTGCCCCTCCCGGGGGCAGTTCGGCCTAATAATAGGCCGATCTGTCCCCCGGGGGGGCAGAAATGGCCTAAAATAAATTTGCCCCCCCAACCCCCACCCCCCCCCCGGGAGCGACCCTTGCCTACGGGGTCGCTCCCCCTGCGTGACATTGGCGCCAAAAAACAAATCCCCGGTGCCTAGTGGTTTCTGCCCCCTTGGGGGCAGATTGACCTAAAATTGGCCAATCTGCCCCCAGGGGGGCAGAAATGGCCTAAATACAATTTGTCCCCCTGGGGAGCGACCCTTGCCTGATGGGTCACTCCCCATCTCTAAAAAAACAAACAAACAAAAAAAAAAAAAAAAAAAAAAAATTGCCCTGGCGCCTAGAGGGTTCTGCCCCCCACTGGGGGCAGTTTGGCCTAATAATAGGCCGATCTGTCCCCCGGGGGGGCAGAAATGGCCTAAAATAAATTTGCCCCCCAAACCCCCACCCCCCCCGGGAGCGACCCTTGCCTACGGGGTCGCTCCCCCTGCGTGACATTGGCGCCAAAAAACAAATCCCCGGTGCCTAGTGGTTTCTGCCCCCTTGGGGGCAGATTGACCTAAAATTGGCCAATCTGCCCCCAGGGGGGCAGAAATGGTCTAAATACAATTTGCCCCCCCCAGGGGAGCGACCCTTGCCTGATGGGTCGCTCCCCATCTCTAAAAAAAGAAACAACAAAAAAAAAAAAACACAAAAAAAAAAATTGCCCTGGCGTCTAGAGGGTTCTGCCCCCCCTGGGAGCAGTTCGGCCTAATAATAGGCTGATCTGTCCCCCGGGGGGGCAGAAATGGCCTAAAATAAATTTGCCCCCCCAACCCCCCCCCCCCCGGGAGCGACCCTTGCCTACGGGGTCGCTCCCCCTGCGTGACATTGGCGCCAAAAAACAAATCCCCGGTGCCTAGTGGTTTCTGCCCCCTTGGGGGCAGATTGACCTAAAATCGGCCAATCTGCCCCCAGGGGGGCAGAAATGGTCTAAATACAATTTGCCCCCCAGGGGAGCGACCCTTGCCTCATGGGTCGCTCCCCATCTCTAAAAAAAAGAAACAACAAAAAATAAAAACACAAAAAAAAAAATTGCCCTGGCGCCTAGAGGTTTCTTCCCCCCCTGGGGGCAGAAATGGCCTAAAATAAATAAATAAAATAAATTGCCCTCCCCCCCAGGGAGCGACCCTTGCCTAAGGGGTCGCTCCCTTTGCGTGAAATTCACGCAAAGAAAAAACTCCCTGGTGTCTAGTGGTTTCTACCCTCATACAAAATAGGCCAAGGGGGGCAGAAATGGGCAAAATATAATTTTCCCCCAAGGGGAGCGACCCTTGCCTAAGGGGTCGCTCCCCACCAAAAAAAAAAAAATGAAACATAAAAAAATAAAAGAAAAAAAAAGTCCCTGGTGCCTAGAGGTTTCTGCCCCCCCTGGGGGCAGATCGGCCTAATAGTAGGGCGATCTGCCCCCAGGGGGGGCAGAAAAGGCCTTCCCGAAAATATGCCCCCCTGGGAGCGACCCTTGCCCAAGGGGTCGCTCCCTTTTGTCAATAACAATAAAAAATAAAAAAAATCCCTGGTGTCTAGTGGTTTCTACCCCCCTTGGGGGCAGATTGGCCTCATCAAAATAGGCCAATCTGCCCCCAAGGGGGGCAGAAATGGCCAAAATATAATTTCCCCCCAAGGGGAGCGACCCTTGCCTAAGGGGTCGCTCCCCACCCAAAACAAGTCTAGTGGGGTTTCAAAAGCCGGATTGCAAGCAATCCGGCTTTTGAAACCCTTGGAGGGACTTCAAAGGGAAGGAAATACTTTTCCTTCCCTTTGAAGCCCCTCCGGGCCTCCCATCGATTGAAAGAGAAATGCTTTTGCATTTCTTTTTCAATCGCGCTGGGAGCAGAGCTTCCAGCGCGACGAGGGAGGCCCCTGTGACACATCAGTGCGCGCGCTGACGTCACAGGGGGGGGTGGGGGGGGTCGGGGGTGGAAGGGGAAGGTCTTCCCCTTCCATCCCCGACTTGGGGGGGCAGGGGGGTGCACGGGGGGCGCGCTAGCGCGCCCCCAAGTTCCCCTGTGCCATGGACGAGATGATCTCGTCCAAGGCACAGGGGAACTGTAGCCTTGGACGAGATCATCTCGTCCAAGGCACAGAAGCGGTTAAACCTACTTGGCCGAGGCTCCAGAGACAAAGAAGCATAGAACGAGGACTACTCGTTTGGAAAAGATTCGGGCCTCTCAACAGTGGTGGCCATCTTGGAAGATTTAAAGGTCTTGTAATACTATCCATGGTGTATTTGAGAAAAATGCAGAATACTGATCACAAGATAGTAATAGAGGCGTCATTAAACACAACTCATATGGACATACCCAGATAAAAGGATCTATAGGGCATTGTGCCACGGCATTTGTTCATTTAATCCTTTATGATATGTATCTAAGTAAAATATCCAAAAAACGTCAAGTTTTTTCCTAATCTTATCTACATCATGGCCACTTTTTTAAACGATCTTTTCCAAAATCGTCCATCTGATATCGGCCTCTTTATGAACATATTCAGTCCAATGCGAAACTAGAGGGGCATTTTGTTTATGGGTCCTCAAAGACGATCTATGTTCATAGTATCTTGTTCAAAATTCCCTCGCTGTTTCACCAACATACCCTAAGTCACATGGACAAAGAATCAGATAGATGATATTCTTTGATCTACAGTTTGACATTATTGTCAAATCAATGGTCTTGTTGTTACACATGATTTTAGCTGAAACTATGGCTCCCGAACATGCTAGACAGTTTCCACATTTGTGGTTACTCCTGATCGGTTTCAAGTCTGTAATAGACTTTTGTGTAGGTTCTTTACAGCTATGGACTATTGACTTCTGACTTAACTAGTATATGTTGGAAAATGGGTTATTGGTAAGGGCAGGTAAGTACCTACACTTAGCAATAGGCCACTAACCTCCACTTAGGTCCAGTTAAGTCTCAGTAAATTAAACCCAGCTCAACCCTTAGTAGCTTGGCAACGAGCGACAAGGCTTAACTTAGGAGTGTAAAGCATTCAAATATCACAGAACAGTAATTAAATAAAACACAGGACACAGTTTAAAAATCCAAAATCAATTTATAAAAATAGGTTATATTTTTATCTTTAAAATGACACAAAAACAAATAAAATCGGATAAGGGGAACCGGAGATATGAATTTTTAAATAATTATTGTTTTCTAGCGCCTAGAAACAAAAAGCGCCAATGTGGTCATCTGGTCGCACCTCGACCGGGGCAAAGTCAAAGTTTAAGGCCGACCGCGATGGAGCCCGGCTCGGCTACAGCCCGCGGGAGGCCTCAGTCAAAAGTTTACCTTCACACTTAGTCATTTTTCTGAAGATTTTCTTCAGTGGGACGAACCTGCCAATCCAATCCGACCTCCTGGAACTCTTCTCTGGTTACGTGTCCCGGGAGCCCTCGGTGGAGATTTTTACCTTCGGACGTAGTTGTTTTTTCGATGTGAAAATCCTTCGACCGGGGTAAACCTGGATCTTGATCCGACGTCCTTGGAGCCGTCCTCGGATACTGTGGCTGGGAGGTCCCGGTCAACTTCCTACGTTCGGTCTTAGTCACTTTTTTGGAGATTTTCTTCACCCAGACGAACCTGCAAGTCAGGCCGGGTCGTGGTTGAGGCAAGCCGGCTAGAGTTGCTGCGGCGGGTCGGTCCCTCTATGGAGCTTTTTTTCAAAAGTTCTCCAAACTTCTCCAAACTTCTGGATCTTATCCCAGATGTTCCTTTAAGGTTCATTTTGGGTCCACAGCTCACCCCAAGGTTCCAGAAGCTCTGAGATGCTTCTTGGGGGTATGGACTACAACTCCCAGAATGCACCTGGCGCAAACTCCTTTTTGGCCACTGGGCAGTGGTCAGCTGGTTGATTTCTTCTGGTGTTGGTGCAGGGGACTTTGATTAGCATTTTTTCACCTGCAGCAAACAGGGAGACCCTCCTTGAACCAGTTGAAGCCAGGCAAAGTACTTCTTGTGGTGAAGCCCAAGTTTGCAGCTGGTGCAGTCCTTCAGAGAGCAGGGTCCAGGTGCAGGCCAGGGGTCCAGCAGGGCAGTCCTTCTTCTTCTGTAGTTCTTCCCGGTAGGGATCTGGTAGGGAACTGAGGTGTGGGTGCAGGTCTGCTAGTTTTATCCTTGCTCCTGGGTGAAAAACAGGGGGGTCCTGATTCTCCAATCAGGTGCAGGGTCCTTCCCCCTGTGATGACCACTTCCTGGCAAGTGTGGCAAAAATCAATCCCAGGAGGCAACATTCCTCAAAAATCCATCATGGCTGAAAGTGATTTTTGGAGGTTACATCTGGCTGAGCCCACCCACTGGTGTGGTTAAAAATCATAAACACACCCCTCTCTTGCCCTCTCCTAATCTAATCAAGGGGGCACCTAGTTGTCTGGAGTTGCAGGATGTGGGGGTGTTGCTGGGTTGCTCCAAATGTCCTCTGCCTTTGAAGACCAGTTTGGCAGCCCTTCCGCTTGCTGCCTCACCATCTGCTGAGGGGAGATCTCCTCCCACAGGCACATCTCTGTGTGTGAAGCCAGGCCACTCCGCACCTCATCAAAGCCGCCTGGCCAGGCTGCCAGAGGCTGGCCAATCAGAGCACAGCAGAAAAACCAATGCAGGGCTGAAGTTGGCAATTTTTCAGGTAACGTTTAAAACTCTTTACCTGAACAAGTTATATTAAATCCAACAACTGAAAGTTGTGGAATTTATTATAACAATTAATTTGATACCAAACTCTTTGTATCTGTCACTTAAGGGGACTTTTAAAATTAAAATAAAGTCTCCCCATTCTAGCCTATTAAGGCCATTCACTTCAATGAGGGAAAAACAAATGTGGCTGTTTTTACCTCACCAGGGCTTATAAAACTATTTTTATAAGGTCCCTGCTTATAGTTACATGGCACCCAGCCCTAGGGGCACATAGGGCACACCTTAGGGGTGAATTATATGTAAAAATAAGATAGTTTAAGACTTTGGAACTATTTTTAATTCCAAAGTCGAATTTGCATATAACTTTAAATTAAAAGCAGCCAGCAAGGCAGGCCTGCCTTTAAAATGACACCGGGCACCTCAGCAGTGCACCTATGGTGCACTACCTATGCTGGGGTCCTAAACCTACATGCCCTACCATATACTAGGGACTTATAGGTAGGTTGACTTAGCCAATTATAATTAGCCTAATTTGCATATTGATTTTACATAGAGCACAGGCCCTGGGACTGGTTAGCAGTACCAAGGGCACCATCAGAGTCAAGAAAACACCAGCAAAAAGTGGAAAATGGGGGCAAAAAGTTATGGGGCCTATGCAATCAGCCCTGTTCTCTCACAGTATATTTCTCAAATTGCTGTTCTTTTTTAACGCAAAAAGGGGTTTATCCAAAGGTTTCTGAATCCAACCTGACGTTTAAATTATGCCATTTTGAATCAATAATTCATCTGATTTATCATTAAGATTTGAATGACGAATAGCACATACCAACCTTTCATTTGCTTTCTTTTCTTGCTTTTGAGACATAGATTGACGATCATAATATTTAGCTTTTTTCAAAGAGTCTTTGATCAGTTATGAAGGATAACCTCTTAACCCTTTCACTGCCAGGCCTTTTCCCCCTCCTGTGCCAGGCCTTTTTGTGACTATTTGGGGCAGTTCGCGCTTAGGCCCTCATAACTTTTTGTCCACATAAGCTAGCCAAGCCAAATTTTCGTCCTTTTTTTCCAACATAGTAGGGATTCTAGAGGTACCCAGACTTTGTGGGTTCCCCTGAAGGAGGCCAAGAAATTAGCCAAAATACAGTGAAAATTTCGTTTTTTTTAAAAAAATGGGGAAAAGGGGCTGCAGAAGAAGGCTTGTGGTTTTTTCCCTGAAAATGGCATCAACAAAGGGTTTGCGGTGCTAAAATCACCAGCTTCCAAGCTTTCAGGAACAGGCAGACTTGAATCAGAAAACCCAATTTTTCAACACGATTTTGGCATTTTACTGGGACATACCCCATTTTTATGATTTTTTGTGCTTTCAGTCTCCTTCCAGTCAGTGACAGAAAAGGGCATGAAACCAATGCTGGATCCCAGAAACCTAAACATTTCTGAAAAGTAGACAAAATTCTGAATTAGGCAATGGGTAATTTGTGTAGATCCTACAAGGGTTTCCTACAGAAAATAGCACCTGAAAAAAAAATTGAAATTGAGGTGAAAAAAACAGCAATTTTTCTCTACGTTTTACTCTGTAACTTTTTCCTGCGATGCCAGATTTTTTAAAGCAATATACCGTTACGTCTGCTGGACTCTTCTGGTTGCGGAGATATATAGGGCTTGTAGGTTCATCAAGAACCCTAGGTACCCAGAGCCAAAAAATGAGCTGCACCCTGCAGTGGGTTTTCAGTCTATACGGGGTATACAGCAATTCATTTGCTGAAATATAAAGAATGAAAAATAGCTATCAAGAAAACCTTTGTATTTCCAAAATGGGCACAAGATAAGGTGTTGAGGAGCAGTGGTTATTTGCACATCTCTAATTTCCGGGGTGCCCATACTAGCATGTGAATTGCAGGGCATTGATCAAATAGACGTCTTTTGTACACACTCTCTTATATTTGGAAGGAAAAAATGTAGAGAAAGACAAGGGGCAATAACACTTGTTTTGCTACTCAATGTTCCCCAAGTCTCCCGATAAAAATTATACCTCACTTGTGTGGGTAGGCCTAGCGACCGCGACAGGAAGAGCTCCAAAACACAACGTGGATACATCCCATCTTTTGACAGAAAACAGAGGTGTTTTTTGCAAAGTGCCTACCTGTATATTTTGGCCTCTAGCTCAGCCGGCACCTAGGGCAACCTACCACACCTGTGCATTTTTGAAAACTAGAGACCTAGGGGAATCCAAGATGGGGTGACCTGTGGGGGTCTGACCAGCTTCTGTTACCCAGAATCCTTTGCAAACCTCAAAATATGGCTAAAAAACGTTTTCCTCATATTTCGGTGACAGAAAGTTCTGGAATCTGAGAGGAGCCACAAATTTCCTTCCACCCAGCGTTCCCCAAGTCTCCTGATAAAAATGATACTTCACTTGTGTGGGTAGGCCTAGCGCCCGCAACAGGAAATGCCCCAAAACACAACATGGACACATCACATTTTTTGACAGAAAACAGAGGTTTTTTTGCAAAGTGCCTACCTGTAGATTTTGGCCTCTAGCTCAGCCGGCACCTAGGGAAACCTACCAAACCTGTGCATTTTTGAAAACTAGAGACCTAGGGGATTCCAAGATAGGGTGACTTGTGGGGCTCTGACCAGGTTCTGTTACCCAGAATCTTTTGCAAACCTCAAAATTTGGCTAAAAAAACACATTTTCCTCACATTTCAGTGACAGAAAGTTCTGGAATCTGAAAGGAGCCACAAATTTCCTTCCTCCCAGCGTTCCACCAATTCTCCAGATAAAAATGATACCTCACTTGTGTGGGTAGGCCTTGCGCCCACAAAAGGAAATGGCCTAAAACACAACGTGGACACATCACATTTTTTCACAGAAAACAGAGGTGTTTTTTACAAAGTGCCTACCTGTGGATTTTGGCCTGTAGCTCAGCTGGCCCCAGGGGGGCAGAAATGGCCTAAAATAAATTTTCCCCCACCAACCCCCTCTGGGAGCGACCCTTGCCTATGGGGTCCCTCCCCTTACGTGACACTCCCCGGTGCCTAGTGGTTTCTGCCCCCCTTGTGGGCAGATTGACCTAAAATCAGCCGATCTGCCCCCAAGGGGGGCAGAAATGGTCCAAATACAATTTGCCCCCCAGAGGAGCGACCCTTGCCTAATGGGTCGCTCCCCATCTCTAAAAAAACCAAACAAACCAAAAAAAACACACAAAATTGTTTTTAGCCCTGGCGCCTAGAGGTTTCTGCCCCCCCAGGGGGCAGATCGGCCTAATAACAATATGCCGTTCTGGGAGTGACCCTTGCCCAAGGGGTCGCTCCCTCATGCCCGTTTCCAAATCAAAATAAAATCCCTGGTGTCTAGTGGACGTTTCAAAAGCCGGATTGCTTTACAATCCGGCTTTTGAAACACTGAGAGAGACTTCAAAGGGAAGGAAATACATTTCCTTCTCTTTGAAGCCTCTCCGGGCCTCCTCCACGTGATTGGAAGAGAAATGCTTTGCATTTCTCTTCTGAGCGCGCTGGAAGCTGAGCTTCTAGCGCGAAGGAGGAGGCCTCTGTGACAATCAGCGTGCGATGCGTGCTGACGTCACGGGGAGGGGGAGGGGGGGTCGGGGTTGGAAGAGGAAGGGATCCCCCTTCCATCCACGACCGGGGCCTGTGGACGAGATCACCTCGTCCAAGGCACCGTAGGGGTTAATAAGAATTTCTTTGCCAGTACTTCAGAATGCCCTAAAAAAAGCCCTTCATCTCAATGCAGTTTCTTCTAATCTGCAAAAACTGACTGAATGGAATACCCTGTCTCTGACTTCTAGGGTTGTAACTGTCAAAATGCAAAAGAGTATTCCTAGCTGTAGGTTTAACATGGAATGATACAGCTAAACATCTATCTTTATGTGTAATACAAACATCTAGAAACTCAACCTGGTTCCGATCACTTCTCATAGTGAACTTCAAGTTTGTATCACATAAATTCAGCCACATACAAAATTCTTCCAGTTGTTCTTCCTCTCTTCTCCATATGAAAAATACATTGTCTATGTATCTAGACCACCACCAAATGTTCTAAAAAATGGGAGCAACTTCATTATAAATAAATTTCATTTCAAAATCTCCAACATAGAGGTTAGCCACACTGGGAGCGCAGGCTGCTCCCATGCTGACTCCTCTAATCTGTTGAAAAATAGTCCCATTGAATTCAAAATAATTATTATATAGAACTGTCTTCAAACAGTCACTGATGAATTGACTTAAAGGGCTAGATTCTAAATCCATCAGCCTTTGTCTCACGCACTCCAGGGCTTGTTGTTGCGTGATGTTGATATATAATGCTTCCAAATCCATAGTAACTAAGATTTAATTGTCTGGATTAAAATAGACCCCTTCTATCTAAGAAATAAGATGACCCATGTCCTAACATAAGACGGAAGTTTGAAAAACAATGGTTGAAGGAAAGTGTCAACATAATGTGGTAATGGTTCAATAGCGGAACCAATAGTCGACACAATCGGTCGTAAGGGAGGATCAAAGGGGTCCTTATGGATTTTGGGCAGCCCATAGATCACAGGTAGACGAGTGGTTTCTGGGGTAAGAAACTCAAATTCTTTCTGACAGATCAGACCCTGTTGTAATGCTAAATGACTTATTTCCTGTATCATATTTGTAATACGTATCTCTGGATTTAAGAGTACTTTTCTGTAAAACTCTTTGCTTTGTAACATGCTTGTCATTTTGTCTATATACTGTGGTGGGAAAAAGCCACTATATGTGATCAATGGCCCCCACTACATGTGGGATGTGTACCAAACCATAAAAGTCAGTCTTCACACAGACTACATCCTCATGTTGGGTAAACTGGTTATAGCTATCCAGGTTTTTCAACATTTCTGAGAGGACATCCATCAACACCAGAATGAACATAGGTTGGGACATGCCAGAAGATAGGGGCACTATGGCCATCATTACAACCCTGGCGGTCGGTGACATAGTGGCAATAATACTGCCAACAAGCCGGCGGTAATAACTATGAAATTATGACCATGGCGGAAACTGCTCAGACAGGCAGCCACTTTAACACACCGACTGCCAGGTCGAAATCAACAGGCACCTCAGAGGTAACCGCCTACAGCCAGGCAGAAGACAATGTTCCGCCCACCGTATTATGATAGTGCAATCTGCCACCTTTTCCAGGGCAGTACCAACGACATAAAAAACCTGGCGGAAACACTGCACAGAAGTGAAATGACTCACCTCTGAAGACGCAGAGAAGAACCACATCGCCATGGAGCTTGAGTTGCATGTATTCCCCATGCTCTTCTATGTTCTGCCCCATTACGAACACCAACGCCGGCGAAGGTGACCACGCTGAGTACTGCCGGCTAGCACACAGGGAATGGGGGAGGAAAAAGAGAGTGACACACACACGCAACACTCCCACCCCAACACCATACACATAACCAGATGCAGTAACATTACATATTCACCTGTACCCCCTCAGGAATAATGCAAGGACAAAATTAATTGATTAAAGTGAGTGTAATAAGATAAAATAGTATCAACATATGCATCCAAATCAACAAGTATATACATATTTACAAATGTAGGGACACTGCCCAGTCTTCAAAGTCCGTGGGCCACAGGGCCACGTCACAAATCCATGGCCCCACCTCACTCCTGCAACAACATTGAGAGAACACTGCAGGGGCATCAGGTCGAAAATAGACAGGCATATCTGGTGGACGGGGAACAGTGGGGCACCTCAGCCGGAAGATGGTACAAAGCCACTGGTCCTGGAGAGGGCAACATGCCCTGTGCTCTGTCCTGGGGAGTGCAAGGCCACAGTCTCTCAAGTGGATGGCTTTTCAACTGGTTCTGGAGGGGGCATTGTGCCCAGTGATCTTCATCCTGTGGAGGATGGGGTGAGTGGATGGCTTCTCCACTGGTTCTGGAGGGGGCATTGTGCCCAGAGATCTTCATCCTGTGGAGGATGGGGTGAGTGGATGGCTTCTTCCACTGGTTCTGGAGGGGGCATTGCGCCCAGAGATGCAGATCTTGGGGAGTGCAAGGTCACAGTCTCTCACTTGGGTGTAAGACCCACAGGATTTGCAGGGGCCAGGCCGCACAACAGCTCAGGGACACAGGTCTACACACTGTCCGCCGGCAGTGATGGCTGCTCAGTGGTGGCAGTGGTGCTGCTAATGGTGGAGCTGGCAGTGGTGGGAGGAGGCTTCAGCTTATCCCCAGCAGCCTCGGGCGGCTGCCCACTGGGGCTGCTGCTGCTGGTGGCAGTGCTGGTGGCAGTGGGGGGAGGCTCCAGCCCATCCCCTACAGCCTCGGATGGCTGCCCACTGGGGCTGCTGCTGCTGGTGGTGGTGGAGGGAGGCTCCAGCCCATCCCCTGCAGCCTTGGACAGCAGCCCACTGGGGCTGCTGCTGCTGGTAGCAGTGCTGGTCTCGGTGCTGGCAGTGGTGGGGGGAGGATCCAGCCCATCCCCTGCAGCCTTGGACGGCTTCACCACCATGGTTGGTGGTGGGGGCTCTCACTGTGTCCCTGTACCATGCCCCTTGTCTCTACTGCCTGCTGTTGCAGACCCCTTGCTCCTCCTTCCTGCAGCTGGGGCTGCCTCCTTTCCCTTTCTTCCAGCAGCGGGGGGCTGCCTCCTTGCCCTTCCGTCCTGCAGCAGGACTGCCTCCTTGCCCTTCCTTCCTGCAGCTGAGGCTGCCTCCTGGCCCTTCCTTGATGCATTTGGGTCTGGCACTCTGTCAGTCTGGCTGGCTGGTGGCTGGGAACCTTTCCAACTGGAGTAGTTGGGGACACTACTTTGCCCGTGGAGTGGGTGGCTAAGGTGCTTGGTTGGGTTTTGACCACCCTGGCCTGAAGTGAGGGACAGGGGGGAGGGCTGGAAAGAGGTACATGTTGGCAAGGAAAAGCTTCTTGGGGACATTGTGGCGGGAAGAGGGAGATTGTTTGGGAGTGGAGGAAGAGGGAGTGGTGGTAGGAGGTGTCTGTCTGTTGTGTTTGGATGCAGGTGCATGGGCTGGATGCTGTTGTGTGGTGGATGGCTGTTGGGTGTCTGAGTGCTTGCGTTTGTGCACTTTGGGAGGAGGGGGCACAGACACAGTGGGAGAGGACACAGAGGACATGGGCATGGATGTGGGGGGGATGACTGCCAGTTAGGGGTGTGTACTGATAGGTGTGCTGGTGATGGTGGTAATGGATGAGGATGTAGTGCATGCAGGTGTGAGTTTAGATGAAACTGGGAGGGAGGTGGAGGACGAGGAGGAGGGGGCCAGAGTAGAGGAAGTGGATGTTGGTATGTCTGATTCTGTATGGTTTTTGTGTGAGTGCCTGTGGGATGAAGTGTGGTGCTTGTGTTTGCCATGTTCACTCTTGTGTGTTGTCCTGGGTGCCTGCTCATCTGACTGTGTGCTTGGGATAGGTTGGGGTTGAGGGGAATGGGATTGGGAAGAGGAAGTTGGAGGGGGGAGGGGGGAAACAGGGACAATGGCTGCCATCAGAGAGGAGGCCATAGACTGGAGTGATCTCTGTTGGGCTGCCAAGCCAGTGTGACTGCCCTCCAGCAATGCATTTGTCTGTTGCATTTGGGCTGCCAGCCCCTGGATGGCATTCACAATGGTTGACTGCCCAACAGAGATGGATCTCAGGAGGTCAATATTCTCCTCACTCAGGGCAGCAGGGCTAGCTGGAGGAGGGCCTGAGGTGCCTGGGGTGAAGGAGATGCCCGCCCTCCTGGGTGAGTGGGCAAGGAAAACTCGCTGAGGGGCTGCTGGGAGGGCATTGCTGGTACGGGGTGGCGGCTGTACCTGTAGCTGGGGTGGTCACAGAGGTGTCTGCCGCCACCACCAGAGAGCTCCCATCGGAGGAGGTGTCCGTGTCCGAACTGTCCCCTCCTGTCTCCGCCATGGTGCTCCCCTCACCTTCTGTCCCACTGGTGCCCTTACCATCAGTGGATTCGGCCTCCTGGGTCCTGTGGGATGGAGCTCCCTCCGTTGCCGGTGCCTCTGCTCCTCCGCCAAATGATGCTAATGCACATAGGGACATGGTGACAATTGTCATACACAACACACTCACACACAGGGAACAGCCCTTATCACTAGGCAATGCACTACCAGTCACAATGCTGGTCACCAGCCCATGGATAGGGACACCTAACGCCAATTGCACCATACCTGGGACCCACAGACCCCTGCCCAGTAGTGGATGCCTACTTGCTTGGTAGGAGTACTTTCACATCAGAACCCTGCCCAAACTGAGACCTACCCAGCAATGCCAGGCATGGGCTAGGGGCACCCACAGGGCCCCCACCCCCCACCCTGATACCACCCCACCAGGCATAAGTTGTATATTAGGGCACTGTACTCACCTCCTTGTGGCTGCTGTGATGCCCCCAAGCGCCCATTTAGCTCAGATAGGCCACCACCAGTATGTGGGCCATCAGGGGGGTCAGGGTTCAACGGGCACCCCTTCCTCGTTGGGAGGCCATCCCCAGCTAAGCCCCTGCCATCTTCCGTGCCCAGAATCTCAGGTCCTCCCACCTTTTGCAACAGTGGGTGCTCCGCCTGCTGTGTACCCCCATATACCATTCTTGGCGGTGGCACACCATATACCATTCTTTTGATGGGCACTGACCTGCAGGGAAATAGACACAGGGAAAGGTCCGACCATCCTGCCTGTTACACTCATGGTCCACCATGTACAGTTCCATCCCCAATAGCACAGACATGGCCCACAATACATGCTGTACGACGCCCAGGGCCCATCCACCAACCCCCCCACATGAGGCCTTCACACACAGCACTCCATGCATTCACACCCCATGCATCGTACTCACAGTATACTCACCTGTTGGCCTGGAGGCCCATACAGCAGTCGGTACTGGGGTAGGACCCCATCCACCAGTCACTCCACTCCGCCGAGGTGAAGGCAGGGGCCCTTTCCCCACTAACACAAGCTATGGTCGGTTCCAGACACAGGGACGAGGTATGGGCCTGCTGGGTGGGTGCTGTGCTGGTCTTTCCTGAGTGGGGAGTCTCTGTGGTGGTATGGGACTGTGCCTGGGTTACCGACTGTCCAGGTGACCAGAGCTAATGTCGTCACTGTGGGCCTCTTAACTCTTCGCCGGTGACATTGGGTGGGTTACCTGTGGGGATGTAAATGCTGTGTTATTGTTTCTGCATCGGTACTAGGTAGGACCCCATCCATCAGTCGCTTCAACTCCGCTGAGGTGAAGGCAGGGGCCCTTTCCCCAGAAACACGAGCCATGGTCAGTTCCAGACACAGGGACGAGGTATGGGCCCGCTGGGTGGGTGCTGTGCTGATCTTTCCTGAGGGGGGGAGGCTCTGTGGTGGTATGGGACTGTGCCTGGGTTACCGACTGTCCGGAGATCCCTGATGGGCCAGGTTGGTCATCCAGATCCAGGCGACCAGAGCTGCTGTCTTCACTGTGGGCCTCTTACCTGTCGGCGGTGACATTGCGTGGGTTACCTGTGGGGATGTAAATGCTGTGTTATTGTTTCTGCATCAGTACTGGGGTAGGGCCCCATCCACCAGTCGCTCCAACTCCGCCGAGGTGAAGGCAGGGGCCCTTTCCCCAGAAACACAAGCCATGGTCGGTCCAGACACAGATCACAGCAGCACATGCAGTGTAGGTCCTCTAATGTTGAAGGTCAGGTAGCAAGTGAGTGCACAGATAGAAAATGGCGGTCACGTCAGCGGCGGTGCGTACCGTCACCACCGGCATACATCACCATTGGCCACTGTACCCCTTAGGGCCCAATGTTAACAATAAGGAGTTGCACGGCGGTTCTCGACTGCCTCCTGCAACGGCGCACAACGACAGCGGAATTATCTCATTTCCACCTGTCCCTTCATACAGGACAGGTGGTCGCCATTTTAGAGGGGGGTGCAGGCCTTGGCTCCTAACTGTGTCACAGTACACAAATGCACCATTTGGACATCTCCAACAAAATACTGTTACAATCACAACATGCAGTGAACTGTAGTGATTGGAATGTAGAGACAATGACCAATTGCTTACTCTTTTGGCCCATAGATTGCAACCGCTGTGGATGAATAGGAGATGGAGACATCCCCCCATGTACAGACCCCTGGTTGACTTGGCAACAATGGAGGACAGGCATATTATCCTCACCTATAGACTTGAGAGGGCCACAATCACTGAGCTGTGTGCCCAATTGGAGACTGACCTAATCTCTGTTATCTGTCACCCCACCGGGATCCCCGCTCTTGTGCAAGTGCTATCAGTGCCCCATTTCCTGGCAACTGGTCTTTCCAAGTGACAGTGGGCTTAGTAGCAGGAATGTCACAGCCAATGTTCTCAATAGTGCTGACCAGAGTGTTGTCTGCCCTGATTAAACACATGTGCAGCTACATCATTTTCCCCCAGGTGGAGGATTTGGCCACAGTGAAAGCTGACTTCTATGCAATGGGACATATCCCCAACATTATTGGGGCTATTGATGGAACACATATTGCATTTGTCCCCCTCTGCGAAATGAACAGGGATTCAGAAATCGAAAGAGCTTTCACTCCATGAATGTGCAGATGGTGTGCCTGGCGGACCAGTACATCTCCCACATCAATGCAAAGTATCCTGGGTCTGTGCATGATGCCTTTATCCTGAGGAATAGCAGCATTCCAAATGTGATGGCCCAACTCCAGAGGCACAGGGTGTGGCTAATAGGTGAGTCCTGGTTCCTACCCAGTATAGGTTGGTGAATGGCTATGGTGTGGGCCCTAAGGGTTACTGTGTGGCTATCAGTTGTCCCTCGATATTTGCAGGTGACTCTGGTTACCCCAACCTCTCATGGCTACTGACCACTGTGAGGAATGCCAGGACAAGGGCAGAGGAACGTTACAATGAGGCACGTGGGCAAACAAGAAGGATTATAGAGAGGACCTTAGGCCTCCTGAAGGCCAGGTTTCGTTGCCTCCATCTAACAGGTGGGTCCCTGTGCTACTCACCCAAGAAGGTCTGCCAGATCATCGTGGCATGCTGTATGTTGCACAACCTTGCCTTGCTTCGCCAGGTGCCTTTTGTGCAGGAGAAGGAGGCTGGAGATGGCAGTGTGGCAGCAGTGGACCCTGTGGACAGTGAAGATGAGGAGGCAGAGGATGGGCACAAGAGAAGTACAATTATTCGTCAATTCTTCCAATGAGACACAGGTAAGACAGTGTTAATACACATATAATTGACAGTTTGATGTGCAACATTGTCACTGGTAGGCTGTGAATTCCTACTTCTATGCCCACTCACTGTACCTTTTGGTATCTCTTTTTGCAGATGTCGGTTCCCCACTATTGCTGTGTTCAGTGCAGCCACCTACAGGTCTTTCTAATGTAAACATAACTGTACAGTTGAATTGCAATGTTTGAACCTTTGTTAAACGAATACATTTTGAAAACATCTGGCATACGCCATGCTTGTATTTTATCAAAGTGTGTTTATTGCAGTGCTCTGAAGAAGAGGGGGTAGTGCAATGGGCTGGAGTGATGATGGAGGATAGAGTCCAGTATATTTGTTTCACAGGTGCATTGTCCAAGGGGGCATAGAAGGATGGAGCAATGGCAGTTCAAGGTGGACAGGGTGACAGAGTTGGACACAAGGGTGATAATCAGGAGAGTATTATTTCCTGGGGGGGGCTCTTGGCAATAGTCTCTGGCTTATGCCTGGATTGCAGGGAACGTTTGCAGGGTGGTTCTCCTTCTGCGGGGGGAGGGGTGCTGGTGGCCTGTTGTTCCTGTGGCGGGCCTCCTGTCGACTAGCGGCAGCAGAGATGGAGGGATGTTCGGCGGTTTGGCTAGTGTCAGGGGCCCGGTGGTGTGCCACTGCCTCCCTCATACTGTTGGCCATGTCTGCCAGCACCCTTGCAATGGAGACCAGGGTGGTGTTGATGTCCTTCAAGTCCTCCCTGATCCCCAGGTACTGTCCCTCCTGCAGCCTCCTGTTCTCCTGCAACTTGTCCAGAATCTGGCCCAGCGTATGCTGGGAATGTTGGTATTCTCCCAGGATCACGGTGAGTGCCTCCTGGAGATTCCGTTCCCTGGCCCTGTCCTCCCCCTGTTGCACAGCAGTCCTCCCACCTTCCCTGTTGTCCTGTGCCTCTGTCCCTTGAACCGTGTGCCCACTGCCATTGACCCGAGGTCCCTGATCGTCCTGTGTTTGTGGTGTGGCCTGAGTCCCTGTAGTGGTCGACACACTGCTGATTGACTTGTCCTGGGGACAGAGGTATGGGCCTGCTGGGTGGGTGCTGTGCTGGTCTTTCCTGTGGGTGGAGGCTCTGTGGTGGTATGGGACTGCGCCTGGGTTACTGTCCGGAGATCCCTGATGGGCCAGGTTGGTCATCCAGATCCAGGTGACCAGAGCTGCTGTCATCACTGTGGGCCTCTTCTGTGGGGGGACTGGGTGTTGCTGGCACCTCTTCGCCGGTGACATTGGGTAGGTTACCTGTGGGGATGTAAATGCTGTGTTATTGTTTCTGCGTGTGACATATTGTGCATGGGTGTGTTGCCCTCTATGGTTGTTATTGCCCTGGCAGCTTTGCCTTGTGTGAGTTGTTATTTTGTGAGCTAGGCGATTCTCCCTAGTGTGCAGGCCTTAGTGATGGGTGTCCATGCAGGTCTTTGATGAGGGTCCGTGCTTTGGTGTTACATGCAGGGCTTGGTATTGGGAGGGGTGTGTGTGAGGTGGTGGAGTGATGGGAGCGAGGGTAAGGGTAGGGGTTTGTGATGGCATGCAGGTAGGAGGGGTGATAGTAATAGAGATTTGACTTACTAGAGGCCAGTCTTCCTCTTACTCCTGCCAGGCCATCTGGATGCATGATTGCCAAGACTTGCTCCTCCCATGTTGTTAGTTGTGGGGGAGGAGGTGGGGGTCCACCGCCAGTCCTCTGTAAAGCTAGTTGGTATCTTGCTGCTGTGGAACGCACCTTCCCCTGTAGGTCGTTCCACCTCTTCCTGATGTCATCCCTTGTTCTGGGGTGTTGTCCCACGGCGTTGACCCTGTCCACGATTCTCCGCCAGAGCTCCATCTTCCTTGCAATGGATGTCTCCTGCACCTGTGATCCGAATAGCTGTGGCTCTACCCGGATGATTTCCTCCACCATGACCCTTAGCTCCTCCTCTGAGAACCTGGGGTGTCATTGTGGTGCCATGGGTATAGTGTGAGTGGTGTGGGTGAGGGTGTGTGGGGTGATGTGTTGGGGTGTGTGATGTAAGGTGCATGGATGGTGTATAGGTGATGGTGGTGTGTGGCTGTGGTCTTGTCTGTGGTCTTGCTATCTCCCTTGTGACAATTGTTTTTAGTCTGCCACGGGGATTCATGGGTCATAATGCAGTGAGCATAGTTCTGTTGGCATAACGGTGTGGGTTTTACTACCGCCAGTTTATCACTGACCTTTGGTCTTGCAGACTTGTGTGTGTGGCTGCATAGTGACGGATTGCTATGTGTGTGTCATAATATGGGTGGTTGTAATCCGCTGCGGTGGCGGTATGTTGGTGGCAGTCAGCATGGCGGTAAGCGGTACTTACCGCCAATTTCATAATGAAGGCCTATATGTTAGAAATGGGGTTTCTAGTTTGTTAGGGTATGCACCTAAGCTGGGCAGAACCCACCCACTCTAGATAGGGCAAGGGAGTTACATGTCCAAGATAACCCCTGCTCACCCCCTTGGTAGCTTGGCACGAGCAGTCAGGCCTATCCCATAGGCAATGTGTAAAGCGTTTACACAACGCACACAACACACGTGGTGCACTATCCCCACCACAAAGGAAACACAACACCAAGTTATATAAAAATAAACTGTATTGTACACAATGCAATTATTAAATCAAACACAACATGTCAGTAATATCCTGCTACCCAAGCAGTTGCCAGAACGTTACACAATAGTTACTCTGCAGAACCAGCAGTAGTCACACATAACACACAGGTTACTTACTATTCTGCACCATAAGCAGTAGTCAGGAGTCACATTACTAAAGAAATGTACTTGTCATAGAAATATCATAAATGCCCATACCAGAAACATTATAAAAACGTATGGCAAGTAATAAACACATGTTAGCCTGTCATGCCCATAAAAGGAACATCAGGGCATATGTATGGCACATCATCAATAAAAGGAAAACCAGGTTAACATAATACCCAATACCGTCCATACTAGGAACATTCAGAGAACATATGTCCATAAACAGTACCTTTGGTCCTGTGTGCCAGGCACCTAAAGTGCCATGAAGAGAACAAAGAGGGCCCCCGGTGCTCCACTGCCCAAAACAGGGGCCTCGCGATAATCTTGGGAGGAGAGGGGGGGGTGCAGGCATCTCCTCCTGCTTTTAAAAGGGTGCTCCCCTGGAGCCTATGATCTTTGGGGCCCCCTCTGGGCCACTACTGGCCTTCCAGAGGGGGGCCAAAGCCAGCAACAATTATGGGGGCCCAAATCGAGGCAGGTCTCACCCGACTCTCGTGGGGGCCCAACTTGGGTACCTTGCGGTATGGGAGCCTCCGGTGAGGCTTTTTTCACACCTGTGGTCTCGAAAGATAAATCAGGGCTTCGGGTGGGGCAGGGGAGCCTCCGATGAGGCTTCCTCCCCCCCACCCGTCCTCACAGCAACTAAGGGACCCAGTGGGGAGGGGTGTCTCCGATGAGGCCTCCTTCCCCCCTTCCCCGCCTAGCTTCCAACAACAGGCTGTGGCCCGCCTGGGCCAAAGCAGATGGCAGGCACCAGAGTTGGTGCCTGTTTGTGCTCAGGCGCTCATCGGAGTGTGCTCCCCCCTGAGGGCATGGTAGGAGCGCACTCGCTCCTTTACTTACTTCCAGTGGTGCCCTGGGTGTTCCAGGGGCAGAGTGACTCCTGTGTGCTTACAGTGAATTGTTCTTCTCTGTGATGCGCTATTCCAAGCGCAGGGTGCAGCTTAATGAGCCCGGGTCGGGGTGGTGTTTCCTGGCTGCAGAACAACACACTTCCCAAAGCGTTAGGGGCATAAAGAAAAGCACTCTCAAGGCGCTATGCCCATTGAAAGAAAAGCACACCTTGTGCACTTAAAACAGTGGAATTTCACAGGTTGCAGAGGTCAGGGGCCACAGCACCCAGCCTCTGGGGAACAACAGTACAAATGGAAGCACAGGGCGGCAGGGCCCAGCAGCAAGCCAGCACAAGGTGAATGCAAGCAGTTGGCAGTTCCTCCACATGACCAAGCAGGTCACAGGTCAGCACAGCAGCAGCAGTCCATGGCGGTTCCTGGTGAGTCCCTCCAGCAGCATTCTGTGTCCAGTTCCAAAATGTCACCAAACGGTGGGGAAAACTCCCCTGTACTTATACTCAGTTTTAGCTTTGTTTCACAAAGAAGGGGAGAGGGGGTTTCCAACCATTTACAACTGGTGCCCCCTCTCTCATGCAGCACAGGCTCCAAACATCAGTTGGGGCTAAACAACCCTTTTTGTGTGAGGCCAGGGCACAGCCTTTACAGATGCAAGTGTGCCCTGTCTCCCTCTTCTCTCAGCACAGGAAGACTATTCAAAATGCAGATGCACCTCTGTGACACCTCCACCCTCCCTGTGTACAGACTGTCTGAAAAGTATGCACAAAGCCCAACTCTGCCCAAGCTGCAAAACATCAGAGTCATAAGCACAGAGAAATACCACTTTCTAGAAATTGCATTTCTGTAATAGTAATAAGAAATCCACCTACACCAGCAAGCAGCATTTCTTACCACCATTAAAACCATACCAAACATGCCTATGCTACCCCTCATAAATCAGACAATACCCCTAGACATAAGGTATGGCGTTTCCAATGCAATCCTATGAGAAGGCAGCACACACAGCAGTGAGAAACCAAATAGGCTGTTTGTCACTACCAGGACAGGTCACGCTACTAGGCACATGTCCTGTCTTCTACATACATAGCACCCTGCCCATAGGGCTAGCTAGGGCCTACCTTAGGGGTGACTTACATGTAGTAAAAGGGGAGTTCTGGGCCTGGCAAGTAAATTTAGATACCATGTCCCTGTGGTAGAAAACTGCACACGCAGGCCCTGCGCAAGCAGGCCTGAGACAGGTTTGAAAGGCTACTTCAGTGGGTGGCGGAAGTAGCACTGCAGGTCCACTAGTAGCATTTCATTTACAGGCCCTGAGTATAGAGATACCACTGTACAAGGGAATTACAGGTAAATTACATATGCCAGTTAGGTATAAGCCAATTATACCAACTTTCGAAGGGAGAGCACCTGCACTTTAGCACTGATCAGCAGTGATAAAGTGCTCAGAGTCCTAGAGCCAACAGCGAGAGGTCAGAAAAAATAGGAGGAAGGAGGCAAAAAGTCAGGGGTTGAACCTGCCAAAAGGGCCAGGTCCAACACTATACAACAGACCACTACTCCTCAATGTTACAGGCCAAATGTAAGTAGGTGATGGATCACTGTCCTCAGCCATCTGTCTGGGTATATGAGCATATTGGCATTTGGCACCAAGAGGCTAGTTGTCTTCAGTGTATGACAGGTGCTGGTGCATCACTGCAGTATGTAATGTGAAGATGACCATCACACATGTGACAGAGCCTACACTGTACTTTGGGTGAAGCTACAAATCAATATTTTTCGTTGGTAAGTGGGTAATGTCCATTGACATGACTTATGTGTCATCACTGTAGCCAACATTCCTAGTGCCTACATTTCAGCATGTGTCCCTTCCTTAATAAGCTGCTGTTCCATGCATGGTCTACCTGTGTTGATGGGATGATGTATGGATTCCCTCACATATTTGTCCCTGGCAACCTGCATGTGGAATATGCCATTTACCACAGGGGTACATTTCATGTTGTACCACATAGAGGAGTGTGTCACCATTGTTTATTGACTGACACATTCCCTCATGTGTCATAGCATGCCATTTGGCATGTACAACTGCTGTAGCAATAAGGGACATGACAGGTAGGCCTAGAGATTTGAGCCACAGTGTGCATTTCTATGCCATTGATGGCATCATGTGGGTAAGTGCAATGCACATGTGTAATGGATAAGGTTTTAACCTGTTGGCATGCATCATGGAGTGACTTGCAGTTATGCTGAAAACACCTGTTTTGTGTACAAGCATTCATCCACAGACATACATATGGGTCTGCATGACCATGATGGAGGCAATGATGCAGTTTTTAATTGGGAAACATCATGAGGACCTTCATCAAGTACTTGCAAATCTCAGAGGCTCTCCGACATCCAAGGGACTAATGGCATCTACTGATGCACTCAGAGTATGTAATTGTAGGGGGTGCCAGACACCTGGGGCTTGCTGATTTATTGTGTTGTGGATTTAAGAGACATCTCTCCCTGACATATTGTACATGATGCCTACAGTGTCCATTTCCATGCCACATGTGTGGACTATCTGAGCAACATTAGTACTACCTCCATGACTCAATTGGGACAAATATCACTTGGTGAAGTATGGATTGTGGAACTGCTGCCGGTGTAACATGAACATTTCCATGTCACCTTCTCCAGGCTACTGTACTTTATCAATAACAAGGCATGATTATGGAGCATCATTTCCTATTGTTGGGTAATTATGTATGTGAGAAATAAATTTGTGAATGACTTTGTGAGGTAACTGTGGGAATGCAGTTGGCATTAGCCTACTATTGTATACAAACAGGTAACCAAGGCCTGCTCCATGGGGCAAAGCTTTGAGGGTGATGAGGTCTCCTACTTGATTAATGGTTACTGTGATTGCACAACTTCAGCTATGCAACTGTAGTTGCTGAGTACCTGATTTTCCTGTGGGCAACGGTTGACAGTTCAGACGGCATGCATGCATATGATATGACACATGTATGGGCCACTTAGGTGGAATTTGTTTCTGGGGCCTACTTGACATCATGGTAATATCTGCTTTCAGACCTGGTGTTAAAATGTGACCATGGACATGTCATTACCCTATTTCTCTTTGTATTTGCAGCATCAGCACCGGCAAGCAAAGGAGACAGAGCCCAGCTGAGTGAGGACACATCTGGCCACAGGACCTCAGGTCAAGACACTACAGACACAGAGGGACCCAGTGGCCCAGAGGGTGAGGAGAGTACCACGGGGGAGACTGTAACACCCTCTTCATCATCAGAATCGTCCTTCAGTGGACATTCCCTAATTGTGGCAGATTCATTATGGCATACCCATGTAACGTCTTTGTCCACCACCCCCTGTTTTATCAGTGCCCTCCTTGTTGCTTCCTATCCATTTGGCTGCGCCCACTCACCCAAGAGGGAGGGCATCTTCTTTACTGTAGCCACCTCTGACCCAGCCCTTGTTAGCCCTGCTGTCCTCAGTGAGGAGGCTATTATCCTCCTGAGAAGTATCTCTGTGGGTCAGACAGCCATTCTGAATGCCATCCAGGGATTGGCAACCCAACTCCAGCAGTCAAATGCAATCCTGGAAGGCAGTCATGGTGCAACGTCTGGCCTACAAATACCCTTTCAGGCACAGGGCTACATACTGATGGCATCCAGTCACCCCAATATATTTATATTTTGTTGCTAGACACGTCTAGCATCAAAATATTAGACTTTTTACCATTTTTTGGATGCGTGAACCTACCTTGCGTCAATGAGATGCAAGGTGGGCATTCGCATCTAAAAAATGATGCTATCCCCATAGCCCCATATTTGTCCCCCCCATGCTAAAATGATGCACGGGTGGGAGGAGGGGCTAACTAACGACGCAAAGCTTGCTTTGCACCATTAACGCCTGGGTCAGACAAGGCGGTGGGCGACCTGTGGACCCATTTCCATAGCTAAACGCCATGGAATGGGTCCACAGGTGCCCACCCCCAAGCCCCAAGAACACCTTCACCCCCACCAGAGGGACACCGTTGGCAGGTATTTTTTATTTATTTTTGTTTTGCCATTGGGGGCCCTAGCTTTGGGCCCCCAGCATGGCACAGGGTGCAATGGCCATGCCCAGGGGACACTTGTCCCATGTGCTGGCAATTGGGGTGGTGAGCATGACTCCTGTCTTTCCTAAGACAGGAGTCATTTTTTGGGGGGTTGTGCACCAGGAAATGGCGCTAGTCTGGTTAGAGGCATTTTATTTTGCCTCTAACCAGGCTAGCGTCATTTTTTGATTCACAACCCTCTCCTTCCCTACCGCCACCCCCACCTGGCTAGCATCTTTTTTTAAGATGAAAGCCCAGGTTTAGCACCAGCTTGCACCATTCCTTTAATATGCCGCCCAGCTGGTGCTGAAGAATGGCACAAACCGGCGCTATCCTTTTTGCAGCAAAATTTTCAAATCTGGCCCTTAGTTTCTTCATTATTTCAACGTTACTCTAACCACTAGCACAAATCCATGAGTATACTAAACTCTGGACGCAATTCAATCCATTCAACATTCCCCTTTGGAAGCTTTTCTCCTTAAAAATCAAATAAATGGTGCCCAAAGAGTTTGTATGTTAGCAAAAATCATAGAGCTGAAAATAAGTGTGCAATACAAAATGTGTGGACACATCTGCACATTTTGCACTTCTTGTTGCGATTCAGGGAATATTTTTCATAAACCCTTTATTAAAAAAAAATCGACTGCCTATTCCGTACAGGAGTTTTAAAGTCATTTCACAGCTGAGCGCGACTCTAAACAGAGCTATCTATGTGTAATGAAGCAGCAAACGATTGCTCCTTAACAAGGCTGCTATATTGTGACAAACAGCTCGTAAAAATCCCATCTGCCGCAAAACGCTTCTATTTCAAATGCCTTTGAATGTAAATTGTATATTTCGTTTCCTCTTCAGAAACAACGTGGGGAACACAAAGGGATATGTCAGCATCAAATTGCTATCTGACAAGGAAAACACTTCGTTTACAATATATTGATGCTAATCTTTCAGCGTTTGAAAAGAGTGAACGCTCGGCCAGAGAATGAATGATTCAAAAAGCATGGCGTTAGGAGAAAGAGAAAACAGTATACACTCTGATATCATTTAATAAAGTTACATTATTCTGTTGATCTGACATCCAATAACTTCAGGTAAACCACGGGGGTTCTGTGCTCTGTAAGCTGTGTGAATGCCTATATCAAGAAGGAATACTATATCTTTAGTCTGCTCGAGGGCTCCCATCCGCATCCTTCCAAACGTGTGGCACTTACTCTGAGAGGGGCTTATCACTATGCACTTTTCACTATACCATTACTGCCTTACCTCTGGTGATAATAGGATAGACGATTTCAGTAGATAAGTGTTTTATTGTGCGAAATTCAGTAATTGACAACCTAACCACTGAACCTTCCACCAGTTATATGGAACGGGTATTGTCTAATGGTTTTTATTTTACTTTATTCATCAACACAAATGATTTTGAAGCCTGCACAGCAAAAGCTCTATGGGCCTCATAGGTGCTGACGCGTGTCCATAACAAGTCCATTTACAAACTCGTTATCAGCCAGTGCACATATGTTACTACAATATTTCTTAGCAACATGCATTGGTATTTTAGGACATTGGGCTCCTGGTTGAGGAGGTGAAATTCTACTCAGGCAGCAACCACAATTCATGTCAAGGTAAAGTCACAAGAAAACTTCAAAGTTACCTGGTATCTTGGCACAAAGTAATCTGGCTTTAATTTAGAGGCAACGTGTAAAATACTTGTGCAGCACTTCAAACAGTGATAAAGTGAAAACAAAACAAGAAAAACACAACACCAGTTTAGAAGAATAGAGTAAAATGTAATAAATTATTTGAAAACAAAATATAAAAAATCCAATCAGTAGAACAAGAGATATGTAATATAAAAGATTTAAGTGAAAACTGTAGTTACCAGGTCATGCTAGGCAAGGACAAAGAAACACTCTCAGGCTGACCATGATGAAGAGCAAGAAACAGGAACCACATTAGGCCTGCTAAACAGAGTACTTTCAATCCTGGGTGCGGAATGTTGTGGGATTCTACATCAGATGCATCATGTAGGGATGGTTCCAAGAAGCTGTGATGCTGGGTCCTGAGTCAGAGACGCATCGAGCAGCACAGGTTCTCATGAAGCCATCAACGAGGCTTGTGATTCAAGGGCCTGCGTCAGTGTTGAGGACGTCATCGTGGAAGGTTTGAGATGCAAAGTCATTCATCCAGGATGTGTTATGCAGAGGTGTTTCCGAATCGCTGTTCTGATCCCGAGCTGTGAAGAAGAAATGTGTTGCTCTGTGTTGGGTTTTCCCTAGAAATCACTGCTGGGCTGGCTAATAACATTCAGACCCACTTCCAAAGGTCCAGGACAGCAGACAGTGTCCAGGTGCTGACTTCAATGTGGTTGTAGTATTTCCTGTCCCTGAGGAGCTGATCAGATTCCCAGTCAACGAGCCCTTGGAGTCACTCTGATGGTCCTGGGCTTGGAACCCAATAAGATTATCCACATCATAGGACTTCCTTTGAGTTGGCAACAAAATAGTAATATAATATTAATATTAATATAAAATATTTGTGTTTTGTGACTGGATTTCTGGGCACAAAAATGAATACATGCCAAAAAGAATCAGTATTTGGAAGGGATGCCCTAGGTATGCCCCTTCTAAATAATGACTCCTTATTCTTTCATAAACCCAGTTAACATGTATGTGGACACACATATACAATGGTAACTGCTATGACGCTGCACACTGGGCTAAATTGAATGCTTGTAGACCTATAGACTTGGAATTTTTGCATAAAATTAGTTCTTTCCTGTATGCGTGCATGCCATTCTAATGATATTTGGTACAAAACTGTACCCTGCATTAGTGAGAGTGGCTTTTTTCAGATACTTGGAATTCCATGTACATTGCAATAATAATTAAACCCTATATGGGTGCTAAGATTCCCTTGCACGTTGCACTTTAGTGGAAGAAACCCCATGTATATTGCAAAAATAATAAAATCCTACACGATTGGTAAGATTCCCTTGCATGTTGCACTTTAGTGAAAGGTACCGCAAATTAGGTGGTCTTGTAATTTGCAGTTTAACCGTTAATTAGCATACGTTCCACTGATCTTTCCTATGGTTATTATTTGATTTGATGGCCAAACAAGCACATCTTAAGCGCCTTCCTTTTTTTGACTGTGCTGACATGAATTTCTTGCATGCTGCACTACAGCGATTGGACCTGCAGCACGGTGATGTTGCAGTTGTTACACTAGATTTTATGACAAGACCGGAGGCTCTATTATGCGTTCTTTTCTTACTTTATTTTAAACAGCAGCAGTCAAGAACTACAGCTCCCAGGAGGATTAGCGTAAGACTAACCAATGGGAGTAAAACAGAAACAAAGAACTAAGCCAATCAGCATACTCCATTAACCATAGAGAGTACCCTTGACTGCAAGCAGCCCTCTTTTCTTGCTGCTCGCAGTCAAGATAAGTACACTCTTCAGCTCTTGCGTTTACTTATTTAGCTAATTTGGTTAATTTTATTCCGTTTTTACATGTCTATTGTTATTTACAGGTATCAGTTCACCGTGTAATCTTAAAACGTTTCATTGCTGGTTTTTTCCGACCCCCTTCCCCCCCCCGCGTTACCGTTGTTCGCTAGCTGTGCAGCGCGTGCCGTTGCGCGTTCCATTCGGGAAGCTTCTCCGTCCTGTCAGCGCTTTTACCAGTGCGCGTCTGTCAGGCGAACTGCTCCGCTTCTCTGGAAAGCCACTGCGAAGCCTTCCGTTTCGGTAGCGCGTCTCCACGCGTTTCCGGAGCGGCTTTCTCGTTTTTCTGCTGCCGAAGCAGCGTCTCTTCGTGGCCGGCACACGTTTCCTCCCTATCTCCTTCTCGGCCCCACCCAAGGGAGGGCTTTTTCAGTTTTATAAGAGCGTGTTGCTCTCTATTAACTCTTTAGTTACCTCGCTGCTCCTGAGACGTTTTATTACTCCTTTGGGCAGCTGTCAGCTTTAAGGCAAGATGAATACAGATACTTCATCTGTCAATACGGATTCTGAGGATAATGAGGAGTTTTTTAAACAGGATCTGAACAAGTTTATTAAATCCTCAGTTAAAAATGCATTAAAAGCATCTATGGTTACGATGTCTAAGAACATCGAGAGTTCTGTAATTTCCATGATGTCCAAACCCATGGCCCATTCTGCGGGGGAAGGCAGAAAACGCAAAATAAGCTCGTCCTTTAAAACAGCGAAAGGCGCACATGCAGAGAGTGAGCTTGCCTCACACCAGAACGAGGACTTGGTTCCTCCCAGGCCTCCTTCTAAGGAGGGGAATTCTTCCAAAAAGTCGGGCTCTCATGCCAAATGTAAAGTTAAGTCAAAACATACTTTAGCGCCGAAAAAGATTGCTGTTACGAGGGTTTTGGACACGGACGAAGAGGGCTTGGACGATTTATCTTCGTCAGATAATCCGGATGACTCGCTTGCTCATTCTTCTCCCCCTTCCAAACGTTCGAAACTTTCCTCTGGTGTGCCATCTACCAGTGTGGTTGATGCCGAAGGGGTTCCCATGTTCGATCCGTCACTCATTCATCACCCCAATTCCACGGAGTGGTTTCCTTTGGATCACGTGGCTGAATACATTTCTTCCCGCTTGCGTCTTCCATTGGATAAACAGACTCGCTCCAAACTCAGGTCTGAATGCCCTCGACCGTCCTTGGACTCTAACATCTGACTCCGGCTATTGATGAGTCCCTCATCACATTTTTTACAAAATATGGAAAGGATCCCCGTAAAGGGGTTGACAAAGCCTGGACCACGTGCCAAGACAAACTCCTCGACGTGGTCGGTCCGCTATCTAGAATTCTAGACTTAGCCGAGTCGGCTCGATTGGAGGATTCCCCTATCAATCCTTTGGACCTCTCTCTTTGGACCCAAAGAGCATTTTGTCTTTTGGGTAACGCTAACTCGGCCATTATCCATGAGAGACGCAAGGGTCTCCTTCTCCGCATGGATCCTAAGCTAGCTAATCTCGCTTCCAGGGATCCTGGTATCCAGGCCGATGGTAAACTGTTTGGAGATTCTTTCATAAAGGACCTTAGCCGTTTCGTCTCTACTTTTTCGTCTATCGATAAGGCTCAACAATCCTTGAAGAAGGTTTTCAACCAACGGGTTTTTTCCCGGGCCGGTAGAGGTAGGGGTCGCTTTACCGGCCGCCAATACAGGAACCAAGGCTCCAGAGGATTCTCCAACCCTCCCTCCTATTACAACCAAGAGTTCAAACCCCATTTCTACCCCCAACGATCAAGGGGCTTCCGCAACCGCGGTCAGCGCATCTACAGAACGGCCAATTCCTCAGGTAAGCCAACGTTCTGGCCCTCCCGTGGGAGGTCGACTTCGATTCTTCCTACAAAAATGGAGGTCAATTTCTTCAGACCCATGGGTTCTTTCCACTGTCCAGGGCTATCGCATCGAATTTCTCTTTCCACCTTCCCAGTCAAGTCCCCCTCCTGTTCCAAGGTTCTCCCTCGAGATGTCATCTCTAATCTCTTTGGAAATCCAAGCTCTGCTAGAAAAAGATGCCATCCAAAGCTGTATTCCAGACTCCTCCGGTTTCATCAGTTCTATCTTTCTCATCCACAAAAAGAACAAAAAGCTAAGACCTGTAATCAATCTAAAATCCTTCAACCAGTTCGTCGTCTATCGACACTTCAAAATGGAGACTATTATCCATCTCAGGGATATTTTACTCCAAGGCGACTGGTTAGTCAGACTGGATCTCCAAGATGCATACCTCACTATCCCGATCCATCCTTCTCACAGAAAATATTTACAATTTCTTTGGAATTCAAAAACGTATCAGTTTTCCTCTCTTCCTTTTGGCCTTTCTTCAGCTCCGTGGTGTTTCACGAAGCTCTTAAAGCCGGTCGTATCCTTCCTTCGTTCTCTGGGTTTCAGACTCATTATCTATCTCGACGATATCCTTATCATGCATCAAAACAAATCTTCTCTCCTGTCCCAGCTTCAGATAACTTCCACCCTCCTAACAGAGCTTGGCTTCCTCTTAAATCTCGAGAAATCTGTTATGGTTCCTTCCCAACAAGTAGAATTCTTAGGCTTCCGAATCGATTCAGTGTCGGCTTCCCTGTCTCTTCCACGGGACAAGGTTTCTGCAATCAAAAGGGAATTGGCTTCAATTCTCCGGAAAGACTCTATTTCTCTCAGAACTCTTGCAAGAGTCGTCGGCCTTCCTTCTTCGTCTATCCAGGCTATATTCCCAGGACCCCTTCACTATCGCGCTCTTCAACGTCTCAAGATCCTTCACCTTCGTCGAGGTTTGGCTTTCTCCAACCTCGTCTATCTAGATCAAGAATCTCTACTCGAAATCCAATGGTGGATATCCCATTTAGAGGCCTGGAACGGCAGGTCCATCTTCCCCTCTGTGCCCGATCTTGTATTAGAATCCGATGCAAGTCTCACCGGTTGGGGCGCCCGTTGTGGCTCAATCTCGACTGGCGGTACATGGTCCGCAGAGGAGTCCAGATTGCACATAAATTGTTTAGAGCTTCTTGCAGGCTCCTTTGCGATCCGGAGTTTTACGAAGGACAGAGCAAGCTGCTCCATTCTGCTCCGCATGGACAACATTTCCGCAGTGCGTTATATAAACCATCTAGGTGGCACCAGGTCCAGACCCCTTGCTCTTCTGGCCAAGAGCCTCTGGGAGTTTTGTCTGTCCCACAAATTTTCCCTTCTCGCCGAGTATCTCCCAGGCTCTCTGAACTCCAACGCGGATTGGCATTCCCGACATATCTCGGATTCCAGCGATTGGAGATTACACCGTTCCGTCTTTCACCAAATCGAAAGAAAATGGGGGCCCTTTCAGGTGGATCTCTTTGCGTCCAGACTCAACTCCCAACTTCCTCGTTTCTTCAGTTGGCGTCCAGATCCGTTGGCCTTGGCTACAGACGCTTTCCTTCAGGATTGGTCCAATTCCCTCAATTATGCTTTCCCTCCTTTTATCCTGATCAACAGGGTTTTAAACCAGGTCAGGCGTCAAATGACGTCCCTTGTTCTGATAGCCCCCTTTTGGCAAGCTCAGGTATGGTTTCCTCCCCTACTGGAGCTCGCGGCAGATTTCCCGATCTTACTCCCATCATTTCCGTCTCTCCTTCTAGATCCACTCGGTCGGCCCCACAATCTCATTCTCGACAGATCATTAGTCCTGTCTGCTTGGCTCATCTCAGGGCTGCCCAGCGGTCCTTCCCGATTTCGTCGGAAGCTTCAGAGTTCATCAACAATGCCTGGGCGCCTGGCACAAGGCGAGCCTACAGATCAGCTTGGTCTCTTTGGGCAAGCTGGTGTGTGGGAAAATGTGCCGATCCCTTTTCAGCGGATCTAAATCTGGTTATTAATTTCTTAGCGGCTCAGGCAGGTCTGGGTAAATCATATCGGACTAGCAACCTTTATAGATCCGCTATTTCTATGAACCATTCTAATATTGATGGCAATCCTGTTGGGATTCATCCCTTAATTTGTCGCCTTTTAAAGGGGGTCAAACTCTCTAGGCCCCCTTCTGCCAAATACTCCCACGTCTGGGATGTTTCATTGGTTCTGAATCTCTTTCTTTCTTGGTCTGACAATTCCAGTCTTTCCCTGAAAATCCTGTCTGCCAAACTCACTATGCTCCTTTGCCTAATTTCCATCAAGAGGGTTTCTGATGTTAGGGCCCTAGATGTTTCCGCCCGTCAGTTTTTACCCTCAGGTGTATTGTTTCACATCGCTAAACGCACCAAAACTAATCTACATTCGGTGTTCTATCCCTTTTTCCCTGATAAACCAAAATTATGTGTGGGTCTTTGTTTGAAAGAATACGAGAGAAGAACTGTCGACCTGAGAACGTCTTCCTCTACCCAACTTCTAATCTCCTTTCGCAAACCTCATAACCCGGTTTCTTCTGCAACCCTAGCCCGTTGGGTCAGATTGATCATGTCCCTAGCGGGTATTGATACTTCGGTGTACGGGGCCCACTCTTCCAGGGGAGCCATGGCCTCTAAAGCGTTCGCTTTAGGATCTAGTTTGGAGGACATTCTCAGGTCGGCAGATTGGACTAATGACAATGTTTTTAAGACTTTTTATTGTAAACCTGTTAGAACTGCTTCTTCTGTGGTTATTGATATGCTTTAAACTCGCATAATAGAGCCTCCGGTCTTGTCATAAAATGTAGATTTTCCTAGTAATTTATGACGGAAAGTCTTAATTTTATTAAAGACACGGAGGCGAATATTATCCCACCTCAAGTACTTTTGTTAATGTGTACTTTTTTCTCCCTCCCAGCGACTCCTGCACTTCCTCCAGCTTCCGGATAACGTCGTTGGCTTCTCCCTTTCTCCCTTCAAGAAGAATTCTTCAGATGCATCGGAGCAACCTTCACAGGACCTTCGGCCTCCTTCATCCGCCTCTCGTCTCATCACAGCGGTCCAAGAGTTTTGTTCAGTCTCCTTGGCGTTGGCGATTGTGGGACTCATTTACCCGTTATTTTATGATTCTATCTGACTTACTCGCTCAAGAAAAGAGGGCTGCTTGCAGTCATGGGTACTCTCTATGGTTAATGGAGTATGCTGATTGGCTTAGTTCTTTGTTTCTGTTTTACTCCCATTGGTTAGTCTTACGCTAATCCTCCTGGGAGCTGTAGTTCTTGACTGCTGCTGTTTAAAATAAAGTAAGAAAAGAACGCATAATATTCGCCTCCGTGTCTTTAATAAAATTAAGACTTTCCGTCATAAATTACTAGGAAAATCTACATTTTGAACTAGCGTATCTTATCTTTTGCCATTGCTCCTTCTTACTGTTATCAGTCCACTGGAGCTTTAAAGGAGAGGATTTGTAATTTTAGTTGCTGCTTTATTTTTGCTGCAGCCGTTGTGTAAGAATTCTTCTTGGATTTTAAATCGCCGTTGTACTATTATTACTCCTTTATAATAACAACTAAGATTGCACTACTATTTGTGATATTTTAAAACGGAAATGCTCTTGGATTCTTTTTTTTTATCTCGAATGTGGTTTTCATTTATTTGAAATGTTTTTAGTAACTACACACTAAATATCTTGAATCAAAAAAAAAGAGTGAGTCATTTAAGACACCCATCAAATCTCACATATTTTCATATATGGCTCTCCTTTTGTGAATGACCTACAGCTATGCAGTTGGCAGAGTACAGAATAAAATGATTCAAAGCAATCTCACACTACAGAGAGCACTCTCACACATATCACAAAATGGCAGTCACAAAGAGCTAGAAATACTTTTACATCTTTCACAGACTGGTGTTCTTGCACTACTGAGAGTATTCTTACATCCCTGCCAGTCACTAAAAAGACTCACATGCTTCAGAGATTAGTAATTACACACCAATTCCTGGACTCTCATACCCATCACAGAGTATGATTCACACACTATGAATAGTATTCTCACAACCTTCAAAGAGCGGCAATGACACACTACTGGAGGCACTCAGATTCCCACAAGCTAGTAGTGACACACTACAAATACCACTCTCACACCTCTCGCAAACTAGCAGTGACAACTGGAAGCACTCTTGGACCTCTCTCAGACTAGCAGTCACAAAGCATCAGCAACACTCTCACATCTCATCACTTCGTATCACTTACACACTGCCTGAAGTTCTCTAGGCTTCTCAAAGACTAGCAGCAAAGGTACTTTGTCTGGCTTATAACTGAAAGTGCCTCATAATGGATTGGTGGCTTTGTATGTGAGGTACTGTGACTAGCCCAATGAGTGAATGCAAGAATAAGTCAATGGGTTTGTGATTAGAGTTTTGGGTGACTGAGTAGATAGATTAGAGACTGCATGAAATAACTCATACAGGCATTTACACATAAATTGCCATACCAATTGGTTTATCAATGCTTATTTAAAATTATGTAAGGGTGTTGTAGAGTAATGTTAATATTAAAATCATAGATGATGTCATTTGAGACGTCATCAGTGATGGCAACAATAATGTAAAGAATGGTGTAATATGTGAAGTCATAAGTAGTGTATGGCATAGCATAAGTTATTGATAATTCACTAAACTACAACTGGTGAATTTCAGTTATTTTTCTTTAACACCTGTCTACAATGGCACTTTAACTTTTGGATGACTCAGTGAATTTCTGTTTTTTTAACATAAGCTAAATTCTTTATTACCATACCTAACAATAAAATTACCTTAGACATTGTTTTTTTTCAGACATGTCTGTGGTTTTTAATCATGTTCAAAGTTGATAATACACCAACTGCCTCAGACAACCTGCAATGAAACCCCTGATGCAAACTCCCTTTGGACATGCATAGTGGGGGGGATGGCCGAATGACCTAGCCTCCAGCTATGCCCTGCACCCAATCACCCTCAGGCACCCAACCCCCACTGTGTTTGACGAAATCTCTGAGCAGAAGGGGCTGAACGCAGGGCTCTGGCCTCTGTGTAGACCCTATGCCCAACCCTCTCAGGTACCCAACTCCTGTTGTGCTTGTCCAACCACCCACAAGCACCCAACCATCCTAGAAACCCAACTGTGTGCCTGCACTGCCCTCTACCCAGCCCCCATGGGCACTCATCCCTTTGCTGCACTAGCTGAACCTTCCTAAGCACCTAACTCCCTCTACGAACAGCCTCTGGCCGGGACCTGCACCCAGCTCCAAATGAGTGCCCAATCCCACCCTATGCACAGCCTTCATCCGTGTTGAGCTGTAGGTTGGGCTTGTCCCTAGTCCACTGCCTGCAGCCTGCACAATAGCAGTTGACCACAGGGAATTTTATATATATATATATATATATATATATATATATATATATATATATATATATATATATAGTTTTCTGTATGGGTTACTAATTTACGACAGGGGTAACCTTGATGGGTACCACAGCACCAGGTGCTGACACAAAAGTATTCACCATCTAAAGTAACTTTTTATGTATTTGACTTGGTGGAGGGGCCTTTTGGGACTATTCCACGTGACCCTGGGTTTCAGGTTATGGTTCTTATGTGCCTTTCTCAAACTTTTTTTCTGGATTCGTGGATCAAGTCCCTGAGTCCTGTACTGGCTCATCTTGGTACTACAGTACTGCAAAACTGTATTGGTATTTCTCTACTGAAATGACCGACAGGAGAAACCACTTCCTCTACCAATGAAAAGGGCCTAATTTGTAATTTCTGGATTTTGTTTTGTTTTGGTACCACAAGAGTAAAGTTTTAACTTTTTGCTACATTTGGTGTAATTTTATTCAAACTTTTTCTCTGTATCATAGTGCAAGGTGTCCTTTGGGATCTAACATGTACAATCAAATGATTGGGACTTTTTTCCTTGCCCCCTCTTGATGGATCAATAAAAAACTTTCCATGAAGAAGTCAAAGTGAACGAACTTTTTTTCAGGACGTTTTGAGTATATTTGGCAAACAGTGCCTAAATTCTTACAGAAACAGAAACATGCCTTTTCTATGTGAAGCTTCGGCCTATGAGTGTTTAAATCACATTTGAAATTTCGGTTTTCAAATTAGTTCACACCATGATATTATAGGCAGCTCTATTTTGAACCCCTCGATGCCTTGTGGTCCCTATTTGTTCATTGTATGGGCTGGCAGCTGCATTTAGAACGTTACATGTGTGCCTGTTATCAACAACTATAGTTTACACTCAAAGTACTGAATAACACCTTTTAGTTTCATGACAGAGTAGATATTGCCGACACAGTAACTTTATTTGGTGGTAAATTGTCTTGAAATCCAATCATTTGGAAGCATTTGTAGTCCAGCTATTTGTACATTTCCAAATGTGCTCATTTTTTAAGCAGTAATGCTTTCGTTCCCTTTTCTCAACTACATGCAAGCAAAGGATTTTGATGCATAATGTCTTATCTCAATGCATAAAAACGAACGGACATGGTGTGAATAACAATAATTACAAACCACTTGCAGGCGCGTGCCATAGGCAATCAAAGTGAAAGTGTATTGCAGCGGTTTATTATTCAACAACTTTCTTACATTTTTCATTTTGACACCTAATTATGTAAAGTAAAAAAGCACCACCAACCCCCGGCGTTTTCTTGACCCCATTTATTATAGGGACCGATTTATCATTGCCTATAGAGCATAGTTTGACGAAACAATCCACGTCCTCGCACATAACAATTTTATATATATTTATCAGACATCGAAAATATAATCACGCACATTTATAACCTGTCATAACCAGGAGTGTGACTAAAATTACATGAGCAATACATCAGACGACAATGCACACTATCCAGCAGCGACCTAACTTGTGCATGTAGGAAGTAATTACCATATAAAAAAGAGGGGGCTCCCGCCTCTCCAGGGAAGGCAAGTTTTTGCTCGAAACGTCCCATCACTCACAGCGCCACCACATCACGCCTGTAATAGCACATTGGCCGCCGCTATAATGTCTGGATCAGCAGTTACCTATTTGCCCTCTAGCAGGTTTCCAGTGGAGATCATGAAAGGTTTATAAGCAGTAGAGTGGTCCATATGACAGGAAGCAAAACACATGGCTGTTCCTTTATGCAAATACTTAATGTACAGCTCTTCTTATGGAACAGGTCTTTCTATTCGTTTCTGGTCGCATTCAAATTTAAAATAATGTTAAAGCAATATTACACACTTAGCAAGACGACATTGGTTTCCGTTTTCATCACGTTACAAATGCACATCGGTAAAATTAAGTTATGTTACCTTTATTTCGCTATCGTTACATCAAGAATGTTACATCACAATTGGGATTATTTACTTCAAGGGCACAATTTCAGTATCTCGCAGTACTTGATATCATAGGTAATTTTTTTTAATTTACTTAAGTAAATGACAACCTTAATTGAATAGGTGTAATCTATCTATCGATCGATCAGTCTGTCTGTCTGTTTACCTGTTTGTCTATCTATTCGTCCGCCCATCTTCACTAATATACATTTATATGTTTAAGATTGGCACATAAAATATTAATATCAATTAATTTTAAATCTAAATACAATTTAATTCGTTGTTACAAAATAACATTTTTTCATTCTGACGTCTAATTATGCAAAGTAAAAAAGCACCACCAACCAAGCGTTTTATTGACCCTATTTACTATAGGGGCAGATATATGACTGGCTTGACATTTGAAAGAATTAATGAATAATAAATAATTACATGCATAGTATATTTTTAAAATATTTAAATTTTTTGGAGTAGAACATGATTAAGGTTCAGGGATGGGCAGTGCATAGGAGGAGTAAGGAATGTTCAGGGTTCGGGGTGGATAGAGCATATGGCTAGTAAGAATGTTTGGGCTCAGGGATGGGTAGTGCACAGACGTAGTAAGGACTTTTTAGGACTGATGCATAGGTAGTGCATTGGGGTAAGTAGGAGTTTTGAGGGCTCAAGGATGAGAAGTGCATTGAGGTAGTAAGGCGTCGTAATGGGTCATGGTAGTGCATGGGGCTGAACAGAATTATTAGGACTCAAACAGGGGTAGGCTAGCTGGCTATTCCATCATTTTTAGAGGTTTGTAGAGCTCAGGGTTGGGTAGTGTATTATGGTAGTAAGAGGTTTCTAAGGGACGAGGATGGGTAGTACATTGGGGTATTCAAGAGTGTTGGACCTGGCTTTTTGACAGGGACATCCCCAAACTTTTTGCCTCCTTCCTCCTATTTTTTCTGACCTGTTGTTGTTGGCTTTTGACCTCTGAGCACTTTACCACTGCTAACCAGTGCTAAAGTGCATATGCTCTCTGTGTAAATTGTACTATTGATTGGTTTATCCATGATTGACTATTTAATTTACCTGTAAGTCCCTAGTAGAGTGCACTACATGTGCCTAGGGCATGTAGATTAAATGCTACTAGTGGGCCTGCAGCACTGGTTGTGCCACCCACCTCAGTAGCCCCTTAACCTTGTCTCAGGCCTGCCATTGCAAGGCCTGTGTGTGCAGTTTCACTGCCACTTCGACTTGGCATTTAAAAGTACTTGCCAAGCCTAGAACTCCCCTTTTTCTACATATAAGTCATCCCTAATGTGTGCCCTAGGTAACCCCTAGAGCAGGGTGCTGTGTAGGTAAAAGGCAGGACATGTACCTGTGTAGTTATATGTCCTGGTAGTGTAAAACTCCTAAATTCGTTTTTACACTACTGTGAGGCCTGCTCCCTTCATAGGCTAACATTGGGGCTGCCCTCATACACTGTTGAAGTGGCAGCTGCTGATCTGAAAGGAGCAGGAAGGTCATATTTAGTATGGCCAGAATGGTAATATAAGATCCTGCTGACTGGTGAAGTCGGATTTAATATTACTATTCTAGAAATGCCACTTTTAGAAAGTGAGCATTTCTTTGCGCTAAAAACTTGTTGTGCCCTTCAATCCACGTCTGGCTAGGTTTAGTTGACAGCTCCTTGTGCATTCACTCAGACACACCCCAAACACAGGGTACTCAGCCTCACTTGCATACATCTGCATTTTGAATGGGTCTTCCTGGGCTGGGAGGGTGGAGGGCCTGCCCTCACACAAAGGACTGCCACACCCCCTACTGGGACTCTGGCAGACAGGATTGAACTGAAAGGGGGCTTGGTGCATTTCTTAGACACTCTTTGAAGTCACCCCCACTTCAAAGGCACAACTTAGTATAAAACAGGGCCCCTGCCCTACCTCATCAGACACTTGCTGGAGAAGAAACCTGAACCAGAAACTACATCCTGCCAAGAAGAACTGCCTGGCTGCTCAAAGGACTCACCTGTCTGCTTTCTACAAAGGACTGCTGTCTTGCTGTTGCCCTGCTGCCTTGCTGAACTCTTGTCTGGCTGTGAAAGTGCTCTCCAAGGGCTTGGATAGAGCTTGCCTCCTGTTCCTTGAAGTCTCAGGACCAAAAAGACTTCTTCCTTTCACTTGGACGCTCCGTGCGCCGAAAATTTCGACGCACAGCTTGTTTCGCGGCGAGAAAAACGTCGCACACCGACGCGACGCCCTCGGGACGATCGAGACTTCGACGCACAACCTCGCAAGGACAAAGCCGCCCGACTTTCCAGGAGAAATCGACGCGACGCCTACCGTGAGATCGAAACTTCGACGCGCAGCCCCGCAGAACGACGCGCAGCCGGAAAATAAGCAGGAGAATCCACCCACAGACCCGGGACATCTGGTAATCCCCGCGATCCACAAAAAGAGACTGTCTGCGCGCCGGAAAACGACGCCCGACTTCCCCGCATGGAAAAGTACGACGCAAGTCTGTGTGTGCTGAGAGGAAATCGACGCACACACCCCTTTTTCCACGCATCTCTTCTCCTGTGGCCCTCTGAGGAGATTTCCCACCAGAAACCAGGTACTCTGTGCTTGAAAGACACTTTATTGCTTTTTAAAGACTTAAAGACCCTTAATATCACTTTTCAGTGATATCTTTACAAATTCGTATTGCAACTTTGATCGTTTTGACCTACAATTACCCAGATAAATATTCTATATTTTTCTAAACACTGTGTGGTGTATTTTTGTGGTGTTATACTATGGTTTTGTATGATTTATTGCACAAATGCTTTACACATTGCCTTCTAAGTTAAGCCTGACTGCTCGTGCCAAGCTACCGGAGGGTGAGCACAGGCTGATTTTGGATTGTGTGTGACTTACCCTGACTAGAGTGAGGGTTCTTGCTTGGACAGAGGGCAACCTGACTGCCAACCAAAAACCCCATTTCTAACATTGGTGATCAGCGGTGAGGATAGGACTTGTGTTTGTGCAGTGACATACAGTAGCTAAGTATTTCACTACCTACCCACAGTTGAAGGTCAACTTGATCTTTCATTTTTTTTGCTTTTGGTTCTCTGATGTCCTCCTGGATATACTATTGATATTTTGGACTTTGGATTTTGGTTTTTGCCGGTAAGACCTTGTCAGCAATGAGATTGCTTACCTACTCACTCTTTGTGCCTACTGACCACCTCACTAAGGCTGACTTAAGGAGGCTTTGCAGAAAATGGGGCCTTCCTGTATCAAGGAAATCTACTAAGATGGAAATGCTACATGCCTACGTAGTCTGGGCAGAGAGAGAGGCAGAAAAAAACCAAATGACTAAATACCCCTCAGATGAGGAGGGGGACTACTCAAATGAGGAGGATGACGACTCAGATGAGGAAAGAGATCCAGTGAGAGCAGAATGGCTCCGAGCTCGAGAGCGGTGGGTGGAAGAACTAGATGAGTTTCTTGAAAGGGCTGAGGCAACAAGTCTCTTAGCCCTGGAAGAAGAAAAGATTGCAGCTCAGGAGCTGAGCTGTAAAGAGCTGAAACTGGAGGCCGGAAGGGCTGAGTCCAGTTCAGATGGTGGCAGCAAAAATCTTGCATCCAGTACTGCTGAAGAAGGGCACAAGCCCAGAGATGTGGTGCCCAACTTGAAGAAGGGAGTTGACACACCCCAGGTGGTTCAAGAGTATGAGGTAGTTCCCGTTATGCACAGGGTCCCTGAGAAGGATTGGGGAACTGGCACAGGGAGTCATATTCCTACTGGGGGGAGGGACACTTTACTGACTCTAGCAGAGAGTGACAGAGAAAACGGTTCCCCCCTGGTGGACGTCCTGGATATAGAGTGTAGAGACATCCCAGTAGAGTATGGGTTGAGTGTCAGGGACAGGCAGATACTGTCTCACCAGTCTCAAGAGGGTGACATAGAGTGCTTTTCCAAGGCTGAGTTACTGGGTGGTTGGGTGAAGGGTAATGTGGTTAATACATGTGAAGGGCAGAGTGATGTAATTGCTGGAGAGCATATGTCTGGTCCTTATTTTCCAGAGCTACGCCAACACCAGGTGGAGTGTGAGTTCTCTGACCCCAGGGAACTTACAGTGGAGGCAGACTTTTGGGTGAGTACCAGAGAGTCTGAAGAGGCAATTGGGGGTGCTCCTGAAGAGAGTGGTCTAGGTGGTTCCCGACCAAGGGAGGTGGGAGAGGATTTTAGTGTCCCAGGTAGGTCTCAGAGCCTAACCTGTACCGTAGGGCCACCTTTTGAGGGAAGCCCCGCAGTGTCAGAAGAACTTGGGGGGATGACTGTAGACAGCATCCCAACAGTTCTGGTGTCTGGCAGTACCACTCCTAGTGAGGGGGTGCAGAAGTCCAGACATAGGGTTGAGAGGGGGTGGCAGACCCCAGTGGAGGATCTTGAAAGTCAGGGGTCAGCTCTGAGAGCAGAGCCCCCCAGGAATGACCCAGGTGAGACCGTTTCTGGTTTGGGGGAAACCCAGACTCTGCCGGATGGGCAGAGGTCGGGAGACCTGCGCCAACCAGACTCTTGTGTGGCCCTTGGGGACGGCGTGTCCCTTGTGGGGGGTGAGAGTGCCCCCCAGGAAGTCCTGGCATGCCAGGCAAAGATTCAACCTCAGGGTGGTGACTCTGGGTTGGATAACCGGGTTCAGAGGTTAAACTTTGACCTGGTGGGGGGTAGATGTGCCCCCCAGAAAGTCCTGGAATGCCAGGCAATGGTTCAACCTCAGGGTGGTGACTCTGGGTTGGCTTACCAGGTGAAGAGGTCAAACTCTGACCGGGTGGGAGGTAGGTGTGCCTCCCAAGAAGTCCTGCTGTGCCAGGCAATTGTCCAACCTCAGGGTGTTGACTCTGGGTTGGATATCCAGGTTCAGAGGTTAACCTCTGACCTGGTGGGGGGTAGGTGTGCCCCCCAGAAAGCCCTGGTGTACCAGGCAGTTGTCCAACCTCAGGATGGTGACCCTAGGTTGGAGAACCAGGTTCAGAGGTTAAACTCTGACCTGGTGGAGGGTCAGTGTGCCCTCCAGGAAGTCCTGGCGTGCCAGGCGATTGTTCAACTTCAGGGTGGTGACTCTGAGTTGAATGGCCCAGTGCAGAGGTTAAACTCTGACCTGGTGGAGGGTCAGTGTGCCCTCCAGAAAGTCCTGGCGTGCCAGGCAATTGTTCAACCTCAGAGTGCTGACTCTGGGTTGGATAACCGGGTTCAGAGGTTAAACTCTGACCTGGTGGGGGGTAGGTGTGCCCCCCAGAAAGTCCTGGCGTGCCAGGCAATTGTTCAACCTCAGGGTGGTGACTCTGGGTTGGATACCCAGGTTCAGAGGTTAAACTCTGACCTGGTGGCAGGTAGGTGTGCCTCCCAAGAAGCCCTGCTGTGCCAGGCAATTGTCCAACCTCAGGGTGTTGACTCTGGGTTGGATGACCAGGTTCAGAGGTTAAACTCTGACCTGGTGGGGGGTAGGTGTGCCCCCCAGAAAGTCCTGGCGTGCCAGGCAATTGCCCAACCTCAGGGTGGTGACCCTGGGTTGGGGAACCAGGCTCAGAGGTTAAACTCTGACCTGGTGGGAGGTAGGTGTGCCTCCCAGAAAGTCCTGGTGCGCCAGGCAATTGTTCAACTTCAGGGAGGTGACTCTGAGTTGAATGGCCCAGTTCAGAGGTTAAACTCTGACCTGGTGGAGGGTCAGTGTGCCCTCCAGGAAATCCTGGTGTGCCAGGCAATTGTTCAACTTCAGGGTGGTGACTCTGAGTTGAATGGTCAGGTGCAGAGGTTAAACTCTGACCTGGTGGAGGGTCAGTGTGCCCTCCAGGAAGTCCTGGCGTGCCAGGCAATTGTTCAACTTCAGGGTGGTGACTCTGAGTTGAATGGGCAGGTGCAGAGGTTAAACTCTGACCTGGTGGGGGGTAGGTGTGCCTCCCAGGAAGTCCTGGTTTGCCAGGCAGTGATCCAGTCTGAGGGTACAGACCCTGGGCTGGAAGACCAGGTTCAGGGTGTCCCCCCGGACCTGGAGGGAGGGGCTACTGATAACAGTGCCCCTACCATGTTGTCTTCTGAGGAGGCCACTCCTAGTTGGAGGGTGCTGGACCCCAGAAGGGAGGGCAGGGGGAGGGAAGCCTCACCCCGGGCCCTAGTCCAACCTGAAGGTACAGGCCCCAGGTTGGAGGGCCAGTTGCAGGTTAACAGCCCTGCACTGGTGGAGGAATGGTACAGGGTGACTTCTGTAAGCACCCTGACCATGTTGGACTCTGGGGGTACCGCTCCAGGAGGGAGGGTACAAAGCCCCAGAGGGGAGGACCAGGTTCAGGCTGTCATCCCTGACCTGGTGGAAGGGAGAGTGGTTAAAGGGTGCCCAGCACCTGGGGCTACCGCCCCCCACTCTCCACAGCCACAGTGGTTGGAGAGCTTTGAGAGGCCTGGGGCCTGGCTCTCATCCCTGGCAGCTGTAGGTAATCACTGTGGCTTGCTGTCCGGGTGGACAGAGTTATCCCTGGGGAGGGGACAAGTGTCACACCCCGGGGATAGAATGGGCAACACCACTGTGTTGGTCCTGGTGGTACTATCCTGCTCCTGGGATACATCTGTGAGCAAAGTAAGTTTAGGTGCTGCACAGATGGGATCCGCAGGAAAGGAGAAAGGTTCCCCATGGATGGGCTTAGTGGGCCCTGAGAGTATGGACAGAGGGATCCAATTGGAGTCAGGAAGGCGAAGAACTGGAGCATGCCCCTGCTGTTGTGGGCCTGGGTCCTTGTTCTGTCGCCCCAAACAGGGAAGTACATCAGGATAGTGATTGTTCTCCCCTGGCTTTAGGCTGGTAGGGGGTCATGTTGGACCTGGCTTTTTGACAGGGACATCCCCAAACTTTTTGCCTCCTTCCTCCTATTTTTTCTGACCTGTTGTTGTTGGCTTTTGACCTCTGAGCACTTTACCACTGCTAACCAGTGCTAAAGTGCATATGCTCTCTGTGTAAATTGTACTATTGATTGGTTTATCCATGATTGACTATTTAATTTACCTGTAAGTCCCTAGTAGAGTGCACTACATGTGCCTAGGGCATGTAGATTAAATGCTACTAGTGGGCCTGCAGCACTGGTTGTGCCACCCACCTCAGTAGCCCCTTAACCTTGTCTCAGGCCTGCCATTGCAAGGCCTGTGTGTGCAGTTTCACTGCCACTTCGACTTGGCATTTAAAAGTACTTGCCAAGCCTAGAACTCCCCTTTTTCTACATATAAGTCATCCCTAATGTGTGCCCTAGGTAACCCCTAGAGCAGGGTGCTGTGTAGGTAAAAGGCAGGACATGTACCTGTGTAGTTATATGTCCTGGTAGTGTAAAACTTCTAAATTCGTTTTTACACTACTGTGAGGCCTGCTCCCTTCATAGGCTAACATTGGGGCTGCCCTCGTACACTGTTGAAGTGGCAGCTGCTGATCTGAAAGGAGCAGGAAGGTCATATTTAGTATGGCCAGAATGGTAATATAAGATCCTGCTGACTGGTGAAGTCGGATTTAATATTACTATTCTAGAAATGCCACTTTTAGAAAGTGAGCATTTCTTTGCGCTAAAAACTTGTTGTGCCCTTCAATCCACGTCTGGCTAGGTTTAGTTGACAGCTCCTTGTGCATTCACTCAGACACACCCCAAACACAGGGTACTCAGCCTCACTTGCATACATCTGCATTTTGAATGGGTCTTCCTGGGCTGGGAGGGTGGAGGGCCTGCCCTCACACAAAGGACTGCCACACCCCCTACTGGGACTCTGGCAGACAGGATTGAACTGAAAGGGGGCTTGGTGCATTTCTTAGACACTCTTTGAAGTCACCCCCACTTCAAAGGCACAACTTAGTATAAAACAGGGCCCCTGCCCTACCTCATCAGACACTTGCTGGAGAAGAAACCTGAACCAGAAACTACATCCTGCCAAGAAGAACTGCCTGGCTGCTCAAAGGACTCACCTGTCTGCTTTCTACAAAGGACTGCTGTCTTGCTGTTGCCCTGCTGCCTTGCTGAACTCTTGTCTGGCTGTGAAAGTGCTCTCCAAGGGCTTGGATAGAGCTTGCCTCCTGTTCCTTGAAGTCTCAGGACCAAAAAGACTTCTTCCTTTCACTTGGACGCTCCGTGCGCCGAAAATTTCGACGCACAGCTTGTTTCGCGGCGAGAAAAACGCCGCACACCGATGCTGATCGACGCGACGCCCTCGGGACGATCGAGACTTCGACGCACAACCTCGCAAGGACAAAGCCGCCCGACTTTCCAGGAGAAATCGACGCGACGCCTACCGTGAGATCGAAACTTCGACGCGCAGCCCCGCAGAACGACGCGCAGCCGGAAAATAAGCAGGAGAATCCACCCACAGACCCGGGACATCTGGTAATCCCCGCGATCCACAAAAAGAGACTGTCTGCGCGCCGGAAAACGACGCCCGACTTCCCCGCGTGGAAAAGTACGACGCAAGTCTGTGTGTGCTGAGAGGAAATCGACGCACACACCCCTTTTTCCACGCATCTCTTCTCCTGTGGCCCTCTGAGGAGATTTCCCACCAGAAACCAGGTACTCTGTGCTTGAAAGACACTTTATTGCTTTTTAAAGACTTAAAGACCCTTAATATCACTTTTCAGTGATATCTTTACAAATTCTTATTGCAACTTTGATCGTTTTGACCTACAATTACCCAGATAAATATTCTATATTTTTCTAAACACTGTGTGGTGTATTTTTGTGGTGTTATACTATGGTTTTGTATGATTTATTGCACAAATGCTTTACACATTGCCTTCTAAGTTAAGCCTGACTGCTCGTGCCAAGCTACCGGAGGGTGAGCACAGGCTGATTTTGGATTGTGTGTGACTTACCCTGACTAGAGTGAGGGTTCTTGCTTGGACAGAGGGCAACCTGACTGCCAACCAAAAACCCCATTTCTAACAAAGAGTAAATAAGGTTCCGGGATGTGTAGTTTGAAACATAACATATTTATAAAAGTAACAAAGAATTTACTATTAAAATACTAAATATTGTAATTAAATGAATTCTAAATAATTAGAGTTTGTTTTTGAATGAATTGTTCTAGCACCTTAAATGTGTTTTTAAAACACTCTCCGCAATTCAATGTCTTTAACAAACACAGTTAAAGGCCAATTATGGTTACAAAGTAACACTGAAAAACATTTTGCTTTTATTTTTTGTAGTTTATTGATATGAATATTGTGAAGTCATGATCATTGCATTTGGTGTGCGAGTTACAGTTTGCATGGCTATTGTGTGAGGCAGGTAGGACAGGGCTAGCACTCATCCCACAGCACTGTGCCTAATTCTGCCTGTGCAAGGAAGGTAAGCTGCAGGCTTTGGTCTATGACCAGACCCTTCTTCCCTTTTTAAAAAAAAGCTTTCCTGCCCTAGTGTCTCAGCTTCTATTCCTGTAGTAGCAAGCTTCTATTCCTGTAGTAGCATTTAGTGGCACTCCACTAGCCTCCATTTATCACCTCCATTGTCATGTTTTTGGGAGTTACGTCCCCTCTACTTTGTGGTATGTAATCATTGATCGTCCTGTACTCCTCAAACAGGCATTGTAGCATGTACAATGTGGAGTTCCACTGGGTTGAACTTCCCTTAGGATGGCTATTACTACACTGAATGATCTTCAACTTCTTCCAAGCTTCAAACAAATGACTGAAGGGAGTGCCAATTCTGTGACAGGTGACCAGTTTATCTGAGGAAGTCCTACACAATTTGATTAGCCTAAGGACATAAACATAGGACTCTTTTCACTTCACACTGAGAGCACCAGCACTTCTTTGCATGATGATAACATTTCCTTCATTAATAACACCTCCTTCTATCTGTTTGACAACATCTTCTCTCTCTGCAGCAGTTATACTTTTCAGATGCTCTACCCAATTATATATTGGATTGTCAGAGTTGCCTGTCCCTGGTACAATAATGCCTACTTGGCTTCCCACATTGTACTGGATTGTGGGAAACTGTGCAATCTGGGATGTGCTCCTCATGTGGTCTAAGTGTAGGAGAGCTTTCTTATAGAGCCAAATCCAGGTGAACTTGTTGTGGTGCAGCTAGATGGCTGTGTTTGCTTCACCCTAGGCCAGGCAACACCTGCAGAAGAGAAGGTGGTTGCTTCAGGTCTTGAGGTTCTGGAAAAGATAGAATCAATTGATGCTGGTGGTATTACATGAATCACAGCAGATTAAATAGAAATGATATGCATTTTCTCCATGCCACTCCCCCCACGGACAATCACTAGTTCATCTTCCATTCCTTAATAGCTTTTGGCACCCTTCCTTTTCCCTTGTCTTTTATGGTGAGGGTTGGGGTGCAATCCACTTTAGGATTATCTGATGATGGTTCAGAGACAATGTGGGCCCTCATCTCTTCCTTGGAGGAAACAGTAAAGACATTGTGTCCAGTGTAAGAGCAGTGCTCTTCTGCAGCAAGCTCAACTTTCTGTCGTGTTCCTACCTCTGAAAGATCAGATGTTGCAGCCTGTAGCTGCTGTTGAATTTTCTTTGCAGAAGATTTGGTTTGTTGATGGGACAATTGAATTTTAAAATCACTGCTCTCATCCATCATTGTAGTGACTGCAGCGCTGAGAGACTTTGGGCCCAATTTGGAGTTTGGCGGATGGGTTATTCCATCACAAACGTGATGGACATCCTGTCCGCCATATTACGATCTCCATAGGCTATCATGGCATCGTGATAGGCAGATGGGATATCTTTCACATTTGTGGCAGAGTAACACCCTCTGCCAATTGTAAATCAGCTCCATTGTTTTCTGTTTTGGCGGTGTTCGTACCGTTGTTGGTCCAGGAGTGAACCTCTTCCCCCATGTTGCTGGAAGAAGGATGAGGGATTGATGTCTTATTCTTCTCCTTGCTGACCACTTTCTTGGCAAGTGCCTGTTTCTTTGGGGCCATCTTCTTTACATCATCCTCTATTGGTCAGCAGCATGAGCAGAGCATTAAGTAGAGAGGTCTCTATACTCAGGTGTCATCTAATTCACAGATGTCTCTCCTTCTCAGTCAATATCCTTTTGTGCACCTGCAAGCAACAAAAACTAAGAAGGAAGAGAGCGAAGCTTGGCAGTTATTGTCTATACAGTACATGTCATCATCATCAGCAGCAGCATAAAAATATTATGAAATTAAAAAACATTAATTCAAAAAATATCTGGTGTTCCTCCAGCGTCAATGAGGCCCTTAGGAGGGTTGTATGACTGAACCACGTATGGTAGAACCATATGTGGCTGAATAACGCAGTTGGAACCACAACCACGTCTTTACTTCTCATGTTATTACCACACATGCTTTTACGACGAATTTGGTTGTAAAAGAATGCCTAGTAAATGTATATGTGCTAAACACATGTGTAGTTCATCCATACATCCCTCCCCTTAAGTTAAAAATCTACCACAACCCCCCCACCCGCCCTGAGACTTAAAACCATTCCCCCCAAAACGTCTGCAAATCAAACTCTAAGCCCCTCCCCGCACTAAGCCCTAAAACCCTTTCCACTGAAAAAAGTACCCCATCCTTGCCCCCAAAACCCTGGGCCTTGAAAACTACTGGGAACCCCCCCCACCCGCTCTAAGGCCTAAAACCTTCCCCCAAACAGAAAGCAAAATAACCCCGCCCTAAACCGTAAAACATTCCCCCACCTCGAAAAACTTCACCCCCCCAAAACCTGGCCCCAGACTCTCTCCACCCTGAGACCTAGAACCTTCCCACACCCCTAAAATTTAAATTACTCTGGCCCTCCCACCAGCCCTTTGGCTTAACACTGCCCCTTCCTCTCTGCCCTCAGCTCCCATCCCACCCTTCTCTAAAAACTACCCCGCCTCCCCTCACCAAAGCCCTACCACCAACCCCTTAAAAAAAAGAACCAACACTGCCCCCCCAAAACTGACCCTCCCCCCAGCCCTCCAACCCCACCCTGTCCGTAAAAATACCCCCACCCACCCTTCAACCCGCCCCATGCCCCTTCAGCCGGACACCACATTCCTCTCCTCACTGCCTGCCTGAACCACACGTGTATGCTGCCTTAACCATGCATTTGTGTGGTTCAGGCACATGTGTGGTTAAGGGCAAGCACGGTAACACTGGCATTGTTACAGTCTCTGTGGCTCGGGTCACATTGTAAAGACTGTTTCCCCTTAGGAGAGGCCTGGAAGGGCAGGGAAAATTTTAACAAATTAATTAAAAACAAGAACTATGCTCTGTAGACTACTACAAGCATCCACAGATAAATATACCAGGAAAAATATATTATGAAAAACAAACAATGAACAAAAATGGCATGGGCTTCTCTCACCTTTCCTAGAAATCGGCTTTTAAAAGTTGAATAAAATGACAATAAGAAGTGCACACTGGCTTCACGAAATAGTGCCCGTTCACCACAGGGCCAGCAAAGAAGTATACATGAAAAACAAAGACAAAATGGTCACCACACACATACACCAATCCATTTATATACACTGGCTCCACAAAATGGTAGATGCTAAATTTCTGTGCAATGGATTCTTTCAAATGAAGTGCTTGACTCAATTGAAAAAGACAGCCAATTTTTTTGAGTGGCCTAAACCAGGTCCTTAATATTATACGCAGAAGCATGCCTGAGCACATTCAAGTTTGTATGGATAATTGGGCATTGAACAATATCTAGGCTCATTGGATTGGATTGGGAGGCTTACTATATGTGGTAGGTGCTGTAGATGGAAACCCATTTTGCATTAGTGCTACCCAATGAAAGGGATCAAGCAAACTGCAATAGAAAGTGTTTCCACTTCATCAATGTGCTGATCATTTGCATTGAGTCTCCTACATTTCCAGTAGCTGTGCAACTTTTCCAGGTTCTACCCATGACTCACTGGTGCTATGCTACAGGTTCAAACCATAACAGATGGTATATTGGTAAGTCTCAGTCATTATATTTGTCATTTTAATTGTTGTAATGTTCCTAGCCAAACATCAGTTAGTTTACTTTTGCATTTATGATTATGTTTTTAGTGGACTTAAGGTATTTGAGTTGCATCTGGCTTTTGTCTTCTCTGAGGAACCCAACAATGTCAGGGGAAGTCTGGTTTGATGAGGCCCAGATGAGAACAACTGATTCTGTGGAGTGGACTTTTAGGCTTGTGAAGGCACATTTCAGATGCCTAGATAGAACCCTCTTGGCAAGGTCTACAAGATGGCGCTGATCTTTTGTATGCTTCACAACATTGCCTTGCCGAGGAACATACCATTGATTCCTGATGAGGATTCTCATTGGGCACCCCAGACCAATATTGGTGATATGTGTCACCAAGATGAAAGTGTTGAGGATTAAGGCACTGGACTCAATGAAAACATCTTTGCGTGCTAATATGTCACTGTAATGGATGTATCATTTGGGGGCCAGGGATATGGACATGTCCTCTTTGACACGAATCAGCCTCATTCTCAGGGGGCACGACCATGAAAGAACCTTCATTGGGAACATCAGCAGTTCCTTGTCCACAGGAGGCACAGGTGGAACAGCAAGACTCATCGATGGTAGACACTCGGAGAAGCTCCACGTGCAATAAAAGATAGGTTGCAAGCACCACAGGACAGGTCACCATGACAATGACCAATCATGCTCCAGTTCCTCATGCAACAGAGCACCAAAGACCAGTACCATGCGATCACAGCACGTCTGGGCTGGTGGTACTAGCTGCATCACTCCGCTTAGCTGAGAAGGCACAACCACTGCTTATTAAGAACAGCAGCAGTAGGATCCCGCCAATCAGTGCAAAAGTCATAGGAAAGCTGCCACACACACTTGAGAACAGTGAATGAATAGCCGATGGAATGACTCCGAAGACAGTCTGAAAGATGGAAATGATTCCAGACCCAGCAGCCTTAAAGGAATGTACAATCCCAGTAGTGCTTGAGGTTGCTGAATATTCCAAAGACCAGCTCTTCAAAGTGCATGGAGAAGGTGGTATTTAATGGGGATTGTATCGCAGATGATCTTGCTATCTGGAAAGCATACGTCTCTCTGGCTGATGTCAATGTCACTTGTTTTTGCAACAGTAGGGCCTTTGGTCTGCACAATCTGTCATAATTTACATTAGTATTGTCAATGTGAGGCCACATTTCTGCTACTCTTATCTCGTGTGGGGGGGGGGATAGAACATGTCCACAACAAGTTACAATTTGAGAGACTGAAATTGCGTGGGCAATTCCTGCTCTCATTCCGCAACAGCTCTGATCATTCAGGACCACATAACTTCCATTCAAAAGTATTTGAAATGCTGGATAAATCAAAGGGATGGGAGAACCCTTCAGAAAGCATTCCAAATTTGTGAACCCTGCATTGCAAAAGCTATGAAGTGACACCTGTTTGCAGATCATTGAATGACAATAACAGTAGTCTCACATTTGCTTCGGCTCAGAAAAACGTCTTTTACACCGTTAAGACATTTCAACTTGAAAGATAACTCCCCATCTTCTTCATTATAGCTGTCTCCTAGCCACTCATATCTGCCCACAGCAAAATGTTTCAAACATTTTGTGAAATGAAAGGTGGAAATTGGCAGATTTATAATGCCATGTATGAGCCTAACTGTTGAAGGACTTTCTGTTACTGTGAACTGCAGCTTTTCTAACTTTTCTATGTTGAGCATTGTAGCGGGGGACGGCCGTCTAATCTTGAAACCCCCTGAGGAATTAACAAAACACGCCTGACACCCATTTGTGTCTATTGGCCACAATACCCACCTGCTGGGACATGAAAGTGTCGAATAATAGGTACCATTTGTTCTGCTCTTGCTTAAAATAAGAGGGAATGATGCCAAAGAATGCAACACTCTTACTCTGAGTAATGAATTTGTTAGGTCACTTCCCAGATATCAAATAAAAAAACACAAATATATGAAAATCAACTTTTAACTCAAATGAGGTCAAACACGTGAATGTACAAGAATAATCAGTTAAACAATCACAGACAGAGATGTGCAATACATCAGCAGTGAGAAATATATACACACACACATATTTATGTGCTAAATAATCAAAAGTTTAAATGCATCACCATGGGGGTCCAGTCCATCATCCTTGCCAGCACCAATCAACAGGAGAACCCTCAAACGCCCAAGGCAGGAGACCTTCCACATGGGATCAATCACAATGTCCCGGGCAGCGCGTCTGCTCCACAGGTGAGTTCCTCTCTTAGCTCCAAGTCTCCCCATCTTTTATACCTTAAACAAGTTAGGAGAGTATTCTAGAACCCCCTCCCCTCTGTTATAAAATCTAACACTGGCTGTACTTGGTCTGGGTTGAAAACACGCAAAAGAACTGGTGAGGCCCCAAAGCGCATTCCTGAGACAGAGCTGTACCTTCCTCTAATGAAACAAATGTCACTCTTGTGCACTCTTATTTCGTATATGTTCCAGCACGGTATGACGCTGTTCTGGTGAGAAAAGCAAAAACACTTTATGTGTGGAATACAAGCTTTGTATCGAAAAGCACTGCACCACTGTGGCGGCAACTGAAGCTGGGCACAAAATGGAGTCAATGGTCAAAATGGAGTCAGTGGGTAAATACATATAGCATTACACCATCCTAAACCCAAGCATTCTGTTCTTCCTCTGTGACATTAAGGATTTTTTGCCAGATGGTGAATATGGCTTGTGCGGGGATACTGGATGCATTATTTCCTCTATTTATGCTAACCCTAGGCTGGATGTTTGTTGAACCGTGTCATTTAAAAATATCATTTGGACAGGAATAACGCATGCTCTGAATAAAACTTCCCAACCCTGAAACTGTCAATCTTATGTTCCCCATACACCTTTCACATCAATTGTGCTCTTCCAGTATTCATAACCTTCAACAGCAAGTCAAGAAACAAAGGAATCTAACTAGATCAATTTGGTGTCAGCAAAATTTTCCTCATTTTGGAAGGTAGTAAGTAGTTAGAAATAATATGAATCTGATTTGTAGTGTCATGCCCAGAAAAGAATAAAAATTCATCTACATATGTTTTGGGGCTCCCCACAGGTGGAGTAGAACAGTGTTCCCACTGTGTGTTATTGAATACTTATCTTTGTCTAGTTGCTCGGTGCAGAAAGTAATGTCCCCAATGATAATAACATAACATATCCCCATAATGTGTTGTGTTCATATACACATCACCACTTTCAAATACAGTGTAACTCTGCAGCTCAGCAAGCATTGAATCAACTGTTTAACATCCCAGTTGTCGAGACGGGGTCACTCACCTGAAAAGCAGGATGTCTGCTGGGGCAATGGTATGTCCCACAACCTCCAAGAACACCTCTCAGCACTTCCTGGTGGACGCAGAAACTCCGGCAGGTGTCCCAAAAGGAAAGGGGGGGTGGGGGGTGGAAGAGAAAGAGGCAAAACACTGTCACGTCTTGCAGCTCCAGCCAGGCACCCTGTATCTTTGGGCAGCAGGTCGTTGCTGACCGAGTGATAGTAGAGTTAATGCACTCAACTTCCTTGAAACTGAATCTCTCTTTCTGATATGGGCACGGGGAGCGGTAGAAGAACACCGGGATGCTCCAGCACTTTTCTTGGATGATAATAACTGTTGGCACAATTGCTAACACTGCATTACCAAAAACCCAAACTGAGTACCATAACAATAAGTACTGCGACACTAGGGCTGGCTTCACAGAGATTCACTGTTGCACACTAAAATTGGAACTGTGGTTGCACTTATCATGCACAAGAAAGACAAACAAGGGCATTCATTATATCACGTATAACTTTCCTGCATGCATAGGGTTAAACTAAAAGGAACAAAAACAATCCAAGAAATACAAATGTCTAGTTATGGTGGCACAGTTTGATTTGGTTTCACTGTGTGTGTGAAAAACCCTTCAAAAGCAAATTCCTCAAACCTGAAACACAGGCATGAATGACACAATTTAAATCCCAGAGTTATTCTATTAGAGAAAGAAAAGTCACATAAACGCTCTTTTAAAATTGCACTGTCCCTTCTTGTAGTACTTGAGCTCAAGCAGATTTCCTGAAGCACATTTAGGCAAGTACCTACAACAATAATGTAGAATGTTCAGAAATGCATTTGTCTCTTCAAGATAAGCCAACATACGAGGTCTGAAATACACCAGCTGTTCTAGGAAAGCACAGCGCTCAAAGAACAAACTCCCTGAAGAATACTAGTCACTTAGCTGCAGTCTTTTCCGGAGTGCTGGAGGAATGCCTGGTGTCAGCTGGTACAGGAACGAAGAAAAGAATTGCCGCAGAAGTCCTGAATATGAGGATGACAGCAGGGGCTGGACTGCCAAATCAGATGCTGAGATCAGGAAGCAAAACAAAGCCAAGCAGGGAGGCATGCTTCACTCTGCTATTTATAGCCAAACAGGAAAGCAGTTGAGTTTCCACATGTGGATGAGTCACCACACCCAATTAGAAGCACATGTCTACACCACACCCAATTAGAAGCACATGTCTACACCTGCTCACATTAGCAAACACGCATTTATAAAACCAATTGTGTAACACAGCATTTTATGTTTACTTAGAACAATGAAGATTTAACCAAGAACAGAGATATAATTTAACCCTAATCCCTGGGGATGCTGACAGATAATGCAGGAGGCACCTTGGTGATTCCTGACACCAGTCATCAGAAACAACACCAGGTGTAATTACATCAATTTGGATATCCTGAGTATCAGGGATTGGTACTGCTGAAAAGTTCACAAAGGACAAGTCCTTTTGGACCTTATGTGAGAAAAGATATGGAGTTAGAACTTCATCCACTTGTTCGATAGAAGAACGTTCAGGAAGATAATGACCATTTATCAAGAGAAAGAAAACAGTCACAAAACCAATCCACAACAGAAAAGCAAGCAATGCCAGAAATATCCACAGATAATATCATGAATAAACCAATTAGTTATTTTTAAGCCATATATACAGCGTAAGTGTCTTTGAAACAATTTCAGTTGCAGGTGTGGATGAAGTTGAAGAAAAGTCATCAAGGTCAATGAAATACCCAGAAGCAGTCTCTGTGAACACAGGAGCCAGTGTATTACTGGTAGATGGACCACTTTGTGTGGAAGTTCATAGTAGACAATGCTGTCAGTTTGTGTTGCATTGGTGTAAAAGACAGCCAAATCTTGGACAGTTCTTGTTGGTGAAGTAGTTATAGGAATCAGCAGAAGCTCATTATCCACCCTCTCCATGCTCGAGGAGGCATTTGCAGCATTGTTGTACATGCTGGTGTATTCAGAAGTGTTGTTTCTTCTTTGAAGAGGTATATCCTGTTAGAGGGGACAGGGGACTACCCAAGGGACCTTTAGGTCTACTATGCAGGATCGGCCACATGGTACAACTTGTTGTTGTTGATGGAGACAAATCTGTTCCCTTTGGAACCTGGCAGCGGTGGTAGGGTGACAGCTCCGGTTCCTTGTATTCCCAGGTCTGGAACCGGTGCTCTGTAAGATGGTCTGAATTCTTGCTTTATAGCAATCTTCTAACAAACCCGATCCCCAAATTTATGGATCCAACCTGCAGAAGTTGTTGACAAATCCCTTATTCCTAAAGTGGCAGCAATGGGGACGAATTACCATCACAAATTTGTTAAAGCTCCTGTAAGACAGGGAGATGTTAATTTATGTTAAAAGGTGTGTCTGCTGCCACCATATCAGGGCCATGTAGATCTGGGACATATAAAGAGGACATAGTAAGGAGCGCGTCCTCCCAAGGACCGTCTTGGCAGAATATTCTGTGCTCTCTGGACCCCCATATAGGTGATGAAGCCAACTGTGATCTGAACCTAATACTCTAGCTGTTCCGCTTTGAGTCTCTGAACCCGTTCAACCACAAATGATTGAGATAATCATTGTAGGACTGGACACAATAATACAAATCACACACAATCAATGAGAGCTGCTCTGGATCCATATGTTCCAGTGTCAAGATGAGAGCTTAAAACTCTGCTGGGCCAACTGGGCTGTGCAGTCCCTTAATGGCTGTGTGTAAGTGTGTTGAGAGTGGAATACACTATCCTTCATCACTCTGCTCATGTCTGCGCCAGAAGCTGAGCACTGATGTTTTGTGCTCACAGCTGTTTGTGCTGAACCATCACTGTAAATGACAGTGTGGTATCTGTTAAGTGGCAAGATGTTAAGAGGTGTGGGGTACTCCTGTTCGTATTGGAGAAATTCTTGTGTTTGAAGTTTTGGGTAAAAAATTTAATTAACATCAGTGGCAGTCAGGGAGGTTGCCCATTGAATGAGCATGGGTGCAATGCTTTAGCATTAGGAACACTTGCTTTGGTGACAGTCTTTAAAGCCAGCACAGGGGTAACAACAATAATGCGTTTCCTTGGGCAAGTGGCCTCTCCTTGATGACAGCCATCTGTACAGCAATCAGATTTTTTTTCTGTGGGTGCAAAATCTGTTCTGCATTGGAATATAAATGTGGTTTATATGCTATGGGCACCACGTTTCCTTCATTAAAAGTGACATATGTTAACCCAATGTCACCAGTAATTATTCTGATGACCAAATTTGCCTTGTTGTCTCGTGTGTGTATGTGTTTTGCATGTCTTGCTGCAATCCTCTAAGAATTCATGTGTGTTCTACTGTCCAGTGTCTGCTTGAGAAATCTGGGTGAATTAAATCATAAAGTAGCTTGATGCGTCGTGCATACTCTTGAATGTAAATTCTGCCAAAGTTAAAGAAACCAAGGACTGCAGTTTCTTGATAGTGTTTGGTGGATGGATTTAAACACATTTTCTAAAAGGTGCGGGCCCAGGCTCTTGCCCTCATTCAATAGTTTGTATCCCAGGAACAATACACTGAGAAAGGCAATTTAAGTTTTCCTAAAATCAAATTTATAAGCATGAGCCGCAAGCCCAAAGACGATCTGATCGACCCTGGCAAGATGAGTGTTGAGGTCGTCTTTTGTTGTGGGGACTTGTCTTCTTTCTTATCAGAAGACTGCTGTAAGTCTTTCTTCTGTTTTACGTAACCAGGACGTTGCTTTGGCCAGCCCACTCTCTCACTACATCTATCCAGTGTGTCCTGTAAGGAACGAGAGGGACGTGAATCAGTATATTTGTCAGAAGCCTTTCAATTTTCCCTATTTCTGAAATATCATCACCTTTCAGAGCTCTCTGGGTGTGGAGAGTCTGCTTTCTGATTCGTCTGTCTTTATTTTGTTTTTGTTTATCCCAGCTTTGTTTAGCTTGTTTAGTACCTTCTTTAGGGGTGGCATTCTGAATTTCAGGCTTTTTCGGCTTGACTCCCAAACTATCCAGTCCTATACTAGTATAGGTGCTGGAAATAATTTTTGGTGGTTGAAGCTCCTATTCCAGCTGTGGAATCTCCGAGAGCTGCTGCTGTGCACCACCCCAGAGTGTAGAGTTTCAACACATAGGTGATACTCCAGGATATCATTCTCACCCTTTATGAGTTCAATAATCTGCCTCAGCTAATCCTGCTATGCACTTGCACCCATCAGGTCTCTACTCATGGTGGTGACATTGGTGACTGCACCCTGAGCATCCTCCCTACGGCAGGTCCTTCGCCAGCTGTTTACAAAGTGCCCTGTGAGCTTGACTGAATGGCCGTAGGTGTAGTGTATCCAGGCTGCATACCAGATGTCATGGCTGTAGTTATAAAAGGAGCCAGGACAGGGGTAGCCACAGCTATTGAAATGCTGGAATGAAGGGGGGATTGAAGGAGCACTGATGTAATTGGGACAACAATCTGCTAGATGTTATCCATCTTGTATCTTCAGGTAGAGGGAAAGTTCTAGGGTGCTGGCACCCAGAATATATGGAGCAACCTGGTCATCAAGTTCTTCCTCATCAGCAAAAGTACTACTTTTACCAAAGACTTGGGGTCCTGTATCATAAGGCAGAGTGGTCAATGTAGTAAAGGCAAGAGACTGTGATCCCGGTCTGTGTGAGAAACTGGGCTGTTGGTTGAGTGGAGTGGGAACCCTGCTAAAGAAACAGCCACAATCCCTGTTGGGGCAAACCACTAAAGTCACTAAATTAACCTGTGCTTAGCACTCTGGTAGCTTGGCACAAAAAAGCAGTTAGGCTTGAGTTAGAGGTAATGCGTAAAGTATTTCTGCAGCACCCAAACAGTAAGAAAGTGAAAACACAACACATGAAAAATCCCACAACCATTCAGAAAGAAAGAGTAACTTTTAATAAACTATTAAATTATTTGACATCAAAATGATAAAAATCCAATGTGTACAACTGGAGCCATGAATTTTAAAAGTTTAAGGTAAAAGCTAGAGCCTAAAAGATCAAAGTACAACCACAGACATCTAGGTGTGCAAGAGTGGATCAAAGTAAAAAAATATGGCTAACCACAATAGAGTGCAGATTGGATACAAGAAAGGGATTGGGCTTGTTTTGCGCATAGCTTCAGACTTAAAAGAAATTTAGTGGAAACATGTCTGAGAAAGCAACATTCAGTAGGGCAAAGCTATGGGCCATATCCGAGGAGGAGGCATAGTCATCATGGAGCCCCTGGATGAAGTCACAGTGAAGATTTCTTCATTTGGACTAAGGGTCTGATTACACGTTTATTGGTGGGATTGCCAGACCGCAATGGCGGTCAGCCGATGGCAGACCGAACCACGGCTGTTCATGGTCAGCAAAGTAATAGACAACTACACATTGGATGAATTTGAAAACAACACAGCTGGCACACATTGCCACAGTGGACACACCTGCAAAGGACGCTATAAAAAAGTTTAATATAAAACATACACCTTCACAGACCACAATCGTTTTAATTTCCAATGCAAAACACAGACTCTAAAACACTTTTTGTCCACAAAGTACATTTATTAGGCACTCCTTTTTTCACCATCCCATTGAACACCCTGCACACACTTTTGTCCATTCACACCCATTTGCACTTCCCCTGTTTAGTAAGTCACTGTCACCCATTTTTTTTCTTTTCCAACATGTGACGTTCTAAAAAAAAAACCTTTTTTCAGTAGACAAGCTAAGATTCATAGTGGATGAAATCATAAGAGTAGAGCCACAATTGTTTGAAGCACAAGTCCTAAATACTCCTCTCACTAGGAAAATGGAAATATCATCTGTATCAGATGTGAGTGAATCAGAGTGAATGCTGTAGGCACCACCCTGCACACAAACGAGGATATCAGGAAGAGGTGGAATGACCTCAGTTAAAACTCTCAGTGAAGAAGAGACTCCTGGGCATCTGGACATGGAGGACGGTTCTGGCCCATCTGGGAAACCTGGTCACACAGCAACTGTGAGCCTCACCATGGACACAATGTTAGCTCCCAGCCCGGCCACCTCAATATCACAGGCAGTCATTCACCCCCCCCAACCTGTATCCTGAGCACAGTGTCTTACCATCTCATGCCTCCCAGTCTTGGATTCTGAATTACAGCACTGAGTTGGAGAGGGCATCCTGTGGCAAGAGCACAGGCTCATGGGGGTAGGGTACATGGGAGGGATGCTGTAGACCAGCTGGATGAGGCCACTGGGGCTGATCTAGGGCAAGACACCATCAGCCACATCTTGGGTGTCTATCAGGAGTCCCAATGCATGATGGGCCAGGTCTGGACCGAACTCTAGGAAATCAAGCAGCTACAGAGGGACGTGCACAGAGATATGGGGGAACAGATAGATGCCCACAATACCAACGTGGCCTCCCTAACAGGGGTGCTGAGGGATATTCCCACCACCCTGAGCAGGGCTTTTCAGCAACAGTCTACCCCTTCCTTTGGCTTATCAACACCAGGCACATCAACATAGGTCCCATACACTGGAATGGAGACCCTGCAAGATGAAGAACAAGCCCCAGACACCTCTGCTTCTGTAGCAGCATTTTCTCCCCACCTACACAAGTGGGGACAACCAACAAAGAATCCAAGAGATGTGGATGGCAAGACAACCAACACTGCCAGCAAGGGACCTCTTCCTAAGGGAACTCCTTTGTGTGCCACACATTTACTCTGCTGACCCATCCTCAACCACCTATCAGTTCAAATGGGAGGAGTAGCTGGACTTTGGACTCCCAATTGTGTGGCATTTACTCCTGTTATCTCATTCACCATTACAGACCCCTTTACTTTACATTTTTCTTTCATTCTGTCCAAAATTTATTTTCTGCATTAGCGTTGTAATAAATTCACCCATCACAAACTCATTGTCTGATTGCATAATTTTCACATTTTTCTATGTAGAGTTATTAGATCATGTGAACCATGTGATGAAAATACAAGCTATATGTGCAAGCAGGGATTTGTTACAAGTAAACAGTGTCCAGCTCAGGATTACAACCATTGCACACCAACACATTAGTGCAAGTATCTGGTCAAACCAAAAATCTTATTTCCGTGTTCAGCACATAGGCTGTCAATATATCTGGAGTTTTTGAAAAAAGTATGAGTGGCTCATACTGAGTAAATGTACATATTTCAAGGTACAGACCCTCAGACCACGGAAGGAAGAGATTTGTCAGGCAGTGTACTGTAGAATAGGCAAAGTTTAAAGTGGTTGATGTCATCAACTTGAGCCTTATCTCATACCACACCAAAGTAATCCAACATGACATTATTCCAAGATACAGACAGATGGCAGTACAACAGTCCCTGGTCACAGGGATATCATAATCCAATCCCCATGCACTTGGTACTATGACACAAACATATGTCAGTGTTGTGGCATATGCACTGTGGCCTGCAATGGTGGAACACAGTTACATCTAGATACAGGTCGTACAAAAAGAGTGTTTAGCCAATGTGAAGGCAAAATGCCATGGTCAAAAGCTAGGACTACATATTTTCTGCCCACATGATAACACACATGATGCATCAGGCCCACCGAAACACACAAAACAAATGCAATGGACAATTCTGTAGCTCCACCCACACACCGTGCAAACTTTCTTGGTACAGGTCTCATATATCCAAACTCTGCAACCTACATTTCCTGGAACAATCCATGCCCACTTTATTCAGAAAGGGTCACATGAAGATGACATAATGAAGGTAACTATACAAATAACAAAAAAAGGAGTATAGGCTTGACACCATACACATGAAACATGTCACATAGCAAGCAACTGTAAAACAAAGTACATTGCAAGGAAAGTGACACAAACATAGCAACATGATTGAGGTGAGTATGTGTCAAAAGCTATCTTATCAAGTGGCCTTTGGCAGAATATTGCATAATATCAGCTCCCTAGTTGTTTCCAAACCACTCAACTCTACACATTCTCACAGTTACAGTTCATTGTAGAGTCTGTCATAAACTCACATGACATACTTCCACTCATGAGAAGTAGCTGTTGAGATCTTCTCGCAAGTCAGCTCCTTCTACTTCACCACTGTCATCCTCACTTGGCATTTCAGGAGTCTCCTCCTCCTCTGGGATGTACGGAATATTCCTCTGCAGGGCAATGTTGTGGAGCAGGCAGCATGCCACAGTGATCTGATGTACTTCCCTGCGTGAGTAGAGGAGGGCCCCACCAGTCTGATCCAGACAGTGAAATCTGGCCTGCAGGAGACCAAGTGCCTGCTCCACCTGCTGCCGTGTTCTTCAATGGGCCTGAGTGAAGCAAACATCCCCTGGCGTACTTGGATTCCTCAGCGGCATCAAAACCAAAGATGGTTTAGATATGCAGAGTCTCCTTTTAAGGAATCGGACACAAGTGCAACAATGAGTCACCGACTTCATGACTGTAGCACCTGAAATTGCTCACACACGATCAGGACAGACATGAATTACCAAACCACCAGGCTCTTTCTGGGTGTAGTTGTGACATCTAATTAAGTGTGGGTGTACTTTACTGGGAGAACATTAGGCGTTTTGAAAATTTACAGCCCCACGCGTACTCGCTTTGGGCTGTGGACAGCAGGATATTATGCACGTTAATACAACTCATTAAGAGATATTTCATAATAGGAGCTACTTGGACACAATAACAAGGATTATCTAAGATATACATTGTGGACCTACATAATGTAGCCCTGATGAAGTCATTGGGAAATACCCGGATGAAACACGTGTTGGCTGTGAATCTGAACAAGGAGTGGAATCAATACAGACAGCAAGATATTTTTGAGGAATATGATATAATTTGGATCAAAGGAATTTGAACTTTGACAATATATAAGAAGCTGGGAGCAACAAGATTTTGATTATTCGGTTACTTTGAATTTGGACATTGACACTTATTTGGAGGACATTGATATACATGATGAACAACATTCTTTTTTCTTTTTTCTTGTAACCATACATAAATCCAACTATGATCAAATGATTTCCTGCTTATGAGTACTGCTATTTGAATTTATAACAAATTTTAAAATATTGACTTTGGAATACTGTATATGAGTGCCTCTTGTAGTCAATGGTAGTTGTGACATCAGCTGGGGGATGGTGCTGTTCCACATTATGAATGAATCATGGGCTGATCCTGGATAAAAGGAACAGACATTTGAGATGTAGCGATCTGCCAAACAGACAACTTGGGCATTGATGAAATGGAAGTTCTTTCTGTTGCTATAGACTTGTTCAATAGTATTCAGTGGCACCAAGCCAATATGTGTGCCATCAATGGACCCCCACCAAATATGAGAGCCGGGTAAAACCATAAAAGTCAGCCTTCACATTGACTAAATCGTCACTTTGGGGAAACCTGATGTAGCTGTCAATGTGCTTCAACATTGCTGAGAGGAAATCTTTCAACACCAGACTGAACTTAGATTGGGACATACCAGCAGATAGGTCCACTGTATGCTGGTAGGCCCCTTTGGCTAGGAAGTGACCCACATGTTTGCAGTTAACTTCAATTCCCAACAGTAACACAACAGGCGAAAGGCGCAGGCAAAACATATCCATGTGCTTACATTGCAGAATTAGTAAGATTGTAATACAACTCACAAGTGCTCAGCAAGTTGTCCTTACACATCCATTCTACGTGGCTTTCATCTGGTGCAGTAACTGATCTATTCCTGTATACAGGTATGCAACATGCTGAATTGAATACATAATATCACAGACATCCATCGCTTACAATAGGGGAATCAAAGTCTAGCAGGCGCAGGCAACAGTGAAGTGCAGAGATCAGTTAACATTATCTCCCATTGTGACGCGAGGGGATACTTGGGTAGTCCCAGCACATCTTCGCACCAGAGAGCCGTGCACTCCACTCTCGCCTAGACAGACAGTGATCGTACCCATACTTCATATTCCCGTGGCTCAGGAGACCCCCACTTATGAGTTATAAGATGTTTGGCCACCAAGAGCCCTAGATCCAGAAAGCAGGATGTAGCCTTCCACTTTTTACACCTAGGAAACGATCTCAGGATGCATGTCTCCAATGTCAGTAATGAGGGCCGGTCTACACAGTGCATTAAGCGCATTAGGATCAAGGACCAGTAGTGACTCAGAGTGGGGCATGACCACATCATGTACAGAATGTCCACCCCTAAGCCCTGACAGCGCAGACAAGCGGCACCTGCATAGTTAAAATATCTATTAATTTTTTCAGATGTAAGATAGGCTCTTTGAGTGATATAATATTGCATGAGTCGAAATTGCATGTTGCGTGGAATATACATCGGGGTTTCCAGTATGGTCGCCCATTCCTTGTCCATGAAAGGTCTCCCCCTGTCCCCCTCCCATTGCCCTCTGAGGGCTGCAAGTGGGCCGGATGTAAGGTGACATAGAGAGTCCACTATCCAGTGTACTAAATGTCTCCCTTCCCCAAATACATGTAGATAATGCAGTGTGTAATGTACCTGGGGTTCCACCGTAAGGTCACCCCATGCACTTTGGAAGGCATGCTTGAGGGAGCCGTACAAGAGAAAGGTACCTGAATGCAGCCCAGTGGCTTCCATCAGTGTGTCCTGGGTATGGAGGGTGCCCTCAGTGTAGAGACCCCCTAGGGTGTATATTTCCACTGCATGCGAAGTAGCTAGCTCTACAGCCGACATGATACATGCGCCACGTGGAGTCCCCAATAGTTGTATGGCCGGTGCAAAGGGTGTAGTGCCCCTTGTGAGGTAACAGCATCCACGGAAGCAGCAATATGCTAGGTTCAGCAACATGGGTGCCGGCGCTGTGGATTTAGCACAGGGGTGAAATAAATGAAGCAGTTTACAATATGACCTCGCTGGAAGGTCAGTGGCCGTGTCTGCCAACTGTCTCAAAGAGAACCAATGGGCCACCCACTGCAGCTGTGCAGCCAGATAGCAGTGCTCCAAATTCGACAGTGACAAACCTCCCAGATTCAGTGGGCGATAAAGTCTAGAGAGCGCTACTCTACAGCGGGAGGTGTTCCAAATTAAATTACACACATCCCACTCTATGGACCAGAAGAAGGAAGCTGGGAAATAGAGAGGCACGTTCACAAAATAACACAGTAGTCGAGGTAGCACTATCATCTTAACAAGGGTCAGCCTGCCCATGACCATCAGTGGCAACGTCTTCCAAAATGCAATCTGACGGCACAGGCTCAACACAGCACACGTCAGGTTCCCATCAAACAGATCAGACTCTGCGTGATATACCTGTATGCCAAGGTATCTAAATGTGTTGGATTTCCATGCTAGGCCAGGGGCTATGGATGTGAGGCCTGGATCAGACACAGCAGGTGACAATGGGAAAACACAGGACCTGGCCCAGTTAACTCGCAAACCAGAGACCTTCGCATACGTATTGAGTAATGGTATTATATCGCTGTGAAAATCTGCCAGATCTCTAATATACAATAGAAGGTCATTCACATATAAAGGAACCACATGATTCCCATCTCCCTGTGGTATTCCCCAGGAGTGCCCCACCCTGCAGAGTGCAGCCACCAGTGGCTCCACTGCAAGAGCAAAAAGCAGGGGAGATAAAGGGCATCCCTGCCGCGTGCCCCTCCTAGCGCAAATGGGGGCGATATGAGGCGCCCTGTTTTTATTCAGGCTGATTGCAGCATATACAATAATTTCACCAGCTTTCTCAAGGTCTGTCACTAAGCAGCCCGCTAGTGGCTAGTGACAGGTGGCATACCTCAGCATATGAAAAAATCTAAGTAGGTTAAGGGACGTCGTGCGGCCCCGAACAAAGCCATTCTGATCTTTATTTACCAATGCAGGCACCAGTGGGGCCAGTCACATTGCAATAACTTTGACTAGTATTTTATAATCCGTATTTAGGAGTGCCAAAGGCCTGTAGGAGTGCAGACCGGTGGGGTCCTTCTGTGGTTTTAGAAGGGAGACTAAGGTGGCCTCTATTAACGTAGGGGGTAAGCACGCCAGGGCGAAGGCCTCCTCCTATAGAGCAATCGATTTAGGTGCTAGTTGAGTTGAGTATGCCTTATAGAATTCAGCTGGTAGCCCGACCAGGGCCAAGTGCTTTGCCATTTGCAGGAGAATGGATGGCTTCCTGTACCTCGGATAGCAAAAGAGGACGGTCTAGCTCCAAACGCTGCTCGGACGTGATCTGGAGTAGGGGTAACTCTGCGAGAAATAGATCTATGTCATTTAAAGGAGAATGGAAGACAGTGCTATATAGGGACTCATAACGAGCGGGAAATGCTGCATGAATTGAATCCTGTGTGCACAGCATGTCGTCTGACTGTCTTTGAATAGATACCAAACTAGGGGAAGTCTCTTGATGTATCAACCGGGCAAGCAGAGCTTCAGTCCTATCTGCCCTGCCCTTGCATGCGTTTTGGCTGAGTGCGCTGCATAATTAAGGCATCTCAATTGTTCAAGGAGTTCTGAATGGGTTTTATGTGCAGCCTGCAATTGAGGTAAGGCACTGGGATTTCGTACCACTTCTGACTCATGTTGCAAAAGCTGCCACTTCACTGTGGACAACTCCTGGTCTAGTTGCCTGTGCTCACCGATACTAAGCCCTATACAGTGACCTCACAGTGCAGCCTTAAACACGTCCCATTCTACTGAATGAGACGATGCCGTGTCTGTGTTAAGTTCAAAGTAACTAGCAATCTGCAGGCCAGTCGACACGCGGAACGCCAAGTCCTCCATCTTTGCCAGGCTGCAGCTTCCACATGGGGACAGGAGGCTGAGGGGTTCCACCCAGTCGAAGGTATTGGGGGTTGTGGTTGGAATGAGTAAGGCTCAGGTAATCAGTCCGCACAACCGCTGGAGTCAGGCCAGCTGTGCAGATCAACCTGTCAAGTTGGACATGTAAATCATGAGGGTCCGAGTAAAAGGAGTATACTCTGGCTGCAGCGTTATAATGACACCAAATGTCCGTCAATTGCCAGTGGTGTAGCCAGGTTACTAGAGAGCGGGCTTTAGAAATAGCAGTGGTGCGCTCTAATGCTGTAAAGGACCTATCCAGATACATATCTAATACACAATTAAAATCCCCTCCAATCAACCAAGGAACATCGCTTCATTGTGCAAGTAATCGATTGAGTGCCTTTAGAAAGGGAGCCTGATCTAGATTGGTAACATATATATTACCAGGGACGATGTGTTGACCGCACAGCCGACCTCGAACAAACACATACCAGCCATCAGCATCTGTGACCTGCTATATCAGATCGAACGGGACCCCCAGTCAGACTCATATCAACACTCCCCGCGCAGAGGACGAGTAATTCATGGAATATACCTGGCCTCGCCAGTTTCTTCTAAGTGCGTCTACCTCTGAATTCGTTAGGTGAGACTCTTGTATCAGAGAAATATGGGCATTGAGGCATTTCAAATAGGAGTATATGGCGTACTGGCACGCTGGAGTGTGCATGCCACAGATATTCCATGTCATTTCATTAACATGTGCCATCATGCATAGGAGTAAAAAATGGAGGTGCTGCGAATATTTGCCACACAGCTGATAGTGTCAATGACACGTGTGAGGGAGCAGAGCAACGTGGTAAGTAACTTCATGAGTTGCCTAGCGATGAACAGGTAAATGGGCAGGTAACAACAATCAACATATTATAACAGTAACATAGTGAATACCAAAAGAGCAGCACACTAGAACAAGTGGCCGCCCAAACCAGGTGATAACAACTAAGACAAGAGATAGTTGGCCTTACAACAGGGATGACGGGATGAGGGCTTACAGTATAAAGCAACAGAGGGAATACATTGCACGCCACCTTACAGGTAGACCAGTATTCACGACCATATAAGTAGCATTATACAATGATAACAGCTGTAATTGTATGGAAAAAAGCATGAGTATAATGACAGTTGAGCTCAAATGATAGTGTCTGATGTCTGTGGGGATATATCCAGAGTATTATGTGAGCTTCACACAGATGGCCAAGTGACAACAGAACTTTCTCTGAGAAAGGGGAGCCCAGGATGTCCGGACTGGAGCAACGCCTGGCACTCGAGCGTGTGGATGCCTGCTGTAAGGCACTATGCCGCTCCTGTATACACTGTTCTAAATCTGGAACAGCGGGAAGGTCCCCGCTGTTTGTGCCTTTATCCTGTGGTGCCCCCTGTGGTTCCGTCGAGAACTGCCGCCTCCGTTAGTTCCAACCTCACTGGTCGGGTGGCAGAGTTATCAGAGCTCTCGATCCAGTGCCATGACTCCTCAGGGGTAGTAAAGAAGTGCGTAGTGTCAGTGAGAAAATAAGAGAATCCCATTTCACAAGTACGTCGCTTCACTGCCAGGAAGTTATTGCGCTGCTTCTGCACAGAAATCGTGTAGCCTGGGAAGAACATCACATTGCCGCTGCCCACCCACACCTCCACCATCGAGTGGGTCTTCTTTAAAACTATGGCCCTCATTATGTCATTGGCGGTAAAAACCACCTAGCGCCATAGTGATGGCCACCAAAAGATCGTCGCAGAGGCAGACATCCATCCGCCATAATATGACCACAGCTGGACTTCTGCCACAAGAAGGGCGGAAATCCGGCTGTGTTCATTCTGGCGGACAGTGTTAAGGTGGCGCTGCTACCACCAGCAGCGCCACGCCAGTAGACCGCCGCCAGCCGTATTATGAGAAATAATCCCATCCCGTCCCCTGCCGGAAGACCCCTGGATTCAGGTAAGTCGGGTTTACGACAGGGGAGGGAGGTGGGGGGTGTTTTGTGTGTGTGTGGGGGTGTGTGCACGAGTGTGTGCGTGCATGCACACGAGGGTGTAGTGTTGATTGCGTCTGTGTGTGCATGTGTGAGACTGCGTGTATGAATGCAAATGTGAATGAGTGTCTGCGTGTAAGTTTGGATGGGTGTACGGATGTGTGCGTGAATGAATGGATACATGCATGTTTGAATGCGTGTATGCCTGTGTGAGTGAGTGTGTGAATGCATGGTGTGTGCCTGCGAGTGTGCATGTATGGGGGGATTGGAAGGGGGAGAGTGGATGGAGGGGGGTGGGTGGGGCTAGTATGGGGAGTGTTGGGGTGGGGTGGATCTCCTACCAGTGACAGGGAAGAAATTCCCTGTCACTGGTTAGGCCTACCACCGTTACAAATGCCACGAAAACCATGGCGGTAGGCAGGGTCATAATGCTGCCTGCAGGACAGTAGCGGCCACCAATGGAGAAAAAACAGGAAAGCGCATCTGGGGGAGAGCTGTGCGCAGCCAGTCTTCCATATACAGCATGGGAACATGCCCCTCGGTGCCCTCCGACAGTCCCACCAAACGAACATTATTTCTATGGGATCTGCCCTCCGCATCCCCTGCACGCTGCTCCAGCATTCATACTCTGTCCATTAGTTCCTTCAGGGAAGTTTCCAGGTTGTTCATTCTGAGTGACAATGCCGTGACACCTTGCTCCACCAGTGTTATCCTGTCTGCCAGCTTTCTATGGTCTGCATGCAGTGGACCCAGATATGATGAGACCGTGTTTATTTTGGACTATAGTGAGGTCCGCAGATTGTCACTATCCAACAGTACAGCGTCTAACTTGTCCTCTAATGTGCTGGGGTGCTCCGCATTAGCCATGGCGATCATTTATTGTGGTGGGGACCCTCGATGTTGAGATGTAAGCGGTTGTCCTCCAGTTCGCTGGTGACCCATGGCTCTCAGCGTGGTGTCGTTTGGAAAGTAATGAAGCGGTGTAGTATGCCCCGTGCTTGCCCGTCAGCACTTTGCGCTGTAGCATATAGCTTTTATGCGGGCTCAGCGATAGAAGGACTGAGCTGTTGGCGATGCACTCTGCTGGCTAGAGATGAAAATATAAGGGTGTTGCACCTCCAGGGTTAATCAGCCAAAGTGTCCTCCAAAGTCCAGCGCCCAAGGCCAGCACACTTGTTGCATTATCAAACCCTGCGGTATGTTATTGGCAGGGCCAGGGGGACCCAACTTGCGTAGCCGTTACAAATCGTACCTGCTCAGTAGGGCACATCCAATGGCTGCATTATGGTGTCTGGTGCCATGACTCCGCAGATAGCCAACACCATGCCGTCAAAAGAGCTGGTCAGGGCAGCAGCATCACCCGGGCACGCCGGTGCAGGCCCTGGACATATATCCCCCACATGGCAGCCCTGCTTCCGGGAGCTGCCCCAATGGGTCCAGCAACTGGCCACGCCTGCGACCGCCCTCCAGCCAGAGAGCCCGATCTGCAGGGCCCAGACACCTCATGGAGCCTCCCGCTTCATGCCGCCGCAGCAGGGGATCTCCTGCAGCTCCAGCACTCTCTGAAGCCCGACACGGTCTTCCCTCCAAGATCACCAATTGCTCTGCTTGGGTCAATCTTTGGATCCAACGCGTCCCACATCCCCGCACCCGGGGCTCCACCGCTCCTCACCACGGCCATCTGCTCAATCCCAGCCAGGCACCCAGCTGCAAGGCGGTCCAGATTGCACCGTCGGGCGGCCCACCGTTCAGCACGCCATTTTGCCTTCTGGGCCACGCTGCACTGTGGAATGCCTCAGCTGCCAGCAGTCACCGGGGAAAAACGGGAGCCAGCACCCGATGCTACAGCTCCTCAGCTTTCCTTCCACACCGCTGTTTGCCCATATCTCCCCATGTGTTGGTCGCTTCACTCAGGATAACTTAGCAGCATAGCAGAGCTCCTATGTCAGGCGTCCGCCATGTTGGCTCCTCATGCCATGCCCCCAGAGTTATAGCTGTATGATATGATGTTCTTCCATGGTCTGAAGGTCTGGTAGTGGGTGGTAGAGAGGAGGTTGTTGGATCCTCCCTCGTCCAGGGTACCTATGTGTGACAAGACATGATTTAATACATTAATCAGTGTGTCCACAGCAATATACATGTTGCATGCCAATAATATTATGTGACAAAGCATTTCTGACTGGATAGACATGACACTCAGCACACAGGACAGCTGCCAACTACACAAGTGTCACATGTGACTCCCAGTGGTTGTCAACACATGTGTCCACAACATGGATTTGGATGATAATCAAAGATGTGCTACACAGTTGCCCCTCAAATTGGGACTGTATATTTTGACCCCCCAAAAAGACCATCAGTGGTGGTAGCACGTGCACCGCCGTCAAATGCCATCTGTGCCCTGCAACACACTACACTGGTGGTTGTATAGAAGAAACTACATGAGAGGACAGAATGAGGATGTTTGTGATGCTACAACACATATTTATGTATGTGTGGCACAGTTTACAGAGCCACATGCAGCATTTCAGGCTACCAAAATGGATGCCTGACCTACTTCACTGGACATTAGAAATCTTCTTCGTACACCGGCAGAAGTTATCAGGGAAGTAAGCAATTCCAACTATGGCTGACACAGCCATAGGCTAATGTTGTTTACTGAGGCAGTCGTGGCCCAGTGGCTGTGTCCACCGGCAGTGAGGACCATGTATGTGGTGGATGTGACCACTGTGTTGTACACATTCACTCACTTGATTCTGACACTCCTGCCAGCAACACCTCCACGACCTGAGCTGCTGTATGCAGCCTCTAGTAGTAATAATGCCACGTCCAGCAGTTGATAGGGCCCCTAGTTTCTCTCCAGAGGAGCTGGAGAGGCTTATTGACGAAGTCCTACCCCTGTGTGAACAGTTCTAAGACTCACTGGAGGAGCAGGTAGGAATCTGATAGGCACAATTGTTTTTATTTGACACCATCCTTTCCTCCTCATAGGCTACAATGTACCCTTATGTGCCAGTTAAACTTCTTGTGTACTTGTTGTTGCAGTCGTTGTGGCATCAATGGGATGTACATTTTGCAGGTATTGGTGTCATTACTATATGTTAAGTTCAATCACCTTGTGCTGTGTGAGGTTCTTGGGGCCCTGGATCCTCCTTGTTTTGGAAGCACATAAATAGGTAAGGATACTGTACTGCCATCCAACGACATTTCTTTCTTCATTATTGTTATAAATTTTGGACAATGTTGGACAATGTATGTTCATGACAGCATGGGCTGTATTTGCATCTTGTATGAGTCATTTGAGGATCTTGTGAGCAATGTGTACAGTACCACAAATCTTTCAACTCACTCTGTTCTTCAGGTTTCCCCACCAACCACAATCCAAATTGCTGATGGAGTCCCGGATGTACTATCATGCATGTAAGTAATGAAAATGGAGTGTGATGTAGGTTCTGTATGCTTAGCCTGCAGAGACTAGGGCCTATTGAATGGATCTCCTAGGGTGGGACATAGTCAAAGCTGGGGTAGAGTCACTGTGGCTATGCAGCTGTGGCACTGTGCCCACTCCCTTTACACTAGTAGATCATGTCAAGTGGACAATATAATGCTCTAGTGACAAAACGTTCCCTGAATGCCCCATGCCATTGTCTAAATTTTGAATGGGTACTGATGTACATCCCAGAAGTAGTCCATATGTGCATTATGCGTCATTGTCAATATTTGTCTTGGACACATGACAGGTCCCTCACTCCCACAGCTCTGTTGTCATCTTCACATAAGTCATATTTGTCCTGTACAGGCTTATTGCACTAATGATAGTCCCACAGTACAGATAGGGGGTCATTTCAACCCTGGTGGTACAAGATCGCCAGGGATGAAATGACGGAAGCACCGCCAACATGCTGGCGGTGCTTCCAGGGTCATTACGACCGCGGTGGAAGCGCCGCAGTCGCACCGCCGGGGCCGGAGGTTTCCCGCCACAATGGCCCCGGCAGTAGTAATCCACCAGGGCAGCGCTGCTAGCAGCGCTGCCCAGGGGATTACGAGTCCCCCTACCGCCAGCCTTTTCCTGGCGGTTTGAACTGCCAGGAAAAGGCTGGCGGTACGGGGAGTCGCGGGGCCCCTGGGGGCCCCTGCACTGCCCATGCCACTGGCATGGGCAGTGCAGGGGCCCCCTGACAGTGCCCCATGCGGCTTTTCACTGTCTGCTATGCAGACAGTGAAAAGCGCGACGGGTGCAACTGCACCCGTCGCACGGCCGCAACACCGCCGGCTCCATTTGGAGCCAGCTCCCATGTTGAGGCCCACATCCCCGCCGGCCCAGCGGGGATGTCATAATGGGCACCGCGGGAGTGCAGCCGCATTGGCGGCTGCACGGCGGTTACAACTTGGCGGCGGGCGGTTGCCGCCCGCCAATGTTGTAATGAGGCCCATAGTGTTTTGACTCCTGGCAGGTCATGATATGTGAGTCAGTACCGTGCTCACAATAGCAGAAATTGTACAATGCATACCTCTGTATTTTAGATGCCATCTCTGTAGAATAGACACATATGTTCAAAGTAGTGTTCTGTGGTACAAGTACATACCACAGAACCCACCCCCTGAATTGGCATGAGCCTGCATTTGGTAGGCCACATGTAAACACATGCACAAGGAAGACATTTTCTGTACCCACCATGCCAGCCCCTTCATTGTCACTCAAGTGAAATGGTGAAGTCTGTACTATGGAAGTTGGAAGCATGTAGGGACTCTATGCACTGAGTCATCTCACAGTGTGAGTGTTTTGGTCCGTTCAGCCCTAAGGAGTTTACCCTTCAGAAGTCACATTGGTGAGTAATGTTTCTTTGTGGCTCACATCACAGTACGTGTTGCTGTAGCATGGGCTACCTGATGTCAGTAGGTTTGCTTAGTTATTGTAGGCCCTGAGCAGGGTAGTGGGCTAGTCTACCGATGGATATAAATGTCTGTAGTCATGCCCTGTACTTATCAGCTTGCGTGATTTACCCTTTTGGTGTGTTGACAATTTGAAATGTTCTACCTTGGTGTTTCTGACATGTGTGTGACTCAACCATCTGTGCAAAAAGTTGTGATTGTAATCTCTTGATTTGTCTCTTGCATCCATGCAGGTAAATGCCCATCAGAAGAAGGAGAAATGGAGAGCCATCATCCAGAAGGTGTTGACTCTGAGGGTCCACAGTCGGCAAAGCAAGCAATGTCATAAGAGGTGGGAGGACCTGAGGCATTGGGCCGAAAGATTGTGGAGGTCCAGCTGGGGCTGTTCTCCCAACGTGGGCAGGGCACACATCAGACCATGAATCCCTTAATGTCATGCATCCTGGCAGTGGTGTACCCAGAACCTGATGGGCATTTGAGGGGAGCACATCAGCCACAAGGGGGTCAGTACAGGGCATATATCTGGCTGTCACATCGCCAAGTTACTTTGTTAGGTTCAGACATCCCCCCTGATGAGTAGGTATGAGCCATGTGTGACCCAGGAGATGAGTGACTGCATGTGTAGATGTGTCATGTTGTGCATACTGATGTGCCTTCCAACTTTGTACAATCCACCACCAGTTTGGTCTCCAGGGACAATACCTGGCTGTGTACAATGATCAATCAAGTAATGTTTGTGGTTGTAATGGTTGTGAATTCTATGCAACAGACCACTACTCCTCAGTGTTACAGGCCAAAGGTGAGCTAGGCATGGATCACTGTCCTCAACCATGTGTCAGGCCAAATTAGTGTATTGGCAACTGCCACTCAGAGGCCACTTGTCTTCAGTGTGTAACGAGTGTTGGTACCTCACTACTATCTGTGATGTGAGGATGGCCATGATACATGTAATAGAGCATAGATGGTTCTTTGGGTGGAGCTACAGATCAATGCTTTCCCTTGGTAAGAGGGAAATGTCCATTGGCATGATTTGTGCCACATCACTGTTGCCAATATTCCTTGTGCCTACATGTTAGCACGTGTCCCTTTCTCTTTTGATAAAATTTGTACACAGTTGTCTCATGCATGGACTACCTGTAACAATGGGAAGATTCCCATATTCCCTCACATGTACGTGCATGCCAACCTGTGTGTGTAATAGGTGAACATTTCATGTACTACCACATTCAGGAGTGTAGTAGCAATGAGGGACAAGACATGTATGACTAGATTTTTTAGCCACAATGTGCATTTCCAGGCAATTGATGTGGCATCATGTGTCAAAGTGCACTGCACATGTGTAATAGGAATGGTTTGTAACCTGACTATTGGCATGCATCCTGGAGTGACGTGCAGTTATGTTGAAATCACATGTAGTAGGGTACAATCAATCATCCACAGAAATCTGGGATAGCAAGACCAACATGGAGACAGTAATGTAGCTTCCCATTGGGCAATGTGTTGAGGGCCTTTTACTGGTACTTGCATATCTCCGGGTCTCCCCACCATACAAAAGACTAATGTTGTCTACTGATGCAAGCAGAGTATTTTTACTGTAAGGGGGGCTAGACATTAGTGGTGATTTCCTAGGGCTTACTGATTCATTGTGTTGTGGATTTTAGGGACATATCTCCCTGTCAATTTGCACATGATGTCTACAGTGTACATTTCCATGCAAAATGTGTGGCATACCAGAGCAACATTGGTTCTACCTCCATGAATCCACTGGGACAAATTTCACTTGGTGAAGTGTGTATTGTTCATAGGTTTCCAATGTGACATAAGTAATTCCATGTGACATTCTCCAGGCTACTGTACTGTTGTCAGCAACATGGCATGTTCTGGGTGCATCATTTTTTATTGGTGTGTTAATTTGTATGTGACAAATAAATGTCCTTGTGTGGGGTCTGTGGGAATGAATATGGCATTGGGCTACTATGGTATGACAACAGGTAACTAAGGTGTGCTTAATCAGACAAAGCATGGAAGGTGATATGGTCTCCTACTTGTTCAATGGTTACTTGATTGCACAACTTCAGCCATGCAATTAAGATTGTCTGAGATTCTTATTTTCCTGTGGGTAACTGTTGGCAGTTCAGATGGTGTGCATACATACGGATATGGTACATGTAGGGGCCACTTTGTTGTTTGCTGGGGCCTACTTGACGTGATAGTTATGTTTGCTAATCATAGCTATTGGTCAAGTGTGATCAGGAACATGTGGTGACCCTTTTTCTCTTTGTATTTTCAGCACAAGCCCAGACAAGCAAGGGAGACAGGGCACAGCCAAGTGGGGAAGCATCTAGTCATGGCAACTCCGATCAAGACACTACCAACACAGAGGGAGCCAGTGGCCCGTTGTCACAACCTACTCTTTGTCTATGTCTGTGGCCCACAGGAAATGTGGCGAGGTCTTGGTTCCTATAGGTTCTGCCTTGACCCAAGTAGGGGCAACCATTTCTGGTAGCCACGGTGCTGCTGACAGAGGCAGTCCGTGCCCTCCAAAAGGAGTCCCTGGGGGAAAAAACCCAAAAAGGGAAAAAACCTCAAACAGGAACTCCTGGAACAAAATCAAAAAGTAAACATGAACAAAAGACAAAAATGACAATGAAAAAGCTGGAAAAGGCTCAGAAAACATATAACTGACGCAGAAGAACAGGACCAAAGATCACCACCCAAAGGAAGGGTTGCAGCGCAAAGAGAACAGGAATCACACACCTTATAATCCCAAAGAACAGGAAGTGACCAGCAGGAAGTAAAAGACACCATATTGGATTGGGAATATAGCATAGAAACTTAAAGAAAAAGTCACCATGTTAAGTAAGGTTCTAAAGGCATGCAGGGAGAAGGAAGGCATGCTGGAAAGGAGAAACGATCATGGCAATGAAAAAAAGGCATAACTACAAGAAGAAACGGGGAAAGCACAAAAGAAGAAAGAAAAAAGAAGCAGAAGGTAAGTGGGGGTGAATGGTGAGTGGAGGGAGGCAAGAACTAGCAGGGGCACGCCGCTCCCATAAATTGGGGCCTCGATGAAAATATAAAATGGCAGGGGTGCGGCACGTCCTGCCGCTGCGGCTCGTGGCCACATCCCAAGCCAAATATACGGCTCACACCGCGGCTAATACCGCGACACCCGTAGGGTGAGGGGAGTGCAATTTAGAAGATTGGATCTACATCCTCATCATGGGATTCTATCTCCAGTGGCCAGTCCCTAGTGGTGACAGATCCAACGGGACGTACTGCTGTACCATCTTTGTCTGCCACCTCGTTGGAAAATGGGTTATTGGTAGGGCAGGTAGGTACCTACACCTAGCAAAAAGCCACAAACCTCCACAAAAGTACAGTTAGGTCTCAGTAAATTAATCCCAGCTCTACCCTTGGTAGCTTGGCATCGAGCGTCAAGGCTTAACTTAGGAGACAAAGTGTAAAGCATTCAAATATCACACAACAGTAATTAAATAAAACACAGGAAACAGTTTAAAAATCCAAAACCAATTTATAAAAATAGCTTATATTTTTATCTTTAAAATGACACAAAAACGATTAAAATCGGTTCAGGGGAACCGGAGATATGAATTTTTAAAGTATTATTATTTTCTAGCGCATAGAAACAAAAAGCGCCAATCGGGTCATCTGGTTGCACCAGGACCGGGACAAAGTCAAACTTTCAGGCCGACCGCGATGGAGCCCTGCTCGGCTATAGGTCGCGGGAGGCCTCAGTTAAAAAGTTACCTTCTGACTTAGTCTTTATTTTGAAGTTTTTCTTCACCGGGACGAACCTGCCAGTTGGATCCGACCTCCTGGAGCCCTTGTCCGGATACGCGAAGTCGGTTTCCTCGGTGGTGATTTCTACCTTCGGACTTAGTCGTTTTTTCGAGATGAAAATCCTTCGACCGGGGTAAACCTGGATCTTGATCCGACGTCCGTGGAGCCCTTCTCGGATACGATGGCTGGAAGGTCCCGGTCAACTTTTTACGTTCGGACTTAGTCTTTTTTTCGGATGTTTTTCTTGACCGGGACGAACCACGAAGTCAGGCCGGGTCGCGGTTGAGGCAAGCCGGCTAGAATTTCCGCGTCGAGTCGGTCACTTTATGGAGCTTTTTTCTAAAATTTCTCCAATCTTTTCCAAACTTCTGGGGCTTCACCCAGATGTTTTTTTAAGGTTCTTTTGGGGTCCACAGCTCACCCCAAGGGTCCAGAAGTTCTGTGATGGTCCTTGGGAAGTGCGGACTTCAACTCCCAGAGTGCACCTGGCGCAAACTCCTTTTTGGCCACTGGGCAGTGGTCAGCTGGTCACTTTTTCAGGAGTTGGTGCAGGGGACTCTGGTTAGCAATTTTTCACCTGTAGCAAACAGGGAGTCCCTCCTTGAACCAGTGGAAGCCAGGCAAAGTCCTTCTTGTGGTGAAGCCCAAGTGTGCAGCTGGTGCAGTCTTTCTGAGTGCAGGGTCCAGGTGCAGGCCAGGGGTCCAGCAGGGCAGTCCTTCTTCTCCTTGTAGTTCTTTCTTCTTGAAATTTGGTGGGGATCTGAGGCGTGGGTGCAGGTCTGCCAGTTTTATCCTTGCTCCTGGGTGAAAAGCAGGGGGGCCCTGGTCCTCCAATCAGGGACAGGGTCGTCCCCCTGTGATGACCACTTCCTGGGAAGTGTGGCAAAAATCCATCCCAGAAGGCAACAGTCTCTAAAAATCCAAAATGGATGAATCTGATTTTTAGAGGAGAGATCTGGCTGAGCCCACCCACTGGTGTGGCTAAAAATCATAAACACACCCCTCTCCTGCCCTCTCCTAATCTAATCAAGGGGGCACCTAGCTGTCTGGGGTTGCAGGATGTGGGGGTGTTGCTGGGTGCTCCAGATGTCCTTCTCTGCTTTTGAAGACCAGTTTGGCAGCCCTCCCCCTTCCTGCTTCCCCATCTGCTGAGGGGAGATTCTCTCCCCCAAGCACATTCCTTTGTGTGAAGTCAGGCCACTTCACACCTCATTAAAGTAGCCTGGCAGAAGCTGCTGCAGGCTGGCCAATCAGAGCACAGCAGCAAAAACAATGCAGAGCTGAAATTGGCAACTTTTTAGGTAAAGTCTAAACTTTTTACCTGCACTAGTTATATTAAATCCAACAACTGGAAGTTGTGGGATTTATTATAACAATCAATTTGATACCAAATTCTTGGTATGTAACATTTAAGGAGACTTTAAAATTTTAAATAAAGTCTGCCCATTCTAGCCTATGAAGGCCATTTACTTCAATGAGGGAAAAACGAATTTGGCTGTTTTTACCTCACCAGGGCTTATAAATCTATTTTTATAAAGTCCCTGCTTATAGTTACATGGCACCCAGCCCTAGGGGCACATAGGGCACACCTTAGGGGTGACTTATATGTAAAAATAAGGTAGTTTAAGACTTTGGAAGTACCTTTAATTCCAAAGTCGAATTTGCATATAACTTTAATTTAAAAGCAGCCAGCAAGGCAGGCTTGCTTTTAAAATGACACTGGGCACCTCAGCAATGCACCTAGGTGTGCACCACCTATGCTGTGGTCCCTAAACCTACATGCCCTACCATATACTAGGGACTTATAGGTAGGTTAACTTAGCCAATTATAATTAGCCTAATTTGCATATCCATTTTACACAGAGCACAGGCCCTGGGACTGGTTAGCAGTACCCAGGGCACCATCAGAGTCAGGAAAACACCAGCATAAAGTGGAAAATGGGGGCAAAAAGTTAGGGGGCCTCTGCAATCAGCCCCAGTTTCTCACACAACCCCCCCCCCAGCCCACACGCCCAGGAGACTCAGCCCAACCCTGGGAGAGTCTTCCTGGCTTGTTAGGCGAGGAAGACAGTGAAGAAAACTGGCTGTCTCTTTGCAGGGCCTACTCTGCCTTACATCCTCCTGTCAGGGTCTCTCCCTCTGGGTAGTGAACCCACCCCAACAATGAAAGGACCCATTTCAAACTGAAACTTCCCTCTAGGGGGGTCTTCCTCCTCTCTCTCTGCCAACTTGGGTAGTGAGGTGCCCACCTCCCCTACTCCTAACTTTGCTAGGGCAACACCTAGCTTACCCAAAGAGGTCACCCAACACTTGAGCAACCCCACCATGACCAATAGGGTCAGGGGGCCTACTTTGCTATTGGCCCTGGGGTCTGCCTCCCAGGCCAAGTACAGTGCTGCCAGGAAGGCTAGCACCCAGCAGAGGTTACTGACAGCTGTCAGTACCCAGAACCACACCCTAAGCTCTCCACTGACAGGTGGCTGAGCTGCTTTAGGGGCATCTTTGGGGTCCTGGTACCCCTCTTGCTGTCTAGAGTGGGGGGCTACCACCTCCTGTGGCAGACACCCTCCTTCCACTCTCCCTTCTGTCAGTGCAGGGGCAACACCTTGCATCTGGACAGCTGCCTGACTACTCAGGACTTCCTTGGGGTCAGGTGAGGCCTCACCAGTGCCAACTCTGGGCTCCCCCCCTACTGGGGCAGAAGGCCTTTGGCTCCTTGGAACTCTCTTTAAGAGTGGTCTACCCTTCCTTTTCTTCTTTCCTTTTCTTGGGGACCCCTGTCTCCTAACTGTAGGGACTGACTCCCCAGGACTTTGGGTAGGGGGGGCGCCCTGGGCGACCACCCCATCTGTGACCAGACTCACCTCTGGGAGGTCATTGCCCAGGATACAATCTAGGGGAAGGTCAGCACTGACTACCACCCTAATCCAGTCAAGGATACCCTCCCTCTCTAGGGGCACTATGGCTACAGGTTTGGAGGTGACCTCCCCTGTGGCTATCCTGACTTTCTTTGTCTTTCCTGGGACATACATGTCTGGGGTCACTAACCGGTCACTCACTACAGTGTGACTGGCACAGGTGTCTCTCAGGCCAGTGGTAGGGATCCCATTCACTTGAATGTGGTGGAAGTGCCTATTCCCACCCTCAGGGATCACCAGCTTACCATCTGGTCCTGTCTCCCAGCACAATGCTAGGAGGACTTCATCATCTGAGGAATCCTCCTCTATGGCTACACTGGACAGCCCAGTGCTAACCACCTTCTTTGGACAGGCTGCATCTCCTCTGAAGTGACCTGTCTGCTGACAGTCAAAGCAAGCCCTACTGTCCAAGAGCTTTTTTAACCCTGGGTCTCCCTGTCTCTGCATGTCAGAGTGGGAGTGGGATTTACTCTCCTCCTTCTTAGGGTTCTGGGGTACAGAGGGAGTCTCTGTGGTGGGCTTACCACCTCCCTCCTTAGGTTTTTGGGGACCTGTCCCCCCCTTCTTGGAGTCTCCCCCCTGGGACTTGACAACCACCCTGGTTCTCAACCACTCATCAGCTGCCTCCCCTAGCTCTCTAGGGTTGGTCAGCTTAGAGTCCACTAGATGCTGGCGTAACCTTTCTTGGATACAATTGGTCAAGATGTGCTCTCTCATGATCAGATTGTATAACCCCTCATAAGTATTAACTTTGTTGCCAATAATCCAGCCCTCCAGTGCTTTTAGTGAGGTGTCTACAAAGTCAACCCAAGACTGGGTACTGACCTTCTGGGTGTCCCTGAACTTCATTCTATATTGCTCTGGGGTCAGACCAAACTTCTTGGCTAAGCACCTTTTCATACTAGGGTATGAATCTGCCTCCTCCCCCCTTAAGGTCAGAAGCCTATCCCTCCCTGAGTTGGGGACCAACTCCCACAAAAGGGAACCCCAGTATTGAGGCCTAACCCTTCTCATTTGGAGTGCCCTCTCAAAGGCCTCCAGCCACTTATCTATGTCATCCCCCTCTACATAAGTAGGGACCACCCCCTTGGGTAATCTGGGGCAAACTCCCCCACCCATGGACACCTCAGCTTCTTTATCGCTGCTTCCATCTCTTTTTTCTTTGTATGCCCACTTTTTCTTTTCTAGGGCCAGCTTCTCTGCTTCCAAAGCTATGTAGGCTAGCTGGGCTTCCAGCTCTCTTTCCCTGATGGATGGGTTCTCTCCTCCTGAAAGGACCCTCTTCCTACCACTAGCTTTGGGTCTGCCCCTAGTGACTGTATCCATTGAGGACCGTTCCTCCTCTTCCTCACTTGGGGTCTGATGCCTTCCCTCCCCTGAGTGGTTAGAGCTAGCATCCTCCCTTCTTTCTCCCTCCTCTGGAGCTTCTTCTGACTCTACCTCTTGGGCCTCAGCCCATGCTGTCAGGGATGTGATCAGGATTTGCTTCCTGAGATCAGTGGTTGCAGGCAACCCTCTTTCAATACACAACCCCCTAAGCTGGACTACTGTCAGTGTGGGTAGGCTAGCCAGATCAAGCTCCATGGTTCCCTAGTTTTGTGTCAACAAAAACTTTTTGCAAAAATTGGAAACAAGAATTTAGAAAAATTACAAAAATTCAATAATTGAAATTAATCCAAATTAAAAATTAAAAACAATTTTTGCACTAAGACAATTTAAAGGATTTTTAATTTGTTTTACCTAAAACTGTAACGTGATATTGAACACAAGTACAGGATCCCGTCGCTGCTTCCAATTATGTTGGAAAATGGGTTATTGGTAGGGCAGGTAGGTACCTACACCTAGCAACAAGCCACAAACCTCCACAAAAGTACAGTTAGGTCTCAGTAAATTAATCCCAGCTCTACCCTTGGTAGCTTGGCATCGAGCGTCAAGGCTTAACTTAGGAGACAAAGTGTAAAGCATTCAAATATCACACAACAGTAATTAAATAAAACACAGGAAACAGTTTAAAAATCCAAAACCAATTTATAAAAATAGCTTATATTTTTATCTTTAAAATGACACAAAAACGATTAAAATCGGTTCAGGGGAACCGGAGATATGAATTTTTAAAGTATTATTATTTTCTAGCGCATAGAAACAAAAAGCGCCAATCGGGTCATCTGGTTGCACCAGGACCGGGACAAAGTCAAACTTTCAGGCCGACCGCGATGGAGCCCTGCTCGGCTACAGGTCGCGGGAGGCCTCGGTTAAAAAGTTACCTTCTGACTTAGTCTTTATTTTGAAGTTTTTCTTCACCGGGACGAACCTGCCAGTTGGATCCGACCTCCTGGAGCCCTTGTCCGGATACGCGAAGTCGGTTTCCTCGGTGGTGATTTCTACCTTCGGACTTAGTCGTTTTTTCGAGATGAAAATCCTTCGACCGGGGTAAACCTGGATCTTGATCCGACGTCCGTGGCGCCCTTCTCGGATACGATGGCTGGAAGGTCCCGGTCAACTTTTTACGTTCGGACGTAGTCTTTTTTTCGGATGTTTTTCTTGACCGGGACGAACCACGAAGTCAGGCCGGGTCGCGGTTGAGGCAAGCCGGCTAGAATTTCCACGTCGAGTCGGTCACTTTATGGAGCTTTTTTCTAAAATTTCTCCAATCTTTTCCAAACTTCTGGGGCTTCACCCAGATGTTTTTTTAAGGTTCTTTTGGGGTCCACAGCTCACCCCAAGGGTCCAGAAGTTCTGTGATGGTCCTTGGGAAGTGCGGACTTCAACTCCCAGAGTGCACCTGGCGCAAACTCCTTTTTGGCCACTGGGCAGTGGTCAGCTGGTCACTTTTTCAGGAGTTGGTGCAGGGGACTCTGGTTAGCAATTTTTCACCTGTAGCAAACAGGGAGTCCCTCCTTGAACCAGTGGAAGCCAGGCAAAGTCCTTCTTGTGGTGAAGCCCAAGTGTGCAGCTGGTGCAGTCTTTCTGAGTGCAGGGTCCAGGTGCAGGCCAGGGGTCCAGCAGGGCAGTCCTTCTTCTCCTTGTAGTTCTTTCTTCTTGAAATTTGGTGGGGATCTGAGGCGTGGGTGCAGGTCTGCCAGTTTTATCCTTGCTCCTGGGTGAAAAGCAGGGGGGCCCTGGTCCTCCAATCAGGGACAGGGTCGTCCCCCTGTGATGACCACTTCCTGGGAAGTGTGGCAAAAATCCATCCCAGAAGGCAACAGTCTCTAAAAATCCAAAATGGATGAATCTGATTTTTAGAGGAGAGATCTGGCTGAGCCCACCCACTGGTGTGGCTAAAAATCATAAACACACCCCTCTCCTGCCCTCTCCTAATCTAATCAAGGGGGCACCTAGCTGTCTGGGGTTGCAGGATGTGGGGGTGTTGCTGGGTGCTCCAGATGTCCTTCTCTGCTTTTGAAGACCAGTTTGGCAGCCCTCCCCCTTCCTGCTTCCCCATCTGCTGAGGGGAGATTCTCTCCCCCAAGCACATTCCTTTGTGTGAAGTCAGGCCACTTCACACCTCATTAAAGTAGCCTGGCAGAAGCTGCTGCAGGCTGGCCAATCAGAGCACAGCAGCAAAAACAATGCAGAGCTGAAATTGGCAACTTTTTAGGTAAAGTCTAAACTTTTTACCTGCACTAGTTATATTAAATCCAACAACTGGAAGTTGTGGGATTTATTATAACAATCAATTTGATACCAAATTCTTGGTATGTAACATTTAAGGAGACTTTAAAATTTTAAATAAAGTCTGCCCATTCTAGCCTATGAAGGCCATTTACTTCAATGAGGGAAAAACGAATTTGGCTGTTTTTACCTCACCAGGGCTTATAAATCTATTTTTATAAAGTCCCTGCTTATAGTTACATGGCACCCAGCCCTTGGGGCACATAGGGCACACCTTAGGGGTGACTTATATGTAAAAATAAGGTAGTTTAAGACTTTGGAAGTACCTTTAATTCCAAAGTCGAATTTGCATATAACTTTAATTTAAAAGCAGCCAGCAAGGCAGGCTTGCTTTTAAAATGACACTGGGCACCTCAGCAATGCACCTAGGTGTGCACCACCTATGCTGTGGTCCCTAAACCTACATGCCCTACCATATACTAGGGACTTATAGGTAGGTTAACTTAGCCAATTATAATTAGCCTAATTTGCATATCCATTTTACACAGAGCACAGGCCCTGGGACTGGTTAGCAGTACCCAGGGCACCATCAGAGTCAGGAAAACACCAGCATAAAGTGGAAAATGGGGGCAAAAAGTTAGGGGGCCTCTGCAATCAGCCCCAGTTTCTCACACACCTCCAGTTCTATCATCACCCTCCCTGTTGCTTTCCACCAAGTTGGCCGTGCCCACTCACCCAAGAGGATGGACGTCTCCTTGCCGCAGGGTCCTCCACCCCAGCCCCTGTCACCCCTGCTGTCCCGAGTGAGTAGGCTACTGACCTCTTGAGGAACATCTCTGTGGATTCACCTGCCATTGCGAATGCCATCTAGGGGTTTGCCACCCAACTTCAGCAGACCAATGATTTTCCTGGGAGGCATTAATCGTGTCATGTCTGGCCTACAGAGATCGTTTCAGGCTCTGGCCCCCTCACTGATAGCATCCAGTCACACACTCCCATTTCATCCCACTTCACCTCCCTCTTCTGAATCCAAATCTCCCATTTCCTTACCTAGCTCAAGCCCACAGACACATCTGCACACACCCACCTCACCCACCTCAATAAACGCAGGCAGCACACATATACACAAACATCACAAGACACACTGACACTCAAGCACTCAGCATACACCCACACACAAATCAGTCACCACATCAGCAGAAATGCCCACCACCTCTACTGACACAAACACCATATCAAGCATACCCACAGGCATCACCACAACAGGCAGTGGCACACCCACCACACCCACAGACACCATCCCAACAAACGCACAGACATCTACCACACCCACCATATCTTTAGACACCACCACAACAGACATACCGTGTTAGATTTGGCATCCCTGGCATGGTCTCCCCTAAATTTTTGCCTCTATTTCCCAGGTTGTTGATGTGTGCTGGACTCTGTCTTTACTGTTTTTGATACTCTGGGCACTTTACCACTTCTAACCAGTGCTAAAGTGCGGGTGCTGAGCGTGAAGATTTTGGTGTGGTTTGGGCGCTGAAAAAGCTAAAACTCTACTTGTTTGGGACTCACATCCGGGTTCAGACAGACCACGGACTCCTCAGATGGTTAATGCAGATGAGGGGTGCGAATCGAAAACTATTGAGGTGGTCCATTTCCCTACAGGGAACTTACAGGATGGACTTTACAGTGGAACACCGCCCTGGCACAGAAAATGCCAATGCTGATGGCCTGTCCATATTCTTCCCCCTTAGTGATGAGAACTCACATGAGGTTGGGTAGTTTCTCCCCACTTTCAGCTGGGGGGCACGTGTTAGACTTGGCATACTTGGCGTGGTCTCCCCTAACGTTTTGCCTCTACTTCCCAGGTTGTTGATGTGTGCTGGACTCTGTTTTTGCTATTTTTGATACTCTGGGCATGTTACCACTGCTAACCAGTGCTAAAGTGCAGATGCTCCTGTGTAAAATGAATGTGTAATTGGCTATCCATGATTGGCATATTTGATTTACTAGTAAAGTGCACTAGAGGTGCCCAAGGCCTGTAAATCAAATGCTACTAGTGGACCTGCAACACTGGTTGTGCCACCCACATTAGTAGCCCTGTAAACATGGCTCAGACCTGCCACTGCAGTGTCTGTGTGTGCAGTTTTAAACTGCCAATTTGACTTGTTAAGTGTACCCACTTGCCAGGCCTAAATCTTCCCTTTTTATACATATACGGCACCCCTAAGGTAGGCCCTAGGTAGCCCCATGGGCAGGGTGCAGTGTATGTTAACACCTTGTAGGCCACGGACGTAATACTTACATTGCTTCTCGGTGCCACAGACGTAACCATTACGTCCAATTACCGGCACTAGGGGGAAGCTGACATCATGAAAGGGTGCAAAGGCGCGCTGGAAGCCTTCCTTCGAGCAGGAAGGAGGTAAGTTTTACCTCTGGGTGGGGGGGATCCCTCTGAAAGAGGCATTGAGGGAAAGGAAAGGGTTTTCCTTTCCCTCAATGTCTCTTTGAGCATGCGATGGGATCGGGCAACAGGAATGCCCACTAGACACCAGGAAATTAGTGTGTGTGTTATTATTGCGTGGAAGAGCGACCCCTTGGGCAAGGGTCACTCTCCTTTTGGGGGCAATGTATTTTTCACCATTTCTGCCCCCTTTGGGAGCAGATTGGCCTTATTCTTAGGCCTATCTGCCCCCACGGGGCAGAAAGGCACTAGAAACCAGGGACTGTTTTTTTAAATAATTTTTTTGTGTTGTGGCGCAGCCCCTTGGGCTAGGGTCGCCCCCATGGGGAAAAAGCACTATTGGGCAGTTCTGCCTATTGTTTTTAGGCCTTTCTGCCCCAAGGGGTCCAGAATACACTTAGCCCCAGGGATCATGTGTGTGTGTATGTGTGCTTTGTGTGGGGGGTGGCCCCTTGGGCAAGGGTCACCCCCCAAAGGGGCCAATATAATCTTTGCCCTTTCTGCCCCCTCTGAGGGCAGATTGGCCTATTTTTTTAGCCCCTTCTGCCCCGGGGGGGGGGGGCAGAAACCATGAAGACGCCTGTTTTTTTTTCTTTTTTCTTTCTTTTGTTTTGTTTGTGTTGGGGGGGCGCCCACTTGGGTAGGGGTCACCCCCAAGGGACAAAAAGCACTATTGGGCAGTTCTGCCCCCCTTGGGAGCAGATCAGCCTATATATTTTTTTTAGGCCCATCTGCCACCAAGGGGGGCAGAATCTACTTAGCGCCAGGGATCATGTGTGCGCTTTGTGTGGGGGGGGTGGCCCCTTGGGCAAGGGTCGCACCCCAAAGGGGGCAATATATTCTATGGCATTTCTGCCCCCCTTGGGGGCAGATTGGCCTATTTTTTCAGGCCCATCTGCCCCCAAGCAGACAATACTAGACACAAGGGAAAAATTTTAAATGGTTGGTGGCGGGGTGTTTGTCAACTGGCGAAGTATTTGCATTTATGATAATAAGAGTTTATTTCTTCTTTTTGTTCTACTTCAAAACTTTTGCTTCCTTTGCTGTGGCTTGTTGCAGTTTTGGCAGTGGTTGTCCTGCGGTTGGCGTAGCTGCATGTTTTAGGTAAGTAAATAAATGTACTCTAAAGAAGTATTGTTGACATGCATGAATGACATGTTTGTAGGTGGTGTACTGAATGCAGGATTGTGTGTGAAATTGTCCCTAGATTTATGCGCAATGATTATTTTGTTATCTTATGTCTAATTTACTTTTTTTCTCTTTTTAGTGGGATATCATTGGTGATTGCTGTGGCTGTGCAGAGTAGTTGCTGGTGAGTCAAGCTTTTTCAGGCAAGTGAGCGGTATAGTTTTTGAGTTTATAACTCTTTGTGATAAAGCTACAGTTTGGGCCTGATTACAACTTTGTTGGAGGGAGGTAATCCGTCCCAAATGTGAGGGATATCCCGCCCGCCATATTACAAGTCCATTAAATCCTATGGAACTCATAATACAGCGGGCGGGATATCCGTCACACTTGGGACGGATTAACCCCCTCCGCCAAAGTTGTAATCAGGCCCTTTGTTTGTTACTTATCTTACACAGTGCTGGTTGTTGGTGGTGCATTTGTCCAGTTAATTTTTGTAGAAAGGATCATAGCTAGCCGTAGGATGACTGCTCAGCAGGTTGTTGGTGTGCTTTTTGAGTCGTCTTCTGACCATGATTATGAGACTGGCTCTGCATCTGAGGCAGAGGAGGAAGTGCAAGATTCTGGAAGTGAATTTTCTGTCAGAGAGGAATCATCTGATTATAAAGCCACTCTCAGTGCTGATGAAGGGCCTGCTTTAGAGGAGGACACTGGTGTGCCAATGGTGCAGCAGCCAGTGGCTGAAAGGCTTCCCACTGGAAGACCTGACACGTGGGTTGCACCAAACATGGAGCAGCCACAGTTGCCTGCATTTACTGGTTTCCCAGGGTGTCGAGTTAATAAGGAAAACTTTTTGCCTGTCAACTTTTTTGAGTTGTTTATGGACAATATTTTTTGAAGAGATTGTTGAGCAGACTAATTTGTATGCAGATCAGTATTTGAGGGACAAAGCTGCCAGACTTAGGCCACTCTCTAGAGCTAGCCGGTGGATTCCCACAAATCTGGAAGAGTTGAAAAAGTTCTTGGGTTTAACCTTTTTGATGGGGCTGATAAGGAAGCCATCACTGTCTTCATATTGGTCTACTAGTCCCTTGATGGCAACTGCTATATTTCCTGCAATCATGAGTCATAACCGGTATGAGCTTCTTCTTCGGATGTTGCATTTTGTTGATAATTCTTTAGCCTTGTCACCTTGATTCTGACCGTCTTTTAAAGATTAGACCTGTCCTTGTTTATTTGGTAGATCAGTTTTCAGAGATCTATGTTCCAGGCAAAGAAATATCTGTAGATGTGTCTTTGGTCCTGTTCAAGGGTCGTTTGGTTTTTAGGCAGTACATTCCTAGCAAGAGGGTACGGTATGGAATTAAGATGTATATGCTGTCTGAAAGTAGTACAGGATATGTTTATAATTTCCAGGTCTACACTGGTAGGGATACCAATATTGACCCCCCTGGTTGTCCACCCACTTTTGGAGTTAGTGAGAAAATTGTGTGGGAACTTGGTAGATGACTGTTCAACAAAGGTCACCATTTATATGTAGATAACTTCTACACTGGAGTTCAGTTGTTCAAGGAGTTGTTCAGAGTGGACACTGTTGCTTGTGGCACAATCTGCTCTAATTGGAAAGGCTATCCAAGAGAGCTTGTCTGTAAAAAACTTGAGAAGGGAGAGTGCAGTGCCTTGCGGAATTATGAGCTGCTAGCTCTGAAATTTGTAGACAGGAGGGATGTGTACATGCTAACTACCATCCATGATGAGAGTACTTTACCTGTGGCTGTTTGAGGTCAAGTTGCTGAAGTGCACAAACTTGTGTGCATTTTAGACAATAATGAGCCCATGGGTGGTGTTGAGAGAGTAGAGCAGAGGTTGGAATCTTACACTGTTGCTCGTAAGTCTTATGTTTGGTATAAGACGTTAGCGGTTCACCTGTTCCACTTGTTCAAAGATAGTTCTCCAGAGTCAAGGGTGACATTTGTGAAATTTCAGGAGTCTATCATAGCGAGCCTTGTTGTGCTGGAACAGGCAAGAGTTCCTAGAGAAGCAGTGGTGGAGGATGTGGCTAGATTGAAAAATCGTCACTTTGCTGAGCTCATTCCTCACACGGCCAAAAACAACTTTCCTGCTAAGAGATGTAGAGTCTGTGTTCGAAGAGGTATCAGGAAGGAGACTAGGGTGTACTGCCCTGATTGTCCTTCAAAGCCTGGGCTGTGTGTGGGTGGCTGTTTCAGGAGCTACCACACACAGAAGAATTATTGGGAAATACTGTGAGCGTAAACTGCTGTTTTATATTTTCATATGTTCAGTTTCACAGTTTGCATTACTGTCATGTATTCAGTTAAAGCTTTTGTGTTTGTAGTTTTGTACTTATTTATAATTAGTGCCTTCTTTGTTGTGTAAAAACAAAAAAAAAGTGATGGCGGTGTGCGGGGGTGGCGCTTGGCTGGCGGTGTGCGTGGGGTGGTGCTTGTCTGGCGGTATGAGCGGGTTGGCGCTTGGCTGGCGGTGTGCGTGGGGTGGCGCTTGGCTGGCGGTGTGAGTGGGGTGGTGCTTGGCTGGCGGTGTGAGTGGGGCGGCACCTGGCTGGCAGTCTGCGTGGGGTAGCGCTTGGCTGGTGGTGTAAATGTTGACTTGCTGTTGGCTACTGCAACACACTGCCAGGCAAACGCCAGTCCACACACTCCAATCAGCTGGTATGATTGCTGTATCAGGCATGAGGGCATATGTAAGTGATGGTATAGGAAAATGGCACACTGTTGCAGTAACCCCCCACTTTTTGCCTGATATTGATGCTGACTTGACCCTGCTAACCAGGCCCCAGCACCAGTGTTCTTTCACAAAAAATGAACCATTGTTTCCACAATTGGCACCCTCCTGGCACACAGATAAGTCCCTTGTAAAAGGTACCAGTGGTACCAAGGGCCCTGTGACCAGGGAAGGTCCCCAAGGGCTGCAGCATGTGTTGTGCCAACTTAAGGGACCCCTTACCTAACACATGCACACTGGCATTGCAGATTGTGTGTGTTGGTGGATAAAAAAAGGCAAAGTCAACATGGCATCCACACAAAATACTGCCTGTGGCATAGGTAAGTCACCCCTCTAGCAGACCTTACAGCCCTAAGGCAGGGTGCACTAGACCACAGGTGAGGGCATAGCTGCATGAGCAATATGCCCCTACAATGTCTAAGTCCATTCTTAGATATTATAAGTACAGTGTGGCCATATTAAGTATATGGTCTGGGAGTTTGTCAAAATGAACTCCACAGCTCCACAATGGCCACACTGAATATTGGGAAGTTTGGTATCAAACTTCTCCAAATAATAAATCCACACTGATGCCAGTGCTGGATTTATTACAAAATACACATAGAGGGCATCTTAGAGATGCCCCCTGTATTTTACCTAATACTTCAGTGCAGGACTGACTGGTCTGTGCCAGCCTGCCATTGAGACGAGTTTCTGACACCATGGGGTGAGAGCCTTTGTGCTCTCTGAGGCCAGAAACAAAGCCTGCACTGGGTGGAGGTGCATAAAACCTCCCCCCTGCAGGAACTGTAACACCTAGCAGTGAGCCTCAAAGGCTCAAGCTTCGTGTTACAATGCCCCAGGGCACTCCAGCTAGTGGAGATGCCCGCCCCCTGGACACAGCCCCCACTTTTGGCGGGAAGTCCAGAAGGAATAGTAAGAAAAATAAGGAGGAGTCATCTACCAGTCAGGACAACCCCTAAGGTCCCCTGAGCTGAGATGACCCATGCCTTTAGAAATACTTCATCTTGATTTTGGAGGATTCCCCCAATAGGAATAGGGATGTGCCCCCTCCCCTCACGGAGGAGATACCAAGAGGGTGTAGCCATTGGCTACTGCCCCCAGACCTAAACACACCCCTAAATTTAGTATTGAAGGGTGACCCTGAACTCAGGAAATCAGATTCCTTCAACCTGAAGAAAGAAGAAGGACTGCTGATCTGAAAGCCCCGCAGAGATGACGGAGATGACAACTGACTTGGCCCCAGCCCTACCGGGCTGACTCCAGACTCAAAGAACCTGCACAGCGACGCATCCGATAGGGACCAGTGACCTCTGAGGACCACGAAACTCCAGAGAACAGCGCCACTGTTCAAAAACTGCAACCACTTTGCAACTTTAAAGCAACTTTCAAAGAACTCTCTCTTCCCACCGGAAGGGTGAGACTTCACACTCTGCACATGACGCCCCCGGCTCGAGCTCCAGAGAACAAACACTGCAGAGAGGAATCCCAGGCAACTACGATGACATGAGTACCCTGAGTCGACCCCCTGCACCCCCACAGCGATGCCTGCAGAGAGGATCCAGAGGCTCCCCCTGACCACGACTGCCTGGTAACAAGGAACCCAATGCCTGAACCAAGCACTGCACCCGCAGCCCCCAGGATCGAGAGGAACCACCTTCCAGTGCAGGAGTGACCAGCAGGCATCCCTTTTCCTAGCCCAGTTGGTGGCTGGCCCGAGAGGCCCCCCTGTGCCCTGCCTGCTTCGCCTAAGTGACCCCCGGGTCCCTCCTTTGCTTTCAATAGCAAACCCAACGCCTACTTTGCACACTGCACCCGGCTGCCCCTGTGCCGCAGAGCGTCTGTTTTGTTTGCCTGTTTGTGTCCCCCCCCAGTGCTCTACAAAACCCCGCTGGCCTGCTCTCCGAGGACGCAGGCACTTACCTGCTAGCAGACTGGAACCGGAGCACCCCTGTTGTTCATAGGCGCCTATGTGTTTTGGGCCCTCCTTTGACCCCTGCACCTGACCGGCCCTTTGTTGCTGGTGCAGTGGCTTTGGGGTTGCCTTGAACCCCCAACGGTGGGCTGCCTATGCCCAGGAGACTGACTGTGTAAGTGCTTTACTTACCTGAGAAACCTAACCAAACTTACCTCCCCCAGGAACTGTTGATTTTTGCAGTGTCCACTTTTAAAATAGCTTATTGCCGTTTTAACTAAAACTGTGAGGGTCATTCGACCACGGGAGCACCGCCAACAGGCTGGCGGTGCTCCAACGAGCATTCTGACCGCAGCGGTTCAGCCGCGGTCAGAAGCGGAAAGTCAGCGGTCTCCCGCTGACTTTCCGCTGCTCGTGTGAATCCTCCATGGCTGCGGAGCGCGCTCCGCAGCCATGAGGATTCCGACCCCCCCTACCGCCATCCTGTTCATGGCGGGAAAGCCGCCATGAACAGGATGGCGGTAGGGGGGGTCGCGGGGCCCCTGGGGGCCCCTGCTGTGCCCATGCCAATGGCATGGGCACGGCAGGGGCCCCCGTAAGAGGGCCCCGCAAAGTATTTCAGTGTCTGCCTTGCAGACACTGAAATACGCGACGGGTGCCATTGCACCCGTCGCACCTTCCCACTCCGCCGGCTCGATTACGAGCCGGCATCCTCGTGGGAAGGTCGTTTTCCCCTGGGCTGGCGGGCGGTTTTTCAGCAACCGCCCGCCAGCCCAGGGGAAAACTTGTAATACCCGCAGCGGTCTTTTGACCGCGGCGCGGTATTTTGGAGGGCGGCATCCTGGCGGGCGGCCTCCGCCGCCCGCCAGGGTCATAATGAGGCCCTGTGTGTACTACTGATTTGAATCAAAGTTCTATACTTATGTGTGAAGTACCTTGCATTTTATGTACTTACCTCAAATCTTGAATCTTGTGGTTCTAATATAAATTAAGAAAATATATTTTTCTATATAAAAACTATTGGCCTGGAGCTAAGTCTTTGAGTGTGTGTTCCTCATTTATTGCCTGTGTGTATACAACAAATGCTTAACACTACCCTTTGATAAGCCTACTGCTCGACCACACTACCACAAAATAGAGCATTAGAATTATCTAATTTTGCCACTATCAACCTCTAATGGTAACCCATGGAATCTGTGCACACTATCTCTCATTTTGAGATAGTATTTACAGAGCCAACTTCCTACAGATGGGCCCTTGAGTGGCGCTGTCTGTTGATGCGCGTGTTTTAATGTGCTGGGCCCGTGGCTGGCGGCGTGAATGGTCTTGTGCATGTCATGTATGAAAGGTGTGTGAATGGACTGTAAAGCGGTTGGTGCCTTGTCGTGGCTTTACAGCTCACGAGCTGTGAGTCATTGGTTCAGTTATTTGGCCTTTCGGTTTTTAACAGTGCATTTAATTTTTGTGAAATCGCTTGTTAATAAAATTTTATCTACTGAACCATCACTCACCCTCGTGCCAAATCCAACCAGTATGTGTGGTAAAAATAACAAAACCTGCTCCGCTGTAATCAGGTATCGCAGCTCACCCGTGACACGCTAGATGTCTCGGGCAGGACCCCGATGATGAAGCATGCCACCAACTTGGTTGGTGGGTGAGGGTTCTTTTTAACATAACCTAAGTGCGTTTCTTTTCACAATTTTAGTGTTTGGAACATCACATAAGTATGTGGACACATCAAAATTATGTATTGCAAATCTACCTGTGTTTGGGGGGAGCACCTATGTTTTTGGTCCCGGGTGCGGCCTTCATCTAGGGAAACCGACCAAACTCAGACAGGTTTTTAAACTAGACACCCCAAGAAGCCCAGGGAGGTGTGGCTTGCCTGGATCCCCCAAATTTTCTTACCCAGACTCCTCTGCAAACCTCAAATTTTGCTTAAAAAGCATATTTTCCTCACTTTTCGTTGTAGTATCACCGCTCCAGCACAAATTTCCTACCACCCAGCGCTCCCCTCAGTCTCCCAAGTAAAATGATACCTCACTTGTGTGGGACCCCAATGCAGAGTCAGCCTAAAAGATGTATAAAAGAAAAATATGTGCTTAACAACTCAGTCTCTACAGGTTATTGGCATTTTTCTGTTGCAGGCACCTGGGCCACCCACACAAGTGAGGTATCATTTTTATGAGGAGACTTGGGGCAACTTTGGGTGGAAGGAAATTTGTGGCTCCTCTCGGATTCCAGAACTTTGTGTCACCGAAATGTGAGGAGAAAGTGTTTTTTTAGCCAAATTTTGAGGTTTGCAAAGGATTCCGGGTAACAGGAACCTGGTAAGATCCCCACAAGTCACCCCATTTTGGATTCCGCTAGGTGTCTAGTTTTCAAAAATGCATAGGTTTTGGTAGGTTTCCCTAGGTGCCGGCTGAGCTAGAGGCCAAAATCCACAGGTAGGCACTTTGCAAAAAACATCTCTGCTTTCTTTCGGAAAATGTGATGAGTCTACGTTGTGTTTTGGGGCATTTCCTGTCGCGGGCACTAGGCCTACCCACACGAGTGAGGTATCATTTTTAACGGGAGTCTTGGGGGAACGCTGTGGGGAAGGAAAATTGTGGCTCCTCTCAGATTCCAGAACATTCTGTCTCTGAAATGTGAGGAGAAAGTGTTCGTTTAGCCAAGTTTTGAGGTTTGCAAAGGATTCTGGGTAACAAAACCTGGTGAGAGTCCCACAAGTGACCCCATCTTGAATTCCCCTAGGGGCTAGTTTTAAAAAAGGCACAGGTTTGGCAGGTTTCCCTTGGTGACGGCTGTGCTAGAGGCCAAAATCCACAGGTAGGCACTTTGCAAAAAACACTTCTGCTTTCTTTGGGAAAATGTGATGTGTCCACGTTGTGTTTTTGGGGCATTTCCTGTCGCAAGCAGTAGGCCTACCCACACAAGTAAGGCATCATTTTTATCGGGAGATTTGGAGGAACGTTGGGTGGAAGGAAATATGTGGCTCCTCTCAGATTCCAGGACTGTCACCGAAATATGATGAGATAGTGTTTTATATAGCCAAATTTTGAGGTTTGCAAAGGATTCTTTGTAACAAAACGTGGTGAGAGTCCCACAAGTCACCCCATCTTAGATTCCCATAGGTGTCTAGTTTTAAAAAATGCACAGGTTTGGTAGGTTTCCCTGGATGCTGGCTGAGGTAGAGGCCAAAATTCACAGGTAGGCACTTTGCAAAAAACACCTCTGTTTTCTTTGGGAAAATGTGATGTGTCAATGCTGTGTTTTGGGGCATTTCCTGTTGTGGGCACTAGGCCTACCCACACAAGTGAGATATCATTTTTATCGGGATATTTGGGGAAATGCTGTCTGGAAGTAAATTTGTGGCTCCTCTCAGATTCCAGAACTTTCTCTCACCAAAATTTGAGGAGAAAGTGTTTTTCTATCCAAATTTTGAGGTTTGTAAAGGATTCTGGGTAACAAAACCTAGTGAGAGCCCCACACGACACCCCATCCTGGATTTCCCTAGGTGTATAGTTTTCAAAAATGCACAGGTATGGTAGGTTTCCCTAGGTGCCGGCTGAGCTAGAGGCCAGAATCCACAGGTAGGCACTTTGCAAAAAACATCTCTACTTTCTTTGGGAAAATGTGATGAGTCTACGTTGTGTTTTGGGGCATTTCCTATCGCGGGCACTAGGCCTACCCACACAAGGGAGGTATCATTTTTAACGGGAGACTTGGGGGAACGCTGTGTGGAAGGAAATTTGTGGCTCCTCTCAGATTCCAGAACTTTCTGTCACCGAAATGTGAGGAGAAAGTGTTTTTTTAGCCAAGTTTTGAGGTTTGCAAAGGATTCTGGGTAACAAAACATGGTGAGTACCACAAGTGACCCCATCTTAAATTCCCCTAGGGGCTAGTTTTAAAAAATGCACAGGTTTGGCAGGTTTCCCTTGGTGACGGCTGTGCTAGAGGCCAAAATCTACAGGTAGGCACTTTGCAAAAACACTTCTGCTTTCTTTGGGAAAATGTGATGTGTCCACGTTGTGTTTTTGGGGCATTTCCTGTCGCGAGCAGTAGGCCTACCCACACAAGTAAGGTATCATTTTTATCGGGAGACTTGGAGGAACGTTGGGTGGAAGGACATTTGTGGCTCCTCTCAGATTCCAGGACTGTCACCGAAATGTGATGAGATAGTGTTTTATATAGCCAATTTTGAGGTTTGCAAAGGATTCTGTGTAACAAAACCTGGTGAGAGTCCCACAAGTCACCCCATCTTAGATTCCCCTAGGTGTCTAGTTTTCAAAAATGCACAGGTTTGGTAGGTTTCCCTGGATGCTGGCTGAGCTAGAGGCCAAAATCCACAGGTAGGCACTTTGCAAAAAAACACCTCTGTTTTCTTTGGGAAAATGTGATGTGTCAATGCTGTGTTTTGGGGCATTTCCTGTTGTGGGCACTAGGCCTACCCACACAAGTGAGGTATCATTTTTATAGGGAGATTTGGGGAAATGCTGTCTGGAAGTAAATTTGTGGCTCCTCTCAGATTCCAGAACTTTCCCACACCAAAATTTGAGGAGAAAGTGTTTTTCTATCCAAATTTTGAGGTTTGCAAAGGATTCTGGGTAACAAAACCTAGTGAGAGCCCCACAAGACACCCCATTCTGGATTTTCCTAGGTGTATAGTTTTCAAAAATGCACAGGTATGGTAGGTTTCCCTAGGTGCCCGCTGAGCTAGAGGCCAAAATCCACAGGTAGGCACTTTGCAAAAAACATCTCTGCTTTCTTTGGGAAAATGTGATGAGTCTACTTTGTGTTTTGGGGCATTTCCTATTGCCGGCACTAGGCCTACCCACACAAGTGAGGTATCATTTTTAACGGGAGACTTGGGGGAACGCTGTGTGGAAGGAAATTTGTGACTCCTCTCAGATTCCAGGACTTTCTGTCACCGAAATGTGAGGAGAAAGTGTTATTTTAGCCAAGTTTTGAGGTTTGCAAAGGATTCTGGGTAACAAAACATGGTGAGTACCACAAGTGACCCCATCTTAAATTCCCCTAGGGGCTAGTTTTAAAAAATGCACAGGTTTGGCAGGTTTCCCTTGGTGACGGCTGTGCTAGAGGCCAAAATCTACAGGTAGGCACTTTGCAAAAAACACTTCTGCTTTCTTTGGGAAAATGTGATGTGTCCACGTTGTGTTTTTGGGGCATTTCCAGTCGCGAGCAGTAGGACTACCCACACAAGTAAGGTATCATTTTTATCAGGAGACTTGGAGGAACGTTGGGTGGAAGGAAATTTGTGGCTCCTCTCAGATTCCAGGACTGTCACCGAAATGTGATGAGATAGTGTTTTATATAGCCAAATTTTGAGGTTTGCAAAGGATTCTGTGTAACAAAACCTGGTGAGAGTCCCACAAGTCACCCCATCTTAGATTCCCCTAGGTGTCTAGTTTTCAAAAATGCACAGGTTTGGTAGGTTTCCCTGGATGCTGGCTGAGCTAGAGGCCAAAATCCACAGGTAGGCACTTTGCAAAAAACACCTCTGTTTTCTTTGGGAAAATGTGATGTGTCAATGCTGTGTTTTGGGGCATTTCCTGTTGTGGGCACTAGGCCTACCCACACAAGTGAGGTATAATTTTTATCGGGAGATTTGGGGAAATGCTGTCTGGAAGTAAATTTGTGGCTCCTCTCAGATTCCAGAACTTTCCCACACCAAAATTTGAGGAGAAAGTGTTTTTCTATCCAAATTTTGAGGTTTGCAAAGGATTCTGGGTAACAAAACCTAGTGAGAGCCCCACAAGACACCCCATTCTGGATTTTCCTAGGTGTATAGTTTTCAAAAATGCACAGGTATGGTAGGTTTCCCTAGGTGCCCGCTGAGCTAGAGGCCAAAATCCACAGGTAGGCACTTTGCAAAAAACATCTCTGCTTTCTTTGGGAAAATGTGATGAGTCTACTTTGTGTTTTGGGGCATTTCCTATCGCCGGCACTAGGCCTACCCACACAAGTGAGGTATCATTTTTAACGGGAGACTTGGGGGAACACTGTGTGGAAGGAAATTTGTGGCTCCTCTCAGATTCCAGAACTTTCTTTCACCGAAATGTGAGGAGAAAGTGTTTTTTTAGCCAAGTTTTGAGGTTTGCAAAGGATTCTGGGTAACAAAACCTGGTGAGAGTCCCACAAGTGACCCCATCTTAAATTCCCCAAGGGGCTAGTTTTAAAAAATGCACAGGTTTGGTAGGTTTCCTTTGGTGACGGCTGTGCTAGAGGCCAAAATCCACAGGTAGGCACTTTGCAAAAAACACTTCTGCTTTCTTTGGGAAAATGTGATGTGTACACGTTGTGTTTTTGGGGCATTTCCAGTCGCGAGCAGTAGGACTACCCACACAAGTAAGGTATCATTTTTATCAGGAGACTTGGGGGAACGTTGGGTGGAAGGAAATTTGTAGCTCCTCTCAGATTCCAGGACTGTCACCGAAATATGATGAGATAGGGTATTATATAGCCAAATTTTGAGGTTTGCAAAGGATTCTGTGTAACAAAACCTGGCGAGAGTCCCACAAGTCACCCCATCTTGGATTCCCCTAGGTGTCTAGTTTTCAAAAATGCACAGGTTTAGTAGGTTTCCCTGGATGCTGGCTGAGCTAGAGGCCAAAATCCACAGGTAGGCACTTTGCAAAAAACACCTCTGTTTTCTTTGGGAAAATGTGATGTGTCAATGCTGTGTTTTGGGGCATTTCCTGTTGTGGGCACTAGGCCTACCCACACAAGTGAGGTATCCTTTTTATCTGGAGATTTGGGGAAATGCTGTCTGGAATTAAATTTGTGGCTCCTCTCAGATTCCAGAACTTTCTCTCACCAAAATTTAAGGAGAAAGTGTTTTTCTATCCAAATTTTGAGGTTTGCAAAGGATTCTGGGTAACAAAACCTAGTGAGAGCCCCACAAGACACCTCATCCTGGATTTTCCTAGGTGTATTGTTTAAAAAAATGCACAGGTATGGTAGGTTTCCCTAGGTGCCGGCTGAGCTAGAGGCCAAAATCCACAGGTAGGCACTTTGCAAAAAACATCTCTGCTTTCTTTGGGAAAATGTGATGAGTCTACGTTGTGTTTTGGGGCATTTCCTGTCGCGGGCACTAGGCCTACCCACACAAGTGAGGTATCATTTTTAACGGGAGACTTGGGGGAACGCTGTGTGGAAGGAAATTTGTGACTCCTCTCAGATTCCAGAACTTTCTGTCACCGAAATGTGAGGAGAAAGTGTTTTTTTAGCCAAGTTTTGAGGTTTGCAAAGGATTCTGGGTAACAAAACCTGGTGAGAGTCCCACAAGTGACCCCATCTTGAATTCCCCTAGGGGCTAGTTTTAAAAACTGCACAGGTTTGGCAGGTTTCCCTTGGTGACGGCTGTGCTAGAGGCCAAAATCAACAGGTAGGCACTTTGCAAAAAACACTTCTGCTTTCTTTGGGAAAATGTGATGTGTCCACGTTGTGTTTTTTTGGGCATTTCCTGTCGCGAGCAGTAGGCCTACCCACACAAGTAAGGTATCATTTTTATCGGGAGACTTGAGGAACATTGGGTGGAAGGAAATTTGTGGCTCCTCTCAGATTCCAGGACTGTCACCGAAATATGATGAGATAGTGTTTTATATAGCCAAATTTTGAGGTTTGCAAAGGATTCTGTGTAACAAAACCTGGTGAGAGTCCCACAAGTCACCCCATCTTAGATTCCCCTAGGTGTCTAGTTTTCAAAAATGCACAGGTTTGGTAGGTTTCCCTGGATGCTGGCTGAGCTAGAGGCCAAAATCCACAGGTAGACACTTTGCAAAAAACACCTCTGTTTTCTTTGGGAAAATTTGGCGGGAAGTCCAGAAGGAATAGTAAGAAAAATAAGGAGGAGTCATCTACCAGTCAGGACAACCCCTAAGGTCCCCTGAGCTGAGATGACCCATGCCTTTAGAAATACTTCATCTTGATTTTGGAGGATTCCCCCAATAGGAATAGGGATGTGCCCCCTCCCCTCACGGAGGAGATACCAAGAGGGTGTAGCCATTGGCTACTGCCCCCAGACCTAAACACACCCCTAAATTTAGTATTGAAGGGTGACCCTGAACTTAGGAAATCAGATTCCTTCAACCTGAAGAAAGAAGAAGGACTGCTGATCTGAAAGCCCCGCAGAGATGACGGAGATGACAACTGACTTGGCCCCAGCCCTACCGGGCTGACTCCAGACTCAAAGAACCTGCACAGCGACGCATCCGATAGGGACCAGTGACCTCTGAGGACCACGAAACTCCAGAGAACAGCGCCACTGTTCAAAAACTGCAACCACTTTGCAACTTTAAAGCAACTTTCAAAGAACTCTCTCTTCCCACCGGAAGGGTGAGACTTCACACTCTGCACATGACGCCCCCGGCTCGAGCTCCAGAGAACAAACACTGCAGAGAGGAATCCCAGGCAACTACGATGACATGAGTACCCTGAGTCGACCCCCTGCACCCCCACAGCGATGCCTGCAGAGAGGATCCAGAGGCTCCCCCTGACCACGACTGCCTGGTAACAAGGAACCCAATGCCTGAACCAAGCACTGCACCCGCAGCCCCCAGGATCGAGAGGAACCACCTTCCAGTGCAGGAGTGACCAGCAGGCATCCCTTTTCCTAGCCCAGTTGGTGGCTGGCCCGAGAGGCCCCCCTGTGCCCTGCCTGCTTCGCCTAAGTGACCCCCGGGTCCCTCCTTTGCTTTCAATAGCAAACCCAACGCCTACTTTGCACACTGCACCCGGCTGCCCCTGTGCCGCAGAGCGTCTGTTTTGTTTGCCTGTTTGTGTCTCCCCCCAGTGCTCTACAAAACCCCGCTGGCCTGCTCTCCGAGGACGCAGGCACTTACCTGCTAGCAGACTGGAACCGGAGCACCCCTGTTGTTCATAGGCGCCTATGTGTTTTGGGCCCTCCTTTGACCCCTGCACCTGACCGGCCCTTTGTTGCTGGTGTGGTGGCTTTGGGGTTGCCTTGAACCCCCAACGGTGGGCTGCCTATGCCCAGGAGACTGACTGTGTAAGTGCTTTACTTACCTGAGAAACCTAACCAAACTTACCTCCCCCAGGAACTGTTGATTTTTGCAGTGTCCACTTTTAAAATAGCTTATTGCCGTTTTAACTAAAACTGTGAGGGTCATTCTGACCCTGGCGGCCGGTGGCCGCCAGGGCCACCGACCACGGGAGCACCGCCAACAGGCTGGCGGTGCTCCAACGAGCATTCTGACCGTGGCGGTTCAGCCGCGGTCAGAAGCGGAAAGTCAGCGGTCTCCCGCTGACTTTCCGCTGCTCGTGTGAATCCTCCATGGCTGCGGAGCGCGCTCCGCAGCCATGAGGATTCCGACCCCCCCTACCGCCATCCTGTTCATGGCGGGAAAGCCGCCATGAACAGGATGGCGGTAGGGGGGGTCGCGGGGCCCCTGGGGGCCCCTGCCGTGCCCATGCCAATGGCATGGGCACGGCAGGGGCCCCCGTAAGAGGGCCCCGCAAAGTATTTCAGTGTCTGCCTTGCAGACACTGAAATACGCGACGGGTGCCATTGCACCCGTCGCACCTTCCCACTCCGCCGGCTCGATTACGAGCCGGCATCCTCGTGGGAAGGTCGTTTTCCCCTGGGCTGGCGGGCGGTTTTTCAGCAACCGCCCGCCAGCCCAGGGGAAAACTTGTAATACCCGCAGCGGTCTTTTGACCGCGGCGCGGTATTTTGGAGGGCGGCATCCTGGCGGGCGGCCTCCGCCGCCCGCCAGGGTCATAATGAGGCCCTGTGTGTACTACTGATTTGAATCAAAGTTCTATACTTATGTGTGAAGTACCTTGCATTTTATGTACTTACCTCAAATCTTGAATCTTGTGGTTCTAATATAAATTAAGAAAATATATTTTTCTATATAAAAACTATTGGCCTGGAGCTAAGTCTTTGAGTGTGTGTTCCTCATTTATTGCCTGTGTGTATACAACAAATGCTTAACACTACCCTTTGATAAGCCTACTGCTCGACCACACTACCACAAAATAGAGCATTAGAATTATCTAATTTTGCCACTATCAACCTCTAATGGTAACCCATGGAATCTGTGCACACTATCTCTCATTTTGAGATAGTATTTACAGAGCCAACTTCCTACAGATGGGCCCTTGAGTGGCGCTGTCTGTTGATGCGCGTGTTGTAATGTGCTGGGCCCGTGGCTGGCGGCGTGAATGGTCTTGTGCATGTCATGTATGAAAGGTGTGTGAATGGACTGTAAAGCGGTTGGTGCCTTGTCGTGGCTTTACAGCTCACGAGCTGTGAGTCATTGGTTCAGTTATTTGGCCTTTCGGTTTTTAACAGTGCATTTAATTTTTGTGAAATCGCTTGTTAATAAAATTTTATCTACTGAACCATCACTCACCCTCGTGCCAAATCCAACCAGTATGTGTGGTAAAAATAACAAAACCTGCTCCGCTGTAATCAGGTATCGCAGCTCACCCGTGACACGCTAGATGTCTCGGGCAGGACCCCGATGATGAAGCATGCCACCAACTTGGTTGGTGGGTGAGGGTTCTTTTTAACATAACCTAAGTGCGTTTCTTTTCACAATTTTAGTGTTTGGAACATCACATAAGTATGTGGACACATCAAAATTATGTATTGCAAATCTACCTGTGTTTGGGGGGAGCACCTATGTTTTTGGTCCCGGGTGCGGCCTTCATCTAGGGAAACCGACCAAACTCAGACAGGTTTTTAAACTAGACACCCCAAGAAGCCCAGGGAGGTGTGGCTTGCCTGGATCCCCCAAATTTTCTTACCCAGACTCCTCTGCAAACCTCAAATTTTGCTTAAAAAGCATATTTTCCTCACTTTTCGTTGTAGTATCACCGCTCCAGCACAAATTTCCTACCACCCAGCGCTCCCCTCAGTCTCCCAAGTAAAATGATACCTCACTTGTGTGGGACCCCAATGCAGAGTCAGCCTAAAAGATGTATAAAAGAAAAATATGTGCTTAACAACTCGTTGTGCTAACCCCTCAGTCTCTACAGGTTATTGGCATTTTTCTGTTGCAGGCACCTGGGCCACCCACACAAGTGAGGTATCATTTTTATGAGGAGACTTGGGGCAACTTTGGGTGGAAGGAAATTTGTGGCTCCTCTCGGATTCCAGAACTTTGTGTCACCGAAATGTGAGGAGAAAGTGTTTTTTTAGCCAAATTTTGAGGTTTGCAAAGGATTCCGGGTAACAGGAACCTGGTAAGATCCCCACAAGTCACCCCATTTTGGATTCCGCTAGGTGTCTAGTTTTCAAAAATGCATAGGTTTTGGTAGGTTTCCCTAGGTGCCGGCTGAGCTAGAGGCCAAAATCCACAGGTAGGCACTTTGCAAAAAACATCTCTGCTTTCTTTCGGAAAATGTGATGAGTCTACGTTGTGTTTTGGGGCATTTCCTGTCGCGGGCACTAGGCCTACCCACACGAGTGAGGTATCATTTTTAACGGGAGTCTTGGGGGAACGCTGTGGGGAAGGAAAATTGTGGCTCCTCTCAGATTCCAGAACTTTCTGTCTCTGAAATGTGAGGAGAAAGTGTTCGTTTAGCCAAGTTTTGAGGTTTGCAAAGGATTCTGGGTAACAAAACCTGGTGAGAGTCCCACAAGTGACCCCATCTTGAATTCCCCTAGGGGCTAGTTTTAAAAAAGGCACAGGTTTGGCAGGTTTCCCTTGGTGACGGCTGTGCTAGAGGCCAAAATCCACAGGTAGGCACTTTGCAAAAAACACTTCTGCTTTCTTTGGGAAAATGTGATGTGTCCACGATGTGTTTTTGGGGCATTTCCTGTCGCAAGCAGTAGGCCTACCCACACAAGTAAGGTATCATTTTTATCGGGAGATTTGGAGGAACGTTGGGTGGAAGGAAATTTGTGGCTCCTCTCAGATTCCAGGACTGTCACCGAAATATGATGAGATAGTGTTTTATATAGCCAAATTTTGAGGTTTGCAAAGGATTCTTTGTAACAAAACGTGGTGAGAGTCCCACAAGTCACCCCATCTTAGATTCCCATAGGTGTCTAGTTTTAAAAAATGCACAGGTTTGGTAGGTTTCCCTGGATGCTGGCTGAGGTAGAGGCCAAAATTCACAGGTAGGCACTTTGCAAAAAACACCTCTGTTTTCTTTGGGAAAATGTGATGTGTCAATGCTGTGTTTTGGGGCATTTCCTGTTGTGGGCACTAGGCCTACCCACACAAGTGAGATATCATTTTTATCGGGATATTTGGGGAAATGCTGTCTGGAAGTAAATTTGTGGCTCCTCTCAGATTCCAGAACTTTCTCTCACCAAAATTTGAGGAGAAAGTGTTTTTCTATCCAAATTTTGAGGTTTGTAAAGGATTCTGGGTAACAAAACCTAGTGAGAGCCCCACACGACACCCCATCCTGGATTTCCCTAGGTGTATAGTTTTAAAAAATGCAAAGGTATGGTAGGTTTCCCTAGGTGCCGGCTGAGCTAGAGGCCAGAATCCACAGGTAGGCACTTTGCAAAAAACATCTCTGCTTTCTTTGGGAAAATGTGATGAGTCTACGTTGTGTTTTGGGGCATTTCCTATCGCGGGCACTAGGCCTACCCACACAAGGGAGGTATCATTTTTAACGGGAGACTTGGGGGAACGCTGTGTGGAAGGAAATTTGTGGCTCCTCTCAGATTCCAGAACTTTCTGTCACCGAAATGTGAGGAGAAAGTGTTTTTTTAGCCAAGTTTTGAGGTTTGCAAAGGATTCTGGGTAACAAAACATGGTGAGTACCACAAGTGACCCCATCTTAAATTCCCCTAGGGGCTAGTTTTAAAAAATGCACAGGTTTGGCAGGTTTCCCTTGGTGACGGCTGTGCTAGAGGCCAAAATCTACAGGTAGGCACTTTGCAAAAAACACTTCTGCTTTCTTTGGGAAAATGTGATGTGTCCACGTTGTGTTTTTGGGGCATTTCCTGTCGCGAGCAGTAGGCCTACCCACACAAGTAAGGTATCATTTTTATCGGGAGACTTGGAGGAACGTTGGGTGGAAGGAAATTTGTGGCTCCTCTCAGATTCCAGGACTGTCACCGAAATGTGATGAGATAGTGTTTTATATAGCCAATTTTGAGGTTTGCAAAGGATTCTGTGTAACAAAACCTGGTGAGAGTCCCACAAGTCACCCCATCTTAGATTCCCCTAGGTGTCTAGTTTTAAAAAATGCACAGGTTTGGTAGGTTTCCCTGGATGCTGGCTGAGCTAGAGGCCAAAATCCACAGGTAGGCACTTTGCAAAAAACACCTCTGTTTTCTTTGGGAAAATGTGATGTGTCAATGCTGTGTTTTGGGGCATTTCCTGTTGTGGGAACTAGGCCTACCCACACAAGTGAGGTATCATTTTTATAGGGAGATTTGGGGAAATGCTGTCTGGAAGTAAATTTGTGGCTCCTCTCAGATTCCAGAACTTTCCCACACCAAAATTTGAGGAGAAAGTGTTTTTCTATCCAAATTTTGAGGTTTGCAAAGGATTCTGGGTAACAAAACCTAGTGAGAGCCCCACAAGACACCCCATTCTGGATTTTCCTAGGTGTATAGTTTTCAAAAATGCACAGGTATGGTAGGTTTCCCTAGGTGCCCGCTGAGCTAGAGGCCAAAATCCACAGGTAGGCACTTTGCAAAAAACATCTCTGCTTTCTTTGGGAAAATGTGATGAGTCTACTTTGTGTTTTGGGGCATTTCCTATTGCCGGCACTAGGCCTACCCACACAAGTGAGGTATCATTTTTAACGGGAGACTTGGGGGAAAACTGTGTGGAAGGAAATTTGTGGCTCCTCTCAGATTCCAGAACTTTCTGTCACCGAAATGTGAGGAGAAAGTGTTTTTTTAGCCAAGTTTTGAGGTTTGCAAAGGATTCTGGGTAACAAAACCTGGTGAGAGTCACACAAATGACCCCATCTTGAATTCCCCAAGGGGCTAGTTTTAAAAAATGCACAGGTTTGGCAGGTTTCCCTTGGTGACGGCTGTGCTAGAGGCCAAAATCCACAGGTAGGCACTTTGCAAAAAACACTTCTGCTTTCTTTGGGAAAATGTGATGTGTACACGTTGTGTTTTTGGGGCATTTCCTATCGCGAGCAGTAGGCCTACCCACACAAGTAAGGTATCATTTTTATCGGGAGACTTGGAGGAACGTTGGGTGGAAGGAAATTTGTAGCTCCTCTCAGATTCCAGGACTGTCACCGAAATATGATGAGATAGGGTATTATATAGCCAAATTTTGAGGTTTGCAAAGGATTCTGTGTAACAAAACCTGGCGAGAGTCCCACAAGTCACCCCATCTTGGATTCCCCTAGGTGTCTAGTTTTCAAAAATATACAGGTTTAGTAGGTTTCCCTGGATGCTGGCTGAGCTAGAGGCCAAAATCCACAGGTAGGCACTTTGCAAAAAACACCTCTGTTTTCTTTGGGAAAATGTGATGTGTCAATGCTGTGTTTTGGGGCATTTCCTGTTGTGGGCACTAGGCCTACCCACACAAGTGAGGTATCCTTTTTATCGGGAGATTTGGGGAAATGCTGTCTGGAATTAAATTTGTGGCTCCTCTCAGATTCCAGAACTTTCTCTCACCAAAATTTAAGGAGAAAGTGTTTTTCTATCCAAATTTTTAGGTTTGCAAAGGATTCTGGGTAACAAAACCTAGTGAGAGCCCCACAAGACACACTATCCTGGATTTCCCTAGGTGTATAGTTTTCAATAATGCACAGGTATGGTAGGTTTCCCTAGGTGCCGGCTGAGCTAGAGGCCAAAATCCACAGGTAGGCACTTTGCAAAAAACATCTCTGCTTTCTTTGGGAAAATGTGATGAGTCTACGTTGTGTTTTGGGGCATTTCCTGTCGCGGGCACTAGGCCTACCCACACAAGTGAGGTATCATTTTTAACGGGAGACTTGGGGGAACGCTGTGTGGAAGGAAATTTGTGACTCCTCTCAGATTCCAGAACTTTCTGTCACCGAAATGTGAGGAGAAAGTGTTATTTTAGCCAAGTTTTGAGGTTTGCAAAGGATTCTGGGTAACAAAACATGGTGAGTACCACAAGTGACCCCATCTTAAATTCCCCTAGGGGCTAGTTTTAAAAAATGCACAGGTTTGGCAGGTTTCCCTTGGTGACGGCTGTGCTAGAGGCCAAAATCTACAGGTAGGCACTTTGCAAAAAACACTTCTGCTTTCTTTGGGAAAATGTGATGTGTCCACGTTGTGTTTTTGGGGCATTTCCAGTCGCGAGCAGTAGGACTACCCACACAAGTAAGGTATCATTTTTATCAGGAGACTTGGAGGAACGTTGGGTGGAAGGAAATTTGTGGCTCCTCTCAGATTCCAGGACTGTCACCGAAATGTGATGAGATAGTGTTTTATATAGCCAAATTTTGAGGTTTGCAAAGGATTCTGTGTAACAAAACCTGGTGAGAGTCCCACAAGTCACCCCATCTTAGATTCCCCTAGGTGTCTAGTTTTCAAAAATGCACAGGTTTAGTAGGTTTCCCTGGATGCTGGCTGAGCTAGAGGCCAAAATCCACAGGTAGGCACTTTGCAAAAAACACCTCTGTTTTCTTTGGGAAAATGTGATGTGTCAATGCTGTGTTTTGGGGCATTTCCTGTTGTGGGCACTAGGCCTACCCACACAAGTGAGGTATCCTTTTTATCTGGAGATTTGGGGAAATGCTGTCTGGAATTAAATTTGTGGCTCCTCTCAGATTCCAGAACTTTCTCTCACCAAAATTTAAGGAGAAAGTGTTTTTCTATCCAAATTTTGAGGTTTGCAAAGGATTCTGGGTAACAAAACCTAGTGAGAGCCCCACAAGACACCCCATCCTGGATTTCCCTAGGTGTATTGTTTCAAAAAATGCACAGGTATGGTAGGTTTCCCTAGGTGCCGGCTGAGCTAGAGGCCAAAATCCACAGGTAGGCACTTTGCAAAAAACATCTCTGCTTTCTTTGGGAAAATGTGATGAGTCTACGTTGTGTTTTGGGGCATTTCCTGTCGCGGGCACTAGGCCTACCCACACAAGTGAGGTATAATTTTTAACGGGAGACTTGGGGGAACGCTGTGTGGAAGGAAATTTGTGACTCCTCTCAGATTCCAGAACTTTCTGTCACAGAAATGTGAGGAGAAAGTGTTTTTTTAGCCAAGTTTTGAGGTTTGCAAAGGATTCTGGGTAACAAAACCTGGTGAGAGTCCCACAAGTGACCCCATCTTGAATTCCCCTAGGGGCTAGTTTTAAAAACTGCACAGGTTTGGCAGGTTTCCCTTGGTGACGGCTGTGCTAGAGGCCAAAATCCACAGGTAGGCACTTTGCAAAAAACACTTCTGCTTTCTTTGGGAAAATGTGATGTGTCCACGTTGTGTTTTTTTGGGCATTTCCTGTCGCGAGCAGTAGGCCTACCCACACAAGTAAGGTATCATTTTTATCGGGAGACTTGAGGAACATTGGGTGGAAGGAAATTTGTGGCTCCTCTCAGATTCCAGGACTGTCACCGAAATATGATGAGATAGTGTTTTATATAGCCAAATTTTGAGGTTTGCAAAGGATTCTGTGTAACAAAACCTGGTGAGAGTCCCACATGTCACCCCATCTTAGATTCCCCTAGGTGTCTAGTTTTCAAAAATGCACAGGTTTGGTAGGTTTCCCTGGATGCTGGCTGAGCTAGAGGCCAAAATCCACAGGTAGGCACTTTGCAAAAAACACCTCTGTTTTCTTTGGGAAAATGTGATGTGTCAATGCTGTGTTTTGGGGCATTTCCTGTTGTGGGCACTAGGCCTACCCACACAAGTGAGGTATAATTTTTATCGGGAGATTTGGGGAAATGCTGTCTGGAAGTAAATTTGTGGCTCCTCTCAGATTCCAGAACTTTCCCACACCAAAATTTGAGGAGAAAGTGTTTTTCTATCCAAATTTTGAGGTTTGCAAAGGATTCTGGGTAACAAAACCTAGTGAGAGCCCCACAAGACACCCCATTCTGGATTTTCCTAGGTGTATAGTTTTCAAAAATGCACAGGTATGGTAGGTTTCCCTAGGTGCCCGCTGAGCTAGAGGCCAAAATCCACAGGTAGGCACTTTGCAAAAAACATCTCTGCTTTCTTTGGGAAAATGTGATGAGTCTACTTTGTGTTTTGGGGCATTTCCTATCGCCGGCACTAGGCCTACCCACACAAGTGAGGTATCATTTTTAACGGGAGACTTGGGGGAACACTGTGTGGAAGGAAATTTGTGGCTCCTCTCAGATTCCAGAACTTTCTGTCACCGAAATGTGAGGAGAAAGTGTTTTTTTAGCCAAGTTTTGAGGTTTGCAAAGGATTCTGGGTAACAAAACCTGGTGAGAGTCCCACAAATGACCCCATCTTGAATTCCCCAAGGGGCTAGTTTTAAAAAATGCACAGGTTTGGTAGGTTTCCCTTGGTGACGGCTGTGCTAGAGGCCAAAATCCACAGGTAGGCACTTTGCAAAAAACACTTCTGCTTTCTTTGGGAAAATGTGATGTGTACACGTTGTGTTTTTGGGGCATTTCCTATCGCGAGCAGTAGGCCTACCCACACAAGTAAGGTATCATTTTTATCGGGAGACTTGGAGGAACGTTGGGTGGAAGGAAATTTGTAGCTCCTCTCAGATTCCAGGACTGTCACCGAAATATGATGAGATATGGTATTATATAGCCAAATTTTGAGGTTTGCAAAGGATTCTGTGTAACAAAACCTGGCGAGAGTCCCACAAGTCACCCCATCTTGGATTCCCCTAGGTGTCTAGTTTTCAAAAATGCACAGGTTTAGTAGGTTTCCCTGGATGCTGGCTGAGCTAGAGGCCAAAATCCACAGGTAGGCACTTTGCAAAAAACACCTCTGTTTTCTTTGAGAAAATGTGATGTGTCAATGCTGTGTTTTGGGGCATTTCCTGTTGTGGGCACTAGGCCTACCCACACAAGTGAGGTATCCTTTTTATCTGGAGATTTGGGGAAATGCTGTCTGGAATTAAATTTGTGGCTCCTCTCAGATTCCAGAACTTTCTCTCACCAAAATTTAAGGAGAAAGTGTTTTTCTATCCAAATTTTGAGGTTTGCAAAGGATTCTGGGTAACAAAACCTAGTGAGAGCCCCACAAGACACCCCATCCTGGATTTCCCTAGGTGTATTGTTTTAAAAAATGCACAGGTATGGTAGGTTTCCCTAGGTGCCGGCTGAGCTAGAGGCCAAAATCCACAGGTAGGCACTTTGCAAAAAACATCTCTGCTTTCTTTGGGAAAATGTGATGAGTCTACGTTGTGTTTTGGGGCATTTCCTGTCGCGGGCACTAGGCCTACCCACACAAGTGAGGTATCATTTTTAACGGGAGACTTGGGGGAACGCTGTGTGGAAGGAAATTTGTGACTCCTCTCAGATTCCAGAACTTTCTGTCACCGAAATGTGAGGAGAAAGTGTTTTTTTAGCCAAGTTTTGAGGTTTGCAAAGGATTCTGGGTAACAAAACCTGGTGAGAGTCCCACAAGTGACCCCATCTTGAATTCCCCTAGGGGCTAGTTTTAAAAACTGCACAGGTTTGGCAGGTTTCCCTTGGTGACGGCTGTGCTAGAGGCCAAAATCAACAGGTAGGCACTTTGCAAAAAACACTTCTGCTTTCTTTGGGAAAATGTGATGTGTCCACGTTGTGTTTTTTTGGGCATTTCCTGTCGCGAGCAGTAGGCCTACCCACACAAGTAAGGTATCATTTTTATCGGGAGACTTGAGGAACATTGGGTGGAAGGAAATTTGTGGCTCCTCTCAGATTCCAGGACTGTCACCGAAATATGATGAGATAGTGTTTTATATAGCCAAATTTTGAGGTTTGCAAAGGATTCTGTGTAACAAAACCTGGTGAGAGTCCCACAAGTCACCCCATCTTAGATTCCCCTAGGTGTCTAGTTTTCAAAAATGCACAGGTTTGGTAGGTTTCCCTGGATGCTGGCTGACCTAGAGGCCAAAATCCACAGGTAGGCACTTTGCAAAAAACACCTCTGTTTTCTTTGGGAAAATGTGATGTGTCAATGCTGTGTTTTGGGGCATTTCCTGTTGTGGGCACTAGGCCTACCCACACAAGTGAGGTATAATTTTTATCGGGAGATTTGGGGAAATGCTGTCTGGAAGTAAATTTGTGGCTCCTCTCAGATTCCAGAACTTTCCCACACCAAAATTTGAGAAAGTGTTTTTCTATCCAAATTTTGAGGTTTGCAAAGGATTCTGGGTAACAAAACCTAGTGAGAGCCCCACAAGACACCCCATTCTGGATTTTCCTAGGTGTATAGTTTTCAAAAATGCACAGGTATGGTAGGTTTCCCTAGGTGCCCGCTGAGCTAGAGGCCAAAATCCACAGGTAGGCACTTTGCAAAAAACATCTCTGCTTTCTTTGGGAAAATGTGATGAGTCTACTTTGTGTTTTGGGGCATTTCCTATCGCCGGCACTAGGCCTACCCACACAAGTGAGGTATCATTTTTAACGGGAGACTTGGGGGAACACTGTGTGGAAGTAAATTTGTGGCTCCTCTCAGATTCCAGAACTTTCTGTCACCGAAATGTGAGGAGAAAGTGTTTTTTTAGCCAAGTTTTGAGGTTTGCAAAGGATTCTGGGTAACAAAACCTGGTGAGAGTCCCACAAATGACCCCATCTTGAATTCCCCAAGGGGCTAGTTTTAAAAAATGCACAGGTTTGGTAGGTTTCCCTTGGTGACGGCTGTGCTAGAGGCCAAAATCCACAGGTAGGCACTTTGCAAAAAACACTTCTGCTTTCTTTGGGAAAATGTGATGTGTACACGTTGTGATTTTGGGGCATTTCCTATCGCGAGCAGTAGGCCTACCCACACAAGTAAGGTATCATTTTTATCGGGAGACTTGGAGGAACGTTGGGTGGAAGGAAATTTGTAGCTCCTCTCAGATTCCAGGACTGTCACCGAAATATGATGAGATATGGTATTATATAGCCAAATTTTGAGGTTTGCAAAGGATTCTGTGTAACAAAACCTGGCGAGAGTCCCACAAGTCACCCCATCTTGGATTCCCCTAGGTGTCTAGTTTTCAAAAATGCACAGGTTTAGTAGGTTTCCCTGGATGCTGGCTGAGCTAGAGGCCAAAATCCACAGGTAGGCACTTTGCAAAAAACACCTCTGTTTTCTTTGCGAAAATGTGATGTGTCAATGCTGTGTTTTGGGGCATTTCCTGTTGTGGGCACTAGGCCTACCCACACAAGTGAGGTATCCTTTTTATCTGGAGATTTGGGGAAATGCTGTCTGGAATTAAATTTGTGGCTCCTCTCAGATTCCAGAACTTTCTCTCACCAAAATTTAAGGAGAAAGTGTTTTTCTATCCAAATTTTGAGGTTTGCAAAGGATTCTGGGTAACAAAACCTAGTGAGAGCCCCACAAGACACCCCATCCTGGATTTCCCTAGGTGTATTGTTTTAAAAAATGCACAGGTATGGTAGGTTTCCCTAGGTGCCGGCTGAGCTAGAGGCCAAAATCCACAGGTAGGCACTTTGCAAAAAACATCTCTGCTTTCTTTGGGAAAATGTGATGAGTCTACGTTGTGTTTTGGGGCATTTCCTGTCGCGGGCACTAGGCCTACCCACACAAGTGAGGTATCATTTTTAACGGGAGACTTGGGGGAATGCTGTGTGGAAGGAAATTTGTGACTCCTCTCAGATTCCAGAACTTTCTGTCACCGAAATGTGAGGAGAAAGTGTTTTTTTAGCCAAGTTTTGAGGTTTGCAAAGGATTCTGGGTAACAAAACCTGGTGAGAGTCCCACAAGTGACCCCATATTGAATTCCCCTAGGGGCTAGTTTTAAAAACTGCACAGGTTTGGCAGGTTTCCCTTGGTGACGGCTGTGCTAGAGGCCAAAATCAACAGGTAGGCACTTTGCAAAAAACACTTCTGCTTTCTTTGGGAAAATGTGATGTGTCCACGTTGTGTTTTTTTGGGCATTTCCTGTCGCGAGCAGTAGGCCTACCCACACAAGTAAGGTATCATTTTTATCGGGAGACTTGAGGAACATTGGGTGGAAGGAAATTTGTGGCTCCTCTCAGATTCCAGGACTGTCACCGAAATATGATGAGATAGTGTTTTATATAGCCAAATTTTGAGGTTTGCAAAGGATTCTGTGTAACAAAACCTGGTGAGAGTCCCACAAGTCACCCCATCTTAGATTCCCCTAGGTGTCTAGTTTTCAAAAATGCACAGGTTTGGTAGGTTTCCCTGGATGCTGGCTGACCTAGAGGCCAAAATCCACAGGTAGGCACTTTGCAAAAAACACCTCTGTTTTCTTGGGGAAAATGTGATGTGTCAATGCTGTGTTTTGGGGCATTTCCTGTTGTTTGCACTAGGCCTACCCACACAAGTGAGGTATCATTTTTATCGGGAGATTTGGGGAAATGCTGTCTGGAAGTAAATTTGTGGCTCCTCTCAGATTCCAGAACTTTCTCTCACCAAAATTTGAGGAGAAAGTTTTTTTCTATCCGAATTTTGAGGTTTGCAAAGGATTCTGGGTAACAAAACCTAGTGAGAGCCCCACAAGACACCCCATCCTGGATTTCCCTAGGTGTATAGTTTTCAAAAATGAACAGGTATGGTAGGTTTCCCTAGGTGCCGGCTGAGCTAGAGGCCAAAATCCACAGGTAGGCACTTTGCAAAAAACACCTCTGTTTTCTTTGGGAAAATGTGATGTGTTAATGCTGTGTTTTGGGCCATTCCCTGTTGCGGGCACTAGGCCTACCCACACAAGTGAGGTATCATTGTTATCGGGAGATTTGGGGAAATGCTGTCTGGAAGTAAATTTGTGGCTCCTCTCAGATTCCAGAACTTTCTCTCACCAAAATGTGAGGAGAAAGTGTTTTTTAGCCAAATTCTGAAGTATGCAAAGGATTCTGGGTAACAAACCCTGAGGAGAGCCCGACAAGTCACCGCATCTTGGATTTCCCTAGGTGTCTAGTTTACAAAAATGCACAGGTTTGGTAGGTTTCCCTAGGTGCCGGCTGAGCTAAAGGCCAAAATCCACAGGTAGGCACTCTGCAAAAAACACCTCTGTTATCTTTTAGAAAATGTGGTGTGTCCATGTTGTGTTTTTGGGCATTTCCTGTCGCGGGCACTAGGCCTACCCACACAAGTGAGGTATCATTTTTATCAGGAGATTTGGGGAAATGCTGTCTGGAAGTAAATTTGTGGCTCCTCTCAGATTCCAGAATTTTCTCTCACCAAAATGTGAGGAGAAATTGTTTTTTAGCCAAATTCTGAAGTTTGCAAAGGATTCTGGGTAACAAACCCTGGTGAGAGCCCCACAAGTCACCCCTTCTTGGATTTCCCTAGGTGTCTAGTTTACAAAAATGCACAGGTTTGGTAGGTTTCCCTAGGTGCCGGCTGAGCTAGAGGCCAAAATCCACTGGTAGGCACTCTGCAAAAAACACCTCTGTTATCTTTGGGAAAATGTGATGTGTCCATGTTGTGTTTTTGGGCATTTCCTGTCGCGGGCACTAGGCCTACCCTTACAAGTGAGATATCATTTTTATTGGGAGACTTGGGGTAACGCTATGTGGAAGGAAATTTGTGGATCCTCTCAGATTCCAGCACTTTCTGTCACCAAAGTATAAGGAGAAAGTGTTTTTTTAGTCAAATTTTTAAGGTTGCAATGGATTCTTGGTAATGAAACCTGGTGAGAGACCCTCAAGTCACCCCATCTTGCATTCCCCTAGGTGTCTAGTTTTCAAAAATAAACAGGTTTGGTAGATTTCTCTATGTTCCGGCTGAGCTAGAGGCCAAAGTCCACAGGTAGGCACTTTGCAAAAAACACCTCTGTTTTCTTTGGGAATATGTGATGTGTCAATGTTGTGTTTTGGGGCATTTCCTGTTGCGGGCACTAGGCCTACCCACACAAGTGAGGTATCATTTTTATCTGGAGATTTGGGGAAATGCTGTCTGGAAGTAAATTTGTGGCTCCTCTCAGATTCCAGAACTTTCTCTCACCAAAATGTGAGGAGAAAGTGTTTTTTTAGCCAAATTCTGAAGTTTGCAAAGGATTCTGGGTAACAAACCCTGAGGAGAGCCCGACAAGTCACCCCATCTTGGATTTCCCTAGGTGTCAAGTTTACAAAAATGCACAGGTTTGGTAGGTTTCCCTAGGTGCCGGCTGAGCTAGAGGCCAAAATCCACAGGTAGGCACTCTGCAAAAAACACCTCTGTTATCTTTGGGAAAATGTGGTGTGTCCATGTTGTGTTTTTGGGCATTTCCTGTCGCGGGGACTAGGCCTACCCACACAAGTGAGATATCATTTTTATTGGGAGACTTGGGGTAACGCTATGTGGAAGGAAAGTTGTGGCTTCTCTCAGATTCCAGAACTTTCTGTCACCAAAATATATGGAGAAAGTGTTTTTTAGCCAAGTTTTGAGGTTTGCAAAGGTTTCTTGGTAACGAAACCTGGTGAGAGCCCCACAAGTCACCCCATCTTGGATTCCCCTAGGTGTCTAGTTTGAAAAAATGCACAGGTTTGGTAGGTTTCCCTAGGTGCCGGCTGAGCTAAAGGCCAAAATCCACAGGTAGGCACTTTGCAAAAAACACCTGTTTTCTTTGGGAAAATGTGATGTGTCCACGTTGTGTTTTGGGGCATTTCCTGTCGCGGTGTCATGACAACACAAACTTGCCAAGTCAAATCAAAGAAGTGCATGAGAAAAGCAAAGAGATATCCTCAGTGGAGACAGCAAAGCCCAAACTGGAAGAAGGTTTGTAGAGTAATCTTGCGCTTATTTCAAAGGAAGAATCAAGAAGAGAAGATCCAAGATGGCCGCTGTGAGTCCTGAAGGTTAGTTACAGTTCTAGTCTTGCAATTGGTTGGTTGCTAGGTTACGAGCTCACCAGCTGGAAGCCTTGCACTTCAACTGAGGTCTGACAGGAATCAGCTGTGTGGAGAGAGAGTGCGCTTCAGAACAGAAACTCCTGTGAGGTAAAATTACATTTGAAGATTATATTACAGAAAACGGCTAAATATTGTCAAGATTTATTCGAAGAGTTTGATAGTAGACCGTTCCCGTGGAAGTCGGCAAGGCTACAGAGTTAATGTATGAATTAACCTTATGTATACAAGGTTCTTGTTTAAGATATTAAAGTCAAAGAAAAAACGAGCTTTAAAAGAGCAAGTATCTACAAATGTCAAGGTTATAAACAAAGGCCAAGTTTAAAGGAGAAACAAACTGTTAACAAATAAGCATTTACAAATTCAATGGTAATAAACCAAAATAGAGTTTAAAAGAGAAACAAACTTAAATAAACAAGCATTTACAACTACAAGTTATCGACAGATGTCGAAGTAAGGAAGGAGAAACTAACTGTAATAAGCAAGCATTTACAAATACAAGTTATCAAAAAATGTCGAAGTAAGAAAGGATAAACAAACTTTAATAAACAAGCATTTACAAATACAAGTATTGACAGAAGTCACAATAAGACAGGAGAAATTAAATAACATCAGCTGATTTGAAGAACGCATTATCACCAACTACAGTATATATATATATATAGCAAAATAAAACCAATCTCTAACAAAGGTTGAGAAGTTCTTCCAGAAACAGTAATAAGCATTTTTTTAAGAAGAGCTATCATTTATAGAGAGAAGCAAGGCTACAGAGAACTCAGGGTGAGTGAAGAAATAATAGAATTAAAGAGAATTAAGCGTTGAGAGTAGAAAGTGAAAAACTGATGTTGTATGTCCCTAGCAATTGCGACTGTGACTCTTGCAGGTGCTGTATGCAATCTTAGATGTGAAGAGGCAGACTTAGTACTGGCGTTCATCATCTCTGTGGCAGTCTCTCTACCATCCCATTCCCCTTTCCCCCTCCGGGGTACTCAGCACAAAGGATTAATATTCGTTGTGAGTAGCTCGGGTCGGGACTGAGGAGTTATCTACTGCTTCTGAGGAAATCGAATTGAAGTATCCTGACACGCGGCCAATAGGCCTACCCACACAAGTGTGGTATCATATTTATCGGGAGACTTGGGGGAACACTGTGTGGAAGGAAATTCATGGCTCCTCTCAGATTCCAGAACTTTCTCTCACCAAAATTTGAGGAGAAAGTGTTTTTCTATCCAAATTTTGAGGTTTGCAAAGGATTCTGGGTAACAAAACCTAGTGAGAGCCCCACAAGACACCCCATCCTGGATTTCCCTAGGTGTATAGTTTTAAAAAATGCACAGGTATGGTAGGTTTCCCTAGGTGCCGGCTGAGCTAGAGGCCAAAATCCACAGGTAGGCACTTTGCAAAAAACATCTCTGCTTTCTTTGGGAAAATGTGATGAGTCTACGTTGTGTTTTGGGGCATTTCCTGTCGCGGGCGCTAGGCCTACCCACACAAGTGAGGTATCATTTTTAACGGGAGACTTGGGGGAACGCTGTGTGGAAGGAAAATTGTGGCTCCTCTCAGATTCCAGAACTTTCTGTCACCGAAATGTGAGGAGAAAGTGTTCTTTTAGCCAAGTTTTGAGGTTTGCAAAGGATTCTGGGTAACAAAACATGGTGAGAGTCCCACAAGTGACCCCATCTTGAATTCCCCTAGGGGCTAGTTTGAAAAAAGGCACAGGTTTGGCAGGTTTCCCTTGGTGACGGCTGTGCTAGAGGCCAAAATCCACAGGTAGGCACTTTGCAAAAAACACTTCTGCTTTCTTTGGGAAAATGTGATGTGTCCACGTTGTGTTTTTGGGGCATTTCCTGTCGCAAGCAGTAGGCCTACCCACACAAGTAAGGTATCATTTTTATCGGGAGACTTGGAGGAATGTTGGGTGGAAGGAAATATGTGGCTCCTCTCAGATTCCAGGACTGTCACCGAAATATGATGAGATAGTTTTTTATATAGCCAAATTTTGAGGTTTGCAAAGGATTCTGTGTAACAAAACCTGGTGAGAGTCCCACAAGTCACCCCATCTTAGATTCCCCTAGGTGTCTAGTTTTAAAAAATGCACAGGTTTGGTAGGTTTCCCTGGATGCTGGCTGAGGTAGAGTCCAAAATCCACAGGTAGGCACTTTGCAAAAAACACCTCTGTTTTCTTTGGGAAAATGTGATGTGTCAATGCTGTGTTTTGGGGCATTTCCTGTTGTGGGCACTAGGCTTACCCACACAAGTGAGATATCATTTTTATCGGGAGATTTGGGGAAATGCTGTCTGGAAGTAAATTTGTGGCTCCTCTCAGATTCCAGAACTTTCTCTCACCAAAATTTGAGGAGAAAGTGTTTTTCTATCCAAATTTTGAGGTTTGTAAAGGATTCTGGGTAACAAAACCTAGTGAGAGCCCCACACGACACCCCATCCTGGATTTCCCTAGGTGTATAGTTTTCAAAAATGCACAGGTATTGTAGGTTTCCCTAGGTGCCGGCTGAGCTAGAGGCCAAAATCCACAGGTAGGCACTTTGCAAAAAACATCTCTGCTTTCTTTGGGAAAATGTGATGAGTCTACGTTGTGTTTTGGGGCATTTCCTATCGCGGGCACTAGGCCTACCCACACAAGGGAGGTATCATTTTTAACGGGAGACTTGGGGGAACGCTGTGTGGAAGGAAATTTGTGGCTCCTCTAAGATTCCAGAACTTTCTGTCACCGAAATGTGAGGAGAAAGTGTTTTTTTAGCCAAGTTTTGAGGTTTGCAAAGGATTCTTGGTAACAAAACATGGTGAGTACCACAAGTGACCCCATCTTAAATTCCCCTAGGGGCTAGTTTTAAAAAATGCACAGGTTTGGCAGGTTTCCCTTGGTGACGGCTGTGCTAGAGGCCAAAATCCACAGGTAGGCACTTTGCAAAAAACACTTCTGCTTTCTTTGGGAAAATGTGATGTGTACACGTTGTGTTTTTGGGGCATTTCCTGTCGCGAGCAGTAGGCCTACCCACACAAGTAAGGTATCATTTTTATCGGGAGACTTGGAGGAACGTTGGGTGGAAGGAAATTTGTGGCTCCTCTCAGATTCCAGGACTGTCACCGAAATATGATGAGATAGGGTATTATATAGCCAAATTTTGAGGTTTGCAAAGGATTCTGTGTAACAAAACCTGGCGAGAGTCCCACAAGTCACCCCATCTTGGATTCCCCTAGGTGTCTAGTTTTAAAAAATGCACAGGTTTGGTAGGTTTCCCTGGATGCTGGCTGAGCTAGAGGCCAAAATCCACAGGTAGGCACTTTGCAAAAAACACCTCTGTTTTCTTTGGGAAAATGTGATGTGTCAATGCTGTGTTTTGGGGCATTTCCTGTTGTGGGCACTAGGCCTACCCACACAAGTGAGGTATCCTTTTTATCGGGAGATTTGGGGAAATGCTGTCTGGAATTAAATTTGTGGCTCCTCTCAGATTCCAGAACTTTCTCTCACCAAAATTTGAGGAGAAAGTGTTTTTCTATCCAAATTTTGAGGTTTGCAAAGGATTCTGGGTAACAAAACCTAGTGAGAGCCCCACAAGACACCCCATCCTGGATTTCCCTAGGTGTATAGTTTTCAAAAATGCACAGGTATGGTAGGTTTCCCTAGGTGCCGGCTGAGCTAGAGGCCAAAATCCACAGGTAGTCACTTTGCAAAAAACATCTCTGCTTTCTTTGGGAAAATGTGATGAGTCTACGTTGTGTTTTGGGGCATTTCCTGTCGCGGGCACTAGGCCTACCCACACAAGTGAGGTATCATTTTTAACGGGAGACTTGGGGGAACGCTGTGTGGAACAAAATTTGTGACTCCTCTCAGATTCCAGAACTTTCTGTCACCGAAATGTGAGGAGAAAGTGTTTTTTTAGCCAAGTTTTGAGGTTTGCAAAGGATTCTGGGTAACAAAACCTGGTGAGAGTCCCACAAGTGACCCCATCTTGAATTCCCCTAGGGGCTAGTTTTAAAAACTGCACAGGTTTGGCAGGTTTCCCTTGGTGACGGCTGTGCTAGAGGCCAAAATCAACAGGTAGGCACTTTGCAAAAAACACTTCTGCTTTCTTTGGGAAAATGTGATGTGTCCACGTTGTGTTTTTTTGGGCATTTCCTGTCGCGAGCAGTAGGCCTACCCACACAAGTAAGGTATCATTTTTATCGGGAGACTTGGAGGAACATTGGGTGGAAGGAAATTTGTGGCTCCCCTCAGACTCCAGGACTGTCACCGAAATATGATGAGATAGTGTTTTATATAGCCAAATTTTGAGGTTTGCAAAGGATTCTGTGTAACAAAACCTGGTAAGAGTCCCACAAGTCACCCCATCTTAGATTCCCCTAGGTGTCTAGTTTTCAAAAATGCACAGGTTTGGTAGGTTTCCCTGGATGCTGGCTGACCTAGAGGCCAAAATCCACAGGTATGCACTTTGCAAAAAACACCTCTCTTTTCTTTGGGAAAATGTGATGTGTCAATGCTGTGTTTTGGGGCATTTCCTGTTGTGGGCACTAGGCCTACCCACACAAGTGAGGTATCATTTTTATCGGGAGATTTGGGGAAATGCTGTCTGGAAGTAAATTTGTGGCTCCTCTCAGATTCCAGAACTTTCTCTCACCAAAATTTGAGGAGAAAGTTTTTTTCTATCCGAATTTTGAGGTTTGCAAAGGATTCTGGGTTACAAAACCTAGTGAGAGCCCCACAAGACACCCCATCCTGGATTTCCCTAGGTGTATAGTTTTCAAAAATGCACAGGTATGGTAGGTTTCCCTAGGTGCCGGCTGAGCTAGAGGCCAAAATCCACAGGTAGGCACTTTGCAAAAAACACCTCTGTTTTCTTTGGGAAAATGTGATGTGTTAATGCTGTGTTTTGGGCCATTCCCTGTTGCGGGCACTAGGCCTACCCACTCAAGTGAGGTATCATTGTTATCGGGAGATTTGGGGAAATGCTGTCTGGAAGTAAATTTGTGGCTCCTCTCAGATTCCAGAACTTTCTCTCACCAAAATGTGAGGAGAAAGTGTTTTTTAGCCAAATTCTGAAGTATGCAAAGGATTCTGGGTAACAAACCCTGAGGAGAGACCGACAGGTCACCGCATCTTGGATTTCCCTAGGTGTCTAGTTTACAAAAATGCACAGGTTTGGTAGGTTTCCCTAGGTGCCGGCTGAGCTAAAGGCCAAAATCCACAGGTAGGCACTCTGCAAAAAACACCTCTGTTATCTTTTAGAAAATGTGGTGTGTCCATGTTGTGTTTTTGGGCATTTCCTGTCGCGGGCACTAGGCCTACCCACACAAGTGAGGTATCATTTTTATCAGGAGATTTGGGGAAATGCTGTCTGGAAGTAAATTTGTGGCTCCTCTCAGATTCCAGAATTTTCTCTCACCAAAATGTGAGGAGAAATTGTTTTTAGCCAAATTCTGAAGTTTGCAAAGGATTCTGGGTAACAAACCCTGGTGAGAGCCCCACAAGTCACCCCATCTTGGATTTCCCTAGGTGTCTAGTTTACAAAAATGCACAGGTTTGGTAGGTTTCCCTAGGTGCCGGCTGAGCTAGAGGCCAAAATCCACTGGTAGGCACTCTGCAAAAAACACCTCTGTTATCTTTGGGAAAATGTGATGTGTCCATGTTGTGTTTTTGGGCATTTCCTGTCGCGGGCACTAGGCCTACCCTTACAAGTGAGATATCATTTTTATTGGGAGACTTGGGGTAACGCTATGTGGAAGGAAATTTGTGGATCCTCTCAGATTCCAGCACTTTCTGTCACCAAAGTATAAGGAGAAAGTGTTTTTTTAGTCAAATTTTTAAGGTTGCGATGGATTCTTGGTAATGAAACCTGGTGAGAGACCCTCAAGTCACCCCATCTTGCATTCCCCTAGGTGTCTAGTTTTAAAAAATAAACAGGTTTGGTAGAGTTCTCTATGTTCCGGCTGAGCTAGAGGCCAAAGTCCACAGGTAGGCACTTTGCAAAAAACACCTCTGTTTTCTTTGGGAATATGTGATGTGTCAATGTTGTGTTTTGGGGCATTTCCTGTTGCGGGCACTAGGCCTACCCACACAAGTGAGGTATCATTTTTATCTGGAGATTTGGGGAAATGCTGTCTGGAAGTAAATTTGTGGCTCCTTTCAGATTCCAGAACTTTCTCTCACCAAAATGTGAGGAGAAAGTGTTTTTTTAGCCAAATTCTGAAGTTTGCAAAGGATTCTGGGTAACAAACCCTGAGGAGAGCCCGACAAGTCACCCCATCTTGGATTTCCCTAGGTGTCAAGTTTACAAAAATGCACAGGTTTGGTAGGTTTCCCTAGGTGCCGGCTGAGCTAGAGGCCAAAATCCACAGGTAGGCACTCTGCAAAAAACACCTCTGTTATCTTTGGGAAAATGTGGTGTGTCAATGCTGTGTTTTGGGGCATTTCCTGTTGTGGCCACTAGGCCTACCCACACAAATGAGATATCATTTTTATCGGGAGATTTGGGGAAATGCTGTCTGGAAGTAAATTTGTGGGTCCTCTCAGATTCCAGAACTTTCTCTCACCAAAATTTGAGGAGAAAGTGTTTTTCTATCCAAATTTTGAGGTTTGTAAAGGATTCTGGGTAACAAAACCTAGTGAGAGCCCCCACACGACACCCCATCCTGGATTTCCCTTGGTGTATAGTTTTAAAAAATGCACAGGTATTGTAGGTTTCCCTGGGTGCCGGCTGAGCTAGAGGCCAAAATCCACAGGTAGTCACTTTGCAAAAAACATCTCTGCTTTCTTTGGGAAAATGTGATGAGTCTACGTTGTGTTTTGGGGCATTTCCTATCGCGGGCACTAGGCCTACCCACACAAGGGAGGTATCATTTTTAACGGGAGACTTGGGGGAACGCTGTGTGGAAGGAAATTTGTGGCTCCTCTCAGATTCCAGAACTTTCTGTCACCGAAATGTGAGGAGAAAGTGTTTTTTTAGCCAAGTTTTGAGGTTTGCAAAGGATTCTGGGTAACAAAACATGGTGAGTACCACAAGTGACCCCATCTTAAATTCCCCTAGGGGCTAGTTTTAAAAAATGCACAGGTTTGGCAGGTTTCCCTTGGTGACGGCTGTGCTAGAGGCCAAAATCTACAGGTAGGCACTTTGCAAAAAACACTTCTGCTTTCTTTGGGAAAATGTGATGTGTCCACGTTGTGTTTTTGGGGCATTTCCTGTCGCGAGCAGTAGGCCTACCCACACAAGTAAGGTATAATTTTTATCGGGAGACTTGGAGGAACGTTGGGTGGAAGGAAATTTGTGGCTCCTCTCAGATTCCAGGACTGTCACCGAAATGTGATGAGATAGTGTTTTATATAGCCAAATTTTGAGGTTTGCAAAGGATTCTGTGTAACAAAACCTGGTGAGAGTCCCAAAAGTCACCCCATCTTAGATTCCCCTAGGTGTCTAGTTTTCAAAAATGCACATGTTTGGTAGGTTTCCCTGGATGCTGGCTGAGCTAGAGGCCAAAATCCACAGGTAGGCACTTTGCAAAAAACACCTCTGTTTTCTTTGGGAAAATGTGATGTGTCAATGCTGTGTTTTGGGGCATTTCCTGTTGTGGGCACTAGGCCTACCCACACAAGTGAGGTATCATTTTTAACGGGAGACTTGGGGGAACGCTGTGTGGAAGGTAAATTGTGGCTCCTCTCAGATTCCAGAACTTTCTGTCACCGAAATGTGAGGAGAAAGTGTTCTTTTAGCCAAGTTTGGAGGTTTGCAAAGGATTCTGGGTAACAAAACCTGGTGAGAGTCCCACAAGTGACCCCATCTTGAATTCCCCTAGGGGCTAGTTTTAAAAAAGGCACAGGTTTGGCAGGTTTCCCTTGGTGATGGCTGTGCTAGAGGCCAAAATCCACAGGTAGGCACTTTGCAAAAAACACTTCTGCTTTCTTTGGGAAAATGTGATGTGTCCACGTTGTGTTTTTGGGGCATTTCCTGTCGCAAGCAGTAGGCCTACCCACACAAGTAAGGTATCATTTTTATCGGGAGACTTGGAGGAACGTTGGGTGGAAGGAAATATGTGGCTCCTCTCAGATTCCAGGACTGTCACCGAAATATGATGAGATAGTCTTTTATATAGCCAAATTTTGAGGTTTGCAAAGGATTCTGTGTAACAAAACCTGGTGAGAGTCCCACAAGTCACCCCATCTTAGATTCCCCTAGGTGTCTAGTTTTCAAAAATGCACAGGTTTGGTAGGTTTCCCTGGATGCTGGCTGAGGTAGAGTCCAAAATCCACAGGTAGGCACTTTGCAAAAAACACCTCTGTTTTCTTTGGGAAAATGTGATGTGTCAATGCTGTGTTTTGGGGCATTTCCTGTTGTGGCCACTAGGCCTACCCACACAAATGAGATATCATTTTTATCGGGAGATTTGGGGAAATGCTGTCTGGAAGTAAATTTGTGGGTCCTCTCAGATTCCAGAACTTTCTCTCACCAAAATTTGAGGAGAAAGTGTTTTTCTATCCAAATTTTGAGGTTTGTAAAGGATTCTGGGTAACAAAACCTAGTGAGAGCCCCCACACGACACCCCATCCTGGATTTCCCTTGGTGTATAGTTTTAAAAAATGCACAGGTATTGTAGGTTTCCCTGGGTGCCGGCTGAGCTAGAGGCCAAAATCCACAGGTAGTCACTTTGCAAAAAACATCTCTGCTTTCTTTGGGAAAATGTGATGAGTCTACGTTGTGTTTTGGGGCATTTCCTATCGCGGGCACTAGGCCTACCCACACAAGGGAGGTATCATTTTTAACGGGAGACTTGGGGGAACGCTGTGTGGAAGGAAATTTGTGGCTCCTCTCAGATTCCAGAACTTTCTGTCACCGAAATGTGAGGAGAAAGTGTTTTTTTAGCCAAGTTTTGAGGTTTGCAAAGGATTCTGGGTAACAAAACATGGTGAGTACCACAAGTGACCCCATCTTAAATTCCCCTAGGGGCTAGTTTTAAAAAATGCACAGGTTTGGCAGGTTTCCCTTGGTGACGGCTGTGCTAGAGGCCAAAATCTACAGGTAGGCACTTTGCAAAAAACACTTCTGCTTTCTTTGGGAAAATGTGATGTGTCCACGTTGTGTTTTTGGGGCATTTCCTGTCGCGAGCAGTAGGCCTACCCACACAAGTAAGGTATAATTTTTATCGGGAGACTTGGAGGAACGTTGGGTGGAAGGAAATTTGTGGCTCCTCTCAGATTCCAGGACTGTCACCGAAATGTGATGAGATAGTGTTTTATATAGCCAAATTTTGAGGTTTGCAAAGGATTCTGTGTAACAAAACCTGGTGAGAGTCCCAAAAGTCACCCCATCTTAGATTCCCCTAGGTGTCTAGTTTTCAAAAATGCACATGTTTGGTAGGTTTCCCTGGATGCTGGCTGAGCTAGAGGCCAAAATCCACAGGTAGGCACTTTGCAAAAAACACCTCTGTTTTCTTTGGGAAAATGTGATGTGTCAATGCTGTGTTTTGGGGCATTTCCTGTTGTGGGCACTAGGCCTACCCACACAAGTGAGGTATCATTTTTATCGGGAGATTTGGGGAAATGCTGTCTGGAAGTAAATTTGTGGCTCCTCTCAGATTCCAGAACTTTCTCACACCAAAATTTGAGGAGAAAGTGTTTTTCTATCCAAATGTTGAGGTTTGCAAAGGATTCTGGGTAACAAAACCTAGTGAGAGCCCGACAAGACACCCCATTCTGGATTTTCCTAGGTGTATAGTTTTCAAAAATGCACAGGTATGGTAGGTTTCCCTAGGTGCCCGCTGAGCTAGAGGCCAAAATCCACAGGTAGGCACTTTGCAAAAAACATCTCTGTTTTCTTTGGGAAAATGTGATGAGTCTACTTTGTGTTTTGGGGCATTTCCTATCGCCGGCACTAGGCCTACCCACACAAGTGAGGTATCATTTTTAACGGGAGACTTGGGGGAACACTGTGTGGAAGGAAATTTGTGGCTCCGCTCAGATTCCAGAACTTTCTGTCACCGAAATGTGAGGAGAAAGTGTTTTTTTAGCCAAGTTTTGAGGTTCGCAAAGGATTCTGGGTAACAAAACCTGGTGAGAGTCCCACAAATGACCTCATCTTGAATTCCCCTAGGGGCTAGTTTTAAAAAATGCACAGGTTTGGCAGGTTTCCCTTGGTGACGGCTGTGCTAGAAGCCAAAATCCACAGGTAGGCACTTTGCAAAAAACACTTCTGCTTTCTTTGGGAAAATGTGATGTGTACACGTTGTGTTTTTGGGGCATTTCCTGTCGCGAGCAGTAGGCCTACCCACACAAGTAAGGTATCATTTTTATCAGGAGACTTGGAGGAACGTTGGGTAGAAGGAAATTTGTGGCTCCTCTCAGATTCCAGGACTGTCACCGAAATATGATGAGATAGGGTATTATATAGCCAAATTTTGAGGTTTGCAAAGGATTCTGTGTATCAAAACCTGGCGAGAGTCCCACAAGTCACCCCATCTTGGATTCCCCTAGGTGTCTAGTTTTCAAAAATGCACAGGTTTGGTAGTTTTCCCTGGATGCAGGCTGAGCTAGAGGCCAAAATCCACAGGTAGGCACTTTGCAAAAAACACCTCTGTTTTCTTTGGGAAAATGTGATGTGTCAATGCTGTGTTTTGGGGCATTTCCTGTTGTGGGCACTAGGCCTACCCACACAAGTGAGGTATCATTTTTAACGGGAGACTTGGGGGAACGCTGTGTGGAAGGAAATTTGTGACTCCTCTCAGATTCCAGAACTTTCTGTCACCGAAATGTGAGGAGAAAGTGTTTTTTTAGCCAAGTTTTGAGGTTTGCAAAGGATTCTGGGTAACAAAACCTGGTGAGAGTCCCACAAGTGACCCCATCTTGAATTCCCCTAGGGGCTAGTTTTAAAAACTGCACAGGTTTGGCAGGTTTCCCTTGGTGACGGCTGTGCTAGAGGCCAAAATCAACAGGTAGGCACTTTGCAAAAAACACTTCTGCTTTCTTTGGGAAAATGTGATGTGTCCACGTTGTGTTTTTTTGGGCATTTCCTGTCGCGAGCAGTAGGCCTACCCACACAAGTAAGGTATCATTTTTATCGGGAGACTTGGAGGAACATTGGGTGGAAGGAAATTTGTGGCTCCTCTCAGATTCCAGGACTGTCACCGAAATATGATGAGATAGTGTTTCATATAGCCAAATTTTGAGGTTTGCAAAGGATTCTGTGTAACAAAACCTGGTGAGAGTCCCACAAGTCACCCCATCTTAGATTCCCCTAGGTGTCTAGTTTTCAAAAATGCACAGGTTTGGTAGGTTTCCCTGGATGCTGGCTGACATAGAGGCCAAAATCCACAGGTAGGCACTTTGCAAAAAACACCTCTGTTTTCTTTGGGAAAATGTGATGTGTCAATGCTGTGTTTTGGGGCATTTCCTGTTGTGGGCACTAGGCCTACCCACACAAGTGAGGTATCATTTTTATCGGGAGATTTGGGGAAATACTGTCTGGAAGTAAATTTGTGGCTCCTCTCAGATTCCAGAACTTTCTCTCACCAAAATTTGAGGAGAAAGTTTTTTTCTATCCGAATTTTGAGGTTTGCAAAGGATTCTGGGTAACAAAACCTAGTGAGAGCCCCACAAGACACCCCATCCTGGATTTCCCTAGGTGTATAGTTTTAAAAAATGCACAGGTATGGTAGGTTTCCCTAGGTGCCAGCTGAGCTAGAGGCCAAAATCCACAGGTAGGCACTTTGCAAAAAACACCTCTGTTTTCTTTGGGAAAATGTGATGTGTCAATGCTGTGTTTTGGGCCATTCCCTGTTGCGGGCACTAGGCCTACCCACACAAGTGAGGTATCATTGTTATCGGGAGATTTGGGGAAATGCTGTCTGGAAGTAAATTTGTGGCTCCTCTCAGATTCCAGAACTTTCTCTCACCAAAATGTGAGGAGAAAGTGTTTTTTAGCCAAATTCTGAAGTATGCAAAGGATTCTGGGTAACAAACCCTGAGGAGAGCCCGACAGGTCACCGCATCTTGGATTTCCCTAGGTGTCTAGTTTACAAAAATGCACAGGTTTGGTAGGTTTCCCTAGGTGCCGGCTGAGCTAAAGGCCAAAATCCACAGGTAGGCACTCTGCAAAAAACACCTCTGTTATCTTTTAGAAAATGTGGTGTGTCCATGTTATGTTTTTGGGCATTTCCTGTCGCGGGCACTAGGCCTACCCACACAAGTGAGGTATCATTTTTATCAGGAGATTTGGGGAAATGCTGTCTGGAAGTAAATTTGTGGCTCCTCTCAGATTCCAGAATTTTCTCTCACCAAAATGTGAGGAGAAATTGTTTTTAGCCAAATTCTGAAGTTTGCAAAGGATTCTGGGTAACAAACCCTGGTGAGAGCCCCACAAGTCACCCCATCTTGGATTTCCCTAGGTGTCTAGTTTACAAAAATGCACAGGTTTGGTAGGTTTCCCTAGGTGCCGGCTGAGCTAGAGGCCAAAATCCAATGGTAGGCACTCTGCAAAAAACACCTCTGTTATCTTTGGGAAAATGTGATGTGTCCATGTTGTGTTTTTGGGCATTTCCTGTCGCGGGCACTAGGCCTACCCTTACAAGTGAGATATCATTTTTATTGGGAGACTTGGGGTAACGCTATGTGGAAGGAAATTTGTGGATCCTCTCAGATTCCAGCACTTTCTGTCACCAAAGTATAAGGAGAAAGTGTTTTTTTAGTCAAATTTTTAAGGTTGCGATAGATTCTTGGTAATGAAACCTGGTGAGAGACCCTCAAGTCACCCCATCTTGCATTCCCCTAGGTGTCTAGTTTAAAAAAATAAACATGTTTGGTAGAGTTCTCTATGTTCCGGCTGAGCTAGAGGCCAAAGTCCACAGGTAGGCACTTTGCAAAAAACACCTCTGTTTTCTTTGGGAATATGTGATGTGTCAATGTTGTGTTTTGGGGCATTTCCTGTTGCGGGCACTAGGCCTACCCACACAAGTGAGGTATCATTTTTATCTGGAGATTTGGGGAAATGCTGTCTGGAAGTAAATTTGTGGCTCCTTTCAGATTCCAGAACTTTCTCTCACCAAAATGTGAGGAGAAAGTGTTTTTTTAGCCAAATTCTGAAGTTTGCAAAGGATTCTGGGTAACAAACCCTGAGGAGAGCCCGACAAGTCACCCCATCTTGGATTTCCCTAGGTGTCAAGTTTACAAAAATGCACAGGTTTGGTAGGTTTCCCTAGGTGCCGGCTGAGCTAGAGGCCAAAATCCACAGGTAGGCACTCTGCAAAAAACACCTCTGTTATCTTTGGGAAAATGTGGTGTGTCCATGTTGTGTTTTTGGGCATTTCCTGTCGCGGGGACTAGGCCTACCCACACAAGTGAGATATCATTTTTATTGGGTACTTGGGGTAACGCTATGTGGAAGGAAAGTTGTGGCTTCTCTCAGATTCCAGAACTTTCTGTCACCAAAATATATGGAGAAAGTGTTTTTTAGCCAAGTTTTGAGGTTTGCAAAGGTTTCTTGGTAACGAAACCTGGTGAGAGCCCCACAAGTCACCCCATCTTGGATTCCCCTAGGTGTCTAGTTTGAAAAAATGCACAGGTTTGGTAGGTTTCCCTAGGTGCCGGCTGAGCTAAAGGCCAAAATCCACAGGTAGGCACTTTGCAAAAAACACCTGTTTTCTTTGGGAAAATGTGATGTGTCCACGTTGTGTTTTGGGGCATTTCCTGTTGCGGTGTCATGACAACACAAACTTGCCAAGTCAAATCAAAGAAGTGCATGAGAAAAGCAAAGAGATATCCTCAGTGGAGACAGCAAAGCCCAAACTGGAAGAAGGTTTGTAGAGTAATCTTGCGCTTATTTCAAAGGAAGAATCAAGAAGAGAAGATCCAAGATGGCCGCTGTGAGTCCTGAAGGTTAGTTACAGTTCTAGTCTTGCAATCGGTTGGTTGCTAGGTTACGAGCTCTCCAGCTGGAAGCCTTGCACTTCAACTGAGGTCTGACAGGAATCAGCTGTGTGGAGAGAGAGTGCGCTTCAGAACAGAAACTCCTGTGAGGTAAAATTACATTTGAAGATTATATTACAGAAAACGGATAAATATTGTCAAGATTTATTCGAAGAGTTTGATAGTAGACCGTTCCCGTGGAAGTCGGCAAGGCTACAGAGTTAATGTATGAATTAACCTTATGTATACAAGGTTCTTGTTTAAGATATTAAAGTCAAAGAAAAAACCAAGTATCTACAAATGTCAAGGTTATAAACAAAGGCCAAGTTTAAAGGAGAAACAAACTGTTAACAAATAAGCATTTACAAATTCAATGGTAATAAACCAAAATAGAGTTTAAAAGAGAAACGAACTTAAATAAACAAGCATTTACAACTACAAGTTATCGACAGATGTCGAAGTAAGGAAGGAGAAACTAACTGTAATAAGCAAGCATTTACAAATACAAGTTATCAACAAATGTCAAGTAAGAAAGGATAAACAAACTTTAATAAACAAGCATTTACAAATACAAGTATTGACAGAAGTCACAATAAGACAGGAGAAATTAAATAACATCAGCTGATTTGAAGAACGCATTATCACCAACTATATATATATATATATATAGCAACATAAAACCAATCTCTAACAAAGGTTGAGAAGTTCTTCCAGAAACAGTAATAAGCATTTTTTTAAGAAGAGCTATCATTTATAGAGAGAAGCAAGGCTACAGAGAACTCAGGGTGAGTGAAGAAATAATAGAATTAAAGAGAATTAAGTGTTGAGAGTAGAAAGTGAAAAACTGATGTTGTATGTCCCTAGCAATTGCGACTGTGACTCTTGCAGGTGCTGTATCCAATCTTAGATGTGAAGAGGCAGACTTAGTACTGGCGTTCATCATCTCTGTGGCAGTCTCTCTACCATCCCATTCCCCTTTCCCCCTCCGGGGTACTCAGCACGAAGGATTAATATTCGTTGTGAGTAGCTCGGGTCGGGACTGAGGAGTTATCTACTGCTTCTGAGGAAATCGAATTGAAGTATCCTGACACGCGGCCAATAGGCCTACCCACACAAGTGTGGTATCATATTTATCGGGAGACTTGGGGGAACACTGTGTGGAAGGAAATTCATGGCTCCTCTCAGATTCCAGAACTTTCTGTCACCAAAATTTGAGGAGAAAGTGTTTTTTTATCCAAATTTTGAGGTTTGCAAAGGATTCTGGGTAACAAAACCTAGTGAGAGCCCTACAAGACACCCCATCCTGGATTTCCCCAGGTGTATAGTTTTAAAAAATGCACAGGTATGGTAGGTTTCCCTAGGTGCCGGCTGAGCTAGAGGCCAAAATCCACAGGTAGGCACTTTGCAAAAAACATCTCTGCTTTCTTTGGGAAAATGTGATGAGTCCACGTTGTGTTTTTGGGGCATTTCCTGTCGCGAGCAGTAGGCCTACCCACACAAGTAAGGTATAATTTTTATCGGGAGACTTGGAGGAACGTTGGGTGGAAGGAAATTTGTGGCTCCTCTCAGATTCCAGGACTGTCACCGAAATGTGATGAGATAGTGTTTTATATAGCCAAATATTGAGGTTTGCAAAGGATTCTGTGAAACAAAACCTGGTCAGAGTCCCAAAAGTCACCCCATCTTAGATTCCCCTAGGTGTCTAGTTTTCAAAAATGCACATGTTTGGTAGGTTTCCCTGGATGCTGGCTGAGCTAGAGGCCAAAATCCACAGGTAGGCACTTTGCAAAAAACACCTCTGTTTTCTTTGGGAAAATGTGATGTGTCAATGCTGTGTTTTGGGGCATTTCCTGTTGTGGGCACTAGGCCTACCCACACAAGTGAGGTATCATTTTTATCGGGAGATTTGGGGAAATGCTGTCTGGAAGTAAATTTGTGGCTCCTCTCAGATTCCAGAACTTTCTCACACCAAAATTTGAGGAGAAAGTGTTTTTCTATCCAAATTTTGAGGTTTGCAAAGGATTCTGGGTAACAAAACCTAGTGAGAGCCCCACAAGACACCCCATTCTGGATTTTCCTAGGTGTATAGTTTTCAAAAATGCACAGGTATGGTAGGTTTCCCTAGGTGCCCGCTGAGCTAGAGGCCAAAATCCACAGGTAGGCACTTTGCAAAAAACATCTCTGTTTTCTTTGGGAAAATGTGATGAGTCTACTTTGTGTTTTGGGGCATTTCCTATCGCCGGCACTAGGCCTACCCACACAAGTGAGGTATCATTTTTAACGGGAGACTTGGGGGAACACTGTGTGGAAGGAAATTTGTGGCTCCGCTCAGATTCCAGAACTTTCTGTCACCGAAATGTGAGGAGAAAGTGTTTTTTTAGCCAAGTTTTGAGGTTCGCAAAGGATTCTGGGTAACAAAACCTGGTGAGAGTCCCACAAATGACCTCATCTTGAATTCCCCAAGGGGCTAGTTTTAAAAAATGCACAGGTTTGGCAGGTTTCCCTTGGTGACGGCTGTGCTAGAAGCCAAAATCCACAGGTAGGCACTTTGCAAAAAACACTTCTGCTTTCTTTGGGAAAATGTGATGTGTACACGTTGTGTTTTTGGGGCATTTCCTGTCGCGAGCAGTAGGCCTACCCACACAAGTAAGGTATCATTTTTATCAGGAGACTTGGAGGAACGTTGGGTAGAAGGAAATTTGTGGCTCCTCTCAGATTCCAGGACTGTCACCGAAATATGATGAGATAGGGTAATATATAGCCAAATTTTGAGGTTTGCAAAGGATTCTGTGTATCAAAACCTGGCGAGAGTCCCACAAGTCACCCCATCTTGGATTCCCCTAGGTGTCTAGTTTTCAAAAATGCACAGGTTTGGTAGGTTTCCCTGGATGCAGGCTGAGCTAGAGGCCAAAATCCACAGGTAGGCACTTTGCAAAAAACACCTCTGTTTTCTTTGGGAAAATGTGATGTGTCAATGCTGTGTTTTGGGGCATTTCCTGTTGTGGGCACTAGGCCTACCCACACAAGTGAGGTATCATTTTTAACGGGAGACTTGGGGGAACGCTGTGTGGAAGGAAATTTGTGACTCCTCTCAGATTCCAGAACTTTCTGTCACCGAAATGTGAGGAGAAAGTGTTTTTTTAGCCAAGTTTTGAGGTTTGCAAAGGATTCTGGGTAACAAAACCTGGTGAGAGTCCCACAAGTGACCCCATCTTGAATTCCCCTAGGGGCTAGTTTTAAAAACTGCACAGGTTTGGCAGGTTTCCCTTGGTGACGGCTGTGCTAGAGGCCAAAATCAACAGGTAGGCACTTTGCAAAAAACACTTCTGCTTTCTTTGGGAAAATGTGATGTGTCCACGTTGTGTTTTTTTGGGCATTTCCTGTCGCGAGCAGTAGGCCTACCCACACAAGTAAGGTATCATTTTTATCGGGAGACTTGGAGGAACATTGGGTGGAAGGAAATTTGTGGCTCCTCTCAGATTCCAGGACTGTCACCGAAATATGATGAGATAGTGTTTCATATAGCCAAATTTTGAGGTTTGCAAAGGATTCTGTGTAACAAAACCTGGTGAGAGTCCCACAAGTCACCCCATCTTAGATTCCCCTAGGTGTCTAGTTTTCAAAAATGCACAGGTTTGGTAGGTTTCCCTGGATGCTGGCTGACCTAGAGGCCAAAATCCACAGGTAGGCACTTTGCAAAAAACACCTCTGTTTTCTTTGGGAAAATGTGATGTGTCAATGCTGTGTTTTGGGGCATTTCCTGTTGTGGGCACTAGGCCTACCCACACAAGTGAGGTATCATTTTTATCGGGAGATTTGGGGAAATACTGTCTGGAAGTAAATTTGTGGCTCCTCTCAGATTCCAGAACTTTCTCTCACCAAAATTTGAGGAGAAAGTTTTTTTCTATCCGAATTTTGAGGTTTGCAAAGGATTCTGGGTAACAAAACCTAGTGAGAGCCCCACAAGACACCCCATCCTGGATTTCCCTCGGTGTATAGTTTTAAAAAATGCACAGGTATGGTAGGTTTCCCTCGGTGCCGGCTGAGCTAGAGGCCAAAATCCACAGGTAGGCACTTTGCAAAAAACACCTCTGTTTTCTTTGGGAAAATGTGATGTGTTAATGCTGTGTTTTGGGCCATTCCCTGTTGCGGGCACTAGGCCTACCCACACAAGTGAGGTATCATTGTTATCGGGAGATTTGGGGAAATGCTGTCTGGAAGTAAATTTGTGGCTCCTCTCAGATTCCAGAACTTTCTCTCACCAAAATGTGAGGAGAAAGTGTTTTTTAGCCAAATTCTGAAGTATGCAAAGGATTCTGGGTAACAAACCCTGAGGAGAGCCCGACAGGTCACTGCATCTTGGATTTCCCTAGGTGTCTAGTTTACAAAAATGCACAGGTTTGGTAGGTTTCCCTAGGTGCCGGCTGAGCTAAAGGCCAAAATCCACAGGTAGGCACTCTGCAAAAAACACCTCTGTTATCTTTTAGAAAATGTGGTGTGTCCATGTTATGTTTTTGGGCATTTCCTGTCGCGGGCACTAGGCCTACCCACACAAGTGAGGTATCATTTTTATCAGGAGATTTGGGGAAATGCTGTCTGGAAGTAAATTTGTGGCTCCTCTCATATTCCAGAATTTTCTCTCACCAAAATGTGAGGAGAAATTGTTTTTAGCCAAATTCTGAAGTTTGCAAAGGATTCTGGGTAACAAACCCTGGTGAGAGCCCCACAAGTCACCCCATCTTGGATTTCCCTAGGTGTCTAGTTTACAAAAATGCACAGGTTTGGTAGGTTTCCCTAGGTGCCGGCTGAGCTAGAGGCCAAAATCCAATGGTAGGCACTCTGCAAAAAACACCTCTGTTATCTTTGGGAAAATGTGATGTGTCCATGTTGTGTTTTTGGGCATTTCCTGTCGCGGGCACTAGGCCTACCCTTACAAGTGAGATATCATTTTTATTGGGAGACTTGGGGTAACGCTATGTGGAAGGAAATTTGTGGATCCTCTCAGATTCCAGCACTTTCTGTCACCAAAGTATAAGGAGAAAGTGTTTTTTTAGTCAAATTTTTAAGGTTGCGATGGATTCTTGGTAATGAAACCTGGTGAGAGACCCTCAAGTCACCCCATCTTGCATTCCCCTAGGTGTCTAGTTTAAAAAAATAAACAGGTTTGGTAGAGTTCTCTATGTTCCGGCTGAGCTAGAGGCCAAAGTCCACAGGTAGGCACTTTGCAAAAAACACCTCTATTTTCTTTGGGAATATGTGATGTGTCAATGTTGTGTTTTGGGGCATTTCCTGTTGCGGGCACTAGGCCTACCCACACAAGTGAGGTATCATTTTTATCTGGAGATTTGGGGAAATGCTGTCTGGAAGTAAATTTGTGGCTCCTTTCAGATTCCAGAACTTTCTCTCACCAAAATGTGAGGAGAAAGTGTTTTTTTAGCCAAATTCTGAAGTTTGCAAAGGATTCTGGGTAACAAACCCTGAGGAGAGCCCGACAAGTCACCCCATCTTGGATTTCCCTAGGTGTCAAGTTTACAAAAATGCACAGGTTTGGTAGGTTTCCCTAGGTGCCGGCTGAGCTAGAGGCCAAAATCCACAGGTAGGCACTCTGCAAAAAACACCTCTGTTATCTTTGGGAAAATGTGGTGTGTCCATGTTGTGTTTTTGGGCATTTCCTGTCGCGGGGACTAGGCCTACCCACACAAGTGAGATATCATTTTTATTGGGTACTTGGGGTAACGCTATGTGGAAGGAAAGTTGTGGCTTCTCTCAGATTCCAGAACTTTCTGTCACCAAAATATATGGAGAAAGTGTTTTTTAGCCAAGTTTTGAGGTTTGCAAAGGTTTCTTGGTAACGAAACCTGGTGAGAGCCCCACAAGTCACCCCATCTTGGATTCCCCTAGGTGTCTAGTTTGAAAAAATGCACAGGTTTGGTAGGTTTCCCTAGGTGCCGGCTGAGCTAAAGGCCAAAATCCACAGGTAGGCACTTTGCAAAAAACACCTGTTTTCTTTGGGAAAATGTGATGTGTCCACGTTGTGTTTTGGGGCATTTCCTGTTGCGGTGTCATGACAACACAAACTTGCCAAGTCAAATCAAAGAAGTGCATGAGAAAAGCAAAGAGATATCCTCAGTGGAGACAGCAAAGCCCAAACTGGAAGAAGGTTTGTAGAGTAATCTTGCGCTTATTTCAAAGGAAGAATCAAGAAGAGAAGATCCAAGATGGCCGCTGTGAGTCCTGAAGGTTAGTTACAGTTCTAGTCTTGCAATCGGTTGGTTGCTAGGTTACGAGCTCTCCAGCTGGAAGCCTTGCACTTCAACTGAGGTCTGACAGGAATCAGCTGTGTGGAGAGAGAGTGCGCTTCAGAACAGAAACTCCTGTGAGGTAAAATTACATTTGAAGATTATATTACAGAAAACGGATAAATATTGTCAAGATTTATTCGAAGAGTTTGATAGTAGACCGTTCCCGTGGAAGTCGGCAAGGCTACAGAGTTAATGTATGAATTAACCTTATGTATACAAGGTTCTTGTTTAAGATATTAAAGTCAAAGAAAAAACCAAGTATCTACAAATGTCAAGGTTATAAACAAAGGCCAAGTTTAAAGGAGAAACAAACTGTTAACAAATAAGCATTTACAAATTCAATGGTAATTAACCAAAATAGAGTTTAAAAGAGAAACGAACTTAAATAAACAAGCATTTACAACTACAAGTTATCGACAGATGTCGAAGTAAGGAAGGAGAAACTAACTGTAATAAGCAAGCATTTACAAATACAAGTTATCAACAAATGTCAAGTAAGAAAGGATAAACAAACTTTAATAAACAAGCATTTACAAATACAAGTATTGACAGAAGTCACAATAAGACAGGAGAAATTAAATAACATCAGCTGATTTGAAGAACGCATTATCACCAACTATATATATATATATAGCAACATAAAACCAATCTCTAACAAAGGTTGAGAAGTTCTTCCAGAAACAGTAATAAGCATTTTTTTAAGAAGAGCTATCATTTATAGAGAGAAGCAAGGCTACAGAGAACTCAGGGTGAGTGAAGAAATAATAGAATTAAAGAGAATTAAGTGTTGAGAGTAGAAAGTGAAAAACTGATGTTGTATGTCCCTAGCAATTGCGACTGTGACTCTTGCAGGTGCTGTATCCAATCTTAGATGTGAAGAGGCAGACTTAGTACTGGCGTTCATCATCTCTGTGGCAGTCTCTCTACCATCCCATTCCCCTTTCCCCCTCCGGGGTACTCAGCACGAAGGATTAATATTCGTTGTGAGTAGCTCGGGTCGGGACTGAGGAGTTATCTACTGCTTCTGAGGAAATCGAATTGAAGTATCCTGACACGCGGCCAATAGGCCTACCCACACAAGTGTGGTATCATATTTATCGGGAGACTTGGGGGAACACTGTGTGGAAGGAAATTCATGGCTCCTCTCAGATTCCAGAACTTTCTGTCACCAAAATTTGAGGAGAAAGTGTTTTTTTATCCAAATTTTGAGGTTTGCAAAGGATTCTGGGTAACAAAACCTAGTGAGAGCCCCACAAGACACCCCATCCTGGATTTCCCTAGGTGTATAGTTTTAAAAAATGCACAGGTATGGTAGGTTTCCCTAGGTGCCGGCTGAGCTAGAGGCCAAAATCCACAGGTAGGCACTTTGCAAAAAACATCTCTGCTTTCTTTGGGAAAATGTGATGAGTCTACGTTGTGTTTTGGGGCATTTCCTGTCGCGGGCACTAGGCCTACCCACACAAGTGAGGTATCATTTTTAACGGGAGACTTGGGGGAACGCTGTGTGGAAGGTAAATTGTGGCTCCTCTCAGATTCCAGAACTTTCTGTCACCGAAATGTGAGGAGAAAGTGTTCTTTTAGCCAAGTTTGGAGGTTTGCAAAGGATTCTGGGTAACAAAACCTGGTGAAAGTCCCACAAGTGACCCCATCTTGAATTCCCCTAGGGGCTAGTTTTAAAAAAGGCACAGGTTTGGCAGGTTTCCCTTGGTGATGGCTGTGCTAGAGGCCAAAATCCACAGGTAGGCACTTTGCAAAAAACACTTCTGCTTTCTTTGGGAAAATGTGATGTGTCCACGTTGTGTTTTTGGGGCATTTCCTGTCGCAAGCAGTAGGCCTACCCACACAAGTAAGGTATCATTTTTATCGGGAGACTTGGAGGAACGTTGGGTGGAAGGAAATATGTGGCTCCTCTCAGATTCCAGGACTGTCACCGAAATATGATGAGATAGTTTTTTATATAGCCAAATTTTGAGGTTTGCAAAGGATTCTGTGTAACAAAACCTGGTGAGAGTCCCACAAGTCACCCCATCTTAGATTCCCCTAGGTGTCTAGTTTTCAAAAATGCACAGGTTTGGTAGGTTTCCCTGGATGCTGGCTGAGGTAGAGTCCAAAATCCACAGGTAGGCACTTTGCAAAAAACACCTCTGTTTTCTTTGGGAAAATGTGATGTGTCAATGCTGTGTTTTGGGGCATTTCCTGTTGTGGCCACTAGGCCTACCCACACAAGTGAGATATCATTTTTATCGGGAGATTTGGGGAAATGCTGTCTGGAAGTAAATTTGTGGGTCCTCTCAGATTCCAGAACTTTCTCTCACCAAAATTTGAGGAGAAAGTGTTTTTCTATCCAAATTTTGAGGTTTGTAAAGGATTCTGGGTAACAAAACCTAGTGAGAGCCCCACACGACACCCCATCCTGGATTTCCCTAGGTGTATAGTTTTAAAAAATGCACAGGTATTGTAGGTTTCCCTAGGTGCCGGCTGAGCTAGAGGCCAAAATCCACAGGTAGGCACTTTGCAAAAAACATCTCTGCTTTCTTTGGGAAAATGTGATGAGTCAACGTTGTGTTTTGGGGCATTTCCTATCGCGGGCACTAGGCCTACCCACACAAGGGAGGTATCATTTTTAACGGGAGACTTGGGGGAACGCTGTGTGGAAGGAAATTTGTGGCTCCTCTCAGATTCCAGAACTTTCTGTCACCGAAATGTGAGGAGAAAGTGTTTTTTTAGCCAAGTTTTGAGGTTTGCAAAGGATTCTGGGTAACAAAACATGGTGAGTACCACAAGTGACCCCATCTTAAATTCCCCTAGGGGCTAGTTTTAAAAAATGCACAGGTTTGGCAGGTTTCCCTTGGTGACGGCTGTGCTAGAGGCCAAAATCTACAGGTAGGCACTTTGCAAAAAACACTTCTGCTTTCTTTGGGAAAATGTGATGTGTCCACGTTGTGTTTTTGGGGCATTTCCTGTCGCGAGCAGTAGGCCTACCCACACAAGTAAGGTATAATTTTTATCGGGATACTTGGAGGAACGTTGGGTGGAAGGAAATTTGAGGCTCCTCTCAGATTCCAGGACTGTCACCGAAATGTGATGAGATAGTGTTTTATATAGCCAAATTTTGAGGTTTGCAAAGGATTCTGTGTAACAAAACCTGGTGAGAGTCCCAAAAGTCACCCCATCTTAGATTCCCCTAGGTGTCTAGTTTTCAAAAATGCACATGTTTGGTAGGTTTCCCTGGATGCTGGCTGAGCTAGAGGCCAAAATCCACAGGTAGGCACTTTGCAAAAAACACCTCTGTTTTCTTTGGGAAAATGTGATGTGTCAATGCTGTGTTTTGGGGCATTTCCTGTTGTGGGCACTAGGCCTACCCACAAAAGTGAGGTATCATTTTTATCGGGAGATTTGGGGAAATGCTGTCTGGAAGTAAATTTGTGGCTCCTCTCAGATTCCAGAACTTTCTCACACCAAAATTTGAGGAGAAAGTGTTTTTCTATCCAAATTTTGAGGTTTGCAAAGGATTCTGGGTAACAAAACCTAGTGAGAGCCCGACAAGACACCCCATTCTGGATTTTCCTAGGTGTATAGTTTTCAAAAATGCACAGGTATGGTAGGTTTCCCTAGGTGCCCGCTGAGCTAGAGGCCAAAATCCACAGGTAGGCACTTTGCAAAAAACATCTCTGTTTTCTTTGGGAAAATGTGATGAGTCTACTTTGTGTTTTGGGGCATTTTCTATCGCCGGCACTAGGCCTACCCACACAAGTGAGGTATCATTTTTAACGGGAGACTTGGGGGAACACTGTGTGGAAGGAAATTTGTGGCTCCGCTCAGATTCCAGAACTTTCTGTCACCGAAATGTGAGGAGAAAGTGTTTTTTTAGCCAAGTTTTGAGGTTCGCAAACGATTCTGGGTAACAAAACCTGGTGAGAGTCCCACAAATGACCTCATCTTGAATTCCCCAAGGGGCTAGTTTTAAAAAATGCACAGGTTTGGCAGGTTTCCCTTGGTGACGGCTGTGCTAGAAGCCAAAATCCACAGGTAGGCACTTTGCAAAAAACACTTCTGCTTTCTTTGGGAAAATGTGATGTGTACACGTTGTGTTTTTGGGGCATTTCCTGTCGCGAGCAGTAGGCCTACCCACACAAGTAAGGTATCATTTTTATCAGGAGACTTGGAGGAACGTTGGGTGGAAGGAAATTTGTGGCTCCTCTCAGATTCCAGGACTGTCACCGAAATATGATGAGATAGGGTATTATATAGCCAAATTTTGAGGTTTGCAAAGGATTCTGTGTATCAAAACCTGGCGAGAGTCCCACAAGTCACCCCATCTTGGATTCCCCTAGGTGTCTAGTTTTCAAAAATGCACAGGTTTGGTAGGTTTCCCTGGATGCAGGCTGAGCTAGAGGCCAAAATCCACAGGTAGGCACTTTGCAAAAAACACCTCTGTTTTCTTTGGGAAAATGTGATGTGTCAATGCTGTGTTTTGGGGCATTTCCTGTTGTGGGCACTAGGCCTACCCACACAAGTGAGGTATCATTTTTAACGGGAGACTTGGGGGAACGCTGTGTGGAAGGAAATTTGTGACTCCTCTCAGATTCCAGAACTTTCTGTCACCGAAATGTGAGGAGAAAGTGTTTTTTTAGCCAAGTTTTGAGGTTTGCAAAGGATTCTGGGTAACAAAACCTGGTGAGAGTCCCACAAGTGACCCCATCTTGAATTCCCCTAGAGGCTAGTTTTAAAAACTGCACAGGTTTGGCAGGTTTCCCTTGGTGACGGCTGTGCTAGAGGCCAAAATCAACAAGTAGGCACTTTGCAAAAAACACTTCTGCTTTCTTTGGGAAAATGTGATGTGTCCACGTTGTGTTTTTTTGGGCATTTCCTGTCGCGAGCAGTAGGCCTACCCACACAAGTAAGGTATCATTTTTATCGGGAGACTTGGAGGGACATTGGGTGGAAGGAAATTTGTGGCTCCTCTCAGATTCCAGGACTGTCACCGAAATATGATGAGATAGTGTTTCATTTAGCCAAATTTTGAGGTTTGCAAAGGATTCTGTCTAACAAAACCTGGTGATAGTCCCACAAGTCACCCCATCTTAGATTCCCCTAGGTGTCTAGTTTTCAAAAATGCACAGGTTTGGTAGGTTTCCCTGGATGCTGGCTGACCTAGAGGCCAAAATCCACAGGTAGGCACTTTGCAAAAAACACCTCTGTTTTCTTTGGGAAAATGTGATGTGTCAATGCTGTGTTTTGGGGCATTTCCTGTTGTGGGCACTAGGCCTACCCACACAAGTGAGGTATCATTTTTATCGGGAGATTTGGGGAAATACTGTCTGGAAGTAAATTTGTGGCTCCTCTCAGATTCCAGAACTTTCTCTCACCAAAATTTGAGGAGAAAGTTTTTTTCTATCCGAATTTTGAGGTTTGCAAAGGATTCTGGGTAACAAAACCTAGTGAGAGCCCCACAAGACACCCCATCCTGGATTTCCCTAGGTGTATAGTTTTAAAAAATGCACAGGTATGGTAGGTTTCCCTAGGTGCCGGCTGAGCTAGAGGCCAAAATCCACAGGTAGGCACTTTGCAAAAAACACCTCTGTTTTCTTTGGGAAAATGTGATGTGTTAATGCTGTGTTTTGGGCCATTCCCTGTTGCGGGCACTAGGCCTACCCACACAAGTGAGGTATCATTGTTATCGGGAGATTTGGGGAAATGCTGTCTGGAAGTAAATTTGTGGCTCCTCTCAGATTCCAGAACTTTCTCTCACCAAAATGTGAGGAGAAAGTGTTTTTTAGCCAAATTCTGAAGTATGCAAAGGATTCTGGGTAACAAACCCTGAGGAGAGCCCGACAAGTCACCGCATCTTGGATTTCCCTAGGTGTCTAGTTTACAAAAATGCACAGGTTTGGTAGGTTTCCCTAGGTGCCGGCTGAGCTAAAGGCCAAAATCCACAGGTAGGCACTCTGCAAAAAACACCTCTGTTATCTTTTAGAAAATGTGGTGTGTCCATGTTATGTTTTTGGGCATTTCCTGTCGCGGGCACTAGGCCTACCCACACAAGTGAGGTATCATTTTTATCAGGAGATTTGGGGAAATGCTGTCTGGAAGTAAATTTGTGGCTCCTCTCAGATTCCAGAATTTTCTCTCACCAAAATGTGAGGAGAAATTGTTTTTTAGCCAAATTCTGAAGTTTGCAAAGGATTCTGGGTAACAAACCCTGGTGAGAGCCCCACAAGTCACCCCATCTTGCATTTCCCTAGGTGTCTAGTTTACAAAAATGCACAGGTTTGGTAGGTTTCCCTAGGTGCCGGCTGAGCTAGAGGCCAAAATCCACTGGTAGGCACTCTGCAAAAAACACCTCTGTTATCTTTGGGAAAATGTGATGTGTCCATGTTGTGTTTTTGGGCATTTCCTGTCGCGGGCACTAGGCCTACCCTTACAAGTGAGATATCATTTTTATTGGGAGACTTGGGGTAACGCTATGTGGAAGGAAATTTGTGGATCCTCTCAGATTCCAGCACTTTCTGTCACCAAAGTATAAGGAGAAAGTGATTTTTTAGTCAAATTTTTAAGGTTGCGATGGATTCTTGGTAATGAAACCTGGTGAGAGACCCTCAAGTCACCCCATCTTGCATTCCCCTAGGTGTCTAGTTTTCAAAAATAAACAGGTTTGGTAGATTTCTCTATGTTCCGGCTGAGCTAGAGGCCAAAGTCCACAGGTAGGCACTTTGCAAAAAACACCTCTGTTTTCTTTGGGAATATGTGATGTGTCAATGTTGTGTTTTGGGGCATTTCCTGTTGCGGGCACTAGGCCTACCCACACAAGTGAGGTATCATTTTTATTTGGAGATTTGGGGAAATGCTGTCTGGAAGTAAATTTGTGGCTCCTCTCAGATTCCAGAACTTTCTCTCACCAAAATGTGAGGAGAAAGTGTTTTTTTAGCCAAATTCTGAAGTTTGCAAAGGATTCTGGGTAACAAACCCTGAGGAGAGCCCGACAAGTCACCCCATCTTGGATTTCCCTAGGTGTCAAGTTTACAAAAATGCACAGCTTTGGTAGGTTTCCCTAGGTGCCGGCTGAGCTAGAGGCCAAAATCCACAGGTAGGCACTCTGCAAAAAACACCTCTGTTATCTTTGGGAAAATGTGGTGTGTCCATGTTGTGTTTTTGGGCATTTCCTGTCGCATGGACTAGGCCTACCCACACAAGTGAGATATCATTTTTATTGGGAGACTTGGGGTAACGCTATGTGGAAGGAAAGTTGTGGCTTCTCTCAGATTCCAGAACTTTCTGTCACCAAAATATATGGAGAAAGTTTTTTTTAGCCAAGTTTTGAGGTTTGCAAAGGTTTCTTGGTAACGAAACCTGGTGAGAGCCCCACAAGTCACCCCATCTTGGATTCCCCTAGGTGTCTAGTTTGAAAAAATGCACAGGTTTGGTAGGTTTCCCTAGGTGCCGGCTGAGCTAAAGGCCAAAATCCACAGGTAGGCACTTTGCAAAAAACACCTGTTTTCTTTGGGAAAATGTGATGTGTCCACGTTGTGTTTTGGGGCATTTCCTGTCGCGGTGTCATGACAACACAAACTTGCCAAGTCAAATCAAAGAAGTGCATGAGAAAAGCAAAGAGATATCCTCAGTGGAGACAGCAAAGCCCAAACTGGAAGAAGGTTTGTAGAGTAATCTTGCGCTTATTTCAAAGGAAGAATCAAGAAGAGAAGATCCAAGATGGCCGCTGTGAGTCCTGAAGGTTAGTTACAGTTCTAGTCTTGCAATCGGTTGGTTGCTAGGTTACGAGCTCTCCAGCTGGAAGCCTTGCACTTCAACTGAGGTCTGACAGGAATCAGCTGTGTGGAGAGAGAGTGCGCTTCAGAACAGAAACTCCTGTGAGGTAAAATTACATTTGAAGATTACATTACAGAAAACGGATAAATATTGTCAAGATTTATTCGAAGAGTTTGATAGTAGACCGTTACAGTGGAAGTCAGCAAGGCTACAGAGTTAATGTATGAATTACCCTTATGTATACAAGGTTCTTGTTTAAGATATTAAAGTCAAAGAAAAAACGAACTTTAAAAGAGCAAGTATCTACAAATGTCAAGGTTATAAACAAAGGCCAAGTTTAAAGGAGAAACAAACTGTTAACAAATAAGCATTTACAAATTCAATGGTAATAAACCAAAATAGAGTTTAAAAGAGAAACGAACTTAAATAAACAAGCATTTACAACTACAAGTTATCGACAGATGTCGAAGTAAGGAAGGAGAAACTAACTGTAATAAGCAAGCATTTACAAATACAAGTTATCAACAAATGTCGAAGTAAGAAAGGATAAACAAACTTTAATAAACAAGCATTTACAAATACAAGTATTGACAGAAGTCACAATAAGACAGGAGAAATTAAATAACATCAGCTGATTTGAAGAACGCATTATCACCAACTATATATATATATATAGCAACATAAAACCAATCTCTAACAAAGGTTGAGAAGTTCTTCCAGAAACAGTAATAAACATTTTTTTAAGAAGAGCTATCATTTATAGAGAGAAGCAAGGCTACAGAGAACTCAGGGTGAGTGAAGAAATAATAGAATTAAAGAGAATTAAGTGTTGAGAGTAGAAAGTGAAAAACTGATGTTGTATGTCCCTAGCAATTGCGACTGTGACTCTTGCAGGTGCTGTATCCAATCTTAGATGTGAAGAGGCAGACTTAGTACTGGCGTTCATCATCTCTGTGGCAGTCTCTCTACCATCCCATTCCTCTTTCCCCCTCCGGGGTACTCAGCACGAAGGATTAATATTCGTTGTGAGTAGCTCGGGTCGGGACTGAGGAGTTATCTACTGCTTCTGAGGAAATCGAATTGAAGTATCCTGACACGCGGCCAATAGGCCTACCCACACAAGTGTGGTATCATATTTATCGGGAGACTTGGGGGAACACTGTGTGGAAGGAAATTCATGGCTCCTCACAGATTTCAGAACTTTCTGTCACCAAAATTTGAGGAGAAAGTGTTTTTTTATCCAAATTTTGAGGTTTGCAAAGGATTCTGGGTAACAAAACCTAGTGAGAGCCCCACAAGACACCCCATCCTGGATTTCCCTAGGTGTATAGTTTTAAAAAATGCACAGGTATGGTAGGTTTCACTAGGTGCCGGCTGAACTAGAGGCCAAAATCCACAGGTAGGCACTTTGCAAAAAACATCTCTGCTTTCTTTGGGAAAATGTGATGAGTCTACGTTGTGTTTTGGGGCATTTCCTGTTGCGGGCACTAGGCCTACCCACACAAGTGAGGTATCATTTTTAACGGGAGACTTGGGGGAACGCTGTGTGGAAGGAAAATTGTGGCTCTTCTCAGATTCCAGAACTTTCTGTCACCGAAATGTGAGGAGAAAGTGTTCTTTTAGCCAAGTATTGAGGTTTGCAAAGGATTCTGGGTAACAAAACCTGGTGAGAGTCCCACAAGTGACCCCATCTTGAATTCCCCTAGGGGCTAGTTTTAAAAAAGGCACAGGTTTGGCAGGTTTCCCTTGGTGATGGCTGTGCTAGAGGCCAAAATCCACAGGTAGGCACTTTGCAAAAAACACTTCTGCTTTCTTTGGGAAAATGTGATGTGTCCACGTTGTGTTTTTGGGGCATTTCCTGTCGCAAGCAGTAGGCCTACCCACACAAGTAAGGTATCATTTTTATCGGGAGACTTGGAGGAACGTTAGGTGGAAGGAAATATGTGGCTCCTCTCAGATTCCAGGACTGTCACCGAAATATGATGAGATAGTTTTTTATATAGCCAAATTTTGAGGTTTGCAAAGGATTCTGTGTAACAAAACCTGGCGAGAGTCCCACAAGTCACCCCATCTTAGATTCCCCTAGGTGTCTAGTTTTAAAAAATACACAGGTTTGGTAGGTTTCCCTGGATGCTGGCTGAAGTAGAGTCCAAAATCCACAGGTAGGCACTTTGCAAAAAACACCTCTGTTTTCTTTGGGAAAATGTGATGTGTCAATGCTGTGTTTTGGGGGCATTTCCTGTTGTGGGCACTAGGCTTACCCACACAAGTGAGATATCATTTTTATCGGGAGATTTGGGGAAATGCTGTCTGGAAGTAAATTTGTGGCTCCTCTCAGATTCCAGAACTTTCTCTCACCAAAATTTGAGGAGAAAGTGTTTTTCTATCCAAATTTTGAGTTTTGTAAAGGATTCTGGGTAACAAAACCTAGTGAGAGCCCCACACAACACCCCATCCTGGATTTCCCTAGGTGTATAGTTTTCAAAAATGCACAGGTATTGTAGGTTTCCCTAGGTGCCGGCTGAGCTAGAGGCCAAAATCCACAGGTAGGCACTTTGCAAAAAACATCTCTGCTTTCTTTGGGAAAATGTGATGAGTCTACGTTGTGTTTTGGGGCATTTCCTATTGCGGGCACTAGGCCTACCCACACAAGGGAGGTATCATTTTTAACGGGAGACTTGGGGGAACGCTGTGTGGAAGGAAATTTGTGCCTCCTCTCAGATTCCAGGACTGTCACCGAAATGTGATGAGATAGTGTTTTATATAGGCAAATTTTGAGGTTTGCAAAGGATTCTGTGTAACAAAACCTGGTGAGAGTCCCAAAAGTCACCCCATCTTAGATTCCCCTAGGTGTCTAGTTTTCAAAAATGCACAGGTTTGGTAGGTTTCCCTGGATGCTGGCTGAGCTAGAGGCCAAAATCCACAGGTAGGCACTTTGCAAAAAACACCTCTGTTTTCTTTGGGAAAATGTGATGTGTCAATGCTGTGTTTTGGGGCATTTCCTGTTGTGGGCACTAGGCCTACCCACACAAGTGAGGTATCATTTTTATCGGGAGATTTGTGGAAATGCTGTCTGGAAGTAAATTTGTGGCTCCTCTCAGATTCCAGAACTTTCTCACACCAAAATTTGAGGAGAAAGTGTTTTTCTATCCAAATTTTGAGGTTTGCAAAGGATTCTGGGTAACAAAACCTAGTGAGAGCCCCACAAGACACCCCATTCTGGATTTTCCTAGGTGTATAGTTTTAAAAAATGCACAGGTATGGTAGGTTTCCCTAGGTGCCCGCTGAGCTAGAGGCCAAAATCCACAGGTAGGCACTTTGCAAAAAACATCTCTGCTTTCTTTGGGAAACTGTGATGAGTCTACTTTGTGTTTTGGGGCATTTCCTATCGCCGGCACTAGGCCTACCCACACAAGTGAGGTATCATTTTTAACGGGAGACTTGGGGGAACACTGTGTGGAAGGAAATTTGTGGCTCCTCTCAGATTCCAGAACTTTCTGTCACCGAAATGTGAGGAGAAAGTGTTTTTTTAGCCAAGTTTTGAGGTTTGCAAAGGATTCTGGGTAACAAAACCTGGTGAGAGTCCCACAAATGACCCCATCTTGAATTCCCCAAGGGGCTAGTTTTAAAAAATGCACAGGTTTGGTAGGTTTCCTTTGGTGACGGCTGTGCTAGAGGCCAAAATCCACAGGTAGGAACTTTGCAAAAAACACTTCTGCTTTCTTTGGGAAAATGTGATGTGTACACGTTGTGTTTTTGGGGCATTTCCTATCGCGAGCAGTAGGCCTACCCACACAAGTAAGGTATCATTTTTATCGGGAGACTTGGAGGAACGTTGGGTGGAAGGAAATTTGTAGCTCCTCTCAGATTCCAGGACTGTCACCGAAATATGATGAGATAGGGTATTATATAGCCAAATTTTGAGGTTTGCAAAGGATTCTGTGTAACAAAACCTGGCGAGAGTCCCACAAGTCACCCCATCTTGGATTCCCCTAGGTGTCTAGTTTTAAAAAATGCACAGGTTTAGTAGGTTTCCCTGGATGCTGGCTGAGCTAGAGGCCAAAATCCACAGGTAGGCACTTTGCAAAAAACACCTCTGTTTTCTTTGGGAAAATGTGATGTGTCAATGCTGTGTTTTGGGGCATTTCCTGTTGTGGGCACTAGGCCTACCCACACAAGTGAGGTATCCTTTTTATCTGGAGATTTGGGGAAATGCTGTCTGGAATTAAATTTGTGGCTCCTCTCAGATTCCAGAACTTTCTCTCACCAAAATTTAAGGAGAAAGTGTTTTTCTATCCAAATTTTGAGGTTTGCAAAGGATTCTGGGTAACAAAACCTAGTGAGAGCCCCACAAGACACCCCATCCTGGATTTCCCTAGGTGTATTGTTTCAAAAAATGCACAGGTATGGTAGGTTTCCCTAGGTGCCGGCTGAGCTACAGGCCAAAATCCACAGGTAGGCACTTTGCAAAAAACATCTCTGCTTTCTTTGGGAAAATGTGATGAGTCTACGTTGTGTTTCGGGGCATTTCCTGTCGCGGGCACTAGGCCTACCCACACAAGTGAGGTATCATTTTTAACGAGAGACTTGGGGGAACGCTGTGTGGAAGGAAATTTGTGACTCCTCTCAGATTCCAGAACTTTCTGTCACCGAAATGTGAGGAGAAAGTGTTTTTTTAGCCAAGTTTTGAGGTTTGCAAAGGATTCTGGGTAACAAAACCTGGTGAGAGTCCCACAAGTGACCCCATCTTGAATTCCCCTAGGGGCTAGTTTTAAAAACTGCACAGGTTTGGCAGGTTTCCCTTGGTGACGGCTGTGCTAGAGGCCAAAATCAACAGGTGGGCACTTTGCAAAAAACACTTCTGCTTTCTTTGGGAAAATGTGATGTGTCCACGTTGTGTTTTTTTGGGCATTTCCTGTCGCGAGCAGTAGGCCTACCCACACAAGTAAGGTATCATTTTTATCGGGAGACTTGAGGAACATTGGGTGGAAGGAAATTTGTGGCTCCTCTCAGATTCCAGGACTGTCACCGAAATATGATGAGATAGTGTTTTATATAGCCAAATTTTGAGGTTTGCAAAGGATTCTGTGTAACAAAACCTGGTGAGAGTCCCACAAGTCACCCCATCTTAGATTCCCCTAGGTGTCTAGTTTTCAAAAATGCACAGGTTTGGTAGGTTTCCCTGGATGCTGGCTGAGCTAGAGGCCAAAATCCACAGGTAGGCACTTTGCAAAAAACACCTCTGTTTTCTTTGGGAAAATGTGATGTGTCAATGCTGTGTTTTGGGGCATTTCCTGTTGTGGGCACTAGGCCTACCCACACAAGTGAGGTATAATTTTTATCGGGAGATTTGGGGAAATGCTGTCTGGAAGTAAATTTGTGGCTCCTCTCAGATTCCAGAACTTTCCCACACCAAAATTTGAGGAGAAAGTGTTTTTCTATCCAAATTTTGAGGTTTGCAAAGGATTCTGGGTAACAAAACCTAGTGAGAGCCCGACAAGACACCCCATTCTGGATTTTCCTAGGTGTATAGTTTTCAAAAATGCACAGGTATGGTAGGTTTCCCTAGGTACCCGCTGAGCTAGAGGCCAAAATCCACAGGTAGGCACTTTGCAAAAAACATCTCTGCTTTCTTTGGGAAAATGTGATGAGTCTACTTTGTGTTTTGGGGCATTTCCTATCGCCGGCACTAGGCCTACCCACACAAGTGAGGTATCATTTTTAACGGGAGACTTGGGGGAACACTGTGTGGAAGGAAATTTGTGGCTCCTCTCAGATTCCAGAACTTTCTGTCACCGAAATGTGAGGAGAAAGTGTTTTTTTAGCCAAGTTTTGAGGTTTGCAAAGGATTCTGGGTAACAAAACCTGGTGAGAGTCCCACAAATGACCCCATCTTGAATTCCCCAAGGGGCTAGTTTTAAAAAATGCACAGGTTTGGTAGGTTTCCCTTGGTGACGGCTGTGCTAGAGGCCAAAATCCACAGGTAGGCACTTTGCAAAAAACACTTCTGCTTTCTTTGGGAAAATGTGATGTGTACACGTTGTGTTTTTGGGGCATTTCCTATCGCGAGCAGTAGGCCTACCCACACAAGTAAGGTATCATTTTTATCGGGAGACTTGGAGGAACGTTGGGTGGAAGGAAATTTGTAGCTCCTCTCAGATTCCAGGACTGTCACCGAAATATGATGAGATATGGTATTATATAGCCAAATTTTGAGGTTTGCAAAGGATTCTGTGTAACAAAACCTGGCGAGAGTCCCACAAGTCACCCCATCTTGGATTCCCCTAGGTGTCTAGTTTTCAAAAATGCACAGGTTTAGTAGGTTTCCCTGGATGCTGGCTGAGCTAGAGGCCAAAATCCACAGGTAGGCACTTTGCAAAAAACACCTCTGTTTTCTTTGGGAAAATGTGATGTGTCAATGCTGTGTTTTGGGGCATTTCCTGTTGTGGGCACTAGGCCTACCCACACAAGTGAGGTATCCTTTTTATCTGGAGATTTGGGGAAATGCTGTCTGGAATTAAATTTGTGGCTCCTCTCAGATTCCAGAACTTTCTCTCACCAAAATTTAAGGAGAAAGTGTTTTTCTATCCAAATTTTGAGGTTTGCAAAGGATTCTGGGTAACAAAACCTAGTGAGAGCCCCACAAGACACCCCATCCTGGATTTCCCTAGGTGTATTGTTTTAAAAAATGCACAGGTATGGTAGGTTTCCCTAGGTGCCGGCTGAGCTAGAGGCCAAAATCCACAGGTAGGCACTTTGCAAAAAACATCTCTGCTTTCTTTGGGAAAATGTGATGAGTCTACGTTGTGTTTTGGGGCATTTCCTGTCGCGGGCACTAGGCCTACCCACACAAGTGAGGTATCATTTTTAACGGGAGACTTGGGGGAACGCTGTGTGGAAGGAAATTTGTGACTCCTCTCAGATTCCAGAACTTTCTGTCACCGAAATGTGAGGAGAAAGTGTTTTTTTAGCCAAGTTTTGAGGTTTGCAAAGGATTCTGGGTAACAAAACCTGGTGAGAGTCCCACAAGTGACCCCATCTTGAAATCCCCTAGGGGCTAGTTTTAAAAACTGCACAGGTTTGGCAGGTTTCCCTTGGTGACGGCTGTGCTAGAGGCCAAAATCCACAGGTAGGCACTTTGCAAAAAACACTTCTGCTTTCTTTGGGAAAATGTGATGTGTACACGTTGTGTTTTTGGGGCATTTCCTATCGCGAGCAGTAGGCCTACCCACACAAGTAAGGTATCATTTTTATCGGGAGACTTGGAGGAACGTTGGGTGGAAGGAAATTTGTAGCTCCTCTCAGATTCCAGGACTGTCACCGAAATATGATGAGATATGGTATTATATAGCCAAATTTTGAGGTTTGCAAAGGATTCTGTGTAACAAAACCTGGCGAGAGTCCCACAAGTCACCCCATCTTGGATTCCCCTAGGTGTCTAGTTTTCAAAAATGCACAGGTTTAGTAGGTTTCCCTGGATGCTGGCTGAGCTAGAGGCCAAAATCCACAGGTAGGCACTTTGCAAAAAACACCTCTGTTTTCTTTGGGAAAATGTGATGTGTCAATGCTGTGTTTTGGGGCATTTCCTGTTGTGGGCACTAGGCCTACCCACACAAGTGAGGTATCCTTTTTATCTGGAGATTTGGGGAAATGCTGTCTGGAATTAAATTTGTGGCTCCTCTCAGATTCCAGAACTTTCTCTCACCAAAATTTAAGGAGAAAGTGTTTTTCTATCCAAATTTTGAGGTTTGCAAAGGATTCTGGGTAACAAAACCTAGTGAGAGCCCCACAAGACACCCCATCCTGGATTTCCCTAGGTGTATTGTTTTAAAAAATGCACAGGTATGGTAGGTTTCCCTAGGTGCCGGCTGAGCTAGAGGCCAAAATCCACAGGTAGGCACTTTGCAAAAAACATCTCTGCTTTCTTTGGGAAAATGTGATGAGTCTATGTTGTGTTTTGGGGCATTTCCTGTCGCGGGCACTAGGCCTACCCACACAAGTGAGGTATCATTTTTAACGGGAGACTTGGGGGAACGCTGTGTGGAAGGAAATTTGTGACTCCTCTCAGATTCCAGAACTTTCTGTCACCGAAATGTGAGGAGAAAGTGTTTTTTTAGCCAAGTTTTGAGGTTTGCAAAGGATTCTGGGTAACAAAACCTGGTGAGAGTCCCACAAGTGACCCCATCTTGAATTCCCCTAGGGGCTAGTTTTAAAAACTGCACAGGTTTGGCAGGTTTCCCTTGGTGACGGCTGTGCTAGAGGCCAAAATCAACAGGTAGGCACTTTGCAAAAAACACTTCTGCTTTCTTTGGGAAAATGTGATGTGTCCACGTTGTGTTTTTTTGGGCATTTCCTGTCGCGAGCAGTAGGCCTACCCACACAAGTAAGGTATCATTTTTATCGGGAGACTTGAGGAACATTGGGTGGAAGGAAATTTGTGGCTCCTCTCAGATTCCAGGACTGTCACCGAAATATGATGAGATAGTGTTTTATATAGCCAAATTTTGAGGTTTGCAAAGGATTCTGTGTAACAAAACCTGGTGAGAGTCCCACAAGTCACCCCATCTTAGATTCCCCTAGGTGTCTAGTTTTCAAAAATGCACAGGTTTGGTAGGTTTCCCTGGATGCTGGCTGACCTAGAGGCCAAAATCCACAGGTAGGCACTTTGCAAAAAACACCTCTGTTTTCTTTGGGAAAATGTGATGTGTCAATGCTGTGTTTTGGGGCATTTCCTGTTGTGGGCACTAGGCCTACCCACACAAGTGAGGTATCATTTTTATCGGGAGATTTGGGGAAATGCTGTCTGGAAGTAAATTTGTGGCTCCTCTCAGATTCCAGAACTTTCTCTCACCAAAATTTGAGGAGAAAGTTTTTTTCTATCCGAATTTTGAGGTTTGCAAAGGATTCTGGGTAACAAAACCTAGTGAGAGCCCCACAAGACACCCCATCCTGGATTTCCCTAGGTGTATAGTTTTCAAAAATGCACAGGTATGGTAGGTTTCCCTAGGTGCCGGCTGAGCTAGAGGCCAAAATCCACAGGTAGGCACTTTGCAAAAAACACCTCTGTTTTCTTTGGGAAAATGTGATGTGTTAATGCTGTGTTTTGGGCCATTCCCTGTTGCGGGCACTAGGCCTACCCACACAAGTGAGGTATCATTGTTATCGGGAGATTTGGGGAAATGCTGTCTGGAAGTAAATTTGTGGCTCCTCTCAGATTCCAGAACTTTCTCTCACCAAAATGTGAGGAGAAAGTGTTTTTTAGCCAAATTCTGAAGTATGCAAAGGATTCTGGGTAACAAACCCTGAGGAGAGCCCGACAAGTCACCGCATCTTGGATTTCCCTAGGTGTCTAGTTTACAAAAATGCACAGGTTTGTTAGGTTTCCCTAGGTGCCGGCTGAGCTAAAGGCCAAAATCCACAGGTAGGCACTCTGCAAAAAACACCTCTGTTATCTTTTAGAAAATGTGGTGTGTCCATGTTGTGTTTTTGGGCATTTCCTGTTGCGGGCACTAGGCCTACCCACACAAGTGAGGTATCATTTTTATCAGGAGATTTGGGGAAATGCTGTCTGGAAGTAAATTTGTGGCTCCTCTCAGATTCCAGAATTTTCTCTCACCAAAATGTGAGGAGAAATTGTTTTTTAGCCAAATTCTGAAGTTTGCAAAGGATTCTGGGTAACAAACCCTGGTGAGAGCCCCACAAGTCACCCCTTCTTGGATTTCCCTAGGTGTCTAGTTTACAAAAATGCACAGGTTTGGTAGGTTTCCCTAGGTGCCGGCTGAGCTAGAGGCCAAAATCCACTGGTAGGCACTCTGCAAAAAACACCTCTGTTATCTTTGGGAAAATGTGATGTGTCCATGTTGTGTTTTTGGGCATTTCCTGTCGCGGGCACTAGGCCTACCCTTACAAGTGAGATATCATTTTTATTGGGAGACTTGGGGTAACGCTATGTGGAAGGAAATTTGTGGATCCTCTCAGATTCCAGCACTTTCTGTCACCAAAGTATAAGGAGAAAGTGTTTTTTTAGTCAAATTTTTAAGGTTGCAATGGATTCTTGGTAATGAAACCTGGTGAGAGACCCACAAGTCACCCCATCTTGCATTCCCCTAGGTGTCTAGTTTTAAAAAATAAACAGGTTTGGTAGATTTCTCTATGTTCCGGCTGAGCTAGAGGCCAAAGTCCACAGGTAGGCACTTTGCAAAAAACACCTCTGTTTTCTTTGGGAATATGTGATGTGTCAATGTTGTGTTTTGGGGCATTTCCTGTTGCGGGCACTAGGCCTACCCACACAAGTGAGGTATCATTTTTATCTGGAGATTTGGGGAAATGCTGTCTGGAAGTAAATTTGTGGCTCCTCTCAGATTCCAGAACTTTCTCTCACCAAAATGTGAGGAGAAAGTGTTTTTTTAGCCAAATTCTGAAGTTTGCAAAGGATTCTGGGTAACAAACCCTGAGGAGAGCCCGACAAGTCACCCCATCTTGGATTTCCCTAGGTGTCAAGTTTACAAAAATGCACAGGTTTGGTAGGTTTCCCTAGGTGCCGGCTGAGCTAGAGGCCAAAATCCACAGGTAGGCACTCTGCAAAAAACACCTCTGTTATCTTTGGGAAAATGTGGTGTGTCCATGTTGTGTTTTTGGGCATTTCCTGTCGCGGGGACTAGGCCTACCCACACAAGTGAGATATCATTTTTATTGGGAGACTTGGGGTAACGCTATGTGGAAGGAAAGTTGTGGCTTCTCTCAGATTCCAGAACTTTCTGTCACCAAAATATATGGAGAAAGTGTTTTTTAGCCAAGTTTTGAGGTTTGCAAAGGTTTCTTGGTAACGAAACCTGGTGAGAGCCCCACAAGTCACCCCATCTTGGATTCCCCTAGGTGTCTAGTTTGAAAAAATGCACAGGTTTGGTAGGTTTCCCTAGGTGCCGGCTGAGCTAAAGGCCAAAATCCACAGGTAGGCACTTTGCAAAAAACACCTGTTTTCTTTGGGAAAATGTGATGTGTCCACGTTGTGTTTTGGGGCATTTCCTGTCGCGGTGTCATGACAACACAAACTTGCCAAGTCAAATCAAAGAAGTGCATGAGAAAAGCAAAGAGATATCCTCAGTGGAGACAGCAAAGCCCAAACTGGAAGAAGGTTTGTAGAGTAATCTTGCGCTTATTTCAAAGGAAGAATCAAGAAGAGAAGATCCAAGATGGCCGCTGTGAGTCCTGAAGGTTAGTTACAGTTCTAGTCTTGCAATCGGTTGGTTGCTAGGTTACGAGCTCTCCAGCTGGAAGCCTTGCACTTCAACTGAGGTCTGACAGGAATCAGCTGTGTGGAGAGAGAGTGCGCTTCAGAACAGAAACTCCTGTGAGGTAAAATTAAATTTGAAGATTATATTACAGAAAACGGATAAATATTGTCAAGATTTATTCGAAGAGTTTGATAGTAGACCGTTCCCGTGGAAGTCGGCAAGGCTACAGAGTTAATGTATGAATTAACCTTATGTATACAAGGTTCTTGTTTAAGATATTAAAGTCAATGAAAAAACGAGCTTTAAAAGAGCAAGTATCTACAAATGTCAAGGTTATAAACAAAGGCCAAGTTTAAAGGAGAAACAAACTGTTAACAAATAAGCATTTACAAATTCAATGGTAATAAACCAAAATAGAGTTTAAAAGAGAAACAAACTTAAATAAACAAGCATTTACAACTACAAGTTATCGACAGATGTCGAAGTAAGGAAGGAGAAACTAACTGTAATAAGCAAGCATTTACAAATACAAGTTATCAAAAAATTTCGAAGTAAGAAAGGATAAACAAACTTTAATAAACAAGCATTTACAAATACAAGTATTGACAGAAGTCACAATAAGACAGGAGAAATTAAATAACATCAGCTGATTTGAAGAACGCATTATCACCAACTATATATATATATATAGCAACATAAAACCAATCTCTAAAAAAGGTTGAGAAGTTCTTCCAGAAACAGTAATAAGCATTTTTTTAAGAAGAGCTATCATTTATAGAGAGAAGCAAGGCTACAGAGAACTCAGGGTGAGTGAAGAAATAATAGAATTAAAGAGAATTAAGTGTTGAGAGTAGAAAGTGAAAAACTGATGTTGTATGTCCCTAGCAATTGCGACTGTGACTCTTGCAGGTGCTGTATCCAATCTTAGATGTGAAGAGGCAGACTTAGTACTGGCGTTCATCATCTCTGTGGCAGTCTCTCTACCATCCCATTCCCCTTTCCCCCTCCGGGGTACTCAGCACGAAGGATTAATATTCGTTGTGAGTAGCTCGGGTCGGGACTGAGGAGTTATCTACTGCTTCTGAGGAAATCGAATTGAAGTATCCTGACACGCGGCCAATAGGCCTACCCACACAAGTGTGGTATCATATTTATCGGGAGACTTGGGGGAACACTGTGTGGAAGGAAATTCATGGCTCCTCTCAGATTCCAGAACTTTCTCTCACCAAAATTTGAGGAGAAAGTGTTTTTCTATCCAAATTTTGAGGTTTGCAAAGGATTCTGGGTAACAAAACCTAGTGAGAGCCCCACAAGACACCCCATCCTGGATTTCCCTAGGTGTATAGTTTTAAAAAATGCACAGGTATGGTAGGTTTCCCTAGGTGCCGGCTGAGCTAGAGGCCAAAATCCACAGGTAGGCACTTTGCAAAAAACATCTCTGCTTTCTTTGGGAAAATGTGATGAGTCTACGTTGTGTTTTGGGGCATTTCCTGTCGCGGGCGCTAGGCCTACCCACACAAGTGAGGTATCATTTTTAACGGGAGACTTGGGGGAACGCTGTGTGGAAGGAAAATTGTGGCTCCTCTCAGATTCCAGAACTTTCTGTCACCGAAATGTGAGGAGAAAGTGTTCTTTTAGCCAAGTTTTGAGGTTTGCAAAGGATTCTGGGTAACAAAACCTGGTGAGAGTCCCACAAGTGACCCCATCTTGAATTCCCCTAGGGGCTAGTTTTAAAAAAGGCACAGGTATGGCAGGTTTCCCTTGGTGACGGCTGTGCTAGAGGCCAAAATCCACAGGTAGGCACTTTGCAAAAAACACTTCTGCTTTCTTTGGGAAAATGTGATGTGTCCACGTTGTGTTTTTGGGGCATTTCCTGTCGCAAGCAGTAGGCCTACCCACACAAGTAAGGTATCATTTTTATCGGGAGACTTGGAGGAATGTTGGGTGGAAGGAAATATGTTGCTCCTCTCAGATTCAAGGACTGTAACCGAAATATGATGAGATAGTTTTTTATATAGCCAAATTTTGAGGTTTGCAAAGGATTCTGTGTAACAAAACCTGGTGAGAGTCCCACAAGTCACCCCATCTTAGATTCCCCTAGGTGTCTAGTTTTAAAAAATGCACAGGTTTGGTAGGTTTCCCTGGATGCTGGCTGAGGTAGATTCCAAAATCCACAGGTAGGCACTTTGCAAAAAACACCTCTGTTTTCTTTGGGAAAATGTGATGTGTCAATGCTGTGTTTTGGGGCATTTCCTGTTGTGGGCACTAGGCCTACCCACACAAGTGAGGTATCCTTTTTATCGGGAGATTTGGGGAAATGCTGTCTGGAATTAAATTTGTGGCTCCTCTCAGATTCCAGAACTTTCTCTCACCAAAATTTGAGGAGAAAGTGTTTTTCTATCCAAATTTTGAGGTTTGTAAAGGATTCTGGGTAACAAAACCTAGTGAGAGCCCCACACGACACCCCATCCTGGATTTCCCTAGGTGTATAGTTTTCAAAAATGCACAGGTATTGTAGGTTTCCCTAGGTGCCGGCTGAGCTAGAGGCCAAAATACACAGGTAGGCACTTTGCAAAAAACATCTCTGCTTTCTTTGGGAAAATGTTATGAGTCTACGTTGTGTTTTGGGGCATTTCCTATCGCGGGCACTAGGCCTACCCACACAAGGGAGGTATCATTTTTAACGGGAGACTTGGGGGAACGCTGTGTGGAAGGAAATTTGTGGCTCCTCTCAGATTCCAGAACTTTCTGTCACCGAAATGTGAGGAGAAAGTGTTTTTTTAGCCAAGTTTTGAGGTTTGCAAAGGATTCTGGGTAACAAAACATGGTGAGTACCACAAGTGACCCCATCTTGAATTCCCCTAGGGGCTAGTTTTAAAAAATGCACAGGTTTGGCAGGTTTCCCTTGGTGACGGCTGTGCTGGAGGCCAAAATCTACAGGTAGGCACTTTGCAAAAAATACTTCTGCTTTCTTTGGGAAAATGTGATGTGTCCACGTTGTGTTTTTGGGGCATTTCCTGTCGCGAGCAGTAGGCCTACCCACACAAGTAAGGTATCATTTTTATCAGGAGACTTGGAGGAACGTTGGGTGGAAGGAAATTTGTGGCTCCTCTCAGATTCCAGGACTGTAACCGAAATATGATGAGATAGTGTTTTATATAGCCAAATTTTGAGGTTTGCAAAGGATTCTGTGTAACAAAACCTAGTGAGAGTCCCAAAAGTCACCCCATCTTAGATTCCCCTAGGTGTCTAGTTTTCAAAAATGCACAGGTTTGGTAGGTTTCCCTGGATGCTGGCTGAGCTAGAGGCCAAAATCCACAGGTAGGCACTTTGCAAAAAACACCTCTGTTTTCTTTGGGAAAATGTGATGTGTCAATGCTGTGTTTTGGGGCATTTCCTGTTGTGGGCACTAGGCCTACCCACACAAGTGAGGTATCATTTTTATCGGGAGATTTGGGGAAATGCTGTCTGGAAGTAAATTTGTGGCTCCTCTCAGATTCCAGAACTTTCTCACACCAAAATTTGAGGAGAAGGTGTTTTTCTATCCAAATTTTGAGGTTTGCAAAGGATTCTGGGTAACAAAACCTAGTGAGAGCCCCACAAGACACCCCATTCTGGATTTTCCTAGGTGTATAGTTTTCAAAAATGCACAGGTATGGTAGGTTTCCCTAGGTGCCCGCTGAGCTAGAGGCCAAAATCCACAGGTAGGCACTTTGCAAAAAACATCTCTGCTTTCTTTGGGAAAATGTGATGAGTCTACTTTGTGTTTTGGGGCATTTCCTATCGCCGGCACTAGGCCTACCCACACAAGTGAGGTATAATTTTTAATGGGAGACTTGGGGGAACACTGTGTGGAAGGAAATTTGTGGCTCCTCTCAGATTCCAGAACTTTCTGTCACCGAAATGTGAGGAGAAAGTGTTTTTTTAGCCAGGTTTTGAGGTTTGCAAAGGATTCTGGGTAACAAAACCTGGTGAGAGTCCCACAAATGACCCCATCTTGAATTCCCCAAGGGGCTAGTTTTAAAAAATGCACAGGTTTGGCAGGTTTCCCTTGGTGACGGCTGTGCTAGAGGCCAAAATCCACAGGTAGGCACTTTGCAAAAAATACTTCTGCTTTCTTTGGGAAAATGTGATGTGTCCACGTTGTGTTTTTGGGGCATTTCCTGTCGCGAGCAGTAGGCCTACCCACACAAGTAAGGTATCATTTTTATCGGGAGACTTGGAGGAACGTTGGGTGGAAGGAAATTTGTGGCTCCTCTCAGATTCCAGGACTGTCACCGAAATATGATGAGATAGGGTATTATATAGCCAAATTTTGAGGTTTGCAAAGGGTTCTGTGTAACAAAACCTGGCGAGAGTCCCACAAGTCACCCCATCTTGGATTCCCCTAGGTGTCTAGTTTTCAAAAATGCACAGGTTTGGTAGGTTTCCCTGGATGCTGGCTGAGCTAGAGGCCAAAATCCACAGGTAGGCACTTTGCAAAAAACACCTCTGTTTTCTTTGGGAAAATGTGATGTGTCAATGCTGTGTTTTGGGGCATTTCCTGTTGTGGGCACTAGGCCTACCCACACAAGTGAGGTATCCTTTTTATCGGGAGATTTGGGGAAATGCTGTCTGGAATTAAATTTGTGGCTCCTCTCAGATTCCAGAACTTTCTCTCACCAAAATTTGAGGAGAAAGTGTTTTTCTATCCAAATTTTGAGGTTTGCAAAGGATTCTGGGTAACAAAACCTAGTGAGAGTCCCACAAGTGACCCCATCTTGAATTCCCCTAGGGGCTAGTTTTAAAAACTGCACAGGTTTGGCAGGTTTCCCTTGGTGACGGCTGTGCTAGAGGCCAAAATCAACAGGTAGGCACTTTGCAAAAAACATCTCTGCTTTCTTTGGGAAAATGTGATGAGTCTACTTTGTGTTTTGGGGCATTTCCTGTCGCGGGCACTAGGCCTACCCACACAAGTGAGGTATCATTTTTAACGGGAGACTTGGGGGAACGCTGTGTGGAAGGAAATTTGTGACTCCTCTCAGATTCCAGAACTTTCTGTCACCGAAATGTGAGGAGAAAGTGTTTTTTTAGCCAGGTTTTGAGGTTTGCAAAGGATTCTGGGTAACAAAACCTGGTGAGAGTCCCACAAATGACCCCATCTTGAATTCCCCAAGGGGCTAGTTTTAAAAAATGCACAGGTTTGGCAGGTTTCCCTTGGTGACGGCTGTGCTAGAGGCCAAAATCCACAGGTAGGCACTTTGCAAAAAACACTTCTGCTTTCTTTGTCAAAATGTGATGTGTACACGTTGTGTTTTTGGGGCATTTCCTGTCGCGAGCAGTAGGCCTACCCACACAAGTAAGGTATCATTTTTATCGGGAGACTTGGAGGAACGTTGGGTGGAAGGAAATTTGTGGCTCCTCTCAGATTCCAGGACTGTCACCGAAATATGATGAGATAGGGTATTATATAGCCAAATTTTGAGGTTTGCAAAGGATTCTGTGTAACAAAACCTGGCGAGAGTCCCACAAGTCACCCCATCTTGGATTCCCCTAGGTGTCTAGTTTTCAAAAATGCACAGGTTTGGTAGGTTTCCCTGGATGCTGGCTGAGCTAGAGGCCAAAATCCACAGGTAGGCACTTTGCAAAAAACACCTCTGTTTTCTTTGGGAAAATGTGATGTGTCAATGCTGTGTTTTGGGGCATTTCCTGTTGTGGGCACTAGGCCTACCCACACAAGTGAGGTATCCTTTTTATCGGGAGATTTGGGGAAATGCTGTCTGGAATTAAATTTGTGGCTCCTCTCAGATTCCAGAACTTTCTCTCACCAAAATTTGAGGAGAAAGTGTTTTTCTATCCAAATTTTGAGGTTTGCAAAGGATTCTGGGTAACAAAACCTAGTGAGAGTCCCACAAGTGACCCCATCTTGAATTCCCCTAGGGGCTAGTTTTAAAAACTGCACAGGTTTGGCAGGTTTCCCTTGGTGACGGCTGTGCTAGAGGCCAAAATCAACAGGTAGGCACTTTGCAAAAAACATCTCTACTTTCTTTGGGAAAATGTGATGAGTCTAGGTTGTGTTTTGGGGCATTTCCTGTCGCGGGCACTAGGCCTACCCACACAAGTGAGGTATCATTTTTAACGGGAGACTTGGGGGAACGCTGTGTGGAAGGAAATTTGTGACTCCTCTCAGATTCCAGAACTTTCTGTCACCGAAATGTGAGGAGAAAGTGTTTTTTTAGCCAAGTTTTGAGGTTTGCAAAGGATTCTGGGTAACAAAACCTGGTGAGAGTCCCACAAGTGACCCCATCTTGAATTCCCCTAGGGGCTAGTTTTAAAAACTGCACAGGTTTGGCAGGTTTCCCTTGGTGACGGCTGTGCTAGAGGCCAAAATCAACAGGTAGGCACTTTGCAAAAAACACTTCTGCTTTCTTTGGGAAAATGTGATGTGTCCACGTTGTGTTTTTTTGGGCATTTCCTGTCGCGAGCAGTAGGCCTACCCACACAAGTAAGGTATCATTTTTATCGGGAGACTTGGAGGAACATTGGGTGGAAGGAAATTTGTGGCTCCTCTCAGACTCCAGGACTGTCACCGAAATATGATGAGATAGTGTTTTATATAGCCAAATTTTGAGGTTTGCAAAGGATTCTGTGTAACAAAACCTGGTGAGAGTCCCACAAGTCACCCCATCTTAGATTCCCCTAGGTGTCTAGTTTTCAAAAATGCACAGGTTTGGTAGGTTTCCCTGGATGCTGGCTGACCTAGAGGCCAAAATCCACAGGTATGCACTTTGCAAAAAACACCTCTCTTTTCTTTGGGAAAATGTGATGTGTCAATGCTGTGTTTTGGGGCATTTCCTGTTGTGGGCACTAGGCCTACCCACACAAGTGAGGTATCATTTTTATCGGGAGATTTGGGGAAATGCTGTCTGGAAGTAAATTTGTGGCTCCTCTCAGATTCCAGAACTTTCTCTCACCAAAATTTGAGGAGAAAGTTTTTTTCTATCCAAATTTTGAGGTTTGCAAAGGATTCTGGGTTACAAAACCTAGTGAGAGCCCCACAAGACACCCCATCCTGGATTTCCCTAGGTGTATAGTTTTCAAAAATGCACAGGTATGGTAGGTTTCCCTAGGTGCCGGCTGAGCTAGAGGCCAAAATCCACAGGTAGGCACTTTGCAAAAAACACCTCTGTTTTCTTTGGGAAAATGTGATGTGTTAATGCTGTGTTTTGGGCCATTCCCTGTTGCGGGCACTAGGCCTACCCACACAAGTGAGGTATCATTGTTATCGGGAGATTTGGGGAAATGCTGTCTGGAAGTAAATTTGTGGCTCCTCTCAGATTCCAGAACTTTCTCTCACCAAAATGTGAGGAGAAAGTGTTTTTTAGCCAAATTCTGAAGTATGCAAAGGATTCTGGGTAACAAACCCTGAGGAGAGCCCGACAGGTCACCGCATCTTGGATTTCCCTAGGTGTCTAGTTTACAAAAATGCACAGGTTTGGTAGGTTTCCCTAGGTGCCGGCTGAGCTAAAGGCCAAAATCCACAGGTAGGCACTCTGCAAAAAACACCTCTGTTATCTTTTAGAAAATGTGGTGTGTCCATGTTGTGTTTTTGGGCATTTCCTGTCGCGGGCACTAGGCCTACCCACACAAGTGAGGTATCATTTTTATCAGGAGATTTGGGGAAATGCTGTCTGGAAGTAAATTTGTGGCTCCTCTCAGATTCCAGAATTTTCTCTCACCAAAATGTGAGGAGAAATTGTTTTTAGCCAAATTCTGAAGTTTGCAAAGGATTCTGGGTAACAAACCCTGGTGAGAGCCCCACAAGTCACCCCATCTTGGATTTCCCTAGGTGTCTAGTTTACAAAAATGCACAGGTTTGGTAGGTTTCCCTAGGTGCCGGCTGAGCTAGAGGCCAAAATCCACTGGTAGGCACTCTGCAAAAAACACCTCTGTTATCTTTGGGAAAATGTGATGTGTCCATGTTGTGTTTTTGGGCATTTCCTGTCGCGGGCATTAGGCCTACCCTTACAAGTGAGATATCATTTTTATTGGGAGACTTGGGGTAACGCTATGTGGAAGGAAATTTGTGGATCCTCTCAGATTCCAGCACTTTCTGTCACCAAAGTATAAGGAGAAAGTGTTGTTTTAGTCAAATTTTTAAGGTTGCGATGGATTCTTGGTAATGAAACCTGGTGAGAGACCCTCAAGTCACCCCATCTTGCATTCCCCTAGGTGTCTAGTTTTAAAAAATAAACAGGTTTGGTAGAGTTCTCTATGTTCCGGCTGAGCTAGAGGCCAAAGTCCACAGGTAGGCACTTTGCAAAAAACACCTCTGTTTTCTTTGGGAATATGTGATGTGTCAATGTTGTGTTTTGGGGCATTTCCTGTTGCGGGCACTAGGCCTACCCACACAAGTGAGGTATCATTTTTATCTGGAGATTTGGGGAAATGCTGTCTGGAAGTAAATTTGTGGCTCCTTTCAGATTCCAGAACTTTCTCTCACCAAAATGTGAGGAGAAAGTGTTTTTTTAGCCAAATTCTGAAGTTTGCAAAGGATTCTGGGTAACAAACCCTGAGGAGAGCCCGACAAGTCACCCCATCTTGGATTTCCCTAGGTGTCAAGTTTACAAAAATGCACAGGTTTGGTAGGTTTCCCTAGGTGCCGGCTGAGCTAGAGGCCAAAATCCACAGGTAGGCACTCTGCAAAAAACACCTCTGTTATCTTTGTGAAAATGTGGTGTGTCCATGTTGTGTTTTTGGGCATTTCCTGTCGCGGGGACTAGGCCTACCCACACAAGTGAGATATCATTTTTATTGGGTACTTGGGGTAACGCTATGTGGAAGGAAAGTTGTGGCTTCTCTCAGATTCCAGAACTTTCTGTCACCAAAATATATGGAGAAAGTGTTTTTTAGCCAAGTTTTGAGGTTTGCAAAGGTTTCTTGGTAACGAAACCTGGTGAGAGCCCCACAAGTCACCCCATCTTGGATTCCCCTAGGTGTCTAGTTTGAAAAAATGCACAGGTTTGGTAGGTTTCCCTAGGTGCCGGCTGAGCTAAAGGCCAAAATCCACAGGTAGGCACTTTGCAAAAAACACCTGTTTTCTTTGGGAAAATGTGATGTGTCCACGTTGTGTTTTGGGGCATTTCCTGTTGCGGTGTCATGACAACACAAACTTGCCAAGTCAAATCAAAGAAGTGCATGAGAAAAGCAAAGAGATATCCTCAGTGGAGACAGCAAAGCCCAAACTGGAAGAAGGTTTGTAGAGTAATCTTGCGCTTATTTCAAAGGAAGAATCAAGAAGAGAAGATCCAAGATGGCCGCTGTGAGTCCTGAAGGTTAGTTACAGTTCTAGTCTTGCAATCGGTTGGTTGCTAGGTTACGAGCTCTCCAGCTGGAAGCCTTGCACTTCAACTGAGGTCTGACAGGAATCAGCTGTGTGGAGAGAGAGTGCGCTTCAGAACAGAAACTCCTGTGAGGTAAAATTACATTTGAAGATTATATTACAGAAAACGGATAAATATTGTCAAGATTTATTCGAAGAGTTTGATAGTAGACCGTTCCCGTGGAAGTCGGCAAGGCTACAGAGTTAATGTATGAATTAACCTTATGTATACAAGGTTCTTGTTTAAGATATTAAAGTCAAAGAAAAAAACAAGTATCTACAAATGTCAAGGTTATAAACAAAGGCCAAGTTTAAAGGAGAAACAAACTGTTAACAAATAAGCATTTACAAATTCAATGGTAATAAACCAAAATAGAGTTTAAAAGAGAAACGAACTTAAATAAACAAGCATTTACAACTACAAGTTATCGACAGATGTCGAAGTAAGGAAGGAGAAACTAACTGTAATAAGCAAGCATTTACAAATACAAGTTATCAACAAATGTCAAGTAAGAAAGGATAAACAAACTTTAATAAACAAGCATTTACAAATACAAGTATTGACAGAAGTCACAATAAGACAGGAGAAATTAAATAACATCAGCTGATTTGAAGAACGCATTATCACCAACTATATATATATATATTGTATAGCAACATAAAACCAATCTCTAACAAAGGTTGAGAAGTTCTTCCAGAAACAGTAATAAGCATTTTTTTAAGAAGAGCTATCATTTATAGAGAGAAGCAAGGCTACAGAGAACTCAGGGTGAGTGAAGAAATAATAGAATTAAAGAGAATTAAGTGTTGAGAGTAGAAAGTGAAAAACTGATGTTGTATGTCCCTAGCAATTGCGACTGTGACTCTTGCAGGTGCTGTATCCAATCTTAGATGTGAAGAGGCAGACTTAGTACTGGCGTTCATCATCTCTGTGGCAGTCTCTCTACCATCCCATTCCCCTTTCCCCCTCCGGGGTACTCAGCACGAAGGATTAATATTCGTTGTGAGTAGCTCGGGTCGGGACTGAGGAGTTATCTACTGCTTCTGAGGAAATCGAATTGAAGTATCCTGACACGCGGCCAATAGGCCTACCCACACAAGTGTGGTATCATATTTATCGGGAGACTTGGGGGAACACTGTGTGGAAGGAAATTCATGGCTCCTCTCAGATTCCAGAACTTTCTGTCACCAAAATTTGAGGAGAAAGTGTTTTTTTATCCAAATTTTGAGGTTTGCAAAGGATTCTGGGTAACAAAACCTAGTGAGAGCCCCACAAGACACCCCATCCTGGATTTCCCTAGGTGTATAGTTTTAAAAAATGCACAGGTATGGTAGGTTTCCATAGGTGCCGGCTGAGCTAGAGGCCAAAATCCACAGGTAGGCACTTTGCAAAAAACATCTCTGCTTTCTTTGGGAAAATGTGATGAGTCTACGTTGTGTTTTGGGGCATTTCCTGTCGCGGGCACTAGGCCTACCCACACAAGTGAGGTATAATTTTTAACGGGAGACTTGGGGGAACGCTGTGTGGAAGGAAAACTGTGGCTCCTCTCAGATTCCAGAACTTTCTGTCACCGAAATGTGAGGAGAAAGTGTTCTTTTAGCCAAGTTTGGAGGTTTGCAAAGGATTCTGGGTAACAAAACCTGGTGAGAGTCCCACAAGTGACCCCATCATGAATTCCCCTAGGGGCTAGTTTTAAAAAAGGCACAGGTTTGGCAGGTTTCCCTTGGTGACGGCTGTGCTAGAGGCCAAAATCCACAGGTAGGCACTTTGCAAAAAACACTTCTGCTTTCTTTGGGAAAATGTGATGTGTCCACGTTGTGTTTTTGGGGCATTTCCTGTCGCAAGCAGTAGGCCTACCCACACAAGTAAGGTATCATTTTTATCGGGAGACTTGGAGGAACGTTGGGTGGAAAGAAATATGTGGCTCCTCTCAGATTCCAGGACTCTCACCGAAATATGATGAGATAGTTTTTTATATAGCCAAATGTTGAGGTTTGCAAAGGATTCTGTGTAACAAAACCTGGTGAGAGTCCCACAAGTCACCCCATCTTAGATTCCCCTAGGTGTCTAGTTTTCAAAAATGCACAGATTTGGTAGGTTTCCCTGGATGCTGGCTGAGCTAGAGGCCAAAATCCACAGGTAGGCACTTTGCAAAAAACACCTCTGTTTTCTTTGGGAAAATGTGATGTGTCAATGCTGTGTTTTGGGGCATTTCCTGTTGTGGGCACTAGGCCTACCCACACAAGTGAGATATCATTTTTATCGGGAGATTTGGGGAAATGCTGTCTGTAAGTAAATTTGTGGCTCCTCTCAGATTCCAGAACTTTCTCTCACCAAAATTTGAGGAGAAAGTGTTTTTCTATCCAAATTTTGAGGTTTGTAAAGGATTCTGGGTAACAAAACCTAGTGAGAGCCCCACACGACACCCCATCCTGGATTTCCCTAGGTGTATAGTTTTAAAAAATGCACAGGTATTGTAGGTTTCCCTAGGTGCCGGCTGAGCTACAGGCCAAAATCCACAGTTAGGCACTTTGCAAAAAACATCTCTGCTTTCTTTGGGAAAATGTGATGAGTCTACGTTGTGTTTTGGGGCATTTCCTATCGGCGGCACTAGGCCTACCCACACAAGGGAGGTATCATTTTTAACGGGAGACTTGGGGGAACGCTGTGTGGAAGGAAATTTGTGGCTCCTCTCAGATTCCAGAACTTTCTGTCACCGAAATGTGAGGAGAAAGTGTTTTTTTAGCCAAGTTTTGAGGTTTGCAAAGGATTCTGGTTAACAAAACATGGTGAGTACCACAAGTGACCCCATCTTAAATTCCCCTAGGGGCTAGTTTTAAAAAATGCACAGGTTTGGCAGGTTTCCCTTGGTGACGGCTGTGCTAGAGGCCAAAATCTACAGGTAGGCACTTTGCAAAAAACACTTCTGCTTTCTTTGGGAAAATGTGATGTGTCCACGTTGTGTTTTTGGGGCATTTCCTGTCGCGAGCAGTAGGCCTACCCACACAAGTAAGGTATCATTTTTATCGGGAGACTAGGAGGAACGTTGGGTGGAAGGAAATTTGTGGCTCCTCTCAGATTCCAGGACTGTCACCGAAATGTGATGAGATAGTGTTTTATATAGCCAAATTTTGAGGTTTGCAAAGGATTCTGTGTAACAAAACCTGGTGAGAGTCCCAAAAGTAACCCCATCTTAGATTCCCCTAGGTGTCTAGTTTTCAAAAATGCATAGGTTTGGTAGGTTTCCCTGGATGCTGGCTGAGCTAGAGGCCAAAATCCACAGGTAGGCACTTTGCAAAAAACACCTCTGTTTTCTTTGGGAAAATGTGATGTGTCAATGCTGTGTTTTGGGGCATTTCCTGTTGTGGGCACTAGGCCTACCCACACAAGTGAGGTATCATTTTTATCGGGAGATTTGGGGAAATGCTGTCTGAAAGTACATTTGTGGCTCCTCTCAGATTCCAGAACTTTCTCACACCAAAATTTGAGGAGAAAGTGTTTTTCTATCCAAATTTTGAGGTTTGCAAAGGATTCTGGGTAACAAAACCTAGTGAGAGCCCCACAAGACACCCCATTCTGGATTTTCCTAGGTGTATAGTTTTCAAAAATGCACAGGTATGGTAGGTTTCCCTAGGTGCCCGCTGAGCTAGAGGCCAAAATCCACAGGTAGGTACTTTGCAAAAAACATCTCTGCTTTCTTTGGGAAAATGTGATGAGTCTACTTTGTGTTTTGGGGCATTTCCTATCGCCGGCACTAGGCCTACCCACACAAGTGAGGTATCATTTTTAACGGGAGACTTGGGGGAACACTGTGTGGAAGGAAATTTGTGGCTCCTCTCAGATTCCAGAACTTCCTGTCACCGAAATGTGAGGAGAAAGTGTTTTTTTAGCCAAGTTTTGAGGTTTCGCAAGGATTCTGGGTAACAAAACCTGGTGAGAGTCCCACAAATGACCCCATCTTGAATTCCCCAAGGGGCTAGTTTTAAAAAATGCACAGGTTTGGCAGGTTTCCCTTGGTGACGGCTGTGCTAGAGGCCAAAATCCACAGGTAGGCACTTTGCAAAAAACACTTCTGCTTTCTTTGGGAAAATGTGATGTGTACACGTTGTGTTTTTGGGGCACTTCCTGTCGCGAGCAGTAGGCCTACCCACACAAGTAAGGTATAATTTTTATCGGGAGACTTGGAGGAACGTTGGGTGGAAGGAAATTTGTGGCTCCTCTCAGATTCCAGGACTGTCACCGAAATATGATGAGATAGGGTATTATATAGGCAAATTTTGAGGTTTGCAAAGGATTCTGTGTAACAAAACCTGGCGAGAGTCCCACAAGTCACCCCATCTTGGATTCCCCTAGGTGCCTAGTTTTCAAAAATGCACAGGTTTAGTAGGTTTCCCTGGATGCTGGCTGAGCTAGAGGCCAAAATCCACAGGTAGGCACTTTGCAAAAAACACCTCTGTTTTCTTTGGGAAAATGTGATGTGTCAATGCTGTGTTTTGGGGAATTTCCTGTTGTGGGCACTAGGCCTACCCACACAAGTGAGGTATCCTTTTTATCGGGAGATTTGGGGAAATGCTGTCTGGAATTCAATTTGTGGCTCCTCTCAGATTCCAGAACTTTCTCTCACCAAAATTTGAGGAGAAAGTGTTTTTCTATCCAAATTTTGAGGTTTGTAAAGGATTCTGGGTAACAAAACCTAGTGAGAGCCCCACAAGACACCCCATCCTGGATTTCCCTAGGTGTATAGTTTTCAAAAATGCACAGGTATGGTAGGTTTCCCTAGGTGCCGGCTGAGCTAGAGGCCAAAATCCACAGGTAGGCACTTTGCAAAAAACATCTCTGCTTTCTTTGGGAAAATGTGATGAGTCTACGTTGTGTTTTGGGGCATTTCCTGCCGCAGGCACTAGGCCTACCCACACAAGTGAGGTATCATTTTTAACGAGAGACTTGGGGGAACGCTGTGTGGAAGGAAATTTGTGACTCCTCTCAGATTCCAGAACTTTCTGTCACCGAAATGTGAGGAGAAAGTGTTTTTTTAGCCAAGTTTTGAGGTTTGCAAAGGATTCTGGGTAACAAAACCTGGTGAGAGTCCCACAAGTGACCCCATCTTGAATTCCCCTAGGGGCTAGTTTTAAAAACTGCACAGGTTTGGCAGGTTTCCCTTGGTGACGGCTGTGCTAGAGGCCAAAATCAACAGGTAGGCACTTTGCAAAAAACACTTCTGCTTTCTTTGGGAAAATGTGATGTGTCCACATTTTTTTGGGCATTTCCTGTCGCGAGCAGTAGGCCTACCCACACAAGTAAGGTATCATTTTTATCGGGAGACTTGGAGGAACATTGGGTGGAAGGAAATTTGTGGCTCCTCTCAGATTCCAGGACTGTCACCGAAATATGATGAGATAGTGTTTTATATAGCCAAATTTTGAGGTTTGCAAAGGATTCTGTGTAACAAAACCTGGTGAGAGTCCCACAAGTCACCCCATCTTAGATTCCCCTAGGTGTCTAGTTTTCAAAAAATGCACAGGTTTGGTAGGTTTCCCTGGATGCTGGCTGACCTAGAGGCCAAAATCCACAGGTAGGCACTTTGCAAAAAACACCTCTGTTTTCTTTGGGAAAATGTGATGTGTCAATGCTGTGTTTTGGGGCATTTCCTGTTGTGGGCACTAGGCCTACCCACACAAGTGAGGTATCATTTTTATCGGGAGATTTGGGGAAATGCTGTCTGGAAGTAAATTTGTGGCTCCTCTCAGATTCCAGAACTTTCTCTCACCAAAATTTGAGGAGAAAGTTTTTTTAGCCAAATTCTGAAGTATGCAAAGGATTCTGGGTAAAAAACCCTGAGGAGAGCCCGACAAGTCATCGCATCTTGGATTTCCCTAGGTGTATAGTTTTCAAAAATGCACAGGTTTGGTAGGTTTCCCTAGGTGCCGGCTGAGCTAAAGGCCAAAATCCACAGGTAGGCACTCTGCAAAAAACACCTCTGTTATCTTTTAGAAAATGTGGTGTGTCCATGTTGTGTTTTTGGGCATTTCCTGTCGCGGGCACTAGGCCTACCCACACAAGTGAGGTATCATTTTTATCAGGAGATTTGGGGAAATGCTGTCTGGAAGTAAATTTGTGGCTCCTCTCAGATTCCAGAATTTTCTCTCACCAAAATGTGAGGAGAAATTGTTTTTTAGCCAAATTCTGAAGTTTGCAAAGGATTCTGGGTAACAAACCCTGGTGAGAGCCCCACAAGTCACCCCATCTTGGATTTCCCTAGGTGTCTAGTTTCCAAAAATGCACAGGTTTGGTAGGTTTCCCTAGGTGCCGGCTGAGCTAGAGGCCAAAATCCACTGGTAGGCACTCTGCAAAAAACACCTCTGTTATCTTTGGGAAAATGTGATGTGTCCATGTTGTGTTTTTGGGCATTTCCTGTCGCGGGCACTAGGCCTACCCTTACAAGTGAGATATCATTTTTATTGGGAGACTTGGGGTAACGCTATGTGGAAGGAAATTTGTGGATCCTCTCAGATTCCAGCACTTTCTGTCACCAAAGTATAAGGAGAAAGTGTTTTTTTAGTCAAATTTTTAAGGTTGCATTGGATTCTTGGTAATGAAACCTGGTGAGAGACCCTCAAGTCACCCCATCTTGCATTCCCCTAGGTGTCTAGTTTTCAAAAATAAACAGGTTTGGTAGATTTCTCTATGTTCCGGCTGAGCTAGAGGCCAAAGTACACAGGTAGGCACTTTGCAAAAAACACCTCTGTTTTCTTTGGGAATATGTGATGTGTCAATGTTGTGTTTTGGGGCATTTCCTGTTGCGGGCACTAGGCCTACCCACACAAGTGTGGTATCATTTTTATCTGGAGATTTGGGGAAATGCTGTCTGGAAGTAAATTTGTGGCTCCTCTCAGATTCCAGAACTTTCTCTCACCAAAATGTGAGGAGAAAGTGTTTTTTAGCCAAATTCTGAAGTATGCAAAGGATTCTGGGTAACAAACCCTGAGGAGAGCCCGACAAGTCACCGCATCTTGGATTTCCCTAGGTGTCTAGTTTACAAAAATGCACAGGTTTGGTAGGTTTCCCTAGGTGCCGGCTGAGCTAAAGGCCAAAATCCACAGGTAGGCACTCTGCAAAAAACACCTCTGTTATCTTTTAGAAAATGTGGTGTGTCCATGTTGAGTTTTTGGGCATTTCCTGTCGCGGGCACTAGGCCTACCCACACAAGTGAGGTATCATTTTTATCAGGAGATTTGGGGAAATGCTGTCTGGAAGTAAATTTGTGGCTCCTCTCAGATTCCAGAATTTTCTCTCACCAAAATGTGAGGAGAAATTGTTTTTTAGCCAAATTCTGAAGTTTGCAAAGGATTCTGGGTAACAAACCCTGGTGAGAGCCCCACAAGTCACCCCATTTTGGATTTCCCTAGGTGTCTAGTTTGAAAAAATGCACAGGTTTGGTAGGTTTCCCTAGGTGCCGGCTGAGCTAAAGGCCAAAATCCACAGGTAGGCACTTTGCAAAAAACACCTGTTTTCTTTGGGAAAATGTGATGTGTCCACGTTGGGTTTTTGGGCATTTCCTGTCGCGGTGTCATGACAACACAAACTTGCCAAGTCAAATCAAAGAAGTGCATGAGAAAAGCAAAGAGATATCCTCAGTGGAGACAGCAAAGCCCAAACTGGAAGAAGGTTTGTAGAGTAATCTTGCGCTTATTTCAAAGGAAGAATCAAGAAGAGAAGATCCAAGATGGCCGCTGTGAGTCCTGAAGGTTAGTTACAGTTCTAGTCTTGCAATCAGTTGGTTGCTAGGTTACGAGCTCTCCAGCTGGAAGCCTTGCACTTCAACTGAGGTCTGAAAGGAATCAGCTGTGTGGAGAGAGAGTGCGCTTCAGAACAGAAACTCCTGTGAGGTAAAATTACATTTGAAGATTATATTACAGAAAACGGATAAATATTGTCAAGATTTATTCGAAGAGTTTGATAGTAGACCGTTCCCGTGGAAGTCGGCAAGGCTACAGAGTTAATGTATGAATTAACCTTATGTATACAAGGTTCTTGTTTAAGATATTAAAGTCAAAGAAAAAACGAACTTTAAAAGAGCAAGTATCTACAAATGTCAAGGTTATAAACAAAGGCCAAGTTTAAAGGAGAAACAAACTGTTAACAAATAAGCATTTACAAATTCAATGGTAATAAACCAAAATAGAGTTTAAAAGAGAAACAAACTTAAATAAACAAGCATTTACAACTACAAGTTATCGACAGATGTCGAAGTAAGGAAGGAGAAACTAACTTTAATAAACAAGCATTTACAAATACAAGTATTGACAGAAGTCACAATAAGACATGAGAAATTAAATAACATCAGCTGATTTGAAGAACGCATTATCACCAACTATATATATATATATAGCAACATAAAACCAATCTCTAACAAAGGTTGAGAAGTTCTTCCAGAAACAGTAATAAGCATTTTTTTAAGAAGAGCTATCATTTATAGAGAGAAGCAAGGCTACAGAGAACTCAGGGTGAGTGAAGAAATAATAGAATTAAAGAGAATTAAGTGTTGAGAGTAGAAAGTGAAAAACTGATGTTGTATGTCCCTAGCAATTGCGACTGTGACTCTTGCAGGTGCTGTATCCAATCTTAGATGTGAAGAGGCAGACTTAGTACTGGGGTTCATCATCTCTGTGGCAGTCTCTCTACCATCCCATTCCCCTTTCCCCCTCCGGGGTACTCAGCACGAAGGATTAATATTCGTTGTGAGTAGCTCGGGTCGGGACTGAGGAGTTATCTACTGCTTCTGAGGAAATCGAATTGAAGTATCCTGACACGCGGCCAATAGGCCTACCCACACAAGTGTGGTATCATATTTATCGGGAGACTTGGGGGAACACTGTGTGGAAGGAAATCCATGGCTCCTCTCAGATTCCAGAACTTTCTGTCACCAAAATTTGAGGAGAAAGTGTTTTTTTATCCAAATTTTGAGGTTTGCAAAGGATTCTGGGTAACAAAACCTAGTGAGAGCCCCACAAGACACCCCATCCTGGATTTCCCTAGGTGTATAGTTTTAAAAAATGCACAGGTATGGTAGGTTTCCCTAGGTGCCGGCTGAGCTAGAGGCCAAAATCCACAGGTAGGCACTTTGCAAAAAACATCTCTGCTTTCTTTGGGAAAATGTGATGAGTCTACGTTGTGTTTTGGGGCATTTCCTGTCGCGGGCACTAGGCCTACCCACACAAGTGAGGTATCATTTTTAACGGGAGACTTGGGGGAACGCTGTGTGGAAGGAAAATTGTGGCTCCTCTCAGATTCCAGAACTTTCTGTCACCGAAATGTGAGGAGAAAGTGTTCTTTTAGCCAAGTTTTGAGGTTTGCAAAGGATTCTGGGTAACAAAACCTGGTGAGAGTCCCACAAGTGACCCCATCTTGAATTCCCCTAGGGGCTAGTTTTAAAAAAGGCACAGGTTTGGCAGGTTTCCCTTGGTGACGGCTGTGCTAGAGGCCAAAATCCACAGGTAGGCACTTTGCAAAAAACACTTCTGCTTTCTTTGGGAAAATGTGATGTGTCCACGTTGTGTTTTTGGGGCATTTCCTGTCGCAAGCAGTAGGCCTACCCACACAAGTAAGGTATCATTTTTATCGGGAGACTTGGAGGAACGTTGGGTGGAAGGAAATATGTGGCTCCTCTCAGATTCCAGGACTGTCACCGAAATATGATGAGATAGTGTTTTATATAGCGAAATTTTGAGGTTTGCAAAGGATTCTGTGTAACAAAACCTAGTGAGAGTCCCACAAGTCACCCCATCTTAGATTCCCCTAGGTGTCTAGTTTTAAAAAATGCACAGGTTTGGTAGGTTTCCCTGGATGCTGGCTGAGGTAGAGGCCAAAATCCACAGGTAGGCACTTTGCAAAAAACACCTCTGTTTTCTTTGGGAAAATGTGATGTGTCAATGCTGTGTTTTGGGGCATTTCCTGTTGTGGGCACTAGGCCTACCCACACAAGTGAGATATCATTTTTATCGGCAGATTTGGGGAAATGCTGTCTGGAAGTAAATTTGTGGCTCCTCTCAGATTCCAGAACTTTCTCTCACCAAAATTTGAGGAGAAAGTGTTTTTCTATCCAAATTTTGAGGTTTGTAAAGGATTCTGGGTAACAAAATCTATTGAGAGCCCCACACGACACCCCATCCTGGATTTCCCTAGGTGTATAGTTGTCAAAAATGCACAGGTATTGTAGGTTTCCCTAGGTGCCGGCTGAGCTAGAGGCCAAAATCCACAGGTAGGCACTTTGCAAAAAACATCTCTGCTTTCTTTGGGAAAATGTGATGAGTCTACGTTGTGTTTTGGGGCATTTCCTATCGCGGGCACTAGGCCTACCCACACAAGGGAGGTATCATTTTTAACGGGAGACTTGGGGGAACGCTGTGTGGAAGGAAATTTGTGGCTCCTCTCAGATTCCAGAACTTTCTGTCACCGAAATGTGAGGAGAAAGTGTTTTTTTAGCCAAGTTTTGAGGTTTGCAAAGGATTCTGGGTAACAAAACATGGTGAGTACCACAAGTGACCCCATCTTAAATTCCCCTAGGGGCTAGTTTTAAAAAATGCACAGGTTTGGCAGGTTTCCCTTGGTGACGGCTGTGCTAGAGGCCAAATCCACAGGTAGGCACTTTGCAAAAAACACGTCTGCTTTCTTTGGGAAAATGTGATGTGTCCACTTTGTGTTTTTGGGGCATTTCCTGTCGCGAACAGTAGGCCTACCCACACAAGTAAGGTATCATTTTTATCGGGAGACTTGGAGGAACGTTGGGTGGAAGGAAATTTGTGGCTCCTCTCAGATTCCAGGACTGTCCCCGAAATGTGATGAGATAGTGTTTTATATAGCCAAATTTTGAGGTTTGCAAAGGATTCTGTGTAACAAAACCTGGTGACAGTCCCACAAGTCACCCCATCTTAGATTCCCCTAGGTGTCTAGTTTTCAAAAATGCACAGGTTTGGTAGGTTTCCCTGGATGCTGGCTGAGCTAGAGGCCAAAATCCACAGGTAGGCACTTTGCAAAAAACACCTGTTTTCTTTGGGAAAATGTGATGTGTCAATGCTGTGTTTTGGGGCATTTCCTGTTGTGGGCACTAGGCCTACCCACACAAGTGAGGTATCATTTTTATCGGGAGATTTGGGGAAATGCTGTCTGGAAGTAAATTTGTGGCTCCTCTCAGATTCCAGAACTTTCTCTCACCAAAATTTGAGGAGAAAGTGTTTTTCTATCCAAATTTTGAGGTTTGCAAAGGATTCTGGGTAACAAAACCTAGTGAGAGCCCCACAAGACACCCCATCCTGGATTTCCCTAGGTATATAGTTTTAAAAAATGCACAGGTATGGTAGGTTTCCCTAGGTGCCGGCTGATCTAGAGGCCAAAATCCACAGGTAGGCACTTTGCAAAAAACATCTCTGCTTTCTTTGGGAAAATGTGATGAGTCTACGTTGTGTTTTGGGGCATTTCCTGTCGCGGGCACTAGGCCTACCCACACAAGTGAGGTATCATTTTTAACGGGAGACTTGGGGGAACGCTGTGTGGAAGGAAATTTGTGGCTCCTCTCAGATTCCAGAACTTTCTGTCACCGAAATGTGAGGAGAAAGTGTTTTTTTAGCCAAGTTTTGAGGTTTGCAAAGGATTCTGGGTAACAAAACCTGGTGAGAGTCCCACAAGTGACCCCATCTTGAATTCCCCTAGGGGCTAGTTTTAAAAACTGCACAGGTTTGGCAGGTTTCCCTTGGTGACGGCTGTGCTAGAGGCCAAAATCAACAGGTAGGCACTTTGCAAAAAACACTTCTGCTTTCTTTGGGAAAATGTGATGTGTCCACGTTGTGTTTTTTTGGGCATTTCCTGTCGCGAGCAGTAGGCCTACCCACACAAGTAAGGTATCATTTTTATCGGGAGACTTGGAGGAACATTGGGTGGAAGGAAATTTGTGGCTCCTCTCAGATTCCAGGACTGTCACCGAAATATGATGAGATAGTGTTTTATATAGCCAAATTTTGAGGTTTGCAAAGGATTCTGTGTAATAAAACCTGGTGAGAGTCCCACAAGTCACCCCATCTTAGATTCCCCTAGCTGTCTAGTTTTCAAAAATGCACAGGTTTGGTAGGTTTCCCTGGATGCTGGCTGACCTAGAGGCCAAAATCCACAGGTAGGCACTTTGCAAAAAACACCTCTGTTTTCTTTGGGAAAATGTGATGTGTCAATGCTGTGTTTTGGGGCATTTCCTGTTGTGGGCACTAGGCCTACCCACACAAGTGAGGTTTAATTTTTTCGGGAGATTTGGGGAAATGCTGTCTGGAAGTAAATTTGTGGCTCCTCTCAGATTCCAGAACTTTCTCTCACCAAAATTTGAGGAGAAAGTTTTTTTCTAGCCGAATTTTGAGGTTTGCAAAGGATTCTGGGTAACAAAACCTAGTGAGAGCCCCACAAGACACCCCATCCTGGATTTCCCTAGGTGTATAGTTTTCAAAAATGCACAGGTATGGTAGGTTTCCCTAGGTGCCGGCTGAGCTAGAGGCCAAAATCCACAGGTAGGCACTTTGCAAAAAACACCTCTGTTTTCTTTGGGAAAATGTGATGTGTTAATGCTGTGTTTTGGGCCATTCCCTGTTGCGGGCACTAGGCCTACCCACACAAGTGAGGTATCATTGTTATCGGGAGATTTGGGGAAATGCTGTCTGGAAGTAAATTTGTGGCTCCTCTCAGATTCCAGAACTTTCTCTCACCAAAATGTGAGGAGAAAGTGTTTTTTAGCCAAATTCTGAAGTATGCAAAGGATTCTGGCTAAAAAACCCTGAGGAGAGCCCGACAAGTCATCGCATCTTGGATTTCCCTAGGTGTCTAGTTTACAAAAATGCACAGGTTTGGTAGGTTTCCCTAGGTGCCGGCTGAGCTAAAGGCCAAAATCCACAGGTAGGCACTCTGCAAAAAACACCTCTGTTATCTTTTAGAAAATGTGGTGTGTCCATGTTGTGTTTTTGGGCATTTCCTGTCGCGGGCACTAGACCTACCCACACAAGTGAGATATCATTTTTATTGGGAGACTTGGGGTAACGCTATGTGGAAGGAAATTTGTGGATCCTCTCAGATTCCAGCACTTTCTGTCACCAAAGTATAAGGAGAAAGTGTTTTTTTAGTCAAATTTTTAAGGTTGCAATGGATTCTTGGTAATGAAACCTGGTGAGAGACCCTCAAGTCACCCCATCTTGCATTCCCCTAGGTGTCTAGTTTTCAAAAATAAACAGGTTTGGTAGATTTCTCTATGTTCCGGCTGAGCTAGAGGCCAAAGTCCACAGGTAGGCACTTTGCAAAAAACACCTCTGCTTTCTTTGGGAAAATGTGATGTGTCCACGTTGTGTTTTTTTGGGCATTTCCTGTCGCGAGCAGTAGGCCTACCCACACAAGTAAGGTATCATTTTTATCGGGAGACTAGGAGGAACATTGGGTGGAAGGAAATTTGTTGCTCCTCTCAGATTCCAGGACTGTCACCGAAATATGATGAGATAGTGTTTTATATAGCCAAATTTTGAGGTTTGCAAAGGATTCTGTGTAATAAAACCTGGTGAGAGTCCCACAAGTCACCCCATCTTAGATTCCCCTAGGTGTCTAGTTTTCAAACATGCACAGGTTTGGTAGGTTTCCCTGGATGCTGGCTGACCTAGAGGCCAAAATCCACAGGTAGGCACTTTGCAAAAAACACCTCTGTTTTCTTTGGGAAAATGTGATGTGTCAATGCTGTGTTTTGGGGCATTTCCTGTTGTGGGCACTAGGCCTACCCACACAAGTGAGGTTTAATTTTTTCGGGAGATTTGGGGAAATGCTGTCTGGAAGTAAATTTGTGGCTCCTCTCAGATTCCAGAACTTTCTCTCACCAAAATTTGAGGAGAAAGTTTTTTTCTATCCGAATTTTGAGGTTTGCAAAGGATTCTGGGTAACAAAACCTAGTGAGAGCCCCACAAGACACCCCATCCTGGATTTCCCTAGGTGTATAGTATTCAAAAATGCACAGGTATGGTAGGTTTCCCTAGGTGCCGGCTGAGCTAGAGGCCAAAATCCACAAGTAGGCACTTTGCAAAAAACACCTCTGTTTTCTTTGGGAAAATGTGATGTGTTAATGCTGTGTTTTGGGCCATTCCCTGTTGCGGGCACTAGGCCTACCCACACAAGTGAGGTATCATTGTTATCGGGAGATTTGGGGAAATGCTGTCTGGAAGTAAATTTGTGGCTCCTCTCAGATTCCCGAACTTTCTCTCACCAAAATGTGAGGAGAAAGTGTTTTTTAGCCAAATTCTGAAGTATGCAAAGGATTCTGTGTAACAAACCCTGAGGAGAGCCCGACAAGTCACCGCATCTTGGATTTCCCTAGGTGTCTAGTTTACAAAAATGCACAGGTTTGGTAGGTTTCCCTAGGTGCCGGCTGAGCTAAAGGCCAAAATCCACAGGTAGGCACTCTGCAAAAAACACCTCTGTTATCTTTTAGAAAATGTGGTGTGTCCATGTTGTGTTTTTGGGCATTTCCTGTTGCGGGCACTAGGCCTACCCACACAAGTGAGGTATCATTTTTATCAGGAGATTTGGGGAAATGCTGTCTGGAAGTAAATTTGTGGCTCCTCTCAGATTCCAGAATTTTCTCTCACCAAAATGTGAGGAGAAATTGTTTTTTAGCCAAATTCTGAAGTTTGCAAAGGATTCTGGGTAACAAACCCTGGTGAGAGCCCCACAAGTCACCCCATCTTGGATTTCCCTAGGTGTCTAGTTTACAAAAATGCACAGGTTTGGTAGGTTTGCCTAGGTGCCGGCTGAGCTAGAGGCCAAAATCCACTGGTAGGCACTCTGCAAAAAACACCTCTGTTATCTTTGGGAAAATGTGATGTGTCCATGTTGTGTTTTTGGGCATTTCCTGTTGCGGGCACTAGGCCTACCCTTACAAGTGAGATATCATTTTTATTGGGAGACTTGGGGTAACGCTATGTGGAAGGAAATTTGTGGATCCTCTCAGATTCCAGCACTTTCTGTCACCAAAGTATAAGGAGAAAGTGTTTTTTTAGTCAAATTTTTAAGGTTGCGATGGATTCTTGGTAATGAAACCTGGTGAGAGACCCTCAAGTCACCCCATCTTGCATTCCCCTAGGTGTCTAGTTTTCAAAAATAAACAGGTTTGGTAGATTTCTCTATGTTCCGGCTGAGCTAGAGGCCAAAGTCCACAGGTAGGCACTTTGCAAAAAACACCTCTGTTTTCTTTGGGAATATGTGATGTGTCAATGTTGTGTTTTGGGGCATTTCCTGTTGCGGGCGCTAGGCCTACCCACACAAGTGAGGTATCATTTTTATCTGGAGATTTGGGGAAATGCTGTCTGGAAGTAAATTTGTGGCTCCTCTCAGATTCCAGAACTTTCTCTCACCAAAATGTGAGGAGAAAGTGTTTTTTTAGCCAAATTCTGAAGTTTGCAAAGGATTCTGGGTAACAAACCCTGAGGAGAGCCCGACAAGTCACCCCATCTTGGATTTCCCTAGGTGTCAAGTTTACAAAAATGCACAGGTTTGGTAGGTTTCCCTAGGTGCCGGCTGAGCTAGAGGCCAAAATCCACAGGTAGGCACTCTGCAAAAAACACCTCTGTTATCTTTGGGAAAATGTGGTGTGTCCATGTTGTGTTTTTGGGCATTTCCTGTCACGGGGACTAGGCCTACCCACACAAGTGAGATATCATTTTTATTGGGATACTTGGGGTAACGCTATGTGGAAGGAAAGTTGTGGCTTCTCTCAGATTCCAGAACTTTCTGTCACCAAAATATATGGAGAAAGTGTTTTTTAGCCAAGTTTTGAGGTTTGCAAAGGTTTCTTGGTAACGAAACCTGGTGAGAGCCCCAAAAGTCACCCCATCTTGGATTCCCCTAGGTGTCTAGTTTGAAAAAATGCACAGGTTTGGTAGGTTTCCCTAGGTGCCGGCTGAGCTAAAGGCCAAAATCCACAGGTAGGCACTTTGCAAAAAACACCTGTTTTCTTTGGGAAAATGTGATGTGTCCACGTTGTGTTTTGGGGCATTTCCTGTCGCGTTGTCATGACAACACAAACTTGCCAAGTCAAATCAAAGAAGTGCATGAGAAAAGCAAAGAGATATCCTCAGTGGAGACAGTAAAGCCCAAACTGGAAGAAGGTTTGTAGAGTAATCTTGCGCTTATTTCAAAGGAAGAATCAAGAAGAGAAGATCCAAGATGGCCGCTGTGAGTCCTGAAGGTTAGTTACAGTTCTAGTCTTGCAATCGGTTGGTTGCTAGGTTACGAGCTCTCCAGCTGGAAGCCTTGCACTTCAAATGAGGTCTGACAGGAATCAGCTGTGTGGAGAGAGAGTGCGCTTCAGAACAGAAACTCCTGTGAGGTAAAATTACATTTGAAGATTATATTACAGAAAACGGATAAATATTGTCAAGATTTATTCGAAGAGTTTGATAGTAGACCGTTCCAGTGGAAGTCGGCAAGGCTACAGAGTTAATGTATGAATTACCCTTATGTATACAAGGTTCTTGTTTAAGATATTAAAGTCAAAGAAAAAACAAACTTTAAAAGAGCAAGTATCTACAAATGTCAAGGTTATAAACAAAGGCCAAGTTTAAAGGAGAAACAAACTGTTAACAAATAAGCATTTACAAATTCAATGGTAATAAACCAAAATAGAGTTTAAAAGAGAAACAAACTTAAATAAACAAGCATTTACAACTACAAGTTATCGACAGATGTCGAAGTAAGGAAGGAGAAACTAACTGTAATAAGCAAGCATTTACAAATACAAGTTATCAACAAATGTCGAAGTAAGAAAGGATAAACAAACTTTAATAAACAAGCATTTACAAATACAAGTATTGACAGAAGTCACAATAAGACAGGAGAAATTAAATAACATCAGCTGATTTGAAGAACGCATTATCACCAACTATATATATATATATAGCAACATAAAACCAATCTCTAACAAAGGTTGAGAAGTTCTTCCCGAAACAGTAATAAGCATTTTTTTAAGAAGAGCTATCATTTATAGAGAGAAGCAAGGCTACAGAGAACTCAGGGTGAGTGAAGAAATAATAGAATTAAAGAGAATTAAGTGTTGAGAGTAGAAAGTGAAAAACTGATGTTGTATGTCCCTAGCAATTGCGACTGTGACTCTTGCAGGTGCTGTATCCAATCTTAGATGTGAAGAGGCAGACTTAGTACTGGCGTTCATCATCTCTGTGGCAGTCTCTCTACCATCCCATTCCCCTTTCCCCCTCCGGGGTACTCAGCACGAAGGATTAATATTCGTTGTGAGTAGCTCGGGTCGGGACTGAGGAGTTATCTACTGCTTCTGAGGAAATCGAATTGAAGTATCCTGACACGCGGCCAATAGGCCTACCCACACAAGTGTGGTATCATATTTATCGGGAGACTTGGGGGAACACTGTGTGGAAGGAAATTCATGGCTCCTCACAGATTCCAGAACTTTCTGTCACCAAAATTTGAGGAGAAAGTGTTTTTTTATCCAAATTTTGAGGTTTGCAAAGGATTCTGGGTAACAAAACCTAGTGAGAGCCCCACAAGACACCCCATCCTGGATTTCCCTAGGTGTATAGTTTTAAAAAATGCACAGGTATGGTAGGTTTCCCTAGGTGCCGGCTGAGCTAGAGGCCAAAATCCACAGGTAGGCACTTTGCAAAAAACATCTCTGCTTTCTTTGGGAAAATGTGATGAGTCTACGTTGTGTTTTGGGGCATTTCCTGTCGCGGGCACTAGGCCTACCCACACAAGTGAGGTATCATTTTTAACGGGAGACTTGGGGGAACGCTGTGTGGAAGGAAAACTGTGGCTCCTCTCAGATTCCAGAACTTTCTGTCACCGAAATGTGAGGAGAAAGTGTTCTTTTAGCCAAGTTTTGAGGTTTGCAAAGGATTCTGGGTAACAAAACCTGGTGAGAGTCCCACAAGTGACCCCATCTTGAATTCCCCTAGGGGCTAGTTTTAAAAAAGGCACAGGTTTGGCAGGTTTCCCTTGGTGACGGCTGTGCTAGAGGCCAAAATCCACAGGTAGGCACTTTGCAAAAAACACTTCTGCTTTCTTTGGGAAAATGTGATGTGTCCACGTTGTGTTTTTGGGGCATTTCCTGTCGCAAGCAGTAGGCCTACCCACACAAGTAAGGTATCATTTTTATCGGGAGACTTGGAGGAACGTTGGGTGGAAAGAAATATGTGGCTCCTCTCAGATTCCAGGACTCTCACCGAAATATGATGAGATAGTTTTTTATATAGCCAAATTTTGAGGTTTGCAAAGGATTCTGTGTAACAAAACCTGGTGAGAGTCCCACAAGTCACCCCATCTTAGATTCCCCTAGGTGTCTAGTTTTCAAAAATGCACAGGTTTGGTAGGTTTCCCTGGATGCTGGCTGAGGTAGAGTCCAAAATCCACAGGTAGGCACTTTGCAAAAAACACCTCTGTTTTCTTTGGGAAAATGTGATGTGTCAATGCTGTGTTTTGGGGCATTTCCTGTTGTGGGCACTAGGCCTACCCACACAAGTGAGATATCATTTTTATCGGGAGATTTGGGGAAATGCTGTCTGTAAGTAAATTTGTGGCTCCTCTCAGATTCCAGAACTTTCTCTCACCAAAATTTGAGGAGAAAGTGTTTTTCTATCCAAATTTTGAGGTTTGTAAAGGATTCTGGGTAACAAAACCTAGTGAGAGCCCCACACGACACCCCATCCTGGATTTCCCTAGGTGTATAGTTTTCAAAAATGCACAGGTATTGTAAGTTTCCCTAGGTGCCGGCTGAGCTACAGGCCAAAATCCACAGTTAGGCACTTTGCAAAAAACATCTCTGCTTTCTTTGGGAAAATGTGATGAGTCTTCGTTGTGTTTTGGGGCATTTCCTATCGCGGGCACTAGGCCTACCCACACAAGGGAGGTATCATTTTTAACGGGAGACTTGGGGGAACGCTGTGTGGAAGGAAATTTGTGGCTCCTCTCAGATTCCAGAACTTTCTGTCACCGAAATGTGAGGAGAAAGTGTTTTTTTAGCCAGGTTTTGAGGTTTGCAAAGGATTCTGGTTAACAAAACATGGTGAGTACCACAAGTGACCCCATCTTAAATTCCCCTAGGGGCTAGTTTTAAAAAATGCACAGGTTTGGCAGGTTTCCCTTGGTGACGGCTGTGCTAGAGGCCAAAATCTACAGGTAGGCACTTTGCAAAAAACACTTCTGCTTTCTTTGGGAAAATGTGATGTGTCCACGTTGTGTTTTTGGGGCATTTCCTGTCGCGAGCAGTAGGCCTACCCAAACAAGTAAGGTATCATTTTTATCGGGAGACTTGGAGGAACGTTGGGTGGAAGGAAATTTGTGGCTCCTCTCAGATTCCAGGACTGTCACCGAAATGTGATGAGATAGTGTTTTATATAGCCAAATTTTGAGGTTTGCAAAGGATTCTGTGTAACAAAACCTGGTGAGAGTCCCAAAAGTAACCCCATCTTAGATTCCCCTAGGTGTCTAGTTTTAAAAAATGCACAGGTTTGGTAGGTTTCCCTGGATGCTGGCTGAGCTAGAGGCCAAAATCCACAGGTAGGCACTTTGCAAAAAACATCTCTGTTTTCTTTGGGAAAATGTGATGTGTCAATGCTGTGTTTTGGGGCATTTCCTGTTGTGGGCACTAGGCCTACCCACACAAGTGAGGTATCATTTTTATCGGGAGATTTGGGGAAATGCTGTCTGAAAGTACATTTGTGGCTCCTCTCAGATTCCAGAACTTTCTCACACCAAAATTTGAGGAGAAAGTGTTTTTCTATCCAAATTTTGAGGTTTGCAAAGGATTCTGGGTAACAAAACCTAGTGAGAGCCCCACAAGACCCCCCATTCTGGATTTTCCTAGGTGTATAGTTTTAAAAAATGCACAGGTATGGTAGATTTCCCTAGGTGCCCGCTGAGCTAGAGGCCAAAATCCACAGGTAGGCACTTTGCAAAAAACATCTCTGCTTTCTTTGGGAAAATGTGATGAGTCTACTTTGTGTTTTGGGGCATTTCCTATCGCCGGCACTAGACCTACCCACACAAGTGAGGTATCATTTTTAACGGGAGACTTGGGGGAACACTGTGTGGAAGGAAATTTGTGGCTCCTCTCAGATTCCAGAACTTCCTGTCACCGAAATGTGAGGAGAAAGTGTTTTTTTAGCCAAGTTTTGAGGTTTGCAAAGGATTCTGGGTAACAAAACCTGGTGAGAGTCCCACAAATGACCCCATCTTGAATTCCCCAAGGGGCTAGTTTTAAAAAATGCACAGGTTTGGCAGGTTTCCCTTGGTGACGGCTGTGCTAGAGGCCAAAATCCACAGGTAGGCACTTTGCAAAAAACACTTCTGCTTTCTTTGGGAAAATGTGATGTGTACACGTTGTGTTTTTGGGGCATTTCCTGTCGCGAGCAGTAGGCCTACCCACACAAGTAAGGTATCATTTTTATCGGGAGACTTGGAGGAACGTTGGGTGGAAGGAAATTTGTGGCTCCTCTCAGATTCCAGGACTGTCACCGAAATATGATGAGATAGGGTATTATATAGGCAAATTTTGAGGTTTGCAAAGGATTCTGTGTAACAAAACCTGGCGAGAGTCCCACAAGTCACCCCATCTTGGATTCCCCTAGGTGTCTAGTTTTCAAAAATGCACAGGTTTAGTAGGTTTCCCTGGATGCTGGCTGAGCTAGAGGCCAAAATCCACAGGTAGGCACTTTGCAAAAAACACCTCTGTTTTCTTTGGGAAAATGTGATGTGTCAATGCTGTGTTTTGGGGAATTTCCTGTTGTGGGCACTAGGCCTACCCACACAAGTGAGGTATCCTTTTTATCGGGAGATTTGGGGAAATGCTGTCTGGAATTAAATTTGTGGCTCCTCTCAGATTCCAGAACTTTCTCTCACCAAAATTTGAGGAGAAAGTGTTTTTCTATCCAAATTTTGAGGTTTGTAAAGGATTCTGGGTAACAAAACCTAGTGAGAGCCCCACAAGACACCCCATCCTGGATTTCCCTAGGTGTATCGTTTTCAAAAATGCACAGGTATGGTAGGTTTCCCTAGGTGCCGGCTGAGCTAGAGGCCAAAATCCACAGGTAGGCACTTTGCAAAAAACATCTCTGCTTTCTTTGGGAAAATGTGATGAGTCTACGTTGTGTTTTGGGGCATTTCCTGTCGCAGGCACTAGGCCTACCCACACAAGTGAGGTATCATTTTTAACGAGAGACTTGGGGGAACGCTGTGTGGAAGGAAATTTGTGACTCCTCTCAGATTCCAGAACTTTCTGTCACCGAAATGTGAGGAGAAAGTGTTTTTTTAGCCAAGTTTTGAGGTTTGCAAAGGATTCTGGGTAACAAAACCTGGTGAGAGTCCCACAAGTGACCCCATCTTGAATTCCCCTAGGGGCTAGTTTTAAAAACTGCACAGGTTTGGCAGGTTTCCCTTGGTGACGGCTGTGCTAGAGGCCAAAATCAACAGGTAGGCACTTTGCAAAAAACACTTCTGCTTTCTTTGGGAAAATGTGATGTGTCCACGTTGTGTTTTTTTGGGCATTTCCTGTCGCGAGCAGTAGGCCTACCCACACAAGTAAGGTATCATTTTTATCGGGAGACTTGGAGGAACATTGGGTGGAAGGAAATTTGTGGCTCCTCTCAGATTCCAGGACTGTCACCGAAATATGATGAGATAGTGTTTTATATAGCCAAATTTTGAGGTTTGCAAAGGATTCTGTGTAACAAAACCTGGTGAGAGTCCCACAAGTCACCCCATCTTAGATTCCCCTAGGTGTCTAGTTTTCAAAAATGCACAGGTTTGGTAGGTTTCCCTGGATGCTGGCTGACCTAGAGGCCAAAATCCACAGGTAGGCACTTTGCAAAAAACACCTCTGTTTTCTTTGGGAAAATGTGATGTGTCAATGCTGTGTTTTGGGGCATTTCCTGTTGTGGGCACTAGGCCTACCCACACAAGTGAGGTTTAATTTTTTCGGGAGATTTGGGGAAATGCTGTCTGGAAGTAAATTTGTGGCTCCTCTCAGATTCCAGAACTTTCTCTCACCAAAATTTGAGGAGAAAGTTTTTTTCTATCCGAATTTTGAGGTTTGCAAAGGATTCTGGGTAACAAAACCTAGTGAGAGCCCCACAAGACACCCCATCCTGGATTTCCCTAGGTGTATAGTTTTCAAAAATGCACAGGTATGGTAGGTTTCCTAGGTGCCGGCTGAGCTAAAGGCCAAAATCCACAGGTAGGCACTTTGCAAAAAACACCTGTTTTCTTTGGGAAAATGTGATGTGTCCACGTTGTGTTTTGGGGCATTTCCTGTCGCGTTGTCATGACAACACAAACTTGCCAAGTCAAATCAAAGAAGTGCATGAGAAAAGCAAAGAGATATCCTCAGTGGAGACAGTAAAGCCCAAACTGGAAGAAGGTTTGTAGAGTAATCTTGCGCTTATTTCAAAGGAAGAATCAAGAAGAGAAGATCCAAGATGGCCGCTGTGAGTCCTGAAGGTTAGTTACAGTTCTAGTCTTGCAATCGGTTGGTTGCTAGGTTACGAGCTCTCCAGCTGGAAGCCTTGCACTTCAACTGAGGTCTGACAGTAATCAGCTGTGTGGAGAGAGAGTGCGTTTCAGAACAGAAACTCCTGTGAGGTAAAATTACATTTGAAGATTATATTACAGAAAACGGATAAATATTGTCAAGATTTGATAGTAGACCGTTCCAGTGGAAGTCGGCAAGGCTACAGAGTTAATGTATGAATTACCCTTATGTATACAAGGTTCTTGTTTAAGATATTAAAGTCAAAGAAAAAACAAACTTTAAAAGAGCAAGTATCTACAAATGTCAAGGTTATAAACAAAGGCCAAGTTTAAAGGAGAAACAAACTGTTAACAAATAAGCATTTACAAATTCAATGGTAATAAACCAAAATAGAGTTTAAAAGAGAAACAAACTTAAATAAACAAGCATTTACAACTACAAGTTATCGACAGATGTCGAAGTAAGGAAGGAGAAACTAACTGTAATAAGCAAGCATTTACAAATACAAGTTATCAACAAATGTCGAAGTAAGAAAGGATAAACAAACTTTAATAAACAAGCATTTACAAATACAAGTATTGACAGAAGTCACAATAAGACAGGAGAAATTAAATAACATCAGCTGATTTGAAGAACGCATTATCACCAACTATATATATATATATAGCAACATAAAGGTAGGCACTTTGCAAAAAACACCTCTGTTTTCTTTGGGAAAATGTGATGTGTCAATGCTGTGTTTTGGGGCATTTCCTGTTGTGGGCACTAGGCCTACCCACACAAGTGAGATATCATTTTTATCGGGAGATTAGGGGAAATGCTGTCTGTAAGTAAATTTGTGGCTCCTCTCAGATTCCAGAACTTTCTCTCACCAAAATTTGAGGAGAAAGTGTTTTTCTATCCAAATTTTGAGGTTTGTAAAGGATTCTGGGTAACAAAACCTAGTGAGAGCCCCACAAGACACCCCATCCTGGATTTCCCTAGGTGTATCGTTTTCAAAAATGCACAGGTATGGTAGGTTTCCCTAGGTGCCGGCTGAGCTAGAGGCCAAAATCCACAGGTAGGCACTTTGCAAAAAACATCTCTGCTTTCTTTGGGAAAATGTGATGAGTCTACGTTGTGTTTTGGGGCATTTCCTGTCGCAGGCACTAGGCCTACCCACACAAGTGAGGTATCATTTTTAACGAGAGACTTGGGGGAACGCTGTGTGGAAGGAAATTTGTGACTCCTCTCAGATTCCAGAACTTCCTGTCACCGAAATGTGAGGAGAAAGTGTTTTTTTAGCCAAGTTTTGAGGTTTGCAAAGGATTCTGGGTAACAAAACCTGGTGAGAGTCCCACAAGTGACCCCATCTTGAATTCCCCTAGGGGCTAGTTTTAAAAACTGCACAGGTTTGGCAGGTTTCCCTTGGTGACGGCTGTGCTAGAGGCCAAAATCAACAGGTAGGCACTTTGCAAAAAACACTTCTGCTTTCTTTGGGAAAATGTGATGTGTCCACGTTGTGTTTTTTTGGGCATTTCCTGTCGCGAGCAGTAGGCCTACCCACACAAGTAAGGTATCATTTTTATCGGGAGACTTGGAGGAACATTGGGTGGAAGGAAATTTGTGGCTCCTCTCAGATTCCAGGACTGTCACCGAAATATGATGAGATAGTGTTTTATATAGCCAAATTTTGAGGTTTGCAAAGGATTCTGTGTAACAAAACCTGGTGAGAGTCCCACAAGTCACCCCATCTTAGATTCCCCTAGGTGTCTAGTTTTCAAAAATGCACAGGTTTGGTAGGTTTCCCTGGATGCTGGCTGACCTAGAGGCCAAAATCCACAGGTAGGCACTTTGCAAAAAACACCTCTGTTTTCTTTGGGAAAATGTGATGTGTCAATGCTGTGTTTTGGGGCATTTCCTGTTGTGGGCACTAGGCCTACCCACACAAGTGAGGTATCATTTTTATCGGGAGATTTGGGGAAATGCTGTCTGGAAGTAAATTTGTGGCTTCTCTCAGATTCCAGAACTTTCTCTAACCAAAATTTGAGGAGAAAGTTTTTTTCAATCAGGATTTTGAGGTTTGCAAAGGATTCTGGGTAACAAAACCTAGTGAGAGCCCCACAAGACACCCCATCCTGGATTTCCCTAGGTGTATAGTTTTCAAAAATGCACAGGTATGGTAGGTTTCCTAGGTGCCGGCTGAGCTAGAGGCCAAAATCGACAGGTAGGCACTTTGCAAAAAACACCTCTGTTTTCTTTGGGAAAATGTGATGTGTTAATGCTGTGTTTTGGGCCATTCCCTGTTGCGGGCACTAGGCCTACCCACACAAGTGAGGTATCATTGTTATCGGGAGATTTGGGGAAATGCTGTCTGGAAGGAAATTTGTGGCTCCTCTCAGATTCCAGGACTGTCACCGAAATGTGATGAGATAGTGTTTTATATAGCCAAATTTTGAGGTTTGCAAAGGATTCTGTGTAACAAAACCTGGTGAGAGTCCCAAAAGTAACCCCATCTTAGATTCCCCTAGGTGTCTAGTTTTCAAAAATGCACAGGTTTGGTAGGTTTCCCTGGATGCTGGCTGAGCTAGAGGCCAAAATCCACAGGTAGGCACTTTGCAAAAAACATCTCTGTTTTCTTTGGGAAAATGTGATGTGTCAATGCTGTGTTTTGGGGCATTTCCTGTTGTGGGCACTAGGCCTACCCACACAAGTGAGGTATCATTTTTATCGGGAGATTTGGGGAAATGCTGTCTGAAAGTACATTTGTGGCTCCTCTCAGATTCCAGAACTTTCTCACACCAAAATTTGAGGAGAAAGTGTTTTTCTATCCAAATTTTGAGGTTTGCAAAGGATTCTGGGTAACAAAACCTAGTGAGAGCCCCACAAGACCCCCCATTCTGGATTTTCCTAGGTGTATAGTTTTAAAAAATGCACAGGTATGGTAGATTTCCCTAGGTGCCCGCTGAGCTAGAGGCCAAAATCCACAGGTAGGCACTTTGCAAAAAACATCTCTGCTTTCTTTGGGAAAATGTGATGAGTCTACTTTGTGTTTTGGGGCATTTCCTATCGCCGGCACTAGACCTACCCACACAAGTGAGGTATCATTTTTAACGGGAGACTTGGGGGAACACTGTGTGGAAGGAAATTTGTGGCTCCTCTCAGATTCCAGAACTTCCTGTCACCGAAATGTGAGGAGAAAGTGTTTTTTTAGCCAAGTTTTGAGGTTTGCAAAGGATTCTGGGTAACAAAACCTGGTGAGAGTCCCACAAATGACCCCATCTTGAATTCCCCAAGGGGCTAGTTTTAAAAAATGCACAGGTTTGGCAGGTTTCCCTTGGTGACGGCTGTGCTAGAGGCCAAAATCCACAGGTAGGCACTTTGCAAAAAACACTTCTGCTTTCTTTGGGAAAATGTGATGTGTACACGTTGTGTTTTTGGGGCATTTCCTGTCGCGAGCAGTAGGCCTACCCACACAAGTAAGGTATAATTTTTATCGGGAGACTTGGAGGAACGTTGGGTGGAAGGAAATTTGTGGCTCCTCTCAGATTCCAGGACTGTCACCGAAATATGATGAGATAGGGTATTATATAGGCAAATTTTGAGGTTTGCAAAGGATTCTGTGTAACAAAACCTGGCGAGAGTCCCACAAGTCACCCCATCTTGGATTCCCCTAGGTGTCTAGTTTTCAAAAATGCACAGGTTTAGTAGGTTTCCCTGGATGCTGGCTGAGCTAGAGGCCAAAATCCACAGGTAGGCACTTTGCAAAAAACACCTCTGTTTTCTTTGGGAAAATGTGATGTGTCAATGCTGTGTTTTGGGGAATTTCCTGTTGTGGGCACTAGGCCTACCCACACAAGTGAGGTATCCTTTTTATCGGGAGATTTGGGGAAATGCTGTCTGGAATTAAATTTGTGGCTCCTCTCAGATTCCAGAACTTTCTCTCACCAAAATTTGAGGAGAAAGTGTTTTTCTATCCAAATTTTGAGGTTTGTAAAGGATTCTGGGTAACAAAACCTAGTGAGAGCCCCACAAGACACCCCATCCTGGATTTCCCTAGGTGTATCGTTTTAAAAAATGCACAGGTATGGTAGGTTTCCCTAGGTGCCGGCTGAGCTAGAGGCCAAAATCCACAGGTAGGCACTTTGCAAAAAACATCTCTGCTTTCTTTGGGAAAATGTGATGAGTCTACGTTGTGTTTTGGGGCATTTCCTGTCGCAGGCACTAGGCCTACCCACACAAGTGAGGTATCATTTTTAACGAGAGACTTGGGGGAACGCTGTGTGGAAGGAAATTTGTGACTCCTCTCAGATTCCAGAACTTTCTGTCACCGAAATGTGAGGAGAAAGTGTTTTTTTATCCAAGTTTTGAGGTTTGCAAAGGATTCTGGGTAACAAAACCTGGTGAGAGTCCCACAAGTGACCCCATCTTGAATTCCCCTAGGGGCTAGTTTTAAAAACTGCACAGGTTTGGCAGGTTTCCCTTGGTGACGGCTGTGCTAGAGGCCAAAATCAACAGGTAGGCACTTTGCAAAAAACACTTCTGCTTTCTTTGGGAAAATGTGATGTGTCCACGTTGTGTTTTTTTGGGCATTTCCTGTCGCGAGCAGTAGGCCTACCCACACAAGTAAGGTATCATTTTTATCGGGAGACTTGGAGGAACATTGGGTGGAAGGAAATTTGTGGCTCCTCTCAGATTCCAGGACTGTCACCGAAATATGATGAGATAGTGTTTTATATAGCCAAATTTTGAGGTTTGCAAAGGATTCTGTGTAACAAAACCTGGTGAGAGTCCCACAAGTCACCCCATCTTAGATTCCCCTAGGTGTCTAGTTTTCAAAAATGCACAGGTTTGGTAGGTTTCCCTGGATGCTGGCTGACCTAGAGGCCAAAATCCACAGGTAGGCACTTTGCAAAAAACACCTCTGTTTTCTTTGGGAAAATGTGATGTGTCAATGCTGTGTTTTGGGGCATTTCCTGTTGTGGGCACTAGGCCTACCCACACAAGTGAGGTATCATTTTTATCGGGAGATTTGGGGAAATGCTGTCTGGAAGTAAATTTGTGGCTCCTCTCAGATTCCAGAACTTTCTCTCACCAAAATTTGAGGAGAAAGTTTTTTTCAATCCGAATTTTGAGGTTTGCAAAGGATTCTGGGTAACAAAACCTAGTGAGAGCCCCACAAGACACCCCATCCTGGATTTCCCTAGGTGTATAGTTTTCAAAAATGCACAGGTATGGTAGGTTTCCTAGGTGCCGGCTGAGCTAGAGGCCAAAATCGACAGGTAGGCACTTTGCAAAAAACACCTCTGTTTTCTTTGGGAAAATGTGATGTGTTAATGCTGTGTTTTGGGCCATTCCCTGTTGCGGGCACTAGGCCTACCCACACAAGTGAGGTATCATTGTTATCGGGAGATTTGGGGAAATGCTGTCTGGAAGGAAATTTGTGGCTCCTCTCAGATACCAGGACTGTCACCGAAATGTGATGAGATAGTGTTTTATATAGCCAAATTTTGAGGTTTGCAAAGGATTCTGTGTAACAAAACCTGGTGAGAGTCCCAAAAGTAACCCCATCTTAGATTCCCCTAGGTGTCTAGTTTTCAAAAATGCACAGGTTTGGTAGGTTTCCCTGGATGCTGGCTGAGCTAGAGGCCAAAATCCACAGGTAGGCACTTTGCAAAAAACATCTCTGTTTTCTTTGGGAAAATGTGATGTGTCAATGCTGTGTTTTGGGGCATTTCCTGTTGTGGGCACTAGGCCTACCCACACAAGTGAGGTATCATTTTTATCGGGAGATTTGGGGAAATGCTGTCTGAAAGTACATTTGTGGCTCCTCTCAGATTCCAGAACTTTCTCACACCAAAATTTGAGGAGAAAGTGTTTTTCTATCCAAATTTTGAGGTTTGCAAAGGATTCTGGGTAACAAAACCTAGTGAGAGCCCCACAAGACCCCCCATTCTGGATTTTCCTAGGTGTATAGTTTTAAAAAATGCACAGGTATGGTAGATTTCCCTAGGTGCCCGCTGAGCTAGAGGCCAAAATCCACAGGTAGGCACTTTGCAAAAAACATCTCTGCTTTCTTTGGGAAAATGTGATGAGTCTACTTTGTGTTTTGGGGCATTTCCTATCGCCGGCACTAGACCTACCCACACAAGTGAGGTATCATTTTTAATGGGAGACTTGGGGGAACACTGTGTGGAAGGAAATTTGTGGCTCCTCTCAGATTCCAGAACTTCCTGTCACCGAAATGTGAGGAGAAAGTGTTTTTTTAGCCAAGTTTTGAGGTTTGCAAAGGATTCTGGGTAACAAAACCTGGTGAGAGTCCCACAAATGACCCCATCTTGAATTCCCCAAGGGGCTAGTTTTAAAAAATGCACAGGTTTGGCAGGTTTCCCTTGGTGACGGCTGTGCTAGAGGCCAAAATCCACAGGTAGGCACTTTGCAAAAAACACTTCTGCTTTCTTTGGGAAAATGTGATGTGTACACGTTGTGTTTTTGGGGCATTTCCTGTCGCGAGCAGTAGGCCTACCCACACAAGTAAGGTATAATTTTTATCGGGAGACTTGGAGGAACGTTGGGTGGAAGGAAATTTGTGGCTCCTCTCAGATTCCAGGACTGTCACCGAAATATGATGAGATAGGGTATTATATAGGCAAATTTTGAGGTTTGCAAAGGATTCTGTGTAACAAAACCTGGCGAGAGTCCCACAAGTCACCCCATCTTGGATTCCCCTAGGTGTCTAGTTTTCAAAAATGCACAGGTTTAGTAGGTTTCCCTGGATGCTGGCTGAGCTAGAGGCCAAAATCCACAGGTAGGCACTTTGCAAAAAACACCTCTGTTTTCTTTGGGAAAATGTGATGTGTCAATGCTGTGTTTTGGGGAATTTCCTGTTGTGGGCACTAGGCCTACCCACACAAGTGAGGTATCCTTTTTATCGTGAGATTTGGGGAAATGCTGTCTGGAATTAAATTTGTGGCTCCTCTCAGATTCCAGAACTTTCTCTCACCAAAATTTGAGGAGAAAGTGTTTTTCTATCCAAATTTTGAGGTTTGTAAAGGATTCTGGGTAACAAAACCTAGTGAGAGCCCCACAAGACACCCCATCCTAGATTTCCCTAGGTGTATCGTTTTCAAAAATGCACAGGTATGGTAGGTTTCCCTAGGTGCCGGCTGAGCTAGAGGCCAAAATCCACAGGTAGGCACTTTGCAAAAAACATCTCTGCTTTCTTTGGGAAAATGTGATGAGTCTACGTTGTGTTTTGGGGCATTTCCTGTCGCAGGCACTAGGCCTACCCACACAAGTGAGGTATCATTTTTAACGAGAGACTTGGGGGAACGCTGTGTGGAAGGAAATTTGTGACTCCTCTCAGATTCCAGAACTTTCTGTCACCGAAATGTGAGGAGAAAGTGTTTTTTTAGCCAAGTTTTGAGGTTTGCAAAGGATTCTGGGTAACAAAACCTGGTGAGAGTCCCACAAGTGACCCCATCTTGAATTCCCCTAGGGGCTAGTTTTAAAAACTGCACAGGTTTGGCAGGTTTCCCTTGGTGACGGCTGTGCTAGAGGCCAAAATCAACAGGTAGGCACTTTGCAAAAAACACTTCTGCTTTCTTTGGGAAAATGTGATGTGTCCACGTTGTGTTTTTTTGGGCATTTCCTGTCGCGAGCAGTAGGCCTACCCACACAAGTAAGGTATCATTTTTATCGGGAGACTTGGAGGAACATTGGGTGGAAGGAAATTTGTGGCTCCTCTCAGATTCCAGGACTGTCACCGAAATATGATGAGATAGTGTTTTATATAGCCAAATTTTGAGGTTTGCAAAGGATTCTGTGTAACAAAACCTGGTGAGAGTCCCACAAGTCACCCCATCTTAGATTCCCCTAGGTGTCTAGTTTTCAAAAATGCACAGGTTTGGTAGGTTTCCCTGGATGCTGGCTGACCTAGAGGCCAAAATCCACAGGTAGGCACTTTGCAAAAAACACCTCTGTTTTCTTTGGGAAAATGTGATGTGTCAATGCTGTGTTTTGGGGCATTTCCTGTTGTGGGCACTAGGCCTACCCACACAAGTGAGGTATCATTTTTATCGGGAGATTTGGGGAAATGCTGTCTGGAAGTAAATTTGTGGCTCCTCTCAGATTCCAGAACTTTCTCTCACCAAAATTTGAGGAGAAAGTTTTTTTCTATCCGAATTTTGAGGTTTGCAAAGGATTCTGGGTAACAAAACATAGTGAGAGCCCCACAAGACACCCCATCCTGGATTTCCCTAGGTGTATAGTTTTCAAAAATGCACAGGTATGGTAGGTTTCCTAGGTGCCGGCTGAGCTAGAGGTCAAAATCCACAGGTAGGCACTTTGCAAAAAACACCTCTGTTTTCTTTGGGAAAATGTGATGTGTTAATGCTGTGTTTTGGGCCATTCCCTGTTGCGGGCACTAGGCCTACCCACACAAGTGAGGTATCATTGTTATCGGGAGATTTGGGGAAATGCTGTCTGGAAGTAAATTTGTGGCTCCTCTCAGATTCCAGAACTTTCTCTCACCAAAATGTGAGGAGAAAGTGTTTTTTAGCCAAATTCTGAAGTATGCAAAGGATTCTGGGTAAAAAACCCTGAGGAGAGCCCGACAAGTCATCGCATCTTGGATTTCCCTAGGTGTCTAGTTTACAAAAATGCACAGGTTTGGTAGGTTTACCTAGGTGCCGGCTGAGCTAAAGGCCAAAATCCACAGGTAGGCACTCTGCAAAAAACACCTCTGTTATCTTTTAGAAAATGTGGTGTGTCCATGTTGTGTTTTTGGGCATTTCCTGTCGCGGGCACTAGGCCTACCCACACAAGTGAGGTATCATTTTTATCAGGAGATTTGGGGAAATGCTGTCTGGAAGTAAATTTGTGGCTCCTCTCAGATTCCAGAATTTTCTCTCACCAAAATGTGAGGAGAAATTGTTTTTTAGCCAAATTCTGAAGTTTGCAAAGGATTCTGGGTAACAAACACTGGTGAGAGCCCCACAAGTCACCCCATCTTGGATTTCCCTAGGTGTCTAGTTTACAAAAATGCACAGGTTTGGTAGGTTTCCCTAGGTGCCGGCTGAGCTAGAGGCCAAAATCCACTGGTAGGCACTCTGCAAAAAACACCTCTGTTATCTTTGGGAAAATGTGATGTGTCCATGTTGTGTTTTTGGGCATTTCCTGTCGCGGGCACTAGGCCTACCCTTACAAGTGAGATATCATTTTTATTGGGAGACTTGGGGTAAAGCTATGTGGAAGGAAATTTGTGGATCCTCTCAGATTCCAGCACTTTCTGTCACCAAAGTATAAGGAGAAAGTGTTTTTTTAGTCAAATTTTTAAGGTTGCAATGGATTCTTGGTAATGAAACCTGGTGAGAGACCCTCAAGTCACCCCATCTTGCATTCCCCTAGGTGTCTAGTTTTCAAAAATAAACAGGTTTGGTAGATTTCTCTATGTTCCGGCTGAGCTAGAGGCCAAAGTCCACAGGTAGGCACTTTGCAAAAAACACCTCTGTTTTCTTTGGGAATATGTGATGTGTCAATGTTGTGTTTTGGGGCATTTCCTGTTGCGGGCACTAGGCCTACCCACACAAGTGAGGTATCATTTTTATCTGGAGATTTGGGGAAATGCTGTCTGGAAGTAAATTTGTGGCTCCTCTCAGATTCCAGAACTTTCTCTCACCAAAATGTGAGGAGAAAGTGTTTTTTAGCCAAATTCTGAAGTATGCAAAGGATTCTGGGTAACAAACCCTGAGGAGAGCCCGACAAGTCACCGCATCTTGGATTTCCCTAGGTGTCTAGTTTACAAAAATGCACAGGTTTGGTAGGTTTCCCTAGGTGCCGGCTGAGCTAAAGGCCAAAATCCACAGGTAGGCACTCTGCAAAAAACACCTCTGTTATCTTTTAGAAAATGTGGTGTGTCCATGTTGTGTTTTTGGGCATTTCCTGTCGCGGGCACTAGGCCTACCCACACAAGTGAGGTATCATTTTTATCAGGAGATTTGGGGAAATGCTGTCTGGAAGTAAATTTGTGGCTCCTCTCAGATTCCAGAATTTTCTCTCACCAAAATGTGAGGAGAAATTGTTTTTTAGCCAAATTCTGAAGTTTGCAAAGGATTCTGGGTAACAAACCCTGGTGAGAGCCCCACAAGTCACCCCATCTTGGATTTCCCTAGGTGTCTAGTTTGAAAAAATGCACAGGTTTGGTAGGTTTCCCTAGGTGCCGGCTGAGCTAAAGGCCAAAATCCACAGGTAGGCACTTTGCAAAAAACACCTGTTTTCTTTGGGAAAATGTGATGTGTCCACGTTGGGTTTTTGGGCATTTCCTGTCGCGGTGTCATGACAACACAAACTTGCCAAGTCAAATCAAAGAAGTGCATGAGAAAAGCAAAGAGATATCCTCAGTGGAGACAGCAAAGCCCAAACTGGAAGAAGGTTTGTAGAGTAATCTTGCGCTTATTTCAAAGGAAGAATCAAGAAGAGAAGATCCAAGATGGCCGCTGTGAGTCCTGAAGGTTAGTTACAGTTCTAGTCTTGCAATCAGTTGGTTGCTAGGTTACGAGCTCTCCAGCTGGAAGCCTTGCACTTCAACTGAGGTCTGAAAGGAATAAGCTGTGTGGAGAGAGAGTGCGCTTCAGAACAGAAACTCCTGTGAGGTAAAATTACATTTGAAGATTATATGACAGAAAATGGATAAATATTGTCAAGATTTATTCGAAGAGTTTGATAGTAGACCGTTCCCGTGGAAGTCGGCAAGGCTACAGAGTTAATGTATGAATTAACCTTATGTATACAAGGTTCTTGTTTAAGATATTAAAGTCAAAGAAAAAACGAACTTTAAAAGAGCAAGTATCTACAAATGTCAAGGTTATAAACAAAGGCCAAGTTTAAAGGAGAAACAAACTGTTAACAAATAAGCATTTACAAATTCAATGGTAATAAACCAAAATAGAGTTTAAAAGAGAAACGAACTTAAATAAACAAGCATTTACAACTACAAGTTATCGACAGATGTCGAAGTAAGGAAGGAGAAACTAACTGTAATAAGCAAGCATTTACAAATACAAATTATCAACAAATGTCGAAGTAAGAAAGGATAAACAAACTTTAATAAACAAGCATTTACAAATACAAGTATTGACAGAAGTCACAATAAGACAGGAGAAATTAAATAACATCAGCTGATTTGAAGAACGCATTATCACCAACTATATATATATATATAGCAACATAAAACCAATCTCTAACAAAGGTTGAGAAGTTCTTCCAGAAACAGTAATAAGCATTTTTTTAAGAAGAGCTATCATTTATAGAGAGAAGCAAGGCTACAGAGAACTCAGGGTGAGTGAAGAAATAATAGAATTAAAGAGAATTAAGTGTTGAGAGTAGAAAGTGAAAAACTGATGTTGTATGTCCCTAGCAATTGCGACTGTGACTCTTGCAGGTGCTGTATCCAATCTTAGATGTGAAGAGGCAGACTTAGTACTGGCGTTCATCATCTCTGTGGCAGTCTCTCTACCATCCCATTCCCCTTTCCCCCTCCGGGGTACTCAGCACGAAGGATTAATATTCGTTGTGAGTAGCTCGGGTCGGGACTGAGGAGTTATCTACTGCTTCTGAGGAAATCGAATTGAAGTATCCTGACACGCGGCCAATAGGCCTACCCACACAAGTGTGGTATCATATTTATCGGGAGACTTGGGGGAACACTGTGTGGAAGGAAATCCATGGCTCCTCTCAGATTCCAGAACTTTCTGTCACCAAAATTTGAGGAGAAAGTGTTTTTTTATCCAAATTTTGAGGTTTGCAAAGGATTCTGGGTAACAAAACCTAGTGAGAGCCCCACAAGACACCCCATCCTGGATTTCCCTAGGTGTATAGTTTTTAAAAATGCACAGGTATGGTAGGTTTCCCTAGGTGCCGGCTGAGCTAGAGGCCAAAATCCACAGGTAGGCACTTTGCAAAAAACATCTCTGCTTTCTTTGGGAAAATGTGATGAGTCTACGTTGTGTTTTGGGGCATTTCCTGTCGCGGGCACTAGGCCTACCCACACAAGTGAGGTATCATTTTTAACGGGAGACTTGGGGGAACGCTGTGTGGAAGGAAAATTGTGGCTCCTCTCAGATTCCAGAACTTTCTGTCACCGAAATGTGAGGAGAAAGTGTTCTTTTAGCCAAGTTTTGAGGTTTGCAAAGGATTCTGGGTAACAAAACCTGGTGAGAGTCCCACAAGTGACCCCATCTTGAATTCCCCTAGGGGCTAGTTTTAAAAAAGGCACAGGTTTGGCAGGTTTCCCTTGGTGACGGCTGTGCTAGAGGCCAAAATCCACAGGTAGGCACTTTGCAAAAAACACTTCTGCTTTCTTTGGGAAAATGTGATGTGTCCACGTTGTGTTTTTGGGGCATTTCCTGTCGCAAGCAGTAGGCCTACCCACACAAGTAAGGTATCATTTTTATCGGGAGACTTGGAGGAACGCTGGGTGGAAGGAAATATGTGGCTCCTCTCAGATTCCAGGACTGTCACCGAAATATGATGAGATAGTGTTTTATATAGCGAAATTTTGAGGTTTGCAAAGGATTCTGTGTAACAAAACCTGGTGAGAGTCCCACAAGTCACCCCATCTTAGATTCCCCTAGGTGTCTAGTTTTAAAAAATGCACAGGTTTGGTAGGTTTCCCTGGATGCTGGCTGAGGTAGAGGCCAAAATCCACAGGTAGGCACTTTGCAAAAAACACCTCTGTTTTCTTTGGGAAAATGTGATGTGTCAATGCTGTGTTTTGGGGCATTTCCTGTTGTGGGCACTAGGCCTACCCACACAAGTGAGATATCATTTTTATCGGCAGATTTGGGGAAATGCTGTCTGGAAGTAAATTTGTGGCTCCTCTCAGATTCCAGAACTTTCTCTCACCAAAATTTGAGGAGAAAGTGTTTTTCTATCCAAATGTTGAGGTTTGTAAAGGATTCTGGGTAACAAAACCTAGTGAGAGCCCCACACGACACCCCATCCTGGATTTCCCTAGGTGTATAGTTGTCAAAAATGCACAGGTATTGTAGGTTTCCCTAGGTGCCGGCTGAGCTAGAGGCCAAAATCCACAGGTAGGCACTTTGCAAAAAACATCTCTGCTTTCTTTGGGAAAATGTGATGAGTCTACGTTGTGTTTTGGGGCATTTCCTATCGCGGGCACTAGGCCTACCCACACAAGGGAGGTATCATTTTTAACGGGAGACTTGGGGGAACGCTGTGTGGAAGGAAATTTGTGGCTCCTCTCAGATTCCAGAACTTTCTGTCACCGAAATGTGAGGAGAAAGTGTTTTTTTAGCCAAGTTTTGAGGTTTGCAAAGGATTCTGGGTAACAAAACATGGTGAGTACCACAAGTGACCCCATCTTAAATTCCCCTAGAGGCTAGTTTTAAAAAATGCACAGGTTTGGCAGGTTTCCCTTGGTGACGGCTGTGCTAGAGGCCAAAATCCACAGGTAGGCACTTTGCAAAAAACACGTCTGCTTTCTTTGGGAAAATGTGATGTGTCCACTTTGTGTTTTTGGGGCATTTCCTGTCGCGAACAGTAGGCCTACCCACACAAGTAAGGTATCATTTTTATCGGGAGACTTGGAGGAACGTTGGGTGGAAGGAAATTTGTGGCTCCTCTCAGATTCCAGGACTGTCCCCGAAATGTGATGAGATAGTGTTTTATATAGCCAAATTTTGAGGTTTGCAAAGGATTCTGTGTAACAAAACCTGGTGAGAGTCCCACAAGTCACCCCATCTTAGATTCCCCTAGGTGTCTAGTTTTCAAAAATGCACAGGTTTGGTAGGTTTCCCTGGATGCTGGCTGAGCTAGAGGCCAAAATCCACAGGTAGGCACTTTGCAAAAAACACCTGTTTTCTTTGGGAAAATGTGATGTGTCAATGCTGTGTTTTGGGGCATTTCCTGTTGTGGGCACTAGGCCTACCCACACAAGTGAGGTATCATTTTTATCGGGAGATTTGGGGAAATGCTGTCTGGAAGTAAATTTGTGGCTCCTCTCAGATTCCAGAACTTTCTCTCACCAAAATTTGAGGAGAAAGTGTTTTTCTATCCAAATTTTGAGGTTTGCAAAGGATTCTGGGTAACAAAACCTAGTGAGAGCCCCACAAGACACCCCATCCTGGATTTCCCTAGGTGTATAGTTTTAAAAAATGCACAGGTATGGTAGGTTTCCCTAGGTGCCGGCTGATCTAGAGGCCAAAATCCACAGGTAGGCACTTTGCAAAAAACATCTCTGCTTTCTTTGGGAAAATGTGATGAGTCTACGTTGTGTTTTGGGGCATTTCCTGTCGCGGGCACTAGGCCTACCCACACAAGTGAGGTATCATTTTTAACGGGAGACTTGGGGGAACGCTGTGTGGAAGGAAATTTGTGGCTCCTCTCAGATTCCAGAACTTTCTGTCACCGAAATGTGAGGAGAAAGTGTTTTTTTAGCCAAGTTTTGAGGTTTGCAAAGGATTCTGGGTAACAAAACCTGGTGAGAGTCCCACAAGTGACCCCATCTTGAATTCCCCTAGGGGCTAGTTTTAAAAACTGCACAGGTTTGGCAGGTTTCCCTTGGTGACGGCTGTGCTAGAGGCCAAAATCCACAGGTAGGCACTTTGCAAAAAACACTTCTGCTTTCTTTGGGAAAATGTGATGTGTCCACGTTGTGTTTTTGGGGCATTTCCTGTCGCAAGCAGTAGGCCTACCCACACAAGTAAGGTATCATTTTTATCGGGAGACTTGGAGGAACGTTGGGTGGAAGGAAATATGTGGCTCCTCTCAGATTCCAGGACTGTCACCGAAATATGATGAGATAGTGTTTTATATAGCGAAATTTTGAGGTTTGCAAAGGATTCTGTGTAACAAAACCTGGTGAGAGTCCCACAAGTCACCCCATCTTAGATTCCCCTAGGTGTCTAGTTTTCAAAAATGCACAGGTTTGGTAGGTTTCCCTGGATGCTGGCTTAGGTAGAGGCCAAAATCCACAGGTAGGCACTTTGCAAAAAACACCTCTGTTTTCTTTGGGAAAATGTGATGTGTCAATGCTGTGTTTTGGGGCATTTCCTGTTGTGGGCACTAGGCCTACCCACACAAGTGAGATATCATTTTATCGGCAGATTTGGGGAAATGCTGTCTGGAAGTAAATTTGTGGCTCCTCTCAGATTCCAGAACTTTCTCTCACCAAAATTTGAGGAGAAAGTGTTTTTCTATCCAAATTTTGAGGTTTGTAAAGGATTCTGGGTAACAAAACCTAGTGAGAGTCCCACACGACACCCCATCCTGGATTTCCCTAGGTGTATAGTTGTCAAAAATGCACAGGTATTGTAGGTTTCCCTAGGTGCCGGCTGAGCTAGAGGCCAAAATCCACAGGTAGGCACTTTGCAAAAAACATCTCTGCTTTCTTTGGGAAAATGTGATGAGTCTACGTTGTGTTTTGGGGCATTTCCTATCGCGGGCACTAGGCCTACCCACACAAGGGAGGTATCATTTTTAACGGGAGACTTGGGGGAACGCTGTGTGGAAGGAAATTTGTGGCTCCTCTCAGATTCCAGAACTTTCTGTCTCCGAAATGTGAGGAGAAAGTGTTTTTTTAGCCAAGTTTTGAGGTTTGCAAAGGATTCTGGGTAACAAAACATGGTGAGTACCACAAGTGACCCCATCTTAAATTCCCCTAGGGGCTAGTTTTAAAAAATGCACAGGTTTGGCAGGTTTCCCTTGGTGACGGCTGTGCTAGAGGCCAAAATCCACAGGTAGGCACTTTGCAAAAAACACGTCTGCTTTCTTTGGGAAAATGTGATGTGTCCACTTTGTGTTTTTGGGGCATTTCCTGTCGCGAACAGTAGGCCTACCCACACAAGTAAGGTATCATTTTTATCGGGAGACTTGGAGGAACGTTGGGTGGAAGGAAATTTGTGGCTCCTCTCAGATTCCAGGACTGTCCCCGAAATGTGATGAGATAGTGTTTTATATAGCCAAATTTTGAGGTTTGCAAAGGATTCTGTGTAACAAAACCTGGTGAGAGTCCCACAAGTCACCCCATCTTAGATTCCCCTAGGTGTCTAGTTTTCAAAAATGCACAGGTTTGGTAGGTTTCCCTGGATGCTGGCTGAGCTAGAGGCCAAAATCCACAGGTAGGCACTTTGCAAAAAACACCTGTTTTCTTTGGGAAAATGTGATGTGTCAATGCTGTGTTTTGGGGCATTTCCTGTTGTGGGCACTAGGCCTACCCACACAAGTGAGGTATCATTTTTATCGGGAGATTTGGGGAAATGCTGTCTGGAAGTAAATTTGTGGCTCCTCTCAGATTCCAGAACTTTCTCTCACCAAAATTTGAGGAGAAAGTGTTTTTCTATCCAAATTTTGAGGTTTGCAAAGGATTCTGGGTAACAAAACCTAGTGAGAGCCCCACAAGACACCCCATCCTGGATTTCCCTAGGTGTATAGTTTTAAAAAATGCACAGGTATGGTAGGTTTCCCTAGGTGCCGGCTGATCTAGAGGCCAAAATCCACAGGTAGGCACTTTGCAAAAAACATCTCTGCTTTCTTTGGGAAAATGTGATGAGTCTACGTTGTGTTTTGGGGCATTTCCTGTCGCGGGCACTAGGCCTACCCACACAAGTGAGGTATCATTTTTAACGGGAGACTTGGGGGAACGCTGTGTGGAAGGAAATTTGTGGCTCCTCTCAGATTCCAGAACTTTCTGTCACCGAAATGTGAGGAGAAAGTGTTTTTTTAGCCAAGTTTTGAGGTTTGCAAAGGATTCTGGGTAACAAAACCTGGTGAGAGTCCCACAAGTGACCCCATCTTGAATTCCCCTAGGGGCTAGTTTTAAAAACTGCAGAGGTTTGGCAGGTTTCCCTTGGTGACGGCTGAGCTAGAGGCCAAAATCCACAGGAAGGCACTTTGCAAAAAACACTTCTGCTTTCTTTGGGAAAATGTGATGTGTCCACGTTGTGTTTTTTTGGGCATTTCCTGTCGCGAGCAGTAGGCCTACCCACACAAGTAAGGTATCATTTTTATCGGGAGACTTGGAGGAACATTGGGTGGAAGGAAATTTGTGGCTCCTCTCAGATTCCAGGACTGTCACCGAAATATGATGAGATAGTGTTTTATATAGCCAAATTTTGAGGTTTGCAAAGGATTCTGTGTAACAAAACCTGGTGAGAGTCCCACAAGTCACCCCATCTTAGATTCCCCTAGGTGTCTAGTTTTAAAAAATGCACAGGTTTGGTAGGTTTCCCTGGCTGCTGGCTGACTTAGAGGCCAAAATCCACAGGTAGGCACTTTGCAAAAAACACCTCTGTTTTCTTTGGGAAAATGTGATGTGTCAATGCTGTGTTTTGCGGCATTTCCTGTTGTGGGCACTAGGCCTACCCACACAAGTGAGGTATAATTTTTATCAGGAGATTTGGGGAAATGCTGTCTGGAAGTAAATTTGTGGCTCCTCTCAGATTCCAGAACTTTCTCTCACCAAAATTTGAGGAGAAAGTGTTTTTCTATCCAAATTTTGAGGTTTGCAAAGGATTCTGGGTAACAAAACCTAGTGAGAGCCCCAGAAGACACCCCATCCTGGATTTCCCTAGGTGTATAGTTTTCAAAAATGCACAGGTATTGTAGGTTTCCCTAGGTGCCGGCTGAGCTAGAGGCCAAAATCCACAGGTAGGCACTTTGCAAAAAACATCTCTGCTTTCTTTGGGAAAATGTGATGAGTCTACATTGTGTTTTGGGGCATTTCCTGTTGCAGGCACTAGGCCTACCCACACAAGGGAGGTATCATTTTTAACGGGAGACTTGGGGGAACGCTGTGTGGAAGGAAATTTGTGGCTCCTCTCAGATTCCAGAACTTTCTGTCACCAAAATGTGAGGAGAAAGTGTTTTTTTAGCCAAGTTTTGAGGTTTGCAAAGGATTCTGGGTAACAAAACCTGGTGAGAGTCCCACAAATGACACCATCTTGAATTCCCCAAGGGGCTAGTTTTAAAAACTGCACAGGTTTGGCAGGTTTCCCTTGGTGACGGCTGTGCTAGAGGCCAAAATCCACAGGTAGGCACTTTGCAAAAAACACTTCTGCTTTCTTTGGGAAAATGTGATGTGTCCACGTTGTGTTTTTGGGGCATTTCCTGTCGCGAGCAGTAGGCCTACCCACACAAGTAAGGTATCATTTTTATCGGGAGACTTGGAGGAACGTTGGGTGGAAGGAAATTTGTGGCTTCTCTCAGATTCCAGGACTGTCACCGAAATGTGATGAGATAGTGTTTTATATAGCCAAATTTTGAGGTTTGCAAAGGATTCTGTGTAACAAAACCTGGTGAGAATCCCACAAGTCACCCCATCTTAGATTCCCCTAGGTGTCTAGTTTTCAAAAATGCACAGGTTTGGTAGGTTTCCCTGGATGCTGGCTGAGCTAGAGGCCAAAATCCACAGGTAGGCACTTTGCAAAAAACACCTGTTTTCTTTGGGAAAATGTGATGTGTCAATGCTGTGTTTTGGGGCAATTACTGTTGTGGGCACTAGGCCTACCCACACAAGTGAGGTATCATTTTTATCGGGAGATTTGGGGAAATGCTGTCTGGAAGTAAATTTGTGGCTCCTCTCAGATTCCAGAACTTTCTCTCACCAAAATTTGAGGAGAAAGTGTTTTTCTATCCAAATGTTGAGGTTTGCAAAGGATTCTGGGTAACAAAACCTAGTGAGAGCCCCACAAGACACCCCATCCTGGGTTTCCCTAGGTGTATAGTTTTCAAAAATGCACAGGTATGGTGGGTTTCCCTAGGTGCCGGCTGAGCTAGAGGCCAAAATCCACAGGTAGGCACTTTGCAAAAAACATCTCTGCTTTCTTTGGGAAAATGTGATGAGTCTACGTTGTGTTTTGGGGCATTTCCTGTCGCGGGCACTAGGCCTACCCACACAAGTGAGGTATCATTTTTAACGGGAGACTTGGGGGAACGCTGTGTGGAAGGAAAATTGTGGCTCCTCTCAGATTCCAGAACTTTCTGTCACCGAAATGTGAGGAGAAAGTGTTCTTTTAGCCAAGTTTTGAGGTTTGCAAAGGATTCTGGGTAACAAAACCTGGTGAGAGTCCCACAAGTGACCCCATCTTGAATTCCCCTAGGGGCTAGTTTTAAAAAATGCACAGGTTTGGCAGGTTTCCCTTGGTGACGGCTGTGCTAGAGGCCAAAATCCACAGGTAGGCACTTTGCAAAAAACACTTCTGCTTTCTTTGGGAAAATGTGATGTGTCCACATTGTGTTTTTGGGGCATTTCCTGTCGCAAGCAGTAGGCCTACCCACACAAGTAAGGTATCATTTTTATCGGGAGACTTGGAGGAACGTTGGGTGGAAGGAAATTTGTGGCTCCTCTCAGATTCCAGGACTGTCACCGAAATGTGATGAGATAGTGTTTTATATAGCCAAATTTTGAGGTTTGCAAAGGATTCTGTGTAACAAAACCTGGTGAGAGTCCCACAAGTCACCCCATCTTAGATTCCCCTAGGTGTCTAGTTTTCAAAAATGCACAGGTTTGGTAGGTTTCCCTGGATGCTGGCTGAGCTAGAGGCCAAAATCCACATGTAGGCACTTTGCAAAAAACACCTCTGTTTTCTTTGGGAAAATGTGATGTGTCAATGCTGTGTTTTGGGGCATTTCCTGTTGTGGGCACTAGGCCTACCCACACAAGTGAGGTATCATTTTTATCGGGAGATTTGGGGAAATGCTGTCTGGAAGTAAATTTGTGGCTCCTCTCAGATTCCAGAACTTTCTCTCACCAAAATTTGAGGAGAAAGTGTTTTTCTATCCAAATTTTGAGGTTTGCAAAGGATTCTGGGTAACAAAACCTAGTGAGAGCCCCACAAGACACCCCATCCTGGATTTCCCTAGGTGTATAGTTTTCAAAAATGCACAGGTATTGTGGGTTTCCCTAGGTGCCGGCTGAGCTAGAGGCCAAAATCCACAGGTAGGCACTTTGCAAAAAACATCTCTGCTTTCTTTGGGAAAATGTGATGAGTCTATGTTGTGTTTTGGGGCATTTCCTGTCGCGGGCACTAGGCCTACCCACACAAGGGAGGTATCATTTTTAACGGGAGACTTGGGGGAACGCTGTGTGGAAGGAAATTTGTGGATCCTCTCAGATTCCAGAACTTTCTGTCACCGAAATGTGAGGAGAAAGTGTTTTTTTAGCCAAGTTTTGAGGTTTGCAAAGGATTCTGGGTAACAAAACCTAGTGAGAGTCCCACAAGTGACCCCATCTTGAATTCCCCTAGGGGCTAGTTTTAAAAACTGCACAGGTTTGGCAGGTTTCCCTTGGTGACGGCTGAGCTAGAGGCCAAAATCCACAGGTAGGCACTTTGCAAAAAACACTTCTGCTTTCTTTGGGAAAATGTGATGTGTCCACGTTGTGTTTTTTGGCATTTCCTGTCGCGAGCAATAGGCCTACCCACACAAGTAAGGTATCATTTTTATCGGGAGACTTGGAGGAACATTGGGTGGAAGGAAATTCGTGGCTCCTCTCAGATTCCAGGACTGTCACCGAAATATGATGAGATAGTGTTTTATATAGCCAAATTTTGAGGTTTGCAAAGGATTCTGTGTAACAAAACCTGGTGAGAGTCCCACAAGTCACCCCATCTTAGATTCCCCTAGGTGTCTAGTTTTCAAAAATGCACAGATTTGGTAGGTTTCCCTGGATGCTGCCTGACCTAGAGGCCAAAATCCACAGGTAGGCACTTTGCAAAAAACACCTCTGTTTTCTTTGGGAAAATGTGATGTGTCAATGCTGTGTTTTGGGGCATTTCCTGTTGTGGGCACTAGGCCTACCCACACAAGTGAGGTATCATTTTTATCGGGAGATTTGGGGAAATGCTGTCTGGAAGTAAATTTGTGGCTCCTCTCAGATTCCAGAACTTTCTCTCACCAAAATTTGAGGAGAAATTGTTTTTCTATCCAAATTTTGAGGTTTGCAAAGGATTCTGGGTAACAAAACCTACTGAGAGCCCCAGAAGACACCCCATCCTGGATTTCCCTAGGTGTATAGTTTTCAAAAATGCACAGGTATTGTAGGTTTCCCTAGGTGCCGGCTGAGCTAGAGGCCAAAATCCACAGGTAGGCACTTTGCAAAAAACATCTCTGCTTTCTTTGGGAAAATGTGATGAGTCTACATTGTGTTTTGGGGCATTTCCTGTTGCGGGCACTAGGCCTACCCACACAAGGGAGGTATCATTTTTAACGGGAGACTTGGGGGAACGCTGTGTGGAAGGAAATTTGTGGCTCCTCTCAGATTCCAGAAGTTTCTGTCACCGAAATGTGAGGAGAAAGTGTTTTTTTAGCCAAGTTTTGAGGTTTGCAAAGGATTCTGGGTAACAAAACCTGGTGAGTACCACAAGTGACCCCATCTTGAATTCCCCTAGGGGCTAGTTTAAAAAAATGCACAGGTTTGGCAGGTTTCCCTTGGTGACGGCTGTGCTAGAGGCCAAAATCCACAGGTAGGCACTTTGCAAAAAACACTTCTGCTTTTTTTGGGAAAATGTGATGTGTCCACGTTGTGTTTTTGGGGCATTTCCTGTCGCAAGCAGTAGGCCTACCCACACAAGTAAGGCAACATTTTTATCGGGAGACTTGGAGGAACGTTGGGTGGAAGGAAATTTGTGGCTCCTCTCAGATTCCAGGACTGTCACCGAAATGTGATGAGATAGTGTTTTATATAGCCAAATTTTGAGGTTTGCAAAGGATTCTGTGTAACAAAACCTGGTGAGAGTCCCACAAGTCACCCCATCTTAGATTCCCCTAGGTGTCTAGTTTTCAAAAATGCACAGGTTTGGTAGGTTTCCCTGGATGCTGGCTGAGCTAGAGGCCAAAATCCACAGGTAGGCACTTTGCAAAAAACACCTCTGTTTTCTTTGGGAAAATGTGATGTGTCAATGCTGTGTTTTGGGGCATTTCCTGTTGTGGGCACTAGGCCTACCCACACAAGTGAGGTATCATTTTTATCGGGAGATTTGGGGAAATGCTGTCTGGAAGTACATTTGTGGCTCCTCTCAGATTCCAGAACTTTCTCTCACCAAAATTTGAGGAGAAAGTGTTTTTCTATCCAAATTTTGAGGTTTGCAAAGGATTCTGGGTAACAAAACCTAGTGAGAGCCCCACAAGACACCCCATCCTGGATTTCCCTAGGTGTATAGTTTTCAAAAATGCACAGGTATTGTGGGTTTCCCTAGGTGCCGGCTGAGCTAGAGGCCAAAATCCACAGGTAGGCACTTTGCAAAAAACATCTCTGCTTTCTTTGGGAAAATGTGATGAGTCTACGTTGTGTTTTGGGGCATTTCCTGTCACGGGCACTAGGCCTACCCACACAAGGGAGGTATAATTTTTAACGGGAGACTTGGGGGAACGCTGTGTGGAAGGAAATTTGTGGCTCCTCTCAGATTCCAGGACTGTCACCGAAATGTGATGATATAGTGTTTTATGTAGCCCAATTTTGAGGTTTGCAAAGGATTCTGTGTAACAAAAACCTGGTGAGAGTCCCACAAGTCACCCCATCTTAGATTCCCCTAGATGTCTAGTTTTAAAAAATGCACAGGTTTGGTAGGTTTCCCTGGATACCGGCTGAGCTAGAGGCCAAAATCCACAGGTAGGCACTTTGCAAAAAACACCTCTGTTTTCTTTGGGAAAATGTGATGTGTCAATGCTGTGTTTTGGGGCATTTCCTGTTGCGGGCACTAGGCCTACCCACACAAGTGAGGTATCATTTTTATCGGGAGATTTAGGGAAATGCTGTCCGGAAGTAAATTTGTGGCTCCTCTCAGATTCCAGAATTTTCTCTCACCAAAATGTGAGGAGAAAGTGTTTTTTAGCCAAATTCTGAAGTTTTCAAAGGATTCTGGGTAACAAACCCTGGTGAGAGCCCCACAAGTCACCCCATCTTGGATTTCCCTAGGTGTCTAGTTTACAAAAATGTACAGGGTTGGTAGGTTTCCCTAGGTGCCGGCTGAGCTAGAGGCCAAAATCCACAGGCAGGCACTCTGCAAAAAACACCTCTGTTGTCTTTGGGAAAATGTGGTGTGTCCATGTTGTGTTTTTGGGCATTTCCTGTCGCGGGCACTAGGCCTACCCACACAAGTGAGATATCATTTTTATTGAGAGAATTGGGGTAACGCTATGTGGAAGGAAAGCAGATTCCAGAGCTTTCTGTCACCAAAATTTGAGGAGAAAGTGTTTTTCTATCCAAATTTTGAGGTTTGCAAAGGATTCTGGGTAACAAAACCTAATGAGAGCCCCACAAGACACCCCATCCTGGATTTCCCTAGGTGTATAGTTTTAAAAAATGCACAGGTATGGTAGGTTTCCCTAGGTGCCGGCTGATCTAGAGACCAAAATCCACAGGTAGGCACTTTGCAAAAAACATCTCTGCTTTCTTTGGGAAAATGTGATGAGTCTACGTTGTGTTTTGGGGCATTTCCTGTCGCGGGCACTAGGCCTACCCACACAAGTGAGGTATCATTTTTAACGGGAGACTTGGGGGAACGCTGTGTGGAAGGAAATTTGTGGCTCCTCTCAGATTCCAGAACTTTCTGTCACCGAAATGTGAGGAGAAAGTGTTCTTTTAGCCAAGTTTTGAGGTTTGCAAAGGATTCTGGGTAACAAAACCTGGTGAGAGTCCCACAAGTGACCCCATCTTGAATTCCCCTAGGGGCTAGTTTTAAAAACTGCACAGGTTTGACAGGTTTCCCTTGGTGACGGCTGAGCTAGAGGCCAAAATCCACAGGTAGGCACTTTGCAAAAAACACTTCTGCTTTCTTTGGGAAAATGTGATGTGTCCACGTTGTGTTTTTTTGGGCATTTCCTGTCGCGAGCAGTAGGCCTACCCACACAAGTAAGGTATCATTTTTATCGGGAGACTTGGAGGAACATTGGGTGGAAGGAAATTTGTGGCTCCTCTCAGATTCCAGGACTGTCACCGAAATATGATGAGATAGTGTTTTATATAGCCAAATTTTGAGGTTTGCAAAGGATTCTGTGTAACAAAACCTGGTGAGAGTCCCACAAGTCACCCCATCTTAGATTCCCCTAGGTGTCTAGTTTTAAAAAATGGACAGGTTTGGTAGGTTTCCCTGAATGCTGGCTGAGCTAGAGGCCAAAATCCACAGGTAGGCACTTTGCAAAAAACACCTCTGTTTTCTTTGGGAAAATGTGATGTGTCAATGCTGTGTTTTGGGGCATTTCCTGTTGTGGGCACTAGGCCTACCCACACAAGTGAGGTATCATTTTTATCGGGAGATTTGGGGAAATGCTGTCTGGAAGTAAATTTGTGGCTCCTCTCAGATTCCAGAACTTTCTCTCACCAAAATTTGAGGAGAAAGTGTTTTTCTATCCTAATTTTGAGGTTTGCAAAGGATTCTGGGTAACAAAACCTAGTGAGAGCCCCACAAGACACCCCATCCTGGATTTCCCTAGGTGTATAGTTTTCAAAAATGCACAGGTATTGTGGGTTTCCCTAGGTGCCGGCTGAGCTAGAGGCCAAAATCCACAGGTAGGCACTTTGCAAAAAACATCTCTGCTTTCTTTGGGAAAATGTGATGAGTCTACGTTGTGTTTTGGGGCATTTCCTGTCGCGGGCACTAGGCCTACCCACACAAGGGAGGTATCATTTTTAACGGGAGACTTGGGGGAACGCTGTGTGGAAGGAAATTTGTGGCTCCTCTCAGATTCCAGGACTGTCACCGAAATGTGATGAGATAGTGTTTTATGTAGCCCAATTTTGAGGTTTGCAAAGGATTCTGTGTAACAAAAACCTGGTGAGAGTCCCACAAGTCACCCCATCTTAGATTCCCCTAGATGTCTAGTTTTAAAAAATGCACAGGTTTGGTAGGTTTCCCTGGATGCCGGCTGAGCTAGAGGCCAAAATCCACAGGTAGGCACTTTGCAAAAAACACCTCTGTTTTCTTTGGGAAAATGTGATGTGTCAATGCTGTGTTTTGGGGCATTTCCTGTTGCGGGCACTAGGCCTACCCACACAAGTGAGGTATCATTTTTATCGGGAGATTTAGGGAAATGCTGTCTGGAAGTAAATTTGTGGCTCCTCTCAGATTCCAGAATTTTCTCTCACCAAAATGTGAGGAGAAAGTGTTTTTTAGCCAAATTCTGAAGTTTTCAAAGGATTCTGGGTAACAAACCCTGGTGAGAGCCCCACAAGTCACCCCATCTTGGATTTCCCTAGGTGTCTAGTTTACAAAAATGCACAGGGTTGGTAGGTTTCCCTAGGTGCCGGCTGAGCTAGAGGCCAAAATCCACAGGTAGGCACTCTGCAAAAAACACCTCTGTTGTCTTTGGGAAAATGTGGTGTGTCCATGTTGTGTTTTTGGGCATTTCCTGTCGCGGGCACTAGGCCTACCCACACAAGTGAGATCTCATTTTTATTGAGAGAATTGGGGTAACGCTATGTGGAAGGAAAGCAGATTCCAGAACTTGCTGTCACCAAAATTTGAGGAGAAAGTGTTTTTCTATCCAAATTTTGAGGTTTGCAAAGGATTCTGGGTAACAAAACCTAGTGAGAGCCCCACAAGACACCCCATCCTGGATTTCCCTAGGTGTATAGTTTTGAAAAATGCACAGGTATGGTAGGTTTCCCTAGGTGCCGGCTGATCTAGAGGCCAAAATCCACAGGTAGGCACTTTGCAAAAAACATCTCTGCTTTCTTTGGGAAAATGTGATGAGTCTACGTTGTGTTTTGGGGCATTTCCTGTCGCGGTCACTAGGCCTACCCACACAAGTGAGGTATCATTTTTAACGGGAGACTTGGGGGAACGCTGTGTGGAAGGAAATTTGTGGCTCCTCTCAGATTCCAGAACTTTCTGTCACCGAAATGTGAGGAGAAAGTGTTTTTTTAGCCAAGTTTTGAGGTTTGCAAAGGATTCTGGGTAACAAAACCTGGTGAGAGTCCCACAAGTGACCCCATCTTGAATTCCCGTAGGGGCTAGTTTTAAAAACTGCACAGGTTTGGCAGGTTTCCCTTGGTGACGGCTGAGCTAGAGGCCAAAATCCACAGGTAGGCACTTTGCAAAAAACACTTCTGCTTTCTTTGGGAAAATGTGATGTGTCCACGTTGTGTTTTTTTGGGCATTTCCTGTCGCGAGCAGTAGGCCTACCCACACAAGTAAGGTATCATTTTTATCGGGAGACTTGGAGGAATATTGGGTGGAAGGAAATTTGTGGCTCCTCTCAGATTCCAGAACTTTCTGTCACCGAAATGTGAGGAGAAAGTGTTCTTTTAGCCAAGTTTTGAGGTTTGCAAAGGATTCTGGGTAACAAAACCTGGTGAGAGTCCCACAAGTGACCCCATCTTGAATTCCCCTAGGGGCTAGTTTTAAAAAATGCACAGGTTTGGCAGGTTTCCCTTGGTGACGGCTGTGCTAGAGGCCAAAATCCACAGGTAGGCACTTTGCAAAAAACACTTCTGCTTTCTTTGGGAAAATGTGATGTGTCCACGTTGTGTTTTTGGGGCATTTCCTGTCGCAAGCAGTAGGCCTACCCACACAAGTAAGGCATCATTTTTATCGGGAGACTTGGAGGAACGTTGGGTGGAAGGAAATTTGTGGCTCCTCTCAGATTCCAGGACTGATACCGAAATGTGATGAGATAGTGTTTTATATAGCCAAATTTTGAGGTTTGCAAAGGATTCTGTGTAACAAAACCTGGTGAGAGTCCCACAAGTCACCCCATCTTAGATTCCCCTTGGTGTCTAGTTTTCAAAAATGCACAGGTTTGGTAGGTTTCCCTGGATGCTGGCTGAGCTAGAGGCCAAAATCCACAGGTAGGCACTTTGCAAAAAACACCTGTTTTCTTTGGGAAAATGTGATGTGTCAATGCTGTGTTTTGGGGCAATTCCTTTTGTGGGCACTAGGCCTACCCACACAAGTGAGGTATCATTTTTATCTGGAGATTTGGGGAAATGTTGTCTGGAAGTAAATTTGTGGCTCCTCTCAGATTCCAGAACTTTCTCTCACCAAAATTTGAGGAGAAAGTGTTTTTCTATCCAAATTTTGAGGTTTGCAAAGGATTCTGGGTAACAAAACCTAGTGAGAGCCCCACAAGACACCCCATCCTGGGTTTCCCTAGGTGTAAAGTTTTCAAAAATGCACAGGTATGGTAGGTTTCCCTAGGAGCCGGCTGAGCTAGAGGCCAAAATCCACAGGTAGGCACTTTGCAAAAAACATCTCTGCTTTCTTTGGGAAAATGTGATGAGTCTACGTTGTGTTTTGGGGCATTTCCTGTCGCGGGCACTAGGCCTACCCACACAAGTGAGGTATCATTTTTAACGGGAGACTTGGGGGAACGCTGTGTGGAAGGAAAATTGTGGCTCCTCTCAGATTCCAGAACTTTCTGTCACCGAAATGTGAGGAGAAAGTGTTCTTTTAGCCAAGTTTTGAGGTTTGCAAAGGATTCTGGGTAACAAAACCTGGTGAGAGTCCCACAAGTGACCCCATCTTGAATTCCCCTAGGGGCTAGTTTTAAAAAATGCACAGGTTTGGCAGGTTTCCCTTGGTGACGGCTGTGCTAGAGGCCAAAATCCACAGGTAGGCACTTTGCAAAAAACACTTCTGCTTTCTTTGGGAAAATGTGATGTGTCCACGTTGTGTTTTTGGGGCATTTCCTGTCGCAAGCAGTAGGCCTACCACACAAGTAAGGCATCATTTTTATCGGGAGACTTGGAGGAACGTTAGGTGGAAGGAAATTTGTGGGTCCTCTCAGATTCCAGGACTGATACCGAAATGTGATGAGATAGTGTTTTATATAGCCAAATTTTGAGGTTTGCAAAGAATTATGTGTAACAAAACCTGGTGAGAGTCCCACAAGTCACCCCATCTTAGATTCCCCTAGGTGTCTAGTTTTCAAAAATGCACAGGTTTGGTAGGTTTCCCTGGATGCTGGCTGAGCTAGAGGCCAAAATCCACAGGTAGGCACTTTGCAAAAAACACCTCTGTTTTCTTTGGGAAAATGTGATGTGTCAATGCTGTGTTTTGGGGCATTTCCTGTTGTGGGCACTAGGCCTACCCACACAAGTGAGGAATTCTTTTTATCGGGAGGTTTGGGGAAATGCTGTCTGGAATTAAATTTGTGGCTCCTCTCAGATTCCAGAACTTTCTCTCACCAAAATTTGAGGAGAAAGTGTTTTTCTATCCAAATTTTGAGGTTTGCAAAGGATTCTGGGTAACAAAACCTAGTGAGAGCCCCACAAGACACCCCATCCTGGATTTCCCTAGGTGTATAGTTTAAAAAAAATGCACAGGTATGGTAGGTTTCCCTAGGTGCCGGCTGAGCTAGAGGCCAAAATCCACAGGTAGGCACTTTGCAAAAAACATCTCTGCTTTCTTTGGGAAAATGTGATGAGTCTACGTTGTGTTTTGGGGCATTTCCTGTCGCGGGCACTAGGCCTATCCACACAAGTGAGGTATCATTTTTAACGGAAGACTTGGGGGAACGCTGTGTGGAAGGAAATTTGTGGCTCCTCTCAGATTCCAGAACTTTCTGTCACCGAAATGTGAGGAGAAAGTGTTTTTTTAGCCAAGTTTTGAGGTTTGCAAAGGATTCTGGGTAACAAAACCTGGTGAGAGTCCCACAAGTGACCCCATCTTGAATTCTCCTAGGGGCTAGTTTTAAAAACTGCACAGGTTTGGCAGGTTTCCCTTGGTGATGGCTGTGCTAGAGGCCAAAATCCACAGGTAGGCACTTTGCAAAAAACACTTCTGCTTTCTTTGGGAAAATGTGATGTGTCCACGTTGTGTTTTTTTGGGCATTTCCTGTCGCGAGCAGTAGGCCTACCCACACGAGTAAGGTATCATTTTTATCGGGAGACTTGGAGGAACATTGGGTGGAAGGAAATTTGTGGCTCCTCTCAGATTCCAGGACTGTCACCGAAATATGATGAGATAGTGTTTTATATAGCCAAATTTTGAGGTTTGCAAAGGATTCTGTGTAACAAAACCTGGTGAGAGTCCCACAAGTCACCCCATCTTAGATTCCCCTAGGTGTCTAGTTTTCAAAAATGCACAGGTTTGGTAGGTTTCCCTGGATGCTGGCTGAGCTAGAGGCCAAAATCCACAGGTAGGCACTTTGCAAAAAACACCTCTGTTTTCTTTGGGAAAATGTGATGTGTCAATGCTGTGTTTTGGGGCATTTCCTGTTGTGGGCACTAGGCCTACCCACACAAGTGAGGTATCATTTTTATCGGGAGATTTGGGGAAATGCTGTCTGGAAGTAAATTTGTGGCTCCTCTCAGATTCCAGAACTTTCTCTCACCAAAATTTGAGGAGAAAGTGTTTTTCTATCCAAATTTTAAGGTTTCCAAAGGATTCCGGGTAACAAAACCTAGTGAGAGCCCCACAAGACACCCCATCCTGGGTTTCCCTAGGTGTATAGTTTTCAAAAATGTACAGGTATGGTAGGTTTCCCTAGGTGCCGGCTGAGCTAGAGGCCAAAATCCACAGGTAGGCACTTTGCAAAAAACATCTCTGCTTTCTTTGGAAAAATGTGATGAGTCTACGTTGTGTTTTGGGGCATTTCCTGTCGCGGGCACTAGGCCTACCCACACAAGTGAGGTATCATTTTTAACGGGAGACTTGGGGGAACACTGTGTGGAAGGAAAATTGTGGCTCCTCTCAGATTCCAGAACTTTCTGTCACCGAAATGTGAGGAGAAAGTGTTCTTTTAGCGAAGTTTTGAGGTTTGCAAAGGATTCTGGGTAACAAAACCTGGTGAGAGTCCCACAAGTGACCCCATCTTGAATTCCCCTAGGGGCTAGTTTTAAAAAATGCACAGGTTTCCATTGGTGACGGCTGTACTAGAGGCCAAAATCCACAGGTAGGCACTTTGCAAAAAACACTTCTGCTTTCTTTAGGAAAATGTGATGTGTCCACGTTGTGTTTTCTTGGGCATTTCCTGTCGCGAGCAGTAGGCCTACCCACACAAGTAAGGTATCATTTTTATCGGGAGACTTGGAGGAACGTTGGGTGGAAGGAAATTTGTGGCTGCTTTCAGATTCCAGGACTGTCACCGAAATGTGATGAGATAGTGTTTTATTAAGCCGAATTTTGAGGTTTGCAAAGGATTCTGTGTAACAAAACCTGGTGAGAGTCCCACAAGTCACCCCATCTTAGATTCCCCTAGGTGTCTAGTTTTCAAAAATGCACAGGTTTGGTAGGTTTCCCTGGATGCTGGCTGAGCTAGAGGCCAAAATCCACAGGTAGGCACTTTGCAAAAAACACCTCTGTTTTCTTTGGGAAAATGTGATGTGTCAATGCTGTGTTTTGGGGCATTTCCTGTTGTGGGCACTAGGCCTACCCACACAAGTGAGGTATCATTTTTATCGGGAGATTTGGGGAAATGCTGTCTGGAAGTAAATTTGTGGCTCCTCTCAGATTCCAGAACTTTCTCTCACCAAAATTTGAGGAGAAAGTGTTTTTCTATCCAAATTTTGAGGTTTCCAAAGGATTCCGGGTAACAAAACCTAGTGAGAGCCCCACAAGACACCCCATCCTGGGTTTCCCTAGGTGTATAGTTTTCAAAAATGCACAGGTATGGTAGGTTTCCCTAGGTGCCGGCTGAGCTAGAGGCCAAAATCCACAGGTAGGCACTTTGCCAAAAACATCTCTGCTTTCTTTGGAAAAATGTGATGAGTCTACGATGTGTTTTGGGGCATTTCCTGTCGCGGGCACTAGGCCTACCCACACAAGTGAGGTATCATTTTTAACGGGAGACTTGGGGGAACGCTGTGTGGAAGGAAAATTGTGGCTCCTCTCAGATTCCAGAACTTTCTGTCACCGAAATGTGAGGAGAAAGTGTTCTTTTAGCCAAGTTTTGAGGTTTGCAAAGGATTCTGGGTAACAAAACCTGGTGAGAGTCCCACAAGTGACCCCATCTTGAATTCCCCTAGGGGCTAGTTTTAAAAACTGCACAGGTTTGGCAGGTTTCCCTTGGTGACGGCTGTGCTAGAGGCCAAAATCCACAGGTAGGCACTATGCAAAAAACACTTCTGCTTTCTTTGGGAAAATGTGATGTGTCCACATTGTGTTTTTTTGGGCATTTCCTGTCGCGAGCAGTAGGCCTACCCACTCAAGTAAGGTATCATTTTTATCGGGAGACTTGGAGGAACATTGGGTGGAAGGAAATTTGTGGCTCCTCTCAGATTCCAGGACTGTCACCGAAATATGATGAGATAGTGTTTTATATAGCCAAATTTTGAGGTTTGCAAAGGATTCTGTGTAACAAAACCTGGTGAGAGTCCCACAAGTCACCCCATCTTAGATTCCCCTAGGTGTCTAGTTTTCAAAAATGCACAGGTTTGGTAGGTTTCCCTGGATGCTGGCTGAGCTAGAGGCCAAAATCCACAGGTAGGCACTTTGCAAAAAACATTTCTGCTTTCTTTGGGAAAATGTGATGAGTCTACGTTGTGTTTTGGGGCATTTCCTGTTGCGGGCACTAGGCCTACCCACACAAGGGAGGTATCATTTTTAACGGGGGACTTGGGGGAACGCTGTGTGGAAGGAAATTTGTGGCTCCTCTCAGATTCCAGAACTTTCTGTCACCGAAATGTGAGGAGAAAGTGTTTTTTTTGCAAAGTTTTGAGGTTTGCAAAGGATTCTGGGTAACAAAACCTGGTGAGTACCACATGTGACCCCATCTTGAATTCCCCTAGGGGCTAGTTTTAAAAAATGCACAGGTTTGGCAGTTTTCCCTTGGTGACGGCTGTGCTAGAGGCCAAAATCCACAGGTAGGCACTTTGCAAAAAACACTTCTGCTTTCTTTGGGAAAATGTGATGTGTCCACGTTGTGTTTTGGGGCATTTCCTGTCGCGAGCAGTAGGCCTACCCACACAAGTAAGGTATCATTTTTATCGGGAGACTTGGAGGAACATTGGGTGGAAGGAAATTTGTGGCTCATCTCAGATTCCAGGACTGTCACCGAAATATGATGAGATAGTGTTTTATATAGCCAAATTTTGAGGTTTGCAAAGGATTCTGTGTAACAAAACCTGGTGAGAGTCCCACAAGTCACCCCATCTTAGATTCCCCTAGGTGTCTAGTTTTAAAAAATGCACAGGTTTGGTAGGTTTCCCTGGATGCTGGCTGAGCTAGAGGCCAAAATCCACAGGTAGGCACTTTGCAAAAAACACCTCTGTTTTCTTTGGGAAAATGTGATGTGTCAATGCTGTGTTTTTGGGCATTTCCTGTTGTGGGCACTAGGCCTACCCACACAAGTGAGGTATCATTTTTATCGGGAGATTTGGGGAAATGCTGTCTGTCTGGAAGTAAATTTGTGGCTCCTCTCAGATTCCAGAGCTTTCTCTCACCAAAATTTGAGGAGAAAGTGTTTTTCTATCCAAATTTTGAGGTTTGCAAAGGATTCAGGCTAACAAAACCTAGTGAGAGCCCCACAAGACACCCCATCCTGGATTTCCCTAGGTGTATAGTTTTAAAAAATGCACAGGTATTGTAGGTTTCCCTAGGTGCCGGCTGAGCTAGAGGCCAAAATGCACAGGTAGGCACTTTGCAAAAAACATCTCTGCTTTCTTTGGGAAAATGTGATGAGTCTACGTTGTGTTTTGGGGCATTTCCTGTCGCGGGCACTAGGCCTACCCGCACAATGGAGGTATCATTTTTAACGGGAGACTTGGGGGAACGCTGTGTGGAAGGAAATTTGTGGCTCCTCTCAGATTCCAGAACTTTCTGTCACCGAAATGTGAGGAGAAAGTGTTTTTTTAGCCAAGTTTTGAGGTTTGCAAAGGATTCTGGGTAACAAAACCTGGTGAGTACCACAAGTGACCCCATCTTGAATTCCTCTAGGGGCTAGTTTTAAAAAATGCACAGGTTTGGCAGGTTTCCGTTGGTGACGGCTGTGCTTGAGGCCAAAATCCACAGGCAGGCACTTTGCAAAAAACACTTCTGCTTTCTTTGGGAAAATGTGATGTGTCCACGTTGTGTTTTTGGGGCATTTCCTGTCGCGAGCAGTAGGCCTACCCACACAAGTAAGGTATCATTTTTATCGGGAGACTTGGAGGAACGTTGGGTGGAAGGAAATATGTGGCTCCTCTCAGATTCCAGGACTGTCACCGAAATGTGATGAGATAGTGTTTTATATAGCCAAATTATGAGGTTTGCAAAGGATTCTGTGTAACAAAACCTGGTGAGAGTCCCACAGGTCACCCCATCTTAGATTCCCCTAGGTGTCTAGTTTTCAAAAATACACAGGTTTGGTAGGTTTCCCTGGATGCTGGCTGAGCTAGAGGCCAAAATCCACAGGTAGGCACTTTGCAAAAAACACCTCTGTTTTCTTTGGGAAAATGTGATGTGTCAATGCTGTGTTTTGGTGCATTTCCTGTTGTGGGCACTAGGCCTACCCACACAAGTGAGGTATCATTTTTATCGGGAGATTTGGGGAAATGCTGTCTGGAAGTAAATTTGTGGCTCCTCTCAGATTCCAGAACTTTCTCTCACCAAAATTTGAGGAGAAAGTGTTGTTCTATCCAAATTTTGAGGTTTGCAAAGGATTCTGGGTAACAAAACCTAGTGAGAGACCCACAAGACACCCCATCCTGGGTTTCCCTAGGTGTATAGTTTTCAAAAATGCACAGGTATGGTAGGGTTCCCTAGGTGCCGGCTGAGCTAGAGGCCAAAATCCACAGGTAGGCACTTTGCAAAAAACATCTCTGCTTTCTTTGGAAAAATGTGATGAGTCTACGTTGTGTTTTGGGGCATTTCCTGTTGCGGGCACTAGGCCTACCCACACAAGTGAGGTATCATTTTTAACGGGAGACTTGGGGGAACGCTGTGTGGAAGGAAAATTGTGGCTCCTCTCAGATTCCAGAACTTTCTGTCACCGAAATGTGAGGAGAAAGTGTTCTTTTAGCGAAGTTTTGAGGTTTGCAAAGGATTCTGGGTAACAAAACCTGGTGAGAGTCCCAAAAGTGACCCCATCTTGAATTCCCCTAGGGGCTAGTTTTAAAAAATGCACAGGTTTCCCTTGGTGACGGCTGTACTAGAGGCCAAAATCCACAGGTAGGCACTTTGCAAAAAACACTTCTGCTTTCTTTGGGAAAATGTGATGTGTCCACGTTGTGTTTTTGGGGCATTTCCTGTCGCAAGCAGTAGGGCTACCCACACAAGTAAGGTATCATTTTTATCGGGAGACTTGGAGGAACGTTGGGTGGAAGGAAATTTGTGGCTCCTCTCAGATGTCAGGACTGTCACCGAAATGTGATGAGATAGTGTTTTATATAGCCAAATTTTGAGGTTTGCAAAGGATTCTGTGTAACAAAACCTGGTGAGAGTCCCACAAGTCACCCCATCTTAGATTCCCCTAGGTGTCTAGTTTTCAAAAATACACAGGTTTGGTAGGTTTCCCTGGATGCTGGCTGAGCTAGAGGCCAAAATCCACAGGTAGGCACTTTGCAAAAAACATTTCTGCTTTCTTTGGGAAAATGTGATGAGTCTACGTTGTGTTTTGGGGCATTTCCTGTTGTGGGCACTAGGCCTACCCACACAAGGGAGGTATCATTTTTAACGGGGGACTTGGGGGAACGCTGTGTGGAAGGAAATTTGTGGCTCCTCTCAGATTCCAGAACTTTCTGTCACCGAAATGTGAGGAGAAAGTGTTTTTTTAGCCAAGTTTTGAGGTTTGCAAAGGATTCTGGGTAACAAACCCTGGTGAGTACCACAAGTGACCCCACCTTGAATTCCCCTAGGGGCTAGTTTTAAAAAATGCACAGGTTTGGCAGGTTTCCCTTGGTGACGGCTGTGCTAGAGGCCAAAATCCACAGGTAGGCACTTTGCAAAAAACACTTCTGCTTTCTTTGGGAAAATGTGATGTGTCCACGTTGTGTTTTGGGGCATTTCCTGTCGCGAGCAGTAGGCCTACCCACACAAGTAAGGTATCATTTTTATCGGGAGACTTGGAGGAACATTGGGTGGAAGGAAATTTGTGGCTCATCTCAGATTCCAGGACTGTCACCGAAATATGATGAGATAGTGTTTTATATAGCCAAATTTTGAAGTTTGCAAAGGATTCTGTGTAACAAAACCTGGTGAGAGTCCCACAAGTCACCCCATCTTAGATTCCCCTAGGTGTCTAGTTTTCAAAAATGCACAGGTTTGGTAGGTTTCCCTGGATGCTGGCTGAGCTAGAGGCCAAAATCCACAGGTAGGCACTTCGCAAAAAACGCCTCTGTTTTCTTTGGGAAAATGTGATGTGTCAATGCTGTGTTTTGAGGAATTTCCTGTTGTGGGCACTAGGCCTACCCACACAAGTGAGGTATCATTTTTATCGGGAGATTTGGGGAAATGCTGTCTGTCTGGAAGTAAATTTGTGGCTCCTCTCAGATTCCAGAACTTTCTCTCACCAAAATTTGAGGAGAAAGTGTTTTTCTATCCAAATTTTGAGGTTTGCAAAGGATTCAGGCTAACAAAACCTAGTGAGAGCCCCACAAGACACCCCATCCTGGATTTCCCTAGGTGTATAGTTTTCAAAAATGCACAGGTATTGTAGGTTTCCCTAGGTGCCGGCTGAGCTAGAGGCCAAAATGCACAGGTAGGCACTTTGCAAAAAACATCTCTGCTTTCTTTGGGAAAATGTGATGAGTCTACGTTGTGTTTTGGGGCATTTCCTGTCGCGGGCACTAGGCCTAACCGCACAAGGGAGGTATCATTTTTAACGGGAAACTTGGGGGAACGCTGTGTGGAAGGAAATTTGTGGCTCCTCTCAGATTCCAGAACTTTCTGTCACCGAAATGTGAGGAGAAAGTGTTTTTTTAGCCAAGTTTTGAGGTTTGCAAAGGATTCTGGGTAACAAAACCTGGTGAGTACCACAAGTGACCCCATCTTGAATTCCTCTAGGGGCTAGTTTTAAAAAATGCACAGGTTTGGCAGGTTTCCGTTGGTGACGGCTGTGCTTGAGGCCAAAATCCACAGGCAGGCATTTTGCAAAAAACACTTCTGCTTTCTTTGGGAAAATGTGATCTGTCCACGTTGTGTTTTTGGGGCATTTCCTCTCGCGAGCAGTAGGCCTACCCACACAAGTAAGGTATCATTTTTATCGGGAGACTTGGAGGAACGTTGGGTGGAAGGAAATTTGTGGCTCCTCTCAGATTCCAGGACTGTCACCGAAATGTGATGAGATAGTGTTTTATATAGCCAAATTTTGAGGTTTGCAAAGGATTCTGTGTAACAAAACCTGGTGAGAGTCCCACAGGTCACCCCATCTTAGATTCCCCTAGGTGTCTAGTTTTCAAAAATACACAGGTTTGGTAGGTTTCCCTGGATGCTGGCTGAGCTAGAGGCCAAAATCCACAGGTAGGCACTTTGCAAAAAACACCTCTGTTTTCTTTGGGAAAATGTGATGTGCCAATGCTGTGTTTTGGGGCATTTCCTGTTGTGGGCACTAGGCCTACCCACACAAGTGAGGTATCATTTTTATCGGGAGATTTGGGGAAATGCTGTCTGGAAGTAAATTTGTGGCTCCTCTCAGATTCCAGAACTTTCTCTCACCAAAATTTGAGGAGAAAGTGTTGTTCTATCCAAATTTTGAGGTTTGCAAAGGATTCTGGGTAACAAAACCTAGTGAGAGCCCCACAAGACACCCCATCCTGGGTTTCCCTAGGTGTATAGTTTTCAAAAATGCACAGGTATGATAGGGTTCCCTAGGTGCCGGCTGAGCTAGAGGCCAAAATCCACAGGTAGGCACTTTGCAAAAAACATCTCTGCTTTCTTTGGAAAAATGTGATGAGTCTACGTTGTGTTTTGGGGCATTTCCTGTTGCGGGCACTAGGCCTACCCACACAAGTGAGGTATCATTTTTAACGGGAGACTTGGGGGAACGCTGTGTGGAAGGAAAATTGTGGCTCCTCTCAGATTCCAGAACTTTCTGTCACCGAAATATGAGGAGAAAGTGTTCTTTTAGCGAAGAGTTGAGGTTTGCAAAGGATTCTGGGTAACAAAACCTGGTGAGAGTCCCAAAAGTGACCCCATCTTGAATTCCCCTAGGGGCTAGTTTTAAAAAATGCACAGGTTTCCCTTGGTGACGGCTGTACTAGAGGCCAAAATCCACAGGTAGGCACTTTGCAAAAAACACTTCTGCTTTCTTTGGGAAAATGTGATGTGTCCACGTTGTGTTTTTGGGGCATTTCCTGTCGCGAGCAGTAGGCCTACCCACACAAGTAAGGTATCATTTTTATCGGGAGACTTGGAGGAACGTTGGGTGGAAGGAAATTTGTGGCTCCTCTCAGATTTCAGGACTGTCACCGAAATGTGATGAGATAGTGTTTTATATAGCCAAATTTTGAGGTTTGCAAAGGATTCTGTGTAACAAAACCTGGTGAGAGTCCCACAAGTCACCCCATCTTAGATTCCCCTAGGTGTCTAGTTTTCAAAAATACACAGGTTTGGTAGGTTTCCCTGGATGCTGGCTGAGCTAGAGGCCAAAATCCACAGGTAGGCACTTTGCAAAAAACACCTCTGTTTTCTTTGGGAAAATGTGATGTGTCAATGCTGTGTTTTGGGGCATTTCCTGTTGTGGGCACTAGGCCTACCCACACAAGTGAGGTATCATTTTTATCGGGAGATTTGGGGAAATGCTGTCTGGAAGTAAATTTGTGGCTCCTCTCAGATTCCAGAACTTTCTCTCACCAAAATTTGAGGAGAAAGTGTTTTTCTATCCAAATTTTGAGGTTTGCAAAGGATTCTGGGTAACAAAACCTAGTGAGAGCCCCACAAGACACCCCATCCTGGGTTTCCCTAGGTGTATAGTTTTCAAAAATGCACAGGTATGGTAGGGTTCCCTAGGTGCCGGCTGAGCTAGAGGCCAAAATCCACAGGTAGGCACTTTGCAAAAAACATCTCTGCTTTCTTTGGAAAAATGTGATGAGTCTACGTTGTGTTTTGGGGCATTTCCTGTTGCGGGCACTAGGCCTACCCACACAAGTGAGGTATCATTTTTAACGGGAGACTTGGGGGAACGCTGTGTGGAAGGAAAATTGTGGCTCCTCTCAGATTCCAGAACTTTCTGTCACCGAAATGTGAGGAGAAAGTGTTCTTTTAGCGAAGTTTTGAGGTTTGCAAAGGATTCTGGGTAACAAAACCTGGTGAGAGTCCCAAAAGTGACCCCATCTTGAATTCCCCTAGGGGCTAGTTTTAAAAAATGCACAGGTTTCCCTTGGTGACGGCTGTACTAGAGGCCAAAATCCACAGGTAGGCACTTTGCAAAAAACACTTCTGCTTTCTTTGGGAAAATGTGATGTGTCCACGTTGTGTTTTTGGGGCATTTCCTGTCGCAAGCAGTAGGCCTACCCACACAAGTAAGGTATCATTTTTATCGGGAGACTTGGAGGAACGTTGGGTGGAAGGAAATTTGTGGCTCCTCTCAGATGTCAGGACTGTCACCGAAATGTGATGAGATAGTGTTTTATATAGCCAAATTTTGAGGTTTGCAAAGGATTCTGTGTAACAAAACCTGGTGAGAGTCCCACAAGTCACCCCATCTTAGATTCCCCTAGGTGTCTAGTTTTCAAAAATACACAGGTTTGGTAGGTTTCCCTGGATGCTGGCTGAGCTAGAGGCCAAAATCCACAGGTAGGCACTTTGCAAAAAACATTTCTGCTTTCTTTGGGAAAATGTGATGAGTCTACGTTGTGTTTTGGGGCATTTCCTGTTGTGGGCACTAGGCCTACCCACACAAGGGAGGTATCATTTTTAACGGGGGACTTGGGGGAACGCTGTGTGGAAGGAAATTTGTGGCTCCTCTCAGATTCCAGAACTTTCTGTCACCGAAATGTGAGGAGAAAGTGTTTTTTTAGCCAAGTTTTGAGGTTTGCAAAGGATTCTGGGTAACAAACCCTGGTGAGTACCACAAGTGACCCCATCTTGAATTCCCCTAGGGGCTAGTTTTAAAAAATGCACAGGTTTGGCAGGTTTCCCTTGGTGACGGCTGTGCTAGAGGCCAAAATCCACAGGTAGGCACTTTGCAAAAAACACTTCTGCTTTCTTTGGGAAAATGTGATGTGTCCACGTTGTGTTTTGGGGCATTTCCTGTCGCGAGCAGTAGGCCTACCCACACAAGTAAGGTATCATTTTTATCGGGAGACTTGGAGGAACATTGGGTGGAAGGAAATTTGTGGCTCATCTCAGATTCCAGGACTGTCACCGAAATATGATGAGATAGTGTTTTATATAGCCAAATTTTGAAGTTTGCAAAGGATTCTGTGTAACAAAACCTGGTGAGAGTCCCACAAGTCACCCCATCTTAGATTCCCCTAGGTGTCTAGTTTTCAAAAATACACAGGTTTGGTAGGTTTCCCTGGATGCTGGCTGAGCTAGAGGCCAAAATCCACAGGTAGGCACTTTGCAAAAAACACCTCTGTTTTCTTTGGGAAAATGTGATGTGCCAATGCTGTGTTTTGGGGCATTTCCTGTTGTGGGCACTAGGCCTACCCACACAAGTGAGGTATCATTTTTATCGGGAGATTTTGGGAAATGCTGTCTGGAAGTAAATTTGTGGCTCCTCTCAGATTCCAGAACTTTCTCTCACCAAAATTTGAGGAGAAAGTGTTGTTCTATCCAAATTTTGAGGTTTGCAAAGGATTCTGGGTAACAAAACCTAGTGAGAGCCCCACAAGACACCCCATCCTGGGTTTCCCTAGGTGTATAGTTTTCAAAAATGCACAGGTATGGTAGGGTTCCCTAGGTGCCGGCTGAGCTAGAGGCCAAAATCCACAGGTAGGCACTTTGCAAAAAACATCTCTGCTTTCTTTGGAAAAATGTGATGAGTCTACGTTGTGTTTTGGGGCATTTCCTGTTGCGGGCACTAGGCCTACCCACACAAGTGAGGTATCATTTTTAACGGGAGACTTGGGGGAACGCTGTGTGGAAGGAAAATTGTGGCTCCTCTCAGATTCCAGAACTTTCTGTCACCGAAATATGAGGAGAAAGTGTTCTTTTAGCGAAGAGTTGAGGTTTGCAAAGGATTCTGGGTAACAAAACCTGGTGAGAGTCCCAAAAGTGACCCCATCTTGAATTCCCCTAGGGGCTAGTTTTAAAAAATGCACAGGTTTCCCTTGGTGACGGCTGTACTAGAGGCCAAAATCCACAGGTAGGCACTTTGCAAAAAACACTTCTGCTTTCTTTGGGAAAATGTGATGTGTCCACGTTGTGTTTTTGGGGCATTTCCTGTCGCGAGCAGTAGGCCTACCCACACAAGTAAGGTATCATTTTTATCGGGAGACTTGGAGGAACGTTGGGTGGAAGGAAATTTGTGGCTCCTCTCAGATTTCAGGACTGTCACCGAAATGTGATGAGATAGTGTTTTATATAGCCAAATTTTGAGGTTTGCAAAGGATTCTGTGTAACAAAACCTGGTGAGAGTCCCACAAGTCACCCCATCTTAGATTCCCCTAGGTGTCTAGTTTTCAAAAATACACAGGTTTGGTAGGTTTCCCTGGATGCTGGCTGAGCTAGAGGCCAAAATCCACAGGTAGGCACTTTGCAAAAAACACCTCTGTTTTCTTTGGGAAAATGTGATGTGTCAATGCTCTGTTTTGGGGGCATTTCCTGTTGTGGGCACTAGGCCTACCCACACAAGTGAGGTATCATTTTTATCGGGAGATTTGGGGAAATGCTGTCTGGAAGTAAATTTGTGGCTCCTCTCAGATTCCAGAACTTTCTCTCACCAAAATTTGAGGAGAAAGTGTTTTTCTATCCAAATTTTGAGGTTTACAAAGGATTCTGGGTAACAAAACCTAGTGAGAGCCCCACAAGACACCCCATCCTGGATTTCCCTAGGTGTATAGTTTTCAAAAATGCACAGGTATGGTAGGTTTCCGTAGGTGCCGGCTGAGCTAGAGGCCAAAATCCACAGGTAGGCACTTTGCAAAAAACATCTCTGCTTTCTTTGGGAAAATGTGATGAGTCTACGTTGTGTTTTGTGGCATTTCCTGTCGCGGGCACTAGGCCTACCCACACAAGTGAGGTATCATTTTTAACGGGAGACTTGGGGGAACGCTGTGTGGAAGGAAATTTGTGGCTCCTCTCAGATTCCAGAACTTTCTGTCACCGAAATGTGAGGAGAAAGTGTTTTTTTAGCCAAGTTTTGAGGTTTGCAAAGGATTCTGGGTAACAAAACCTGGTGAGAGTCCCACAAGGGACCCCATCTTGAATTCCCCTATGGGCTAGTTTTAAAAACTGCACAGGTTTGGCAGGTTTCCCTTGGTGACGGCTGTGCTAGAGGCCAAAATCCACAGGTAGGCACTTTGCAAAAAACACTTCTGCTTTCTTTGGGAAAATGTGATGTGTCCACATTGTGTTTTTTTGGGCATTTCCTGTCGCGAGCAGTAGGCCTACCCACACAAGTAAGGTATCATTTTTATCGGGAGACTTGGAGGAACAATGGGTGGACGGAAATTTGTGGCTCCTCTCAGATTCCAGGACTGTCACCGAAATATGATGAGATAGTGTTTTATATAGCCAAATTTTGAGGTTTGCAAAGGATTCTGTGTAACAAAACCTGGTGAGAGTCCCACAAGTCACCCCATCTTAGATTCCCCTAGGTGTCTAGTTTTAAAAAATGCACAGGTTTGGTAGGTTTCCCTGGATGCTGGCTGAGCTAGAGGCCAAAATCCACAGGTAGGCACTTTGCAAAAAACATTTCTGCTTTCTTTGGGAAAATGTGATGAGTCTACGTTGTGTTTTGGGGAATTTCCTGTTGCGGGCACTAGGCCTACCCACACAAGGGAGGTATCATTTTTAACGGGAGACTTGGGGGAACGCTGTGTGGAAGGAAATTTGTGGCTCCTCTCAGATTCCAGAACTTTCTGTCACCGAAATGTGAGTAGAAAGTGTTTTTTTAGCCAAGTTTTGAGGTTTGCAAAGGATTCTGGGTAACAAAACCTGGTGAGTACCACAAGTGACCCCATCTTGAATTCCCCTAGGGGCTAGTTTTAAAAAATGCACAGGTTTGGCAGGTTTCCCTTGGTGACGGCTGTGCTAGAGGCCAAAATCCACAGGTAGGCACTTTGCAAAAAACACTTCTGCTTTAATTGGGAAAATGTGATGTGTCCACGTTGTGATTTTGGGGCATTTCCTATCGCAAGCAGTAGGCCTACCCACACAAGTAAGGCATCATTTTTATCGGGAGACTTGGAGGAACGTTGGGTGGAAGGAAATTTGTGGCTCCTCTCAGATTCCAGGACTGTCACCGAAATGTGATGAGATAGTGTTTTATATAGCCAAATTTTGAGGTTTGCAAAGGATTCTGTGTAACAAAACCTGGTGAGAGTCCCACAAGTCACCCCATCTTAGATTCCCCTAGGTGTCTAGTTTTAAAAAATGCACAGGTTTGGTAGGTTTCCCTGGATGCTGGCTGAGCTAGAGGCCAAAATCCACAGGTAGGCACTTTGCAAAAAACATCTCTGCTTTCTTTGGGCAAATGTGATGAGTCTACGTTGTGTTTTGGGGCATTTCCTGTCGCGGGCACTAGGCCTACCCACACAAGGGAGGTATCATTTTTAACGGGAGACTTGGGGGAACGCTGTGTGGAAGGAAATTTGTGGCTCCTCTCAGATTCCAGAACTTTCTGTCACCGAAATGTGAGGAGAAAGTGTTTTTTTAGCCAAGTTTTGAGGTTTGCAAAGGATTCTGGGTAACAAAACCTGGTGAGTACCACAAGTGACCCCATCTTGAATTCCCCTAGGGGCTAGTTTTAAAAAATGCACAGGTTTGGCAGGTTTCCCTTGGTGACGGCTGTGCTAGAGGCCAAAATCCACAGGTAGGCACTTTGCAAAAAACACTTCTGCTTTCTTTGGGAAAATGTGATGTGTCCACGTTGTGATTTTGGGGCATTTCCTATCGCAAGCAGTAGGCCTACCCACACAAGTAAGGCATCATTTTTATCGGGAGACTTGGAGGAACGTTGGGTGGAAGGAAATTTGTGGCTCCTCTCAGATTCCAGGACTGTCACCGAAATGTGATTAGATAGTGTTTTATATAGCCAAATTTTGAGGTTTGCAAAGGATTCTGTGTAACAAAACCTGGTGAGAGTCCCACAAGTCACCCCATCTTAGATTCCCCTAGGTGTCTAGTTTTAAAAAATGCACAGGTTTGGTAGGTTTCCCTGGATGCTGGCTGAGCTAGAGGCCAAAATCCACAGGTAGGCACTTTGCAAAAAACACCTCTGTTTTCTTTGGGAAAATGTGATGTGTCAATGCTGTGTTTTGGGGCATTTCCTGTTGTGGGCACTAGGCCTACCCACACAAGTGAGGTATCATTTTTATCGGGAGATTTGGGGAAATGCTGTCTGTCTGGAAGTAAATTTGTGGCTCCTCTCAGATTCCAGAACTTTCTCTCACCAAAATTTGAGGAGAAAGTGTTTTTCTATCCAAATTTTGAGGTTTGCAAAGGATTCTGGCTAACAAAACCTAGTGAGAGCCCCACAAGACACCCCATCCAGGATTTCCCTAGGTGTATAGTTTTCAAAAATGCACAGGTATTGTAGGTTTCCCTAGGTGCCGGCTGAGCTAGAGGCCAAAATCCACAGGTAGGCACTTTGCAAAAAACATCTCTGCTTTCTTTTTGAAAATGTGATGAGTCTACGTTGTGTTTTGGGGAATTTCCTGTCGCGGGCACTAGGCCTACCCACACAAGGGAGGTATCATTTTTAACGGGAGACTTGGGGGAACGCTGTGTGGAAGGAAATTTGTGGCTCCTCTCAGATTCCAGAACTTTCTGTCACCGAAATGTGAGGAGAAAGTGTTTTTTTAGCCAAGTTTTGAGATTTGCAAAGGATTCTGGGTAACAAAACCTGGTGAGTACCACAAGTGACCCCATCTTGAATTCCTCTAGGGGCTAGTTTTAAAAAATGCACAGGTTTGGCAGGTTTCCCTTGGTGACGGCTGTGCTAGAGGCCAAAATCCACAGGTAGGCACTTTGCAAAAAACACTTCTGCTTTCTTTGGGAAAATGTGATGTGTCCACGTTGTGTTTTGGGGCATTTCCTGTCGCGAGCAGTAGGCCTACCCACACAAGTAAGGTATCATTTTTATCGGGAGACTTGGAGGAACATTGGGTGGAAGGAAATTTGTGGCTCCTCTCAGATTCCAGGACTGTCAGCGAAATGTGATGAGATAGTGTTTTATATAGCCAAATTTTGAGGTTTGCAAAGGATTCTGTGTAACAAAACCTGGTGAGAGTCCCACAAGTCACCCCATCTTAGATTCCCCTAGGTGTCTAGTTTTCAAAAATGCACAGGTTTGGTAGGTTTCCCTGGATGCTGGCTGAGCTAGAGGCCAAAATCCACAGGTAGGCACTTTGCAAAAAACACCTCTGTTTTCTTTGGGAAAATGTGATGTGTCAATGCTGTGTTTTGGGGCATTTCCTGTTGTGGAAACTAGGCCTACCCACACAAGTGAGGTATCATTTTTATCGGGAGATTTGGGGAAATGCTGTCTGGAAGTAAATTTGTGGCTCCTCCTAGATTCCAGAACTTTCTCTCACCAAAATTTGAGGAGAAAGTGTTTTTCTATCCACATTTTGAGGTTTGCAAAGGATTCTGGGTAACAAAACCTAGTGAGAGCCCCACAAGACACCCCATTCTGGATTTCCCTAGGTGTATAGTTTTCAAAAATGCACAGGTATGGTAGGTTTCCCTAGGTGCCGGCTGAGCAAGAGGCCAAAATCCACAGGTAGGCACTTTGCAAAAAACATCTCTGCTTTCTTTGGGAAAATGTGATGAGTCTAAGTTGTGTTTTGGGGCATTTCCTGTCGCGGGCACTAGGCCTACCCACACAAGTGAGGTATCATTTTTAACAGGAGACTTGGGGGGACGCTATGCGGAAGTAAATTTGTGGCTCCTCTCAGATTCCAGAACTTTCTGTCACCGAAATGTGAGGAGAAAGTGTTTTTTTTTGCCAAGTTTTGAGGTTTGCAAAGGATTCTGGGTAACAAAACCTGGAGAGAGTCCCACAAATGACCCCATCGTGAATTCCCCAAGGGGCTAGTTTTAAAAAATGCACAGGTTTGGCAGGTTTCCCTTTGTGACGGCTGTGCTAGAGGCCAAAATCCACAAGTAGGCACTTTGCAAAAAACACTTCTGCTTTCTTTGGGAAAATGTGATGTGTACACGTTGTGTTTTTTTTGGCATTTCCTGTCGCAAGCAGTAGGCCTACCCACACAAGTAAGGTATCATTTTTATCGGGAGACTTGGAGGAACGTTGGGTGGAAGGAAATTTGTGGCTCCTCTCAGATTCCAGGACTGTAACCGAAATATGATGAGATAGGGTTTTATATAGCCAAATTTTGAGGTTTGCAAAGGATTCTGTGTAACAAAACCTGGCGAGAGTCCCACAAGTCACCCCATCTTGGATTCCCCTAGGTGTCTAGTTTTCAAAAATGCACAGGTTTGGTAGGTTTCCCTGGATGCTGGCTGAGCTAGAGGCCAAAATCCACAGGTAGCTACTTTGCAAAAAACACCTCTGTTTTCTTTGGGAAAATGTGATGTGTCAATGCTGTGTTTTGGGGCATTTCCTGTTGTGGGCACTAGGCCTACCCACACAAGTGAGGTATCCTTTTTATCGGGAGATTTGGGGAAATGCTGTCTGGAATTAAATGTGTGGCTCCTCTCAGATTCCAGAACTTTCTCTCACCAAAATTTGAGGAGAAAGTGTTTTTCTATCCAAATTTTGAGGATTGCAAAGGATTCTGGGTAACAAAACCTGGTGAGAGTCCCACAAATCACCCCATCTTAGATTCCCCTAGGTGTCTAGTTTTCAAAAATGCACAGGTTTGGTAGGTTTCCCTGGATGCTGGCTGAGCTAGAGGCCAAAATCCACAGGTAGGCACTTTGCAAAAAACATCTCTGCTTTCTTTGGGAAAATGTGATGAGTCTACGTTGTGTTTTGGGGCATTTCCTGTTGCGGGCACTAGGCCTACCCACACAAGGGAGGTATCATTTTTAACGGGAGACTTGGGGGAACGCTTTGTGGAAGGAAATTTGTGGCTCCTCTCAGATTCCAGAACTTTCTGTCACCGAAATGTGAGGAGAAAGTGTTTTTTTAGCCAAGTTTTGAGGTTTGCAAAGGATTCTGGGTAACAAAACCTGGTGAGTACCACATGTGACCCCATCTTGAATTCCCCTAGGGGCTAGTTTTAAAAAATGCACAGGTTTGGCAGGTTTCCCTTGGTGACGGCTGTGCTAGAGGCCAAAATCCACAGGTAGGCACTTTGCAAAAAACACTTCTGCTTTCTTTGGGAAAATGTGATGTGTCCACGTTGTGTTTTGGGGCATTTCCTGTCGCGAGCAGTAGGCCTACCCACACAAGTAAGGTATCATTTTTATCGTGAGACTTGGAGGAACATTGGGTGGAAGGAAATTTGTGGCTCATCTCAGATTCCAGGACTGTCACCGAAATATGATGAGATAGTGTTTTATATAGCCAAATTTTGAGGTTTGCAAAGGATTCTGTGTAACAAAACCTGGTGAGAGTCCCACAAGTCACCCCATCTTAGATTCCCCTAGGTGTCTAGTTTTAAAAAATGCACAGGTTTGGTAGGTTTCCCTGGATGCTGGCTGAGCTAGAGGCCAAAATCCACAGGTAGGCACTTTGCAAAAAACACCTCTGTTTTCTTTGGGAAAATGTGATGTGTCAATGCTGTGTTTTTGGGCATTTCCTGTTGTGGGCACTAGGCCTACCCACACAAGTGAGGTATCATTTTTATCGGGAGATTTGGGGAAATGCTGTCTGTCTGGAAGTAAATTTGTGGCTCCTCTCAGATTCCAGAGCTTTCTCTCACCAAAATTTGAGGAGAAAGTGTTTTTCTATCCAAATTTTGAGGTTTGCAAAGGATTCAGGCTAACAAAACCTAGTGAGAGCCCCACAAGACACCCCATCCTGGATTTCCCTAGTTGTATAGTTTTAAAAAATGCACAGGTATTGTAGGTTTCCCTAGGTGCCGGCTGAGCTAGAGGCCAAAATGCACAGGTAGGCACTTTGCAAAAAACATCTCTGCTTTCTTTGGGAAAATGTGATGAGTCTACGTTGTGTTTTGGGGCATTTCCTGTCGCGGGCACTAGGCCTACCCGCACAATGGAGGTATCATTTTTAACGGGAGACTTGGGGGAACGCTGTGTGGAAGGAAATTTGTGGCTCCTCTCAGATTCCAGAACTTTCTGTCACCGAAATGTGAGGAGAAAGTGTTTTTTTAGCCAAGTTTTGAGGTTTGCAAAGGATTCTGGGTAACAAAACCTGGTGAGTACCACAAGTGACCCCATCTTGAATTCCTCTAGGGGCTAGTTTTAAAAAATGCACAGGTTTGGCAGGTTTCCGTTGGTGACGGCTGTGCTTGAGGCCAAAATCCACAGGCAGGCACTTTGCAAAAAACACTTCTGCTTTCTTTGGGAAAATGTGATGTGTCCACGTTGTGTTTTTGGGGCATTTCCTGTCGCGAGCAGTAGGCCTACCCACACAAGTAAGGTATCATTTTTATCGGGAGACTTGGAGGAACGTTGGGTGGAAGGAAATTTGTGGCTCCTCTCAGATTCCAGGACTGTCACCGAAATGTGATGAGATAGTGTTTTATATAGCCAAATTATGAGGTTTGCAAAGGATTCTGTGTAACAAAACCTGGTGAGAGTCCCACAGGTCACCCCATCTTAGATTCCCCTAGGTGTCTAGTTTTCAAAAATACACAGGTTTGGTAGGTTTCCCTGGATGCTGGCTGAGCTAGAGGCCAAAATCCACAGGTAGGCACTTTGCAAAAAACACCTCTGTTTTCTTTGGGAAAATGTGATGTGTCAATGCTGTGTTTTGGGGCATTTCCTGTTGTGGGCACTAGGCCTACCCACACAAGTGAGGTATCATTTTTATCGGGAGATTTGGGGAAATGCTGTCTGGAAGTAAATTTGTGGCTCCTCTCAGATTCCAGAACTTTCTCTCACCAAAATTTGAGGAGAAAGTGTTTTTCTATCCAAATTTTGAGGTTTGCAAAGGATTCTGGGTAACAAAACCTAGTGAGAGCCCCACAAGACACCCCATCCTGGGTTTCCCTAGGTGTATAGTTTTCAAAAATGCACAGGTATGGTAGGGTTCCCTAGGTGCCGGCTGAGCTAGAGGCCAAAATCCACAGGTAGGCACTTTGCAAAAAACATCTCTGCTTTCTTTGGAAAAATGTGATGAGTCTACGTTGTGTTTTGGGGCATTTCCTGTTGCGGGCACTAGGCCTACCCACACAAGTGAGGTATCATTTTTAACGGGAGACTTGGGGGAACGCTGTGTGGAAGGAAAATTGTGGCTCCTCTCAGATTCCAGAACTTTCTGTCACCGAAATGTGAGGAGAAAGTGTTCTTTTAGCGAAGTTTTGAGGTTTGCAAAGGATTCTGGGTAACAAAACCTGGTGAGAGTCCCAAAAGTGACCCCATCTTGAATTCCCCTAGGGGCTAGTTTTAAAAAATGCACAGGTTTCCCTTGGTGACGGCTGTACTAGAGGCCAAAATCCACAGGTAGGCACTTTGCAAAAAACACTTCTGCTTTCTTTGGGAAAATGTGATGTGTCCACGTTGTGTTTTTGGGGCATTTCCTGTCGCAAGCAGTAGGCCTACCCACACAAGTAAGGTATCATTTTTATCGGGAGACTTGGAGGAACGTTGGGTGGAAGGAAATTTGTGGCTCCTCTCAGATGTCAGGACTGTCACCGAAATGTGATGAGATAGTGTTTTATATAGCCAAATTTTGAGGTTTGCAAAGGATTCTGTGTAACAAAACCTGGTGAGAGTCCCACAAGTCACCCCATCTTAGATTCCCCTAGGTGTCTAGTTTTCAAAAATACACAGGTTTGGTAGGTTTCCCTGGATGCTGGCTGAGCTAGAGGCCAAAATCCACAGGTAGGCACTTTGCAAAAAACATTTCTGCTTTCTTTGGGAAAATGTGATGAGTCTACGTTGTGTTTTGGGGCATTTCCTGTTGTGGGCACTAGGCCTACCCACACAAGGGAGGTATCATTTTTAACGGGGGACTTGGGGGAACGCTGTGTGGAAGGAAATTTGTGGCTCCTCTCAGATTCCAGAACTTTCTGTCACCGAAATGTGAGGAGAAAGTGTTTTTTTAGCCAAGTTTTGAGGTTTGCAAAGGATTCTGGGTAACAAACCCTGGTGAGTACCACAAGTGACCCCACCTTGAAGTCCCCTAGGGGCTAGTTTTAAAAAATGCACAGGTTTGGCAGGTTTCCCTTGGTGACGGCTGTGCTAGAGGCCAAAATCCACAGGTAGGCACTTTGCAAAAAACACTTCTGCTTTCTTTGGGAAAATGTGATGTGTCCACGTTGTGTTTTGGGGCATTTCCTGTCGCGAGCAGTAGGCCTACCCACACAAGTAAGGTATCATTTTTATCGGGAGACTTGGAGGAACATTGGGTGGAAGGAAATTTGTGGCTCATCTCAGATTCCAGGACTGTCACCGAAATATGATGAGATAGTGTTTTATATAGCCAAATTTTGAAGTTTGCAAAGGATTCTGTGTAACAAAACCTGGTGAGAGTCCCACAAGTCACCCCATCTTAGATTCCCCTAGGTGTCTAGTTTTCAAAAATGCACAGGTTTGGTAGGTTTCCCTGGATGCTGGCTGAGCTAGAGGCCAAAATCCACAGGTAGGCACTTCGCAAAAAACGCCTCTGTTTTCTTTGGGAAAATGTGATGTGTCAATGCTGTGTTTTGGGGAATTTCCTGTTGTGGGCACTAGGCCTACCCACACAAGTGAGGTATCATTTTTATCGGGAGATTTGGGGAAATGCTGTCTGTCTGGAAGTAAATTTGTGGCTCCTCTCAGATTCCAGAACTTTCTCTCACCAAAATTTGAGGAGAAAGTGTTTTTCTATCCAAATTTTGAGGTTTGCAAAGGATTCAGGCTAACAAAACCTAGTGAGAGCCCCACAAGACACCCCATCCTGGATTTCCCTAGGTGTATAGTTTTCAAAAATGCACAGGTATTGTAGGTTTCCCTAGGTGCCGGCTGAGCTAGAGGCCAAAATGCACAGGTAGGCACTTTGCAAAAAACATCTCTGCTTTCTTTGGGAAAATGTGATGAGTCTACGTTGTGTTTTGGGGCATTTCCTGTCGCGGGCACTAGGCCTAACCGCACAAGGGAGGTATCATTTTTAACGGGAAACTTGGGGGAACGCTGTGTGGAAGGAAATTTGTGGCTCCTCTCAGATTCCAGAACTTTCTGTCACCGAAATGTGAGGAGAAAGTGTTTTTTTAGCCAAGTTTTGAGGTTTGCAAAGGATTCTGGGTAACAAAACCTGGTGAGTACCACAAGTGACCCCATCTTGAATTCCTCTAGGGGCTAGTTTTAAAAAATGCACAGGTTTGGCAGGTTTCCGTTGGTGACGGCTGTGCTTGAGGCCAAAATCCACAGGCAGGCATTTTGCAAAAAACACTTCTGCTTTCTTTGGGAAAATGTGATCTGTCCACGTTGTGTTTTTGGGGCATTTCCTCTCGCGAGCAGTAGGCCTACCCACACAAGTAAGGTATCATTTTTATCGGGAGACTTGGAGGAACGTTGGGTGGAAGGAAATTTGTGGCTCCTCTCAGATTCCAGGACTGTCACCGAAATGTGATGAGATAGTGTTTTATATAGCCAAATTTTGAGGTTTGCAAAGGATTCTGTGTAACAAAACCTGGTGAGAGTCCCACAGGTCACCCCATCTTAGATTCCCCTAGGTGTCTAGTTTTCAAAAATACACAGGTTTGGTAGGTTTCCCTGGATGCTGGCTGAGCTAGAGGCCAAAATCCACAGGTAGGCACTTTGCAAAAAACACCTCTGTTTTCTTTGGGAAAATGTGATGTGCCAATGCTGTGTTTTGGGGCATTTCCTGTTGTGGGCACTAGGCCTACCCACACAAGTGAGGTATCATTTTTATCGGGAGATTTGGGGAAATGCTGTCTGGAAGTAAATTTGTGGCTCCTCTCAGATTCCAGAACTTTCTCTCACCAAAATTTGAGGAGAAAGTGTTGTTCTATCCAAATTTTGAGGTTTGCAAAGGATTCTGGGTAACAAAACCTAGTGAGAGCCCCACAAGACACCCCATCCTGGGTTTCCCTAGGTGTATAGTTTTCAAAAATGCACAGGTATGATAGGGTTCCCTAGGTGCCGGCTGAGCTAGAGGCCAAAATCCACAGGTAGGCACTTTGCAAAAAACATCTCTGCTTTCTTTGGAAAAATGTGATGAGTCTACGTTGTGTTTTGGGGCATTTCCTGTTGCGGGCACTAGGCCTACCCACACAAGTGAGGTATCATTTTTAACGGGAGACTTGGGGGAACGCTGTGTGGAAGGAAAATTGTGGCTCCTCTCAGATTCCAGAACTTTCTGTCACCGAAATATGAGGAGAAAGTGTTCTTTTAGCGAAGAGTTGAGGTTTGCAAAGGATTCTGGGTAACAAAACCTGGTGAGAGTCCCAAAAGTGACCCCATCTTGAATTCCCCTAGGGGCTAGTTTTAAAAAATGCACAGGTTTCCCTTGGTGACGGCTGTGCTAGAGGCCAAAATCCACAGGTAGGCACTTTGCAAAAAACACTTCTGCTTTCTTTGGGAAAATGTGATGTGTCCACGTTGTGTTTTTGGGGCATTTCCTGTCGCGAGCAGTAGGCCTACCCACACAAGTAAGGTATCATTTTTATCGGGAGACTTGGAGGAACGTTGGGTGGAAGGAAATTTGTGGCTCCTCTCAGATTTCAGGACTGTCACCGAAATGTGATGAGATAGTGTTTTATATAGCCAAATTTTGAGGTTTGCAAAGGATTCTGTGTAACAAAACCTGGTGAGAGTCCCACAAGTCACCCCATCTTAGATTCCCCTAGGTGTCTAGTTTTCAAAAATACACAGGTTTGGTAGGTTTCCCTGGATGCTGGCTGAGCTAGAGGCCAAAATCCACAGGTAGGCACTTTGCAAAAAACACCTCTGTTTTCTTTGGGAAAATGTGATGTGTCAATGCTGTGTTTTGGGGCATTTCCTGTTGTGGGCACTAGGCCTACCCACACAAGTGAGGTATCATTTTTATCGGGAGATTTGGGGAAATGCTGTCTGGAAGTAAATTTGTGGCTCCTCTCAGATTCCAGAACTTTCTCTCACCAAAATTTGAGGAGAAAGTGTTTTTCTATCCAAATTTTGAGGTTTGCAAAGGATTCTGGGTAACAAAACCTAGTGAGAGCCCCACAAGACACCCCATCCTGGGTTTCCCTAGGTGTATAGTTTTCAAAAATGCACAGGTATGGTAGGGTTCCCTAGGTGCCGGCTGAGCTAGAGGCCAAAATCCACAGGTAGGCACTTTGCAAAAAACATCTCTGCTTTCTTTGGAAAAATGTGATGAGTCTACGTTGTGTTTTGGGGCATTTCCTGTTGCGGGCACTAGGCCTACCCACACAAGTGAGGTATCATTTTTAACGGGAGACTTGGGGGAACGCTGTGTGGAAGGAAAATTGTGGCTCCTCTCAGATTCCAGATCTTTCTGTCACCGAAATGTGAGGAGAAAGTGTTCTTTTAGCGAAGTTTTGAGGTTTGCAAAGGATTCTGGGTAACAAAACCTGGTGAGAGTCCCAAAAGTGACCCCATCTTGAATTCCCCTAGGGGCTAGTTTTAAAAAATGCACAGGTTTCCCTTGGTGACGGCTGTACTAGAGGCCAAAATCCACAGGTAGGCACTTTGCAAAAAACACTTCTGCTTTCTTTGGGAAAATGTGATGTGTCCACGTTGTGTTTTTGGGGCATTTCCTGTCGCAAGCAGTAGGCCTACCCACACAAGTAAGGTATCATTTTTATCGGGAGACTTGGAGGAACGTTGGGTGGAAGGAAATTTGTGGCTCCTCTCAGATGTCAGGACTGTCACCGAAATGTGATGAGATAGTGTTTTATATAGCCAAATTTTGAGGTTTGCAAAGGATTCTGTGTAACAAAACCTGGTGAGAGTCCCACAAGTCACCCCATCTTAGATTCCCCTAGGTGTCTAGTTTTCAAAAATACACAGGTTTGGTAGGTTTCCCTGGATGCTGGCTGAGCTAGAGGCCAAAATCCACAGGTAGGCACTTTGCAAAAAACATTTCTGCTTTCTTTGGGAAAATGTGATGAGTCTACGTTGTCTTTTGGGGCATTTCCTGTTGTGGGCACTAGGCCTACCCACACAAGGGAGGTATCATTTTTAACGGGGGACTTGGGGGAACGCTGTGTGGAAGGAAATTTGTGGCTCCTCTCAGATTCCAGAACTTTCTGTCACCGAAATGTGAGGAGAAAGTGTTTTTTTAGCCAAGTTTTGAGGTTTGCAAAGGATTCTGGGTAACAAACCCTGGTGAGTACCACAAGTGACCCCATCTTGAATTCCCCTAGGGGCTAGTTTTAAAAAATGCACAGGTTTGGCAGGTTTCCCTTGGTGACGGCTGTGCTAGAGGCCAAAATCCACAGGTAGGCACTTTGCAAAAAACACTTCTGCTTTCTTTGGGAAAATGTGATGTGTCCACGTTGTGTTTTGGGGCATTTCCTGTCGCGAGCAGTAGGCCTACCCACACAAGTAAGGTATCATTTTTATCGGGAGACTTGGAGGAACATTGGGTGGAAGGAAATTTGTGGCTCATCTCAGATTCCAGGACTGTCACCGAAATATGATGAGATAGTGTTTTATATAGCCAAATTTTGAAGTTTGCAAAGGATTCTGTGTAACAAAACCTGGTGAGAGTCCCACAAGTCACCCCATCTTAGATTCCCCTAGGTGTCTAGTTTTCAAAAATACACAGGTTTGGTAGGTTTCCCTGGATGCTGGCTGAGCTAGAGGCCAAAATCCACAGGTAGGCACTTTGCAAAAAACACCTCTGTTTTCTTTGGGAAAATGTGATGTGCCAATGCTGTGTTTTGGGGCATTTCCTGTTGTGGGCACTAGGCCTACCCACACAAGTGAGGTATCATTTTTATCGGGAGATTTGGGGAAATGCTGTCTGGAAGTAAATTTGTGGCTCCTCTCAGATTCCAGAACTTTCTCTCACCAAAATTTGAGGAGAAAGTGTTGTTCTATCCAAATTTTGAGGTTTGCAAAGGATTTTGGGTAACAAAACCTAGTGAGAGCCCCACAAGACACCCCATCCTGGGTTTCCCTAGGTGTATAGTTTTCAAAAATGCACAGGTATGGTAGGGTTCCCTAGGTGCCGGCCGAGCTAGAGGCCAAAATCCACAGGTAGGCACTTTGCAAAAAACATCTCTGCTTTCTTTGGAAAAATGTGATGAGTCTACGTTGTGTTTTGGGGCATTTCCTGTTGCGGGCACTAGGCCTACCCACACAAGTGAGGTATCATTTTTAACGGGAGACTTGGGGGAACGCTGTGTGGAAGGAAAATTGTGGCTCCTCTCAGATTCCAGAACTTTCTGTCACCGAAATATGAGGAGAAAGTGTTCTTTTAGCGAAGAGTTGAGGTTTGCAAAGGATTCTGGGTAACAAAACCTGGTGAGAGTCCCAAAAGTGACCCCATCTTGAATTCCCCTAGGGGCTAGTTTTAAAAAATGCACAGGTTTCCCTTGGTGACGGCTGTACTAGAGGCCAAAATCCACAGGTAGGCACTTTGCAAAAAACACTTCTGCTTTCTTTGGGAAAATGTGATATGTCCACGTTGTGTTTTTGGGGCATTTCCTGTCGCGAGCAGTAGGCCTACCCACACAAGTAAGGTATCATTTTTATCGGGAGACTTGGAGGAACGTTGGGTGGAAGGAAATTTGTGGCTCCTCTCAGATTTCAGGACTGTCACCGAAATGTGATGAGATAGTGTTTTATATAGCCAAATTTTGAGGTTTGCAAAGGATTCTGTGTAACAAAACCTGGTGAGAGTCCCACAAGTCACCCCATCTTAGATTCCCCTAGGTGTCTAGTTTTCAAAAATACACAGGTTTGGTAGGTTTCCCTGGATGCTGGCTGAGCTAGAGGCCAAAATCCACAGGTAGGCACTTTGCAAAAAACACCTCTGTTTTCTTTGGGAAAATGTGATGTGTCAATGCTCTGTTTTGGGGGCATTTCCTGTTGTGGGCACTAGGCCTACCCACACAAGTGAGGTATCATTTTTATCGGGAGATTTGGGGAAATGCTGTCTGGAAGTAAATTTGTGGCTCCTCTCAGATTCCAGAAGTTTCTCTCACCAAAATTTGAGGAGAAAGTGTTTTTCTATCCAAATTTTGAGGTTTACAAAGGATTCTGGGTAACAAAACCTAGTGAGAGCCCCACAAGACACCCCATCCTGGATTTCCCTAGGTGTATAGTTTTCAAAAATGCACAGGTATGGTAGGTTTCCGTAGGTGCCGGCTGAGCTAGAGGCCAAAATCCACAGGTAGGCACTTTGCAAAAAACATCTCTGCTTTCTTTGGGAAAATGTGATGAGTCTACGTTGTGTTTTGGGGCATTTCCTGTCGCGGGCACTAGGCCTACCCACACAAGTGAGGTATCATTTTTAACGGGAGACTTGGGGGAACGCTGTGTGGAAGGAAATTTGTGGCTCCTCTCAGATTCCAGAACTTTCTGTCACCGAAATGTGAGGAGAAAGTGTTTTTTTAGCCAAGTTTTGAGGTTTGCAAAGGATTCTGGGTAACAAACCCTGGTGAGTACCACAAGTGACCCCACCTTGAATTCCCCTAGGGGCTAGTTTTAAAAAATGCACAGGTTTGGCAGGTTTCCCTTGGTGACGGCTGTGCTAGAGGCCAAAATCCACAGGTAGGCACTTTGCAAAAAACACTTCTGCTTTCTTTGGGAAAATGTGATGTGTCCACGTTGTGTTTTGGGGCATTTCCTGTCGCGAGCAGTAGGCCTACCCACACAAGTAAGGTATCATTTTTATCGGGAGACTTGGAGGAACATTGGGTGGAAGGAAATTTGTGGCTCATCTCAGATTCCAGGACTGTCACCGAAATATGATGAGATAGTGTTTTATATAGCCAAATTTTGAAGTTTGCAAAGGATTCTGTGTAACAAAACCTGGTGAGAGTCCCACAAGTCACCCCATCTTAGATTCCCCTAGGTGTCTAGTTTTCAAAAATGCACAGGTTTGGTAGGTTTCCCTGGATGCTGGCTGAGCTAGAGGCCAAAATCCACAGGTAGGCACTTCGCAAAAAACGCCTCTGTTTTCTTTGGGAAAATGTGATGTGTCAATGCTGTGTTTTGGGGAATTTCCTGTTGTGGGCACTAGGCCTACCCACACAAGTGAGGTATCATTTTTATCGGGAGATTTGGGGAAATGCTGTCTGTCTGGAAGTAAATTTGTGGCTCCTCTCAGATTCCAGAACTTTCTCTCACCAAAATTTGAGGAGAAAGTGTTTTTCTATCCAAATTTTGAGGTTTGCAAAGGATTCAGGCTAACAAAACCTAGTGAGAGCCCCACAAGACACCCCATCCTGGATTTCCCTAGGTGTATAGTTTTCAAAAATGCACAGGTATTGTAGGTTTCCCTAGGTGCCGGCTGAGCTAGAGGCCAAAATGCACAGGTAGGCACTTTGCAAAAAACATCTCTGCTTTCTTTGGGAAAATGTGATGAGTCTACGTTGTGTTTTGGGGCATTTCCTGTCGCGGGCACTAGGCCTAACCGCACAAGGGAGGTATCATTTTTAACGGGAAACTTGGGGGAACGCTGTGTGGAAGGAAATTTGTGGCTCCTCTCAGATTCCAGAACTTTCTGTCACCGAAATGTGAGGAGAAAGTGTTTTTTTAGCCAAGTTTTGAGGTTTGCAAAGGATTCTGGGTAACAAAACCTGGTGAGTACCACAAGTGACCCCATCTTGAATTCCTCTAGGGGCTAGTTTTAAAAAATGCACAGGTTTGGCAGGTTTCCGTTGGTGACGGCTGTGCTTGAGGCCAAAATCCACAGGCAGGCATTTTGCAAAAAACACTTCTGCTTTCTTTGGGAAAATGTGATCTGTCCACGTTGTGTTTTTGGGGCATTTCCTCTCGCGAGCAGTAGGCCTACCCACACAAGTAAGGTATCATTTTTATCGGGAGACTTGGAGGAACGTTGGGTGGAAGGAAATTTGTGGCTCCTCTCAGATTCCAGGACTGTCACCGAAATGTGATGAGATAGTGTTTTATATAGCCAAATTTTGAGGTTTGCAAAGGATTCTGTGTAACAAAACCTGGTGAGAGTCCCACAGGTCACCCCATCTTAGATTCCCCTAGGTGTCTAGTTTTCAAAAATACACAGGTTTGGTAGGTTTCCCTGGATGCTGGCTGAGCTAGAGGCCAAAATCCACAGGTAGGCACTTTGCAAAAAACACCTCTGTTTTCTTTGGGAAAATGTGATGTGCCAATGCTGTGTTTTGGGGCATTTCCTGTTGTGGGCACTAGGCCTACCCACACAAGTGAGGTATCATTTTTATCGGGAGATTTGGGGAAATGCTGTCTGGAAGTAAATTTGTGGCTCCTCTCAGATTCCAGAACTTTCTCTCACCAAAATTTGAGGAGAAAGTGTTGTTCTATCCAAATTTTGAGGTTTGCAAAGGATTCTGGGTAACAAAACCTAGTGAGAGCCCCACAAGACACCCCATCCTGGGTTTCCCTAGGTGTATAGTTTTCAAAAATGCACAGGTATGATAGGGTTCCCTAGGTGCCGGCTGAGCTAGAGGCCAAAATCCACAGGTAGGCACTTTGCAAAAAACATCTCTGCTTTCTTTGGAAAAATGTGATGAGTCTACGTTGTGTTTTGGGGCATTTCCTGTTGCGGGCACTAGGCCTACCCACACAAGTGAGGTATCATTTTTAACGGGAGACTTGGGGGAACGCTGTGTGGAAGGAAAATTGTGGCTCCTCTCAGATTCCAGAACTTTCTGTCACCGAAATATGAGGAGAAAGTGTTCTTTTAGCGAAGAGTTGAGGTTTGCAAAGGATTCTGGGTAACAAAACCTGGTGAGAGTCCCAAAAGTGACCCCATCTTGAATTCCCCTAGGGGCTAGTTTTAAAAAATGCACAGGTTTCCCTTGGTGACGGCTGTGCTAGAGGCCAAAATCCACAGGTAGGCACTTTGCAAAAAACACTTCTGCTTTCTTTGGGAAAATGTGATGTGTCCACGTTGTGTTTTTGGGGCATTTCCTGTCGCGAGCAGTAGGCCTACCCACACAAGTAAGGTATCATTTTTATCGGGAGACTTGGAGGAACGTTGGGTGGAAGGAAATTTGTGGCTCCTCTCAGATTTCAGGACTGTCACCGAAATGTGATGAGATAGTGTTTTATATAGCCAAATTTTGAGGTTTGCAAAGGATTCTGTGTAACAAAACCTGGTGAGAGTCCCACAAGTCACCCCATCTTAGATTCCCCTAGGTGTCTAGTTTTCAAAAATACACAGGTTTGGTAGGTTTCCCTGGATGCTGGCTGAGCTAGAGGCCAAAATCCACAGGTAGGCACTTTGCAAAAAACACCTCTGTTTTCTTTGGGAAAATGTGATGTGTCAATGCTGTGTTTTGGGGCATTTCCTGTTGTGGGCACTAGGCCTACCCACACAAGTGAGGTATCATTTTTATCGGGAGATTTGGGGAAATGCTGTCTGGAAGTAAATTTGTGGCTCCTCTCAGATTCCAGAACTTTCTCTCACCAAAATTTGAGGAGAAAGTGTTTTTCTATCCAAATTTTGAGGTTTGCAAAGGATTCTGGGTAACAAAACCTAGTGAGAGCCCCACAAGACACCCCATCCTGGGTTTCCCTAGGTGTATAGTTTTCAAAAATGCACAGGTATGGTAGGGTTCCCTAGGTGCCGGCTGAGCTAGAGGCCAAAATCCACAGGTAGGCACTTTGCAAAAAACATCTCTGCTTTCTTTGGAAAAATGTGATGAGTCTACGTTGTGTTTTGGGGCATTTCCTGTTGCGGGCACTAGGCCTACCCACACAAGTGAGGTATCATTTTTAACGGGAGACTTGGGGGAACGCTGTGTGGAAGGAAAATTGTGGCTCCTCTCAGATTCCAGATCTTTCTGTCACCGAAATGTGAGGAGAAAGTGTTCTTTTAGCGAAGTTTTGAGGTTTGCAAAGGATTCTGGGTAACAAAACCTGGTGAGAGTCCCAAAAGTGACCCCATCTTGAATTCCCCTAGGGGCTAGTTTTAAAAAATGCACAGGTTTCCCTTGGTGACGGCTGTACTAGAGGCCAAAATCCACAGGTAGGCACTTTGCAAAAAACACTTCTGCTTTCTTTGGGAAAATGTGATGTGTCCACGTTGTGTTTTTGGGGCATTTCCTGTCGCAAGCAGTAGGCCTACCCACACAAGTAAGGTATCATTTTTATCGGGAGACTTGGAGGAACGTTGGGTGGAAGGAAATTTGTGGCTCCTCTCAGATGTCAGGACTGTCACCGAAATGTGATGAGATAGTGTTTTATATAGCCAAATTTTGAGGTTTGCAAAGGATTCTGTGTAACAAAACCTGGTGAGAGTCCCACAAGTCACCCCATCTTAGATTCCCCTAGGTGTCTAGTTTTCAAAAATACACAGGTTTGGTAGGTTTCCCTGGATGCTGGCTGAGCTAGAGGCCAAAATCCACAGGTAGGCACTTTGCAAAAAACATTTCTGCTTTCTTTGGGAAAATGTGATGAGTCTACGTTGTCTTTTGGGGCATTTCCTGTTGTGGGCACTAGGCCTACCCACACAAGGGAGGTATCATTTTTAACGGGGGACTTGGGGGAACGCTGTGTGGAAGGAAATTTGTGGCTCCTCTCAGATTCCAGAACTTTCTGTCACCGAAATGTGAGGAGAAAGTGTTTTTTTAGCCAAGTTTTGAGGTTTGCAAAGGATTCTGGGTAACAAACCCTGGTGAGTACCACAAGTGACCCCATCTTGAATTCCCCTAGGGGCTAGTTTTAAAAAATGCACAGGTTTGGCAGGTTTCCCTTGGTGACGGCTGTGCTAGAGGCCAAAATCCACAGGTAGGCACTTTGCAAAAAACACTTCTGCTTTCTTTGGGAAAATGTGATGTGTCCACGTTGTGTTTTGGGGCATTTCCTGTCGCGAGCAGTAGGCCTACCCACACAAGTAAGGTATCATTTTTATCGGGAGACTTGGAGGAACATTGGGTGGAAGGAAATTTGTGGCTCATCTCAGATTCCAGGACTGTCACCGAAATATGATGAGATAGTGTTTTATATAGCCAAATTTTGAAGTTTGCAAAGGATTCTGTGTAACAAAACCTGGTGAGAGTCCCACAAGTCACCCCATCTTAGATTCCCCTAGGTGTCTAGTTTTCAAAAATACACAGGTTTGGTAGGTTTCCCTGGATGCTGGCTGAGCTAGAGGCCAAAATCCACAGGTAGGCACTTTGCAAAAAACACCTCTGTTTTCTTTGGGAAAATGTGATGTGCCAATGCTGTGTTTTGGGGCATTTCCTGTTGTGGGCACTAGGCCTACCCACACAAGTGAGGTATCATTTTTATCGGGAGATTTGGGGAAATGCTGTCTGGAAGTAAATTTGTGGCTCCTCTCAGATTCCAGAACTTTCTCTCACCAAAATTTGAGGAGAAAGTGTTGTTCTATCCAAATTTTGAGGTTTGCAAAGGATTTTGGGTAACAAAACCTAGTGAGAGCCCCACAAGACACCCCATCCTGGGTTTCCCTAGGTGTATAGTTTTCAAAAATGCACAGGTATGGTAGGGTTCCCTAGGTGCCGGCTGAGCTAGAGGCCAAAATCCACAGGTAGGCACTTTGCAAAAAACATCTCTGCTTTCTTTGGAAAAATGTGATGAGTCTACGTTGTGTTTTGGGGCATTTCCTGTTGCGGGCACTAGGCCTACCCACACAAGTGAGGTATCATTTTTAACGGGAGACTTGGGGGAACGCTGTGTGGAAGGAAAATTGTGGCTCCTCTCAGATTCCAGAACTTTCTGTCACCGAAATATGAGGAGAAAGTGTTCTTTTAGCGAAGAGTTGAGGTTTGCAAAGGATTCTGGGTAACAAAACCTGGTGAGAGTCCCAAAAGTGACCCCATCTTGAATTCCCCTAGGGGCTAGTTTTAAAAAATGCACAGGTTTCCCTTGGTGACGGCTGTACTAGAGGCCAAAATCCACAGGTAGGCACTTTGCAAAAAACACTTCTGCTTTCTTTGGGAAAATGTGATATGTCCACGTTGTGTTTTTGGGGCATTTCCTGTCGCGAGCAGTAGGCCTACCCACACAAGTAAGGTATCATTTTTATCGGGAGACTTGGAGGAACGTTGGGTGGAAGGAAATTTGTGGCTCCTCTCAGATTTCAGGACTGTCACCGAAATGTGATGAGATAGTGTTTTATATAGCCAAATTTTGAGGTTTGCAAAGGATTCTGTGTAACAAAACCTGGTGAGAGTCCCACAAGTCACCCCATCTTAGATTCCCCTAGGTGTCTAGTTTTCAAAAATACACAGGTTTGGTAGGTTTCCCTGGATGCTGGCTGAGCTAGAGGCCAAAATCCACAGGTAGGCACTTTGCAAAAAACACCTCTGTTTTCTTTGGGAAAATGTGATGTGTCAATGCTCTGTTTTGGGGGCATTTCCTGTTGTGGGCACTAGGCCTACCCACACAAGTGAGGTATCATTTTTATCGGGAGATTTGGGGAAATGCTGTCTGGAAGTAAATTTGTGGCTCCTCTCAGATTCCAGAACTTTCTCTCACCAAAATTTGAGGAGAAAGTGTTTTTCTATCCAAATTTTGAGGTTTACAAAGGATTCTGGGTAACAAAACCTAGTGAGAGCCCCACAAGACACCCCATCCTGGATTTCCCTAGGTGTATAGTTTTCAAAAATGCACAGGTATGGTAGGTTTCCGTAGGTGCCGGCTGAGCTAGAGGCCAAAATCCACAGGTAGGCACTTTGCAAAAAACATCTCTGCTTTCTTTGGGAAAATGTGATGAGTCTACGTTGTGTTTTGGGGCATTTCCTGTCGCGGGCACTAGGCCTACCCACACAAGTGAGGTATCATTTTTAACGGGAGACTTGGGGGAACGCTGTGTGGAAGGAAATTTGTGGCTCCTCTCAGATTCCAGAACTTTCTGTCACCGAAATGTGAGGAGAAAGTGTTTTTTTAGCCAAGTTTTGAGGTTTGCAAAGGATTCTGGGTAACAAAACCTGGTGAGAGTCCCACAAGGGACCCCATCTTGAATTCCCCTATGGGCTAGTTTTAAAAACTGCACAGGTTTGGCAGGTTTCCCTTGGTGACGGCTGTGCTAGAGGCCAAAATCCACAGGTAGGCACTTTGCAAAAAACACTTCTGCTTTCTTTGGGAAAATGTGATGTGTCCACATTGTGTTTTTTTGGCCATTTCCTGTCGCGAGCAGTAGGCCTACCCACACAAGTAAGGTATCATTTTTATCGGGAGACTTGGAGGAACAATGGGTGGACGGAAATTTGTGGCTCCTCTCAGATTCCAGGACTGTCACCGAAATATGATGAGATAGTGTTTTATATAGCCAAATTTTGAGGTTTGCAAAGGATTCTGTGTAACAAAACCTGGTGAGAGTCCCACAAGTCACCCCATCTTAGATTCCCCTAGGTGTCTAGTTTTAAAAAATGCACAGGTTTGGTAGGTTTCCCTGGATGCTGGCTGAGCTAGAGGCCAAAATCCACAGGTAGGCACTTTGCAAAAAACATTTCTGCTTTCTTTGGGAAAATGTGATGAGTCTACGTTGTGTTTTGGGGAATTTCCTGTTGCGGGCACTAGGCCTACCCACACAAGGGAGGTATCATTTTTAACGGGAGACTTGGGGGAACGCTGTGTGGAAGGAAATTTGTGGCTCCTCTCAGATTCCAGAACTTTCTGTCACCGAAATGTGAGTAGAAAGTGTTTTTTTAGCCAAGTTTTGAGGTTTGCAAAGGATTCTGGGTAACAAAACCTGGTGAGTACCACAAGTGACCCCATCTTGAATTCCCCTAGGGGCTAGTTTTAAAAAATGCACAGGTTTGGCAGGTTTCCCTTGGTGACGGCTGTGCTAGAGGCCAAAATCCACAGGTAGGCACTTTGCAAAAAACACTTCTGCTTTAATTGGGAAAATGTGATGTGTCCACGTTGTGATTTTGGGGCATTTCCTATCGCAAGCAGTAGGCCTACCCACACAAGTAAGGCATCATTTTTATCGGGAGACTTGGAGGAACGTTGGGTGGAAGGAAATTTGTGGCTCCTCTCAGATTCCAGGACTGTCACCGAAATGTGATGAGATAGTGTTTTATATAGCCAAATTTTGAGGTTTGCAAAGGATTCTGTGTAACAAAACCTGGTGAGAGTCCCACAAGTCACCCCATCTTAGATTCCCCTAGGTGTCTAGTTTTAAAAAATGCACAGGTTTGGTAGGTTTCCCTGGATGCTGGCTGAGCTAGAGGCCAAAATCCACAGGTAGGCACTTTGCAAAAAACATCTCTGCTTTCTTTGGGCAAATGTGATGAGTCTACGTTGTGTTTTGGGGCATTTCCTGTCGCGGGCACTAGGCCTACCCACACAAGGGAGGTATCATTTTTAACGGGAGACTTGGGGGAACGCTGTGTGGAAGGAAATTTGTGGCTCCTCTCAGATTCCAGAACTTTCTGTCACCGAAATGTGAGGAGAAAGTGTTTTTTTAGCCAAGTTTTGAGGTTTGCAAAGGATTCTGGGTAACAAAACCTGGTGAGTACCACAAGTGACCCCATCTTGAATTCCCCTAGGGGCTAGTTTTAAAAAATGCACAGGTTTGGCAGGTTTCCCTTGGTGACGGCTGTGCTAGAGGCCAAAATCCACAGGTAGGCACTTTGCAAAAAACACTTCTGCTTTCTTTGGGAAAATGTGATGTGTCCACGTTGTGATTTTGGGGCATTTCCTATCGCAAGCAGTAGGCCTACCCACACAAGTAAGGCATCATTTTTATCGGGAGACTTGGAGGAACGTTGGGTGGAAGGAAATTTGTGGCTCCTCTCAGATTCCAGGACTGTCACCGAAATGTGATTAGATAGTGTTTTATATAGCCAAATTTTGAGGTTTGCAAAGGATTCTGTGTAACAAAACCTGGTGAGAGTCCCACAAGTCACCCCATCTTAGATTCCCCTAGGTGTCTAGTTTTAAAAAATGCACAGGTTTGGTAGGTTTCCCTGGATGCTGGCTGAGCTAGAGGCCAAAATCCACAGGTAGGCACTTTGCAAAAAACACCTCTGTTTTCTTTGGGAAAATGTGATGTGTCAATGCTGTGTTTTGGGGCATTTCCTGTTGTGGGCACTAGGCCTACCCACACAAGTGAGGTATCATTTTTATCGGGAGATTTGGGGAAATGCTGTCTGTCTGGAAGTAAATTTGTGGCTCCTCTCAGATTCCAGAACTTTCTCTCACCAAAATTTGAGGAGAAAGTGTTTTTCTATCCAAATTTTGAGGTTTGCAAAGGATTCTGGCTAACAAAACCTAGTGAGAGCCCCACAAGACACCCCATCCAGGATTTCCCTAGGTGTATAGTTTTCAAAAATGCACAGGTATTGTAGGTTTCCCTAGGTGCCGGCTGAGCTAGAGGCCAAAATCCACAGGTAGGCACTTTGCAAAAAACATCTCTGCTTTCTTTTTGAAAATGTGATGAGTCTACGTTGTGTTTTGGGGAATTTCCTGTCGCGGGCACTAGGCCTACCCACACAAGGGAGGTATCATTTTTAACGGGAGACTTGGGGGAACGCTGTGTGGAAGGAAATTTGTGGCTCCTCTCAGATTCCAGAACTTTCTGTCATCGAAATGTGAGGAGAAAGTGTTTTTTTAGCCAAGTTTTGAGATTTGCAAAGGATTCTGGGTAACAAAACCTGGTGAGTACCACAAGTGACCCCATCTTGAATTCCTCTAGGGGCTAGTTTTAAAAAATGCACAGGTTTGGCAGGTTTCCCTTGGTGACGGCTGTGCTAGAGGCCAAAATCCACAGGTAGGCACTTTGCAAAAAACACTTCTGCTTTCTTTGGGAAAATGTGATGTGTCCACATTGTGTTTTGGGGCATTTCCTGTCGCGAGCAGTAGGCCTACCCACACAAGTAAGGTATCATTTTTATCGGGAGACTTGGAGGAACATTGGGTGGAAGGAAATTTGTGGCTCCTCTCAGATTCCAGGACTGTCAGCGAAATGTGATGAGATAGTGTTTTATATAGCCAAATTTTGAGGTTTGCAAAGGATTCTGTGTAACAAAACCTGGTGAGAGTCCCACAAGTCACCCCATCTTAGATTCCCCTAGGTGTCTAGTTTTAAAAAATGCACAGGTTTGGTAGGTTTCCCTGGATGCTGGCTGAGCTAGAGGCCAAAATCCACAGGTAGGCACTTTGCAAAAAACACCTCTGTTTTCTTTGGGAAAATGTGATGTGTCAATGCTGTGTTTTGGGGCATTTCCTGTTGTGGAAACTAGGCCTACCCACACAAGTGAGGTATCATTTTTATCGGGAGATTTGGGGAAATGCTGTCTGGAAGTAAATTTGTGGCTCCTCCTAGATTCCAGAACTTTCTCTCACCAAAATTTGAGGAGAAAGTGTTTTTCTATCCACATTTTGAGGTTTGCAAAGGATTCTGGGTAACAAAACCTAGTGAGAGCCCCACAAGACACCCCATTCTGGATTTCCCTAGGTGTATAGTTTTCAAAAATGCACAGGTATGGTAGGTTTCCCTAGGTGCCGGCTGAGCAAGAGGCCAAAATCCACAGGTAGGCACTTTGCAAAAAACATCTCTGCTTTCTTTGGGAAAATGTGATGAGTCTAAGTTGTGTTTTGGGGCATTTCCTGTCGCGGGCACTAGGCCTACCCACACAAGTGAGGTATCATTTTTAACAGGAGACTTGGGGGAACGCTATGCGGAAGTAAATTTGTGGCTCCTCTCAGATTCCAGAACTTTCTGTCACCGAAATGTGAGGAGAAAGTGTTTTTTTTAGCCAAGTTTTGAGGTTTGCAAAGGATTCTGGGTAACAAAACCTGGAGAGAGTCCCACAAATGACCCCATCGTGAATTCCCCAAGGGGCTAGTTTTAAAAAATGCACAGGTTTGGCAGGTTTCCCTTTGTGACGGCTGTGCTAGAGGCCAAAATCCACAGGTAGGCACTTTGCAAAAAACACTTCTGCTTTGTTTGGGAAAATGTGATGTGTACACGTTGTGTTTTTTTTGGCATTTCCTGTCGCAAGCAGTAGGCCTACCCACACAAGTAAGGTATCATTTTTATCGGGAGACTTGGAGGAACGTTGGGTGGAAGGAAATTTGTGGCTCCTCTCAGATTCCAGGACTGTCACCGAAATATGATGAGATAGGGTTTTATATAGCCAAATTTTGAGGTTTGCAAAGGATTCTGTGTAACAAAACCTGGCGAGAGTCCCACAAGTCACCCCATCTTGGATTCCCCTAGGTGTCTAGTTTTCAAAAATGCACAGGTTTGGTAGGTTTCCCTGGATGCTGGCTGAGCTAGAGGCCAAAATCCACAGGTAGCTACTTTGCAAAAAACACCTCTGTTTTCTTTGGGAAAATGTGATGTGTCAATGCTGTGTTTTGGGGCATTTCCTGTTGTGGGCACTAGGCCTACCCACACAAGTGAGGTATCCTTTTTATCGGGAGATTTGGGGAAATGCTGTCTGGAATTAAATGTGTGGCTCCTCTCAGATTCCAGAACTTTCTCTCACCAAAATTTGAGGAGAAAGTGTTTTTCTATTCAAATTTTGAGGATTGCAAAGGATTCTGGGTAGCAAAACCTGGTGAGAGTCCCACAAATCACCCCATCGAGATTCCCCTAGGTGTCTAGTTTTCAAAAATGCACAGGTTTGGTAGGTTTCCCTGGATGCTGGCTGAGCTAGAGGCCAAAATCCACAGGTAGGCACTTTGCAAAAAACATCTCTGCTTTCTTTGGGAAAATGTGATGAGTCTACGTTGTGTTTTGGGGCATTTCCTGTTGCGGGCACTAGGCCTACCCACACAAGGGAGGTATCATTTTTAACGGGAGACTTGGGGGAACGCTTTGTGGAAGGAAATTTGTGGCTCCTCTCAGATTCCAGAACTTTCTGTCACCGAAATGTGAGGAGAAAGTGTTTTTTTAGCCAAGTTTTGAGGTTTGCAAAGGATTCTGGGTAACAAAACCTGATGAGTACCACAAGTGACCCCATCTTGAATTCCCCTAGGGGCTAGTTTTAAAAAATGCACAGGTTTGGCAGGTTTCCCTTGGTGACGGCTGTGCTAGAGGCCAAAATCCACAGGTAGGCACTTTGCAAAAAACACTTCTGCTTTCTTTGGGAAAATGTGATGTGTCAACGTTGTGTTTTGGGGCATTTCCTGTCGCGAGCAGTAGGCCTACCCACACAAGTAAGGAATCATTTTTATCGGGAGACTTGGAGGAACGTTGGGTGGAAGGAAATTTGTGGCTCCTCTCAGATTCCAGGACTGTCACCGAAATGTGATGAGATAGTGTTTTATATTGCCAAATTTTGAGGTTTGCAATGGATTCTGTGTAACAAAACCTGGTGAGAGTCCCACAAGTCACCCCATCTTAGATTCCCCTAGGTGTCTAGTTTTCAAAAATGCACAGGTTTGGTAGGTTTCCCTGGATGCTGGCTGAGCTAGAGGCCAAAATCCACAGGTATGCACTTTGCAAAAAACACCTCTGTTTTCTTTGGGAAAATGTGATGTGTCAATGCTGTGTTTTGGGGCATTTCCTGTTGTGGGCACTAGGCCTACCCACACAAGTGAGGTATCATTTTTATCGGGAGATTTGGGGATATGTTGTCTGTCTGGAAGTAAATTTGTGGCTCCTCTCAGATTCCAGAACTTTCTCTCACCAAAATTTGAGGAGAAAGTGTTTTTCTATCCAAATTTTGAGGTTTGCAAAGGATTCTGGGTAACAAAACCTAGTGAGAGCCCCACAAGACACCCCATCCTGGATTTCCCTAGGTGTATAGTATTAAAAAATGCACAGGTATTGTAGGTTTCCCTAGGTGCCGGCTGAGCTAGAGGCCAAAATCCACAGGTAGGCACTTTGCAAAAAACATCTCTGCTTTCTTTGGGAAAATGTGATGAGTCTACGTTGTGTTTTGGGGCATTTCCTGTCGCGGGCACTAGGCCTACCCACACAAGGGAGGTATCATTTTTAACGGGAGACTTGGGGGAACGCTGTGTGGAAGGAAATTTGTGGCTCCTCTCAGATTCCAGAACTTTCTGGCACCGAAATGTGAGGAGAAAGTGTTTTTTTAGCCAAGTTTTGAGGTTTGCAAAGGATTCTGGGTAACAAAACCTGGTGAGTACCACAAGTGACCCCATCTTGAATTCCTCTAGGGGCTAGTTTTAAAAAATGCACAGGTTTGGCAGGTTTCCCTTGGTGACGGCTGTGCTTGAGTCCAAAATCCACAGGCAGGCACTTTGCAAAAAACACTTCTGCTTTCTTTCGGAAAATGTGATGTGTCCACGTTGTGTTTTTGGGGCATTTCCTGTCGCGAGCAGTAGGCCTACCCACACAAGTAAGGTATCATTTTTATCGGGAGACTTGGAGGAACGTTGGGTGGAAGGAAATTTGTGGCTCCTCTCAGATTCCAGGACTGTCACCGAAATGTGATGAGATAGTGTTTTATATAGCCAAATTTTGAGGTTTGCAAAGGATTCTGTGTAACAAAACCTGGTGAGAGTCCCACAAGTCACCCCATCTTAGATTCCCCTAGGTGTCTAGTTTTCAAAAATGCACAGGTTTGGTAGGTTTCCCTGGATGCTGGCTGAGCTAGAGGCCAAAATCCACAGGTAGGCACTCTGCAAAAAACACCTCTGTTTTCTTTGGGAAAATGTGATGTGTCAATGCTGTGTTTTGGGGCATTTCCTGTTGTGGGCGCTAGGCCTACCCACACAAGTGAGGTATCATTTTTATCGGGAGATTTGGGGAAATGCTGTCTGGAAGTAAATTTGTGGCTCCTCTCAGATTCCAGAACTTTCTCTCACCAAAATTTGAGGAGAAAGTGTTTTTCTATCCAAATTTTGAGGTTTGCAAAGGATTCTGGGTAACAAAACCTAGTGAGAGCCCCACAAGACACCCCAATCTGGATTTCCCTAGGTGTATAGTTTTCAAAAATGCACAGGTATGGTAGGTTTCCCTAGGTGCCCACTGAGCTAGAGGCCAAAATCCACAGGTAGGCACTTTGCAAAAAACATCTCTGCTTTCTTTGGAAAAATGTGATGAGTCTACATTGTGTTTTGGGGCATTTCCTGTCGCGGGCACTAGGCCTACCCACACAAGTGAGGTATCATTTTTAACAGGAGACTTGGGGGAACGTTGTGTGGAAGGAAATTTGTGGCTCCTCTCAGATTCCAGAACTTTCTGTCACCGAAATGTGAGGAGAAAGTGTTTTTTTAGCCAAGTTTTGAGGTTTGCAAAGGATTCTGGGTTACAAAACCTGGTGAGTACCACAAGTGACCCCATCTTGAATTCCTTTAGGGGCTAGTTTTAAAAAATGCACAGGTTTGGCAGGTTTCCCTTGGTGACGGCTGTGCTTGAGGCCAAAATCCACAGATAGGCACTTTGCAAAAAACACTTCCGCTTTCTTTGGGAAAATGTGATGTGTCCACGTTGTGTTTTTGGGGCATTTCCTGTCGCGAGCAGTAGGCCTACCCACACAAGTAAGGTATCATTTTTATCGGGAGACTTGGAGGAACGTTGGGTGGAAGGAAATTTGTGGCTTCTCTCAGATTCCAGGACTGTCACCGAAATGTGATGAGATAGTGTTTTTTATAGCTAAATTTTGAGGTTTGCAAAGGATTCTGTGTAACAAAACCTGGTGAGAGTCCCACAAGTCACCCCATCTTAGATTCCCCTACGTGTCTAGTTTTAAAAAATGCACAGGTTTGGTAGGTTTCACTGGATGCTGGCTGAGCTAGAGGCCAAAATCCACAGGTAGGCACTTTGCAAAAAACACCTCTGTTTTCTTTGGGAAAATGTGATGTGTCAATGCTGTGTTTTGGGGCATTTCCTGTTGTGGGAACTAGGCCTTCCCACACAAGTGAGGTATCATTTTTATCGGGAGATTTGGGGAAATGCTGTCTGGAAGTAAATTTGTGGCTCCTCTCAGATTCCAGAACTTTCTCTCACCAAAATTTGAGGAGAAAGTGTTTTTCTATCCAAATTTTGAGGTTTGCAAAGGATTCTGGGTAACAAAACCTAGTGAGAGCCCCACAAGACACCCCATTCTGGATTTCCCTAGGTGTATAGTTTTCAAAAATGCACAGGTATGGTAGGTTTCCCTAGGTGCCGGCTGTGCTAGAGGCCAAAATCCACAGGTAGGCACTTTGCAAAAAACATCTCTGCTTTCTTTGGGAAAATGTGATGAGTCTACGTTGTGTTTTGGGGCATTTCCTGTCGCGGGCACTATGCCTACCCACACAAGTGAGGTATCATTTTTAACGGGAGACTTGGGGGAACGCTGTGTGGAAGGAAATATGTGGCTCCTCTCAGATTCCAGAACTTTCTGTCACCAAAATGTGAGGAGAAAGTGTTTTTTTAGCCAAGTTTTGAGGTTTGCAAAGGATTCTTGGTAACAAAACCTGGTGAGAGTCCCACAAGTGACCCCATCTTGAATTCCCCTAGGGGCTAGTTTTAAAAACTGCACAGGTTTGGCAGGTTTCCCTTGGTGACGGCTGTGCTAGAGGCCAAAATCCACAGGTAGGCACTTTGCAAAAAACACTTCTGCTTTCTTTGGGAAAATGTGATGTGTCCACGTTGTGTTTTTTTGGGCATTTCCTGTCGCGAGCAGTAGGCCTACCCACACAAGTAAGGTATAATTTTTATCGGGAGACTTGGAGGAACATTGGGTGGAAGGAAATTTGTGGCTCATCTCAGATTCCAGGACTGTCACCGAAATATGATGAGATAGTGTTTTATATAGCCAAATTTTGAGGTTTGCAAAGGATTCTGTGTAACAAAACATGGTGAGAGTCCCACAAGTCACCCCATCTTAGATTCCCCTAGGTGTCTAGTTTTCAAAAATGCACAGGTTTGGTAGGTTTCCCTTGGTGACGGCTGTGCTAGAGGCCAAAATCCACAGGTAGGCACTTTGCAAAAAACACTTCTGCTTTCTTTGGGAAAATGTGATGTGTACACGTTGTGTTTTTGCGGCATTTCCTGTCGCAAGCAGTAGGCCTACCCACACAAGTAAGGTATCATTTTTATCGGGAGACTTGGAGGAACGTTGGGTGGAAGGAAATTTGTGGCTCCTCTCAGATTCCAGAACTTTCTGTCACCGAAATGTGAGTAGAAAGTGTTTTTTTAGCCAAGTTTTGAGGTTTGCAAAGGATTCTGGGTAACAAAACCTGGTGAGTACCACAAGTGACCCCATCTTGAATTCCTTTAGGGGCTAGTTTTAAAAAATGCACAGGTTTGGCAGGTTTCCCTTGGTGACGGCTGTGCTTGAGGCCAAAATCCACAGGTAGGCACTTTGCAAAAAACACTTCCGCTTTCTTTGGGAAAATGTGATGTGTCCACGTTGTGTTTTTGGGGCATTTCCTGTCGCGAGCAGTTGGCCTACCCACACAAGTAAGGTATCATTTTTATCGGGAGACTCGGAGGAACGTTGGGTGGAAGGAAATTTGTGGCTTCTCTCAGATTCCAGGACTGTCACCGAAATGTGATGAGATAGTGTTTTATATAGCTAAATTTTGAGGTTTGCAAAGGATTCTGTGTAACAAAACCTGGTGAGAGTCCCACAAGTCACCCCATCTTAGATTCCCCTAGGTGTCTAGTTTTAAAAAATGCACAGGTTTGGTAGGTTTCCATGGATGCTGGCTGAGCTAGAGGCCAAAATCCACAGGTAGGCACTTTGCAAAAAACACCTCTGTTTTCTTTGGGAAAATGTGATGTGTCAATGCTGTGTTTTGGGGCATTTCCTGTTGTGGGAACTAGGCCTACCCACACAAGTGAGGTATCATTTTTATCGGGAGATTTGGGGAAATGCTGTCTGGAAGTAAATTTGTGGCTCCTCTCAGATGCCAGAACTTTCTCTCACCAAAATTTGAGGAGAAAGTGTTTTTCTATCCAAATTTTGAGGTTTGCAAAGGATTCTGGGTAACAAAACCTAGTGAGAGCCCCACAAGACACCCCATTCTGGATTTCCCTAGGTTTATAGTTTTCAAAAATGCACAGGTATGGTAGGTTTCCCAAGGTGCCGGCTGAGCTAGAGGCCAAAATCCACAGGTAGGCACTTTGCAAAAAACATCTCTGCTTTCTTTGGGAAAATGTGATGAGTCTACGTTGTGTTTTGGGGCATTTCCTGTTGTGGGAATTAGGCCTACCCACACAAGTGAGGTATAATTTTTAACGGGAGACTTGGGGAAACGCTGTGTTGAAGGAAATATGTGGCTCCTCTCAGATTCCAGAACTTTCTGTCACCAAAATGTGAGGAGAAAGTGTTTTTTTAGCCAAGTTTTGAGGTTTGCAAAGGATTCTGGGTAACAAAACCTGGTGAGAGTCCCACAAGTGACCCCATCTTGAATTCCCCTAGGGGCTAGTTTTAAAAACTGCACAGGTTTGGCAGGTTTCCCTTGGTGACGGCTGTGCTAGAGGCCAAAATCCACAGGTAGGCACTTTGCAAAAAACACTTCTGCTTTCTTTGGGAAAATGTGATGTGTCCACGTTGTGTTTTTTTGGGCATTTCCTGTCGCGAGCAGTAGGCCTACCCACACAAGTAAGGTATCATTTTTATCAGGAGACTTGGAGGAACATTGGGTGGAAGGAAATTTCTGGCTCATCTCAGATTCCAGGACTGTCACCGAAATATGATGAGATAGTGTTTTATATAGCCATATTTTGAGGTTTGCAAAGGATTCTGTGTAACAAAACCTGGTGAGAGTCCCACAAGTCACCCCATCTTAGATTCCCCTAGGTGTCTAGTTTTCAAAAATGCACAGGTTTGGTAGGTTTCCCTGGATGCTGGCTGAGCTAGAGGCCAAAATCCACAGGTAGGCACTTTGCAAAAAACACCTCTGTTTTCTTTGGGAAAATGTGATGTGTCAATGCTGTGTTTTGGGGCATTTCCTGTTGTGGGCACTAGGCCTACCCACACAAGTGAGGTATCCTTTTTATCGGGAGGTTTGGGGAAATGCTGACTGGAATTAAATTTGTGGCTCCTCTCAGATTCCAGAACTTTCTCTTACCAAAATTTGAGGAAAAAGTGTTTTTCTATCCAAATTTTGAGGTTTGCAAAGGATTCTGGGTAACAAAACCTAGTGAGAGCCCCACAAGACACCCCATCCTGGATTTCCCTAGGTGTATAGTTTTAAAAAAATGCACAGGTATGGTAGGTTTCCCTAGGTGCCGGCTGAGCTAGAGGCCAAAATCCACAGGTAGGCACTTTGCAAAAAACATCTCTGCTTTCTTTGGGAAAATGTGATGAGTCTACGTTGTGTTTTGGGGTATTTCCTGTCGCGGGCACTAGGCCTACCCACACAAGTGAGGTATCATTTTTAACGGGAGACTTGGGGGAACGCTGTGTGGAAGGAGATTTGTGGCTCCTCTCAGATTCCAGAACTTTCTGTCACCGAAATGTGAGGAGAAAGTGTTTTTTTAGCCAAGTTTTGAGGTTTGCAAAGGATTCTGGGTAACAAAACCTGGTGAGAGTCCCACAAGTGACCCCATCTTGAATTCACCTAGGGGCTAGTTTTAAAAACTGCACAGGTTTGGCAGGTTTCCCTTGGTGACGGCTGTGCTAGAGGCCAAAATCCACAGGTAGGCACTTTGCAAAAAACACTTCTGCTTTCTTTGGGAAAATGTGATGTGTCCACGTTGTGTTTTTTTGGGCATTTCCTGTCGCGAGCAGTAGGCCTACCCACACAAGTAAGGTATCATTTTTATCGGGAGACTTGGAGGAACATTGGGTGGAAGGAAATTTGTGGCTCCTCTCAGATTCCAGGACTGTCACCGAAATATGATGAGATAGTGTTTTATATAGCCAAATTTTGAGGTTTGCAAAGGATTCTGTGTAACAAAACCTGGTGAGAGTCCCACAAGTTACCCCATCTTAGATTCCCCTAGGTGTCTAGTTTTAAAAAATGCACAGGTTTGGTAGGTTTCCCTGGATGCTGGCTGACCTAGAGGCCAAAATCCACAGGTAGGCACTTTGCAAAAAACACCTCTGTTTTCTTTGGGAAAATGTGATGTGTCAATGCTGTGTTTTGGGGCATTTCCTGTTGTGGGCACTAGGCCTACCCACACAAGTGAGGTATCATTTTTATCGGGAGATTTGGGGAAATGCTGTCTGGAAGTAAATTTGTGGCTCCTCTCAGATTCCAGAACTTTCTCTCACCAAAATTTGAGGAGAAAGTGTTTTTCTATCCAAATTTTGAGGTTTGCAAAGGATTCTGGCTAACAAAACCTAGTGAGAGCCCCACAAGACACCCCATCCTGGGTTTCCCTAGGTGTATAGTTTTCAAAAATGCACAGGTATGGTAGGTTTCCCTAGGTGCCGGCTGATCTAGAGGCCAAAATCCACAGGTAGGCACTTTGCAAAAAACATCTCTGCTTTCTTTGGGAAAATGTGATGAGTCTACGTTGTGTTTTGGGGCATTTCCTGTCGCGGGCACTAGGCCTACCCACACAAGTGAGGTATCATTTTTAACGGGAGACTTGGGGGAACGCTGTGTGGAAGGAAAATTGTGGCTCCTCTCAGATTCCAGAACTTTCTGTCACCGAAATGTGAGGAGAAAGTGTTCTTTTAGCGAAGTTTTGAGGTTTGCAAAGGATTCTGGGTAACAAAACCTGGTGAGAGTCCAACAAGTGACCCCATCTTGAATTCCCCTAGGGGCTAGTTTTAAAAAATGCACAGGTTTGGCAGGTTTCCCTTGGTGACGGCTGTGCTTGAGTCCAAAATCCACAGGCAGGCACTTTGCAAAAAACACTTCTGCTTTCTTTCGGAAAATGTGATGTGTCCACGTTGTGTTTTTGGGGCATTTCCTGTCGCGAGCAGTAGGCCTACCCACACAAGTAAGGTATCATTTTTATCGGGAGACTTGGAGGAACGTTGGGTGGAAGGAAATTTGTGGCTCCTCTCAGATTCCAGGACTGTCACCGAAATGTGATGAGATAGTGTTTTATATAGCCAAATTTTGAGGTTTGCAAAGGATTCTGTGTAACAAAACCTGGTGAGAGTCCCACAAGTCACCCCATCTTAGATTCCCCTAGGTGTCTAGTTTTCAAAAATGCACAGGTTTGGTAGGTTTCCCTGGATGCTGGCTGAGCTAGAGGCCAAAATCCACAGGTAGGCACTTTGCAAAAAACACCTCTGTTTTCTTTGGGAAAATGTGATGTGTCAATGCTGTGTTTTGGGGCATTTCCTGTTGTGGGCGCTAGGCCTACCCACACAAGTGAGGTATCATTTTTATCGGGAGATTTGGGGAAATGCTGTCTGGAAGTAAATTTGTGGCTCCTCTCAGATTCCAGAACTTTCTCTCACCAAAATTTGAGGAGAAAGTGTTTTTCTATCCAAATTTTGAGGTTTGCAAAGGATTCTGGGTAACAAAACCTAGTGAGAGCCCCACAAGACACCCCAATCTGGATTTCCCTAGGTGTATAGTTTTCAAAAATGCACAGGTATGGTAGGTTTCCCTAGGTGCCCGCTGAGCTAGAGGCCAAAATCCACAGGTAGGCACTTTGCAAAAAACATCTCTGCTTTCTTTGGAAAAATGTGATGAGTCTACATTGTGTTTTGGGGCATTTCCTGTCGCGGGCACTAGGCCTACCCACACAAGTGAGGTATCATTTTTAACAGGAGACTTGGGGGAACGTTGTGTGGAAGGAAATTTGTGGCTCCTCTCAGATTCCAGAACTTTCTGTCACCGAAATGTGAGGAGAAAGTGTTTTTTTAGCCAAGTTTTGAGGTTTGCAAAGGATTCTGGGTTACAAAACCTGGTGAGTACCACAAGTGACCCCATCTTGAATTCCTTTAGGGGCTAGTTTTAAAAAATGCACAGGTTTGGCAGGTTTCCCTTGGTGACGGCTGTGCTTGAGGCCAAAATCCACAGATAGGCACTTTGCAAAAAACACTTCCGCTTTCTTTGGGAAAATGTGATGTGTCCACGTTGTGTTTTTGGGGCATTTCCTGTCGCGAGCAGTAGGCCTACCCACACAAGTAAGGTATCATTTTTATCGGGAGACTTGGAGGAACGTTGGGTGGAAGGAAATTTGTGGCTTCTCTCAGATTCCAGGACTGTCACCGAAATGTGATGAGATAGTGTTTTTTATAGCTAAATTTTGAGGTTTGCAAAGGATTCTGTGTAACAAAACCTGGTGAGAGTCCCACAAGTCACCCCATCTTAGATTCCCCTACGTGTCTAGTTTTAAAAAATGCACAGGTTTGGTAGGTTTCACTGGATGCTGGCTGAGCTAGAGGCCAAAATCCACAGGTAGGCACTTTGCAAAAAACACCTCTGTTTTCTTTGGGAAAATGTGATGTGTCAATGCTGTGTTTTGGGGCATTTCCTGTTGTGGGAACTAGGCCTTCCCACACAAGTGAGGTATCATTTTTATCGGGAGATTTGGGGAAATGCTGTCTGGAAGTAAATTTGTGGCTCCTCTCAGATTCCAGAACTTTCTCTCACCAAAATTTGAGGAGAAAGTGTTTTTCTATCCAAATTTTGAGGTTTGCAAAGGATTCTGGGTAACAAAACCTAGTGAGAGCCCCACAAGACACCCCATTCTGGATTTCCCTAGGTGTATAGTTTTCAAAAATGCACAGGTATGGTAGGTTTCCCTAGGTGCCGGCTGTGCTAGAGGCCAAAATCCACAGGTAGGCACTTTGCAAAAAACATCTCTGCTTTCTTTGGGAAAATGTGATGAGTCTACGTTGTGTTTTGGGGCATTTCCTGTCGCGGGCACTATGCCTACCCACACAAGTGAGGTATCATTTTTAACGGGAGACTTGGGGGAACGCTGTGTGGAAGGAAATATGTGGCTCCTCTCAGATTCCAGAACTTTCTGTCACCAAAATGTGAGGAGAAAGTGTTTTTTTAGCCAAGTTTTGAGGTTTGCAAAGGATTCTTGGTAACAAAACCTGGTGAGAGTCCCACAAGTGACCCCATCTTGAATTCCCCTAGGGGCTAGTTTTAAAAACTGCACAGGTTTGGCAGGTTTCCCTTGGTGACGGCTGTGCTAGAGGCCAAAATCCACAGGTAGGCACTTTGCAAAAAACACTTCTGCTTTCTTTGGGAAAATGTGATGTGTCCACGTTGTGTTTTTTTGGGCATTTCCTGTCGCGAGCAGTAGGCCTACCCACACAAGTAAGGTATAATTTTTATCGGGAGACTTGGAGGAACATTGGGTGGAAGGAAATTTGTGGCTCATCTCAGATTCCAGGACTGTCACCGAAATATGATGAGATAGTGTTTTATATAGCCAAATTTTGAGGTTTGCAAAGGATTCTGTGTAACAAAACATGGTGAGAGTCCCACAAGTCACCCCATCTTAGATTCCCCTAGGTGTCTAGTTTTCAAAAATGCACAGGTTTGGTAGGTTTCCCTTGGTGACGGCTGTGCTAGAGGCCAAAATCCACAGGTAGGCACTTTGCAAAAAACACTTCTGCTTTCTTTGGGAAAATGTGATGTGTACACGTTGTGTTTTTGCGGCATTTCCTGTCGCAAGCAGTAGGCCTACCCACACAAGTAAGGTATCATTTTTATCGGGAGACTTGGAGGAACGTTGGGTGGAAGGAAATTTGTGGCTCCTCTCAGATTCCAGAACTTTCTGTCACCGAAATGTGAGTAGAAAGTGTTTTTTTAGCCAAGTTTTGAGGTTTGCAAAGGATTCTGGGTAACAAAACCTGGTGAGTACCACAAGTGACCCCATCTTGAATTCCTTTAGGGGCTAGTTTTAAAAAATGCACAGGTTTGGCAGGTTTCCCTTGGTGACGGCTGTGCTTGAGGCCAAAATCCACAGGTAGGCACTTTGCAAAAAAACACTTCCGCTTTCTTTGGGAAAATGTGATGTGTCCACGTTGTGTTTTTGGGGCATTTCCTGTCGCGAGCAGTTGGCCTACCCACACAAGTAAGGTATCATTTTTATCGGGAGACTCGGAGGAACGTTGGGTGGAAGGAAATTTGTGGCTTCTCTCAGATTCCAGGACTGTCACCGAAATGTGATGAGATAGTGTTTTATATAGCTAAATTTTGAGGTTTGCAAAGGATTCTGTGTAACAAAACCTGGTGAGAGTCCCACAAGTCACCCCATCTTAGATTCCCCTAGGTGTCTAGTTTTAAAAAATGCACAGGTTTGGTAGGTTTCCATGGATGCTGGCTGAGCTAGAGGCCAAAATCCACAGGTAGGCACTTTGCAAAAAACACCTCTGTTTTCTTTGGGAAAATGTGATGTGTCAATGCTGTGTTTTGGGGCATTTCCTGTTGTGGGAACTAGGCCTACCCACACAAGTGAGGTATCATTTTTATCGGGAGATTTGGGGAAATGCTGTCTGGAAGTAAATTTGTGGCTCCTCTCAGATGCCAGAACTTTCTCTCACCAAAATTTGAGGAGAAAGTGTTTTTCTATCCAAATTTTGAGGTTTGCAAAGGATTCTGGGTAACAAAACCTAGTGAGAGCCCCACAAGACACCCCATTCTGGATTTCCCTAGGTTTATAGTTTTCAAAAATGCACAGGTATGGTAGGTTTCCCAAGGTGCCGGCTGAGCTAGAGGCCAAAATCCACAGGTAGGCACTTTGCAAAAAACATCTCTGCTTTCTTTGGGAAAATGTGATGAGTCTACGTTGTGTTTTGGGGCATTTCCTGTTGTGGGAATTAGGCCTACCCACACAAGTGAGGTATCATTTTTAACGGGAGACTTGGGGAAACTCTGTGTTGAAGGAAATATGTGGCTCCTCTCAGATTCCAGAACTTTCTGTCACCAAAATGTGAGGAGAAAGTGTTTTTTTAGCCAAGTTTTGAGGTTTGCAAAGGATTCTGGGTAACAAAACCTGGTGAGAGTCCCACAAGTGACCCCATCTTGAATTCCCCTAGGGGCTAGTTTTAAAAACTGCACAGGTTTGGCAGGTTTCCCTGGTGACGGCTGTGCTAGAGGCCAAAATCCACAGGTAGGCACTTTGCAAAAAACACTTCTGCTTTCTTTGGGAAAATGTGATGTGTCCACGTTGTGTTTTTTTGGGCATTTCCTGTCGCGAGCAGTAGGCCTACCCACACAAGTAAGGTATCATTTTTATCAGGAGACTTGGAGGAACATTGGGTGGAAGGAAATTTGTGGCTCATCTCAGATTCCAGGACTGTCACCGAAATATGATGAGATAGTGTTTTATATAGCCATATTTTGAGGTTTGCAAAGGATTCTGTGTAACAAAACCTGGTGAGAGTCCCACAAGTCACCCCATCTTAGATTCCCCTAGGTGTCTAGTTTTCAAAAATGCACAGGTTTGGTAGGTTTCCCCTGGATGCTGGCTGAGCTAGAGGCCAAAATCCACAGGTAGGCACTTTGCAAAAAACACCTCTGTTTTCTTTGGGAAAATGTGATGTGTCAATGCTGTGTTTTGGGGCATTTCCTGTTGTGGGCACTAGGCCTACCCACACAAGTGAGGTATCCTTTTTATCGGGAGGTTTGGGGAAATGCTGACTGGAATTAAATTTGTGGCTCCTCTCAGATTCCAGAACTTTCTCTTACCAAAATTTGAGGAAAAAGTGTTTTTCTATCCAAATTTTGAGGTTTGCAAAGGATTCTGGGTTACAAAACCTAGTGAGAGCCCCACAAGACACCCCCATCCTGGATTTCCCTAGGTGTATAGTTTTTAAAAAATGCACAGGTATGGTAGGTTTCCCTAGGTGCCGGCTGAGCTAGAGGCCAAAATCCACAGGTAGGCACTTTGCAAAAAACATCTCTGCTTTCTTTGGGAAAATGTGATGAGTCTACGTTGTGTTTTGGGGTATTTCCTGTCGCGGGCACTAGGCCTACCCACACAAGTGAGGTATCATTTTTAACGGGAGACTTGGGGGAACGCTGTGTGGAAGGAGATTTGTGGCTCCTCTCAGATTCCAGAACTTTCTGTCACCGAAATGTGAGGAGAAAGTGTTTTTTTAGCCAAGTTTTGAGGTTTGCAAAGGATTCTGGGTAACAAAACCTGGTGAGAGTCCCACAAGTGACCCCATCTTGAATTCCCCTAGGGGCTAGTTTTAAAAACTGCACAGGTTTGGCAGGTTTCCCTTGGTGACGGCTGTGCTAGAGGCCAAAATCCACAGGTAGGCACTTTGCAAAAAACACTTCTGCTTTCTTTGGGAAAATGTGATGTGTCCACGTTGTGTTTTTTTGGGCATTTCCTGTCGCGAGCAGTAGGCCTACCCACACAAGTAAGGTATCATTTTTATCGGGAGACTTGGAGGAACATTGGGTGGAAGGAAATTTGTGGCTCCTCTCAGATTCCAGGACTGTCACCGAAATATGATGAGATAGTGTTTTATATAGCCAAATTTTGAGGTTTGCAAAGGATTCTGTGTAACAAAACCTGGTGAGAGTCCCACAAGTTACCCCATCTTAGATTCCCCTAGGTGTCTAGTTTTAAAAAATGCACAGGTTTGGTAGGTTTCCCTGGATGCTGGCTGACCTAGAGGCCAAAATCCACAGGTAGGCACTTTGCAAAAAACACCTCTGTTTTCTTTGGGAAAATGTGATGTGTCAATGCTGTGTTTTGGGGCATTTCCTGTTGTGGGCACTAGGCCTACCCACACAAGTGAGGTATCATTTTTATCGGGAGATTTGGGGAAATGCTGTCTGGAAGTAAATTTGTGGCTCCTCTCATATTCCAGAACTTTCTCTCACCAAAATTTGAGGAGAAAGTGTTTTTCTATCCAAATTTTGAGGTTTGCAAAGGATTCTGGCTAACAAAACCTAGTGAGAGCCCCACAAGACACCCCATCCTGGGTTTCCCTAGGTGTATAGTTTTCAAAAATGCACAGGTATGGTAGGTTTCCCTAGGTGCCGGCTGATCTAGAGGCCAAAATCCACAGGTAGGCACTTTGCAAAAAACATCTCTGCTTTCTTTGGGAAAATGTGATGAGTCTACGTTGTGTTTTGGGGCATTTCCTGTCGCGGGCACTAGGCCTACCCACACAAGTGAGGTATCATTTTTAACGGGAGACTTGGGGGAACGCTGTGTGGAAGGAAAATTGTGGCTCCTCTCAGATTCCAGAACTTTCTGTCACCGAAATGTGAGGAGAAAGTGTTCTTTTAGCGAAGTTTTGAGGTTTGCAAAGGATTCTGGGTAACAAAACCTGGTGAGAGTCCAACAAGTGACCCCATCTTGAATTCCCCTAGGGGCTAGTTTTAAAAAATGCACAGGTTTCCCTTGGTGACGGCTGTACTAGAGGCCAAAATCCACAGGTAGGCACTTTGCAAAAAACACTTCTGCTTTCTTTGGGAAAATGTGATGTGTCCACGTTGTGTTTTTGGGGCATTTCCTGTCGCAAGCAGTAGGTCTACCCACACAAGTAAGGTATCATTTTTATCGGGAGACTTGGAGGAACGTTGGGTGGAAGGAAATTTGTGGCTCCTCTCAGATTCCAGGACTGTCACCGAAATGTGATGAGATAGTGTTTTATATAGCCAAATTTTGAGGTTTGCAAAGGATTCTGTGTAACAAAACCTGGTGAGAGTCCCACAAGTCACCCCATCTTAGATTCCCCTAGGTGTCTATTTTTCCAAAATGCACAGGTTTGGTAGGTTTCCCTGGATACTGGCTGAGCTAGAGGCCAATATCCACAGGTAGGCACTTTGCAAAAAACACTTCTGTTTTCTTTGGGAAAATGTGATGTGTCAATGCTGTGTTTTGGGGCATTTCCTGTTGTGGGCACTAGGCCTACCCACACAAGTGAGGTATCATTTTTATCGGGAGATTTGGGGAAATGCTGTCTGGAAGTAAATTTGTGGCTCCTCTCAGACTCCAGAACTTTCTCTCACCAAAATTTGAGGAGAAAGTGTTTTTCTATCCAAATTTTGAGGTTTGCAAAGGATTCTGGGTAACAAAACCTAGTGAGAGCCCCACAAGACACCCCATCCTGGATTTCCCTAGGTGTATAGTTTTCAAAAATGCACAAGTATTGTAGGTTTCCCTAGGTGCCGGCTGAGCTAGAGGCCAAAATCCACAGGTAGGCACTTTGCAAAAAACATCTCTGCTTTCTTTGGGAAAATGTGATGAGTCTACGTTGTGTTTTGGGGCATTTCCTGTCGCGGGCACTAGGCCTACCCACACAAGGGAGGTATCATTTTTAACGGGAGACTTGGGGGAACGCTGTGTGGAAGGAAATTTGTGGCTCCTCTCAGATTCCAGAACGTTCTGTCACCGAAATGTGAGGAGAAAGTGTTTTTTTAGCCAAGTTTTGAGGTTTGCAAAGGATTCTGGGTAACAAAACCTGGTGAGTACCACAAGTGACCCCATCTTGAATTCCCCTAGGGGCTAGTTTTAAAAAATGCACAGGTTTGGCAGGTTTCCCTTGGTGACGGCTGTGCTTGAGGCCAAAATCCACAGGTAGGCACTTTGCAAAAAACACTTCTGCTTTCTTTGGGAAAATGTGATGTCTCCACGTTGTGTTTTTTTGGGCATTTCCTGTCGCGAGCAGTAGGCCTACCCACACAAGTAAGGTATCATTTTTATCGGGAGACTTGGAGGAACATTGGGTGGAAGGAAATTTGTGGCTTCTCTCAGATTCCAGGACTGTCACCGAAATATGATGAGATAGTGTTTTATATAGCCAAATTTTGAGGTTTGCAAAGGATTCTGTGTAACAAAACCTGGTGAGAGTCCCACAAGTCACCCTATCTTAGATTCCCCTAGGTGTCTAGTTTTCAAAAATGCACAGGTTTGGTAGGTTTCCCTGGATGCTGGCTGAGCTAGAGGCCAAAATCCACAGGTAGGCACTTTGCAAAAAACATCTCTGCTTTCTTTGGGAAAATGTGATGAGTCTACGTTGTGTTTTGGGGCATTTCCTGTTGCGGGCACTAGGCCTACCCACACAAGGGACGTATCGTTTTTAACGGGAGACTTGGGGGAACGCTGTGTGGAAGGAAATTTGTGGCTCCTCTCAGATTCCAGAACTTTCTGTCACCGAAATGTGAGGAGAAAGTGTTTTTTTTAGCCAAGTTTTGAGGTTTGCAAAGGATTCTGGGTAACAAAACCTGGTGAGAGTCCCACAAGTGACCCCATCTTGAATTCCCCTAGGGGCTAGTTTTAAAAACTGCACAGGTTTGGCAGGTTTCCCTTGGTGACGGCTGTGCTAGAGGCCAAAATCAACAGGTAGGCACTTTGCAAAAAACACTTCTGCTTTCTTTGGGAAAATGTGATGTGTCCACGTTGTGTTTTTTTGGGCATTTCCTGTCGCGAGCAGTAGGCCTACCCACACAAGTAAGGTATCATTTTTATCGGGAGACTTGGAGGAACATTGGGTGGAAGGAAATTTGTGGCTCCTCTCAGATTCCAGGACTGTCACCGAAATATGATGAGATAGTGTTTTATATAACCAAATTTTGAGGTTTGCAAAGGATTCTGTGTAACAAAACCTGGTGAGAGTCCCACAAGTCACCCCATCTTAGATTCCCCTAGGTGTCTAGTTTTCAAAAATGCACAGGTTTGGTAGGTTTCCCTGGATGCTGGCTGACCTAGAGGCCAAAATCCACAGGTAGGCACTTTGCAAAAAACACCTCTGTTTTCTTTGGGAAAATGTGATGTGTCAATGCTGTGTTTTGGGGGCATTTCCTGTTGTGGGCACTAGGCCTACCCACACAAGTGAGGTATCATTTTTATCGGGAGATTTGGGGAAATGCTGTCTGGAAGTAAATTTGTGGCTCCTCTCAGATTCCAGAACTTTCTCTCACCAAAATTTGAGGAGAAAGTTTTTTTCTATCCGAATTTTGAGGTTTGCAAAGGATTCTGGGTAACAAAACCTAGTGAGAGCCCCACAAGACACCCCATCCTGGATTTCCCTAGGTGTATAGTTTTCAAAAATGCACAGGTATGGTAGGTTTCCCTAGGTGCCGTCTGAGCTAGAGGCCAAAATCCACAGGTAGGCACTTTGCAAAAAACACCTCTGTTTTCTTTGGGAAAATGTGATGTATTAATGCTGTGTTTTGGGCCATTCCCTGTTGCGGGCACTAGGCCTACCCACACAAGTGAGGTATCATTGTTATCGGGAGATTTGGGGAAATGCTGTCTGGAAGTAAATTTGTGGCTCCTCTCAGATTCCAGAACTTTCTCTCACCAAAATGTGAGGAGAAAGTGTTTTTTAGCCAAATTCTGAAGTATGCAAAGGATTCTGGGTAACAAACCCTGAGGAGAGCCCGACAAGTCACCGCATCTTGGATTTCCCTAGGTGTCTAGTTTACAAAAATGCACAGGTTTGGTAGGTTTCCCTAGGTGCCGGCTGAGCTAAAGGCCAAAATCCACAGGTAGGCACTCTGCAAAAAACACCTCTGTTATCTTTTAGAAAATGTGGTGTGTCCATGTTGTGTTTTTGGGCATTTCCTGTCGCGGGCACTAGGCCTACCCACACAAGTGAGGTATCATTTTTATCAGGAGATTTGGGGAAATGCTGTCTTGAAGTAAATTTGTGGCTCCTCTCAGATTCCAGAATTTTCTCTCACCAAAATGTGAGGAGAAATTGTTTTTTAGCCAAATTCTGAAGTTTGCAAAGGATTCTGGGTAACAAACCCTGTTGAGAGCCCCACAAGTCACCCCATCTTGGATTTCCCTAGGTGTCTAGTTTACAAAAATGCACAGGTTTGGTAGGTTTCCCTAGGTGCCGGCTGAGCTAGAGGCCAAAATCCACTGGTAGGCACTCTGCAAAAAACACCTCTGTTATCTTTGGGAAAATGTGATGTGTCCATGTTGTGTTTTTGGGCATTTCCTGTCGCGGGCACTAGGCCTACCCTTACAAGTGAGATATCATTTTTATTGGGAGACTTGGGGTAACGCTATGTGGAAGGAAATTTGTGGATCCTCTCAGATTCCAGCACTTTCTGTCACCAAAGTATAAGGAGAAAGTGTTTTTTTAGTCAAATTTTTAAGGTTGCAATGGATTCTTGGTAATGAAACCTGGTGAGAGACCCTCAAGTCACCCCATCTTGCATTCCCCTAGGTGTCTAGTTTTCAAAAATAAACAGGTTTGGTAGATTTCTCTATGTTCCGGCTGAGCTAGAGGCCAAAGTCCACAGGTAGGCACTTTGCAAAAAACACCTCTGTTTTCTTTGGGAATATGTGATGTGTCAATGTTGTGTTTTGGGGCATTTCCTGTTGCGGGCACTAGGCCTACCCACACAAGTGAGGTATCATTTTTATCTGGAGATTTGGGGAAATGCTGTCTGGAAGTAAATTTGTGGCTCCTCTCAGATTCCAGAACTTTCTCTCACCAAAATGTGAGGAGAAAGTGTTTTTTAGCCAAATTCTGAAGTATGCAGAGGATTCTGGGTAACAAACCCTGAGGAGAGCCCGACAAGTCACTGCATCTTGGATTTCCCTAGGTGTCTAGTTTACAAAAATGCACAGGTTTGGTAGGTTTCCCTAGGTGCCGGCGGAGCTAAAGGCCAAAATCCACAGGTAGGCACTCTGCAAAAAACACCTCTGTAATCTTTTAGAAAATGTGGTGTGTCCATGTTGTGTTTTTGGGCATTTCCTGTCGCGGGCACTAGGCCTACCCACACAAGTGAGGTATCATTTTTATCAGGAGATTTGGGGAAATGCTGTCTGGAAGTAAATTTGTGGCTCCTCTCAGATTCCAGAATTTTCTCTCACCAAAATGTGAGGAGAAATTGTTTTTTAGCCAAATTCTGAAGTTTGCAAAGGATTCTGGGTAACAAACCCTGTTGAGAGCCCCACAAGTCACCCCATCTTGGATTTCCCTAGGTGTCTAGTTTACAAAAATGCACAGGTTTGGTAGGTTTCCCTAGGTGCCGGCTGTGCTTGAGGCCAAAATCCACAGGTAGGCACTTTGCAAAAAACACCTGTTTTCTTTGGGAAAATGTGATGTGTCCACGTTGGGTTTTTGGGCATTTCCTGTCGCGGTGTCATGACAACACAAACTTGCCAAGTCAAATCAAAGAAGTGCATGAGAAAAGCAAAGAGATATCCTCAGTGGAGACAGCAAAGCCCAAACTGGAAGAAGGTTTGTAGAGTAATCTTGCGCTTATTTCAAAGGAAGAATCAAGAAGAGAAGATCCAAGATGGCCGCTGTGAGTCCTGAAGGTTAGTTACAGTTCTAGTCTTGCAATCGGTTGGTTGCTAGGTTACGAGCTCTCCAGCTGGAAGCCTTGCACTTCAACTGAGGTCTGAAAGGAATCAGCTGTGTGGAGAGAGAGTGCGCTTCAGAACAGAAACTCCTGTGAGGTAAAATTACATTTGAAGATTATATTACAGAAAACTGATAAATATTGTCAAGATTTATTCGAAGAGTTTGATAGTAGACCGTTCCCGTGGAAGTCGGCAAGGCTACAGAGTTAATGTATGAATTAACCTTATGTATACAAGGTTCTTGTTTAAGATATTAAAGTCAAAGAAAAAACGAACTTTAAAAGAGCAAGTATCTACAAATGTCAAGGTTATAAACAAAGGCCAAGTTTAAAGGAGAAACAAACTGTTAACAAATAAGCATTTACAAATTCAATGGTAATAAACCAAAATAGAGTTTAAAAGAGAAACAAACTTAAATAAACAAGCATTTACAACTACAAGTTATCGACAGATGTCGAAGTAAGGAAGGAGAAACTAACTGTAATAAGCAAGCATTTACAAATACAAATTATCAACAAATGTCGAAGTAAGAAAGGATAAACAAACTTTAATAAACAAGCATTTACAAATACAAGTATTGACAGAAGTCACAATAAGACAGGAGAAATTAAATAACATCAGCTGATTTGAAGAACGCATTATCACCAACTATATATATATATATAGCATCATAAAACCAATCTCTAACAAAGGTTGAGAAGTTCTTCCAGAAACAGTAATAAGCATTTTTTTAAGAAGAGCTATCATTTATAGAGAGAAGCAAGGCTACAGAGAATTCAGGGTGAGTGAAGAAATAATAGAATTAAAGAGAATTAAGTGTTGAGAGTAGAAAGTGAAAAACTGATGTTGTATGTCCCTAGCAATTGCGACTGTGACTCTTGCAGGTGCTGTATCCAATCTTAGATGTGAAGAGGCAGACTTAGTACTGGCGTTCATCATCTCTGTGGCAGTCTCTCTACCATCCCATTCCCCTTTCCCCCTCCGGGGTACTCAGCACGAAGGATTAATATTCGTTGTGAGTAGCTCGGGTCGGGACTGAGGAGTTATCTACTGCTTCTGAGGAAATCGAATTGAAGTATCCTGACACGCGGCCAATAGGCCTACCCACACAAGTGTGGTATCATATTTATCGGGAGACTTGGGGGAACACTGTGTGGAAGGAAATCCATGGCTCCTCTCAGATTCCAGAACTTTCTGTCACCAAAATTTGATGAGAAAGTGTTTTTTATCCAAATTTTGAGGTTTGCAAAGGATTCTGGGTAACAAAACCTAGTGAGAGCCCCACAAGACACCCCATCCTGGATTTCCCTAGGTGTATAGTTTTAAAAAATGCACAGGTATGGTAGGTTTCCCTAGGTGCCGGCTGAGCTAGAGGCCAAAATCCACAGGTAGGCACTTTGCAAAAAACATCTCTGCTTTCTTTGGGAAAATGTGATGAGTCTACGTTGTGTTTTGGGGCATTTCCTGTCGTGGGCACTAGGCCTACCCACACAAGTGAGGTATCATTTTTAACGGGAGACTTGGGGGAACGCTGTGTGGAAGGAAAATTGTGGCTCCTCTCAGATTCCAGAACTTTCTGTCACCGAAATGTGAGGAGAAAGTGTTCTTTTAGCCAAGTTTTGAGGTTTGCAAAGGATTCTGGGTAACAAAACCTGGTGAGAGTCCCACAAGTGACCCCATCTTGAATTCCCCTAGGGGCTAAATTTAAAAAAGGCACAGGTTTGGCAGGTTTCCCTTGGTGACGGCTGTGCTAGAGGCCAAAATCCACAGGTAGGCACTTTGCAAAAAACACTTCTGCTTTCTTTGGGAAAATGTGATGTGTCCACGTTGTGTTTTTGGGGCATTTCCTGTCGCAAGCAGTAGGCCTACCCACACAAGTAAGGTATCATTTTTATCGGGAGACTTGGAGGAACGTTGGGTGGAAGGAAATATGTGGCTCCTCTCAGATTCCAGGACTGTCACCGAAATATGATGAGATAGTGTTTTATATAGCGACATTTTGAGGTTTGCAAAGGATTCTGTGTAACAAAACCTGGTGAGAGTCCCACAAGTCACCCCATCTTAGATTCCCCTAGGTGTCTAGTTTTAAAAAATGCACAGGTTTGGTAGGTTTCCCTGGATGCTGGCTGAGGTAGAGGCCAAAATCCACAGGTAGGCACTTTGCAAAAAACACCTCTGTTTTCTTTGGGAAAATGTGATGTGTCAATGCTGTGTTTTGGGGCATTTCCTGTTGTGGGCACTAGTCCTACCCACACAAGTGAGATATCATTTTTATCGGCAGATTTGGGGAAATGCTGTCTGGAAGTAAATTTGAGGCTCCTCTCAGATTCCAGAACTTTCTCTCACCAAAATTTGAGGAGAAAGTGTTTTTCTATCCAAATTTTGAGGTTTGTAAAGGATTCTGGGTAACAAAACCTAGTGAGAGCCCCACACGACACCCCATCCTGGATTTCCCTAGGTGTATAGTTGTCAAAAATGCACAGGTATTGTAGGTTTCCCTAGGTGCCGGCTGAGCTAGAGGCCAAAATCCACAGGTAGGCACTTTGCAAAAAACATCTCTGCTTTCTTTGGGAAAATGTGATGAGTCTACGTTGTGTTTTGGGGCATTTCCTATCGCGGGCACTAGGCCTACCCACACAAGTGAGGTATCATTTTTAACGGGAGACTTGGGGGAACGCTGTGTGGAAGGAAATTTGTGGCTCCTCTCAGATTCCAGAACTTTCTGTCACCGAAATGTGAGGAGAAAGTGTTTTATATAGCCAAATTTTGAGGTTTGCAAAGAATTCTGGGTAACAAAACCTGGTGAGAGTCCCACAAGTCACCCCATCTTAGATTCCCGTAGGTGTCTAGTTTTCAAAAATGCACAGGTTTGGTAAGTTTCCCTGGATGCCGGCTGAGCTAGAGGCCAAAATCCACAGGTAAGCACTTTGCAAAAAACACCTGTTTTCTTTGGGAAAATGTGATGTGTCAATGCTGTGTTTTGGGGCATTTCCTGTTGTGGGCACTAGGCCTACCCACACAAGTGAGGTATCATTTTTATCGGGAGATTTGGGGAAATGCTGTCTGGAAGTAAATTTGTGGCTCCTCTCAGATTCCAGAACTTTCTCTCACCAAAATTTGAGGAGAAAGTGTTTTTCTATCCAAATTTTGATGTTTGCAAAGGATACTGGGTAACAAAACCTAGTGAGAGCCCCACAAGACACCCCATCCTGGATTTCCCTAGGTGTATAGTTTTAAAAAATGCACAGGTATGGTAGGTTTCCCTAGGTGCCGGCTGATCTAGAGGCCAAAATCCACAGGTAGGCACTTTGCAAAAAACATCTCTGCTTTCTTTGGGAAAATGTGATGAGTCTACGTTGTGTTTTGGGGCATTTCCTGTCGCGGGCACTAGGCCTACCCACACAAGTGAGGTATCATTTTTAACGGGAGACTTGGGGGAACGCTGTGTGGAAGGAAATTTGTGGCTCCTCTCAGATTCCAGAACTTTCTGTCACCGAAATGTGAGGAGAAAGTGTTTTTTTAGCCAAGTTTTGAGGTTTGCAAAGGATTCTGGGTAACAAAACCTGGTGAGAGTCCCACTAGTAACCCCATCTTGAATTCCCCTAGGGGCTAGTTTAAAAACTGCACAGGTTTGGCAGGTTTCCCTTGGTGACGGCTGAGGTAGAGGCCAAAATCCACAGGTAGGCACTTTGCAAAAAACACTTCTGCTTTCTTTGGGAAAATGTGATGTGTCCACGTTGTGTTTTTTTTGGGCATTTCCTGTCGCGAGCAGTAGGCCTACCCACACAAGTAAGGTATCATTTTTATCGGGAGACTTGGAGGAACATTGGGTGGAAGGAAATTTGTGGCTCCTCTCAGATTCCAGGACTGTCACCAAAATATGATGAGATAGTGTTTTATATAGCCAAATTTTGAGGTTTGCAAAGGATTCTGTGTAACAAAACCTGGTGAGAGTCCCACAAGTCACCCTATCTTAGATTCATCTAGGTGTCTAGTTTTCAAAAATGCACAGGTTTGGTAGGTATCCCTGGATGCTGGCTGAGCTAGAGGCCAAAATCCACAGGTAGGCACTTTGCAAAAAACATCTCTGCTTTCTTTGGGAAAATGTGATGAGTCTACGTTGTGTTTTGGGGCATTTCCTGTTGCGGGCACTAGGCCTACCACACAAGGGAGGTATGATTTTTAACGGGAGACTTGGGGGAACGCTGTGTGGAAGGAAATTTGTGGCTCCTCTCAGATTCCAGAACTTTCTGTCACCGAAATGTGAGGAGAAAGTGTTTTTTTAGCCAAGTTTTGAGGTTTGCAAAGGATTCTGGGTAACAGAACCTGGTGAGTACCACAAGTGACCCCATCTTGAATTCCTCTAGGGGCTAGTTTTAAAAAATGCACAGGTTTGGCAGGTTTCCCTTGGTGACGGCTGTGCTAGAGGCCAAAATCCACAGGTAGGCACTTTGCAAAAAACACTTCTGCTTTCTTTGGGAAAATGTGATGTGTCCACGTTGTGTTTTTGGGGCATTTCCTGTCGCGAGCAGTAGGCCTACCCACACAAGTAAGGTATCATTTTTATCGGGAGACTTGGAGGAACGTTGGGTGGAAGGAAATTTGTGGCTCCTCTCAGATTCCAGAACTGTCACCGAAATGTGATGAGATAGTGTTTTATATAGCCAAATTTTGAGGTTTGCAAAGGATTCTGTGTAACAAAACCTGGTGAGAGTCCCACAAGTCACCCCATCTTAGATTCCCCTAGGTGTCTAGTTTTCAAAAATGCACAGGTTTGGTAGGTTTCCCTGGATGCTGGCTGAGCTAGAGGCCAAAATCCACAGGTAGGCACTTTGCAAAAAACACCTGTTTTCTTTGGGAAAATGTGATGTGTCAATGCTGTGTTTTGGGGCATTTCCTGTTGTGGGTACTAGGCCTACCCACACAAGTGAGGTATCATTTTTATCGGGAGATGTGGGGAAATGCTGTCTGGAAGTAAATTTGTGGCTCCTCTCAGATTCCAGAACTTTCTCTCACCAAAATTTGAGGAGAAAGTGTTTTTCTATCCAAATTTTGAGGTTTGCAAAGGATTCTGGCTAACAAAACCTAGTGAGAGCCCCACAAGACACCCCATCCTGGGTTTCCCTAGGTGTATAGTTTTAAAAAATGCACAGGTATGGTAGGTTTCCCTAGGTGCCGGCTGAGCTAGAGGCCAAAATCCACAGGTAGGCACTTTGCAAAAAACATCTCTGCTTTCTTTGGGAAAATGTGATGAGTCTACGTTGTGTTTTGGGGCATTTCCTGTCGCGGGCACTAGGCCTACCCACACAAGTGAGGTATCATTTTTAACAGGAGACTTGGGGGAACGCTGTGTGGAAGGAAAATTGTGGCTCCTCTCAGATTCCAGAACTTTCTGTCACCGAAATGTGATGAGAAAGTGTTCTTTTAGCCAAGTTTTGAGGTTTGCAAAGGATTCTGGGTAACAAAACCTGGTGAGAGTCCCACAAGTGACCCCATCTTGAATTCCCCTAGGGGCTAGTTTTAAAAAATGAACAGGTTTGGCAGGTTTCCCTTGGTGACGGTTGTGCTAGAGGCCAAAATCCACAGGTAGGCACTTTGCAAAAAACACTTCTGCTTTCTTTGGGAAAATGTGATGTGTCCACATTGTGTTTTTGGGGCATTTCCTGTCGCAAGCAGTAGGCCTACCCACACAAGTAAGGTATCATTTTTATCGGGAGACTTGGAGGAACGTTGGGTGGAAGGAAATTTGTGGCTCCTCTCAGATTCCAGGACTGTCACCGAAATGTGATGAGATAGTGTTTTATATAGCCAAATTTTGAGGTTTGCAAAGGATTCTGTGTAACAAAACCTGGTGAGAGTCCCACAAGTCACCCCATCTTAGATTCCCCTAGGTGTCTAGTTTTCAAAAATGCACAGGTTTGGTAGGTTTCCCTGGATGCTGGCTGAGCTAGAGGCCAAAATCCACAGGTAGGCACTTTGCAAAAAACACCTCTGTTTTCTTTGGGAAAATGTGATGTGTCAATGCTGTGTTTTGGGGCATTTCCTGTCGCGGGCACTAGGCCTACCCACACAAGTGAGGTATCATTTTTAACGGGAGACTTGGGGGAACGCTGTGTGGAAGGAAATTTGTGGCTCCTCTCAGATTCCAGAACTTTCTGTCACCGAAATGTGAGGAGAAAGTGTTTTTTTAGCCAAGTTTTGAGGTTTGCAAAGGATTCTGGGTAACAAAACCTGGTGAGAGTCCCACAAGTGACCCCATCTTGAATTCCCCTAGGGGCTAGTTTTAAAAACTGCACAGGTTTGGCAGGTTTCCCTTGGTGACGGCTGTGCTAGAGGCCAAAATCCACAGGTAGGCACTTTGCAAAAAACACTTCTGCTTTCTTTGGGAAAATGTGATGTGTCCACGTTGTGTTTTTTTGGGCATTTCCTGTCGCGAGCAGTAGGCCTACCCACACAAGTAAGGTATCATTTTTATCGGGAGACTTGGAGGAACATTGGGTGGAAGGAAATTTGTGGCTCATCTCAGATTCCAGGACTGTCACCGAAATATGATGAGATAGTGTTTTATATAGCCAAATTTTGAGGTTTGCAAAGGATTCTGTGTAACAAAACCTGGTGAGAGTCCCACAAGTCACCCCATCTTAGATTCCCCTAGGTGTCTAGTTTTAAAAAATGCACAGGTTTGGTAGGTTTCCCTGGATGCTGGCTGAGCTAGAGGCCAAAATCCACAGGTAGGCACTTTGCAAAAAACACCTCTGTTTTCTTTGGGAAAATGTGATTTGTCAATGCTGTGTTTTGGGGGCATTTCCTGTTGTGGGCACTAGGCCTACCCACACAAGTGAGGTATCCTTTTTATCGGGAGGTTTGGGGAAATGCTGTCTGGAATTAAATTTGTGGCTCCTCTCAGATTCCAGAACTTTCTCTCACCAAAATTTGAGGAGAAAGTGTTTTTCTATCCAAATTTTGAGGTTTGCAAAGGATTCTGGGTAACAAAACCTAGTGAGAGCCCCACAAGACACCCCATCCTGTATTTCCCTAGGTGTATAGTTTTAAAAAAATGCACAGGTATGGTAGGTTTCCCTAGGTGCCGGCTGAGCTAGAGGCCAAAATCCACAGGTAGGCACTTTGCAAAAAACATCTCTGCTTTCTTTGGGAAAATGTGATGAGTCTACGTTGTGTTTTGGGGCATTTCCTGTCGCGGGTACTAGGCCTACCCACACAAGTGAGGTATCATTTTTAACGGGAGACTTGGGGGAACGCTGTGTGGAAGGAAATTTGTGGCTCCTCTCAGATTCCAGAACTTTCTGTCACCGAAATGTGAGGAGAAAGTGTTTTTTTAGCCAAGTTTTGAGGTTTGCAAAGGATTCTGGGTAACAAAACCTGGTGAGAGTCCCACAAGTGACCCCATCTTGAATTCCCCTAGGGGCTAGTTTTAAAAACTGCACATGTTTGGCAGGTTTCCCTTGGTGACGGCTGTGCTAGAGGCCAAAATCCACAGGTAGGCACTTTGCAAAAAACACTTCTGCTTTCTTTGGGAAAATGTGATGTGTCCACGTTGTGTTTTTTTGGGCATTTCCTGTCGCGAGCAGTAGGCCTACCCACACAAATAAGGTATCATTTTCATCGGGAGACTTGGAGGAACATTGGGTGGAAGGAAATTTGTGGCTCCTCTCAGATTCCAGGAATGTCACCGAAATATGATGAGATAGTGTTTTATATAGCCAAATTTTGAGGTTTGCAAAGGATTCTGTGTAACAAAACCTGGTGAGAGTCCCACAAGTCACCCCATCTTAGATTCCCCTAGGTGTCTAGTTTTAAAAAATGCACAGGTTTGGTAGGTTTCCCTGGATGCTGGCTGACCTAGAGGCCAAAATCCACAGGTAGGCACTTTGCAAAAAACACCTCTGTTTTCTTTGGGAAAATGTGATGTGTCAATGCTGTGTTTTGGGGAATTTCCTGTTGTGGGCACTAGGCCTACCCACCCAAGTGAGGTATCATTTTTATCGGGAGATTTGGGGAAATGCTGTCTGGAAGTAAATTTGTGGCTCCTCTCAGATTCCAGAACTTTCTCTCACCAAAATTTGAGGAGAAATTGTTTTTCTATCCAAATTTTGAGGTTTGCAAAGGATTCTGGGTAACAAAACCTAGTGAGAGCCCCACAAGACACCCCATCCTGGGTTTCCCTAGGTGTATAGTTTTCAAAAATGCACAGGTATGGTAGGGTTCCCTAGGTGCCGGGTGATCTAGAGGCCAAAATCCACAGGTAGGCACTTTGCAAAAAACATCTCTGATTTCTTTGGGAAAATGTGATGAGTTTACATTGTGTTTTGGGGCATTTCCTGTCGCGGGCACTAGGCCTACCCACACAAGTGAGGTATCATTTTTAACGGGAGACTTGGGGGAACGCTGTGTGGAAGGAAAATTGTGGCTCCTCTCAGATTCCAGAACTTTCTGTCACCGAAATGTGAGGAGAAAGTGTTCTTTTAGCGAAGTTTTGAGGTTTGCAAAGGATTCTGGGTAACAAAACCTGGTGAGAGTCCCACAAGTGACCCCATCTTGAATTCCACTAGGGGCTAGTTTTAAAAAATGCACAGGTTTCCCTTGGTGACGGCTGTACTAAAGGCCAAAATCCACAGGTAGGCACTTTGCAAAAAACACTTCTGCTTTCTTTGGGAAAATGTGATGTGTCCACGTTGTGTTTTTGGGGCATTTCCTGTCGCAAGCAGTAGGCCTACCCACACAAGTAAGATATCATTTTTATCGGGAGACTTGGAGGAACGTTGGGTGGAAGGAAATTTGTGGCTCCTCTCAGATTCCAGGACTGTCACCGAAATGTGATGAGATAGTGTTTTATATAGCCAAATTTTGAGGTTTGCAAAGGATTCTGTGTAACAAAACCTGGTGAGAGTCCCACAAGTCACCCCATCTTAGATTCCCCTAGGTGTCTAGTTTTCAAAAATGCACAGGTTTGGTCGGTTTCCCTGGATGCTGGCTGAGCTAGAGGCCAAAATCTACAGGTAGGCACTTTGCAAAAAACACCTCTGTTTTCTTTGGGAAAATGTGATGTGTCAATGCTGTGTTTTGGGGCATTTCCTGTTGTGGGCACTAGGCCTACCCACACAAGTGAGGTATCATTTTTATCGGGAGATTTGGGGAAATGCTGTCTGGAAGTAAATTTGTGGCTCCTCTCAGACTCCAGAACTTTCTCTCACCAAAATTTGAGGAGAAAGTGTTTTTCTATCCAAATGTTGAGGTTTGCAAAGGATTCTGGGTAACAAAACCTAGTGAGAGCCCCACAAGACACCCCATCCTGGATTTCCCTAGGTGTATAGTTGTCAAAAATGCACAGGTATTGTAGGTTTCCCTAGGTGCCGGCTGAGCTAGAGGCCAAAATCCACAGGTAGGCACTTTGCAAAAAACATCTCTGCTTTCTTTGGGAAAATGTGATGAGTCTATGTTGTGTTTTGGGGCATTTCCTGTCGCGGGCACTAGGACTACCCACACAAGGGAGGTATAATTTTTAACGGGAGACTTGGGGGAACGCTGTGTGGAAGGAAATTTGTGGCTCCTCTCAGATTCCAGAACTTTCTGTCACCGAAATGTGAGGAGAAAGTGTTTTTTTAGCCAAGTTTTGAGGTTTGCAAAGGATTCTGGGTAACAAAACCTGGTGAGTACAACAAGTGACCCCATCTTGAATTCCCCTAGGGGCTAGTTTTAAAAAATGCACAGGTTTGGCAGGTTTCCCTTGGTGACGGCTGTGCTTGAGGCCAAAATCCACAGGTAGGCACTTTGCAAAAAACACTTCTGCTTTCTTTGGGAAAATGTGATGTGTCCACGTTGTGTTTTTTTGGGCATTTCCTGTCGCGAGCAGTAGGCCTACCCACACAAGTAAGGTATCATTTTTATCGGGAGACTTGGAGGAATATTGGGTGGAAGGAAATTTGTGGCTCCTCTCAGATTCCAGGACTGTCACCGAAATATGATGAGATAGTGTTTTATATAGCCAAATTTTGAGGTTTGCAAAGGATTCTGTGTAACAAAACCTGGTGAGAGTCCCACAAGTCACCCCATCTTAGATTCCCCTAGGTGTCTAGTTTTCAAAAATGCACAGGTTTGGTAGGTTTCCCTGGATGCTGGCTGAGCTAGAGGCCAAAATCCACAGGTAGGCACTTTGCAAAAAACATCTCTGCTTTCTTTGGGAAAATGTGATGAGTCTACGTTGTGTTTTGGGGCATTTCCTGTTGCGGGCACTAGGCCTACCCACACAAGGGAGGTATCATTTTTAACGGGAGACTTGGGGGAACGCTGTGTGGAAGGAAATTTGTGGCTCCTCTCAGATTCCAGAACTTTCTGTCACCGAAATGTGAGGAGAAAGTGTTTTTTTAGCCAAGTTTTGAGGTTTGCAAAGGATTCTGGGTAACAAAACCTGGTGAGTACCTCAAGTGACCCCATCTCGAATTCCCCTAGGGGCTAGTTTTAAAAAAATGCACAGGTTTGGCAGGTTTCCCTTGGTGACGGCTGTGCTAGAGGCCAAAATCTACAGGTAGGCACTTTGCAAAAAACACTTCTGCTTTCTTTGGGAAAATGTGATGTGTCCACGTTGTGTTTTTGGGGCATTTCCTGTCGCAAGCAGTAGGCCTACCCACACAAGTAAGGCATCATTTTTATCGGGAGACTTGGAGGAACGTTGGGTGGAAGGAAATTTGTGGCTCCTCTCAGATTCCAGGACTGTCACCGAAATGTGATGAGATAGTGTTTTATAGCCAAATTTTGAGGTTTGCAAAGGATTCTGTGTAACAAAACCTGGTGAGAGTCCCACAAGTCACCCCATCTTAGATTCCCCTAGGTGTCTAGTTTTCAAAAATGCACAGGTTTGGTAGGTTTCCCTGGATGCTGGCTGAGCTAGAGGCCAAAATCCACAGGTAGGCACTTTGCAAAAAACACCTGTTTTCTTTGGGAAAATGTGATGTGTCAATGCTGTGTTTTGGGGCATTTCCTGTTGTGGGTACTAGGCCTACCCACACAAGTGAGGTATCATTTTTATCGGGAGATGTGGGGAAATGCTGTCTGGAAGTAAATTTGTGGCTCCTCTCAGATTCCAGAACTTTCTCTCACCAAAATTTGAGGAGAAAGTGTTTTTCTATCCAAATTTTGAGGTTTGCAAATGATTCTGGGTAACAAAACCTAGTGAGAGCCCCACAAGACACCCCATCCTGGGTTTCCCTAGGTGTATAGTTTTCAAGAATGCACAGGTATGGTAGGTTTCCCAAGGTGCCGGCTGAGCTAGAGGCCAAAATCCACAGGTAGGCACTTTGCAAAAAACATCTCTGCTTTCTTTGGGAAAATGTGATGAGTCTACGTTGTGTTTTGGGGCATTTCCTGTCGCGGGCACTAGGCCTACCCACACAAGTGAGGTATCATTTTTATCGGGAGATGTGGGGAAATGCTGTCTGGAAGTAAATTTGTGGCTCCTCTCAGATTCCAGAACTTTCTCTCACCAAAATTTGAGGAGAAAGTGTTTTTCTATCCAAATTTTGAGGTTTGCAAATGATTCTGGGTAACAAAACCTAGTGAGAGCCCCACAAGACACCCCATCCTGGGTTTCCCTAGGTGTATAGTTTTCAAGAATGCACAGGTATGGTAGGTTTCCCAAGGTGCCGGCTGAGCTAGAGGCCAAAATCCACAGGTAGGCACTTTGCAAAAAACATCTCTGCTTTCTTTGGGAAAATGTGATGAGTCTACGTTGTGTTTTGGGGCATTTCCTGTCGCGGGCACTAGGCCTACCCACACAAGTGAGGTATCATTTTTAACAGGAGACTTGGGGGAACGCTGTGTGGAAGGAAAATTGTGGCTCCTCTCAGATTCCAGAACTTTCTGTCACCGAAATGTGAGGAGAAAGTGTTCTTTTAGCCAAGTTTTGAGGTTTGCAAATGATTCTGGGTAACAAAACCTAGTGAGAGCCCCACAAGACACCCCATCCTGGGTTTCCCTAGGTGTATAGTTTTCAAGAATGCACAGGTATGGTAGGTTTCCCAAGGTGCCGGCTGAGCTAGAGGCCAAAATCCACAGGTAGGCACTTTGCAAAAAACATCTCTGCTTTCTTTGGGAAAATGTGATGAGTCTACGTTGTGTTTTGGGGCATTTCCTGTCGCGGGCACTAGGCCTACCCACACAAGTGAGGTATCATTTTTAACAGGAGACTTGGGGGAACGCTGTGTGGAAGGAAAATTGTGGCTCCTCTCAGATTCCAGAACTTTCTGTCACCGAAATGTGAGGAGAAAGTGTTCTTTTAGCCAAGTTTTGAGGTTTGCAAAGGATTCTGGGTAACAAAACCTGGTGAGAGTCCCACAAGTGACCCCATCTTGAATTCCCCTAGGGGCTAGTTTTAAAAAATGCACAGCTTTGGCAGGTTTCCCTTGGTGATGGCTGTGCTAGAGGCCAAAATCCACAGGTAGGCACTTTGCAAAAAACACTTCTGCTTTCTTTGGGAAAATGTGATGTGTCTACGTTGTGTTTTTGGGGCATTTCCTATCGCAAGCAGTAGGCCTACCCACACAAGTAAGGTATCATTTTTATCGGGAGACTTGGAGGAACGTTGGGTGGAAGGAAATTTGTGGCTCCTCTCAGATTCCAGAACTGTCACCGAAATGTGATGAGATAGTGTTTTATATAGCCAAATTTTGAGGTTTGCAAAGGATTCTGTGTAACAAATCCTGGTGAGAGTCCCACAAGTCACCCCATCTTAGATTCCCCTAGGTGTCTAGTTTTCAAAAATGCACAGGTTTGGTAGGTTTCCCTGGATGCTGGCTGACCTAGAGGCCAAAATCCACAGGTAGGCACTTTGCAAAAAACATCTCTGCTTTCTTTGGGAAAATGTGATGAGTCTACGTTGTGTTTTGGGGCATTTCCTGTTGCGGGCACTAGGCCTACCCACACAAGGGAGGTATCATTTTTAACGGGAGACTTGGGGGAACGCTGTGTGGAAGGAAATTTGTGGCTCCTCTCAGATTCCAGAACTTTCTGTCACCGAAATGTGAGGAGAAAATGTTTTTTTAGCCAAGTTTTGAGGTTTGCAAAGGATTCTGGGTAACAAAACCTGGTGAGTACCTCAAGTGACCCCATCTCGAATTCCCCTAGGGGCTAGTTTTAAAAAAATGCACAGGTTTGGCAGGTTTCCCTTGGTGACGGCTGTGCTAGAGGCCAAAATCTACAGGTAGGCACTTTGCAAAAAACACTTCTGCTTTCTTTGGGAAAATGTGATGTGTCCACGTTGTGTTTTTGGGGCATTTCCTGTCGCAAGCAGTAGGCCTACCCACACAAGTAAGGCATCATTTTTATCGGGAGACTTGGAGGAACGTTGGGTGGAAGGAAATTTGTGGCTCCTCTCAGATTCCAGGACTGTCACCGAAATGTGATGAGATAGTGTTTTATAGCCAAATTTTGAGGTTTGCAAAGGATTCTGTGTAACAAAACCTGGTGAGAGTCCCACAAGTCACCCCATCTTAGATTCCCCTAGGTGTCTAGTTTTCAAAAATGCACAGGTTTGGTAGGTTTCCCTGGATGCTGGCTGAGCTAGAGGCCAAAATCCACAGGTAGGCACTTTGCAAAAAACACCTGTTTTCTTTGGGAAAATGTGATGTGTCAATGCTGTGTTTTGGGGCATTTCCTGTTGTGGGTACTAGGCCCACCCACACAAGTGAGGTATCATTTTTATCGGGAGATGTGGGGAAATGCTGTCTGGAAGTAAATTTGTGGCTCCTCTCAGATTCCAGAACTTTCTCTCACCAAAATTTAAGGAGAAAGTGTTTTTCTATCCAAATTTTGAGGTTTGCAAATGATTCTGGGTAACAAAACCTAGTGAGAGCCCCACAAGACACCCCATCCTGGGTTTCCCTAGGTGTATAGTTTTCAAGAATGCACAGGTATGGTAGGTTTCCCAAGGTGCCGGCTGAGCTAGAGGCCAAAATCCACAGGTAGGCACTTTGCAAAAAACATCTCTGCTTTCTTTGGGAAAATGTGATGAGTCTACATCGTGTTTTGGGGCATTTCCTGTCGCGGGCACTAGGCCTACCCACACAAGTGAGGTATCATTTTTAACAGGAGACTTGGGGGAACGCTGTGTGGAAGGAAAATTGTGGCTCCTCTCAGATTCCAGAACTTTCTGTCACCGAAATGTGAGGAGAAACGGTTCTTTTAGCCAAGTTTTGAGGTTTGCAAAGGATTCTGGGTAACAAAACCTGGCGAGAGTCCCACAAGTGACCCCATCTTGAATTCCCCTAGGGGCTAGTTTTAAAAAATGCACAGCTTTGGCAGGTTTCCCTTGGTGACGGCTGTGCTAGAGGCCAAAATCCACAGGTAGGCACTTTGCAAAAAACACTTCTGCTTTCTTTGGGAAAATGTGATGTGTCCACGTTGTGTTTTTGGGGCATTTCCTGTCGCAAGCAGTAGGCCTACCCACACAAGTAAGGTATCATTTTTATCGGGAGACTTGGAGAAACGTTGGGTTGAAGGAAATTTGTGGCTCCTCTCAGATTCCAGAACTGTCACCGAAATGTGATGAGATAGTGTTTTATATAGCCAAATTTTGAGGTTTGCAAAGGATTCTGTGTAACAAAACCTGGTGAGAGTCCCACAAGTCACCCCATCTTAGATTCCCCTAGGTGTCTAGTTTTCAAAAATGCACAGGTTTGGTAGGTTTCCCTGGATGCTGGCTGACCTAGAGGCCAAAATCCACAGGTAGGCACTTTGCAAAAAACACCTCTGTTTTCTTTGGGAAAATGTGATGTGTCAATGCTGTGTTTTGGGGCATTTCCTGTTGTGGGCACTAGGCCTACCCACCCAAGTGAGGTATCATTTTTATCGGGAGATTTGGGGAAATGCTGTCTGGAAGTAAATTTGTGGCTCCTCTCAGATTCCAGAACTTTCTCTCACCAAAATTTGAGGAGAAAGTGTTTTTCTATCCAAATTTTGAGGTTTGCAAAGGATTCTGGGTAACAAAACCTAGTGAGAGCCCCACAAGACACCCCATCCTGGGTTTCCCTAGGTGTATAGTTTTCAAAAATGCACAGGTATGGTAGGGTTCCCTAGGTGCCGGCTGATCTAGAGGCCAAAATCCACAGGTAGGCACTTTGCAAAAAACATCTCTGATTTCTTTAGGAAAATGTGATGAGTATACGTTGTGTTTTGGGGCATTTCCTGTCGCGGGCACTAGGCCTACCCACACAAGTGAGGTATCATTTTTAACGGGAGACTTGGGGGAACGCTGTGTGGAAGGAAAATTGTGGCTCCTCTCAGATTCCAGAACTTTCTGTCACCGAAATGTGAGGAGAAAGTGTTCTTTTAGCGAAGTTTTGAGGTTTGCAAAGGATTCTGGGTAACAAAACCTGGTGAGAGTCCCACAAGTGACCCCATCTTGAATTCCCCTAGGGGCTAGTTTTAAAAAATGCACAGGTTTCCCTTGGTGACGGCTGTACTAGAGGCCAAAATCCACAGGTAGGCACTTTGCAAAAAACACTTCTGCTTTCTTTGGGAAAATGTGATTTGTCCACGTTGTGTTTTTGGGGCATTTCCTGTCGCAAGCAGTAGGCCTACCCACACAAGTAAGGTATCATTTTTATCGGGAGACTTGGAGGAACGTTGGGTGGAAGGAAATTTGTGGCTCCTCTCAGATTCCAGGACTGTCACCGAAATGTGATGAGATAGTGTTTTATATAGCCAAATTTTGAGGTTTGCAAAGGATTCTGTGTAACAAAACCTGGTGAGAGTCCCACAAGTCACCCCATCTTAGATTCCCCTAGGTGTCTAGTTTTCAAAAATGCACAGGTTTGGTAGGTTTCCCTGGATGCTGGCTGAGCTAGAGGCCAAAATCCACAGGTAGGCACTTTGCAAAAAACACCTCTGTTTTCTTTGGGAAAATGTGATGTGTCAATGTTGTGTTTTGGGGCATTTCCTGTTGTGGGCACTAGGCCTACCCACACAAGTGAGGTATCATTTTTATCGGGAGCTTTGGGGAAATGCTGTCTGGAAGTAAATTTGTGGCTCCTCTCAGACTCCAGAACTTTCTCTCACCAAAATTTGAGGAGAAAGTGTTTTTCTATCCAAATTTTGAGGTTTGCAAAGGATTCTGGGTAACAAAACCTAGTGAGAGCCCCACAAGACACCCCATCCTGGATTTCCCTAGGTGTATAGTTTTCAAAAATGCACAGGTATTGTAGGTTTCCCTAGGTGCCGGCTGAGCTAGAGGCCAAAATCCACAGGTAGGCACTTTGCAAAAAACATCTCTGCTTCCTTTGGGAAAATGTGATGAGTCTACGTTGTGTTTTGGGGCATTTCCTGTCGCGGGCACTAGCCCTACCCACACAAGGGAGGTATCATTTTTAACGGGAGACTTGGGGGAACGCTGTGTGGAAGGAAATTTGTGGCTCCTCTCAGATTCCAGAACTTTCTGTCACCGAAATGTGATGAGATAGTGTTTTATATAGCCAAATTTTGAGGTTTGCAAAGGATTCTGTGTAACAAAACCTGGTGAGAGTCCCACAAGTCACCCCATCTTAGATTCCCCTAGGTGTCTAGTTTTCAAAAATGCACAGGTTTGGTAGGTTTCCCTGGATGCTGGCTGACCTAGAGGCCAAAATCCACAGGTAGGCACTTTGCAAAAAACACCTCTGTTTTCTTTGGGAAAATGTGATGTGTCAATGCTGTGTTTTGGGGCATTTCCTGTTGTGGGCACTAGGCCTACCCACCCAAGTGAGGTATCATTTTTATCGGGAGATTTGGGGAAATGCTGTCTGGAAGTAAATTTGTGGCTCCTCTCAGATTCTAGAACTTTCTCTCACCAAAATTTGAGGAGAAAGTGTTTTTCTATCCAAATTTTGAGGTTTGCAAAGGATTCTGGGTAACAAAACCTAGTGAGAGCCCCACAAGACACCCCATCCTGGGTTTCCCTAGGTGTATAGTTTTCAAAAATGCACAGGTATGGTAGGGTTCCCTAGGTGCCGGCTGACCTAGAGGCCAAAATCCACAGGTAGGCACTTTGCAAAAAACATCTCTGATTTCTTTGGGAAAATGTGATGAGTATACGTTGTGTTTTGGGGCATTTCCTGTCGCGGGCACTAGGCCTACCCACACAAGTGAGGTATCATTTTTAACGGGAGACTTGGGGGAACGCTGTGTGGAAGGAAAATTGTGGCTCCTCTCAGATTCCAGAACTTTCTGTCACCGAAATGTGAGGAGAAAGTGTTCTTTTAGCGAAGTTTTGAGGTTTGCAAAGGATTCTGGGTAACAAAACCTGGTGAGAGTCCCACAAGTGACCCCATCTTGAATTCCCCTAGGGGCTAGTTTTAAAAAATGCACAGGTTTCCCTTGGTGACGGCTGTACTAGAGGCCAAAATCCACAGGTAGGCACTTTGCAAAAAACACTTCTGCTTTCTTTGGGAAAATGTGATGTGTCCACGTTGTGTTTTTGGGGCATTTCCTGTCGCAAGCAGTAGGCCTACCCACACAAGTAAGGTATCATTTTTATCGGGAGACTTGGAGGAACGTTGGGTGGAAGGAAATTTGTGGGTCCTCTCAGATTCCAGGACTGTCACCGAAATGTGATGAGATAGTGTTTTATATAGCCAAATTTTGAGGTTTGCAAAGGATTCTGTGTAACAAAACCTGGTGAGAGTCCCACAAGTCACCCCATCTTAGATTCCCCTAGGTGTCTAGTTTTCAAAAATGCACAGGTTTGGTAGGTTTCCCTGGATGCTGGCTGAGCTAGAGGCCAAAATCCAAAGGTAGGCACTTTGCAAAAAACACCTCTGTTTTCTTTGGGAAAATGTGATGTGTCAATGTTGTGTTTTGGGGCATTTCCTGTTGTGGGCACTAGGCCTACCCACACAAGTGAGGTATCATTTTTATCGGGAGCTTTGGGGAAATGCTGTCTGGAAGTAAATTTGTGGCTCCTCTCAGACTCCAGAACTTTCTCTCACCAAAATTTGAGGAGAAAGTGTTTTTCTATCCAAATTTTGAGGTTTGCAAAGGATTCTGGGTAACAAAACCTAGTGAGAGCCCCACAAGACACCCCATCCTGGATTTCCCTAGGTGTATAGTTTTCAAAAATGCACAGGTATTGTAGGTTTCCCTAGGTGCCGGCTGAGCTAGAGGCCAAAATCCACAGGTAGGCACTTTGCAAAAAACATCTCTGCTTTCTTTGGGAAAATGTGATGAGTCTACGTTGTGTTTTGGGGCATTTCCTGTCGCGGGCACTAGCCCTACCCACACAAGGGAGGTATCATTTTTAACGGGAGACTTGGGGGAACGCTGTGTGGAAGGAAATTTGTGGCTCCTCTCAGATTCCAGAACTTTCTGTCACCGAAATGTGAGGAGAAAGTGTTTTTTTAGCCAAGTTTTGAGGTTTGCAAAGGATTCTGGGTAACAAAACCTGGTGAGTACCACAAGTGACCCCATCTTGAATTCCCCTAGGGGCTAGTTTTAAAAAATGCACAGGTTTGGCAGGTTTCCCTTGGTGACGGCTGTGCTTGAGGCCAAAATCTTCAGGTAGGCACTTTGCAAAAAACACTTCTGCTTTCTTTGGGAAAATGTGATGTGTCCACGTTGTGTTTTTTTGGGCATTTCCTGTCGCGAGCAGTAGGCCTACCCACACAAGTAAGGTATCATTTTTATCGGGAGACTTGGAGGAACATTGGGTGGAAGGAAATTTGTGGCTCCTCTCAGATTCCAGGACTGTCACCGAAATATGATGAGATAGTGTTTTATATAGCCAAATTTTGAGGTTTGCAAAGGATTCTGTGTAACAAAACCTGGTGAGAGTCCCACAAGTCACCCCATCTTAGATTCCCCTAGGTGTCTAGTTTTCAAAAATGCACAGGTTTGGTAGGTTTCCCTGGATGCTGGCTGAGCTAGAGGCCAAAATCCACAGTTAGGCACTTTGCAAAAAACATCTCTGCTTTCTTTGGGAAAATGTGATGAGTCTACGTTGTGTTTTGGGGCATTTCCTGTTGCGGGCACTAGGCCTACCCACACAAGGGATTTATCATTTTTAACGGGAGACTTGGGGTAACGCTGTGTGGAAGGAAATTTGTGGCTCCTCTCAGATTCCAGAACTTTCTGTCACCGAAATGTGAGGAGAAAGTGTTTTTTTAGCCAAGTTTTGAGGTTTGCAAAGGATTCTGGGTAACAAAACCTGGTGAGTACCACAAGTGACCCCATCTTGAATTCCCCTAGGGGCTAGTTTTAAAAAATGCACAGGTTTGGCAGGTTTCCCTTGGTGACGGCTGTGCTAGAGGCCAAAATCCACAGGTAGGCACTTTGCAAAAAACACTTCTGCTTTCTTTGGGAAAATGTGATGTGTCCACGTTTTGTTTTTGGGGCATTTCCTGTCGCGAGCAGTAGGCCTACCCACACAAGTAAGGTATCATTTTTATCGGGAGACTTGGAGGAACGTTGGGTGGAAGGAAATTTGTGGCTCCTCTCAGATTCCAGGACTGTCACCGAAATGTGATGAGATAGTGTTTTATATAGCCAAATTTTGAGGTTTGCAAAGGATTCTGTGTAACAAAACCTGGTGAGAGTCCCACAAGTCACCCCATCTTAGATTCCCCTAGGTGTCTAGTTTTCAAAAATGCACAGGTATTGTAGGTTTCCCTAGGTGCCGGCTGAGCTAGAGGCCAAAATCCACAGGTAGGCACTTTGCAAAAAACATCTCTGCTTTCTTTGGGAAAATGTGATGAGTCTACGTTGTGTTTTGGGGCATTTCCTGTTGCGGGCACTAGGCCTACCCACACAAGGGATTTATCATTTTTAACGGGAGACTTGGGGTAACGCTGTGTGGAAGGAAATTTGTGGCTCCTCTCAGATTCCAGAACTTTCTGTCACCGAAATGTGAGGAGAAAGTGTTTTTTTAGCCAAGTTTTGAGGTTTGCAAAGGATTCTGGGTAACAAAACCTGGTGAGTACCACAAGTGACCCCATCTTGAATTCCCCTAGGGGCTAGTTTTAAAAAATGCACAGGTTTGGCAGGTTTCCCTAGGTGCCGGCTGAGCTAGAGGCCAAAATCCACAGGTAGGCACTTTGCAAAAAACATCTCTGCTTTCTTTGGGAAAATGTGATGAGTCTACGTTGTGTTTTGGGGCATTTCCTGTCGCGGGCACTAGGCCTACCCACACAAGTGAGGTATCATTTTTAACGGGAGACTTGGGGGAACGCTGTGTGGAAGGAAATTTGTGGCTCCTCTCAGATTCCTGAACTTTCTGTCACCGAAATGTGAGGAGAAAGTGTTTTTTTAGCCAAGTTTTGAGGTTTGCAAAGGATTCTGGGTAACAAAACCTGGTGAGAGTCCCTCAAGTGACCCTATCTTGAATTCCCCTAGGGGCTAGTTTTAAAAACTGCACAGGTTTGGCAGGTTTCCCTTGGTGACGGCTGTGCTAGAGGCCAAAATCCACAGGTAGGCACTTTGGAAAAAACACTTCTGCTTTCTTTGGGAAAATGTGATGTGTCCACGTTGTGTTTTTTTGGGCATTTCCTATCGCGAGCAGTAGGCCTACCCACACAAGTAAGGTATCATTTTTATCGGGAGACTTGGAGGAACATTGGGTGGAAGGAAATTTGTGGCTCCTCTCGGATTCCAGGACTGTCACCGAAATATGATGAGATAGTGTTCTATAGAGCCAAATTTTGAGGTTTGCAAAGGATTCTGTGTAACAAAACCTGGTGAGAGTCCCACAAGTCACCCCATCTTAGATTCCCCTAGGTGTCTAGTTTTAAAAAATGAGCAGGTTTGGTAGGTTTCCCTGGATGCTGGCTGACCTAGAGGCCAAAATCCACAGGTAGGCACTTTGCAAAAAACACCTCTGTTTTCTTTGGGAAAATGTGATGTGTCAATGCTGTGTTTTGGGGCATTTCCTGTTGTGGGCACTAGGCCTACCCACACAAGTGAGGTATCATTTTTATCGGGAGATTTGGGGAAATGCTGTCTGGAAGTAAATTTGTGGCTCCTCTCAGATTCCAGAACTTTCTCTCACAAAAATTTGAGGAGAAAGTGTTTTTCTATCCAAATTTTGAGGTTTGCAAAGGACTCTGGGTAACAAACCCTAGTGAGAACCCCACAAGACACCCCATCCTGGGTTTCCCTAGGTGTATGGTTTTCAAAAATGCACAGGTATGGTAGGTTTCCCTAGGTGCCGGCTGATCTAGAGGCCAAAATCCACAGGTAGGCACTTTGCAAAAAACATCTCTGCTTTCTTTGGGAAAATGTGATGAGTCTACGTTGTGTTTTGGGGCATTTCATGTCGCGGGCACTAGGCCTACCCACACAAGTGAGGTATCATTTTTAACGGAAGACTTGGGGGAATGCTGTGTGGAAGGAAAATTGTGGCTCCTCTCAGATTCCAGAACTTTCTGTCACCGAAATGTGAGGAGAAAGTGTTCTTTTAGCGAAGTTTTGAGGTTTGCAAAGGATTCTGGGTAACAAAACCTGGTGATAATCCCACAAGTGACCCCATCTTGAATTCCCCTAGGGGCTAGTTTTAAAAAATGCACAGGTTTCCCTTGGTGACGGCTGTACTAGAGGCCAAAATCCACAGGTAGGCACTTTGCAAAAAGCACCTGTTTTCTTTGGGAAAATGTGATGTGTCAATGCTGTGTTTTGGGGCATTTCCTGTTGTGGGCACTAGGCCTACCCACACAAGTGAGGTATCATTTTTATCGGGAGATTTGGGGAAATGCTGTCTGGAAGTAAATTTGTGGCTCCTCTCAGACTCCAGAACTTTCTCTCACCAAAATTTGAGGAGAAAGTGTTTTTCTATCCAAATTTTGAGGTTTGCAAAGGATTCTGGGTAACAAAACCTAGTGAGAACCCCACAAGACACCCCATCCTGGATTTCCCTAGGTGTATAGTTTTAAAAAATGCACAGGTATAGTAGGTTTCCCTAGGTGCCGGCTGAGCTAGAGGCCAAAATCCACAGATAGGCACTTTGCAAAAAACATCTCTGCTTTCTTTGGGAAAATGTGATGAGTCTACGTTGTGTTTTGGGGCATTTCCTGTCGCGGGCACTAGGCCTACCCACACAAGGGATGTATCATTTTTAACGGGAGACTTGGGGGAACGCTGTGTGGAAGGAAATTTGTGGCTCCTCTCAGATTCCAGAACTTTCTGTCACCGAAATGTGAGGAGAAAGTGTTTTTTTAGCCAAGTTTTGAGGTTTGCAAAGGATTCTGGGTAACAAAACCTGGTGAGTACCACAAGTGACCCCATCTTGAATTCCCCTAGGGGCTAGTTTTAAAAAATGCACAGGTTTGGCAGGTTTCCCTTGGTGACGGCTGTGCTAGAGGCCAAAATCCACAGGTAGGCACTTTGCAAAAAACACTTCTGCTTTCTTTGGGAAAATGTGATGTGTCCACGTTGTGTTTTTGAGGCATTTCCTGTTGCGAGCAGTAGGCCTACCCACACAAGTAAGGTATAATTTTTATCGGGAGACTTGGAGGAACGTTGGGTGGAAGGAAATTTGTGGCTCCTCTCAGATTCCAGGACTGTCACCGAAATGTGATGAGATAGTGTTTTGTATAGCCAAATTTTGAGGTTTGCAAAGGATTCTGTGTAACGAAACCTGGTGAGAGTCCCACAAGTCACCCCATCTTAGATTCCCCTAGGTGTCTAGTTTTCAAAAATGCACAGGTTTGGTAGGTTTCCCTGGATGCTGGCTGAGCTAGAGGCCAAAATCCACAGGTAGGCACTTTGCAAAAAACACCTGTTTTTTTTGGGAAAATGTGATGTGTCAATGCTGTGTTTTGGGGCATTTCCTGTTGTGGGTACTAGGCCTACCCACACAAGTGAGGTATCATTTTTATCGGGAGATGTGGGGAAATGCTGTCTGGAAGTAAAGTTGTGGCTCCTCTCAGATTCCAGAACTTTCTCTCACCAAAATTTGAGGAGAAAGTGTTTTTCTATCCAAATTTTGAGGTTTGCAAAGGATTCTGGGTAACAAAACCTAGTGAGAGCCCCACAAGACACCCCATCCTGGATTTCCCTAGGTGTATAGTTTTAAAAAAATGCACAGGTATGGTAGGTTTCCCTAGGTGCCGGCTGAGCTAGAGGCCAAAATCCACAGGTAGGCACTTTGCAAAAAACATCTCTGCTTTCTTTGGGCAAATGTGATGAGTCTACGTTGTGTTTTGGGGCATTTCCTGTCACGGGCACTAGGCCTACCCACACAAGTGAGGTATCATTTTTAACGGGAGACTTGGGGGAACGCTGTGTGGAAGGAAATTTGTGGCTCCTCTCAGATTCCAGAACTTTCTGTCACCGAAATGTGAGGAGAAAGTGTTTTTTAGCCAAGTTTTGAGGTTTGCAAAGGATTCTGGGTAACAAAACCTGGTGAGAGTCCCACAAGTGACCCCATCTTGAATTCCCCTAGGGGCTAGTTTTAAAAACTGCACAGGTTTGGCAGGTTTCCCTTGGTGACGCCTGTGCTAGAGGCCAAAATCCACAGGTAGGCACTTTGCAAAAAACACTTCTGCTTTCTTTGGGAAAATGTGATGTGTCCACGTTGTGTTTTTTTGGGCATTTCCTGTCGCGAGCAGTAGGCCTACCCACACAAGTAAGGTATCATTTTTATCGGGAGACTTGGAGGAACATTGGGTGGAAGGAAATTTGTGGCTCATCTCAGATTCCAGGACTGTCACCGAAATATGATGAGATAGTGTTTTATATAGCCAAATTTTGAGGTTTGCAAAGGATTCTGTGTAACAAAACCTGGTGAGAGTCCCACAAGTCACCCCATCTTAGATTCCCCTAGGTGTCTAGTTTTCAAAAATGCACAGGTTTGGTAGGTTTCCCTGGATGCTGGCTGAGCTAGAGGCCAAAATCCACAGGTATGCACTTTGCAAAAAACACCTGTTTTCTTTGGGAAAATGTGATGTGTCAATGCTGTGTTTTGGGGCATTTCCTGTTGTGGGTACTAGGCCTACCCACACAAGTGAGGTATAATTTTTATCGGGAGATGTGGGGAAATGCTGTCTGGAAGTAAATTTGTGGCTCCTCTCAGATTCCAGAACTTTCTCTCACCAAAATTTGAGTTTGAGGAGAAAGTGTTTTTCTATCCAAATTTTGAGGTTTGCAAAGGATTCTGGGTAACAAAACCTAGTGAGAGCCCCACAAGACACCCCATCCTGGGTTTCCCTAGGTGTATAGTTTTCAAAAATGGACAGGTATGGTAGGTTTCCCTAGGTGCCGGCTGAGCTAGAGGCCAAAATCCGCAGGTAGGCACTTTGCAAAAAACATCTCTGCTTTCTTTGGGACAATGTGGTGAGTCTACGTTGTGTTTTGGGGCATTTCCTGTCGCGGGCACTAGGCCTACCCACACAAGTGAGGTATCATTTTTAACGGGAGACTTGGGGGAACGCTGTGTGGAAGGAAAATTGTGGCTCCTCTCAGATTCCAGAACTTTCTGTCACCGAAATGTGAGGAGAAAGTGTTCTTTTAGCCAAGTTTTGAGGTTTGCAAAGGATTCTGGGTAACAAAACCTGGTGAGAGTTCCACAAGTGACCCCATCTTGAATTCCCCTAGGGGCTAGTTTTAAAAAATGCACAGGTTTCCCTTGGTGACGGCTGTACTAGAGGCCAAAATCCACAGGTAGGCACTTTGCAAAAAACACTTCTGCTTTGTTTGGGAAAATGTGATGTGTCCACGTTGTGTTTTTGGGGCATTTCCTGTCGCGAGCAGTAGGCCTACCCACACAAGTAAGGTATCATTTTTATCGGGAGACTTGGAGGAACGTTGGGTGGAAGGAAATATGTGGCTCCTCTCAGATTCCAGGACTGTCACCGAAATGTGATGAGATAGTGTTTTATATAGCCAAATGTTGAGGTTTGCAAAGGATTCTGTGTAACAAAACCTGGTGAGAGTCCCACAAGTCACCCCATACTAGATTCCCCTAGGTGTCTAGTTTTCAAAAATGCACAGGTTTGGTAGGTTTCCCTGGATGCTGGCTGAGCTAGAGGCCAAAATCCACAGGTAGGCACTTTGCAAAAAACACCTCTGTTTTCTTTGGGAAAATGTGATGTGTCAATGCTGTGTTTTGGGGCATTTCCTGTTGTGGGAACTAGGCCTACCCACACAAGTGAGGTATCATTTTTATCGGGAGATTTGGGGAAATGCTGTCTGGAAGTAAATTTGTAGCTCCTCTCAGATTCCAGAACTTTCTCTCACCAAAATTTGAGGAGAAAGTGTTTTTCTATCCAAATTTTGAGGTTTGCAAAGGATTCTGGGTAACAAAACCTAGTGAGAGCCCCACAAGACACCCCATTCTGGATTTCCCTAGGTGTATAGTTTTCAAAAATGCACAGGTATGGTAGGTTTCCCTAGGTGCCCGCTGAGCTAGAGGCCAAAATCCACAGGTAGGCACTTTGCAAAAAACATCTCTGCTTTCTTTGGGAAAATGTGATGAGTCTACGTTGTGTTTTGGGGCATTTCCTGTCGCGGGCACTAGGCCTACCCACACAGGTGAGGTATCATTTTTAACAGGAGACTTGGGGGAACGCTGTGTGGAAGGAAATTTGTGGCTCCTCTCAGATTCCAGAACTTTCTGTCACCGAAATGTGAGGAGAAAGTGGTTTTTTTGCCAAGTTTTGAGGTTTGCAAAGGATTCTGGGTAACAAAACCTGGTGAGAGTCCCACAAATGACCCCATCTTGAATTACCCTAGGGGCTAGTTTTAAAAAATGCACAGGTTTGGCAGGTTTCCCTTGGTAACGGCTGTGCTAGAGGCCAAAATCCACAGGTAGGCACTTTACAAAAAACACTTCTGCTTTCTTTGGGAAAATGTGATGTGTACACATTGTGTTTTTGGGGCATTTCCTGTCGCAAGCAGTAGGCCTACCCACACAAGTAAGGTATCATTTTTATCGGGAGACTTGGAGGAACGTTGGGTGGAAGGAAATTTGTGGCTCCTCTCAGATTCCAGGACTGTCACCGAAATATGATGAGATAGGGTTTTATATAGCCAAATTTTGAGGTTTGCAAAGGATTCTGTGTAACAAAACCTGGCGAGAGTCCCACAAGTCACCCCATCTTGGATTCCCCTAGGTGTCTAGTTTTCATAAATGCACAGTTTTGGTAGGTTTCCCTGGATGCTGGCTGAGCTAGAGGCCAAAATCCACAGGTAGGCACTTTGCAAAAAACACCTCTGTTTTCTTTGGGAAAATGTGATGTGTCAATGCTGTGTTTTGGGGCATTTCCTGTTGTGGGCACTAGGCCTACCCACACAAGTGAGGTATCCTTTTTATCGGGAGATTTGGGGAAATGCTGTCTGGAATTAAATTTGTTGCTCCTCTCAGATTCCAGAACTTTCTCTCACCAAAATTTGAGGAGAAAGTGTTTTTCTATCCAAATTTTGAGGTTTGCAAAGGATTCTGGGTAACAAAACCTAGTGAGAGCCCCACAAGACACCCCATCCTGGATTTGCCTAGGTGTATAGTTTTAAAAAAATGCACAGGTATGGTAGGTTTCTTAGGTGCCGGCTGAGCTAGAGGCCAAAATCCACAGGTAGGCACTTTGCAAAAAACATCTCTGCTTTCTTTGGGCAAATGTGATGAGTCTACGTTGTGTTTTGGGGCATTTCCTGTCGCGGGCACTAGGCCTACCCACACAAGTGAGGTATCATTTTTAACGGGAGACTTGGGGGAACGCTGTGTGGAAGGAAATTTGTGGCTCCTCTCAGATTCCAGAACTTTCTGTCACCGAAATGTGAGGAGAAAGTGTTTTTTAGCCAAGTTTTGAGGTTTGCAAAGGATTCTGGGTAACAAAACCTGGTGAGAGTCCCACAAGTGACCCCATCTTGAATTCCCCTAGGGGCTAGTTTTAAAAACTGCACAGGTTTGGCAGGTTTCCCTTGGTGACGGCTGTGCTAGAGGCCAAAATCCACAGGTAGGCACTTTGCAAAAAACACTTCTGCTTTCTTTGGGAAAATGTGATGTGTCCACGTTGTGTTTTTTTGGGCATTTCCTGTCGCGAGCAGTAGGCCTACCCACACAAGTAAGGTGTTATTTTTATCGGGAGACTTGGAGGAACATTGGGTGGAAGGAAATTTGTGGCTCATCTCAGATTCCAGGACTGTCACCGAAATATGATGAGATAGTGTTTTATGTAGCCAAATTTTGAGGTTTGCAAAGGATTCTGTGTAACAAAACCTGGTGAGAGTCCCACAAGTCACCCCATCTTAGATTCCCCTAGGTGTCTAGTTTTCAAAAATGCACAGGTTTGGTAGGTTTCCCTGGATGCTGGCTGAGCTAGAGGCCAAAATCCACAGGTAGGCACTTTGCAAAAAAACACCTCTGTTTTCTTTGGGAAAATGTGATTTGTCAATGCTGTGTTTTGGGGCATTTCCTGTTGTGGGCACTAGGCCTACCCACACAAGTGAGGTATCCTTTTTATTGGGAGGTTTGGGGAAATGCTGTCTGGAATTAAATTTGTGGCTCCTCTCAGATTCCACAACTTTCTCTCACCAAAATTTGAGGAGAAAGTGTTTTTCTATCCAAATTTTGAGGTTTGCAAAGGATTCTGGGTAACAAAACCTAGTGAGAGCCCCACAAGACACCCCATCCTGGATTTCCCTAGGTGTATAGTTTTAAAAAAATGCACAGGTATGGTAGGTTTCCCTAGGTGCCGGCTGAGCTAGAGGCCAAAATTCACAGGTAGGCACTTTGCAAAAAACATCTCTGCTTTCTTTGGGAAAATGTGATGAGTCTACGTTGTGTTTTGGGGCATTTCCTGTCGCGGGCACTAGGCCTACCCACACAAGTGAGGTATCATTTTTAACGGGAGACTTGGGGGAACGCTGTGTGGAAGGACATTTGTGGCTCCTCTCAGATTCCTGAACTTTCTGTGACCGAAATGTGAGGAGAAAGTGTTTTTTTAGCCAAGTTTTGAGGTTTGCAAAGGATTCTGGGTAACAAAACCTGGTGAGAGTCCCACAAGTGACCGCATCTTGAATTCCCCTAGGGGCTAGTTTTAAAAACTGCACAGGTTTGGCAGGTTTCCCTTGGTGACGGCTGTGCTAGAGGCCAAAATCCACAGGTAGGCACTTTGGAAAAAACACTTCTGCTTTCTTTGGGAAAATGTGATGTGTCCACGTTGTGTTTTTTTGGGCATTTCCTATCGCGAGCAGTAGGCCTACCCACACAAGTAAGGTATCATTTTTATCGGGAGACTTGGAGGAACATTGGGTGGAAGGAAATTTGTGGCTCCTCTCGGATTCCAGGACTGTCACCGAAATATGATGAGATAGTGTTTTATATAGCCAAATTTTGAGGTTTGCAAAGGATTCTGTGTAACAAAACCTGGTGAGAGTCCCACAAGTCACCCCATCTTAGATTCCCCTAGGTGTCTAGTTTTAAAAAATGAGCAGGTTTGGTAGGTTTCCCTGGATGCTGGCTGACCTAGAGGCCAAAATCCACAGGTAGGCACTTTGCAAAAAACACCTCTGTTTTCTTTGGGAAAATGTGATGTGTCAATGCTGTGTTTTGGGGCATTTCCTGTTGTGGGCACTAGGCCTACCCACACAAGTGAGGTATAATTTTTATCGGGAGATTTGGGGAAATGCTGTCTGGAAGTAAATTTGTGGCTCCTCTCAGATTCCAGAACTTTCTCTCACCAAAATTTGAGGAGAAAGTGTTTTTCTATCCAAATTTTGAGGTTTGCAAAGGACTCTGGGTAACAAACCCTAGTGAGAACCCCACAAGACACCCCATCCTGGGTTTCCCTAGGTGTATGGTTTTCAAAAATGCACAGGTATGGTAGGTTTCCCTAGGTGCCGGCTGATCTAGAGGCCAAAATCCACAGGTAGGCACTTTGCAAAAAACATCTCTGCTTTCTTTGGGAAAATGTGATGAGTCTACGTTGTGTTTTGGGGCATTTCATGTCGCGGGCACTAGGCCTACCCACACAAGTGAGGTATCATTTTTAACGGGAGACTTGGGGGAACGCTGTGTGGATGGAAAATTGTGGCTCCTCTCAGATTCCAGAACTTTCTGTCACCGAAATGTGAGGAGAAAGTGTTTTTTTAGCCAAGTTTTGAGGTTTGCAAAGGATTCTGGGTAACAAAACCTGGTGAGTACCACAAGTGACCCCATCTTGAATTCCCCTAGGGGCTAGTTTTAAAAAATGCACAGGTTTGGCAGGTTTCCCTTGGTGACGGCTGTGCTAGAGGCCAAAATCCACAGGTAGGCACTTTGCAAAAAACACTTCTGCTTTCTTTGGGAAAATGTGATGTGTCCACGTTGTGTTTTTGAGGCATTTCCTGTTGCGAGCAGTAGGCCTACCCACACAAGTAAGGTATAATTTTTATCGGGAGACTTGGAGGAACGTTGGGTGGAAGGAAATTTGTGGCTCCTCTCAGATTCCAGGACTGTCACCGAAATGTGATGAGATAGTGTTTTGTATAGCCAAATTTTGAGGTTTGCAAAGGATTCTGTGTAACGAAACCTGGTGAGAGTCCCACAAGTCACCCCATCTTAGATTCCCCTAGGTGTCTAGTTTTCAAAAATGCACAGGTTTGGTAGGTTTCCCTGGATGCTGGCTGAGCTAGAGGCCAAAATCCACAGGTAGGCACTTTGCAAAAAAAACCTCTGTTTTCTTTGGGAAAATGTGATGTGTCAATGCTGTGTTTTGGGGCATTTCCTGTTGTGGGCACTAGGCCTACCCACACAAGTGAGGTATCATTTTTATCGGGAGCTTTGAAGAAATGCTGTCTGGAAGTAAATTTGTGGCTCCTCTCAGACTCCAGAACTTTCTCTCACCAAAATTTGAGGAGAAAGTGTTTTTCTATCCAAATTTTGAGGTTTGCAAAGGATTCTGGGTAACAAAACCTAGTGAGAGCCCCACAAGACACCCCATCCTGGATTTCCCTAGGTGTATAGTTTTCAAAAATGCACAGGTATTGTAGGTTTCCCTAGGTGCCGGCTGAGCTAGAGGCCAAAATCCACAGGTAGGCACTTTGCAAAAAACATCTCTGCTTTCTTTGGGAAAATGTGATGAGTCTACGTTGTGTTTTGGGGCATTTCCTGTCGCGGGCACTAGCCCTACCCACACAAGGGAGGTATCATTTTTAACGGGAGACTTGGGGGAACGCTGTGTGGAAGGAAATTTGTGGCTCCTCTCAGATTCCAGAACTTTCTGTCACCGAAATGTGATGAGATAGTGTTTTATATAGCCAAATTTTGAGGTTTGCAAAGGATTCTGTGTAACAAAACCTGGTGAGAGTCCCACAAGTCACCCCATCTTAGATTCCCCTAGGTGTCTAGTTTTCAAAAATGCACAGGTTTGGTAGGTTTCCCTGGATGCTGGCTGACCTAGAGGCCAAAATCCACAGGTAGGCACTTTGCAAAAAACACCTCTGTTTTCTTTGGGAAAATGTGATGTGTCAATGCTGTGTTTTGGGGCATTTCCTGTTGTGGGCACTAGGCCTACCCACCCAAGTGAGGTATCATTTTTATCGGGAGATTTGGGGAAATGCTGTCTGGAAGTAAATTTGTGGCTCCTCTCAGATTCCAGAACTTTCTCTCACCAAAATTTGAGGAGAAAGTGTTTTTCTATCCAAATTTTGAGGTTTGCAAAGGATTCTGGGTAACAAAACCTAGTGAGAGCCCCACAAGACACCCCATCCTGGGTTTCCCTAGGTGTATAGTTTTCAAAAATGCACAGGTATGGTAGGGTTCCCTAGGTGCCGGCTGACCTAGAGGCCAAAATCCACAGGTAGGCACTTTGCAAAAAACATCTCTGATTTCTTTGGGAAAATGTGATGAGTATACGTTGTGTTTTGGGGCATTTCCTGTCGCGGGCACTAGGCCTACCCACACAAGTGAGGTATCATTTTTAACGGGAGACTTGGGGGAACGCTGTGTGGAAGGAAAATTGTGGCTCCTCTCAGATTCCAGAACTTTCTGTCACCGAAATGTGAGGAGAAAGTGTTCTTTTAGCGAAGTTTTGAGGTTTGCAAAGGATTCTGGGTAACAAAACCTGGTGAGAGTCCCACAAGTGACCCCATCTTGAATTCCCCTAGGGGCTAGTTTTAAAAAATGCACAGGTTTCCCTTGGTGACGGCTGTACTAGAGGCCAAAATCCACAGGTAGGCACTTTGCAAAAAACACTTCTGCTTTCTTTGGGAAAATGTGATGTGTCCACGTTGTGTTTTTGGGGCATTTCCTGTCGCAAGCAGTAGGCCTACCCACACAAGTAAGGTATCATTTTTATCGGGAGACTTGGAGGAACGTTGGGTGGAAGGAAATTTGTGGCTCCTCTCAGATTCCAGGACTGTCACCGAAATATGATGAGATAGTGTTTTATATAGCCAAATTTTGAGGTTTGCAAAGGATTCTGTGTAACAAAACCTGGTGAGAGTCCCACAAGTCACCCCATCTTAGATTCCCCTAGGTGTCTAGTTTTCAAAAATGCACAGGTTTGGTAGGTTTCCCTGGATGCTGGCTGAGCTAGAGGCCAAAATCCAAAGGTAGGCACTTTGCAAAAAACACCTCTGTTTTCTTTGGGAAAATGTGATGTGTCAATGTTGTGTTTTGGGGCATTTCCTGTTGTGGGCACTAGGCCTACCCACACAAGTGAGGTATCATTTTTATCGGGAGCTTTGGGGAAATGCTGTCTAGAAGTAAATTTGTGGCTCCTCTCAGACTCCAGAACTTTCTCTCACCAAAATTTGAGGAGAAAGTGTTTTTCTATCCAAATTTTGAGGTTTGCAAAGGATTCTGGGTAACAAAACCTAGTGAGAGCCCCACAAGACACCCCATCCTGGATTTCCCTAGGTGTATAGTTTTCAAAAATGCACAGGTATTGTAGGTTTCCCTAGGTGCCGGCTGAGCTAGAGGCCAAAATCCACAGGTAGGCACTTTGCAAAAAACATCTCTGCTTTCTTTGGGAAAATGTGATGAGTCTACGTTGTGTTTTGGGGCATTTCCTGTCGCGGGCACTAACCCTACCCACACAAGGGAGGTATCATTTTTAACGGGAGACTTGGGGGAACGCTGTGTGGAAGGAAATTTGTGGCTCCTCTCAGATTCCAGAACTTTCTGTCACCGAAATGTGAGGAGAAAGTGTTTTTTTAGCCAAGTTTTGAGGTTTGCAAAGGATTCTGGGTAACAAAACCTGGTGAGTACCACAAGTGACCCCATCTTGAATTCCCCTAGGGGCTAGTTTTAAAAAATGCACAGGTTTGGCAGGTTTCCCTTGGTGACGGCTGTGCTTGAGGCCAAAATCCACAGGTAGGCACTTTGCAAAAAACACTTCTGCTTTCTTTGGGAAAATGTGATGTGTCCACGTTGTGTTTTTTTGGGCATTTCCTGTCGCGAGCACTAACCCTACCCACACAAGGGAGGTATCATTTTTAACGGGAGACTTGGGGGAACGCTGTGTGGAAGGAAATTTGTGGCTCCTCTCAGATTCCAGAACTTTCTGTCACCGAAATGTGAGGAGAAAGTGTTTTTTTAGCCAAGTTTTGAGGTTTGCAAAGGATTCTGGGTAACAAAACCTGGTGAGTACCACAAGTGACCCCATCTTGAATTCCCCTAGGGGCTAGTTTTAAAAAATGCACAGGTTTGGCAGGTTTCCCTTGGTGACGGCTGTGCTTGAGGCCAAAATCCACAGGTAGGCACTTTGCAAAAAACACTTCTGCTTTCTTTGGGAAAATGTGATGTGTCCACGTTGTGTTTTTTTGGGCATTTCCTGTCGCGAGCAGTAGGCCTACCCACACAAGTAAGGTATCATTTTTATCGGGAGACTTGGAGGAACATTGGGTGGAAGGAAATTTGTGGCTCCTCTCAGATTCCAGGACTGTCACCGAAATATGATGAGATAGTGTTTTATATAGCCAAATTTTGAGGTTTGCAAAGGATTCTGTGTAACAAAACCTGGTGAGAGTCCCACAAGTCACCCCATCTTAGATTCCCCTAGGTGTCTAGTTTTCAAAAATGCACAGGTTTGGTAGGTTTCCCTGGATGCTGGCTGAGCTAGAGGCCAAAATCCACAGTTAGGCACTTTGCAAAAAACATCTCTGCTTTCTTTGGGAAAATGTGATGAGTCTACGTTGTGTTTTGGGGCATTTCCTGTTGCGGGCACTAGGCCTACCCACACAAGGGATTTATCATTTTTAACGGGAGACTTGGGGTAACGCTGTGTGGAAGGAAATTTGTGGCTCCTCTCAGATTCCAGAACTTTCTGTCACCGAAATGTGAGGAGAAAGTGTTTTTTTAGCCAAGTTTTGAGGTTTGCAAAGGATTCTGGGTAACAAAACCTGGTGAGTACCACAAGTGACCCCATCTTGAATTCCCCTAGGGGCTAGTTTTAAAAAATGCACAGGTTTGGCAGGTTTCCCTTGGTGACGGCTGTGCTAGAGGCCAAAATCCACAGGTAGGCACTTTGCAAAAAACACTTCTGCTTTCTTTGGGAAAATGTGATGTGTCCACGTTTTGTTTTTGGGGCATTTCCTGTCGCGAGCAGTAGGCCTACCCACACAAGTAAGGTATCATTTTTATCGGGAGACTTGGAGGAACGTTGGGTGGAAGGAAATTTGTGGCTCCTCTCAGATTCCAGGACTGTCACCGAAATGTGATGAGATAGTGTTTTATATAGCCAAATTTTGAGGTTTGCAAAGGATTCTGTGTAACAAAACCTGGTGAGAGTCCCACAAGTCACCCCATCTTAGATTCCCCTAGGTGTCTAGTTTTCAAAAATGCACAGGTATTGTAGGTTTCCCTAGGTGCCGGCTGAGCTAGAGGCCAAAATCCACAGGTAGGCACTTTGCAAAAAACATCTCTGCTTTCTTTGGGAAAATGTGATGAGTCTACGTTGTGTTTTGGGGCATTTCCTGTTGCGGGCACTAGGCCTACCCACACAAGGGATTTATCATTTTTAACGGGAGACTTGGGGTAACGCTGTGTGGAAGGAAATTTGTGGCTCCTCTCAGATTCCAGAACTTTCTGTCACCGAAATGTGAGGAGAAAGTGTTTTTTTAGCCAAGTTTTGAGGTTTGCAAAGGATTCTGGGTAACAAAACCTGGTGAGTACCACAAGTGACCCCATCTTGAATTCCCCTAGGGGCTAGTTTTAAAAAATGCACAGGTTTGGCAGGTTTCCCTTGGTGACGGATGTGCTAGAGGCCAAAATCCACAGGTAGGCACTTTGCAAAAAACACTTCTGCTTTCTTTGGGAAAATGTGATGTGTCCACGTTGTGTTTTTGGGGCATTTCCTGTCGCGAGCAGTAGGCCTACCCACACAAGTAAGGTATCATTTTTATCGGGAGACTTGGAGGAACGTTGGGTGGAAGGAAATTTGTGGCTCCTCTCAGATTCCAGGACTGTCACCGAAATGTGATGAGATAGTGTTTTATATAGCCAAATTTTGAGGTTTGCAAAGGATTCTGTGTAACAAAACCTGGTGAGAGTCCCACAAGTCACCCCATCTTAGATTCCCCTAGGTGTCTAGTTTTCAAAAATGCACAGGTTTGGTAGGTTTCCCTGGATGCTGGCTGAGCTAGAGGCCAAAATCCACAGGTAGGCACTTTGCAAAAAACACTTCTGCTTTCTTTGGGAAAATGTGATGTGTCCACGTTGTGTTTTTGGTGCATTTCCTGTCGCGAGCAGTAGGCCTACCCACACAAGTAAGGTATCATTTTTATCGGGAGACTTGGAGGAACGTTGGGTGGAAGGAAATTTGTGGCTCCTCTCAGATTCCAGGACTGTCACCGAAATGTGATGAGATAGTGTTTTATATAGCCAAATTTTGAGGTTTGCAAAGGATTCTGTGTAACAAAACCTGGTGAGAGTCCCACAAGTCACCCCATCTTAGATTCCCCTAGGTGTCTAGTTTTCAAAAATGCACAGGTTTGGTAGGTTTCCCTGGATTCTGGCTGAGCTAGAGGCCAAAATCCACAGGTAGGCACTTTGCAAAAAACACCTGTTTTCTTTGGGAAAATGTGATGTGTCAATGCTGTGTTTTGGGGCATTTCCTGTTGTGGGTACTAGGCCTACCCACACAAGTGAGGTATCATTTTTATCGGGAGATGTGGGGAAATGCTGTCTGGAAGTAAAGTTGTGGCTCCTCTCAGATTCCAGAACTTTCTCTCACCAAAATTTGAGGAGAAAGTGTTTTTCTATCCAAATTTTGAGGTTTGCAAAGGATTCTGGGTAACAAAACCTAGTGAGAGCCCCACAAGACACCCCATCCTGGATTTCCCTAGGTGTATAGTTTTAAAAAAATGCACAGGTATGGTAGTTTTCCCTAGGTGCCGGCTGAGCTAGAGGCCAAAATCCACAGGTAGACACTTTGCAAAAAACATCTCTGCTTTCTTTGGGCAAATGTGATGAGTCTACGTTGTGTTTTGGGGCATTTCCTGTCGCGGGCACTAGGCCTACCCACACAAGTGAGGTATCATTTTTAACGGGAGACTTGGGGGAACGCTGTGTGGAAGGAAATTTGTGGCTCCTCTCAGATTCCAGAACTTTCTGTTGCCGAAATGTGAGGAGAAAGTGTTTTTTAGCCAAGTTTTGAGGTTTGCAAAGGATTCTGGGTAACAAAACCTGGTGAGAGTCCCACAAGTCACCCCATCTTAGATTCCCCTAGGTGTCTAGTTTTCAAAAATGCACAGGTTTGGCAGGTTTCCCTTGGTGACGGATGTGCTAGAGGCCAAAATCCACAGGTAGGCACTTTGCAAAAAACACTTCTGCTTTCTTTGGGAAAATGTGATGTGTCCACGTTGTGTTTTTGGGGCATTTCCTGTCGCGAGCAGTAGGCCTACCTACACAAGTAAGGTATCATTTTTATCGGGAGACTTGGAGGAACGTTGGGTGGAAGGTAATTTGTGGCTCCTCTCAGATTCCAGGACTGTCACCGAAATGTGATGAGATAGTGTTTTATATAGCCAAATTTTGAGGTTTGCAAAGGATTCTGTGTAACAAAACCTGGTGAGAGTCCCACAAGTCACCCCATCTTAGATTCCCCTAGGTGTCTAGTTTTCAAAAATGCACAGGTTTGGTAGGTTTCCCTGGATGCTGGCTGAGCTAGAGGCCAAAATCCACAGGTAGGCACTTTGCAAAAAACACTTCTGCTTTCTTTGGGAAAATGTGATGTGTCCACGTTGTGTTTTTGGTGCATTTCCTGTCGCGAGCAGTAGGCCTACCCACACAAGTAAGGTATCATTTTTATCGGGAGACTTGGAGGAACGTTGGGTGGAAGGAAATTTGTGGCTCCTCTCAGATTCCAGGACTGTCACCGAAATGTGATGAGATAGTGTTTTATATAGCCAAATTTTGAGGTTTGCAAAGGATTCTGTGTAACAAAACCTGGTGAGAGTCCCACAAGTCACCCCATCTTAGATTCCCCTAGGTGTCTAGTTTTCAAAAATGCACAGGTTTGGTAGGTTTCCCTGGATTCTGGCTGAGCTAGAGGCCAAAATCCACAGGTAGGCACTTTGCAAAAAACACCTGTTTTCTTTGGGAAAATGTGATGTGTCAATGCTGTGTTTTGGGGCATTTCCTGTTGTGGGTACTAGGCCTACCCACACAAGTGAGGTATCATTTTTATCGGGAGATGTGGGGAAATGCTGTCTGGAAGTAAAGTTGTGGCTCCTCTCAGATTCCAGAACTTTCTCTCACCAAAATTTGAGGAGAAAGTGTTTTTCTATCCAAATTTTGAGGTTTGCAAAGGATTCTGGGTAACAAAACCTAGTGAGAGCCCCACAAGACACCCCATCCTGGATTTCCCTAGGTGTATAGTTTTAAAAAAATGCACAGGTATGGTAGTTTTCCCTAGGTGCCGGCTGAGCTAGAGGCCAAAATCCACAGGTAGGCACTTTGCAAAAAACATCTCTGCTTTCTTTGGGCAAATGTGATGAGTCTACGTTGTGTTTTGGGGCATTTCCTGTCGCGGGCACTAGGCCTACCCACACAAGTGAGGTATCATTTTTAACGGGAGACTTGGGGGAACGCTGTGTGGAAGGAAATTTGTGGCTCCTCTCAGATTCCAGAACTTTCTGTTGCCGAAATGTGAGGAGAAAGTGTTTTTTAGCCAAGTTTTGAGGTTTGCAAAGGATTCTGGGTAACAAAACCTGGTGAGAGTCCCACAAGTGACCCCATCTTGAATTCCCCTAGGGGCTAGTTTTAAAAACTGCACAGGTTTGGCAGGTTTCCCTTGGTGACGCCTGTGCTAGAGGCCAAAATCCACAGGTAGGCACTTTGCAAAAAACACTTCTGCTTTCTTTGGGAAAATGTGATGTCTCCACGTTGTGTTTTTTTGGGCATTTCCTGTCGCGAGCAGTAGGCCTACCCACACAAGTAAGGTATCATTTTTATCGGGAGACTTGGAGGAACGTTGGGTGGAAGGAAATATGTGGCTCCTCTCAGATTCCAGGACTGTCACCGAAATGTGATGAGATAGTGTTTTATATAGCCAAATTTTGAGGTTTGCAAAGGATTCTGTGTAACAAAACCTGGTGAGAGTCCCACAAGTCACCCCATCTTAGATTCCCCTAGGTGTCTAGTTTTCAAAAATGCACAGGTTTGGTAGGTTTCCCTGGATGCTGGCTGAGCTAGAGGCCAAAATCCACAGTTAGGCACTTTGCAAAAAACATCTCTGCTTTCTTTGGGAAAATGTGATGAGTCTACGTTGTGTTTTGGGGCATTTCCTGTTGCGGGCACTAGGCCTACCCACACAAGGGATTTATCATTTTTAACGGGAGACTTGGGGTAACGCTGTGTGGAAGGAAATTTGTGGCTCCTCTCAGATTCCAGAACTTTCTGTCACCGAAATGTGAGGAGAAAGTGTTTTTTTAGCCAAGTTTTGAGGTTTGCAAAGGATTCTGGGTAACAAAACCTGGTGAGTACCACAAGTGACCCCATCTTGAATTCCCCTAGGGGCTAGTTTTAAAAAATGCACAGGTTTGGCAGGTTTCCCTTGGTGACGGCTGTGCTAGAGGCCAAAATCCACAGGTAGGCACTTTGCAAAAAACACTTCTGCTTTCTTTGGGAAAATGTGATGTGTCCACGTTTTGTTTTTGGGGCATTTCCTGTCGCGAGCAGTAGGCCTACCCACACAAGTAAGGTATCATTTTTATCGGGAGACTTGGAGGAACGTTGGGTGGAAGGAAATTTGTGGCTCCTCTCAGATTCCAGGACTGTCACCGAAATGTGATGAGATAGTGTTTTATATAGCCAAATTTTGAGGTTTGCAAAGGATTCTGTGTAACAAAACCTGGTGAGAGTCCCACAAGTCACCCCATCTTAGATTCCCCTAGGTGTCTAGTTTTCAAAAATGCACAGGTATTGTAGGTTTCCCTAGGTGCCGGCTGAGCTAGAGGCCAAAATCCACAGGTAGGCACTTTGCAAAAAACATCTCTGCTTTCTTTGGGAAAATGTGATGAGTCTACGTTGTGTTTTGGGGCATTTCCTGTTGCGGGCACTAGGCCTACCCACACAAGGGATTTATCATTTTTAACGGGAGACTTGGGGTAACGCTGTGTGGAAGGAAATTTGTGGCTCCTCTCAGATTCCAGAACTTTCTGTCACCGAAATGTGAGGAGAAAGTGTTTTTTTAGCCAAGTTTTGAGGTTTGCAAAGGATTCTGGGTAACAAAACCTGGTGAGTACCACAAGTGACCCCATCTTGAATTCCCCTAGGGGCTAGTTTTAAAAAATGCACAGGTTTGGCAGGTTTCCCTTGGTGACGGATGTGCTAGAGGCCAAAATCCACAGGTAGGCACTTTGCAAAAAACACTTCTGCTTTCTTTGGGAAAATGTGATGTGTCCACGTTGTGTTTTTGGGGCATTTCCTGTCGCGAGCAGTAGGCCTACCCACACAAGTAAGGTATCATTTTTATCGGGAGACTTGGAGGAACGTTGGGTGGAAGGAAATTTGTGGCTCCTCTCAGATTCCAGGACTGTCACCGAAATGTGATGAGATAGTGTTTTATATAGCCAAATTTTGAGGTTTGCAAAGGATTCTGTGTAACAAAACCTGGTGAGAGTCCCACAAGTCACCCCATCTTAGATTCCCCTAGGTGTCTAGTTTTCAAAAATGCACAGGTATTGTAGGTTTCCCTAGGTGCCGGCTGAGCTAGAGGCCAAAATCCACAGGTAGGCACTTTGCAAAAAACATCTCTGCTTTCTTTGGGAAAATGTGATGAGTCTACGTTGTGTTTTGGGGCATTTCCTGTTGCGGGCACTAGGCCTACCCACACAAGGGATTTATCATTTTTAACGGGAGACTTGGGGTAACGCTGTGTGGAAGGAAATTTGTGGCTCCTCTCAGATTCCAGAACTTTCTGTCACCGAAATGTGAGAAGAAAGTGTTTTTTTAGCCAAGTTTTGAGGTTTGCAAAGGATTCTGGGTAACAAAACCAGGTGAGAGTCCCACAAGTCACCCCATCTTGGATTCCCCTAGGTGTCTAGTTTTCAAAAATGCACAGGTTTGGTAGGTTTCCCTGGATGCTGGCTGAGCTAGAGGCCAAAATCCACAGGTAGGCACTTTGCAAAAAACACTTCTGCTTTCTTTGGGAAAATGTGATGTGTCCACGTTGTGTTTTTGGTGCATTTCCTGTCGCGAGCAGTAGGCCTACCCACACAAGTAAGGTATCATTTTTATCGGGAGACTTGGAGGAACGTTGGGTGGAAGGAAATTTGTGGCTCCTCTCAGATTCCAGGACTGTCACCGAAATGTGATGAGATAGTGTTTTATATAGCCAAATTTTGAGGTTTGCAAAGGATTCTGTGTAACAAAACCTGGTGAGAGTCCCACAAGTCACCCCATCTTAGATTCCCCTAGGTGTCTAGTTTTCAAAAATGCACAGGTTTGGTAGGTTTCCCTGGATTCTGGCTGAGCTAGAGGCCAAAATCCACAGGTAGGCACTTTGCAAAAAACACCTGTTTTCTTTGGGAAAATGTGATGTGTCAATGCTGTGTTTTGGGGCATTTCCTGTTGTGGGTACTAGGCCTACCCACACAAGTGAGGTATCATTTTTATCGGGAGATGTGGGGAAATGCTGTCTGGAAGTAAAGTTGTGGCTCCTCTCAGATTCCAGAACTTTCTCTCACCAAAATTTGAGGAGAAAGTGTTTTTCTATCCAAATTTTGAGGTTTGCAAAGGATTCTGGGTAACAAAACCTAGTGAGAGCCCCACAAGACACCCCATCCTGGATTTCCCTAGGTGTATAGTTTTAAAAAAATGCACAGGTATGGTAGTTTTCCCTAGGTGCCGGCTGAGCTAGAGGCCAAAATCCACAGGTAGGCACTTTGCAAAAAACATCTCTGCTTTCTTTGGGCAAATGTGATGAGTCTACGTTGTGTTTTGGGGCATTTCCTGTCGCGGGCACTAGGCCTACCCACACAAGTGAGGTATCATTTTTAACGGGAGACTTGGGGGAACGCTGTGTGGAAGGAAATTTGTGGCTCCTCTCAGATTCCAGAACTTTCTGTTGCCGAAATGTGAGGAGAAAGTGTTTTTTAGCCAAGTTTTGAGGTTTGCAAAGGATTCTGGGTAACAAAACCTGGTGAGAGTCCCACAAGTGACCCCATCTTGAATTCCCCTAGGGGCTAGTTTTAAAAACTGCACAGGTTTGGCAGGTTTCCCTTGGTGACGCCTGTGCTAGAGGCCAAAATCCACAGGTAGGCACTTTGCAAAAAACACTTCTGCTTTCTTTGGGAAAATGTGATGTCTCCACGTTGTGTTTTTTTGGGCATTTCCTGTCGCGAGCAGTAGGCCTACCCACACAAGTAAGGTATCATTTTTATCGGGAGACTTGGAGGAACGTTGGGTGGAAGGAAATATGTGGCTCCTCTCAGATTCCAGGACTGTCACCGAAATGTGATGAGATAGTGTTTTATATAGCCAAATTTTGAGGTTTGCAAAGGATTCTGTGTAACAAAACCTGGTGAGAGTCCCACAAGTCACCCCATCTTAGATTCCCCTAGGTGTCTAGTTTTAAAAAATGCACAGGTTTGGTAGGTTTCCCTGGATGCTGGCTGAGCTAGAGGCCAAAATCCACAGGTAGGCACTTTGCAAAAAACACCTCTGTTTTCTTTGGGAAAATGTGATGTGTCAATGCTGTGTTTTGGGGCATTTCCTGTTGTGGGAACTAGGCCTACCCACACAAGTGAGGTATCATTTTTATCGGGAGATTTGGGGAAATGCTGTCTGGAAGTAAATTTGTAGCTCCTCTCAGATTCCAGAACTTTATCTCATCAAAATTTGAGGAGAAAGTGTTTTTCTATCCAAATTTTGAGGTTTGCAAAGGATTCTGGGTAACAAAACCTAGTGAGAGCCCCACAAGACACCCCATTCTGGATTTCCCTAGGTGTATAGTTTTCAAAAATGCACAGGTATGGTAGGTTTCCCTAGGTGCCCGCTGAGCTAGAGGCCAAAATCCACAGGTAGGCACTTTGCAAAAAACATCTCTGCTTTCTTTGGGAAAATGTGATGAGTCTACGTTGTGTTTTGGGGCATTTCCTGTCGCGGGCACTAGGCCTACCCACACAAGTGAGGTATCATTTTTAACAGGAGACTTGGGGGAACGCTGTGTGGAAGGAAATTTGTGGCTCCTCTCAGATTCCAGAACTTTCTGTCACCGAAATGTGAGGAGAAAGTGGTTTTTTTGACAAGTTTTGAGGTTTGCAAAGGATTCTGGGTAACAAAACCTGGTGAGAGTCCCACAAATGACCCCATCTTGAATTCCCCTAGGGGCTAGTTTTAAAAAATGCACAGGTTTGGCAGGTTTCCCTTGGTAACGGCTGTGCTAGAGGCCAAAATCCACAGGTAGGCACTTTACAAAAAACACTTCTGCATTCTTTGGGAAAATGTGATGTGTACACATTGTGTTTTTGGGGCATTTCCTGTCGCAAGCAGTAGGCCTACCCACACAAGTAAGGTATCATTTTTATCGGGAGACTTGGAGGAACGTTGGGTGGAAGGAAATTTGTGGCTCCTCTCAGATTCCAGGACTGTCACCGAAATATGATGAGATAGGGTTTTATATAGCCAAATTTTGAGGTTTGCAAAGGATTCTGTGTAACAAAACCTGGCGAGAGTCCCACAAGTCACCCCATCTTGGATTCCCCTAGGTGTCTAGTTTTCATAAATGCACAGGTTTGGTAGGTTTCCCTGGATGCTGGCTGAGCTAGAGGCCAAAATCCACAGGTAGGCACTTTGCAAAAAACACCTCTGTTTTCTTTGGGAAAATGTGATGTGTCAATGCTGTGTTTTGGGGCATTTCCTGTTGTGGGCACTAGGCCTACCCACACAAGTGAGGTATCCTTTTTATCGGGAGATTTGGGGAAATGCTGTCTGGAATTAAATTTGTGGCTCCTCTCAGATTCCAGAACTTTCTCTCACCAAAATTTGAGGAGAAAGTGTTTTTCTATCCAAATTTTGAGGTTTGCAAAGGATTCTGGGTAACAAAACCTAGTGAGAGCCCCACAAGACACCCCATCCTGGATTTCCCTAGGTGTATAGTTTTAAAAAAATGCACAGGTATGGTAGGTTTCCCTAGGTGCCGGCTGAGCTAGAGGCCAAAATCCGCAGGTAGGCACTTTGCAAAAAACATCTCTGCTTTCTTTGGGACAATGTGGTGAGTCTACGTTGTGTTTTGGGGCATTTCCTGTCGCGGGCACTAGGCCTACCCACACAAGTGAGGTATCATTTTTAACGGGAGACTTGGGGGAACGCTGTGTGGAAGGAAAATTGTGGCTCCTCTCAGATTCCAGAACTTTCTGTCACCGAAATGTGAGGAGAAAGTGTTCTTTTAGCCAAGTTTTGAGGTTTGCAAAGGATTCTGGGTAACAAAACCTGGTGAGAGTTCCACAAGTGACCCCATCTTGAATTCCCCTAGGGGCTAGTTTTAAAAAATGCACAGGTTTCCCTTGGTGACGGCTGTACTAGAGGCCAAAATCCACAGGTAGGCACTTTGCAAAAAACACTTCTGCTTTGTTTGGGAAAATGTGATGTGTCCACGTTGTGTTTTTGGGGCATTTCCTGTCGCGAGCAGTAGGCCTACCCACACAAGTAAGGTATCATTTTTATCGGGAGACTTGGAGGAACGTTGGGTGGAAGGAAATATGTGGCTCCTCTCAGATTCCAGGACTGTCACCGAAATGTGATGAGATAGTGTTTTATATAGCCAAATGTTGAGGTTTGCAAAGGATTCTGTGTAACAAAACCTGGTGAGAGTCCCACAAGTCACCCCATACTAGATTCCCCTAGGTGTCTAGTTTTCAAAAATGCACAGGTTTGGTAGGTTTCCCTGGATGCTGGCTGAGCTAGAGGCCAAAATCCACAGGTAGGCACTTTGCAAAAAACACCTCTGTTTTCTTTGGGAAAATGTGATGTGTCAATGCTGTGTTTTGGGGCATTTCCTGTTGTGGGAACTAGGCCTACCCACACAAGTGAGGTATCATTTTTATCGGGAGATTTGGGGAAATGCTGTCTGGAAGTAAATTTGTAGCTCCTCTCAGATTCCAGAACTTTCTCTCACCAAAATTTGAGGAGAAAGTGTTTTTCTATCCAAATTTTGAGGTTTGCAAAGGATTCTGGGTAACAAAACCTAGTGAGAGCCCCACAAGACACCCCATTCTGGATTTCCCTAGGTGTATAGTTTTCAAAAATGCACAGGTATGGTAGGTTTCCCTAGGTGCCCGCTGAGCTAGAGGCCAAAATCCACAGGTAGGCACTTTGCAAAAAACATCTCTGCTTTCTTTGGGAAAATGTGATGAGTCTACGTTGTGTTTTGGGGCATTTCCTGTCGCGGGCACTAGGCCTACCCACACAGGTGAGGTATCATTTTTAACAGGAGACTTGGGGGAACGCTGTGTGGAAGGAAATTTGTGGCTCCTCTCAGATTCCAGAACTTTCTGTCACCGAAATGTGAGGAGAAAGTGGTTTTTTTGCCAAGTTTTGAGGTTTGCAAAGGATTCTGGGTAACAAAACCTGGTGAGAGTCCCACAAGTGACCCCATCTTGAATTCCCCTAGAGGCTAGTTTTAAAAACTGCACAGGTTTGGCAGGTTTCCCTTGGTGACGGCTGTGCTAGAGGCCAAAATCCACAGGTAGGCACTTTGCAAAAAACACTTCTGCTTTCTTTGGGAAAATGTGATGTGTCCACGTTGTGTTTTTTTGGGCATTTCCTGTCGCGAGCAGTAGGCCTACCCACACAAGTAAGGTGTTATTTTTATCGGGAGACTTGGAGGAACATTGGGTGGAAGGAAATTTGTGGCTCATCTCAGATTCCAGGACTGTCACCGAAATATGATGAGATAGTGTTTTATGTAGCCAAATTTTGAGGTTTGCAAAGGATTCTGTGTAACAAAACCTGGTGAGAGTCCCACAAGTCACCCCATCTTAGATTCCCCTAGGTGTCTAGTTTTCAAAAATGCACAGGTTTGGTAGGTTTCCCTGGATGCTGGCTGAGCTAGAGGCCAAAATCCACAGGTAGGCACTTTGCAAAAAAACACCTCTGTTTTCTTTGGGAAAATGTGATTTGTCAATGCTGTGTTTTGGGGCATTTCCTGTTGTGGGCACTAGGCCTACCCACACAAGTGAGGTATCCTTTTTATTGGGAGGTTTGGGGAAATGCTGTCTGGAATTAAATTTGTGGCTCCTCTCAGATTCCACAACTTTCTCTCACCAAAATTTGAGGAGAAAGTGTTTTTCTATCCAAATTTTGAGGTTTGCAAAGGATTCTGGGTAACAAAACCTAGTGAGAGCCCCACAAGACACCCCATCCTGGATTTCCCTAGGTGTATAGTTTTAAAAAAATGAATAGGTATGGTAGGTTTCCCTAGGTGCCGGCTGAGCTAGAGGCCAAAATTCACAGGTAGGCACTTTGCAAAAAACATCTCTGCTTTCTTTGGGAAAATGTGATGAGTCTACGTTGTGTTTTGGGGCATTTCCTGTCGCGGGCACTAGGCCTACCCACACAAGTGAGGTATCATTTTTAACGGGAGACTTGGGGGAACGCTGTGTGGAAGGACATTTGTGGCTCCTCTCAGATTCCTGAACTTTCTGTGACCGAAATGTGAGGAGAAAGTGTTTTTTTTAGCCAAGTTTTGAGGTTTGCAAAGGATTCTGGGTAACAAAACCTGGTGAGAGTCCCACAAGTGACCGCATCTTGAATTCCCCTAGGGGCTAGTTTTAAAAACTGCACAGGTTTGGCAGGTTTCCCTTGGTGACGGCTGTGCTAGAGGCCAAAATCCACAGGTAGGCACTTTGGAAAAAACACTTCTGCTTTCTTTGGGAAAATGTGATGTGTCCACGTTGTGTTTTTTTGGGCATTTCCTATCGCGAGCAGTAGGCCTACCCACACAAGTAAGGTATCATTTTTATCGGGAGACTTGGAGGAACATTGGGTGGAAGGAAATTTGTGGCTCCTCTCGGATTCCAGGACTGTCACCGAAATATGATGAGATAGTGTTTTATATAGCCAAATTTTGAGGTTTGCAAAGGATTCTGTGTAACAAAACCTGGTGAGAGTCCCACAAGTCACCCCATCTTAGATTCCCCTAGGTGTCTAGTTTTAAAAAATGAGCAGGTTTGGTAGGTTTCCCTGGATGCTGGCTGACCTAGAGGCCAAAATCCACAGGTAGGCACTTTGCAAAAAACACCTCTGTTTTCTTTGGGAAAATGTGATGTGTCAATGCTGTGTTTTGGGGCATTTCCTGTTGTGGGCACTAGGCCTACCCACACAAGTGAGGTATAATTTTTATCGGGAGATTTGGGGAAATGCTGTCTGGAAGTAAATTTGTGGCTCCTCTCAGATTCCAGAACTTTCTCTCACCAAAATTTGAGGAGAAAGTGTTTTTCTATCCAAATTTTGAGGTTTGCAAAGGACTCTGGGTAACAAACCCTAGTGAGAACCCCACAAGACACCCCATCCTGGGTTTCCCTAGGTGTATGGTTTTCAAAAATGCACAGGTATGGTAGGTTTCCCTAGGTGCCGGCTGATCTAGAGGCCAAAATCCACAGGTAGGCACTTTGCAAAAAACATCTCTGCTTTCTTTGGGAAAATGTGATGAGTCTACGTTGTGTTTTGGGGCATTTCATGTCGCGGGCACTAGGCCTACCCACACAAGTGAGGTATCATTTTTAACGGGAGACTTGGGGGAACGCTGTGTGGATGGAAAATTGTGGCTCCTCTCAGATTCCAGAACTTTCTGTCACCGAAATGTGAGGAGAAAGTGTTCTTTTAGCGAAGTTTTGAGGTTTGCAAAGGATTCTGGGTAACAAAACCTGGTGATAATCCCACAAGTGACCCCATCTTGAATTCCCCTAGGGGCTAGTTTTAAAAAATGCACAGGTTTCCCTTGGTGACGGCTGTACTAGAGGCCAAAATCCACAGGTAGGCACTTTGCAAAAAACACTTCTGCTTTCTTTGGGAAAATGTGATGTGTCCACGTTGTGTTTTTGGGGCATTTCCTGTCGCAAGCAGTAGGCCTACCCACACAAGTAAGGTATCATTTTTATCGGGAGACTTGGAGGAACGTTGGGTGGAAGGAAATTTGTGGCTCCTCTCAGATTCCAGGACTGTCACCGAAATGTGATGAGATAGTGTTTTATATAGCCAAATTTTGAGGTTTGCAAAGGATGCTGTGTAACAAAACCTGGTGAGAGTCCCACAAGTCACCGCATCTTAGATTCCCCTAGGTGTCTAGTTTTCAAAAATGCACAGGTTTGGTAGGTTTCCCTGGATGCTGGCTGAGCTAGAGGCCAAAATCCACAGGTAGGCACTTTGCAAAAAAAACCTCTGTTTTCTTTGGGAAAATGTGATGTGTCAATGCTGTGTTTTGGGGCATTTCCTGTTGTGGGCACTAGGCCTACCCACACAAGTGAGGTATCATTTTTATCGGGAGCTTTGAAGAAATGCTGTCTGGAAGTAAATTTGTGGCTCCTCTCAGACTCCAGAACTTTCTCTCACCAAAATTTGAGGAGAAAGTGTTTTTCTATCCAAATTTTGAGGTTTGCAAAGGATTCTGGGTAACAAAACCTAGTGAGAGCCCCACAAGACACCCCATCCTGGATTTCCCTAGGTGTATAGTTTTCAAAAATGCACAGGTATTGTAGGTTTCCCTAGGTGCCGGCTGAGCTAGAGGCCAAAATCCACAGGTAGGCACTTTGCAAAAAACATCTCTGCTTTCTTTGGGAAAATGTGATGAGTCTACGTTGTGTTTTGGGGCATTTCCTGTCGCGGGCACTAGCCCTACCCACACAAGGGAGGTATCATTTTTAACGGGAGACTTGGGGGAACGCTGTGTGGAAGGAAATTTGTGGCTCCTCTCAGATTCCAGAACTTTCTGTCACCGAAATGTGATGAGATAGTGTTTTATATAGCCAAATTTTGAGGTTTGCAAAGGATTCTGTGTAACAAAACCTGGTGAGAGTCCCACAAGTCACCCCATCTTAGATTCCCCTAGGTGTCTAGTTTTCAAAAATGCACAGGTTTGGTAGGTTTCCCTGGATGCTGGCTGACCTAGAGGCCAAAATCCACAGGTAGGCACTTTGCAAAAAACACCTCTGTTTTCTTTGGGAAAATGTGATGTGTCAATGCTGTGTTTTGGGGCATTTCCTGTTGTGGGCACTAGGCCTACCCACCCAAGTGAGGTATCATTTTTATCGGGAGATTTGGGGAAATGCTGTCTGGAAGTAAATTTGTGGCTCCTCTCAGATTCCAGAACTTTCTCTCACCAAAATTTGAGGAGAAAGTGTTTTTCTATCCAAATTTTGAGGTTTGCAAAGGATTCTGGGTAACAAAACCTAGTGAGAGCCCCACAAGACACCCCATCCTGGGTTTCCCTAGGTGTATAGTTTTCAAAAATGCACAGGTATGGTAGGGTTCCCTAGGTGCCGGCTGACCTAGAGGCCAAAATCCACAGGTAGGCACTTTGCAAAAAACATCTCTGATTTCTTTGGGAAAATGTGATGAGTATACGTTGTGTTTTGGGGCATTTCCTGTCGCGGGCACTAGGCCTACCCACACAAGTGAGGTATCATTTTTAACGGGAGACTTGGGGGAACGCTGTGTGGAAGGAAAATTGTGGCTCCTCTCAGATTCCAGAACTTTCTGTCACCGAAATGTGAGGAGAAAGTGTTCTTTTAGCGAAGTTTTGAGGTTTGCAAAGGATTCTGGGTAACAAAACCTGGTGAGAGTCCCACAAGTGACCCCATCTTGAATTCCCCTAGGGGCTAGTTTTAAAAAATGCACAGGTTTCCCTTGGTGACGGCTGTACTAGAGGCCAAAATCCACAGGTAGGCACTTTGCAAAAAACACTTCTGCTTTCTTTGGGAAAATGTGATGTGTCCACGTTGTGTTTTTGGGGCATTTCCTGTCGCAAGCAGTAGGCCTACCCACACAAGTAAGGTATCATTTTTATCGGGAGACTTGGAGGAACGTTGGGTGGAAGGAAATTTGTGGCTCCTCTCAGATTCCAGTACTGTCACCGAAATATGATGAGATAGTGTTTTATATAGCCAAATTTTGAGGTTTGCAAAGGATTCTGTGTAACAAAACCTGGTGAGAGTCCCACAAGTCACCCCATCTTAGATTCCCCTAGGTGTCTAGTTTTCAAAAATGCACAGGTTTGGTAGGTTTCCCTGGATGCTGGCTGAGCTAGAGGCCAAAATCCAAAGGTAGGCACTTTGCAAAAAACACCTCTGTTTTCTTTGGGAAAATGTGATGTGTCAATGTTGTGTTTTGGGGCATTTCCTGTTGTGGGCACTAGGCCTACCCACACAAGTGAGGTATCATTTTTATCGGGAGCTTTGGGGAAATGCTGTCTAGAAGTAAATTTGTGGCTCCTCTCAGACTCCAGAACTTTCTCTCACCAAAATTTGAGGAGAAAGTGTTTTTCTATCCAAATTTTGAGGTTTGCAAAGGATTCTGGGTAACAAAACCTAGTGAGAGCCCCACAAGACACCCCATCCTGGATTTCCCTAGGTGTATAGTTTTCAAAAATGCACAGGTATTGTAGGTTTCCCTAGGTGCCGGCTGAGCTAGAGGCCAAAATCCACAGGTAGGCACTTTGCAAAAAACATCTCTGCTTTCTTTGGGAAAATGTGATGAGTCTACGTTGTGTTTTGGGGCATTTCCTGTCGCGGGCACTAGCCCTACCCACACAAGGGAGGTATCATTTTTAACGGGAGACTTGGGGGAACGCTGTGTGGAAGGAAATTTGTGGCTCCTCTCAGATTCCAGAACTTTCTGTCACCGAAATGTGAGGAGAAAGTGTTTTTTTAGCCAAGTTTTGAGGTTTGCAAAGGATTCTGGGTAACAAAACCTGGTGAGTACCACAAGTGACCCCATCTTGAATTCCCCTAGGGGCTAGTTTTAAAAAATGCACAGGTTTGGCAGGTTTCCCTTGGTGACGGCTGTGCTTGAGGCCAAAATCCACAGGTAGGCACTTTGCAAAAAACACTTCTGCTTTCTTTGGGAAAATGTGATGTGTCCACGTTGTGTTTTTTTGGGCATTTCCTGTCGCGAGCAGTAGGCCTACCCACACAAGTAAGGTATCATTTTTATCGGGAGACTTGGAGGAACATTGGGTGGAAGGAAATTTGTGGCTCCTCTCAGATTCCAGGACTGTCACCGAAATATGATGAGATAGTGTTTTATATAGCCAAATTTTGAGGTTTGCAAAGGATTCTGTGTAACAAAACCTGGTGAGAGTCCCACAAGTCACCCCATCTTAGATTCCCCTAGGTGTCTAGTTTTCAAAAATGCACAGGTTTGGTAGGTTTCCCTGGATGCTGGCTGAGCTAGAGGCCAAAATCCACAGTTAGGCACTTTGCAAAAAACATCTCTGCTTTCTTTGGGAAAATGTGATGAGTCTACGTTGTGTTTTGGGGCATTTCCTGTTGCGGGCACTAGGCCTACCCACACAAGGGATTTATCATTTTTAACGGGAGACTTGGGGTAACGCTGTGTGGAAGGAAATTTGTGGCTCCTCTCAGATTCCAGAACTTTCTGTCACCGAAATGTGAGGAGAAAGTGTTTTTTTAGCCAAGTTTTGAGGTTTGCAAAGGATTCTGGGTAACAAAACCTGGTGAGTACCACAAGTGACCCCATCTTGAATTCCCCTAGGGGCTAGTTTTAAAAAATGCACAGGTTTGGCAGGTTTCCCTTGGTGACGGCTGTGCTAGAGGCCAAAATCCACAGGTAGGCACTTTGCAAAAAACACTTCTGCTTTCTTTGGGAAAATGTGATGTGTCCACGTTTTGTTTTTGGGGCATTTCCTGTCGCGAGCAGTAGGCCTACCCACACAAGTAAGGTATCATTTTTATCGGGAGACTTGGAGGAACGTTGGGTGGAAGGAAATTTGTGGCTCCTCTCAGATTCCAGGACTGTCACCGAAATGTGATGAGATAGTGTTTTATATAGCCAAATTTTGAGGTTTGCAAAGGATTCTGTGTAACAAAACCTGGTGAGAGTCCCACAAGTCACCCCATCTTAGATTCCCCTAGGTGTCTAGTTTTCAAAAATGCACAGGTATTGTAGGTTTCCCTAGGTGCCGGCTGAGCTAGAGGCCAAAATCCACAGGTAGGCACTTTGCAAAAAACATCTCTGCTTTCTTTGGGAAAATGTGATGAGTCTACGTTGTGTTTTGGGGCATTTCCTGTTGCGGGCACTAGGCCTACCCACACAAGGGATTTATCATTTTTAACGGGAGACTTGGGGTAACGCTGTGTGGAAGGAAATTTGTGGCTCCTCTCAGATTCCAGAACTTTCTGTCACCGAAATGTGAGGAGAAAGTGTTTTTTTAGCCAAGTTTTGAGGTTTGCAAAGGATTCTGGGTAACAAAACCTGGTGAGTACCACAAGTGACCCCATCTTGAATTCCCCTAGGGGCTAGTTTTAAAAAATGCACAGGTTTGGCAGGTTTCCCTTGGTGACGGATGTGCTAGAGGCCAAAATCCACAGGTAGGCACTTTGCAAAAAACACTTCTGCTTTCTTTGGGAAAATGTGATGTGTCCACGTTGTGTTTTTGGGGCATTTCCTGTCGCGAGCAGTAGGCCTACCCACACAAGTAAGGTATCATTTTTATCGGGAGACTTGGAGGAACGTTGGGTGGAAGGAAATTTGTGGCTCCTCTCAGATTCCAGGACTGTCACCGAAATGTGATGAGATAGTGTTTTATATAGCCAAATTTTGAGGTTTGCAAAGGATTCTGTGTAACAAAACCTGGTGAGAGTCCCACAAGTCACCCCATCTTAGATTCCCCTAGGTGTCTAGTTTTCAAAAATGCACAGGTTTGGTAGGTTTCCCTGGATGCTGGCTGAGCTAGAGGCCAAAATCCACAGGTAGGCACTTTGCAAAAAACACTTCTGCTTTCTTTGGGAAAATGTGATGTGTCCACGTTGTGTTTTTGGTGCATTTCCTGTCGCGAGCAGTAGGCCTACCCACACAAGTAAGGTATCATTTTTATCGGGAGACTTGGAGGAACGTTGGGTGGAAGGAAATTTGTGGCTCCTCTCAGATTCCAGGACTGTCACCGAAATGTGATGAGATAGTGTTTTATATAGCCAAATTTTGAGGTTTGCAAAGGATTCTGTGTAACAAAACCTGGTGAGAGTCCCACAAGTCACCCCATCTTAGATTCCCCTAGGTGTCTAGTTTTCAAAAATGCACAGGTTTGGTAGGTTTCCCTGGATTCTGGCTGAGCTAGAGGCCAAAATCCACAGGTAGGCACTTTGCAAAAAACACCTGTTTTCTTTGGGAAAATGTGATGTGTCAATGCTGTGTTTTGGGGCATTTCCTGTTGTGGGTACTAGGCCTACCCACACAAGTGAGGTATCATTTTTATCGGGAGATGTGGGGAAATGCTGTCTGGAAGTAAAGTTGTGGCTCCTCTCAGATTCCAGAACTTTCTCTCACCAAAATTTGAGGAGAAAGTGTTTTTCTATCCAAATTTTGAGGTTTGCAAAGGATTCTGGGTAACAAAACCTAGTGAGAGCCCCACAAGACACCCCATCCTGGATTTCCCTAGGTGTATAGTTTTAAAAAAATGCACAGGTATGGTAGTTTTCCCTAGGTGCCGGCTGAGCTAGAGGCCAAAATCCACAGGTAGGCACTTTGCAAAAAACATCTCTGCTTTCTTTGGGCAAATGTGATGAGTCTACGTTGTGTTTTGGGGCATTTCCTGTCGCGGGCACTAGGCCTACCCACACAAGTGAGGTATCATTTTTAACGGGAGACTTGGGGGAACGCTGTGTGGAAGGAAATTTGTGGCTCCTCTCAGATTCCAGAACTTTCTGTTGCCGAAATGTGAGGAGAAAGTGTTTTTTAGCCAAGTTTTGAGGTTTGCAAAGGATTCTGGGTAACAAAACCTGGTGAGAGTCCCACAAGTGACCCCATCTTGAATTCCCCTAGGGGCTAGTTTTAAAAACTGCACAGGTTTGGCAGGTTTCCCTTGGTGACGCCTGTGCTAGAGGCCAAAATCCACAGGTAGGCACTTTGCAAAAAACACTTCTGCTTTCTTTGGGAAAATGTGATGTCTCCACGTTGTGTTTTTTTGGGCATTTCCTGTCGCGAGCAGTAGGCCTACCCACACAAGTAAGGTATCATTTTTATCGGGAGACTTGGAGGAACGTTGGGTGGAAGGAAATATGTGGCTCCTCTCAGATTCCAGGACTGTCACCGAAATGTGATGAGATAGTGTTTTATATAGCCAAATTTTGAGGTTTGCAAAGGATTCTGTGTAACAAAACCTGGTGAGAGTCCCACAAGTCACCCCATCTTAGATTCCCCTAGGTGTCTAGTTTTCAAAAATGCACAGGTTTGGTAGGTTTCCCTGGATGCTGGCTGAGCTAGAGGCCAAAATCCACAGTTAGGCACTTTGCAAAAAACATCTCTGCTTTCTTTGGGAAAATGTGATGAGTCTACGTTGTGTTTTGGGGCATTTCCTGTTGCGGGCACTAGGCCTACCCACACAAGGGATTTATCATTTTTAACGGGAGACTTGGGGTAACGCTGTGTGGAAGGAAATTTGTGGCTCCTCTCAGATTCCAGAACTTTCTGTCACCGAAATGTGAGGAGAAAGTGTTTTTTTAGCCAAGTTTTGAGGTTTGCAAAGGATTCTGGGTAACAAAACCTGGTGAGTACCACAAGTGACCCCATCTTGAATTCCCCTAGGGGCTAGTTTTAAAAAATGCACAGGTTTGGCAGGTTTCCCTTGGTGACGGCTGTGCTAGAGGCCAAAATCCACAGGTAGGCACTTTGCAAAAAACACTTCTGCTTTCTTTGGGAAAATGTGATGTGTCCACGTTTTGTTTTTGGGGCATTTCCTGTCGCGAGCAGTAGGCCTACCCACACAAGTAAGGTATCATTTTTATCGGGAGACTTGGAGGAACGTTGGGTGGAAGGAATTTTTTGGCTCCTCTCAGATTCCAGGACTGTCACCGAAATGTGATGAGATAGTGTTTTATATAGCCAAATTTTGAGGTTTGCAAAGGATTCTGTGTAACAAAACCTGGTGAGAGTCCCACAAGTCACCCCATCTTAGATTCCCCTAGGTGTCTAGTTTTCAAAAATGCACAGGTATTGTAGGTTTCCCTAGGTGCCGGCTGAGCTAGAGGCCAAAATCCACAGGTAGGCACTTTGCAAAAAACATCTCTGCTTTCTTTGGGAAAATGTGATGAGTCTACGTTGTGTTTTGGGGCATTTCCTGTTGCGGGCACTAGGCCTACCCACACAAGGGATTTATCATTTTTAACGGGAGACTTGAGGTAACGCTGTGTGGAAGGAAATTTGTGGCTCCTCTCAGATTCCAGAACTTTCTGTCACCGAAATGTGAGGAGAAAGTGTTTTTTTAGCCAAGTTTTGAGGTTTGCAAAGGATTCTGGGTAACAAAACCTGGTGAGTACCACAAGTGACCCCATCTTGAATTCCCCTAGGGGCTAGTTTTAAAAAATGCACAGGTTTGGCAGGTTTCCCTTGGTGACGGATGTGCTAGAGGCCAAAATCCACAGGTAGGCACTTTGCAAAAAACACTTCTGCTTTCTTTGGGAAAATGTGATGTGTCCACGTTGTGTTTTTGGGGCATTTCCTGTCGCGAGCAGTAGGCCTACCCACACAAGTAAGGTATCATTTTTATCGGGAGACTTGGAGGAACGTTGGGTGGAAGGAAATTTGTGGCTCCTCTCAGATTCCAGGACTGTCACCGAAATGTGATGAGATAGTGTTTTATATAGCCAAATTTGGAGGTTTGCAAAGGATTCTGTGTAACAAAACCTGGTGAGAGTCCCACAAGTCACCCCATCTTAGATTCCCCTAGGTGTCTAGTTTTCAAAAATGCACAGGTTTGGTAGGTTTCCCTGGATGCTGGCTGAGCTAGAGGCCAAAATCCACAGGTAGGCACTTTGCAAAAAACACTTCTGCTTTCTTTGGGAAAATGTGATGTGTCCACGTTGTGTTTTTGGTGCATTTCCTGTCGCGAGCAGTAGGCCTACCCACACAAGTAAGGTATCATTTTTATCGGGAGACTTGGAGGAACGTTGGGTGGAAGGAAATTTGTGGCTCCTCTCAGATTCCAGGACTGTCACCGAAATGTGATGAGATAGTGTTTTATATAGCCAAATTTTGAGGTTTGCAAAGGATTCTGTGTAACAAAACCTGGTGAGAGTCCCACAAGTCACCCCATCTTAGATTCCCCTAGGTGTCTAGTTTTCAAAAATGCACAGGTTTGGTAGGTTTCCCTGGATTCTGGCTGAGCTAGAGGCCAAAATCCACAGGTAGGCACTTTGCAAAAAACACCTGTTTTCTTTGGGAAAATGTGATGTGTCAATGCTGTGTTTTGGGGCATTTCCTGTTGTGGGTACTAGGCCTACCCACACAAGTGAGGTATCATTTTTATCGGGAGATGTGGGGAAATGCTGTCTGGAAGTAAAGTTGTGGCTCCTCTCAGATTCCAGAACTTTCTCTCACCAAAATTTGAGGAGAAAGTGTTTTTCTATCCAAATTTTGAGGTTTGCAAAGGATTCTGGGTAACAAAACCTAGTGAGAGCCCCACAAGACACCCCATCCTGGATTTCCCTAGGTGTATAGTTTTAAAAAAATGCACAGGTATGGTAGTTTTCCCTAGGTGCCGGCTGAGCTAGAGGCCAAAATCCACAGGTAGGCACTTTGCAAAAAACATCTCTGCTTTCTTTGGGCAAATGTGATGAGTCTACGTTGTGTTTTGGGGCATTTCCTGTCGCGGGCACTAGGCCTACCCACACAAGTGAGGTATCATTTTTAACGGGAGACTTGGGGGAACGCTGTGTGGAAGGAAATTTGTGGCTCCTCTCAGATTCCAGAACTTTCTGTTGCCGAAATGTGAGGAGAAAGTGTTTTTTAGCCAAGTTTTGAGGTTTGCAAAGGATTCTGGGTAACAAAACCTGGTGAGAGTCCCACAAGTCACCCCATCTTAGATTCCCCTAGGTGTCTAGTTTTCAAAAATGCACAGGTTTGGCAGGTTTCCCTTGGTGACGGATGTGCTAGAGGCCAAAATCCACAGGTAGGCACTTTGCAAAAAACACTTCTGCTTTCTTTGGGAAAATGTGATGTGTCCACGTTGTGTTTTTGGGGCATTTCCTGTCGCGAGCAGTAGGCCTACCCACACAAGTAAGGTATCATTTTTATCGGGAGACTTGGAGGAACGTTGGGTGGAAGGAAATTTGTGGCTCCTCTCAGATTCCAGGACTGTCACCGAAATGTGATGAGATAGTGTTTTATATAGCCAAATTTTGAGGTTTGCAAAGGATTCTGTGTAACAAAACCTGGTGAGAGTCCCACAAGTCACCCCATCTTAGATTCCCCTAGGTGTCTAGTTTTCAAAAATGCACAGGTTTGGTAGGTTTCCCTGGATGCTGGCTGAGCTAGAGGCCAAAATCCACAGGTAGGCACTTTGCAAAAAACACTTCTGCTTTCTTTGGGAAAATGTGATGTGTCCACGTTGTGTTTTTGGTGCATTTCCTGTCGCGAGCTGTAGGCCTACCCACACAAGTAAGGTATCATTTTTATCGGGAGACTTGGAGGAACGTTGGGTGGAAGGAAATTTGTGGCTCCTCTCAGATTCCAGGACTGTCACCGAAATGTGATGAGATAGTGTTTTATATAGCCAAATGTTGAGGTTTGCAAAGGATTCTGTGTAACAAAACCTGGTGAGAGTCCCACAAGTCACCCCATCTTAGATTCCCCTAGGTGTCTAGTTTTCAAAAATGCACAGGTTTGGTAGGTTTCCCTGGATTCTGGCTGAGCTAGAGGCCAAAATCCACAGGTAGGCACTTTGCAAAAAACACCTGTTTTCTTTGGGAAAATGTGATGTGTCAATGCTGTGTTTTGGGGCATTTCCTGTTGTGGGTACTAGGCCTACCCACACAAGTGAGGTATCATTTTTATCGGGAGATGTGGGGAAATGCTGTCTGGAAGTAAAGTTGTGGCTCCTCTCAGATTCCAGAACTTTCTCTCACCAAAATTTGAGGAGAAAGTGTTTTTCTATCCAAATTTTGAGGTTTGCAAAGGATTCTGGGTAACAAAACCTAGTGAGAGCCCCACAAGACACCCCATCCTGGATTTCCCTAGGTGTATAGTTTTAAAAAAATGCACAGGTATGGTAGTTTTCCCTAGGTGCCGGCTGAGCTAGAGGCCAAAATCCACAGGTAGGCACTTTGCAAAAAACATCTCTGCTTTCTTTGGGCAAATGTGATGAGTCTACGTTGTGTTTTGGGGCATTTCCTGTCGCGGGCACTAGGCCTACCCACACAAGTGAGGTATCATTTTTAACGGGAGACTTGGGGGAACGCTGTGTGGAAGGAAATTTGTGGCTCCTCTCAGATTCCAGAACTTTCTGTTGCCGAAATGTGAGGAGAAAGTGTTTTTTAGCCAAGTTTTGAGGTTTGCAAAGGATTCTGGGTAACAAAACCTGGTGAGAGTCCCACAAGTGACCCCATCTTGAATTCCCCTAGGGGCTAGTTTTAAAAACTGCACAGGTTTGGCAGGTTTCCCTTGGTGACGCCTGTGCTAGAGGCCAAAATCCACAGGTAGGCACTTTGCAAAAAACACTTCTGCTTTCTTTGGGAAAATGTGATGTCTCCACGTTGTGTTTTTTTGGGCATTTCCTGTCGCGAGCAGTAGGCCTACCCACACAAGTAAGGTATCATTTTTATCGGGAGACTTGGAGGAACGTTGGGTGGAAGGAAATATGTGGCTCCTCTCAGATTCCAGGACTGTCACCGAAATGTGATGAGATAGTGTTTTATATAGCCAAATTTTGAGGTTTGCAAAGGATTCTGTGTAACAAAACCTGGTGAGAGTCCCACAAGTCACCCCATCTTAGATTCCCCTAGGTGTCTAGTTTTCAAAAATGCACAGGTTTGGTAGGTTTCCCTGGATGCTGGCTGAGCTAGAGGCCAAAATCCACAGTTAGGCACTTTGCAAAAAACATCTCTGCTTTCTTTGGGAAAATGTGATGAGTCTACGTTGTGTTTTGGGGCATTTCCTGTTGCGGGCACTAGGCCTACCCACACAAGGGATTTATCATTTTTAACGGGAGACTTGGGGTAACGCTGTGTGGAAGGAAATTTGTGGCTCCTCTCAGATTCCAGAACTTTCTGTCACCGAAATGTGAGGAGAAAGTGTTTTTTTAGCCAAGTTTTGAGGTTTGCAAAGGATTCTGGGTAACAAAACCTGGTGAGTACCACAAGTGACCCCATCTTGAATTCCCCTAGGGGCTAGTTTTAAAAAATGCACAGGTTTGGCAGGTTTCCCTTGGTGACGGCTGTGCTAGAGGCCAAAATCCACAGGTAGGCACTTTGCAAAAAACACTTCTGCTTTCTTTGGGAAAATGTGATGTGTCCACGTTTTGTTTTTGGGGCATTTCCTGTCGCGAGCAGTAGGCCTACCCACACAAGTAAGGTATCATTTTTATCGGGAGACTTGGAGGAACGTTGGGTGGAAGGAAATTTGTGGCTCCTCTCAGATTCCAGGACTGTCACCGAAATGTGATGAGATAGTGTTTTATATAGCCAAATTTTGAGGTTTGCAAAGGATTCTGTGTAACAAAACCTGGTGAGAGTCCCACAAGTCACCCCATCTTAGATTCCCCTAGGTGTCTAGTTTTCAAAAATGCACAGGTATTGTAGGTTTCCCTAGGTGCCGGCTGAGCTAGAGGCCAAAATCCACAGGTAGGCACTTTGCAAAAAACATCTCTGCTTTCTTTGGGAAAATGTGATGAGTCTACGTTGTGTTTTGGGGCATTTCCTGTTGCGGGCACTAGGCCTACCCACACAAGGGATTTATCATTTTTAACGGGAGACTTGAGGTAACGCTGTGTGGAAGGAAATTTGTGGCTCCTCTCAGATTCCAGAACTTTCTGTCACCGAAATGTGAGGAGAAAGTGTTTTTTTAGCCAAGTTTTGAGGTTTGCAAAGGATTCTGGGTAACAAAACCTGGTGAGTACCACAAGTGACCCCATCTTGAATTCCCCTAGGGGCTAGTTTTAAAAAATGCACAGGTTTGGCAGGTTTCCCTTGGTGACGGATGTGCTAGAGGCCAAAATCCACAGGTAGGCACTTTGCAAAAAACACTTCTGCTTTCTTTGGGAAAATGTGATGTGTCCACGTTGTGTTTTTGGGGCATTTCCTGTCGCGAGCAGTAGGCCTACCCACACAAGTAAGGTATCATTTTTATCGGGAGACTTGGAGGAACGTTGGGTGGAAGGAAATTTGTGGCTCCTCTCAGATTCCAGGACTGTCACCGAAATGTGATGAGATAGTGTTTTATATAGCCAAATTTTGAGGTTTGCAAAGGATTCTGTGTAACAAAACCTGGTGAGAGTCCCACAAGTCACCCCATCTTAGATTCCCCTAGGTGTCTAGTTTTCAAAAATGCACAGGTTTGGTAGGTTTCCCTGGATGCTGGCTGAGCTAGAGGCCAAAATCCACAGGTAGGCACTTTGCAAAAAACACTTCTGCTTTCTTTGGGAAAATGTGATGTGTCCACGTTGTGTTTTTGGTGCATTTCCTGTCGCGAGCAGTAGGCCTACCCACACAAGTAAGGTATCATTTTTATCGGGAGACTTGGAGGAACGTTGGGTGGAAGGAAATTTGTGGCTCCTCTCAGATTCCAGGACTGTCACCGAAATGTGATGAGATAGTGTTTTATATAGCCAAATTTTGAGGTTTGCAAAGGATTCTGTGTAACAAAACCTGGTGAGAGTCCCACAAGTCACCCCATCTTAGATTCCCCTAGGTGTCTAGTTTTCAAAAATGCACAGGTTTGGTAGGTTTCCCTGGATTCTGGCTGAGCTAGAGGCCAAAATCCACAGGTAGGCACTTTGCAAAAAACACCTGTTTTCTTTGGGAAAATGTGATGTGTCAATGCTGTGTTTTGGGGCATTTCCTGTTGTGGGTACTAGGCCTACCCACACAAGTGAGGTATCATTTTTATCGGGAGATGTGGGGAAATGCTGTCTGGAAGTAAAGTTGTGGCTCCTCTCAGATTCCAGAACTTTCTCTCACCAAAATTTGAGGAGAAAGTGTTTTTCTATCCAAATTTTGAGGTTTGCAAAGGATTCTGGGTAACAAAACCTAGTGAGAGCCCCACAAGACACCCCATCCTGGATTTCCCTAGGTGTATAGTTTAAAAAAAATGCACAGGTATGGTAGTTTTCCCTAGGTGCCGGCTGAGCTAGAGGCCAAAATCCACAGGTAGGCACTTTGCAAAAAACATCTCTGCTTTCTTTGGGCAAATGTGATGAGTCTACGTTGTGTTTTGGGGCATTTCCTGTCGCGGGCACTAGGCCTACCCACACAAGTGAGGTATCATTTTTAACGGGAGACTTGGGGGAACGCTGTGTGGAAGGAAATTTGTGGCTCCTCTCAGATTCCAGAACTTTCTGTTGCCGAAATGTGAGGAGAAAGTGTTTTTTAGCCAAGTTTTGAGGTTTGCAAAGGATTCTGGGTAACAAAACCTGGTGAGAGTCCCACAAGTCACCCCATCTTAGATTCCCCTAGGTGTCTAGTTTTCAAAAATGCACAGGTATTGTAGGTTTCCCTAGGTGCCGGCTGAGCTAGAGGCCAAAATCCACAGGTAGGCACTTTGCAAAAAACATCTCTGCTTTCTTTGGGAAAATGTGATGAGTCTACGTTGTGTTTTGGGGCATTTCCTGTTGCGGGCACTAGGCCTACCCACACAAGGGATTTATCATTTTTAACGGGAGACTTGGGGTAACGCTGTGTGGAAGGAAATTTGTGGCTCCTCTCAGATTCCAGAACTTTCTGTCACCGAAATGTGAGGAGAAAGTGTTTTTTTAGCCAAGTTTTGAGGTTTGCAAAGGATTCTGGGTAACAAAACCTGGTGAGTACCACAAGTGACCCCATCTTGAATTCCCCTAGGGGCTAGTTTTAAAAAATGCACAGGTTTGGCAGGTTTCCCTTGGTGACGGATGTGCTAGAGGCCAAAATCCACAGGTAGGCACTTTGCAAAAAACACTTCTGCTTTCTTTGGGAAAATGTGATGTGTCCACGTTGTGATTTTGGGGCATTTCCTGTCGCGAGCAGTAGGCCTACCCACACAAGTAAGGTATCATTTTTATCGGGAGACTTGGAGGAACGTTGGGTGGAAGGAAATTTGTGGCTCCTCTCAGATTCCAGGACTGTCACCGAAATGTGATGAGATAGTGTTTTATATAGCCAAATTTTGAGGTTTGCAAAGGATTCTGTGTAACAAAACCTGGTGAGAGTCCCACAAGTCACCCCATCTTAGATTCCCCTAGGTGTCTAGTTTTCAAAAATGCACAGGTTTGGTAGGTTTCCCTGGATGCTGGCTGAGCTAGAGGCCAAAATCCACAGGTAGGCACTTTGCAAAAAACACTTCTGCTTTCTTTGGGAAAATGTGATGTGTCCACGTTGTGTTTTTGGTGCATTTCCTGTCGCGAGCAGTAGGCCTACCCACACAAGTAAGGTATCATTTTTATCGGGAGACTTGGAGGAACGTTGGGTGGAAGGAAATTTGTGGCTCCTCTCAGATTCCAGGACTGTCACCGAAATGTGATGAGATAGTGTTTTATATAGCCAAATTTTGAGGTTTGCAAAGGATTCTGTGTAACAAAACCTGGTGAGAGTCCCACAAGTCACCCCATCTTAGATTCCCCTAGGTGTCTAGTTTTCAAAAATGCACAGGTTTGGTAGGTTTCCCTGGATTCTGGCTGAGCTAGAGGCCAAAATCCACAGGTAGGCACTTTGCAAAAAACACCTGTTTTCTTTGGGAAAATGTGATGTGTCAATGCTGTGTTTTGGGGCATTTCCTGTTGTGGGTACTAGGCCTACCCACACAAGTGAGGTATCATTTTTATCGGGAGATGTGGGGAAATGCTGTCTGGAAGTAAAGTTGTGGCTCCTCTCAGATTCCAGAACTTTCTCTCACCAAAATTTGAGGAGAAAGTGTTTTTCTATCCAAATTTTGAGGTTTGCAAAGGATTCTGGGTAACAAAACCTAGTGAGAGCCCCACAAGACACCCCATCCTGGATTTCCCTAGGTGTATAGTTTTAAAAAAATGCACAGGTATGGTAGTTTTCCCTAGGTGCCGGCTGAGCTAGAGGCCAAAATCCACAGGTAGGCACTTTGCAAAAAACATCTCTGCTTTCTTTGGGCAAATGTGATGAGTCTACGTTGTGTTTTGGGGCATTTCCTGTCGCGGGCACTAGGCCTACCCACACAAGTGAGGTATCATTTTTAACGGGAGACTTGGGGGAACGCTGTGTGGAAGGAAATTTGTGGCTCCTCTCAGATTCCAGAACTTTCTGTTGCCGAAATGTGAGGAGAAAGTGTTTTTTAGCCAAGTTTTGAGGTTTGCAAAGGATTCTGGGTAACAAAACCTGGTGAGAGTCCCACAAGTCACCCCATCTTAGATTCCCCTAGGTGTCTAGTTTTCAAAAATGCACAGGTATTGTAGGTTTCCCTAGGTGCCGGCTGAGCTAGAGGCCAAAATCCACAGGTAGGCACTTTGCAAAAAACATCTCTGCTTTCTTTGGGAAAATGTGATGAGTCTACGTTGTGTTTTGGGGCATTTCCTGTTGCGGGCACTAGGCCTACCCACACAAGGGATTTATCATTTTTAACGGGAGACTTGGGGTAACGCTGTGTGGAAGGAAATTTGTGGCTCCTCTCAGATTCCAGAACTTTCTGTCACCGAAATGTGAGGAGAAAGTGTTTTTTTAGCCAAGTTTTGAGGTTTGCAAAGGATTCTGGGTAACAAAACCTGGTGAGTACCACAAGTGACCCCATCTTGAATTCCCCTAGGGGCTAGTTTTAAAAAATGCACAGGTTTGGCAGGTTTCCCTTGGTGACGGATGTGCTAGAGGCCAAAATCCACAGGTAGGCACTTTGCAAAAAACACTTCTGCTTTCTTTGGGAAAATGTGATGTGTCCACGTTGTGATTTTGGGGCATTTCCTGTCGCGAGCAGTAGGCCTACCCACACAAGTAAGGTATCATTTTTATCGGGAGACTTGGAGGAACGTTGGGTGGAAGGAAATTTGTGGCTCCTCTCAGATTCCAGGACTGTCACCGAAATGTGATGAGATAGTGTTTTATATAGCCAAATTTTGAGGTTTGCAAAGGATTCTGTGTAACAAAACCTGGTGAGAGTCCCACAAGTCACCCCATCTTAGATTCCCCTAGGTGTCTAGTTTTCAAAAATGCACAGGTTTGGTAGGTTTCCCTGGATGCTGGCTGAGCTAGAGGCCAAAATCCACAGGTAGGCACTTTGCAAAAAACACTTCTGCTTTCTTTGGGAAAATGTGATGTGTCCACGTTGTGTTTTTGGTGCATTTCCTGTCGCGAGCAGTAGGCCTACCCACACAAGTAAGGTATCATTTTTATCGGGAGACTTGGAGGAACGTTGGGTGGAAGGAAATTTGTGGCTCCTCTCAGATTCCAGGACTGTCACCGAAATGTGATGAGATAGTGTTTTATATAGCCAAATTTTGAGGTTTGCAAAGGATTCTGTGTAACAAAACCTGGTGAGAGTCCCACAAGTCACCCCATCTTAGATTCCCCTAGGTGTCTAGTTTTCAAAAATGCACAGGTTTGGTAGGTTTCCCTGGATTCTGGCTGAGCTAGAGGCCAAAATCCACAGGTAGGCACTTTGCAAAAAACACCTGTTTTCTTTGGGAAAATGTGATGTGTCAATGCTGTGTTTTGGGGCATTTCCTGTTGTGGGTACTAGGCCTACCCACACAAGTGAGGTATCATTTTTATCGGGAGATGTGGGGAAATGCTGTCTGGAAGTAAAGTTGTGGCTCCTCTCAGATTCCAGAACTTTCTCTCACCAAAATTTGAGGAGAAAGTGTTTTTCTATCCAAATTTTGAGGTTTGCAAAGGATTCTGGGTAACAAAACCTAGTGAGAGCCCCACAAGACACCCCATCCTGGATTTCCCTAGGTGTATAGTTTTAAAAAAATGCACAGGTATGGTAGTTTTCCCTAGGTGCCGGCTGAGCTAGAGGCCAAAATCCACAGGTAGGCACTTTGCAAAAAACATCTCTGCTTTCTTTGGGCAAATGTGATGAGTCTACGTTGTGTTTTGGGGCATTTCCTGTCGCGGGCACTAGGCCTACCCACACAAGTGAGGTATCATTTTTAACGGGAGACTTGGGGGAACGCTGTGTGGAAGGAAATTTGTGGCTCCTCTCAGATTCCAGAACTTTCTGTTGCCGAAATGTGAGGAGAAAGTGTTTTTTAGCCAAGTTTTGAGGTTTGCAAAGGATTCTGGGTAACAAAACCTGGTGAGAGTCCCACAAGTGACCCCATCTTGAATTCCCCTAGGGGCTAGTTTTAAAAACTGCACAGGTTTGGCAGGTTTCCCTTGGTGACGCCTGTGCTAGAGGCCAAAATCCACAGGTAGGCACTTTGCAAAAAACACTTCTGCTTTCTTTGGGAAAATGTGATGTCTCCACGTTGTGTTTTTTTGGGCATTTCCTGTCGCGAGCAGTAGGCCTACCCACACAAGTAAGGTATCATTTTTATCGGGAGACTTGGAGGAACGTTGGGTGGAAGGAAATATGTGGCTCCTCTCAGATTCCAGGACTGTCACCGAAATGTGATGAGATAGTGTTTTATATAGCCAAATTTTGAGGTTTGCAAAGGATTCTGTGTAACAAAACCTGGTGAGAGTCCCACAAGTCACCCCATCTTAGATTCCCCTAGGTGTCTAGTTTTAAAAAATGCACAGGTTTGGTAGGTTTCCCTGGATGCTGGCTGAGCTAGAGGCCAAAATCCACAGGTAGGCACTTTGCAAAAAACACCTCTGTTTTCTTTGGGAAAATGTGATGTGTCAATGCTGTGTTTTGGGGCATTTCCTGTTGTGGGAACTAGGCCTACCCACACAAGTGAGGTATCATTTTTATCGGGAGATTTGGGGAAATGCTGTCTGGAAGTAAATTTGTAGCTCCTCTCAGATTCCAGAACTTTATCTCATCAAAATTTGAGGAGAAAGTGTTTTTCTATCCAAATTTTGAGGTTTGCAAAGGATTCTGGGTAACAAAACCTAGTGAGAGCCCCACAAGACACCCCATTCTGGATTTCCCTAGGTGTATAGTTTTCAAAAATGCACAGGTATGGTAGGTTTCCCTAGGTGCCCGCTGAGCTAGAGGCCAAAATCCACAGGTAGGCACTTTGCAAAAAACATCTCTGCTTTCTTTGGGAAAATGTGATGAGTCTACGTTGTGTTTTGGGGCATTTCCTGTCGCGGGCACTAGGCCTACCCACACAAGTGAGGTATCATTTTTAACAGGAGACTTGGGGGAACGCTGTGTGGAAGGAAATTTGTGGCTCCTCTCAGATTCCAGAACTTTCTGTCACCGAAATGTGCGGAGAAAGTGGTTTTTTTGACAAGTTTTGAGGTTTGCAAAGGATTCTGGGTAACAAAACCTGGTGAGAGTCCCACAAATGACCCCATCTTGAATTCCCCTAGGGGCTAGTTTTAAAAAATGCACAGGTTTGGCAGGTTTCCCTTGGTAACGGCTGTGCTAGAGGCCAAAATCCACAGGTAGGCACTTTACAAAAAACACTTCTGCATTCTTTGGGAAAATGTGATGTATACACATTGTGTTTTTGGGGCATTTCCTGTCGCAAGCAGTAGGCCTACCCACACAAGTAAGGTATCATTTTTATCGGGAGACTTGGAGGAACGTTGGGTGGAAGGAAATTTGTGGCTCCTCTCAGATTCCAGGACTGTCACCGAAATATGATGAGATAGGGTTTTATATAGCCAAATTTTGAGGTTTGCAAAGGATTCTGTGTAACAAAACCTGGCGAGAGTCCCACAAGTCACCCCATCTTGGATTCCCCTAGGTGTCTAGTTTTCATAAATGCACAGGTTTGGTAGGTTTCCCTGGATGCTGGCTGAGCTAGAGGCCAAAATCCACAGGTAGGCACTTTGCAAAAAACACCTCTGTTTTCTTTGGGAAAATGTGATGTGTCAATGCTGTGTTTTGGGGCATTTCCTATTGTGGGCACTAGGCCTACCCACACAAGTGAGGTATCCTTTTTATCGGGAGATTTGGGGAAATGCTGTCTGGAATTAAATTTGTGGCTCCTCTCAGATTCCAGAACTTTCTCTCACCAAAATTTGAGGAGAAAGTGTTTTTCTATCCAAATTTTGAGGTTTGCAAAGGATTCTGGGTAACAAAACCTAGTGAGAGCCCCACAAGACACCCCATCCTGGATTTCCCTAGGTGTATAGTTTTAAAAAAATGCACAGGTATGGTAGGTTTCCCTAGGTGCCGGCTGAGCTAGAGGCCAAAATCCACAGGTAGGCACTTTGCAAAAAACATCTCTGCTTTCTTTGGGCAAATGTGATGAGTCTACGTTGTGTTTTGGGGCATTTCCTGTCGCGGGCACTAGGCCTACCCACACAAGTGAGGTATCATTTTTAACGGGAGACTTGGGGGAACGCTGTGTGGAAGGAAATTTGTGGCTCCTCTCAGATTCCAGAACTTTCTGTCACCGAAATGTGAGGAGAAAGTGTTTTTTAGCCAAGTTTTGAGGTTTGCAAAGGATTCTGGGTAACAAAACCTGGTGAGAGTCCCACAAGTGACCCCATCTTGAATTCCCCTAGGGGCTAGTTTTAAAAACTGCACAGGTTTGGCAGGTTTCCCTTGGTGACGGCTGTGCTAGAGGCCAAAATCCACAGGTAGGCACTTTGCAAAAAACACTTCTGCTTTCTTTGGGAAAATGTGATGTGTCCACGTTGTGTTTTTTTGGGCATTTCCTGTCGCGAGCAGTAGGCCTACCCACACAAGTAAGGTATCATTTTTATCGGGAGACTTGGAGGAACATTGGGTGGAAGGAAATTTGTGGCTCATCTCAGATTCCAGGACTGTCACCGAAATATGATGAGATAGTGTTTTATATAGCCAAATTTTGAGGTTGGCAAAGGATTCTGTGTAACAAAACCTGGTGAGAGTCCCACAAGTCACCCCATCTTAGATTCCCCTAAGTGTCTAGTTTTCAAAAATGCACAGGTTTGGTAGGTTTCCCTGGATGCTGGCTGAGCTAGAGGCCAAAATCCACAGGTAGGCACTTTGCAAAAAACACCTCTGTTTTCTTTGGGAAAATGTGATTTGTCAATGCTGTGTTTTGGGGCATTTCCTGTTGTGGGCACTAGGCCTACCCACACAAGTGAGGTATCATTTTTATCGGGAGATTTGGGGAAATGCTGTCTGGAAGTAAATTTGTGGCTCCTCTCAGATTCCAGAACTTTCTCTCACCAAAATTTGAGGAGAAAGTGTTTTTCTATCCAAATTTTGAGGTTTGCAAAGGACTCTGGGTAACAAACCCTAGTGAGAACCCCACAAGACACCCCATCCTGGGTTTCCCTAGGTGTATGGTTTTCAAAAATGCACAGGTATGGTAGGTTTCCCTAGGTGCCGGCTGATCTAGAGGCCAAAATCCACAGGTAGGCACTTTGCAAAAAACATCTCTGCTTTCTTTGGGAAAATGTGATGAGTCTACGTTGTGTTTTGGGGCATTTCATGTCGCGGGCACTAGGCCTACCCACACAAGTGAGGTATCATTTTTAACGGAAGACTTGGGGGAATGCTGTGTGGAAGGAAAATTGTGGCTCCTCTCAGATTCCAGAACTTTCTGTCACCGAAATGTGAGGAGAAAGTGTTCTTTTAGCGAAGTTTTGAGGTTTGCAAAGGATTCTGGGTAACAAAACCTGGTGATAATCCCACAAGTGACCCCATCTTGAATTCCCCTAGGGGCTAGTTTTAAAAAATGCACAGGTTTCCCTTGGTGACGGATGTACTAGAGGCCAAAATCCACAGGTAGGCACTTTGCAAAAAGCACCTGTTTTCTTTGGGAAAATGTGATGTGTCAATGCTGTGTTTTGGGGCATTTCCTGTTGTGGGCACTAGGCCTACCCACACAAGTGAGGTATCATTTTTATCGGGAGATTTGGGGAAATGCTGTCTGGAAGTAAATTTGTGGCTCCTCTCAGACTCCAGAACTTTCTCTCACCAAAATTTGAGGAGAAAGTGTTTTTCTATCCAAATTTTGAGGTTTGCAAAGGATTCTGGGTAACAAAACCTAGTGAGAACCCCACAAGACACCCCATCCTGGATTTCCCTAGGTGTATAGTTTTAAAAAATGCACAGGTATAGTAGGTTTCCCTAGGTGCCGGCTGAGCTAGAGGCCAAAATCCACAGATAGGCACTTTGCAAAAAACATCTCTGCTTTCTTTGGGAAAATGTGATGAGTCTACGTTGTGTTTTGGGGCATTTCCTGTCGCGGGCACTAGGCCTACCCACACAAGGGATGTATCATTTTTAACGGGAGACTTGGGGGAACGCTGTGTGGAAGGAAATTTGTGGCTCCTCTCAGATTCCAGAACTTTCTGTCACCGAAATGTGAGGAGAAAGTGTTTTTTTAGCCAAGTTTTGAGGTTTGCAAAGGATTCTGGGTAACAAAACCTGGTGAGTACCACAAGTGACCCCATCTTGAATTCCCCTAGGGGCTAGTTTTAAAAAATGCACAGGTTTGGCAGGTTTCCCTTGGTGACGGCTGTGCTAGAGGCCAAAATCCACAGGTAGGCACTTTGCAAAAAACACTTCTGCTTTCTTTGGGAAAATGTGATGTGTCCACGTTGTGTTTTTGAGGCATTTCCTGTTGCGAGCAGTAGGCCTACCCACACAAGTAAGGTATCATTTTTATCGGGAGACTTGGAGGAACGTTGGGTGGAAGGAAATTTGTGGCTCATCTCAGATTCCAGGACTGTCACCGAAATATGATGAGATAGTGTTTTATATAGCCAAATTTTGAGGTTTGCAAAGGATTCTGTGTAACAAAACCTGGTGAGAGTCCCACAAGTCACCCCATCTTAGATTCCCCTAGGTGTCTAGTTTTCAAAAATGCACAGGTTTGGTAGGTTTCCCTGGATGCTGGCTGAGCTAGAGGCCAAAATCCACAGGTAGGCACTTTGCAAAAAACACCTGTTTTTTTAGGGAAAATGTGATGTGTCAATGCTGTGTTTTGGGGCATTTCCTGTTGTGGGTACTAGGCCTACCCACACAAGTGAGGTATCATTTTTATCGGGAGATGTGGGGAAATGCTGTCTGGAAGTAAATTTGTGGCTCCTCTCAGATTCCAGAACTTTCTCTCACCAAAATTTGAGTTTGAGGAGAAAGTGTTTTCTATCCAAATTTTGAGGTTTGCAAAGGATTCTGGGTAACAAAACCTAGTGAGAGCCCCACAAGACACCCCATCCTGGGTTTCCCTAGGTGTATAGTTTTCAAAAATGGACAGGTATGGTAGGTTTCCCTAGGTGCCGGCTGAGCTAGAGGCCAAAATCCGCAGGTAGGCACTTTGCAAAAAACATCTCTGCTTTCTTTGGGAAAATGTGATGAGTCTACGTTGTGTTTTGGGGCATTTCCTGTCGCGGGCACTAGGCCTACCCACACAAGTGAGGTATCATTTTTAACGGGAGACTTGGGGGAACGCTGTGTGGAAGGAAAATTGTGGCTCCTCTCAGATTCCAGAACTTTCTGTCACCGAAATGTGAGGAGAAAGTGTTCTTTTAGCCAAGTTTTGAGGTTTGCAAAGGATTCTGGGTAACAAAACCTGGTGAGAGTTCCACAAGTGACCCCATCTTGAATTCCCCTAGGGGCTAGTTTTAAAAAATGCACAGGTTTCCCTTGGTGACGGCTGTACTAGAGGCCAAAATCCACAGGTAGGCACTTTGCAAAAAACACTTCTGCTTTGTTTGGGAAAATGTGATGTGTCCACGTTGTGTTTTTGGGGCATTTCCTGTCGCGAGCAGTAGGCCTACCCACACAAGTAAGGTATCATTTTTATCGGGAGACTTGGAGGAACGTTGGGTGGAAGGAAATATGTGGCTCCTCTCAGATTCCAGGACTGTCACCGAAATGTGATGAGATAGTGTTTTATATAGCCAAATGTTGAGGTTTGCAAAGGATTCTGTGTAACAAAACCTGGTGAGAGTCCCACAAGTCTCCCCATACTAGATTCCCCTAGGTGTCTAGTTTTCAAAAATGCACAGGTTTGGTAGGTTTCCCTGGATGCTGGCTGAGCTAGAGGCCAAAATCCACAGGTAGGCACTTTGCAAAAAACACCTCTGTTTTCTTTGGGAAAATGTGATGTGTCAATGCTGTGTTTTGGGGCATTTCCTGTTGTGGTAACTAGGCCTACCCACACAAGTGAGGTATCATTTTTATCGGGAGATTTGGGGAAATGCTGTCTGGAAGTAAATTTGTAGCTCCTCTCAGATTCCAGAACTTTCTCTCACCAAAATTTGAGGAGAAAGTGTTTTTCTATCCAAATTTTGAGGTTTGCAAAGGATTCTGGGTAACAAAACCTAGTGAGAGCCCCACAAGACACCCCATTCTGGATTTCCCTAGGTGTATAGTTTTCAAAAATGCACAGGTATGGTAGGTTTCCCTAGGTGCCCGCTGAGCTAGAGGCCAAAATCCACAGGTAGGCACTTTGCAAAAAACATCTCTGCTTTCTTTGGGAAAATGTGATGAGTCTACGTTGTGTTTTGGGGCATTTCCTGTCGCGGGCACTAGGCCTACCCACACAGGTGAGGTATCATTTTTAACAGGAGACTTGGGGGAACGCTGTGTGGAAGGAAATTTGTGGCTCCTCTCAGATTCCAGAACTTTCTGTCACCGAAATGTGAGGAGAAAGTGGTTTTTTTGCCAAGTTTTGAGGTTTGCAAAGGATTCTGGGTAACAAAACCTGGTGAGAGTCCCACAAATGACCCCATCTTGAATTCCCCTAGGGGCTAGTTTTAAAAAATGCACAGGTTTGGCAGGTTTCCCTTGGTACCGGCTGTGCTAGAGGCCAAAATCCACAGGTAGGCACTTTACAAAAAACACTTCTGCTTTCTTTGGGAAAATGTGATGTGTACACATTGTGTTTTTGGGGCATTTCCTGTCGCAAGCAGTAGGCCTACCCACACAAGTAAGGTATCATTTTTATCGGGAGACTTGGAGGAACGTTGGGTGGAAGGAAATTTGTGGCTCCTCTCAGATTCCAGGACTGTCACCGAAATATGATGAGATAGGGTTTTATATAGCCAAATTTTGAGGTTTGCAAAGGATTCTGTGTAACAAAACCTGGCGAGAGTCCCACAAGTCACCCCATCTTGGATTCCCCTAGGTGTCTAGTTTTCATAAATGCACAGTTTTGGTAGGTTTCCCTGGATGCTGGCTGAGCTAGAGGCCAAAATCCACAGGTAGGCACTTTGCAAAAAACACCTCTGTTTTCTTTGGGAAAATGTGATGTGTCAATGCTGTGTTTTGGGGCATTTCCTGTTGTGGGCACTAGGCCTACCCACACAAGTGAGGTATCCTTTTTATCGGGAGATTTGGGGAAATGCTGTCTGGAATTAAATTTGTTGCTCCTCTCAGATTCCAGAACTTTCTCTCACCAAAATTTGAGGAGAAAGTGTTTTTCTATCCAAATTTTGAGGTTTGCAAAGGATTCTGGGTAACAAAACCTAGTGAGAGCCCCACAAGACACCCCATCCTGGATTTGCCTAGGTGTATAGTTTTAAAAAAATGCACAGGTATGGTAGGTTTCCCTAGGTGCCGGCTGAGCTAGAGGCCAAAATCCACAGGTAGGCACTTTGCAAAAAACATCTCTGCTTTCTTTGGGCAAATGTGATGAGTCTACGTTGTGTTTTGGGGCATTTCCTGTCGCGGACACTAGGCCTACCCACACAAGTGAGGTATCATTTTTAACGGGAGACTTGGGGGAACGCTGTGTGGAAGGAAATTTGTGGCTCCTCTCAGATTCCAGAACTTTCTGTCACCGAAATGTGAGGAGAAAGTGTTTTTTAGCCAAGTTTTGAGGTTTGCAAAGGATTCTGGGTAACAAAACCTGGTGAGAGTCCCACAAGTGACCCCATCTTGAATTCCCCTAGGGGCTAGTTTTAAAAACTGCACAGGTTTGGCAGGTTTCCCTTGGTGACGGCTGTGCTAGAGGCCAAAATCCACAGGTAGGCACTTTGCAAAAAACACTTCTGCTTTCTTTGGGAAAATGTGATGTGTCCACGTTGTGTTTTTTTGGGCATTTCCTGTCGCGAGCAGTAGGCCTACCCACACAAGTAAGGTATTATTTTTATCGGGAGACTTGGAGGAACATTGGGTGGAAGGAAATTTGTGGCTCATCTCAGATTCCAGGACTGTCACCGAAATATGATGAGATAGTGTTTTATATAGCCAAATTTTGAGGTTTGCAAAGGATTCTGTGTAACAAAACCTGGTGAGAGTCCCACAAGTCACCCCATCTTAGATTCCCCTAGGTGTCTAGTTTTCAAAAATGCACAGGTTTGGTAGGTTTCCCTGGATGCTGGCTGAGCTAGAGGCCAAAATCCACAGGTAGGCACTTTGCAAAAAAACACCTCTGTTTTCTTTGGGAAAATGTGATTTGTCAATGCTGTCTTTTGGGGCATTTCCTGTTGTGGGCACTAGGCCTACCCACACAAGTGAGGTATCCTTTTTATTGGGAGGTTTGGGGAAATGCTGTCTGGAATTAAATTTGTGGCTCCTCTCAGATTCCACAACTTTCTCTCACCAAAATTTGAGGAGAAAGTGTTTTTCTATCCAAATTTTGAGGTTTGCAAAGGATTCTGGGTAACAAAACCTAGTGAGAGCCCCACAAGACACCCCATCCTGGATTTCCCTAGGTGTATAGTTTTAAAAAAATGCACAGGTATGGTAGGTTTCCCTAGGTGCCGGCTGAGCTAGAGGCCAAAATTCACAGGTAGGCACTTTGCAAAAAACATCTCTGCTTTCTTTGGGAAAATGTGATGAGTCTACGTTGTGTTTTGGGGCATTTCCTGTCGCGGGCACTAGGCCTACCCACACAAGTGAGGTATCATTTTTAACGGGAGACTTGGGGGAACGCTGTGTGGAAGGACATTTGTGGCTCCTCTCAGATTCCTGAACTTTCTGTGACCGAAATGTGAGGAGAAAGTGTTTTTTTAGGCAAGTTTTGAGGTTTGCAAAGGATTCTGGGTAACAAAACCTGGTGAGAGTCCCACAAGTGACCCCATCTTGAATTCCCCTAGGGGCTAGTTTTAAAAACTGCACAGGTTTGGCAGGTTTCCCTTGGTGATGGCTGTGCTAGAGGCCAAAATCCACAGGTAGGCACTTTGGAAAAAACACTTCTGCTTTCTTTGGGAAAATGTGATGTGTCCACGTTGTGTTTTTTTGGGCATTTCCTATCGCGAGCAGTAGGCCTACCCACACAAGTAAGGTATCATTTTTATCGGGAGACTTGGAGGAACATTGGGTGGAAGGAAATTTGTGGCTCCTCTCGGATTCCAGGACTGTCACCGAAATATGATGAGATAGTGTTTTATATAGCCAAATTTTGAGGTTTGCAAAGGATTCTGTGTAACAAAACCTGGTGAGAGTCCCACAAGTCACCCCATCTTAGATTCCCCTAGGTGTCTAGTTTTAAAAAATGAGCAGGTTTGGTAGGTTTCCCTGGATGCTGGCTGACCTAGAGGCCAAAATCCACAGGTAGGCACTTTGCAAAAAACACCTCTGTTTTCTTTGGGAAAATGTGATGTGTCAATGCTGTGTTTTGGGGCATTTCCTGTTGTGGGCACTAGGCCTACCCACACAAGTGAGGTATCATTTTTATCGGGAGATTTGGGGAAATGCTGTCTGGAAGTAAATTTGTGGCTCCTCTCAGATTCCAGAACTTTCTCTCACCAAAATTTGAGGAGAAAGTGTTTTTCTATCCTAATTTTGAGGTTTGCAAAGGACTCTGGGTAACAAACCCTAGTGAGAACCCCACAAGACACCCCATCCTGGGTTTCCCTAGGTGTATAGTTTTCAAAAATGCACAGGTATGGTAGGTTTGCCTAGGTGCCGGCTGATCTAGAGGCCAAAATCCACAGGTAGGCACTTTGCAAAAAACATCTCTGCTTTCTTTGGGAAAATGTGATGAGTCTACGTTGTGTTTTGGGGCATTTCATGTCGCGGGCACTAGGCATACCCACACAAGTGAGGTATCATTTTTAACGGGAGACTTGGGGGAACGCTGTGTGGAAGGAAAATTGTGGCTCCTCTCAGATTCCAGAACTTTCTGTCACCGAAATGTGAGGAGAAAGTGTTCTTTTAGCGAAGTTTTGAGGTTTGCAAAGGATTCTGGGTAACAAAACCTGGTGATAATCCCACAAGTGACCCCATCTTGAATTCCCCTAGGGGCTAGTTTTAAAAAATGCACAGGTTTCCCTTGGTGACGGCTGTACTAGAGGCCAAAATCCACAGGTAGGCACTTTGCAAAAAACACTTCTGCTTTCTTTGGGAAAATGTGATGTGTCCACGTTGTGTTTTTGGGGCATTTCCTGTCGCAAGCAGTAGGCCTACCCACACAAGTAAGGTATCATTTTTATCGGGAGACTTGGAGGAACGTTGGGTGGAAGGAAATTTGTGGCTCCTCTCAGATTCCAGGACTGTCACCGAAATGTGATGAGATAGTGTTTTATATAGCCAAATTTTGAGGTTTGCAAAGGATCCTGTGTAACAAAACCTGGTGAGAGTCCCACAAGTCACCCCATCTTAGATTCCCCTAGGTGTCTAGTTTTCAAAAATGCACAGGTTTGGTAGGTTTCCCTGGATGCTGGCTGAGCTAGAGGCCAAAATCCACAGGTAGGCACTTTGCAAAAAAAACCTCTGTTTTCTTTGGGAAAATGTGATGTGTCAATGCTGTGTTTTGGGGCATTTCCTGTTGTGGGCACTAGGCCTACCCACACAAGTGAGGTATCATTTTTATCGGGAGATTTGGGGAAATGCTGTCTGGAAGTAAATTTGTGGCTCCACTCAGACTCCAGAACTTTCTCTCACCAAAATTTGAGGAGAAAGTGTTTTTCTATCCAAATTTTGAGGTTTGCAAAGGATTCTGGGTAACAAAACCTAGTGAGAGCCCCACAAGACACCCCATCCTGGATTTCCCTAGGTGTATAGTTTTAAAAAATGCACAGGTATAGTAGGTTTCCCTAGGTGCCGGCTGAGCTAGAGGCCAAAATCCACAGGTAGGCACTTTGCAAAAAACATCTCTGCTTTCTTTGGGAAAATGTGATGAGTCTACGTTGTGTTTTGGGGCATTTCCTGTCGCGGGCACTAGGCCTACCCACACAAGGGAGGTATCATTTTTAACGGGAGACTTGGGGGAACGCTGTGTGGAAGGAAATTTGTGGCTCCTCTCAGATTCCAGAACTTTCTGTCACCGAAATGTGAGGAGAAAGTGTTTTTTTAGCCAAGTTTTGAGGTTTGCAAAGGATTCTGGGTAACAAAACCTGGTGAGTACCACAAGTGACCCCATCTTTAATTCCCCTAGGGGCTAGTTTTCAAAAATGCACAGGTTTGGCAGGTTTCCCTTGGTGACGGCTGTGCTTGAGGCCAAAATCCACAGGTAGGCACTTTGCAAAAAACACTTCTGCTTTCTTTGGGAAAATGTGATGTGTCCACGTTGTGTTTTTGGGGCATTTCCTGTCATGAGCAGTAGGCCTACCCACACAAGTAAGGTATCATTTTTATCGGGAGACTTGGAGGAACGTTGGGTGGAAGGAAATTTGTGGCTCCTCTCAGATTCCAGGACTTTCACCGAAATGTGATGAGATAGTGTTTTATATAGCCAAATTTTGAGGTTTGCAAAGGATTCTGTGTAACAAAACCTGGTGAGAGTCCCACAAGTCACCCCATACTAGATTCCCCTAGGTGTCTAGTTTTCAAAAATGCACAGGTTTGGTAGGTTTCCCTGGATGCTGGCTGAGCTAGAGGCCAAAATCCACAGGTAGGCACTTTGCAAAAAACACCTCTGTTTTCTTTGGGAAAATGTGATGTGTCAATGCTGTGTTTTGGGGCATTTCCTGTTGTGGGAACTAGGCCTACCCACACAAGTGAGGTATCATTTTTATCAGGAGATTTGGGGAAATACTGTCTGGAAGTAAATTTGTGGCTCCTCTCAGATTCCAGAACTTTCTCTCACCAAAATTTGAGGAGAAAGTGTTTTTCTATCCAAATTTTTAGGGTTGCAAAGGATTCTGGGTAACAAAACCTAGTGAGAGCCCCACAAGACACCCCATTCTGGATTTCCCTAGGTGTATAGTTTTCAAAAATGCACAGGTATGGTAGGTTTCCCTAGGTGCCCACTGAGCTAGAGGCCAAAATCCACAGGTAGGCACTTTGCAAAAAACATCTCTGCTTTCTTTGGGAAAATGTGATGAGTCTACGTTGTGTTTTGGGGCATTTCCTGTCGCGGGTACTAGGCCTACCCACACAAGTGAGGTATCATTTTTAACGGGAGACTTGGGGGAACGCTGTGTGGAAGGAAATTTGTGGCTCCTCTCAGATTCCAGAACTTTCTGTCACCGAAATGTGAGGAGAAAGTGTCTTTTTAGCCAGGTTTTGAGGTTTGCAAAGGATTCTGGGTAACAAAACCTGGTGAGAGTCCCACAAATGACCCCATCTTGAATTCCCCAAGGGGCTAGTTTAATAAAATGCACAGGTTTGGCAGGTTTCCCTTGGTGACGGCTGTGCTAGAGGCCAAAATCCACAGGTAGGCACTTTGCAAAACACACTTCTGCTTTCTTTGGGAAAATGTGATGTGTACACGTTGTGTTTTTGGGGCATTTCCTGTCGCGAGCAGTAGGCCTACTCACACAAGTAAGGTATCATTTTTATCGGGAGGCTTGGAGGAACATTGGGTGGAAGGAAATTTGTGGCTTCTCTCAGATTCCAGGACTGTCACCGAAATATGATGAGATAGTGTTTTATATAGCCAAAGTTTGAGGTTTGCAAAGGATTCTGTGTAACAAAACCTGGCGAGAGTCCCACAAGTCACCCCATCTTAGATTCCCCTAGGTGTCTAGTTTTAAAAAATGCACAGGTTTGGTAGGTTTCCCTGGATGCTGGCTGAGCTAGAGGCCAAAATCCACAGCTAGGCACTTTGCAAAAAACACCTCTGTTTTCTTTGGGAAAATGTGATGTGTCAATGCTGTGTTTTGGGGCATTTCCTGTTGTGGGAACTAGGCCTACCCACACAAGTGAGTTATCATTTTTATTGGGAGATTTGGGCAAATGCTGTCTGAAAGTTAATTTGTGGCTCCTCTCAGATTCCAGAACTTTCTCTCACCAAAATTTGAGGAGAAAGTGTTTTTCTATCCAAATTTTGAGGTTTGCAAAGGATTCTGGGTAACAAAACCTAGTGAGAGCTCATAAGACACCCCATCCTAGGATTTCCCTAGGTGTATAGTTTTCAAAAATGCACAGGTTTGGTAGGTTTCCCTAGATGCCGGCTGAGCTAGAGGCCAAAATCCACAGGTAGGCACTTTGCAAAAAACACCTCTGTTTTCTTTGGGAAAATGTGATGTGTTAATGCTGTGTTTTGGGGCATTTCCTGTTGCGGGCACTAGGCCTACCCACACAAGTGAGGTATCATTTTTATCGGGAGATTTGGGGAAATGCTGTCTGGAAGTAAATTTGTGGCTCTTCTCAGATTCCAGAACTTTCGCTCACCAAAGTGTGAGGAGAAAGTGTTTTTTAGCCAAATTCTGAAGTAAGCAAAGGATTCTGGGTAACAAACCCTGCGGAGAGCCCGACAAGTCACCCCATCTTGGATTTCCCTAGGTGTCTAGTTTACAAAAATGCACAGGTTTGGTAGGTTTCCCTAGGTGCCGGCTGAGCTAAAGGCCAAAATCCACAGGTAGGTACTCTGCAAAAAACACCTGTTATCTTTGGGAAAATGTGGTGTGTCCATGTTGTGTTTTTGGGCATTTCCTGTCGCGGGCACTAGGCCTACCCACACAAGTGAGGTATCATTTTTATCGGGAGACTTGGGGGAACGCTGTGTGGAAGGAAATTTGTGGCTCCTCTCAGATTCCAGAACTTTCTGTCACTGAAATGTGAGAAGAAAGTGTTTTTTTAGCCAAGTTTTGAGGTTTGCAAAGGATTCTGGGTAACAAAACCTGGTGAGAGTCCTACAAGTGACCCCATCTTGAATTCCCCTAGGTTCTAGTTTTAAAAAATGCACAGGTTTGGCAGGTTTCCCTTGGTGATGGCTGAGCTAGAGGCCAAAATCCACAGGTAGGCACTTTGCAAAAAACACTTCTACTTTCTTTGGGAAAATGTGATGTGTACACGTTGTGTTTTTGGGGCATTTCCTGTCGCGAGCAGTAGGTCTACTCACACAAGTAAGGTATTATTTTTATCGGGAGGCTTGGAGGAACATTGGGTGGAAGGAAATTTGTGGCTTCTCTCAGATTCCAGGACTGTCACCGAAATATGATGAGATAGTGTTTTATATAGCCAAAGTTTGAGGTTTGCAAAGGATTCTGTGTAACAAAACCTGGCGAGAGTCCCACAAGTCACCCCATCTTAGATTCCCCTAGGTGTCTAGTTTTAAAAAATGCACAGGTTTGGTAGGTTTCCCTGGATGCTGGCTGAGCTAGAGGCCAAAATCCACAGCTAGGCACTTTGCAAAAAACACCTCTGTTTTCTTTGGGAAAATGTGATGTGTCAATGCTGTGTTTTGGGGCATTTCCTGTTGTGGGCACTAGGCCTACCCACACAAGTGAGGTATCATTTTTATCGGGAGATTTGGGGAAATGCTGTCTGAAAGTTAATTTGTGCCTCCTCTCAGATTCCAGAACTTTCTCTCACCAAAATTTGAGGAGAAAGTGTTTTTATATCCAAATTTTGAGGTTTGCAAAGGATTCTGGGTACAAAAACTAGTGAGAGCCCATAAGACACCCCATCCTAGGATTTCCCTAGGTGTATAGTTTTCAAAAATGCACAGGTTTGGTAGGTTTCCCTAGATGCCGGCTGAGCTAGAGGCCAAAATCCACAGGTAGGCACTTTGCAAAAAACACCTCTGTTTTCTTTGGGAAAATGTGATGTGTTAATGCTGTGTTTTGGGGCATTTCCTGTTGCGGGCACTAGGCCTACCCACACAAGTGAGGTATCATTTTTATCGGGAGATTTGGGGAAATGCTGTCTGGAAGTAAATTTGTGGCTCTTCTCAGATTCCAGAACTTTCTCTCACCAAAATGTGAGGAGAAAGTGTTTTTTAGCCAAATTCTGAAGTAAGCAAAGGATTCTGGGTAACAAACCCTGCGAAGAGCCCGACAAGTCACCCCATCTTGGATTTCCCTAGGTGTCTAGTTTACAAAAATGCACAGGTTTGGTAGGTTTCCCTAGGTGCCGGCTGAGCTAAAGGCCAAAATCCACAGGTAGGCACTCTGCAAAAAACACCTCTGTTATCTTTGGGAAAATGTGGTGTGTCCATGTTGTGTTTTTGGGCATTTCCTGTCGCGGGCACTAGGCCTACCCACACAAGTGAGGTATCATTTTTATCGGGAGACTTGGGGGAACGCTGTGTGGAAGGAAATTTGTGGCTCCTCTCAGATTCCAGAACTTTCTGTCACTGAAATGTGAGAAGAAAGTGTTTTTTTAGCCAAGTTTTGAGGTTTGCAAAGGATTCTGGATAACAAAACCTGGTGAGAGTCCTACAAGTGACCCAATCTTGAATTCCCCTAGGGGCTAGTTTTAAAAAATGCACAGGTTTGGCAGGTTTCCCTTGGTGACGGCTGAGCTAGAGGCCAAAATCCACAGGTAGGCACTTTTCAAAAAACACTTCTACTTTCTTTGGGAAAATGTGATGTGTACACGTTGTGTTTTTGGGGCATTTCCTGTCATGAGCAGTAGGCCTACCCACACAAGTAAGGTGTCATTTTTATCGGGAGACTTGGAGGAACGTTGGGTGGAAGGAAATTTGTGGCTCCTCTCAGATTCCAGGACTGTCACTGAAATGTGATGAGATAGTGTTTTATATAGCCAAATTTTTAGGTTTGCAAAGGATTCTGTGTAACAAAACCTGGTGCGAGCCCGACAAGTCACCCCATCTTGGATTTCCCTAGGTGTCTAGTTTACAAAAATGCACAGGTTTGGTAGGTTTCCCTAGGTGCCGGCTGAGCTAGAGGCCAAAATCCACAGGTAGGCAATCTGCAAAAAACACCTCTGTTATCTTTGGGAAAATGTGGTGTGTCCATGTTGTGTTTTTGGGCATTTCCTGTCGCGGGCACTAGGCCTACCCACACAAGTGAGATATCATTTTTATTGGGAGACTTGGGGTAACGCTATGTGGAAGGAAAGTTGTGGCTTCTCTCAGATTCCAGAACTTTCTGTCACCAAAATATAAGGAGAAAGGGTTTTTTAGCCAAGTTTTGAGGTTTGCAAAGGATTCTTGGTAACGAAACCTGGTGAGAGCCCCACAAGTCACCCCATCTTGGATTCCCCTAGGTGTCTAGTTTTAAAAAATGCACAGGTTTGGTAGGTTTCCCTAGGTGCCGGCTGAGCTAAAGGCCAAAATCCACAGGTAGGCACTTTGCAAAAAACACCTGTTTTCTTTGGGAAAATGTGATGTGTCCACGTTGTGTTTTGTGGCATTTCCTGTCGCGGTATCATGACCACACAAACTTTCCAAGTCAAATCAAAGAAGTGCATGAGAAAAGCAAAGAGATATCCTCAGTGGAAACAGCAAAGCCCAAACTGGAAGAAGGTTTGTAGAGTAATCTTGCGCTTATTTCAAAGGAAGAATCAAGAAGAGAAGATCCAAGATGGCCGCTGTGAGTCCTGAAGGTTAGTTACAGTTCTAGTCTTGCAATCGGTTGGTTGCTAGGTTACGAGCTCTCCAGCTGGAAGCCTTGCACTTCAACTGAGGTCTGACAGGAATCAGCTGTGTGGAGAGAGAGCGCGCTTCAGAACAGAAACTCCTGTGAGGTAAAATTACATTTGAAGATTATGTTACAGAAAACGGATAAATATTGTCAAGATTTATTTGAAGAGTTTGATAGTAGACCATTCCCGTGGAAGTCGGCAAGGCTACAGAGTTAATGTATGAATTAACCTTATGTTTACAAGGTTCTTGTTTAAGATATTAAAGTCAAAGAAAAAACGAACTTTAAAAGAGCAAGTATCTACAAATGTCAAGGTTATAAACAAAGGCCAAGTTTAAAGGAGAAACGAACTGTTAACAAATAAGCATTTACAAATTCAATGGTAATAAACCAAAATAGAGTTTAAAAGAGAAACAAACTTAAATAAACAAGCATTTACAACTACAAGTTATCGACAGATGTCGAAGTAAGGAAGGAGAAACTAACTGTAATAAACAAGCATTTACAAATACAAGTTATCAACAAATGTCGAAGTAAGAAAGGAGAAACGAACTTTAATAAACAAGCATTTACAAATACAAGTATTGACAGAAGTCACAATAAGACAGGAGAAATTAAATAACATCAGCTGATTTGAAGAACGCATTATCACCAACTATATATATATATATATATAGCAACATAAAACCAATCTCTAACAAAGGTTGAGAAGTTCTTGCAGAATCAGTAATAAGCATTTTTTTAAGAAGAGCTATCATTTATAGAGAGAAGCAAGGCTACAGAGAACTCAGGGTGAGTGAAGAAATAATAGAATTAAAGAGAATTAAGTGTTGAGAGTAGAAAGTGAAAAACTGATGTTGTATGTCCCTAGTAATTGCGACTGTGACTCTTGCAGGTGCTGTATCCAATCTTAGATGTGAAGAGGCAGACTTAGTACTGGCGTTCATCATCTCTGTGGCAGTCTCTCTACCATCCCATTCCCCTTTCCCCCTCCGGGGTACTCAGCACGAAGGATTAATATTCGTTGTGAGTAGCTCGGGTCGGGACTGAGGAGTTATCTTCTGCTTCTTAGGAAATCGAATTGAAGTATCCTGACACGCGGCCAATAGGCCTACCCACACAAGTGTGGTATCATTTTTATCGGGAGACCTTGGGGAACACTGTGTGGAAGGAAATTCGTGGCTCCTCTCAGATTCCAGAACTTTCTGTCACCAAAATTTGAGGAGAAAGTGTTTTTTTTATCCATATTTTGAGGTTTGCAAAGGATTCTGGGTAACAAAACCTAGTGAGAGCCCCACAAGACACCCCATCCTGGATTTCCCTAGGTGTATAGTTTTAAAAAATGCACAGGAATGGTAGGTTTCCCTAGGTGCCGGCTGAGCTAGAGGCCAAAATCCACAGGTAGGCACTTTGCAAAAAACATCTCTGCTTTCTTTGGGAAAATGTGATGAGTCTACGTTGTGTTTTGGGGCATTTCCTGTCGCGGGCACTAGGCCTACCCACACAAGTGAGGTATCATTTTTAACGGGAGACTTGGGGGAACGATCTGTGGAAGGAAATTTGTGGCTCCTCTCAGATTCCAGAACTTTCTGTCACCGAAATGTGAGGAGAAAGTGTTTTTTTAGCCAAGTTTTGAGGTTTGCAAAGGATTCTGGGTAACAAAACCTGGTGAGAGTCCCACAAGTGACCCCATCTTGAATTCCCCTAGGGGCTAGTTTTAAAAACTGCACAGGTTTGGCAGGTTTCCCTTGGTGACGGCTGTGCTAGAGGCCAAAATCCACAGGTAGACACTTTGCAAAAAACACTTCTGCTTTCTATGGGAAAATGTGATGTGTCCACGTTGTGTTTCTTTGGGCATTTCCTGTCGCGAGCAGTAGGCCTAACCACACAAGTAAGGTATCATTTTTATCGGGAGAATTGGAGGAACATTGAGTGGAAGCAAATTTGTGGCTCCTCTCAGATTCCAGGACTGTCACCGAAATATGATGAGATAGTGTTTTATATAGCCAAATTTTGAGGTTTGCAAAGGATTCTGTGTAACAAAACCTGGTGAGAGTCCCACAAGTCACCCCATCTTAGATTCCCTTAGGTGTCTAGTTTTCAAAAATGCACAGGTTTGGTAGGTTTCCCTGGATGCTGGCTGACCTAGAGGCCAAAATCCACAGGTAGGCACTTTGCAAAAAACACCTCTGTTTTCTTTGGGAAAATGTGATGTGTCAATGCTGTGTTTTCCGGCATTTCCTGTTGTGGGCACTAGGCCTACCCACACAAGTGAGGTATCATTTTTATCGGGAGATTTGGGGAAATGCTGTCTGGAAGTAAATTTGTGGCTCCTCTCAGATTCCAGAACTTTCTCTCACCAAAATTTTAGGAGAAAGTGATTTTATATCCAAATTTTTAGGGTTGCAAAGGATTCTGGGTAACAAACCCTGCGGAGAGCCCGACAAGTCACCCCATCTTGGATTTCCCTAGGTGTCTAGTTTACAAAAATGCACAGGTTTGGTAGGTTTCCCTAGGTGCCGGCTGAGCTAGAGGCCAAAATCCACAGGTAGGCACTTTGCAAAAAACACTTCTGCTTTCTTTGGGAAAATGTGATGTGTACACGTTGTGTTTTTGGGGCATTTCCTGTCGCGAGCAGTAGGCCTACTCACACAAGTAAGGTATTATTTTTATCGGGAGGCTTGGAGGAACATTGGGTGGAAGGAAATTTGTGGCTTCTCTCAGATTCCAGGACTGTCACCGAAATATGATGAGATAGTGTTTTATATAGCCAAAGTTTGAGGTTTGCAAAGGATTCTGTGTAACAAAACCTGGCGAGAGTCCCACAAGTCACCCCATCTTAGATTCCCCTAGGTGTCTAGTTTTAAAAAATGCATAGGTTTGGTAGGTTTCCCTGGATGCTGGCTGAGCTAGAGGCCAAAATCCACAGCTAGACACTTTGCAAAAAACACCTCTGTTTTCTTTGGGAAAATGTGATGTGTCAATGCTGTGTTTTGGGGCATTTCCTGTTGTGGGCACTAGGCCTACCCACACAAGTGAGGTATCATTTTTATCGGGAGATTTGGGGAAATGCTGTCTGAAAGTTAATTTGTGGCTCCTCTCAGATTCCAGAACTTTCTCTCACCAAAATTTGAGGAGAAAGTGTTTTTATATCCAAATTTTGAGGTTTGCAAAGGATTCTGGGTAACAAAAACTAGTGAGAGCCCATAAGACACCCCATCCTAGGATTTCCCTAGGTGTATAGTTTTCAAAAATGCACAGGTTTGGTAGGTTTCCCTAGATGCCGGCTGAGCTAGAGGCCAAAATCCACAGGTAGGCACTTTGCAAAAAACACCTCTGTTTTCTTTGGGAAAATGTGATGTGTTAATGCTGTGTTTTGGGGCATTTCCTGTTGCGGGCACTAGGCCTACCCACACAAGTGAGGTATCATTTTTATCGGGAGATTTGGGGAAATGCTGTCTGGAAGTAAATTTGTGGCTCTTCTCAGATTCCAGAACTTTCTCTCACCAAAATGTGAGGAGAAAGTGTTTTTTAGCCAAATTCTGAAGTAAGCAAAGGATTCTGGGTAACAAAACCTGGTGAGAGTCCTACAAGTGACCCCATCTTGAATTCCCCTAGGGGCTAGTTTTAAAAAATCCACAGGTTTGGCAGGTTTCCCTTGGTGACAGCTGAGCTAGAGGCCAAAATCCACAGGTAGGCACTTTGCAAAAAACACATCTACTTTCTTTGGGAAAATGTGATGTGTACACGTTGTGTTTTTGGGGCATTTCCTGTCGCGAGCAGTAGGCCTACCCACACAAGTAAGGTATCATTTTTATCGGGAGACTTGGGGAAATGCTGTCTGGAAGTAAATTTGTGGCTCCTCTCAGATTCCAGGACTGTCACTGAAATGTGATGAGATAGTGTTTTATATAGCCAAATTTTTAGGTTTGCAAAGGATTCTGTGTAACAAAACCTGGTGAGAGTCCCACAAGTCACCCCATCTTGGATTCCCCTAGGTGTCTAGTTTTAAAAAATGCACAGGTTTGGTAGGTTTCCCTAGGTGCCGGCTGAGCTAAAGGCCAAAATCCACAGGTAGGCACTTTGCAAAAAACACCTGTTTTCTTTGGGAAAATGTGATGTGTCCACGTTGTGTTTTGGGGCATTTCCTGTTGCGGTGTCATGACAACACAAACTTGCCAAGTCAAATCAAAGAAGTGCATGAGAAAAGCAAAGAGATATCCTCAGTGGAGACAGCAAAGCCCAAACTGGAAGAAGGTTTGTAGAGTAATCTTGCGCTTATTTCAAAGGAAGAATCAAGAAGAGAAGATCCAAGATGGCCGCTTTGAGTCCTGAAGGTTAGTTACAGTTCTAGTCTTGCAATCGGTTGGTTGCTAGGTTACGAGCTCTCCAGCTGGAAGCCTTGCACTTCAACTGAGGTCTGACAGGAATCAGCTGTGTGGAGAGAGAGCGCGCTTCAGAACAGAAACTCCTGTGAGGTAAAATTACATTTGAAGATTATACTACAGAAAACGGATAAATATTGTCAAGATTTATTCGAAGAGTTTGATAGTAGACCGTTCCCGTGGAAGTCGGCAAGGCTACAGAGTTAATGTATGAATTAACCTTATGTTTACAAGGTTCTTGTTTAAGATATTAAAGTCAAAGAAAAAACGAACTTTAAAAGAGCAAGTATCTACAAATGTCAAGGTTATAAACAAAGGCCAAGTTTAAAAGAGAAACGAACTGTTAACAAATAAGCATTTACAAATTCAATGGTAATAAACCAAAATAGAGTTTAAAAGAGAAACGAACTTAAATAAACAAGCATTTACAACTACAAGTTATCGACAGATGTCGAAGTAAGGAAGGAGAAACTAACTGTAATAAACAAGCATTTACAAATACAAGTTATCAACAAATGTCGAAGTAAGAAAGGAGAAACAAACTTTAATAAACAGGCATTTACAAATACAAGTATTGACAGAAGTCACAATAAGACAGGAGAAATTAAATAACATCAGCTGATTTGAAGAATGCATTATCACCAACTATATATATATATATATATAACAACATAAAACCAATCTCTAACAAAGGATGAGAAGTTCTTGCAGAATCAGTAATAAGCATTTTTTTAAGAAGAGCTATCATGTATAGAGAGAAGCAAGGCTACAGAGAACTCAGGGTGAGTGAAGAAATAATAGAATTAAAGAGAATTAAGTGTTGAGAGTAGAAAGTGAAAAACTGATGTTGTATGTCCCTAGTAATTGCGACTGTGACTCTTGCAGGTGCTGTATCCAATCTTAGATGTGAAGAGGCAGACTTAGTACTGGCGTTCATCATCTCTGTGGCAGTCTCTCTACCATCCCATTCCCCTTTCCCCCTCCGGGGTACTCAGCACGAAGGATTAATATTCGTTGTGAGTAGCTCGGGTCGGGATTGAGGAGTTATCTTCTGCTTCTTAGGAAATCGAATTGAAGTATCCTGACACACGGCCAATAGGCCTACCCACACAATTGTGGTATCATTTTTATCGGGAGACTTGGGGGAACACTGTGTGGAAGGAAATTCGTGGCTCCTCTCAGATTCCAGAACTTTCTGTCACCAAAATTTGAGGTGAAAGTGTTTTTTTATCCAAATTTTGAGGTTTGCAAAGGATTCTGGGTAACAAAACCTAGTGAGAGCCCCACAAGACACCCCATCCTGGATTTCCCTAGGTGTATAGTTTTAAAAAATGCACAGGTATGGTAGGTTTCCCTAGGTGCCGGCTGAGCTAGAGGCCAAAATCCACAGGTAGGCACTTTGCAAAAAACATCTCTGCTTTCTTTGGGAAAATGTGATGAGTCTACGTTGTGTTTTGGGGCATTTCCTGTCGCGGGCACTAGGCCTACCCACACAAGTGAGGTATCATTTTTAACGGGAGACTTGGGGGAACGCTGTGTGGAAGGAAATTTGTGGCTCCTCTCAGATTCCAGAACTTTCTGTCACCGAAATGTGAGGAGAAAGTGTTTTTTTAGCCAAGTTTTGAGGTTTGCAAAGGATTCTGGGTAACAAAACCTGGTGAGAGTCCCACAAGTGACCCCATCTTGAATTCCCCTAGGGGCTAGTTTTAAAAACTTCACAGGTTTGGCAGGTTTCCCTTGGTGACAGCCGTGCTAGAGGCCAAAATCTACAGGTAGACACTTTGCAAAAAACACTTCTGCTTTCTTTGGGAAAATGTGATGTGTCCACGTTGTGTTTTTTTGGGCATTTCCTGTAGCGAGCAGTAGGCCTACCCACACAAGTAAGGTATCATTTTTATCGGGAGAATTGGAGGAACATTGAGTGGAAGGAAATTTGTGGCTCCTCTCAGATTCCAGGACTGTCACCGAAATATGATGAGATAGTGTTTTATATAGCCAAATTTTGAGGTTTGCAAAGGATTCTGTGTAACAAAACCTGGTGAGAGTCCCACAAGTCACCCCATCTCAGATTCCCCTAGGTGTCTAGTTTTCAAAAATGCACAGGTTGGTAGGTTTCCCTGGATGCTGGCTGACCTAGAGGCCAAAATCCGCAGGTAGGCACTTTGCAAAAAACACCTGTTTTCTTTGGGAAAATGTGATGTGTCAATGCTGAGTTTTGGGGCATTTCCTGTTGTGGGCACTAGGCCTACCCACACAAGTGAGGTATCATTTTTATCGGGAGATTTGGGGAAATGCTGTCTGGAAGTAAATTTGTGGCTCCTCTCAGATTCCAGAACTTTCTCTCACCAAAATTTGAGGAGAAAGTGTTTTTCTATCCAAATTTTGAGGTTTGCAAAGGATTCTGGGTAACAAAACCTAGTGAGAGCCCCACAACACACCCCATCCTGGGTTTCCCTAGGTGTATAGTTTTCAAAAATGCACAGGTATGGTAGGTTTCCCTAGGTGCCGGCTGAGCTAGAGGCCAAAATCCACAGGTAGGCACTTTGCAAAAAACATCTCTGCTTTCTTTGGGAAAATGTGATGAGTCTACGTTGTGTTTTGGGGCATTTCAAGTCGCGGGCACTAGGCCTACCCACACAAGTGAGGTGTCATTTTTAACGGGAGACTTGGGGGAACGCTGTGTGGAAGGAAAATTGTGGCTCCTCTCAGATTCCAGAACTTTCTGTCACTGAAATGTGAGAAGAAAGTGTTTTTTTAGCCAAGTTTTGAGGTTTGCAAAGGATTCTGGGTAACAAAACCTGGTGAGAGTCCTACAAGTGACCCCATCTTGAATTCCCCTAGGGGCTAGTTTTAAGAAATGCACAGGTTTGGCAGGTTTCCCTTGGTGACGGCTGAGCTAGAGGCCAAAATCCACAGGTAGGCACTTTGCAAAAAACACATCTACTTTCTTTGGGAAAATGTGATGTGTACACGTTGTGTTTTTGGGGCATTTCCTGTCGCGAGCAGTAGGCCTACCCACACAAGTAAGGTATCATTTTTATCGGGAGACTTGGAGGAACGTTGGGTGGAAGGAAATTTGTGGCTCCTCTCAGATTCCAGGACTGTCACTGAAATGTGATGAGATAGTGTTTTATATAGCCAAATTTTTAGGTTTGCAAAGGATTCTGTGTAACAAAACCTGGTGAGAGTCCCACAAGTCACCCCATCTTGGATTCCCCTAGGTGTCTAGTTTTAAAAAATGCACAGGTTTGGTAGGTTTCCCTAGGTGCCGGCTGAGCTAAAGGCCAAAATCCACAGGTAGGCACTTTGCAAAAAACACCTGTTTTCTCTGGGAAAATGTGATGTGTCCACGTTGTGTTTTGTTGCATTTCCTGTCGCGGTATCATGACCACAAAAACTTGCCAAGTCAAATCAAAGAAGTGCATGAGAAAAGCAAAGAGATATCCTCAGTGGAGACAGCAAAGCCCAAACTGGAAGAAGGTTTGTAGAGTAATCTTGCGCTTATTTCAAAGGAAGAATCAAGAAGAGAAGATCCAAGATGGCCGCTGTGAGTCCTGAAGGTTAGTTACAGTTCTAGTCTTGCAATCGGTTGGTTGCTAGGTTACGAGCTCTCCAGCTGGAAGCCTTGCACTTCAACTGAGGTCTGACAGGAATGAGCTGTGTGGAGAGAGAGCGCGCTTCAGAACAGAAACTCCTGTGAGGTAAAATTACATTTGAAGATTATATTACAGAAAACGGATAAATATTGTCAAGATTTATTCGAAGAGTTTGATAGTAGACCGTTCCCGTGGAAGTCGGCAAGGCTACAGAGTTAATGTATGAATTAACCTTATGTTTACAAGGTTCTTGTTTAAGATATTAAAGTCGAAGAAAAAACAAACTTTAAAAGAGCAAGTATCCACAAATGTCAAGGTTATAAACAAAGGCCAAGTTTAAAGGAGAAACGAACTGTTAACAAATAAACATTTACAAATTCAATGGTAATAAACCAAAATAGAGTTTAAAAGAGAAACGAACTTAAATAAACAAGCATTTACAACTACAAGTTATCGACAGATGTCGAAGTAAGGAAGGAGAAACTAACTGTAATAAACAAGCATTTACAAATACAAGTTATCAACAAATGTTGAAGTAAGAAAGGAAAAATGAACTTTAATAAACAAGCATTTACAAATACAAGTATTGACAGAAGTCACAATAAAACAGAAGAAATTAAATAACATCAGCTGATTTGAAGAACGCATTATCACCAACTATATATATATATATATAGCAACATAAAACCAATCTCTAACAAAGGATGAGAAGTTCTTGCAGAATCAGTAATAAGCATTTTTTTAAGAAGAGCTATCATTTATAGAGAGAAGCAAGGCTACAGAGAACTCAGGGTGAGTGAAGAAATAATAGAATTAAGGAGAATTAAGTGTTGAGAGTAGAAAGTGAAAAACTGATGTTGTATGTCCCTAGTAATTGCGACTGTGACTCATGCAGGTGCTGTATCCAATCTTAGATGTGAAGAGGCAGACTTAGTACTGGCGTTCATCATCTCTGTGGCAGTCTGTCTACCATCCCATTCCCCTTTCCCCCTTCGGGGTACTCAGCACGAAGGATTAATATTCGTTGTGAGTAGCTCGGGTCGGGACTGAGGAGTTATCTTCTGCTTCTTAGGAAATCGAATTGAAGTATCCTGACACGCGGCCAATAGGCCTACCCACACAAGTGTGGTATCATTTTTATCGGGAGACTTGGGGGAACACTGTGTGGAAGGAAATTCGTGGCTCCTCTCAGATTCCAGAACTTTCTGTCACCAAAATTTGAGGAGAAAGTGTTTTTTTATCCAAATTTTGAGGTTTGCAAAGGATTCTGGGTAACAAAACCTAGTGAGAGCCCCACAAGACACCCCATCCTGGATTTCCCTAGGTGTATAGTTTTAAAAAATGCACAGGTATGGTAGGTTTCCCTAGGTGCCGGCTGAGCTAGAGGCCAAAATCCACAGGTAGGCACTTTGCAAAAAACATCTCTGCTTTCTTTGGGAAAATGTGATGAGTCTACGTTGTGTTTTGGGGCATTTCCTGTCGCGGGCACTAGGCCTACCCACACAAGTGAGGTATCATTTTTAACGGGAGACTTGGGGGAACGCTGTGTGGAAGGAAATTTGTGGCTCGTCTCAGATTCCAGAACTTTCTGTCACCGAAATGTGAGGAGAAAGTGTTTTTTTAGCCAAGTTTTGAGGTTTGCAAAGGATTCTGGGTAACAAAACCTGGTGAGAGTCCCACAAGTGACCCCATCTTGAATTCCCCTAGGGGCTAGTTTTAAAAACTGCACAGGTTTGGCAGGTTTCCCTTGGTGACAGCTGTGCTAGAGGCCAAAATCCACAGGTGGACACTTTGCAAAAAACACTTCTGCTTTCTTTGGGAAAATGTGATGTGTCCACGTTGTGTATTTTTGGGCATTTCCTGTCGCGAGCAGTAGGCCTACCCACACAAGTAAGGTATCATTTTTATCGGGAGAATTGGAGGAACATTGGGTGGAAGGAAATATGTGGCTCCTCTCAGATTCCAGGACTGTCACCGAAATATGATGAGATAGTGTTTTATATAGCCAAATTTTGAGGTTTGCAAAGGATTCTGTGTAACAAAACCTGGTGAGAGTCCCACAAGTCACCCCATCTTAGATCCCCCTAGGTGTCTAGTTTTAAAAAATGCACAGCTTTGGTAGGTTTCCCTGGATGCTGGCTGAGCTAGAGGCCAAAATCCACAGGTAGGGACTTTGCAAAAAACACCTCTGTTTTCTTTGGGAAAATGTGATGTGTCAATGCTGTGTTTTGGGGCATTTCCTGTTGTAGGAACTAGGCCTACCCACTCAAGTGAGGTATCATTTTTATCGGGAGATTTGGGGAAATGCTGTCTGGAAGTAAATTTGTGGCTCCTCTCAGATTCCAGAACTTTCTCTCACCAATATTTGAGGAGAAAGTGTTTTTCTATCCAAATTTTGAGGGTTGCAAAGGATTCTGGGTAACAAATCCTAGTGAGAGCCCCACAAGACACCCCATTCTGGATTTCCCTAGGTGTATAGTTTTCAAAAATGCACAGGTATGGTAGGTTTCCCTAGGTGCCCGCGGAGCTAGAGGCCAAAATCCACAGGTAGGCACTTTGCAAAAAACATTTCTGCTTTCTTTGGGAAAATGTGATGAGTCTACGTTGTGTTTTGGGGCATTTCCTGTCGCGGGCACTAGGCCTACCCACACAAGTGAGGTATCATTTTTAACGGGAGACTTGGGGGAACGCTGTGTGGAAGGAAATTTGTGGCTCCTCTCAGATTCCAGAACTTTCTGTCACCGAAATGTGAGGAGAAAGTGTTTTTTTAGCCAAGTTTTGAGGTTTGCAAAGGATTCTGGGTAACAAAACCTGGTGAGAGTCCCACAAATGACCCCATCTTGAATTCCCCAAGGGGCTAGTTTTAAAAAATGCACAGGTTTGGCAGGTTTCCCTTGGTGACGGCTGTGCTAGAGGCCAAAATCCACAGGTAGGAACTTTGCAAAAAACACTTCTGCTTTCTTTGGGAAAATGTGATGTGTACATGTTGTGTTTTTGGGGCATTTCCTGTCGCGAGTAGTAGGCCTACCCACACAAGTAAGGTATCATTTTTATCGGGAGACTTGGAGGAACGTTGGGTGGAAGGAAATTTGTGGCTCCTCTCAGATTCCAGGACTGTCACCGAAATATGATGAGATAGGGTTTTATATAGCCAAATTTTGAGGTTTGCAAAGGATTCTGTGTAACAAAACCTGGCGAGAGTCCCACAAGTCACCCCATCTTGGATTCCCCTAGGTGTATAGTTTTCAAAAATGCACAGGTATGGTAGGTTTCCCTAGGTGCCGGCTGAGCTAGAGGCCAAAATCCACAGGTAGGCACTTTGCAAAAAACATCTCTGCTTTCTTTGGGAAAATGTGATGAGTCTACGTTGTGTTTTGGGGCATTTCCTGTTGCGGGCACTAGGCCTACCCACACAAGTGAGGTATCATTTTTAACGGGAGACTTGGGGGAACGCTGTGTGGAAGGAAATTTGTGGCTCCTCTCAGATTCCAGAACTTTCTGTCACCGAAATGTGAGGAGAAAGTGTTTTTTTAGCCAAGTTTTGAGGTTTGCAAAGGATTCTGGGTAAAAAAACCTGGTGAGAGTCCCACAAGTGACCCCATCTTGAATTCCCCTAGGGGCTAGTTTTAAAAACTGAACAGGTTTGGCGGGTTTCCCTTGGTGACGGCTGTGCTAGAGGCCAAAATCCACAGGTAGGCACTTTGCAAAAAACACTTCTGCTTTCTTTTGGAAAATGTGATGTGTCCACGTTGTGTTTTTTTGGGCATTTCCTGTCGCGAGCAGTAGGCCTACCCACACAAGTAAGGTATCATTTTTATCGGGAGACTTGGAGGAACATTGGGTGGAAGGAAATTTGTGGCACCTCTCAGATTCCAGGACTGTCACCGAAATATGATGAGATAGTGTTTTATATAGCCAAATTTTGAGGTTTGCAAAGGATACTGTGTAACAAAACCTGGTGAGAGTCCCACAAGTCACCCCATCTTAGATTCCCCTAGCTGTCTAGCTTTCAAAAATGCACAGGTTTGGTAGGTTTCCCTGGATGCTGGCTGACCTAGAGGCCAAAATCCACAGGTAGGCACTTTGCAAAAAACACCTCTGTTTTCTTTGGGAAAATGTGATGTGTCAATGCTGTGTTTTGCGGCATTTCCTGTTGTGGGCACTAGGCCTACCCACACAAGTGAGGTATCATTTTTATCGGGAGATTTGGGGAAATGCTGTGTGGAAGTAAATTTGTGGCTCCTCTCAGATTCCAGAACTTTCTCTCACCAAAATTTGAGACGAAAGTGTTTTTCTATCCAAATTTTGAGGTTTGCAAAGGATTCTGGGTAACAAAACCTAGTGAGAGCCCCACAAGACTCCCCATCCTGGATTTCCCTAGGTGTATAGTTTTCAAAAATGCACAGGTATAGTAGGTTTCCCTAGGTGCCGGCTGAGCTAGAGGCCAAAATCCACAGGTAGGCACTTTGCAAAAAACATCTCTGCTTTCTTTGGGAAAATGTGATGAGTCTACGTTGTGTTTTGGGGCATTTCCTGTCGCGGGCACTAGGCCTACCCACACAAGGGAGGTATCATTTTTAATGGGAGACTTGGGGGAACGCTGTGTGGAAGGAAATTTGTGGCTCCTCTCAGATTCCAGAACTTTCTGTCACCGAAATATGGGGAGAAAGTGTTTTTTTAGCCAAGTTTTGAGGTTTGCAAAGGATTCTGGGTAACAAAACCTGGTGAGTACCACAAGTGACCCCATCTTAAATTCCCCTAGGGGCTAGTTTTAAAAAATGCACAGGTTTGGCAGGTTTCCCTTGGTGACGGCTGTGCTAGAGGCCAAAATCCACAGGTAGGCACTTTGCAAAAAACACTTCTGCTTTCTTTGGGAAAATGTGATGTGTCCACGTTGTGTTTTTGGGGCATTTCCTGTCGTGAGCAGTAGGCCTACCCACACAAGTAAGGTATCATTTTTATCGGGAGACTTGGAGGAACGGTGGGTGGAAGGAAATTTGTGGCTCCTCTCAGATTCCAGGACTGTCACCGAAATGTGATGAGATAGTGTTTTATATAGCCAAATTTTGAGATTTGCAAAGGATTCTGTGTAACAAAACCTGGTGAGAGTCCCACAAGTCACCCCATCTTAGATTCCCCTAGGTGTCTAGTTTTAAAAAATGCACAGGTTTGATAGGTTTCCCTGGATGCTGGCTGAGCTAGAGGCCAAAATCCACAGGTAGGCACTGTTAGGGTTTGTACACAGCAAAGAGCATGTCCCCTCTCACTGCACTAGTGGGTTCTGTAATAGCTCCCTTTTAAACTTACTATTAAAAGCCTTTCTTGTTATTTCATCTTCCCCCCCCCTAGGCTTCTGTGTATGTTGTTTAATGTGCTGTTTTGTTTACACATTGGGCCTTGCTTTTACCAAGGCTTCTTTAAAACACTCCTCCCTAGGCCATGTGTTAATCCAACTCATTTGCATAATAACTGAAACTCTGCACACCTTTCAAGACCATGTGCAGCATGTGAGGACCACACCCAGCTCTTCAAACCACACCCAGCTCTGCACACCTTCCAAGAACATGTGCAGCATGTGAGGACCACACCCAGCCCTTCAAACCACACCCAGCTCTTTGAGCCACACCCAGCCCTGTCTATAAAAGGCATCCCCCGAGCCTCACCCAGTGCTTGTGCTCGTCTACCTCCAGCTTACCTGATAACAGATCCCTCGGCGCTGGCACTCCTGCTCTTTACAGACTTTCTTTGACTTCAATGGGCGCAGCTGCTGGCTCTTACTTCTTCCGGTTTCCGGTTCCTCCTTGCCTCAGCCTCTCTCCTACGAGTAACCTGCAAAAGAGAAAGAAGACAAGGTTAGACTGATCAGTATCTCTTGCCAGCAACAAGTAAGTGCAAAACTTTTTATTACCTGAGGAAGCTTTGACGGCAATTTCTGGATTCGTGTATAGACAGTTTGAGGCGAAGTGCCTTCCACGAGCATTGTGATTCAGGCTCTTTGTTGCAGGAGTATTTTGCGGAACTTTGTGAAGCGGACATTGTTTTTTTTTTTTTTTATGGAACTTTTGGGAATCGAACAGTGAAAACCATTGACAGCAAGGCAAACAGTAAATCAAGGACTTGCACAAATTACATGCTGTATTTTGATGTAAAAGTACAGTATTTGTTTTATAAAAGATTCTGGAAATATGGGAAAAGTGAGTCTACTATTGGGAATTTAGGCTTTAGTTATATTATGATGAATGTTTGATATTGGTAATTCTGATAACGGTATTTGTTTAATGTTTTAGAAGCTTTACAGTAATAGAAAACACATCCCAGAGCAGTAACACATTCCAAACCTGGAAACTAGAGACCAGGATCCAAGAGGTACTTTTAGAAGAGAATTTCTAATAAATAAAGGGATAGTCAGGAACCCATTTAGGAATAGGTTGCACTTATCTGTTCTTTGTTTATGTTTCATTAGGCACCAGTTTCTACAGAAGTCAGAAAGGGCCGCAGATTTGTGCAGCACTTCAACAGTGGAAACGCAAGAACGGTGTTGTCTTTTTATTTTTTATTTTATCCACTTCCCCCCTTCCCTTGAGCTTCTGTTCTTAGTGCACTGTTTTAAAAACTAGTGTGCTGGAACAAGCAGTTTCAGGGTGGGGTCGGATTGTCTTCAACCTCCATCAGAACTGAACAAGAACTCAGGTGAGCTGGGCTTTGACAGAAGCACAAGCCTTAAAAAATTTCAGTTCTGGTGGATGATGAATACCGGGGAAGAAATAGAGGGCATTGACGTCACGGATATGGCGCTAAATGAGGACTTGGCTCATAATGAATCAGTGTCTGGCATCTTGCAACATATGCAAGAGGAAATAGAGAGATTAAAGATGGAGAATACCTCTTTAAAACAGGATTTAAGCAGGTATAAATTTAGGGGATCTCAGTGGAACACAGCTTCTACGCCTTTGTTTAAAACCTCCTCAGAGACAGGGGCGCCATCAAAACATACAACTTTGCCTTCCCCAGTTGAGGTTACTGTTAATGTTCCTAATGTTGTGCCCTTAGCAGCACCTGAACGTTTTCATGGAGATAGTAACAAATTCCATGTTTTTATCAATCAATGTCAATTACACTTCATTTGTAAGCCACAACAGTTCCCTACTGATGATACGAAAGTGGCATTCGTCTTGTCTTATTTGGGTGGCACAGCAGCCAATTGGTCAATTCCTTTCGTGGATAGAGATGATCCCATCCTCCATAATTGGAATCAATTTAAACGTACCATGACCAGCCTTTTTGCAAAACACACTTTCATGCAGGCAAGTGATAATGAGCTTTTAAATCTTAAACAAGGTAACAAGGATTTATTGACCTATCTCACTAGTTTTAATCGTTTACTCACCGAGACACAGTGGCCAGAAGAAAAGCGTGTCTCCCTTTTTTATAAAGGTTTGAGAGACGAGTTAAAAGACGCGCTGGCTCATATCGTTGATTTGCCAAAAGACTATACGGACTTTGTAGATTTAGTTGTGAAATTAGAACATAGACTAGGAGAAAGAAAGAGAGATAAATACAAACTGGAATCACGGTTAACTTTTATTAGACACGAGAAGAAAGACACAGATAATAAACTCCCTGAACCAGAGCCTATGCAAATAGGGACACTCAGAGGTCCACTCACATCAGAGGTAAAAGAAAGAAGGAGAAAATTTCAATTATGTTTATATTGTGGCAGGGCAGGTCACTTTGCCAGAGAATGTCCAGTAAAGTCTAAAACTCCACGAAAGGGTGCTGTTTCCTCCACCTCCTCAACTGAATCGGGAAACGATTAAGCTCGACAAGGGGAGAGGTTACTTGTTCGAGAAAACATCTTAATCAAACCTCTAATGCTGCACCCTTCAGGGTACCGCACATACCTAGACATTTCATAATTCAGGTCGTTTTAATTGTTACTACCCAAGTGAGGCATTCTCTCCCTGTCCTACTGGACTCAGGCGCAAGAGGAAATTTTGTGGATAATAAGTTAGCTGAAATCTTAGGACTTCCTATGTGCCTAAAGCCTTGTCCAGAAGCAGTATGTGCAGTGGATGGGTCAGAATTGACCTCTGGATTAATCACAAAACAAACAAGTCCACTTGTTATGGTCTGTCAGAACGGGCACACAGAGGTGATTAGCTTTGATCTAATAGATACTCCTAATTTTGGTTTGATTCTCGGGGTACCCTGGTTAACAACTCATAACCCAAAAATTGATTGGGTGAATAGAACTGTTACTTTGGATTCCTCTTTCTGTAGAACCAATTGCTATCAAGAAGCAGGTACAGAACAGAGCACAGTATTACACTGTGCTAGTGTTACACAAGATGAACCAAGTCTCCCTCCTGAATATTCTGACTTTAAAGACGTCTTTGATCCAGTAAAGGCTAGTGTGCTGCCCCCACATCGGTCTTATGACTGCCGTATAGATCTTATCCCAGGGGCCCCTTTACCTAATAACAGAGTATATGCTTTGACTGACGAAGAAACCAAATACTTAAGAACCTACCTAGATGACCTACTACAGTCTGGGTTCATCCGTCATTCCACATCTCCGGTGTCATCTCCACTCTTTTTTATCCCGAAGCCGGATAAATCCCTGCGCGCGTGTATCGATTATAGAGGACTAAATAAGGCTACAATAAAGAATAAATATCCTCTTCCTCTAAAACCTGTGTTGTTGGATCAATTAAGACATTCTACTGTATACACTAAACTAGATCTGCGGGGAGCTTACCACCTGGTCCGAGTAAAAGAGGGGGATGAGTGGAAGACAGCTTTCAAGACAAAGTTTGGTTTATTTGAGTACACAGTAATGCCCTTTGGGTTATGTAATGCCCCTGCAGCCTTTCAGTTCTTTATAATTGAGGTCCTACACGAATTCCTGGACGTTTGTGTCATAGTATACATAGACGACATCCTCATTTACTCTAAGAACTCAGAAGAACATACCCAACATGTTAGTGCAGTATTATCAAAGTTAAAAGAAAATCATCTTTTTGCTAAGTTAGAAAAGTGTACTTTTAATGTCAGCAAGGTGGACTTTTTAGGATACTGCCTGTCACCTCAAGGAATAACTATGGATGTAAAGAAATCAGTGCTATTGCTGATTGGCCAGAACCATCCTCTGTAAAAGATATTCAGAAATTTCTGGGTTTCGCCAATTTTTATAGGAGGTTTATTGCACATTTTGCAGACATTGCGGCCCCAATAACTACCTTGTTGCAGAAAGGGCAACGATTTATTTGGACTGATAAGGCGGCACACGCCTTTCAACTCCTAAAACAAAAGTTAACTTCAGCCCCAATTCTGAAACATCCTGATCCTGACTTGCCCTTTTTTGTTGAAGCGGATGCTTCACAAGTAGCTTTAGGAGGAGTTCTCTCTCAACAAGATGCAGTAGATGGCCAGTTACATCCTATAGCCTTCTATTCCAAAAAGTTATTGCCAGCTGAACAAAATTACACTGTGGCTGAAAGGGAACTACTAGCTATCAAAGTAGCCTTTTCAGAATGGAGGCACCATTTAATGGGAGCCAAGTACCCAGTTACAATCTTTTCTGACCATAAGAACCTACAGTTTTTTGGATCACTTAAAGCACTAACACCACGTCAGATGCGCTGGTTAAATTTTTTTAGCACATTTGACTTTGTTATAACCTATAGACCAGGTGCACAACAAATTCAATCTGATGTGTTATCTAGATACGGACATACCTCAGACATGAAACAAGATAAAATAGGAGAACCCATTATTCCTCCCCAAAAGTTGTTGGCACCAGTACAACAGAAGGATTTCATCACAGATCTATATAATGCACACATGCAAATAGCACCTCAGGATTGGTTAAAGGATTCCCATAACACAATACAACGAGGTTTATTGTATCACGACAACATGCTGTTAGTGCCCACCTCTGAATTACAAACACAGGTGATCATTTGGCATCACGCCTCACCGTTGGCAGGTCATCCTGGTTGGGTAAAAACCCTGGAAAATGTGCAAAAACACTTTTGGTGGGACACTATAAGAAAGGACATTAAGCAATTTGTCACTACCTGTCCAATTTGTGCAAGACATAAATCTTCTCATAAGGCTCCTGACGGCTTGTTAATACCAATGCCAACACCCAAACAACCTTGGCACACTGTGAGCGTAGACTTTATTGTAGGTTTACCACCTGTAAAATCCTTCACAACAGTGTTGGTTATAGTGGATTTTTTATCTAAAATGGCACATTTTGTACCATTACGGAAATTACCCACGGCGGCAGAATTTGCCGATATTTTTATAAGGGAAATTGTGCGTTTACATGGTTTGCCAAGCAAAGTGGTGTCAGACCGAGGGAGCCAGTTCAACTCCAGATTTTGGAAAAAATTATGTGAAAAACTGAAAATAGATGTGGCCTTATCCACTGCTTTCCACCCAGAGACAGATGGACAGACTGAACGACTGAACCAAACCTTACTTCAAACGCTACGTTGTTTATTGGCTGATTATTCTAGTGAATGGTTGGAAGCTCTTCCTGTAGCAGAGTTTGTTTATAATAATACTGAGCATTCAGCTCTACTTTGCTCACCATTCTATTTCTTGCAGGGGTATCATCCAAGAGCTATACCCATTTTGTTAGAAGATTCCCTGTTGCCTACAGTAACGGATAGACTAACGAGGTTAGGTGACATACAAGACAAAGCCAGGAAACATTTATTAAAGTACAAGGAAAGCATGAAAAGACAAGCAGACAAACACAGGTCTGAGGCCCCAATGTATAAAATTGGTGACAAGGTATGGCTCTCCACAAAAAACCTAAACATAGAGGGATCCCGAAAGCTGCAACCACGTTTCATTGGACCCTTTAGTATAACTGCCATAGTAAACCCGGTAACAGTAAAATTAGATTTACCAAAAGAATATCCAGTACATACTACATTCCATGTGTCCTTGCTTAAGCCGTACAACTCAAAAACCCGACCTGAACCACCACCTCCACCCATACCAATTAAGGGAAATCTGGAATATGAAGTGAAAAGCATAAAAGACTCAAAAAGAATTAGTGGACGTCTGTTTTATTTAGTAGAATGGAAAGGATATGATGAATCTGAGAATTCATGGGAACCAGCATCATATGTACATGCCCCACAGCTGATTAGACGGTTTTATTTAAAAAATCCAGGAAAACCCTGTCCTGTAGGAGGGCCTTTGAGGGGGGCAACTGTTAGGGTTTGTACACAGCAAAGAGCATGTCCCCTCTCACTGCACTAGTGGGTTCTGTAATAGCTCCCTTTTAAACTTACTATTAAAAGCCTTTCTTGTTATTTCATCTCCCCCCCCCTAGGCTTCTGTGTATGTTGTTTAATGTGCTGTTTTGTTTACACATTGGGCCTTGCTTTTACCAAGGCTTCTTTAAAACACTCCTCCCTAGGCCATGTGTTAATCCAACTCATTTGCATAATAACTGAAACTCTGCACACCTTTCAAGACCATGTGCAGCATGTGAGGACCACACCCAGCTCTTCAAACCATACCCAGCTCTGCACACCTTCCAAGAACATGTGCAGCATGTGAGGACCACACCCAGCCCTTCAAACCACACCCAGCTCTTTGAGCCACACCCAGCCCTGTCTATAAAAGGCATCCCCCGAGCCTCACCCAGTGCTTGTGCTCGTCTACCTCCAGCTTACCTGAGAACAGATCCCTCGGCGCTGGCACTCCTGCTCTTTACAGACTTTCTTTGACTTCAATGGGCGCAGCTGCTGGCTCTTCCTTCTTCCGGTTTCCGGTTCCTCCTTGCCTCAGCCTCTCTCCTACGAGTAACCTGCAAAAGAGAAAGAAGACAAGGTTAGACTGATCAGTATCTCTTGCCAGCAACAAGTAAGTGCAAAACTTTTTATTACCTGAGGAAGCTTTGACGGCAATTTCTGGATTCGTGTATAGACAGTTTGAGGCGAAGTGCCTTCCACGAGCATTGTGATTCAGGCTCTTTGTTGCAGGAGTATTTTGCGGAACTTTGTGAAGCGGACATTGTTTTTTTTTTTTTTTATGGCACTTTTGGGAATCGAACAGTGAAAACCATTGACAGCAAGGCAAACAGTAAATCAAGGACTTGCACAAATTACATGCTGTATTTTGATGTAAAAGTACAGTATTTGTTTTATAAAAGATTCTGGAAATATGGGAAAAGTGAGTCTACTATTGGGAATTTAGGCTTTAGTTATATTATGATGAATGTTTGATATTGGTAATTCTGATAACGGTATTTGTTTAATGTTTTAGAAGCTTTACAGTAATAGAAAACACATCCCAGAGCAGTAACACATTCCAAACCTGGAAACTAGAGACCAGGATCCAAGAGGTACTTTTAGAAGAGAATTTCTAATAAATAAAGGGATAGTCAGGAACCCATTTAGGAATAGGTTGCACTTATCTGTTCTTTGTTTATGTTTCATTAGGCACCAGTTTCTACAGAAGTCAGAAAGGGCCGCAGATTTGTGCAGCACTTCAACAGTGGAAACGCAAGAACGGTGTTGTCTTTTTATTTTTTATTTTATCCACTTCCCCCCTTCCCTTGAGCTTCTGTTCTTAGTGCACTGTTTTAAAAACTAGTGTGCTGGAACAAGCAGTTTCAGGGTGGGGTCGGATTGTCTTCAACCTCCATCAGAACTGAACAAGAACTCAGGTGAGCTGGGCTTTGACAGGCACTTTCCAAAAAACACCTGTTTTCTTTGGGAAAATGTGATGTGTCAATGCTGTGTTTTGGGGCATTTCCTGTTGTGGGCACTAGGCCTACCCACACAAGTGAGGTATCATTTTTATCGGGAGATTTGGGGAAATGCTGTCTCGAAGTAAATTTGTGGCTCCTCTCAGATTCCAGAACTTTCTCTCACCAAAATTTGAGGAGAAAGTGTTTTTCAATCCAAATTTTGAGGTTTGCAAAGGATTCTGGGTAACAAAACCTAGTGAGACCCCCACAAGACACCCCATTCTGGATTTCCCTAGGTGAATAGTTTTCAAAAATGCACAGGTATGGTAGGTTTCCCTAGGTGCCCGCTGAGCTAGAGGCCAAAATCCACAGGTAGGCACTTTGCAAAAAACATCTCTGCTTTCTTTGGGAAAATGTGATGAGTCTACGTTGTGTTTTGGGGCATTTCCTGTCGCGGGCACTAGGCCTACCCACACAAGTGAGGTATCATTTTTAACGGGAGACTTGGGGGAACGCTGTGTGGAAGGAAATTTGTGGCTCCTCTCAGATTCCAGAACTTTCTGTCACCGAAATGTGAGGAGAAAGTGTTTTTTTAGCCAAGTTTTGAGGTTTGCAAAGGATTCTGGGTAACAAAACCTGGTGAGAGTCCCACAAATGACCCCATCTTGAATTCCCCAAGGGGCTAGTTTTAAAAAATGCACAGGTTTGGCAGGTTTCCCTTGGTGACGGCTGTGCTAGAGGCCAAAATCCACAGGTAGGCACTTTGCAAAAAACACTTCTGCTTTCTTTGGGAAAATGTGATGTGTACATGTTGTGTTTTTGGGGCATTTCCTGTCGCGAGTAGTAGGCCTACCCACACAAGTAAGGTATCATTTTTATCGGGAGACTTGGAGGAACGTTGGGTGGAAGGAAATTTGTGGCTCCTCTCAGGTTCCAGGACTGTCACCGAAATATGATGAGATAGGGTTTTATATAGCCAAATTTTGAGGTTTGCAAAGGATTCTGTGTAACAAAACCTGGCGAGAGTCCCACAAGTCACCCCATCTTGGATTCCCCTAGGTGTATAGTTTTCAAAAATGCACAGGTATGGTAGGTTTCCCTAGGTGCCGGCTGAGCTAGAGGCCAAAATCCACAGGTAGGCACTTTGCAAAAAACATCTCTGCTTTCTTTGGGAAAATGTGATGAGTCTACGTTGTGTTTTGGGTCATTTCCTGTTGCGGGCACTAGGCCTACCCACACAAGTGAGGTATCATTTTTAACGGGAGACTTGGGGGAACGCTGTGTGGAAGGAAATTTGTGGCTCCTCTCAGATTCCAGAACTTTCTGTCACCGAAATGTGAGGAGAAAGTGTTTTTTTAGCCAAGTTTTGAGGTTTGCAAAGGATTCTGGGTAAAAAAAACCTGGTGAGAGTCCCACAAGTGACCCCATCTTGAATTCCCCTAGGGGCTAGTTTTAAAAACTGAACAGGTTTGGCAGGTTTCCCTTGGTGACGGCTGTGCTAGAGGCCAAAATCCACAGGTAGGCACTTTGCAAAAAACACTTCTGCTTTCTTTGGGAAAATGTGATGTGTCCACGTTGTGTTTTTTTGGGCATTTCCTGTCGCGAGCAGTAGGCCTACCCACACAAGCAAGGTATCATTTTTATCGGGAGACTTGGAGGAACATTGGGTGGAAGGAAATTTGTGGCTCCTCTCAGATTCCAGGACTGTCACCGAAATATGATGAGATAGTGTTTTATATAGCCAACTTTTGAGGTTTGCAAAGGATTCTGTGTAACAAAACCTGGTGAGAGTCCCACAAGTCACCCCATCTTAGATTCCCCTAGGTGTCTAGTTTTCAAAAATGCACAGGTTTGGTAGGTTTCCCTTGATGCTGGCTGACCTAGAGGCCAAAATCCACAGGTAGGCACTTTGCAAAAAACACCTCTGTTTTCTTTGGGAAAATGTGATGTGTCAATGCTGTGTTTTGGGGCATTTCCTGTTGTGGGCACTAGGCCTACCCACACAAGTGAGGTATAATTTTTATCGGGAGATTTGGGGAAATGCTGTCTGGAAGTTAATTTGTGGCTCCTCTCAGATTCCAGAACTTTCTCTCACCAAAATTTGAGGAGAAAGTGTTTTTCTATCCAAATTTTGAGGTTTGCAAAGGATTCTGGGTAACAAAACCTAGTGAGAGCCCATAAGACACCCCATCCTAGGATTTCCCTAGGTGTATAATTTTAAAAAATGCACAGGTATGGTAGGTTTCCCTAGGTGCCGGCTGAGCTAGAGGCCAAAATCCACAGGTAGGCACTTTGCAAAAAACACCTCTGTTTTCTTTGGGAAAATGTGATGTGTTAATGCTGTGTTTTGGGGCATTTCCTGTTGCGGGCACTAGGCCTACCCACACAAGTGAGGTATCATTTTTATCGGGAGATTTGGGGAAATGCTGTCTGGAAGTAAATTTGTGGGTCCTCTCAGATTCCTGAACTTTCTCTCACCAAAATGTGAGGAGAAAGTGTTTTTTAGCCAAATTCTGAAGTATGCAAAGGATTCTGGGTAACAAACCCTGCGGAGAGCCCGACAAGTCACTCCATCTTGGATTTCCCTAGGTGTCTAGTTTACAAAAATGCACAGGTTTGGTAGGTTTTCCCTACGTGCCGGCTGAGCTAGAGGCCAAAATCCACAGGTAGGCACTCTGCAAAAAACACCTGTTATCTTTGGGAAAATGTGGTGTGTCCATGTTGTGTTTTTGGGCATTTCCTGTCGCGGGCACTAGGCCTACCCACACAAGTGAGGTATAATTTTTATCGGGAGACTTGGGGGAACGCTGTGTGGAAGGAAATTTGTGGCTCCTCTCAGGTTCCAGAACTTTCTGTCACCACAATTTGAGGAGAAAGTGTTTTTTTATCCAAATTTTGAAGTTTGGAAAGGATTCTGGGTAACAAAACCTAGTGAGAGCCCCACAAGTCACCCCATCTTGGATTCCCCTAGGTGTCTAGTTTGAAAAAATGCACAGGTTTGGTAGGTTTCCCTAGGTGCCGGCTGAGCTAAAGGCCAAAATCCACAGGTAGGCACTTTGCAAAAAACACCTGTTTTCTTTGGGAAAATGTGATGTGTCCACGTTGTGTTTTGTGGCATTTCCTGTCGCGGTGTCATGACCACACAAACTTGCCAAGTCAAATCAAAGAAGTGCATGAGAAAAGCAAAGAGATATCCTCAGTGGAGACAGCAAAGCCCAAACTGGAAGAAGGTTTGTAGAGTAATCTTGCGCTTATTTCAAAGGAAGAATCAAGAAGAGAAGATCCAAGATGGCCGCTGTGAGTCCTGAAGGTTAGTTACAGTTCTAGTCTTGCAATCGGTTGGTTGCTAGGTTACGAGCTCTCCAGCTGGAAGCCTTGCACTTCAACTGAGGTCTGACAGGAATCAGCTGTGTGGAGAGAGAGTGCGCTTCAGAACAGAAACTCCTGTGAGGTAAAATTACATTTGAAGATTATATTACAGAAAACGGATAAATATTGTCAAGATTTATTCGAAGAGTTTGATAGTAGACCGTTCCCGTGGAAGTCGGCAAGGCTACAGAGTTAATGTATGAATTAACCTTATGTTTACAAGGTTCTTGTTTAAGATATTAAAGTCAAAGAAAAAACGAACTTTAAAAGAGCAAGTATCTACAAATGTCAAGGTTATAAACAAAGGCCAAGTTTAAAGGAGAAACAAACTGTTAACAAATAAGCATTTACAAATTCAATGGTAATAAACCAAAATAGAGTTTAAAAGAGAAACAAACTTAAATAAACAAGCATTTACAACTACAAGTTATCGACAGATGTCGAAGTAAGGAAGGAGAAACTAACTGTAATAAACAAGCATTTACAAATACAAGTTATCAACAAATGTCGAAGTAAGAAAGGAGAAACAAACTTTAATAAACAAGCATTTACAAATACAAGTATTGACAGAAGTCACAATAAGACAGGAGAAATTAAATAACATCAGTTGATTTGAAGAACGTATTATCACCAACTATATATATATATATATATAGAAACATAAAACCAATCTCTAACAAAGGTTGAGAAGTTCTTGCAGAATCAGTAATAAGCATTTTTTTAAGAAGAGCTATCATTTATAAAGAGAATCAAGGCTACAGAGAACTCAGGGTGAGTGAAGAAATAATAGAATTAAAGAGAATTAAGTGTTGAGAGTAGAAAGTGAAAAACTGATGTTGTATGCCCCTAGTAATTGCGACTGTGACTCTTGCAGGTGCTGTATCCAATCTTAGATGTGAAGAGGCAGACTTAGTACTGGCGTTCATCATCTCTGTGGCAGTCTCTCTACCATCCCATTCCCCTTTCCCCCTCCGGGGTACTCAGCACGAAGGATTAATATTCGTTGTGAGTAGCTCGGGTCGGGACTGAGGAGTTATCTTCTGCTTCTTAGGAAATCGAATTGAAGTATCCTGACACGCGGCCAATAGGCCTACCCACACAAGTGTGGTATAATTTTTATCGGGAGACTTGGGGGAACACTGTGTGGAAGGAAATTCGTAGCTCCTCTCAGGTTCCAGAACTTTCTTTCACCAAAATTTGAGGAGAAAGTGTTTTTTTATCCAAATTTTGAGGTTTGCAAAGGATTCTGGGTAACAAAACCTAGTGAGAGACCCACAAGACACCCCATCCTGGATTTCCCTAGGTTTATAGTTTTCAAAAATGCACAGGTATGGTAGGTTTCCCTAGGTGCCGGCTGAGCTAGAGGCCAAAATCCACAGGTAGGCACTTTGCAAAAAACATCTCTGCTTTCTTTGGGAAAATGTGATGAGTCTACGTTGTGTTTTGGGGCATTTCCTGTCACGGGCACTAGGCCTACCCACACAAGTGAGGTATAATTTTTAACGGGAGAGTTGGGGGAACGCTGTGTGGAAAGAAATTTGTGGCTCCTCCCAGATTCCAGAACTTTCTGTCACCGAAATGTGAGGAGAAAGTGTTTTTTAGCCAAGTTTTGAGGTTTGCAAAGGATTCTGGGTAACAAAACCTAGTGAGAGTACGACAAGTGACCCCATCTTGAATTCCCCTAGGGGCTAGTTTTCAAAAATGCACAGGTTTGGCAGGTTTCCCTTAGTGACGGCTGAGCTAGAGACCAAAATCCACAGTTAGGCACTTTGCAAAAAACACTTCTGCTTTCTTTGGGAAAATGTGATGTGTCCACGTTGTGATTTTGGGGCATTTCCTGTTGCGAGCAGTAGGCCTACCCACACAAGTAAGGTATCATTTTTATCGGGAGACTTGGAGGAACGTTGGGTGGAAGGAAATTTGTGGCTCCTCTCAGATTCCAGGACTGTCACCGAAATGTGATGAGATAGTGTTTTATATAGCCAAATTTTGAGGTTTGCAAAGGATTCTGTGTAACAAAACCTGGTGAGAGTCCCACAAGTCACCCCATCTTAGATTCCCCTAGATGTCTAGTTTTAAAAAATGCACAGGTTTGGTAGGTTTCCCTGGATGCCGGCTGAGCTAGAGGCCAAAATCCACAGGTAGGCACTTTGCAAAAAACACCTCTGTTTTCTTTGGGAAAATGTGATGTGTAAATGCTGTGTTTTGGGGCATTTCATGTTGCGGGCACTAGGCCTACCCACACAAGTGAGGTATCATTTTTATCGGGAGATTTGGGGAAATGCTGTCTGGAAGTAAATTTGTGGCTCCTCTCAGATTCCAGAACTTTCTCTCACCAAAATGTGAGCAGAAAGTGTTTTTTAGCCAAATTCTGAAGTTTGCAAAGGATTCTGGGTAACAAACCCTGGTGAGAGCCCCACGAATCACCCCATCTTGGATTTCCCTAGGTGTCTAGTTTACAAAAATGCACAAGTTTGGTGCCGGCTGAGCTAGAAGCCAAAGTTCACAGGTGGGCACTCTACAAAAAACACCTCTGTTATCTTTGGGAAAATGTGATGTGTCCACGTTGAGTTTTTGGACATTTCCTGTCGCGGGCACTAGGCCTACCCATACAAGTGAGATATCATTTTTATTGTGAGACTTGGGGTAACGCTATGTGGAAGGAAATTTGTGGCTCCTCTCAGATTCCAGAACTTTCTGTCACCAAAGTATAAGGAGAAAGTGTTTTTTTAGCCAAATTTTTAGGGTTGCGATGGATTCCCATCTTGGATTCCCCTAGGTGTCTAGTTTTCCAAAATACACTGGTTTGGTAGATTTCTCTAGGTTCCGGCTGAGCTAGAGGCCAAAATCCACAGGTAGGCACTTTGCAAAAAACACCTCTGTTTTCTTTGGGAAAATGTGATGTGTCAATGCTGTGTTTTGGGGCATTTCCTGTTGCGGGCACTAGGCCTACCCACACAAGTGAGGTATCATTTTTATCTGGAGATTTGGGGAAATGCTGTCTGGAAGTAAATTTGTGGCTCCTCTCAGATTCCAGAACTTTCTCTTACCAAAATGTGTGGAGAAAGTGTTTTTTTAGCCAAATTCTGAAGTTTGCAAAGGATTCTGGGTAACAAACCCTGGCGGGAGCCCGTCAAGTCACCCCATCCTGGATTTCCCTAGGTGTCTAGTTTACAAAAATGCACAGGTTTGGCAGGTTTCCCTTAGTGACGGCTAAGCTAGAGGCCAAAATCCACAGTTAGGCACTTTGCAAAAAACACTTCTGCTTTCTTTGGGAAAATGTGATGTGTACACGTTGTGTTTTTGGGGTATTTCCTGTCGCGAGCAGTAGGCCTACCCACACAAGTAAGGTATCATTTTTTACGGGAGACTTGGAGGAATGTTGTGTGGAAGGAAATTTGTGGCTCCTCTCAGATTCCAGGACTGTCACTGAAATGTGATGAGATAGTGTTTTATATAGCCAAATTTTGAGGTTTGCAAAGGATTCTGTGTAACAAAACCTGGTGAGAGTCCCATAAGTCACCCCATCTTGGATTCCCCTAGGTGTCTAGTTTTAAAAAATGCACAGGTTTGGTAGGTTTCCCTGGATGCCGGCTGAGCTAGAGGCCAAAATCCACAGGTAGGCACTTTGCAAAAAACACCTCTGTTTTCTTTGGGAAAATGTGATGTGTCAATGCTGTGTTTTGGGGCATTTCCTGTTGCGGGGACTAGGCCTACCCACACAAGTGAAGTATCATTTTTATCGGGCGATTTGGGGAAATGCTGTCTGGAAGTAAATATGTGGCTCCTCTCAGATTCCAGAACATTCTCTCACCAAAATGTGAGGATAAAGTGTTTTTTTAGCCAAACTCTGAAGTTTGCAAAGGATTCTGGGTACCAAACCCTGGTGAGAGCCCGACAAGTCACCCCATCTTGGATTTCACTAGGTGTCTAGTTTACGAAAATGCACAGGTTTGGTAGGTTTCCCTAGGTGCCGGCTGAGCTAGAGGCCAAAATCCACAGGTAGGCACTCTGCAAAAAACACCTCTGTTATCTTTGGGAAAATGTGGTGTGTCCATGTTGTGTTTTTGGGCATTTCCTGTCACGGGCACTAGGCCAACCCACACAAGTGAGATATCATTTTTATTGGGAGACTTGGGGTAACGCTATGTGGAAGGAAAGTTGTGGCTCCTCTCAGATTCCAGAACTTTCCGTCACGAAAATATAAGGAGAAAGTGTTTTTTAGCCAAGTTTTGAGGTTTGCAAAGGATTCTGGGTAACAAACCCTGGTGAGAGACCCACAAGTCACCCCATCTTGGATTTCCCTAGGTGTCTAGTTTACAAAATTGCACAGGTTTGGTAGGTTTCCCTGGGTGCCGGCTGAGCTAGAGGCCAAAATCCACAGGTAGGCACTCTGCAAAAAACACCTCTGTTATCTTTGGGAAAATGTGATGTGTCCATGTTGTGTTTTTGGCCATTTCCTGTCGCGGGCACTAGGCCTACCCTTACAAGTGAGATATCATTTTTATTGGGAGACTTGGGGTAACGCTATGTGGAAGGAAATTTGTGGATCCTCTCAGATTCCAGAACTTTCTGTCACAAAAGTATAAGGAGAAAGTGTTTTTTTAGTCAAATTTTTAAGGTTTCGATGGATTCTTGGTAACGAAACCTGGTGAGAGCCCCACAAGTCACCCCATCTTGGATTCCCCTAGGTGTCTAGTTTTCAAAAATACACAGGTTTAGTAGATTTCTCTAGGTTCCAGCTGAGCTAGAGGCCAAAGTCCACAGGTAGGCACTTTGCAAAAAACACCTCTGTTTTCTTTGGGAAAATGTGATGTGTCAATGTTGTGTTTTGGGGCATTTCCTGTTGCGGGCACTAGGCCTACACACACAAGTGAGATATAATTTTTATTGGGAGACTTGTGGTAACGCTATGAGGAAGGAAAGTTGTGGCTCCTCTCAGATTCCAGAACTTTCTGTCACCAAAATATAAGGAGAAAGTGTTTTTTTAGCCAAGTTTTGATGTTTGCAAAAGATTCTTGGTAACGAAACCTGGTGAGAGCCCCACAAGTCACCCCATCTTGGATTTCCCTAGGTGTATAGTTTTCAAAAATGCACAGGTATGGTAGGTTTCCCTAGGTGCCGGCTGAGCTAGAGGCCAAAATCCACAGGTAGGCACTTTGCAAAAAACATCTCTGCTTTCTTTGGGAAAATGTGATGAGTCTACGTTGTGTTTTGGGGCATTTCCTGTCACGGGCACTAGGCCTACCCACACAAGTGAGGTATAATTTTTAACGGGAGACTTGGGGGAACGCTGTGTGGAAGGAAATTTGTGGCTCCTCCCAGATTCCAGAACTTTCTGTCACCGAAATGTGAGGAGAAAGTGTTTTTTAGCCAAGTTTTGAGGTTTGCAAAGGATTCTGGGTAACAAAACCTGGTGAGAGTACGACAAGTGACCCCATCTTGAATTCCCCTATTTGTCTAGTTTTAAAAAATGCACAGGTTTGGTAGGTTTCCCTAGGTGCTGGCTGAGCTAAAGGCCAAAATCCACAGGTAGGCACTTTGCAAAAAACCCCTGTTTTCTTTGGGAAAATGTGGTGTGTCCACGTTGTGTTTTGGGGCATTTCCTGTCGCGGGCACTAGGCCTACCCACACAAGTGTGGTATCATTTGTATCGCGAGACTTGGGGGAACACTGTGTGGAAGGAAATTCGTGGCTCCTCTCAGATTCCAGAACTTTCTGTCACCAAAATTTGAGGAGAAAGTGTTTTTTAATCCAAATCTTGAGGTTTGCAAAGGATTCTGGGTAACAAAACCTAGTGAGAGCCCCACAAGACACCCCATCCTGGATTCCCCTAGGTGTCTAGTTTTCAAACATGCACAGGTTTGGTAGGTTTCCCTGGATGCCGGCTGAGCTAGAGGCCAAAATCCACAGGTAGGCACTTTGCAAAAAACACCTCTGTTTTCTTTGGTAAAATGTGATGTGTCAATGCTGTGTTTTGGGGCATTTCCTGTCGCGGGCACTAGGCCTACCCACACAAGTGAGGTATCATTTTTATCGGGAGATTTGGGGAAATGCTGTCTGGAAGTAAATTTGTGGCTCCTCTCAGATTCCAGAACTTTCTCTCACCAAAATGTGAGGAGAAAGTGTTTTTTTAGCCAAACTCTGAAGTTTGCAAAGGATTCTGGGTAACAAACCCTGGTGAGAGCCCGACAAGTCACCCCATCTTGGATTTCCCTAGGTGTCTAGTTTACAAAAATGCACAGGTTTGGTAGGTTTCCCTAGGTGCCGGCTGAGCTAGAGGCCAAAATCCACTGGTAGGCACTCTGCAAAAAACACCTCTGTTATCTTTGGGAAAATGTGGTATGTCCATGTTGTGTTTTTGGGCATTTCCTGTCGCGGGCACTAGGCCTACCCACACAAGTGAGATATCATTTTTATTGGGAGACTTGGGGTAACGCTATGTGGAAGGAAAGTTGTGGCTCCTCTCAGATTCCAGAACTTTCCGTCACCAAAATATAAGGAGAAAGTGTTTTTTTAGCCAAGTTTTGAAGTTTGCAAAGGATTCTTGGTAACGAAACCTGATGAGAGCCCCACAAGTCACCCCATCTTGGATTCCCCTAGGTGTCTTGTTTTAAAAAATGCACAGGTTTGGTAGGTTTCCCTGGATGCCGGCTGAGCTAGAGGCCAAAGTCCACAGGTAGGCACTTTGCAAAAAACACCTCTGTTTTCTTTGGGAATATGTGATGTGTCAATGCTGTGTTTTGGGGCATTTCCTGTTGCGGGCACTAGGCCTACCCACACAAGTGAGGTATCATTTTTATTGGGAGATTTGGGGAAATGCTGTCTGGAAGTATATTTGTGGCTCCTCTCAGATTCCAGAACTTTCTCTCACCAAAATGTGAGGAGAAAGTGTTTTTTTTAGCCAAATTCTGAAGTTTGCAAAGGATTCTGGGTAACAAACCCTGGTGAGAGCCCGACAAGTCATCCCATCTTGGATTTCCCTAGGTGTCTAGTTTACAAAAATGTACAGGTTTGGTAGGTTTCCCTAGGTGCCGGCTGAGCTAGAGGCCAAAATCCGCAGGTAGGCACTCTGCAAAAAACACCTCTGTTATCTTTGGGAAAATGTGATGTGTCCATGTTGTGTTTTTGGGCATTTCCTGTCGCGGGCACTAGGCATACACACACAAGTGAGATATCATTTTTATTGGGAGACTTGTGGTAACGCTATGTGGAAGGAAAGTTGTGGCTCCTCTCAGATTCCAGAACTTTCTGTCACCAAAATATAAGGAGAAAGTGTTTTTTTAGCCAAGTTTTGAGGTTTGCAAAAGATTCTTGGTAACGAAACCTGGTGAGAGCCCCACAAGTCACCCCATCTTTTATTTCCCTAGGTGTATAGTTTTCAAAAATGCACAGGTATGGTAGGTTTCCCTTGGTGCCGGCTGAGCTACAGGCCAACATCCACAGGTAGGCACTTTGCAAAAAACACTTCTGCTTTCTTTGGCAAAATGTGATGTGTCCACGTTGTGTTTTTGGGGCATTTCCTGTCGCGAGCAGTAGGCCTACCCACACAAGTAAGGTATAGTTTTTATCGGGAGACTTGGAGGAACGTTGGGTGGAAGGAAATTTGTGGCTCCTCTCAGATTCCAGGTCTGTCACCAAAATGTGATGAGATAGTGTTTTATATAGCCAAATTTTGAGGTTTGCAAAGGATTCTGTGTAACAAAACCTTGTGAGAGTCCCACAAGTCACCCCATCTTAGATTCCCCTAGGTGTCTAGTTTTAAACAATGCACAGGTTTGGTAGGTTTCCCTGGATGCCGGCTGAGCTAGAGGCCAGAATCCACAGGTAGGCACTTTGCAAAAAACACCTCTGTTTTCTTTGGGAAAATGCGATGTGTCATTGCTGTATTTTGGGGCATTATCTGTTGCGGGCACTAGGCCTACCCACACAAGTGAGGTATCATTTTTATCGGGAGATTTGGGGAAATGCTGTCTGGAAGTAAATTTGTGGCTCCTCTGAGATTCCAGAACTTTCTCTCACCAAAATGTGAGGAGAAAGTGTTTTTTAGCCAAATTCTGAAGTTTGCGAAGGATTCTGGGTAAACAAACCCTGGTGAGAAACCCACAAGTCACCCCATCTTGGATTTCCCTAGGTGTCTAGTTTACAAAAATGCACAGGTTTGGTAGGTTTCCCTAGGTGCCGGCTGAGCTAAAGGCCAAAATCCACAGGTAGGCACTCTGCAAAAAACACCTCTGTTATCTTTGGGAAAATGTGGTGTGTCCATGTTGTGTTTTTGGGCATTTCCTGTCGCGGGCACTAGGCCTACCCACACAAGTGAGGTATCATTTTTATCGGGAGACTTGGGGGAACGCTGTGTGGAAGGAAATTTGTGGCTCCTCTCAGATTCCAGAACTTTCTGTCACTGAAATGTGAGAAGAAAGTGTTTTTTTAGCCAAGTTTTGAGGTTTGCAAAGGATTCTGGGTAACAAAACCTGGTGAGAGTCCTACAAGTGACCCCATCTTGAATTCCCCTAGGGGCTAGTTTTAAAAAATGCACAGGTTTGGCAGGTTTCCCTTGGTGATGGCTGAGCTAGAGGCCAAAATCCACAGGTAGGCACTTTGCAAAAAACACTTCTGCTTTCTTTGGGAAAATGTGATGTGTACACGTTGTGTTTTTGGGGCATTTCCTGTCGCGAGCAGTAGGCCTACTCACACAAGTAAGGTATTATTTTTATCGGGAGGCTTGGAGGAACATTGGGTGGAAGGAAATTTGTGGCTTCTCTCAGATTCCAGGACTGTCACCGAAATATGATGAGATAGTGTTTTATATAGCCAAAGTTTGAGGTTTGCAAAGGATTCTGTGTAACAAAACCTGGCGAGAGTCCCACAAGTCACCCCATCTTAGATTCCCCTAGGTGTCTAGTTTTAAAAAATGCACAGGTTTGGTAGGTTTCCCTGGATGCTGGCTGAGCTAGAGGCGAAAATCCACAGCTAGGCACTTTGCAAAAAACACCTCTGTTTTCTTTGGGAAAATGTTATGTGTCAATGCTGTGTTTTGGGGCATTTCCTGTTGTGGCCACTAGGCCTACCCACACAAGTGAGGTATCATTTTTATCGGGAGATTTGGGGAAATGCTGTCTGAAAGTTAATTTGTGGCTCCTCTCAGATTCCAGAACTTTCTCTCACCAAAATTTGAGGAGAAAGTGTTTTTATATCCAAATTTTGAGGTTTGCAAAGGATTCTGGGTAACAAAAACTAGTGAGAGCCCATAAGACACCCCATCCTAGGATTTCCCTAGGTGTCTAGTTTTCAAAAATGCACAGGTTTGGTAGGTTTCCCTAGATGCCGGCTGAGCTAGAGGCCAAAATCCACAGGTAGGCACTTTGCAAAAAACACCTCTGTTTTCTTTGGGAAAATGTGATGTGTTAATGCTGTGTTTTGGGGCATTTCCTGTTGCGGGCACTAGGCCTACCCACACAAGTGAGGTATCATTTTTATCGGGAGATTTGGGGAAATGCTGTCTGGAAGTAAATGTGTGGCTCTTCTCAGATTCCAGAACTTTCTCTCACCAAAGTGTGAGGAGAAAGTGTTTTTTAGCCAAATTCTGAAGTAAGCAAAGGATTCTGGGTAACAAACCCTGCGGAGAGCCCGACAAGTCACCCCATCTTGGATTTCCCTAGGTGTATAGTTTTCAAAAATGCACAGGTTTGGTAGGTTTCCCTAGATGCCGGCTGAGCTAGAGGCCAAAATCCACAGGTAGGCACTTTGCAAAAAACACCTCTGTTATCTTTGGGAAAATGTGGTGTGTCCATGTTGTGTTTTTGGGCATTTCCTGTCGCGGGCACTAGGCCTACCCACACAAGTGAGGTATCATTTTTATCGGGAGACTTGGGGGAACGCTGTGTGGAAGGAAATTTGTGGCTCCTCTCAGATTCCAGAACTTTCTGTCACTGAAATGTGAGAAGAAAGTGTTTTTTTAGCCAAGTTTTGAGGTTTGCAAAGGATTCTGGATAACAAAACCTGGTGAGAGTCCTACAAGTGACCCCATCTTGAATTCCCCTAGGGGCTAGTTTTAAAAAATGCACAGGTTTGGCAGGTTTCCCTTGGTGATGGTTGAGCTAGAGGCCAAAATCCACAGGTAGGCACTTTGCAAAAAACACTTCTGCTTTCTTTGGGAAAATGTGATGTGTACACATTGTGTTTTTGGGGCATTTCCTGTCGCGAGCAGTAGTCCTACTCACACAAGTAAGGTATTATTTTTATCGGGAGGCTTGGAGGAACATTGGGTGGAAGGAAATTTGTGGCTTCTCTCAGATTCCAGGACTGTCACCGAAATATGATGAGATAGTGTTTTATATAGCCAAAGTTTGAGGTTTGCAAAGGATTCTGTGTAACAAAACCTGGCGAGAGTCCCACAAGTCACCCCATCTTAGATTCCCCTAGGTGTCTAGTTTTAAAAAATGCACAGGTTTGGTAGGTTTCCCTGGATGCTGGCTGAGCTAGAGGCCAAAATCCACAGCTAGGCACTTTGCAAAAAACACCTCTGTTTTCTTTGGGAAAATGTTATGTGTCAATGCTGTGTTTTGGGGCATTTCCTGTTGTGGGCACTAGGCCTACCCACACAAGTGAGGTATCATTTTTATCGGGGGATTTGGGGAAATGCTGTCTGAAAGTTAATTTGTGGCTCCTCTCAGATTCCAGAACTTTCTCTCACCAAAATTTGAGGAGAAAGTGTTTTTATATCCAAATTTTGAGGTTTGCAAAGGATTCTGGGTAACAAAAACTAGTGAGAGCCCATAAGACACCCCATCCTAGGATTTCCCTAGGTGTATAGTTTTCAAAAATGCACAGGTTTGGTAGGTTTCCCTAGATGCCGGCTGAGCTAGAGGCCAAAATCCACAGGTAGGCACTTTGCAAAAAACACCTCTGTTTTCTTTGGGAAAATGTGATGTGTTAATGCTGTGTTTTGGGGCATTTCCTGTTGCGGGCACTAGGCCTACCCACACAAGTGAGGTATCATTTTTATCGGGAGATTTGGGGAAATGCTGTCTGGAAGTAAATGTGTGGCTCTTCTCAGATTCCAGAACTTTCTCTCACCAAAATGTGAGGAGAAAGTGTTTTTTAGCCAAATTCTGAAGTAAGCAAAGGATTCTGGGTAACAAACCCTGCGGAGAGCCCGACAAGTCACCCCATCTTGGATTTCCCTAGGTGTCTAGTTTACAAAAATGCACAGGTTTGGTAGGTTTCCCTAGGTGACGGCTGAGCTAAAGGCCAAAATCCACAGGTAGGCACTCTGCAAAAAACACCTCTGTTATCTTTGGGAAAATGTGGTGTGTCCATGTTGTGTTTTTGGGCATTTCCTGTCGCGGGCACTAGGCCTACCCACACAAGTGAGGTATCATTTTTATCGGGAGACTTGGGGGAACGCTGTGTGGAAGGAAATTTGTGGCTCCTCTCAGATTCCAGAACTTTCTGTCACTGAAATGTGAGAAGAAAGTGTTTTTTTAGCCAAGTTTTGAGGTTTGCAAAGGATTCTGGGTAACAAAACCTGGTGAGAGTCCTACAAGTGACCCCATCTTGAATTCCCCTAGGGGCTAGTTTTAAAAAATGCACAGGTTTGGCAGGTTTCCCTTGGTGATGGCTGAGCTAGAGGCCAAAATCCACAGGTAGGCACTTTGCAAAAAACACTTCTGCTTTCTTTGGGAAAATGTGATGTGTACACGTTGTGTTTTTGGGGCATTTCCTGTCGCGAGCAGTAGGCCTACTCACACAAGTAAGGTATTATTTTTATCGGGAGGCTTGGAGGAACATTGGGTGGAAGGAAATTTGTGGCTTCTCTCAGATTCCAGGACTGTCACCGAAATATGATGAGATAGTGTTTTATATAGCCAAAGTTTGAGGTTTGCAAAGGATTCTGTGTAACAAAACCTGGCGAGAGTCCCACAAGTCACCCCATCTTAGATTCCCCTAGGTGTCTAGTTTTAAAAAATGCACAGGTTTGGTAGGTTTCCCTGGATGCTGGCTGAGCTAGAGGCGAAAATCCACAGCTAGGCACTTTGCAAAAAACACCTCTGTTTTCTTTGGGAAAATGTTATGTGTCAATGCTGTGTTTTGGGGCATTTCCTGTTGTGGCCACTAGGCCTACCCACACAAGTGAGGTATCATTTTTATCGGGAGATTTGGGGAAATGCTGTCTGAAAGTTAATTTGTGGCTCCTCTCAGATTCCAGAACTTTCTCTCACCAAAATTTGAGGAGAAAGTGTTTTTATATCCAAATTTTGAGGTTTGCAAAGGATTCTGGGTAACAAAAACTAGTGAGAGCCCATAAGACACCCCATCCTAGGATTTCCCTAGGTGTCTAGTTTTCAAAAATGCACAGGTTTGGTAGGTTTCCCTAGATGCCGGCTGAGCTAGAGGCCAAAATCCACAGGTAGGCACTTTGCAAAAAACACCTCTGTTTTCTTTGGGAAAATGTGATGTGTTAATGCTGTGTTTTGGGGCATTTCCTGTTGCGGGCACTAGGCCTACCCACACAAGTGAGGTATCATTTTTATCGGGAGATTTGGGGAAATGCTGTCTGGAAGTAAATGTGTGGCTCTTCTCAGATTCCAGAACTTTCTCTCACCAAAGTGTGAGGAGAAAGTGTTTTTTAGCCAAATTCTGAAGTAAGCAAAGGATTCTGGGTAACAAACCCTGCGGAGAGCCCGACAAGTCACCCCATCTTGGATTTCCCTAGGTGTATAGTTTTCAAAAATGCACAGGTTTGGTAGGTTTCCCTAGATGCCGGCTGAGCTAGAGGCCAAAATCCACAGGTAGGCACTTTGCAAAAAACACCTCTGTTATCTTTGGGAAAATGTGGTGTGTCCATGTTGTGTTTTTGGGCATTTCCTGTCGCGGGCACTAGGCCTACCCACACAAGTGAGGTATCATTTTTATCGGGAGACTTGGGGGAACGCTGTGTGGAAGGAAATTTGTGGCTCCTCTCAGATTCCAGAACTTTCTGTCACTGAAATGTGAGAAGAAAGTGTTTTTTTAGCCAAGTTTTGAGGTTTGCAAAGGATTCTGGATAACAAAACCTGGTGAGAGTCCTACAAGTGACCCCATCTTGAATTCCCCTAGGGGCTAGTTTTAAAAAATGCACAGGTTTGGCAGGTTTCCCTTGGTGATGGTTGAGCTAGAGGCCAAAATCCACAGGTAGGCACTTTGCAAAAAACACTTCTGCTTTCTTTGGGAAAATGTGATGTGTACACATTGTGTTTTTGGGGCATTTCCTGTCGCGAGCAGTAGGCCTACTCACACAAGTAAGGTATTATTTTTATCGGGAGGCTTGGAGGAACATTGGGTGGAAGGAAATTTGTGGCTTCTCTCAGATTCCAGGACTGTCACCGAAATATGATGAGATAGTGTTTTATATAGCCAAAGTTTGAGGTTTGCAAAGGATTCTGTGTAACAAAACCTGGCGAGAGTCCCACAAGTCACCCCATCTTAGATTCCCCTAGGTGTCTAGTTTTAAAAAATGCACAGGTTTGGTAGGTTTCCCTGGATGCTGGCTGAGCTAGAGGCCAAAATCCACAGCTAGGCACTTTGCAAAAAACACCTCTGTTTTCTTTGGGAAAATGTTATGTGTCAATGCTGTGTTTTGGGGCATTTCCTGTTGTGGGCACTAGGCCTACCCACACAAGTGAGGTATCATTTTTATCGGGGGATTTGGGGAAATGCTGTCTGAAAGTTAATTTGTGGCTCCTCTCAGATTCCAGAACTTTCTCTCACCAAAATTTGAGGAGAAAGTGTTTTTATATCCAAATTTTGAGGTTTGCAAAGGATTCTGGGTAACAAAAACTAGTGAGAGCCCATAAGACACCCCATCCTAGGATTTCCCTAGGTGTATAGTTTTCAAAAATGCACAGGTTTGGTAGGTTTCCCTAGATGCCGGCTGAGCTAGAGGCCAAAATCCACAGGTAGGCACTTTGCAAAAAACACCTCTGTTTTCTTTGGGAAAATGTGATGTGTTAATGCTGTGTTTTGGGGCATTTCCTGTTGCGGGCACTAGGCCTACCCACACAAGTGAGGTATCATTTTTATCGGGAGATTTGGGGAAATGCTGTCTGGAAGTAAATGTGTGGCTCTTCTCAGATTCCAGAACTTTCTCTCACCAAAATGTGAGGAGAAAGTGTTTTTTAGCCAAATTCTGAAGTAAGCAAAGGATTCTGGGTAACAAACCCTGCGGAGAGCCCGACAAGTCACCCCATCTTGGATTTCCCTAGGTGTCTAGTTTACAAAAATGCACAGGTTTGGTAGGTTTCCCTAGGTGACGGCTGAGCTAAAGGCCAAAATCCACAGGTAGGCACTCTGCAAAAAACACCTCTGTTATCTTTGGGAAAATGTGGTGTGTCCATGTTGTGTTTTTGGGCATTTCCTGTCGCGGGCACTAGGCCTACCCACACAAGTGAGGTATCATTTTTATCGGGAGACTTGGGGGAACGCTGTGTGGAAGGAAATTTGTGGCTCCTCTCAGATTCCAGAACTTTCTGTCACTGAAATGTGAGAAGAAAGTGTTTTTTTAGCCAAGTTTTGAGGTTTGCAAAGGATTCTGGATAACAAAACCTGGTGAGAGTCCTACAAGTGACCCCATCTTGAATTCCCCTAGGGGCTAGTTTTAAAAAATGCACAGGTTTGGCAGGTTTCCCTTGGTGACGGCTGAGCTAGAGGCCAAAATCCACAGGTAGGCACTTTTCAAAAAACACTTCTACTTTCTTTGGGAAAATGTGATGTGTACATGTTGTGTTTTTGGGGCATTTCCTGTCGCGAGCAGTAGGCCTACCCACACAAGTAAGGTATCATTTTTATCGGGAGACTTGGAGGAAGGTTGGGTGGAAGGAAATTTGTGGCTCCTCTCAGATTCCAGGACTGTCACTGAAATGTGATGAGATAGTGTTTTATATAGCCAAATTTTTAGGTTTGCAAAGGATTCTGTGTAACAAAACCTGGTGAGAGTCCCACAAGTCACCCCATCTTGGATTCCCCTAGGTGTCTAGTTTTCAAAAATGCACAGGTATTGTAGGTTTCCCTGGATGCCGGCTGAGCTAGAGGCCAAAATCCACAGGTAGGCGCTTTGCAAAAAACACCTCTGTTTTCTTTGGGAAAATGTGATGTGTCAATGCTGTGTTTTGGGGCATTTCCTGTTGCGGGCACTAGGCCTACCCACACAAGTGAGGTATCATTTTTATCGGGAGATTTGGGGAAATGCTGTCTGGAAGTAAATTTGTGGCTCCTCTCAGATTCCAGAACTTTCTCTCACAAAAATGTGAGGAGAAAGGGTTTTTTTAGCCAAACTCTTAAGTTTGCAAAGGATTCTGGGTAACAAACCCTGGTGCGAGCCCGACAAGTCACCCCATCTTGGATTTCCCTAGGTGTCTAGTTTACAAAAATGCACAGGTTTGGTAGGTTTCCCTAGGTGCCGGCTGAGCTAGAGGCCAAAATCCACAGGTAGGCAATCTGCAAAAAACACCTCTGTTATCTTTGGGAAAATGTGGTGTGTCCATGTTGTGTTTTTGGGCATTTCCTGTCGCGGGCACTAGGCCTACCCACACAAGTGAGATATCATTTTTATTGGGAGACTTGGGGTAACGCTATGTGGAAGGAAAGTTGTGGCTTCTCTCAGATTCCAGAACTTTCTGTCACCAAAATATAAGGAGAAAGGGTTTTTTAGCCAAGTTTTGAGGTTTGCAAAGGATTCTTGGTAACGAAACCTGGTGAGAGCCCCACAAGTCACCCCATGTTGGATTCCCCTAGGTGTCTAGTTTTAAAAAATGCACAGGTTTGGTAGGTTTCCCTAGGTGCCGGCTGAGCTAAAGGCCAAAATCCACAGGTAGGCACTTTGCAAAAAACACCTGTTTTCTTTGGGAAAATGTGATGTGTCCACGTTGTGTTTTGTGGCATTTCCTGTCGCGGTATCATGACCACACAAACTTTCCAAGTCAAATCAAAGAAGTGCATGAGAAAAGCAAAGAGATATCCTCAGTGGAGACAGCAAAGCCCAAACTGGAAGAAGGTTTGTAGAGTAATCTTGCGCTTATTTCAAAGGAAGAATCAAGAAGAGAAGATCCAAGATGGCCGCTGTGAGTTCTGAAGGTTAGTTACAGTTCTAGTCTTGCAATCGGTTGGTTGCTAGGTTACGAGCTCTCCAGCTGGAAGCCTTGCACTTCAACTGAGGTCTGACAGGAATCAGCTGTGTGGAGAGAGAGCGCGCTTCAGAACAGAAACTCCTGTGAGGTAAAATTACATTTGAAGATTATGTTACAGAAAACGGATAAATATTGTCAAGATTTATTCGAAGAGTTTGATAGTAGACCATTCCCGTGGAAGTCGGCAAGGCTACAGAGTTAATGTATGAATTAACCTTATGTTTACAAGGTTCTTGTTTAAGATATTAAAGTCAAAGAAAAAACGAACTTTAAAAGAGCAAGTATCTACAAATGTCAAGGTTATAAACAAAGGCCAAGTTTAAAGGAGAAACGAACTGTTAACAAATAAGCATTTACATATTCAATGGTAATAAACCAAAATAGAGTTTAAAAGAGAAACAAACTTAAATAAACAAGTATTTACAACTACAAGTTATCGACAGATGTCGAAGTAAGGAAGGAGAAACTAACTGTAATAAACAAGCATTTACAAATACAAGTTATCAACAAATGTTGAAGTAAGAAAGGAGAAACGAACTTTAATAAACAAGCATTTACAAATACAAGTATTGACAGAAGTCACAATAAGACAGGAGAAATTAAATAACATCAGCTGATTTGAAGAACGCATTATCACCAACTATATATATATATATATATAGCAACATAAAACCAATCTCTAACAAAGGTTGAGAAGTTCTTGCAGAATCAGTAATAAGCATTTTTTTAAGAAGAGCTATCATTTATAGAGAGAAGCAAGGCTACAGAGAACTCAGGGTGAGTGAAGAAATAATAGAATTAAAGAGAATTAAGTGTTGAGAGTAGAAAGTGAAAAACTGATGTTGTATGTCCCTAGTAATTGCGACTGTGACTCTTGCAGGTGCTGTATCCAATCTTAGATGTGAAGAGGCAGACTTAGTACTGGCGTTCATCATCTCTGTGGCAGTCTCTCTACCATCCCATTCCCCTTTCCCCCTCCGGGGTACTTAGCACGAAGGATTAATATTCGTTGTGAGTAGCTCGGGACTGAGGAGTTATCTTCTGCTTCTTAGGAAATCGAATTGAAGTATCCTGACACGCGGCCAATAGGCCTACCCACACAAGTGTGGTATCATTTTTATCGGGAGACTTTGGGGAACACTGTGTGGGAGGAAATTCGTGGCTCCTCTCAGATTCCAGAACTTTCTGTCACCAAAATTTGAGGAGAAAGTGTTTTTTTTATCCATATTTTGAGGTTTGCAAAGGATTCTGGGTAACAAAACCTAGTGAGAGCCCCACAAGACACCCCATCCTGGATTTCCCTAGGTGTATAGTTTAAAAAAATGCACAGGAATGGTAGGTTTCCCTAGGTGCCGGCTGAGCTAGAGGCCAAAATCCACAGGTAGGCACTTTGCAAAAAACATCTCTGCTTTCTTTGGGAAAATGTGATGAGTCTACGTTGTGTTTTGGGGCATTTCCTGTCGCGGGCACTAGGCCTACCCACACAAGTGAGGTATCATTTTTAACGGGAGACTTGGGGGAACGCTCTATGGAAGGAAATTTGTGGCTCCTCTCAGATTCCAGAACTTTCTGTCACCGAAATGTGAGGAGAAAGTGTTTTTTTAGCCAAGTTTTGAGGTTTGCAAAGGATTCTGGGTAACAAAACCTGGTGAGAGTCCCACAAGTGACCCCATCTTGAATTCCCCTAGGGGCTAGTTTTAAAAACTGCACAGGTTTGGCAGGTTTCCCTTGGTGACGGCTGTGCTAGAGGCCAAAATCCACAGGTAGACACTTTGCAAAAAACACTTCTGCTTTCTATGGGAAAATGTGATGTGTCCACGTTGTGTTTCTTTGGGCATTTCCTGTCGCGAGCAGTAGGCCTAACCACACAAGTAAGGTATCATTTTTATCGGGAGAATTGAAGGAACATTGAGTGGAAGCAAATTTGTGGCTCCTCTCAGATTCCAGGACGGTCACCGAAATATGATGAGATAGTGTTTTATATAGCCAAATTTTGAGGTTTGCAAAGGATTCTGTGTAACAAAACCTGGTGAGAGTCCCACAAGTCACCCCATCTTAGATTCCCCTAGGTGTCTAGTTTTCAAAAATGCACAGGTTTGGTAGGTTTCCCTGGATGCTGGCTGACCTAGAGGCCAAAATCCACAGGTAGGCACTTTGCAAAAAACACCTCTGTTTTCTTTGGGAAAATGTGATGTGTCAATGCTGTGTTTTCCGGCATTTCCTGTTGTGGGCACTAGGCCTACCACACAAGTGAGGTATCATTTTTATCGGGAGATTTGGGGAAATGCTGTCTGGAAGTAAATTTGTGGCTCCTCTCAGATTCCAGAACTTTCTCTCACCAAAATTTTAGGAGAAAGTGTTTTTATATCCAAATTTTTAGGGTTGCAAAGGATTCTGGGTAACAAAACCTAGTGAGAGCCCCACAAGACACCCCATTCTGGATTTCCCTAGGTGTATAGTTTTCAAAAATGCACAGGTATGGTAGGTTTCCCTAGGTGCCCGCTGAGCTAGAGGCCAAAATCCACAGGTAGGCACTTTGCAAAAAACATCTCTGCTTTCTTTGGGAAAATGTGATGAGTCTACATTGTGTTTTGGGGCATTTCCTGTCGCGGGCACTAGGCCTACCCACACAAGTGAGGTATCATTTTTAACGGGAGACTTGGGGGAACGCTGTGTGGATGGAAATTTGTGGCTCCTCTCAGATTCCAGAACTTTCTGTCACCGAAATGTGAGGAGAAAGTGTTTTTTTAGCCAAGTTTTGAGGTTTGCAAAGGATTCTGGGTAACAAAACCTGGTGAGAGTCCCACAAATGACCCCATCTTGAATTCCCCAAGGGGCTAGTTTAAAAAAATGCACAGGTTTGGCAGGTTTCCCTTGGTGACGGCTGTGCTAGAGGCCAAAATCCACAGGTAGGCACTTTGCAAAAAACTCTTCTGCTTTCTTTGGGAAAATGTGATGTGTACACGTTGTGTTTTTGGGGCATTTCCTGTCGCGAGCAGTAGGCCTACTCACACAAGTAAGGTATCATTTTTATCGGGAGGCTTGGAGGAACATTGGGTGGAAGGAAATTTGTGGCTTCTCTCAGATTCCAGGACTGTCACCGAAATATGATGAGATAGTGTTTTATATAGCCAAAGTTTGAGGTTTGCAAAGGATTCTGTGTAACAAAACCTGGCGAGAGTCCCACAAGTCACCCCATCTTAGATTCCCCTAGGTGTCTAGTTTTAAAAAATGCACAGGTTTGGTAGGTTTCCCTGGATGCTGGCTGAGCTAGAGGCCAAAATCCACAGGTAGGCACTTTGCAAAAAAAACCTCTGTTTTCTTTGGGAAAATGTGATGTGTCAATGCTGTGTTTTGGGGCATTTCCTGTTGTGGGCACTAGGCCTACCCACACAAGTGAGGTATCATTTTTATCGGGAGATTTGGGGAAATGCTATCTGGAAGTAAATTTGTGGCTCCTCTCAGACTCCAGAACTTTCTCTCACCAAAATTTGAGGAGAAAGTGTTTTTCTATCCAAATTTTGAGGTTTGCAAAGGATTCTGGGTAACAAAACCTAGTGAGAGCCCCACAAGACACCCCATCCTGGATTTCCCTAGGTGTATAGTTTTAAAAAATGCACAGGTATTGTAGGTTTCCCTAGGTGCCGGCTGAGCTAGAGGCCAAAATCCACAGGTAGGCACTTTGCAAAAAACATCTCTACTTTCTTTGGGAAAATGTGATGAGTCTACGTTGTGTTTTGGGGCATTTCCTGTCGCGGGCACTAGGCCTACCACACAAGGGAGGTATCATTTTTAACGGGAGACTTGGGGGAACGCTGTGTGGAAGGAAATATGTGGCTCCTCTCAGATTCCAGAACTTTCTGTCACCGAAATGTGAGGAGAAAGTGTTTTTTTAGCCAAGTTTTGAGGTTTGCAAAGGATTCTGGGTAACAAAACCTGGTGAGTACCACAAGTGACCCCATCTTGAATTCCCCTAGGGACTAGTTTTCAAAAATGCACAGATTTGGCAGGTTTCCCTTGGTGACGGCTGTGCTTGAGGCCAAAATCCACAGGTAGGCACTTTGCAAAAAACACTTCTGCTTTCTTTGGGAAAATGTGATGTGTCCACGTTGTGTTTTTGGGGCATTTCCTGTCATGAGCAGTAGGCCTACCCACACAAGTAAGGTATAATTTTTATCGGGAGACTTGGAGGAACGTTGGGTGGAAGGAAATTTGTGGCTCCTCTCAGATTCCAGGACTGTCACCGAAATGTGATGAGATAGTGTTTTATATAGCCAAATTTTGAGGTTTGCAAAGGATTCTGTGTAACAAAACCTGGTGAGAGTCCCACAAGTCACCCCATACTAGATTCCCCTAGGTGTCTAGTTTTCAAAAATGCACAGGTTTGGTAGGTTTCCCTGGATGCTGGCTGAGCTAGAGGCCAAAATCCACAGGTAGGCACTTTGCAAAAAACACCTCTGTTTTCTTTGGGAAAATGTGATGTGTCAATGCTGTGTTTTGGGGCATTTCCTGTTGTGGGAACTAGCCTACCCACACAAGTGAGGTATCATTTTTATCAGGAGATTTGGGGAAATACTGTCTGGAAGTAAATTTGTGGCTCCTCTCAGATTCCAGAACTTTCTCTCACCAAAATTTGAGGAGAAAGTGTTTTTCTATCCAAATTTTTAGGGTTGCAAAGGATTCTGGGTAACAAAACCTAGTGAGAGCCCCACAAGACACCCCATTCTGGATTTCCCTAGGTGTATAGTTTTCAAAAATGCACAGGTATGATAGGTTTCCCTAGGTGCCCGCTGAGCTAGAGGCCAAAATCCACAGGTAGCCACTTTGCAAAAAACATCTGTGCTTTCTTTGGGAAAATGTGATGAGTCTACGTTGTGTTTTGGGGCATTTCCTGTCGCGGGCACTAGGCCTACCCACACAAGTGAGGTATCATTTTTAACGGGAGACTTGAGGGAACGCTGTGTGGAAGGAAATTTGTGGCTCCTCTCAGATTCCAGAACTTTCTGTCACCGAAATGTGAGGAGAAAGTGTCTTTTTAGCCAAGTTTTGAGGTTTGCAAAGGATTCTGGGTAACAAAACCTGGTGAGAGTCCCACAAATGACCCCATCTTGAATTCCCCAAGGGGCTAGTTTAAAAAAATGCACAGGTTTGGCAGGTTTCCCTTGGTGACGGCTGTGCTAGAGGCCAAAATCCACAGGTAAGCACTTTGCAAAAAACACTTCTGCTTTCTTTGGGAAAATGTGATGTGTACACGTTGTGTTTTTGGGGCATTTCCTGTCGCGAGCAGTAGGCCTACTCACACAAGTAAGGTATCATTTTTATCGGGAGGCTTGGAGGAACATTGGGTGGAAGGAAATTTGTGGCTTCTCTCAGATTCCAGGACTGTCACCGAAATATGATGAGATAGTGTTTTATATAGCCAAAGTTTGAGGTTTGCAAAGGATTCTGTGTAACAAAACCTGGCGAGAGTCCCACAAGTCACCCCATCTTAGATTCTCCTAGGTGTCTAGTTTTAAAAAATGCACAGGTTTGGTAGGTTTCCCTGGATGCTGGCTGAGCTAGAGGCCAAAATCCACAGCTAGGCACTTTGCAAAAAACACCTCTGTTTTCTTTGGGAAAATGTGATGTGTCAATGCTGTGTTTTGGGGCATTTCCTGTTGTGGGCACTAGGCCTACCCACACAAGTGAGGTATCATTTTTATCGGTAGATTTGGGGAAATGCTGTCTGAAAGTTAATTTGTGGCTCTTCTCAGATTCCAGAACTTTCTCTGACCAAAGTGTGAGGAGAAAGTGTTTTTTAGCCAAATTCTGAAGTAAGCAAAGGATTCTGGGTAACAAACCCTGCGGAGAGTCCGACAAGTCACCCCATCTTGGATTTCCCTAGGTGTCTAGTTTACAAAAATGCACAGGTTTGGTAGGTTTCCCTAGGTGCCGGCTGAGCTAAAGGCCAAAATCCACAGGTAGGCACTCTGCAAAAAACACCTCTGTTATCTTTGGGAAAATGTGGTGTGTCCATGTTGTGTTTTTGGGCATTTCCTGTCGCGGGCACTAGGCCTACCCACACAAGTGAGGTATCATTTTTATCGGGAGACTTGGGGGAACGCTGTGTGGAAGGAAATTTGTGGCTCCTCTCAGATTCCAGAACTTTCTGTCACTGAAATGTGAGAAGAAAGTGTTTTTTTAGCCAAGTTTTGAGGTTTGCAAAGGATTCTGGGTAACAAAACCTGGTGAGAGTCCCACAAATGACCCCATCTTGAATTCCCCAAGGGGCTAGTTTAAAAAAATGCACAGGTTTGGCAGGTTTCCCTTGGTGACGGCTGTGCTAGAGGCCAAAATCCACAGGTAGGCACTTTGCAAAAAACACTTCTGCTTTCTTTGGGAAAATGTGATGTGTACACGTTGTGTTTTTGGGGCATTTCCTGTCGCGAGCAGTAGGCCTACTCACACAAGTAAGGTATCATTTTTATCGGGAGGCTTGGAGGAACATTGGGTGGAAGGAAATTTGTGGCTTCTCTCAGATTCCAGGACTGTCACCGAAATATGATGAGATAGTGTTTTATATAGCCAAAGTTTGAGGTTTGCAACAGATTCTGTGTAACAAAACCTGGCGAGAGTCCCACAAGTCACCCCATCTTAGATTCCCCTAGGTGTCTAGTTTTAAAAAATGCACAGGTTTGGTAGGTTTCCCTGGATGCTGGCTGAGCTAGAGGCCAAAATCCACAGCTAGGCACTTTGCAAAAAACACCTCTGTTTTCTTTGGGAAAATGTGATGTGTCAATGCTGTGTTTTGGGGCATTTCCTGTTGTGGGCACTAGGCCTACCCACACAAGTGAGGTATCATTTTTATCGGTAGATTTGGGGAAATGCTGTCTGAAAGTTAATTTGTGGCTCCTCTCAGATTCCAGAACTTTCTCTAACCAAAATTTGAGGAGAAAGTGTTTTTCTATCCAAATTTTGAGGTTTGCAAAGGATTCTGGGTAACAAAACCTAGTGAGAGCCCATAAGACACCCCATCCTAGGATTTCCCTAGGTGTATAGTTTTCAAAAATGCACAGGTTTGGTAGGTTTCCCTAGATGCCGGCTGAGCTAGAGGCCAAAATCCACAGGTAGGCACTTTGCAAAAAACACCTCTGTTTTCTTTGGGAAAATGTGATGTGTTAATGCTGTGTTTTGGGGCATTTCCTGTTGCGGGCACTAGGCCTACCCACACAAGTGAGGTATCATTTTTATCGGGAGATTTGGGGAAATGCTGTCTGGAAGTAAATTTGTGGCTCTTCTCAGATTCCAGAACTTTCTCTCACCAAAGTGTGAGGAGAAAGTGTTTTTTAGCCAAATTCTGAAGTAAGCAAAGGATTCTGGGTAACAAACCCTGCGGAGAGCCCGACAAGTCACCCCATCTTGGATTTCCCTAGGTGTCTAGTTTACAAAAATGCACAGGTTTGGTAGGTTTCCCTAGGTGCCGGCTGAGCTAAAGGCCAAAATCCACAGGTAGGCACTCTGCAAAAAACACCTCTGTTATCTTTGGGAAAATGTGGTGTGTCCATGTTGTGTTTTTGGGCATTTCCTGTCGCGGGCACTAGGCCTACCCACACAAGTGAGGTATCATTTTTATCGGGAGACTTGGGGGAACGCTGTGTGGAAGGAAATTTGTGGCTCCTCTCAGATTCCAGAACTTTCTGTCACTGAAATGTGAGAAGAAAGTGTTTTTTTAGCCAAGTTTTGAGGTTTGCAAAGGATTCTGGGTAACAAAACCTGGTGAGAGTCCTACAAGTGACCCCATCTTGAATTCCCCTAGGGGCTAGTTTTAAAAAATGCACAGGTTTGGCAGGTTTCCCTTGGTGACGGCTGAGCTAGAGGCCAAAATCCACAGGTAGGCACTTTGAAAAAAACACTTCTGCTTTCTTTGGGAAAATGTGATGTGTACACGTTGTGTTTTTGGGGCATTTCCTGTCGCGAGCAGTAGGCCTACTCACACAAGTAAGGTATTATTTTTATCGGGAGGCTTGGAGGAACATTGGGTGGAAGGAAATTTGTGGCTTCTCTCAGATTCCAGGACTGTCACCGAAATATGATGAGATAGTGTTTTATATAGCCAAAGTTTGAGGTTTGCAAAGGATTCTGTGTAACAAAACCTGGCGAGAGTCCCACAAGTCACCCCATCTTAGATTCCCCTAGGTGTCTAGTTTTAAAAAATGCACAGGTTTGGTAGGTTTCCCTGGATGCTGGCTGAGCTAGAGGCCAAAATCCACAGGTAGGCACTTTGCAAAAAACACCTCTGTTTTCTTTGGGAAAATGTGATGTGTCAATGCTGTGTTTTGGGGCATTTCCTGTTGTGGGCACTAGGCCTACCCACACAAGTGAGGTATCATTTTTATCGGGAGATTTGGGGAAATGCTGTCTGAAAGTTAATTTGTGGCTCCTCTCAGATTCCAGAACTTTCTCTCACCAAAATTTGAGGAGAAAGTGTTTTTATATCCAAATTTTGAGGTTTGCAAAGGATTCTGGGTACCAAAAACTAGTGAGAGCCCATAAGACACCCCATCCTAGGATTTCCCTAGGTGTCTAGTTTTCAAAAATGCACAGGTTTGGTAGGTTTCCCTAGATGCCGGCTGAGCTAGAGGCCAAAATCCACAGGTAGGCACTTTGCAAAAAACACCTCTGTTTTCTTTGGGAAAATGTGATGTGTTAATGCTGTGTTTTGGGGCATTTCCTGTTGCGGGCACTAGGCCTACCCACACAAGTGAGGTATCATTTTTATCAGGAGATTTGGGGAAATGCTGTCTGGAAGTAAATTTGTGGCTCTTCTCAGATTCCAGAACTTTCTCTCACCAAAATGTGAGGAGAAAGTGTTTTTTAGCCAAATTCTGAAGTAAGCAAAGGATTCTGGGTAACAAAACCTGGTGAGAGTCCTACAAGTGACCCCATCTTGAATTCCCCTAGGGGCTAGTTTTAAAAAATGCACAGGTTTGGCAGGTTTCCCTTGGTGACGGCTGAGCTAGAGGCCAAAATCCACAGGTAGGCACTTTGCAAAAAACACATCTACTTTCTTTGGGAAAATGTGATGTGTACACGTTGTGTTTTTGGGGCATTTCCTGTCGCGAGCAGTAGGCCTACCCACACAAGTAAGGTATCATTTTTATCGGGAGACTTGGTGGAACGTTGGGTGGAAGGAAATTTGTGGCTCCTCTCAGATTCCAGGACTGTCACTGAAATGTGATGAGATAGTGTTTTATATAGCCAAATTTTTAGGTTTGCAAAGGATTCTGTGTAACAAAACCTGGTGAGAGTCCCACAAGTCACCCCATCTTGGATTCCCCTAGGTGTCTAGTTTTAAAAAATGCACAGGTTTGGTAGGTTTCCCTAGGTGCCGGCTGAGCTAAAGGCCAAAATCCACAGGTAGGCACTTTGCAAAAAACACCTGTTTTCTTTGGGAAAATGTGATGTGTCCACGTTGTGTTTTGTGGCATTTCCTGTCGCGGTATCATGACCACACAAACTTGCCAAGTCAAATCAAAGAAGTGCATGAGAAAAGCAAAGAGATATCCTCAGTGGAGACAGCAAAGCCCAAACTGGAAGAAGGTTTGTAGAGTAATCTTGCGCTTATTTCAAAGGAAGAATCAAGAAGAGAAGATCCAAGATGGCCGCTTTGAGTCCTGAAGGTTAGTTACAGTTCTAGTCTTGCAATCGGTTGGTTGCTAGGTTACGAGCTCTCCAGTTGGAAGCCTTGCACTTCAACTGAGGTCTGACAGGAATCAGCTGTGTGGAGAGAGAACGCGCTTCAGAACACAAACTCCTGTGAGGTAAAATTACATTTGAAGATTATATTACAGAAAACGGATAAATATTGTCAAGATTTATTCGAAGAGTTTGATAGTAGACCGTTCCCGTGGAAGTCGGCAAGGCTACAGAGTTAATGTATGAATTAACCTTATGTTTACAAGGTTCTTGTTTAAGATATTAAAGTCAAAGAAAAAACGAACTTTAAAAGAGCAAGTATCTACAAATGTCAAGGTTATAAACAAAGGCCAAGTTTAAAAGAGAAACGAACTGTTAACAAAAAAGCATTTACAAATTCAATGGTAATAAACCAAAATAGAGTTTAAAAGAGAAACGAACTTAAATAAACAAGCATTTACAACTACAAGTTATCGACAGATGTCGAAGTAAGGAAGGAGAAACTAACTGTAATAAACAAGCATTTACAAATACAAGTTATCAACAAATGTCGAAGTAAGAAAGGAGAAACGAACTTTAATAAACAGGCATTTACAAATACAAGTATTGACAGAAGTCACAATAAGACAGGAGAAATTAAATAACATCAGCTGATTTGAAGAATGCATTATCACCAACTATATATATATATATATATAACAACATAAAACCAATCTCTAACAAAGGATGAGAAGTTCTTGCAGAATCAGTAATAAGCATTTTTTTAAGAAGAGCTATCATGTATAGAGAGAAGCAAGGCTACAGAGAACTCAGGGTGAGTGAAGAAATAATAGAATTAAAGAGAATTAAGTGTTGAGAGTAGAAAGTGAAAAACTGATGTTGTATGTCCCTAGTAATTGCGACTGTGACTCTTGCAGGTGCTGTATCCAATCTTAGATGTGAAGAGGCAGACTTAGTACTGGCGTTCATCATCTCTGTGGCAGTCTCTCTACCATCCCATTCCCCTTTCCCCCTCCGGGGTATTCAGCACGAAGGATTAATATTCGTTGTGAGTAGCTCGGGACGGGATTGAGGAGTTATCTTCTGCTTCTTAGGAAATCGAATTGAAGTATCCTGACACGCGGCCAATAGGCCTACCCACACAATTGTGGTATCATTTTTATCGGGAGACTTGGGGGAACACTGTGTGGAAGGAAATTCGTGGCTCCTCTCAGATTCCAGAACTTTCTGTCACCTAAATTTGAGGAGAAAGTGTTTTTTTATCCAAATTTTGAGGTTTGCAAAGGATTCTGGGTAACAAAACCTAGTGAGAGCCTCACAAGACACCCCATCCTGGATTTCCCTAGGTGTATAGTTTTAAAAAATGCACAGGTATGGTAGGTTTCCCTAGGTGCCGGCTGAGCTAGAGGCCAAAATCCACAGGTAGGCACTTTGCAAAAAACATCTCTGCTTTCTTTGGGAAAATGTGATGAGTCTACGTTGTGTTTTGGGGCATTTCCTGTCACGGGCACTAGGCCTACCCACACAAGTGAGGTATCATTTTTAACGGGAGACTTGGGGGAACGCTGTTTGGAAGGAAATTTGTGGCTCCTCTCAGATTCCAGAACTTTCTGTCACCGAAATGTGAGGAGAAAGTGTTTTTTTAGCCAAGTTTTGAGGTTTGCAAAGGATTCTGGGTAACAAAACCTGGTGAGAGTCCCACAAGTGACCCCATCTTGAATTCCCCTAGGGGCTAGTTTTAAAAACTGCACAGGTTTGGCAGGTTTCCCTTGGTGACGGCTGTGCTAGAGGCCAAAACCCACAGTTAGACACTTTGGAAAAAACACTTCTGCTTTCTTTGGGAAAATGTGATGTGTCCACGTTGTGTTTTTTTGGGCATTTCCTGTCGCGAGCAGTAGGCCTACCCACAGAAGTAAGGTATCATTTTTATCGGGAGAATTGGAGGAACATTGAGTGGAAGGAAATTTGTGGCTCCTCTCAGATTCCAGGACTGTCACCGAAATATGATGAGATAGTGTTTTATATAGCCAAATTTTGAGGTTTGCAAAGGATTCTGTGTAACAAAACCTGGTGAGAGTCCCACAAGTCACCCCATCTTAGATTCCCCTAGGTGTCTAGTTTTAAAAAATGCACAGGTTTGGTAGGTTTCCCTGGATGCTGGCTGACCTAGAGGCCAAAATCCACAGGTAGGCACTTTGCAAAAAACACCTCTGTTTTCTTTGGGAAAATGTGATGTGTCAATGCTGTGTTTTGGGGCATTTCCTGTTGTGGACACTAGGCCTACCCACACAAGTGAGGTATCATTTTTATCGGGAGATTTGGGGAAATGCTGTCTGGAAGTAAATTTGTGGCTCCTCTCAGATTCCAGAACTTTCTCTCACCAAAATTTTAGGAGAAAGTGTTTTTCTATCCGAATTTTGAGGTTTGCAAAGGATTCTGGGTAACAAAACCTAGTGAGAGCCCCACAAGACACCCCATCCTGGATTTCCCTAGGTGTATAGTTTTCAAAAATGCACAGGTATTGTAGGTTTCCCTAGGTGCCGGCTGAGCTAGAGGCCAAAATCCACAGGTAGGCACTTTGCAAAAAACATCTCTGCTTTCTTTGGGAAAATGTGATGAGTCTACGTTGTGTTTTGGGGCATTTCCTGTCGCGGGCACTAGGCCTACCCACACAAGGGAGGTATCATTTTTAATGGGAGACTTGGGGGAACGCTGTGTGGAAGGAAATTTGTGGCTCCTCTCAGATTCCAGAACTTTCTGTCACCGAAATGTGAGGAGAAAGTGTTTTTTTAGCCACGTTTTGAGGTTTGCAAAGGATTCTGAGTAACAAAACCTGGTGAGTACCACAAGTGACCCCATCTTGAATTCCCCTAGGGGCTAGTTTTAAAAAATGCACAGGTTTGGCAGGTTTCCCTTGGTGACGGCTGTGCTAGAGGCCAAAATCCACAGGTAGGCACTTTGCAAAAAACACTTCTGCTTTCTTTGGGAAAATGTGATGTGTCCACGTTGTGTTTTTGGGGCATTTCCTGTCGCGAGCAGTAGGCCTACCCACACAAGTAAGGTATCATTTTTATCGGGAGACTTGGAGGAACGTTGGGTGGAAGGAAATTTGTGGCTCCTCTCAGATTCCAGGGCTGTCACCGAAATGTGATGAGATAGTGTTTTATATAGCCAAATTTTGAGGTTTGCAAAGGATTCTGTGTAACAAAACCTGGTGAGAGTCCCACAAGTCACCCCATCTTAGATTCCCCTAGGTGCCTAGTTTTCAAAAATGCACAGGTTTGGTAGGTTTATCTGGATGCTGGCTGAGCTAGAGGCCAAAATCCACAGGTAGGCACTTTGCAAAAAACACCTGTTTTCTTTCGGAAAAGGTGATGTGTCAATGCTGTGTTTTGGGGCATTTCCTGTTGTGGGCAGTAGGCCTACCCACACAAGTGAGGTATCATTTTTATCGGGAGATTTGGGGAAATGCTGTCTGGAAGTAAATTTGTGGCTCCTCTCAGATTCCAGAACTTTCTCTCACCAAAATTTGAGGAGAAAGTGTTTTTCTATCCAAATTTTGAGGTTTGCAAAGGATTCTGGGTAACAAAACCTAGTGAGAGCCCCACAAGCACCCCATCCTGGGTTTCCCTAATTGTATAGTTTTCAAAAATGCACAGGTATGGTAGGTTTCCCTAGGTGCCGGCTGAGCTAGAGGCCAAAATCCACAGGAGGCACTTTGCAAAAAACATCTCTGCTTTCTTTGGGAAAATGTGATGAGTCTACGTTGTGTTTTGGGGCATTTCCTGTCGCGAGCAGTAGGCCTACCCACACAAGTAAGGTATCATTTTTAACGGGAGACTTGGGGGAACGGTGTGTGGAAGGAAAATTGTGGCTCCTCTCAGATTCCAGAACTTTCTGTCACTGAAATGTGAGAAGAAAGTGTTTTTTTAGCCAAGTTTTGAGGTTTGCAAAGGATTCTGGGTAACAAAACCTGGTGAGAGTCCTACAAGCGACCCCATCTTGAATTCCCCTAGGGGCTAGTTTTAAAAAATGCACAGGTTTGGCAGGTTTCCCTTGGTGACGGCTGAGCTAGAGGCCAAAATCCACAGGTAGGCACTTTTCAAAAAACACATCTACTTTCTTTGGGAAAATGTGATGTGTACACGTTGTGTTTTTGGGGCATTTCCTGTCGCGAGCAGTAGGCCTACCCACACAAGTAAGGTATCATTTTTATCGGGAGACTTGGAGGAACGTTGGGTGGAAGGAAATTTGTGGCTCCTCTCAGATTCCAGGACTGTCACTGAAATGTGATGAGATAGTGTTTTATATAGCCAAATTTTGAGGTTTGCAAAGGATTCTGTGTAAAAAAACCTGGTGAGAGTCCCACAAGTCACCCCATCTTAGATTCCCCTAGGTGCCTAGTTTTAAAAAATGCACAGGTTTGGTATGTTTCCCTAGGTGCCGGTTGAGCTAAAGGCCAAAATCCACAGGTAGGCTCTTTGCAAAAAACACCTGTTTTCTTTGGGAAAATGTGATGTGTCAATGCTGTGTTTTGGGGCATTTCCTGTTGTGGGCACTAGGCCTACCCACACAAGTGAGGTATCATTTTTATCGGGAGATATGGGGAAATGCTGTCTGGAAGTAAATTTGTGGCTCCTCTCAGATTCCAGAACTTTCTCTCACCAAAATTTGAGGAGAAAGTGTTTTTCTATCCAAATTTTGAGGTTTGCAAAGGATTCTGGGTAACAAAACTTAGTGAGAGCCCCACAAGACACCCCATCCTGGGTTTCCCTAGGTGTATAGTTTTCAAAAATGCACAGGTATGGTATGTTTCCCTAGGTGCCGGCTGAGCTAGAGGCAAAAATCCACAGGTAGGCACTTTGCAAAAAACATCTCTGCTTTCTTTGGGAAAATGTGATGAGTCTACGTTGTGTTTTGGGGCATTTCCTGTCGCGGGCACTAGGCCTACCCACACAAGTGAGGTATCATTTTTAACGGGAGACTTGGGGGAACGCTGTGTGGAAGGAAAATTGTGGCTCCTCTCAGATTCCAGAACTTTCTGTCACTGAAATGTGAGAAGAAAGCGTTTTTTTAGCCAAGTTTTGAGGTTTGCAAAGGATTCTGGGTAACAAAACCTGGTGAGAGTCCTACAAGTGACCCCATCTTGAATTCCCCTAGGGGCTAGTTTTAAAAAATGCACAGGTTTGGCAGGTTTCCCTTGGTGATGGCTGAGCTAGAGGCCAAAATCCACAGGTAGGCACTTTGCAAAAAAACACATCTACTTTCTTTGGGAAAATGTGATGTGTCCACGTTGTGTTTTTGGGGCATTTCCTGTCGCGAGCAGTAGGCCTACCTACACAAGTAAGGTATCATTTTTATCGGCAGACTTGGAGGAACGTTGGGTGGAAGGAAATTTGTGGCTCCTCTCAGATTCCAGGACTGTCACTGAAATATGATGAGATAGTGTTTTATATAGCCATATTTTTAGGTTTGCAAAGGATTCTGTGTAACAAAACCTGGTGAGAGTCCCACAAGTCACCCCATCTTGGATTCCCCTAGGTGTCTAGTTTTAAAAAATGCACAGGTTTGGTAGGTTTCCCTAGGTGCCGGCTGAGCTAAAGGCCAAAATCCACAGGTAGGCACTTTGCAAAAAACACCTGTTTTCTTTGGGAAAATGTGATGTGTCCACGTTGTGTTTTGTGGCATTTCCTGTCGCGGTATCATGACCACACAAACTTGCCAAGTCAAATCAAAGAAGTGCATGAGAAAAGCAAAGAGATATCCTCAGTGGAGACAGCAAAGCCCAAACTGGAAGAAGGTTTGTAGAGTAATCTTGCGCTTATTTCAAAGGAAGAATCAAGAAGAGAAGATCCAAGATGGCCGCTGTGAGTCCTGAAGGTTAGTTACAGTTCTAGTCTTGCAATCGGTTGGTTGCTAGGTTACGAGCTCTCCAGCTGGAAGCCTTGCACTTCAACTGAGGTCTGACAGGAATCAGCTGTGTGGAGAGAGAGCGCGCTTCAGAACAGAAACTCCTGTGAGGTAAAATTACATTTGAAGATTATATTACAGAAAACGGATAAATATTGTCAAGATTTATTCGAAGAGTTTGATAGTAGACCGTTCCCGTGGAAGTCGACAAGGCTACAGAGTTAATGTATGAATTAACCTTATGTTTACAAGGTTCTTGTTTAAGATATTAAAGTCAAAGAAAAAACGAACTTTAAAAGAGCAAGTATCTACAAATGTCAAGGTTATAAACAAAGGCCAAGTTTAAAGGAGAAACGAACTGTTAACAAATAAGCATTTACAAATTCAATGGTAATAAACCAAAATAGAGTTTAAAAGAGAAACAAACTTAAATAAACAAGCATTTACAACTACAAGTTATCGACAGATGTCGAAGTAAGGAAGGAGAAACTAACTGTAATAAACAAGCATTTACAAATACAAGTTATCAACAAATGTTGAAGTAAGAAAGGAAAAATGAACTTTAATAAACAAGCATTTACAAATACAAGTATTGACAGAAGTCACAATAAAACAGAAGAAATTAAATAACATCAGCTGATTTGAAGAACGCATTATCACCAACTATATATATATATATATATAGCAACATAAAACCAATCTCTAACAAAGGATGAGAAGTTCTTGCAGAATCAGTAATAAGCATTTTTTTAAGAAGAGCTATCATTTATAGAGAGAAGCAAGGCTACAGAGAACTCAGGGTGAGTGAAGAAATAATAGAATTAAGGAGAATTAAGTGTTGAGAGTAGAAAGTGAAAAACTGATGTTGTATGTCCCTAGTAATTGCGACTGTGACTCATGCAGGTGCTGTATCCAATCTTAGATGTGAAGAGGCAGACTTAGTACTGGCGTTCATCATCTCTGTGGCAGTCTGTCTACCATCCCATTCCCCTTTCCCCCTCCGGGGTACTCAGCACGAAGGATTAATATTCGTTGTGAGTAGCTCGGGTCGGGACTGAGGAGTTATCTTCTGCTTCTTAGGAAATCGAATTGAAGTATCCTGACACGCGGCCAATAGGCCTACCCACACAAGTGTGGTATCATTTTTATCGGGAGACTTGGGGGAACACTGTGTGGAAGGAAATTCGTGGCTCCTCTCAGATTCCAGAACTTTCTGTCACCAAAATTTGAGGAGAAAGTGTTTTTTTATCCAAATTTTGAGGTTTGCAAAGGATTCTGGGTAACAAAACCTAGTGAGAGCCCCACAAGACACCCCATCCTGGATTTCCCTAGGTGTATAGTTTTAAAAAATGCACAGGTGTGGTAGGTTTCCCTAGGTGCCGGCTGAGCTAGAGGCCAAAATCCACAGGTAGGCACTTTGCAAAAAACATCTCTGCTTTCTTTGGGAAAATGTGATGAGTCTACGTTGTGTTTTGGGGCATTTCCTGTCGCGGGCACTAGGCCTACCCACACAAGTGAGGTATCATTTTTAACGGGAGACTTGGGGGAACGCTGTGTGGAAGGAAATTTGTGGCTCGTCTCAGATTCCAGAACTTTCTGTCACCGAAATGTGAGGAGAAAGTGTTTTTTTAGCCAAGTTTTGAGGTTTGCAAAGGATTCTGGGTAACAAAACCTGGTGAGAGTCCCACAAGTGACCCCATCTTGAATTCCCCTAGGGGCTAGTTTTAAAAACTGCACAGGTTTGGCAGGTTTCCCTTGGTGACAGCTGTGCTAGAGGCCAAAATCCACAGGTAGACACTTTGCAAAAAACACTTCTGCTTTCTTTGGGAAAATGTGATGTGTCCACGTTGTGTTTTTTTGGGCATTTCCTGTCGCGAGCAGTAGGCCTACCCACACAAGTAAGGTATCATTTTTATCGGGAGAATTGGAGGAACATTGGGTGGAAGGAAATATGTGGCTCCTCTCAGATTCCAGGACTGTCACCGAAATATGATGAGATAGTGTTTTATATAGCCAAATTTTGAGGTTTGCAAAGGATTCTGTGTAACAAAACCTGGTGAGAGTCCCACAAGTCACCCCATCTTAGATCCCCCTAGGTGTCTAGTTTTCAAAAATGCACAGGTTTGGTAGGTTTCCCTGGATGCTGGCTGACCTAGAGGCCAAAATCCACAGGTAGGCACTTTGCAAAAAACACCTCTGTTTTCTTTGGGAAAATGTGATGTGTCAATGCTGTGTTTTGGGGCATTTCCTGTTGTGGGCACTAGGCCTACCCACACAAGTGAGGTATCATTTTTATCGGGAGATTTGGGGAAATGCTGTCTGGAAGTAAATTTGTGGCTCCTCTCAGATTCCAGAACTTTCTCTCACCTAAATTTGAGGAGAAAGTGTTTTTCTATCCAAATTTTGAGGTTTGCAAAGGATTCTGGGTAACAAAACCTAGTGAGAGCCCCACAAGACACCCCATCCTGGATTTCCCTAGGTGTATAGTTTTCAAAAATGCACAGGTATTGTAGGTTTCCCTAGGTGCCGGCTGAGCTAGAGGCCAAAATCCACAGGTAGGCACTTTGCAAAAAACATCTCTGCTTTCTTTGGGAAAACGTGATGAGTCTACGTTGTGTTTTGGGGCATTTCCTGTCGCGGGCACTAGGCCTACCCACACAAGGGAGGTATCATTTTTAATGGGAGACTTGGGGGAACGCTGTGTGGAAGGAAACTTGTGGCTCCTCTCAGATTCCAGAACTTTCTGTCACCGAAATGTGAGGAGAAAGTGTTTTTTTAGCCAAGTTTTGAGGTTTGCAAAGGATTCTGGGTAACAAAACCTGGTGAGTACCACAAGTGACCCCATCTTGAATTCCCCTAGGGGCTAGTTTTAAAAAATGCACAGGTTTGGCAGGTTTCCCTTGGTGACGGCTGTGCTAGAGGCCAAAATCCACAGGTAGGCACTTTGCAAAAAACACTTCTGCTTTCTTTGGGAAAATGTGATGTGTCCACGTTGTGCTTTTGGGGCATTTCCTGTCGCGAGCAGTAGGCCTACCCACACAAGTAAGGTATCATTTTTATCGGGAGACTTGGAGGAACATTGGGTGGAAGGAAATTTGTGGCTGCTCTCAGATTCCAGGACTGTCACCGAAATGTGATGAGATAATTTTTTATATAGCCAAATTTTGAGGTTTGCAAAGGATTCTGTGTAACAAAACCTGGTGAGAGTCCCACAAGTCACCCCATCTTAGATTCCCCTAGGTGTCTAGTTTTAAAAAATGCTCAGGTTTGGTAGGTTTCCCTGGATGCTGGCTGAGCTAGAGGCCAAAATCCACAGGTAGGCACTTTGCAAAAAACACCTGTTTTCTTTGGGAAAATGTGATGTGTCAATGCTGTGTTTTGGGGCATTTCCTGTTGTGGGCGCTAGGCCTACCCACACAAGTGAGGTATCATTTTTATCGGGAGATTTGGGGAAATGCTGTCTGGAAGTAAATTTGTGGCTCCTCTCAGATTCCAGAACTTTCTCTCACCAAAATTTGAGGAGAAAGTGTTTTTCTATCCAAATTTTGAGGTTTGCAAAGGATTCTGGGTAAAAAACCCTAGTGAGAGCCCCACAAGACACCCCATCCTGGGTTTCCCTAGGTGTATAGTTTTCAAAAATGCACAGGTATGGTAGGTTTCCCTAGGTGCCGGCTGAGCTAGAGGCAAAAATCCACAGGTAGGCACTTTGCAAAAAACATCTCTGCTTTCTTTGGGAAAATGTGATGAGTCCACGTTGTGTTTTGGGGCATTTCCTGTCGCGGGCACTAGGCCTACCCACACAAGTGAGGTATAATTTTTAACGGGAGACTTGGGGGAACGCTGTGTGGAAGGAAAATTGTGGCTCCTCTCAGATTCCAGAACTTTCTGTCACCGAAATGTGAGGAGAAAGTGTTCTTTTAGCGAAGTTTTGAGGTTTGCAAAGGATTCTGGGTAACAAAACCTGGTGAGTACCACAAGTGACCCCATCTTGAATTCCCCTAGGGGCTAGTTTTAAAAAATGCACAGGTTTGGCAGGTTTCCCTTGGTGACGGCTGTGCTTGAGGCCAAAATCCACAGGTAGGCACTTTGCAAAAAACACTTCTGCTTTCTTTGGGAAAATGTGATGTGTCCACGTTGTGTTTTTGGGGCATTTCCTGTCGCGAGCAGTAGGCCTACCCACACAAGTAAGGTATAATTTTTATCGGGAGACTTGGAGGAACGTTGGGTGGAAGGAAATTTGTGGCTCCTCTCAGATTCCAGGACTGTCACCGAAATGTGATGAGATAGTGTTTTAAATAGCCAAATTTTGAGGTTTGCAAAGGATTCTGTGTAACAAAACCTGGTGAGAGTCCCACAAGTCACCCCATCTTAGAATCCCCTAGGTGTCTAGTTTTCAAAAATGCACAGGTTTGGTAGGTTTCCCTGGATGCTGGCTGAGCTAGAGGCCAATATCCACAGGTAGGGACTTTGCAAAAAACACCTCTGTTTTCTTTGGGAAAATGTGATGTGTCAATGCTGTGTTTTGGGGCATTTCCTGTTGTGGGAACTAGGCCTACCCACTCAAGTGAGGTATCATTTTTATCGGGAGATTTGGGGAAATGCTGTCTGGAAGTAAATTTGTGGCTCCTCTCAGATTCCAGAACTTTCTCTCACCAAAATTTGAGGAGAAAGTGTTTTTCTATCCAAATTTTGAGGGTTGCAAAGGATTCTGGGTAACAAATCCTAGTGAGAGCCCCACAAGACACCCCATTCTGGATTTCCCTAGGTGTATAGTTTTCAAAAATGCACAGGTATGGTAGGTTTCCCTAGGTGCCCGCTGAGCTAGAGGCCAAAATCCACAGGTAGGCACTTTGCAAAAAACATCTCTGCTTTCTTTGGGAAAATGTGATGAGTCTACGTTGTGTTTTGGGGCATTTCCTGTCGCGGGCACTAGGCCTATCCACACAAGTGTGGTACCATTTTTAACAGGATACTTGGGGGAACGCTGTGTGGAAGGACATTTGTGGCTCCTCTCAGATTCCAGAACTTTCTGTCACCGAAATGTGAGGAGAAAGTGTTTTTTTAGCCACGTTTTGAGGTTTGCAAAGGATTCTGGGTAACAAAACCTGGTGAGAGTCCCACAAGTGACCCCATCTTGAATTCCCCCAGGGGCTAGTTTTAAAAACTGCACAGGTTTGGCAGGTTTCCCTTGGTGACGGCTGTGCTAGAGGCCAAAATCCACAGGTAGGCACTTTGCAAAAAACACTTCTGCTTTCTTTGGGAAAATGTGATGTGTCCACGTTGTGTTTTTTTGGGCATTTCCTGTCGCGAGCAGTAGGCCTACCCACACAAGTAAGGTGTCATTTTTATCGGGAGACTTGGAGGAACATTGGGTGGAAGGAAATTTGTGGCACCTCTCAGATTCCAGGACTGTCACCGAAATATGATGAGATAGTGTTTTATATAGCCAAATTTTGAGGTTTGCAAAGGATACTGTGTAACAAAACCTGGTGAGAGTCCCACAAGTCACCCCATCTTAGATTCCCCTAGCTGTCTAGCTTTCAAAAATGCACAGGTTTGGTAGGTTTCCCTGGATGCTGGCTGACCTAGAGGCCAAAATCCACAGGTAGGCACTTTGCAAAAAACACCTCTGTTTTCTTTGGGAAAATGTGATGTGTCAATGCTGTGTTTTGGGGCATTTCCTGTTGTGGGCACTAGGCCTACCCACACAAGTGAGGTATCATTTTTATCGGGAGATTTGGGGAAATGCTGTGTGGAAGTAAATTTGTGGCTCCTCTCAGATTCCAGAACTTTCTCTCACCAAAATTTGAGACGAAAGTGTTTTTCTATCCAAATTTTGAGGTTTGCAAAGGATTCTGGGTAACAAAACCTAGTGAGAGCCCCACAAGACTCCCCATCCTGGATTTCCCTAGGTGTATAGTTTTCAAAAATGCACAGGTATTGTAGGTTTCCCTAGGTGCCGGCTGAGCTAGAGGCCAAAATCCACAGGTAGGCACTTTGCAAAAAACATCTCTGCTTTCTTTGGGAAAATGTGATGAGTCTACGTTGTGTTTTGGGGCATTTCCTGTCGCGGGCACTAGGCCTACCCACACAAGGGAGGTATCATTTTTAACGGGAGACTTGGGGGAACGCTGTGTGGAAGGAAATTTGTGGCTCCTCTCAGATTCCAGAACTTTCTGTCACCGAAATATGGGGAGAAAGTTTTTTTTAGCCAAGTTTTGAGGTTTGCAAAGGATTCTGGGTAACAAATCCTGGTGAGTACCACAAGTGACCCCATCTTAAATTCCCCTAGGGGCTAGTTTTAAAAGATGCACAGGTTTGGCAGGTTTCCCTTGGTGACGGCTGTGCTAGAGGCCAAAATCCACAGGTAGGCACTTTGCAAAAAACACTTCTGCTTTCTTTGGGAAAATGTGATGTGTCCACGTTGTGTTTTTGGGGCATTTCCTGTCGCGAGCAGTAGGCCTACCCACACAAGTAAGGTATCATTTTTATCGGGAGACTTGGAGGAACGTTGGGTGGAAGGAAATTTGTGGCTCCTCTCAGATTCCAGGACTGTCACCGAAATGTGATGAGATAGTGTTTTATATAGCCAAATTTTGAGGTTTGCAAAGGATTCTGTGTAACAAAACCTGGTGAGAGTCCCACAAGTCACCCCATCTTAGATTCCCCTAGGTGTGTAGTTTTAAAAAATGCACAGGTTTGATAGGTTTCCCTGGATGCTGGCTGAGCTAGAGGCCAAAATCCACAGGTAGGTACTGTTGGGGTTTGTACACAGCAAAGAGCATGTCCCCTCTCACTGCACTAGTGGGTTCTGTAATAGCTCCCTTTTAAACTTACTATTAAAAGCCTTTCTTGTTATTTCATCTTCCCCCCCCTAGGCTTCTGTGTATGTTGTTTAATGTGCTGTTTTGTTTACACATTGGGCCTTGCTTTTACCAAGGCTTCTTTAAAACACTCCTCCCTAGGCCATGTGTTAATCCAACTCATTTGCATAATAACTGAAACTCTGCACACCTTTCAAGACCATGTGCAGCATGTGAGGACCACACCCAGCTCTTCAAACCACACCCAGCTCTGCACACCTTCCAAGAACATGTGCAGCATGTGAGGACCACACCCAGCCCTTCAAACCACACCCAGCTCTTTGAGCCACACCCAGCCCTGTCTATAAAAGGCATCCCCCGAGCCTCACCCAGTGCTTGTGCTCGTCTACCTCCAGCTTACCTGAGAACAGATCCCTCGGCGCTGGCACTCCTGCTCTTTACAGACTTTCTTTGACTTCAATGGGCTCAGCTGCTGGCTCTTCCTTCTTCCGGTTTCCGGTTCCTCCTTGCCTCAGCCTCTCTCCTACGAGTAACCTGCAAAAGAGAAAGAAGACAAGGTTAGACTGATCAGTATCTCTTGCCAGCAACAAGTAAGTGCAAAACTTTTTATTACCTGAGGAAGCTTTGACGGCAATTTCTGGATTCGTGTATAGACAGTTTGAGGCGAAGTGCCTTCCACGAGCATTGTGATTCAGGCTCTTTGTTGCAGGAGTATTTTGCGGAACTTTGTGAAGCGGACATTGTTTTTTTTTTTTTTAATGGAACTTTTGGGAATCGAACAGTGAAAACCATTGACAGCAAGGCAAACAGTAAATCAAGGACTTGCACAAATTACATGCTGTATTTTGATGTAAAAGTACAGTATTTGTTTGATAAAAGATTCTGGAAATATGGGAAAAGTGAGTCTACTATTGGCAATTTAGGCTTTAGTTATATTATGATGAATGTTTGATATTGGTAATTCTGATAACGGTATTTGTTTAATGTTTTAGAAGCTTTACAGTAATAGAAAACACATCCCAGAGCAGTAACACATTCCAAACCTGGAAACTAGAGACCAGGATCCAAGAGGTACTTTTAGAAGAGAATTTCTAATAAATAAAGGGATAGTCAGGAACCCATTTAGGAATAGGTTGCACTTATCTGTTCTTTGTTTATGTTTCATTAGGCACCAGTTTCTACAGAAGTCAGAAAGGGCCGCAGATTTGTGCAGCACTTCAACAGTGGAAACGCAAGAACGGTGTTGTCTTTTTATTTTTTATTTTATCCACTTCCCCCCTTCCCTTGAGCTTCTGTTCTTAGTGCACTGTTTTAAAAACTAGTGTGCTGGAACAAGCAGTTTCAGGGTGGGGTCGGATTGTCTTCAACCTCCATCAGAACTGAACAAGAACTCAGGTGAGCTGGGCTTTGACAGAAGCACAAGCCTTAAAAAATTTCAGTTCTGGTGGATGATGAATACCGGGGAAGAAATGGAGGGCATTGACGTCACGGATATGGCGCTGGCCCTAAATGAGGACTTGGCTCATAATGAATCAGTGTCTGGCATCTTGCAACATATGCAAGAGGAAATAGAGAGATTAAAGATGGAGAATACCTCTTTAAAACAGGATTTAAGCAGGTATAAATTTAGGGGATCTCAGTGGAACACAGCTTCTACGCCTTTGTTTAAAACCTCCTCAGAGACAGGGGCGCCATCAAAACATACAACTTTGCCTTCCCCAGTAGAGGTTACTGTTAATGTTCCTAATGTTGTGCCCTTAGCAGCACCTGAACGTTTTCATGGAGATAGTAACAAATTCCATGTTTTTATCAATCAATGTCAATTACACTTCATTTGTAAGCCACAACAGTTCCCTACTGATGATACGAAAGTGGCATTCGTCTTGTCTTATTTGGGTGGCACAGCAGCCAATTGGTCAATTCCTTTCGTGGATAGAGATGATCCCATCCTCCATAATTGGAATCAATTTAAACGTACCATGACCAGCCTTTTTGCAAAACACACTTTCATGCAGGCAAGTGATAATGAGCTTTTAAATCTTAAACAAGGTAACAAGGATTTATTGACCTATCTCACTAGTTTTAATCGTTTACTCACCGAGACACAGTGGCCAGAAGAAAAGCGTGTCTCCCTTTTTTATAAAGGTTTGAGAGACGAGTTAAAAGACGCGCTGGCTCATATCGTTGATTTGCCAAAAGACTATTCGGACTTTGTAGATTTAGTTGTGAAATTAGAACATAGACTAGGAGAAAGAAAGAGAGATAAATACAAACTGGAATCACGGTTAACTTTTATTAGACACGAGAAGAAAGACACAGATAATAAACTCCCTGAACCAGAGCCTATGCAAATAGGGACACTCAGAGGTCCACTCACATCAGAGGAAAAAGAAAGAAGGAGAAAATTTCAATTATGTTTATATTGTGGCAGGGCAGGTCACTTTGCCATAGAATGTCCAGTAAAGTCTAAAACTCCACGAAAGGGTGCTGTTTCCTCCACCTCCTCAACTGAATCGGGAAACGATTAACCTCGACAAGGGGAGAGGTTACTTGTTCGAGAAAACATCTTAATCAAACCTCTAATGCTGCACCCTTCAGGGTACCGCACATACCTAGACATTTCATAATTCAGGTCGTTTTAATTGTTACTACCCAAGTGAGGCATTCTCTCCCTGTCCTACTGGACTCAGGCGCAACAGGAAATTTTGTGGATAATAAGTTAGCTGAAATCTTAGGACTTCCTATGTGCCTAAAGCCTTGTCCAGAAGCAGTATGTGCAGTGGATGGGTCAGAATTGACCTCTGGATTAATCACAAAACAAACAAGTCCACTTGTTATGGTCTGTCAGAACGGGCACACAGAGGTGATTAGCTTTGATCTAATAGATACTCCTAATTTTGGTTTGATTCTCGGGGTACCCTGGTTAACAACTCATAACCCAAAAATTGATTGGGTGAATAGAACTGTTACTTTGGATTCCTCTTTCTGTAGAACCAATTGCTATCAAGAAGCAGGTACAGAACAGAGCACAGTATTACACTGTGCTAGTGTTACACAAGATGAACCAAGTCTCCCTCCTGAATATTCTGACTTTAAAGACGTCTTTGATCCAGTAAAGGCTAGTGTGCTGCCCCCACATCGGTCTTATGACTGCCGTATAGATCTTATCCCAGGGGCCCCTTTACCTAATAACAGAGTATATGCTTTGACTGACGAAGAAACCAAATACTTAAGAACCTACCTAGATGACCTACTACAGTCTGGGTTCATCCGTCATTCCACATCTCCGGTGTCATCTCCACTCTTTTTTATCCCGAAGCCGGATAAATCCCTGCGCGCGTGTATCGATTATAGAGGACTAAATAAGGCTACAATAAAGAATAAATATCCTCTTCCTCTAAAACCTGTGTTGTTGGATCAATTAAGACATCCTACTGTATACACTAAACTAGATCTGCGGGGAGCTTACCACCTGGTCCGAGTAAAAGAGGGGGATGAGTGGAAGACAGCTTTCAAGACAAAGTTTGGTTTATTTGAGTACACAGTAATGCCCTTTGGGTTATGTAATGCCCCTGCGGCCTTTCAGTTCTTTATAAATGAGGTCCTACACGAATTCCTGGACGTTTGTGTCATAGTATACATAGACGACATCCTCATTTACTCTAAGAACTCAGAAGAACATACCCAACATGTTCGTGCAGTATTATCAAAGTTAAAAGAAAATCATCTTTTTGCTAAGTTAGAAAAGTGTACTTTTAATGTCAGCAAGGTGGACTTTTTAGGATACTGCCTGTCACCTCAAGGAATAACTATGGATGTAAAGAAAATCAGTGCTATTGCTGATTGGCCAGAACCATCCTCTGTAAAAGATATTCAGAAATTTCTGGGTTTCGCCAATTTTTATAGGAGGTTTATTGCACATTTTGCAGACATTGCGGCCCCAATAACTACCTTGTTGCAGAAAGGGCAACGATTTCTTTGGACTGATAAGGCGGCACACGCCTTTCAACTCCTAAAACAAAAGTTAACTTCAGCCCCAATTCTGAAACATCCTGATCCTGACTTGCCCTTTTTTGTTGAAGCGGATGCTTCACAAGTAGCTTTAGGAGGAGTTCTCTCTCAACGAGATGCAGTAGATGGCCAGTTACATCCTATAGCCTTCTATTCCAAAAAGTTATTGCCAGCTGAACAAAATTACACTGTGGCTGAAAGGGAACTACTAGCTATCAAAGTAGCCTTTTCAGAATGGAGGCACCATTTAATGGGAGCCAAGTACCCAGTTACAATCTTTTCTGACCATAAGAACCTACAGTTTTTTGGATCACTTAAAGCACTAACACCACGTCAGATGCGCTGGTTAATTTTTTTTAGCACATTTGACTTTGTTATAACCTATAGACCAGGTGCACAACAAATTCAATCTGATGTGTTATCTAGATACGGACATACCTCAGACATGAAACAAGATAAAATAGGAGAACCCATTATTCCTCCCCAAAAGTTGTTGGCACCAGTACAACAGAAGGATTTCATCACAGATCTATATAATGCACACATGCAAATAGCACCTCAGGATTGGTTAAAGGATTCCCATAACACAATACAACGAGGTTTATTGTATCACGACAACATGCTGTTAGTGCCCACCTCTGAATTACAAACACAGGTGATCATTTGGCATCACGCCTCACCGTTGGCAGGTCATCCTGGTTGGGTAAAAACCCTGGAAAATGTGCAAAAACACTTTTGGTGGGACACTATAAGAAAGGACATTAAGCAATTTGTCACTACCTGTCCAATTTGTGCAAGACATAAATCTTCTCATAAGGCTCCTGACGGCTTGTTAATACCAATGCCAACACCCAAACAGCCTTGGCACACTGTGAGCGTAGACTTTATTGTAGGTTTACCACCTGTAAAATCCTTCACAACAGTGTTGGTTATAGTGGATTTTTTATCTAAAATGGCACATTTTGTACCATTACGGAAATTACCCACAGCGGCAGAATTTGCCGATATTTTTATAAGGGAAATTGTGCGTTTACATGGTTTGCCAAGCAAAGTGGTGTCAGACCGAGGGAGCCAGTTCAACTCCAGATTTTGGAAAAAATTATGTGAAAAACTGAAAATAGATGTGGCCTTATCCACTGCTTTCCACCCAGAGACAGATGGACAGACTGAACGACTGAACCAAACCTTACTTCAAACGCTACGTTGTTTATTGGCTGATTATTCTAGTGAATGGTTGGAAGCTCTTCCTGTAGCAGAGTTTGTTTATAATAATACTGAGCATTCAGCTCTACTTTGCTCACCATTCTATTTCTTGCAGGGGTATCATCCAAGAGCTATACCCATTTTGTTAGAAGATTCCCTGTTGCCTACAGTAACGGATAGACTAACGAGGTTAGGTGACATACAAGACAAAGCCAGGAAACATTTATTAAAGTACAAGGAAAGCATGAAAAGACAAGCAGACAAACACAGGTCTGAGGCCCCAATGTATAAAATTGGTGACAAGGTATGGCTCTCCACAAAAAACCTAAACATAGAGGGATCCCGAAAGCTGCAACCACGTTTCATTGGACCCTTTAGTATAACTGCCATAGTAAACCCGGTAACAGTAAAATTAGATTTACCAAAAGAATATCCAGTACATACTACATTCCATGTGTCCTTGCTTAAGCCGTACAACTCAAAAACCCGACCTGAACCACCACCTCCACCCATACCAATTAAGGGAAATCTGGAATATGAAGTGAAAAGCATAAAAGACTCAAAAAGAATTAGTGGACGTCTGTTTTATTTAGTAGAATGGAAAGGATATGATGAATCTGAGAATTCATGGGAACCAGCATCATATGTACATGCCCCACAGTTGATTAGACGGTTTTATTTAAAAAATCCAGGAAAACCCCGTCCTGTAGGAGGGCCTTTGAGGGGGGCAACTGTTAGGGTTTGTACACAGCAAAGAGCATGTCCCCTCTCACTGCACTAGTGGGTTCTGTAATAGCTCCCTTTTAAACTTACTATTAAAAGCCTTTCTTGTTATTTCATCTCCCCCCCCCTAGGCTTCTGTGTATGTTGTTTAATGTGCTGGTTTGTTTACACATTGGGCCTTGCTTTTACCAAGGCTTCTTTAAAACACTCCTCCCTAGGCCATGTGTTAATCCAACTCATTTGCATAATAACTGAAACTCTGCACACCTTTCAAGACCATGTGCAGCATGTGAGGACCACACCCAGCTCTTCAAACCACACCCAGCTCTGCACACCTTCCAAGAACATGTGCAGCATGTGAGGACCACACCCAGCCCTTCAAACCACACCCAGCTCTTTGAGCCACATCCAGCCCTGTCTATAAAAGGCATCCCCCGAGCCTCACCCAGTGCTTGTGCTCGTCTACCTCCAGCTTACCTGAGAACAGATCCCTCGGCGCTGGCACTCCTGCTCTTTACAGACTTTCTTTGACTTCAATGGGCGCAGCTGCTGGCTCTTCCTTCTTCCGGTTTCCGGTTCCTCCTTGCCTCAGCCTCTCTCCTACGAGTAACCTGCAAAAGAGAAAGAAGACAAGGTTAGACTGATCAGTATCTCTTGCCAGCAACAAGTAAGTGCAAAACTTTTTATTACCTGAGGAAGCTTTGACGGCAATTTCTGGATTCGTGTATAGACAGTTTGAGGCGAAGTGCCGTCCACGAGCATTGTGATTCAGGCTCTTTGTTGCAGGAGTATTTTGCGGAACTTTGTGAAGCGGACATTGTTTTTTTTTTTTTTTTATGGAACTTTTGGGAATCGAACAGTGAAAACCATTGACAGCAAGGCAAACAGTAAATCAAGGACTTGCACAAATTACATGCTGTATTTTGATGTAAAAGTACAGTATTTGTTTTATAAAAGATTCTGGAAATATGGGAAAAGTGAGTCTACTATTGGGAATTTAGGCTTTAGTTATATTATGATGAATGTTTGATATTGGTAATTCTGATAACGGTATTTGTTTAATGTTTTAGAAGCTTTACAGTAATAGAAAACACATCCCAGAGCAGTAACACATTCCAAACCTGGAAACTAGAGACCAGGATCCAAGAGGTACTTTTAGAAGAGAATTTCTAATAAATAAAGGGATAGTCAGGAACCCATTTAGGAATAGGTTGCACTTATCTGTTCTTTGTTTATGTTTCATTAGGCACCAGTTTCTACAGAAGTCAGAAAGGGCCGCAGATTTGTGCAGCACTTCAACAGTGGAAACGCAAGAACGGTGTTGTCTTTTTATTTTTAATTTTATCCACTTCCCCCCTTCCTTGAGCTTCTGTTCTTAGTGCACTGTTTTAAAAACTAGTGTGCTGGAACAAGCAGTTTCAGGGTGGGGTCGGATTGTCTTCAACCTCCATCAGAACTGAACAAGAACTCAGGTGAGCTGGGCTTTGACAGGCACTTTGCAAAAAACACCTGTTTTCTTTGGGAAAATGTGATGTGTCAATGCTGTGTTTTGGGGCATTTCCTGTTGTGGGCACTAGGCCTACCCACACAAGTGAGGCATCATTTTTATCGGGAGATTTGGGGAAATGCTGTCTCGAAGTAAATTTGTGGCTCCTCTCAGATTCCAGAACTTTCTCTCACCAAAATTTGAGGAGAAAGTGTTTTTCAATCCAAATTTTGAGGTTTGCAAAGGATTCTGGGTAACAAAACCTAGTGAGACCCCCACAAGACACCCTATTCTGGATTTCCCTAGGTGAATAGTTTTCAAAAATGCACAGGTATGGTAGGTTTCCCTAGGTGCCCGCTGAGCTAGAGGCCAAAATCCACAGGTAGGCACTTTGCAAAAAACATCTCTGCTTTCTTTGGGAAAATGTGATGAGTCTACGTTGTGTTTTGGGGCATTTCCTGTCGCGGGCACTAGGCCTACCCACACAAGTGAGGTATCATTTTTAACGGGAGACTTGGGGGAACGCTGTGTGGAAGGAAATTTGTGGCTCCTCTCAGATTCCAGAACTTTCTGTCACCGAAATGTGAGGAGAAAGTGTTTTTTTAGCCAAGTTTTGAGGTTTGCAAAGGATTCTGGGTAACAAAACCTGGTGAGAGTCCCACAAATGACCCCATCTTGAATTCCCCAAGGGGCTAGTTTTAAAAAATGCACAGGTTTGGCAGGTTTCCCTTGGTGACGGCTGTGCTAGAGGCCAAAATCCACAGGTAGGAACTTTGCAAAAAACACTTCTGCTTTCTTTGGGAAAATGTGATGTGTACATGTTGTGTTTTTGGGGCATTTCCTGTCGCGAGTAGTAGGCCTACCCACACAAGTAAGGTATCATTTTTATCGGGAGACTTGGAGGAACGTTGGGTGGAAGGAAATTTGTGGCTCCTCTCAGATTCCAGGACTGTCACCGAAATATGATGAGATAGGGTTTTATATAGCCAAATTTTGACGTTTGCAAAGGATTCTGTGTAACAAAACCTGGCGAGAGTCCCACAAGTCACCCCATCTTGGATTCCCCTAGGTGTATAGTTTTCAAAAATGCACAGGTATGGTAGGTTTCCCTAGGTGCCGGCTGAGCTAGAGGCCAAAATCCACAGGTAGGCACTTTGCAAAAAACATCTCTGCTTTCTTTGGGAAAATGTGATGAGTCTACGTTGTGTTTTGGGGCATTTCCTGTTGCGGGCACTAGGCCTACCCACACAAGTGAGGTATCATTTTTAACGGGAGACTTGGGGGAACGCTGTGTGGAAGGAAATTTGTGGCTCCTCTCAGATTCCAGAACTTTCTGTCACCGAAATGTGAGGAGAAAGTGTTTTTTTAGCCAAGTTTTGAGGTTTGCAAAGGATTCTGGGTAAAAAAACCTGGTGAGAGTCCCACAAGTGACCCCATCTTGAATTCCCCTAGGGGCTAGTTTTAAAAACTGAACAGGTTTGGCAGGTTTCCCTTGGTGACGGCTGTGCTAGAGGCCAAAATCCACAGGTAGGCACTTTGCAAAAAACACTTCTGCTTTCTTTGGGAAAATGTGATGTGTCCACGTTGTGTTTTTTTGGGCATTTCCTGTCGCGAGCAGTAGGCCTACCCACACAAGTAAGGTATCATTTTTATCGGGAGACTTGGAGGAACATTGGGTGGAAGGAAATTTGTGGCTCCTCTCAGATTCCAGGACTGTCACCGAAATATGATGAGATAGTGTTTTATATAGCCAAATTTTGAGGTTTGCAAAGGATTCTGTGTAACAAAACCTGGTGAGAGTCCCACAAGTCACCCCATCTTAGATTCCCCTAGGTGTCTAGTTTTCAAAAATGCACAGGTTTGGTAGGTTTCCCTTGATGCTGGCTGACCTAGAGGCCAAAATCCACAGGTAGGCACCTTGCAAAAAACACCTCTGTTTTCTTTGGGAAAATGTGATGTGTCAATGCTGTGTTTTGGGGCATTTCCTGTTGTGGGCACTAGGCCTACCCACACAAGTGAGGTATAATTTTTATCGGGAGATTTGGGGAAATGCTGTCTGGAAGTTAATTTGTGGCTCCTCTCAGATTCCAGAACTTTCTCTCACCAAAATTTGAGGAGAAAGTGTTTTTCTATCCAAATTTTGAGGTTTGCAAAGGATTCTGGGTAACAAAACCTAGTGAGAGCCCATAAGACACCCCATCCTAGGATTTCCCTAGGTGTATAATTTTCAAAAATGCACAGGTATGGTAGGTTTCCCTAGGTGCCGGCTGAGCTAGAGGCCAAAATCCACAGGTAGGCACTTTGCAAAAAACACCTCTGTTTTCTTTGGGAAAATGTGATGTGTTAATGCTGTGTTTTGGGGCATTTCCTGTTGCGGGCACTAGGCCTACCCACACAAGTGAGGTATCATTTTTATCGGGAGATTTGGGGAAATGCTGTCTGGAAGTAAATTTGTGGGTCCTCTCAGATTCCAGAACTTTCTCTCACCAAAATGTGAGGAGAAAGTGTTTTTTAGCCAAATTCTGAAGTATGCAAAGGATTCTGGGTAACAAACCCTGCGGAGAGCCCGACAAGTCACCCCATCTTGGATTCCCCTAGGTGTCTAGTTTGAAAAAATGCACAGGTTTGGTAGGTTTCCCCAGGTGCCGGCTGAGCTAAAGGCCAAAATCCACAGGTAGGCACTTTGCAAAAAACACCTCTGTTATCTTTGGGAAAATGTGGTGTGTCCATGTTGTGTTTTTGGGCATTTCCTGTCGCGGGCACTAGGCCTACCCACACAAGTGAGGTATAATTTTTATCTGGAGACTTGGGGGAACGCTGTGTGGAAGGAAATTTGTGGCTCCTCTCAGGTTCCAGAACTTTCTGTCACCACAATTTGAGGAGAAAGTGTTTTTTTATCCAAATTTTGAGGTTTGCAAAGGATTCTGGGTAACAAAACCTGGTGAGAGTACGACAAGTGACCCCATCTTGAATTCCCCTAGGGGCTAGTTTTCAAAAATGCACAGGTTTGGCAGGTTTCCCTTAGTGACGGCTGAGCTAGAGACCAAAATCCACAGTTAGGCACTTTGCAAAAAACACTTCTGCTTTCTTTGGGAAAATGTGATGTGTCCACGTTGTGATTTTGGGGCATTTCCTGTTGCGAGCAGTAGGCCTACCCACACAAGTAAGGTATCATTTTTATCGGGAGACTTGGAGGAACGTTGGGTGGAAGGAAATTTGTGGCTCCTCTCAGATTCCAGGACTGTCACCGAAATGTGATGAGATAGTGTTTTATATAGCCAAATTTTGAGGTTTGCAAAGGATTCTGTGTAACAAAACCTGGTGAGAGTCCCACAAGTCACCCCATCTTAGATTCCCCTAGATGTCTAGTTTTAAAAAATGCACAGGTTTGGTAGGTTTCCCTGGATGCCGGCTGAGCTAGAGGCCAAAATCCACAGGTAGGCACTTTGCAAAAAACACCTCTGTTTTCTTTGGGAAAATGTGATGTGTAAATGCTGTGTTTTGGGGCATTTCATGTTGCGGGCACTAGGCCTACCCACACAAGTGAGGTATCATTTTTATCGGGAGATTTGGGGAAATGCTGTCTGGAAGTAAATTTGTGGCTCCTCTCAGATTCCAGAACTTTCTCTCACCAAAATGTGAGCAGAAAGTGTTTTTTAGCCAAATTCTGAAGTTTGCAAAGGATTCTGGGTAACAAACCCTGGTGAGAGCCCCACGAATCACCCCATCTTGGATTTCCCTAGGTGTCTAGTTTACAAAAATGCACAAGTTTGGTGCCGGCTGAGCTAGAAGCCAAAGTTCACAGGTAGGCACTCTGCAAAAAACACCTCTGTTATCTTTGGGAAAATGTGATGTGTCCACGTTGAGTTTTTGGACATTTCCTGTCGCGGGCACTAGGCCTACCCACACAAGTGAGGTATCATTTTTATCGGGAGATTTGGGGAAATGCTGTCTGGAAGTAAATTTGTGGCTCCTCTCAGATTCCAGAACTTTCTCTCACCAAAATGTGAGGAGAAAGTGTTTTTTTTAGCCAAACTCTGAAGTTTGCAAAGGATTCTGGGTAACAAACCCTGGTGAGAGCCCGACAAGTCACCCCATCTTGGATTTCCCTAGGTGTCTAGTTTACAAAAATGCACAGGTTTGGTAGGTTTCCCTAGGTGCCGGCTGAGCTAGAGGCCAAAATCCACTGGTAGGCACTCTGCAAAAAACACCTCTGTTATCTTTGGGAAAATGTGGTGTGTCCATGTTGTGTTTTTGGGCATTTCCTGTCGCAGGCACTAGGCCAACCCACACAAGTGAGATATCATTTTTATTGGGAATCTTGGGGTAACGCTATGTGGAAGGAAAGTTGTGGCTCCTCTCAGATTCCAGAACTTTCCGTCACCAAAATATAAGGAGAAAGTGTTTTTTTAGCCAAGTTTTGAGGTTTGCAAAGGATTCTTGGTAACGAAACCTGGTGAGAGCCCCACAAGTCACCCCATCTTGGATTCCCCTATTTGTCTTCTTTTAAAAAATGCACAGGTTTGGTAGGTTTCCCTAGGTGCTGGCTGAGCTAAAGGCCAAAATCCACAGGTAGGCACTTTGCAAAAAACCCCTGTTTTCTTTGGGAAAATGTGGTGTGTCCACCTTGTGTTTTGGGGCATTTCCTGTCGCGGGCACTAGGCCTACCCACACAAGTGTGGTATCATTTGTATCGCGAGACTTGGGGGAACACTGTGTGGAAGGAAATTCGTGGCTCCTCTCAGATTCCAGAACTTTCTGTCACCAAAATTTGAGGAGAAAGTGTTTTTTAATCCAAATTTTGAGGTTTGCAAAGGATTCTGGGTAACAAAACCTAGTGAGAGCCCCACAAGACACCCCATCCTGGATTCCCCTAGGTGTCTAGTTTTCAAACATGCACAGGTTTGGTAGGTTTCCCTGGATGCCGGCTGAGCTAGAGGCCAAAATCCACAGGTAGGCACTTTGCAAAAAACACCTCTGTTTTCTTTGGTAAAATGTGATGTGTCAATGCTGTGTTTTGGGGCATTTCCTGTCGCGGGCACTAGGCCTACACACACAAGTGAGGTATCATTTTTATCTGGAGATTTGGGGAAATGCTGTCTGGAAATAAATTTGTGGCTCCTCTCAGATTCCAGAACTTTCTCTCACCAAAATGTGAGGAGAAAGTGTTTATTTAGCCAAACTCTGAAGTTTGCAAAGGATTCTGGGTAACAAACCCTGGTGAGAGCCCGACAAGTCACCCCATCTTGGATTTCCCTAGGTGTCTAGTTTACAAAAATGCACAGGTTTGGTAGGTTTCCCTAGGTGCCGGCTGAGCTAGAGGCCAAAATCCACTGGTAGGCACTCTGCAAAAAACACCTCTGTTATCTTTGGGAAAATGTGGTATGTCCATGTTGTGTTTTTGGGCATTTCCTGTCGCGGGCACTAGGCCTACCCACACAAGTGAGATATCATTTTTATTGGGAGACTTGGGGTAACGCTATGTGGAAGGAAAGTTGTGGCTCCTCTCAGATTCCAGAACTTTCCGTCACCAAAATATAAGGAGAAAGTGTTTTTTTTAGCCAAGTTTTGAGGTTTGCAAAGGATTCTTGGTAACGAAACCTGATGAGAGCCCCACAAGTCACCCCATCTTGGATTCCCCTAGGTGTCTTGTTTTAAAAAATGCACAGGTTTGGTAGGTTTCCCTGGATGCCGGCTGAGCTAGAGGCCAAAGTCCACAGGTAGGCACTTTGCAAAAAACACCTCTGTTTTCTTTGGGAATATGTGATGTGTCAATGCTGTGTTTTGGGGCATTTCCTGTTGCGGGCACTAGGCCTACCCACACAAGTGAGGTATCATTTTTATTGGGAGATTTGGGGAAATGCTGTCTGGAAGTATATTTGTGGCTCCTCTCAGATTCCAGAACTTTCTCTTAACAAAATGTGAGGAGAAAGTGTTTTTTTTAGCCAAATTCTGAAGTTTGCAAAGGATTCTTGGTAACAAACCCTGGCGAGAGCCCGTCAAGTCACCCCATCCTGGATTTCCCTAGGTGTCTAGTTTACAAAAATGCACAGGTTTGGCAGGTTTCCCTTAGTGACGGCTAAGCTAGAGGCCAAAATCCACTGTTAGGCACTTTGCAAAAAACACTTCTGCTTTCTTTGGGAAAATGTGATGTGTACACGTTGTGTTTTTGGGGTATTTCCTGTCGCGAGCAGTAGGCCTACCCACACAAGTAAGGTATCATTTTTTACGGGAGACTTGGAGGAATGTTGTGTGGAAGGAAATTTGAGGCTCCTCTGAGATTCCAGGACTGTCACTGAAATGTGATGAGATAGTGTTTTATATAGCCAAATTTTGAGGTTTGCAAAGGATTCTGTGTAACAAAACCTGGTGAGAGTCCCATAAGTCACCCCATCTTGGATTCCCCTAGGTGTCTAGTTTTAAAAAATGCACAGGTTTGGTAGGTTTCCCTGGATGCCGGCTGAGCTAGAGGCCAAAATCCACAGGTAGGCACTTTGCAAAAAACACCTCTGTTTTCTTTGGGAAAATGTGATGTGTCAATGCTGTGTTTTGGGGCATTTCCTGTTGCGGGGACTAGGCCTACCCACACAAGTGAAGTATCATTTTTATCGGGCGATTTGGGGAAATGCTGTCTGGAAGTAAATATGTGGCTCCTCTCAGATTCCAGAACTTTCTCTCACCAAAATGTGAGGATAAAGTGTTTTTTTAGCCAAACTCTGAAGTTTGCAAAGGATTCTGGGTACCAAACCCTGGTGAGAGCCTGACAAGTCACCCCATCTTGGATTTCACTAGGTGTCTAGTTTACGAAAATGCACAGGTTTGGTAGGTTTCCCTAGGTGCCGGCTGATCTAGAGGCCAAAATCCACAGGTAGGCACTCTGCAAAAATCACCTCTGTTATCTTTGGGAAAATGTGGTGTGTCCATGTTGTGTTTTTGGGCATTTCCTGTCGCGGGCACTAGGCCAACCCACACAAGTGAGATATCATTTTTATTGGGAGACGTGGGGTAACGCTATGTGGAAGGAAAGTTGTGGCTCCTCTCAGATTCCAGAACTTTCCGTCACCAAAATATAAGGAGAAAGTGTTTTTTAGCCAAGTTTTGAGGTTTGCAAAGGATTCTGGGTAACAAACCCTGGTGAGAGACCCACAAGTCACCCCATCTTGGATTTCCCTAGGTGTCTAGTTTACAAAATTGCACAGGTTTGGTAGGTTTCCCTGGGTGCCGGCTGAGCTAGAGGCCAAAATCCACAGGTAGGCACTCTGCAAAAAACACCTCTGTTATCTTTGGGAAAATGTGATGTGTCCATGTTGTGTTTTTGGGCATTTCCTGTCGCGGGCACTAGGCCTACCCTTACAAGTGAGATATCATTTTTATTGGGAGACTTGGGGTAACGCTATGTGGAAGGAAATTTGTGGATCCTCTCAGATTCCAGAACTTTCTGTCACAAAAGTATAAGGAGAAAGTGTTTTTTTAGTCAAATTTCTAAGGTTGCGATGGATTCTTGGTAACGAAACCTGGTGAGAGCCCCACAAGTCACCCCATCTTGGATTCCCCTAGGTGTCTAGTTTTCAAAAATACACAGGTTTAGTAGATTTCTCTAGGTTCCGGCTGAGCTAGAGGCCAAAGTCCACAGGTAGGCACTTTGCAAAAAATACCTCTGTTTTCTTTGGGAAAATGTGATGTGTCAATGTTGTGTTTTGGGGCATTTCCTGTGCGGGCACTAGGCCTACACACACAAGTGAGATATAATTTTTATTGGGAGACTTGTGGTAACGCTATGTGGAAGGAAAGTTGTGGCTCCTCTCAGATTCCAGAACTTTCTGTCACCAAAATATAAGGAGAAAGTGTTTTTTTAGCCAAGTTTTGATGTTTGCAAAAGATTCTTGGTAACGAAACCTGGTGAGAGCCCCACAAGTCACCCCATCTTGGATTTCCCTAGGTGTATAGTTTTCAAAAATGCACAGGTATGGTAGGTTTCCCTAGGTGCCGGCTGAGCTAGAGGCCAAAATCCACAGGTAGGCACTTTGCAAAAAACATCTCTGCTTTCTTTGGGAAAATGTGATGAGTCTACGTTGTGTTGTGTGGCATTTCCTGTCACGGGCACTAGGCCTACCCACACAAGTGAGGTATAATTTTTAACGGGAGACTTGGGGGAACGCTGTGTGGAAGGAAATTTGTGGCTCCTCCCAGATTCCAGAACTTTCTGTCACCGAAATGTGAGGAGAAAGTGTTTTTTAGCCAAGTTTTGAGGTTTGCAAAGGATTCTGGGTAACAAAACCTGGTGAGAGTACGACAAGTGACCCCATCTTGAATTCCCCTAGGGGCTGGTTTTCAAAAATGCACAGGTTTGGCAGGTTTCCCTTAGTGACGGCTGAGCTAGAGACCAAAATCCACAGTTAGGCACTTTGCAAAAAACACTTCTGCTTTCTTTGGGAAAATGTGATGTGTCCACGTTGTGATTTTGGGGCATTTCCTGTTGCGAGCAGTAGGCCTACCCACACAAGTAAGGTATCATTTTTATCGGGAGAATTGGAGGAACGTTGGGTGGAAGGAAATTTGTGGCTCCTCTCAGATTCCAGAACTGTCACCGAAATGTGATGAGATAGTGTTTTATATAGCCAAATTTTGAGGTTTGCAAAGGATTCTGTGTAACAAAACCTGGTGAGAGTCCCATAAGTCACCCCATCTTAGATTCCCCTAGATGTCTAGTTTTAAAAAATGCACAGGTTTGGTAGGTTTCCCTGGATGCCGGCTGAGCTAGAGGCCAAAATCCACAGGTAGGCACTTTGCAAAAAACACCTCTGTTTTCTTTGGGAAAATGTGATGTGTAAATGCTGTGTTTTGGGGCATTTCATGTTGCGGGCACTAGGCCTACCCACACAAGTGAGGTATCATTTTTATCGGGAGATTTGGGGAAATGCTGTCTGGAAGTAAATTTGTGGCTCCTCTCAGATTCCAGAACTTTCTCTCACCAAAATGTGAGCAGAAAGTGTTTTTTAGCCAAATTCTGAAGTTTGCAAAGGATTCTGGGTAACAAACCCTGGTGAGAGCCCCACGAATCACCCCATCTTGGATTTCCCTAGGTGTCTAGTTTACAAAAATGCACAAGTTTGGTGCCGGCTGAGCTAGAAGCCAAAGTTCACAGGTAGGCACTCTGCAAAAAACACCTCTGTTATCTTTGGGAAAATGTGATGTGTCCACGTTGAGTTTTTGGACATTTCCTGTCGCGGGCACTAGGCCTACACATACAAGTGAGATATCATTTTTATTGTGAGACTTGGGGTAACGCTATGTGGAAGGAAATTTGTGGCTCCTCTCAGATTCCAGAACTTTCTGTCACCAAAGTATAAGGAGAAAGTGTTTTTTTAGCCAAATTTTTAGGGTTGCGATGGATTCCCATCTTGGATTCCCCTAGGTGTCTAGTTTTCCAAAATACACTGGTTTGGTAGATTTCTCTAGGTTCCGGCTGAGCTAGAGGCCAAAATCCACAGGTAGGCACTTTGCAAAAAACACCTCTGTTTTCTTTGGGAAAATGTGATGTGTCAATGCTGTGTTTTGGGGCATTTCCTGTTGCGGGCACTAGGCCTACCCACACAAGTGTGGTATCATTTGTATCGCGAGACTTGGGGGAACACTGTGTGGAAGGAAATTCGTGGCTCCTCTCAGATTCCAGAACTTTCTCTTACCAAAATGTGAGGAGAAAGTGTTTTTTTAGCCAAATTCTGAAGTTTGCAAAGGATTCTGGGTAACAAACCCTGGCGGGAGCCCGTCAAGTCACCCCATCCTGGATTTCCCTAGGTGTCTAGTTTACAAAAATGCACAGGTTTGGCAGGTTTCCCTTAGTGACGGCTAAGCTAGAGGCCAAAATCCACAGTTAGGCACTTTGCAAAAAACACTTCTGCTTTCTTTGGGAAAATGGGATGTGTACACGTTGTGTTTTTGGGGTATTTCCTGTCGCGAGCAGTAGGCCTACCCACACAAGTAAGGTATCATTTTTTACGGGAGACTTGGAGGAATGTTGTGTGGAAGGAAATTTGTGGCTCCTCTCAGATTCCAGGACTGTCACTGAAATGTGATGAGATAGTGTTTTATATAGCCAAATTTTGAGGTTTGCAAAGGATTCTGTGTAACAAAACCTGGTGAGAGTCCCATAAGTCACCCCATCTTGGATTCCCCTAGGTGTCTAGTTTTAAAAAATGCTCAGGTTTGGTAGGTTTCCCTGGATGCCGGCTGAGCTAGAGGCCAAAATCCACAGGTAGGCACTTTGCAAAAAACACCTCTGTTTTGTTTGGGAAAATGTGATGTGTCAATGCTGTGTTTTGGGGCATTTCCTGTTGCGGGGACTAGGCCTACCCACACAAGTGAAGTATCATTTTTATCGGGCGATTTGGGGAAATGCTGTCTGGAAGTAAATATGTGGCTCCTCTCAGATTCCAGAACTTTCTCTCACCAAAATGTGAGAATAAAGTGTTTTTTTAGCCAAACTCTGAAGTTTGCAAAGGATTCTGGGTACCAAACCCTGGTGAGAGCCCGACAAGTCACCCCATCTTGGATTTCACTAGGTGTCTAGTTTACGAAAATGCACAGGTTTGGTAGGTTTCCCTAGGTGCCGGCTGAGCTAGAGGCCAAAATCCACAGGTAGGCACTCTGCAAAAAACACCTCTGTTATCTTTGGGAAAATGTGGTGTGTCCATGTTGTGTTTTTGGGCATTTCCTGTCGCGGGCACTAGGCCAACCCACACAAGTGAGATATCATTTTTATTGGGAGACTTGGGGTAACGCTATGTGGAAGGAAAGTTGTGGCTCCTCTCAGATTCCAGAACTTTCCGTCACCAAAATATAAGGAGAAAGTGTTTTTTAGCCAAGTTTTGAGGTTTGCAAAGGATTCTTGGTAACGAAACCTGGTAAGAGCCCCACAAGTCACCCCATCTTGGATTCCCCTAGGTGTCTAGTTTTAAAAAATGCACAGGTTTGGTAGGTTTCCCTAGGTGCTGGCTGAGCTAAAGGCCAAAATCCACAGGTAGGCACTTTGCAAAAAACCCCTGTTTTCTTTGGGAAAATGTGGTGTGTCCACGTTGTGTTTTGGGGCATTTCCTGTCGCGGGCACTAGGCCTACCCACACAAGTGTGGTATCATTTGTATCGCGAGACTTGGGGGAACACTGTGTGGAAGGAAATTCGTGGCTCCTCTCAGATTCCAGAACTTTCTCTTACCAAAATGTGAGGAGAAAGTGTTTTTTTTAGCGAAATTCTGAAGTTTGCAAAGGATTCTGGGTAACAAACCCTGGCGGGAGCCCGTCAAGTCACCCCATCCTGGATTTCCCTAGGTGTCTAGTTTACAAAAATGCACAGGTTTGGCAGGTTTCCCTTAGTGACGGCTAAGCTAGAGGCCAAAATCCACAGTTAGGCACTTTGCAAAAAACACTTCTGCTTTCTTTGGGAAAATGGGATGTGTACACGTTGTGTTTTTGGGGTATTTCCTGTCGCGAGCAGTAGGCCTACCCACACAAGTAGGGTATCATTTTTTACGGGAGACTTGGAGGAATGTTGTGTGGAAGGAAATTTGTGGCTCCTCTCAGATTCCAGGACTGTCACTGAAATGTGATGAGATAGTGTTTTATATAGCCAAATTTTGAGGTTTGCAAAGGATTCTGTGTAACAAAACCTGGTGAGAGTCCCATAAGTCACCCCATCTTGGATTCCCCTAGGTGTCTAGTTTTAAAAAATGCACAGGTTTGGTAGGTTTCCCTGGATGCCGGCTGAGCTAGAGGCCAAAATCCACAGGTAGGCACTTTGCAAAAAACACCTCTGTTTTCTTTGGGAAAATGTGATGTGTCAATGCTGTGTTTTGGGGCATTTCCTGTTGCGGGGACTAGGCCTACCCACACAAGTGAAGTATCATTTTTATCGGGCGATTTGGGGAAATGCTGTCTGGAAGTAAATTTGTGGCTCCTCTCAGATTCCAGAACTTTCTCTCACCAAAATGTGAGAATAAAGTGTTTTTTTAGCCAAGTTTTGAGGTTAGCAAAGGATTCTTGGTAACGAAACCTGGTGAGAGCCCCACAAGTCACCCCATCTTGGATTCCCCTAGGTGTCTAGTTTTAAAAAATGCACAGGTTTGGTAGGTTTCCCTAGGTGCCGGCTGAGCTAAAGGCCAAAATCCACAGGTAGACACTTTGCAAAAAAAAACTGTTTTCTTTGGGAAAATGTGATGTGTCAATGCTGTGTTTTGGGGCATTTCCTGTCGCGGGCACTAGGCCTACCCACACAAGTGAGGTATCATTTTTATCGGGAGATTTGGGGAAATGCTGTCTGGAAGTAAATTTGTGGCTCCTCTCAGATTCCAGAACTTTCTCTCACCAAAATGTGAGGAGAAAGTGTTTTTTTAGCCAAACTCTGAAGTTTGCAAAGGATTCTGGGTAACAAACCCTGGTGAGAGCCCGACAAGTCACCCCATCTTGGATTTCCCTAGGTGTCTAGTTTACAAAAATGCACAGGTTTGGTAGGTTTCCCTAGGTGCCGGCTGAGCTAGAGGCCAAAATCCACTGGTAGGCACTCTGCAAAAAACACCTCTGTTATCTTTGGGAAAATGTGGTGTGTCCATGTTGTGTTTTTGGGCATTTCCTGTCGCAGGCACTAGGCCAACCCACACAAGTGAGATATCATTTTTATTGGGAGTCTTGGGGTAACGCTATGTGGAAGGAAAGTTGTGGCTCCTCTCAGATTCCAGAACTTTCCGTCACCAACATATAAGGAGAAAGTGTTTTTTTAGCCAAGTTTTGAGGTTTGCAAAGGATTCTTGGTAACGAAACCTGGTGAGAGCCCCACAAGTCACCCCATCTTCGATTCCCCTATTTGTCTAGTTTTAAAAAATGCACAGGTTTGGTAGGTTTCCCTAGGTGCCAGCTGAGCTAAAGGCCAAAATCAACAGGTAGGCACTTTGCAAAAAACCCCTGTTTTCTTTGGGAAAATGTGGTGTGTCCACGTTGTGTTTTGGGGCATTTCCTGTCGCGGGCACAAGGCCTACCCACACAAGTGTGGTATCATTTGTATCGCGAGACTTGGGGGACCACTGTGTGGAAGGAAATTCGTGGCTCCTCTCAGATTCCAGAACTTTCTGTCACCAAAATTTGAGGAGAAAGTGTTTTTTTAATCCAAATTTTGAGGTTTGCAAAGGATTCTGGGTAACAAAACCTAGTGAGAGCCCCACAAGACACCCCATCCTGGATTCCCCTAGGTGTCTAGTTTTCAAACATGCACAGGTTTGGTAGGTTTCCCTGGATGCCGGCTGAGCTAGAGGCCAAAATCCACAGGTAGGCACTTTGCAAAAAACACCTCTGTTTTCTTTGGTAAAATGTGATGTGTCAATGCTGTGTTTTGGGGCATTTCCTGTCGCGGGCACTAGGCCTACCCACACAAGTGAGGTATCATTTTTATCGGGAGATTTGGGGAAATGCTGTCTGGAAGTAAATTTGTGGCTCCTCTCAGATTCCAGAACTTTTTCTCACCAAAATGTGAGGAGAAAGTGTTTTTTTTAGCCAAACTCTGAAGTTTGCAAAGGATTCTGGGTAACAAACCCTGGTGAGAGCCCGACAAGTCACCCCATCTTGGATTTCCCTAGGTGTCTAGTTTACAAAAATGCACAGGTTTGGTAGGTTTCCCTAGGTGCTGGCTGAGCTAGAGGCCAAAATCCACTGGTAGGCACTCTGCAAAAAACACCTCTGTTATCTTTGGGAAAATGTGATGTGTCCATGTTGTGTTTTTGGGCATTTCCTGTCGCGGGCACTAGGCATACACACACAAGTGAGATATCATTTTTATTGGGAGACTTGGGGTAACGCTATGTGGAAGGAAAGTTGTGGCTCCTCTCAGATTCCAGAACTTTCCGTCACCAAAATATAAGGAGAAAGTGTTTTTTTAGCCAAGTTTTGAGGTTTGCAAAAGATTCTTGGTAACGAAACCTGGTGAGAGCCCCACAAGTCACCCCATCTTTTATTTCCCTAGGTGTATAGTTTTCAAAAATGCACAGGTATGGTAGGTTTCCCTTGGTGCCGGCTGAGCTACAGGCCAACATCCACAGGTAGGCACTTTGCAAAAAACACTTCTGCTTTCTTTGGCAAAATGTGATGTGTCCACATTGTGTTTTTGGGGCATTTCCTGTCGCGAGCAGTAGGCCTACCCACACAAGTAAGGTATAGTTTTTATCGGGAGACTTGGAGGAACGTTGGGTGGAAGGAAATTTGTCGCTCCTCTCAGATTCCAGGTCTGTCACCAAAATGTGATGAGATAGTGTTTTATAGCCAAATTTTGAGGTTTGCAAAGGATTCTGTGTAACAAAACCTGGTGAGAGTCCCACAAGTCACCCCATCTTAGATTCCCCTAGGTGTCTAGTTTTAAACAATGCACAGGTTTGGTAGGTTTCCCTGGATGCCGGCTGAGCTAGAGGCCAGAATCCACAGGTAGGCACTTTGCAAAAAACACCTCTGTTTTCTTTGGGAAAATGCGATGTGTCATTGCTGTATTTTGGGGCATTATCTGTTGCGGGCACTAGGCCTACCCACACAAGTGAGGTATCATTTTTATCGGGAGATTTGGGGAAATGCTGTCTGGAAGTAAATTTGTGGCTCCTCTCAGATTCCAGAACTTTCTCTCACCAAAATGTGAGGAGAAAGTGTTTTTTAGCCAAATTCTGAAGTTTGCGAAGGATTCTGGGTAAACAAACCCTGGTGAGAGCCCCACAAGTCACCCCATCTTGGATTTCCCTAGGTGTCTAGTTTACAAAAATGCACAGGTTTGGTAGGTTTCCCTTATTGCCGGCTGAGCTAGAGGCCAAAAACCACAGGTAGGCACTCTGCAAAAAACACCTCTGTTATCTTTGGGAAAATGTGATGTGTCCATGTTGTGTTTTTGGGCATTTCCTGTCGCGGGCACTAGGCCAACCCACACAAGTGAGATATAATTTCTATTGGGAGACTTGGGGTAACGCTATGTGGAAGGAAAGTTGTGGCTCCTCTCAGATTCCAGAACTTTCCGTCACCAAAATATAAGGAGAAAGTGTTTTTTTAGCCAAGTTTTGAGGTTTGCAAAGGATTCTTGGTAACGAAACCTGGTGAGTGCCCCACAAGTCACCCTATCTTGGATTCCCCTAGGTGTCTAGTTTTAAAAAATGCACAGGTTTGGTAGGTTTCCCTAGGTGCCGGCTTAGCTTAAGGCCAAAATCCACAGGTAGGCACTTTGCAAAAAACACCTGTTTTCTTTGGCAAAATGTGATGTGTCCGCGTTGTGTTTTGGGGCATTTCCTGTCGCGGGCACTAGGCCTACCCACACAAGTGTGGTATCATTTTTATCGGGAGACTTGGGGAAACACTGTGTGGAAGGAAATTCGTGGCTCCTCTCAGATTCAAGAACTTTCTGTCACCAAAATTTGAGGAGAAAGTGTTTTTTTATCCAAATTTTGAGGTTTGCAAAGGATTCTGGGTAACAAAACCTAGTGAGAGCCCCACAAGACACCCCATCCTGGATTCCCCTAGGTGCATAGTTTTAAAAAATGCACAGGTATGGTAGGTTTCCCTAGGTTCCGGCTGAGCTAGAGGCCAAAATCCACAGATAGGCACTTTGCACAAAACATCTCTGCTTTCTTTGGGAAAATGTGATGAGTCTACGTTGTGTTTTGGGGCATTTCCTGTCGCGGGCACTAGGCCTACCCACACAAGAGATGGTATCATTTTTAACGGGAGACTTGGGGGAACGCTGTGTGGAAGGAAATTCGTGGCTCCTCTCAGATTCCAGAACTTTCTGTCACCGAAATGTGAGAAGAAAGTGTTTTTTTAGCCAAGTTTTGAGGTTTGCAAAGGATTCTGGGTAACAAAACCGGGTGAGAGTCCCACAAGTCACCCCATCTTGGATTCCCCTAGGTGTCTAGTTTTCAAAAATGCACAGGTTTGGTAGGTTTCCCTTGGTGACGCCTGAGCAAGAGGCCAAAATCCACAGGTAGGCACTTTGCAAAAAACATCTCTGCTTTCTTTGGGAAAATGTGATGAGTCTACGTTGTGTTTTGGAGCATTTCCTGTCGCGGGCACTAGGCCTACCCACACAAGAAATGGAATCATTTTTAACGGGAGACTTGGGGGAACGCTGTGTGTAAGGAAATTCGTGGCTCCTCTCAGATTCCAGAACTTTCTGTCACCGAAATGTGAGAAGAAAGTGTTTTTTTAGCCAAGTTTTGAGGTTTGCAAAGGATTCTGTGTAACAAAACCAGGTGAGAGTCCCACAAGTCACCCCATCTTGGATTCCCCTAGGTGTCTAGTTTTCAAAAATGCACAGGTTTGGTAGGTTTCCCTTGGTGACGGCTGAGCTAGAGGCCAAAATCCACAGGTAGGCACTTTGCAAAAAACACTTCTGCTTTCTTTGGGAAAATGTGATGTGTACATGTGTTTTTGGGGCATTTCCTGTCACGAGCAGTAGGCCTATCCACACAAGTAAGGTATCATTTTTATCGGGAGACTTGGAGGAACGTTGGGTGGAAGGAAATTTGTGGCTCCTCTCAGATTCTAGAACTGTCACTGAAATGTGATGAGATAGTGTTTTATATAGCCAAATTTAGAGGTTTGCAAAGGATTCTGTGTAACAGAACCTGGTGAGAGTCCCATAAGTCACCCCATCTTCGATTCCCTAGGTGTCTAGTTTTCAAAAATGCACAGGTTTGGTAGGTTTCCCTGGATGCCGGCTGAGCTAGAGGCCAAAATCCACAGGTAGGCACTTTGCAAAAAACACCTCTGTTTTCTTTGGTAAAATGTGATGTGTCAATGCTGTGTTTTGGGGCATTTCCTGTTGCGGGCACTAGGCCTACCCACACAAGTGAGGTATCATTTTTATCAGGAGATTTGGGGAAATGCTGTCTGGAAGTAAATTTGTGGCTCCTCTCAGATTCCAGAACTTTCTCTCACCAAAATGTGAGGAGAAAGTGTTTTTTTAGCCAAACTCTGAAGTTTGCAAAGGATTCTGGGTAACAAACCCTGGTGAGAGCCCGACAAGTCACCCCATCTTGGATTTCCCTAGGTGTCTAGTTTACAAAAATGCACAGGTTTGGTAGGTTTCCCTAGGTGACGGCTGAGCTAGAGGCCAAAATCCACTGGTAGGCACTCTGCAAAAAACACCTCTGTTATCTTTGGGAAAATGTGGTGTGTCCATGTTGTGTTTTTGGGCATTTCCTGTTGCGGGCACTAGGCCAACCCACACAAGTGAGATATCATTTTTATTGGGAGACTTGGGGTAACGCTATGTGGAAGGTAAGTTGTGGCTCCTCTCAGATTCCAGAACTTTCCGTCACCAAAATATAAGGAGAAAGTGTTTTTTTAGCCAAGTTTTGAGGTTTGCAAAGGATTCTTGGTAACGAAACCTGGTGAGAGCCCCACAAGTCACCCCATCTTGGATTCCCCTAGGTGTCTAGTTTTAAAAAATGCACAGGTTTGGTAGGTTTGCCTAGGTGCCGGCTGAGCTTAAGGCCAAAATCCACAGGTAGGCACTTTGCAAAAAACACCTGTTTTCTTTGGGAAAATGTGATGTGTACATGTTGTGTTTTGGGGCATTTCCTGTCTCGGGCACTAGGCCTACCCACACAAGTGTGGTATCATTTTTATCAGGAGACTTGGGGGAACACTGGAAGGAAATTCGTGGCTCCTCTCAGATTACAGAACTTTCTCTCACCAAAATTTGAGGAGAAAGTGTTTTTTTATCCAAATTTTGAGGTTTGCAAAGGATTCTGGGTAACAAAACCTAGTGAGAGCCCCACAAGACACCCCATCCTGGATTTCCCTAGGTGTATAGTTTTCAAAAATGCACAGGTATGGTAGGTTTCCCTAGGTGCCGGCTGAGCTAGAGGCCAAAATCCACAGGTAGGCACTTTGCAAAAAACACCTCTGTTATCTTTGGGAAAATGTGATGAGTCTACGTTGTGTTTTGGGGCATTTCCTGTCACGGGCACTAGGGCTACCCACACAAGTGAGGTAACATTTTTAACGGGAGACTTGGGGGAACGCTGTGTGGAAAGAAATTTGTGGCTCCTCTCAGATTCCAGAACTTTCTGTCATCGAAATGTGAGAAGAAAGTGTTTTTTTAGCCAAGTTTTGAGGTTTGCAAAGGATTCTGGGTAACAAAACCTGGTGAGAGTCCCTCAAGTGACCCCATCTTGAATTCCCCTAGGGGCTAGTTTTCAAAAATGCACAGGTTTGGCAGGTTTCCCTTGGTGACGGCTGAGCTAGAGGCCAAAATCCACAGGTAGGCACTCTGCAAAAAACACCTCTGTTGTCTTTGGGACAATGTGGTGTGTCCATGTTGTGTTTTTGGGCATTTCCTGTTGCGGGCACTAGGCCTACCCACACAAGTGAGGTATAATTTTTATCGGGAGACTTGGGGGAACACTGTGTGGAAGGAAATTCGTGGCTCTTCTCAGATTCCAGAACTTTCTCTCACCAAAATTTGAGGAGAAAGTGTTTTTTTAATCCAAATTTTGAGGTTTGCAAAGGATTCTGGGTAACAAAACCTAGTGAGAGCCCCACAAGACACCCCATCCTGGATTTCCCTAGGTGTATAGTTTTAAAAAATGCACAGGTATGGTAGGTTTCCCTATGTGCCGGCTGAGCTAGAGGCCAAAATCCACAGGTAGGCACTTTGCAAAAAACATCTCTGCTTTCTTTGGGAAAATGTGATGAGTCTACATTGTGTTTTGGGGCATTTCCTGTCGCGGGCACTAGGCCTACCCACACAAGTGTGGTATCATTTTTAACGGGAGTCTTGGGGGAACGCTGTGTGGAAGGAAATTTGTGGCTCCTCTCAGATTCCAGAACTTTCTGTCATCAAAATGTGAGAAGAAAATGTTTTTTTAGCCAAGTTTTGAGGTTTTCAAAGGATTCTGGGTAACAAAACCTGGTGAGAGTCCCACAAGTGACCCCATTTGAATTCCCCTAGGGGCTAGTTTTAAAAAATGCACAGGTTTGGCAGGTTTCCCTTGGTGACGGCTGAGCTAGAGGCCAAAATCCACAGGTAAGCACTTTGCAAAAAACACTTCTGCTTTCTTTGGGAAAATGTGATGTGTACACGTTGTGTTTTTGGGGCATTTCCTGTCGCGAGCAATAGGCCTACCCACACAAGTAAGGTATCATTTTTATCGGGAGACTTGGAGGAACGTTGGGTGGAAGGAAATTTGTGGCTCCTCTCAGATTCCAGGACTGTCACTGAAATGTGATGAGATAGTGTTTTATATAGCCACATTTTGAGGTTTGCAAAGGATTCTGTGTAACAAAACCTGGTGAGAGTCCCACAAGTCACCCCATCTTTGATTCCCCTGGGTGTCTAGTTTTAAAAAATGCACAAATTTGGTAGGTTTCCCTGGATGCCGGCTGAGCTAAAGGCCAAAATCCACAGGTAGGCACTTTGCAAAAAACACCTCTGTTTTCTTTGGGAAAATGTGATGTGTCAATGCTGTGTTTTGGGGCATTTCCTGTTGCGGGCACTAGGCCTACCCACACAAGTGAGGTATCATTTTTATCAGGAGATTTGGGGAAATGCTGTCTGGAAGAAAATTTGTGGCTCCTCTCAGATTCCAGAACTTTCTCTCACCAAAATGTGAGGAGAAAGTGTTTTTTAGCCAAATTCTGAGGTTTGCAAAGGATTCTGGGTAACAAACCCTGGTGAGATCTCGACAAGTCACCCCATCTTGGATTTCCCTAGGTGTCTAGTTTACAAAAATGCACAGGTTTGGTAGGTTTCCCTAGGTGCCGGCTGAGCTAGAGGCCAAAATCCACAGGTAGGCACTTTGCAAAAAAAACCTCTGTTATCTTTGGGAAAATGTGATGAGTCTACGTTGTGTTTTGGGGCATTTCCTGTCGCGGGCACTAGGCCTACCCACACAAGTGAGGTAACATTTTTAACGGGAGACTTGGGGGAACGCTGTGTGGAAAGAAATTTGTGGCTCCTCTCAGATTCCAGAACTTTCTGTCATCCAAATGTGAGAAGAAAGTGTTTTTTTAGCCCAGTTTTGAGGTTTGCAAAGGATTCTGGGTAACAAAACCTGGTGAGAGTCCCACAAGTGACCCCATCTTGAATTCCCCTAGGGGCTAGTTTTAAAAAATGCACAGGTTTGGCAGGATTCCCTTGGTGACGGCTGAGCTAGAGGCCAAAATCCACAGGTAAGCACTTTGCAAAAAACACTTCTGCTGTCTTTGGGAAAATGTGATGTGTACACGTTGTGTTTTTGGGGCATTTCCTGTCGCGAGCAGTAGGCCTACCCACACAAGTAAGGTATAACTTTTATCGGGAGACTTGGAGGAACGTTGGGTGGAAGGAAATTTGTGGCTCCTCTCAGATTCCAGGACTGTCACTGAAATGTGATGAGATAGTGTTTTATATAGCCAAATTGTGAGGTTTTCAAAGGATTCTGTGTAACAAAACCTGGTGAGAGTCCCACAAGTCACCCCATCTTGGATTCCCCTGGGTGTCTAGTTTTAAAAAATGCACAAATTTGGTAGTTTTCCCTTGATGCCGGCTGAGCTAGAGGCCAAAATCCACAGGTAGGCACTTTGCAAAAAACACCTCTATTTTCTTTGGGAAAATGTGATGTGTCAATGCTGTGTTTTGGGGCAATTCCTGTTGCGGGCACTAGGCCTACCCAAACAAGTGAAGTATGATTTTTATCGGGAGATTTGGGGAAATGCTGTCTGGAAGTAAATTTGTGGCTCCTCTCAGATTCCAGAACTTTCTCTCACCAAAATGTGAGGAGAAAGTGTTTTTTTAGCCAAATTCTGAAGTTTGCAAAGGATTCTGGGTAACAAACCCTGGTGAGAGCCCGACAAGTCATCCCATCTTGGATTTCCCTAGGTGTCTAGTTTACAAAAATGCACTGGTTTGGTAGGATTCCCTAGGTGCCGGCTGAGCTAGAGGCCAAAATCCACAGGTAGGCACTCTGCAAAAAACACCTCTGTTATCTTTGGGAAAATGTGGTGTGTCCATGTTGTGTTTTTGGGCATTTCCTGTTGCGGGCACTAGGCCTACCCACACAAGTGAGGTATCATTTTTATCGGGAGACTTGGGGGAACACTGTGTGGAAGGAAATTCGTGGCCCCTCTCAGATTCCAGAACTTTCTGTCACCAAAATTTGAGGAGAAAGTGTTTTTTTTATCCAAATTTTGAGGTTTGCAAAGGATTCTGGGTAACAAAACCTAGTGAGAGCCCCACAAGACTCCCCATCCTGGATTTCCCTAGGTGTATAGTTTTAAAAAATGCACAGGTATGGTAGGTTTCCCTAGGTGCCGGCTGAGCTAGTGGCCAAAATCTACAGGTAGGCACTTTGCAAAAAACATCTCTACTTTCTTTGGGAAAATGTGATGAGTCTACTTTGTGTTTTGGGGCATTTCCGGTCACGGGCACTAGGCCTACCCACACAAGTGAGGTATCATTTTTAACGGGAGACTTGGGGGAACGCTGTGTGGAAGGAAATTTGTGGCTCCTCTCAGATTCCAGAACTTTCTGTTACCGAAATGTGAGGAGAAAGTGTTTTTTGAGCCAAGTTTTGTGGTTTGCAAAGGATTCTGGGTAACAAAACCTGGTGAGAGTCCCACAAGTGACCCCATCTTAAATTCCCCTAGGGGCTAGTTTTAAAAAATGCACAGGTTTGGCAGGTTTCCCTTGGTGACGGCTGAGCTAGAGGCCAAAATCCACAGGTAAGCACTTTGCAAAAAACACTTCTGCTTTCTTTGGGAAAATGTGATGTGTACACGTTGTGTTTTTGGGGCATTTCCTGTCGCGAGCAATAGGTCTACCCACACAAGTAAGGTATCATTTTTATCGGGAGACTTGGAGGAACGTTGGGTGGAAGGAAATTTGTGGCTCCTCTCAGATTCCAGGACTGTCACTGAAATGTGATGAGATAGTGTTTTATATAGCCAAATTTTGAGGTTTGCAAAGGATTCTGGGTAACAAAACCTGGTGAGAGTCCCACAAGTAACCCCATCTTGGATTCCCCTGGGTGTCTAGTTTTGAAAAATGCACAAATTTGGTAGGTTTCCCTGGATGCCGGCTGAGCTAAAGGCCAAAATCCACAGGTAGGCACTTTGCAAAAAACACCTCTGTTTTCTTTGGGAAAATGTGATGTGTCAATGCTGTGTTTTGGGGCATTTCCTGTTGCGGGCACTAGGCCTACCCACACAAGTGAGGTATCCTTTTTATCTGGAGATTTGGGGAAATGCTGTCTGGAAGTAAATTTGTGGCTCCTCTCAGATTCCAGAACTTTCTCTCACCAAAATGTGAGGAGAAAGTGTTTTTTACCCAAATTCTGAGGTTTGTAAAGGATTCTGGGTAACAAACCCTGGTGAGATCCCGACAAGTCACCCCATCTTGGATTTCCCTAGGTGTCTAGTTTACAAAAATGCACAGGTTTGGTAGGTTTCCCTAGGTGCCGGCTGAGCTAGAGGCCAAAATCCACAGGTAGGCACTCTGCAAAAAACACCTGTTATCTTTGGGAAAATGTGATGAGTCTACGGTGTGTTTTGGGGCATTTCCTGTCACGGGCACTAGGCCTACCCACACAAGTGAGGTATCATTTTTAACGGGAGACTTGGGGGAACGCTGTGTGGAAGGAAATTTGTGGCTCCTCTCAGATTCCAGAACTTTCTGTCATCGAAATGTGAGAAGAAAGTGTTTCTTTAGCCAAGTTTTGAGGTTTGCAAAGGATTATGGGTAACAAAACCTGGTGAGAGTCCCACAAGTGACCCCATCTTGAATTCCCCTAGGAGCTAGTTTTAAAAAATGCACAGGTTTTTCAGGTTTCCCTTGGTGATTGCTGAGCTAGAGGCCAAAATCCACAGGTAAGCACTTTGCAAAAAACACTTCTGCTTTCTTTGGGAAAATGTGATGTGTACACGTTGTGTTTTTGGGGCATTTCCTGTCGCGAGCAATAGGCCTACCCACACAAGTAAGGTATAATTTTTATCGGGAGACTTGGAGGAACGTTGGGTGGAAGGAAATTTGTGGCTCCTCTCAGATTCCAGGACCGTCACTGAAATGTGATGAGATAGTGTTTTATATAGCCACATTTTGAGGTTTGCAAAGGATTCTGTGTAACAAAAGCTGGTGAGAGTCCCACAAGTCACCCCATCTTGGATTCCCCTGGGTGTCTAGTTTTAAAAAATGCACAAATTTGGTAGGTTTCCCTGGATGCCGGCTGAGCTAGAGGCCAAAATCCACAGGTAGGCACTTTGCAAAAAACACCTCTGTTTTCTTTGGGAAAATGTGATGTGTCAATGCTGTGTTTTGGGGCATTTCCTGTTGCGGGCACTAGGCCTACCCACAAAAGTGAGGTACCATTTTTATCGGGAGATTTGGGGAAATGCTGTCTGGAAGAAAATTTGTGGCTCCTCTCAGATTCCAGAACTTTCTCTCACCAAAATGCGAGGAGAAAGTGTTTTTTAGCCAAATTCTGAGGTTTGCAAAGGATTCTGGGTAACAAACCCTGGTGAGATCTCGACAAGTCACCCCATCTTCGATTTCCCTAGGTGTCTAGTTTACAAAAATGCACAGGTTTGGTAGGTTTCCCTAGGTGCCGGCTGAGCTAGAGGCCAAAATCCACAGGTAGGCACTCTGCAAAAAACACCTCTGTTATCTTTGGGAAAATGTGATGAGTCTACGTTGTGTTTTGGGGCATTTCCTGTCGCGGGCACTAGGCGTACCCACACAAGTGAGGTATCATTTTTAACGGGAGACTTGGGGGAACACTGTGTGGAAGGAAATTTGTGACTCCTCTCAGATTCCAGAACTTTCTGTCATCGAAATGTGAGAAGAAAGTGTTTTTTTAGCCCAGTTTTGAGGTTTGCAAAGGATTCTGGGTAACAAAACCTGGTGAGAGTCCCACAAGTGACCCCATCTTGAATTCCCCTAGGGGCTAGTTTTAAAAAATGCACAGGTTTGGCAGGATTCCCTTGGTGACGGCTGAGCTAGAGGCCAAAATCCACAGGTAAGCACTTTGCAAAAAACACTTCTGCTGTCTTTGGGAAAATGTGATGTGTACACGTTGTGTTTTTGGGGCATTTCCTGTCGCGAGCAGTAGGCCTACCCACACAAGTAAGGTATCATTTTTATCGGGAGACTTGGAGGAACGTTGGGTGGAAGGAAATTTGTGGCTCCTCTCAGATTCCAGGACTGTCACTGAAATGTGATGAGATAGTGTTTTATATAGCCAAATTGTGAGGTTTTCAAAGGATTCTGTGTAACAAAACCTTGTGAGAGTCCCACAAGTTACCCCATCTTGGATTCCCCTGGGTGTCTAGTTTTAAAAAATGCACAAATTTGGTAGGTTTCCCTGGATGCCGGCTGAGCTAGAGGCCAAAATCAACAGGAAGGCACTTTGTAAAAAACACCTCTGTTTTCTTTGGGAAAATGTGATGTGTCAATGCTGTGTTTTGGGGCATTTCCTGTTGCGGGCACTAGGCCTACCCACAAAAGTGAGGTACCATTTTTATCGGGAGATTTGGGGAAATGCTGTCTGGAAGTAAATTTGTGGCTCCTCTCAGATTCCAGAACTTTCTCTCACCAAAATGCGAGGAGAAAGTGTTTTTTAGCCAAATTCTGAGGTTTGCAAAGGATTCTGGGTAACAAACCCTGGTGAGATCCCGACAAGACACCCCATCTTGGATTTCCCTAGGTGTCTAGTTTACAAAAATGCACAGGTTTGGTAGGTTTCCCTAGGTGCCGGCTGAGCTAGAGGCCAAAATCCACAGGTAGGCACTCTGCAAAAAACACCTCTGTTATCTTTGGGAAAATGTGATGAGTCTACGTTGTGTTTTGGGGCATTTCCTGTCGCGGGCACTAGGCGTACCCACACAAGTGAGGTATCATTTTTAACGGGAGACTTGGGGGAACACTGTGTAGAAGGAAATTTGTGACTCCTCTCAGATTCCAGAACTTTCTGTCATCGAAATGTGAGAAGAAAGTGTTTTTTTAGCCCAGTTTTGAGGTTTGCAAAGGATTCTGGGTAACAAAACCTGGTCAGAGTCCCACAAGTGACCCCATCTTGAATTCCCCTAGGGGCTAGTTTTAAAAAATGCACAGGTTTGGCAGGATTCCCTTGGTGACGGCTGAGCTAGAGGCCAAAATCAACAGGTAAGCAGTTTGCAAAAAACACTTCTGCTTTCTTTGGGAAAATGTGATGTGTACACGTTGTGTTTTTGGGGCATTTCCTGTCGCGAGCAGTAGGCCTACCCACACAAGTAAGGTATCATTTTTATCGGGAGACTTGGAGGAACGTTGGGTGGAAGGAAATTTGTGGATCCTCTCAGATTCCAGGACTGTCACTGAAATGTGATGAGATAGTGTTTTATATAGCCAAATTGTGAGGTTTTCAAAGGATTCTGTGTAACAAAACCTGGTGAGAGTCCCACAAGTCACCCCATCTTGGATTCCCCTGGGTGTCTAGTTTTGAAAAATGCACAAATTTGGTAGTTTTCCCTTGATGCCGGCTGAGCTAAAGGCCAAAATCCACAGGTAGGCACTTTGCAAAAAACACCTCTATTTTCTTTGGGAAAATGTGATGTGTCAATGCTGTGTTTTGGGGCATTTCCTGTTGCGGGCACTAGGCCTACCCACACAAGTGAGGTATCATTTTTATCTGGAGATTTGGGGAAATGCTGTCTGGAAGTAAATTTGTGGCTCCTCTCAGATTCCAGAACTTTCTCTCACCAAAATGTGAGGAGAAAGTGTTTTTTAGCCAAATTCTGAGGTTTGTAAAGGATTCTGGGTAACAAACCCTGGTGAGATCCCGACAAGTCACCCCATCTTGGATTTCCCTAGGTGTCTAGTTTACAAAAATGCACAGGTTTGGTAGGTTTCCCTAGGTGCCGGCTGAGCTAGAGGCCAAAATCCACAGGTAGGCACTCTGCAAAAAACACCTGTTATCTTTGGGAAAATGTGATGAGTCTACGGTGTGTTTTGGGGCATTTCCTGTCGCGGGCACTAGGCCTACCCACACAAGTGAGGTATCATTTTTAACGGGAGACTTGGGGGAACACTGTGTGGAAGGAAATTTGTGGCTCCTCTCAGATTCCAGAACTTTCTGTCATCGAAATGTGAGAAGAAAGTGTTTCTTTAGCCAAGTTTTGAGGTTTGCAAAGGATTCTGGGTAACAAAACCTGGTGAGAGTCCCACAAGTGACCCCATCTTGAATTCCCCTAGGAGCTAGTTTTCAAAAATGCACAGGTGTGGCAGGTTTCCCTTGGTGACGGCTGAGCTAGAGGCCAAAATCCACAGGTAGGCACTCTGCAAAAAATCATAATTTTTACTGTGCAAGGCCTATATCTCTCATAGGTTAACATAGGGCTGCCTTTAAATATTATTCAAGTGAAAGATTCCCTTTGAGAGTAGATAGAAATATGGAATTTTGGGCTCTCTGAACTCACAATTTAAAAATACATCTGTTAGTGCAGTTGGTTTTTAGATTGTTAGTTTGAAAATGCCACTTTTAGAAAGTAGGCATTTTATTGCTTAAACCATTCTGTGACTCTGCCTGTTTCTGGATTCCCTGTCTGGGTCAGTTTGACAGTTGGGCTGTTTGTGAATCCCCTCTAGACAGTGAGACAAAGGAAGCTGGGGTGTAGCCTGCCTATCCTGATAATCCTTCTATGCTAGAGTGGAGGGAGAAGTGGTCACTTACACTTGAATGGGCTGTGCCTGCCCTCTCACAATGCATTCTCCAACCACCTGGTGTGTGTCTGGGTCCTGGCCGGGGCAAGGCAGGATCTTGCAAATAAGAGAGACTCCCCTTTACCAGCAGTGGTTATGTGCCCAGAGTAACAAAATCAGCAAAAACAGAGTCAAGGACACAGTCTACACATGGAAAGCAGAGGGAAAATAGACAGTGGAGACCACACCAAGGATGCTATGTTTCACACGTGTTTCCCATGTTGAAAGTGTGGAGGACTCATGGGAGTTCTCTTTACTAAGGTGGAAGAATCTGCACAGACCATCAGTATTGGCATGTTCTGTTCCAGGGTGGAATTCCACCATAAAATCCATTCCCTGTAGAGAGATAGACCACCTCAACAGTTTTGGGTTCTCACCCCTCATCTACATTAACCGTCTGAGGGCCTGTGGTATGTCTGAACCCAGAAGTGAGTCCCAAGCAAGTAGGGTCTCAGCTTCTTCGGCACCCAGACCACTGCAAAATCTTAACGCTCAATTGCACTCCACCTAGCTTCCTAGGAAAGTAACCTCCTAAAAATCAAGGCTACAGGCTGGTCTAGGTGCTCTTCATTTAGCTGTGACAACACTGCTCCCACACCATGCTCTAAAGCATCAGTCTGTACGACAAATTATTTAGAGAAGTTAGGTGCCTTTAGTACAGGTGCCGTTCACATGGCTGCCTTCAGGGCATCAAAAGCTGCCTGGCAAGCTTCAGTCCAGATTACTTTCTTTGGTTGTTTCTTGGAAGTTAACTCTGTTAAGGTAGCGACAATGGTGCCATAACCCTTAACAAACCTCCTATAGTAACCCGTGAGACCTAAAAATGGTCTCTCCTCAGTCTGGGTCTTAGGAGGCTCCCAAGCCAGAATGGCATGAATCTTTGGCTGTAGGTGTGCTCCTGGCCACTCCCCACCTGGTGTCCCAAGTCTACCACAGAACCCTGCCCTATTTGGAACTTGCTCACCTTAATATTGAGGACTTCCTTCTGCAGGGCCTCTAACAATCTACAGAGATGTTGCAAGTGTTCCTCCCAAATGGAGCTGAACATAGCAATGTCATCCAGGCAGGCTGCACTGAAATCATCCAATCCAGCCAACACCTGGTTAACCAGCCTCTGGCAGGTATCAGGAGCATTTTGCATCGCAAAGGGCATCTTCCTAAACTGGTAGTGACCATCTGAGGTAGAAAATGCAGACCTCTCATTGACTCCCTCTGCCAATTTATTTTGTTTTGTGATGTTGCTTTGTGCGCCCTAAGTGGCAGGGGTATGCCCAGACGTGGGTCCCTTGCTCGCTGCGCCACTGGATTCAAGCTAGCCTGGCTGATGAAGGGTGATACCCTGAAACCGGTCCCAGGAACCTTGTTTCCTGTCCAGGTAGGACCTGGCCTAACAGTTAAGGCTGGACTGTTCCCATGGGGAACAGGGTCAAGAGTGATTTGCATATGGCTGAGTCCAAACTGGGGTGACGTGGTGAGCAAAATAACGATGGATTAAACCCAGATCTGTGACTGGGGTGAGTGTTTGAAAAGTTTCAACACTCCGTCCATCATTTTATTTTGTTTTGTGATGTTGCTCTTCCAATATCCAGAGGTCATATAAAAAATACTTTGATATTTGGCAGCCCCTAACCGATCAATGAGCTAATCAGATTGGGGAATGGAGTGTGCGTCAGTCTTCCTGCCTGCATTGAGTCCCTGGTAATCCACACAGAACCTGAGTTCTGAGGTAGCACCAGGAGCAGCAGCTTTTGGACCAAGACCACAGGACTGGCCAAAGGGCTACAGGAAAACTCAATAACCCCAAGAGCTAACATTTTGCACACCTCATCCTTAAGGCTGGCTCTAACCTTGTCAGTCACCTGTAAATTGTATGTTTTACAGGTGGACTGTGTCCTGTGTCCACATCATGGTACACAGATGAGTGACCGCTGAGGTCAAGGAAAAGAGAGAGGCAAACTGTCCGAACACTTGGTGACAGTCCCTCTGTTGTTCTGGAATCAGTGAGGGGGAGAGGTTCACCCCCTTCACTGAACCATCTTTCTCTTGGGCAGACAGAATGTCAGGAAGAGGCTCACTCTCTTCCTCCACCTCATCATCTGTTGTCAAGAGCATAGTCACCTCTGTCCTCTTAAAGTGAGGCTTGAGGCGGTTCACATGTAGGACCATCAAAGGGTTCCTCTGAGTCTGCAAGTTCACCAGATAGGTGACATCACTCTTACGCTCCACCACCTCAAAAGGCCCCGTCCACTTATCTTGGAGAGCACACGGCTCCACTGGGGCCATCACCCAGACATTTTGTCCAGGATGAAACTCGCCCAGAGTGGAATGCTGGTCATACCACCATTTCTGGCTTGCTTCCAGGTTCTCTTGAGCGAGCTTCCTGAAGCAGGCAGTCTGGTTCCTAAAAGCCAGCATGTAACTGGCTACATCCTGGGGAGGCTTACTGAAGGCCTTCTCTAAACCTTACCTAACCAGACTCAAAGGTCTCCTCACAGGATGGGCATACAACAACTCAAAAGAGCTAAATCCAATACCCTTTGTGGTACTTCCCTGTAGACGAACAAAAGCATGGCAAGAGGACCTCCCACCTACGCCTTCAGGGCTCTGACAGGCCCATGATCATGCCCTTCAAGGTGTGGTTGAATCTCTCAACTAGACCATTTCCTTGGGGATGGTAAGGAGTAGTAAACTTGTAGGTTACCCCACACTCCTTCCATAGAGACTTCACATCTGTAAATATTAAGTTGGTACCCCTGTCAGATACCACCTCCTTGGGGAACCCCCTGCGGATAAAAAAAACCTCAAAGCATGCCGCACCACAGGGGAGGTGATTGACCTCAAAGGAATGGCTTCTGGGTACCGGGTGGCATGGTACACCAAGGCCAGGATAAACCTATTACCCATGGCTGTCTTGGGATCCAAAGGCCCCACAATGTCAATACCAACCCATTGGAAGGGGGTGCTGACACCAGGAAAAGGTTGGAGGGGAGCCTTATATTCCCCCCCACTCTTGCTACTTGCCTGACAAGTTTCGGCAAGACCTACAATGGGCATCTGAGTGCCTGTGCTTTTGGGGCTAGTAAAGGTGGGTGACAAGCCTCTCAAAGGTCTTGTCCTGCCCCAAATGTCCAGCTAAAGGCACATCTTGAGCTAAACCCATTAGAAATGCTCTGAAGCACTGTGGTACCACCATCACATGGGTTGCTCTGGGCTAAGCAAACTTTGGCTCACTATATAGGAGGCCAACCTTCCAATAAATCAAGTGTGAACCAGGCTTCTTGACAGACTCCTGGTCTGCAGCCTGCTGCCACAAACCCTCTGGAGTAGTGTATGCTTTCTGTGCCTCACAGAATACTTCCTTGGTGATTCTCCCTGCCTGCTGCCACTGAGTCAGCTTAGGGACCTCCCCCAGGTCAGCCACCTGTTCCCTTGTAGGCTCATAGGCATCCCCCTCAGGTTCAGCCTCCTTCCGGATCATGGGAACTTCTGGAGTGGGTTTCCCATGCCCCTTGCCCTTCCTCCTTTTGGCAGACACCTGGGCCACTCTTTTAGGATCCAGAGCTTCCTGATCACCCTGATGGGCTGCCATTGACTAGGTGGACACACACACCCACCAAGGCAAACCCAAGACCTCCATGTGAGACCTGTATTCTACCTCCTTCCAAGGTCATTCCTCTAGGTCACTGCCAAGCAGACAATCTACATGCATGGTTGGACTCACAGCTACCCTCAAGGAACCTGAGACCCCCCCTCAAAGGGAACCTGCACCACTTTGCACTGGTGCTCAGTGTTGTCTACCGCAACTACTTGGTGAAGTGCATGGGGAACTAACTGCTCCTCAGACACCAGGTGACTTCTCACAGTAGTCACACTGGCTCCTGTGTCTCTTAGAGCATCCACCCTCTGTCCATTGATGGTCACCCACTGCCTGTACCTTTTAGTGTTCTCAGACACAAGGGTCCTCTGGACCACAACATTGTCTCCTAGTGAGACAAGGGTCATTTCAGCTGGGTCCCACCCACCTGGAACCACGCTCACAAAGCCCTCCACAACACCGGACCGGCCTACCCAAATAAACGTCTTGACTTCCACATCCTGACCCGCCAGCTCCGCTCCGCCAACCTCGCCCTCGCACCAGTCACCCACATCCAACGCACCACCTCAGGTAGCAGATCCTTCTCCCACCTCGCCTCCAAAACCTGGAACTCCCTCCCTACTAACCTACGCAAACCAGGACCTCCTAGCCTTCAGAAAGCGCCTCTTCGAGCAGTAGCTCCCCCCCTCCAGCGCCCTGAGACCCTACCAGGTGAGTAGCGTGCCTAACAAATTATTGATTGATTGATTGATTGAACCAACTCCTCTCCAAGAGCTACACTGGCCAAACTCTGTGACTGAGCACCAGTTGGTGCCTCTGTCCCCTTGGGACATTTCGGATCCCCCCTCATGAGACCCACCTGATCACATGCATAGCACTTGCGGGGACCCCTCTCTGCAGGTTTCCCTGTAGAGACCCATGGTTTCTTTCCAACTGGGGGCTGGGATTCTTTACTCTGGGAACTAGGTTGGGGCCCTTTAGATACCTCCCCCTGTTTACCCTTACCTCCTCACTTCTTCTGATGGAGACTCTGCCCACCCTTGGCATGATCTCCCCCATACCTCTTCTGGACCAAAGTGCTTTTCTACCAGTCTGCTTCCTGAGCAAGCTTTCTGAGGGTCAGTCAACTTGCTGTCAATTAGGTGCTGGTGCACCTCTGGAAAACAAAGATAGTACAAGTGCTCTCAAGCAAATACGTTGTAATGCCCCTCATAAGTTGTTACCTTACTACCCTTCACTGAACCATCCAGTGGCCTGCAAAATAAGTCTACATACTTCAACCAGGTTCGGATTCCTTCTTTATGTAGGACCTAAACTTGTCCTTGTACTGCTCAGGGCTGAGACCATATCTTGTGAGTAGGGTGTCCTTCATTATAGAGTAAGTGAGTCACTGAGGATCCCCTAAGGATGTCAGAGTACCCCTCCTCTCTACCTCAAAGTGCTTCCACAGACCCACCTCCCAATGTACTTCAGGGACCATGTTCATGTGGAGAGCAGACTCATACCTCTTGACCCACAGATAGATGTCATTATCCCTCTTGTAATCCTTCACCAGATCTTTAGGAATGTGTACCGTCCTCTCAGACTGCACTGAGGTACTGCTGCCACCATCTCTACTATATTGGCTCCTCTAATCCAGCTCCCTTAAAATGAGCTCCTGCGCCAAGAGCATCTTTTTCTTTTCAATGGCCAGCCTCCACTCTTCCATCTCCATCTCCATCTTAAGCTTCTCTAGCTCAAACTTGTGCACCCTCTCTGCCTGTTTGTCCTGCAACTCCTCAGGAGTCAGACCCTTAGATGATACACTGCTACCTGCCCTGGAGACCCTCCTCCCAGACAGAACTGGTACATTCACCACACTACCTGGATTACTCTGTACTTCCTCACCCTCCTCCTCCTCCTCTGTGTGCTCCCCAACCCCCTTGGCTGCCACCCAGGCTCTCAATGCCTTTTGCAGTTCCTCCTTCCTGGAGGAACTCTTGGTTGAGCAGGCAAGATCCTTACAAAACTGCTTCAGATGAGGCACTGTGTACTCCTCCAATTTCTCCAACTCAAAAACAACCACCTTTGTAGCCACAGCTTGTGCATCCCCAGATTTAGATATGTTGGCAAGTACTTCAAAGTGCACAGTTCCAAAGCAGCTCAGAGAGTTCCCAATGAGAAGTTCAAAAATCACCAAAAAATTTGGAAGCAGATAAAGTCCAAAAAGAGAAAAAGCAAAAACAAGTAGTATGTGGTCATGCAATGGTCTGCACTGGAAGCAGTAGTATACACTTAATCACTGTATGTCAAGTACAAATACAAGTTCTATCGTCAATGCTGATGACCAATGTTAAAAATGGGGTCTCTGGTTGTCAGTCAGTTTGCACTCTGTTCAAGCAGGGACCCTCACTCTAGTCAGGGCAATAGAGGTACACACTTAGATAACCCCTGCTCACCCCCTTGGTAGCTTTGCACAAGCAGTCAGGCTTATCTCAAAGGCAATGTGTAAAATATGTGTACCAACGCACACAGTAATACAGTGAAAACACTACAAAATGGACACCAGACCAGTTTAGAAAAATAAGCAATATTTATCTAAATCAAACAAGACCAGAACGACAAAAATCCAACATACGCAAGTCAAGATATGAATTTTTAAAGTAAAAAGAGTCTTACTCCATCAAAAACAACAAAAATGCTGCTGTTACACAAAGTACCTGGTTTGTATCAAAAATAAAGCCACCCAGGCAAGCGTGTGCAAAAAAGTCAGTGATATGTTTATTCCCACTCGCAAGTGAAGCCGTGCGTCGTTTTCCAGATGGGGCGCCTTGGGTTCCCGCAGGTTTACGTTGATTTTGACGCCTAGCGATGATGCATGAGAAATCCAGCCTCACGGTGATGGAAAACTGCACTGCATGGGGTTTGCATCGTTTTTAGCAGCCGCAAGTGGGTGTTGCATCGCTTCTCCAGCCGCGATGGTGATGTGTCGATTTCCAGCCACGATGCAGGTGGTGCATCAATTTCAGCTTCGAAGTGGGTGCTGTGTCATTTTTACAGCCGTGTTGGGTGGCACATTGAAATTTTCCCCGCACGGCTTCCTGTGTGTGGATGTCAGTACTTGTTCAACTAGCTTCACCTTTCAAGGGACTGGATAGGGTACCACTTAGCAGGGCAGGAGTCTCAGAAGAGAGTCCAAGTGCTGGCAGGGATAGTCTTTGATGGCCCTGAGACTTCATGACCTGAGGCAAGCTCAGCCCAAGCCCTTGGAGATTCTCCACAAGCAGGAATATACCACAAAGTCCAGACTTTGTCCTCTTTCAGGCAGAAGCAGCAACTGCAGGCCAACCCAGCAAAGCACAGTCACAGGCAAAGGGGCTGTACTCCTCCTCCAGATCTTCACCTCTTCTCCGTGGCAGAGGTGCCTCTTGGTTCAAGAAGTAATTTGAAAATCTGGGGTTTTGGGTCCACTACTTATACCCCTTTCTGCCTTTGAAGTTGGCAAACTTCAAAGGAAAGTCTCTGTTGTTCACAAGATCCTGCCTTGCCCAGGCCTGACCATATACTCACACCAGGGGTTGGAGACTGCATTGTGTGAGGGCAGGCACAGCCCATTCAGGTGTAATTGCCCAATCTTCCCTCCCCTCTAGCCCAGATGGCCCATCAGGATATGCAGGCTACACTCCAGTTCCCTTCATGTCACTGTCTAGAAGAGATTCACAACCAGTCCAACTGTCAATCTGACCTAGACAGGTAATACACAAGCAGGCAGAGTCACAGAATGGTTTAAGCAAGGAAATGCTCACTTTCTAAAAGTGGCATTTTCAAACAGACAATTTAAAAAACAACTTTACCAAAAGATGTATTTTTAAATTGTGAGTTCAGAGACCCCAAACTCCATAGCTCTATCTGCCGCCACAGGGAAACTACACTTAAAAGATATTTAAAGGCAGTCCCCATATTAACCCAAGAGAGAGATAGGCCTTGCAACAGTGAAAACTGAATCTGGCAGCATTTCACTGTTAGGACATGTAAAACACATTAGTACATGTCCCACCTTTAACATACACTGCACCCTGCCCATGTGGCTACCTAGAGCCTAACTTAGGGAATAATACACGTATAAAAAGGGAAGGTGTGGGCTTGGCAAGTGGGTACACTTGCCAGGTCAAATTGGCAGTTTAAAAACTGCACACAAACACTGCAGTGGCAGGTCTGAGCCATGTTTACAGGGCTACTCATGTGGGTGGCACAACCAGTGCTGCAGGCTCACTAGTAACATTTGATTTACAGGCCCTGCCCACCTCTAGTGCACTTTACTAGGGACTTACTAGTCAATCAAATATGCCAATCATGGAAACCCAATTGCACATACAATTTACATAGGGAGCACTTGCACTTCAGCACTGGTCTGCAGTGGTAAAGTGCCCAGAGTAACAAAACCAGTAAAAACAGAGTCCAGCACACAATCAAGACATGGGAAGCAGAGGCAAAAAAGACAGGGGAGACTTTGCAAAGAATGCCAGATCTAACACACAGGTAGGTTTGTGCACTTGCCGTTGTTTATGTCCACTGCGGCGTGGATTTTGTGCACCCTCGATGAGCAGCAGCAGGACGTGTGTGATATGCTCCATAGCAGCACAGGGTATGTAAGGCTGTCTGCCGTTGAGTTGCTTTCAGTTTGGGCTAGACTGTTCCCATAAGGGGCAGGGTCAAGACTGGTTTGCATATGGCTGGATCCAATCTGGGGTCATTTGGTGAGCAAAAAAATGATGGAATAAACCCATTTTTTTCTTTTGTTAACCTAAGTGGGGAGGGTATACCAGACATGGGCCGCGTGTTCACTCTCCCACTGGATTCAAGCTAGCCTGGATGATATGGGGTGATGCCCTGAAATTGGTCCTAAGATGTTTGTTTCCAGTCCAGGGAGGTCATGGCCTGGATGTTCAGGGTGGACTTCTGCTCTGGGGAGCAGGGTCAATGTTGATTTGCATATGGCTGGGTCGGTGGTGTAACGAGATTGGAGGGGTCTCCCCTGCAAAAAACATAGAGGTGGACTCACTCAGGCCACATGCTGTGCTGAGGGGGCCCCCTGGAGCTTGGGTGCGTCGCACACCATGGGGACTTCAGAGGCCTTTGTTATACTAATGGGCTGGGTTTAAACTGGGCTGGCACGGTGAGCAAAAAATCATGGATTAAATCCTGATTTGTGACTAGTGGTGAATTTTTGCATTGTTCAGCATTCCATCCCTCATGTGTTCATTTTCTTTTGATGCCCTAAGTGGGAAGGGTATGTACAGACATGGGTCCTGTGCTCACTGTGAATGGAATTCAAGCCAGCCTGGCTGATTAGGGGTAATATCCTGAAACCAGTCCCAAGATTCTTATTACCAGTTTAAGGAGGACCTGGCTGGCAGTTCAGGCTGGACTGTTCCCATGGGGAGCAGGTTGAGACTGATTTGCAAATGGCTGGGTCCAAACTGGGCTCGCATGATAAGCAAAAAAAAGATTAGTTAAACCCAGATCTGTGACTAGGGGAGAGTGTTTGTATTGTTCAACATTCCATCCATCATCTGTTCTTTTTGCTTTTATTGTCCTTAGTAGGAAGAGCATGCTCAGACAAGGGTCCTGTGCTCACTGACCCACTGGACTCAAACTCAAACTCATAAACTGGCTTATGAGGGGTGCCAAGGTGCTTGTTTCCGGTCCAGGGAGGTCCAGTTTTTTTCAGTTCTGGCTGGACTGCTCCCATAGGGAGCAGCTCATGACTGATTTACATATGGCTGGGTCCAAACTGGGGTGGCGTGTAGAGCAAAAAAAATGGATTAAATACAGATCTGTGAGTGGGAATGAATGCGTGCATTGTTCTGCATTCCATCTATCATCTGTTGTTTTTGCTTTTGCTGCCCTAAGTGGGAAGGGTATGCTGAGATATGGGTTCTATGGTCACTGCACCACTTGATTCAAGCTAGCCTGGCGGATGAAGAGTGATACCCTGAAACCAGTCCTAAGATGTTTGTTTCTGGTCCAGAGAAAACCTGGCCTGACAGTTCAGACTAAACTCTTCCTAAAGGGGAATACGTCAAGTTTGATTTATGTAGATCTGGGTCCAAACTGAGGTGTTGTGGTGAGCAAAATAAGATGGATTAAACCCAGATCTGTGACTGGTGGTGAATGTTTGCATTGTTCAGAATTCCATCCATCACATGTTCTTTTTGCTTTTCTTGCTCTAAGTGGGAAGGATACCCCCAAATATGGGTCCTGTGCTCTCTCTGCTGCTGGATTCAAGCTAGCGTGGCTGATGAAGGGTGATACCATGAAACTAGTCCTAAAATGCTTGTTTTTAGCCCAAGGAGGACCTGGCCTGGTGGTTCGGGCTGGACTGTTACCATGGGGAGCAGGGTCAAGTCTGATTTGCATATGGCTGGGTCTAAACTGGGGTGGTGTGGTGAGCAAATGGATTAAACCAAGACCTGTGACTAGTGTTGAATGTGTCATTCAGCTTTCCATTCATCATCTGTTCTTTTTTCTTTTGCTGCCCTAAGTAATAAGGTTATGTCCAGACATAGGTCCTGTGCTCACTGTGCCACTGGACTCAATTTAGCCTTGCTGGTGAGGGGTGATATCTCGAAACTGGTCCCAAAATGCTTTTTTCCAGTCCAGGTGGGCCTCACAGTATTGATATGTAAAACTTAAAAGCACATGCCTATCTGTTTCATTACAATGCACCCTGCACTATGGGCTGTTTGGGCCTCCCTTAGGGGTGACACCTATGTAATAGAAAGGGAGTTTTAGACTTGGCAAGAGGGTTATATTGCCCAGTCAAATTGGCTGCTGGCAGACTGCAATGGCAGAACGGAGACATGCTTTAAAGGGCTACTTAAGCGGGTGGCACAATAAGTATTGCAGGCCCACTAGTAGCATTTAATGTATAGGCCTTGGATGAATGGTATGCCACTTTGCTATAGACTGTGTAAGGTGCAAAGAGTCCTAAGGCTAACAAAAATGAATGCAGGAAAATAGCAGGGTGAAGGCAAAAGGTCTGTGAGAGACCCTGCAGAGAGAGATAACCTTGACAGAACGAAATCAAATAGATAATATGACTTTTTGGAAATGATAGTTATCATATAAGTTGCAGTTGTATGCTATTCTACATTGGGTATTTATTGATGATTGTAAGGTCAGACAGCTCACCACTCATTTCTCTTCCCCCTGTTGATGGAATAGAGGGCTTAGGGGCAATTTTCAATAGTTGATGTAGGGCAGCATCACAATTCTTTCTGCTGCTCTGACCTACACCAATTAGAAAGGGCAGAAATGCATGTATTTACAAAATATGGTGCATTTCTGTTGTTTCCTCATGCGCTGGTGCACTTTTTGATGCCTAGCGCCAATGCAGGCACTATTGCACCATGGTGCAAGGGTGTTTGTGTTGTAGTCAGGATTGTTTTTGTGCAGGATGGGGCACCTTCCTGCACACAAAAAATCCAGAGAGGCATTTTCCTCTATGTGTGCTGCAAAATGCAGCACACATAGAAAGAGGAAATTCAGAGGAGAAATAAAGATATTTCTCCTTGTTGCGCGTGCTCTGGGGAGGTGGACAGTTTTGACACATTCCCAGGTTTACAGATTCTTGTCAATCTGGGAATGTGTCAAAACCCATGGGTTTTGCATGGGAACATTCACCATAACACCCATGGAATGCCTTCCTGACCAGTGTATGGAAATGAAGCGAATTGTGCTGTGTTGCCTCTCTCACATATCTACAAGGCCATGGAAAGTACATGCATAGTGGCTTTGCATGGCCTCGTAAATATGGGTCTGTACTCTTTGCCGCCGGAGTGTCACAAAAGTGAAAGGCTTTAAAATATGCCCCCTAAAAATATTGAGTGGCCAATTGATACAACGTCTGGTGACTGAATGTCCTCCCTATCAATATCCTTTTATTAGGGTTGAGCGCAAAGCGCTTAATCCCTGCTATAATCTCTCTATTATATTGCAACAACGCCCATGTCAAGCTCATCAGTTTGGTTGGCTCGTGGGCTTGCCTTTTAAAATTGCCTTCTTTTCAGTAGTGAAAGGCATGCATACCTTATGCCTTTTCTGGTGTTTATCCTTCCTCGAGCACACTGGCCAACTACTGAAAATATACTAGGCTCCATGTTTCCCGTGTGGTTTCTGCACTATTTATTCTCTTTATTTCGTAGGCAGCGCGATCTTGCTGGGCAGTAGTAGAGCGTATTGCATGAAATCCACCCTGTTACATAGATAATTGCACTTTTGCGGGTTACATGGATAATTCCACTTTTGCTGATTTTCACTGCAGACGAATTCTGTTTCCTTTTGTGTGTTTGCTTTGCTCTCATGGCGCCTGTCGGCTCGCTTACGTGAAACTGAGTTACTTTTCCTTTGGAGTAGCCATTGGAATGTTTATTTACTGTAGTGTCACAAATCAAAGGTAATAAGCTATTCAGTAACGTTTACATTTCGAATGGAAAACCTTTGGGTGGAAGTGAACTGCAATGGTGACATCCATTCTCTGAAGACAACTAAAGTGTAAGCAGCCTCATCTTCAAACGCTTTCTACTAAAGATAGCTAAGTTTTGACAAGGAATACATCTTCTAATCAAAAACGCTTACGTGATGAGAAGGGCAGTTTAAAATGGAAGCTCTAAAAGACAAAAAAAAAAAAAAAACATTTGCCTTTCACATAGCGCTTCAAAACCGCACTACGGTAATTTCTAAGTGCTCCAGAGAGATACAAATGTGAGTGTGCCTTGCCAGCATTCAACTCGCTGACCGAAGCTGTTGGTTATAAAACCTGCGTTAGGTTTTAGAAAGGAAAGTGTGTAGGCTTTTAATCTACAAATTAATAAAATCTCATTGTAACAATGAGTATTGCTGATTTTAGTCGCAGCCTTGGCAGGCTGTGGAATGAAAGTATTTCAAAGTACATTTCCTAAATCAGCACTCCACAATTACTCTGCAGAGTATAACGTGAGGAGACCCTTATTTGCGGCAATCATCGAGTCTAGATTTTACTGGAAATAATTCCCACACAGAGAACTTAAATGTGTGGCGATGCTGGAAATGGTAGCACTGAGCAGAAATCACTTGAATGGTGATTAAGTGCGCCCTATAGTTTTCCTCAGATGACCTGCTAGTTCGGGTAATTTCTCATTTCCTGCAGTTACTGGAAATAGTTATTTCAGAATCTTGACCCATCATTTATTTATGCAAATTGTTATTTTTTTGTCGTTTCATGATGCCCTGCTTAAAATAACAGACTGCCTTGGTTTGTGATTTTGTAAATAGCCTCGGTTTATATTTTCATTAACTCAAGTAAAAGAAGGCCGAATATGATGGTGCTTTACAGATTGCTTTTATAGCAAAAAAACAAGACAACCGACATATGTTTTCCTCAACTTTCGTAGTTAAACGTCTTTTGTAGCGCTGAACAAATTTAAGCCCTGATTTATACTTTTTTGCGCCGCATTACCGTAATTTCTTGACGCAAAAGCCGCACAAACTTACAAAAATATAATTGTATTTTGTAAGTTTGCGCCGCTTTTGCGTAAAAAGAAATGACACTAATGCGGCGCAAAAAAAGTATAAATGAGGGCCTTAATATCCCGTCTGTAAATACAGCTTCAGAAGAAATGGTGATTTTCCAACCCTCTCTCATGACATTTATGAGTTTCTTCTTTCCAGATGTCAATGACTGTAGGGTGGGAAGTGTGATGGTGTCATTGAATCATAAATTGACCTCTACCGTGACATCACATATTTACAACACAGCATTCACTAATATAATGGTCAAGAATATAGGCACATATTTATACTTTTTTATGCAAATCAGCGCTAGCGCAGATTTGTGTCAAAAAGTTTACAGCCGGCTAACGCCATTCCAACGAGCCAGCCGGGCGCCTTATTTATGCAATGACGTTAGCCGGCTCTGCAGCCTGGTTAGCGTCAAAATAAATGACTCTAACCTGGCAGTGAAGGCGTAGAGAAGAATGGGGGCTGTGCGTCAAAGAATGGTGCAAGTCAGGTTAGAGTAAAAAAAAATTACTCTAACCTGACTAGCGTCATTTTTTGACGCACAACCCTCATGGAAATGACTCCTGTCTTAGCAAAGACAGGAGTCATGCCCTCCTGCCCAATGGGCATGCCCAGGGGACTTCTGTCCACTGGTCATGGCCATTGGGCACAGTGGCATGTAGGGGGGGGGCATGTTAGCCCCCCCCCCATGCCACCTAAAAAAAAAAAAAAAAATTACTTACCTCAACTTACCGTAGAAGGGTCCCCCTATTTATGGGTGTCCTCAAGGGGTGGGCGAGGGTGGCAGGGGGTGTCCCTGGGGACAGGGAAGGGCACCTGTGGACTACTTCCATGGTTGGATACCATGGAAATGAGCCCACAGGTCCCTTAACGCCTGCCCTGAACCAGGCGTTAAAAAACTGCGCAAATCCAGCTGGGCACCATTTTTTAAGGCCCGCCTCCTCCTGTGCATCAAAATGATGCTGGAGGATAAATAAGGCGCACATGCCCTAAAGTCATTTTTTGCACGGGAACGCCTACCTTGCATGTCATTAGCGCAAGGTAGGTTTTCACACACAAAAAGTGACTCAAACTCCATAACTTTGGCGAGAGTCAAAATATAAATATGGAGTTAAGTTTGTGCCGAATTTGCATAAAAAAATGAAGCAAATCTGGCGCAAACAGAGTATAAATATGGGCCTTGGCCTTTTAGACATCAGTTTCTTTGGGACTTGGGCTGTAAAATCCACCTTTTTCCATTTCATTCAGGTTCTCCATAGAACCCTCAACCACGATTGGTGAGGTTTCAACTTGACTCTCAGATCAAGACGAACTCGACTAATGAGCACCTGTCAGAATTACATGTATACCCACCCCAGGCTTTGAACAAAAATGGTGTTGTAAAATGTATCTTTTGGCCTTATTGTTCGCAAACCTTTCACCGGAGGAGGAGCTGGTGAGTGGGAGCAGCACTCCTCATCACCCCACCCAATGAGATTAAGCAAGTACTCTTCACTTTATGATGTTTTGGAAAAGTACCTACCTAGTTTAGCAACTATCTAGATGAGGATGTTTTAATTAGTTGTGTTAGTCATCTGTAATCTTTATTAAATACTGTAAAGCATATTTTTTACACGGAAACACTGAAGAATGCCTTTTTGTAGGCCAAAAAGAGCATATGACTTTAAATACCTTGTGAATAATAGCATCATTTTTTGACGCACAACCCCCATGGAAATTACTCCTGTCTTAGCAAAGACAGGAATCATGCCCTCCTGCCCAATGGCCATGCCCAGGGGACTACTGTCCCCTGGGCACAATGGCATGTAGGGGGGGCCCAAGTAAGGCCCCCCAGGCCACTTTAAAAAATGAAAATAAAATACTTACCTCTACTTACCTCTACTTACCATAGATGGGTCCCCGATCCATGGGTGTCCTTCAGGGGTGGGCGCGGGTGGCAGGAGGTGTCCCTGGGTGCAGTGAAGGGCACCTGGGGACTGCTTCCATGGTCAGAGACCATGGAAATGAGCCCACAGGTTCCCTAACACCTGCCCTGACCCAGGCGTTAAAAATTTACTCTAAACTGGTTTAGAGTCATTTTTAAGGCCCTCCCATGTGTCATTTTTGCACAGGAGTATAAATAAGGTGCAAAGGCCTTAGAGTCATTTTTTGCCCTGGAACGCCTACCTTGCATCTCATTAACGCAAGGTAGGTTTCCACAGTAAAAAAATGACTCAAACTCCCTAAATTTGGCGCTAGACGGGTATAGCGCCAATGTATAAATATGGAGTTAAGTTTGCGCTGGATTTGCGTAAAAAAAAAGACGCAAATCCGGCACAATCAGAGTATAAATATGCCCGATAGTGCATTATCTACCACAACACATGAAATATACATTTACACATAATAAATCCTATATGTTTTATTCATATTGTCTGGAAAAGCCTTTGATGGAAAAAGGTACGTTTGAGATATAGAGTTTCACATTTGACACTTAGGCCCTCATTCAAATAAGGGTGGGTAGTTCACAAAACCATGTCAAATGTGTAGAAAGTTGATTTCCTTGCATGTAATGTGATTTTTCCATTTTGAGTGAAGCAGTGTTATCACATTAGTAGGTATTAATACATCCTCGTTGCCTGTAAAATAAGCACTGTTAGCAGCTGAAAAATCTGGTGTGAACTCTATATGTTTAAGGTCCTCACTAGGACTTGCTTCCCAAATCTAATGGGGCCGATAACCCCACTGGAGTTACGAGATACGTAGTGACTCCATAGAGCAGTTGTGTTCTACCTGTACATGAATATTCGGGAAGAAATGAGGAATAACTAGAGGAATCGGGTGCAGAATTATAAATTTCACCTGTGATTCTTGATTTCTAAGGGAACCCTCAAGCTTTCATAACTGATACCCATATTTCTCTATCCCCCAGCCTCCCACCTGGAGTTACCTGTGCCACTGATATCAGTAAAGTGCTTTGATACCCCGTCAGGGGTAGTAAGCGGTTTATAAACACAATTGAAATTCCACTAGGCAGAATTACCAGACTAAGGCCCATATTTATACTTTTTGACGCAAACCAGCACCGGCGCTGGATTGCGTCAAAAAATTTACCTCCGGCTAACCCCATTCCAATGCGCCAGGTGGGTGCCTTATTTATGGATTGAGGTTAGCCGGTGCTGCGGCCTCGTTAGAGTAAAAAAACAAATTACTCTAACCGGGCACCGCAGGCGTAGGGAAGAATGGGGGTTGTGCGTCAAAAAATGGTGCAAGTCAGGTTAGAGTAAAAAATCTTGGCTCTAACCGGACTTGCGCCATGTTTTGACGCACAACCCCCATTGAAATGAATCCTGTCTTAGGAAAGAAAGGAGTCATGCCCTCTGCCCAATGGCCATGCCCAGGGGACTTATGTCTCCTGGGTATGGTCATTGGGCACAGTGGCATGTAGGGGGGCCCAAGTTAGGCCCCCCATACCACTTTAAAAAAATACAAAATTACTTACCTGTACTTACCTGGGATGGGTCGCCCCCATCCATGGGTGTCCTCCAGGGGTGGGTGAGGGTGGCAGGGGGTGTCCCTGGGAGCAAAGAAGGGCACCTGTGGACTGGTTCTATGGTCAGAGACCATAGAAGTGAGCCCAAAGGCCCCTTAATGCCTGCCCTAACCCAGGTGTTAAAAACAGCGCAAAGCAGGCTGTGCGCCATTTTTTAAGGCCCGCGCCCTCCTGTGCATCAAAATAACACAGGAGTAATAATAAGGCACACATGCCTTAAAGTCATTTTTTGGACGTGAACGCCTACCTTGCATGTCATTAATGCAAGGCGGTTTCACGCATCCAGAAAATGACGCACACTGCTGAATTTTGAAGTTTGCGGGGGTCGCCGCCAAAGTTTAAATATGGTGTTAGGTTTGCGCTGAATTTGCGTCGAAAATGTTGATGCAAATTGGGTGCAAACAGAGTATAAATATGGGCCTAACTTCCAGTGACCACATAGTGCGGCCATCAAAGCCATAAAACATGAGGGAATCCCATTTTTGCACATTATTCCCAATGTAATGCTAAATTCACAGTAGTATCCTGATTACTAGACGCAATTATACAATTAGTGAATAGTGCTATTACCACACATGATAAAATAACCTTCTATTCACCAACTTAGAATATTCTTTTTTAATCTGTATCTCTTCAGATGCTGACTCTGTGCTGTGGGTGCATCTTATGGGTGGATGAAAAATTTACTGAAACAAGCATTTACAATGCAATTGGTCTCTTGTTTGCTCGAAATAGAGCTGTTAGCATTGTAAATTCCTAAGTGGATTTTTCTTGCCACATAAATTGAAAATTAAAAGTAAAACAGTTAACATAAGCAAGCAGATTCAAAGCGTCATGGCCACTATGAGCGTAAGCATGAGCGTGAAAGAAAGACACAAAAGGAAAAAGAAGTTTGCTCGCAGTCAAACATTTCTTTAAATGTGCAAATATCCAGTTAACTAGGTCAATGGCCAAGGCAGTAACAAAACTGCCCTGAAGAGGGACAAATGTAAAGCATTTACCAATGATGAGAAAGGATTTTTGAAAGGCAAGCCCATGAACGAGTGATAGTGATGGGCATGCTTTGGGCAGGGTTAAAAGCCCACATACTGCATCACTTTTAGAAATGCAGTGATGTGCTGTATTTACTAAAATATAGCACATCCCTGTGTTTCCCCCTGCACTGGTGCTAAATTTAGCTGCCAGCGGCAATGCAGGAACCCTTTCACCATAGTGTAAGGGTGTCTGTGTTGAGGGGATTGATTGTTTATTTGCAGGAAGCTGTCCCTTCCAGCATATAAACAATCCACAATGGTGATTTGTCACTTCTACATGTGCTACACGTAGAAGCAGCAAATAATTATTTTTAAATAATTGTTTATGTGCAGGAAGGGACACATTTACCAATGATGAGAAAGGATTTTTGAAAGGCAAGCTCATGAACAAGTGATAGTGATGGGCGTGCTGTGGGCAGGGTTAAAAGCCCACATACTGCATCACTTTAGAAATGCAGTGATGTGCTGTATTTACTAAAATATGGCACATGTCTGTGTTTCCCCCTGCACTGGTGCTAAATTTAGCTGCCAGTGGCAATGCAGGCACCCGTTCACAATAGTGTAAGGGTGTCTGTGTTGAGGGGATTGATTGTTTACGTGCAGGAAGCTGTCCCTTCTGGCACATAAACATTCATTCATGGCCTTTCGCTCTTTCTATGTGTGCTGCAAATGCAGCACACATGGAAGAAGCAAAAAAGAGGAGGAATAAAAGTATTCCTCCTCGTTGTGCCATGCTAACGCCATCCCTTGGATGGCGTTAGCTTTTGGCGCTGCCACAGATTTATGCCTTCTTGTAAATCTAGGGCAGCGTCAAAAGCAATGGGTATGCCAGTGGAACGCTCACAGCAACACCCATTTCACACCCCTCTGACACCTTGGAAATGTGGCGCACTGCACAGCGCCGCTGGAGCGTCGCAAAAAGTGACGCTCCTGTGGTGCTCGGGCCTTGTCAATCTGGCCCTCTGCCTCCAGACAAACAAAATTCACAGCTTCACGAAGTGCAAGGGTTGCGTTCTTCACATTTTAGTTTCACATGCCTCTAGTAGAAAACGGTCATTGGTTGATTCTTTGCTAGATACAGTGTTACACTTCACTGAAGCACGGATACTGTGGTCCCTGGCAGAAATCCATTCCATGACTCAGATGGAAAAGAATGAATCTGTCCTAATGAGACCGAGCAAAGTTCGAGGCATTACATACATGTTTTGACAATGAACGTGTGTTTCTTCAACTGTACATAATATTTCTGTTTGTATGGCATGAAACTGTGGCAAAATATAAGTAGCTTGTGCTGGACTGTATCATGCATACTTCAAACATGCCAGATGACTCAGTTATCCCTCCCATGTACGACACAAATCCGACCATTCTAGGTTTATGCTATTTAACAATAACATGAACATATTCAGTGTGAAAGAAAAGCTATGAATCGCTAAAACAGTATTTTCCTGAAATTGGGATTCTTAAGTTGCAATGTTTACTTGTTTTCAGAATCCTCTGACTGACATTTTTCTGTCTGCAATGATACAAATGTGTGTGTTTTTTTCATTCTCACTTTCCTATGTGGTGTGAATTGGCAATAATAGTAACTGGGCATTTACTATCTGTACCCGTATGTTCCATATCTAAAAGCCAGTTATCAACTGGCCTACTCTTTTGACCTTGGTGGTCAGAAAGTCCAGCCTGCCTCTTTCAGAGTCCTCCATCTGCTTACCAGCAGCCAACTACAAAGTATCAGGAAGAGAGAATACCACCTACCAGATGGCAGCATCATAATTTTACCAATTTTTCAATGGCCAGATACACTGGTGGTGAGCTGATAGTGGAATATGATGGCTGAGTCCTGTTAACTCCATCTCATCTTCTCCTGGAGCCCCACAAATCCTTATAAGATTATCTTTCAGAGGTATGTAATGCCTGCCCTGAGAAAAGGATAATCATAGAGATTCTTTTGGCTATAGGGGCATTGGCCAGCTAAGGGTTCTGCCAGGCAAAGCAACAACATCTGCATGGCTGTGCTTGCATCACTATGTCTATTTCTGCCACCTCCTCACCATTCTCCCACTGAGTCCCAGCTGCCGAAAAACCTGCAGACTGTAGGCAACTTTTAAATATCAATCTAAAGCAATTTTCCTGAATTTCCATTCCAGCTAGCTCCGATATGAAGCAAATATGCTTGTATTGTTTGATGTCTTGGTCTACAGACTGACACAACTGTTGTACTGTGGCTAATACATGCTCACTCATACTGGGTGCGAAGCAGTTACTTGCATGAGCTCACACTGAAGTACCTTCTGTTCATAAGTACATGCCATGCAGTGCAGCTTCACGCAACTCACTGCACGTCTCGTATTACAAAGGCCTCACAATTTCCTGGAGCATGGCTTACTGATTGCTTGGTGCCTCACCTCTTAGGTCCTCATTACAAATCACCCGATGAATCAGGTAACATTAGAGTTACGCCAATTTGGATTACAAATCAAGAAGGAGTACTGCAGGTTGGGAGTGCTTCATTTAGATAATTCCCTTTCTGGAAGCAGGGGGCATATCTGGAGGAACAGTGAGAGAAATGAGAAATGAAATCTTCTGCAGTTTTCCTGATTCCCTTATTAATTCCCCATTTTTTCGATGTCCCCAGGGACAAACTCATGATCCTGCGATCCCCCCACTGGTAATTATAGATGACCATAGTATTAGTAATTTCATGTGGGGTACTTTGTTTCCGGCCCTTCCTTAAGCGGCCCCCTCATGTCCGTTTATCCTTTTATTCTCCTGTTGCACTGATGAGCTACTTGTGTCTTCTGAGGAGTCTACCACCCTGCTTCCTGATACATCCCATACTTCAGGGATGCCCCCTTTTTAGGTCAAACGTGCAAGCACTCTGGCCTGTTGTAATCAATATGTGGACTTTTAACACCCGCACATACACAGTACACACACTAGGGCCATCACACACATGTCAAAAACAAAGACCTACTCCCAGAAACACAGCACTGGCACTGTCACACACAACAACACACAACACCACCAAACATCACTACAACACCATAACTGCAACATCATCAAAGCACTGGCAAGGACCCACAATACACACTACCCATTGACAAATCACACAAACAACACAACGTACCACCAACAGGGAACAAACACAACCATACAACGCAGCATTCGACACACCCAGCAAGCACACATCACAATGTGTCTGACAAACAATTCACCAAAGCACACAAAGACACACAAATACTGCAACAAACACATGTCAACATTAACACCACTCAATACCATGACAACGATGTGTCCACAACATACACATGCCCATCACACAACACACACCCATTACTGGGGGACAAATGCACTGCACACAACCTCACATGCTGGCCAGACAAAACAGGTAGCACGCGCACCACTTACACACAAATACTCACACACAAATAATGTCAGTCATTTACTAAAAAGCTCAAAGAAAAGAAATCCGGGACAAATAGGTAATATTGAAACCAACAACAGGTTGGTCCAAATATGTAATAAAAATATTAAAAATATTAAGAAGTTCAAGACTATAGGCCAGTCCAAATATGAAACTTGCAACATGTACTTTATACACATATTGGTGCCCATAGCTTGACTCCAGACTGCTGTGTAACCTCCACAGGTAGGAGCATCAAGGGAGCAGGCAGGCACCTCAGGGATTAAGGGGTGGGGTGGAGAGGGGGTTTGGGTCTAGACTTGGGATGGAGCCCTTTGGGATTGGGCTTTGAAGGGGCAGTTTATGCCTAGGTTTAGGGGAGGGTTGGGGTCTCTTGGGAGGGACAGTCCTCTTGGCAGGGGGAAGGGCATGGGTACTTGCAGGAGGGGAAGTGGAGGCCCTTTTAGGTTGAAGGGACAGGCCTGGGGAGGTAAACAGAATGTTTAGGGGTCTCAGATGGGAAAGAGATGTAGGGAAAAGGTCACAACATGAGATGAACACTTTCTTAGACACACAGGGATGGTCATCAGAATGGGGTATGGGAGTGGAGGGTGAGGGTGAGGGAGTGGTTGTCTGATGTGTCTGTATGCTCATCGTGGGTGCGTCTGTGTGGGTGGTATGCTTGTAGTTTGTGGGTGTCTGTTGGGTGAGTGAGTGAAGGCATCTATGTGTTCAGGAATGAGGGGGCGAAGGTGCTGGGGGATGCCATGGTAGGTGGGTGACTGTCTGTTGGGGTGGTGACTACAGGTTTGATGGGTGTGCTGTATGTAGGAGTGTCAGTGGTTGTGTTGTCTGTGGATGTGGTGATTGGGGTGGATGTCTGTGGGTCTGCTGTGGTGCTGTCTGTGGGTAAGATAGGTATAGTGGCTGGATCTGTGAATTTTGGTGTGGTGTCTGTAGATGTGTCAGGTGTTGTGTATATGATGCTAGGGGTGGTGGGGTGTCAGGACATGTAGTGACTGTTGATGTGTGTGCAGGCGTATGTTGCTTGTAATCATGCCGGCGGTGTTTCATTATGATGCTTTTGTTTGACTGAGCTACCCATGGATGTTGACGTTGATGCATGCTTGTTTGTCTATGTGCTTTGGCTGGGTCGGGGAAGAGGGGTTTGGGATTGGGAATAGGAAGGTGGAGAGGGGACAGAAGACAAAGGGTGACCGAGGCCAGAGCCTGAAATGAATTCTGTAGGCCAGCCAGTGCACCTGGAATGCCCTCCAGAAACGCATTACTCTGTTGGACTTGAGTTGCCAGTCCAGTCCCTGGATGGCATTCACGATGGTCGGCTGACCCACATAGCTCAACCTCAGGAGGTCAATAGCCTCCTCACTGAGGCCAGCAGCGCTGACAGGGGCAGGGGCAGAGGTGCCTGCAGCAAAGGAGACGCCCACCCTCTTGGGTGAGCAGGCACAGCAAACTGGGTGGGCAGCTACAGGGAGGGAAGTGATAGTAAGGGGTTGGCAGACAGAGATGGTGTTGGGATGGTCCCAGATGTGTCCGCCTCCACCAGGGAGTGTCCACTGGAGGAGGAGTCCGATGATGAAGAACTGGATCCTGTCTCCCCAGTGGCGCTCTGGGCCACTGTGTCCCTTAGTGTTGGTGGTCTCAGCACTCCGGGTCCTGTGGCCAGCAGCTTCTCCACCCAGCACACCATCTCCTTCGCCTGCCGATGCTGATGCACAGAAAAAGAGAGAGCGAGAAAGAGAGGGTCATCACATTCTTCACACATACATACATTACAACATGCACAACTGTTACTAAATATCTCTTGCTAGGAAAGCCCCAGACATAAACCATTCAGAGTCCACATCCTGTCACAACAAGAAACTTTCCCATATGACAACAGTCTCACCCACAACATAAGCCAACCATCTGACCAGTGCTTCACCATCCCACAAATCCGCTGTAACCTAAAAGGATCATGCACAAGATTGATTCACTACAACAACAATTCATCCCCATACAGATCATCACTGTCCATCATCAAATCAGTCAAAGGAATTGCAGTTGACTGGGAACACAATATCATGCCTACTCTTAATCTTCACCTGCCCAGTCCATCATCAAAACTTATGTTCCATGAAAGTAAACTCATCTCTCTTCACATACGACATAACATGTTGCTTTCCAATCGCATGCCTATCTGATTATTCTGCACACAACTTACACAATGGCAAAAACCTCAGACGAGTACACTACATGTGCCATTGGCATGTAGTGCACATCACAAAATGAAACATCTATCTAAATATTGGGAAAGATTCATTATGAGTTTCTGCAGCCACTAATCAGATACATTGCACATAGACAACAGTCCTACGTTCTGCAATTGGGGCCTAAATCCACATACAACCACAGGGAACATAGCCACACCAAGAAAACAATGGACACCAAACAATGTCCATGAAGGGCTCATACCATTCCACCATACATGATGAATAGATACCTCTGCATGACAACATATGAATACCTACATCACTAACAACTGTCCAGACATGTGATTCACACTACCTTATTCCAGAACTAACACTTACACAACTGATTAATGTTGTACCCATTAATGACACACACACCTAGAGTCACCCTAATTGAATGACAACATATCCCACAACACCAACAGGTGTATGTGAAATAGAACACTTGCTACACCATAAAGTCAGGCAGAAGTGAGCGTAGCCATAACCAAAACTGTCCAAACAGCCTCAGATTAGCAGAAGTGTATCTGGGAAAAAAGTGGCTATTATATCAAATCAGGCACAAAGTATCAATTGAGACATGATGTAGGCAGCAAATACCATATGTTGCACTCATATAGGTATGGGATTGGCCTATGTAGCATGGACAATACACATGTGCTAAGGGTTCCGCAGCCTAGCCACTTACCTTCTTTACACCAACTTAATTAGGAGAAAAGGTATTTATACACATATCAATGTCATACCATGACATCTCAATGTCTTATTGTCATCATAAGTTCCCCATTGTAGGATACCCACCCTAACAAACTTTACATTTCCTAATTTATGATTCTGACATGACAATGGGGACACCTCTTCAGACCTCATGGGGAGTGTTGTAAGGTGGCCCTACCAAAAGGCTTATTTGGATGACAGCCTCACATGAAGTGTCCAACTATTTCAGGGCACAGGATTACTTGGATCTAATACACATCTATCAGACCCAATGTTGCACATAGAGCAGATCCAATGGAATAGGAGTGGTCAGACACCAAAGAACTATAGAACTCACCATATGGGTAAATGGATTTGGGAACGCTATGTGGGAAGGATGAAAGAGCAGGTTACAGGTATGTGTGGCTGATTAGAGTCACACATATGACTCAGTTATGTGTGCATCTCCACCTGCAGTCATACTATTTGGTAGACTAAGCTGACAGACATGTTCCCTTGCACAATACAATGGCTCCATCTGTGTTTGTATGTTGGCAACTGTAGTACCATGTCTTCCTAGTAGTCACCATTCCTGTAGCATGTACCACATAGTCACAGCTGCAATACTCAGATATCATACACGAAACTATCAGAGGCAAGTACATGGGTTCTGTCAATACTTACCCCCTTGTGGCTGCTATGCTGCCCTCAAATGCCCAACCACCTCAGGGTAGGCCACTGCCAAAATACGGGCCATTAGGGGGGTCAAGGTCCAACAAGCACCCCTCCCTCATTGGGAGGACTTACCCAGCTGGTCCTCTGCAGTCCTCCAGGCCAAGTGTCTCAGGTCCTCCCACCTCTTCCTACAATGGGTGCTCAGCCAGCTGTGGAGCCCTAGGGTCTGCACTTGCTTGGCGATGGCATGCCAAATTCCCTTATTCTGGCAAGCGTTGATCTGCATGGATGACACAACATAAGGAAAAAGTCAAGTCCACATGCACCGGACCAATAGTAGTGGACTGTACACATCAGTGACTGCAAGTAGGCAAACATTCCCATCCTCTAAATTCACACTCATTTGCAGATTATCATCTGCATGCATCATCTCCTTCACTATGTAAAAATTGAGTGACACCATCATTCACCACAACTATCACACATAGGTATTGCATTGGACTCAACTGCTCCTCTGGTGCACCATATAGCTGTCCATGCAGGGACAGGACTCCTCCACAAGCTTTTCCAGCTCCTCAGGGGGAAAGGCTAGGGCCCTATCACCTGCACGACCTGGCATGATAGCTACCAGAGGCAGTACACAGAAGCTCAGGTAGTGGAGGTCTTGCTGGCAGCAGTGTCAGGAGTAAAGTGAGCAATACTGCAGAAGATGGTGGTCACGTCCGCCATGTAAAGGACTGTCACCACCGGAAGATGTCACCATTGGCTCAAGTCCACCAAAGGCAGCCATGTCTTATGACTACCTACCACCATGACGACTACCACCGGCGGACTTAGCCAGTACAGTAGGTCAGGCAGCTGCCCTTTTAAGCAGATTACATGTATGGAAGAGTTTTATCATCTGCATCATTCACTATACCCCATATTGTGCAGCACAACTGTAAGTATGGCCTTTATGTTTAGTTGTCAATATGTGCATCTGCGTAGTAAGTACTGTGTTACAGGAGGACATGTGGTGTTTACAATGTACACCAATGTTCAAATGGTTTCCAGGCAATGTAGATGATATGCAACAATCAATGTAAGACATGTCATATTGGTTGGAATGACAACCATGTACAGTAACTGATTAATCTGTATAGTTCTATAGTAAAGTGGGGGAATGTGCCCCAATGAGGGTGTCACCAGGTTAATACCTATGTGCTGTAATATAGATATCTGAGTTTGTAACCGACTTCAACAGCAGATATGTGTTGTTTGTGTTAGTGATTTTTCGAGATGTCTACATGATGCATGTCACATGTTATATTTTGATTACTTCACATGGTTTTCCTGTCATGAGGAGAGGACACCAACCTCCAGTGTACCGTCCACTAGTAGACCTGCACAACATGGAGGAGAGACATTGTATTCAGACCTATCGGCTGAATCGTCTTACTACCATGGATCTTAGTGATCAATTGGAGCCAGATCTGTTGCCTGCCATTCACAATCACTATACCATACCTCCCATCGTTCAAGTCTCATCAGTGCTATACTTCCTGGTCATTGGGTCATTTCAGAATACAGTGGCCCAAACTGCAGGAATGTCTCAGCCCATGTTTAGTCTGGTGTTGAGGGATGTACTGTGTGCATTGTTGAAACACCTGGACAGCTACATCAGGTTTCCCCAACATGTGGATTTGGCCCACGTGACGGCAGATTTTTATGAAATGGGACACATTCCACATGTGATTGGTGCCATAGATGTCACCAATATCGCCTTGGTTCACCCCAGTGCCAATGAACAGGTGCTCAGGAACAGGAAAAACTACCACTCAATCAACATTCAGGTGGTGTGTCTGGCAGACCAGTACATTTCACAAGTCAGTGTCAAGTATCCTGGATCAGTCCATGATTCCTTCATCATGCGGAATAGCAACGTCCCACTGCTAATGACACGACTCCACACAGAGAGGGCCTGGTTGGTTGGCGAGTTACAACTGAAATGTGTGTTTGCAATGTATATTTCCTACCATCACAACATAGCATGTCCCACATTTATCTGTGTGTTGTTCTACCTATTTATTCACAGGTGACTCTGGCTATCCAAACTGTCCTTGGTTGTTGACACCAGTGAGGTACCCAACCACACCAGGGGAAGTCCAGTACAATGAGGACCATGGGAGGACAAGGCATGTAGATTACCAGACGTTTTGGGCTCCATAAGGCAAGAAATTGGTGCTTAGACAGATCAGAAGGAGCCCTCCTCTACTCACCCAACAAGGTATGCCAAATAATAGTCGCCTGCTGCATTCTCCACAATCATGCACTGAGATGATAGATACCATTCATACCAGATGAGAGGGAGCCAGCAGTACCTGTGGGTGTTAATGCAAAATTGCCAAGTGATGAAGAGCCAGATGAAGATAAAGCAGGAGACTCTAGGGCAGATCTCATCAATCAGTACTTCAACTGACTAAAAGGTATATGAAGTAGACGTAATGTTGTGGGTCAAATTTGCAACCTGAAGTGGTGTGTGCCATGTCACCTCCTTAATTGCATCATCTGTTGGGTTGTAGATAGCTCCAATGCCTATGGGTGAGTTGTGCTTGCAAAGTGTAATTGTATTGTGAACAGAACAGAGTGGTCTTCATGATCATGTATTGTTATAGCAGATGCAAAGTTACACTTCTGGACATGACTTCACTGAACTGAGGAGTGCACACTGCTATGTCTCATCCCTCTTCTCTTACAAGCACAGATTTGCCTAGATCCTGTTTGGCTGATCAATCTTGGCAAACAACAGACAGTGTCAGAAGTAGATGGGATTTGCATGAAAGGTGGACATGGCTGATAACAGGTACCATGAGTGTTGATTATGTGTAGTGTGACTGACATTTTTAGACTGTCATGACACTGGGTTGGTAAAGTGGTTTCCCGTCAAGGTCCCCTATAGGGTACATGAGGTTGTCTAATGCTGTAGTTTGTGTCTGAATAGGAATCTGGCTCATATGTAAATGTGGGACCATAGCCTCTCCCTGCACAATGGTAAAAGTTGTATATATTCTACCTTGAATCTAGCTGTCAGTGTGTTCTTAATTTGCAGAGAAATGTGCATGTATCTGTGGACTGACATAGGTGAGTGACAAGCCACCAGGTATGTGGCCAATATAAGTGAAGGTTTCCAGGTATGGGTATATTCTCAGTACTGATCTCTGTACCATGGGATATGTATATTTGGAAGCTATGGTATGGGTATGTGATGAGGATTTGCCTCATAATACAAAGGACCAATCTATGTGACATGTCCCTATCTTCTGTATTGTGTAGTTTAGCATTGTGTTACACCTTAGCAGATATCCTGATGCTTCTGTCAGCCATGTGTTGTTAGCATTTCTGTCACTGATTGTGTGTAGTTGTTGTTTACAACCTATTTGGTATCTGTCCAGTTACATTCCTATAGTAATAAGTCTCCTGCTGATGGAGTTCTCTTATGGGCTCCATAACAATGGGTGCACAACACAGCGGGAAATGACGAAACTTGAGTTTGCATGCATGACTATTGTACATCATTGATAAATGAGACATTCAAAAGACCTGTGTTTGCATGATTTATTTTGGATAAACAAAATACATATGTGACTAAGAATGTTACACTGACACAAAACAAAGGTGATAGGTTTAGTCATGGTGGATGACATCATCAGGGTAGCTGCTACACTATTTGGATCACCGGTCCAGTGTCCTTGCACCATAGGGAAATGGAGATTGGTTATAGAACAGACAGCAGGGTGTATCTGTGTCACACAAAGAGAACAGGTCAGGAGAGGTTTACTTCCTGACAGTGGGTTTGGTCTTGGCATCTGCTCCTGCAGGATGTCTGGGTGGATGTCCACGTTTTCAGGGGGGTTCTTTAGCTACAGTAAGTGGGGTGACTGAGGCATGCCCTTCCCCTGGCAGGGCCTCCATTCCACTAGCAGTTGCAGATGGAGAACGGCCTGATTTGTCATTGCTAGTGGAATGGGCCAGTTTTTGGGTACCACACCTACTCAGTGTGTTATTCAATTCTCTCAGAACCCTTGCAATGGCCAAGTGGGCATTTTGTGCCTCCCACTGCTGCATTACTTCCTGGTGGTTGTTACTCTTCAGCTTTTGGATTTCCCCCAAAACTGTGATAACTGGGCCCATCATGCTTTGGGAACTTTGGTAGGCTCCCAAGAATTGGGAGATGGTATCCTGGTTATTAGTGTCCCTTTGAGACCCCATCACCTGGCCCACAGAATCTGTTCCACACACCTTACTCCCACATGCCTGTGCCCCTGGCCTAGTTGTGGCAGGTCCATCATTGTCAGGGCCAGCAAGGTGAGACTCAGATACCTCTGGTGTGTGGCACACAATGGATGACACGGTCCTTGGGACACAGGCTAGGGGGCAAATGGTTGCCCGTGATGTAGCTGCTACAGGGCTGGGTGGAGTTGCTGTAGGCAGGTTGAGGCTGACAGTTGTTGACTGATCAGGTGTCCCAGATGGTCCAGGTTGTTTGTCAGTGTCCAGACATACAGGGGTGTTGTCCTCACTGGGGCCTTCATGTAGAGGGGTAGTGGAAGACTCTGTTACACTCTCACGGTGACAATGGCAAGATTACCTGTGGAGGGAGTGGAACACAAAGTTCAGGTTACAATGGGGGTATTGTAGCAGCTGTGTGAGTTGCAAACAGTGCCTTGACATGATCCCCAGCAATAACATTGACAGCTGATGCACTATGTATTTTGGATACAACATGAGGCTCTGTAAATTCAATTGCGTACACAATGTTTTATGCAGGTAAAACATGTTGGTAGTGATTGTTCAGTTGACTGCATCTGGTATTGTCAGATAATTGACATTAGTGTTCCCCTCTGTTACCTAGTGAACTGTCTAGCATGATAGCTGGCACAAATGAGAGCTGTGGAATGCACATTGGTGTCATTATAGGAACATAATATATGAGTTTACAATGGATATTGACCTCAGTCCGGATGTATAGCATGTGCTTCCACTCAGCCATTGGACTTTCTAAACCTGGGTAGTACGTTTCTAGCTTGGGATCTTTGATCTGTGGCCATTTTATACAGGCACTCAGCCATAGCAGTGTTTTGGTTGGGATGTTATTGTGAGTGAGCCATTGCATTGCTGTCATAGCCATGTATTGTTCCACACTAGTATAATAAAAATGGTTTAGATGGAATATTACTTTTACATACATGACAAGTTATATTTGGTGCAGTGTACTGGTGTTGGCAATGTTGGGATTTAGCGTTCTGGGAGTCGTAATGCTATGGTTAGCCAGTGCTTAATGTGTCATTTCCAAGGGCTGTGAAGCCAGATGTGTTTAGTGGATCCATGGCATGCCAGGGAGGGGTACTGGGTGATTAGGTGAGAGTTATAGTGGGTGGAATATACCTTTGGATGAGTATAGGTGGTGAGGGATCATGCAAGATCATATTTGTCTTAATTATGTGACATGAATGTTGTTGGTACTTACCAGACTCCAATCCCCCAGGTATGCCTGTCGGGCCCTCAGGCTACAGTATGTCCAAGACCTTCTCCCAAGATGTGAAAGTAGGGGGACGAGGCAGGGGCCCACCTCCAGTCTTCTGTACCACGAGCTGGTGTCTGGATGCCATAGAACGTACCTTCCCCCTGAGGTCATTCTACCTCTTCCTGATGTCTACCCTTGTGTGTGGATAACTGCCCGCAGAATTGACCCTGTTGACTATCCTTTGGCACAACATGTTCCTTGCACTATATGTTTGTTGTACCTGTGCTCTGAACAGGTGTGGCTCTACCCTGACAATTACATCCACCATGATCCTCAGCTCCTCATCAGTGAAACATGGGTGTTTTTGCGGGGACATGGTAGTAGTTGTGTAGACGGTGTGGTTATGCTCAAAGTGAAAGGGTGCAGAGTTCGGTAAATGGTGAGGTGCTGGTGCTGTGATATAAGTGACTGACTGGTGTTGTGGATTGTGCCTGGTACTAATATGTGTGTTTTGTATGTTGTACATGTGTGTGATGTGTGCGTGTAAAGTAGAAATGGGTGCCTATCCTTGCTAATTTTTACTTTCTGGGGTGTTGGTTTTCTTTGGCTGTGGTCCCAACATACAGCCAAGAGTGATTAAAAATTGAACACCTCAATGCTTCTGTTTCAGTAAAAAATACATAATGTCAATAAAAGGAAAAATTATGCACAAACTAGAAGCACTATCAGATTGAACAATATCAGAAAAACAATATGCAGGTTTTATGCAAGGACATCTAGGGCTGTTGATTCCCTGTGACTCAGCCCACCACCTTTTGTAATGCTTGGTCTGTTAGGAAAAGTACACAGTGCAGATGTAGCACTACCCTTCATTTCCCACATAGTACTTGTGACTGTACGCACTCTAAAAAAATCTCTGTGTGTCAGCAGACAATGGTGTCCCTTCCACTACATTATGTTGTTAGAAGAGTTATGGTGTGCCACAGATTAGTAATTCTACTACTCAACTCTGGTCCTCAGGCAGGCCACTTTGCAGTGGACGTATATACTCACATCACTCTATTTCCACTCCTCTGTAGACTGGGATATGTATGTGTGTTGTTTAAACAAAAAAGCTGAGGAGTCATTGCAATTTTCAAACCCCAGCTTTCTTGCTGTTATAGATGAGTGTACGCTCGTGTTTTACTTTGTTGATAAGATGGATCCACATCTCTATGACACCAGTTTTTCACTAGGCATTCTTTTTTTTTTTTTTTTTTATATTTGTGTTGCTTTGTTTGATATTTCAGCTGTGGTTTTGATTTTAATTTAACAAAGAATGTTAAGTATTTTTTTATTTTTTATAATTACATTGTTCAAAATGAATTCAATACATACATTGTAGTAACATTTAACACATATTAAATACATACAAACATTTTACTTCAGATAGGTTGTTTACCAATAAGTATCTATTTAAAAACCTTATAAAACATAACACCAATTTAAAATTTAAATTGATTATTAAATATTTTAATAATCTTTTTTGTTTTTGATAAAATTTAATGTAATGTTAATTTGTAATAAACTATAACTGAACCACCTTTAACTAATTCTATGCACAACTTTTATGACCTATTAATGCACAATCATAAATGTTTTTTTTTATTTTGTTTGCTTATTTTAAACTTCAGAAAATATGTCTAATTGATTGAATATATTTACATTATTTAAATATTTACTACAAATTTAAATTAGTAGTGCTGCAGCATTTATTTGATTTTGTGATACATGTAAATTATTATGCTTTATAATAGGTTAGTAAAAATATTGTTATGTTCTGCCTCCTCTTCTTCACTGTCCACAGGCTCCACAGCTGCCACAAGACCAGCATCAGGCCCATCCTCCTACAGAAAAGGCACCTGCCGTCACAAAGCCAGGCTGTGCAACATACAGCAGGGCACAATGATCTGGCGCACCTTCTTCAGTGAGTAGTATAAGGAGCCACCTGTCAGATGGAGGCACCGGAATCTGGCCTTCAGGAGGCCGAAGGTGCGCTCTATTATCCTCGTAGTTTGCCCATGTGTCTCATTGTAGTGCTCCTCTGCCCTTGTCCTGGGATTCCTCACAGTGGTTAGTAGCCATTACAGGTTCGGGTAACCAGAGTCACCTGCAAATATCGAGGGACAACTGTTAGACATCCTCCAAACATTAGGGAATCTCCCATACCCAGACAGCAAATAAAACTGTGTGGGGACTTTAGGCTAACCTATTAGCCACACACGGTGCCTCTGGAGTTGCCCCATCACATAAGGGATGATGCTATTCCTCAAAATGTAAGCGTCATGCACTGAGCCAGGATACTTGCCATTCACATGGGAGATGTACTGGCCTGCCAAAAACAGCATCTGCACATTCATAGAATGGTAGCTTTTGTGGTTTCTGTACACTTGTTCATTCCTGCGGGGGGCAAATGCCACATGTGTCCAATCAATGGCACCAATGATGTTAGGGATATGTCCCAGGGCATAGAAGTCACCTTTCACTGTGGGCAAATCCTCCACTTGAGGGAAAACGATGTAGCTGTGCATGTGTTTCAGCAGGGCAGACAACACTCTGGACAACACGTTAGAGAACATTGACTGGGACATCCCTGATGCCATGGCTACTGTTGTTTGAAAAGACACACTGGCCAGGAAATGGAGTACAGACAGGACCTGCATTAGAGGGGGTATTCCTGTGGAATGGTGGATAGCTGACATCAGGTCAGGCTCCAACAAGGGCACACAGTTCCTGGATTGTTGCACGATCAAGTCTGTAAGTGATAATTATGTGTCTGTCTTCCATTGTCGACAGGTCCACCAGGGGTCTGTACACCGGAGGATGCCACCATCTCATTACCTGCCCCAGCGGACGTGCCCTATGGAGGAGAACGGTGAGCAGAGGGTCATACAACACTTAGGTATCACAAGGCTGTTTAGCAAAAATATTAAATTTTCTCTATGTGCCTTTGTCTGTCCGTATTCCTGGCCTAAACAGGTGTGACACAGTTATTTGGCCTGCTATGTGGCCCCTTGAAATGGCGCCTACCTGGCCTGTAAGGTTGGACAAGGGGAAATGAGGTAACTGCACTGGCGTTGTACACCGTCGTGGTAGGCGGTCAGAGACCGTGGCACAATTCAGGATTGGTTATTATTGGGCCCTATGGGTTCCAGGAGCCAATGACAATGTACGCCGGCGTTGACAATACGCACCACCGCGGACATGACTGCCATTTTCTATCAGTTCCCTCACTTGATACCTGACCTTCAACAGGAGAGGACCTACACTGCAAGTGCTGCTATGACCTGTGTCTGGAAGCGACAATGGCTACAGTGTCTGGTGAAAGGGCCCCTGCCTTCACTTCGTAGGACTTGGAGAAACTGGTGGATGGGGTCCTCCCCAAGTACATGCAACTGTATGGTCCTCCAGACACACAGGTGAGTAAACTGTGAGCATGGTGGATGGAACATGATAGTATGGAGTGTCGTGGATGGAAGAGGGAGGGGGGGACAAGCCAGCATGTGTGGATGGTGTGTGTATGTATGTCTGGGCCAGGGTGGGAGGTTTGTGGGCAATGTGTGAGAAGAACTGTATGGGAGAGTAACATCCATTCTAACTTCACTTTTCCACTAAGTCAGCGCCCACCAGAAGAAGGGTATTTGGTGTGCCATCGCTAAGGGAGTGCGGACCCTGGGGGGTCTACCATAGACAGAGCACCCACCGCCGGAAAAGATGGGAAGACCTGTGCCGCTGGAGCAAGAAGACGGCGGAGGCCCAGCTGGGGATGGCCTCCCAACGTGGACGGGGTGCCCGTCGCACCATGACCCCCCTGATGTACCGGATCCTGGCGGAGGCATTTCTGCTTCAGGGCATCACAGCAGCCACAATGGGGTGAGTACACTCTCATTCAGCTGACTCTGCATGCTTGACGAGGTGTCTGGGTGGGGGTGGTGGGGTGGGGGTTCCCCTAGGCCAGGGCAGATGCGCAAAGGTAAAACCATTGTTTTGCAGTCTCATTCCCACTCCAACCCCAAAGGTGGTATTTGTTCTCCACACCTAGTCACGCTCCCATGGGTTCCAGCTGAGCATGAAATGGGTCTAGACAGAGTCCCCCTTGGGCATGTGCTTTTCCCCTGCACTGTTAGTTCATGGCTTAGTGCATAGGGCTGCTCCCTGTGTGTTGTGTCCGCCAACGGTAGTGGTGTTGCATGCATTGACCATGTGTCTCTTCTGTCTTCCCCCATTTTTGTTTTGTCACCCTGTTCTTGCGTGCATTAGCATCATCTGGCGGAGGAGCAGTGGCACCGGAGCAGGAGGGAGCTGCATCCCACATGGCCCTGGAGGGTAAAGTAACCGAGTCTGAAGGCACCAGTGGGACGGAGGGCGAGGGAGCTCCACGACGGGGACAGTAGCATACACCAGCGACAGCGACTCCTCCTCTGATGGGACCTCCCTTGCGGTGGCGGGCACCTCTGTGCCCACTGTATCAACAGGTACAGCCACCACCCCCCCCTACCAGCACCGTTCCCCAGCAGCCCCTCAGCGTGTTTCCCGTGCCTGCTCACCCAAGAGGGTGGGCATCTCCTTCGCCCCAGGCACCTCGGCCCCTGCCCCAGTCAGCCCTGCTGCCCTCTGTGAGGAGGCTATTGACCTCCTGAGATCCCTCACTATTGGGCAATCTACCATTTTGAATGCCGTTTAGGGTGTTGAGAGGCATTTGCAGCAAACAAATGCATACCTGGAGGGCATTCATTCTGGCGAGGTGGCCCAAGAGAGAGCATTTCAGGCTCTGGCCTCAGCACTCATGGCAGCCATTGTCCCTGTGTCCAGGACCCCCCTCCAACTTCCTCCACTCAGACCCAATCCCCTGTACCTCAGCCTATCCCAAGCACACCATCAGACCAGCATGCACACTCCTCAACACACAAGAGTGGACATGGCAAACATAAGAACCACACATCCCACCGGCACTCACACAAGTACCATCCCCATGCAGACACACCAACATCCACTGCCTCCACTGTGTCCCCCTCCTCTACATCCTCCTCCTCCCTCCCAGTCTCATCTCCACTCACTCCCCAGGGGGTGACAGGGTGTATATGTAATGTTGCTGCATGTATTTGTGTGTATGGTGTTGTGGGTGAGGGTGGGGGTGGGGGTGTTGCGTGCTGCGTGTGTGTGTCACTCTCTTTTCCCTCCCCCCTCCCCTGTGTGCTAGGTGCAGTACTCACCGTGGTCGTCGCCGGCGTCTTTCCTGCTCCTGATACAAGAGGAGGTAGACCAGCATGGACAGGACCTGTAGTTCGGGCTCCATGGAGTCCTGGTTCCTCGTTGGGTGTCGAGAGGTGAATGGTTTCCATTCCAAGTCCTGTTTCCGCCGTGCTTTTGATAGCGTTGGTACCGCCCCAGAAAAGGTGGCGGATAGGAGTGTTGTAATACAGTGGGCGGAACCTTGTCTTCCGCCTGTCTGTTGGCAGTTACCGCCGCGGTGTTTGTTTCTACTGCTGTTGTTTGTTTCTACTGCTGTGGCGGTTGGAGTGTTAAAGTGGCTGTCTATGTTGGCGGTTTCCGCCATGGTCGTGATTCCATTTTGTTTCCCGCAGGCATGTTGGCGGTATTATCGCTGCTTTAACACCAACCCCCAGGGTTGTAATGAGGGCCTTAATTTCCATCAGCTACTGCGCACAGCCTTAGGCCGTGCACTATGGTAACTGAGCAGATTTCCTCACTGAGCCTAGCTGAAAGTTGTGGGCAGCAGGGCATTTGCACCAGGCTTAGTCTATGACAAGGCTATTCAGCTACCCACTGCAGGCAAGCCATCTTCGCTTGCACATAGCCTTTGACCGTGTGCAGTGGAGGTTGAATGTGGACATGCCCTGCTGTCAACTTGTCACAGAAACTCAAACCAACCTGCACATGGAGACAGGCAGTGTGCAGCATGGCTTGGATGCAGAACCCAGTCTACAGCCAGAACCTGCATCGGACCAGCTGCAAACAGCTTTGCCCCACTGTGCTGTGCCTTTTTGGCTGGGGACGGTGGGTGTTGAGCACTGGGTCTGTCTGCAACCTGATGTAGTTGAGCACAGTTAGACCAGGCATTCTTAGGGTCATCTTGCTCCAGAGTTTTTGCCTTTCATGTCATATTTTTGCTGTATCTTTGTGTTGGCTTTAGGACTCTGAGCACTCTACCACTGCTAACCAGTGCTAAAGTGCATGTGCTTCTCCCCTAAACATGGCATCATTGGTGTATCCACAATTGGCATATTTAATTTATTTGTAAGTCCCTTGTAAAGTGGTATACCTTATACCCAGGGTTTGTAAATTAAATGCTACTAGTAGGCCTGCAGCACTGATTGTGCCACCCACTCAAGTAGCCCTATAAACATGTCTCAGGCCTGCAATTGCAGAGCCTGTGTGTGTGCAGTTTCACTGCTACTTCAACTTCACATTTAAAACCTCTTGCCCAGCTTCAAACTCCCCTTTTGTTAAATAGGCTCTAGGCACCCCATAAGGCGGTACACTATGTAAGTAAAAGGCAGGCCATGTACTTTTACGTGTTACATGTCCTGGAAATGAAAAACTCCCAAAGTCATTTTTCATTACTGTGAGGCCTACTCCTCTCACAGCCCAGCATTATGAATTCCTTAAAACACTTTTAAGCTGTAATTCCTGATCAGAAGGGAGTAGCTACATTGTGTTTCATATTGTTGGAGGGTAATGATAAATCCTCTTTACTGGTGAAGTCAGATTTATCATTAATATTTTTGAAATGCCACTATTAGAATGTGAGCATTTCTCTGCTTTCACTGCTCTGTGTGTCTGACAGCCTTTCTCCAATACATACCTGGATTGGGCTGGGTGACAGCTACATTTGTGCATTCCTTGCAGACACCCACAACACAAGGCACTCAACTGAATCTGAATTCATCTACATTCTGATGGGCCTTCTTGGGTAGAGGGGAGCTGACACGTATACTTAAACAAGAAAGTGACTGTCCCCACTTCAAAGGGCTGATTACCCCCTACTGATAGTCTGGAGCCACAACTGGGATGAAATGGGGACCTGTGCACTTTAACAAGCCTCCTTGAATTCACCCCACTTCAAATGCACATTTGGGTATAAGTACTGGGTCTCTGACTCTGCCAAATCAGATCACCACTGGACTTGGCAAGAACTCTGCTGGTGTAAAGACTGCTGTGCTGTAAGGATTGCCACTCTGCCTGGACTGACTGCTTCTCTGCTTTACTGTGCTGCCTTACTGCCTGTTGCTCTCTGCCCTGCTGAGTACAAGGACTGGACCCATTCTGCTGACCCAAAGTGACTCTAAGGGCTTGCTGGCTTACCTCCATTCTCCTGCAGTCTCAGGAATATCAAAGACTGCCTGCAACTCTCCTGGTGCTGCTGGAATCTGCCATCTGTAAGCTCTACCCTTGGCTGAGAAGCCTCTCTCCAGTTCTGGGTGTCAGAACTGTGTTCTGCAACTGATTCCTGCTAAAACTGATGCATCACCTCAAGTGTGTGCAAAATGTTGCCCCAACTACATTCAATGCTGAAGCAGTGGCTGATTGATGACATCAGATTCACAACCTGAGCGGCTCAATAACAACGCTCAGTGAAGGTCGACAACAGAGCTCACCGACAATGCACAATCCTCTTTGAGCGGCTGGACGGTGACATATTGGATTCTCAACATCAACTAAAGCACCATTCAAGGTATTTTGTTAGCAGGACCTGCCTGGGTCCTGTAGCCAGCCTACCATCCAGTGTGGTTGGTCTAAACTTTAGATTTTCAACCTCAAGTAACCTTTTGACCGCTAGTGACTTCTAAGCACTATTTCACATTTAGGGCCGTATTACGAGTTTGGTGGTCGCACTGCTGTCCGGCTACGGCAGTGGTCTCAAGAAAACCACGAAACCAGTAGTCTCCCGCCCATCGTATTACAATTTATGCAGCCTGAACTGCACCAACTGGAGTGGTGACCACAGTGGCGGGCTGCAATGTTGGCGCTGGGTACTCTGTCGCCATCAGAGCCACAGCTAACCGCTGAGACGATTACAAAAACAAAGTTGTACTGGTGGTCCCCTTGCGGCGGTTTCCCGATGGCGGTAGACCATCACCCTTCACTCTCAGCAAAGCACCAGGACAGTGTCCATTGGATGGATTCAAAAACACGACTGCTGACATCTATTGGCCAAGTGGACACACATACAAATCATACTATAAAACACAACCAATTCCAGACCATGATCCTTTACCTCTCCACTGCACCACAGCATGACAGATACCACATATCATTGTTTTATTTTTGTGAGATAAGACATTTCTTTTCCCATCCCATTTAACACTTTCCACATACTTTCTTCCCTAATATCACTTGTCTTGTTTTTTCATTCCTTGTCCCCCACTTTAATTTACAGTAATGTCACATTTTAAAAAATCCATGTTTTTCTGAGGCTGTGTTGACAGTCATGGGAGATGAAATAATAAGAGTAGAGCCACAATTTTTTGGAATCCAAGTCCAGCATACCCCTCTCAGTAGGAAAATAGAAATGTGGCAAAAGCTATTGACAGAGTGAATGCTGTAGGCACAACCGTGTGCACAAAAGAGGAGATTAGGAAGAGGAGGAATGACCTGAGGTGGAGGTGCATTTCCATGCCTCCAAGCAACACCTGGAGCCCCTTAAGACTGGTGATGGTTCTCCTAGCACCCCATTACAACTCTTTCCCTGGGAGGAAGAAGGTATTGGTCATTCTCCATCCTAACGGCTTGCCAGGAATAGTTGGGGGAGCGGAGTCTGGTAAGTTACACCTCTATAACTGCCACAACACTTCAATGACATGTATGCTCTCATCTCAGCTTTTGCCTTTAGGTTGGGTATACACTCTCCTAATATTCAATGCCCAAGGTATCAGAGAGGTTTAATTGTCAGTGTGTATTGTTGTATATAACATAACATGTACCAATCTCCATTAAATGCCAGTTGTTGGAATGGGGTATGTAAGGGTGTTACTAGTACAATATCATCCCATGACCCATGGAATGTGTCAATATATAATTGTATGGCGTAACCTAACTGCAGTTTGGTAACAGGTATGTAAACTCACCATTTGTCAAGTGTTGGGAAGTAGGGCGTGACATGACTACAACTACAATGAAGTGCCTGCTTCTGTAACTCAAAACAAGAGGCTATTGTGCTCTTGCCCATTTTCACGTTTGCCATGTCACAACTGATGTTTACTTCTCATGGACTGAGCAATCTACATATAATGCTCTACTCAGAGACATGTCTGCCTACATTGATTGACGTTGTCCTGGTCTCCTCAAATAATACTATTGATATTGATCCGAATAAATACAGCATCCAACGGAACTTGATGTTAAATATTCAATACTTCCAAAAAGATTGGAGCCTTGAAAAAGTCATTTGTGACGAAACACGTGTCAGCTGTTGTTTTCCTGAATATGAGAAATATGTTGGCCTATTGACATCACGCCCATTTGTCTCACTGGGCTATGGAATGTCTTTTCTGTTCTTGCACAAAAGAATAAACGGACTTATCAATGAATCTACGATGTGCCGTGGTTTTTCCTTTCTTCATATCAGCTAACAGCAGTCCCCCTAACCTGTGTACCTAACACAGTTAGTCCAATCTTGGCCTCCTTAGTCCTGGATCCTGAAGTGCATATCACCAGTCCTGACACAGAGGGACCAGGACCAGGTTGGAGAGGACACCCTGGGCCAAGGGCACAGTCTTGTTGGGGTAGGGTCGGTGGGTGGATACTGTGGGCCGGTAGAATGAGGCCACTAGGGCCACTCACAACCAGGACATCATCAGCCAAGTCTTGGGTTTGTTTCAGGAGTCCCAAGGTGTGATGGGAGAGGTACTTACCAAACTCTGAGAAATTAAGCAGCTGCAGAGGGACATGTATCAACAAAAGCAGGCCCATAACTCCATCATGGGCTCTCTAACAGGGGTGCCGATGGACATCCATGTAACCCTAAGCAGAGTTATTCTGCCACCATCTACCTCTTCCTGTAACATACCCATATCAAGCCCATCTACATCTGCAGCAAACACAGGAAGGGAGGCCCTGCCAAGGAAAGAAACACCTTCAGACACCCCTGCCTCTGCAGCAGTGGAACCCCCCCACCACCCTCGCAAGCAGGGACTTCCATGTAAAAATCCAAGAGGTGCAGATGGCAAGACACCCACCACTGCCAGCAAGAAATCTCAACCTTAATTTCCTCTATTGTGTGTCACACATTCACTCTGTTGACTAATTCTGGACACTTTTCCACTCTTGGTAGGAGGAGTGATCTGGTCTTTGGATTTCAAATAATTTCACCTTTACTGCTTTTAAAAATTCACAAGTCACAAACTAATTGCGTGCTGTAGTAAATTTTACATTCAGCAATGTAGCTATGTAATACCATGTGAACTATACAATGACAAAACAAGCTACTTGTGTATGCATGGATACATTGCATGTCTACTGTGTTTAGCTCTGCATCACAACCATGCCACACCAACACATACATATGAGTGTCTTGTCTTACGACATTTTCATTACATTGCTACAATCATAGGCTGTCAAGATGTCAGAAACATAGCAAATCATACATGACTCAATTATACTTTGTAAGTGATCACATTTACAGATACAGACCTCAAGAACATGACAGAAGGGAATACGTCAGACATTGTCCTGTAAAATAGGCAAAAATGAAATTGCTGGAGCTTTATCACCTACTTCACAATAGGAATCATACATCATGTAACACAAGAGTCATACAGATGGCAGTACAACACTTTATGATAACAAGGTAATTACAATCCAGTGATTCTGCATCTGCTCTTATGCCACAAACACGTCAGTGACATGTCACATGCATTTTGACCTACAATGATGAAACACATCAACAGCTATATACATTTCTTACAAAATGAGTAGTTAGCCAATCTGAAATGAAAACTAACATGATTTGGGCGTACAACTACATATTGTCTGAGCTCATGAGGACTTACATAATGCATTATTGCCATCAAATGACAAGGAACAAGTCCAACAGAGTCACCTTAACTTTCATCCTATGACTGTGCAAGCTGCCTTAGCATAGGTTTTGTACACCCAAAGTCTATGACATACATTCCCAGGAACAATCCTTGTCCACTTCATACGTCCCAACAGCATATTATACCTGCTATTGTCACTACTCAGAAATGTCCAAATCAAGATGCCACGGTGAAGGTACCTAAAAAACACCAAAACAAAAGATTAACTATGAAACCATACATATGACTCAATTCACATAGCAAAAGTCTGGAGAAAACAGTCCATACAAAACTCTGACCCAAACAAAGCAACACTATCAAAATGAGCATGTCTTAAAACCTTCCTCACCAAACACCCTTTGCCAAAATCTGCCAGAGCTTCAGCTTCCTAATATTTCCAATAAACATAGATCCAGATTCACAAGGCCATTGGTGACTGCCAAGATGTGCTGTATTCTAAATACAGCACAACATTGGTGTTGTTAGGTGGGGCATGGGTGATGCAGGAAAAGTGGTGCATTGGGACCAATGCGCCACTTTCTTGCAAATGTGGGCCATAGTCCTCACATAATTTCAACAAGAGTTGATTGAATAGTCAAAGTTATGACATCTCATAACATACTTACATCCATCGCAAGATTGCAGACATTTACGACAGCTTCACCACCCAGGGACCCTTCATGACTCTCACCACCAGCCCGTTGACCGAAGCATCACCATGCCCACCACCCTCATCTGCTGGAAAATCATCACCGACAATGAAACCTGCAACATCATGGCAACCATCCACCCACCGACCCCTGCCCTCACCACATCTTCAACAAAGCCAGCGACATCATTGCACCCAAACTCCGGCATACCGTCAGCCGGTCCTTTCAAACTGCCACCTTCCCAGAGAGTTGGAAACATGCTGAGATCAAACCTATACTGAAGAAACCCACGCCGACCCGAAAGACCTCAAGAACTACCGGCCCATCTCCCTGCTCCCCTTTCCGGGCAAAGTCATTAAGAAGGCAGTCAACAAACACCTTACTGCCTTTCTGTAAGCCAACAACATCCTGGATCCTTCTCGGTCAGGATTCAGAAGCAACCATAGCACTGAGGCTGCCCTCTTTGCCGCCATAGATGACATCCACACCCTCCTCGACCGAAGCAAGACCGTCACCCTCATCCTCCTGGACCTTTCTGCTGTCTTCAACATAGTCTCACACGACACGCTACACACCTGTCTCTTCGATGGCAGCATCCAAGACTCAGCACTACAGTGGCTCTCCTCGTTCCTCACCGGCAGAACACAGAAGGTCAGATTTCCCCCCTTTCTCTCAGAAGCTACCAAGATCAGCTGTGGCATCCTCCAAGGATTCTCGCTGAGTCCCACCCTCTTTAAGCTATACATAAGCCCACTGGCCACCATCGTCTGAAGCCACGCACTCAACGTAGTCTCCTATGCCGATGACACCCAACTGATAGTCTTTCTCACCAACAACCTGACCACCACCAAGAACAATTTCCACGAAGGAATGAAAGCAGTCGCCGCCTGGATGAAAGGTAGTTACCTCAAACTGAACTTGGACAAAACAGAAGTCCTCATCCTCGGCTCCACACCCTCTGCCTGGTTTGAGTCCTAGTGGCCCACCACCCTCTGAAACGCCCCCACCCCCACCGACCACGCCCACAACCTCGGCATCACCTTAGACTTGTCGCTCTCAATGGACCGACAGGTGAGCGCAGTCTCATCGGCTTGCTTCCACACCCTGAGCATGCTTCGAAAAATGTACAAGTGGATCCCCACCAAAGCCAGAAGGACAGTCACCCAGGCCCTTATCAACAGCCACCTCGACTATGGCAATGAGGAATATGCCAGAACCACCACCAAGACCCGGAAAAGACTACAATGCATCCAGAACGCCTCCGCCCGTCTCATCAAGAACGCCCCATGACACAGCCACACCTCCGCCCTTCTAAGAGACCTACACTTGCTGCCTATCAACAAGAGAATCACCTTCAAGCTCCTGACCCATGACTACAAGACCCTACACAACGCCGGACCAGCCTACCTCAACCACAGACTCTCCTTCTACACTCCTACCAGACAAATTCACTCTGCCGACCAATCCCTCGTCAACGTCCCCCACACCCGAAAAACCACAGCCGGCGGAAGATCCTTCTCCCACATCGCCACCATGACCTGGAACACCCTCCCCATCCACCTCAGGCAATCTCCCACCCTGTCACAGTTCAGGAAGGACCTCAAGACCTGGCTCTTTAACTAATCCTCAGCACCCCCCAACCTCCCCCAGCACCTTTAGACCCTCACGGATGAGTAGCCACGCTTTACAAATCCCTGATTGATTGATTGATTGATGAGAGGAAGCTGTTGATGAGATCTTGATGCAAGTCAGCTCCGTCCTCTTCATTGCTATCATCATCATTTGGCATTTCAGAATCCTCACCCGGTGGCGCTTCAGGCTCTCCATCCTCTGTGATATAAGGAATGTTCCATCACAGGTGATGTTATGGAGCATGCAGCAGGCCACGGTGATTTGACATACCTTCGCAGGTGAGCCCAAAAGCTTGCTCCTCTGGCTGCTGTGTTCTTCAATGGGCCTCAATGAAGCAGACTTCCGAGGCATAGTTGGATTCCTTAGCGGTGTTAACAACCAAGGGCGGTTGGGATATGCTGAGTGTCCTGTTATGTAATAAGACATGTCTGCAATGAGTCACATACTTTCCTATTATAGTACCTGGCATTGCACGCACAAAGTTAGGACAGATCTTACTTACCAACAAGCCAGGCCCTCTTCGGTTGTAGTTGTGACATCAGCTGGGGTATGGTGCTCTTCCGCAGCATGAAGGAATCATGGACTAAACCTGGGAACCAGGCACAGACATTTGAAATATGCAAATCTGTCAAGCAGAAAACTTGCACATTGATAAAATGGAAGTGATTCCTCTTTCGATAAACTTGTTCACTAACTTGCAGTGGTACTAATGCAACATGGGTGCCACCAATGGCTCCAAACACATGTGGGAGGCCTCCAAATCCATAGAAGTTAACCTTTACACTGTCTAAATCCTCAGATCTGAGTAACCTGGTATAGCAGTCAATGTGTTTCATCATTGCTAATAGCACATCCCTAATACATCACTGAACAAGCATCAACAATCTTCAATGGGCTATTGGCTTTTAGTTATGCAATGTAAGAATGGTGTTTTCACCAGCACCAATCTGTACTGGGAATTTCCTAGGTCTAGCTGATTCATTATGCTGTGAATATTTGTAGGTAAATCACCCAGACATTTTACCCAGATAGTCTCCAGTCTACTTTTCTGTGTGAAAACTTTCCTGAGAATATTCTGACAATGGACGAATTAGAACACTACCATTGGGAAGTCTCAATACTGTGACATGGGATTTTCCATGTCACCTTATTCCTGCTACTGTACATATTGCTGCAACATAGATGTATTGGTTACAGATCCTTTTGAGAAACCCTGCTTTTCCTAGTTTAGAAACATTAAATAGGGATTCCTTCAGCAATGAAAAAACAGAAAATAAAATGTGCAGTCAGTTCAATTAGCCACAAAATGTTTAGTTAAATTAAGTAGCATTGTCGTGATTGTGTGGTTTGCCAATAGTTTACTCCCTATAAATCCCTGAAAGCTCCCTTACAAAGTATGCCACCCATTGATGTTCCATTTCAAAAGGTTCGGGTGGATTTAGTGAGAAAATGATAATGTCAAGGAAAGGGCACAGATATATCTTATTCATACTCGATTACACCACTAAACATCCCATGGCAGTACTCAGAGAGACATCCCAAACTGCATCAGTCATGATTGAAGTTTTTTCACAAACCGGGTTTCCCCATGAAATACTAATAGATCTGGGGATATCATTCACATCAAAGTAAATGAAACAAGTGTTTGACAAACTGGAGATTATGCATATAAGAACCTCAGCGCTCTAATCACAAACGGACAAACAGGTGGAATGATACAATACCACACTTAAACCTACTCTCAAAAAGATAAGTGAGACTGAAGAAAAGGGTCGGGATAAAATGTTGTCCACTGCCCCACTGGCTATCAGATGCCAGATACAAACCAGTTTGGGGTTTTCTTCTTTTGAACAGCTGCTCGGGAGGAAATTGTATGTTCTTTTAGAAATTGCTGTGACCTATGCGAAAGTCAACTGAACAACGACAGCTTGCTAAATACATGGATCAATTGATATTCTGTATCCGTAGGATGAGAAAACCCACCAAGGAACATTTAGAGGCAATGCAAACAAAGCAACAACAATAATGTAATTGAAATGGTACACTCTAGCTCCTGGAGATTGAAATTTAGTACTGTCACATACCTGAGAAAATGAAATTTCAGCACAATGTAAGGGCCCTTATCAGAAAATTAAAACATCTGTCAAGTAACATAGCAGGTGGAATTGTCAAAACGGGCAAAAGAGAGTCAAATATTTCCTGTGGTTCTATTGAAAAGTTGGGAAGAACCATTCTCAACAATGATAGTTCACATGATAGAAGACCTCCTCTAATTTCTCCCAAGTAATGATGGAGACCCAGGTTGTTCAACAAAGATGTATTATCGCATTGGCCTTCATTGTTCACAAGCAAAAAGAGATGTTCCTCACCAATGAATACAAATGGCAGCAGGAGCATTAAACAGTCAATTTAAATTATCAAGGTGAAAAAACTAATTTGAGATGAAATAAGAAGCTCCTGTGTTGGACACCAAAAGTAAATTACATTGTCAAAATGTAGTAAAAACTGTCCTTTCGAGCCTAACACCACCTAATAAACATTACGCTTATACTGAAACCCTGATGCATGAACCTGATGTCATCATCATCATGAGATGCAGTGCAGACAGAGGCAGCATGTTCATGACAGTAGCTGGGAACCAGGGGCCAGATGTACAAATCTATTTTGCAGTCGCAAACAGTGAAATTTGCCTTTTGCGACTGCAAAATAACCATGTAGCATACATCATCGCAAAATAGGTATTGCAATTCGCTATCATGAAGGGGCGTTGGGAGGGCATCCCTTCCTAATAGTAACTCGGAGGCCCTTGTATGAATGTTTTGTGACCATGAATGCGGTCGCAAGACAATTGCGGGTACCACCAATTTCAAATTGGTGGTAACCCATTTGTAAATGGAAGGGGGTCCAGAAAGGACCACTTCTCCTTTGTGAATGGGGGGTGCCAAGATTTATTCAGAGCAGACAGTGGTCCCATGGACCACTGTCTGCTCTAAAAATATAAAACTGAAATGTTTAATTTTTAGGTTGAGCATAATTATTCGACCTCCTGTATATTTAAGTATACTTCTGGAAGCTTCTAGCTATTTCATTTGTTAGTTTATGTGTCATTCAAAAAATATTGCTTGCTAGTGGTCAGTTGTGCTTTTTTTATCCCTCCTTTGTCGGTTTTGGAGCAGGGACCAACTACAGTATAATTACTCTTTGTACTGTTTATCCGGTCTGTAGGTGACTTTATTTTTACTTTGTTTCCTGCTCATGTTCAGGGAAGCCTCCCTTTTTATTTGAAGAGCATTCTTTCTCAGAGTTTAGCTGTAAACAAGGCTATAAATCAGACTGTCTTGGTCGTGTTTGGTCTCACCCACCTCCTCCCATGCCGCTAACATTTTTCTTTAACTTGTATTAATTGTTACTTTTTGGATAACATCAGCGTGGTGTCTGATTCACAGCCGTCGTGCTTCATCTATAATAATGGATGCCGCTAAGGTAGGCCGCGCAACTTTCTTTTGCTCTGCCTGGCTTACTCTCCAGGCATTATAATATAAGCGCATGGCTCATTGGGTGCATTCTTTCTGTCCTTCTGTGTAGAGAAAGGTCTGTTTTCTCTGCCATGGCCCTTCTGTTGCTGGACATCTGCTTGGGCTTGGGCAGGTGAGCCGTAGCTCTCCCTAGCAGCAGCCACGTGCAATGCAGCCTTCCCTCAAGTCCCTCCCTCTCTGTTGCCATCCTGCCACCATGGTAGACATGGATGATGAAAACGAGCCATACCCTCCCACACCAGGTCTTTCAGCTCCAAAGTCGGCACCACCGAAAAGATGTTCTTGCTGAAGAAGTGGAGCGTGGTGGCTATGTGAAGCTGGGACTTGAAGTGTAACACCCGTGCCGTCTGCCGGGTGCAGGTCACGGGTAAGAGGTGGTACTGGAGGCCGGTGCTTCACCAAAGCCTGTTTTTTTTTTCTTGCCGGCCTCTGGTGCTCCCAAATGCAGATGGTTTTGAATACTGAGGCCCAAATTTATACTTTTTGATGCAAAACTGCACCAACGCAGTTTTGCGTCAAAAATGTGACCGACTGCTAACAGCATTTCTTTGCGCCGCTCGGGCATCAAATTTATACTTTGACACACGGCGGCACAAACCACTGGTGTGAGTAATTTTTTTTTTAACTCAAACCAATGCGTCAATTCGGAAATAAAAATTACATTAACGCAGCGAAAATGACTGTGAGCCGGTTTACGATGTTGCAAACCGGATACGTGCCTTTTTTGACGCAATAGCATCAAAATGTGCTAAGGAGGGCCAACATGGATCCCAGATGCTTGCACAGACCCCAGAAAGATGACAACAGACCAGGAACCAGCCAGGAGGACCCACATCAGACCCAGGACAGGGAGAAGAAGAAAAGAAAGTGTCTCTTCGGTGCAGAGGAGCAGGAAATTCTGGTGAAAGAGGTGATGGAACACCAGCACCAACTGTTTGTCACCTCAAAGTTGCCAATTAGTAGGAGAGATGCAATATGGCAACAAATTGTTGACAAGACAAACAGTGTGGCAGAAGTACGGAGAACAGTCATTGAGTGCAAGAAACACTGGCATGACTGCAAACGCAGTACCAAGGAAAAGATGGCCAGGAACAGGAAGGAAGCACTGCAGACTGGAGGTGGGAGTCCAGCACCTCAGGAGGCCCTGGACCACATGGAGGAAATGGTGGCAGCCGCCATCCCTGAGGAGAGCATCTCAGGGATTCAAGGACAGGACAGCTCAGACTACCAGGAGACAACACAGATGCAGCGTAAGTCGCATGGGAATTAAAATGCACAAATGTTAACTGCAAGTGGCAGAGGACATACCTACTACACAATGCATGTAAGTCATGATAATCAGGGAGTGGCATGGGTAAAGGGGCACAGCACGGGGGCATGGCCCGTTCAGAAGAAACCTGGGGCACAGTACTACACTACACCAACAACCTTTGCATGGGGGTATGCTGCCATGCCAAGGATGTTGGAAACATAAAGCCAGTCCAGGAGGGTAGGGTACAACGTAAAACTGGCCTGCTGCCACATGTCAGCTGGTATTCTCCCTACATGAACTAGGGCTCAATTAACAGTCTCAGGCCATATCTGCAAGTGGAATTTAACATTGACAACAGCTGCCGCTACCACCTCTGCTGTGTGTGCAGGTCAAGTAGCTAATGGCAGTAACATCCCCATGGATCAAACACACCCAAATTAGAGGGTTCAGGATGACAACTTTATCAATCCCCTGTAATCAATAGAAATGTTCTAATCCTATTAAATGTGATTGTCCATAGTTGCTACAAACATTAGCCATTGTCATAAACATTATGAGGTACACAGCGCTAATGTCATACCCATGCAGCATTTGTCAGGGTCCACCCTGTGCCTGGGTCACAATAGCTCCAATGACACCATGCAACATCCCAAATATCATACTGCTGAGACAACAGCATTAAGGGGGAGGACAAATGTCACAGGCTTGTGAAATTCACCCTCACAGTCAGAAGAGGAAATGGAACACTGCTAGGACCATCAGTGCAATCCAATGTAGCACACATTCCCCAACATCAACATTACAAACTACCAATGCTGACTTATGTAGTGTGCCATGCCAATGCTATACATAGATCTGCTAGGTCTCAGCAACATATAGCTGGATGTGAAATATCTCAGACTGCCTCAGTTCCAGATTGTGAAGTGTGTTGCAAGTGCCATCAGACCAACCTCAGCCAGTGCAAGGCCTCACCATGAGAATGGAAGTAGACGGAGGGTTGAGTAGGACAAGAAGGTGGCAATACACAATTTGGCCAGAACCAACACCTAGAGGATGTGATGCTGACAAGTCCCCAAAATTACCACAATACATGTGACATGCAGGTGGGGCACAGGCCATGGGAGAATGCTACTATGAAAGACAGGAGTAATGAACAGGAACCAAGATCACAATGTGCAATAAATAGGAAGGCAGGCATGTCACATTAAAAATTCCACAACACAGACACACACTAATTGTACAATATCTCATTGCCGAGGATGATGGCTCTCCTGGGGATATGCCTGTCCTGGACTTCCCTGATGACATGGATCATGAGCTGACAAACATCAGCCAGCAGACCCTCCAAGATGTCCTTGGGACCTTCCAGACCCCACCTTCAGTCACAAGAAGGAGCACAGATACAGCAGCCATCACAGAGGAGCCACACACCACCCCAATTGTACGACCTGCCAGCTCCAACCCAGCTGAGGACTCTGACGACACTGGCACCAGCTTTGAGAGAACTGTAGTTGGAGTACAGCGGGAGCTGGCCAAGGAGGTGCAGATGTGGATGGAAAAATATGGCAGCCAGCCTAGAGGGGGTGAGTTCGTGCATGATGTCAACTGCAGAACAGGCAGCAGCCATGCAAGGGCGAACATCAATCTTGCAGTAACTTGAAAAACGTGTGAAGGAAATCAGCACAGCTATAAGAGAGTTGACACAACACCTCCAACAACAAACTTTTCAACGTGTGCACAAATGCAATATTGACCCCCCTCAAGGCTGACCTGGCTGCCTACCACAGTGATGTGGCTGCTATCCTTAAGAACCAGCAGCTCCTCCTTGCTGCAGTACTGCCCTTCATAGCCCCACAGTTGGCAGATACTGAGATGTCTGACTCCACGTCTTCAACACTGAGGTGTATGTTGCCCCTTCACAACCACCACCACCAAAGGCAGAGGAGACAACACACACATCAGAAGATGAAGACGTTGAAAAGATCACCTCCACCCGTAAGAGTACCCGGTAGTTGGCAGCTACCGGGATGTCTGACTCCACGTCTTCAAACACTGAGGTGTGTGTTACCCCTTCACAACCACCACCACCAAGGGCAGAGGAGACAACACACACCTTAGAAGATGAAGACGTGGAACAGATCACCTTCACCGGTAAGAGTACCCGGTAGCACTAGCCCCGCCACCTGGCCACTTATAACTAAGGTCATGTGCTTTGTAATATGCCAGTCTTGCAACAGCTGCTCACAAGCACTGTTCTCCAGCCCACTGTTTATCTTGTCACCCTGCCCTGTGATTGTTTCTCACTAACTCATTGGCAAATCCTGTCCCTCTGCACTGTCGGACACTTCACCCCAGCATGTCCAATGACATGTCCTTTTACACTTGTGTAGGATCACAATGGAAGGTGTCACATTAATTGACTCACAATAATGGACAATGTACATATAGCACTGCAGCACTTTAAAATAAATAGCACTTACACAACAACTATGTCTCTGTGTGATGTGATGCATCAACCATGATGGAGATCTGTGATGTTTACCTCATGTCAATGATTATAGAATGTCAATACAACTGACCTGAAAGAATGTGGGCTAATAACTATGCACTGTGGTCTGGATTGTACCATCATCTGCCCTTCCCGAGGGTCAATTCTGAGGGAAATAGAAACTATACAGTATAATGATGTGTTGGACAGAATAACGCTTCCTCAAGTGATGTCTAAGCCAAAAATGATTGCCTTCAACTTTTTCTTCAAGCTAATCTTTACATATGTGACATTTGACTCAAATTTTCCTAACACACACCATACAGCATGAATGGATGTGTATGAGTGTACGTACAGATATGTAACCTGGCTGAACAATGTAACAAATGATAGGTGTGAGCTATGTATATCATACTACGTGAGATCATACTACCACTCACCTTATAAGGCTTCACTTGAACATCAGGCTGCAGGCAGACTTAACACAGTGTCTTCAATACCAAATCGGGTCCCAAAGTATGTGAAATTGAAAACATACATCAAAAATTAACAACACTTTGGGATCCATAGTAAACTTGAGTGGTGGGTGCAATAGATGGCAGATTTTTAGCAAAGTTGCTCTGGTGTAGCTGCCAAAGTAACAGCTCAATTGGGATTTGGTTGCAGGATGGAACACAAATGCGAATACTAAAGAGATACTGTTCACCCATGCCTAGGCCCTGATCCCCAAGCATGTGACACAGACTGTAAAGGATTACCTAAATATTTACTTAACAGTAAAAAAGGAAGCTAAAACATGGGGAAACACTTTACCTAACCTAACCTATCCTAACTACCCATTACCCACAACAGGCCCTAACTAACCTAAGCTAATCTTACTTATCACATTTAACTAAACGATCTAAACATCAACCTCCATGTCCTCCATGTGTCCCCTTATAAGAGGGGACACATGGAGGACAACATATACTAACCTAAACACATACTATCTTATACTAAACAAATATATATTTTGGGGATTTTTATATTTTATATATATATTTTTTAAACACCAAAACCCCAACATCATTCCCCACCCACCCAACACACACATAATAAAAAACAGATATTAAAAGTGTTATACCCCCACCCCCCCATCCACTACTACTAACTAAACTAACAGCCTATTCTAACCTAACACTAAGCCCATTGAAAGAACCAGGAAAGAGGAGGAAGGGGAGGGAATCATGGCTGAGGGTAAATTGTTTACAAGTTCGCCCTCCGCAGGGTCTTCTTTATGGCACGCACCCTCCTATTAACTTGTGCCACCTCCTGTTGCAGCCTGTTCATTTTCCTCCACATACGTTCAATGTCATGTTGCATCTGTTGAAAATCTGCAGGGTCAATGACTGCAGCAGGGGTGGTCTGGGTTCCAGTTGAAGATGTATGTCCCGTTGTCGGTGCCATGCGTGTAGGAGGAGGTGCAGGTGGTGCTGTGGTCCGGTAGCAGTGGAGGTTGACAGTCCTGCAGTGGTGCCTGCTATGGGTGGTGCCACCTGGGTGGTAGTGGTGGTGCTGGTGGCTGTGGTGGACACCGAAGGGACCCCTTGAGCAAATGCCCTCCACACTCCGGAGGCTCTTTCATGGCGATAACGCGGTGCCATGTTGCGGAATCCAGACTCCACATTCAGAATGTGGCAGTAACGCATCGCCCGGCGCTGAAACTCCCGAATCTGGATGGGATTCACATTGGCTGCTGGTAAAAAAAGATAAAACCAAACATTAGGTACTTCATTGTGTGATATAGCTACTGAAGTAAATCAGACAATACATCTAATGTACCAGAAACAGGCCATATCATCATACAGATCACAGATTATCCCTGAGGAAGTACATGCAAACGCAGACTACACATGTCCTATCTAACAGCACAGCAATGCTCTAAAAGATGTGTAACGACTTAAATGACCTATGCATCATAGTTCAGCCATTTGTCACGTAAAAAATGCTGCATGTCCTCCACATTTGACAGGCAAACTCATGACTAACTTCTGGATGACAATCAAGGGCCACAAGATCTGTGATTTGTAAATGGAATTGCCGGGATAGAATGCAGTTGCTAATCATGAGTGGGTATCCTAGCTTTGGACAAGTGATTTACAGATTTACATATCTGTGTACTAAACTTGGATCATCAGTCCTAGGTACACATTTAATAACCCTACGCCTGTGCCTGAGGGGGGATGAACAAGCAACAAATACTTTCCAACATCTACGACCCAGGAAGCTTTGGACAGCTGTACATGGGATTGGGCAGTTCACCACAGGTAAGGAGGATGTCCAACTAGGATACACCCAAACCTTGGACAATCCCATCCACATTTATGTCTGGAAATGCAGACAATTGTCAACATCATTTCATACCATACATGTCTTACAACAAGCAGATAGATGCAAGCACACATCTGGCCATGAACTGCATGCACACCTATGACATTGTACTCAAGTGCCATATACACGTAGCACAACATGTGGAGCTACATGCCGCTAGGAAGTCAAACATGTTCATTACTGAACAGGGAGGCTCAAGTCTGTGTATAAGACTTTGGCATCCCTATACTGTGAGATTAAGGGTCTGACTTGCTGACTAAATCATAAATATGGTCCCCTGCTAAAGTTTCTTAATAAATGTTTTATCAACAAATGTCACCCTATTCACATGGCCATGCCTACAGGGCTACACTGCAATCCTAAAATATGACTATACGCTAATGATTGTCCAACTCAAAGATGGAAAAAAATGATACTCCACTCAAGTAACATATCCAATCATTTACCAGTGCATCATACCTTGCTATGTGTCCAACACACAGGAGTCAATCACACAACAGCAGCAAACACAACACAGAACAGAAATATCAACACTTACTGGAGATGTCTGGGTCAGCAAATCGAGCCACCTCTCCGATTGTGTAGGGGGCAGGTCCACCTGTAAAGCATGGAAGGGAGAAATGTGCTCAATGTCTGTGCACTGTACAACACTTCCAAATACAATTACTGTGTGTAAGATTAAATCTGAAAGTCCAGCCTCTCAGGCATGATGATACTGCAACCAACATACCACTACAAACATGTACAGACCCGGTCACTCCAGTGAGTGATACATCACACATATCTGCACACATGCAGTGGCCCTAGCTATCATGTAGTGGCAAACATGCTCCATCAGTTGTTTGCAGACTCATTTATGGAATGTACTCCTCTCATCATGTGTATCAACGAGAGACATGCAAAGCCACTTTCCTGGAGCACTGCAATACCAGTCACTCAGGTATTGTGGCTTGGGCATCCACGGGCAATCCTTTACTGTGTGACGCACCTGTGGGTTGAATTAAGGTCATGATTTATCATGCTTTCTATGGTCCCTTACATGTAGGGCCTGTGTTGTGTCTAGGTTACATTTGCTACATTAACAGGGTACCCTGAGCCACATATGCCCCCTATTATACCATAATGGCAGGGATCCTGTGCATTATTTGGTGACAGTTTGAGGCTAGCCATGAATTGACCAGTTTTCATATTTGGATACAACAGGGAGATATATGTTGACAGTGTATATTGTATTCATCCATGACAGACTGCATGGGCACAGGTGTAGTCATTGCACCTGAAATGTGTCTCTCATTGTCCTGTTTACCCAATATGGGTTTCGGAAATCACAGATGAGCCACATTCATCATCTTACATTTGCCAATTTGGTTGATCAGCGGATATATAGCAAACTGACACTGTGATATTATTAATACATGGTTTAGCAAATGTACCAATGTGTCAATCATGATGATGTAGGTTTCAATTTGCATGTACCTTCGGAATGACAGCAGTCACAGGAATGCTGGTCTACTGATCTTAGCATACACCCATGTCAGTGATAGCCTCCATACTGGGAGGTTAGTAATTAAACATATGCTGCACTTGATCAGCATGGGTGTGCCAAACTAAACTAGCTAAGTATTAGTAAACTTTATATGTATGATGGAATTGGTCAGGGGTCCCTTGCATGACATCATGCACTTAATCCATTGTGATCATGCATTCCCCAACGTCACGTATCCCATGATGATCCCATAACTTATGAGAAGTACATGGCAATAGAGTAACACAGATGGCAAATGCATTAGCTCGGGCCAGCTATTGTGACTAAGACCAATGTAAAACACACAGGTACAATGAACAGAGGGCCATGGATAGTTGTTACCTCTCAATTTGTATCATTTGCTTCATTTTATGTGCCACAGCTATGGTAAGTTGCACCAAACATTTTGATATGAACCCATGTGCATTACTTTTGGCATCCATCCCTAATTTAATTGCGGCACAACCAAGTCAAACTATCAGCCTAAGATGTTACCTGAGGTCAGAAATAACTTGTTACGTATGTGTCAGAATTCAGTTCAGACATGTATCAGAAATAATTGGGGGACACATTACTTCTTGAAAATATCTGGATTAAAAACATGACTTTCCTGGTACACTCACAGACCATGCATAAAACATATGTTAGAGCCACATTTGCATCATCGATTGACGTGAAGGCAGCACTAATTTATAGGCTCCAGTTGTGTTTTGTAAGTTAGTGCAGCTGTTGCGTCAACAAATGACGGTAATGTGTAGGAATTATTGTATAACTCATGGCAACTGTATGTTTAACTTGCATTCCACATGTCCAAAAACATTGCCTGCAGCATATGAATAAATCTGCTATTGTCACTACAGAGCATTTAAATGTGCACATTACTCTGAATTGTGCTCACCAACAGGGCCACCAATCACAATCCCCAGGTGGTCCAGCAGGTTTTGATCCATGGCAGCCAGGTCAGCCCAACGGTGTTTTAGCTGGTGGTCGGTGCGCGGTGTGTTGTATATTCTTTTAAGGTGGTACAGGACCTTTGCCCACCGGAGCCTCCTTTCCTCTGTTTCACACTGCCACCTGCTTCAATCATTAATGGGAGGAAGTGGCACACCAGCCAAATAAATCCCCCCAGCTCCTCCTCTCCTATCCTACCAAGATGTAGCCTACCCAACATGCTTGAAAAAAAGAAGTAATTAAGGGGTACAGAGGATAATGAAGGGAAAGGAGGCGAGGGAAATGAAAACTAATTAACACTAAAACAGCCCAACAATCCCCAAACTAACAGTGCCCACAACAGACTCCCAACAGTACAAAGACAAAATTAGACACCAGAAATGACAAAAATACACTTACACAGGACAACACAGACACTTAGGAAACACCAAAAGACAATATAGAGAGCACACAGGAGACAAATTCACAATACGCACAAGTCCAAACACAGCCACATAGTCAAGATAAATCACAGACTGCAAAGTGAAAGTGAAAGTACACCCACTGTACCAATTCTGTTAACAGGATATCCTATTACATCACTTCCTGCCTCAAATGCAGTGCATTTTTATTCTTATGCGTCAAAATATTATAACGCTTACAGTCTGTGCGTCAATTTTTTTTACACACATGCTTAGAAATTACCCTGCATCCATATTTTCAATTATTTTTCATAGTTAACCAATTTCATGGGGTACAGTGTGGGAATTACTGCTCAGGGCCAATGGATGTATCCTGGCAGTGAGCGTCACTTTTCGATGCATATGCGGCATTTGTTTACGCATATGCGTCAAAATTTCTGTCTTTTACTGGGTTTGGGTCATTTCTCAATTTTATTAGTACATGACAGGTGTGACTATACAGAGATACGCTGTTTGCACCTACATTGTGCATTCCGCTGTATGGGCACATGTGGCAGATCATACCACTGTGGACCATGATCCTCTAGTTGTACCGGATTTGCACTCTTCACTGACGTAATAGATGCCCAAACGTGTGGAATACAAATTGGTGTTACCCAGTTTGAACATGTTGTGCGTCAATAGAGGATAACAAGGCTACGCAACTCAACACAGTAACTAATTGCCTGTGTGTCAATGTGTGTGAATTGGCTCTTACAAATGAAGTGTTTTCTTAAATGTGCTTGTATGCATGTGTTCTCATTGTGGCCAACCATCTGATGCTATTCAGTGTGGAAATGAGAAAGGAAATGTGTTTGTTATACACGTAGCAACAAATGCTGTGTGAACCTCACAGGTTTTTTGGGACATAAGCATCTCCAATGACAAACCATGCACAGGATAGATAGAAGACGATTGATCATGGCAAAGTTCCAAGACTACGCCATCACATGTCCTGGAATGTTGGATACCACTTCCTGGGCACGTGTTTGTATAGGACCCATGACTCAGGCATTGGAAAATGCTATGTGGGTATGGTGTTTGTGACACCGAGTCCCAAAACCAATCCACAAATGTAATGTCACGCCACAGTTTGAGTCATATAAATGACCTATGTTTCTCCTGTGGCAGTGGAGGACCGGCAGACCAAGCAGCACGTGTGCACATATTTTAATTGCACAAAGGTGTCCAGTTCAAGTGTGTGGGCCAAATGTTTAGCCTGTATAATTATTGGGGTCCACTTTGTCACAGTTACGTGCAGGTCTACTCATGAGTCTGTGGAGCTGTCGCGTGGGCTCTCATTATCCTAAATGAGACTACTGGATTTCTAGGTAGCAGGATCGTTCACGGTGTGGGGGACTGAGTCTGACCCACTTGGAAGGACCTCTGTCACCCTAAATCCGGTTTTGCTCCGGCTAACTTGCAGTGCCTCATCTCTCCCAAGGGGAAGGGATGATTGGGCAGCCGAGCGCATGACATCTTTGGAACTTCTCAGGGAAGTCGTGGTCACTCAGATCCAAACCAGCTCTCTCATTTACAGTACGATCTCATATACAAATGACAAAGGCAGCTTGAGTTTTATAGATTGTTTTAATAAAACAACTGCATTTTAGATATTAAGGCGTGAGCCGCAATAACCAGAACCATACAACACAGTAGGATTGAAATAGTCACGAGGAGAGTGAAACATAACAATAACGCTATCATGGTGTTAATAATTTCTACTCTCTCTCATCTAGTTCTATTTCGAGCACAGCATGTTAAGCTTCTAACTTGCCTCTCAGATTCCCTGGGAAGACATCAACCCTCATACCTGAGCAAAGGCCTGTGATCTTGTTTAGCATCTGCAACGAGGCAGTCAGCGTCTAGTTGTGGTTCCCTGGTCGGAATATCCCTCTCGTGTGTATTGGGACAAGGAAGTGTTTTTAAACCTAACATGTCAGTGTGATCACAAAATATCCCTATGCAAGAATGCCAAAGACTAAACTCCTACCACATCTATCGGCAATGTACCAGACTATATCCATGACTGAAACACAGAGTGAACAAGGAATGTGTTATTGAGGACTCCAGTGCTGAAGTAGGCTAAACAGTGTGATATGAAAAATAAAACAAGACCCTAGAACTGGTTATTTGAAAAATAACAGTACGAAGCTGAATAAAAAGCATTTAGAGCAAAGTGCACAGAGGCTCTAAGCTGCGAGCAAAGGAATAAAATACATCCAGGGCAAAGTGCACAAAGGCCTAAAAGCCTAAAGCTAACACGCAAAGGATACATAAAACTGGCCACACTACAGAGCCATTTCCTGCATTAACAAAGTATCCTTCACAGCTGAATTGAACGAAAGCCAAAGAGGAATAGAAAACACACATGGGGATAGTCCAGCTATGGCACTGCAGAAGTTTTATGAGACTGACAACAGGGCAACCTTGGTGTCCTCACAAAGTTAAAGAATCAGTCATTTTAAACCAGCAGGTTTCCTCACAACATTTGTACACAGGGTGGCCTCTAAAATTCCCACTGCATCCGGGAACATCAGTGCCTCTGTGCTGATTAATCTCACAGCTATTCACCACTAAAGTCCCATCAATATGTCGTGGGTAATGTGAATCAGTGTGTGGACTGTCAGGGTACAAACATGTGTTGACATTTCATGCACATTATTTAAAGTTGTTTGTTGTGATGGAGGCACCATACCCAATCCATAAATACAGCCATGGTACACTGTCACTATTTGTCACTCATGCATACATGAAACCCAGACACGGGATGGGACATGATTAGGCTATTTGAAGACAAGTTCCAACCCATGATACAATAAGTAAACTGATTACGCTTTACAATGTATTTGAGTATTCATTGTAGATCTAACTGATAAAATACCCCAGGATGAGAGTAACGGCATGGGAAGCAACTATAAGACAAATGTAGCCACAGGGAACCTTTATGGTAACACAAAGACAGGAACCAGTCAGGCTAGCTAGATGCAGGGTCAATCAGGAACAAAAATTTAAAAGGCAAATACACAGTGAGCAGACTGAGACTGGTCAAAGCTGGAAAAACACTGTGGAAAATGAAAACTGTATTTGTCCTGTGTGTTGCAATATTACACAATAACCCAAGGCTTGTGTTACCCAAGTGATTCATACGGCAATGCAAAACAGTGATATACATATAATGGCAGTTTCTATGCCGTTCCAGGCAGCTGAAAGGGAAGTGCATGTTCAAATGGCTGGTCTCCGTGGAGGTGCATACAGATGTGTGCAGCTTCAGTGTCTCACAAGTCCTGTAGGTGAGAATCAAGTTGAAAGGGCCAACAGTACCTTTCACATGGGAAGCAATGGACAGGTGATTACAGGTCCTACAGACTACAAGGCAGTGCATTATTCGACCAGAAGTCCATGCAGACAGAAGAACAATGACTATGGCATACCAGACTAAAGAGGGAAGCACACTGGAGTCACAATGTGAGTTTGGGTGTGTGTAGATAAGGGATTATCTGGGTACAAATATTCCATTCCCAGGGCCCCCAGAAGAAGGGTGGGGTGAGACAGAGAACATGGCAGTGACAGGACTTATGACCTGGGATGGCATGTGCAGGGGATGTCTTGTGAGCAATGCTAGTCATACCTGGGGCACTGATGCTATCCATTTACTGCTTACATGGATTTCTTTTCACACATACTCCTTGCAAAGATAGCTGATGTCACACTTACTGCTGTCAAGGATCTGGTCATACCTTCTTGTTACCAGTGCTATAGCACATCCGCTGCCTCATGCATGAGGCATTTTTTCCTTAGTGAATGATGGTGTGTTAGTTGTGTGCCATATACTGCAATGAACCATTTTGCCAACATGTATATGTAAAATAGCTGTGCTCCTCTGCTATTGCACTTCAAATGTGAAATGGACAGAATATATGTCATTTACAGTGTTTGTGAAGTTGGGTGTACATTCATACACATCAAATGTGATGTGGATTTTCCAGTATCCTAATATGTATTACTGCAATGCTCCATGAGGCTACACTCTGATTATGATTCTTAGGAATAATATGTTGCAAATATGATTACCCAGACCATGATATAGTGATTAGAATAGGTGTTTATTGACATATGGTAAGACAGTGGTGATGGTGAGTAAAGTTAAAAGAAGTTTTGGACTATGTGTTGTCTCCGATGCAATCCTGCAGCTGTGTTTGGATGCCCCCCCTCATCTTGATGGACAACGTCCTCTTCTTCCTCCTCTTCAGGCATTTGTGGGTCGAACACATAGGGGGGAATGTTCCTCCTTACACAAATGTTGTGCAGGATGGCACAGGTCAAAATGATCTTGCAGACCATTTCTGGTGAGTATAGGAGGCTGCCTCCGGTGATGCAAAGGCACCTGAATCTTGGCTTCATGATGCCGAAGGTCCTCTCGACTATGGTGCGTGTCCTCCGATGTGCCTCATTATAGGCATGCTCTGATGCTGTGCTTGGGTTTGCAAATGGGGTCATGATCCATGGCTGGAACCCTTACCCCTGATCAGCTCAAAGAGAAAATGAGTGAGAACATGGACACGTTGATGTTGCTTGCACCATGATTATCACTTTGCATGGCAGTTGTTCTCTTGTGTTGTCTGTGACCCATCTGTGTTTGTGTTATTGTGTGGAATCCTAGGCTTCTAGGATGGATCATCAGCATTGGGTTGTTTCATTATCTGAACTGGTGTTTGGTTGATTGACCGGATGTCTGCGGAATTATTGTAGAGTTGCAGTACATTGTGTCCTCCCTTGCATTATGTCATGTGAAAGAGGTGTCCATGTGTCTTCACTGGGGGTGACATGATACTTCCAAACACAGAATCAATTCCACAGTGGTGGCAACATGGTTGCATCTATATGGCCTGGACATACCATCCAATTTAACATATACAATAGAATTTGTTAAACATTGTGAAGCCCTTTGATTTGGCAAGGTGACAATGTACAACACATCTCCATAAGTTGTCAGCACTGACGTGTTGACAATTGATTATGCACAAATATCCCATGTTGACAAGTTCTCTGCAGACCTATTTCTCTGCCCTTGCCGAGTCGACTCAGGTTCAAACATGTACCTATACTACTGAGCCTGTTCCAGTTCAGCTGCCTAACTTGGTTGTGAGGTTGTTGTTTACAATGTCAGAAGGTCCATATGCCTGCACATCTGTTGTGTATATGTGTAATTGTCTCAAACCGTATGTGTAGGAATGTGCACTTTCAATATTGTCACATCAATGTGTGTTCTTTGCACAATCCACTTGCTTATTGGTAGTGGGCAATGTCAGAGCAGGAGTGATGTGAGATATTGTTACAGCCTCATTGATTCCATGTCACCTTCATTATAGTCATCATCATCATCTGCTATGTGTCTCATGGTGTTTGACCTGCAGCAAAACACATTGCACACACCTTACACAGTACTTGTTGGTTGGAAGGGTGTTTGATTGAGTGTTATTGATGTGATGTTGAAAGATTAATCTTCCAAGTTGTACTGCCAGTTAAGGCCATGTCATTGTGTTGTTTTTAAAAAGTTCCCTTGTGTCTGTGGACTGGCCTCTGAAGTTATTTGCATCTGAAATTTGTCCCTCGGTGTGTATCCCGTTGGGTGAGGATATCAAACATGCCTAGCGTTGTCACAACCTCAGTTTCTTCCTGGCCACGTCTCAATTAAGTGGTGTATGTTTTGTTTGTCCTAGAGGGTTGCTGTACAGTGTGTATATAACTGGGTTTCTGTACTTACCAACAAGTAGGCCTTTTCCATATTGTCCATCCTGGAAGTGTTTATTGATGGTGCAGCGGCAGAATATGAATGAACCATGTACACTCCCAGGATACTTTGCCACGATGTTGGTGATCAATCTCCGGTGATTGACAATGGCCTTCACATTGATGGAGTGAGTGTGCTTCCTGTTGCGGTATAGATGTTCAGTTATAGCACGTGGCACAATGTGTACATGTGTGCAGTCAATGGCACCAAGCACGTGTGGGAAGCCGTTGATTTGGTAGAAGCCCTGTTTGGTCTCCTGCTGCTTCTGCTGTATGTTGGGGAAGCTGATTTGGTGGGGTGTGAGGGAGATGATGGCATCCAATACCTTGGGTAGGAAGGCAGAGAATGAGGAATGTGAGATCCCGGCAACCAGGGCACCCGTGGTTTGAAAGGAGCCTCTTGCCAACATGTGGAGTACAGCTAGTAGCTTGGTTTCCGGTGGAATGGTGTGGGGTGTCTGCAAGCTGGGTGACAACTGTGGCTCAATGTTGCGCAGCAGCTGCTGAATGGCTTGCCAGTTGAGTCTGTACCTCTGGATGATGTCTTGTTGCCGGTGTCCCAGAAGGGTTGTCCTGGTGCGGAATATCCTCTCCTATCTTCTGCGTTGCCTTTGGGGTCCCTGCTGGTGTTGTAGAAGCTGCTGTTGTTGGTCCTGTGCTCTGCGTTGGCGTGCATGCTGGATGAAAAGCACCTCCATGTCTTCCTTTTGGAGCTCTGCTGGTGTGTTTGCCCCATTTTAGCGCCTACCCTGACCCAGGTGTTATTTTTTTACACAAATCGGGCTGTGCGTAATTTTCTGCCTCCGCCTCCCAGCCGTGTGGGATTTTTGCATGGTGGCATAAATCTGGCGCACAGGTGTTTAAGTCATTTTTTGGACAGAAACGCCTACCTTGCATGTCATTAATGCAAGGTGGTTTCCCGCATCAAGAAAGTGACGCACACAGCGGACTTTTGGCATTCGCGGGCTCAGGTGTCATTGTATAAATATGGTGCAAGGTTTGAGCCGAATGTGCGGCAAAAATTTTGACGCACATTCAGCGCAGACAGAGCATAAATATGCCCCTGAGTGTCCGTTCTTGTTTCCATCTCCACCCTCTTTGTTCCACCACACTACACTTCCCATGTCTTTATTGTATACTTGCAGGTTATTTTTAAATCCAACCTTTTTATTTCCACCTTTCTCTCTTGCTGTGGGTCAAAGCCTGCAAAAAAAAATCCAGTTCCCAAAAATCAGTGCTGGTGCAAATTAAGCACTCGTTCTGATCAGCAAAAACTTTAGAGGATGAAGGCTGCTGTACTGCCACAACTCGACACAATCACCAATGTGCTGTACAGGCAGACAGTGCACCCATCTGTAAGCACCAGCTTCCTAGCCCAGTAAGGAGTCTGACCAACTCCTGTTGGGAGACCCTTGTGTTGCAGTGAGGGTGGCTACACCAATTCACATCAAGGACACGGTTTCCAATCCAGAGCTTTAATGCTTTAATAAAGTGTTATAGTCTTATTATGCTTCCACTGAAATAACTTGTATAAATACACTAGATATTAATGATTTCCGAGTTTGAATCCCATGATTGCAAATTATGGCACACAGCAGCAGGCTCATCATAAACTCTTGGTCCCTGCAACTAAGGTAGATCGGTAGATTTAAAAAAAATTAACATTGAGTTACCAGATCAACCTGCCTCGACTACAACTGGAAATAAGCTGAGATAAAGTAAAAGGTGCCATTCACTGTCACACTGCAAACACAGTGTGCACACACTACTGCGGTGTCTGCTCTTTTTTGTGAGACATTGTGTGCATAGAGGGTGATCACCCTAACACTGTAGACACGCTGTGCATGATTTACTGCGGATCAGCTCAATCTCATGAGACGGTGTGTGCGTTGATGGTGGTGACAGAGACAATGGAAACTTCATGACTGCGCCTTTAGCTAAGCGCTGGGCCACAGGGGAATATGTGTTGAGAGCTACAAATATAATTTGTAAGGAATGCAGGGGACACTCACCAGTGCAAGTAGGACACACATTCAGTGTTCCGTCCAGACGTTCCCAGGAGTACACAGTGGAGATCCTTCAAACAGAGCAGGGTATAGATGACAGTGGGTTTTTTCCTTGCTAGACCACCTTCTATATCCTAACACTTCCTTGCTGGCCAGCTCGGCACCAAAAAAAATTCCATGAAGTCCAGAGACTGAAGTGGATACAAACTGGAGTTTCATTGAAGAACATGACCAGAGTGTGGTCCTTCTTGACCATCCAGGGATTAACTGATAGAGCTTGGCGATTTCCACCCCGAGACATAAAAAGAGGACTTCGATAGCAGCAACAATGCAATATTATGCTCTAAAGGCATAAAATAATCTGCACCAGGTTGCCCTGACGAATATCGTCTGGGCAGAACTTTAAGGAATTTTCAATTTGCACCCAGTGAGTAGAAGCAAGTCTGGCACACACTCTTCTTTGAACCGAATCTCATATTTACTCTTCCTCCGGGATCCGAGCCTAAAACTTATGAAGTTTCCATCATGAACATGATTCTATGAGGCTAACGTGGTGTTTGTGTCGGTATGGTACCACAATATCGTATTCCAAATATCCTCTGAACAAAATATTGTGTCCTACATATTGCTTACAACAATATTGCACCATTAAAGTTAATAATAGAAAACATCCAAGATACCTTTATTTTGAATTATATTTTTATTATCAATATTCTAATTTCAAGACTGACTCAAGGCCTCGTACAAACTTAGACATGTTTTTTGCCTATGTGCAGAATGAAGTCATTTTATCGGTTTTTAAAGAGTAGAGTGACCTTCCAGCAGTTCACACACTGTCCTATTACATGTTTTATTGTGGTACAGATTTACGCCAAATTTTCTGTTCCGATACACCAGTGATTTAGTTCTGGCAAGGGAAGAAAATCTGGTATTATTTCGTCTAAAGAGCAAATGGCACAGCAATAAGAAGGTAATTAATTGGGCGATAAAAGTCATTTTCTGTCCAGGCTCTCTTGTTTTTACCCTCAAGAAAAGAATTCATCGCATAATCACCTGTTTCTCTGAGATAAATACGCGCATTAAAAGCGTGACTGTTGTTTATGGGCTACAAATGCGCACAATGCAGTGCAATGTTTGAACAATAATGATTTGTGCGTCCTTCTCAAAGTGTAAGCTGATTGCAAAGGCTGCAACGCTACAGAGTAAATAGCTGTAGGGGTCATGAATCTCAATAGCTTCCAAATCAAAAAAGATCTGCAACTTATATGCACTGACTGGAGGTGAATGGAATGTATAAATATTAATAGGGCTGGCAAGGACTCAGCAGACAAGCTGTCGAAAATTTCACAGAGGGAAGATTGAATCTGCAATGTGGGAGCAGACAAGAGGTTCCCACCTGGAAATGAACTGTCAGCATGTGTGTAAATACATTTTTCCTAAAGCGATATTTAACACCATGAGCTGCCCCAGTACACGGGAGCACGGCGTCTCTACATCGAGCTCCCATCCTTGCTTAATATTGCAAACTCTCATATTTGGCTAAATCCTAACATCGCATATCAAATAACCAGATAGAAAAGTTTTTTTGTCTTTTTTTTTCTGAAGGACATGTTTACTAAAAACGTTAGAGAAACTTCCCTTTGAGAGCATTTCATTTATTAGTGTGCGTAGACGGTGGAAATGGCTTGTTTCTTCGTTACTTTGCGAAGTATGCACTCCATGACTATTGATTGCTCTTTAAGGCCTCCAAATTAAGATGTGTGCTATATTTATTTCATAAAGGCATTGTATACTATGTTATGTTGTGTTACGGTATATTATGTTAGGTTATTGACATTTGTGTAGCTCTTTCAACCATTTGTTATCGTACAATTGTTCTCTCTCATCTGGGCCTGACACATGTTCCCTCCCCCCACGCACAAACACACACATATATTAAGTGCATCATTAAAGACAAAATAATTTTTTCAATTAACGGGAACGCCTGAAAACACTGCTTTGCAAAGGGGGAGTTACCTTGATGCTTTAAAGCAGGCAGTAGCGACTCATATTTTTTAACAACCATTGGCAAAGCAGTAGGCTTCGGGCATGAAGCCTACTGGCTTAGCCAATGTTTTTTTAATACTACGTGACTTTGTATATGTGGTAGCCATTTTTGATTGGAGTGTCCTCAAAAATTAGAAAATGCAATTACAGATGTTCATCACAAATGCATGTGCACCTGGGGTATCCGTCTCTGAATGCATTTCTAATTTTTGAATTCCCGCCACCACCCCTCCAAAAAAAGATGTCATTTGCATTTACTGTGGGCATCTTTAAACATAATATTTTAAAGCATCACAAAGTGCATAAAAGGTGGCTGCTGCGAACATGCATGCATATGCGGATGACACCTTTAAAAGCATGCTCTAATATTTCTAATATTTTACTTATTTTATTAATTTTGCTGTCATGTTATTGAGGTAGCCTTAGGAGTATACGTCCTGCCTTGTTAATCTGAAGGAGGGTGACTTTACCTTAAGTCAAGTAACCTTTCTTACCTGCCATGCAATAGTATGCAGCTTATTTTTCCATTTAGTTCGCTGAATATCTTTTTCGTCACCCATCAGTGCGCCTTATTAGTATGTGCATTCAGCACCATAATGCCTCTTATGTATGCTTTAAGTGCCCCCCAACATAGCAGCTAATGAGATATTGTTGGACCTGGCCCTTTCTACAGGGTCATTCCCTAAACTTTTTGCCTTCTCCTCCTAATTTGTCTAATCCTTTTTGGCTGGCGTTATGAACCTGGTCACTTTATCACTGCTAATCAGTGCTAAAGTGCATGTGTTCTCCCTTGTAAACTTGGTATGATTGGCTTTTACCAGATTGGCACATTTAATTTACTTCTATGTCCCTTGTACAGTCATATGCCTATACCAGGGCCTGAATATGTAATGCTACTAGCAGACCTGCAGCGCTGCTTGCGCCACCCACAGAAGTAGCCTTTGAAACCTGTCTCAGGCCTGCTAGCAAAGGGCCTGCATGCGCAGTTTACTACCACAGGGGCCTGGCATCTAAATGTACTTGCCAGGCCCAGAGCTCCTCTTTTTCTACATGTAAGTCACCCTAAGGTAGGCCCTAGCTAGCCCTATGGGCAGGGTGCTATGTATGTAGAAGGCAGGGCATGTGCCTAGTAGTGTGGCCTGTCCTCACAAACAGCCTATTTGGGGTCTCACTGCTGTGAGTGCTGCCTTCTCATAGGAGTGCATTGGAAATGCCTTGCCTTATGTTTAGAGGGTATTGTCTGATTTATGAGGGGTAGTGTAGGCATGTTTGGTATGGTTGTAATGGTAGTGAGAAATGCTGCTGACTGGTGTAGGTGAATTTTTTATTACCATTATAGAAATGCCACTTCTAGAAAGTGAGCATTTCTCTGTGCTTATGACTCTGGTGTTTTGCAGCTTGACTCTCATCCACATCTGGGCAGAGTAACAGCTGGGCTTTGTGCATACTCCTCAGAAAGTCTGTACACAGGGAGAGGGTGGAGGTGTCACAGAGGTTCATCTACATATTGAATGGTCTTCCTGGGCTGAGAGAAGGGGAGGTGGGGCACACCTGCATTTGTAAAGGCTGTGCCCTGGCCTCTCACAAAGGGCCCATTTACCCCCAACTGGAGCCTGTGCTGGAGGAAAGAGGGGAAAACTCCTGGAACCAGTTGTAACTGGCTGGAACCTCCTCTTCCCCTCTTTGTTAACACTGCACAAAACTGAGTATAAGTACATGGGATTTTTTCCCCACAAAGATAGACACTTTTGACATACTTGGAACTGGACAATGCTGCTGAAGGGACTCACCAGGATGCCTTGGATTGCTGCTGTGCAGACCTGTGACCTGCTGGGGCACTAGGAGGAAATGTCACTGTCTGCATCCCCTTTGTGCTGGCCTGTTGCTGGGCCCAGCCACCCTTTGCTCCACTTTTGTGTCCTCAGGGGCTGGGTGCTGTGGTCCCTGCCCCCTGCAATTGCCTGGTTGAAGCGCATGAGGTGCACTTCATTTTTATTGCATAGTGCCTTGAACAGCACTTTATTTTTATGAATACAGTGCCTTGAGAGCGCCTTCCTTTATTTGCTAATGTGACAGGAGATCCCTTTCTTTTTTTGAGCCTCGTGCTCATGGATGTGCATTCCTGTGTTGCCTGGGAGAATCACCGCTGCAACAAGGGATTCCTCAGCGCGTCCGAAGCGTGCTCTGTAACGTGCCTCCGGGGCACGGGAGAGATGAAGGCGAGAGCAGGAACGCTCCAGGTAGTGCCCCCAGGGCACGGGAGGCCATCAAGAAGTGCCCCCAGGGCCCAAGCAGGTATCCACTCCCAGAGCCTAGGTAAAGTGAGGCTGAGCTGCTGCATAGAGAAAGGAGCCGGCCTCTGTCTCACTGCGGAGGCTTCCCAGGGCTCGGCCACCTGAGGCGACAGAAGGAGCAGACCCAGGCACGCTCCTCAAGAGGGTCACAGCGTGCCCAGAGGCCATGAACGGTTGTCACCAGAGAAGCAGGACATGGGGGAGTGAGGGTGAGTCCCTCTCCCCACGGTCTCTGCACTAGGGGTGTGATCACTCACACATTGCTTTTGGCCCTGCGAGAGTCGAGCAAGGCCTCTGCTGTTTGGCCTCTCGGATAGATAGGGAGGCTGGGGTGGTGACCCTCAATGAGGGCCCCCGGCCTGCCCAAAGTTCCCCCACAACGCCGCCTTCACCAGATCCCTGATCATAGGAGCCCGTGAGCTCCTCCATGACTATTATGGGACCACGGCTCATTGCCTCTTCCATGTGGTAATGGTGAGAATGCATTCATATGATGTCTTGGCATTTCTTAATGACAATGTGGTTTTGCTGATGCACCATATATTATCTGATGGTCCACTAATGTTCCTGTTATGGGCATTTATACTAAAATTATTCCTTTGACTTGCCATGCATTTGACAATGTTATGGGCATTAATGCTAATATGTTTTCATGACTTGCCATACATTTCCTGATGTTCCTGGTGTGGGCATTTATAATGATGATATGAGAGGTGCATTATTTTAGTAATGTCCTACTGACTACTGCTTAAGTTGCAGAATAATCAATAACCTATGTGTTATATGTGACTACTACTGGTTTTTGTAATCATACTGTGAAATGTTCTGACAACTTCTTGGGTAGCAGGGTATTACTGACATGTTGTGTTTGGTCTAACAATATTATGTACAATACAGTTTATTTTTATATAACTTGGGGACAGATGTAGGAAGGCTTTTGCGCCTCGCAAACAGAGGAAACCGCAGCGAATGGCCTTGAAAACATTTTATGACACGTTTCATTTTTTCATTTTGTAATGCATCTCCTTTTCCTTTAAGGAAAACGGGCTGCATTACAAAAAAAACTGCTTTATTGAAAAGCAGTCACAGACATGGTGGTCTGCTGTCTCCAGCAGGCCACCATCCCTGTGAGTTCTGCGACTCGCAAGGGGTTCGCAAATTGCGACCCACCTCATTAATTTTAATGAGGTGGGCATTTGCGACCCCCTTGCGACTCGCAGATGGTGTTAGGGACACCATCCTGCATCCTGCATTGCGACTCACAATTTGCGAGTCGCAATGCAGGAATTTCCTACACCTGGCCCTTGGTGTTGTGTTTCCTTTGTGGTGGGGGTAGTGCGTCACGTGTGTTGTGTGTGTTGTGCAAACTCTTTATACATTATCTCTGAGATAGGCCTGACTGCTCATGCCAAGCTACCAAGGGGGTGAGCAGTGGCTATCCTGTGTGGCCCTCTGACTAGAGTGGGTGGGTTCTGCCTGGCTTAAGTGCATACCCTAGCCAACCAGAAACCCCATTTCTAACAGATATCTTCTTTATGCAGGTTCAAGAATTTAACTGATCTCTTATTTACCGTATTTGTGGTTTGTCCCTAAAGAGGTAGTCTTTAAGCCTCTATCTATATTTTTCTCTCTAAGACAGTTATCCCCTCACTTCATCAGTATCCGAGTGTGATCAACAGCAATATATCATGGATTTCTCTATGTTGCATCCGCTTAATCAACAGATGATCAAAAAAAAGTTAGACAATTCTAGTGTATGTTCTGTATACTGGGGGAAAATAAGGTTAGTCCCTCTCAGAACCAATTAGATGTCAGCAAGCTTCTGTGAATCTCAGTTTAGGTTGTAGGTCATTGAGAATTACAAATATCTATATATGTGACCCTAACCAAGGCAGTAGCGTAACAAAAATTGAGGGTGCTCCCCTGCAAAGTACATGGGGGGTCTCTCTCCCACACACAGACAGTAGCATTCAGGCAAGGGATCTGCTGCACATGCACAGGGTACTGCACTGAGGGGGCCCCCTGGATCTCGCGCCACCACCTCCACCACTGGGGCTATTGTTACACCAGTGAACCAAGGTAAACTAATTTCCGCATATAACTTCCCCCACTATCATGTGGCTTTTCAGTGTAAGGTATTGGTGAAGGAAGAATCTATGCCAGTCTTAGAGGCACAAATATTCAATAGTGTGAAACATGTACCAATGTAGCCAGGTTAGGCCAACACAATACTATCATCAAGTCTTTTTTCATTATATTTTGCAGCGGGATATCCCATCTAACCAAAATAGCTGCTTTCTGTGTTTTGGATGTGTTTAGAGTGAGTCTCTGCAGAGTATTTCTATGGCTCATTTTCCCTCTAGCAACTGTAACTTCAGTAGGAAGCTCATATCCGAATCATGGTCACTCAAGTAATGCCAAACTTTCTGATGTTTATTTAGTGAATTGAGACCCCTCACTTTAAAAAAATCTTAGTTTGAACACAACATAATTTGCAAGTAGCCAATTGCCATATCTTATTAACTAAAACAGCCTTACTACGCACTGTGTGTATACTTCCATCAGTCCCACCCACATGAAATTTGAAGCATAATGATAGACAAGGCAGTATATGCTAAAAGGTAAAAAATAAATGAAACAATCTCATCATATCTCCTCCAAATATGTGCCTCCTCTTCCATCATGGGTATAATAGCTACCCTTGATAACCTCTTAGTGGTGTATATCTATATTTGCACCTGTGGTACCCCAAAAGGTGAGATAGTTCTAGTAAAGAGAACATTTGGAGTATGTTGCTACTGATACACCTAAACCTGTAAAAATCATAGGGATTATCTGCAATACTTAAAAGCAGAGGCTGTGTTCAGTAGTATTCATTGCAAAGGACAAAAGCGCCACCCTTGGAGTTTCTTTTTTAATGGAAGAAGTATCAAAACTCCTCATATCTACCCTTTTTCATGTGAATTTATTTCACATGTGGACGTTTCACTAACAGATGTGTGAGCGCTTCTTGTGGACCTTTCACCAATAGATGCATGAGAGCTAGTTATTCTTCTACTTCAGATGACCATTGTTTCCTCATTGACACATGTTTCACACTATTGAATATTTGTGTCTCTAAGACCTTTCTTTTATGCCCCAAGTGTCGGCTGTTGCAGGTATGTGTTTTGAACTCATAAAATCTTTGATCTTTTTATCCTCTGCCTCTAGTTGCCAGGAAAACTGTGGCTTTTGCCCTGTTTTCTTTGAGGTTAGATTACTGTAATAGTCTCTATGCTGACTGCACTGAACGTCTTATTCATAAATTGCAGCTGGTAAAGAATGCAGCTGCTAAATTGCTTCTTTAACTTCGCAGTCGAAGTTCTTCATCTGGGGCTCTTCACACATTACATTGGGTTCCGATTCCAAAACGGATTCTGTTCAAAGTATTTTTGCTTGTTTATAGAGCGTTTAAAAGAACTGGGCCTAAATACTTCAATGCCCGGTTTTGCCATTATTTTCCCTAACACAGCCTAAGATCATCCTTGGAGAACCTTCTGAAACTACCCTCATTCCGACTGTAATCCAGAGACGCAAATGCATTTGCAGTACTAGGCTTCAAAGCTTGGAACATACTGCCCCACAATATGTGTTCCATTGAATCTGAAGTAAAGTTTAAAAATCAATTAAAAAATGTGACTTTTTCAAGTACAAGACTCACAGTGCAGTTCACTAATCTAAGGCTAAATGCTTCTCGCCTCAGGTTCTGTAGTAGTTCAGCATAGCACCAGGATGCTCTTGGAGTCACTGCTGTTCTCCATAAATATTCCCTCATTCATCATTCTAGGTGATGATCAGGTCTGGGAGAATTCAGTAATTTCACATTACTCTTGTGATGTAAAATTACAGAAATTATGTGATTATGCCAGTTTGAGTAATTAAGAGTGATTTGGGTCATAAATCCTACACCAGGAGCACAGGAAAAATGAACTAAGAGAGACCACACCGCTGCTAACTATTGCTGTCCGTGTCTTGTAGCATTTAGTGCTATTTTCTTAGTGCTAAATGCTGGATTATGCTTCTCACACAGTTATACACAATTATGTTTAATTGTGTGTTGATTTTGAGTAATTGCACTAGAGAGAATTATATCAATTTTACCAACCCATAGTCACAATCATCATCCTCTTCCTCATGAGGATCCAGAGTTCTTTGGCGTCCTCCACTGATCTACGCATTCTTTATTTGTCTGTCCATTTAAACTCGAAACCCTCAGGTAAAACCATCAGTACCATATTTGTTGGCTGATAAATGTCCTTAGTACTCAATGATATTGTCTTTGTTTTGTCATATTTGTCACTACCAAGTTGTGGAAAGGTGGCACCTGTCTTCCTCTGAACTGGATATCTACTTGTATCCTACCAAACCTGAGAATTATCACTTTCAGTGGATAGTGAGCATCTTCACTTTTTCCCTGTGACATTTGGTTGCTTTATTGGTTCTTCTGTCCTTTCCTCTCTCTATGCTATCCTTCTGCCTAAATATCCTGAAAAACCTTTGCACCTAACAATTTCTTAAATTGAGATTGAATGTATCTTCTCTGTCAAGTTTAAAATCTCCATGTTATCCCTTCTGGATCTGTTCATTCATGTGTTTAGCTTCTCTAGAAGAAACTTGAATTGTGTTTCTAGAGACAGGATGGAAGTAGTTACAAAGTGTCTGGCTAGTGTCAGAACTTGATTGACTTACTTGGTCTGCAGCATCCACTCTGAGATCCAGACCTTCAAAGATATAATGAATCATAATACTGAATGAAGTTTAGCAAGACTATCTGAGAGTGACTGTCCAATGTATTTCTTTAATTCTGCCAGGCATGCTGTGGATCCTCTTTGGAGGATAAAGGGCCTTTTTTGGTCTTTGCAGCATCTTTAAAGTGAGCTATTGTTCTTTTTCATCACCAAGAGAAACAAATCAGATCGATCTCAGATTAAGCAGGACACCATTCTTGAGGACAGTTTTGTTAAAACCGTTGTTACCATTAAAAGCTTCATAGAGGTTGTTGCCCCAATTGTATTCATCATAAGAACTTTTGGTTCCCGTTTGGGTATTTGTCCAGTGAAAATGATGAAACAACTAGGTTCCTTCTTTTTCTCTGATCATGTCACTTTGTGCAATCCTTTGTTCCATCAAAGAGGTGTACAGACAAAGTTAGTTAGGATCAATCATTTATTAAAGCAGCCTTGCTCTTCCTTGTCCTCAGATGGCCCTAATAACACATGTCCTTTCTCTCTATTGCTGTATCTCAGATTACCTTAGCAAGTCCCACACGCTGCCATTTCATCACTAATTCATAGAAAGCAATGCAAGAGGATATGCCGCTGACTACAACTAAGGCCTTAGAGCATTGGAATGCTGGAGAAAACAGACTAGAAGTTTTGCTGCACGCAATTACATCCAATCACTTCTAATTGTAATTTGCTAGTTATCCTTTTTAAATTCTTACATCAAACATATTACACTCCTGTTACATTTTAGAAATTCAGGGTATGTGGAGATGCAAATTGAGTACAATATAGGGAGAATATGGCAAGTTTTTTTACACCTGGCTTGGCAACATAGCCCAGTTATGCAGTAGTGGACTCTTGTAGCTGCTGCTCTAACAGACATGGTGATGGAATCAGTGCCTTGTGAGTAGGGGGTCTGCTTGTTGGAGCTGGTCACAAATCTACAATCTACTAACTGGAAGTTCATATCAGTGGCCCTGTTGTTGGCAAAGATGTGGGTGGAGCTCCACTGGGGTAGTAGGCTTAAACGATCAAAAAAAAATGGCTATCAGACGTCTCATAATGCAGGTCCCAACTGGAACTATATGCGGAAGAATTTACTCTACCTTCTAGACTGAAGAATATATGGGCCCCTTTAACAATGTAGCTACTATCAACATCAGAGGAACTCCAAGAACTGTGTTCTGTGGGAGGTGTTGAGAGCATATGCCTATGGGGCTGGTCACAATCTAGTGTGTATCATTGCAATGTCTTTTGTTTAATGATTTATGTGGATGTGCGGGTGCGGGAGGGATGGGTGATTGTCTATCTGATATATGCTCCATTGTCTTACATGCTGAGTTACTTGAAAACTCAATTAAAAAACAAACAGAAAATCTTGGACACATTGGTCTTCACCTAAAGGGAATCTTTTGATCACTCAAGAATTAGTTTTGTTCCTTTCAAACAGGTCTCAGACCTGGATACCATACAAAGTTAGTTCTCAACTCAGTACTTGATGACCTGTGCTGGCCGCTCTTTAGTAGGGGTTTTGGACCACTTGTCGTGAGAGAGGTATCAAGTGGTTGTGACACCATTGATCATGCTGCAGGTGTGACAAAAATAAAGGACACCAGTCTTGATATGTCTTTCAAGTGGTTAAGTTCTTTACTCACTCTTCATTTTCAGAATACCTTCCTTTTGCTTTATAAACAGTGCTCTCTCATCTTCTATTTAACATGTACATGATACCATTGGAGTTTAGATTCTACATGTATGTAGATGATACACAGTTGATAGTGAATCTTTTCACTCATAAGGTTACTACTTCTAGCCCTTCAGCTGTTTAATTTAGTTTCCAAAGGTTTTAGAATGATTGTGGAAATGGTTCGTGTTGTAAATGACAATCTTTTCTATGACATTTCCCCAGATGTGTGCCTTCTTGTGTTAAACTCTTTTGTGTTGTCCGTAGAACTTTCAAAACTTTACTCTTTCTAATCACTGGTAAAGTGCTTGTGTTTTCCCTTTTAAGCCAGGTAAATTGGCATATATCTTATTGGCATTTTTGATTTAATTATAAGAGCCTTGTACATGGTAATACATGTACATAGGGCCTGTACATTAAATACTGCTAGTGGGAAGCAGCACTTACTGTGCCACCCACTAAAGTAGCACTGTAAACCATGTCTCCAGGCCAGCTCCTGCAGCCTGGGTGTGCAGTTTTAAACTGCCATTTCAACCTGGCAAAACAAACTTTTCGTCAGGCCTAAAACTTCCTTTTTACTACCTATAATTCACTTGTAAGGTAGATTTCCTGGCAGTGAAAAACTCCCAAAGTCATTTTTCAATGTAGTAAGGTCGGCTCTCTCATATGAAAACTCTAGGTTACGTTATAACATCCTATAGGGATTAATTTTAGTTTGAGAGCAGCTCAAAAAATGGTTCAAAATCTAATTTTAATAGTCATTTAAAATCGAGCTTAGTGGTCAAGTTGGATTTAGCATTACCGTTTTGAAACTTAAACTTTTAGAAAATTGTCATTTTCCTGCCTAGGACAGGGGACTTTCTGCTAGTGTCCAGAGTCACCTGATTGTCGATGGCTCCCCGGTGGGGAGATGTGGCTTGCTCCCAGACATTGTACAAAGGACTTGAGCGTGGTGAGGTAGTTTTCCTCCTTGAGCAGTATACCCTGGGGGTATTTGGACAAAATATTTTGATTTTTAAATATCAACAAAAATATAATTGTCAAGAATATGTTTTTTGAGATAAGTAATATTGTTGCTAAAAAATTTGTTGTAAATATCGTTTGCAATAAATTAGTTGCAGAGAATATTGTTTTATTAATTAAAAATGTGTTTGAAGTGAAGTAGTACACTTTCCCTACTGTTGCACAGACTAGAGCGGAAATAGTAAATGGAACCCCTGCAAAGTCCTATGATTTCCCTACTTTTGCACAGACTGGAGTGGGAATAGTAAAATTAACCCCTCAAATGTTCAACTCTTTCTCTACTTTTACACCGACTGGAGTGGAAATAGTAAATTTAACTCGTCTGAAGCCTAATGTTTTCTCTACTGTTGTGCTGTTTGGAGTGGTAATAATATATTTAACCCCTCTGAAGTCCTACAGTTTATCTACTATGGCATAAACTGGAGTGGCAATAGTATATCTATTATTCCAGACTACAATACATTTCTGAATATTAGTTAAATATATATTTTAAAATTGTTGTTTATAATATAAATGTTATAGTACTTGTTTACATTTTTATTTGTTTTAAAATTTTATATTTATTGTAAACTGTTTCACATTTTTTTTAAATTGGAATTGCTAATATTTTTCTGTTCAATGACGTAAATATATATAAAAAAATAGAGTTCCACAGATAACCAGCTGCATCCACCATGCGAGGCTGGTGCTGACTAACGGTCGTGGCACCCGTTATAAATAAGTCTGATATTTCTGCCACATTGTTCCAAATAGCAGAAAAGAGGGTCGCACCCAGCGTGTCAGCTTCTCAAACCAAAGGCTTTATTAGATTTAGCAATCCAAAGTCTATTTCTGATATGGCTACGCGTTTCAACACCAAAGTGTCTTTATCATGGCCCAGTTGAAAAAAAAAACTTGTGCTCATTCCCCTCTGACCTTAAATATACCCAGTTCATGAACATGGAAAAAATACTAAAATAGAGAACATTAAAATAGTTTCACATTTCACTTCATAATTTCAAAAAGAAAATAAATAATCCAAATTTCGTCATTAGGAGTGGAACTAAAATAACACTTACCACACTGTTACCAATTAATTATTTATCCGTTCCTTTTAAAATGAACAGATGCCAAAATTCCTACACTTCTCATAATCACTAAGGTAATTCAATGATCCCTTATATATAAATTAAACAATCCCTTAATTATAAATTATACTTCATTCCATTTCTGGCCAAGTGGCCTCACATTCATAAATAAAAATATTTTTTATATACATTTCTATACATAAGAAATATATAAAAAATATATTAAAAAAATTTGAAATCAAAATATGTTAAATGAATCATGAATTACATAAATTTCAATTCATAACACCAAAAAATATCGTAATATATTGACATCTCAATTGATCTGTCATCATAACGGAACATACACACCCTCCCCGTGAAACCCTTGACATGTGACACTAATATACGAAAACCCACCAATTTTTTCCAGTGTCAATATTCAATCTAAAGAAAGTGCCTAATGGAGAAACCCGTGAGAAACTCATGTCTCACTACTCTCATCACATCAAACCAACATGTACATAAAGCTCCTCATCCTCGTTCAAGGCCCCCGGTGATTTGCTCCCAAGTAGAATAATATATTCAGATTCCCTCACTCTAAGAAGCCTTTCTCGATCACCTCCACGTATATTTCTTTCAATTCTGTCAACACCATAATATACCAAATATTCGGCATCTTGATTTTGCATTTTCGACCAATGCCTGCCAACCGGGTATGAGGTATCATAATTCTTAATAGCTCTGTAATTCTCTAAAATCCTCTTTTTCACAGGACCAATAGTACTCCCAACATATTGCAAACCAAAGGGACATTGTAGTACATAAATACAATAATCTGAAATGCAGGAGATAGTTTTACTTATCCTTCTAATCTCCCCCAAGGCTGTCTTGTATGTTTTAACATACTTACTATTCCTACATGTCTTACACTGACCACACATGAAAAAACCCTTCTGCTGACTAAACCATCCAATCTCTTTACTGTCCTGCCAAACCCAGATAGCCACGAACCAAGATGTCATGTAACGATTTAGCCTTCTGATACTTGAATTGAGGACAAGAGACCAGAGTCTTCCCAAAAACAGGATCGTGTTTCACCAAATGCCAATGCTTCATCACTATTCTCCTGACAGCTCGACATGCATTGTTATAAGTTGTGACTTTGGGCCTCATTAAGAGTTTGGTGGTCCCTCGACCACTATGGCAGCGGTGGCAGTCTGACCGCCATAGTACGAGTCAAGCAGGCCTTTGGAGCCAAGACTGCTGCAGTTTCTCCAGCACCGCCAGGCAGCACAGACTGCCACGTCACAAGGCTGCACAAACAGGCTGGCGAATACTGTGTTTCCGTAGGACTAATTGTGAGATTACACACAGCTAATATGACCGTGGTGGGCCAGCCACCATGTCTCAGAAGGCTGGAACGGATGGTTTAAAAGGAGACACTCACCTGAAAGCAGCCTAACTTGTCTTATGCCACCATGGAGCCCATCGCACATGTCCTGCTGCTTCTGATGATCCTCAAAGGTGCCCAAAACCAACACTGCCATGGATGCCACCGACCGCAAGTACACACACTTACCTGTATTAGAACACTCAATAACAGATTGTAACACCATCGTCCACATCATAGGGGGGCACGCCATAGGCACCAAGTACACGTCACATCCCATACAAGTCTAAAATATACATCAAAACAGAAACATTCACAGTCACAATACGCCCTCTTTAGGCAGCCCATCAACACTGCACTGCAATGCTACACAAAAACACACAGCCACACATCTCTGCCACAGGGACAGTAAAGATTACACACCGTTCACCCACACATCACCAACAATACACACACTTCATGTACACAAAAACAACTCACACACTCACATTCCACACAGGCTAGGGACTGTCATCACATACAACACACAAAAGTATCACTGTGTCATGGAACACAATATCACCAAGAAACAGCCCTGCAATGGACACACACATCACACACATCACAGCACAATGTAAGTGCAATGGCATGCACAAAACACATAAACACAAACATACAAAGAGTACTATGCACACAATACCTTTTTTGGGATGGGGACACCAGGAACACTCAGGGAAGGATGCTGCATGGGACATATATCATCTTGCAACAGCCCATGAAGCAACATTTGCACAGGACATGGCCCTATATGTGTCTTAAGGACAAACAGTACTAGACACAAGTCTCAGGCCCATGTGCACAATGTGGAAGTGCAAATAAACAAGCACATACAACTCCGACTGTACAGGCCATACCTCTAAATGAACTAGCTGCAAGAGACACACACCTAAACTCAAGCTGACACACATCAGATTGGTACATAATCCATGTCAGGGGATAAGTCAAACACCATACATGCTCACATTGGACAACAAAAGTTAAAACACTCACCAAAACAAACACCACACAATGCCATGACACCACCATTGTGTTTACTCACACATATACATACACTCAACATATACCCTTGTCCTGGAGGACACCACCCCTGCCCACAAAGACACACACTATAAACAACATCAAATCAATCAATCAATCAATCACACCATTTATAGAGTACGCTACTCACCCGTTAGGGTCTCAAGGCGCTGGTGGGGGGTGAGCTAATGGTCGAAAAGCCATGTCTTGAGGTGTTTTCTGAAGGCCAGGAGGTCTTCGGTCTGGCGTAGTTGGAGCAGTAGGGAGTTCCAGGTCTTGGCGGCGAGGTAGGAGAAGGATCTTCCTCCGGTGGTGAGTGGTGAATGCGGGGGACGGAGGCGAGGGCAAGGCTGGCGGAGCGGAGCTGGCAGGCGGGGGTGTGGAAGGTGAGTCTGTCGTTGAGATAGGCCGGTCCTGTGTTGTGGAGGGGTTTGTGTGCGTGAGTGAGTAGTTTGAAGGTGATTCTCTTCGATATGGGTAGCCAGTGTAGTTCTCTGAGATGGGCTGAGATGTGGTTGCGGTGTGGGGCATCAAAGATGAGTCGGACGGAGGCGTTTTGGATGCGTTGCAATTTCTTTTGTAGTTTGGCCGTGGTTCCTGCATAGAGCGCGTTTCCGAAGTCCAGTCGGCTGCTGACTAGGGCGTGGGTGACTGTTTTTCTGGTTTCGACTGGAATCCACTAGAAAATCTTGCGGAGCATGCAGAGGGTGTTGTAGCAGGAAGAGGAGACTGCGTTGACCTGTTGAGTCATGCTGAGTGCTGAGTCAAGGATGATTCCCAGGTTCGGTACTTGGGTGGTGGGGGTGGGGGTGGCTTCGAGGGATGTAGGCCAACAGGAGTCCTTCCAGGCGGAGAGATTGCTGCAGAGGATGAGAACCTCTGTTTTGTCTGTGTTTAGCTTGAGGCGGCTTGAATTCATCCAGTCGGCGATAGCGTGAAGTCCCTTGTGTAGGTTGTTTCTTGCTGTTGTGGGGTCTTTCGTGAGGGAGATGATCAGCTGGGTGTCGGCTGCGTAGGATACTATGTTGATGTTGTGCAATCGCGTGATGTTGGCGAGGGGAGCCATGTCAATGTTGAAAAGAGTTGGGCTGAGGGAGGATCCTTGAGGGACGCCACAGACGATTTCGGAGGATTCGGACAGGTAGGGCGGAAGGCGGACTCTCTGGGTTCTGCCGGAGAGGAAAGAGGAGATCCAGTCGAGGGCCTTGCCATGGATCCCGGTGTTGTGGAGGCGTGTTTGAAGGGTGTGGTGACAGACGTGTCGAAAGCTGCGGAAAGGTCCAAGAGGATTAGAGCTGCGGTTTTGCCTTTATCCAGCCTGGTCCTGATGTCATCTGTGGCAGCAATGAGTGCGGTCTCCGTGCTGTGGTTTTTGTGAAATCCTGATTGGGAGGCATCAAGCGCTTTGCTGTCTTCCAGGTAGCGGGAAAGTTGGCTGTTCATGATTTTTTCGAGAGGAGGGAGATAGGTCGGTAGTTAATGGAGTTATCCTGATCTGCTCATTTAATGGAGCTGCAAGCAGGCACAAACACACACAACTGTTGGCACAAAGCACAGGTTAATCAGGAACAACAGTAAGGTAGAAAAGGAATTGCAGGACAAATGTATACCCAAGGAAACAAACTGGTTGGGTTTATTCAACAGGAAATATCAAAGTCCTAAGGCCATTGGCCAGTCCATAGATATGTGCCCCAAAGTAGCACAGTGCTAAACTTAACATCCAACTGCCATTGATCCTCCCTAGAAAAGAGCATCGGGGGGCAGGCAGGAACCTCAGGGATTATCTATGGGGGTGGGGAGGTTCGGATTTGGGAGGGGGGCTGGGCTTGGGAGGGTGGGCTTCTTCTTGGGAGGTGTGGGCTTCTTCTTGGGAGGGAGCGGTGTGGGTGTTTACAGGGGTGCAGGGGAGGCCTTGGAGGTAAAACGGATGGCCTTAACTTTTGGGTCTGGTGCAAGGGATGGAAGGAACAGGGCAAAGGCCAAGGTCTAATAAAACAGTTTTGAGAGGAATGGGGACGGTCATCAGAAGGAGATCCAGATTTAGAGGTTGAAGGAGTTGTGTGCTGTGTAGGTGTGGACGTTGTGGGTGCGTGCTTATGGGAGGTCTGCTTGTGTTTGGTAGGTGTCTGTTGGGTGGGTGAGTGTGAGCATTTGTGTGTCTTGTGGGGCTGGGGAATGTAGTGGTGGGTGGGTATGTGGGTGTTAGGGTGATGACTGCAGGTATGGTGGATGTGGTGGATGTCTGTGTGTCTGTAGTTGTGTTGTCTGTTGGTGTAATGCTTGTGGTGGATGCCCATGAGACAGCTGGGGTGGTGTCTGCTGGTTTGATGGGTGTGGTTGGGGTGTCACTGATTGTTGATGTGGTACCTGTTGGTATGCTGGATGTGGAATTTGTGATGCTGGGGTGGTGGGGGTATCAAGGGAAGTTGTGACTGTTGCTGTGTCTGTGGGTGGATGTTGTTTGTGTGCATGCCGGTGTGTTTTGTGGTGCTTGTGTTTGTGTGTGCTCTTCTTGCCTGTTGAGGTAGATGTCTGCAGATTGGTCTGTGTGCTTTGGGAAGGTAGGGGAAGGGGAGATTTGGAGTGGGAAGGGGGATGTGGAGCAGGACGTAAGGTGGGGGGGTTACTGGCTGCCATCAATGACGAAGCCATAACCTGTAGGACAGACAATGCACCATGAATGCCTTCCAGGAATGCTTTGGTTTGCTGGAGTTTTGATGCCAATCTCAGGGTGGCATTCACAATGGCTGTCTGACCCACAGCAATACTACTTAGGAGCTCAATAGCCTCCTAATTTAGGGCAGGATGGGTAACAGGAGCTGCTGCAGAGGTGCCTGTACCAAAAGAGACACCCAGCTTCTTGGTTGAACAGGCATGACCAACTGGGTGGGGAGCAACAGGGGAGGCAATGATAGGATGTGAGATGGTTGGACAAGGATGGTTCTGGGGGATTTCCAGATGGGTCTGCCACCACTAGGTAGTGGCCACTGGAGGAGGAATCTACTTAGTATGTTCCGGTCTCACCTGTGGCACTCCCCTCACCCTCCAGGCCACTGGGTCCCTCTGTGTCAGTGGTGTCTTGACCCGAGGTCCCATGGTCAGATGCTTCCTCACTTGGCTCTGACCCATCTCCTTTGCTTACATGTGCTGATGCTGCAAGGACAAAAAGGATTAGGGTCATCACATGGCCATGAAAACACTTAAACAACAGCTCTGATTAGCAAACATGATCATAATGTCAATTAGGTCCCAGCAACAAATTCCACCTATGTGGCCCATACATGCACCATACCATATGCAGGCACGCCACCTGAACTGTCCACAGTTGCCCATAGGAAAATCACTTGCAATCATAATAACCAGTCAACCATTTGGAGACACAATCACCCGCAAAGCAGTGCCCTATGGAGCAGACATCAGTTACCTGTTGGCATATAAATGTAGGCCATTGCAAAGTCCATTCTCGCAGATCCCACACAAGACCATGCACACATCCGTTTGCCACATACATCATGACCCTACAATAAGAAATTATACTATCAAATTCTGCCATATTGACGGCAAAAGTACAATAGCCTGGAGAAGGTGGCATAGAAAAACCCATGTAACAATAGAAAAATGTCAACAATTTACACTTCACTAAGTGAATTGTGTCCCTGTAGAGCCAAGGAGGTAGTATCTATGTCGTACAGCTAGGCTTCACCTATAACATGGAAATGAACACTGTGAACATCATGTCCAATATGTCAGGGAGAGAGGTCCCCAAACATTGCATCAGCAAACCACAGGGTAATCACCACTAATGTCTGGCACCCCTTATAATGACATAATCTTAGAGCATCTTTAGAAGCCATCAATCCTCTGCATGTTTGAGAGACAAAGAAGTAGCAAGAATTTGTAGGAGGCCCACAACATGTTGCCCAATGGGAAGTTAAATCACCATCACCATCCTTATCATGGTCATGAAAACCCAGATGTCTGTCTCTGGATGTATGCCTGTACCCAAACATGTGTCAAAAACATAACTGCAAATCACTCCATAATGCATGTCAACAGTCAGGGCACATACCTTGACTTTACAAATGTGCAGTGGAGTTTTCCACATGATGCCACATCAAACTCGAAGATATCACTTGGCAATGGGACAGGCAGGATAATGGCCTTTACTCATCCCCTTGTGGCTGCCACGCTGCCCTCAAATGCCTATCAATCTCTGGATAGGCCACCAGCAGAATTCAGGCCATTAGAGGGTTCATGGTCCAACGGGTACCCTGCCCATCTTGGGAGGACAGCCCCCGCTGGTCCTCAGCAATCTTCCAGGCCCAGTGTCTCAGGTCCCTCTACCTCTTTCTGCAGTAGGTGCTCCACCGGCTGTGGACCCCCAGGATCCGCACCTTGTGACAATGGCTCTCCCTGTCCCTTTCTTTTGATGTGTGTTAACCTGCATGGATACAAAAGACAAATCAAGAGATTATGTTCACAAGTCTCATCATAAATGGTTGAGGCACATACATGTCAGTAATATCAAGCTAGAACTTTCCTATTTTTCAGTACTCCCCAAGTGTGACACATATAAGCCAATAAGTAGAGGGACATGACTCAAGAGATACATTTCCCAATCGGCAGACCAACCCACCACCCTGCTCAGGCCCTAAAATGACTAGGCAGGCTTAATGGCCTCTTGTGGGATGTGCCATAGCAACCTGACTCAGATGTGAGCCACTATGAGACACATCACACCTCTGTGGTTTCTGCAAGGTAGACTCCTTAGGCATGAATGGACCAATACATTCACACTCTGGGATGATGACTCTTTGCATACAGTCTCTACAGGCTACTGCCAGGATACAAACTCCATCACACATGGGTAAAAATGAAAGGACTGGCATGGTGGGCACAGAAAGTGTCTGCCGTGTCCATGTGTGGACATTTGCAGACTCGTGTCACTTCAGGTGGTGGGGTACTGTGGTATCTTTCTGTACACAAGAACGCACTTTTGGACATGTGTGGCCATCCTACTTATATCCAAAAAACAAAGACATGCATCCAGCAGTTTCTGCTATCTGACCAAGCTAATAAGTCATGTATCATGGTCTCTATGACCTGTATGAAGGTGAAAACTTGGCTGCGGGAGTAAGGGTCCTGTCAGGAGTCAGAGACACACATTGACAACGATGCTAGGTGCACATCTGTCACAGATCAGTAGCTCACCCCTGTACTCATTCTCAATCTGATAAAAGGAATGATGCATTCTGGGTAGCATTTTACTACAGGACCTCACATTTGCCACATTACAGGATCTGCTGATGTACAGGGAATAGGCACAGTGCCACAGTGCATAGCCACAGAGACTCCACCCAAGCCTAGGCTATGACCCATACTAGGAGATATATGTGACAGGCCCTGGTTTCTGTAGGCTGAGCAGACAGAACCCACATGACATCTCATTCCCATCACATCTTCGCATAACAGTACATCATGTAGCCACCAGCTAATTGACATGTGGTGTGTGTGGCAACCTGGAGGGCAAAAAGAGTGATGCCATGCCTTATAAACAACAGTCTAGCAAGGGCAGATGTGCAATGAAATCTCTCTGGCAACATACACACAGCTCACATTAGTCACAACTGACACATACAAGATGTATAATCAGCTCTTGCTGTCATGCACATACATGTAGTCTCACATATGCAGCATTCATGTGGAAAGAGGTATCAGTGGATGGCTGTAATGTCACCTCATCTAGTTATGTATATCCAACACAAGGTGGATTAGCGAACACAATGAACACACACAAACCACAATGTGAATGTGGTAAGCATGTGGCACTGGCCACCAAATACAGGCATATTAAATCTCCCTTTGATGTCACACAGACCATACCTACAGGCACATGAGTGTTCAGTCTGCCACACATTCTAGCTTGTGAGGAGGTAAAGGATGATGAAGTACAGTGAAAACAGTGAACATTAGATATTTACCTGCTCCTCTGGTACACCATGTAGCTGTCCATACAGCGATAGGACCTCAGTCACCAGCCTCTCCAACTCCTCTGGTGAGAAGACAGGGGCCCTACCACCTGCTGGACATGGCATGATTGCTCCCAGAGGCAGCAAATGGCAGCTTGGTAGTGGTGGTCTTGCTGGTGACATTGTCAGGAGTCAAGTGAGAAACTTTACAGAACATGGCAGTTACATTTGCCACGTACATGGTCATCATCACCTGTGGACACAGCCTTCGGCCTGCGACCACCACTGGCAACAACTTTAGCATATTACTGTGTCCGCCGTGGTTGCAACCACCCATCACCATGATGATTTCTGCTGGCGGTTAGGTTATGCTGGCGCCATTTTAGTGTCATGAAATGCAGGATTGGGTTACTAACACTGCATCGCACCTCAGAAAATGTTGTTTTTTTGCACACAAACCTGCTCATCCTGTCATATAGGTCCTATTAGTCAATCACCATTGTTGTATGTTGCAGGACACAGATGCCAATTCACAGTGGGGCACAGTCTACCACAGTTAAAGGGCATTTTTGTGCTTGTTATATCAAGTCACATTCCTAGAGACATTTGCGATGCACATTTTGTATTTAGGTCCAGATACATGCTGTGTACACATGTGGGCAAACCAATGGGGTAACATGCGAACCTTGTGTCATTAACAGCTGTGATGTGTACTGTTTGCCATGCCCATCTCTTATAAATTGTCTTGTGACATGTTAACTTTGACATGCATCACATATGTTGCTGTGGACACAATGACTAAAGTCAGAACTCAGTTAATATCATATTTAGCTATCAAGGGAGAGGGAGGATGCCACAACCACTGGCCTATCATCCACTGCCAAACCCTCAGGCCATGGAAGAAAGACATATTATACTCCTGTATCATCTGAATCAGCAAACAATAGTGGATCTATGTCGTCAGGTGGAGCCAGATCTGATGCCCGCTATTTGTCATCCAAACAGCATACCACCCATGGTACAAGCCATGTCAGTGTTGCACTTCCTAGCCACAGGGTCCTTCCAACATACAGTGGCCCAAACTGGTGATATGTCCTAACCTATGTTCAGTCCGGTGTAGAAGGATGTCCTATCAGCAAAGTTGAATCACCTGGACAGCTACATCCAGTTTTCCCAATGTGGTGATTTAGTCCATGTCAAGGCTGACTGTTATGGTTTAGTATGCATCCCACATGTGGTGGGGGCTATTGATGGAACACATGTTGGCTTGCTCACACCACATGCCAATGAAAAAGTATACTGAAACTAAAAGAACTTCCGTTCCAGTTAACATCCAAGTTGTATGTTTGGCAGACCTCTACATTTCACATGTCTGTGCCCATTTCCTGGGACCAGTCCATGATGCCTTCATTATGCGGAACAGCACAATCCACCAGCTGATGTAACAACTGTACCCAGAGAGGACCTGAATGGTTGGTAAGTCACATCTGTCCTATTTGTGTGTGTGCAATGCCTGATGAGGATTTACTGATAAGAGCGACTCATTGCACATATGCCCCATTCCTTAACAGCATACACAGCATATCCAAAGCATCCTTGGTTGTTGACGCCACTGAGGAATCCACCTATGCCAGGGGAAGTCCACTTCAATGAGTCTCATGTAAGAACAAGGTGTGTAGTGGAGCAGGCTTTTGGGCTATTGAAGGCCAGATTTAGGTGTCTGAACTGGACTGGTGGACCCCTCCTCTACTCACCTCCGAAAGTGAGTCAGATGATTGTGGTCTGCTGCATGCTCCAAAACATTGCCCTGAAGAGGAACATACCATACTTCCCAGAGGAGGGGCAGCCTGAAGTGTCACCTGGTGAGCCTCCTTAAATGGCAAATGAGGATGATAGTGGTGAAAAGGAAGGAACTGACTTGTGGGAGGATCCCATCACTAACTACTTTCTTGAGTGTAAGTATGTCATGTGATGTAATGCCTGTTACTGTACAAATAACTTTTGGTGTGAGAATGTGTGGAGTTGAGTGTTTTAGCAACAACTAGGGAGCTGATACTCTGCAATATTCAGCCAAGGGCTGCTTGATGAGTTAGCTTTTGACAAGTCCCTACCTTGATTACATTGCTTTGCTTTTGTCAATTTCCTTCCAATCTAACTTCATTGCCAGATGATTGCTATGTGATTTGTATAATAAGCATGTTTGTGAATGTATGCTCCTTGTTTTGTCTATTTCCTGATACCTTAACCCTGACATCCTCATGTGGGCATTTCAGAGTTGTGACATTGGCAGGTATCTGATGTATCTGATGGTGTTCTGACATAGGAAGTGGACATGTATTGTTCTAGGTAATGTACGTCATAGATTTGGGTTGTATGAGACCTGTGCCAAGCCACCTTAGACAATGTGTGGGTAGAAGGACTGAAGTGAACATTGTACTTGTCTAGTGTGCTGTGGTAGGCCCATTGCTTCATGTGTGTGATCATATGGCCATGAATATATTGTCAGCAAGTGCAAGCCAGGCATTCACTCCTCACATAGGCTAAACACTCTTCTTGCATGACCTGTATGTAGCTGTAGAGATGGTATGTTTCATCATTGCAAGTCACAGTGCCTATGCCACAACACTGACATATGTTTGTATCATACCACCAGATGCAATTGGATTATGATGGACCTATGATCAGGGACTGTTGTTCTGCCCTCTCTCTGTATCTTGAATTATGTGATCAAATCAATCAATCATTGATTTGTAAAGTATCACCCATAGGGTCTCAAGGTGCTGAATTTAGGCGTGCTGCTCAGTCGAAGAGCCAGGTCTTGAGGTCCTTCCTGAACTGTTGCAGTGATGCAGTCTGCCAGGGCAAGTGTGTTCCAAGTCCGGGTTGCTAGGTAGGAGAAGGATCTTCCTCCTGCTGTACTTTTCTGGATCATGGGGACGGCTGCAAGGGCGAGCTGGGAGGAGCGGAGAGGTCTGTTGGGTACGTAGAAGGTGAGGCAGTGGTTGAAGTATGCCGGTTTTATGTTGTGCAGTGCCCTGAAGGTGTGGATCAGGAGTTTGTATGTGATGCGCTTGTTGACTGAGAGCCATTGTAGGTTTCTGAGGTGAGAGGAGATTCGGCTGTGACGAGCAATGTCGCAGATGAGTCTGGCTGCATTCTGGACCTTTGTAGCCTTGATTGAAGTTTCTTGGTAATGCCAGCATAAAGTGCATTGCTGTAGTCAAGTTTGCCGGTTATGAGTGTGTGGGTGACAGTCTTCGTCATGTTGGGAGGAATCAATTTGAAAATCTTCCTCATGAGACGGAGGGTGTGGAAGCTATATGAGGTGACATTCTTAACGGGGTGGGTCATTGATAGAGAGGAGACCAGGATGATGCCCAGGTTGCATGCATGATCAGTGGAGGCGTTACCCAGAGCAGTGGGCCACAAGGAGTGGTTCCAGACAAAAAAGGGTGGAGCCGATCACGAGGATCTCTGTCCTGTCCGAGTTAAGCTTGAGGCAGCTGGCCTCCATCCAGGTGGGGACTGCTCTCATCCACTTGTGGAAATTCCTCTGAGCTTGCGCAGAGTCCTCAGAAAAGGTGAGGATCAGTTGGGTGTCGTCGGAATAGGAGACTATGTTTAGGTGGTGTTCGTTGGTGATGTTAGTGAGCTGGGCCATGTAGACATTGAAAAGCATCAGGCTGAGTGAGGATCCTTGGGGCACTCCGCAGCAAGCGTCATTAGGTTCTGATGTGAACGGTGGTAGTCTGACCCTCTGTGTTTTTCCGGTGAGGAAGGACCTGATCCAGTTTAGACGTCTGTCATGGATGCTGGCGTCATTCAGTCTGTTGCAGAGGGTGGAGTGGAAGACAGTGTCAAATGCAGCAGAGAGGTCGAGGGGATGAGTGCGGCTGTGCCTCCGTGGTCCAGTATGATATGTATGTCATCGGTAGCTGCTAAGAGTACAGTTTTGGTGCTGTGGTTGCTTCTGAATCCGGACTGGGATGGGACTAGGATACAGTGTTTCTCAAGAAACTTGGTGAGTCATTAGGTTGACAGCTTTCTCTGTTACCTTGACTGGGAAAGGGAAGCAAAGAGATGGGTCTGTAGCTCTTCAGCTCTATCCGGTCGGAGGTGGGTTTCTTGAGTAGCAGGCTGATTTTGGCCCATTTCCAGTTGGAGCGGAATGTGGTGGTCTTGAAGGATAGGTTGATGGATTGGCAGATTTCTGACACTATGGTTGAGCTGGCCTGGTTGAAGACTTGATGAGAGCATAGATCCGAGGGTGCTCCTGAGTGGATGAAATTCATCAGTCTTTGGGTCCTCTATGGTGATGGGGGGTCCAGAACTCCCTTATCTGGTGGGGTGCTAGGTCTGTGGTGGGAGGTGCTGGCGGGCTTTGGTTCTTGAGGTCTTCGTAGATGTCCTGAATTTTACGGTGAAAGAAGGTGGTGAGGTCATTGCTGAGGTCTTGGGAGGGAGGGATGGATGAGGTGTCTGCTCCTGGGTTCGTGAACTCTTTGACGATGGCGAAGAGCTCTTTGCAGATGTGATTGCTGGTGTTGAGGAGTGCTTGAAAGACGGCTTTTTGGGCTGGTCTGCTGTTCTGGTGGTACGTGGTGACTGCATTTTTGTGGGCTGTGGGTCCTCGGTGGATTTGCTGAACCTCCATTTACATTCTAATCATCTGCAGGCATACTTGGATTCCTGTAGATCTGGCATAAACCACTTGGGTGTTTTGCTCTGTCAATTCCCTGCTGATTTCCTTAGGGGGGCTACATTGTTGCCGCAGTTTGAGAGCCATCAGTGCAGGTTGCTTGCTGCTTGATTAGCATCCACTGCATCCGGTAGGAGGGGGTGGTTGAGAAAGGTGGTGAGCTGTGGTTCTGTGACTTTGCCCAGCATCTGCCGAGGGGACAGATGGTGTGGTGGCGTTCAGTGTTCTGTGTGCAGGTAAAGTGGATGCATTTGTGGTTGGTCCAATAGTGTTCAGAGGTGTGGGAGATGGTGATGTCCCCTGGTGAGAAAACAGGGTCAGAAATGTGTCCGGCTCTGTGGGTGGGGACATTGATGAGTTGTTTGAGGCCGAAAGTTGGGAGGTTGTCCAGGAGGTTTGAGTTGTTGGGGTCATCAAGGGTAGCAAGGTAGAAATTGAGTTCGCCGAGTAGGCTGTAGTCACAGGAGGTGAGTGCTTGGGGGGCAATGAGGATGTCGGGGTCCAGGTGGCCTGTAGATGAGGGTGCCATGTAGGGAGGTGTTTGGGTTGATCTGGAAGCGTAGGTGCTTGTGCATTGACTGAAACCGCAATTCAATGGTGGTAGTCAGGTGGAGATTGTTCTTGTAGATTATGGCAATGCCTCCTCCAGGCCAGTTGGCTCTGTCCATTTGGATGATTTTGTAGTTGTCCCGGATATCTTTGGTGATGTCTGGGGCAGTAGTGAGGGTGATCGAAGTCCCCATGAGGAAGGCAACATGCAGGGCGGTTGAATCTAGGAGGTCCCAGACTTCTACCTTGTGCTTGATGAGGGAGCATGTGTTGAGGAGTTTGCACTTGAGTTTGCTGTCGGAGCTTGGTGCGGGATTGTAGGGTGGTACTTGGAGAGTGCTGGAGCAGGGACGGCAAGAAAAAGGTCAATGGGTGTTCGGGGGGTCGGCATGGTTGCAGGCTAATGATCCTTCTGGGTTTAGGGCACGTATAGTGCTGATGTCGAACCAGTTGAGGGGGTGAGAACCAGGGTCCGTGGTGCTCGGCGTGGTCCAGGCAGGGATGGGTGCACACAGGGTTGCTTTTGGCATATAAATGGCATGGCCATGCTGTGGCCGCCATTAAGAAGGGGAGGGAGGCAGGGGGTCTTGTCAGGCAGGAGGGCAGGAAAAAGTGCTTCACAGAGGAGGGAAGATGGCAGGGCAGCAGTGATGCTGGGGAAACACAAGGGAGAACAAAGAGAAAGGGACAGAAAAGAGACAACTGAGAAAAAAGAAGTGAAAACAGAAGTAAAAAATGCAGGAGTAAAGTGAGGAAAAGAGTAAAGAGAGGAAGATACTTACTTTCAGATGGCCACTAGGCCACCAGAGATACGGCACAGGCAGGAGCCTGCAGGTTGAGCTGTGCTTTGAACTGAGAGTCAGGCAGGCTCTCAGTTCTTCCTAGGCAGAGGCAGCAGCAGCAGTTGGGGTAGCTGCACTGGGGAGGGCAACAGACGCTGACCAGGAGGTCAGAGGAGTTGCCCTCTCAAAGCGCTTCTGTCGCCATTATGAAGGGAAGGGAGGTGGTCCGGTCAGCTGGGAGGAGGGAGGGTTGGAAAAAGTGCTTCACAGAGGGGGGCAGGACTGCAGGGGCAGCAGCGGTGCAGGGAAAATGCAAGGGAGAAGAAAGAGAAAGGGACAGAAAAGAGACAAGCGAGAAAAAGAAGTAAAGGCATAAAGAAAAAGGCAGGAGTAAGGAGAGGCAAAGAGTAAAGAGAGGAAGATACTTTCTTTCAGCTGGCCACCAGGGATGAGGCTGGCAGGAGCCCATGGGTGGAGGTGGGCCTCGAACTGAGAGTCAGGCAGGCTCTCAGTTTGTTCCAGGCAGAGGCAGCAGCTGGAGGAGCTGCACTGCGGAGGTTTACTTGTTGGATTACTTAGTTGTGGTTTGTGACAAGGCTCAAGCTGGTGACATCATTCACTTCTCTGTTTGCCTATTCTACAGGACAATGTCTGACAAGGCCTTTCCTGTCTGTGGTCTGTGGGACCGTACCTCCGTATATATATCCTGACACAATATGAGTCAACCAGTGTATATGTGGCACACAAAGGAGTTCCTACAAGAAGAGGCCACTTGCTGGCAGTGGTCGGTGTCTGGCCATTTGCACCTCCTGAATTCTTTGTTAGATGTCCCCACTTTTGTGTGTGGGGTGTGCTGCAGCTACAGAGGCAGGGGTGTCTTGGCCTGGTTCTTCCCCTGACAGGGCCTATCTTCTAGTGGCAGGCACCGATGACAATGGGCCTCATGTTGCTGCACCAAAGGAAGGGGTAGAGTGTTGCTGATGATTACTGATCAGGGTACTGCTAATGCCCCTCAACTCCCCTGTTAGGGAGGCCAGATTGGTGTTGGTGTCCTCCCACTGCTCACACATTTCCCTATTAATGTGCAGCTGCTTGATCTCCCAGAGTTTGGTGAGCACCTGGCCCATCACGCCTTGTGACTCTTGATAGACCACCAAGATTTGGCTGATGGGGTCCTGGCCAGGAGCATCTCCAGTGGCCCCACTACAGTGATCCACAAAATCCCTCCCACGTACCTTACCTCCAAGGGGCTGTGCACTTGCCACAGGATGTCCTCTCCCATTGGTTCCAGGCTCATCATTGTCTGAGGTGTTGTGCTGCGACTCAGGATCCTAGATTAGGAATCACAACATGGTAGGCACTGTCCTAGGTGCATGGGTTAAGGGGTAAATAGCTGTTGGTGATGTCAGGGCAACAGGGCTGGGAGGTCTTGATGTGGGCACAGTGAGATCCACTGTAGGGGTCTGTCCATGTTACCAAAATGGGCCACAACCATCCTCCACGTTCAAATGTACAGAAGTGTTCAGATCTCTGAGGGCTTCATCCAGGGGGATTGTGGCAGTCTTATCAACGGCCTCTGTGTGCCCAGTGGCAGTTCAACCTGTTGATGTGAAAGATACAATGTTATTGGTACAATTGTGATTTCTTCCTCCAAAAGTTAACATTAAAATTTGCACAGCTGGTGTACATAGTTGATTTTTAGGTGATCCTATTGTGAAAGGTACCCATGGTATTGGTTGTATTGATATAACATTTGTGAAGCAGGCAAATTCCATTAAAGTACAGCAGCTGATGAACGTAGCAGTACATTAGCACTTGGGAGTATGGGCAGAGATTTACATCTTGCCAGCAGTGCAGGCAAAACAGTGGCTGGGCAGGATGAGGCTTTGACCATTTTGAGGCCTAGTTGAATGTTATGCATGCCAGAGCAGAAGTTTGTTGTTTATGATTATGGTTATGTGAATGTGTCTGTAGCCAATACCATTCTGATGATGTATCTTGAGGCTTTGTTGATAATTTATGTTGCACACCGTGTGAGTTGTCCTTCCTGTCCTCAATAGTTTCAACTTGCCTTAGCAGTTCAAGATAGAGACATCTCTGAGTTGGGCATGATCTGTATCTTGGTCTCTCCCGGGTGAGTAAACTTGATTTGAGAGTGGTATGGCTGGATATTTAGACTAGTGACCACTGTTCTGCTATTTGGAGTCACTTGATCAGTGCCTCCTGGTAGTTGCACTCAAGTCACTTCCCTAGTTCCCAACACTGGACAAATGGTATCCTCCCAGGTGAGAAAATGTCCTATGAGAGTTCACTAACAGAAGCATTGGGGCAAGTGTATACTAGGCTGGTGATTGGAGTTAACAAAACATGGTCCATTGTGGACATTCAGATCACTCCAACTAGTTCCCAGCACTAGAAAAATGTGATCCTCCCAGGAGAGTACACTTCTGTTGTGAGTTACTGAACAGAGGTATTTGGGCACGTGTACCCTGGGCTTGTGTTTTGAGTTGGAGAGACAGAGCCTCCTGGCCTTTGCAGTCCTGCCAGTCCCTGTACTACCACACTGTACAAATGGTATCCTCTCTGGTGAGTAGACTTCAATAAGGAGTTTACGAACAGGGGTCTTTGTTGCAGAGGACACTGGACTAGCTGAGTTGAGTAACAATGACAGAGACTCCTGGCCTTAGCAGTCATGTCAGTCCCTGCACTGCACACACTGTACAAATGGTATCCTCCCAGGTGAGTACACTTCAATTGGGATTTGAAAAACAGGGGTCTTTGTTGCAGAGGACACTGGGCTGGCTGAGAGAAGTAACAGTGACAGAGCATCCTGATCTTAGCAGTCATGCCGGTCCCTAAACTACACATACTGTACAAATTTTATCCTCCCAGGAGAGTGCACTTCAATTGGGATTTGACAAACATGGGTCTTTGTCACAGAGGGCACTGGGCTCGCTGAGCGGAGTAACAGTGACAGAGCCTCCTGGCCTTAGCAGTCATGTCAGTTCCTGAAACAGTATTGAAATGTTATCCTCTCAGGTGAGTACACTTCATTTAGGAGTTGATAGATAAGGTTCTTTGTTACAGAGGACACTGGGCTGGTGAGTAGAAAAACAGTTAAGGTGGCACAAGATGGGCAGTGAGCTTTGCATGACGTGACATTTTGGTGATATTTTTCAAGTTGTGACTTACCAGACTCCACTCCCCTAGGTATTCCTGTCAATCCCTAAGGATGCATAATAGCCAGGACCTTCTCCTGCCAGGGAAAGACTTGTAATGGGGCACTGGGAGAGCCACTGCCAGTCTTTTTGGCGTGAAGATGTTGCCAGGGACCTGGGAACAAACCATGCCCATGAGGTCATTCCACCTCTTCCTGATGTCATGTTTGGCTGCAGGGTGGTACCTACAGCATTCACTCTGTCAACAATACTGTCCCACATTTCTACTTTCCTGCTTAGAGGAGTGTGCTGGACTTGTGATCAAAACAATTGTGTCTCTACTCTTATGATTACATCCACCATGACTGTTAGCTCTTCATCTGTAAAATGGGGATTTTTAATATGTGCCATGGTGGAATAAAAAACATATATATCACATTTGACAGTGACTTACTAAAAAGGGTAATGCAAAGGGGTGTAACTGACCAAAAGTGTGTGCAGGGTGTTGTATGGGATGGTGAAAAAGGTAGTGCCTAGTGTCTGTCCTGTGTGGTAAATATATTGCTCTAGCTTTTATGTTTGAGTTGTAAATTAAAAGGATTGTGGTGTGTGGAGGGGTGAGTTTTATAGAGTCATTTGCAGGCTTGCGGAGTGTGGCAATGTGTGTCATCTGTGTTGTTTTGAAATCCATTCAATGTGCTGTTGTGTACTATTTTGGTCATCGAGGACTGGTGTAGTTTAGACTTCCATTGACTGACTGCCATGTGTGCCTGCTGCTGTGACTTTGGACTTGTAATATGGTCAGTGGTTGGTCGCGAGGCTGGGCCTCTGATGGTTCAGGGAGTGCGCTACTTGACCCCCTCCCCGATTTACAATAATTTCAACTTTGAGGGTGGGCTCCCCAGGGCTTGTAAAGGCTAGGGACTAATGGGCCATGCACCCACTCCCATTAATGAAGCACAGTGGAACTGGCCGCTATTTTGTTTTTGTTTAATTACCCCGCAGAAGTCCCAAGGGATTGCTGAAATTTTTGCCTATTTTATTTTATTTTTGGACCCAGGGGTGTCCCTCTTGTTCATCATATGGGGCCTAGGGGGTGAGAGTATCCCTACCGTGCACCCTTATGTTTTCTTTTTTGAGATGTCCAGTACAGAGGATTAAGTGCCTCATTTTCAGTTTTGCGGACAGGAAAGCCTCTCTGCCAAACTCCCAACAGGGGGGGCCGCTGCCTACACAATGACCTCCCCACCAGAGTCAGTAGGAGTTTCCAGCTAGGTTGGGGGGCGGAAACCTGAGTTTACATCCACCGACCTAGCAGGAAACAGTCTACAGCATTGTCTCTTGCTCATAATGGAGCTGGCCGGAACATTGCGATGATGGTGGGCAGTACAGGGGCCCCCTGTGGCCTCCTGCACCTGTTTTTCACCAGCCTTTCCATTGCGGTGTGACCACCCTGGCGGATTACAATCTCCACCATCACCAGGTCGCCTGAATCCATGATGCTGATGTAGCTTGCAGTTCACTGGAGGTCGAACTGCAAGGGTTGTAATGTGGCGGTCGGACTGCTTCATCCACGGCAGTCCTGGCTGCCATTGCGAGTGTGGTGGTCTTAAGACAGCCACAATCGCAATGTCCCCCTAAGACCCTAAGTCCTGTAATGGCTGCCAACAGCATTTTTCTCATGTTGCTGGCAGCCAATTAGAGCTTTCACTTCTGCAGGAGTCTGACTCCTGCAGGAGCAAATAGGTCTAAGGGGAAAAAAGGTAACCTGGGCCAATCAGAATGCTCTATTAAAAGTGGGTTCAAGGCACTCTCATGTGAGTACCTCGAACCCAACCATCCCGATATCTACATGTATTTGAACCTTAATATCTCAAAAGATACACAACGGATTTATGCCAAATCACAAAAAGCATTATTTGCCTACAACGATCTAGCATCCTGCCAAATTTGGTGTATTTACATTATGCAGTTTGTGTGGTAGCCTTGTCTAAACAAGTCTTTGGAAATTGCTTTTTCCTCTGTCCCCACTTGACTGATCACCCCCAAATTTCGATGCACAATCTAATAAATAAGTAACACCTTTTTTGACAGTTTTGCAAAGATTTGTCAAACAGTGCCAACGTTATTAGCAAAACAAAAAAAGTTTTTCCCAAAAATGTTTCTTCTATGGAACTATATGAGAAACTATATTAAAGAAAATACAATGGTGGCTATGTTTTAGGTTTGCACATCTATATAGAAACCAGAGTAAAGAGGTACAGTAATTTACAAGTGCAATACTTTTCTACTCGCTGGTGCTCAGATGGTGTAGGCACCAGTAGCAGCTTACGGGGCGCAGAAGGGATGGGGTGGCAAGCAGTGGGGGGAATAAACATTAATTTAATTTAAAAATAAAAAAAATCAACCACTTACCTTCACTCACTGCCGCGCCGCACCACTCCTCTCCTCTCCTCCATCGCAGGCTGCAGGCACAGGCTCCCAGCCTGCCCAGCCTGCCCTGTGGCCAGTCCTGACACTGCTCAGAGCTCTCTTTAGCCCGGCAACTGTGTTGTTGGGCTCTAAACAGCCTACTGCGCATGTGTGTTTGGCCAGCCTGAGACGGCCGGGCAAACATACATGCACAGTGAGGGGGTGTGCACTCTTGTCTTCTCCATGCCCCTGCCCCTTTACCAGAAAACAATAATAAACTAAGGGGCATATTTATACTCTGCGCCGAATGTGCATCAAAAATTTTGACACACATTTGGCGCAAACCTTGATCCATATTTAGACTATGACGTCCAACCGCCAGGTGTTCAAATGGGGCAAACACACCACTACTTAAGGAAAACACACAGAAGCAATAGCAGAGCTCCAAAAGGAAGACATGGAGGTGCTATTCATCCAGCATGCATGAAGACGCAGAGCACGGGACCAACACCAGCAGCTTCCACAACACCAGCAGGGACCCCAAAGGCAACGCAGAAGGCAGGAGAGGATATTCAGGACCAGGACAACCCTTCAGGGACTCTGGCAACAAGACATCATCCAGAGGTTCCCAAAGAGTTTACCTCCCTCCGTTTCGCTCAGAACCCACCGAGATCATCTGCGGCATACCTCAAGGCTCATCGCTCAGCCCGACACTCTTCAATGTCTACATGAGCCCCCTCGCCAACATCGTTCGCAAGCACGACATCATCATCACCTCCTACGCCGACGACACCCAACTTATACTCTCCCTCACCAAGGACCCCGCCAGCGCCAAGACCAACCTACAAGAGGGTATGAAGGACTTTGCAGATTGGATGAGGCTCAGCCGCCTAAAGCTGAACTCTGAAAAACTGAAATCCTCATCCTCGGCAACACCCCGTCCGCCTGGGACGACTCCTGGTGGCCCACGGCCCTCGGCACCGCACCGACCCCCACAGACCACGCCCGCAACCTCGGCTTCATCTTGGACCCTCTTCTCACCATGACCATGCAAGTCAACGCTGTGTCCTCCACCTGCTTCCTCACCCTCCGCATGCTCCGCAAGATCTTCCGCTGGATCCCCGCCGACACTAGAAAAACCGTGACCCACGCCCTCGTCACGAGCCGCCTGGACTACGCAACACCCTCTAAGCCGGGACCACAGCCAAACTCCAAAATCGCCTGCAACGCATTCAAAACGCATCGGCACGCCTCATCCTCGACGTACCCCGCAACAGCCACATCTCCGCACACCTGAGACACCTGCATTGGCTCCCAGTCAGCAAAAGGATCACCTTTCGACTTCTCACCCACGCACACAAAGCCCTCCACTACAAGGGACCGGAATACCTCAACCGACGCCTCAGCTTCTACGTCCCCACCCGCCTCCTCCGTTCCTCTGGTCTCGCACTCGCTGCCGTCCCTCGCATCCGCCGCTCCACGGCGGGTGGGAGATCTTTTTCCTTCCTGGCGGCCAAGACCTGGAACTCCCTCCCCACCAGCCTCAGGACCACCCAGGACCACTCCGCTTTCCGGAGACTCCTAAAAACCTGGCTATTCGAGCAGCAGTAACCCCCCCTTTCCCCTAGCGCCTTGAGACCCGCACGGGTGAGTAGCGCGCTTTATAAATGTTAATGATTTGATTTGATTTGATTTAGGTACAGACTCAACTAGCAAGCCATTCAGCAGCTGCTGCGCAACACTGAGCCACAGTTGGCACCCAGCTTGCAGACACCTCACACCATTCCACCAGAGACCAAGCTGCTAGCTGTCCTCCACATGTTGGCAAGTGGCTCGTTTCAAACCACTGGTGCCCTGATTGCCGGGATCTCACAGCCCTCATTCTCTGCCTTCCTACCCAATGTATTGGATGCCATCATCTCCCTCACACCCCGAAACATCAGCTTCCCCAACACACAGCTGAAGCAGCAGGAGACAAAACAGGGCTTCTACCAAATCAACGGCTTCCCACATATGCTTGGTGCCATTGACTGCACACATGTACGCATTGTGCCACCTGCTGCAACCGAACATCTATAACACAACAGGAAGCACCCACACTCCATCAATGTGCAGGCCATTGTCGATCACCGGGGATTGATCACCAACATCGTGGCAAATTATCCTGGGAGTGTACATGATTCACTCATCTTCTGCCACTGCACCATCAATCAACACTTCCAGGATGGACGATATGGAAATGGCCTACTTGCTGGTAAGTATAGAAACCTGCTTATATACACACAGCACAGCAACCCTGTAGGACACACAACACATACACCACTACATAGACACGTGGCCAGGAAGACACTGAGGTTGTGACACTGCTAGTCATGTGTGACATCCTCACCAAATGGGATACACACCTATGGACAAATGACAGATGCAAATAACAACAGATGCCACTCCACAGACACAAGGCACCAATTTAAAACAACACAATGACAATGACATGGCCTTAACTGGCAGTACAACTTGGAAGGTGAATCTTTCAATATCACATCAATAACACTCAATCAAACACCCTTCTAAGAAATAAGTACTGTGTAAGGAGTGTGTAATGTGTTTGGCTGGAGGTCAAACACCATGAGACACATAGCATGATGATGATGACTCTAATGAAGGAGACATGGAATCATTGAGGCTGTACCAATATCTCACATCACTCCTGCTCTGACATTGCCCACTACCAATAAACAAGTGGACTGTGCTAAGAACACATGTTGATGTGACAATATTGAAAGTGCACATTCCTACACATACAGTTTGAGACAATTACACATATACACAACAGATGTACAGGCATATGGACCTTCTGACACTCAAACCATCAACCTCACAACCAAGTTAGCCAGCTGAACTGGACCAGGTTCAGTAGTATAGGTACATGATTGAACATGAGTCAACTCGGTAAGGGCAGATAAATAGGTCTGCAGAGAACTTGTCACACATGGGATATTTGTGCATTGTCAATTGTCAACACGTCAGTGCTGCAAGCTTATGGAGATGTGTTGTACAATGTCACCTAGCCAAATCAAATGGCCTCATTGATGTTTAACTAATTCTATTGCATATGTTAAATTGGATGGGATGTCCAGGCCATATAGATGCAACCGTGTTACCACCACTGTGGAACTGATTCTGTGTATGGAAGTATCATGTCACCAGCAGTTAAGACACATGGACACCACTTTCACATGACATAATGCATGGGAGTACACAATGTACTGCAAGTCTACAAAAATACCACTGACATCCGGTCAATCAGCCAAACACCAGAGCAGATAATGAACCATCCCTATGCCGATGGTACATCCTAGAAGCCTAGGATTCCATACAATAACACAAACACAGATGAGTCACAGACAACACAAGAGAACAACTGCCATGCAAAGTGATAATCATGGTGCAAGCAACATCAAAATGTTCTCACTCATTTTCTCTTTCAACTGATCAGGGGTATGGGATCCAGCCATGGATCATGACCCCATTTGCAAACCCAAGCACAGCATCAGAGCGTGCCTATAATGAGGCATATCGGAGGACATGCACCATAGACGAGAGGACAATTGGCATCCTGAAGTCAAGATTCAGGTGCCTCGACATCACCGGAACCAGCCTCCTATACTCACCAGAAATGTTCTGCTATATCATTTTGAACTGTGCCATCCTGCACAAAATTTGTGTAAGGAGGAACATTCCCCTCTATGAACCAGACCCACAAATGGCTGAAGAGGAGGAAGAGGAGGATGTTGTCCATCAAAATGAAGGGGACCATCCAAACACTGCAGCAGGATTGCGTCGGAGAAAAACACATTGTCCAAAACTTCTTTTAACTATAGTCACCCTCACCACTGTCTTACCACATGTCATTACCTATTCTATTCACTATATCATGGTCTAAGTAATCATTTATGCATCACATTATCCCTAAGATTTATAATCAGAGTGTAGCCTCATAGAGCATTGCAGAAATACAGATTAGGATCCTGAAAAATCCACATTTGATGGGTATGAGTGTACACCAAACTTCACACACACTGTAAATGATATATGTCCTGTCCATTTCACATTTGAAGGGCAATATCGGAGGACCACAGCTATTTCACACATACATGTTGGCAACATGGTTCTTTGCAGCATATGGCACACAACAAAGACACCATCATTCAATAAGGAAAAAAAAAATGCCTCAGACATGAGGCAGTGGATGTGCTATTGCATTAGTAACAGCAATGTATGACCAGACCCTTGACAGCAGTAAGTGTGACATCAGCTATCTTTGCAAGGAGTATGTGTGACAAGAAGTCCATGTAAGCTGCAAATGGATAGCACGAGTGCCCCAGGTATGACTAGCATTGCTCACAAGACATCCCCTTCACATGCCATCCCAGGTCATAAGTCCTGCCACTGCCATGTTTTCTGTCTCTCCCCACCCTTCTCTAGGGGGCCCTGGAAATGGACTATTTGTACCCAGATAATCCTTCATCTACACACACACCCAGACTCATATTCTGACTCCAGTGTGCTTCCCTCTTTAGTATGGAATGCCATAGTCATAGTTCATCTATTTGCATGGACTTCTGGTCAGATAATGCACTGCCTGGTAGTCTGTGGGACATGTAATTACCTGTCCATTGCTTCCCATGTGAAAGGCACTGTTGGCCCTTTGAACTTGATTCTCACCTACAGGACTTGTAAGAGACTGAAGCTGCACACACCTGTGAGCACTTCCATGTAGACCAGCCATTTGAACATGCACTGCTCTTGCTGCTGCCTGGAACGGCATATAAGCTGCCATTATATGTATATCCCTGTTATGCATTGCAGTATAAATCACTTGTGTAACACAGGCCTTGGGTGATTGTGTAACGTTGCAGCACACAGGACAAATACAGTTTTCATTTTCCACAGTGTTGTTCCAGCTTTGACCAGTCTCAGTCTGCTCACTGTGTTTTTGCCTTGATAATTTTTGTTCCTGACTGCATTCTGTTAGCCTGACCGGTTCCTGTTTTTGCATTACCATAAAGGTTCCCTGTAGCTACATTTGTCTCATAGTTGCTCTCCCTGCCCTCACTTTCCTCCTGTGTCAGGTAGGTCTTCAATGAATGCTCAAATACATTGTATAGCGTAATCAGTTTACTTATCGAATCATGGGGTGGGACATGTCTTCAAATAGCCTAATCACGGCCCATCCCTGTTCTGGGTTTCATGTATGCATGAGTGACAAATAGTGACAGTGTACCATGGCTTTATGCATGGATTGGGTATGGTGCCTCCAGCACAACAAACAACGTTTGATAATGTGCATGAAATGTCAACATATGTTTGTACCCTGACGGTCCACACACTGATTCACATCGGCCCCAACCTATTGATGGGGCTTGCGTGGTGAATAGCTGTGAGATTAATCAGCACAGAGGCACTGATGTTCACCAATGTTGCCCTGTTGTCAGTCTCATAAAACTTCTGCAGTGCCATAGCTGGACTATCCCCATGTGTGTTCTCAAGTCCTCTTTGGCTTTAGTTCAACTTAGCTGTGAAGGATACTTTGTTAATGCAGGGAATGGCTCCACAGACTCATGACTAGACCTGCACGTAACTCTGACAACATGGACCCCAATAATGACACAGGCTACACATGGCCCCACACACTTGAACTGGACACCTTTGTGCAATTAACCACTGGAAATATGTGACATATGGTCTGCTGGTCCTCCACTGCCACAAGAGAAACATAGGTAATTTATATGACTCAAACTGTGGAGTGACATTATATTTGTGGATTGGTTTTGGGACTCTGTGTCACAAACACCGTACCCACATAGCATTTTCAAATGCCTAACTCATGGATAGTATTGAAACAAGTGACCAGGAAGTGGTATCCAACATTCCATGACATGTGATGGCTTAGTCTTGGAACATTGCCATGATCAACCGTCCTCTATCTATCCTGTGCATGGTTTGTCATGGGAGATGCTTTTGTCCCAAAATTCTGGGAAGTTCACACAGCATTTGTTGCTATGTGTATGACAAACACATTTCCTTACTCATTTCCACATTGAATAGCATCTGATGGTTATCCACATTGACAACACATGCATACAAGCATATTTATGAAAACACGTCTTGTGATGTTCACACAGTGGAACAACTAAACTTGAAATAGCCAATTCACACACATTGACACACAGGCAATGAGTTACTGCGTAGCCTTGCTATCCTCTATTGATGTACAATCTGCTCAAACTGGGTAATACCAATTTGTATTCCAAACGTTTGTGGATCTATTGTGTCAGCGAAGAGTGCAAATCCGGTACAACAACTAGAGGATCATGGTCTGCAGTAGTGTGATCTGCCACATGTGCACATACAATGGAATGCACAATGTAGGTGCAAACAGCCTATCTCCGTATAGTTACAGCTGTCATGTACTATAAAATTGTGAGAAATGACCCAAACCCAGTAAAAGACATATATTTTGACGCATATGTGTAAAAAAAGACGCACATGAGTCACAAAACGCAGCATATGCGTAGAAAAATGATGCTCACTGCCATTATACATCCATTGGCCCAGAGCGGTAATTCCCACACTGTACCCCATGAAATTGGTTAACAATTAAAAACATTTGGAAATATGGATGCAGGATAATTTATAAGCATGTGCGTAAAAAAAAAATGACGCACAGACTGTAAGCGTTATAATATTTTAATGCATCATAATAAAAACGCACCGCATTTGAGGCAGGAACGGATGTAATAGGATATCCTGTTTACAGAATTGGTACAGTGGGTGTACTTTCACTTTCACTTTGCAGTCAGTGATTTTTCTTGACTGTGTGGCTGTGTTTGGACTTGTCTCTCTGTGAATATTGTGAATTTGTCTCCTGTGTGCTCTCTATATTGTCTCTTGGTGTTTTCTAAGTGTCTGTGGTATCCTGTGAAAGTGCATTTTTGTCATTTCTGGTGTCTAGTTTGTCTTTGTACTGTTGGGAGACTGTTGTGGGTAGTGTTAGTTGGGGATTTGTTGGGCTGTTTTAGTGTTAATTAGTTTTCATTTCCCTCTCCTTTTCTTCATTATCCTCTGTACCCCTTAATTCCTTTATTATTTCAGACATGTTGGGTAGGCCACATCTAGGTAGAATGGGTGAGGAGGAGCTGGGGGGATTCATTTGGCTGGAGTGCCACTTCCTCCCATTGATGATCGAAGCAGGTGGCAGGGTGATACAGGGGTATCACACAAAGGCAAGGAGGCTCCGGTGGTCAAAGGTCCTGTACCATCTGCAACACGTCTACAACACACCGCGCAACTACCATCAACTAACGCATCGCTGGGCTGACCTGGTTGCCAGGGAGCAAGACCTGCTGGACCACTTGGGGATTGTGATTGGTGGCCCTGTTGGTGAGTACAATTCAGAGTAATGTGCACATTTAAATGCTCTGTAGTGACAATAGCAGATTTGTTGATATGCTGTAGGCAATGTATTTGGACATATGGAATGCAAGTTAAACATACAGTGGCCTTGAGTTATACAATAATTGCTACACATCACCGTCATTTGTTGAGGCAACAGCTGCACTGAGTTACAAAACACAACTGGAGCCTGTAAATTAGTGCTGCCTTCACGTCAATAGATGATGCAAATGTGGCTCTAACATATGTTTTAGGCATGGTCTGTGAGTGTACCAGGAAAGACATGTTTTTCACCAGATATTTTCAAGAATTAATGTGTTCCCCAATTATTGCTAATACATGTCTGAACTGTATTCTGGCCCATACGTACCAAGTTCTTTCTAACCTCAGGTAATATCTTAGGCTGAGAGTTTGACTTGTTTGAGCCTCATTTAAATTAAGGATGGATGCCAAAGTAATGCACACAGGTTCATATCTAAATGTTTGGTCCTACTTTCCATAGCTGTAGCACATAAAATGAAGCAAATGATACAAATAGAGGGATAACAACTATCCATGGCCCTCTGTTCATTGCACCTGTGTGTTTTACATTGGTCTTGGGCACAATAGCTGGAACAGAGCTAATGCATTTGCCATCTGTGTTACTCTATAGCCATGAACGTCTCATAAGTTATGGGATCATCATGGGATACCTGACGTTGGGGAATGCATGGTCACATGTATTACGTGCATGATGTTGTGCTAGGGACCCTTGACCAATTCCATCATACATATAAAGTTCCCTAATACTTTGCTAGTTTTGTTTGGTAAACCCCTGCTGATCTAGTGCAGCATATGTTTAATAACTAACTTCCCAGTATGGAGGCTATCACAGACATGGGTGTATGCTAAGATCAGAAGACCAGCATTTCTGTGACTGCTGCTATTCCGAAGGTACATACAAATTGAAAGCTACATCATCATGATTGACACAGTGGTACATTTGCTAAACCAAGTGTTAATAATATGACAGTGTCAGTTTGCTGTATAGCCGCTGATCTACCAACTTGGCAAATATAAGATGATGAATGTGGCTCACTGTGATTTCCAAAACCCATAATGTGTACACAGGGCAATGAGTGACACATTTCAGGTGCAATGACTACACCTGTGCCCATGCAGTCTGTCATGGATGACTACAATATACACCATCAGCATATATCTCCTTGTTGTATCAACATATTAAAACTGCTCAATCCATGGCTAGCCTCAAACTGTCACCAATTAATGCACAGGATCCCTGCCATTATGGTGTCATAGGGGGCATATGTGGCTCCGGGTACATTGTTAAAGTGGCATATGTAACCTACACACAACACAGGCCCTACATGTAAGGGACCATAGAAAGCATGATCAATCATGACCTTAAATCAACCCACAGGTGTGTCACACAGTAAATTATTGTTCCTTGATGCACAAGCCACAATACTTAAGTGACTGGTATTGCAGTGCTCCAGGAAAGTGGCTTTGCATGTCTCTCATTACTACAAATGATGAGAGGAGTACACTCCATAAATGAGTCTGCAGCCAATTGATGGAGCATGTTTGTCACCACATGATAGTTAGGACCACTGCATGTGTGCAGATATGTGTGTATCACTCACTGGAGTGACCGGAACTGTACATGTTTGCAGTGGCATGTCTGTTGGAGTATCATCATGCCTGAGAGGCTGGACTTTCAGATTTAATGTTACACACAGTAATTCTATTTGAAAGTGTTGTACAGTGCACAGACATTGAGCACATTTCTCCCTTCCATGCATTACAGGTGGACCTGCCCCCTACACAATCTGAGAAGTGGCTCGATTTGCGGACCCAGACATATACAGTAAGGGCCATATGTATGAAAACATTGGCTTGCGAATCGCAAATAGCGATTTTTAAGAAATCGCTATTTCCGAGTCGCAATTGGCCATGTAACAACATTGCGATTCGGAATTAGTGATTTCTTAAAAATCGCTATTTGTGGTTTGCGAGGCCCATTTACTGAATCGCAATTTGCATTCTCGCAAATTGCGATTTTTTTGAGATTCGGTAAAAAATCGCAAATTGCGAGAAATTTCTAGAAAGCACACCTGGAGGAGCCTGATGACATCACCAGCAGGAAATGAGTCATCCCAGGCAGTTTCAGGTGCTACACCCAAACCAGCATCCTGAGAGAGAGCAGCCCAGCCACACAGAGCACCACTCAGAAGGAGCCAGCACACCTGAGCAAGGATGGATACCCCAGGCCAAGCACAGGAGAAGGGAGAAAGAAAGCGCAAGCTGAAATTCAGTGAGCAGGAGCTTGAGGTGCTAACTGAGGAGGTGGCCAGGAGCCATGGCCGCCTATTTGGAAAAAGCTCACTCCAGGTTCCTGAGATTGAGAAAAGGAGACTATGGGCGGATATATAATCAAAAATCTGCGCAATTGGAGTACACAGGTGGTATGACCTGCGGTCTCGTGCGAAGGAGAGGGTGGCAAGGAGACTTGCAGAGGCCAGGGGCACAGGAGGCGGTCCACCCACAGAGGCACCATCCACACCATTGGAGGACCTAGTCGAGTCCACACTCCTCCCTGAAGCTGTGACAGGGGTCACAGAGATCGACACCTCCGGCACACCAAGTACTAGCCAAGGTAAGTGCAAAATTGAATTGTAACCCCATATGTGTATGCACAAAAGCCCCTTTGGAATTAGCAAGTAATGTTAAACATTGTGAGAAGTAGTCCAGTCCACATCTTAGAAGCAGCACAACAATGCATTATGGGAGTGGCAGTCCACAACCCAGAGCTGAAAGTAGCACATACAATGTATTGAAGTAGAGTGACACCCAGAGGAACACAACACACACAACAAAGTGTAGAGAAGTACCTGTACCTTTATTACCATTGTCTGACCGTAATTGTAACAAACATAACTGACATGCTGCATATTGTTGTTGCAGGTGGGCCAGGCCCAGCAGCCATAGAATCAGCATGGGTAGGCGAGACAGACACCCATCTGGCCTCCGATTCCAACACCAATGGGTCCCTCAACATTGCGACTGTCCGACGCAGGCCCAGGGCACTGCCACTGCCGGAGCTCAACAACGACTCAGATGAGCAGCAGGAAGGGCCAATTTCCCCATCACCAACAGGCAGGCGCAGCCAGATGCAGGAGGTCAGGTGTCATCTGACCACAGCACCACACAGGATGGCGACAGATTCCAGGGCACAACAGCATGAGGCAGGTGAGGGTCCCTCCTTCTTTGGTGGGCTGGAAGCTGCTATGTTGCAGCAGAAGCGCCTACAAAATAAGAGGATCCTCGGATTAGAAAAGAACTTGCGCAAACATGACCGCAACATGGTGGGCCTGCATCGCCAACTTGACTCCCTCAATAACAACATAGTACAGCTGCGTGAGGGACAGGTGCAGGTATCACAGGACACCAGGAACCTCACAAGAGCTGTCCGTGAACTCTGCCAGGAGCTGCGCCATGAGAGGGTGAACCAGCGCAGATAGGAGCGCAGATTTCGTAACATGTTTGGTAGCTTCTGTCGTTCGTCTAACAGGGTGGCAAATTCTACTGCACTGATTGCCCATCGTGCAGTGGCTGCGCAAGTGGAGGCAGCACACAGCAGCAGGGACGTAGTGAATGGACTGGTACAGATCACCAATGTGATCGAACACATTATGGGACCAAGGTCAGCCACTCCGAGTGAGCTTGCACTGGGGGACACTGAGGACAGTTCCAGCCTCAGCAGTGTAGCTGTACCAGCATTGGACACCAGACGGCGCAGTGCCAGGCACAGCACTGCCACTGAGGCGGACAATAGAGGTGCTAGTGATGTAACTGGGCACCCAAGTGGTGTGCGTGGCCGAAAAAAATGACTCTAACTGCCAGTGGACTTCTGTTTTCACTATGAAGTAATAGTGCTTTACTCAGGTCCTTCATTGTATTGAGTTTCTCACTTATTCTTTTTTTTGTTATTACTCACACGAACATTACCTGACTTAAGGTAATACATTTATTTCACTACAGGTACAGTTGTCAGTGGATTTGTGTCAATTATACTCACATCTGAAATGGTTGTATGTGATGTCGGCACGCCTTTGCCGTCCCTCTGCTGCACTGGTCCTGTCTGCTGGATGTAGGGGTGTTATGGGATCATCCTCCTCATCAGATTCAGTATCACATATTTCTACAGGTATGCCCCTGGTGGTAGCTATATTGTGCAAGATTGTACAAGTAGCCACTATTCTACATGTCGTCTCTGGGCTGTACTGTAGTGCCCCTCCACTTTTGTGGAGGCACCGGAAGCGACTCTTCAGCAGTCCAAATGTGCGCTCCACCACATTGCGGGTTGCCCTGTGTGCTGCATTGTATCTCCGTTCAGCTGGTGTTGCATGATTGAGGTAGGGCGTCATCATGTAGGTGCGCACTGCGTAAGCACTGTCTCCTGGGAGGGACAGAGGGTATGATTACTAACTGAGCCATCTGACATCAGCACACCATCAATGCGCCAGTGTACAGAGGGACAATACCTAGTAGATATCCTTCACCAAACTCCTCAGCTAGCAGTCATGTGTGAATGCCGCTGTGGCGAAAGATGTACAAATCATGTGTGCTCCCTGGGTATCTGGCCACGAGATCAGTAATGATGTAGGAGGCATTGCATATAACCTGTATATTCATTGAATGTTGGTGTTTCCTGTTGTGGTACACATACTCTGTGGCTGATGGTGGACAGATTGCCACATGTGTACCATCTATGGCACCTAGGATGTGGGGGAACTGTGCTATCTGATAAAATTCAATTTTTGTCTGCTGTATTTCCTGTGGGGTGTGGGGGAATCTGAAGTACTGTTGTAGTTTGCTCAGCATGGCGTTGATAAATGCATTGAAAAATCTGGAGAGGGTACTCTGTGATACCCCTCCAGCTGCTGCTATGACCCCTTGATAGCTCCCTGAAGCGAGTAGGTGGAGGGAGCATTATACCTGTACATGGGTGGGTAGGCTGTGAGTCCTTAATGTTCTGCGCTGCAGTATGGGTTGTAGCTCAGTTATCAGATCAAATATCATGGCTGAGTTCAACCTATACCTCTCGTATATTTCCTCCTCTGTCAGGTTAAAAAGTGTAATGTGCACTCTGAAAATGCACTCCTGTCTCCTCTTCCCTCTCCTCAAACCTGCTAAGATCCTCATCCTCCTCGCCATGACATAGAGTGCAGCCATTGTTGAAAAGTGTCTGAGGCATTCTGGGCCTCTCTATATAGGTTGCACCTGGTTACCACCTGGTTTCAGTTCATGGTATTTTGTATGTGAAAAATGCAATTCTGCGAAAAATGCATTTTTTGATGCATCTCTTTGCGAATTGGATTTTTGGAGTCGCAATTTGCGCCTCGCAATTTCCTAATGGAAAAACCAAATCGCAAATTGCGACTCGCAAAACCAGGTCGCAACGCAAAAAACCGCAATTTTAGCGATTTCTTATTTTTGGTCTGTGAATGCCTTTCATGCATCGCAGACCACTTTTTTGCACTCGCAAACGGCCGAATTTTGCGATTCGCACCGTTTGCGAGTGCAAAAAAGTTTCATACATCTGGCCCTAAGTGTTGATATTTCAGTTCTGTGTTGTGTTTGCAGCTGTTGTGTGATTGACTCCTGTGTGTTGGACACATTGCAAGGTAAGATGTGCTGGTAAATGATCATATATGTTACTTGAGTGGAGTTTCACTTTTTTCCATCTTTGAGTTGGATAATCACTAGCGTACGGTCATATTTTGGGATTGTAGTGCAGCCCTGTAGGCATGGCCATGTGAAGAGGGTGACATTTGTTTTTGAAATTTTTATAAATAAAAATTAGCAGAGGCCCATATTCATGATTTAGTCAGCAAGTCAGACCCTGAATCTCACAGAATATGGATGCCAAAGTCTTACCCACAGACTTGAGCCTCCCTGTTCACTAATCAACATGTTTGACTATATGTTTGACTTCCTAGCAGCATCTGAGTCCACATGTTGTGCTACGTGTATGTGGTACTTGAGTACAATGCCGTAGGTGTGCATGCAGTTCATGGCCAAGTGTCTGCTTGCATCTATCTGCTTGTTGTAAGACAGGTATTAGTGGTATTAAATGATGTTGACAATTGTCTGCATTCCCAAACATAAATGTGGATGGGATTGTCCAAGGTTTGGGTCTAGCTTAGTTGGACATCCTCCTTACCTGTGGTGGACTGCCCAAACCCGTGTACAGCTGTCCAAAGCTTCCTGGGTGTCCTTGATGTTTGAATGTATGTGTTGCTTGTCCATCCCCCCCGAGGCACAGGCTTAGGGTCATGAAATGTGTACCTAGGTGTGATGATCCACGTTTAATACACAGGCATGTAAATCTGTAAATCACTTGTCCAAACCTAGGGTACGCACTCATGATTAGCAACTGCATTCCATCCTGGCAATTCCATTTACAAATCACAGATCTTGTGGCCCTTGATTGTCATCCAGAAGATAGTCATAAGTTGGCCTGTCACATGTGGAGGACTTGCAGCATTTTGTACGTGACTAACGGCTGAACAATGATGCATAGGTCATTTAAGTTGTTCCACATCTTTTAGAGCATTGCTGTGCTGTTAGATAGGACATGTGTAGGCTGTATTGGCATGTACTTCCTCAGGGAGAATCTGTAACCTGTATGGTGTTATGGCCTGTTTCAGCTACATTAGATGTATTGTCTGATTCTCATCAGTAGCTATATCACACAATGAAGTACCTAATGTTTGGCTTTATCTTTTTTAACAGCAGCCAATATGGATGCCATCCAGATTCGTGAGTTTCAGCGCTGGGCAATGTGTTACTGCCACATTCTGGATGTGGAGTCTGGGTTCCGCCACATGGCATGGCGTTATCACCATGAAAGAGCCTCAGGAGTGTGGAGGGCATTTGCCCAAGGGGGCCCTTCGGTGTCCACAACAGCCGCTACCACCAGCACCAACACTACCACCCAGGTGGCACCAAGGATATCAGGCACCACTGCAGGACCATCAACTTCCACTGCTCCAGGACCACAGGCAGCACTACCTGCACCTCCCCCTACAAGCATGGCACCACCAACCAGACACACATATACAAATGGCACTCAGACCACCCCTGCTGCAGTCATTGACCCAGCAGATTTCAGAGTGAAGCAACGTACCATGCAACGTATGTTGTGGAGACTGTAGAGGCTGCAGCAGGAGGTGTCACAAATTAATAAGAGGGAGTGTGCCATCAAGAAGACCCTGCAGAGGGCGAACTTATAACAATTATACCCTCTGCCATGATTCCCTCACCTCCCTCCTCTTTCCTGGATCTTTTAATTAGTGGGTTTAGGGTGCTTAGTGTTAGGCTAGGATAGGCTGTTAGTTTAGTCAGTAGTAGTGGGTTGGGGTGGGGGTATGATATTTTGAAATGTTTTTTTATTATGTGTGTGAGTGGGTGGGTGGCGGATGATGTTGGGGTTTGGGGTTTTAAAAAAAATACAAAAAAATATAAAAATACAAAAAATATATATTAGTTTAGTATAAGGTAGTATGTGTTTAGGTTAGTATATGTTGTCCTTCATGTGTCCCGTCTTATAAGGGGGGTGGGGGATTGATATGTAGAGTGTTTAGTTAAATGTGATAAGTAAGTTTAGCTTAGGTTAGTTAGGGCCAGTTGTGGGTAATGTGTAGTTAGGATAGGTTATGTTAGTTAAGGTGTTTCTCCAGGGTTTATTATCCTTTTTTACTGGTAAATAAATATTTAGGTACTCCTTTAGAGTATGTGTCATATGCTGGGGGATCAGGGCCTTGGCATGGGTGAACAGTGTCTCTTTAGTATTTGCATTTGTGTCCCATCCTGCAACCAAATCCTAATTGAGTTGTCACATTGGCAGCTACACCAGAGCTACTTTGCTAAGAATCTGGCATCCATTGTACCCACCACTCAAGGTTACTATGGATCCCAATGTGTTGGTAATTTTTGATGTATGTTTTCAATCTCACATACTTTGGGACCAGATTTGGTATTGAGGACACTGTGTTACATCTGCCTGCGGCCTAATGTTCAAGTGAAGCCTTACAAGGTGAGTGATGGTATATTCTCAAGTAGTATAGTATACATGACTCACACCTATCATTTGTTACATTGTTCAGCCAGGTTACTTATTTGTACATACACTCATACACATCCATTCCTGCTGTATGGTGTGTGTTGAGAAAATTGTGACAAATGTCACATACGTAAAGATTGTCTAGTTCAATAATTTGATGGCAATATTTTTTGGTTTAGACATCCCTTGAAGAAGACTTATTCTGTCCAGCACAGCATTTTACTGTATAGTATTGAGTTACCTCAGAATTAACCTTCATGAAGGGTAGATGATGGTATAACCCAGACCACAGTGCATAGTTATTAGCCCACATTCTTTCAGGGCAGTTGTATTGACATTCTATGGTCATTGACATGAGGCAAACATCACTAATCTCCCTCACGGTTGATGTGTCACATTACACAGAGACAAAGTGGTTGTTGAAGTGCTATTTATTTTAAAGTGCTGTTGTGCTATTTACATTGTCCATGATTGTGAGTGCATTAGTGTAACACCTTCCATTGTGATCCTACACAAGTGCAAAAGGACATGTCATTGGACATGCTGGGGTGAAGTGTCATTCAGTGCAGAGGGACATGATTTGCCAATGGGTTAGTGAGAGACAATCACAGGGCATTGTGACAAGGTAAACAGTGGACTGGACAACAGTGCTTGAGAGCAGCTGTTGCAAGACTGGCATGTTACAAAGCACAGGACCTTGGTTATAAGTGGCCAGGTGTCAGGGACTAGTGCTACCGGGTACTCTTACGGGTAAAGGTGATCTGTTCCACATCTTCATCTTCTGATGTGTGTGTTGTCTCCTCTGCCCTTGGTGGTGGTGGTTGTGAAGGGGCAACACACACCTCAGTGTTTAAAGACGTGGAGTCAGACATCCCTGTAGCCGCCAACTGTGGGGCTATTGAGAGCAGTACTGCAGCAAGGAGGAGCTTCTGGTGGTTCTTAAGAGTAGCAGCCACATCACTGTGGTAGGCAGCCGGGTCAGCCCTGAGGAGGTCAATATTGCATTCGTGCACACGTTGAAAGGTTTGTTGTTGGAGGTGTTGTGTCAACTCTCTTACAGCTGTGCTGATTTCCTTCACACTTTTTTCAAGTTCTTGCAAGATTGATGTTCGCCCCTGCATGGCTGCTGCCTGTTCTGCAGTTGACATCATGCACGAACACACCCCCTCTAGGCTGGCCACCATATTTTCAATTTCCACCCGCACCTCCTTGGCCAGCTTCCACTGTACACCAACTACAGTTCTCTCAAAGCTGGTGCCAGTGTCGTCAGAGTACTCAGCTGGGTTGGAGCTGGCCGTTCGTACAATTGGGGTGGTGGGTGGGTCCTTTGTGATGGCTGCTGTATCTGTGCTCCTCCTTGCAACTGAAGGTGGGGTCTGGAGGGTTCCAAGGACATCTTGGAGGGTCTGCTGGCTGATAATTGTCAGCTTGTCATCCGTGTCATCAGGGAAGTCCAGGACAGGCATATCCCCAGGAGAGCCATCGTCCTCTGCAATGAAATATTATACAATTAGTGTGTATGTGTTATGGCATTTGTAATGTGACGTGCCCACATTCCTATTTGTTGCACATTGTGAAATAGGCTCCTATTCATTGTTCCTGTCTATAATATTAGCATTCTCCCAGGCCTAAGCCCCACCTGCATGTCACATGTAGTGTGGTCAGTTTGGGGACTTGTCAGCATCACATCCTGTAGGAGTAGGTTTGCCCAAATTGTATATTGCCACCACCTTGTCCTACTCAACCCTCCGCCTACTTCGAATCTCATGGTGAGGCCTTGCACTGGCTGTGGGTGTTCTGATGGCACTTGCACCACGCTTAACAATCTGGAACTGAGCCACTCTCTGATATTTCACATCCAGCTATATGTTGCTGAGACCTAGCATAACTATGTGTAGCATTGGCATGGCACACTACGTATTTCAGCATTGGTAGTGTGTAATGTTGATCTTAGAGAATGTTTGCTACATTGGATTGCACTGATGGTCCTAGCAGTGTTCCATTTCCTCTTCTGACTGTGAGGGTGTATTTCACTAGCCGGTGACATATGTCCTCCCCCTCAATGCAGTTGCCTGAGCAGTATAACATTTGGGATGTTGCATGGTGTCATAAGAGTTATTGTGACCCAGGTACAGGGTGGACCCTGACATATGCAGCATGGGTATGACATTAGTGCTATGTACCTCATAATGTTTATGACAATGGCTGATGTTTGTAGCAACTATGAACATTCACATTTGACAGGATTCGAACATTTGTATTGATTTCAGGGGATTGATAACGTTGTCATCCTGAACCCTCTAATTTGGGTGTGTTTGATCCATAGGCACATTACTGCCATTAGCTACTTGACCTGCACACACAGCAGAGGTGGTAGTGGCAACTGTTGTCAATATTACATTCCACTTGCGGATATGGCCTGCGACTGTTAATTGAGTCCTAGTTCATGTAGGGAGAATACCAGCTGTTGTGTGACAGCAGGCCAGTTTTATGTTGTACCCTGCCCTCCTGGACAGGCTTTACCTTTCCAACATCCTTGGCATGGCAGTAAACCCCTACGCAAAGGTTTTTGGTGTAGTGTGGTACTGTGCCCCTGGTTTCCTCTGAACAGCCCATGCCCCCATGCCGTGCCCCTTTACCCATGCCACTCCCTCAATATCATGACTTACATGCATTGTGTAGTAGATATGTTGTCCCCACTTACAGTTAACATTTGTGCATTTTAATTCCCCATGCGACTTACCCTGCACCTGTGTTGTCTCCTGGTAGTCTGCGCTGTCCTGTCCTTGAATCTCTGTGACAATCACCTCTGGGATGATGGCTGCCACCATCTCCTCCATGTGGTCCGGGGCCTCCTGCGGTGCTCGACTCCCACCTCCAGTCTGCAGTGCTGCCTTCCTGTTCCGGCCATCTTTTCCTTGGTCCTGCGCTTGCAGTCATGTCAGCGTTTCTTGCACTTGATGACTGTTCTCCGGACTTCTGCCACACTGTTTATCTTGTTAACAATTTGTTGCCATATTGCCTCTCTCCTATTAATTGGCAATTTTGAGGTGACAAAAAGTTGGTGCTGGTGTCCGTCACCTCTTTCACCAGAATTTCCTACTCCTCTGCACCGAACCAACACTTTCTTTTCTTCTTATTCCTCTCCTGGGTCTTGTGTGGGTCCTCCTGGCTGGTTCCTGGTCTTGTGTCATCTTCCTGGGGTCTGTCCAAGCATCTGGGATCCATTTTGACTCTCCTTAGCACATTTTGCAGTGTTTGCCCCGCTTTTTGACGCTATTGCTTCGTAAAAAGGCACATATCCGGTTTGCGACGTGGTAAAGCGTCTCACAGTCATTTTTGCTGCGTTAACGTCATTTTTCTTTACGACGTGATGCATTGGTTTGAGAAAAAAGATGACTCACACCTGTGGTTTGCGCCACCGTGTGTCAAAGTATAAATTTGACACCCGAGCGGTGCAAAGAAATGGCGTTAGCGGGCGGTAAATTCTTTGACACAAAACTGCGTCGGTGCAGTTTTGCGTCAAAAAGTATAAATATGGCCCTAAGTTTATTATTGTTTTCTGCTAAATGTTTTGCAGCTGCTGCTGCTGCTGAGGAACAACACTCCTCCGCCCTAATGGAGGAGCTGCCTCTGGTAGGCACTCTGCCTCCAAGAGTGAAATGCTTGGCCTTGAACAATTGCTCCATAGCGGAAAACTTGTAGATACTGAAGCACACATATGGATAAAGTCCAAACAAGATATATGTTTGAAACTAAGGACCTGATTTTACAAGTTCCAAAGGATGTAATGGAACTTGTAATAGGTCGGGCGGGATATCTGTCCCTTTTGGGACAGAGTAGTCCCCGCCACCAAACTCGTAATAAGGCCCTAAATTCTAATATGTTGAAATTATTAGAACTCATTTTATTTTTCTATTTCTTCTGATGTTTATCAATTCCTATAATATAGATGAATTAATGCACTCTAGATACAAAGCTGAAATATTTAGAGAAAAAGTGACTCTGATTTACAATGAATTGCACTGCAGTCTTTATAAAATGTTCCCTGATTTCCATGATGTACTCTGGGAAATGTAGCCCTGAATGACCACATAACCAATGAGTAGTATGCCTTTAAATACCATGAGGTCACTTTACATTGGAGACTTTACTCACCTGTGATTAAGGCTTGTGAGGAGAACCGAAATGCATCGGGATGAAAGGCAAGCTGCCGCTGTTCGACATGGAATAAAGGGCCAGATGTAGCAAACAGTTTCCAATGCACAAAACCCCTTTTGCGATTTGGTTACCGAATCGCAAAACGGGTTTGCGAGTCGCAATTAGGAAGGTGAGTCCCCTTTCTAATTGCGAGTCGCAGTGCAATGCCAGATTTCTTTGTGACCAGAGACGGGGTCGCAAAGCAATCGCAGTTTGCACCCTTTGAAATGGGTCGTAACCTAATCACAAAAGGGAAGGGGTCCCCAGTTAGTTTTGTAATGCATCTCGTTTTCCTTTAAGGAAAACGGGCTGCATTACAAAAAAAAAAAAACTGCTTTATTTAAAAGCAGTCACAGACGTGGTGGTCTGCTGTCTCCAGCAGGCCACCATCCCTGTGAGTGTCGCGAGTCTCAAGGGGGTCGCAAATTGCGACCCACCTCATTAATATTAATGGGGTGGGCCTTTGCGACCCCCTTGCAAGTCGCAGATGGTGTCAGGGACACCATCCTACATTGCAATTTGTGACTCACAAATTGGAATATACCTACATTTGGCCCAAAGTGCCTTTCTTGAAATCTGGCTTTGGCGCATTTCTTTTGTGTTGTGTTGCTTGATGCTCTGTTCCAGTTTTGACCGAGGCTGCCCTGCAGGGTCGCTCCTTGAAATGCAGAGTAATGTGGACCTGGATGCACTATGGGGGCCTGACCCACCTGCCTCCACCAGACTGCCTCTTGTTGATTTCGGATAAAGACAGGTGACAGCTGTGTCATATTTCAGCAAGCACAGTGGAAACCTAACGACCGAAATGAAGAGCTGTAATGCTTGGTAAGAAATTGACTCTGATTTACAATGAATTGCACTGCAGTCTTTAAAGAATGTTACACTGATTTTCATGATGCACTATGGGAAATGTAGGTCTGAATGACTACGGAACTACTGCGTATTCTGCCCTTAAATAGCATGAGGTCTCGTTACACTGGAGACTTTGCTGACCTGTGATTAAAGCTCATGAGGAGGGCTGAATTGCATTACGATGAACTGCAAGCTGCCGCTGTTTGATACAGAATAAATTGCCTTTCTTGAAATCTATCTATCTATCTATCTATCTATCTATCTATCTATCTATCTATCTATCTATCTATCTATCTATCTATCTATACATATATATATATATATATATATATATATATATATATATATATATATGGAAACATAACGACCGAACACAACATTACCTATTGGTGGTCACCAGTAGCTAGTTATAGTTAGGACCATGCTTCCATAGAAAAATGCATTTTTGACTCCCACATCTTTGGCACCGTTTGATGAATCTTCACAAAATTTTCCCCCAAAAAAGTGTGCTGGTGATTCTTGTTGCACATGCAAAGTTGTGGGGTGAGCCGTCAAAGGTGTGGCAAAAAAAAAGGGGGTTCAAAAAAGTTACTTTTCCCATGTTAATTCCCATAGGACCTTTGAACCTGACTACAGCCCGAACCACTGGACAGAATTACACTAAATTTGTCAGAAAGTTAGCAGGCCAGCCCTTCTTTATGCCTATGATAGACCCGCCAATAGGAGCACAGTTGCATTATTGTAAATGGAACTGTTACATTGGCGTCTTCACTTCAGCAAACATTGAAAAAGGCATTTAAGCTGTAACATGTCTGGTTGATGATGGAATAAAATTAATTTTTGACCCCGGCGAGTGCCTGTCCTGCTATGTGGAAGATTTTCTTAGCAAATGTGAGTGTGTGTGTGTGTGTATATATATATATATATATATAAAATAATGTGCTTCGTATAGCAGCAAATGTAAAGAATTAAACAAAAAAAATAACATATTGTAAAATATATATTTTTTATAATTGTGTTACATTGTAGATATGTATATTTACATATATATATGTGTTTATATAAGTATATATTTATATGTAGTGTTAAATATGAGTGATATTTAATTTACATGTTAATGGCATATATTTAATATTTAAGATTTGCAACTTTAAAGCATATATATTTTAGGAAAGAATATTTTTTTATGTTTTTAATGATGTTAGGGTGAAACAATATTTTAAAAAATATTTCTGTACATACCATTATAAGGAAATCAACATTTTTGTAAACAATATTTTTGAAACAATATTTCTGTTACATGATATATTTGAATCCGTTATTATTGTGTCAGTGATCTGGCCTTGGGCTGTGTCCAGCCCCTTTCTGAGCCTCAAAGGATGCCTACTCTGTCACTGGCATATGTAGTTCACCCCTAAGCCTTTCTCCATTTTGGCTTGCTAGCCAGCTTGGCTTCAAACCCAGTGGGAGGGGCCTGCCCAAGAAATGGTTTGGAGTGATCACAGGGAGAGTTTGCCCATTATCATAGCCATACCTCTTGGTAGGCACAGGGAGCTCTGTCCAAGGAGAAGAAAGCTTCTGCATGTTGGATGTAGATAGTGATGGGCACTGCAGGACAGTTTACTGTAAAGTCACAGGAAGTGCTGCAAATGTGAGTAGGGTCACCTTTAGTTAAAGAGTGGCCAGGAATTTTCCCCACCCATGGGCTGGCAATCAGCATTAATGTGGCATTCACAGTAACCTCCTCAGGACACTTTTGGACCTGTGTAGAATAAGAAAAATGACTGCTCTGATGTACCTGAAGATAGACTAGGCATGCTTGCCTTAAACCCAGGACCCCAAAAGTGACTCCAAGGGTTAGTTGGCTCATTCCTTTTCAAACTACAGGGACAAAGCAAGGGTCTTACCCTGTAACAGCCCAGTTCAAAACTACCAATTGGAACTTGCTGCTGGCCACAATAAAGTCAGTCCTAAACTCAAAGAGTTGGCTCCCACATTTTGGACCCTTGCCTGGTGTTAGAGTGTACTTCACCTGTCCCCATACTGCAAGATCTGTGGTTAGAAACTTTCTGCTAACTTTCTGCCCGGAGAACCAACAGATACCATGATTGCCATGAAACCTGCAACCATTCATGTCAAATCACTGGTTGGTTTCAGCTTGCTGGTTTGGCTCACCAAACTAGATCTGACTTGCAGAAAATGTTTGAATGTAAAAGGCTTCACAGACACTCACATAGGTCCAAAGCTAGTTGACATCAAGGCCTTCCTGGGTAAAAATACTGAAGTTGTTGCTCAGAGGTATGCCACCTTTGTTGATGACCGCACCGGGACCCTGAGCTTCAGCAACCTGCTTTCTTTGATTCCCCCCTTTGGAGCCAGCTTGCCTCACCAACAACTCAGAAACTACCACTTTTTCTCCATAACAATGTTTAAGTTTAATGTAATGTTTCCATCAGGAAAAATCTGGTCCCTCTAGATTTTTACTTTTTCAGAGCTATTTTTAAATCAATATTCAAAAATTCCTATCTCCAAATCTACTTATTTGCTTTTTTTTCCTTTTGCTATCATCTCATTTATTAAAATATACTCTATATTTCTAAATGGATATAGGATGTTTTGTGCTGTGTTTTCACTGTACTCTTGTTTGAGTACTGCATAAATAGTTTACTCACTGCCTGTAAGTCAAGACTGATTAATTAGTGCCAAGCTGACAGAAGGTTAAGAGTAGGGTTTTTTATGACTTTGTTTGTTTACCCTGAAAAGGATTGTGATTATTATTTGAGGAGGGTTCTCAACCACCCTCAACTAATACCCCAATTTCTTACAGTTCGTCTCAATATTTTTTAAACCTAGCCCTCTTGGTTACAACAAATATTTTTGACAATAGCTATACAATTTAGGTATTTCAGAGATGCCAATGCTGCTTTGCTGGCAAAACAAACTATTGAAGACAATGTTACCATACATTGTCACCTAACATCACATATTAGTAGTGACATCAATAAAACTATCCCATCTATGCTATGGAAATTTATTTTACTTGCATCCCTGAGATTAGCGTTTATGAGGGCGTCAACTGTTTCAAATGCTGCAGCCTGTTTAGTCGCTGGCTGTTTGCATTGCAGTCACATTAATCTCATATTGACACTCCTTCTCTAGTTGCCCATCAGAAAATTAATCTGTTTCAAATCTTAGGTTAATTCTGACCCATTCCTGCCTTTTTGCCTGCAATATTGTGCTTACATATCCCCAACAAACATTACATTCTTCTGATCATTTTCCACTTGATATTCAAAAAACAAATGTCTCTTTTACAGTTCTTAATTTGTGAAAGAAAAAGTTCTGGTGCCTGAAAGTCTGCTCAGAAGATGGCCTTTGCAATTAGACGTCAGGGTGCCACACACCAAGGGTGGTAGTCTTCAATCTACTTCCAGACAATCCCTGCCCCTTTCTCTCACTCCCCCCAAGTTGCTGCTTTCTCTCTTCATGACGTGTTTTCTGCCTTTCTGCTCCTCCATTTTCCAATCTGTGTATTTTTACTTCTATTGAAGTCAGGAACTCTCTGGTGCAGAAATATAAGTTCCATTGCCCTAATTCCAAAAATAAGTAGTGGTGCACCCCACCAACAACCACCGGTTCAAATTCCCCACTTCTCTTTTAGCAACAGTCTTTTCCATCGCTACTGAGAAAGAATTGAGCAAGCTTTCATCAGTTACTACATTATCTTCTTTCATACTCGTGTTCCACAGATAACTGAAGACTTTACTTTTATTCTTTAGTTATAAATAAATATGTTTTATGGTCTGTTAGTTGTCTGACCACATGTTGTATTGTTTCACCACTGCCAAGAAGCCTCACTATATGTGCGCTTTGTGAATAATAATAACAATATACAATAGCACATTCTATCAAATTTACACCTTCTTCCTTACCACTCTGTGTTTAGGTAAAACATTTTTTATAAAGGAGCAGATCTTGCTGGTCATTGCAGTTTTTTGTCATTTTTTGTTTTAATGTAGAGCAACCTCAACGCTTACTGGAATGCTTTATATGAGCATCCGTGATGTTACACAAGGACACATTCATTTTTGTTTCTTAGGCAGGGAAAGATAAAGGGCTAGATTTATCAAGGTTTTTCTTCACCCTTCCACTATGGAAGGAGGTGTAAGGCGATGCAAATCTCAAGAGGAATGCCTTCCTGCTGCAGAGTAATGCAAGGCAGTGTAAATCATTGCCTTGCTTTACTGTACATTAATCAAGTCATACAGGGCCATGGAAGGTGGCCTTGCATGGCTTGATAAATCTCAGTATAATGCCGTTGTACCAAGCATGGTGTAAGGCACTTGGAAGTTTCAGGATTAAGGCTGTGGAATCAGTTACAGAGAATGCTTATAGGTGAGCCTACATTTGTTGGTTTTCAGAGGAACTTGAAACCAGTACTGAGGGCCTGATAATGTGATACCAAAATATTGAGCTTAGAAACTTACAATGCAAATCATGAAATTTGAGTCCAAAATTGTGACAGTAAAAATATAGTAAGTGAAAAAATGACTACTAAGATTTAGGGCCTGATTACAAGTATGGCTGTCCATAGGACCTCCGTACCCACTGTGGCAGTCTGACTGCCACATCCCTGACGGTTCAATTGCCAAGTTACACTCACCACCCCCAGGATCAGAGATCCCGATGGGTTGGGGGCAGTGAAGGTCATAGTCAGCCAGGGCAGTGTCGGGTTCGACACCGCTTTGCTGATCACTACTTTCCTTTCCACCAGCCTTTTCATGGCAGGGTCCCCACCAAGGAAAGGCTGGTGGAAAGAAAGAGTTTGGGCCACAGGGAGGTTTTTGTGTTACCCATGACCATGTATTGGGCAGTGCAGCCCCCCCACCTGCACCATCGGAATGCGCACTGTCTGCTATGGGGGACCGTCTGTGTGACAGAATTGGCCTCAGCTCTCTGAGGGAGCTAAGGCCAATGCTGCTGCACTGTTTCCACCAGTCAATCCGACAGAAACAATTAATGCAATGGTGTTGAGGCTGCCGGCTTGACAGCCATCTTCCCACTACGTTACTGGAATCTGAGCGGTCCAACCGCCGAACTCTTAATTAGGACCTTGGACTGCAAAAATATAGTACTTCATAAAGAAACATTTATTCATAATACCAATTTTACAGATTTCGGCCCTCATTACAACCCTGGCAGTCAGTGTTAAAGCAGCGGTAAGACCGCCAACAGGCCGGCGGTAAAAAAAATGGAATTATGACCGTGGTCGAAAGCGACAACATAGACAGCCACTTTAATACTCAGACCGCCACAGTGGTAGAAACAAACAGCATGGCAGTCACCGCCAACAGACAGGCAGAAGACAATGTACCGCCCACACCATTATGAGAGGCCAATCCGCCACCTTTTCCGGGGCGGATTCAACGCGAACAAAAACACGGCAGAAACAGGACTTGAAAGGGAAAACTCTCACCTCTACACACACCACGAGGAACCAGGACGCCATGGAGCCGGAACTCCAAATTCTCCCTGCGATAGTCTTCCTGCTCCTCTACCAGGAGCACGACGACGGTGGCGCGACCACGGTGAGTACTGCACCTCCAACACAGGGGAGGGGGGATGAAAAAGAGAGTGACACACACACACAACACGCAACACCCTCACCCCCACCCTCACACACAACAACACACACACCAATACATGCTGAAATGTTACATTTCCCACTCCCAACCCCCCCTGGAAGAACGCAAGGACAAAAGGAAATGATTCGAACGATTGTAATCATGAAAAATCCATTACTCAAAAATATATATACACTATTAACAAATATGTTCACCAAGAATTCAAGTCCATGTACTGCACCTACATAGTCCGTGGACCACTGGGCCCAAAATGCATGGGCGAGGCCCACACAAGATACCTGATCCAAACAGAGAGAACACTGCAGGGGCATCAGATCGAAATAAAACAGCCACCTCAGGGGAAGGGAAGGGGGGGCACCTCAGCCGGATGAGTGCGCGACGCCAGCTCCACGAGGGGGCTCCATGCCCATTGATGTATCCTGGGGAGTGCAAAGTCACAGTCTCTCCATTGGGTGGTTTGCCCACTGCATTATCCTGGGGAGTGCAACGCCACAGTCTCACAAGTCTCTCCAGTGGGTGGTTTGCCCACTGCATTATCCTGGGGAGTGCAAAGCCACAGTCTCACAGGTCTCTCCAGTGGGTGGTTTGCCCACTGCTTTATCCTGGGGAGTGCAAAGCCACAGTCTCACAAGTCTCTCCAGTGGGTGGTTTGCCCACTGCATTATCCTGGGGAGTGCAAAGCCACAGTCTCACAGGTCTCTCCAGTGGGTGGTTTGCCCACTGCTTTATCCTGGGGAGTGCAAAGCCACAGTCTCACAAGTCTCTCCAGTGGGTGGTTTGCCCACTGCATTATCCTGGGGAGTGCAAAGCCACAGTCTCACAAGTCTCCCCCAGTGGGTAGTTTGCCCACTGCTTTATTCTGGGGAGTGCAAAGCCACAGTCTCTCAAGTGGATAACAGTCTCCACTGGTTCTGGAGGGGGCTATGTGCCCAGAGTGCTTCGTCCTGCCAAGGACCGAGGTAGTGGATGCCTTTCTCTACTGGTTCTGGAGGGGGCATGGTGCCCAGAGTGCTTCATCCTGCCAAGGACTGAGGTAGTGAATGCCTTTCTCCACTGGTTCTGGAGGGGGCTTTGTGCCCAGAGTGCTTCATCCTGCCAAGGACTGAGGTAGTGGATGCCTTTCTCCACTGGTTCTGGAGGGGGCTTTGTGCCCAGAGTGCTTCATCCTGCCAAGGACTGAGGTAGTGGATGCCTTTCTCCACTGGCTCTGGAGGGGGCTATGTGCCCAGGGTGCTTCATCCTGCCAAGGACTGAGGTTGTGGATGCCTTTTTCTATTCATTCTGGAGGAGGCTTTGTGCCCAGAGTGCTTCATCCTGCCAAGGACTGAGGTAGTGGATGCCTTTCTCCACTGGTTCTGGAGGTGGCTTTGTGCCCAGAGTGGTTCATCCTGCCAAGGACTGAGGTAGTGGATGTGACAGTCCTCTGACAGTGGGGCAACATGGAAGCTGTCCAGGCCCCTGGAACTGACCACCAGCCTCGTACGAATTACCACTGGGGATGGCAGCCATGTCTGCGGTGGTGCCACTGGCACAGGATGTGTCCCACGTTGGGAGGCCATCCCCAGCTGGGCCTCCGCCGTCTTCTTGCTCCAGCGGCGAATGTCCTCCCATCTTTTCCGGCAGTGGGTGCTCCGTTTGTTGCGGACACCCAGGGCCCGGACGTCCTTGGCGATGGCACGCCAAATATCCTTCTTCTGGTGGGCGCTGACCTACAGGAATAGTACAGGGGAAAAGGTACAACATTAACTGTCCGGACCGTCACTGTCATTGTCCCACGTTCCCACCCTTGCCCTGACGCACATACACTCACTGTTGTATCATGCACGCCTCATTCTCCCCCCTATTTCCCATCCACACCACTCCAAACAGGCATTGCCCATATAGCATGCTCACAGTGTACTCACATGTTTGTCTGGAGGACCGTAGAGTAGTGTGTCCTGGTGGAGGACCCCATCCACTAGTTTCTCCAACTCCTTTGATGTGGAGGCAGGGGCCCTTTCCCCAGACACTTGAGCCATTGTCGCTTCCAGACTTAGGTCACAGAGCACTTGCAGCGTAGGGCCTCTTCTTTTGAAGATCAGGTAACAAATGAGTGAACAGACAGAAAATGGTGGTCACGTCCGCAGCGGTGCGTACCGCCACCGCCGGCGTACGTCGTCATTGGCTCCTCGGACCCATAGGGTCCAATGTTAACCAATGCAGGATTGCGTTGCGGTCTTCGACCGCCTACCGCGACGGTGTAGAACGCCAGCGCAGTTACCTCATATCCTCTTGTCCCACATTACAGGTCAGGCAGCCGCCATTTCAGGGGGCACCATGGCATTAATTTTACATGCGTCACACATATCTAGGCCTTGCATACACACAGAGACAGGCACATAGCAGATTGACAAATGTGTGCAATAACGTTGTTTATTTCGTACCTCAGTGTTGGCTGACACTCTGCTCGCTGTTCTCATCCATAGAGCTCGTCCGTTGGGGCAGGTGAGGAGATGGCGGCATCCTCCGGTGTACAGACCGCTGGTGGACCTGTCGACAATGGAAGAGCAACATGTAATTGTCACCTACAGACTTGATCATGCCACAATCCAGAAACTGTGTGCCCAGTTGGAGCCAGACCTAATGTCAGCTATCAGCCATCCCACAGGAATCCCCCCTCTAGTGCAGGTCCTGTCAGTACTCCATTTCCTGGCAAGTGGGTCTTTTCAAACTACAGTGGCCATTGCATCAGGGATGTCCCAGCCAATGTTCTCTAACGTGTTGTCCAGAGTGTTGTCTGCCCTGCTGAAACACATGCGCAGCTACATCGTTTTCCCTCAGGTGGAGGATTTGCCTACAGTGAAAGGTGACTTCTATGCCCTGGGACATATCCCCAACATCATAGGTGCCATTGATGGGACACATGTGGCCTTGGTCCCCCCCCAGAAGGAGTGAACAGGTGTACAGAAAGCGGAAGAGTTACCATTCTATGAATGTGCAGATGGTGTGTTTGGCCGACCAGTACATCTCCCATGTGAACGCCAAGTTTCCTGGCTCAGTGCATGACGCTTACATTCTGAGGAATAGCAGCATCCCTTATGTAATGGGGCAACTCCAGAGGCACCGTGTGTGGCTATTAGGTGAGGACATGGACCCTATACTGTGTGAATAGTTGTCTGGGTCTGGGGTTGTCCCAAAGGGTTAGTGTGTGTCTAACAGTTGTCCCTCGACATCTGCAGGTGACTCTGGCTACCCCAACCTTTCATGGCTACTGACGCCAGTGAGGAATGCCAGGACAAGGGCAAAGGAATGCTACAGTGAGGCGCCTGGGCGAACTAGGAGGGTTATAGGGAGGACCTTTGGCCTCCTGAAGGCCAGGTTCCAATGCCTCCATATGACAGGTGGTTCCCTATACTACTCACCAAAGAAGGTGTGCCAGATCATCGTGGCCTGCTGTATGCTGCACAACTTGGCTTTGGATGACAGGTGCCTTTTCTGCAGGAGGATGGTCCTGAAGGAGGTGTTGTGGCAGCTGTGGAGCCTGTGGACAGTGAAGAAGAGGAGACAGAAGACATAGACAACAGAAACACCGTGATCCATCAATACTTCCAGTGATACACAGGTAAGAAGACATCACTGCCTCCTACATCTGATAAAATTGTTCTACCTCTCATCTGTCTGTCACTTTCATCCAGTGTATGGACCCTGACCTGTCACTTTGCCTTTCCATTTCACAGATGTGGGTCCCACTGTGTGACCTCTGCTATGTTACCTCATGGACTAGAGCTGTGTGACATAGGTATGTTGACAATACAATGGACATTGCTATTTCCCTCAGTTATTGCAAATACACAATTGTGAAAGCACAGACTGACTCCAGAATGTTTTGTGATTTAAGGGTGTTTATTTAAGTGCTAAATAGTGGAGGGGGTTGTAAAATGGTCAGGGGTGATGGTGGAGGAATGTCCCTGGCAGAGTCCAGTCCATTAGTCTCACAGGTGCATTGTCCAAAGGGGCATAGGAAGTGGAGTTAGGGCAGTTTAAGGATGGACAGGGTGACAAAGTGGGACAGAAGGATGACATTCAGGGTGGTCTCATTTCTTGGCGGGGGTCTGGCATTGTTCTCTGTCTTTGTCCTGGATCTCAGGGACCGCTTGCGGGGTGGTTCTCCATCTGCAGGGGGTGGGGTGCTGGTATCGTGGTCCTGTGGCGGTGCGTCCTGTCCACTAGCGCCGGCGGAGGTGGTGGGCAGTTCATCATCCAGGCTAGTGTCAGGGGCCCCTTGTTGTGCCACAGTGTCCCTCCTGGTGTTCACGAGGTCCTTCAGCATGCCTACAATGGTGCCCAGGGTGGTATTGATGGATTTGAGTTCCTCCCTGAACCCCAAATACTGTTCCTCCTGCAGCCGCTGGGTCTCCTGACACTTGGCCAGTACCGTTGCCATCATCTCCTGGGAATGATGATAGGCTCCCATGATGTTGGAGAGGGCCACGTGGAGAGTGGGTTCCCTGGGCCTGTCCTCCCCCTGTCACACAGCAGCCTTCCCAGTTCAACGGTTTTCCTGGGCCTCTGTCCCCTGAACCGTGTACCCACTACCACTGTCCCCAGGTCCCTGCTGTTCTTGGAGTGGTGGGTTAGCCTGGGTTCCCTGTAGTGGGGGACACACTGCTGCTTGACGTGTCCTGGGGTCATAGGTATGGGCCTGCTGGGTGGGTGCTGTGGTGTTCTTTCCTGAGGGGGGAGGCTCTGTGGTGGCCTGTGACTGTGTGAGGGGAACCGACTGTCCCGAGGTCCCAGATGGGCCGGGCTGGTAATCTAGGTCCAGTTGGACAGAGCTGCTGTCATTACTGTGGGCCTCTTCTGTGGGGGGAGTGGACATGTCTGGAACCTCCAGTCCGGTGACGTTGGGTAGGGATCCTGCAGGGGTGTAAAGGCATGATTATTGCATTTGTGTGTGCCATGATGTGCAATGGGTGGGTGACCCTGCACCCCAGTGTTTACATTCTTATGTAGGACCTTGTGTGATAATTGTTTAGGTGTCTCTTTGGGTATGTGTAGTGGACATGCATTGGTGATGGGTGTCCATGCTTTTTTGCTGCATGCAGGGCTTGGTGTTGGGATGTGTGGTTTGTGATAGTGGGACATATGTGAGGAGTTGGAGTGATGGGGTGAGGGCGAGGGTGGGGGTATGTGATAGCATTCAGGTAGGATGGGGGATGAAGTAGTTAAAGATTTAACTCACCAGAGTCCATTCCTACAGCTACTCCTGCGAGGCCCTCAGGATGCAGTATAGCCAAGACCTGCTCCTCCCATGTTGTTAGTTGTGGGGGAGAAGGTGGGGGTCTGCCGCCAGTCCTCTGAACCGCAATGTGGTGTCTTGAGACCACGGAACGCACCTTCCCCCGTAGGTCTTTCCACCTCTTCCTGATGTCATCCCGTGTTCTTGGGTGCTGTCCCACTGCGTTGACCCTGTCCACGATTCTGCACCATAGCTCCATCTTCCTAGCTATGGTGGTGTGCTGCACCTGTGATCCAAATAGCTGTTTCTCTGCCTGGATGATTTCCTCCACCATGACCCTGAGCTCCTCCTCAGAAAACCTGGGGTGTCTTTGTGGTGCCATGGGGTGGTGTGGGTGGTGTGTGAGGTGGTGTGTGTTGTGATGTGTGGGGTGATGTTTAGGGGTGTGTTGTTTTGTGCGTGGATGTGTATGTGTGATGATGTTATGTGCCTCTGTATGCTGGTGTTGTCTTTGCTTTGCTGTCTCTCTGGGCTTCTTCAAAGTTTTTGGTTGTAAGGGTTTGTGGGTGATGTGGGTGTGTGTTTTATATTGTATTGGGTGTGTGGGAGTGGGGTTTGTATGTGTATCAGGTGTGTGTATTTCGAATTGTCCAATGTGGTTGTGTTTTGTAAGAGTGTGTGTATTTTGAGCGCGGCGGTGTGTACCGCCAATGGAATACCGCGGTTGAAAGACCGCCGCGTGGATTCCTGGGTCGTGTGGGCGTATTCCTGTTGGTGTGACGGTGGAGGTTTTGTTATCGCCAGTTTATCACTGACCTCTGGTGTGGTGGACTTGTGTGGGTGTGGGGATTTTGGCGGATTCAGAGCTGTGGGTCGTAATAGCTGTGGCGGACATCCGCAGCCGCGGTGGTGTGTTGGCGGTCTTCTGCATGGCGGTAAGCGCCATTTACCACCAATGTTGTAATAAGGGCCTTAGTGTTCACATTTTTTAAAGTGAAACAATTTAATTCCAACCAATATGCAATTAATTTAGTCACTTATTTTTTAAGATAACTTAAAACAAATTTGATTCTTCAAATATATTCTATTGTGTAAATATATGAAAAAAATCTCTACAAATTAAAAGATATATTAATTAGATGCTATAAATGATTTACTTAATAAGTTAATCACACATACAGACACACATGAGTTATGAGTTTGGCGGACAGTTTCCACTGTCCGCCAATCTTCCGACATGGAGGTTGCCGCCATACTGGCTACTTCCACTACAGGCCCATTAAGAGTTTCCTGCTAGGTCAGCGGGCATCCACCCGCTGGCCTAGCTGGAAACAGCTTACAGCATTGTCTCCGGCTTGTAATCGAGCCGGTGGCAATGCTTTAGGCTGCAGGGTGCACCAGCACCTACAGCACTAGCACCCTCGCAATGTTCACTGTCTGCAAAGCAGACGTTGAACATTGTGAGGATGTTCAACAAGGGGGCCCCTGCACTGCCCATGCCAAGTACATGGGCAGTGCAGTGACCCCCCAGGGGGCTCCTGCACCCATTCTCTCTCAGCCTTTTTATGGTAGTGCTGCCACCATGAAATGGCTAGCGAAGAACGAGGTCGTAATCCCTATCACTAGAGCTGGCGGTCCCCCCCTGCGGCCCGACCATGAGGCTTGACATATGGTGCTTGGACCACCGCATTGGTGGCGGTCCGACCGCCATCTGCGAGTCTGGCAGTCTAGTGACCTCTAAACTAGTAATGAGAGCCACAGTGCCTAAATACTACCTGCACCTCATTCAGACCTGGATGTCCAGCAATTATCTGAAGATCAACACCTGCCATTCATAATTTCTATTATTTGCTAAGCACAACAATTATCAAGTAGTCCAACCCTGGCTTAATGACATGAACCTTGATGGTTGTGAGCTCCAACTTTCACAAGTGCCAAGTCTCTCAGTGTTGGGTTTTGAATCACATACCCTAGGGATTGTGGGCATTTTGGTGCTGACCAAAGGCTTTTGTTTTGTTTTGTGCCCATGGTTTGGTGGTCCAAGTGCTGCCCAGCTTGCAATGTGGTGTGAACGTGCTAGACAATGAGTTTCTGCTCTCAGTTTGATCATTGAAAGAGCATCATGAACACAGATCCTCAACTTAATTAGAGCCTCAGATCGGCTCCATAATTTTTGCTGGGGAACTAAACCTTGTGCTGTATGATTTACCCTTCTTTCCCTAACAAAAATGTTGGAGATTTTTGCAGGTGACATGACATGTTCCTGAGAACTTTGAACATGAAGGCGGTTCTGGAGACTGACAGTGCATCGCAGTGTTGTTTCCTGTAGCCCACTCTGGCTGGTTTCAGTGTTGCTGTTATTATCTCTTATGCTTCTGTTCCTGATTCCTGCTTACTCTCTCCATCTAGAATTGACCGCATGCAAATTATAATTTTTTTGCATCAGGTTTATACCACTAGAAACATGTTCTTGTAAGCTATCTCTAGTTCTAAACTTACTCAATTCAGTTTGGAACTTGAGAAGGCTGAAAAGAATCACAGGGCTCGGAATCAAGTGAAGATCTGTTACTTTACAAACTAAGGCCCAAATTTAAGAAACGCTAGCACCGCCTTTGCACCTTTTTTTTGCAAAAGCGGTGCTAACTCAACAGCATATTTAAATGTTGTCACTAGAGCGGTCTAGCATCAACACTTTCAATTTAGCATCACTTTTTGGGAGTGCCACCTCACCTTGCGTCATTTAGTGACAATGATATGCAAGGTAGGGTTTCCATCCTAAAAAATTAAGCTAGTTCCAAATTAAGAACCCAATGGGAAAACTACACACGCAAAGGACCGGGTCCAAAAAATGATGCTAAGTCTGATTGGTGTCAAAATTTTAACGCCTGGTCAGACCAGGTGTTAAAATGAGGCCCACACACTACTACATAAGGGAAACACACAGAAGGAGCATCGGAAAACAACTGAACAACATGGACCTGTTACTCCTACAGCTCAACACCTGTAGAAGATGACAGCGACAATGCTAAGTTCCACCAATACTACCGCAGCAACTGCATACACCACCACAGCAGCCACAAATGCAGTGTAGAAGGCTGGAGAGGATCTTTCACCAGCGCGCAATCATCCTGGCCCTCAGGGAAAAAGTCTTGATCAGAGTCTACCGTCTGATGCCGGAGTCCATTGTACGGCTGCTCCACCACATTGTGCCAGACATCACAGCAAGAGTGTAAAGTCACACAGCAATTCCACCCATGACAAAACTCCAGGCTGTCCTCCACTTGCTGGCATCAATTTAATTCCAGACAACTGTGGCACAAGTGGGGGGGATCTCCCTATCATCCCTCTCTGCCTTCCTTACGAAGGTCCTGGACATCATCATCAGACTCACACCTCACCACATCCGGTTCCCCATCATCCAGGAACTGCATGAAGAAACAAAGCAAGGTTTCTACCAAATTGCTGGCTTCCCACATGTGCTGGGTGAAATGGACTGCACCCATGCCCAACTTGCCCCTCCTGCAGCAACCAAACACCCCTATAGGAACCACAAACAGGCCCACTCCATCAATGTGCAGGCCATCATGAACCACCGTGGAATAATCTCAAACATCCTTGCAAAATATCCTAGAACAGTCCATGTTCTGCATTAAAAGATAATGACACATATCAGAAAACGTGCCACATACGCCCAGGAAGTGATGTTACAGGACTTCCTTGCTGCACATGTGGTCAAGTGAATTTACTTTCACTTTTACTTTACAGTCTTTTTGTGCTATGTCCTGTTGCTGTCTAGTACAATGTGTTAAATTTGTAAGTTTTGTTCAGTGTTTTTGTTCTGTTATTGTATTTGTATTGTCAGGTATTTGTCTTGAGGTAGTGTAGTTTGTTGGTGTATTTGGGCTTAGGTTGGGCAGTCTTTTCTTATTTTGGGGGTAATCATTTTTGCAGTGGCAAGAAACTGCAAAATAATGGGGAAGGAGAGAGCCCATCAAATGAGTGGAGATGAACTGGGAGGGATCATCTGGTTGGTGTGCCACTACCTCCCCAACATGGTGGCTGTGGGTGGGCAGGTCATCCAGGGCTACCCAGCGTTGGGGCAAGGTGCTCTACCAGCTACGAATGATCTTTGCTGTGGACTGGACGGACCACCAGCCCAAACACCAGCAGGCACACCTCATTGCTCAGGAAGGAGATCTCCTGGATCACCTGGTGATTCGGGTTAGGGGCCTGTTGGTAAGTTCTCATTTTGCATTGCAATATCCTCATTTGCATTTGCATGACAGTAGGACATAAGGATAACTGCAGCATGTCATGACAAGGGTCAGAACAGAATGTTTTGTGTCTAAACCAACCAGCATTTATGAGAGCTCGGCAATGCACCAGTTGCAGACAAATTACACATTCCTCTCTGTGTACCTTGTGTATTACATATACATAATAAAGAGCCAAATATTGGACACACATGTGCAATGGTTCAAAGATACATGTTTCCCAGGCACAAATGTCCATGTCCATCATGGTCTTTACAGCTGTGATGAAAAACATGATGCAGGAGTATTGCGAGACAAAGGTGTGTGTGTGCCTTGAGTCATGTATATGCAGAGTGACATGACAAGAACACAAATGTAAGAAGGAATGATTGCCTCATAATGCAACATCTGCATCTAGGTTTTTGAAGGTAATGTTGCTAATGGAGGCAACTACAACCTAACCATATGTTAAAATGTGGCCTGTGGAAGCATTGTGGCAGTTTGAAAGCCTTGTGCCACATCATGGCAGCGTCAGGCCTGAAGAATGCAAGGTGTGTATTCCTGCCGTAGGTGGCACATAAAAAATAGCCTTGAAATCAACTTGGTTACACTTTGCCTTTTTTGGTGTCAACTTGTATTTGTGCCAAAGGCAGGTTGGTTACATGACTATTCCTTTGTGATCAAAATGCCAATTTTCACTTTGCACGCATAGCACCTCCATGTATGGTGCTGAACATACTAAGAGCAACCATAATGACATAGGCCCTAATTATGACATTGGCGGTAAATCCCGCTTGATGCAGTGGTGATGGCTGCCAACATACCGCTGCAGTGGCGAATATCCATTTGCCATATTATGACACACACACACACCAATCCAAAAGAATACTGCCACATACACAAATCCACCAGCCCAAAGGACAGTGCTAAAGTGGCGGTCCCAACACCCATACCGTTACGCCAACAAAACAACGCCCACCACATTATGATCCACGAATCACCATGGTGGACATTCAATGGCGGTAAACCATTGGCGGTACATACCACTGTGCTCAGAATGGACACCCACATACAAAACAACACTACATTAGCCAATACTAAAAGCACACACCACCTCATTACTCAACACACTCAAACCAACACACACCACACAACACCCATGTCCCCACAAAGGAACTCCTGTTTCACTGATGAGGTGTTAAGGGTCATGGTGGAGGAAATTGTCAGATTAGAGCCACAGGTACAGCAAATATCTGTTGCCAGGAAGATTGAGCTACGGAGGAGAATCGTGGACAGGTTGAATGCTGTGGGACTGCACCCAAGAACAAGGGACGACATCAGGAAGAGGTGGAATGGCCTACGGGGGATGGTAGGTTCCGAGGCAGCAAGGCACCAGCTCACCATACAGAGGGCGGGCGGTGGACCCCCAGCTCCTCCCCCACAGCTCATAGCATGGGAGGAGCAAGTCTTGGCAATACTGCATCCTGAGTGATTCACTGGAGTAGCCAGAGGACAGGACGCTGGTAAGTCAACATTTACCACTTATCATCCCCCATACCTGCGTACCATCTCACCCCCTCACCCTCACTCACATCACTCCACTCCATCCCACACAGTGCACCTACACATATGACTAACCCCAATGCCAAGCCCTGCATGTCATATCAATACATGGACACCCCTCCCAGCCCTGCATGGATACCCATCACCAAAGCATGCATAGCATAGGGAAACTAAGATTCACACAATACATCACCATACACAATCAAATGGTGGCAGGGCAACACCAACAATAGAGTGAAAACCAGGGTTGTATATTATGTCACAGACATGAAGCATAATACATCACTTACATCCCCACAGCTGTCCCAGCCAATGTCAGTGGAGAAGAAGGAACATGACAAACCAGTTCCCCAACAGAAGATACCCCCAGTGATGACAGTAACTCTGGACTTCAGAATCTGGACCAACAATCTGGACCATCAAGGACCGCCGGACAGTCGGTCACCCAAGCCCACTCACAGTCCACCAGTGAGCCTCCCCCATCAGTATCCAACACCACAGCACCCACCCAGCGTACCTGCACCTCTGTCCCATGACACGTCAATCAGCAGTGTGCCCACCTGTACAGGGACCCAAGGTCACACCTCATATCCAAGACAATCAGGGACCTGGGGTCAGTGGCAGTGGGCACACCATTCAGGGGACAAAGGCACAGGCCAACGGGGACACTGGGAGGACCGCTGTGCCCCAGGGAGAGGACAGGCCCAGGGAACCGACTCTCCAGGAGGAACTCACTGAGATCCTGGAAGCCTACCAACATTCCCACGAGACAATGGGGCAGATCCTTGACAACGTGCAGGAGAAAAGGCGGCTGCAGGAGGGACAGTATCAGGGGATCAGGGAGGACTTGCAACCCATTCACACCACCCTGATCTCCATAGCAGGGGTGCTGGCAGACATGGCCAACATAATGAGGGAGGTGACAACACAGCAGCGGGCCCCTACCAGTAGCCAGTCTATTGACCAGCCCTGTACCACCGCTGCAGCTAGTGGGAAGGAGGCCCCACCACAGGACCAACGGGCCACCAGCACCCCTCCCCCTGCAGAAGGTGAACCACCCTGCAAACATTCCCTGCAAGCCAGACAAAAGCCAGAGACACTTGCCAAAACCACCACCAGGAAATGAGACTCTCCTGATTGTCCCCCTTGTGTCCCACCCTGTCACCTATGTGCTAATCTAGGCTGTGACGCAGTTAAGATTGATATGACCGTTGTCCGCCACCATGAAATGGCGACCGCCTGTCCTGTATGTAGGGACAGGTGGAAGTGAGGTAACTCCGCTGACGTTAGGAGTCGCGGTGGAAGGCGGTGTTGCACCGCCGTGCAATTCATCATTAGATAATATGGGGCTTTATGGAGTACAGTGGCCAATGGGGATCTGCGCCGGCAGTGACGGTGTACACCGCCACGAACATGACTGCCATTTTCTATCTGATTTCTCACTTGTTTCCTGACCTTCAACAGGAGAACACCTACACTGCGTGTGCTCCTTCAACCTGTGTCTGAAACCTAACATGACCCATGTGACCAGGGAAAGGGCCCCTGCCTTCACTTTGGAGGAGTTGGAGCGATTGGTGGATGTGGTCCTACCCCAGTACAGACTGCTGTATGGGCCTACAGACCAACAGGTGAGTACACCTTGGGCACGATGCATGTGGGAAGGATGCCTGGAGATGTGTGTGCAAGCATTATGTCATCGGGGTGGAATGTCTTGTGGTGGTGTACATGGTGTGCACCGGTTGATGTGTGTGCCAATGGTATCGGTAACGGAAGCTGGATTGGTGGACCATATATGTGACGGGCTGGATTATATGGTTAATGGTGTTCTCCTGTCTGTATTACCTCTGCAGGTCAGCGCCCATCAAAAGAAGGGATTATGGAGTGCCATTGCCAAGGACATGCAGACCCTGGGGGTCTATGGCAGGCGGAGCACCCACTGTCAGAAATGGTGGGAGGACCTGAGACGCTGGGCACCAAAGACTGCTGTGGCCCAGCCAGGGATGGCCTCCCAACGAGGAAGGGGTGCCTGTCGAACCTGACTCTCTCTGAAGGACCGCATACTGGTGGTGGCTTACCGCGAGCTGGATGGGTGCTTGAGGGAATCACAGCAGCCACAAGGGGGTGAGTACAGTAGACATTATTAAAATATTTTTCAGGTGGCATGGGATCCGGGTGGTGGATGTGAGTTAGAGGGTGCCCCTAAGGCCAGGCCAGACATTGCAGCATGAGTCAACTCCAGGGTAATGGGTGTATGGCAAATGCAGTTAACTTAGCTTGTTAGCATTCTATGTCAGTCAGGGGTTTGTGAGTCCCAGGAGGAGTGCAGTTGGTGGTGTGTGGCCCTCGTCTTGCCGTGGCTTCTAGACAAATCACTGGCAGTGCAATGCATCGTGCTCAAGACTGATCCCTGAGTGTGACGGTGCTGTCTATGCCAACTGTGGTTTTGGTGCAGTCATTAACCCAGTATTTCCTTTTTCTCTCTCCACCCCTTTTTAGGTTGAGCGTTAGCGTTCCGCCTGAAGTATACTAAAGTATACAATAGAGTGAATTCCAATGTTTTGATTTGTTAGTTGCAGTGTCCTTCAAAAATCCTTGCTTGCTAGTGGTCAGTTCTGCCTCTTTGTCCTGCCTTTTTTCAGTTTGGGAGCAGCACAAAGTACTGTGTAATTATGCTTTGTCCTGTTTATCTCTTCTGAAGGGGACTTTTAATTTAAGTATTGGCCTGTTTGCCTTGCAATGTGGGTTTGTGTTCAGTCCCTCCTCCCCACCAGCTCCCTCTGTAAACATAAACCAACATCAGAGGGGGCTTTTCCAGGGCCAGCTCCCTCTCTTCCTCATTCTTTTCACTCTGTGTGGCAATAAAAGTCCAGTCAGTGATTTACAACGCTATGAGCTCTAACTCGAGCAAACACCAGATTATTGCATTCCAAATGCTTGTTCTCTCTCTGGTGTCCACTAGTCTGACACTTCGAGCTTCGAGTACAAGCCCGGAGGTACGCGTTGACTCATAACAGTCCCTATACCTCAGTGTCTCTCTTGGTTAATGAAGGCGGCGCTGACAGCTGTAATAAGCTGTGTTTACTTTACTAATCAGCTCTCTCTGGAGCGGGAATGCATAACCAAAATATACATCTGACATCTGAACTCATAAAAAACCTTCACTAATGATTACTTTTTATTGCCTCTATACGGTTTAAAAGGAGAGATGTGAAAACAGGTCTTTCTCTGGGAATGTGAATCTTCCTCCGAACGTCAGCCTCTTTTTTTTAATTTTGCCAAAACACTCAAAAGGTGGTCAACACATTTCCCGTTAGAAAAAAAAAGCGTTTTGATATTCTGCATCCAAAAAATCAAGAAGTTTGCAGCAATAATGAATTCTCCAAACTGCTCGTCCAACGCTACAATTTGCGAGGGCACCTGACAATTGTAACCTCATTTTGAACACAGTTCTGAGCGCCGTGCTCACAGTCATGCTGCCCTGGTTATGTTTTCAATGGGCTGCACTGTCAATGCCAAGAAATATTGGGGGCACACTAAACGCCCCTGGGGTATCATTGTGGGCTTCCTCTGCCAGTTTGAAATAATGCCCCTGCTTTGTGCTCTCGCTTATCGTTAACATTCACCCCATCCAAGCTGTTGTCGTGCTGATCATGGGGTGCTGCCCGGGAGGAACCGGCTCTAACAATCTGGGTACTGGATAGACGGAGACATGGACCTAAGGTGAGACAGTCTACAAACTTACGGATTTACTTTACTTTTAATGTACGTATTTACAGCGCACAAGGACTACAGAATACAGAATACCTTTACTTGGCCTCATGTTGCCATAACAGCAACTTTTTATTAGCGCTAACATAATCCATTGTATTTGTAGCACACTGTGCCCAGTGCCGGAGTTCAATGGCATTTTAAACTAATCATAACTTACATAGGAGGCAGGAGCAATCGCCCCTGCACATGCTTAGCTGCTCAAATGAGATGTATTCTTACTACAAATGTATGCCAGTACATCAAGCTGCACTATTTTCACTCACAGTTGCGTCAGCTTGACGACTACTTTCTACTGGTCTTCGCCTTCGCCTGTCCACTATTTAAAGCTGATCATTACTTGAATCTGACCATTACTTCATATTGACCTTTCAGTTTATCTATGTATTACTTCTCCCTAGACATTATTTCAACTTGACCATTACTCCTTCTGATTATTACTCTTTTTAGTCACCTTTGTAGGTATGACATACAGTTCAGATGCACATTTGATTTAATTTAGTTAGGTTCCCATTATGGCACATAAACCAGTAAATAAAAATGAGGCCCAGGCGAAATATTTCATTATGCCACTGTAATTTCAGGAATTTCTCATTTGACTTCTTACGTGAAATTCCCAAAATGTCGCCATTATGCCTGGTCACGTAATTAAAGACAGTTTGAGAGAAAATTCTATCGCTGGAGCACAGGAGCAATGCGTACAACCGTAATGTGAGCGGCTTTTGTTCGCGGCACTTCTGTTCTTTGTGCCATTATCTTGGCACAAAAGGTGTCCTCGCGTGGACGCATTTCACCATAAAATATAGCCAAAATGCTGTACTTCCATTTCACGTAACTTTGCAAAATATTGCAATATTTTTCAGAAATTTTGCATAACTATGCAAAAGGAACTGATGCACAATTTGCAGATGAATGTTGTTAAAGCGACATGCTAATGGCTAGAGTCCATCAGTATCCTTGTTCAACTGTCAGCTTACTATCAATCTATGTCCTATGCTGACAGGTTGAACTAAGTAGAATGCTCATGACTTGGAACTTCCGAATGCCTTTATTTCAAACTTCTGCTTCATGGTCTCGAGGACATATCACACAGCAGGAAGGGACAAGAGAAAAGAGCATGTACCTGTGTCTACAAAGAATATACTTGCAAGAGGATTAAACAACAGAGATTATTAAACAGACAAAGAACATTTAGCAGAGTCGGAGAAGAAATGCATGTAACGCAAGTACAGGACAGTCACAGGTTTAAGTACGAACAGGCTGCAGTGATCAATGTAATGGTCAGAACTTCAGAATATGTGATATACATTTTAAAATTCCCGAAATCCACAACCCTATCTTCAACTTCCAGGATCATTCTATATACTCTCCCACTCTGCCATTTATGCGACACTCTGTTTTCACCTCAGTCATACCTGAGGAGACCAACAAGCTGTAGAGGCAAACAAGATGAAAGCACTGGAAAGCAATGATGGACACTTGCTTTAAACAACGCAAGCTCTTTAGCATGTCTGAAACAAAAGCACAAACTACCCCTTCATTCTGGGGTTGATTCAGGTTTGCTAAAACATCACCTATTTATATGAAATTATTAGTAATCTACAAGCCAATTTTTTAACCACCACTTGTAAACACTGACCAATCCACAGCTTATGATGCAGCTGACCACACAATATTGTCGGAAACCCTGGAACAGTGGTCTCGCATTTCCGGATCCCTTTTCTCATGGATATTGTTGTTTCTAACTGTAGTCATAAATTCGGCATTGAGTCTGCTTATTTGTCTACATACCCTGTATCTACTCACAGGTTGTGTTTAGTGTACATGTATACTCCATGGCATAGGCAGTGGCGTGACTAACAAAACTGAGGGCCCCCCCCTGCAAAATACATGAAGGGGGGCCTCCCACGCAGGGCCAGCTTTAGCACTGGTGGCACCTGGCGCGACAGTCTTATTGGCACCGACCTTCTTCGCTACTAATTCCCTCACTACCACTCTCCAGAAGTGCTCCTCACCTCTCCATAGCCTGTATCTGACATACATTTCTTTTTCTTTTTTGAAGCACCACTCATAACGTGTCAGTTTTGTGATCTGCATGGTACACGTTCTTTGCAGCAGGCACATTATCCCTCTGTGCTACTTTATGATGTGTAAAAACTGCCACTAGACAAAATTCGGATCTCTCACCAGTAGTAACATTAATCACCAGAGTTTTTGTGACATTTTTATGGTTACCTGAAAACTGCTGGATGCAGAAGCAAGTTCAGTGCTTCTAAACCCATAGTTATTTTTAAACACAGCGCCCACCCCAAACTCAGTGCATCGGTCGTACTGCCCTAAAGCCGGCCATGCCCTCATGCTCAGACCCAGCCAGGAGCTCTCAGTCCTGTGGCCTGTGCACAGTGCCGGCCCCACCCCCCGGAGCTTGGGTCCCCTCCTGCACTGCAGGGGATGCAGGGGCTATTGTTACACCACTGGTCATGGTACCCATCAAATGTGCACATGTGGCACATGCTTTCTTGGATGAAGCAGAGCTTTCTCTGCAAGAATTGAGCCAAAGCTGAGTTTATGGTTATGGGTGCAACTGAGCCTGACTCCAGTCCTTCCCTTTCAACTGCTCAACTCGAAACCTCTCAAAAGTCCCTAAAGTTAATAAGCTGGGGGATACCTTTTGAATCTGACATTTTTTTTGTGTCAGAATTTGATGAAATAGTGAAGGGTATCAATTTCCAAGTTTCCATACTCTGAAAAATATTATCAGTACTCCAAAATGATCCCTGGTTTGTGACATGCCTCGACTAGTGCAACCATGTATTTTTCTCTCACATCTGTGAGGGAAAGTTCCAGAACCTGTGGGGTTCCACAAAATTCCTACCACTCAGCGATCCCACACTTTTCTAGATGAAAACGGTACCCCACATGTGTGCCTATGGACAATCACCAATGGAAAGAACAGACAAAAACAGTGGTCCCTGGTTTGGTCTGTTTCAGGGAGGGGGTACAATCCGATGCCAGGATCGCCAGCTCCGCCCCTTTCTTTTTCTAAAAAATGTTTTCCCTAGTAAGCTTTCCAATCCCCCCGCCCTCCAGAGAGGAGGGGGTCAGAAAGAGAGTTCAATTGTTAGGGTCGAGCGTGCAAAGCGCTCTGTCCCTGGTGTAATCTGTCTATGGGCTTTTAACCACTTCAATCAGTTTGGTTGGTTCGTGGTCTTGCCTTTTAAAATTGGCTTGATTTTATTAGTGAAAGGTATGCACACGTCATGCCTTTTCCAGTGTTTAGCCCTCTTTGAGCACACCGGCCAGCGACTGAAAACATACGAGCCTCAATGTTTTCCATATGGTTTCTGGACTATTTTTTATTTGTATTTCGTAGGCAGCGCGATCTCGCTGGGCAGTAATCGAGTGCTTTGCATGACATCGACCCTGTTACATGGATAATTGCACTTCTGCCGGTTACATAGATAATTGCACTTTTTCCAGTTACATGGATAATTGCAGTTTTGGCGATATGTTTCACTGCAAGCAAACTTCTGTTTCCTTTTGTGTGTCTGCTTCACACTCATGGCGGCCATCGGCTCGCTTATGTGAAACTGTTTTACTTGTCAATTTGTGGCAAGAAAAGTCCAGTTAGAAGTATAAAACGCTAATAGCTCTAACTCGAGCAAACGCAAGACCCATTGCATTGCAAATGCTTGTTTCTTCTGTCATCCTGTCCATGTGTGCATTAGCATCATCTGGAGGAGGAGCAGGGGCACCGGAGACAGAGGGAGCTGCATCCCAAAGGACCCAGGAGTCAGAGTCCGCTGACGCCGAGGAAACCAGTATGATGGAGGGCGAGGGGAGAACCACCTAGAGACAGGAGGTGACAACACAGACTCAGATACCTCCTCCGATGGAAACTCCCTGGTGGTGGCGGACACCTCTGTGACCACCCCAGCTGCAGGTACAGCCACCACCCCGTACCAGCACCGTCCTCCCAGTAGCCCCTCAATGACTTGCCCATGCCCGCTCACCCAGGAGGGTGAGCATCTCCTTTGCCCCCGGCACCTGAGGCCCTGCCCCAGTGAGCCCTGCTGTCCTGAGTGAGGAGGCTATTGACCTCCTGAGATCCATCTCTATAGGGCAGTCAACCACTGTGAATGCCAACCGGGGGCTGGCATCCCATATGCAGCAATGCAGTGGATTCCTGAGGGCATCCATGGTGGATTGGATGCCCAACAGAGATTGATTCAGGCTCTGGCCTCCTCTCTGATGGAAGCCATTGTCCCTGTTTCTACCGCCCCTCCTCCAACTACCACTTCCCAGTCCCAGTCTCCTCAACCCCAACCCATCCCATGCACACATACAGATGAGCATGCACACAAGACAACACCCAAGAGTGGCACAGTCAAACACTTCATCCGACAAGCACTCACACAAACACCAGACAGTTGCAGACACAACCACATCCACTGCCTCCACTGTCTCCCCCTTCTCTTCCTTCTCTACCTCCCTCACAATCTCGTCCACCATCAGCATCACTACACCAAGCAACACACATTTCACTTGCAGACACCGCCACAACAACCATGCACGCATCCCCTGTGCGCTCTCCCACCCTGTCTCTCCCCCTCCTAAAAGACACAAAAGCAAGCACTCACTCACTCACCCAACAGCCATCCACCTCACATCAGCACACTGCCCATGCATCTGCACTCAAATCCAGTAGACATATACCTCCTACAACCATTCCCTCAACCTCCACTCCCATCCCTACTCCCTCCTCCTGCCCCACGTCCCTAAAAAGCTTTTTCTTCCCCAACTTGACCTCTTCCCTCCACCTTCCCCCGTCCTGCCCATAAGAGCAGGGTCCCAACGACCAATCCCAGCACCTCAGCCAAACAGTCCATGCGGACAGTGGTGCCACAACCTAGTCGTGGTCAGTGAAGGATCCCACTCCACCAGCCAGGAAGGTTAAGGATCCTCCTGCCATGAAGGGGAAGGAGCCCCCACCTCCTGCCATGAAGGGGAAGAAGCCCTCGACTCCTGCCCGCAAGGCCAAGGAACACGCACAACCTGCCATGAAGGGGAAGAAGCCCTCAACCCCTGCCAAGAAGGGTAAGGATCCCAGGCCTCATGCCATGAAGGTAAAGAAGCCCTCGACTCTAGCGGAGATTGTTAGGGTGACACCTCCACCACCACCAGACCACCAGTGGTCACGGGCCCCCACCGCCAGCTGAGGAAGTGCATCCCTACCACAAGCAGAGGCTGCCCAGGAGGCACCTCCACCTGCCACCACAGTTCAGCACTTACCATCAGCAGAGGCTGCCCAGGAGGCACCTTCACCTCCAGATAACACAGTGCAGCCATCACCATCAGCGGAGGGCATGTAGGCCACCCTCCAGGGGCTGCGGTACAAGGGTCCCCCTCCAGGAGCAGTGGGCATGTTCCCCACCTGAGAGACTGTGGCCTTGCACTCCCCAGCACAGAGATATGGGCATGGAGCTCCCTCCAGAACCAGTGGGAAAGACACCCACCTGAGAGACTGTGGCCTTGCACTCTCCAGCACAGAGATATGGGCATGGAGCCCCTGCCAGAAACAGGGGGAAAGATACCCACTCCAGAGACTGTGGCCTTGCACTCCCCAGCACAGAGTAATGGGCATGGAGCCCTCTCCAGAACCAGTGAGCATGTTCCCGTATTCGGCTAAGGTGACCCCCACCCCGTTTCCCCCTGAGGTGCCTGCCCACTATCAAACTGATGCCCCTGCAGAGTTCTATCCAGATGAAGTCAGGATTCGAGTTTGGCCTTGGACTGTGCCCTGTGGCCATGTGGGCCCTTAGTACATTGGACTGGGCAGTGGCCCTTTGTGTACATTTGTACAGATATGTTTCACGTACAATTGGTTTATTTAGTAGCTGTTTATAACACTACATTCTCCTTACTGCATTCTTGGTGTCCTTGCATTATTCTGCCATGTATCGTGTGCCATTGTTTTTCTTCTGCAGCTGGTTGTGTGTATGGTGTGTGTGTGAATGGTGTGTGTCGTGTCTGTGTGTATCACTCTCATTTTCTTTCTTCCCTCCCTTGTGTGCTAGCGGGCTGTACTCACCGTTGTCGTCTTCGTCTGCATTGGTGTTCCAGGTGGAGCATGAGGTAAATGAGCATCAGCAAGACTTGCAGTTCCGGTTCCATGGCGGCGTTGCTCTTCCCTGTGTCTCCGATGGTGAGTCTTTGCTCTTCTGTGATGTGTTTCCACCAGGCTTTTGATGGCTTTGGTACCGCCCCGGAAAATGTGGTGAATTGCTGGGTCAAAATATGGCTGTTGAAGACTACCGCCATGATGAGTGTTTTTTCCGCCCTGGCGGTTAGTGTGGTACATTGGCTGTCTATGGGAGTTATCACTGCCATGGTCATAATTTAGAAGTAATTACCGCCAGACTGTTGGCGGTACTACCGCCAAATGTATCACTCACCGCCAGCATCATAATGAGGGCCATAGTTTCCAATGTCAGTATCCTGACGTCTGCCATTGTGGGCCATGTGTTACATTTGGCACACATATGAGGGAGGTATGTGGTGGTGCTAGGGGTTTGAAAACAATCAAGCATCTAAGTGGTTGCTGCTATTCCACATAGATTACTACACAAGAACTACAAAATAGAAAGCTTATGGCAATGGACAGTTACCTGTCCCCCAAAAATGTGAAACGTATGTATCTGAAACCTGTACATATGTCTGCTACCCAAATCTGTGCATGTTATTGTGGGCTAATTATGGGCCATATATGAAAGAAACAGGTGCAGCGTGGTGCTGTGCTAACATCAGCAGTACTGCGCTGTGCCTGTTTTTAAACACCAGACTGTGCCATATTTCCAAAAGTACAGCACATCCGTGCGCCCGCACCAGCAAATATTTCACCTATCTGCGCCAAAGCCGGCATACTTGGACCAAAGAGCAAGTGAGTCTGGGTTGAGTGGATTGGTTGTTTATCTGCTGGAACTGCTGGAAGGTATCCTTTCCTGCACATAAACAATCTACAATAGTGATTTGCAACTTCTATGTGTGCTGCAGAATGCAAAACACACAGTAGTTCCGAACCATCATTTATAATAGATTATTAATGTGCAGGAAGGGATGCCTTCCTGCACACAAGCAATCAACCATGGCGTTTTTCTTCTTCTGTGTGTGCCGCCAAATGGCACACACATAAAAAAGCAAGAAATGAGGAGGAATAAAAGCATTCCTCATCATTTTGCCATGCTAGCATGCTGCCATTAATTTACAATATCTCGTAAATCCGGGGCAGCGCCAAAAGCTAGGGGTGGTGCGATGGGGCACCTACTGCGGAACCCATTGTATGCCACTAGTGGCCCATATTTACATGGAGGGGTTACATTACAGAAAGTGGCATTACAGCTCCTTGTACATATGGTGAGTGAAGAGAGCCACTGGAGCATCACTGGAAGTAAGGCATTAGTGGTGCTAGGGCCTTTTAAATCTGGCCCTTTTTCTTACTGACAGACATGTAATAGTTGGCATTTGTTCATTTCTATCACTAAGTTGACTAGCTTACTCAGCTAAACAAGTTGAATGTGTAACAGTTGTCCATGCTTTTATTTGTTCAACAATCACAAAGCTATTTTTTCCTGTCATGCCCAGGGTTTACCGGTTTGAAGACCCCAATGCATCCAGTAAATGTCACCTGGCGTGTCACATGTGTAGATCCAGAGTTGTGTGTGAGAGGGTATGATATGTGCAATGCCATGTTAAAATGGCATGTCTGACAATTAAGATACCATCATCTAAGTTTGGGTATCGACATCATGTCTGATGTAATGATGAGGAGGTGGAATAGGTTGATTGATGCACAGGTGCCAACGTGTGCTGCAATGGAATTGTGGGTCATAGGAAAAGGTAATTATGCCCACAAACACAGTGATGTCAGTCAAGATATGTGTCAGATGTGCTGGCTTTCAGATTTGCGTGGCTGTTACCAACATATTTGTCACTGCACATGTTGGTGCACTGTGCCACACATTGCATTAGTTTACGCTGGAAATGGTATAAATTATGTACAAGTGATGAGGTCTCTAGGGGGCTTATTAATAAGATACTTGCACCACCGGTGCCTCACTACTCTTCTGAAATGAATTGAAATACCAGCCATACAAGGAGCTTTTTGTGATGGGCAAAAGTCAGTTGAGTCAACTTGAGATTTTAGCTCTTCTCCAGGTGGATGTGGGACATGTCTACAGATTGTAGCAAACAAGATGTGTGCAGATTAACCTACATGATCTACCCGTCATAATAATTGTGAGTGAGCATGGTCATAACACGTGTGTATGAGATATGCATGGTGAGTGTTTACCTGCTACCTAGGGGATGTAATAAGGCATGTGCACAGGTAGTTTAATTTGAATGAAAACTTACACTGCACCCAGTGCAGTGTCACTTTTCCTGGGCCCCTTAGTACACCCCTACTGCTACCATGTGTACGCTGCATTAGCAGTTCAGCACCCCATATCACAGAGTAGGTGGCAATAGGGTAAAATTTGTAGACTATATTAATGTACTGTTCAGGCTTAGCACAACATATATTGGCACTGAACTGTACATAGGGTCCCATTGTCAGCAATGGTGTGCCCCCTTGTAACGCCTGCTCTGAGCAGGTGTTAAAAGAAGAAAAAATAAATGACATTGAGGAATCTCTTAGAATCCCCAGCGCCATTTTTCCAGGCCCCATCGGTTGATCCCCCCCTTGCATACATGATGCCTGGCCAAGGCATAATGTAGCACAAGGTGTGACAAAGTGGTCTAATGCATGCATTGGGCCACATTGTGACTATGGCACAAGGATTTGGGCCTTGTTGGGCCACATCAGCTTTCTTAGAATGATGATGCCAAAGTGGTGCAAGGAGGTAGTAGTCCAACTTAAATATGGGCCTTAATGTGCAACATGAGATAGCCGTTATCCCTGTGACATGATCATGATACCGTAGATGCCTGGTAGGCAGTTTAGTCTTGATTTGGATCTTGACATTGTTGTAGTATGTCTGGTGGACAACATGTGTCATCTGAAGATGCTGTATACATTGCATGGTTGTTCTATCTCTAGTCAATGCAGTTTTTGATATCATGTTCTCTTCATGTTTTAGCTGCCACAATGACCCCAGCACAGAAGTGTGCTTTTGAGAACAGCATTTCCGCCATGTTTTGGAAGTACAAGCAGGTTACATGAAGATGGCCAAGAGATAGCGTAAGGAAAAGTAATCGGATCTTGGCAGGCATTCCCATATGATGGACCACCTAAACAGGCTGCAACCACAAAATAAACATCTAGCTCCATGACAAGGGTCAGTGGTGTCTTAGCTGGTCCCACCCCGTCCACATCCACAGCACAGACTACAACACCAGCCCAGAAACAGCCACCACCAACTGCCACAGTCTCCAGCTTTGAGGCAGACATGAGGAGGGACATGACTGATATAAAGCCAGGTTGGTCAAGCTGGAGGAGGACAATGCTCGAAATTGCAAACTATTGAAGTACTGTAAGAAAAAGCTCAAAACGCATTGAAAAACAAAATGCAATGTTTCTCAGTTCCTTCCCTTCCCCTATTTCATATTGTTAATAGTTTTAGTGGGTTTTAGGTAGATAGTTATGGATTAGTCAGCATAGATTAGGATAGTTGTAGGACATAGTATAGTTGGCTTTTATTTTTATTTTTTTATTTTGGGGGTGTTGGGTAGGGAATTATGTATGGGGCTCTATGTAAAAAAAAAAATATATATATATATATATATTTGCTTAGGCTATAGGTTAAGTTAGTCTATGTCTAGCTTTAGTTCATGTAGCCCTACTTGTATATTGTCTCTTAAAGGGGATGGGGGGGAATGTTTTGTCACGTTACATGTATAAGATAAGTCTAGATTAGGATAGATAGCTGTTAGGGGTAAGTTAAGATAAGTGAGTATGGGTTAGCTTAGTGTGGAATAGTGTTTAGTTTAGGTTTTTAATAGATTGGATTTTAGGTACCAATAAATTCTGTTCATTTTAGACAATTAGCTGTCCATGATGTTTGGCTGTCTGGGTGTTCTCATGTCTGCACCGGCCAAAATAGAGAAATGCCTTAGGGTATGCATTCAGTATTGATTTACATGTATGACTATGTGTACTGCCTATGGTCAAGTAGCTGTCGGATTGGCTGCGGTATGACAACAGCTACTCAAGATAGTTTTCAGTGCAGTTCCTAACACTCAAATGGATACACATTCTTTAACAGGTAATAATGCAACGTCAACTGTCATCGCTAAGGTCTGTCACAATCATTCTTGAAATGTTTAGCACATTAAGCTCCACCTTATTTGGGGAATGGATACCTTCACACTAATTGACAATAGATAGAAATTGAGACAATGACAGTCCATACAAGATACGTCAACAGTGGTAAAGTGAAGAGGGCACATTTGCAGCTGTCACAACACTGGCATGATCTTGAGCACAGAACTAAAAAGATACTGTCGATGTGGCACAGGCTGGAGCTATTGGGTGGTTTTACATGTGAATGTTGTTCCTTCCATATCTTTATCCTCTGATATGTGTGGTGCATCATGTGCCATGGGTGGTGCTATTGTTGAAGCTGAGGGGGGCACACACATATCAGGGGATAGAGATGTGGAATCAAAGGTCCCAGCATCTGCCATTTGTGAGAATACATAAGATATCATTGCAGTAAGGAGGAACCTCTGATTTCGCAACACCATGCTACATCAAGTTGGTTGGCAGCCATGTTTTCACTGAGGGAGGCCACATCCCACTGTATGGACTTCAGGGATTTTGTATAGTCACCGGCCTGTTATCAATCATGCTGCTGCCCCTTTCGGAGGGCCATTGGTCAAGCCTCCACCTCATGACAGCAGGAGTCCAGGTAGCAGGGAGTGGGTGCCTCTGATTGCAGCTAACTTGCTCTTATTCAGACTGAAGCACCTCTGCACTCCGTCTAGGCTGTCTACTATAGTCTCCATCCCTACCCACATATGCTGGGCCAGCTCCTACCACTGTCCTCTGAAAGGTAATATCTGGGTCCTCAGAGTCCAGGGCTGTGCCAGGACTGGTTAGTGTTGTTGTTGGTAGTTGGGTGGTTCATGTGGAGACCCCGCAATGCTGTGTGTCCTCCCTGTGACTGGAGATGGTGTCTGGAAGGAACCCAGTACATCCTGGAGAGTCTCTATATTTATGGTCGACAGCTGGTCATACATATCATCTGTAAAATCCAGGACAGGCAGGTCCACAGGAGGTAAGACATCATCCTCTGCAATGGGATAGTAAAAGGTCAATCTTTGACTGTAGTGGCTGTTGACATGGCTCCTCATTTACTTGCTACTGGTGGCTTAGTGATATGGTACAGACCCCCATATCAAGGAACTCACTTGTGGACCCCTAATGGCACACTATGCCACCTGAACATCATTTGTGTATAGTCACAATTTGCACAATCTGCCCAACTATAGTTCCCAGTGTAACACACAAAAAAAGGGAGCACACTGCCTCACACTCCAGCATAAAATAGCCCACGTGTCTAGAGATCTACAGCAATGTCTGCACCAACTTTGGTGAAAAACTATAGATAATTTTCAAGTAAGCGCTAACTGTGAACTGCATTTACCAGGATGCAAAGGGGCGAACTGTGCTGGGATGTGAGGCAGTGTGCTCCCAACCCCCCTTCCTGTTTAAAAAGCTCCCTTGAGCCAGTGAGCTCACGAGCTTTGGAGATGCACCTGTGTGCCTGTGAGTGGTACTTGACCTGAGAGGATTTTGGCAGCGGTTCCAGCAACCCCAGATGAATTTTCTTTGTCCTCTACTCTCTATTGATGAAGGGCTATACCCAGAAACAATTGTCTAGAGATCTACAGCAATGTCTGCACCAACTTTGGTGAAAACTACAGATAATTTTCAAGTAAGCGCTAACTGTGAACTGCATTTACCAGGATGCAAAGGGGCGAACTGTGCTGGGATGTGAGGCAGTGTGCTCCCAACCCCTCTTCCTGTTTAAAAGGCTCCCTTGAACCAGTGAGCTGACAAGCTTTGGACATGCACCTCTGTGCCTGTGAGTGGTACTTGACCTGAGAAGATTTTGGCAGCATTTCCAGCAACCCGAGATGAATTTTCTTTGTTCTCTACTCTCTACTGATGAAAGGCTAAACCCAGAAGCACGTGTCTAGAGATCTACAGCAATGTCTGCACCAACTTTGGTGAAAAACTACAGATGATTTTCAAGTAAGCGCTAACTGTGAACTGCATTTACCAGGATGCAAAGGGGTGAACTGTGCTGGGATGTGAGGCAGTGTGCTCCCAACCCCCCTTCCTATAGTTCCCAGTGTGTTACACTCACCTTGATTTTTTAATCATGGTCCTCGACATATGTGCCCCTTTCATTGACTTGTATGTGTAAACTTTGCAAGACATGGGTGTTGTTCCAGATTTGTGCTCACTCCACAAGTGGAGATGTTCAGATATACTTGTAATTTGTTCTTACAGATATTCGAGTTATTAACTGACTCATCTGCTACCCTACGTGTGTTGTTGGAGTGACGGTAGGGAGTGAACTGTCCACATGCATCCTCTTAGATACTTTGAGTGATGTGTCCAGCATCCTACACCACCCATTGTGAGATGTACCTACATTGTGTGTAGGTGAGCAAACATGTTTTTTTCCCTTCTTGCAGGACAACACTCATCCATGCATCTCAGGTTTCCTTGTTGCATAGCTACAAGGATGGCTGCATTGCTGGACTGAGTGTTGCTTTGGTGGAAGGTAGACCTTCCTATTTACACAACGACACACAAGATGCTTCATTGTTATGTTGTGTGGTGCAGGATGCAGAATACATGATGCTGGGGGCCAGATTGCAAGGCCCTATCACCACCGGAGCTTCACTTCTAGCAATGCTCCGGTGGCACTTTTCAGTGCTCTATTTTTACAAGGAGGTGTACTAACACTTTTTTGTGACATAAAGCGTTCTTGTAAAAATGGGCCCCTTCAACGTGGTTTTCTGAGTCAGAGGAGCATGCAATGGGTGCTGCAGTTGTTTAATAGTACACCTTCGTTACAAGATTCGTCATATACCCTTTCTCATCTGTCCGCGATGTTTAGAAGTAAGTGGGATCCAGCCTATTCAACCTCCGGAATCTAAGGCTAGGCTCTCTACCTCTCTGTTTAGTTTGGAAAACCTTCTTGCATCAATCTTAAAGCTCCTGAAGAAATTTGTAGGGGAAAAAGATTGTATTATTGACTCTGTAACAGCAATTTTAACGGAGATGACTAAAGATAAAAGTGGGACCGAACTCTCAGATCTTACTCAGTTTAATGCTGCTTCTTTGCAACTTCTTAAAGACCAGAGGTATTCCTGCGTGACTCCCAGAGCACCCCCAAGAGAGTGCATGTGTCAGGATGTGTGCACTCAAGCGGGGAGTGCCCAATGCAACCGTTCTAGTGAGGCAAAAACATTGCTGGTAAGTCCAGTGGACTTTATTTGATTTATCTTTGATACTCCTACGCTGAAGGGCAATCACTCTGTACAGTTTAACCAGCCCCCAGGGAGGGTATTCCCCATCTTTGAAAGATCTGTCAACTAAAAGATTGGTCCCACAATCTCTCCTCCTGATCTACTTTTCAGAGACGGATCTAAGAAGGGAAATAATGTTAAAAATGGGAACAAATCCAAGAGATCAAAGAATTAACTCGATGGATTAGCAGGAAAAACAGAAAGAAAATACTTTTTACCGACGTGACTTCCGATGTGACAATTCCCCCCGAGCTCGCACAGAGCCACACAAGAAGCAATCTTGTTTGCCCTCTCTGCGAACGTCCAGCATTTTTAGAAAGGGTTCTGAAAGTGAGCAAAAAACTGACCTCTCTACCACTCCAGCCTTAAATCCAACTGCTACTCCTTTCTTGCCTTCCAGACGGGAGGTTGTTCCTAATGATACCTTCATCTCTCTGGTTAAGGAAGGAGCACTTTCTTCCCTAGATAGTAGAGTTTTTACCAATCTTTGATACAGATTTAATTTTAAGTAGGTCCACTCTGTTAAGAGGTTTCTCGGAATCAAGTTCTTTGAAACATATCTCTAGCCATGGCAGCGACCTTGTTTCCTCTATTTACAGCTAATTGTGCTTTTAGGGCTAGGATCGCCTTTCATTCCTTGCGCTCGGAGAACCTGGTCCTCTCTCTTACGCTGATTTTTTGCAGTGTCGGGGGATTGATGTGGTCCCATTTTGGTCTCATACTGTTCCTTGTGGGGAAAAGCCTGAAATTAAGATCCTTAAGAGGCCTCAAACCCCTGATCATTTTAAAGGTGCCAATCTTACTGTGTATAGATCTAGATTAGATCTACAGGCTCTTAAAGTCTCCTTAATAGGAAAGGATAGACAGGTGTTACTGCTGGAGATACAACCCATACCTAATCTTCTACCCACTTATGTCTAGGAAGATTGTGGTTGGCTACCGGGTGCCCTCTCTCAAGAGCCTGGACCCAGGGACCCACCCCATCCATCTTCCTAATAGAGGATTAAAAATCATTTCTTGGAATGCAGCCGGGTTAAAATTTAGCTGGGAAAAATGATCTTTCCTTAACACACTTAAACTGGATCTAATTTGTTTACAGAAGACTTGGTCAGACACAGACTTACTATGGGACAACTAGTTTATCATTGATTGTAAGGCCTCCTCGTTGCAAAAGGGACATGCTAAAGGAGGGGTAGCTTGCTAACTGTCTAATGCACTTAAATGGGATTATTCCTGTTATAAAGACCCTAGTAACCTCTTAATGGCCTTAACCATCCAATTGCATAATATTGTGCAAGGTCCCACATCATTGTTATTAATGAATGTTTATGTGCCCCCTGAGGCAGTTTACGATTCTCTGTTACAAAGGGTTTTCACCTATCTTGAAGATGTCCTAGAAACCTAGTTGCCTCCATTGATAGCATTAATGGGAGATCTAAACTGCAAAATGTCCAACTTTGCCTTATGTCAAATGTGTGAAGCAGAGAGAGAAATAGCGCTTCGAATTCCAGCCTGTGTTCCCCCCCTTCAATTAAAACTAACAAAAGAGGAAAACTTCTCCTCAGCCTTCTTAAAAAAATGAATGCATCACCGCTAATGGCAGGTCCACTTCAGATTCCCCAGCTTCCTTTATACATACATCCCTGGGGGGAAAGACCATTTTAGACTAATTAGTACTTGGATATTCTTCCTATTGTTTATTGGAAGATCTTAGGATTATAAGTACCCCCACAGTGATCATAACTTGCTTCTAGTTACTCTAGAAACAATCATAGTATCACTAGATTCTTGAAAGTCTGGTGGGTTTACCCAGAGTTTTGATAAAAAGACAGGGAGGACCCAGTGGAATTTTAAGAGGATTGCAGGTGTATCAGCAATGCTAGGACCTGTGGTTGCTGACTTGATTAGTTGGGAGGAAATGGAATTGCAATATTTCTCTAATCTTATGAAGCAGTTGGTGGCAAACTCTTCGTCCGGAGAGCATAAAGAAGCCCAGAAAATTATTCCCCATACACAGCTTGACTTAAATAGAGAAATAAATAACTTGGTTAGGGCCCAGTATTTAGTTTTTTCTGAGGGAAGTAAAGTCAGGGTTGTCCTATTAAAAAGGAGAAAGAAGCGATTGAAGGCCCGCCTCGCAAAAGAATCGGGGGATAGGCTTTGGGTCCAACTCTGGGAAGCTGCAACAAATGGCCAGGTAAGGTGTTTTTGGGCATTAGTGGGTGAAGGCTGTGGGTCGAGAACCCGCCCCCGCTGCTATTGCTGAAGCCCGCTGGTCTGAATTTAGTGCCTTCCTGTATGCCTCAAATGGGGTCGAACCATTTTGGACCCCTGAAGGTTTAGGAATATATACTTTTTTTCCACAGTCAACAAAAGAGATTGATTGTGCTATTCGTTCTATATGTTCCTCTGCCACAATGGGCCCCAATGAACTTTCCTAATCAGTAATAAAACAAGACAGGAGTTTCTGGTGAAAGATCTTATATGTGGTCTTCAGAAGATGCTGCCTTTCTAGATGCATACCTCCCTCATGGGTTGGTAGTATCTTTGTACCCTTATTTAAAAAGGGTGACCAAAACTGTCCTGGTAACTATCGTCAGATTTCCCTTCTGGACGCCGTGGCCAAAGTTTTCACCAAATGTCTGCTTTCTAGACTAACGTCTTGGGCAGAGGAGATTAACATCATTCCCCTGGAACAATTTGGATTTAGGCACAAACATAGTTCCCTTGATAATATAGCTGTGCTACAAGTTATCTCAGAAAAATATGTAAAACTGAGAGGTGGGGTGGTTTATGCCGCCTTCATTGATTTTTCCACTGCTTTCGATGGAGTAGATAGAGATCTATTATGGGCTAAGCTATTTAACTTGGGGATACCTCTATCCCTCCTTGAGTTAGTAATAGCTCTCCACTCCAATACCTGGTGTAGAATCCTTCTGGGGGTTGATAGAGTCATATCCCATAAGATATCTACTTCTAATGGTTTGAAACAGGGTTGCTTATTGGCTCCCTGGCTTTGGATCTCCCCTCCTTTTTGTCCCAGTGCAACGGTTTCCCCCTGCTATTAGGTGGGCTCCCAATTTGCTATCTGCTTTATGCTGACAACATTATAATATTTAATTTAACCCCTAAAGGTCTACAGAATTGTTTGCAGCGTTTATCAAAATATTTTGACTTACACTATTTGAAGATCAATGTTTCAAAAAGTAAGGTTCTCTGTTTTCTGGGGGAAAAAAAGATGTCCTTTCCTGATTACCAGTGGACATTGGGAAAGCAAAACCTAGAAATCATGAAATCTTATCCCTTTTTAAGGAAAATAGTTAGCGGGATCCTTAGTGATGTTGCCCACATTGCCTTAAATAAACCAAAGGATGAATGTCAGACAAGAGGTTTAGGGGCCCTATATACAGCCACAGGGAGAAGGCATTTCTTATATCTTTTATCTGCATACCAAGTTAAAATTCCAGCATCCCTGCTATATGGGGTGGAGCTCATGGACATTTCTGAATGGGGGTTCCTGAATCAGTCAGAAGGAAAAATTCTTAGATGTCTAATGTCTGTTAATACGGCAGTCTGAGTGGCGGCCTTAAGGTTGGAAATGGGGCTTAGAAGTGGCTACATCCAAGGATTAGCAGGAGTTATTTGGTTGGCCGCTTCAATTCTAAAGAGCGAGGAAAACACAATAAGATCAATATTAAAGAAATAACTCTTTTTAGATAATAACAAGGTCAAATATGCCTTTTGTAAGAACTTTTCCAATGCTCTTGGAAGGTTGGAGCTGGATCGTAGCCAGGTTCTGGATCTTTCTCCATTGCATTTGAAAGTTATTTTGAAGAAAGCAATGTGGGCATGGAGTTTCCATTTAGATCTTGAGAGCTGCAAAAAAAAAAGCTCTTTTGCGAATATAGTAAATACCGTAGCAATAACAAAACCAAAACTTTACTTCACATGAAATATTCCTCATAGCGTTAGGTGCTTTTAAATGCTGCTTCGCCAGGGTCTGCTCCCTTTGAACACACTACCGGCGAAATGGCCGGAACAGCTAAAGAGTGTAATTTCTGTCTGGCCGAATCCCAAGACCTAATACATGTATTATTTGTTTGCCCATCTCTCGCTTTATTGCGGCGCAAATGGCTAAAACCAATCTGTCTTCAGCTCTCTTTGTTGTTGGCGCCTGAGTTCCTTTAAACCCTGTATGATCCCCTAATGAAAGATTTTGTTTTAAAATTTGTAACTTTTTCAAATGTTTTGTAAACTTATTTTAAGAGCACTTGTTGAAAGGCAAGTCGGGTGGCATGGTCTAACAAAATGTCTATTGCTAACTTGTTTGTAACAACATAATTGTTGTGTGGCAGAGGAAGCGAGGCACCTCATGATGAAGCTCGAAAAGAAGACTCTAGTTTGGCTAATAAAAAAATATGTTTCTTGCACATGTATATATCTGCAATACCATGATTAGAGAGATCCTGTTTTAGATAGTCGGTGTTGGTATTTATGGTACTCCTCTCTTCTATTTTTTGTGCCTTATCAATATTTAGGCACTCTGCACTTTCCTCCCATACATAGCTGATATTGATTTTAATGGTCTAATATGTTCGTATTTTTTTATATTCTAATTGCACTGATGTGAGCATTTGCACTTTTGTCACCTTTTGTATTTTTATGAGAGCAATGTAGTGTGTAATTATGAGGTCGGAAAACATTGCAGTGCGTTTTTATTGTATACATTTTTTTTTTCTTTTTTTTTGTATCCAACTTGATTTTAGGTGTATATAGTGGTAGAGATTAAAGTATTGTTGTATTGTCTGTAATTGAGTTCCAAATCATAAATAAAAAATAAATTGAAATTGAAACTGGGTGCTGCAGTGGCCGTTCCATCACAACCTCCATAACTTATCATGCTGCCCCAGATTTACAAGAACTCCTAAATTTATGGCAGCAGCAATTACTAATGGCAATTGATGGTTGCCTTTAACATGGCAAAATGAGGAGGTGTGCTTTTATTCCTCGTTGTTTGCTTTTTCCATGTGTGCATCATTTTACAGCACACATAGGTAAAGCATAATGCCATGGATGTTTGTTTATGTAAAGGAAGGTGTCCCTTCCTGTACATAAACAATCAGTCTCCTCAAAGAAGACACCCTTTCACTATGGTGCAATGATGCCAGTATTGGCGCATGCAGCTTACTTCATAGTCAGCACAAGGGGAACCGCAGGGGTGAGCCATATTCCTGTAAACAAAGCACATCCCTGCATTTCAAAAGTGGCTCTGGACTGCTATTTTGGTGCAGCAGCGGGCTGCACCACTTTGTCATGAATTTTGGCCTAAGTGGCTTGGAGGATGTATGTGGAAAGCCCACCCGCTTCCATCACTCTGTGAACACACGTGTGGTGGAGGCAGACCTGAAACATTTTGATGCTTGTTGATGTGTGGATGCATCATGTTGGGACACCACATAAAAGGGTGACATTCCAGTTGTGGTACTGAGAACAGACAAGGTAGTAATCCTATTGTGGACTACTTTCAATATGTGTTGCAATCATCATCAAACATTTTAAGTGGCAGACAGCATTCCTGTTAGTAGATTTAGCAGGATGTGTTCCTTCCTGCAGATGTGCATTAGGACAGACTCGATGGATACCCCTACACCATGCAGGTTGTGTGGCAATTTTGGTAAGATCCCTCATATATTTCGGCATTACCACAGTCAGTAGAGGGATGCATTGACTGTCTGTGACAAGCACATATCCATGGACATGTGAATTGATGCTGCACAGTAGAGCATGCAGAGCAGTTGCACTGCATGTTTCTTCATAAATGGGCAAATATGTGCCAATATATCCATACACAGACATCAAAGTGTTGTACCCAAGCATCTAAAATTTCTGACTTGTAGACAAGTGGTGGATAGCGATAGGTCATACTTAACATGCCAATGTGAAGTACCTTGCATACCTTATCCTGGCGTATTTTCCATGTGCCTCTCTCAGATAATGGGCATTCTATGTGTATATTTGTGATCTTCCCATGCAACTCACGTGTGATCCACCTAGCTTTTGATGCCTTTGAAAAGGTCAGCATACCTGAATTAGGTTTAGTGTAGTCCAAGAACTCACTAAACGGTGGTGGTGTCGGAGTGACAAGTGGGTGTGTGACAAGTTTGTAATTCTACAGGTTTTAGTTATTATGTGTTGCATTGTGCATAACACATAGGGCACCCTTTCAAGGTATTTGGTGCATTGATCACACACCACCATTTCCTTGCAGGCCCCTTGTCCCAGCCGCTGACACCATGGAAGCACGTCACTTACATTACTGTTCACCAAGGTGGACATTCCCACAGTAGTCTAATGAGTTTTGTCACTATTTTGGTGCTTTACTGCATTGACATCATGAATGATGTCACTAGTGCAGCAAAGCACATGGAGGTCTAATACTTACAATGTTTGCGTCACTTTGTCATCTGCCTCTGGCAGGCCTCACACACGAGGTAATTAGATGGCATAGTGCAACCTTATGGTTTGTCAGTCCCATTAGTTCCTCCCTCCCTCTTTAAGGGATATTTCCTTGCATACAGCATATCTGCCACAGGTATAAATTGGTGTAAGGATCTACAAAGTAGATCAATGCATGCATTGTGTGACTTTGTTAATGTGGCACAAGGGGAATGGGCAGCTTGGATCTACATTGGCAACAATGTGTATGATGTTAGTGTTGCAATACTGCCTGCAATACAGCCCCTAGTGCAACATTGTTGCCACTTGTGGCTGTTCTTACACAAAAGGTGTCCCTTTGTCCATGACACCAATAATTCCTACAACACAGTCAACCTTATTACATGGTGGAATTGCAGCAACTTGTAAAGCAGCACAAATGATGATCACAGACATGTCCCATATGTTGTATATGTTCACTTTTGTGCCCATTCCCAAATGGTGGATGGAGGTGTGTGACAGTTGTTGTTGGGCAACCCTGTGAAACTACCGTAGTACATGTTGCCCACTGAGTGCTACACATGGGCAGGTGGATCAGTGGCAAAAGTGAAGCGATTGCTGGGATGGGAGAGAAAAGGTTGATGCATATAGGTGGGAAGGTATGAGCGCATCTGAAGTGTTGGGCTATTATTGATCAGGTTTCCAGGAAAGTGACGGACCGCAACGTTGCACCACATTTGGCAGTGCCACACTCCATCATTTTCAATATGCTTGGATGCACAATTTTAAAGCATAAATGGCGCAACCCTCTGTTGGCCCCTGAGTCAGCGCTATATTTGCTGACAACACAAACAACCTTGCAAGGATGGCTGGGCTGTGGGGGAGATTGTTTTTGGGCAGGAAGGGACACCTTCCTGCAGAAAATACAATCTTCTCTGGGCATTTGCACTTTCTATGTGTGCTGAAGGAAGCAGCACACATGGGAAGAGCAATAATATGAGGAGGAAGGAAAGCATTTCTCCTTGGATTTAGTCACAGCCTCAGTGTAGGAGGCTGGCCTGGTTTGTAGTGGGTAACTTGGGTACTTACACCTAATACCAGGTCCAGTTATCCCTTACTAGTGAAGTAGTAGTGTTCTAGCAGCTTAGGCTGATAGAGGTAGCTATAGCAGAGCAGTTTAGGCTGAACTAGGAGACATGCAAAGCTCATGAAATACTAATTATAGTTACCCAGTACTTATACACAAGTAAAGACAATACTCAGTGTTACCAAAAATAAAGGTATTTATTTGGCTGACACAGTACCAAAAATATCTTAGAGACAATTCTCCTTCTGGAGGTAAGTATTATACACAATATATACACCAGACACCAACATTAGACAAGTAAATAGTCATAGAACAATACAAACAGTAGGAAATCCTATAGAATGCAATGGACAAAAATAGGTCTAAGGGCAACACAAACCATATACTAAAAAAGTGGAAAATGAATCACAAATTCCCCCCTAGACAAGTGTAGTGTGTGCAGAATCGCTGGGAGAGTACGAATACAGTAAAAGTAAGTAAATTACCCCACCCCAGAGCCCAGAAAAGCAGGAGTAAAGTACTGCAAGTTTCCTTAGGACACACTACACCTTGGTTTTGGGATTTTGAAGCAGACAACTAAGTCTGCAAAGCACAACTGCTGGATTATTGGACCTGAAGCCTGCAAAAGAAGGGGACCAAGTCCAGAAGTCGAAAGAAGTTCCAGGAAGGACAGGAGCCCCTGCCAGCCCAGAAGAGGGCCAAAAGAAGAGTTCCCAGTTAGTTGAAGAGTGCAGAAATGCACCCTGGGAAGATTCCAACAGGTTCCTGAATGATGCAAGAGATGCCCCACGGCATGAAGATTGTTGCAGATAAGAATTCGTGTTGGAAGGTGCCAACAAGCCTTGGCTATGACAAAAATGCATTTTTCATCGAAATGGCACTGGATGGACCCAGGAGGGACCTTGGGGCCTCAACTCTGTGTGAGGAGGAAGAGGGGGCTCTCAGCACTTTAGAGAGCCTTCAGGATTCCAGTCAGAACCCCCATAAGCCGCAGGATCTGGGTTCAAAGGAGGTGCAAAATGCAGTTGATGCAGCACAACAAAAGAAGGACCCACACTGCCGGAGGACAACTCAGTGAGTTGGGCATCACAGGGTGGAGTGCAGGGGACATGGGCCAGGCTGTGCATGAGGGAATTTTGCAAAGAGTGCACAGAGGCTTCAGAAGGCGAAGAAGACACAATACACAGGGATACAATCGTTCTCTGGGAAGGCAAGGTCTTATCTCCTCCAAATTGCATCAGCATGACCTCAGGACAGTCTATGTCAATTATGTCCACCCTCTGTGTCCTTAGGAGCAAGCTTGTTGCCATGAAAGGAGTCCCAGGGTCCTGGTCATCGCCTGGAAGGTGCCTGCTTGGAGCAGGGGTGTGACTCCGTCACTCCACGGGAGATCTCTTTGGTCCTTCTGGTGCAGGATAAAGACAGGGAGTCCCCAGAACATGCACACCATGGAAACTGTTGCAGTTGCTGACTTGGAGCTGAGGTTGCTGAAGAAAAGTATCTCTTGTAGACACTTTGTTGCAGTTACAGCGTTTCTTTGGGCAGGCTGCGGAAGATCCAAGGTCAGAAGAATCTGAAGTTGTTGCAGAGGATTCCTGAAGGAAACTTGCAAGCAGAATCTGAAGAGAACCCACAGGAAAGACCCTAAATATCCGTGAGAGGGGGATTGGCTACGTTGGGGGTCATTACAACATTGGCTGTAAAAGCCACTTACCGCCGTGCAGAAGACCGCCAATACACTGCCGCAGCCGCGGAATTCCGCCACAGCTATTATGACACACATCTCTGAATCCGCCGAAATTCAGACACCCACACAAGTCCACCACACCAAAGGTCAGTGTTAAACTGGCGAAAACAAAACCTCCACCACAACGCCAACAGAAACACGCCCATGCTATTACGACACACGAACCCACGCGGCGGTCTTTCAACCGCGGTATTCCATTGGCGGTACACACCGCCGCGCTCAAAATACACACACATCTCCAAAACACCGCCACATTGGACAATTCAAAATAGACACACCTGATACACATGCAACCACCACTCCCACACACCCAACACAATATAAAACACACACCCACATCACCCACAAACACCTACGACCAAAAATTAGTCACGAAGGCCAGAGAGACAGCACAGAATAGACAATCCCACCACACAGAGGCACACAACACCATCACCCACACAACATCCACGCACAAAACACCACACACCACTACACATCACCACACACATCAACACTTACACCGCCCCACACATCACACACACCACCCCATGTCACGGCAAAGACACCCCCGGTTTTCCGAGGAGGAGCTCCGGGTCATGGTGGAGGAAATCCTACGGGTAGAGCCACAGCTATTTGGCTCACAGGTGCAGCACACATACATAGCCAGGAAGATGGAGCTATGGCGCAGAATAGTCGACAGGGTCAACGTTGTGGGACAGCATCCAAGAAATCGGGAGGACATCAGGAAGAGGTGGAACGACCTACGGGGGAAGGTGCGTTCAGCGGTCTCCAGGCACAATATCGTGGTTCAGCGGACTGGCGGCGGACCCCCACCTCCTCCCCCACAACTAACAACATGGGAGGAGCAAGTCTTGACCATCATGCATCCAGAGGGCCTCGGAGTAGTCGGTGGAGGAATGGACACGGGTAAGTCAAATCTTAACTATCAGATCCCCCACCCTACCTGCATACTATCACACACCACCACTCTCACACCCTCCCCTATTACTCAAACTCCTCACTAATGTACTAAGAACACAAACCACACATCCCAACACCAAGCCCTGCATGACACAACTAAGTATGTACACCCATCACTAAAGCATGCTCACTGCACATACCCAGAACACCCCCCCAACCATCATCACACAAGCCCCCACACAGGAATGCTTGCACTGGGGTACACAAACACCCACCCATTGCACACCATGACACACACACATGCAATAATCATGCTCTTATGCCCCTGCAGGATCACGAAGGACCGTCACCACACCGGAGGGTCCAGACAACTCCATTCCACCCACAGAAGAGGCCCACAGTGACGATAGCAGCTCTGCCCTACTGGATCCTGATGACTAGCCCGGACCATCGTGGGCCTCGGGACAGTCGGTTCCCCATGCACAGGCACAGCCCAACACTGACCTTCCACCCTCTGGTAACACCAGCACAGCACCCACCCAGCGGCCCCAAACCTCCGTCCCCAGGACAGGTCAATCAGCTGTGTGTCCACCACTACAGGGAACCCAGGATAACCCACCACCCCAACAACAACAGGGACCTGGGGGCAGTGGTAGTGGGCACACGGTCCAGGGGACGGAGGCACAGGAACACAGGGGAACTGGGAGGGCTGCTGTGCGACAGGGGCCGGACAGGCCAAGGGAACCCACTCTCCACAAGGCCCTCTCCTCCATCATGGGAGCATACCACCACTCCCAGGAGACGATGGCGACGGTCCTGGTCAAGTTTCAGGAGACCCAGCGCCTGCAGGACGACCAGTATTTGGAGTTCAGGGAGGAGCTCAGGATCATCAGCTCCACCTTGGGCACCATCGTAGGGGTGCTGAAGGACATACAGCAGACCTTGAGGGACACTGTGGCACTCCAAGGGGCCCCTGACACTAGCATGGAAGATGAACTGCCCACTACCTCCGCCGGCGCTAGTGGACAGGATGCCCCACCACAGGACCACCACACCAGCACCCTGCCCCCTGCAGACAGACAACCACCACGCAAGCGGTCCCTGAGATCCAGGAACAGGACAGAGCAAGATGGCAAGACACCCGCCAGGAAATGAGACCACCCTGATTGTCCTCCCACTGTCCCACTTTGTTACCCTGTCCATACTTAAACTGCCCCAGCTCCACTTACTTTGCCCATATGGGTAGTGCACCTGTGAGACTAATAGACTGGACTCTGCCATGGACATTCCTCCACCATCACCCATCACCATTTTACAACCCCCTCCATTTTTGAGCACTTAAATAAACACCCTTGAACCACAAAACAATGATGAGTCAGTCTATGATTTGGTAAAATGTATTATCAATGACAGTGTCAAAATGTGTTTCTAGCTGTAAAGGCAACATACCTATGTCACACATCACAAGTCCTTGAAGGATGCATGCAGATGACACACGTTGGTAAGCACACCTGTGAAACCGTAATGGAAAGGTACAACTCAGTTACCAAATAATGCTATGAAATTACACACAGGATAGAGGAAGACGTGTGACAGTGAATGTAATGGTAAAAATGAAAATGTTCTCACCTGTGTGTCACTGGAAATATTGCTGTATGACTGACTCCCTGTTGTCGCTGTCTTCTTCCTCAGCTTCCTCCTCATCACTGTCCACAGGCTCCACAGGCTCCACAGCTGCCACAACACTGTCATCTGGACCATCCTCCTGCAGAAAAGGTACCTGGCGTCGCAAAGCAAGATTGTGAAGCATCGAGCAGGCGATGAAGATCTGGCACACCGTCTTGGGTGAGCAGAATAGGGAACCACCTGTCATATGGAGGCACCTGAACCTGGCCTTCAGGAGGCCGAAGGTGCGTTCGATCACCCTCCTAGTCCGCCCATGGGCCTCATTGTAGCGTTCCTCTGCCCTGGTCCTGGCATTCCTCACTGGGGTCAATAGCCAGGACAGGTTGGGGTAACCAGAGTCACCTAATAGCCACACACGGTGCCTCTGGAGTTGACCCATCATATCAGGGATGCTGCTATTCCGCAGGATGTAGGCGTCATGCACTGAGCCAGGAAACATTGCATTTACCTGAGAGATGTACTGGTCTGCCAAACATACCATCTGTACATTCATGGAATGATAACTCTTCCGGTTTCTGTACACCTGTTCACTCCTGTGGGGGGGGACCAGAGCTACATGGGTCCCATCAATAGCACCTATGATGTTGGGGATATGTCCAAGGGCATAGAAGTCACCTTTCACTGTAGCCAAATCTTCCACCTCAGGGAAAATGATGTATCTCCTTACGTGTTTAAGCAGGGCAGACAACACTCTGGACAGCATGTTGGAAAACATAGGCTGGGACATCCCTGATGCCATGGCCACTGTTGTCTGAAAAGACCCACTTGCAAGGAAATGGAGCACTGACAGCACCTGCACGCCAGGGGGGATTCCAGTGGGATGGCGGATTGGTGATATCAGGTCTGGCTCCAACTGGGTACATAGTTCATGGATAGTGGGACGGTCAAATAGGTACGATTAAATGTCGCTCCCCCATTGTCAACAGGTCCACCAGCGGTCGGTACACCGGAGGATTCCACCATCTTCTCAATTGTCCCAAATGACGTTGCCTAGGAAGGACAACAGCGACCACAGAATCAACTTTTTACCAGGTATGTACCCACAGTTACACAGAACACGACAACACAAAACCCTTCCTATATGTGTGTTGAGTGTAGGCCTAGCTATGTGTGACGCAGAAGTAAATGAAGCCATGTGGGCCCCTGAAATGGCGGCTGCCTGACCTCTAAACTGGGACAATGGGATTGTGGGGTAACTGCACTGACGTTGCACACCATCGCGGTAGGCGGTCGTAGACCACGGCACAATGCTGCATTGGTTAACATTGGACCCTATGGGTCCCAGGAGCCAATGAACAAGTGCGCAGCCGGTGATGATACGCACCGCCGCGGACGTCACCGCCATTTTCTATCTGTTCAATCACTAGATACCTGATCTTCGACAGGAGAGGACCTACACTGCAAGTGCTGCTGTGACCTCGGTCTGGAAGCGACGATGGCTGCTGCGTCTGGGGAAAGGGCCCCTGCCTTCACTGCTCAGGAGTTGGAGAAACTAGTCGACGGGGTCCTCCCCCAGTACACGCTACTCTACGGTCCTCCAGACCAACAGGTTAATACACAGGGAGCACGTTGTATGGGCTAGGCCTGGGTGGAGAGGGCTGGTTGTAAGAGGGAAGGGGGCAAAGTTCAGGGAACATTAATGCATGTGAATGAATGTGCCACATGGCAAGGGTAGGGAGGGGGGACACTCACATCGACGGTGCAGTTGGTAATGACTTCTCTTCTTTCCTTGTGCATGTCATGTAGGCCAGCGCCCACCAGAAGAAGGACATTTGGCGTGCCATCGCCAAGGACGTCCAGACCCTGGGGGTCCACCAGAGACGGGGCACCCACTGCCGTAAAAGATGGGAGGACATTCGCCGCTGGAGCAAGAAGACGGCAGAGGTTCAGCTGGGGATGGCCTCCCAACCTGGGAGGGGTGCCCGTCGCTCAATGACCCCCCTGATGTTCCGGATCCTGGCGGTGGCCTACCCTGATTTGGATGGGCGCTTGAGGCCATCACAGCAGACACAAGGGGGTGAGTACAACCTCATTCTGGGTACTTGGTGCGCAGTTGAGGGGCTGGCTGAGGGAGGAGGGCTGTGGGTGTACCTAGGACAGGCAGAAATACGTAGGCTAGGCCCCTCCGTAATGCAGGTCATGTGGCACTCCACCCCACCGCAGTAGAGTGCCAAGTACAGGTATACATGCCCCTGTGGCATCCATGTGTGCAGATGTCCACCATAGCCATGTAGGCCAGATCCCTGAAATTGCATCTGTGGAGGCCAGGAGCACGGCGTAGTGCAGGGGGCTGCTGTGTCTGTATTGTCCGCCAATGGTAGCGGTCTGCCATGCACTCAACCTGTCTTTCTTCTGTCGCCCCCCCCCCTTTTGTGCTCTCCCTGTTCTTTTGTGGATCAGCATTATCAGGCAGAGGTACAGTGGCATCGGAGCACGAGGGAGCTGCATCCCACATGGCCATGGAGGGCCACACTACGGACTCTGAATGCACCAGTGCGACGGAGGGCGAGGGGAGCTTCATGTCGGCCACCGGATCACCAACCAGCGACACGGACTCGTCCGCCGATGGGAGCTCCCTTATGGTGGCGGCACCATCTGTGCCCCCCACTTCTACAGGTACAGCCGCCACCTCCCCTACCAGCACGCCCTCCCAGCAGCCCCTCAGCGTTCGCCCCGTGCCCGCTCACCCAGGAGGGTGGGCATCACCTTCGCCCCAGGCACCTCAGGCCCTGCCCCTGTCACCCCTGCTGCCCTCAATGAGGAGGCCATTGACCTCCTCAGGTCACTCACTGTTGGGCAGTCTACCATTGTGAATGCTATCCAGGGTGTAGAAAGGGAGTTGCAACATGGTAATGCATTCCTGGAGGGCATTCATTCTGGTCAGGCTGCCCTTCAGCGAACCATGCAATCTCTGGCCTCAGCACTGATGGCAGCCATTGTCCCTGTGTCTAGCCTCCCCCTCCAACCTCCTCCACCCAGACCCAATCCCCTGTACCCCAGCCCATCCCAAGCACACCATCAGACCAGCATGCACGCACCTCAACACACAAAAGTAGCTCAGGCAAACATAGACACCACACATCCCACAGGCACTCACACAAGCATCACACACATACAGACACAGCAACGTCCACTGCCTCCACTGTGTCCCCCTCCTCATCGTCTCCCTCCTCCCTCCCAGTGTCATCTACACTCTCACCTGCATGCACTACATCTACAGGCACCAGGACTCGCACCAGAACACCCAGCACCACACCCCGCTCACCTGCAATCACCACCTCCACTCCCATTTACACGTTCCCTGTGTCCTCTCCCAGTGTGTCTGTGACGCCCCCTCCCAAAGTACACAAATGCGGGCACCCACACACCCAACATCCATCCACCTCACGACAGCCTCCAGTACCTGCACCTGCACCCAAAACACTTAAAGTGACACCTCCTACAACCACCTCCTCTTTCTCCACTCCCAGACCCCCTCCAGCTACCCATCCCAGTGTTCGTCAGAAACTGTCCCTCTGTAAAGTTAACCTTTTTGCCCCCACCCCCACCCCTCCAATTCATCAGTCCCGTCGTAGCGCCTCAGCCAAAAAGCCTCCAGTACCAGGTGCGTGTTCAAGGTGTGTGGAGTGCACCGGCCACCAGGGCAGGCAGTGTGACACGGAGCCAAGGCACTGCCAGTCCACCCCCTGTAAAGGCTCTGAAGTTGGAAAGTGGACGACAGGACCGTGTGAAGACTCCTGGAGGCAAAACAACTCACAGGGGTCCCAGGGGGACTGCAGAGTTAGCTGTGACTCCTCCAAAGGTGGGGAAGGGCCAGAAGAAGTCTGCACAGCCTGGTGTGAGCATCACGGCAGAGAAGTGCGCCATCCTTCCCGGCGGCCGGGACGCCACCGCCAGCACCGTCGTCACTGGTCAGGAGACCACCGCCACCGCCGGAGTCATTGCCCAGGAGGGCCCAAGTATCGTCACTGGTCAGGAGACCACCACCGGAGTCATTGCCCAGGAGGGCCAAAGTATGGTTACTGGTCAGGAGACCACTGCCAGAGTCATTGCCCAGGAGGGCCCAAGTATCGTCACTGGTCAGGAGACCACTGCCACCGCCGGAGTCATTGCCCAGGAGGGCCCAAGTATCGTCACTGGTCAGGAGACCACCGCCGGAGTCATTGCCCAGGAGGGCCCAAGTATCGTCACTGGTCAGGAGATCACCACCAACGCCGGAGTCATTGCCCAGGAGGGCCCAAGTATCGTCACTGGTCAGGAGACCACCGCCGGAGTCATTGCCCAGGAGGGCCCAAGTATCGTCACTGGTCTGGAGACCACCGCCGGAGTCATTGCCCAGGAGGGCCCAAGTATCGTCACTGGTCAGGAGACCACCGCCACTGCCGGAGTCATTGCCCAGGAGGGCCCAAGTATCGTCACTGGTCAGGAGACCACCGCCGGAGTCATTGCCCAGGAGGGCCCCAGTATCGTCACTGGTCAGGAGACCACAGCTAGAGTCATTGCCCAGGAGGGCCCCGGCAGCCACAGCCCCGCTGGGCAATGAAGGACCGTCATGCCACACACCAATGCCCAGTCCACAGAACGTCATGCCACACACCAATGCCCAGTCCAGAGAATGTCATGCCACACACCAATGCCCAGTCCAGAGACCGCAATGGCAAAGCACCGCTGAACAGTCCAGAGACCGCCATGGCAAAGCACTGCTGAACAGTCCAGAGACCGCCATGCCAAAGCACTGCTGAACAGTCCAGAGACCGCCATGGCAAAGCACCGCTGAACAGGCCAGAGACCGCCATGGCAAAGCACCGCTGAACAGGGCATGCACCGCTGAACAGGGCAAGCACCGCTGAAGAAGGAAAAGACCGCCACATCAAGCATCATTATCTCATGTGCAGCTGTGACAGTGACGGGACAGGAACTGTCACGGGGAGACTAATCCAGTCTGGGCACCAGTCCCACTCCAGAACCAGTGGAGAGATCCATCCACTCTGTCTGTCCTTCACAGGATGAAGCACTCTGGGCACCAGTTCCCCTCCAGAACCAGTGGAGTCTGTTATCCACTTGAGAGACTGTGGCTTTGCACTCCCCAGGATGGAACAGTGGGCAACCCACCCACTGTATAGACTTGTGAGACTGTGGCTTTGCACTCCCCAGGATGATCCAGTGGGCAACCCACCCACTGTATAGACTTGAGAGACTGTGGCTTTGCACTCCCCAGGATGGTCCAGTGGGCAACCCACCCACTGTATAGACTTCAGAGACTGTGGCTTTGCCCTCCCCAGGATGGAACAGTGGGCAACCCACCCACTGTATAGAATTGTGAGACTGTGGCTTTGCACTCCCCAGGATACATCAATGGCATGGAGCCCCGTCGTGGATGTGGCGTGGTGCTGTAATCCGGCTGAGGTGCCCCCCCCCTTCCCTTCCCCCTGAGGTGCCTGTTGTATTTCTCTCTAATGCCCCGGCAGTGTTCTCTCCGTTTGTGGACAGGTATCTTGTGTGGGCCTCGCCCATGCATTTTTGGACTAGTGGTGCACGGACATTGATATGTGCATTTCTGCACTACTTCTCGTAATGTCTATACTTTTGAATGATTTTATAATATATCTGTATATATTTGAGACATGTATATTGATACATTACAATGTTTGAACTGATTTCGTTTTGTCTTTGCATTCTTCCGGGGGGTTGAGGGTTGTTACTGTGATGTTTCTAAATGCATTGGTGTGTGTGTTGTAATATGCGAGGGTGGGGTGGGGGTGGGGGTGTTGCGTGTGTTTGTCCCCCTGACTTTTGCCTCTCCCCTATGTCGTAGGTGCAGTACTCACCGTTGTCTTCGCCGGCGCCAGCGTTGGTCTTCGTAGATGAGTAGGAATACAAGGGCCGGTAGGATTTGTAATTCTGGCTCCGTGGTGTCCTCCTTCCTCGTGGGATGTGTTCAGGTGAGCGTTTTCCCATTGGCCACTGTACTCCATTGAGCCCCATATTATCCAATGAAAAATTGCACGGTGGTTCCAGACCGCCTTCCGCCATGACGGCCAACGTCAGCGGAATTACCTCACTTCTACCTGTCCCTCCATACAGGACAGACGGTCGCCATTTTGGGTGGGGGACAGGCCTATTGACAATTACTGTGTCACAGATTAGATGGGCACAGACTTCACCATTTACACTGTCCCAATCCATGTGGACTTTTCTATGCTGGAGGGCAGGCACATAATACTGACCTATAGACTGGACATGGCCACAATCACAGAGCTGTGTGCCCAGTTGGAGCCTGACCTGATATCATCTATCCGTCATCCCCCTGGGAACCCATCTCTTGTGCAAGTTTTATTGGTGCTCCATTTCCTGGCAACTGGTTCTTTCCAAGTGACAGTGGGCTTGGCAGCAGGAATGTCACATCCATTGTTTTCTATTGTGCTGTCAAGAGTTTGGTCTGCCACGGTGAAACAAATGTGCAGCTACATAGCTTTCTCCCAGGTGGAAGATTTGGCCACTGTGAAGGCCAGATTCTATGCAATGGAATATATCCCCAATATTATTGGTGCAATTGACGGGACACATATTGCGTTTGTCCCCACCCCCACCAGAATGAACAGGTGTTCAGGAATCGTAAGAGTTTCCCCTCAATGAATGTGCAAATGGTGTGCCTAGCGGACCAGTACATCTCCCACGTCAATGCTAATTATCCTGGGTCGGGGCATGATGCCTTTGTTCTGAGGAATAGCAGCATCCCAAATGTGATTGCCCAACTACAGAGACACAGGGTGTGGCTAATAGGTGAGCCTTGGTCCCCACCCACTGTATGTTAGAGTATGCCTCTGGTGCCAACCCCATATGATAGTGTGTGGCAAAATATTATCCCTCAATACCTGCAGATAACTCTGGCTACCCAAACCTATCATGGCTGCTGACCCCTGTAAGGAATGACAGGATAAGGGCTGAAGAATGTTATAATGAGGCACATGGGAAAACCAGATAGATCATCGAGAGGACCTTCGGCCTCCTGAAGGCCAGGTTCAGGTGCCTCCATCTGACAGGTGGATCCCTGTGCTACTCAACTGAGATGGTCTGCCAGATAGTAGTGGCATGCTGCATGTTGCACAACCTGGCCCTCTGACGACATGTACCTTTTCTGCAGGAGGAGGAGACTGGAGATTCCCCTGTGGCAGCAGTGGACTATGATGACAGTGAGGATGAAGAGGCTGAGGGTGACGGCAACAGAACATCAGTAATCCGTCAGTACTTCCAATGACACACAGGTGAGACGGTGCAGATTAACATTTCTATGACTGATGGTGTATTCTGTGTGGCTTTGGCAAGATGGCATTAACTTCCTTTTACCTCTACTTACTGTCACCTACGGTTTGTCATTTTTCAGATGTTGGTGATATAACAACTATGTACTGATGTGCTGACTACAGCCAGCTACAGGCTATTAATTATATACTCTCACAATATACAGTACATTTGCAATGGATGTAACTGTTTCCAAGAATACACATTTTCAACACATGACATACAAGTACACGAGTTGTGTCCAAGGGTGTTTATTGTAGTGCTAAGAAATTGAGGGGAAAGTGCAATGTAATGGGGTAATGATGGAGGAAAGTCCAGGGTATTTTCCAGTCTGTTTGTAGCACAGGTCCAGTGTCCAAGGGGCCAGAGGAAGGTGAGCAAAGGCAGTTCAAAGTGGACAAGGTGACAGTGTGGGACACAAGGGGGACAATCAGGAGAGCCTCATTTCCTAGCGGTGGTCTTGGCACGTGTCTCTGTCTGGGACTGGGAATGTTTGCGGAATGGTTCACCGTCTGCAGGGGTAGGGGTGCTGATGACCTGTGGGTCCTGTGGCGGGGCCTCCTGCCCACTAGCAGCAGCGGAAGTGGAGGGCTGGTTGATGGACTGGCTAGTGGTAGGGGCCTGCTGGTGTGCTGATGCCTCCCTCATGATGTTGGCCATGTCTGCCAGCACCCTTGCTATGGAGATCAGGGTGGTGTTAATGGCCTGCAAGTACTCCCTGATCCCTGATACTGTTCCTTCTGCAGCCGCCTGTTCTCCTGCACGTTGTCTAGAATCTGGCCCATTGTGTCCTGGGAATGTTGGTAGGCTCCCAGGATCTCACTAAGTGCCTCCTGGAGAGTCAGTTTCCTGCTCCTGTCCTCCCCCTGGTGCACATCAGTCCTTTCAGTGTCCCTGTTGGCCTGTGCCTCTTTCCCCTGAATGGTGTGCGCACTGTCACTGACCACAGGCCCCTGATTGTCTTGGGGGTGAGGTGTGGCCTGGGGTCCCTGTACAGGTGGGCACACTGCTGATTGACGTGTCCTGGGGACAGAGGTGTGGGTACGCTGGTTGGGTGCTGTGATGTTGTATCCTGATGGGGAGGCTGTGTGGTGGTCTGTGAGTGGGCTTAAGTGACCGGCTGTCCAGTGGTCCCTGATGGGTCAGGTTGGTGATCCAGATCCAGAAGTCCAGAGTTACTGTCATCACTGGGGGCATCTTCTGTTGGGGGACTGGATAGTCATGGCACCTCCTCGCCACTGATATGGGCTGGGCACCTGTGGGGATGTAAGTGATTTATTATGCTTCATGTGTATGACATGTTGTACATCCCGGGCTTCCCCTCTGTGGTTGCTGTTGCCCTGACACCTTTTGTTTGTGTATGGTGATGTATTGTGGGATTGTTAGTTTACCTATGCTGTGCATGCTTTTGTGATGGGTGTCCATGAAGGGCTGGGAGGGCTGTCCGTGCATTGGTATAGCATGCAGGGATTGGCATTTGGGTTAGTCATATGTGCAGGTGCAGTGCTTGTGATGTAGTGGAGTGATGGGAGTGAGGGTGAGGGTGTGAGATGGCATGCAGGTATGGGGGGTGATAGGTAGTAAATGTTGCTTACCAGTGTCCAGTCCTCTGGCTCCTCCAGCCAGTCCCTCAGAATGCAGTAATGCCAATACTTGCTCCTCCCATGCTATGAGCTGTGGGGGAGGAGGTGGGTGTCCACTGCCAGTCCTCTGTACGTCAAGCTGGTGCCTTGCTGCAATGGAACGTACCATCCCCCGTAGGTCGTTCCACCTCTTCCTGATGTCCCATGTTCTTGGGTGCTGTCCCATGGCGTTCATCCTGTCCACGATTCTCAGCCATAGCTCCATCTTCCTTGCAATGGATATCTGCTGTAACTGTGCTCCAAATAGCTGTGGCTCTACCCTGACTATTTCCTCCACCATGACCCTCAACTCCTCCTCAGTGAAACAGGGGTGCCTTTGTGGTGCCATGGGTGTTGTAAGTTGTGTGTTGGTGAGAGTGTATTAGGTAATGTGGTGGGGTGTGTGATATGGGGTGCGTAAGGGATGTTTGAGTGTCAGTGGTGGGTGTGTAGTTGGCTCTGTTATGTCGGTGGCTAACTCTTGCAGTCTTCTGATGTTTGCAAAGGGTTGTGGGTACTGTGGGTGTGTGTTTTATTGTGGTGTGGCTATTTGGGTGTGGTGTGTGTATGTGCGTCAGGTGTGTGTATTGTGAATTGTCCAATGTGGTGTTGTTTTGTTTGAGTGTGTTTATTTTGAGCGCTGCGATATGTACCGCCAATGGCTTATCGCCATTGAATGCCCGCCGCGGTGATTCGTGGGTCATAATGTTGTGGGCGTTGTTCTGTTGGCGAAAGGGTGTGAGTTTTGGTACTGCCAATTTATCACTGACTTTTGGACTGGCGGCTGGCGGACTTGCGTGTGTGGCTGTATAGTGACGGATTGGTATCTGTGTGTCAGAATATGCTTGGCTGTTATCCGCGGCGGCGGTATGTTGGCGGCAGTTGGCACGGTGGTAAGTGGGATTTACCACCAATGTCATAATGAGGGCCTATGTCTCACAATATTTTTGCAGGCACGATATTTTGACCACAATATGGTAAACATAGGCCCTCATTCTGACCCTGGCGGATACAATCCGCTAGGGCCAACGGGCGCGGGAGCACCGCCGACAGGCCGGCGGTGCCCCTAAGGGCATTCTGACCGCGGCGCTAACGCCGCGGTCAGACAGGGAAAACTGGCGGTCTCCCGCCAGTTTCCCGCTGCCCTGGGGAATCCTCCATGGCGGCGCAGCATGCTGCGCCGCCATGGGGATTCCGACCCCCTTCCTGCCGGCCTGGCTCTGGCGGTTCTTACCGCCAGAACCTGGCCGGCGGGAACGGGCGTCTTGGGGCCCCTGGGGGCCCCTGCAGTGCCCATGCCCATGGCATGGGCACTGCAGGGGCCCCCTAACAGGGCCCAACTAGGCTTTTCAGTGTCTGCGATGCAGACACTGAAAAGCGCGACGGGTGCTGCTGCACCCGTCGCACGCCTTCCACTCCGCCGGCTCGATTCCGAGCCGGCTTCCTTGTGGAAGGCGCTTTCCCGCTGGGCCGGCGGGCGATCTGAATGAGATCGCCCGCCGGCCCAGCGGGAAAGTCAGAATACCCCTCGCGGTCTATTGACCGCGGGGCGGTATTCAGGCGGCTTCCGACGGGCGGGCGGCAACCGCCGCCCGCCTAGGTCGGAATGACCACCATAGTTTGGTATTTTGGACCCATACATGTTCTTTCATGTACTTCTATGCAGTTGTAGAATGTTTTTTAAAAACTGGCAGTTTAAAAAGAATTGTATTTGTATTAGGTATGTTTCTGTCTTTGCAGGTAATTGACAATACAGGAAATAATTAAAGAATGACTGAGCACACGCCTGGTCTTACCAAATTCTCTAGTGCTACTGCTAGAGCTCAACAGTGCATAGCAAATGAAGTTAAAATATTCTTGTAAGGATTGCAAATGATATCACCTTAAAACATGTAAATTCTCCTCAGTTCAGAAGTCATTGTTCAAGGTGTGGGTGTTGAAACTAATTATTTATTTTTCCACAAAGGGGAGGACAGCTGCACAAGTCAGAGATCGAGCAGCTATGCAGAGAAGATAGTAACAATCTTAATAAAGAGAATACAATCAGTGTAGAATACCCCAAATTAACTGATTCATGGCCTCTTACGAAAGAGGTAACAACTCCAATTCTTGGAAAAACCTCAAATGGCTGTTTGCCAATGAGCAAATAACTTTCAAAATTATATGTATGAACCAGGATTTCCTAGGTAGTGTTGTATTGGTCTACATGGCTGAAAGGTTGAACGATACACCCTTAAATGTAATGCTAAATCTTAAAATTATTTTTTCTTGTGTGATACCCTGCATACACATCTTGAAAGGGAGAAAAGGTTTTTGGTGTAGCTTCTTTTATATGAAATCTCCTATCACTCAGGAGACCTGAGTCACAACACCATTGTGTAAGAAATTGGGTTGCTGGTGAACTGGGATGTGAGCTCTCAGCAAGCACCAACCACAATTTTTACAGCTTGGCACAGCAGCCAGGCTTAACTTAGAGAAAATGTGTAAAGTATTTGTGCAGCACTTCAAACATGAACTGAGCAAACACATACCACAAAAGGACCCCACAACAGCATTAGAAAAATAGAGTGATTTTTAATAAATAAAAAAGACCGAAATGACAAAAACCTAATTAATAGAACCAGAGATAATGAATGTTAGTGTATTTAGCCAAAAGTCATAAAGAACCAACTATAGATGTCTGGTCATGCCAAAACAGAACAAAGTCACAAGTTCAGGCTGACTGCGATGGAGCATGGGCTGGCTACAGGGATCCAGTTAGGCCTCCTGAACAGAGTACCTTTAATCAAGGTTTGGTGATTGTTGCGTTGATTGAGTCAAGGATGTGCAGGTTCTGAGATGTGGTGAGGCTAGGGTGCGATATTCTGTTGTACTGACATCAAGGGTCCCGAGTTACGAGGGTTTGCGATGTGCAGTCTGAGGCAAAGGATGTGTCACGCAGTTGGGGCAATGCACCGGTTCGAGAAGCTGGGAGGCTGCAATGCGGAGTTCGGCGGCGTCATTGAGGCTGCCGTCACAGAGAAATGTGAGGGCCTGTGCTGAGAGTACATCGTACAGCGACGGTTCCAAAGGTGATGTAGGCAGTCATGTGAGTGTTTGCAATGGGTCCAATTCAAGCAGCAGCAGAGATGCATCAGTTCTGCTTTGGGTTTTGCCATGCAGCAGTGGAGGTGATTAAGTTCTGCTTGAGATAGAGAGGCTTCAAAGCAACTTAATCCTACTTACAAGGGTGCAGGACTGGGGTTACACCACAGGGCAGGGTAGAGTCACAAATAGCAGAGTCTAAATGCAGGTGCAAGGTTGTGGGAAGCCTGTTATATACCTGAGGCTATAGATCAGGAGACAAGCTAACTAGCCGTGGGAGCCACTATGGGTCCCAAGTTCAAAGGATGAAGGTCCAGTCCTTCTCACCCATTCAAGAGGGCCCAGCAAATCATGAGTCCTGTAGAGTGGAGTCCAGTAAAGTGGCGGTCTTTTACAAGCACAACATCCTTCTTTCTGACAGGGTATCCATAGGTCCAGAACTGTACTGAAGTGGTAGTCCAGTATTTATAGACAGTTGTGCCTTTTATGTGGGGAAAAAAACTTCCAGAGGTTTCCCTTTGAAGTCTCCATAGATCCTGCCTTCCCTGTCCTGGCTCCAGACTATCTACTGCCCTTTGTGTGGAGGCAGTACACAGCCTATTCAGGTGTAAGTGAGGCCGTACCCAGCTCCTCCCTCCCATCCTGCCAGTGATGGCCCATCCAGTCACATGTAAGCTCCCTTTTGTAGGCAGCTGTCTAGGAGGAATGCACAACACTCAACTGTCCGGTACATCCAGTCACTTGACCAGATACAGGCTTCAGGCACAAAGGGCTAGCTATACTAACATTAGGAAAACAGATTTCCTAATTGCAATTCTCTCTGAATCACAATTAGGGAATTGGTATTCCTAATGTATGAAACTCTTTGGAGTTTCATAAGCAATTCCTAGTGGGTCACAAATAGACCATATCAATGATGTAGGTCACAATTTGCAACCCATTAGTGTTGTGTTGGCTTTCATTATACTAATGAGACTGCTGGATTCGGGCAGGAGCACCACCAAGTTGTGGGCAACTGATTCCAATTCCACACCCTGTGACAACTGTCAGCCTAACCCTTCGGGCCCCCTAGCAGTACCTCACGAGAACCTAAAAGTGGTGGTCATTTGTGGTAGCCATGCACATGACATTCTGATTTCTCAGGGAACTCATCATGTAACAGATCTCAGCCTTTTCTCTCAGTTACATTTGTCTTACACAAGCAAAGACAAACAAAAGCAGAAATTGGTTGAATGTACTTTATTGAATCATCTGCGTTCCAGATAAAACAGCATGCACTGCAATGATTAGGATGATAAAACATAATAACAGCAATGCAGTTACAAGGAAAGTGAAACATAGGAAAAGTCCCACCATATTGTTGGAATCTTAAGGATTGGAATACCTACCTATTTCTAGAACACAGTAGTATTTGCCCTAATCTGCCCTTCAGGATCCTTAGGAAGACACCATCCCCCATACCTGAATATAGTAGTAGTGAAGAGGGCTGTTGGTCTACTGCGAGTCCTCTCCTGGGTAGGTAAAAAATATGTCAAGTCTCCGCAGACAGCTGCAGTGAAGCAACAGTATGCAATGGCTATTTTCTGGCTGGAACTCTCAATCTAATGTTTTGGGGGCAGAGGGATGTTTTCTAACAAAACAGCTGGTGTTTCGAGAAAAATGTCCTAACTTAAGAACATGTATGTTTCCTGTGAAGTGGAAAAGATTCTGGTGTTCCTACTTTGTAATGACAACAATATCGGGTAAAACCTTGAGAAGGGTACAGAACGAGAATGTCCTACTAAGAAGAATGAAAACAGTTCCTAGGTAAAAGTGTATGAGATAAAAGAAATAAAATGTCACAGCAGAATGAAGCTTCTGCTCAGTAATACAAATGAAGAAAACAAATTATACGGCTAAAGGGCACAAGTGGCAGGCCTCTGGAAAAATAAAGTACCCATAAAAAGTTCATTAAAATAACCTCAAAACATTAGGAATTGCAGCCATCAAAGGGATGGTAGCCTGCTGAGATCAGCAAACAACACAAACTTTTTTTTATACACAGCCTTTTTCCTTAAAGGAAAACAGGATGCATTTAAAAAAAGAAAATGAAACTTTTAAGTTTCATTTTTTAAGAGTAGGCAGTGGTCCGTCGGGCTGCTATCTGCTCTGCTCTTAAAAAACAATTGTTTTCCATTATCAAATAGGATTGGGTCCCAGGGGAACCCCTTCCTATCTGCAAACTGTTTACCACCTCCTTCAAGCAGTCAGTAAATTATGAATATTTTGTGACCACAATTTTGTTACAAACATTCATAGATCCCATTTAGGTTTGGTATTTGAAAGGGGCGCCCTCAACACGCCCCTTCCAAATACTGAATTGCAAACATAAATTGCAATTCGGTAACGTGTTACCAAATCTCAATGTATGTTTTGTACATATGTAAAAGTATTTTTGTGATTAGAAGTGGCTTGGTATGCGTTTCAAAAAACAAAAATGGGTTCTACATATGGCCCTAAATGGCTAAGTCAAGAAAATGGCAACTTTCTAAATGTGGCAACTTCATAATTGCAATTTAAAATCCAACTTCCCTATAAGTTAGGATTTTGAATTGTGATTCCAGAGACACCAAACATTATCTGGTCATCCCATCCAATTTGGTAATTACATTAATAAAATGTAATAGGGTGAATACAATCCTATGGGAGATATAGGCCTTGTTGTAGTGAAAAACACATTTAAGAGTTGTTTGTTCACTACAAGACATGTAAAACTTAAAAGCATATGTCCTACATTTTAACCACATTGAGGCTCACCCTCTAGGCTGTTCAAAATGGAAAAAGGTTTATTTGGCTAAGTTGAGATGGCAGTTTAAAACTGCACACTCAGGCTCTGCAATGGCAGGCCTGAGATAGGTTTAAAGGGCTACTTTAGTGGGTGACACAACAAGTTCTGCAGGCCCACTAGCAGCATTGATTCTACAGGCCCTGGATACATCTTGCACCACTTTACTAGGGTATTAAAAGTAAATTAAATATGCCAATTGGGAATAAGCCAATATCACCATATTTAGAGGAGAGAGATAAAGCACTTTAGCATAAATTAGCTGTGATAAAGCGTACACAGTCTGAATGTGAGTAAAAACAAGATCAGACAAAAAGGAGGAGGAAGGCAAAATATAGGGTGACCACCCTAAGGCTAACAGGTCTAACACATTTTCAGCAATACGTTTACATTTAGGGTCAATGATACCTTGTTTTACCTACGTTAAGGATTCATAGAAGAATCCCTGACAAGTGTACAGGTTTTTCCTGCTGCATTATTCTCTGCCACAAATCGATGTAATAACAATAGTGAAATCCATGCAAGGGAGTGAGATTGCAAAAGAAAAGGCATGATGTGCCTTGTAAGCTTTGGAACACCTACAAACTATTGTGTTTGTGCGCATTCACAAACTCTGACCCAGCCCAGCCTGGAAATCCAGGAGAGTGATTTGCTCTTGGTTAAAAAATAAATCATGCAAATGTGCATTTGCACATTGGGATGCATTTCTCCAGTGCAAAAATGTATACCACATACATTTATGCATTAGGAGAATAAACTGCAGGGAATATATCACAGGACATTAATTTGCCTTTGAACCTGGATCTGGAACAGATTTACAGGCCTACTACTGAGAATGATTGTGAATTGAAAAAACTGTTATAGGTGTGAATCGCCATACATATTTTTACACTTTTTTTTTAGAATGGTGCCCAAAATGTCTTGAATATTACTGCAAAGCTTCTGTTTAAAAAATAAAGGATTTAAAGCAAAATGTTTCAATAGGTCTCCCTCGTTACATTGTTAGCTGACGTACGATATTTTCAATGCCTCCTTAGGGGTAGTAAGTGCTATATAAATGAAATTAAAATTTTCATTTCATGTGCTCCTATAGATGTGAACACTTGTTCATTCTCACACTACACCTATGGCTTTGGGCTTTTGAAACTATTGTGTGCTGTATATTCGTAAATGTTGTGCTATGTTGTGGTTTTGGTCGTCTTTGATAGCCATGATAGATGTTTGGGGGTAGTGGGTGGAAAGAAATAAGACCCAGATTCATGTTAAAGTGGTGCAGTGTGGTGCTGTGTCAAAAATAGCAGCACCGTGATGCATCACTTTAGAAATGCAGGAGGTGCATAATATTTAGTGGAATACAGCACACCCCTGTGTTCCCCCCTGTGTTGGTGCTAAATTAAGCTGCCTAGTGGCAGCAGAAGCATCCTTGAAGCATAGTGCAAGGGTGTCTGCGTTGAGAGAACAGATTGTTTATGTGCAGTAAGGTGTCCCTTTCTGCACATAAACAATCCATAATGGCGATTTGGTACTTCTATGTGTGCTGCAAAATCCAGCTCACACTGATGTACCAAAGCATCATTTTGAATGTTTGTTGGAAGGTGTCCCCTGCACATAATCAATCGTCCATGGAATTTTGCTTCTTCTATGTGTGCTGCAGAATGCAAGCTAACAACGAGGAGAATAAAAACATTCCTCCTCGTTTTGCCATGCTAACACCCTGGGTGGCATTTGTTTTTGGCACTGCCTGAGGTTTATGACAACTCGTAAATCTGAGGCAGCATCAAAAGCAATGGGTGTTACGGTGGAACGCCTACAACAACACCCATTGTATGCCCCTCAGACACATAGGGGGTGATTCTTACCTTGGCGGGCGGCGGAGGCCGCCCGCCAAAGTACCCCCGCCAGAACACCGCACCGCGGTCATCAGACCGCTGCGGTGATTCTGGGTTTTCCACTGGGCTGGCGGGCGACCGCCAAAAGGCCGCCCGCCAGCCCAGTGGAAAACAACCTTCCCACGAGGACGCCGGCTCTGAATGGAGCCGGCGGAGTGGGAAGGTGCGACGGGTGCAGTGGCACCCGTCGCGTATTTCAGTGTCTGCAAAGCAGACACTGAAATACAAAGTGGGGCCCTCTTACGGGGGCCCCTGCAGTGCCCATGCCATTGGCATGGGCACTGCAGGGGCCCCCAGGGGCCCCACGACACCCCATATCGCCATCCTGTTCCTGGCGGGCGATCTGCCAGGAACAGGATGGCGGTATGGGGTGTCAGAATCCTCCATGGCGGCGCAGCGAGCTGCGCCGCCATGGAGGATTCATTTGGGCAGCGGAAAACCGGCGGGAGACCACCGGTTTTCCACATCTGACCGCGGCCAAACTGCCGCGGTCAGAATGCCCTGCGGGGCACCGCCAGCCTGTTGGCGGTGCTCCCGCCAACCCTGACCCCCATAATGCTGAGTTGGAGAGGCCCATATTTATAAGGAGGTGTAACGCCACAAAAAAGTGGTGTTACACCTCCTTGTAAATATGGAGTAGTGTGACACTCCGTGGCACTATGGGCTCTTAAGTATGTCCTAAGTTTATAAAACAAGCATCTATTCCAAGAGTTTACTGTTCGTTTTCTGGCGTTATGAGCAATAGTGGTATGGGACATACTCTGGATCATGAATTGCATTGATGACAATCACATACTTCTGGGTATTGTTCAAGGTGCCATCCAGAGTGTGTTTTTTAGGGGTGATGCCAGTGCAAGCTTCCACCAGATACCGAGTTAAACATGCACAACTACAATGGCTATTTTGTCTACCACAATGCATCATTACCTTTCTTGCACAGGAAATTTTTCATGTTCCATCAAAAGGGGAAGTGAACAATGATACTACTGATTTGTGTCTTTTCAGTTTATATCTGAAGCAGTCAGGCTCTTTTCTTCCTTACTTACTCTCTTTGGTCTCTGAGGTTTTCATCCAGTTTATGTTCAGTGCCGCTTTGAAATTCTGATGTTCCTTCACATTTAAGAGTGAAGTTTGTTTTTATTAGGTTTTGTTACGGGCAATCAACTGAAAATATTTCTACAGAAATATCTTTCTGTAAACCATTGAAACAATATTGAACAGATTCTATCAGAATACAATTGCCATTAGAACAAGTACAGATTAGAAGTAAAATGTGCACTTGAAATGTTAGACTGTGTAAAACTTTCAAATACATCTTATCAGAAGTTTTCAAGTAAGCCTCGTGCAATATCATCAATGTGTCCTGTGTTAATATTGTGTAGGTTTTCTCAATGTAATTACCCACAAGAACAGTATTTAAGTGACATATGTCAGGAAATAAACAAAGGAATGTCCCTGCACCTATCTATTTCAGCATCACAATCCATCAATATGCCTATGACACACATCTCAAAATGAAATTCTATTTCACTTCAGATAACCATGCCACAAGAACTTCCTGCACCTCGTCCACAACCAGATTTCAAATGCCTATTTGAATCCCAATTTCTCAAAAGTGTTTTCCAACCTATTAAATGAGGACGACAAGAAACAAGTGATTCAAACCTGACTCAATAGCATGGACCTAAATGGATTTAAGCCCTAACGTTCACAAATACCAGGTCACTCAGAGCCACTTTTGACACTGACAAAACCCTCAAGGAACACATTGTCAGGACAGCTTGGGTACCAGCTATTTCGCAATGCCATTTACTTCACATATAGGTCTTACATGACAGAGTAAATTGCATTACCATTTGAAACTACCGTGAGGAAGTGTGAGAGGTTTCCCTGGTCTGTGGCATGGAGGCCTTCACTTTAGGCTAACTGGGTGGGTCTTAGATGTACGGTAAATATATTTGGCTTCCTGTCAGATGGTATCCATTGCCCTATTGGTAATGCGTTTCCTCAGTTTAATGATATGATAATGGTTTGTGTTTATTTCGTGAAGCTTAAAGGCAGTGTTATAATATTTTGTAAGCCTGTATTTTTAAGGTAAGCACCAGATGTTGATGAAGTCTGCTTTTTTGGGTGCAATTAAATTATAACACACCAATTAAAAGAAGACATCTTTGTTACTGAGATAATTATAATGGTCGAAAAGTGATAAGCAATCAAATTCTAGATATATCATGATTGAATGCTTTTGTTGTCTAGCTCACGTCTCCTCTTGATTTGATGACTTTTCTCCCTAGTATTGTGTTTATCCGTAAGTATTTCGATCTCACAGTATGCTGACTGGATAATTTGTGTGCTTCCATTGCACACTTTTGGGGGCTATTTTGTTTTCTATTGAGCACTCCATGACTCTCCCCTTGGTTTTTCCACCACCCCTCGCCTCCCAGAGGAACTCTCATTGGACTCCCTCCTCTTACACTGCCTAAGGCTCCCTCGGCCCACTATACACATGCACTCTGTTTACACTGCTCCCTATATTATTATTTTTTAATTTTACTTGATATATTTATTGATTAATTTATTTTTATGAGAGTCAGGGGCTGCAAAAGCATCCTGTTTCGGGCTTCGTACACATTTCTATACATTTTCTTTAATTTTAATTTACTGTTTTAAAACTGCCATTCGCCAAGTTAGAAGTTAAAATGAGAAATGGCTGGAATTAATCATAATGCAGTGTTATGATGCAGACATCATGGCATACACACTTGCATTGACGTCTACCTTAGAAGGGGATTTCTTTAATAGAACATTGACTGCAAAATTGTGGCATGCGCCTTGATGTATGTATTCGCATGTGCTTGCGAAAAAGCATTGTTAAACTCAATATCTAGCCCTTTTAAGGGAGGCACCAATTGGCCTTACTGTTGCTTGTTTAAAAAAGACTGGTAACGTATTCATGAGGGGTTGTAATATAGAATTGATATAGTTAAAAAAAAGAATCTTCATCAATTAAGTAACCTCTCCGTTTTTGGATGTACAATAGGTTTAAAATACCATAACACCTGGACATAAAGGCATGCCCTGTGCACCCAAAATGCATACTTGTACATTCTAAGTGCATAAAAATTATTTTAAAAATTCCATTACATACTCCAGTTCATTGTATCACTAACGTTTACAGAAGTACTTTTTCAGGTGTTGAGGTATATTGATACAAAACACATTGAAAGGAACTGGTAGACAAGAAAAGGCAAACAAAGAAAGAAAGCAACTGAGAAAAAAATAATTTTTTTCTCCCCTTACTTATTCTGTGCACAAATGTTTACCGCTATAGCTAAAGCAGGACTTCACTTGTTGTTGCTAGAAGGGATTAATCTTGCCAGGAATCACCAAAGATATTTATAAACGTCTTCTCCTGATCTGGGCTTAGCTTTCTTCTTCTCGCATAGTTATCAAACCTTTAATGCTATTGATGTTATTCTGCACGCCATCTGACAGTAAGCCAGTGATCAATCAAGGTCACACCTTCCTGTGCTTAGCTTCTCGCCTGGTTGCGCTATGTTTACTACTAAGGAGTTTGAGAGTAGGGCAGGGGCCCTGAAATGACTTCTTGTTCTTCTCCATCTCGGCAAGCCCTTCTGATCAAAAAGTAAAGTTTTCATTTTCAGCCAGGATCTAACATATCAATCAGGTCTACTAGTAGATACTCTATGGATAGAGTATCTTGCTACACAGCCAAAAGTGAGATCCTTGCGCATTTTTTGACCATCACTGTGTATGTACCACATGCTCAGTAGTAATGATATATATGCACAGAAATATTGTAGCATGCAGAAGTTCATTCGTCATTCAAATAATGGTGCATTTTTATTCAATGTGGCCCATTTTTCTATTTTGCTCAGTAGTAATGATATATATGCACAGAAATATTGTAGCATGCAGAAGTTCATTCGTCATTCAAATAATGGTGCATTTTTATTCAATGTGGCCCATTTTTCTATTCTGCTAATCCATGCTTTATTTCCTAGATAGGGCGGCCCTAAGAATAATTATCTTGATACCATCAGTAAATAAAAAAGCCCTACAGCTCTGATGAAAATAGAAATGAAACTCTAGGACTCACCAGCTGCAGACATGAAACTGCTTCAGAGAAGTCCTTTTCTTATTCAAAGGCATTCCACAAGAATTGCAATTCTGAGTGAATGTAAATGATAAATCAGTGTTTGGAGGTCTTGCAGTGGGTGAAACAAAAGTGTGGAAGAGATGGCACAAGACATCTTGATACACCAACAAACCCACCAACAGAAGGTGCTCCCCCAACAATATAGTACTCTGTTTCTGTCAAAAATGAAGAGGGTGTTCCAATGGAGATAGTGGGGACGAACTCAACGGGGAATCCCACAGATAAGAACATCAGCTCCCCTTAACTCCATTTAGTCCATGTTTTCTACTGACTCTCCTGTTTTGCATCCTACCTAGCCTGTGTGTTTAAACCCCCTTTTGGAGAAGACCCTGAACAACAATGGTTACTAGACTGCGCAGGAGCGAAGGAGGCAGACAATCAGAAACAGAAATGGCCAAGGGCTCAGACAGAGCCAGATGCACAAACAAACATCAAGAGCACCAGGATTCACTGCAAGTCCTTTGACTCTGACTTTAATACTTAAAACGTTTATGGAGACTGTAGGCCTCTGTATGCAAGATGCAACATTATTTCTGAAAGCTCTGATCATATGCAGGTGGATGGTGAGTTAGCTGTAAATCATGATGAGTCACAGATTGACTTAGATTGATGGAGCTTGGTAAGGCTTCTCCTGGGATGCCAACATGGTCCATGCACACTGAATTATGGTAGTTGGGCTAAAGATTTTGTCCCTTCATTAAGTTTGCCACAATGCCACACAAATAATGCCTTCCACAGAGGCCCATTTCAAATTGGAAGTGATGGGATGGCCCAGGTCATACAAAGAGCAACAGCTTCCAGAATACAAAGTCCTCTGATGCAGCTTTTTTTCAATACACTTTCCTAAAGCTAATCATTTGATATAGTACCACCAACAAAGTGTGTGTTTTGTGATACAAAGATTGGATGTCTATGCGTCCACTTCAAAGAATGGGCAGTCCACAGCCATGTTACTTTGTTCAGTGTACCTTTATGAAAGGATACAGCACATTTTCCAACAAATTCTCTTGATACTTGTTGCTTTCATTGCATGTTTGTTAATATTTATGGGGAAAAATGAGTGAGTTTTAGAAAGCTTGACTAACGGCCTAATTAAATTATTGACGGATGGCCCACCATTCTGCCACAGGGATGGAGGGATCAATGCATATCACAATTCAGTGTGTCAATGCATATTGCTGTTGGGTGGAGGGCTGTGTCATCATGATACTAACCTTCAGCAAACAGTTTTCTTTTATTGTTTTCAAAAAGAAAATTCTAAAACATTTTTTATTTTAGATAATCCCATGGAGGGGGGAGCATAATTTGCTTTTTTCTGTCCCTGACCACAAAGGTTTGCCTGGAGTTGATAGAGAGTAAAAATGGATCAATCAATCAATCATTCCCAAAAAGTTGTAGAGCGCGCTACTCACCCGTGAGGGTCTCAAGGCGCAGGGGGGGGGAATCAGGTGCTTTGGGCAGGGAGGGTCACTGCTCGAACAACCATGTCTTGAGGTTCTTTCTGAAGACCAGTAGGTCTTTGGTTTTGCGAAGGTCGGTGGGGAGGGAGTTCCACGTTTTTGGGGCGAGGTAGGAGAAAGACCTATCTCCTGTGGTGGTGCGTTGGATGCAGGGGACTGTGGCTAGGGCGAGGTCGGCTGATCGGAAGTTGCGTGTGGGAGTGTGGAAGTTAACTCTTTCATTGAGGTAGGTTGGGCCGGTGTTGTGGAGGGATTTGTGTGCGTGGATGAGGATCTTAAATGTGATTCTCTTGTCTATGGGGAGCCAGTGAAGGGATTTGAGGTGTGGTGAGACTCCTTCGTGGCGGGGGAGGCCAAGGACGAGTCGTGCGGCTGTGTTCTGGATTCTCTGGAGTTTGCGCTTGAGTTTGAGTGTGGTGCTGGCGTAGAGGGCGTTACCGTAGTCCAGTCTGCTGCTGATGAGTGCGTGGGTGACTGTCTTTCTGGTTTTTGGGGGACTCCATTTGAAGGATTTTTTTAGAGTGCGGAGTGTGTGGAAGCAGGAGGAGGTTAGAGCATTGATTTGCTGTGTCATGGAGGGGTCAAGGATGATGCTGAGGTTGCGTGCATGGTTTGGGGGGGTGGGTGCGGGGTCTCAGGCGGTGGGCCACCAGGAGTCATTCCATGTGGTTTTGTTGGGGCTGAAGATGATGATCTCAGTTTTGTTTGAGTTGAGCTTGAGGTGGTCATCCAGTTGGCGGTGTCGAGGAGAGCGGCGTGTTTTGGCGGTGGTGGGTTGCGCATGAGGGAGAGGATGAGTTGGGTGTCATCTGCATAGGAGAGGATAGTGATGCTCGGAGGATGTTGGCTAGGGGGATCGTGTAGATGTTGAAGAGTGTGGGGCTGAGGGAGGGATCCGCAGGTGATCTTGGTAGTGTTGGAGTGGAAGGGCGGAAGGCGGACTCTCTGGGTCCGGTCGGTGAGGAAGGAGGTGAGCCAGTCTAAGGCTTTGTGGCAAATTCCTATGTTGTGGAGGCGTGTGCTGAGTGTGTGGTGGCAGACGGTGTCAAAGGCTGTGGAGAGGACTAGGAGGATGAGTGCGAAGGTCTTGCCTTTGTCGACTTTGGTCCTGATGTCGTCAGTGCATGCGATGAGGGTGGTTTTCATGCTGTAGTTTTTGCGGAACCCAGATTGTGAGGGGTCAAGAGTGTTGTTTGCTTCGAGGAAGTGGGATAGGCGGGTGTTGACTAATTTCTCTGCAACCTTGGAGGGGAAAGGAAGGAGGGAGATGGGGCGGTAGTTGGAGAGGATCTCCGGGTTGGCTTTTTTTTTATTTTTAGGAGAGCAGTGATTTCCGCATGCTTCCAGGGGTCTGGGTAGGTGGCAGAGTCGAAAGAGGAGTTGATTATGTTGTAGAGTATGGGGGCTATGGTTGGGCTTGCTTTGTTGTAGATGCGGTGTGGGCAGGGGTCGGAGGGGGAACCAGAAGTGGATGGAGTTCATGTTTTTTTTGGTTTATTCGTGTGTGGTGGGGGTCCATGTGGAGAGTGTGATGGGGGGGTCATGAGTGGGGGTTGGGTTGGGTGAGTGAGGGGTGTATGTGGTGGGTGTGTGTGGTATGTGTGGTATGAAGCTGTTGTGGATGTCCAGGATTTTGTGGAGGAAGTGGTTGGAAAGGGCGTCATATAGGGGCTGTGTGTGTGTGGGGTCTATGTGTTTGGCAAGTTCATTGATGATAGTGAAGAGTTCTTTGATGTTTTGAGAGTTGTTGTCAAGGCATGTCTTGTAGTGATCTCTTTTGGCGGTGCGTATGAGTTGGTGATGGGTGCGAATGGTGGTTTTGAGGGTGGAGAAGTTGGTTGTGGAAGGTTCTAGTCGCCATATTTTCTCAGCTTGGCGGCATTTGCACTTGGATTCTTGGAGTTCAGGGATGAACGATGGGGCGTTCTTGATGTTGCGGGTGGTGATGTGTTTTCTGAGGGGGGCTAGTGTGTCTGTGCAGGTAGTGATCCATTTGGAGAGGTTGTGTGCTCCTGTGTTGGGGTCGTTGGCGTGGGGGGGGTTATGGGCCAGTTGGGAGTTTAGTCGTTCTGTGGGGATCTTGTCCCACATGCAGTAGGGTGTGGTGTGTTGATGGTAGTGTGTGGGGGTTTGGTGAAGGAGAAGTGGACGCAGTGGTGGTTATTCCAGAGGAGTTCGGGGGTGTGGGTGTAGGCTATGTGTTGGCTTGCGGTGAAAATTGCGTTGAGCGTGTGTCCTGCTGAGTGGGTGGGTGCGGTGACCAGTTGTTTGAGTCCGAGGTTGGTGAGGTTGTCTATGAGGGAGGTAGTGTTGTGGTCTTGTGGGTTTTCTAAGTGAAAGTTGAAATCACCGAGGATGATGTAGTCTGTGGAGGTGAGGGCGTGCGATCTGATGCTGTCGGCGATGGTGTCGCAGAAGGCGGGCGTGGTCCAGGTGGTCTGTAGATTAGTGTACCTCTGAGGGTGGAGTTGTTGTTAATGTGGATGAGGAAGTGCATGTGTTCAGTGTTGTCGATAGTGTCTTGGGAGCTGGTGGTGACTTTGATGGTGTCTCTGTGTAGGATGGCGATGCCACCGCCTGGCCTGTTGAGGCGGTCTTTGTGTTGGAGTTTCTATCCCTTTGGGGTGGCTATGGCTATGTCGGGTTCTGAGGAGGGGTTGGTCCAAGTTTCTGTGAGGAAGGCGATGTCAGGAGAGTGTGATGTGATGAGGTCCCAGAGTTCTATGGCATGTTTGTGAAGGGAGTGGATCTTGATGCAGTTGAGGTAGTTGTGGTGGGTGGCGTTGGTGTGGTGCGTGAGGGTGTTGTTGCGGGGTGTGTTCTGGTTGTGGGCTGGTGTGCTGCGGGGTTGGTTGGTGGGGGCAGTGTGGGTGAGTCTTGTGTTGGGGGTGTTGTGTTATGGTTGGTGTGTGGTGTGAGGGTGTCGGGCCGCAGCATCATAAGACGCGCCGCACCCCCAGTCTGCTCTGTACCTTACGAGGCCCCAAATTGGGCATGGGACCTCGTTCTTTTTTAGCGCACCACGTTTCTAGGCAGGTCTGACCCCACACTCACCTTTTTTCTGGACATCTGGTTGTGCCTTCTTTTATGTTTTTCCCCCTTTCCCATAGTACCCTTCTCTTCCCAGCATTCCTTGTTCCCTGCTATGGTTCCTAGTCCATTCTGTTCTATGTGCTTTTCCCTATCTAAGATGGTGTCCTTTTACTTCCTGTTGGTCGTTTCCTGTTTGTTGGTATTTAAGGGCTGTGTTTCTTTCTCTCCTTGCGCTGCAACACTTTCTGTTTGGATTGTGTCTTCGCTCCTGCTTCCTTGTATTCCTGTGCTGGTTTTCGTCGGTTCCAGTGTATTTTCCTGTATTTTGTTCCTGCTGTTACCTATTCTTTTTGTTCCTGTTGCAGGATTCTATCTTTTTGGAGGTTTTTTCCCCCTTTCAGGGTTTTTTTTCCCTCTGGCACTACTTCTGAGGGACACAGCCTGCTCTTGGTTTACCCATTGCCTGCAGCACCGTGGCTACCAGAAAGAGTCGCCCCTACTTGGGCCAAGGCCGAACATTCCAGAACAGGATCCATGCCACTCGCTCTGCAGCCTCCAGGGTAAAGCAGCACATAAGTCGTGACAGAGGGATGACGAGCACAAGAAGTGACAGGTGTGGCAGGTGAAGGGGCCATGAGTGTGTGTGGGGCTAGAAGGGGTGCATGTGGGGTGGGGGCCTGGGTTGATAGAGTGGAGGGTGAGTGGGGAGTCGGTGTGTCTGAGAGGGCCAGGGAGACTGGTGCTAGGCGCTGCCTTGGCGCGGACGGGCACAGACGGGCTTGCCTTTGGCACTCCAGCGGCTTGGTCGCGCCGCGGCTGCCATAAGAGGAGGGGAGGGTGGGAGTGGCAGCTGGGAGGAGGGAGGGCTTGACGAATGAGAGGGCTGGGGGGAGGGGCTGCAGGGGACGCAGCAGCGGGCAAAGAGGCTATCTGGAACGGTGAGGAGGAGGGGGAGGCAGGAGGGGCCGCAGGGGACACAGCGGCGGGGAAAGAGGCTATCTGGAACGGTGAGGAGGAGGGGACGGCGGGAGGGGCCGCAGGGGATGCAGCAGCAGGGAAAGAGGCTATCTGGAATGGTGAGGAGGAGGGGGAGGCAGGAGGGGCCGCAGGGGACGCAGCAGCGGGGAAAGAGGCTATCTGGAACGGTGAGGAGGAGGGGGGAGGCGGCAGGGGCCACAGGGGATGCAGCGGCGGGAAAAGGGCTATCTGGAACGGTGAGGAGGAGGGGGAAGGCAGGAGGGGCCGCAGGGGACGCAGCGGCAGGAAACAAAGAATCTATGGAATCTAGCGATGGGCACCTCTGTGTAAAGCAAAGAGACATAACAAGATACAAAGAAGAACAGTAGAGCACAAGTTCTAGAGTAAAGGGATGTGCTTCAAACACCACAACACACTAAATAATGTAATTTCTCATGGGTTGATAAAGCACTGAATAATTCAAAATAGGTATCACCTTCCAAGGTCTGGCGATAACTGTTGTTGGTGAAGTTGGATTTTAAATTGTAAGTTTGAAAATGCAAGCTTTAGAAAGTTAGCATTTTCTTACTTAAACCATTTGGTGCCTCTGCCTGTCTCTGGATACACATCTAGGGTTGGTGACAGCTGGGTTTTGTGCATTCCCTCTAGACCGTCATATAGAGTGGGAGATTGGGTGTGACTTAATGGGCCTTAATAGACTATTAACTGTCTTGACAGGGAAAAGCTTACTACTACCACACTTACACCTGAATAGAGCTGTGCCTCTCCCTACACAAAGGGCAGCATAGCCCCCTGCAGAGTATCTGGAGCCATGGAAGGAAGGGCAGGGACCTTGTGATCTTCAAAGGCCACTTTTAAAGTCTCCTCCACTTCAAAGACACATTTGGGTATAACTACTGGACCCCAAACCCCACCAAATCAGAACTCTACTGGAACCAAGGACATTCTGCCAGGAAGATGGACTGCTGTGCTGCCAGAAGGGACTGCCACTCTGCATTGCTGTGCTGGCTTACTGCTTGCTGTGTGCTGTACTGTAGAAGGGATTACTACTTTGTTATTTGCTTTGCTGTGTTGGCATACTGCCTGCTGCTTCTTGCCTGGAGTGAGAAGGACTGTACCTGTTCTCTACATCCTTGAACACAAGATTCTCAAAGCCTTGTTGGCTTGCCCCCTGTTCTCCATAGTCTCTGAGACAGCAAAGACTATCTGCAACTCTCCTGGTGCTGCTGGACTCTGCCATCTGTGAGTCCTACCCTTCCCTGAGGTGTCCCCTCTAGTCCTGGGCCTCAGAAGTAGTTACTGCAGCTGATTTCTATAAAAAAACAATGCAAGGTGCCTTCGAACCAACACTTTGCTCCATCAAAAGTACTGTTTCAGTGGCTCCTGGCTGGGTTCTGTGGCTGTCCTACCCTTCATCTGCCTGAATTTTGGATTTGAACCAGTTCCTTGTCATCTAAAGTAACCTTTTGACCCCTAGGAACGTCTAAGCACTTTTTACACATTCAGAGGCTTACTAACAGTTTGTCGGTCCCAACGTGGGACTGCCAAACTCACGGGGTGGATGTCACTGCTTTGGCAGTGCTGTCCCCCACCCCAATACAAGATTTCTACTGGTCTGACCTGACTGACAGGAGGAACCTTGAAATAGAGACTTCCCGCCGATCTGACTGGTGGAACAGGGCTGAGGACAGCACTCAGCTCCCTTAAAGGAGCCGAGTGCTATCTGGTAGCACAGTGGGGGCCCACCAGCACCATCGGTAATGCCCACAGTCTGCAAAGCAGGGAAGCCTGTGCACTGCCCATGCCATGGGGATGGTCAGTGCAGGGGCCACCGTGTGACTCCCTGCACTTGTTCTCTGCCAGCCTTTTCATGGTAGGGAAACTGCCATGAAAAGGCTGGCGGAGAACAAGGTTGTAATTAGCAGGGCGGCACTGAGTGCAGTGCCTCCGTTGCTGATTAGAACTAGGACTGCAGTCATCCCATCAGAATCATATATCCAGGTGGAGACAGTGGTCTGTTGGCAAGCTCACCCACCAAACTCATAATGTGGTGGTCAAACCGCTACAGACATGGTAGTCCGACCGGCACTGCAATGCTGGCGGTCTTATGACCTTCAGCCTTGTAACGAGGCCCTTAAGCTCTAAAAAAGAGGTATTTTGACTTCTACTTATTGGATTTTTGACGTTTTGGTCATGTTTTATTCAAATAAATATTCTCTAGTTTTCTAAATTGGTGTGGAGTCTTTTTGTGGTGACTTTCACTGTGTTACTGTAATCAAGAGTTGCACAAATACACATTGCCTCTTAAGTTAAGCCTGACTGCTCTGTGCCAAGCTACCAGAGGGTGAGCACGGGTTACTTTAGGGTGTGTATCTGACATCCTGAATAGAATTGTTGTCCCTACTTGGACAGGGTGCATATCTCTGCCAACTAGAGACCCAGTTTCTAACAGTAGTGGCCAATGGAGAGGACAGGACTTGTATTTGTGCAGTGTGTCGTACAGTAATTTAGTGTACACTACTATTCACACCTAGACCAGTTCAAATCAATTGTCTCTGATTCCCATTGAATTGTTTTTCTGACTCTCTTCAGTTGGCATTTTTGATTTTTCAATTCTCCCTGATTGGCATTTTTGATTTTTACTCTAAACCATGTATCTGGTTGGAGGTTCTGCGTCTGCACCTGCAAAAATGGAGTTTGAGCTGTTCAAACTTGAGGATTACACTGTGACCCATCTCAAAAATGTCTGTAAGGATTTTAGGCTGCCTAAAAGAAACAAGAAGGTGGAATTGCAAAGGGCACCAAGAGACTATTCAGAGGTCCACGCTGCAGCAAATTGGACCTCATAGAAGACTGAGAAAGAACTAAATGTGGAGGATGATCTGGACCAGGGTCTGAGAAGAGGCCTTGGGCTACTGTCTGTGGGGGAGGTAAGCAACGTACTCCCAGGAATGAGGGTCCCTTCCAGGGCAGGCAGCAGTGTGTCACCCAAAGGTGTCTCCCCAGAGGATCTAGAGGTCAGGAGCGAGGAGAGGAAGTTAAGATTGGACCTGGCCAGGCTCAAATATGTGGAGAAACAAAGGCAACTGGCCATAGAGCAGGAGGAGAAAAAGAAGAAACCGGCCTTACTGGAGAAAAGGCTTGTCATGGAGATGGAGGAGAGCCAAAAGAGACTGGCAACTAAAGAGAAAAAGTTGATGTTGGCTTTGGAGTTGAGCCTGGGAGAGCTGGACATGTGGAGTCTAGCAGTGATGGTAGCAGTAATTCTTCTGTGCCCTTTGACAGGAGGGGCCACATTGCCAAGGGGCTGGTATTTGATTTTGTGGTGGGAGACAATATAGAAAGATTGTTTGAGGCCTACAAAACAGCTCTGCAAATGCACAAGGTCCCTGAAGTAAATTGGGGAGCTAGTTTGTGGAGACATATCTCTAGTGAGGGGAGGGATGCTCTTTTAGCCCTGTTAGGGATTGAGAAGATGAGGTATCCCCCCATGAAGGAAGGAGGCCCTATTCAGGAAGTTTTGCTTGACCCCAGAGAAATGTAGGCAGAAATTGAGGGATTATCAAAACATTTCCCAGCAGACCTGGGTGGATTGTGTGGATTCTTTTTGCAAAGTACTGGATGGTTGGGTGAAGGGCAGCAAGGTAAAGATTATCTGGAGTTGTACAATTTGCTTGCCACACAGCACCTGTTCAGTCTTTGTTTTCCAGATCTGTGCCAACAGCTTCTTGACAGAAAACTCACTGACCCCAGAGAGCTTGCCAAGAAGGCAGACCGCTATGTTAGCACCTGGGTCAATAAGAGGGGACCTGGGAGTGACCCCAATAAGAACGGTTCAGGTTCCCCCCAGCAGTGTGAGGTCGAGGTCCAGACAAGGCCCACTAGAAAGGGGAAGGAAAGGGTTTCCATGTCCATTCTGAGAAGGAGGGAAGTACTGGTGGGAGGTGGCCCCAGATGCCCAATTTCCAAACACATCGCTTTGATTGTTCTCAGCTAGGACACAAGTAGGGGGACTCTGTCCGTCCAAAGAAACCACCCACTTGTGGAAACGCCGTAGGAGTGGACAATGTAGTCTTAGGGGTAAGTAGTGTCCAGGGGCAGGTCATAGACCATGCCATGATCTCTATTAATTGGGAGGTGGGCTCAGAGGGTAAATAGGTGATCTCTGAAATGGGGAGCTGTCACTTCCACCAGGTGGGGTCACAGTCACTCTTTTGAGGTATACCAGGGCTAGCCAAACCATGATGGTGGAAAGGCTAGTTTCCCCAGAACAGTACACGGGCCAGGTGTATAGGGTGACACAAGACCATAGACAGGCTTTCCTCTACTCCATGGCCCTGGTATTCCTCGAGTACGGTGTTGAGTTGAGCAAGAGGAAGGTCATATTTAGCCCTAAGATGCCCATAGATTACCTTCTGGGGAATGAGTTGCCCCAGTGTCAGGTGAACTAGGTGGGGTAGTTGCCACAAGCGTCCTAACCGTCCAAACTTCTGGGTGTACCACTCCAAGCAGAGGCTACCGGCCCCCAATGGAAGAAGCAAGGTGAGGAGGAGCCCACCCCTGTGTCCTGTTCAGCTCAGGGTACAGACCATAGGCTGGTTGACCAGTATCAGGATACCACCCCTAATCTGGTGGGAGGTGCAATGGAAAAATGGTGCAAGACAGCTGGGATCACTGCCCCCCACTCTGAGAAACAACAGAGGTCAGAGACTCCTGGATGGCCTGGGGCCTGGTTCTGGACACTGACAGCTGTCAGTGCCCTATGTTGGTTACTGTCCATGTGGGCAGAGTTTTCCCTGTCTTGGGGACAGAAGTCAGATCCAAGGGGTGGAATGGACCACATCACTTTGCTGGCCATGGTGGTATTGTCTGCCTTCTCAGATGCATCTGTTAGCAAATGGAGGTTTGGTGCTGCACAGATGGGGTTCCCAGATGAGGAAAAGGGTTCCCCATGGGTCAGTTTATTGGCCCCATAGAGTATCGACAGAGGGATCCAACTGGGTTCACAGAAATGTAGAACTGACAAATGCCCCTTAAGTAGTGGGCCATTGTCCATGTTCTATCACCCTAAGCAAGGAAGCCTATGAAGGCATTAATTAGTCTACCCAGGCTTTAGGCTGGAGGAGGGTTGTATTAGAAATGGCCCATTCTGTAGGGTCATCCTCGGATGTTTTGCATTCCTCCTCCTCATTTTCTGACCTTATTTTGTTCGCTTTATGAGTCTATGCACTTTATCACTGCTAAACAGTGCCAGTGTGTTTATGCTCTCGTCTTCAAATGTGGTAATATTGACGTATCCACAATTAGCACATTTAATTGACTTGTAAGTCCCTAACAAAGTGCACCATATGTGCCCAGAGCCTGTAAATCAAATGCTACTAGTGGGTCTGCAGCAATAATTGTGCCACCTACTAAAGTAGCCTTTTAAACATGTCTCAGGTCTGGCAATGCAGTGCCTGTGTGTGCAGTTTTAAACTGCCATTTCCACCTTGCAAGTGTACCCACTTGTCAGGCCCTTTTTCTTACATATAGGTCACCCCTAAAGTGGGCCCTAGTTAACCCCAAGGGCAGGACGCAGTGTATTAAAAAGATTGGACGCGTATTTTTAAGTTTAACATGTCCTGGTAGTGAAAAAATATTACATTCAATTTTCACTACAGTAAGGCTTATCTCTTCCACAGTTAACCCATTCGTCACCACAGACGTAATGGTTACGTCCATGGCAGCGCCCGTGTGGCGCCATGGACGTAACTATTACGTTCTGGGACCGGCCTTCCGGGGAAGCGCTAGCGCTCCCCCCGAGGGCCGCCCCACCACCCCCCAGGCCAGGGCTGAAAGGGGAATACCTTCCCCTTCCACCCCCACCCCACCATGACGTCAGCGCGCGATCGTGCGTTGACATCATGAAAGGGTGAAAGACGCGCTGGAAGCCATTTGCTTCCAGCGCGTCTAAGGAGAAGGTGAGTTTTTCACCTCCGTGCGGGGGGGGATGCCATTGAGGGAAAGGAAAGGGTTTTCCTTTCCCTCAATGCCTCTTTGAGCATTCCTGCTGCCCGATTGCGATGCGATCGGGCAGCAGGAATGCCCACTAGACACCAGGGATTTGTGTATCCGTGTGTATGTTTTTAGTGTGGGGGAGCGACCCCTTGGGCAAGGGTCACTCCCCTTAGGGGGCCAATGTAGTTTTTGTAGTTTCTGCCCCCCTTGGGGGCAGATTGGCCTTATTTTTAGGCCAATCTGCCCCCAAGGGGGGCAGAAAGCCACTAGACACGAGGGATTTTATTGTTGTTTTTTTTTTGTGTGTTGGGGGGTGGCCCCTTGGGCAAGGGTCACCCCCAGGGGCCCATATGTATTATTGGGCAGTTCTGCCCCCTTGGGGGCAGATAGGCCTATTTGTTTTAGGCCTTTAGGGATACTATATGTGTGTATGTGTGCTTTGTGTGGGGGGTGGCCCCTTGGGCAAGGGTCGCTCCCCCTGGGGGGGCCAATGTATTTATCACAGTTTCTGCCCCCCTTGGGGGCAAATTGGCCTTATTTTTAGGCCGATCTGTCCCCAAGGGGGGCAGAAAGCTACTAGACACCAGGGATTTTATTGTTGTTTTTTTTCTTTTTTTGTGTTGGGGGGTGGCCCCTTGGGCAAGGGTCGCCCCCCAGGGGCCCATATGTATTATTGGGTAGATCTGCCCCCTTTGGGGGCAGATAGGCCTATTTGTTTTAGGCCTTTCTGCCCCCAAGGGGGGCAGAATCCCCATAGCGCCAGGGATACTATATGTGGGTGCTTTGTGTGGGGGTGTGGCCCCTTGGGCAAGGGTCGCTCCCCTTGGGGGGCCAATGTATTTATCACCATTTCTGCCCGCCTTGGGGGCAGATTGGCCTTATTGTTAGGCCGATCTGCCCCCAAGGGGGGCAGAAAGCCACTAGACACCAGGGATTTTATTGTTGTTTTTTTTTCTTTTTTCGTGTTGGGGGGCGGCCCCTTGGGCAAGGATCGGCCCCATGGGCACAAATGCATTATTGGGCAGTTCTGCACCCCTTGGGGGCAGATAGGCCATTTTTTTTAGGGCTTTCTGGCCTCAAGGGGGGGCAGAATCCCCACAGCACCAGGGATAATGTGTGTGTGTGTGTGCTTTGTGTGGGGGGTGGCCCCTTGGGCAATGTAATATGGGTGATTTCTGCCCTCCCTTGGGGGCAGATTGGCCTATTTTTTGTAGGCCCTTCTGTCCCCCGGGGGGGGGGGCAGAAACCATGAAGATGCCATTTTTTTTTCTTTCTTTCGTTTTTTTTTTGTGTTGGGGGTGCCCCCTTGGGCAAGGGTCGCCCCCAAAGGCCAAAAAGCACTATTGGGCAGTTCTGGCAGATCGGCCTATTTGTTTTCTTTTTTTTAGGCCCATCTGCCCCCAAGGGGGGCAGAATCCACTTAGCGCCAGGGATCATGTGTGTGCTTTCTGTGGGGGGGGTTAGCCCCTTGGGCAAGGGACACCCCCAAAGGAGGCAATACATTCTATGGCATTTCTGCCCCCCTTGGGGGTAGATTGGCCTATTTTTTTAGGCCCATCTTCCCCCAAGCAGAGAACACTAGACACGAGGGAAAATTTAAAAATGGTTGGTGGCGGGGTGTTTATCAACTGGCGAAGTATTTGCTTTTATGATAATAACTGTTTTTCTCCTTTTTGTTCTAGTTCAGAGATTATTCTGACTTTGCTGTGGCTTGTTACAGTTTTGGCAGTGGTTGTCCTGCGGTTTGCGTAGTTGCATGTTTTGGGTAAGTAAATAAATTTACTCCAAGTGAGTATTGTTGCCATGCATGAATGACATGTTTGTAGGTGGTGTACTGAATGCAGGATTGTGTGTAAAATTGTCCTTAGATTTATGAACAATGATTATTGTGTTGTCTTATGTCTAATTTGCTTTTTATTTTTCTCTCTTTTTAGTGGGATATCATTGGTGATTGCTGTGGCTGTGCAGAGTAGTTGCTGGTGAGTCACGCTTTTTCAGGCAAGTGAGCAGTATAGTTTTTGAGTTTATAACTCTTACTGATAAAGCTACACTTTGTTATTTATCTTACACAGTGCTGGTTGTTGGTGGTGTATTTGTCCAGTTAATTTTTGTAGGAAGGATCATGGCTAGCCGTAGGATGACCACTCAGCAGTTTGTTAGTGTGCTTTTTGAGTCATCTTCTGACCATGAATATGAGACTGAATCGGCATCTGAGGCAGAGGAGGAAGTGCAAGATTCTGGAAGTGAATTTTCTGTCAGAGAGGAATCATCTGATGATGAAGCCACTCTCAGTGCTGATGAAGGGACTGTTTTAGAGGAGGACACTGACGTGTCGATGGTGCATGAGCCAGCGGCTGAAAGGCTTCCCATTGGAAGACCTGACACGTGGGTTGCACCAAACATGGAGCAGCCACAGTTGCCTGCGTTTCCTGGTTTTCCAGGGTGTCGAGTTAATACGGAAAACTTTTTGCCCGTCAACTTTTTTGAGTTGTTTATGGACAATATATTTTTGGAAGAGATTGTTGAGCAGACTAATTTGTATGCAGAGAAGTTTTTGAGGGACAACGTTGCCAGACTTAGGCCACACTCTAGAGCTAGCCGGTAGATTCCCACAAATCTGGAAGAGTTGAAAAAGTTCTTGGGTTTAACTTTTTTGATGGGGCTGATAAGGAAGCCATTGCTGTCTTCATATTGGTCTACTAGTCCCTTGATGGCAACTGCTATATTTCCTGCCATCATGAGTCGTAACCGGTATGAGCTTCTTCTTCGGATGTTGCATTTTGTAGATAATGCTTTAGCCTTGCCACGAGATCATCCTGATTCTGACCGTCTTTTTAAGATTAGACCTGTCCTTGATCATTTGGTAGATCGGTTTTCAGAGATCTATGTTCCAGGCAAAGAAATATCTGTAGATGAGTCTTTGGTCCTGTTCAAGGGTCGTTTGGTTTTTAGGCAGTACATTCCTCGCAAGAGGGCACGGTATGGAATTAAATTGTATATGGTGTCTGAAAGTAGTACAGGATATATTTATAATTTCCGGGTCTACAGTGGTAGGGATTCCAATATTGACCCCCCTGGTTGTCCACCCACTTTTGGAGTTAGTGAGAAAATTGTGTGGGAACTTGGTAGACGACTGTTTAACAAAGGTCACCTTTTATATGTAGATAACTTCTACACTGGAGTTCAGTTGTTGAAGGAGTTGTTCAGAGTGGACACTGTTGCTTGTGGCACAATCTGCTCTAATCGGAAAGGCTATCCAAGAGAGCTTGTCTATAAAAAACTTGAGAAGGGACAGTGCAGTGCCTTGCAGAGTGATGAGTTGCTAGCTCTGAAATTTGTAGACAAGAGGGATGTATACATGCTAAGTACCATCCATGATGAGAGTACTTCACCTGTGGCTGTTTGGGGTCAGTTTGCAGAAGTGCGCAAACCTGTGTGCATCTTAGACTATAATAAGCACATGGGTGGTGTTGATAGAATAGATCAGAGGTTGGAACTTTACACTGCTGCTCGTAGGTCTTATGTTTGGTATAAGAAATTAGAGGTTCACTTGTTCCACTTGGCAACTTTTAATGCTTTTGTTGTGTTCAAGGATAGTTCTCCAGAGTCAAGGATGACATTTGTGAAATTTCAGGAGTCTATCATAGCTAGCCTTGTTGTGCTGGAAAAGGCAAGAGTTCCTAGAGCAGCAGTGGAGGAGGATGTGGCTACAGTGAAAGATCATCACTTTGCTGAGCACATTCCTCCCACGGCCCAAAAAAACTTTCCTGCTAAGAGATGTAGAGTCTGTGCTCAAAGAGGTATCAGGAAGGAGACTAGGATGTACTGCCCTGATTGTCCTTCAAAGCCTGGGCTGTGTGTGGGTGGCTGTTTCAGGAGCTACCACGCACAGAACAATTATTGGGAAATTCTGTGAGCGTAAACTGCTGTTTTATATTTTTATATGTTCAGTTTCACGGTTGGCATTAGTCATGTATTCAGTTAGAGCTTTTGTGTTTGTCGTTTTGTACTTATTTATGATTAGTGGTTTCTTTGTTGTTTAAAAACAACAAAAAAAGGGATGGTATGTGTGGGGTGGCGCTTGGCTGGCGGTGTGCGTGGGGTGGCGCTTGGCTGGCGGTGTGCTTGGGATGGCGCTTGGCTGGCGGTGTGTGTGGGGTGGCGCTTGGCTAGCAGTGCCAGCCAAACGCCAGTCCACACACATCAGTTGGTGTGATTGCTGCATCAGGCATGTGGGCGTATGAAAGTGATGGGCCCTTGAGTGGCGCTGTCTGTCGATGCAAGTGTTGTAATGTGCTGGGCCCGTGGCTGCCGGCGTGAATGGTCTTGTGCATGTCATGTATGAAAGGTGTGTGAATGGACTGTAAAGCGGTTGGTGCCTTGCCGTGGCTTTACAGCTCACGAGCTGTGAGTCATTGGCTCAGTTTTTTGGCCTTTCAGTTATTAACAGTGCATTTCACTTTTGTAAAATCTCTTGTTAGTAAAATTTGATCTGCTGAACTATCACTCACCCTCGTGCCAAATCCAACCAGTATGTGTGGTTAAAAATGACAAAACCTGCTCTGCTGTAATCAGGCGTCGCAGCACACTTGTGCCATGCTAGGTGTCTCAGGTGGGACCCCAATGATGAAGCATGCCATCAACTTGATTGGTGGGTGAGGGGTCTTTTTCACATAACCTAAGTGTGTTTCTTTTCACAATTTTAGTGTTTGGCACATCACAGACTTATGTGGACACATCAAAATGATATATTACAAAATTACCTGTGTTTGGGGGAGAGGGGGCACCTATGTTTTTGGTCCTGGGTGCGGCCTTCATCTAGGGAAACCTACCAAACCCAGACATTTTTTAAAACTAGACACCCCAAAGAGTCCAGGGAGGTGTGGCTTGTGTGGATCCCCGAACATTTCTTACACAGACTCCTCTGCAAACCTCAAAATGTGCTTAAAAAAGCATATTTTCCTAACTTTTCTTTGTACGATCACCGCTCCAGCACAAAATTCCTACTCCCCAGCGTTCCCCTCAGTCTCCCAAGTAAAATGACACCTCACTTGTGTGGGTCCCCAAAGCAGAGTCAGCCTAAAGATGTATAAAAGAAGGCTATGTGCTTATCAACTTGCTGTGCTAGCCCCTCAATCTCTACAAGTTTTTGGCCTTTTTCTGTTGCAGGCAACTGGCCCACCCACACAAGTGAGGTTTCATTTTTATCGGGAGATTTGGGCTAACGCTGGGCGGAAGGAAATGTGTGGCTCCTCTCAGATTCCAGAACTTTCTGTCACCGAAATGACAGGAAAAAGTGTTTTTTTGGCCAAATTTTGAGGCTTGCAAAGGATTCTGGGTAACAGAACCTGGTCAGAGCCCCACAAGTCACCCCATCTTGGATTCCCCTAGGTGTCTAGTTTTCAAAAATGTGCAGGTTTGCTAGGTTTCCCAAGGTGCCGGCTGAGCGAAAGACCAAAATCCACAGCTAGGCATTTTGTAAAAAACAGCTCTGTTTTCATTCTGAAAATGTGATATGTTTACGTCGTGTTTTGGGGTATATCCTGTCGCAGGCGCTAGGCCTACCCACACAAGTGAGGTACCACTTTTATTGGGAGACTTGGGGCAACGCTGGGTGGAAGGAAATTTGTGGCTCCTCTCAGATCCCAGAACTTTTTGTCACTGAAATGACAGGAAAAAGTGTTTTTATGGCCACATTTTGAGGTTTGCAAAGGATTCTGGGTAACAGAACCTGGTCAGAGCCCCACAAGTCACCCCACCTTGGATTCCCCTAGGTGTCTAGTTTTAAAAAATGCACAGGTTTGCTAGGTTTCCCCAGGTGCCGGCTAAGCTAGAGGCCAACATCCACAGCTAGGAACTTTGTAAAAAACAGCTCTGTTTTCTTTCTGAAAATGTGATGTGTCTACGTCGTGTTTTGGGGCATATCCTGTCGCGGGCGCTAGGCCTACCCACACAAGTGAGGTACCATTTTTATCGGGAGACCTGGGGGAACGCTGGGAGGAAGGAAATGTGTGGCTCCTCTCAGTTTCCAGAACATTCTGTCACCGAAATGTGAGGAAAACGTGTTTTTTTAGCCAAATTTTGAGGTTTGCAAAGGATTCTGGGTAACAGAACCTGGTGAGAGCCCCACAAGTCACCCCATCTTGGATTGCCCTAGGTCTTTAGTTTTCAAAAATGCACGGGTTTGGTAGGTTTCCCTAGGTGGCGGCTGAGCTAGAGGCCAAAATCCACAGCTAGGCACTTTGCAAAAAACAGGTCTGTTTTGTTTGGGAAAATGTGATGTGTCCACGTTGTGTTTTGGGGCATATCCTGTTGCGGGCGCTAGACCTACCCACACAAGTGAGGTACCATTTTTATCGGGAGACTTGGGGAACGCTGGGTGGAAGGAAATTTGTGGCTCCTCTCAGATTCCAGAACTTTCTGTCACCGAAATGACAGGAAAAAGTGTTTTTTTGGCCAAATTTTGAGGCTTGCAAAGGATTCTGGGTAACAGAACCTGGTCAGAGCCCCACAAGTCACCCCATCTTGGATTCCCCTAGGTGTCTAGTTTTCAAAAATGTGCAGGTTTGCTAGGTTTCCCAAGGTGCCGGCTGAGCGAAAGACCAAAATCCACAGCTAGGCACTTTGTAAAAAACAGCTCTGTTTTCTTTCTGAAAATGTGATATGTCCACGTCGTGTTTTGGGGCATATCCTGTCGCAGGCGCTAGGCCTACCCACACAAGTGAGGTACCACTTTTATTGGGAGACTTGGGGGAACGCTGGGTGGAAGGAAATTTGTGGCTCCTCTCAGATCCCAGAACTTTTTGTCACTGAAATGACAGGAAAAAGTGTTTTTATGGCCACATTTTGAGGTTTGCAAAGGATTCTGGGTAACAGAACCTGGTCAGAGCCCCACATGTCACCCCACCTTGGATTCCCCTAGGTGTCTAGTTTAAAAAAATGCACAGGTTTGCTAGGTTTCCCCAGGTGCCGGCTAAGCTAGAGGCCAAAATCCACAGCTAGGAACTTTGTAAAGAACAGCTCTGTTTTCTTTCTGAAAATGTGATGTGTCCACGTCGTGTTTTGGGGCATATCCTGTCGCGGGCGCAAGGCCTACCCACACAAGTGAGGTACCATTTTTATCGGGAGACTTGGGGGAACGCTGGGTGGAATGAAATTTGTGGCTCCTCTCAGATTCCAGAACTTTCTGTCACCGAAATGACAGGAAAAAGTGTTTTTTTTGGCCAAATTTTGAGGTTTGCAAAGGATTCTGGGTAACAGAACCTGGTCAGAGCCCCACAAGTCACCCCATTTTGGATTCCCCTAGGTGTCTAGTTTTCAAAAATGCGCAGGTTTGCTAGGTTTCCCCAGGTGCCGGCTCAGCTGGAGGCCAAAATCCACAGCTAGGCACTTTGTAAAAAACAGCTCTGTTTTCTTTCTGAAAATGTGATGTGTCCACGTCGTGTTTTGGGGCATATCCTGTCGCGGGCGCTAGGCCTACCCACACAAGTGAGGTACCATTTTTATCGGGAGACTTGGGGGAACGCTGGGTGGAATGAAATTTGTGGCTCCTCTCAGATTCCAGAACTTTCTGTCACCGAAATGACAGGAAAAAGTGTTTTTTTGGCCAAATTTTGAGGTTTGCAAAGGATTCTGGGTAACAGAACCTGGTCAGAGCCCCACAAGTCACCCCATCTTGGATTCCCCTAGATGTCTAGTTTTCAAAAATGTGCAGGTTTGCTAGGTTTCCCCGGGTGCCGGCTGAGCTAGAGGCCAAAATCCACAGCTAGGCACTTTGTAAAAAACAGCTCAGTTTTCTTTCTGAAAATGTGATGTGTCCACGTCGTGTTTTGGGGCATATCCTATTGCGGGCGCTAGTCCTACCCACACAAGTGAGGTACCATTTTTATCGGGAGCCGTGGGGAAACTCTGGGTGGAAGGAAATTTGTGGCTCCTCTCAGATTCCAGAACTTTCTGTCACCGAAATGACAGGAAAAAGTGTTTTTTTTGACACATTTTGAGGTTTGCACAGGATTCTGGGTAACAGAACCTGGTCAGAGCCCCACAAGTCACCCCATCTTGGATTCCCCTAGGTGTCTAGTTTTCAAAAATGCACAGGTTTGCTAGGTTTCCCCAGGTGCCGGCTGAGCTAGAGGCCAAAATCCACAGCTAGGCACTTTGTAAAAAATAGCTCTGTTTTCTTTCCAAAAATGTGATGTGTCCACCTCTTGTTTTGGGGCATATCCTGTCGCGGGCGCTAGGCCTACCCACACAAGTGAGGTACCATTTTTATCGGGAGACTTGGGGGAACGCTGGGTGGAATGAAATTTGTGGCTCCTGTCAGATCCCAGAACTTTCTGTCACCGAAATGACAGGAAAAAGTGTTTTTATGGCCAAATTTTGAGGTTTGCAAAGGATTCTGGGTAACAGAACCTGGTCAGAGCCCCACAAGTCACCCCATCTTGGATTCCCCTAGGTGTCTAGTTTTAAAAAATGTGCAGGTTTGCTAGGTTTCCCAAGGTGCCGGCTGAGCGAAAGACCAAAATCCACAGCTAGGTACTTTGTAAAAAACAGCTCTGTTTTCTTTCTGAAAATGTGATATGTCCACGTCGTGTTTTGGGGCATATCCTGTTGCGGGCGCTAGACCTACCCACACAAGTGAGGTACCATTTTTATCGGGAGACTTGGGGAACGCTGGGTGGAAGGAAATTTGTGGCTCCTCTCAGATTCCAGAACTTTCTGTCACCGAAATGACAGGAAAAAGTGTTTTTTTGGCCAAATTTTGAGGCTTGCAAAGGATTCTGGGTAACAGAACCTGGTCAGAGCCCCACAAGTCACCCCATCTTGGATTCCCCTAGGTGTCTAGTTTTCAAAAATGTGCAGGTTTGCTAGGTTTCCCAAGGTGCCAGCTGAGCGAAAGACCAAAATCCACAGCTAGGCACTTTGTAAAAAACAGCTCTGTTTTCTTTCTGAAAATGTGATATGTCCACGTCGTGTTTTGGGCATATCCTGTCGCAGGCGCTAGGCCTACCCACACAAGTGAGGTACCACTTTTATTGGGAGACTTGGGGGAACGCTGGGTGGAAGGAAATTTGTGGCTCCTCTCAGATCCCAGAACTTTTTGTCACTGAAATGACAGGAAAAAGTGTTTTTATGGCCACATTTTGAGGTTTGCAAAGGATTCTGGGTAACAGAACCTGGTCAGAGCCCCACATGTCACCCCACCTTGGATTCCCCTAGGTGTCTAGTTTAAAAAAATGCACAGGTTTGCTAGGTTTCCCCAGGTGCCGGCTAAGCTAGAGGCCAAAATCCACAGCTAGGAACTTTGTAAAAAACAGCTCTGTTTTCTTTCTGAAAATGTGATGTGTCCACGTCGTGTTTTGGGGCATATCCTGTCGCGGGCGCTAGGCCTACCCACACAAGTGAGGTACCATTTTTATCGGGAGACTTGGGGGAACGCTGGGTGGAATGAAATTTGTGGCTCCTCTCAGATTCCAGAACTTTCTGTCACCGAAATGACAGGAAAAAGTGTTTTTTTGGCCAAATTTTGAGGTTTGCAAAGGATTCTGGGTAACAGAACCTGGTCAGAGCCCCACAAGTCACCCCATTTTGGATTCCCCTAGGTGTCTAGTTTTCAAAAATGCGCAGGTTTGCTAGGTTTCCCCAGGTGCCGGCTCAGCTGGAGGCCAAAATCCACAGCTAGGCACTTTGTAAAAAACAGCTCTGTTTTCTTTCTGAAAATGTGATGTGTCCACGTCGTGTTTTGGGGCATATCCTGTCGCGGGCGCTAGGCCTACCCACACAAGTGAGGTACCATTTTTATCGGGAGACTTGGGGGAACGCTGGGTGGAATGAAATTTGTGGCTCCTCTCAGATTCCAGAACTTTCTGTCACCGAAATGACAGGAAAAAGTGTTTTTTTGGCCAAATTTTGAGGTTTGCAAAGGATTCTGGGTAACAGAACCTGGTCAGAGCCCCACAAGTCACCCCATCTTGGATTCCCCTAGGTGTCTAGTTTTCAAAAATGTGCAGGTTTGCTAGGTTTCCCCGGGTGCCGGCTGAGCTAGAGGCCAAAATCCACAGCTAGGCACTTTGTAAAAAACAGCTCAGTTTTCTTTCTGAAAATGTGATGTGTCCACGTCGTGTTTTGGGGCATATCCTATTGCGGGCGCTAGTCCTACCCACACAAGTGAGGTACCATTTTTATCGGGAGCCGTGGGGAAACTCTGGGTGGAAGGAAATTTGTGGCTCCTCTCAGATTCCAGAACTTTAGGTCACCGAAATGACAGGAAAAAGTGTTTTTTTGACACATTTTGAGGTTTGCACAGGATTCTGGGTAACAGAACCTGGTCAGAGCCCCACAAGTCACCCCATCTTGGATTCCCCTAGGTGTCTAGTTTTCAAAAATGCACAGGTTTGTTAGGTTTCCCCAGGTGCCGGCTGAGCTAGAGGCCAAAATCCACAGCTAGGCACTTTGTAAAAAATAGCTCTGTTTTCTTTCCGAAAATGTGATGTGTCCACCTCTTGTTTTGGGGCATATCCTGTCGCGGGCGCTAGGCCTACCCACACAAGTGAGGTACCATTTTTATCGGGAGACTTGGGGGAACGCTGGGTGGAAGGAAATTTGTGGCTCCTGTCAGATCCCAGAACTTTCTGTCACCGAAATGACAGGAAAAAGTGTTTTTATGGCCAAATTTTGAGGTTTGCAAAGGATTCTGGGTAACAGAACCTGGTCAGAGCCCCACAAGTCACCCCATCTTGGATTCCCCTAGGTGTCTAGTTTTAAAAAATGTGCAGGTTTGCTAGGTTTCCCAAGGTGCCGGCTGAGCGAAAGACCAAAATCCACAGCTAGGCACTTTGTAAAAAACAGCTCTGTTTTCTTTCTGAAAATGTGATATGTCCACGTCGTGTTTTGGGGCATATCCTGTTGCGGGCGCTAGACCTACCCACACAAGTGAGGTACCATTTTTATCGGGAGACTTGGGGAACGCTGGGTGGAAGGAAATTTGTGGCTCCTCTCAGATTCCAGAACTTTCTGTCACCGAAATGACAGGAAAAAGTGTTTTTTTGGCCAAATTTTGAGGCTTGCAAAGGATTCTGGGTAACAGAACCTGGTCAGAGCCCCACAAGTCACCCCATCTTGGATTCCCCTAGGTGTCTAGTTTTCAAAAATGTGCAGGTTTGCTAGGTTTCCCAAGGTGCCAGCTGAGCGAAAGACCAAAATCCACAGCTAGGCACTTTGTAAAAAACAGCTCTGTTTTCTTTCTGAAAATGTGATATGTCCACGTCGTGTTTTGGGCATATCCTGTCGCAGGCGCTAGGCCTACCCACACAAGTGAGGTACCACTTTTATTGGGAGACTTGGGGGAACGCTGGGTGGAAGGAAATTTGTGGCTCCTCTCAGATCCCAGAACTTTTTGTCACTGAAATGACAGGAAAAAGTGTTTTTATGGCCACATTTTGAGGTTTGCAAAGGATTCTGGGTAACAGAACCTGGTCAGAGCCCCACATGTCACCCCACCTTGGATTCCCCTAGGTGTCTAGTTTAAAAAAATGCACAGGTTTGCTAGGTTTCCCCAGGTGCCGGCTAAGCTAGAGGCCAAAATCCACAGCTAGGAACTTTGTAAAAAACAGCTCTGTTTTCTTTCTGAAAATGTGATGTGTCCACGTCGTGTTTTGGGGCATATCCTGTCGCGGGCGCTAGGCCTACCCACACAAGTGAGGTACCATTTTTATCGGGAGACTTGGGGGAACGCTGGGTGGAATGAAATTTGTGGCTCCTCTCAGATTCCAGAACTTTCTGTCACCGAAATGACAGGAAAAAGTGTTTTTTTGGCCAAATTTTGAGGTTTGCAAAGGATTCTGGGTAACAGAACCTGGTCAGAGCCCCACAAGTCACCCCATTTTGGATTCCCCTAGGTGTCTAGTTTTCAAAAATGTGCAGGTTTGCTAGGTTTCCCCAGGTGCCGGCTCAGCTGGAGGCCAAAATCCACAGCTAGGCACTTTGTAAAAAACAGCTCTGTTTTCTTTCTGAAAATGTGATGTGTCCACGTCGTGTTTTGGGGCATATCCTGTCGCGGGCGCTAGGCCTACCCACACAAGTGAGGTACCATTTTTATCGGGAGACTTGGGGGAACGCTGGGTGGAATGAAATTTGTGGCTCCTCTCAGATTCCAGAACTTTCTGTCACCGAAATGACAGGAAAAAGTGTTTTTTTGGCCAAATTTTGAGGTTTGCAAAGGATTCTGGGTAACAGAACCTGGTCAGAGCCCCACAAGTCACCCCATCTTGGATTCCCCTAGGTGTCTAGTTTTCAAAAATGTGCAGGTTTGCTAGGTTTCCCCGGGTGCCGGCTGAGCTAGAGGCCAAAATCCACAGCTAGGCACTTTGTAAAAAACAGCTCAGTTTTCTTTCTGAAAATGTGATGTGTCCACGTCGTGTTTTGGGGCATATCCTATTGCGGGCGCTAGTCCTACCCACACAAGTGAGGTACCATTTTTATCGGGAGCCGTGGGGAAACTCTGGGTGGAAGGAAATTTGTGGCTCCTCTCAGATTCCAGAACTTTAGGTCACCGAAATGACAGGAAAAAGTGTTTTTTTGACACATTTAGAGGTTTGCACAGGATTCTGGGTAACAGAACCTGGTCAGAGCCCCACAAGTCACCCCATCTTGGATTCCCCTAGGTGTCTAGTTTTCAAAAATGCACAGGTTTGCTAGGTTTCCCCAGGTGCCGGCTGAGCTAGAGGCCAAAATCCACAGCTAGGCACTTTGTAAAAAATAGCTCTGTTTTCTTTCCGAAAATGTGATGTGTCCACCTCTTGTTTTGGGGCATATCCTGTCGCGGGCGCTAGGCCTACCCACACAAGTGAGGTACCATTTTTATCGGGAGACTTGGGGGAACGCTGGGTGGAAGGAAATTTGTGGCTCCTGTCAGATCCCAGAACTTTCTGTCACCGAAATGACAGGAAAAAGTGTTTTTATGGCCAAATTTTGAGGTTTGCAAAGGATTCTGGGTAACAGAACCTGGTCAGAGCCCCACAAGTCACCCCATCTTGGATTCCCCTAGGTGTCTAGTTTTAAAAAATGTGCAGGTTTGCTAGGTTTCCCAAGGTGCCGGCTGAGCGAAAGACCAAAATCCACAGCTAGGCACTTTGTAAAAAACAGCTCTGTTTTCTTTCTGAAAATGTGATATGTCCACGTCGTGTTTTGGGGCATATCCTGTTGCGGGCGCTAGACCTACCCACACAAGTGAGGTACCATTTTTATCGGGAGACTTGGGGAACGCTGGGTGGAAGGAAATTTGTGGCTCCTCTCAGATTCCAGAACTTTCTGTTACCGAAATGACAGGAAAAAGTGTTTTTTTGGCCAAATTTTGAGGCTTGCAAAGGATTCTGGGTAACAGAACCTGGTCAGAGCCCCACAAGTCACCCCATCTTGGATTCCCCTAGGTGTCTAGTTTTCAAAAATGTGCAGGTTTGCTAGGTTTCCCAAGGTGCCGGCTGAGCGAAAGACCAAAATCCACAGCTAGGCACTTTGTAAAATACAGCTCTGTTTTCTTTCTGAAAATGTGATATGTCCACGTCGTGTTTTGGGCATATCCTGTCGCAGGCGCTAGGCCTACCCACACAAGTGAGGTACCACTTTTATTGGGAGACTTGGGGGAACGCTGGGTGGAAGGAAATTTGTGGCTCCTCTCAGATCCCAGAACTTTTTGTCACTGAAATGACAGGAAAAAGTGTTTTTATGGCCACATTTTGAGGTTTGCAAAGGATTCTGGGTAACAGAACCTGGTCAGAGCCCCACATGTCACCCCACCTTGGATTCCCCTAGGTGTCTAGTTTAAAAAAATGCACAGGTTTGCTAGGTTTCCCCAGGTGCCGGCTAAGCTAGAGGCCAAAATCCACAGCTAGGAACTTTGTAAAAAACAGCTCTGTTTTCTTTCTGAAAATGTGATGTGTCCACGTCGTGTTTTGGGGCATATCCTGTCGCGGGCGCTAGGCCTACCCACACAAGTGAGGTACCATTTTTATCGGGAGACTTGGGGGAACGCTGGGTGGAATGAAATTTGTGGCTCCTCTCAGATTCCAGAACTTTCTGTCACCGAAATGACAGGAAAAAGTGTTTTTTTGGCCAAATTTTGAGGTTTGCAAAGGATTCTGGGTAACAGAACCTGGTCAGAGCCCCACAAGTCACCCCATTTTGGATTCCCCTAGGTGTCTAGTTTTCGAAAATGCGCAGGTTTGCTAGGTTTCCCCAGGTGCCGGCTCAGCTGGAGGCCAAAATCCACAGCTAGGCACTTTGTAAAAAACAGCTCTGTTTTCTTTCTGAAAATGTGATGTGTCCACGTCGTGTTTTGGGGCATATCCTGTCGCGGGCGCTAGGCCTACCCACACAAGTGAGGTACCATTTTTATCGGGAGACTTGGGGGAACGTTGGGTGGAATGAAATTTGTGGCTCCTCTCAGATTCCAGAACTTTCTGTCACCGAAATGACAGGAAAAAGTGTTTTTTTTGGCCAAATTTTGAGGTTTGCAAAGGATTCTGGGTAACAGAACCTGGTCAGAGCCCCACAAGTCACCCCATCTTGGATTCCCCTAGGTGTCTAGTTTTCAAAAATGTGCAGGTTTGCTAGGTTTCCCCGGGTGCCGGCTGAGCTAGAGGCCAAAATCCACAGCTAGGCACTTTGTAAAAAACAGCTCAGTTTTCTTTCTGAAAATGTGATGTGTCCACGTCGTGTTTTGGGGCATATCCTATTGCGGGCGCTAGTCCTACCCACACAAGTGAGGTACCATTTTTATCGGGAGCCGTGGGGAAACTCTGGGTGGAAGGAAATTTGTGGCTCCTCTCAGATTCCAGAACTTTAGGTCACCGAAATGACAGGAAAAAGTGTTTTTTTGACACATTTTGAGGTTTGCACAGGATTCTGGGTAACAGAACCTGGTCAGAGCCCCACAAGTCACCCCATCTTGGATTCCCCTAGGTGTCTAGTTTTCAAAAATGCACAGGTTTGCTAGGTTTCCCCAGGTGCCGGCTGAGCTAGAGGCCAAAATCCACAGCTAGGCACTTTGTAAAAAATAGCTCTGTTTTCTTTCCAAAAATGTGATGTGTCCACCTCTTGTTTTGGGGCATATCCTGTCGCGGGCGCTAGGCCTACCCACACAAGTGAGGTACCATTTTTATCGGGAGACTTGGGGGAACGCTGGGTGGAAGGAAATTTGTGGCTCCTGTCAGATCCCAGAACTTTCTGTCACCGAAATGACAGGAAAAAGTGTTTTTATGGCCAAATTTTGAGGTTTGCAAAGGATTCTGGGTAACAGAACCTGGTCAGAGCCCCACAAGTCACCCCATCTTGGATTCCCCTAGGTGTCTAGTTTTCAAAAATGTGCAGGTTTGCTAGGTTTCCCAAGGTGCCGGCTGAGCGAAAGACCAAAATCCACAGCTAGGCACTTTGTAAAAAACAGCTCTGTTTTCTTTCTGAAAATGTGATATGTCCACGTCGTGTTTTGGGGCATATCCTGTTGCGGGCGCTAGACCTACCCACACAAGTGAGGTACCATTTTTATCGGGAGACTTGGGGAACGCTGGGTGGAAGGAAATTTGTGGCTCCTCTCAGATTCCAGAACTTTCTGTTACCGAAATGACAGGAAAAAGTGTTTTTTTGGCCAAATTTTGAGGCTTGCAAAGGATTCTGGGTAACAGAACCTGGTCAGAGCCCCACAAGTCACCCCATCTTGGATTCCCCTAGGTGTCTAGTTTTAAAAAATGTGCAGGTTTGCTAGGTTTCCCAAGGTGCCGGCTGAGCGAAAGACCAAAATCCACAGCTAGGCACTTTGTAAAAAACAGCTCTGTTTTCTTTCTGAAAATGTGATATGTCCACGTCGTGTTTTGGGCATATCCTGTCGCAGGCGCTAGGCCTACCCACACAAGTGAGGTACCACTTTTATTGGGAGACTTGGGAGAACGCTGGGTGGAAGGAAATTTGTGGCTCCTCTCAGATCCCAGAACTTTTTGTCACTGAAATTACAGGAAAAAGTGTTTTTATGGCCACATTTTGAGGTTTGCAAAGGATTCTGGGTAACAGAACCTGGTCAGAGCCCCACATGTCACCCCACCTTGGATTCCCCTAGGTGTCTAGTTTAAAAAAATGCACAGGTTTGCTAGGTTTCCCCAGGTGCCGGCTAAGCTAGAGGCCAAAATCCACAGCTAGGAACTTTGTAAAAAACAGCTCTGTTTTCTTTCTGAAAATGTGATGTGTCCACGTCGTGTTTTGGGGCATATCCTGTCGCGGGCGCTAGGCCTACCCACACAAGTGAGGTACCATTTTTATCGGGAGACTTGGGGGAACGCTGGGTGGAATGAAATTTGTGGCTCCTCTCAGATTCCAGAACTTTCTGTCACCGAAATGACAGGAAAAAGTGTTTTTTTGGCCAAATTTTGAGGTTTGCAAAGGATTCTGGGTAACAGAACCTGGTCAGAGCCCCACAAGTCACCCCATTTTGGATTCCCCTAGGTGTCTAGTTTTCAAAAATGCGCAGGTTTGCTAGGTTTCCCCAGGTGCCGGCTCAGCTGGAGGCCAAAATCCACAGCTAGGCACTTTGTAAAAAACAGCTCTGTTTTCTTTCTGAAAATGTGATGTGTCCACGTCGTGTTTTGGGGCATATCCTGTCGCGGGCGCTAGGCCTACCCACACAAGTGAGGTACCATTTTTATCGGGAGACTTGGGGGAACGCTGGGTGGAATGAAATTTGTGGCTCCTCTCAGATTCCAGAACTTTCTGTCACCGAAATGACAGGAAAAAGTGTTTTTTTGGCCAAATTTTGAGGTTTGCAAAGGATTCTGGGTAACAGAACCTGGTCAGAGCCCCACAAGTCACCCCATCTTGGATTCCCCTAGGTGTCTAGTTTTCAAAAATGTGCAGGTTTGCTAGGTTTCCCCGGGTGCCGGCTGAGCTAGAGGCCAAAATCCACAGCTAGGCACTTTGTAAAAAACAGCTCAGTTTTCTTTCTGAAAATGTGATGTGTCCACGTCGTGTTTTGGGGCATATCCTATTGCGGGCGCTAGTCCTACCCACACAAGTGAGGTACCATTTTTATCGGGAGCCGTGGGGAAACTCTGGGTGGAAGGAAATTTGTGGCTCCTCTCAGATTCCAGAACTTTAGGTCACCGAAATGACAGGAAAAAGTGTTTTTTTGACACATTTTGAGGTTTGCACAGGATTCTGGGTAACAGAACCTGGTCAGAGCCCCACAAGTCACCCCATCTTGGATTCCCCTAGGTGTCTAGTTTTCAAAAATGCACAGGTTTGCTAGGTTTCCCCAGGTGCCGGCTGAGCTAGAGGCCAAAAATCCACAGCTAGGCACTTTGTAAAAAATAGCTCTGTTTTCTTTCCGAAAATGTGATGTGTCCACCTCTTGTTTTGGGGCATATCCTGTCGCGGGCGCTAGGCCTACCCACACAAGTGAGGTACCATTTTTATCGGGAGACTTGGGGGAACGCTGGGTGGAAGGAAATTTGTGGCTCCTGTCAGATCCCAGAACTTTCTGTCACCGAAATGACAGGAAAAAGTGTTTTTATGGCCAAATTTTGAGGTTTGCAAAGGATTCTGGGTAACAGAACCTGGTCAGAGCCCCACAAGTCACCCCATCTTGGATTCCCCTAGGTGTCTAGTTTTAAAAAATGTGCAGGTTTGCTAGGTTTCCCAAGGTGCCGGCTGAGCGAAAGACCAAAATCCACAGCTAGGCACTTTGTAAAAAACAGCTCTGTTTTCTTTCTGAAAATGTGATATGTCCACGTCGTGTTTTGGGGCATATCCTGTTGCGGGCGCTAGACCTACCCACACAAGTGAGGTACCATTTTTATCGGGAGACTTGGGGAACGCTGGGTGGAAGGAAATTTGTGGCTCCTCTCAGATTCCAGAACTTTCTGTTACCGAAATGACAGGAAAAAGTGTTTTTTTGGCCAAATTTTGAGGCTTGCAAAGGATTCTGGGTAACAGAACCTGGTCAGAGCCCCACAAGTCACCCCATCTTGGATTCCCCTAGGTGTCTAGTTTTCAAAAATGTGCAGGTTTGCTAGGTTTCCCAAGGTGCCGGCTGAGCGAAAGACCAAAATCCACAGCTAGGCACTTTGTAAAAAACAGCTCTGTTTTCTTTCCGAAAATGTGATGTGTCCACCTCTTGTTTTGGGGCATATCCTGTCGCGGGCGCTAGGCCTACCCACACAAGTGAGGTACCATTTTTATCGGGAGACTTGGGGGAACGCTGGGTGGAAGGAAATTTGTGGCTCCTGTCAGATCCCAGAACTTTCTGTCACCGAAATGACAGGAAAAAGTGTTTTTATGGCCAAATTTTGAGGTTTGCAAAGGATTCTGGGTAACAGAACCTGGTCAGAGCCCCACAAGCCACCCCATCTTGGATTCCCCTAGGTGTCTAGTTTTAAAAAATGCACAGGTTTGCTAGGTTTCCCAAGATGCCGGCTGAGCTAGAGGCCAAATACCACAGCTAGGCACTTTGTAAAAACAGCCCTGTTTTCTTTCTGAAAATGTGATGTGTCCACGTCGTGTTTTGGGGCATATCCTGTTGCGGGCGCTAGGCCTACCCACACAAGTGAGGTACCATTTTTATCGAGAGACTAGGGGGAATGCTGGGTGGCAGGAAATTTGTGGCTCCTCTCAGATTCCACAACTTTCTGTCACCGAAATGACAGGAAAAAGTGTTTTTTTGACACATTTTGAGGTTTGCAAAGGATTCTGGGTAACAGAACCTGGTCAGAGCCCCACAAGTCACCCCATCTTGGATTCCCCTAGGTGTCTAGTTTTCAAAAATGCACAGGTTTGCTAGGTTTCCCCAGGTGCCGGCTGAGCTAGAGGCCAAAATCCACAGCTAGGCACTTTGTAAAAAATAGCTCTGTTTTCTTTCCGAAAATGTGATGTGTCCACCTCTTGTTTTGGGGCATATCCTGTCACGGGCGCTAGGCCTACCCACACAAGTGAGGTACCATTTTTATCGGGAGACTTGGGGGAACGCTGGGTGGAAGGAAACTTGTGGCTCCTGTCAGATCCCAGAACTTTCTGTCACCGAAATGACAGGAAAAAGTGTTTTTATGGCCAAATTTTGACGTTTGCAAAGGATTCTGGGTAACAGAACCTGGTCAGAGCCCCACAAGCCACCCCATCTTGGATTCCCCTAGGTGTCTAGTTTTAAAAAATGCACAGGTTTGCTAGGTTTCCCAAGATGCCGGCTGAGCTAGAGGCCAAATACCTCAGCTAGGCACTTTGTAAAAACAGCCCTGTTTTCTTTCTGAAAATGTGATGTGTCCACGTCGTGTTTTGGGGCATATCCTGTTGCGGGCGCTAGGCCTACCCACACAAGTGAGGTACCATTTTTATCGAGAGACTAGGGGGAATGCTGGGTGGCAGGAAATTTGTGGCTCCTCTCAGATTCCACAACTTTCTGTCACCAAAATGACAGGAAAAAGTGTTTTTTGGGCCAAATTTTGAGGTTTGCAAAGGATTCTGGGTAACAGAACCTGGTCAGAGCCCCAAAAGTCATCCCATCTTGGATTCCCCTAGGTGTCTAGTTTTCAAAAATGCGCAGGTTTGCTAGGTTTCCCCAGGTGCTGGCTGAGCTAGAGGCCAAAATCCACACCTATTCACTTTGTAAAAAACAGCTCTGTTTTCTTTCTGAAAATGTGATGTGTCCACGTTTTGTTTTGGGGCATATCTTGTCGCGGGCGCTAGGCCTACCCACGCAAGTGAGGTGCCATTTTTATCGGGAGACTTGGGGGAACACAGAATAGCAAAACAAGTGTTATTGTCCCTTGTCTTTCTCTACATCTTTTCCTTCCAAATGTAAGACAGTGTGTAAAAAAGACGTCTATTTGAGAAATGCCCTGAAATTCACATGCTAGTATGTGGACCCCAGAATTGAGAGATGTGCAAATAACCACTGCTTCTCAACACCTTATCTTGTGGCCTTTTTGGAAACACAAAGGTTTTCTTGATGCCTATTGTTCACTTTTTATATTTCAGCAAATGAATTGCTGTATACCCGGTATAGAATGAAAACCCATTGCAAGGTGCAGCTTATTTATTGGCTCTGGGTACCTAGGGTTCTTGATTAACCTACAAGCCCTATATATCCCGCAACCAGAAGAGTCCAGCTGACGTAAGGATATATTGCTTTAAAAAATCTGACATCGCAGGAAAAAGTTACAGAGTAAAACATGGAGAAAAATTGCTGTTTTTTTACCTCAATTTCAATATTCTTTTATTTCAGCTGTTGTTTTCTGTAGGAAACCCTTGTAGGATATACACAAATGACCCCTTGCTGAATTCAGAATTTTGTCTACCTTTCAGAAATGTTTAGCTTTCTGGGATCCAGCATTGGTTTCACAACCATTTCTGTCACTAAATGGAAGGAGGCTGAAAGCGCAAAAATAGTAAAAATAGGGTATGTCCCAGTAAAATGCCAAAATTGTGTTGAAAAATTGGGTTTTCTGATTCAAGTCTGCTTGTTCCTGAAAGCTGAGAAGATGGTGATTTTAGCACCGCAAACCCTTTGTTGATGCCATTTTCAGGGGAAAAACCACAAGCCTTCTTCTGAAGCCTTTTTTTCCCATTTTTTTGAAAAAAACAAAATTTTCACTGTATTTTGGCTAATTTCTTGGTCTCCTTCAGGGGAACTCACAAAGTCTGGGTACCTCTAGAATCTCTAGGATGTTGGAAAAAAGGACACAAATTTGGCGTGGGTAGCTTATGTGGACAAAAAGTTATCAGGACCTAAGCGCAAACTGCCCCAAATAGACAAAAAAAGTCTTGGCACCTGAGGGGGAAAAGGCCTGGCAGCGAAGGGGTTAACATTGGAGTTACCTTTAAGCAGCCTTTAAATATAACTTCCAATTGGGAAAAGAGAGAACTCTGGGGTTTGGTATCTCTTGAGTCACAATTTAAAATTACAACTTATGGTGAAGTTGAATTTTAATTTGTAGATCTGAAAATGCCACTTTTAGAAAGTTGGCATTTTCTTACTTTAACCATTGTGTGCCACTGCCGGTCTCTGGATACATGTCTGGGGTTGGTGACAGCCTGGCGGTGTGCGTTCCCTCTAGGTAGCCACACAAAATGGAAGCTTGGGTGTGACTAAATGGGCATTATTGGGCCACTAACTGGCTTGATAGGCGGCAGAGTTTATCACTGCCTCACTTACACCTAAATAGGGTGCGCCTCTCCCCACACAAAGAGCTGCATAAACCCCTGTAGAGTGTCTGGAGCCATAGAAGGAAGGGCAGGGACCTTGTAATGTTCAAAAGGCCTATTTTGAGGTTTCTTCCACTTTAAAGGCACATTTTGGTTTAAGTACTGGACCCCAAACCAAACCAAATCAGACCTCTAGTGGGACCAAGGACATTCTGACAGAAAGAAGGACAGTTGTGCTGTCTGGAGGGACAACCACTCAGCAACTGCATTGCTGTGTTGGCCTACCGCTTGCTGTTTGCTATGCTGTATTAGGGACTGCCACTTTTCTACATGCTTTGCTGTGTTGGCCCTCTGCTTGCTGCTTCTTGACTGGAGTGAGAAGGACTGGACCTGTGATTTACATCCTTGAACCCATGATTCTCCGAGGGCTTGTTGGCTTGCCCCCTGTTCTCTGCAGTCACAGGGACATCAAAAGCTGCCTGCAATTCTCTTGGTGCTGCTGGACTCTGCCATCTGTGAGTCTTACCCTTGCCTGAGGTGCCCCCTCCAGTCCTTTGCCTCCTAAGTGGATTCTGCAGCTGATTTCCGCAAAATATGACTCATTGTACCCTCCATGTCGATGCTTTGCTCTATGAAAGATATTGTTTCACCAGACCCTCCGTGGGTTCTGTAGCTGGCCTACCCTCCATTGCGATCAAACTGAACTTTGGACTTGCACTCGCCCCTTATGACCGCAAGAAAGTTTTTGACCACTAGGGACCTCTTAACACTGTTTTCACATTTAGGGGGTTATTCCAACTTTGGAGGAGGTGGTAATCCGTCCCAAATGTGACGGATTTACCACCAGCCGTATTACGAGTTCCATAGGATATAATGGACTCGTAATACGGCTGGTGGTATATCCGTCACTTTACCGTCACTTTTGGGACGGATTACCACTTCCTCCAAAGTTGGAATAACCCCCTTAGTGTCTGATTGTGATCTTGGCGGATGGGTCACTCTGTCAAAAACATGACTGATATCCCGTCGGCCGAATTAAAAGTTCCATTAAATCCTATGGAACTTGTAATATGGTGTACGAGATATCCGTCAAGTTTTGACTGGATGTTCACAACAAAGATAGGACGGTACTATAATGTTTTACATGTAATTATTTACAGTGTTTAGATAGTGTAAAATGATGGCAAGGAAGCTGTTGACCCACTAAGTTCCAGCAGTTCCTAGAGACTTGTTTAAGAGCTACTGAAGTGGGTGGCACAATCAGTGTTGCAGACGCCATAGTAGCATTTAATTTACAGGCACTGAATGTATGGTGCACCATTTTCCAAGGGACTTACAAGTAAATTGAATATACCAATCGTGGATACACCAATGTTACCATGTTTAGCGGAGAAGCACATGCTCTTTAGCACTGGTTAGCAGTGGTAAAGTGCTCAGAGACCTAAGTCCATCAAAAAGATACAATGGAAAGCAGGAGGTGAAAGGCAAAACGTCTGGAGGAAGACCACACTAAGAATGCCATATCTAGCAGGAGGTTTAAGAGGAATGTTTCCTGATTAATTCTAATGCTCAATTCTTCAGGATGAATGAGAAAAAAAAGTTATTCAGCTATGTGAGAAATTGGGGTTATTGGTTGAGGGTGGAGAAAACCATACTCAAGCAACAAACACAGGTCTTGCCTGGGTTAACCACAAAAGTCATTATATTGACATGTGCTTACCGCACAGCTAGCGTGGTATAAAAGTATACATGCTTCACATAGTGGCAATGTGTAAAATATTTTTGCAGTACACATACAGTAATAAAGTGAAAAAACACAAGAAAAAGGCCCAAACAAATTTAGAAAAATACAGTGCATTTCAAAGAATAAAATAACACCAAATCAAATTAACTCCATTCAGGAGAACTGGAGACTTGATTTTTTAAAGATCTTAGTGCAAAATAGTGCCTAAAAGGTCAAAGTGCCAACCATGGGTATGCGGTTGTATGAGACTGGGACAAAGTCAGAAGTCGAGGCTGACCGTAAATGAGTGTGTGTTGGATACTTGAGGTGGATTGGACCTGGTATTGACTTCCCTAGGGACTTAGAAGAAACGCTTGTGAGAAGGTAGAGTTCAGTGGGGTAAGGCAGTAGATGGTGTAGGTTTTTTTCTTCAGACTTTGTGACTTAGTTAAAAGTAAAAAATCCCCAGCAGGATTTTTACAAATTTATTTTTTCATTTAAGTTATCAGAAATCTCATTTCACAATTAAATCAGATTTCGGAAACTAAGGTGGAAATAACTTTGAAGTGTTTTCCAGCATTTTTTCTAGCAGAGATAGGAAATAAAGAATTTAATCCAATCCAGGCCTGTTAATGTAAACGTTTAAGAAGCTTACACAGTGAAAAAGAGCTTGGGTTTTGTTTCAGTGCAAGAGCACATTATTCTAATGTGTAGAATTCAGTATTTTTATATGAGCAGCCTGCCCAGGGGGTATTTAGGAATATATCAAAAATGTGATTTTTCTACATGGTTAAGACCTTTCTCCTGCCATTTGTCACCACAGTGCATTTAAACTGCCCCCCAGCCAGAACATAGTGGTGCTTCTGGCTAACATATATTTCTGACAAATAAGCAGGTTATGTAGCCAAGATAACACATTTAATTTCCACAACTGTTGACTTTAGCGAGCCAGATGGATTCACTTCCAAGCCAAGCAAGAAACTGCTTCGGGATTAGAAGAACCTGGTCCTTCATTTGAGGCATGGTGGTCCCAGCATCAGAAAGCTGTTCAGGACAAGCTTCTTTGAACGTGCTAGTCTTGAGAGCGACAATGTAACAAATAGGACAAGGTTGATTTAGTTTATTCAATTGGTGGGCAAGGAAATGTCTGTCTACAGTTACAGAAATGGCTTCTAGAAACAGTTGATAATTGTGCCTAATGAACAGAGCCACTAGCCTGTCACATTCAACTCATCAACAAAGATCACTTGAAAATACTAGGTGCGTTTTCTACGCTTTTTACAATGGTCTTGCAGGACAATTAAATGACCCAGCTAGGTGAAACCGATTTAACAACTACCCTTTTAGGGCCAGAGTACCCACATTGTGCCACTCTTTAGCAGTTTTACAGGGCACAGAGTCCTAATACCAGAAAAAATGATCTACAAAAAGGTGTGAATTGAAGTTGACTATGTAGAGAAGACAAACTGGTTAAAAGATAAAAAACAGTATTTGTATGATGGACAATGTAAACCATTGTTGAAGAATAGCAATTGTAATGATTGCATTTACATATGATATTTGTACATATACACATACAGTGGGCTTTGACTAGTTTCCGTCAGCCATTATCACGTACTGGTCATGCCGTCTCAACCTTTACTTGTTTCAATCATGTTTTTGTCACCTAACAGATTTTTTCAAAGATGTTTACAAACTGAAAATAGTTTCTGTCTTGTTTTGCCAATGCCACCAAGACCGTTTTCAAACTAAGCATTGATTTTGCACATCTTATGCAGTGACTACACAACTAGATCTGAGCCTCTACACTTGTCAGTACAACAGAAAAAGGAAAGTGAGGGTAGGTAAGCTCTGCAAGTTAAGCTATTGACCCTTGTTCACTGTTTGTCACCTTCAGGTTGGAGGTTGAAGTCTCAAAAACAGACTAAACTTCAGTTCAAATCTATGTTATTATCTAGTCCTCTCCAAGTATGTACCCAGTCGTAAAAGAGCCAGGCTTGGCATATGACAGCCAACTGCTCCTCGTGCTAAGGCATGAGGAGGGAGTAAAACCAACCTGTCCTCAACAACCAGTCATTGTGGGGTATTTGCAATGCATGGCTGCGGAACAAGCAGTGCACTTAGCACGCAACACCATCTGGCCTATGCATACATCAAGAGCTCCTGCCAGGTGTCAAAGCCTGATTTTGCTCTAGGAAACCAAAGCCAGTGTTTCTGACAGCAACAACAGCTCATGTTTTGCTGCAGCTCTGTCTGAGGCCCATTAAGGTTTTTCCCAGGCAGTGTGGCGTGTTTATAGTTGGGCTGCATCCTTCCACCTGGACTGCCCTGCGAGAGGCAGTTCTAGATGGAGAGGTCACCCTCTCTCACAGAGCCAGTGATGTGCCTCTCTGTTCACTTTTCACCTCTGCCCTCATCCCCTCTCCCAAGTGGATAAAATGCTAAATCTGGCAATATATTTCAAAATCTATATAAACAAAAAATACTAATGCAAGTGATTGTCAATGAAAGAAAATGGGCCTGTGTTAGAAATGGGGTATTTGATTGGCAGTCAGGTTACCCCCTGTCCAAGCAAGGACCCTCACTCTAGTCAGGGTAAATGAGAATCACACTCAGTTAAACCCTGCTCATTCCCTTGGTTGCTTGGCACGAACAGGCAGGCATAACTTCAGAGACCAAATGTAAAGTATTTGTACCAACACACACAGTAATACAGTGAAAACACCACTAAATGACTCAATACAGGTTTACAAAAATAGCCAATAATTATCTAAACAAAACAAGACTAAAACGACAAACATCTGACATACACAAGTCAAGTTATGAATTTTTAAAGATTGAACCCAAAAATAGCACTTAGAAACACAAAATGCTTCGATGAGGTGTTTACACGCATCGCGACAGAGTCATACCCAACAATCTGATGCCAGTGGCGCCAGGCACCGGTGACGCAGACCCCAGGTACAGTACCTTAGTAACGTGTGAAAACAAGCCTGTGCGTGAAGTCAGGGATAGCGGTGTCACTGGATCCAAGGCGGTGTTGGTTCTGGTGCTGCGGGGTCAAGGAGCTACGGCGTCACGAAGAGGTGTCCGGTCCTTGCTATAGAGCGGTGGAGGTGAGGCGTCGTCGGTGCAAAGCATTGAATCTGTGCACTTACGGCGGCGTCGGTCATGATGGGGTGTGGTGACTTCCACAGAGTTGCGGACTTCGGCGGGGCTGCAGCGATGTCGGGCCTGCGAGGGTTGTCACACTCCAGCGAGGACCACAGAGTCAGTTCCAGGTGGCGTCATGGGATTCGGCTGTGGTGTCGGTCCAAAGCTGGTTTTCTTGGATTTTCACCAGCTTCTCCTTTCAAGGACCCAGGGACTGGATAGGACACTACTTGTCAGGGAAGGAGTCTCAGCAGAGGTTCAGGTGCTGGTAGGGGAAGTCTTTGATGGCCCTGAGACTTCAGAACAGGGGGCAAGCTCAGTCCAAGCCCTTGGAGATTCTTCTCAAGCAGGAATATACCACAAAGTCCAGTCTTTGTCCCCTTCACAGGCAGAAGTAGCAACTGAAGGATAGCTCCACAAAGCACAGTCACAGGCAGGGAAGCACTTCTCCTCAGCTCTTCAGCTCTTCTCCTTGGCAGAGGTTCCTCTTGATTCCAGAAGTGATCTGATTTTCAAGGGTTTTCGGTGTTCTTCTTATACCCCTTTCTGCCTTTGAAGTAGGCCTACTTCAGAGAAAAGTCTCTCTTGTTTGTAAGGTCCGGCCTTGCCCAGGCCAGGCCCCAGACACACACCAGGGGCAGGCACAGCCCATTCAGGTGTGAGTGACCCATACTCTCCTCCCTCCCAGCACAGATGGCTCATCAGGATATGCAGGCTATACCCCAGCTCCCCTTGTGTCACTGTCTAAAGAGAGGTGCAAACAGCACAACTGTCAAACTGACCTGACAGGGAATCCACAAACAGGCAGAATCACAGAATGGTTTAAGCAAGAAAATGCCTACTTTCTAAAAGTTGAATTTTCAAACACACAATCTAAAAACCAACTTCAGTAGAAAAGATTTATTTTTAAATTGTGAGCTCAGAGACCCTAAACTCCATATTCTATCTGCTCCCTAAGGGATTTTGAACTTCAATAATATTTAAAGGCCCCCCATTTTAACCCATGAGAGAGATAGGCCTTGCAACAGTGAAAACTGAATATGGCAGTATTTCACTGTTAGGACATGTAGAACACATATGTACATGTCCCACCTTTAATATACAATGCACCCTGCCCATGGGGCTGCCTAGGGCCTACATGTATAACAAGGGAAGGCTTAGCCTGGCAAGTGGGTACACTTGCCTAGTCGAACTGGCAGTTTAAAACTTCATACACAGACACTGCAGTGGCAGGCCTGAGGCATGTTTACAGGGCTATGTATGTGGGTGGCACAACCAGTGCTGCAGGCCCGCTAGTAGCATTTGATTTACAGGTCCTGTACTAGGACTTACTAGTAAATCAAATATGCCAGTCAGGGAAAGTCAATTACACATATATCTTACATAGGAGCAGTTGCCCTTTATTACTGGGTAGCAGTGGTAAAGTGCCCAGAGTAGTAACAAAAGCAACAACATCAACAACCTGGGAAACAGAGGTAAAAAGTTAGGGGAGACAACACCAAGGATGCCAAGTCTAACAGCCTGATTCATAAAGGTAACAGGATACTTTAGTGTACCTTTACTATCTTTTGCCATCCACAAGCAACAAATTAATAGTAAGTTTGTGACTGCAGAAAACTCCACACATAAAAAGATAGGCCTGTCCTATATCTTTATGTGTGGAGTTTTCTGCCCGGATTGCGGAGAGTCCACAGTCATAAACTTACTATTAACTTGTAGTTTGTGAATAGCTAAAAAATTGTAACCTTAAGCATAAGTGTGAGTTTAATTTTGTCAATCAGGCCCACTGTTTATAGAGTATATGAGGCTTACGAATGTTACATTTGAAAAGATTCCACAAATAATTTGAATCATAAACATTACAAAGTTAGAGCATTTCACTTAATCTAGGAAAAAATTTGTAGTCTAGGGGAAGATTGTGCATAAAGTTTCGCATGCTGTACTGAAGTTGAAGACAATTTGTAAGGACATGCCCTTTGAGAAAAACCTGTATTAAATAAAGGTAATATGGCTAAAGTATTAATAAGCTTTGTCAAAGCAATTAGGCCTGTCTGTAAGAGTATAATACATGTAAACATAGGCATACACATAGAAGCACTATTTTAACATGTTTCCATCCTTTATCACGTTAGTGAAAGACTAAATGGCTTTGCCAGATGCTTGTTTTATCAACATTGGCAAAAAGGTACATCTAGGTAGCTATTCATGTTCCCCAACCAAATACAGATTCAAATAGTTTTATAACATTGATTTTCAAGAATTTTCTGTGGGCTAGCAACACATTTGGCATTAGGCCTTACAATACATATTGATAAGGCGACTGAAAACCTATTTTGTATTTAACTTCGACTATTTATTTAATGAAAGTGAAAAACATCCACGAGCTGCAAGCATTATTCATCATAGATATGTTAAATTGTTTAGCCAATTTCAACAGACCTGGCTTGCTAGGTAACATAAAACAAAAGATGCTCATCTGCTTGGAAAATCCAATTTGCTAAAATGAAAAATGCTTACTTTCAAGGTACACTGATACTGATTGTACATCATTGCAACTTCGCCTTGCAAACACTTAGATTGTTCTAAAATATGTAGCTGCTTCGCTTATCTTTTCCCGCCTTGTTTCTCGACGTTCATATCTGTGTTAACATTTATCCAGCGAAATCACAGCTAACAAGCTCCGTCAGATCGGGATTTCTGATAATATGCCACCCCATGGTGTAATGTCATAAAATCACCAAGGGTGCGTTAGGTTATCTGCAATTGCCAGCCATATTGCCTCGATAAAAACAGAGGGGGCATGCCTACATTTTAAGAGAATATATTCCTGTGGGTGTTCCTGTGGACGATGTTTGTGATGTATTTCACCCGGGCCAGGCAATAGCTGCCTAACAGATGTCAACAGACTAAATACATTGTGCAAATCCTATTTTGCAATATATTTGAAGAAAGATGGCCAGTTGGCTACAGTCAGGTTTAAATGCTACCGAAGGGAAGGCTGAGGTATGGTGAAAGATAAACACAAACGAGGAGGATGAAAGCAGAGATCTGAGGTGGGGTCAAGTTCTGTTAGCGGCACGTGTGTTACCCGAAAGGTGATATTACTGCCTAAATTCAGTGTGGCTTTCCATTCTGAGCCAGGAACGTGCGTATCTAGGAGCAAGGTAAGGTGACTTTTCAAAGTGAATTTAGAGAGAACGTTTCGCGCATTGTCGTAATATATTCATGGTGTGACCCAAGCTACGAAAATCTATTTCCTAATTTAAATACGTGCACGTGTTCAGTGTTAGTCATAAATCAAGCCGTGACAAGAGCACGGTGTGGCCTTTTAGAATGACTTTGTTTTCAATGAAATAAGCTTATAATCTGTCTAATACGGGTTTTAATGCAGGCGAATTGACCTAGCCTGCATCATCCTCTCGAGAGCGACAGTAAAAGTATCAAGGGTGACAGGATAAAAATAGATTGTGCTGCGGGACTATTGAGAAAGAGGGGCTGAATGGATAGCTCTTATTATTTTTGTTAACATTTTCAGAGTGTTTGAGATATTGAAGATGTATTTTGAATTTGAAGTATTTCTTCACAGCAGAAACTGTTGGCTCTGGGGAGATAGATGGAATGCCTTAAAGGCCTCGCAAGAAAGCTTGTTTAGGACGGCAGAGACCTTCCCTTAATTCTCCTTATGGCGATCCCAGCATCAGAAAGTTGTTCGGGAAATGCTCCCTTGAACAGGTTGGTCTTGAGGGATACTTGAGAGAGGGCAATCTACAGAGGCAGGGACGATGTAGGGTACACCAAGGGGTAATGTAGATAGATAACGTTGAAAGGAATGAGAGTTAAATAGGTAAACACAGACAGAAGAAAAGGTAGACTGATAAAGAGGTGAGGTTTTAAGAAAAGTACAGAGATGCAAGCTAAAGAGAGAGTGGTGAGTAAGTGAGAGGGGAAAAATGAGAAGGGGGTATAGAAGAACATATGATAAAGAAAGTAGTGAGGGAGAAAAAAAGAGAGACGTGGGTAAAGGGGAGAAAGAGAGGAAGTGTAAAAAGGAAAGTGGTGAAGAAAGGGGACATAGATGCGGTAGAGAACGAGAGATGACGTTGGTATAGCAGTATACAGCGTGGTGGGTTAAAAAGAGGTGAATATAGAGCCAGGTAAGGTAGAGAGGTGCATAGAGGCGAGGTAGAGAGGGTGAGTGAATAAAGAGAGGGAGGTACAGACAAAGATGAAAGAGAGAGTTAATGACAGAACTAAGGCAAAAGAGGTAGACAATGAGAGGGGGCAAGAAAGGAGTAAGATAGTAACAGATCAAGCGAAGAGATCTGAGGTAGAAAGAAGGAGCGGGGATATGGAGAGGCCAGATCACAAAAATAGTCAGGAAAAATTAGAGTTTTGGGGGTGTGAGAAAGAGAGAGATAGATGGAATAAAGAAATGTGATGTAGGTGAGATGATCAAAAGAAATGAAGTTGAGAGAGTAGAGTAATAGAGAGTAGTGCGGTAAAGAGGCTTTGGGAGAGAAAGGGGGTCACGGTACAAAGAGTACACCGTTTTTCTTCAATAATTTGACTGCTAATCTTTCATTTATATTTTTTTTATGTTATAGAAGTTGTTATGAGTGCTGTAATATCTGTGGTAATAAGCAGTGCATTGTGAGGGAGTGAGTTATAGTTACTTGAAATAACTCTATAACTGCTGGAATTCTGCGGTGTTGTGAGAATAAAGCCTGAACCTAACTATAATGTCCCTGTGACCTTTGGTTTCTTAAGTGAATTTCCATGTTTTTAAATTCTATTTCCTAACTATAAAGTCCCTGTAAACTTTGATTTTTTCAGTGAATTTCTATGTTGTTTTAGATGTAAAGTAATTTTAATTAGTACATGTTAATCCAGTCACCGCCACGTGTGGCAGGGGTTGGCCACAGGGCTTGTGGCCAACCCCCTATAACCAACCAACCCAGTGCCACACACGGCCTGCGGCCAGGCCCTGTGAACAACCCCCCATAACCATCTAACCCTGCATTGTGCATGGACCTTGGCATGCATTGGCTGGGGTGTGGGGTAAGGTGATTATGGGAGTTGGCTGCAGGGCATGGCCAGAGGCCAGACCCTGCAACCAACCTGCTACAACCACCCAACCACGCACAGCCTGTGCGTGGCAGAGTCGCGAAAACATTGTGACGGAGCCCTAAATATACACATTTTTTTCCCTTTAAAATCTCAAAAACTGCTGAACTATTTACATCAAATAACAAAAAGCACAATCTGCAGCACAAAATCTAGCTTTCTACAAAATATGGTGTACTTCAGTCCAGTGGTTCAGGCTGTAGTTGTGTTCAAGTCTCCTATGGGAATTTACCATGGGAAACGCATGCTTTTTGACCCCCCCCTCCCTTTTCTCACCCCCTGTTTGATAGATCACCCCAAAACGTTCCATGAGCAACAAGAATCACCGGCACACTTTTTGGGAAATATTTCATAAAGATTTGCCAAACTACGCCAAAGATATAGGCAAGTCAAAAAATGCTTTTTCTATGGAAACATGGTTCCAACTATAACTACCTATTGACGACTGCCAGTAGGTATATATATATTTTTTTAACCAAAAAAGAAAAGGGAAAAACTCAGTGGCAGGCTTTCTGTTTATTCGATTCAACACGTTTCAACACAACGGTCGTGAACAAGACCGTTGTGTTGAACTGCATTGACTGTTTGTAATTTAATAAACAGAACGCCTGCCATGGAGTGTTTCCCTTTTCTCGCTTGGTTAAAAAATAGTTGGAGCTGGCCCAACCTCCCAGGGACACCTGCAATTTAGGTGTGCTACTTTGTGGACATTTTGGAAAAGAATATATAACGTCCACAAAGTAGCACACCTACATTGCTGGTATATATATATCATACTGGGTGCTCCCTTGTGTCTGGACAAAGCTAAACCTCTCTGATGAGCTCTAATGAGAGCGAAACACGTGTCAAGGGTTGCTTTTACTCATTCCAGGTTGGCTTTGACGGTATTTTACCAGTCCAAAGCTGTAATACTGTGCCTGGAGCAGTAAATGGCTTTTGTCATTTTACAGCTCTGCAAGGTTAACACTGTGTCAAACCTATGCTTAAAGACTTTGCTGTACAAATGGTAAAAGATTTTGGGGGTCATTACAACCCTGGCAGATGGCGTAAAACCGGCGGTCAGACCGCCAACAGGCTGGCGGTCTTACCTTGGTGTATTATGACCATGGCGGTTACCCCCATGGTCATCCGCCGGTTCTCCGTCCCGGCCGCCAGGGTGGAGACGACCGCCGGGCTGGAGACCTGGGCCTCCAGCCCGGCGGGCGTCAGTATACCGCCGGCAGTATTTGGACCCGGCTTCCCGCCGTGGATTTCCAGCGGTTTGAAACGCCATGAAATCCATGGCGGTAAGCACTATCAGTGCCAGGGAATTCCTTCCCTGGCACTGATAGTGGTCTCCCCCACCCCCACCCCGACTCCCTCCCCTACACCCCCCACCACCCCTGCCACCCCCCAAAGGTGGCAGGGTCCCCCTCCCCACCCCGACCCCCAACATAACATTACTCACACAAACCCGACACGCATGCAGGCACCACCAACACACACACGCACACACCCCGACATACATGCCTACATCCACACACACAGACAGACACGCACACCCACATTCAAACATACACGCACACATCCATACAGACATACCCAAAGACATACACGCACTCATTCCAATACACACAACAACCCAGCAAGCATACACGCACTCACACACCCCCTCTACATACACACACGCACACAACACCCAACACCCCCTTCCCCCCCTCCCCTAATGGACGATCGACTTACCTGGTCCATCGATCCTCCGGGAGGGGACGGGAGCCATGGGGGCAGCTCCGCCGACACCACCCTGCCAACATAATACCGCCGCGCCGAATCACAGGACGTGATTCGGTGGGCGGTGTTCTGTTGACGTGGCGGTGGAAGTGGAGCAACCTCCACTTCCCTGCCGCCCGTCACTATGGCTGTTGGCGGCTCTCCATCGGAATAATGACGGAGAGCGGCCAACAGTCATAATACGGCGAGCGGCAAACCGCCTGCACAGGCGGTCTTCCGCACGGCGGTCCTTCAGCGGTCTTGCAAAGACCCCCTTTGTCACTATCTAGCTCGGCGTGGATAGCACTGTACTGATCCTATGCTTAAAGACTTTGCTAAATAAACAGACATTTGAGGAGAGCAAATCTAGAGTGTCGCTGGTGTTGCAGGGTGCTCCTAACTAGAGCTGCTCTCCACCTAAACTTGGGAACTACCCAGAGTTCTCTCTTCTTTTTTGCATAATTTATGCATCACTCTAACCCTGCAAGGGATTTGTTTTGACTTATATTGGGTGCACCCTTGTGTCTAGACAAAGCTAAACCTCTCTGATGAGCTCTAATGAGAGCGAAAAACGTGTCAGGGGCTGCTTTTACTCATTCCAGGTTGGCTTGGACAGTATTTTACCAGTCCAAAGCTGTAATACTGTGCTTGGAGTGGTAAATGGCTTTTGTCATTTTACAGCTCGGCCTGGTTAACACTGTGTCAAACCTATGCTTAAAGACTTTTCTGTACAAATGGTAAAAGACTTTGTCACTATCTAGCTCTGCGTGGATAGCACTGTGCTGATCCTATGCTTAAAAACTTTGTTAGATAAACAATCATTTGAGGTGAGCAAATCTAGAGTGTCACTGGTGTTGCAGGGTGCTTCTTACTAGAGCTGCTCTCCACCTAAACTTGGGAACTACCCAGAGTTCTCAATTCTTTTTTGCATAAGTTATGCGTCACTCTAACCCTGAAAGGGATTTGTTTTGATTTATACTGGGTGCTCCCTTGTATCTGGACAAAGCTAAACCTCTCTGATGAGCTCTAATGAGAGTGAAACACGTGGCAGGGGTTGATTTTACTCATTCCAGGTTGGCTTGGACAGTATTTTACCAGTCCAAAGCTGCAATACTGTGCCTGGTGTGGTAAATGGCTTTTGTCATTTTACAGCTCGGCAAGGTTAAAACTGTGTCAAACCTATGCTTAAAGACTTTGCTGTACAAATAGTAAAAGACTTTGTCACTATCTAGCTCGGCATGGATAGCACTGTACTGATCCTATGCTTAAAAACGTTGCTAGATAAACAGACATTTGAGGTGAGTAAATCTAGAGTGCTGCTGGTGTTGCAGGGTGCTCCTTACTAGAGCTGTTCTCCACCTAAACTTGGGAACTACTCAGAGTTCTCTATTCTTTTTTGCAGAATTTATGCATCACTCTAACCCTCAAAGGGATTTGTTTTTATATATATATATATATATATATATATATATATATATATATATGTATATATATATATATATATATATTGACAATACAGCGGTGAAGGGGATTAGGACATATGGCTTTTTCTATAGAAATCTAAAAGCAGTCATAAACTGCTATGGAAAGACATAATTACCCTTTGCTGCACAAATGAGAGGGTCCTGTATGTCATTTCAGTCCTCCTGTGTTGGAGCCTGGTTCAGTTAAAGCCTAGTAGTTTATTCTGGTCACATGATTCTGCCCCAGTCTTTCAAATAGAAGTCAAAATCCTACAGTGGATCAAAACTAGACAGGATAGTCCGGATGCTAAGAGCACCATGAAACCAGGCATATCAAACTTGAGGCTTTGGGTTCTGGTACCAACAGCTTGAAGTGGAACCTTGCACAAAAAATCATGAGAGGCTTTTTCACGTGGAAAGAGGAAACAAACGAGGAGAAATAGAGATATTTGTCCTCATTATGCCTTAGTTTGTGAGGCGTAGGATTTCAGTGCATTCCTAGTTTTACCAGGGTTAGTAAATTGGGGAATGCATCTAAGACCATGAGAGTTGCATGGGAACAGCCATGCAACGCCCTTGAAAACCCAGCATAGTGCAGAGTAAGGCAATGCAATTATTTGTTCCATAGTTTTGAAGCCACTCAAAGCCATGCAAAGTGGCTTTGAGTAGCTTAAAAAATATTACTTAGTGGTTTACATCATGCATGTGCCATGTGGCGTGGTGCAAGCATGGTGCAAACCCCTCATACATATGCTCCTAAATATGATTCTGCCTCATTGAGTAAAGTTCTGAAATGCTTGTGGGATTGGAGTTCGAATAGTACATTTGACCCCCCCCACAAATTTTAAATAAATGCATTTTCTCAAACGAAATGTGTATCAGGTTAGATTTAAACTAGTAAAATTGCTTCTTCCTCCTCAAAAATGCATTTTCCATGATGTTTGCGGTACTGGAGTTAGAAGAGTAAATATGACCCTCATAATTCATAAATTTACCCATGTTTGTGAACTTCAAGATATAGGGGGTTATTCTAACTTTGGAGGAGTGTTAATCCGTCCCAAAAGTGACGGTAAAGTGATGGATATACCACCAGCCGTATTACGAGTTCCATAGGATATAATGGACTCGTAATACGGCTGGTGGTAAATCCGTCACTTTTCCGTCACTTTTGGGACGGATTAACACCTCCTCCAAAGTTAGAATAACCCCCATAGTATTTGATCATACCCTTCCTAATATATATACTTTCTTCAATATGTGTCAGACTTGAGTTAGAATAGTAAATTTGGTCTACTTTATTTATACATTTTATCAAAATTTGTGGAAGTGGAGTTAGAATAATGAATATGAATTCCACTTTTTTAATGGAAATTACATTAACTTTAGATCTTTCAAAATGTATGACTTTTTAAAAATATTGCTAGTATTGGAGTTAATATATTTATAAATTATCGGGCTTTTAATTTATAATTTAACATTATTTTTAACAATACATATCAAATTAATTATTACTTGTGTACTACATTGTGTACTACATTTATAAATTATGTTTAAACTCATTACCTTTTAAATTATTTTATTTATAATGAACTAATATACTTCTACATTAATGTTAATTTCATTTTACACGATAAATTTGTTTTGTGTTAATTATATTTTTTATAAATGTAATAGTTATCGAACAATTGAATAGAAATTGAGTTGCAAATAAATTAGTGTTTGTAAATAATGACCTTAAAATATAATACATAGATAGTTACGTACATTGCTTGTTCAAAACAAATAAATTATATTTTTCTTTTCCTTGTAAAAAAAAAAAAGGTATGAAATATTTGAATTAAATTCATGTTACCTAAATATATTTATATCAAACAACTCTGGCTTGCTGGAAGCAGAGGTCTCCTCTCTTTCCCTGCTTGCAGAGATGAGAGCAGGGAAAAGGAGGAAACTATCGCTCTCACAGACAGGGAGCTGAATGTTTAGTAGCTCCCTGTCTGTGACAGCAATGCAGGCTCCTGGCTGGGGTTTTGGGGGCCTTCAGGCTCTCCTGAGGCACTCAATGATGGTGACAGGGTGCCCTGGGGGGCAGCCAGTTGGCATATCCGGGCCCCAGGGGATGGGGTCTTTGGGGCCGAGATAGGCCCAATGAAGTGGGCCGCACAGCCCCCTCCCAAAAAAAAAAAAATGTTGAGGGCCAAATTCGGCCTGGGGAAGGGGGCATGTGGCATCCTTCCTTCATTTATTGAAGGCCGGGCATTGGGGGACAGGGTCCCTCGGGCCGAGATCAACCCAGGTAGAGGGCCTGCACAGCCTCCCATTGAATTGTAGTGGGCCCTGGGGGATGGAATCCCAGTGTCAAATTCAACCAGGGGAGGAGGACGACGTGCCCCCCCACCTCACACTGGACTTTCAACCAATGAGGTAGCACTTACTAACTAACCAGTAGAAAGCGCTCAGGCTGGATAGACATTTTGTGCACAACTGTGAACTCTTGTTCGATAATCGAGCAGGTGAGATTCCCTCCCAAAAAAAAAGATAATAATTTGGGGCTGAGCCTCAGGGGATGGGGTCGCCAGGGAAAAATTTGGCCTGGGGAGGGTGGGCATGTGGCATGCTTCCTTCCTTTAACCCCTTCGCCTCCAGGCCTTTTCCCCCTCCTGTGCCAAGCCTTTTTTTGGCTATTTGGAGCAGTTCGCGCTTAGGCCCTCATAACATTTTGTTCACATAAGCTACCCATGCCAAACTTGCGTCCTTTTTTTCCAACATCCTAGGGATTCTAGAGGTACCCAGACTTTGTGGGTTCCCCAGAAGGAGGCCAAGAAATTAGCCAAAAAACTGAAAATTTCGTTTTTTTCAAAAAAATGGGAAAAATGGGCTGCAGAAGAAGGCTTGTGGTTTTTTCCCTGAAAAGGGCATCAACAAAGGGTTTGCGGTGCTAAAAGCACCAGCTTCCCAGCTTTCAGGAACAGGCAGACTTGAATCAGAAAACCCAATTTTTCAACACAATTTTGGCATTTTACTGGGACATACCCCATTTTTATGATTTTTTGTGCTTTCAGCCTCCTTCCAGTCAGTGACAGAAATGGCATGAAACCAATGCTGGATCCCAGAAACCGCAACATTTCTGAAAAGTAGACAAAATTCTGAATTCAGCAAGGGGTCATTTGTGTAGATCCTACAAGGGTTTCCTACAGAAAATAACAACTGAAAAAGAAAAATATTGAAATTGAGGTAAAAAAACATCAATTTTTCTCTACGTTTTACTCTGTAACTTTTTCCTGCAATGTCAGATTTTCAAAAGCAATATATCATTACGTCTGCTGGACTCTTCTGGTTGCGGGGATATATAGAGCTTGTAGGTTCATGAAGAACTCTAGGTACCCAGAGCCAATAAATGACCTGCACCCTGCAGTGGGTTTTCATTCTATGCCGGGTATACAGCAATTCATTTGCTGAAATATAAAGAGTAAAACATAGCTATCAAGAAAACCTTTGTATTTCCAAAATGGGCACAAGATAAGGTGTTGAGAAGCAGTGGTTACTTGCACATCTCTGAATTCCGGGGTGCCCATACTAGCATGTGAATTAAAGGGCATTTCTCAAATAGACGTCTTTTTTTCCACACTGTCTTACATTTGGAAGGGAAAAATGTAGAGAAAGACAAGGGGCAATAACACTTGTTTTGCTATTCTATGTTCCCCCAAGTCTCCCGATAAAAATGATACCTCACTTGTGTGGGTAGGCCTAGCGCCCGCGACAGGATATGCCCCAAAACACAACGTGGACACATCACAGAAAACAGAGCTGTTTATTGCAAAGTGCCTACCTGTAGATTTTGGCCTGTAGCTTAGCCGGCACCTAGGGAAACCTACAAAACCTGTGCATTTCTGAAAACTAGAGACCTAGGGGAATTCAAGATGGGGTGACTTGTGTGGCTCGGACCAGGTTCTGTTACCCAGAATCCTTTGCAAACCTCAAAATTTGGCTAAAAAAACACATGTTACTCATAATTCTATGGCAGAAAGTTCTGGAATCTGAGAGGAGCCACAAATTTCCTTCCACCCAGCTTTCCCACAAGTCTCCCGATAAAAATGATACCTCACTTGTGTGGGTAGGCCTAGCGCCCGCGACAGGAAACGCCCCAAAGCGCAACGTGGACACATCCACATTTTTGGAAGAAAACAGAGGTGTTTATTGCGAAGTGCCTACCTGTAGATTTTGGCCTGTAGCTCAGCCGGCACCTAGGGAAACCCAACAAACCTGTGCATTTCTGGAAACTAGAGACCTAGGGGAATCCAAGATGGGGTGACTTTTGTGGCTCGGACCAGGTTTTGTTACCCAGAATCCTTTGCAAACTTCAAAATTTGGCTAAAAAAAAACATGTTCCTCACATTTCTGTGGCACAAAGCTCTTGATTCTGAGAGGAGCCACACATTTCCTTCCACCCAGCGTTCCCCCATATCTCCCGATAAAAATGATACCTCACTTGTGTGGGTAGGCCTAGCACCCGCGACAGGAAACGCCCCAAAGCGCAACGTGGACACATCCAAATTTTTGAAAGAAAACAGAGGTGTTTTTTGCAAAGTGCCTACCTGTAGATTTTGGCCTGTAGCTCAGCCGCCACCTAGGGAAACCTACCAAACCTGTGCATTTCTGAAAACTAGAGACCTAGGGGAATCCAAGATGGGGTGACTTGTGTGGCTCGGACCAGGTTCTGTTACCCAGAATCCTTTGCAAACCTCAAAATTTGGCTAAAAAAACACATGTTCCTCACATTTCTGTGACAGAAAGTTCTGGAATCTGAGAGGAGCCACAAATTTCCTTACACCCAGCGTTCCCCCACGTCTCCCGATAAAAATGATACCTCACTTGTGTAGGTAGGCCTAGCGCCCGCGACAGGAAACGCCCCAAAGCGCAACGTGGACACATCCAAATTTTTGAAAGAAAACAGAGGTGTTTTTTGCAAAGTGCCTACCTGTAGATTTTGGCCTGTAGCTCAGCCGCCACCTAGGGAAACCTACCAAACCTGTGCATTTCTGAAAACTAGAGACCTAGGGGAATCCAAGATGGGGTGACTTGTGTGGCTCGGACCAGATTCTGTTACCCAGAATCCTTCACAAACCTCAAAATTTGGCTAAAAAAACACATGTTCCTCACATTTCTGTGGCAGAAAGTTCTGGAATCTGAGAGGAGCCACGAATTTCCTTCCACCCAGCGTTCCCCCACGTCTCCCGATAAAAATGATACCTCACTTGTGTGGGTAGGCCTAGCGCCCGCGACAGGAAACGCCCCAAAGTGCAACGTGGACACATCCAAATTTTTGAAAGAAAACAGAGGTGTTTTTTGCAAAGTGCCTACCTGTAGATTTTGGCCTGTAGCTCAGCCGCCACCTAGGGAAACTTACCAAACCTGTGCATTTCTGAAAACTAGAGACCTAGGGGAATCCAAGATGGGGTGACTTGTGTGGCTCGGACCAGATTCTGTTACCCAGAATCCTTCGCAAACCTCAAAATTTGGCTAAAAAAACACATGTTCCTCATATTTCTGTGGCAGAAAGTTCTGGAATCTGAGAGGAGCCACAAATTTCCTTCCACCCAGCGTTCCCCCACGTCTCCCGATAAAAATGATACCTCACTTGTGTAGGTAGGCCTAGCGCCCGCGACAGGAAACGCCCCAAAGCGCAACGTGGACACATCCAAATTTTTGAAAGAAAACAGAGGTGTTTTTTGCAAAGTGCCTACCTGTAGATTTTGGCCTGTAGCTCAGCCGCCATCTAGGGAAACCTACCAAACCTGTGCATTTCTGAAAACTAGAGACCTAGGGGAATCCAAGATGGGGTGACTTGTGTGGCTCGGACCAGATTCTGTTACCCAGAATCCTATGCAAACCTCATAATTTGGCTAAAAAAACACATGTTACTCACATTTCTGTGGCAGAAAGTTCTGGAATCTGAGAGGAGCCACAAATTTCCTTCCACCCAGCGTTCCCCCACGTCTCCCGATAAAAATGATACCTCACTTGTGTGGTTAGGCCTAGCGACCGCGACAGGAAACGCCCCAAAGCGCAACGTGGACACATCCAAATTTTTTAAAGAAAACAGAGGTGTTTTTTGCAAAGTGCCTACCTGTAGATTTTGGCCTGTAGCTCAGCCGCCACCTAGGGAAACCTACCAAACCTGTGCATTTCTGAAAACTAGAGACCTAGGGGAATCCAAGATGGGGTGACTTGTGTGGCTCGGACCAGATTCTGTTACCCAGAATCCTTCGCAAACCTCAAAATTTGGCTAAAAAAACACATGTTCCTCACATTTCTGTGGCACAAAGTTCTGGAATCTGAGAGGAGCCACGAATTTCCTTCCACCCAGCGTTCCCCCACGTCTCCCGATAAAAATGATACCTCACTTGTGTGGGTAGGCCTAGCGCCCGCGACAGGAAACGCCCCAAAGCGCAACGTGGACACATCCAAATTTTTGAAAGAAAACAGAGGTGTTTTTTGCAAAGTGCCTACCTGTAGATTTTTGCCTGTAGCTCAGCCGCCACCTAGGGAAACTTACCAAACCTGTGCATTTCTGAAAACTAGAGACCTAGGGGAATCCAAGATGGGGTGACTTGTGTGGCTCGGACCAGATTCTGTTACCCAGAATCCTTCGCAAACCTCAAAATTTGGCTAAAAAAACACATGTTCCTCATATTTCTGTGGCAGAAAGTTCTGGAATCTGAGAGGAGCCACAAATTTCCTTCCACCCAGCGTTCCCCCACGTCTCCCGATAAAAATGATACCTCACTTGTGTAGGTAGGCCTAGCGCCCGCGACAGGAAACGCCCCAAAGCGCAACGTGGACACATCCAAATTTTTGAAAGAAAACAGAGGTGTTTTTTGCAAAGTGCCTACCTGTAGATTTTGGCCTGTAGCTCAGCCGCCATCTAGGGAAACCTACCAAACCTGTGCATTTCTGAAAACTAGAGACCTAGGGGAATCCAAGATGGGGTGACTTGTGTGGCTCGGACCAGATTCTGTTACCCAGAATCCTATGCAAACCTCATAATTTGGCTAAAAAAACACGTTACTCACATTTCTGTGGCAGAAAGTTCTGGAATCTGAGAGGAGCCACAAATTTCCTTCCACCCAGCGTTCCCCCACGTCTCCCGATAAAAATGATACCTCACTTGTGTGGTTAGGCCTAGCGACCGCGACAGGAAACGCCCCAAAGCGCAACGTGGACACATCCAAATTTTTGAAAGAAAACAGAGGTGTTTTTTGCAAAGTGCCTACCTGTAGATTTTGGCCTGTAGCTCAGCCGCCACCTAGGGAAACCTACCAAACCTGTGCATTTCTGAAAACTAGAGACCTAGGGGAATCCAAGATGGGGTGACTTGTGTGGCTCGGACCAGATTCTGTTACCCAGAATCCTTCGCAAACCTCAAAATTTGGCTAAAAAAACACATGTTCCTCACATTTCTGTGGCACAAAGTTCTGGAATCTGAGAGGAGCCACGAATTTCCTTCCACCCAGCGTTCCCCCACGTCTCCCGATAAAAATGATACCTCACTTGTGTGGGTAGGCCTAGCGCCCGCGACAGGAAACGCCCCAAAGCGCAACGTGGACACATCCAAATTTTTGAAAGAAAACAGAGGTGTTTTTTGCAAAGTGCCTACCTGTAGATTTTTGCCTGTAGCTCATCCGCCACCTAGGGAAACCTACCAAACCTGTGCATTTCTGAAAACTAGAGACCTAGGGGAATCCAAGATGGGGTGACTTGTGTGGCTCGGACCAGGTTCTGTTACCCAGAATCCTTTGCAAACCTCATAATTTGGCGAAAAAAAACACATGTTCCTCACATTTCTGTGGCAGAAAGTTCTGGAATCTGAGAGGAGCCACAAATTTCCTTACACCCAGCGTTCCTCCAAGTCTTCCGATAAAAATGATACCTCACTTGTGTGGGTAGGCCTAGCGCCCGCGACAGGAAACGCCCCAAAGCGCAAAGTGGACACATCCACATTTTTGAAGGAAAACAGAGGTGTTTTTTGCAAAGTGCCTACCTGTAGATTTTGGCCTGTAGCTCAGCCGCCACCTAGGGAAACCTACCAAACCTGTGCATTTCTGAAAACTAGAGACCTAGGGGAATCCAAGATGGGGTGACTTGTGTGGCTCGGAGCAGGTTCTGTTACCCAGAATCCTTTGCAAACCTCAAAATTTGGCTAAAAAAACACATGTTCCTCACATTTCTGTGGCAGAAAGTTCTGGAATCTGAGAGGAGCCACAAATTTCCTCCCACCCAGCGTTCCCCCACGTCTCCCGATATAAATGATACCTCACTTGTGTGGGTAGGCCTAGCGCCCGCGTCAGGAAACGCCCCAAAGCGCAACGTGGACACATCCAAATTTTTGAAAGAAAACAGAGGTGTTTTTTGCAAAGTGCCTACCTGTAGATTTTTGCCTGTAGCTCAGCCGCCACCTAGGGAAACTTACCAAACCTGTGCATTTCTGAAAACTAGAGACCTAGGGGAATCCAAGATGGGGTGACTTGTGTGGCTCGGACCAGATTCTGTTACCCAGAATCCTTCGCAAACCTCAAAATTTGGCTAAAAAAACACATGTTCCTCATATTTCTGTGGCAGAAAGTTCTGGAATCTGAGAGGAGCCACAAATTTCCTTCCACCCAGCGTTCCCCCACGTCTCCCGATAAAAATGATACCTCACTTGTGTAGGTAGGCCTAGCGCCCGCGACAGGAAACGCCCCAAAGCGCAACGTGGACACATCCAAATTTTTGAAAGAAAACAGAGGTGTTTTTTGCAAAGTGCCTACCTGTAGATTTTGGCCTGTAGCTCAGCCGCCATCTAGGGAAACCTACCAAACCTGTGCATTTCTGAAAACTAGAGACCTAGGGGAATCCAAGATGGGGTGACTTGTGTGGCTCGGACCAGATTCTGTTACCCAGAATCCTATGCAAACCTCATAATTTGGCTAAAAAAACACGTTACTCACATTTCTGTGGCAGAAAGTTCTGGAATCTGAGAGGAGCCACAAATTTCCTTCCACCCAGCGTTCCCCCACGTCTCCCGATAAAAATGATACCTCACTTGTGTGGTTAGGCCTAGCGACCGCGACAGGAAACGCCCCAAAGCGCAACGTGGACACATCCAAATTTTTGAAAGAAAACAGAGGTGTTTTTTGCAAAGTGCCTACCTGTAGATTTTGGCCTGTAGCTCAGCCGCCACCTAGGGAAACCTACCAAACCTGTGCATTTCTGAAAACTAGAGACCTAGGGGAATCCAAGATGGGGTGACTTGTGTGGCTCGGACCAGATTCTGTTACCCAGAATCCTTCGCAAACCTCAAAATTTGGCTAAAAAAACACATGTTCCTCACATTTCTGTGGCACAAAGTTCTGGAATCTGAGAGGAGCCACGAATTTCCTTCCACCCAGCGTTCCCCCACGTCTCCCGATAAAAATGATACCTCACTTGTGTGGGTAGGCCTAGCGCCCGCGACAGGAAACGCCCCAAAGCGCAACGTGGACACATCCAAATTTTTGAAAGAAAACAGAGGTGTTTTTTGCAAAGTGCCTACCTGTAGATTTTTGCCTGTAGCTCATCCGCCACCTAGGGAAACCTACCAAACCTGTGCATTTCTGAAAACTAGAGACCTAGGGGAATCCAAGATGGGGTGACTTGTGTGGCTCGGACCAGGTTCTGTTACCCAGAATCCTTTGCAAACCTCATAATTTGGCGAAAAAAAACACATGTTCCTCACATTTCTGTGGCAGAAAGTTCTGGAATCTGAGAGGAGCCACAAATTTCCTTACACCCAGCGTTCCTCCAAGTCTTCCGATAAAAATGATACCTCACTTGTGTGGGTAGGCCTAGCGCCCGCGACAGGAAACGCCCCAAAGCGCAACGTGGACACATCCACATTTTTGAAGGAAAACAGAGGTGTTTTTTGCAAAGTGCCTACCTGTAGATTTTGGCCTGTAGCTCAGCCGCCACCTAGGGAAACCTACCAAACCTGTGCATTTCTGAAAACTAGAGACCTAGGGGAATCCAAGATGGGGTGACTTGTGTGGCTCGGAGCAGGTTCTGTTACCCAGAATCCTTTGCAAACCTCAAAATTTGGCTAAAAAAACACATGTTCCTCACATTTCTGTGGCAGAAAGTTCTGGAATCTGAGAGGAGCCACAAATTTCCTCCCACCCAGCGTTCCCCCACGTCTCCCGATATAAATGATACCTCACTTGTGTGGGTAGGCCTAGCGCCCGCGTCAGGAAACGCCCCAAAGCGCAACGTGGACACATCCAAATTTTTGAAGGAAAACAGAGGTGTTTTTTGCAAAGTGCCTACCTGTAGATTTTGGCTTGTAGCTCAGCTGCCACCTAGGGAAACCTACCAAACCTGTGCATTTCTGAAATCTAGAGACCTAGGGGAATCCAAGATGGGGTGACTTGTGTGGCTCGGACCAGGTTCTGTTACCCAGAATCCTTTGCAAACCTCAAAATTTGGCTAAAAAAACACATGTTCCTCACATTTCTGTGGCAAAAAGTTCTGGAATCTGAGAGGAGCCACAAATTTCCTTCCACCCAGCGTTCCCCCAAGTCTCCCGATAAAAATGATACCTCACTTGTGTGGGTAGGCCTAGCGCTCGCGACAGGAAATGGCCCAAAACACAACGTGGACACATCACATTTTTTCATAGAAAACAGTGCCTACCTGTGGATTTTGGCCTCTAGCTCAGCCGGCACCTTGGGAAACCTAGCAAACCAGGGCATTTTTGAAAACTAGAGACCTAGGGGAATCCAAGATGGGGTGATTTGCGGGGCTCTGACCAGGTTCTGTTACTCAGAATCCTTTGCAAACATCAAAATTTGGCCAAAAAACACATTTTCCTCTCATTTCGGTGACAGAAAGTTCTGGAATCTGAGAGGAGCCACAAATTTCCTTCCACCCAGCGTTCCCCTAAGTCTCTCGATAAAAAAGGTACCTCACTTGTGTGGGTAGGCCTAGCGCCCACGAAAGGAAATGGCCCAAAACACAATGTGGACACAACATATTTTTTCACAGAAAACAGAGGTGTTTTTTGCAAAGTGCCTACCTGTGGATTTTGGCCTCTAGCTCAGCCGGCTCCAGGGGGGGGGGGAAATGCCCTAAAATAAATTTGACCCCCCACCCCCCCAAATCCCCCCTGCCCAGGAGCGACCCTTGCCTACGGTGTCACTCCCCCTGCGTGACATTGGCGCCAAATAACAAATCCCCGGTGCCTAGTGGTTTCTGCCCCCTTGGGGGCAGATTGACCTAAAATCGACCAATCTGCCCCCACGGGGGGCAGAAATGGTCTAAATACAGTTTGCCTCCCAGGGGAGCAACCCTTGTCTGATAGGTCGCTCCCCATCTCTAAAAAAACAAACAAACAAAAAAATAAAACACAAAAAAAAGAATTTGCCCTGGCGCCTACAGGTTTCGGCCTAATAATAGGCCGGTCGGCCCCCAGGGGGGGCAGAAATGGCCTAAAATAAATTTGCCCCCCCAACTCCCCCCCCCCCCTCGGGAGCGACCCTTGCCTATGGGGTCGCTCCCCCTGCGTGACATTGCCGCCAAAAAACAAATCCCCGGTGCCTAGTGGTTTCTGCCCCCTTGGGGACAGATTGACCTAAAATCGACCAATCTGCCCCCAGGGGGGGGCAGAAATGGTCTAAATACAGTTTGCCCCCCAGGGGAGCGACCCTTGTCTGATGGGACGCTCCTCATCTCTAAAAAAACAAACAAACAAAAAAAAAAACACACAAAAAAAATTTGCCCTGGCGCCTAGAGGTTTCTGCCCCCAGGGGGGGCAGAAATGGCCTAAAATAAATTTGCATCCCCAACCCCCAACCCCCACCCCCCCACCAGGAGCGACCCTTGCCTATGGGGTCGCTCGCCCTGCGTGACATTGGCACCAAAATACAAATCACCGGTGCCTAGTGGTTTCTTCCCCCTTGGGGGCAGATTGACCTAAAATCGACCAATCTGCCCCCAAGGGGGGCAGAAATGGTCTAATTACAGTTTGCCCCCCAGGGGAGCGACCCTTGTCTGATGGGTCGCTCCCCATCTCTAAAAAAACAAACAAACAAAAAAAAAAAACACCCCAAAAAAAATTGCCCTGGCGCCTAGAGGTCTCTGCCCCCCCTGGGGGCACATCGGCCTAATAATAGGCCGATCTGCCCCCAGGGGGGGGCAGAACAGGCCTTCCCAAAAAAATTCCCCCCCTGGGAGCGACCCTTGCCCAAGGGGTCGCTCCCGTTGCGTGAAATTTGCGCAAAAAATAAACTCCCTGGTGTCTAATGGTTTCTGCCCCCCTTGGGGGCAGATTGGCCTCATCAAAATAGGCCAATCTGCCCCCAAGGGGGGCATAAATGGCCTAAATATATATTGCCCCGTAGGGGAGCGACCCTTGCCTAAGGGATCGCTCCCCACCTAAAAAAAAAGAAAACATCACAAAAAGAAAAAAAAAAAAAAAAAGCTCCCTGGTGACTAGAGGTTTCTGCCCCCCTGGCGGCAGATTGGCCTATTTTGATGAGGCCAATCTGCCCCCAGGGGGGGCAGAAAAGGCCTTCCTAAAAAAATGCCCCCCCTGGGAGCGACCCTTGCCCAAGGGGTCGCTCCCTTTTGACAGTTTCATGAAAAAAAAAAGAATCCCTGGTGTCTAGTGGGGTTTCAAAAGCCGGATTGCAAGCAATCTGGCTTTTGAAACCCTCTGAGAGACTTAAAAGGGAAGGAAATACATTTCCTTCCCTTTGAAGCCTCTTGGGGCCTCCCCCATGGGATTGAAAGAGAAATGCAAAGCATTTCTCTTTCAATCGCGCTGGAAGCTCTGCTTCCAGCGCGATGGGGGAGACTCTGTGACTAATCAGCGTGCGCTTGCGCGCTGACGTCACAGGGGGGGTTCGGGGGGTTGGGGTGGGAGGGGAAGGGCTTCCCCTTCCATCCCTGACTTGGGGGGGTGGGGGGGAACCCCAGAGAGGGACCGCTAGCGCTCCCCCTGGGCTCTGTGCACAGGACGTAATGGTTACGTCCTGGGCACAGCAGCACTGTGCCTCAGGACGTAACCATTACGTCCTGGGCACAGAAGGGGTTAATGAAGGCCGGGCCCTGGGGGAGGGGGTCCCTGGGGCCGACATCAACCCAAGAAGAGGGCCTGCACAGCCCTCCCATTGAATTTTAGTGGGCCCCGGGGGATTGAGTCCCAGTGCCAAATTCATCCAGGGGAACAGGACCGCATGCCCCCCACCTCACACTGGACTTTCAACCAACGAGGTAGCACTTACAAACTAACCAGTAGAAAGTGCTTGAGCTGGATAGACATTTTGTGCAAAACTGTGGACTCTTGTTCGATAAACAAGCAGGTAAGCTTCGATTCTGGCCATGATACTCATTTCACAAAAATTAAACCTCAACTGGAAGCACTTATAAATACAAACTTAACAGGTGTCCCAGTTGAAGCTCCACTTATGAAAGGAACAAATGATCCTACCTCCTGGGCTTGATGAAGGCAAAGCAAGTGCCTTTTCTCCATGATTCCACATTGAAAGGTGATCTGAAATTTTTTGTGGAGGTGAATGCATTTTTCATCTATTGGAGCACAATCACACACTGTCATTCTCACACCCATATAGAGCCTCTTTCACCCAGACAGACACTCTCACATCCACTTTCACACGCAGAGACACCCTCTCACACCTATTCTCACACCCAGAGAGATGGGCCCTGCTGGAAAACCCCGTCCAGTGCGCAGTGCTGGTTGGATTAACGTATAGTAATGAAAATCACTTTAATCCAAAAAAACGTAGAAATTCACTGAAAAAAACAAAGGTTACAGGGACATTATAGTTAGGAAGTAGAATTTTAAAAACATAGAAATTCACTTAAACACAAAGGTTACAGGATATTATAGTTAGGTTCTAAATTTACTCACACAAAACGAGAGAAATTCAGCAGCTATAGTTAGAGTTATTTACAATAACTATAACTGCAGCCTAATGTAACTGTAGGATGATGGCCTGTTGTGTGGTGAGCACCTATAGTGTTATCACCTTATACCAGGTGCTGGTATCCTTTATTAGTGAAGTATAGGCAGTGTCTAGGAAACCAGGGCTCTCTAGAGGTAGCTGTGGATGAGCAGCCAAGACTTATCTAGGAGACAACCAAAGCTTATGCAATACCACTAGAGTCACACAGCACCATCACGCATGAAAGAACTACACAGTGTTACAAAAATAAAGGTACTTTATTAAGGTAACACAAATACTAGAATACTAATAGGCAGTCCCCCCAACTGGAGGCAAGTAAACACACTAATCATATACACAATAGATATCAGTAAAAAGCATCACAAACAACAAGAATTGGCAAAAGTATTAGAAAATAGTGTAGGCCCTAGGGGAGGGCCAAACTATATACTAAATTAGTGGAATGAGAGATACAGTCCTCAGCCAAGGACGTGGAATCATTTGAGGGGAGCTGGAGAAACTCAAAACCCCAAGAGGTGAGTACCAGAGTGACCCCCAGCGGACAGGAGCTCAGAGGTAAGTGCCTGGTTTTACCCCAAACCAACAGAAGGACATAGGAAAAGGGTTGTGCAAGATCCAAACCAGACTGGAAGAATCCAAATATGGATTCCGGCAGAAGAAGGCCTGCAAGGGAAGGAGACCAAGCCCAGTTCATGATGGAGTGTCTGGTCGTGCTAGGAGCCACTACCCACCCTTCTGTGATTTCAGGACCAGGTCGACGGGGGATGATGAAGACCAGCTGTGCAGAGCAGGAGACAAAGAGCAGTCCCTGAAGTGATGAAAATGGTGTTCTACATCAGCTGTCGGGTTGCAGTGAGTAAGTGGTGCCGGAAAACCACCAAGCCTTGGCACATGCAAACGTAGAAAAAAAGAGAGTTGCAGGGCTGAAGAGGACCAGCAAGGCCCAGGTGACTCAACCCAAGGAGGGGAGTCCGGGGTGACCCTTAGAAATCAGAAGAGTCACAAGAAGAGGATGCAGCCTCCACAACTAACCCACTGGCAGCAGACACAGCAAGTCTCAGTGAGAGCCCCTCAGCACACCTGAAGGGGAGTTCAGTGTCGCTGGAGCAGCAGAGAGGAGACTGTGCTTGGCAGGAAGAAGTGCTGGGTGCTACACGAAGCCTGAAGATCCCTTGAAGCAGGTGAAAACAGGCCTTGGTAGCTGCAAGAGTCGTGGTGCACAGGGGTACTGTCCTGCGAGGAGAGGCAAGGACTTACGTCTTCCAAGCTGAACAGCTGGCAGAGAGGACCAAGCGGACCATTCCAGACCGTCACCAGTGATGCAGGACCCATGAAGTTCTGGAAGAGAGCTGATCAACGCAGCCAGTCGTCATTGCAGTTGGTGCCTGCAGATTCAGGGGAGTGACTCCTTCATTCCAAGGGAGATTCCTTCTTATTTCTTGGTGGACGCTGGAGACCTTAGAGGATGTACAGCTGGGGACATATTGCAGTTGCTGGAAGGAGCCAGAGAAACAATGTTGCAAAGCGGAGCCATTGCTGGAGTTGCAGATTGTCAGTTCCTGAAGAGTCCAGATGCGGTTCCAGTGGCCAGAAGATGAAGTAAATGATATAGAGGAGTCCTGCTGGAATCTTTCATGTTGAATCTGAGGTCCCACCTAAGAGGGAGACCCTATATAGCCCAGGAAGGAGGATTGGTCACCTAGCAAGGTGACCACTTATCAGGAGGGGGCTGTGAAAACACCTGCCCAACCTGGCCACTCAGATGCTCCTAGGGGCCTCTTCTCATTTTGGATTCAAGATAGCAAAATCAAGTGGGCACCTGGAGGAGCTCTGGGCACCACCCCTGGGGTGGTGATAGACAAGGGAGTGGTCATTCCTCTTCCCTTTGTCCAGTATTGCACCAGAGCAGGGACTGGGTCCCTGGACAGGTGCAAACCAGTTTATGCAAGGAGGGCACCAAATGTATCCTTCAAAGCATACCGGTGGATTGGGGAGGCTACCATTCCCAAGCCCTGTAACACCTATATCAAAGGGAGAGGGTGTTGCCTCCTTCTCCCACTGGAAATCCTTTGTTCTGCCTTCCTCTACCTGAGCTGGTCAAGGAGCAGGAGGGCAGAAACCTGTCTGAGGGGTGGCAGCAGCACGGGTTGGCCAGAAAACCCCTGAAGACTGGTGGGAGCAATGCTAGGGGTCCCCTAAGGAGCCCCCAAAGTGCATGGGAACATACAACAATTACTGGCAAAACCATTTGGGTATGATTCCGACATGTTTGATACCAAACATGCCCAGGTTTGATGTTACCATTATGTAGCTGGACACAAGTAGTGATCTGTGTCCAGTACACATGTAAAATTGTGTTTCCGCACTTACGAAGTCCAGTGCAATGGAACTTGAGTTTTTAGGGGCACCTCTTCTCATGCACGGGTGCCCTCACACAGGGGGACCTGCACCCTGACCTTTGGGATAGGAGAGCCTACCAAAGGGGTGACTTAAAATGACCTGGTGCAGTGACCTGTGGTGAAAGGGTGCATACATCTTTTCACACAGGCTGCAATGGCATGCCCGCAGACACATTTTGCATGGGCTCCCATGGGTGGCACAATACATGCTGCAGCCCATGGGAAGCCACTGGTGCCCCAATGCCCTGGGTACCCAAGTACCATATGCTAGGGACTTATAAAGGGGCACCAATATGCCAATTTTGGTGTGTGCAAAGTCATAGGCAACCACATTTTAGAGGAAGAGAACACAATCGCTGGGGTCCTGGAAAACAGTCCAAGCATATTGATAGAAGGAAAAAAGTGGGTGTAACCTTGCTGAAAAGAGTGACTTTCCTACAGTAACTATAACTTGCGCCCTCGCTCCTAATTTTCCCAGATATTACAGCATTCATGACAACTTTTATAACGTCAATAAAAATATCAATAAAACAATAAAAGTGAAATTATTGGAGAAAGAAACTGAGCATGGTTGGGGCATGAGCTATAATTACCTTAGGCAGTGAGTTATAGTTACTTGAAATAACTCTCACTATGACTGCTGAATTTCTCCAGGTTTGTGCAAGTAAATTCAGAACATAACTATAACGTTCCCGTAACCCTTGATTTTTCAGGTTTTAAGTGAATATATATATATATATATATATATTTATATATATATATATATATATATATATATATATTAATGAAAGCTTTGGGGTTATCTGTATAGCAGGGGAAAAATAAAGTGGGGGGATCCCAACCACTTTTTCTTTATTCTGTGTCAATGGGTATTTTTCATTCTTTAGACACGCCTACAGCTTGAACCGCTGAATGGAATTAAACCAAATTTAGCACGAAGCTAGGTTCTGTCCTGCAGATTAAGCTTTGTCTTGTTTAGTGTGAATCCGTTCATTAGTTTTGGAGTAATTTAAGGCCAAAAAAATATAGATATCTAGCGCAGCGGATTCTCTGCAGATCTAACTGTCCCTGCGCTGATATCTGATTGGCTGCCGAAGTGTTAGTAGCCATTTTGGGACCAGAAAAAAAAGCCAAATAAAAGAAAAGGGGCCAGGGTAGAGTCACTCCGACCCTTTAGCCCTGGTGCAGGGCACCCTGAGGGACTCCGCCAGGGCTACAAACCATTTTTTTTAAACAAAACATCGGAAAAATCCACAAATGGATCCTCAGATTTTTCCGAGATTTAAAAAAAAATACAGCCTCCCGTATTTTATAAATTTTTTGGGGCCTGTTGGCATATGGGTCTTATAGAGGAGGGGCCTCATGGGGACCCCAGGGACCACCACCTCTCCAGGGCGATTGACGGAATGTGAGCGGGGGTGCCACGTGGCCACCATTGACCCCCAGGGACCACCACACCCTTGGATAAAATGCTTTTTTAAAGTGGGAGAGGCCCTACAGCCTCCCCCACAGCCCCATGGATTACAACCTCCCCATGGCGAATAATGAAATATGAGTGGGTTACAGCGCGGCTTCCCCAAACCCCAGGGACCACCACCCTCAGGGCAAAATGCTTTTTTTAAATGGGGGAGGCCCTACGGCCTCCCCACAGACTCAGAGACCACCACCTCCCAGGGGTGAATAATGAATATGTGAGCAGGTGGCCATGCGGCCCCACACCCCATGGACCGCCACCCCCGGGGCATTTAATTAACTAAGTGTGAGGGGGCCACTTGGGACCACCACCTCCCCAGGGCAGTTAACCAATAGGGCATGGGCGTCTCACCACCCCCCACAGACCCTCCCTGGAACAAATACAAAATAATGTAAAAGGGGTCCATTTTGAACCCTCATTAGCCCCAGGGACCTGCACCGGGGCTTCTTGTAAGTTGGAGGGGGACCATGCAGCCCCCGTAGAGGAGCCACTAATGGCCCTGGGGACCGCCACCCCCAGGGCAAGCTCCTTGTATGTGTCAAGGTGCCCACACCTGGGATATAGCTGTTTGCTGTGGCTTCGCTGCAGCTTTGAAGCTGCAGCCAAGTCACAGCAAACACTCTGGGTTTTGGCACCAGGATCTGTCAAACAGGTCCCGCTGTCAGAAACCAGAGCTTCCATCTCAGTCCGCTTAGCGTAAGTATGTGTGCCGGGAACAGAGATGAAAGGTTTGCTTCAGCAACCACGAAGCTCTTACTTAAAGCAGCTCCTTAGTTGCTGAAGTAATGAGCTGCAGGGAGGCCTTGAGGGTTCCCCTGCGGTCCCAGATAGCCCGTAAAGGGCTTGTTTAAAAAACAAATACATCTAGGGACCATGGGGGAAGCCTTGAAGGCTCTACCGCGGTCCCAGATAGCCCATAAGGGGCTAAAAAAAACCTGAAAGAATTTTTTTTATAAAATAAGTAGCTCAGTGTGACAGACCTTCTCACTGAGCAATGAGCGTTTAGGTCCAGCTGGTCTTGTATGTCTCTTTATTTTTTAAATAAAAATGTTTAAGGCTCATACTGAAAGGTAATCTTACTCTTTTTAAGTGACAAATACATTTTTCTTTTTAATTTGTCCAAAAATATCTCATTCTAAATATATCATATATCAAAGCCTAAAATCTCTCTATCTCGCTCCCTCTCTCTCTCGCTCTCTCTCTCTCTATCTCTTTCAGTCTTTCTCCTACTCACACACCCACTCAGACACATATGCACCCACTCTGAGACCAACTCAGTCACTCACAAACCCACTCAGACACTTGTGCACCCACTCAAAGCCCCAGTCAAACCCTCACACACCCACTTACAGACACACTCAGATAGATACGGTCCCTTCACAGACCCACTCAGACTCTCACACGCCTTCTCACAGACCCACTGACACCCTCATTCACCACTTACAGAATTGAGCACACATTGACGCACCCACTAAAACACTGATGTATTCACTATCACACCCAGGCAGACACCCTGAGAGCCACTCTCACCCCTGTTGCACCCTCTTGCAACTATTCTCACACCCAGAAAGACTGTGGTCAACTCCCCCCATGCATGGTCAAAGGGCCATGTGCAGCATGGGATTCAGTGGTTAGGGGGGTTGGCTGCAGGCCAGGTCTTGTGACAAGCGGTCCAAGGAGAGGACGATATAGGCGCACGGCGAGCGTCCCCTTTGATGTATGTTTGACTATAAGGGGACACTCCCCCTCCTGGATACCAGAGGCTAGCAGCCTCTATGAAAAGGCCTGCCTCAAGGTAATTCCTTGGGTAAGGTAGACCTTTTATTTCACACTCTTTGACTTTCACATAGAGTAATTTCCTCCAACATGAGACGTAGGGATCCTAGGCCCTGACGAATGCCCCGAGACCTTCATTGGCTCACTTCTGAGGGCAGAAACATGTTGGCTATTAGTTAGGTGACCCTGTGAGTCCTTGTCCTCACAGAGGTGTCCCAACCCCCGTTTTAACTACAACAGTCAGATACCACTACTAAACTTGTTACTCCTCACAGGTGTCTGCTTAGGTGTTTTTAATTTTTTCAGTAGATTAGCTGGATCCCGATCTTTCCAGAAACAAGTTTATTTACGCACTCCCTCCTGTTCCTTTAACAGTGAGGTTGAGTCCGCCCAGGTGGCAATGTCCTACCTGGGTGGGTCTAGGTGGTCAAATGATGAAGCATGACACTATATAGTGTGTGAGACCACCTAGTCCGTAAAAGGAATTTCCTCCCACCGCTGTTCCTCCCCGCGCATACACTCTGCAGTTACCTACTGACATTTCACTGACATTACCCTTCCAAATAGGAACACATACAACCCAGGGCTACGCTGATATCCGCGACGCCCTCGTTAAGAGAACCCCGTACTTTCTTGTGTATTTTGAGTTATAGGGAGCTAAGTACGGTGTGTTCCTCCACATTTGTCCCTCCTTCTCCCTCCTCCTCTCTCCATGTGTAATGACAACCTCTGCTGCACAAGGCTGAAGGCCGTGCACAGTGCAAGGTTGGGTGCTTATATGGGGTCGGCTTCAGGGCCTGGCCTGCCGCCAGGCCCTGTGGCTAACCACAGCTGCCCACGGCCACTGTCTGTGTTTGCGGGGGTGGTTGCATTAAAGTATTGTAATGAAAAGTACTATACATTAAAAAAACATAAAAACTCGCTGAAAAAAAGCAAAGGTTACAGGGACATTATAGTTAGGAAATTGGATAAAAAACATAGAAATGTACTTAAATTTACTTAAAAAAAAAAAAAGACTTTTAGTTATAGTTAGGCTCACATTTTAAATGTTCAAAACCATAGAAATTCACCAGTTATAGTTAGAGTTATCTCAAGTGACTATAATTTGTGCCCTTAGGTAACTATAACTTGAACCCTTGCCATGCACTGCTAATTACCCCACAAATGATGGCACTCATAACATCTTTGATGACATCATCGATAATATCAATGTAATATTTGCAGTAACATTTTTGATGAAAAACTGTGCACGGCGGTGGAGCGAGTTGCCTGCTGCATTCTTGCCTGGAGAAGAAGAACTGTGCATGCAACTTCATCTTTAACTCAGGACCCTAGAGTGACTAGTTGAGGGCTAGTCTGCTGGGCTTCTAATCCGAGCCTTGGGAAATAAAACTCCCCATTCTGCTTCGGGTCCTGGCTGTAGTGAGTTCCTGATGCCTAAGTTGTGCCTCTTAGGTTCTGGACCCTGGGTGTGGCTTTCCCGCTCTTGAAATCAAGCTTTTGAGCTCTTTTCATCCTCAAATGGGCCCATTCACACCAGAATCACACCACTCACACTGAAATTCTGCATGAGCCGCTACCAGCAAGCATTGATCATCTGCTGAGGACCACCAATGCAAAGCACCAGCCTGCCTATCTGTGAGTCCAAGCCTGCTCTTCATGCCATGCCGTTGACCACCCCCAACATGAAAGTAGTCTTGGCACAAAACCTGAGAAGGTAAAACTTCAGCAGGATTAGTCTGGGACTGTATTCAACCTGTACTATATCATGGTCAGCCTGAACATTTTACTTTGACCTGTCCAGCATGACCAGATAGCCATGGTTGGTTCTTTCAGCATTTAGGGGCTATTTTTCAGTTTATTCTTTAAAAATTCATAACTTCAGTTCTACTAATTGGATTTTTGTCATTTTGGTTGTTTTATTTATTACATTGTGCTTTATTCTTCCAACCTGATGTGGGATCTTTTTGTGTGGTGTTTTCACTGTTTTACTGTTTGTTGCACAAATACGTTACACATTGCCTCCAATTTAAGCCTGACTCCTCTGTGCCAAGATACCAGGGGATTGAGCACAGGTTAATTTGGGCTTTGCTTGTGCCTTATGTTCACAGGGATTATGATTGCTTCTTGATAAGGTCTCAACCAGTATCCCAATTTCTAATAAATAATATATATACAAGTTAAGAATGCCATAGAAGAATTCAGGAGGAGCCGACCAGTACGGGTAATTCCTCATCCAAGTTCATACCGTGGGGTGCTAGGCAACAGGCCTCTAAAATATAAATTGGATTTCATTCTGCTCAATGCATGGATTCTGCTCTCACCTCTGTTGTTTTCTTTTATGCATTAGATTCTAAAGAATTTAGGGCCTTCCAGTCCCACTGTGATACTCATTGAAATGTTAATGTTATGCTGCTCTGTATGTCATGTCATTGTTGGTTATAACACTCATGTGCTCTAAAATACATTTTTTACAGTGAAACTAGTGTTACCAATGTACTATTTTCTAGAAGGGCATGAGATTATATATACCATAACTTCTGACCTACAAGCGATGTATTTATGGTTGGTATGTTTCTGTTTGCTAGCATCCAGCTAATAATGTTTCACAGAAATGCTAAATTTACAAGCTTTGTGTGTGCCACATATAAAAAATCCTTCCATTGGAAATTGCCAAGGAAATGGTTTAGGATTTAGGTAACTGTTTACCAGTTTATCTTTGATGGAGTAGTACTTTCTGTATATTATTGGTAGACTAGGTCATACAAGAGATTCATTCTGTTCGAAAATCCCCAAATGTTTGCAAAGAATAGTCCTTTCATTATTGAAGTGGTTGTTAAGAGTGGTAATGAAATGTATTGGGTTCTTCTTTGACTCTGTGTTATATGTGTTATTATTTTGAGATATGTACATTAAATCATCTCTCTCACACTTATCTGCTCTATCAGATATGTTTTTTCTTGCATTTTTTGGGGAAATCCCCCATTACGGAATCCTATGATCATCTTGTTGCTTGTCGTAATGTACATTTCATGCGTACTGCAATTTTGTTTGGACAGCAAAATGTCACTATAGGAAATACTCAATCTCAACTTTGGCAGATGGTTACTTTTACCATTATGTGTAGAGTTTCCAGTTGTACCCATTCTAAATAGTTGAGTAGAGAGAGTGACATTGGATACCATGAGTTTAATGTCAAGAACTTCAAGAAATCCATTGCAAATTTTAGATTAATTTGATTGTTGTCAATGGTTTAAAAGAAGGTCTCAAATTCATATTCCAGCCCTTTCCTTCCATATGAGGAATACATCATCCATGTATTGTAACCATATGACATATTGTCAGTATGGTTCTCCAGTTCTGGTGACCAGATCACCTGTTCCTCCCACCAGTCCATAACTAAAATAGCATAGATGAGGCAAAGAAGGTGCCCATAACTGTTTCCTGGACTTGTTTGTAAAAGTTTTTCAAACAGGAATACATTGTCATTTAGACAGGTACGAACCACTTCCAACAACATATATATAATGCATTGACATCAAGACTTACCAAAAATGGTGATCCTCCCAAAATATTTTTATGGATTTTGTTGATGAAATCTTTGAAATCCCTGACATACAATCTAAGTGCATGCCCAAGGTGAGATTAAAAGTGATATACAAATATAGATGTATTCTCCAAATAACTATTTTTTGTGGAAACAATAGGTCATCCTGGGGATTCCACCTATTCTAGTGTACCTTGGATAGGAGATAAAGTGTTGGAATTGTAGTTGTCCTTTTTTTGGAAACTGAACTCCTCCCTAGGCCAATATGATCTCATTATACCACTCAAGTAATCTTTTTTTGTAATGTATTTGAAAATCAGCATATGTATGTATGTATGTATTTCATATTTATAAAGCGCATTCCGGCCAAGGCATCGAAGTGCTAAGCAACAGGAGTGAGAGGACCAAGAAAGACAGAAAAAGAAGAAAAGGAATTAGCCACAGTGGAAAAAGCCAAGTTTTTAGCTTCTTTCTTAAGGCTAGGAAACTGTGCCCTTTCCTCATCATGAAAGGAAGCATATTCCAATGTTTAGCCGCGGCCACCGTGAATGCCTTGTCACCCCATCGAGCCTTACAGGTCCGCGGAACATAAACCTAATTGGAACCTGTAGATCTAAGCTGACGGCTTGGGGCGTACCAGTGAAGCCCCGATGTCAGTGCTACTCATATATAAAGCTTTAAGTGTTAGGCATATTGTCTTAAAGATAATAAGTTTCTTCACAGGTAACCAGTGTAGTTGCCTCAAACTAGCACTGGCCGAAGCTATATGAGGAAAATTAATTATTAGACAAGCAGCAGTGTTCTGGATGAGTTGAATTTACTAAGTGAAAGCTTATCAATATTAAGCAATAAAGCGTTACATTAATCTATTTTGGAGATTATCAAGGCAAGAGACACCATAACTCTAAGCTTCTCTTGTAAATAAGGACATATTTTTTTCAGTGTTTTCAATATCCAGAAACAGGTTTTAGTAACAGAATTAACTTGGGGCTTAAAGGACAGGGCAATGTAAAAAATGACCCCCAAAATTCTTAGTAGAGCTAATAGGGACAGGTAAGTCTCCACACACAGATGGCCACCATCGTGAGCTCCATAAATTCCTGTCAGAACCAAAGAGAAGAATTTCAGTTTCATCGCCGGCCATCTATTAACCTCAAGCATACATTGATGGAAACGGTCAGCCGTTTCTTATCAATTCTTAAATACAGGGATAATTACTTGAGTATCATCCGCATAAAAGGTGGCCAAGAAGCCAAAAGAACGAATAAGTCTGGCCAATAGTGCTATGTGCAAATTAAAAATGGTGGGGCTAAGCGAGGAACCCTGAGGTACCCTGCATGGTAACTGATATGAGGGTCCCTTAAAATCTCCTCAAGTTACTATAGTAGATCTGTCTTTTACAAGAGACTTCAATGTGCATAAAGCTGTACCTATAACGCCTACCCGATGCAGGCAATGTGGCATAATTTGAAGAGAAATGGTGTCAAAAGCTGATGGCAAGTCTAAAAGTCTAAACATACGATTGTCTATCAATTTTAGCATACCATTCACAGACAGTTGTTTGTAAGACTCATCAGCATATATTTCTCTTGAGATGACCACAACATTAATTCCCTTATCTGAGGGTTTATTGAAAATTCCCTGATTATTTTATAATGTTCCTTATGCCTCCAATTATTTGAAAGTCAAATTATGTGTGTGTGTCTTTCCTGCCATTAAGAGTCATCATATCCCTCATCACACTTCTATTCATGATCTATGTTATCATTTTGTGTTTTAGGTATGTACTTAGATATCGGTTTGAAAGTTGTATGAGCACTGAAGACAGCATTAATACCATACTGCACGAATATTGATAAACTAGATAAAATAAATCCAACTCTTTACCTTCAACTCAATTACAACTCAAATTGTATAAATTGTCCAATGCCTCAGTGTCAATAATTGACAGGTTTGATATGCACATAGGTGGAAGAGGTACAGTTTGGATCTTTTGGGGTTTCACACTAATCTTTTGTGCCCCCAGTCAGGCTTTGGTCAGGGTAGGGAGGCAGTGAATTCCAAATACTTCTTGAGGTGGAAAACTGCAGAACCTTCTCCTACTTCAAATTGGATCCTTAAACCCAACTCTTCAGTATACCTCTGGACCTGTGGAAGACTCACAAAAACTGTTGGCTGCAAGAAGGACAATTGCCCTACTGCCCTGCCACTCTACTACCCTACTGCCTGAATAAGAAGAACTGGACCTGCATCTTGAACCCAGGACAATGAGAATGACTCCAAGGGCTTGTCGGCTGGCCTCATGATCAGAGCCACAGGGGCAGAAAAGGTTCCAAACCCCTTGAGCCCAGCATTCACACTCAATCTTCTGTGAGTCGTTGTAGGAAACTACCCTCTTTTTGGCATGTTACCCCCAATTTCTGCTCACGTTATCCAGGACCAATGTCCCAGACTTTGTGAGTGCGTTGAAGCCATTTTACGCGTGCACTATACATAGGTCACTACCTATGTACAGTTTCACAATGGTAACTCCGAATATGGCCATGTTTGGTATCAAGCATGTTGGAATCATACCCCAGGGCTTTTGCAAGCATTGGTTGTATAATTCCATGAACTCTGGGGGCTCATTAGAGGACCCCAGTACTGCCATTGCAGCCTTCTGAGGTTTTCCAGGCAGCCCCAGCTGCTGCCACCTCCCAGACAGGTTTCTGGCCTCCTGTTGCTTGAACTGCTCAAGCCCATGAAGGCAAAACAAAGGATTTCTTTTGGGAGAGGGATGTTACACCCTCTCCCCTTGGAAATAGGTGTTACAGGCATGGGAAGGGTAGCCTCCCAGAGCCTCTCAAAATGCTTTGAAGGGCACAGATGGTGCCTTCCCTACATAGTCCAGCCTACACCGGTTCAGGGACCCCCAGTCCCTGCTCTGGCATGAAACTGGACAAAGGAAAGGGGAGTGACCACTCCCCTGTCCATCACCACCCCAGAGGTGGTGCTCAGAGTGTCTCTAGAGGGTCTCTGGGTTTTGTCATCTTGGATTTCAAGTTGACAGGGAACTCTGGGAGCATCTGAGTGGGCACTGCCAGCAGATTACATCAGAGCCCTCCCCTTATAGGTGCTTACCTGTTTAGCTGACCAACCCTCTTTCAGTTCTATTTAAGGTCTCTCTCTTGGGTGGTTCTTCAAATTCGGATTGCAAGACTCCAGCAGGAATCCTCTTTATCCTTTACTTGACCTTCTACCGATAAAGCTGCACCTGGACCCTCCAGGAACTTCACAAACTGCAACAAAGAAGCAAAGATTACTTCTACATCACTGTATCTTCAGCTCCTGTCAGCAACTGCAACTGTTTCAAGGTCATGCATCCTCCGGGGACTGCCTGTCTTCAGCCTGCACCAGAAAAATGAAGGAATCTCCCTTGAAGTGAAGGAGTCACTTCCCTGCTTCAGCAGGCACCCCTCTGCAGGAATGACCAGTGGCTTGGGTTCCCTCTCCTAAAAAAGTACATGGATCCAGCAACACAGGTGGTTTGTGGCTGAAGTGGTCCCGACAGTCCTGAGGTCCAGCCGTCAAACTTTGGTGGAGGTAAGAGCTTGCCTTCCCATGCAAGACAGTACCCCTTTGCACTGCGTGTTTGCAGTTGCCAAGGCTTGTTGGCTTTCTTCCATGAAGTTCTTCATGCACCATGCAGCTCTGGCCCCCAGCACTCCTTCCTGTGACGCACAGCCTCCTGTATTGTTCTCCGGCAGTGTGGGATCCCTTTGTGTAGTGCTGCATGGGATTCCTTTTGCACCTTCTTTTTCTCCATGGTGTGGCACTCCTGTGCACGTTGCCTGGCCTTCTGAGGGCTCTCTGAGTTGCTGAGAGCCCCCTCTGCCTCCCCCTTCTGAGTAGAGGCCGCCAGGTGCCTCCTGGTCCCGGGCAGCTCCATGTTCTTCTGACCGCAAGCTTTGCATGTGCCAAGGCTTCTTGGCGGAATCCAGTGATGCGAACCAGACTGCAATCATCCACCTGGGGTGGGACATCATCTGCACTAACCAGGAACCGGCATCCATCTTCTTGGGTGCAGTACTGACTGTTCTTCTTCACCTGTGGTTCTTTTTTTGCACATCCATCAGGGTTAGCAGGAGCTCCTGTTCTCCCTGGACTCTTCTGTGCTTCTTGGACTTGGTCCCCTTCTTCTACAGGTCTTCAGGTCCAAGATTCCATTGTTTGTGTCTTGCAGTCTCTTCTGGTTCTTGCAAAATCTTCTATCACATGTGTTTGTGTGTTCTAGGAAAGTTACTGTGATTTACTCCTGCTTTCCTGGACTCTGGGGTGGGTTCTATTACTTACCTAGGTGGGAAACTCACTTTCGTATTCCACTTTCTTAGTATATGATTTGTGTTCCCCCCTAGCCCCATTTCTAACTGTTGTGATTTTCACTATTTGCACTGTTTTCTAACTGTTTTTGCAGCTATTTGTGCATTCTAGTGTATATTACTTACCTCCTAAGGGATTATAGTCTGTAAGGTATTTTTGGCATTTGTGCCACCAAAATAAAGTACCTTTTATTTTTGTAACACTGAATATTTTCTTTCATGTGTGTGAATACTGTGTGACTACAGTGATATTGCATGAGCTTTGTAAGTCTCCTAGTTAGGCCTTGGCTGCTCATCCACACTACCCCTAGAGAGCCTGAATTCTAGACATTGACTACATTTCACTAACAAGGGATAACTGGACCTGGTGTAAGGTGTAAGTACCTTAGGTACCCACTACAAACCAGGCCAGCCTCTTTCAGTCGTGCCTCCCGAGTACTGCCAGGCCAGTCCTGGACCCTTGGAGGTGGGCAAGAAGGTGCTCTGCCAGCCCAGCTGTGGTCTTGTGAGCAGATATGACACATCTTTTGGCAGCCTCATTGGAAATTCCGCTGCGCAAAGCACCCCAGATGCAAGATCTCACATCGCAGCCCACAGCTTCGTTGGAGCCGATGCTGGGGTCACATCCTTCACTCAGGCTTTTCCATCACAAGTCTCTCATCAAGGCATACTTGACAATCATGAGGGACATCTCATTGCAGCCCAGCAGCTTCCACAGAAATGCAGCTGCATTACATCCTCGACACAGGACTTTGCATTGTAAGCCCCTCATCCATGGCATCCTCAGTGAAGATGCAGGACTCTACATAACAGCGCTGCATCTTCCTCGGAGCAGCCACTGCATGAGGCATCCTCAATGCAGCATCTTGCAATGTTCCACAATGAGAATTTTGAGTACTTTGTTCAGCGGGCCTAACATGCAGTCAGCCTGAACTTGTGACTTTGTACCAGTCCAGCACAACCAGATAACCAGAGTTGGAGCTTTGTGCTCCAAAGCATTATTTTCATAACATTTTTAAGATTGCACATCTCTGGTTCTACTGACTGGATTTTTGTTTTTTTTGGTCCCTGTTAGAAATTGGGTTTCTTGTTGGCAAAGGTATTCACCTTGTTCAAATAGGAACCACAATCCCAGTCAAGGTAAGTCAGATACATACGATAGGATACCCTGTGCTCACTGTCTTGTAACATGGCAGCGAGCAGGCAGGCTTAACTTAAGAAGCAATGTATAAAGTATTTCTGCAACACTTCAAACAATAAAAAAGGGAAAACACCACAGAAAAAGACACCACACCTGGTTAGAAAAATAGAGCTTACTGTTATGAGTAAAACAATACTAAAATGACAAAAATCCAATAAGTAGAAGTTGAGATATGATTTTTTAAAGATTGAAATGCAACATTGTGCTTAAAAGCATAAGGCACACACCAGAGCTATCTGATTGCACTACATTGGGTGAAATTCAAAAGTCCAGGTGGAGCATGATGGAGCACAGGGTGGATACAGTCCTAGAGAAGTCCTGCCAAAGTTTTACCTTCTCAAAGTTGAGTCAAGAGACCCATTCACAGGGAAAAATTTCACTGGACAGCATCACTTGCAGTGGTTCGCGGGCATGACAATTGGCCCGGTGTCATTGACAGGCAGACTGGAGCCTTGAGGCTGTGAGTGGCGGTTCTTACTATGCAAAGAGAGAAACTTGTGGCGGCGTGCGCTGATTCTTCTTGCGAGCGGCATGGTTCCTGTTCAAAAAGGCCATTTTGTGGTTGCAAAATTCCCAAAAGCTTGATTGTAGGAGCCGCAAAACCACTTTCAATGTCCCAGGACTAGAGGGGTGCCTCTTGGGGGTCAGGAGCTAGTTTAAGACAGCTGTAGCTCATGTTGGAAGTTTTTTGTGTCCTGAGACCTCAGACGACTAGGAGGCAAGCCAGTAATCCCTTGGATTTACTCTATTTCTGTGTTGGAAAGACTCAGGTCCAGTCCATCTCATTACTAGGCAAGCAGGGCAGCAGGTAAGTACCGTAGAGCTGGAATCCAGCCGAGGTCAGGAGAATCCAGCAGACTAACAGTCCTTCTTCCTTGCAGAGTATCCACAGGTCCAGAACGGTACTGAGTTAGTAGGATCAGAAGTCCGATTCTTATACCCAGTGTGTCCTTTGAAGTGGGGAGACTTCAAAGAGGAAGTGCATAGAGTCCCTGCCCTACCTGCTCTGGATCCAGGCTGACTACAGTGGGTTATGCAGTCCCTTGTGTGAGATCACGACACAACCCATTTGGTTTTTCAGCTTCTCTTCTGTCCTGCCCAACATAGGCCATCAGGATGCTGATGGTCCAACAGTCACATCTAAGCTCCCTTTGTGTGTGGCTCTCTGGAGGAAATGCACAAAAGCCCAGCTGTCACCATCCCAGATGTGTATTCAGATACAGGCAGAAGGCACTAGATGGTTATGGTAACAAAATGGCAACTTTCTAAAAGTGGCATTTTCAGAATTACAATTTAAAATCCGACTTCACCATAAGTTGTGATTTGAAATTGTGATTCCACAGACGCCAAATTTAGGGGTCCTATTTCTTCCCAATTTGAAATTACACTGATAGCTGTGGGAGAGCTTGGCCTCACAGTGGTAAAAATGAATTTAAGAGTTTTTCACTACCAGAAATTGTAAAACTTAAAAGTACATGTCCAACTTTTTAAATACATTGTACCCTCCCCTTGGGGCAGTCCAGGGCCTATCTTAGGGGTGACTTGTATGTATTAAAAAGGATGGTTTACGCTAAGCAAGAGGGTTAACTTGCCAAGTCAACATGTTTAAAACTGCACTCACAGGCTCTGCAATGGCAAACCTGAGTAATGTTTAAAGGTTCATTGGAGTGGGTGGCACAATCAGTGCTGCAGGATCATCAGTATCATTTAGTTTACAGGCCCTGGCCACATGATGTGCACTTTACTAGGGACTTATAAGTACATTAAATATGCCAACTGTGGATAAGCCACAATTACTATGTCTTAAGCAAAGATCACTGGTTGTCAGTGGTAAAGTGCCCAGAGTCCTAAAGCCACAAAATCAAAGTCAGAAAAAAAGGAGGAAGACAAAAAGTTTGGTAATGACCCTGCAGAAAGAGCCAGATCCAACAGTCTCAAATAATTTGTTACATTATATTTTTCTAAATTGCTGTGGTATTTTTCATGTGATATGCTTTCATTTTATTACTGTCTTTTTCTCTACGTCGCTTTAAGATTCTTGCTGCTGCACATAAGCAGAAGTAAAGGGGATAAACAATCAATACTATCTAAACATCATGGTTTTTTACATAGAAACACCTTACTTCCTGGCTGACGTCAGACATTTTGTTACACAAGACACCACAGGACGTCACAGAGGTGAGGTAAGGAGGTGAGCGGTCCAGCTTAGGAATGTGCTGAGCAGTTGAGGGACTAGGCATAGAAGAAGCGGTTTGAGCCACCTCATCCCTGCTCTTGCTTTCGCCCAGGTTGCTGTTGTGGTTATAGTCATTGTAGCTGTCTGTGGAGCCATTTGTGGAGCCGTTTGTGGAGCTGGTGGTCCCAGCAGAAGGACAGGTTCCTGGGGCAGCCAAACATGGTGAGCTGACAGCCCATGCAAGTGGCTAGGGTGCGTGTGCTGTGATTCACTTGGCTCTGCTGACGCTTTCTTTTCTCCTCTTTGACCCCTATTATGCCTTTGCACTGTGCACTGTGCCTCCCATCCCCCCCAAGTCATTGGACTGCAGTGCCCCATCTCACGTCTCAGAGGTGAGGTGACTGGGGTTAGGTTGGGCATGCTGTGGTAGGGGAGGGTTGGGTCAGGTTGTATTGGGGTAGCATCAGCACGGCCAAAGACTGGCTGCTGGTTGCCCGTTGGTGCATGGTTGCTTGGTACATGGGGAGGAGAAGATAAGGTGAGGCAGCAGGTGCTTAGGTGGTCAGTTGGTGAACTAGGTGCGGCTTCTGGGTGATAGCCTGCTGAATACACACATGAACGGTGCCTGAGGCCTGATGTCTGACACCTGAGTTGCTGAATCCTGTAGAATTAGAGGAGGTGGTTGTACTGAAGCTGTTGGCTTGAATGAAAATAATTGCAAAGTATTTGTGGAATTTCAGCTGAAACTACACTGTGCGTTGTGGTCAGCACTAGCATCTGCATACAGTGCTTGGATTTCTTCTTGCACACTGTTAATCAATCTGCTTAAACAGTTCAACTCACCCCTTCCACCTATTGCACCTGTTAATCCACCTAATTGTCCAACTTGTCTCACTAAATCTTTAAATCTTCTCTGGCTGAAGCTTTTGGCAGTGGTGGAGTTTTACTTTGAACTATGGCTGTTTATAGCTTTGATTGGATATTGTTGGGTATTGTTGGACACAACAGGATACTGTTGGCAGGATATTGTTGGATGGTGTTGGGGCCTCATTCGACTTGTGCTTACCTCAGCATGCTTTCCATCAAACTGGTCAAACTTGTCCCTCAACTTCTTGAATTGTCTACTAGAGTTCAGTAGCCTGGATCAGCCATCAGACCATGGCCTTAGCCATTTAGTACACATAGTCATAAAGTATCCCTAGTAAGGTGTATGACGATCGAGAATGGTGGTGTTTGTTCTCGTCACGTGTTAAAATGAAATTAAGGAAATTTCGCTCTGGTCATTAGATTGGTGGACCTAACTCATCTAATAATCTTTTGAAATGAAATAAATGGGCCAACATTTATCAATAGCAACTTGGGGCCTCCTGATTTGTCTTTTGATGATCGTATCTCCTGGTTTGAAAAGCAGCTGACCTTCTTCCGAACCCCGGGGAGTAAAGATAGTGGCAATAGACCTAAATCTACCATTAAGATTTCTTGGGACGTCAAAAAGGTAAAACAAGAAATACATTTCCTTGTTGGGGAACAATTTAATTTTCCTTGATTTTGAGACAGAGAAAAATTAACCACCTTAAGTGGAAAAAAACAATATTGAAGGTTGTGACACATAGGAAGGAGGAGAAAAGGAAATAGATCAATCTTAGGGAAGCTGCTACTTTATATAATTCTCATAAATACTGGGCCTTAACAGGCAAATATTGCAACTCAAGTTACAGCCCAGTCAACCCTGATTTTGGGTGATGCATGGATGCAGTATATTTCTCATCTAAATGCCAGTAACTCAAGTAGCAGTGACGAGTATGTTCAAAGCTGGAGGTGTTGACAGAGGAGGTGGTTAGGAGCCATGACCAGCTTTTTGGCAAAAGCTCACTCCAGGTGCCTGAGAGTGAGAAAAGGAGACTCTGGGCAGACATACAAACAAAGATCTGCAATGTTGGAATGGCACAGCGCTCGGTTGAAGAAATTAAGAAGAGGTGGTACGACCTGCGGTCCCGTGCCAAGGAGAGGGTGGCAAGACGACTGCAGGAGGCCAGGAGCACAGAAGGCGGCCCACCCACAGAGTCACCCTCCACCCTGATAGAGGACCTAGTGGAGGGAGTCCACACTCTTCCCTGAAGCAGTCAGTGGGGTAACCGAGATTGACACCTCCGGCACACCAAGTACCAGCAAAGGTAAGTGCAATATTGAATTGCAACCCCATATGTACTTGCACAAAAGCCCCTTAGGAATTAGCAAGTAATGTAAAACATTGTGAGAAGTATTCCATTCCACATCTTAGAAGCAGCACAACAATGCATTAAGGGAGTGGCAGTCCACAACCCAGAGCTGAAAGTAGCACATACAATGTAAGTAAGTAGAGCGACACCCAGAAGAACACAACACCCACAACACAGTAAAGAGAAGTACCTATACCTTTATTACCATTGTGTGACCGTAATTGTAACAAACATAACTGACATGCTGCATATTGTCGTTGCAGGTGGGCCAGGCCCAGCAGCCACAGAATGTGCCAGCTTAGGGGAGACTGACACCCATCCTGCTTCAGACTCCAACACGAGTGGATCTCTGAACATTGTACCACTCCGACGCAGGCCCAGGCCACTGCCACTGCCAGAGCTCAGTCAGGACTCCAATGAGCATCAGGAAGGCCCACTTACACCATCCCCAACTGGCAGATGCACCCAGATGCAGGAGCCAGGTTCGCAGCAGACCACAGCACCCCGCAGGATGGCTACAAATGCAGGTGCACAGGCGTATGAGGCAGGTGAGGGAAACTCCTTCTTTGGTAGCCTGGAATCAGCTATGTAGCAGCAGCAGCGCTGCAGAATAAAAGATCACTGCATTACAAAAACAGATGCAGCAACATAATGCCAACATGGGGGGCCTGCATCGCCAGCTGGAGTGCCTGAATGCAAACATTGAACAGCTGCACAAGGAACAGGTCCAGGCATCGCAGGACACAAGGGAGCTCACTTCTGCTGTGAGGGAACTCTGTCAGGAGCTGTGCCATGACAGGGTGAGCCACTGCAGGCAGGAGCGACGCTTCATGAGCATGTTCGGGGGATTTTGTCGCTCTGTGGCAAATTCCACCTCCCAAATTTCACATTGTGCAGTGGCTGCACAGGTGGAGGCAGCACACAGCAGCAGGGATGTGGCTCACGGACTAGTCCAAATCAGAAATGTGATTGACAATATAATGGGAAACAGGTCAGCCACACCTAGCGAGCTTGGACTGGGGGACACGGAGGACACATCCAGCCTCAGCAGCCTAGCTGTGCCCGCAATGGACACCAGACGGCGCAGTGCAAGGCACAGCACTGCCACTGAGGCAATCGAGGTGCCAGTGAGGCAACTAGGCACCTGAGTGGCGTGCGTGGGCGCAAGAAGTGTCTGTAGTGGCCAGAGGGGTAATGAGTACACTATGAAGGAATAGTGCTTTACTATGGACTTCTATTGTTTTTCTTTTTTTAATCACTTTCGTTGGTATTCGTTGGACTAACATTAACTGACATTAAGGTAATTAATTTACTCACTACAGGTACATTTGTCAGTGCATTTGTGTTGTTCATACTTACATCTGAAATGGTTGGGTGTGATGTCAGCATGCCTTTGCCTTCCCTCTGCTGCACTGGTCCTGTCTGCTGGCTGTAGGGGTGGTATGGGATCATCATCCTCATCAGATTCAGAATCACATATTTCTACAGGTATGCCCCTGGTGGTAGCTATATTGTGCAAGATTGCACAAGTAGCCATTATTCTACATGTCGTCTCTGGGCTGTACTGTAGTGCCCCTCCACTTTTGTGGAGGCATCGGAAGCGACTCTTCAGCAGTCCAAAGGTGTGCTCCACCACGTTGTGGGTCACCCTGCGTGCTGCATTGTATCTCCGTTCAGCAGGTGTAGTAGGATTTATGTAGGGCGTCATCATATAGGTGCGCACTGCGTAGGCCTCGTCTCCTTGAAGGGACATAGGGTATATTGAGTAACTGAGCCATCTGACATAAGCACGCCATCAATGCGCCAGTGTACAGAGGGACAATACCTAGTAGATATCCTTCTCCAAACTCCCCAGCTAGCAGTCTTGTATGAATGCCGCTTATGGGTGCTCCCTGGGTACCTGGCCACGAGATCAGTTATGATGTAGGAGGCATTGCATATCACCTGTATGTTCACTGAATGTTGGTATTTACGGTTGCAGTACACATACTCTGTGGCTGATGGTGGACAGATTGCAAAATGTGTCCTATCTATGGCACCTAGGACATGGGGGAACTGTGCTATCTTGTAAAAATCATTTTTTTTTCTGCTGTATTTCCTGTGGGGGAATATGATGTACTGGTGTATCATGCTCAGCATGGCGTTGATAAATGCACTGAAACATCTAGAGAGGGTACTCTGTGAGTCCCCTCCAGCTGCTGCTATGACCCCTTGATAGCTCCCTGAGGCAAGTAGGTGGAGGGAGCATAATACCTGCACATGGGTGGGAATACTATGAGTCCTATGTGTTCTGCGCTGCAGTATGGGTTGTAGCTCAGCTATCAGATCAAGTATCATGGCTGAGTTCAACCTATACCTCTCAAATATTTCCTCCTCAGTCTGGTCAAAAAGTGTAATTCGCACTCTGAAAATGCACTCCTGTCTACTCCTCCCTCTCCTCAAACCTGCCAAGATCCTCATCCTCCTCGCCATTACGTAGAGTGCAGCCATTGTGGAAAAGAGTCTGAGGCATTCTGGGCCTCTTTATATAGGTTGCACCTGGTTATCACCTGGTTTCACTTAGTGGTATTTTGCATGTGCAAAATGCCATTCTGCAATTTGCAATTTTTTGGTGCATCGAATTGCGACTTGGATTTTGCAAATCACATTTTGCACCTCGCAATTTCCTACTGGAAATACTTAATCGCAAAATGCGACTCGCAAAAACAGGTCGCAACGCAAAAAATTGAAATTTTTGCGATTTCTTATTTTTGGTCTGCGAATTCCTTTCAGGCATCGCAGACCACGTTTTTGCATTCGCAAATAGCCAAATTTTGCGATTCGCACCGTTTGCGAATGCAAAAAAGTTTCATACATCTGGCCCGTAGTCGTTTGAGTTTTGTTTATATTTTGGTAATGTGTTCACTTGATTTTGTTTGTATATTGCTGTATTGACAAAGTTTCATGGTCTTATTGTTTTTAATTCTTTATGTGGACCTCTGTTGAGTTCCAAAACATAAATAATCAAATTGAATTGTTGTTGTTTTGCTCTGTGATTTGATGCTGCGTAGTTGTCAACATCAAATGTTAAGGTTTAGCCTCAGCAAACTGTATGAAAGTTTTTATATTACAAGAGTCTGAAGTACTGCATAAATACTTAACACATTGCCTCTGAGTTAAGCTTGACTGCTTTTGTGCCAAGCTACCAGAGGGTTACGCAAGGTTAATTTGAGGTTGGCTTGTGTTTCACCCTGACCGAGATTGGAGTTGCTTTTCAGTAGGGTTTCAACCCCCTACACCAGTAACCCAATTTCCTACATATATTATAATTATTACCCCTGGTTGCCATTTGGTAGTTATAGTTAAGACCACATTTTCATAGGAAAATAATTTTTTGGTTTGCTTATAACTTTGAAAACTGTTTGACACATCTTCATGTAGATTTCCAAACATATCCTCACCCACCTCAATTCCTTCCATGAAAGTTTCATGGTCATCTGTCAAGTGGGGGTTGAGAAAAAAGGGGGGGGATCCTAAAACACTTTCCCTCGTTCATTTCTTCCATAAGACCTTTAGACACAGCTAAAACCCAAATGGCTGAATGGATTTACACAAAATTGGGCAGAAAGATGAAAGCTAGTTCTTGTTCCAGAAAACACGCTTTTTCTGATTTGGAGTAAATCCATTCAGTAGTTTTTGAGCAATTAAGGCTCAAGAACATTGTATATTTCATGCCGCAGAGGATCTGTAGACCTGACAGATTCCCAGATGAGGTATGATTGACTGCCACCCCACCAACAATAATGTAGCTGCAGCTATCTTAGGACTCGGGAATCAGTCCTATGTTCCCGGAAAAAGGGTTACAAATGGATATAAGGAGGCAGGGTAGGGGTACCCTGCTATCCTAAGCCTGGTGTGGAGTTACTATTCTGCCTTGTGGCCAAAAACACAATTCTGCTTTAAAATATTAACCCCTTGGTGTGGGCTAGGGATCTGGGGGACGTGCCCCCCAAGCCTTTTTGAGGCCAGAGGGCCCTATGTCTAGGGCCAATTTAAATATAATGGGAGGGAGACATGCAGCCACCTCTCACCAGCCTTGTAGCCCCAACCCCTGGGACCTGCTCTACTGTGGTATCTTGGGGAGCAAGAGCTTGGACAGGGAAAAAAGTGCACTCTCACTGGCAGAAACTACACAAATGCTCCCGCCATGTGACAGCACACATTATTTTCCCTGCCTCTGCTCATGGGGGCAGGGAAACAGATTACTCCTTCCCTGTGGGAGCAGGAAAAAACCTGCCCCTGCCTGGCAGAAGCAAAGCCGGTTCCTGTTGTACTCAGGATGGTTGTATGGGGAGAGCAACAGGGAAGCAGGGGCCCTGGGGCTCCCCCTCTGACCTCCAATAGTGTGTACTGTGGGTGCCCTGGCTGAGATGGGGGAACCTACCTTAGTCTTTGGGGAAATGGGTAACCGGGGACACTTGGCTAGGTGAGTGCAGCTACGTGCCCCTCCCCTTAATAAGTAATGTGGCCCCAGAGGAAGGGGTGCCCAGGACCAGTGGTTGCCTGGGGAAGGTGCGCCCCCTAATAAAGAATATAGCTCTGGGTTATGGGGGCCCTAGGGCACTGTTGGCTTTGTGAGGGCTGCCACTCGTCCCCTTCCCAATATTGAAAAAATGAATAAAAATTGCTATCTCCCACTAACATCTAGAAGAGGTGCTGCATGGGGAGCAGGGGGAAAATATGTCATGGGCCTCCCCCCCCGTATTCCCTAGCAAGTTATAAAGACATGGGTGTCCCAGGTGGGCACCAGGGCACTAGGGCACTCAAAATTTAAATAAAAAGAAAAGAATAAATAATAAATGAACTGCAGGAGCTTCTCATCTATTATTCACTGCTGCTTGCAAGCAGGTGGAAATGCTTTTCAGAGTCATTGGTGATCTCCAGAGTGATGACAAATGTGAACAATTGGAACTTGAATGATAAGTTGATAGGTTCCAGGGGCATTCAGATCAACAGTATCTGAATGCTTCTCACATTGAAGCAGGAGCAGAATATGTGCTACCGGTCCTCACCAAGGTCTTAGCATTTGGGTATGTATGGGATGGAAAGGGAGGTGCCCGGGCCATCTACTTTCAGGTGACTGAAGGTGTGACAGTCAACAGCCTTGGCCCCCACTCAACAGCCACTCTTTATTTGTTAAAACTGCCTTGAAACTTATTAATTGACTTGTTTACACTGCACCATATCCATTGAACATTTTCCTTTCCCATATTAGTCAATGACATACTAACAGTGTTGAATTAGCCAAAAGTGGTGTCCTGCTTCTAATGTGCTGATGAACAATTGTAGGCTCTGGCAATGGTTCAGTAATGGCACTCAATGCATAGCCCAGGTATGTTGGCAACTCACATACTGTTTGTTGTTGGTTGTTTGTTTCCCATAGAGTGATGTGTCATGCAACACAATTTATTACACAGAACTTGTCACATAAGCTTTACACATCAGATATATAGAATGTAAACAGTCAACATAGAATCTAAGTTAAACTCACAATTGTGCAAATAGCACAACAAGGTCCTAAATACGCACACACCTGTCAGCAATGTAACAGGCCACTATGACTCCACTCAGCAAGATATCCCAGAAACTGACTAAAGGTTTTGCAGATTCTGAAAGCAGTACAAAACTACACAGCTGGTAGATTTTTTTTTTAATTCTGTTTATTGAAAATTAAGGCAGTACAGCAAAGTAAAACAGTCAGACCATATTGATAGATCAGTTGAATCAATACCATGCCATTGATTAATTATACACTTGCTGAGATATTACATTGCAAAGGCTATACTTATCTTTAACAAAACAGAGGGGGAAGGAAGAGGTAGAAAGAAAAGGGATGCCACCCAGCAAAGGGAACCAATGACCTGATAGGCCAACCTCAAGCGCATGCTGAAAGGCAAAACAGAAGGAGCATCATCCAGCAAAATTAGCTCATTTTTTGTGTGCTTGAATCACAGCAGAGTGCTCAGTTGAGTGGTCAGTTACCTCTGGGTTTGGATTGGAAGTTGTCCCTTTGTCTACGCTCAGTGAGCTGAGGAACATCTGAAAGGGGGGGCCATATGTCTCTGGGATGCGATCATGCAGGCATTAGCTTCCAGTACACTGTTAATTGTTTCTGACAGTAGGCCTCATTGCGAAGCCAATTCACCCCTGTGGCCAGTGCCATTGCATCGCTACCTGCCACTTCACAAGCAGTAGTAACAGAGTGGTCAGCTTGCTCACCTCCGGGTGTACATCCTCCATGTAACTCAGGAGTACAACTATCAAGGAGCATTCTATGGTGTCTCCAATGACCACAGCCTCAATATCAAAAATGGTAAGCCAGAAAGATTGCACTTCTATGCAGTTTCACTGTAAGGCTCATATGTATACTCTGTTTGCACCCGATTTGCTTCATTTTGTTTGATGCAAATTCGGCGCAAACTTAACTCCATATTAATACTTTGGCACTAGACCCGTCCAGCGCCAAAGTTATGGAGTTTGAGTCATTGTTTGTACGTGAAAACCTACCTGGCACTACTGACATGCAAGGTAGGCGTTCCCGTGCAAAAAATGACTCTAAGGCATGTGTGCCTCCAGCGTCATTTTGACGCACAGGAGGAGGCGGGCCTTAAAAAATGGAGCCCTGGCGGATTTGCACCGTTTTTCAACACCTGGGTCGGGGCAGGCGTTACGGGACCTGTGGGCTCATTTCCATGGTCTCTGACCATGGAAGCAGTCCACAGGTGCCCTTCCCTGCCCCAGTGACACCCCTGCCACCCTCGCCCACCCCTGCAGGACACCCATGGATGGGGGACCCATCTACGGTAAGTAGAGGTAAGTAATTAATTTTTTTAGGTGGCATAGGGGGCCTAACTTGGGCCCTCCTACATGCCACTGTGCCCAATGGTCATGCCCAGGGGACAGAAGTCCCTTCGGCATGGCCATTGATGGAAATTCTTCTGTTTTGTTTTCGTCTGTTAATGAAAATGGTAGGACTTACCTCAATTTATGCCTCCAAATTTGATGAATTCTCTAATCCCCAGATCTAAGTCATCTTGTGGATCTCTCACATATATGGTAACATTGTTCGTATACATAGACACTAATATTCAACGGGATGTAAAAGCCAGGCTGCGATGGGGAGGATTTTGCCTGAGCCAAGCTGCCATTGGTGTAGCAAACAAGATGGGTAATAAAGGGCACCCGTGTTGCATGTCATATGATACAGAGAAGTGGGGGTGATCATCCCATTTACCCTCAGCTGGGTAACTGGCTAGACATAGAGCAGGCCCATCAGTCGGAAGAACCTTGTGCTTATTCCAGGGAGAGACAATATTGTGAAGAGGTAAAGCTCTCAAGTGAATCGAACGTCTTTGTGACGTCTAAGAAGACTGCAGCCACTTTCAGAGCAGGGTCAATCGTGTGCAGAAACGCAAAGAAGGTACTCAAAATATGGTCTGTTGATCTTCCTGGCACAAAGCCCGATTGATCTGGTCACATGATTAGCAGCAAGAGTGGTAGCAGCCTTGAGGCTATAAATTTCACAAGGATTTTATTATCCATGCGGATCATGGATAAAGGTCTGCATGAGTCACATTGCTGAGGGTCTTTATCTGGCTTTAAGATGGTTACAATTAGTGCTTCCGACAAGGAAGAGGGGTACTCAAGCAATCAATAAGGTTCTTGTAAAGCATGGCTAATCACCCGTAAAGGTCTTGAGGTGCTGGGAGGGGGGTTGTAGCAGTTCAGTCATAGAGCCAGTTTTTGAGGTTCTTCTTGAATTGAGATAGTGAAAGTGATTGCCTGAGCGAATGAGTGTTCCAGGTCTGAGCAGTGAGGTGAGAGAAGGATCTTCTTCCATCTGAGTTCTCGTGGATCCTTGGGGTTGTGGTAAGGGCCAGTTGGCAGAGCGGAGGTGAATGGTGGGCGTGTAGAAGGATAGGCAGTGGTTGAGGTATGATGGTCTGATGTTGTGGAGGGCCTTGAAGGCATGTGTGAAGAGCTTGAAGGTGATTATTTTGTTGATCTGGGGGCAGTGTGGTCTCACAGGTGAGCGGTGATGTGGCTGCAGTGAGGGATGTCCAGGATGAGTCTGGCCAAGGCGTTCTGGATTCTCTGCAGTTTCTTTTGGAGCTTTTGGGTGGTGCCAGCATAGAGTGCATTGCTGTAGTCCAACTTGCTGCATACGAACGTCTGGGTGACTGTTCTCCTGGATTCTATGGGGACTTCTGCAGTGAGAGACTCCTTCTACATGGCAAGAAGTTGCAGAGCCAGGATTGGAGCAAACTCTTTTGTAAAATGTAGCAATGAGGCCGTAGAAGCTGGGAGCCTTGTCTCCTGGCATTACCCTGATGACTTGACTCACCTCCTCTAACATAAACAGCATATCAATAAATCATTGGTAACCATCCTCAAGCCAAAGAAGCTGCACTGAATCAAAGTAACAGCTAAGTCAGGTGGGTGCCCAGACTGTTTAGTCATAAATTACACATCTGCTTCTGTATGGCTTCAACTCCCACATGTGCGCAGTGATTGTCATTGTGCATTTCAGCAATGTAATTGCTTACCCCCGGCTTATGTAGCAGGTTGAACAGTGTCTTCCCCATACTCTTCCCCTCCACATAGCATCGTATGCTGGCCTCCTTCCCACGGTAGTGGGTCTCTCTATGTGCCACCTCCTCAAATTCGGTGAGTTTGTCTCAGATGGCTGCCAGTGTGGATGCACTACAATTTGAAAAATACTGAAGATCTGGATCTCTGATCTCCTCTTCAAGTCACCTAAGCTCTCCGTGCAGCACTTCCAGTATGCATGCCTGCTTCGCCATGTGTACCCCTCGAATGATAGCTTTAAAGGTCTCCATAAGATAGCTTGAGAACACACCGTGCCTGCATTATGTGCAAAGTACTCCACAATAGTTGTCCAGTCCTCATCATGGAACACCTCTGGACGTGCAACACCGCAGCCAAAAGTCTCCACATGAAAGTGCTTGTTTTATAATCAGGCGGAGACTTCTTCAGCAATACTGGAGCATGATCAGAGAGTGTCCGTGGCAGGTGAGTGACACTGGTGGTCCATGCATCTATATCATGCATAGCTAACCAGTTGTTAAATTGCGACCATCTTGTGTGTGTAGTGGCTATGCATGTGTCTTCCATGCTGTCTGCATGTCAGGTGCGCTAGAGGTCAATATGATTATTGTCAGCCTTTTTAAGACACAATTGCATGGCAGCATTTTGGTGAGAATGTCTGGAATCACTAGATCTGTCTGCTTTAGGGTCAAAGACCACAGAAGTGCTCCAGCCCCAGTGTGCCTACCAGTCTCCAGACTTCTACATTCATAGTATATCTAGTCACATTTTAAAATGACAAATCACGCTCAAACGTAGGGCAAAGAGTAGGTATTTTATCTATCAGTTTAATAAGAAACGTAATGATTAGAGGCGCTAGTCTAACTCCATAAATATCTCACCACTGAGTCGAATAACGCAACCGAGGCACCATCAAACATATAACAGGGTTTACTGCTAAAATCAGTTTATAAACACACATATGCATTGAACGGAACACCTTTTTAAAGAACCATAGCATGTCAGTCTGCTACTTTTATGCACAGAGAGTGAGCGTTGGCTCCTTCTTTTTTTGCAATCAACTCTGAAATTAGGTACCCACGAAGTTTAAAGTGCACTCATGTTTGAACACAAATGGGGAATCGAAGTGGTAGCCAATAGTAAACTACAATACTCCAAGCAGAAGAATTTCTCCATGTTCTAGACGATTGTTCGAGACCATTTAACCTATTTGTCAATTTTCTTTTTAAAGTTACAATCAAATGTCATTATAGTATTTTTGCTGCAGTCGGAGTATATATCAACTGTGGTGGTCTCAATTCATTTTTGAGGGGGCAGGTGACCACTTTTTGAAATTGACATAGCAGCAATTGATATTGTCATCTCCCCTTTAGGCATCTTCAGCAGAATAACCCATCATTGTATTGAATTGGAAAAATGACTTGTTCGCTTTACTTCTGTTCGACAATCTACTGTAGTGCTTCTGCTCACCAGGGGCCATGTAGTGGTTATTGCATAGCCAATATAACCCATGTACATAAGTGTATTTGTAGCTAAGCGCTAAAATATGGCTTTGTTTTTCAATGATACTATTCTAGAAACATCACTGCCACTGCAAACACGTACACACCAGAACACTACTTGGGTACAACTTTTTAAGAGTATTACACTTACTCCAAAGAAAACGAAGGTAAATCCTTGATCTACAGTTCCTCCCTGATGTATTGTGTGCACATTTAATCATTTAGCTATTCTCCTTAATTTATGACATTATCTAAAATGTTCCACAACACATTAACTTTTTACCATTTACCATGTCACACTATACCATATCTTGCTCTAATGAGATTTTTATTACTATTGATTGGATGATTTAGCGTCATTAACTTGCTAAAGATGAGTAGAGGTTACGTCTTAAATTTAACTAATCTACTTTAGCGTGCTAAGACATAACTGTAGCTTGCTCATGGCCAAATTTCAAGTTTAATTTCTTGAGCTGCATTTTTATGTTGAAAATAAGTTCTTATGGTAATAAACAGTGAAGACATTATCTATTTGGAGCAATACACCATACAGCAATGGAGTGAATTAAATGTTGAGGCATGGGGACACACAGTGACCACATTGAAATACATTTAAATTACAATATATAAATAAGGTGGGTACTAAGGACAGTGGTGGTAGTGTATGGGAAGATAGACCATTGAGCCAAAGGACATTTTGTTGACCATAGGTGGAGTTGTTAAGGCTAAAAATGAACAGTGCAATGGGTAGTGGGTCAGGAGATAATTCGAATGAAAGGACCAGTGGAGGAAGAATGAACAGAATCCACAGGGTCATCAGATGACTTGAGAAACGTTTCCGACTTTCAAAAAGCAAGTTCTTGATGGTAGTGCATCTTCCCTCTTGTGTGAAGTATTTTTGGGGTTTATTCAGGATTGCCTTGCAGAATGAAACCCTAAATTTGTGAATTGTTTTCATGGGAAGTTATCGAGGTTGGAGATGATAGAGAGTGGTAGTCATACGTCTGCAAAAGGGGGTATGTGTGTCGACGTGTATTATCTTATCTGGGTGTGGGTGAGTGAGTTTGTGATTTAAGCCACATAAAGGAGCTAAAAGCACGTCCAGTTTTATGACAGAAGTAGACAGGGGACAGTGTATCGGGAGGGAAGTGGATGGATCCACATAGAGTAGCTATGAGTTGTAGATGCAGGGAAGTTGCCAAGTTTGGTATATTTTAACATAAGTTGACAGAGCTTTACCCAATGCATTTGGACAGTCAGAAACACAAGACATGGTTCACTGGGGAAAACAGTGGAAAAGAGAACAATATGTGAATATTGTCAGCATAACCCTAATGAGGGGAAACAAGGATATGATGTCATCAAAAGAGGTTTTGTGAGAGGTGAAGAGGAGAGGCCCACAGATGCAGCTAAAGAGAGTCTTCCATCTGTAGTCATGGGAGGGGGAATACAAATTATTAAAAGTCAATGAAAGATTGATTTTAGACGTAAGGATGGAGGAAATCCAGGGAAGATGGAATGACTATGAGAGTGACAGTGTCAAATGCACGCAGGAGTTATGTAGTTGGAAAAACTAGTGATTCCTGTCTCAATGGAATGATCACCTTGAAAGCCAGTTTGGATGGGATTGAGGAGATTTTGATTACTTCATGTGTTCATTTATTTAAAGTATAGTCCATGTATATGTTTAATCAATTAAACATTGGAGTTTATTGACCTTCAAAATGTGGAACCCAATGGTCTTTTGTATATTCACAAATTGCAGTTGGTAAAAATTTAAAATATTCCCAGCTTTATACTGTAATCGGCACTTGGACATGTAGTAATGTGTATTTATACATTTATGTAAATATGTTAAGAGTAGCATTCTTTTGTATGACTGGGTGGGGTGGCCCTCCATGTACTTTACACGACCCCCAGGGTTTGTTATACCACTTCCAAGTACACAGTTGAACTTACCAACAGTATGTAGATATTTTGCTAGAGTATCTGTATATTCCTTGCTGGTATCTTCCCTAATCAATGCAATGCTGGAATGCCAGTAGGACCACACAGGCAAACGTCCTGATAATATATTTCATAGGAATTGGCTCATAGCTATCACCATATGAACACCTTTTCTCCCAAGCGCATTTTGGTTAACCCTGTTCATTGTAACTATTAGAATTTACAAGTAAACACTGTTTGCAGCTCATGTGGGAGCAAACAGCCAACATATCAGAACTCATCCTCCCAAGTACAATGGGGTTATTGTATTTAATTATAACTATCAGTACTCACACTTAAAGGTCATTTGCCTCCAATTTAAGTGCAGTGAGTGCTGACATCTCTGAACATGTGTTAGTTGGTAGTTGCCTTTTCATAAGCAGAGAGTAGCCTTCTAAGTTTAGGGGAATATCCAAACCACCAGCCATACAGTGAGGACGTGCAATTTGGCTAATACAGACAAAGGTCTACCCTTCCCCACCGTAGGGTGCTTTAATATAGGACTTGGAATATAGCATAGATGCTCTGAGTTCTTCCATAGGAATAATTATAATGAAATGCATACCCTTAAGACAACTTTTCCTCTTCAAAGAGCCTTCGTCCTCACCCGTAAGCCAGGTGGTTTGTGTTTGTGGTTGTTACACCCCCTAATAATTGCCTTTTCTGAAGGACAGTTGGGTACAGGTGCTTTCAGTCGGGTATGGTGAGGTGTCGGTCAGATTTCACCTGGGATTTTTGCGTGCACACACTGAAAAAAAAAACACACACATACTCTCAATTCTGTTTTGAAAGTCCTCAAAATGTTGGTTATTTTTCAAAATGTTGTGTTTCTCTCACTCAGTACTCCTACCAATCAGCATTCCTCTTCCTGCCCTTTACGATCCTCTCATGCACCCTGCTTATCGTATAATGTATTTTAACATTACATGCCAGCATGATTGTTAGGAAATCTGAAGCTCACACCCCCCAATCTTACTGACCAAACTACTCCCAAGAAGCCAGGGCTTTATTCTCTGCTGAAAATCAGGCAGTACGTCAAAGTCTGCCAGCTAGCTTTCCAGGGAAAATTGTACCTCCTTTAGAGTCCTCTGAACAACATCACAGAGTAATATATAGGATGGTTGATCTGTCAAGTTCTGCTGGTATCTTAACTTTGCTATAACGCTTATAGGGAGCATTGAGATTTCTATGTGATGTACTTTATTGCCAATGTGTTCCCATTCTCTGTACATGGGGTACTGCTTCCTATGCCTAGCAGCAAGCACCAATACATATACAGAAAAGATAATACACAGATCACTCATCCAGTCTCATGTCATTTCAGTCAAATACCAGATTTGAATGGAAACATGAATTGCTCACACATCACACCAGTGGCAGCGTTTGCTGCAGTACATTAATTCAGGATCAGGTAGATGCGGTGATGTATTTATTTATACCTGGAGGGAAACAGAAAGTTGCATGTGAGTGGAATCACCCATGTCCAACATACAAAAACAATGTTCTTCCACTTCTTCTGTCCTATAAATGCAGAAAGGCACATAGCTGTCACACAGGTGCTGAAAATTATACATAGTAGTAACCCTACCTTTATGTTCATGAACACACCATTGAGTGTAAAATGAGCTCTTTAGCCACAACCAGCCAGTTATGCTTACTAGAGCTATAACATTGAGTTCTTTTGTTTATCTCAACAAATGTGCACACATTTTTTGTGCACACAGCAGCAGTGCTAGCATGTCTGACCTTATTTGGTTAATTGACATTAATTTATAAGTGGACTCGTTTGTAAGTCAATGTACCTTTTGACTGCACTCAGAGTAGTTCCCACCAAGAGATTCCGTACCAATACAGATCAATAGCAATGACAATCAATAGCATCAATATTCATAGGAATCAGTAATTTACACACACCATGTCCTTTTGGTCATGAATAACCACACCTTTATGTAAAAGTTAGAATGTTTATTTCCCTATATTAAAAATGCTAATATCACATAACTTAGGCTCTCATTACAACCCTGGCGGTAAATCCCGCTTACCGCCATGCTGATGGCCGCCAAGATACCGTGGCCGCGGCGGAAATCCACTACAGGTATTACGACCCGTAATCCGCCACAATACAGACACCCACACAAGTCCGCCACACCAAAGGTCAGTGATAAACTGGCGATAGCAAAACCTATATTATCACGTCAATAGAAATACGCCCACAGTATCACGACCGACGAATCAATGCGGCGGTCTTTCAACCGCGGAAATCCATTGGCGGTACACACCAATTGGACAATTCAAAATACACACACATGACACACATACACACACCACACCCACACACTCACACCACTATATAACACACACCCACATTACCCACAACCCCTTACAACGTCATTTTTGGAAGAAGCAGAGAGAGAGAGAATAACAAACACAACACCAGCATCCAACAGCACACAACACCATCACCCATACAACATCAACGAACCTCAAAGAACACACCCCAACACAACACATCACATTACACAGCACAACAAACAGCACCTCACACATCACCCACACCACATTATAGCACCTCAAAGACACCCCAGGTTTTCTGAGGAGGAGCTCGGGGTCATGGCAGAAGATATCATCCGGGTAGAGCCACAGCCATTCTGGTCACAGGTGCAGCAGACATCCATTGCAAGGAAGATGGAGCTACGGCGGAGAATTGTCGACAGGGTCAACGCAGTGGTACAGCAACGAAGAACACAGGATGACGTCAGGTGGAACGACCTACGGGGGAAGGTGCATTCCGTGGTATCCAGACACCAGGTAGCCGTACAGAGAACTGGTGGTGGACCCCCACCTCCTCCCCCACAACTAACAACATGGGAGGAGCAAGTCTTGGCAATAATGCATCCTGAGGGCCTCACAGGAGTAGCAGGAGGACTGGATTCTGGTAAGGCAAATCTTTACTACTATATCCCCCACCCTACCTGCATGCCATCACAAACTCATACCCCTACCCTTAGACCCATCACCCCTACACCTCACAGATACCCCACTATCACAACTCACCCATTCCAATACCAAGCCCTGCATGTAACACCAATGCATGGACACCCATCACCGGCCTCCATGGACACCCCTCACCAAAGCATGTCCAGTAGAGAGACTCACCCAGCCCACAAAATCACCACTCACACAAGAGCCAAGTCAATAATGCAAGCACAGGAGTAGAAGGAAACACACCCATTGCAAAAGATGGCACACACAGATACAATAACTATGCATTTACACCCCAACAGGACCCCTACCCAATGTCACCGGACAGGAGGATCCAGCCATATCCCAGTCCCCCCACAGCAGAGGCCCACAGTGATGACAGGCCTGCACGCCTGGATCAAGATGACCAGCCCTGCCCATCAGGGATCTCTGGACAGTCGTTACCCTGCCACAGTCACAAACCACCATTGATCATCCCCCCTCAGGAAAAACCACCACAGCACCCACCCAGCGGGCCCATGCCACTTTCCCCAGGACATGTCAATCAGCAGTAGGCCACCACTACAGGGACCCCAGGCAAACCCACTAACCCAAGACAATCAGGGACCTGGGTCAGTGGCAGTGGGCACACAGTTCAGGGGACAGAGGCACAGGATAACAGGGAAGCTGGGAGGACTGCTGTACGACAGGGGGAGGACAGGCACTGGGAACTCTCCAACATCATGGGAGCATACCAGGAGACCATGGGCACAGTACTGGCCAAGTTTCAGGAGACCCAGCGGCTGCAGGAGGAACAGAACCTGGGGATGAGGGAGGACTTGAAGTCCATTAACACCACCCTCGTCACCATTGCAGGGGTGCTGGCAGACATGGCCAACACCATAAGGGACACAGTGGCACACCAACGGGCCCCTGACACTAGTCTGAACAATGAACAGCCCTCCACCTCCACTGGCACTAGTGGACAGGAGGTCCCGCCACAGGACCAACAGGCCTCCAGCACCCCACCCCGCAGAAGGAGACCCACCCCGCAAATGGTCCCTGCGATCCAGGCAGAAGAGAGAACATTGCCAAGACCCCCGCCAGGAAATAAGACTCTCCTGATTGTCACCCTTCTGTCCCACTATGTCACCCTGACCACCTTCAACTGCCATTACTCCACTTCCTATGCCCCCTTGGACAATGCACCTGTGATACAAAGAGACTGGAATCTACCATGAACGTTCCTCCATCACCCCAGCCCATTTCACATACCCCAACACTGATTACCACTTAAATAAACCCCCTTGAATCACCAAACAATCTGGAGTCAGTCTGTACTTTCACCAGTGTGTTATTACACCCTCTCTGACAAATATCAATGTAAATGTTCATTTGCACATACCAAAATATGACAGTTGTTGGGCAGCAGTGAACATAGCAGAAGGCAGAATGTGGTACACAGATCTGTGAAAAGGAAAGGCAAAGTGAACTGTCAGGGTCCATACACAGAGGTAAAAATGCAGACTTGTACAATGCCCTACAGTAGTCTGATATGAGAGGAGCAGTGCCAGTCTCTTTCCTGTGTCTCACTGTAAGTACTGCATGATGATGTTCTTTTGGTTGTCAATATCTTCTTTTTCTGCCTCCTCTTCTTCACTGTCCACAGGCTCCACAGCTGCCACAAGACCAACATCAGGCCCATCCTCCTGCAGAAAAGGCACCTGGCATCGCAAAGCCAGGTTGTGCAACATACAGCATGCCACGATGATCTGGCACACCTTCTTCGGTGTCAGATGGAGGCACCGGAACCTGGCCTTCCGGAGGCCCAAAGTTTGCTCTATTATCCTCCTATTTCGCCCATGTGCCTCATTGTAGCATTCCTCTGCACTTGTCCTGGGATTCCTCACTAGGGTCAGTAGCCATGACAGGTTGGGGTAACCAGAGTCACCTTTAAATATCGAGGGTATCTGTTAGACACACACCAACCCTTAGGGACTCTCCCATACCCATACACCTATTCAGACTGTGTGGGGACCTTCGGCTCACCTATTAGCCACACACGGTGCCTCTGGAGTTGACCCATCACATAAGTGATGCTGCTATTCCTCAAAATGTCGGCGTCATGCACAGAGCCAGGATCCTTGGCATTCACATGGGAGATGTACTGGTCTGCCATACACACCACCTGCACATTCATGGAATGGTAGCTTTTGCGATTCCTGTACACCTGGTCATCCCTGCGGGGTGGGACAAATGCCACATGTGTACCATCAATGGCACCAGAAAAACCAGGGCATAGAAGTCACCTTTCACTGTGGGCAAATCCTCCACCTGGGGTAAAACGATGTAGCTGTGCATGTGTTTCAGCAGGGCAGATAACACTCTGGACAACACGTTAGAGAACATTGGCTGTGACATCCATGATGCCATGGCCACTGTTGTTTGAAATGAACCACTGCCCAGGAAATGGAGCACTGACATGACCTGCACTAACCTGCATTCCTGTGGGATGGCGGATAGCTGACATCAGGTCTGGCTCCAACTGGCCACACAGTTCATGGATTGTGGCACAATCAAGTCTGTAGGTGATAATGATGTGTCTGTCTTCCATTGTCAACAGGTCCGCCAGGGGTCTCTACACAGGAGGATGATGCCGTCTCATCATCTGCACCAGCGGATGTGCCCTATGGAGGAGAAGGGTAAGCAGAGGGTCACATACCACATAGGTTGCACAAGGGTGTTTTTCTCTATTGTGATTTCAACGGTGTGTAGCACTGTCTGTCCGTATTCCTGCCCAAAAGTGCTGTGATGCAGTTAGGTGCCCTGCCATGTGGCCCCCTGAAATGGAGGATGCCTGCCTTGTAAGGAGAGACAAGGGGAAATGAAGTAACTGCGCTGGCGTGGTGCAGCGTCGCGGTAGGCGGACGAAGACCGCTGCACAATTCAGCATTGGTTATCATTGGGCCCTATGGGTTCTAAGAGCCAAAGACTTGGTACGCCAACGGTGACGGTACTCACCGCTGCGGACGTGACCGCCATTTTCTATCTGTTCACTCACTTGATACCTGACCTTCAACAGGAGATGACCTACACTGCAAGTGCTGCTGTGACCTCAGTCTGGAAGCGATAATGGCTCATGTGCCTGGGGAAAGGGCCCCTCCCTTCACTTTGGAGGAGTTGGACAACCTGGTGGATGGAGTCCTCCCCCAGTACACGCTACTCTACGGTCCTCCAGACAAACAGGTGAATACACTGTGTGTATGGTGGATGGGACCTCAATGTATGGAGTGGCGTTGATGGAAGATACATGGGGGGGCATGTTTGAGAAGTTGTGGCCAATGAGTAATAATAACCGACGGGGGTGTAAAAGCCATTCTTCTTTAGCTTTCCTCTGGGTCAGCACCCACCAGAAGAAGGGAATTTTGCCTGTTATCGCCAAGGAAGTGCAGACCCCGGGGGTCTATCATAGACGGAGCACCCACTGCAGCAAGAGATGGGAGGACCTGTGCCACTGGAGCAAGAAGACGTTGGAGGCCCAGCTGGGGATGGCCTCCCAATGTGGAAGGGGTGCCCGTCCCTCCATGACCCCCCTGATGTACTGGGTCCTGGCGGTGGCATATCAGGAGTTGGATGGGTGCTTGAGTTCATCACAGCAGCCACAAGGGGGTGAGTAAATTCTCATTCAGCTTACTCTGCGTGCTTTACGAGGTGGCTGGGTGGGGGAAGTAGGCTGTGGGTTCCCCTAGGCCAGGGCGAACTTGGTAGGGTAGGTCCCTTGTTGGGCAGGCTCTGTGGCACTCCAAACCCAATAGTGGTAGTGGCCATCTACACCTAGTCAGGTTCCTGTGGTTTACAGGTGTAAAGCAAATGGGCTTAGGCATAGTCCTCCATGGCCAGGTGATTTTCCTAAGAACTGTTAGTGCATGGCCTAGTGCATGGGCTGCTCCATGTGTGTTGTGTCCGCCAACGGTAGTGGTGTTGCTGGCATTGACCATGTGCCTTCTCTGTCTTTCCCCCCCTTTTTGTTTTGCCACCCTGTCCTTGTGTGCATTAGTATCATCTGGCGGAGGAGCAGTGGCACCGGAGCAGGAGGGAGCTGCAACCCACATGGCCCAGGAGGGGGAATGTACGGAGTCTGAAGCCACCAGTGGGACGGAGGGCGAGGGGAAGCTCTACGACGGGGGACAGGAGCGGACACCAGTGACAGCGACTCCTCGTCTGATGGGTGCTCCCTTGTGGTGGCGGGCACCTTGGTGCCCACCAAACAACAGGTACAGCCACCCCCCCACTACCAGCACTGCGCTCCCAGCAGCGCCTCAGCGTGTTTCCTGTGCCTGCTCACCCAGGAGGGTGGGCATCTCCTTCACCCCAGGCACCTCAGGCCCTACCCCAGTCAGCCCTGCTGCACTCAGTGAGGAGGCTATTGACCTCCTGAGATCCCTCACTGTTGGGCAGTCAACCATTCTGAATGCCATCCAGGGTGGAGAGGCATTTGCAACAAACAAATGCATACCTGGAGGGCATTCATTCTGGCGTAGCGGCCCCACAGAGAGCAATTACAGGCTCTGGCCTCAGCACTGAGGGCAGCCATTGTCCCTGTGTCCAGCCTCCCCCCTCCAACCTCCACAACCCTGATCCAATTCCCTCTACCTCAGCCTATGCCAAGCACACCATCAGACCAGCATACACACACTTCAACACACAAAAGTGGCTCAGGCAAACATAAGCACAACACATCCCACAGGCACTCACACAAGCACCATCCCCATGCAGACACACCAACATCCACTGCCTCCACTGTTTCCCCCTCCTCCACGTCCTACACCTCCCTCACAGTCTCGTCTCCACTCATACCTGCATGCACTACATCCACAGCCACTACCTCCATTACCAGCAAGCCCAACACCAAACACCACTCACGTGCAATCACCACCCCCACTACCATGCAGAAGTCCCCTGTGTCCTCTCCCAGTGTGTCTGTGAGCCCTCCTCCCAAATTACACAAACGCCGGCACACACCCACTCAACAGCCATCCACCTCACAACAGCCTCCAGCCCATGCACCTTCACCCAAACTCAGCAGACGTACACATCCTACAACCACTACCTCTTCCTCCACTCCCAAACCCCCTCCATCTTCCCATCCCAGTGTGTCTAAAAAACATTTCCTGGCTAACATTGACCTTTTCCCTACACCTCCCCTGGTCCTTCCCGTAGGGCCAGGATGTCCAGATCACAGACCAGCACCTCAGCCACAAAATCCTCTACCACTGTGGTCCCTGCAAGTCCAGGAAAACTGAAGGCGGCACCCATCAGGGCTGCCAGTGTGCCACCTAGTGAGGCCAAGGACCACCCTATTCTGCCACCTGCCAAGGTAAAGAAGGGGCCCGCATGCCGAAGGGAAAATCCGCACCAACCACCCAGCTAGGCCTCTTCCAGAACCAAAGAGGACAGTGCCAAGGTCCCAGCAGAGACTTCCAAGGTGGGGAAGGGACACAAGGGCACAGGGAAGTCAGCTCAGGGCACGGATCCTCCGGGTGAGGGACTGATGTCACCCCTTCTGCAAGACAGAACAGCAACCTGTATGGAGGTGGCCACTGCTGCAACGACCGCCACCTGCATGTCTGCTGCCTTTACTACAGTCCCCAGCTTCATACCCAGTGGGCACCTCTAGGAGACTGCAGGAGACGGCTTGGTGTCTCCCTCCACAAATGCAGACACCTGCACCACCGGCAGAATGTCCGCCACAGACACCGTTGCAGCCACCGCCACCTGCCCCGCGACGTGCCCAGCCAGTGCCACTACAGCGGACATCAGCAGCATCCCCAGTGGGCACCCTTCCGACTCTGCAGGAGACAGCCTGGTGTCTCCCTCCACAAGTACAGAAACCTGCACCACCGGCAGCATCTCCGCTGCAGACACCGCTGCAGCCACCGCCACATGCCCCGCGACGTGCCCAGCCAGTGCCACTACAGCGGACATCAGCAGCATCCCCAGTGGGCACCCTTCCGACACTGCAGGAGACGTCCTGGACCCTGCACACACTACATGAGGTACCACAACCAGCACTGGCACTACCAGCAGTTGGCAGGCTAAGTCGCCACAGGGTGGAGTGTTGCTCTGCCTCCATGGAGTATCGTGCTACCTGTTTCCTGGAAATCTCGTGCCTCAGACACCCAGGTGAGGGAATGGGAACTGCCACACCGCTGCTGCAGCATCACTGGGCACCATGCCCCCTCCAGAACCAGTGAAGAACAGCATCCACTCACCCAGTCCTTGGCAGGATTAAGCACTCTGGGCACCATGCCCCCTCCAGAACCAGTGAAAAACAGCATCCACTCACCCAGTCCTTGGCAGGATGAAGCACTCTGGGCACCATGCCCCCTCCAGAACCAGTGGAGAACAGCATCTACTCACCCAGTCCTTGGCAGGATAAAGCACTCTGGGCACCAAGGCCCCTCCAGAACCAGTGGAGAACAGCATCCGCTGAAGAGACTGTGGCTTTGCACTCCCCAGGATAAAGCAGTGGGCAAACCACCCACTTGAGAGACTTGAGAGACTGTGGCTTTGCACTCCCCAGGATAAAGCGGTGGGCAAACCACCCACTTGAGAGACTTGAGAGACTGTGGCTTTGCACTCCCCAGGATAAAGCAGTGGGCAACCCACCCACTTGAGAGACTTGAGAGACTGTGGCTTTGCACTCCCAAAGATAAAGCAGTGGGCAAACCACCCACTTGAGAGACTTGAGAGACTGTGGCTTTTCACTCCCCAGCATAAAGCAGTGGGCATGGAGCCCCCTCGAGGAGCAGTGCCGTCGTCCCATCATCCGGCTGAGGTGCCCCCCCTCCCCTTCCTCCTGAGATGCCTGTTTTTTTCCGACCTGATGCCCCCGCAGTGTTCTCTCTGTTTTGAGGCAGGTGTAATGTGTGGGCTTCGTCCATGCTTTTTGGGACCACTGGTCCACGGACATTTCATGGAACAGTATACGGACTTGTGTACTTGCTGTAAATATTTGTATATACTGATGATTTAAAGTTATCTTGGCCTATCAGAATTTTCGATGATTACACTTGTTAACATGATTTCATTTGGTCCTTGCATTCTTCCAGGGGGTGATGTGGTGTATCTGTGATGTATTTGGATGTGTTTGTGAGTAATGAGTTGTGGGTGAGGGTGGGGTTGGGAGTGTTGCATATTGCGGGTGTCTGTCACTCTCTTTTTCCTCGCCCCCTCCCCTGTGTGCTAGGTGCAGTACTCAATGTGGTCATCGCCACCATCTTTGATGTTCCTGGTAGATGAGGAGGTAAACCAACATTGGTAACACCTTTCGGGCTCCATGGCATCCTGGTTCCTCGTTGGGTGTCGAGAGGTGAGTGGTTTCCGTTCCAAAGTCTGTTTCTGCCGTGTTTTTGATGGTGTTGGTACTGCCCCGGAAAAATTGGCGGATTGGTGCCTTGTAATAGTGTGGGCGGTACATTGTCTTCTGCCTGTCTGTTGGCGGTTACCGCTGCAGTGTTTGTTCTACTGCTGTGGCTGTCGGAATGTTAAAGCGGCTGTCTGTGTTGGCGGTTTCCGCCATGGTCGTGATTCCAAATTTTTTACCGCCGGCCAGTGGAGAAGTGTGGCTCAATGGTTAGAGCGGCAGACCCTGAAGCAGAGACCTGGCTCAAGACCAGGGTTCAAGTCCCGCTTCGGCAGGTCTTGGGCTCAATTCCCCTTGACCAGATAATTCTCGCCTCGGTGCCTAATCTAATTCATGGGTCCCACTCTGCAACTCTGGGCAATAGCTTGCTTAATCTCCACAACGGCCCCAACAGCGCTTGGATGCCTGGCTTCACCCTGGGGGTGCTCAGGAGTGGGCGCCTCACAGGGAAAAGACAGGAGGGGTTCCATAGCGGTATGAGTACAGTGCCTTGAGACCCTAACGGTTGAGTAGTGCGCTATACAAGTGCTAATTTACATTTTGGCGGTATTACTGTTGCTTTATCACCGACTGCTGGGGTTGTAATGAGGGCCTCGGTCTCAAAATCAAATGGTGAACATATAGAAACAATACTGGCTGCCCAAATCTCCTAAAGAAACTCAATTTAATCAAGGTTGGGTCTACTACACATTCTAAGGTTACAGTACCAACCAATAGCAAGAATAACTGCGCAAAGGAAATGGCATAATTTTAGATTCAGCAAAGAAAATACATCAACTGTTATTGCATGTAGAAATCATCATCAGTGACTACCCTAACTAACATTAAGATTAGAATACCATATTTGGACTTCATGCAAAACAATTTTAGTCAACACAAATTTGGAAAAACATCTAACTATGGCTCTGTCAAAATTAGCTGTTGGTACCTAGGGACAAAAGCAAATAGACATAACAATCATTAACATCGTCTTGTTCCTTACCTCACTATGGTTCAGCAAGCTGCGACAGTCTTCGTGAATTAGACATCTGTTCAGTCAGCAAAGCATCAGAATTCAGCATTGAAGTTCAGGAAAACAAAGCCTTTTCATGCAGTTCAGAAAAGGTAATAACTAGATACTCCCAAAAAAAACTGTGAGACTAGCGTATCTCCTCTTATTGCAGTCTGGCTAAGTTAGATTTCCTAAAACTACTTCCCACGTTGCTATTGGTCAATGATTTGTGTGTTTACGTTTAGTCCAATGAAAGTCGAACCCCATATCTAAGATTTTACTAGTCCACCATTCATGTGTCAATGATTGGCTCCTCTCCTCCTGATCAGCTTGTCAGGTAACAAATTTGTATCAGCTTATACTCCAGTCAGTACATCTATCCATTGTCTGTTCCTGGGAAGGTCATCTTTACACACACTAAGTTAGATAACGTATCCCTAACTAGTACAATATATTCTAGCAGGCAGTTCTCATGGGAAAGAATTCTAGTTACTAACATTCTGTCCATGCAATGGAAAATCACAATTTAATTCTCTAAGCAAGCTTTTTATAAATTGCCTAAGCAATGCAGCTTGACATGAGGCCGTGCAACTAGGCCCAAGACCTTGGTAAATTAAGGCCTATGATGATTATAGCAAGTACATAATACATAATCTTTAATATGACATACTACTACATTAATCTAAACATGGGGCCATATGTATGAACACATTTTCCAATAGACACAGAATGGGTAAAACCCTTTGATACATCTGGCCCATAATCTCAACAATTTACATTAATAAGCTGTTAATAAGTACACTTTGTGAATATTGGTGATCACTCAAGTAGGCACATTTTCAAATGTGTGTTGTTTTTGTTCGTTAACTCATTTTCTATGCAGATTCAACAATCAGAATACATGAAAATTCACCGTTAACAGCATCTACTGCACAAATTACTAAATTTCACAAAAGCACTAGGTTATGCTACCATTTGCTACATGCCTTTGGTATACATACTGTCCATTTGTGGTTCTAAGGATCATTGATGAACAATGCATGCAGCTCAACAATCTCTATGAAGAATGGCAAGCACATCAACATTACATAGAAACCATAAGTGAAACTTCAGATGTAAACAGTGAGTGCAAGTGGGAATAAAACACTTGATTGCAGAATTGTCCACACTATTGCAGTATTAAAGGTTGAAACAGTCATTTTCTTTGTGCCAAATAACACATATTGTTATTCATTCACAAGACTGATTTGCATAAAGCGGGGCTACTTCTCTAGTGACACAAAATATCTGCTCTAAGTAATGCCAGTGGTTTATAGCACTAGGACTAGCATTTAATTCATGTCATTTATTCTTTGTTGAATCTTCCTTTAGAAGTCAGTGTGCCCAGATGGGGACCGATTTTCTCTGTGCGGAGATTGCAAGCTTTACCGGACTGACAAGTCCAATTTTAGCCGCAAAACATTGGTGCCTGCTTGTTCTCTCATGCAAAGGACACGGATTCCCTTTGGAGTGGGACTGTACTGATTAGTCTCCGGTTTTGTCCTGTTCTGTAATGAACGGAAGAAAATAGAGGTGATAGAAAATGGTGCCCAAAGTATTCCCTGTCATTTGCAAATGTTTCCCAAACATTTTCATGCATTGCTTGACCACTGGAGAGGATCCTTTACGCAGAAGGTGCTGGCAAGGAGAGGCAGATCATCACTAGCTCCTCCTCCACACATCAGCAAAATAAAATCATGGCTCTACTGATTCTTCTTGGGGCACGTGATGGGGTGCTTGCACATTCTTTTTTATGGTTTTATGGATGATCCTACTAGAAAGTTGTGTGATTCAAAAAATAATTTGTTTCCAAAATTGTTTTAAATAAAAATTCACTTTGTATTTCTTGCCTCATTCCTTACACAGAAACAGAACATGCCTAGTTTTTATTTTCAATTCATTTATCCTCAAAGGCTTACTGCATGCATAGCTGTCACGTCGCCTTGCATACCGAGCACTATATAATTCCACTCACCTTCCTGCGTGAGTCTCAATGAACTATATACAGGATATGGTATCATCTACCATGTAAGATGACCTTCCTGCGTGAGTCCCAATGCACTATATACTGGATATGGTCCCACCTACCATATGAGATGACCTTCTTGCGTGAGTCCCAATGAACTATATACAGGATATGGTACCACCTACCATATGACTCACAAATTAATTCTGCAATCAAATGCATGAATGATGAAGAAGGGCAAGTACCTTAATGAGGTCATGGCACTCTGGGGTGTCTTAGAATGTTAATTGTACTCTTGGTAGAAGATATTTAATTCCCTATAAAGCATGGTCACTAGCAGCCTTTCCTCCAAATAGCAGCAGATAATCTCTTGCACTTTCTTTGGAATGGGATCAGGATATTCGTGTTGCAGATAATGTACAATAAATGTGAAAATAGACAGATCAATAATAAGCCTGTAATTCCTCTCAAACATATACTCTTGATGGGGCCACCCTGTGAATGATGTAACAGTGGATCTCAAAATGGCATTTGACATAATCAAAAATACCAGCATCCTAGTGGTGTTAACTGCTATGCTAACAACCACCAACATTGTGTTGGTGGTTGTTAGCATAGCAGTTAACACCACAACTAATGTTGTGCTTTAGAATGTGTAAAGAACATGCACACAGAAATATACACCTGATATTGAACCGTATCAGTACCACAAATAAACTCCATAAAGAGCTAATGATGGTAGATTTTCCAGTGTAGGATTTTAAAGACAAAAAGGAGTCTCGAGGCCGATTTTGCACCTTTCGTCTTTCACTCTAATTAAGCATCTTGCATAGGAAGTAGGTGACTACTGAAGTCAGAATGACTATAATAAGAACTTTAGAGATAGGTTTTTACACATACGTTGCAGTTTTATATGAGATATATCTGAAATAGTAAATCTTCTACTTTACATCATAAGGATATTCCAAGTCACCAAGGATTTCCATGAACTCCAAGATGACTTGCAATACCTTTAGAAGTGTAAAGGAGTGGGTATTTTGACCTCATTTTAAAGTGGACCTAGCTAGCTGCCAAGTGACCCCATGTCATTCATGACTCCTTCAACCAGTTTTGGTGCTGTAGACAATTTATACTTTGCATGTTTAGAATTTTGAGCCAAGGTTTTCATTATTGAAAGCAAAACTACATGTCCAATTTAAAAGCTGACTTTGACTTAATTAAAATGTGTGCTTAACATTATGAACATTTCTGCACTAAAAGAGAGAACACACTGCACTTGACAGACCTGTATTTTCTTTATTTTGACTCAACTAGGCCCGAACAAGGCCTAAAAGCCATCTCCAAACATATTGTAGCCATGATGTGTGTTTTCATTTCTACTTTTACTGTATGTAACCAAAATGTGCACTATGCAATGTTAATCATTATCTTCAATGAGAATCCACAGAGTTTCTTCAATTTTTTTTTCAAATCGATTTTTTTAATTTGAAATTCATATAACACATAATGAAGCCAACGAGTATTTCGGAACAGCCATGTTGCTGCATCAGAGATTTTGATTTTCTAATGCAGTGGAAAGACACTGTCTGGCTCTAAGCCATTGTACTGCTACAGGTTTGGAGAGAAATGCAGTCCCCTATTGCATTTGTATCAAATGCCACACTCATGGATTGACACGACAGATATAATGCAGAATGTTTGGTGCTGATGAGGCAACGTGAAACATGTTCGTATCTTTTTATGTGTTAGATGAGTTTTAAATTAAAATAATTATCTCATTAATGTGAATGATTCAGAATGAAATGTTTTAGTATTCATTTAATGAATAGTGCTTTGATGGTGGCAATAGATGAGATTGTATAACTCTGTTTTGTGATTTTCTTAGCTTTTCTCAACGTATGCTGACTGTGCATCTCACATTGACTTCTATTGTTTATAAAAGATGGTACATAATTGGAGGTGAGCCATGTCTAGTTTGTTCTGACTCTAGATACTGAACCTCTAACAGTTTGTCCCTTGCTTTGGACTTAGAATATTTGTGCCTGACTTCATGTCATTCTCTTGCTGCATTTGATTATTGAGCCTTATGCTACTTCCATATAATAATTTACTATGCATTTCTACTAACAGCTGTTTTTGACCTCTGTGTTGCACTTTGAATTATTTTAATAAACCTTCATGGTAATCACTTTATTACTCACTTTAGAGCAGTGGTTCCCAGAGCCTCCACAGGGGGTCCGTGACTGCTTAGAAAATTTAATTTTAACAGATTAATAAAATGTATATAAATAACGTGGCTAAATGTACAACTAAATGCTAACTGTACAACTAAACATTTTTAAACATACTGTAAATGGCAAGGAATTTTAAAATGGAGGTTAAAATTTAAGTTAGTATCCTCAGATTGATTCATTGGAGCAGTGCAGGTGCATCAAACTGAATATAGTATGGGCGATGTGTGGCTTTAATTGAATTTAGAAAAGCTCCAACCTTCCAATTAAAAATAAATTATTTTTTATTTATATTTGTTTGCAAATCAAATAAAATGTGTTATCATTTGTGCATGTGTTTGATGAATGCTTGTTTCTGTATTTTTTTGTGTGTGTATTGTTGTGTGATTTAAATCATGGACAATGTTTAGGCCGGGGTACCCGGCTTTCAGTAATCACTTGGGGGTGAGGGGAGGTCCCTGGATTCCAATAATGATTCAGTCGCGATCCCTGGGTTCCAGTAAAGATAAAATGGGAGTCCACAGAAGTTAAAAGTTTGGAAACCACTGCTAATGCGTATTTATTTCCTTGAAATGCTATTTATTTCATTTGCATTCTGGTGTCATTTAGGAAAGCATTACTTCATATATGCTTGAGATGCAATAACGTCTCTGATCCTGCATAGGTGCTTTATCATGATTATCTGACAAAATATCATCAACACTAAGAATACATCAAAAATAACATGGAACTACTTGGCTTTTTCCATCTTTCATAGCTTTATCCTCTATTTTTGTATCATTTTGCATTGTCCTTTATCTTTATAGCAATAGGCTCTGCTAATGAATCACAATTTAAACAGTACCCATGAAACATCTTTTTTTAGTCATGCATGTGTTCTGCTTCTTCTTTCTTCAGTCTATGTATAGCAAATTTCATTCCAGGGAAAATTAATGAAGCTGATCTGTGGCTCCTCAAGCATTATCTCTTTTTATTTGAAGAAACTCCGGACAAAGCACATACACAGATTTTGGGTTGCCGTTCTGCAACTTCCTTCATGTAGACAGAAGATTTCTGTGTCACTGGATCAGCAATTTGGAAGTGTATTAAGCTCACCCACATATTATTTCACAATTTTCATAGTTTTCAAAGTTAGTGCATTCTTAACATAATCAGTATGATACACCAAATGAGTTGGCACGTGTAGATCAAGTAGACCTCCATACAAAGCATTTACTTCTTAAACGTTTTGATCCACCCAATATGGTGAAAAGGATACATGCCACCTTCAACTGGAGTCCTAAATTTAACAGCAGCAAGTGTGACAGTGTGAATATTGCAGCAATGTGCATATATTTCCCCGATTCTGAGAGCAGCACAGCTGCAGACCCAGAACATCATCTAATGGAAGAGCGGGCTTTATGGCAGGCGAGCAAACCTGATAAATATTGGCAATCAAAACCCCACATTTTGCATACAAATCCTAACAGCGATGTAGATCGACAAAAAACCCAGACACTATGAGGACTCAACCAAGAAGGGATTGTGGCTGTCAACTATAATGTCCTGACCCAACAAAAAGACTTTAATTTTGGTGGTTTAGGAAAATCACTTGCTAGCTATCACTCAGTGTGCACCAGCTGTGCTTCAGTTGTTCAGTTGGTTGTTCAAGATAGATGATACTCATAGATAAATTTGAGTATCATGAGTGTGCTGATGAACATTGATAACAAATGTAGCCATCTGATTTCCATGCGACCACTGTTTAACCTTGGAGGGCTTTGGTCCTCAGGAGTATTCAGCCGACCCATGCTAAAATCCTAACCTGATAAAAATGCAAGGTCAGGAAGAGTGCATACTAATCCAACATCATTTTCCAAAAGCCCATAAGCACGTTTTAGATATCAAAATGCCATCCAGGATTGATCGTATGAAAGAGAATTTGAAGATATACACAAGTTCCCAATTTTACATGAAAAAGAATGGCTAGTTGTCTTCAGTCTTTCAGAGCCCTGTGATCATATACATCATGCAGTATGTAGGGTTAGGAAACCTCGTGATGATTTGTTAGTTTCCAGGAGAGTCACAGCAGTGTAAAAACACATTTTCTTTGTGTTTATATATGACTATCAATGTAACTATAGATCCAATATTTCAAATACGATACAATGTGACTATTATACAAATATGCTTAACCTCTTTTAAAACCTGTTAGTATGATGTCCGAATTAAAACCAGCTGACAAATACCATCTCATAAAAATGATTAGTCAGCCCCAGAAATATTGAAACAAGCACCAAAAATAAGTACAATCCTAACACATTAAATACTACCCCTTTGTTGATCAGCTTATAGAAATTGAATAATAAATCCACATCTTTGGCAACCAGTTGGGACATACAAATACATTAAGAAATTAACACGTTTAGTAGATTCAAATAACTCAAAATAATGAGTATGGAGCACAGATGTAATTTTTAGTTGTTAAGCACTTTCTTGTTTGATGATTGTCCTGAGCAATTATCTCATTCTAGTATTTTTTTATTTAGAGATGAAACAGAAAACAAACAAAAATATGCACATTTTGTACTAGTTATGTTAGGACTTCATACTGGGATGATCAAAACAATTCCTTCTTTTCATCTGCTGCCATCAGATCAGTTATCTTCACACTGTGGCTCTGATGGGTAAACTCCAGGGTCAGCCCTTCCCTCCAGGCTGCTGAGGCAGTCTCAGGCCCACCATACTAGCAGCCTCCTCTGCTGAGCGCTCACCACTTCTATGGTATGTTTGATGGAGGGCCAGGTGCTCACGGACACTTCGCAAGAGACATAGGTATGTGGCAGCCTGGAAATGCAACTCATGGTGGGCTCGGCACAGCTTCTCACTGGTGACCCTGTGTCGCGCGCTGTGCTCCCGTATATATTGGTAGGCGGCAGTGTTCCGGTACTGGGGCCCCTGAAGAAGCCGCAGCTCGCGAAGGAGGGCCCGGAGGGTGCGGGCCGGCTGTCCCAGCATAGCCATCTCATTCTAGTAAACAACTGATGAGTATAATTCTACATTATTTGCCCCCCTTCACATACTTAGGTGATACAAGATGTTTCAGTAATTTATTACGACGTCAGTCACAAGGCAATGGACCTGCAATTTGTGCTTATGGACACAATCTACTAAATAGCAACAATGGGTCTCTAGGTTTTCATTATACAATAAGATCATCCAAATAATTTAATGGGAATGTAATCAATACTGAACCACAGAAGCAAAAGATGAGTGCAACAGAAAAAGTTCAACTGTTTTATCAAATAGCAATGATTTTATATGTCCCTATAGCTCGGCTCAGATGATAGAGTGCCAGGTAGGCCATGTTTCTTTTATAAATATGTTGGACGTCTTGTGCTCTCTTGCTGCTAATGCCACCAAATAGGTTTCTGGCATAGGCAGAGCACAGCACAGGCCCTGTTACAATCTATACTTTTTTGAGAATGTAGAACCACTACTGATATTTAATCAAATGAAAACGTCTAAAAGCCTATCTGGTGAACTTTCTGGTCACATTAAATTAATTTCTGAGTATAACTCAGACTATTGTCAGTCTTACCTAGCTTTACAAGAGTGTGTGCATCTTCACCTAAGAGTTTGTTTTTACAAGTTTCCTATTCACTAACATTAACAGAAGTACTCCTGGAAAGCTGCTCCAAGAACAGGCTTAGGCAACGTTATATAACTGTTGCTAAAGGCACCTATTGCCCCTGAGTATAGTTCTCCAAAGCAGAGAATTCCACACAGGAGGAAAGGACATGCACCTTTTTTTTTCTCTGCAAACTTTTTTTGCTTTTTCTATAATTTACGATATGGAGATTCTGTAGTTGGGGGGGAAGATCTCTGTATGGTAAGGAATCGAGCAAAATATGTATACCATAAGGAGATCTCTGCAGCAGAGGCATAGATTTCTGCATGATGAAGCAAGAGGAAAAGTAAAAAAGTTTATTAAGCTTGGAAAGAATTAAAAGAAAAATTGTTATGTAAGATATTAATGTAAATTCATTTTATATGTCTATGTAAGATGTCAAACTAAAAAAAGTGATTGTGTAAGATTAACTAAATTTTGAATTAAAAATGAAATGATTTAAAGTAGATTACTGATCCTTAAAATGATTGTTTTAAAAGTTAAATCAAAAAATACATTCCCACCTAGAAAAAAAAATGTTTTTATTTATTAATAATTATTAGGAGATCTATAGAGTTAATTAACAGTCTTTTAATTATATTTTAATCCAAGTTATTGTGATGTTAATATTTTAATACAAAATTGTTATTAAATATTATATCATTAAATAAAAACATGTACTATTTTTATATTCCTAACATTACATTATATTTATTAATTTTCCGTTAACTATTTTGTTAACTATTTTAAATTATTTCATTTAAATTAACATTATTTCCTATAGGGTTTACATTTGGTGTATGCCTCTATTATTTTCTGTGGGAGGGTATGGCAGTATCAGTGGTTAGCCATATCTGGTTCTGAACTTCCTACTGTTCTGTACTTTTACACTTGGATTTTGTTAATAACCAAAATCAGAAAAGTTACTCAAAAGTGTAAGAGAAAGGCAAATATGTATATTACTCAGAAGTGTAACGTACATTTGTGAATAGCCCTGTCTGTGTTTAAGTTGAAGTCATATGGCAAATATATGGCAAATGTATAAATGCCAAATATATAGCAAATAAATGAACACATTCTTCTACTATCACAAGCTTGATTATTATTTATGTTTATTTCAAAATAGTTTTGTAGAACTTATCAAACATAGGTTGTCTTTATTATGCCAGTAAAAAGTTATATTAGGCTTGTGTAATTTGTGCAATTATGCGTTACACAAATTTGGTGAAATGTTGAAATCACATTGGTGCAAAATTTGTCACACTTTTCTGCTGCAGAGGACTCATTTGAGTATAAAATGTGTAGTGGGAGACAGGTTAGAGCAGAAAATGTGTGGTAAGAGACATTTCCTCTTCAACTCAGCCCCTTTACTGGAATTGTGAGTGACTTTTGCATTTGAGGTATGCCCATGTGTGTAATTTTTACTCGAGCAAACCAGAAACATATTTCACATAAATTACATTCAATTTTGTTTATTTCTTAACATTTTGTATGTTTGGAAAACATTATGATCTTGTGCACAACCCAAGTCTTTATACTTGCCCTTTTCAACGTGGTCCAGGTATTTAGAAATTCTTGTTAAATGTTCACAGTAGCCAACTCATCCTCTTTGTGTTGGCAGTTCTTTCAGCAAACATCATGTCAATATTTTTTCTGAATTCCATAGAGATTTGTTTTCAACAGACTACTACAATCAGACTTTCACTAACTTCATGAGTAAAGAGATGACATACACAACCCAGTATCACTTTGGCCCATCACATTCACCTCTGTTTTTTGCTCATCATTCTGGTTCCCAATGCAGCATTCAACACTGTAGCTGAACAAACCATGCTTATGACTTTTCCTTACATAGGCTTGTTGGGAAAGCTCTCACATATGTTGCCCTATCTCTCAGACCTCTTCTTTCTTTCTCCAAATAAACCTTCCTCTCACCTTAACCTTACTATCAGTTTGTCTTTCCCATTGCACTGTCACATTAACTCTCCATGCAGAGATCATTTATTGGCAACATCATCTCCTACTATGATTTTCTTATAATGTCTGAACTAATGACTCACAGATGTAAGTTTTTTCCCTCTATCAATACTTCATTTCCACTCAAAATAAACATTTGCATGACATCTCATTTGTCATGCTCACTTCATTGAGGGCAGATGTTATCTACTATCTAGCTCCATGTCCTCACATACTAATTCTTTGCTCTTTTTGAAGAAGTGATACTTTTGGACACCAGGACTCTAATTAATAGCCACAATTTAACACTGTAGGTCACTGAGCTATAGGTCGAGGAAGGTGTTTTCTCTGTACATGAGAGAGCCAGGGTGATTTTTCATGCCAAGGTCTCTTGCGCCTGGCAAGGAAACATATGAATTTGAAGACTCATCAACATAGGGCAGGTCTCCTGTTAGTCCATAGCCATCAACCCTGTGGTGCTTGGGCTGCAAGTCAAACTCTTTCGATGGTGGAGCCAGCTGAGATCCCACTATCATAAACCTAGGAGCAAGCGCTGAGTTTGCAGGTATTGGGTTTGGTAGCGTGCACTACGCTTTGTAACCTACAGCTCCACCAAACCCGATAACCCTCAAACTCAGCACAGTCGCTATTTTCACTTGTGGGGTTAGACTGTCGACCCAAATAGGGTTTGTTTTTAATCTAACAATAGAAGGTATAACATGTATGCATACCACCTGTGATTGAGCACTATTTACATCTTTCCCAACCACTTTGTAGATTAGATCTCTCTGTCCTGATGAATTGCCATTGAACAATAGCAACTACACATGGCAAGGAACATGCTGACCCATTTATACACTAAATTTTGAGCTGAAACAGACCATTATCTCTGTTTCTAGCCACCATATTATAGTTTTTAATCTAGACAAGACTCACATATTAGAATTGTTTGATTATCACTTAGGGGGTCATTCTGACCCTGGCGGCCGGTGACCGCCAGGGTCACCGACCACGGGAGCACCGCCAACAGGCTGGCGGTGCTCCCGAGGGCATTCTGACCGCGGCGGTTCAGCCGCGCCCAGAAAGGGTAAACCGGCGGTCTCCCGCCGGTTTACCACTGCCCTTGTGAATCCTCCATGGCTGCGGAGCGCGCTCCGCAGCCATGGGGATTCTGACACCCCCTACCGCCATCTTGTTCCTGGCGGGTCTCCCGCCAGGAACAGGATGGCGGTAGGGGGTGCCGCGGGGCCCCTGGGGGCCCCTGCAGTGCCCATGCCCATGGCATGGGCACTGCAGGGGCCCCCGTAAGAGGGCCCACGCAAAGTATTTCAGTGTCTGCTAAGCAGACACTGAAATACGCGACGGGTGCAACTGCACCCGTCGCACCCCTGCAACTACGCCGGCTCAATTCTGAGCCGGCGTCCTCGTTGCAGGGGCATTTCCTCTGGGCCGGCGGGCGCTCTTTTGGAGAGCGCCCGCCGGCCCAGAGGAAATGTCTGAATGGCCGCCGCGGTCTTTTGACCGCGGTGCGGTCATTCAGCGGCGGTACCTTGGCGGACGGCCTCCGCTGTCCGCCAAGGTCAAATTGACCCCCTTAGTCTATTTTAACCCACTTATATCCATACCAATCTATACCTAGAGCACCTACACTTCCCACACTGCAAAAACAAAAGTTACAAAGCGTAGTGCGTGATACCAAACTGGATGACCTGCAAATTCAGAGCAGTCTCTGCTTTCACTTGAGTAGTTTAGACTACCAACCCAAATAGGGTTGGTTTTTACTCTAACAATAGAAGGTATAACACTTACATATTGCACCTGTGATTAGGCACTATTTCTCAACATATTTCATCTTTCCCAACCACTGTGTAGGTTAGGTCTCTCAGTTCTGATGAATTGCCATAGATTAATAGTGAGCACACTCGTCTAATACCTATTTTGGCAGTTCCCTAAATCAGCTGTGTTAGACTTAATAGGCATAGGGTGGTCTTCCCCCTGACTTTTTGCCTACCTCCCTCCAATTTCTGACCTTTTTTGCTGGTGTTAGGACTCTCTGCACTATACTACTGCTAACCAGTTCTAAAGTGCTTGTGCCCTTCCCCCTGAATCAGAGGTCTTCAAACTTTTAGATGCCAAGACCCCCCCGTAAACATTGTTCAGGAGTAAGGACCCCCTTCTGACAAAAATGTCTAGAACCTGTACTCTTCGCCAGCCATTGTCAACGATAATCGCCCCTAATTCCCATGGCAACTCATTTTTATGGTGAGGAATTAATATTAAACAGTGTTTTGCAAACCAAAGGTTAGTGAGCAACAGTGGTTCAGTGTCAGAGGCTTGCCACACAGTTCAAACAAAAAGTCTCCAAAAAGAATTACCTAAAAATACACAATGTTATTTTATTTTTCACAAGCAAAATATAATTTGACAATACTTACTTGGATGATAACACGTTCGTGAACCATTGCGATGGATGTGCCTGTTTTTCACCAAATGGACGGTCAATCTGTGGTTGCACCTCATTAGTACCTGTTTTACACCCAAATATAAAAATAAGCAACAAAAAGGTGACCAGCCCAACTTTGCAAAGTGCCTTCTACTGCTACACAGGCCACTGCTTTTTAGTAACTTTTGAACCATTTGAGCTATAGACAATTTTTTATGTTAAAATCAGCAGATTTATGCAGCACACGATAGAATATGTGGCAAATGTGGCAAAGCCATAATCATGCAAAATCGCTGTGGCTGCACAATCACATAATTCAAGTGGCCCTGGATATAATGGCTGTAATGCATGGGCTGCAACTTAGTGAACGGCATCCAAGGAGAACCATTCAATACTTCATGGGATGCTGACGGTCTGGCTTTTAAAGCTGCATGGAATTGGATGTTGCTAGATTATATTCATCATAATTAAAACATACTATTTACAATAATTAATGATGAACTATAAGGTCCAAGTAAGATTCTTTCTGTAGTTCCAAGGAAGGAAGTGGTCCCTTAATCTTCTTTCACACTGTTTTCCTAAAATGGTTGTTATATTTAACATTATGAAAATAGACACTTCTATTTTAGAAAAACTGACTCCTGGTTATATTAGTTTGGTGCTGTTGTTGACTTCAGTTTTTACACCTTTAACTTTTAGGTAGCTACAAATAAAATAACGGGCAGCTTAAATAAAAAATATATTAAACAAAAGTTGTTACTCAGTGGGAAATGTACTACAGTACTTTATGGAACCAATATTAGTTAATGCACTGCACAGGTCCATGTGTAACCAGAGAGCCACAGAATTAATTCTCGGTTGGTGCAGTGGAGAATAGTCACTTGTGTATTTTCAGTGCTACGAAGTAACACACAGTCTGTGACAAAAAGCACCATGAATATGCAAGTCATTATTTTTATAAGAGACCCAGTATATGATAGACTGCTACAAAATGTGCAAAAATGTTCACAATAAAATGGTGCTTTCAAAATATAGATTTTAGTAATACGCAGACTATATTTAAATGTCTATTCAACACCTCCTCAGTGCTAGTAAATGTATGTAAATAATTAAAATCATGCACTTCTCAGTTCAGTTGTCAAATCTTTGCCCTACCACTCAAAAATAATAAATCTTTGACGTCGCAAAGCTTCCCGTGATTCAATCAATTAAAAGCCAGTACACACACCCAAGCATCCTTCACATTTACAGATTAACTCTGTAGCGCACATTTGCATTTCTTTCAGGGAAGCAGGGGCCCTGGCTGGGCTTCAGTTTCATAGCACAAGATGCTCCCTGAATGACACTCTAGGTAAAGCATTTTAACTATCTGATTTACTTGCCCTATATCATTGTCTTTTCCCAAAACAAAGAACCAATGCTTTGGATTTCAAGCAAAAGTAAGGCTGGGGAATGTGCGCCCCCTTCCCATGACGCCACGGCACACCTAAGGGTTGTGCCCCACAGATTGAAGACCTCTGCCCCAAATCATGGTGACATCAGCCTAACCCCAATTGGCATATTTAATTTGTTCATAAGTGCCTAGTAAAAGTGTACTACAGGTGCCCAGAGGGTGTAAATTAAAAGCTACTAGTGGGCCTGCAGCACTCATTGTGCCACCCACTCCAGTAGCACCCTAACTATGGCTCAGGCCAGCCATTCCATAGCCTGTGTGTGCCATTTTACTGTTACTTTGACTTGGCATTTATAACCCTTTGACAAGCCTTAAACTCCCATTTTATTACACATACGTCACCCCTACAGTAGGCCCATGGTAGCCCACAGGGCAGGGTGCTGTGTAAGTAAGCGCTAGGACATGTACTTTTAGGTTTTGATTGTCCTGGTAGTGAAAACACCTAAGTTCATTGTTCACTACTGTGAAGCCTACTCCTCTCATAGGTTAACATTGGGAATTCCTTAATATGCTTTTAAGCTGTAACTCCTGAATAGAAAGGAGTAGCTCTATCATGTTTCACATCTTTGGAATGATGATCAGAAATCCTCTTTATTGGTAAAGTCAGATTTAACATTACTATTTTGGAAATGTCGGTTTTAGAAAGTGCAAAAGGAACAGTTGATCTATGACTGGGGTCAGTGTTCGATTGGTTCCGCATTCCATCCATTATTTGTGTTTGTTTGATTAACTGGCTGTCAGAGCTTTTATGAATGGCCTTGGGTGCTAAAATTGTAACGTAAAATATCTGAATGAGATGGCATAGACTTTTTCCAGCTCAAATTTTGCCTTTCCACTCATATAATGTGTACGAAAGGCCCATATTGATGGTAAGACTGAACATCACTTAGGTATCTGGTTTCTGGGAGTTGGTGGTTTCTACCCAGGAGGTCTCTTTTCAAGGTGTGCTGCTGCTGCCTATTCTTTCAATTGAAAAGTTGTTTATTTTACTGTTGATTCACATGGGTGATTGGTTAAGATTACACATGGAGCAATTTGTACCGTAGGTTTACCTAGATGACATTATATGTTCGCTTTGTATGGTCCTAAGATGGATGATTCCACCGCAATTATACGATGTTGGAATGCATGAGGGTGCCCCTGGTGATATGTGGGGATTTCAATATCTGCTTGGATCTCTGGCTCAGTTCAGCCCTGCCGAGCAGTGTTTCAACCGCTGTAGGCTACCTTCTGTTTGCAGAGCTATTGGAGGTAGCTGTATAGAAATTGTGTAGGTATAACTTTCACTCTGCACATTTTCACCAACATCATCAATCTGATCTGAACTTACTGCTGGGCTGCTTGTTTCGTATAGTTTATCCTTGTGTATGAGCAAATCACTCACTACTTTTGTAGATATTTAAGATACCTGGTAGTTATGTTAGGCCACAGCAGTGGACATTGAACAGGTCACTCTTGCGAGATCCTCTTTTTCAGAGTTGTTAGAAATGGGGTTTTTGGTTGGCAGTCAGGTTACCCTCTGTCCAAGCAAGAACCCTCACTCTAGTCAGGGTAAGTCAAACACAATCCAAAATTAGCCTGTGCCCACCCTCTGGCACGAGCAGTCAGGCTTAACTTAGAAGGCAATGTGTAAAGCATTTGTGCAATAAATCATACAATACCATAATCTAGCACCAAAAAAATACACCACACAGTTTTAAAAAAATATATAATATTTATCTGGGTATTTGCAGGTCAAAACGATCAAAGTTGCAATATGAATTTTGTAAAGATATCAATGAAAAGTGATATAAAGTGTCTTAAGTCTTTAAAAAGCAAACAAAGGGGGTTATTCTAACTTTGGAGGAGGTGTTAATCCGTCCCAAAAGTGACGGAAAAGTGACGGATTTAGCACCAGCCGTATTACGAGTCCATTATATCCTATGGAACTTGTAAACGGCTGGTGGTATATCCGTCACTTTACCGTCACTTTTGGGACGGATTAACACTCCTCCAAAGTTAGAATAACCCCCAAAGTCTCTTTCAAGCACAAAGTACCTGGTTTGGAGTGGAAAATCTCCGCAAAGGGCCGAGATACGTGGAAAAATGGTGTGTGCGTCAATTTCTCCCCAGCACACACGGACTTGCGTCGTTATTTTTTCACGCGGGGAAGTCGTGCGTCGTTTTCCGGCGTGCAGACAGTCTCTTTCTGTGGGTCGCGGGATTACCAGGTATCCCGGGGTCTGTGCGTGGATTCTCCTGCTTGTTTTCCGGCTGCGCATCGTTCCGCAGGGCTGTGCATCAAAGTTTCGCTCTCACGGCAGGCGTCGCGTTGATTTCCCTTCTGGAAGTCGGGCGGTGTTGTCCTGGCGAGGCCGTGCGTCGAAGTTCCGGTCGCCCCGAAGGCATTGGGACGGTCAGCATCGGTGTGCGGCGTTTTTCTCTAAATTTTCTGCGCATGAAGAGTCCAAATGAAAAAAAGAAGTCTTTTTGGTCCTGAGACTTCAGGGAACAGGAGGCAAGCTCTATCCAAGCCCTTGGAGAGCACTTTTACAGCCAGACAAGAGTTCAGCAAGGCAGCAGGGCAACAGCAAGGCAGCAGTCCTTTGTAGAAAGCAGACAGGTGAGTCCTTTGACCAGCCAGGCAGTTCTTCTTGGCAGGATGTAGTTTCTGGTTCAGGTTTCTTTTCCAGCAAGTGTCTGATGAGGTAGGGTAGAGGCCCTGCGTTATACTAAATTGTGCCTTTGAAGTGGGGGTGACTTCAAAGAGTGGCTAAGAAATGCAGTAGGTACCCTTTCAGTTCAATCCTGTCTGCCAGGGTCCCTGTATGGGGTGTGGCAGTCCTTTGTGTGGGGGCAGGCCCTCCACCCTCCCAGCCCAGGAAGACCCATTCAAAATGCAGATGTATGCAAGTGAGGCTGAGTACCCTGTGTTTGGGGTGTGTCTGAGTGAATGCACAAGGAACTGGCAACTAAACCTAGCCAGACGTGGATTGAAAGGCACAGAAAGATTTAAGTGCAAAGAAATGCTCACTTTTTAAAAGTGGCATTTCTACAATAGTAATATTAAATCCGACTTCACCAGTCAGCAGGATTTTGTATTACCATTCTGGCCATACTAAATATGACCTTCCTGCTCCTTTCAGATCAGCAGCTGCCACTTCAACAATGGATGAGGGCAGCCCCAATGTTAGCCTATGAAGGGAGCAGGCCTCACAGTAGTGTAAAAATGAACTTAGGAGTTTTACATTACCAGGACACATAACTACACAGGTACATGTCCTGCCTTTTACCCACACAGCACCCTGCTCTAGGGGTTACCTAGGGCACACATTAGGGGTGACTTATATGTAGAAAAAGGGGAGTTCTAGGCTTGGCAAGTACTTTTAAATGCCAAGTTGAAGCGGCAGTGAAACTGCACACACAGGCCTTGCAATGGCAGGCCTGAGACAAGGTTAAGGGGCTACTGAAGTGGGTGGCACAACCAGTGCTGCAGGCCCACTAGTAGCATTTAATCTACAGGCCCTAGGCACATATAGTGCATTCTACTAGGGACTTATAAGTAAATTAAATAGCCAATCATGGATAAACCAATCCATAGTACAATTTACACAGAGAGCATATGCACTTTAGCACTGGTTAGCAGTGGTAAAGTGCCCAGAGGTCAAAAGCCAACAACAACAGGCCAGAAACAATAGGAGGAAGGAGGCAAAAAGTTTGGGGATGACCCTGTCAAAAAGCCAGGTCCAACAAGAGTCACTTCTGATAATGCATTATCAAATGCTACACAGCAAATAAAGGTACATTATCATTATCAAGTATGCAGGATATGTTAAAGGCCGGAGTTAATTTTGAGTTTATTCCTTATGCTGCCAAATGTGCATACTGCACATTACATTTATGAGGATTCAGCTCAGCAGCTGTACAAGGTTGAATAAGATTGAGTTAAATCATGCTGTAACATCAGAAGAGCTGTCTCCTGAGACAGACTGAAGAATTGTGGCATTTGCTTTGTGCAACAAAAGGTGACATTAAGGGTAATCTGATGGCACAAGTAGCACTGGCCATGCCAGGCTGTGCAACAAAGAATGAAAGTCAATTAATACAAGAAGTCCTTGAGGAACATCTTCACACTTTGTATGTGTGCAGACTATTATATCAGGAGTTTTTGATGCTTAGAATGCTCGACTAAGCATCCAGGTGAAATAGTCAGGGGTTTTTCCAAACTATTATCAGCATTTTTATTTGGCTGAGAAGGGATCTAATCTTAATTCCTTGGCTGAGTGGATCCACCCTTCTTAGTCACAGGCTTTGCTTTCAACCTTATCTTTATTGTCAATACACTGGAAGCACTGGAAACAATATATTTGCATTTCATTGGGAAGACTTTGAGCCAGTGCAGGTTTCCAAGCATAGTTTATATGGTATTCACTCTCACCGTGGATCCTATCATCACTGAGATAATTGATTATATTTGGCCCAAGCATGTGAATCACCCACTTGTGGAATTCCATAAATATTGTTGTTTTCATTGAATAAATAATAAATTAATAAACCAGCTTATCAGAGCACCTCATATCACTTGATTTCATTGGTTAACTCGGGTGCCTAATTATATAGCAAACGTCTGAGCTAGACATACTACAAGAGTTAACTAAAAGGGTGTGAGATCGTGAACCTACCATGAACAGATTAAAGTAGTGTTGGAAAAGGTACAGCCAGAACTACAGCATGCCAATTATAGTATATTGATGAGGTATGCATTTATTTATCATTCTCTCTGATTGTGGCCATTACTCTAATAATTGCTAGATTTGCATCTGATGAGCTCCACATCTACTTCAAATAATCCCTAAAACTATGCATTTGCCTTAACCATCATAGTTCCTGTTGTCATGTCCATGGGAAGTAAGGGGAAGGAGAAAAGAAAAACCAAAAGAGAGATTATTACTTTGGGTAAGATTGTCCTGGCCCTATAAATTATGTCAATGTTTATGTTTATTCGATAGGAACATTAACTGGCCTGCTAGATCATTAAGATCTGGAAAATTGAAGTTTTTTTTCTATTCACACATAAAGTTTGGAGAGAAGGAAAAGAAGATTATGTGATGATATTGACACATTGTGTGTGTTTTCCTACTCATTTACATGCAATCCTGGTACTCATTTGCATGTCTCTTCTTGCATTCCCTCACTATTGCAACATTGTATTCTGTTGCTGGACATTGTTTCTATAAATGTTTTTATACAATATTATCTTCAACATCTACATTTAACCACTGGGAGCCCTACTAGTCCACCACAAGATTTGCTTCTATTAGCATGTCCACACCTGCTTAGACCTCAGAGCTCACCAGACATCAATATCATACGGGCACATGCTTGTCTTCAGTTGATACTAACATGACTATATTTTCATTGACAAAACCAAAGGTTACAGAGATGTTATAGTTAGGTTCAGAATTTACTTGTACAAGAAATTCAGCAGTTATAGTTGGAGTTCTTTCAAGTAACTAAACCTCGCTCCCTAAGTTAACTATAACCCATGCCATTGCCAGTCTCATCAATATTTTTATTGCAAATGTTGTAGTGAGAATAGAATATGTCATCAATGATATAACATGTGGAGTAATTAGCTGTGCACGGAGAAGGCTTGAGTTATAGTTACCTTAGGGTGTGAGTTTTAGTTACTTGAAAGAACTCTAACTACAACTGCTGAATTTCTGTGGTTTTGTACGAGTACATTCAGAACCTCACTATAACGTCCCTGTAACCTTTGTTTTTTTCAGTAAATTTCTTTGTTTTTTTTTATGTAAAGTAATTTTAATTATGAGTGAATAAATTAGTGTATGAATGAGTCTGTGGTTTTTCTTTCAACTTTTTCCATAATGGCGAATATTTTGAGATTAATTTGTGGAAATTCAGGATAGTTCAGGATATATATATATATATATATATCAACTAGCAGCTCTTATTTAAACACCATGTGAATGATGACAAATATTTGACTTGAAAGGACATGGGTGACAAAATGAAAAAAAGTGGAAGGTGAAAGTGAAGAAAGAGTTTTGAGAAATGAAAAAGAAAAAGAGGCTGTTTCAATTTGTGAATGGCAAAATTGTTTGTAGTCCTGGTAAAGCATTTGGGCCCATATTTATACATTCTGACGCAAATCTGCGCCAGCGCAGGTTTGTGTCAAAAAGTTTAACGCCGGCTACCGCCATTCCAACGTGCCAGCCAGGCGTCATATTTAAGGAATGACGGTAGCCGGCACTGCGGCCTGGTTAGCGTCAAATTAAATTACTCTAACTGGGTAGCGGAGGCATAGGGAAGACTGGGGGTTGTGCATCAAAGAACGGTGCAAGTCAGGTTAGAGTAAAAAAAAATGACTCTAAGCTGACTAGCATCATTTTTTGACGCACAACCCCCATGGAAATGAGTCCTGTCTTACCAAAGACAGGAGTCATGCCCCCCTGCCCAATGGCCAGGCCATTGGGCACAGTGGCATGTAGTGGGGGGCCAAGTTAGCCCCCCCATGCCACCTAAAAATAAAATGAAAAATTACTTACCTCAATTTACCGTAGATGGGTCCCCCATCCATGGGTGGGCGAGGGTGGCAGGGGGTGTCCCTGGGGGCAGGGAAGGGCACCTGTGGACTGCTTCCATGGTCGGATACCATGGAAATGAGCCCACAGGTCCCTTAACGCCTGCCCTGACCCAGGCGTTAAAAAACTGCACAAATCCGGCTGGGCACCATTTTTTAAGGCCCGCCTCCTCCTGTGCGTCAAAATGACGTGGGACGATAAATAAGGTGCACATGCCTTAGAGTCATTTTTGCATATGTCATTAGCGCAAGGTAGGTTTTCACATCCAAAAAATGACTCAAACTCCATAACTTTGGCGCTGGACAGGTCTAGCGCCAAAATATAAATATGGAGTTAAGTTTGTGCCAATTTGTGTAAAAAAAAAATGAAGCAAAGCCGGTGCAAACAGAGTATAAATATGGGCCTTGGCCTTTTAGACATCAATTTCTTTGGGACTTGTGCTATAAAATCCCCCTTTTCCCATTTCATTCATGTTCTCCATAGAACCCTCATCCACGATTGGTGAGGTTTCAACTTGACTTTCAGGTCAAGACATACTCGACTAATGAGCACCTATAAGAATTACATGTATACCCACCCCAGGCTTTGAACAAAAATGGTGTTGTAAAATGTATCTTTTGGCCTTATTGTTCGCAAACCTTTCACTCGAGGAGGAGCTGGTGGGTGGAAGCAGCACTCCTCATCACCCCACCCAATGACATTAAGCAAGTACTCTTCACTTTATGATGTTTTGGAAAAGTACCTACCTAGTTTAGCAACTAGCTAGATGGGGATGTTTTAATTAGTTGTGTTAGTCATCGGTAATCTTTATTAAATACTGTAAAGCATATTTTTTACACGGAAACACTGTAGAATGCCCTTTTGCAAGCCAAAAAGAGCGTATGACCTTAAATACCTTGTGATTAATAGTTGATGGAGTCTTATTTCTTGTGCTCGACTCATAACTACAGCATATGTTTTCCATGTCACGCTCCATCCTGAGTGCGTGTAGGGACGGTGTTGGCGGCTGCCACTGGTGCTCCATAGTTCGTGCATTTGGGCAGAAGACCAATCTGTCTCCGGCATCGCTGCAATCGACAGCTTTTGTTTTGACTCAGTGACCCCCTTCTGAATAGAGAATGCCAAAAATGACAAATAATGCCATAATTATCCAGGCGACTTTAGGATAGAGTAAAAATAATCTTTTGGACCATGTTGCATAAATACTACAATGTTTTGTGTTACCTACCAATAGCTAGGCGTTAACGAGGGATCTCAAAATCTGAATATCAAAAAGGCGAAGGTTTCTAAATCGGAGTTGATACATTTAAGCGCGTTTTGGGAGCTCGCTAATTGTGGACGGTTGCATGTTCAATATTAACAACATGAATTACATATCTGGAGAATAAATAACATTGCGAAGTGCTAAACCCCTGCCCTGGTTTCAAATATAAAGGGCAGACAACTTCATGAAACTGTGCTGCACTATTACGAGAAGCCCAGTGACTCTTCCAGGTATGTGGAATGTTTTAATAGCATGAAGGTCTCTAGTCACAAAGGTATTTATAGGCAGTGGTGTAATCAAACTTGAGGGGAGCAGGTGCAAAGTACGTGGAGGTCGTGGTGTAACAAAGAACGCCGCAGCCCTTGCAGTGTGGTGGGGGGGGGAGTTTGAGCTTCAGGCTCCCCCCTAAGCACAGTACAATGTGCACAGGCGGCAGGCAGCCTGCTTGGGTCTGGGGTAGGGGGAGTGTGGTGGTGACACCACTGTCTGTAGGCAGAGGGGAAGGTCGATTTGCCCTCACTTTCACCCATCCTTAACTGGAACAGAAGCGTGGCGCGCTTGTTGGTTCACTACCTTTTGACTCCCAAGATATTGGATCATGGAGTACATTACCGAACAAGAACGTACTGTTATACTACTGACATAGCTGCCAAGGTTTCAGGTTGCTATGTGTGACATTTTGGTAATTTCAGTGTACTTATGAGTGACATTTCAACGCCCGGGAGTGACTCTTGCAAGCAAAACAAGCCATGAAGAGGAGGGAAACATATAAATATCAGAAATTACACCCATTTGAGCAACGAGAAACTCTAAGAAGTTAGTTGCAAAGTACCAGAGTGACTTGCAGCTGCTGGCGACATGAGCACGGATGCATTGGGAAAGCCGAGAGTGGGAGGCACTCATTTACGTCACTGCTAGGCAGGCAGCAGTATTTATTTAAAAAACAAGTAGGCTCGCTTGGTGCTGGGAGATCATTGATGTCTGATAGGCGTGCTGCCCGCGGCGATATAACCAGGCGAGCTGTTGCAGTCAGCCACAGTCTAGTCAGTGACTAGTAGTAAGTTACACCCCGACCCAAAGCAACTCCTGTTAATTCACTACTGAGTAATGCAGTTTAAAACTGAGCAGGGACAGAGTGGGTGACTCAGTTCAGGTGCAGACAGCTCAGAATGAATCAAATAGCAGCCTGATAGCAAGTTAGCACTACATACTGTGTCTCACTCTCAGCACACTTATATTTATACTATTTTAGCGCCGCATTGGTGTCATTTTTTGACGCACAAGCGGCACAAACTTGCAAAATACAATTGTATTTTGTAGGTTTGCGCCGTTTTTGCGTCAAAAAGCGGCGCAAATGTGGCGCTAAAAAAGTATAAATATGGGCCTTACTTCTTTCGAGGGAGGTGATGAGCCGGCGCTGCGGCAATTGGCGGACCCACTGGCCGCAAGCAACAACTGACTCGTGCCATGGACCGTCGCCTACTGACTACTGTCTGCCACATCAATTATTCTGCTGTGCTCAGCCAAGAGCTTCATACACACCGGACAAGGCACCTGTGGGGTCAGATCAATCTGGCTACTGCAGGCATGCGAGCTGCGAGCTCTGCCAATCAATGCCATGATTGTGTGCCCCAGTCTACAATGAGACCAGTGGGAGCCCTGCCCCTTGTGGGATCACATACCGTGTGGCAGCATGCAATGCGAGCAGCGACCTGCAGTGCCATAATCCAATTGCCCAGCAGCACAACAGTCAGTGCAAATAGAACTTTTTTATCAGAGAACTGTGCAGCGGCTCACCCGTTCACTCCGAAGGAGGCAGAAGCCAGAGCTGCCTATTAAGTCACATGTAAAGCCAGCTCTAAGTACACTCGGTAGCCATTGGGCGCACTGGCTCAGAGCCGTCCTCCTGACATCATATCATCGGGTGCAGTATTGGGTGTCCTTAACTTAGTGTTACATTGTAGTACCACTGTGCAGCTGACCTCTAGCAGTTGAGCCAGAGAGCTTCCCAGGCCTGCCAGGAGCTGCGCGCTTCATGCACTGACACTGCAGCTTGGATGGTGCTGACTTACAGCACCAGTCCCTGCTTGACAGCTGTGGATGCGCTATAATGCATAACAGTGCATTTCAGTGTGGTGATGTGGACCACCATACTTAAATGCATTAGTCTAATGTCAGGGCTGTACTGGTTGAACAATGAAGGCTGCAATCCAGTGGTGCAATGAAAAATAATGCTCTGCTTAGTCTCCTATAGCACACAATTCACTCCTAGCGCCTTGTTTTTCAACTTTGAGAGTTCACTAAGACCTGCCAACTAGATCTTAGTGCCAATGTTTTGAACCATTGCAAAACATATGTAGAATTAGCTATACCTAATTGGCAAGTGCTGACTTACTTATAAGCACCTACTAGTATATTTTATCCAGGGTACCAGGACATGTAAAACAGAGTTTCCACCCAGGACTACAGGCCTGTTTGTGCCACCCTAAGTGTGACAAAGGGCCAGATGGCTCCCAGCTTGCCACTGCAGAATGGAAGAGCGTTGTTTACACTGCTAGTTCGACTTTACCACTTAAACCAATGACAAAGCCAAAACTTCACTTAACCCTATATGACATATGAAGCCGAATGGCAGGGGGCTGGATAATGTTTAGTAAGATATATTTTTCATGTTTCTTAACAGCAAAACTTGTAAATTGGAGGGATTCAAATTAACTGTGATATTAAACCCAATCTGATGCACAGGTCAAATTTAATGTCACAATCAAGGTTCTGAAACTTTTAGAAAATTGCCATGTTGTGCCCATGCCTGTCCAGTAGCTTCACACAGGCTCTGGCACACAGACAGCTTTCTGCCCGCCAGGGGAGACGCATGAATGACTCCTAGGCTTAAGACCAAACTTAGTTGCTGCACAGTAAAGTGTGACCTCCTCTTTCAGGATGACCACTCGGGGTGTTAGCCCAAAAGGCGAGCTTTAAAAGAAAAGCTGCTTTTGTTGGGCAAATGGTGATAACACTTCTGAGCAGGCTGCCTTTTGTTCATGTAGACAAGTTTGAGACAGGGACAGAGAGGGAAACCCAGCTCCCAAGCTGGCTTTCCCATGGGTGCTTAGCCCTCTGGTAGCCATACTTCTAAGGTGGATTACCAAGCTCCTTACTACTGAACAGTGCTCCATGCATCCTGAGAGTGGCTAGAATAGTGGGGTCTGTGATAGCCAGATGGCACACATTGCAGAAAACATGTCACAACAAGGGAGGGGACCTAGTAGCTCATTGGCTAGTGACCACATGGTCCCCTCAGGCCACTTCCCCAGGATAAATATGGCACCCCTGGTACCCTGCCCCTCAGGTCAATTTGACTGAGAAAAAGGTCCCAAGAAAGTCTGCCAAGCTGCCCTTGTACCTGCATTGAAGAGAGGCTGCACCTTTGGAAGGAATTCACCTGCTTCACTTTCAGCTAGTTAAGTTTAGAATCTGCCTGTGCCTCTTGGGTTGGTAAAAAGTTGATTTCCAGCCTCAGATAAAAGCAGTGACTCCAAGGGTCAGTTGGCTGATCCTTTGGAACCAGACACAAGTAAGAAAAAGAGGTGAAGAAGCCCATATTGACAAGTTGGTAGCCATCACAGACGTTTTGCCACTACCAGTCTCTGTGTGTACTAAGGGACCAATCCAAGATAGCCAAAAGTTATACCCGAGTCTGTTGGGCCTGGGAGTGCTATCAGAGTCTGGATTCATTGCCCACAAAGGACACCAGCCCCACCTAAGGATTTAGCTCCAACCACAATGCAAGAAGATCAGTAGGCCAGCATCGGCTGGCCACCTACTGCAACATAGAGGAATTCGAGGTACCCAACCTTTCAGGCTAAAGTCACCCACATCACCTGTGGCTCAAGGAACAACCACAAAGGTGCCTCTGTCAAATGCCGCTCAACCAGAGCATCCTTGAGCAATTTTTCACCTGTATCCTCAGAATCAAGACCACTTTATTGACATATATGGCAGTTGTTCTGTAAAGTTTGGAAATTGCCTTCAGAGCGCTCTGGTGGTCAGGTAACTGTCCAAAGTGTCCTTTGGATTGGATTTGGTCACCAATGCTGAACTCTAGTAGGCAAAATAACTCTTTCAAACTTTAAAAAAATTTACAAACTTTTTGTTGACCAATGCTTCTTTGTAGTTGCATTTAAAAGTGATAATATTTTCTAAAATCTGCAACTTTGGAACCCTTCGGATGGATTTTGCTCATCATGGTCTCAAAAAAATAATAAAAATATACTCTGTTTTTATAAATTGGTGGCCTGGTTCTTTTGTGTTTTGTGACTTTCTTATTTCACTGTTTGGTACTGTTAAATGATCTTCACTTTGGGGCTTAGTTACAAGTCCCATGGACAGGGCAGCATAGGAAGTGATCTTGCTGGGCTGCCCTATGCCACAGGGAAAGGGCAGAAATGAGCTGTATCTACTAGATATGGCACATTTATGTCCTCTCCCCCTGCACTGGTGCACAATGAGCTGCTAGTGCCCTCGCATCCTGTTTGTCTCCACCATTAGTAGTACAGTACATCTGAAAGAACAATAAACTTACCATAGCAAAAGTAAAAGATAAGTTATGGTTGACAATAGTGTCATAGTAATTACAGTTTGAAACCTAAAAAGACCAGAAATGATGTACACATTAGGGTTGTACTATAAACAAAGCTTCCACCCTTGCCATCTTTACTCAGTCGTAACTCTCAACCCCCATATGTTTCCTACATCATAAAGCATATTAACTTCCTCAATGATCATCAATTCCACATTGCATGTATATCACATTGTACAATTTCATGAATTACCAGTAAATGGAAAAAACACTTATCCACATACTTATTCATTCTCTAAATTTCATCTCATTTCAACCTTCAACAGTGCTGATGGGGGTTGGAGTTAAGGCAATATATGCACCTTGGCTTCCACCCTCACCATCGTCTCCCAGTCTTAACTCACTTCACCACTTCACACGTTTTCCCAACACCAAACATGTTTTTACACATACACTACCACATCATGTAATACATAATATAATGAATTATTTCTATATTAAAGTCACTAGTCCACATATGTATGGTGTCTTTCATTGCCATATCATTTCCATCTATTGTAAGTCATAGCTTTCAAGACTGCCCTATTGATAAATAAGCTGTTGGTCTGCTTCCCATCCAGTATATTCTTGCCATGCATCAATGTTTGTTCACAGATTATATTTCCTATATTATCTGGGTGAACTAGCCATAATTCTAGACTCTGGGCCTCCTCCAAACGAATAAGAGGGTCATTACAACATTGGCGGTAAAAGCCGCTTACCGCTGTGCAGAAGAAAGCTAACACACTGCAGCGGCCGTGGAAATCCGCCACAGCTATTATGACCCACAGGTCGGAATCCGCCAAAATTCAGACACCCACACAAGTCTGCCACACCAAAGGTTAGTGATAAACTGGCAAAAAGAAAACCTCCACCCTCACGCCAACAGAAATACACCCACACTATCACGACACACGAATCCATGTGGCGGTCTTTCAACCGCGGTATTCCATTGGCGGTACACACCGCTGCGCTCAAACTACACACACCTTTACAAAACACAGCCACATTGGACAATTCAAAATACACACACCTGATACACATACACACACCACTCCCACACACCCATTACAATATAAAACACACACCCACATCACCCACAAACCCCTACGACCACAATCACTGAGAGAAGGCCAGAGAGAGACACCACAAACAACTACCAAGCATCCACAGGCACACAATACCATCACCCACATAACTTCCACGCACCTCACACAACACACCACTAAATATCACCCCACTTATCACTACACACACCACCCCACACATCACTCACACCACCCCATGGCACGGCAAAGACACCCCAGGTTCTCTGAGGAGGAGCTCAGGGTCATGGTGGAGGAAATCGTACGGGTAGAGCCACAGCTATTCGGATCACAGGTGCAGCACACCTCCATAGCTAGGAAGATGGAGCTATGGCGCAGAATAGTGGACAGGGTTAATGCAGTGGGACAGCACCCAAGAAATCGGGATGACATCAGGAAGAGGTGGAACCACCTACGTGGGAAGGTGCGTTCCGTGTTCTCAAGACACCACCTTGCAGTTCAGCGGACTGGCGGCGGACCCCCACCTCCTCCCCACAACTAACAACATGGGAGGAGCAGGTCTTGGCGATTCTGCATCCTGAGGACCTCGCAGAAGTAGATGGAGGAATGGACTCTGGTAAGTCAAATCTTAACTATTACATCCCCCACCCTACCTGCATGCCATCACATACCTCCACCCTCACCCCCATCACTCCAACTCCTCACACATGTCCCACTATCACAAACCATACATCCTAACACCAAGCCCTGCATGTAACAACAAAGCATGGACACCCATCACCAAAGCATGACCACTGCACATACCAATACACCCCCCACACAGGAATACAAGCAATGGGGTACACGGTCACCTACCTATTGCACACCATGGCACACACAGATGTAATAAACATCCTTTTATACACCTGCAGGACCCCTACCCAACGTCACCGGACAGGAGGGTCCACACATGTCCACACCACCAACAGAAGAGGCCCACAGTGATGACAGCAGCTCTGTCCAACTGGATCTAGATGACCAGCCCGGCCCATCGGGGACCTCAGGACAGTCGGTTCCACTGACACAGTCCCAGGCCACTACAGAGCTTACCCCCTCTGGAACCACCAGCACAGCACCCACCCAGCGGGCCCATACCTCTGTCCCCAGGACACATCAATCAGCAGTTTGTCCACCACTACAGGGAACCCAGGCTAACCCACCACCCCAACAACAACAGGGACCTGGGGGAAATGGTAGTGGGCACACGGTCCAGGGGACGGAGGCCCAGGAACACAGGGGAACTGGGAGGGCTGCTGTGCGACAGGGGGAGGACAGGCTAAGGGAACCCACTCTCCACGAGGCCCTCTCCAACATCATGGGAGCCTACCACCACTCCCAGGAGACGATGGCAACAGTACTGGCCAAGTTTCAGGAGACCCAGCGCCTGCAGGCGGAACAGTATTTGGGCTTCAGCGAGGAACTCAGATCCATCAATTCCACCCTGGGCACCATCGTAGGGGTGCTGAAGGAAGTACTCAACACCAGGAGGGACACTGTAGCACAACAAGGGGCCCCTGACACTAACCTGGACGATGAACTGCCCACCACCTCTGCCGGCGCTAGTGGACAGGAGGCACCGCCACAGGACCACCACACCAGCACCCCACGACCCTGCAGAGGGAGAACCACCCCGCAAACGGTCCCTGAGATCCAGGACAAAGACAGAGAATGATACCAAGACCCCCACCAAGAAATGAGACCATCCTGAATGTCATCTTTCTGTCCCACTTTGTCACCCTGTCCATCCTCAAACTGCCCCGCTCCACTTCCTATGCCCATTTGGACAATGCACCTGTGAGACTAATAGACTGGACTCTGCCATGGACATTCCTCCACTATCACCCCTCACCATTTTACAACCCCCTCCAATATTGAGCACTTAAATAAACACCCTTGAAGCACAAAACAATCTGGAGTCAGTCTGTGATTCCGAAATAGTGTATTAGCAATTACAGTGGCAAAATGCTATATCAAATGTAATGTCAACATACCTATGTCACACAGCTCTAGTCCATGAGGAAACAAAGCAGATGTCACACTGTGAGACGCACATCTGTGAAATCGTAAGGGAAAGTGACAACTCAGTGACCATACACTTAGTGAAAACAACAGACAGTAGAGAGGTAGTAGTGTTAAAGTACATATAGTAGGCAGGTTTGTATTCTTACCTGTGTCTCACTGGAAATATTGCAGGATCACGAGTTCCTGTTGTCGATGTTCTCTTCTTCTGCTTCCTCGTCTTCACTGTCCACAGGCTCCACAGCTGCAACAACAACGCCATCTGGACTATCCTCCTCCAGAAAAGGCACCTGTCGTCGCTAAGCTAAGTTGTGAAGCATATAGCAGGCCACGATGATCTGGCACACCTTCTTTGGCGAGTAGAACAGGGATCCACCTGTCATATGGAGGCACCTGAACCTGGCCCTCAGGAGGCTGAAGGTCCGCTCTATTATCCTCCGAGTTCGGCCATGGGCCTCATTGTAGCGTTCCTCTGCCCTTGTCCTGGGATTCCTCACTGGGGTCAGTAGCCATGACAGGTTGGGGTAACCAGAGTCACCTGCAAATGGCGAGGGACAACTGTTAGACACACACTAACCTGTAGGGATATCCCCAGACCCAGACGACCATTCCCACTGACTTGCTTCCAGGTGCTCACCTACTAGCCACACACAGTGCCTCTAGAGTTGCCCCATCACATAAGGGGTGATGCTATTCCGCAGGATGTAAGCATCATGCACTGAGCCAGGGAATTTGGCATTAACATGGGAGATGTACTGGTCGGCCAAACACACCATCTGCACATTCATCGAATGATAACTCTTCCGGTTTCTGTACACCTGTTCACTCCTGCGTGGGGGGACCAAAGCCACATGTGTCCCATCAATGGCACCTATGATGTTGTGGATATGTCCCAGGGCATAGAAGTCTCCTTTCACTGTAGGCAAATCCTCCACCTGAGGGAAAACGATGTAGCTCCACATGTGTTTCAGCAGGGCAGACAACACTCTGGACAACATGTTGGACAACATAGGCTGGGACATCCCTGATGCTATGGCCACTGTTGTTTGAAATGACCCACTTGCAAGGAAATGGAGTACTGACAGCACCTGCACTTGAGGGGGGATTCCTGTGGGATGGCGGATAACTGACATCCGGTTTGGCTCCAGCTGGGCACACAGTTCCAGGATTGTGGCACGGTCAAGCCTATAGGTGATGATCACATGTCTTTCCTCCATTGTCGACAGGTCCACCAGCGGTCTGTACACCGGGGGATGCCGTCATCTCCTCACATGTCCCAGCGGACGGTGCCTATGAAGGACAACAGCGAGCACAGAGTCAACCAACTCAGAGGTACATACCCACAGCTTACACAGAACACAAATCATAATCCGAAATGTGGCCTGTATGAGTGTTGAGGCAAGGCCTAGGTATGTGTGACACAGTGAAAAATTAAGCCATGTGGGCCCCTGAAATGGCGGCTGCCTGACCTGTAAAGTGGGACAATGGGATGTGAGGTAACTGCACTGACGTTGTACACCGTCGCGGTAGGTGGTCGAAGATTCTGCATTGGTTAACATTGGACCCTATGGGTCCCAGGAGCCAATGACGATGTACGCCGGCAGTGACGGTACGCATTGCCGCAGACGTGACCACCATTTTCTATCTGTTCAATCACTCGATACCTGATCTTCGACAGGAGAGGACCCACACTGCAAGTGCTGCTGTGACCTCAGTCTGGAAGAGAAAATGGCTTGTCCGTCTGGGGAAAGGGCCACCTTCCTTCACCACGGAGAAGTTGGAGAAACTCGTGGATGGGGTCCTCCCCCAGTGCACGCTACTCTACGGTCCTCCAGACAAACAGGTAAGTACACTGGGAGCATGCTGTATGGGCTATGCCTGTGTGGAGTGCGGTGGATGAAAGATGAGGCGTGCATGAAACGACGGTGAGTGCATGTGCATCATGGCAAGGGTAGGGATGGGGGCCAATGACTGTCACGTGCATTTGGTAATAACTTTTCTTTTCCCCCTGTACAATTCATGTAGGTCAGCGCTCAAAAGATATTTGGCGTGCCATCGCCAAGGACGTCCAGACCCTGGGGGTCTACCACAGACGGAGCACCCACTGCCGTAAGAGATGGGAGGACATTCGCCGCTGGAGCAAGAAGACGGCGGAGGCCCAGCTGGGGATGGCCTCCCAACGTGGGAGGGGTGCCCGTCGCACCACGACCCCCCTGATGTTCAGGATCTTGGCGGTGCCGTACCCGGAGTTGGATGGGCGCTTAAGGGCATCACAGCAGCCACAAGGGGGTGAGTACCCTCTCATTCTGCTGATTTTGCACGCAGTGGAGGTGTCTGGGTGAGGGAGGTGGGCTGTGGGTTTCCCTAGGCCAGGGCGAGTGTGCTAGATAGGCCCTTTGTTCTGGCAGACCCTGTAGCACCCCACCCCACCTCTGTACAGTGCCAAGTTCACCGAGTCAGGCTCCTGTGTCATTCATGTGTGCAGATGTCATCCATAGCCTTGTAGGCCATGTCCCACGGATTGAACAGTGGAGCCCAAGTGCACAGCGTAGTGCAGGGGGCTTCTGTGTCTGTTGTGTCCGCCAACGGTAGCAGTGAAGCATGCACTCAACATGTCTTTCTTCTGTCACCCCTCCCCCTTTTTGTGGTCTCCCTGTTCTTGTGTGCATTAGCATCATCCCACATGGCCCTGGGCCCTGGAGGGCGAGAACACAGACTCGGAGTTCACCAGTGGGACGGAGGGCGAGGGGAGCTCCACGGCGGGGACAGGAGCTGACACCAGTGACACGGACTCGTCCTCTGATGGGAGCTCTCTTGTGGTGGCGGCAACATCTGTGCCCCCGCATCTACAGGTACAGCCGCCACCCCCCCTTCCTGCACTGCTCTCCCAGCAGCCCCTCAGCCTTTGCCCCGTGCCCATTCACCCAGGAGGGTGGGCATCACCTTCGCCCCAGGCACCTCAGCCCCTGCCCCAGTCACCCCTGCTGCCCTCAGTGAGGAGGCCATTGACCTCCTCAGGTCCCTCACTGTTGGGCAGTCTACCATTTTGAATGCCATCCAGGGTGTAGAAAGGCAGTTGCATCAAAAAAATGCATTCCCGGAGAGCATTCTAGTCAGGCGGCACTTCAGCGAGATTTTCAGACTCTGGCCTCAGTACTGATGGCAGCTATTATCCCTGTCTCTAGCCTCCCCCCTCCAACTTCCTCCACCCAGACCCAATCCCCTCTACCTCAGCCTATCCCTAGCACACCTTCAGACCAGCATGCACACACGTCAACACACAAGGGAAGGGAAGCTCTGGCAAACATAAGCACCACGCATCCCACAGGCACTCACGCAAGCATCACACACACATGCAGACATACCAACATCCACTGCCTCCACTGTGTCCCCCTCCTCCTCGTCTCCCTCCTCCCTCCCAGTCTCGTCTACACTCACACCTGCATGCACTACATCTACAGCCACTACTTCCATCACCAGCACGCCCACCACCACACTCCGCTCACGTGCAGTCACCACCCCCACTGCCATTCACACGTCCCCTGTGTCCTCTCCCAGTGTGTCTGTGACGCCACCTCCCAAGATACACAAACACAGGCACATACCCAACCAACAGCCATCCACCTCACAACAGCCTCCAGCGCATGCACCTTCACCCAAAGTCACCAAACGAACACCTCCTACAACCACAACCTCTTCCTCCACTCCCAAACCCACTCCAGCTACCCCTCCCAGTGTTCCCCAAAAAATGTTCCTGTCCAACCTTGACCTCTTTCCCTCACCTCCCCCACCCCACCCGTCTCCTAGGGCCCGACTCGCCAGGTCCCAACCTAGCACCTCAGCCACAACATCTCCGGGACCAGTGGTGCCTGTAGTCACCGGAATCTGGAGTGCACCGGCCACCAGGGCAGCCAGTGTGGCACGGAGCCACAGCACGGACAGTCCCCCACCTGTCAAGCATCAAACATTGGCCAGTGCCCGGCGGGAGTGGGGGAAGACTCCAGCCACCAAAGCCGCTCCCAGGGGTACAGGTGGGAGTGTGGAGTCAGCTGCGACACCTTCCAAGATGGGGAAGGGCCACAAGACAGTCAGCAAGTCTGGGAAGAGCAGCACTGTGGAGAAGACTGCCATCATCCCCGCTGACCAGGAGGCCACCGCCACCAGCCCTGCTGCCCAGGAGGCTACCGCCAGCACCAGGCCAGCTGCCCAGGAGGTGACTGCCATCATCCCTGCTGCCCAGGAGGCGACCGCCACCAGCCCTGCTGCCCAGGAGGTGACCGCCATCATCCCCGCTGCCCAGGAGGAAACCGCCACCAGCCCTGCTGCCCAGGAGGCGACCGCCATCATCCCCGCTGCCCAGGAGGCCACCGTCACCAGCCCAGCTGCCAAGGAGGCCACCGCCACCAGCCCTGCTGCCCAGGAGGCCACCACAGCACCAGGCCAGCTGCCCAGGAGGCCACTGCCATCATCCCCGCTGCCCAGGAGGAAACCGCCACCAGCCCTGCTGCCCAGGAGGCCACTGCCACCAGCCCAGCTGGCCAGGAAGCCTCCGCCAGCACCAGCCCCACTGGGCCAGACAGGACCGCCAGCAACAGCCCCGCTGGGCCATGAAGGACCGCCAGCATCAGCCCCGCTGGTCCATGAAGGACCGTCAGCACCAGCCCCGCTGGGCCAGATAGGACCGCCAGCAGCTGGGTCACTGCAAAGGACCCCGCCGCCACAAGCACCGCTGAACAGGGCACCGCCGCCACAAGCACCGCCAAACAGGGCACCGCCGCCACAAGCACCGCTAAACAGGGCACCGCCACCACAAGCACCGCTGGCCCATGAACGCCAAGGGCACTGACGCTACTGAGTCCGTCACAAGCAGGATGAAGCACTCTGGGCACAAAGCCCCCTCCAGAACCAGTGGAGTATCACATCCACTACCTCAGTCCTTGGCAGGATGAAGCACTCTGGGCACAAAGCCTCCTCCAGAACCAGAAGAGAAAGGCATCCACTACCTCAGTCCTTGGCAGGATGAAGCACTCTGGGCACAAAGCCCCCTCCAGAACCAGTGGAGAAAGGCATCCACTTGAGAGACTGTGGCTTTGCACTCCCCAGGATGGAATAGTGGGCAACCCACCCACTGTAGAGACTTGAGAGACTGTGACTTTGCACTCCCCAGGATGGAACAGTGGGCAACCCACCCACTGTAGAGACTTGACAGACTGTGGCTTTGCACTCCCAAGGATTGTTCAGTGGGCAAACCACCTACTGTAGAGACTTGAGAGACTGTGGCTTTGCACACCCAAGGATGGAACAGTGGGCAACCCACCCACTGTATAGACTTGAGAGACTGTGGCTTTGCACTCCCCAGGATGGAACAGTGGGCAACGCACTTACTGTATAGACTTGAGAGACTGTGGCTTTGCACTCCCCAGGATGGAACAGTGGGCAACCCACCCACTGTAGAGACTTGAGAGACTGTGGCTTTGCACTCCCCAGGATTGTTCAGTGGTCAAACCACCCATTGTAGCGACTTGAGAGACTGTGGCTTTGCACTCCCCAGGATGGAACAGTGGGCATGTAGCCGCCTCCTGGATTTGGCGTTGTGCACTCAACCGGCTGAGGTGCCCCCCATTTCCCTTCCCCCTGAGGAGCCTGTTTTATTGCTATCTGATGCCCCTGCAGTGTTCTCTCGGTCATGTTTGGGGATTGAGTGTGGGCCTCGCCCATACCATGTGGGCCCAGTGTTCCACGGACTTCAATGGAGCACTACCTGGACTACTATTCTTGGTGTATATTTTGTTTATAGTGTATATATATATTTTTGCATACTGGATTTTAATATATTACAATGATTACACTCATTTTCTTTGGTCTTTGCATTCTTCTGGAGGGTTGCGGGGTGTAACTGTTATGTATCATGCTGTATTACTGTGTGTGTTGTAGTGGGGGATGTGGGAGTGGGGGTGTTGCGTATTGCTTGTGTGTGTCCCTGTTTTTTCCCTCCCCCGCCCCTGTGTCGTAGGTGCAGTACTCACCGTGGTTTTCGCCGCCGGCGCTCGTGCTCCTTGTAGAGGAGCAAGAAAATAAGGGCTGGCAGGATCTGGGGCTCGGGTTCCACGGCGTCCTGATTCCTCATGGGGTGTGTAGAGGTGAGCGTTTTCCCTTCGAAGTCCAGTTTCCGCAGTGTTTTTGTTCGCGGGAATCTGCCCCAGAAAAGGTGGCGGATTGTTAGGTTGTGATACTTTGGGCGGTACATTGTCCTCCGCCTGTCTGTTGGCGGTGACCGCCACGCTGTTTGTTTGTACCGCCGTGTCGGTCTGAGTGTTAGAGTGGCTGTCTTTGTTGGCGGTTTCCGCCACAGTCGTGATTCCAGTTTTTTTTTCCGCCGGCCTGTTTGCGGTTTTACGGCCGCTTTAACACCGACCGCCAGGGTTGTAATGACCACCTAAATAATTTAAGACGATCAAGTTTGAGATTACAAAATTATATAAGATATGCAGGCCTATAATATATACTCTGGGTTTGATTATGAATCTTAGGTTTGGCAAACTTTAACTTCTCAATATAAAAATAAATAATGTCTGAAATGTATGGATATGGATAACATTCTATTTGAATTAGTGACTTTTTTCAGACAGCTAAGACTTTACATCTTAATTTAAGGTTTTAACCAACCATAATTTATCACCTGATTGTGTTATGTTTTGCATTTTCTCATTCAGTTTTTTTTCAGTCCATATGACATCTTGTGTTATTGAGCTTCCAACTCTTTCAGAATCTGTAGTCGAGAACCAATATTCATTAGAAATATTAGGCTCAATATACTAGGGGTCTTAGGCTTTGCAAACCCTTTGATTTGGTAAATCAGAAGGGTTGCAAGTGACAACCGCCTTTTACAAATGTACTGAGCAATTTAACAATTTGGAAACAGAATCATTAAATGGGTTTAGAAAGTCTTGTCAGAGTGAAGTCACAAGCAAGCCCTACATTAACCTGTGCTCAATCTGCTGAAAGCTTGGCACAGCTCAGTCAGGCTTAACTTGGGGGAAATTGTGTAAAGCATTTGTGCAGCACTTCAAACAGTAGTAAAGTGAAACACAAGAAAAATCCCAAACCAATTTAGAAAGAAAGTACATTTTAATAAATAATTTAAGACCAAAATAAAAAAAAATGCAATTGGTAGAACTGGAGATATGCAGTTTTAAAGAATTAAGTGAAAATAGCAAAAAGGAGAAAGTACCCACTCTGGATACCTGGCCGAGCTAGACCAGGACAAAGTCACAAGTTCAGGCTGACCGCAATGGAGTGAGGACTGGCAACAGGGACTCAGTTGAGCCAGCTGAACAAGCATATCTTAAATCCTGTCTGTGAAGAGTTGCATAGTCCTGAGTCAAGGATGCATTGTGCAGTGGAATTGATATGAGGTCAGGGTTGGAGGTGGGTCGCACTGTATCAGTTCTGAGGAATTATGGAGCTGCAATGCAAGGTCCTGCATCATGATCAAGGAAGCCAGTGATGAGATAGATTGCAATGCAAAGTCCTGCTTCACACAGCTGCAGATCCTATGAGGCTGCAGGGTGCGAGGGTGATGTGAAGTACTTGCACCAGGAAAGCCAACACAACCGAGGCAAAGGCTCACTTCTGCTCAATGTTGTTTCACTTAGCAGATGAGATTCATCGGTTCTGTTGGGTCCACAGAAGGACTGCCAGAGCAACTTCAGGCCCACTTGCAAGGGTCCAGGACCGGGCGTGGCACCTCTTAGCAGTGCAGAACTCACAGATGGTAGAGGCTAGGTGCAGAGTTCAAGGTTGTTGAAAGCCTGTTCTGTCCCTGAAGCTTCTGATCAGGAGGCCTACCAAATAGCCCTTGGAGGCACTCTGGGGCCCTGGATTGGATTTATAGATGCAGGTCCAGTCCTTTTCACCCAGGAAAGAGGGGAGTAGGGCAGCACATCAGGACAGCAGTCCTTCGGGGCAGAAGTCTGGTAGAGTGGCAGTCATTTCAGCAGCACAATAGCCCTTTTACCTGTCAGACTTTACAGTGTTAGGCACGCCACACAGGCTGTGCTGCGTGTCCAGCTGTGCGGTCCCCTCAAGGGGTGAAGTGCGTAGCCTTCAAGGCTGTGCACTGCACCAGGATGCTTGTTTGTTGTAGTGCATCCTTTCCCGTACTCACCTGCCTTACCAGCGTTGGCGTCTCTTGTTGCTCTTCGGTGTCCCTTCTGCCTTCTGCTTCCTCCTCATCTGACTGCTGGACTCAGGGAATTCGTTCCCCTGTCTTCTGGTTCATCGGGCTTCCTGCTTCCTTGGAATCCTCACGCCTGACCTCTCAGCAACCTGCAAAACATAAATTAAACAAGGAACATCATTAAAGTGTCAATCTCTTCAATTTTGGTAAAACTATTCCAAAACTATGATAACGTTTAACAGAGACTTATCTGACTTTTCTTTCTTTTCTGATGGAATTGGTGCATTTGACCATCTTTGTTATTTCCAAAAATAAATAAGGGTCAGAAATACTTATTATTATTATGTACTTAAAGTTTGATGAACTGACAACTACGTTGACAAATTCAAGGAGGTACACATAGAAGGAAAAGAACCTTGATTTAAAACTAAATTTGTATTAATGTTGTTGATAGGATGTCATTTGAGATGTCATCAGTGAGTCATCAGTGATGTCACTGTCTATGTCACGAGTGATGTAATGTGTGATGACATAAGCAGTGCATCACAGTGGCACAGTTTATAGTTAGCTCAGGTAACTATAACTGCTGAATTTCTCTGGATTTGTGGAAGTAAATTCAGGGCCTAACAACAATGTCCCTGTAACCTTTGGATTTTTCAGTGAATTTCTCAAGGTGATTCAATTTCCTAACTATAAAGTCCATGTAACCTTTGTTTTTTTCAGTGAATTTCTATAGTTTTTTAAATTCTATTTCCTAACTATAACGTCCCTGTAACCTTTGTTTTTTTCAGTGAATTTCTATGTTTTTCTTAATGTATAGTAATTTTCATTACTATATGTTAAACCAACCACTGCCGCGCATGGCTGAAGGGAGTTGGCCGCTGCCTATATCTCTGGGTGTGAGGATAGGTGTAAGAGGGTTATCTGGGGTGGGAGTGGCTGTAAGAGTCTCTGTTGGTGTCCAAGTGCCTGCATCAGTGTTTCAGTGGGTGCTGAGAGGGTCTTTGAGTGGTTGCATGAGGCTCTGAGTGGTCTGTGAGTGTGTGTATGCATCTCAGTGGGTCAGTGTGTGGGTGTATCAGTGTCTCACTTGGTCTTTGAGTGGGTACATCAGTGTTTGAGTGGTCTATGAGTGGGTGCATGAGGGTCTCAGTGGGTCTTTGAGTGGGTGCATGAGGGTCTGAGTGGATTTGTGAGTTGGGGCTTGAGGGTCTGACTGGGTTTGTGAGTGGGTGCATCACTGTCTGAGGGGGTCTGTGAGTGGATGTGTCAGTGTCTGTAGGTCTGTGAATGGGTGTGTGAGAGTCTAAGTGGGTCTGTGTGTGGATGTGTCAGTGTCTGAGTGGGTGTGCGAGTGGGTACATAAGTGGCTGAGTGGTCTGTGAGTGATTGTGTCAGTGTCTGTGTGGCTCTGTGAGTGGGTGCATGTGGGTCTGAGTGTGTCAGTGAGTGGGTGCATCAGTGTCTGAGTGGGTCTGTGAGTGGATGTGTCACTGTCTGAGTGGGTCAGTGAGTGGGTGCATGAAGCTCAGAGTGGTCTGTGAATGGGTGTATGAGTGTCTCAGTGGGTCTGTGTGTGGGTGCATCAATGTCTCACTGGATCTATGAGTGGGTACATCAGTGTCTGAGTGAGTCTATGAGTGGGTGCATGAGGGTCTGAGTAGGTCTGTGAGTGGGTGCATCAGTGTCTGAGTGGGTGTGTGAGTGGGTGCATGAGTCTCTGAGTGCATGTGTAAATGACTGAATTAGTGTGTGAATGACTCTGTGGGATATCTCCAATTTTTTTTGATATTTGTGAATATTTTGTGAATAATTCATAAAAATCAGCAAATATTCAGGAATTTTCACAAATAATGCACATGGTGATGCTAAATTATTTTAAACCCATACTTTGCTCCTAAAATACACCTTTAAATACAGCCCTGGGGTCCAGATACCTCTACCCTGACCCCTTTTTCCACTTTCAATTAGGATTTTCACCCCGGGGACTGTGTCCCGTGAAATAAAATGGTGGCTGCAACTTTCTAGTCAGGTTGTGGTCCGCCAAATACAGTACTTCTTTTCGCATGTGCATTCATGAAAATTCACAAATATTCACAAATTATTCACGAGCCCAGATGTACACTTTTGGATTTCCTTTAATAAAGCAAAGTAAAAGCGTAATCTGCATACCAAAAGCCAGCTTTCTGCCAAATTTGGTGTAATTCCTTCCAGTGGTTCTGGCTATAGCCATGTCTAAAAGTCCTATGGGAATTACCATGGGAAACACAACTTTTTTTACACCCCTTTTTCTCACCCCCTACTTGACGGATCACCCCAAAACATTCCATACAGAAGAATCACCAAGGCACAGATTTGTTAAATGGTTCCAAAGATATAGGCAAGTCAAAAAATGCTTTTATATATGTATTACCTACAGGCAGTTGCCAGTAGGTAGTTATAGCTAGGACCTAGGGCCAGATGTAGGTAGCAAAAAATTTGCGAGTGGAAATTGCGAGTTGTTGTGACTCGCAATTTCCGACTCGCAAAATGGTATCCAACAAGAAAAAGCAACTCGATTTTGCGACTCGCAAATGAAGTCGCACCGCAGATTGCGAGTCCGTTGTTTGCGAGGTCGCTTTTTGCGACCGCGCTAAAAACAAACACGCAAATTGTGAGTGGTTGTCGCAAATTGCGACTGTGCTGCAAATTGAATGCAGGTGCAGCAGAACACTCTGGAAAACACTTACTGGCTCTTGATGATGACATCACAGCCAGGAAGTTTACTAACACACCTGGGACGAGGGAGGACCACACCCATTTTTACCTGCTGAACAGCCAACAGGAGGAACAGCAGCTACAATGGAAGAAACAGCCAGGAAGAGGAAGCTAAAATTTGCAGAAAAAGAACTGGAGGTGCTGACGGAGGAATGCTGCCAGCACCACAATCAACTCTTTGGGAGACCAGCCCTCAGTGTGCCAGAGCAGGAAAAAAGGAGGATTTGGAGTGAAATCCAAGACAAAGTAAATTTGTCAAAGTGTGAGCCACAGGAGTATTGAGGAACTCAAAAAAAGGTGGTATAATCTGCGCTCCCGGACCAAGGAGAGGGTGGCAGAGCGCCTCCGGGAGATGAGGGGCACTGGAGGAGGACCATCTACCATACCACCACCCACACCCTTGGAGGAAAGAGTGGAGGAGACCCTGGAGCCAGAGGCAGTGTCCGGAATAGGAGAGCTGGACAAGTCAGCGCCAGGACCATCAACCAGTGAGTACCATGAGACATGCATGTACACCCATATCTGCCATACCCCCACCCACCTAGTACACAGCAGCATGCACAACCAAAATAGCTCAATTTCAGAGTAGCAAACATCTGCATGGTGCATTATGGGCAATATAGTCAAGTAGGCAGCCGATAGGCAACAGTTTATTAGGAAGAATATAACAGATGGTAGATACTGACAGTGTGTTCCCTATGTCCCAAAGGTCTCCCACACAACACCACCTCCAGCCACACAGTCCAGGGGCCACAGGTCAGCCACCAGGCAGCACAGGACCCAGGAGCAGCCACCACAGGGATCTGCACCACCCAAACACAGTCCCCTCCAGATGCACCAGTGGCCATACTGGATATTGAGGCAGCACCCGGTCCCAGCCACAGTGCCAGCGTACAGGACACAGAACCACCACAGCGTCGCAAGCGACGTCTCAATGTCCCTCCAGTGTCACAGGATGAAGTAGGAGACGCCTCCATGTCCGCCACCGAGGCTGCACTCATCCATGGTCAGCACCTGCAGACAAGGGAAATGAGACTTATTTCAGGGGCTATGCGGTGCATGGAAAGAAACCAAACAACAGGGCTTCAACAGGTCCACACAGAGCTGCAACATCTAAACAGCAATGCAGGTGACCTTGAGCTCTCAATCAGACAACTGGTGGCTAAACTTGTCACGGAGAGAGAGGGTGCAAGGCGCCGTGACCGGCAGCTCATCCACCGCCTGGACCGCATGGCTGCGTCCATCGTCAGGCTGGCTGTAAACACCACTGGGCTGTCACGCCGCACAGTCAGCCTACAGGTGGACATGGGCCACTTTGCCAGCGATATGGCTCGTGGGCTGGGACTCATTAGCCACGCAGTCGACATAATGGAGGCACGACAGGTGGCTAGGGGCGCGGTAGACACGCCGCAAGACAGTGAAGAGGGCTCTACCATAAGTAGTGCATCAGCCACAAACACCAGGGTGTTGCGCAGTGAAAGTGCATGGCAGGGCACTGCAGACGCTCCAGGAACCAGCCATGCTGGGCGAGCACGGCGTAGGGTGGAGGCACATGAGGTTAATGTGTCCTCATAGCAGGTGGACTTTTACAGCCCCTGATCAGTAGTTTCTGTGAATAGTTTATAGGTTCACATCATTAAAGTTTTTGTTTGTTCCACTTCACACCTGGACTCTTTGTGTGTGACATTCGTGTGTGTGGTGACAGTTAGCACGTACCTTCCAAAGTATTGGTTTGCAATGTGGTCCCGTCTCTGTCTGCCTTGATTTGCAATGCTTCTATCCCCATTATGGCGATGTGGTAGATCTTGCTCGTCATCCTCCGAATCTGGGTCTTCTGGGGTGAGAGGTAGCCCACGTCTGGTGGCAATGTTGTGCAGTATAGCACATGCGCCAACGATCTTGAATGCTGTTAATGGGGCATACTGGAGGGCACCTCCACTTCTGTGGAGGCATCGGAATCTTGTGTATGTGTATATATAGGGGCTTGAAGGTTCGGCAAACCCTCCTGATCTTGTGCTGAGATCTGATTGGCTGGCAGCATTTCAGCAAGGAAGTGTTGGCGACCATCCTGGTACTCGGCTTCATCCATGTCCCAGAAAAAAAGTAAAAAAATAAGAAAAGTACAGTCACTATGACCCTTTAGCTCTGGTGCTGGAGTCTTAGTCTTTGTGTGTGACATTTGTGTGTGTGGTGACAGTTAGCACGTACCTTCCAAAGTATTGGTTTGCAATGTGGTCCCGTCTCTGTCTGCCTTGATTTGCAATGCTTCTATCCCCATGATGGCGATGTGGTAGATCTTGCTCGTCATCCTCCGAATCTGGGTCTTCTGGGGTGAGAGGTAGCCCACGTCTGGTGGCAATGTTGTGCAGTATAGCACATGCGCCAACGATCTTGAATGCTGTTAATGGGGCATACTGGAGGGCACCTCCACTTCTGTGGAGGCATCGGAATCTTGTGTACGTGTATATATAGGAGCTTGAAGGTTCGGCAAACTCTCCTGATCTCGTGCTGAGATCTGATTGGCTGGCAGCATTTCAGCAAGGAAGTGTTGGCGGCCATCCTGGTACTCGGCTTCATCCATGTCCCAGAAAAAAAGTAAAAAAATAAGAAAAGTACAGTCACTATGACCCTCTAGCTCTGGTGCTGGAGTCTTAGAGCGACCCCTCCATAGCAAAAAAAGCATTTAAAAAAAGAAGTTCATCTGGACTTGCAGCGGATCCACAGATCCACCAAAAAGTTAAAAAAACTGAAGTGCAAACTCCCATGCTTGCTTTAACTGCAGCCCCTGGGTGGGCCAGGTCCTGGGGGCATTTATATTATGAATGCAGGGGGGCCCTCCGGTCCCCTGCAGCCCCAGGGACCACCACCTCTATGGGGGCATTTGTTATAAATGAAATACGGGGCACCTGTATTTACCCCTGCAGGCTCTGGGATCACCACCTCCCTGGGGAACACATTCAAAACAAATGCAGGGGGCCGCTTGGTCCCCCTGCAGCTCCAGGGACCACCACCTCCCCACTTGCACTTGGTGTATATCACATGCGGGGGGCCACCCAGCCCCCCACAACCCCAAAGACCAGGGCACACATTGAAGACAAATGTGGGGAGGCGTTCAGCCACCTCAAAGCCCCATGGACCGCCACCTTCCCGGGGCAAACATCTATTTCAATGTGGGGGCTGGGAGACCCCCACAGCCCTGGGAATAACCACCTCCAAGGGGAACTTGTTATGTATCATATGTGGGGGAATCCCCCCTGCACAGGCCCAAGGACCACCACCTCCCCAAGGCACACACTCAAAACAAATGTGGGTGCCTCGCTGCCCGCCACAGCCCTGGGGACCTCCACCTTCCCAGGCAGACATGTATTTAAAGGTGGGGGTGTGGCCCCCGCAATTCAGAGGACCACCACCTTCCAGGGGCAAATTTGAAAAAAAAGAAGGGAATCCATTTTGGGCCTCCACAGCCGAGGGGACCACCTCCTCTCCAGTGTTAAATGCAGAGCTGGAGGCAGGCCATCTGGCCCATCTCGAGGAGCAACAGATGGCTCTGGGGACTGCCAACCCCCAGGGCTGACTCCTGCTATTTCCCTGGGTGTCCACCCCTGGACATAGCTGTTTGTTTTTGCGTGATGGGAGCTGGCAGGGACGTTATAGTTAGGCTAACATTTTAAACACACAAAACTATACAAATGAACCAGTTATAGTTAGAGTTACCTCAAGTAACTATAGCTCGTGCCCTAAGGTAACTATAACTCGTGCCCCCACCATGCACAGTTTGTTTGTAAAAAAAATGTACTGCAAATATTACATTGATATTATCAATGATGCTATCAAAGATGTCATGAGTGTTGTAATTTATGGGGTCACTAGCAGTGAATGACGAGGGCCAGCCCTGAGGCCAAGCCCCTATAAGCACACAACTTTGCACCGTGGAGAGCATTCACCAGTGTGCAGGGCAGGTTGCCCATAAGCCCTGGCCTTCAGCCAGTCGGTGCGGCCAACCACCCAACCACATTCTGTTCATGGCCCTTTGCCCATGCTTGGTGGGAGTTGGCTGTGGCCTCTGGGTGTGAGAATAGGTGTGAGAGGGTACATCTGGGTGAAAGATTGCCTGTCACGGTGTGAGAGTGCTTACATCAGTGTTTTAGTGGGTGTGTCAGTGTGTGCGCAGGTCTGTGAGTGGGTGCAGGAAGGTGTCAGTGGGACTGTGAATGGGTGTGTGACAGTCTGAGAGGGTCTGTGAGTAGGCACATAACTGTCTGAGTGGGTCTGCAAGTGGGTGTGTGAGGGTCTGACTGGGGCTGTTTCTGGGTGCACAAGGGTCTGAGTGGGTGTGAGTGGGTGCCTGAGTGGGTGTGTAAGTGTCTGAGTGGGTGTGTGAATGGGAGAAAGATTGAAGGAGAAAGAAAGAGAGGGAGCGAGATAGAGTTTTTTAGGCGTTGATACATGACATACTTAAAATTAGATATTTCTGGACAAATTAAAAGAAAAAAAATTATTTGTCATTTAAAAAGAGTAAGGTTACTTCTCAGTATCAGCCTTAAAGATTTGTAGTTAAAAAAAAAGGAGGGAAGCGAGTCTAGCTGGACTTGAACCATCAACGCTCAGTATGAAAGTGTGTGACCCTCACACTGAGTTATTCATTTATTTTGCCATTTTTTAAACCATTTATGGTCTATTTGGGACTGTGGGGATGCCTCAAGACCTCCCCACATCCCTAACTCTATCTATCCAATAATATGCCCTTATGAGAGGTCTTGGACAGCGGGGAAGCCTTAAGGCCTCCCCACTGGTCCCTGGGCATTTTCTTCTTTTTTTCTTCTTAGCTGCCCTTAAAGGCTATCTGGAACCATGGGGGGACCCTCAAGGCCTCCCCTGCTCTCCCTTTGCTTCAGCAAACAAAGAGCTGCTTTAAGCAGCAGCTTCCTGCTGCTTTTCAGTTCATAAATTAAGTGTTGAGGGATTTTTTGTATGTGTGTTTGTGTTGACTTATCTTGATTACATTTTAATATACTCCTCATCCATGACAGAACATGAGAATCATGTGTTGCAACAGTTATGAGACAATAAGCTCTTTGTTAAATTGGAGAAATGTCAAATTCATACTTCAGAATTTTCATTTTTGGGGTATGTTCTCTCTTCACTAGGGGCTAGTATGGATCCGCAAAAGGTTACAGCTATTGTGCAATGTAAATCTTCTAAAACTGTGAAAGAAGTAAAACGCTTTCTTGTGTTTGACAAATTTTACTGGCAATTTATAGATCACTTTTCCACCTTGGTATCCCCCATAATACAGTTGTTATGAAAAGGAGTAGTCTATAAGTCGACTGAGGCAACAAAACAGGCTTTCCAGAAATTAAAAAGGTTTTTCTTAATGCCCCCATTCTACAACATCCTGACATTTCACAACCATTTATTGTAGAGGCAGATGTGTCTCAGGTGACAAAAATGGGGTGTTCTAGATCACAGAGAAACAAGGAAATGTGTCAACTTCACCCAGTAGCTTATTTTTCTCACAAACGTAGTTCAGCCAAAGTAAATTATTCTGTAGGTGACAAGGAGCTCCTTGCCAACAAGAAGGCCTTTGAAGAATGGTGTCATTATTTGATGAGCGCTTTGAATACTGTCATCACTGATCACCGAAACCTCAAATTACTGAAGCCTGCTAATGTTCTATCTATGAGTCACTTACGCTGGACCCAATTCTTTACTGCCTATGATTTTCTAATCCAATTGAAAGTTACCAGACAACATGGGAAAGCAGATGCATTGTCACATTAAGGACATGAAGTAGGAGTGCAAGAATCTGAAAGCCCTCCAATCAAACCCTCTGACTATATCTTAGGGGTTGTAATAACTGAACAGTCCTTTTGGCAGATGTGGATGAAGCACAGCAAAGCAGAGAAGCACAAGAGATCCTACACAAACAAGATAATAAGATTATAAACCATGTACCTTATGTACAGAATGGTCTATTTGTTTCCACCACCGCCTTTCAGCAACAGGAATTATATTGGTGTTGTTAGAAATGGGGTTTCTGGTTGGCTAGGGTATGCACCTCAGGCAGGCAGAACTTACCCACTCTAGTCAGGGCAAGGGAGTTACACGTCCAAGATAACACCTGCTCACCCCCTTGGTAGCTTGGCACAAATAGTCAGGCCTATCCTAGAGGCAATGTGTAAAGCATTTGCACAACACACACAACACACGTGACACAAAATGTACACCACAAAGTAAACACAACAAGGAGCTATGTAAAAATAATCTGTATTGCACAAAACATAATTAGACCAACATTACACGGAAGTAATACCCTGCTACCTTAGCAGTTGTCAGAATGTTACACAAGTTACTAATACTCTGCAAGAATATGCAGTCGTCATATTAGAACACGTAAGTACTCAGGATTCTGCAACAGAAGCAGTAGTCAGGAATTACAATAAGAGTTAAATACACTTGTCATGAACAATTCCTAAATACCCAGAAAAGGAACATTAGAGAATATCTCACAAGTCATATAAATACATATCCGCTTGTCATGCTCATAAAAGAAACATTAGCACATATGTAAAAACATCAAATGCAGGTAGGTAATATATGAATCAATAAAAGTTGGTAGAAAGAACTTTGGATTGCAACTATTATTGGTCCTTTAAACAGTACCTGGTTGGATGAAGGCACCTCCAGTGCCTAGAAGGTGAACAGTGGGGCCCGCACTCCTATGCGCAAAACGCAGTCCTCGGATTTCCTGGTGAGGAGAAGAGGGCGGCACGCACCTCCTCTATCCTGTTAACGGGCCCCTCTGGGGACCGAGATTACTGGGGGCCTCCCTAGGCCTCCACCGGCCCTCACGAGGGGGGCCCTGAGTCAGGGAAATCCTCTGAGGAAGGAGGGGGGCGCCACGCACCCCTCCAGTTTGAAAACGGGCCACTCCATGGACCCGCAAACTCCTGAATGAAAATGCCACTGGCCCACGAGGGGGCCAACCAGGGAGCCGGTGGTACGGGCGAGCCTCCGGTGAGGCTACTGCCTGTCCCGCAATCACAGGAGAGTCCTCTTGGACTCCCACAGGAGAGGGAGAGGCGTCCTCCTCTCCCTCGGACTCCCGGTGATGTCCTGGGCCAAGACAGGGCCTGCCGGTGCTCCGGGGGTACTCCACGGAGCGGTCCTCGCACCGGGGGTGCCGATAGGAGCATGTTTGCTCCGGATGAAAGAAGGAAGGTTCTCTTCATGCCCTGGGGGCACTAGTAAGCGTGTAACACTCGTGCCTTAACCAACAGCTTTCCCGGTGCTGCGGCGGTGATCCTTGGGGCTCCAAATAAAGGCAGTGCACTTTAGGAAAGCGCGATGGCTCGTTTACAAGCCCAGGCTGCAGCAGTGATTTTAGGGCTCCAAATAAAGCGCTTTTCACAGCGCTAAGGCCAAATCTGCAGCCTGGGTTGCGGCAGTGATTTTTCCTCAGCAATAAAAAGAATGCCTTTTGGAAAGCGCTTCGGTCAAAGTTGTAGAGATTGTTTTCAGGGGTCAGGGGCCACAGCACCCTGCCCCTGGGAGCAAGCCAGACAAGAAGGAGCACAGGGCTGGTGGGCCCAGCTACAGGCCAGCACAAGGGGTGCAGATGGTGGCAGTTCCTCCTAGTGACCAGGCAGGTCACAGGTCAGCACAGCAGCAGCAGTCCAAGGTCGTTTCCTGGTGAGTCCATTCATCAGCGTTCTGTGTCCAGTTTCAAGTTCCAAGAATGTTCAAATTGTGGGTACAATTCCCCTGTACTCATATTGGGTTTACAGTGTGTTTTACAATGGTAGGGAGAGGAGGTTCCAGCCAGTTACAACTGGTTCAGGAAGTGCCCCCTCTCTCCTTTCAGCACAGGCTCCAAACATCAGCGGGGGTTAACGACCCTATTGTGTGAGGCCAGGGCACAGTCTTTACAAATGCAGGTGTGCCCCGCCTCTCCCTTCTCTCAGCCCAGGAAGGCTTTTCAATATGTAGATGCACCTCACTGGCACCTCCACCCTCCCTGTGTTCAGGCTGTCTGGGAAGTATGCACAAAGCCCCAACTGTCAGTCTGCTCAGACATGGATAGGAGACAATCTACAAAACCCCAAAGTCATAAGCACAGATAAATGTGCACTTTCTAGATGTGGCATTTCTGTGATAGTAATGAAAAATACACCTACACCAGTAAGCAGCATTTCTCACCACTATCACAACCATACCAAACATGCCTACGCTACCCCTCATAAATCAGACAATACCCCTTAGACATAAGGCAGGGCATTTCCAATGCAATCCTATGAGGAGGCAGCACTCACAGTAGTGAGACACCAAGTTAGGCTGCTTGTCACTTACCAAGACAGGCCACGCAACATGGCACATGTCCTGCCTTCTACCTACATGGCACCCTGCCCAAAGGGCTAGCTAGGGCGTACCTTAGGGGTGACTTACATGTAGTAAAAGGGGAGTTCTGGGCCTGGCAAGTAAATTTAGATGACAGGTCCCTGTGGCAGGAAACTGCACACACAGGCCCTGCCCTGCACTGATCACACAAATAAACTCTAAAAATTGTCTTTAGCCTAATTATATTTTTAATCTGGACTATTTTTTAAAATGTTTAAAGTAATTGCTAGGGCCCTAGTTAGGTCCCTAAAATAGTGATTGGAATTAAAAAAGTGTTACTATAGTTGGGCCTTAGAAAACGTTTTCAAAAGTTTGCAAACATTTTTCCAAAAGTTAAAGACGTCCTAACTTTAGTGAGAAAAATGTTTAATGCAGAGAACCAGACTAAGGAGCTCGTCCTGACCCCTTGAATGAGAATGAAGTACCCCAGACTAAGGGCTCTCTGCAAAGGATACCAAAGTTACACTGATGCTACCACAGAAATTCTAAGGAGGCTTGCAGCAGAATATGAGGGTGAGGGTGAAACATCAGAAACAGAAAATCAAGTAAACTCCAATGAAGTTGAGCAAGAAGAGGTAGGATCCTCTGTCTCAGAAGTAGGAGCCTCCTCAGAAGAGGATTGACCTAAAGATTGGCTTTAGAAGCACAACTTTTGAAAATATAAGTTAAAAGAAGAGAGGACCCATCTCTGGTAGCACCATACACATAAATAGGGAGAAAGATAAGTATTTTACCCTAAAACTCCCCTAATGAGTTGTGCCCCCTTACACAGAAGGTGATGATATCATTAAATGGTTTTCTGCAGTGAGAGAGCCTGCATAGCAAGGGAAGTAGATAAGAAACATGGGTACTCTCTCTTGTGGGAACTGTTTTTAGGTAAATGCAGAGTAGACCTCTGACATTGACTGAGGCAGATACTAAGGGGCATATTTATACTCTGCTTGCGTCAAATTTGCATCAAACATTTTGACGCAAATTCGGCACAAACCTTACACCATATTTATACTATGACGCCAAACCCTGCTAACGAAATTCCTCCGTGTGCGTCATTTTCTGGATGCGGGAAACCGCCTTGCGTTAATGACATGCAAGGTAGGCGTACCAGTCCAAAAATGACTTTAAGGCCTGTGCGCCTTTTTTATACTCCCACATCATTTTGACCATTTTGACGCACTGGAGGGGTCGGGCCTTAAAAAATGGGGCACAGCCTGATTTTTAACGCCTGGGTGAGGGCAGGTGTAAAGGGACCTGTGGGCTCATTTCTATGGTCTCTGACCATGGAAGCAGTCCACAGCTGCCCTTCCCTGCCCCAGGGACACCCCCTGCCACCCTCACCCACCCCTGGAGGACACCCATGGATGGGGGGAGCCATCCCAGGTAGGGACAGGTAAGATGAGGTAAGTATTTTCTTTATTTATTTTTTTAAGTGGCATAGGGGGGGCCTCACTTCGGCCCCTCTACATGCCACTGGGTCATTGGGCAGGGGGGCATGACTCTTGTCTTTGCTAAGACAGGAGTCATTTCAATGGTGGTTGTGCGTCAAAAAATGGCAAAAGTCCGGTTAGAGCCATGATTTATTACTCTAACCTGACTTGCACCATTTTTTGACGAACAACCCCCATTTTTCCCTACGTGGGCGCTACCTGGTTAGAGTCATGTTTTTTTACTCTGACCATCCCGCAGCGTCGGCTAACCTCAATCCATAAATAAGGCCCTCGTCTGACGCGTTGGAATGGCGTTAGCTGGAGGGAAAAAAAATTACGCAAACCAGCGCCGGTGCTGGTTTGCGTCAAAAAGTATAAAAGTATAAAAGTATAAAAAGTATAAATACGGGCCTAAGTCCTATGACCTCATGAAGACAGCCCTAATTGAGGTCTATGGCTTCCCACTGAAGATTACAGAATATACTTCAGGGAAACTTGAAAAACCCAGTGTCAGTCCGGGGTAGAATTTATGGATTTAAAATTATGAAAGTGTATCTTTTAAGTAAGTGTTAAGTAACTGTTATGATGAGAAACTACATCAGTTACGGGTAGACCTAGGTCCATATTCCCCTCTAGAGCCGGGTAAGAAGGCAGGCCACTGGATCAAGACAAGGGTAACAAGACTACCACTGGTGGGGGAGACCAAAAGAAAGAAGCCAAAAAGATCCCCAAATGATAGATGGCAACCAAAACAAAAGCAAGGAGCCTTCATGAGGCCCCCAAAACGTGCACAGTAGGGTGGGCCCGAGACTCCACATAGTCTAAGGGTGGGTACAAGGGTAAACTCTTTGATCCCAATAAGGCTTGGTGCCATTGATTGCAAAAACAAAGGACACCAAACTGGAGACCTTAGCTGGAAAACCAAAAACAATGCCTCTAGTCCACCTGCAGTAAATCCAGTTGCAAATCTCCACATGGGATAATGTTTGTGACATGACCATGTCAGTGAACCCACAGAGGCAACAATATTCAGAGAGGGAGGGGTAGACTTATCCTGTGCTGCCTGGCCTACTAACATGCAAAAATACAGGTAGGACCCTTTGATTAATGGGACTAAGCTAAAAGCCTTGAAGGGCACATGGGCTAGTGTAACCATGTTGACCCAGCAGCGGGTCTACTCAGATAGGTTCCTGATAGGGAAAACTTATCCTGTCACCAATGCTGACAATGTCACAAAGATCCATCTCATGGCAATGGTATATTTTACATGGTGGAGGAGTAGGTGGACAGAAAGAAGTAGCTGTGTCTCCATCCCACCCTGTAGACTATCTGCTTGGCAATGATTTGGAGAATTATCCCTGGGCTGAAGTAGAGGTGAGGATCCATCCCATGCTTGGGATACCAGCATGGGGTTGTGTCACAACAAGGGCACAGAGCAAACTGCAGAGTGAGCAAGGGGTGCCGGATACTGGAAGAATGGACCAACTCTCCAAAAGAAAAAGTAAGAAGTCTGGGGGATCACCTTCTACACAGATTCCAAGTCAGAACCCCTCTTCCCAGGAAGAGGACTTTATTAGCCCCAAAAGAGATTAAGCCTGATCTTGGGCCTTACCACCCAATGATCTTGGGACCAGGGGGACCCTCTAGAGAGTGCCTGTGTTAGAGATAAAAAACCTGTCCCACTCTTGGAAGCCTGAGGCAGCAAGCTACACTGGAACAAAACGGTAGTGTCAGTGGTACCCACAGTGTTTATTAGGAAGATGGATGCCTGTACACTGAGGCCAGGGACCTCAAGCCTGGTGCAACCAGGAGGGTGGTAGTACCCCAATAATACAGAGAGTTTCTTCTCTCTCTAGCCTATTACATTTCCTTAGCTGGGCATCTGGGCCAAAACAAAACCTGGAGCAGGATAGTTAATCACATCTACTGGCCTAAGATATCTCAGAAGGTGAAGGAATTTTGTCAGTCCTGTGTCTCCTGTCAAGCCTGTGGAAAGGCAGGAGGCCACCCGAAGGTCCCCTTAATCCCACTACCTGTGGTAAGGGTTGACATTGTTGGCCCCCTTGGCCCTCAAACAGCTTCAGGAAACAGATATATCCTAGTGGTAGTAGACCACTAGATATCCTAAAGTTATTCCTCTTAGGACCATCACTGACCCTACAGTGGCAGAGGCCTTTGTGGGTATTTTTACTAGGGTTGGCTTTCCTGAAGAGGTAGTATCAGACAGGGGTTAAAACTTCATATCTGCATACTTGAAACACACGAGGCACGAATGTGGAGTGACTTATAAGTTCACTACCCCATAACCAATGGACTGGTTGAAAGATTTAGCCAGACATTGAAAAGCATGATTGGAAGACTCCCTGAAATACCCAGAAGTAGATGGGTGACTTACTTCCATGTCTACTTTTTGCCTAGAGGGAAGTGCCACAAAAAGGAGTAGGGTTTTCTCCCTTGAACTTTTGTTTGGGCATTGTTGGAAATTAGGTCTTTGGTTGATATTCAGGTCACCCCCGTCCAAGCAAGGACTCACACTCTAGTCAGGGCAAAGGAGAAACACACCAGGTTAGCCCCACTCACCCCCTTGGTAACTTCGCATGAGCCGAAAGCCTTATCCCAGAAGCAATGTGCTAAATATTTGTACCAACACACACAGTAATACAGTGATAACACTACAAAATGGACAACACGCCAGTTGAGAAAAATAGTCAATATTTATCTAAATCAAACAAGACCAAAATTACAAAAATCCAGCATACACAAGTCAAGATATCATATGAATTTTCAAAAGAATAAGAGTCTTAGTCCATAGAAAACAATGAAGACGTTGATTTTATACAAAGCACTTAGTGTACGTGAAAAATAAAGCTGCGCGGGTAAGCGTGCATCGGAAAAGTCAGCGATGCGTCTATTCCTTATGCGCAAGTGAGGCCATGCGTCGTTTTCTTCTCCGGTTGGGCCGGTGATGCATTGTTTTTCTCCCTCGTAACAGAGCAATGCCTCGAATTCCAGATGGGGCAACTCGGGTCTGCACAGGTTCATGATGACTTTGACACCCAACGACAATGCATGAGAAATCAGGTTGCACTGTGTTAGAAAACTGTGCTGCCTGGGGTTTGCATCATTATCAGCAGCCACAAGCGGGTTTTGCCTCATTTCTCCAGCCATGATGCGTCAATCTCCCAGCCGCGATGCAGGTGGAGCATTAATTTCAGCCACAAAGCGGGTGGAGCATCATTTTTCAGCCGCGTTGCAGATGGTGTGTCACAAATTTCCCAGCACAGTGTTCTGTGCATGGATTTCAGTCCTTGTTCTGCCAACTTCACCTTTCAAGGGCCCAGGAACTGTATAGGGCACCACTTGGCAGGGCAGGAGTCTCAGCAGTCAGCACAAGTGCTGACAGGGGAAGTCTTTGATGGCCTTGAGACTTCAAAACAGGAGGCAAGCTCAGTTCAAGCCCTTGGAGATTCTTCTCAAGCAGGAATGCACAACAAAGTCCAGTCTTTGTCCCCTTTCACAGGCAGAATAGCAACTGCAGGATAGCCCAACAAAGCGCCATCACATGCCGCGGGAGCACCTCTCCTCAGCTCTTCAGCTCCTCTCCTTGGCAGAGGTTCCTCTATGTTCCAGAAGTGATCTAAAGTGGCATTTTCAAACTGACAATCTAAAAAACAACTTCACTAACAGATGTATTTTTAAATTGTGAGTTCAGAGACCCCAAACTCAAAATTTCTATCTGCTCTCAAATTGAAACTATACTTTAAGGATATTTGAGGGTAGCCCCCATGCTAACCTATGAGAGAGATAGGCCTTGCAAAAGTGGAAACCAAATTTGGCAGTATTTCATTGTTAGGACATGTACAATACATCAGAACATGTCCAACCTTTACTACACATTGCACCATGCCCATGGTGCTACCTAGGGCCTACCTGAGGGGTGCCTTATATGTATAAAAAGGGAAGGTTTAGGCCTTGCAAGTTGGTACACTTACCAAGTAGAATCGGCAGTTTAAAACTGCACACACAGACACTGCAGTGTCAGGTCTGAGCCATGTTTACGGGGCTACTAATGGGGTGGCACAGGCAGTGCTGCAGGCCCTCTAGTAGCATTTGATTTACAGGCCCTGGGTACCTCTAGTGCACTTTACTAGGGAAGTACTAGTCAATCAAATGTGCCAATCATGGAAAAGCAAATTACACATACATTTTACATAGGAGCACTTGCACTTTAGCACTGGTCAGCAGTGGTAAAATGCCCAGAGTATCAATTAACAGCAAACACAGAGTCCAGCACACAGTCAAAACATGGGAAGCAGAGGCCAAAAAGAGAGGGGAGACCACACCAAGGATGAGAGGTCTAACAAGTGTACCCCCAGTTGAAAGTGGGGACAACTACCCAACCTCATTGGAGTTCTCTTCACTAAGGCAGAATAATCAGGACAGACCATCAGGAGAGTTCTGTTCCAGGGCGGTCTTCCACTGTAAAGTCCATCCCCTGTAGGGAAATGGACCACCTCAACAGTTTCATATTCTCATCCCTTATCTGCATTAGCCATCTGAGGGGCCTGTGGTCATTCTCAACCCAGAAGTGAGTCCCAAACAATTAGAGTCTTAGCTTCTTCAGTGTCCAGACAAGAGCAAAAGCCTCAAGCTCAATTGCGCTCCTATTAATGAAGGCTACCGGCTGATCTAGGCTCTTTTCATTGAGCTGTGATAATACTGCTTTTACACCATGCTCTGAAAAATCAGTCTGCACAACAAATTCTTTGGAGAAGTCAGGTGCCTTCATCACTGGTGCCATGCACATGGCTACCTTCAGGGCATCAAAAGCTGTGTGTCAAGACTCAGTCCAGATCATCTTTCTGGGCTGCTTTTTGGAGGATAACTCAGTCAAGGGAGCAACCATGGAGCCATACCCCTTGACAAACCACCTATAGTATCCGGTGAGACCTAAAAGGGCTCTCACCTCAGTCTGGGTCTTGGGAGGCTCCCAAACCAGAATGATGTCATATTTGGCACTTACTAGCCTTAACAGCGAGGCCTGCCTTTTGCAGGGCCTACAACACTTTACAGAGGTGCTGTAAGCATTCCTCCCAAGTGGAGCTGAACACAGCAATAACATCCAGGTAGGCTGCACTGAAATCATCCAATCCAGCCAACACCTGGTTAACCAACCTCTGAAAGGTGGCAGGGGCATTCTTCATCTCAAAGGCATCACCCTAAACTAGTAGTGCCCATCTGGGTTAGAGGATGTAAACCTCTCCTTAGCCCCCTCAGTCACAGCAATTTGCCAATATCGAGAGGTCAAGTCAAAAGTACTTAGATATTTGGCAGCCCCTAAGCAGTCAATGAGCTCATCAGCTTGGGGACGGGGTGAGCGTCAGTCTTAGTGACTACATTGAGTCCTCGGGAATCCAGACAGAACCTGAGTTCTGGAGTGGTACCAGGAGCAGCAGCTTTTGGGACCAAGAACATAGGCCTGGCCCATGGGCACTGTAAAACTCAATACCCGAAGTCTAACATCTTGGATACATTAATCTTGATGTTAGTTCTAAGCTTGCTAGTCACTCTGTAAACCTTATGTTTAACAGGAGGACTGCCACCAGTGTCCATATCATGTATATACGAATGAGTGACCCCTGAGGATCAAGGAAAATAGAGAGGCAAACTGGCCTAACACGTGGCAACAGTCCCTCTGTTGCTCTAGGGCCGGTGAGGGGGAGAGGTTCACACCCTCCACTGAACCATCTTTCTCTTTGGCAGACAGGAGGTCAGGAAGAGGCTCACTCTCTTCCTCCATCCCATTATCTGTTGCCAAGAGCATTGTTACCTCTGTCCTCTCAAAATGAGGCTTGAGGCGATTGACATTGAGGACCTCTGGACCATCTCACTGTCCCCTAGTGAGATGAGGGTCATCTCAGCTGGCTCCCACCCACCTAGAACCAACTCCTTCCCAAGTGCTACACTGGCCAAACCCTGTGACTGAGCACCAATGGGTGCCTGTGTCCACTTGGGACATTTGGGGTCCCCCCTCACATTACCCACCTGGTCAATTGCATAACATTTGTGGTAACCCCCCGCTGCAGGTTTCCCTTTAAAAAAAAGGCTTTTTTTCAACTGGGGGCTGGGGATCCTTATCCTGGGAAATAGGTTGTAGCCCTTTAGAGAACTCCCTTGTTTAGCCTTACCCCTCTTATTTTTCGAAGAGGGACCCAGCCCACAATTGGTGTGGTCTCCTCCATACCTCCTCTGGACCCTGGTGCTCTCCCAACGGTCTGCTTCCTGTGCAAGCTTCCTGGGGTCAGTCAGCTTGCTGTCAGTCAGGTTCATGCTCAGCTCTAGAAAACAGACTATGCAAATGCTCCCAAGCAATCAAATTGGACAGCTCCTCAAAAGTTGTTCCCTTACTGCCCTTCAACCAACCATCCAGTGACCTGCAAAAAAGAGTCAACACATGTTTGGGATTCCTTCTTTTTGTAGGACCTAAACTTGTCCTTAAATCGCTCAGGGGTGAGACCATATCTTGTGAGCAGGGTGTCCTTCATGACAGAGTAAGTGAGCCCCTGAGGATCCCCTAAGGATGTCAGAGTATCCCTCCCCTCTGCCTCAAAGTGCTTCCACATACCCACCCCCCAATGTGCTTCAGGGACTAGATTCATGTGGAGAACAGACTCATACCCCTTAAACACAGATATATGTCATCCTCACTCTTGTAATCCTTCTCTAAGAAGTCCTTTGGGATGTGTACCCTCCTGTCAGGCTGCACTGAGGTATACCTGCCACCATCTCTACTAGACTCGCTCATCTAATCTAATTCCCTTAAGCTAAGCTCATGAGCCAGCAGTATCTTTTTCTACTCATTGGTCAGTCTCCTCTCATCCATCTCCATTTGAATCCCAAACTTCTCTAACTCCAAATGGTGAGCCCTCTCTTCCTTTCTGTCCTACAGCTCTTCAGGAGTTAGACCCTTGGATGACACACTGCTACCTGCCCTTGAGACCCTCCCCCCAGGCATAACAGGTACATCCACTATACCATTGTGAACACTCTGCACCGCCCCATCTTCATTCTCCTCCTCTGTGTGCCCCCCAGCCTCCTTGTCTATCATCCAGGCCCTCAGTGCCTTTTGCAGCTCCTACTTCCTGGTGGAACCCTTAATGGGACAGACAAGATCCAGTTTCCCTAACTCAAAACAGCTCCAGCTGGTGCAGCTCCAGATTGAGACATGATAGCAAGTCAAAAGTGCAAAGTTCTAAGGCAGAAAAAAGAGTTCCAATTTGAGAAGTTTAACAATTAACAAAAAGATCACCAAAAATATGGAATCAGTAAAAACAAGTTCAAAAGGAGAAAACACAAAAACAAGTAGTTTGCTGTCACCTAATGGTCTGCACTGAAAACAGTAGTGTACACTTAATCACTGTATGTCAATTACAAATACAAGTACAATCCTCACTGCTGATCACCAATGTTAGAAATGGGGTCTTTGGTTAGCAGTCAGATTACACTCTGTCCAAGCAAGGACCATCACTCTAGTCAGGGCAAAGGAGAAACACACCTGGTTCCCCCCCACTCACCCCCTTGATAGCTTGGCACAAGCAGGAAGCCTCATAATATACACACACACACATGTGCACACACATACCAACACACACACACACTGAATAGGCAGGGCCTTTGCTTTGTGCTAGAGTGGTAGGTAACAGCTCCTCCCCCTTGTTAACTTTAACTCAAAGTGGTCCATCCTGCCAACACCTATATTTTCTTTGCCTTATTGTCTCACCAGCTACCGAATCTACCTAATCTTGTTAACTGTGATGTAGGCAGCAGACTGTGATGTGGGCAGTGCAGGGACACCCCCTCCGCCAGCCTTTTCCTGGCGGGATATCCCACCAGGAAAAGGCTGGCGGGAAATGAAACATAATCTGCAGGGTGGCGCAGCTACCCTGGTGGATGGTGTTTCAACCTGCCGCCAGGCTACCTGATGGCGGGAGCCTGGTGGTGGGTGACAGCTGCCTCTGGCGGCCATCACCATGTCCATAATATGGCGGTTCGGCCCACCATGCCGGCTGGTGGCTTCAGCCACCACTGCCGGCATGGCGGGCCGAACCGCCATGTTCAAAATGAGGGCTAATGTCTCACTTAAAAATGCTTCTAGAGGAATTATTTAGATATAGTATGCGTACATATGACCCAGTCTTCAATTAATAAATAAGATAACTCAGTACTGTTAAAATTCAATACATTATTCAATAGGATTCAGGAAGTTAAAACGTTTTTACAACAATTCTCATAAAAAAACAACACTGCATACAACCCCTCTAGATCATAAGATTGAATCCCTTGATATTGCTTGAACTGGGACTGAAAAACAGGCAATTATTGTGCAGAACTGTGTCATGAGGAAGGTAATACCTCCCCTCCTGGATCTGAAGTTGGGATCCAAAAAAGTCACGTCAAATCAAAAGTACTCAGGAATTTTTAAGCCCCCAATAGATCAATGAACCCATCAGTTTGGGTGATGGGGTGAGGTTCACTGGGCTGGAGCAATTACTCCTGGAGTGCTCAATTACTCCTTATGTCAACCTCTTGGAGATCTCCTCCTTCATGTTTTCCCTTACCTTGTCTGACAGTCTGTAGATTTTATTTTTGTCAGGGGGACTGTCACCAGTGTCAATATCATAGGTGCATAAGTTGTATGCGCAAGGGTAAGGGAGAATAGAGAGGCAAACTATCCCATTAGCTGGCAACAGTCCCTCTGCTGCTCTGCAATCAGATTAGCTAAGAGCTGGACAGCAATCCATTTACTCATCTTTCCCCTTGGATGACTGGTGATCAAGGAGAGGTTCACTCACCTCCTCTGCTCCATCATCCACCACTAATATGGTAATATCAGACCTCTCATAGTGGGGGGGGGCTTCTGGCAATTGAGGTGGAGGGTCCCTAGTGGGTGCTGGGGGTCTTGAAGTTCACAAGGTAGGCAGCCTCCCCTTTCTCTCAATCACCTCATAGGGCGGTGTCCAATGATCTTGGAGGGCCATGGGCTCAACTGGCTCTAACCTATACTTTCTGGTCAGGCTGAAACTCAACCAGAGTCAATCAATCAATCAAGGATTTGTAGAGCATGACTACTCACTTGAAACTGCACACACAGGTCGTGCAATGGAAGGCATGAGACGTGGTTAAGGGGCTACTTATTTGGGTGGCGCAATCAGTGCTGCAGGCCCACCAGTGGCAGGAAAACTAAATATGCTGATTGGATAGGAACCAGTGCTACCATGTTTAGGGAAAAAGCCACATGCATGTTGGAGCTAGTCAGCAGTGGTTAAGTGTGCAGACTTATAATACCAGCAAAAACAAGATCAGAAAAATGGAGGGAGGCAGGCAAAACCTCTCAAGACACTGAGGGAGGGCGGGCTGAGGATCATTCGAAGAGCCAGGACTTGAGGTGTGGGATTGCCTGGGGTGGGTGGAGAGGGTGTTCCAGGTCTTGCCTGCGATGTGGGAGAAGGATCTTCCTTCAGCTGTGGTCTTCTGGATGCAGGGGACATTGGTGAGGGCCTGGTCGGCGGAGCACAGCTGTCTGGCAGGACTGTAGAAGGAGAATCTATGGTTGAGATAGGCTGGTCCGGTGTTGTGTAGGGCCTTGTAGGTGTGAGTCAGGAGCTTGAAGGTGATTCTCTTGTCAATGGGCAGCCAGTGTGGGTCTCTCAGGAGGGCAGATGTGTGGCTGTGATGGAGATGTTCATGATGAGACGGATGGAGGCGTTCTGGATGCGTTGCAGTCTTTTTCGGGTCTTGGCAGTTGTTCCAGCACAGAACGCGTTGCCATTGTTGAGGTAGCTGCTGACGAGGGCCTGGTTGACTCTCCTTCTGGTTTCGGTTGGAATCCATTTATAGATCTTCCGAGGCATGTGCAAGGTGTGGAAGCATCCTGATGAGACGACGTTCACCTGTTGGCCCATTGAGAGCAATGAGTCTAGGATGACTCCAAGGCTGCAGGCATGGTTGTTGGGGGCTGGGGCATTTCCGAGGGCGGTGGGCCACCAGGAGCCGTTCCAGGTGGAGATTGAGGAGCTGAGGATGAGAACTTCTGTCTTACCCAAATTCAGCTTGAGGCAGCTGTCTTTCATCCAGGAGGTGACTGCCTTCATTCCATCGTGGAAGTTGTTCTTGGCGGTGGTAGGGTTGTTTGTGAGAGAGACAATTAGTTGGGTGTCATCTGTGTAGGAAATTATGTTGAGTGCATGGCTTCCGACAATGGTGGCCAGGTGGGCCATGTTGAGGTTAAAGAGGGTGGGGCTCAGCGAGGATCCTTGGGGGACGCCACTTCTGATCTTGGTGGCTTCCTGAGAGAAAGGGGGGAGTCGGACCATCTGTGTTCTACTGGTGAGGAATGAGGAAAGCCATTGTAGTCCTAAGTCTTAAATGCCAGCGTTGTGGAGACGGGAGCGTAGTGTGTCGTGGGAGACTGTGTTGAAGGTGGCGGGGAGGTCTAGGAGGATGAGAACTGTGGTCTCCCCTCAGTCAAGGAGGGTGCGGATGTTGTCTGTGGCGGCAAGGATGGCAGTCTCAGTGCTGTGGTTGCTCCTGAATCCTGAGTGTGAGGGGTCCAGGATGTTGTTGGCTTCCAGGAAGGCGGTGAGGTGTTTGCTGACTGCCTTCTCAATGACTTTGGCTGGAAAAAGGAGCCGAGCGGTGGGCCGATTGTTCTTTAGGTCTGTCGGGTCAGAGGAGGGTTTCTTCAGTAGAGGGTTGATCTCAGCATGTTTCCAACTCTCTGGGAAGGTGGCCGTTTTGAAGGAGCGGTTGATGGTGTGTCAGACCTTGGGTGCGATGATGTTGCTGGCTTTGTTGAAATTGTGGTGGGGACAGAGGTCAGAGGGTGCTTCTGAGTGGATGGTTGCCATGATGAAACGGGTTTCCTCATCGGTGATGTTCCAGCGGAGGAGGGCGGGGGTGTGGTGATGCTTCGGTCGACGAGCTGGTGGTGGAAGTGGTGGTGAGGGCCCTATGTGGTAAAGCTGTCATAGATGTCTGCGATCTGGCAGTGGAAGTAGTTGGAGAGGTTTCTGGAGAGTTCTTGCGATGGGGGGAGGTTGGTGGAGTCAGAGCTGGGGTTGGTGAATTCTCTGATGATGGTGAAAACGTCTTTGCAGTTGTGGCCGTTATTGTTGATGCGTTTTTGCAGGGTGAGTTTTTTAGTAGTCCTCATGAGTTGTTGGTGGTGTTTGATTGCGTATTTTAAGGTTTCATGGTTTGAGGGGGTCTTGTCCGTGTGCCATTTCTTCTCTAGTTGTCCGCAGACCTGCTTCAATTCATTGAGGGGTAGGGGGAACCAGTTGGCTTTCTTGGCTGTGTCACTGTTTGTTGTGGGATATCATGAGGGGAGGAAGGTGTTGACACAGTCAGTGATCCATTTGTGGAGGTTGTGTGCGGCAGTGTTGATGTTGTCATCGGCTTGGGGGGGTATAGCATTGAGGCTGGCCGTGAGCTGGGCTTCGGAGACCTTCTTCCAACTTCTGCGGGGAAGTTGGGGGGCGTGGTGGCAATCAATGGGTTTCCTGAAGGTGAAGCGAATGCAACGGTGGTCGGTCCATTGGAGTTCGGTGGTGTTGCTGACGGAGACATGGTTGCTGATGGAGAAGATGGGGTCCAGTGTGTGTCCGGCCGAGTGAGTGGGTGCGGTGACGAGTTGTTTGAGTCTGAGGTTGGCAAGGTTTTCGACCAGGGTGGTGGAGTTGTTATCGTTGGGGTTCTCTGGGTGGAATTTGGGGTCTCCCAGGAGGATGTAGTTCTTGGATGCGAGAGCGTGGGTGCTGACGAGGTCAAAGATGGAGTCGCAGAAAGGATGACGGGGTCCTGGAGGTCTGTAGATGGGGTCTCTCGAAGCATGGTGTTAGGGTTGGTCCCTATCTGGAAGTGAAGTTGTTCCATGGTGGTCGATGAGTCTTCGGAGTGTGTGGACATGCGAAGGGTGTCTTTGTAGACAATGGCGATGCCACCACCTGGTCGATTGGTGCGGTCCTTGCATATAATCTTGTATCTGTTGGGGGTTGAGGAGGGGTTGAACCAGGTTTCGGTGAGGAAGGCAACATCTGGGGTGGTTGAGTCAAGGGGGTTCCAGAATTTGATGGCTTGCTTGTGTAAAGAGCGAATGTTGATGAGGATGCAGCTGAGGTGGTTGCGTCCTGCTTCTTGGGTCCCTGGGGCAGTGCTTTGAAGGCTGGTGAAGTTGCAGTTCCAGCACATGAAGGGTCCCTTGGTGTCCAACAGGGAGGCGAAGTGGCAGACAGGCCATCTGCCGGCGTTGAGAGCGATGAGGGTGTGGGCACTGTAGGAGCAGACGTTGGTGTTGGGCACGGTCCAGGAGCGGACGGTTGCAGACTGGCTTGCTTTTGGTGCGTCCGCTGCCTGGCTGCACAGTGGCCACCATAAAGAGCGCAGGGAGGCGGGTGGACAGGACCCAGCTGGGAGATGGGAGGGCGGGAATAGCAGGTACGGTGCTGGGGAGGAGGGAGAGGACAGGGAATGGGAAAAGGGAGAAGGGAGCAGGAAAAAGGAAGGTAGAATGCAGAAAAGGCAAAAGCCAGAGTGGCTAAGGCAAAACGAAATAAAAAACAGGCAGAAAAAGGCACATAGGGCAGCAGTCAAGAGAGAGTGAAAGCAAAGAACCACGAGCGAGTGAAGGCCTAAGGCAAGAGAGAGAGAGTGAGAAACAGAAAATGGGAACACAGACCAGAGTGGGGAAGCCCACTAGACCACCAGGGATGAGGCGCAGGCAGAAACCTGTGGGTGAAGGAGGGCCACTACTTTCAGCAATCGGCTGGAACTCAGCGAGGGTCCGCTAGCAGGTGACGCCTGCGGCGGGGGCAGGTCACACTAGCCCATTGGTGGCCTTCAGATCATGCCATTGCTTCACCTCATGGCTAGCAGCTAACGACTTTGAAGTCTTCCTGAAATTCTAAATTTGCTTGCAGAGGGCTTGTATGTAGCTCACCACATCCTAAGGGGGCTCCTTGGGACCTTGCTGACACCCCTCTATTTTACTGAGAGGTCCCCCTAAAGGGTGACTATAGAGGAGTTCAAAAGGGCTGAATCTTACTCTTTTCTGTGGTACCTCTCTGTATGCTAAGTGTGGACAGGGCAAGAGGACGTCCCACATCCACCTATGGACTCCTGTCAGCCCATAATTGTGCCGTTAAGGGTCTTGTTGAACCTTCCAATAAGCCCATTCATCTGGGGATAGTGAGGTGTCAAGAACTTGTAGGTTCCCAACATTCCTTTCACCTGGACCTCATGTACACAGATATGAAGTTGGTAACCTGTTTGACATCAATTCCTTGGGGAAACACACTTGGGTAAAAATTCCCATCATGGACCTAGCCACTGCAGGTATAGTTATGGTCCTCAGAGAGATGACCTCTGGGTACCATGTGGCATTTTCCACTAAAGCCAGGATAAACCTGGTGCTCAAGGCAGTTTTGGGGTTCAAGGGCCCAAAAATGCATTCTTAAAATGGGTGTCAATGATAGAAACAGGAGTCAGGGGAGTCTTTTGCTTCCTCGCTGTCTTTCCACTGGCATAGAAGGTGAGACACGTCCTACAGAAAGCAGGAGAGGCTGTTCTCATCCAGGGCCTATACATGTGGGTGACAAGCCTGTCAAGCATCTTGTCCTGCCCCAGATATTCTGCCAGAGCTATCTTGTGAACCAGGCCCACAAGGAATGCCCTCTAACATTGGGGGACTACCAGCACACATGCTACCCCATGTACAGTATTGTAGGCTCACTGTAGAGGAGGTTATTCTCCCAGTAAATAGGGCGATCTCCAGAAGTGTTACTAGCTGCCTGGGCTTTGGCCTGACACCTCAGCCCCTCTCAGGTTGGGTACTCTCTCAGCTCCTTACAGAACCTCTCCCTGGTGGTCTCACCATCAAATTGTCACCCAGCAAACTCAGGTAGGACTCCTAGAGAGCTAATGTCCTCCCTGGGCAGCTCTGGGACACCTCCTCCTGCACCCCATTCATGTTACCTTGTGGCCTTTTTTGCAGCTGCTGGGTCATTCTTTCAGGCTCCAGGCTCCCATCTCTCTCCTCCTGGCAGCGATTGACCAATTGGTCACATGGACCCACTCAGACAAACCCAGCATTTCCAGGTACGACTTGAGCACCAGTTCCTTCCAGGCAGTGGACTAAAAGGTATTCACTAACAAATAATCCACAAGCATAACAAGGTGCACAGCTGCCTTAAGAGAACATGAGACCCTCCCACTTGAAGGAAACCAGAGTCACCAGTTAGTGGCTCTCAAGGCTGTCTGCTGCTAAATCCTGGTGAAATTAGGTGTAACTTGTTCAGAGAACACCAGATGACACCTGCCAGCAGTCCTACTGGCTCCTGTGTCTCTCAGAGCCTCAACCATCTGCCCATTGATGGTGACCCATTGCTTATACTAGGAAGTATTGGCAGGCCTGTGGGCCTTAGATACCATCTCTACTTCACCCAGGGACACTAAGATAACCTCTTCTGTCCCTCCCACACTGACTGGGGCAATCTCTTCCCGAAGTGCTATACTGGCCAACCCAGGGACTGCCCGTCACTGGGGGGCTGTGCCCTCTTAGAGCACAAAGTATCTCCATTGACGTACCCATATTAGTACCACTTGTAACACTTAGAGACAAACATGCCACTAATTTTGTCCACTAAATCTTTCTATTGCTGATCAGATCGAGAATGGGATCCTTTCCCTTGTGAACTATTTTGAAGGGCCTTGTGAGGACTCCATTTTGTTTTTATCTCCCCTTCTTTCTTATGGTGGGGACCCTGATCACCCTTTTGGGAGTTCCCCTAGACCTAATTGGACACCCTGGTACTGACCCAGGTTTCTGCCTCCTCAGGCTTTCAGGATTTAGTCAGCTTGCTATCCACCAGGTGCTGGTGCAGCTCAGTAAAACAAATCTTAAGCATGTGATCGTTTCAAATCAGGTTGTGTAGCCCATTGTAATCATTAAATTTGCTTCTCTTCACCCAGCCAATTAAGTACCTTACTAGAGTAATCAAAGAAATCTACCAAGACTGGTTTGGGAGGCTGTGGCTGCCTCTGACTGTCTGACAGTACTTCTTAGGGGTCATCTATAACTTGGCAACAAGGATGGCTTTCATGGGGGAGTACTTAGGCCCTTATTTATACTTTTTTTGCACCACATTTGCATCACTTTTTGACGCAAAATCGGCGCAAATTCACAAATTATCATTGTATTTTGTATGTTTGCGCCACTTTTGCGTCAAAAAGTGACACAAATGCAGTTCAAAAAAAGTATAAATAAGGGCCTGAGGGCCAGATGTATCAAGGTTTTTTGCATTCGTAAACGGTGCGAATGCCCGTTTGCGAATGCAAAAAGCCACTTCAGAATGTATGAAAGACATTCTGAATGCAATTTTAAAGAATCGCTAAAATAGCGATTCCTTAAAATTGCGACCCAGTTTAGAGAGTCGCAAATTGCGACTCTCTAATTAAGAAATCACAAAGAAGGATTCCTCATTTGCGATTTCTTAGCACATGTATGAAGCCATTCCTAAATGCGATTTGGGCATTTAGGAATCGCTATTTTTTTAGGATGCAGCAGAGAGGGCCTTAGGCCCCCAGCACCCTGGGGTTTTGCTTTTCCAAAATTGTGATTTCTGGTTAAGAAATCACAATTTTGGAAATGCAAAAAATTCGCAGATATGGGCCAACAGGCCCATAGGTGCGAATGGGGACAGATTCTCTATTTGCGATTCAGTATTAGCCTTTGCAATTTTTAAGAAATCGCTATTACCGAATCGCAAAAACCATACATACCTTTTTGCATTTCTGAAATAGCGATTTCTTAAAAATCGCTATTTGAGAATCGCAAATCGGTTGTATGATACTTCTGGCCCTTAGTCTGGTCTTCTACCACTAGTATAAGTAGTGTACCCCTCTCCAATGTGGGCAGTACCCTTCTGGGTTCTTGTGTACTCTCAGAGCTACTCATATGCAGCAAGCTATATGTTGATATTACTCCCACCACATACTGGGCCACCAGATCTTTGGATATGCAAACCTTTTCATCACCTTCCGACACTGCAGGTAGGCTTCTACCATTGCTGCTGGATTCTGAGTTCTTACTTAAATTTCCAGTTCTTCTGAGTTTCTCTCATGCATTTTCTTTTTTGCCAATGCTCCCTCAGCTTTCGTTTCATATTCATCTAGTCTAATTTTGGCCAAGTGTAGCTTGATCTCCCTTTCTGACTTCCTGTACTCCAGCTTCTCTGGGGACAAGTTCCTGGAAGACATACTGCTCCCTGCCCTCTCACTGGGCTCTCTTTCAGTGGAATGCCTCCTTCCTATGGGAGCTCCTGCTTAGGGCACACAGCCAGTTATCATCTTCCATTCTCAAATCAAGTTTCCTCTCATCAGGTTTTCTATATTAGGATCCTCATCCTCAGAGTCCCAAGGGTACAATTGAAACTTAGTGACCTTCTCAGAGGCATGGCGGGCTATCTGAAGATCCAGCTTTGTGGCCTTCTTTCCTGCATGTAGCCCCCTTTTCTTGCACAGTTTCTGCAACTTGTCCCTGCTAAGGTTACCCACATAGAGCTTTTCCACGTCCATGATATAAGACAAAGAGGTAGACCTTATAATTAGAAAAAAAGGAACGAGCCAATCAGACTATAGGGAGAATTTAAAATGGCTCAAATTGGTCTTAGGTTACGTTAGACCTGACAGTCTTAGGGTGGTCTTTCCTCAAGGTTTTGCCTGCCTCCCTCCATTTTTCTGATCTTGTTTTTGCTGGTATTATAAGTCTGCACACTTAACCACTGCTGACTAGCTCCAACATGCATGTGGCTTTTTCCCTAAACATGGTAGCACTGGTTCCTATCCAATCAGCATATTTAGTTTTCCTGCCACTGGTGGGCCTGCAGCACTGATTGCGCCACCCAAATAAGTAGCCCCTTAACCACGTCTCATGCCTTCCATTGCACGACCTGTGTGTGCAGTTTCACTGACACTTCGGCTTGGCATTTTAATCTATTTTCCAAGCCTTAAACTCCCCTTATTCTACAGATAAGTCACTCATAAGGTAGTCCCTATGTAACCCATAGGGCAGGGTGCTATGTAAATAAAAAAGGCAGGACATGTACTTATGTGTTTTACATGTCCGGTAGTGAAAAACTCACACATTTGTATCTCACTACTGTGAGGCCTGCTCCTCTCATAGGCCAGCATACTTTTAAGTGGCAGATTCCGATCTGAAATGAGTAGCTTTGTCATGTTTAGTATGGCCAACATTGTATTGGAAAATCCTACTTATTGGTGAAGTTGGATATTATATTATAATTTCAGAAATGCCACTTTTAGAAATAGGCATTTCTCTGCACATCCTGTTATCTGTCCCATACAGCCAGTCTCCAATCCATATCTGGTCTGTGCTGGTTGCATCTGTGACATCTGCCCTTGTGCATTCCACCCAGACAACCATAAACACAGGACACCCAGCTGCATCTGCATTCATCTTCATTCAGATGGGTTTCCCTGTGGCAGGAAGGCCAGTAGCCTGCCCTCACACAAAGGATTGATAACCCCCCCCACAGAGATCCTGGCAGGCAGGGCTGGGTTGAAAGGGGGAATGTGTGCACTTCAAAATCCCCACTTCAATGGCTGCCCAAAGGACCAATCTGGACTGCTTTGCTGAGAAGGACTGCTGCCCTTCCTGTTGCCCTGCTGCCTGTTGGCCCCTGTCTCTGCTGGCTTGGATTGAGCTTGCTTCCTGTTCTGAAGTCTCGGGCCATCAAGACTTCACCAAAAGAGAAGAAAAGCCCCATGCATCAGAATATTAACACAACACCTGCAGAGATTGACACAATGTCAGCTTCTTCTCACCAGTGCATCAAGGATTTTTCAATAAATCTTCCCTGGGTGTCAAAATATCCCTGCATGACAGTGAGGAACCAAGGTTGCGCTCCTAAAAATTAACGCATCACCTTGCAGTGTGGAAAGAAATGATGCATCACCTATGCTGTGCTGGAAAATCCAATGCAGTGTCTTATTGTTTAACGTATCTCCTCCTCTGCTGCCCCTGTGCATTGTTATTTTCAACACATCCCAGGTACTATGTGTTACAAGGATACAACCACTGATTCTTAAGGATTAAGACTCATTTAAACCTTTAAAAAGTAGTACTATGAATTGTGCATATTGGATTTTTTTGTTTTGGCCTTATATTATTCAGGTAAATATTATGTATTTTTCTAAGCTGGTATGGAATACCTTTTGTGGTGTTCTCACTGTGTTACTGCATGAGTTATTGCACAAATACTTTAGACATTGCCTTCTAGGTTAAGCCTGCCTTCTCTCTGCCAAGCTACCAGAGAGTGGGCACAGGGTAATTTAGGTTGTGTAGTGACTTACACTGACTAGGATTGTGGTCCCTACTTGGACAAGGGTGTATACCGCTGACAAGTAGAGACTCAGGGGCATAATTATACTCTGTTTGCGCCGAATGTGCGTCAAAAACTTTGACGCTCATTCGCCGCAAACCGTGCACCATATTTATACTATGACACCTCACCCCGTGGACGTCAAAGTTCCTCTGTGTGCATCATTTGCGGGAAACCGGCTTGCGTTAATGACATGCAAGGTAGGCGTTCCAGCCCAAAAAATGACTTTAAGGCCTGTGTGCCTTATTTATACTCCAGCATAATTTTGACGCACAGGAGGGGGCGGGGCTTAAAAAGCGACGCACAGCCTGATGTGCGCCGTCTTTTAACGCCTGGGTGAGGGCAGGCGTTAAGGGGCCTGTGGGCTCACTTCCATGGTCTCTGACCATGGAAGCAGTCCAGAGGTGCCCTTCCCTGCCCCCAGGGACACCCCCTGACACCCTCTCCCAACCCTGGAGGACACCCATGAATGGGGGGGACCTATCCCAGGTAAATAGAGGTAAGTAGGGGTAAGTATAATTTTTTTATTTTTTAAAGTGGCATGGGGGGCCTAACTTGGGCTCCCCCTACATGCCACTGTGCCCAATGGTCATGCCCAGGGGACAGAAGTCCCCTGGGCATGGCCATTGGGCAAGGGGACATGACTCCTGTGTTTGCTAAGACAGGAGTCATTTCAATGGGGGTTGTGCGTCAAAGTATGGCGCAAGTCCAGTTAGAGCCATGATTTTTTACTCTAACCTGACTTGCACCATTTTTTGACGCACAACCCTCATTTTTCCTTATGCCGGCGCTGCCTGGTTAGAGTCATTTTTAGGGTTGAGCCTGCGTTGCATGCGCTTGTGCATGCTTTTTGCTAAGCAAGACGCTTTAGTAATTAAAAAGGGCTAGGAGCCCTGTCCATGTCATGTCAGTGTTTGTCATTGGCTTGAGGGCTTGCCTGTTAGAATCTGCTTGATTCCATTAGTGGGAGGCATGCATGCGTCATGCGTTTTCCGATGGATAGCCCTCCGCGAGCGCATCGACCAAGTACAGAAAACATGCAAGGCTCGCTGTTTTTTGTCCGGCTCGTGTACTACTGTTTCTCTATTTTATCAGCGGGATCTCGCTTGGCAGAAGCCGAGTGCTTTACATAATATCGACCCTGTTACACAGTTAATTGCACTTTTTTCGGTTAGTACATAAATGCACTTTTGCCGATAGGTTTAATTACCAGTGAAAAGTCGGGTTAGGAGTTTACAACGCTATCAGCTCTAACACCAGCAAACGCGAGACCCGTTGCATTGCAAATGCTTGTTTTTACTCTGACCAGCCCGCAGCGTCGGCTAACGGCAATCCTTAAATAAGGCACGCGCCTTGCGCGTCGGAATGGCATTAGTCAGTGGTAAATTTTTTTACGCTAACCAGCGCCGGCGCTGGTTTGAGTCAAAAAGTATAAATATGGGCCTCAATTTTAGCAGATTACGTATCTTGGATTTTAGTGTAACACAAAATCAGTGTATGGTACTACAGAAACACAAGTCCAAATCCTTACTGCTGATCGCCAATGTTAGAAACTGGGTTACTGGATGAGAGGGATGAAACCTTGCTCAAGGAGAAACCACAATCCTTGTCAGGATAAAGTCAAAAGCAAACCCCAAATTAACCTATGCTAACCCCCCTGGTAGTTTGGCACAGAGCACTCAGGTTTAATGTAGAGGCAATGTGTAAAGTTTTTTGCAACACTTTAAATAGTAAAACTGACTGGATAGAGTACAGGTCAGATGCATTTTGTGTTTAGTCCCACTGAAGTTTAACCTTCTCAAGTTTTGTGCCAAGAGTCCCGCTCATGCTAGTGAGGGTCACAGGGAGCATGGAGAAGAAGAACAGGCCTGGTGTCACAGATAGGTGGGCTGGTGCTTTGCGTTGAGAGTCCTCCATGGGCAATTGAAGCTTGCTGTGTGAAGTTACGGGCTGATGGAGGCTTCCACTCAATTTTGGTGTGAGCTGCATGATCTCAGTATAAACAGACCCATTTGATGTCGGCAAGAGCCCAAAAGCTTGATTTCAAGAGCTTGTGCGCCACACCAAGGGTCCAGGAACTGAAGAGCACCAATTTGGAGTCAGGAAATTACTGCACCTGGATCCTGAGCTGTAAGGGAAGTTTTTTATATGCTTAAGGATTAGATCAGGAGGACAGCACACTAGCCATTTGAGTTACTCTGGGATCCTGGGTTCAAGATTTAGGAGGCAGACAGGTCCAAAATGGCCAACAAATAATGTTGCACGTTCTACCCCTTGGATCAGATTTCTGTCCACAGCCTATGGAAAACTCTGTCCATAAGGAGAACAACCAATAGAGACCACTGACAGCTGTTAGTGTCAAGAGCCAGATTCAGTCCTTCCCGAAATCTCTGACCTCTGAAGTTTCTCAGAGTTTGTTGGGGGGGTAACAGCCCCAGGTGTTAGGAACCCTTTTTCCACTCTCCTTCTTACCAGTCCAGGATTTGTATCCCGAGGCTGGTCATTCAGCCCAGATCTGTACCCTGAGGAAGAACATGTGTCAGGACTTACTCCTTTCTCCCCATGCCTCTCCATCTGGGACTTTATACCCTTCATTTGGGAGTGGTATGCCTGGATGCCAGAGCTTTCAAGACACTGTGGGTGACCACCCCTCCTAGCTTTTCTATCACCGGTGCAATTCATTCCCCAGAATACATTCAATGGGCATTTGGGGACTAACTGTCACCTTTCTGTGGGTCGCCTCCCCACCCTATTCTACGGATACCAGGGCGATAGGGGGACAAAGACCTCCCCCGGGCCTGGATTACCCTGCACATCTGACTGGTGTACTGCTCCAGGAAAACCTGCCTTGATTCTGCCATGGTCTGTCTGTCCTCAGTGTCCCTTATGACAGGCACACTATTTACCCTAGCTTGGTGGAAGTAATGTCTCCGACTATCAGGGGATCAGCAGTATGCCCTCTGAGTTCAACTCAACTAAGGGAGACTAGGACATGTTTTATCTCCTGCCCCTGGAAACTAACTACCCCTAAGACTAATTTGGCCAGCCCTGTAGCGGTGCCACCAGTGGGTTGTTTCTTAGAATGGACAGAGAACCACTGCTTGTGTCCTAGCAGTGGGGTTGCAAGTAGGGCACCCTGGGGTTGCAAATAGGGTACCGTTCACTAGAGCCTCCCTCTTTTATCTCAGATGGGGCATGGCAAACCTTTCCTTAGCCTGCAACTTGTCTGTGTCTCCCTTGACCTCCTCCCACTCTGCTGGAGGGAACCAGAACTACCGTTCTTGGGATCACTTCCTGGTATCTTTTTTGATACTATGGTGCTGAGTCAAAAGTCCCTCTCCTCAGCAAGCTTCCAGGGATCAGTAAGTCAGCTATTCACTAGGTGTTGGTACAGTTCTGCAAAACAGATAGTAGGCATTTGCTCCCTCAAAATTAGGTAAAGCAACCCAGTAAAATCATCTACTTTGTTGCTCCTCACCCAGCCCTACAGTGCCTTTATGGCATAATCTAAGACATCCACCCAGGACTGATTTGAGAGTTTATTGCTTTCCATAAACCTCTGACAGTACTTTTTAGGAGTCAGCCCACATTTAGAAGCAATGATTGTCTTCATGGGGGCACACCTGATGTGATTCTCTGCCTTTAGTGTCAGGAGTGTGTCCCTCCCCACTGTGGACTTGTGTTTCCACAGGCTCCCCCCAGTATTCCTCTGGGACCCTGTTTACTCTGAGTAAAACTTCATAAGCAGCAAACCACTTGTTTATATCATTTCCCACCATATAGTTATGCACCACCTCCTGAGGTATGCAGACCTCACCTCTCCAAAAGATACTGTTGGCACGCGGCCAATATCACTGTTGGGTCCTGTAGGTCATCTTGCATTTATCTCCAGCTCCTTCATGCTGTTTTTATTCTTCAACAGTAGCTTTGTCTCTGCTAAGGCCCTCTCAGCCTTCTCCTTTGCCAAGGCCAGTTTATTTTCTATGTTCACCAGATGCAATTTGGCCAGTTTCAGCCTGAGTTTCCTTTTCTCCCTTCTGTCCTCCAAATCCTCTGGAACTAGGTCTATTAAGGACACACTGCTCCCTGTATTGGTAAGGATTTCCAATCCTGGGAGTAGGTTACCCCCTTCCTCCACAGGTTTTATTCTTAGAGCCTCCTGCTGCTCTTGTTCTGATCCTTCCTCATTATCTTCTACCTCCTCATCATCTGTTGGTGACTGGAGGGGCTCTGTCTATGCCCTCAAGGCCTTCTGGAGGTCTGCATTCCTGGTGCTCCCTTTGGCAGGCAGCCTCCTCTCCTGACAAAACTCCTTGAGCTCAGCCAAAGTGCAGCTCTCCAGGTTGGCAAGCTCAAACTCCATCATTGCATTGAGCCACAGAAAGACAATAGGAAAAAGGCACATGAGGGAGAATTTAAAACTTAAATTGGCCTTAGATATAGGATGATATTGTACACCAAATCACTGTATAGCACTGCGCAAACCCAAGTCCTATCTTCATCACAGAACACCAGTGTTGAAAATTGAGTGATAAGGGTGTGATTCCTGGTCAAACAGCAACCACAATCCTAGTGCGTAAGGCACAAGCCAATGCCAAATTATCCAGTGCTCAACTCCCCGGTAGCTTGGAATAAAGCAGTCAGGCTCAACGTAGAGTAAAGAATTTCAAATAGTGAAACAATAAAAACAACACATAAAAAGGACCCCACACAAAGTTAGAAAAATATAGCTGAATTTAATAAATAAAACAAGACCAATCAGTAGAACCAGAGTTATGATTTTTTAAAGAATAACGTTAATAAATAGTGGCTAAAAGCAAAAAGCACCAACTGGGGATACATGGTCACATTGCTGTCGGTCAAAGTCAAAAGATTAGACCGTCAGCAATGGAGTACAGGTAGGATACAGTCCCAGATCAGTCCAGCTGAATTTTTATCTTCTTAAGTTTTGAGCCAAGAGTCACATTTGTGGTGGAGAGGGTTGCAGAGAGCAAAGAAAATGTCACTGGGGTGGTTGTAGTTGGGCGATGAGCAGGCCAACTGTCTCAGACTGGCAGACAGGTGCTTCGTCTTGACAGTCCTCCATGGGCGATTGATGCTTGCTATGTGAAGCGATGGGCTGACAGAGGCCTGTGCTGAACTTTGGTGTGATCAGTGCCATCTCAGCTCTTCACTGTCACGAAGAACCCAACAGCTTGATTTCAAGATCCTGTGAGCCACCTCAAGGGGTTAGGACTGACAGGGAACCCTTGGGGGCAAGGAGCTCACTACAACATGTTCAAGGAGCTCGTTTGGGAGCCTTTTATGCCCTTGAGGCTCAGATCAGGAGTTCAGCAGACTAGCCCTCTGAGTCACTCTGGAGTCTTGGGTTCAAGATGAAGTTGCAGGTCCAGTTCTTCCCCAGGCAAGAGGACAGCAGGTCAGTGCAACAGGGCAGTAGTTCCATTAAAGCAACAGTCTCACAGAGTGGCACACCTTGTAGCAGCACAGCAGTCTTTCTTCCTGGCAGAGTATCCACAGGTCAAGAAGTGTTCTGAAGAGTTGGTGTCTGAGGTCCTACTTTGATGACGTGGTTCTGAAAGCTGGGAGAAGCTTCTAGACAGTGGCTTTAAAGTGCCAGGAGTTCCTTGCCTCCCCTGTCTGGGATCCAACCTGGCTGTAGTGGCAACGCAGTGTTGTTAGGCCTTTTGTGTGAAGGCAGCGCACAAGCTATTCCATTCTAGGTGGGGCTGTGCTCAACTTTCACCTCCCCCCCTGAATGCCAGCCCATGGTCTATTCAGGCACACCTAAACTCCCCATTGTGTGACTGCCTGGTAAGAATTTACAAAATCTGTCATCTATACCCAGCCATGTGACCCAAGACAGGCTAGAGCACAAAGGGCGATGGGCAGGAAAATGACGACTTTCCAAAAGTGGCATTTTCAAAATTTGTGATGAAAAATCCAACTTTACCTTTAAAGAGGGTTTATCATTACAATTTCATAGACACCATAGATGATATAGCCACCAGCTCCCCAATGGAAATTACAGCTCAATAAATGTAATACACAATCTCCAAAGTTATCCTATAAATGGGATATAATTTGCAGTAGGGAAAACAAGTTTAAGATTTTTTCACTAGCAGGACATTTATAAGTTAAGAGTACATATCCAAACCTTTAATTACACAACACTGTGCCCTATGGCCAACCTTAGGCCTACCTTTGGGGTGACTTAAGGGGAAGTTAAGTCTGAGCAATGTGTTTCAAATGCCAAGTTGACATGACATTTTAAAATTGCATTCAGGCTACAATGGCAGACCTGGGACATGTTTACAATGCTACTTAAGTGGATGGCACAATAGATGCTGCAGGTTCACTAGTAGTATTTAATGTACAGGCTCTGAATGTAATACCACTTTACTAGGGATTTATAAGTAAATTAAATATGTCAATTGTGCATGCTACTATGCTTAGAAGTGAGAGCACACACACTTAAGACAGGCTAAGCAGTTGAAAGGCCAACAAAAATAAATTCAGCAAAAAAATAGGAGAAGAAAGGCAAAAGGGTTGGGAGGTGACCCTGCAGAGAGGGTACAGTCCAACACATCCTATTTGTGATTTTCCTTATGATGTTTTCTTTAATACCATTTCTTATTTTTCCATGTTAAATGTGAGGGTACGATATACTGTTTCCTGGTGTTGGACAACATTTAAAATCAGTTGATGTATTGTATCTCTCTGTCCCTACTCAGCAGTAGGTGTAGCCAATTCCTCTGTGTGATATAATAAAGCTATAATGGCATCCATATCTCCATGGATTTGCTTGTGCTGGTATTAGTTCCCAAAATGCTTTCAATTGTTTATTATAGCATGCAAAGTCCTGGAGTCCATATTGAAATATAGATGGAGGGCCTTGACTCTACTGGATTGGCACCCTGTGCTTTGCCACCCCTAAAACTAGTGCAACTAGTTGCCTGTGTGCAGAGGTAAATAGCGCCACTAATGGAGAGATGTGGACCTGATAGCCAACTATGCTGGAAATTATCTTTACGACTTTCAACCTGTTGGTGTGTATCACAGGGTATTGACATGCTATGTGTGTAAATCATACCATAGATGCACCGCACTTAGTACACTGTGAGTTTGGTCACAAGCTTTGATTGTGTGGTAACTCTATTGTGTAGTATAGCCTTTGAGTAAACTTGAAGTGTATAACTGAGCTCATAGTTGAGAGAGACTCTGTGTGCAGTAGTTCTGCCATCGCTCACCTGTGATAGGAGAGCATAGCTCTGTCATTCATTTAGATTTAGCAGTTGGGGAGCACACTCGGGCATTCTCTTGCATCAATTTATAAGATTGGACTCTATCATCTTGGAGGTTGGTGATACTGTTGCCATCTCTGGAATACGAAACTCCTGAGGGGGATCTGGAATTCGTACATTAGCTTTATGCTTATTAGACCTGTCGCGTAGGTTCTCATTATCCTAATGAGACTACTGGATTCAGGCGACAGAATCACTTGCACTGTGGGGGATTGAGTCTGAACCCACTACAGGAGACCCCTGTTGGCCTAATCCGGGTTTTGTTCCGGCTAACTAGCAGTGCCTCATCTCCACCCTAGAGTAGGGATGATTCGGCAACTGAGTGCATGACCCAATTGACTCCTCAGGGAAATCGTGGTCACTCAGATTTCATCCGTTTCTCTCAGTTTCATTAGTCTCACATATACAAGGACAATCGGAGGCAGAGTATAGTTCAATAAGGTCTTATTGAAATAACTGCATCTTAAATAATAAAGCATGTATAGCAATAACTAAGACCATGAAGCATGACAGGATTAAAATGGTTACAAGGAGAGTAAAACATAAAAATAACACTATCATATTGTCACTAAGGGGCATATTTATACTCCATTTGCGCCGAATGTGCATCAAAAATTATGAAGCACATTTGGCGCAAACTGTGCACCATATTTATACCCCCGCGGACGTAAAAATTCCTCCATGTGCATCATTTTTTGGATGTGGGAAACTGCCTTGCGTTAATAACATGCAAGGTAGGCGTTCCTGCCCACAAAATGACTTCAAGGCCTGTGCGCCTTATTTATACTCCAGCGTCATTTTGACACACAGGAGGAGGCGGGCCTTAAAAAACAGCGCACAGCCTGATGTGCGCTGTTTTTAACCCCTGGGTCAGGGCAGGCATTAAGGGACCTGTGGACTCATTCCATGGTCTACAACCATGGAAGCAGTCCAGAGGTGCCCTTCCCTGCCCCAGGGACACCCCCTGCCACCCTCGCCCACCCCTGGAGGACACCCATGGATGGGGAGACCCATCCCAGGTAAGTACAGGTAAGTTGAGGTCAGTATTATAATTTTTTTTAAAGTGGCATGGGGGGCCTACTTTGGGCCCCCCTACATGCAACTGTGCCCAATGGCCAAGCCCAGGGGACAGAAGTCCCCTGGGCTTGGCCATTGGGCAAGGGGGCATGACTCCTGTCTTTGCTAAGACAGGAGTCATTTCAATGGGGGTTGTGTGTCATAAAATGGTGCAAGTCCGGTTTGAGCCATGATTTTTGACTCAAACCTGACTTGCACCATTTTTTGACGCACAACCCCCATTTTCACCTACGCCGGCGCTGCCTGGTTTGAGTAATTTTTTGGACTCAGACCAGCCCGCAGCGCCGGCTAACGTCAATCCTTAAATAAGGCACCCGCATGGCGTGTAGGAATGGCATTAGCCGGCGGTAAATGTTTTGACGAACATCAGCGCCGACGCTGGTCTGTGTCAAAAAGTATAAATATGGTCCTAAGATTGTTAAGAAAAGCTCCTACCTAGGCTATGTTAGAGCACAGCATGTTAAGCTTTAATTCTGTCCTTCAGGTTCCCCTGGGAAGACATCATTCCTCATACTGAGCAAGAGGCCTGTAGTCTATATAAGCAGCTGCAGCGAAGCACTCAGCAATCAGCATAGAGTCATGGTCATTTGGCTGTAAACTCCCTCTACCATACATGGGTCAAAGTAGTGTTTTGGAATAAAACAGCTGATTTTCAAGTAAAGATCCCCACGTAAGGGTGTGTAGTTTTTCTGTGAACATTAGAGACAAAGCATACATCTTACTGCAGCCTTGAGAAAAGCACATAGTGAAAGAAATTTCTTGTTTAAGAATGCAGTGCTGGTCTAGGTAAAGAACAGCTAGCTAGAGAAAATAAAACAAGACTGCAAATGTGGCTATTGTTAAAATAATAAAAATGAAGCTGATCTAGTTTAAAGTGCACAGCAGCAGGCCTAGTTTACTAAAATAACGTGTGTAAAACTATAGCTAAAATGGCTACACAACACCCTCCCCTTGCCAGTATAAAGGTGGTTCAAAGCCTAATTATGTATAAAAGCTACTAAAATCCAACCTAAGGCATATATATTTATAATAATAATAACAAGTTAAAAAGACACTTGAGCATGTATTAGAAGGACAATTTAAACTGTTAAGTGTGGTGCCAAAAAAAGGTGCATTTCAAAAGTCAGAGTCATTTTGGAAGTTGCCAATTGAATCCGGGATAATTGAAGAGAGGAAATCTTCTGCTTCAGTCGGTAGTTAAGTAGGAAGTTAATCGCCAAGGAAAATCAAGGAGCATTCGTATCCCAAGGCCTGAGCTCCAGCCAAGGCAGCAGCATTCCAAGGTGTGGCCAACAATGAGTTTAGAGCTGCATCATCCACAAGGGGCAACTTATAAGCAGCTTCCAGTAGCAAACACACCCTCAATGCAGATGTCTGGTAATGAGCCCTCAGCGAGAACATCAACAGATCAGTGTCCGAAGAAAGCAAGAGCAGCGTAGAAAGACAAACTTTTAGTGCATGTTCGAACGAGCACCAGAAGCACCGAATCACGAGCTGCACACAATAAAAAAACGGTCTGAATGACAGAGACCAGTCACGCTCCAATTGCTCCAGGAGTGATGCTCCAAAGTACTGCATCATGCATTCACGACAAAGCTGCGCTGGTGAAAGCACTTTCAGTCCTCCTTGTTGTGATGGGACAGCCATTGTGGAGAAAAAGTAGCAATAGCAAAATGCCAATGAAAGTTAATACTTGAAAGTATTCCTGCTGATGACCTTGCAAACTGAAGCGCATAGGTCTTGCATGCAGATGTGAGCGCCACATATTTTTGAAACATTAAAGCCTTGAGTCTGCTCAACTTGTCACAATTCACATTTGAAGTAGCGATATGGGGCCAAATCTCAGCTACTTCCCTCTGTTGTGCACGAGTAAAAAGTACGTTCCCGCAGCGTGTAACAATCTTAGAGACCAAGATGACATAAACTATTCCGGCTTGCATCACACAACAGTTTTCACTATTGAGGAGGACATATCTGCCATTCCAGAGCACCTGGAATGCAGGTCTAATCAAGGGGACTGGGACTCCCTTCAGATAACCAGCCAAGTTTGCTGCTGAAGTGTTACACGCCCCGTGCAAGGATAGCTGTTTACAAACCATTGAATGGCTGACAGAATTCTCACATTCACTACCGCTAAGAAAGACCTCTTTCATGCCACTGAGACATTTGTACGAGAAGGGTAGCTCCCACACCTCATGGATGTAACTATCTCCTAGCCTTTCATATCTGCCCATTTGGAATGTGTTTAAACAGGATCTGATTTAGAGTGTTAAAATAGGCAGATTAATGACCCTGAGTATTAACCACTCAGCAGATCGTATTTCAGCCACAGTAAAAGGCAACTTTTCTAAATTTTCAATATTTAACATAGCAAAAGTTTCTTCTTTTTTAGCCATTAGTTGGTGTTGTCATGTTAAATTAAGGGGGTCATTCCGACCCTGGCGGTCCATGACCGCCAGGGCTGAGGGCAGCGGAAGCACCGCCAACAGGCTGGCGGTGCTTCCTGGGCGATTCTGACCGCCGCGGTCAGAAAAGGGGAACCGGCGGTTTCCCGCTGGCCCAGGGAATCCGCCATGGTGGCGCTGCATGCAGCGCCGCCATGGGGATTCCGACCCCCTTCCCGCCATCCTGTTCCTGGCGGTAATTACCGCCATGAACTGGATGGCGGGAACGGGTGTCGTGGGGCCCCTGGGGGCCCCTGCACTGCCCATGCCACTGGCATGGGCAGTGCAGGGGCCCCCTAACAGGGCCCCATAAAGATTTTCAGTGTCTGCTTTGCAGACACGGAAAATCGTGACGGGTGCCACTGCACCTGTCGCACCCCTTCAACACCGCCGGCTCCATTCGGAGCCGGCTTCATTGTTGAAGGGGCTTTCCCGCTGGGCCGGCCGGCGGTCTTCTGGCGGTCGCCCGCCGGCCCAGCGGGAAAGCCGGAATGGCCGCCGCGGTCTTTCGGCGGGAACCGCTTGGCGGGCGGCGACCGCCGACCGCCGCGGTCAGAATGACCCCCTAAATGTGGAAAATATGTCCCTTGCGCTAACGTGTTGCCAGGGAACGCGACCTGCCTTCAGTGTTTGTAATGTCTAACCTAACTGCATAGTGGACCTTAGTTGACTCTGTACATGGCATAAAGAGGACATTTCACTTTGTATTATGTCTATTGCATAAGAAACAATGTTGTTTAAGGTGTATATCTGGCCGGACAGGGTATTAATCCCATTATCTGCAACAGCTAGTGCTTTCTGTAAATTTTCCTGATCTATTTGCCTTAACAGGGCATCAACTTCTTGTTGAGAATGTTTCCAAACTTCAATATAGACTGCACATAAGAAGCACTTTCTGCAATGTTTTCTGGGGCCTAACAGGAAATCCTGTAAGTCAGTGTTATTAGACAGGAGACTGAGGTGTTCTCTAACAGCATCTTGTGAGGAACTCTTCAACCATTGCTGGCATAGTTTCCCTACACTGTATGTGTTTACTATACCTGCATGTTCAGATGACAAATAACGAGGACCTGGCCTACTTGTACTAAAACCCCGTGGGGTTTATGAAATATTTATGACACCCGTTGGTATCTATTGGCCACAATAACTACCAGGACGTGAAAGTGAAGCACTAAATGTGCCTGTCTGGACCCATTCATCAAGCTGATCTTTAGTTGCATTTATATATTTTTTCAATTTGTAAACTTTAGCAGGGGCAGGAATACTCTGCACATTCAATTCCTTAATTTTTGCTAAGCCTAAACAACTTGTCAGTTTCATTTAAAAATATAATTTGAACAGGTATCAGGCATGCTCTGAATAAAGCTTCCTTTCCCCTTATTTGCCAATTTTTTGTTCTCCACACACTTTTTAAGTCAATCGACTTCAACCAATATTCATAGCCTTCTATAGACAACCAGGAAACAAAGGAATCTGAATAAATGAATTTCATATCTGTCAAAAATATATGTACATTTTCCATCAATGGCAATTTGAAATAATATGACTCAACATTTTTAACATTGTGCCCAGAAAAATAATCAAATTTTTCAGAATATTTTTTCAAACTCCCTTGTGGTGGAGTTGGACAATGTTCCCATTGTGTGTAATTAAAAATAGTATTTGGGGTACTTGCTCTGTGAATGACTTGGTGTCCATAATGATTATAGCAAAACATGTCACCATAATTCTTTTTGGATTGAGAAACATCCTCACTTTCAAATACAGTAAAATACTGCAATTCAGTCATCATAGAATCAGCTGTTTTCACATCCCAGTCATCAGAAACAACTCCGGGTATTATTACATCGTTCATAGAAAGTTTAAACACATATGATATTTGAATGACCTTGAGCTGTATTTATCAAATGTGACTTTATCCCAAATAATCCCATCAGGAATTGGTATAGCGGAAATGTTCATGAAAGACAAGTCTCTCCGGACCTTGTGTGAAGAAAAATGGGGTTTTAGGACCTCATCTACCAGTTCAACGGTTGATCTTTCAGGAAAGTAGTGACCATGTATTAGTAGAAAGAACGTAATTACAAAGCCAATTCAAAGGAGGAAGCTAATATAGTCAAGGAAAGCCATAGATAGTTACATGAGAAAGTAAAGTAATTTGTTTTAAGCCAATTTATCAGCTTACGTGTTTTTGGCAGTTCAGGTGTAGAAGAGGCAAATGAGTCCGGAAAGGTATCATTGATACCAGCAAAGTATCCAGAAGCAGTTCGTGCAAAAACTGGAGACGTATTTGAAGGAGGAAAACTGGTAGGGGTCTCCTGTGCTGGTTCACTGTAAATGATGCCATCCGTCTGTGTAGAAGTTGAATCAAATCGATCAGCAACTTCTGTGTTACTTGTTACAATTGATGTTAGTGGACTAATGAAAGATCATTTTCAACCCTCCCCACGCTCGGAGACGTGTCAGTGTTGCTGCTCAAAACTTGTAGAAGGACTTCTTGACCCGTAGTGAGAGGGATTCGGGTACTACTAGTTGTTCCTCTTGGTATGCTGTGCAGGATCACCACATGGTGTAACTTGAGACAAAGAGGTTTTCTTTAACACCAGGCAACGGTGGTAGAATGACAGTTTTGGTACCATGTATTCCCAGGACTGGGACCGGTGCACAATAGGAAGGGCCAAACTCCTTCTCACAGCAACTTTTTCACATACTAGATCCCCAATCTTTCGAATCCACCCATTTGGTAGGAATATTTTGCAGGAAATGCTATTGGAAAAGAGGTGCCTTCTGCCGTGGCTTTCACGACAGCCCATATGTCATTGTCCGGTTTTGTTCTAGAACGAGTTACTGCAGCAACAGAAGCCGTAGCTACTGCTGATTTGGCTGCTTCATCAGCCAGTGTATTTCCAGCAACGTGTATTCCATTGCTCTGATGTCCAAGTGTACGTACAACATGGACATTTGGGTGCATTTCCTTAAGATCTGCTACTTTTCCCCACAGAAGTCTGTGTTTGGTAGTGTTACCTTTGGAATCTCAGAACCCGTTCTGGCACCAGTAATGCAGATATTCATTGAAGGACTAGACACAATAGTATGAATCACAAACAATCATTGTTAGCTGTGCAGGATCCATATGTTCCAGTGCCATCACAGGAGCCTTTAGCTCTGCTTGTTGTGTAGTGCAATCCCCTAGGGTTTGCGTGAAAGTATGTTGTGGGTAGAATTTGTTACCCTCCATGTAGTCACTTACGACTGCACAAGCAGCGGAGTATTGATGCTTTGTGCCTATTGCAGGTTATGCTGAGCCATCGGTATACATGATTCTTTAGTATTGTTCGATAGGCAATGTATTTGCCGGAACTGGGTATTCTAGTTCATACTGCAAAAATTCTTGAGTTTGTAATTTTCGGTCAAAAATATAGTCAACATCAGTGGCTGTCAGAGACATTGCCCGTAAGATCCAACGTGGATGTAATGCTTTAGCGTTTGTAACGCTAGCTTTGCTAACAGCCTCAAGGGCTGGGATTGGATATACAACAATAATGCGTTTCCCCTGGGTTAGTGGTCTCTCTTTAACAATGGATTAAACCCAGATCTGTGACTGGGGGTGAGTGTTTGACAATGTTCAGCATTCAGTCCATCACTTGTTGTTTTTGCTTTGTCGCCCTAAGTGGTAAGGGTATGCCCAGACGTGGGTCCCGTGCTTCCCATGCCACTGGATTCAAACTAGCCTGGCTGATGAGGGGTGAAACCCCGAAACCGGTCCCAGGATGCTTGTTTCCGGTCCAGTGAGGACCTGGCTTGGCAGTTCGGGCTGGACTGTTCCCACGAGGAACAGGGTCAAGACTGATTTGCATATGGCTGGGTCCAAACTGGGGTGGCATGGTGAGCAAAAGAACAATGGATTAAACCCAGATCTGTGACTGGGGGCGAGTGTTTGACAATGTTCAGCATTCAGTCCATCACTTGTTGTTTTTGCTTTGTCGCCCTAAGTGGGAAGGGTATGCCCAGACGTGGGTCCCGTGCTTCCCATGCCACTGGATTCAAGATAGCCTGGCTGATGAGGGGTGAAACCCCGAAACCGGTCCCAGGATACTTGTTTCCGGTCCAGTGAGGACCTGGCTTGGCAGTTCGGGCTGGACTGTTCGCATGAGGAACAGGGTCAAGACTGATTTGCATATGGCTGGGTCCAAACTGGGGTGGCATGGTGAGCAAAAGAACGATGGATTAAACCCAGATCTGTGACTGGGGGTGAGTGTTTGACAATGTTCAGCATTCAGTCCATCACTTGTTGTTTTTGCTTTGTCGCCCTAAGTGGTAAGGGTATGCCCAGACGTGGGTCCCGTGCTTCCCATGCCACTGGATTCAAGCTAGCCTGGCTGATGAGGGGTGAAACCCCGAAACCGGTCCCAGGATGCTTGTTTCCGGTCCAGTGAGGACCTGGCTTGGCAGTTCGGGCTGGACTGTTCCCATGAGGAACAGGGTCAAGACTGATTTGCATATGGCTGGGTCCAAACTGGGGTGGCATGGTGAGCAAAAGAACGATGGATTAAACCCAGATCTGTGACTGGGGGTGAGTGTTTGACAATGTTCAGCATTCAGTCCATCACTTGTTGTTTTTGCTTTGTCGCCCTAAGTGGGAAGGGTATGCCCAGACGTGGGTCCTGTGCTTCCCATGCCACTGGATTCAAGCTAGCCTGGCTGATGAGGGTTGAAACCCCGAAACCGGTCCCAGGATGCTTGTTTCCGGTCCAGTGAGGACCTGGCTTGGCAGTTCGGGCTGGACTGTTCCCATGAGGAACAGGGTCAAGACTGATTTGCATATGGCTGGGTCCAAACTGGGGTGGCATGGTGAGCAAAAGAACGATGGATTAAACCCAGATTTGTGACTGGGGGTGAGTGTTTGACAATGTTCAGCATTCAGCCCATCACTTGTTGTTTTTCCTTTGTCGCCCTAAGTGGGAAGGGTATGCTCAGACGTGGGTCCCGTGCTTCCCATGCCACTGGATTCAAGCTAGCCTGGCTGATGAGGGGTGAAACCCCGAAACCGGTCCCAGGATACTTGTTTCCGGTCCAGTGAGGACCTGGCTTGGCAGTTCGGGCTGGACTGTTCCCATGAGGAACAGGGTCAAGACTGATTTGCATATGGCTGGGTCCAAACCGGGGTGGCATGGTGAGCAAAAGAACGATGGATTAAACCCAGATCTGTGACTGGGGGTGAGTGTTTGATAATGTTCAACATTCAGTCCATCACTTGTTGTTTTTGCTTTGTCGCCCTAAGTGGGAAGGGTATTCCCAGACGTGGGTCCCGTGCTTCCCATGCCACTGGATTCAAGATAGCCTGGCTGATGAGGGGTGAAACCCTGAAACCGGTCCCAGGATGCTTGTTTCCGGTCCAGTGAGGACCTGGCTTGGCAGTTCAGGCTGGACTGTTCCCATGAGGAACAGGGTCAATACTGATTTGCATATGGCTGGGTCCAAACTGGGGTGGCATGGTGAGCAAAAGAACGATGGATTAAACCCAGATCTGTGACTGGGGGTGAGTGTTTGACAATGTTCAGCATTCAGTCCATCACTTGTTGTTTTTGCTTTGTCGCCCTAAGTGGGAAGGGTATGCCCAGACGTGGGTCCCGTGCTTCCCATGCCACTAGATTCAAGCTAGCCTGGCTGATGAGGGGTGAAACCCCGAAACCGGTCCCAGGATGCTTGTTTCCGGTCCAGTGAGGACCTGGCTTGGCAGTTCAGGCTGGACTGTTCCCATGAGGAACAGGGTCAAGACTGATTTGCATATGGCTGAGTCCAAACTGGGGTGGCATGGTGAGCAAAAGAACGATGGATTAAACCCAGAACTGTGACTGGGGGTGAGTGTTTGACAATGTTCAGCATTCAGTCCATCACTTGTTGTTTTTGGTTTGTCTCTTTAATGACAGCCATCGGAACAGCACTGAGAATTTTCTCAGTGGGAGCAAAGCATCGTTCTGCTGCTGAATAAAAATGTGATTTGTATGCAATCGGGACTATTTCACCCTCATTGAATGTTACATAGGTGAAACCAATGGCACCAGCAATTACTCTGATGATCAGTTGTTTTTTATTGTCCCTTGTATGTAGGTGTTGGGCTGCAAGCATGTCTGTTTGCAAAGCTCTGAGAATGCGTGTGTTTTCGACTGTCCAAAATTTACTGGAAAAATCAGGACATATTAAGTCGTATAAGGGTTTTATGCGTGATGCGTAATCTAGAATGTAAATTCTGCCAAAATGAAGGAAACCCAAAAGGGATTGGAGTTTTTTAATGGTATTTTGAGGTTGGAACTGTGCGCATTGTTTCAAGAATTGTGGCGCTAGGCTCTTTCCTTCACTTGATAGTTCATATCCCAAAAACAGGACACTAAGAAAGGTTATTTATGTTTTTTTTAATTGAATTTATACCCAAATTCAGCAAATCCCATAGCAATGCGGGTTACCCGTCTTAGATGTTGCAGTAGATCATCATCTGTGAGATAGATATCATCTACATAGGACAATGCTTCAGGGTCAATGTTGTGCAATATTGAAGTCACACGAGCCGCTAACAGTCCTGGACTGTTCATATACTCCTGTGGTAAACAACAGAACTTTTCTGGGAGCCTAATGCGCTGAAACTTGAGATTGCAGTGATTGTGCGTTCAATGTCTCCTTCTAACTGTAGCGTTACTTTGTATACCCTATCAGGCATAGAGACACGCATGTCCGCAGTTTCAGCTTATAAGAAGTCATCAGTTTCTTTCATCTCCAGATGCTCTTGAAGATTCCTGCGAACTATTGTGACCTCTGCCGCACTGCTTAGCAGAGCTAGTGCCCACTTCTTGTTCTTCAATAGAGCCCTCTTCTTGAGTGCATGTCGAATCACAACTGCTGCTATTTTTTTCTTTTTGAATTGAGGTTTTCGTTGGGGAAGTTTCTCTTCTTTTTTAACAGAAACTTCTGTAGAGCGTTGTGATTCCTGACCCAGTTTCACATACTCAGCTCTTCGCTCTGACTGCCCACCTCTCTCACTGCGTTTTTCTGGTGAGTCCTGAAAGGAACGAGATTGGCGTGTATTAGTATATTGATATCTGTCAGGTGTTTTTATATTATCTCTATTCCTGAGATTATATCTATTCTGTGGGGTCTCCGTATGCGGAGATTTCCCCCTTTCCTGTTTGGGTGTTTGTTGTGTTTTTATCCCAGCATTTCCCAGAACCCTCAGGAGCTTGCTTGGTAGAATCTTTATTAGATTTACTCTGAAACTGTTGTTTTGTGGGTCTGGCCCCCAGACTATCTCAACCATTACTAGAGTAGGTCTCCACGATAATCTTTGGCAGCTAATTTTCTTGATCCTGTGGAGGAAAGTCCCAGAGCCGCATGCACACTGCTAGTGCAACTGCTTCCCCTTTGAGGTTACTTAATATAATTGAAGATACAATGGCAAAATTGCCTATAAGTTGCATCCTCAAGTCAGGTGCCGGGGCATACCCGTATTCATCTTGAATTTGTTTTAACACTTCCAGTAGATTGGCAGGTGTTGGTGTACTGTGTGCTGTACTATAGAGCGTGGCAAATATCGTGCCCCATGTATTGCAGTTACCTACTGTGGGAACAATCCCAAGTAGCAAGCACATAGTTAATATTCTATGCATGTCCTAAGGTCCCGTATGGGGAAATACTGCTTCTAGTGCATTTATTTTTTGAGCTAACCAAAACGGAATCTCTTCTTGTTTGGCAGATACTTTACCCATGATCGAATGTACAGTCACAGGATTAATACCTGGTGTTACTGCATGCGGTTGCCCCTGGCCAACATGTGCTGGGTTTGTATTTAATGTTTGCAATTCAAACTGTACTAATCGTCTGTATATTGTTGTAAGCTCAGTATATAAGTGATGGACTTCAGCTACCGTTAAGGTTGCTGCAGCAGGGTGCAGTGTATTTGTGGCCAATAAAGGCCAGGTAGGACCTTCATTACCTAGAGGACCTAACCTGACATGTAGAATTGTATCGGGTAGGGCGCCATTTAGCCAATTATTATGTTTTAGATAAGATAGAGGTATTGCTAGATATGCTCTATATTGTGCAGGTATATTTGCAGGTAAATAGTGATAAAATGTATTTGTGTTCCCATCAACTGCTGGAAATGTGACCCATGAATAGAACATTTCTGTTCTATAGGCTGGATGAGCCTCAACAACAAATGTAACCCCCTGGGCAGTTAAGCCATGTGCCAATAAATGTGCAGTAAGGAGTGGTCGCATATTGACAGAAATTGCTACCTGTTGCAGGTTTGCCATGATGAATGGTACATTTTTGTTCAGAGATAAGCACACCAACCAAATGGGATTATCCTTGTGGAGTTGAGGCTTGAACAATCTACAGCGTTAGTTAGGTACTCCCTACTTAGCTGAGGAGGAAAATCCTCAATACCACAGACGTTTCTGAATATAGTACTGAGGTGTCTTTCCATCTAGTGAGACAGAGATACTCAGGAGGACCTGAAAATTAGTGCCTGACCAAACGTTGGCGGCACAATGTCCTAATGACACTACTAGATTTAGGCAGCAGAATCACTTGCACTGTGGGGGACTGAGTCTGAACCCACTACAGGTGACACCTGTCGGCCTAATCTGGGTTTTGTTCCGGCTAACTAGCAGTGCCTCATCTTCACCCTAGAGCAGGGATGTTTGGGCAACCGAGCAAATGACACAATTGACTCCTCAGGGAAATCATGGTCACTCAGATCACATCTGTTTCTCTCAGTTTCATTAGTCTCACATATGCAAGGACAATCGGAGGCAGAGTACAGTTCATTAAGGTTTTATTGAAATAACTGCATCTTAGATAATAAAGCATGTATTGCAATAACTAGGATGATGAAGCACGACAGGATTAAAATGGTGACAAGGAGTGTAAAACATAAACTTAACGCTACCATATTGTCACTGAGGGCCCATATTTATACTCTGTTTGCGCCGGATTTGCGTCATTTTTTTTATGCAAATTCAGCGCAAACTTAACTCCATATTTATACTTTGGCTCTAGACCCGTCCAGCGCCAAAGTTATGGAGTATGAGTCATTTTTTATACGTGAAAACCTACTTTGCGCTAATGAAATGCAAGGTGGGCGTTCCCGTGCAAAAAATGACTCTAAGGCATGTGTGCCTTATTTACCCTCCCATGTCATAGTGACGCACAGGAGGAGGCGGGCCTTAAAAAATGGCGCCCAGCCGGATTTGCGCAGTTTTTTAATGCCTGGGTCAGGGCTCGCGTTAAAGGACCTGTGGGCTCATTTCCATGGACTCTGACCATGGAAGCAGTCAACAGGTGCCCTTCCCTGCCCCCAGGGACACCCCCTGCTACTCTCGCCCACCCCTGGAGGACACCCATGAATAGGGGGACCCATCTACGGTAAGTAGAGGTAAGTAATTTTTTATTTTATTTTTTAGGTGGCATAGGGGGCCTAACGTGGCCCCCCCTACATGCCACTGTGCCCAATGGCCATGCCCAAGGGACAGAAGTCCCCTGGGCATGGCCATTGGACATGGGGGGCATGACTCCTGTATTTGCCAACACAGGAGTAATTTCCATGGGTGGTGTGCATCAGAAAAGGACGCTAGTCAGGTTAGAGTCTTTTTTTTTTACTCTAACCTGACTTGCACCATTCTTTGACGCACAACCTCCAGTCTTCCCTATGCCTCCGCTGCCCGGTTAGAGTCATTTATTTTTACGCTAACCATGCCGCAGTGCTGGCTACTGTCATTCCTTAAATATGACGCCTGACTGGCGCATTGGAATGCCGGTAGCCAGCGTTAAACTTTTTGGCACAAACCTGTGCTAAATATGGGCCTAAGATTGTTACGAATTGCTCCTAAGTAGGCTATGTTAGAGCACAGCATGTTAAGCTCTAATTCTGCCCTTCAGGTTCTCCTAGGAAGACATCATCCCTCATACCTGAGCAAGAGGCATGTAGTCTACATAAGCAGCTGCAGCGAAGCACTCAACAATCAGCATAGAGTCGTGGTCATCTGGCTGGAATTTCCCTCTAACGTACATGGGTCAAAGTAGTGTTTTGTAATAAAACAGCTGATGTTCCAAGAAAGGTTCCCCACGTAAGAGTGTGTATGTTTCTGTGAACATTAGAGACAAAGCGTACCACTTTTGCTGGCAACCTATCTTACTGCTGCCTTGAGAAAAGCACAGAGTGAAAGGAATATCTTGTTTAAGAATGCAGTGCTGGCCTAGGCAAAGAACAGCTAGATAGAGAAAGTAAAACAAGACTGCAAATGTGGCTATTGTTACAATAATAAAAATGAAGCTGATCTAAGTTAAAGTGCACAGCAACAGGCCTAGTTTGCTAAAATAATGTGTATAAAACAATAGCTGAAATGGCTACACAACAGACCTGTCAGCCTTACAGTGGTCTTCCCCCAAAAGTTTAGCCTGGTTTGACCCTACGTTTGCTGATCTGTTTTTGTTGACCTTAGGACTTTACCACTGCTAACTAGTGCTAAAGTGCATGTGCTCACTCCCCTAAAATATGGTCACCCTGGCGTATCTATAATTGGCATTTTTAAATAGTCCTAATAAAGTGACTTGAAATATTTGTGCCCAGGGTCTGTAAATTAAATGCTGCTAGTGGGCCTGCAGCACTGATTGTACCTCGCACTTGAGTATCCCTTTAAATATGTCCCAGGCCTGCCACTGCAGAGCCTGTGTGTGCAGTCTGAGTGCCATGTTAACTTTGCATTCTAAATGCCTTGCCAAGCCTTAAACTGTTCTTTAATAACGTCACCCCTTCGGTAGGCACTAGGTATCCCACAGGGCAGGTGTTCTGCTTTCCTTCTTATCTCGTATCAGAGCTTACAGAACTAATCAAGAATGCACTTCTGAGTTCAAAGAAGACCTTTATTGTTGTTAATTCCTCCCCACCCACAAGTTCGTGAGAGACTAATTAATAGATTTCAAGCACACGTTCAATGAAAACAAAATATATCACAGTACTTCTCAGTTGCAATGTACACAGCAGGTTATATATATATATAATGCAAAGCAAAACAAATACTTCACCGTGTGAGAAACTATTTACAGCTTCATCTTTCTGGGGTCTGCAAATTGATGACTCCGGTCAACTGCGAGAAAGAGATTATCTACCCACACGGGAGACTGGCAACTGGCACCAAGTTCCAGCCTGAAGTCAAGCAGATTCGAATCTAATTCTCTGAAGCCCCGAGCCATCCTTTCAAAAGCGTGCCCCCTCCCCTCAGACTCGGGAAAACTACGCAAGCCTTTGGAGACTGGCCAGATCTCCTAGACTGCTCCTCTTCCCAAGCCTGAGCAGAAAGGAAAACACCAAATGTACTCTCTCTTATCAGGTCTAGTCTAGTGTGAGAAGAAAACAGCTTGGTTCATCTTGTGGAAAAACATAGCTTGGAAAAATACAGCTTGGATTCTCAACTGCAATGTCTAACTCCATGTTAAAGGCAATAGGCAGCTAACCTAAATATCAAATGTAATGTCTAATGTCATGTCAAAGCCAATAGGCAGCTGAGCTGAATACAAAATGCAATGTCTAATATCATGTCAAAGCCAATAGGCAGCTGAGCTGAATACAAAATGTAATGTCTAATATCATGTCAAAGCCAATAGACAGCTGAGCTGAATACAAAATGTAATGTCTAATATCATGTCAAAGCCAATAGGCAGAATACAGAATGTAATGACTAATGCAATGTCAAAGCCAATAGGCAGCTAAATTGAATACCGAAAGTAATGGCTAATGCCATGTCAAGCCAATAGGCGGCTAAACTGAACAAAAACATATAGGGCCTGATTCTAACTTTGGAGGACGGTGTTAAACCGTCCCAAAAGTGGCGGATATACCACCTACCGTATTACGAGTCCATTATATCCTATGGAACTCGTAATACGGTAGGTGGTATATCCGCCACTTTTGGGACGGTTTAACACCGTCCTCCAAAGTTAGAATCAGGCCCATAATGTGCTACTGGTGAACCTTGAGCAACTAATATGCGCAGTGGTGAAACACAAAGTCATTGGTCAAACATAATTAATAGCCTCACAGCGGGGTTATTAAAAGGCAGGACATATACTTTTAAATTTTACATGTCCTGGTAGTTAAAAACTCTCAAATTTGATTTTAACTACTGTGAGGTCTCCCCCTCTCATAGGTTAACATTGAGGAATCATTATTACATTTAACAAAGTGTGATTCATAATTGAGAAGAAGTAGACTTGTCATGTTTAGTACTTATGGAATTGTATGATAAATCCTCTTTAATTGCAAGTCAGATTTACAACTACAATTGTGAAAATGCCACTTTTAGAAAGTTGACATTTTCCTACTCTTAGCCCTGTGTGCCTGCAGTCTGTTCCCAATTTACCTCTGGGCTGGAGTTACAACTGTTTCTTTGTGTTCACTGTAGATACCCTTAGACAAATGATATGTAAGTGTGATAGGGTGATCATCTGCATGTTGATGGGTCATTCTGGGCAGGATGGGAGAAAGGAGATGACACTTACACCTGAATAGGCAGTGTCCTGCTCCCACACAAAGGACTGATTAACCACCTCTAATGAGTCTGGAGCCAGGACTGGAAGGGAGGACCTTGTTGTACCCCAAAGACCCCTCTTTGAAGTCACCCCCACCTTCAAAGGGTATAAGAACTGGGCATCTGACTCTACAAAACCAGTACACTTCTGGACCTGTTGGTAGTCTGCCAGGAAGAAGGACTACTGTGATGCTGAAGGACTGCTACACTGCTGGACTGCTGCTCTGGAAGAACTGCTTTTCTGCTGTGCTGACCTGCCTGCTTTCTGCTATCCTCTCCGCTTCGGTGAGAAGGACTGGACCTACACCACTTGAACCCAGAGTAACTCCAAAGACTTGTACTATGGACATCAAAGACTTCCAGTAACCCTACAACAGCACCTGGACTCTGCCATCTGTGACTCCATCCCTGCCAAGTGCTGCCAATCCAGTCCTGGGCCCTTGGAAGTGAATTTCCCTGTGGTGAACCAGCAAAATTCATGCATTGCCGTCATTGCTCCAGCCAGAACAGATGCATCTCTTTCAACACTGCCCAATTGCTGCTCGAGGACTTCACATCGCTGGCTGTTCAGCTCAATGACAACACATTGCTTCATCACAAAGGACTCACCCATGATGGATTTCCAACTGTGCAGATGTGAACCAACACATCACCTGCATACAAGGGGATCAACGCTGATGCATCACCTCCTTTGCTCCTCGCATCGGCTGTTCAATGCAGACGCATCCTCCATCCAAAGATACTTTTTCAGCAGGACCAGATTGGTCCCTGTATCCGACCGGCACTCCATCATGTCCAACTTGCCTTTTTAGGTTGAGCGTTAGCGTTCGGCCTGCTGTATACTAAAGTATACAATAGAGTGAGTTCCAGCGTTTTGATTTGTTAGTTGCAGTGTCCTTCAAAAATCCTTGCTTGCTAGTGGTCAGTTCTGCCTTTTTGTCCTGCCTTTTTTCACTTTGGGAGCAGCACAAAGTACCGTGTAATTACGCTGTGTCCTGTTTATCTCTTCTGAAGGGGACTTTTTCTTTCAGTATTGGCCTGTTTGCCTTGACTGTGAGTGTATGTTCAGTCCCTCCTCCCCACTAGCTCCCTCTGTAAACATAAACCAACATCAGAGGGGGGCTTTTCCAGGGCCAGCTCACTCTCTTCCTCATGTTATTTTCAGTCTGTGTGGCAATAAAAGTCCAGTCAGTAATTTACAATGCTATGAGCTCTAACTCGAGCAAACACAAGACTATTGCATTCCAAATGCTTGTTTTAGTTCAGTGTTCCAGCTACTTTCGCTGTCCTCCAATTGTTAAGTCACTCGTGATTATATCCATGCAGTGCCACTGCTTTGTGGAAGCGTGTTTTTCCTTAAATGTAATGAAGTACCAGAGATCCAATTCTGATAATCCTTATTTGTTTGTGGTTAAATCAATTGTTTGCACTGAATTTTGAAAAACAATCAGCGGTATGAGTGAACTAGGTCTCCCATTATAAATGTTTCTTATTTGATGTACGGGTCAGTGTAGTTTTTTTGTTTATTATTTATTATTATTATTTACAGAGAAATGTGACCTAGCGTGTTTTTCGGAATGAGTAATGCAGTGTAATTGGTTTACTTCTTCTGCTACCACAAATAGCTTTAGTTATTAAACATGTGTGTGGCCTGCCAAGCTACATGAATTCATTAGCAGCCGTGTGAAATGTACTTCTGAGAAATATGTTTGATGTTTTAGGAAACGCTGTGTCCTTAGGAAAGCAATTCATTAGTGAAATGTTTTTAAAGTAAAACTGGGTTGCTGTTTTCAACAAAAGACGAGGAAGCGACATGCATGCAGAGGGCATGGTGGGGTCAAAGGAATGACACTGCTGACGTCGGCGGACTCCCCTGCAGCCGTCGCTGGAGGAGAAGGAAAATTTGAAACCACTGCCAAACGTGTGCCTGTTGCTTCAGGTTACAACAAGCAGGAGGCAAAACTCAGGGGTCTGGGAAATTGAGACATGAGACACAAAGACGGACACCCACCATGCCACTAAATTAACTCCTCTCCTGTCTTGGCAGTGAGACAGATAACAGAGATGGCACATGTTAGGGTAACACTTTTTGTTTGTATGTTTACTTACAGCATCTCATACGAAATGCCTGGTAGGAGAGCAATACTGTTCAGATGTACTTAAGGGTTTTGAGGTCGCAAAACCTGGGGGTCGCAAAATGACTTTTTCATGTGAACTGACTATATTTTGCGATCAGAAAAAAAATTCAGAGTCGCCAATTGGGGTTTCTGACCCATACTAAATCACAATCTGGAAGGGGTGTGTAAGGGGCATTCCTTCCAAATTGCCAGTCACTATGGCATGTAGCAGTGGTTTTGCAATCACAACTATGGTCATAAACCATCAAGCAACTACTGACTCCCAAGTTGGGATGGTAACTGATTTGCAAAAGGTAAAGGGTCCCCTTCAGAAACCTGGCACTTTCGGAGTTGGAGTGGCAGCTTCAGGATGAGTAAAAATGGATATTTAAATTAGGCTGTGACTTCCTGTTTTGCGAACCGATCTATTTGTAGGTGCGTTGGTTCGCAAAATCTGATTTGAGTCTCAAAAAGTCAGTGCATCTTTTGCAACCGCATTTTGTAAGTCAAATTTTAGTACATCTGGCCCTCCAATTTCTTATGAGTAAAGTTGGAAACCATTGCTCCATTAACCACCTATGGTGGCTATTGGATGGGGTTGAGTTGCAGTTCTAGGAAAGGATAGCACTGAAAATTCACGACTTCCTTTTGCTGAATGCGCTGCTCCACTCATTTATTTTTTATGTTACATGATGCGTATCTTCCGCAGTGATCCCCTTGCCTCTGACACCTGGCAAGGCAGCCTCAAAAAGCATAGCATGCTGCCATCATCCCTTCAACAGTGATTCTTTAAGCATTTGTTGTGTCTATATCTTAGTAGCTGCTCCCAGGTTATTTTTCCTGGTTGCGACGTGCTTTTTTATGGGCGAGCGGAAAACGCTCCCTCCCATGCTGTAATCTCTCTTTGGGCTTCTAACCATGCCCATGTCACGTCAGTCACTTTTATTGGTTCGTGGGCTTGCCTTTTAAAGTCCGCCTGCTTTCATTTGTGAAAGGCATGAACATGTCATGCCTTTTCCGGTGGTTAGCCCATCTACACAGCACCGGTAAACTACTGAAACCATTCAAGGCTCGATGTTTTCAGCATGGTTTCCGGACTACTTTATCTTTTTATTTTCCGCGCAGCATGATTGCGCTGGGGTTTACATAGCGTAATCGCGCTCGTTTTTTCAATTTCAGCGCAATCGCGCTACATTTTACATAGCACGATTGTGCTGTGGTTTTTTTCTTGTAATTTTTGTGGCAAGAAAAGTCTGATTAGGAGTTTACAACGTTAATAGCTCTAAGTCGAGCAAATGCGAGACCCATTGCATTGCAGATGCTTGATTTAGATTTGACCTGGTCTAGTGCAACCAGACTGCCCTAGTTGGTGCTTTATGTTTCCAAGCACTATATTTGAAGATATTCTTTAAAAATGAATATATCTACTTCTGCTTATTGGGTATTTGTCATTTTGGTCTTGTTTTGTTCATAAAACCTTAATCAATTCTTCTAACTTGGCGCAAAGAATGTTTTGGTGTTTTCACCATGCTAGTGTTTGAAGTGTTGCACAAATGCTTTACATATTGCCTCCTAAGTTAAGCTTGCCTGCTCTGTCCTAAACTACAGTGTGAGTGCAGGTTAATTTATGGTGTGCAACTGACTTACCCTGCTTAGGATTGTGGACCCTTCTTGGACCGGGGCCCATACCTCTGCCAGCTAGAGACCCAATTTTTAACAATGCTGATCTGAGTCTGTAATACAGGAAGATGTCTAGTGCTGTGTGGTCAGCTCATCCCTGCACTATGCTCGCTGGCAAAAGTGTCTCTGTAGGGTATGGATTACCAATGCAATTTAAGTGCAGTGAGCAGAGTTCTCTGCTTACCTTGCGGTTGCATGTAAGTTGAATACCTGGGCTGCATGCCAGTGGCAAACAGGGAGCATATGGTCTGTCTAGCTTTGGGCGGCTTCTAAGTTTGTCCCTTGCTCAAACCGCACACCTTGCTTAGTCTATTTTTATGTTTTGGAGCAGTAAAGGGGCATCATATAGCCATAGTGATTTTATGTTGTCGATCTTCACTAGTGCATGCGATCAGAATGGGGTAGAGAAGTGACAATAGTGTCAATATTATATATGGGCACAGGAGAAGTAGAACATAACATTTGATTCTCTCAGTCTCATTGTCCAAATGGTTTCAAGTTTATTAGTGTTGTTCTGTTAACTAAAACCACTGCAATATAAAAGGAATGTGTAGTACAATTTGCTCATACTAAAAACCATTCTTCAATACAAAATTTTAAAATCAAGAGTATTATTGATATACACCCCTCCTCTAGCAAGAGACTGCTTTTGGAGACTGAAATTGAGCCTTATCTGTGCCGGAGATGTATATTTAGGGAGGCAAAATATCATTCTATTTGCCCAACTGTAATACCATCCAAGGTTGGTGAATCGCTTCCTCGCGGAGGCTTGCTGCCTTATATTATCATTGGTAGAAGTTTTGCACTGATCAGCTTGACTTAGGGAGTAAGTGTAGGGCTAGCCAGTTTTTTTCTTCAGATCTATTAGAGCAAGGGCCAGCACCATGTGCTTCCTCTTCAAGGCTTCTTTCTAAGTTGTGAATGATTCAATTTTATCTATAATCACTTCCAAATATTTGCAACATACCGTTTCCATCTGCTGCTTGGCCATGTACCAGATAGGAATTCTTCTTTTTACACTGTTGATTGTCATAGTTTTTGTTTTTCTAAGTTGATGACCAGGACGTTTTCTGCAAAATATGTCTGTATAACGTCAACTAGGTGTTGTAGCGCTACCAATGTGCAACTTATTAATACCAAATCATCGGCGTAAAGAAGGCTTGAAAGGACCATGCTTCCAAGTTTTGGTGCATGCCAGTTGCAAGTGTTCAGTCTTGAAATTAAGTCAGGCAGAAAGAGGTTGAACAAAATGGGCACAAGAACACAACCCTCCTTCAGCTCATTGCTTGCTGGAATGCATCTGGAGAGGTGTGCCCCTGCACCCAGCGTACCCTGTACCCATGTTTCTGTGTGGAGCAATATGAGCTGGTTCAAAAGGGCAGTTGAGATGTTCCAGTTGGCCAGCTTGTGCCATAGTTTGTCTCGGTCAATGAGATCAAAAGCGGACTAGTACTCAATAAAGCATAGACACAGAGGCATCTTTGCTGTATCAGTCAATAGGGCTAGTGCCAGGATGTTAGTTGTTGTTCCCATATTTTTGGAGAACCCAGTCTGGTTTGGCAGAATTATGGCCTTCCCAGAGGCCCAAGATGGTAATTCCTCCAAGATAGTGCCAGGAAAGTACTTGGGCTCATTATCGACAAGAGCTACCAGTCGATAGTTTTTTGCAATCGATTTGTCACCACTTTTGTAGCTGGGGAGATTATTGACCCTCTCCATGAGGTCGGGATTCACCCCTTAGCTAATATCTGCTGAAAAACAGATTCTAGGTTCTCAGCCCAATAGCTTGTGTCAGGTTTGAACATACCAGGTGGAATTTTGTTAGGGCACGGGCCACCATTGTGTCTTCCTTTAGCTCTCTGTTGCCAAATTTGCCCCATGGTTATTGGGGAATTGCCAGAGGAGATCCTTGTGGTAATTGCTGTCCAAAACCTGGTTAAACTCCTACCCTCCTGTCCTTAGCCTTGATGCCATTCAAAGAGTTTTCTTCTTCGGCTGTTATCGCCGCTGCACCCTCCAAGTGCTGGTGAAAGTGCTTGAATAAGAATTCGGCCCAAGCTTCCTCTGTCAGGTGAGGGCTGATTCCCTTGTGGGTGAAATATTGAAGCTTGTTTACCATGCAAAATCACAGGCTATTATTGTTTTTATGTCAAGGAGCAGTTTGGCCCAAAGCGAATCGCCTTGTTGTCTTTTTACAGCACTGTTTAGCCTTTTCAGCACCTTTTTATTGTGTCTCAACAGTTGTTTCTAATTTGTGTCACTCGGGCTCCATTGTAGGTCTTTCTAAGAGCTACCGTTTCTCTGACTGGGGTGGTGGAATCTAGCCTTGGAGCCTAGTTCTTTGAGCTGTGTTTCTGATTTTTATTTAAATATCAAATGTGTTGGCGAGCTCCTTCGTAAAAGCCTTCCATGCAGTTAGAGGGTTCGTAAATGTGTCTTGCTGCTGTTGTAGAGGCACATAGCTTATTCAAGAGAATAGTCTATGAATGAGGGGAAGTATTTAATGCTTTTGTTGTTTATAGTGTATATTAAGACTGGCAACACAGCCAGGTGACAGAAGGGTACAAGGGCTGCCATGTTGATGACTTCTTGTGGGAGGTGATTGCTGTTGTCCCTCTCACCCAAGTGATATAAAGAGATTTTGTGAAACAAAGGAAGAGTAATAAAAGTGTAGACAAGCATCGAGCTGCCTGTCTTTGAGTGAAAACCTGCTGCTGGTGGCCTGCCCTCCGAGAACTGGCCATTTAATGCTCAGAAGCTGAGATGCTTCAAGTCCTCGAGTTGTTTCTAAAATTTATTTAGTTTGTCCATTCTGCTGACCCCCTGTGGTGGAATATGTCATTGAGAGGTTTGGGCATCTATGAGGTCTTCATCTGCTAGGGTTCCCAGAAGATTTAAATTGAAGTATCTTTGATACTACAAAATTTGAGGTATGTTATTCTTGGAGTCTTTTAATTTCACTTTTCAGTAGTTTGGAGGCCTTTATCCAATCTTTGGGATGTAACTACTTGTTAATTATCGCAACCTCAAACTCTGCGCTCTCGCAGCTGACTCTTGCTCTGATTACCTTTATTGCTGTGGACTTCACATATAGGCCCTCATGATGACGTGGATGGTAAATACCAAATACCGCCGCTCTGACTGCTGCTAGCATACCGCCGCGGAGGCGGACATATGTCTATCAGATTATGACATACATACAAAACCAACAGAAAACAGCCACAGCCACTAATATGCCAGACCCACTTAAAGTGATAAACTGTCGCTACTACCACTCATACCGTTATGGCACCAATACTACACCCACCAAATAATGACCCGTGAATCACCACAGTGAACATTCAATGGCGGTAAACCATTGGCAGTGAACACCGCTGCAGCAGAAATAGCCACCTAAATACAAAACAAGACAACATTGGCCAGAACAAAAAATCCACACCTGACACAAATACGCATACCCCACATACACACCAACAGCACTATAAAACACACACCCACATCACCCACAATCCTTAGATAACACGAGAGGACGGCTACACTTTGCAACACCAATCCAAAAGAGAACTGCACACAGATATCACAACTACCTATTCATCAGACACACACCACACATCACCCTCTGCACAATGTACACACACAGCACCCATCTCCCCACGAAGGCACTCCCGTTTCACCAATGAGGAGTTTAGGATCATGGTTGAGGAAATAGTCAGGGTAGAGCCACAGCTGTTTGCAGCACAGGTCCAGCAGATATCCATTGCCAGGAAGATGGAGCTATGGCAGAGGATCATTGATAGGGTGAACGCCGTGAGACTACATCCATGCACAAGGGACGACATAAGGACCCACAGGGGAAGGTGCTCTCCATTGCAGCAAGGTGCCAGCTCGCCATCAGGAGGACTGCCAGTGGACCCCCACCTCCTCCCTCACAGCTGACAGCATGGGAGGAGCAATTCTTGGCAATCTTGCATCCTGAGGGACTCACTGGAGTAGCCGGAGGACTAGACACCGGTGAGTCAACATTTACTACCTATCACCCCCCCATACCGCATGCCACCATGACCCCTCACCCTGACCCCCATCACTCCACTCCATCCCACACAGTGCACCACCACAATTACCAAAATTAAATGTCAAGCCGTGCATGCCATACCCATCGCATGCACAGGGACCCCAGTCCACACCTCACAGACAAGACAATGAGGGTCCTGGGGTCAGTGGGAGTGGGCATACCATTCAGGGGACACGGGCACAGGGGGCCAGGGGTGGTCAGAGGACAGCTGGGCACCTGGGGGAAGACAGACCGAGGGAACCGACTGCCCAGGAGGCACTCACTAATGTCTTAGGGACTTACCAACAATCCCAGGACAAGATGGGTCAGGTGTTAAACATCATGCAGGAGAACTAGCGGCTGCAGGGGGAACACCGCCAGGATATCAACCAAAAATTGCAGGCCCTGAGCACCACCATGGTCTCCATTGCAGGGGTGATGGGTGACTTGGCCAACATCTTGAGGGACTACACAGCACATGAGCGGGCCCCTTTCACTAGCCAGTGTACTGACCAGCCCTCCACATCTGCTGCAGCTAGTGGACAGGAGGCTCTGCCACAGGCCACCAGCATCCTTACCTCTGCAGAAGATGAACCAGCCCACAAACGGTCCTTGCGACCTAGTCAGACACCAGCGACTGTTGCCAAGACCACCACCAAGAAATGAGCCCCTCCTGAATGTCACACTTGTGTCACACGTCACACTGTGTCACCTTGTCCATTTTGAACTGCCATAGCTCCCCTTCTAATGGGCTCTTGGACACTGGACCTGTGCAATGAACAGACTGGCTCACAGCACTGGACTTTACCCAACAATCACCCCACTCTATTGCACTTTGCATTGTATATCAATTTTTAATAAACACCCTTGGACACAACTTGAGTAATAGTGCTTTATCTGAAGGTAATGTACAATGTATTGAACTGTAATGAACTGCATGATCCTGTGCAAATGTCCAGTGATATGTTGATCCATTGTACAAATATGTCATAGTAGTCTGTACTCATCACAGCATTACACTGTTGTAACCACAGCAACATCTGCAATAACTGAAGGCATAGGTGACAGTCAGGTGAGATGCAAAGGTAATGACTGGCATTATGCTATAACCACACAGCACAACACTTAAATGGAGAAATGTATAGTTAAACAGTCTTTCCTGAGTGTCCTTGGAGGTACTGCAGTATCATATGTGTCCTGTTGTCCACATCCTCCTCCTCTTCCTCCTCCCCACTGTCCTCAGTATCCACTTCTGTCACATATTCATTGTCACCCCCCTCTTCCTGGAGATAGGGCACAGGGCGTCTGAAGACCTAGTTGTGCCACATGCAGCACACAACAACAATCCTGCAGACCTTCTCAGGGGAGTAGTCGAGGAATCCACCTGTCAGATGGAAGCACCTGAACCTGGCCTCCAGGAGACCAAAGGTCCCTTCAACTATCCTCCTGGTACACCCATGAGCATCATTGTACCTTTTCTTAGCCCCTGTTCTCAGATTCCTAACAGAGGTCAGGAGTCAGGACAGGTTTGGGTATCCAGAATCACTTGCAAGAAGTGAGAGACACACATTAGCCTTGCATTGCAATGGCATGGGATATGACTCCTGAAGGCATAAACTGACACACATTGAGTGCGCACTCACGTATAAGCCACACTCTGTCTCTGTAGTTGTGCCATGAGCTGTGGGACGCTGCTATTCCTCAGGACAAAGGCATCATGCAACAACCCAGGATAGATGTCAGTGATGTGAGAGATGTACTGGTGAGCAAGGCACACCATCTGGGCACTGAGTGAGTGGAAACTCTTCCGATTCCTGTACACTTGTTCATTGGCCATTGAGGGGACTAAGGCAATATGGGTCCCGTCAGTGGCGCCAATAACATGTGGTATATGTCCCATTGCATGGAATCCAGCCTTCACAGTGGGTAATTCTTCTACCTGGGGGAATGCGATGTAGCTGCACATGTGTTTGAGCAGGACTGCCAAAACCCTTGCAAGCACAATAGAGAACATTGGCTGTGACATTCCTGCAGCCAAGCCCACTGTCCCTGGAAAGAGCCAGTTGCCAGGAAATGGAGCACTGAGGGTACTTGCACAAGAGGGGGTATTATGGTTGTGCAACAGATAACAGGTAGCAGAACAACTGTGCACACAGTTATGTGGTAGTGGTCCTGTCCAGAAGATAGGTGAGTATGATGTCCCTGTTCTCCATTGTAGCCAAGTCCACAAGGGGATTGTACAGGGGTGCTTGCCTCCTTCTCCTATTCCTCTGCAGTGGTTGGTAACTAAGGGACCCCAAATTAAGAAGGGAGTGACAACAGAAACTATGAACACACTACAGCAGTGTACACAGAGCATGCTTGTATGTTGGACACTGGAACTGTCTAGGTGTGTACATTCGACTACAATGACGCACTTTTAAATCTGTACATGTGTGATAGCAGTAGAAAGTGGCAACCGTCTATACTGTATGCAGGGACAGGTGGAAGTGACCTCACTCCGCCAGCGTTCGCATCATGACGGGAGGCGGTCTGCACGGCCAAGCAATTCGTCATTGACTAACATGGCCCTCTATGGAGTATGGGAACCAATGATGATCAACACTGGCAGTGACGGTGTTTACCGCCGTGGACGTGACCGCCATTTTATTTCTACCACTTTACTTGATTCCAGACTTTCAACAGGATGACATCTCCACTGCGTGTATTGCTGTGACCTGTGTCTGTAACCTGCAGTGGCCTGTGCAACAGGGGAAAGGGCCCAGCCTTCACGTCGGACGAGGTGAAGAGGCTCGTAGATGGGGTCCTACCCCTGTATGGGCAGTTGTATGGGCCACCAGACCAACAGGTGAGTACATCATTGGTACGTTGCATCTGACATGGCTGTATGTAGATGTGTGTGTGTGCTGGCAGTGTGTCATTTGGGGGGGTATGGCTGGTGGCAGTGTTAATGCAGAGGTATTGGTCATGTGTGTGCCCGATGAGGGGCAAATGCAGTTTGTGGGCGATATGTGTGACAGGCTGGATTGTCTGGTTCATGTTGTCCCTCTGTTTCTTTTTCCTCTGCAGGTCAGCGCTCATCTGAAGAAGGGGTTGTGGTGTGCTATCGTAAAGGACATGCAGACCCTGGAGGTCTCTAGCAAGTGGAGCACCCACTGCAGAAATGGTGGAAGGACCTGAGGCGCTGGTCCTGGAAGACTGCAGAGGCCCAGCTGGGGACGGCCTCCCAACGAGGGATGGGTGCCTGTCAGAACCTGACCACCCTGATGACCCGCATACTGGCGGTGGCCTACCCAGAACTGGTTGGGCGCTTGAGGGCATCACAGCAGGTACAAGGGGGTGAGTACAGTGTGTTTGACAATCATCTCTGTTACCTGGCATGGGATTTGGGTGCAGGGTAGTAGTCAGTGGATGCCCCAATATGTCAGTTTAGACATTGCTTCATGGTCCAGCTTAGGATAATTGGGTGCAATGCATGTCTTTGATAGCTAGGTAGCTGGCTTTCCGTGGCAGACAGGGCTTAGTTGGTCCCAGTTGTTGTGTAGATGGCAGTGTTTGCTCCTACCTGCTGTGGTACTTAGCCAATGGTCTGCCAGTGTGGTTCATACTGCCCATTCTCAGTCTCAATGTGTGACAGTGATGTGTATGCCATCTGTGCTGTTGTTGCTGTGATTGACCGTGTGGTCCCTTTCTTTTTCCCCTATCCTTTTGTCATCCTGTCCATGTGTGCATTAGCATCATTTTGGGCCAGATGTAGCAAACGTTTAGCGAGTCGCAAACGGCAAAATTTGCCGTTTGCGACTCGCTAAACGTGTATCCCAATGCAGAAATGCATTTTGCGAGTCATTACCGACTCGCAAAATGCATTTCAGACTCGCAAATAGGAAGGGGTGTTCCCTTCCTATTTGCGAGTCGCATTGGGATGCAATACCATTTGCGACCGCATATGCGGTCGCAAATGGCATCGCAGTTACCATCCACTTCAAGTGGATGGTAACCCAATCGCAAATTGGAAGGGGTCCCCATGGGACCCCTTCCAGTTTGTGACTGGACCCCAAAATATTTTTTCAGGGCAGGGAGTGGTCCAAGGGACCACTCCCTGCCCTGAAAAAAAACCGAAACTAAAGGTTTCGGTTTTTTTTGAAGTGCAGCTCGTTTTCCTGTTAGGAAAACGGGCTACACTTAAAAAAAAAAAAAACTGCTTTATTGAAAAGCAGGTCGCAAACATGGAGGTCTGCTGACGACAGCAGGCCTCCATGTTTGCGAGTGCCTATACTCGCAATGGGGCCGCAATTTGCGACCCACCTCATGAATATTCGCAAATTGCCGACTTGCTACATCTGGCCCCTGGTGAAGGAGCAGGGGCACCGGTGAGTGAGAGAACTGAAGCCCCCGGGACCCAGGAGACAGAGTCCACCGACGCTGAGGGGACCAGTGGGATGGAGGATGAGGGGAGCACCACGGTGGGGACAGGAGCTGATACCACTGACTCTGATTCCTCCTCAGATGGGAGCTCCCTGGTGGTGGCAGACCGCTCTGGGACCACCCCAGCTACAGGTTCTACCACCACCCGTGTACCCGCGCCACCCTCCCAGTAGACCCCCACTGAGTTGCCTTTGCCCGCTCACCCAGGAGGGTGGGCATCTCCTTCGCCCCAGGCACCTCAGGCCCTCCCCAGTCAGCCCTGCTGCCCTCACTGAGGAGGCTATTGACTTCCTGAGATCCATCTCTGTAGGTCAGTCAACCATAGTGAATGCCATCTAGAGGCTGGCATCCCAGATGCAGCAGTGCAATGCCTTCCTGGAGGGCATTCATGGTGGCTTGGTGGCCCTGCAGAGATTGTTTCAGGCCCTGGCCTCTGCACTGACGTCAGCCAGTGTCCCTGTTTCTTCCATCCCCCTTCCAACTGCCACTTCCCAATCCCACTCTCCCCACCCCAAACGCATCCCACGCACACATTCTGACAAGTATGCACACAAGACTCTCATAGACCAACACAGGCAGCTCACTTCAGTCCACAAGCACTCACACAGATGCACACACAACATCATCCACAGCCTCCACTGTCTTCCCTTTCTCCTCCTCCCTCACAGTCACATCTGCTCTCACACCTGCATGGACTGCGTCAACAGTCCCTGAACCTGCCACCTGCAACACTTGTCCACAAAGACCACAACAGCAGACCCAAAGACAAACACCCCACACTCAATATGCACAATCACTGCCATCACCACCTCTTGCAGCATACCCACCTCACTTGCAGACACCACCACAACATCCATCCACTCGTCCTCTTTGACCTCCCCCACCCTGTATGCCCCCTCCAAAAAAACACAAATGCTCACACTCAGACCCCCAACAGCTATCCACCTTACACATGCATACTCTCCATGCACCTGCACCGAAGTCGAGCACACCTCCTCCTCCTACAACCACTCCCTCTACCTCCACTCCCATCCCTCCTCCCACATCCTGCCCCATTGGCCCTAAGAAGCTTTTCATTTCCCCACCTTGACCTCTTCCCTCCCTCTACCCCCGTCCTGCCCATAAGAGGAAGGTCCCACCCCCCTAGCCCAGTACATCCTGCACCCAGTCTGACCCTGCTCCACCCCCAAAATCTCCAGCGGCCACTAAGGGGCACATGAGTGCAACACTGACCCTCCGCCCCCAAAACAGAGGGCTAAAGTGCCATCACCTCCCAAACAAACAACCAAAAACATGGTGCCACCTCCAAAACCAAAGGCCAAGGAGACCCCTCTAAACCCAAAGGCCAAGGAGACCCCTCCAATACCAAAGGCCAAGGAGACCCCTCTAAAAACAAAGGCCAAGGAGACCCCTCCCAAAACAAAGACCAAGGGGACCCCTCCCAAAACTAAGGCCAAGGAGGTCCCTTCCAAAACTAAGGCCAAGGAAGCCCCTCCATAATCAGAGGGCAAGGAGCCCCTTCCAGAACCGGATCAATCAGCCCCCTCCAGAACCAGAGGGCAAGGTGACCCTGTAGAACTACAGGCCAAGGAGCCACCTCCCAATGAGTAGCTCATCCCACCTCCCATCCCACCCTCTGAGGTGCCTGCCTGCCATCTCCATGATGCTCCTGTCCAGTGGAGTACCAATGTTGTCAGGGGTCACGTTGGGCCCTTGGACGTTGCTCTGTGGCTATTTGTGTACTTTGGACTGGCCAATGGGCCTGCTTGTAATTATGTACTTTGACATTATTTATATTTATGCTTGTTATCCAGCATGATTACAGTGGTTGAGCCAGAGGTATATATCCTAGCTTTCTTTGCTCCTGTGTTCTATTGCTGTCGATTTACTCTGCAGATTGTGCTGGGTGTGCGGTGTGTGTGTATGGTGTGTGCTGTGCATGTGTGTTTCATTCTCCGCTCCCTGCCTCCCTCCTTTGTGTGCTAGGCGTCTGTACTTACCATTGTTGTCTTCGTCCTTGTCTTCTAGCCTGCCTGTAGGTGTCAACCGCCATGTTCATTGGTCGTATCGTGCTGGCGGTTGGTGTGGTACATTGGCTCTCTATGGGAGGGATCATCACCATGGTCATTATTTGGCTGTCATTACTGCTGGCCTTGTGACGGTACTACCGCCACCACCGGCGTGGCGGTCATCTGGCCGCCAAGGTCATAATGTGGGCCATAGTTCCTTGAAAGTGCTAATGCTTCCTATTGATGTATAAGTCACCAGTCCACCCTTGGCATGATGATTTGTGTAGCCCTGCATTTGAAATGGATCCTCTAGCCAAGTTTTCTAAATGAGGAAAGGTCTAAAGTTTGTAAATAGAGTAACAACTGGGAGTTTGTTGTTTTGATTCCTAGGCCATTAATGTTCCAAGAGCATAGGAGTATAGATCTTGGCCTATCCATTGGGTGCCTAATATTTTAAGGGCTTTGTCAAAGGCTGCTGTTTGGGCAATTTATTGCCTCGCAATTCAGCTCAAGTTTTGAACTGGAGCTTCCTCTAGTTGTACTTGTGGGCCTAATTGAGTCCTCAATATGGCTCTTCCTGGTGGGGATGTGCCCAGGGCATCTTTAACAACTAAGTAGTCTTAGGATGTTGAACACCTTCACTGAGCTGCTTGGAGGCTAATAGGTTTCTCTTACGGTATCAAACTTATCCCCCAGTGCCTAAGGATGGCCCGTTTTTCAGTATCCTCCTGGCTATCTCTGTTGTCATTTCAACAAAGGAGTCAAAGTGGGGCTGAGAGAATCAGACCTGTCACTCCAGAGGGTAGAAATAATTTGTTGGAAGGAACATCCCAAGGGCAATCAGGGAGACACACTACCTATATGAGTCACTAACAACTAAGTGTATCCCAGGACCATGTAACAAACCTTACAGTTGACAGTGTCGAAGGTCTGACTTCAGTTGTCCTTGTCCAGAAAAAATTTCCTTACTTTCTTAGTGACTCTCACCCACTCTAATAGTTTCATACTTCATCATTGGGTCCACCCCAGCCCCTAAAAGCCAGGGTGGGTTCAACTGACTTGCAAGAGCTCTTGTAAAGATCCTACTGGGGTCTAAAGATAAAAATACCTTACTGTTCACTAAGGTATCCCTTTAATAACAGTGTCATTAGGTATGGTTAAAAACACAAGAAAGGTTTTAATGGTCCTTTGAACTAATGAGTCAACATCTTTCAACCCTTGTAAAGGCCATTACGATCCTATTCTTTCCTCAGGACATATCTCAGTTTTAGCCACGGTCAGTGATAGATTACCACTTCAGTGAATAATAGATCATGGATAATATATTAAAAATGCATGCACAGACTGAATACTTCACTCGGCTGAAAATAAAATGAAGCACAATTGTGGTCCCTAGGACAAAAACAAAGAGGATCAAATGTACACTGTGCCACACTTAGGGCCTGATTCCGAGGCCCGCGGGTGGCGGTCGCCGCCCGCCTGGCGGGAACCGCCATATGGCCGCTCCGCGGTCGAAAGACCGCGGAGGCCATTCAGGCTTTCCCGCTGGGCTGGCGGGCGACCGCCAGGAGGCCGCCCGCCAGCCCAGCGGGAAATCCCTCCCCACGAGGAAGCTGGCTCCGAATGGAGCCGGCGGAGTGGGTATGTGCGACGGGTGCAGTTTTCACCCGTCGCGTATTTCAGTGTCTGCATTGCAGACACTGAAATACACAGTGGGGCCCTCTTACGGAGGCCCCTGCAGTGCCCATGCCATGGGCATGGGCACTGCAGGGGCCCCCAGGGGCCCCGCGGCACCCCCTACCGCCATCCTGTTCCTGGCGGGAGACCCGCCAGGAACAGGATGGCGGTAGGGGGTGTCAGAATCCCCATGGCGGCGGAGCGCGCTCCGCCGCCGTGGAGGATTCTCCCGAGCAGCGGAAAGTTGGCGGGAGACCGCCGACTTTCCGTTTCTGACCGCGGCTGAACCGCCGAGGTCAGAATGCTCGACGGAGCACCGCCAGCCTGTTGGCGATGCTCCCGTGGTCGGTGACCCTGGCGGTCACCGACCGCCAGGGTCAGAATGACCCCCTTAGTTAGTTCCTCAGTTTTTCAGAAGCAGCACCTCACATCATATCTAATGTGAGTCTGATAAAAGATAAAGTACTACTTAACAAGGAAACACGAGGGCATGTGGCAAGCGCCCAGCATCAAATGATGATTGCATGCATCAAGTGGCAAGCATGAATATGATGTCACATACCACTTAAGTGAATCACACAAGCAACACATGGTAATGAAACCACACAGGTATATATACACATACTGATTTGTATACAGGGCCGCAATCCAATATACACTCACCCGTCTTGGGTAACCACTTGGCTTCTCTGGGTAGTAGGGGGTTGTTCCCCTGTAGTCACACTAAAGTTATAAAGATCATTTATCAAAATTATTATATGCTTGTAAACATTGCCTTCAGACTGTGCAAGCATTGGTGTCTTCATGCCCAAGATGTTACAACCTTTTGGTGGTGGAACGACCCTGTCTCACTACTTATGTTGCTAAGGGGAAATGCTGCAATTTTCACCTATCTGGACCTCCTGCCCCAGGCTTGTGCTGTCAATCATGGTAAACGGCATCGGCTTGCCGGCACCATTTGAAAAGCACTATGGAAGGCCGTCTATCAACGAGGGAACACCTAGTGCGCATGAGCACTCTCTTATTTAATGATAGGCAGCCAATAGGGTGACCTACTGTTTTACTCTCAGCATGCCCAAACAAAAGAACTAGTCCACTGACAGGCCTCTTCATCAGTTGCATCAGAGTTAAACCAAATGGCTGTGCAATAAGAAAGTGGGGAAAGAAAAGCTGGTATAAAGTACACCTTGGTATTCATCTGAATACGGGATGTAATATCATTACTGCTCTAAGGTTAATATTCCAAAGCACGGGGTATTACTCCTCAGCCATGGTACATGCCCAAACACACACCCTAGGCCAAAAGTGCCAATTCTGTGCACAGAGGGCCTAATAATAATTAGGCATTGTGTCACTGAACAAGAGCTCCTGATGTTTGAAAACAGAACGGTTTATTATTCGTATGCTCATTGAATATTGTATCAGGTCAAGCATTGGTCTGCTAAATGTGGGGAGATGTATGTGTGGCTAGATTAGTAAACAAAATGCAATAGAGAATCCCCATGCTGCAGCGGCGTTCAAAAATTTCAGTGGGGCTTTGGGCAGCCTCTCATTCAGGAGTGAAAACTATTGTAAGAAAAGGTCTATCCGGGGGCCCATCGTAAGGGTAAACTATCAATAACTAGTTTTATATTGTGCCACCTACCAAACACCATCATCGTGTTCTTGTGGTGTGGTTGAATAAGTAGGCTGTCTATGGATGGTTTAAAATGCTCCAAGAAATGTCATCATTCAGCCCTTTGATATGGGTCTTGAGTCTGTAGCTACATCATTGCTCTTTCTCCAGAACTACTCTTGGTGATAAAGAGTTCTGAACTACTTTCTCTATGATGGTCCACCTAATGTCATAGTCACAAAGTCCTTTTTCCAGGAAGTAGGCAATCATCTTTGTGAATACCTTTTTGCACCATATAGTGCTCCTGTGTTCTCTGATTCTCTGATTTGCATTTAGATTTTGCGAGATGTTATCCCAATTATTGAGGTTCACGTCAGAATGTGATAATGTACACAGCATTCTCAGAATTACAATTTTTACGTGCTTTTTGTTCTCATTATTTTGCTAGACCTAGATCTAGAGATTTATAATGTTTTGTGAATGGGTAAGCAGTGCACTGGCCCTATGGGTAGCGTCTGGTGACTGGTGGTAGATCCCATAGGTTGGTTTGCTACGACATAGACCATTTTTGGCCTTGTGTGTACCAGATGATCTTTGATACTCCTGTTCCTTTTGAATGAGAACATTGGTTTTACCAAAGACAACTGGTTGGCGTTCAATACCTTCCAATGTTTATTGATAATTTTCTTTACCACATTAGAATTGTTGTTATAAATGGTCACAAAGACAATGGCGTCCTTGCTCTTTGGTATGCTAGGTTCCAACAAGGATTCTTTTGGTGTATTTCAAGCATGTTTCTTAGCTCTGTTAATAATATGATCTGGGTAATTCTTGTAATTTCTTTACAAGACACTTAGGCCCTCATTAAAACCCTGGTGGTCAGTGTTAAAGCGGTGTTAATACCGCCATCAGGCCAGCGGTGAAAAAAATTGGGATTTTGTCCCTGCGGTAACTGCCATCAAAGACTGACACTTTAACACACCTTCCACCAGGGTGGTAACGGCCAGTGGGCTGGAAACTTCGGTCTCCAGGCCAGCGGTCGTCACAATCGAACCGTCAGGATTACGGATTAGGAATGATTTTTTGGGAGGAACACTCCACGGCAATCAGGGATACACACTACTCTTACTGGGGATTCATTTAAAGAGGTTACACACACCAAGACAGATCTGGAGGGAAGATATGCAATATTGAAGGAGATTCTTGATATTTTTTCAGTACCATTTATATCACTATACTGTATGTCCCAAATTCGACCCAGGCCCCCTTCCTCCACTCTCCCACTAGTACTCCTCCGGAATGGGCTAGCACCATGTTACTGGGGCGGAGACTTCAATTGTGTCCTGGACCTTATCCAGTACCGCTCTCACCCACCAATCCTGGGAGCACACTCGATTTCTTTAGCACAACACCTCACGCTTTGGACCATACAAAGTGTGGCACAGTTTACATCCTTTAAACAGTAAATACTCCTTTTATTTGGGGCTGCATGATCACCATACCCGAATTGATCCTAATTATTGCAGCCCAGATGCACTCACATTGGCTCAAGGAGCACAGTATTTAGCCTGTACAATATCTGACCACTGCCCCCTGCAACTTCGAATACCAGTGTACCACAGATGTTCCAATATACCGACCTGGTGCCTTCCAGAGGACGCCCTTCACAATGAGAGCTTTCACACTGCATTAGGAGAACACATCACATCATATTTTAGGGAAAACAAGGGCACAGCATCCGAACCTGGTAATGAGTAGGATGCTTTTAAAGTGGTCTTGCGAGGGCATGCAATCAAAACATTAAATGGTGCCAAGATTCTGCTCCATAAAGAACTGCATAAAATAGAAGGGGACATACACAAACATGAACTAAAGACCATACATGACCACTCAGCCGCCTCCGTACTAGCTAAGACACATCTGGCACATACGAATACAACAGCCAGTGGTGTGAGCTAGACTGTTGAGAATATTTAACCTGCAAACATATAGAGGGAGATAAAGTGGGCAAGATGCTAGCATGGCTTTTCCGCTCTGAAATACAACAAAACCCTTTCATTGCAATTCAAGGGACAGCGGGCTACTCACTTAGCACTCAGACAGATATAAATGAAGCATCTGTGCCTATTATGCAACTTCATATGTGGCAGCGATAGTCAGTGAAACTCCTCGCATTGTGCATTTCATTGATACTTTACTCCTACCGCAGCTGTAGGCCTACTTTATGACAAACTCGATGTCCTGCTATCCATGTCAGAGATTATAGACACGATTAAACGGATGGCAAAAGGTAAGACCCCTGGTGCAGATGGCTGGCCAATTGAGCTCTACTCCACTTATGGTTCCACACTCACCACTTACTTACCAAAAATGTATTTCTCAGGTTACTCGAAAGGTATAACATCGCACTCTCTTTGAGAAATAATGCTGACTGTCCTACCAAAACCAGACAGGGACACCCTGCTGAGAGAATCATACAGCCCTCTTTCATTTCTGAACTCAGACTATAACATTTTGGGTAAAGTGCTGGCCAACAGATTGATTCCAATAGCCCATGCCATCATACACCCAGACCAAAATGGGTTCATTCCTGGTAGAAATACATTTGTCAATTTGCAACGATTGCTCATGATGATAGACTGGGCGAACAGTTCTGGAACTCATCCTTGGGTTGCCTCACTGGACATAGAGAAGGCGTCTGACAGCCTCAGGTGGGACTGCCTCCACACTGTCCTTACAATAATGGGTATAGGCCCCAAATTCTTAAAATGTGTGGCTCTCTTTTATAATCAACCCCAGACTAGAGTGAAGACAGGGTGCATTATCTCAGGCTGTATTATCTCTAACCAATTCCCGATTGCACAAGGCACTCATCAGAGATGCCTGCTATCTCCCATAATATTCGCCCTAGCGATGGAATCTCTTGAATGTTTGTTTCGACAGCACGCGCCTGGGTGGGCTGACACATAATATTGTTGGATGCAGATGATGCCCTGATTTACCTACAAAGAGAGGATTCTTCCCCGACTTGTAGAACTCTTAAGGGACTTTGTTGAGGAGACTGGAATCAGAGCAAACTGGGACAAGTCTCTACTATTCCCACTGGCAGACTTGACTGAGATCGAGTGGGAGGCGCTCCCTGTCACCTCACTCCTTTGGTCCCATACCACTATTAAATACCTAGGGGTTCAGGTATATCATTTTAGTAGGGACCTCATAGAGGGAAATATAGGTAAATCCTTAATCAAAGCAAGATTAACACTACAGTTCTGGACATCATTGCCACTCTCCCTATTGGGGAGGTTAGCCACCTCTAAGATGCTAATTCTCCATAGAGTCCTGTACTTTTTTTTTGCCTTATCACTGTGTTTGCCCACTAAGGGCCAGATGTAGGAAAATTGCAAATTGCGACTTGCGGTATGGGGTCGCAGAGACCCACCTCATTAATATTAATGAGGTGGGTCGCAAATTGCGGCCCCATACCGACTATAGGCACTCGCAAACATGGAGGCCTGCTGTAGTCAGCAGACCTCCATGTTCGTGACTGTTTTTAAATAAAGCATTTTTTTTTTTTTTAAGTGTAGCCCGTTTTCCTTAAAGGAAAACGAGCTGCACTTAAAAAAAAAAAACGAAACCTTTAGTTTCGGTATTTTTTCAGGGCAGGTAGTAGTCCCTTGGACCACTACCTGCCCTGAAAAAATAGTTTTGGGTCCATTCACAAAGGGGAAGGGGTCCCATGGGGACCCCTTCCAATTTGCGAGTGGGTTACCATCCCCTTCATGTGGATGGTAACTGCGACACCATTTGCGACCGCATATGCGGTCGCAAATGGTATTGCATACCACTATGAATCGCAAATAGGAAGGGAACAACCCTTCCTATTTGCGGTTCTGAAATGCATTTTGCGAGTCGTTCCCAACTCGCAAAATGCATTTCTGCATTGGAAACACGCATTTGCGAGTCGCAAACGGCAGATTTTGCCGTTTGCGACTCGCAAAGTGTTTCCTGCATCTGGCCCATAATCTTTCAAGGAATTGCACACTCTCCTCACAAAACTAATATGGGGCAAAGGCCACAAGAGAGTGGCTTTATCAAAACTCTATGCCCCTGTTGACGGAGGAGGATAGGGTGCAGTGAACCATGAATATTATTATGGAGCATGCCAAGCTTCAATGGCCCATGTGATGGATAGCCGGTCATAACATGACAGAATTAGGACACTGGTTTAGAGGATAGACATGCCTCCAATACTACAATGCATAGAGATCCCAAAAGTGATTTCCATGAATGCAGGATTAAAGTACACACAATTCAACTTCTTACACCATGCACATTTTACACAGGAACGGTTGGCAAGAATCTACCCCAGAACCCCCACTGCCATTCCTCAGCCGCAAATTTCATATACATGATATGGGATTGCCCTCAACTGACAGGCTATTGAGACAAGGTGACACAAATCATCTTGAATGCAGTGGGTATCACAATTCATACAGTTACCGTTACTGGTAATTGCATCCTGCTCAGCTGCTCACAACCTGATTAATAAATTCATAGATCTGGCCATGGTGCTGGTGAAATAGAGGATTGCCATGTGCCGAAAGACTTTGGGGGTCATTCTGACCATGGCGGTAATTACCGCCATGGCGGAGGTCGGCGGTAGCACCGCCAACAGGCTGGCGGTGCACCGCTGGGCATTCTGACCGCGGCGGTTCAGCCGCGGCCAGAAACGGAAAGTCGGCGGTGTACCGCCGACTTTCCGCTGCCCGTCTGAATCCTCCCGCGCTCCGCCGCCATGGGGATTCTGACACCCCCTACCGCCATCCTGTTCATGGCGGCTCTCCCGCCATGAACAGGATGGCGGTAGGGGGTGCCGCGGGGCCAATGGCATGGGCACGGCAGGGGTCCCCGTAAGAGGGCCCCAAAAAGTATTTCAGTGTCTGCCCAGCAGACACTGAAATACGCGACGGGTGCAACTGCACCCGTCGCACCTTCCCACTCCGCCGGCTCAATTCTGGCATCCTAGTGGGAAGGTTGATTTGCCCTGGGCTGGCGGGCGGTCTTTTGGCGGCCGCCCGCCAGCACCGGGCAAATGTCAGAATCACCGCTGCGGTCTTTCGACCGCGGTGCGGTGTTCTGACGGCGGTACCTTGGCGGACGGCCTCCGCCGTCCGCCAAGGTCAGAATGACCCCCTTTGTCTCTCCTTCCTATTACTGCTATGCTCAAGGACCTATGTTCTGGTGCCCTGATGGAACAACATGTCTTACAGTTCCAGAGCCCAGGTAACTTGCCTCTGCAAGTCCCCCTGACTGGTAAAGCTATTTGGAAAAGGTAGAGGTAAAATCCAATGACAGGCTCCATTGAATATCAAATGAACCATTGGGAATAACCTAATATTGCAGACACTTAAACACATCTAACAACATCCCATCCGCAAACATCAAGGATCACTTTAACAAAACACGAACTATAAATTACCAACACATGTGCTTCAATCAATAGCAAGTACAGTTATTGATATGTTTGACTGAACCCTCCACATCCGGGATGTGTATTCTTGCCCCTCTGCATTGAATCTCCTCAGCTTCACTTCTCAGAAGAGGGATCCTACCTCCAGTTTGGCACAGCTTTCTCCTTTTGGTAATAGTGTCATGACTTTCTTTACTTTTGATCTTGCAGTATGCACATTGATGAGAGCTAAGCTATGTTGTAGTTACTGCAATAGCTATCTTTCTCCTTTTTTTTCCTTATCACTGGAAAGAATACAATTTCTGTGATGAGCCAACCTGACATAACTCTTACTGTCCTTATGGAGATAATAGAATGTATTTATTTAATATTCTGTATTTCCTAATGCGAGTTGTCCTTGTATACGCTCATGGTCAAATTCCTGTCATATTGTACTGTCATAAGCACTCTTGTATTAAAACGAGACTGCTGGAATCAGGGCAGCGGCTCCTCTGCTTGCAGGCTACTGAGTCACTTCCACACCAGTTGACAGCTGTCAGCCCAATCCTCTCAACTCTCTAGCAGCACCTCACCCAAACCCAAATTGTTAAGGTGATTTGTGGCAGTCCTCCGGAAGGAACTCTGAAAACCCCTCAGGAAAATTGTGGTGACAAGTCTTAACCTTTTCTCTCCACATACAAGTCTTTATACACACATAGGTAAGAAAAGAGATTCAAGATAGTTTTCAATACATTTATTGAAAGACTACAATCTATGATAAAATGCATGATCTGCAAAGCTTAGGATAATGAGGACTGACAAAATCAGGATTATGAAAATTTGTGATATAAACAACCCCAACATATTGTAATAACATGGATATATAATTACTACCTAAAAGCCTAATCTCTAGACCCTTAGTGAGAGCATGACAATGTAAGCCAAATCTGTCTGTGCAGTGTCCATGAGAAGCACACCCCACACTGTTTCCTTGGTACAAGGTCAGTCCTTCAGTCTCCAGGTCAGGCTCCGTGGAGACAAAAAGGCTGAGGTTGGCTGCAAACCGGCATGCAGCATGGATGAGAAGTCCTGGCTGGAAACCCCTCAGATATCCTTTGTCGTAAAAGATGTTTTTATGAGGAACATGTTTATGTTCTTGCCCAGAAGCTTGATACCGGTATGTACCTAAGCACTGGATATTATCCTGTATGCCTCGCATTCTTTTCTTGTGAACCCGAGGAAAAAGAACACATGGCAAAGTATGTCATCAATTTCACTGATAGCAACACTCTCACAGAATAGCAACTGATTATGGATATAAAAACATTGCCATAAATATGAGCTGAACTAAAATGAATAAAAACAAATAAATGAATATAGAGCTTGTTATCTGGGTAAAAAGGCACAGGCTGCAAGCCTACACCAAGGCCATCACTGTGCCCAGACGCTGAATTACAAATGGACCCAAAACAGTATGGCACTTGTTTATTGTTTCCTATTTCATTTAATTACAATAAAGAACCGTTAAAAACTAATCCTATGTTTGTGTAGATCTATACAACTCAAGTCTCTAATGAGGATAATTGCAAGGAATTTTTCCATGCATCCTGAATGAAAGGAAATTTTTTCAAAGATATATAAAATTGCTTCTACACACATTCCCATGGGACTTAAACAATCAGAACAAAAAGCTTCACTCTGACATTTTACAATATAGACATATTGACTTCAATAGTGTTCCACAATTCTTAATGAGGGCCAAATGCTTTCTTTAACTAGACACCCAGAAGATGAGTACCTCTGGTACTGTTCTGATGAACGTTGGAAACCCAAACTCCTATACAGACCAAACGATGTAGGAATATAATTAACCCCATCAAGGCTGAAGGATTCTTTGCGGACCACTTACACAGCCTGGTCACTTCAGATTGAATCAAAATCAGGTGCCTCTCTTCAAAATATAGATGAAACCTGTTGTTCAGACCTTATATCGCTTTGCAGCTTTTTAATGTTTTTAATCATTTTCATTATTCACATAGTTAGAAAAAGCAATATCTTTATACACTCTGTACAGTCAACATAAAATCAGTAATAATGCTGTCAATTGCATCCATGCATAGGTACTGTAAATAATTTATTACCTCCAACCTGTGATAAAATGACCTCTTACATATGTATAAACCATTTTAAACAATTACATTTGACATTTTTTAAATTATTAGGCTCTAGGTCACTTAAAATTATTTGATCTGCCATCATTGCTACTATCTCTCAGGGGCATAATTACAATCCCCATTGTGTCACTTTTGTACCACGCATTGTGGTGCAAGAGTGACACAACTGAAAGATTTGATTCATGGAGGCACACAAGGCCAGTCGCTCCATAAAACCCAGGTTAAACAATGCAGCACAAATTGCTGCATTGCTTTACTCTGCCCTGGGAAGGTGTTCCATGGGTGTCGTGTGAGTGTTTCTCCATCTCTCCCGTGGATCTTGATGTATTTCCAGATTTACCAGAATTTGTAAACCTGGAAATGAGCCAAAATGCTATGCTTTCCCAGAGGAGGGATAACAAGGAGAAATATAACTTTTCTCCTTGTTACTTCCTTTTGCTATGTGTGTTGCATTCTGCAGTGCGCATAGAGGAATATGCCTCAGGGGATTGTATATGTATAGAAAGATGCCCCTTCCTGCACAAAAACAATCACTCATGCAACAGAGGTACCCTTGCACCACGCTGCAAGAGTGCCTGCATTGGCACTAGACAACCATTGTGCACCAGCACTGGGGAAAGGACAGGAATGAATCGTACTGGGATACATATGGTACATTCCTGCCCTTTCCCTGTCAAGCAGTGCAGTGCAGCAAGGTGACTTGCTGTGCTGCAAAACATTCCCATAAATATGTTACTCAGTGTCTCTCAATGTCTCTACTGTTGACACCTTAATTCAGGGATAAAGAGGGTTGACGTTTAAGATCAGGACTCTCTGAGTCTCTGTAAGACCTAGTGAGTTTTTGTAGGACTTAGCCCAAGTTTAATAAACAAACCTGTGCGAGGAAGAGATTCCTTGTTAAAACTAGGTTTATTCAGAAGCAAAAAAAATATTTGCTGGTTAATTAGGGATCAGCATCAATAAAATAGTCAGCGAATAATTCTGGAAGGGGACTATTATAAAGCCAGCCTCTGAAGGAACTCCAAGAAAAGTATTCAGTATAAAGCAGATATACAGACTGATACCTAGGCCCTCATTATGACATTGGAGGTAAGTGCTGCTTACCGCCATGCTGACTGCCACCAACATACCGCGACCACGGAGGCATACCGCTACGCGTATTATGACCCACACAAAGAAATCTGCTACTATACAGACACACAAACAAGTCCGCCAGTCCAAAGGTCAGTGATAAAATGGCAGAACCAAAATCCACACTGTTACTCCAATAGAAATACAACCAGAGCATTATTACCCACGAATCACAGCGGCGGACATTCAACCGAGGTAAACCATTGGCGGTACATACCGCTGCACTCAAAATACACAGAACCTAACAAAACACCACCACATTGGACAATTCAAACTATACACACCTGACACACATACACACACCCACACCACTATAAAACACACACCCACACTACCCACAACCCTTTATGACAAAAAAAATTGACAACTGAGAGAGAGACACGCCAGGAGCACCCACTGAGTCAGAGCCACAGAACACCATCACACATACGTGAGCCACGCACCTTACAGCACACACCCCAACACATCACACCACACACACTCACACACACCAACAACACCACACCCATGGCACCACAAAGACAGCCCAAGTTCCCTAAGGAGGAGCTAAGGGTCATGGTGGAGGAAATCATCCGGATAGAGCCACAGCTATTCGGATCACAGGTTCAGCAGATGTCCATTGCTGGGAAGATGAAGCTATGGCAGAGAGTCGTGGACAGGGTGAACGCCGTGGGACAGCACCCCAGAACAAGTGATGACATCAGGAAGAGGTGGAACGACCTAGGGGTAAGGTGCATTCCTTGGTAGCAAGACACCAGATAGCTGTACAGAAGACTGGTGGTAGACCCCCACAGCTAACAACATGGGAGGACCAAGTCTTGGCGATCATGCATCCTGAGGGCCTGGCAGGAGTAGCAGGAGGACTGGACTCTGGTAAGTCAAATCTTTACTACTTCCCCCCTACCTGCATGCCATCAAAAAATCCTACCCTCACCCCCATCACTCCACCACCGCACAAATACCCCACCATCACAACCCACCCATCCCAATACCAATCCCTGTATGCATGGACCCCCATCACAGACCTGCATGGACACCCATCGCCACAGCATGCACACTAGTGGCAATCACTTAGCCAACCACATCACAACTCACACAAGCCAAAGCTGCCTTGGTAATATTAACCATAGAGGGAAACATGCCCATGCACAAGATGTCACATGCAGAAACAATAACACTGTCTTTAAATCCCCACAGGTCCCCCACACAGTGTCACCAGAGAGGAGGTGCCAGCAACATCCAGTCCCCCCCAGAAGAGGCCTACAGTGATGACAGCAGCTCTGCACGCCTGGATCAGGATGACCAACCTGGCTCATCACGGACCTCTGGACAGTCAGTGACCCAGCCACAGTCCCAAATCACCACAGACAACAAATGGCAACTCATTGATTGAAATAAATGCACATTCTGATTATGTATTCAAAAGAGAATTATGGGTGCTCATACACTGAGACACATCTTTGCCATGATGTGTAAGTCAGGGTTTGCTAAATAGCAAACCTGTTCTAGAAACAAAAAGCAGAACAGTGGAGCACACCCAAACAGTCAATATATCTACACTTTAGAGACCAAGTGATGTCTGATAAAACAAAATGAGAAATCACAATAAATTTCACTATAGTGCTTTTTCTTAGACAGTGTTGATGAACATGTACTAACCAGAAAACTAATATACACAAAACAATGCTATCCACAAATAGGATTTATCTATACAAAGGAGGATTTTAATACAAAAAATATATTTTTTATTTTTTATAAACATAGATATATATATAGAAACGAAAAACATATAAATACAAAATAGAAAGCCATCAGCCGACACGTATTCGTCCACACCGGACTTCTTCAAGGCTGAGAAAATCACAACAGACAACATCCCATTACAACATATATATATATAATTTTACACAAAAGTAGTTTTTCATATATATAAAATTTTTCTTTTTTTAAAATACATAAGCAAAAAAAATTCTTGTCAGTAAGATAGACAAACCACCACACCAACACCGTGCTTACAGTGTAACAATTTACTGAATAATAGACAGCAACAACAAAAAAAACACCACCACGTATCCTTTGTGACAAAGTGTTGTTTAATGTCCGAAGGAGTTACATGCAGTGCTCCCCATATCTCCAAATATCAGATATATGAGAGCCACAAGTGCCACAATAATGATTTTGCATGCCACATGCGAGCCCAAGTGCATGAAAAATTTCTAAAGCAACCCCACACTCCACCATGGTGAGGGAACGGTTTCTGGTAGATTTGTACCTTTAATCACTTATTCGTCAACCTGTTTCTAACCAAAGTTAACCACCTCTTTAGGCTCTTCAAATTAGGTCTCAATTCTGAACGTCACCACTTTCTTTCAGATGTCATGGAACAAACTGGGAAAAACAAACAATTGGAATATTTCTTATATTCTCTCTTCAAAAGCCTCAGTTTATATAATTAATGCAGACACACCGTCTGCCCATATAGCAAAGTTTTCAATAATGTCCACATGATTTCTAGTAGTAAAGCAGTTAGCCCAGCAGGGCTCTGTTTAACCATTACTTTCAACTAAGCACGCTTCCCAATATATTCAACTATGGGTCAGACCTCCACTATAGCCTTACCTCCTTGTCCATCTGTTAAATTTCTCTGATTTACCCACGTCGCATTAGCTGGTGTATCCAGACATAAGATTCGAAAATTCAGTCCCTCCTGTGGGTCTCCAGGCTTCCTGGCAGCAAATGCAAGCCTCACGCGAGCATTCTTAAATGCTGCGTTCACGTTCGTAAAAACTGATTGACACAGAAAACGGACTTTCGCCTGTCGCATTTACCTGCGGCGGCCATTTTGAAGCGGTGGCTGTAGTATTACAGCACCTACAACTAGCACGCAAATCACATTTTCAAATCCAAAACCATGTAAAAACTAATCATGAAAGCACATCCCAATAGTGTTATGACACTTCTATCTGCCTAAACACGAAAAATAGTGAGAACAGAGCTCACGCGGACATTTGTAATTGTCACGCTACAACTCGAAAGCAATGTTACATCGAAAGGAGGAAAACTTCCAGTGGCCATGGCCGCCATCTTTGAGTTGTAATTTTACCAATACAGCCCCTCCAAATTACGCACTACTCAGATTCCTAGATAGCACAGCCTATGGGCAAAAAAATAATTTTATTCACCCATAAGTAACCGTTGTTAATAACTTGGCCAGACCCTTCATAGCACCCTCAATGTCCCAGTATAACTCAATCCTTGTGGGAATATACCAATTTAGTCCACTACCGACAAGAGGAATATACTTTCCCTTTCTTAGTATTCCCAACTATCAAGTCTTTTGATGACAACGCAATTCATGCCACTAATGCATGCAAAGATGTATTAAAATGTATTAAAAGTGCACATGCAAAGAGAATGGTGAAAGATCCCCCCAACGTACAGAGGATTAGGGTGTGCAGTATGTATCACAAGAGTACAACTGGTCATTTGTATACATATTGTTCTCGTCAGCAGTATATCAAGCAGATACATTTAAAGGAAATGATACATTTCATCATCCAAATTCATGCCCATTTCGATAGTTCTTAATTTAATGATCCATTTCGCTTCATTTTTCCACAAGTCTAGGGTCCTATTCCCACCACTAGGGTTCATCGGGATGTGATTTATACCCATATATTTTACTAATGGGACCTCAATTTCTGGATGTTTGTCATTAACGTGTCGCACTACCGGCGATGCTATGTCATGATTTCTTAGGGCTCTGATATGTTCCTGAATTCGTTCCTTTAGGGGCCTGATTGTACTGCCCACATATATTTGGCCACATATACATTCCAATATGTATACCACAAATTTCGTATTACAGTTAATAAAAGTAGAGATTTTGTATTTATCACTACCATTATAACTGAATTCAGAAGTTTTGTGCAGTGCCATATCACACATATTACAATTACCACACCTATAGAAGCCTGTAGTTTTATTGGAAAGCCATGTTGCTTTGTATTCCATTATGGGTGGTAAAAAACTCTTACAAACTTCATTTCTAATGGTTTTACCTCTTTTGTAGATCATTTTTGGCTTCTTAGGAAGTAGGGCAGCAAGTGTGTTGTCTGTCTGTAATATGTTCCAATGTTTGCATAAAATGCGGTATATGTTATGACTATTCTGGCTATACGCCGTACAAAAGTTCGCTGCTCTATATGACTAGCTGTCTCGCATTTTTGTATTTTGACCCAATAAAGTTGTTCTGCATACTTGATCGATCTTTTTTCTCGATCTTTTTTCTTGATGTCTTGATGATGCGTTTGAGATAACCTCTAGGGGACAGTGACACAGGACAACGGGGAAGCTGGGAGGACTGCTGTGTGACAGGGGGACAGGCCACGGGAACCGACTCTCCACGAGGCACTCCCTAACATCCTGGGATCATACCACCATTCCCAGGAGACCATGGGCCAGATACTGGCCAAGTTGCAGGAGAGCCAGCTGATGCAGGAGGGACAGTATCTTGGGATCAGGGAGGATCTGAGGGACATCCACACCACCCTGGTCACCATTGCAGGGGTGTTGGCAGACATGGCCAACACCATGATGGAGGCAGTGACACACCAACATGCCCCTGACACTAGTCACACCGATGAACAGCCCTCCACCTCCACCGACTCTGGTGGACAGGAGGCCCGCCACAGGAACAACAGACCACCAGCACCCCTCCTCCTGCAGAAGGAGAACCACCACGCAAAAGGTCCCTGCGATCCAGACAGAAGCCAGAGAACATTGCCAAAACCCCCGCCAGGAAATAAAACTCCCCTGAATGTCACCCTTGTGTCCCACTCTGTCACCCTGCCCACCTTGATCTGCCATTGCCCCACTCCCTATGCCCCCTTGGACAATGCATCTGTGATACCAATAGACTGGACTCTATCCTGGACATTCTTCCACCATCAACCCAGCCCATTGCAATACCCCCTACACTTATTATCACATACATAAACACCCTTGGAACTAATACAAGTATGGAGTCTGTCAATTGATTGAAAAATGTATTAGTTTAACAAGCTGTAAACATTGCAATTCAAATGTACATTTATATATACATAGGTATGACCTGTAATGGGCAGCAGTCAACACACCAGGAGCCAGAGTGGGGCACAGATATCTGAAAATATAGATGCCAAAGGGTACAGTAAGTGGCCATAGATTTAGGAAAATCAGTCTGCCATATAAAATGTCCAACACAAAACTGCAATGGAAGGTGAAATTACAGTGTCTTACCTGTGTGTCACTGGAAGTACTGTTGAATTATAGTAGTTCTGTTGTCCATATCCTCTTCCTCTGCCTCCTCTTCATCACTGTCCACAGGCTCCACCGCTGCCACACGCCCATCTCGAGCCTCATCCTCCTGCAGAAAAGGCACCTGGCATCTCAAGGCCAGGTTGTGCAACATGCAACATGCAACGATGATCTGGCACATCTTCTTGGGTGAGTAGTACAGGGATCCACCTGTTAGATGGAGGCACCAGAATCTGGCCTTCAGGATACCAAAGGTGCGCTCAATGATCCTCCTTGTTCGCCCATGCGCCTCATTGTAACGTTCCACAGCGCTTGTCCTGGCAGTCCTCACTGGGGTCAGTAGCCATGAGAGGTTGGGGTAACCAGAGTCACCTGTAAATAACAAGGGATACCTGTTAGCCAGACACTCACCCTTAGGGCCAACCCCACACCCATATACCAACAGACTCTGGGTGGGGACCATGGGCTCACCTCCTATTAGCCACAACCTGTGCCTCTGGAGTTATGACATGCTGCTATTCCTCATGATAAAGGCATCATGCACAGAGCCAGGATACTTTGCATTGACATGGAAGATGTACTGGTCCACCAAACACACCATCTGCACATTCAGAGAGTGAAAGCTTTTTCTATTTCTGAACGCTTGTTCGTTTCTCCGGGCGGGGGAGCAAATGCAATTGCAATATGTGTACCATCAATGGCACCAATGATGTTGGGGATATGTCCCAGTGCATAGAAGTCAGCCTTCACTGTGGTCAAATCCTCCTACGGGGGGAATACGATGTAGCTGCGCATCTGTTTCATCAAGGCAGACAACACTCTGGTCAGCACGTTTGAGAACATAGGCTGTGACATCCCTGATGCGATGGCCACTGCCGCTTGGAAGGAACCACTTGCCAAGAAATGGAGCACTGACAGAACTTGCACTAGAGGGGGGATACCTGTGGGGTGGCGGATAGCTGAAATCAGGTCTGCTCTAATTGGGCACGCAGCTCTTGGATTGTGGCCCTATCAAGTCTGTAGGTTAGGATAATGTGCCTGTCCTCCATTGTCGCCAGGTCCACCAGGGGTCTGTACACAGGGGTATGTCTCTATCTCCTATTCATCCTCAGTGCTTGAACTGTAGGGTGAAAAACGGTGAGCATATGGTCATATTCAAACAAAAACTCACATTAATATGCCTTGCTTTTTTTACAGAAACAGTATGTGAACTTGTAGGTCCGTTGATGTGCTTATGTCTGCTGTGACACAGTTATGTGCCATGGCCTGTGCCCCCCTGAAATGGTGTCTGCCTGACCTGTGAGGAGGGACAAGTGGAAATGAGGTAATTCCACTGACGTTGTGCGCCGTTGCGGGAGGCGGTTATCGACCGCCGTGCAACACATCATTGGTTATCATTGGAGCCTATGGGTTCCAGGAGCCAATGGTGATGTACGCCAGCAGTGACAGTACACACCACCGCAGATGTGACCGCCATTTTCCATCTGTTCGCTGACTTGCTACCTGACCTTCAACAGTAGAGGACTTACACTGCAAGACCTGTGTCTGGAAGCGACCATGGCTCGAGTGTCTGTAGAAAGGGCTGCTGCCTTCACTTCCGAGGAGTTGGAGAAACTTGTGGATAGGGTCCTACCCCAGTACCCTTTACTTTATGGTTCTCCAGACAAACAGGTGAGTACACTGTGAGCACAAGGCGTGGAGCATGAATGTATGGAGTGCTGTTTGTGTAATCCTCGTGTAGGGGGGTAGCTGAGGGGTCCTGGGCAGAGTGCTGCTTGTTCGGTGGGCAATGTATGTGAGTAAGGGGCTGGAGGGTAATGTAGGGCCATGGGTATAACGGTCCTGACGGTATGAATAATACCTTTTCTTCTGTATCTCTTTCCGCAGGTCAGCATCCATCAGAAAAAGGGTCTTTGGCATGCCATCGCCTAGGAGGTTTGGACCCTGGGGCTTCAATGACAGGAGGAGTATCCACTGTCGCAAACGGTGAGAGGACCTGTGCCGCTGGGCAAGGAAGACGGCAGAGGCCCAGCTGGGGCTGGCCTCCCAATGAGGAAGGAGTGCCCATCGAATCCTGACCCCCCTGATGTTCCGCATCCTGGTGGTGGCCTATGTGGAGTTGGATAGGCGCTTGAAGGCATCACAGCAGCCACAAGGGGGTGAGTACAGATTCAGAATCATGAATTTGCGTGTGTTAAGGTATTACCTGTGTGGGGGAAGTGGGTCTGTGGGTGCCCCTAGGCCAGGGCGAACATGGCAGGGTAGGTTCCATGATTGGCAAGCTCAGATGCACTCCAACCCCTACAATGCTAGTGGGGATCTACTACTGGGCAGGGTCCTGTGGGCTTCAGGTGTGCAGCTAGTGGCGTAAGGCATTGGACCCCATGGCCTGGCGACTAGCAGTGTAACTGTTAGTGCATGGCCTAGTGCATAGGGCTGTTCCCTGTGAGTTGCGTAAGCCAATGGTAGTGTTGTTTCTGGCATTGACCAAGTGTATCCTCTGTCTCTCCCCCCCTTTTTGTTTTGTCACCCTGTCCTTGTGTGCATTAGCATCATCTTGCGGAGCAGCAGAGGCACCGGCACCGGAGGGAGCTGCATCTCACATAGGCCTGAAGGCCGAATCCACCGACTGTGAGGGCACCAGTGGGACGGAGGACGAGGGGAGCACCACGACGGAGACAGGATGGGACAGTTCTGAAAGCGACACCTCCTCCGATGGAAGCTCCCTGGCGGTGGTGGACATCTCTGTGGCCACCCCAACTACAGGTACAGCCACCACCCCCCATACCAGCACCGCCCTCCCAGCAGCCCCTCAGCAAGTTTCCTGTGCCCGCTCACCCAGGAGGGTGGGCATCTCCTTCACCCCAGGCACCTCAGGCCCTGCCCCAGTCAGCCCTGCTGCCCTCAGTGAGGAGGCTATTGAACTCCGGAGATTCCTCTCTGTTGAACCATGGTGAATGCCATCCAGGGTCTAACAGGGCATGTGCAACAAACAAATGCATACCTGGAGGGCATTTACTCTGGCGTGGCGGCCGAACAGAGAGTATTCCAGGGTCTGGCCAACTCAATGATGGCAGCCATTGTCCCTGTCTCTAGCCTCCCCCCTCGAACTTCCTCTTCCAGTCCCATTCACCTCAATCCCATTCTATCCCAAGCATACCTTCAGACATATATGCATCAAAATCAATACACAGAAGTGGCTCGGGCAAACACAAGCACCACATTTCATCCCACAGGCACTCACACAAGCACCATCCAGATGCTAACACACCAACATCCACTGCCTCCACTGTGTCCCCCTCCTCCTCGTCGTCCACCTCCCTTCCTGTTGCTTCTCCACTCACTTCTGCATGTAATACATCCTCTTCCTCTACCTCCATCACCAGCACACCTATCACAACACACCCCTCACTGGCAGTCACCACCCCCACATCCATGCACACGTCCCCTGTGTCCTCTCCCACTGTGTCTGCGCCCCCTCCTCCCAAAGTACACAAACGCAAGTACTCAGACACCTAACAGCCATCCACCTCACAACAGCATCCAGCCCATGCACCTTCACCCAAACACAGCAGACAGACACCTCCTACAACCACTCCCTCTTCCTCCACTCCCAAACCTTCACCCTCCTCCAGCCCCAGTGTCCCTAAAAGGCTTTTCCTCTCCACCCTTGACCTATTCCCTGCCCCCCAATCCTTCACTTCGGGTCAGGGTGGGCAGAACCCAGCCCAGCACCTCAGTCACCCAGTCCATGGCCACTGTAGTTTCTGCAGCTACTACAGGTGTGAGAGGCTCCAAGGAGGCACCCATCAGCACAGCAGGTATGCCTGCACCACCTGCCAAGGGCAAGAAGGGGCCGCCAGATAGCAAGGGCAAGAAGGGGACACCAGCCAGCAAGGGGAAGGAGGCACCAACAGCCAGCAAGGGGAAGGAGGGAACACCAGCCAGCAAGGGGCAGGCAGGGTACACCAGCTGGCAGAAGTTAGGAGGCACCACCATCTGCAAAGGGCAGGAAGGGGACAACTGCTGCCAAGGCCAATGTAAAAAGAACAGATGCTGCAGGCAGGATGGATCTGGTGCCTGGGGCTGGAGCAGCATCTGGGCAAACAACATCAGCCATGGCACTTCAGCCGTCCGAGGCTGGAGCCTCCCCCCACCACAGACAGCACTGCCGCCTGCACCACCATCAGCACCACGGCCAGCAGCATCAGCCCCAGTGGGCAGCTGTCCGAGGCTACAGGGGAAGGGCTGGAGCCTCCCCCACCTCTGACAGCACCGCCACCTGCACCGCCGCCAGCACTGCCACCTGCACCACCAACAGCACCACTGCCAGCAGCCCCAGTGGGCAGCCGTTCGAAGCTGCAGGGGAAGGGCTGGCGCTTCCCCCTACCACTGACAGCACCGCCACCTGCACCGCTGCCAGCGCCACCACCTGCACCACCAGCAACACTACTGCCAGCAGCCCCAGTTGGCAGCCATCCAAGGCTGCAGGGGAAGGGCTGGAGCCTCCCTCCACCACTAACAACACCGCCGCCGGCCCCGCAACTGCCATCCCCTGAGCAGCCGTCACTGCTGGCGAGCAGTGTGTAATCATGACTACATGGGCTGTAGTGCATCCTGGCCCCTGCAACACCTGTAGGTGTGACACCCAGGTGAGAGATTGTGACCGTGCACCATCCTAGATCAGCATCACAGGGCACAAGGCCCCCCCCAGCACCAGTGGAAGAAGGCATCCACTCATCCCCTCCTTGCCAGGATGAACCACACTGGGCACAAGACCCCCTCCAGAACCAGTGGAGAAGCCATACACTAGAGAGACTGTGGATTTGCACTCACCAGGACCAAGCAGTGGGCAAACCACCCACTTGAGGGACTGTGGCTTTGCACTCCCCAGAACCAAGCAGTGGGCAAACCACCCAGTTGAGAGACTGTGGCTTTGCACTCCCCAGGACACTGCAGAGGGCATGTAGCCCCCTCAAGGAGCAGTGGCATTGTACCATTTTCTGGGCTGAGGTGTCCCCCATTCCCCATCCCCCTGAGGTGCCTGTGTGTTTTTGACCTGTTGCCCCTGCAGTGTTCTCTCCGTATTGAGGCAGGAGTCAAGTGCTGCCTTGGCCTATGTGTTATGGCCCTGTGGGCCACAGACATTTTGGAGGGGGCATTGTCCCTCCATTTGTATATATTGTACATACTGTTTAGTGCTTTAAGGACCTATTCATCTAAACTTTTATTATTACACTCACTTTAACCAGTTCCTTTTGTCCTTGTGTTATTCCTGAGGGTTATGGGGTGTATATGTGATGTTGTTGCATCTGTTTGTGTGTATGGTGTTGGGGATGGGGGTGGTGCGTGTGTGTGTCACTCTCTTTTTCCTCCCCCCTCCCCTGTGTGCTAGTTACAGTACTCACCATGGTCGTCTTTGCCGCTGTGCATGTTCCTGGTGTAGGAGGAGGTAGACCAGCATTGGAAATATATGCAGTTCTGGCTCCATGGCGTTGTGATTCTTCCTTGTGTTTCGAGAGGTGAGTCATTTTCCTTCTGTTTACTGTTTCTGCTGTGCCTTTGATTGCGTTGGTATCACTCTGGAAAAGGTGGTGGATTGGTGTGTCATAATACAGAGGGCGGTACATTGTCTTCCGCCTGGCTGTTGGCAGTTACCGCCGTGGTGCTTGTTGCTACTTCCGTTCCAGTCATGCGTTAAAGTGGTTGGTGGTTTCCGCCGTGGTCATAATTCAATTTTTTTTACCACCGGCCTGTTGGCGATATTACCGTCACTTTATCACTGACTGCCAGGGTTGTAATGAGGGCCATAGTATGCTGAAGTAAAAGACCAGAAATGCTCTACTCTAAGTGTAAATCAATAAACAGATGGTCACAGGGTCAGCCTTCTAAGGAAACCCAGAAATAGTTTTTTCTTCCTCAACATAACATATCTTTGGTAAACTCAAAAGAGAAATTAACTGCGAATGCCTCAGTTTCTGGGAAGGAAGCAGGGACAATCTTTATCATAGCTTGTCATACTGTAACTTTGCTGGGAGAGACTAGGCTCATCGGACCAAAGAGAGATCCAAACACTCTGGTGCTAAGACAGGAGAGGTTTGGCTTTGAAGTTTTGTTGGGAATAGATCTGACAGTGATGTCAGCTAGGGGCAGAGCTGAGGCCCTCAGAACAACTTTTGCAGAGAAAATGTGATGGTGCCATGTTGAATAATATCAAAATGCTGTGCAGGAGGGTTTGGACAGTAACTGAGGTAAGATGTGGATTCCTAGGATTGACCAGGGGTGCTTAGCATCTAGAACATTCCACCCCACTTCAAAAACCTCTGCACAAGCCAAATAAAGAAGTCAGGAAAAGACCTGACTCCAGTGCACCCTAGGGTGCCATTCAAGACAACAAAGTGACCCTGGAGCCTTTAGAGCAGTGGTTTCCAAACTTGTTTATGTTGCGCCCCTCCAGTTGAAAAATAAAAATCACTCGGCACCCCCCTCAGAATTTTTCACAAATATTTTATAAAGATGGCAATGTTTAAATATACCTAGACATATTTAAACATTGCAGTCAAGTACTGTTACCTTTTTAAAAATGTAATCACATGTTTCTGCTTAAAACAAAACGCTGTTATCTGTGTAATGCTTTTTTAGCCAGAGCCTTGCGCCCCCCCCTTGAGATCACCTGAGGCCCCCCTAGGGGGGCCCTCCCCCAGTTTGAAGACCCCTGCTTTAGAGTGAGGTCAGGAGGGTGTTCTGCTGGCTTCTAGTGAAGGGGCTGCCGACGATACCCCCGCAAGGAGAAGAGGATGAACAGGATCCAGGCAGAGGAGAAGGCTGCTGCAGGGTGCTAGGAGATCGAGCCCCAAAGTGCACTCGTTAAAAGCCAGGAGGCCTGCTAAGAATGCTCCTGGTGGCTAGAGCTCACAATCAGAAGCAAAATAGACCAATGATCATGAAAACCGAGCCAACAGAACCAGAAATATACATTTCAAAAGATTGGACCTTTAAGAAAGTAAAATTGATGAAATCAAGTGTATGGCACTCAGCAGGAAGTGCAGTAACCCCCAGATTTTGTTTGAGATATTATCTTAAGTTTCTGCCCCCTTGCAAGCTTGATCCCAAGAGAGGTTTATTGTGTTTTAAAACATTTCTGCTCTGGAGTGCAGGAAGTTTTAGTAAATGGTCTTATGGTTGCAATCTATGCCCTGAAGGACATAAGAGAAAGATTTGGATACATGTTTATGATTGTTTTGAGTAAGAATGCTTCATTTAAAATAATTCATTAACAATGAATATTAATGAACATTCAATGCTTCTATTAATAATTAGTTCACATGGTTATTGATTCCATATGTTTTATTGCAAAATCATGGCATCTGGTTGATCTGCTAATGTGGTGATCCCTTACTTTACATTGATGTGGTGATACCTTGACAAAGCCTGTTGTCCATGTAATGATACCCTCATATAGTATGAAGTTGCAGCTGAAATAGGTGGGGGGCATTGTGATTATGGGGTTCAGCACGCAATGGGGTGAAATTTGATGTGAGGGTTACACCAAAGTTATTTCCATCTTTCTGATGCACATATTTAAAAATAATGTATAGTATTTAGTAATTTGTGTCTGATAAAAGTACTTTCCATTTCTAAAAGAAAAGACACTGGTTGAACAATAATTTGTTGACTGTAGAAATTACATGCCAGATTATTGGAATTGCTAGCCCAAACCCCCTCCCCTGAGTAGGGCTTGGACTGCTCTGCTGCGCTACCAAGAGAATCAAATGTATTCTACAATGGGAAACTTGGTTCCTCGTAAGACTGCTGTGGACATGTTAGTTATGAAAAACACACATCCTTCACAACTAATAACCTTACTTCTTACAACAAAGAGTTGAGGAAACAATTTGACATTTTATGGAACACAGCAATAGAATGGTGTGTTCAGCTAATGAATGACATACACAAAACATCAGCAGGAAACCTTGAAAAGTTACAGAATAAAGAAACATTCTATACATTGCTTTCTTGAGGGAGCATAAATGTTACATCAGAAATACTGTAGTTTATGCTTCTTTTTCAATGATTTTCCTGAAATGGAAAAACACACAGAGAGAAACCAATCTTATCCGAAACACTACATTCTCCAATAGAATAAATCCCAGTCACAATATTATTAATACTATGAATAGATTTATCAATACTTTATGCGTTATTCGATATATAGGTACAACATTGCTGTAACCTAATTACATAACACACAACATACTTTCCCCATATCTAAAGTAGTATGTTTTTAATCCTCAAGTGAATATCAACCATCTCTTTATTAAGGTAGTGAATGCTTCAGCAGGGTTACCAGTTAAATGTTCTACCAACGTAGACAATTTTCTAAACTTAACATTGTTCAGAACTATACCAATAGGGGGAATCAATACACCAAATACATCTTAAATCTGCTGACTAGCATTCTCTCTCTTGACTCTTTTATGATTCACCTAACTCACTTAACTCAAACTTCACTCAATCTATACATGGTATACGTTGGGGAACACTAATGCTAAATAGAAAGAGCCTACTCAACCACAAATATATGAAATGTTTTATTGCAGACATAATCAAAACCCTTAAACATAATGTCAATGTTGGACTTTTGCCCTTTTGCAGGGTCATCCCCAACCTTTTTGCCTCCTGCCTCCTATTTTTTATGACCTGTATTTGTTGGCTCTAGAACTCTGAGCACTTTACCACTGCTAACCAGTGCTAAAGTGCATATGCTCTCTGTGTAAATTGTACTTTTGATTGGTTTATCCATGATTGCCATATTTGATTTGCTAGTAAGTCCCTAGTAAGGGGCTCTAGAGGTGCCAGGGCCTGTAAATCAAATGCTACTAGTGAGCCTGAGCTGACAGCTCCAGTGAGTCTGTTGGCCTCCTACAAGGCATCTCTGTAGGCCAGACTCGACAGTGAATGGCATCCAGGGGATTCTGCTGTCATATTCGTGGATGCCCTTCATAGTTCAAATGCAGAGATCCCTTGCAAAAATAGCAGCCTTCTCTATTACCGCAGCCTCCCATCCTGGCCAGTCTTCTGTCCCACCTGAGCTCCCTTCCTCAACCCAACTCCCATCCCAATTGCAAGCTCACTCACTTCTTTGCAGGCACCCACTCCAAACAGACATGAGCAGCACAATCACACACATAAACACAAACACACAAAAAAACACAAGCAAACACACAAACAACGTACACACACTAATGACACTATACATACAAGCACAACACCCACAAGCAGCACAACCAACACCACCACCACACTCATGAACACCATAACAGCCACCACACTCACTAGCACCACAACTACCACCACAACCATAACTACCACCACACCAATACGCGCAACCAGCACCACACCCATAAGCACCACAACCGCACAAACCACCATAACAACAGACTCATCTGAACCAGTACAATCATACAAAAATACACCTACACACAAAACAACATCAACCAGAAGAAAATGCTTATACTCACCTGAATATCACACACCAGCAAAACAACACACATTCAAACATACATAAAAAACACCAGACCCACATGCAACTGCCAAACATACAGATACAACAACATCATCCACTCCAGTCCTTCTACCTCAACCATCCAATCCTCTCCAACCCCTCCTACCTTTACTCCTCCTTCCCAATTCTTATCTCACCTTGCCTTGAACCCTACCAAACGTAAACCCATCCCTCCTAAGAAACAGCTTGACGTGTCCAATAAAAACAGCCTGCTATGTGCCCAATAGATGCCACTTCCTGAGGAGGTTACCCTTGGACTACCTGTAGGAGGCACGCTATAAGCAAAAAGCCAAAAGCTATTGTATATTCCAAGCTTTATTTACTGTTATTTTTTGTAACATTGCCAAATTAAATTACATGAGAGAAGTATCTCATTTCTGATTTAAAAAATTGTTTTCACAAAGTTTGTCCTACCATTATTATTCATGTACAATTCATTGTTTTAAAAAAATGTTATAGATGAAAATACGAGATACTTATTCTTACTTACATTTATAGCTGTAGATGCAAAATATTTCTGAAATGACCTATATGTAAGGTACAAACATTAGAACTAAAATCAAATGTAATGGACACCAAACATTTGGAGCAAGGATTCATCATGATTAGAGACACTTACACCACAAAATACAATTGATATTTTCATTTTCAAATACAGGTGTGTTAATTTTAACTTAATAAGTGAAAACGCACACATTTACATTACACCTTAAAAATAGAATGTTAATTAAATTTAATAAAATAACAGAAATGCACTAGGCTAGGGGAAATGTAATATACATTAGAAAAAATATAATTTAGGTTTAGAACTAACATTGATTTACATTTATTTAAAAAAATTATTACCCTTTCTAGTGCTATTACTTAATTATGTTAAATTTAAACTATTCAACAAGTTTGTAAGGCATATGATTATAATTTGTTAGTGAACTATGAATAATTGATCACACCTGTATGAACACATTATGCATTTTGAATTATGTCAATCTTTTCAAAAGACAAACGCAATAAAAACTTAAATGTTCAGCATTCACTCCTTCATCCTAGTGTTAGTTAGCAAGAGGTATTTCATTTTTCAGTTCATGTGCCACTTCAATGAGGTTCTTAAAGAAAAACTGAAAATCTTTCAGATCAGTGTCTCTTTCTTCTGGCACACTCTGTCTCAAGCATGTTCATTCAGGGTCTGTGCTTTTTTAATCTGGCACTCGTACTGTTGATGATCTTGTGATTGCTGCTTCATCAGTTTCTTTGTCAATCTCCATATTACTGCTTCAGCTGGACTTTCATCACTTTCTTCTAAACCTTATTTTGTTTGCAATACTGTGCTTCTTTCTTTAAACACTTTCAGGCCATTCATCTTGGGTAAAGCTAGAAACTTCCATTTCATCTATTTGATTTGCCTGATGTTCATTTGCTTCTTTGCTTCTTGCTTTGCACTGTTTGCAACTAACAACATCGTTTTTGCTTTTGAGGTTTTTGAAGTTTGATTTTTATCATATTGCTTTTCTTCAACTTCTGCTCTCCCCCCGCTGGACCCACATAGTGAATTTGAATTTGAACTTGACTTAGGGCCTCATTATGAGTTTGGCAGTCGGACTGCCAAGCAACCATGTTGGCAGTCCTGAAAATACAGCCACGCAGGCGGTCTTCCAGACCACCCCATTTCAAGCTATACAGGTGGCACCGCTGACTGCCAAGCAAAAAATGCATATACCCAGTGGCACGGCAGCCTGGATAAAGTTGGTCTGACCTCCAGTCCCATTAGTGCTGCAGCCAACCATGGAGCATATTACAATCACACAGGTGCTGTGGTGGTCCCCTTATGGCAGTCAGCCAATGGCGGACAAGGACTACGGTGAATCTTGGTCAGCAAAGTAATGGACAAGTGCACATTGGATGAATTAAAAAACAACACAACTGACACACATTGGCCGAGTGGATGCACCTGCAAAGGACACAGACCATAATCCCTTTGCATTTCCACTGCAAGACAACAAAGCACAAGCAGCTTTTTTGTAGAGTACATAGATTGGGCACCCCTTTTTTCACAATTCCATGAAACACCCTGCACACACTTTTGGGGGTCATTACAACCCTGGCAGATGGTGTTAAAGCTGTGGAAATACCGCAAACAGTCCGGTGGACAAAAAAAGGGAATTATGACCCTGGCGGAAACCGCCAACAAAGACAGCCACTTTAACACACCGCCCGCCACGGCGGTGCAAACAAGCAGATCGGCGGTCACCGCCAACAGACAGGCGGAAGACAATGTACCGCCCACAGTATTACAACCCGCCAATCCGCCACCTTTTCCGGGGCGGATTAACTGTGGATAAAAACACAGCGGAAACAGCTTTTGCTATGGGAAAACGCTCACCTGAACACATCCCACGAGGAACGACGAATCCGTGGAGCCGGAACTACAAATACTCCCTGCCCTTGTGTTTCTGCTCCTCTACGACCAACAGCTACGTAGGCGCCGAAGACAACGGTGAGTACTGCATCTATGACACGGGGGAGGCAAAAGTTAGGGGGACACCCACCAAACACCCCCACCCCCACCCTCGCATATTACAACATACACACCAATGCATTCACAAAAATCACAGTAACAACCCACAATCCCCCCGGAAGAATGAAAAGACAATGCGAAATTCGGTCGAACATTGTAATGTGGCAATATACATGTCATAAAAAAATACTCAGATATATCTTTGAAAATCAGTCATAAATATATACAATACGAGAAGTGGTGCAGATATGTAAATTACAATGTCCGTGCACCAACAGTCCAAAAATGCATGGGCGAGGCCCACAAAGGATACCTGACCAAAATCGGAGAGAACACTGACGGGGCATCAGATTGAAATACTACAGGAACCTCAGGGGGAAGGGAAGGGGGGGCACCTCAGCCGGATGAGTGCAAAGCCAGATCCACGACTGGGCTCCATGCCCATTGATGCATCCTGGGGAGTGCAAAGCCACAGTCTCTCAAGTCTCTACAATGGGTGGCTTGCCCACTGTTACATCCTGGGGAGTGCAAAGCCACGGTCTCTCAAGTCTCTACAGTGGGTGGCTTGCCCACTGTTCCATCCTGGGGAGTGCAAAGCCACAGTCTCTCAAGTCTCTACAGTGGGTGGCTTGCCCACTGTTCCATCCTGGGGAGTGCAAAGCCACAGTCTCTCAAGTCTCTACAGTGGGTGGCTTGCCCACTGTTCCATCCTGGGGAGTGCAAAGCCACAGTCTCTCAAGTCTCTACAGTGGGTGGCTTGCCCACTGTTACATCCTGGGGAATGCAAAGCCACAGTCTCTCAAGTAGATGCAGGTCTCTACTGGTACTTGGGGGGGAACTGGTGCCCAGACTGGATGAGTCTCCCTGTGAAAGTACCTGTCCTGTCACTGTCCCAGCTGCACATGGGATAAGGATGCCTGATGTGGCGGGCCATTAATTCCTACCCGGTGCTTGCCCTGTTCAGCGGTGCTTTGCCATGGCGGTCTTTGCCCTGTTCAGCAGTGCTTTGCCATGGCGGTCTTTGCCCTGTTCAGCGATGCTTTGCCATGGCGGTCTTTGCCCTGTTCAGCGGTGCTTTGCCATGGCGGTCTTTGCCCTGTTCTGCGGTGTTTTGCCATGGCGGTTCTGGACTGTTCAGCGGTGCTTTGCCATGGCGGTCTTTGCCCTGTTCAGCGGTGCTTTGCCATGGCGGTCTTTGCCCTGTTCAGCAGTGCTTTGCCATGGCGGTCTTTGCCCTGTTCAGCGGTGCTTTGCCATGGCGGTTCCGGACTGTTCGGCAGTGCCTTGACATGGCGGTTCTGATACGGACATTGATGTGTGGCATGACGTTCTCTACACTGGGCATTGGTGTGTGGCATGACGTTCTCTACACTGGACATTGGTGTGTGGCATGACGTTCCATCATTGCCCAGTGGGGCTGTGGCAGCCGGGGCCCTCCAGGGCACTAACTCCGGTGGTGGCGGTGGTCTCCTGACCAGTGACGATACTCGGGCCCTCCTGGGCTGTGACTCTGGCGGTGGTCTCCTGACCAGTGACGATACTTGTGCCCTCCTGGGCTGTGACTCCGGCGGTGGTCTCCTGACCAGTGACGATACTGGTGCCCTCCTGGGCTGTGACTCCGGCGGTGTTCTCCTGACCAGTGACGATACTCGGGCCCTCCTGGGCTGTGACTCTGGCGGTGGTCTCCTGACCAGTGACGATACTCGGGCCCTCCTGGGCTGTGACTCTGACGGTGGTGTCTGGACCAGTGACGATACTTGTGCCCTCCTGGGCTGTGACTCCGGTGGTGGTCTCCTGACCAGTGACGATACTCAGGCCCTCCTGGGCTGTGACTCTGACGGTGGTCTTTGGACCAGTGACGATACTTGTGCCCTCCTGGGCTGTGACTCCGGCGGTGGTCTCCAGTGACGACGGTGCTGGCGGTTGTGTGTCGACCGCTGGAAATGATGGCTCACTTCTCCGCCGTGACACTCACAACAGGCTGGGCAGACTTCCTCAGGCCATTCCCCATCTTTGGTGAAGTCACAGCTGACTCTCCAATCCCCTTGGAACCCATGTCAGTTGTTTTCCCACCAGGAGTCTTAACACGGTCCTGTCGTCCACTCTCCAATTTCAGAGCCTTTACAGGGGGTGGGCTGCCAGTGCCTTGGCTCCGGGTCCTACTGCCTGCCCTGGTGGCCGGTGCACTCCACAAACCTTGAACAGGCACCACTGGTATTGGAGGCTTTTTGGCTGAGGCGCTACGACGGGACTGATGAATTGGAGGGGGTGGGGTGGGGGCAAAAAGGTCAACTTTACAGAGGGACAGTTTCTGATGAACACTGGGATGGGTAGCTGGAGGGGATCTGGGAGTGGAGGAAGAGGAGGTGGTTGTAGGAGGTGTCACTTTAGGTGTTTTGGGTGCAGGTGCAGGTACTGGAGGCTGTCATGAGGTGGATGGATGTTGGGTGAGTGATTGCCGGCATGTGTGTACTTTGGGAGGGGGCATCACAGACACACTGGGAGAGGACACAGGGGACGTGTAAATGGCAGTGGAGGTGGTGAGTGCAGGTGAGCGGAGTGTGGTGCTGGGTGTCCTTGTGCGATTCATGGTGCCTGTAGATGTGGTGCATGCAGGTGTGTGTGTAGACGAGACTGGGAGGGAGGAGGGAGAAGAGGAGGAGGGGGACACAGTGGAGGCAGTGGATGTTGCTGTGTCTGTACGTGGGTGAGGCTTGCGTGAGTGCCTGTGGTGTGTGTGGTGCCTATGTTTACTTGAGCTACTTGTGTGTGTTGACTTGTGTGCATGCTGGTCTGTAGGTGTGCTTGGGATGGGCTGGGGTACAGGAGATTGGGTCTGGGTGGAGGAAGTTGGAGGGGGAAGGCTAGACACAGGGACAATGGCTGCCATCAGTGCTGAGGCCAGAGATTGCAGGGTTTGCTGAAGGACAGCCTGACCAGAATGACTGCCCTCCAGGAATGCATTACCGTGTTGCAACTCTCGTTCTACACCCTGGATGGCATTCACAATGGTAGACTGCCCAACAGTGAGTGACCTGAGGAGGTCAATGGCCTCCTCACTGAGGGCAGCAGGGGTGACTGGGACAGGTCCTGAGGTGCCTTGGGCGAAGGTGATGCCCACCCTCCTGGGTGAGCGGGCACGGGGCGAACGCTGAGGGGCTGCTGGGAGGGCGGTGCTGATAGGGGAGGTGGCAGCTGTACCTGTAGAGGTGGGGGGCACAGATGGTGCCGCCACCACAAGGGAGCCCACATCGGCGAACGAGTCCGTGTCGCTGCTTGGTGATCCGGTGCCCGACGTGAAGCTCCCCTCGCCCTCTGTCCCACTGGTGCATTCAGAGTCCGTGGTGTGGCCCTCCATGGCCATGTGGGATGCAGCTCCCTCGTGCTCCGGTGCCACTGTACCTCCGCCTGTTGATGCTGATGTACAAAAGGACAGGGAGAGCAGAAAAAGGGGGGGAGACAGAAGAAAGAGAGTTTTAGTGCATGGATCACCGATACCGTTGGCGGACAAGACAGACGCAGCAGCCCCCTGCATTACGCCGTGCTCCTGCTCTCTGCACATGCAATTTCTGGGATATGGCCTACATGGCAATGGTGGACATCTGCGCACATGTATGCCACAGGGACAACTGTACCTCGACTTGGCACTCTGCTGAGGTGGGGTAGAGTGCCACATGGCCTACATTACAGAGGGGCCTTGCCTACCTAACTCGCCCTGGCCTAGGGACACCCACAGCCCACCTCCCCCACCCAGACACCTCCACTGCACGCAAAGTCAGCTGAATGAGGTTGTACTCACCCCCTTGTGTCTGCTGTAATGCCCTCAAGCGCCCATCCAACTCTGGGTAGGCCACCGCCAGGATCCGGAACATCAGGGGGGTCATGGTGCGACCGGCACCCCTCCCACGTTGGGAGGCCATCCCCAGCTGAGCCTCCACCGTCTTCTTGCTGCAACAGCGAATGTCCTCCCATCTCTTACGGCCGTGGGTACCCCGTCTCTGGTGGGCCCCAAGGGTCCGGACCTCCTTGGCGATGGCACGCCATATGTCCCTCTTCTGGTGGGCGCTGACCTACATGACATGCACAAGGGAAGAGGAACAGTCATTACCAACTGCACCGTCGTTGTGAGTGGCCCCCTCCCTACTCTGGCCAAGTGGCCCATTCATTCCCATGCATTGTTGTTCTATGAACTCTGCCCCCTTCCCTCATCCAAGCAGCCCTCTCCACCCAGGCCTAGCCCATACAACGTGCTCCCTGTGTACTAACCTGTTGGTCTGGAGGACCGTAGAGTAGCGTGTACGGGGGGAGGACCCCGTCAACCAGTTTCTCCAACTCCTGTGCAGTGAAGGCAGGGGCTCTTTCCCCAGACGCAGCAGCCATCGTTGCTTCCAGACCGAGGTCACAGCAGCACTAGCAGTGTAGGTCCTCTCCTGTCGAAGGCCCGGTATCTAGTGATTGAACAGATAGAAAATGGCGGTCACGTCCGCGGCGGTGAAGTCCGCGGCGGTGCGCATCATCACTGCCAGCGCACCTGTTCATTGGCTCCTGGGAGCCATAGGGTCCAATGTTAACCAATGCAGAATTACGCTGCGGTCTACGCCCGCCTACCACGACGGTGTGCAGCGCCAGCGCAGTTACCCCACAATCCCATTGTCCAAGTTTAGAGGTCAGGCAGCCACCATTTCAGGGGCCGACATGGCTTAATTTACCTCTGCGTCACACATAGCTAGGCCTACACTCAACACACATACAGGAAGGGTTTTGTGAGTGGTGTAGTCTTGTGTGTAACTGTGGGTACATACCTGGAGGAATAATGACTGGTTCTTCGCTGTTGTCCTTCGTAGACACCGTCAGCTGGGACATATGAGAAGATGGCGGAATCCTCCAGTGTACCGACCGCTGGTGGACCTGTGGACCTGTTGACAATGGAAGAGAGACATGTCATCGTCACCTACCGGTTTGACTGTGCCACAATCCAGGAACTATGTACCCAGATAGAGCCTGACCTGATGTCACCAATCCGCCATCCGACTGGAATCCCCCCTGACGTGCAGGTGCTGTCAGTGCTCCATTTCCTTGCAAGTGGGTCTTTTCAGACAACAGTGGCCATGGCATCAGGGATGTCCCAGCCTATGTTTTCCAACGTGTTGTCCAGAGTGTTGTCTGCCCTGCTGAAACACGTAAGTAGATACATCATTTTCCCTGAGGTGGAGGATTTCCCTACAGTGAAAGGTGACTGCTATGCCCTTGGACATATCCCCAACGTCATAGGTGCCATTGATGGGACCCATGTAGCTCTGCCCCCCCCCACAGGAGTGAACAGGTGTACAGGAACAGAAAGAGTTATCATTCCATGAATGTCCAGATGGTCTGTTTGGCAGACCAGTATATCTCGCAGGTAAATGCTATGTTCCCTGGCTCAGTGCATGACGCCTACATCCTGCAGAATAGCAGCATCCCTGATATGAGGGGTCAACTCCAGAGGCACCGTGTATGGCTATTGGGGGACTCTGGTTACCCCAACCTTTCCTGGCTATTGACCCCAGTGAGGAATCCCAGGACCAGGGCAGAGGAACGGTACAATGAGGCCCATGGGCGGACTAGGAGGGTGATCGAACGTACCTTCGCTTCGGCCTCCTGAAGGCCAGGTTCAGGTGCCTCCATATGACAGGTGGATCTCTATTCTACTCACCGAAGAAGGTGTGCGACATCATCATCGCCTGCTCCATGCTCCATAATTTGGCTTTGCGATGCCAGGTGCCTTTTCTGCAGGAGGATGATCCAGATGATGGTGTTGTGGCAGCTGTGGAGTCTGTGGAGCCTGTGGACAGTGATGAGGATGAAGCTGAGGAAGAAGACAATGACAACAGGGAGTCAGTCATACAGCAATATTTCCAGTGAGACACAGGTGAGAAAATTTTCATTTTTAGCATTAACCTTAACTTACACACGTCTACCTCTGTCCTGTTTCTCGATTTAAATCACTATTTGGCAACTGAGTTGTACCCTTTCATTAACGTTTCACAGGTGTGGTTACCTACGTGTCAACTGCTTGCATCCTTTAAGGGCTTGTGATATGTGACATAGGTATGTTAGCCTTACAATGGTAAACCCATTATGACACTGTCATTGATAATACATATTTTCTAAATCACAGACTGACTCCAGATTGTTTTGTGCTTCAAGGGTGTTTATTGAAGTGCTCTGAAATGTGAGAGGTTTGTAAAATGGTGAGGGGTGATGGCGGAGGAATGTCCATGGCAGAGTCCAGTCTATTAGTCTCACAGGTGCACTGCCCATCTGGGCATAGGAAGTGGAGCTGGGGCAGTTTAAGTATGGACAGGGTAACAAAGTGGGACAGTGGGAGGACAATCAGGGTAGTCTCATTTCCTGGCGGCGGTCTTGCCAACTTGCTCTGTCCTGTTCCTGGATCTCAGGGACCGCTTGCGTGGTGGTTGTCTGTCTGCAGGGGGTGGGGTGCTGGGGTGTTGGTCCTGTGGCAGGGTGTCCTGTCCACTAGCGCCGGCGGAGGTGGTGGGCATTTCATCGTCCTGGCTAGTGTCAGGGCCCCTTGGAGGGCCACAGTGTCCCTCAAGGTCTGCTGTATGTCCTTCAGCACCCCTACGATGGTGCTCAGGGTGGAGCTGATGGTCCTGAGCTCCTCCCTGAACCCCAAATACAGTTCGTCCTGCAGGGTCTCCTGCAACTTGTCCAGGACCGTCGCCATCGTCTCCTGGGAGTGGTGGTATGCTCCCATGATGGAGGATAGGGCCTCGTGGAGAGTGGGTTCCCTTGGCCTGTCCGCCCCCTGTCGCACAGCAGCCCTCCCAGTTCCCCTGTGTTCCTGTGCCCCTTTTCCTGGACCGTGTGCCCACTACCACTGCCCCCAGGTCCCTGTTGTTGTTGGGGTGGTGGGTTAGCCTGGGTTCCCTGTAGTGGTGGACACACCGCTGATTGACCTGTCCTGGGTAGGGAGGTTTGGGCCCGCTGGGTGGGTGCTGTGCTGGTGTTACCAGAGGGTGGAAGGTCAGTGTTAGGCTGTGCCTGTGCAAGGGGAACCGACTGTCCCGAGGCCCACGATGGTCTGGGCTGGTCATCAGGATCCAGTAGGGCAGAGCTGCTCTCGTCACTGTGGGCCTCTTCTGTTGGTGGAGTGGTGTTGTCTGGTCCCTCTGGTGTGGTGATGGTCCTTCGGGTTCCTGCAGGGGCATAAGCGCATGATTATTGCATGTGTGTGTGTAATGGTGTGCAATGGGTGGGTGTTTGTGTACCCCAGTGCAAGCATTCCTGTGTGTGGGTTTGTGTGATGATGGTTGGGGGGGTGTTCTGAGTATATGCAGTGGGCATGCTTTAGTGAGGGGTGTCCATGCTTAGTTGTGTCATGCAGGGCTTGGTGTTGGGATGGGTAGTTTGTGTTATGGGTAGATTAGTGAGGATTTGGAGTGATAGGGGAGGGTATGAGGGTGGGGGTGTGTGATAGCATGCAGGTAGGGTGGGGGATATGATAGTTATGATTTGACTTACCAGTGTCCCATCCTCCACTGACTCCTCTGAGGCCCTCTGGATGCATGATGGTCAAGACTTGCTCCTCCCATGTTGTTAGTTGTGGGGGAGGAGGTGGGGGTCCGCCGCCAGTCCGCTGTACCGCAATGTTGTGCCTGGAGACCGTTGAACGCACCTTCCCCCATAGGTCGTTCCACCTCTTCCTGATGTCCTCCCTATTTCTTGGGTGCTGTTCCACTGCGTTGACCCTGTCCACTATTCTGCGCCATAGCTCCATCTTCCTGGCTATTGATGTGTGCTGTACCTGTGAGCCAAATAGCTGTGGCTCTACCCGGACGATTTCCTCCACCATGACCCTCAGCTCCTCCTCGGAGAAGCGGGGGTGTCTTTGGCGTGACATGGGGTGGTGTAGGTGATGTGTGGGGTGGTATATGTGGTGATGAGTGTGGTGAGTGTAGTGGTGTGTGGTGTTTTGTGCGTGGATGTTGTGTGGGGGATGGTGTTGTCTATTCTGTGCTCTCTCTCTGGCCTTCGTTCGTGATTTTTTGGTCGTAGGGGTTTGTGGGTGATGTGGGTGTGTGTTTTATATTGTGTTGGGTGTGTGGGAGTGTTGTTTGTATGTGTATCAGGTGTGTGTATTTGTAATTGTCCAATGTGGCGGTGTTTTGGAGATGTGTGTGTATTTTGAGCGCAGCGGTGTGTACCGCCAATGGAATAGGGCGGTTGAGAGACCGCCGCGTGGATTCGTGGCTCGTAATAGCATGGGCGTGTTTCTGTTGGCGTGGAGGTGGTGGATTTGTTTCCGCCAGTTTATCACTGACCTTTGGTGTGGCGGTGTTGTGTGGGTGTCTGAATTTTGGCGGATTCCAAGATGTGAGTCATAATAGCTGTGGCGGAATACCGCCGCCGCTGCGGTGTATTGGCGGTCTTCTGCACGGCGGTAAGCGCCTTTTACCGCCAATGTTGTAATGACCCCCTTTTGTCCATTCACACCCTATTGCACTTACCCTGTTAAGTAAGTCTCTGTCCCCCTTTTTCTTTTATTTCCACCATGTCACATTAAAAAAATACCAGTTTTTTTGCAGATGAGTTAAGAATCATGGTGAATGAAATCATAAGAGTAGAGCAACCATTGTTTGGAGCACAGGTCCAGCATACTCCTCTCAGTAGGAACATTGAAATGTGGGACAGAATTGTTGACAGAGTGAACACAGTAAGCACCACTCTGCACACAAAGGAGGACATTAGGAAGAGGTGGAACGACCTCAGGTGCAAGGTCATTCCCTGGTCTCCAGTTACCAGCTGCAGGCCTAGAGGACTGGCAGTGTCCCTCCCAGTGCCCTATGAACACTTTTTCCCTGGCAGAAGAAAGTCTTGGCCATCCTGCATCCTGAGGGCTTGACAGAAATACCTGGGGGATTGAAGTCTGGTAACTCAAAACACAAAAAATGTCACACATGCTTACATGTCACATATTCCCACTGTCTTTTTCATTTGCTTCACCAAAGTTCAATACTCAGAGTATCTGAGTGTGAACACTGTCAATGTGTTTTGTTGGACCCAACATCACAGCTACCAAGGCCCATCACATGCCATATGTCCAAATGGTGTCTGTAAGTCTTTCTGTATCGAAAACTCATCCCAGGACTCATGGTATGTCTCAACATGTAAATGTATGCCCAAACCTAAATGCAGTCTGCATACAGATATGTAATACCCAAGATTTGTATAGTGTGTGTGTAATAGAGGGAATGTAACTCCAAACAGGGTTCACTTGCACAATTACTCTTGTTTGTTAACACACAAATGAAGTGTACTCACCTGGGAGGATACCATTTCTTCAGTGTGTATAGGAGAGGGAGTGACATGACCTCATTTCCCAGGAGGCCTTATTTCTGTTACTCCAACCACCAGCCCAGTGTTCACTTCTCCAACCACCCCTGTTTGTTATCTCCCAAATAAAGTTTACCCACCCAAAAGGATACCATTTGTACAGTGTGTGAAGTAGAGGGACTGATCTGACTGCAACTGCCAGGAGGCCTTGTGTCTGTAACTCCAAACACCAATCTGGAGTTAATTTGCACAACTACCCTTGTTTGTCACCTGGGAGGATACCATTTGTACAGTGTGTGTAGTAGAGGGAGTGACCTGACTGCAACTCATAGAAGTCCTTTTTTCTGTTACTCCAACCACCAGCCCAGTGTTTATTTGTCCAAATACCCCTGTTTGTCATCTCCCAAATAATGTTTTCTCACTGAGGGGATACCATTTGTGCAGTGTGTGAAGTAGAGGGACTGACCTGACTGCAACTCCAGGAGGCCTTGTGTCTGTAACTCCAAACACCAATCCGGGGTTAACTTGTACAATTACCCTTGTTTGTTAATACACAACTGAAGTGTACTCACCTTTGGAGGATACCATTTGTACAGTGTGTGTAGTAGAGGGAGTGGCATGACTGCGACTCCCAGTATGCCTTGTTTCTGTTACTCCAACCACCAGCCCAGTGTTCATTTGTCCAAATACCCCTGTTTGTCAACTCCCAAATGAAGTTTCCTCACCTGAGAGGATACCATATCTCAAGTGTTGGGACATAGAGGGACTGACCTGACTGCAAAGCCCAATAGGCCCTGTTTCTCTATCTTTATCCATCAGCCCAGTGTTCACTTGCCCAAATACATCTGTAAGTGAACTCATAAATGAAGTTTACTCGCCTAGGGGGAGAATATTTATCAAGTATTTGGGAGTAGAGAGAGTGCCCTGACAGCAAATCCCAGCAGGTCCTGCTTCTGTAACTCAAAACACCAGCACTGTGTTCCCTTGTATAAAAAACCTTGTTTATCAACTCACAAATGAAGTGTACTCACCTGGGAGTGATCAAGCATAGATCTTGCTCATATCAGGGACGTGTTTGTCCATATAGCTCCATCTTGACTTGCTATGCCAAGATTAAATTATTGAGGACAGGAATGACACCTTAGCCAGTGTGTACAACAAGCATTCCTAAGGCCTCAAGATGCATCACCAAATTGGCAGAAGCAACAGACACATTGACACAGCACTGTGAACATGATGACTCCATTCACATATATACCAGAGTCTTGGGTCTGCTTGCATCCCTCTCAACTAAGCCTCAAAATGGTAACGTCATATCTTGACTCTACACTGTGTTCTATGCACTGGTGGCAAGATACTTGAGTCAAATTGGGTTGGCATGTTTTACATATATGTCAAATCACCCATTACTATGGTTACTTGCCACAAGTGCATTAACTACAAATTAACTTTGTCCAAGGTCTCTGCTTACTGTAAAACTAAACCATTGGAGGTAGATGTCACAATACAACTAGTATCAATGCACGTTTTATATCAACAGGTGGATCTGCCGCTGGGCACACAGAGTCCAAGGAACAGACTGCCACTACCCACCTGGAGGAAGCCCTCAGTGATGATGACACTCCTGGATGTCTGGACGTGGAGGGCAGTTCTGGTCCATCAGAGAAACCTGGTCAGACGGCAGCAGTGAGTCTCACTGTGCCCACAATGTCACCTCCCAACCCTGTTGCTTCAACATCCCAGGCAACAATTTGCCCCCCAACCTGTGTCCCTGGCATAGTGTCCATAATATTGTGCTCCCAGTCCTGGATCCTAAGATGGAGCGCAACACTTCAGACAATGAGGGTCCAGGAACAAGTTGGAGAGGGCACCCTGTGGCAAGGGCACATGCCCAGGGGTATGGTGCATGGGAGGGATGCTGTGGGCCAGTGGGGTGAGGCCACTGGGGCTGCTCTTGGCCAAGACACAATCAGCCTCATCTTGGGGGTCTATCCTAAGGCATGATGGGAAAAGTGTTGACCAAACTCCGGGAAGTCAAGCAGCTTTGGGGGGACATGCATAGGGACATGCAGCAACAGATGGAGGCCCACAATACCAACATGGCCTCCCTAACAGGAGTATTGAGGGACATACACACCACCCTGAGCAGGACTTTTCAACACCAGTCTACATCTCCTTTTGGCTCATCACCAGCAGCCCCATCAACATCAGTGCCAGTCACTGGAAGAGAGGCCCTGCCAGAGGAACAACAACCCCTAGAACTCCTGCCCTTTAGCAGCAGACTCCCCCAAAGCAAGCAGGGAGATCCATCAAAGAATCCAGGAGGTGCAGATGGCAAGACATCCACCACTGCCAGTAATAATCCTCTTCCTTAAGGACCTCCTTTGTGTGTTACACATTCACTCTGGACTGATTCACCTAGCTTTTCCAGCGGCAGTAGTAGTCTGGAATTTGGACTCCCAGTAGTGTGGAGTCTACTCCAATGATTTCGTTCACCATGACGGACCCCTTCACATTTGAATTTTTGTTGAGTCATGCAACGTTTATTTCATGTTAATCATAGCTGTGCAATAAATTCACCCTTCACTGAATCATTGTCTGCTGATTTTGATTTCATATTTGGCTATGTAGATTTGTCTGACCATGGAAACAATGCAATGATGATCCATGGTACTTGTGAATGGGTTTTGTTACATGTACACAGTGTCCAGCTCAGGATTACAACCTTCCCACACAATCACATAAAACAAGTGTCTGCTCAAACTAAACATTTTATTACAGTGTTCAGCACATAGGCTGTCAACTTCTCTGTACTATTGGAAATCATGAATGAGTAAATGAACATATTGACAAGTATTGACCCCTAGACCACAGAAGCAAGGATTTGTCAGGCATTGTCCTCTAGAATACGAAAACATTGATGTGGTTGATGTCATCAGCTTGGCCTTACCACATACCACACCAAAGTAATTCAACATCATATAATCCAAGATACAGACATACAGCAGTACAACATGGCCTGATCACAGGGCTATCTTAATCCAATGTCCATGCATCTGGTGGTATGACACAAACATATATCAGTATTGTTGCACAGGCACTGTGGCCTACAATTTTGAAAATTACTTGGTTGTGGTCTAGGACTACATATTTGATTCCCACATGATGACACACATGATGCATCAGACCCACCACAGCACACAAAACAAGTCCAATGGGCACTGTTGACCTGCCACCCAAACACTGTGCAAGCTGTCTTGGCACAGTTCTCAGACACCCATGCTCTGTGACCTACATTACCTAGAACAATCCATGTCCACTTTGTAGGTCAGAAGAGCTTCACATACCTGCCAATGTCACAACTCTGAAATGCCCACATGAAGATATCACGGTGAAGGTACCTGTACAATGAAAAAAACAAGGAGTATAGGCTTGAAACCATACATATGATGCAAGTCACATAGCAAGCATATGGAACACAAAATACATTGTAGGGACATGGACACCTACAAAGCAACATCGTGAAGGTGGGGATGTGTCAAAAGCTATTTTATCAAGCAGCCTTTGGCTGATTCTTGCAGAGTATCTGCTCCATAGCTGTATCCAAACACTCAACTCAACACATTCTCACAACTACAGTTCATTGCAGAGCCACAGTCATGACATCACATGACATACTTACACTCATAAGAAGTAGCTGTAGATGAGATCTTCTCTCAAGTCAGCTTCTTCCTCTTTACCACTGTCATCTTTAGTTGGCACTTCTGGATTCTCATCCGGTGGCACTTCAGGCTCTCCCTCCTCTGGAATGTACAGGATATTCTTCCGCAGGGCGATGTTGTGGAGCATGTAGTATGCCATAGTGATCTGACACATTTTCCCGGGTGAGTAGAGGAGCGCACCACCAGTCCTGTCCAGACACCTAAATCTGGCCTTCAGGAGCCCAAACGCCTGCTCCACTGCCCACTGTGTCCTTCCATGGGCCTCATTGAAGCAGACTTCCCCTGGTGTAGCTGGATTCCTCAGCAGCATCAACAACAAAGGATGGTTTGGTTATGCTGAGTCCCTCGTTGAGGAATGGGACATAATTGCAAAAGTGAGTCTCTCATGTAATTATTATAGTATCTGACGTTGCTCACACATAATCAGGACAGACATGGCTTACCAACCAGCCAGGCCCTCTCTGGGTGCAGCTGTGATATCAGCTGAACTATGGTGTTGTTCAGCAGTATGAAGGAATCATGGGCTGATCCAGGATAATGGACACACACATTTGAGATGTAGAGAGCCACCAAACAAACAGCTTGCACATTGACGGAATAGAAGTTCTTTGTGTTGGGATAGATTTGTTTAGCGGTCTGGGTGGCACCAACCCAACATGTGTGCTATCAATGGCCCCCACCAGTGAGAGGCAGGCAAAACCATAAAGGTCAGCCTTCACATTGGCTAAATCCTCATGTTGGGGGAACCTGATATGGCAGTCAAGGTGTTTCAACATTGCTGAGAGGACATCCTTCAACACCAGACTGAACATTCTAGCAGAAAGGGCCCTGGAAGGACCTGGTAGCCAGGAAGTGCAATACTGAAAAGATGTGTACAAAAGGTTGGTATGCAGGTTGTGTTACTGTTAGCTGGCATCAGATCTGGTTCCAGCTGACGGCATAAGTCCACTATTGTTTGCCTATCCAGGCGGTATAACTGGATAATGTGGCATTGCTCTATGGTCTGAAGGTCTGGCAGTGGTCGGCAGACAGGAGGGTGCTGCACCCTCCTCTCCCAGGGTACCTATGTGTGACAAGACATGATTTGCAACATTAGTCATTGTGTACACAACAACATACATGATGCATGCCAGAAATATCATGTAGCAAAGCATTTTTGACAGGATAGACATGACACACAGTACACATCCCAGCTTGCAACTAACGAAGAGTTGCATGTTACCCCCATGGTTGTCAACACGTGTTCACCTAAGGATGTTTTTGATGCTACAGCACACATATTGTAGGTGTGATGCAGTTTACTAAGCCATAGACAGTATTTCAGACCACTGAAATGGCACATACCTGACTTACTGCACTGGATATTAGGAACCACCTGCAACCACTGGCAGATGTCATCTGTGCAGTAGGCAGTTCCAATCACAGTGGACACAGCCATATGCTAACATTGCCTGTGGTGGTTGCAGCCTAATGACTGTGTCCGTCGGTGGTGAATGACCGTGTCGTGTATGTGGCAGATGCGAACACCACGTTGTGCAAATTCACTCACTTGACTCCTGACACTGCTGCCAGCAACCTCCACTACTTGAGCTGCTGAGTCCCACCTCTGGGATCAATCACACCACGTCCAGCAGGTAATAGGGCCCCTACCTTCTCTCCAGAGGAGCTGGAGAGGCTTGTGAATGAGGTACGTCTCCTGTGTGGACAGCTCTATGGCTCACCAGAGAGGCAGCTCAGTACCTCATGTGCACATTTGGTTCTATGTTGTATTCATTCCCATTATGTTGTGTGGTGTTGTTTTGAGTCATAGAGCCTCCTTCTTGGAGGCACATAAATAGGCAAGAAGACTTTTGTGCCATCCAATGATATTTCTTTCTTTATAATAATTGCAAATGTTAGACAGCATGTATGTTCATGACAACATGAGCTGTGTATGCATCTTGTCTGAGTCATCTGAGGATCTTGTGAGCAATGTGTATAGTGTCATAGATCTTTCAACCATCATCTGGCCTTGCAAAACCATTGCCTGAAAGGCATGTCATGAGTTACTCTGCCCTTCATGTTATCACACAACCCACATGCCATATTTCTGATGGCCACATCATGTACTGTCAAGCATGGAAGTGATGGAAAGGTGAGTGTCATGTAGGTTCTATATCCTCAGCCTGCAGAAAACAGAGCCTGTAAAATTTATCTCCCAAAATGGGACATAGTCCAGGCTGTGGGAGAGTCACTGTGGCTGTGCAGCTGTGGCACTGTGCCCACTCCCTATACAGTAGCTTCCTGTCATGCGGACACTATGATACTCTAGTGGAAAAACGTACCCGTAGCAGAAATTGTACAATGCATACCTTTGTATGTTGGATGCCATCTCTGTAGTTTAGACACGTACGTCCAAAGGAGTGTTCTGCGGTACAGGTACATGCTAGAGAACACCCCAAAGTGGCATGAGTCTGCATTTGATAGGCCACATGTCCACACAGGGAAGGCACTTTTTGTACCCACCATGCCAGCCCCTTCATTGTCACTCAAGTCTGTACTATGGAAGGTGCCTATACGGACTCTATGCAGTGAGTCATTCTCGGAGAATATGAATGTGTTGATCCAGTCAGGCCTAAGAAGTTTACCCTTCAGAAGCCACGTATGTGTGTAGTGTTTTATTGTGGCTCACATCACGTTACATGTCACTGGAGCATGGGCTACTTGATGTGAGTACGCTTGCTTAGTCATTGTAAGCCATGAGCAGGGTAGTGGGTTAGTCTGCAGATGGAGACCAACTTTCTGTAGTCATGCCCCTGTACTTATTGGCTTATGTGTGTTATACTTGTGGGGCATTGACAAATTGATCATTTTTTGCTTGGTGGTGCTGGCATGTGTGTGACACAACCATTTGCGCAAAAACCTGTGATTGTAATCACTTGATTTGTCTCTTACATCCATACAGGTAAATGGCCCTCAGAAGAAGGAGATATAGAGAGCCATCGCCCAGAAGATGCAGACCTTAGGGGTCCACAGTTGGCGAAGTACCCACTATTGCAAGAGGTAGGAGGACTTGAGATGCTGGGCCTGGAAGACCTTAGAGGTCCAGCTGGGACTGTCCTCCCAAACTGGGCGGGAGTGCACATTGGACCATGACCCCCCCTAATGGCTCAAATTCTGGTGGTGGGTAACCGGACCTTGATAGGTATTTGAGTGGAACACAGCAGTGACAAGGGGGTGAGGGTATATTCCTGCCATACACCTTGCCCAGTTAATGTCTTGGGTTCTGACATCTCCCCTGACAATTATGGATGAGCCGTGTGACACAGTAGATGAGTAACTGTTTACTTGGGGTGTTTATTTGGTGTGGTCTATAATGATGTGCCTTGTCTATTGGCCCAGGGACCTAGGACACAACTGGGTACAATTCACAAAGACAATGCTCTCCATGGACAGCACATGGCTGTATACATTGATCAATCAAGTAATGTTTGTTGTTGTAGGTATGAATTCTACTCCTCAGTGTTACAGGCCAAAGGAAAAGAAGTGATGGATCACTATCCCCAGCCAGGTGTCTGGTCAAATGAGTAAATTGGCATCTGCTCCCCAGACGCCACTTGTCTTCAGTGTGTGAGTGCTGGTGCCTCACTACTGTCTGTGATGTGAAGATGGCCGTCATACATGTGACAGAGCATACATTGTTCTTTGGATCAGCTACAGATCAATACTTTCTTTTGGCAAGTGGAGAATGTCCGTCGACATGATTTATGTGCCATCACTTTTGCCAACATTCCTTGTGCTTACATGTTAGCATGTGTCCCTTTCTCTTGTGACAAAGTGCGCACACTGCTGTTTCATGATGGGATGATATTTGTATTCCCTCACATATGGGCACGCCATCCTTTGTTTGAAATGGGACATGTGCCATCACTTTTGCCAACATTCCTTGTTCCTACATGTTAGCATGTGTCCCAATTTCTAGTGACAAAATGCATACACTGCTGTTTCATGCATAGTCTACCTGTGTTCATAGGATGATTTCTGCATTCTTTCTCATATATGAGCATGCCAACCTGTGCATGAAATGGTACATTTGCAATGGTGGTACATTTCATGTGGTACCACACACAGGAGTGTGTCACTATTGATTGTTGGCTGACACACCCTCACTCATCATAGCATGTCATTTGGCATGTACAACTACAGTAGCAATGAGGGACATGACGAGTAGGACTAGAGTTTTAACACATAATGTGCATTTCCATGCCATTGATGTGGCATCATGTGGAAAAGTGCACTGCACATGTGTAATGGGGAAGGTGTGTTACCTGACTGTTGGAATGCATCACGGAGTGACTTGCAGTTATGTTGCAATCATGTGTTTTTGGGTACAACCATTCATCCACAGACATCTGGATTTGCAGGACCAAAATGGAGACAGTGATGTAGCTTCCCATTGGCAAAACATGCTAAAGGCCTTCCAAAAGTACTTGCAAATCTCCGTGCCTCTCCAACATACAAAGGAATAATGGCATCTATTGATGCATTCAGAGTATGTCATGTAAGGGTTGCTAGACATTAGTGGTGATTTCCCCGGGGCTTGTTGATTCATTGTGTTGTCGACTTTAGGGACATATCTCCCTGACATCTAGCACATTTTCTCTACAGTGTACATTTCCATGATAAATCTGCAGCATATCTGAGCAATATTAGTAGTACCTCCATGACACCATTAGGACAAGTTTCACATGGTGAAGTGTGCATTGTTGAAATATTTCCAGTTTGACATAAGCATTTCCATGTCACCTTCTCTAGACTACTGCCCTGTTGTCAGCAACACAGCAGGTTTTAGGAAAATAATTTCTTATTATTGTGTTATTGTGTATGTGACAAATAGATGTCTGCATGACCTTGTGTGGGATCTGTGGGAAGGAATTAGGCATTGACCTACTATTGTATGACAACAGGTAACTGAGGTATGCTCCATGAGGCAAAGCATTGAAGGTGATGTGGTCTCCTAGTTGGTCAATGGTTACTGTGATTGCACAACTTCAGCCATGCAATAGTAGTTGTCTGAGATCCTGTTTTTCCTGTGGGAAAGTGCTGACAGTTCAGATGGCATGGGTTTATATGGTATGGTATATGTAGAAGCCACTTTGATGTAGTTTGTTGGTGGGGCCTATTTGATGACATGGTAATGTTTGCTAATCACAACTGCTGTTTAAGTGCGATCAGCAACATGTGGTGACCCTTTTCATCTTTGTATTTGCAGCATCAGCTGAGGCGAGCAAAGGAGACAGGGCACAAGCAAGTGGGGAAGCATCTGACCATGGTACCACCAGCCATAACACCAATGACACAGAGGAATCCAGTGGCCCAGAGGGTGAGGGGAATGCCACGGATGAGACAGGATCAATTTCTTCATCACTGGATTCTACCTCCAGTGGCCACTCCCTAGTGGTGATGGACCCATAAGGACCTACTCCTGTACCATCTTTGTCTGCCACCCCCAGTTCTATCGCCATTCTCCCAGTTGGTCCCCACCCAGTTAGCTGTGCCCTCTCACCCAAGAGAGTGGGCATCTCCTTTGTCGCGGGCACCTCCGCCCCAGCTCCTGTTACCCCTGCGTCCTGCAGGAGGAGGCTATTGACCTCCTGTGGAGAATCTTTGTCGGGCAGACTGCCATTGTGAAAGACATACAGGGTTTAGCCAGCCAACTTAAGCAGACCAATGCTTACCTGGAAGTCATTCATATTGCCATGCCTGTCCTACAGAGATCTTTTCAGTCTCTGGCCTCCTTACTGGCAGCAGAAGTCACCACCCACATTCCTTCCCCATCCACCTATGTCTTCCTAATCCAAATCCCCTACTTCCCTACCTGTCACAAGCACACAGACACATCTGCACACACCTACCTGAAAACAAACAAGCAGCACACATCAACACAAACACCACAAGACACACCGGCATGAAGGCACTCAAAATACACTCACATACACGATCACTTCACCAGACAATGCCACAACCCAACTAACCCACACACCACATTCAGAATACCCACAGACAACACCACAACAGGAAGTGACACATCCCCCACACCCACCATACCCACAGGCACCAGCAGAACCCCCACAGACACATCCACCACATCCAGCATACCCGCAGACACCACCCCAACCGATACACAAGCATCCACCACACCCAGCATACCCGCAAACACTTCACCAACAGACAAACAAACACCCAACAGACACATACGCATTTACCACTCCATCACCCAGCACCTCATGTGCATGTGCAAAGTGTAATGTGTGCCAGGGCAGCATTTTTCCATGAGTGCTCCTGATGGCCACATCCCTATCATGTAGGTATTGTTTGCATTGTGAGCTTTGGATATTTTTGTCTCCCACTACTGTGCATCCCTTTGTCTTTCCATTGTGTTGCAATATGGGCGATTTGTTGGTCCATTGCAGGGCTGCTTCATGGGATGGGTGTTTGTGTTCCATGACACATCCATACATATATGCGTTCAATCTGACGATAGTCCATGGCATATGTGCAATGTGCGGGTGTCAGTTGTATTGATAGATGTGATGTTTATGTGTTGTTGCTGTTGTGTGACACAATGTTGTGTACACTTTGCTGTCCCTGTGCCAGAGATGGTCAGATGTGTGTTTTTGTGTAAAATGGCAGTGCAGAGTCAGTGACCTACCCAAAGGGGGAGTTTCATGGATGTGAATGTGTCCTTTTTTGTGAATGACTATGACTGTGGACACAATGACACGTGTACTTAGTGCCAATAGCATGCGCCAAATACCATGCAGACAACGGTACAACAATCTGTTTGCTTAATGACACAGGTAGGTACATGTACTTACTGTTGGTTGCACCCACGCTGGCGTGGATTTTGGGCACCTTTGGTGAGCAGCAGCAGTGGTCGGGAATGTGTTATGGGCTCCATGGTGACACAGAATGTATAACACATGCCTGCAGGTGAGTTGCTTCCTTTATGAGCTCTGTTTATGCCAGCTTGGATGTGGTGGTTGGACCACCGTGGTCACGTTGGCTTTGCTCAACATCTTAATGAGTCTGGTGGAAACACTGGCTCTGCCAGCCTGTTTGCTCTGACTGGAGGTGCCGGCGGAACTGCAGCGGTCTTTGCTCCATAGGCCTGCCAACATCGTAATACAGTGGTCTGACCACCAAGGCAATGGCAGTCGGACCACTGCCACCTCCACCATGGTGGTGCAAGACCACCAAACTTGTAATCAGGCCCTTAGTGTGTATCACCTTTTCTTTAGCAGCAGTACATAGTCTTTTTGTGTGAAATGTATAGATCCAATATGGCAAACCTCCACATTTCACAGAATCACTATTATGCCACTATATGGTACACCACACCTGGCTTCCAAGCACGAGTTTCTCACATGTTTCTTCACCAAAACCCAGTTGTGGCAGTTCCTGAGAATTCTTTTTGCAGTGTGTTTGGGTTTCTTTTTTGTGGATTTTCTTTTTGAAAATATACAAGGTAATGCCCCACTCATCATGGGAGTCCTCTCTCATGGGGAGGAGAGCAGTTTGCAGTTTTAAATGATGCTTACCACTCGAGTTTTCCAGGGGGTGATGGGCAGTCTAATTCTGCCCATCTAAATTAAGTGAGCAACATTAGAGGTCTGACTTTAATGGCTGTGGGGAGGTTTATTCATGGTGGAGATGAAGTAGTTTCCACCATAGATAAACAAGAGGTCCGCCCACATCTAAATTTGGCAGGCAGCCCATTATGTTTGCAGCAAGAATACTCCATTTTCATTTCAACGGAGTATGCTTACTGCTAACATATAAATCGGCCAACAGTCATTAGCAATATTTACAATAACAGCAGATGATGGAATGCCAGGAATTCTCTTGGCTCTCCCAATAAGTATGTCATTGAGACTCAAACCTCTCTTCTTGATCTGGAAGCTTCTCATGCTAAGTAAGCCTAACTATCGATGCATCTGGGTCATAGCCACATTGGAAATTTTGCTTGATCTTCACTGCTCTGCCCAAAATTCTCATTATTTAATTTGTAAAATGTATGCCATTATTTATCTCTATTGAAGTCGGCAAACCAACACTTGGGAACAATTCCCTCAGCAATATTGTGAGTACTATCAATGTGCTTCAGTACATTTTGATAACAAACCAATAAGTACTCAAATATATCTCATGCCATTGAAAAGCAGTATTTCTACAAAATTCACCTCCAACCTTATGGGTGGACCTTCTGACTTACCGGCATGGCTCATAGTTATACTAGTTCTTTTCCCTGTGTTACTTTTTTGACATATAATACATCGCTGACACAAATGTTCTGCAATGTTTAGAAATTGAGGATTAAACAAGTACTTACCAAATGTATCCATCATTCCATAACCTCCCACATGTGTAGGCCCATGCATGTAGCTATTTGTCGTAGTAGTAATACCTCAGGCAGAACACACTACTCATCTGTTGATTTCCAGAATCATTTTCATCTTATTTACATAAAGCCTGAGCAGAATGTCAATTACACTGGGGTAATTTTAGTAATTCCGTATTACTCACAGAATTACTGATAATTATGTGATTACTCCTGCTCGCATAATTTGAGGGAAAGTCCCATATCACTATTTCTCACTGCAAAAATTCATCCTCACATCTATTTTGGATGTGAGGGTGCATTTTTCAGAAAGAAAATAGTGCTAACTGCTGGGAGTAAGTAAGGAAAACCGCTACCCTTAGAGCACATTTAGAGAGTACGAGCTAGTACAAAACATTTGCTCGTACTTGGCCTTTGTGTTCTGTTGTATCGAATGCTATTTCTTAGTGCAAAATGCATCATTTTTGCACTAATAAATAGTGCTATATTCATGCCCCTAGTTTACAACACGATGTTTCTTACTTTTTCCTTTTCTCATCTGATACCTCATTTTGCAAATCCTACAATTTATATACAGTTTGAACTGCTGTAGAAAGAAAAGCATTTACAGTTTCAACATCTGAAGCATCTGCTTTTGAATGATCATCTGAAATTGGAAATGTGGTAGTCTCATTGAAAACTGATTACCCAATGTAACCATGTCACTCATATGTGCAGCACATGTTACACCAAAAGTCTTTTTTGCCAACTTTAAACTATTTAGTAAGTCCCAAAAGCATAAGTCATTCATTATGATCCCCCAGCCCCCTTGGACTACAGTTGACAAAAATCATGGACGACTCCAAAACTATGTTGACTATCCATATAGATTACTGTAACACTCAATTTATTAGCTACGGAGCATGGTCTTGTGGTGGCAATCAAGCTATTTCCACTGTTACATTACTCAAATAATGCTGTCACACTTTATGTTAGTGTGAAAATTGCATTTACTGCTCAAATGTTTTCAATGGTTTTCCAAACATGACCCATCAACAAACACATTTAAGTCAGCAAAATTGAGTACCGCATTTTCAGTGTCTGATCTTAGCCTAGCACATAATTTCATTACATCTGTACCTAGCAGATTCATTAATTTCCTCAGCTTTGTTCCAATCTTAATAAATTGGCAACAGTGGCAGGACTTTGTATGTTGCACTTGTCTTAACAAAATGTTTTCTGCATCCCGGAGTAATTGTTCATATTTAGTTTTATGGTTACTTGTAAGGTCCTGAGTGTGTGTGCGTGTGAGTTAACAGTGTTTCAACTGAACGTGGAACAAATATAAGAAGTGTATGACTCGATTTTTTCAAGCTGAGTGATGGTCCATGCAGTGGCCACAATGCTTTCATACACTCAGGCTAAGCTGCTGCCATTGGATTTAGTTTTGCAGAAAAATAGGCAGTTGGCATCCCTGCATTACTCTGTTGTGAGAACTGAAAGGGCATCTTTTTCATGAAAAAATGTGTAAAAATCCTTCTAATATTCTGGCATTCTTTGGGTGGGTGCTGTCAACATCAGGGCAGTGTGCGCTCTACGGGAGACTAGAATGCAAAAACCTAACAATTTCAAGCTAACATAATTTATGCATTGTACTGATATGATGTTGTTTAACCTTTTGCATTGCAGAGTTTAATCCTGAAGACTTATGTTCAGCATGCATATAAATACTGTTCACATGTAATGTACAGCTGCAGGCTTTCAGACTGTGTCAGGGTGTGGTCCCCTTCCAGGGCCTTCTAGAAGCTTTCCCTGCAGCATGCCTGGGTGTGGTTGGTAGGCTGGGCTAAGACTCTATAAAAGGGAGCCAGCGCAGCTCCACATGCTCACTATTCAGAGGTCCCTGTGCAGAGCAGCAGCAACTTCCTGAGCTGCTGTTTCGGAGGCCTACCTTGATCTTCCAGGCCTCGCCCTTTCACTTGGCTGGGTGATTCTTGATCAGGGCGGTAAGACGAAGGACGGGCTGGGCCCCCGATCCCGTTCTCAAAAGTATTTCGAGTTCTTGGGCCTAATTAATATGATAAATCTATTTGCTCTTGTGCGTGTGAAAGTGCGCTTGATATTTGATGACATTTACAGACTGACTTTTGAATCGGCTAGACGCACAATTCTTTGCTTGTGTGTAACTCTTGATATTCATTGTGCGCTACCATTTTATGGCGTTTACAAGGTGGCATTCGAATCGGCAAGACGCGTGATACATTTCTCGTGCTTAATTCATGTTATTAATTGTGCTGTACCATTCCTTGGCAGTTACATGGTGGCATTCGAATAGGCAAGACGCGCAATTCATTTCTCGTGCTTTAACCCTTGATATTCATTGTGCGCTAACATTCCTTGGCAGTTACATGGTGGCATTCAAATCGGCAAGACGTGCGATTAATTTCTCGTGCTTTAACCCTTGATATTCAATGTGCACTACCTTTCCTTGGCAGTTACATGGTGGCATTCGAATCGGCAAGACGCGCAATTCATTTCTCGTGCTTTAACCCTTGATATTCATTGTGCGCTAACATTCCTTGGCAGTTACATGGTGGCATTTGAATCGGCAAGACGCGCAATTCATTTCTCATGCTTTACCCCTTGATATTCATTGTGCACTACCTTTCCTTGGCAGTTACATGGTGGCATTCGAATCGGCAAGATGCGCAATTCATTTCTCGTGCTTTAACCCTTGATATTCATTGTGCGCTACCATTCCTTGGCAGTTACATGGTGGCATTCGAATCGGCAAGACACGCAATTCATTTCTCGTACTTTAACCCTTGATATTCATTGTGTGATAACATTTTGTGACAGTTACATGGTGGTATTCGAATCTGCAAGACGCGCGATTCATTTCTTGTGTGTAATTCATGTTATTCATTGTATGCTGCCATTTTCTGACATTCATATGGTGACCTTCGAATCGGCAAGCCGCGCAATTCCTTTTCTGTGTTTAAAATCACAGTGTTCATTATGCGCTACCATTTTAAGGCATTTACTTGGTGGCTTTCGAGTTGGCAAGACGTGTGATTTATTTCCTGAGTTTTATTCATGTTATTCATGGTGCACAATCATTCTATGGTATTTACAACCTTTGTACAAATCTGCAATGTGCGCAATTCATGTTCCTGCAATTTTGAGAGAACAAAAAATCTAGAGTTCTAGCTGTAATGTTGTGTGTACATAATAAGTTTCTCAAACATGATTCATATTACGGTATAGAAATCATTCAGATTATTTCCTGATCCTCATGCAAAAGATAATACTTGAATTTGAAAGTTGCATTTAACCTTTCTTGTTTTCCTCACAGGTATCCAGTCATCTTGAAGCCTAGTAATTTTAAGTCTATGCTCAGGTTGGCCATGTTTTCAGAATGACAATGCTTGAAGTCATAGCCTAGTATTGATTAATATGATATAATCTTGATATTGTGTGTTTTAACCTTTTTGCTTCCTACAGGTCTCCTTCCCAGTTGTTCCTTTCCTAATCCCCTTTTCCCCACTTGGACTCTCTTAGACTCTGTGACAATTCTAATCAGAGTATTGGAGCTGTCTTGTGGTGGAAGTGTTGGGAACGTGCACAGACCCCGAGGATCTGGTTACTCTGACAGGTGTCATGCACGAAGAATCTGTCAGCTCTAGGAAGGCTTGCATTCATAATCCTAGGGTATTGGTTTAGACGTATCACTGAGGGCCAGCCTGTCAAGGCTTCATATTCAAGGAAAGGTTGGAAATTCATTGACAACAGTAGCCAACTATCCCTAAAAACAGACTCACTTACCCCCATTGTAGGAATATTATTCTCCGAATCAGAGATTTGATCTAGGACACCTTCCTCATTCCTTTTTTGATTTGATATCCCAAATAAATGGCCTCTTTTTGAAACGTGAGGGAAACGTCAAGCTCATTTTCAGTAAAAATTATTTAACAACACAATTTTGGCCAGTTTACAGCCCTCTTTTGTTTTTGTGGCAACCATCAAATCATCAATCTACTACACCAGTATGAGTCACAAGGACATTTTAAAGATTCTAAATCCTTCTTGAATATTTGAGAAAGAATGAGGGTCTCTCAGTATATCCCTGTGGGATCCTACCCCAAACAAGGATTATGTTTTGGAATCAGAATGCAAAAAGAAATTGACTATTTTTAAGAAGAGCAATAGAGAAAATGATGAGCACAAATCAATCACTTTGAACCACACTGCATTTACTGGGGCTTGAAATCAAATCACTGCTAGACTCATACCAGAGGACAGCATGGGAACACTAGATAATTTATTTAATGCTTGTCTTGGACTATTCTCCATTTATCAGTTGGTTTGCATAAGTCAATCATAGATGAGTTACATGGACTTCCTCGGACTTCTTTGAAAATGCCTTGTTGAATCGTCTTTTCAATGACAGGTGATATTACCTCCTCTTCTTCACAAGTATGTTTGTATTGAGGAGTATGAGGATACGCTGAATTCGGTTTTGCTGTAATTTGCATATGTTCTACACTTTTAATCAGCTCAAAATTGTTTCCTGTAAAATCCTAAACCTTTCTATTTACAGTATGTCTTAAATCTGGGGGCAAATTCTAATTTGTGGGAAAACATTCCAACTTTTTTTTCTTGAGATTTTAATTTAAAGTCAACATCATCATCTTGTATTTGAATGCAAACACCATCCAGTGTGCAATGTATTGTACAATTTACTGTGCATAAAAGTTCACAATCAATCAGAGTTACTGGACTTGTCTCACTAAATATGAACTCATGATTATTAGTAGTTGATCCTATTTTTACGTGGACATTTGTTGACAACATATTAGTCTTCCTTTTATTTGAACAGCCTGCAACTTGCCCTTATTTCCACACAGAGGTTGGTCTGGAATGTCTATTGATCTAACTGTAAATTGGGTAGCACCTGTAGCAATTAACAATATTAAGGGATGGCCATTCACCTCTTCTTCTACTTATGGACCTTCTTGGTCCACTTATAGGCTTTCATAAAGTATGTAATCCTCCTCCCCACTCAGCCACTGTCACTGTGACTGACTCAGTCCAGGAGTGACTCGGAGTTTAGGTGCAAATTGTGGAAAATTGTCATTAAATGCTGAATGTTGCCGAAATTTTTAATGTACCTGACATTTTGATGTATTTATAATTCACCGTAGTTTGTTGTAGGACTGAAGGCATATTCCAATTGAGCTGCCTTGTATTCTGCATGTTCTGCACAGATGCCAGTAAGGTTGGGACCATTGACTGCATCATCCTATTATGTGGCAATGGAATAGGGTTCCAATTCCTACCCAGCTGCACGAGGGACCATTTGTATCTCATTTGAAATCTATTCACATTAAATGTACAATTCTTTTCCAATGTCAGCCTCAACCACAAATGTGACAAGGCTTCTAATTTCATTTGCATATTCTTAGCAATATTAACAATATTAACATTACTAGTAAAACCTCCACCACCATCTCTAGATTCACCATTTTCACCTTGCATGCCACCTGGAAAAGTATCTTGACCTACTTTCTGAACTTATCCTAAGCCACCATCAATTTTTCCTGTATCATTTTGTTTCTACATGATAATAATCACTACACTACTTCACATAAGCAATGATCTCATTTATGATTTCTCTTGCAACACATTGCACTCTGCTGAAGAAGTGTACTGACCTCTGGAGACAACTGAGATGTAAGCAAAAGGAAATCAAGACATGCCTTCCTCTAATGGATCATCAGCTCCACAGTCTGTAAATCTGTATCAATCTCTCATAATATGCATGAACCTACTCGTCTATATTTTATGTTACTCTATTACTTTTTCCCCCATTAAACTTTTTCAATGAAACCTTGCTTTTCAATTATTCAGTAACTGAGTGTACTTTTTCATGACAATCAGCGAAGGCTTAAAACTATGACCCTCTCTCTTTGGTTCTTTATTGTGCTGTTGCACCACTGTCCTACACTCAATCAACACATCTTTAGGCAGAATAATTAAAAACAATGCATCCCAATCTTCCCAAACCACATTTGAAATGGTCACAATTCTCTGTCACTCAGCATACCATCTTATGTTTCCTCTCTAGTCTTCAGAAAAGTGTTTTTAAAGGTCTAAAAGTCGTGATGGGTCCAAGGAACATGCACATGTTCTCCTCCAGATGCTTCTCACAAAGGGAACTCTTTTTTAACAGTCACTCTGCATTCAGAATCACTTAAACTCATAATTATTTTTGACTTACTCTTTTACGGCTTTTCAGAATATTGAGTTTAATCATCTTCATACTTTTTCACATTCTCCCAGCCTCTAATCAAATCAGTTAATTCTCTGAGATGTCTTCTCAATGATTCAATTAATTTTTTGAATTCATACTGTATGCCGTCAATCTCATCTGTATGTTACATAAATTTGCTTTTTCATCAAATTCCTCAGTTAACCTTTCAGGTTTATCAAATGAAATGAGTGAGTGGTATGCTCCCTAACTTCCAAATTCAAAACCACAATTTTTTCCTTAATACGTTTTTAGGGTTTATACCTAAAAATATCCAAATCCACAATGCTGCTGAAATCCCCTTTTTGTTTTAATGTATCAATTTCCACATTTGTTGGCTCACTTAACTGCCCAACCTCCAAGGTGATTTGGAATGCTTCTTTCTCTACTCAAGTATTCTAAGTTATTGTGGTACTGCATTACCCTTACTTTATGGATGTAGTCTTGTTATGATTATCAAATCATATATAAATTCATCATCGTTCTCAGAATCACACATTTTCTCACTTTTTTCCTCCTCATTTTTGTTTTCTGTTTTACTCTTTTTTTTTTGTTTGTCTGAGTAAGTCGTAATTGCAAGCAATATGAACACAGTTTCTAACACATTCTCATGCCACTCCTTTTCCCGTAAATGCAATCTTACTTCCACACAATTATTCATGGTCTTACCAACTTGACCCTTTAGCATTTTCTGATTTCTCTTCTCTTTGTCCATCTAATCCTATTTGTTCAATGGCTCAAACCGTGCAGGTCTCGGTTGTGGTATCATATCATGGGAAGCGGCCTTAACCACGACTCCCTAACAACAAAGTCGTCGACAATGAAAGCGGAACAAGGCTTTTGTTAACCACGACTTCCTTGTTTGGTGCCTTAACCACGCATGTGCTGAACCACGCATATGCGTGGTTTAGGCACAGAAGAAGGGAGTCAGCTGAGGAGGACAACGTGATCAGGTAAGTGGGGCTGTTTTAAGGGCGGGGTGGTTGGGGTATTTTTAGTTTTAGGGGTGGGGTGGGGGTTGGGTATTTTTAGTTTTAGGTGGTCGGGTGGTTTAGGATTAGGGGTGGGGAGGGGGATGGGGCATTTTTTGTTTTAGGGGTGGGGGTTGGGGTGGTTTAGGTTTAGGGGCAGGGCCGGGGATGGGGCATTTTTAGTTTTAGAGGTGGGGTGGGGATTGCGGTATTTTTAGCTTTTGGGGGTGGGGTTCGGGATGATTTAGGTTTTAGGGGCAGGGTGGGGGGTTGGGGTGGTTTTCGGTTTTAGGGGCAGGAGTAGGGGGTCGCAGTAATTTTTAGGGCCCGGGGTGGGGGGTTGGGGTGGTTTTAGGGTGGTTTACGTCTTAGGGGTAGGGGGTCGTGGTAATTTTCGGGGCGGGGATGTGGTGGTTAGGTTTTAGGGGTGGGAGTCAGGGTAATTTTAGGTGCGGGGTGGGGGTTGTGGTGGTTTTACGTTTTAGGGACAGGGGTCAGGTAGTTTTAGGGGCGGGGTGGGGTTTTGAGGTGTTTTTAGGCTTTAGGGGGGGTTGGAATAATTTTAGGGGCGGGTTGGGAGATAGGGTTGATTTTAGGTTTTAGGGGCAGGGGTGGGGGTTTGGGGTAGTTTAGGTTTTAGGGACGGGGTAGGGGGTTGGGGTTGTTTTAGATTTTATGGGTGGGGTGGGGGTTGGGTGGTCTTTGGTTTTAGTTGCGGGGTGGGGGTCACAGTAATTTTAGGGACGGGGTAGTGATTTGGGGTGGTTTTAGGGGTGGGGTGGGGGGGCCGTAATTTTTAGATGCAGGGGTGGGGGGACAGTGGGTATGCATGCTGGAACCAAGTTTCCAACAACTGAAAAAGATCACTAATTAGCCTATTTACTGTTAATTAGCTTAATGAATTAGTTGATTGCCTGCATTCTCCAACAAACATCTGTAGATGCTCTAATTAACTGATTAAGAGAGATGAGGTGTTGGGTGTGTCTGAATCTCTTTAAGACCTCTATTCTGGTAATAATTCAAAACTCTCCAAGATTTTATAACTTTTTATCAACCAAAAATGTTAACTAATTAGCCTAATAAGTGTTAATTAGCTTAATTAATTAGTCAATTGCCTCCATTTTCCACCAATCATCTGCAGATGCTCTAAATAACGAATTAAGAGAATTGAGGTGTCAGAGTGTCTCACTCTTTGTATGACCTGGTGAGTCCTTGAAAGATTAAGGGCCTCATTATGATTCTGGTGCCCTGAATACCACCAGTCATGCGGTGATGATCAGACCACCACAACTGTAGTCGTCTGACGGCCACATTACAATCCTGGTGGGTGGACACACCAGGTGACCACCATCTCCGCCGGTAACATGCTTCTCAAAGGTCCGAGGGCGGTCTGAGTTGTACTCAGCCAGGGTAGCGCTGAGTTCAGTTCTGCCTGGCTTATTACAACTCGCTTTCTTCCAGCCTTCTCGTGGCGGGATCCACGCCATGAGAAGCCTGGTGAAAAGCCAGTGCCACGGGCCCCCCTGCCCAGCACTGTCAGAATGCGTACTGTCTGCTTTTCATACAGTGCAAATTTGAGGGTACTGTGTGCTATGGTATTGCCTTGGCTCCCTTATTGGATCAGAGACCAATATCATGGCATTGTGCCCACCAGGCAGCCTGAATACCACCAGTCATGCGGTGACGATCAAACCACCGCAACTGTAGTTGCCTGACGGCCACATTACAATCCTGGTGGTAGGATGGACTACAATGGACAATTGAACTATAATGCAGCCCTGCAGCATCATTGTAATCCCCATGAGGTTGTAGGTTACGCAAAGGGACAGCCAAACTCATAATAAGGGCCTTATTACTAACCTAATAAAAAAGCCTGGCGAGGAAAGGATTCCAGGTTAAATCTTTATGGGTTTATTGAAAAATCTAGACATTAAAGAAAAAAACAATTACTTTGTTAATCAGGAATCAACATAAAAAAAAAAGTCAAAGCATAATTCTGTAGGAGAAGTACCATAAGGTCAGCCTCGGAAACAAATATGAGAAAGCCCTTTTGACAGTAGTCTTATTGGGAATTGTCTCATTAGCATCATTAAAACTAAACTTGTTCCTAAAGGTAAATGGTGCAGAACAACTTCCATGCTTCAGTTCTTTAATTACACTTTGCATGTAAATAAATGCTCATTCAGTCCAGGCCTTTGGCTTCAAGGTTAAAATTATCAGCAAGACGACTCAATGCCAATGAGGGAGTGGGGTTTTATATATGTCAGTCTTTAAGTGTAATCATTAAATAATCCCTGCCATTGGTCATATGGACCTTTGTTAGTCGATGAAGAGAAATGAGCAATCACCAACATAATCAATTAATCAATAATTAATTTTAATTCAGTCAATAAAGAGAGTTAGTTTGAGTAAAAAGGGTTTTATTTTCAAATCTTGTAGTTTTTCTTATAGTTAGTCATTAGGTCTTTAAATGTCAACTTTAAAAGTTAATATAATCCATCAATCGATATTTGATTATAACATAGAACAAAATGTTTGTTAAGATCACATCTAAAATAGTAGTGATATCACAAACATGTTCCATAAAGGAAACTCTCTATTCTAAATAAAAGTTGGTATTCAGAGAGAAAATACAAAGGTGTCATTTCAGAAGCCAAATGAAGATTTATGATGAGAGAAAAAGCTATGGGCAAGCAAGAAGTTTTTGCATTACACACTGGAAAGTATTCTCAGATCAAAGATATCATCAGACAGCCCAATAAAAAAAATCTAAACAAGGCAGCATCTCATGAAGAGAAAGTATAAGAAACTCAGAGATGAGTCTTCAGTCAGAGGGCCTGGAATGAAATCTCAGGATCTGCCTGCTACCCTAGGAACACATGCGAATATAAGTACACAAATTCTGTGCTGCAACATTTTTGTTGCCTTCTTCATGCACCAATAATACATCAGTATGCTGCTTGGAACAGTTTCACACCCCATCCTCTCACCAGAGCATAATAGACTTTCAGACATTAGTCCTTAAAAAGTTACCATGTTGTTTTCTTACAATGTTGTTTTCTCTTCCAATTAATCATCCTCCCTGCTGTTTTCGTTTCCTCCCGGTGAGAAACATACTATCAGTTGGCTAATAAAAAGCAAGTGTCTATTCACCAGATAACAGTAGGTGTCTAAAGTTGCAACACATGCAACAAAGAGAAGAAAAACATCTTGCTCAAACAACTTTTCAATGTAAAAACAGACCTTTCCATGTTAATGCATTATTTTTCTATTTAAAATGACATGAACAGTTAGGCTAACTTAATTAAGGATTTTATTTATGTGCAGTCCTATATTATTACGCATGGTTATCTACTACAAATTTTGAATGTAGCGCGTTTTTTTATGTGAGTATATGCACATTATTAATAAAGTGTTTTAACAGCAGATAGATTTGCGGCAGCAACAAAATAGGCCATTATTACACAGTTAACTATTTTGTATTAAATATATGTGTATGTGTGTGTGTGTGTGCGTGTATGTGCGCTCACTCACATTTATTGGTGCCTTCTAAACATTAGACGCTTTTTTTATCATAATTAAATCCAATGGAATTCTACTTCTGATTGTAATGCCTGGACAAGGTACCTAAGGATTATGGGAGTTAAGTTGACTGGAGTCCATCTGTTTTGTGTCTTCTGCACAAGTGAAATCAATTATTAGTTAATTCCTACCCCCTCTGCTCTCTGGTTTATGAATACGAACAAGGTTTGCCAAATATACCTTAAATGATCGGTGTCATGCACACCAACCAACACCAGTAAATTAACGGTTTTATGTCTGCTTGTCACTTAAATGTCAGTGGGTAACTTGATGGAGGTGTAGTGCCATAGCAATCATTAATCACTAAAGTATATTTTGATGATGTCCAAAAAAGTTACTAGCAAAAATTGTTACATTTGCTGCTTTGACAAACTTCACTGTGGCTCATAACTGCAATAAAATCACAAATTTGGCACAGAAAATCATTGATACACAAGTGAGTGCTAAACTAAAAAGAACATATTCAAATAAAACATTCATCATGGGCCAAAACTTCATGCAATCTCAATAGACATTGACACAATAATAGTGATCTGTTTTAATAGAGCAATTTCATTTTTTTTAAAAAGAGACTATGGAACAAAGAGCTCCATGGGGGCTTCAGATCGAGTACAAGGCATGGCCAATGGAAAAGGCAGGGAGTCAAACGTCTAAGACACAGAAATAAGAACAATAAGCACTGGCAGAGCCAGTATGTCTAGCTTTGATCAACATTATGGGCCTCATTTCAACCTCAGCGGTCTTGCTTAAGGTACGGTCATGCTGAAGACCGTCAGTGCAGGTGGTTTTCCGCACAGTGTATCATGACTGCTGGCAGCCCTCTGGCCTTTTTCGGACAGAGAGCCGCCAGCAGCCATACTGGCGGTCGGCGGTGAAGTGGAGCCACATCATCAGAACACCGCCCACCGAATCACATCCCATGATTCGGTGCGGCGGTGTTCTGCTGACGGGGAGCTGCTGGCGGAGCAGCCCCCATGGATCCTGTTTCCTCCCTCCCATAGGATCACCGGACAAGGTAAGGTGATCGTCCGTTAGGGGAAGGGGTGGGGGGTGTTGAGTGTTGTGTGCGTGCATGGGGATGTGCTTGTGAGTGTGTAGAGGGGGTGTGGGAGTGCGTGTATGCATGCGGGGGTGTGTTTGGAAAATGTGTATGTCTGAGTGTATGTCTTTGTGTATGTCTGTGTGTCTGTGTGCGTGTGTGTGTGTGTGTATGTGTATTTGTAGTGCGAGTGTGCGTGTAGGGGGGTGTGTCAATGTTGGTGTGGGGAGGGGGGGGGTCCTCCCACCTTTGGGAGGTGGTAGGGGGGTCGTGGGTTTGGGAGGAGGACTCTGGGGAGAGGGAAGGGGAGACCCTTATCAGTGCCAGGGAACGAATTCCCTGGCACTGATAGTGCCTACCACCATGGATTTTGGGGCAGTACAGAACCCCACAAAATCCATGGTGGTATGCGGGGTCATGATGCAGCCGGTGGTGTAGTAACGGCCGTCGGGCTGGAGACCGGAGTCTCCAGCCCATCGGACTTTACCACCCTGGCCGTCGGAGTGGAGAAGTGGTGGTTTTGCATGGCGGTCACCGCCATGCTTGTAATTCCAATTCTTTTACCGCCAGCTTGTTTGCAGTATTACCACCACTTCTCCACTGTCCGCCAGGGTTGTAATGAGGGCCTATGTCTTTTGTCTCACTTTGTCATGCTTTTTGTCAACTGGTATTGCTGAGGAGCTGATGCGCCCTCACTATTCTAAAAAAGTGAAACAGGTTAAAATCAAGAATATTTTTTCTCAAAATTCATGGATGCTCCTTGTGAAAGAGGAGAGTGCTGTCGCTCATAGAAATGGCTGAAGTGGGCAGAGCCATTTCCCCATTCAGTATGCAGTAATTGGAGAAAGAAAAATGTCAATGAATGGATGAAGGGGGATGGCTGAAACCTCCTATAAGTATATTTGGCCAGTTTCCCTTATTTCTTGTCTTTCATAGACGGAATATTGAATTTTGAGTCTATTAGTATCTAAATGACATCAAATACTGTACATATAGGCCTTGAAATAAGAATGACACTGAAGCATGCTGCACAAGGTCTGTTATGCACGACATTGACAGTTTGTCAATCAATCAGGATTTATAAAGTGGAGCTTATCACCCAATAGGGTATCCAGGCGCTTGCAGGTCCCACAAGAATATTGTTTGGTTTTGTATTTTATTGTACATGCTTTGTTATTTATCTGCATAAAATACATGGGGTTCTGCAATCACTATGGGCCAGATGTACAAAGCAGTTTGCACAAATTTGCTGTTTGCGACGTGCAAAAAGCACTTTGCAATGCACAAACCTCGTTTTGCGATTCGGTAACTTTGTTACCGAATCGCAAAACGGGTTTGCGAGTCGCAATTAGGAAGGGGTGTTCCCTTCCTAATTGCGAGTTGCAGTGCAATGCAGGATTGGTTTGTGACCGCAAACGCGGTCGCAAACCAATCACAGTTTGCACCCTTTTGAAATGGGTGGTAACCCATTCGCAAAAGGAAATGGGTCCCCATGGGACCCATTGTGAATGGCACTGCAAACATTTTTTCAGAGTAGGCAGTGGTCCTTTAAGGAAAACGGGCTGCATTACAAAAAAAAAAACTTTATTAAAAAGCAGTCACAGACATGGTGGTCTGCTGTCCGCAGCATGCCACCATCCCTGTGAGGGCCGCCATTCGCATGGGGGTCGCAAATTGCGATCCACCTCGTGATTATTGATGAGGTGGGCCTTTGCGACCCTCTTGTGAGTCGCAGATGGTGTCAGGGACACCATCTAACATTCTGAATTGCGACTCGCAAATTGTGAGTTGCTCTGACTCACAATTTGCAGGTCGCAATTCGGAATGTTCCTACATCTGGCCCTATACCTCTAATTTAACACCTCACCCATTATAAAGACATTATTGAACAGTACTTAACTATGACAGTTGAGGCAGGGCAGGTCACAGAGCATTATTAAAACAATTGTTTAAAGAAGGATAAAGGAAACCTACAAAATGCATAAGACATTTTGAGTGGAGTTTTAGTTTTTTTGTCTTATTGTTTCTAGCTACTGTCTCTTTTTGGCAGGTGTGCAAGAGTATTCCATTTATAAATCCAACGTGTCAATCGAATGGGTGCACTGCACATAGACCCAGTGTAATAGATTATTAACATTTGTTTTGGAATCCGTAAATATTGTATTGGCCCTTGACTGCAACAGTGCAGAAAAGCATAGTGGACAATTTAAGTCACAGGGAAAGTTGAAGCTTGAAATATCTTTTGTTCGATAGCTCTGGGAAAGTAGAAAGAGAATGTTTCCACTTAAACCAGAAGCTTTTTAAAATACATTTTCATTTAATAACAAAGCACTCTATTATTCACATTTAAACGTCACATAGTAGTGAGCATAGCCCCAAGTTATGTAATTATTACTTATAGCAATTATTATATTAGCCAGTTTTTTTTTTAAAGCACCATGTTTTGACTGAGAGCAGAAAAACGTAAGCAAACTGAGACAAGAGAATGATCCCAAACTGTTTACAGACATTGCTGTGACCACTTGGGGCCCCTCTTGTGACTTTATTTAATATACTTCACTGTAGTATTTAGGAAACAATATAATGCTTCATGTATATTGTGTTCTGAAGTTGAGCACAAAATTACTATTGTTTTAATGTTGTTGTTTTTTTTTTTACAGAATAAACAACCTAATTTGATTAACGTATTTGTTACACCTGACAGCCTTAGGGTGGTCACCCCTAACTTTTTGCCTTCCTCCCTACACTTTTTGGACACTGGTTTGGCTGGTTTTTAGACTCTGCGCACTTTACCACTGCTAACCAGTGCTAAAGTGCATATGCTCTCTCCCTTTAACATGGTAACATTGGATCATACCCAATTGGACTATTTAATTTACTTATAAGTCCCTAGTATTGTGCGCTATATGTGCCAAGGACCTGTAGATTAAATGCTACTAGTGGGCCTGAAGCACTGGTTGTGCCACCCACATAAGTAGCCCTTTAATCAATTTCTCAGGCCTGCCATTACAAGGCCTGTGTGTGCAGTTTCACCGCCAATTCAACTTGGCATTTAAAAATACTTGCCAAGCATAAAACTCCCCTTTTTCTACATATAAGACAAACCTAAGGTATGCCCTAGGTGACCCATAGGGCAGGGTGCGGTGTAGGCAAAAGGCTGGACATGAACCTATGTAGTTTACATGTCCTGGTAATGCAAAACTCCCACATTTGTTTTTACACTGCTGTGAGGCCTGCTCCCTTCATAGGGGCTGACTTCATATATTGTTTGAGTGGTAGCTGCTGATCTGAAAGGAGTAGGAAGGTAATATTTAGTATGGCCAGAATGGTGATATCAAATCCTGCTGACTGGTGAAGTTGGATTTAATATAACTATTTTAGAAATGTCATTTTTAGAAAGTGAGCATTTCTCTGCACTTAAATCTTTCTGTGCCTTACAATCCATGTCTGGCTGGGTTTAGTTGACAGCTCCTTGTGCATTCACTCAGACACACCCCAAACACAGGATACTCAGCCTCACTTGCATACATCTGCATTTTGAATGGGTCTTCCTGGGCTGTGAGGGAGGAGGGATTTGCTCTCACACAAAGGATTGCCACATCCCCTACTGGGACCCTGGCAGACAGGATTGAACTGAAAGGTGGCCTGGTGCACTTCTGAGCCACTCTTTGAAGTCTCCCCCACTTCAAAGGCACATTTGGGTATATAAACAGGGCCTCTGCCCCTTCCAAATCAGACACTTCCTGGAGAAGAAACTTGTAACCAGAACCTGCATCCTGCCAAGAAGAACTGCCCTGCTGCCCAAAGGACTCACCTGACTGCTTTCTGTGAAGGACTGCTGCCTTGCTGTTGCCCTGCTGCCTTGCTGCTCCCAGGGCTGTGGTCAAGAAGTGCTCTCCAAGGGCTTGGATAGAGCTTGCCTCCTGTTCCCTGAAGTCTCAGGACCAAAAAGACTTCTCTCTTGCAACTGGACTCCTTGTGCAGCAAGAATTTGACGCACAGCTTGCTAAAAACGACTCATAGCCTCACAATTTCTCACAGGTGAGAAATTCACTGCACGCCAAACTGGAACGATGCAGCACTTGTGCCTTTGCTCCACAAGCCAAGGATTCCACGCACAGGCCCCGGGGTGTCGGAAAACACCGCAACCCGAAGAGGATCAATGACCGAGCACCAGAAATCAATGCACAGCCATCCCTGCGTGGAAACTAAATGACGCATCACCATGTGCGGCCCGAGAAATCGATGCACACCTCCTTTTTTTCCACACTTCTCCTCCTCTGCGGCCCATTGCGGAGATTTTTCATGTGAACCAGGTAATTCATGCTAAAAGAGACTTTGGTGGTCATTACAACCTCTGCGGTCTTTTTGCAAGACCGCCGAGGGACCGCCGTGCTGAAGACCGCCATAGCAGGAGGTTTTCCGCTCAGCGAATTATGACTGCTGGCAGCCCTCAGTCCTTTTCCGGATGGAGAGCTGCCAGCAGCAGTTTCTCCACCTTCACCTCCACCTCCACCACCCCTTCAACAGAACAGCGCCCACCGAATCACGTTCCGTGATTCGGCGTGGCAGTGTTCTGTTGACGGGGTGCTGGCGGCAGAGCAGCCCCCATGGATCCCGTCCCCTTCCGGAGGATCAACGGACCAGGTAAGTTGATCGATGATTAGGGGAGGGGGGTGGGGGGTTGTTGTGTGCATGAATGGAGGTGTGCTTGTGAGGATGTAGAGGGGGTGTGTGAGTGCGTGTATGCATGCAGGGGAGTGTTGTGTCTGGAAGTGTGTGCGTGTCAGTATGTATGTATGTCTGAATGGATGTGTGCATGTATGTCTGTATGTGGGTGTGCGTGTATGACTGTTTGTGTGGCTGTTGGCATGTTTGGTGATATGTGTGCGGGTATTGTGTTGGTGGTGTATGCATGCATGTACGGTGTGTGTCTGGGTTGCGATGTTGGAGGTAGGGGTGGGGGGTCCTGCCACCTTTGGGGGGTGGCAGGAGAGTGGGGGGTTTGAGGGGAGGAAGCAGGGGTGGAGGGTTGGGGGAGACCCCTATCAGTGCCGGGGAAGGAATTCCCTGGCACTGATAGTGCTTACTGCCATTGATTTCATGGCAGTTCCCAACCCCATGAAATCCATGGTGATCAGCTGGGTCGTGATACCGCCGGCGGTCTTGTGACAGCTGCTGGGCTGGAGACCCAAGTCTCCAGCCCAGTGGTCATCTCCGCCCTGACGGTCGGATCGGAGAAGTGGCGGATGACCATGGCGGTAACATCCATGGTCATAATTCCACTTTTTTTACCGCCAGCCAATGTACCGCCCACAGTATCACAACAGGCCAATCCGCAACCTTTTCCGGGGCGGATTCACTGTGGATAAAAACACAGCGGAAACAGGAATTCCGAAGGGAAAACACTCACCTCTACACACCCCATGAGGAACGAGGACACCATGGACCCGGAACTCCAAATTCTACCTGCGATAGACTTCCTGCTCGTCTACCAGGAGCACAAACGCCGGCGGCGAACACCACGGTGAGTACTGCACCTACGACACAGGGGAGGGGGGAGGGAAAAAACAGGGACATACACAGGCAACACGCAACACCCCCACCCAATACAACACACACACTAATGCATATTAATACATCACAGTTACACCCGCCAACCCCCCCCCCGGAAGAATGCAAAGACAATAGAAAATGAGTGTAACCATTGTAATATATTAAAACCAAGTAGGCAAAAATATATATATACACCATTTACAAAAGATATACCAAGCATAGTAGTCCAGGTAGTGCTTCAATTAGGTCCGTGGAACACTGGGCCCACACGGTATGGGTGAGGCCCACACAAGATCCCCGACCATGACGGAGAGAACACTGCAGGGGCATCAGACAGCAACTAAACAGGCACCTCAGGGGGAGGGAAAGGGAGGGCACCTCAGCCGGTTGAGTGCACAACGCCAAATCCACAAGGGGGCCACATGCCCACTGTTCCATCCTGGGGAGTGCAAAGCCACAGACTCTTAAGTCTCTCCAGTGGGTGGGTTGCCCACTGTTACATCCTGGGGAGTGCAAAGCCACAGTCTCTCAAGTGGATAACAGTCTCCACTGGTTCTGGAGGGGGCCTTGTGCCCAGAGTGCTTCATCCTGCTAAGGACAGAGGTAGTGGATGGATCTCTCCACTGGTTCTGGAGGGGGCATGGTGCTCAGAGTGCTTCATCCTGCTAAGGACAGAGGTAGTGGATGGATCTCTCCACTGGTTCTGGAGGGGGCATGGTGCCCAGAGTGCTTCATCCTGCTAAGGACAGAGGTAGTGGATGGATCTCTCCACTGGTTCTGGAAGGGGCATGGTGCCCAGAGTGCTTCATTCTGCCCGTGATGGACTCATTAGCGTCAATGCCGTTGGCGCTCATGGGCCAGCAGTGCTTGAGGTGGCGGTGCCCTGTTCAGCGGTGCTTCAGACGGCAGTGCCCTGTTCAGCGGTGCTTGAGACGGCGGTGCCCTGTTAAGTGGTGCTTGAGGTGGCGGTGCCCTGCTCAGCGGTGCTTCAGACGGCGGTGCCCTGTTCAGCGGTGCTTGAGGCGGTGGTGTCCTGTTCAGCGGTGCTTGAGACGGCGGTGCCCTGTTCAGCGGTGATTGAGACGGCGGTGCCCTGTTCAGCGTTGCTTGAGGAGGCGGTGCCCTGTTCAGCGGTGCTTGAGACTGCGGTGCCCTGGTCAGCGGTGCTTGAGATGGCGGTCTCCATTGCAGGGACTCAGCTGCTGGTGGTCCTTCATGGCCCAGCGGGGCTCGTGCTGGCGGTCCTTCATGGCCCAGCGGGGCTTTTGCTGGTGGTCCTTCATGGCCCAGCGGGGCTTTTGCTGGCTGTCCTTCATGGCCCAGCGGGGCTTGTGCTCGCGGTCCTTCATGGCCCAGCGGGCTTGTGCTGGCGGTGGCCTCCTGGGCAGTTGGGCTTGTGCTGGCGGTGGCCTCCTGGGCAGCTGGGCTTGTGCTGGCGGTGGCCTCCTGGGCAGCTGGGCTTGTGCTGGCGGTGGCCTTTTGGGCAGCTGGGCTTGTGCTGGGGGTGGCCTCCTGGGCAGCTGGGCTTGTGCTGGCGGTGGCCTCCTGGGCAGCTGGGCTGGTGCTGGCGGTGGCCTCCTGGACAGCTGGGCTTGTGCTGGCAGTGGCGTCCTGGGCAGCGGGGATGATGGCGGTCTTCTCCGCTGTTCTGCTCTTCCCAGACTTGCCGGGTTTCTTGTGGCCCTTCCCGACCTTGGAAGGTGTCACAGCTGACTCCACACTCCCACCGGGACCCCTGGGAGCGGCTTTGGTGGCTGGAGTCTTCCCCCTCTCCCGCCGGGCACTGGCCAACTTCTGATGCTTTGCAAGTGGGGGACTGTCTGTGCTATGGCTCTGTGCCACACTGGCTGCCCTGGTCGCCGGTGCACTCCAGATTCTGGTGACTACAGCCACCACTGGTCCGGAGATGTTGTGGCTGAGGTGCCAGGGCCCGGACGTCCTTGGCGATGGCATGCCAAATATGTTTTTCAGGTGGGCGCTTACCTACATGATTTGTACAGGGGGAAGAGAAAGTTATTACCAATTGCGCAATCAAAGTGATTGGCCCCCATCCCTACCATTGCCATGTGGCACATGCACTCACCTTCGTTTCATGCATGCCACACTCTTCCCCCTTCCTTCTTACATCCACTCTCTCTACTCAGGCATAGCCCATACATCATGCTCCTAGTGTACTTACCTGTTTGTCTGGAGGACCGCAGAGTAGCGTGTACTGGGGAGGACCCCATCCACTAGTTTCTCCAACTCCTCCGATGTGAAGGCAGGGACCCTTTCCCCAGACACTCGAGCCATTGTCTCTTTCAGACCGAGGTCACAGCAGCACTTGCAGTGTAGGTCCTCTCCTGTCGAAGATCAGGTATCGAGTGATTGAACAGATAGAAAATGGCGGTCACGTCCGCTGCGGTGCGTACCGTCACCGCCGGCGTACATCATCATTGGCTACTGGGACCCATAGGGTCCAATGTTAATCAATGCATCATTGCGCTGCGGTCTTCGACCGCCTACCGCGACGGTGTACAACGCCAGCGCAGTTACCTCACATCCCATTGTCCCACTTTAGAGGTCAGGCTTCCGCCATTTCAGGGGCCCACATAGCTTCATTTTCAACTGCATCACACATACCTAGGCCTAGACTCAACACACATACAGGCCACTTTTTGAGTATGAATGGTGTTCTGTGTAAGCTGTGGGTACGTACCTCTGAGTTGTTTGACTCTGTGCTCGCTGTTGTCCTTCATAGGCACATCCGCTGGGACATGTGAGGAGATGGCGGCATCATCCGCTGTACCGACTGTTGGTGGACCTGTGATAATCACATACAGGCTTGACCGTGCCACAATCCAGGAACTCTGTACCCAGCGGGAGCCAGACCTGATGTCAGCTATCCACCATCCCACAGGAATCCCCCTCAAGTGCAGGTGCTGTCAGTGCTCCATTTCCTTGCAAGTGGGTCATTTCAAACAACAGTGGCCATAGCATCAGGGATGTCCCAGCCTATGTTTTCCAACGTGTTGTCCAGAGTGTTGTCTGCCCTGCTGAAACACATGGGGAGCTACATCGTTTTCCCTCAGGTGGAGGATTTGCCTACAGTGAAAGCTGATTTCTATGCCCTGGGCCATATTCCCAACATCGTCTTTGCCCCCCCCCCCCACAGGAGTAAACAGGTGTACAGAAACCGGAAGAGTTATCATTCGATGAATGTACAGATGGTATGTTTGGCAGACCAGTACATCTCCCATGTGAATGCCATGTTCCCTGGCTCAGTGCATGACGCTTACATCCTGCGGAATAGCAGCATCCCTTATGTGATGGGTCAACTCCAGAGGTACCGTGTGTGGGTATTAGGTGAGCACCTGGAAGCTAGTCAGTAGAAATGGTTGTCTGGGTCTGGGGATATCCCTCCAGGTTAGTGCATGTCTAACAGTTGTCCCTCGCCATTTGCAGGTGACTCTGGTTACCCCAACCTGTCATGGCTACTGACCCCAGTGAGGAATCCCAGGACAAGGGCAGAGGAACGCTACAATGAGGCACATGGGCGAACTAGGAGGGTGATCGAATGCACCTTCGGCCTCCTGAAGGCGAGGTTCAGGTGCCTCCATATGACAGGTGGATCCCTATTCTACTCACCAAAGAAGGTGTGCCAGATCATCGTGGCCTGCTGTATGCTTCACAACTTGGCTTTTCGATGACAGGTGCTCTTTCTGCAGGAGGATGGTCCAGATGGCGGTGTTGTTGCAGCTGTGGAGCCTGTGGACAGTGAAGAAGAGGAAGCAGAGGAAGAAGACATGGACAACAGGGACTCAGTGATCCAGCAATATTTCCACTGAAACACAGGTAAGAATACAAACCTGCCTACTACATGTACTTATACACTACTACCTCTCTACTGTCTGTCTTTTTCACCCAGTGTATGGTCACTGAGTTGTCACTTTCCCTTACGATTTCACAGATCTGGGTCCCACAGTGTGACATCTGCTTTGATTCCTCATGGACTAGAGCTGTGTGACATAGGTATGTTGACATTACAAATGAAAGAGCTTTTTGCCACAGTTATTGCTAATACAGTATTCCGAAATCACAGACAGACTCCAGATTGTTTTGTGCTTTAAGGGTGTTTATTTTAGTGCTCAAAATTGGAGGGGGTAGCAAAATGGTGGGGGGTGATGGCGGAGGAATGTCCATGACAGAGTCCAGTCTATTAGTCTCACAGGTGCATTGCCCAAATGGGCATAGGAAGTGAAGCTGGGGCAGTTTAAGGATGGACAGGGTGACAAAGTGGGACAGTAGGATGACAATCAGGGTGGTCTTATTTCTTGGCGGGGGTCTTGGCATCATTCTCTATCTTTGTCCTGGATCGCAGGGACTGTTTGCAAGGTGGTTCTCCATCTGCAGGGGGTGGGGTGCTGGTGTGGTGGTCCTGTGGTGGTGCCTCCTGTCCACTAGCGCCGGCAGAGGTGGTGGGCAGTTCATCATCCAGGCTAGTGTCAGGGGCCCCCTGTAGTACCACAGTGTCCCTCCTGGTGTTGAGTACTTCCTTCAGCACCGCTACGATGGTGCCCAGGATGGAACTGATGGTTCTGAGTTCCTCCCTGAAGCCCATACACTGTTCCTCCTGCAGGCGCTGGGTCTCCTGAAACTTGGCCAGTACCGTTGCCATTGTCTCCTGGGAGTGGTGGTAGGCTCCCATGATGGAGGAGAGGGCCTCGTGGAGAGTGGGTTCCCTGGGCCTGTCTGCCCCCTGTTGCACAGCAGCCCTCCCAGTTCCCCTGTGTTCCTGGGCCTCCGTCCCCTGGACCGTGTGCCCACTACCACTGCCCCCAGGTCCCTGTTGTTGTTGGGGTGGTGGGTTAGCCTGGGTTCCCTGTAGTGATGGTCACACTGCTCATTGACGTGTCCTGGGGACGGAGGTATGGGCCCGCTGGGTGGGTGCTGTGCTGGTGTTTCCAGAGGGGGATAGGTCTGTAGTGGCCTATGACTAGGTGTGGGGAACCGACTGTCCCGAGGTCCCAAATGGGCCGGGCTGGTCATCTAGATCCAGTTGGACAGAGGTGCTGTCATCACTGTGGGCCTCTTCTGTTGGTGGTGTGGACATGTGTGGACCCTCCTGTCTGGTGACGTTGGGTAGAGGGTCCTGCAGGGGTATAAAGGCTTGATTATTGCATCTGTGTGAGTCAAGGTGTGCAATGGGTGGGTGACCATGTACCCCAGTGCTAGCATTCCTGTGTGGGACCTTGTGTGATTGTGGTTTATGGGGGGTGTATGGGTATGTGCACTGGGCATGCTTTAGTGATGGGTGTCCATGCTTTGGTGTTGCATGCAGGGCTTGGTGTTGGGATGTGTGGTTTGTGATAGTGGAACATTTGTGAGGAGTAGGATTGATGGGGGTGAGTGTGAGGGTGGGGGTATGTGTTGGCATGCAGGTAGGGTGGGGGATGTAGGTGGAGGAGTCCATTCCTCCACCTACTCCTGCGAGACCCTCAGGATGCAGAATTGCCAAGACCTGCTCCTCCCATGTTGTTAGTCGTGGGGGTCCGCCGCCATCCGCTGAACCGCCAGGTGGTGTCTGGAGACCACGGAACGCACCTTCCCCCGTAGGTCGGTCCACCTCTTCCTGATGTCCTCCCGATTTCATGGGTGCTGTCCCACTGCGTTGACCCTGTCCACTATTCTTCGCCATAGCTCCATCTTCCTTGCAATGGAGGTGTGCTGCACCTGTGATCCGAATAGCTGTGGTTCTACCCGGACGATTTCATCCACCATGACCCTGAGCTCCTCCTCCGAGAACCTGGGGTGTCTTTGCCGTGCCGTGGGGTGGTGTAGGTGATTTCTGGGGTGGTGTGTGGGGTGATATGTGTGCTGATATGTAGTGGGGTGTTGTGTGAGGTGCGTGGAAGTTATGTGGGTGATGGTGTTGTGTTCCTGTGGATGCTAGTGTTGTTGATGGTGGTGTCTCTCTCTGGCTTTCGTTCGTGATTTGTGGTCGTAAGGGTTTGAGGGTGATGTGGGTGTGTGTTTTATAGTGTATTGAGTGTGTGGGAGTGGTGTGTGTATGTGTATCAGGTGTGTGTATTTGGAATTGTCCAATGTGGCTGTGTTTTGTAAGAGTGTGTGTATTTTGAGTGCGGCGGTGTGTACCGCCAATGGAATACTGCGGTTGAAAGACCGCCACATGGATTTGTGTGTCGTGATAGTTTGGGCGTATTTCTGTTGGCGTGACAGTGGAGGTTTTGTTATCGCCAGTTTATCAGTGACCTTTGGTGCGGCGGACTTGTGTGGGTGTCTGAATTTAGGCGGATTCCGAACTGTGGGTCATAATAGCTGTGGCGGAATTCCGCGGCCGCGGCGGTGTGTTGGCGGTCTTCTGCACGGTGGTAAGCGGCTTTTACCGCCAATGTCATAATGAGGGCCTTTATATCACTTTTCAGTGATATCTCTTAACTTATGGCATCTTTGATCATTTTGACCTGCAAATATCCATATAAATATTATATATTTTTCTAAACACTGTGTGGTGTATTTTTATGGTTCTATATTGTGTTATTGTATGATTTATTGCACAAATATTTTACACATTGCCTTTTAAGTTAAGCCTGACTGCTCAGTGCCAAACTACCAGACGGTGGGCACAGGCTAATTTAGATTGTGTGTGACTTACCTTGACTAGAGTGAGGGTCCTTGCTTGGATGGGGATAACCTGACTGCCAACCAAAGACCCCATTTCTAACAGTATTAAATGCCTGAGGAATTGAAAGAAAGATTTTAAAGTCCACAGCTATTTCATGCTGAAAACTTTGAGTTTATTGACAGTGTTATAATAAGCATAAAAATGAATTAAACATCCAGGGCCTCCTTGTTGAGACCTGTGGTGCATGGTGTCACAGCAAGTGTTTAGCTGCGCTGCCCTAAGCCACCGGGAAAGGGCAAAACATTTCTGTCCTCTCCTGGGCTGCCGCACAAATTGTTGTGTCTGGGTTGTGGGGATGATTGTTTTTGTGCAGGAAGAAGACGTTCCTGAACAAAAACAATCACAATCACAAGAGGAATTTTCCTCATTCCATGTGAAAGAGGAAAAAACGGAGAGAAATAAAAATATTTCTCCCAGTTGCGTCACTCTTACGCCACTCCTGAGGTGGCATAGGAATCTGACACATTCCCAGACTTGTTAATCTGGGAATGCGTAAGTTCCCTTAGTGCTCTACTTTGACATCTCATACCCAAGACTTCTCCACCTTAGAACCGTGTAGTAGAATTTCCTAACCACCGCTCTGTGTGTTTCTTAACTGGTATAACATCACGTATCTCCAATGCTCAAATGATGAGTTGTTTAATGTGCACAAAGTGAAATCATATCTCTTCAAGTTCATTTATCAGTGTGAAGTCAACAGATAATCTGTTTTACAATCCCAATGCATTTCGGGCCCTTGCCCTTCATCAGAGGAAATGATCTGTAAATAATACATAATGGGCCTCATTATGACCCTGGCAGTCCAGTGAGTGCCAGGGTCATGGTGACGGTCCGACCGTCGCCAATGTGGTGTAGTCAGACTGCCAGCACCGCCACTTTACGTCGACACGACGGATGTGGCAGTGCTGGTGGGCCTAATCCTCCAGGGCAGTGCTTCAAGCAGAGCTGCCCTGGGGATTAACTCCCTTCTCTGCCAGCGGCTTCATGGCAGTAATTCCGCCATAGAAAGAGAAGCGAAGACGGGGTGCAGGGTGCCCCAGATGGTCTTGCAATGCCAATACACTTGACAAGAGCAGTGAAGGGCCCCCCCTTGCCAGCCCTGTCGTAATGCTCACAGTCTGATTTGCAGACTATGAACATTGCGACAGGTGGTGCTGCACCCTACGCGCTACAGCATTGCTGCAGGCTCTATTATGGGCCAGAAACAATGCTGTAGGCCATTTCCTGCTGGGCCAGCAGGCAGAAACTGTGTTTCCACCCGCTGTCCCAGTGGGGAAACTTGTAATAGGCCAGACAGGAAGGCTGCCACACTGGCGGTAACCTACCTGTTGGGACTCCGGCAGACAGGCTTTTCAGTCTGCCGAAGTCATAACAAGGCCCTGTGTGTCTATTAGAGAACAAGAAATAAGACTGGAGTCCAGGGAAAATGAAAATAAAAAGAGCATCTGTGAGCGCTTAAATGCTATGTAACACAAGTGTATATGACAGTGGACATCATACAGAGCATGCTGGTTAGTTGTGCAATCACATACAAAGGCTACATGTAAATATCTCTAAGAGAATTATATGGGTGGTAGACCCTGTATTGCGTGAAGTCATGAAGGACAAAGGTCCTATCCTTAAGTGGCTTCAGCATGTGTAAATTAGGTGTCATACAACCTGTGAAGCTACTGGTTACACCCGAATAGTGGTAGAAGGAGATCCTGAGGTTCAAAAATAGACATGCAGCCCAACTATGTTCTCAAGCGTACCCAGCGTTTCTATGCTTTGTACCTAAAAGTACCAGCATTGTTTAGCCCTGACATGGTGTCCCCACAACAAAGCCACATATTTAAATGAAAGTGCTCACAGTGCTTTTTGATGTTTTATCAATGAAATACAGCCCATCGAAGTGCTCCCCAGTCATAAACTCACCCGTAATCCCCATGTGTCGTGGACGCTCCTATTGTAGTTTCAGGATGCCATGTTGCTCTGGAGTCGGCAATCAAAATACGTTTGCCATGTTTAAACGGGATGAATGGTGCAGATATTGTGCTATGGGAGTAAAGAATGTTATACTATCTTTTGAAAAGATAATAGATAGCTGTTCTAATCCATAATCTATGCAGTACTGATATCTAAGTACACATTATCTTATGAAATGGTAAATATAGGTGTTCTAATCCATAATCTATAAAGTTCTAATATCTAAGTACGCATTACATTGGGTATATATGCAACTCTCTGTAAAATAAACCCACTGAAGTTACATCATCTCTAACCATCTTTATAGCAATGCTACCGAATACATGTAAACTGGAGTGCAGACCGCAAGTAATGAAAGTGAGGATCAAAACAATAATCATAAAAAAACAACTGAATTCCAGCCTGTCGTTCAATCCTCTCAGGGGAATGGTATCTAGTATCTTTATCCAAAGTATTTCTCTCTGTAACAATAACCTTTTGGCATCAACCCCTTCCCTTGGGTCTATTGTCTCTAATATCAAAAATCTTAATTTTAATTGGCAGATGTTGTGTCGCATCAAGTTGAAATGTGCTGCTATTGAGGATTTGTCATTCTGAATGTATATAATGCTCTTACATTTGATCAACCTTGTTTTATTTTAATTTTATGTTCAGTTTTCCCCAATTATACTAAGTCACAAGGACACTTCAACAAATAGATCATGTTTTTGGAGTCATACATGATGTTAGTGTGCAACTTTATTTTAGCTCCTCTGTATGGGGGAGTAACAGTAATCCCTTAGATGATGTTGTCACAATTACCACAGTTAAGGCATGGTTTAGTGTTTTTGTATTGTGTCATCTCTTGGGTACTATCTCAGTGTTCTAGGAATTCTTTCTAAATCCTGGATCTCTCATATGCAAATAAAGTGGTTGCTGGAAGGTGCCTTGGAAGTCCGCCATTGTTTGCAGCATAGGCCAAGATTTTAAGATAGTTTTCTTGATGTGTTTGCTTTTGGTGGAGTATTTAGAAAAGTACAGTTTTCTTTTAATGTCATTATCTTGTTTCTTTTTCTTCAACAACTGGTTCCTATCCATGAGGTTGGCTCTGGATTCTGCTTCATTGATAATGGTTAGTGGATATCCACGGTCTGTGAATTTATTTATCATGCAGGTTTTACTGCTTGCGTAGTTATTGTGGTCAGAAACGATTCTTTTTATCTTGAGTAATTCTGAAAAGGGAAGATGTCTCTTGAGAGATGGTTGGTAAAAACTGTCATACTGCAATGAGTTGTTTTGAACTGTCCATGTCACATAAATATTGGTCTCCAACCTGTGTACCCCTCTGATAATCTCCACATCTAAGAAAGTGATGGAAGTCTTACTCTTGTTTTGTGTAAATCCGATACCTCCATCAATTCGATTGAGTGTGTCTCTGGTTTCAATTAATTCCATTCTGGTGCCCCTCCAAATGCCAAAAATATCATCAACATATCACCAGGAACACATGAGACTATTTGTCCATGTGGATTTGGTAAGTACGTGATTCATTTGAATTTGTGCATGAACAAATTTGCATCGCAAGGGCTACACAATTTCCCACAGATGTTCCGGTTCTTTGTAAAAAGTAGTCTTGATTCCAAGTGCAATAACTATACAGTAGTAAAGTGTGACGTGTAATAGTTCCATGAGAAAAACCTTCAGGTCTTTTTCCTTCTTACTGTTAGCCAAGAAGAATTTAACAGCTTCAATGCCCAGATCGTGTAGAGAGACTTCACAGCTATGGTGCATAATGGGAGTTTTCTTCCATATCAAATGAGATGTTGCTTATGAAGGAAATCGGTAGTGTCACTCAAATGTGTAGACATGTTTTGTACAAGTGGTTGTAAGTGTCTTTCCAGATGCTTGCCTACTGGTTCATGGATTGCTTTCCGTTGGACACAATGGGACTGAATGGTGGATGAGTGAGATTCTTGTGTATTTTTGATAACATGTATATGCTTGGCGTTTTGGGGTTTTCTTGTGTAAGGTATCTCTTGTCTTCCTCAGTTCTCGAGGTGAGGGTTACCGCTCATGACAAAATTGAGACAATGTTCTTTGAAACTTAGTAGTGGGCTAGATTCTAGTTTTAGCTACATGATAGCATCGTAGACATGATTTTCTATACCTTGTCTGTAGCAGGTACTGTCCATGACCACGAAAGCCCCACCTTTGTCTGCCAAACAACAAGTTATGTCCGGATTGTTAGCAATGCTTTGAATAATGCCCCTCTCTTTCATAGTGATGTTCGATCTTTTGGTAGGTTTGTTCCCAAAGATCTTATATAGTTCCTGTTTCATAATAACCTCAAATGAATCCAGGACCTTATAGCCGACTAGTGCTATGAAAGAGCTCTTACATTTCAATCCTAATAGTGTACTATTCTCTGTCTTCCTTAGTACTGCAACAATGTTCTAAAAAATTTTTTAAGTCTGATGTTCTCCATAAATTTAAAGAAACCAACCTCTTGTTCCAATACATTAGAGTGATAGGTAGGGACAAATTATGTACCTTTTTGCAAAGTCTTAATTGGTAAAGATGTTAAACAACATTTTGAAATGTTGATCACTCAAATTGTTTGTTTAAACGATTTGTGACTCCTGGTTGACATACTTTGATCCTTCCCTGAATGTTGGGTCTTGCCTTTTTTTCCCATTTCCTCGTCTTGTTTTTCGTTTCACCACATCAGTCATATATTCCCATTAAATTCAGTCTATTAGGTCATTTCATTGTTTTTTCAGTTGTATGCCTCCTCTAATAATGTAATTGAAAAGGATGGTTTTGCGAAATTGTGAGGACAATGGATGAATGCTGAAACTGAAACCTGCATGGAGCAGTGATCATAATTGTAAAGAGGGTATCAGGGAAGTTACCTTTAAACTCACCACATTGTTGGATGGTGGAAGTAGAATGTTTTTTAAAATCTAGCTTGTCCATTTATTTGGGTTGTTAGGGGGCTGCTTTATTTAGCTTAGGGGCAGTAGTGGTGTGTATAAGACTCAAGAAACGTGCTTGAAGGTGGGGGCATATTTGTTCCCACCATTAACTTGCCCAAGAGCGGAAGCGACTTTGTGGCATTCCCCACTGGGGGCACTGAAGGGGCAGGAATCTTTTTTGCTATCTTGTCTTGTCACAGCTTGCTATATTATTTCACCCCCCCCCACCTTGATGAAGGGTGTTAGTGACCTGTGTACTTCCATTTTAGCCAAGAGAGATGAGCCGTTTTGCTTAGAATATGCAATAGTTGGAATATTCTCATTTTCCATAATAGCTATTCAAACACAAGAAATCTATGAAGTCTTCCAGGTAAACGATGCAAGTTCTGAATGGTGATTGTCATGAACTGGACAGAGGAATTTCTTTAAACTGTTGTCAGGGTTGGACTGGCCTCTAGGACAATCAGGCAGCTCGAAGCATGGTCTGGCAGGTCAGTGTGGGGGTTCGTTCCATTTTTTTGTGGGCCTGCTTTATGGTCTGGTGGGACGGTTTCTACTGTTGATTTCCATATATTAAAATTTTCTGCAGCAAGCTCAAATCAGTGCAGTCTTCCATACAGTGCAAGACACCTAAACCGCGTTTTTCTCCAAGTTCAAAACTGTCTTAATTTGCAAACATGGGCCATTTTTTTAGCTTTCTAATTTAGTAATGGGGCCACTTTTATTTTGGTCTCTGTGACAATCGTGGACCACACTTGTTGCATGCCAAATTATTGCCTTATTTATTGAAATGCAGAAAATAAGTTCAGGTTTAAGTGATTTTTAATGTTACAGTGCTGAATATTTGGTGATGTTTGATTTGACAGACTCAATTTGCTTAGGGCCTCATTACGAGTTTTGCGGTCCCACCATGGGACCACCAAACTCACGGGGAGGGCCCCACCACCATAGATATTTGCACCAAATTTCTGTGCCTTCCCAAAGCAGGCTTGACAAAGAGAAATGTTTTAATTTCTCCTCATTTTATCTACTATGCATGTGTTCTGCAGTACAATGCAATACAGGAAAAGTGTTAAAGGACAGTTCAGTACAAAAATTGTTCCTTAAAGAATTCACACCTTTGCAGGATGGCACAAGAGGATCTGCATTGGTGCGTGGAGGAAAACAACCATTACCTTGCAGTCAATACCATGCATTACTATTACCACCCAGTCTTAACAACACCGGTGCCTTTACGATGCATGTCATTACCATGCATATACCTGTATCACAAATAGCTTTACACCAATGCTTTTACTAGGATGGTCTTTACTATGCATTGTTTGGGTAAGTATAGCATAATATATAATATTAGTAATTTAAAGTGTTTGTGGGGACTGCAGCACAAACCTTTAGGGAAGGGATGTAAGGGATACAGAGGTATTGGGGGTGGGAAAGTGTATTAGTACTCAGGCATCAATTTTAATACTTGAGTATTAATGTTTACTCATTGAAATATAATATTTTTAAAAATAGTATAACTTACTAAAAATAGTTAAATGGACTGCAACTTAAACCCTTGGATTCTCGATGCAAGGGATATAGGATTTTGGGTGGGGGAAGTGTATTAATGCTCAGGTATTAGTTTTAATACCTGAGTATTACTGATTATATATTAAAATATAATATATTTATTTAGTAGTATTAGTTATTTAAAATACTTGAAAGGACTGCAACATAAACTTTTAGGGATGGGATGCAATGGATATAGGGGTTTTTGACAGGAAAGTGTATTATTACTCATGTATTAATGTTGATACCTGAGTATTAATATTTAAACATTAATTAACTGCATATTTGATATCATTATTTATTATAGCACGGATAAGATCAACATGTAAAATATTTTTTTTAAATGTAAAAATAACGTTAAAAACACATTTTAAAAATATGATTTTTTTTTAAATGTATTGTCAATGCTAAATACCTACACCCTGATTATTAAATAAAATATGTGTAAGTAATTTTTAAATATTTGAAATTATTTAATAAATAGTAAAACATATTTTACATAAACATAACTTTTATTTACATATAGTATAAAAAAATCTTTTTACTTTCAGGCTTGAGTATGTGGTTTTGCATCTGTTTCTACAGTTGGTGGAGCATCGCAGTCAAAATTGGAAGCGAGGAAGAACTGCTGTCACATAAGAAAAGTATATTTTACTTTTTTGAACATTATGGCCCTCATTTTAACATTGAAACTGCCGGGCGGCCGCCAATGCAGCCGCACTCCCGCCGGGTCTATTTGGAGATCCCTGATGGGCCGGCGGGGATCTCGGCTGCAAGATGGGAGCCGGTGGTGTTGCGGCTGTGCGACGGGGGAAGTTGCACCCGTTGCGCTTTTCACTGTCTGCTATGCAGACAGTGAAAAGCTCCATGGGGCCGTGGCAGGGGGCCCCTGCACTGCTCATGCCAGGGGCATGGGCACTGCCAGTGCCCCCAGGGGCCCCGCGACTCCCCTTTCCGCCAGCCTTTTCATGGCATTTCATACCGCCATGAAAAGGCTGTCAGGAGGGGTACTGGTAATCCCCTGGGCAGAGCTGCCATGGGGGATTACAACCGCTAGGACAAAAATGGCAGGAAACCGCTGGTTCCGGCGGTGCGACCACCGCAATTCCGCCACGGTCGTAATGCCCGAGTTTGTACCGCCAGCCTCTTGGCGGTACAAACTCCAAAACAGCCCTGGCGATCTTTACCGACAGGGTTGTAATGAGGGCCTATGTTGGCTAAATTTATAATAAGGGAAAATGGGGGAGTTAAGTAGATAGTGTGCATAACAAAAATTTATGTTTTTTACTCTTGAACTACTTTTCATCCCCTTACAAGTTGTTTTTGTATACACACATCAGGATGGTTATTTGTTTTTCAATGCAGGTTTAAAATCGTTGGGGAGAAAGATTTAATATATCTTTTTAAAACATATTTTGGACAAAAAGTAACATTTCACATTTTTTGTGTCACATTGTTTTAAGGGTATCTATTTTAACAATTCTAAGAAGATGGCCTTTGAGGAAAAGTCCCATGTTACTGGATAGTTTGGAGTAGAACATTTTGAACAAATAGTTTATTTATAATTTAGGAGGCTTTATACATCACTTAAAAATGTTTTTCTCTTGGGGATCATTTTTACATGTTTGTTTGGATTTTGGAGGACTGCAGACAAAGGGATGGTGGGGTTGTTTTTTTTTTTTAAGAAAAGCAACTGTTTTTGCCAATTTGGATTGCTTGGGTTGAACCAATGGGTTGATAAAGAGTCTTGGTGACAGGATTTGTGAAGCATCACTAAGACTCAAAGAGAGAAGACAAAAACAGGTAGGATTTTGAAATGTTATTTATTTTGGATATTAAAATGTTATAAAAAATGGCAATTGATTTTCAAAATTAAATTTAAAACAGACGAGTCATATTAAAGTATAAAGTTTACTGTTAGTAATATAGTATGTAATCAATGTTTTCTAGGTAGTTTGATGCTTCAATAATGGAAAGTGGTAGATTTTAGTCAACAGTTGTTTTGCCATTTCTGTGCCTAATGTGATACCGGTGAATTCAGACTACCAGAGAATAATTGAGCCATTCTCATTTCTTGAACATTTTAATCCTTTTTCAAAATTTCCAAAAAATTATTCAGGTTTCGGTGAGATTTACCAATTGCTTTTTGAAGGAATTATGGCATTCCTTCTATGGCATTATTTGTTTTTGCACTTCCCTCTAAGCAGGTTAAGTAACTGTTCCACCAGTCAATGGGAAATCTTGACTTCTTCTGTGGCCCTTCCTGTTTGATGTCCTATCCAAGTAAATATGCGATAGCCTAGAAGTGCAGACAATTTTTCTTCATTTTGGGTAAAGTAATCTTATTGTATAATTGATGTGTGGAAGTCATCCATGCAAAGCACAAAGGTGTTAGTTTTCTTAATTCATATTGCAGTTTATTTTTTGTCATGTGATCTTTAGGTAAGCATGTTTTTGGGATTGTTCTCCAATAGGCCTGGGAACAGTAAAAAAAACATCCTTGAATTTGTTTGTCAGCGTACATTTTGGTAATTGTAATTCAAAGTCAATTATTATTTTCTTACGACCTTTATGAACAAGTTTGGATTTTACAACTGAAAGCAATTCAGTATAAGTTGAGGATTGCTTTTCAGGGAGTAAACTGTACACTAAGGGAATGATAGTATTGTTGATATTGCAATGAATAGTGTAAATGTGGATGAATGGATTGGGTGTTGGCTTAAAAGCTCCACACATCATCCAAATATCATTATTCTCAATGGTTACCAAATTATGCATTGTATTATGCATTGTACTGCAGATTATTATGCATTTTGAGGGGGTTTTCATTGTTATGCAGAAGGAAAGGTTTGTTAGTAAAAGTAACAGTAAGTTAATTGGGGATGTTAATATCAAAGTAGGATTGTGGAGTTACTCTTTGCAGATTACTTGCCTGTTTTGTTCTCCGGACCATTCTCATCAAAAAGGGTTTTGTGGGTGTACAAGAAGCAACACACACATGGGGATATTTTGTGCTACCTCTCCTAAAACTGAGCCACAGGGTTCTTTGGAGGTGGCTGCTTGTAATTTCATCTGTTGTATATTTTCTTTTACTTCAGTCTCCACTGCAGAGACAGAGTAGTTATGCTCTATGGTCCTTTCTACAGTGACACCCAGAGTAAGCCTTTTCAATGGAATAAGAAATACTGTACTTACCTCCAATGACTCCTGGGCTCAGTTAATCTTTCCTTACAGGAAATGTAGCCACCATACTTTAGGAGCTTATTTCCCTGCCTGACCTGGATGTAACGTTTTTGTCTGAGCTGAATACATTACTGTTAGTTCTGCAAAAGAACAAAGAAACAGAAAATAATATATTAATGTATTTTTACTATGTGTGAGAAAACAGGGCTGATTGCAGAGGCCCCATAACTTTTAGCCCCCATTTTCCTCTTTTTGCTGGTGTTTTCCTGACTTTGATGGTGCCCTGGGTACTGCTAACCAGTCCCAGGGCCTGTGCTCTGTGTAAAATGGATATGCAAATTAGGCTAATTATAATTGGCTAAGTTAACCTACCTATAAGTCCCTAGTATATGGTAGGGCATGTAGGTTTAGGGACCACAGCATAGGTGGTGCACACCTAGGTGCACTGCTGAGGTGCCCAGTGTCATTTTAAAGGCAGGCCTGCTTTGCTGGCTGCTTTTAAATTAAAGTTATATGCAAATTCGACTTTGGAATTAAAGGTACTTCCAAAGTCTTAAACTACCTTATTTTTACATATAAGTCACCCCTAAGGTGTGCCCTATGTGCCCCTAGGGCTGGGTGCCATGTAACTATAAGCAGGGACTTTATAAAAATAGATTTATAAGCCCTGGTGAGGTAAAAACAGCCAAATTCGTTTTTCCCTCATTGAAGTAAATGGCCTTCATAGGCTAGAATGGGCAGACTTTATTTTCAATTTTAAAGTCTCCTTAAATGCTGCATACCAAGAATTTGGTATCAAATTAATTGTTGTAATAAATCCTACAACTTCCAGTTGTTGGATTTAATATAACTAGTTCAGGTAAAAAGTTTAGACTTTACCTAAAAAGTTGCCAATTTCAGCTCTGCATTGTTTTTGCTGCTGTGCTCTGATTGGCCAGCCTGCAGCAGCTTCTGCCAGGCTGCCTTGATGAGGTGTGAAGTGGCCAGGCTTCACACAAAGGAATGTGCTTGGGGGAGAGAATCTCCCCTCAGCAGATGGTGAGGCAGGAAGGGGGAGGGCTGCCAAACTGGTCTTCAAAGGCAGAGAAGGACATTTGCTGCACCCAGCAACACCCCCACATCCTGCAACCCCAGACAATTAGGTGCCCCCTTGATTAGATTAGGAGAGGGCAGGAGAGGGGTGTGTTTATGATTTTTAGCCACACCAGTGGGTGGGCTCAGCCAGATGTAACCTCCAAAAATCAGATTCATCCATGTTGGATTTTTAGAGACTGTTGCCTTCTGGGATGGATTTTTGCCACACTTCCCAGGAAGTGGTCATCACAGGGGGACGACCCTGTCCCTGATTGGAGAACTAGGGCCCCCCTGATTTTCACCCAGGGGCAAGGATAAAACTGGCAGACCTGCACACACGCCTCAGATCCCCTCCAGAATTCAACAAGAAAGGAACTAAAGAAGAAGAAGGACTGCCCTGCTGGACCCCTGGCCTGCACCTGGAACCTGCACTCAGAAGGACTGCACCAGCTGCACACTTGGGCTTCACCACAAGAAGGACTTTGCCTGGCTTCAACTGGTTCAAGGAGGGACTCCCTGTTTGCTACAGGTGAAAAATTGCTAACCAGAGTCCCCTGCACCAACTCCTGAAGAAAGCGACCAGCTGACCACTGTCCAGTGGCCAAAAAGGAGTTTGCGCCAGGTGCATTCTGGGAGTTGAAGTCCGCACCCCCCAAGGACCATCACAGAGCTTCTGGACCCTTGGGGTGAGCTGTGGACCCCAAAAGAACCTTAAAAGAACATCTGGGTGAAGCCCCAGAAGTTTGGAAAAGATTTGAGAATTTTTAGAAAAAAGCTCCAGAGAGGGACTGACCCGCCGCGGAAATTCTAGCCGGCTTGCCTCAACCGCGACCCGGCCTGACTTCGTGGTTCGTCCCGGTAAAGAAAAACATCCAAAAAAGAGACTAAGGGCCTGATTCTAACTTTGGAGGACGGTGTTAAACCGTCCCAAAAGTGGCGGATATACCACCTACCGTATTACGAGTTCCATAGGATATAATGGACTCGTAATACGGTAGGTGGTATATCCGCCACTTTTGGGACGGTTTAACACCGTCCTCCAAAGTTAGAATCAGGCCCTAAGTCCGAACGTAAAAACTTGACCGGGACCTCCCAGCCATCGTATCCGAGAAGGGCTCCATGGACGTCGGATCAAGATCCAGGTTTTCCCCGGTTGAAGGATTTTCATCTCGAAAAAACGACTAAGTCCGAAGGTAAAAGTCTCCACCGAGGAAACCCACATCGCGTATCCGGACAAGGGCTCCAGGAGGTCGGATTCAACTGGCAGGTTCGTCCCGGTGAAGAAAAACTTCAAAATAAAGACTGTCAGAAGGTAACTTTTTAACCGAGGCCTCCCGCGACCTGTAGCCGAGCAGGGCTCCATCGCGGTCGGCCTGAAAGTTTGACTTTGCCCCGGTCGAGGTGCAACCAGATGACCCGATTGGCGCTTTTTGTTTCTAAGCGCTAGAAAAGTAATAATTCTTTAAAAAATCATATCTCCGGTTCCCCTGAACCGATTTTAATCGTTTTTGTGTCATTTTAAAGATAAAAATATAAACTATTTTTATAAATTGGTTTTGGATTTTTAAACTGTTTCCTGTGTTTTATTTAATTACTGTTTTGTGATATTTGAATGCTTTACACTTTGGGGGTTATTCTAACTTTGGAGGAGGTGTTAATCCGTCCCAAAAGTGACGGAAAAGTGACGGATTTACCACCAGCCGTATTACGAGTCCATTATATCCTATGGAACTCGTAATACGGCTGGTGGTATATCCCTCACTTTACCGTCACTTTTGGGACGGATTAATACTCCTCCAAAGTTAGAATAACCCCCTTTGTCTCCTAAGTTAAGCCTTGACGCTCGTTGCCAAGCTACCAAGGGTTGAGCTGGGATTAATTTACTGAGACCTAACTGTACCTATGTGGAGGTTAGTGGCTTGTTGCTAGGTGTAGGTACCTACCTGCCCTACCAATAACCCATTTTCCAACATAATTGGAAGCAGCGACAGGATCCTGTACTTGTGTTCAATATCACGTTACAGTTTTAGGTAAAACAAATTAAAAATCCTTTAAATTGTCCTAGTGCAAAAATTGTTTTTAATTTTTAATTTGAATTAATTTAAATTATTGAATTTTTGTAATTTTTCTAAATTCTTGTTTCCAATTTTTGCAAAAAGTTTTTGTTGACACAAAACTAGGGAACCATGGAGCTTGATCTGGCTAGCCTACCCACACTGACAGTAGTCCAGCTTAGGGGGTTGTGTATTGAAAGAGGGTTGCCTGCAACCACTGATCTCAGGAAGCAAATCCTGATCACATCCCTGACAGCATGGGCTGAGGCCCAAGAGGTAGAGTCAGAAGAAGCTCCAGAGGAGGGAGAAAGAAGGGAGGATGCAAGCTCTAACCACTCAGGGGAGGGAAGGCATCTGAGCCTAAGTGAGGATGAGGAAGAACGGTCCTCAGTAAACACAGTCACTAGGGGCGGATCCAAAGCTAGTTGTGGGAAGGGGGTCCTTTCAGGAGGAGAGAACCCATCCATCAGAGAAAGAGAGCTGGAGGCCCAGCTAGCATACATAGCTTTGGAAGCAGAGAAGCTGGCCCTAGAAAAGAAAAAGTGGGCATACAAAGAAAAAAGAGATGGAAGCAGCGATAAAGAAGCTGAGGTGTCCATGGGTGGGGGAGTTTGCCCCAGATTACCCAAGGGGGTAGTTCCTGCTTATGTAGAGGGGGATGACATAGATAAGTGGCTGGGGGCCTTTGAGAGGGCACTCCAAATGAGAAGGGTTAGGCCTCAATACTGGGGTTCCCTTTTGTGGGAGTTGGTCCCCAACTCAGGGAGGGATAGGCTTCTGACCTTAAGGAGGGAGGAGGCAGATTCATACCCTAGTATGAAGAGGTGCTTAGCCAAGAAGTTTGGTCTGACCCCAGAGCAATATAGAATGAAGTTCAGGGACACCCAGAAGGTCAGTACCCAGTCTTGGGTTGACTTTGTGGACATTTCACTAAAGGCACTAGAGGGCTGGATTATTAGTAACAAAGTAGATACTTATGAGGGGTTATACAATCTGATCATGAGAGAACACATCTTGACCAATTGTACCCAAGAAAGGTTACACCAGCATCTAGTGGACTCTAAGCAGACCAACCCTAGAGAGCTGGGGGAGGCAGCTGATGAGTGGTTGAGAACCAGGGTGGTTGTCAAGTCCCAGGGGGGAGACTCCAAGAAGGGGGGGACAGGTCCCCAAAAACCTAAGGAGGGAGGTGGTAAGCCCACCACAGAGACTCCCTCTGTACCCCAGAACCCTAAGAAGGAGGAGAGTAAATCCCACTCCCACTCTGACAAGCAGAGACAGGGAGACCCAGGGTTAAAAAAACTCTTGGACAGTAGGGCTTGCTTTGACTGTCAGCAGACAGGTCACTTCAGAGGAGATGCAGCCTGTCCAAGGAAGGTGGTTAGCACTGGGCTGTCCAGTGTAGCCATAGAGGAGGATTCCTCAGATGATGAAGTCCTCCTAGCATTGTGCTGGGAGACAGGACCAGATGGTAAGCTGGTGATCCCTGAGGGTGGGAGTAGGCACTTCCACCACATTCAAGTGAATGGGATCCCTACCACTGGCCTGAGGGACACCTGTGCCAGTCACACTATAGTGAGTGACCGGTTAGTGACGCCAGACATGTATGTCCCAGGAAAGACAAGGAAAGTCAGGATAGCCACAGGGGAGGTCACCTCCAAACCTGTAGCCATAGTGCCCCTAGAGAGGGAGGGTATCCTTGACTGGATTAGGGTGGTAGTCAGTGCTGACCTCCCCCTAGATTGTATCCTGGGCAATGACCTCCCAGAGGTGAGTCTGGTCCCAGATGGGGTGGTCGCCCAGGGCGCCCCCCCAACCCAAAGTCCTGGGGAGTCAGTCCCTACAGTTAGGAGACAGGGGTCCCCAAGAAAAGGAAAGAAGAAAAGGAAGGGTAGGCCACTCTTAAAGAGAGTTCCAGGGAGCCAAAGGCCTTCTGCCCCAGTAGCGGGGGAGCCCAGAGTTGGCACTGGTGAGGTCTCACCTGACCCCAAGGAAGTCCTGAGTAGTCAGGCAGCTGTCCAGATGCAAGGTGTTGCCCCTGCACTGACAGAAGGGAGAGTGGAAGGAGGGTGTCTGCCACAGGAGGTGGTAGCCCCCCACTCTAGACAGCAAGAGGGGTGCCAGGACCCCAAAGATGCCCCTAAAGCAGCTCAGCCACCTGTCAGTGGAGAGCTTAGGGTGTGGTTCTGGGTACTGACAGTTGTCAGTAGCCTCTGCTGGGTGCTAGCCTTCCTGGCAGCACTGTACTTGGCCTGGGAGGCAGACCCCAGGGCCAATAGCAAATTAGGCCCCCTGACCCTATTGGTCATGGTGGGGTTGCTCAAGTGTTGGGTGACCTCTTTGGGTAAGCTAGGTGTTGCCCTAGCAAAGTTTGGAGTAGGGGAGGTGGGCACCTCACTACCCAAGTTGGCAGAGAGAAAGGAGGAAGACCCCCCTAGAGGGAAGTTTCAGTTTGAGTTGGGTCCTTTTACGGTTGGGATGGCTTCACTACCCAGAGGGAGTGACCTTGACAGGAGGATGTAAGGCAGAGTAGGCCCTGCAAAGGGACAGCCAGTTTTCTTCACTGTCTTCCTCGCCTAACAAGCCAGGAAGACTCTCCCAGGGTTGGGCTGAGTCTCCTGGGCGTGTGGGCTGGGGGGGGGTTGTGTGAGAAAACAGGGCTGATTGCAGAGGCCCCATAACTTTTTGCCCCCATTTTCCTCTTTTTGCTTGTGTTTTCCTGACTTTGATGGTGCCCTGGGTACTGCTAACCAGTCCCAGGGCCTGTGCTCTGTGTAAAATGGATATGCAAATTAGGCTAATTATAATTGGCTAAGTTAACCTACCTATAAGTCCCTAGTATATGGTAGGGCATGTAGGTTTAGGGACCACAGCATAGGTGGTGCACACCTAGGTGCACTGCTGAGGTGCCCAGTGTCATTTTAAAGGCAGGCCTGCTTTGCTGGCTGCTTTTAAATTAAAGTTATATGCAAATTCGACTGTGGAATTAAAGGTACTTCCAAAGTCTTAAACTACCTTATTTTTACATATAAGTCACCCCTAAGGTGTGCCCTATGTGCCCCTAGGGCTGGGTGCCATGTAACTATAAGCAGGGACTTTATAAAAATAGATTTATAAGCCCTGGTGAGGTAAAAACAGCCAAATTCATTTTTCCCTCATTGAAGTAAATGGCCTTCATTGGCTAGAATGGGCAGACTTTATTTTAAATTTTAAAGTCTCCTTAAATGCTGCATACCAAGAATTTGGTATCAAATTAATTGTTGTAATAAATCCTACAACTTCCAGTTGTTGGATTTAATATAACTAGTTCAGGTAAAAAGTTTAGACTTTACCTAAAAAGTTGCCAATTTCAGCTCTGCATTGTTTTTGCTGCTGTGCTCTGATTGGCCAGCCTGCAGCAGCTTCTGCCAGGCTGCCTTGATGAGGTGTGAAGTGGCCAGGCTTCACACAAAGGAATGTGCTTGGGGGAGAGAATCTCCCCTCAGCAGATGGTGAGGCAGGAAGGGGGAGGGCTGCCAAACTGGTCTTCAAAGGCAGAGAAGGACATTTGCAGCACCCAGCAACACCCCCACATCCTGCAACCCCAGACAATTAGGTGCCCCATTGATTAGATTAGGAGAGGGCAGGAGAGGGGTGTGTTTATGATTTTTAGCCACACCAGTGGGTGGGCTCAGCCAGATGTAACCTCCAAAAATCTGATTCATCCATGTTGGATTTTTAGAGACTGTTGCCTTCTGGGATGGATTTTTGCCACACTTCCCAGGAAGTGGTCATCATAGGGGGACGACCCTGTCCCTGATTGGAGAACCAGGGCCCCCCTGCTTTTCACCCAGGAGCAAGGATAAAACTGGCAGACCTGCACCCACGCCTCAGATACCCTCCAGAATTCAACAAGAAAGGAACTAAAGAAGAAGAAGGACTGCCCTGCTGGACCCCTGGCCTGCACCTGGAACCTGCACTCAGAAGGACTGCACCAGCTGCACACTTGGGCTTCACCACAAGAAGGAATTTGCCTGGCTTTAACTGGTTCAAGGAGGGACTCCCTGTTTGCTACAGGTGAAAAATTGCTACCCAGAGTCCCCTGCACCAACTCCTGAAGAAAGCGACCAGCTGACCACTGTCCAGTGGCCAAAAAGGAGTTTGCGCCAGGTGCATTCTGGGAGTTGAAGTCCGCACCCCCCAAGGACCATCACAGAACTTCTGGACCCTTGGGGTGAGCTGTGGACCCCAAAAGAACCTTAAAAGAACATCTGGGTGAAGCCCCAGAAGTTTGGAAAAGATTTGAGAATTTTTGGAAAAAAGCTCCAGAGAAGGACCAACCCGCCGCGGAAATTCTAGCCGGCTTGCCTCAACCGCGACCCGGCCTGACTTCGTGGTTCGTCCCGGTAAAGAAAAACATCCAAAAAAGAGACTAAGGGCCTCATTCTCACCCTGGCGGTAATTACCGCCAGGGCGGAGGTCAGCGGTAGCACCGCCAACAGGCTGGCGGTGCTCCGCCGGGCATTCTGACCGCGGCGGTACAGCCGCGGCCAGAAGCGGAAAGCCGGCGGGCTACCGCCGACTTTCCGCTGCCCGTCTGAATCCTCCATGGCGGCGGAGCGCGCTCCGCCGCCATGGGGATTCAGACACCCCCTACCGCCATCCTGTTCATGGCGGCTCTCCCGCCATGAACAGGATGGCGGTAGGGGGTGCCGCGGGGCCCCTGGGGGCCCCTGCCGTGCCCATGCCAATGGCATGGGCACGGCAGGGGCCCCCGTAAGAGGGCCCCAAAAAGTATTTCAGTGTCTGCCCAGCAGACACTGAAATACGCGACGGGTGCAACTGCACCCCTCGCACCTTCCCACTCCGCCGGCTCAATTCTGAGCCGGCATCCTAGTGGGAAGGTTGATTTGCCCTGGGCTGGCGGGCGGCCTTTTGGCGGCCGCCCGCCAGCCCAGGGCAAATGTCAGAATCACCGCCGTGGACTTTCGACCGCGGTGCGGTGTTCCGACGGCGGTACCTTGGCGGACGGCCTCCGCCATCCGCCAAGGTCAGAATGACCGCCTAAGTCCGAACGTAAAAAGTTGACCGGGACCTCCCAGCCATCGTATCCGAGAAGGGCTCCATGGACGTCGGATCAAGATCCAGGTTTACCCCGGTCGAAGGATTTTCATCTCGAAAAAACGACTAAGTCCGAAGGTAAAAGTCTCCACCGAGGAAACCCACATCGCGTATCCGGACAAGGGCTCCAGGAGGTCGGATTCAACTGGCAGGTTCGTCCCGGTGAAGAAAAACTTCAAAATAAAGACTAAGTCAGAAGGTAACTTTTTAACCGAGGCCTCCCGTGACCTGTAGCCGAGCAGGGCTCCATCGCGGTCGGCCTGAAAGTTTGACTTTGCCCCGGTCGAGGTGCAACCAGATGACCCGATTGGCGCTTTTTGTTTCTAAGCGCTAGAAAAGTAATAATTCTTTAAAAATTCATATCTCCGGTTCCCCTGAACCGATTTTTATCGTTTTTGTGTCATTTTAAAGATAAAAATATAAACTATTTTTATAAATTGGTTTTGGATTTTTAAACTGTTTCCTGTGTTTTATTTAATTACTGTTTTGTGATATTTGAATGCTTTACACTTTGTCTCCTAAGTTAAGCCTTGACGCTCGTTGCCAAGCTACCAAGGGTTGAGCTGGGATTAATTTACTGAGACCTAACTGTACCTATGTGGAGGTTAGTGGCTTGTTGCTAGGTGTAGGTACCTACCTGCCCTACCAATAACCCATTTTCCAACACTATGCTGTTTTACTTCTGTCCTTTGTTATGTTGCATGCTGAGTGATAGAAATAAGGTATTGTTATTTTTTTTGCAGCCTGTTGAAGAAAAACAAATGTTTCGATACCCTGTTGAAATGGAAAGTTTGATTCTTTGTTAGCTTTTCAACCTCTAAAGGAAATTGTTGTTAGTTATGTTTGGAAAAATTAATTGAAAAGATTTTTACCTGGCGATTGTTTGATTGTGCCTTTTTAAAATAAGGAGTTTTCTGTTGGACTCCTTGATCTCAGATTGGTTTTGCAGTTGCTAGAATTTTGTGGGGGGTTGTTATCTGATTAAAGAAAGAGGGAAAAAGTTTGAGGATTATTTTTCATTTGTTTGTGTGGTGATTTTACTATGTTCTTTCACTTTACTTATGTCCAAAATTTTGATTTGCTTCTTGAGACTGTTGTGCAATTTGTGGTATTTTGTGTGAAATCTCTTTAATTTACAGACTGCTGTGGTTTTGGTGGTAGATGTATCTGTTAAAATGAGAAAAAAACTAGTAAATATAATTTCATTTTTTTGAGTTATTTTAACCCACAGTCCAGCACCTTCCCTGAGGTAAGTGCTCAGAGGAGTTAGAATAGTAATTTTGCTCCCAAGTCAGAGTCCAGCACCTTCCCTGAGATAAGTACGCAACGGAGTATGAATAGTTCATTTTTCCCCAGAGGTGGAGTCCAGCAACTTCCCTGAGGGAGGTACCCAGCTGAGTTAGCGGAGTAATTTGGCCTTCAACTCAGTTTACCAGACCTTGCAAGGTAAGTGCCCATCAGAGTTAGAATAGTAATTTTGATGGTCAGAGAGAGTCCAGCACTTTCCCTGAGCTAGGTACCCAGTGGACTTAGAATAGTAAATACTTCTTCCCAGTCAGGTAAGTAGTCATCAGATTTAGATTAGTAATTTTGCCCTCAAGTCAGTGTCCAGCACCTTCACTGAGGCACGCATCCAGTGGAGTTACAAGAGCAATTCTGCCTCCCAATCAGTGGCAAGTACCCATTTTAAGTAGTTGACATGTTTTATTTTTAAGAAGTAAAATGTCTATAACTTTATAACAAATATGGATGATGTTTTACCTTTTGTTTGAATCAAAGTAAAACATCAACTAAAAAATGGATGCAGGTTCATTCCCAGTGTCTGTAAAACATTAAATAATTCTGAATAAGTATTTGTTTCTGTGATATTGTTGGTGTTCTTAAAGAGAGTTTATTGTTAGGGTTATTCTTACTTGTGAAGCTGGATGGTAGTGTTTTCAACTGGCTTTGGATCTCTGTCTCCTGGTCTCAGTGGTGTGTGTGATGAAATCATCAGGCAGTACCACTGGTGACAAAATGGTGCATGGCTACCTTTATATGTTTTTGAGGGTAAACAATAATTAACAATAAAATATGTGATGAAAAGTGTGTTTTTTTCGTGGCTCAGGCTGTGATTGAACATGTCATTATTTTGTTTATTGAGATTAATATGTTTTAACCCTCTTGACACTATGCGACAGCCATCTTGGTTGAGGATAGAGGAGATTATATCAAATGAAATAAATAAAAGACAAATGCATATAAACTTAGTGTATTAATCTGTGTTTGTAATGTTTTATTTTTTATTATGGAAAATGTGAAGAACAATTTTAAACAGTTGTAATGGTTTCTGTTGCCTTGTGTTGTAATTATGGCCCTCATTACAAGACTGGTGGTCTTCAGACTGCCAGACCCGTGGTGGTGGTCTCACCGCCAACAGGCCAGCGGTAAAGACAGCCAAATTCTGAGTTTGGTCGTTCGGCATAAGCTAAACCGCCGATACTCCACCCATTCTGCAGTCCGCTGGGCTGGAGGTGAGCACCTCTGGCCCGGGGGATGCCGTAATACCGCTAGCGGTATTAGACGCAAAAGAACACCAGCATTTTTTCTGGCGGTCACACTGCCAGAAAAAGCTGGCGGTCTTCTATCCCGAATTGAGGAATCTGCATTCCTGTCACCGGGATACTCATGTTCACATACCTGCACACATGCACCCACATATTCCCACACACAAACACCCCCCCACTCACCCACGCACTTGTGTCATACACCCCCATTCACACTAACATACGTACACAAACATTGCACTCATGCATGCATTCACTCCCACTTCCCCAACACACATACATTCACATACCTCTCCCTCTGCACCGCATATGCGCTCTCCCAGTCCACTGGCACACACACACCTGCTCTCCCCGTTCACTCACACAAACAAGCGCCTCCCTCTCCATCCACCCACACAAATATTCAGCCCTCTCCCTGTCCATTTACATACACATGCACATGCATACACGCACTCACCCCTTCCATCCACTCAATCGCACTCATCCACTCAATCGCTCATACCTGAACACCTGCAATCATGCACTCACCCTCTCCCCATCTACAAACACTTACCCCACATCATCCACAAACATTCATACACTCCCACCCCAATCCACAAACACTCACACCCCCTCACCCTCTCCACAAACAACCACTCACACTCCAAGACACACACTCACAAGCACCCCTGCTCCCCCACATTCACGACATTCACACACGCACTCACACACTCACACATGCACCCCCGTTGGAAGTTCCACTTACCTCAACCATTGATGAGGTCGTCCAGGAGGGGACAGGTCCCAGTGGGTCCACCACCGGCAGCGCCCCTCCATCAGGACACCGCCAAGCCATATTACGTGTCATAATACGGCATGCTGCATCCTTTTGGCGTAGTGGTGCCGGCGGTGGAACCGCCTCTTCACCACCAACCGCCAACACGACTGGTGTTGGAAGTCCACTTGATTTTGGGTTGAATTCCGAAATCAGTCATAATAGGGCAGTCTTAAGACCAGCAGCACTGGTGGTCTTTCGTGCCTGCAACTTCGGTGGTCTCACGATAAGACCGCCAAAGTCGTAATGAGGGCCTATGTTTTTATAATGTGCGCAGTGTTGCTTTGCTCTTGGAGGTGTTGCATGCTATAATAATTTAGGGTGTGGTTCTGTGATGTATTTATTTACAGAGAATAAAGATGCGTGGTAAGGGTTTGTGTGGTAAGTGTATGCATGGTAAAGGTACTTATAATGTACCTCTATGGATGTTTGTGGTAATAGCATACATGGTTAAGACATGCATGTTAGTGGTTGATGCATTCTAAAGATTGCATTGTAAAGGCATGCATGGTAAATGCATGGTTCGTTCCATCATACAACTGTGCGTGGAAGACTACAGTGTGCCAGTACAAGGAGAGAGGAAAACACATCCATATCTTTGGAGATTTGACTCTGTTTTCCTCTTTCCCTTTGGCTCTGTTCTGCTCTTTCCCTTTCTCACAGCACAGGAACTTCACTTGATGTCCTGTATTGTGTACTTTTTAGTAAATCTGGTCTCCTGACAATATTTTTGTTCACTTGTTGATCTAAACGTTTGTAAATCACCCAGCTTGCAGGCATAGGAGAGATCACCTGCACCCAATACCAGTATTTTCATTGTGCAACAAGCCCAACTGTCCAGCTATGTCTTATTAAATGGTTGACCAGTCACCATTGCTGAAGTGGAGCATCTATTGTCAAGCAAATAGTGAAGCAGGTCAGAAGGTCCAGTGTTAGCTTGCAGGTCATTGCACATCAATGTCTCATTTTTATGATGAGTCAAAAGTGCTGAATGGAAATGCTTTCATCAATATGATGAACTGGTAATTGCACCATATGTAGTTGGTTTCATAATTATTTCTAGCTTCTTTGGTCTGTTACAGGCAGGGGCCATCCATTTGCAAATCAGCCTTTTTTGCCCTAATGGCATCTGGAAAACTTAACAATTATTCAAATCATTTCAAGCATTTCTAAATATCAATTTTGTCCTCTGTACGTGAGATACCACAATTTGGGTGGGTATACGCAGACTTGGATCTAGAGATCTCTGTCTACAAGGGACAAAACCATAATCTCACTAATGAACCCTAACAAGGCTAAAATGTATCTGAGATGGCTTGTGTTGTAAACAGAGTGTCCTTGGTCTATCAGTCAAGGTTGTATGGTTCCTTTCAGGTTGGGGCAATGTCTCATTCAAATATGGTTGGTCACTAAAATGCAATGGAATGGAAATCACCCAGAGCATTTACTTGCCAGATTTCCAGCTATCTTTTTGCTTTGCTTAAGTGAGCCTCTCTAATTGGTTTATCAATTCTGATTTATAATCCTAAACTCTGTCTTTTTGAAGAACCTATGCTCTTTCTCACTGATGTGGCCCAGCAAGACTGGACCACATCTTGTGGACCTGATGTAAACATCCTGACCATCTTATTCCTTTTTCATAAAAGTCTAGACTGATTCTTTTATAGTTTATCCCTGCTGGAATTTAATACGTCCTTAGTACTTTCTATTTCTTTAGACTGAGTCAAATATTTATATGCATCTTTCTTCACTGTACATCTCAGTTCTTACTAGGTGGCAAAAATGCATATTTTATTATTAGTACCCTTTTTATAGGGCAGATGTGTGACATTCTCAGGTGAACATTTTTGCACTGGGATAGCTTTGAAATCTACTTGTACTTATCTCTGCTCTGCTTCAGGTCATTTTGATAAATAGTTGCTATGACTTGCCAGCTGAATGTTCATATGTGTCTATCTATTCAGGGAAATGCTATGAAATACTCAGGCACTTATTATGAGTCAGGAGGTAGATTTGATTCAGCAAATCACAAATGTAATAGGCTGAACTGGCATTAGAAGTTACCTAGATACACCAGCCTCCCAATTGTTTTCCCACCCACATTTCACCAGGAATAGTCAGGTATCAGTAACTACAGGTGCAGGAGCCCTGATGAGGTTTACTTCAGCAGCTTGTTATGAGTGTCTCAGAAAGTCACAGTGATAATGCTTAAGACAAGTATTTTGTATGGCTGCAGTCCCCCTAAGTATAGATGGAATCTTAACCATGACTTGAGTAACCCAATTTGAGCCTGCTGCCAGTCACCTATTGATGGATAAGAATAATTTTTGTTCACTGCGGCACCACACAGAATGACCAACAATATGCAAGTCACTTCTGACACAAAGTGTTACTCCTTTCTGGATACTTTGTCAACATCATTGTGTCCTCACTGCTGTCAGAGTGATTACTATGTATTCTCTAGTGCTTATCTACTGACAACTTTGTGAAAGAAGTACTGGATCATGCTCATCATCTCCCATCAACCCTATATTGTGCCCTTCATGCACACTTAGCAACCACATGCTCCTCATCTGCCCTGGGAGTGAGCAACAATATCTGAGTATGATAAGCATCTCTGCAAGTGGCAACAACAGTTGAGATGACATTGGCCATCTCTTGCATCACATATGATTTGGACATTAACAAACCTTCAATCTTTTCTTTTTTAGATATGTTTCTTTGGAAGATGTAATTTAACAAATACCATCTTTGTAATCATATAAATATTTTCATGGCGTGGTCAAGCTCCCCTTTCTGTCAATCAATTATAAAAAGATAATGACAAAGACGCCTCAGTACCTTAGCCAAGACCGTAAAACCAGATCATATTCACTGGAAGCAGTGGTGCAAACTAATTGAAGTTGACCAGGAAATAAGTGCAGTGCAGCACAGGATATATAAATAGTCTGCAGAGCAACCTCTCATAAAGCTATTAGTGTAATTGGGTACAAATTCTCAATGAATTAGACTACATGAATATATTTTCTGTACTGATTTCTCCAATCGGTGAAGAACGTTTCATTTGGCAAAAAAAAACAGGGTTTACTCAAAGCTTTGTTGTAGTCTCAAAGCACAGTGTTGTTTCTATTTTCATAAGAGATTTTCTAGTCACTGCAATGTTTGATTTTCTGACAAATACGTTTAATTGCTCAGTTAGAATACTAAAACTTGAGTACCCGATCACCTGAATCTTTAAATTAAGTCTTCTAAAAAAATGGGTTTAACATCTTGTGATATGGCAGTGCTGTATGTCCCAAAGACACAGCTCTCTGTTTACAGTTCCTGCAATTACTTGAAAGTGATAAGTTCGGACTGAAGAATCTGAGCAGTGACTAAGGGCCTCCTTACAAGAGTGGCAGTCTGACTGTGAGACCGCCGCGTTGGCGGTCGTAAAAAATACTGCCATGTTGGTGGTCATGCATACTACCATATTACGAGTTAAACAGCCAAGCCCACCAAAATCCAGCCAAAATCTAGACACTGGAGGGCGGGAAAGAGGTGGTCCGATCACCAGTACCTTTAGCCCACCAAGCAACCACGGAACCTATTACAAGTCAAAAATGGCTATGTCGGTCTTGCCTTGCGGTCTTCAAATGGCGGTGTGAACCGCGCTGGTCGACGGCCTCCCCAGTAATACACAACACCACATTGGATAGATTTGAAAACAACACAGCTAGCACACATCCACACACCCAATACACCTACCAACCACATTATAAAACACACCCCTTCACACACCACAATCCTTTGCATCTACAGTGGCACACACAACAACAGCAGTACAAAGATTAGAATAGGCACCACTCCATGTCACATCCTCACTACATTCCCAAACACAACATTCACTGTATGTCACCCACTCATCACACAGCACCTACAATTTTATTTTCTTATTTCCAACCTTTTTTCCATCACCATGTCACCTCAAAAAATCCATGATTCACAGATGAGAAGTTAATGGTCATGGTGGAAGAAATCATTAGAGTAGAGCTACATCCACATGGAGCCCAAATTCAGCAGACTACTATCACTAGGAAAATGGAAATGTGACAAAGAATAGTAAACCGAATGAGTTCTGTAGGCAGCTATCCATGTACAAGGGACGACATCAGGAAGAGGTGGAACAACCCCAGGGGGAATGTCAGTTCCATGGCTGCCAGGCACTAGCTGGTAATACACAAGACTGGTGGTGGTCCCCCACACCCTCCCCCACAGTCCACATCATGGGAGAAGGTCTTGGCCATCCTGCATCCTGAGGGCTTCACAGGAATACAAGGGGGAGTGGATTTGGGGAAGTCACAACTACAAAATTAGCTCACCAAAATGTATTCTCATGCATGCTCACTGCTTACCTTTACCCACCCACAATCCCACCCCACTCAACTGCCCAGTGTTCATCTGTCCATAGACCCCTCTCTGGCATCCAACATGTCAAGTACACTAATCTGGAGGAACAACATCTCTGTATAATGGTTGTACCTCAGGGACTGACAACACTACAAGTGCCAGTAGGCACTGTTTCACTATCACTAATAGCGGAACACTGTATCCTACAAAAAATTACCTCTTTTGACAACTCAGCATTGGAGTGTACCAACCTGTTGGGCATCTAAATATATACAGTTTGGGTAAGACAGGCAAACACAGCAATGCTATTGCCAATAGGCACTGGCAATGTCACTCCACTCAGCCACAAATGTGTTCTCTCCTACTATGACCATTCTCCCTCTAATCAGCCATTCAACTGAACTCACATGGGGCTTTCCAATGTATAATGTGTGGGCAGGACAGGCAATGACAGCAATGATAAGGCCAGTAGGCACTGAGACTCTCACTACACTTTGCCAATACAGGGTACTCTGGTACTATGACCATTGTACCTCTACTCATCTATTCAACTGCACTCACCTGAGGCAATCTCAACTCTATGGTGTGTGGGGAGGACAGCCTATGACAGCAATGCTAAAGGCTAGCAGGCACTGTCCACCCAATGCAAAACATCTGCCCACTGTGCATCTGTTCAAACATCCCCCCATATCAACTTGCAATGAAAATCTAAGCTGAGAGGATGACTTATGTATGCTGTTTGCAGTACTTGGTGTAACATCAATGTAAATCCCAGGAGGAAGATTCCCTCTGACTACAGTAACCGGGAGACTGTCCACATGACATTGTGCTGCTCTCTGTTAACACACCAATGCAGTTTACACACCTGAGAGGGAGCAAGAAACAGACCATGCTACACTCTATGAAGTGCACAATCAACTAGATACATTGTGAGCTGTTAAGTCAAAATCTAAATAGTGTGGACAAAAAGGACAGCCAAAACTGTGTGCAAAATCAAGGAAAGACAAACAAAGGTACCAAGGTGCCTAATCTAAATGCAAGTGGCAGTATACAAATGTACAATGCACTGATCACTTGTTGACAACTAACATATGCAACTACGTGGTTCTGGGTCTGCATGCATGATACATCCCAGGTTGACGTAGGCCATATCATGCTCTGCAGCTGTTTTTACTGCACTGCTGGAATGATAGGAGTCAGTGAACAGTCATCCAAGTACCAAGGTACTCACACAACCTGCTGCAAGGTGACTTGAAATAGAAATGTTCACTAACCAAAACGTCTGTTCCATACAGTTGATAGCAGGTGTGTCTCTCACATAAAGGGAAAAATGCAAAGCCAAAGTGTAATTGGATTAAGCAAATGTCACTGTAAACTGTTGGAGGTACGTCACAATACAACCTGCAGCATACTATCTCTCACTTCAACAGGTCTATCTGCTACTGGGAACATATTGATGTGTGGACGTTGAGGACGGAGCTGCTCCATCATGGGATCCTGGTCAGACGACACCAGACGACACCAGTCAGCCTCACCCTGACCACATCGACTCCTCCCTGCCCAGTTGCGACAGCATCTCAGGCAACCAGTTGCTCCCAAACCTGTGTCCAGAGGACCGATTCCACCATTTTGTGCCACCCAGTCCAGGTACCTGAATCCCAACTAGACACTTCGGACAATGATGAACCTGGACCCAGTGGTAGGAGCCAAACTGTGCCAAGGGTGCAGGTACATGGGAATATGTGAGTGGGAAGGAAGGAGTGGGCCAGTGGCATGAGGCTGGTGGGGATGGGTCTGTCCAGGACTCCATCACCCAAGTGTGGGAGCCTATGAACACTCCCAAGGAGGGATGGGCCAGGTATTCAGAACTCAGAGATATAAAGCAGCTGCAGGCGGATTGCCACCAGGTAATCTTGCAACAGTAAGATGCCCACAATGCCACCTTGGCCTCCCTAAAAGGGGTGCTGAGGGACAACAACACCACCCTGAGCAGGGATAGAGGACAACACCACTAACATGGCCACTGGCCCTCTAACATCATCCCTTTTTACATCTGTGGCAACCATTGGTAGGGAGGCCCTGCCAAAAGAAGGACCTGCCCCAGACACCCCTGCCTCTGCAGCTGAAGAGCCCCCCGCAAGCCACCTAACCAAGCTAACCTTGCAGATGCCAAGACCTCAACCATTGCTGAGAAGTGACCTCTTTCTGATGGAACTCCTTTGTGTGCCACAGGTTCACTCTGTTGACTGTTCAACCACTTATCATTTTCCAGGATAGTAGGACACTAGACAAATGTTGTGGCAGCTACTCCAATGATTACATCCACCATAACGATCCCTTCACTGTTTTTCCTTTTTTCCCCCTTAATTTACACCTTTGAGTTCAAAACACCTGAAAATAAGCACAACAAGCACTCAATCTATGCCTAATAGTGTTTTTTGTCAAATATTTGGGGATGTACAATGTGAAAATCATGTGATACAAAAGAGGTACATATGAGAATGTAAATGTAAGAAGGGTTATGTCACAGGCGGAGTCAGGCTGATGATCACTACCAACATAATGACACATGTGGTCAGTCACACCAAACTGTTTATTTACACTGTACAGCCAATAGGCTGCAAACATCTCTGGACTATCATAGTCAAGAATGACAAAATATTGATGCTCTTGTATAGATATCCTAAAGTACTATCCACCTGACCATAGGAAAGGGCTATGTCAGACCCTGCACCGTAGCATAGGCAAAGAGATAGGTGGATATTGTCCCCAGCTTCACCCTTATCCCATACTAACATCACATCTATCCAACTAGACATACCCCATAACACAGAGGTCAGTACAACCGTCTGCATTCTGAGGCCCATCCTATCACAATGGTTAGGCATCTATTGCCATGTTACACACCTATGTCAGTGTTGTGGCACAGGCACTGTGGCCTGCAATGAGGAAACAGGTATACAGACACATACAGGGCATATAGGAACACCGTCAACACAATGTGAAGGGAAAAAAATGGATTGGCCACAATGCCATGTTACAAGGACACATGACCGCACACTTGAGACCATTGGACCAACATACCAGGTAAAACAGGTCCATTCTGTAGCTCAGGTAACACTCACCTCCCACTGTCCAGGAAGCCTGGGCATGGTAACTACACAAACAAAATGTGTAACAAAGAGTACCTGGATTCATTTCATGTCCCATTCACCTAGCAGGTCAGCCACTTCCATCTGACAATGACACACTCTGCAAAGTCCACTTGAGGATGGCATGATGACGAGACCTGAAAGGAAAACATCACATACAAGGAGTTTAGGCAAGCAAAGGCACACATGAGACACAAAAGTCATTTCAAACTTCTGTTGTTTCACTGACAGCGCAATATAACTGCACAAATCAAAGGAGAAGCTCAGTTGAGGGACATGTCCATGTAGCCAGCAGACCTTTGCAGTATGATGCATTGCATGAAATGTCCTGTCTCACTGTAAGAGCCACACCCTTCTCAACAGATTATGACCCTTGCAGTATCCCATGCAGTCTGACTAATCACAGAACATGACATACTTATTCTCAGGTGAAGTACTGATTGATGAGATCTGCCCGCATGTCTCCTCCTTCATTCTCATCACTGTCATTCTCACTTGGCACTTCAGGATTCTCACCTGGTGGCACTGCCAGCTCCCTCTCGTAAGGAATGTATGGGATGTTTCTCCACAGGGCAAGGTTGTAGACCATGCAACAGGCCACAATGATATTGCACACTTTTGTGGGTGAGTAGAGGAGGGCTTCACCTGTCTTGTCAATACTCTGGAACCTTGCCTTCAGGAGCCCAAAAGCCTGCTCCACAACAAAGCATGTTCTTCCATGTCCATAGTTGGGTTCCTCACTGATGTCAACAACTAAGGATGATTTGGGTAGGCAGAATCCACTGTAAGGCAATGTGACATGTTTGCAACCAAGAGCACAGAACAAAGTTTCACTAACAGCAAACATAACATACATACACACATGACATATGTCCCTTGCCAACCAGCCAGGCCCTCTCTGGGTACAGTCGTGTCATCATCTGTGGAATAACGCTGTTCTGCATGATGAAGGCATAATTGACTGAACCTGGGTACCAAGCACAGACTTGGGAAATGTAGAGGTCTGCCAAACACACTACTTGGACATTGATAGAATCAAAGTTTATTTTCTGTTTGGGTAGGCCTGTTCAGTGCCACGCAGTGGAATGAAGGCTACATGGATACCATCAATGGCTCCACCAACATGTGGGATGTGTGCCAAACCACAGAAATCTGCTTACACATGGGCAAAATCATTACGTTGAGGAGACCGGATGTAGCTGTCCAGGTATTTCAACAATGCTGAGAGGACATCAATCTATACCAAACTGAACATAGGCTGGGACATCCCAGCAGATGAGGCCACTATATTTTGGAAGGACCCTGTGGCCAGGAAGTGCAACACTGATGTAACTTGTACAATGGCGGTATGCTATTTGGATGACGGATGACTGTCATCACGTCTGGCTCCAACTGTTGTCCATGGTCCATGAGATCCATGATTGTCTTGCTATCCAGGTGGTAGATCTGAATCACTAATCTCTCCTTCATGGTCTCAAGTCTGCTAGTAGACGGTACACAGGAGGATGTCTGATCCATCTCCTCCCAGGGTGACTATGTGGTTCAAAGGACAAAAAAGGAAGTCACTCAATGTGTCCCCTTGCATTTTACATACTACATGTCTGATACGAAATGTCACATGTTATATGTGTCACTGTAAACATGATACACAACAAACGCCAGGGCTAAGCTTTGCACTTCTTAGAACGTTAATGCCTTCCTCATATGTATATGTGTACCAATCAGCTATATTAACAGCAACCTCATGTTCATTTCACTCCATGAACGGTCTGTGATTCAATGCACAGAATCCTAAGTCACACATGTGGGAGATGGTGGTGGCTGTACCCCCAATCATATTTTCACATCTGCATGACTACATATCACATTTATGAAGAGGATTGACCTACATGACCGGACTAGGCCCGCACTCAATATTCTCCAGAAACTCTTTTTTAGGATTTGTGATGCATCAACATATATAGTGTAAATGCATTCTATGCTTTAAAATGGTAGCTGCCTGACCTACTCCACTGGACATTGTGAACTGCCCCCCGACCGCTGGCAGAGGTCATCATGGCAGTAGGCAGATGCTACTGTGGCGAAATTGCCATAGTATAACATTGCTGCCTGGGGTGGTCTTGGGCTAATGGCAGTGTCCGCTGGTGGTGACAGTCTTCTATGTAGTGGACGTCACTACCATTTTCTGCTGAATCTCTCACTTGACTCCTGACACTGCTGCCAGCATGACCTCCACAACCTGAGCTGCTGTGTACCACCTCTGGGAGAAATCATGCTGCATTCAACAGGTGATAGGGCCCCTGCTTTCTCACCTGAAAAGCTGGAGAAGCTGGTGGAAGAGGTCATACCCCTGTATGAACAGTTCTATGGTGCACCAGAGGAACAGGTAAATGCACTATGTGTACATATTCCACATACCTCTACTTATCTCAGCTTTAGTTAGCCTGAGCTCAGCTGGTGTCTGCCAAACCCTTTTTTGTGCAGTAAGTCTGTATGAATGGTTGGTTGAATGGGCATGTATCCATGTCAAGTGAAAGCTTTGAAGTTGTGAGAAAATGTGGTGAGTGTGAACTGAGTGTTCCCTGACCTAACTTGCGTTGGATGCGCATGGCTAGGTGAGGTATAATGACAGCCATCCCAGGGCAAATTTTGCTAGAAAATGTTTGTAAAGTGTAGTCCCATGTGGTTGCATGGCAGCAGGATGGTTGATGGCATCTCATATGTGTTGGTTGAAACCCATTTGTGTTCTTTCACTGTTTACACATAGGTTTGTGGCCACATCTGGCCTTGTTGGACTGTTGCACTGAAGCCAGGTAATGACTCACTATGCCCCACAGATCTGGACATAGGCACCCATTGTAAAATGGTTGTGGACTACTTAGTGAACTCTGATGCATGTGATTGGTGGGACATGGTATGATGTGTAGGTCTGTCTGCTCATCCTGCTGAAAAGGGTGTCTCTGTATGTTTGTTCACTGCAAAACTGGACTTCTGTCCTGCTACTGATTCCATTTTGCACTTCAAGTATGACACTGTGCCCACTCCCTGTTTCCCTGACAACATGTGATGGTGTCAATGGATGCCTCTCTGTATCTAAACATCTTCTTAGACCCATGTCTACTGATTACTATGGTATTTGCATTGGGGGCAGGCTCATTATATGTGTTTGATATGCTCATAATTAGGACATTGCACATCTGCAAGCATTGTGCTGATGTGTGCTGTGTCATGATATTACAGTCTATATATATGGTTTATGGTTTTGAAGTTGGACATGTACATTGCTGGACCTTGTAACTTCCTATAGTGTAATAGCTTCTGTGTACACAAATGTGTGGATATGTATGCCTTCTGGTTGATGTGACACTGAAACTCCCACCCCCTGAAGTAGCAGGTGCCTGCATCTTTCTCAGCACATGTGCACACATGGACAGGATTGCCTCTATGTGTGTTCCATATGTCACTCCCTTTGATGTAGTTGAAGCAAAATGGGTCTGCCAGTAGGCTTGTTTTTACATCTCATGACTATTGGCAGTGTGTGGTATTTGGAGGAAGGGTTATTTTGTGTGCATTGTTTGCAGTGAGGTTTAGCTGTAACTTGCCACTTTCTGGGATGTGTTCCATCATGTATCTAATCAATGCCATGTGATCATGTCATGTTCCACAAAAGTCACTGTATTTATAACTGGTCAGTGGAAGGCCTGAGCTGTGGAGTGTGTAGTGGACAGGAAGGTTAAGACAGGATGTTCTAGGCTTGGAACATTGACATGTATGTGACTGTCATTTTTTCATTGGACTTGTCGACATGAATTCTTTTCTTATTTTTATGCATCCATGCAAGTCAACGTTGATTAGAAGAAGGGGATATGGAAGTCATCACCAAAAAGGTGTGGACCCTGGGAGCTATAACCGATGGAGCGCCCACTGTCGGAAGAGGTAGGAAGACCTCAGGCGCTGAGCCTGGAAGACTGAAGAGGGCCAGCTGGGGATGTCCTCCCAACAAGGACAGGGTGCCCGTCATACCATGATCCCACTAGTGACCTCCATTTATCCGGCCTTGGATTGGCATTTGAGGGCAGCAGAGCAGCCACAAGGGGGTGAGTACATATATATATGTTAGACATGCTTGACCCTTTGCCAGATGATTGAGTGAGTGACAGATTGCTCCCCCCTGACAATGTGGCATGGGTCATGTGTCACACATCTTCTGGCATCAGAATATGTGTTCCCAACTGGTGTGCTCAACCTTTTGGAGCTGGGACCTAGGACTAAACAATGTGAACCCTCAGTATAATTGTCCAGCTTGGAGCATATATGTTTAGTGTCCATATATGTTTTTAACTACACTGATGGTTTTAAGTTTGCAACAACAGATCACTCATGACAAATGTTACAGTCCAAAGGAAAGTAGGATGTGGGCCACTGACCTCTGTCATGTGGTTGGGGATATGTGTAGCTTGACATCTGCCTCCCAGAGGCAAGTTTTCTCTATTGTATGTTGAATGATTGTGCCTCATAGCAGTCTGTGGTGCATAGGTGTTCATCATACATGTGACATGACAAACATGGCAAAAGTCTTGGCAGCTGTAGCAAGGTACTTCCCCTTGGTAAGTGGGGAATGTGCTTTGTCATGGGTGATGTGTCATCAGTGTAGCCAACATTCCTCGTGCCTATGTGTCTGCATGTGCTCCATTTCCAATAGTACACATATCTATCCATGAGATGTAGGCATGTAGTAACCATGCAGACGGCATGATGTCTTAAAGCTCTCACATATGTTCATACGGTCCTGTTGTCATTATGATACATCTGCAATGGTTGGCCATTTACTGTGATGCTGCAGACAGGACTGTGTCACCATCCTATGTGTCAGACAGCAAGGGACCCAGTGGCCTAGAAAGCAAGGGGAGTGCCATGGGGGAGACCTGCTCAACATTATTATCCACAGATTCTTCCTCCAGTGGCCACTCCCTAGAGGTGGTGGTCCCATTGGGGACCATCCCTGTACCATCTTTCTCCACCACCCCTTCTCTCACCACCCTCCCTGTTGCTCTCCAACCAGTTGGCCGTGTCTGCTCACCCAAGAGATATTGGTTGTCCCTGAGATCCAATTGTGGGCAATTCCAGTGCACATGTGTTTGGGGCCTTGTTGAATGTGATTTCTGTCTGAATACAGCCTCCTCCCAAGTCTGATCAAGCTGCTCCCATCGCAGCTGTGCACGTGTTGTATTGGTTCACTTTGTGTCTTTTGTATGTTTGTGTCACTGTGTATTGTGAAGGTTATTGTTGATTAATTGTGCTATCTGTGTGTTTGTGATGTATGTGTAGATTGCAGTGTTGATTGATGTTGGTGCTGTCTGTGTGCCATGCTAGATGTGTATATATGTGTGTTGTATGTGTGGCCAGTCCCTGACCAGTGGTGTGTGTGAGAAATATGTCTGTATAGGGGCATTAGTTATGTTGTTGTTGCTGTGCGTGTGTGTATGTTGTTTGGCATTTGGTGTCCCTGATCCAGTGTTGTGTAGCCATGCGTATATGTGTGATATTGCTGTGCAGTGTATGTGTGCGCTGCCTGAAGTGTGCATGTTGTGAATGTGTGGGTGTATATGCTGCAGTATATACGTGTGTGTGTCATAAATGCCAGATGTAGGTGATGATCTCGGTGCCCCCCCATTGATGTGTTTTCTAGGAGTAAAGGTTATTAAAAATGAAAAAAAGACAGATAAGTGTTAGTACTTACGGCTGTTGTCGTACACATCGACGTTGATTTTGTTGTCTTTCAGAGAGCAGGAGCAGCGGCATGACATTGAGGAATGGCTCCTTGGCAGCTCCGGACGTGTATGGCTTTCTGCAGGTGAGAGTCTCCATTTACACTGTTCGTTTCCACCTGGTGCTCCATGGTGGTTGGACCGTGACAGTCACATTGGTGGTGTGCAACCTCACAATAGGTCCAGCGGAAACACGGTCTCTGCCAGGCTGCTTGTGCCTTCATGAGGCCACAGTAGTCTGTGCTGGCTGGCAGTGGCAGCGGACCACTGGTGGTCTTGTGTTAGCTACACCACCAAACTCAGAATAAGGTGGTCCGCTCCACCAGACCGTTGGTGGTTGGAGCGCCACCGCCAACATAGGGGTCATGGGACCTCCAAACTCGTAATCAGCCCCTAAATATATCTCAACCAGGCCAAACCTTGCATCCTAAGAATGTTCATTCCTTTTTAAAATGCTGTGAATTTTTTTGTAGTATTTATCAACCAGGAGAAAAACTGTAGTCGTAACACATTTATGATACAACAGCCAAGATTAGTTGTTTTCATTTAAAGGTGTAAGTACATTTTTATATTATATGTAAGAGACGTTAAACTGTTCAACTGTCCTATATTAATAACCTTTGCTACACTTATAAATAAATAGATTTTTGACCGAACTAGTGACAATTATTTTACCCCTTGTAGCCTAATAAGTTGTCTACTGATTCGAAAGAAGGGCATTTTGGATAAGTACATTGTTTCATAAAGCGGATTCCTGGATGTATGACACTGCAAAGGGACGCTAAAGAGGAAATAAGGTTGGACTTTTAATACTCTTGGTATGAAGCCGGCATTTTATGTCTAGACATTATTTTAGCACAGGTAGAAGTTGTATTGCCTTGTACTTTCACACAGGTCAGCTTCATTTATAGGGGTTATTATACATTGAGATATACTCACACTCATTACACATGGGACGGTGATGAAGTGTCACTTAAAGGAATACCCTGCAGGCAGACCAGATTTTTGGGTGAAGTCGACATGCATTTCTTACATGGGGCATGGCCCGTGCAAATAAACCTCTATCCGCCCTCCAATCCAGAGAGGTTGAGGGAATGAGCTGGGGCGCATTATTATATTTATCTTAGAATAATCAACATAAATCGCCATTTAATTTGTGTGCATGTGGATTAATACATTATTTAACCATGTTTTAACCTGCACCTTTCGTAAAACTTGAGCATGAATGGATCATTAACGCAGTCAGACACCTTTTCCCCATTAAAGGTAATTGACAGGCGAAAGTTCGTTAAGTTCTACTGGTAAGTGTTAAATGTTGAATAGAAATCTAAAGTCATTCTTCCCCTTTCCGCGTGATTAATCAATGCACATATTATGTTTCCGACCACTTAGATATTATTTTGTTAGTGACTTAACCCAAAAATAATATACCTCAATAGCATTTGTCTACTGGCTTGTCCATTTTTTGAACCACTGTGATAAAAGCCCTGCAAATTGATTCAGTTATTACATCCCTATGTACAATCCATTCAGCATTAAATTGTGATGCTCATATACATTTTTACTTTATCTACAGTGATAGTGTCTTATAGATCAGCAGTCCCTTTTTTCCTGGTCTTCGTTCCACGTTTTTTTGTCATGTACATTAAATATTTATTCTATCCAGATGCATGTATTTCTGATGATTTCTTCTGAGAATCCCTTTCTGAAATTCACTGTGACAGAAAAATTAGAAATTTCTCGGCAAACTTGGGACCTGTGAAAATCTTTGTTCAGTCAATATGCCAACACTTTACCAACCTATCAACTCCCCTGCCCCACCACCAAAATATGTCTTACTCAAATGTAACAGTTAACTTTTCCTCGGCATTATATAAACTAAAATGTATTTTTTCAAAAAGTTAAAAATACTCAGACTGGTTTACACCTTAGTGTGGTGTAAAATCCCAATATTAGTACAATTCACAGAGAATCCCATACTTATGTAGCAGAGCTGTAGCACTAACATATCCCCGGGAGTTTTTATTTGATCTCTTGTAAATTCAAATTTTCTCATGTGCAAAAGCATTATTGTATGCAGATTTAAACATTTACACATCCTACATTAAGCACTTGCTATATTTTCATGTATTTCCATAGGGGACAAAGTCCTCTACAGTCCTGGCAGTTGTAGGGGTGTTCCCTTCCTATTTCTTTTCCAGAAGTCATTTCATCTGCCCTTAGCTTTCTGCTATGCATGACACTTTGGCCCATATTTATACTCTGCTTGCACCGGATTTGCGTAATTTTTTTCCCGCACATTTGGCGCAAAACTAACACCATATTTATACCTTGACGCTAGACCCCGCTAACGTCAAAATATCTCAGTGTGCGTCATTTTCTGGATGCATGAAACCACCTTGTGTTAATGAGATGCAAGGTAGGCGTTCCCGTCCACAAAATGACTTAAACACCTGTGTGCCATATTTATCCAACGGCGCAAAAATGCTGCACTGCTGGGAGGCGGAGCCGGAAAATGTCACACATCCCGATTTGTGTAAAAAATTAATGGCTGGGTCAGGGAAGGTATTAAAATGGGGCACACACACCAGTGCTTGAGGAAAACCCACAGAAGCAACATCCAAGCTAAAAAAGGAAGACATGTATGTGCTATTCATCCAGCATGCACAAAGACGCAGAGCACAGGACCAACAGCAGCAGCTTTTACCATACCAACAGGGCCCCAAAGGCAACGCAGAAGGCTGGAGAGGATATTCAGGACCAGGACAACCCTTCAGCGCCTCAGGGAACATGACATCATCCAGAGGTACAGACTAAACTGGCAAGCCATACAGCAGCTTCTGCACCAAATTGAGCCACAGCTTGCAGACACCCTACATCATTCCACCAAAGACCAACCTGCTAGCTGTCCTGCACATGTTGGCAAGTGGCTCTTTTCAAACCACTGGTGCCCTGGTTGCCGGGATCTCACAGCTCTCATTCTCTGCCTTCCTTCCCAAGGTACTGGATGCCATCATCTCATCACACCCAGCCACATCAGCTTCCCCAACACACTGGTCAAGCAGCAGGAGACCAAACAGGGCTTCTATCAAATCATTGGCTTCCCACACGTGCTTGGTGCCATTTACTGCACACATGTACGGATTGTGCCACCTGCTGCAACCGAGCATCTATACTGCAACAGGAAGCACACACACTCCATCAATGTGCAGGCCATTGTGGATCACTGGGGATTGATCACCCACATCGTGGCAAAGTATCCTGGGAGTGTACATGATTCATTCATCTTCCACCACAGCACCATCAATCAACACTTCCAGGATGGACGATATGGAAATGGCCTCCTTGTTGGTAAGTACAGAAACCTAGTCATTTACACACTGCACAGCAACCCTGTAGGACACACAACACATACACCACTACATTGAAATGTGGCTAGGAAGACACTGAGGTTGTGACACTGTTAGTCATGTTTGATATTCTGGCCCAATGGGATACACATCTATGGACAAATGACAGATGCAAATAACAAAAGATGCCACTCCAGAGCCACAAGGGACCGATTTAAAACCACACAGTGACAATGACATGGCCTTAACTGGCAGTACAACTTGGAAGATGAATCTTCCAATATCACATCAATAACACTCAATCACACACCCTTCCAAGCAATACATCCTGTGTAAGGGGTGTGTAATGTGTTTTGCTGCAGGTCATACACCATGAGATACATAGCATGATGATGCTGACTCTAATGAAGGTGACATGGAATCATTGAGGCTGTACCAACATCTCACGTCATTCTTGGGGTGACATTGCCCGCTAGCAATAAGGAAGTGGACTGTGCTATGAACACATATTGATGTGACAATAATGCAAAGTGCACACTGCTCCACATACGGATTGAGACAATTACACATATACATAACAGATGTTCAGGCACATGGACCTTCTGACACTTAAACCTTTACCCCCACAGACAAGTTAGCCAGCTTACCTGGAGCAGGTTTAGTAGTGTAGGTACACATTTACACATGAGCCAACACGGCGAGGGCACAAAAATAGGTTTGCCTAGAACTTGTCATACATGGGATATTTGTGCATTGTCAATTGTGAAAACTTCAGTGCTGCCAACCTATGGAGATGTGTTGTACATTGTCACCTAGGTCACACTGTTGTTTTTCACATGCTATTAGATATGTTGAATTGGATGGAATGTTCAGGACATATAGTGCAACCCTGTTACCACCACAGTGGAATTGATTTTGTGTGTGGAAGTATTATGTCACCTCCAGTGAAGGTACATGGACATTTCTTTCACATGACAAAATGCATGGGTAATAAACAATGAACTGCAAGTTTCCTAATATACCGCTGATATCAGGTCAATCTGCCAAACACCAGTGTTGATAATTAAACAACCCAATGCAGAAAGAACATCCTAGAAGCCTAGGATCCCACACAATAACACAAACACAGATGAGTCACAGACGACACAAGATAACAACTGCCATGCAAATTCATAATTAAGGTGCAACCAACATCCAAATATTTACAAAAAATTTCTCTTTAAGCTGATCAGGGTTACGGGATCCAGGCATGGATCATGACCCCATTAGCCAACCCAAACACAGCATCAGTGCGTGCCTATAATGAGGCACATCAGAGGACACGCACCATAGTAGAGAGGACTTTTGGCATCCTGAAGTCCAGATTCCAGTGCATCAACATCACCAGAGGCAGCCTCCTATATTCAACTGAAATGGTCTGCAAGATAATTTTGACCTGTGCCATCCTGCACAACATTTGTGTAAGGAGGAACATTCCCCTCTATGAACCAGACCCACAAATGCCTGAAGAGGAGGAAGTGGAGGATGTTGTTCATGAAAATGAGAGGGACCATCCAAACACTGCAGCAGGATTGCGTCAGAGACAATACATTATACCAAACTTCTTTTAACTCTAGTCACCATCACCACTTTCTTACCATTTGTCATTAAACACCTACCATCATTGCTCAATCATGCTCTGGGTAATGTTTATGCATCACATTATCCCTAGGAATCATAATCAGAGTTTAGCCTCATGGAGCTTATCAGAAATAAAGATTAGGATACAGAAAAAGCCACATCACATTTGATTGGTATGAATGTACACCCAACAACACACACAGTGTAAATGACATATGTCCTGTCTATTTCACATGTGAAGGGCAATATCACAGGACCACAGCTATTACACACATTCATGTTGCCAACATGGTCCATTACAGCACATGTAACACAACTAAGACACCATCAAACATAATGAGAAAAAGTCTCATACATGAGACAGTGGATGTGCTATTGCATTGCTAACAGGGATGTATTACCAGACCCTTGACAGCAGTAAGTATGACATCAGCTATCTTTGCAAGGAGCATGTGTGAAAAGGAGTCCATCTAAGCAGAAAATGGATAGCACTAGTGCCCCAAGTAGGACAAGCATTGCTCACAAAACATGCCCTGCACAGTCCATCCCAGGTAATAAGTCCTGCAACTGCCATGTTTTCAGTTTCTGCCCACCGTTCTCTAGGGGGTCCTGTAAATGGACTGCCTGTACCCTGAGAATCTTCATCTACAAACACCCAGAATCCCATTCTGACTCCTGTGTGCTTCCCTCTTCAGTATGGCATGCCATAGTCATAGTTCATCATTCTGCATGGACTTCAGGTCCGATAATGCACTGTCTGGTAGTCAGTAGGACCTGTAATCAACTGTCCATTGCTTCCCATGTGAAAGGTCCACTTGGCCCTATGAAATTGATTCTTAACTCCAGGACTTGTGAGAGACTGAAGCAGCACTCACCTGTGAGCACTTCCATGCAGACCAGCCATTTGAACCCGCCCTGCCATTGCTGCTGCCTGGAACTGCCTAGAAGCTGCCATTTTCTGAATCTTCTTGTTGTGCATAGGTGTACAAATCACTTGTGTAAAAGAGCCCTTGGGGGATAGTGTAACGTTGCAGATCACAGCACAAAAACAGTTTTTAGTTCCCACAGTGTTGTTCCAGCATTTCTCAGTGAGAGTCTGCTCACCGTGTATTTGCCATGTTCATGTTAGTTCCTGACAGAGCCTGCATCCTGTTAGCCTGACTGGTCCTGTTTTTGCGTTAACCATATAGGTTCCCTGTGGTTACATTGGTCTCATAGTTGCTTTCCATGCCCTCTCCTGCCTCATCGGGTATTGTGTCTGGTAGGTCTACGATGAATCCTCAAATGTGTAGTATAGTTTAATCAGTTTCCTTATCATATCCTGTTCTGGGACATGTATTCAAATTGCTGAACCCAGCCCCCATCCCTTGTCTGGTTTTGCATGTATTCATTTGTGCCAAACAGTGACAGTATGCTATGGCTGTATGCATGGATTAGGTACGGTGCCTCCAACACAACAAACAAGGGTTGCAATGTGTATGTAAGGACAAAACATGTTTGTGCCCTGACGGTCCACACACAGATTCCCTTCTGCCGCCACTTTTGATGGTACTTACATGATGATTAGCTGTGAGATTAATCAGCACAGAGGCACTGATGTTCCCTGTTGCAGTGAGAAGTTTTATAGGCCACCCTATGTAAAAATGTTGTGATGAAACCTGCCTGTTTCCTATTACTGATCCATAAACTTTTTAAGCACACCAAGGTTGCCCTGTCGTCAGCCTTATTAGAGTTCTGCAGTGCCATAGCTGGACTATCACCATGTGTGTCGTTATTTGTTCTTTGGCTTTAGTCCAAATTTGCTTTGAAGGATACTCTATTAATTCTGGGAATGGCTCCACAGACTCATGATTAGACCTGCATGTAACTGTGACAACATGGAGGGCAATACTGACAGAGGGCACACATGGCCACACACTTGAACTGGACATCTTTGTGCACTGAACCACTGGAAATATGTGAACACATGTGTTAGAAATGGGGTTTTGGGTTGGCATTCAGGTTACCGCTGTCCAAGCAAAAGCCCTCACTCTAGTCAGGGTAAGTCACACACAATCCAAGATTATCCTGTGCCCACCCTCTGGTAGCTTGGCACGATCAGTCAGGCTTAACTTAGAAGGCAATGTGTAAAGTATTTGTGCAATAAATCATACAATACCACCATATAGCACCACAAAAATACACCACATAGTGTTTAGAAAAATATATAATATTTATCAGGATAATTGTAGGTCAAAAAGAATAAAGTTGCAATGGAAAATTGTAGAAATATCACGGAAAAGTGATATAAAGGGGGTCATTCTGACCATGGCGGTAATTACCGCCATGGCGGAGGTCGGCGGTAGCACCGCCAACAGGCTGGCGGTGCACCGCTGGGCATTCTGACCGCGGCGGTTCAGCCGCGGCCAGAAACGGAAAGTCGGCGGTGTACCACCGACTTTCCGCTGCCCGTCTGAATCCTCCATGGCGGCGGAGCGCGCTCCGCCGCCATGGGGATTCTGACACCCCCTACCGCCATCCTGTTCATGGCGGCTCTCCCGCCATGAACAGGATGGCGGTAGGCGGTGCCGCGGGGCCCTTGTGTCCATGCACGGCAGGGGCCCCCGTAAGAGGGCCCCAAAAAGTATTTCAGTGTCTGCCCAGCAGACACTGAAATACGCGACGGGTGCAACTGCACCCGTCGCACCTTCCCACTCCGCCGGCTCAATTCTGAGCCGGCATCCTAGTGGGAAGGTTGATTTGCCCTGGGCTGGCGGGCGGTCTTTTGGCGCCCGCCCGCCAGCCCAGGGCAAATGTCAGATTCACCGCCGCGGTCTTTTGACCGCGGTGCGGTGTTCTGACGGCGGTACCTTGGCGGACGGCCTCCGCCGTCCGCCAAGGTCAGAATGACCCCCAAAGTGTCTTAAAGTCTTTAGAATATAAACAAAGTCTCTTTCAAGCACAAGTACCTGGTTGGGAGTGGAAAAATCTCCTCAGAGGGCCACAAGAGAAGAGGTGTGTGGAAAAAGGGTGTGTGCCTCGATTTCTCCCCAGCACACACAGACTTGCGTCGTTATTTTCCACGCGGGGAAGTCGGGCGTCGTTTTCCGGCGCGCGGACAGACTCTTTCTGTGGATCGCGGGGATTACCAGATGTCCCGGGTCTGTGCGTGGATTTTCCTGCTTGTTCTCCGGCTGCGCGTCGGTCTGCGGGGCTGCGCGTCGAAATTACGATCTCACGGCAGGCGTCGCGTCGATTTCTCCTCTAGACTTCGATCTGCGGGGCTGCGCGTTGAAATTACGATCTCACGGTAGGCGTCGCGTCGAATTCTCCTCGAGAGGTCAGGCGGCGTTGTACTTGCGAGGCCGTGCGTCGGATCTTCGATCGTCCCAAGGGCGTTGCATCGATCAGCGTCGGATTGAGGCATTTTTCTCGCCGCGAAACAAGCTGTGCGTCGAAATTTTCGGTGCACGGAGCGTCCAAGTAAAAGAGAGAAGTCTTTTTGGTCCTGAGACTTAAAGGAACAGGAGTCAAGCTCTATCCAAGCCCTTGGAGAGCACTTTCACAGCCAGACAAGAGTTCAGCAAGGCAGCAGGGCAACAGCAAGGCAGCAGTCCTTGGTAGAAAGCAGACAGGTGAGTCCTTTGAGCACCCAGGCAGTTCTTCTTGGCAGGATGTAGTTTCTGGTTCAGGTTTCTTCTCCAGCAAGTGTCTGATGAGGTAGGGCAAAGGCCCTGTTTTATACCCATATGTGCCTTTGAAGTGGGGGGGACTTCAAAGAGTGGCTAAGAAGTGCACCAGGTCCCCTTTCAGTTCAATCCTGTCTGCCAGGGTCCCAGTAGGGGGTGTGGCAGTCCTTTGTGTGAGGGCAGGCCCTCCACCCTCCCAGCCCAGGAAGACCCATTCAAAATGCAGATGTATGCAAGTGAGGCTGAGTACCCTGTGTTTGGGGTGTGTCTGAGTGAATGCACAAGGGGCTGTCAACCAAGCCCAGCCAGACGGGGATTGTAAGGCACAGAAGGATTTAAGTGCAAAGAAATGCTCACTTTCAAAAAGTGGCATTTCTAGAATAGTAATATTAAATCCGACTTCACCAGTCAGTAGGACTTTGTATTACCATTCTGGCCATACTAAATATGACCTTCCTGCTCCTTTCAGATCATCAGCTGCCACTTCAACAGTGTATGAGGGCAGCCACAACGTTAGCCTATGAAGGGAGCAGGCCTCACAGTAGTGTGAAAACGAATGTAGGAGTTTTACACTACCAGGACATATAACTACACAGGTACATGTCCTGCCTTTTACCTACACAGCACCCTGCCTTAGGGGTTACCTAGGACACACCTTAAGGGTGACTTATATGTAGAAAAAGGGGAGTTCTAGGCTTGGCAAGAACTTTTAAATGCCAAGTCGATGTGGCAGTGAAACTGCACACACAGGCCTTGCAATGGCAGGCCTGAGACAAGAAAAAGGGGCTACTTAAGTGGGTGGCACAACCAGTGCTGCTGGCCCACTAGTAGCATTTAATTTACCAGCCCTATGCACATAAAGTGCACCTTACTAGGGACTTATAAGTAAATTAATAGTCCAATCAGGTATGATTCCAGGTTACCATGTTTTAGGGGAGAGAGCATATGCACTTTAGCCCTGGTTAGCAGGGGTAAAGTGCGCAGAGTCTATAAACCAGCAAAAACAGTGTCCAAAAAGTGGAGGGAGGCAGGCAAAAAGTTAGGGGTGACTACCCTAAGGCTGTCAGGTCTAACAACATGCATCATGGTCTGCTGGTCCTCCACAGCCACAGGAGAAACATAGGTCATTTACATGACTCAAACTGTGGTGTACCATACCTTTTTTGGATTGGATTCGGGACTCTCTGTTGCAAACACTGTACCTACCTAGCATGTTCAAATGCCTGACTCATGGGTAGTATACACACAAGTGACCCCGAAGTGGTATCCAACATTTCATTACATGTGATGGCTTACCTTTGTAACATTGCCTTTCTCAACCACCCTCTATCTTATCTATCCTGCATTTAGTTTGTCATGGGAGATGTTTTGTCCCCAAAGTCAGGGAAGTTCACACAGCATAAGACGCAAAAGATATGACAAACACATATCATGACTGATGTTCCTCAATGAATGGCATCTGATGGTTATACACAATTACAACACATGCATATAAGCACATTATGCAATACACGTCTTGTGACGTTCACACAGAGGCCCAAAAAACAATTGAAATAGCCAATTCACAGACATAACCACACAGTCCATGAGTGAATTTTTTACGTTATGTAGCCTTGCTATCCTCTATTGATGCACCACCTGCTCAAACTAGGGAATACCAATTTTAATTCAAAATGTTTGGGTTGCTGTTGCGACAGTTAAGAGTGCTAATCTGGCACAACAAAATGGGTTTTATGGTCCGCAGTAGTTTGGTCTGCCACATTTGCCGAAACACTAGAACACACACAACAGGCCCTAACAGCTTATCTTTGTATAGTTATACCCTTCATGTATGTAATAAATGTGAAAAAATGGCAAAAACACAGTCAAAGACAGATATTTTGACGCAAAAGCGTAAAAAAGAGACATATGCGTCAAAATATGCTGCATATGCATTAAAAAATTCGGCTCACAGCCATTATACATCGATTGGTCCCAACGTTAATTCCAACACTGCACCCCATGAAATAGGTTAACAACAAAAAATATATTGATCCTTGAATGCGGGGGAATTTTTAAGCATATGCGTAAAAAATATTGACGCAAAGCCCGTAAGTGTCATAAAATTACACGCATCATAATAAAAACGCACCGCATTTGAGACAGGAAGTGATGTAATAGGATATCCTGTTTACAGAAATGGTACAGTGGGTGTACTTTCACTTTCACTTTGCAGTCTGTGATTCTTCTAGACTGTGTGGCTGTGTTCAGAATTGTTTCAGTCCAAATTGTGCTTTTGTCTTCTGTGTGCCATTTCAATTGTCATCTGTTGTTTTTGTAATTGTCTCTGTGAATCAGTGTAAGTGTGTTTTTGTAATTTTTTGTGTCTAATTTTGACTTTGTACTGTTGGGAGAGTGTAGTGGGTATTGGCAGTTGGGGTATTGTTGGGTTGTTTGTTGGTTCTTTAAGTTTCCTTTTCATACCTCCTTTCCCTGTATTTCCCTGTTTTCCCTTTCCTATCCCTTTTATTTTTGTGATATTGGGAAGGCCACTTCTGGGGAGAATGGGTGAGGAGGAGCTGGGGGCTTTCATTTGGCTGGTGTGCCACTTTCTCCCCCTGATGTTAGAAGCTGGTGGCAGGGTGATACAGGGGTATCACACTGAGGCAAGAAGGCTTAGGTGGTCCAAGGTGCTGTTCCACCTAAAGAGACTGTTCAACAGCCAGTGCAACGACCACCAACTAAAACATCGCTGGGCTGACCTTGTGGCCAGGGAGCAAGACCTGCTGGACCACCTGGGTGTGGTGATTGGTGGCCCTGTTGGTGAGTACAAATCAGACTAATGTTTACAGTAAAATTCTCTGTAGTGACAGTAGCAGATTTGGTGACATGCTGCATGCAATGTTTTTGGACATGTGGAATGCAAGTTGAACATACAGTGGCCCTGATTTATACAATATTTGGTACGCATTACCATCATTTGTTGATGCAAAAGCTGCACAAACTTACAAAAGACAACGTGATCGTGTAAATTAGTGCTGCTTTGACGTCAATAGATGATGTTCATGCAGCACAAACAAATGTATTATTCATGGCCTGTGAGTGTACCAGGAATGAGATGTATTTCACATACAGACAGCTCCTGCACCTCTCCCTCCAAGCATGGCACCGGCACCAGCAGTACCATCCACTAGTGGCACACAGACAACCCCAGCTGCAGTGATAGACAATGCCAAATTCAAAGCAATGAGACGTGACTTGCAACGGATGTTGCTCATGATGGACAGGCTGCATCAGGAGGTGTCCCGCAATAGCAGGAGACTGTGGGGTGTATAAAGAAGGTCCTGCGGAGAACAAATGTGTGACTTTTGGACCTTCAGCCATGATTACCTCCTCTCCCTCCTCTTTCCTGGTTCTTATATTTAGTGGGTTTAGGGAGCTTAGTATTAGGTTAGAATAGTCTGTTTGTTTAGTTAGTATAAATGGGCTGGGGGGTGGAAGGGGTTATATTATTACATGTGTTTTTTTGTGGGTGGGTGGGTAGGGGATGATGTCGGGGTTTATGTGTATAAAAAAAGAAATATATATATATTGTTTAGAATAAGATAGTATGTGTTTAGGTTAGTATATGTTGTCCTACATGTGTCCCGTCATATAAGGGGGGTGGGGGACTGATGTTTAGAATGTTTAGTTACATGTGATAGGTAAGTTTAGATTAGGGTAGTTAGGGCCAGTTGTGGGTAATGTGTAGTTGGGATAGGTTAGGTCAGTTAAGGTGTTTCTCCTAGTTTTCATATCCTTTTTTACTGTTAAATAAATATTTATGTACTCCTTTACAGTATGTGTCATATGCTTGGGGATCAGGGCCTTGGCATGGGTGAACAGTGTCAATTTAGTATTTGCATTTGTGTACCATCATGCATCGGAATCACATTATTGACATGGTTATTCACAATTCCTACTGTGCAGTCACATTGGCAGTTACACCAAAGCTACTTCACAATGCATCTGCCATCCATTGCAGCCACCACTCACGGTTACTATGGTTCCCACTGTGTTGTGAAGATCGGATGTGTGTTTTAAATCTGTCATTGTTTGAGACCTGACTTGGAATCTTGGGCACTGTGGTACGTCTGCCTGCAGCCTGATGTTCATGTGAACCCGAATAAGCTGAGTGATGTTATAATGTTGTGTAGTATTGTATACATAAATCACACCCATCATTTCTTACAATGTACTCCCAGGTTACATAATTGTCCATACACTCGTACACATCCATTCCTGCCGTGTGTGTGTGATGAAAGTTTATAGTCAGATGTCACATACATAAAGATTGTTTTGAAGGGAATGTTGGCCACATTGATTTTCAGCTTAAACATACTTTGAAGCATTCTTTTTCTGCCCAACACAGCATTACTGTTAGTTTTCTATTTACTTCAGAAATAAGCATCAGAAAGCGCAGATGATGACACAATCCAGACCCCAGTGCATAGTTATCAGTCCACAATCTTTCAACGCATTTGTATTGACATTCTATCGCCATTGACATGTGACATACATCACTAATCTCCTACACAGTTGATGTGTCACATTACACAGAGCCAAAGTGGTTGTGTAAGTGCTATTTATTTGAAAGTGCTGTAGTGCAATAATTACATAGTCCAGGATTGTGAGTCCATTAGTGTGACACTTTCTCTTGTGATGCTACACAAGTGCAATGGAACATGTCATTGGATATGCTGCGGTGAAGTGTCATACAGTGCAGAGGAACATGAATTGCCAATGAGGTAGTGATAGACAATCACAGAGCATAGAGTACTGTAAACAGTGTGCTGGAGAACAGTGCATGTGAGCAGCTGTTGCAAGAATGGCATGTTAACAAGTACAGGACCTAGGATATCAGTGCCCATGTGGCATGGACATGTGCTACTGGGTACTTCAACGTGTGAAGATGATCTGTTCCATGTCTTCATCTTCTGATGTGTGTGTCGTCTCCTCTGCCCTTGGTGGTGGTGTGTTTGAAGGGGCAACACACACTTCAGTGTTTGAATACGTGGAGTCAGAAATCCCGTTAGCTGCCAACTGTGGGGATATTAAGGGCATTACTGCAGCAAGGAGGAGCTGCTGGTTCTTAGGTATAGCAGCTACATCACTGTGATAGGCAGCCAGGTCAGCCCCGAGGGGGTCATGATTGCATTTGTGCACTCAGTGAAATGTTTGGGGTGCCAGGTGTTGTGGCAGCTCCCTTACTGCAGTGGTGAATTCCCTCACACTTTGTTGTAGTCCTTGCAGGATGAATGTTAGCGCTTGCATGGCTGCTGCCTGTTCTGCAGATGACATATATACCCTATGAGGGAAAGCCCTTTAACCCCACTGTTTCAGGGCCCAAAACACAAACTGAATACAAATATACAGTGGGGATAAATATAGAACAAAGTACCACAGTGAAAACATAAATTAATCACTGGGAAATTATTTCTTTGTTCACAATTGAATCTATTAAATTATGCTTAGTGTCTCCAAGTCCCACTCTCGTGGGCTGTGTACCAAACTAACAAATAACAAGATTAACAAGTGTATTAAAGACCATTAGACAAATGTTAAATGAAAGAGCTATAAACAAATGATAAGGATACTCTACACATACAAAACAAGACAATATTGGGAAAACAGTAACCAAGTAGTTCCTTTATGCACTGTTGTGATTTAACCTGTAAGCTACTTAGACATTAATTTGCGAGCAGTATTGCATTGAGGTAATGTAAGTAATGTATTGTCCATCCGCCAAACGTCTATCTCTGATGTGAACATCCGATACAGTCCAATTTATATCATCCAGTTTTTTCAAAAATTCAAGTGTACATTCCTCCATAGATATAGTCGACGTGTTTCGGCCTTTATGAATCTGGCCTCCTCAGGACATCAGGAACAGTGCCTATATATATACAATATGTACAAATTATTGCTACACTAATGGTACTTATTTTATAAACACAGACTACCAGGGGTGAACCACACCCCTGTTCACCCTTAGGTCCCCAGTGCGCATAGACTTAAGTGAGTACTTGCGACTGACCTTAAAAGCGACTAAACAAGGTATCATAACTAGCAAAGAACAACAAATGTCCATATCACATCTAAAAATTGACTATTAAACAGTATTGTAAAATTGAAAAGAATATGCGCCCAAAAAGTGATTTATTTCAGCTCTGAAAAGGTGTGTCAAATAGACTAATACCCATGCAGGCTGCCAGAGAAACTGACCTCAACAACATCGATTTTATATTTCTTGATGCTCGATTATAAATCAGGGCAAGGACATCTTAAGGGCCACAGTCGATGTATAACGTTTGTATAATGGTCTTTAATACACTTGGTAATCTTGTTATTTGTTAGTTTGGTACACAGCATATGAGAGTGGGACTTGGAGACACTAAGCATGATTTAATAGATTCAATTGTGAATAAAGAAATAATTTTCAAGTGATTAATTTATGTTTTCACTCTGGTACTTTGTTCTATATTTATCCCCACTGTATATTTGTATTCAGTTTGTGTTCTGCAGATGACAGCATGCACGAACGCATCCCCTCAAGGCTGGCTGCCATATTTTGCGTCCCCACCCGCACCTCCTTGGCCAGCTCCCACTGTACTCTAACTACAGTCCTCTCAAAGGTGGTACCAGTGTCCTCAGAGTACTCAGCTGGGTTGGAGCTGGCAGGTCGTACTATTGGGGTGGTGGGTGGGTCCTCTGTGATGGCTGCTACTTCTGTGCTCCTCCTTGCGACTGAAGGTAGGGTCTGGAGGGTTCAAAGGACATCTTGGAGGGTCTACTGGCTAATGTTTGTCAGCTCGTCATCCATGTCATCAGGGAAGTCCAGGACAGGCATATCTCCAGGAGAGCCTTCTTCCTCAGCAATGAGGTATTGTGCAATTAGTGTGTCTGTGTTGTGGCATTTGTAATGTGACGTTCCTGATTTCCTATCATTGAACATTGTGATCTTGGTTCCTGTTCATAGTTCCTGTCATTAGTATTAGCATTCTCACAGGCCTATGACCCACCTGCATGTCACATGTAGTGTGGGCAGTTTCGGGAATTGTCTGTGTCACATTCTCTAGGTGTAGGATCTTTCCAAATTGTATGTTAACACCTTATTGTACTACTCAAACCTTTGTCTTCTTCCATTACCATGGTGCGGCCTTGCACCGGCTGTGGGTGTTCTGATGTCACTTGCACCACACTTAACAATCTGGAACTGAGCCAGTCTCTGATATTTCACATCCACCCATATGTTGGTGAGACCTAGCATATACTATGTATAGCATTGACATGGAACGATAAAGGTGTCAGCATTGGTAGTGTGTACTGCTGATGTTGAGGAATGTGTACTACATTGGATTGCACTGATGCTCCTAACAGTGTTCCATTTCCTCTTCTGACTGTGTGGGTATGTTTCACTAGCTAGACACATATGTCCTCCCCCTAAATGCTGTTGTCTTAGCACTGTGACACTTGAGATGTTGCATTGTGGCATTGCAGCTATTGTAACACAGGCACAGGGTAGACCCTGACATGTGCAGCATGGGTATGACATTACTGCTATGTAACTCGTAATGTTAATTACAATACCTGATGTTTATAGCGCCTATAAACATGAGCAGTTGACAGGATTTGCACATTGTTAGTAATTAAAGGGGATTGATAACATCGTTATCCTGACCCCTCTATTTTGGGTGTGTTTGATCCATGGGCACATAACTGCCATTGGCTACTTAACCTGCACTCACAGCACAGGTGTCAGTGGCAACTGTTGTCCATGGTAAATACCACTTGTGGATATTGCCTGAGATTTGAAATTGAGCCCTTGCTCATGTTGTGACAATACTAGCTTTCGTGTGACAGCAGTCCAGTTTTATGTTATACCCTACCCTCTTGTACTGGCTTTGCCCTTCCAACATCCTTGGCATGGTAGAGTACCCTCGTGCAAAGGTTGTTGGTGTAGTGTTGTTCTGTGCCCCAGGTTTCCCCTGCACAGCCCATGCACCCTTGCCGTGCCCCTCTGCCCTTTCCACTACCTGATTATCATGGCTGACATGCATTGTGCAGTAGGTATGTCCCCCGCCACTTGCAGTTAACAATTAGGCATTTTTGTCCCCCATGCTACTTACCCTGTATATGTGTTGTATCCTGGTAGTCTGCCCTGTCCTGTCCTTGAATCCCTGTCATGATCTCCTTAGGGATGACGGCTGCCACCATCTCCTCCATGTGGTCCAGGGCCTCCTGTGGGGCTGGACTCCCACCTCCAGTCTGCAGTGCTGCCTTCCTGTTCCTTGCCATCTTTTCCTTGGTCCACCGCTTGCAGTCATGCCAGCGTTTCTTGCACTCAGTGACTGTTTTCCGTACTTCTGCCACACTGTTGATCTTATCGACAATTTGTTGCCACATTGCCTCTCTCCTCCCAATTGGCAATTTAGAGGTGACAAAAAGTTGATGCTGGTGTTCTGTCACCTCTTTCACCAGTATTTCGTGCTCCTCTGCACTGAACCGACACTTCCTTTTCTTCTTCTCCCTCTCCTGAGTCTTGTCTGGGTCCCCCTGGCTGGTTCCTGGTCAGTTGTAGTCTTCCTGGGGTCTCTCATGGCTTCTGGGATCCATTTTGGGGCTCCTTTGCACATTTTGCTGTGTTTGCAATGCTTTTTTACGCTATTACGTCAAAAAAAGGCACGTATCCGGTTTGCGACGTCGTAAACCGGATTAAAGTCATTTTCTCTGCGTTAACGTAGTTTTTCTTTACGATTTGGCGCAATGGTTTGATTAAAAATAAATTACCCTAACCCAAGGTATGCGCCTTGGATCGCCAAAGTATCAATTTGACGTCCGGGTGGCGCTAAGAAATGGCGTTAGCCGGCGTTAAACTTTTTGACGCAAAACTGCATCAGCGCAGTTTTGCGTCAAAAATATAAATATGGCCCCTTATGTCATTATATGCATTTTCCAAACTTTGCGTATGATTTGCAGGGCTTCAACACTTTGTTCTTTTTGGGGAGCAGTGTTTGATATAATTTAGGATTAACGTGTCTGATTTATTTTTATGAACTGGATAACTATTGGCAGGTCTGATTCTATTCATATATATGACAGTAGATACTATCTAAAATCCCGTTATGTCAATTTTTCTTATACAGGGAGTGCAGAATTATTAGGCAAGTTGTATTTTTGAGGATTAATTTTATTATTGAACAACAACCATGTTCTCAATGAACCCAAAAAACTCATTAATATCAAAGCTGAATATTTTTGGAAGTAGTTTTTAGTTTGTTTTTAGTTTTAGCTATGTTAGGGGGATATCTGTGTGTGCAGGTGACTATTACTGTGCATAATTATTAGGCAACTCAACAACAAAAAAATATATACCCATTTCAATTATTTATTATTACCAGTGAAACCAATATAACATCTCAACATTCACAAATATACATTTCTGACATTCAAAAACAAAACAAAAAAAAATCAGTGACCAATATAGCCACCTTTCTTTGCAAGGACACTCAAAAGCCTGCCATCCATGGATTCTGTCAGTGTTTTGATCTGTTCACCATCAACATTGCGTGCAGCAGCAACCACAGCCCCCCAGACACTGTTCAGAGAGGTGTACTGTTTTCCCTCCTTGTAAATCTCACATTTGATGATGGACCACAGGTTCTCAATGGGGTTCAGATCAGGTGAACAAGGAGGCCATGTCATTAGATTTCCTTCTTTTATACCCTTTCTTGCCAGCCACGCTGTGGAGTACTTGGACGCGTGTGATGGAGCATTGTCCTGCATGAAAATCATGTTTTTCTTGAAGGATGCAGACTTCTTCCTGTACCACTGCTTGAAGAAGGTGTCTTCCAGGAACTGGCAGTAGGACTTGGAGTTGAGCTTGACTCCATCCTCAACCCGAAAAGGCCCCACAAGCTCATCTTTGATGATACCAGCCCAAACCAGTACTCCACCTCCACCTTGCTGGCGTCTGAGTCAGACTGGAGCTCTCTGCCCTTTACCAATCCAGCCACGGGCCCATCCATCTGGCCCATCAAGACTCACTCTCATTTCATCAGTCCATAAAACCTTAGAAAAATCAGTCTTGAGATATTTCTTGGCCCAGTCTTGACGTTTCAGCTTGTGTGTCTTGTTCAGTGGTGGTCGTCTTTCAGCCTTTCTTACCTTGGCCATGTCTCTGAGTATTGCACACCTTGTGCTTTTGGGCACTCCAGTGATGTTGCAGCTCTGAAATATGGCCAAACTGGTGGCAAGTGGCATCGTGGCAGCTGCACGCTTGACTTTTCTCAGTTCATGGGCAGTTATTTTGCGCCTTTGTTTTTCCACACGCTTCTTGCGACCCTGTTGACTATTTTGAATGAAACGCTTGATTGTTCGATGATCACGCTTCAGAAGCTTTGCAATTTTAAGAGTGCTGCATCCCTCTGCAAGATATCTCACTATTTTTGACTTTTCTGAGCCTGTCAAGTCCTTCTTTTGACCCATTTTGCCAAAGGAAAGGAAGTTGCCTAATAATTATGCACACCTGATATAAGGTGTTGATGTCATTAGACCACACCCCTTCTCATTACAGAGATGCACATCACCTAATATGCTTAATTGGTAGTAGGCTTTCGAGACTATACAGCTTGGAGTAAGACAACATGCATAAAGAGGATGATGTGGTCAAAATACTCATTTGCCTAATAATTCTGCACTCCCTGTATACACTGCAAGTATAATGAAAAACCTGACTAGATTTTATGGCTCGCTGATTCCATTAGAAGTTCTGTCCTTGCTTGATTTGAAGTCATAATCCTAGTCAGTGTATTAGGCAAAATTAAAGCAGTTAATACACATTAGCTCTGCACTTCTTGGAATTGTACAGGGCTACATTCGCAGAAGCGAACCTCTCCTTACAGATATATATGGACTTTGTGAGTCTGGCCCCATAAGCATCACATCTTTCGAGATCGGGATTCGATTTAGTTAATGCTGCACTCGGTTAGTAAATACAATTTTACCCGAATGTAATAATATTACCCAACACGGCACAAACATATGGCCTCAAAATACATCCTTCTATTTTCTTTATCTTCTTGTTTAAGCGAGAATAACAACCGCATATTTTCTAGGTTCCAATAACCCTGTTGAAAATTAAATTGTATTGCTTTTTCGTTAAATGTTTATTTGGTTTTATTTGTTCCTGGAATTGTGCCCGTGTAGTACAAGGAATGCGTGCACGACTACACTGTGGGTGCATTCTAATACCATTGCAAGGCACTAAAATAGTCATATTTGGTGTGGGCATATTATACTCTTTCTACAGTTTGCAACAAATGATTATATCATCTCCCTTTCCTTCAGTACTTAAGAGTATCCATTAGTTGTTTAAATGATGAACACGGAGTATAGTTTGCAAAGAATCAGGCAATTAAAGAGTGTACCGACAGAGAAGTTTATCAGTAGTAAACAAAATACGATAATCATTCATTTGTTGTGATATAAGGGAGGAGTTTAACAGTTGTTGTATAGGCAGGGCGCTCCATAGGCCTTATCCCGTATAGGTGCAACTTAAGCAAACTTCGCACTGGCGGAAATTCCCACAAAGCCATTCAAACCGGTGAAAATTCTTGGGGAAGTGTTTACTTTCCAGTACAAATCTTTCTTCGTGCTGGGAAATTTCCCTAAAAATACCACAAATAGTGCATTATGTTACTTTGCACTATTTTGCTTCAAAGGGCATACTTTGGGTGGTTCATGAGTGTTCCCACGCCACCACCCATGCTTTTGACTTAAAGCCCTATCTACTAAAATTGATAAACAGAGATTTGCACTAAAAAATAATGTCTGCTTGAGGTGGGGTTAACAGGGATAAATATTCCTTCTAAGTCTTGAGACATTGCATGTGTGCTGCACTTTGCAACTCACATCCTATGTGTGAAAGTTTTTGAAGTTAGTCTAAGAATAGTATTTTGCACTGGAAAGTGACCTTTTTAGTACCAAACCTATGGTAGACATCATGCACAAACCTGGCGGTAGGCACACTGTTTGTGCACCAGCACAAGGGAAGAGAGCAGGAGCTGCTTATCTTAGTGATAAGACCCCTGCAATGCTTTCTTCCCCTCAAGCAAAGCTGCTCAGCCATGCTGCACGATTTGTTTAAATAAATGGGCCCCACAGTGAGCACGGAGAGCACTAATTTAAGAAACAGTCTTTGCCACAGTTTTGGGCTGAAAGGGACCAAATCGCACAACAGTTTTGACTGGATTTGTTTCATGTCGGTGATGGTAAGTTAAGGCAGTGCTTGTTCCAAAGAAATTTTGCTGCCATTTTATAAAATCATGATTCTGGAGGAGATAATGTGTGACAAGAGCATTTGTGCATATTTGTTGTGTGGCATTTTGTTGTTTTGGAGATGTGCTCTGTTGTCCTTTTTTGTGCTTCTCTCTGTTGGTGCTGCATTACCGCAATGTGATTTTACTGTGGTTGTTGTGTTGCTTTCTGGTTTGACTATTTTATTGTGATGTGTCCTGTTATGTTTTATTTTAACTCTATTGGTATGTTGCTTTGTGTGAGTTATTGCATTATATTTTGCATTTACCTATAGATATGTTAACAAATAATGCTACATTTCCAGCCAAAACCAGCACGTCTTGGAAGGTCTTGTGACAAGTAATCGTTTAGCAGTGTCTAAGGTGGTAAATGAGCACTGCGTCAAGTCTTCATTTACTGAAAGAAACAGTCAGTCCAAAACTATTGAAGAGACAATGGGCCATTTCTCATAAAGCGAGCACTGTGAGCACTGAGTTTATGTGCTTTGGGCACAGGCCAGCGCAACATGTAACCTTGCTGTGCTGCCCTGCGTCAAATGGAAAGGGTAGGAATGCGCCGTATTTACAGAGTAGAAACATTACTGAGGTGGTCAAACATGTATTTTCAGTGTCCTGTGGAAAATTAGTTCTCCACTGCAGCAAAACTGAACTGAGCATGCAATTAGAACGTTACTAGGATGAGTGGCCTGCTTGGTTTGGAGTAAATCCATTATGTAATTTTTGAGAAATGTTCATTTCAGGTTTTGAAAGGTTAATGGTAAAAAGACTTTTGGATAGCTTAACATTTATATCAAAAGAAATATATGGGTTGAGTATGCCATTGAAGCTGTACTTCTCAGAAACACACTGGCACTTTTTATCCAAGATGATAATAAAGGATCAGGAACCGTTTGGATCGGCTTTCCACTGATGGTAAGAGGGTGGTATCGCCTCTTAATAGAGAAGCTCATGTGGGGTTTGGGAGCTTAATCAGTTGGGCTAACCTTCTGCTATCTCTGTTGCATTTTAGGATAATTTTAACCATAACTCGGAGGAAGTACCAAGAAGAACCCAGCATGAGAACTGTACACGGATATGCTTCCAACCAAGCAATGCTGACTTAGCCTTACACCTTGAAGCTCTCCCCACCTAGAAATCAGAACATTGCCTAGAATTATGAATAGTAGGTCTTCATAATGATCTTAGCTTTTTTTTACTGGTTAAGGAGTTACGTCTTGATGATCTCCTTGGCCTTCCCTGACACCAGATTGATTGCCAAGTAGTGGAGCAGAAGGAAAAAAGAAGCAAACTGGAGAAAACCCCACTTGCTAAAGAAAATAATGGAACCATGAAACATACTTCTGCAGAATACCAGGCTAGATATGACCCTGAAAGATAGCAGAAATAGAAAGCCTGAAAAAGCATTACTGCAAAATCCCAGAGTAGGCCCGAGGAAGAAGTAGTATTGTGATGCACTGGAATACATCTCAGAGGACCTAGAAGGAGTTATCACAGAAAGTAAAGGATGGCCATGTTGTATTGGTAAGGAAATAGCAAGTGGGCAACATGATGAATTCCTCAATAAGGAAAATATAGAGTGGAAGTAAGTCATCTGGAACTGGAGCCAGGTTAGAACTGTGATGATAGCTTTAAAGAAACAGATAACTCAACAGCAGGGGAAAGGTGGGAAAAATGTTTGTAATATTCAACCACAGCTAGCCTTGGCTTGTTTTCAACCCCATCTGTTTGTTGCACTTGGGCACCCATAGCACAAACTCTGCTGGTAGCAAAGGAAGCAAAGAGCAGAAAACAGTGCAGTGACTCAGTCTGCAGTGAGACGGCAATCCAAGTGGACCAGGTGGTCCACATGGACAAGTGGCTCATCAATTTGAGAACCACGGCTGAAGACAGATTTAGGAATGTATGTCACAATATGAACTACAAAAATGATCTAATAGAAAAACGTTGCATAAACAATAGTGATTACAAATAATGGCATTCTCCACTTCAAATATAAGACAAAAAAGGACAACTAAGTTATATTCTGTGAAAATACAGCAAATCCAAAAATATCAACTGCAATGGACTACACAAATATGTTTCATTTGAACTAATAGTTCTAATAGTATATATTTATATAGTCATAAAAAAAGGTTACAGGAATGTTATAGTTAGGCTCAAATTGTAAACATACAAAACCATAGAAATTCACCTGTTATAGTCGGAGTTATCTCAAGTAACTATAACTCATGCCCTGAGGTAATTATAACTTCGTCAAAACTTTCATGGCAAATATTTCATTAATATTATCAATGATGTTACCAAAGATGTCAGAAGTGCTGTAATGTGTGGAGTAATTAGCAGTGCATGGCGAGGCCATGAATTATAGTTACCTTAGGACACAAGCTATAATAACTTGACATAACTCTAACTACCACAGGTGCATTTCTATATCTTTGTATGTTTAAAATGTTTTTCAGTGACTTTCTGTTGTAAAATGGGTTATTGGCAAGGGCAGGTAAGTGCCTACTCTTAGCAATAGGGCATTAACCTCCACTTAGGTCCAGTTAGGTCTCAGTAAATTAAACCTAGCTCAATCCTTGGTAGCTTGGCAACGAGCGACAAGGCTTAACTTAGGAGACAAAGTGTAAAGCATTCAAATATCACAAAACAGTAATTAAATAAAACACAGGAAACAGTTTAAAAATCCAAAATCAATTTATAAAAATAGGAAATATTTTTAGCTTTAAAATTGACAAAAAAATGAATAAAATCGGATAAGGGGAACCGGAGATACGAATTAAAAAAAAATTAATGCTTTCTAGCACATAGAAGCAACTAGCGCTCAAAGGGTTAAAAAAGGTCACACTGGAAAGGAACAAAGTCCAGAGTTCATGCCACCCACGAGGTAACACTCACACTTACTTTCAGAAGTGTTTGATTCAGGAAAGTGGTCTACTGCACCAACCAAGGGTTCAGAGGCTCTGGTGTGCCTCTTGGGGTCTGGGACGACAACTCCCACAATGCACCTCTTCAACTTATGAAGTTGCTCCAAACGTCTCCAAACTTCTGGATCTTCTTCCAGAGGTCCTTTTTGTGTCCTTGAAGTGTCCACAACTTGATCCAAGGTTCCAGAAGCTCTGAGTTGCTCCTTGGGAGTTGGGACTACAATTCCCAGAATGCACCTGAAATGGCCACTGGACGCTGGTCAGCTGGGCTCTGCTTGCAGGACTTGATGCAGGGGACTCTGGGCAGCTCCTTTGTACCTGTAGCAAACAGGGAGTCCCTTCTTGAAGCAGTAGAAGACAGGTAAAGTCCTTTTAGTGGTGAAGCCCAAATGTGCAGCTGGTGCAGTCCTCCAGAGTGCAGTGTTCAGGTACAGGTTAGGGGTCCAGCAGGGCAGTCCTTCTTCTCCTGTAGCCTTCCTTGTTGGAATCTGATAGGGATCTGAGGTGTGGGTGCAGGTCTGCCAGTTTTATCCCTGCTCCTGGGTGAAAATCATGGGGGTCCTGGTTCTCCAATCAGGTGCAGGGTCCTTCCCCCTTTGATGACCACTTCCTGGGAAGTGTGGCAAAAATCAATCCCAGGGAGCAACATTCCTCAAAAATCCATCATGGCTGAAAGTGATTTTTGGAAGTTACATCTGGCTGAGCCCACCCATTGGTGTGGCTCAAAATCCTAATCACACCCCTCTCTTGCCCTCTCCTAGTCTAATCAAGGGGGCACCTAATTTTCTGGGTTTGCAGGATGCAAGGGTGTTGCTGGGTTGCTCCAAATGTCCTTCTCTGCCTTTGAAGACCAGTTTGGCAGCCCTCCCCCTTCCTGCTTCACCATCTGCTGAGGGGAGATCTCCTCCCCAGGCACATCTCTTTGTGTGGAGACAGGACACTTCACACCTCATCAAGGCAGCCTGGCCAAATTTTAAAACTCTTTACCTGAACAAGTTATATTAAATACCACAACTGAAAGTTGTGGGATTTATTATAACAATTAATTTGATACCAAACGTCTGGTATCTGTTACTTAAGGGGACTTTTAGAATTAAAATTAAGGGGCATATTTATACTCTGTTTGCGGCGAGTGTGCGTCAAAGATTTTGAGGCACAATCAGCGCAAATCATGCACCATATTTAAACTTTGGGGCACGAGCCCACGAACGCCCAAATTCCTCCTTGTGCGTCATTTTCTGGATGCAGGAAACCGCCTTGTGTTAATAGCATGCAAGATAGGCGTTCCCGTCCATAAAATGACTCCAACTCCCATGCTCTTTATTTATGCTACCATGCAAAAATGATGCACAGCCGGGACGCGGAGTCAGAAAATGGTGCACAGCCCGATTTGCGTAAAAAAATAACGCCGGGTTCAGGGCAGGCGTTAAAATGGGGCAAACACACCTGTACCTAAGGAAAACAGACAGAAGCAACAGCTGAGCTCCAAAAGGAAGACATGGAAGTGCTTCCCATCCAGCATGCACACAGACGCAGAGCATAGGACCAACAACAGCAGCTTGCACAACACCAGCAGGGACCCCAAAGGCAACGCAGAAGGCAAGAGAGGATATTCCGCACCAGGACAACCCTTAAGGGACTACGCCAACAAGACATCATTCAAAGGTACAGGCTCAACTGGCAAGCCATTCAGCACCTGCTGCACAACATTGAGCCACAGTTGGCACCCAGCTTGCAGACACCCCGCACCAGAAACCAAGCTGCTAGCTGTACTACACATGTTGACAAGTGGCTTCTTTCAAACCACTGGTGCCCTGGTTCCCGGGATCTTACAGCCATCATTCTCTGCCTTCCTACCCAAGGTATTGGATGCTATCATCTCCCTCACATCCCACCACATGTGCTTCCCTAACACACAGCAGAAGCAGCAAGAGACAAAACAGGGCTTTTACCAAATTAATGGCTTCCCACACGTCCTTGTTGCCATTGAGTGCACACATGTACTCCTTGTGCCACCTGCTGCAACTGAACATCTATACCGCAACAGGAAGCACACACACTCCATCAATGTGCAGGCCATTGCCGATCACTGGGGATTTATCACCAACATTGTGGCTAAGTATCCTCGGAGTGTACATGATTCATTCATCTTCCGTCACTGTACCATCAATCAACAATTCCAGGATGGACGATATGGAAATGGACTACTTGTTGGTAAGTACAGTACAGTTATATACACACTGCACAGCAACCCTCTAGGACACACAACACATACACCATTACATCGACACGTGGACAGGAAGACAATGAGGTAGTGACACCGCTAGGTATGTTTGAGCTCCACACCCAATGGGATACACACCTAGGGACAACTGACAATTCAAAATAACAACTGATGCCACTCCGGAGCCACAAGGGGACAATTTAAAACAACACAATGACAAAGACATGGCCCCAACTGGCAGTACAATTTGGAAGATTAATCTTTCAATAGCACAACAATAACACTCAATCAAACACCCTTCCAAACAATACGTACTGTGTAAGGGGTGTGTAATGTGTTTTGCTGCAGGTCAAACACCATTACACACATAGCCTGATGACGATGACTCTAATGAATGGGACATGGAAGCATTGAGGCAGTACGAACATCTCACATCACTCCTGAGGTGACATTGCCCACTACCAATAAGCAAGTGGACTGTTCGAAGAACACGTCTTCATGGGACAATATTGAAACTACACATTCCTACACATACGCATTGTGATAAATAAACACACACACAACAGATGTACAGGCATACGGACTTTCTCAAGTTTGAAATGACAACCTCACAACCAAGTTAGCCAGCTGAACTAAAACATGTGCAGTAGTATAAGTACATGTTACAACCTGAGTCAACTTGGCAAGGGCAGAGAAATAGGTCTGCAGTGAACTTGTCACACGTGAAATTAGTGCATATAATCTATTGTCAACACGTCACTGCAGACAACGTACGGAGATGTGTTGCACATTGTACCCTTGCTAATTCGAAGGGTCTCACTGATGTTTAAATCATTCTAGTGCATATGTGAAATTGGATGGGATGTCCAGGGTATATAGATGCAACCGTGTTACCACCACTGTGGAACTGATTCAGTGTATGGAAGCATCATCTCAACCCCAGGTAAGACACAGGGACACCTATTTCACATGACACAATGCAAGGGAGTATACACTGTACTGCAAATCTACCAAAATACTGCTGACATCCGGTCAACAGCCAAACACCCGTTCAGATACGGAAACAATCCAGTGCTGATGGTACAGCCTAGAAGCCTAGGATTCCACACAATAACACAAACACAGATGAGTCACAGACAACATAAGAGAACAACTGCCATGTAAAGTGATAATCATGTTGCAAGGTACTTCAACATGTTCCCACTCATTTTCTCTTTCAGCTGATCAGGGGTATGGGATCCAGCCGTGGATCATGACCCCATTTGCAAACCCAGGCACTGCAGCAGAGTGTGCCTATAATGAGGAACATAGGAGGACACGCACCATAGTCGAGAGGACCTTTGGCATCCTGAAGTCAAGATTCAGGTGCCTCGACATCACTGGAGGCAGCCTCCTATACTCACCAGAAATGGTGTGCAAAATAATTTTGACCTGTGCCATCCTTCACAACATATGTGTAAGAAGGAACATTCCCCCATATGAGCCAGATCCACAAATGCCTGAAGAGGAGGAAGAGGAGGATGCTGTCCATCAACAGGAGGGGGACCATCCAAACACAGCTGCAGGATTACGTCGGCGCCAACATATTGTCCACAATTTCTTTTGACTCTATTCACCATCACCACTGTTTTACCATATGTCAATAAACACGTATTCTATTCACCATATCATGGTCTGGGTAATCATTTTTGCATCACATTATCTCTAACTATCAGAATCAGAGTGTAGCCTCATGAAGTATTGGTGAAATACAGATTAAGACACAGGAAATTTAAAATCTATTGTGATGCGTATGAATCTAAAGCCACATTCACACACACTGTATATGACATTTATCATGTACATTTCACATTTGAAGGGCAATACCAGAGGAAAACACCTATTTCACACATACATGTTGGCTACATGGTTCATCTCAGCCTATGGCACACAACTAAGACACCATCAGTCAATAAGGGCAAAAAATGCCTCATACATGAGGCAGTGGATGTGCTATTGCATTGGTGACAAGAAGGTATGACCAGACCCTTGATGCAGTAAGTTTCACATCACCTATCTTTACAAGGACTATGTGTGACAAGATTTCCATATAAGCAGCAAATAAATAGCACAAGTGCCCCAGGTATGACTAGCATTGCTCACATGACATCCCCTGCACATGGGTGCCCATGTCCTAAATCCAGCTACACCCATGTTCCCTGTTTCAGCCCACCCTTCTTCAGAGGTCCCTGGAATGGGAATATGTGTCCCCAGATAATCCCTCCTCTACACACACCCAGACTCACAATGTTAATCCAGTGTGCCTTCCCCTTTAGTATGGTATGCCATAGTCATTGTACTTCTGTCTGCATGGACGTCAGGTTAAATAATGCACTGCCTTGTAGTCTGTAGGACCTGTAATCACCTGTACATTGCTTACCATGTGAAAGGTACTGTTGGCCCTTTGAACTTGAATCTCACCTACAGGACTTGTGAAAGACTGATGCTGCATACACCTGTGAGCACCTCCATGCAGACCAGTCGTTTCAACATGCACTGCCCTTGCAGCTGCCTGGTACAGCATAGAAGCTGCCATTTAATCTTTAAAACTGTTAGGCATTGCCGTAAAAATCAGCTGTGTAACCCAGCCCTTGGGTTAATGTGTTACATTCCAACACAGTTGTCAGTTTCCACAGTGGTATTCCACCTTTGACTAGTCTCAGTTTGACCACTGTGTATTTACCTTGTCAAATGTTGGGATCCTGATTGCCCCCACATCCTGTTAGCCTGACTGGCTCCTGTCTTTGCGTTACCCTAAAGGTTCCTTGTGGCTACATTTTTATCAAAGTTGCTTTCCCAACCCTTACATACCTCCTGGGATATTGTGTCAGGTGGGTCTACAATGCATACTCGAATACATTGTATAGCATAATCAGTTGACTTATCATACCATGGAGGGGTATTTGTCTCCAGATAGACCAATTATGGCCTATCCCTTGTCTGTGGTTCATGTATGCATGAGTGACAAATAGTGACAGTGTACCATGGCTGTATGCATGGATTGGGTATAGTGCCTCCAGCACACCAAACAATGTCAGATGATGTGCATGAAATGTCTATACATGTTAGGACCCTGACAGTCCACACGCTGATGCACATTGCTCACAACATCTTGATGGGACTTGTGTGGTGAATAGCTGTGAGATTAATCAGCACAGAGGCAATGATGTTCCCAGATGCAGTGGGATTTTTAGAGGCCAACCTGTGTACAAATCTTGTGAGGACACCTGCTGGTATCAGAATCCTGACACAGCACCTTGGCCAGCACACCAAGGTTGCCCTGTTGACAGTCTCATAACACGTCTGCAGTGACAGAGCAGGACCATCCCCACGTGTTCTCAATTCCTCATTGGCTTTCCTTCTATTGATCTGTGAAGGATACTTTGTAGATACCGCAAATGGCTCCACAGATGCATGACTAGACCTGCACGTAACTGTGACAACATAGACCCCAAAAATGCTACAGGCTAAACATTGGCCCACACACATGAACCAGACACCTCTGTGATTTTTACCACTGGAAATATGTGAACACGTGCTGCTTGGTCTGCTGGTCCTCCACTGCCACAGGAGAGACATGGCTCCAACTGTGGCGTAACTTTACAATTTTGTATTATATTTCGGATGCGGTGTCACTAACACAGTACCCACATAGCATTATCCCATACCTGACTCATGGTGAGTAAACAAACAAGTGCCTAGGAAGTAGCATCCAACATTCCAGGACATGTGATGGCTAAGTTTTGGAACCTTGCCATGAACAACCGTCTGCCATCAATCCTGAGCATGCTTTGTACTTGGTGTTGCTTATGTTCCCAAAAATCATGGAAGTGCACACAGCAGTTGTTGTTACGTGTATGACTAACACATGGCCTCTCTCATTTCCACACTGACTAGCATCTGAGGCTTGGACACATTGACTCCACATGCATACAAGCAGAATTTCAAACATGCATCTTGTGATTGTCTCACAGTGGGACAACAACAATAGTAGAAGGCAAATCACAACCATTGACCACTAGGCATTGAGTTACTGTATTGATTTGCATCGGCTTGCTATCTTCTCTTGACGCAAAACATGGCTAAACTGGGTAATACCTAATTGTATTCCACACGTTTGGCCATCTATTGCATCAGTGAAGAGTGCAAATCTGGTACAACAACTAGAGGATCATGGTCTGCAGTTGTATGATCTGTCACATGTTCCCATACACCGTAATGCCCAATTTGGGTGCAATCAGCCTAACTCCTTATTGTCACAACTGTCCGGTACAATTACAAATGAGAAATGACTCAAACCCAGTTAAAGGCAGACATTTTTACTCATACACGTCAAAAAATGATGCACATGCATAAAAAATGACGCATATGCATCGAAATATGACGCACGCTGCCAGGAAACATCCATTGGCCCTTATCGGTAATTCCCACAGTGTACCGCCAGAAATTGGTTACGTATGAGACAGGGGGCCAGATGTAGCAAAATATAAAATTGCGACTCGCATTTTGCGAGTTGATGCGACTCGCAAAATGCGAGTCGCAATATGTAATGCAAGGAAAAAAAAGTTCCGAAATTGCGACTCACACCGGGACTCGCAACGCAGTGTGCGAGTCCGCAGATTGCGAGGTCGCTTTTTGCGAGTGTGCAAAAAACGAACTCGCAATTAGCGAGTAGGTGTCGCAAATTGCGATTACCTTGAAAATTGCTTACAGGTGCAGCAGAACACTCCAGAAACCACACCAGAACACTCTGGAAACACTTCCTGGCACATGATGATGACATCACAGCCAGGAAGTTTACAAATACACCTGGGAGGAGGAAGGACCACACCCTTTTATAACTGCTGAATTTCACACAGGACAAACAGCAGCTGCCATGGAGGGAACCCCAAGAAAGAGGAAGCTCAAATTTTCTGAGAGGGAGCTGGAGGTGCTGACAGAGGAATGCTGTCAGCACTATGATGACTTGTTTGGGAGAGCAGCCCACAATGTTCCTGAGGCCACAAAAAAACAACTCTGGCAGGACATTCAGGACAAGATCAATTCCCTGGGGGTGAGCCATAGGACCATCGAGGACATCAAGAAGAGGTGGTATGACCTCCGCTCCCGGACCAAGGAGAGGGTGGCTGAAAGGCTCCGGGAGATGAGAGGCACAGGAGGGGGACCATCGTCTGTGCCACCACCCACACCCCTGGAAGAAAGGGTGGAAGAAACATTGGAGCAGGAGGCAGTGTCTGGATTTGGGGACCTGGACACCTCAGAGCCCAGCACATCAACCAGTGAGTACCATGTGATATGCCTGTACCCCTATCAATGCCATACCCCCACCCACCATGTACACAGGGGCATGCACAACCAAAATAGCTCCATTTCAGGGTAGCAAATGCCAGAATGATGCATTATGGGAAATGTAGTCAAGTAGGCAGTTCATAGGCAAATGTTTATTAGGAAGTGTGCAATAGATAGTAGACACTGACAGTCTGTTCCCCATGTCCCACAGGTCTCCAGCAAGACACCACCAACACCCCAAGCACCCAGGCCCATGAGGACACCCCAGGACCCGCCAGCACCCCCACCTGCACGGTCAGCAGCATCCCTGCAGTAGCCACACCTGCTGCAACAATTCCGCAAGAGGCTGCCCCAGCAACAGGCAGGGAGGAGACAGGTGGAAGCACAGGGCAGCCACCGCTGCGCAGGCGTCGCAGGTCAATACCATCTGGGCTGCAGTCTGCATCCGGGCTACTTCCTCCAACCACCAGTGAGGCACATCTGCTGCGTGGTCAGCGCCTGCAGAATAGAATTTTGGGCAGAATTAGTGGTGTGCTGCACCGCTTTGTGCGAAACAACCATGCCAGCATGCAGCACCTCAACACACGGATGGAAATGATCTGCAGGAACACTGGGGACCTTGCCCTTGCCATGAGGGAACTGGCGGGAGGACTACTGGCCCAGGCAGAGGGTGGGCGGCGCAGAGATCGGCAGATTATGCACAGACTGGACAGGATGGCCACATCCATCGGCAGGCTTGCCATGAATACCACAGGCCTGTCGAGGAGGACAGTTGGGCTGCAAGTGGAGATGGGCCATTTCGCTGGGGATGTGGCTAGGGGCCTGGGACGTCTCACCCACATTGTCGAACTGATGGAGACACGGGAAATGTCGAGGGCCACAGGGGAAACACCCCAGGACAGTGAGGAGGGCTCAACAGTGAGCAGTGTCTCTGCCACTGACAGCAGGGTGCTCAGGAGTGGTAGGCAGAGCACCACGGAAGCAGCAGGGACCAGCCAGGCTGGCAGGAGGGGCAGAAGATCTTAGAGATCACCCTGGACCATTAAATGTGGCACATGACGTTAATGTGCCACATGACTGGTTGGCATTTACCTGCCCATGGACAATCTATACTTGTAAATAGTTTCTTTAATACACTAATTAAACAGTTATTTTTGTTCCACTTAACAAATGGAGTTTTTGGTTAATAGGTGAGTATGGTGGGAGTCGACACGTACCGTCCAAAATATTGTGTTGCAATGTGGTCCAGTCTCAGTCTGCCTTGATTAGCTATACTCCGATCCCCATGATGGCGATGTGGTTGTTCTTGCTCTTCATCATCAGGATCTGGGTCTGCAGGGGTGAGAGGTAGCCCACGTCCGGTGGCTATGTTGTGGAGGATGGCGCATGCGACCACAATTTTGAATGCGGTAATGGGGGTGTATTGGAGGGCACCTCCACTGCGGTGGAGGCATCTGAATCTTGCCTTCAGGAGTCGGAAGGTGCGCTCGATGAGGTTCCTGGTCCTCTTATGTGCACTGTTGTATTGCCTCTCTGAATCATTGCTGGGTGTTAAAAACTGAGTCATGATCCAAGGCCTGAGAGCATATGCACTGTCACCTGTTGGGCACAAAAGTACACGGTTAGGAAGTCCAGATTGTCGTGCACAGTGACCTGTGTGTATGTCTGCAAGTGTCTGTGGCTCTACCTAGGAGGTAACCGTCTCCGAATTCCCCACGTTCCAGGCGTTGATGTATCCCACTATGCCTAAAAATGTATGAGTCATGGGTACTACCTGGAAACTTAGCTACAATGTCGGTGATGACATAATGGGCGTCACAAACAACCTGAATATTGAGTGAGTGGGTACACTTTCTGTTGCGGAAAATGTGTTCCAGATTTGCAGGGGGGCATATTTGAATGTGTGCCCCATCTACACACCCTATGACATGGGGAAAGTGGGCAATGCGGTAAAAGTCCAGCTTGGTGCTGTTCATTTCTGCCTCATTCCTTGGTAATTATATGAAGTGAGACATGTGCGTGACTAAGGCATCTAGGAAGGCCCTGAGGAACCTTGACACTGCACTTTGGGATACCCCACCTGCCACAGCAATGACCCCCTGATAGCTCCCTGAGACCAAGAGGTGCAGTGAGCATAGCACTTGCACATGCGTAGGGATGGCGCAGCCACGCAGAGTCTGGTGTTCTAGCTGTGGTTTGAGTAAATCTATTAATTCTAGTATGGCTGCGCTGCTAAGGCGGTATTTGTCATAGATCTCTTCCTCAGTTTGCTGAAAAAGAGTCTGCCTTGTTCTATATATCTTCTCCTGTCTGTGGCCCCTCCTCCTCCTCTGCTGGGCTGCATGGACTCTCCTCCTCACTGCTATCAGGTATATCTCCGCCATCTTGAGTAACCCAGATGCCTTCTGGGTCTCCTTTTATACTTTGGTAATGGTTACCACCTGCTCTGAGTTAGTGGTAAATGGGACATGCAAACTGGGCTTTTTGCGACTAGTCGCAATTTGCGAGTTGCAATTGCATACGGTTTGCGACTCGCAAATTGCAACTTGGTATTTGCGGGTCGCAAAATGGGGTCGCAACGGATGCGACTCGCAAACGGGTCCCATCGCTTTTTGCAAGTCGGAAATGGGCTTTTTGCATCCCATTTCCGATTTTGCACTGTCGCAAATAGCGAATCGGCCCGTTTGCGACTCGCAAACGTTTGCTACATCTGGCCCATATTTCAAAATATGGATGCAGGTTATTTCTAAGCATGTGCGCCAAAACAAATGATGCACAGACTGTAAGCGTCATAATATTTTGACACATAACAATAAAAACGCACCGCATTTGAGGCAGGAAGTGATGTCATAGGATATCCTGTTTACAGCTTTGGTATAGTGGGTGTACTTTCACTTTCACTTTGCAGTCTGTGATACTTCCTGACTGTGTGGCTGTGTTTAGACTTGTCTCTCTGTGGATTTTGTGATTTTGTGTCCAGTGTGGTCTTTCAATTGTCTTTTTGTGTTTCATACCTGTCTGTGGTATCCTGTCTGAGTGTTGTTTTGGTCTTTTGTGTTGTAAACATTTGTCTTTGTAGTGTTGGGAGTCTGTTGTGGGTAGTAGTAGTTTGGGTATAGTTGGGCTGTGTTGTTAGTTATTTTGCATTTTCCTGTCCTGTCCTACTTTCCCTCTATTCTCCTTTGTACCCCTTTCTCCCCTCTTTTTTTTGGTGCAATAAAGTTGGGTATGCCTCGTCTTGGCAGGATGGGAGAGGAGGAGCTGGGTGGGTTCATTTTGTTGGTGTGCCACTTCCTAACCTTGATGATCGAGGCAGTTGGGCGTATGATCCAAGGATATCACACAGAGGCAAGGAGGCTCCGGTGGGCAAAGGTGCTGCACCATCTGCAGAGAATATACCACACACCGCGCAATGACCACCAGCTGAAGCACCGCTGGGCTGACCTTGTTTCCAGGGAGCAAGACCTGCTGGACCACCTGGGGATTGTGATTGGTGGCCCTGTTGGTGAGTACAAATCAGAGTAATGTGCATGTTTAAATGCTCTGTAGTGACAGTAGCAGATATTTCATATGCTGCCGTCAATGTTTTTGAACATATGGAATGCTAGTTAAACATACCCGGACATATTTCGACTTTGTTAGCACAGCAATTGAGACCTGTTTTGCAGCAAGAGTGGCGCAAACTTACAAAATACTGTTGTATTTTGTAAGTTTGCTCTGCCTTTGTGTCAAACAGCAACACAAATGCGATGCAAATTATGTGTAGATATGGGCCACAGTTGCCTGTGAGGTATACAATTTTCCTACACATTACCGTCATTTGTGGACGCAACAGCTAGACTAACTTTCAAAACACAACAGGAACCTGTATATTGGTGCTGGCTTCATGTCAATTGATGATGCCAATGTGGCTGTAACATATGTTTACAGTTTGGTCTGTTAGTGTATCAGGAAACAGATGTCTGAAATCCAGTTTTTTCACTATTAATATTGTGTCCCTCAATTGTTTTCGGATACATGTCTGAACTGGATTCTGACACATACGTAACAAGTTATAGCTTACCTCAGGTAACACCTTAGAATGATATTTTGAGTTTGTAGTGCCACATTTAAATTAGGGATGTATGGCAAAAGCTATGCACATGGGTTCATATCTCTATGGTTGGTGCAACTTCTATAGCTGTGCCACATCAAATGAAGTAAATGATACAAATTGAGGGGGTAACAACTGTCCATGGCTCTCTGTACATTGTACCTGTGTGTCTTAATTTGGTCCTAGTCACAATGTCTGGGTGACTGGTATTGCAGTCCTCACAGAAAGTGGCTTTGCATGTCTCACATGGATCCACATGATGAGAGGAATACACACCAAGATTATTTCTGCTAACTAATGAAGGAGCATGTTTGCCACCACATGATAGTCAGGCCACTGCATGTGTGCAGATATGTGTGTCTCACTAATTTGAGTCCTTGGCTCTGTACATGTTTGCAGTGGTATGTAGGATGCAGTGTCATTGTGTCTGAGAGGCTTGTCTTTCTGAGTTAATCTTACACATAGTATTTGTATTTTGAAGTGTTGTACAGTGCACAGACATTGAGCACATTTCTCCCTCCCATCCCTTACAGGTGGACCGGCCCCCTACACTATCGGAGAGGTGTCTCGATTTGCAGACCCCGACATCTACAGTAAGTGTTTATATTTCTGTTCTGTGTTGTGTTTGCTGATGATGTGTGATTGACTCCTGTGTGTTGGACACATAGCAAGGTGTGATGTGATGGTCAATGATCGGATATGTTCCTTGAGTGGAAGATCATTTTTTCCACCTCTTGGAGTTGGCCAATCATTAGCGTATTGTCATAATTTTGGATTGTAGGTCAGTCCTGTAGGAACGGCCATGTGAATAGGGATGAGTTATGTGGATAAAACTTAAACTCAAAAAATTTAGCAGAGGACCATATTAGTGATTTAGACAGCAAGTCAGACCCTGCTTCTCCAAGAATAGGGATGCCAAAGTCTTACCCACAGACTTCTTCTTCCCTAATCACTAATGAACATGTTTGACTGTGTGTTTAACTTCCTAGCAGCATGTAGCTCCACATGTTGTGCTACGAGTATGAGGCACTTGAGTGCAATGGCCTAGGTGTGCATGCAGCTCATATCCAGAGGTGTTCTTGCATCTATCTGTTTGTTGTAAGTCATGGGTTACTGATAGGAAATGATGTTGACAATGGTCTGCATTTCCAAAGGTAAGTGTTGATGGGATTATCCAAGGTTTGGGTGTATCCTATTTGGAGTTCCTCCTTACCTGTGGTGTGCTGGCCAAACCCATGTACAGCTTTCAAAAGCTTCCTGGGTGTCCTTGTTGTTATACGTTATTATTTGCTTCCCCCCCCCCTCAGGCACAGGCGTAGGGTTGTGAATAGTGTACCTAGGACTGATGATCTAAGTTTGGTACACAGACATGTAAATCTATAAATCACTTGTCCAAACCTAGGATACCCACTCATGATTAGCACCTGCATTCCATACTGGCAATTCCATTTACTACTTGCAGATCTTGTGGCCCTCGATTGCCATCCAGGACATTAACATTTGTTGGCCTGTCAGTGGTGGATGATTTGCAGCATGGTTTTTAACTGACAAGTGGCTGAACAATGATGCCAAAGTCATTCCAGTTGTTACCCATCTTTTAGGGTTTGGATGTGCTGTTTGATGATAGGACATGTGTAGGCTGGCTTGCCATGTACTTCCTCAGGGACAATCAGTGATCTGTATGATGATATGGGCTGTGTCAGGGACATTAGATGTATTGTCTGATTTACTTCTTGAGCCATTTCACACAATTAAGTAACTAATGTTTGGTTTTCTATTTGTATTAACAGCTGCCAACATGATTCCCATCCAGATTCGAGAGTTTCAGTGCAGGGCAATGCGTTACCGCCACTGTCCGGATGTGGAGTCGGGGTACCGCAACATGCCAATACGTTATTGCCATGAAAGAGCCTCCGGAGTGTGGAGGGCATTTGCCCGAGCGGGCCCTTCCATGTCCACCACAGCCACCACCACCAGTACCACCACTACCACCCAGGTGGCAACAAAAGTTGCAGGGACCTTTGCTGGACCATCAACTTTGACAGCTCCAGGACCTGTCACAGCCCCACCTGCACCTCAGCCTACGGGCATGGCACCAACCAGGGCCCATACTTCCTCCACTGGCACCCAGACCACCCCTGCTGCGGTCATAGACCCTGCAGCTTTTAACCAGATGCAACGGAACTTGGACCATATGTTGCGTAAAATGACCGGGCTGCAGCAGGAGGTGGCACAAGTCAATAGGAGGGTGTGTGCCATCAAAAGGACCCTGCAGAGGGCCAACTTGTGGGCTGAGACTCAACCATGATTCCCTCCCCTCCCTACTCTTTCCTGGTTCATTAAATTAGTGGGGTTAGGGGGCTTAGTATTAGGTTAGTATAGGCTGTTAATTTAGTTAGTAGTAGTGGGTGGGGGTATCATACTTTTTACAACAGTTTTTTATTATGTGTGTGGCGGATGTTGGGGTATTGGTGTTTTATAAAAACTAAAAAAAATAAAAAACAATCTAACAAAATTGTAAAAAATAAAAAACAAAAAAATATATTTGTTTAGTATAAGATAGTATGTGTTTAGGTTAGTATATGTTGTCCTGCATGTGTCCCGTCTTATAAAGGGGGTGGCGGGTTGATGTTTAGATCGTTTCGTTAAATGTGAAAAGTAAGTTTAGCTTAGGTTAGTTAGGGACAGTTGTGGTTAACGTGTGTAGTTAGAGTAGTTTAGGTTAGGTAAGGTGTTTCCCCTGGTTTTAGCTTTTGTTTTTACTGTTTAATAAATATCTAGGTAACCCTTTACAGTATGTGTCAGATGCTTGTAGATCAGGGCCTTGCCATGAGTGAACAGTGTCTTCTTTGTATTAGCTTTTGTATCCCATGCTGCAACCTAATCCCGACTGAGCTGTTACATTGGCAGCTACACCAAAGCTACTTTGCTAAGATTGTGCCATTCATTGCAGCCACCACTCAAGGTTACTATGGATTCCAAAGTGTTGTTGATTTGTGAAGTATGTTTTCATTCTCACTTACTTTGCAACCAGATTTGTCATTGAGGACACTGTGTTAAGTTTACCTGCAGCCTGATGTCCAAGCGAAGCCTTGTAAGGTGAGTGGTAGTATTCTCTCATGGAGTATGGTATACATAACTCACAGCTATCATTTGATACAATGTTCAGCCAGTGACTTATTTGTATGCAAACTCACACACATCCCTTCATGCTGCATGTTGTGTGTTAGTTAAAAATTGTGGAAAATGTCACATATGTTAGTTTTGGCTTGGAGCAAACATTTGAAGGCACTATTTTCTGGCTAAGTCATCCCTTGAGGAAGCGTTATTCTGTCCAACACAGCATTATGGTGTACAGTTTCTATTTTTCTCAGAAAGAACCCTCATGAAGGGCAGATGATGGTACAATCCAGACCACAGTGCATAGTTATCAGCCAACATTCGTTCAAGTCAGGTGTGTTGACAATCAATAATCATTGACAGGAGGTAAACATCACTGATCTCCCTCACGGTTGATGTGTCACATTACACAGAGACCAAGTTGTTGTGTAAGTGCTATTTATTTGAAAGTGCTGTAGTGCTATATCTGTACATAGTCCATGATTGTGAGGCCATTGGTGTGACATCTTCCATTGTGATCAGACACATGTGCAAAAGGACATGTCATTGGACATGCTGGGGTGAAGTGTCAGACAGTGCAGAGGGACAAGATTTGCCTATGAGTTAGTGAGAGACAATCACAGGGCAGGGTGACAAGATAAACAGTGGGCTGAAGAACAGTGCTTGAGTCCAGTTGTTGCAAGACTGGCATGTTACAAAGCACAGGACCTTGGCAATAGGGGGTCATGTGGCAGGGACTACTGCTACCAGGTACTCTTACGGGTGAAGGTAATCTGTTCCCCGTCTTCATCTTCTGCTGTGTGTGTAGTCTCCTCTGCCTTTGGTGGTGGTGGTTGTGAGGGGGCAACACACACCTCAGTGTTTGAAGACGTGGAGTCAGACATCCCGGTAGCTGCTAACTGTGGGGCTATGAAGGGCAGTACTGCAGCCAGGAGGAGCTGCTGGTTCTTAAGTATAACAGCCACATCACTGAGGTAGGCAGCCAGGTCGGCTCTGAGGGGTTCATTGTTACATTCGTGCACGCGTTGACAGGATTGTTGTTGTAGGTGTTGTGTCAACTCTCTTACAGCTGTGCTGATTTCCTTCAACCTTTTTTTCCTGTTCTTGCAAGATAGATGTTAGCCCTTGCATGGCTGCTGCCTGTTCTGCAGTTAACATCATGCACGAACGCACCCCCTCTAGGCTGGCGGACATATTTTGCATCCCCACCCACACCTCCTTGCCCAGATCCTGCTGTACTCCAACTACAGTTGTCTCAAAGCTGGTGCCAGTGTCTTCAGAGACCTCAGCTGTGTTGGAGCTGGTAGGTCGTACAATTGGGGTGGTGGGTGGGTCCTCTGTGATGCCTGCTACTTCTGTGCTCCTCCTTGTAACTGAAGGTGGGGTCTGGAGGGTTCCAAGGACATCTTGGAGGGTCTGCTGGCTGATGTTTGTCATCTCGTCATCCATGTCATCAGGAAAGTCCAGGACAGGCATATCCGCAGGAGAGCCATCGTCCTCTGCAATGAGATATGGTACAATTGGTGTGTCTGTGTTGTGGCTTTTGTGATGTGACATGCCTGCTTTCCGATTATTTTCACATTGTGATCTTGGTTCCTGTTCATAGTTCCTGTCTTTCATATTGGCATTTTCCCTGGCCTATGCCCCACCTGCATGTCACATGTATTGTGGTCAGTTTGTGGACTTGTCAGCATCACATCCTCTAGGTGTTGGTTCAGGCCAAATTGTGAATTGCCACCTTCTTGTCCTACTTGACCCTCCGTATACTTCCGTTCTCATTGTGAGGCCTTTCACAGGCTGTGGATGTTCTGATGGCACTAGCACCACACTTAACATTCTGGAACTGCCCCAATCCCTGATCTTTCACATCTACCTATATGTTGCTGAGATCTAGCATATACTATGTATAGCATTGGTATGGCACGATACGGATGTCAGCATTGGTAGTGTGTACTACTGATGTTGGGATATGTGTGCTACATTGGATTGCACAGATTGTCCTAGCAGTGTTCCACTTCCTCCTCTGACTTTGCAGGTGTATTTCAGTGACCAGTTACATATGTCCTCCCCCTCAATGCTGTTGTCCGAGCAGTATGACATTTTGGATGTTGCATTGTGACCCAGGAACAGGGTGGACACTGACATATGCAGCATGGGTATGACATTAGTGCTGTGTACTTCCTAATGTTTATGACAATAGCTGATGTTTGTAGCAACTATGGACATTCACATTTGACAAGTTTGGGACATTTGTATTGATTACAGGAGATTGATAACATTGGATTGATAACATTGTCATCCTGAACCCTCTAATTTGTGTGTGTTTGATCCATGGGGATGTTACTGCCATTAGCTACTTGACCTGCACACACAGCAGAGGTGGTAATGGCAACTGTTGTCTATGTTATAGTCCACTTGCAGATATGGCCAGAGGTTGATAATTAGGCCCTAGTTCATGTAGGGCGAATACTGGCTGACGTGTGCCGGTCTGCCAGCCTTACATTGTACCCTACCCTCCTGGCCAGGTTTACGCTGTACAGCCCATGCCCCGTGCTGTGCCCCTCTACCCATGCCACTCCCTGAATATCATAACTTACATGCGTTGTGTAGTAGGTATATCCCCCCACCTGGTTGCAGTTTACATTTGTGCATTTTAGTTCCCCATGCAACTTACCCTGCATGTGTGCTGTCCTTGAATCCCTGTGACGATCTCCTCAGGGATGACGGCTGCAACCATCGCCTCCATGTGGTCCAGGGGATCCTGCGGTGCTGGACTTCCACCTCCAGTCTGCAGTGCTGCCTTCCTGTTCCTTGCCATTTTTTCCTTGGTCCTGCACTTGCAGTCATGCCAGCGTTTCTTTCACTCGATGACTGTTCTCCGTAGTTCTGCCACACTGTTAATCTTGTCAACAATGTGTTGCCATATTGCATCTCTCCTACTAATTGGCAACTTTGAGGTGACAAACAGTTGGTGCTGATGTTCCGTCACCTTTTTAGCCAGAATTTCCTGCTCCTCTGCACTGAAGCGACACTTTCTTTTCCTCTTCTTCTCCCTGTCCTGGATGTTTTGTGGGTCCTCCTGGCTGGTTCCTAGTCTGTTGTCATCTTCCTGGGGTCTGTGCAGGCATATGGGATCCATTTTGACTCTCCTTAGCACCTTTTGCTGTGTTTGCACTACTTTTTGACGCAATTGTGTCAAAAAACGGCACACATTACAGTCATTTTCGCCACGTTAACGTCGTTTTTCTTTACAAAGGGACACATTGGTTTGTGTAAAAAAAAAAAAGACCCAGACCAGTGGTTTGCACTGCCGTGCGTCAGAGTATAAATCTGACGCCCGCATGGTGCGGGGAAATGGTGTTAGCGGGCGGTAACATTTTTTACCGAAAACTGCGTCTGTGCAGTTTTGCGTCAAAAATTATAAATATGGCCCAAAGTCTCCCCATTCTAGCCTATGGAGGCCATTCACTTCAATGAGGGAAAAACAAATGTGTCTGTTTTACCTCACCAGGGCTTATAAAACTATTTTTATAAAGTCCCTGCTTATAGTTACATGGCACCCAGTGCTAGGGGCACATAGGGTACACCCTAGAGATGACTTATATGTAACAATAAGGTAGTTTAAGACTTTGGAACTACTTTTAAAGTCGAATTTGCATGTAACTTTAATTTAAAAGCAGCCAGCAAGGCAGGCCTGCCTTTAAAATGACACTGGCACCTCAGCAGTGCACCTACGGGGGCACTACCTATGCTGGGGTCCCTAAACCTCCATGCCCTACCATATACTAGGGACTTATAGGTAGGTTGACTTAGCCAATTATAATTAGCCTAATTTGCATACTGATTTTACACAGAGCACAGGCCCTGGGACTGGTTAGCAGTACCCAGGGCACCATCAGAGTCAGGAAAACACCAGCAAAAAGTGGAAAATGGGGGCACAAAGTTAGGGGGCCTCTGCAATCAGCACTGTTCTCTCACACATTCTATGTTTTTTTAATGTATTGTAATTTTCATTACTAAATGTTACTATAACCAACCACCGCCACACATGGGGCGGTGATTGGCCACAATCATTGGCCTCTGCTCTCTCATCATTTAATTCACCAGTTTCTTATGACACATTTATACACCCTGTGGCAATTCTCATAAAATAATTGTATGTACCAAAGTATAAGACATACTGTTCAGGACTTAGCAGGTGCATAGCACTCCAAATCCACTCCCACTTACCTCATTTCAAGGAAGCAAAGGCTAGCAGTAGTCACATAGGGCCTCATTACAAACCTGGCGGCCAGCGGTACACTGGCGGTGTACCGCCACTGTATTATAAACGTGGCGCATTAGCCACGACCATACCGCTGGCCCCTCCACTTGACTGCCAGGCTTCCGCCAGGCGGTCATAATCCCCAGGGCAGCGCTGCCCTGGGGATTATGAGTTCCCAACCGTCATCCTGTCCACGGGGGTAAACACTGCCATGGAAAGCCTGGCGGTAAGGGGGACTTGAGGGGCCCCTGGGGGCCCCGCACTGCCCATGCACTTGGCATGAGCAGTGCAGTGGCCCCCATGCACAGCCCCATTGCGCATTTCACTGCCCGAATTTCGGGCAGTGAAATACGTGACAGGTGCTGCTGCACCCGCTGCACATCAACATTGCCGCCGGCTCTATGATGAGCCAGCTGCAATGTTGATGTGACTTTTCCGCTGGCCCAGCAGAAATGTCAGAATAGTGAGCCACAAATACCTTTTTGTAAGCTGAAGTCGTAATGAGGGCCATAATGTTATGTACTGTTTAACTAAATGTTTCACATCTGATAATAAATCACTGGTAGTGACCATCTTGAACTAGTGAGTGTAAGTTTCCAAGTCATTTAGAGCATCATTGCTAAGCAAGTGTGCTACAATTTAGTTGCAGCCAGGACCTTGCTATCTGGATTCATAATTTCATTTGAAGAAAAGCTACATTCACAAGGGATTGCTGGAGGACAGTTTAAAATACATTGACGCACCTAGGAAGCCAGTTGCGTTGGACAACCAACTTTGAACTATTTTTGCATATTGACTTTATTGAAGTTAAAGACATTAAAGAGACTGTAATCCAATGATCTCTTAGTTACTTTTCATGAAGAAACAGAGAAAATTCTCACACCTAACTATTGGTTATTCATAATATGAATATTTTTACATAGGTTGGCAAAATTTATATTTCCTGTAAAAGAGATCTAACCGTGAATAATTGCCTGTGCTGGAAATTATTTGCATGATATTTCATTTCCCTCTATATATAAGAAAGGTAAATGGATGGTTAACACAGTATTTTGGATTTATTTGAACGCTGGTAAAAAGGTGCTTTCACAATGACAGTGAGCTTTCTGAACATTAATTAGAACATTAAATCCCACACCTGACATGCTCACCTTTGCTGTGCCATCCTTGGTGCAAGCATCTTCCAATTAAATCTCCCCAGTATATGAACACAAGCAGTGCAAATGCAGAAAATTGTCAGCAAAAAGTTAGACTGTCACACAATATAATTTATTTTCTTTCTTTAAACAAGACTTGTTAAACCTATATTATAGTGTAAATGTACTTTTAAAGAAAAACATGTTCGTTTTTACTTTTCGCACAATTCACTTTGCCTTTAGAAAAGTGACATTGCATCCAATACAGCACCACTTTCCTTGCGCCCCTTAGTGCCCCCTACTGCCACCATGTGTGCGCCATATTTAATATACAGCGCACCATGGCACAGGGTAGGAGCAATAGCATCAACATATTTGACGCTATCAATGTGCTGTGCAGGATTCACATCAAAATGTGGGCGCTAATCTTGCAGAGTACATAAGGGCCCATTGAAAATAAAGGTATGCCCCCATTTAATTCCTGCTCTTTGCAGACATTAAAAATAGCCACTAGAATTGGTGCTGTGGAATCTTTTAGATTGGGGGAACGCCCTCCCTGCTGGTGCAGGCACAATGTGGCGTAAGGGGTTACAAAGTAGTGCATGCATTGCACCACTTTGAAAATGTGGCGCTGCAAATTTGGCCTCTTTGATGCTAATGTGGCTCAAAGAGGTGCTAGGCCTTCTTAAATCTGCACCGTTGTTTCATAAATTGCATTTTAAATGTTAGCACATTATCCCCCCCAAAAAATACTTCTCTCAAAGCATTGACAGACGTATCTGCAAATGAAGATATTATATCTTCTCGCTCTGTCTTGCATCTGAGGCATCATATTTCTATATCCCTTTGCCATGTCAAGATTTCTTCATTTGCACAGTCACTTTTTTGGAGATTGGATTTCCAGTAAAGCAAGGCTGTATTAGTGGCCAAAGATGGCACTGTGAGGCCAGATACCATCTCCAAGATGTTCTTCCGGTGAGGATTTTCCATCACAAAAAAGCTCAGGAAACCTGAATATTCAGCCCAGCAGCAACACACCTTGGTTGGGTCAGCCTGGCAGGTTTGTCCTGGTCTTCTGGAGCTCTTTGGAGTCATAAACCTTTTAAGTCCCAGTGTCTCAAGTGTGGCAAGTAAAATCCAGGCTTTAAAGACCTCTGGAACAGCATTTGAGTGCCAGGATACACTACAGCAAAGCCCACCCGCAGGTTTCAGTGCAGGTCCAGTTGGTATTGTTCAGGTGGTTAGTAGCAGAAAAAGGCCTCCTAAAGCTTTTGTGACCCTGCAACTTAAAGAGGAGGTTATCTTCATGACCCTTTGACTCCACATCTTTGTCTTGAGTAAATGATGGACAATGTCCAGTCCTTCAAATCTCCTCTCATGTAACAGACAGCGTATTCAGTCAACTTTTAATCTTCCTCAGGCCCAGTCATGTTTTGCATATGGTACTGGAGAGACCACATTTATGCCTGACATCACCTTATGGATGGGGTGACTCCTGGCTCCTATTTAATCAATGAGGTATTAAACTACCCACCGTTGCCATATTTAATGAGTTTCCCATTGCAAACAATCTCACAGTTTCCCTCTTGCCTTAATCTAAGATGGTGAAACCCTTCTCACATTATTCAAAAAGCAATGTGAGAACACAGCACACAGAGGTACAACACGATCAAGTAACATGGACTAGTGTCCCTGGTAAGTATGATGTGGATGAAGAAAAATGCGTAAATATCCCAAGTTCATTGAAGAAGGTTTCTTTAATTGAAGACACAGTTTGCTTCATATAGACAAAGTGGTCATCAAAAACAGTGAAGTGTTGAAGTAAAAACGTGGCAAACATACGTATAGTCATTGGCTACCGGAGGACTTCACGACTTCTCAGCTCCACAACCGGACGGGGAAGTGGGTCTTTGGACTTATCAGGGCCCAAAGATTTGCTGCGTTTTAACTTCAACTCATACACTTCACAAGGTTGAGAGACGCTCTCTATTACTGTCTTTTTACAGATCCTAACCCATTACTTTTTTGGAGGCTTACCAGTCCTACTTACCAGACCAGGAGGTCTAGCATTGAAAAAGTCACCTGTGTGACTAAACACGTGTTGGCTGTTTTTGATGAACACTTTGTCTATATGAAGCGAACTGTATCTTCAATTAAAGAAACTTTCTTCAATGAACTTGGGATATCTACGCATTTTTCTTCATCCACATCATACTTACCAGGGACACTAGTCCATGTTACTTGATCGTGTTGTACCTCTGTGTGCTGTGGTCTCACATTGCTTATTGTATTTGTGTATATCTATGCCCAATTTTGTGTCTACAGGGTAGTAAGACACCTGACCACTGGCACCAGCTTTGATCTTGTTAACACTTGTTACTCATACATACTGTGTGTACTCCCCAGAGGTGCGGCACTTGTCACCCTTACTACCCCGATTTTCGTCACATTATTCAAAGCCTGTGTGTCCAATCCAGATTGTTGCCAGGAAAATGAGCAGCCCCTCCTCTATGATCACTCTAAATCACTCTAACCCAGTTCCAGCTCCTATTAAGACTGGTGCTTTCCTGACTGGGAGAATAAAGGAGGACCCTGCCCAAGTGGCAGCTAACACTTGCTTGTGACCAGTAAGGCCTTTTTGAAGTAAATTAAGTTCCTCTGCAGAGTTCAAATAGTCATCCTACTAGAAAAACAAAACACATCCCCACATGCAGTCCTTTTTACGTGCTCTGGGACCATTTTCTACACTTCATTCAGGCATTGAGCACTCAGATGGCTGCAGCTGGAGGCTAATGTATATTAGCCACCAGAGGCTTTAGGCAAAAGTACTGTCTCTTTAATATTTCATAAAAAGACTTAATAGTTGCATTGGGCTTTTAATAAATATCTCAACAGGCTCTGGAATGATGTTTGTAGGTGTTTCCTAGCCAAAGATAGATTATTAAATTGAACAGTGCATCACAGTGTTTCTCCATGGAATAGACAGCCTTGCTGTCATGAAAATAGCTTTCAGGCTCTAGTCACTGCAAGAATATATTTAACATTGGCTTTCCAAATGTCCTACTTTTAAATACCATACACCCTGTCTTATGGGTTATGAGTAGGGGTGGACAGAACTTGTGGACTTACACTCCACAGAATATGTCAGAGTTACAGTAAAACTCAATGAGATTCCCCAGAGTGCCACCAATGGGCAAAAATATGCATGTTACACTGCTTGTGCTACAATCAGCATGAGCCGTGCTGTGTGTTACACAAGAGCAGGTGGCAAATTAAGTTGATTTTGCTGCAGTTCAAATGGAAAATCTACTCGACTGCGGCCATCGACAATTGTCCAAGTTTAAAAATGGCATCAGGGGACACCAAATCTTACTCGCATTTCTGAATCCTTACAGGAAAGGATTCCACCACGTGGCGATAGCCGGAATTTGGCCAGCACTCTGTGTTACAAGAGTAGTGAAAATTCGTCAAATTCTGCCAATTCCACAAGCGGAATTAAACATTCTGCTTACCCTTACGTGTGAGGCCCACACATTGGTGACATTGATATTTAAAAGAAATGTTTTGACTTGTCAAAAGGGTTTATTTGACAGGTCAAATTGCAGTTTTACATTGCTGTAATCAGGCTACAATGGTATGCCTGAGGCTGTGTTTGCACTGTCCCTGTAGTGGATAGCCCAACAATGCTGCAATTCAACACTGACCTTTAACTTATCGGCCTGGGCAATTCTTGTACCATATAATAGGGACTTATAAGTAAGTTAAATACACCAGTAAGGAGTATACCAATTCACCCATGTTATCAAGGGAGAGCATAGGTACTTTAGAGGTTAGCAAGGGGGTAAAGTGAACAGAGTTCTGCAGCCAACAAAAATAGATAAAACAAAAGGGTTACACAATGCAAAATATTGTCATTTCGTATACTTGTGTTTCACAGCATACTGGGTAAGCATTTCTATAGCCATACTGCTACAGCCTGGGCCTTGGTATTTGGATTTGTGATTTCATTTTGAGAACAGATACTGCCATGACAGATGTTGGAAGACAGTTTGGGGTATTCAAGATTCAACGTGTGTTGGGAGAACAAACGTTGAACAACTTGTTAAAATAAACATTACAAAAGTTAAAAACATTAGAGAGACTGTTTGCATTTGAACTCTGGTTTACTTTTCATGAAAAAATAGGGAACCTCAGACTATTGATCATTGTTGATTGCTTTTCAGTTGCTCACACAGACCAGATGAAACTAACTTTAGCATCACCAGAAGCACATATTTATAAAGCAGAATTTAGTCACCCTTGCACAATTCCCTTCCCCTCAACTGTCAGCATCAGTACTCTGTATATGCATGTTATTAGAGATGATGGGATGGGCCTGTCTAATACAGTAGCACCGTAGTACCAAGGTGTCATTGGGCATTGGTAGATAGAGATATTTTTACAGTCTATTCTTTACACTTAATGTTAGTTGCAACTCCTTAGGGACACATGACTATGTTACTTCATCTTGTCTGAAGATATCCACATCATCCTGCAGATGTCAGTGCCTAGCAGAGTGATGAGTCAGGGAATTGATAACCAGTATCTCTGTTTTTCTCTTACAGTACTCCTCTTTCCCCTTTTCTATTTCTGACCAACATATTCTTATGGTGTTTGCTTGATGGTGGATATGGTGACTGGCAGAAGAGAGTATCACTTCCGTTGGATTCAGAGTCAATGTAAGTGTTTCTGACAAGGAGTATGAAATATCTATTGGGGAACCCCTGTGTTCCAGAGAACCTGGGTAAATAATCTGTATAGACAATCATAAAAAAGTACCCCCTTCAAATATAGGGTAAGAGGGCAGGGAAAAATCAACATACCAACAAAACCCCCACTTCTTACAATAATATAGTCATGAATTTAAGTCAGGAAGTTCACACATAGCTTTATTCGGTTACTTTCAACCATAAAAGCAAAACAACCAACAATAGAATGGAAAGGAAATATAAATTGAGTTCAAAAGGATAAGAATAAAATAGAATAACATATGTTCAGCCTTAAAACACATAAAATTACTTTCCTTAAAAATGCACCTGACCCCCTAATACCTATCATTTGAATTAAACATGGGGTTTTATTTCAGTCTAGGTGCATAGTTAAAATTTAGCAGCTAAAACACTTTTTTTTTTTTTTTTTAAATTGGTTCCTCGTCATCATTTTTCCCCAGAAAACTAATACGTATATGCCAAGCAGCTACAATATACATGCTAACCGCACAGAATAGAGGGAGGGAAGTATCCCTCATCATGATCCTTAAGGCAACAATGCAGTGTCATATCCCCATTTTCCTACACACAGGTCGTAACCACTTCCGTTGCGCAATCATTTAAGCAGGGCATATAAACATATAATGTACAATAGATTCTGAAGTGTGATTACAACTGGGACAAAGATCAGGTCTTGGAGTCACACTCCGTGTACTACCATAGGAATTAAGAGGCAGGCAACCATATCTGAACTGAATATATAGACTCTTACTTAATGGGTCAAGAATTGTATCCATAAATGGTTCCAGGTACGGATACCATTTAAAATAAAAAAATTGTGAAGTCAATCTGCCGTGTGTTGAGCACAGCAGTTAGTTTTCCCTGACATATATCCAGTAAACAGTTTTCAAATGGTTCTTCTGATCTTTCCTTATACTTTCTGGATGACTCCAAAACTCACTAAGACCCAATCTATGAAACCATTTTGAGATGTGGTTAAACCAGGAAATGGTAAGTACATTTGGTCTATCTAGAATGTCTTGAATAGACTCCTTGTATGTGGATAGCTCGGGGTGGTCCATACACGGACCCAGAAAAGCAATGGTCGTAGGGCAATTACATCTGAGATGCGTGAAAGGCCAAGGTCCCAGAACATTGGCAGCAGTGGGGTATTGTGAGGACAAGCCAAAGTTGACCTTACAAAGTTGTTTTTCCCCACTGCAAGCTTGCCAGTGTTCGAGGACCCCCAAATTTCTGCTCCATAGACCGCAGCACTCTGTGCCTTAGCTCGGTAGATTTTAATAGTTGGAGTAATCACTCTCTCAGAAGTAGACTTGTGGAAGCGTAGAATGGCCCCAGATCTCTGTGCCAAAAGAGCTAAACGTTTATCGATTTGGGCTCCCCAATGCAGATTGTTACTAATTCTCACCCCCAAATAGTCTATGGAGCTTACCATGCCTAGGGGGGTTCCATTATAGAAAATTGAATATCTCTTAGTGGGGCCACAGCCCAGGGTCATAAGTTTAGTTTTGCTATGGTTAAGTTCAAGTCCATAGTCACCACAAAACAAACTAAACTTATCCACAAGTACCTGGAGACCCATAGGAGTTCTGGAGATCAGGAGGGAATCGTCAGCAAATAGCAAAATTGGAATTTTATGGTTGTTCAAGGATGGAGCATCATTTTGGCAGTTGGTAACGACTTGCACCACCTCGTTAGTAAACAATGTAAATAGCGTTGGGGCAAGAACACAGCCCTGGCGCACTCCTCTCCTAATATCTATTTTGTCGGTGAGTTCCCCCTGATTACCCCATCTAACTTGTGCAAATGTTTTTTCATGTAATCTTTGAATTAAATGCACTAAGTTTCCTGGGATACCGATTTTGTTTAATACTCCCCATAGTTTCTCTCTTGGGACAAAATCGAATGCAGATCTTAGATCAACAAAAGCAACATAAAGTTTTTGCTTAGATAGGGTGACATACTTCCAAAATAGTAATGACAGCCTGAAGACTTGGTCCATGGTGTTAGTTTTAGGCCGAAAACCGGCCTGTAAGGGGGATAAAATTTGATTGTCTTGGATCCAATCAGTAAGCCTATCTAAGACTTGCTTAGCAAACGTCTTCTGAAGAATATCGATAAGGCTGATTGGTCGATAATTTACAGGTGAACCTACATCACCCTTTTTGTGAATCAGTATTATTTCTGCTCCACGCCAAGAATCTGGAATAGGGCTACCAGCTGCTATGGCATTAGACAATAAATTGATGTACCATGCCCATATCTTTGGTTCTGCATTAAACAGGTCCCCTGGGATCTTATCTGGACCAGGGGCTTTGGCTGGGCTCAGAGAATTAATTGCAGCTGTTGTTTCGGCTAAGGTAAAAACAATGTTCTCTGTTGAAGTCTTGGTAACAGCCCAACACTCATCATATCCAGGGTCCTCCAGAGCTTGCGGTGCAGGCAGAGCATAAATTCCAGAAAAACAGGACACCCATCTTTCGGGCTGTATGTACATACCAATGTCATCATTACCCCTTTTCGAACTAGAGGTCAACAGCCGCCAAAAGGAACTTTCATCTTTATGTTTAACTGCTGCAAGCAGCTTCTGCCATATCTCATTATCCCAGTCTTTTTTTGCTTGTTTCAGAGCATTAACATACCTACGTCGGGCCTCTTTAATAGCCACTTGGGTAGAGTTTTTTACAGCCTCGTTTAAATTAGATCTTGCTCGCACACAATCCTGATTGTACCAATCCCTACGAGGGATGTCAACAGGTCTCGGTTTGGAAGGAATTTCCCTATAGAAGATACCCTGTAGGGAATCCACCAATTTATTGTGGATAGCCATAATGGGAATATCAGAGGCTTCTTGTTCCTCATAATCTGCAAAAAGTTTTTAAAATGATGAATATATTTCCCCAATCAAGTACGGGTTGGATTCAACCTTAGGCCAACAGACCCGAGAACGTCTATGATTCAGGTAAGGGAGTGGGACGTTAGTGATCATTGTGTGCTGGACTCTTAAAAATGCATGGTTGGTCAATACAAGGCACAGAGGATTATGATCGCTATCCAAGCGAGGTAAAATTTCCATGTCCAGTGAACTTGACCATAGCCTAATGTCCACCAGAATATAATCAATAGTACTAAAGGAAAGCCCTCGCTTGAAAGTGATAGCTCGCTCTGAATCAGATTTAGTGCGGCCGTTACATTCTCTCAGGCCATATTTCAGACAAAGGGAAGACAACTGAGATGCAACACAGGAAGCAGGCAAAGACGCCATTTCCTTGGATTGGGGAATACCCCAATATTCGTCCTCCTCAGTAGTCAGATTGCTGATGGTATTGTCCAACACAAAAGAGCAATTGAAATCCCCTGCTATAATCAGAAGATCTGAAGAGTCCAAAAGCTCTATATAATCCATCAGCTGGGTGAGAACAATTGATTCTAACCCACGGGGAACGGATCTTGCATAAGTATTCAGAACTATCATCCTGAATCCAGGTCGAAATGTGAGTTGCACACCCAACAGATCATAGGAATTAAACTTTATCATGGAGTGGTCACATTCTAGCTTATTGTTCAATAAAATCATTAACCCTCCTATCTGTCTTCCAAAGTCACCAGAGGCAGGTTGGGCAGCAGAAAAATAAGTTGTAAAGCCTTGTATAGATAACTGTTCTGCAGTCCATGTTTCCTAAAAAAGACAGATATCTTGTTTATTAACAAGGCTTACCCATTCCGGGTCATCCAACTTTGACTTAATTCCTGCAACATTCCAAGATATAATATTGATTTTGGGAGGCGTAGATATTGACTCAATTCTCAATAGGGAGGCGGGAAATGGAGTCCCTGTAAGTTGACACTCATCATTTACTGTTTTAGGAAGTACTGTGCAGGGGGCAATCAGTCAGTCCAATTCAGAAAGTAAGGAGGAAGGATTCTCAGATTTAGATATTAAAAAGTTGTCTGAAGAAGAAATAACCCCGGCTACAATAGTTCCAGATGTACTACATCCTCTACATAACGGGGCCCCAGGCGGCTGACTACTAAGTCTAAGATTCGATTCCCTACCTGTACATAATGTACCTGTCCGTGTGTCGAAGGCCAGGAGATCATTAACTAGACTGCTATCATTAAAAAGAATCGAAATATAATCGAATTCCGACCCTAACTGATTATATCTATGGGCCTCACATATATCAGACCGGATGACAGAGAGACAGTTCCTCTGGGAGCGTATCCAATGAATGACTTTATTAATTAGAGAGTCACTCGACTCTCTATAGCCCTGAGGTAGCTTTGGCACCCTAGTCAAATATATAATGGAAGTTATTTCTGCTCAGAAAAACTATTTTATTAAATGTCATTACTTATATGAACATATTGCACAATCTATCTAAAAAAAAACACATTACAATGCGTAATAATAGTAAACTGCATGTCATATTACATCAAATGTGTTTCTCTAAAACCACTATACTATAATCACTATCACTCATCCAACATGCCAACTACTACTCCCATTCATTTTATAGTAATACAGCAGACGGTATATCGGTCATAAACAAAGTAACTCCATCCGCCAAACTCTAAATGAGGCCCTTAAAGTGGGATACAGCCAGACACAAAAAAGAATCTGCATATTTATATAAGGGCTCCGTCACTGAGCCTATTATGTGTCAACACCAGGACAGTGGGCGCTCTACGGGCAATGAAGATCGGCAGAGTGCCCGAACATTTCCTGACATTTGAATCTTGATGGTTGAATCTGCAGCAGTGTGCGAGACTCATTCGTGGCAATTAACCCCGTAGTTCAGGTCGGCAGAGTGTGCAATCATTTCCTGGCATTTTAATCTTGATGGTTGAAAAGGCAACAGTGTGCGCAATTCATTCTTGGCAACTAACCCTTGTGGTTCGGATTGGCAAAGTTGCGTGATCATTTCAGGTATTGGAATCTTGATGTACAGTTTGGGAATAAGATGCATAGTAATTTCTGAGCAATTGAATCCTGAAACTCAAATCAAAACAGAGTGTAACTTTACAGAATCATTCATGAGTCTTTTGCAGTTCATGTTTTGGAAATTAATATGTTAATTGATTCTTGTTATGACGTAGTTGCTAGCCCAAGAACTAACTTGAGAGAGTTCCATGTTCAGTGCATAAGATGTTATTCTGGAAATGCTTATATGAAAGTCTGCATAACCCTTCTTTTACGTCCAGGTATCCAGACCTAAAAAGTCATGTTATTGAAAAGCTCTTGATCTCTCATGTTATCAGAGTATAGATAATTATAACAAAGTTCATGAAGATTAAAGTGAATAACTTTGCAATTGTGTTCTTAACTCTTGTTTCCACAGGTCTCCTTCCCACTGTTCCCAACCTAGACCCCATCCCCCGCTTGGCCATTCTTTAACTCTTTGCTATGACGGCTAATAGAGTTTGGAGCTGCCAAAAGGTCGACATATTGGGAACAGGCGCAACCCCGAGGATCCGGTCTCGCTGACATTATGGTAACAATTTTTCATAAAGTGGGATGCAGCTGATTTTTATGCATTTTAGGAACTTCATAAATACTAGCCATGTAAGGGTTACTTGTATTTAGGAAATCATGCTCTTTGTACATATGCTGCCTTCATTGAAAGCTTTTCTAGTTAATTGCTGTATCACCCTCAAGACTTTGACTGTAGCATCACTGGTTATTCTAGTGTAATGTTCGGAGTTCATTAGCATCATTTTAATTTTATTCATACATTACTCTGTATCCATGAGAACAGTCTCCCCTTCTTTATCACTACCCTTGACCATGATGTTTCTATTCATTGATAGGACCTCCAAAGCTGTCCTTTCTTGGACCTCATGAGTTGGAGAAGGATTAGTACTTGAGTGTGTTTGAAATTACTATGTCAAATATGACCACTTCAGGGCCTTGTTGTTCCAAAGTCAGGGTCTCATATAAAGCCTTTGCACCATTGTTGCACCATGGTTTATGCAGTGGTGGTGCAAGCAGTGCTCTATACTGCTCCACATTTACAAATTGACACATTGGGTTCAAAGTGTCAGTTTGTAAAGCCTTGTGTCACATTATACCTGCACCAGGTATAATATAAGCAAGGTAGGCATTCCCACAGGAAAAGCCACGCAGGACTGATGCAGTGAAATTTACAACATTTCACTGACTCATTCTGCGACTTCACTGCATCATAATTATATTGCCTGCTCAGAGCAGGCATAAAACTGATGGAGGGCTTTTCTTAATTGGGGAGTCCGGGCATTGCTGAAGTAGAGTCTTTTCTTTCACGCCACCCCATGAATGCTTGAGTTTAGCAACACAGATGCATCAGAATTTCTGACACATCTGTGAAAACATGTGCCATGGAGCTTTGTATTATAAATACAGTGCATCTAAGGCATCACTAGGGAGTTGTAGGGCAGTGCAAGAAATCTAAGGCATCAGAGCCAATGCCCCAGATTCTTGTAAATGAGGCCCTACGTTTAAAGGTGGAAGGAAGAGTGAGGCCCCAAGCATTAATATTGCTTGTATTTGGCCTTTTACTGTCTGCAAAAGATTGTTATAAACAAACCTAACCTTCCTGAAAAAAGATACAATATCTTGATACAGCATAAATCTGGTGGTATTAGCACTTGGGACATATGATGCACCTTTCAAAAGAAGAGAGCTAGTTGCCTCATTTGTTGGTATCTGAGAAGGGTTAGAGATGGGAATTACTTTTGTTTTCTCCAGTATTGCCTGCTCCTTATTGCCAAATAATGGGACCCATTGTCAGCTAGGTGATAACCCCCTCGGTAACGTGGTTGAAACCGCAGCCTCTGGGGTCCTCTGCATCACCCCCGACAAAAAAGGAGGGCTATTCATAGGTCCCTATTCCTAGGTTAATCACATTCCTGTGTCATTAATCTGATTCAAACTGCTTTCATTATTTGATTCAGAGGTGTCCAGAAAAGCTACTACTTTCTTTGTATTCAAGGTATCTTTTAATGAGCTTTCAAACCTGTACAAAAAGCCCCAGTACATTCCTTACCCTAAGATCCTGTGGTATAATTCCTGCCTTCAAATACTGGAACATAAAATCCCCATATGATTCTATTCTTTACATTTTGTTTTTCAAAAACAACAATTTCTTCCATTCTTCATTAGACAGACTTGAGGAAGTGGATTGTTTATTGAACATTGTTTAGTTCCACACTAGTTTGAAATATTCTTTATCACTAAAACCAAAAGATTTTAACATCTTTGTTGCTCCCTTATGTGACTTTATAGCATGCCCTCTTTACCCTAAACCTTAAAACAACCAGCAAAACCTGGTCAGCCTTGGTAGAGGATCAAAAATCTTATATATACAAGTACAGTCCCACACAGGCAAACTGTGGGTAAAGACAATCATAAATAAGGGACCCCCTGCAAATAGAGGGTAACAGGGCAGAGAAAAATCAAATTACCAAACAAAATACCTGTCTGACCATAATATATTCATGCATTTACGTCAGGAAAATAATTATACTCTAAAAAACTCATTCTTTACACAGTATTATTTTTAAACTTCATTATGTATATGAAAATATTGCACAATCTATCTAGAAAAATATGTTACAAAGTATACAGAACATTAATCTGCAGCTCACATTACAACAAATGTGTTTCTCTAAAACCACTACACCACACTCACTATCATTCATCTAACACACTAACTACCACTCCCATTCATTACATCCTTACACTATCATAAAAACATAAACATGTTATATAAAACACATTTCTCATTCAACAAGAATCAATGCAATTGCACTGTATGGCATTTGATCATAGTTTTTGCCTATAGGCAATAGGTCAGAAGGCATTGAGAACAATGAGTAAAGTATTCTGTAGTTTCATTGATTTTTGATCTGCCTTTGACCTAGTGAACAGGAATAGCCTGTGGGTTAAAATCAGGAAGATGAAGATCCCGAAGTGTCTCTTAGCTATACTTGAGAAACTCCATCGGGATAACTGGGCGCAGGAGGAACATGATTTCATTGAAACACTTTCAGAAAAATTATCTCCTTAGTAATGGTTTGAGAAAAGGTTGTGTTTTGGCTCCCCTACTATTCTCCCTCTACCTTTCACATCTGCCACAGGTTCTATTAGAAACAAAATAATTCTTGCCAAAAATGGGGTAAGATACATCAAATGCATCATATAAGAATCTGGGTATCATATAGGCCTGGGCAAAGTACTCCACTCCACTAGCAGAGTTTGTGGAATTCAGGCACTTCGTGCTATGTGGATTAGCGCACAGTTCCCAAATTCTGCAATCTGGCATGGTGTTGAGTTTATTCACACACGCAAGGTTGGGTTTAGGTGCTCTCTCACGAACGCCGAGATACCCCAGGGTTGCTAGTGAGCACTTGCAAGACTTTGCGTTCAATCATGCTGTTTCTGGGTACTTGCACGAGACTTCACGTTTACCAGCTCTGCTTCCACCCATTACAGTGGCAAAAACATTCCCTCTGATGAGTGCAAATGCACCTAGAGTAGATTTTCTACTCCAGATACATCTAAATCTATTCAGAAAGTTGTTTTTGAGATGTTGTTCTTCTCCAAGTTGTTTTTTAGATTGAGAAGTCTTTTTTTCAAACAGGAAGGAAGTGCCCCAGAGACTCCAACGTCCTGTCCTCAGCAGGCTCCTTCCAATGCTTTGTACATCTACTGGTCACTTTTCAGTTGGATTTTGAGGTTCAAGGATTACTCTCTTTGTCTCCTGAATATACCTTTGGATTTAAAGACTTTGTTTTTGTGAAATCACACAAGTAAGTTCCAAAACTATTGAATGAAAGTGTTGTTTGTTTGCTTGGGCATGCATCAGTTTTTATATGTACTTTAATTTGATTTAAAAAATATATAGTAGTCGGTGGACTGGAGTGTAATTATGGGCCTAATAATTTTTTTTGCATTTAATTGATTTTTCATCTTTTATAAAGGAAAATTGTTTCACAGCTCAGCACCTGTCCTTTTCCACATGTTTGCAACATTTGAAAAATATTTTAGTATGCGGCCTAGATTCCCAAATGACCATCTAGCCAATAGGTCCAGTACTAGTAGTCATCAGTGCATTAAATAAATAGTTCAGTGGTATATATTTTTAAAACGTCATTTAGGGCAGGGATTGGAATGGATTACATTACAAATGTTAGCTGTGTGATTTATTGAGGGGTGACTTAATTTTACACTATAAATGGATCACACACTTCCTGGGCCAATTTGATGAAAGTGACAGCAACTCACTGCATGACCTTCTATTATCTGAGCAATATTCCTCACCTGCCCATCAACAACATCAGCCTTAAGGCCTTGTGGTATGTGTTGTTTAAATCCTTGTCGATCCACTCAATTCTGAGCCCACTTCTCCTGACTCAATGATTTCATTTCCTAAGCTTAGTTTTTAATTACTAGCTACCCACCATTGCTCAGAAGAAGTTGATAATGCCAGTTTTTATTATCATATCGGATCTTCTTTGTTGTGTGTCAAGTACTGTCATTAAGGTAGTCTTTTCTCATTCTTCCTAAGGTTATGATATAATATGACCCATTAACTCTCTGTCTTGGTTCAACCTAGTTGACAATGATGGACAACCCTTTGATTATTCCTGCAGGTGGAGTTTGCATAGGTGGGAGTTGCACCTTCTATCGGCCCTGTTAGCTAGCCTGCTATCACTACTACATATCACCCACTTGGGATGCCACCTCAGGAAAAATCCTGGAGTTATAAGACTCCCTCGCTTTATCTATTCAGGAAAGAAGAACTATTGATTGAAGTTAACTTGTTTAGTTAGTAATTAACTCCTATTACTCCTACTAAAGAAGATGTTGCCAATGTGTATCTAGGCATTTGGAGGCAATGGCACTCATCCCCTAGTGGTCAATATCGTTGCAGAGGGCAACAGAGCAAGGGATTAAGTACACAGTATGCCTATTTTTTAGCAGATTTAAAAAGCCGGTTACACTAAAAACATAAGTGCAAAGTAAAATACTAAAATAAACGTTTGAGATATAAATCAAGTAAAATAAAAGATACCTTTTTTTTTAACAGATATAAAAACCCACCCTTTCCACCCACAGCAGGCCTGTCCGTCTCCCCATACAAATAGCCCCATCCCCAAAAAGTCCAATGGAAAGTCCAGTACGAAAAATGTTTAGAAACCCAGTCTGAACTCCTGCAACACCCTCTCCACCCACAACAAGACCCTCCCACCAAAAATAAAAATAAAAAAAGGGCTCAGAAGGGGGACTGTCTATATGGGTCAGGAGCCATTCCAGTCTCTGCTCGTTCCTAGTGAGCAGTCTCTCCATCCGGTCCATTTGCAGCAGGATATGGTGGAACACTGCCCTGTCAGAGCAGGATGGGGTGGCAGCAGGTGTAGACCCTCTATTCAGGGACCCTGACAGATGGTGGCGGTGCCAGCCGTGTAGAGACTAGGAGGTTGGGGCATGCTGCTGAGCTGGGTCCTGGGTCCAAGGCAGCTATTTCACCCTCCTCCTCCTGCAGGTCCATCAGCCTCTGGTATTAAGCCTCTATCTCCTGCCTGGTTGATGGTCATCCAGCAGGAGTAGCTATATCGAGAAACACAAACATAAAAAAGACAAATTGTAAACAGTGCTCTGAACAAACACTTCTTCAAAAGTAGGTAGTGGTTGGCACAGTAGCACTACATTGCTGGTCCCTTAGGAACAATGGAATTTGATGTGATTATGATTAGAAAAGTCACATGGCCAATTTCTTTTATTTACCCACACATGCCTCACATAATAAGCACGGACTGTCTGGTAGAAAAGAATTAAGGCAGATTTAAAAACAGCAATTTCATGTTTTTTGTTTCAAGGCTTTGCTAGTAACTAAACAGACATTTTTAGTGGAAAAATAAAAATGAATTACCTCTCATTTATGAGTAAGGTATTAAGCACTTTGGATTACAAGTTGTTGGGCAAATTAATGGAGGCATGCAAGCCAGCGCTTCACGTACTTTGATACTGTCTGCAGCTACGCAAGCTGTAGTTGCCAATTGTCCATTCTAAATTCCAATGGCCCTCCTCTTCCCCAAATGCATTTAACTGCAAAAGCAGCGCAAACTTACAAAATACAATTATATTTTGTAAGTTTGCACTGCTTTTGTGTAAAAAATGCCACAAATGCGGTGCAAAAAAAGTATAAACATGGGCCTTAGTTTCTATCCTGACTCCAAAGAGGCAGATGAATAAATAAGATATGTCACACAAATGCAGATTTATTTTACTCCATTTTGTTTCCAATTTGCCTTCATACATACAGGATACAAAGCATGTTTTGAATATGTTGAGTGACTTGACGTGGGAAGATGGTATGCTATTGGTAACCATGGATGTAGCATCACTGTAACCTAACATTGCACATGATTTTAGTGTAACTGCTATACATTATTATCTTGGAGCTTTTTGAACATACTGAAATGTTGATTATCATGACTAAACTTATTCTTGAAAACAATGTTTTTTAATTTAATGGTTAATGGTACAAACAACTCCACGGGACAGGGATGGGTTCCAGACTTATTCCCTCGAAAGCAAACCTCTGTATGCGGTGGTTCGGGGGAAAGCATGTCTGGGGCCCTGATAGTGCAAAATGGATACAAAATATCCAATATTGACAACTGTATTATGATTTGGAGTGACTCTACTGTTGACCTAGAGGGTTTCATGCATTAATAAAACACAAACATTTATAACATGTCATTTGGTTATGAAAACAGTAAGGAATGGATATTTGTTCTTGTTTTAGAATTGTACATCAAAGAAGGCAAGATACATGGTACTATGCACAGAATGAGAACATCTTGTAATGCCTTACTACACACTTCAAGTGCACATCCCAAGTTCCAAATTAACTCCATTCTGTACAAGGAAATTATTAGAGCAAGATGGAATTGTAGTGCATAGACAATCTTTAGAGACTCTATACTGAATATTGAACACAGATTCTTAAGTAGGGGCTATGACAAGAATGTGGTGGCCAGAGCTAAAAAGAAAGTGGTTGGGACAGACTCAAATACCACTCTAAGAGGTAAAACACAGTAAACTAAAATTGGGTCCAGGAAGGTCAAACTAATTACTAACTACAGTCTGATGTCTAGTAAACTGTATAATACCCCATGCAAACACTGGCACCTTTTGATTAAGGAAAAAGATTTACAGCCATTCCTGACACCAAACCCTGGTACTAGACATCGTAGAGGTATAGAGGTAGGTGATTGCATAACATTCTAAACCCCAATTTTCCAGTGAACCACACACAGGGGTCATGGTTAAGACAGCTTGCTGTTGGTTTCCATAAATGTAGACATTGTACAAAGTGTAAATGGTCAGTTCCTAATATTACTGTATTTTCCTTCCATGGAACCAAGAAGTATACAACACAAACATGTGTAGATTGTCACACTTACTATGTGGTCTATGCAATCATATTTAAATGTGACAGAGCGTATATTGGATGCACTATCAGACCCCTTAGGGATTGAATTTCTGAACACTTCAGAGCATTGAAACAAGTGGATATGAGATAACCTGTAGCACAGCATGCAAAGGAATGTACCTTGCAAGAGATGCATTAGAACTTTAAATTGCATGGTATTGGTGTTATTCATGAGATGTGAGAGGAGGGAACAGGGAATTATGCCTTAGGCAATGTGAAGCATGTTGGATCATGCGTACACACTCTGTTGAACAGGGACTTACCTATGACCATGAATTACAGTACTTCTTGGGTACATGACTATTGCTTGGTCACATGTGTTACTTCTCCTTCACATGTGAAAGAACTGTATAATACCTATAAGAAATGTATATTATGTCTTCCACATTACTCACCCCCTAACACCTTCTTTCTGGTTGACTACACCTATCCTATCACTCTTTCATAGGCACTCACACAGATAAGGATTTATCTGCTCTTATAGGGTTCTGGGGATACTAGATTTCTGATTGTGGTACTGGTTACTGATGATGTGTGAATGGTAATCAGCAGGTTAGTTACTATCGATTAGTCCAACAATATCATCCAACGTGGATGTATCAGTGATATGGAATGTATGATTTCCTTCCTCTGGGTGGTGATTGATATGAATATTGACGTTTGTATGTAAGAACGGGATATTTCAAAGCCCAGGTTACTTAGGAATTCAATAGGACAGCATAATATCATGATCCTTGGCATTACTATGTGACTGTATGTGACTCAAATCAAGATTGAGTAATGTTATTGACTGTGTGGAATCAGACACTTTAGTATATCAATATGGCTGCTCTGGAAACACTTCAAGTTGTACTTGATGCACTCTTGTCCGCCCTCCATTTCACTGACTTATGTTGGTGTGCGCCAGTGCTTGAGGCATTATCACAACCGATATAAATAGGGATTTAAAGATGGCGCAGGTTGTACAAACCGCTATATTTCTAAAAGAAGGCGCACTCTCCGAGTTTGAACATAGTTTAAGGTACAAATTATGTAGTGGTTATACTGTACTACCCTTGGGAGATTTCTAGCAAATAGTCCCTGATGGGGTGGGCCATGGAGTGACATTAGAAGCATTGATTGCAGAGGTTTGATTACTCTTGTGATTTCCTATCCCAACTGCAGGCTTCACTATGCTGTTTTTACAAGACATACGGTTCTACTAAGGAGATATACTGTCATCTACTTTGAAGCTGGAACGTCTTTGATCTGGGTACGAGCATTTTGTGGTGTGTTTTGTTAATAGGACATGGGCCATTTATTTTGTATATTGATGAATATGTGTATTTCTTTCCTAGCTGATATCTCTATCATTTACAGAATGACGGTTCCAGAATGCGATGGAATGCATGACTTCCATGTGTACAATTTTGAATGTTTTGGTAAGACTTTGAATGAATGGTATTGGAATCAGATATAGGCTCCTGTGGTGAATCTAATTAACACACAAGGGTTATGTGGACTTACTACACTGGTGATCGGTGATCATAGATCTTCTCCTACATATTTACCTTTAACTTGGCTTCACTTTTTACACAACATGGTCTTGCTTTAACCTTTTGATCTCCTGGATTTGATGTTTCTGTATAACTTTGTTCTTTGCTCAGATCTGAAAGGGAAAATGGGTGCATTGATCTTCTTGTGTCAAGACATATAGCAGACCCTGTTCCAATGAATTCTGTAGTATGTATATGTTGCAGCCCTGACAAAGTCATCGGCTTACTGCCATTGTGACGAAACATGTGTTGGCTACTCAATCTTTATAAAGTTCAAGAAAAGCTGGCTAGATGATTTGTATGAAGTTCAAGAGAATTACATGGATATATTTTTGGATCTCTTTTAAAGACAACAAATAAATAAGGAAACTCACAGAATTATTGGACTTTTTAGAGTGATCTACCTTGTAATTATTTGGTTTGTGACTGTTCATATGTCTTACTCTATAAGGATTAACTTGGGGAGAACTAAACATATACATATTTGGTGTTTCATTACTTCTACTGCGTAGTATATGGTGGCTACCACTCCCTCCCTGGAGCTTCAAGAGAATTTACATTTCTTATATACACATTCATTATTAGTCAATTAATTAATAATTAATTGGATACATTTCTTAGATAGATACAAACTCTTGTTAGACATTTAAAATGCATATATATTTATCCTGTCTGCTGTAAGCAGAAGGTAGGGAAAACAATGCAATGCACTACAGGGAACGGAACGGGCTTTTTAGATTGTACTTGGTACGTTTGTCACAGAGTATCCCTTACACCATATTTGAAATCAAATCAGGCACTTACCAGTCCCACTTTACTCACTGGCTTTGCCCACCACTACAAATTATTTCCAAGAAATTAATTCACTGGGCGGTAAGGAAAGGAAACTCGACTGCATAGTAAGGCAGAGGGATTAGGCTCTTTGCTGTAGAATATAGGGATGTCACTGATCATCCATTCATCGTGTGCCTAAGCTTCAGCTTATTCAGTCACTGCACAGATAAAAGTCTAAAGGGAAGACATTTGAGCAGGTGTAAAATAAATCTGTTATGAGAAACCATGAAATATATTTTGGAAACACTTCACATAGCCATAAAAATGTGGCATATGCCAAGGTAGGGTTTTCTAATTTGTTTAATATGCTGGGACAGAAGAACTTAGGAAAGAATAAAGAAGTGAAGTATTATGAGGTGACTGAGCGAGTGAAGAGAAAACAACACACCTTGTGCGTTTGGTTTGCAATGCATTAAATTCTTTGTAAATGCAGCATTAACTGAAGGAGAGTCACATTGCACAGACAACATTACAGGACAAATTGAACCATACTGCACTTCTTTGGTCATGGGTGGCAAAATGTCATGGGTAGGCTGGCGGTTGATAAATGATGATGATGGGTGGTATACACATCTGCCTTGTTTAACAAATGCAGTGAGTCAATAGATTAGAAAACAAATTAAAATGCACCCCACTTTGAACCATAGCTTTGATTACCATAAAACACAAAGTAAGTGAAGTTGGTGAGCAGCATGTACCTCTACAGAAGAGCTCCCTTGTTTAGTCATCAAAGCAATTATTCAATCATCCTTTCATTCTTCCTACTATACTCACCCATTGCCACCATGCTAAGCTTTACTTTCTCTCATCTAATTATTCACCAAAATTTCCATTCCATTGTCCATCCAGTCAGTATCCACTATCTACCATTTCTTTCCATCAGCCTTTCACCCATCCATCCATTTACCCAATACTCACCCACACATCCTTTCACCCACCCACTCATTCTTTCTTTACACTCATTTCACCCATCTTTTCTTTTAACCTTCCGCTCTTTCCAATTTCCATTTGTTTTGTAGTGTACATTTTGTGCTTTTGTTGAATTGCAGATAGAAGACGCCATAAGGAACCCAACCACAGCTGTAGCTGTAACGCAGGGGTTCCATCATGATCACGATGATGCCCTTGTAGCTAATCAGTAATAGTAATTGTCACTAAGCAAGATATGTGTCTTATCACCACCCATCCCTGATGCTGTTTCTCCTCCATCTGCTCCTGCAGCGGAACTTGAGCCAGCTCCACTGGTGGTTGGTGTAGCTAGAAAAAGACATTATACAATTTTTAGATAGCAGGTACACCTCCCCTTAATTTCTTGCAACCACAATACATCATTACAGTTTGGTTAGCACTGCAGTATCTTCTACCAAATATATCACTCTGGGCATTTTGTCGGTTCACAATGTGAGAAAAGCCAGGTAATCAGGACAACCAAAAGCTTTGCATAATGGAGGGGCAGAGTTACAGCCCATGATGATGATGCAATGAAGGGGTGGAATAAAAACGGTCAATGAAAGACAGAGAAAAAGATAATGCAGATATAACTGGAATTAAACAAAACTTGGATAGAGGGCTTGGGGAAAAGGATACAGTATAAATAAAGTAGGCAAGGCAAAATTAACCATAACATAATAGTGGGCAGAGGTAAAAATTAGGGAAATAATAATAATATTAAATAATAGGACTTACTGGGATGAGTAGAGCCCTCAGCGTTGGCGCTGGTGGTCAGTGCCACCCTACCTCCTGCCGGACCCACCTCTGTGGTGCCTGTCATCTTGCCTTTGGGTGCTGATGTAAGAAATAAAGAAAACAAAAAATAGATTAGGGGTAGCATTAATTTCCACAAAATTATTATATAACAGGCAAAAGCAGTAACGTACTTAAATCAGATCGCCTACGGTACTAGTATGATCAACTATCGCTGAGTTGGCTATGCTCCTGAAATCGCTATTCCAAATTTTCTTAACAAAAGCTACTTTTGGGACTAAATCATTGCTATGAATGATCTTTGATTCTATTCTCATTTCTCAACCCCATTGATGGACCAACTCATTCTCCCTGTTTTGCAATGCATAGATGCATACTAGTACTACAAGTCACTGTGAAAATGCTTGGGACTGTATGATCTAATTAAAGAAAGTTTCAGAGAATGCTAACTCACTGATATCACTAATTCACTATGGCAGTGGTTCCCAGTCTGTGCATCCCGGCACCCTGGTGTGCCATCAAAACTAGCCAGGGATGCCACGCACCAAGCGTACAGTTTGGGAAGCACTGCTTGAAACTCCACCTGTCGCTACAATCATTATTTTAATGCTGAATATTTAGTATGGTATTAAGAGTAGAGCAGTGCTCAAACTTGTTTTTCCTTTCTTTGGGAAGTTCTGAGATTGATCAAATATTTTTGAAATCATGTTAAACTCTTCTACTGACCAAAGAGGCAAGATAACTTTGGAAAGCAAAGAGTGATATAACCACTGTGAAAATACCTGTCCAGCTGCACTCTGACCTCTTTCGAATCCAGCAGACTCTGAGTGGACGAGAGCGCAGGCGGAAAATGCTAAAACAATGTTGTCATACAAGATGTCATTACTGATGTGTGGGGTAAGTAGCAGTGCATGACGAAGACACGAGTTATAGTTACCTTCGGGCACAAGTTATAGTTTACTGAGATAAGCATAACTCTAACAGTTGAATTTTATGGTTTTACACATCTAAAATTTGAACCTAACTACTGTATATTGTCCCTTAACTTTTGTTTTTATTCATTAAATATCTAACTTTTTTTTAAATTCTGTTTTCTAACTATAATGTCTGTGTAACCTTTGTTTTTTTCAATGAATTTCTATGTTTTTTTAACGTTAAGTAACATTTAATTACAGGCCCTGCAGCCAACCCCTTGTAGGCACCCAACCTAGCACCGCAAATGGCCTGAAACCCTTCCCCAGTGTGGTGCCTGAAGGTAAAGTCTAATTTAGGAAGGAGACCACATGGTAATTCCTAAGTAGGGGCATGCAGTGCCCTTGGGGGAGGATGCAGGTTTGTAATGCAGATCTAGTCCTGACAATTTTCTCTGGTTCTTGCCTGATGTGCTGCTCCAGTCCAGGTTTTTCTGTGAAGTCTGCGGATTGTAGTCTTCCTTCTTCCATCATAAAACAGGACTACTAGTACCAGAAATCAACAAAAAGAAACCAGACTGGTTCAGCACATCACGCATAGTCCTGCAATACGTGGTTTCTACTGAAAGGCCCCTGCAATGCAGAGATGCCCCCAATCCTTCAGCAGCCCTTCCATTCCGCATATGGCCTCTGAATACCTATTAGATATGGGAAATTCAGGGACCCCTCTTAACATTTTGCAGGGCAGCCCATCATTTTATGTTATGCCACTGGAGGAGCAATTAGTTGCTAGTAAATATCCATAAATTGTGGTGGTCGACCCAAGGGCTCCTCATCACATTCTAGGGGACGCCATCATTTTGCATTATGACACTGGCAGTGGGAGAATCCTGGCTTACTGAGGAAAGGTGCCCTGGTTTAATTCAACAGTGACCTTACCTGCCCTGCAGGTGGTGAATACTCTTGGAAATACCTCAATATTTACCACTACAGAGGCTGTCACTGTGTTGCTTGAGATCCAGATATTGCACACTTTGATCTCCTAAATCTGCGCTGCTGCGGCTCTCTCATAACTCAGTAGCCCCACTCTAAGATAATTTGCCCAACTCAAGGCATGCTCTGGAAAGCACCAAAAATGCCTGCACCTTCTCCCCACTCCCAGGACTGAAGAGTACAGTGTGTACCAGACCGCAGCCTTATTGATACCCTGAGAGAAGGTGTGCGCTGCTGGTCTCATTGAAACTTGGCACCAATACACCTGATGCAGGCAAAACAGCCATGTCGATGTTCGTCTCTTTGTGAAATACAAACACAGGATGGTTATTTGGGTCTGTTAAGAGTTTAAAGCGCACTTTAATTGTAAAGTTGCGGTGCTACATTTTTGTGATTTCTGCCATTTTTAGATATTTATTTATAGGAAAAAAGTTTACATACCACTTAAAAGTCGAGGTGCAAAGGAAAGCAAAATAAAACTGGATGAATTGCTCTCACCTGATTGTGAAAACATGTGGTGTCTGATATTTCAATTTGCACTGCCCAAAGAATATGCATTGAAAACCTTTGTATGACACCCGAGTTGCACAAACAAATTAATTAATTATTAATTAAGGACCTGGCCCACCCGAGGGCTGATCTGTAAACATATTATATGTTAGTCCAACCACCGCCATGCATGCCCGTGGTGGTTTGCCACTGGGTCTGGCCTCTGGCCAGGCCCTAAGGCTAACCCCCATAAGCACCCAAAAAGACACCGTGCACGGCCTTCACCTGTGCACAGGGAAGGCTGCCCGCAAGACCTGGCCTGCAGCTAGACCCTGCAGCCAACTCCCCTAACTACTCAACCACATGCTGTACACAGGCCTTTGGCTGTGCACGACATGAGTCGGCAGTGGCCTCGCTGAGTGTGAGAATAGATGCGAGAGGGTGTATCTAGTGTAAGAGTGGCTCTCAGATTGTCTGTCTGGGTGTGAGAGTGCGTACATCAGTGTTTTAGTGGGTGCGTAACTGTGTGTGTGGGTCTTTAAGTTTTACTTGAGGTAACTCCAACTATAACTGGTGCATTTCTAAGGTTTGCTACATTTAAAATGTGAGCCTGACTATACCGTCCCTGTAACCATTGTTTTTCTAAGGTTTGCTACATTTAAAATGTGAGCCTGACTATACCGTTCCTGTAACCATTGTTTTTTTCAGTGAATATATATTAATATATATATATATATATATATACATATATTAATATATATTCACTACAAAAAAACAAAGGTTATCACTACAAAAAAACAAAGGTTACAGGGAGATTATAGTTAGGTTCTGGATTTACTCGTACAAAACCATAGAAATTCAGCAGTTATAGTTAGAGTTATTTAAAGTAGCTATAACTCACGTCCTAAGGTAACTGTAACTCTCGCCCTTGTCAAGCACAGTTTTCTTATCAATAATGTTATTATAAATGTTGCAGTGATATCAAGGATGCCATACTTGACCTCATCAATTACATAATATGTGGAGTGATTAGCTGTGCATGGTGAAGGGGTGAGATATAGTTACCTTAGAGCGCTAGCTATGGTTACTTGAAAGAGTTCTTAGTATAAGTGCTGAATTTCTATGTTTTGTACGAGTAAATTCAGAACCTAACTATAACGTTCATGTGACCTGTTTTTTTCCAGTGAATTTCTATGTTTTTTTAATATAAAGTAACTTTAGTTACTATACATTATTCCAGCCTTTGGCATGCACGGCCACGCAACCAGTCCTTGCAGCCAAGCCATTATAACCCAATGGCACGCATGGCCTTTAGCCGTGCGCAGCGCAGGTTGGCAACAGGGCCTGTCTCTGTCAGTGGATGTGTGAGTGGGTGCATGAGTGTCTGACTGGGTCTGAGTGGTTGCATGAGTGTCTGAGTGGGTGTGTGAGTGGTCACATGAGCCTCTGAGTGCATGAATGACTGAATGAATTAGTGTATGAATGAGTCAGTGTTTTTTCTTTAAAATGCTTCTATAATCGCAAATATTTCGTAAATAAATCGTGAATTTTTAGTGAATTTCTGCGAATATCAACCGTTGTGATGCAAAATTATATAAAACGTATAATTTACCTAAAAAACACACCTATATCACACCCCTAGGATCAGATTACCTTCACCTGACCCCTTATGCCACTTTCAATTTTAATTTTCATCCCTGGGGACCGTGTCCCGTGAAATAAAATAGCAGTCACAACTTTCTAGTTAGGTTGCAGTCAGCCAATTGCAAAGCTTCTTTTCTCACACATATTTGTGAATATTCATGGATTTCACAATTAATCACGGCCAGAAATATACAAATTTATTTGCCCTTAAATATCACCTAAACTATTGAACAGATTTTCCCCAAATAACAGAAAGAACCATTTGTGTACCAGCAGATAGCTTCTGTTAAATTTGGTGTAATTCTAACCAGTGGTTCGGGCTGTAGACATGTTGACAGGTCCTACGGGAATTAACATGGTAAACACAATGTTTTTTTAGCCTCCTTTTGCTCAGCCCCCGCTTCACAAATCATCCTGAAACTTCCTGTGCACAACAAGAATCAGCGGGCCACTTTTTTTTCGCAAATTTCATGAAGATTTGTCAAACAGTGCCAAAGCTATTGGCAAGTCAAAAAACACTTTTTCTATGGAAACATGGTCCAGACATTAACTACATATTGGCGACTGCCAGTAGGTAATATATATATATATATATATATATATATATATATATTTATTTTTTTACACCCATATATTCATGTACTAACTGATAAGTCAAAGGTAAGGTGAGGGATGAGGTCATATGGCAGAATCCTTGTTTCATCACATTAATACATTAATAACATGCCCAACATATACATTCCAGTAACTTTCCAGCTCAACAACCAAACCTTCCAACCTTAACCCTCCACCTCAACTACTACTACAGTTTAAGCTTTTGCGTCATCTGTAATTAGTGACCCCTTATCATCCTTTGAAGAACCTGACCTCGCGGGGTCCATAAATCCATCCAGTAGTCCAACCCACATCTGAATATCAGCCGTCACTTTCTCGCCACGCCTACTTTGCTTCAAGTGCACCTTCTCATCCACGGCCCACTCAGCTATGTCTGCAGCCTTCCACACTCACTCAGGCTGCACTGGCCTATCCATGTAATCACCACTCATCTTTTGGTCAACAGTAACATCAAGTGCAGGAATTTAAAGGCCATCTTTTGGCCTTTCGGCTTACATATGTCCCCAAACAGACAGACAGTAGGGTTCATATCCACCTGGATCCCCACTGCAGTCCTGACTCAGGCTAATACCCTCCCCCAATATTCATGCATCTTAGGGCCAAATGTAAAAAGGAGGCTCCCAGATTGCAGCACCTATGTCAGGAGGCTGACTTACTATGGTAAATTTCATGCAGCAACACTGGTGTGAAATATTTGCGTTGAAGGCAGTGAGAATGAATATATTTAAAATAGGCATTGCTCGACACAGTCTTCACCAGTGCCCACATCTGATTCCACCATGTTGCTCCAAGTAGATACCCCCAATTCCTCCTCCCATGCCCCCAAGCTGGGAACAACACTAGCCTATGATCCTCTGCCATGTCCCTGCACAAATGAGAGAGCAGGTGGCATCTCCCAGTCATCTCCAAGAGGCTGCAAAAGGTAAATGAAGTAGCCTGGGCCAGCAGAAATGTGGGCCATATGTCCCTCACAGTAGCTGCAATTCTGGCATATTGCAAAAATTGGCTCCGCCCCATATGAACGCTTTCCTGTGCAGCCTCGAAAGCTATTTATTCTTTGGTTGGAAATAAGTCCCCCAACACCTCATTGCCTCCTGCATTGAGTCCCTCAATGTCCTAAAGGGTGGTAAATCCCAGAAAACCTACTCTTGTGCAGAGTAGGTCTGCCAGAACCACCTTAACTGTTTGTTCCCAGAGGGAAGCAGTTTGCCTGTCAGGGTGTGGCATATAGCCCACATCTCAAACCCTTGCTATTAATAGCTGCGGTAGAGTTGAACACCCTCCCATGTCACCTAAAAGCATCTTCACCCAGGTGCCTTCATCATTTTACCAGTGCTCCGGATGTTGTATTTGGGCCGACAAATAATATTGTTCTAGATGAGTAAAAGTTGGGCCCCCTACTTCTAACCGTCGAAAATATGTGAATCCTAGCTACTTTGCTCCGTAACCCTAGCAGTGGGCTGTCTATATAGGAGGTGTACTTAAGAGCAAAATTTAGTGCCAACTCCATAGCCTCTAAGGCTTGCATAATACAGTGCCACTTGACTGCGAGAAGGCATTGGCTATGTCTATCGACACCAATGCCAATTCTTCCTTCCTATCTTTCACCTGATGCCAGATGTGCATCGGGTGCCACAAATTTATGGAAGGACTTACACATGGTATGATCCTGTCCTGGTCCTCATGAATTAAGTTGTTAATAACTGGCCACAATCAAAGGGAAATGGATTTGCGCAGTATTTTAGGGTCCATATTAATCATTATAAGCAATCAATAAGCAGAGTGATCCTTTGAATCTGAACCAGGCGTCAGCAGCTTAATAATATTCCCCTCCCTCATAGACACCGGGGGCATCCTGCTCCACCTGGCCTCCAAATATAGCTCCAGCACGTATTTGGTGAGGACTGAAATGAAGGTCTTATCAAACTTGGCAGGAAAACTGTCACAACCCATAGCCTTCCCACATGATAATTGCCCTAGGGTGGTATGCATTTCCCCCAAATTAAGGGAGCATCTAAACAATGAGCAGCAACGTCACCCAGTGGTGCTAATGGCAAAGAGGCCAAAAAGGCTTCAATATGTGGCTGTAAAGAAGGGGGCAAATTCTGATACACCTGTTCCAAATGAGTTTTAAAGGTATCCATTATACCGCCTTTGTATAAACCTCATAGCCTGAGGAAACCGAAGATGTTAAAGAACAGGACAGGGAATCTTCCTCTGAAGAATCCAAGCTAGTAGGTTCCAACTCTCTCCCTATGGAGAAGTTGATGATATGCTTTAAGCTGATCCCTCTTAAGTCTATCCTGAACCTTGGAGACCAACCTTTGGAGGTGAAATTCCTCCTACACCCATTCTCACTGTCTGGTGCAAGCTGTTGGGCGCACACCAGGCCATCTTCCTTGTGGGGGAGATTGGATTGTAGAGTACATCACACCCCACATGATAGGCCAGTAAAAGACCCACTGAGCATCGCCTTCATACCTTTCCACTTGGTCACTTGAAACTGCGTTGTCGACACCTTTAGTTAAAATAAATCAGTCAATGCTTCGGACAATATTTCCCTGTCTTCAGGACCCTGCAGGACCTTCAGTGATATCCTTCAACCTCCAAGTCCTCTGAGGCCCCCAAGCTCCCCCTCATTCACGTTCACGGTAGACAGAGGCATGATCAGATAAATATTGCAAAAGATGTGACACCACAAGAATGTTGGAGCCCAATGAGGCGGTCATTAGGATACGGTCGAGCCTGCCATATGTACTGTGTGTTGGTAAATAACAGAGATAGGGCCCCGTGTACAAAGCTGTTTTCTCATTGCAAATGGTTAAATTAGTATATATTGAAGCAGATGAGTTACAAACGAAATTACATAGAAAACCTACTGCAACCAACAGCATACTACATGGTACAAGCTTTCACCCGAGATCACTAATCAAAAGTATTCCGTATGGTGAATTTATTCATATCAAAAGGAATTGTTCCAAGGAACGAGATATGGATAAAAAATTTGGAGAAACAAAACAGAGATTTATAGATAGAGGTTACAAATTGAAGGCAATAGAACAGGGTGAAACAAAAGCAAGAGCAATGACACGAGCACAGGTACCGGTGAAGAATAAGAAATTGTCAGAACAAGCTATGATGAAGAATGATGAGTTAAGACTTATCATGGATTACAGTAAGGAAAATCAACAGATAATCAATATATTGAAAACATATTGGCATCTGATTCAAAGAGATAATAATATTGGACAGCGAGTAGGTACCTATCCTTCAATTACATACAGGAAAGTGCCATCACTTAGAGATATGCTAGTGAGGAGTCATTTTGAGACCACAAATAGGGCAAATTAGCTAGTTGATGTAAACAAGGGCTTTTTTTGCTGCAGAAAGTGCAAAGCGTGTAAAATTGGTTGCAACAAAAAAGCGATAACAGACTTTCAGGGTAAAGAACTTTTTATTAGAGACAGAATCACATGTGAAACAACTTTCGTGGTTTATGTCATAGAGTGTTGGTGTGGTTTTAGGTATGTTGGTAGTACCACATGTCCTTTGAAAAAGCGTATTCTTGAACATATTAGAGCGGTACAAAATGATGACAATACCTATGCCACGACCAAACACCTAAAAACTCATTTAGAATCAAATTGGTTAAACATGAAATATTATGGTATTGCGACTATAGCAAAACATGAACGAGGAGGTGACAGAGTCCAAAAGCTGAGGCGTTTAGAGTCTAGGTATATCATCAGATTAAAAACTAAGATCCCATTTGGGATCAACTGTGATGAGGAATTATACTGCCATTTGTAAATATAAAATGAGTTTAGATTGAAAACCAGTTAAGAAATAAATAAGGAACTGTGAGGACTACATGTAAAGAATTGAAAAATGAACGCATAGAAGATTGGGATATGAGTCCTATTAGGCATTATAAAAATGTATAAGTTACTATTATACATGTGGACTGAAAAATTGACAAAGGTGTAACAACAATATATATAGATACTGGTGACATTTAAATTTAGTTGGATAACATTGGCAAGTGTATACTATTTGAGAAACATACAGAATGGTCTGTGCTTTTAAGCTGTGTAATATATATGTTTGTGTTTTTGTTGGTTTGATATTTCAAGGGGAGTAATGGAATTGTGGGGTTTGGTGAGAGAAAATGTGATTTATTAGAATTAAATGTTGTATTCACACTTTTAAAAACTACATATCCCAGAACACCACATAAAGGCTTCAATGAGATGGAGAGTATAAAAGAGCACTTAATGGATTGGATAATTACCACGATCAAGACCGTGAAGGTCGAAACACGTTGGTGTTTGTTTGTCTGGTATCATTTTTTCGTATTAAATGAAGATTTTGTTAAAATCTTGGGAGTGCCGCGTCATTGACAGAAGTGTCAAGCTGGTGTGTAAATATATATATGTATATATATATCTATCTATAGATATATATGTATATATATATATGTATATATATATATAGATATAGATAGATATATATATAAGTAGTAAAAAAGCTTTATTCGGTCAACATAACCATTAAAGCAATCATAAAACAATTTAAGCTCATAGAAAGGTTAAGACACAGACAAAATTAAAAAAACATTTAAATATTACAATAAAATATAAAACCTCCCACTTCATATCTATAACATACTTTTTTGCAAAGCATTTTTAAATCTTTAAAATAACGAATTTGTATATGCCAGGCAGCCACAAGGAACTTGCTAACCGCAGAGATTAAAAGGGTTGAAGTATCACTTTTCAAGATCCTTAGGGCAGTACGACATTGACTTAGATCCAAATTTCGGCAAGTTGTATGAATCCACTTTGACTGGGAAATAGAATATGCCGGGCAAAAAAACTTAAAATGTTCAACTGATTCAGTACTGTCACAACAGGCAGAGCATAAATCAGATGTTGGAAACGATCCCCAGCTGCCTTTTAAAGACAGCAATGGTAAACACCCGAAACGAAAACAAGCATACAAACTCTTCCCCAGTAGGTCAGGTATGAGGTCTAAATAAAGTTAATGCTGGGGAAACCACTTGAAGTCAAGGAATTGATTAGTCAGCCGACCATATGATGTACAACAAAGAAGATTATTTCTTACAAATGACCAGTGAGCTGCTTTCAAAATCAATTTATGATTATTCCCTAGTTTCTGTGGATTCTCCCAGTAGCTTTCCAACCCCAAGGTATGAAACCATTTTGACACATTTCTAAACCAAGGAATGGAAACTACATTTGATCTTTGTAGTAAATCATGAAGGGAGTCCCTATATGTAACAAGCTCAGGGGTAGTCCAAATCCTTAACCAAAAGAGTAGGGGTCTTAGAGCTATCAGATCAGCAATACGATTAAACCCAAGATCCAGAAACGCCGGGATCAGGGGTGTGCTACGAGAGCATGCAAGTAGGGTCCTGGCAAAATTATTTTCGCCCACGGGCAGTCTTTTACTGTTGTAGAACCCCCACATCTCTGCACCATAGGCGTCTGCACCCTGCGCCTTTGCCAGATAGATTTTAATAGCTGGAGATATGGCTTTTGATACAGAGCTTTTGTAAAAATGCAGGATAGCGCCCACCCTGTGCTGGAGAAGCCCCACATGTTTGCTAAACTGGTCCTCCCAATGTAAGTTATTTTATATCCTCACTCCCAGGTAATCTATTGAGCTCACCTTATTTAAAGGTGTCCCATCTAAAGTGATGGTGCATCTCCTAACTGATCCTGGACTGAACACCATTAATTTGGTTTTACTGACATTGAGTTCCAGGCCATAATCTCCACAGTACGATTTAAACCCATTAACAAGAATCTGGAGACCCACTGGGGTCTTGGAGATGAGTAGAGAATCGTCTGCAAAGAGTAGTATAGGGATTTTCTGCGCATTCAGAGAGGGGGCATCATTCTGACAAAAAAGACACAATTTTTAGCACCTCATTTATAAATAAGGTAATTAAGGTTGGAGCCAAGACACATCCCTGGCAAACCCCCCCCCCTCTGGTTGGGACTATGTTCTGTTAACTCTCCCTGATTACCCCATCGCACCTGAGCATATGTATTTTCATGTAACCATTTTAGTAGATGGATTATATTGATGGGAGTACCCATTCTGTGTAACACTTCCCATAGTCTTACTCTAGGGACCGTATCAAAGGCAGATCGAAGGTCCACAAAAGCAACATATAGATTTTGCTTGGCAAGGACTACATATTTCCAATATAAGAGCATCAGCCTAAAGACCTGATCTATCGTACTTGTTTTGGGGCAAAAACCCACCTGTAATGGGGATAGCACTTGAGAATCTTGTACCCCACTTAATAGCCTTTCCAAAAGCTGTTTGGCAAAACGTTTCTGTAAATTATCAATATGGCTAATAGGTCTGTAATTGGCTGGGGAGCTCACATCACCCTTTTTATAAATAGGAATTATTTCAGCCCCTTTCCAAGTAGTCAGAATTGGGCCCCCTGCTGCGATTTTATTTGAAATCAAATTTATATACCAGGACCATATTATTGGTTCAGATTCATATAAATCCCCCGGAATTGGGGCTTTACCATATTTTTGTGAATTAATTGCTGCTATAGTTTCCTCTAGAGTAAAAATAATTGGATCTTCAGGAGTACAGGTATCCAATCCAAGTTCCTCAGAGGAATGGCTCATTCTAAGCAACAGCGGAGAAACTGATTTGTAGGTTGGAAGATTACACGGTGTAGCATAAAGTTTAGTAAAATGATTCACCCAACTCTCAGGTTGGATATGGTTACTTACACCACTCTTGCCCCCTCTTTGTTTATTGGACAATAGCTTCCAGAATGTCATGTTATCATTGAGTTTAGTTGTTTCAAGCAAATTTTGCCAAATTTAATCTTCCCAGTTTTTCTTAGCTTGTAGCTAGCTGATCGTATCACCCCCTGGGAACAGGTCATAATAGCTGTTTTTAATGGTGACTTAGCCTTTGAACACTTCTTATTGAACCACACATTATTTTTAGAGTTGCCATCAAAATGCTTAATGCAGGTCTTTTTGTAAAAAAAGCTCTGCAATTTCTTCAACATGTCTTCATGGATACTAAGAATGGGAATGTTGTTGACCTCATACTCCTCATAAGCAGCCATTACATCAACAAACAATTGATAAATCCCACTTATTAGGTAGGGATTAAACAACACTTTTGGCCAACAGACCCAAGTATAACTATTGTCCAACAGTGGAGCTGGAACCACAGTGCGATGGTCATTTAGTGATCTCCTAAATACATCCCTATGCAGGGTAAGAAGCAAAGGGTTATGATCACTCTCGTAACAAGGATCCACCGTCATATCTTTTAGAAAAGGGCATAACCTAACATCCACTAAGAAGTAATCAATTACACTAGTGGAGTACCTCATTTAAATGTGGGCGCAGTGATCAAATCGGAAAGAGTACGGCCATTACAGGCCCAAATACCATATTTGAGACATAAAGATGCCAACTGAGAAGCTACACAGGAATGAGTACATTGTCATTTATTCATTAAATGTGGAATACCCCAGAGTTCATCTTCTCCATCCATTGGGCCACTGTTCAAGCAGGAGGGTTCAAAAGTACAGTTCATATCTCCTGCAATCACTAAGTTAGTCAAAGGGTGCAAAGAATTCAAGAATTAGGACAGCTGCACCAAGGTCTGAGACTCAGATCCCCGAGGGACAGACCGAGCATAAATGTTAATTATAGTGATCTTAAAATCTCGGTTAAATATGAGTTGTACTCCGAGTAGATCAGGTGAATCAATTTTTAATACAAAATGATTGTACTGTAGTTTCTTATTTAACAGTACCAATAGTCCTCCTTTGGCATGACCTAGACCCCTCTCTGGGGGTTGAGCCAGAACACAGTATGATAGAAACCCATCTATGTAGACTTGATCCTCAGCCCAAGTGTCCTGGAAAAGACAAATATCCTGGTTGTTAATATAGCTAACCCACTCCCAACTTCCTACCAAGCCCAGCTAAATTCCAGGACATTATGGATAGGTCCAAACTGGTTACCTCATCTCTAGACCTAGGGCAATGAACCTCCCTTAAATATATATCCTCATTAAGTACTCCGAATTGAATCTCTGGAGAAGCTACTGGTTGTAGGTCAACATTTAGTCATTCACTTACTGGTAATGTATGAGGAGTTTTGACTGTAGGGAAACTGAGCCGTTAGGGAACTTAAGTGGACGAGTAGAGGGTGGATAAGATAAAAGTTTAATATCAACCACTCTCATATCCCTAAGATAACATGTATGTGTTTCAAAGTCCATAAGTTTGTCCACCAACAACCTATCTATGAAACAAATAGAAATAAAATCAAAATTTGATCCTAATTGACTGTGTCTGCCCACCTTAAGGATATCAGCATGAATAACTGAAAGACATTTGCACCGATCACGTAGCCAGTGACTGACCTTATTTGTCAAAGACTCATGGCTTTCCAATGAGCCAGAAGGCAATTTGGGCACCTCAACCATATAGATGGTACTACCTTTGCTTCTCAGTCCTTGGCCCGGTACATAGACACTGGCCAATTTGCATCATCCTGGGATACACCATCAATAAAAGATTTAGGGGGCTTAATAGAATGTGCAAAGAAGCTATCAAACACACCAGGTACCTGGGCGTCAACATCCCCCGAGTACCTTTAACAAAGTCAATGGACTGAGCTTTAGTGGGCTTTTGAATCAAGGGATTCCTATTTTTGGAAACTATGTTATGCTTCTGCCTTACACTTACAGGTGCAGGCTGGAATCCCTCTGCACAAGATGTAGATGGATTCCCCAAAGGGGGAATAATAACAGACCCCATGCAAAGGATGCCAGCCTTCAGCCTTAACTCAGACATAGTAGAGCTCCCACCCTTTTTTGACCCCCCCATCTGTCCTCTGGCACTTACACCCACACTTCTGTGCCAGTTCCCCCGTTATGGTTTCCATCAATAATAACACCAAGTTCTTAACTTCATTCACCCTCTGTAGAACGGAGGCCAAGTTACTTTCCTCATGTGACAATGACAATCCACCAGTGTTGTGGGGTAAATTAGTCAAAGTATTTTCATCAGCAAGGGCTCCAGATGGTGTATATAAAACACAGGCAGAGGAACCCTCTTCCTCCACCAAGGGCCCAAACCGATTTGTGCACAGCATATTAGGAACCACCATAACTGCTGGACTTAGCAGAGGGTGAAGACCATCATCCCCCTTAAGAGAGGCACCGCTCACACAAGGAGCGGCACCCAAATCACTGCAAGATGTTATAGTCAGTAAGGAAGAAGAATTTTCCCTAGGGACTTGGGATTCCAAATTTGAGACAGTCTCCACAGGAGAAATAATTAATTGCGATTTCTTCTTAAATATATCCGGAATTTTTTTATTCACAGATATACCACTCTTGGTGGACAGCAATTACTCTTTAAGATGGCCTCCACCTCGTCAAACAGTGTATCAATGTCATCTAAGGGATTATTTCCTTTATGAGTTGGAAAAGTCACTTGATTACTGGCCCTTTTTTTCAATTTCTTTGTACCACTCAAGGGTGCAGGAGCATCCACTGCTTTGCGTTTCCCCATCATAAAACAACAGGAATAAAAGACCGTATAAAACCTGAAATTAATATCCACAATAAACTTACTTCTGAAGATCAAGGAAATATCCCCTGCCCGGCCTCTATCGGGCGATGACGGGCGAAGACAGAATGCCCGGGCATGTCCCGTGCGCATCCCGCCTGGCGGTTGAGGGCAGCGCCTTTTGATAGGCACACAAGAGCGTGGAGGTCTGGGGGATGTAGTCCAACCCCAGGCAGAGATCAGGTGGCTCTATATATATATATATATATATATATATATATATATATATATATATATATATATATATATATATTCTCTTATCCAACTATTTTTTCTGAGAATATCCAAAGGCTCAAAGAAGAAAGTTGACGCAACACTTGAGTCTTCATAGTGAATAATTCCTTCTATTGATGATGCTGATGCATTTCGGCAACAGCCTTCCACAGGACCATAGAGTCACATAATGCAGAGTGTCATTTTAAAGGCGCAAACCTCCCCTCTACCACCACCAAGGTAAAACAACTTGACCACATAGATTACATTGTGTGGTTTTCCACCATTTTTGTAGTATTTTTGTATTTCTTGTGAACATTCGTAAAACAAAAGTAAAATGGAAACCATTTTTAGTTCAGTTTAAACTACACTTCTCATTCATGCTGGAAATCAATTACATCTATAGGTACCCTCATAGGAGCTAATGACACAAATAAATATTTCCCAATTTTTCTATTTTGCTTCCATAGCCTGAATGCTTTTCTTTTTAACAAGCTGTTAAGCATATGTACATTTACATTATATAATTAGGAAAATTACTTTTAATGCAACATACAAATATGTTTCATTCCTTTATAATACTGGAAAAGATACCGGAATCTAAAATAAGCTTGATTCTGGTAAAATAAATAGTCATTGCAAACTCTGACACCAATCGGAGGTATATTTAAAGTGCTCATGCATTAGTCGAATGTTCTTATTTTAACAATGATGGTTTGAGTACCTAATTTCTTCACATTCAATCAGCTTCATAAAATGCATAGCCTGAATTAATCTTTAGGATCAAGAAGACATTGCCTATGCTACTATCTGAACACTAATATAATACCTTAAGAAGTTCTTAAAGAAGTAAGGGGCCAGTGCACAATTAGGATGTGTAATCGTAGGCCTCCTCAAACTAAATCCAAACAACTAAATATAAAGTCTAATGTATCTTTTATCACATTAAGGATAATAAAAAAATACCCTGTTTCCTTCACATTTATTAAATTACTCTGGTGCATCGACAAAGGGCCCGATGTACGACTTTTCAAAATAGTCACTCTCAATTTGCGTAAAATTGCGACTTACATTGCGAGTCATTATTTCTGATGTAGGTACAATTATGCCCATCAAATTGCGACTCGCAAACGGGTCACATCGCAGTTATCAAAAACAAAATCTGCAAGTCTGTACCTGCAAGCAAAAAGTGACAGGGGATTGCAAAAAAGCAACCGCAGACCACAATTTGCAACCGTGGCTTTAAAAAGGGGGAAATCACTTCCTGGTGCACTGCAAGGACCCCCAAACAGGATGTGGTGTCCCTGGAGATCCCTGCACAGGAGGATCAGCACATGGTATAGGCTAGCAGCACAGGTCCACACCACTGACTTCCATTGAACCACAAATAAAATGGCCAGCCAACTGGGGAGCAAGGCTGCTGGGGAGCCTAACCACAAAATTAAGGGGGCATATTTATACTCTGTTTGCACTGAATGTGCGTCAAAACATTTGATTCACATTGGGCACAAACCATGCACCATATTTATACTTTGACGCCGGGCCCGCGAATGCCAAAATTCCGCTGTGTGCGTCATTTTCTGGATGCGGGAAACCACCTTGCGCTAATGACATGCAAGGTAGGCATTCCCGTTCCACAGATGACTTAAACACCCGTGCGCCATATTTATGCTACAGCGCAAAAATCCCGCACTGCCGGGAGGCGATGTCAGAAAATGCCGCACAGCCCGATTTGCGTAACAAAATAACGCCTGGGTCAGGGCAGGCATTAAAATGGGGCAAACACACCAGTACTTAAGGAAAAGACACACAAGCAACAGTAGAGATCCAAAATGAAGACATGGAGGTGCTTTTCATCCAGCACGCACGCAGACGCAGAGCACAGGACCAACAACAGCAGCTTCTACAACACCAGCAGGGACCTCAAAGGCAACGCAGAAGGCAGGGGAGGATATTCCGCACCAGGACAACCCTTCTGGGACTCCGGCAACAAGACATCATCCAGAGGTACAGGCTCAACTGGCAAGCCATTCATCATCTGCTCCGGAACATTGAGCCACAGTTGGCATCCAGCTTGCAGACACCCCACACCATTCCACCAGAAACCAAGCTGCTAGCTGTACTCCACATGTTGGCAAGTGGCTTCTACCAAATCAACGGCTTCCCACACGTCCTCGATGCCATTGACTGCACACATGTATGCATTGTGCCACCTGCTACAACCAAACATCTATACCACAACAGGAAGCACACACACTCCATCAATGTGCAGGCCATTGTCGATCACCGGGGATTGATCACCAACATCGTGACAAAGTATCCTGGGAATGTACATGATTCATTCATCTTCTGTCACTGCCCCATCAATCAACACTTCTAGGATGGGCGATATGGAAATGGCCTACTTGTTGGTAAGTACAGAAACCTACTTATATACACACTGCACAACAACCCTCTAGGACAAATAACACATACACCACTACATTGACACGTGGCCAGGAACACACTGCGGTTCTGACACTGCTAGGCATGTTTGATATCCTCACCCATTTGGATACACATCTATGGACAAATGACAGATCCAAATAACAACAGATGCCACTCCACAGACACAAGAGAACAATTTAAAACAACACAATGACAATTACATGGCCTTAACTGACAGTACAACTTGGAAGATTAATCTTTCAATATCACATCAATAACACTCAATCAAACACCCTTCCAAGCAATAAGTACTGTGTAAGGGGTGTGTAATGTGTTTTGCTGCAGGTCAAGCACCATGACACACATAGCATGATGATGACTACAATGAAGATGACATGGAATCATGGAGGCTGCACCAATATCTCACATCACTCCTGCTCTCACATTGCCCACTACCAATAAGCAAGTGGACTGTGCTAAGAACACATATTGATGTGACAATATTGAAAGTGCACATTCCTACACTTATGGTTTGAGACAATTACACATATACACAACAGATGTACAAGCATATGGACCTTCAGACACTGTAAATGACAACCTCATAACCAAGTTAGCCAGCTGAATTAGAACATGTCCAGTTGTATAAGTACACGTTTAAACCTGAGTCGACTTAGAAAGGGCAGAGAAATAGGTCTGCAGAGAACTTGTCAGACATGGGATATTTTTGCATAGTCAATTGTCAACACGTCAGTGCTGACAACTTATGGAGATGTGTTGTACATTGTCACCTTGCCAAATCTAAGGGTCTCGCTGATGTTCAAATAATTCTATTGCATATGTTAAATTGGATGGGATGTCCAGGCCATATAGATGCAACTGGGTTACCACCACTGTGGAATTAATTCTGTGTTTGGGAGTATCATGTCACCCCCAGTTAAGACACATGGACACCTCTTTCACATGACATAATGCAAGGGAGTACACAATGTACTGGAACTCTACAAAAATACCGCTGACATCCGGGCAATCAGCCAAACACCAGTTCAGATAATGAAACAACCCAATGCTGATGGTATATATCCTAGAAGCATAGGATTCCACACAATAACACAAACTCCGATGAGTCACAGGCAACACAAGAGAACAACTGCTGTGCAAAGTGATAATCATGGTGCGAGCAACATCAACATTTTCTCACTCATTTTCTCTTTCAGCTGATGAGGGGTATGGGATCCAGCCATGGATCATGACCCCATTTGCAAACCCAAGCACAGCATCACAGCGTGCCTATAATGAGGCACATCAGAGGACACGCACCATAGTCGAGAGGACCTTCGGCATCCTGAATTCAAGATTCAGATGCCTCCACATCTCCGGAGGCAGCCTCCTATACTCACCAGAAATGGTGTGCAAAATCATTTTGACCTGTGCCATCCTGCACAACATATGTGTAAGGAGGAACATTCCCCTATATAAACCCGACCCACAAATGCCTGAAGAGGAGGAAGAGGAGGATGCTGTCCATCAACATGAGGGGGGCCATCCAAACACAGCTGCAGGATTGCGTCGGAGACAACATATTTTCCAAAATTTCTTTTAACTCTACTCACCATCACCAATGTCTTACCATATGTAAATAAACACCTATTCTATTCACTTCATCATGGTCTGGTTAATCATTTTTGCATAACATTATCCCTAAAAATCATAATCAGAGTGTAGCCTTATGGAGCATTGAAGAAATACAGATTACGATACAGAAAAATCCATACCATATTTGATGGGTATGAATGTACACCCAACTTCATACACACTGTAAATGACATATATCCTGTACATTTCTAATTTGAAGGTCAATATCAGAGAACCACAGCTATTTCTCACATATGTGGGCAACATGGTTCATTGCAGCATATGGCACACAACTAGGACACCATCATTCAATATGGACACAAAATCCCTCATACATGAGGCAATGGATGTGCTATTGCATTGGTAACAAGAAGGTATGACCAGATCCTTGACAGCAGTAAGTGTTACATTGGCTATCTTTGCAAGGAGTATGTGTGACTAGAATCCCATTTAAGCAGCAAATGGATAGCATGAGTGCCTCAGGTATGACTAGCATTGCTCAGAAGACATCCCCTACACATGGCATCCCAGGTCATAAGTCCTGTCACTGCCATGTTCCCTGTCTCACCCCCCCCCCTTCTTTAGAGTGCCCTGGAAATTGAATATTTGTAGCCAGATAATCCCTCATCTACACACACCCATACTCACATTCTGAATCCAGTGTGCTTCCCTCTTTAATATGGTACGCCAGAGTCATTGTTCTTCTGTCTGCATGGCCTTCTGGTTGAATAATGCACTGCCTTGTAGTCTGTAGGACCTGTAATCACCTGTACATTGCTTCCCATGTGAAAGGTACTGTTGGCCCTTTTAACTTGATTCTCACCTACAGGACTTGAGAGAGACTGAAGCTGCACACACCTGTGAGCACCTCCATGTAGATCAGCCATTTGAGCACGCACTGCCCTTGTAGCTGCCTGGAACGGCATAGAAACTGCCATTATATGTATAAAATTGTTATGCATTGCCGTATAAATCACCTGGGTACCACAGGCCTTGGGTTATTGTGTTACGTTCCAACACACAGGACAAATACAGCTTTAATTTTCCACAGTGTTGTTCCAGCTTTGACCAGTCTCAGTCTGATCACTGTGTATTTGCCTTGTTAATTTTTGTTCCTGATTGACGATACATCCTGTTAGTCTGACTGGTTCCTGTCTTAGTGTCACCATAAAGGCTTCCTGTGGCTACATTTGTCTCATAGTTGCTTTCCATGCCCTCACTTTCCTCCTGGAGTATTGTGTCATGTAGGTCTACAATGAATACTCAAATACATTGTATAGCGTAATCAGTTTACTTATTGTATCATGGGGTGGAACTTGTCTACAAATAGTCTAATCATGGCTCATCCCTTGTCTGGGTTTCATGTATGCACGAGTGACAAATAGTGACAGTGTATCATGGCTGTATGCATGGATTGGGCATGGTGCCTCCAGCACAACAAACAATGTCAGATAATATACTTGAAATGTCAACACATGTTAGTACCCTGACAGTCCGCACACTGATTCACATTGCCCCAACATATTGATGGAGCTTGCGTGGTGAATAGCTGTGAGATCAATCAGCACAGAGCCACTGATGTTCCCGGCTGCAGTGGGAATTTTAGAGGCCACCCTGTGTACAAATGTTGTGAGGAAACCTGCCGGTTTAAAATTCCTGATCCATTTTCTTTGTCTGCACTTTGTAACACGTCTGCAGTGCTATAGCTGGACTATCCCCATGTGTGTTCTCAAATCCTCTTCGACTTTCCTTCAATTCAGCTGTGAAGGATACTTTGTAAATGTAGGAAATGGCACCACAGACTCATAAGTAGACCTGCACGTAACTGTGACAACATGGACCCCAATAATGACTCAGGCTACACATGGCCCCACACACTTGAACTGGACCCCTTTGTGCAATTAACCACTGGAAATATGTGCACACGTGCTGCATGGTCTGCTGGTCCTCCACTGCTACAGGAGAAACATGGCTTCTTTATATGACTCAAACTGTTGCGTGACATGACATTTGTGGATTGTTTTTGGGACTCGGTGTCACAAACACCGTACCCACATAGCATTTTCCAAATCCTGACTCATGGGTAGTATACGAACAAGTGCCTAGGAAGTGGTATCCAACATTACAGGACATGTGATGGCTTAGTCTTGGAACATTGCCATGATCAACCGTCTTCTATCTATCCTGTGCATGGTTTGTCATTGGTGATGCTTATGTCCCAAAAAACCTTGGAAGTTCACACAGCACTTGTTGCTATGTGTATGACAAACACATTTCCTTTCTCATTTCCACATTGAATAGCATCTGATGGTTCGACACATTGACTACACATGCATACAAGCAGATTAGAGAAAACTTGTCTTTTGATGTTCACACAGTGGGACAACTACATTAGTAAGAGCCAATTCACACACATTGACACACAGGCATTGAGTTACTGTATTGAGTTGCGTAGCCTTGCTATCCTCTATTGACGCAAAACATGCCTAAACTGGGTAATACCCATTTGTATTCCACATGTTTGGCCATCAATTGTGTCAGTGAAGAGTGCAAATCCGGTACAACAAATAGAGGATCATGGTCCACAGTAGTATGATCTGTCACATGTGCCCATACACCGGAATGCACAATGTAGGTGCAAACAGCCTATCTCTGTATTGTCACACCTGTCATGTACTATCAAAAACGAGAAATGACCCAAACCCAGTCAAAGACAGAAATTTTGAAGCATACACATCAAAAAAGACACACATGCATCAAAAAATGATGCATATGTGTCTAAAAATGACGCTCACTGCCATGATACAGCCATTGGCCCTGAGCAGTAATTCCCACACTGTACCCCATAAAATTGGTTAACTATGAAAAATAATTGTAAATATGGATGCAAGGTAATTTCTTAGTATGTGTGTCAAAAAAATGACGCACACACTGTACGCGTTATAATATTTTGCTGCATAAGAATAAAAATCGACTGCATTTGAGGCAGGAAGTGAAGTAATAGGATATCCTGTTTACAGAATTGGTACAGTGGGTGTACTTTCACTTTTACTTTGCAGTCTGTGATTTTTCCTGACTGTGTGGCTGTGTTTTGACTTGTCTCTCTGTGCATTTTGTGAATTTGTCTCCTGTGTGGTCTTTAAATTGTATTTTGGTGTTTCCTAAGTGTCAGTGGTATCCTGTGTAAGTGTATATTTGTCATTTCTGGTGTCTTAATTTGTCTTTGTACTGTTGGGAGTCTGTTGTGGGTAGTGTTAGTTTGGGGATAGTTGGGCTGTTTTAGTGTTAATTTAATTTTTTTTCGTTTCCCTCTCCTACTTTCCCAATCATTTTCCACTGTACCCCTTTGTTACCTTTTTTTTTTGTCAAGCATGTTGGGTCGGCCTTGTCTTGGTAGGATGGGAGAGGAGGAGCTGGGGGGATTTATTTGGCTGGTGTGCCACTTCTTACCATTAATGATCAAAGCAGGTGGGCGTGTGATACACGGGTATCACACAGAGGCAAGGAGGCTCCGGTGGGCAAATGTCCTGTACCATCTCCAAAGAATCAACAACACACCGCGCAACGACCACCAGCTGAAACACCGTTGGGCTGACCTGGTTGCCAGGGAGCAAGACCTGCCGGACCACCTGGGGATTGTGATTGGTGGCCCTGTTGGTGAGTACAAATCCGAGTAATGTGCACATTTAAATACTGTGTAGTGACAGTAGCAGATTTGTTCATATGCTGCAGGCAGTGTTTTTGGACATGTGGAATGCAAGCTAAACATACAGTTGTCGTGAGTTATACAATAATTCCTACACATTACCGTCATTTGTTGACGCAACAGCTGCACCAACTTACAAAACACAACAGGAGCCTGTGAATTAGTGCTGCCTTCACGTCAATAGATGATGCAAATGTGGATCTAACATACGTTTTGTGTATGGTCTGTGAGTGTACCAGGAAAGACATGTTTTTAATCCAGATATTTTCAAGAAATAATGTGTCCCTCAATTATTTCTGATACATGTCTGCACTGGGTTCTGACACATACCTAACAAGTTATAGTTATAGCTGTGGCACATAAAATGAAGCAAAAGATGCAAATTGAGGGGTAACAACTATCCCTGGCCCTCTGTAGATTGTCCTGTGTGTCTTACATTGGTCTCAGTCATAATAGTTGGGTGACTGGTATTGCAGTCCTCCAGGAAAGTGGCTTTGCATGTCTCTCATGGATCCACATGATGAGAGAAATACACTCCATAAATGAGTCTGCAAACAAATGATGGAGCATGTTTGCCACCACATTATAGTTAGGGCCACTGCATGTGTGCCGATATGTGTGTATCACTCACTGGAGTGCCCGGGTCTGTACATGTTTGCAGTGGTATGCCGGATGCAGTATCATCATGTCTGAGAGGCTTGACTTTCTGATTTAATTTTCCACACAGTAATTGCATTTTGAAGTGTTGTACAGTGCACAGAAAATGAGCACATTTCTCCCTTCCATGCTTTACAGGTGGACCTGCCCCCTACACTATCGGAGAGGTGGCTCGATTTGCAGACCCAGACATCTACAGTAAGTGTTGATATTTCTGTTCTGTGATATGTTTGCTACAGTTGTGTGTTAGACACATACCAAGGTATGATTTGTTGGTCAATGATCGGATATGTTCTTTGAGTGGAGTATCATTTTTTTCCATCTTTGATTTGGGCAATCATTAGCGTATAGTCATATTTTGGGATTGTAGGGCAGCCCTGTAGGCACAGCCATGAGGATAGGGTGACATTTGTGGATAAAACTTAGTAAAACTTATATTTAGAAAATGTAGCAGAGGACCTTATTTGTGATTTAGTCAGCAAGCCAGACCCTGGTTCTCACAGAATAGGGATGCCAAAGACTTGAGTATCCCTATTCACTAATGAACATGTTTGACTGCATGTTTTACTTCATAGCAGCAAGTAGCTCCACATGTGCTACTTGTATGAGGCACTTGAGTCCAATGGCCTAGGTGTGCATGCAGTTCATGGCCAGATGTGTGCTTGCATCTATCTGCTTGTTGTAAGTCATGTGTTAATGGTAGGAAATGATGTTGACAATTGTCTGCATTTCCAAACATAAATGTGGATTGTCCAAGGTTTGGGTGTATCCTAGTTGAACATCCTCCTTACCTGTGGTGGACTGCCCAAAACCATGTACATCTGTCCAAAGCTTCCTGATGTCCTTGATGTTTGAAAGTATTTGTTGCTTGTCCATCCCCCCCCCCCTCAGGTACAGGCGTAGGGTTATGAAATGTGTACCTAGGACTGATGATCCAAGTTTAGTACACAAACATGTAAATCTGTAAGTCACTTGTCCAAAACTAGGATACCCACTCTTGATTAGCAACTGCATTCTATCCTGGCAATTCCATTTACAACTCACAGATCTTGTGGCCCTTGATTGTCATCCAGAAGTTAGTCTTTAGTTGGCCTGTCACATGTGGAGGACTTGCAGCATTTTTTACGTGACACATGGCTGAACAATGATGCACAGGTCATTTATGTTGTTATCCATTTTTTTGAGCATTGCTCTGCTGTTTGATGAGACATGTGTAGGCTGCGTTGGCATGTACTTCCTCAGGGACAATCAGTGATCTGTATGATGATATGGCATGTTTCTGGTACATTAGATGTTTTGTCTGATTTACTTGTGGAGCCATATCACACAATGAAGTACCTAATATTTGGTTTTATATTTTTTTTAACAGCTGCCAATATGAATCCCATCCAGATTTGGGAGTTTCAGCGCAGGGCGATGCGTTACCACCACATTCTGGATGTGGAGTCTGGGTTCTGCAACATGGCAAGGCGTTATCGCCATGAAAGAGCCTCCGGAGTGTGGAGGGCATTTGCACAAGGGGGCCCTTCGGTGTCCACCACAACCGCCAACACCACCACTACCACCCAGGTGGTACCAACCATGGCAGGCACCTTTGCTGGACCATCCACCTCCACTGCTCCAGGACCTGTCACAGCACCACATGCACCCCCTCCTACAGGCATGGAACCGACAAGAGAACATACATCTTCAACTGGCACCCAGACCACCCCTGCTGCAGTCATTGACCCAGCAGATTTTCAGCGGATGCAACAGAACATTGACCGTATGTTGAGGAAGATAAAGAGGCTGCAGCAGGAGCTGGCACAAGTGAATAGGAGGGTGCGTGCCATAAAGAAGACCCTGCGGAGGGCGAACTTGTAAACATTTTACCCTCAGCCTTGATTCCCTTCCCTCCCTCCTCTTTCCTGGTTCTTTTAATTAGTGTGTTTAGGGGGCTTAGTGTTAGAATAGGCTATTAGTTTAGTTAGTAGTAGTGGGTGGGGGTATAATACTTTTCATATCTGTTTTTTATTATGTGTGTTTGATGATGTTGGGATTTTGGTGTTTAAAAAAAATATATAAAAAATAAATAAACAAAAACATATATATTTCTTTAGTATAAGATAGTGTGCGTTTATGTTAGTATATGTTGTCCTCCATGTGTCCCGTCTTATAAAGGGGGTGGGGGTGATGTTTAGATCGTTTTGTTAAATGTGATAAGTAAGTTTAGCTTAGGTTAGTTAGGGCCAGTTGTGGGTAATGTGTAGTTAGGTTAGGTTAGGTTAGATTAGGTAAGGAGTTTCCCCTGGTTTTAGCTTCTGTTTTTACTTTGTTAAATAAATATTTAGGTTTCCCTTTACAGTATGTGTCCCATGCATGGGGATCAGGGCCTTGGCATGGGTAAACAGTGTCTCTTTAGTATTTGCATTTGTGTCCCATCCTGCAACCAAATCCCAATTGAGCTGTTACATTAGCAGCTACACCAGAGCGACTTTGCTAAGAATCTGCCATCCATTGCAGCCACCACTCAAGGTTACTATGTATCCCAAAGTGTTGTTAATTTTTGATGTATGTTTTCAATCTCACATACTTTGAGTCCAGAATTGGTATTGAGGACACTGTTTAAGTCTGCCTGCAGCCGGATGTCGAAGTGAAGCCTTATAAGGTGAGTGGTAGTATGATCTCATGTAGTATGGTATACATACCTCACACCTATCATGTGTTACATTGTTCAGCCAGGTTACATATTTGTACGTACACTCCTACACATCCATTCATGCTGTATGGTGTGTGTGAGGTAGAATTTGGGTCAAATGACACATACGTAAATATTGGCTTGAAGAAAAAGTTGAAGGCAATTATTTTTGGCTTAGACATTTCTTGAGGAAGCGTTATTCTGTCCAACACAGCATTATAGTGTATAGTTTCTATTTCCCTCATATTTAACCCTCAGGAAGGGCAGATGATGGTACAATCCAGACCACAGTGCATAGTTATCAGCCAACATTCTTTCAGGTCAGTTGTATTGACAATCTATAATCACTGACCTGAGGTAAACGTCACTGATGTCCATCACGGTTGATATGTCACATTACACAGAGACAAAGTTGTTGTGTAAGTGCTATTTTTTTAATGTGCTGTAGTGTAATATGTACGTTGTCCATGACTGTGAGTCCATTAGAGTGACACCTTCCATTGTGAGCCCACACAAGTGCAAAAGGACATGTCATTGGACATGCTGGGGTGAAGTGTCAAACAGTGCAGAAGGACAGGATTTGCCAATGAGTTTAGTGAGAGACAATCACAGGGCAGGGTGACAAGATAAACAGTGGGCTGAAGAACAGTGCTAATGAGCAGCTGTTGCAAGACTGGCAGGTTACAAAACACAGGACCTTGGTTATAGGTGACCATGTGGCAGGGACAAGTGCTATCAGGTACTCTTACGGGTGAAAGTGATCTGTTCCACGTCTTCATCTTCTGATGTGTGTGTTGTCTCCTCTGCTCTTTGTGGTGGTGGTTGTGAAGGGGCAACACACACCTCAGTGTTTGAAGACATGGAGTCAGACATCCTGGTAGCTGCCAACTGTGGGGCTATAAATGGCAGTATTGCAGCAAGGAGGAGCTGCTGGTTCTTACGCATAGCAGCCACATCACTGTGGTAGGCAGCCAGGTCGGCCCTGAGGGGGTCAATATTGCCTTTGTGCACACGTTGACAGGATTGTTGTTGGAGGTGTTGTGTCAACTCTGTTACAGCTGTGCTGATTTCCTTCAACCTTTTTTTGAGTTCATGCAAGATTGATGTTCGCCCTTGCATGGCTGCTGCCTGTTCTGCAGTTGACATCATGCACGAACGCACCCCCTCTAGGCTGGCTGCCATATTTTGCATCCCCACCCCACCTCCTTGGCCAGCTCCTGCTGTACTCCAACTCCAGTCCCCTCAAAGCTGATGCCAGTGTCATCAGAGTCCTCAGCTGGGTTGAAGCTGGCAGGTCACACAATTGGGGTGCCGGGTGGGTCCTCTGTGATGGCTGCTGTATCTGTGCTCCTCCTTGCGACTGAAGGTGGGATCTGGAGGGTCCCAAGGACATCTTGGAGTGTCTGGTGGCTGATTTTTGTCAGCTTGTCATCCATGTCATCAGGGTAGTCCAGGACAGGATTATCCCTAGGAGAGCCATCATCCTCTACAATGAGATATGGTACAATTAGTGTGTTGTGGGATTTGTAATATGACGTGCCAGGCTTCCGATTTGTTGCACATAGTGATCTTGGTTCCGGTTCTTTACTCCTGTCTTTCATATTAGTATTCTCCCATGGCCTATGCCCCACAAGCATGTCACATGTATTGTGGTCAGTTTGTGGACTTGATAGCATCACATCCTCCAGGTGTTGTTCCTGGCCAAATTGTGAATAGCCTCCTTCTTGTCCTACTCAACCCTCCGTCTACTTCCATTCTCATGGTGAGGCCTTGCACTGGCTGTGGTTGTTCAGATGGCACTAGCACCACACTTAACAATCTGGAACTGAGGCAATCTTAGATATTTCACATCCAGCTATATGTTGCTGAGACCTAGCATATACTGTGTATAGCATTGGCATGGCACACTACATATGTCAACATTGGTAGTTTGTAATGTTGATGTTGGGGAATGTGTGCTACATGGAATTGCACTGATGGTCCTAGCAGTGTTCCATTTCCTCTTCTGACTGTGAGGGTGAATTTCACTAGCCGGTGACATATGTCCTCCCCCTCAATGCTGATGTTTGAGCAGTATGACATTTGGGATGTTGCATGGTGTCATTGGAACTATTGTGACCCAGGCACAGGGTGGACCCTGACATATGCAGCATGGGTATGAAATTAGTGCTGTGTACCTCATAATATTTATGACAATGGCTAATGTTTGTAGCAACTATGGTCAATCACATTTGACAGGATTAGAACATTTGTATTGATTACAGGGGATTGATAAAGTTGTCATCCTGACCCATCTAATTTGGGTGCGTTTGAACCATGGGGACGTTACTGCCATTAGCTACTTGACCTGCACACACAGCAGAGGTGGTAGTTGCAACTGGTGTCAATGTTAAATTCCACTTGCAGATATGGTCTGAGACTGTTAATTGAGCCCTAGTACATGTAGGGAGAATACCAAATGTCGTGTGACAGCAGGCCAGTTTAACATTGTACCCTACCCTCCTGGACTGGCTTTACCTTTCCAACATCCTTGGCATGGCAGCATACCCCCACATTTTCGCCGTGTTAACGTAATTTTTCTTTATGACGTGACGCACTGGTTTGAGTAAAAAAAAATTACTCACACTAGTGGTTTGCGCCGCCATGCGTCAAAGTATAAATTTGACACCCGAGCGGCGGAAAGAAATGGCGTTAGCCGGCGGTAAAATATTTGGCGCAAAACTGCGCCGGAACAGTTTTGCATCAAAAAGTATAAATATGGCCCTAAATTCTCTGACAAGGAACTGGACATCCTAACTGAAGGATGTTGTGACCACCATGAGGAGTTGTTTGGTAGGGTGTCCCAGAATGTCCTTGAGGCGGGCATGCGGAAAATCTTGAGGGAGATCCAGTTTAAGATTAATGCCCTGGGATTGGCCAGCAGATCAATAGAGGAAATCAAAAAGAGATTGTATGACCTGCGCTCTAGTGCCAAGGAAAGGGTTGCAGTCTGGCTGCATGATATTCAGGATGCAGGAGGAAGACAATCCAATGTGGCACACCCTACAGCTGCTGAGGCGATGGTCAAAATATTCTATGTCCCATTTCCCAAAAGAATACACCTGGAGAAACACAGGAAGGGGAATGTGAAGAGTGAGAGGACCAGTCCCAGTCTTTGCTGGACCAAGGACAGGGTCATGTGCCCCAGAGTGTACCCGGAACATCGCTGGCACATGGCAGTGTAGTTGTTACTCCATCCTAAGTAGCCAAATTTGGGAGTCAAGCAGATCCACATCAAACCACCCCTCAATGCATCCCCGTGACCAGGGTCCGGCATCTGCGCCCAACCCAATGGGCCCAAAGGCACCAGCAGGTACTGCAGGCTGCATGTTCTCAGGCAGGAAATTGCTACCAGTCGGAGTCTGGAAACATAGAGCAGGCCATGTTAAGGGTTCATCATCTGCAAAACAAACAGATGACTATTATTGGTCAGTAAACATCCCAGAGGTTTGATAATCTCACCCAGCAGATGTCTGCCAACCAGGCAGACCTCAGTACAAAATTGGATGCCATCAATGGCTCACTTGAACAACACAGCAAGGAGATGGCAGAGGGCAGACACCTGTTAGAGGCCGTGAGCACAGCCATGCTGCAAGAGTGGATGCCATCACAAGGGCAATGGGCAGGCTAGCCCAGGCAACAACGCAACACAGCAGATGCACCTGGCCCTGCAGGTGGGAATAGGCCACTTCAGTGCCGATGTAGCCAGAGGGCTTCATCAGAACACTGCAGCAGCAGAGGCAATACAAACTGCCATTTTTGCCAGTGGTGTGACTGGTGAGGCAGCAGATAGCGAGCTGTCTAGCTTGAGCTGTGTTTCTGCTGCTGAGCCACGTGTCTTACGATGCAGCAGCAGCCGCCAGTCAGCACCTACTCATCTGGCACCCCACATGGTGGACGAAGTGCTAAAAAGTGACTGCAGAGTGACATTGTGCCTGTCTTATATTTTCCTATATGTTCCCCCATGCGGTGACATGACCTCACAACATGTGCAGGCACATCTTACATTGCACCATGATGGTCCAGCCCTGTTTTTGCCAACACTGACATAAAAGTGTTGCCTTTCGGTATTTAATAAAAATTTTGTTTTTGTCATTCTTGGAGGATATTCAGTACATGTGGATTTCTCACTGGGCAAAAAAATACCCCGCACCTTCTCTCCTTTGCTGCTCTGTTTCCTTCAACTGACTGTTGTCCAGGAGGAGCTGGGTCATTAACTTCAGAATTAGGTTCGGAAACCTAGACATGTAGATCACGCTTGCAGGCTATGTTGTGCAATATTGCGCAGGTTCCCTCTATCTTGCACACTGTTTCAGGTGAATACTGCAAGGCTCCCCCACTCTTGTGTAGATGCTGGAACTGTGACTTCAGGAGGCCAAACAAACGTTCTATCACAGTCCTTGTGCAACTATGTGCTATGTTGTAGTGCCCTTCCTTGGAAGTGTTGGGAGTCAAGTAGGGTATCATGATCCAAGGACACAGGGCATATGCACAGTCACCTGCAGAGACATATGTGGGTTAAAAAACATGACGTTCTATGTATTTACAACTAAAAATTTATGCACACAGCCATTCAGTCACCTAATATTCTAGCCCTGTTAAATGCCACTGTGCTTGAATATATATGAGTCATGCGTGCTCCCTGGGTACTTAGCTACAAGGTCTATTATGATGTTCTGAGCATTGCACACATGTATATTCATGGAATGTGTGTCCTTACAGTTTTGAAATATGTATTCTAGATGGGATGGGGGACATATAGGCTATATAGCTGATAACCTGTGGGAATCCTGCCATCTGATAGAATTGTGTTTTGGTATGCTGCATTTCCTAGTTTTCTCTAGGCATGTAGATGTGCTCGTTTATGTGCTGGAGCAAGGTGTCTAGAAAGTTGTTGAAGAAACACGACAGTGCACTCTGCAATACCCGTCCAGCCAATACTATGACATGCTGGTAGCTACCACTAGCCAATAGGTGGAGGGAGAACAGGACCTGGACATGGGAGGGGATTGCATTGCTGCACTGTGTTGTGCTCTCAAGGTGTGGCTTTAGAGTGGCAATTAGCTCAAGGATCACATGGCTATTCAGTCTGTACAGCTTAAATATGTCCTCCTCTGTCCTCTCAAACAGGGTCAGCCTGACCCTGAAGATCCTCTGCTGTCTCAGTCTCTTCTGCTGGTCAGACAGTATTTGTCTCCTCCTCACCATCAGGTGCAGAGCACCCATTGTGGGAGGTCTCTGATGCATTCTGGGCCCTGTTTTTATAGTGTGGTTCTGGCTAACACCTATTTTTGATTGGTATTAAATTGCAGATGCAAACGGGCCATTTTGCGACTATTATCAAACTGCAAAAACAACAAGTGATGGACGGAATGCTGAACAATGTCAAACATTCACCCCCAATACAGAGATCTGGGCCTAAATCCATCATTTTTTTGCCACCCATGCCGTTCCAGTTTGGACCCAGCTATATGCAAATCAGTTTTGACCCTGTTCCCAATTGGAACAGTCCAGCCCGAACTGCCAAGCCAGGTCCTCCCTGGACTGGAAACAAGCATTCTAGGACCGGTTTCAGGGTATCACCCTTCATCAGCCAGGCTAGCTTGATTCCAGTGGCATGGGGAGCACGGGACCCACATCTGGGCATACCCTTCCCACTTGGGGCGACAAATGCAAAAACAACAAGTGATGGACGGAATGCTGAACAATGTCAAACATTCACCCCCAGTACAGAGATCTAGGCCTAAATCCATCGTTTTTTTTACCACCCATGCCGTTCCAGTTTGGACCCAGCTATATGCAAATCAGTTTTGACCCTGTTCCCAATTGGAACAGTCCAGCCCTAACTGCCAAGCCAGGTCCTCCCTGGACTAGAAACAAGCATCATAGGACCGGTTTCAGGGTATCACCCTTTATCAGCCAGGCTAGCTTGATTCCAGTGGCATGGTGAGCACAGGACCCACGTCTGGGCATACCCTTCCCACTTGGGGCAAGAAATGCAAAAACAACAAGTGATGGACGGAATGCTGAACAATGTCAAACATTCACCCCCAGTACAGTGTTATAACATTATAATATTCCTTGTGTCAAAGATTTTATAGGTGTAGGTGGAGCTCTGCATCTGCATTTTGTCCCCAAGGCCTCTCAGTCCCCATCAGGATGATTAACCTAGACTCAGATCTCCTCAACATCAATTCATGCCCCCTCCTTCTTTTTTTCTTATATGTTGGGCTCCACAGTATTTCATGCCAATCCTGTTGCCTTCATGTGTGTCCCAAATAAGTTTAATCACTGTGTAGGTGAAACCTTTGTTGGTAATTTCACGTAGATGTTCTCAATTTCAATTTCTTTACAGTGCTACCAACATGGCAACACAAAAGGATGATGGATGGAGTGATGAAACCTTTCTCTCTTCAGCTCTTCTCCTTTGCAGAGGTTCCTCTTGATTCCAGAAGTGATCTAAATTTCAGGGGTTTTGGGTGCTCTTCTTATACCCCTTTCTGCCTTTGAAGTAGTCCTATTTCAAAGGAAAGTCTCTCTTGTTGGTGAGATCCTGCCTGGCCCAGGCCAGGCCCCAGACACACACCAGGGTGTTGAAGACTACATTGTGTGAGGACAGGCACAGCCCTTTCAGGTGTGGGTGACCACTCCTTCCCTCCCTACCAGCACAGATGGCTCATCAGGATATGCAGGCTACACCCCAGCTCCCTTTGTGTCACTGTCTAAAGAGAGGTGCAAATACCCCAACTGTAAAACTGACCCAGACTGGGAATCCACAAACAGACAGAGTCACAGAATGGTTTAAGGAAGGAAATGCCTACTTTCTAAAAGTAGCATTTTCAACACACAATCTAAAAACAAACTTTACTAAAAGATGTATCTTTAAATTGTGAGTTCGGAGACCTCAAACTCCACATTTCCATCTGCTCCCAAAGGGAATCTACACTTTACTACTATTCAAAGGAAGCACCCATGTTAATCTATGAGAGAGATAGGCCTTGCACAGTGAAAACTGAATTTGGCAGTATTTCACTGTCAGGACATATAAAACACATTTGTATATTTCCTACCTTAAACATACACTGCACCCTACCCATAGGACCATCTAGGGCCTACCTTAGGGGTGCCTAACATGTAAGAAAGGGGAAGGTTAAGGCCTGGCAAGTGGGTACACTCACCAAGTCGAACTGGCAGTTTAAAACTGCACTCACAGACACTGCAGTGGCAGGTCTGAGCCATGTTTACAGGGCTACTAATGTGGGAGGCACAACCAGTGCTGCAGGCCCACTAGTAGCATTTGATTTACAGGCCCTGGGCACCTCTAGTGCACTTTACTAGGGACTTACAAGTAAATCAAATATGCCAACCATGGATAAGCCAATGTACACATATAATTTAGACATGGAACACTTACACGTAAGCACTGGTCAGCAGTGGTAAAGTGTCCAGAGCAAACAAAACAACAAAAACAGAGTCCAGCACACAGAAACAACCTGGGAAGTAAAGGCAAAATATTAGGGGAGACCACGCCAAGGATGCCAAGTCTAACACTCACCATACCACTCCAGTTTAGACCCAGCCATATGCAGATCAGTATTGACCCTGTTCCACATGGGAACAGTCCAGCCCAAATTGCTGAGCTAGGTCATCCCTAGACTGGAAACCAGTATTATAGGACTGGTTCTGGGTACCACCCCTCATCAACCAGGCTAGTTTGAATCCAGTGGCACAATGAGCAAGGGTCCCACATCTGGGAATATCCTGGCCACGTAGGGCAACTTTAGCAACACAACAGGTTGATGGATGGAGTGCTGAAACTTTTCAAACACTCACCCCCAGTCACAGATCTGGGTCTAATCCATTGTTCCTTTGCTCACCAAGCCACCCCAGTTTGGACCCAGCCATATGCAAATCAGTCTTGACCCTGTTCCACATGAGAACAGTCCAGCCCGAACTGCCGGGCCAGGTCCTCCCTGGTCTGGAAACAAGCACTGTGGTACTAGTTTGCAGCTGCAGCATTGCATGCTCTGTGTTAAGACAGCTTTTTACAAATCATCAAATGGCTTACTGAAGTCTAGCATTCTCTACTGTTAAGAAAGACCTAATTTATTCCACTGAAGCATTCAACCTTAAGGTCAGCTCCCACACCTCATGGATATAACTGTCTCCTAATTTTTCGAATCTGCCTATGGGAATGTGCTTCAAACCTGAGGAAAATTGTAACGTTGCAATGGGCAATTTGATAACCCTATGTATAAACCAAACCACAGATGGTATTTCTGCCACAGTAAAATGCAACTTTTCTAACTTCTCATTGTTTAACATTACATAAGTAGCTTATTTCTTAGCCATCATTTGCTGTTTCAACTTCCCCACACACTTTTTAAGTCTAATGACTTCAACCAATGTTCATACCCTTTAATAGCCAACTGGAAAACAAATGAATCGGAATAAATTAATTTGGTGTCAGTTAACATGATACTCTGTAACTTCATAGGAGGCAATTTAAAATAATAAGACTCAGATTTTTTAACATCATGCCTGGTAAAATATGCAAACTTTTCCAAATACATTTTAGAGCTCCCCATTGGTGGAGTTGGACAATGTTCCCATTGCGTGTAATTAAAAACAGTGCTTGAGATACTAGCTCTATGTATAAAATGATGGCCATAATGATGATAACAGAACATTTCACCATGATAGGCAGTTGTTTGGTAAACATCCTCACTTTCAAATACAGTGTAATATTCAAGCTCGGAAAGCATATAATCAACAGTTTCCACATCCCAATCTCCGGAAACAACCCCTTTGAACACATATGGAATTTGAATCATTTCTGCGGACCTGTATAAATTAAAAGGTACTTTATCCCAAACAATCCCATCATGAATCGGAATAGCTGAAATGTTTACTAGGGACAAGTCTCTTCGGACCTTATGAGAAGACAGGAATCTAATACCTAATCCACCAGTTCAATAGCAGGATGTTCAGGAAGATAATGACCATGTTTGCGTAAAAAGAAAACAATGACAAAACCAATCCAAAGAATGAAGGCAAGCACATTTAGCAATTTCTACAGATAATTCCATGGGCTAATCAAATAGTTTGCTTTAAGCCAATTGACTAGCTTATGTGATCTTGATATAGGTGTAGAAGAAGATGTTGAAGAGTTTGAAACAGAATCGTTGATGTCAGCAAAATATCCAGAAGCAGTTAGTGCAAATACTGGTACCGGTACTGGTGAAGGAGAGCTGGCAGATGTATCTCTTGGTCGTTCATAGTAAACGATTCCATCCGTTTGTGTAAAATTGGAGAAAAATGAATCGAACTCTGGACATTTCTTGTTGATGGCGTAGAGACGGGTACTAATGAAGGATCAAATTTCCACCCTCCCAGGCTCGGCGGAGTCTCATGATTGTTGCTTAAATCTTGGAGAGGTACATTCTGACTAGCAGTCAGAGTGGTCCAGCAACTGCTCACGATTCCTTGTGGTCTACTTTAGGACACGCCACATGGTGTAACTTCACATTGTCAATGGATACAAAGGTTTATTTTTCTGGAACCGGGCAACAGTGGTAGGATGATAGTTCTATTCTCGGGACTGGAACCAGTGCTTTATACGATGGGCCAAATTATTTCTTCACAGCAATCTTTTAACACATTAGATCCCCAACTTTTGGAACCCAGCCAATTGCTGTTTTTGATGTATCCTTCATTCACAAATCAGTGGCAGGTGCTGATGAATTTTCATTACAGAACTGTTGTAATTCCTGCAAGACGGTCACACATTCATTTATGTCAAAGAGTGTGTCTGCCCCCACAGCATTACAGCTATCAAGGTCTGGGACATACATAGGTATCCCAAATAGGACCTCATATGAGGTGTTCCCTCCCAGGGATCTTCTGGGCAGACTATTGAGTGCTCTCATTACTCCATACAGGTGGCTAAGCCAACAAGGACCCTACTTAGTACTCTTGCTGTTAAGTACACCCTTGAGGCAAAGGCAGGGCCCTGGTCCAAATGGAACACAACAACTTCATATGTACTGGTAGTGACTTCTAAGTCTTTAATAACAGTTCAAGTGTCTTTTGATCATTGTGGCCATATGCATAGGAATCTAGAGAAACAACCAACAGTGACTAAAATATATTTGTGTGCACTATCAGGTGTTAGGGGACCATAATGGCCCAGGTGCACACACTTTTTTTTGGGAAATTAGGAGGGGTGTCTGCGGTGGGTGTTTTGCAGTGGGCCCTCTTTTTTGTTGGTAGATGTCACAGTAAAGGACATACTGCCTGGTCTGTGTGTATGGACCCTACAACCAATACCATTTTTGTAACAGTGAAATGGTAGCCCTACACCTGCATGGACAGATGCAAACCCCTCATGTTCTGCTTTAATTAATTGTTGCCTTTAGTCTTGTTTGGGGATCACACAATCTTGCACCCCTGCTATACTGACAAAAGCAATATTTTGGGCACTTAGATGGGAGAATTATTTAACTGGATATGTTTTTGATAAGGGCTTGCTGTCAGGGAAGCTTTCACAGCAGCCAAAGTCTCATCCTCAAATCTCATCTTGGAATGAGTAACCACTGCAACAGAAGCCATAGCAACTGCTGATATTGCTGCTTCATCAGCCAGTGTGTTTCCAACAATGAGTATTCTTACAAACTGGCGGCCCATGGTGTGCGCAAAATGGATATTTGGTAGCTTCTCTTTCAGATCTGCTACTTTCCCCCACAGTAGCCTGTGTTTAATGGTGTTCCCTTTTGAGTCTCTGAATCCATTCTGTTGCTAGTAATGTAGGTTTTCACTGATGTACTTAACACAATAGTATGAATCACACACTACTACTGTTCTTAACCCCTTCACTGCCAGCCCTTTTCCCTCTCAGGTGCCAGGCGCTTTTTTGGCTGTTTGGGGCAGTTCGTGCTTAGGCCCTCATAACTTTTTATCCACATAAGCTACCCATGCCAAATTTGTGTCCTTTTTTCCCCACAACGTAGGAATTCTGAAGGTACCCAGAGTTTGTGGGTTCCCCTGAAGGAGGCCAAGAAATTAGCCAAAATACAGTGCAAATTTTTTTTTTTTTTTTTTAAATGGGAAAAGATGGCTGCAGAAGTAGGCTTGTGCTTTTTATTTTTCCTGAAAATGTCATCAACAAAGGGTTTGTGGTGCTAAAATCACCATCTTCCCAGTATTCAGGAACAGGCATACTTTTGCCTGAAAACCCAATTTTTCAACACAATGTTGTCATTTTACTGGGACAAACCCCATTTTTAATATTTTTTTGTACAGATAGCCTGCTTCCAGTTAGTGACAGATATGGTTGTGAAACCAATGCTGGTTCCCAGAAAGCTAACATTTCAGGAAATTAGACAAAATTCTGAATTCAGCAAGGGGTAATTTGTGTAGATCGTAGAAGGTTTTCCTACAGAAAATAACAGCTGAAATAAATGAATATTGAAATTGGGGTGAAAAAAACAGCCTTTTTTCTCCACCTTTTACTCTGTAACTTTTTCCTGCAATGGCAGATGTTTTAAAGCAATATATCGTTACATCTGCAGGACTCTTCTGGTTGTGGGGATGTGTAGGGCTTGTAGGTTCATCAAGAACCCTAGGCACCCAGAGCCAATAAATGAGCTGCACCTTGCAATGGGTTTTCATTCTATACTGGGTATACAGCAATTCATTTGCTGAAATATAAAGAGTGAAAAATAGGTGTTAAGAAAACCTTTGTATTTTCAAAATGGGCACAAGATAGGGTGTTGAGAAGCAGTGTTTTTTTTCACATCTCTGAATTCTGGGGTGCCCATACAAGCATGTGAATTACAGGGCATTTCTCAAATAGACTTCTTTTTTACACAATGTCTTACATTTGGAAGGAAAAAATGTAGAGAAAAGACAAGGGGCAATAACACTTGTTTTGCTATTCTGTGTTCCTCCAAGTCTCCCAATAAAAATGGTACCTCACTTGCGTGGGTAGGCCTAAGGCTCGCAACAGGAAATGCAACATGGACACATCACACTTTTATATTGAAATCTGGTGTTTTTTTGCAAAGTGCCTAGCTGTAGATTTTGGCCTATAGTTCAGCCGGCACCTAGGGAAACCTACCAAACCTGTGCATTTTTTAAAAATAGACACCTGGGGGAATCCAGGATGGGGTGACTTTTGGGGCTCTCACCAGGTTCTGTTACCGAGAATCCTTTGCAAACCTCAAAATGTGGGTAAAAAAACACTTTTTCCTCACATTTTGATGACAGTAAGTTCTGGGATCTGAGAGGAGCCACAAATGTCCTTCTACCCAGCGTTCCCTCAGGTCTCCCAATAAAAATGGTACCTCACTTGTGTGGGTAGGCCTAAGGCCCATGACAGGAAACGCCCCAAAACACTATGTGGACACATCACATTTTCCCAGAGAAAACAGAGCTGTTTTTTGCAAAGTGCCAAGCTGTGGATTTTGGCCTCTAGCTCAGCCGGCACCTAGAGAAACCTACCAAACCTGTGCATTTTTGAAAACTCGTTACCTAGGGGAATCGAAGATGGGGTGACTTGTGGGAATCTGACCAGGTTCTATTACCCAGAATCCTTTGCAAACCTCAAAAATTGGCCAATAAAACACTTTTTCCTCAAATTTCGGTGACAGAAAGTTCTAGAATCTGAGAGGAGCCACAATTTTCCTTCCACCCAGTACTCCCCCAAGTCTCCCGATAAAAATGGTACCTCACTTGTGTGGGTAGGCCTAGTGCCTGCAAAAGGAAATGCCCCAAACCACTATGTGGACACATCAAAATCATCAAATACTAAACTACCTGTTTTTGTGGGGGGGTCTGCATTTGTGGTCCAGGGCTCAGCAGCCATATAGGGAAACCTACCAAACCCAAACAGTTCTGAAAATTAGACACCCAAGGAAATCCAGGGAGGTGTGATTTGCATGGCTCCCCCAATGTTTTCTTACCCAGAATGCTCAGCAAACCTCAAACTTAGTTAAAAAAATCAAATTTTTCCCACATTTCAGTGTGGGATCACCACACCGGGACAAGTTTCTACCACCCACCATTTCCCTAAGTCTCCTGGTAAAAATGATACCTCACTTGTGTAGGTGGGCCAAGTGCGTGTGACAGGGAAGAGCCAAAAACATGTCGAAATTGAGGGGGAACTAAAGCGGGTCCGAAAGAGCAGTTAGAAAAAAAAAAGAATTAGGCTGACAAGTGGGGCAAATTTTTTATCAGTATAGATGAGACAATGCTGGGTGGTAGGAATTTTGTGGATTGCTGCAGATTCCGGAAGGTTTCATCACAAAAATGTGGGAAAAATGTGTGATTTCCAGCAAAGTTGGAGGTTTGCAGGGCATTGTCTATAATAAAATGGTGCAGGTGCATATGAAGCACACCACCCTGGACTCACCCAGATATTTAGTTTTCAGATGTGTCAAGGTCGTGTGGATTTTTCTACATGGCAGCATCCCAAAGTCCAAAAAGTGCAGCCCTCACGATTCCAAGTGGGACGATTTTAAGAGTTAGCCATGCTCTCATGGCCCAAATGTGACATCAAAACCCAAAATAATCAAATGTCCTCTTGCTTTCCTGGTGATGAGGTGTTTTAGTGTGTGTGGGAGAGCTGAAAGACTGTTACCCCCTTCAGTAGGGGTACCATACCCATACTGGTTGGTAGCCACCACCACACAATTTTTTTTTTAATTCCCTGGCATCTAGTAGACTTTCAGCCCCCCGGGGTGTGGATCAGGGGGAATTGCCCCATCTCCCCATTGGTGGGCAGAACAACTTTGGCTCCATTTATTTGGGGTGGGGGTATGACCATAGCCCCACCTTCTTATTTTGAAAACAAAATCTTCCCTGGTCTCTGGTGGGCTTTCTGTCCCCCTTGGGGGCAGATGGGCCTTCCAAAAATAGGCTGATCTTCCCCCTAGGGGGGCAGATATGGCCAACAGTAATGTGCCCCCATGGGGAGCGACCCTTGCCCAAGGGTGCTGCCCCCCTAAACAAAACACACACACACCAATCCCTGGTGCCTAAGTGGTTTCTTTCCCCCCGGGGGCATCTCGGCCTAATAGAAATAGGCCGATCTGCCCCCAAGCGGAGCAGAAATGGCCTCAAATATATTTGTCCCCCCCCAGGGGAGAGACCCTTGCCTAAGGGGTCACTCCCCTTGCGTGAAATTGGCACAAGAAAAAAATCCCTGGTGCCTAGTGGTTTCTGCCCCCCTTGGGGACAGATCGGTCTAATAAAAATAGGCCAATATGCCCCCAAGAGGGGCATAAATGGCCTAAAATACATTTGTCCCCCAGGGGAACGACCCTTGCCTAAGTGTTCGCTCCGCTTGCGTGAAATTAATGCAAAAACATAAAAATCCCTGGAGTCTAGTGGTTTGGCCTAATAAAAATAGGTTGATCTGCCCCCAAGGGGAGCCGAGTTGGCATATATACAATTTGTCCCCCGGGGGAGCGTCCCTTGCCTAGGGGGTCGCTCCCCTTATGCGCAAGTATTAAAAAAATAAAATCCCTCGTGTCTAGTGGTTTCTGCCCCCAAGAGGGGCAGAATTGACCTAAATCCAATTTGCCCTCCAGGGGAGCGACCCTTGCCTAAGGGTTCGCTCCCCATACATAAAAACATAAAGTAAATTTAAAAAAGATATATCCCTGATGTCTAGTGGTTTCTGGGGGCAGATTGGCCTAATAAAAATAGGCCGCTCTGCCCCCAAGAGGGGCAGAAATGGCCTAAATACAATTTGCCCCCCAGGGGAGCAACCCTTGCTTAACGGGGCGCTCCCCATATATAAAAACATCAAGTAAACAAAAAAATATATTCCTGGTGTCTAGGGGTTTCTACCCCCCCTTCGGGGCAGGTCGGCCTAATTATAATAGGCTGATGGGGCAGAAAAGGCCCAAAAATATGTTGCCCTCTGGGGAGCAGCCCTTGCTCAAGGGACCGCTCCCCTTATACGTATGTATATAAAAAAAAAATCCCTGGTGTCTAGTGGGCATTTCTGCTGCCCGATTGGATCGCGATCGGGCAGCAGAAATGCTTGCAGAGACATGAAAAGAAAGGCTTTTTCTTTCCTTTCATGTCTCTGCCTGCCCTCTACTCCCGAGTGGAACAGAAAGGTTGAGCATTTCTCTTCCGCATTGAGCTGGAAGAATGCTTCCAGTGCGATGGGAGGTGACCTCTGATGAGGTCAGCACATGATTGCATGCTGATGTCATCAGACGTCACTGGGGGAGGATCGGGGGGGTTGGGGATGGAAGGGGAAGTGATTCCCCTTCCCTCCCCGACTGGGGGGTGTGGGACGGAGGCCCACAGTGGATGCACATGGGAACCGTGGGCAAGGATGAGACCAGCTCGCCCCAGGCACCCTACTGGTTAATTCAGGATCTGTATATTTCAGTGCCATAAGGAGAGCCTTAAGCTCAGCCAGTTGTGCAATGGAGTCCTCTAGGGTCTGTGTGTATGTGTTTTGAGGGTGGAACTGACCATCCTTTATTATCCTACACACTGCTGGGCAAGCAGTAGAGTACTCCTGTCTTATCCCTACTGCTGGGTGTGCTGAACAGTGTAAACAATCATCTGATATTGGTCAAGTGGCAAAATGTTAGCATGCATTGGATGTTCTAGTTCATATTGTAAGAACTCTTGTGTCTGTAATTTTGGGCCAAAAACAAAATCAATATCAGTGGCCGTCAGAGAGGTGGTCCATTGTTTCCAATGTGGATGTACTGCTTTTGCGTTTGGAACACTGGCTTTGGTAACAGCTTCAAGAGCTGGTATTAGGGTCATGACCACAATACATTTTCCCTTGGTCAGGGTCTCTCTTTGATGACAGCCATCTAAACAGCAGGTAAAATCTTTTCAGTGGGAGCAATGCGTTTTTCTGCCATGCATTGGTATGCTACGAGGAAGGTATCATCTTAGTTGACTGTGACATAAGTGTCCCGATGGCACCAACAATTACTCTGATGATCAAATTTGTTTTATTGTCCTGTGTATATAAATGTTTTGCCTCCAGCATGTCTTGTTGTAAAGCTGAGTAAGCATGTATGTTACACTGTCCAGAATTTACTTCCTTTGTACAGTGGTTTTATGTGCTGTGGATAATCTGGAATGTAAGTTCTGCCAAATTTGAAAAGCCCAATAAAGGTTGCAGACTTTGTATTGTGTTTAGTGGTTGTAATTATGCATACTGTTCTAGAAAATGTGGCGCTAGGCTCTTACCTTCATCTGACAACTCGTATCCCAAAAACAGGACACTGAGGAAGGCGATTTTTGTTTTCTTGAAATTTAATTTGTGGCCATATTCTGTAGAACCCATCACAATACGGTCCACCCTTCTTAGGTGTTAGACCAGGTCATCGTAGGTCAAGTAAATATCATTGACATAGGACAATGCCTCAGTTTCAATGATGTGCAAAATAGAATTACAAGTGCTGAAAACAGTCCAGGACTGTTCTTATACCCTTGTGGGAGTTGTGAAAATGTCCGTTGCTCTCCTAATGCGTTGAAGGCTATCAAATCCCTGCTTTCATGTTCTATATTTTGGCAGAGGAACCCATTGGAAATGTCCAGAGTCATTTTTAACTTTTTGTACCCTAAATTGTTCATAAGTGCTGTGAGCACTTTATATGGCAAATGTGCGTGTGTTGCTGTTCAAATGTCTGTAATCTATGACTACTCTGTATGAATGGTCTGGCTTTGCTACAGGGAAGGAAGGATTGTTCATAGGAGATATATAGGGTTCTAGCATACTCTGGTACTGAAGTTGTGTGAGTATTTCTCTCACAGGTGGTTTAGCTTCATACTTAATTGGATATTGTGGTACCGGTATTATGTGGGAGGGTGAATCCTTATCCCAACCTTCATGGTTGCAATACAGCACGGGGGCTTGTGGCAAAGCCCAGTCTGCTGCATAGGCTTCTGCTAATTCTCTTGGAATGAGAGGTGAGAAAGAAGGCATAATAACCTCTTCCCTGAACTGAAGATTGCGGGCAAATTCTGTTGGCCAATCATTTTCTGCCAATAGGATATCATAGCACTGTATCAATTTCTTCCCAGAATATTACTTTAATTGTGTGCTCAATGTCTCTTTCGTGTTGCAATTTCAATTTGTAATCCTTATCAGGGAGGAGATGTGCGTGTCTATTGTGACCTCTGCCACGCTGTCTAGCAGAATCAGGGTTCACTTCCTGTTTTTCTTTAAAACTCTCAGCATGTGTGGCATTTCAGGCCAAAATAGCTGCCACCTTTTTCTTTTTAAACTGTGCTTTCTGTTAGGGAGGTTGCTCTTCCTTTTTAGTGAAAGTTTCAGTTGAGTGTTGTGAATCATTTCTTTGTTTCACGTACTCATTTTGTTGTTGGGAATGCCCTTCTCTCTCACTGTGTCTGTCTGGTGAGTCCTGGAAGTAACAAGATTGGTCTGTGTCAATATATATCTGTATCTCCCAGGAGTTTTCAAAGTTTCTCTATTTCTAAACTTATAGTGTTTTTCAGAGGTCTCTGGGAGCAGAGATTCTCTTCTTTGCTTAGAAGTTTATTTATTTTGTTTTTGCTTATCCCAACATTTTTTAGAACCCACAACAGCTTGCTTGGTAGAATCCTTTTCAGATTTACCTTGTAGTTGGGGTTAACTAGGTCTGGCCCCTAGACTATCCCGCTCTATACTACTATAGGTCTTGGCGATAATCTTTGGAAGCTCACATTCTTGGTCTACTACAGGAACATCCTGAAGCTGCTGGTGTACTGCCAGAGCAACTACTTCTCCTTTAATGTTGCCTAAAATTATGGAAGACACTCTGGTAAAATTGCCTTCTATTTGCATCCCCAAATCCAGAGTCGGAGCAGTACCATTCTCATCTTGAATTTGTTTGAATAATGCTAGTAAATTTGCAAGTGTTGGTGTACCGTGTGCTGCGGTATAGAGAGCAGCAAATAATGTAGGCCTTGCTGGTGCTGTCTTTAACGTTTGCAATACAAATTGAACTAAGCATCTATATATTTCTACTAAATTAGTGTACAGGCAGAGTATTTTTACTACTGCCATTCTATCTACCCATGGATGTGGTGTATGTGTGGACAATTCTGGCCACATTGGTCTGTCATTACTTAGTGGACCTAGTCTAACATTCTGTTGGACGTGTGGTAGGGCGCCAGTTAGCCAATTCTGGTGTTCCTGATGAGAAAGGGGCATTTATAGATATGCATATGGTCTGTTTTGTGCGGGCACATTTGCTGGCATGTAATGAGGAAATGTTTGTGTCTTTCTTTCTGCTGTTGGAAAGGTGACCCAAGAGTAAAACATTTCTGTTCTGTAAGCTGCATGTGCCTCAACCACAAAGGTTACTTCTTCTCTCTCTTCTATGAGGCCATATTGCAATAAGTACGTTGTGAGGGGGAGTCTCCTATTAGCTGCAAAAGCGACCCTATTGTCATCTGCCATTATAATAAATGTAATAATGTAATAGCTTGTTCAGAGACAGAACCACCAAGTGGAGGGGATCCTTTTAAAATGTCCAAGTTTGAACAACCTGCAGCTGAAAGTAGGTACTACCTACTTAGATGAGGAGAATGTCCCTAATAACATAGACATCTCTGTATACAGTAATTAGGGTGTCTATACACATGATGAGACAGAGATACTTGGGAGGTATGTAAAATCAGTACATTACCAACATTGATGGTGCCATGTTGTGAGACTCTTGCCAAAATAACAAGCCTGCTGGGTTTTGGGCAGAAGCACCACCGTGTATGGGGGACTGAGTCTGATCCCAAACATTCTGGCAGCTGTCAGCCTAACCCTTCTGGCAAGCTAGCAGTACCTCACAGGTACTGTAGGTAACAGTGGTTTGTCGTAGCCCATCGCATGACACTCTTAGAGTCCTCTGGGAAGTCTTGGTAGAAATACATGTAATGACAAGCAGAAGCATATCTTGGTTCAGTAGGATTTATTGAAGCAGATGCATCCTACGTAAAAAGGTATGACGTGTGATTATAAGGATGATGACACCAGACACTATTACAACAGTGATTAAGAAAATGAAACATAGAAACAGTCCCACCATATTTATCACAATAGCATTACAATATTCATACACACACTACTAAGATTCCTACATGATAGCAAGTAGCAGTGATAGCCTTAATCCTCCCATCGACTCCCAGGTGCGTAGCATGAGCCCCATACCTATGTTGAAGAGGAGAGGTTGGTTAGTGTGCTGGAAATCCTACTCCATGACAGAAGAGGAAGTGGCAAATTTCTGCTGCAACAGAGAAGGCGACAGGCAGCATAAAATGGCGATCTGATTGGAATATCCTCTCTAATGATACTAAGGCAGTCTGATATTTTATAATAAACATTGTGTTATTACAGTAACTGTCTCTCTAGACCGGCATACCTGGGAAACTATCATATGAAGTCCTAATGCAAGCACAGAATGAAATGGTATGCAATGCAATGAATGACAAAGTTCTGCAGAGGACAATAGATAAGAATAATAAAACATCACTACTAAAATGATGCCTTGCTAAAATAATAAAGGAATAAAATGCCAAGAGACTCGGTGAAGGGTCACAGGCCTCAGACCTAAGCTAAAATAGTAAAAAATATGCGCCTAATGACTAACCTCATGACATTTTCATGTTTTTCAAGTTTTTTGCCATGGACTCTAGTACCTTTGTTACACCTTCTGTTTTTTTCAGGTTTTTCCTCCAGTTCTTTGATGTTTTTCTACTACTCCTGCCAATTTACTTTTGGCATGTGTGAGAGGATAGGTCTGACTATCTGGTCTGCTGAGATTTTTGTTACTTTTGGATCACCTGATTTTTGGCCTTTTACTGTGAGGGAGCCTTATAGTTTGGAACTCACCACAGTAAACTCCTGGTAAAATGGACAACGCGTGTTAACAGCCAGTACCGCCTTGTTAAGCAAAGGATGCTGTGACACAGCAAGGGTAGGAGGCCCAGGGCTGGTTACATGTGATCATGTGTGCACAAGTGTGTGCACCTGAGTGAGGGCTGCGCAGAGAAGCTTCCTGTCGTGGGCAGCCCATAAACTGCACCAAGGTAGCTTGGCGCAGAAAGGATCATGCAGAGTGTGTGGTGACCTGGAGTAGTCATTATGAAATGGCTGTACACATGTGAGGCATAGTCAGTGTGCTTCCTGGCTTCATTGTATTAACACTCCATTATGTGCCTGTGGGAAAGCCTGCCTTAGGACACAACTCCAGTTTCCTAGGGTCCACAGACTCCAGAGTCTCACCAATGTACACCGTAACCAGTATGAAAAGAACAATGCAGTAGGTTACAAAATCATATCTGTACAGCTTATGGGTCATCCAGGAATGCCATCTTTCTCTGACCCAGCTCAGGAGTAGGGCCCATGCCTTTGTGACCCTGCCAGGCTGGATTAATCACTGTTCTCTCTAGCTGCAGGAACAGGGCCCTGCATCAATCAGCCAACTGTCATTCCATGCCAGGAAAAAGGCCTGTTCCAGGCCCCTCGGTGATGAGGGGCTCCTTGGAGGAATTACTGGGAGAGGCCCTGGCAGGAATGTCAGGGATGAGGTGGGCTGAGTCCCTCAAAGCACATGTGGCAACTGACTCCTGGGTGACTCCATTTTGAGCTATTCCAGAAGACTGTGCAGGAAGATTGGGACAAGAGCGGAGAGGTGATGTGGCGCATCAGGATAGGCCAGTGGTGCAGCCCTGCTGGACCCTTCCCCCCTACTTAAAAGGCCTTGCACCGGGGAGAGAGCCCTTTCTGGGAAGGTGCTTTAGCTGAAGAATCCGGGAACTTGAGGCTGACTCCATGGGCAATTGGAAGGATGAGCCCCCTGACTGTCCCCAGGACCAAGGACTCTGGATCTGATTGACCACAGGGCAAGTGGGGAAGAAAGACTGGGCTCAGCACCAGGAGGTGAGAGGCCAAGAGGCAGAGCAAAGTGGAAGTCTGGCACAGGGAGCCTGTGAAACTAGCTCCCTGCCAAATTCATCATTCTTTCAGGCCAAGGGGCCTGGTGAAAGTGCTCCAGGTGGCTAAAGCTTACTACTAGGAGATTGTTGAAATTGACCTAACTGTGCCTGAGATATCCTTGTTCAAATGTTGGTGATCTTTGACTTTTCTTCAGCCATTGACAAAGCGCGTGGGGCTCCGCTGTCGACTTCCAACTTGCCTCTGGAGTGGGCCAGGGCGCAGAGGCTGCCCCAACATGCCAAGGGATGCAGGGGAGCTCTGTCATGCTTCCTTCGCGAAGAAGACATGTGGGTGGAGAGTGCTGCAGCACTCCCTGTGTTGCGATGAAGGGGGACCCGGACTCCTCCTGTGGACCCAAGGAGACCAGCCTGCAAATGGAGGGGGGCCATTGCACACCCCATTGACAAGTGTGAAGGGGCCCAGGATCCCATTCTGGGTCTCTGTGCAGCAACTGATGTGAGGGAGGGTGAGGGAGCATCATCACACTCCTCCACAGCAACAGAACATGGGCCCAGGACCCATCCCTGGGCCTCAAAGTTCTGGAAATGATGGGGGAGTGCTGCCATACTCCTCCATGTTGCCCATCTTCCCCAGCTCCCAGCACCCTTGCTTGGTGGGAGCAGAAAGGCACAACCTCTGTGCTCTTCTGCCCGCAGGAATGGCCAGACTAGAATGTTGCTGGCTCCCACGGAAGCATGTAAACAGTTGTTCTTGTGGTGTGCCAGCAAGAACAGCCGGGAGTGAGCTCCACGAGCTGCCCTCCAACAAACCACCACTACTCTGGGTGTCCAGGTGGGACCAGAACTCCCGGAAGGCCTAAAGTAACAGTGCGAGGCTGCAAAAGAAACCAAGCCAACACAAAAGAAAAGTGAATCGGCTCTGTGCAGCAGAAAGTCGCTCATCACCTATGCACGCTCCTGGAGCACTGCCATAATGCCCTGCGAGGCACAACAGTTTAGATATGAAAGTCACCCATTTTTGGGCATTGATGACCCAAAGATTGCAGGGTCACCACAAAAAGTATACTAAATGCAGGGGGAGATGTAGGAGCGGTGCAGCCTCCCCCAATAAAGTTTTCTAATGTCCCCACCCTCAGGCTCCAGGGACCTGAAAAGGATCACCCCTCCATGGATTAGATGTGGTTTTAAGTCCCAGAGGCTGGAGATGTTGATCTACAGCTGAAGGTGATGTTTTCTCTGGAGAAAGAAGTACATGGCTACAAGGTTGTGGCCTGAAAAGGGACCATGTGATTGAAGCACATAGAGTGACATAATCTATGGGTGAAATATTGTAATTGCAAGGTCTTTAGGGACTATAAAATGTAGTGATGCCTTTTAAGGACTGTGGTTAAAGTACAGCATGGTGTGCTAAATGTGATTAAAAATGTATAGCTGTAGCGCTGTGGCCAATGATGTGACATGCGTATGGTCACATGAAAAGGCAGCCTCTAGGGGTGAAAGATTGTATTAAGCAATTGAGAACAACCAACTAATGTCCTTTGGTGATTTTGTCAACTGTGCATCATTCTTATGTTGAATGTTTCAATGTGGAATATAATGAACCTTTACCAACACCCTTTAAGGCTGTGGTTACATTGCGTAGACCATGCTGAGGGTAATCATAATAGCACAATCTATTACAACATGCCTATACATGTTTATTGTTAATGCTATTTTGAGTAATGAGACTGACAGGCACTAGTGATCCAAGTAGATGTACTTATTGCCAGCATTAGGTGCTCTCACGCCAAGTCACAGTCAAATATTGCATTAGGCTACAAGAGAATGTTTTACCATGTGGGTTGGTGGTTTATATCTCCCTTTGGGAGAGACAAAAATGATTAGGCAATGCCATCCAAAAGTAATTCCATCAGCGTGTGTATATTTTTATTTTTATATTGTTGTATAGTACTGAGTAGTTTGTGTGTCATAAATGTACTTTTAATTTATCATAAGAAAAAGCACAGACTGGAAAATCATTTATTGAGTGTTATTCTTGCGTGCTTTTGAATGGTGATTACTAGCCCACACCACCTCCCTTGAGTAAACCTTGGAATGCTCAGCAACGCTACCTTATGAGAGTCAAGTCCTCCATGGGGTGTTTGGTTCCAAGTGGTGGTCGTGTGCGGATCCATTACTTGTGCAGGCCACCTAACTAATGACTCACCCTGCAACAGCATGTTTAATTAGAGTTCTCATCAATTTGAAGGAGCACTCAGTTGTATCTGATTGCCACTGTTTTAACATATCTTCATCGAAGTTGTTTAATGTAGGTAACACTAGTATCCTCAGTCCCCTTGGGACATTTTGCATTCAATATACTTGTTCAAAGTGGTAATTTCCCTCCACTTATTTATTTATTTCATTCATATTTGCTCCAGTTCACTTATTAATTTACTTGAGGGTATTTCATCCACGTTTTGTGCATTTGAGTGCACTACTGAATCACCAGCATGTTCTCCAAACAGGGCATTCACTATTTGTTCTCTTTTCCACTGTCTAGCAGCCATGTTAAACTTTTACAAGATGACTCCTTCACATGCACTGTTAAATCTACTGTCCTTCACACACCGTTTAACAGACAAGAGAGTTTGGATACATTTACACTTGCACTAACATGTTTAAACTCTCATTTTGTTCATTTTAATATCCGAGTAATTGCTTCCCCCACTGGGAAAATGCTGGTTTATCTTATATTTTTGCACTCTAGGATTTACAGTGGTTTGCGGTGGAGACCAGGTGTGGTACACGAGATTGCTACCCCAACATGTCTCCTCCAAAAGACCTGCAGCAGCTGTCCACCACCACTGTCTCTCGCTCAGACATTACTACAAGCGCTCCAGTGTTTCTGTGGCCTTCCGCCCATCACAATATAGCGATATGGCCAGCAGAGGTGGAGATTAGATGCGCATATTTTCATGTGTATATTGATCCATGCATTTAAAAATTCTTAGCTGTGACAAATATTTGAGCTAGAACAGGATATTTGTTGTGCAAAGAAATGTGACAGTTAAAAAGTGCTGATGCAATGCATGAAAAGTGTTTTAAAAAGTCCTTTATCAGATATGGATAGAGCGTGGCTATGTTTCATTTGCTTCCACCCTGTTTGCTGGATCATTGTCATTCAAAACTCAGACTGGGTGTAGGTAGTCCATGCGGTGTCTTCTAAACAGTTGATGATTCGACCCCACAAGTACTCACTTAAGTGTCATTTCAGGGAATACAGTTTTCTAGAGCCACCACTGAAGGTGGTTCCCATCCTGAGCATGTTCTCATTTTCTGGCTCCTCCCTATTCTAGTTGTGGAAAACGATGATCTACCTGCTTTTAATACTGAGCTGTTACACTGCTCTACTCAAGACCCACTAGGGATTACCCTTTGCAAGATGATCTTTTGTTCAATGAGGTACGCGGTTTCTTATAGCTCTCAGCAGCCCCCTGTATTATATACTCCCATTGAGAGGAGAGGGGACTGCTACGTTACCTGTGGCAGAGCTTTAACTGGCTCCATTGATTGTAACCACTGACATAGAGGTCCATCTGCCAAAGGATCACCGAGTCAGAGTAGTGGTCACCTCTCCGTATAGAGTGCAGGGTGATTGCAACTAGAAAAGGCATGCATGGTAAAGGCATGCATTGTCTTGAAAACATCTGCCTTACAAGAATATTTGAATATACATACTCATTTGAATTCCGAAAGCAGTACTCAGAAACCAATTCTAGCACCTACCAAAGCGATTGAATTCACTATAGTTCCTGTGTCCTCGGGAAAACGTCTGGTATGTTGAAACCATATATGAATATTCTTGTTGTGCTGGTGTGATTGTGTGGCCATTTTGGCTAAGATATTTTGCTGCTGAAATCTACTACCATTCTCATTCAAATTGAAGGCAGGTGGTTACAGAGTTCTTACTGTAAAGTTGTTCCCTTCATATTGGATTTTTTTTTATAGTTAACCTATCCCTACCGAAATTGAGGAAAAGATAATATGCTAAAATACATTTTCGCTATGTTTCTTTTCTTTGGTTAATACATTTGCAAAGTTTGTATTGATCTATTGTTTGTATCTCTAAGTTTTAAAATGTATTCAGTTACCACAAGCCCCTTGATATACCTGAACAATTGTCTTTGACTTCAGCCAGACTGGCAGAGAATATAGCTAGGGGAAACGTTACCACTTGTGAGACTCTGATTGACTAGTTCCAGAGCTCATATGCAGCTTAGATCAAGACTTCTGTTGCATTTCCACACAGCCTGGAGAATGCATTCACATTCATTGTAATTTAGCCGCATACATTTTAGAGTTACCCCAGTAACAAAAAGGTATATATTTACCCAAAGTTTGCAGTGCCACAAAATGCATTTGTTAGAAATAGGGTCTCTATTTGGCAGTCAGTTTGGACTCTGTCCAAGCAGGGATCCTCACTCTAGACAGGGTAAGGGAGATACACACCTAGGATAACCATTGCTCATCCCCTTGGTGCCTTGACAAGCAGTCAAACTTATCTCAGAGGCAATGTGTAAAGTATTTGTACCAACACACACAGTAACACAGTGAGAAAACCACAGAAGGACTCAACACCAGTTTAGAAAAATAGCCACTACTTATCTGAGTAAAACAAGACCAAAACAATGACAAAAATCCAACATACACAAGCAAAGTTATGAATTTTCAAAGATCAAACTTTAATATAGCGCTTAGAAACACAAATGCTTCAATTTGGTGTTATTATGGCATCATGATGGAGTTCTTCCCAATACTTTTACGCCAGTTGCGCCGGTCCCGGAGCTGCACAGACCCCCAGATACAGTACCTTTTGAAAGTGAGGAAACAAGCCAGCGCACAGAGTCGGGGAACCGAGACCTCAGTGGATCCGGTGAGGCGTCAGTTCTGGTGCTGCTGAGCAGTGGAGCAGAGGTTTCAGTGCGAAGAGCCAGGTCCTTGTTGTGGACAGGTGGACATGAGGTGGTGTCGGTGCAAAGCATCAGTTCCTTATGCTCCAGTGGGGTCGATGTCCAGTGGGTCAAGATGCAGTGGGGTGACCTCATGGTGTCGCCCACGCCAGTGACAATGCACTTGAGACTCACAAAGTCACAGGACATCAGTGGGGGTGCAGCAGAGTGAGGGCTGTGATGTCTGTCAGGCTGCGGTTGCTGGCGGTGTCGTATTGGTCAGGCAGCGGCCTCAGTCCAGACGTCGTCCGGCATTGATGCACTTGGTTTTTCTTGGTTTTCAACCAGCTTTCACTACCAAGGGCCCAGAAACTGGAATTGGCACCACCTGGTGGGTTAGGTTCCATAGCTAGTGAACTCAAAGACGTGTAGGTGAAGTCTTTGCTGTCCCTGAGACTTTTTAACAGGAGGTGAGCTCAGTCCAAGCTCTTGGAGAAACTTCACAAGCAGGATACACAGCAAAGTCCAGTCTTTGTCCTCTCTAAGCCAGAAGCAGCAACTGCAGGTCAACCCAGAAAAGCACATACAGCAAAGGGGCAGTACTCCTCCTCCAGCTCCTCAGCTCTTCTCCTTGGCAGAGGTTCCTCTTGATACAGAAGTGTTCTAAAAATCTGGTGTTTTGGGTCCACTAATTATACTCATTCCTGATTTTGAAGTAGGCAAACTTCAAAGGAAAGTCTCTATTGCTTATAAGATCCCACCTTGCCCAGGCATGGCCTCAGACACATACCAAGGGGGGTTGAAGACTACAATGTGTGAGGACAGGCACAGCCCTTTCAGGTGCAGGTATCAGCTCCTCCCTCCCCACTCTAGCCCAGGAGACTCATCAGGATATGCAGGACACTCCCCAGCTGCCTTTGTGTCACTGTGTATAGGGAATTCACAAACTGCCCAACTGTCAGTCAGACCCAGACATGGATTACACAAGCAGGAAGGGCACAGAATGGCTAAGCAAGGAAATAACCACTTTCTAAAAGTGGAATTTTCAAACTGACAATATAAAAAACAACTTTCTCAAAAGATGTGTTTTTAAATTATGAGTTCAGAGACCCCAAACTCCACATTTCTATCTGCTCCCAATGGGAAACTGTTTTTAAAATATATTTAAAGGCAGTCCCCATGTTAACCTAGGGGAGAGATAGGTCTTGCAATAGTGAAACCCTTATTCGCCAGTATTTCACTATCAGGACATGTAAAACACACCAATACATATCCTACTTCTAAATACACTGCACCATGCCCACGGGGTTACCTAGGGCCTACCTTAGGGGTGACTTACATGTAGAAAAGGGGAAGATTTGGGTACACTTGCCTGGTCGAATTAAAGTGCAAGACTGCACATACAGACACTGCAGTGGCAGGTCTGAGACGTATTTACAGGGCTACTCATGTGGGTGGCAAAATCAGAGCTGCAGGCCCACTACTAGCATTTGATTTACAGGCCCTGGGCACCTCTGGTGCACTTTACTAGGGGCTTGCTAGTAAATCATATATGCCAATCATGGAAACGCCAATCACCATTACAATTTGCACTGGGAGCACTTGCACCTTAGAACTGGTTAGCAATAGTAAAGTGCCCAAAGCCCTAAAGCCAACAAAAACTTGTAAAAGAAAAAGTGGAGGAAGGAGGCAAAAACTTTGGGGATTACCCTGCAAAAAGAGTCAGGTCCAACAATATACATTCACAAAATGTCCACAATGTGTTAGTGATGCAAATTTTAGGGGTGACATATATTTGCCCAAAGCTTGCACTACTGCAAATAGTATATATTTAGACAATTTCCACAATTTTATTTACAATTTACAATTCCATAACGCCACTGGAGCATCACTTTCAGTGACGCTGCAGTGGCGCTTTTCACTGCACCACTTTTTTTAATGCCTCCTTGTAAATATGGGCTCCTCCGATGCAGTATTCTGTGTCAGGGGAGCGTGCAAGGGGTGTCACATTGGGCGTTCCACAGCAACACCCATTACTTTTGACACTGCCCCAGATTTACAAGAATTCATGAATCTGAGGCAGCGCCAATATCTAACACCACTCCAGGGGTGGTGTTAGCACAGCACAACAAGGAGTTATACTTTTATTTCCTCCTCGTTTTTTGCTCTTTCTAAGTGTGGTGCATTCTGCAGCACACACAGAAAGAGGAAAAGGCGATAAATAATTGTGTATGCGCAGAAAGGTCTCCCTTCCTGCACATAAACAATCATTCCAAAATGACGCTTTGGTACTTCTATGTGTGCTGCATTTTGCAGCACACATATAAGTGCCAAATCGCCACTGCAGGTTGTTTCTGTGCAGGGAGGCACACCTTCCTGCACATAAACAATCTATCCACTGAACGCAGACACCCTTCCACTATGGTGCAAGGATGCCTGTCATGGCACAGGTAGTGTAATTCAGTGTCCGCGCAGGGGGAAACACAAGGGTGCACCATATTCCTGTAAATACAGTGCATCCCTGCATTTCAAAAGTAGCATGGCGCTGCTATTTTTGCAAACCACCGCGCTATGCCACTTTGTTGTAAATCTGGGCCCATGTGTGGTACGTCCTGTACACCATCAGGGTACTTCATTCAACGTTTAAGGTAGAATGTCTTAAAATGTGTCAGTGATTATAGGCTTTTCAGCACGATCACCTGCATGGAGACACTTGCAGGACACTATGAGGGGGAGTAGATGTAGGAAAGTACCATCTTGCCTGGCATGTTACCCCCATTTTTCACTGTATATATGTTGTTTTAGTTGTATGTGTCACTGGGACCCTGCCAGCCAGGGCCCCAGTGCTCATAAGTGTGCCCTGAATGTGTTACCTGTGTTATGACTAACTGTCTCACTGAGGCTCTGCTATCCAGAATCTCAGTGGTTATGCTCTCTCATTTCTTTCAAATTGTCACTAACAGGCTAGTGACCAATTTTACCAATTTCCATTGGCTTACTGGAACACCCTTATAATTCCCTAGTATATGGTACTAAGGTACCCAGGGTATTGGGGTTCCAGGAGATCCCTATGGGCTGCAGCATTTCTTTTGCCACCCATAGGGAGCTCTGACAATTCTTACACAGGCCTGCCTCTGCAGCCTGAGTGAAATAACGTCCACGTTATTTCACAGCCATTTACCACTGCACTTAAGTAACTTATAAGTCACCTATATGTCTAACCTTTACCTGGTAAAGGTTAGGTGCAAAGTTACTTAGTGTGTGGGCACCCTGGCACTAGCCAAGGTGCCCCCACATTGTTCAGGGCAAATTCCCCGGACTTTGTGAGTGCGGGGACACCATTACACGCGTGCACTACACATAGGTCACTACCTATGTGTAGCTTCACAATGGTAACTCCGAATATGGCCATGTAACATGTCTATGATCATGGAATTGCCCCCTCTATGCCATCCTGGCATAGTTGGCACAATCCCATGATCCCACGGGTCTGTAGCTCAGACTCCAGTGGGGACCAAGGCTGCGGTTGCTGGGGTTTCACTGCAGCTGCTGCTGCTGCCAACCCCTCAGACAGGTTTCTGCCCTCCTGGGGTCCAGCCAGGCTTGGCCCAGGATGGCAGAACAAAGGACTTCCTCAGAGAGAGGGTGTTACACCCTCTCCCTTTGGAAAATGGTGTGAAGGCAGGGGAGGAGTAGCCTCCCCCAGCCTCTGGAAATGCTTTCATGGGCACAGATGGTGCCCATTTCTGCATAAGCCAGTCTACACCGGTTCAGGGACCCCTTAGCCCTGCTCTGGCGCGAAACTGGACAAAGGAAAGGGGAGTGACCACTCCCCTGACCTGCACCTCCCCTGGGAGGTGCCCAGAGCTCCTCCAGTGTGCTCCAGACCTCTGCCATCTTGGAAACAGAGGTGCTGCTGGCACACTGGACTGCTCTGAGTGGCCAGGGCCAGCAGGTGACGTCAGAGACTCCTTCTAATAGGCTCCTTCAGGTGTTGCTAGCCTATCTTCTCTCCTAAGTAGCCAAACCCTCTTTTCTGGCTATTTAGGGTCTCTGCTTTGGGGATTTCCTTAGATAACGAATGCAAGAGATCATCAGAGTTCCTCAGCATCTCTCTCTTCACCTTCTGCCAAGGAATCGACTGCTGACCGTGCTGGAAGCCTGCAAAACTGCAACAAAGTAGCGAAGACGACTACTGCAACTCTGTAACGCTGATCCTGCCGCCTTCTCGACTGTTTTCCTGGTGGTGCATGCTGTGGGGGTAATCTGCATCCTCTCTGCACTAGAAGCTCCAAAGAAATCTCCCGTGGGTCGACGGAATCTTCCCCCTGCTACCGCAGGCACCAAAGAACTGCATCACCGGTACCCTGGGTCTCCTCTCAGCACAATGAGCGAGGTCCCTTGAATCCAGCAACTCTGTCCAAGTGACTCCCACAGTCCAGTGACTCTTCAGTCCAAGTTTGGTGGAGGTAAGTCCTTGCCTCCCCACGCTAGACTGCATTGCTGGGAACCACGACTTTTGCAGCTACTCCGGCCTCTGTGCACTTCCGGCAGAAATCCTTTGTGCACAGCCAAGCCTGGGTCCACGGCACTCTAACCTGCATTGCACGACTTTCTAAGTTGTCCTCCGGCGACGTGGGACTCCTTTGTGCGACTTCAGGTGAGCACTGTTTCACTCCTCTTCATAGTGCCTGTTCTGGCACTTCTGCAGGTGCTGCCTGCTTCTGAGAGGGCTCCTTGTCTTGCACGACGCCCCTTCTGTCCCCAGACACAATTGGCGACATCCTGGTCCCTCCTGGGCCACAGCAGCATCCAAAAGCACTAACACACGACTTGCAGCTAGCAAGGCTTGTTGGTGGTTTTTCTTCAGGAAAACACTTCTGCACAACTCTCCACTGTGTGGGAGATCCATCCTCCAAAGGGGAAGTCTCTAGCCCTTGTCGTTCCTGCAGAATCCTCAGCTTCTACTGTCCAGTAGCAGCTTCTTTGCACCCACAGCTGGCATTTCCTGGGCATCTGCCCATCTCCGACTTGCTTGTGACTTTTGGACTTGGTCCCCTTGTTCCACAGGTACCCTCGACTGGAAATCCATCGTTGTTACATTGCTGGTTTGTGTCTTTCCTGCAGAATTCCCCTATCACGACTTCTATGTCCTTTGGGGAACTTTAGTGCACTTTGCACTCACTTTTCAGGGTCTTGGGGTGGGCTATTTTTCTAACCCTAACTGTTTTCTGACAGTCTCAGTGACCCTCTACAAGGTCACATAGGTTTGGGGTCCATTCGTGGTTCGCATTCCACTTTTGGAGTATATGGTTTGTGTTGCCCCTATCCCTATGTGTCCCCATTGCATCCTATTGTAACTATACATTGTTTGCACTGTTTTCTAATACTATACTGCATATTTTTGGTATTGTGTACATATATCTTCTGTATATTTGCTATCCTCATACTGAGGGTACTCACTGAGATACTTTTGGCATATTGTCATAAAAATAAAGTACCTTTATTTTTACTATATCTGTGTATTGTGTTTTCTTATGATATTGTGCATATGACACTTGTGGTACTGTAGGAGCTTCACTCGTCTCCTAGTTCAGCCTAAGCTGCTCTGCTAAGCTACCATTATCTATCAGCCTAAGCTGCTAGACACCCTATACACTAATAAGGGATACCTGGGCCTGGTGCAAGGTGTAAGTACCCCTTGGTACTCACTACAAGCCAGTCCAGCCTCCTACATTGGTTGTGCAGCGGTGGGATAAGTCCTTTGCAACTACTTACCACTTTTGTCATTGTACTTTTCATAAGAGAAAAATATACAAAACAAGTTCAGTGTATGTACACCTAACCAAAAAGTTTTGCATTTCCTCTTTTCACTCTTTTCTAAGTGCTGAAAAGTACCTCTAAACTTTCTAAAAAGTTCTTAAAAGTTTAAAAAGTTTTTTTTCTGTCCTCTCAAAAGTTCTAAAAAACTTTTTCTCACTTTTTCTGTCACTTAAACACTTTCCAAAAATGTCTGGTACAGGCCAAACTGTTGATCTGTCCAAAATTGCTTATGATCACCTTAGCTGGAAAGGAGCAAGGAGTCTCTGCATAGAAAGAGGTTTAAGTGTAGGGAAGAATCCCCCCAGAGAACTATTGGTTAACATGCTTATAGAAGAAGATAAGGCCAAGGGTGCCCCATCTGTTGAAAAAGTAGCTAATGGTTCACAATCTGATCCAGGGACTCCCCTAGAAAAAGAGTCAGGAAAGAAACTTCCTAGCCTGCCCATTACTAGACAGCCTAGCATAGTTGGCACTGATGTAGAGTCACACCATACTGATAGTGTTGTCTCACATCACAGCAAGAGTAGTCATTCTCACCACAGTAGAAGTGATATTTCTGTTAACCAAGCTGTTAGGATGCCTTCAGTAAGGGATGGGTCTCCTTCTGTCCATTCTCACCATACTTCTGTTTCAAAGAATGTCCCACCCACCCACCCTGATGACAGATTGTTAGAAAGGGAGCTCAATAGATTGAGAGTGGAACAAACCAGACTGAAGCTCAAGAAGCAACAGCTGGATTTGGATAGACAGTCCTTAGAAGTAGAGAAGGAGAGACAGAAATTGGGTTTAGAAACCCATGGTGGCAGCAGCAGTATTCCCAATAGTCATCCTGCAAAAGAGCATGATTCTAGGAATCTGCACAAGATAGTTCCCCCTTATAAGGAGGGGGATGACATTAACAAGTGGTTTGCTGCACTTGAGAGGGCCTGTGTTGTACAGGATGTCCCTCAAAGGCAGTGGGCTGCTATCCTATGGCTATCATTTAGTGGAAAAGGTAGGGATAGGCTCCTTACTGTAAAAGAAAGTGAAGCCAATGATTTCAAAATTCTTAAGAATGCACTCCTGGATGGTAATGGCTTAACCACTGAACAGTACAGGATGAAGTTCAGAGAGACCAAAAAGGAGTCTTCACAAGACTGGGTTAATTTCGTTGACCATTCAGTGAAGTCCTTGGAGGGGTGGTTACATGGCAGTAAAGTTACTGATTATGAAAGCCTGTATAACTTGATCCTGAGAGAGCATATTCTTAATAATTGTGTGTCTGATTTGTTGCACCAGTACTTGGTGGACTCTGATCTGACCTCTCCCCAAGAATTGGGAAAGAAGGCAGACAAATGGGTCAGAACAAGGGTGAACAGAAAAGTTCATACAGGGGGTGACAAAGATGGCAATAAGAAGAAGGATGGTAAGTCTTCTGAAAAGGGTGGGGACAAATCTAAAAATGAGTCTTCATCAGGCCCACAAAAACACTCTGGTGGGGGTGGTGGGTCCAAATCCTCTTCAAATCAAAACAAAGAAAAGAAACCATGGTGCTATTTATGTAAAATAAAAGGCCATTGGACAAGAGATCCCAGTTGTCCAAAGAAAAGCACCAAGCCTCCTACCACTACAACCCCTGCTGCTACACCTAGTGCCCCTAGTAATAGCAGTGGTGGTGGGAGCAAACCTACTAATAGCCAATCTAAGGGAGTAGCTGGGCTCACTTTTGGTAACTTAGTTGGGGTTGGTCTGATTAGGGAGACCACAGAGGCTGTGTTAGTCTCTGAGGGGGTTATTGATTTAGCCACCTTGGTTGCTTGTCCCCTTAATATGGATAAGTACAAACAACTACCCCTAATAAATGGTGTTGAGGTTCAGGCCTACAGGGACACTGGTGCCAGTGTTACAATGGTAATAGAGAAACTGGTCCATCCTGAACAACACCTACTTGGTCACCAGTACCAAGTAACCGATGCTCATAACAACACCCTTAGCCACCCCATGGCTGTTGTGAATCTCAACTGGGGGAGGGGGTTACTGGCCCAAAGAAAGTTGTGGTTGCCTCAGATTTACCTGTAGACTGTCTATTAGGGAACGATTTAGAGACATCAGCTTGGGAAGAAGTGGAGTTGGAGGCTCATGCAGCAATGCTGGGCATTCCAGGGCATATTTTTGCTTTGACCAGGTCTCAGGCCAAAAAGCAAAAAGGACAGGGTGACTTGGATCCTGGAACAATGGACCAAGTGCTCCCTAAAGCTAGGGCTAGTATAAGTAAAGCACTACCTACTATCCCTCCCTCTACAGTGGATTCTACTTCTGAGGAAGAAGAACTCCCACCCTGTGCAGAACCTACAGCAGAGGAGCTGGAAGCAGACACTGCTGAGCTTTTGGGTGAAGGGGGGCCTGCCAGGGAGGAGCTGAGTGTGGCACAGCAGACCTGTCCCACACTATAGGGTCTAAGACAGCAAGCTGTCAAACAAGCAAATGGGGATGTCAGTGACTCTCACAGAGTTTACTGGGAGGACAACCTCTTGTACACTGAAGCAAGGGATCCAAAACCTGGAGCTGCCAGGAGATTGGTGATTCCTCAGGAGTACAGAAAGTTCCTCCTAACTCTTGCTCACGACATTCCCTTAGCTGGACATTTGGGGCAAAAGAAAACTTGGGACAGGCTTGTTCCCTTGTTTCATTGGCCTAGAATGTCTGAGGACACAAAGGAATTTTGTAAGTCCTGTGAAACCTGTCAAGCCAGTGGCAAGACAGGTGGCACTCCAAAGGCACCCCTTATTCCACTGCCTGTGGTTGGGGTTACCTTTGATAGGGGAGGGGTTGACATAGTTGGTCCCCTTCACCCTCCTACTGCTTCAGGCAATAGGTTTATCTTGGTGGTAGTGGACCATGCCACCAGATATCCTGAAGCAATTCATCTAAGGACCACTACAGCACCTGCAGTGGCAAAGGCCCTCCTGGGAATCTTTTCCAGGGTGGGCTTCCCAAAAGAGGTGGTATCAGACAGGGGAAGCAATTTCATGTCTGCTTACTTAAAGGCCATGTGGAAAGAGTGTGGTGTGACATACAAGTTCACTACACCCTATCATCCACAATCAAATGGACTGGTGGAGAGATTTAACAAAACTCTCAAAGGCATGATTATGGGACTCCCTGAAAAACTCCGCAGGAGATGGGATATCCTTTTACCATGCCTCCTTTTTGCTTACAGGGAGGTACCCCAGAAAGGAGTGGGCTTCAGCCCCTTTGAACTTCTTTTTGGACACCCTGTAAGAGGTCCCCTAACACTTGTTAAGGAGGGTTGGGAACAACCTTTAAAAGCTCCAAAGCAAGACATAGTGGACTATATACTTGGCCTCAGATCAAGGATGGCTGAGTACATGAAAAAGGCCAGTAAAATCTTTCAAGCCAGCCAAGAGCTCCAAAAGCAATGGCATGACCAGAAGGCTGGTTTGGTTCAGTACCAAGCAGGGTAGAAAGTGTGGGTCTTGGAGCCTGTGGCCCCAAGAGCACTCCAAGATAAATGGAGTGGACCCCACATAATTGTTGATAAAAAGGGTGAAGTCACCTACTTAGTTGACTTAGGCACTGCCAGAAGTCCCCTTAGGGTGCTCCATGTCAATCGCCTAAAACCCTACTATGACAGGGCTGATCTCACCCTGCTCATGGCAACTGATGAAGGACAGGAAGAAGAGAGTGACCCTCTCCCTGATCTCTTCTCTTCCACAGAACAAGATGCTCTGGTGGAAGGTGTAGTTTTGGCAGATTGTCTTACTGCTGAGCAGAAAGACCACTGCATAAATCTCCTGGGTCAGTTTTCTGAACTCTTCTCTACTGTGCCAGGGACCACTTCTTGGTGTGAGCACACTATAGATACTGGAGACAGCTTGCCTGTCAAAAGTAAAATCTATAGGCAGCCTGACCATGTCAGAGACTGCATAAAGCAAGAGGTGCAGAAAATGTTAGAAGTGGGAGTGGTTGAGCACTCTGAAAGTCCATGGGCTTCTCCTGTGGTACTTGTACCAAAACCTCATTCCAAAGATGGAAAGAAGGAAATGCGGTTTAGTGTAGACTACAGAGGTCTCAACCAGGTAACCAAAACTGATGCTCACCCTATACCCAGGGCAGATGAGCTCATAGATACACTGGCATCTGCCAAGTATCTAAGCACTTTTGACTTGACTGCAGGGTATTGGCAGATCAAATTATCAGAAGATGCAAAAGCAAAAACTGCATTTTCAACCATTGGAGGCCATTACCAATTCACAGTAATGCCTTTTGGATTGAAAAATGCACCTGCCACTTTTCAGAGGTTGGTGAACACAGTCCTGCAAGGGCTGGAAGCTTTTAGTGCAGCATATTTGGACGATATAGCTGTCTTTAGCTCCAGCTGGGATGAGCACCTGGTCCACCTATGGAAAGTTTTGGAGGCCCTGCAAAAGGCAGGCCTCACTATCAAGGCTTCAAAGTGCCAGATAGGGCAGGGAAAGGTGGTTTATCTGGGACACCTTGTTGGTGGGGAACAGATTGCACCACTTCAGGGGAAAATCCAAACTATTATAGATTGGGTTCCCCCTACTACTCAGACTCAGGTGAGAGCCTTCCTAGGCCCCACTGGGTATTACAGGAGGTTCATTAAGAACTATGGCTCCATTGCAGCCCCTCTTAATGACCTCACATCCAAGAAAATGCCTAAAAAGGTATTATGGACAGCAAACTGTCAGAAAGCTTTTGAGGAGCTGAAGCAGGCCATGTGCTCTGCACCTGTCCTGAAAAGCCCTTGTTACTCTAAAAAATTCTATGTCCAAACTGATGCATCTGAATTAGGAGTAGGGGCAGTCCTATCACAACTCAATTCTGAGGGCCAGGATCAACCTGTTGCTTTTATTAGTAGGAGGTTGACCCCTAGAGAAAAGCGTTGGTCTGCCATAGAGAGGGAGGCCTTTGCTGTGGTCTGGGCACTGAAGTAGTTGAGGCCATACCTGTTTGCACTCACTTCATTGTTCAGACAGACCACAAACCTCTACTTTGGCTAAAACAAATGAAAGGTGAAAATCATAAATTGTTGAGGTGGTCCATATCCCTACAGGGAATGGACTATACAGTGGAACATAGACCTGGGAGTAGCCACTCCAATGCAGATGGACTCTCCAGATATTTTCACTTAGACAATGAAGACTCATCAGGGAATGACTAGTCTTATTGTCCTTTGTTTGGGGGGGGGGCTGTGTAGGAAAGTACCATCTTGCCTGGCATGTTACCCCCATTTTTCACTGTATATATGTTGTTTTAGTTGTATGTGTCACTGGGACCCTGCCAGCCAGGGCCCCAGTGCTCATAAGTGTGCCCTGAATGTGTTACCTGTGTTATGACTAACTGTCTCACTGAGGCTCTGCTATCCAGAACCTCAGTGGTTATGCTCTCTCGTTTCTTTCAAATTGTCACTAACAGGCTAGTGACCAATTTTACCAATTTACATTGGCTTACTGGAACACCCTTATAATTCCCTAGTATATGGTACTAAGGTACCCAGGGTATTGGGGTTCCAGGAGATCCCTATGGGCTGCAGCATTTCTTTTGCCACCCATAGGGAGCTCTGACAATTCTTACACAGGCCTGCCACTGCAGCCTGAGTGAAATAACGTCCACGTTATTTCACAGCCATTTACCACGGCACTTAAGTAACTTATAAGTCACTTATATGTCTAACCTTTACCTGGTAAAGGTTAGGTGCAAAGTTACTTAGTGTGTGGGCACCCTGGCACTAGCCAAGGTGCCCCCACATTGTTCAGGGCAAATTCCCCGGACTTTGTGAGTGCGGGGACACCATTACACGCGTGCACTACACATAGGTCACTACCTATGTGTAGCTTCACAATGGTAACTCCGAATATGGCCATGTAACATGTCTATGATCAAGGAATTGCCCCCTCTATGCCATCCTGGCATAGTTGGCACAATCCCATGATCCCACGGGTCTGTAGCTCAGACCCTGGTACTGCCAAACTGCCTTTCCCGGGGTTTCACTGCAGCTGCTGCTGCTGCCAACCCCTCAGACAGGTTTCTGCCCTCCTGGGGTCCAGCCAGGCTTGGCCCAGGATGGCAGAACAAAGGACTTCCTCAGAGAGAGGGTGTTACACCCTCTCCCTTTGGAAAATGGTGTGAAGGCAGGGGAGGAGTAGCCTCCCCCAGCCTCTGGAAATGCTTTCATGGGCACAGATGGTGCCCATTTCTGCATAAGCCAGTCTACACCGGTTCAGGGACCCCTTAGCCCTGCTCTGGCGCGAAACTGGACAAAGGAAAGGGGAGTGACCACTCCCCTGACCTGCACCTCCCCTGGGAGGTGCCCAGAGCTCCTCCAGTGTGCTCCAGACCTCTGCCATCTTGGAAACAGAGGTGCTGCTGGCACACTGGACTGCTCTGAGTGGCCAGGGCCAGCAGGTGACGTCAGAGACTCCTTCTGATAGGCTCCTTCAGGTGTTGCTAGCCTATCTTCTCTCCTAAGTAGCCAAACCCTCTTTTCTGGCTATTTAGGGTCTCTGCTTTGGGGATTTCCTTAGATAACGAATGCAAGAGCTCATCAGAGTTCCTCTGCATCTCTCTCTTCACCTTCTGCCAAGGAATCGACTGCTGACCGCGCTGGAAGCCTGCAAAACTGCAACAAAGTAGCGAAGACGACTACTGCAACTCTGTAACGCTGATCCTGCCGCCTTCTCAACTGTTTTCCTGGTGGTGCATGCTGTGGGGGTAGTCTGCCTCCTCTCTGCACTAGAAGCTCCGAAGAAATCTCCCGTGGGTCGACGGAATCTTCCCCCTGCTACCGCAGGCACCAAAGAACTGCATCACCGGTACCCTGGGTCTCCTCTCAGCACGACGAGCGAGGTCCCTTGAATCCAGCAACTCTGTCCAAGTGACTCCCACAGTCCAGTGACTCTTCAGTCCAAGTTTGGTGGAGGTAAGTCCTTGCCTCTCCACGCCAGACTGCATTGCTGGGAACCACGACTTTTGCAGCTACTCCGGCCTCTGTGCACTTCCGGCGGAAATCCTTTGTACACAGCCAAGCCTGGGTCCACGGCACTCTAACCTGCATTGCACGACTTTCTAAGTTGTCCTCCGGCGACGTGGGACTCCTTTGTGTGACTTCGGGTGAGCACCGTTTCACTCCTCTTTTTAGTGCCTGTTCCGGCACTTCTGTGGGTGCTGCCTGCTTCTGAGAGGGCTCCTTGTCTTGCACGACGCCCCCTCTGTCCCCAGATGCAATTGGCGACATCCTGGTCCCTCCTGGGCCACAGTAGCATCCAAAAACGCTAACGCACGACTTGCAGCTAGCAAGGCTTGTTGGCGGTCTTTCTTCAGGAAAACACTTCTGCACGACTCTCCACGGCGTGGGGGATCCATCTTCTAAAGGGGAAGTCTCTAGCCCTTGTCGTTCCTGCAGAATCCTCAGCTTCTACTGTCCAGTAGCAGCTTCTTTGCACCCACAGCTGGCATTTCCTGGGCATCTGCCCATCTCCGACTTGCTTGTGACTTTTGGACTTGGTCCCCTTGTTCCACAGGTACCCTCGACTGGAAATCCATCGTTGTTGCATTGCTGGTTTGTGTCTTTCCTGCAGAATTCCCCTATCACGACTTCTATGTCCTTTGGGGAACTTTAGTGCACTTTGCACTCACTTTTCAGGGTCTTGGGGTGGGCTATTTTTCTAACCCTAACTGTTTTCTTACAGTCCCCGCGACCCTCTACAAGGTCACATAGGTTTGGGGTCCATTTGTGGTTCGCATTCCACTTTTGGAGTATATGGTTTGTGTTGCCCCTATCCCTATGTGTCCCCATTGCATCCTATTGTAACTATACATTGTTTGCACTGTTTTCTAATACTATACTGCATATTTTTGGTATTGTGTACATATATCTTCTGTATATTTGCTATCCTCATACTGAGGGTACTCACTGAGATACTTTTGGCATATTGTCATAAAAATAAAGTACCTTTATTTTTACTATATCTGTGTATTGTGTTTTCTTATGATATTGTGCATATGACACTTGTGGTACTGTAGGAGCTTCACTCGTCTCCTAGTTCAGCCTAAGCTGCTCTGCTAAGCTACCATTATCTATCAGCCTAAGCTGCTAGACACCCTATACACTAATAAGAGATACCTGGGCCTGGTGCAAGGTGTAAGTACCCCTTGGTACTCACTACAAGCCAGTCCAGCCTCCTACAGTAGATACCTAATGTATTAGTGATGTTATGTAATATTTGCAAAGATTCAATCTGTTTATTCTAAAACCTTATTAAATAGAATATGCACATTTTGTAGTGATGTCTGCAGTGCTTAATTTGAGCCGGTGGTTTCCGGTGCGGGGCACCAGCACTTATTTTTGAGGGTTGGCACTTATTTTTGTTCCTCAAGCATTTACTGCGAGCAAAACACATACAGAGACACATATGGGGAAGACGGAGGAAGAGAAAACCGGAAGGCATCCCAAAGGAATAAAACAGGAAGGTGCAGGAGTGAGCTGAAGGGGCAGAGAGTGGCTGTAAATGGATTAAAGAGGCCCAAAGTGGCTTCAGGATTACACTTCCTCTGTATTTAATGCAGCATCCGCATGTTTCAGAGGAGAGCTTAGAGCACTGTCACGATTTTATTTACAAATTAAGCACTGGATGCCTGTCACCACTTAATGCTTATGGTGGGAATATTCCACTTTTATGCACTTTCTTTAAGAGCTTGTACTAGCCCCATGCATAGTTTGCATATTTCTTTAGTATGTGGAATTATGCAAGGTGTTAAACCCGTTTTCGGGTATGATCGCCAGTGGCATTTCAGGGCAAAGGCATACTTGCACAGAAAAGTTATGTGAGATATGGTGGGAGACTTTTCTGAGCAGAAAATTTGTCTCAATATATAAGAACTAGAAATTGTTTATTATGTTATTGTTCGATTAATTACAACTATTACAATCACACAGAACAGGACAATATATTTTAAAACTATTCAAGAGTGAAGTTTGCACAGAAATGGAAATTGCAATTTCCCATACTCTCAGCTTATTAATAAAATTGATGTACAGTGCAAAAGTGCAAATGCAAATAAATAAAAAGGGTTAGTTAAACATTACAGAGCAGCAAAAGTATGTTCTAAACCTGTCCATACAGTCAACCACTAACCATCAAAGACCTCACATTAAAAGCAGTTTGAAGTATAAAACGAAAACATTTACAATGAACAGCTTTAAACTCCAAGATTAATTTGTATATAAAAAGGATGGAAAATAGGAAAGTGCGATTGTTTATAACTAGGTAGGTGTAACTGGGCACATCTTAGCAGTACGATTTGATACTAATAACTAGTATAAATTAGTTTAAATGTATATAACCAAATTAGTTCATAACTCAAGGCCATTGAGTTTTTGACCAGGCATGAATTTAACCACAAAAACATGTGCAAAATATTCAGAAAACCTGTAAAAATACGACAGGATGAGTGCAGTTAGTAATATTTCCTTTTCAACCATTTTCAACACTGAAGTAGCTCAAACACTGAGCTGGAAATACAAACCATAATGGACATGGAAAATAATTGTTTCAACAAACCGGCTATGAACAAGTTGAACAACAGGGACCTCAATTAGGAAGCAGTTTGGCCTATGGGACAAATCATTTCCTGCCGTGGCTCTGAGGCCGGCAGTTGTGTCTTTCAATAAGAAATATTCCGTTCAAAACCAGTCTTAAAGGGCAAAAACGAGACGTTTCATCTCAGACAAAGGGGTTACAATTTTGGACATTTTACATTACAAAGATTGATTCTACCTGCCATTATGCCTGCATAAGAACAAACATGCACAGGCTTAGTTTGTACCCTGCACATTGTAAATAGTCTGCAGTAAGTAGTTCCTGTGAGTTGGCAGAAGGGAGTTTGGTCAATATGATAAATAATAGGTAGTCCTTTATGCAAGCTTACACCAATCTTTCTCTGCTTAACCAGGGTTGCTTCGTATCCTAGAGCAACTCCTATGCATTCAAGGAGGGGTGTAATGCTAAAATAAATACAAATGGAAACAGAGGTCTCACCTCCTACCCCTTCCGTCGATAAACAGTTAAAACACACCACGGGTTTAAATGCACAGGTTGGATTTCGTATGTGGGATTGATAAAAAATAATTTTAACGAGACAGTGTTGTGGCCATTTTGCTCACATTGAAACTGTTGCCACTCTTGACAACCTAATCAAGGATTGTGAACAGTAAGCAGTAGGATTGTAAACAGTAAGTAGGCCTAGTTAGCCGTGGCTGCTCCTAAGTGTTAAGGCCCACTTTCCTTGGTTGTATATAGTACAAATAATTAGAGCGAAACAAGACTGGCAGGAAGCAGCCATAAACCTCTATTTCCTGGATGAAAAACACACAGCCTACCGGCAGCAGCTAATTAGTAAAGCCCTATGCTAGCGCTGGCTATATCTTTAGCAAATATTTTCAGTGTTCACTTTACCCAGTTTTTATTAGCAGTTCCAAAAAAGAGCGTCACGAACAGATGGGGACCATCTTAGCAGCAAAACGTTGTCATGGCGCAAATCAAAGGCGCTTCAAGTGTTTTCTCCTTTCAGAGAGGGATCGTTGTTTATTGGTGTAGTCTCTTAATCCATAGGCAGGGAGCTCTCCAGTGTTCTGCACATGCTTCCCTCAGGGATATTGCTCCATTGCACAGACAAATTCAGGTAACTCACCTGACTTTTTCAGGGCCCTCACCCACAGGACTCGAACATGTGCAATCTTGTATATCAAAATAGGTATTGGCATTCTAAGTGATTACATGTGTTCTGGGCCTGGAGATCTAGGTATTTAATTGATTTCAATTGTCTTCGCAATTAGCAGGACGTTACAAAACAAAAAGTATCCGGTTTGAGAAGCTAGAGAACCCATTAAAAATAACTTGATCTAGTGCACTGTTAGAAATGGCGTCTGGTTGACCCTGTTCAAGCAAGGACAGCAAGCAGTGGTATAGTGCTCAGAGTTCAAAAACCAACAGCAACAGGTCAGAAAAAATAGGAGGCAGGAGGCAGAAAGATTGGGGATGACCCTGCATAGGTAAAAAAGTCCAACATGCACCATGTTTGGGCAGAAAAATTGTAACTTCTCTGATATTTTGGTTTTAGTAGTGCAACCGAAATCTATTAAGGAAATGGGTAGCTGATGTTGTGGTGGTGAGCTACCTCTATAGATATTTATCCCCATTTCCGCTGATCTTTACTATCTGTTAGGCCAGGTACCTGGTATGATCCTTTGTATTTGTAGCATAGAGGGAGGTTTTTTACACTCCCATTAGATTCCATGAGACCAGAGATTGGTCTGGTGATAGTTACTATCCCTGATTGCATCTACTGCCGAAAGCAAATTAATTTTCCTTACGGATGCGGAGTGTCTTATTATACCACAGGAATGCACTTCCTTTTGCAGACTTTAATGTAGTGTACCAAGCTTGGGATTCCATCTTGATCTGCTTTCTTTGCTACATTTTATTCGACCGTATGACTTTGAGCAGATATAATGACCTTGCATGCATGGGAAATAGTTGTTTCGGCTGGTTCTTATTAAGAATGTGTCTGTAAAGGTGCTAATTAATGATGTCTCTATACCATTAATTTTAAGATCCAAGTTAAGGAAAGTATGATTGGAAATGGCTATCATTCCTCTCATAGTCATTTATTAAAGTGTTTCTCAAAAAGTCCAATAAGTGTGCTGTAATTTCTGAAAGCAGAGTCCTCACTAATTGAAGGTCAGCAGGATGAAGTCGAGCTCACCCTTTTTAAAACATTTTACAAAGAGGCTTTCAGCTCCAACTCCAGCCCTGACTCCAATGTGAGAACTGCCTCTGTGTCGTCACTCGCCTGGATTTACAGCCAGGAAACCTTACTTCCTTAACTATGTCTGTCATTTTAACAATAGTTCCCCAGAGTAATCCCCTGGGGTCCCACATTATGACATCTAAAACCACATGACGGCCTCTGACAGCCGTTTCAACACTAGTTGGATGTTTCTTCCTAAAAATATGAAAACATAGTTATCCTGGCCGCGAGTTTCATTTGAAGCAAAGGTTGAATCACTAAAAAAGCGCCCCATTTGAAAATGACAATTTAAGGAACACAATAGTCCTCAAAGACAAGGAACACATGTCCGTTCTGATAGTCACAATTTAGTGGACGTTGAGAATGAAAAGGAGTAAAGAGAAATATAATATATCAGGATTTAATTGAATCTTTCCTGTGTTTGGATTGCGCTCCGCACAAATTCGCGTCTACTCTAAACGCACGTTGCACATGCAATGTGTTTTCAATGTAAAAGGGGCAAAGCAAATTGTAAACATGAATGCTGTGTGGTTTCCCACGGGACAGAACAGCAGTTCTGTCTGCTGTAGATATTGTCCATAGTGGAGCAATAGATGAGCTTCGTTGTAGCAAATTAAATTACAAGCAAGATTGAAAAAGGTTTTTTTCTCATTTAGTAAATATACTTTGTCCAGCCTGCGTACCGCAGCTGTCGTAGTTACCCAGATTTATTCCATCACCCAAACTAAGAAAATATCGAACATTCATTTACCAGATCAAAAGTGACAAGCGGAAAATATTAACATTGATTTGGGCGCACTGTCAAAATCGGTTACAGAAAATGCACTAGACCTTAAAAAATGCTGTAGATTTTTCACAAATGTCAGGAGAGCGTGTACTTTTTTGCTGAACATAAAGTTCACAGAACAGACTGAAATGTGAGTTTCTTTCCGCACCTATTTCTGAACACTTTGTATTGCATTCTACAGTGGATACTATGCAAAAAGTTTGCAAAAGGTGCCAGCATTTGAGGAAAACGTTCCTCAACGCACTTTTACCTACATGTTAATTTTACAAATCCGCTTTCAAAACAGTTTTTTTTCCTCAGCAGAATGTTGTTATTTGTTTGAATGAAAAAGTACATGGCCATTATTAAATATGAAATACCATACAGCGAATTATGGAATCCATTGGCACAGGCAACTGAAGTACAAGAAGAGTGGATCGTTTTTTCACACACCAACACATTGTCTTTCAGTGGTCCACTGCAGGACTGGGAGTAAATAGCTCTGTTTGGTGGTACAGGGCCTTATAGGAACAGCTGCCTATTGAGGGAGCTCTGTAGTCCCTCTGACCACCATTATTAGGGCCCATGCAGATACAGCTTGTTGTAAATACCACCCAATGGAAGCTGGTTTGCATGATAATGCTGTGATCGTAATCAAAATGTTGTTTTGGCAGTAATCCTTTGACCGGGAAAGATGGGGAGAAGTCTCCTCTATTGGGCAAAAAATCAAATGTTAAAGTAAAAAAATGATGATTAAAGTAACATTATAGTTAGGTGAATGTCAGTGATAACATTAACTTTGTGAACAAAAAAACCCACCAACATCCATCAGTTATAGTTAACAGCACTAACTATAATTTGCACCCCTACCATGCACTGCTTATGATCTCACATATTGCATCACTGATCACATGTTCTATGACATCATTTATGAAATCACTGATGACATCTCAAATAACATGATTGATAACACCACTGATGGTCAGCTGTTGGAAAATGTCCCTCTCTGAGGGTTCACCCCTAACTGTTTTCCTTCCTCTTCATCTTTTTCTGACCTCATTTGTGTTGACTTTAGGACTCTGTACACTTTACCACTGCTAACTAGTGCTAAATGGCTTGTGCTCTCTCCTAAAAATGTGGTAACATTAGCTTATCCACAAGTGGCATTTTTTATTTGCTTATAAGACCCTAGTAAACTGCACTACATGTGCCAAGGACCTGTAAATTAAATGTTGCTAGTGGGCCTGCAGCACTGACTGTGCCACCCATTAAGACGTTCTTTAAACATGTCTCAGGCCTGCCACTGTGTGTGCAGTTTTACTTCTACTTCAACTTGGCATTTACAACCCCTTCCCAAGCCTTAAACTACGTTTTAATGCATGTACGTCACCCCTAATGTAGGCCCTAAGTGGCCCATAGGGCAGGGTGCTATGTAACTAAAAGGTAAGAAATGTACTTTTTAGTTTTGCATGTCCTGGCTGTCAGGAGTTCCATAGCAGGAACTAGAACTTACCTGTATTGAAGTCCAAGACACCAAAGACTGACAGTGGTCCACTGCAGGACTGACAAAAGTCTGGCGATATCACCATTGGGGGCATGAAAGGCCATCCACAAATATTTTGTTGAATACCATTCTTCACATCCTTGCAACACGCTTCGACTTTGAGAATTCAAGGATGGCGGATGTCCCAAGGAGGTCAGCAGTCTAGTGTATGAGCTCAAGCTGGATATCCTGCTTGTGATGCAGGCGCTCACCTTGGAAGGCGGCACACTTCAACTGTACCTTTTGGGGCACTGGTAGCGTCTCTTCAGTGCGCGTGTTTTTCCTCACAGAGAAGACTTCAGTCTTCAGGAATTCTTATGAGCAGTAGTGTCTCAGTTCATCGTGCCACAAGTATTGTCTGTACTTTGCAGCACTCACAGTTCATAGGGAGTTCGAGTCTCAGTTCAGCATATAATAACTTTAGAAGGTCAGGAAGAGAAAATGTATTTCCATAAGACATTCAATTTGAAGATAACAAGCTTTTGAGCATTATGACAAATCAGTCACAGAGGACTTTACAGTCTATTTGTCATGTTCATGATTTGACATTGTTTCCATGTCTGAAGGAATAATACCTTTACAGCAAATGAAATCCTCACTTTCAGACTGTACCACACACTCAAACTACAATAACTAATTTGTTATACTGTCACAAAGGTTAAATCCTCTATTACATTAGTAGAAATGTAAAATTGAATTAATTAGTGACAGAGTTAATTAAGAGAAAGAGAGGAGCACAAGTCTTGCTCTGTGGGGGTATGAAACGGTGATGTATATTGAATAGAAATAGCATTTCATGAAATTAACATCTAGTTAAATGCAAATGGTATGTTTATGTTTGTCTTCCCTTACAGGTAGCTATTACATTTAGAACCAGAGAAGCAAAGCAGCAAAGAATTTCCCCGCAAGGCAGTCTCTCTTATTTGTGTCCTTTTCCCTTTTCCACTTTCCCCCTCGTTGATATCTCACACTGACTGTAATATGAGATCTGGGTGGATATTGGTGAAGGGGCATTGGGCCTAGCTTATTTTCCTGAGGAACACAGCTGTTCAGTATGGACATGCCTGACACTGGCAGTGCAAAAATTCCAAATTCATTTTTCACTTCTGTGAGGCGTATTCCTCTCACAGGTTAACAATGGGAATTCAGCTATACACTTTTAAGTTGTAATTCCAGATTAGAAGCGAGTAGCGGTGTCATGTTTTATATCTTTGGAATGGTAATGATAACTCCTCTTTATTGGTAAAATCAGAGTTAACAGTACTATTTTAGAAATGGTACTTTTAGAAAGGGGAGATTTCTCTTCTCTTACAGTTCTTTGTGGCTACACATCTGGGGTGGGCGATAGCTAAACATTGTGCATTTCCTCTAGAAGGGCACAAACAAAGGAAGATTAGTACTGTCTGAGCGCTCATCTGCATTCATCTGCATTCTGATAGCTCTACCTGGGCAGAAAGGGCAGGAGGGGATGACACTAATACTTGAATAGGCAGTGCCTGTCCCAACACAAATGGCTGATTACTCCCTACTGATAGTCTGGAGCCAGAGCTGTGGAAGAAATGATACTTGTTAATGTCAAAAACTCTTCTTTGAAGTCACCCCCACCTCAAAGGCACATTTGGGTATAAGTACTGGGTCTCTGACCCCTCCAAATCAGACACTTCTGGACATATAACTGAGGAACTGCTGTGCTGCAATAAGGGTTATCACTCTGCTGGACTGCTACCCGAAAGGACTGCTTTTCTGCTGTGCTGCCCTGCTGTCCTCTGACCTTGCTGAGGAAGAGGTGGTCTTTGCCTTGTACCCTAAAGTGATCTACAAGGGCTTGTTGGCTTGTCTTTTGTTGCTAGAGACTCAGGGATATCAAAGTCTCTACCCCTGCTCCTGTGCCTGGTTCACTGGAAGTGGACCCAGATATATGTACTAGCGGAATCAATGCATCTCCTGCCTGTTGGAAGCGACAATCGATGCGTCAACCCTGTTGCATTAGGAAAATCAGCGCATGGCACTTGGGGCCTGAGCAGCACCTCTGGAACTGCTGCATTGACCAATGTATCCCTACCTGCTAGAAGCAGCACCCAGTGCATCAGAATCGATGCAACACTGAAAACACTGCATTGCTACCATTGCTGAAAGATGATCAATACATTTTTTCTCAAAGTATCCCTTCGACAGCAAACAAAAACCTGTTGCATCAGCTTCGGAATCAACGTAATGTAGCTCTGACATCTGTCTTCGGAAAAAAGCACATTGCCATCAATGCGTGGGAAATATCAACTCATCCCTCAACTGTAGGAGTGACATAAACTCATCTACCAACTCATCGTCTCTGTATCTTGTGAGGAAACTGGGATAATTCCAGAAGCCCCCATTTTTAGCTGATACTGGTGTTTTCTGACTATGCCCTGGGCACTGCTAACCATTCCCAAGGACAGCGCTCTGTTTAAAATGGTATATGCAAATTAGGCCTAATTATAATTGGCTCTGTCAACCTACCTATAAGTTTCTAGTATATGGAATGGCATGTAGAGTTAGGGACCCCAGTATAGTTAGTGCTCCCATAGGTGAACTGCTGGCGTGTCCAGTGTAATTTTAAAGGCAGGCCTGCCTTCCTGCAGCTTTTAAGTTAAAGTTAACCCTAAATTCAACTTTGGATTTAAAACCACTTTCAAAGTCCTAAACTGCCTTATCTTTGCACATAAGTAATCACCAAGGTCTGCTCTAAGTGTCCCAAGAGATGGGTGCAGAGTAAACATAAGCAGGGACGTTATAACATATAGATTTTAAGCCTTGGTGTGGGAAAAACAGCCAAAGTTGTTTTCCCCCATTGTAGTCCATTAGCTCCATAGGCTAATATTGGGAGACTTTATTTAAAATGAATGATGTCTCATTTCCACTAGAAAAGAGCTAAATCAGTCAGGTTCGGTACCCCATTTGGTCAGTGGCGCCCCCCACTCCCCTCCTTACCAAACCCAGGACCAAGGATAAATGTGGCAGAGTTGCCCAGCAATTCAGATCCTTGCTGGAAGAAGATACAAGAGAAAAACTGCCCTGCTGAACCCCTGGCCTGCACCTGAAGGACTGAAGCCACAAGGACTGTCCCAGGTGCACACTCTGGTATTCACCACAAGAGGACTCTGTCTTGCTTCTGCAACTCCAGGAGTGGACATCCTGTATGCTACAGGTACAAAGGAGCTGACCAGAATCTCCTGCATCAAGTCCCGCAAGAAGAGCACAGCTGATCAGCTTCCAGTGGCCATTTGAGGATTCTGACCAGGTGCATTCTGGGAATTGTAATCCCAACTCCCAAGGAGCAACTTATAGCTTCTAGAACCTTGGATCAAGTTTGTGGACACTTCAAGGACCAAAAAAGGACCTCTGGAGAAAGATCTAGAAGTTTGGAGAAGTTTGAAGCAACTATTGTAAAAAGCTTCATAAATTGGAGAGGTGCATAATGGGAGTCGCAGACTCCAAGATGCAAACCAGAGCCTCTAAACCCTTGCAGCTTCTGCTGTGGAGCACTTTCCAAAATCAAGAAACACTTCTGAAAGTAAGTGTAACAGTATTACATTGTGGGTGGCCAACCTTTTTTTAACCCTTTTAGCACTATTTGCTTCTAAGCGCTCGTTTTAATTTTAATCTTTAAAAATGCTATCTCTGGTTCCCTACATTGGAATTTTGTTGTTTTGGTATCATTTAAAACATTTTTTTAAAGATAAAAATATTTCCTATTTTTTTACATTTGTGTTAGACTTTTGTTGTGTGTTGTGTTTTACGTATTTACTGTTCTGTTGATATTAAGGGCCAGATGTACAAAGCAGCTTGCACGTCGCAAACAGCGAATTTCTCTGTTTGCAACATGCAAAAAGCACTTTGCAATGCACAAGCCTCGATTTGCGATTCGGTAACCTGGTTACCGAATCACAAAATGGGTTTGTGAGTCGCAATTATGAAGGGGTGTTCTCTTCGTTTTATTGCGAGTCGCAGTGCAATGCAGGATTGGTTTGTGACCGCGAACGCGGTCGCAAACCATTCGCAGTTTGCAGTTTCCCAGAGGGACCCCTTCCCCGTTGTGAATGACACTGCAAACATGGACCACTTCCTGCTCTGGAAAAAATGAAACAAAAAAGTTTTATTTTTTGTTTTTTGTAATGCATCTCGTTTACCTTTAAGGAAAACGGGCTGCATTACAAAAAAAAAAAAAAACTGTTTTATCAAAAAACAGTCACAGACATGGTGGTCTGCTGTCCGCCGCAGGTCACCATCCCTGTGAGGGCTGCCATTTGCAAGGGGGTCACAAATTGCGACCCACCTAATGATTATTCATGAGTTGGGCATTTGCGACCCCCTTGCCAGCCGCATATATTGTCAGGGACACCATCCAACATTCTGAATTGCGACTCGCAATTTGCAGGTCGCAATTCGGAATGTTCCTACATCTGGCCCTAAATTCTTTACACACCTGTCTCCTAAGTTAAGCCTAACTGCTTGTGGGCCAAGCGACCAAGAGGTTGAGCAAGAATTAATTTACTGTGACCTTGACTGAGCTAGTGGGGGATTGCAATAACCCACTTTCCAACATAGCTCATGTTTGCAACCAGGATCAAGTTATTCTGTTGCTCGGGCCCACACTCCACTGTGTTCAGCTTTGACTGTTGACCTTGCCCAGTCCAGTGTGACCTCTAGTAACCCCCTAAAGTGGTATTTGCTTCTAAGCCCTGGAACTCTTTTATTCTTCTAAAATTCAAACCTTGACTTCTGCTCATTTGATTTTTGTTGTTATGATCTTACATTATTTATAAAATCTTAATCTAGTTTTCCAACCTGGTGTTGAGAGTTTTTGAGGTGTTTTCATTATGTTTCTGTGTGTGTGTGTGTGCTGCAGAAATACTTTACACATTGCCTCTTTAGGTAAGCCTGAGTGCTCTGTGCCATCTTTTAGTATGTATCTGTCTAGGGTGGTGGTCCCTACTTGGACTGGTGTATGCCCCTACCAACTAGAGACCCCACTTCTAATAACAATCTTTGTAAAAGCAGCCAGCCCCACAGTGGACACGGCCTTCAGCCATACATAATGGGGGATTGGCCACAAGGCCTGGCCTGTGGCTATGCCCTGTGGCCAATCATCCCCCCAAAGGTACCCACCCACTCACTGTACACAGCCTTCGGGGATGCTCAGTGTAGGAATTGGCCACAGATCCTGGGACCCCATCCCCCGGGTGCCGGCGCATAAAGTATTTAAATGTGCGCTGGCTGCCATTTTCATTTTTACCTAAGAGAGACATATGCGATTGTGGCATTTTTTGCAGGTTTTTTCCTTTTTGACCCCGGGAGGATACCTACATGTCCCTACCGTGTGACATAGGGGGTCAGGGTATCCCTGTCCCCTTGTATATTAATGTTTATATATCTTCAGGACAGGACACTACGTCCCAGAGTCCTATAATGGCTGTCAGCAACATTTTCTCCTGTTGTTGGCATCCAATCAGAGTGCTTGCTCTCAGAGGATTTGGACCCCCCATGGGAAAGAGATGGCCCAGTGAAAATTGAGCTCCCTGGACCAATCAGAATGCTCTATTTTTCAACTGACACACCTGCGAGAGTCTCTTGAGACTCTTTTGAACCCAATAATCCAGATATGCAATTATTTTGACCCTTAATTTCTCAAATAACTACTGAACGGATTTACACCAAATGACAAAAAGCTAAATCTGTGGACCAAGATTTATCTAGCATCCTGACAAATTTTGTGTAATTCTGATCAGCAGGTTTTGCTGTAGCCCATCTTAAAGATACCTTTGTAAAATGCAAGGCAATTTTGCATTTGGGACCCCATTTTTACTCGGCCCTTACTTGTCGAATCACCCCAGGAAGTAGTTGAAGTGAATAAATTGTGTTTTTGGAAGATTAATCAAATAGAGCAAATGTTATTAGCAAAACAAAAAAAAATACTCTTTCTATGGAAAAGCAGACCTAAATATAACTACCTAGTGGTGACCGCCAATAGGTAATGTACATACATCAAAACTCACTTCTCACTGACCAAACAAAAGAAAGATAAACACTCTGTGGTTGCTATATTGTTGCTATTTCTATCCTTTCAATCAATAAATCCAATAGAATAATGGCACAGTGTGGAAGTACAAAAATATCCAAGGTGTTTTGGTGCACTAACGCCTTGTTCATAGGTGAAGAGTGCACCCACCCCCCTGCCAAATGTATATACCATTCCATGTGAATAACATACAGAAAGGGGTATTAACAAAATGACAGTCAAATGCTTTTCCATTTTGGAGTGTGTTGGACCTATATTGTACAAGCTGTTGATATTGCCTAATCCACTGTTTTATATTTACAGGAATGACACACACTAACTAACCCCAAATTTACCAATATACAGTAAACAAAATGAAATATGGAATCTGCCATCTTGGAAGTGCTGTTTATCCCCCCAAAAAATCCATAACAGAAGGCCAATCAAGCACGAGTGCAGCAGCATTAATCCCAAGTGGTTTGAGCTAATTATATCATCAATATTTTAAATTACTTATTTATTTTATAATTCCTACTGCTCTATACTACCAGAGTAGAATGCTATAGAAGATCAAACATTTGAATGCCTCTGCTTGGTACCCCAAGCAAACCAACATATACATCTGTTTTTGTGGACATTCAACCTCACGATCTGCATGAAAGCAATATCAAAAGCAAACTTCCCAAGTGGGTAAAAACAGAGAAAAGCAAGTGCTTAGCTCTGATGCAGACAGTGGCAACATTATTCCATCAAATCCAAAGTCCTGTGTGAAAGAAAACAGAGGGAAAATAAGTAAACAACTAAAACAGATTAAAAACATGGGGAAGTGAGAGAAAATAACACCAGCAGAAAAAATAAGTCATGGGCAATTGATCATACATGAATTATAATGAACTGTCCCCCTATACTCTGCCCAAATGTGTACATGGCTCTTCTTCAATATTCAACTCTGTTAGAGATTGGGTACCCAATTTCAGAATGTATCTGGGCTCCAAATGTCTAAGGACCTGTTTAGTATTGCCCCCTTTCTTAGTCTGAGTTACTCTGTCAATGGCAAAGAATCTTAAAAGTGTACTCTACCCTTTATTATGTAGTGAGAAATGTCATGTCACAGGGTATTGTTTGTCACTGCCATGCACTCACCTGATTCAAACTTTGGATATGATGCTGGACCTCTGCTCCTGCCTAGGGCAGTGAATGAAAAAAGTAATCATAACCTTACTTCACTCACTGCCTCCGAGGGGAAGGAAGGGTTGGATAAAACAAGAAAAAGACAGATGTGCATCACTGGGTCCACTTTGCCTTGAAACATTGCACAGGAGGGTCTGTACTACCCGGACCTTTATGTATGGATGTGGATGTAGTGCACTAGTAACAACAAGAAGAGTAGTTTACTAACAATTCTCAGCATATGGTGTTTAATCAGTTGTTTATAACTGTATCACTTACAGGCTTCATCACCAATAACGCTTGAGAGCAGATACAAATTCGAAAAAAAACTGGAGTTTTCTAGCACTGCACAGAAAGTCAAGATGGTGCGCGCAAAGTCTTTCCGTGTTCCTAAACTTGGCAATAATACAAATCTGAAGACCTTTAGTTCAGAGTCAAAAATAATTCAGAGCATCCACAAGATAAAGGGGGCCATTCTGACTTTGGCGGGCAGCGGAGGCCGTCCGCCAAAGTCCCGCCGGCAGAATACCGCTGCGCGGTCAAAAGACCGCCGCAGTAATTCTGAGTTTCCCGCTGGGCTTGCGGGCGACCGCTAGAAGGCCGCCCGCCAGCCCAGCGGGAAACCCCTTTCCATGAGGATGCCGGCTCCGAATGGAGCCGGCGGAGTGGAAGGGGTGCGACGGGTGCAGTTGCACCCGTCGCGATTTTCAGTGTCTGAATGGCAGACACTGAAAATCTTGGTGGGGCCCTGTTAGGGGGCCCCACGACACCCGTTACCACTAGCCAGGTTCTGGCGGTCAAAACCGCCAGAACAAGGCTGGCGGTAAGGGGGTCGGAATCCCCATGGCTGTGCTGTTTGCAGCGCCGCCATGGAGGATTCCCTTGGGCAGCGGGAAACCGGCAGTACACCGCCGGTTTCCCGTATCTGACCGCGGCTGTACCGCCGCGGTCAGAATGCCATGGGAGCACCGCCAGCCTGTTGGCGGTGCTCCCGCGGTCGTTGGCCCTGGCGGTCCATGACCGCCAGGGTCAGAATGACCCCCAAAAAAGTGTTCAGAGTGCTAGGATTTTCAAAACGTCGGTATACATAATGTAAATTTTCCAAGAATGGGTTTTTCTCCTTGAAGGACTCAGTTCAGACAATTCTCAAAGATTAACTAAGGATGAATGTGAACTAATCTTAGAATCAAGTACTAAGCCCAGTCTTTGATTCTTCAACTAGAATCGAGGGGAAGGCTGAAGGCTCAGGATCAAAAAGCCACAAGAGGTGGTAGAATCATATCTCTGGACAGAAAGACACTGGAGACATCGACGGATCACGGGATCACAAGAAGGCTTGGAAAACTAGAGAGCTGGATGTTCTGGGTAACTCAGAAGGTGAGTGCAGGTAAGATGCTTATGCTGGATTAGAAAAAGGTAAAGCCTGACTCAGGTTCAGATGGGGTATTAATACCTAATGGGAAGACTGTTCTAGAGGGGCACGTGACTCACATGGAAAGGCTGGAAAGTTCCAATGAAAAGGTGAAGAAAACATGTGTTAACTGGTATGACCTTTGCTGATGGCAGGTGCAAGTGATGGCTGTAATCAATTAACCAAACAGCTGGAACCAATAGCATTAGCCGTTAGAGTCAATAGGTCATACTAGTTGGTGCCAATAACCAAGGCACGTGGAAAAATTAAGTAGATATTTTATTAATTAGATATTTGTAGAGCACATGGCTATTTAGAGGCCTCCCAGAGCTAATGCAGGACCATTGAACAGATAAAGCTGACAGGGTATAAAGGAAAAAGAAAGGTCTTGAGCTTTTTACGAAACTGAAGTCTTGAGTTTTCAGATCAAAGCTCCAGTGGTAAAGAATTCCATAGGTGATCCGCCTTGAAGGCAAACAACCTGCCTCCTCATCTTACTTTATTAAACCGAAGTGTATTGATCAAAGAAGCGGAGGAAGAGCTGAGTGATCTCTGGGGGTTGTAAGGAGTTATAATATACCTGAGAAAGGCTGGACCCCTATTGTGGAGTGCACGATGCACGTAACAGGCGGCTTTAAAGTTAATGCGCTGTTCAATGGGGAGCCAGTGAAGGGAACACAGAGCAGATTTATCTGAGTGGTGTCTCTGGGTACCCATTAGAAGGCGGGCCGGGTAACCATTAGAAGGCGGGCAGCAGTATTCTGCACCACCTGTAGTCTCTTTAGCACATTGGAAGGAGAACTGGAGAACAAAACATTCCCATAGTCTAGGCGAGACAGTATAAGGGCCTGGACAGTGAGCCTTTTAGCTACAAAGGGAAGAAATTTGAAAATCTTCCTACAGATCCTCAGTAAGTAAAAGCAAGTAGGCGCCCATTTCTTGGAGTGGCATTCTATTGTGAGACGAGAGTCCAGCCAAAAACCTAGACTCTTTATACTATCTTTGGGCAAGGGAAGGTCATTTAGTCGAGCTGAGACTAAGGCAGGGGGCTTCAAACATGAAAAATGTCATACCAACATAACATCAGTTTTTTCCTCATTGAACTTGAGTTTGCTGTTCACCATCCATTTAGCGACATCGAATAGGCATGAAGAGAGAGTGGCAAAATCTGAGCCAGTCCCAGTAGAAAAACAAAAAAACAATTGAGTGTCATTGGCATAAGACACAAGAGACAATCCATGGGGGTCCACGATCTTTGCCAGGGGGGCCATATAAATATTGAAGAGCATAGGGCTTAAACATTAACTATTAAATATGCCTAAATGGTTACATGCACCAGGTAGTGGTGGACGGAGTTAATAAACTAGGAAACACGTGATACTCTTAAGAGAGTGTAACCAGAGGGAGCAACGGTACAGGAGGTTCAAGGGAATGAAGAGTTCTGGGAGGGCAACAGTGGTTTGCAATAGGCCATGAGGTGCCACGGGGGGAAGCAACATGAGGCCTATGTTCAAAACCCACAGAACAGAGGGCACAGGAAGGGTTTGTGACAGTCACCATTGTTGATAGCCCTCAAGCGTTCTTAGATATTTTTCACAGGGTGAGTTGTACTCCCCACATACCTTTTACCACATAGACAAGTTAGAATATAAACAGTGAACTCCAAGATGCATATACAACATTGATGAATAGTTCTTTCAATCGCTTGTAGAAAAGAATAAACATCTGCAACATTTAAACAATTTTGCATGCTTTGCATCTGTTGCAAATAAAATAACACATCCTATGTTCTCAAATGAAGAAGGGACCTTAGCTATATCATGTTTGTTTATAAAACAAACCTTCGGAATACACTGAAAAAAATACAATGGTTAAAGAAACATTATAGCTATGTAAATTTGCTAGTGACAACATTGATGTTTTGAAAAATAAAATACAAACATTCACCAGCTACAGTTAGCAGAGCTAACTATAACTTGCATCCCCACCATGCTCTGCTTATGACCTCACATGTTACATCACTCATGACATGTTCTATGACATCACTGATGACATCTTCCAAGCTTCTTTTGTACAGATTGCTCAATAGATGGGTGAAACACTTGAACTCTTAAAGTAAGTACAAAATAACTCAGAAGATTATGAGGTGTCAATCATGCCATAACAAAAACAACTGTCTTAGATGTAGAAAGCATGGGTTATGTGTCACATTGACCCTATACCATACACTTCACAGATAGCATGGTTGACATTAACAATCAACCACAGATATATGGGAAACCATAATTGCATAGGGTTTTTAATCTGTATACAACTGTTCAGAGAAAGCCAAGTTCCTAAAAATACTGAACGTCTGCTCCAAAACAAATGCCCTACTATGGACCGCTTTTATGTGTATCAAACCCCTGGCAGTTAACCAACTTACATTGAGAAACAAAGTTGAAATGAGTAGAGAAGTGAGAACTGTAAACAGTATTCACTTTATGGAGAAAGTGTGCCACTGTTTGCAGACAGTGAAACCTTCATGAGACATATACTACAGAGTATTAACCCCTTTGCAGCCGAGGACGTAACGGTTACATCCTTGGCTGCGGCACTGATGCGCCAAGGATGTAACCGTTACCTCCTGGTACCGGCTCATGGAGGGAGCGCTAGCGCTCCCCTCATGAGCCTCGCCTCAGCGCCCCCACGGCAGGGATGGAAGAAGAATCGCTTCTCCTTCCACCCCCCCCTCTGTGGCGTCTGATGACTGCTTTTGCATTTCTCCTCCGATCACTGGAGGGGCTGAGGAAGGCATGAAAGGAGGGGAAAGGCCTTTCTTCTCCTTTCATGTCTCTCTCAGCATTTCTGCTGCCCGATTGCGATGCAATCGGACAGCAGGAATGTTCACTAGACACCAGGGATTTTTTTTTTTTTGTGCAATTGACATGAGTGGAGCAGCCCCTTGTGCAAGGGCCGCTCCCCAGGGGGCCTAATTATTTTTAGCCCATTTCTGCCCCCCCTGGGGGTGAATCGGCCTAATACAATTAGGCCTATCCGCCCCCGGGGGGGAAGTAACCCCCCAGACACCAGAGATCATTTTTATTTACTTCATTTTTTTTTTTTTATGTGGGGAGCGACTCCTTAGGCAAAATTACTTTAGGGCATTCCTGCTCACTTTGGGGGCAAATCAGCTTGTTTTTATTAGGCCAATCTATCCCAAAGTGGGGTGGGGCAGAAACCACTAGACTCCAGGGATTTTTTAAATATATTATTCAATGAGGGGAGCAACCCCTTGGGCAAGGGCCGCTCCCTGGGGGGTGGGGGAATATTTTTAGGCCTTTTCTGCCTCCCAGGGGCAGATTGGCCTATTATAGTTGGGCCGATCTGCCCCAGGGGGGGGGTAGAAACCCCTTGGCACCAGGGATATATTTTTGTTTATGTTTACTTTTGTTTTTTATATATGGGGAGCGACCCCTTAGGCAAGGGTCACTAACCTGCGGGGCAAATTGTATTTAGGCTATTTATGCTCCCCTTGGGGGCAGATCAGCCTATTTCTATTAGGCCGATCTGCCCCCGGGGGGGGGGAGAAACCACTTAGGCACCAGGGATTGGTGTGTGTGCATGTGTGTGTTTTGTTTGGGGGGGCATCCCCTTGGGCAAGGGTCGCTCCCCATGGGGGCAAATTACTGTTGGCCATATCTGCCGGCAGATCGGCCTATTTTTGGAATGCCCATCTGAACCCAAGAGGGGGCAGAAAGCCCACCAGAGACCAGGGAAGATTTATTTTTTAAAATAAGAGGGTGGATCTCAAATAAATGGGGTCAAAGTTGTTCTGCCCATCAGTGGGCAAATGGGGCAATTAACCCTGATCCACACCCCGGGGAGGAAGATAGTCTACTAGATGCCAGGGAATTAAAAAACAAAAAAAAATTGTGTGGTGGTGGCTACCAACCAGTATGGGCCTGGTAATGCCCCCACCCCAACTGAAGGGATGTAAGCTCTTCCTCTGCACACTAAAACATCTTATCCCATGGCAAGCAAGAGGACATTTGATTATTTTGGGTTTTGGATTTACATTTGGGCCATGAGAGCTTGGCTAACTCTCAAAATTGTCCCACTTGGAATGATGAGGGCTGCACTTTTTGGACTATGGGACGCTGCCATGTAAAAAAAAAAACACCTAGACACATCTGAAAACTAAACATCTGGGTGAGTCCAGGGTGGTGTGCTTCACATGCACCCCGCACCATTTTCTTACCCACAATGCCCTGCAAACCTCCATCTTTGCTGGAATTCACACATTTTTTCCCACATTTGTGTGATGGAACCTTCCGGAATCTGTAAGAATCCACAAAATTCCTACAACGCAGTATTGTCCTATCTATACCAATATAAATTCTGCTGCACTTGTCAGCCTAAAAATGCTTTTTTTTCAAGCTGCCCTTTTGGACCCGTTTTGGTTCCCCCTCAATTTCAACATGTTTTTGGCTCTTCCCTGTCACAGGCACTTTGCCCACCTACACATGTGAGGTATGATTTTTTCCGGGAGACTGAGGGGAATGTGGGGTGGTAGGAAATTTGTCCCGGTGTGGTGATCCCACAGAGAAATGTGGGGAAAAATTAGATTTTTGTTAGCTAAATTTGAGGTTTGCTGAGGTTTGCTGGGTAAGAAAACACTGGGGGATCAACACAAATCTTACCTTCCTGGACTCCCTCAGGTGTCTAGTTTTCAGAGATGTCTGGGTTTGGTAGGTTTCCATAGATGGTTGCTGAGCCCAGGACCAAAAACACAGGTGCCCCCCACAAAAACAGGTAGTTTTGTATTTTATAAATTTGATATGTCAAGTGTTTTGGGGCATTTCCTGTTGCGAGCACTAGGCCTACCCACACAAGTGTGGTACCATTTTTATCAGGAGACTTGGGGAAACGCTGGGTGGACAGCAATTTGTGGCTCCTCTTAGATTCCAGAACTTTCTGTCACCGAAATGGGAGAAAAAAGTGTTTTTTGGCCACATTTTGAGGTTTGCAAAGGATTCTGTGTAACAGAACCTGGTAAGAGCCCCACAAGCCAACCCATCTTGGATTCCCCTAGGTGTCTAGTTTTCAAAAATGCATAGGTTTGGTAGGTTTCTGCAGGTGCCGGCTGAGCTAGAGGCCAAAATCCACAACTAGGCACTTTGCAAAAAACAGGTCTGTTTTCTTTGGGAAAATGTGATGTGTCCACATTGTGTTTTAAGCCCATTCCTGTTGTGGACACTAGGCCTACCCACACAAGTGAGGTACCATTTTTATTGGGAGACTTGGGGGAACGCTGGGTGGAAGGAAATGTGTGGCTCCTCTCATATTACAGAACATTCAGTCACCAAAATGTGGGGAAAAAGTGTTTTTTGGCCAAGTTTTGAGGTTTGCAAAGGATTCTGGGTGACAGAACCTGGTGAGAACCCCACAAGTCACCCCATATTTTATTCACCTAGGTGCCTAGTTTTTAAAAATACACATGTTTGGTAGGTTTTCCTAGGTGTTGGCTGATCTAGAGGCCGAAACCTACAGCTAGGCACTTTGCAAAAAACACGTCAGATTTCAATGTAAAAATGTGATGTGTCCATGTTGCGTTTCTTATTGCAAGCATTAGGCCTACCCACGCAAGTGAGGTACCATTTTTATTGGGAGACTTTGGGGAACACAGAATAGCAAAACAAGTGTTATTGCCTCCTGTCTTTCTCTACATTTGTTCCTTCCAAATGTAAGACAGTGTGTAAAAAAGACATCTATTTGAGAAACGCCCTGCAATTGCAATGTTAATATGGGTGCCCTGGAATTCAGAGATGTGCAAATAACCACTGCTTCTCAACACCTTATCTTGTGCCCATTTCAGAAATACAAAGGTTTACTTAATACCTATTTTTCACTCTTTATATTCCAGCAAATGAATTGCTGTATACCTGGTATAGAATGAAAACCCATTGTAAGGTGCAGCTCATTTATTGGTTCTGGGTACCTAGGGTTCTTGATGAACCTACAAGCCCTATATATCCCCGCAACCAGAAGAATCCAGCAGATGTCACAATATAAAATGTCTTTTTTTCTCCTCAATTTCATTTTTTTTTTTATTTCAGTTGTTATTTTCTGTAGGAAACCCTTGTGGAATCTACACAAATTGCCCCTTGCTGAATTTAGAATGTTGTCTACTTATCAGAAATGTTTAGCTTTCTGTCATCCAGCATTGGTTTCACACCCATTTCTGTCTTTAACTGGAAGGAGGCTGAAAGCACAAAAAATAGTAAAAATGGGGTATGTCGCAGTAAAATGGCAAAATTGTGCTGAAAATTGGGTTTTCTGGTTCAGGTCTGCCTGTTCCTGAAATCTGGGAATATGGTGATTTTAGCACCACAAACCTTTTGTAGATGCCATTTTCAGGGGAAAAAACAGAAGCCTTCTTCTGCAGCCCTTTTTCCCCATTTAAAAAAACAAACAAAATATTCGGTGTATATTGGCTCATTTCTTGGGCTACTTCAGGGGAACTCACAAAGTATGGATACTTCTAGAATCCCTACGATGATGGAAAAAAAGGACGCAAATTGGCGTGGTTGCTTATGTGGAAACAAAATTAAGAGGGCCTAGCGAGAACTGCCCCAAACAGCCAAAAAAAGGTTTTGCACCTGAGGGGGAAAAGGCCTGGCAGCGAAGGGGTTAAGTAGTATGTACTAACCCCTATGAAACACTTAGAAGTAAAGACACTATTTGCTTAAAATAAGCAACAGCTGAATGTGGCAAAGATTATACTACCTGCAGCCTTCATGCTGTGGTGAAAATGTTACTAATAGTGCACCCTCTGAAGCAAAACAAGCACAAATATATAGCTTAATACCTGGTGTACTCAGCCTTCTGTGTTACATAGAAATTGTCATGCTAAAACAATTCTATCTAATAACTAAACGGTTCTTACAGTACTTAGGGCCAGATGTAGGTAGAAAGCAAATTGCGAGTTGCAAATTGCGAGTCCTTCCGACTCGCAATTTGCAACTCGCAATTTGCTATGCAGAAAGGTGTCTCAGACACCTTCTGCGACTCGCTATGGGGTCGCAAAGACCCACCTCATTAATATTCATGAGGTGGGTCGCAGTTTGCGACCCCATAGCGAGTCTAGGCACTCACGGGGATGGTGGCCTGCTGGAGACAGCAGACCACTATGTCTGTGACTGCTTTTCAATAAAGCAGTTTATTTTTTTCTATCTGCAGCCGTTTTCCTTAAAGGAAAACGAGCTGCAAATAGAAAAAATTACCGAAACCTTTTGTTTCGTTTTTTTTCAGAGTAGGCAGTGGTCCAGGCAGTGGTCCATAGGACCACTGCCTGCTCTGAAAAAATAATGTTGTGATCATTCACAAAGGGGAAGGGGTCCCATGGGGACCCCTTCCCGTTTGCAAATGAGTTACTATCCACTTCAAGTGGATGGTAACTGCGAGTTGATTTGCAACCGCTTTCGCAAGCCACCAACTCACCACCCAGAGAACTGGTTGTGGACCCCCATCTCCCCCACCTCCCCCGCCACAGCTCACAGCCTGGGAGTAGCAAGTCTTGGCAATACTGCATCCTGAGGGACTCACTGGAGTAGCCAGAGGACTGAACACTGGTGAGTCAATATTTACTACTTATCAACCCCCATACCTGCATGCCATCTCACCCCCCTTACCCTCACTCCCATCACTCCACTCCATCACACACACTGCACCTACACATATGACTAACCCCAATGCCAAGCCCTGCATGCCATACCAATGCATGGACAGCCCTCCCAGCCCTGCATGGACACCCATCACCAAAGCATGCACAGCATGGACAACTAACAAGCACACAATCCATCACCATACACAAACAAAGGTGGCAGGGCAACAGCAACAATAGAGGGTAAACAAAGGTTGTACAATATGTCACAGACATGAAGTATAATATATCACTTACATCCCCACAGGTGCCCCAGCCAATCTCAGCGGCGAGGAGGTGCCACGACTAACCAGTTACCCAACAGAAGACGCCCACAGTGATGACAGTAACTCTGGACTTCAGGATCTGAATAAACTACTTGTCCCATCAGGGACCACTGGTCAGTGAGCCACCCCAGTCCACAGTTCACTCCAAGACAATCAAGGACCTGGGGACAGTGGCAGTGGGCACACCATTCAGGGGAGAGAGACACAGGGGAACAGGGACACTGGGTGAACTGCTGTGTGCCGGGGGGGGGGGCAGGCCCAGTGAAATGATTCTTCAGGAGATACTCACTATCGTCCTGGGGGCTTACCAATAATCCCAGGACATGTTGGGCCAGATCCTTACCAACATGCAGGAGAACAAGAGGCTGCAGGAAGTACAGCATCAGGAGATTTGCAGGCCCTCAACACCACCATGGTCTCCATAGCAGGGGTGCTGGCAGATTTGGCCAACATCATGAGGAAATGAACAGCACACCAGCGGGTCCCTACCACTTGCCAGTCTACTGTCCAGCCCACCACTTCTACAGCAGCTAGTGGGCTGGAGGCCCTGTCACAGGACCCACAGGCCACCAGCACCCCTCCTCCTGCAGAAGGGGAACCAACCCACAAAGGTTCCCTGTGACCCAGACAGAAGCCAGAGACACTTGCCAAGCCCAAGTCCACCCCCAGGAAATGAGACCCTCCTGAATGTCCCCATTGTGTTCCACCTTGACCACTTTGAACTGCCTTTGCTTCCCTTCCTATGGCCCTTTGGACACTGGGCCTGTACTACAAACAGACTGGAATGATACCCTGGATTAACCTCTACCATCACCCAATTCCATTGCACTTTTCCATCAATTATTTGCACTACAATAAACACCCTTGAACACAATCTAAGTGAAAGTGTTTTATGTGATGAAAATATGCATATGTGGAAACCGTTACATCTTGTGCAAATGATCTGAACACTGCGATAGCATACATTTCAAGACCTGTATCTATCTGCAGACATCACATCAGTACACTCTTCTGCAAAATGAGAAGATATAGGTGCCAATAAGTAGAGATGCAAGGTAGTGAATGTCATCCTGCTACAGCCACAAATAACACATCAATAATCCAAGGAATGGCCAGTTCTTTCCACTGTCTCACCTGTGTGTCATTGGAAGTATTGACGTATAACTGATGTTCTGTTGTTCACATCCTCATCCTCTGCCTCCTCATCCTCACTGTCCTCAGGGTCCACTGCTGCCACAGGGGCATTTCTAGTCTCCTCCTCCTGCAGATAAGGCACATTTCATCTGAGGGCCAGGTTGTGTAACATGCAGCATGCCACTACTATCTGGCAGACCGTCTCGGGTGCATAGCACAGGGATCCACCTGTTAGATGGAGGCATCTGAACCTGCCCTTCAGGAGGCCAAAGGTCCTCTGAATAGTTCTCCTGGTTTGCCCATGTGTATCATTTTAACTATTCTCAGCCCCTGTCCTGGCATTCCTCACAGGGGTCAGGAGACATGATATGTTTGGGTAGCCAGAGTCACCTGCAAGTATTGAGGTACAAATATTAGCCTTACACAATGGTATGGGGTCAACACCAGAAGGCATACACTAACATACATTGGGTGGGGATAAAGCTTCACCAATTAGCCACACCCTGTGCCTCTGTAGTTGTGACATCACATGTGGAATGCTGCTATTCCTCAGGACGAATGCATCATGCACAGAGCCATGATACATAGCAGTAATGTTGGAGATGTGCTGGTCAGCCAGGCACACCATTTGCAAATTGAGTGAGTGGAAACTCTTCAGATTCCTGAACACCTGTTCATTCTGGCAAGGGGGTCAAATGCAACATGTGTACCGTCAACCATACCAATAATGTTGGGTATATGTCCCATTGCATAGAATCCTGCCTTCACAGTGGCCAAACCTTCCACCTTGGGGAAAGCAATGTAGCTGCACATGTGTTTCACCAGGGCAGACAAAACCCTTGTCAGCATGATTAAGAACATTGGCTTTGACATTCCTGCTGCCAAACCCACTGTCACTTGGAATGAACCAGTTGCCAGGAAATGGAGCACTGATAAAACCTGCACTAGATGGGGGATCCTAGTGGGGTGACGGATAGCTGATATCAGAGCAGGCTCCAATTGAGCACATAGCTCTGTGATTGTGGCCCTGTCCAGTCTATTGGTGAGTATTGTATGCCTCTCCTCCAGTGTAGCCAAGTCCTCAAGGGGTCTGTACACGGGGGCTTGTCTGGTCCTCCGATTCCTCTGCAGTGGTAGGTATCTAAGGGACACAAGAGTGAATAGGCTGTCACAATTTAAACAATGGATCCACCACCTCAGTGTACATGGAGCAGGACCATGATGGGACATTGGGAATAGCAAAGTATGTGCAAAAAATGGAAATTACGCAGTTCCTGATTATCTGAATATTGCCCACCACCCAAAAATGTTGACCGCCTGTCCTGTATGTAGGGACAGGTGGAAGTGAAGTAACTCTGCCGGTGTTGCGCGTCATGGCGAAAGGCGGTCTTGCACTGCTGTGCTATTCCTCATTGGATAACATGGGGCTCTATGGAGTACATAGCTAGGTTGCATACCATGTCAGACAGGGTGGTGGGGGTCCCAGGAGGGGTGCAGTTGGCGGTGTTTGGCTCTCATCTTGCTGTGGTACCTAGCCAATGTAATGTCAGTGCGATGCATGGGACACAATGCTGATCCCTGTGTGTGACGGTAATGTGTATGCCGTCTGTGGTGTTGGTGCTGTAATTGACCCAGTGCTCCCTTTCTCTCTACCCCCCTTTTTTTCTTCTGTCATCCTGTCCATGTGTGCATTAGCATCATCTGGTGGAAGAGCAGGACCACCAGTGACAGAGGGAACTGCATCTCACAGGACCCAGGAGGCAGAGTCCACTGACGCAGAGGAGACCAGTGGGACGGAGGGCTAGGGGAGCACCACTGCGGAGACAGAAGGTGACAACACTGACTCTGATACCTCCTCCGATGGAAGCTCCCTGGTGGTGGCAGACACCTCTGGAACCACCTCAGCTAGAGGTACAGCCACCACACCTGTACCAGCACTACCCTCCCAGTAGCCCCTCACTGAGTTGCCCGTGCCCGCTCACCCAGGAGGGTGTGCATCTCCTTTGCCCCAGGCACCTCTGGCACTGCCCCAGTCAGCCCTGCTGCCCTCAGTGAGGAGGCAATTGACCTCCTGAGAACCATCTCTGTAGGGCACCAATTAAGAGGGGCAAGAGCCCCCCCCAACAGCAGTGGTCAAGGTGCCCTCACCTCCAGCTGGGACACAGCAGCCCTCACCTCCAGCTGGGACACAGCAGCCCTCACCTCAGGCTGGGACACAGCAGCCCTCACCTCAGGCTGGGACACAGCAGCCCTCACCTCAGGCTGGGACACCGCAGCCCTCACCACAGGCTGGGCCATCGCAGCCCTCATCTCAGCCTGGGACACAGCAGCCCTCACCTCAGGCTGGGACACAGCAGCCCTCACCCCAGGCTAGGACACAGCAGCCCTCCCTTTAGGCTGGGACAAAGCAGCCCTCACCTCAGGCTGGGACACAGCAGCCCTCACCTCACGCTGGGACACAGCAGCCCTCACCTCCAGCAGAGCGTGTGTAGGCCACCTCCAGAGACTGTTGTACAAGGAATCCCCTCCAGAACCAGTGGGCATGTCCTACACCTCAGAGACTGTGACCTTGCTCTCCCCAGCATGGGAAAATGGGCCTGGAGCCCCCTCCAGAACCAGTGGGCATGTTCCCCTTTTCAGCTGCGGTGCCCCTCACCCGCCCTTCCCCCTGACGTGCCTGGCCATTCCCTCAATGATGCCCCTGCACAGTGCAGTGCGGATTATATCAGGGAAAGAGTTGGAGCATAGACTGTGCCCTGTGGCCATGCGAACCTTTTGTACTTTGGACTGGCCATTGGTCCTTTCTTCACAGTGACTCATGTATATCTTGCCACATGGACAGTATGGTGGCTGTTTTCATCCAAGTACACTTTCAGTTCTGGAATGCTGTAGTCCTTGCATTATTATGACGTGGGTCCTGTGAGACTGGCTTTCCTCTGCAGCTGGTTGTATGGTGTGTAGGTCTGGTGTGAGTTGTGTGTGTGTGTGTCACTCTCCTTTTCCTCCCTCCCTTGCGTGCTAGGCAGCCAGACTCACCGTTGTCGTCTTCGTTGGCGTTGGTGTTCCAGGTGGAGTATGGCATAGAAGAGCATCAGGAAGACTTGAAGTTCCGGTTCTAATGCAGCCTTTATCTTCTCTGTATCGCTGATGGTGAGTCTTTCGTCTTCTGTGTTCTGTTTCCGCCAGGCTTTTAATGGCGTAGGTACCACCCCGGAAATCATGGTAGTGTGCTATGTCATAATATGGTGAGCAGTACCTTGTTTTCCGCCTGGCTGTTGATGGCTACCGCCGTGGTCAGTGGTGTTAATGCCCTGGCTGTTGGTGTGGTACATTGGCTGTCTGTGGGAGCTATCAATGCCGTGGTCATAATTTAGCGGTAATTACCACCAGCTTCTTGGTGGTATTATTGCCACTTTATCACTCACCACCAATGTCATAATGACCACCTATGTGTTAATCCATCTAACACCATGCACAGCTGAAGGCCCTGTGACCAACCCCTATAATCACCTAACCCCACGCACGGCCATGGCCAGGCCCTTCTTTCAACTCCACCTAGCCTTTGGCTGTGCATGACGGGGGCCATACAGACCCCCAATCCTCACCACCTCCCAGGGACAACACAAAAAAATATGGGTAGCTACCTGAGCCCTAAGGGCCACTGCCTCCCTGGGGCTTCATATTTAAAAACCTTAGGGGGCCACACTGACCTCTCCAGGTCCTAAGGACCACCACCTCCCAGGAAGTACATTTTAAAACTGTGTGAAGGGTCCAGGCAGACCCCCCAAGCATCAGGGACCACCACCTGCCCAGGGTTATTTAATAACATATTTTATTTTACCTCCCAAGAGCCAAATACTTTTATGCAAAAGGGATGGGGGCCATGTGGCCCCCACTCTCTAGGCTGATTTTGGCCCTGGGGGCCTGGCCACATGTTACTGTGTGCCCAGGGCACCCAGTGTAAACCTATGGGGACTGCATGGGGAACCTCAAGGCGTCTGCAGTCCCAGCCAGCAGGAGCCTGCATTACTCCTGCAAGCAGGGAGCTGCTTTATATATAGCATGTTTGCATGAAGGGAAAGAGATGAAAACTGTGCTTGCAGCAAGCAGGAGCTATTAGACAGCTTGCTGAAAGTGGAGTTATGTCTGCTCCTACCAAGCAAAAGCAAACAGCGAGGGTGAGCACATCGGGGTGGTAGCATGAGCCGGGCTTGGGGTTTTTTGGGCCCCCGGCACATTGATGGCCCCAAGAGGGGGTCGCCCAGCCCCTCTCCATCTTTTAAATTTTGACTCACAGAGTTGGAGGTCCCCAGAAGGTCCGCAACAAAACCCCTTCTTATGTCTATTTGTAGCCACGGGGAGGTGGCAGACCCTGGGGCACGGGGGGTCTTGCGGACCCCCTATTTTTTATTTTCTATGTTGCCCCAGGGGGGTCATGGTCCCTGGGGCACAGGCGGTCATGTGCCCCTGTATATTTCTGAATATACAGAATAGCCCCAGGAAGATGATGGTTTCTGGGGCCACTCTTAAATTTATGTGGTGCCTCTGGAAGGTGGTGGTCCCTGGGTTTGGGGGTCATAATGAATTCCAGTGTTTCTATCTATCAGGGCTTTGGTTTGGTATGATTGGGTGCCCTTTTCAGACCATTCTTTCTAAGTTTCAATCCAATTTGAAATACTAAAAAACTCAAATCATCCCTTTAATGAGATGAAGGCTAAATAAATCATTCATTTCTAAGGAGAAAAATATGATTGTGGAATATTTTTCAACAAATAATGCCATAGTCAATCTATCTGTTACATGGGACATATTGAAGGTGACAATGCATGCCCTGTTTCAAAAAATTAAAAAATCATGTTTTTTTTAAAGGAGAAAACCATGAAGTGTTGCTAATTCAACATCAGTTGAAGTTGGCTGGAAAAGAATGTACAGGATTTCCCCACCTGCTACTTTGACTAAATTAGATTCTATTAAGGTAACAATTATACATATGATTTTAATAGGGGAACTGACATATAAGGTAGTGTTGTGAATTCACATAGAATATGGACACATTCTAGCATGATGGGCCAGAAAGAGAGAGCAAGTAGAAATTTAATAACAGCCACTAACGGGAGAACATTGGGGACAGTGAGTAGACAGGTCATGGAGCACTCCCAGGGAATTAATTACTTACTGCATTAGGAGATTGCAGCAGGCGCTTCAGCTTTGCAGAGTCTGGGGGTGAGAGTGACAATGAAGGAGGATTGAGCTGCCCCCCAAATAGGGAAATCCAGATTCCTATATTTACCCTGCAGTTGGATGAACCATGGCAGCCACACACCTGCATTAAGCCGCTGCTGATCCCTGGAGGCAGGTGGCATCAGAGTACCAGCGTGGGTGCCCTGTCGTAGCAAGTGTTTTGTTGTGGAGTCTGGGAAGGAGAAGCAGCACAAACTGGGACCTGAGGCTGCACATAGAGAAGGGATTTATTGAACAAGAGCTTTGGAACCAGCGGCTGCAAGGAGAAGATAATGGGAAGAAACCAACACTGCATGTCTGAGCTGGTATAGGTGGAAAAAAATAATTTCTGAGGTCCTCCTCTGTATAAGGATGTAGAATGGGATGCTGGTACCCCTGATGCGGGTCTACAGGAACACATGCTCAAGGGAAATAACCACTACCCCCTGCAGAGTGTGGTAAAGGCAGGGATAAGAGCAGCAGACAGCTATATTAGAAGACAACATTGGCAGAATTAACTTGGCTAGACATAAGAAGGGAACTAGGGAACCTAAGGTCAGACACTATTGGTTGGGGACATTATGGGGAACGGCATAGTAAATGCAGAGAAATTATGTTTCAGCAGAGATTGAAAGTCACCCCGTCAATAATGGTCTTCTTCAAGGTGCTGCCCTACAATAACATAGCCCAGACATCTGCTGCTAAATCTGTCTTAAATTCACCTGATTACGGAACTCTGCTGTGAATTAGTTACTGTGTCATTGACTCCAACAGGGTAAAAAGCACTAGAGATATGGCAAACCACTACCTCTAATAGATTCCAGGTCCTGGATGACAGGTATATGTGAACTGCAGGCAGAGTTAGGGGACCTTAGCTTCCAGGGAGAAGATACAGGAGGCCCCGCTGGATAAATGTTAATACCCGCTTATCTTCACACACTACCTCAGAGTCAGTACCAGTTAAGAATGACCTTGGAAGCTGTTCACATTCTCCTAGTCATACTCAGCTTCCCAAAATGACTACAGCTGGTCCAACAGTGGAAAGTCTCTTAATGACTTTGACCTCTGAGATTAAACCAGACATGCTATCTCTGAGGCAAGTAAGAAAGAAATCCAGGACATAAGTGGTACTCTGGAGAAACAAATTGACTCTCTAGCAGAAAGAACACAGGCCCTTAAGGAGACAGTCTTGGAGCTCAAAGAGATAGTGGTGCAGAATTAGGAAGAGATTAGGGCCCATATTTATACTTTTTTGTGCCGCATTTGCGTAATTTTTTGACGCAAAAGTGCCGCAAACGTACAAAATGTAATTGCATTTTGTAAGTTTGCGCCGCTTTTACATCAAAAAGGGACGCAAATGCAATGCAAAAAAGAGTATAAATATGGACCTAGATATTTAAAACAGAGAGAGGGCACACTCTTGGAGAAATTAGAACAGATAGAAAATAACTCCAGAAGTAATAATGTGAGGATTCCAAATGTTCCCGTGGGTGCTGAAGGGAAAGAATTGAGGTCCTTTATGTTACTGTTAAAATCAGTAGCAGTTATTGACGATGCCACTGCTGAACTGGTGAAGGACATGCGGAGAGTACATCAGGATCCCTTTGAGTTCAACATTAATCAAAGGAGTCCTTTGAAGATGCTTGCTGACTTATTCAGTAAAGAGCAAATTCTGACAAAAACACTAAGAAGGAAAAATAACAGGGAGGGTTTCACGTTTTTAATCTGTTAGGGTGCTTCCTGTTCAATAGTGAGAGTTAGGGAAACGTATTGAAGTATTTAAAAAACTAGCTGCCACTCCTCAATTGAAGTTCCCTGCCATCCAACAGTGACGTATGATAATAAAATGCACAATCTGAATTTAAGAGCTCCATCAGATTCAGAAGATTTGATTAACAGCATCAGAATGTGACAATCACCCCTACACTGTAAATTATGATCGGTTAAAGATATATATATATATTTTTTCTTTGTATTTTTTATTGCACCCATATGATTAAATCTAGTCATTCCCTAGGCTGTTCCAAAAGACAGACAGAATATCCAGTAGAAAATCAGGAGGGTTCTCCTGGGGTAGGAAGGTGGGAGAAGTAGGAAGGGTAGCACTAGTTGGGGAGCATTAGTGAAAAAACTTTTTAAAATAGTCTTCCTCAATACCCTCAGGTATATATTTAGTGAGGTGCTAATGTCAGCAATTTTAATTGGCTGGTTGGTAAATAGAATGATGCTCAAATTATAATATGTCAAGAGGTTTTAATAGAGTGGAGGAGGCCCACGTGCAAATATTATCATGGAATATAAATGGGCTGCACTCAAAAAATAAATTAAAAAGAATCTTACAATATCTGTAAGATTCTCATGCACAGATTATTATTTTACAGGAGATACACCTATGTCATAAAGAATGTTCAGATTATTTAGGTCTCAAAAATGGCTTCAGCGGGTAATATGCATGGATCAAGAGGGCAGCACTAAGGGAGTTGCTATCATGATCAAGAATAGCATCCAAGCCATAATAGCTGAATATTCCTCAGATAACTCCAGTAGATTATTAATGTTAAATATTTGTATCTATGGAAATATCAATCCTTTAGTGAGGTACTATGGCACACATTGGGAGACTATTAATATTACAAAAGGCGCCCACACAAAATTACTGGAATTCTCTTCTCCAAACATTATGGCTGGGAACTTTAATGTCTTTTTGGATTGCTGCCCAGATAATTCGTCCAGAAAAGGACTAATACATGCCCCTAAAATACAATCCCAATTAAAATTATGATGTCAGAGTTTGGGCTGCTAGACATCTTGAGAAGAAGAGTGGGCAACAAAGGAGAATACACATTTCACAAAAAAAGTACAGCCATGCTTCTAGAATTGACCTTTTTTAATGGTTCAAAATCTAGTCAAAGCAGTTAATAATATTACACACCTGCTGGCACAGCTATCTGGTCACCCAGCCATATTGTTAAAGCTGGAGCTACCCCAAGGAAGGAGACATTAGGTGGATGCTGGATCTCAGACTGCTCCTTGAAAGAAAGGTCGTTGAGATCTTTCAAGCAGATGTGACTGAATTTTTTTAATTGAATGAAGGTTCACCACCCCTACAGCTAGTTTGGGACACCTTCAAGGTCTATATTAGAGGGAAATTAAACAGCAGTGCTTGGCAATTAAATGGAGAATATAAGCTTGAGTGTGGGCAGCTGGAAGAGGAGAAAGGAAAATTAGAAGAACACCTGGTAGTCCTGGGTAACTTGAATCAGCAGAGAGAAGCAATAGAGGCTGAATCCAGGAAACTAAAAGAAAATAGTAAGATTAATGGATGTGAGATTAAGGAAGAGGTATGAGGGTAGTAAATGAGCACATTTTGAATATGGTGAGAACAGCGGCAAGCTACTAGCTTTGAAAACTATATCAGATTTAACACAGAATTTGGTCAGAGACATTCAAAAGAAGGGCACTTGCAAGTTAGTCTCTAATTGTAGGGAAACAGAGGAGATGTTTCAGACTTCTCCAAAGAAATCTATGCGGAGGATCAAGATTTCGCTGTAGACAAAGTGCTCAAATGGCTTGACACTGTTCCTCCAGTGAAACTCTCATACCTTAAAGCAGAGTCACATTATAGGTAGATAGATCACAGTGAACTTTGGCAGGCCCTTAAGGCCAGCAAAAATGGAAAGGAAGTGGGCCCAAATGGGTCACCCAGTGAGCTATATAAGGTGCTGCGGGAACTGCATAACTAGATCCCTTAATCAAATCTTTATCAACAGGCTTGAGGTACCATCCTCGCAAGAGAAGCAACGGTCACCCCAGTGCGCAAACCTGATTAGAACCTGGCAAAATTTGAGTCGTACAGTCCGATATCACTCCAAAATAACGTTTATTCTTTTATTTTGTGCATATTTCTTTACAAAATCAAGGTTGTAGGCCACTTATCATGCAAAAATCAGAAGGGCTTTACAACAGGAAGATATCTCCATAAACTAAGCAATGGCCTCATAGGAGTGATTAATATTGCTGCTATCTTTAATCTCCCTTTAGCGGTATAAAGACTGAATGCTTAGTAGTTGATCGTGTAAACCAGATGTTTTTTGGTGTCAGTGTTAAATCAAAGTAATCTGGGTAGCAACTTCTGAAGAACTGTTTAGCAAGTGTATTAAGAGCCCACTGCTAAAAAATCCTCTAAATGGGGATTCAATGGGGATTCAACAGAGTTCAAAATTACGAGGGGAACGAGGAAGGGCTTCCCGCTTTCCCCCATTCCTGTTTAATCTTTATATAAACTCAATCTATCTATATTCATTATATTCATCGTCTTGCGAATAAACTCAGGAAATATTAAGATATAAATGCTTTTAGGTGCAATTTTTGCAAACAAAAGACAACCCTTTGGGCCACATGTACGAACAATTTTGCACGTCGCAAACAGCGAATTTGGCTATTTGCGACATGCAAAATGCAGTTCCCGATGCACAAACCCAGTTAGGCAATTCGGTAAACTTTTTACCGAATCGCAAAATGGGATTGCGACTCCCAATTAGGAAGGAGTGTTCCCTTCCTAATTGCGACTCGCAGTCCCATGTATGATTGATTTGTGACTGCGAATATGGTCGCAAAACAATCGCAGCTAGCACAAGTGTAACACTGGTGCTAACACATTCTCAAATGGGAAGGGGTCCCTATGGGACCCCTTTCCCTTTGTGAATGTCACTGAAAACATTTTTTCAGAGCTCTGAAAAAATGAAACAAATTTATTTTGTTTTTGTAATGCGTCTTGTTTTTCTTTAAGGAAAACGGGCTGCATTACAGAAAAAAAACTGCTTTATTTAAAAGCAGTCACAGACATGGTGGTCTGCTGTCTCCAGCAGGCCATTATCCCTGTGAGGGCCGCCATTCCCAAGGGGGTCGCAAATTGCGACCTACCTCATGAATAATCATGAGGTGGGCATTTGCGACCCACTTGTGAGTCGCAAATAGTGTCAAGGACACTATCCTACATACAGTTTTGCGACTCGCCAATTGTGAGTCGCTCTGACTCGCAATTTTGGAGTCGCAAAATAAAACATTGATACACGTAGCCCTTAATTCGGACAACCTCATGGTGCATACATGTGATTTAGGACAGACACTACCAGCTATTGAAATGTTGACTCAGGAATTCGGAAGATTGTCAGGATACCTGGTAACTCCTGCAAAAAGAGAGGTGCTCGTATGGAACTCTCTGAGTGAGAGCAAGCAAGTTAAGAAGGAGCTAAGATATCTAGGGATTAGGATCACGCAAGATCTAGACAAGGTAGTTGAGACAAACGTTAAAATAGTTCAGTCAGAGGTCTGTAGACTGCCAAGGAGTGGCTCACCTCTCGTTAACCATCCTAGGTAGAAATAAGCTGATAAAAATATCAGTTCTCCCAAAGCTCAATTTCCTCTTTAACTCCATATCTCTTACTTTCGGAAAGGCTTGGATAGACAAACTGCAGGGGAAAATCTGAAGCCTTATTTGGGCTGCTAAAGGAGTAAGAATTTCAAGAAAAAAATATTTGGAAGAAAGACAAGGGAGTGCAATCTCTCCCTGACTTTCGATATTATGCATGGGCCTTTCATACAAAAAATTGTAGAATGTTGTGCGGAACGCCCGACTCTTCCGAGAGAGGGGTGTTATTTTCAGCAATGTTTAGTGTTATTAGACTGAGAACCCTCACTACATTCAGTGACAAATGGTTCTTTGAAAAGGTAAGGCTGAAAGCTCTGTAGCTGCAACCTTATTATGGCCTCAAATTAGGAAAGCCATAGACTTTGCCTTATTACAGTGATCATGCCCCAATATGGGATTCGCCGGGCACCCCAGTATGTATGGAACATAGCTTGGTTACCGCTTTTCACACAGCGGGCATACACTGTTGGGGAAAGCTTGTGCATGAAGGGAGGCTCCTGTTGTGGGAGGAATTGCCTAAGGCTACTGAGATGAAGCTTTTGAGATATACATTTTATCAACTGAAGAGCTGGTTTCAGTCAAGGTATGTCAAGGGTTCCAGCATGGCTCCCTGGAAAATGATTTGCTGGAGTCTGCCCCAAGAAGAAGAGAAGTCTCCATCTGTGTAGGAGGCTGGCCTGGCTTATAGTGGGTACCTTGTGGTACTTACACCTTGAGCCAGGTCCAGATATCCCTTATTAGTAGATTAGAGATGTTCCGGCAGCTTAGGCTGATAGAGGTAGCTATAGCAGAACAGCTTAGGCTAAACTAGGAGACATGCAAAGCTCCTACTATGCCACTTATATCACTTAGCACTATATCAGAAGAAACACAATACTCAGAGTTACCAAAAATAAAGGTACTTTATTTTAGTGACTGTAGGAAAGTCCTTTTTTTTGCCTGATCACCCCCACTCTTTCTGGATAGGTACTGGTGGTTACTGACTCTTGGCTGTGCCCTGGGTACTGCTTACCAGTCTCAGGGCCAGTGCTCTGTGTAAAATGGATATGCAAATTAGGCTAATTATAATTGGCTAAGTGAACCTACCTATAAGTCCCTAGTATATGGTAGGGCATGTAGGTTTAGGGACCACAGCATAAGTGGTGCACACCTAGGTGCACTGCTGAGGTGCCCAGTGTCATTTTAAAAGCAAGCCTGCCTTGCTGGCTGCTTTTAAATTAAAGTTATATGCAAATTCGACTTTGGAATTAAAGGTACTTCCAAAGTCTTAAACTACCTTATTTTTACATATAAGTCACCCCTAAGGTGTGCCCTATGTGCCCCTAGGGCTGGGTGCCATGTAACTATAAGCAGGGACTTTATAAAAATAGATTTATAAGCCCTGGTGAGGTAAAAACAGCCAAATTCATTTTTCCCTCATTGAAGTAAATGGCCTTCATAGGCTAGAATGGGCAGACTTTATTTTAAATTTTAAAGTCTCCTTAAATGTTACATACCAAGAATTTGGTATCAAATTGATTGTTATAATAAATCCCACAACTTCCAGTTGTTGGATTTAATATAACCAGTTCAGGTAAAAAGTTTAGACTTTACCTAAAAAGTTGCCAATTTCAGCTCTGCATTGTTTTTGCTGCTGTGCTCTGATTGGCCAGCCTGCAGCAGCTTCTGCCAGGCTACTTTAATGACGTGTGAAGTGGCCTGGCATCACACAAAGGAATGTGCTTGGGGGAGAGAATCTCCCCTCAGCAGATGGTGAGGCAGGAAGGGGGAGGGCTGCCAAACTGGTCTTCAAAGGCAGAGAAGGGCATCTGGAGCACCCAGCAACACCCCCACATCCTGCAACCCCAGACAGCTAGGTGCCCCCTTGATTAGATTAGGAGAGGGCAGGAGAGGGGTGTGTTTATGATTTTTAGCCACACCAGTGGGTGGGCTCAGCCAGATCTCTCCTCCAAAAATCAGATTCATCCATTTTGGATTTTTAGAGACTGTTGCCTTCTGGGATGGATTTTTGCCACACTTCCCAGGAAGTGGTCATCACAGGGGGACGACCCTGTCCTTGATTGGAGAACCAGGGCCCCCCTGCTTTTCACCCAGGAGCAAGGATAAAACTGGCAGACCTGCACCCACGCCTTAGATCCCCACCAAATTTCAAGAAGAAGGAACTACAAGGAGAAGAAGGACTGCCCTGCTGGACCCCTGGCCTGCACCTGGACCCTGCACTCAGAAAGACTGCACCAGCTGCACACTTGGGCTTCACCACAAGAAGGACTTTGCCTGGCTTCCACTGGTTCAAGGAGGGACTCCCTGTTTGCTACAGGTGAAAAATTGCTATCCAGAGTCCCCTGAAAAAGTGACCAGCTGACCACTGTCCAGTGGCCAAAAAGGAGTTTGCGCCAGGTGTATTCTGGGAGTTGAAGTCCGCACTTCCCAAGGACCATCACAGAACTTCTGGACCCTTGGGGTGAGCTGTGGACCCCAAAAGAACCTTAAAAGAACATCTGGGTGAAGCCCCAGAAGTTTGGAAAAGATTGGAGATTTTTTTTTAAAAAGCTCCATAAAGTGACCGACCCGACGCGGAAATTCTAGCCGGCTTGCCTCAACCGCGACCCGGCCTGACTTCGTGGTTCGTCCCGGTAAAGAAAAACATCCAAAAAAGAGACTAAGTCCGAACGTAAAAAGTTGACCGGGACCTTCCAGCCATCGTATCCGAGAAGGGCTCCACGGACGTCGGATCAAGATCCAGGTTTACCCCGGTCGAAGGATTTTCATCTCGAAAAAAGTCCGAAGGTAAAAATCACCACCGAGGAAACCGACTTCGCGTATCCGGACAAGGGCTCCAGGAGGTCGGATCCAACTGGCAGGTTCGTCCCGGGGAAGAAAAACATAAAAAAAGAGACTAAGTCAGAAGGTAACTTTTTAACCGAGGCCTCCCGCGACTTGTAGCCGAGCAGGGCTCCATCGCGGTCGGCCTGAAAGTTTGACTTTGCCCCGGTCCTGGTGCAACCAGATGACCCGATTGGCGCTTTTTGTTTCTAAGCGCTAGAAAATAATAATACTTTAAAAATTCATATCTCCGGTTCCCCTGAACCGATTTTAATCGTTTTTGTGTCATTTTAAAGATAAAAATATAAGCTATTTTTATAATTGGTTTTGGATTTTTAAACTGTTTCCTGTGTTTTATTTAATTACTGTTTTGTGATATTTGAATGCTTTACACTTTGTCTCCTAAATTAAGCCTTGACGCTCAATGCCAAGCTACCAAGGGTAGAGCTGGGATTAATTTACTGAGACCTAACTGTACTTATGTGGAGGTTTGTGGCTTGTTGCTAGGTGTAGGTACCTACCTGCCCTACCAATAACCCATTTTCCAACATAATTGGAAGCAGCGACGGGATCCTGTACTTGTGTTCAATATCACGTTACAGTTTTAGATAAAACAAATTAAAAATCCTTTAAATTGTCCTAGTGCAAAAATTGTTTTTAATTTTGAATATTTTTTTTTTTTTATTAATTTGAATTAATTTAAATTATTGAATTTTTGTAATTTTTCTAAATTCTTGTTACCAATTTTTGCAAAAAGTTTTTGTTGACACAAAACTAGGGAACCATGGAACTTGATCTGGCTAGCCTACCCACACTGACAGTAGTCCAGCTTAGGGGGTTGTGTATTGAGAGAGGGTTGCCTGCAACCACTGATCTCAGGAAGCAAATCCTGATTAAATCCCTGACAGCATGGGCTGAGGCCCAAGAGGTAGAGACAGAGGAAGCTCCAGAGTAGGAAGAAAAAGGGGAAGATGCTAACTCTAACCACTCAGGGGAGGGAAGGCATCCGAGCCTAAGTGAGGAAGAGGAAGAACGGTCCTCAGTAGATACAGTCACTAGGGGCAGACCCAAAGCTAGTGGTAGGAAGGGGGTCCCTTCAGGAGGAGAGAACCCATCCATCAGAGAAAGAGAGCTGGAAGCCCAGCTAGCCTACATAGCTTTGGAGGCAGATAAGCTTGCCCTAGAAAAGAAAAAGTGGGCAAGCAAAGAAAAAAAAGATGGAGGCAGCGAGAAAGAAACTGAGGTGTCCCTGGGTGGGGGTTTTGCCCCCAGATTACCCAAAGGGGTGGTTCCTGCCTATGTAGAGGGGGATGACATAGATAAGTGGCTGGGGGCCTTTGAGAGGGCCCTCCAGATGAGGAAAGTCAAGCCTCAGTACTGGGGTTCACTCCTTTGGGAGTTAGTTCCCAACTCTGGGAGGGATAGGCTCCTAACCATGAGTGGGGAGGATGCAGACTCATACCCCAGTATGAAGAGTTGCTTGACTAAAAAGTTTGGTCTAACCCCAGAGCAGTATAGGCTTAAGTTTAGGGACACCCAAAAGACAAGCACCCAGTCCTGGGTGGACTTTGTGGACATTTCAGTAAAAGCACTGGAGGGCTGGATACAGGGCAACAGGGCAACAGGGTAAGTACCTTTGAGGGGCTGTACAATTTGATTATGAGGGAGCACCTTCTAACTAATTGTGTCCAAGAGAGGCTCCGCCAGTATCTAGTAGACTCTAGGTTGACCAACCCCAGAGAGCTGGGGGAGGCAGCAGATGACTGGTTAAGAACTAGGGTTAACCAGAAACCCCCAGGGGGTGATCAGAAAAAGGGAGGACATGGTTCTTCTCAGGGGAAGAACCAGGGGAAAGATGACAAAAAACCCAAAGAGTCCTCACAAGAGTCCCCAAAAACTTTTCAGGGTGGGGGAGCCCCGAGCCAATTCACTTTTAAAGGGAAAGGGTATCAGGGAAAGAATTATGATCCTGCTAAAGCAGGAAAGTTTCAGGAGCTTGCTAAGGCCGGCAAGTGTTTTGACTGTCATCAGCCAGGACATAAAAGAGGAGATGCTATCTGCTCCAAGAAGCCCCCCCACTGGTGGGCAATCCCAGGGGATTGCTAGTGTAGGGTTGGGGGTGGAAGTTGGCCCAGGGGTGGAATCAGGGTACACTGAGGTCACCTTAGTATCCGTGGGTGGGGTGGACATTGCAACTATGGCCACCTTACCTCCCATCATGGAGAGGTATAGGCAGAGGCCTAAAGTCAATGGGACTGAAGTGGAAGCTCTGAGAGATACAGGAGCCAGTGTGACAATAGTCGCAGAAAAGCTGGTTTCTCCAGAGCAGGTCTTACCTGGTGTCTTCCACCAGGTGACTTATGCAGATACCAGAACCAAACTCCATCCCATGGCTATGGTGAGTCTGGAATGAGGAGGTGTGACTGGCCCTAAAAAAGTAGCTGTAGCTCCTGCCCTCCCAGTAGAGTGTCTACTGGGGAATGATCTTGAAGCATCTGAGTGGTCAGAAGTGGAAAGAAGGGTCCATGCATAGATGCTGGACCTCCCTGAATGGGTGTGTGCTGTGACCAGGTCACAGGCGGCACAACAGGGGAATGCTGGACATTTGGACCCTGGAACAATGGGCCAAGCCTCCAAGAAAAAGAGAAAAGGCACTGGGTCTCGCTTGCCAGCCCCAACAAGTACAGAGGGTCAGGAAGAATCCAACCCTGAGGGGGAGGATCTGAACTCTGAGGGAGGGACACCTTCCCTGCAAACTCTGCCTGACTTGGCAGAACTGCAAGGGGCAGGTGGGCCCACCAGAGAAGATTTGTGCCAGGGACAAAGAGAGTGTCCCACTCTTGAGGGCCTGAGGCAGACTGCTGCCAGGCAAGAACAAGGGGATACCAGTGGTACCCACAAGGTTTACTGGGAGGATGGAGTTCTCTACACTGAGGCAAGGGCCCTTAAAGAAGGGGCTACTAGGAGAGTAGTGGTCCCCCAAAAGTATAGAGAATTCCTCCTTACCTTAAGCCATGATATCCCCTTAGCTGGTCATTTGGGACAGACCAACACCTGGAGCAGGCTGGTCAACCATTTTTATTGGCCCGAAATGTCCGAAAAAGTCAGGGAGTTTTGCAGCTCCTGTGTCACCTGTCAAGCCAGTGGCAAGACAGGGGGCAAGCCAAAGGCTCCCTTGATTCCACTGCCAGTGGTTGGGACTCCCTTTGAGAGGGTGGGGATTGACATTGTTGGTCCCCTAGACCCACCAACTGCTTCAGGTAACAGGTACATTGTGGTGGTAGTGGACCATGCCACCAGGTACCCTGAGGCAATACCCCTCTGGACAGTCACTGCTCCCACAGTGGCTAGGGCCCTACTTGGTGTGTTCACCAGAGTGGGATTCCCAAAGGAGGTGGTCTCAGATAGGGGCACAAACTTTATGTCAGCCTATCTGAAAGCCATGTGGGAGGAGTGTGGTGTTACTTATAAGTTCAGCACACCCTACCATCCACAGACCAATGGTCTGGTGGAAAGATTCAATAAGACCCTGAAGGGCATGATCATGGGTTTGTCTGACAAACTCAGGAGGAGATGGGATGTCCTCCTCCCATGCCTGCTGTTTGCCTACAGGGAGGTGCCACAGAAGGGGGTTGGATTCAGCCCCTTTGAGTTACTGTTTGGGCACCCTGTAAGAGGCCCATTGTGCTTGGTGAGAGAGTCTTGGGAAAAGCCTCTCAAGGAATCCAAGGAGAATGTGCTGGATTATGTACTAGGCCTGCGGTCTCGCATGGCTGAGTATATGAAGAAGGCAAGCAGAAACCTGGAGGCCAGTCAGGAGCTCATGAAGCTCTGGCATGATCAAAAGGCTACCATGCCTGAGTATCACCCAGGACAGCTGGTGTGGGTTTTGGAGCCCATGGCTCCTAGGGCACTACAGGCCAAATGGACTGGGCCCTATCCAATCCTAGAGAAAAAAGGTGAGGTCACCTACTTGGTGGACCTTGGCACCCCCAGGAATCCTCACAGGATCCTACATGTAAACAGGATGAAACCCCACCAGGACAGGGCAGACATGACCATGCTGATGGTCACTGATGAAGGGAAGGAGGAGGAGGGTGAACCTCTGCCAGACCTCCTGTCCTCAAAGGAAAAAGATGGGTCAGTGGAGGGAGTGGTACTCTCTCCCAAATTGACAGATCAGCAACAACAAGACTGTAAGCAAGTCTTGGGACAGTTTGCTAGTCTGTTCTCCCTGACCCCTGGACTCACCAATTGGTGTGTCCATGATGTTGACACTGGTGACAGCTTGCCTGTCAAGAACAAGCTGTACAGGCTGTCTGACCAGGTCAAGGCCAACATCAAAGCTGAAGTGGCTAAGATGTTGGACCTGAAGGTAATTGAGCCCTCTGATAGTCCTTGGTCCAGTCCAGTGGTACTGGTGCCCAAAGCTAATCCCCAAGGTGGGAAGAAAGAATTAAGATTCTGTGTGGACTACAGAGGTCTAAATGCAGTCACTAGGACTGATGCTCACCCCATACCTAGAGCTGATGAGCTCATTGACAGGTTGGGGGCTGCCAAATTCCTGAGCACATTTGATCTGACCTCAGGATATTGGCAGATTGCCTTAAGTCCAAGAGCTAAGGAGAGGTCAGCATTTTCCACACCAGAGGGCCACTTTCAGTTCAAGGTGATGCCCTTCGGGATGAAAAATGCTCCTGCCACCTTCCAACGGTTGGTGAATAGAGTCCTATCTGGGTTGGAATCTTTTAGTGCAGCTTATCTGGATGATATAGCTGTATTTAGTTCCACCTGGAGGGACCACCTGGTCCACCTGAGGGAAGTGCTTCAGGCCCTGCTTCAAGCAGGCCTGACTATCAAGGCAAGCAAGTGCCAGATAGGGCAAAGTTCTGTTGTGTACCTGGGCCACCTTGTTGGTGGAGGCCATGTACACCCTCTCCAGCCCAAGATCCAGACTATCCTGGATTGGGAGGCTCCAAAAACCCAGACTCAGGTCAGGGCCTTTCTTGGCCTGACTGGGTATTACAGGAGGTTTGTTCAAAATTTTGGGACCATAGTGGCCCCTCTAACTGAGCTTACCTCCAAGAAACAGCCCAAGAAGGTCATTTGGACCCCAGAGTGTCAGAAAGCTTTTGACACCCTAAAACAGGCTATGTGTTCAGCACCAGTGTTACTGGCCCCTGACTATAGCAAGGAGTTTGTAGTGCAAACAGATGCTTCAGAGGAAGGGATTGGGGCAGTGTTAGCACAAGTTAATGAAGAGGGCTATGATCACCCAGTTGCCTTCATCAGCAGGCGACTACTCCCCAGAGAGAAAAAATGGAGTGCCATTGAGAGGGAGGCCTTTGCTGTGGTTTGGTCCCTGAAGAAGTTGAGGCCTTACTTGTTTGGCACTCACTTCCGTGTACAAACTGACCACAGACCTCTCAGATGGTTGATGCAGATGAGGGGGGAGAACCCAAAACTGTTAAGGTGGTCCATTTCCCTACAGGGGATGGACTTCACAGTGGAGCACAGACCTGGGACTGCTCATGCCAATGCAGATGGCCTTTCCAGGTTTTTCCACTTAGCTGATGAGGACTACCAGGGTGTAGGTTAGTACCCATCACCTTTCATCTGGGGGGGGCAGTGTAGGAAAGTACTTTTTTTTTGCCTGATCACCCCCACTCTTTCTGGATAGGTACTGGTGGTTACTGACTCTTGGCTGTGCCCTGGGTACTGCTTACCAGTCCCAGGGCCAGTGCTCTGTGTAAAATGGATATGCAAATTAGGCTAATTATAATTGGCTAAGTGAACCTACCTATAAGTCCCTAGTATATGGTAGGGCATGTAGGTTTAGGGACCACAGCATAGGTGGTGCACACCTAGGTGCACTGCTGAGGTGCCCAGTGTCATTTTAAAAGCAAGCCTGCCTTGCTGGCTGCTTTTAAATTAAAGTTATATGCAAATTCGACTTTGGAATTAAAGGTACTTCCAAAGTCTTAAACTACCTTATTTTTACATATAAGTCACCCCTAAGGTGTGCCCTATGTGCCCCTAGGGCTGGGTGCCATGTAACTATAAGCAGGGACTTTATAAAAATAGATTTATAAGCCCTGGTGAGGTAAAAACAGCCAAATTCGTTTTTCCCTCATTGAAGTAAATGGCCTTCATAGGCTAGAATGGGCAGACTTTATTTTAAATTTTAAAGTCTCCTTAAATGTTACATACCAAGAATTTGGTATCAAATTGATTGTTATAATAAATCCCACAACTTCCAGTTGTTGGATTTAATATAACCAGTTCAGGTAAAAAGTTTAGACTTTACCTAAAAAGTTGCCAATTTCAGCTCTGCATTGTTTTTGCTGCTGTGCTCTGATTGGCCAGCCTGCAGCAGCTTCTGCCAGGCTACTTTAATGAGGTGTGAAGTGGCCTGGCTTCACACAAAGGAATGTGCTTGGGGGAGAGAATCTCCCCTCAGCAGATGGTGAGGCAGGAAGGGGGAGGGCTGCCAAACTGGTCTTCAAAGGCAGAGAAGGACATCTGGAGCACCCAGCAACACCCCCACATCCTGCAACCCCAGACAGCTAGTTGCCCCCTTGATTAGATTAGGAGAGGGCAGGAGAGGGGTGTGTTTATGATTTTTAGCCACACCAGTGGGTGGGCTCAGCCAGATCTCTCCTCCAAAAATCAGATTCATCCATTTTGGATTTTTAGAGACTGTTGCCTTCTTGGATGGATTTTTGCCACACATCCCAGGAAGTGGTCATCACAGGGGGACGACCCTGTCCCTGATTGGAGAACCAGGGCCCCCCTGCTTTTCACCCAGGAGCAAGGATAAAACTGGCAGACCTGCACCCACGCCTTAGATCCCCACCAAATTTCAAGAAGAAGGAACTACAAGGAGAAGAAGGACTGCCCTGCTGGACCCCTGGCCTGCACCTGGACCCTGCACTCAGAAAGACTGCACCAGCTGCACACTTGGGCTTCACCACAAGAAGGACTTTGCCTGGCTTCCACTGGTTCAAGGAGGGACTCCCTGTTTGCTACAGGTGAAAAATTGCTATCCAGAGTCCCCTGCACCAACTCCAGAAAAAGTGACCAGCTGACCACTGTCCAGTGGCCAAAAAGGAGTTTGCGCCAGGTGTATTCTGGGAGTTGAAGTCCGCACTTCCCAAGGACCATCACAGAACTTCTGGACCCTTGGGGTGAGCTGTGGACCCCAAAAGAACCTTAAAAGAACATCTGGGTGAAGCCCCAGAAGTTTGGAAAAGATTGGAGAATTTTTTTTAAAAAGCTCCATAAAGTGACCGACCCGACGCGGAAATTCTAGCCGGCTTGCCTCAACCGCGACCCGGCCTGACTTCGTGGTTCGTCCCAGTAAAGAAAAACATCCAAAAAAGTCTAAGTCCGAACGTAAAAAGTTGACCGGGACCTTCCAGCCATCGTATCCGAGAAGGGCTCCACGGACGTCGGATCAAGATCCAGGTTTACCCCGGTCGAAGGATTTTCATCTCGAAAAAACGACTAAGTCCGAAGGTAAAAATCACCACCGAGGAAACCGACTTCGCGTATCCGGACAAGGGCTCCAGGAGGTCGGATCCAACTGGCAGGTTCGTCCCGGGGAAGAAAAACATCAAAAAAGAGACTAAGTCAGAAGGTAACTTTTTAACCGACGCCTCCCGCGACTTGTAGCCGAGCAGGGCTCCATCGCGGTCGGCCTGAAAGTTTGACTTTGCCCCGGTCCTGGTGCAACCAAATGACCCGATTGGCGCTTTTTGTTTCTAAGCACTTGAAAATAATAATACTTTAAAAATTCATATCTCCGGTTCCCCTGAACCGATTTTAATCGTTTTTGTGTCATTTTAAAGATAAAAATATAAGCTATTTTTATAAATTGGATTTTTAAACTGTTTCCTGTGTTTTATTTAATTACTGTTTTGTGATATTTGAATGCTTTACACTTTGTCTCCTAAGTTAAGCCTTGACGCTCGATGCCAAGCTACCAAGGGTAGAGCTGGGATTAATTTACTGAGACCTAACTGTACTTATGTGGAGGTTTGTGGCTTGTTGCTAGGTGTAGGTACCAACCTGCCCTACCAATAACCCATTTTCCAACAGTGACAATATGCCAAAAGTATCTCAGAGGATATACTCCCTTAGGTGGTAAGTAAAATACACGAAATATACACACAAACCAAAATCAAGTAAGTAAACTGTTAGAAAAGTAGTGCAAACATTGTAGAACACAATAGAATGCAATAGAAGACAATAGGCCTAGGGGCAACACAAACCATATATTCCAAAAGTGGAATGCGAACCACGAATGGACCCCAGGGCTAGTGTAGTGTGTAGAAGGTCGCTGGGAGTGTAAGAAAACACTAGGGGTGTCCAAGTTACCCCACCCCAAGACCCTGAAAAGTAGGAGTAACGTTACCCTAATACCCCAGAAAGACAGTAATGTCGAGATAGGGGATTCTGCAAAGACGACAACTGACAACGACAACTGACTGCACAGCACTGAAGATGGATTCCTGTACCTGAGGACCTGCAAAGGAAGGGGACCAAGTCCAAGAGTCACGCAAGTGTCCGGGGGGGGGGGAAGGAGCCCACTAAACACTGGATGAAGGTGCAAAAGGGCTGCCTCCTAGTGGAAGAAGACAAAGATTCTGCAACAACGGAAGGTGCATGGAACTTCTCCTTTGGTCAGAAGATGTCCCATGGCATGCTGGAGGATGCAGAGTTGTTTCCACACAGAAAGACTGCAAACAAGCCTTGCTAACTGCAAGAGTCACAGTCGAGGATTTTGGGTGCTGCCAGGGCCCAGGAAGGACCAAGAGGTCACCCCTTGGAGGAGGAGACAGGGGGGCGCTCAGCAACAGAGAGAGCCAATGCAGAAGCAGGCAACACCCACATAAGTGCCTGAACAGGCATTCAGAAGATCGGCGGTTGTCTCAGCACAACAAAAGAGGGTCCCACAAAGTCGGAGTCCAACTCAGCGAGTTGGGCAATGCAGGACTGAGTGCTGGGGACCTGGGCTAGGCTGTGCACAAAGGAAGTCTTGCAAAAGTGCACAGAAGCCCTAGCAGCTGCAGTTCACACAGTACACAGGATTACTGTCTGGCGTGGGGAGGCAAGGACTTACCTCCACCAAATTTCGACAGAAGGGCCACTGGACTGTGGGGGACACTTGGATCCAGCTCCTGTGTTCCAGGAACCACTCTCGTCAGGATGAGAGGGGACCCAGAGGACCGGTGATGCAGGAGTTTGGTGCCTGCGTTGGTAGGGGGAAGATTCCGTCGACCCACGGGAGATTTCTTCTTGGCTTCCAGTACAGGGTGAAGGCAGACAGCCCTCAGAGCATGCACCACCAGGAAACAGTTGAGAAAGCCGGCAGGATGAGGTGCTACAATGTTGCTGGTGGTCTTCTTGCTACTTTGTTGTGGTTTTTGCAGGCATCCTGGAGCAGTCAGCGGCCGATCCTTGGCAGAAGTCAAAAAGAGAAGTGCAGAGGAGCTCTGGTGAGCTCTTGCATTCGTTATCTGATGAGAACCCCACAAGAGAGACCCTAAATAGCCCTCAGAGGAGGATTGGCTACAGAGAGAGGTAAGCACCACTCAGAGGTCTCCATTGTGCCCTCACACCTCTGCATCCAAGATGGCAGAGGTCTGGGACACACTGGAGGAGCTCTGGGCACCTCACCTTGGGAGGTGCTGGTCAGGGGAGTGGTCACTCCCCTTTCCTTTGTCCAGTTTCACACCAGAGCAGGGCTGGGGGGATCCCTGAACCACTGGCTTATGCAAGGAGGGCACTATCTGTGTCCTTCAAAGCATTTCCAGAGGCCAGGAGAGGCTACTCCTCTCAGGCCCTTAACACCTATTTCCAAAGGGAGAGGGTGTAACACCCTCTCTCAGAGGAAATCCTTTGTTTTGCCTTCCTAGGACTGGGCTGCCCAGGCCCCAGGGGGGCAGAAACCTGTCTGAGGGTTGGCAGCAGTGGTAGCTGCAGAGAAAACCCCAGAGAGTTAGTTTGGCAGTATCGGGCTCTATGCTGGAGCCCCGGGGATGCATGGAATTGTCACCCCAATACCAGAATGGTATTGGGGTGCAATTCCATGATCCTAGACATGTTACATGGCCATGTTCGGAGTTACCATTGTGACGCTACATATAGATGTTGACCTATATGTAGTTCACACGTGTAATGGTGTCCCTGCACTTACAAAGTCTGGGGAATTTGCCCTGAACAATGTGGGGGCAACTTGGCTAGTGCCAGGGTGCCCTCACACTAAGTAACTTTGCACCTAACCTTCACTAAGTGAAGGGTTAGACATATAAGTAATTATAAGTTACTTAAGTGCAGTGTAAAATGGCTGTGAAATAACATGGACATTATTTCACTCAGGTTGCAGTGGCAGTCCTGTGTAATAATTGTCTGAGCTCCCTATGGGTGGCAAAGGAAATGCTGCAGCCCATAGGGCTCTCCTGGAACCCCAATACCCTGGGTACCTAGGTACCATATACTAGGGAATTATAAGGGTGTTCCAGTGTGCCAATCAGAATTGGTGAAATCAGTCAGTAGCCTGCAGTGACAATTTTAAAAGCAGAGAGAGCATAAACACTGAGGTTCTGGTTAGCAGAACCTCAGTGATACAATTAGGCACCACACAGGGAACACATACAGGGCACACTTTATGAGCACTGGGTTCCTGGCTAGCATGATCCCAGTGACACAGGCAAAAACAAACATGCATATTAGTAAAAATTGGGGGTAACATGCCAGACAAGATGGTACTTTCCTACACAACCCCTCCAAACAAGGGACAATAAGGCTAACCTTGCCCAGATGAGTCTTCATTGTCTAAGTGGAAATATCTGGAGAGTCCATCTGCATTGGAGTGGGTACTCCCCGGTCTATGTTCCACAGTATAGTCCATTCCCTGTAGGGATGTGGACCACCTCAACAATTTAGGGTTTTCACCTTTCATTTGTTTTAGCCAAAGTAGAGGTTTTTGGTCTGTCTGAACAAGAAAGTGAGTACCAAACAGGTATGGTCTCAACGTTTGCAGTGCCCAGACCACAGCAGAGGCCTCCCTCTCCATGGCAGACCAGTGCTTTTCTCTAGGGGTATGCCTCCTGCGGCTAAAAGCAACAGGTTGAACCTGGCCCTCAGTATTAAGCTGTGATAGCACTGCCCCAACCCCCAATTCAGAAGCATAAGTCTGAACTATTAACTTTTTGGAGTAGCAAGGGCTTTTTAAGACAGGTGCAGAGCACATGGCCTGTTTGAGCTCATCAAAAGCTTTTTGACAGCTGGCTGTCCACAATACCTTTTTAGGCATCTTCTTACTAGTGAGGTCATTAAGAGGAGCTGCAATGGAGCCATAATTCTATAGTGAGGTCATTAAGAGGAGCTGCAATGGAGCCATAATTCTTAACAACCTCCTATAGTACCCTGCAAGGCCTAAAAAGGCTCTCACCTGGGTTTGAGTTGTAGGGGGAGCCTATTCCATAATGGTCTGGATCTTCTCCTGCACTGGTGCAATCTGTTCCCTACCTACCAGGTGGTCCAGATAAACCACTTTCCCCTGCCCTATCTGGCACTTTGAGATCTTGATAGTGAGGCCTGCCTTTTGCAGGGCCTCCAAAACTTTCCACAGGTGGACCAGGTGATCATCCCAGGTGGAGCTAAAGACAGCTATATCATCTAGATATGCTGCACTAATAGCTCCCAACCCTTGCAGGACTGTGTTCACCAACCTTTTAAAAGTGGCAGGTGCATTCTTCAGACCAAAGGGCATCACAGTGAATTGATAGTGCCCTCCAGTGGTTGAGAATGCAGTTTTAGGTTTTGCATCTTCTGATAACTTTATCTACCAATACCCTGCAGTTAAATCAAAAGTGCTTAGATACTTGGCAGAAGCCAGTGTAGCTATCTGCTCATCTGCCCTGGGTATAGGGTGAGTATCTATCTTGGTTATTTGGTTGAGCCCTCTATAGTCAACACAAAACCTCATCTCTCTTTTTCCATCTTTACTGTGAGGTTTTGGAACCAGCACCACTGGGCTAGCCCATGGTCTTTCTGAAGGCTCAATCACTCCTAGGTCCAACATTTTCTGAACTCCTTGTTTAATGCAGTCCCTGACATGGTCAGACTGCCTATGAATCTTACTTTTGACAGGTAAACTGTCTCCAGTATTGACTGTATGCTCACACCAAGTAGTGGTACCTGGTATCAGTGAGAAGAGTTCAGAAAACTGACTTAAAAGATTTACACAGTTATCCTTCTGCTCAGCAGTAAGACAATCTGCAAGTACCACTCCCTCCACTAAGCCATCAGCTTCAGTGGTGGAGAAGAGATCAGGGAGAGGGTCACTCTCTTCTTCCTGTTCCTCATCAGTTGCCATAAGCAGGGTGAGATCAGCCCTGTCATAGTAGGGTTTTAGGCGGTTGACATGGAGCACCCTAAGGGGACTCCTGGCAGTTCCCAGGTCTACCAAGTAGGTAACCTCATCCTTTTTTTCTACAATTAGATGGGGTCCACTCCATTTGTCCTGTAGTGCTCTTGGGGCCACAGGCTTCAATACACACACCTTCTGTCCTGGGTGGTACTGGGTCAGGACAGACTTCTGGTCATGCCATTGCTTTTGCAGCTCCTGGCTGGCCTGAAAGTTTTTACTGGTCTTTTTCATGTACTCAGCCATTCTTGATCTTACGCCAAGTACATAATCCACAATGTCCTGTTTAGGAGCTTTTAAAGGTTGTTCCCAACCCACCTTAACAAGTGCACGGGGACCTCTCGCAGGATGCCCAAAGAGGATTTCCTAAAGGGGCTAAAGCCCACTCCTTTTTGGGGTACTTCCCTGTAAGCAAAAAGGAGGCAAGGTAACAGGACATCCCATCTCCTTCTGTGTTTTACAGGGAGTCCATTATCCTACATTTGAGAGTTTTATTAAACCTCTCAACCATACCCTTTGTTTGTGGATGATAAGGAGTAGTGAACTTGTATGTTACACCACACTCCTGCCACATTGCTTTAGGGAAGCCCACTCTGGAAAAGATTCCCAGGAGGGCCTTTGCCACTGCAGGAGCTGTAGTGGTCCTTGAGGGGATTGCTTCAGGGTACCTAGTGGCATGGTCCACTACCACAAGTATAAACCTATTGCTTGAATCTGTTGGAGGGTCAAGGGGGCCAACTATGTCAACCCCTACCCTTTCAAAGGGCACCCCAACCACTGGAAGTGGAATTAAGGGGGCCCTTTGGAGTGCCACCGGACTTGCCACTGGCTTGGGAGGTCACACAAGAGCGACAAAACTCTTTGGTGTCCTCTGACATATGAGGCAAATGAAACAGGGAAACAAGCCTGTCCCAAGTTTTACTTTGGTCCAAATGCCCAGCCAAGGGAATGTAATGTGCCAAGGTAAGAAGAAACTCTCTGTACTGCAAACGGATGACCAATCTCCTGGCAGGTCCAGGTTTAGGGTCCCTTGATTCAGTATATAGGAGTTTGTCTTCCCAATACACCTTATGGCTATCACTGACATCCCCATTCTGCTGCTTGACAGCTTGCTGTCTCAAACCCTCTAGTGTGGGACAGGTCTGCTGTGCCAGACTCAGCTCTTCCCTAGCAGGCCCCCCTGTACCCAAAACCTCAGCAGTGTCTGCTGCCAGCTCATCTGGTGTAGGTTCTGCACAGGGGGAGGATTCCTCTTCCTAAAAAGGGGAATCTTCTGGTGAGGGAGGGATAGGGGGCAAGGATTTAACCTTCCTACCCCTAGCTTTTGGGAGCACTTGGTCCATTGTTCGAGGAGCCAAGTTTTTTTTTTCCTTTTTGCTTCTTAGCCTGAGCCCTTGTTAAAGAAACAATATGCCCAGGAATGCCCAGCATTGCTGCATGAGCCTCCAACTCCACTTCAGCCCAAGCTGATGTCTCCAAATCATTGCCTAGTAAGCAATCTCCAGGTAATTCAGTGGCTACCACAACTTTCTTTGGACCAGTAAGCCCCCCCCCCAAAGTGAGATTCACAACAGCCATGGGGTGGCTAAGTGTGTTATTGTGAGCATCAGTCACTTGGTACTGCTGACCAAGTAGGTGTTGATCAGGGTGAACCAGTTTCTCTATGACCATAGTTACACTGGCTCCTGTGTCCCTATAGGCCTCAACCTCAACACCATTGATTAGGGGTAGTTGCTTGTACTTACCCATATTAAGGGGGCAAGCAACCAAGGTGGCAAAGTCAATGCCACCATCAGAGACTAAAACTGCCTCTTTTGTCTCCCTAACAAGACCAACCCCAACTACACTGCCAATAGTGATCCCAGCTACACCCTTGGATTGGCTATTTGTAGTAGACTTCCCAACACCACTGCTATTACTAGGGGCACTAGAGATTGCAGTTGGGATTGTGGTAGTGAGAGCCTTGGTGTTTTTCTTTGGACAAGTGGCATCACTTGCCCAATGGCCTTTTACTTTACATAAATACCACCATGGCTTTTTCTGATTGTGAAAAGAGGATTTGGACCCACCACCCCTAGAGGATTTGTGTAGGCCTGATGAAGACTCAGAATGTTTTTTATCTTTGTCCCCACCCTTGTCAGAAGACCTACCACCATTGTCACCCCCTGTATGAACTTTTCTGTTCACTCTTGTTCTGACCCATTTGTCTGCCTTCTTTCCCAATTTTTGGGGAGAGGTCAGATCTGCGTCTACCAAGTACTGGTGCAACACATCAGATACATAATTGTTCAAAATATGCTCTCTCAGGTTTAGATTACACAGGCTTTCATAGTCAGTCACCTTACTGCCATGTATCCAACCCTCCATGGCCTTCACTGAACAGTCTACAAAGTCTGTCCAGTCTTAAGAGGACTATTTTCTGGTGTCTCTGAACATAATCCTATATTGTTCAGTGGTTAAGCCAAATCCATCCAAGAGTGCATCCTTCAAAACTTTGAAGTTATTAGCATCACTTTCTCTGACAGTAAGGAGCCTATTCCTACCCTTACCAGTGAGAGATAGCTACAAGATATCAGCCCACTGCCTTTAAGGGACCAACTGTACCATACAGGCCCTTTCAAGTGCAGCAAACCACTTGTTAATGTCATCCCCCTCCTTGTAAGGGGGGACTATCTTATGCAGGTTTCTGGAATCTTGCTCTCTAACAGGATTATTATCAAAAACACTGTTGCTGCCACCATGGGGAACTAACCCAACCTCTGCCTTTCCCTTTCCACATCCAGAGATTCCCTGTCTAAGGCAAGCTGCTGCTGTTTAAGCTTCAGCCTGGCCTCTTCCAACCTCAGCTTTCTGAGTTCTCTTTCCATTAAGTTATCCTCAGGGTGGGAGGCTTGGAAAATGTGAGACACAGAAGTAATGTGGGAATTGGCAGAGTTGGACCTATCCCTAACTGACTGGACTCTAGTAACCTGGCCTTTAGGAGTGGAGGGTGCCCTACTAATGTGTGACCCCCTCCCACTACCAGTGTCACTAGATGGCCTGTTAGCTGACCGGTCCTTGGAAGAACCCTCCCCAGCAACCTCAGGGGACTCCTCTGATTCTGACTGGGTATCCCTCTCCCCTGCCCCCTGATCCTGGGATTGGCCAGACTGGTTCTGGTCACTTTCTAGGAGAAGGCTAAGGAGAAGATCTTTTGTAGGATTCTTACCAATTGCTAAACCTCTTTCAATGCAGAGACCCCTCAAACTTTTAAAGTTTAGATTCCCATATGTTACCTGGACAATTGTGGGAGTAAGCTCTACTGCGGACATGACACAAAAGGTTTAGGACAGAGAGAGAAAAAAGTTTTTAGAACTTTTGAAAGAACAGGAAAAAAATGTTTTCAAAATTTTGAAAACTTTTAAAAGTTTTCAGAAACTTTTCAGAAACTTTTCAGAAACTTTTTAGAGAAGGAAAGTTAAACTGTTTAGGTTACTGTGTATATTCTGAAGTATTTGGTATATGCTTTTCTTATGAAAAGCACCAATGACAAAGTGGTAAAGCAGTTTCAAGTACTTATCCCACTGCTGCACCACCAATGTAGGAGGGTGGCCTGGCTTATAGTGGGTACCTTGTGGTACTTACACCTTTGCCAGGTCCAGTTATCCCTTATTAGTAGATTAGAGGTGTTCTAGCATTTTAGGCTGATAGAGGTAGCTAAAGCAGAGCAGCTTAGGCTGAACTAGGAGACATGCAAAGCTCCTACTATACCACTTGTGTCACTTAGCACTATATCATAAGAAACACAATACTCAGAGTTACCAAAAATAAAGGTACTTTATTTTAGTGACAATATGCCAAAAGTATCTCAGAGGATATACTTCCTTAGGAGGTAAGTAAAATACACAAAATATACACACACAACCAAATCAGGTAAGGAAACTGTTAGAAAAGTAGTGCAAACACTATAGAAAACAATAGAATGCAATAGGAGACAATAGGCCTAGGGGCAACACAAACCACATACTCCAAAAGTGGAATGCAAACCACGAATGGACCCCAGGCCTAGTGTAGTGTGTAGAGGGTCGCTGGGAGTGTAAGAAAACACTAAGGGTGTCCAAGATACCCCACCCCAAGACCCTGAAAAGTATGAGTAAAGTTACCCTACTACCCCAGAAAGACAGTAAAGTTGAGATAGGGGATTCTGCAAAGACAACAACTGATTGCAAAGCACTGAAAATGGATTCCTGGACCTGAGGACCTGCAAAGGAAGGGGACAAAGTCCAAGAGTCACGCAAGTGTCCGGGGAGGCAGGAGCCCACTAAACCCCAGATGAAGGTGCAAAAGGGCTGCCTCTGGGAGGAAGAAGCCAAAGATTCTGCAACAACGAAAGGTGCCCAGAACTTCTCCTTTGGTCAGAAGATGTCCCACGGTGTGCTGGACGATGCAGAGTTATTTCCACACAGAAAGACCGCAAACAAACCTTGCTAGCTGCAAGGGTTGCGCTTGAGGTTTTTGGGTGCTGCCAGAGCCCAGGAAGGACCAAGAGGTTGCCCCTTGGAGGAGGAGACAGAAGGGGCGCTCAGCAACAGAAATAGCCCATGCAAAAGCAGGCAGCACCTGCAGAAGCACCTGAACAGACATCCAGAATATCTGAGCATGGCAGTCATCTCAGCACAACAAAAGAGGGTCCCACGAACTCGGAGTCCAACTCAGCGAGTTGGGCAATGCAGGACGGAGTGCTGGGGACATGGGCTAGGCTGTGCACAAAGGAAGTCTTGCAAAAGTGCACAGAAGCCCTAGCAGCTGCAGTTCATGCAGTACACAGGGTTACTGTCTGACGTGGGGAAGCAAGGACTTACCTCCACCAAATTTTGACAGAAGGCCCATTGGACTGTCGGGGACACTTAGATCCAGCTTCTGTGTTCCAGGGACCAAACTCGTCACGATGAGAGGAGACCCAGAGGACCAGTGATGAAGATGCTTGCATCGGAAAAGCAAGGGGTTGATTCCTTACTCGCAAGTGAGACCGTGCGTTGATTCTTTCTTTGCTGGGCAAGTGATGTGTTGGTTTCCGGACCAGCAGCCTCGGGTCTGTGCAATGATGTTGAAGATTTTGAGATCCACGGATGATGCGTGGAAAATCTAGATGAACGACAGCGATGCATCCATGCTGAGCTGGTGATTTCACTGGAGCTGCGTCAATTTTTCAGCCACGGTGCAGGCCCTGTGTCAATTTTTCTGCTGCTCGGCTCCGGTGCGTGGATTTCCACTCTGGTTCTGCCATCTTCTCCTTCCAGGGGCCCAAGGACTGGATGTGGCACCAGTTGGCAAGTCAGGAGGTCTCAGCAAGAGAGCCTAGGTGCTGGCAAATGAAGTCTTTGATGTCCCTGAGACTTCTTAACAGGAGGCAAGCTCAGTCCAAGCCGTTGGAGAATCCTCACAAGCAGGATACATAGCAAAGTCCAGTCTTTGTCCTCTCTGAGGCAGAAGCAGCAACTGCAGGCCAACCCAGCAAAGCACACACAGCAAAGGGGCAGTTCTCCTCCTCCAGCTCTTCGGCTCTTCTCCTTGGCAGAGGTTCCTCTTGATCTAGAAGTGTTCTAAAGTTGTGGGGTCAGCAGTCCAATACTTATACTAATTTCTGCCTTTGAGGTAGGAAACTTCAAAGGAAAGACACTGTAGTGCACAAGACCTTGCCTCTTCCTTTCCCTGTCCCAGACACACCCTAGGGGGTTGGAGTCTGTATTGTGTGAGGGCAGGCACTGCCCTTTCAAGTGCAGATGACAGCTCCTCCCTCTCACTCTAACCCAAGAAGACTCATCTGGAAAATGCAAGACACCCCTCAGCTCCCTTTTTGTCACTGTCTAGAGCAAATTCACAAACAGCCCAAGTGTCAGTCTGACCCAGACATGTATTCCACAGGCAGGCAGAGGCACAGAATGGTTAAGAAAGAAAATGCCCACGTTCTAAAAGTGGCATTTTCAAACAGACAATCTAAAAACCAACTCTACCAAAAGTTGTATTTTCAAATTGTGAGTTCAGAGACCCTAAACTCCACCTCTCTATATGTTTCCAATGGGAAACTGCACTTAAAAGATATTTAAGGCAGCCCCCATGTTACCCTTTGGGAGAATTAGGCCTTGCAGTAGTGAAAACCGAGTTCGGCAGTATTTCCCTATCAGGACATGTTAAACACACCAGTGCATATCCTACCTTTTAAATACACTGCACCCTGCCCATGGGGCTACCTATGGCCTACCTTAGGGGTGACGTACATGTGGTAAAAGTGAAGCTTTGTGCCTGGCATGAGGGTATACTTGTAATGTCAACTTGGCAGTGCAGAAACGCACACACAAACACTGCAGTGGCACGTCTGAGACATGTTTACCGTGCTACTCATGTGGGTGAAACAATCAGTGCTACAGGCCCACTAATAGCATTTGATTTACAGGTGTGAGGCACCTTTAGTGCACTTTACTAGAGACTTACTGGTAAATCAAATATGCCAATCAGGTATAAACCAATCACCAAGACAATTTAGACAAAGAGCATATGCACTTTGGCACTGGTTAGCAGTAGTAAAGTGTTCAGAGTTCTAAAGCCAACAAAAACTGGTCAGAAAAAAATAGGAGGAAGGAGGCAAAACATTTGTGAATGACCCTGCAAAAAGGGCCAGGTCCAATATGGAGGAAGAAAGATGTAAATACAGTGCTTATCAGAGTGTTCTAAGTTGAGGAGTTGCTCCACTGAATATGTAAGGCAGCCTTGGTGGTGGCTCGACTGGAGGACATGGGTTCCAGGAATGGGTGGTTGCAAATGGGCTTGCCTCTAGATGGCCCAGCTACAGGCCTGCTACACAGAACAACTCAGGCATCTAAGACATGGGCTGACATTCACTGGGGGGAGGAGGCAATAGGGGCGTTAGAATGCTCAGCCTCTGTGAGTCTTGTACTTACAGTCAAGTCAAAACTAGAGCACAGCTGTTCCACCCCAGATGATAAGCTTCCTTCCTGCCGCGTCTACTGGGAAAATAAAATTCAATTAAAACAAGAGTGAGGAAATACAAAACCATAAAATAAGTAAAACGTGTCTTTTAGATTATGAGAGTGGCTCATCATAAGAGTTAACTTGTTGGATTATATAAAAGACCCATTAACGCCACTTCACCCTCATTAAAATGAGTTGTTTTGTTTCTGAAAATACTATTCCAAATGTGGTACAGAGAGAGTGAGGAAGATGCAGATTTTGGTACGGCAGGGTTCTATTGATGGAGAGTGGTTACTAATGAGATGCGAAAATGACGTTTTCTGCTTTTCCTGACGGAGAACAAATAGAGGAACAATCAAATCCCGGGTGGGACGTCTGCCCGGAGTCCGAGGGCTGCGCCTGAGGGTTCCTATTTGTGCGTTTTCTTTTTGTCTTTCAGTAAGTTCAGTATTTAGGTAACTTTGGCAGCGAGATCAGAACGTTTACTGTGGTGTACAGCTTCGTAGAAGAAGCGGCAGTTTTAAATCTGATCCCCATGGTTTTCCAGTTCCATCTCATCTTAAATTGTGTATATCCGTTGAGACTCCAGTAACATAATTTAGTTCAATCGGGGTACGCAAATACCAAGACAGTGAAGGTGCACCGTTATGTGTAAGGAGACCGGCGCGATAATTAGTTAACGTTATACCTCAGCATGATCACAACTTAAGAAAATGAGGCAAATGTGTCAAGATATCCCCTGACAAGAAAGAAATGCTCTGAATAATCAAAGAATGATTTGCCTTTTGGGAACAACGCTTGATAAATAGTGCCCTGCAAATGTATTCTTTCACTTTTATCCAATTTCCCTACCATTCCAGATAAGGTCTGAGCGCGTTGCATGTGTTTGACAGGTTAATTAATTAAGCTGAAGAATAGACAGGGGTAAATTTGTTTTAATTAAAAGGGTGCCACATCGCTAATACTATGTACAATAGAATGTGAAGGCGCGCATCGGCCTCATTTGTCATCCTCACCTTTTAATGGCTTGCCTCCATTCCTGAGTGATGGGAAGGAATACTGTTGGAGTGGGTCACGAGTTCGAATAAACTATCGTATGTAGCAACATTGTTTGGGCGGACCCCTGCTGGAGCCAGGGTTGTCTGCACACTACTGTAATAAAATTCGTTTCTACAGATGACACTAAACGCATATCTTTTCTCACAATATGTCAGCTTGCTTGTTCCCATTTGTGCTCGAATTGTGCCCTTTTGTCACGCTATGATCAAACTGAATACTGAACAGAAACACTCGAGGCAACAATTTTGCTTTTGAGTTTTTACATTGATGGCACGAGATTATACATTTTTAATCCGGGTTAAAATGTGCATTTTCATGAAAATACAAGCAAAAGGAACCTCTGATTTAGGAATCTTGGCTTGAGCCTTCAGTGGCTTGCCCACCGCTGTCACTTAATGGCAATTGAAGGGACAACACCATAGGAAGGATATGATTTGACTATTAATAAACATTCCTTTCTGTATGCTGTGAGAAAGTCATACTTTTAGCATTTTCACCCTCATCGTTTCAGCCTGATACTGGTGTTAAATGACCCCGACTGTGCCCTGGGCTTTGCTAATCAGTCCCGTGGCCAATGCTCTGGATAAAAGGTATGTGTGTAAACTGGTAAAATTACAATGGCAATGACAGACTACTGTACATCCCTAGTAGATAATATGTCAAGGGGAATTCAAACTACTGATATGTCCCTAGTATATAATAGGGCAGGGACGTTTAGAGGCCCAGTAGATTTCCTGCATTGGAGTGCACACTGATGTGTTGCCTGCTGTCACTTTTAAAGGTAGCCCTGCCTTGCAGACTTTGGAATTAAAGGTACTTCCATAGTGGTAATCTACCTCATTTTTACACGTAAATCACCCTTAAGGTCTCCCCTAGGTGCCCAGGTGTGGAGTGCCATGTAACTATAAGCAAGGACATTATAAAAGATGTTTTAAATTCCATAGTGAGGGACAAACTGTACCTTTCATTTTCCTTACTGTAGGTACATTAGCTCCACAGACCAATATGGGAATATTTTCTGTAAGCATAATTAATGCTAGGAAGGACCTCAATGTGTCACGAAAGGGCTCAAAAGATTGGGAATAATACATCCCACAACTTGCCACTTTTGAACTTATCATTAGTAATATAGAAAATAAGTGATAGGAATTTCTTTTCTGTAAGCCAAAATCCAGCCTGTTCGTGGCGTCTCCTGATTGGCCAGCCTTAACTGGATTAGCCTGGCTGCTTTGATGAGTTTATAAGTGAAAATTAATATAAACATGGCAACAAAAAGCTTAGATTGGCCGCATACTCCTATAATGTTAGAATATAATGCAGGTGCTCATAACACATAAACATATTGTTGCCGAATATGTGTACTGGAAAAGAAACCTTAGCCAGTATAAAGACTTACAAATAGAAACACATATATTTAACTGCATTTGTTTCTTTTTCAAGATTGCCTTTATATGACTATATTAAGGTTATATTATGGTAGATGTAAAATCAATTACACATAGCTTTGAGTGCTCCACATGTGTTTCTATTTGTGAGCTTATTAGTGACCCGCACTGAGCAGAGGTAATCATATGGGGGGAGGTTTTCAGCTGCAGAGGTCAGACCAGGAAGGGGGCTGGGTAAATCAAACTGGGCTTCGAAGGAAGCAGGACAGAAAAGAATGCCATCCAGGCCTGCCCTCCCTCCCTGTATCCCACAGATAGATAGCAGGCCCAGGAAAATAATTTGTAGATGGTCTCGAGAGGGGATGTTAATGGAAATGAGCCATACCAGTAGGTTAACCAAGTCTTGCTCTTCTTTAGGAAAATCGTCCATCTTGAAGTTTTAAAGTGCAGTGCTTTATGGGACATAAAAATGCCACCCTTTGGAGAAGCTGTCATGCTTTTGGGTGACACCCTGCAGCTCATTGGACTGGGGTGCCCCCCTGCTTGTCCCCAAGATGATTGAATAAATGTGTCTCATCTACATTGCAACTCAGTTCTGCTGCCTCAAACCACAAGAAGAAGAACGACTGCCCTGCTGGAACCTTGTTCTGTAACCTCAAGGACTGCATACTGAAGTACTGCTCCTGTTGCATGCTGGAACAACAGCCCTAAGGAATTTGCCTTGCTTCAGAAAGGACTCATGAGTGGACTTCCTGAAAGTAACAGGTTACTAGAGCTTGCCTGCTCCAGCTGTCACAAAAGTCCCCAGCCTGGAGTGCATCTAGTGGACCTTTAAGAATTTGGCCAGGTGCATTTGGGAATTGTAGTCCTAAACTTCCAAGGGTCATCTCAGAGCTTCTAGACCCTTGGGTTTGTGTTTTAGACAATTTGACCCCTCAAGAGAAATTTCAGGAAAAAATATCAGAAGTTTGGAGAAGTTTGGAACAACTTTTGGAAAAAGCTCCATAACTGGACCGATCCGAAATTGTAAGTCAAGCCAACTATCTTCAACCGCGACCTTGCAGGGATTTCAGGTTCATCCCGCTGAAAGCTCTGGAGCTCCATACTTCCAGGATTTGACTGGGGCCTTGCAGAAAAGCAGTCCATCAATGTTGCATCAAAATTGGTTTGCTGAAGAGGACTGCACAATGTAGAGAGAGAAAACTCCAGAAATGTTTCCAATTGTGAAGGTAAAATTTTGATGGATGCCTCCCGCTTACTGTATCCGAGCAGGGCTCCATCGCGGTGGGCCTCAAAGTTTGACTTAGTCCTGGTTAAGTGCGACCAGATGTCCTAGGTTGGTGCCATTGATTTTTAATCACTAGAAAGCACATGTTTGTATTTAATCTTTAAAAACTAATAACTGCAGTTTCCTATATTGGATTGCAGTTGTGTCGGTGTCATTTTAAGGATACAAATATTTACTATTTATATAAATTGGTTTGGGATTTTTATTGTGTGTTGTGTCTTACTTATGTACTATATTGCTGTATTTAAATGTTTTACATACCGGTCTCCAAAGTTAAGCCTGCCTGCTTACTGTCAAGCTACCAGTGGCTGATGGGACCTTGACTGGACCTAACTGTGCCTTGGGGTCATTATTCGTAGGTGTATACTTACCTCTACTAATAACCAGCCTCTAACAATTGCCTACTCTCTTTGAATTTGTTATTTTCCTCCTTTCTCACCTTCACCCCGAAATTCTTCTTTGTTTTCTCCTTCCTCTCTTTTCTTTTCCTTTTTTTCTTATGTTGATCATTAAGGCACCTTCTGATTCTGAACGTCAAGCAATAGACTTGAATGGAATTGGCTAGATACTGAAATTCTTGCAAGCCCAGGTCTCATAATGAAAGTAATGTCATTCTTGTACTGCACAATCAGGAGTCCACAAACTTGAGTGAAATGCTCAAATTTCACAGGTTTCTTAAAGAAGAGTGAGAAGAGTGAGAGACATAACTGGTCCTTGGGGAGCATACACATAAATATTGCCTGATACAGCTCTTATGCCATTAATTGTGCTTGCTGACTATAGTAGAACTGGGTGCTCGATGGGCAGTTTTTAAGTGACTTGCACTGTTTGTACTGTTATTTATTCCACATATAAGGCAGAATCTCAAATGATTTGCATGGATGAGCTTTTGCTACTCTAAACGTTGGAGGGGTCTGTATTATCATCATTCTGAGTTGAATGATAAAAAACATGTAATTTCATATCTCTCCTGCTACTACATTGTGTGCTACTTAATAGTACTGTAATTAACTGTTCTTAGTAATAGCCAAGCTACTGGTGCTCTGTTTAACACCTTCAGAAATATGAAGTCAGCCCTGCCAGAATTAAGCCTTGTGGGTTACAGACAGAAGGAGGTAGCAAATGTTTAAGTCTGTAACCCATTTTGATCATATAATGTTTGTGATAATATATTTCTACAGTCTCAAAATGAAAAAGAAATATTAAGAAATTCAAATGATCTACCTGTACAGAAAGTTATGTGTGAGAAGAACTAAAACATTTTGCTAATTCGTTTATCATAAAGACATCACCTACACACACACTCACACTCACTCACTTGTTAAATCATAGAAAGCAGAAAATCCAATGAACTACAGTCAACATGCCTATCATCAGAAGTCAGGTAGGCTGTGTAGCTGGATTTATTCAAATTCAATTCAATTTCAATTCAATTTATTCAAGAAGTGTAACAATTTTAAGTGTTCAGTAGCTGCACATTTTACCTTGCATAACATATATGTGTGGAAGATTTGATGCTGGTTCGTTGATGACTACAATTGTGAGACATCTGTTGTTTATATTTTCCTTGTGTTGTTGAATTATTCTGGTTCTATGTGGGTTTGAAATACTTTTATGTTGATATGCTCTGTCATTTTCTGTTATGAAATCTCTTTGCCTTTCCTGCTTTCCTAAATTCAAAGAGATCTTGATTTCTTTATTTGACTTCCTTTAGAAAAACTTAAAAAATAACATCAGCTGACAGACAACAAAATATCAGAGGAGTTTATAACAATGCTATCTGAAACAAGACAACTATAGTGCATAGGAAAATCCTTTAATTTTTTTGAAAATAGAATCATCACATTTTATGTTTTTACATTGATGAAACTGATGACAGCAGGCATCACTCGCATGTCCGGTACTGATTTCAAAGATGTTATAACTTTGTTAAGCTGTTATTGCAAAGAACAGTAAAAGTAGGGGTGGGCAGAATGTTTCATCACACCCGTGGAACTGACAGAATTGAGCTACTCTGCATTCAGGCGAAATTCTGCCAATCTCTGCGTGGCAGAATTTTTTCCCGAAAGGCTCTAGAAATGTAAGCAAAAGTGTGATTTGGTGTCCCCTAGCTCAATTTTGTAACATGAGCGATAGCTAACGGTCAGAGGGTTGGTTATCAAGTAGATTTGCTGCCGCTCCAGTACATTTTCAACTCAAGCAACAGCAAAATCAACTACAATGGCCATGCACTCTGTGCACCGCATGGTGCCATTCATGCTGATTTTTCAGCACTGCTTGTGCTACTGGCACTAAATTGCAGTACAGCATGCATATTTTCCACCTGTTGACAGCACTCTGTGGAATCTCGATAAGGTTTTATGGAACTCTGTGGGATTCTGTGAAGTGAACTCTGTGAGTTCCTCACATCCCTAAATTAAAGCATTGCAGTGCACAAGCCACTAGACTAATGATACACTGTCTATGCCACAGAATCTGAGAAGTATAAGCAATGGTTCACAATCAGCTGGCTAGTTACTAAGTAAATCTATTCATGGTATCAAATAACAGTACTTAGGGAAAGTCGCTCGAAGAAAAAACAAGATTAGTTGTAGCAAGCCATATTTGTTAATTCAACAGTCAAATAATACATAGGTTTAGAAACAGATGTAAAATACAGTAACTAATGATGAATTTGTTGGCCGACTTGCATTCATTTTTAGCCAATAATTTTTGATTTTACTAAAATGATCTGTGTAATATAATTAGTTAAAGCGACTTTCACCCAGCTCACTTTATCTATTGGTCTGTTGTTGAGTCATTCATTTATTGCTTCCACCTGCTACAGCATACAGCATGGGGTGGTGGGTCAACCTTTTTCAGCCACTGACTAACTTCACTTAGATTGGTTGCATTTAGCTCTCTCACAAGGAACAAATCTGCTCACAAAATTGTTCCCTTCAATGTCAGTGTTTTTGTTTTGATTTGATTATTAATTTAGTGTTGCTTTTGAGTTTAGATCCTGATGTAATAGCAGGTTGCTTTCTACTATATGTTTTGGATGTGAGCACAAGGCACATGGTGGCTTTATCAGTTCCTGTCTCTTGCTAATGCTGTTGTAAATTAGTTTGGGGTGGGTTTTGTTTATGTGACTGCTGCTATTTCCCAGCATTGTTCATCAAAAGTTATCCTTTTCTAGCATGAAAACAATGAAGTGCATTTATAACTGCATTCTTGCATGTTATTACTGGTATGTATTTTAATCCAGGACAATGGTTTGGTCCGTCCGGCAAGTTTGTGGGTCTTTCCAGTTTGCTTTCATTGCTCATGTTAGCCATGCTTATAGAGGCATTTAAATGTTATATTACTAATTAAAACTGTGCCATTTATTCCAATGTCTGTCTGTCTATTTAGCTATCTATCTATCTATCTATCTATCTATCTATCTATCTATCTATCTATCTATCTATCTATCTATCTTTTCAACCCCATTCGTCTCTTTATGTACCATTCTTTTTGTCTGCCTGTCTACCTTTTTATCTACCCATTTGTCTGTCTCTCTAGTTGTGTGTCTAACTACCTACCTTCCTGTCTGTCTTCCTTTCTGTGTTTCATCCTATCTCTATTTCTACTTGTCTATCTACTTGTCTGTCCATCTCTCTTTGGGTATCCATTTATTTATATATCTGGCAAGTCTATCTATCTATCTATCTATCTATCTATCTATCTATCTATCTATCTATCTATCTATCTATGTATCTATCTATCTATCCATTCATCTATGTAACTCTATCAGTCTATATATTCGGCTAGCTAGACATCCCTCTCTATCTAACCTTCTGTATGGACGCAACTCTCTCTATTTAGCCTTCCATCCATTATACCAGAAATATCTATCTTTCTATCTATCTATGCAATTCTATATATCTGCCTATCTAACTTCACAACTGCATTGATCTACCTCTTTGTATGTCTATCAATGCACTTTTTTCTATTTATCAAATGTTGTGCTATCTATCTATCTATCTATCTATCTATCTATCTATCTATCTATCTATCTATCTATCTATCTATCTATCTATCTATCTATCTATCTATCTATCTATCTATCTATCTATCTATCCAAGACATTCAGCTATAGTATCTTTCCTTGCAAGGCTTTGTATTTTTCTATCTTTTCAACCAGGTCTATCCTCAGTAAACAATTACAAAACAATTAGCAAAAGTAAGAGCTGGCAGCCAGTGACCGATTTGCTTGTTTAGATCTGTGTTAGTCAAGACCTTTTGACTTTGCTAAAATTATAAGTATAACATAAATGCCATAGGGATTTTCAGCCCATTGTTATCCATTACTCAGTTATTATGTTGTTCATATTTTTCTTCCACCCACTCCAGCATGCAATATGGGGCAATGATCAGCCCACTTTAGCCAAGAGCTGATTTCAATGTGTGTTACAGAACAGAACAAGATTTACCAAAGCCAAAAGGCTGGCAGACCATGCCCAACCTATTGGCTTTACCAATGCTTGTTTTATATTGGTCTTTGATAAGATAGAATTATCTGATAACTAACTGGTCAGTAATTTACTCTGTTGATCCACTCCTTGAGAACCTTTGTTTACAACATCCCCTGCTGTACCCAGATTAGCCTTAGAAAAAGGGTTACTCTCGGGGTTTTATCCCTCTGACACAAAAAACATAACAAATGGGAGATTTGCAAGCCAGTCAATTTACTAATCTTACCGAGACTACATGACCAAAATGAATACGCATCAATTACATCATTTTGTCTAAATCAGAAAGACCATCATAAAGAGGAATTGTTGGAACTTGTTTATAATTTCTGGAGAAGGAAGAAAAATACATTTTTGTCTGCAAATCGGACATTTTGGCAAAATGTGCTGACAGCTTCACTGGTGGGTACCACATATGGAACCACCCCTTGATGCAATGTAATGCAAAGCAGTGCATTGCATTGCACAACTTTGTGTTACAATGGAAACTATCCGCAATTTGCTATAAATAGTAAATACCAGCATAACACTTTGTGCCAGATTTAAGAGGCTCTAGTTCCACCTTAACTCCACCATAGCATATTTTCTTAAGCTAAGTTGGCGCTAAAGTGGCTTTTTACATGCACCATATTTACAAAGTGGTGCAATGCACGCATTGCACCACATTGAAAACCCTTGCACCACATTATGCCTGCACCAGGCATAATATATGCAAGGGTGGCGTTCCCCCATTAAGGAGGCCAATAAAATAACACAAGGAAATCTAACAGATTTTCTTGAGCCATTTTTCTTGACACATTTAACGCCTTCTCAGAGCAGGCATTAAAAGGGTGCATGCCGTTGAATACAATGGGCCCCTACGTTTCAAAAAGCAGTGCAACATTTTGGCACTACTCTTGCAGAGTACATCAATAGCATAAGAAATCTTTAGATATGGCACACACATGGTGGCGGTAGGGGGGCGCTAAGGGGCGCAAGGAAAGTGGCACTGCACTGCATGTAGCGCCACTTTTCTTTAATCAGCCCTTTTGTGTCAGATAAATTCGATAAAAAGCTTTAATGAATCTGAGCCTATATAGCTTCTGTTCCATTTGTTGAAGAATGTGAACTAATTCACAGGATAAATACATAAATGTACTACACAGTTACTTTCACTTAGAAATGGTCCATTCATTTAAACTATCATACCTCATGCACACTTTGCGTGGCATTCAGGTTATTATATATCAGAAAATCAGTACCAAAAATGTTGTCTGGCTAAAATATTGTGGCCTAAATATTGTTTACATAAATAATTGCTCAATGAGATGTAGATTTTCTATTATTACCTTTAAAACGGGTGATATTTTTGGAACTGATATGTAGGATGCAATATTTTTGTCAGACAATATATAGGCCACAATATTCTGGTACCATAGCAATCTGGGGCTAGTGAAAACGTTATGTTCTATATGTGAGAGATTATTTCTTATCACTGGTAAGGATTTCTCTTTGCATGTATGGGAACATCTTGAGGCCATAAGGTATTCAGACATTCGTGTCTTTGGTGACTGCTGAAACAAAAGCAATGAAAATGTATTTTCATTGACAAAACACGTGTCACCTGTTGTTATTATTGGATGTTTATATGACTGCAAGTACAACTCCCCTCAAATGAGGAGGCAAATTACGAAGAGACAACCTAAGAAAAATTGGCTCTGCTTTATAAGCTTTAATCAAAGCCTATTAAATAGCAACAAATGTAGTTCTTTGAATGTTTTGATGCTTTGCAACCTGAAAGATATCAATCTGCTGGAATCATTTTCACACTAATATTCTTCACATTTCTTACATAGTTACACATTCAATTTTGACTATCTGGATTGATTGATCTGTGATGCCACAGATTTTAAATATATAGCTTATGTTTACACTTTCTGGGAACCTGGTGCATGCAGATTACACCATATCTAATGGATGATTGTACTGCAGAATATCGAGGTTATGAATTTCATGGTACAAGAATATTGTGAACAAAACATCGAAGACCAAAATATCGAAGATAAGTGCATATAGAGTAAGTATATTTACTAATCCTAACTTCACATCTAAGCACTTCAAAGATATATATTGTGTCAGGGTACATATACGCAGAGTTAGGTATAGAAAATCTATACTTCCTTACTGTAGGAAACCTGCTGTTTCTGCAGGATCACTCCAGACTTCTTTTGCTGAACCCTATTTGTATTCTGGCTGTAAAACTGCATGCTCTTTACTCCTGTTAACAGTGATAAAATGCTTGTGACCCTCCTTAGACCATGGTAAAATTGGGATATTACTAATTGGCATATTGAACTTACCTGTTAGTCTATGGTACAGAGTGTACCCATGGCCTGTAATTTAAATGCCACTTGTGGACTGCGGCACCCGTTGTGCCATTTACTACAGTAACATTTCTGCAGGCCTACCATTTGTAGCCTGGCTTTTGCAGTGTTCAACTACAAACTTGACCTGTCAAAATTAACTCTTTTGACAGGTCAAAACATTTCTTTTAAAATGTTATAAGTTTATATAGGCCCCATTGGCCATAAGGAAGGGTGTGTCATATTTAAAAGTAGGACATACAGGAATTTAATGTTAAACAAGGCCTTATAGTGTCATAATCCCAAAAGCTATCTCCACTGTAGCAAGGCTGCTCCATAGGAAAACACTAGGTTGCTTTATTCTATCTAAGTATTCTAATTTTCATTAGGAATGCATAGAAAAATAATTAAACAACTATTTTTAATAGACATTAACAATCCAATTTAATGGTGAAGTTGGACTTTCAATAAATATTAAGGAAAAGGCACTTTTAGAGAATTACCTTTTCCTTGTTTAAAGTGCCTCAAGGCCTATTTGCATTTGCTGTCTTGCTTCTGCCAGCCAGGAAGTAGCATTTGAATAGCATTTAAATAGGTGTGAGTGAGTGTAAACTAAGTCCAAGTAGCAAACAATAGGCTGACCTGAATGGGCTAAGACGACCCAACAGAATATGTAGGGTTTGAATGCAAGCATCCTTTTCTACATTATAGTGTCAAATCTTGCTTGAATGATAAATCCTGCTTGACAAGTCTTCTGGAGTTTTGCATATACACTTGGGGTGCACTTCAAACAACAAAAAACACACTGCAAATGTGCATTCTCTGTCTGCTTGCTTGACAATCTTGGCTTTGCTCTACCAGACTTCTATATCTGGGTTTATTGGGAATCGAGTGACTGTCCCACACTGAATTTTGGTGTTAGATGTGGAAGGAAACTAGGACTAAAATAATGCACATTGCCATATTCCCAGTGCCCACGTTTAATGTGGCTGAAGACTTACTTTACCTTGAAAGTGTCCAAAGAGGGTAAGGTTGGACTCTGGAACTTTTACTCCATTGGGTGGGCTTGCCAGGAGTCATGTCCACCCACTAGCTCATACCAGGCATAAACGTGGCACCTCGATGCACCCACTTCAAAACACTCCTGGACCCGACAGAGATAAAAAGAGGTCTGAACCTGATGTCTGCAACCTCAGAAAAGTCCTAAAAGGACTGACCTAGTCTCTCTTGTATTCTGTAGAAAATAGTGGACTTCAATGGTTCTACGGCTGATCTCCTTTTATAGCTACAGGCTGCCTTTTCCTGTAACTTCCCAGTTGACCAATGTCAACTGACCTGGACTGGACCACCCTATTTGATCTCGGCCTGCCACCCTGTGAGTCTCTGAGTGCCTCCCCGATGTGCTAGGGGGCTTTAGAAGTGTACTCCTGTGGTTATGGTTATGGAGTCCGGTAAACACTCATTCACCCAAAGGTGTCTTGGTGCTCAGTCCTCAGGGAGCAATGTTTTTATTGTGTTTACAACTACCTTCAATAACCACAGGCTTTCCTTGTCTAAAAGAATTGGTGAATTGGACATAAAAGCCTTAAGGCAGAAGATAAAATATTTGACCAGGGAGAACTAGGCTGGCATATCCAACCCACAACCCATTGCAGCCAGCATCAAAATGCAGATAGGTCCTGGACTACAATTACCATGGACCATCATTGGCAGTTTATGCTTCTTGGTGCTGTTCCTACTTAAAACATTCAAAATTCAAATTCCCATTTCCCCTTATTGACCTTTTGTGATTTTTATGTCATGTTTTATTACATTTTATTTTATTTTTCTAATTGCAATTTGGAATTTTGTTGGTTAGCATTTCAACAATTTACTGTTTTGGTACTTCATAAATACTTTACGCAGTGCACTAACAGAAGCCTGCCTACTCTACTGTATGCTATAGCTACCAGGGAGTTTAGGTCTGGTTTACCCAGACAAGGGTAATGATTATTCCTTTAGGTTGGTAGTCACCAGCTCCAAATAATCATCCAATTTCTTAAATGTATCCTTTCAATATTTTGGATTCAATATTTGGTCCTCAAAATGTCTCCCTTGAAATTCAGGATTCTTTATTCAGTGTGCACACTGTCATGTATCAGGAGTAACTCATCTAACTAATAATAGAGAAAGAATGTGTGGTTCACAGTTTTCTCTCATTGCCCAAAATAGGGTCTGCACTAACTTGAGTGATGCCCTTAAAACAATTGCACCTTTCAGTCTGGCTGTTGATAGTTGTGAACAATAGCATATACATGAAGAAATTCTGCAGTTTACTTCCATAACTAACAACCCCATCAATGCCAATGCATACATCTCACATTGGATAAAAGAGGGGCAAGCATAATGTAAGCTGGAAGAGCATTCAAGATTTTGGTTGTGCCTCCTAAAAGTAAGCGGTTGAAGTTGGTTTTCTTCCTTAAGCATGGAGCTTCAAAACACAGAAGTGATTTGCTTCCCAGAACCCTTTATCCATTATAAATGTGTATATTTTGCGTCAGATATTTAGGGAAGTTCATGCATTAGGCTTTCTATGTTTTACCAGCCGATTTGGAGGTAAAACAGGCTTCAAGAGTGAGCCATTTGATGGACTCGGATATGATCTAACTACTTGGTGCTTGTCAGGGAGTGAATGTAATATAGGTGAAATTGGTGCTTGAGGTAATTTTGAGAGACAAATTAGGAGAAATCTGCCAAAGTCCAGTGTGAGAAAACTAACGCTTTTATTTCTCATTTAAGGTCAGACATTGGAAAGAATGGTCTAATGCTGTGTAACTGTTTTAGCAAATAGCAAGTGCTCTTAATCATGGCACTAATGATCTATTCACATGCACCATCAGCATGACGTGAGAACTCAGAGCTGCCTAGTGGATGCGGACAGTGGTATCCAGAGTCACAAAGCATTATTGCATGAGTAGCTTTAGTCTAAATCACATCTGCTAATAGAAACATATTTTAAACCAGGCACTGGCTAATCATGAAACACAAACACATTATTCTCAATGAATTGGACTCAATCTAAAGCTAAAGTTGAGTAGCCGTTAGTTGTTCTGGACTTCTTGCACAGAATGGGGTTGGGGGCAGCTGACCAAAGGGAAGTCTGCTCCCAGGTGATTTTAGGAGATGGTGTAATGTGATGAATTTGATCTCCTTTGGGGTTTTTAAAATCCCACCAGTAGCCCAAACATCCATATGGGGGCTCTAATTGGGCTACCCTCCACCATTGTAAGTAAGGGGACCTGGTGGCTGGTGTGGAGTGGGAATAGCGGGCATCTCTTATTTAATTAAAGTATGTCGACCAATGCGGCAAAAGTTGCTGAGCCAATGCTCCTGCTTCGCAAAACATGTTGCTTGGGCTTGTTGGTGGATGGGGCCCAAGAGTAAAGCACGGCTTTCCTGGTGGCCAGGGCTTCCCAGCATGTGATTACAGCTGTGCTGGCTTGTTCGTTGCCTGCAAGCTGTGGGCAGTGTCTTTGAAGGCCAACAAAGTGAGTGCATGGGGCATCCTGCAAGGAGGTGAGCAGCCCCTCGAGGAGGTCATGGAGGTGGGGGGTTTGAGGTGGTACAAGGTTTGGCCATTGCAGTTTCAGGCCTCACTGAAGTTCCATGGTCAGCAGCGGAGACGCGGGGCTAAGTGCCCATCGGATTGCGTAAACAGAGAGGTGGTGGCTCCTGCATGTAGGAGTGTGGCACCTCATATTATTGAGCCGCTTTCAAAATTGGGCAATTAGGCAGCCCTTCAGCCTACAGCAGGCCACAAACACAACACAAGGAAACAAGGAATGAGGCAAACAGTGGGACGGTGACCGCAATAGGTTACTTTGCACCTCCGACTCACAGAAATGCAGTGGCCCATCTGAAAGGCCTGAGGGTCTATGGGGCCTCTGTAAACAAGTTTCCTTTAGAGCAGGAAGCCAATACAGTGCTTCCGGCTCTTTGCAGTGAAAGCATGTGGTGGGGGTTATGATGCAGGGTTTTTTTGAAAATCCCAGAATGAGTTTTCAGGACCTCCAGTTGATGTTTCTCAGGCAGGGCCTTTGAAGGATGGGGATTTAGGGCAGTGGGGACTGGTTGAGGAGGGCCCTGGCGAGGTTGTACTGACCGTGGAGCCACGTTAAGTGTAACCAGTAAAAAGGTATTCCCACTATGGTGTGGAAGGGTGTGGATGTGGGGCACGACTTGAGCACAGGGGAGAGAGGCTGAGGAACAGTAAGTGCATGATAGATGTGGGTGTAGGGACAGATGGAGAGGCTGGCTAGGCAACAAAAGAAACAGGTAAGGCAATCGAGGTGTCCAGAAGCAGTAGAGAAAAGAGTAGGGGGTACACAGAAGGTACGGGGTAGTGTTCGGAGCAAAAGAGTGATAAAGGGGAGGGCCTTGACAGTAAGGAATTGGAACTCATTCATAGGGATGTATGCGCGGAGGCAGAGTCGAAGGTGGAAGAATATGAATTAGCCAAGAGGCCAAAGATTCTTTCAATAATAGAGAATTGAACAGTAGCATTTTAAAAGTATGCTAGCGTGTACTGCAAGAAGTTTCCCACGCTATGTATGGCCTTCTTCTAAAACAGAAGGTTGCCTATGGTTTTGAAGCGCATTCAAGGGTGCCCCACCCGGGAAGGGATTGGAAACACTTCCAAAACACAGATGGGGTCAGTGGGAGCCTTCTTGGATTACAACAAAGACTTGTGCATGCAAGAACATTGCAAATTTCGGCACAAGTGTTCCATGCTCTTATACACTGCTTTGGGACCAATGGGGTTTCCAGGGACAGAATGGAGGGCAATAGATGCACAACACCAGCAATCAAGGAACACAACAATCGCAGCAACATTACAACAACAGAGGGGGAAGGGAACAGGGACCTGGTGTGAAAAGCTTGTACTCTGGTTAAGTTGGACAGGTGACAATACTGGCTGGGGTGGTACGATAGGACAGAGGAGGCAAGACTTTGTGGGGAACGTTTCAGATGGAGTTTTCATTTAGGTTATGAGTGACCCCGGGTGCGCAGATGGGCAGACAATTTACGATGGGGCAGGGAGCACAGGGAAGCATTGCAGGAAAAACTAGACAAGGAGGTGGTGGAAGGCAGAATGGCGGCCCCCTTGCAGGACTGGCCATTGGAAAACTTGATTGTCTCACTAATTGGGGTGGTGCCCAAAGAAAGAGCATGGGCAATGTCAGCTAATACAGCATTTATCATGGCCTGGAGGTGGGTTGGTAAATTACTTCATTTCAGATGAACTGGCCTCAGTTTTATACTTCTCAGTGGATGTGGCAATGGCATTGGCGGTAGCAGCAGGACAGGGAGCTCTGATGGTCAAGTGTGATGTGTGATGTGAAATCAGCTTTTCAGCTGCTTCCAGTACACCCAGACAATTTTCAACTCTTGGGTGTGCATTTTAAAGGGAAATAGTATGTAAACAAGGACCTACTAATGGGATGTTCGATTTCATGTGCACTGTTCGAATGTTTCATTTCTTTTTTGCACTGGCTCTTCACATGGCAGACGGGTCACATTCTGGTGACACATTACTTGGGAAAGTTCTTGGATTCCTTCAATGGGATCTCGCTAGCAGGACAGGAAGATTTTGATTTGGATATTCAGATATACTCAGATGCGGCCAGAGGTTTTGTTTTTGGTCCTTACTGGCAGGATCATTGGTGTGTGGAAGAATGGCCAGTGCCATGGAAGGCTGGGGGTAGGAACATTGCATTCATGGAACTTTTTGCAGCTGGTAGTGACCTTGTGGGGTGTGGAACTGGCCCACATGAAAGTTACGTTTCAGGTTGACAACTTGGCAGTCATGCAGGAAGTCAACAGGCAATCAGAAAGAGATGCTCAGGTATTGAAATTGTTGCATCTTTTTGTTCTGGGTTGCCTGAGACATGATACCACTTTCAGGGTGCAGCATGTTCTGATGCTTTGTCTCGTTTGCAGTGGCAGGGATTCCATTGGGTGGCCAAGAAAGCGGACAGATGCAAGAATCCATACCAGTAGAGATGTGGTCAGTAGGTAAAAACAGGATGGTACAATTGGCGGCAGGGTCCCTAGTGGAGTCGACAAGGAGAGCATCTAGCCAGGAGTGGGATGAATCTTTGGCATCAGGAGCGCAGCTCAGTGTAACAGGGTTTGGAAGGACAGAGGATGTGCTTCAGGTAATTTTGGTCATGAAAGACGAGGGCCTATCTTCAGTGTTGATTGGTGGTAAACTTATGGGCATTGCATTCATGGGTAAGCTGCTGTGAGATTATGCCCCGTGGGCAGGGGAACTGGGTAAGAGAATGCTTGAGAGTAAGGGAGCAGGGGCACCAGGGGAACATTCAGTGGCCACTGATATGGGGATTGCTGTGTAAAGTGCTGCAGAAGCTGCCCAGAATGTGTAAGGGAGCGGAAGAAGTTTGCTTGTTTGCTACCCCCAAGTATTGGATGTTTTTGGGTCCATCCATGTGTCTCAATTACTGAGAAAGAGTGTGGTGTATTATAGGAGGGTATCTCAAGGGGGAAACAGGTTGGAGATTCAGCTGCATCAGCATTAAAATGGATCAAAGATGTCAGGGCAAGAACTTGATCTTGCATGCATCACCATCACCAGCTTTTTATCCCGTTAAGTGAGGTGATGCATGAACTGTGCATTGTGGGGTTGCGAGTGGTAAGGTGTTTTGGCGGTGGGCTGGGGCAAAGGTAACAGTGTTCCAGCTCCTTTCAATACTCTGCAAGGCCCTTGTAGCACTCAGGCTGGATACAGAAGCGTATGGTATGTGTTTGTTCGACATCAGGCCGGAGACAGAGGCAGCAAATTGAGGTTGGGTCGATGGTCATCTAATTGCTTTCAGTAATATGTGCACTCGGAAAGGGAAGAGGGGAACCCACTCAGAGTTGTTGTGTGGATATTTACTGATGTTCCTGTTTCAGGTTTGGTGGCTGGTTCGGTGGCAGATGGAGTGGGCATTTGGGTAGCTGATCATTTTTGTTGTCAAGTAGGCGGAGCCACAAGCAGCACAGTGGGACTTTCGACATATTTGTGATTTGACCAGTGTTATTTTTCCATTATAGGGTGGGGCAATGCACCAATGAAATTATGAGATTTTTTTGTAGTGGTTGAATGGTATGGTGGTGGAGGGTAGGTGTCCAGGTGTATTGGTGCTCCATTTGGGTGAACAACCCTGCATAAGAAAAAGGTGTGGTTTTAATGAGAGAGATGAAGCAGGACCTTAGACAGATAAAAACACAGTGGGCTAGTTGTGCCCCGAAGACATTGGAGGGGGGCCTGGAAACCATCAGCTGTGGCCTGAGCTTGCAAGATGGTGAATGGAGCGATGAGTAGATTATGTAGGGGTCTTGGCTTTGGATAAATTAGACACACGGACATTAGGTACGATAGTAGAGAGATTTTCAGGAGTGATGTTGACAACCTTTCTAGAAAAGGCATGGGATTGTACCTGTTAGAGCTGAGAGAAACATTGTCTCAGACTTTTAACATGCATAGACAGAAGAAAGGCATCAGGAGACTGGCTACAAGGGGGATCAGAAACAGGGCAGCAGAAAGCCTTTTTATGGGTGGGGGTGGCCTGGGACGTTTTTTGTAGGGTTTCACAATAATTGGATTAGCGTTACCATTGGTGAAACACGGGAAAGGGACGGTAGGCAGGGACTTCAAAGATAAGGATATAAGTCTTAGTTGATTTTAGTTTAAGACTCACATTAATATTCTGTAAGGAAAAGTTAAGGTTGGGAATGTTGGGAGAATTAGGGTTGGAATTTTGAAGAAATTATAATAGTTATAAAATGTTTACAGGGTGAGGTATGTGGATGTTTCTGTAGAGGTGGGTGGGACATTGGATTGTTTGTGTGATGTGTAGCCAGGTGTTAGTTTTGTAAGTCGATTGGCCCAGGTTTGCAATAAAACTGCCTTTTTCACGCTATAAATAATCAGTGGTCTGTGCTGCGCACATCTTTCCCAAGTGGGTTTGGGGGGCAGCTGACCAATGGGAAGTCTGCCCCTCCCGAGGGATTTTGTGAGATGATGCAGTCCGATGACTGTGATCTCCTTTGGGCTTTTTAGAAGCCCAGTGGTCTTCCAAACAAGTATATGGGGTCTCTAATTGGGCTATCCTCCACCATTGTAGGATAGATGACCAGATGGTTGGCGTAGAGTGGCAACGGTGAGTATTTTTTTGCCCACCCTCCTACCCTGTCTAGCTTCAGTTGGATGTCTTTAGTGATCATTTGTGTTGGGTTAGTGTTACTTTGGCTCCTTCACTGGAACAGGTACACAAAGGATTTGTTAGGATATTTATGGTTGTGGCTTGAGACAGGTGCTTAGCAGTGGCGGTGGCCTAGGACATATTTTGCAGGAATTCACAATAATTAGATTAGCGCTGTTATAGGTAAAACATGGTGTACTCCTGCAGCAGGAAGTAACGTGTCCTTTCTTATTACATTTCTCCATCTCCCTCCCTTTATCAACAAAAGAAGAAAGATTTAAGTAAAAGCGAAAACATATAATACAAGAACAAATCAGAATGAGAAAACATACATTTTAAACAAAATCATTTAGAATCTTGGGGCGTCTGATAATTCTTGAAGATCTCCTTGGTGAAAAATGATTGTTTCTCTCTACACTATCTCCCACAAATTTCTTTTCTGCACAATCACTTTTCACCGTAACCACTCTCCCAATATTCCACACTTTGTGATCCTAAGTTCTTATGGCATTTCCCAGAACTTTCTTAACCTTGAGAGGGATAGAGAACTTTGAATGTTCTTTTGAAAGACCAAAGCGAGGACTTTTTACTCTGACCAAATCACCAACTCGAATGAGTACTTTCTTCACTGCTCTCTGCTTATCAAACCTGATTTTCCTCTCCAAAACTTTCTTACATTCTTTCAAACATTTCTGTTTGTCATTACATGAAGTATCAACTTTTGAACCCACCTTATCATTCACCCATGAAGGACAGACTAACGTGTTAGGTTTTCTCCTTCTGAATAACTCAAAAGGTGAGAAACCCGTAACAGAATGAGGAGTTAACCAATAGATTTTGATCTTACAAGACACTTCCTCCTTCCAGCATTTATTATTTGCCAAAGCCAATTGAATAGTTTCCTTTAGTACTCTATTAAGTCTCTCCACCATACAATTGGTCTCGGGATGATAAAGAGCAGTCTTCTTATGTTTAATGCCTCTTTCACCCAAATAACGTTCCATGTCCTGTGAGACTAATTGTACATCATTATCAGTGAGTATAGAAGATGGAAACCCTTCTCTGTCAAAAACATCATTGAGAAAGCCTATCACATCACGTGTTTCTACAGAAGGAGTGATTTTGAATTCAGGCCACCTTGAATGCATATCCATTAACACAATAAGGTATTTATCAGAGCCAGAAAATTTAATCGGACCTAAAATGTCCAATGAAATTTCTTGCCAAGGTTCTTTTGGTAGTTCCCTCACTTTCATGGGTTGAACTCTACAAGTTAAAGTCTTATCAGCTTTGGAACACTCCGCACACGCCCTAACACATCTTTCGATTAACACATCCATACCTGGCCACCAATACATAAGTCTCAATCTTTCTTTTGTTTTTGAAATGCCAGGATGACTCTCATGAGCTATAGAAATTAGTTCATCTCTCAACTTCTCCGGAGGAACAAGTCTAGTTCCTCTCAATATGAAATCACCATGAGTTGACAATTCATCTCTAACTCTCCAAAATCCACATAATTGTTGATCATTCTTTTCAGAACCATCCCATCCACCTCTGATTTTCTTTAGAACTTTCTGTAAAATTTCATCATTGAATGACTCCAACATCCATTCACTCTCCTTAATTATACCATCCCTGATCATACAAACATCAAAATCATCGATAGGAGAATCTTCGGTCTCAACAATGTCACATGCTAATCTTGAACAGCAATCTGCAAGATTGTTTTCAATTCCAGGTATATACTGAACACCAAAAGTGAATTCCTGCAATGCTACTACCCACTTTCTGATTCTACCAGAAACAGCATCCAAACCCTTCCTTTCAAAAATCTCTTTTAACGGTTTATGGTCTGTTCTTACCAAAAATGTACTACCCCAAATGAACTTCCTTAGTTTATTCACCGCCCAGAACACAGCTAACGCCTCCTTTTCGATGACAGAATAATTTAGCTCAGCCCCCTTCAAAGATCTCGACAAAAAAAGTATAGTTTTTTCAACTCCATTATGTGTTTGTAATAATACAGCCCCAAGACCTTTGGCACTAGCATCAGACATTATTACTGTGTCATGCCCAGCTTGAAAACTGCTTAAACTCGAAGCAACTTTCAAACTTTGTTTCATCGAGATAAACTCCTTTTCACACTCATTGCTCCAATTAAAGGTGACGCCTTTCCTCACTAACTCCCTCATACATATAGTTTTATCAGCAAAATGATCTACAAACTTACTGTAAAACTCTGCCATACCAAGAAATTTCACTACCTCGTCTTTTGAAGAAAGGCTAGAAAAATTAATAATAGTATCTACTAATTCTTTCTTGGGTTCAATACCTTTTGATGAAATTTTGTGACAAAGATAATCGATTTCATGAAGATTAAATTTGCATTTTTCTGCTCTTAAAGTCAAACCACTCTCTTCCAGTTTCTGCAGGACACAGCGAACTCTCTCATTATGTTATTTTCCATCTTTACCATATACAAGGATGTCATCTTGATAAATCTTGGTTCCTTGCAATCCTTCTAGCAGTCTTTCCATGGCACGTTGAAATACAGCTGCAGCTGAAGCCAAACCAAAGGGCATACGGATAAACTTGTAGGTACCAAAAGGGGTAATAAATGCTGTTAGATTTTGAGAGTCTTTATGTAGAGTAATTTGATGGTAGGCAGATGTTAAGTCTATAGATGAGAAACAATTCGCATTTCCCAACAAAGACAACATTTCATTAATGTTAGGTAAAGGGTAATGGTCTACTACTATACATTTAATTTAGTTCTCTCAAGTCAATGCAATGGATCACCATTGGCCTTCACTGCCATGACTACTGGGGCCAACCATTCAGTGGCTTCCACTTCTTCGATAATGCCATTTTGTTTTAGTTTATCTAATTCTGGTTTCATTTTTTCCTTGACCATTAAAGGTACACTTCTTACTTTACTAACCACAGGTGTAATATATTCCCTCATCTTAATTTTATGAACATAACCTTTCAAACATCCAAGTTTGTTTTGAAAAAGATCTGGAAATTCTTGCTCAAATGGTGGTCTCAGGTCATCAGCATATCCCTCTTTCACAGTACTAATACATTCATCATTTTTCAATCTCACAGATGGATATCCATTAGGGTCAAGATATACACGTAAATCTCTCTGGTGGAACCAGCTAATGAGAGAATCCCCTCTCATAGAAACATAAACTTTACCAGCTGTAAACCTATTTTTAAATTGAATTGAACCAACAAAGTAACCCAACAACTTAATTGGTTTTCCACCATACCCTTTGGGTAAAATATCTGGTTTGAAAAGTTTTACCGAAGTTCTGAGGTATTTTTCAAACAAAACCCTAGGAATAATTGTAATTTTAGCCCCAGAATCAAACATCATGGGAACATGAACTCCCTCAACTTGTACAGTTTCTATAGGACCACTGATACCATTATTAACCTGCAAAACAAATTCCTCTTGTAAATCCTCATCCTCTAAAGTTATTTCTTGAACCTTTTTTTTTATTTTTTATATCTGTACTCCTGCAGCAGGAAGTAACGTGTCCTTTCTTATTACATTTCTTACAAGTCACCTTCCATCCAACACAGCCTTTAAAGTTAGCATAATGACCAAACTCACCACACCTAAAACATTTCCCTTGGAAATTTTCCTTCTCCTTATTTACTTTCAAATTCTCTTTCGCCATCCTCTGAGGTATCTTACTCTGACTAACAAAATGTATATCACATCCTCCTTCAGCAAAATTTTCCTTCTTAATTTCCTCAACACAGGCTGAGGTATGTTCATGCATTTTAGCAATGACAATTACTTCACTAAGAGAAGGGTTATCTTTATTCCAAAAGGATTCTCTAGCCTTCTCAACGTTACAGCCCAACATAAACTGGTCTCTCAACCTCTCCTCTTTGTTGCTCCCAAAACCACAAGATGATGCCAATTTCCTTAAGACTGTGATGTACTCCTCTACAGATTCACCTGAGTGCTGAACTCTTTTCCCAAAGTGATACCTCTCTAATACTGTGGACACTTTAGGTAAGTAATGCAAATCAAGTTTCTTAATACAAACCTCAAAATCATTGAGTTCACTCGCATCTTCCACAGAAAGTTCAGGAAGGTTCTCAAAAACCTCTTGACCTTGAGCCCCTAGGCAGTGTAACAAAAGAGACATCTTGCGCTCGGCACTCAATGAAGTGCCACAAACCCTTGCATAATGTGTAAATACACATTTCCATTTTTTCCAGGGAATTAGTGGTTCACCAGGGGAAAGATGGAGGGCAAGTTACATTCTGCATGTTGAACAGTGATAGTAATAAAATATGAATACTTCCTTTAGATTATTAGTGTTGTAAAACACTAGAAAACTTTCCTAAAAATTATACCAAATATTTTAAATCAATAAAACTGACCTTATGTGGAACATAAGTTACTACAATAGATACCTATGTAAATATAAATATACAATAAGATCAAATATATATACATTATAAAAAAAATATATATATACATAAAGATCAAAAGACCTTTTTTTTTTTTTTTTTACAGAGAAATACACACAAAAGTCATTAAACTATGGCTCCAACTCCAGGAAGCAGTTTTTTACCACCCCAGAACTACTGAGCTTCCTCTGCACTAGAGCGACTTCCTATGCACTTGAGCGCCACCACCTGGTGCCCAGAACGTGAAGCTAGAACAGCTGAGTAAGCATGTTCTCGTCTTGTTCAGCCGCTCTGGTTTTGGCTAAGGAGCCGAACCTTTGCCACAGTTCTGCCGCTCTGCGCCGCACAACAGCAGCTGTCAACGCAGAGCAATGACAGAGCGATGACTACGGCCCAGCCGATCTGTCCAGCTGATCTGCGAAGCACAAAGTTGTGCAAGGCAGAGAAAATACGTTGCGGCAAGCGTTGTCTCTGTGACTAGTGGCGCGCTTCCCAGAAAATACGTTGAGGTAAGAGCTGTCTCTGAGTCTAGTGGCGCGCTTCCCAGAAAATACGTTGCGGCAAGCGCTGTCGCTGTGACTAATGGCGCGCTTTAGTAACTCTGATTAGGCAGAAAATACGTTGCGGCAAGCGCTGTCTCTGTGACTAGTGTCGCGCTTTAGTAACTCCGATTAGGCATGTCCACCAGCTTATCTTCGCCGTCTGATGTCTCCGTGGCTAGTGGAGCACGCCTTCCCAACTCCAAACAGGCGCCTCCACCAAACTGAACCTCCGCGCTCACAGCACTCTCACAAATCCTTCGCCTTCACAAACCGATCCTCCGTGATCGCAGCGTCGGACTTCGTTCGTGTAGACTAATCCTTTTAAAGTTGATACCACTTCAGCAAGGTTACTGGCAAAGAAGCAGTGTTGAGGTATTCATGAAATCTCCTCTTCATCCTCGTCACCAATGAAAAGATGTAAGGTACGCCTTTCTTTATGTTCAAATCATCTTTTGTTTATTCAAGTTATTATAACATGAACTACCCCATCCAACAGACATCTTCTCTCTCCTCAATCCAACTGCCAAATCACCTTAGTTACTGTCAACAGATTCTTACTGTGACATACATTCTATATGAAAGTTCTACATACAGAATGCCACACATGGCAAAGGGAGAGTAGGCAGGAAGTTCAAAGTTAAGGATATAAGTCTTAGTTTATCTTAGGTTAAGACTCACAATAATAGGCTGTAAGGAAAAGTTAAGTTTGGGAATATTGGAAATTTGAAAGGAATTATAATAGTTTTGTAGGGTGGGGTATGTGGGTGTGTCTATAGGGGTCGTGGTAGGATATCTATCTATCTATCTATATACATATATATATATAGATATATATATATATATATATATATATATCTACATATATATATATGTGTATATATATATATATATATATATATATATATATATATATATATATATATATATATATATATATATATATATATATATCCCACCATGACCATATATTGAAATATAATTTTCAGGGCAAACACTACAAGTTGTAAAAGTTCTCACATATATTTGTTAACATGTAAATATGCTATATTACCATGTTAATAAAAGGACTGTTAATAAAAGGCTGCATGTGGTAAAGTTTGTAAAATACCTCTTGTCACTGCTTCTGATGAAAGGCATGGGGGACCACGATGGCGAGGTACCTTAGTGGGTTAGGCAGAAGTCGCTAAAATGTGAGGGTGCATAACTTGCATGAAATAGGTTGGAGCCCCCCAGCAGTGTAAACTCAGCTTTTCATTCTCAAGTCAGTGTATTAAAAATGCTATATGTTATGTACAGAACTACAAAACCTAAATTAATGCGAATAAATGCAAAACAGTAACGCATCATTGATAAACACAAAACTAAGAGTCCCCAGTGCAGTGCCTGGTGTACAGACTTAGTTAAAGACGACACATTTTCGTTCACTTTTCAGCTTGCTATTGCATTTCCCTGTAGGCAGGTGGTAGTTAACTTTCACACTTTCAAAACATGTTCCTTTTCTTTCAAGGCAATAAAATGACAACCATATTTGCTGTTAGAAATAGGTTCTCTAGCTGGCAGTGGTTTACACCCTGCCCTAGTAGGGTATGAGAGTCACACAGCTAAGATAAACCCTGCTCACCCCCTTATTTACTTGGCTCAAGCAGTTAGGCTCAGCTCAGAGATAATGTATAAAGTATTCGTACACACACACACACACACACACACAGAGTAACACAGTGAAAACACCACAAACATACTCCACACAGTTTAGAAAAATAGCCAGTATTTACCTGGGTAAAACAAGACCAAAAATGACAAACATCCATCACACACAAGTAAAGATTAAATATAGTATTGCATTAATAGACACAATAGTTCCAACGACTTGATGGAGTTGCTTCCAACAGTCTAGTGCCATCCGTGAGGGAGCGCAATCTGCCATGGAGTAGTATAGACTTCGGTTACAGTACCTTGAGGTGAGAAAGAGGAAGCAAAGCTGTTGCACGGAGTCAGTGAGGCATTGCTGGAGCCAGTGCGGCGTTGCTTCCTTACTATCACCGAGGAGGTGAGACGTCGGTTCCTTACTGCTAAGCCAGGGAGGTGAGGCATCGCCTCCTTACGGTTGCAGGGGAAGTGATGCGGCATTGGTGGTGTCGCATCAGATCCTCATGAAAAGGGGGTTAGATGAATCCAGCAGGTCAACATGCAAACCATCATCTTCTCCAGTGTCGAGATCACACCACAGGGCCACAGGTGCTGTGGCGGAGTCGGGTGCCACAGATGTCTGTGACACAGTACTCTGGACTCATACTGTGGCTGGACTTTGAGGTGCTGAGGCAGAGTCAGGCCTGTGTTATAGGTAACGGTCATTGCACACAGCAGGGACCATGGTTGTGGTGCAGGCAGTGATGCAGGATCAGAGAGTGGCGCTAGTTCCAAAGTCATTCTAGATGCTGATGCACTAGTTTCTTCCTTGTTGCACCAGACCTCACTCCCAAGGGGCCAGGAACTAGATTTGGCACAACTTGGCATGTCAGGACTCTCAACAAGAGAGTCCAGGCACTGTCTAGTGAAGTCTTTGATGTCCCTGGGATTTCTGAATAGGAGGCAAGATCAGTCCAAGTCCTTGGAGAACCTTTGGAAGCAGGATGTAGAAAGCCAAGTCCTGTCCTTTTACTCCAGGACAGAAGCAGCAAACAGCAGGCCAGAACAACAAAGCAACAGGCAGATGGGCAGTCCTTCTTGCAGCATCCAGCTCTTCTTCTTGGCAGAATTTCCTCAGTCCAGAAGGATTCAAACTATGTGGTGTCAGAGGTCCAGTACTTATATCCATTTCTGTCTTTGAAGTAGGGAACTGTAATGAGAAGTCTGTGTGGTGCACAAGACCCTGCCCTTCCCTGACCTGGCCCCAGACACACTCCAGGGGGTTGGAGATTGCTTTATGTGAGGACAGGCACAGCTCTATTTAGGTGCAAGTGTCAGCTCCTCCTGCCACTTTAGCTCAGGAAGACCCATCAACCTGGTGATGGTCCATCAGTATATGGAGGCCACACCTCAGCTCCGTTTGTGTGACTGTCTAGAGTGAATGCACAAAGAGCCCAACTGTCATCCTGACCCAGACGTGTACTCAGCAGACAGGTAGAGGCACAGAACGGTTAAGCAAGAAAATACCCACTTTCTAAAAGTGACATTTTTAGACTTACAACCTAAAAAACAACTTTACCAAAAGATATATTTTTTAATTGTGAACTCAGAGACCCCAAGCTCCACATCTCTATCTGCTCCCAATGGAAAACTACACTTAAAAGATATTTCGAGGTAATTCCCATGTTACCCTTTGGGAGAGATAGTCCTTGCAATAGTGAAAAATGAATTTAGCAGTAATTCTCTATCAAGACATGTAAAACACAACAGTACATGTCCTACCTTTTAAAATCACTGCAACCTGCCTATGGAGCTGCCTTGGGGCTACTTTAGAGGTGAAACATGTAGTAAAAGGGAAGGTTTGGGTCTGGCAAGTGGGTGCACTTGCAGAAATGGCAGTTTATAACTGCACACACAGATATTGCAGTGGCAGGTCTGAGACATGTTTTCAGCGCTACACATGTGAGTGACACAATCAGTGCTGCAGGCCCACTAGCAGCATTTGATTTACAGGCACTGAGCACACATGGTGCACTTTACGAGGTATTGCTTGTAAATCAGATATGGCAATCATGGATAAACCAATCAGCAATACAATTTAGACGGGAACGCTTGTACTTCAGCACTGTCCAGCAGTGGGAAAGTGCCCAGAGTCCTAAAGCCAGCAAAAACAAAATTCAGCACATGATTGAAAACTGGTATAACATTTGCCACTGAAGTGAAACTGAAAAGTTTATTTTTTGCTTAAACTTTGTAGCTGTCACAGGGCGTCACATTGTTTGAATATCTTCACTGTTAGTAAGGCATACTGTGCATAAAGTGCATATTCGTCTGCCCAAAACCATTACTACAAATATGTTTGCAGCACGAGATGATGTCATAAAAAGATGATGGAGTGATATAAAATTATGTCTGACTTCTTTTGTGTTCCTAAGTCTGATACCAATCCCATATCTTCTCATGTTTCAAAAAGGAGCCATATTTCAATGTGAACACTTAAATTACTGTGCAATAAATCTCTGTTTTGCTTTATTTCTCTTTCAGTACAATTTTTGGCATCTTACTTTGTTGTGCTAAACTGAATTTGATCAAGCCCCTTCTGTAATTATCCTCTTGTAAGGGAAAGGATTAGGACCTGAATGCAACATAAAACAAACCGTGAATCCAGGCTGATTAAAAACCTTTAAGCTATCGTTTTATTTGTTTTATATGCAACTTTCACTTGGATGTCGAGTGTGTTCTGACAAGCCAGCTCTTTTGGCAAATCAACTAAAATGACAATTCAAACAAATGAATTTGATTGCAACCAGGATGTATTCTAATAGGATTATCTGGAACAGAACTTGTTCAGACACAATCTATATTCTCGGTTTAGTTTCTGACAAGAAGTTGTTTTGTCTGCAGTTTATGTACACGGAAACTTTGTGAAAGTTTAGGGCAAATGGTGAATAAAACATAAGTACATTTCCAGAAAACAAATGCATAAATCGTGTGACCCTCCCCAACTCCCCCATGGATACAGGTCCTATTATTTTGCACTGCAAAAATATTGCTCACTACTATGAAAATCAAGAGGTGAATTGCCTACCACAACCATGAATAGAGAAAACAGAATACATTTTGAGAATCAAAAATGGGACGTGTGACAAAAGCTACAACTCTGGCCAGGACACCACTAAGTTTACGAAACCTTCGCTCTACCCCTCACTTTATATTCCAGGAAGCCTTTGAGGCTTGGACAGAGCCGATAGTCATAAAATACCAATTTAAATATGCGAACAAGTGTATCTCTCTAGCTCATGGTTGTTAATATTCTCTTTAACAGAACTTAGGTGGATAAAATAAAAAATAGTAACTTTAAAAAAAAAAAGACTTAATTAGAATCCATAGACCTTTCATTTTTTTGCTACCGGCCCGAGAATTACATGCAAGTTAAAATTTAATTTAGGAGGGGTTAAGCTGCGGTCTTTGGTAAGCTTCTGTGTTGCACTCAAAGACCACTTGAGACATTTTTTCTGTGAGGAAAATATTTTACTTCATAGTAACATAACTAAGTACTAAAGAATTATTACAAAATATACACTAGTATACAAAACTATCTTTCAGCGTTTACCCGGGAACTGTAAAATACGGAAAATATTTACAGTTGTGTCAACTATGGGTGTCTTCATCACAATGGCTTCCACCATGGCTGTCATGATCCTCAGCCAGTCGGCAGCCTAAGACAACTCTTGGAACCTCCTGCGGTGATCCCCCTTCTTTGGAAATCTTTGGGTATCTTTGAACCTATAAACTAAAAAAGACAAAGAAAACCTAAGGACTGAAGAGTCAAAATACGATTCAGGTATCTCTAGAAATACCTTTGCATAGCTAAGCAAATGCAAGACTTAAAATGAGTATTTCACGAACAGAATCCTTCGAAAACTGTTGATCTCGTAATATCTTTGACTCAAAAGGCTTATGTTCAAGACTTCAAGAGTCTGTGAAGGCACACAGAGACAAAGTTTATCAATGTGGTTTGAACACGAACTAAGAGAAAATCATTGCACCATACAAATCAACTTGATAAGGAACACTTAAGTGAGATTTAGCTAAAGTCCTTCCCTATTCTTACTTCTGCAACCATCTTTTACAAGCAAGCATGTTACTCCCACGTAGTTATAGCAGGAGGATGGTGGTTTGGCAGATAGAGGAGGTAGGGGTTCACACTGGCAAAACACTAAATGATAGGTTATTTGTTCTTAAGGTTCAACAATGACCTCATGACCTGACAATAACTGGACAAGGGATGGCGCAATCAGCCAGACCTTCTTCCTTAGTCCTGAACCATCTTCCTTGTGGAGATTCAGTTGCAAGCAAGCAGGTATGGCATAAGGCGTTAGGTCCATAATGTCCCTTTGAAGTCCCAGCATGAGGATGCGTGTTAATCTCACAATGCCAGTCTGTATAGCTTTAATGTTGTTCTTTCTTTATTCAATATTATAATCATAAAAGGTACACAAAACCTGGAGATTCTTGTTGCAATCAATTTCCTTTGTTTGCTGCAACTTGAAGATAATAGCTTCACCAATCTCTCCATTCTAAAAATAAATGGTATTTAAAAAGTTGGAGATGTGCATTTAATGTTTTATATGTCTTGCAATAAAAAACCTCCAGAGCAATTTTTCACTAGGGCAATTTAATGATCAAATTAGATTTTACATCACAGTTTTAGAAATTACACTTTTAGAAAGTGTTAATTTTCCAGGATAAAACCAATTGGCTTTCCTGCCAGTGTAACGGGACTCTTGATAGCTTCCCTGTGATGAGATGTGTATTGCTCCTAGATAGCGGACAAGAGGCTATGGGTGTGTTGAGCAAGACCCTTACTTCAGGGGATTGCCTGGGAGCTGTGCCTAGCCCCTTTATGAGCTTCATAGGATCCCTGCCTTGTCATTGGCAGATGAATATCACAACTAGGCCTTCTGCCCTTTTGTCTCTATAGTCAGGTTGGCACCAAACCCAGTGAGAGCGGAGGAACTGACAAAAACTAGTTTAGCAGGTGGACAAAGACTTCCCCTCCACCCACAGGCTGGTAGTGGGCAAAACAGTGGACCTCACGGACCTCTCTTAAAACAGCCCTTGTCCTCTTTAGAAATAGGAAGGGCTGCACTATCTGAAGGACCCAAAAGAAGACTGGACCTACTTGTCTTGAACCGAGGACCCTGTTATTGACTCCCAGTGGCAGTTGGCTGACCACCTGTTTCAGCTACAGACACAACCAGCTTCCAAAAGCCTCCCTCCCTGCAATAGACCCACTAACCCTTTCCAACAAAAACTGCTCTGGACCCTGCTGATAGCCTCCGTTGGAGTGAGTCATCACCCAAACGTTGTGATCCAGGTCCTAGCTCCTTGGCTGGTGTTCAAGTGTACTCCTGCTGTCCCCAAACTGTAAGAAGAGGGACTTAGAACGTTCTGCCAACTTTTTCGCAACTTTTTACTTGGAGACTAGGAAAGCTGTTGAAGGCACAGTCATTGACATTGAATCACTGGTTGGACTCAGCTTGCTTGTTAGTCTCACTTAAGGAGATGTGACTTCAGAACGTAGAGAACTTCACCAGATACGACACCGAACAGCATCCGATTCATGTCGAGACCTTTCTGGGCATGGACTTCGGACTTTGCCTGTTCTGAGCTTTCCCACTTTCATTAATTGTCAGATCAGGAGCTTGGGCTACAACAACCCGCCATTGTTGAGCCCTGCCTCAGGTAGTGGCTTGCCCTGCCAATGACTTCTCAAAAGTCACTTTTTTCATAAAAGTCTGAAGGTGAACTTTTCACCAGGATTAACCTGGTTCCTATGTCTATTGTGTTCTCCATCGCAGTCAGCCTTAACCTTTGAGTTTTAACCAGTATAAAGTGACCAGATTCCCATGGTTTGTTCTTTTTCTTCTGTTGTGTTTTTGCTTTTTTACTGTTTGAGCGCTGCATAAACACTTTACATATTTTCTCTAAGCTAAACCTGACTGCTTTCTGCCAAGCTACCAGAAGATTAAACTCAGGTTTATATAGCAACCCTGATAAGGATTGTGTTCATAATTTCAGGTGGGTTCTCAGCCCCCTCAACTAAAAATCTGTGTTCTTACAATAGGGTTGTGCATCAATAACCATGGGCGGATGCTCTGTAATTTACAATTACCACCCATGGAACACCCCTTGACACAAAGCAACAAATAGCTCAGTGTACTTTTTGAGCACAAGAAAGGTGTGTGCTGGAAAATAAATACCATATTAAAATGTTGTGCCTCTTTGTGTCATTCTGTGTGACATTGAAGCAGTGCAAAGTCATCATAAATCTCCCCCTTGGTGTCCGATTCAGACCTCTGAAAAAAATGCCTCATATGTTATACAGGACTGTTTCTGAAGGGAACTCTAGCAGGCCAGGTGTTAAGGGCAAAAGATAAAGGTAATGACTCTATTGGATCATGCCCCTGTTGTACTCAATATTGATAGAATGGACACAAACTGCAGGGACAGGAGGTTGAGAGTAGTGCATCGAGTAGAGTTGAAACAGTATGTAGTATAAAGTATCTCCTTTGGCCAGTGACATTTCTGACACAAAATGAGATACACAATGGGGCACAAAACAAAATAACAGTAATGCATGGGGAAATTATAGCTCTGCAGGGGAAAACAACAGAAACTGAACAGTGACAGAGACAAAGCTAGAGAAGGACTTAAAAGTAGCAAAAGGAAAACACAAAGCTTCTGGTAGTAGAACACACCTGAGAAGTAATGAAGGTTAGGGGCCAACTCAGTATGTGGCTAGTAAATAAGTAAGAAAACTCTTGACTGTACATTTAATGTAAAACATAGGAATTTAGCAAGAAGGATCACTGTTTTCTAGTGAGGGCTTTGAAACATAAACAGTTGTGAGAGAGTATATTCGGCCTCAAATGGAAGAACAGACAACCAAAAATCAATGATAAGGGGAAGAAGACTGTCAGGAGACTGTTGGGCAGTGGTTCAGCACTGTCCCTGCAAGGCCTATGGGGACTTAAATGCCCTGAGGGTCACTAACCTGATGGGGATCTCACACTTGGCTCAGTGCAGCTTGCCACCAGCAATGGTAATGGTGGGATTATTTTTTAAGAGGCGTGAGGAGGAAGGGAGTGCTAGGAAGATCCTTCAATGATACAAAATTCCACTTCTCTTTGGTCCTCCTGTAGGTTATCCATGATGGGCTTCATCAGAGAATCTCAGCCATTTGATAATGTACAGAGGTCAATACACTTCATGGAGAAGGCTCAGAGAATGAAAATATTGCTTGCCCTGTTGACACTCGATGTCTAATGTGTTGATGCTAGATGCTAAATAAGCATTTGAGATAGTAAGTTGTAGGTTCTTGAAAAATGTGATGATGAAGATGAGGCTAGGTTTGAACTGAGATGGTAATGGAGCTGTACACATACAATATTGCCAGGATACCAATTTTGTCTTAGAAGGTGGAAATTTGTAGTGGTAACAGGTAGGAGTGAACAGTGTTCCCCTACTTTTTTTCAAAGTCCTTCATCAGGCTCCATTGTGCTGCATCACATTTGTTTGAACCCACAGTTAGGCAGCGAGGAGTACTCTCTGATGCTAACCAAAGGTCCAGGACCTAGAGAGGCACCTTTTGGGGATCAGGACTCACTCCAGACAGAGGCCAGCAGGGGGCTTAGGCAGGTCCAGTTGCATGCCCAGTCAGGTCCAGTTGCAGCAGATCATCAGGGTAGTTGCATGGAGGCCTCTGAAGCTTGTATTCCTGTAGCTCACATGGTGATAGCCCAGACATTTATGGAGCTCTCCTGTTAAGGATAGTGCATTCCAGTCCCCAAGACCTACAAAACAGATGAGAGTCCTTTATACAGCAAAGCATACCACCAACTATCTCAGTGAAGATCCTGCGTAAATCCCAACATAAGGGGAGAGGAGGTTGGGACCACTAGGGAAAAGTTCTAAAGCTTCTTGAACAGACACATGAACAGTGCGGAGTGATGCTGTGGGATGTCATCTGGCTGTCAAAGAACAACAGATCCCTGAGATTATGCTACAGTCAAATATAAGCACAGCACTTGACATTTGAATTTCCATAGCTATTACCCATCGCCTGACAATATTTCCCTTCGTTCTGATTCCAATACACAACAATAAAGATTTTACATAGTGAGGATAAGTCTTATAATTCTTGAAAGGATGGAGAGTGAATAAATTTAGCAGATCTTTTTTATAAAGTCAAAATACTGTGTTTCAAAGACTGGGAACAAGTCTATGAGTTGTCAAAGAATGATTTTGGAACCAACAATTAAGACTTTGAGCCCTATATGGTCCCATCAAGCTGGTAGTCAATAGGCAGCTGACAATTCAAAGAATCAGTGACTACAATGGGGGTACCTATATTTTATAGGTTCCTGTCAGAAGGTACTCAAACCTAACAAGGGAATTATGTGAGGACATGGGAAAGGATGATTGGAAAGACCATAACTTATGGGTCCTAGGGAAAACTATCGAGGGACATAACTCCATTTAACAAATTTGTCTTACACAAAGAATCCTCATTCAAGATACTGACAAACTACTATTTTAACCCAGCATAAACAACATTATGTGTATTGGGCGGGTTGATAAGCCTTGCTGGGGAGACTTGGAGAGCCCTGAGGCTTAAACAAGAAATGTGGGAGGAAATGAGAAGGAGAGAGTGGTCACCAAATTTTCTGTTTTTGATATAAGCTAAATAGCTATCCCAGGACATTGGAAAAAAATATCTCCCCAGTAGTGAACCTCTGATACATCGAGGTATAGAGCATCATGGCAATGAAGAGACAAAGCAGGCATCTTATCAAACACTGGGTCAGTTTTCTGTGAATCCACTAATCATTGATAAAATGTAAGGATAAAAAATGTTGAGATGCCACATGCCCTCTTGGACTAAGAGGGCGGCATCTTCTTGATTAAATCACAACTTATCTAGATAGAGACCAAGAAAAGAATGAAGAAGCTCAAGAATGTCCACTGCAATTATGACACTACAAAATGTCAAGACATGATCCTAGACTTGGAGGAAGGTGGCAGGGAGTTTCCTTAAGTTATGAAGCATAAAAAACACTTCTGCATAAAACTGCTGTCATTGATTGAGCTATCTGTCATTTACAGACTCTGTATGAAGAAAGATCTAATAAAAAGGTTTTCCATAAATAAAATTTAGAGAAGCCTGTTATTGTGGAAGGATCCACAGATCTGTTGACTCACGGGCTGCCATTTTGTTTTGGATTTGAGGTTGCAGGACCATTAATCAATATATGTTCCAGACGCAGAAACATTATTTTTAACTGTATACTGAAAATTGTCAAACTGTGTTTGGTCAAATGCCATGTAAAATAACCCTAGGTACACATTGGCCAGGTTGAAGGGGTAGCTGATGTGGGTGTGACTTGGCTAAGAGCTTCCACACCATACGCTGCTATCTTAGTGGCCTGGCACCGGAGCACAAGATTTGATTTGAGACAGAGGTCCATTGCATTCCTGAAGGTATTTACAACAAAAGTTTATTGTCATTTGATTTACAATTCAATAACACACACAGAGCTAAAATCCTAGGTGACAACAACTTAATAGGTTATTTTCTTTATGATAGACAGAAATCCTAACTGAGTGACAATTTTGGTTAAGAAACATATAGTTTCAGCTGCAGTGACCAGTCTTCTTGTAGATTCTCAGGGGGAGTTTGCAAATCCATCAACTTACTGTGAACATTAGAAAGTAATTTGATGAATTGATCTAAGCATTTAGATCCCATAAAATTATATAAGGTAAAGCAACCTTTTCATTGCTCTAAGTCTAAATTTAGTTTGAACCCATTTTCAGTTCTGCTTTGCACTGAGGATGGGATCATGGTGTCATTGTATGGTAGTGACAAACCTAGCTTAGGGAACATGAAAGATGAGATGGACCTTTGCATTTTGTGACCTTTTTAGTTACAGTGCTATGGGGGTGATTTTAGTATCAATCAAAAAGTTGCAAGACTGGTAATAAACTCTATATTTCAATGACTGTTTTTCATTGATGATCCAATCTTAATTATAAGCTCAAACTGCCAGTTGGCGAGTGTACTTTACCTATAGATTCAAGGTTACGTCCTTAAGTTTCTTTTAGTATATATGATGATGCTATTCTGCTGATCTATAGCTACTGAAATCAGGAGGATTCCTAGGAATAACCCTTAGTTTGATATTATATGTAATAAAAAAGAGTGATTTTCATGCTGAATGGGCTACACAAATGAGATGAATTGTGGCTCCGTCTGTATTCAATTACTTCTAACTAAATGAGACATATTATAATATAATCAGGATGAATAGTTCTCTTGTAGGGGGAAGCATGTATTGTACCAGGCTATGGTTCGAATAAAATCAAATCAGATTTATTATGCACAATTATTTGGAATGATTCCCTATAAAGATCGCAATACACAATCTAAAAGCATTGACTACTGATTATGTCCATTAAAATACCAGAAAAAACCTACAATAGCAAAAGTGCATGGTGAATTGGAATTAAAAATAAAAATCATTTTACACTTCCTAGTTTTACTCAAACTGACCAGGAAAGTGCACCTGCACAAGAAAACGTTGCGTTGGTTAAAAGTGTAACGCTATAGGTCTCTTCTTTCTTCCATAAAAGGGGGCAGATGGAGGGCAGTTGAATCATGTCTTCCTTTGTGGCTCCACATACTTTACAGCTCTATCTTCGTGGATTTTGACTATGGTGGTGTGTATTCAAGTGGAGGGACACATCCAAACTGGATGAGCATGAATTTTTCCTTTAGAAATATGGAGTATCTTGGATATGATTTCATGTGTCCATCTGACTATGGGTGTTAACTAGTGCCTGTGAGATATGGAATGCAAATTGTGTCTCCTATTGAATCAAAGGAGATTTTCAATCCACATATCCAATAAATATTTTGCACAAATAATCAAATCTAGTGACTAGTCATAGGTGTTCAGTTGTGGGGACTACTAGGGCCATTTTACCCGACCAGTCTACTGCTACTAACACTGCACCATCCACCTTTTCCTCAGGAACATTTATGAGGCAATCTAAGGAGATTGCACTTTATGTAATCTAAGAAGTAGACAGTGATTAAAGTAAACTCTAAAGATAACAGCAATATTCCTTTACCCTCATGAACTGTAGCCCCTTGTCCGTCCTGCTTGTGCTCATCCAGGAAGCCAGACATTTCATGTGCTTGGCATTGACTAGTGATTTGGAATGTATTCTTTTATTATCTGTTGATACAAACTAACATAGACTTCTATTTTCTCTGAGACAACCTTTATGCAGTGACACATTTTAGGCTTACGTTTTCTCATATGCGAATGTCGCAAACCCACTGCTTCTCATTGTTGAGGGTAGTTTGAGCCAGATGGTGTACAGATATCCTCCCATATCAGCCCTCTCTGCAGGGTCGACCTTTCACAAACTTGCTAACTGCCGACACACTTCCAAACTCGCAGTACTTAATCTCCGCACAACACAAGAGAACAAAAATGTGGAAAAGATTACTCAAATGAGTCACGTGTGACCTTCCAAGTGCAACTCAGACATTATGAAACCTCTTTACAGGTGAGTTGTACCATAGATACACTGGCATCTGCTAGGAATTATTTATTCGTGTATTTATGTATTCATTAATGTATGTATGTATTTATTTATTTAAATGTTTCTATTTGAGTGATTTCTATAGAGCACCTGGACCCCAATAGGTGAAAGGTTGTGTTACATAGAGCAGAACAATCATACACGGTCAACTATGAAATTAGGAAGGCAGGTTTTACATGTAACAGGAATTAAAATTAAAAAACATTAGTTGGTTAAATCACTGTCAGTGGATGTTATATATATATATATATATATATATATATATGCATATTGCTTGAAAAGATGTGCTTTCAGGATTTTGCCAGTTGTTGAGATTGGAGTTCGTTTTCTCAGCTTGCTTGAAAGTGAATTCCAGGATGAAAGGGGTACCTGTGTAAATGATTATTTTCTCGCGATTCCAAATTTGACGTTCGCCAGTTCCAGGAGTTCCACTTTCTAGTCTTCTCGCCTCTTTCGCCACCAGATACGTTGACTAGACCGCCAAAGTAAGGGGGCTTTGCGGTTTAAACAACATAAGTTAAAGATTACTCAAGCTTTGATTTGAAGCTATTGAAACGTTCGCAGAATAGTAGTTATGAGGCCATGTCTAGTTTCTTCATGAACAGGCTTGGCTGCCCATTATAGTTTTGAATTAAGGGGTGGTATTGCTGTTAGGGCATACCTGCCAGTACTTAATTACCAAAGCCTGTTCTGGAGATGACCAGCATGTGAATGATAGCTTTCAGATGGGTTTGCAGAATAAGATTCAGGATTTCCTTTAGTGCATAGAGGTGCTAGTTGGCAGCACTGATTATTTGCTTCACGTGTGCAATAATTTTAAGTGACGAGTCCAGTGCGAATGCTATGGGAGTGGTGATGTGAGAATCATTTAAAGGTTTAGTGAGAAAAGATAATCAGATTAATTTTCTTTTTTATTAGAAGTAAAAATTCAGGGCCAGTGTTGCGCCAACATTTTTAATGTCATGTAACGACAAATCCTAACACCATGCATGCACCGTATTTACAAAACAGTGCTACATGGTGTTAGGATCGGGGCAGCCTAAAATGCTAGCCTGGGCGTTGTAAACAAAAATGACACAAATGATGCAAAAGTGATGTTAGCCTGATTAGTGGGACGTAATCTGATGCTAGCCATCCTAGTGTCACTTTCACACCTAAAAGTGTAAAAATAAAGTCGCAAAAAAACTCTTTTGCAAAAAACAAAAACAAACTGGAGGCACTGAGGAAGCAGAAATGGAGACCCTTGGAGACCAGAGACCCCAGACCCCAAACCCCATGACAACCTCAACAATCCCAGTACCAGCTAGGATGTCCAGACAGACTTCCAGGAGACTGGGAAGAGAAAGAGGAAGTGCAGGTTCAGTGAGGAGGAAAACAACATCTTTATCACTGAGGTGACGGAACATCAACACCAGCTCTTTGTTACCTCCATATTGCCACTAGGGAAGAAACAGGAAATATGACAGTCCACAGTGGACAAAGTCAAGAGTGTGGCAGAGGTAAAGATGACAGTCATGGACTGTAAGAAACTCTGGCACGATTCAAAGCGCAGAACAAAGGGGAAACTGGCCAGCAACTGCAAGACAGCATTGCGGTCTGGAGGTAGACGCCCAGGAGAAGCTAGATGACTTGGAGGAGATGGAGGCAGCTGTCATCCCTGAGGAGTTGGTGACAGGAGTCCAATGACACAACAGTGCAGCATATGATGAACCACAACAACCACAGGGTAAGTCTCAGTGGGGGGCAATGTGGTAATTATGCAATGCCAATAGGGGGAGGCAGCCACATCCCAGTGTCAAAAAGGCACTGTCTGCAGGCTATAGTGTAGTATTCTGCCACACTTATGGTTAAACAGCAAAGAGATGTAATGTGCACTGACCTCCCTCAATTAGCACATCCCAGGCCAGAACCATCCTCTCACTTCCTTTGTAGTGTGAACTGCAGCATCATTCCATGTTTACCTCACTTTGGGCCTCATTTACTAGGCACTAGCGACACACACTGTGGTACCGAAGCTCATTTTTATTGATGCTCCAGTGGCACAGTGTGCCAACACATATTTACAAGGCCATGGAAATCCACCTTCTTGGCTTTTTATGGCCTTGTAAATATGGACACCATTCAACCATATCACTGTGTGAAAGGGGCATTCCATGTGTGTTGCTTTGGGTGTTCTCACTCAACACCCATTGAACCCAAAGGAATCTGATGCATTCACAGATTTACAAGGCTGGGAATGCGTCACATTCCTATGCCACCCCAGGGATGGCGTGACAATGACGCAACAGGGAGAAATGTCTTTATTTCTCCCAGTTTTTTCCTATTTCTATGTTTGCTGCATTCTGCAGAAAGAAAGAAGAAAACACCTGAGAAGGTGTCCCTTCGTGCACAAAACTAATCATCCCCAAAACGCAGTCATTCTTGCGCAGTGGTGCAAGGTTGCCTGTGTTGGCCCTAAGCAGCAATGTGTGCAGGGGGAGAGGACAGAAATGTGCTGTATCTTGTAAATACAAAAAAAACAGACGATGGACGGAATGCAGAGCACATCAAACATTCACCCCCAGTCACGAAGATCTGGGTTTAATCCATCAGTTTTCTTTGCTCACCACGCCACCCCAGGTTGGACCCAGCCATACACAAATCAGTCTTGACCCTGTTCCTCATGGGGAACAGCACGAACTGCCAAGCCAGGTCCTCCCTGGACCGGAAACAAGCATCCAACTGGTTTCAGGGTATCACCCCTCTTCAGCCAGGCTAGCTTGCATCCAGTGGCACAGTGAGCAAGAGACCCACATCTGGGCATACCCTTCCCTCTTAGGGCGCACATAGCAATATCATGTTGCTATCTGTGTATGGTGTCATGTGGGATTCAATTTTATAGTCATATGGATTATTGTGTTGCCTGTGAATAGTTAAGGTTTACACACGCCTCTCATTCCATGTGGCCAATGTATGTTTTGTAAGTGTACATGGGTAAAAGTAAATGCATTCGAGGGATCAGACCACTCATAGGGCACATTTCCTATGTTTTATTGACACTACACCTTTGAAGTGTTGCCTTGTGTGCCAACTAAGTTGGCATCTGAATCCATTGCTTAATTTACTACCAGGGATGCTATGGAAGTGCCCTGGAATGTGGGCATACACCCACATCTAGGACTGCACAGACGTCTGCCAATATGGGCTTTGTCCCACATTGCAGACAGCACACTGGGGGGGATTACGGTCTCCAGTGCAGGCAAGTGTTGTAAAAGCGAGTACACACATCTGAAGGGATATGTGAATGGTGCAATTTTCTCTTGGTCCCCCATCCAGGGGACTGCCATCAGGTGACACACTGCCAGTTTTCCTCTAGAGATTGGCTCTGCACCTGCATCACATTTTACAATCAGCAGACACTCGAAACTTGGCTGACCTGTTATCAGCTAGGGACCTATAGGTAGTTTGATTCCCTTTGCCTTATTATCTACCAAGGACTTATAGTTAGTTTAATTCCCCCTTGCCCTGTTATCTACTAGGGACTTACAGGAGTCTGTTGTTAGCAGCCATTTCTGCATATGCCTTTTATTCAGTGTAATGGCCCTAGGCCTGGTTAGCAGACACAGGGTACAAGCAGAGTCAGTCACCAACATTTTCAATCAATCAAATCTGGTTGTACATGCAAACAGTATGACTTTCTCACACTGTGACTGGGCTGGTAATATGGCTACATTCTGGTTGTGATGATGTGTTATTTTACATAGTAACACCTTTTCTTGTAATCACACTCTTCTAACAATGTGTGAGTCTTTCATGCATGTACCACACGCATGACTAGTGGATGGTACATCAGCATCCACTAGTCATGCGTGTGGTACATTGATTTTACATCTTGTGTAAATTGAGACTGATTTTATTGCTATTGATTTTACATCTTATGCTTGTTCCCCATCTTCATGCTCCTCATTGTCATTGAGCCATGGGAGATTATGCCCTACACATGTGTTCTGTAATTTGTATCACACTAGTATTGGTTTAGTTGCTCTTGTCGGCGAGTAGGCTAATTGGGTCCCAAACATATCCTGACTCCTGAAGTAATACTTGTGTAATCTGGAAGTCCCTTCTTCAATGTAGCATGTCCTGTATGGGACATGATTATGACTCTGCTGATTTTACTTATGGGTGTGCTTGTGAGGAGTACTCACCCACAGCTGCAGTCTATATCCTATGTCAGCTGCACCGTGAGTAGGGGTGGATTGGGGGAATGGTCATTACTGCTAATGGCCCCTCTTACATTTACAAGTCATTTTGGAGGTTATTCTAACTTTGGAGGAGGTGTTAATCCATCCCAAAAGTGACGGAAAAGTGACGGATTTACCACCATCCGTATTACGAGTTCATTATATCCTATGGAACTCGTAATACGGCTGGTGGTATATCCGTCACTTTACCGTCACTTTTGGGACGGATTAACACTCCTCCAAAGTTAGAATAACCCCCTTTGTGTCCTGATGTACTGGGAATAGTATGTGATGTGCTATGGCATTGATTGGAATACATGCAAAATGATCATAGATTTGTCGGACACTGTGCTACACATACAGGTGTACTGTCATCTGTGATACACTTGCTATTTGTCATTCTTGTGAGTGTAAAAGATGTGGATGTTGTAAGTTCACATTAGTGTCATGACTCTTTCACCTAATGAGTAGACACATATCTCAGACTGATCCACTGTTCCAATTTATGTCTTCTATTTACATACTTTCCCATACAGTTTGACCCTAATGAATCACATGGTGATTCATATCTATCAATGTTGCTTTTGTACTAACAATACATTTTCAGATATGAGTATTGTCATTTCAACATAGTTGTTTGACAGGCAGTGCATATATGACACACCAGACTTTTCAGAGATCAGTGCATTGTGTCTGGTACTCTGAGAATAATGGCAGTGTTCACACTTTATTGCCAACTCTTGTTTCCTGGATGTGGGTGTGATTGTTTTAAGTGGGACTGTGACAGACACTCCAAGACATATGTTAGATTGCCCCATTTATTGGCATGTGTGGCAGTCATGCCTTCAGTCACATGTGCTTAACTAAAGAAGTTCTGTATAATGTGTGCACTTCTGTATGCACCTGCAGCAGCATTCTGGATGTCAGATTTATGTGGTGGCTCACCCTCCTCCTCTTCCTTTTGTGCCTCCTGTTCTTCATACCGGGGGCATTTCTCCTGACTCAGATATTGTGCAGTATTGCAGAGGCCAATATTATCTTGCAGACAAAGTGGGGGAATACAAGAGTCTCCTGCCTAAAATGTCCAGGTAGCAAAACCAGCCCTTGAGTAGACCAAAGGTCTGATGAACGATGTTTCTCATACAACTGTGCGCCTGGTTGTAAGCCTTTTCTTCCTCAATTTGTAGGTTTCCAAATGGTGTCATGAGCCACTGTTGGATGCAATACCCTTTGTCAGTTGAAATGTAAAACAAAATAAACAATATCATTGTTTTGGATTACTGTATTTGAATATGTCCTGTCCATGTGTGTTATGTGTATTGGGTTTATCATGCACTTCTCCCAGTTATGACCACATGATATGCCGATAATGCCAGTGTACTGCAGTTTCTAGGGGCCTGGTCACTCACTGCATGGCATGTCAAAAGCAGTGCATGGGCTGATACATCATAAAAATCAACTTCCTGACTGTCAGGTTTTGCAGATTTAGATGGTGGCTGATTTCAATCACTCACGTTCACTCAGTGTTTCGTGTTCACAATACATGTGTGGTGAGACAGAAAGTGCATGTGAATTTTTTTGGTAGATTCAGCCTAGGTTGTTGCTGACATGCCAGACATGGCTGACACAGACATATGTATAGGTGATTGCTTGTACCCAGATGTTGGTGTTGCCATAGATTACGTGTCCATGCCTTTGATTGTCCTGCAAGGTCCATGACACTTGACTTGATGCCATCCATACAGTATGCACTTACACATCCCAAATGAGTGGCATAATGCGACAACTGCCATTTCCCAATCCATGGTTGCAAGTCACAGTGAGGGAACATTGTGTATATGTGTGACAGCATTGGGCTTAGGGCCAGATGTACTAAAGGATTTTACCCATTCTGTGTCTATGGGAAAAAGCTTTCGTACATATGGCCCTTAATGTGTGCACACAACACATGTATCCTGCCACTGTGTTATTGGTCCTCTGCAGTTCAGCTACATGTCTTCCTGCACTGTGCTACGTCTCTAAGAAGGGGAACTGGTACACAATACTTGAGGCCTACTGAATTTTTGGTGTCCATACAACTTGACTTACACACAAGTTGGCCAGCAAGTACACATTCACACTTTCATCAGGGGTTTTAAGTGGTCTCCATTACTTTCAGGATGGAATTTGTGCATGTGGGAACACCTTACAGCCAAAGCTGCTGCCTCAGAAGCATGGGAAGTGATGTCTGTATGTAGCATTACACTTCACACATGTGAGATAGGAGTTATTTTATATACCATTATACATTTGTAAAATTATGTGTCACCTGCCCACTGGCCATGTTTTGCAACCTGGTACCTAAGGCCTCATTTACGGGGCTCATGGTACAGCACAATGCAGCAAGTGCCTTGCTGTGCTGCCATGCACCTCTGGGAAAGGGCATATATTTACCCTATCTACAAGATATGGCACCTTTCTGTCCTCTCCCCCTGCAGTGGTGCCATATAAGGTGTTTTCTTTTATTTGTGTGTGATTGCAGCACACATGTTAAGAGGATAATACAGGGAGAAATGAATATATTTCTCCCTACTGCATCACTCTTACACCAGCCCTGAGGTGTCATAAGATTGTGCTTCGTTCACAGCCTTGCGAATATGGGAATGCTTCAGATACCTGCAGCTACCATGGGTGTTGCATGGGTACACCCCAAGTAAAACCCATGAAATGCCCCTTTCACATAGTGTTATGAGTGAAAGGTGTCCACATTTACAAGGCCATGAAAGACCATTCAAGGTGGCTTTGCATAGCCTTGTAAATATGGACAGGCACACTGGACCACCAGAGGATGAATAAAATGTCACTCTTGTGCCACATTGTGGTAGTAGGGCCTTGTACATGAGGCCCCTTGTCGCTGATGTGTGAACCCATGTGTGTTGCATGTGCCTACTCACCAGTGTACATGCTACACCCCCTTGCACTCAGAGATGTTGGGCAGATTTCCTAGCTGCCATGCATGGCTGTGTGCCTTCACATCATGCAACATGTGCAAAACTGGGTTGAGAAGTCTTCACCTGTATGTCAGGGTGTTTTGCATTACATGTGTATTGGAGCATGGTTCTTGTATGTGTCAGAGGCCTCATCCTGCAGTCCCTATCTGTGCAGGCAGACAGTTATCTGTGTATTGTCTCCCCAAAATCTACTTGTTATTGTGTCAGTTAGGTACTTGCTGTTTGCTTACCTACGAACAGGACATTTTTGATATTGTCCATCATGGAATCTCTGGTTAATGATGGACTGCTGGAAGATATAGGCATCATGTACACTGCCTGGGTATTTGGTCACCGCATTCAGGATCAACCAACGATGGCATGTACATTCCTTGAGTGGGTATGTTTCCAGTTCCTGTATCAGTGTTCAGTTGCAGCAGGAGGAACGAGATGCATATGTGTGCAGTCCATGGCACCCAGCACATGCAGAAATCCAGAAATGGTGTAGAAACCATGTTTTATTTCCTGCAGCAGTTGCTGGGTGTTAGGAAAGAGGATGTGGCGGTTGTGAGGTAGATGATGGCATCCAGAACAGAGGGAAGGAATGCTGACAGTGATGGCTGTGATACTCCTTCCACTTCTGCTGCAGTGGTCTGGAAGGAGCCTGATGCAAGCAAATGTAGCACGGCCCGGAGCTTGATCAGTGATGGCATGTTGGTCACTCTGTCGACTGTAGCCTGCAGCCTGGCTGCAATGAGGTGGCGCAGTTGGATGATGGCCTTTCTGCGCAGCCAATAGAGGTGATGAGCTCTTCCTCTTTGATGGCAATCAAGGATGTCAGCTGATGGTAGATGCACTCATTTCTCCTGCACTGCCTCTGTGGTGCAGGTGGTGGTGATTGTGGTGGTGTTGGTGGATGTGTGGTGATAGTGATGGTGATGGTAGGGGTTGGGTGGTCTTCTTGGTGCCCCAAGCTGTAGTAGGAGTAAATCCATGTTGTTTTGTGTGTGTGTTCTTCTTATGTTCCTGTTCCAAAGAGTCATGACCAAGCATTAACATTTTGGGGCTAGTCAGGCTTAGTGCAAATTTTTCTTATCATGCATCATTTTGCAGAAAGCTTGTAAATATGAGTGTGTCTCATCAGCATCAGTTTGGGGGACCACCTACCTTGCATATCATTGTCAGTATTTGACGCAACCAGATCCAATGCTATTGAAAAATGAAGCTGAGGTGGTAGAAGTGATTCTACAGGCCCCTCACATCACTTTGTTAATATGGAGTTGTTTTAGCGCCGCTGCTTTGTCAAAAAATCCTTGTAAATAAGCCCCTAAGTTTTTTCCTGCATGCAGAAAGATAACTTTTGTCTATTTTTTTCTCTATCTAGTTTGAAGGATTTTAAGGCAGTTTCTTAGAACGGTAGTGTTATTATTGTAGATCTTCTCAAGTATATTTTTCTTTTTTTGACACTGGTGTAAGGCATTCGCAGATTTTTTCACCATCAACCTTACTGGTTTTATGTACAAATTATGTACAAATTAAATAATACAGACAATAGATTTAATGCTAATGGTACCATGTGTTTTGATTCCTTTGTCTGACCTTTGCCTCCAACAGTTTACTATTGTGTGTCTGTTTCAGGAATGAAGAGAACCAACTTAAAGTCTAGCCTCTGAAACCAATATGGTTTTCCAGGGTTGAGTGCAGCTTCCTGAGGTGTACCATATTAAAGGCTACTGCTAGATCCAGCAACAAAAGCAGATGTATTTCCTTTGTCCAGTAAGTCATACAAATTATATAGGGCCTTTGGTGTAAACAAGCTGTGAGGTCTTCAGTCAACTCATCCAATTAGCTTGCAGTGTCATCATGGGAATAGGAAAGCTTGCATCATCTAAGCAGTCAAGAGATGATAGCTCACAGATATTAAACTTTTAGAATGAAACATTATGTGAAGCATTTTGCAAATCACAAGAGTTCTCACTCTTACTTAGTATAAAACAAATAGAGTTCATGGTTAGGTCTCTACATCACTCTATGAGCTCATAAGGTTTTCATTCATCTAAACTAACAAAACCTATTGTTTATACAGAAACATTCTGCAGAAATTAAAGTAAACATTTTAATACAGTATTATATTCTATAAAAACTATGCCTATAGGAAGGTCATAAACTAAAAACATTTTATTAAGTTGTTCACTTTGCAGTGCATTTGGGTATTGAAAGTTTAACATTTCACATTACTGACCTAGGTCAAGTTTGGTAAAAGAAGGAAAAATGCATTCTGTAGCATGTGTAACCTAATACATGTGAGTGTAGAAGTCTAGAGCACCCACTTCCTTTTAAAATATAGCTTTTTGTCTGAGGCCTACATGATGTTTCCTGCTAATTACATTCATTATCATTATTCAGAAACACACTTTTGCAGAGGCAAAGTTGAACAGAGCGCTAGTTAAGTCTGTATTCCCTACTTGTTCATGCCAAACAGCCATGTTTGAATCTCTTTTCTCGTGCATTGAGCCTATACTATGCAAGTTTATCAATCCACCACTGTCTGAAATAATGGTTTAGGTGGTTTAAGGGGGCGGTGATCTCTCTGCTGAAAAAAAAATGATTTACATCCAAGGAATGTGAATATCTAGAGACTGATTATGTTGCTTCCTGCTCTCTCTGAAGTCATGGAGCAACCTCTACCCAAGATGCATTGACGATCCTGGTCTGGATACAGGCCAGAGTCAGATGCAGAAACAGAAGGGACACCATTCTATTGTCCACCCTTGATGAGCTGCATATGTCACCTCACCCCGAACAGTGAATAAAAATGAAGCTCACAACTTCACCCCCTGCAAGCTAACTACCAACAAATAAACATTTAAAATGAAACTGATGTTTTCTTTTTTTACTTCAAACAGAAAATAAATCACTTGTCCCACATTAAAATAAAGAAAACAACAGAAAAGCTACAAAACACTGTGAATCATCTAAAGAGAACATACAAGTAATTATAAAAGTAGTTGCATTATGTTAAATATAAATAACAAACGCATAACAAATGCATAAACTTTAGGAAATTACATTTATTTCTACTATTAAATTACTTTCAAATACAACTAGTGTGACTTTTATATTTTTGATTTAATTGTTTGTCTGATTTAATTTGTTAAGTTTGTTTATAGTTTGATTTTATTGGATAGTTTTGTTTGAATTTTTTTATCAGTTATGTCGTTTTATGAGGAAGGCTAATTGGCTCTGCTTCTGAATAGACACTAATAATGCAGTTGGCAGCAAGTTAAACAATGAATGCACCTTCCAAGAGGAATTCGAAAAATATAGATTGGTGAATGCTTTCACGCCAGAACCATCAGGTTTATTGGACCATACCACGCATGACAACAAATTGGTCATTGTCAACTTGTCTGACCGTGTACTTATTGAAGCTGAATAGGACATTTTGAGTAAAGGCTTGGGCTTTTGTCCTACACAAATGAATGATCCAGTTGATGTTTTTGTTGATTTGTTTAAATTTACACGTCTCGTTAAATTAAAGGATCATTTAAATTCTATACATTTGCCATCATCATTATCCCTTGAGGCATCCTCTGTGGCGCTACATTCTGTTTCTGATTTATATGATCTACAACAGTGGTTCCCAACCTGTGGTCCGGGGACCCCTGGGGGTCTGCAAAGCCTTCTCAGGGGGTCCGCGACTGCTTAGAAAATGAAAAAACATTAACAAATAATGACAAATTAGGTCCCAAGCTTCCAGTAATGACTCAGTGGGGGTCCCCGGATTCCAATGATGATTCAGTGGGGGTCCCTGGGTTCCAATAATGATAAAGTGGGGGTCCACAGAAGTCAAAAGGTTGGGAACCACTGATCTACAATTTATGATGTCATTAACCGATAATGAATTGGTTGATATTGATAATTTAAGAAAGGACTAGGGGATTGAGGAAAATGTGCATATAAATAGTGGACTAAAACCGAGTTCAAAATTTGCGCCACATTGATCTTTTTCATATGAGGGTCACTAAGGATCTGCACAGATGTGTGGAGAAACCAATGAGTTCAAAAATTAGAGGTGACAATTTGACTGAAGTAGGGAGAATTGCACTACAGACCCTCAAATCAGATCAAACCATAGCAATCAAGGAAGCGGATGAGAGGGGTAATGTAGTTGTAATGAACAAGATTGATTACATCCAGGAAATCAATAGACAACTTTCAGATCGTGTCTGCTATGAACATATCCCGGATAATCCAATGGAACCACTAAGTGAACATATTAACATGCGTCTAAGTGATTGGCGTGAGAGTGGTTTGGTTACAGATGAGGAATACAGTTATCTTATGGTTGAGGATCCACGCTCTTCCTGTATATATATGTTGCCAAAAATACATAAGGGGAGTAAGTTTCCCCCAGGGAGACCAAATATTTTAGGCATTTCCTCTCCTACTGAGAGGTTGTCTGAATATGCAGATGTGTTCCTGCAACATTTGTATACAACCTACCTGCTTATATACAGGATAGTAAGGATATACTTAATAAGTTTGAGGATTTTGGTTGGTCAGATGATTTGATGTTTGTAATGATGGATGTAACCGGCCTATGTACCTGTATACAGAAACAATTTGGCCTAGAGCAATTGAGTCCTTTTTACCCACTAGTACGGCAGATCATTGGGAACATGATAATGTGATCATGGAAATGATTGATATTATTTTGTCTAAAAATTATTTTCTTCATGATGGTCCGTGGTTTCATCAAACACAGGGGGCGGCGATGGATTCGAGGTTTTCCCCATCCTGTGATTGCTTTTTCATGGGCTGGTATGAGAAGGAGTATGCTTGGGGCAGACATGCCTCCCAATGTATTGATTTGGTTGTTTTTTGGGGGAGGTATGCAGATGACATTATTTTACTGTGGAAAGGGACTGTGGAGCAACTATTGGCATACCATGCATTTCTGAATGATAATCCCTATAATGTCAAATTGGGTATACAATATACTAGGGAACAAATGGAATTCCTGGATATTCAATTTTATGTGGAAAACAACAAAATAAAGAGTACTTTATTTAGGAAATCTAAAGCATGTAACAGTGTTCTTCAGCAAATGGTGCTCACCCTAAATCGGTTATTAATAATATTCCGTTTGGAGAAATGGTACGGATAAGACATAATTGTAGTACCAGGGATGCATTCTCTGTTAACATCAACAATGCCAAACAGAGGTTTAGAAACCGGGGCTATAATGAAGAAGTTTTGGTAAAGGCAGAAAAACAGATTGGAGGAATGGAGAGAAGTGCTACATTGAAATCTAACAAAAAAAGTAAAAAGTCCACGCATTTGGCATTTGTAACCCAATATTCTGTTTTGAGTAATGGTATTTATAAAATCTTAAAAAGGCATTGGCATTTGCTCTTGGAGGTGCCTGGTATCAAAAATTAGGTGTCTAATAAGCCTAAGGTGACCCATCATAGAGGCCAGACCCTCAGGGACCATTTATGTCCCAGTTATAGTCCAACAATCAAGATAAAAACATGGCTTTCCACAGGTCCAAAAGGATTCTTTACATGCCATGAATGCAGCATTTTTAGCCTGGGGGTGGATAAGATTAAAAACGTTTGGTACAATACAATGAGGAGATAGGAAATCCGACACTTTATAAATTGTACAATGAAATATGTTATGTACATTATAGGGTGCACATGTAATAAGATCTATGTGGGCAGCACGATAAGGCCTTTAAAATTTTGGATACAGGAACATATCCGTGCAATAAGGAATATTGATATGAGATATCCCCTAACGTTTCACATGACGGAACATCATTCCAGCAAAAGTGAAATATGGTTTCATGGGGTAGATCATGTATTACTAAATCAAAGGGGAGGAAACAGGGAACTGGCCCTACGCAGGAAGGAGGCTGCATGGATTTGTCATTTACGTTCTGTAGAAATGGGTCATAATATGGATAAGGAAGTCAATTACTATTTGTAGTAAAGTTCTTCAGTATGGGATATAACCAATCAGTATGGCACATCCTGATGGATACTTAGATAAAAATCAGATATCTGTATGAGTCCTTGAATTTAATTTTTGTTTTGGGGGTTTAGGGTGTTACTGTACACGCTCCATGAATAATTGTGACATTGGCCTCCCCTGATGGTTTTGAAATAGTATGATAGTATGATTCTGCAGGTAGATGAGATTGATCACCTGAGATAACATGTGGTGGTTTTGGTATATATATCAATGGAAAATTGCAGCTATGGGACATTTTAGAGAAAATTATTAGATTCGAATAGGTCATGTCCCTCTCAAGGGACGAATATTATAACCATTTCAAAATGGCCGCCACATTCTTGAACCTAGCCCTATCCCAATCCCTGGTATAACACTTTGAACGTGTATTGTGACAACATCGAGGCCGTGCTGCATTGTGGGTACGAGATGAGGCTGGGGTTTTTACAAAGCGAGCACCTCCAAAGGCTCAGATTCGGTCTCTTGCCTCAGGGGCTACAGAAGGTGAACTTTAGATAATTCTGGCCGCACAAGACAATAAGGTAGGCTATTTAAAATAAGGGGTCCTTTGTTTTAGATTGGCTTTTTTTTTACATCATACGCTAATATAAGTGCACATCCGGTATGCTTTTGTTGGTAGAATGGAGTAACCCTTTCCATTTTGGAGTTTTGATAAAGCGACTAATAAGCACTGTGGTGGAAACTGGTGGGGGCTGTCATTAGTAAAAAAGAGTATTATGTTCTTTCACTTTTGTTTATATCTAACTTTCAGGACAAAACATTTGCGCAAAAACAAAATAGTTCGGCTGAGTTGCAAATATATATGCTTATTTATAGATGATAAATGTGTTGGCCAGGTAGGGTATGTTCTTAGATGTGAATAGGTCATGACCCTTTTAAGGGACATGTATGAATATTGGGACCATTTCGAAATGGCCGCTGCATTCTCAGACCTATTCGTGTGATAACACTTCGAACGCGTATTGTGATAACATTGAGGCTGTGCTGCATTGTGGGTATGGAATGAGGCAGGGTTTTTTGAAAGCGAGCACCTCCAATGGCTCGGATTCGGTCTCTTGCCTCGATATGACGGCTGTCATGGGGGGTTGCGGAAGGTGAACTTTGGATATTTTTGGCCGCACAAGAGAATAAAGTAAGCCATTTAAAATAGGGGACCGTTGTTGTAGATCGGCTTTTTTTAAATCATAAGTTGAGACAATCGCTCACCCGGTATTTTCTTGTTGATAGAATGGGGTAAACCCTTCCCCTTTGGAGCTTTGATAAAGCGACTAATGAGCATTGTGGTGGAAACACTAGTAAAAAAGACTATTATTTATTTTCCCTTTCATTTAAATTTGACTTTCCGGACAAAACATTCATGCTAAAAACAAAATAGATTGGCAGAGTTGTAAATGGCTATGCTTATGTGTGGATGATAAATCTGTTGGCCTGACAGGGTATTTTCTTCCTTGATATAAGATGACATTGTTGCCTTGTTCTTTGGTGGTGGTGAGACTTGCTTCATTTTGATAATATTTGTGATCTATAATGGTGATATTGTTGGTGTGATACGGTTATTTTGATTTTATAGTAGGTACTACTTTCAATGTACACAACATGTTGCCCATGGTATACTCACTGCTCTACATATGAAGGATGGAAATCGATCTAAAAAATAAAAAAGGATAAGGTATGGGTGTCTCTTAATTTGGTTTGCTAATATAAATTATGATTATTGTATACAAAAACGACAGAAATCTTTTGTGCACTCATTAATATATTCATATAAAATAGTCTTTTTGGTGACTATTAGTGAATGAAATGACACAGGACGACTATGGGACAACATGACGTTATACGTTATGGTGATAGAAGCATATGAAATTTGTATCTAGGTATGTTTTTTATTTATGTTTATTTGATTTTTTAATTTGATTGTGTATACTGTTGGTATCCCTTGTCTGTATGCTAAGTTATTAGTTAAATTTGATAGGTGATTATTAACTGTTGTATGTTTTTCTTTAAATGTATGATGCCTATTCGGGCTCATAGTTTAAGGGTATTATGTTTATTGTATTACAGCTCTGAAGAAGTCCTGTTTTGAGTATGAAACACATTGGCTGATGTTGTTATTACGTTTTTAACCTTGAGAGAAAAGAAGAATAAAGAGAAGACAACAACGAAATGATAGTGAATGATTAGACTTTCTTAAATTTATTGAAAGTGGTGCACCATCAAAATGTATATGGCTCTGCTTCTGATTGACCTCAGGACCAGTGGGCCATGCGCCAGGACCAGAGAAGCTGATCCCCTTACACCTCCTGAGGACCGGTTGGAGGAAAGACTGGGCTCTGTGCAAAGAGAGGGAGATGTCCAAAGGACAACAGATTGGAAGGAAACAGAGCATGTGGGGCTACACCACTATTCTTATCTAGGCCCCTGGGATGGGCCAGGTCTAGGGGCTGCCTCCGAGAAGCAAGAAACCAAACAGGGGAACCTTTGTCATGCCTTCCCCCTGAGGAAGAGAAGGGGCCCAGGACCCCATCCCTGGCCCTGAGGAGGAATCTGCCTAAGGCAGGTGCCATTGTACTCCCTGTTTAGTCGGACAGGGTCCAGGACCCCAGCTCTGGGCGCCAGAAAGAAGACGGAGGCAGGAGAGTTCCGTCGTGCTCCCTGCTAAAAGCGGAAAGTGTCCACAACCCCATCCCTGGACCAGAGAAGATAACAGGCACAGGGAAGCACCATTTTACTTCCCCCTGGAGGAGAGGAGGGGCCCTTATCCCCATCCCTGGGCCACTGACATGCCCTCTCCAGCGTGAGAAGGCAGGCGGTACAGCAGGTCTCTGCCCATTGGAACAGACCAGAGTAAAGTACTGGCACCCACAGCAGCAGGCAAATATGCTGGCTATGCAGGGAGCTGGCGAGAGTGTCTGGTGGTGGGCTCCCATATTCTTTATCCAACTGAGGAAAGCTGCACGCGCTGGGCTACCCTTACTTGGATTTCCCGAATTGAGGAAAGACCTAATTCTAAGAGCTTAATTCTTCAGACCTTGGAAAATGATACACATATGGGACAACTTTTAATAATACCAAGATTAGCACTAATTCTTCTGAATTATAGAAAGTAATGATGGATTTATTTGTTTGTGGGCACTTTAAATACACTCTCTAGGTGTGAGGCTTCTATGGCCCAGTTCAAAGCGAATGCTGAAATGCATTGGCCACTTTTTTCCATGGTTGTTGGTTTGAAATATGCACTCATGTGACATATTTCTGACTGCTGTGCCATTCCTCCTTTCTTTTTCAAATGTGGAGTCTGTAATTTTTGTGGGAGTCTTTGTTTGAAGATTATATGCAGTACTGCACTGCACAAACTTGCACCTGGATGACAAAGGTGATACAGGATTTCCTGCAGTAACTTGGAATCTATTTTGGAGAATCACGCCAGCACCTCTGCCCCGAATATAACACAATGTGAAACTGTGGTAAGTGGGGAATGCCAGCAGAGCTTTGCAGGGCGGGAGTGGGGACTTGGGCATTGCATCTCAACACTTCATAGGTAGCAAGGAGAGGCTACCTCTCCTCCATTCTAACGCCATCTTACATACAGCAGTGGACGTAACCGCATTTCAAATGCCACACACATATGGAAGCAATCTTCAAAGACTGACATGATTGTGAAGATAATAAATGCAAGGGCATTCTATCCAGAGTCACAATTTGAGTAATTGCAAATCGGGGAAGCAGTCACAAGAACTTTTCAAATAAGAAGGAAAGTTATCACCAACAACTCGATTTATTTAAGGATGAGTCTTGCAACAATATTAACATAAGGCAGACAGGAGAATTTGGAGAATGCAGCAAGCAAGCGAGTTCCTGAATGATAATCAAGCAATAACATTAATAACATTAAAAAAACCTGAAACTTTGAGTGTGAAGAAGGAAAACAAAAGAACACCTCTTGCCGTCATCAGAGAGATAGAATATGCATGCATTGCCAAAACTAACAAATGGTACAGAATGGTTACCCTGTAAATGTATATCAAACATAAAAGTCTACGGAGAGGGTTAAGAATACTGATCATGCCGACTCAGTGATATGGATGATGGTCTGATAATATCCTGGCAGAATGATGTGAATGAATACTTCTTTAAACTGATGCTATCATTAATCCTCCACAGGGGCATCTCATCCGTTAAGGTGGAGGAGCGTCACCCCCTACCAGCAGCAGCAGCTGCAAAACCTTTACAAGAAAACGATAATAAACTATGGGCCTTATTTATACTTTTTGAGACAAAACTGTGCTGACGCAGTCTTGCGTAAAAATATTTACCGCCGACTAACACCATTTCTTTGTGCCGCTCGAGCGTCAAATTTATACTTTGACGCACGGCGGCGCAACCCACTGCTGTGAGTCATTTTTTTTTTACTCAAACCAATGTATCACGTCGTAAAGAAAAATGACATTAACGTGGCGAAAATGACTGTGAGCCGGTTTACAACATCGCAAACCAGATATGCGCCATTTTTGACGCAATTGCGTCAAAAAGCGGCGCAAACACAGCAAAATGTGCTAAGGAGAGCCAAAATGGATCCCAGATGCTTGCACAGACCCAAGGAACATGACAACAGACCAGGAACCAGCCAGGAGGACCCACAGAAGACCCAGGACAGGGAGAAGAAGTGCAGAGGAGCAGGAAATTCCGGTGAAAGAGGTGATGGAACACCAGCACCAACTGTTTGTCACCTCAAAGTTGCCAATCAGTAGGAAAGAGGCAATATGGCAACAAATTGTTGACAAGATAAACAGTGTGGCAGAAGTACAGAGAACAGTCATCGAGTGCAAGAAACTCTGGCATGACTGCAAGCACAGGACCAAGGAAAAGATGGCCAGGAACAGGAAGGCAGCACTGCAGACTGGAGTTCGGAGTCCATGGACCACATGGAGGAGATGGTGGCAGCCGTCATCCCTAAGGAGATCGTCACAGGGATTCAAGGACAGGACAGCGCAGACTACCAGGAGACAACACAGATGCAGGGTAAGTCGCATGGGGAATTAAAATGCACAAATGTTAACTGCAAGCGGGGGGACATACCTATTACACAATGCATGCAAGTCATGATATTCAGGGAGTGGAATGGGTAAAAGGGCATGGCACGGGGCATGGCCCATTGAGAGGAAACCTGGGGCACAGTACTACACTACACCAACAACCTTTGCATGGGGGTATGCTGCCATGCCAAGGATGTTGGAAATGTAAAGCCAGTCCAAGAGGGTAGGGTACAATGTAAAACTGGCCTGCTGTCACACATCAGCTGGTATTCTCCCTACATGAACTCGGGCTCAATTAACAGTCTCAGGGCATATCCGCAAGTTGAATTTAACATTGACAACAGTTGCCACTACCACCTCTGCTGTGTGAGCAGGTCAAGTAGCTAATGGCAGTAACGTCCCCATGAATCAAACACACCCAAATTAGAGGGTTCAGGATGACAACTTTATCAATCCTTTGTAATCAATAAAAATGTTCTAATCCTGTCAAATGTGATTGTCCATAGTTGCTAAAAACATTAGCCATTGTCATAAACATTATGAGGTATGCAGCACTAATGTCATACCCATGCTGCATATGTCAGGGTCCACCCTGTGCCTGGGTCACAATAGCTCCAATGACACCATTCAACAACCCAAATGACATCCTGCTCAGACAATAGCATTGAGGGGGAGGACATATGTCACTGGCTATTGAAATTCACCCTCACAGTCAGAAGAGGAAATGGAACACTGCTAGGACCATCAGTGCAATCCAGTGTAGCAGACATTCCCCAACATCAACATTACACACTAGCAATGTTAACATATGTAGGGTTCCATGCAAATGCTATACATAGTATATGCTAGGTCTCAGCAACATATAGCTGGATGTGAAATATCTGAGGCTGGGACAGTTCCAGACTGTGAAGTGTGGTGCTAGTGCCATCAGAACAACCACAGCCAGTGCAAGGCCTCACCATGAGAATGGAAGTAGACGGAGGGTTGAGTAGGACAAGAAGGTGGCAATTCACAATTTGGCCAGAACCAAGACCTAGAGGATGTGATGCTGACATAGGCCATGGGAGAATCCTAATATGAAAGACAGGAGTAATGAACCAGAACTAAGACCACAATGTGCAACAAATAGGAAGGCAGGCACGTCACATTACAAATCCCACAACACAGACACACTAATTGTACCATATCTCCTTGCAGAGGACGATGGCTCTCCTGGGGATGTGCCTGTCCTGGACTTCCCTGATGACATGGATCATGAGCTGACAAACATCAGCCAGCAGACCCTCCAAGATGTCCTTGGGACCCTCCAGACCCCACCTTCAGTCGCAAGGAGGAGCACAGAAGTAGCAGCCATCACAGAGGACCCACCCACCACCGCAATTGTACGACCTGCCAGCTCCAACCCAGCTGAGCAATCTGATGACACTGGCACCAGCTTTGAGAGAACTGTAGTTGGAGTACAGTGGGAGATGGCCAAAGAGGTGTGGGTGGGGATGGAAAAGAGAGTTGACACAACACCTCCAACAACAATCCTGTCCAAGCATGCACAAATGCAATATTGACCCCCTCAGGGCTGACCTGGCTGCCTACCACAGTGATGTGGCTGCTATACTTGAGAACCAGCAGCTCCTCCTTGCTGCAGTACTGCCCTTAGTAGCCCCATGGTTGGCAGCTGCCAGGATGTCTGACTCCACGTCTTCAAACACTGAGGTGTGTGTTGCCCCTTCACAACCACCACCCCTAAGGGCAAAGGAGACAACAGACACATCAGAAGATGAAGACGTGGAACAGATCACCTTCACCTCTAAGAGTACCCGATAGCACTAGTCCCTGCCACATGGCCACCTATAACCAAGGTCCTGTGCTTTGTAACATGCTGTCTTGCAACAGCTGCTCACAAGGACTGTTCTCCAGCCCACTATTTATCTTGTCACCCTGCCCTGTGATTGGCTTTCACTAACTCATTGGCAAATCCTGTCCCTCTGCACTGACTGATACTTCACCCAAGAATGTCCAATGACATGTCCTTTTGCACTTGTAGGATCCATTGTAGGATCACAATGGAAGGTGTCACACTAATGGACTCACAATCATGGACAATGTACATATAGCACTTTAAAATAAATAGCACTTACACAACAACTTTGTCTCTGTGTAATGTGACAAATCAACCGTGATGGAGATCAGTGATGTTTACCTCAGGTCAATGATTATAGAATTTCAATACAACTGACCTGAAAGAATGTTGGCTGATAACTATGCACTGTGGTCTGGATTGTACCATCATCTTCCTGAGGGTTAATTATGAGGGAAATGGAAACTATACACTACAATGCTGTGTTGGACAGAATAACGCTTCCTCAAGGGATGTATAAGCCAAAAATTATTGCATTCAACTTTTTCTTCAAGCCAATATTTACGTGTGTGACATTTGATCAAAATTTTTCCTAAAACACACCATACCGCATAGATGGATGTGTATGAGTGTACGTACAAATATGTAACCTGGATGAACGTTGTAACAAATGACAGGTGTGAGTTATGTATACCATATTTAATGAGATCATACTACCACTCACCTTATAAGGCTTCACTTGAACATCAGGCTGCAGACAGACTTAACACAGTGTACTCAATAACAAATCTGGTCGCAAAGTACGTGAGATTGAAAACATACATAAAAAATTAACAACACTTTGGGATCCATAGTAACCTTGAGTGGTGGGTGCAATGGATGGCAGATTCTTAGCAAAGTAGCTCTGGTGTAGCTGCCAATGTAACAGCTCAATTGGAATTTGGTTGCAGGATGGGACACAAATGCAAACACTAAAGAGACACTGTTCACCCATGACGAGGCCCTGATCACCAAGCATGTGACACATACTGTAAAGGATTACCTAAATATTTATTTAACAGGAAAAAAGGAAGCTAAACCCTAGGGAAACACCTTACCTAACCTAGCCTATCCTAACTACACATTACCCACAACAGGCCCTAACTAACCTAAGCTAAACTTACTTATCACATTTAACGAAACAATCTAAACATCAACCCCCTTCCCCCTTATAAGACGGGACACATGGAGGACAACATATACTAACCTAAACACATACTATCTTATACTAAACATATATTTTTGGAGATTTTATTTTTTCATACTTTTTTCTCTTAACACCAAAACCCCAACATCATCCCCCACCCACCCACCAACACATAATAAAAAACAGATATTAAAAGTATCATACCCCGTGCCCCCACCCACTACTACTAACTAAACTAACAGCCTATTCTAACATAACACTAAGCCCCCTAAACCCACTAATGAAAAGAACCAGGAAAGAGGAGGGAGGAGAGGGAATCATGGCTGAGGGTAAAATGTTTACAAGTTCACCCTCTGCAGGGTCTTCTTTATGGCACGCACCCTCCTATTCACTTGTGCCACCTCCTGCCGCAGCCTGTTCATTTTCCTCACCATACCGTCAATGTTGCGTTGCATCCTTTAAAAATCTGCTGGGTCAATGACTGCAGCAGGGGTTGTCTGGGTGCCAGTTAAAGTTGTATGTCCCAGTGTCGGTGCCATGCGTGTAGGAGGAGGTGCATGTGGTGCTGTGATATGTCCAGGAGCAGTGGAGGTTGACGGTCCAGCAGTGGTGCCTGCTATGGTTGGTGCCACCTGGGTGGTAGTGGTGGTACTGGTGATGGTTGCTGTGGTGGACACAGAAGGGGCCCCTTGGGCAAATGCCCCCCACACTCCGGAGGCTCATTCATGGCTATAACGCTGTGCCATGTTGCGGAACCCAGACTCCACATCCAGAACGTTGCAGTAACACATATCCCGGCGCTGAAACTCCCAAATCTGGATGGGATTCATATTGGCTGCTGTTAAAACAAATATAAAACCAAACATTAAGTACTTCATTGTGTGATATGGCTCCATAAGTAAATCAGACAATACATCTAATGAACCAGAAACAGGCCATATCATCATACAGATCACTGATTGTCCCTGAGGAAGTACATGCCAACGCAGCCTACACATGTCCTATCAAACAGCACAGCAATGCTCTAAAAGATGTGTAACAACTTAAATGACCTATGCATCATTGTTCAGCCATTTGTCACGTAAATAATGCTGCCAGTCCTCCACATGTGACAGACCAACTAATGATTAACTTCTGGATGACAATCAAGGGCCAAAAGATCTGTGATTTGTAAATGGAATTGCCAGGATAGAATGCAGTTGCTAATCATGAGTGGGTATCCTAGTTTTGTACAAGTGATTTACAGATTTACATGTCTGTGTACTAAACTTGGATCATCAGTCCTAGGTACACATTTCATAACCCTACGCCTGTGCCTGAGGGGGGAAGGACAAGCAACAAATACTTTCCAACATCTAGGACAACCAGGAAGCTTTGGACAGCTGTAGATGGGTTTGGGCAGTCCACCACAGGTAAGGAGGATGTCCAACTAGGATACACCCAAACCTTGGACAATCCCATCCACATTTATGTTTGGAAATGCAGACAATTGTCAACATCATTTCATACCAATAATACATGATTTACAACAAGCAGATAGATACAAGCACATATCTTGCCATGAGCTGCATGCACACCTATGACATTGTACTCAAGAGCCACATGCATGTAGCACAACATGTGGAGCTACATTCTGCTAGGAAGTCAAACACACAGTCAAACATGTTCATCAGTGAACAGGGAGGCTCAAGTCTGTGGGTAAGACTTTGGCATCCCTATTCTGTGTGATTCAGGGTCTGATTTGCTGACTAAATCATAAATATGGTCCTCTGCTAAATTTTCTTAATAAAAGTTTTATCAACAAATGTCACCCTATTCACATGGCCATGCCTACAGGGCTGCACTACAATCCCAAAATATGACTATACGCTAATGATTGTCCAACTCGAAGTGGAAAAAAAATGATACTCAACTCAAGTAACATATCCAATCATTTACCAGTGCATCATATCTTGCTATGTGTCCAACACACAGGAGTCAATCACACAACAGCAGCAAACACAGAACAGAAATATCAACACTTACTGGAGATGTCTGGGTCCGCAAATCGAGCCACCTCTCCGATTGTGTAGGGGGCTGTTCCACCTGTAAAGCATGTAAGGGAAAAATGTGCTCAATATCTGTGCACTGTACAACACTTCCAAATACAATTACTGTGTGTAAGATTAAATCAGAAAGTCCAGCCTCTCAGGCATGATGATACTGCAACCAACATACCACTGCAAACATGTACAAACCCGGGCAGTCCAGTGAGTGATGCACACATATCTGCACACATGCAGTGGCCCTAACTATCATGTGGTGGCAAACATGCTCCATCATTTGTTTTCAGACTCATTTATGGAGTGTACTCCTCTCATCATGTGTATCAATGAGACACATGCAAAGCTACTTTCCTTGAGGACTGCAATACCAGTCACTCAGGCATTGTGGCCTGGGCATCAAAGGACAATCCTTTACTGTGTGACACACCTGTGGGTTGAATTAAGGGCATGATTTATCATGCTTTCTATGGTCCCTTACATGTAGGGCCTGTGTTGTGTCTAGGTTACATATGCTACATTAAAAGGGTACCCTGAGCCACATATGCCCCCTATGACACCATAATGGCAGGGACCCTGTGCATTATTTGGTGACAGTTTGAGGCTAGCCATGGATTGACCAGTTTTCATATTTGGATACAACAAGGGGATATATGTTGACAGTGTATATTGTATTCATCCATGACAGACTGCATGGGCACAGGTGTAGCCATTGCACCTGAAATGTGTCTCTCATTGCCCTGCTTATCCAATATGGGTTTCGGAAATCACAGATGCACCACATTTATCATCTTACATTTGCCAATTTGGTTGGTCAGCGGATATGTAGCAAACTGCCACTGTGATATTATTAATACATGGTTTGGCAAATGTACCAGTGTGTCAATCATGATGATGTAGTTTTCAATTTGTGTGTACCTTCGCAATAACAGCAGTCACAGAAATGCTGTTCTACTGATCTTAGCATACACTCATGTCAGTGATAGCCTCCATACTGGAAGGTTAGTTATTAAACATATGCTGCACTTGATCAGCATGGGTGTGCCAAACTAAACTAGCTAAGTATTAGTCAACTTTATATGTATGATGGAATTGGTAAGTGGTCCCTTGCATTACATCATGCACTTAATCCATTGTGATCATGCATTCCCCAACGTCACATATCCTATGATGATCCCATAACTTATGAGAAGTACATGGCAGTAGAGTAACACAGATGGCAAATGCATTAGCTTGGGCAGCTATTGTGACTAAGACCAATGTAAACACACACAGGTACAATGTACAGAGGGCCATGGATAGTTGTTACCCCTCAATTTGTATCATTTGTTTCATTTTATGTGCCACAGCTATGGTAAGTTGCATTAAACATTTTGATATGAACACGTGTGCATTACTTTTGGCATCCATCCCTAATTTAATTGCGGCACAACCAAGTCCAACTATCAACCTAAGATGTTACCTGAGGTCAGATATAATTTGTCACGTATGTGTCAGAATCCAGTTCAGACATGTATCAGAAATAATTGGGGGACACATTATTTCTTGAAAATATCTGGATTAAAAACATGTCTTTCCTGGTACACTCACCTACCATGCATAAAACATATGTTAGAGACACATTTTCATCATCGATTAACGTGAAGGCAGCACTAATTTACAGGCTCCAGTTGTGTTTTGTAAGTTAGTGCAGCTGTGGTGTCAACAAATGACGGTAATTTGTAGGAATTATTGTATAACTCACGGCAACTGTATATTTAACTTACTGGGTTTGGGTCATTTCTCAATTTTAATAGTACATGACAGGTGTGACTATACAGAGATACGCTGTTTGCACCCACATTGTGCATTCCTGTGTATGGGCAGATGTGACAGATCATACTACGGCGGACCATGATCCTCTAATTGTTGTACCGGATTTGCACTCTTCACTGACGCAATAGATGGCCAAACGTGTGGAATACAAATTGGTATTACCCAGTTTGGGCATGTTGTGCATCAATAGAGGATTCCATGGCTACACAACTCAATACAGTAACTTATTGCCTGTGTGTCAATATGTGTGAATTGGCTCTTACTAATGTAGTTGTCCCACTCTGTGAACATCACAAGATGCGTTTTCTTAAATGTGCTTGTATGCATGTGTTCTCAATGTGGCCAATCATCAGATGCTATTTAGTGCAGAAATGAGAAAGGAAATGTGTTTGTCATACACGTAGCAACAAATGATGTGTGAACTTCCCAGGTTTTTTGGGACATAATAATCTCCAATGACAAACCATGCACAGGATAGATAGAAGATAGTTGATCATGGCAAAGTTCCAAGAATAGGCCATCAAATGTCTTGGAATGTTGGATACCACTTCCTGGGCACTTGTTTGTATGCTACCCCTGAGTCACGCATTGGAAAATGCTATTTGGCTATGGTGCTTGTGACAGAGTCCCAAAACCAATCCACAAATGTAATGTCACTCCACAGTTTGAGTCATATAAATGACCTATGTTTCTCCTGTGGCAGTGGAGGAACAGCAGACCAAGCAACACGTGTGTACATATTCCCAGTGGCTAATTGCACAAAGGTGTCCAGTTCAAGTGTGTGGGGCCATGTGTAGCCTGTGTCATTATTGGGGTCCATATTGTCACAGTTACGTGCAGATCTACTCATGAGTCTGTGGAGCCATTTCCTGCATTTACAAAGTATCCTTCACAGCTGAATTGAAGGAAAGCCGAAGAGGAATTGAGAACACACATGGGGATAGTCCAGCTATGGCACTGCAGACGTTTTATGAGACTGACAACAGTGCAACCTTGGTGTGCTCACAAAGTTAATGGATCAGGAATTTTAAACCGGCAGGTTTCATCACAACATTTGTACCCAGGGTGGCCTCTAAAATTCCCACTGCAGCTGGGAATATCAGTGCCTCTGTGCTGATTAATCTGACAGCTATCCACCACGCAAGCCCCATCAATATGTTGGGGCAATGTGAATCAGTGTCTGGACTGTCAGGGTACAAACATGTGTTGACATTTCATGCACATTATCTAAAGTTGTTTGTTGTGCTGGAGGCACCATACCCAATCCATGCATACAGCAATGGTACACTGTCACTATTTGTCACTCATGCATACATGAAACCCAGACAAGGGATGGGACATGATTAGGCTATTTGAAGACAAGCTCCACCCCATGATACGATAAGTAAACTGATTACGCTATACAATGTATTTGAGTATTCATTCTAGACCTACATGACACAATACCCCAGGAGGAGAGTGAGGGCATGGAAAGCAACTAAGAGACAAATGTAGCCACAGGGAACCTTTATGGTGACGCAAAGACAGGAACCAGTCAGGCTAACAGGATGCAGGGTCAATCAGAAACAAAAATGAACAAGGCAAATACACAGTGAGCAGACTGAGACTGGTCAAAGCTGGAACAACACTGTGGGAAATGAAAACTGTATTTGTCCTGTGTGTTGGAACGTAACACAATAACCCAAGGCCTGTGTTACTCAGGTGATATATACGGCAATGCATAACAGTGTTATACATATAATGGCAGTTTCTATGCCATTCCAGGCAGCTGCAAGGGCAGTGCATGTTCAAATGGCTGGTCTGCATGGAGGTGCACACAGGTGTGTGCAGCTTCAGTCTCTCACAAGTCCTGTAGGTGAGAATCAAGTTCAAAGGGCCAACAGTACCTTTCACATGGTAAGCAATGGACAGGTGATTTCAGGTCCTACAGACTACAATGCAGTGCATTATTCAACCAGAGGTCCATGCAGACAGAAGAACAATGACTATGGCATACCATACTAAAGAGGGAAGCACACTGGAGTCAGAATGTTAGTCTGTGTATGTGTAGATGAGGGATTATCTGGGTACAAATATTCCATTTCCAGGGCCCCCTGAAGAAGGGTGGGGTGAGACTGAGAACATGGCAGTGACAGGACTTATGACCTGGGATTGCGTGTGCAGGGGATGTCTTGTGAGCAATGCTAGTCATACCTGGGGCACTCGTGCTATCTAATTGCTCCTTACATGGTTTTCTTGTCACGCATACTCCTTGCAAAGATAGCTGATGTCACACTTACTGCTGTCAAGGGTCTGGTCATACCTTCTTGTTACCAATGCTATAGCACATCCACTGCCTCATGCATTAGGCATTTTTTCCTTAGTGAATAATGGTGTCTTAGTTGTGTGCCATATGCTGCAATGAACCATGTTGCCAACATGTATGTGTGAAATAGCTGTGGTCATCTGCTACTGCCCTTCAAATGTGGAATGGACAGCCCAGCTAGCAGCAGCCCTAGCAGAGTCTACTTTCCAGGTAAGGGGGAGATTGTTTAAGAGACAAACACTGGAATAGTGCTGGGCGCACACTCTAAAATCGGGCTTTTTTTAAGGCAAAAATACAGGGGGGGGCAGACAGTTTTTAAGCACAATTTAAATCACACAAACAGATTAAAACAGTCTCCTAAAACCACACTCTGAAAGATGTATGTAGCCTTTTTACTAAGAATAGGGGGGAAAAAAAGGGGGGCAGAGGGGAGGGGGGGTGTGCCACAAACTAGCAAGGGAATTCACACAGTCACGGCAAAAACATTTTTTTTAAAAACACCACTTTAAAAGAGGCCAGGCTGCCTGAAAACACAGAGAGTCCACAGTAAAACAAACACTTTTTGAACAAATAATACTATTTAGCCAGAAATATCTTTGGGCTCCTTACCTAGGTCTTTTTGCAATCCTTGAACACTGGGCTGTATCAGGACACAGGGAAGATGCACAGAGGAACACAAAATGGAGGTGCCTGTCTTTGGCCTTCCCTCCACAAACTTAAGGAGCCAGAGCAGGTGGGGGGGGGCGGGTCTCAGGTGCAGCAGAGACTCAGGGAGCCAATCAGCTAAGTCCAGTCCCTGTGGGCAGGGGGAAAGGCAACTGCTGCTCTATTCAGTATCTCCTTGGATACAGACAGGCTGAATCCACACTTCCAAGCTAGCAGAGTCTACTTTCCAGGTAAGGGGGAGATTGTTTAAGAGACAAACACTGCATTAGTGCTGGGCGCACACTCTAAAATCGGGCTTTTTTTAAGGCAAAAATACAGGGGGGCAGACAGTTTTTAAGCACAATTTAAATCACACAAACAGATTAAAACAGTCTCCTAAAACCACACTCTCAAAGATGTATGTAGCCTTTTTACTAAGAATAGGGGGGAAAAAAGGGAGGGCAGGGGGGGGGGTGGGGGGTGCCACAAACTAGCAAGGGAATTCACACAGTCACGGCAAAAACGATTTAAAAAAAGAACACCACTTTAAAAGAGGCCAGGCTGAAAACACAGAGAGTCCACAGTAAAACAAACACTTTTTGAACAAATAATACTATTTAGCCAGAAATATCTTTGGGCTCCTTACCTAGGTCTTTTTGCAATCCTTGAAAACTGGGCTGTATCAGGACACAGGGAAGATGCACAGAGGAACACAAAATGGAGGTGCCTGTCTTTGGCCTTCCCTCCACAAACTTAAGGAGCCAGAGCAGGTGGGGGGGGGCGGGTCTCAGGTGCAACAGAGACTCAGGGAGCCAATCAGCTAAGTCCAGTCCCTGTGGGCAGGGGGAAAGGCAACTGCTGCTCTATTCAGTATCTCCTTGGATACAGACAGGCTGAATCCACACTTCCAAGCTAGCAGAGTCTACTTTCCAGGTAAGGGGGAGATTGTTTAAGAGATAAACACTGCAATAATGCTGGGCTCAGCCCAGTGTTCAAGGATTGCAAAAAGACCTAGGTAAGGAGCCCAAAGATATTTCTGGCTAAATAGTATTATTTGTTCAAAAAGTGTTTGTTTTACTGTGGACTCTCTGTGTTTTCAGGCAGCCTGGCCTCTTTTAAAGTGGTGTTTTAAAAAAAATCATTTTTGCCGTGACTGTGTGAATTCCCTTGCTGGTTTGTGCCCCCCACCACTGCCCCCCTTTTTTTCCCCCCTATTCTTAGTAAAAAGGCTACATACATCTTTCAGAGTGTGGTTTTAGGAGACTGTTTTAATCTGTTTGTGTGATTTAAATTGTGCTTAAAAACTGTCTGCCCCCCTGTATTTTTGCCTTAAAAAAAGCCCGATTTTAGAGTGTGCGCCCAGCACTATTGCAGTGTTTGTCTCTTAAACAATCTCCCCCTTACCTGGAAAGTAGACTCTGCTAGCTTGGAAGTGTGGATTCAGCCTGTCTGTATCCAAGGAGATACTGAATAGAGCAGCAGTTGCCTTTCCCCCTGCCCACAGGGACTGGAGTTTAGTTAACCTGCTCTTTATATAAGTTCCTTGTGGTTGTTGCATATGCTGTTGTGATAGGTTGTTGGGAGATGGTGTTTCATTGGTTGCTAGCTCCAGGGATGCAGTTATGATTGGTGGATAGGGCAGAGATTCTGATTGGCTGTTGGTTCTAGGGCTGTGATTGGTTGATAGGGCTAGGATTCTGATTGACTGTTGGTTCTAGGGCTGTGATTGGTTGATAGGGCTAGGATTCTGATTGGCTGTTGGTTCTAGGGCTGGGGCTGTGATTGGCCGTCAGGAATAGGGCTGTGACTGGTGATTAGGGCTGGGTCACCCATTAGTTGGTTAAATCACTGTTTAAAATCGGATTGGCTAGGGTTAGGACCAGCTTCTTATTGGCCAGTAGGGCTATTAAAGGCTAGGATTCAGGACGTCTCAACCCGGGCGTCGAGGCAAAGGGCGGAGAGGACAAGGGCAGTTGTCTGTTTGGGCCTGTTCGGGACAGGTAGGGACTAGGGACTAGGGCCAGAAATGCAGCCCAATTCACATGTTACCATGAATGGTGTCAGCCCCTACACATCCCTCAAGATGCAAACACATATTCTACAAAGGCATCCAAACCATGCATCACAAACTGACCTCAGACAGATTGCATTGCCCCACCAACCAACACAATACCCTACATATAACACATATACACATACCCCCCACAACTACTACAGTCAAACACCTTCATTCTCACAGCAAACACTACACTGTCCCCTCCCACTAACACTACCTGCCACCACCCACACAATACAAAACTACAACATCCTTTTCTCCCAGTTTCAGTTTCCCAGATACACACTCTCTGCTGATACTAACCAACAACACTATCCGCTGTTCGCTCCCCACAGACCACCTGACATCATAACAATGCCCAAACCCTGCATTCAAACACATCATCTACAAACACTCTTCCCCTCTCCTCACCAATTACACACAACCATACAATCCCCACATTTCACTCCACCACACATATTACCTCTTCCGGTCATCTCAACTAATACTTACTTCCCTGACACACACCCATCACCTCTTACACAGCTCATACATTCATCTCCAAAACACAGCAACACCCCATCTAACACTCAAATTCCACTTAGCAGCACTAACTCACATACAAATCCCTCACCAAAAACAACTACACCAATATCCCCTCTCATTATTCCACAAAAACAATACCGACCACAAACATCAACACATCAAAGCAACACAAACTTACATTACACTCATCGTCATACCCACTCCCACCCCCAGGACTACACAAAGGATACAAATTCCATCCTATCTCCACCCCTACCCCCCCAGTCTTCAAAAACACCTACCACAAGCACCCCATCCCAGCAACATTCATTCACTCGCCTCTCCTCCATTGCACAATTTAGAGCCTTACATCATGATCCACATGCTCCTCCACCACCCCTAACCCATACTCCATCCACACTGAACAAACGCAAACAAAATAAAAAACATGCCACTCATAGCAACCTCACATCCCCTTGTCTGTTTCATAATAAAACTACACTACACTCCTCATGGCTCTCTCAGCCACCAAGTACACTACCCACACACACAGACCCAACAAAATGCCTCCTTAACCTGCTGGAAGAGGAACACTATATTGAAAAGCAAGACTATTGTGAGCCTCAAACAGTTATCACAACCAGCAACACTCCTGCTTCAAGCTCACATTACACTACTTACCCTTCTACTAAACAAAACAACACTACCACTAACACACCTTATCTAAACTGCCAGCTCATAAATGCTCGATCACTCTAAAAAAACAAGCACCACATCTACGACCTGCTCACAGACACACAACCTGACTTACTATTCATTACGGAATCCTGGTTGGGAGATGACATGGCACCAGTGTTGCACGAAGCCCTTACTCCGGGCTATCAAACCATCACACAAAACCGTATAGGCAAGAGAGGAGGTGGACTAGCTATTATATTCAAACAGGCAATAAACCTCAGTAAAACAGAGAACATCTCCATACAAGGTTGTGAAGCCCTCCTCATCAGATGCCACCCTACTCCAACTTCCTCCTGTAACTTTCTCCTCCTTTACAGGCCTCCACCTAACAACTCCACTTTCCCAGATGCTTTTCTTGACACAGTCTCAAACCTTATTACACTATACTCCAATCTATGCATTCTTGGGGATCTAAACATTTGGTTTGACAAACCCAATATGCCCCATCCAAAAGCTATCACCACTGGCCTACTCGCATTGAACCTACATCAGATTGTACACAATCCCATACACATCGCTGGTCACATCCTAGATGTCATTTTTGCTAAGCCTGAACTCGTTACTATTCATAGCATCACACCAACCACCTGGTCAGACCACCATCTGATAACTTTCCGACAGACAACTCCACAAATCAACACACCCCACAACCACTTACATACATACACCTATCGACCATGGAGCAAACTCAATTTGGATCACTTAGAAACACAACTAACAGCAAACACAGATCTAGATACAATTAATTCTGTACCAAAACTTTATGAGTGGCTACAGGAAGCTTTTGATGTCCTAATACCACTCAGAAAAACTAAACACGACAAAGGAAAACCAACACCTTGGAGAAACACAGAACTTAAAAAGATAAAGCAACAAATCAGAAAGTTGCAGCGGACCTGGCTCAAAACAAACAACAGTCAAGACAAACTGCAGCTACACAAACTTAACAGGATATACACATCATCAATCAAAAAAGCTAAAAAAAGATACTACTCAGATAGAATTCTAAATGCTCAATCTAAAACCAAGGAATTTTACAAAATTCTCAATGAATTTTAAAAACCTACATGCATGGAAGGAAGTCATCCCACCACTCAAGATTTCACAAACAAATTGGCAACTCACTACACAACCAAGGCAGACACATTGGACTCCTTTTTAAAACAGAAGAAAACCATCAGCACCAACCCCTTTACTAAAATACCCTCTAAGAATAAACCATCTCAACCTCTGCAGTCCTTCAAACAAATATCCCAGGATGAATTTATGGATTTGGTCAAAGCAAGCAGACCTTCTGGTTGCCCTTCTGACCTTTGCCCACCACAAATCTTCAAGAACATCCTGCTATCTACTTCTGCTGCCACACCTGTAAGAAGAATCATCAACAACTCTTTAACTTCAGGAACTTTTCCTGCAGACCTGAAAAAGGCATACATACGACCATTACTAAAGAAAACAAACCTAGACCCGCAAGACCCCAACAACTACAGACCAATCACAAATGGACCTTTCCTGGGCAAATTGATAGAAAGAGCAGCATTCGCCCAGATGTCACAATTCATTGAAGACAATTCTATACTTTCAGACTTCCAAACTGGATTCCGCCCAGGAAGAAGCACTGAATCGGCACTCATGGCAATCTGGGACAATCTTAAAAACACAGTCGACCGAAATGGAGTTGCTGCACTAATTCTCTTGGACCTCTCAGCTGCCTTTGATACAGTTGACCATGACACCCTAACTCAAAGACTCCACGAAGCCGGCATACAAGGGATTGCTCTCGACTGGATTACTTCCTATCTCCAAAAAAGAGAAAATATCATCCACTCGCCCCCCTTCTCGTCCGAACCCTACCTCACAAAAGCAGGGGTCCCCCAAGTGTCAATCATCTCACCTTTGCTTTTCATCATCTACATGATATCTTTACCAGAACTGATCAATGATTTCCATCTCACATGCTACAACTATGCAGATGACACACAAATACTACTTAAATTAGAAGACCCCAAAAACATTGAAAACTCAGAAATCTTCAGTTGCCTCAGAGTCATTGATCAGTGGATGACCTGGATCCATCTCAAACTAAATACCTCCAAAACAGAAATACTCATATGTGGTGACTGGAAAAATTATGACCCTCTGTGTGTCTGGCCTGACGATCTCGGACCACCTCCTCAATTATCCAAGGAAGTTAAAAACCTAGGAATCACCATGGATTCCAAGCTGACTATGAATGCCCAAGTAGACAAATTAGCACGCACAAGCTTCATCACCTTAAAGACTTTACGACGCATCTTCCCCCACCTCGGATTTCCACACAAGGTGCAAGCTACTATCTTACTTGTACTATCCAAACTGGATTATGCCAATAGCCTCTACCATGGATCATCTCTATCTGTTATGAAAAAACTACAACGTATCCAGAATTCCGCAGCCAGGCTACTACTACATACAGTATAAAGCCGCAAGCCCACATCTCCCCTGACTTGAGAGCACTACACTGGTTACCCGTTGCCAGAAGATGCACTTTCAAGCTGCTTTGTATCACCCACAAAGCTATACATGGAACAGGACCGCTTTTTATCAGAAAGAAAATTACCAAATACATCCAACAAAGAATCCTCCGCTCAAGACTGGCACCCCGCCTTAGAACACCGCCATACAAGAAAAGGACTGTAGGTGGTACATCCTTCTCCGTCCAAGCAGCCAAACTATGGAATTCATTACCCCCAACTATAAGAGCCACAGATAACTTTCTTGTCTTCAGAAAACTACTCAAGAGTTGTCTCTTTCCTTCATAACCACCTTTTTCAAACAACTATGAACTGCATATGCCTATGTGGATAAATATTTTTTTCAGATTATATGTATATTTCTATTCATTTATAGTTTCTTTGGAAAATATGTATTGCTACTGTCATAACAATAAAATACACACACACTCTTCAAACCTGTCTGACTAAGTATTTTTTTTACCCATGATTCTAATTATGTATTGTATGTGCATATGTGTGTGTATTCATGTCTGTGTGTGTGCATATATATATATATATATATGTGTATGTATGTGTATATGTTGTTTCTGTGCTTGGCATGTTCGTGGATCATTGCATGGCTCCTGGTTTTTGGGTTGTTATACTAGATATCTATGAACTCCTGCTCTCATCTTATCACACTTTTCTACTCATCACTCTTATGTCATGTCTCTATCAAACTATCCTCCATTCTCACTCTGACTCATCCCAAATCCCTTCTACCACTTTTATCTCCCAAATATCTGTGCCTAAGCTCTTCCCTCCACCTCCACATCTAACTCACCAAACCTCACTCTACCTCTGTGACCTCCCACACAACCCTACTAAATTCTCCTGCATTCATCTCACCCTGCTACTATGCTCTCCCTAACCCTTCCACATACTCTTCCCCCTCCGCCCCCCTTTATTCATCCCAAGCCTTTGGGTTGAGTAAATGAAGGATATACTCCCAATTAACACTTCTGGATTTCTTTCCTCCTCCACCCCTCCATTACTCCAGACAATCTAACTAACAAACTCTCATATCCGTGGCTCAAATTAACTCGAAATAATACTAAAACTGTACTCATTATTAAACAATACTAATCCATCACTAATTCTTGTTGGGTTCCGGAGTAGCGTGCTACTCATCGAAAAGCGCTTTGACGCCTCGTCAGGGGTAGTAAGCGCTATATAAATACGATTACAATACAATACAATACAAATAGCTGTGGTCCTCTGCTATTGCCCTTCAAATGTGGAATGGACAGGGTATATGTCATTTACAGTGTGTGTGAAGTTGGGTGTACATTCATACCCATCAAATGTGATGTGGATTTTTCAGTATCCAAATATGTATTTCTGCAATGCTCCCTGAGGCTACACTCTGATTATGATTCTTAGGGATAATGTGATGCAAAAATTATTTACCCAGACCATGACATAGTGATTAGAATATGTGTTTATTGACATATGGTAAGACAGTGGTGATGGTGAGTAGAGTTAAAAGAAATTTTGGGCAATGTGTTGTCTCCGACGCAATCCTGCAGCCGTATTTGGATGGTCCCCCTCATGTTTATGGACAATGTCCTCCTCTTCCTCCTCTTCAGCCATTTGTGGGTCGGGTTCATACAGGGGAATGTTCCTCCTTACACATATGTTGTGCAGGATGGCACAGGTCAAAACGATCTTGCAGACCATTTGTGGTGAGTATAGGAGGCTGCCTCCGGTGGTGTTGAGGCACCTGAATCTTGACTTCAGGATGCCAAAGGTCCTTTCGACTATGGTGCATGTCCTCTGATGTGCCTCATTATAGGCACGCTCTGATGCTGTGCTTGGGTTTGCAAATGGGATCATGAACCATGTCTGGATCCCATACCCCTGATCAGCTGAAAGAGAAAATGAGTAAGAAAATGTTGATGTTACTTTCACCATGATTATTACTTTGCATGGCAGTTGTTCTCTTGTGTTGTCTGTGACTCATCAGTGTTTATGTTATTGTGTAGAATCCTAGGCTTATAGGATGTACCATCAGCATTGGGTTGTTTTATTATCTGAACTGGTGTTTGGCTGATTGACCGGATGTCAGCAGTATTTTTGTAGAGTTGCAGTACATTGTGTACTCCCTTGCGTTGTGTCATGTGAAAGAGGTGTCCATTTGTCTTAACTGGGGGTGACATGACACTTCCATACACAGAATCAATTCCACAGTGATGGTAACACGGTTGCATCTATATGGCCTGGACATCTCATCCAATTTAACATATGCAATAGAATTAGTTAAACATCAGTGAGGCCCTTAGATTTGGCAAGGTGACAATGTACAACACATCTCCATAAGTTGTCAGCACTGACGTGTTGACAATTGACTATGCACAAATATCTCATTTGTGACAAGTTCTCTGCAGACCTGTTTCTCTGCCCTTGCCGAGTCGACTCTGGTTCAAACGTGTACCTATACCACTGAACCTGTTCCAGTTCAGCTGGCTAACTTGGTTGTGAGGTTGTCCTTTACAGTGTCAGAAGGTCCATATGCCTGTACATCTGTAGTGTATATGTGTAGTTGTCTCAAACCGTATGTGTAGGAATGTGCACTTTCAATATTGTCGCATCAGTATGTTTTCTTAGCACAGTCCACTTGCTTATTGGTAGTGGGCAATGTCAGAGCAGGAGTGATGTGATGTATTGGTACTACCTCAATGATTCCATGTCACCTTCATTAGAATCATCATCATCACGCTATGTGTCTCATGGTGTTTGACCTGCAGCGAAACACATTACACACTCCTTACACAGTACTTATTGCTTGGAAGGGTGTTTGATTAAGTGTTATTAAAGTGAACATTTAAAGATTAATCTTCCAAGTTGTACTGCCAGTTAAGGTCATGTCATTGTCATTGTGTTGTTTTAAATTGTTCCCTTGTGTCTGTGGAGTGGCATCTGTTGTTATTTGGATCTGTCATTTGTCCATAGGCGTGTATCCAAATGGGTCAGGATAACACACATGCCTAGCAGTGTCACAACTTCAGTGTCTTCCTGGCCATGTGTCAATGTGGTGGTGTATGTGTTGTGTGTCCTACAGGGTTGCTGTGCAGTGTGTACATAAGTAGGTGTCTGTACTTACCAACAAGTAGACCATTTCCATATCGTCCATCCTGGAAGTGTTGATTGATGGTGCAGTGACAGAAGATGAATAAATCATGTACACTCCCAGGATACTTTGCCACGATGTTGGTGATCAATCCCCGGTGATAGACAATGGCACATTGATGGAGTGTGTGTGCTCCTGTTGCAGTATAGATATTAGGTTGCAGCAGGTGGCACAATGCGTACATGTGTGGAGTCAATGGCACCAAGCAAATGTGGAAAGCCATTGATTTCGGAGAAGACCTGTTTGGTCTCCTGCTGCTTCTGCTGTGTGTTGGGGAAGCTAATGTGGCAGGGTGTGAGGGAGATGATGGCACCCAATACCTTGGGTAGAAAGGCAGAGACTGAGGGCTGTGAAATCCCGGCAACCAGGGCACCAGTGGTTTGAAAGTAGACACTTGCCAAAATGTGGAGTACAGCTAGCAGCTTGGTTTCTGATGGAATGGTGTGGGGTGTCTGCAAGCTGGGTGCCAACTGTGGCTCAATGGTGCGCAGCAGCTGCTGAATGGCTTGCCAGTTGAGTCTGTACCTCTGGATGATGTCTTGTTGCCAGAGTCCCAGAAGGGTTGTCCTGGTGCGGAATATACTCTCCTGCCTTCTACGTTGCCTTTGGGGTCTCTGCTGGTGTTGTAGAAGCTGCTGTTGTTGGTCCTGTGCTCTGCATTGGCATGCATGCTGGATGAAAAGCACCTCCATGTCTTCCTTTTGGAGCTCTGCTGTTGCTTCTGTGTGTTTTCCTTAAGTAGTGGTGTGCTTGCCCCATTTTAATGCCTGCCTTGACCCAGGCATTATTTTTTGACGCAAATCGGGCTGTGTGCCATTTTCCAACTCCGCCTCAGGCCGTGCGGGATTATTAACAATGTCTGACTAAGTACATCATTTTGGAGATTGGTGTAAATACAAGGTATTTGCTGAATTTTTTGTCTTCTATTTGAAATTAAATTTCTGGACTATTATGGTTGCTTTTCATGCTGTCACTGTGGTTTTTCCCTTGGTATAAGTAAACACTTACACTTTGATGGTGGAAGGTTTAAATTGCATTTTAGAAGAATTTGACTTGTGTGTTGCATGTCTTTGATCACTATTTTTTGCATGTGGTCTTCTTAGCCCCTGGCAGAGACTTTGGTGATTTTTTGTGGGTTTCCCTTTTCACAATGTGGAAATATCAAAGTTGGAGCATTTTGGTTCTCATGTTTTACTTTGTATTTATAAATTACAGCCCTGAAGAAGTCGTACGGGAATTCAAAAGGAGACTTCCCTTGACGAAACACGTGTTGGCTGCAAATGGCTGTAGGCTGAAAATAAGCTTAAAATGGGCTGGATTTGTATCTTCAAGCTGCATTAATTTCATCATTGTACATATGTCAACATTATGGAAAGAATTTCAATCACTATTTGTTTCTAGTTCTTTGTAATTTTTATTGTGGCTGTATTCAAACTGTCAAGTCATATCAGTATTATTACGGTCAGATATTTGTCAAATATATAAATCAAAACCATATTGTATGTGGACTGTAGTATCTTCAACAAACTGTGGGTTGATATTCCTTTTGAATGAGAGAGTTGCCACACGTTTTGTTCTTAAGTGCATACACTATTTCACACAGGCGGCAATGTCAGTCCTGTAGAAGCCTTTGCATCGGCTCCCTATGGGTGGTAAAAGAAATGCTGCAGCCCATATGGATCCCCTGGAAACCCAATGCCCTGGGTTCCTAGGTACATTATACTAGGGACTTATAATGGGGGGCCAGTATGCCAATTTGGAGTGAAACACTGGGTTACCAGTATGTAAAGACAAATTTGAAACCAGAGAGAGCAGAAGCACTGAGGTCCTGGTTAGCAGGATCCAAGTGACACAGTCAAGCATACTGACAAAAAAAATGAAACATACTGACAAGCAGGGCACAAATCATGAGCACTGGGGTCCTGACCAGCGGGATCTCAGTGACACAGTCAAAACACACTGACAAACAGGCCAAACATGGGGGCAACCATGCTAGAAAGAGGCTACATTCTCACATAACCCCCCACCCCCAACGAAGGACAATAAGGCTAACCTTGACCAGTTGAGACTTTATTATCAAAGTGGTGATACGTGGAGTGTAGATTTGCAATAGAGTGGTTACCCCCTTTATCATCCACTGTATGTTCCCTTTCCTGTATGGAGGTGAACCAACCTGTTTGGAGATTTTTAGCTGGAGAACAGTGCAAGTGCATACTGTGAGATTCCCTATTGTAAGGTTAAAAAGTTTTAAAGTGGGGCAGTGTGACTGTCCCTGTGATCCTATGTTAAGGCAGGGCTGTTGTGCTAAGGATTGCAATGCTAGACAGGAATGCTGTCTCAGCAAGGCCAGAGCAGGGCAAAAGGTTTGACCCCATGGCTCTAAGAGAGAACAGGGTTGCTGTTCCTCTTGGGTTGGAGCAGGACAGGGCTGTTGTTCTATAGGCTCCACACAAGGACAGGGCTGCTGTCCTATGTGTTTAGAGGTAGTGCAGGGCTGCTGCACTAAAGTTTCTTTGGGAGGTCTGAAGGTTTGCTCCAACTTTACTAAAACAGTGCAGTTTTGCTTCTCTGTGTAAGTGGTTTCACAGAGAGGGACTTTTCCCTCTGAGAGTTTAGTTGTGGTAGCTGTGGGCTCCTTGGTAGATTTTCCACCTCAGGAGAGGTCTCTCCCACCACAGGAATGGTATCCTTAGCGGTAGGGTTGGGAAGGGATCCTTTCATACCCTTTTTAAGCTGTGGGGCTATGGAGATCCTTAGGCTTCAGGGCTTCTTCTCTTCTTTGCTTTTTCATTTCACTTGACATGAGAGGAAGCAATTCCTCAGGGATTCCCAGCATGGATGCATGGGTCCTAAACACTACTCAGCCCAACCTTAGGCCTCTAGGTCATTACCCAAGAGACAGTCTGCAGGTAAGCTAGGTGATACTACCACCTGCTTTGGGCCAGTAACTCCACCTCAAATAAGTTGCACTACTGCTAAGGGGAGAGACTGAGATAAGTTATTGACATCAATAACTTGGTACTTCTGTCCAAGGAGGTGTTGTGCAGGTGACACCAGGTTTTCAGTCCCCAAAGTGATACTGGAACCTGTTCATTGTAGACCTGGGCCTCAACACCATTTGTTTGAATTGTCTGCTTGTACTTGTCCATGTTAAGGGTACAAGCAGCGAAGGTGGCAAGGCCAATGCCACCAGGTGAGACAGAAACTGTCTTGGGGCTTTCTACACCTACCGCAGTTTCTATAACGGACCCAAAAGTGAACCCAACTACAGCTTTAGTTTGACTATTGCCAGCAGTCCCACTACTATTACTACTACTACTACTACTACTACTACTACTACTACTGCTAGGGGCACTAGAAGTTGAAATGGATGTATTAGTGGTGGTAGGTTCAGGGGCTTTATCTGGGTAGGACTTATCCCCTGGCCTATGGCCTTTACCTCTGCACACATAGCACCAAGGCTTTTTTATTGTAAGTAGAGGAGGAAGAAGAAGAGGTTTTATCCCCACCCCCAGAAGAGTGTTGTGGACCTGAAGAGGAATCTTTTTGCTTATATTTGTCCCCATGCTTGTCCTGAGATTTTTCACCATGTTTCATTTCTTCGTCACCCCCATGTATGAGCTTTTCTGCTCACCCTTGGTCTGACCCATTTGTCTGCCTTCTTTCCCAATTCTTGAGGAGAGGTCAGATATGAGTCTACCAAGTACTAGTGAAACAAGTCAAACACCCAATTGTTAAGAATATGCTCTCTCAGAATTAGATTATATAGACCCTCATAATCAGACACTTTGCTGCCATTTAACCAACCTTCTAAAGCTTTCACTGAACAGTCCACAAAGTCTATCCAATCTAGTGAAGACTCTTTTCTGGTTTCTCTGAACTTAATCCTATATTGTTCAGTGGTTAAGCCAAATCCATCCAAGAGTGTTGTCTTCAAAACATTGTAATTATCTGAATCATCTTCTCTGACAGTGAGGAGTCTATCTCTCCCCTTGCCAGAGAAGGACAACCACAGAATAGCAGCCCACTGCATCTGAGGGACCCTCTGAACTTTACAGGCCCTCTCAAGTGCAGCAAACCACTTGTAGATGTCATCCCCCTCTTTGTGAAGGAGAACAATCTTGTGCAAATTTCTGGAGTCAAATGTGTTCTCCCTAACACTATAGTTCCTGAAACTGCTACTGCTGCTGCCACCATGGGGAACTAACCCCAGCCCCTTTCTTTCCTTTTCTACAGCCAGGGCTTCCCTATCTAGGGCCAACTGTTGCAGCCTCAGCATAGCCTCCTCCAATCTTAACTTTCTGAGTTCCTTGCCTAGTGAGTTATCCTCAGGATTGGATGTCTGGGACACTTCTGAGACTGAAGTGACATGTGAATGAGCAGAGGCAGATCTTTCCCTGGCTTGTGTAACCCTAGTAACCTGGCCTCTAGGTGTGAAGGGAGCTCTACTTGGGGGTGACCCTCTCCCACTGCCAGCTACACTAGATAGTTTACTAGGGACGGACCCTTCCCTGCATCGTCAGGACCCTCTCCTGATTCTATTGGGTTAGAATCCCACTCTCTCTCCTCTACCTGTTTACCAGATTGCTCCTGGTCATCCCAGAGAAGGAGATTTAAAAGGAAATCCTTATTAGGGTTCTTCCCAATCCCTAGGCTTCTCTCTTAGCAAAGCCCCCTAAAGCTTTTAAAGTTTAGGTTCTCATAAGTAGTTTTGACAACCCTAGGTGTGGCCTCAGAGGAAGACATAGTGATAGAATTTAGAGTAAAGTGAAAAGAAAGAAAAATACCTACTTTAACTAAGTTTTAGAATTTTAGAATGCAAGTGAAAGACTAGGTATACCTTTTGTATAGCTCCAAGTACAGAGTACACTTTCTTGTGGAAAGCTCCGGTGACAGAGTGATAAGGCAATTGCAAGTACTTATTCCACCGCTGCACCACCAATGTAGGAGGCTGGCCTGGTTTGTAGTGGGTACCAAAGGTACTTACACCTTATACTAGGTCCAGTTGTCCCTTATTAGTGAAATGTAGTCAGTGTCTGGAAGCCAGGCTCTCTAGAGGTAGCTGTGGGCAGAACAGCCAAGGATGGACTAGGAGACATGCACATCTCTTGCAATACCACTGTAGTCACACAGTACTTACTCACATGAAAGACAATACTCAGTGTTACACAAATAAAGGTACTTTATTTTAGTCACACAATGTCAAAAATACTTTGGTGACTATACTCCCTTAGGAGGTAGGTAAATTACACAATATATAGATTAGTAACCAAAAACAGGTAAGTACACAGTAGGAAAACAGTGCAATAGTGAAAATCACAATAGGTTGCAATGGGCCTAGGGGGAACACAAACCATATACTAAAATAGTGTAATATGAAAGTCAGTTTCCCACCTAGGCAAGTGTAGTGTGTAGAGGGGCACTGGGAGTGTAAGAAAACACCAAAGGTAAGTAAAATACCCCACCCCATAGCCCGAGAAAGCAGAAGTAGTACACAACAAGTTTCCTAAAACACACTTAAAGTCATGATAGAAGATAATGCATGAACCTGAAGAGAATGCAAGACACCAATGATGAATTCCTGGACCTGAAGACCTGTGGAAGAAGGGGACCAAGTCCAAGAAGCACTGAAGAGTCCAGGGAGAACAGGAGCCCTTGCTAACCCGGATGAAGGTGCAAAAAAAAGAACCACCAGTGAGAAGACAAAGTCAGTATTGCCCCAAAGAAGACAGATGTGGGTTTCTGGTTGGTGTGCAGAAGATGTCCCACCCTGGATGGATGAATGCAGTCTGGTTTGAGTCACTGGATTCTGCCAACAAGCCTTGGCTCACACAAAACACGCGGTTGGTGGAAAATGTCACTGCCTGGGACCAGGAGGGACCTGGTGGTCTCTACCCAGGAGAGAGAGAGACAGAGGGGGCTCTCAGCAACTCAGAGAGCCCTCAGAAGACCAGGCAGAAATCACAAGAGTCCTACAGCATGGGGACAAAGGAGGTGCAAATGAGGACCATTCAGCAAGACACAAAGGATTCCCACGCAGCCGGAGAACCACTCAGGAAGCTGTAGAAGCAGGATGGAGTGCTGGGGGCTTAAGCTGTGCTGTGTATGAAGAACTTCCTGGAAGGATGCACACAAGCCTTGGCAACTGCAAGTGACTCTGTGCATGGGGGTACTGTTTTGTGTGGGGAGGCAAGCTCTTACCTCCACCAAATTTGGACAGCTGGACGTTGGGACTGTCAGAGTCATTTTAGTCCACCACCCGTGTCACTGGGTCCATGCCTGTTGTCTGGAGAGGGGACCCAAGCCACCGGTTGTCACTGTAGAGAGGTGCCTGCTGAAGCAGGGAAGTGACTTCTTCACTCCACAGGAGATTCCTTCGGTTCTTCTGGTGCAGGATGAAGACAGGCAGACCTCGGAGTGTGCATGACCTGGAAACTGTTGCAGTTGTGGCAGGAGCTGAAGTTACAGAGTTGCAGTAGTCTTCTTGGATACTTTGTCGCAGTTGTAGAGTTCCTGGAACTATAACTTGTGCCATAAGGTAACTATAACTCGCACCCTCGCCATGCACTGGTAATTACCCCACATAGTACATCACTCATGACATCTTTGATAACAACATTGATAATATCAATGTACCATTTTCAGTTAAATTATTTAGCAGAAAACTGTGCATGGCGGGGGCGAGTTATAGTTACCTTAGGGCATGAGCTATAGTTACTTGAAATAACTCGAACTATGACTGGTGAATTTCTATGGATTGGATGTTTAAAATGTAAGCCTAACTATAAAGTCCCTGTAACCTTTTTTTTCATTGAATTTTTATGGGTATTTTTCAATTCTATTTCTTAACTATACCATCCCTGTAACCTTTGTTTTGGCAGTGAATATATATAAATATATATAATGTGTTTGTGATTATACGGTTATGAATCTATTTATATATTTTATTGTAGTGAATTGTACTTTAGTGATGTCATATATTTATATTTCAACTTTAAAATGTGTACAAAATGTTTAATGTTTAATTGACATAATTGCTTTACACTGAAAGTATTTTTTTAATATTTAGTAATGGTAAGCTATTTTTTTTTTAGATATTGCAATAGTCAATACTATGTGAATCATAATTTCTGACATACTATATGTTTATTTAAACAAGGTGACAATATTTTTGTTTCTGATGTTTGTTGTTTGATTTGTTGAGTATAGGAAGGCAATATCTTTGATAACAATATATTTCCTTTGGCACAGCGAGCAAAATCTCAGTGCCACTGAGCACTGCCTGACCCTCAGCTGTTTAGAAATTAGAAGGCTCCAACTGAACCTTGGGCTTGCATAGCCAGGGCAAAAGAAGAAAAGGTATTGCAAGTTCTCTTCAGATTACAGGCATACTGGACAGGCCATACTCAGATCTGTTTTGGCTTTCTATTTTGCACAACAGGACTGGAAGGGAAATGTTCTGTGACGGAACCTGACATACAAGAGTCTAGCTGCAGGGACCAAAGTATAATCTAAAAAAGGTTCATATACACTGTGAGCTTTTAGGTCTAGAAAGGTTGCCTGTTGTTCACCTCTAGATCCTATTTATGTGCTCTAAAGGCCTCCTTGAAGGAATCCTTGGGGGGTTTCAACAGACAACCATAATCTCTGTATTGATATACGAAGCCAATTTGTCACAGGGTGTCCTTTATAGAATGTACCCAATGGACCCTACAGTTCTTTTCAAGTTCAACTATTTCCTTCAGAGTGTTGAAGCACTCCACTAAAGAAGGCATAAACTTTAGCCTACGCCAAAACAGAACAGGTCTTAACTGTGCTTTATGGATGATCAATTTGATACCCAAATCTCATCGTAAAGTTAGTAAGGGTGTGGTTTTGGGGAGACTTACCAAGGATCTTAAAAAGTTGATTTCATCTACATCCAAACTAGCCAATCCTGCAAAACCCACAGCTCGGCTCCATAGAGGGCACTGCCTTCAATCTTAATGCTTTAGACCCTAAGTGCAGGTGAAATATGCCTTGTTTTTGAAGCTCAATACATTCTCTCTATCTCAGATGCATAGTGGCATAAATTCATGCTACTTTTCTTGACCTTGGTAGACCATTGCATGTTACTAGTGAGCCTAATAACTGATATTGAGATTATCAAATTCTGTTACTCTATCTTGGTTTCTTCCCTTGGAAGTAATGGATCCTCTGAAAGACTTGTGCGGATTAATGGTCTTAAATTTATCTTTGGCATTATTTGCTGTCAGCCCTTTCTTCACACAAAAGGCCGCAAAGCGATCAACCAGGTTCTGCAAACTGACTGGAGTCTTAGACACCAGCAAGGTGTCATCTAGAAACAAAAGCAGGGTGGTCTTTTGGCCCACAGTCCTTGGGGTGTCACTGTCACAGTCATGTTAATAAGCTACCACATCATTGAGATATAGAGAAAATAATTTTGGAGCAAGTAAGCTTCTCTGACAGACACCACTGTGTATGTCTTTATGTCTTGTTAGCTTGCCCAGAGAACCCTAGCGGACTTGTAGATACATGTCTTGATGCAAACGCATCAGGATGCTCTGTAGATCATGGGGAACCCCACTGTGTTTTAAAACGTCCCAGAGTTTATGACAACAACCACGTCAAAGGCGGATTTAAGGTCCACAAAAAATAAATATAAATGTGATTTCTGTAGGAAAACCATCTTTCAGTAAATGGTCAAAAATCTAAAAATCTGGACAATAGTACTAGTGTCATTCCAAAAGCCTGCTTGAAGGTTCGATAGAGACTCATGGTCTTTTATCAAACCCTCAAATTTAATTAAAATTTGCCTACAGAAAACCTTCTGAATAACATTTATCAGGCTAATCAGTCTATAGTTTAGGGGTGAATCCCCAGAGCCCTTTGTGTAAACTGGGACAATCTCAGCTTCCAACTAGGTGAGATCTCTGTGTCCCTAACTTATTGCATGTGAAAATGAGTTAATATGTATGGCCCCGTTCTCTAGATCTGAGAGGAAAATGTCTCCCACAACCCCATCTGGTCCCTCTGCTTTCCCCAGGGCCGTATACTTAATTGTGCATGTAGTTTTGCTCAATTCTACACTGAAAGAGAGGGTGAACTTAGCTGTAATTCAAGGTCTACCTGGGCACAACACTCTACTGTCACAACTCAGAATGGATGGAATTTGCCCAAAAAAGTCTGCCATTTCCCCAGATCCAGGTGTCCCAGAAATGGTACACTATTGCTTGGGCCTGCTTGTATAATATCTGCTTTTGTCTAATACACTCAGCATTCCAACCCTTCAAGGCAAGGCAGAACTCATTTTCTATACTTCTGCTGTCTTTACTGTATCATGTAGTGGCTACATTCCCAATTTGCTTTGTCCATTGGTGCCTCTGCATAGAGCATGCCCCCAGTGTTTTTAAGAGTTTCTCATAGGTACTTGTGACATCATGATTTGTAGTCTGTGGAGTCGAGAGACTATGAAGTCACTATGACATCAAAAAAAGCCTTGTTCTTAGGCAATATAACATCCAATTTAGGCCCTATATTAGCCCATTTAAGTTGGCTGCTGTCATTTGTCGGATTCAAGCCAATAGAGTGATAGTGAGACACATACCAGGTGGTTAATTAAGTTAGTCAATGAGAAGTGAACAGCATTGTGATCACTATCACTCCTGTCTATAACCTTACTGTTCTCTACAGAACTCCACAAAGGGAGGGAAATCAGTATGTAATCAATCCTATTTGTATGACTAATACGATTACTGGTAGGTATTGCCTGTGCATCAGCCTTGGTACGCCCATTACATGCACTCAGCCTCAGGTCATAAAATAGTGTAAATGAAAGCACCTGATATGCTGCGTCAGTCGATGACTTCATAGGTGCAGTGTCTAAAGCCGGAACACCCCATTGCTCATCCCATGTCTCAGTAAGTAAAAGCCATTGTTTTCCAGACATTCAAAGGTGGTGTTAAAATCATATATATGTATATAAATCTGTTCCCTATGAGCCCTAAGATGTTTCAGTGTCAGTGTTTTACCGCCCACTCTTACTCCTCAATTGTTCAAATTGTACAGATAAATGGGAAGGCTGATCTCCCCTTTATTTTTATTGACTTGGATTTCTGGGGATGAAATGGGAATGAAACACAATTTAGCATTACAAGAGGTGCGTATCCACATCAACAGGCCACAGAGGGGCAGCCCTTTCCATTAAAACTAGCGGGGACAACAGAAATCTAGGTATCCTGGTCTACATATGGTTTCTAAGCTCCAAGTCTCTTAGAACAGCCAGATATCAAATTGATACATGAAAGAACCCCATACACGGTCACCAAACTTGGAACACAAGCCTGCTACATTCTAGGACAAAATATTAGTGTCACTCGACTTTTTAGCTTGGATATCATTTAAAAGTGTAAGTGGCTCCTTGGGGAAGATGTGTGGGATATTCCAGAACTTCTAAAATATATTACATGCTGTGGTGGTGAAGTACCAGCAAAAGGCTCTTTGACTCTTTTTGATATGATATGACACCTATCCCTGAGTCAATCCACCATTGACAACCCAAGATCTTTATTAAGGGAGAGGAAAAACGAAGGAGGGAGAGGAGGAGGGGAGGTAAAATGTGGACTACATTTAAAGTGCATTAAAGTGCTAGCTAGGGTATTTTTATTGAGCTGCAGTCTCAAAACCCTTCCTCCACATTAGCATCTTTCAACCTAAACTCGATGTAGTCATGGGTCCTCCCATGAGAAGATAAACCATGAAAACTTTTAGCATGTAGGATGTCTGGGCAGATTTCAGAAATAAAAATTCCAAAGATCTTATGTAATGGCAATCCTCCCTCATCCCTTTGGCCAGTTTTGTAACCTTTATCAGGAACATTCAGTTTGGCTTCTTGCTACAATTCCTTTAGGGCCACATGTACAAATGTTTGAATTGCGATCTCCTAATTGCGACTCCATGTGAATCGCTATTACAAAATAGCAGTTCCAAATGTACGAAACTCCATTGAATTTCTTTTGAGATTCACAGTGGCTTGCAATTAGACATACCTTATCAATATTAATGAGGTAGGTCGCAATTTGCTACCCTCTGGGAATATAAAAAATTGCAGGGATGGTGGTCTGCTGATATCAGCAGACCACCATGTATGTGATTGCTTATAAATAAAGCATTTTTTTTAAATGCAGCCCATTTTCCTTAAAGAAAAACTGGATGCATTTAAAAGGCAAAAATATGAAATGTTTCAGTGTCACTTTTTAAGAGTAGGCAATGGTCTGTTTTTGCATGCATTCACAAAGAAATGTATTACCACCAATTTGATTTTGGTGGTAACTGTGATTGTTTTGTGACAGTCACAAAAAAATCATACATACCAATGCAAGTCGCTTTTAGGAAGGGACGCCCTTGGCATGCCCCTTCCTAATAGCAAGCCGGAAACCCATTTTTCAATCCAGTAAATAGATTACTGAATTCCAAATTTGGTTTGTACATAGGGAAATGCTTTTTCTTGGTTGCAAACGGCTCGATTCTGTGAATCGGGCTGTTTGTGAACAAGAAAAAGGTATGTGCATCTGAACCTTAGTCCCTTGCTATGATGCCCTTTTGCTGTGAATGATGGGGAAAGCACTCCTTTCCAGGCTGTGCTTCACTTCCTCTAATCAAAGGGGTGATTTTATCAGGTGGCATGTACAATCTTCTGGTAGCCAGTGGGGATGCCTGTGACGGATGCCTAAAGAAACGTAACTCACGGTTAGATTGGTGCTCATGTTGCATGCAGTGGGTGAGGAAATAGTCAGATCTAGTGCTGCCATCTTTCCATTTCTTCTGATCTGCTATTAGTATAGTGTATGTGAAAGTAGATGTGGCTGCAGAAGTCTTGCCACTATTTGCACCCCCTGGTAGTTTAAGCTTCTCTATTTCCACCAACTCAACTTTAGTTGCCGATCAATTATCTCACTCAGTAGCCTCTAGACCATTGCAATAACACTGCCCATATCAACACTGTAAGAAAGTAGCCTCTTTCTAGCATGGTTACCCCACTTTTCACCTGTTTGTGAGTGTGTCAGTGTGTTTTTACTGTGTCACTTGGATCCTGATAGCCAGGACCCCAGTGCTTGCTCATAGATAAAACCCTATATGTCAGTGTGTTTTGCCTGTCTCACTGGGATCCTGCTGGCCAGGACCCCAGTGCTCATAGTTTGTGGCCTGAATGTGTTCCCTGTGTAGTGCCTAACTGTGTCACTGAGGCTCTGCTAATCAGAACCTCAGTGCTTATGCTCTCTCTGATTTTAAATTTGTCACTGTAGGCCAGTGCCTTCATTTACCAATTTCAATCGGCACACTGGTCCCCCCTTGTAAGTCCCTAGTATATGGTACCTAGGTACCCAGGGCATTGGGGTTACAGGAGCTCCATATGGGCTGCAGCATTTATTTTGCCACCCTTAGGGAGCTCAGACAAACCATTACACAGGACTGCCATTGCAGCCTGCGTGAAATAGTGCACACACTATTTCACTGCACTTAAGTAACTTGTAAGTCACCTATATCTCTAACCTTCATTTCCTGACGGTTAGGTGCAAAGTTATTAAGTGTGAGGGCACCCTTTCACTAGCAAAGGTGCCCCCACATAGTTCATGGCCATTTCCCCAGACTTTGTGGGTGTGGCGACGCCATTACACGTGTGCACTACATATAGGTCAATACCTATAGGTAGCTTCACAATGGAAACTCCAAATATGGCCATGTAACATGTCTAAGATCATAGAATGGTCCCCCCATTCCAAATCTGGTATTCCATACATCCTGGGGGCCCCACCATGGACCCCCAGTACTGCCAAACCAGCTCTCTGAGGCTTGCATTGCAGCTATGCTGCTGCCATCTCACAGACAGGGTTCTGGCCTCCTGGGGTCTGGGCATCCCAGTCCCAGGAAGGCTGAACAAAGCATTTCCTCTGAGAGCAAGGTGTTACACCCTCTCCCTTTGGAAATAGGTGTTACAGGCTGGGGAGGGGTAGCCTCCCCCAGCCTCTGGGAATGCTTTGAAGGGCACAGATGGTGTCCTCCGTGCATAAGTCAACACCGGTTCAGGGACTCCTTCTCCCCTACTCTGGCAGGAAACTGGGCAAAGGAAAGGGGAGTGACCACTCCCCTGTCCATCACCACCCCAGGGGTGGTTCCTAGAGCTCTTCCAGTGTGTCCCAGACTTCAGCCATCTTGCCTTGCAAGGTATGGGGGCACTTTTCTTTAGAAACTTCAGCTCCAAGTCAGCAACTGCAACAGTTTCCATGGTTTGCACGCTCTGGGGATTCCCTGTCTTTATCCTGCACCAGAAGAGCTGAAGAAATCACCCGCGGAGTGACAGAGTCACTCCCCTGCTCCAAGCATGCACCTTCCAAGATGACGACCGGTACCCTGGGACTCCACTCACAACAACGAGTGTGCCCCTAAGGACACAGAGGGTGGACATCATCAACATAGACTGTTTTGAGGTCCTGCTGATGCAATATGGAGGAGGTCCTACCTTGCCTTCCCGAGAACATCAGTGTACTGTGTCTTCTTCACCTCCTGAGGCCTCTGTGCACTCTTTGCAAAATCCCTTCGTCCACAGCCTGGCCCAAGTCCCCAGCACTCCATTTTGATGAAAAACACACTTTTGTCATAGCCAAGGCTCGTTGGCGACTTCCAACATGAAATCTCATCTGCAGCGATCTTCACGCTGTTGGACATCTTTTGCGTTATGCAGGAACCCACTGGCAGCTTCCTAGGTTGCAATTCTGCCGTCTTTGACTAACCGTGGACTCTTCTTTTGCACCCTCTTCTGGGTTGGCAGGGGCTCCTGTCCTTCCTGGAACATATTTCGACTTCTGGATCTGGTCCGCTTTCTTTGCAAGTCTGCAGGTCCAATAATCCAGCAGTTGTTCTTTGCAGACTTGGTTGGCTGCTGTAAAATCCCCAAAACGAGGTGTAGTGTGTCCTAAGGAAACTTGAAGTACTTTACTCCTGCTTTTCTGGGCTCTGGGGTGGGGTAATTTACTTACCTTTACTGTATTCTCACTCTCCCAGCGATTCTGCACTCACTACACTTGTCTAGGGGGAAATTTGGGATTCACATTCCACTTTCTTAGTATATGGTTTGTGTTGCCCCCTAGACCTATTTTCTCCCATTGCATTCTATATGATTTCCTACTGTTTGCATTGTTCTACAACTATTGACTTGTCTACTTTTGGTGTCTAGTGTATATATTCTGTATAATACTTACCTCCAGAAGGAGTATTGTCTCTAAGATATTTTTGATACTGTGTCACCCAAATAAATACCTTTATTTTTGGTAACACTGAATATTGTCTTTACTTGTGTATAAGTACTGTGTAACTATAAGTGGTATTGCAGGAGCTTTGCATGTCTACTAGTTCAGCCTAAGCTGCTCTGCTATAGCTACCTCTATCAGCCTAAGCTGCTAGAACACTACTACATGAGGGATATATTGGTAAAAAGTGATATTAGGAAATTTGAAAAAGAAGAAATGTGGTTGCAACAAAAGGACGGATTTTTACAAATGCTCTAAATGTAAAGCTTGTAAGAATGGTGAAAGTATAAAATCCTTGATGGTGGGACAGAAAACGGTACATAAATTCAGGGGACGATATACATGCAAGAGTGATTTTGTAATATATATTTTAAAGTGTAGCTGTCCCAAAATATATGTAGGGAGCACCAAATTACAGGTTTATAAACAGATTTTACAGCACTTGCGAGCCATTCAAAATAAGGATGATAGTTATCCTGTTGCGCGCCACATCCATGATAGACACAATGGAAGGCTGGATGAAATAAAATAGAGTTTGATTGATGGAATTATCTAAGAATATTAGAGGTGGTAATAGGGAGTTGAAATTAAGAACATTAGAATCGAGATATATAATCATGTTAGATACTAAGGAACCCAATGGATGGAATAGTAGTGAAGAAATGTTTATACATATATATATATATATATATATATGTATATATATATATATATATATATATATATATTCACACACACACATGTGGTTTAATCTGTTTCGCAATGGAAAGGCACATCACTGTACCTTTTGTAATGCAAACAAAAATTCCACTGTATTACTGAGTGTTCACGCTCACATATGATTTCCACATTTCTGCATGTCACTCCCTGATGCATGTCAATAGTCAGTTGATGAACCTTCACCAATAAACATGTGCAAATCACTAAGCTTAATAATTCCATATCAATGGCTTGGAAATACATGTTGTGAATAATTACTGTAGTCTACCTGTCATGTCCTTCATTGCTTCAGCAATTGGACATGACAAAGGACATCAAGTAATGAATTAGGATGTGTGTGACGCACCAACCAATGTTTACACACTCCTATCTGTGGTAACACATGGACTGTATATCCATCATATATAACTATTTTGTAATATATTTTTTCATGGACACATATGTGATGAAATCAGACATCATCCTTTGAAAGTAGGGTGATCGTGTGTGAAACAGTAGTGTAAAGAACAATAGAAAATTGAAAGGTACACATGGCAATGTGTAGGCACAAATACTGTTGGCAACAGTTATGTTAGCCAGCTCATGTAATTGTACATTCCCCATATAACAAGGGAAAATACTGTTCAGTAACTGCACTCAAAGTTCACTATATGCTATGTCACATGTATGAGGGCCACCATCACATAAGACACAGTAGTGAGGTACCAGCACTCATGACACACTGAAGACAAGTGGCCTGTTGAGTACATATGCCAATATACTCTCTTAAGCAGACACTTAGCTGAGTACAGACATCAATCAACTCATGTTGTTTGACACTGTACTCAGCCATGTGTCTGATCAACAGATCATATTGGTAGTGGACTGTACTCTGTTGTGTACCTGCTCATTTGCACTATAGGAAAGGCACATCAGCATGCATGTACTACCAGAGCTACACAAACAATAACTCTTCTTGTGCGTCACACATGGGCCACCTCCAATATTCAGGGGAAGATGGCCGCTTCTAACACATAAAGGTGGCAATGTAACATGTATGAATCTGTCCGGGAACCCCTTGTAGCGGTTGTGATTCCCTAAACCGTCCGTCAAGCTCCAGCTAGGCCACTGCCAGTAAGCGGGCCATTAGGGGGGGGTAAGAGTCCGGAGCAGCCCAGTCCATGTTGGGAGGACAGCACCCACTGGACATCCCTGATCCCCAGGGTCAGCACCTTTCAGGGAATGGCTCTCCAAATGGCTTGCTTCTGATGGGCATTGACCTGTATGGATACAATAGATGAACTGCAAAAATTAGGTTATCTGTTTGGTCTACACACAGTAGAAATATGCTTGAATTGTTAACACACTACATATGGAAACTTTACATGCTGATAATTACAAGGACCTACTAATATACTTTTTAGTCATCTGCTGACTATTCACACACCATGGTCATGAACTTCGCTGACTAAGCCAGCCAACTAATATCATGTAGCCCAGGGCCAACCGGCATGTACTATGATGTGAGCCACTATGAAACACAACACACCATTGTGACCGTCTGAAGGGTAAACTACTTGTGCATGACTGTATAGACACCTTTGCATCCAGGTACATTGACTCATTGCATATGGTCCATAAAGGCTACTATCATAATATAGACTACCCTCTAAGACTTAGGTGGCAATGAAAGGGCTGGCATGGGTGTAACTGAGAGCTTCCACTCTGTGGAGGTGTGGACATGTGGACTACTGAATGGAATCTCATGCTATATCTGATTGAGTTTGTGTGGTATGTACTGGTATCACAGGACACACCTTTTACCATATGTGGCACTCTTACAGAGATGACATTCAACGTACCACGGTATGTTTGGTCTGATTGGTTACATGTAACAAAGCTAGTGATTCTCATGTAATGATCTCTCCAGAATTAACCAACTAATTGCACTGTGTGTTTTTCAGGTGTGCAATAGGCTGGTGTAATGCAAACATGGCTTAGGGAAAAGTCATAGCATACCTGTGGGAGTAAGGGACCTGTCAGCATTAAATGTCACACATTGACAATGTAGGTCAATGGAAAGATGTAGGAAGTCTGCAGGGAGTTACCTCAGTCACCATTTCAAATGTAGTCAATGTACAATCATTCAGGCCTGCTATTGGTCCAGAAAACTCATTTTGGGAACATCCAGGGAACTGCAGGTCTACAGGGAGTTTACCCTCTGCATCGGTTGCATTGCCACAGTAACTCTGCACCAGCATGGGCTATGGCCCCAAATGGGAAAACCTTTGACAGGCCTTGTTCTCAGCAGGCTGAGCATATTTAACCAACATGAACAACACATTTCGATCACTACAATGCATAACAGTACATCTTGTGGCCATCCTATATATGAGCTCAAGATTGTGTGGCACTCTGAAGGGATCAGGGAGGTTTAGGTATCTCTCAGACAACAGTTTGCCAAGGCCTGATCTGGGCTGAGTGATATGTGGGACTGTACACATTGCAAATATCCTCCTCAACTGCTTCAAACAGTATACATACACAGCCTATGATATGACTCGTATAATTTTTTTTGTAATTTACCATCATATGCACATCAAATATATCATTGTTACCCTGAAAAGAGTACTTGCATAGACATGTGAATGTACCAGAGGGAGGATCTAGGGCTCAACACAATGGTCATTTGAAATACACCAAGAACAGGGCTCCGCAATCCATGACATGTACATTCTATGTATGGACCACAAAATGTAACTACAGTCATACAAAAATATAAGGGACCCGAAAGCACATTGTAGCCTGTGAAAAAGGAAAGGATGGTGTTGAACACAGTCAAATATGTATATGAGGTAGTCACCTGTTCTTCTGGTGAGCCATAGAGCTGACCATCCAGGGAAAGGACCTCTTCAACAAGTTTCTCCATCTCCTCTGGAGAGAAGGGGGGGGGCTTTAAACCTGCATGGCCTGACATGATTGCTGCCAGAGGTGGCAGACAGCAACTACAGTGGTAGAGGTGTTAACAGCAGGAGTGTCAGGAGGCAAGTGAGTTATTTTTCAAACCACGGCATAGATGCATGCAGTCATCAGCATACACGGGCATAGCCATTAGTTTGCAACCGTCACAGTCAACAATCTTAGCCTATGGCTTTGCCCGCTGTGAATGAAACCACCCACCGCGCAATCATATTCCGCTGGCAGCTTCCAAAAATCTACTATCCAAAGTCAGGCATCCGCCATTTTAGCAGTTGAAACTAACGCATTGCTGACTGTTAAATGTGTCACTACCACTACAAATGTATTGTGACATGTAAACATATGTAATACTCTATTGATGTGTAATTACTTCTACACAATCCTCAGTGTAGTGTGTTACTGGTCATAATTGTCATATATCCGTGGTGCACTGTACACCTGGTGATGGCATTTTGGGAAGACATAAAATACTTTTCTATATCAAAGTGCACATGAGGACCAGATAGGTATAATGTGAACATTTTTGCTATAGACACTTGTAGACAACAATGGGAATTATAGCTGCATCTTGGGTAGTAGACATGTGAAATGTGTGTAATGGTTTTTTAACCAGTAATATTTTGTCACATGACTTTTGTCTAAATTATCGTATGTGTTTCTCTGGACACTATGAATGATGCACCTATTTATGTGGTTCCACAGATAGATGAACTATGAGAGGGAGGAGACTTCAGTGAAGCGTCCACTTCCAGACCTTCTTTTGGCTCCTGAAGGCCATATATCACTGTTTGTACAAGACAGATTGAGCCCTCCTTTACTCACCTGGGAAGGTGTGTCAAATCACTGTGGCCTTCTGCATGATCTATAACCCCGCCTTTCGAAGGAGCATCTCTATTATCACAGGGGATTGAGAGCTGAGGTGCCACCGATTGCAACAAGATCCTATCGATTACTTCTTCTCATGAGTGAAAGTATTGCATGAGATGTCATGACTTTGACTGAACAATGAACTCTTGTGATGAAGTGAGGAGTATATTTGTTGAAATGTGTTAGGAGACTGAAGCTCTGCCAAAATCTAGCAAAGGGTGTTTGGTGAGGAAACTTTTGACACATTCACTTTTAGTAAATGTTGCTTTGCATATGTCAGATTTTTGTCATGGACTGTGTTCTCTAGATGTTTGCTATGTGAAGTGTGTCATATATATAGTTTCATAACTAGACTCTTTGTTTTTGTGTTTGGTTAGGTACCTTCACCACAGCATCTTCATTTGGACATTTCAGAGTTGTGACATTGGCAGGTATATGATGCTGTTGGGCTATGCAAAGTGGACATGAATTGTTCTTGGGAATGTATGTCACAGACTTTAGGTTAACAAGACCTGTGCTAAGACAGCTTGCACAGTGATGGGACGGAAGTTATGGAAGTTAAGGAGATTCCATTTGGCTTGTTCCTTGTCATGTGGTGGACATGATGCATTAGGTGTGTCATCATGTTGTCAGAATGTGTTTCGTTGTAGGCCGATTTTATGTTCATTTTACTTCACATTGGCTAGACACTCTTTTTGTATAAACTGTATGTATCTGTTGATGTGTTTCATCATTGTAGGCCAAAGTACCTGTGACACATCACTGACACTTGTTTGTGTCAGACCACAAGATGCAGAAGCACTGGATTGTAGTGATGCTGTGATGAGGAACTGTTGTACTGCCATCTGTCCAAATATTGCATTATATGATATTGTTCTCCTTTTGTGATGTAAGCGACATGGCACCAGCTGATGACATCAACCAAATTCATTTCTGCCTATTCCATGTGACAATGTCTGATATATCCCTTCTCTGCATGTTCTGGAGGTCTGTACATGTAAATTTGATCACTTACACAGTGTGATTCAATCATGTTTCATTTACTATTCTTCTGACATCTTGACAGCCTATGATTTGAACTATGTAATAAAAATCTTCTTAGACATGACACTTGTATGTATGTGTTGGTGTGGCATGATTGTGATCCTGAGCTAAACATTGTGTACATGTAGCATATCCATGCTTACACAAGTAGCTTGTTTTGTCATTGTATAGTTCACATGGTCTTACATATCTACATTGCTAAATGTGAAATTTACCACAGCAATGAGTTTGTGACCTGTGAATTTATTAAAGGTGAAAACATATTTGGTGCAAAAACAAACATAAATGAAAAGTGAAGTAGTCAGTCATGGTGAATTAAATCATGGATGTAGATGCCAAATCATATAAATTTCAAAATTGAGATTACTCGTCCCATCAGAAATGGAAAATTGTCCAGACTTAGTTCACAGAGTGAATGTGTGACACACAAAGGAGGACATTATGGTTGAGGTTTCTTGCTGGCAGTGGTGGGTGTCTTACCATCCGTACCTCCTGGATATTTCCATGGACTTACCCACTTGCAAGGTTGGGGGGGTTCGGCTGCTGCAGAGGCAAGGGTGTCTGATGGTGTAGAGGCTTCCCGTCCTGTGCCTACCACAGATGTAGATGGGGGTGATGTAGTTGAACCACACAAAGGGGTAGATGGTGGTAGAAAAACCCTGCTCAAGGTTGCATGGTTGTCCATCAGTACCCCTGTTAGGGTGCCCATTTTGGTCTCCATCCGTTGGTACATATCCCTCTTCAGCTGTTTAATTTTCCAAGAGTTTGGTAACTGCCTGGCCTATCACACCTTGGGATTCTTGATAGACCCCAAGACATGGCTATTGGTGTTCTGGTCTTGAGTGGCCCAGTGGCTTTACTCTGCCGGCCCACAGTATCCTTCCCATGAACCCTACCCCCATGAGACTGTGTCCTTAGCCCAGAGTATCCTCTTCAACAGGGTTCTGCTCCCTCTGTGTCAGGGGTGATGATTTTCACTTAGGGTCCAGGACTGGGGGCACATGATTGTACTAACTGTGCTTGGTACACAGTTTGGGGGATATGTTGAAACAGTTGGGGTGGGAGGTGTTGATGTGGGCACAGTGAGACTCACTTTTGCTGTCTGACCAGGCTCATCAGATGTGCCAGGTCCGTCATCCACGTCCACATGTCCAGGATTGTTGTCATCCTTCAGAGCTTCATCTGGGGGTGGCAGTCTATTCCGTGGACAATGTCTTCCCAGGAGCAGTGCCAGTTCAACCTGTTGATAAATAGAGTACATTGTTATTGGTGGAAGTGGGGACTATACATCCACATGTTTTGTGTCAAGTAAGTAGAGACCAAGGAAAATGTTAATAGTTAGAGTATCCTACTTTGATATATTTCCATGGTATTGAAGTTGTTGAAAATAAATTTGTGGGGGTAGCAAAAACTATTAGGATTAAGCAGCTCATTAGATAAACTGATAAGTTCCATTTTGGATTAAGCTCTTTGGTGTGACGACCAGTGGTCAATGCAAGGGAATGGTTTTAAAAGTCCACTGGTGCATCTCACAGTGGACTTTTTAAATTTAAAAGCCCCTCTGGTGACACAGGAGACACAGAAGACACGCAGCTGCGATCCCCAGCCAGGAAACACCACTAGACACCAGGAATTACACTTGTGGGGGTGGCCTCCTGACAATGGGCCACATATGTATATTTTAAAATACGTTAGTTTACCCCTGGTGGCCGTGATAGCCCAATTTTGAGGTTTGCAAAGGATTCTGGGTGACGGAACCCAGTAAGAACCCCAAAAGTCACCCCATTCGGGATTCCCCTAGGTGTCTACTTTTTACAAAGGTATCATTTTGTTATCTTTTCATAGGTGCCAACTGAGATACAGCCCAAAATCCACAGCTAGGCAATTTGCAAAAAGCACATGATTTTTCAATGGAAAAATGTGATGTGTCCATGTTGCGTTTTGGGGCATTTGCTGTCACAGGCACTAGGCCTATCCAGAAACGTGATGTACCACTTTTGTTAGGAGACTTGAGGTAACACAGAATAGAAGAACAAATGTTATTGTCAATTGTCCTTCCCTACATTTTGCCTGCCAAGTATAAGACAATGTAAGAAAGAAGTCATTTTGAGAATTGCCCTGCAATTCACATGCTAGAATCGGGACCTCCGAATTCAGAGATGTGCAAATAACCACTGTTTCTAAATTCCTTATCTTGTCTCCACTTTGGAAATACATATGTTTCCTTGATACCTATTTTTCACTCTTTATATTTTACCAAATGAGTTGCTGAACACCCCTTATACAATGGAAACCCATTGCAAGATGCTGCCCATTTATTGGCTCTAAGTAGCTTGGATTTTTGAAGAACCAACAAGACCTATATACCCGAGCAGCCAGGAGGGTCCAGCAAACATAATGTTATATTGCTTTAAAAAATCTATTATAGTTAGAAAAAGTTACGGAAGAAAACATAGTCAGAAAGGGCTGTTTTTTAACTCAATTTCAATATTCTTTTTATTTCAACTGTTACTTTCTGCAGGAAAATCTCAAAGGATCTACTCAAATGACCCCTTGCTAAATTCAGAATGTTGTCTACTTTTCAGAAATGTTTAGCTATCCGGGAGCCACCATTGGTTTGACCATTGGTTTCACCCCCATTTCTGACAATAACTGAAAGGAGGCTGAGAGCCAAAACTCTGTTGAAAAATGTGTTTTTCTGATTCAAGTCTGCCTGTTCCTGAAAGTTGGGAAGATGGCGATTTTAGCACTGAAAACCCTTTATTGATGCCATTTGCAGGGAAAAAAAACCATATGCTTACTTCTACAGCACTTTTTCCCATTTTTCCAAAAAAACTAAAACATTTTAGCTTTATTTTGGCTAATTTCTTGGTCTCCTCCAGGGGAACCCACAAACTGTGGGTATATTTACAATTCCCATAATATGGGAAAAAAGGATACTTATTTGGTGTGGATAGCTTATGTGAACAAAAAGATATGGGGGCCTAAGCGTGAACTACCCCAAATAGCCAAAAAAGGGCTCAGCACATAGGGAGGGGGTAGGGCCCAGCAGCTAAGGAGGTAAGGAATGAACATGACATTTAACAAACAGTTAAGCCAACACTGTGGAGAAGTAACATGTGCATTTGACCATTCCAAGGTCTAGTTGTATAAGATACAGGCGAACACACAACATGGTTGTATATGTAGCAATAGACATCAGGTGAGCAGTACAGAGTCAGTAGTTTATCTGCCACTTCCAATCGCTGAAGCAGCTTAATGCCTTACAACTATTTGATGCCCACAGTTGGTAGGATGTCATTCATTGCATCAATAGTGTCATTTGGGGTTACCAGGACAACATCAAGCTAAGTAGGCAGGCACGTCTCAGAGTTAAGCATGATAAATAGATTGATCAGTCCATGATGAGTCAACATTAATTGTTACATGCCTAACAAATGTCTTTGTGCAAGTGCACAATGACCTCTTGCTTTGAGTTACAGATACAGGGCCTCATGGTAGTAGTTGTAGTCATGTCACTTTTTAACTTGCAACACTACACAAATGGTAAACTCCTTGATGAGTAAACATCCGTTGTAAAATGGCTAACAAGTGTATTTGTGCAAGAGCACAATGGCATCTTGTTTTTGGGTTACAGAAACAGAACCTCATGGTAGTTGTAGTCATGTCACTCTCTCTACTTCCCAACGCTTGAGAAATGGCTAGTCTGACGTACCTGTTGCCACACTGCACTTAGGTTGGACCATATATTTACACTTTGACACATACCATGGGTCCTAGCATGATCTTTTGATATTAAAACACTTACAGAGCCCATTCCAACATATGGCTTGTAATGGAGATTGATACATGTGATGTTATGCTTGACAATACACATTGACAATCTACCATCTCTGATACTTTGGGTATTGCATGTTAGGAAAGTAGATGAAATAAACAATGGCAAAAGTTGGGATGTGAGCATATAGGACTTTGACATTTTGTGGCACTTTTTGTGGTGTAACTTACCAGACTCCGCTCCCCCCAGCTACTCCTTTCAAGCCCTCAGGATGCAGGATGGCCAAGACCTTCTCCTTCAAGGGAGAGAGTTGTAATGGGGCGTTTGGATGACCACCATCAGTCTTCTGGGACTTAATGTGTTGCCTGGAGGCCAGAGAATGCACCTTCCTCCTCAGGTCTCGCCTCTGCTTCCCAATATTCTCCTTTGTGCACAAGGGAGTGCCTACAGCATTCACTCTGTTGACTATCCTTTGCCACATTTCCATTTTCCTACTGAGAGGATATGTTGGCCTTGGGCTCCAAACAATTGTGGCTCTACTCTTATGATTTAATCCAACATGACTCTCATCTCATCCTCTGAATAACGTGTATTTTTGGGCCGTGACATGACTGTAAATTAAAGTGGGCGACAGTGACTAACTAAACAAGGCAAGTGATTTTGGAAAACATTATAAGAAGTAGTGAGAAAAGTGTTAAATGGGATGGGAAAAAAGACGCCGTATGTAACAAAAATGAAAAAATAACATGTGGTCTTTGTCTTGCAGTGCTGCAGTGGCAAGGCAAAGGATCATGGTCTGAGATGATGTGTGTTTTATAGCATTGTTTGAAGGTGTGTCCACTTGGCCAATGGACGTCAGCTGTGTTATTTTTTAATCCATCCAATGGGCACTTTTCTGGTGCTTTGCTGTGAGGGTACTGTGGCAGCTGACCGCCGTCAGCTAACTACCGTAAGGGGGCCTCCATGTCTACCATGTTTTTTTAATTGACTCAGCGGTTGGCCACGGCTGTCACAGCGACACAGTATGCACTTTCAACATTGCAGCCTGCCACGCTGCTGGTGGGCAGCAAGATGTCGATGTGGTCGATGGTGCAACCTATATACATTGTGATATGGTGAGCATGAAACCACTGATGCATCAGTCTTCTTGGAACCACCACCGCTGCAGACTGGTGGTCCAACTGTCAAACTCGTAATCGGGCCCTAAGTCAGAAGGTAAAATTTTGACCGAAGCCTACCACTCAGTGTATCCGATTTGGGCTTCATCGCGATTGGTCTCTACTTTTTACTTTGCCCCGGTCAAGCACAACCAGATGTCACCTGTTGCAGGTTTTGTTTTTAGGCACTAGAAAGCACAGTTTACATCTTTAAAAATTAATATCTCCAGTTCTCTACATTTATTTGTCATTTCAGTAATTTTAAAAAGTTGAAGATATCCTATTTTTATAAATTGGTGTTGGATTTTTATTGTTTGTTGTGTTTTACTTATTTACTGTTTTATTGATAATAAATCCTTTATACATCTATCTCTTAAGTTAAGCCTAATGGCTTGTGGGCCAAGCTACCAAGGGTTGAGGAAGGGTTCATTTATTGAGACCCTGACTGGACCTAGTGTGGGATTGTGGCCTGTTACTAAGTGTAGGTACCTACCTGCCCTTACTATTAATCTACTTTCCAACATTTTTGGTAGCAGTGGTGGCATCTAGTACTTGTGTTTAATATAACCATACAGCATTTAGGAGAAGCGAAGTAAAAATCCTCTAAATTGACTTAGAGCAAAACATTATTTAGATTTTTCAAGTTTGCATTAATTACTACATTTTTCAAAATTGTTCTGATTAATTGGTTCCAAAGTTTTTTTCATGACCCAAAACTAAGGCTACCAAGGAGCTTGATCTAGCTAGCCTACCCACACTCACTGCAGCTGAGCTTAAGGTGCTGTGCAGAAAGAGGGGATTACCTGCTACGCTGCTAACAACCTTAGGAAGGCTGAAATGGTTAGGTCCTTTGAATCCTGGGCAGTGCTAGTAGAAACAGACGAAGCTCCAGGTACAGAAGGAGAGGGGGGAGATGGCTCCCCAAAACACCAAGAGGATGATAATCACCTGTCCCTTCCATCAAAGGCCGGGCACGGACCCAAGCAAGTGGGAGGGGAGGGTTCGTAGTATCAACCAAAGGAGAAGCAGAACTGGCCCTCTGGGAGAGGGAATTTGAGGCTTAGTTAGCCTTCATAGCTTAAGAGGCACAGAAGATGGCCCTGGAGAAGAAGAAGTGGGCAGGAGGAGTACAGAGAGATGGTGGCAGTGAAGTAGAATTTGAGGTGTCCAGGGGTGGTGTGTTTTGCTCCAGACTACCCAAAGGGATTATCCCTAACTACCTGGAGGGTGATGCCATCAACATGTGTCTGGCAGCCTTTGAGAGGGCTCTCAAGATGTGAACCGTTAGTCCTCAGCATTGAGGTTCACTTCTATGGGAACTGATCCCAGTGTCTGGAAGGGACAGGCTTCTGACCCCAAGGGAGGATGAGACAGAGTCCTATCCCAATATGAAAATATGTCTCAGCAAGAAGTTTAGTTTATCCAAGAAAAGTGCTGGAGCATCCCGGTGTTCTTCTACCGCTCCTGTGCCCATATCAGTAAGAAAGATTCAGTTTCAAGGAAATGGAGTGCACTAACTCTACTATCACTCTGTCGACAACAACCTGCCCCCCGAAGATACAGGGTGCCTGGCTGGACCGGCAAGACGTGGCAGTGTTTTGTCTCTTTCTCTTCCACTCCCCCTTTCCTTTTGGGACACCTGCCGGGGTTTCTGTGTCCACCAGGAAGTGCCGAGAGGTGTTTCAGGAGGTTCGGGGGCGTACCATCGCCCCTGCAGACATCCTGCTTTTCACGTGAGTGGCCCGTCTCGACACCCAGAAGGTCAAAACCCAGTCCTGGGTTGACTTTTGAGGCACTAGAGGACTGTAACAGGGTAACAAAGTAAGTACTTATGAGGGGCTATGCAATTAGATCATGAAGTAGCACATCTTAACTAATTATATCACGGAAATGTTACACCAGTATCTTCTGTGCTTCAAGATGTCTAGTCCCAGGGACCTGGCAGAGGCAGCTTATGTGAGGTTGAGAACCAGAGTATTCACTAAGTACCTGGGGAAGACTCTAAGAAGTGGGGATCAGGTCCACAAAAACCTAAGGGGGGAGAGGGTAAGCTTACCACTGCAACTCCCTCAGTACCCCAGAACCCTAAAAAGGAAGACACTAGATCCTACTTCTACTCTCACAAGCAGAGGCAGGGAGACCCAGGGTTAAAAAAAGATCTTGGATAACAGGGCCTGCTTTGACTGTCAGGAGACAGGTCACTTCAGAGGAGATGCAGCCTGTCCCCAGAAGGTGGTTAGCACTGGGCTGTCCTGTGTAGCCATAGAGGATTCCTCAGATGATGAAGCCTTCACATCATTGTGCCGAGAGACAGGTCCAGATGGTAAGCTGGTGATCACTGAGGGTGGGAGTAGACACTTTCACTCCATTCAGGTGAATAGGATTCTTACCACTGGCCTGAGAGACACATGTGTCAATCACATCATAGTGACTGACAGGCTGGTGTCCCCAGACCTGTATGCGCCAGTAGAAACCAGGAGGGTAAGGGTAACACCAGGTGAGGTCACAAACAAATCTGCAGCCATAGTGTTGCTAGAGAGTGAGGGTACGCTTGGTTGGTATAAAGTGGTGGGCAGTGCTGACCTCCTCTTAGATTGTATAATAGGCAATGACCTCCCAGAGCTTGGTCTCATCCCAGAGGGGGTGGTTGCCCAGGGCGTCCCCCCCAACCAAGGATTCTAGGGAGCCAGTCCCTACGGTTAGGAGACAGTGGTACCCAAGGAAAAGGAAAAAGAAGAGAAAAGGAAGACCACTCTTAAAAACAGGTCCAGTGAGCCAAGGGCCTTCAGACCCAGTAAGGGAGAAGCCCAGAGATTGCACTGGTAAGGCTTCACCTGACCCCCAGGAAGTCCTGAGGAGTGTCTGCAACAAGATGTGGTAGCCCCCCACTCAGAACAGCAAGAGAGATGCCAGGATCCCACTGTTGCCCTTAAAGCAGCTCATCCACATATCAGTAGAGGGGTTACTATGTGGTTCTGGATTTTGACAGCTAACAGTACTCTTTGTTAGGAACTGGACTACAGGGCAGCACTGTACTTGGCATGGGAGGCAGACCCCATAGCCAAAAGCAAAGTAGGCCCACTAATGCTGTTGTCATGGTAACCTCTGTGGTTAAGCTACACGTTGACCTAGCAAAGTTAGGGGTAGAGGAGATGGGCACCTCACTATTCAAACTGGCAAAGGGAGAAAACAAAGACACCTCCAGAGTGAAGTTTCAAGTTACGATACATTCAGTTACTATTGGGATGGGACAACTGCCTAGAGGGAGTAACCCTGGCAGGAGGATAAAAGCCAGAGTAGGTCCTGCATTAGTACAGCCAGTTTTCCTCACTGTCTTCCTGGCCTGGCAAGCAAGGAAAACTCTCCCAGGGTTGGGCTGTGTCTCCTGGGCATGTTGGCTAGTGGGGGAAGGTGGTTGTGTGAGAAAACCAGACAGATTGTTGAAGCCCCCTCACTTTTTGCCAAAATGGTATAAGAAAATAAGGCATAAATATAATATAATTTGCTCTGACAACCTACCTATAAGTTTCTAGTATTTGGTAGGGTATGTAGGTTTAGGGACCCCAGTGAAGTTAGGGCACCCATGGGTGCACTGCTGTGGTCTTTGGTGTCATTGTAAAAGTAGGCCTTCGTTGCAGGCTGCTTTTAAATTTGACTTTGGAATTAAAAGTACTTTCAAAGTCCTAAGGTCTGCTCTAGGTGCCCCAAGGATTGGTGCAATATATGTATAACCAGAGACTATATAAAAGGTGTTTCATAAGCCTGAGTGAGGGAAAACAGCCAAATTAATTTTCCCATTGTAGTAGATTAGCTTCATAGTCTAACATTGGGAGGCGTTATTTAAGAGTAATTAAGTCTCATTTCCACTAGAAAAGAGCTTAATTTGTCATGTTTGATATCAAATGAAAAGTTAGAATTAATCCAACAACTTTCCAAGTTGGGTTTATTATAACTAGTATGGAGAAAGAGTTTTAGAACTATTTCTGAGAGTTACCAAAATCACCCCTGTAGTGCCCTTTCCTGACTGGCCAGTATCTGGCGGCCTGAGTCAAGCTACTTCAATATTGTGTGAAGTGGCCTGGGATGAAACAAAGGAAGCATCGTTTGGGAGGAGAACTGCTTTAGTAGATGGCAGAACAGGAAGAGGGAGGGGCTGGAAGAGGTGTGTTTGGTAAACTTAGCCACACCAGTAGGTGGGCTCAGCCAGATGATATTTTCTCCATGTTGGATTTTAAAGACTGTTGTTTTCTTGAACTGATTTTTAGCACACTTCTCAGGAAGTTGTCACACCAGAGGGTGTCACCCCATATCCCACTGGCCAGGGTGTGACCCCCAGCTTGCCAACACAGGAGTAAGGATAAATAATGAAGAGCTGTCCAGCAACTCAGATACCTGCTGGAAGAAGATACTTGAGAAGATAGACTGCCCCTGGCCTGCACCTGAAGGACTGCACCCACAGGATCTACACCTACTGCAGACTCTGGGCTTCACCACACAAAGGACTTTGCCTTGGTTCTGCAACACCAGGAATGGACTCCCTGTAAGCTACAGGTAAAAAGCAGCTAACCAGATCCCCTGCATCAAGTCCGGCAAGAAGAGCCAGGCTGACCAGCGCCCAGTGTCTATTTGAGGATTGTGATCAACAGCATTCTGAGAACTGTAGACCCACTTTCCAAGGAGTAACTCAGAGCTTCTGGAAACTTGGATCAATTTCATGGATCTTTAAGGATCCAAAAAGAACTTCTGGGAAAAGATCCAAACATTTGGAGAAGTTTGGAGCAACTTTGTGAAACGGGTCCATTAGGTGGCTGAACCATCAACTAGGGTCAAGCTGGTGACCTCGAACCGAGATCTGACCTGAAGTTCAGGTTCGTCTTGCTGAAGTTCCAGAGCTTTTCCCCGTCAACAAGTCTTCCATGAGTAGATCGGAATTGCGCACTGAGCCAAGATGATTATGTTGCATCACAAGCTGGCCTGAAGAGGGGCCTCAATCGACGATGAGAAAAAAGCTCCAAAAATGAGGCTAACGGCCTGATTACGACTTTGAGGGTCCTAGGACTGCCAAAGTTGAGGTGGTTGTCACAATCCTGGTGGTCCATCTGCCAGATTATGTTCCTGGCAGTTGCACCACCAGGAGACGTCAGCCACCACTGGGATTAGAGATCCTGATGGGTTGGCAACAGTGAAGGTCATGGCCAGTTACAGCAGTGAAGAGTTTGGCACCGCTGTGCAGATCATGGCTTACCTTACCACCAGCCTCTTCATGGGGGGATGGGCCCTGCCATGAAAAGTCTAGCAGAATGGCAGATTTGGAGGAACACAGGTGGACCTCTGCAATGCCCTTGACCATGCAGTGGGCAGTGCAGGGTTCCCCCCTGCCAGCACCCTTGAAATGTGCATTGTCTGCTGGGGCAGTCAGTGTACATTCTGAGGGTGCTGTGTGAAACCGTATTGTCCCCGGCTCCCTGAGGGCGCCGAGGCCAATGCCGCCGCACTGTTTCCACTGGTCAACCTGGTGGAAACATTGTAATACGATGGTGGGGAGGCCGTCAGCTTGACGGCCCCCTCCCCACCGCTGTACTGGAGTTCAGGCGGTCTGACGTCCAAACTCGCAATCAGGCCCTAAGTCAGAAGGTAAAATTTTGACTGAGGCCTACCGCTCAATTTATTTCACTTGGGCTCCATCACAGTTGGCCACAACTTTTGACTTTGCCCTTGTCATGCGCGACCAGATTCCCTGCACTAGTAGGCATATTTTTACATTTTATAAAAATAAAATAATAAAATATTTCTTATCTTTATAAATTGCGGTTGTATTTGTATTGTGTGTTGTGTTTTACTTATTTACTGTTTGGTTCATATTAAATGCTGTACACACTGCTCGTGGGCCAGGGATTAATTTTTTGTGACCTTGACAGACCTAGTGTGAGATTGTGGCCTGTTACTAAGTGTAGATTCCTCCCTGTCCTTACTAATAATCTCCTTTCCAACACGTAGATAAATAGATAGATAGATAGCTAGATAGATAGATAGGTAGATGTTATAGTTTGGGTTATTTCAAGTATTTATACCGTCTACCCTTAAAATACATTGCATGCATCATGAATTAAAAGTAAACTGAGTCTCAAGGTATAGCTGTAGTCCCACAGGTGGATAAAGCCCCAATGGGCTAAAACCATCTAACAAATATAACATCTCATATACTAATCCTGGAGAGAAAATACATACTATTACCACAACAAACTTGTGATGCATTCACAGTTTGAACAAAATACATGATGGGAGGCAATAAATATGAAAAACATGTTCCTAGCTCAAGCAATCAAGTAACATCTCCACAGTGGTTCCCATACCACCTGTGTGAAAGATAAAAAAAGTTAAAAACTCAGACAAAATGGAGGGATGGTTAGCAGAAAAACATACAGTATTATAATTGCACGAGAGCCCTAATGTACAGCTAATTTCTCATCCATATTCAGTCCTGCTGGATGAAGTGTATTGAACCTATTACGGTGTTTCGATTCTAACCTCCAGAGTGATAACACTCTGTCACTATCAGGAGGTTGTGGGTGATTTGATCCAGCACCAAAAACTGTAAGAGACTGCTTTCACTAGAATAATAATCTTTGAAATGCCTGGCCACAGAGTATTGCTTATCTTGGTGGTTAATGGCACACATGTGTTCCAAAATCCCTTTTTACTCCTATATATACACGTAGTTCTGCCAATGTATAACAAATTGCATGGGCATTGTAGTGCATATATGCAAAAATCTAATTTGAAAGACAATTCTTTCATTGTTCTAAATTATTGATTGATATCAGAAAGAATCACTGAATAAGCTACAGTTGATGCAGAACACTGCTGCTAGGCTTTTACTGAAACTGCCTCACGGGGCCTCTGTTAAGAGGTGCCTCAGAAATCTACACTGGCTTCCGGTAGCCCAGCGGATCTCTTTTAAGGCTCTCTGCATTACTCACAAGGCTGTCCATGGGATTGGGCCTAAGGCACTAACCACCAAGCTGCAATGGTATAGACCTAATAGGCTGTTGCGATCTGCCTTTGCCTATCTAATCCAAACTTCCCGCACCAAGAAGGCGAAGTGGGGAGATAGAGCGTTCACCATTGCGGCTGCTAAAACTTGGAACTCACTCCCACTGGATCTAAGGCAAGAGCACAATTATCTAACATTTAGGAGACTGGTCAAGACTTGGCTCTTCCCGCAATAAGTTTTGGAGTCTCCTTGGTAGTAGATCCTGCCTCACCCAGTTAGCGCTTCGATGCCTTCGGGCCAGAATGCGCTTTATAAATACTCAATACATACATACATACATATCAGGTATTTTGAATCAGCGTATTATTTTGCTGGACTTAGAAGCTTTACAGTTACTGCATGGCATAAAGCCAGGTGCTCTTATCACTGCCAATGCGCTTTTTAATAATCATATTTCTGCTCAATATATCCTTCAAATTTTTGTCTCTTTGAAAGGTTATGCTTGTTTTTGTCTATTGATGTTTAGATAGGGTGTCTTCTGGAGAAAATGCCAATGTTGCTGAAGGATATGCCTCACCTTGTTAGCCTTGCTGTTGTAGGTGGGGATAAACCTGACTTTCTCTCCTTCTTTCAATACCGTTTCAGGGGCTTCAAGAAAGCTCTCTCTTTTGATCACATCTACCTTCCTAACTGCAGCTAATAGGCTGTTGGTGTCATACCCCCTCAGATGGAATCCATTGAGCTATTGATCTTATAAGCCTCACCTTTTTTCTTGTTCAAATGCAGCATCATTGCTGCAATTGCACCTTTTAATCTTCCCATATGGGATACTAAGGATCACGTTCCTAGGATGACTGCTGGCCGCATGGAATATGCTATTACCTACTGTCACCTTGCCCAATAATTCAGTCTCAATCCTGGAGTTTCGTACCTTCAGTGTGAGAACTAGGCACTATAAAGACTGTTTATGAATCTGACTGGTAAAGCTAAGATTCAAGTCATTGATATTGAGTTCCCTCACAAAATCTAGAAAGAATTGTTCTGACCCTTTCCATATGACAAATATGTTGTCAATATACTATGCCCAAAGCACCACATGATTGTTGTAAATATAAGACATTCAGCACTAATTGTTCCTCACACCAGCCCATGTAAAGATATGCGTAACTGGGGGCAAAACATGTTCCCATCACGGTGTCCTTGCTTTGGTGGTAATGTTGTCTATCATAGATAAAAAAAAGTTGTTTTTTTACACACTATTCAATCATATCTATATATCACTGAAAAAACAAAGGTTAAAGTAACTTTATAGTTAGGTGAATATGTCAGTGATAATATTAACCGATTGAACTAAAATAAAATTCCAAAATGTACCAGTTATAATTAGCAGAGCTAACTATAACTTGCTCCTCCACTATGCACTGCTTATGATCTCACATATTACATCATTCATGACATGTTCTATGACATAATTTATGACATCACTGATGACATCTCAAATGCCATGATTGATGACATGTGATGACATCACTGATGACATAATCCAAACTTCTTTTGTAGATATCGATCTACAAATGAGTATAGAATTATAGCTATGAAAGTTAGTGAAAAATAGCTCAGAATATATGAAGCATCATTACTGGTATCATACAAACAATCCCAAGCTTGTGTTATATTCAACATTGACCCTATATCATACAACTCATGGGTAGCTGGGCTCATGTTGACTATAAACCAAGGATGAAAGGGTAACCTATCCTGGACATGGTGTTCAATCTGTATACAACTATTCAGGGAAAACCAAGTTTATGGACACACAGCCCCCCTTTCTTTGGCCAATATTGGCTCTGGGAACCCAATCTCCCGGGGTCCTGCCAGTACATGAAGGGTGAGTGATGTATGCAGCCCCCCTCCCTGGTCCAATATTGGCCCCAGATATTCCATTTTCCAGGGCCTGGCCAAAAAATGGTGGGTGCCCTGGAGTCCTCCTAGGTTCCTCCCAGGGCACCTACAGCTTTTTTGATTGAAGCCCTGGGGAGGCTCCAATGCCCCCTCAGCTCCAGCCAGCTTGCTGCAACTAGTGGGAGCTAGCATTGCTTGCACCTGCAGGAAGCAACTAAACATGCTGCTCCATGTGGGTGGGACCAATTGTTTCATCTGTTTCCCTGCCCAAATGAAAAGTCCACTCCGACTGGGTGGGAAAATTATTCATGTTCCTACCCGTTCGGAGCAGACTGAGGGCCTCATTTAGATTTTGGCAGATGGGCTACTCCATCACAAATGTGACAGATATCCTGTCTGCTCTTACGATGCCCGATAGGTTCGTAATGTGACAGACAGGAGATCTATCACACTTGTGACAGAGTATCCTCATCCGCCTACCTCAAAGTCAGGCCCTTAGTGTTTGCTCTCGCTTGGCTGGAGCTTTAAACTGCCCACACCAAGCTAGAGCAAACACGCTATGTCCCGGGGGTAGGCACCTATGGCCATAGCAGGAGCCCAACCCTGGGTGATGGGGTCCCCAGGGTGATTGACTGCTCAAAGAGGGAGGCCATATGGTCCCAGTCCCATTTGTTGGAACAGCTCAGCTCAGGACTTGGGGTTCCCTGGGAGGGGGCCATGTGGCTCCATGCCCCTTTTTTGGTGGCAGGACCTTGAGGTGTGGTGGTCCCAGTGACTGAAATCAGCCTGGAAAGGGTGCCCACACAGTCCCTCTCTTCCTACTTGTTGAAGGTCTCGCCCATAGGGGTGGTGGTCTTTGGGGCTGAAATCGGCCTGCACCTCCCCTTCTTGTAGTTTGCCAGGTCACAGGGATGTGGGTCCCTGGGGCCAAAGTTGGCCGAGGGAGGGAGGCCACCTGCCCCTAATTATAGTAGTATAGCCACGCTCAGGACCTGGTCCACCCAGGGCAGGGGGGCATATTTAAAATCGGCCCAGGAGGCCACACTTGCTTTAAAAAAAAATTCTATCCTGGATTTCCAGATTCTCAATGAATTTGCTGTAAAATTAAAAAAAAAACATTTATGGCCCCAGGTGGGTTTCCTCTGGGACCTCACAACCAGCCCTTGGGGGTCAGGGTATTTCTACCCGGTCCTCTTGTCTTTTTTTAAATCTTTTTTTCTTGAAACTCTGCTAAGTCTGAGTCCCAAGAAGGCTACCTGTACTTCCTGGTTGAAATGCTGGCAGCCAGTCAGATTTCACCATGAGATATGTTGGATCCGCAGAGGATTCCCATCCATTGATATACATACATCTTTTTTCTTTATTAGCTTCAAAACTACTGAACAGATTTACACCAAATCACAAAAAGAAATCTTTCTGGACCAAGATCTAGCTTTCTGCCAAATTTGGTGTAATTCCATTCAGTGGTTCTGGCTGTAGTCGTGTTAAAAATCCCTATAGGAAATTGCATGGTGAAAAAGCATTTTGGGACCCCCCTCTTTTTCTTGCCCCTCGCTTGATGAGTCACCCTAAAACTTTCAAGACAGCAGCTTAAGTGGTTGGCAAACTAAACTGAACATTTTGTGAAGATTCATCAAACTGCACCAAAATTATTAGCAAAACAACAAACACTCTGTAGATGAAAACTAAGGTCCAGATTTAATGGAAAATGGTGCACGGCGCCGCGACAAATTTGGCAGCGGCATGCACCATCATTTTCACAATGCATGGATGCGCCATATTTAATAGAAGACGCCGCACCCATGTGTTTCCCCCTGCGCCGGCGCTAAATTTGCTGCCATGCACCATCGCAGCCACCCTAGCATTGTAGTGCAAGGGTGGCTGGATTGAGGGGTAGATTACTTTTGTGCAGGAAGTAACACCTTCCTGCACAAAAACAATCTTAAATGGCGTTTTGCTCTTTCTATGTGTTGCACAAAATTCAAAAGACGAGGAGAAATAAAAGCATTTCTCCTCATTGTGCCACTCTAATGCCACCCCTGGAGTGGCGTTAGATCTTGGCGCTGCCTCAGGTGTACGAAAACTTGTAAATATGGGGCAGTGTCAAAATGCAATAGGTGTTGCTGTGGCACGCCTACAGCAATGCCATTGCACACCCCTTCTACGCGAAGTGCTGCGTGTGAACGGGCCGTATTTACAAAGTGGCGTTAAGTGGTAAATACAGAGCAGAGCATATCACCACAAAGAGTCATAAAAAGTGACGCTCCGGTGGCGCTAAGGTCTCTTACATATGCCCCTAAGCCCTTACTATGTGCCTGTCTGAGATCTTTGTGGCTGTGAGTTACTCCATCACAACAGTGACAAATATTCCATAGGATATAAAGGAATTTACATTTCAGCAGACAGGATATCTGACACGTTGTGACGTAGTAAATCATCTGCCCTGTAACTACCTACTGGTGATACATATCTCATAATCCAGAGCTTTCCCATCCCCCCATTATATACAATGTTTTTTTTTTTACCACTCTCTTACCAACTCCAGTAACACTATCCTATTTATTTTACCCAATAATGTATGTGTTTGTGCTATGTAAAGCATGTCTAGCTCTTGCTACTAGTTGACAAAATTGAAATAAATAATTAAAACATTGAAGAAGTAAATAGAATGGTTGGCTCTGTTGCTAAAATGCCATAAAATATGGAATCCCCAAAACCATGGGAAAAATGCACAATGCAGGGCTACCCAGCAGCTGCAGAAGAAAAACAGAGAAAAGAAACATACCCTGTAATGCAAAGATGTAATCGTAGAATACCAGTAATTAATGTGATGCAGTGTGGCGCAAGAGTAGAATCCATCAAGACAAGTTTAATCTAACAAGGCAACTGAAAAGGCAGAGAAAATTTTAAAGTAATATATAAAGCAAGCAAACTCGTTTAGTAAAGTGGAGCTGCTCAGACCAACAGAACAGCGGAAAAAATGCAGAAACAATCCAAGAAAGCATACCAGGTCAAGTCAGAATGAATGGAATCCAAGGTCAAGTAATTTTAATAGCAGGACGTTCTATGCAGCAAAGATCTGAGAATCAGCTATGCTCTTATAGGGAATAAGGGGCCCAGACTAGTTGATGTAATTTGAGTTTGCAACTGTTGCTGCAAATTCTATTTTCATAAGTATAGAGGTCTGCTAGTTTCTCTGTGCTGTTGCCTCTCTACTAAATGGTATCCTTGGAGGGAAAAGGGTAAACATACTGATGGCAGCAGCTTCTACCATGAGCAGCATCAAACTGCAGCATGCAGGATCCATGAACAGATACTCACATCTCGCACTTGTTAATATTGGAATAGTCATTGTCGATACACTCAACGATACATTCATATGTAAGGACAAAATCGCATCACCATAATTAACTCCGTCAAACCTGACACAAAAGTACGTGGTCAGGCAGGCTCTAAGACCTTGACCTGAGGTTACAGATTGACAGGTCAGAGGTGGGGTGGCATGTAGCCAGCAGGCAAATGCTCAAACAGTCGCACAGATAGGTGCAGTGACACCACAATGGTCCGAGGACATTGGCCCCAATAAAACACACATCGCCAGAGGGGTGGGCACATTCCTCAACAAACCATAAAGTCAGCTGTCACATGAAGCTAGAAACACTTAGCCAATCTGAACACAGCACGCACAGAAACACGGAGCTACCATATGCCCTTCAGGCCAAACATCTGGACACATACTCGCTGGCCCATATTGTGTCAATGCATGTTTGAGGCCCACTTGCATTTGTTATCAGGACATTTTTTATTACTCCAAGGCAATTCTCCAAATGCTTCACCTTGAAAGGAATGCTGTAATTGTTTTATTGTACCCAAAGAAATGTACAAAACACTGTGCAGAACAAATGTACTTTGACACAGTCCTCAAACCCCGGTTCTGTAACTATTCTTCCGGACATAGGGGGTCATTCTGACTTTGGCAGGCGGCGGAGGCCTCCCGCCAAAGTAACCCCATCGGAAGACCGCCCCGCGGTCAAAAGACCGCGGGGGTCATTACGACTTTCCCGCTGGGCCGGCGGGCGACCGCCAAAAGGGCAAAATTTAGGTATGCAAATACGGCTAATACTAAAACAATAGTGATCACTCACTCCAATTGGTGCCATCCTCTAAAAACACAGGAAAGCCCACGTATGGTATGTTGAAAGACCAGAGTCTTTCAGAAATGATTTTCACTGTAATCTTGTGCTACAATCTGTACTGTTGGGTGACTATTATCCAACAATGTTTTGTTTTATAATGCACGTAAATAGCAAAGGTTGGCCACTTGATGGTGCTGTAAAAAACAGGTGTAACTACTGATACCTGACAGTACTCAATTTCTCCACCTTCGAGGGAAAAACAGGTGACTAAGGGGGTCATTCCGACCCTGGCGGTCCGGGGACCACGGAAGCACCGCCAACAGGCTGTCGGTGCTACCAGGGCCATTCTGACCGCGGTGGTAAAGCCGCGGTCAGAAAAGGGGAACCGGTGGTTTCCCGCCGATTTTCTCCTGGCCCAGGGAATCCTCCATGCTTGCAGCGCAGCCATGGGGATTCCGACCCCCTTCCCGCCAGCCTGTTTCTGGCGGTTTTCACCGCCAGAAACAGGATGGCGGGAACGGGTGTCCTGGGGGCCCCATAAAGATTTTCACTGTCTGCTTTGCAGACAGTGAAAATCGCGACGGGTGCCACTGCACCCGTCGCACCCCTGCAACTCCGCCGGCTCCATTCGGAGCCGGCTTCCTTGTTGCAGGGTCTTTCCCGCTGGGCCGGCGGGCGCCATTTTGGGGGTCGCCCGCCGGCCCAGCGGGAAAGCCAGAAGACCGCGGAGCGGCCATTTGGCGGTTCCCGTTTGGCTGGCGGCGCCCGCCACCAGCCAAACTTAGAATGAGGCCCTAAGTAAGGTGGGGTGCTGAGCGCACACACTGCAGGCTGTGTACAAGTGCTACCATCCTGGAGTTAAAACACTGGGCTATCCAGTAGAAAGTCAGAACTACGTGTTACATCTGTACAGTGCAATAAAATCGAAAAGAATACAAGTGGACACGTTTTCATGTACTCAGTCCTAATTAATTGGTGTGTTTTTTTTAACATACAAAGCAGAAAATAATATAAGAACATATTTCACTGTATATTTTAAAAACCGGCCACAAAAGAATCATTGTTTATTCCTCATTATTTCGAGCCGGCTCAAAGAACAATGACCCTGCTACGTTTCGATATCAAATGATATATGCAGCGCTTTGCCCAGCTGGCTATAGTTTCCTGAAGCTCATGCCTAGACTCTAGCTAGAAATAACTTAACTCACTCCTTTGCTGCTGAAATGTGCACAGGTTGTGGCCTCTAAATAATGAAAACTAATTAGGTTAGTCTGAATTGTGATGCTGCCCGGCCAAAAGCACCCTCTGGAAATGGTTATTTTGCAATGACTAGGTGTAAAAAAATAATTACTGACTCCAGGGAAAACCACCTCTTTAGCTACTTGACGGATCAGCTTGTCTCTCACTCCGCTACTCATTAAATTGATTCCATCTCCCCCTCATCAGTAAGTGCCCAGCATAATGTATGAACAGCCTAGCTCTCATCGTTCAGAGTATTTTCCAAGAGGGCTTCTCGCAGTGATTTGAAGGTGATGTTCTTTTTGTAATGTAGTTTAACCTCTAGATTAATCATTCTATGGAAACTTTCAATACTTTTTAGACAGAGGCATGCTGTACTGTGGATAGGATTTTACAATCAGCATCTAGGTGTTTCAAACAGTGTTTCGTTTGTTTTAAGGCTAAGGATTGTGCTAGAGATTTCAATTAAAAAGTGTTTAATTAAATAACCTGTATGGGTGAATTGTATGCTTAACTAAATGCTGCATTTTAAATATGCAGTTTCCTTTCTAAACTCTCCATGACCTGCACTTGCTTTATTTGTTGGATTTGCTAATATTACCAAATTCTAAACTGCTTTAGCTCAAGAAGAAATGTTACTGTGGTTTTTGCATGGCCTCACATGACACAACTTCCTGTGCTACTTAAGAAAGATATATTCTCTATTCATTAATAACCGCTTGACCCAAATGGGAATCTCAGAACTTGCTAAATTAATATTAAACTTGCTTGTTTTATGAATAGACTTCTAGTGTAAACATATGTGAGAAAGGAGATGACTTAATGTGATCATGCCTAACACTTACATGAATGTTTTGTCTTTCAGAAACCCAGGTGACTGGGAAAGTGGTGCAATGTTCACTGTAGTTGAAACTTCCACAAATCGTAAAATTTTGTATTGTTGTACTTTGTATCTAAGGCCCTCATTATGAGTTCGGTGGGTGGCACAAGCCGCCCGCTGAACTCATCCCGCCGGAAGACCCCCAGTGCGATCATGACCCTGCCGGCCATATCATAAGTTCACCCCAGGGCCGGCAGGTGGAAACAGCATTTCTGCCCACCAGCCCTGTGTTAAACAGGGCCTTTATGTTGACACTGGCTCCTAATGGAGCCGATGGCAATGTGGCGGTGCAGCGGGTGCAGCAGCACCTGTCGGGCACTCCACTACCCGTAACTCAAACAGTGGAGTGCGCGACGGGACTGTGCAGGGGGGCACTTGAGTCACCCATTCCGCCAGCCTTTCCCTGGCGGTGTAAACCACCATGAAAAGGATGGGGGAAGGGGACTCATAATCCCCAGGGTGGCGCTGCGTGCAGCGCCACCCTGGAGGATTACAAACACCAAGACTGCCAGGCTGCTGCCTGGTGGCAGTCTGGCGGTTGCGGCATTTCGACCGTGGTGGATCCGCCATGTTCATAATATGACGGGCGGAACGCCACGACCGGGGCAGTCCACCCGTCCCTGTGTATGAGACACTCCTAATTATTCCCCTTGTGTCCCACCCTGTCACCTTGTCCACCTTGAACTGCCTTTGCTCCCCTTCCTATGGGCCCTTTGACATTGGAACTGTGCTACAAACAGACTGGAATAATGCCCTGGTCTTTCCTCTACCATCACCACATTCCATTGCACTTTTCAGTCAATTATTTGCACTACAATAAACAACCTTGAACACAACTTGAGTGACACTGTTTTATATGTTGAAAATGTGCAGTTACTGAAACAGTCACATCTAGTGCAAATGATCTGAAAACTGTGATAGCATACAAATAATGACCTGTAGCTGACTGCAGTAAACACATCAGGACACTATAGTCATATCACCAACATCTGTAAAATGACAAGCCATAGGTGACAGTAAGTTGAGATGCAATGGAAGTGAATGTCTTTATGCTACAGCCACACAGATAAATCAATAGTCAGAGTAATGGTCAGTTCCACTGTCTCACTTGTGTGTCATTGGAAGTATTGACGTATAACTGGTGTTCTGTTGTCCACATCCTTATCCTCTGCCTCCTCATCCTCACTGTCCTCAGGGTCCACTGCTGCCACAGGGTCATCTCCAGTCTCCTCCTCCTGTAGAAAAGGCCCAGTCGTCAGAGGGCCAGGTTGTGCAAAATGCAGCATGCCACTTCTATCTGGCATACCTTCTCCTGTGAGTTGCACAGGGATCCTCCTGTCAGCTGCAGGTCTCTGAACCTGGCCTTTAGGAGGCCGAAGGTCCTTTTGATTATTCTCCTGGTTCGCCCATGTGCATCATTATAAAGGTTCTCAGCCCCTGTTGTGGCATTCCTCACAGGGGTCAGGATTTACAATAGGTTTGGGTAGCTAGAGTCACCTGCAAGTATTGAGGGACAAAAATTTGCCTTACACAATGCAATGGGGATAACACTTGAAGGCATACACTGAAATACAGTGGGTGGGGAATCTAGCTCACCTATTAGCCACACCCTGTGCCTCTGTAGTTGGGCCATCACATTTGGGATGCTGCTATTCCTCAGAAAGCGTCATGCACCAACACAGGATACTTGGCAGTGATGTGGAAGATGTACCAGTCTGCCAGGCACACCATTTGCACATTGAGTGGAAACTCTTCCAATTCCTGAACACCTGTTCATTCTGGCAGGGGGGACAAATGCAACATGTGTACCGTCAATCGCCCGAATAATATTGGGTATATGTCCCATTGCATAGAATCCCGCTTTCACAGTGGCCAAATCTTCCACCTGGGGGAAAGAAATGTACCTGCACATGTGTTTCACCAAGGCAGACAATACCCTTGCCAGCACGATTGAGAACATTGGCTGTGACATTCCTGCTGCAAGCCCACTGTCACTTGGAAAGATCCAGTTGCCAGGAAATTGGGCACTGGTAGAACCTGCACAAGAGGGGGATCCCAGTGGGATGACGGCAAGCAGATATCAGGTCAGGCTCCAACTGGGCATACATCTCTGTGATTGTGGCCCTGTCCGGTATATAAGTGAGTATTATGTGGCTGTCCTCCAGTGTAGCCAAGTCCACAAGGGGTCTGTATATGGGGTTTATCTCCTCCTCCTATTCATCCGCAGTGGTAGGTATCTAAAGGACACAAGAGTGAGTAGGCTGTCACAATTTGAACAATGGAAACACCACGTCAGTGTGCATACAGCATTATTGTGATGGGACGGTGGGAATGGCAATGTATGTGCAATTTTCGGCAATGATGCAGTCATGGAAGATCTGAATGTAGTCCACCACCATGAAATGGCATCCGCCTGTCCTGTATCTAGGGACAGGTGGAAGTGAGGTAACTCCGCTGACGTTGGGTGTTGTGGTGGTAGGCGGGCTTGCACCGCCTTACAATTCCTCATTGGCTAATGTGGGACTCTATGGAGTACTGTGGCCAATGGGGATCAGCGCCGGCAGTGACGGTGTACAGCGCCGTGGACGTGACCACCATTTTCTGTCTATAACCTCACATGATTCCTGGCTTTCCACAGGACAACACCTACACTGCGTGTGCTGCTGTGACCTGTGTCTGGAACCTACCATGGCCCTTGTTAACAGGGAATGGGCCCCTGCCTTCATTTCAATAGAGTTTGCGCACTTGGTGGATGGAGTCCTGCCCTAGTATGGACAGCTGCATAGGCCTCCAGACCAACAGGTGAGTATACCTTGGGCACGATGCATGTGGGAGGGTTGCATGGAGATGTGTGTGCAGGCATCGTGTCACTTGGGGGGATGTCTGTGGTAGTGTACATGGTGTGCATCAGGCGATGTGTGTGCCAATGAATTTGTAAATGAGATTTGTGCACCATATATGTGACAGGCTGGATTGTATGTGTAATGCTGTCCTCCTGTCTTTATTACCTAAGCAGGTCAGCGCCCATCAAATGAAGAGATTGTGGCGTGCCATCGCCAAGGATGTGCGGACCCTGGGGGTCTACAGCAGGAGGAGCACCCACTGCAGGACACGGTGGGATGGCCTGAGACGCTGGACAAGGAGGACCGTGGAGGCCCAGCTGGGGATAGCCTCCCAAAGAGGAAGGGGTGCCCGTCGGAATCTGACCCACATACTGGCAGTGGCCTACCCAGAGCTGCATGGGCGATTGAGGGCATCACAGCATCCACAAGGGGGTGAGTACAGTGGGCATTACTACAATAATTAGTAGGTGGCATGGGATTTGGGTGGTGGGTGTGAGTTAGTGGGTGTCCCTTAATGCTAGGACAGACATTGCAGCATGGTCCAGCTCAAGGGTAATGGCTGTATGGCAAATGCAGGTAACCTAGCTCATTTGCACTCCATGTCAGTCACGGCTTTGTGGTTCTCAGGAGGGGTGCATTTGGCAGTGTTTGGCCCTCATCTTGCTGTGGCATCTAGACAATTCAATGCCATTGCAATGCATAGAGCTCAAGCCTGATCCCTGTGTGTGACGGTGCTGTGTATGCCAACTTTGGTGTTGGTGCTGTAATTGACCCAGTGCTCTCTCCCCCCCCCATTCTCCTTCTGTCATCCTGTCTATGGGTGCATTAGCATCATCTGGCAGAGCAGCAGGGGCACCGGTGACAGAGGGAGATGCATCCCACATGACCCAAGAGGCAGAGCCACCGACGCCGAGGGGAACACCACGGTGGAGACAGGAGGTGCCAACACAGACTCTGATTCCTCCTCCGATGGAAGCTCCCTGGTGGTAGCAGACACCTCTGTGACCACCCCAGCTGGAGGTACAGCTGCCACCCGTACCAGCATCACCCTCCCAGTTGCCCGTGCCCGCTCACCCAGGAGGGTGGGCATCTCCTTCGCCCCAGGCACCTCAGGCCCTGCCCCAGTGAGCCCTGCTGCCCTGAGTGAGGAGGCTATTTACCTCCAGAGATCCATCTTTGTAGGGCAGTCAACCATTGTGAATGTCATTCAGGGGCTGGCATCCCAGATGCAGCAATGCAATGCATTCTTAGAGGGCATCCAGGGTGGATTGACGGCCCAACAGAGATTGATTCAGGCTCTGGCTTCTTCTCTAATGGCAGCCATTGCCCCTGTTCCTACCATTCCCCCTCCAACTACCACTTCTCAGTCCTATTCTCTTCAACCCTAACCCATCCCATGCACACATACAGATGAGCATGCACACAAGACATCACACAAGAGTGGCACAGTCAAACACAGGCACCACACTTTATTCCACAAGCACTCACACAAACAACAGACAGTTGCACACACATCCATATCCACTGCCTCCATTGTCTCCCCCTCCTCTTCCTCCTCCACCTCCCTCACAGTCACGTCCACACTCACACCTGCATTCACTGCTGCAGCAGCCACCACTAGCATCACCACACTAAGCAGCACAAACATCTCACTAGCAGACACCTCCACAACATCCATCCACTGTGTCCTCTCCCACCCTGCCTGTCACCCAAACAGACACAACTGCAGGCACCCAGACAACAAACAGCCATCCACATCACATCAGCACACTGCCCATGCACCTGCACCCAAGTCCAGCAGATGTACTCCTCCAACAACCACTCCCTCAACCTCCACTCCCATCCCTCTTCCCTCATCCCACACCCACCGCCCCTAAGAAGCTTTTCTTTGCCCAACTTGACCTCTTCCCTCCTCCTCCCCGCTGTCCTGCCCGTAAGAGCAAGGTCCCAATGACCCAGCCCAGCATCTCAGCCAAGCAGTTCACGGGGGTAGTGGAGGCACCTCCTAGTCGTGGAGACAGTGAAGGATCCCACTCCACCAGCCAGGAAAGGGAAGGATCCCCCTCCACCAGCCAGGAAAAGGAAGGCTCCCACTCCACCAGCCAGGAGGGATAAGGTTCCCACTCAATCACCAATGACAGCAGCAGGTCCCACTCAACCACCAATGACAGAAAAGGTTCCCACTCAACAACCAATGAGAGCAGCGGGTCCCACTCAACCACCAATGACAGAAAAGGTTCTCACTCAGCCACCAATGACAGCAGCAGGTCCAACTCAACCACTAATGTCAGAAAAAGTTCCCACTCAACTACCAATGACAGAAATGGTTCCCACTTAACCACCAATGACAGTAATGGCTCCCACTCAACCACCAATGAAAGGCAAGACACCAAAACATATAAAATCGGATAAGGGGTCGTATAAGGGGAACTGGAGACATGATTTTTTTAAGAATGAATGTTTTCTAGCACATAGAAACTAAAAGCGCCAATCTGGTCATCTGGTCACACCTCGACCGGGGCATAAGCAAAGTTTAAGGCCGACCACAACAGAGCCCTGCTCAGCCTAAGCAAGCAGGAGGCCTTGGTCAAAAGCTTACCTTCAGACTTAGTCGTTTTCTTGAGTTTCTTCAGCTGGACAAAGTCAGCAATCCGATCAGACCTCCTTGGCGCCCTCTTCGGATACACATCGCAGGACAACTAAGTGAAGATTTCTAAGTTCGGACTTGGACAATTTTTCGGGATGAAAATCTTCTACCGGCCAAAGTTGAATCTTGAGCCGTCATCCCTGAGCCCTCCTCTCATACGCTACGTGGGAAGTTTCAGTCAACTTGTTACCTTCAGATGTAGTCACTTTTTTGGAGCTTTTTCTCTCCGACATCAAACGACCCTCCACAGCAAGCCAATTTTGAGTCAATGTCATTGGATTTCCTTACCAGGAGTCCCCAGTGAATTCCTGGAGGTCTGGGGCTCTGGAGCTTTTCAGCAGGACGAACCTGCAAGTCAGACCGAGTCACGGTCAACGTGAGCCAGCTTGACTCTTGATGGTGGGTCGGTCCCTTTATGGAGCTTTTTTCCAAAAGTTATCCAATCTTCTTCCAGAAGGTCTTTGAAGGTCCTTTAGGAGTCCAAAGCTCATCCCAAGGTTCCAGAAGCTCTGAGTTGCTCCTTGATGGTTAAGACTGCAACTCCCAGAATGCACCTGGCTACAACTCCAAAATGACCGTTGGACAGTGGTCAGCTGGTCAGTTTGTTCAGGATTTGATGTAGGGGACTAGCTATTCTTCACATTTAGCAAGCAGGGGGTCCCTTCTTGAAAGAGTTGAACCCAGGCAAAGTCCTTTTAGTGGTGAAGCCCAAGTATGTAGCTGGTGCAGACTTAAGAGTGCAATGTCCTGGGACAGGTCAGGGGTCCAGCAGGGCAGTCCTTCTTCTTCTTGTCTTGTTCCTGGTAGCGATCTGAGGTGTGGGTGCAGCTTTGCCATATTCATCCTTGCTAATGGGGTGAAAATCAGGTGTGGCAACTGTTCAATCACAGGCTAGTCACTTCCCCACTGGGAAGTGTGGCAAAAATCAATCACAGGGAGCAACATTCTTCAAAAATCCAACATAGCTGAAACTGATTTTTGGAGGTTAGATCTGGCTGAGCCCACCCTGTGGTGTGGCTACAAATCCTAAACACACCCCTCTCCTGCCCTCTCCTAATCTAATCAAGAGGATGCCTAATGGTCTGGGGTTGCAGGAAATTGGGGAGGTCCTGAGCTGCTCCAAATGTCCTTCCCTGCATTTGAAGACCAGTTATGGTTGCTCCCGCCATCCTCCTTCACCATCTGCTGAGGCAGAGCTCCTCTCCCAGGCACATCCTTTGTGTTCAGCCCAGGCCACTTCACACCTCACCAAGGAGCCTGGCCAGGCTGCCAGAGGTAGTCCATTCAGAGAAGGGCACTACAGAGCTGATTTTGGCAACCTTCAGGTAAAGTTTCAAAACTCTTTACTGGAACTACTTATATTAAAAGCAACAATTGCAAGTTGTGGGATTCATTATAACAATTAATTTGATACCAAGCTCAAGGTATCTGACACTTATTTGGACTTTGTTAATTAAAATAAAATTAAAATAAAAATAAAATAAAGTCTCCCAATTTAAGCCTATGGAATCCATTCACTACAGTGAAGGAAGAATGAATTTGAACGGATTTAGCTATTTTACCTCACTAAGGCTTATAAAACATTTTGTATAAGGCTCCTGCTTATAGTTACATGGCACACAACCCTAAGGCCACATATGGCACACCTTTGAGGTGACTTATATGTAAATTTAGGGTAGTGTACGACTTTGGAAGTACTTTTAATTCCAAAGTCGAATTTGCATATAACTTTAATTTAAAAGCAGCCTGCAAGACAGGACTGCCTTTTTTAAAACGACACTGGGCACCTCAGCAATGCACCTATGGGTGTTCTACCTATGTTGGGATCCCTAAACCTACATGCCCTACTTATAGATAGGTTGATACTGCCAGTTTTAATTAGCCTAATTTCCATATCCACTTTACACAGATCACTGGCCCTGGGACTGGTTAGCAGTAACTCCAACCTATGATACTCCAATACACAACACTCTCTACTACTCCACTCTACAAACCTCTACTCCTTCTCTTCGCCATTCCCCTCTACGAAACTCCACACCACTCTCCTCTATGCCACTAACTTTCGTCCGTGCCGAACAGCAGCCATGATGGTGTACAACATGGCTGAAACACATTGGTAAAGCCAATAGCTCTTACACAAACGAGGCATAGTGGCTTTGCCAGTGCTTGTGTTAAGTACTGTGTTTTGTTGGAAAAGTCATAGTAGCATACAACAAATCAATATACAGCACAACTGAAACAATGCGGGAACAAAGCAGTCAACACAATAGAATAACTATAATACAATACAATAATGCAGTACAAAACACAACATTCCAAAAAAAATGTAACATAGTGACACCACAACAAAATACCACACCATATATATATGCACAAACATTTATGTCATCCTTTATCACTCACAGGAAACTGCTTTTATTATATGGTGATGAATGGTGTTTGTAGGAAGCACTGCTTTTCTTATCAATAATGCTGGACCTGGCCTTTTCAGCAAGGCCACCCTAGATTTTTGTCTTCCTCTGTCTTTCCTAGCTGAACCCAATTTTGTTGGCTTTTAGGACTCAGTGTGCTTTTTCCCTGCTAATCATGGGTGAAGTGCCCGTGCTCTCTCCTTAAAACATGATCAATAAGTTCCTATTAAATAGTACTACATGTACTCGGGCCAGTAAATTAAATGCTGCTAGTGGGCTAAAGCACTCATTGTGCCACCCACTATAGTAACACTGCAAAACACTGCAAAACATGTCTCAGGCCTGCCACTGCAGCTTGTAGTGCATTTTCTAACTGTCATTTCGACATGACAAAAAAACCTTTTATCAAGCCTAGACCCACCTTTTTAATATTTATGTCATGCCTAAGGTAGGCCCTAAAAGCTCATAGGACGGAGTACATGATATTTTAAAATTAGTACATGTGTGTTTAGGTTTTATATGTGATAGCGCTGAAAAACTCCTAAAGTAATTTTTCAGTGTTGAAAGGCCTCTCCTACCAGCTAACACAGGGTTACCTTACTTCATGTAAAAAGTGAATGTAAAAAATTGTGTTACTGGTTGAGGGCAGCAAAACCCTTCTTAAGCAACAACCACAATTTTTCTCAGGATGAAGACACAAACAAACCCTGAGTTAACCTCTACTTAACCCTCGGGTATCTTGGCACAGAGTAGTCAGGCTAAACTTTGAGGCAATATGTATAGTATTTGTACAACATTTCAAACAGCAACACAGTGAAAACACACCACAAAAGAGCCCCACACCAGAGATAGGAGAATAGAGTAATGTTTAATAAATAGATCAATACAAAAATGACCAAAATCCAATTAGTAGAACCGGAGATATTAACTTTTGAAGATTTTTGTGAAAATATTAAGGGCCTCATTACCACACTGGCGGCCAGCGGTAAACTGCGTTAACACTGCCAACAGGCTGCCGGTATTCCACCAGCTATTATGACCGTGGCGCAATAGCCCCGGCCATAGCGCTGGCCCCCCACTACACTGCCAGGCTTTGGCCTGGGGATTATGAGTCCCCGACCGCCAGCCTGGCCACGGTGGTAAACACCGCAATGGAAAGGCTGGCGGTAAGGGGGACTTGGGGTGCCCCTGGGGGCACCTGCACTGCCCATGCACGTGGCATGGGCAGTGCAGGGGCCCCCAGACACAGCCCCATTGCTCATTTCACTGCCCGAATTTCTGGCAGTGAAATGCGCTACAGGTGCTACTGCACCCGCTGCACATCATCATTGCCGCCTGCTCTATTACGAGCTGGCAGCAATGTTGATGTGACTTTTCAGCTGGGCCAGCGGATGGTAACACTGTTACCGTCAGCTGGCTCAGCGGAAAAGTCGAAATAGGGAGCTAGAAATACCGCCAGCGGTATTCTGGCGTCCGCTGCCTCGGCGGTCTTCTCAGAAGACCGCTGAGGTTGTAATGAAGGCCTAAGTGCCTGTTGTGGATATTAGATCATACTGCACCAGGACAAAGTCACAAGTTCAGGTCGACTGCAATGGAGCGTGGGCTGGCTCTAAGGACTCAGTTAGCCCTGCTGAACAGAAAATCTTAAATCCTGTTTGCGGAGCAGTGCGAGGATTGGCCTCGCAGATGCATCATGGAGCCAAAGGGATTTATTGGTTCCAGTGTGCAGCGAGGCTGCAGTGTAAGGTCCTGCTTCATTATTGTTGAAGATCCCAACAGCAAGGGCTTGCGATGCAAAGTCTGGAGCTGATGATGCATCGTGCAGTTTAGACGATGTGTCGTTGCAAGGAGTTGTAAGGCTGCAATGGGGAGTATGGCGTCAAGGCTGCTGCGAACAAGAAATACAAGAGCAGATGCTGAGGATGCATTGCACAGTGGTGGTTCCACTGTGGCAATGAGTTAAGATGCTATGCGGGTCTTTTCTGCTGAATCCACAAAGGTTGGCAGAGCTTCCAAGTCCAATTTCCAGGGGTCCAAGACTGAGGTGGCAGCACTTGGCTGGGAAGACTCACAGATGGCAGGGTCCAAGTGCAGGTTCAAGGTTGTTAGAAGCCCTCTTAAGTCCAAGATGCTTCAGAACAGGAGGCCAGCCAACTAGCTCTTGGAGTCACTCTGGATTCAAGAATTGCAGGTCCAGTCCTTCTTACCCAGACAAAAGGGCAGCAGGTCAGCACAGCAAAGAAGCAGCACAGCAAGGCAGTAGTTCTGAACTGCAGAAGTCTAACAGGGTGGCAGCACTTCAGCAGCATAGCAGTCCTTCTTCCTGGCAGAGTATCCTCAGTTCCAGAAGTGTACTGAAGTAGTGGTATCCAGACTAACTACAAGGGGTATGTAACCCTTTTCTGTGGAGGCATAAACATAGCCTATTCAAGTGTAAGTGGGGCTGTACCCAGCCCCTCCCTACCATCCTGCCAGTGATGGCCGATCCAGGCATATCCAGGCCTCTTATTGTATGTGGCTGTCTAGGAAAATACACAAAGCTCAGCTGTCAGCTACACCCAGTCAAATGCCCCAGGTACAGGCTACTAAATGACAAAGACAGGAAAATATCAGCTTTTTAAAAGTGGCATGTTTTTAACATAAAATCTTACTTGACCATACATGAACTATGTACCTGCTACCATTTAGAAATGACAGCTTATTAAATGTAATAACGTAACTCCAGTGTCAGTCTATGTGAAAGGTAGGCCTTGCAAAGGTGAAAAACAAATGTAGGAGTTATTTTGTTTTTACCAGAACACATAAAACTTAAACATGTCTAACTTTTAAAATACACTGCACCCTGCCCTCCTGGCTGTTCAAGGCCTATGCTAGGGGGGACTAATATGTATTAAAAAGGAAGGTATAGGCCTGGCAAAAAGGGTTATTTTAGCAGGTTGCACACACACAGGTGACAATGGCAGGCCCAAGACATGTCTAGAGTGCTGCGTATTTGGGTGGCACAATCAGTGCTGCAGGCCCACTAGTTGCATTTAATGTACAAACCCTGGGCCACTTTACTATGGATTTACAAGTAAATGAAATATGTCATTCGGATATAATCCAATTTCACCATGTTTTTAAGGGGAGAGTACAAGTGCTTTAGCACTGTTTAGCAGTAGTAAAGTGCACAGTGTCCTAAGGCCAACAAAAAAAAGGTCAGGAAAAAGTGGAGGATAAAGGCAAAAAGTGTAGGAGTGATCCTGAAGAAAGGGTGCAGGTCCAACTGTGCTAACGTCGGACTGGGACAAATATAGATATGTTATTTACACTCATATGCATTGTAATTTAAAATTCTCTTGAACTGTAAAGTTGGATTTTAAATTACAATTTTGAAAATACCACTTTTAGAACATTGGCAGTTTTCTGCCCCACAGTTTCTGAAGACTTTCTAGGAGATGCAGCTGCCTGCGCCTGTAAAAGCACTAGCATTTAGTTGTTCATTTCATGGTATTAATCTTAATTGTAAGGAATTGGTATGCTAGTTAAGAGGAAAGGAAGCCCCACTCAGGCAACAACTACATTCCTTGTAAGGTTGCTCCACAAAAGTCACTAAATAAACCTGTGCTGTGATGTCAGTTCAGAAATTAATGTCAAGGTATCTTTCAGTTCTGTAAATTAGAGAAGGAAGTATTAACAGCAATCATCTCCATATGTCAAGAAAAACAATTGTACAGCACCAAAAAGCAGAATAGATGCCTAGCCAGAAAGCAAACTTGGGGATATGCAGTAAAAACTCAAGGGAATTTTACTTAGAATAGAATTACAAACTTGGGTTACTCCTGAGCCAGGATACATGTAAAAGGTGTGATGTGAATCCCTTCGTAGAAGATACGCCAAAATTACCATGCAGAAGATCTACAAAATGAGTCACGTAAACAGTGAATAGCAATTCAGCTACTTGGACTTATCTCTCAAAGCAAAGAAAAAGAATACTCTAGACATGAGCTCTTAACCACATCTTTGTTTCTAAGTAACGTTAATGCCTTTATTACTTCATCACAATGCAAAATAGAGAGATTTACTTTTTTGCAGGGTTAGACCTGTCATCCTTAGAGTGGTCTTCCTCCCAACTTTTTGCCTTCCTCCCCCAGATTTTTTTACTTTGTTTTTCCTGGTATTAGGACTCTGTGCCCTTTACCACTGCTAACCATGCTAAAGTGCTTGTGCTCTCTCCTCTAAACATGATAATGTTGTCTTATACCCAGTTACCATATTTTGGGGCATATTTACAAGAAAGCGGTGCATCAGCTATGATGTGCCACTTTTCTTGGGTCTCCCTGCACCCGCCTAAAGTCACCATGGTAGGGTCATATTTACAATACGGTGCACCATGAAGCACGTTAGCACAGTAGCGTCAAAACCTTTGAGGCTATTGTGGTGCATTGGTCAACTAGAGGCACAAATTATGGTGCTAGTCAAGTAATGCATGGGGAGGCCCTTTGCAAACAATGGGAGGGTCACTTTAATGCCAGTCTTGGGCAGCCATTATAAATGATGGAAACTTGATGCAGTGAAACCTCAGAAATTTCACTGTGTTATTTTTCTGGGCCTCCTAACAGTGGAACGCCCCCCTTGCATACATTATGCTTGGCAGAGGCATACTGTGGCACAAAGGATTACAAAATGGCTCAATGCCTGCTTTGCACCATTTTGTAAATCTGGCACAGGGAACAGGCTTCCTTTACGCTGCTTTAGCATAAACAAAATGATGCTACAATGGTGCAAAGAGGCACTTGGGGCTTGTTAATATGCTCCTTAATTTACTTATACGTATAAGTCCCTAGTAAAGTGCACTACATGTGCCCAGGGACTGTAAATTAAATGCTACTCATGGACCTGCATCACTGATTGTGCCACTCCCTTAAGTAGCCTTTTAAACATGCCCGAGGCCTGACATTGCAAAGCCTGTGTGTGCCATTTCAACATGTTATAATAAACCTTTTGCCAGGCACAAACCTTCTTTTATAATACATATGTCACCCCTAGGTTAATCCCTAGACAGCTCAAGGGCAGGATGTAATGTATTTAAAAAGTAGCCCATGTACTTTTTAGTCTTACATTTCCTGGTAGTGAAAAATTAATTAGTTTGATTTTCACTACTGCAAGGCCTATTTCTCCTATAGGATAGCATTGGAATTGCCTTATTACATTTTATATGTGTAAATTCCAATGGGGAAGAGATATTTCCATTAATGTTGGCATCTATGGAATCCCAATTTAAAATCCTAACTTATGATGAAGTTGGATTTTAAATTAAATTTTGAAAAAGCCACTTTTAGAAAGCTGGAATTTTCTTGCCTTAGCCATTTGGTGCCTGCAGCCTGTCTGTGGTCACATGACTAGGTGTAGTTGGCACCTCCTAGACAGCCACACACAATAGGAGCTTAGGTGCATCTTGATGGGCCATCTCGGTAGGATGAGAGGGAGGAGTTGAACACAGCTTCACTCACATCTGAATAGTCTGTGTCCTGTCCCACGCAAAGGGCTTAACAGCCCTGTATTGACAACTATCCAGCTTGGAACCAGGACAGGGAAGGCTGGGAATCTCTTCCATTTCAATGCCATAACACTAACTGTCGTCTCAGATAGTGTTATGGGTCACTTGTTCCAGTAAGTCCACTATCACTCTCTCCAAGAGGATGCAGATGCTGTCATCATCTGGTGCTTCTCAGTCTTGGGGATTCTGGGCTTGTCCTCGTTACACCTCGTGAAAACAAATTATAAGCTCCACCGAGGGGCTGCTCTTTCATTAGGGGTGTGTACCAGTACCAAAACCCAAGTAAATGTGTGCAACAAAACAAAACAACATGCCTCGTGAGGGGGCGCCCCTTTCCATCCCTCCATACAAGCTTAAGTATTCCCTGAACTCCCCCCTTCCCAATGATGATAGAAAACACCACAATGCGGGATTTGCCTCGAACAACAGCTTGGTGACAGAGCCGTGACATCCTGGAGGATCTAGACTCTAGTCTCTGGGAAGTCCGGTGAGTTTTCCATTTTCTTCTTTGCCTCAGCTTTGTCTTTTCTTTCCCATTCTTGCTGCTCTTCTTCTGGGTTCATGGCACTTTGAGTCTCACCACCCTTTTTTACCACTAAGTTCATCATTGTGATTGGTAATGATGTCACAGACACCAAAACATGTTCTGCTGAATCGAGCTGACTCTCTGCGGAGGCCATGTTGGAGGTCAAACTGCCGTCATTGTTACAGCAGCATAGCCCCAAGCAGAACTGAAACTTGGCCGCCATGTGTATTGAACCCTTTCACAAAGACTCGCATCGCCACCACAACCAGCATTGCCTTCAGAAATGCTGCTGTGCAATGCTTTCACAGCACAAGTCCTTCCATCTTTTGTTGATGGCAGCCTCTATGATGATGCTGGAATTCCCTTTGCAGCCCCAGTGATGGCCTGCAGAGGACATTGTCGTAGTGGGCTAGCAAAATCAAATATGGAGTGAATGGTTGTGGTATTTAAACTAGTGTGTGACCCATAGGAGTCACACAATCATCAACACTAATAAGCCAAAAGGTGTATTCATAAAAACAATGATAAGTATAGGATAAAGTCTAATAATGATGGATCTTGGAATTGAGAAATGGTTCAAACCACCACAATGATCCAACCTGAGAACAAGCTGTACATTAATCTGCAAACCAGGCCAGATCCAGTGCCTTGGATCAATCAGACAATTTGTTTAGATGTACGTGTGACTCAATCTATTTTTATCTTTTGTGAGAAGGTTAACGCATTGCATGCATTGTAGCTGATGAGTCCCCTTTGACTGGAGTGAAGCACATTGAAGCAAATAAATATTCATCATTAATTAAAGACTGCAGCAGCCTATAGACATGATTACGAGTATTAGTATTAATTAGCACACCTGATAAATAACAATACTACGAGGTACATTATTTATCGGGTATTATGAATATCATCTATTATAAGTTAGTGAGGAACAACAGGGGTTTATACATGCATCGGAATATACCGACCAACTTCTTATATCCCCCAAGGTAAGCTGACTACAGCCTATTTTCATTTCCGTGAGGTCCACTGTACCTGCAAGAGATGCAACAAGATTTTTAGATATTGGATGTATGCCTTAATGGTTGCAAGGTAATGATTTACAGACCAAATATGATATGAAATACATGTGCTGTAAGTGGCGATGGAAACTGGTACTGGGATAGAGGTGGCACTCGCTAGCAGACCCTGAATATTGTCTGGAAAACACTCCACATTTTCATTAGTATGAACGGGCCAGAATGCTGTAAACACTACAGCAAGTACTGATGTAGTAGAGGATTAATTTCTGAATAACTCATTAACTCTGAAGATGTATGTCCTCCCTTCCAGAACCATTCTGGGAAATGAGTGTAGTTTGTGAGCAGTACTAGAGAAGTATTCAAGGCAGAATATGTAGTGACCACTAAAGACGTAGTTGTTGAAGAGAATCACTCAATGACAGGCTATCTTGAGGGTGCATACCTGCAGAGAAACGTATGCTTTTTATGTTTAGGAATAATGATGATACCAGATAAAAACTAAGATTATGCTTGTGGCTATCTGTATCTCAATAAGTACTCAAATCCTCAAGATAGGTTCATGATAATAAACCCTACATCGTGTGTTTAACAGCAGTGACCTCCCTGGAATAGTGATATGGCCCTTTTTTAACTATGTCAACCAAAGTGAGGAAAAGGGTACAAGGTGCTTGAACTGTCTCTTTTGGGTCAATGAATTGATAATTAACCCTCTTGGATCTAAAACCCCCATGGATATTCAGTGACAGCCACTGACAAATTCTCCTTCTTCTGAATGCATTGAGAGGCAAATGTGGATGGAACTCCACAATGGCTTTAAAAGGTGTGGTAGGAACAGAGCTATCCATATATAAGACCAAGGCAAGAGCAAAACCTGCAGAGACAGCATCAGCATTTCTGTAACTTTGATGAGCAGAGATTCCTGTGGCTGGTGGTCACAGAGCATTTGGAAGAGGATCTAACAATTGCTATATACCGAGTACATGGCCAAGTCAATACGTTCATCATGGAGGTCCATTGATGAATTGATTTACTTTGCTAAGCACTCAAGAGGGTCATTTCCCAAGCATAAAAATAGATTGTGAATGATCTGTTGGGCATCCAATCAACATAAGTCACATGGGGAGGCTTAAGAGGGTCGATTGACAACAAGCAGTTATGAAGCTGACAGTGAAGATTCAAGTGATTGTGCCTTTTATCTGTATTACTGAAACTTGTCAAGAAATTGAGGGTCTGGAGTGATCCTTTTAATTGCTTTTTGTCATGCACAAGCTTTCCTTGTCTCAGTAAGAAATGGATCCTTGAAAGCTCACAGCTAATTACCAAAATGTATACATGAGTCACTAATGTTGCTTTGACTCTGGCTGTCATATTTATCCAACTCATATTATTTGCATTTTTTATTGATAAATTATTTCCTGAGAAGAGTGGGACCCCACAGGGCAGTGCAATATCTACCCCATTTCCATCCATGTCTGCCTCTGTCAACTGTGTACACTCCTAACTTGCACACTACTGCCAGGCTTCACTGGTCCCAACTCTAACATCATGCTCACCCAAAAATACAATCTCTATCCATTGCAGTGGTTTGGGTGATCCTGTTTGTCTTGGCCTAATTTGCAGTTCTTTCTATCAAATTACAAAGATGATCTTCATAAATGGGTATGCAAGAGCTGGTGAATTCACTGAGGTTACCAGCTTGGGCAAGGACTATAGGATGAAGTTCCCCATGATGGGCTTTACAATGTGCAATGTAGGTACTGGCTTGTTTCACTCCTTAGGTCCTAGACTTTTAAGTTTCACATCAGACATGGAATTGACCATGTAAGAGGTAGATCACCTGGTGTTTCAAATACATCATTATGGTGTGTTTCAAAAAACCTGTTAATATTTAACCAGCACAGAAGCCATAAATGTCATGGGGGGCATCAGTACTCTCTGCTGTTGGTAGAACTGTGTGAACATCACAGCTATAAACTAACTTTACATGTACTTAAATACCCATTATTCGAAAATGTGTTGTATTTTCATAACATATTTACTCTCTCTGAAATGTCTTTAAAATAGTTGAAAAAGAGTTAATTCAAGTACTAATTTAACACATCTGAACTAACTAATTACTGTTTGCATACCCCTTCTAAAATGTGGACTACAGCCATCTCCCTTTGCTGGTGCTTCCTTCTTCTGATGTTGGGCTGGATCTTTCTTTGTAATGAAGGCATAATCTCTATTTATTTAGTTATTTATTGAAGTTTGTATATAAGACATACTAGGCACTAGAAAATTGGATTGCTTTACATATAAAACTGCACAAAACATACCATGTTCCATCAAACATTGAAAGGAGAGGGTACTCCTGTGAGATAAAACAGTGATAAACAGAACAATGGAAACTTCAAGTGCTGAAATAACATAACAAGCAGGTAGCAGTACTGGTCACCCCTAGGAGAGTTATCAACATTTCTAAAGAAAGAAAAAGGACCACATAGTCTTCTTAAAGAAACTGCAAACTATTGGAGAACATTAAGTAAATTATTGTTCGAAATTTACAGTTTTTGCAGGGTCATCCAGGATTTTTTTGCTGAATCCTATTTTTGCAGGCTACAGAACTCTGGCTCTCATTATGACGTTGGCGGTAAATCCCACTTGCCGCAATGCTGACTGCTGCCAACATACCGCTGTGGTGGATATTCGTTCACCATATTATTATGACACACACACACCAATCCATCACTATTCAGCCACAGACACATGTCCGCCACACTCAAGGTCAGTGATAAACTAGCGGTATCCAAACCCACACCGTTACACCAACAGAACAACACCCACCACATTTTGACCCATGAATCACCACGGCGGACATATAACTGCGGTAAACCATTGGCAGTGCATACCGCTGCTCCCAAAAAACACACACACATACAAAACACCACATTGGGCAATTCAAACAACACACACCTAACACTCATGCACACAGCACACCCACCCACTCACACCACTATGAAACACACTCCCACATTACCCATAACCCTTTACCATTACAAATAATTGCAACCAGAGACAGCAAGACCACTGACCAGAGCCACATACCACTCACACCTATACACCACTCACGAACACCACATCACACACCCCAACACATTACCCTACACACCCTCACCTAGGCACCTCACACAACAACCATGGCACCACAAAGACACCCCCGATTCTCAGAGGAGGAGCTAAGTGCAAGGTGGAGGAAATCATCAGGGAAGAGCCTCAGCTATTTGGACAACAGGTGCAGCAGATATTGATAGCTAGGAAGACAGCTATGGCGGAGAATTGTGGACAGGGTCAAAATCGTTGGACAGCCTCCAAGAACTAGGGATGACATCAGGAAGAGGTGGAACAACCTACGGGGGAAGGTACATTCCATTACAGAAAGACACCAACTCGCTGTACAGAGGACTGGCGGTAGACCCCCACCTCCTCCCCCACAGCTTACAACATGGGAGGAGCAAGTCTTGATAATCATGCATATTGAGGGCCTAGCCGGAGTAGGAGGAGGACTGGACTCTGGTAAGTCAACTCTATACTACTATCACCACCCTACCTGCATGCCATCACATACCCCCAGCCCCACCCCCACCCTCACTCCCATCACTCCACCACCTCCCACACACCTCACCGTCACATCCCATTCATTCCAATGCCAAGTCCTGCATGCACTACCAATGCATGGACATCACTCACTGCCCTGCACGGACACCTATCACCAAAGCATGCACACTAGAAAGAATCAGCTAGCCCACCATATAGCAACTTACACAAGTGAAAGCTGCCAGGGCAAATACAACCAAATAGGGCAACCCACTGATGCACAGTATGTCACACACAGAAAGAATAACTCATCATTTACATCCCCACAGGTATCCCAGCCAATGTCACCGGAGAAGAGGTACCAGAACTATCCAGTCCCCCAACTGAGGAGGCCCACAGTGATGGCAGCAACTCTGGTCGCCTGGATCTGGATGACCAACCTGGCCCATCAGAGATCTCTTGACAGTCACAAGCCCAGTCACACACCACCACAGAGCCTCCCCCATCTGGAAACACCACCACAGCACCCACCCAGCCTACCCATACCTCTGTCTCCAGGACACATCAATCAGCAGTATGTCCACCTCTACAGGGACCCCAGGGCACACCTCATACACAAGATAATCAGGGACCTGGGGTCAGTGGCAGTGGGCACACCATTCAGGGGACAGAGGGAGAGGCCAACAGGGACACTGGGTGGACTGCTGTGCTCCAGGGGGAGGACAGGCCCAGGGAACCGACTCTGCAGGAGGCACTCACCAAGATCCTGGGAGCCTAACAACATTCCCAGGACATGATGGGCCAGATCCTGGACAATGTGCAGGAGGAAAGGCGGCTGCAGGAGGAAGAGCACCAGGGGATCAGGGAGGACTTGCAGGCCATCAACACCACCCTGGTCTCCATTGCAGGGGTTCTGGCAGACATGGCCAACTTTATGAGGGAGACAGTCTTACACCAGCGGGCTCCTGCCACTAGCCAGACATTTGAACTGCCTTCCACCTCCGCTGCCGCTACTGGACAGGAGGCCCCATCACAGGACTCACAGGCCACCAACACCCCTCCCCCTGCAGAAGAAGAACCACCCTGCAAATGTTCCCTGCCATCCAGGCAGAAGCCAGAGACTATTGCCAAGACCCCTGCCAGGAAATGAGACTCTCCTGATTGTCACCCTTGTGTCCCATCCTGTCCACCTTGAACTGCCATTGATCCCCTTCCTATGTCTCCTTGGACAATGCACCTGTGCTACAAATAGGCTGGAACAATACCCTGGAATTTCCTCCATCATCACCCCATCCCAATGCACTTGCCCCTCTTCTTCTTAGCACTTCAATAAACACCCTTGGAAAAAATATAAGTATTGAGTATGTTACATTTGCAAAGTATGTATTTGTTTAACCAGGTTCAAACATTGCAATTCAACTGTACAGTAATTGTGCACATAGGAAAGACCTGTAGTTGGCTGCAGTGATCACACCAGGAGCTATAGTGCAACATCTGTAAAATGAATTTCCAAAGGGTACAGTAAGTGGGCATAGAAGTGGGAAATAACAGCATGCCAGTGCCAAAGAATTTCAAAATCATGACAATGAAATGTGAAGTAACACTGTCTTACCTGTGTGTCATTGGAAGTATTGTTGTGTCACGGCTGTTCTGTGGTCCTCATCCTCATCCTCTGCCTCTTCATCCTCACTGTCCACAGGGTCCACTGTTGCCACACGGACATCTCCAGACTCCTCCTCCTGCAGAAAAGGCACATGGCATCTCAGGGCAAGGTTGTACAACATGCAGCATGCCACTATTATCTGGCAGACCTTCTTGGGTGAGTAGCACAGGGATCCACCTGTTAGATGGAGGCACCTGAACCTGGCCTTCAGGTGGCCAGAGGTTCTTTCGATTATCTTGTTCGCCCATGTGCCTCATTGAAACATTCTTCTGTCCTTGTCCTGGCATTCTTCACAGGGGTCAGTAGCCATGATAGTTTGGGGTAACCAGAGTCACCTGCAAATATCGAGGGACAACATTTAGCCACACACTATCCCATATGGTCCACACCATACCCATACACCAACATCTACTGGGTGTGAGCCAGGCCTCACCTATTAGCCACACCAAGTGCTTCTGTAGGTGGGACATCACATTTGGGATGCTGCTATTCCTCAGGATAAAGGCATCATGCACCGACCCAGGATACTTCACATTGACATGGGAGATGTACTGGTCCGCTAAGCACACCACCTGTACTTTCATTGAGTGGAAACTCTTACGATTTCTGAACACCTGCTCATTTTGACGGGGGGGACAAATGCAATATGTGTTCCAACAATCTCCCCAATGTTGTTGGGGATATGTCACATTTCATAGAAGTCAGCCTTCACTGTGACTGACCAAATCCTCCACCTGGGGGAAAACAACGTAGCTGCACATGTGTTTAATCAGGTCAGACAACATTCTTGTCAGTACTATTGAGAACATTGGCTGTGACATTCCTGCTGCCAAGCCCACTGTCACTTGGAAAGAACCAGTTGCCAGGAAATGGAGCACTGATAGAACTTGCACAAGAGGGGGGATCCTAGTGGGGTGACGGATAGCAGATATCAGCTCAGGCTCCAATTGGGCACCCAGCTCTGTGATTGTGGCCCTGTCCAGTATGTAGGTGAGGATAATGTGCCTGTCCTCCATTGTGTCCAAGTCCACCAGTGGTCTGGAAACGGGGGTATGTCTCCATCTCCTATTCATCCACAGTGGTAGCAATCTAAGGGACAAAAGAGTGCGGAGCCGGTCACAAACTGAACAATGGGCCTACAAAAGTACAATGCATGATGTCAATTTGTAATGGGTCAGTGAGATTTGTCCTGTATGTCCAAATTTTAACTGTGACACACTTATTATCCAGGGCCTGCCCCCTCCTCTGAAATGTCATCTGCCTGTCCTGTGTGGAGGGACAGGTGGAACTGAGGTAATTCTGCTGACGTGCACCGTTGTGGGAGGCGGTCGGGAACCACCGTGCAACTCCTCATTGGTTAACATATGACCCTGTGGTGTACAGTGGCCAATGGTGATGTACGCCGGTGGTGACCGTATGCACCGCCGTCGACGTGACCGCCATTTTCTATCTGATCACTCACTTGCTACCTGACCTTCAACAGGAGAGGACCTACACTGCATGTGATGCTGTGACCTGTGTCTGGGGAAAGGGCCCCTGCTTTCACCTCGGCGGAGTTGGAGCAACTGGTGGATACCCTACTACGGACTGCTGTACGGACTGCTGTATGGGCCTCCAGACCAACAGGTGAGTACACTGTGGGCACAATGCATGTGGCATGAATGCATGGGGTGGTGTGCGTGAAGGCCTCGTGTAGGGGGGTGGGTGGATGTCCTCTGGGCAGCGTATTGGTTGTGTGCTTGGCCATTTGTGTGGAAATGGTGATGTGAAGGGGTATGGTAGGCATTAAGTGTAACAGGCAGGACTATCTGACTGATACTATTTTCCTGGGTGTATTTCCTCTACAGGTCAGCGCCCATCAAAAGAAGGGTATATGGAGTGCCATCGCCAATGATGTGCGGACCCTGGGGGTCTACGTCAGACAGAGCACCCACTGTCAGAAATGGTGGGAGGACCTGAGACGCTGGGCACGGAAGACAGCAGAGGCCTAACTGGGGATGGCCTCCTAACGAGGAAGGTGTGCCCGTCAAACTCTGACCCCCCTGATGGCCTGCATACAGGCAGTGGCCTATCCTGAGCTGGATGGGCACATGAGGGCATCACAGCAGCCACAAGGGGCTGAGTACAGTTCCCATCATTCCAACATACGCATGGTAGGGTGGTATCCGGGTGGGGTTTGTGCATCAATGGGTGCCCCTAGGTCAGGCCTGACATTGCAGCGTAGGTCCCCTAGTGGCTAGGTTCAGAAGGGAAAATCTTGCACCTAGCTCGTAGGCATCCACAACTGGTAAGGGCTGTGTGGGTCTCAGGTGTGCTGCATTTGGCGGTGTGTTCTTCTCCCCATGGTGGCTAGCAATATAACTGGTAGTGCAATACATAGTGCGTTGGGCTGTTCCGTGTGTGTGAGTGGTGTGTACACCAACGGTGGTGTTGGTGCAGCCATTGACCAAGTGTATCCTTCGTCTCTTCCCCCCACTTTTTTTTTGTCACCCTATCCTTATGTGCATTAGCATCATCTGGCACTGGAGCAGAGGCACCAGCGACGGCTGGAGCTGCATCCCTCATGACCCAGGAGCAGAGTCCACTGACGGTGAGGGCACCAGTGGGACAGAGGGCGAGGGGAGCACCACGGTGGAGACTTGAGGGGATAGTTCTGACACAGATACCTCCTCCGATGGAAGCTCCCTGGTGGTGGTGGAAACCTCGGTGACCACCCCAGCTACAGGTACAGCTGCCACCACTTGTACCAGCACTGCCCTCCCAGCAGCCCCTCAGTGAGTTGCCCGTGCCCGCTCACCCAGGAGGGTGGGCATCTCCTTCACCCCAGGCACCTCAGGCCCTGCCCCAGTGAGCCCTGCTGCCCTGAGTGAGGAGGCTATTGACCTCCTGAGATCGATCTCTGGAGGGCAGTCAACCATTGTGAATGCCATCCAGGGACTGGCAGACTAATGCATTTATGGAGGGCATTCACACTGGCTTGGTGGCCCAACGGAGATCGATCTAGGCTCTGGCCTCCTCTCTGATGGCAGCCGCTGTCCTGTTTCCACCCTCCCCACTCCAACGTCCTCTTTCCAATCCCATTCCCCTCAACCCCAACTTATCCCAAGCACACAGCCAGACGAGCATGCACACAAGACAACACACAAGAGTGGCACATCATCCCACAGGCACTCACACAAACACCATCCAGATGCAAACATACCAACAGCCACAATTTCCACTGTCTCCCCCTCTTCCTCCTCCTCCACCTTCCTCCCAGTTCTGTCTACACTCACACCTGCATGTACTACATCCTCATCCACTACCAGCATCACCACCACACCTAGCAGAACATACACCTCACTGGCAGACACCTCCACAACAGCCATGCACACGCCCCCTGTGTCCTCTCCCACTGTGTCTTTCCCTCCCTCTAAAGTACACAAACTCAAGCACTCAGACACCCAACAGCCATCCATCTTACAACAGCATCCAGCCCATGCACCTGCACATAAACTCAGCAGACAGTCACCTCCTACGATCACTCCCTCATCCTCCATTCCCTCTTCCCACCCCAATGTCCCTAAGAAACTTTTCCTATCCACTGTTGACCTCTTCCCTACCCCTCCCCCCCTGTCCTTCACATCTGGCCAGGTTGGCAAAAACCAAGGCAAGCACCTCAGCCAACCAGTCCACGGGCCCAGTAGTCTCCACACCCACTCGTAGTGGGAAAGGATAAAGGGCACATGTCCAAAGGGTGAAGGACCAGGCAGTCTCTAGGAAAGGGTGCCTGCCACAGCTGCTGCCCAGAAGAGCGAGGAGCCATCCCCAGCTGCTGCCAGGAAGGGCAAGGAGCCAGCCCAAGCTGCTGCCACTAAGGGCGAGGAGCCAGTCCCATCTGCTGCCAGGAAGGGCAAGGAGCCAGCACCAGCAGGCAGAAAGGAAAAGAGGCCTGGGGCAGGGACTCTGATGGAGCCCCAACCACCAATCATGGTTGTGCAGCCATCCGAGGCTGCAGTGGATGGGATGGAGCCTCCCCCCACCAGCAGCAGCAGCACCACACCAGTGGGAAGCCGTCCGAGGCTGCAAGGGATGGGCTGGAGCCTCCCTCCACCATCAACACCACTACCACCATTGAGCAGCCATCCAAGACTGCTGGGGATGGGCTGGAGCCTACCCCCACCAGCAGCAGCACCACCACCACCACCACTGAGCAGCCATCACCTCCGGCGGAGGTATGTAGTCCTGCCTCCATAGGCTGCTGTGTGGCCTGGCCCCTGCAAATTCAGTGGGTATGACACCCACCTGAGAGACTGTGACCTTGCACTCCCCAGGATCAAGAGCACAGGGCATGCAGCCCCCTCCAGAACCAGTGGGTCAAACACCCACCAACCCCAACCTCTCCAGGATCAAGAGCACAGGGCACAATGCCCCCTCCAGAACTAGTGAGGTATTCACCCGTTCAAGAGACTGTGGCCTTGCACTCCCCAGGACCAAGCACAGGGCATGTTGCCCCCTCCAGAGCATGTGGGCAAGTCACCCACTCAAGAGACTGTAGCCGTGCACTTCCCAGGACAAGCACAGGGCATGTTGCCCCCTCCAGAGCATGTGTGCAAGTAACCCACTTGAGAGACTGTGGCCTTGCACTCCCAAGGACCAAGCACATAGCACATTGCCCCCTCCAGAGCATGTGGGCAAGTCACCCACTAAAGAGACTGAGGCCTTGCACTCTACAGGACCAAGCACAGGGCATGTTACCCCCTCCACAACCAGTGGTCTTGTTCCATCTGCTGGCTGAGGTGCCCCCCGTCCCTGGTCCCCCTGAGGTGCCTGCCTATTTTCCAACTGATACCCCTGCAGTGTTCTCTCTGTGTTGATGCAGGTGACAAGTGGGGCCTTGGACTTTGGCCTGTGGCCCTGTGGCCCACGCCCACTGAGGACTGGGCAGTGTCCCTTAAACTGTACAATTATATATGCAAGTTACATTGCATATTTTGTATTTATACTGTGTTGATCTTATTACACTCACTTTAGTATATTCCGGTTGTCCTTGCATTATTCAACCGAGGTACGGGTTATTATGTTTTCTTACTGCAGCTGTTTGTGTGTATGGTGTTGGGGGGTGTTGTGCGTGTGTGTGTCACTCTCTTTTTCGTCCCCCATCCCCTGTTTGCTAGGTGACTGTACTCACCATCGTCATCTTCACTGTCCTTGGTGTTCGTGGTGGAGCAGCATGTAGAAAATCATGGGGAAGACATGCAGCTCGGGCTCCATGGCAGCGTGGTTGTTCCCTGTGTCTCCAATGGTGAGTCCTTTCACTTCTGTGCAGTGTTTCCGCCAGGCTTTTGATGTCGTTGGTAACACCCTAGAAAAGGTGGCGGACTGGCATGTCTTAACACGGTGGGCGGACATTGACTTCTGCTTGTCTGTAGGCGGCTACCGCTGTGGTGGCCATTGTTTCCGCCGTGGCGGTCAGAGTGGTAAAGTGTCTGTCTATCTGAGTTCTCACCACCATGGTCTTAATTTGGCAGTAATTACTGCTGGCCTGTTGGTGGTATTACCTCCACTTTTACACCGACCGCCAGGGTTGTAATGAGGGCCTCTGTGTTCTTTACTAACCAGGAATAAAGTGCTTGTGCTCCTCCTTTCAATATTGTAAACATGTATATGCCTGATTGGATTATTTAATTTGTTTATAAGCCCATAGCATATGATATCAAGTGCACCGGGGGCCTGTAAGTTAGATGTTACCAGTGAACTACAGCACTCATTGTGTCATCCATTGCAGTGACACTGTAGATCACATCTCCATGACAACCATTGTAGCCATATTAACTGCCCAATAGCTCAGAGTACACAAGCCATTCCATTACACATCCAGCATCAGTGAAACAGTTCAGTTTCTAATCGTTTTGAGGCACTGAGTGACTTGCCCATGATCAATTGACTCCCCTCTCCTATTGAGTCTACAACTCTAGTAGCTGATGTGGTTGAGGGCCTGATTACAAGGCTGCCGATCCGAAGACTGCTTGCCTTGAGGTGGCGGTCTGAAGTCCATCACATTACGAGGTTGGCAGGCAGACCTGCCAACCTCCCGCTGTCCCTACCAGGATCACAGATCCTAACGGCCTCATGGTAATGCAGGTTGTAATCAGCCAGGGCAGCGCTGAACTCAGTGCCACCCTCCTGATTGCAACCTTGTTCTCTGCCAGCCTTTTCATGACAGTACCACCACCATGAAAAGGCTGGTGGAGAACAGATGCAAGGGGCCACAGGGGGGGCCCATGGACTGCCCATACCCATGGCATAGGCAGTGCAGGGGTCACCCTGCCTTGCACCCTCAAAATTCGTACTCTCTGCTGTGCAGACAGTGCACATTTTAAGAGTGATGGTGCCCCCTGCATGCAGCTGCAGGTTCTATTATGAGCTGGTGACAATGCTGCTGCATCTTTCCCATTAGGCTGACAGGTGGAAACATTGGTTGCCGAGGGTCAGCCCAGTGTGAAAGTCTGAATGGGGCCAGCAGGGAGCACGCCTGCATGGCAGCGACCACCCCATCAGGAGTTTGGCGGATGGGTGTTTCAGTCTGCCAAACTCCTAATTGATCCCTAAATCTGCCACCAGTGACAACAATTATATGCTGGCTTGTATATCTTATCTTCTGGCCTAGATGTGGTTTCTAAAGGTTTGACTCTTGTTACCTGGAGAATTGCAGGTGCTCGTAACAAAATAAAAAATCCTGATTGGATACATTTTGTGTCCTCCTTTGACATTATATGTGTTGAAGAAATCTGGATGACTGAGACTTTTTACATGGTTACTACGCTTTATTCCAAAAGGTTCTTCCTTCATTGGCTGGAAAGTCAGAGGCGGCTTAGCTAATTTTGTCTTGACTCAAATATCTACTGCCGAAATTTCACTTAAATCATCCCCACCCTATTTCCTAGTTTCTCTAATATCTCTAATATCCTTTGACAGGGAGCCTGATATTGTTTTGATTGATTTTTATAATAATGTTTGTGTGATTTGATTGATGGCCTGACTAATTTTTTTGAGAATTTATTTTTTTACTTGAATAGTGAAGTTGCTTTGCTGTGAGTGGAGGATTTCATCATTTCATTATGATGTTCAGGAGACAGACACCTATGTGGTTTTCCTATAGAAAATGGTGTCTCTAAGCATCTCCATGCATTGTATATTTATACAATGCAGAGGGATGCTTTGAATACCGTAATGCTAAAATTTCATTTAATTTTTACATGTGATGTTTTATCAAGGAATAAAATAGAAAAACTATTCCGGCCTTTCAAGGTTGTTCTTCAGGAAGCATTATTGATTTTATATTAGTATCTGTGGAATTATCCCCACTAATTCTGGATTTTAATATTATTCCAAAAAGTTTCAGCAACAAAAACCCGCTGACTATTAACTTTAGTCAGAAGACAAAGGGTTGAGAGTCAAGTGTATTAAAGTTGATTCTGAAACTTTTACACATAAAATAATTAAATGTGAAATCTATCTTGGCCTGTTTGTCGGAAAAAAAAAAAAAACATTCCATTACACTAATAGAGTTTGAACATTTGTGTAGAGCAATTGAGGATTAATGAACTATTAAAATACCTAAACATGAGTCACCCCTATACTGATGGTTTAGTATGGCCTGTACTGTCACACAAAAGCATCTGAAATCTATTATTAAGTTAAACCCAGATCCCCATTGATGTACAAGAAACAGGCACCATTACAAGAGTACTCTAAAGAAAGGAACAGGGACATAAGAACCAAAGTTTGTGAGGATTCATTAACCGCCACAACGCTAAAAGATAGTACTAAGTTTTAGGAGGTAATAAATGACCCCTTTTTTCATTTCACTAGAGCATTTCAGCCAAATGAAAGATGCCCACAGGCTAGTGATGAACTTGGCAGACTTTCCAACTTGGTCCAACTTCACAGACTCTTAGTCATGGCTATCAATCCGTCTACCCCTAAGAGAGCAGAAGGCCAAGATGGGGTACAAGTTGACCTTTTCAAATTGAATGTTCAAATATGTCCTCCTGTATTAACTATGTTTCACTGATCGCTGTGGCTGGCACTATTCCAGAGTCCTGGAGATTTGCCGTTATAGTTCCCATTTAAAGAAAAAAAAAAGATAGACAAAAACCAGCTTGCCATTGACCAATCTCAACTGTAAAGACTTTGAAGTGAGTAATTTTGACTCAAATGGACACTTGGGCAGAAAATAATACTATACTGTCAACAGTGCAGTTTGTTTTTTTACCAGATACAGGTACGGTGGAACAAGAATTAAATCGCCACATTACAGTAGTTAAATATGTGGTGTTAAATCAATTTAACAAGTGCATGTACTTCATTCAATCGTGAAAAATTGTGCGAAGTAATGTAGACTATGGAGGTTGATTTAGAAGATCTCAATTTAATATGTTAACTTCATTATGATTTGAAAGGAATGGTGTGCTACGGGCCACAGGGTGAAAAATCATCTTACATAAACTCTTCAAGAGGAGTGAGGCAAGGATCCATTCTAGACCCATTTCATTTTTTTCTATATAAAAATGGGATCACAAAATATTTAACAGGGATAGGAAGGGACCTGCCAAAAATGGTAGACAAACTGATTCCAAGCCTCCTATAGGCAGAGGATGTGGTTTTGATTGCCCAAACGACAAATGACTTGCAGGGGGCTGTTGGATTATTTCATGGATTTAATGTAGGGCCTGGAAATTATAAGTGAATTACTCGAAGTCCTTCATAATGACATGTGGCCCCTTTAGTACTAAAACAAAGCATTTTAAAATGGGGGGAATAACCCTTAAAAAGACAAACAATTTTAATTATTTAGGGTCAACATTTAGTTCATGTCTTTTGAGGAATACCTTTCTTTCAGGGAAAGCTCAACAATTCGGCTGAAATATTGAAGCCATTTTCTGTTTTACTTGGAAATTAAAACTTAAGACGAGAGCTGAGTTGACAACTCTTTTATAAAACTAAGGCCCATATTTATACTTTTTTAGCGCCGCATTTGCGCTGTTTTTCTATGCAAAAACGGCGCAAACATACAAAATACAATTGTATTTTGCAAGTTTGCGCCGTTTTTGCGTCAAAAAATGACGCAAATGCAGCGCTAAAAAAGTATAAATATGGGCCTAAATGTATGTCTGCTGCTCTATGTGGTGCCGGAGTGTGGGGTCATGTAAAGTAGATGTCTTACAACATATTGAAAATGGATTACACGTAGGTTGCTTGCTGTTCCAAAACATTCTGCAAATGTTGTTTGTCACAAGGAATTGGGTCTCCCTTTTGTAAAGGGTCTGATAGGAGTAGTCCCACTCCACCTGTGGATTAAATGTTGACAGAACCCAGAGGCAGGGCTGGTGAGGAGATGTATTTCAGATTGTCTATCCATAGAGAATGTAAACAAGATACCTTGGTTTGCATATTTAGAAACGTTTGTCCAAAAATTGGGTCTAAAAGAAATGCTTGCATAATCCACCAAACCTTACCATAAACTTGAAGGAGATTGTGAAACAATCTTTTCTTGAGGACAACTTTGATGAAAGACTAGTGAGAGCGCAGAAAATGCATATTATTGAGAACTATCTAAAAGTGTCAACTGTCAAAAATGCAGAACCATATATATTATTGATAAATATTTTACCTACTGATCTTATCTTACAATTTGTAGATTAAATTGAATACATTTTAATGTATCTTTCCCCATACAATGTGTTTCATAGTATGAACTACCCCCCTGTCATTGCAATAATGTAGTGAAACAGAACACGTGTCACTTTATGCCACTCTGCCCACTACATTGTGGTCCAAGATCATTCTTTTTAGCTCCTGTGTTAGGTAAGGCAAACAGCAAACAATTCCTGAAAGCTCTGAAGTACTTACAAAGATTACCCTCTGTAGACATACGTTCTGTAGTTCTAAACTTTATCATGAGAGTAAAAGTCATTAGGAAACGGTATGAGCATTTAAGTTAATCTTATGAGGAGTGAAATAAATGGATTTATGTAGCAAATTTGAATACTTAGATATCCAGTAATTGATGTTTTAAAAATTACATTTTTAGATCTTGTTTTAGAGCTATGAGAAGCCTCTGTAGAATGTTTTATTTATGATCCTCCTAAATGTGCTTTAAGTGTCCTTTCTGATTTGCTTTGATATAGAATTTTTATAGCATACCAATTTATTATATATAATAAATGTTATGAATGACTATGGAAATGTGCTAGATGCTTTTGTGGAAATGTTGAATAAAGATGTTTGAGATTACCATTGTAGCTTGGCTGTGCAGTTTTAAAACCCCTTTTGACAGTCCTAAACCTTACTTTCAAATACTAATAAGCGTCTCCTATATAGGTCTTATTTTCCATAGAGCACAATACATGGTATTTAAAAGTAGGACATGTAAAAAGTTAAAGTTAAACATGTGCTTAAGATAAAAATCCCACAAAAACTATTTTCACTATTGCTGGACTGGTTGTTTCATATGAAAGCATTGGGCTACAATATTAAGTTTAATAAATGTTATCTCCAGATCGTAAACAGTTTCAAAACTCATTTTTAGATTTTTTGAAATAATTATTGCAAGCCCAATTCACTGGTGAAGTTGGATTTGTAATATATATTTTGGAAAAGGGACTTTTGGAAACGTACGCTAGCCTTGCCTGACGTTCTCAGGAGCTAAAACTTAATTTTGCTTTCCAAAGTCTGCCAGCCAGTAATTAATATTTGAATAGGCATGAATAAAATGAAAGCTTGCTCCCAGGAGCAAACAGTAGCCTGACCATAATGGGCAGAGAAGACCCTTCAAAACCTGAAAATTAATCAGGGTGGAGCTGTGAGATTCATTTTTGACTTTAAAGTGACAAATCCTGCTTGAATTTCACAGCCTGCTTGATCGGTCTAGTGAGGTCTTAATATGACTCTTGGGGCTCACAGCGAAGAGGTCCTCCGTCACAGGCAAATGGTAGCTGACACTTGGGCAGGGCCCTTCTTTTGTCCCCACCAGCCAAGCAATCCCCAATCACAATGGGTCTCTTTTTGACATCACAGTCTCAAAGCCTGTTTGACAGGTCTGCAGAGTTTACATAGTACATTTGGAACACATTTTAAAGGAGGGAAGCAAGATGGCAAAATAAATGAGTAGGAATCTAATGTCTGGTTTCTGAAAACTCCACTTTTGTTCTAGCAGACGTCTCTCTCAGAGGTTCTTATCAGTACAGGACACGCCTCAAACTGGATTTTAGTGTTACATGTGGGAGGACACTAGGATTACCATAGTATACTCCACACATCCCCCCAGGCATCAGTGCTCCAGTTTAGTGTGGTCAAAGACTTCGACCATTTCAAAAGTGACAAAAGTGGGTAGGGTTACACTGAGAACATTTACCCCTTTGGTTAGAGGGGTCATTCCTACCCACTACCTTGTGCCAGGTATAAACCTGGCATCTCGATGTACCCACTTCAGAACACTCCTGGACCTATGGAAGAGGGGTGAATCTGCTTTCTGTAACCTAACAAAAACCAGAGAAAAATATGATCTCCCTCTTGTACCCACAACAAAGAAGCAAAATTGAAAGGTCACAAGACTGATCTCATATTAAAGATTCAGGGACAAAACAAGCTCAGACAGGCCTTTTCCTGAAACTGCCTAGCAGATCAGTGGAAACTGGATCTGGACTAGAATTTTATAATTTTGCATTTTGAATGTATTAGTGTTTTAGAGCTGCATACATACTTTACATGTTGGTCTAATTTGAGCCTGTATGCTCTTTGCCATTGCTACCATGGGGTTGAGCTCACCCGCCTCAACTAATACTTCAATTTTCTTATCATTGGTAATATGAGAGCTGGACCAGGGAGGATGTCGGACACCCTACAACTCCCATATCTTAAGGAGGAAACCATTATAAAGCATTACAATCGTTCTTGTTCACAAAAAGCCATCTTCTGCTCACATCATAATCAGAAGGAAAAAAGGAAGATGTGAGTTTATCAGCATATTAATAAAGATTCTATGGGCATCTAGGTTCAGAAGGCTTCACAGGCATGCACTTAGGGAAGAAGAATTGTTTTTTTAAAACTGGTAAAGAATCTAAAGTCTTCTTTTCCGAGCTGATGGAATTCGATATTCTGGAAGCAAAGTCAGAAAAGTGCATTCTTTCTTGAAGGATGAGACTTCAATAGAAGCACGTCTGTGCTCTGGAGTTGATGCCCGAAGAGTTTCCATTTCTTGGTGAGGCATTGTGATTGATCTGAGTGAATGCATTCATAAACTAAGCAAAATGATTTGAACATGTTTCGCCTTTCAATAGGTAGCCTTCTTAAGGAAGACCAGATGGGTTTATGTGTTTGGAATAGTGAGTCTCCAAGGCCAGATGCCCAGAAGCATGTAATGAGGCTTTAATTTGGGCTAAATGTATTTTGGGGAAACCAGCAAGGATAGGTGAGCCTAAGGTGGGCTATTACTTGGGTGACTCCTTTTATGTTTTGTTCAGGTAGGAATGGTTTTATCCCCTGTAGGATCATGTTAATATGGTTGTGGAAATTTAGTCTGCTGTCCAAAGTGAAACCTAAGGCTTTTTTAACATTGTCTGTAATGAGGATGGATCAGCCTACTCCTCAAAATTCACAGCATCCAGCTAGATTTGAACAGGCACATCTAATGCCTGTGGCGAGAAGAGGCCAGATTCACAGAGGTAAACTTAGACTTTTTGATCTACGTTTACACCAAAAGTCTAAGTTTACTTTTGTGAATAGGCCTTCTGTCTTTTGGGGATTAAACAAGTGGTGTTGTAGTGTGACCCAGGACTGTATTTTATCAAGAGTTGAGGCAAACTAATATACATTGTTAAGGGATGGCACTCTCAGGTATAACTGGATTTCATTAACACATTGGTAATAGGATATTCCAGCGTTATTTATGAAATCACCTAAAGGTGGTTTGAAGTGTAGATTGAGTTAGGCAGGAGCTAGAACTGAGCCTTGTAGGACCACTAGAGAGAGGCCTACTTGGTGTGACAAAGAATACACTTTAATCAAGAGTGGTTCTCTAGCTAAGATTTGAACCAGTTCAGTACCATCCTGTTGAAGCCTATGTGATATTTTAAAGTGTGGATGAAGATTTCATGTGTGACAGTATTAAACGTCGCTGGAAGGTTCAACTGGATACACAGACAGGAGTTTGCATTGTCCATGAGTCATATAGCCTCATCAGAAATTTGCAGCATGGCTGTCTTGCTACTATCACCTTCTCTGAGTCCATATTGATATTCATCAAGTAGGTGGTTGTCCTCAATAAATTGTTTTAGCGGATTTCTGTAAGACTTTTGATCTAGGTGTAGACACATCTTTCTAAGATTTTGCAAGAAATGGAAGCCCAGATATTGGATGACAGTTGTTGAAGTAATCTGGATCACCATGTTTTTGAGTACGGAACAATCTAGGGCAATTTTCAGGCAGTCAGAAAATGTTCCTAGTTTCAAAGAGAGATTGATGACACTTGACCAGTGTGGCAGCAAGCCATTACTAATCTCTTTTTTCCATGTTGGCTGATTAAATGTCCAGAAAGTGACTTGAAGTATTGCGTTTGGTGATAGTGATTCATAATTCTCCATTTGAGATGTCCCTGAACACAAACTAGTCATTTGGACATTTCCTGTCAAATTGAGAAATTACAGTTGTAGGTTTCAGAGGAATAGATGCTATGACAGTTTTTGACCTTAGTATCAAAGAAGCAAGCAAAGCCCTCACAATTCTTTCCAGGTTCAAATATTTCTGACATAGTTTTGGACTTTGTCACTTTTTTAACTATCTCACTTAGCTTCGGCATCAAAAACGTGTTTAGGTAAGATCTTCTTGCACTTTGGAAGAGCACTAGATTATATATGGTGTGTTTTTGGCAACAGGAGTGCTCATAAGTTTCCGTTCTTCATTAAGTTCTTTTGCATACCAAGACTGTGATCTTCCAGCTTTTTTCTTTGAGGCTGGCTACATCATCCATTATCGCAGTTTTGGTATTGTTGAAAGAGCTGGTTGCTGTGTTTGTGTCTTGGCATGCTGAAGGCTGAGGAGCATGTTAAAAGTGCTTCAAAAGCATTGCTATTTATGTTCTTAATATCAAGGGTCCAAACATAGGGTAATATGGGCTGACCACATGTAATTGACTTATAGAATGTGAATAGAATAGAATATTAGATCAAAAGAGATTTGGTGATGGTTTGATCAGTATATTTGAATGAATGAGAAAAAGTTGCTGCAATTATCAAATGCAAGGTTGGCAATTTGATGTGCATGGGTTGAAGATGATGTTGAATTGAATTGCTGTCAATCAAGAATAAGGAGAGAGTTTTATGTGAGTTGCCTTTAGGATCCCCCATTCCTGATGTGGTGATGATTGGATAGTATCAGCATGAGATGTGATGAAGTCTATGAAATGTTCCACAAAAATCCTATTACTCCATAGTTGGTGGTAGATGATGTTAAGCCTTCTGCATTTGGTAGCACTAGAATTAATGTCTACACTAAGGCATTGAAAAGTGGCAAAGCATTCAGCCCAGGCTCATAGGTAGGTATGGATATTTGTATATTAATGCAACTCTTTCAGCAATTTTACCTTTCCTGTATGATATCATAATCAGGTGGGATCGAGAAGCCTATATTCATTTAGGATGTTTCATTAAGCTGTGTCGCTCACAGGGTCTTGAAAAACAGAAACATATTCAAGATTAATCTTGTTTTTGACAGCAGATCTACAGTGGTGGAGAAAGCATTGTAAGTTGAATGTGGAGGAGCATTCAGGAGTGGATACTAATGGAATTTCTACAAGGATTATGTGCTGTGCCTGACTGGTACGAGTCACCATAAGGCTGGTATGGATGCCAATTGTAGAGCTAGATTTTTCTGATAGGCTCTGGTGGGAGACACTAGGGATTTGTAGGTAACAGAATCTGTTATCATAAACTAATTGGTATACTATCAGAACGTATTCCATTTCTTGAAGGCAGAAATGAAAGATCAACTTATTAGTGCAAGGTAAAATATGTGGTCTGGGTCAGTGTGTGGAATTTTCTGCTCTATTGGAGACCTGGGGATTTTAATGGCTCGGCAAAGATTAATTCTCTGCTTGAGACTTTATGTTAGCGATTCACAAGAATCATGTTTAGAGATTTTTGTAGTAAGTGCCATCACCTCTCTAGTATTGACTTTGTAATGCTGAGTGTTGATGGTGCAGAAAGTATTGAGATGGAGGCGGCATTTCTGGCTACACAACTGCTGTTATTTTGAGAACAAGAAAATGGCAGGTTAGGAAGCAAGAGTCCCATTCATTAATTTCTCAGTGAAACAGAGACCTTGTTGTCAGAGCGTAGAGAAGGCCCCTGGGAGTCTCCAGATGGAAGTACAGGGAGGCTGAGTGGACATAGGACTAAGCAACCAGGTAAAAAGCTGCAAGGTTTCTTATATTAGTTGAGGATTTGAGTGGGAGGTAAAAAAGGGGGTAGAACAGCTACTAATGGTAGGCTAGGCAAGTAGGCATTGAGAATCAAATAGGGATTGAGAGTAGGCAATGTTCGACAAGTTATCAGAGCCCAAAACCTATATTATAGTGATAGGCGGTGTCGTAAGTATGTCCTAGGAGGTAGGAGACAGGCGTGTGAGAGGTATGGAAGGTCCTGAGGAGTAGGCATTTACAGAGAGCAGGAGAGGCTGGGATAAGGGATTCTAATGTGTCAACCAGATCTGCAGCAATGAAAGATTCATCAAGGGTAGTAACTATTCTGAACATGCTGGAAAAACCCTGCAATGTTATATCTGACTCGTGTTGATTCTTTCGTGAAGATTCTGCATGTGATCTGGATTCACGTAGCTCTAGTCATTTGCGCTTAGGGGGACCAGATGTGTTTGATGATGATTAATATAAACATTACACTTTTATACCAAAAACACATAAATCACTTATAAGTTTTCTACTTAAGAGTCACATCCTACATTTCTTAGTTCACCCCATACCACAAACAAATACTTTACCACAACTGCTTCTTTTAATGACCATTGTCTATTGCTTTTTTTCTAAGCCCAATAATGATCTAATGAGAAAGAAAAAGAGTTTGTCTGGAAGCTTCGGTGTTTTACATGTCGTTTAATCAAAAATGTAACTCACTCGTACCCACAATAAATTAGTTGTTTTAAATTGTGAAAATATGCAACAAAACACATTTACTAATGTTCTATATTTGAAGTTAAGTAAAACAGAGTTCGTTTCGGAAGGTACGATTTAGATATATATTTTTCTTTTCGATATTCTGTCAACACTATAATCACAATCCAAAAATAAATAAATGTGGTTGTAAGTAGGTTTCTTGAAATGTGTCCTTTTGCCTCCGTGTTTGAATGGTGATCCTGAACTGTTATGGTGTATCTAGAAATATGATTAGGAAAGATAGTCTATTTTTTAATTCATATATTAATGTTAAATTGTGAAATAATTTGATTAGTAAAATTATGGTTTAAACCTACATTCGAATAATCTGTACTTGGCAAAGGGCGCTGGAACGTTTTGTGCAAGCGCTACACATGAATTAATGTGTTAAACATGAAGGTCAGAGGTCAACATTATTTTTTGTGGAAATATTCGGGTTTTAGTCCTTATGAGGGCGATAACATGGTACCATAGTAGATGACAATAGGGGCACTATACTAAATACGGGTATTATAATTTTAAAACACAAACCCTTGCCCGGTTTATCAGAAATCTCAGAACTCAGTTCAGTTAGTTTGGTATGCTACAGAGTCATCATCATTTTAAATGGAGAATCATAAATGTAAGTTCAACAATAATGTACATTTTCTCTGTTGAGATTCTTTTCTTGTAGCCATATCAAACTGCTGAATTGCGGTTTTCAGGTTTCAGAGTTTAGGAAACCGCAACATTTAAAAATGCATGCGAGTGAGTCGGCTTTCAAAGCAGGCGTTGTGAAGCAAGAAACAGAAGTTAATAAATGAAGAATCAAAAGGAAAAAGAAATTAAGCATCTGCAACAGGTGCAGATCTAAGGCAGAAAAATAAATGTGGCTGCAGGATTCAGATCAAATACTCCTGCCTTCACCCTTTGGGGTCGTTTCTCTGATAAATAATTCACATAGTGCAGTGCAAAGTAGTTTGCATACTGACACGATTAAATGGAAAGCTTTGTCTGGGTTAAATTCACAATCTGAAACCTTCTTTTATAAAGTCAAGAAGGTAATTAATTAAAGATGTTTTGCCAAGCAGTCTCTGACCCTGGTTCTTTCCTTAGGATAGAAAAGATGCTGAATAGAGCTTCAGAGAATTGGGACTTTGTGTTTGTTAGTTGGATTGTGTATTTGCTGCTTCATCCATTCCCAGTTTTTATTCACAACATGTTCAATGCAGGCTTCCTTAATCTAAAGTGAAATGAACATGCAGTTCTTTGCAGGTGACTTTTGCAAAGAAAGACCATCATAGACTGCACATTAGTGTAAGAGAAAAGACACGTAAGACACAACTTGTGACGTTAAAAGGCAATCATTTTTCATGGAGGTGTCTCTGTATCTGGAACGTCATAGAGGGCTTATTGGCAACACTGGATGCAACAGCTACTACATGTACATTCAGAAGACAGACTAAAAATGATCTCTATCACTATGCAATTTGCAAAACGAAAAAGAATAAGCGCATGGGCCCAGCAATGGTCTTCACTGGCTGCATTTTCCCCTTATACCACTTGCATGGACCTAAGTCTTATGTGTTCAACAGGTCCTTGTGGCAACTTGTTCATTTGAGTGTGTGTGTGTGTGTGTGTGTGTGTGTGTGTAAGGGTGCTTTATTTTCAGTTTAAAGGAGCCTGAGTTACAGTTTGGTGGACTGGGTGTTCCTTATTTTAAGATGGGCCAACCCCAAGCTTCCCATCGATTGAACCCTCTTTGGCCTTGCCAACACACAGCTTCCTCCAAAGTTCTGATAGAGTAGGGACTGTATGAGGAAAGGCATTACTTCATCTGCCATATTTAGGGTGAATAATGTGATTTCCTTTCTTTCTGGTCATCTTAGTTAAAAAAACACTGACATCCACACTGTTAGACCTGACAGCCTGTGGCATGATCTTCCCACAAATGTGTTGCCTTCTCCCCTCCTGCTGAAATTCATTTTTGTTTGCCTTTGAAGTCTGTGCACTTTACCACTGCTAACCAGTGCTAATGTGTTTTTTCTCAGTCCTTTAAACATGGTAACAGTGTCTCACACCAAGTTGGCATATTTAAATTACTTTTAAGTTCCTAGCAAAGTGGTAATAGGTGTACCCAGTGCCTGTAAATCAAATGCTAATAGTGGGCTTGCAGTGCTAACTGTACCACCTGCTTAAGTAGCCCTATAAAAGTACCATGCCTGCCATTCCAGCCTGTGTGCAGTTCTGAATTGCCAATTCTACTTGGCAAAATAAACCTTTTGCCAAGCCTAAGCCTATCTTTTTAATACATATAAATCACCAATTAGGTAGCCCCTAAACATCCCATAGGGCAGGGTTGAGTGTATTTAAAAAGGTGGACATGTACATTTACATTTTACATGTCCTGTCATGGAAAAACTCAAATTAGTTTTTCACTAATGCAAGGCCTAGCTGTCCCAAAGGATAACACTGGCTTAACTTATTACATTTTATTAGTGTTAATGTTTGATTGGAAATGAGTATAAATGTCACGGTTGGTCTAAATCAATGCAATTTAACATCCTCTTTAATGGTAAATTTAAATTTTAAGTCACAATTCTGAAAATTACCATTTTCTTGCTCTAACCATTTGATGCTTGGAACCTGTGTTCTGGATCACATGACTATGATTAGAATGGTAGTTGACCTTTGTGTATTCCTCTCAGACTCTGAGACAAAAGGGGACTAAGGCCCTCATTACAACCCTGGAGGTAAATCCCACTTACCGCCGTGCCGGCGGCAACTAACATACCGTGACCCTGGCGGAAATCCGCTAAGGGTATTATAACCCACACCGAGAAATCCGCTACTATACAGACAGCCACACAAGTCCCCCACACCAAAGGTCAGTGATAAACTGACGATAGCAAAACCCACACTGTCACACCAACAGGAATCCGTCCACAGTATCACGACCGGCGAATCAAAGCGGCTGTCTTTCAAAAATGGTAAACCATTGGCGGTACACACCGCCGCCGTCAAAATACACACACACTTACAAAACACAACCACATTGGACGATTCAAACTACACACACCTGACTCACATACACACACCACACCCACACACTCACACCACTATAAAACACACACCAACATTACCCACAACCCCTTACAGTGAACAACTTTGAGGAAGCAGAGAGGGAGAGAAAAGCAAAGACCACACCATCATCCAGAGGCACATAACACCATCACACATACACCATCCATGCACCTCAAAGAACACACCCGAACCCATCACCCCACACATCACATCACACATCACCTCACACCTCACTCACACCACATCATGGCACCTCAAAGACACCCCAGGTTTTCTGAGGAGGAGCTCAGGGTCATGGTGGAGGAAATCATCCAAGTAGAGCCACAGCTATTCGGATCACAGGTGCAGCAGACCTCCATTGCTAGAAAGATGGAGCTATGGCGGAGAATAGTGGACAGGGTCAACGCAGTGGGACAGCATCCAAGAACAAAGGATGACATAAGGAAGAGGGGGAACGACCTACGGGGAAAAGTACGTTCCGTGGTATCAAGACACCAGGTAGCCGTACAGAGGACTGGCAGTGGACCCCCACCTCCTCCCCCACAACCAACAACATGGAAGGAGCAAGTCTTGGCGATCATGCATCCTGATGGCCTCGCAGGAGTAGCAGGAGGACTAGACTCTGGTAAGTCAAATCTTTACTACTATAGCCGCCCACCTTACCTGCATGCCATCACATACTCCCACCCTCACCCTCACTCCCATCACTCCACCACCTCCAAAACACACCATCATCACAACCCACCTCTCCCACAACCAAGCCCTGCATGCAACAACAATGCATGGACACCCATCACAGACTTGCTTAGACACCCATCACCAAAGCATGCCCAATAGAGAGGCTCACCCAGCCCACAAAATCACCACTCACACAAGGCCAAAGGTGATAGTGCAAGCACATCAATACAGGGAAACACACCCATTGCAGAAGAAGGCACACACAGATACATTAACAATGCATTTTCATCCCAACAGGACCCCTATCCAACGTCACCGGACAGGAGGTGCCAGCCATATCCAGTCCCCCCACAGAAGAGGCCCACAGTGATGACAGCAGCTCTGCACGCCTGGATCACGATGGCCAGCCTGGCCCATCTGGGACCTCTGGACAGTCGGTTCCCCTGCCACAGTCTCAAACCACCACAGAACCTCCCCCCTCAGGAAACCCCAGCACAGCACCCACCCAGCAGGGCTATGCCACTGTCCCCAGGACAGGGACCCCAGGCAACCCCACTAACCCAGGACGATCAGGGATCTGGGGTCAGTGGCAGTGGTCATACGGTTCAGGGGACAGAGGCACAGTACAACAGGGAAGCTGGGAGGACTGTTGTGCGACAGGGGGAGGACAGGCCCAGGGAACCGACCCTCCAGAAGGCACTCACCAACATCATGGGAGCATACCACCATTCCCAGGAGACCATGGGCACAGTACTGGCCAAGTTTCAGGAGACCCAGCGGCTGCAGGAGGGACAATACATGGGGATCAGGGAGGACCTCACCAACATATACACCATCCTGGTCACCATAGCAGGGGTGCTGGCTGACATAGGCAAGACCATGAGGGAGGCAGTGGCACAACAAAAGGCCCCTGACACTAGCCACATCGAGGAACAGCCTTCCACTTCCACCGGTGCTAGTGGACAGGAGTCCCACCACAGGACCAACAGACCACCCGCACTCCACCCCCTGCAGAAGGAGAACCAATCTGCAAACAGTCCCTGCAATCCAGGCAGAAGTCAGAGAACATTGCCAAGACCCCCGCCAGGAAATAAGACTCTCCTGATTGTCACCCTTCTGTCCCACTATGTCACCCTGTCCAACTTGAACTGCCATAACTCCCTTCCTTATGCCCCATTGGACAATGCACCTGTGATACCAAGAGACTGGACTCTACTATGGACCTTCTGCCACCATCACCCCAGCCCCTTGCACATACCTCAATACTCATTAGCCCCTTAAACACCCTTTAAGCACAAATCAATCTGGAGTCAGTCTGATCTTTCACAAATGTATAATGACAACATTAGTAACAAATAGCAATGTAAAGGTTAATTTACTCATACCAATGTATGACAGTTGTTGGGCAGCAGTACATATAGCAGAAGGCAGAATGGGGTACCCAGATCTGAAAAATGGAAATCCAAAGTGAACAGTCAGTGTCCATAGACAGAGGTTAGGAGGCTGACTTGTACAATGTCCCACAGTATTCTGAAATGTGAGGAGAAGTTACAGTCTCTTACCTGTGTGTCAATGGAAGTACTGCATGATGATGTTCGTTCGGTTGTCAATATCTTCTTCCTCTGCCTCCTTTTCCTCACTGTCTGCAGGCTCCACCGCTGCCACAAGACCACCACCAGGCTCATCCTCCTGCAGAAAAGGCATCTGGCGTCTCAATGACAGGTTGTGCAACGTGCAGCATGCCACGATTATCTGGCACATCTTCTTCGGTGAGTAGTATAGGGAGCCACCTGTTAGATGGAGGCACCGGAGTCTGGCCTTCAGGAGGCCGAACTTCCTCTCAATAATACACCTAGTTTGCCCATGTGCCTCATTGTAGAGGTCCTCTGCCATTGTCCTGGCATTCCTCCCTAGGGTCAATAGCCATGAGAGGTTGGGGTAACCAGAGTCACCTGCAAATGTCGAGGGATACCTGTTAGACACACACTAACCCTTAGGGACAACCCCATACCCATACCCAGACACCTACTCATACTGTGTGGGGACCTTGGGCTCACCTATTAGCCACACCCGGTTCCTCTGGAGTTGGCCCACCACATAAGGGATACTGCTATTCCTCAAAATGTAGGCGTCATGCACAGAGCCAGGATACTTGTCATTCATATGGGAGATGTACTGGTCCGCCAAACACACCATCTGCACATTCATCGAATGGTAGCTTTTTCTTTCTGTACACTTGTTAATTTCTGCGGGGGGACAAATACCACATGTGTACCATCAATGGCACCAATGATGTTGGGGATATGTCCCAGGGCATAAAAGTCAGCCTTCACTGTGGGCAAATCCTCCACCTGGGGGAACATGATGTAGCTGCACATGTGTTTCAGCATGGCTGACAACACTCTGGTCAACACGTTAGAGAACATTGGCTGAGACATCCCTGATGCCATGGCCACTGTTGTTTGAAAGGAGCCACTTGCCAGGAAATGGAGCACTGACAGACCCTGCACTAGAGGGGGGATTCCTGTGGGATGGTGGATAGATGATATCAGGTCTGGCTCCAATTGGGCAAACAGGTCTTGGATTGTGGCACAATCAAGTCTGTATGTGATTATAATGTGTCTGTCCTCCATTGTCGACAGGTCCACCAGGGGGATGCCGCCATCTCATCATCTGCCCCAGTTGTAGTCTATGGAGTAGAACGGTGAGCAGAGGGTCATTTACCACATAGGTTGCACAAGTGTGTCTGCAGTAATGTTAGTAAATCTGTGTGTGACGTAGTTAGTCTGTGTATGTGCCAAAATGTGTTGTGACGCAGTTATGTGCCATGGCATGTGCCACCCTGAAATGGCAGCTGCCTGACTTGTGAGGAGGGACAAGGGGAAATGAAGTAACTGTGCTGCCGTTTTGCTGCGTAGCGATAGGCAGTCGAAGACCACCACGTAAGTCAGCATTGGTTATCATTGGGCCCTATGGGTTCCAGGAGCCAATGGCGATGTACGCAGGCGGCGACGGTACGCACCCGCCGCGGACGTGACTGCCATTTTCTATCTGTTCACTCACTTGATACTTGACCTTCAAGGGGAGAGGACCTACACTGCAAGTGCTGCTGTGACCTCAGTCTGGAAGCGACAATGGCTCGAGTGTCTAGGGAAAGGGCCCCTGCATTCATTGCGGAGGAGTTGGAGAAACTAGTGGATGGGGTCCTCCCCCAGTACATGCTACTCTACGGTCCTCCAGACAAACAAGTGAGTACACTGTGAGCATGATGCGTGGGCAATGACTGTTTGGAGTGGTGTGGATGGAAGATACATGTTGGGAGGGCTGAGGTCTGCATGTGAGGATGGTCAGTGTATGTGCATCAGGGCATGGTTGGAAACTGGTGGGCAAAGAGTATGACGGTCTGGACGGGTGAGTAATTTCCTTTTATCCTGTACCTTTCCTCTAGGTCAGTGCCCACCAGAAGAAGGGTATTTGATGTGCCATTGCCAAGAAAGTGCAGACCCAGGGGGTCTATCATAGATGGAGCACCAACTGCCGCAAGAGATGGGAGAACCTGCGCCGCTGGAGCAAGAAAGACGGTGGAGGCCCAGCTGGGGCTAGCCTTCCAACGTGGAAGGGGTGCCCGTCGCACCATGAGTCCCCTAATGTTCCGCATCCTGGCGGTGGCCTATCTGGAGTTGGATGGGCGCTTGAGGGCACCAGAGCAGCCACAAGGGGGTGAGTACAGTGTCACACAGCTGACGCTGCACGGTTTAGGAAGTATCTGGGTGGGGCTTTGTGGGCTGTGGGTGCCGCTAAGTCAGGGCGAACATGGCAGTGTAGGTCCCTTGTTGGGCAGGCTCTGAAGCACTATAAGCCCAATAGTGTCAGTGGACATCTACTACTGGGCAGGGTCCTGTGGGTTTCTGATGTGCAGCTAATGGCGTTAGGCATTGTACCCCATGGGCTGGTGACTTCCCTACTAACTGGTAGTGCATGGCCTAGTGCATAGGGCTGCTCCCTGTGTGTTGTGTCAGCCAACGGTAGTGGTGTTGCTGGCATTGACCATGTGTGTTCCCCCCTTCTTCTTTTGTCACCTTGTCCTTGTGTGCATTAGCATCATCTGGCGGAGGAGCAGAGGCACCGGCGACGGAGGGAGCTGCATCCCACATGGTCCAGGAGGGTGAATCCATGGTGGGTGAAAGCACCAGTGGGATGGAGGGCGAGGGGAGCTCCACGACGGGGACAGGAGGGGATACCAGCGACCCTCCTCGGATGGGAGCTCCCTGGCGGTGGTGGACACGTCTGTGCTCATCCTAACAACAGGTAGAGCCGCCACCCCCCCTACCAGCACCGCCCTCCCAGCAGCCCCTCAGCGAGTTTCCCGTGCCCGCTCACCCAGGAGGGTGGGCATCTCCTTCGCCCCAGGCACCTCAGGCCCTGCCCCAGTCAGCCCTGCTGCCCTCAGTGAGGAGGCTATTGACCTCCTGAGATCCCTCACTGTTGGGCAGTCAACCATTCTGAATGCCATCCAGGGTGTTGAGAGGCATTTGCAGCAAACAAATGCATACTTCAGGGCATTTATTCTGGCGTGGCGGCCCAACAGAGAGCAGTTCAGGCTCTGGCCTCAGCACTGGTGGTAGCAATTGTCCCTGTGTCCAGCCTCTCCCCTCCAACTTCCACTATCCCAACCCAATCCCATCTACCTCAGCCTATCCCAAGCACACCATCAGACCAGCATGCACACACATCAAGAGACAAAAGTGGCTCAGGAAAACATAAGCACCACACATCCCACAGGCACTCACACAAGCACCATACCCATGCACACATACCAACATCTACTTCCTCCACTGTGTCCCCCTCCTCCACGTCCTCCACCTCCCTCTCAGTCTCGTCTCCACTCACACCTGCATGCACTATATCATCAGCCACTGCCTCCATCACCAGCACGCCCATCACAACACACCGCTCACGTGCAATCACCACCCCTACTACTATTCACACGCCCCCTGTGTCCTTTCCCAGTGTGTCTATGAGCCCTCTTCCCAAAGTACAAAAACGCAGGCACACACCCAGTCAACAGCTATCCACCTCACAACACACTCCAGCCCATGCACCTTCACCCAAACTCAGCAGATGTACACCTCCTACAACCACTACCTCTTCCTCCACTCCCACCCCCTCCATCTTCCCATCCCAGTGTGTCTATAAAACTTTTCCTAGCTAACATCAACCTCTTCCCTACACCTCCCCCCGTCCTTCCCCTAGGGCAAGATGTCTAGATCCCAGCCCAGCACCTCAGCCTTCAAATCTGCATCCGCTGTGGTCCCTGAAAGTCCAGGAGGCTCGAAGGGGGCACCCGTCAGAGCTGCGAGTGTGCCAGCCAAAGATATGAAGGACCACCCTATTCCGCCACCTGCAAAGGTCAAAAAGGGCCCAGCTTCCAGGAGGGGAAAGTCACACCACCCACCCAGCAAGACCTCACCCAAACACAGAGAGGACAGTGCCAAGGTCCCTGCAGCGACTGCCAAGGTGGGGGAAGAGCCACAAGCCAAAGGGCAAATCACCTCAGGGCACAATGCCTCCTGGTGAGGGGCTGGTGACCACCATATCATCAGGGCTTGCAGCGACCTGCACCACATTCACCCCCGCCGCTCCGACCGCCACCTGCACTGCCACCTGCACCGCCACCTGCACTGCTACCTGCACTGCCGCTGCCACAACGTCAGTCTGCAGTATCCTCACCAAGGATCAGCCATCCGAGGCTGCCGGAGACGGTATGGTGTCTCCCTCCACCACAACAGACACTTGCACCACAGCCAACACCGGCAGCATCTCCGCCGCAGCCACTGCCACCTGCACCACCATCAGCACCGCCACATGCACAGCCAATAACACTCTGTTGGACGTCAGCACCATCCCCAGTGGGCAGCCGTCCGAGTCTGCAGGTGACGTCCTGGACCCTGGACATGCCACTTGAGGCACCACCTCCAACACTGGCACGAACCAACAATTGGCAGCCTAAGTCGACGCAGGATAGAGTGTGGCTCTGCCTCCATGGAGTATCATACTACCTGTTCCAGGTACATCGCGTGGCTAAGACACCCAGGTGAGAGGATGTCAACTGCCACACCCCAAGTGCAGCATCACTGGGCACCAAGCCCCCTCCAGAACCAGTGAAGAATTGCATCCACTCACCCAATCCTTGGCAGGATGAAGCACACTGGGCACAAAGCCCCCTCCAGAACCGGTGGAGAATTGCATCCAATCACCCAATCCTTGGCAGGATGAAGCACAATGGGCACCAAGCCCCCTCCAGAACCAGTGGAGAATTGCATCCACTCACTCAATCCTTGGCAGGATGAAGCACACTGTCTAGTGATAGTGATAATGATAGAGACTTTGGATAAGGTTGTGGTTAATCAAATCCCAGCATCAATCTTTTGCTTAGGAGCAGAAAAGGCATTTGACTTGTCGTCTGGGAAACTGTTTATGGTATATTGGGAAAATGTGGATTCTCCTCCTAGACCACAGGTTTAAAAACAATGGTGTATTCAAACACAGATGCTAAATGATACTCCACTGAAATAGGTATTGTTAGGGTTCACCGCGGAACGAGACAGGGCTGCCTGCTTTTGCCAGTTCTTTTTTCCTTTTTTATTGAGCCTCTGGCCAGAGCAATTCTGAGCAACAGAATAATCCAAGCGTCTATACCTTCAATGGCAAAAATTAAGTCATATGCTGACGACATCATGCTTCCATTGGTCCCTGAGAAAGAAGTTCAGGAAATAGTGCTTGATATTCTTTAGCTTTTCAAAAGTTGGAGAACATAATTTGAGTAAATCAAAAACCTATGTCAATTTGAGTGATTACACAGCTGAGGAGCCCCTGCCAGAGCTTAGAAGCTGTGTGCAAGCTCGATTTAAGTGCTACCTGTGGTTATACTTTACTGAGGATATGAACAAATTATTTGATTTGAATTATAGACCGTTGCTGATCATAGTTATAGGTTTACTAACCAGATGGGCATCACTTCATCTCACACTCTAAGGCCGGGTTGTTTGAATAAAAAGTGTTCTTTTCCTATTTATATTTTTTTTTACTTGATGCTGCCCCATTCACAATAAATATAAATTTGATGATCTCTTCTTTCCTATGGAACAAAGCCGTCCCAAGAATAGCATTGAGCACCTTATCAAGGTGCACAGAGGCAGGGGTCTAGACCTGCCTTGTTTTAAGACTTATTATTTTGCACACTTTGCACAGTATGTGCGCAAGTTTAATAAGACATGCACTTTATATAACCACCATCATAATGAATTATTATGGAAGACAGCCAAATTAGAGACCTTCCAAGATTTACTAAATATCCTCCCAAAAAGATTGACACTGCCAGGGCTTCTCAAAAGAGGAGCCCATTTTAACAAGGCTTCTGCCATTAGCTATGTTAATTCAGAAACTAAATTGAATCAAGTTGAATTAGAGGGAAGGGTCACTATGGATCAAGCAATAGTAACTAGGTGGGGGAATGAACGATTTTTTAAATTTAGATACTTCTTTCCAGAATGATAGATGGAAAACTTGGTGTGAGATACAGCCACCGATAACCAGTGAGAAAACATGGTTGCAGTGGTCCTATATGGGGTGCTATGAAGCACTGATCCCTAAATTTTGTCAGGCAAGAAGGAGGTTGTGTTAAGTCTAATTGCTAATTCAGACATGAAGTAGATATTCAATGAAATTGCCCAGGGAGGAGAATCTGGTAATATGTGAAGACATATGGTGAAGAATTAATGCATTTAATTTCTCTGCCTTAAAGGTGGGCAACTTCTCCAAAATGTAATAATTTTTGGCAAAATGGCTGATATATTCGACTTCTCAATAATTATACGAAACAATGAAATTAGCTGAAAATCCAAACACCCTAAAACACTGTGCTGACTCTTGTGGGTGCCTGCCCTATGGCAGGTACCCCAATAAAACTCCAGAAGTTGGTACATATTACTACATTGGTGGCACGTCATTGGCTTTGCAGAGATGGAGATCAAACTTGTACCATGCTCTGTGGTTTGTGGTGAAAATGAACCAGGTTAGGGAAAGAGAGAAGATATTTGTGTTTAGGTCAGGCCAATCACCTAAGGTCAATATTTTTATAACATTTGGTATTCATTGTCGGTATTGAGGGCCTGACAGTGTTGGCACTTTGTTTGGGGCGATTCTGTTGATGGCTGGTGGCTTTCTGTTGCATCTTTTTTTTGGTATTTATGTATTGATGATATATATAGACTGTTGTGTTTTGTAAATATGATAGCAAAGCACTGCATTTCCAAATAAAAATACATTTAAAAAAAAGAGAAATCAAATGGGACAAATTGATTTTGGTTTAGAAGAAAGAATGAGAAGTGCATTAATAATCTCACCCATCTGGGCATCCCGGGACATCCCACTATTTTAACATCAACATGGGGCAGCCTTAGGATGTAGTTATTACTTTTTAATCTTAGCTCCACTACAGCCATTTGTACAAAACATGACTTCTCTGTTGACTGTATTCAATTATTTGAGCAATTTACAAATGTTTATCCTGTCATAGTAAAGACAGTGTCTCAATCAGAGGTTTGGTGCATTAATAACGCAGATCATATATTAGTTGCTATTTCATACAACTAACCAGAGTGCTATTAAACGTTAAAAGAAAAAAGCACACGGTTATAAACATAAAATAAAAAAATAAAATAAAATAAAGCAGTGTGTCAGCATGATGGTACTAATGCTTTGCTTTCAATGGAATAGTGTTTTGTCATGTGTGATGCCAAAGCTTTTGAGGCTATATTCGTCATGCAGACCTTATTGTACATTGTATTCTGAAACCAGTTCTTTTTCTCTAATTTTACTGTCTTCAAATATTGTTTATTCATAAACAAAACTTTGATTTTCTAAATCATTTCATACAACAATTCTTTTTGATGAATATTATAAAACAGCTGTAATAAAATTCAGATTTTGGTCTAACATAAAAAATTCAAAAGTACCTAAAAACATTGTAACATGCAAATGACAGTAGCAAGAACCATAACAGAGATACAACATCCTCTAATCTCAGCATATCACTATACAATACCAATTATTTCACTAAGCAGTTATGATTTGAACAACACATACTGTATTTATAGATTTAGCAATACAAAACTGTACCTTCTCTACATCAGTGCTTGTATGTAAGTCATGGTCTCTCTAGACATTTTTACACCAAATTAGGTGGGAATTGTTTTGAACCAGTGAATTCTCTGATATTTATGGAATAATAAAAGTGCATTCCATTTTCAAACACTTTATCTATACAATCATGTTGAGGATAATTAAGTAATGACCATTTTAAATTATAAGCTCTTAAAAGTAATTTTTCTCACTCAATTAAAGATATTGTTATGGCACAATTATTAAATCTAAGCCCTGTTGTCTACCCAAAGTTGTGTTATTCATAATTTATTCTGAACCAAGGCGTGTCCCTTAAATTGTATTCAAAACATTAAAATCAATATAGTTCTGCTACGAGAGCTGACAAATAGTATGTAACTGAAGAAGTGGAAAAGTACACTGATGTATGGTACCAAGATGAGATGCAAAGTATTGTAGCAGGACAATAAATAAGGGTTTCACACAATTAATCCAACAAGAATTGATATAAGGACTGCCTGCTTTTCAAAGCACCTTACAAACATCTAGTTTCAAAATCAAACAGGGAGTAGACTTCAGTAGACTCATTCTCTAATTTCATTTGATTGATATTCATCAGACAATGCTTGCCAAAGTCGTCATTCTATACAGCGATGAATATATAGAGAAATTGCTGCAAGAAAATACAGCTTCTCATTTAGTGAATAAAAATGAACGCATGAGACAGACTTCTAAAGCACAAAAGCTGCTCCCACAGGAGCGTCTCAGCCTGCGTTTAAAACAGAGAGCAGGGTCTAATTACAATTCTCTAAACAGAGCACTCTTTTGGCAGGCCTTAAAGACAGGATATGTAGAAATATCCTGAAGACTTTCAGGAAGAGAATTCCAAAAAGTGGGTGTAAAAAGGTGAAAAGATCTGTCCCGTGCTCTAGCTTTTGCACGCTAGCTATGAATAAAATATTTTGATTATCCGAGCTAGTAGGGTTTGTATTTTTGGTGTTATCCTGCATATAGGACGGGACTTTTTTTATATACAGCCCTGTGGGTGATCATAAGAGCTTTGAACTTTATTCTCTGCTTCCTAAGCGATCTCTGGAAGAAATTTAAACAATACCCCACCTTACAGCAAATTGAGGTTGTACTGAGTGGTGTTTACAGTTTAATTTCTGTCGGAAGAAAGCATAAGTAAATGAAAAGTTTTGCTTGTAGTGGAGAGCACATTCTGCACACTTTCCATCGTTGCAGAAGTTACCATTATAGTGCTTAAAAAAATCAAGAGTGCTTCAACCAAGCAACACAAGAGATCTCTCAAGACGTTGACAACTACGTTTCATTGTGATCAACCTCAGTATTGTCCCTTTGAGCAATGCTATAGCCGGCATTTCAAAACAAGGTTAATTGCAAATTTAGAATCAAGATTTTCTTTCTGAACTAATGGCAATTACCACCTGGGGTAATTTATAACATTCAGCAAAGGTGATACACAACCTACCCTTTAAACGCCCGCAAACATAAGCCACTTTTAGCAGAAGATGAATCCACTCTACCCTTGGTAGATCTATGGTATCATTTCTAGAGTATATCCTCTTTCTTTGACAGGTTAATTGTGCAGCCCTTAAATATGACTATTTATTTGATCAGAAAGTATTCAAGGACCTTATTTCCATCTATTAAATGTCATTCTACTTTTTGACAATATCGTTTTTCAAACATTTAAGAAACATGGGTTTTGCTTCTAACTAATTCATCAGTGTACATTTGTGAACACATCTCCAGTACAGATATTTTCTCCTTACGTTTCAGGTATGCATTTGTCCTTGAATTTAGCCCATACGTGCTTTCAAGGAATCGGCCTAAAATACGTTATTTACATAACTGTTATTCCTTTGTAATCAATATTAAACATCCTTAAATCAGATCAAGACCCCTAAACCCAGAAAATATGAGTTCAGTTCTTCCGAGTGGAACTTTCATGTTCCTTTGTTTGTGCAATACAATGAGGACTTCCATTTCAATAGTCACTCCATCAGCATTTTTATGGGGAAATGTTACGACTCTTGAGAAATTCCACTTTCAAGGGCCCATCACTTCCATCAAGCATGATGTATTATACTAGTCTTTCACATTAAGGCCTAGTCTAGATTCTCACTGTGAAAGGAAATCCTCTTGCGTTTTGATGCACTGAAATAACTATAATTCTCAATCAGAAAACAATTGGTCGAGAAAGAGTACACTTGTGGCCCATTGTCCATGGTAAGCAAACCTAGGCTTGGCACATAATCCATATTACTACCACCACTTTACTATGAATTTTATTTCCTCTTTAGCAGCTTGTCTAGGAACATAACATCACATCCAAACTAAGTTAGATAAGAGTCATTTGTATGAAAACAGCTACTCACATTGATAGTGAATTATTTTCAGCCGTCTTTGCAGGCAGTGAACATAGCAATGGGCGCTGGTACCCTCTGCACCACAGCATTGCTGCCGGCTCTATTATGAGCCGGCGACAATACTGTAGGCCATTTCCTGCTGGGCCAGCAGGAAACTCATAATGGGGCATGCGAGAAGCCAGCTGCACTGACGTCAACCTGCCTGTTGGGACTTCAGCGGATGGCCTTTTCTGTCCTCCAAAGTCATAATGGCCTCCCGAGTGGCCATCCAGGACTGCAGTACTGTTTGTGCCACCTATATTGGGTGCAAGGAAGAAAACAAATTCTGAACAACTGGGAGTCTCGGAAACACAATGCTGTCAACACACACTTCAAACAAATCAGAACTACAAAAGAGCATGTACGCATTCATAGGTCAAAGAATGGTTGGTCATAAACCTTTGTCAAATGTATAATAAAGGGGGAGTAATTCCTTAACCTAGAAATTCATTAATCATGTGCAATAAAGTATTGCACTGTTTTGTATAAAAGGGCCTGTCTGTGAACAGGCAGCTGAGAAAAACCGTAGAGGCAGATCGTGCTGGGCTAAGGTGCAGTCCTCAGTGTATTGCTCATTATCATGACAGTTAGTAAATACTGGCTCCGGAAATGCCAAGAGGAGTCTGCCTGGTCATTTCTGAGTCATGAGAGTGTATTCCTTCACCCCATAACAGTTCACAAGCCAGTCAGTAGGTTCCTTAGCGCCCCTATCTGACAGCTGGTGCCAGAAGACCACCTGCCTCCCGGCACAGAAAGACCAGTGTGCACAAACTTGGTGAGGTGAGCAAAAGTTATTTGATGTAATGCCTGTGCACGAAGGGTTGGGAAGGCTCCAGGGGCCGCCGCCCTCTTACAGGTGAGGACAAAGCGAACCATAATCCCCATTCTAACTAAGCGGGCTCCTCTTGGCAGTACTAATCCCTATTAACTGTAATATAAGTGCATACGATTTTATGTTTTTTATAATTGAAGGATTGCATACATGTGTTGTGCAATCAGCAGAAATATATGCCTGTGTGAACTTGTAGGGTTGGAAGTATGACGTATGCGATTTATTGATTTTTACTGTTGACGGACTGAAACATGCGTTGCGCAATCAGCAGAAGTATATGTCTTTGTGAATTTGCAAGGCCGGAAGATGATTTGTTTTTATTTTATTGTTGAATTATTGCATACATGTCTTGGGCAATCAGCAGAAATAAATGTCTTTGTGAATTTGTAATGCCGGAAGGGTACTGGATGCAATTTGTTGTTTTTTATTGTTGAAAGATTGCATACATGTGTTGCCCAATTATCAGAAATATATGTCTTTATAAAGTTGTATGGCTGGAAGGGTACCGCATGCAATATGTTTTTTTGAAGATTGGTTTGTTGAATGACTGAAGGCTATTTCGTGCAGTAGAATGACTTGTGACCACAGTGTGATGCTGTTGTGAGATATTGTATAAATATGCAAACCTTTTCTTTTCAAATGTACATTGCATGTAATGAAAAATGTATACTGTAATGTGCGCAATGAGACCTGGTAGACAGTACTTAAAACTGAAAGCCTATTGTAAAAACAGTAAAGTAGAAAAAGTAGATGAAATTATTTCCCACCAGAAAGGTTGTGTGAGTATACTTCAAATTATTTAAATCTAGTAGCAGAAAAGGTAAAAAGTAAAAGATTAAGAACACCTGAACATTGATGCCCCCTTAAAAAATATGCAGAAGGTATTCCCCAGTGACAGAAAAAAATACAAAAGTATAACCAGGAGTGGTTTAAAACAACCCAAAAGCATACTTTTCCTTGACCAAAAGAAGGAACGTTCAATGATGGAGCAATCAAGCATTTTGTGTTTACCTTCAAAGTAAGCTTGCAGGAGCCACATTAAAGAAAATAGAAGCCACCCTAGTGTTATGGGAATTATTTTGTGAAGAGTCAAAAGACTCCTTACAGGAAGAGACCTCCAGCAACCATCTGTTCTCCCAGCCCCACATGATCCTACAAGAACCCACAGTGCCCAGCACCTACCCATTAGTGCAGCTGCAAGAAGCTGCAGTAGGATTTGAAAGCCCTGAAATTGAAACCCCTTCGCCCTCTCCTGAAACAACCCCCAAGGTTACCCCATGAATACCAGACCCAAAGAGGACAAGCACTCCCAGACAGCAAACTAGAATATTGGATGCACAATGTTCTGGGCAATTAGAGGCACAGTTTGTACTGAATCTAGACACTACCTCTCTACAAGAGGAGAAAAGCAAGGAGCCAAGTTCAGGGAATAGCGATGACCAATCGATTATTTAATCAGCAGCGTCGCAGTTCCTTCACAAATGGGATACTTCAGGTAGACTAATTAGGAAACAATTGTCCACCCTACAACAAAGGGATGCAGGGAATGCAAGGTGGAGCGACTATGTGCATGGGACTGTAGAGACGACGGGACAATTTATATCCAGAAGAAGGGAGATGACAAACTAGAACACAGGATCCACAATTCTGACAGCAATGAGAGGCACAGTCCGTACTGCATCTAGACACTACCTTTCCCGAAGAGGAGAAAAGCAAGGAGCAAAGTTCAGGGAATAGCAATGGCCAATCGCATATTTCGCTAGCAACTTTGCGGTTGCTTCAGATAAGAGACACTTCAGGTAGAGTAATTAGGAAACAAGTGTCCACCCCACAACAAAGGGATGCGGCGATTGCATGGTGGAGCAACTATGTGCATGGGACTGTAGAGACGACAGGACAATTTATATCCCAAGGAAGGGAACAGGAACAAAGAAGGACCTAAAGTAGTTTTCCACCTTGGCGGAAGGAGTAGGAGGGTGTAAAAGTCTCACCAGAGAGTGTGCATGACTGGCTATCATGCAGTGAGGACAGGAGAGAGACAAGAGGATTAAGGAGAGAAGGCTGTGATGATGATTGTATAGGTGAAACTCAGAGGAGCCCGGGGAAATTATTGGACAGGATAGAATCCATACACCAGCATGTGGAGAACATGAGCGAGCTCCTCCAAACCCAAGAAGTAAGTCAACATATTTATGGTCTCCAAGAAAGACCACTCATTGACCTAGATTGCACAGGGGGCACATGGAGACTGCCTAAGCCAATTAATGCAAGGAGATGAGCACAGGATGCGCTCCCTGGAAGCAGGATGCCAAGAGCTACAGAGTTTGAGCTGCTACAATTCCAAAGCACCCATGGTCAGCCGGACCCCGGAACAGGATCAAGTGAGCGCAGGGGGTGAATGACTCTCCACTACAGACCGACCCAGCAAATTAGTGCCCAAGTGTGTTCACACAGCACAGGCCTCACCCTCAGTGAGACCAACACTGAAGGAGAGGATAGCTCACATTTTGTTGTACCATTTGTAGAAAACTTAACAGACTGGACTGATCAGTTAGATCTACGAATGAGCGCATGGCCAGAAGAGGGGTCCTTTTATCCATATGACATGGCAAATGCTTAAGACTGCATTCTGCATGATGAGGGTGATCCCGATTGGGACTAGCCTTTCATAAGGAAATGTCTGCGTATATGGCAGAAGTACACCAGAGAACAGTATCCCATGTGTGCCACCACCCCTTTACATCAGATACATTATGGCCCTGGGGCCCCACATTATGTTCCTTGGCAACAAATGGACAAGGAAAACCTCAGAAAGCAGTTGCCACTGCTTACAGAGGGAGCAGGGAAATGGTTGAGGGCATTTGAGAAGCAAATTGTAGGCATCACCCTGTGTAAAAAGTCTGCTTAGTTCCCTCATAGGGGACAAAACAGACACAGTATTTCAAAAGGCTGGAGTCAGAAATGTGACCCTCACTGAGACCAGGATCACCATTAAATCTGGTCAGATATGTGGTATGGGATCAACTGAGGAAAATGTCCCCCGACAGACCAGACATAGAATCACTCATGACTCAGTCTATGAAACCAAATGAGGATCCCGCACAGTACATCAATAAAATGAAAGAAAATTGGACCCAGGAAGTGGGTCAAGGACGGGAAGTGACAGGAGGTAATGCCGTCTTATTCTATAATGTAGTTAAAAAGGATTGCCTCTGACATACAAGACAGTTCAGATAACATTGTGGCTCTGGAAGCCAAGCCCTGGACCAGAATTCAAAGACACATCATCCATTTTTGCATGAAAAAACAAGAAATGGAGAAAAGCAAACAGGAAGTAGCAGAGAAAGCAGCAGTCAAGTTAGTGCAGCAGAAGTTACTGAAAAAAGGAGCAATGGAAAGTGCTGTAGTGGCAACAGCCACTCAGATGACTGGAATATCTGTGGGAACGGTCCAAGGGGTCACCCAACAACAGTACCCACAGCATGAGGATGATATAAGGACACAAGGGAATAATAGAGGGGGACCAGGAGGAGTAGGAAGATGTAGGATGGGTCCTCTAAGAAGGGATTAAGCATGTCATTATTGTCAGAGGTTTGGGAATCTTATTAGAGACTTTAACATGAAGGGATAGGATTAGCAAAATGGAAATATGACAGTGCAGCCACAGCAGAACCCAGAGATCACATATGTGCCCAAGACACTCTCACCAAGGCCCATATTTATACTTTTTTAGCACCACATTTCTGCTGCTTTTTGACGAAAAAGCGGCGCACACTTACAAAATAAGATTGTATTTTGTAAGTGTGCGCAGCTTTCGCATAAAAAAATTACGCACATGAGGCGCTAAAAAAGTATAAATACGGGCCAAATGTGCAGTTACCAGGAATGCCGTAAGTGCAGCAAGGACTGCCTCAGTATACCTATAATTACCCCTTACAGAAATCCTAACTCAAAATGGTCATGGGGGGATGACTGTGAAGGGGGTAATCCCATCCAGTTGAACCCTGCGGGAGGATACACATAATGAGGATCCCCGCACAGTATTTCTATGTGTCCAGTCTTGTTAGTGATACACAGGACAGATGAGAAACCCACTGTGACAGAGTCCATTAATGACAAAAGTTATGCATTCCTCATAGATACAGAAGCAACCAAATCCTAAATTAAAGAGGGAGGACTCACTCAGATCCATGGACACACAAGGATTCTCTGGGGAAATTCTAAGGCTTCCTTTTACCAAACCAGTAGAGATGGAAGTACTCACCAGCTGCCCCAGCGAATATATTAGGCAGAGACTTGATGGCAAAATTGAATATGACCATTCATTTTAAGCCAGATGGTATCATGGTTTGCTCCACACCTGGAGTTCCACCCTCCAGAGTCATGGTACTAACAATGGACTCCTCCAGCAGAGACCAGACTAGAGAATGAGCCGCTGATGTGGAAGCATTTACTGCAGAAGCACACACTATCATAGCAGAGATACAAGAGCTATTGGGGAGGGAGGTTCAGTTGCCCAAAGAATTCCATTTTAGGCAGCAAGGTCAGGACCCTCGACTGTCAGAAGCAGAAGTAATTTTGCATATATAGGCTTTGAAACTAACATCTACCTATGGTGCCTTGACAGCCAGGGACCATAAAGGTGCTTTCTGGACATGTGTCATCTTCCTTGAGCCAGTAAAGATGATTAGGGAGATACTGGACAACAAGCTATTTGACAATAGCCCCAAGAAAAATCAGGACACCCACACCAAGCATAGCGTTGGCCTCAGAAGAAGAAGCCGATCTGTCACAGGTGACAGGCATCCTGTGGACTAAGGTCCCCATAATGTCTACCTCATCTGCACTCCTGCACCATTCTAGATTACATTGAAAGAAGGTGCCATCTTACCCAGAGGAAAACAATACCCCTTGTTCAAGGAGGCAGAGAAGAGCATTGCCTCCACTATACAGGTGTTACTGTGGAACGTGGAGTAATTTACCCTGGAGTGTCACCTTGTAACACCCCTATATACTTGGTTAAGAAAACTAAGGGCAATTCTAAGCACTTGGTTCAAGACCTGTTCCCGTTGAACAATATTGTGATACCCGAATTCCCAATTGTCCAGGACCCCTCTATCATCCTCACAAACATCCCACATGATGCCAGGTACTTTTCAGTTGCCGATCATAAAAATGTCTTTTTCAGCATTCCTCTCATTCCCGATAGTCACTATGTGACAGCACTCTCATATCTAGGGACCCACTATTTGTACCCTTGTTTGCCCCAAGGATATTGCAAATCCACCAGAATGTTCAACAGAGCAATAAAAAATTATCCATCAAATTTCAATGTGAAAGCACTCTGTTGCAATATGTCGATGACATATTGGTTTAAAGTCCTACCGTGCAACAGTATAGAAGGGACACTATTGCCCTCATTATGACGCTGACAGTCCGAAGACCGTCATGGTCATGGTATCACAAGTCGGCTTTCTGTGGCTGTAGCACCCCCACAAAAACCCTGGCAGAAAGGCTACCGGTGACAGGAATGTCTTTCCTGTCACTGGCAGACAACTCCCACAACCGTCCCTGCAATCCCAATACACCCAACCCTCCTTCCAGTACAGCACCCCCTTCCCTACCCCACGCCCCCGCATACACAAACATTCACACCAACACACATCCAGACACGCATTCACTCACACGCATCCATACACGCATTCACTCACATGCAGCCATACACGCATTCAATTACACACATCCATACATGCATTCACTCACATTTATCCATACTCACATTCACTCACACGCATCCATACTCGAATTCAGACAAACATTCCAACATGCACTCACTTCAACAATCAAACATGCATTCAAACACCCATACACAAACGCATTCAAACATGGAAACACCCATACACACATGCATACACACATGCATATGCACTTACATTCACACACGCAGACAAGAGCCACTCACACACACACACACAAAACACCCCCTACCCTTCTGCCCCCTCCCCTGTCAGACAACTGACTTGCCTTGTCCAGCAAGGTGGCCGTCTGGCAGAGAACAGGAACAGGCGCTTCCACTGCCTGCAGCGCCCCGCCTTCAGGACACCGCCAGGCCGTATTACAAGTTGTAATATGGCTGGTGGAGTCCTTTTGGCAGGGCGGGCCGGTGGTGGAATTACCCATGTGCCTCTGACTGCCAGCACAACTACTGGAGGATTTCCAGCCAAATTGTGGAGGAAATCCTCCAGTACTCGTAATATGGTGGTCGGAAGACCAACAGCACTGATGGCCTTCTGGCGCCTGTGGCTTCAGCGGTATTCTGAGAAGACCGCCAAAGTCATAATGAGGGCATCTCTTCTAACCACTCTTGCTCAGAGAGGATACAAAGTGGAGAAGGGAAAAATTTAGTAAAGCAAGGAAGAAGTTCAATATTTAAGACAATTACTGTCAGCATCTCATAGAAATGTAAAACCTGAAAGGTGTCAGAGCCAGAAATGGTCAGAGGAATGCAGAGATTTCTGGGCCTCTGTAACCACATGAGATGATGGGAATTTGACTATGGCACTCTAATAGCCCCATTGTTAATGACTATCAAGCAGGCAAGTGTAGGAGGCTGGCCTGGTTTGTAGTGGGTACCTTGGGTACTTACACCTTATACCAGGTCCAGTTATCCCTTATTAGTGAAATGTAGTAGTGTTCTAGCAGCTTAGGCTCATAGAGGTAGCTATAGCAGAGCAGCTTAGGCTGAACTAAGAGACATTCAAAGCTCATGCAGTACCACTTATAGTTATACAGGAGTTATACACAAGTAAAGACAATACTCAGTGTTGCCACAAATAAAGGTATTTATTTGGGTGGCACGGTACCAAAAATATCTTAGAGGCAATACTCCTTCTGGAGCTAAGTATTATACACAATATATACACTAGACAACAAAATTAGACAAGTAAATAGTCACAGAACAATGCAAACAATAGAAAATGCTATAGAATGCTATAGGAGAAAATGGGTCTAGGGGCAACACAAACCATATACTAAGAAAGTGGCATGGGAATCACAAATTCCCCCCTAGACAAGTGTAGTGTGTGCAGAATCGCTGGGAGAGTAAGAATACAGTAAAGGTAAGTAAATTACCCCACCCCAGAACCCAAAAAAGCAGGAGTAAATTACTGCAAGTTTCCTTAGGACACACCACACCTCGTTTTTTGGGGATTTTGCAGCAGCCAACATAGTCTGCAAAGAACAACTGCTGGATTATTGGACCTAAAGACCTGCAAAGGAAGGGGACAAAGTCCAGAAGTCGAAAGAAGTCCCATGAAAGACAGGAGCCCCTGCCAACCCACAAGAGGGTGCAAAAGAAGAGCCGCCAGTTAGTTGAAGACTTCAGAAATGCACCCTAGGAAGATGCCAGCAGGCTCCTGCATGATGCAAAAGATGTCCCACGGCGTGAAGATTGTTGCAGATGAGATTTTGTGTTGGAAAGCGCCAACAAGCTTGGCTACAACAAAAGTGCATTTTCTTTATCAAAATGGCACTGGATGGACCCAGGAGGGATCTGGGGCCTCAACTCTGTGTGAGGATGAAAAGGGTCTCTCAGCACTTTAGAGAGCCCTCAGATTGCCAGGCAGCACCCCCAGAAGCCATAGGATCCAGGTTCAAAGGAGGTGCAAAACGCGGTTGATGTAGCACAACAAAAGAAGGTCCCACGTTGCCGGAGAACAACTCAGCGGGTTGAGCATCACAGGGTGGAGTGCTGGGGACCTAGGCCAGGCTGTGCACAAAGGAATTTTGCAAAGAGTGTACAGAGGCTTCAGTAGGTGAACAAGACACTTAACACAGGGGTACCGTCGTTCTCAGGGAAGGCAAGGTCTTACCTCCTCCAAATTGCATCAGCAGGACCTCAGGACAGTCTATGTCGATGATGTCCACCCTCTGTGTCCTTAGGAGCACACTCATCATTGTGAGAGGAATCCCAGGGTACCGGTCGTCGCCTTGGAAGGTGCCTGCTTGGAGCTGAGGTTGCTGAAGAAAAGTGTCTCTTGTAGACACTTTGTTGCAGTTACAGCGTTACTTGGAGCAGGCTGCGGTTGATCCAAGGTCAGAAGAGTCTGAAGTTGTTGCACAGGATTCCTGAAGGAAACTTACAAGCACAATCTGAAGAGAACCCACAGGAGAGACCCTAAGGAACCCTGAGAGGTGGATTGGCTACCTTATCAGGTATGGACCTATCAGGAGCGGTCTTTGACGTCACCTGCTGACACTGGCCACTCAGAGCCCTCCAGAGTGCCCCCACATCTTGCAAAGCATGATGGCTGAAGTCTGGGACACACTGGAGGAGCTCTGAGCACCACCCCTGGGGAGGTGATGGACAGGGGAGTGGTCACTCCCCTTTCCTTTGTCCAGTTTCCCACCAGAGCAGGCGAGAAGGGGTCCCTGAACCGGTGTAGACTGATTTATGCACAGAGGGCACCATCTGTGCCCTTCAAAGCATTTCCAGAGGCTCGGGGAGGCTACCCCTCCCCAGCCTGTAACACCTATTTCCAAAGGGAGAGGGTGTAACACCCTGCTCTCAGAGGAATTGTTTTGTTCTGCCTTCCTGGGACTGGGCTTCCCAGACCCTAAGAGGACAGAACCCTGTCTGTGAGGTGACAGCAGCTGTAGCTGCAGTGCAAGCCTCAGAGAGCTGGTTTGGCAGTACTGGTGGTCCATGGTGGAGCCCCCAGGATGCAGGGAATTGCCTCCCCAATACCAGATTTAGGAGGCGGGAGAATTCCATGATCTTAGACATGTTTCATGGCCATATTTGGAGTTACCATTGTGAAGCTATATATAGGTATTGACCTATATGTAGTGCACACGTGTAATTGTGTCCCCGCATTCACAAAGTCTGGGGAAATGGCCCTGAACTATGTGGGGGCACCTTTGCTAGTGCAAGGGTGGGGTGCCCTCACACTTAGCAACTTTTCACCTAACCTTGAGCACGTAAAGTTTAGACATATAGGTGACTTATAAGTTACTTAAGTGCAGTGAAATTGGCTGTGAAATAGTGTGTGCACTGTTCACGCAGGCTGCAATGGCAGTCCTGTGTAAGGGTTTGTCTGAGCTCCCTATGGGTGGCAAAAAAACTGCTGCACCCATATGAATCTCCTGGAACCCCAATGCCCTGGGTACCTAGGTACCATATACTAAGGACTTATAAGAGGGGTCCAGTATGCCAATTAAAATATGTTAATGAAGTCACTGGCCTACAGTGACAAATTTAAAAGCAGAGAGAGCACAAGCACTGAGGTTCCGGGTTAGCAGAGCCTCTGTGACACAGTTAGGCACTACACAGGCACACACATTAGGCCACAAACTATGAGCACTGGGCCCTGGCTAGTAGGATCCCAGTGACACAGTTAAAACACACTGACATACACTCACAAACAGGCCAAACGTGTGGGTAACCATGCTAGAGAGAGGCTACTTTCTCACAGCAAGAGATAGGGAGGATAAGATGTTTTGGACACCATAGATGAGGGAAACGTTCCAGAAAATGAAGGATGTGATAACAAATGCTCCTGTCCTGGGAACTCCAGATCACATCAAGGAGTTCTACCTATTCTGCCACTGCAATGATCAGGTGATGGCAGCCATCCTCACAGAAAAGTATCCGCTAGCCACAAACTAATTACGTACTTCAGTGGGCTGCTGGACTCAGTCATGAAAGGACAGTATCCCTGTGAACATGTTCTGGCCACTGCAGCATTTGCAGTACAGAAGAGCACCTACATAGTTATGCATAATAAAATACACCCCTTCACAGACCACAATCCTTTGCATTTGCACAGCAAAACACAGAAGCCTGAGCAACTAAAATCCGTCGAGTATACAGATTAGGCACTCCTTTTTTCACCATTACATTGAACACCCTGCACACACTTTTGTCCATTCACACCCTATTGCAATTCCCCTGTTAAGTAAGTCCCTGTAACCCTCATTAGTGTTTTTCTACCATGTCACGTTCCAAAAATCCCTGTTTTTCTGAAGATGAGATAAGAGTCATAGTAGATGAAATCATAAGAGTAGAGCCACGTTTATTTGAAGCACAAGTCTGGAGCACTCCTCTCTTTAGGGAAATTGAAACGTGGGACAGGATTGTTAATAGAGATAATGGTCTAGACACCACTATGCACACAAAGGGGGACACTAGGAAGACGTGGAAAGATCTCAGGGACAAGTTCCATTCCCTGGGCTCCAGGCGCCAACTGCAGGTCAAGAAGACTGGCAGTGGCCCTCCCAGTGTCCCATTAAATACTCTTTCCCTGAAAGGCAAAGGTTTTGGCCACCCTGCATCCTGAGGGCTTGGCAGGAAAACCTGGGGAAGTGGAGTCTGATAAGTTACAGCTCAAAAAATGTCACAGAAATCCAATGTCCTGCATGCTCAGAGCTCAGCTTTGCACACAGTCTTGGTCTGGCAGTGGTCGGTAGATGCATTCTTCCTCTCTCAGGTTACCTTTGTGTGATGAGACATGATTTTAAACATTAGTGTGTCCACAGCAACATAAATGATGCATGCCAATAATATCATGTGATAAAGCATTTCTGACTGGATAGACATGACACACAGTACACATCCTAGTTGGCAACTACACAAGGGTCACATGTGACCACCATTGTTGTCAGCACATGTGCCCATAACATGGATTTGAATGAAACTCAACTATCTGCTACACAAATGCCCCTCGAAATGTGACTGTAATTTCTGATTGCAAAAAGACTGTCGGCAGTGGTAGACCATTCACCACCGTCAAATACCATCTGTGCCCTCCAACACACTACACTGGTGGTTGAGTAGAAGGACCACATGACAAGACAGAATAAGGATGTTTGTGATGCTACAACACACATATTGTAGGTGTGACACAGTTAACAAAGCCAAATTCAGTATTTCAGGCCATCAAAATGGCGAATGCCTGACCTGCTCCACTGGACATTTAGAAATGCTCACGACTGCCTGCAGAAATCTTCTGGGCGTTAGACGGTTACAACTGTAACAGACACAACCAGAGGCTAATGTTATTGCCTGTGGTGGTTGTGGCCCAATGTGGCTGGGTCCCAATGGCTGTGTCCATCGGTGGTCATGACGTGGTGACATGTTGACATGGCCGCCATGTTGTGCAAATTCACTCAGTTGACTCCTGAAACTGCTGCCAGCAACACCTCCACTACTTGAGTTGCTGTGTGCTGCCTCCGGGAGCAAGCATGCCATGTCCAGCAGGTGATAGGGCCCGTACTTTCTCACCAGAGGAGCAAGTCATTGCCTCATGTGCGCAATTGACTTTGTTCAACATCATCCTTTCCTCCTCACAGGCTACAATGTGCCCCTACGTGGCAACTAGACTTCTTGTGTGCTTGCTATTGCAGTCTGTGTGGCATCAATGGGATGTACATTGTGTAGGTATTGGTGGGCAGTACTATATGTTGTATTCATGAATATTGTGTTGTGTGATGTGTATTGAAGTCCTAGATCCTCCTTGTGTTGGATGCTCATAACTAGGCAAGGGTACTTTACTTCCATCCAGTGATATCTCTTTCTTCATAATGGCTGTAAATGTTGGACGTGTATGTGCATGATAGCATGAGCTGTGGATGCATCTTGTTTGAGTCATTTGAGGATCTTGTAAGCAATGTGTATAGTACCACAGATCTTTCAACCCACACCTGGCCTTGCAATACTGTTGTCTGGAAGGCATATCCAGAATGACTCTGGTTGCCACACAAACCACATGCCACATTGCTAATGGCCACATGATATATTGTCATGCATGTAAGTGATGAAAATGTGAGTGTCATATTGGTCCTGTACTCTCAGCCTGCAGAGACCAGGGTCTGTCACATCTATGTCACCATATGAAACCTAGTCCAGGCTATGGGAGAGTCACTATGGCTTTGCAACTGTGGCATTGTGCCTACTTGCTGTACACCACCAGGTCCTGTCATGTGGACAATATGATGCACCAGTGACAAAACTTACCCTGAATGCCTCAATCCATTGACAAGATTAGGAATGGGTACTGTAATACATCCCAGAAATGGTCCATATGTGCAATTTGCATCATTGTCAACATGTGTCTGTGTCTCATGATATGTTCCCTACACTCACAATTCTGTTGTTACCTTCACAAAAGTCATAATTGTCTTGTACAGGCTTATCACATGAATGACAGTCCCACAGAGCAGACAGTGTGTTGAATCCTGGTAGGTCATGACAGGTGAGTCGGTAGCTTGGCCTCATTTCAGAAATTGTGCAATGCATACCTTTGTACATTGGATGACATCTCTGTCAGATAGACACATACGTCCAAAGAAGTGTTCTGTGGTATAGGTACATACAACTGACCGCCCCACCTGAAGTGGCGTGAGTCTGCATTTGGTAGACACAGGTCCACGCATGCACAGGGAAGACACTTTACGTGTCCACCATGCAAGTCCCTTCATTGTCACTCTATTGTAACGCTGAGGTCTGTAATATAGATGTTTCCTGTAGGGACTCTATACAATGAGTCAATTTTCCAAAGTGTGAATGTGTTGCCCCATTTAGGCCTAAGCAGTTTACCCTTCAGAAGCCACACATGTGTAGTGTCTCATTGCAGTCACATCACAGTACATGTTGCTGGGGCATGTACTACCATATGTTAGTAGGCTTTCTTAGTCATTATAGGCTCTGAGCAGGGTAGTTGGTCAGTCTGCAGATGGATACAAACATCTGTAGTTATGTCCCTGTACTTATTGGCTTGTGTGCTTTACACTTGTGGTGTTGACAAATTGAACATTTTTAGCTAAGTGTTTCTGACATGTGTGTGACACAACCATTTGTGGCACAATTTGTGATTATAATCTCTTGACTTGTCTCTTGCATCCATACAGGTAAACACCTATCAGAAGAAGGCGATATGGAGAGCCTTCGCCCAGAAGGTGTGAACCATGGGGTCCACATACAGCAGAGACTCACTGTTGCAAGAGGTGGGAGGACCTGAGACGTTGGGCCCGGAAGATCGTGGCGGTCCAGCTGGGGCTGTCCCCCTAAAGTGGGCGAGCGCACTTCGGACCATGACCCCCTTTTGTACTGCATTCTGGTGGTGGCATACCCAGACCTTGATGAGCATTTGAGGGGAGCACAGCAGCCACGAGGGAGTGAGTACAGGGCATATTCTTGCCTGTCACATTGTCAAGTTAATGTGTTAGGTTCTGACATCTCACCCTGACAGTTAGGGATGAGCCATGTGTGACACAGTAGATGAGTGGCTGTGTAGCTATGTCATGTGGTGCACACTGATCTGCCTTGCCTATTGGTCCAGGGGCCGAGGACACAACTGGGTACAATCCACAAACAAATTGCTCTCCAGGGATAACACATAGCTGTGTGCATTGATCAATCAGGTAATGTTTGCTGTTGTTATGGGTGTAAATTCGACACTACAGACCACTACACCTCAGTGTTACAGGCCAAAGGTAAGGAAGAAATGGATCGCTGTCCTCAGCCATGTGCTTGGTCAAATGAGTATATTGGCACTTACCCCTTATAGGCTACTTGTCTTCAGCGTGTGACAGGTGCTGGTACCTCACTACTTTCTGTAATGTGAAGATGGTCATATTGCATGTGACAGAGCATACATTGTTATTTGGGCCAGCTAAATATCAAAACTTTCCCTCAGTAAGTGGGAAATGTCCACTGACTTGATTTGTGTGCCATCACCGTTGCCTACATTCCTTGTGCCTATATGGTAGCATGTGTCCATTTCTTTTTTGACAAAATGTGTACACTGCTGTTTTATGCATGGTCTACCTGTGTTCATGGGATGATTTCTGTACTCCCTCACATATATGTGCATGGTAATCTGTGTTTGGAGTAGGACATTTGTAAGGGGGCGACATTTCATGTTCTGCCAAAGACAGGAATGTGTCACCATTGATTATTGGCTGACAGATACCCTTACCTGCCATTGCATGTCATTTGGCTTTTACAACTGCAGTAGCAATGAGGGACATGGCATGTATGACTCGATGTTTTAGCCACAATGTGCATTTCCATGTCATTGATGTAGCATCACATGGGAAAGTGCACTGCACATGTGTAATGTGGAAGGTTTGTAACCTGACTGTTGGCAGGCATCATGGAGTGACTTGCAGTTATGTTGGAATCATATGTGTTTGGGTGCACCATTCATCCACAGACACCTGTCTTTGTAGGACCAAAATGAAGACAGTGATGTAGCTTCCCATTGGGCAACATGTTGAGGTCCTTCACCGAGTATGTCATTATAAGGGGTGCCAAACATTAGTGGTGATTTCCCTGGCACTTGCTGATTCATTGTGTTGTGGATTTTAAGTACATATCTCCCTGACAATTTGCACATTTTGCCTACAGTGTCCATTTCCATGCCAAATGTATAGCATATCTGAGCAACATTAATACTAGCTCCATTACTCCATTGGGGCAAATTTAACTTGGTGAAGTGTACACTGTTGATATATTTCCAATGTGACATGAGCAATTCCATGTCACCTTCTCCATGGTACTACACTGTTGTCAGCAACATGACATGTTCTGGGAGCATCATTTCACCTTGTTGTGTTATTGTGCATGTGACAAACAGATGTCTGTATGACTCTCTGTGGGATCTGTAGGAATGAACTTTGCATTGGGCTACTCTTGTATGACAATAGGCAACTGAGATATGCTCCATGAGGCAAAGCATTGAGGTGATGTGGTCTCCTACTTGCTCAAAGGTTACTGTGATTACACAACTTTAGACTTGCAATTGTAATTGTCTGAGATCCAGATTTTCCTGTGGACAACTGTTGACAGTTCAGATGGCATGCATGCATATGGTGTGGTACATGAGGGAGTCACTTTGATGTAGTTTGTTGGTGGGGCCTACTTGACACCATGGTAATGCCTGCGAATCACAACTGTTGTTCAAGTGTGTTATAAACATGTGGTGATTTGCTTTCTCTTTGTACTTGCAGCATCATCCCAGGCAAGCACAGGAGACAGGGCACAAGCAAGTGGGGAACGATCTGGCCACGGTACCTCCGGTCAAGACACCATGGACATAAAGGACCCATGTGTTCGGAAGGTGAGGAGAGTGCTGTGGAGGAGACTGAATGTACATCCTCATCACTGGATTCTACCTCCAGTGGTGACTCCCTAGTGGTGGCGGACCCATCAAGACCTACTCCTGTAGCAATATCACTGACCTGGTCAGTGCACTGCTCTGCCCCCCCTGGCTCCACCCTGTAAGTAGAGCCCTTTCCCTGGCTCCTCTGAAATCCTGACCCCTGTCAGTAGTTCGAGGCCCTCCACCACCCACAGGCTTCTGCCTGCACCTCATCCTTGGTGTCTAGTGGGAGAGCTATGCTTTCCTACTAGGCTACCTTCAGCCTCTCTCTTCCTTTTGCTTTGCATTGCTCTCTGCTCTGCTTCACTACTGTCCCTTAGTGCTCCTTTTCCTCGTTTCTCTCTCACTCCACTTTCTCTCTCACTTTTGCTCTCCCCCTCTTTCTCTCTCCCCCACCGCTGCTGCACCTGCTGCTTCGCTCCCTCCTCTCTCTCCTGTGCCGCACACCCGCTGCTGCTGCTCCTGTGGCCCCCGCAACCTACCCCCTTTTTTCAGATCTGCCCCTCCTTTTGCACCTTTTTTCATCCCCCTCCCGCCTCCCAGCTGTCCTGTCCTCCCCCTACCTCCCTACTTAATGGTGGCCGCTGCGTGGTAGGTCGAACAATATCACTGACCTGGTCAGTGCACTACTCTGCCTCCCGTGGCTCCACCCTGTAAGTAGAGCCCTTTCCCTGGCTCCTCTGACCTCCTGACCCCTGTCAGGAGTTTGAGGCCCTCCTCCACCCGCAGGCTTCTGCCTGCGCCTCATCCCTGGTGTCTAGTAGGAGAGCTCTGCTTTCCTACTAGGCTACCTTCTGCCTCTCTCCTCCTTTTGCTCCACTACTGTCCCTTAGTGCTCCTTTTCCTCATTTCTCTCTCACTGTGCTCTCTCTCTCTCTCACTTTCGCTCGCCCTCACTCTCTCTCTCCCCTGCCGTTGCTTCCCCTGCAGCTTTGCCACCTCCTTTCTCTCCCGCGCTGCACTCCCGCTGCTGCTGCCCAGTGGCCCCACCACCTTTTTTGGCCCCGCCCCCCTTTTTGCACTGTTTTTCAGCCCCCTCCCGCCTTCCAGCTGTCCTCTCCTCCCCCCCACCTCCCTACTTAATGTGTGCTGCTGCGCGGCCGTGCAGCGGACGAGCGCAGCGGGCGCGCTGTGAGCACCCTGAAGTTGCACCAAACGCAAGCCCATCTGTGCCGGTCCGCGCCCAGTGCCAGAACCCCTGGCTCCCGTCCCCATCAATTCGCCACGTACGTCTTCACTATGACACCGCACCCTCCACGCCCTCAACACCGGCTGCTTTCCTGCCTGCCTTCAAGCCTCCCCGCAGATGACCCGTGGACACTTCTCCTGCCGTAACTGCACCTTCGCCAGCCTCCACGCCAACGACCCACCCACCAAGGGAGGATGCAACCATCTCAGTTGTATCCTCCTCAACACAAGCATGCAGTAGAGCTATGGAATCTACTTGACTCAGCCACCCCAGACGTCGCCTTCCTGACTGAGATCTAGATGAACCCCTCCTCAGCGCCTGACATCGCCATAGGCAACCTGGACAGCTACAAGATCACCCACAGGGACCACTCCAACAAACCAGGAGGACCCATCACCATTATCCACAAAAACACCGTCAGGACCATGACCAACACTGAAGACACCCTCAGCACCACCGAACACCTGCACTACCAAATCCACATTGACCCAAACACCACCTCTGAGGGACCCTCATTACAGGCCCCCGCTCCACGACAGAAGTTCAGCGACTCCATTACCAACATCATCAGCACACACGCTCTTGCATCCACCGACTACATACTCCTCGGGGACTTCAACTTCCACCTCGAGAACACCAACAACAACAACACCGCCACCCTGCTCAACAGCCTCTCCAACCTCTGCCTCAAACAGCTCATCACAACACCAACACACTCCGCAGGACACACACCCGACCATATTTTCTCCCCCAGCAATCATGTCTCTTTCAGCCACATCACTGAACTCCACTGGACAGACTGCCACTGCATCCACTTCTCCTTCAAGAAACCCACAACACACCACCACCCACAACGGATCCCCCACGCAGTTGGAACAAGGTCACCGAAGACCAACTTATCGCAACCATCTCCCAGAACCCACCCATTGACACCATCGACACTGATAGAGCTGCCCGCAAGCTCAGACAATGGGTCAACACCTGTGCCAATACCCTCGCCCCAATCAGGAATCCCTCCAACAGAGGCACAGACAGAAAGGCCTTCTGCTTTACCGCTAAGCTCCACGAATCTAAGCAAAACTGCCGAAGACTTGAACGATAGTGACACCAAGATCAGACTCTGGACAACCTAACAGCCTTCAAAGACGCCATCCACAGACACCACCAACTCATCCGAGCCGCCAAGAGAACCGTCTTCAAAGACCGAATCAACAACAATGCACACAGCCACAAGGAGCTCTTCAACGTTGTGAAGGAACTCTCCAACCCCAGCTCCAACGCCAACGACTTCCCGACATCCCAAGACCTCTGTGACTCCCTAGCCTCCTACTTCCACTGCAAGATTGCAGACATCCACAACAGCTTCAGCACCCAGACCCCCCCGGCAACCACCAACACCACAGATTCACCTCCGACCAACCTCCTGCTCTCCTGGACCCCCATCAATGACAACAACATCATCGAAATCATGAACACCATCCACTCCGGCTCTCCTTCTGACCCCTGCCCTCACCACATCCTCAACAAAGCAAGCTCCGTCATCGCACCTCAACTACGGAAGATCATCAACAACTCCTTCGAGTCCACCACCTTCCCAGAGAGATGGAAACACGCTGAGATCAACTCCCCCCTCAAAAAACCCAAGGAGGACCCAAGGGACCTCAAGAACTTCCAGCCTATCTCCCTGCTCCCCTTCCCAGCAAAAATCATAGAGAAGGCTGTCAACAGACAACTAACCTACTTCCTCAAGGAGAACTGCACCCTGGACCCTTCCCAATCTGGATTCCGCAGCAACCACAGCACCGTAACCGCCCTCATCGCTGCCACCGATGACTTGAGAACCATACTGGAAAGCGATGAAACCGTGGCCCTCATCCTGCTCGATCTCTCGGCTGCGTTTGACACCGTCTGCCACCACACCCTTCCCTCATGCCTCAGCAATGCTGGAATCTGCGACAGAACCCTGGACTGGGTCACCTCCTTTCTCACCGGCAGAACCCAGAGAGTCTGCCTCCCCCCATTCCTTTCGGAGGCCACCAAAATCATCTGGGCATACCCCCGGGTTCGTCCCTCAGCCTGACCCTTTTCAACATCTGCTAACATTCCCACAACCTCAACATCATCTCATACGCCGATGACACCCAGCTGATCCTCTGCCAAGACCAATCTCTACGAAGGAATGAAGGCCATCGCCGAATGGATGAAGAGCAGCTGCCTCAAACTCAATTCTGACAAGACGGAAGTCCTCATCTTCGGCTCCACCTCTTCTACATGGAATGACTCCTGGTGGCCTGCCACTCTCGGATCTGCTCTGACTCCCACCAACCACGTACGCAACCTAGAATTCATCCTGAACCCCTCACTATCCATGGCCCAGCAAGTCAATGCTATCTCCTCCTCCTGCTTCAACACCCTCCGCATGCTCCGAAAGATCTACAAATGGATACCCACCGAAACCAGAAGAACAGTCACCCAAGGCCTCATAAGCAGCAAACTGGAGTACGACAATGCCCTCTATGCAGGAACCACATCCAAACTCCAGAAGAGGCTGCAACACATCCAGAACGCCTCTGCACGCCTCATCCTGGACATCCCCCGCCACTGCCACATCACAGACCACCTGTCAACAACAGAATCACCTTCAAACTCCTCACCCATGTTCACAAAGCACTGCACAACACCAAACCAGAATACCTCAACAGACAACTCTCCTTCTACACTCCGAACCACCATATCCGCTCTGCTGACCTCACCCTCGCAACCGTTCTACGAGTCCGCAGAACTACATCTGGTGGTAGATCATTCTCACACCTCGCCGCCAAAACGTGAAACAGTCTTCCACCTACCTGTGCCAGACCAAAGACCTTCTTACCTTCAGGAAACTTCTCAAGACCTGGCTGTTCGAGCAGTAGCAGCACCTTCCCCCCTCCTTTGTCCGCCCTCCCCTCCTCAGTGCCTTGAGACCCTCATGGGTGAGTAGTGCGCTTTAGAAGATCCTGATTGATTGATTGATTACCATCTTTGACCACCCTCCTAGTGATATTGCCACCCTCCATGTTGCTCCTCACCCAGTTGGCAGTGCCCGCTCACCGAAGAAAGTGAGTGTCTCCTTTGCTGTAGGCATCTCCGCCCCAGCCCCTCTTACCCCTGCTGCCCTAAGTCAGAAGGTTATTGACCTCCTGAGAAGCAGCTCTGTGTGTCATACTGCCATTGTGAATGGCATCCAGGGTTGGCCAGCCAACTTCAGCAGACCAATGCTTTCCTGGAAGACTTTCATAGTGCGATGTCTGGCTTACAAAGATCTTTTGCGGCACTGGCCCCCTCACCGATGGCAGCCAGTCACCCCCCACATTCCTCCCCGCCTTTTCTTCCTAATCCAAACTCCCCATTCCCCTACCTAACCCAAGGACACAGACACATCTGCACACACCCATCTCAACTCACACATTGACACAAACACCAGAAGACACACTGGCATGCAGAAACTCAGCATACACCAACAAGCACGACATCAGTCACCAATTCACCGGACACTCCAACCTACCCACATACCACATCTAGAATACCCAGAGGCGCCACCATCAAAGTAGCCAGTGACACTTCCACCACCCATATTTACACAGACACTTCCACCACATCCAGTATACCCACAGACACCACCCCAAAAGACTCACAAACATCCACCACATCCAGTATTCCTACTGACACCACCCCAACAAACACATACACATCCACCACTCCATCACCTAGAACTTCCACCTCACAGTCCCCAAGGCACACAAATGCCCACACTCAGACATTCTATAGACACCACCCAAACACAAGCATACCTCACACAGTCATACCCCCAAGTCATCTACACTCACACAGCAGAAAACCACTCCCTCAACCTCCACATCTCTAACCCCTTCTGTCATAGTTTGACTCTTACGCTAGGAAAGACTGCTGGTTTGAGGATAACAGTACTTATGTTTGTAGGTGACTATGCCAGTCCTACAAGTCGCAACTGTCGTCCCAACCCTCTCCGCTTACAAGCAGCACCTCACCAAAAACCCAAACACTAAAAGGTGATTTGTGGCAGCCTTTATACATGGACTCAAGACTGCGACATCTCAGGGAGTGTTGTGTTGAAACGGAGATTACCCCTTTCTCACATAAACAACATGTCTCAATCAAACACACAGGTAATGAAGGAGATGCAGTAAAAGCTTAATAGGTTTTTATTAAAAATGCTGCAATCTACGATAACTTGGATGGGCTGCAATGATAAGGGTAATGAATAATGCAAGAAACAGAATTGTGAACATAAGAGTCATTAGTACAAAGACGCCCACCACCTTGCAATGACATGATGTGACATGAGATATGAAATATGTACCAATACCCTAGCACGATGAACCTAAACCCTAACCTAAAGAGAGCTAGGTGTGATAAACCTAATCTACCAATATAGTGTCAAAGATGAGAGCCCCCCCCCAGCCCTCGTTACCTTGGAATGGGGTCTCTAGCTCAGACTCCGTGTGGACATGAACACTGGGTCAGTATCAAGGCGGACAGCAGAGTTGGCATCTGGTCGGAATCCCTCTGACTATCTGTCTCTGTAAGGTGCATTTATATAGATCTGCTCAGACCCCTGACGTAGGTTGTAGGAAAGTTACCTCTGTATATCCTGGATACCCCCACTTTTGGCCTGTTTGTCAGTGTGTTTTTGACTGTCTACTGGGATCCTGCTAATCAGAACTCCAGTAGCTATGCTCTCTCCCTTAAATTATGTGATGTTGCATACTGGTAACCTAGGATTTCTTCCACAATTGGCAGACTGGTGCCCCGTATAAGTCCCCAGTATATGGTACCTAGGTACCCAGGGCATTGGGGTTCCAGGGGATCCCTATGGGCTGCAGCATATCTTTTGCCACCCATTGGGAGCCCATGCAAAGGCTTCTACAGGACTGCCATGGCAGGCTGTGTGAAAAGGTGCATGCACCATTTCACTGCTATTTACACTGCACCAGGTCACTTATAAGTCACCCCTATAGCAGGCCCTCCATCCCTGAGGGCAGGGTGCAGAGTACCTGTATTTGAGGGCACCCCTGCACTAGCAGAGGTGCCCCCACACCCGCCATGACCATTTTCTAGGACTTCGTGATACGGGGAAGCCATTTTATGCGTATACTGGACATAGGTCACTACCTATGTCCAGCTACATAATGGTAACTCCGAACTTAGGCATGTTTGGTATCAAGCATGTTGGAATCGTACCCCAATGCTTTTGCAAGCATTGGTTGTATGATTGCATGCACTCTGGAGGCTCCTTAGAGGAGCCCCCAATATTGCCATTCCAGACTTCTGAGGTTTTCCAGGCAGCCCCAGCTGCTGCCACCTCTCAGAAAGGTTTCTGCCTCCTGTTGCTTGAGCAGCTCAAGCCAAGGAAGGCAGAACAAAGGATTTCCTTTGGGACAGCGGTGTTACACCCTCTCCCTTTGGAAATAGGCATTATAGGCTTGGGAGGGGTAGCCTCCCCAAGCCACTGGAAATATTTTGAAGGGCACATTTAGTACCTTCCTTGCATAATCCAGTCTACACTGATTCAGGGACCCTCAGGCCCTGCTCTGGTGCAAAACTGGACAAAGGAAACGGGAATGACCACTCCCCTGTCCATCGCCACCCCAGGGGTGGTGCTCAGAGGTCCTCCAGAGGGTCCCTGGGTTTTGCAATCTTGGATTCCAAGTTGGCACAGAACTCTGGGAACATCTGAGTGGCCAGTGACAGCAGGTGCTTACCTATTTAGCTGATGAATACCCCTTTCATGGCTATTTAGGGTCTCTCTCCTGGGTGGTTCTTCAGATTTGGATTGCAAGACTCCGGAAGGAATTCTTTGCATCCTTTACTTCACCTTATCACCACAGAAAATGCATCTGGACCCTCCAGGAACTCTACAAACTGCAACAAAGAAGCAAAGACGACTTCTGCAACATTGTATCTTCAGCTCTTGCCAGCAACTTCAACTGTTTCCCGTTCGTGCATCCTCAGAGGCCAGCCTGTCTTTAGCCTGCACCAGAAGAACGAAGTGAAGGAGGCACTCCCCTGCTTCAGCAGGCACCTCTCTGCATCGATGACCGTCAGCGTGTGTCCCCTCTTCTGATGGGTGTCATGGATCCAGCATCATGTGTGGTAGACTGAAGTGGTCCCAACGGTCCAGACGTCCTACTGTCCAGCTTTGATGGAGGTAAGAGCTTGCCTCCTCACTCAAGACAGTACTCCTATGCACCGCATGTTTTGCAGTTGCCAGGCTTGTTGGCATCCTTCCACAAAGTTCTTCACGTACCGTGCATCTGTGGGCCCCAGCACTCTATCCTGAGATGCACAGCTTCCTGAGTAGTTCTCCAGCTGCATGGGATCCTTAGCTGTAGTGCTGAATGCGCCTCCTCTTGCACCTTCTTTGTCCCTGTGCTGTAGGACTCCTGTGCACACTGCCTGGTCTTCTGCGAGCTCACTGAGATGCTGAGAGCCTCCTCTGACTCCCCCACCTGGATAGAGTCCATCAGGTTCCTCCTGGTACCGGGCAGTGCCATTTTCCCCTAACTGCAAGCTATGTGTGTGCCAAGGGTTGTTGGGGGAATCCAGCAACACAAACCAGACTGCAATCTTCTATCCAGCGTGGGACATCATCTGCACCAACCAGGAACCTGCATTTGTCTTCATGGGTGCAGTACTGACTGTTGTTCTTGACCGGTAGGCCTTCTTTTGCACCTTCATTTGGGTTAGCAGGGGCTCCTGTTCTCCCGGGACTCTTCTGTGGTACTTGGACTTGGTCCCCTTCTTCCACAGGTCTTCAGGTCCAGGAATCCACTGTTGGGGCCATATTTATACATTTTGATGCAAAACTGCGCCAACGCAGTTTTGCGTCAAAAAGTTTAACGACGGCTAACGCCACTTCTTTTTGCCACCCGGGAGTCAAATGTATACTTTGACGCTCCATGGCTCAAACCACGGGTTAGAGTCATTTTTTTTTACTCACACCATTGCACCACGTCGTAAAGAAAAATGGCATTAACGCAGCGAAAATGACTTTTATTCGGTTTACGCCATCGTAAATCAAAATCAGATAAGCGCCTTTTTTTGCCGCAATAGTGTCAAAAAGCAGCGCAAACACAGCAAAATGTGCAAAGGAGCCCCAAAATGGGTCCCAGAAGCCATGAGAGACCCCAGGAAGACTTCAACCGACCAGGAACCAGCCAGGAGGACCCAGATAAGACCCAGGAGAGGGAGAAGAAGAAAAGGAAGTGCGGGTTCAGTGCAGAGTAGCAGGAAATACTGGTGAAAGAGATGACGGAACACCAGCATCAACTTTTTGTCACCTCAAAATTGCCAATTGGGAGGAGAGAGGCAATTTGGCAACAAATTGTGGACAAGATAATCAGTGTGGCAGAAGTACGGAGAACAGTCACTGAGTGCACGAAACGCTGGCATGACTGCAAGCGCAGGACCAAGGAAAAGATGGCAAGGAACAGGAAGGCAGCACTGCAGACTGGAGGTGGGAGTCAAGCGCCGCAGGAGGCCCTGGACTACATAGAGGAGATGCTGGCAGCCGTCATCCCTGAGGAGATCGTCACAGGGATTCAAGGACAGGACTGCGCTGACTACCAGGAAACAACACAGATACAGGGTAAGTTGCATGGGGGACAAAAATGGCTAATGTTAACTGTAAGCAGGGGAATATACCTACTACACAATGCATGTCAGCCATGACAAACAGGTAGTGGAAAGGGCAAAGGGGCATGGCACGGGTGCATGGGCTGTGCAGGGGAAACCTGAAGCACAGTACAACACAACACCAACAACCTTTGCATGGGGGTACTCTGCCATGCCAAGGCTGTTGGAAAGGCAAAGCCAGTCCAAGGGGGTAGGGTACAACATAAAAAAACTGGCCTGCTGTCACACGACAGCTCGTATTGTTGCTACATGAACTAGGGATTAATTTAGAGTCTCAGGCCATATCCGCAAGTGGTATTTACCATTGACAACAGTTGCCACTACCACCTGTCCTCTGTGTGTAGGTCAAGTAGCCAATAGCAGTTACGTGCCCATGGATCAAACACACCCAAAATAGAGGGTTCTGGATGACAACATTATCAATCCCCTGTAATTCCTAACAAAGTGCAAATCTTGTCAAATGCTCATGTCTATAGGCCCAATAAACATCAGGTATTGTTATTAATATTATGAAGTACACATCAGTAATGTCATACCCATGCTGCACAGTTCAGGGTCTACCCCGTGCCAGTGTTACAATAGCTGAAATGCCACCTTGAAACATCCCAACTGTCATACTGCTAAAACAACAGCATTGAGGGTGAGGACATATGTGTCTAGCTAGTTAAACACACCCACACAGTCATAAGAGGAAATGGAACACTATCAGGACCATCAGTGCAATCCAATGTAGCATGCATTCCCCAACATCAGCATTACACACTACCAATGCTGACACCTGTATCGTGCCATGCCAATGCTATAAATAGTATATGCTAGGTCTCAGCAACATATAAGTGGATGTGAAATATCAGAGACTGGGTCAGTTGCAAATTGTTAAGTGTGGTGCAAGTGCCATCAGAACACCCACAGCCAGTGCAAGGCCTCACCATGATAATGGAAGTAGACGGAGGGTTGAGTAGGACAAGAAGGTGGCAACATACAATTTGGACAGAACCTACACCTAGAGGATTTGACGCAGAAAATTCCCCAAACTGCCCACATTACATGTGACATGCAGGTGGGGCATAGGCCTGTGAGAATGCTAAGCTTAATGACAGGAACAATGACCAGGAACCAAGATTACAATGTTCCACTAATAGGAAGTCAGTAACGTCACATTACAAATGCCACTACACAGACACACTAATTGTACAATATCTCATTGCAGAGGACGATAGCTCTTCTGGGGATATGCCCATCCTGGACAACCCTGATGACATGGATGACGAGCTGACAAACATTAGCCAGCAGACCCTCCAAAATGTCCTTGGAACCCTCCAGACCCCAGCTTCAGTCACAAGGAGGAGCACAGAAGTAGCAGTCATCACAGAGGTGCCACCCACCACCCCAGTATTACGACCTGCCAGCTCCAACCCAGCTGAGGACTCTGAGGACACTTGTACAACCTTTGAGAGGACTGTAGTTGGAGTACAGCGGGAGCTGGCCAAGGAGGTGTGGGTAGGGATGCAAAATATGGCAGCCAGCCTTGAGGGGATGAGTTTGTGCATGATGTCATCTGCAGAACAGGCAGCAGCCATGCAAGTGCTAACATCCATCCTGCAAGGACTGCAACAAAGTGTAAGGGAATTCACCACAGCAGTAAGGGAGTTGCCACAACACCTGGCATCCCAAACCTTTCACTGCATGCACAAATGTAATCATGACACCCTCAGGGCCAACCTGGCTGCATACCACAGTGATGTAGCTGCTAAACTCAAGAACCAGCAGCTCCGCCTTGCTGCAGTAATGCCCTTAATAGCCCCACAGTTTGACAGCTACTGGGAACTCTGACTCCACGTCTTCAAACACTGAAGTGTGTTTTGCCCCTTCAAACCCATCACCACCAAGGGCAGAGGAGGCGACACACACATCAGAAGATGAAGACGTGGAACAGATCACCTTCATCCGTAGGAGTACCCGGTAGCACCAGTCTATGCCACATGGGCACTGATATACTAGATCCTGTGCTTGTTAACATTCCAGTCTTGCTACAGTTGGTCTCGTGCACTGTTCTCCAGCACACTTTTTACCTTGACACTATGCACTGTCATTGTCTCTCACTACCTCAATGGCAATTCATGTTCCTCTGCACTGTATGACACTTCACCCCAGCATGTCCAATGACATGTCCCATTGCACTTGTGTTGTATCACAATAGAAGGCGTCACACTAATGGAATCACAATCCTGGACTATGTAATTATTGCACTACATAACTTTAAAATAAATAGCACTTACACAACCACTTTGTCTCTGTGTAATGTGACACATAAACTGTGTAGGAGATTAGTGATGTATGTCACATTTCAATGGCCATAGAATGTCAATACAACTGCGTTGAAAGATTGTGGGCTGCTAACAATGCACTGGGGTCTGGATTGTATCATCATCTGCGCTTCCTGAGGCTTATTTCTGAGGTAAATTGAAAACAAACAGTATAATGCTGTGTTGGACTGAAAAAGTCTGCTTCAAGGTATGTATAAGCTGAAAATCAATGTGGCCAACATTCCCTTCAAGACAATCTTTATGCATGTGACATCTGACTATAAACTTTCATCACACACACACACCATACAGCAGGAATGGATGTGTACGAGTGTATGGACAATTATGTAACCTAGGAGTACAATGTAAGAAATGATAGGTGTGATTTATGTATACGATACTATATAAGATTATAACATCACTCAGTTTATCAGGGTTCACATGAATACAGGCTGCAGGCAGACATACCACAATGCCCTAGATTCCAAATCAGGACTCAAATGATGACAGATTTAAAAACACATCCAAACTTCACAACACATTGGGAACCATAGTAACCTTGAGTGGTGGGTGCAATGGATGGCAGATGCATAGAGAAGTAGCTTTGGTGTAGCTGCCAATGTGACTGCACATTAGGAATTGTGAATAACCATGTCAATAATGGGATTTAGATTTAGGATGGAACACAAATGCAAATACTAAATTGACACTGTTCACCCATGTCAAGGCCCTGATCCCCAAGAATATGACACATACTGTAAAGGAGTACCTAAAACTTTATTTAACAATAATAAATGATACTAAAACTAGGGGAAACACCTTAACTAACCTAACCTATCCTAACTACACATTACCCACAACTGGTCCTAACTAAGCTAATCTAAACTTACCTATCACATTTAACTAAACACTCTAAACATCAACCGTTACCCCCCTTATATGACGGGACACATGTAGGACAACATATACTAATCTAAACACATACTATCTTATCCTAAACAAATATATATATATATATATTTTTTGTATATATATATATATATATATATATATATATATATATATATATATATATATATATATATATATATATATATATGAATATATATGTATATATATATATACATATATATATATATACATATATATATATATATATACATATATATGTAAATACATAATATATATGTATATATATATTTTATACACATAAAACCCAACATCATCTTCCACCCACCCACCCACCCACAAAAAACACATGTAATAATTTAACCCCTTCTCCCCCAACCCACTTATCCTAACTAAACTAACAGCCTACACTAACCTAACACTAAGCCCCCTAAACCCACTAAAGATAAGAACCAGGAAAGAGGAGGGAGGGGAGGGAATCATGGCAGAGGATCCAAAAGTCACACATTGGCCCTCCGTAGGATCTTCTTAATACCCCACAGTCTCCTGCTATAGCGGGACACCCCCTGCTGCAGCCTGTCCATCCTGCGCAACATCCGTTGCATGTCAAGTCTCATGGACTGAAATTCTGCATTGTCTATCACAGCAGCTGGGGTTGTCTGTGTTCACTAAAACAGAAGAGGGTAACACACGGTTCCAACTAATACTATGGGTTTCTTTCCAATATGTAGTTCAGTCATTGACTGGAAACCAAAATTTTCGAAGCAAGAGCCCTCACTCACCATCCGGTGACATGCTTCATCATAGGGCCAGCTCCTCGTCAGGCCGGCACTGCAATGCCTGACGGGCCCCGCAGGGGGGCTCTTTGCCGGAGATCTTTTTAAGAAATGAAAAAGCCGGTCGGAAGTAAGGGTGGATTGGTAAGAAAAAAGGATTAAAAATGCCTAGAGGTGGTCACTAGTATTTTTAATTCTCATGCTACAACCTCTGGCACGGTTAAAAACCAGACACGGGGAGTTCGTGGAATGATGTCCACACCCCCCATATAAGTGTAGGTAGGTATAATAATGGATGATAGGTCTCTTGGAAAAAATAATATACAAGAGACGGAGCACACAGGGTCCCCTGTGTTACTCTATGTAAGTGGTCAACATGTTTCTCGCCTATTATAGATGAGTTATCTAGTGCGATTCATCAGGACCTAGTAACATACCTAATCCAATAAATGGTGGAAAGTTCCACAAGGTTGTAAGTTAAGTACCTAAAGAAATGTAGAAAGAAACCACAGTTAGCATAACACAATTCATTTGAGAAACATATTCCCCAAAAAATTCTTTTAATGATGAATAATGATATAGTGCACACCCAACACGAAGTGAAAATCACTCTGGTGCTCGGAAAAACAAGAACGCTGTGAAAGGAAGGAAAACAACGAAGCCTATTAGGCAGATATACGTCTCTATTTGCTTACCCTCCAAAAATTCATGGTAGGGCCACATCGGGGGGGTTCAGGCTAAAGAAAACAACTCAGTTCTCTATATGTACAAGGGACACAAAAGAAGACTCAATTAAGAGGGATAGTACTAATACAAATAACATCATTTGTAATGCGAGGAGCAATGGATTCGTTCAGAGGTACCTTAATCTAAAAAAAAAACAAATCCCTAAGAAGCGGGACGGGGGATAGGTTATCATCTCACATACAGTGCTCCATCCTGGTAATACCACAGCTAGCGGATCATGTAAATGTCTACTACCTTTAGTATATAGCGTCATGAAAAGACAGAGACTAGCCTATGGACAAAAATAAAGTCGGTTTCAAAAACAGCGGGTCAACTAGCTGTGCGCATAAAAACAGCACCGTGAGTATGGAGAACATGGTGGTCAGCGCAAGTAGATTGATTAGCGTTGTTCTCCCGTGTTGCCAAAGTTATCAAAAAACAACCGGGTTGCCTAGGAATACCGCACCTCGATTGTCGCGTAAGGCATGTTAAAATATAAACAATTAGATAGCGGGAGTTCCGAACGTTGGAAATTCCGCAGTAAACAGCAAAAGCACACGTCGACACTCCGTGTTGTCTGTGTTCCACTAGTTGATGGCACTGCTGGTGCCTGGTGCCATGCTTGGAGGGGGAGGTTCAGGAGCTGCTCTCTGTGGGCCTGGAGCAGATGAGGTTGATGGACCTGCAACTGTGGCTCTCATCCTTTGGTCGACTGTAGTCTGAGCTGTAGTGCTGGTGGTGTTGGCTGTTGTGGGCAAGGCTGGCCCCCCTTGGGCAAATGCCCTCCAGACCTCTGTGGCTCTCTCATGACAATAACGCCATGCCATATCGCGGAACTCAGACTCCACATCTAGTATGTGGAGATAGCGCATTGCCTGCCTCTGGAATTCCCTGATCTCATGGGCATTCATGTTGGCAGCTGTAAAAATAGAGAAAGCCGAACATTAGTGACATCGTTGTGTGATACATTTACAGATGATATTCTAACACTTCCTCAAAAATAGCACATACAGTCCAAATCACAGTACAGATCATAGAATGTCCCTGAAGAATGACATGCCAACGCAGCCTACACATCTACTATCTAACAGCACAGCAATGCACAACAAGGTGTGTACCCACTTAAATGATCTGTGAATCTTTGTACTGCTATTAGTCACATAACAAATGCTGCAAGTACTCCACAAGTGACAGGCCAACTAATGACTATCTTCTGGATGACAATCAAGGCCCACAAGACCTATGATTTGTAAATGGAATAGCCTGGATAGTATGCAGTTGCTAATCATGAGGGGGTATCCTAGGTTGGAACAAATGAATGTTGGAATTACATGTCTGTCTTCTACACTGGGATCCTCACACCTAGGTACACATATTTCATAACCCTAAACCTGTGCCTCAGGGGGTGATGGACATGCAGCACATACTTTCAAACATCAAGGACAGCCAGGAAGCTTTGGATAGCTGTCCATGGGTTTAGTCGGTCCACCACAGGTAAGGAGGGCTTCCAACTAGGATTGACTGAAACATTGGACAATCACATCCACATTTATGTTCCTAATTGCGGACAATTGTCAACATCATTTGATCTCACTGATACCTTTCCAAAAACAAGCACATAGATGCAAGCTCCCATCTGGGCTTGAGCTGCATGCACACCTATGACATTCTACTCAAACCACATAAACGGAGCACAACATGTGGAGCTAGATGCTGCTAGGAAGTCAAACATACAGTCCTACATGGTCATTAGTTAACAGGGATGCTCAAGTCTGTGGGTAATACTTCGGCATCACTGGTCTGTGTGAATCAGAGTATGACTTGCTGACTAAATCATGAAAATGGCCACCTCCAAATTAATCAGTGGCCTACATGTAGCAACAATATCACCCTGTTCACCTGCCCATGCCTATAGCGCAGCACTCAACTCCCAATATATGACCCTCCGCCACAGATTGTCGAACTCCAGTCAAGTCACATATCAGATCATGTGCCAGCACATCATACCTTGCAATGAGCCAACACACAGGAGTCAATCACACAACAGCTGCAAACACAACACAGGACAAACATATCAACACTTACTGGATATGTCTTGGTCCGCAAATCGAGCCACTTCATCAATTGTGTAGGGGGCTGGTCCACCTGTAAAACATGGAATGGTGAAATGTGCTCAACGTCTGCTCCCTCTGCAGTACTTGGATCAACAAGTTATTGTGTATGGCATTTTATATGATAGAGCAGCACATCAGGCATGTAGACACCCCAACAGACATACTACTGCAAACATACATTGACCCTGTCACTCCACTCCAGTGAGTGATAGAAACAAATATGCACACATGCACAGGCCCTAACAAACATGTGGTGCCAAACATGATTACTCAATTTTGTGCATAATTATTTCTAGAAGATACTCCATTTCATCATTTGTTGTTATGAGAGACATGCAAAGTCACATTCCTGGTACACTGCAATACCAGTCACTCAGGTATTGTGGCTTGTGCATCAAGGGACAATGAGCTACTATGTGATGCTCATGTGGGTTGAGTTTAGTTCAGGAATTATTGCGCTTTCTATGGTCCATTATATGTGTGCCTGTGTTGTATGTAGATTACATATGCCACATTGGCAGTGTACCCAGAGCTGTATATGCCCCCTATGACACCATGATGGCAGAGATCCTGTGTGTTACCTGATGACAATGTTATGCTAAACATGGATTGGCCATTTATCGAAATCAAAACAACAAAGAAATATATGCTGACAGTGTCTAAGTTAATCATCCGTGACAGAATGCATGGGCACAGGTGTAGTCATTGCACCTGAAATGTGTTACTCAGGGCCCTGTGTACCTATATCAGGTATTGTAGATCGCAGTTAGCCACATTCATTATCTTACGTTTGCCAAGTTGGGTGATCTGTGGTTATACAACCGAACTGACACTGTCCCCTAATTGAAACATGGTTTAGAAAATGTCCTACTTCGGCAATCTTGATGACATAGGTCTGTATTTGTATGCACCTTGGGAATGGCAGCACTCGCAGGAATGCTGGCCTGCTGATCTTAGCATACACCCATGTCTGTGATAGCCTTCATACTGAGAAGTTAACAACTGTACATATGCTACACTAGATCAGCAGGGGTGTACCAAATGTAAACTACCAAACTATTTCATCACTTTAAATGTATGATGGAAGCAGTCATGGGTCCCTTGCACAACATCATGTAAATAAATAATTTGTGACCATGTATTCACAAAATTTAGGGATTCCATGATGACCCATTAACTTTAGAAAATTGTTTGGCTATGAAATGACACAGATGGCAAATGCACCAGCTCTGTACCAGCAATTGTGCCCAAGACAAAAACAACACATAGAAACGATGAACTTAGGGCCAGATGTTCTTCTTTTTTTGTGTAGCGCTTGCTTAATTTGTTTACGCTACAGCTATGGAAAGTAGCACAAAATATTTAGATATTATCAAGTGTGCATTACTTTGGCATCCATAATTAATTTAAATGCTGGACAAACCAAGTCAAAATATCAGCCTAACATATTACCAGAGTTTGGGAAGATCTTTGTACGAATGGCCATGAATACTGTTCAGGCATGTATTAAAAAATGTGGGGACTACATTGGTTCCTTGCATTAGCATGTGAAATACATTTCATTTCTGGTACACTCAAAGGCCCTGAATAATACTTTTGTTTGTGCCGCGCTACCATCATCAATTGACATCAAAGCAGCACTAATTTACAAGATAAAGTTGTCTTTTGTAAGTTTGTGCAGCTTTTGGGTCAACAAATGATGGTAATGCGTAGCAAAAATTGTATAAATCAGGACCACTGTTTGTTCAACTTGCATTCCACATGTCTACAAACATTGCATGCAGCATGTCACAATATCTGCTACTGGCACTACAGAGCATTTTACTGTACACATTAGTCTAATTTGTACTCACCAACAGGGCCACCAATCACCACACCCAGGTGGTCCAGCAGGTCTTGCTCTCTGGCCACCAGGTCAACCCAGCGATGTTTAAGTTGGTGGTTGTTGAGCTGGCTGTTGAACACCCCCTTTAGGTGGAACAGCACCTTTGACCATCTAAGCCTCCTCGTCTCGGTGTGATAATCCTGTATTACCCTGCCACCAGCCTCTAACATCAGGGGGCGGAAGTGGCACTCCAGCCAAATAAAAGCCCCCAGCTCCTCCTCACCCATTCTCCCCAGCAATGTTCCCTCTAATTTTTTTCCACTGTGTGCGGCAGTGTGCGGTCTCTGTGCGCTGCAGCCAAGGATACGTGTGCCAAGAAATTGACCATTCACGCACGCGCAGCGCATATCTAGCCAAGATCTTTGGCATTAGCCTCTCCATACCACTAAAGCAAAAAAGGGATATCATTGCTCCATGCAATAGGGCATCAAGGCAGTTTTGTGACCTGGTTGCACACCCCAAGGACATGACCTGTTAAGTGCCACCTACACCCCAGTTAGAGAAAACAGAAATCAGGAGGTTGAACCATTATGAAACTTTAATGAATACTCTCAGAGTGCTGCAGAGGACCCCGCACACCAAATACAGCCAGTTGTACAATTGGTTAACATTTACAGTTTGATGGACACACTGCTGATGAATGCCATGATGCTCCTGCCAAGATACAGGCTGAGAAATGTTCCTACCCCACCCACACACGGACTGTAGGAGAAGCCGCATCAGAGTTTAGACAAGTCAGGTGCCAACGTTAGATGTGTGACATGTTTGTTTTTCTCGCCGGTCCTTGCCATTTTTCCAGTGCTGATAAACTCGGTCTAAATCAACTTTCCCATTTGAGAGGTAAGCCTTTGTCCTCATCAGCATATCTAGGTGACTCTCCTCTAGTCTGTTTCTCAATTTGGACTTGATTGAGTTCATGAGGCTGAATCCTTGTTCGCAGTCTGCACTTGAAGCCTGGAAAGTTGCACAGATATCAAGAAGCTGAGATACAACACTATACTGTGCAGCATTCCGCAGAGTGAAATTCACCATGTCTTGAAAGGTCCTAAACAATCCGTTTTTTATATGCGCTGCCACCACATATTTATAATCTCTGTAAAGCCGAACAACATCACCAGGGGTGTCACAATCACCCAGGACCAAGACCTTCTTATACTTCTCAGCAAGTCTTTGTACATTCTCAGTCCCCAAATCAAACTGTAATTGTGTTGTTACTGTATGGAAATCAAAGCTTGTCCATTCCTTCAATTCATCTTCTGGGAACCTTCTTTTCATGTGCTCACAAAGAAGTTTAATGAAAGATAACATCGGCTCACTATCATACTCTCGGTCCTCTCTGCACAAAGCCATCAGATCTCTTACTGTGTCGCTCCAAAAGACAGTGTCGCCCAAGCACTGTTCCTTTATTTGGGTAATTTTTGCTCTTGCATACTGTACAGCTTCAACGGTGGTCAAAGAGCTTTTCTGAAACAACTTGCACAAAGATGCAAGTTCACCCAGAATGTCATTTCGTGCTGCAAAGGAAATATGGTAGTTTGAATCCGATAGTTTTTTGTAGCAATATTTAGCAATTGGGTCATTCTCCTCAACTCTTTCATGATCAAAGTATTTGAGAGCAACCTCATAATTACGCAAGAGTGCACCAACAGCAAAATGCCTTGAAAGCCACCACACCTCATTGAGTGGCCGAAAGGAGACCGCTTCACATTCAGAGACCAAAGCAATTTCGTCCAGCTTGGACTTTCTTAAAGTTGAGCAGGAGAACAGTGTAGACAGTCCTCAGTAATGTTTCCATTTCCCTGATCATCAGCACTTTTTTTCAGGCATCATCAACTCCCAAATCTTCTCTGTGCGCAACACAGTGCTGCTCAACTAGATGAGGAATGGATTGTTTGAGGCGGGTAGCAACACCATTGTTCTTTCCCAGCATCACTGATGCACCATCTGATGTAAATATGACCATTTTCATAAGGTCCAGCTTATTGGCAGTGTAGAACTCTTTTACAGCTGTAGTGATAGCCTCCGCATTGCATGCACTCAGAGTTACAATTCCCCCAAACACTGTTTTGTGCTCTGTTGATGTTAGAGATCGGAACTTGAAGTAGAGGGCTCAAGTTACCTGCTCAGCCACTCGCTATGACTAATCGGATTTATAAGGGTGAGCCATTTTTAGGCCTACTAGCTCGTTCTGGCAAGCGGACAAAAAAAAGTGTTCTGTCCATTCAGACGGTAAATGAGCAATGAAGGTGCCTTCACGTCTTGTTGTTGTCTTGTCACATTTGCTGTGCATGATGCAGGGAGCGACGTTGCAAGAACGTTGCAACGTGCGCGCTTGCCAAAGGGGCCTGCGCGACGGGGGAGGGAAAGGTGCGCTCGCGCCTTACAGGGAACATTGCCCGCGGCCTTTAAACGCTGTTTTCATTGACTTCAATCCAGATTCAAATATGAGCATTTTCTGCAATAGGAGAGCACGACTATCGCTCTAAAAGGCTTATTTAAGCTGAGAAAGTGATAATGCATATAAACAACTATGAAGTACGACAATGATGGAAAAGTTGATAACAGCACATTTTCTACTGTTCTGAAGCATTTCCTAGCTCATTAACCATTAATTTTCAACATAAATATCACTTGCTCGCTTGTATGCTAAAGTACGCCAAATTATGTTTAAAACACTCCCTGCGGCTTTTAAACGCTGTTTTTATTGACTTCAATCCAGATTCAAATATGAGCATTTTCTGCAATAGGAGAGCACGACTATCGCTCTAAAAGGCTTATTTGAGCTGAGAAAGTGATAATGCATATAAACAACTATGAAGTACGACAATGATGGAAAAGTTGATAACAGCACATTTTCTACTGTTCTGAAGCATTTCCTAGCTCATTAACCATTTATTTTCAACATAAATATCACTTGCTCGCTTGTATGCTAAAGTACGCCAAATGATGTTTAAAACACTCCCCGTGGCCTTTAAACGCTGTTTTCATTGACTTCAATCCAGATTCAAATATGAGCATTTTCTGCAATAGGAGAGCACGACTATCGCTCTAAAAGCCTTATTTGAGCTGAGAAAGTGATAATGCATATAAACAACTATGAAGTACGACAATGATGGAAAAGTTGATAACAGCACATTTTCTACTGTTCTGAAGCATTTCCTAGCTCATTAACCATTAATTTTCAACATAAATATCACTTGCTCGCTTGTATGCTAAAGTACGCCAAATGATGTTTAAAACACTCCCGCGGCCTTTAAGCGATGTTTTCATTGACTTCAATCCAGATTCAAATATGAGCATTATCTGCCTTAGGGGAGCACGTATATCGCTCTAAAAGGCTTATTTAGGCTTAGAAAGTGATAACGCATATGAACTACCACAAAGTACAGGAATGGTGGAACGAAGTGCGGGCTTGCCAAGGTGCCTGCGCGATGGGGGAAGGAAAGGTGCGCGCGCGCTTTACAGGGAACATTGCTCCCCAGGCGTGGCCTTCCCAACATCTCAAAATAATAGGGATAGGAAAGGGAAAAGAGGGAAATACAGGGAAAGGAGCTATGGAAATGAAACTTAAAGAACCCACAAACAGCCCAACAATACCCCAACTAACAATACCCACTACACACTCCCAACAGTACAAAGACAAATTTAAACACAAAAAATGACAAAAACACACTTACACTGATTTACACAGACACTTACAAACACAACAGCTGACAATGGAAATGGCACACAGGAGACAAAAGCACAATATTGACAGACACAACTCTCTGCACAGCCACACAGTCTAGAAGAATCACAAACCGCAAAGTGAAAGTGAAAGTACACCCACTGTACCATTTCTGTAAACAGGATATCTTATTATATCACTACCTTTGCTCAAATGCGGTGTGTTTTTATTATGATGCTTTGAATTTTATGACGCTTACGGGCTTTGCGTCAATATTTTTGGACGCATAGGCTTAAAAATTCCCCTGCATTCAAGGATCAATATTTTTTTCATTGATAACCGATTTCATGTGGTGCAGTGTTGGAATTAACGCTAGGGACCAATCAATGAATAATGTGTGTGAGCATCATTATTTAACACATATGAGTCATATTTTGACACATACGCGTCTTTTTGACGCTTTTAAGTCAAAATATCTTTATAACTGTGTTTGTGTCATTTTTTTCTTTTTTAACATACCTGAAGCCTATAACTATAAAAAGATAGGATGGTATGGCCTGCTGTGTGTGTTCTAGTGTTTGGGCACATGTAGCAGACCACACCACTGCGGACCATAATACTCATGATGTTGTGCCGGATTAGCACTCTGAACTGACGCAATATCAACACAGGATAGCAAGGCTACGCAACTTAAAGAATTCACTCATGGCCTGTGTTTTTATGTCTGTGAATTGGCTATTTCAATTGTTGTTGTGCCTTTGTGTGAAAGTCACAAGACGTGTTTTGCATAATGTGCTTGTATGCATGTGTTGTAATTGTGGATAACCATCAGATGCCATTCATTGAGGTACATCAGTCATGCTATATCTTTGTCATATCTGTTGCTTCTTATGCTGTTTGATCTTCTATAACTCTGGGGACAAAACATCTCCCATGACAAACTATACACAGGATAGATAGAGGAAGGTTGATAATGGCAATTTAAAAAATGTAAGCCATCACATATAAAGGAATGTTGGATACCACTTCATGGTCACTTGTGTGTATACTACCCATGAGTCAGGCATTTGAACATGCTAGGCAGGTACAGTGTTTGTGACACAGAGTCCCAACTCAAATCCAAAAATGTTTTGGTACACCACAGTTTGAGTCATGTAAATTACCTATGTTTCTCCTGTGGCTGTGGAGGACCAGCACACCATGCTGCATCTGTTCACATATTTCCAGTGGTTCATTGCACAAAGGTGTTCAGTTCAACTGTGTGGCCATATGTACCCTGTGTCAGTATTAGCCTCCATGTTGTCATAGTTGTATGCAGGTCATGAGTCTGTGGAGCCATTCCCTCAATTAACAGAGTATCCTTCAAAGCAGATTTGCCCTAAAACCAAAGATAAACTAACGACACACATGGGGATAGCCCAGCTATGGCACAGCAGAACATTTAGAAGGCTGACGACAGAGCAACCTTGGTGTGCTCAAATATGCTATGGGTCAGTAATATGAAACAGGCAGGTTTCTTCACAAAATTTGTACACGGGCTGGGCTCTAAAATTCCCACGGCAACACAGAACATCAGTGCCTCTGTGCAGATTAATCTCACAGCTAGTCACCAAGCAAGCCCCATCAGAAGGTGGTGCCAGAAGTGAATCTGTGTCTGGACCGTCAGGGCACACACATGTTTTGTCCTTACATAAACATTAGCAACCCTTGTTTGTTGTGTTGGAGGCACCGTACCAAATTCATGCTTACAGCCATAGCACACTGTCACTGTTTGGCACTAATGAATACATGCAAAACCAGACAAGGGATGGGGGCTGGAGTAGGCCATTTGAATACATGTCCCAGAACAGAATACGATAATTAAAATGACTAAACTATACTGTACATTAGAGGATTCATTGTAGACCTACAAGACACAATACCCCAGGAGGAAACAGAGGGCATGGAAAGCAACTATGAGACAAATGTAGCCACAGGGAACCTCTATGGTTAACACAAAGACTGGAACCAGTCTGGCTAATAGGATGCAGGCTCTGTCAGGAACAAACATGAACAAGGCAAATACACAGTGAACAGACTCCGACTGGGACAAGCAGGAACAAAACTGTGGGAACAAAAAACTGTTACTGCTATGGTCTGCACTGTTACACAATCCCCCCAAGGGCTCTGGAACACAAGTGATTTTTATGCCAATGCACAACAAGGAGATTCAGAAAATGGCAGCTTCTAAGAGGTTCAGGCAGCAGCAAGGGCAGGGCAGAGTCAAATGCCTGGTCTGCATGGTAGTGCTCACAGGTATGTGCAGCTTCAGTTTCTCACAAGTTGTGGAGTTGAGAATCAAGTTTAAAGTGCCAAGTAGACCTTTTACATGGGAAGCAATGGACAGCTGATTACAGGTCTTACTGACTACCAGGCAGTGCATTATTTGACCTGAAGTCCATGCAGACTGATGAACTATGACTACGGCATGCCATCCTGAAGTGGAAAGCACACAGGAGTCAGAATGGGAGTCTGGGTGTGTGTAGCTGAGGAATCTCAGGGTACAGATAGTTTATTTACAGGGCCCCCTAGAAAAGTGAGGGGAGAGATTTAAAACATGGCAGTGGCAGGTCTTATTACCTGGGATGGACTGTGCAGAGCATGTTTTGTGAGCTATGCTTGTCATACTTGTGGCACTCGTGCTATCCATTTTCAGCCTAGATGGACGTCTTGTCACACATGCTCCTTGCAGAGATAGCTGATGTCACACTTACCGCTATCAAGGGTCTGTTCATACATTCTTGTTACCAATGCAATAGCACATCCACTGCCTCATGTATGAGACACGTTTTTCCTTATGATTGATGGTGTCTTCGTTGTGTGTCATGTGCTGCAATGGCCCATGTTGGGAACATGGATGTGTCTCATAGCTGTGGTCTTCTGATATTGCCCTTCACATGTGAAATAGACAGGATATATGTCCTTTACACTGTGTGTGATGTTGGGTGTACATTCATACCCATCAAATGTGATCTGACTTTTTCAGTATCCTAATCTGTATTTCTGCAATGCTCCATGAGCCTAAACTCTGATTATGATTCCTAGGGATCATGTGATGCATACAAATTACCCAGAGCATGATTGAGTGATGAAGGTAGGTGTTTAATGACATTTGAAAAAAAGTGGTGATGGTGACTATAGTTAGCAGACGTTTCGTACAATGTGTTGGCTCCGACGTAATCCTGCTGCAGGGTTTGGATGGTCCCCGTAATTTTCACGGACAGCATCCTACTCTTCCTACTCTTCAGGCATTTGTGGGTCTGGTTCATAGAGGGGAATGTTTCTCCTTACACAAATGTTGTTCAGGATGGCACAGGTCAAAATGATCTTGCAGACCATTTCAGGTGAATATAAGAGGCTGCCTCCGGTGATGTCGAGGCACCTGAATCTGGACTTCTGGATGCCAAAAGTCCACTAGACTATGGTGCGTGTCCTACGATGTGCCTCATTATGGGCACGTTCTGCTGCTGTGCTTGGGTTGGCAAATCATGATCCATGGCTGTATCCCATAACCTTGATCAGCTGAAAGAGAAAATGAGGGGAAATATGTGGTTGTTGGTTGCACCTTGATTATCACTGTGCATGGCAGTTGTTATCTTGTGTCGTCTGTGACTCATCTGTGCTTGTGTTATTGTGTGGGATCCTTGGCTTCTAGGTTGTTCTTTCTGCATTGGGTTGTTTAACTATCAAAACTGCTGTTTGGCTGATTGACCTGATATCAGCAGTATATTTGTAAACTTGCAGTTCATTGTGCATCTCCCATGCATTATGTCATGTGAAAGAAGTGTCCATGTGCCTTCACTGGAGGTGACATGATACTTCCACACACACAATTGATTCCACTGTGGTGGTAACACGGTTGCACTATATGGCCTGAATATCCTATCCAATTAGACATATGTAATTGCATGTGCAATACAACAGTGAGGCCCTATGATTTGGCTGGGTGACAATGTTTAACACATCTTTATAAGTTGGCAGCACTGAAGTGTTCACAACTGACAATGCACAAATATCCCATGTCTGACAAGTTCTATGCAAACCTATTTTTGTGCCCTGACCGAGTTGGCTCATGTGAAAACGTGTACCTCCACTACTGAACGTGCTCCAGGTAAGCTGGCTAACTTGGTTTTGGGGGTAAAGGTTTAAGTGTCAGAAGGTCCTTGTGCCTGTACATCTGTTATGTATATGTGTAATTGTCTCAATCCGTATGTGTAGCAGTGTGCACTTTAATATGTCACATCAGTATGTGTTCATAGCACAGTCCACTTCCTTATTGCTAGCGGGCAATGTAACCCCAGGAGTGATGTGAGAGGTTGGTACTGCCTCAATGATTCCGTGTCACCTTCATTAGAGTCAGCATCCTTATGCTATGTGCCTCATGGTGTTTGACCTGCAGCGAAACACATTACACACCTCTTACACAGTACGTATTGCTTGGAAGGGTGTGTGATTGAGTGTTATTGATGTGATCTTGGAAGATTCATCTTCCAAGTTGTACTGCCAGTTAAGGCCATGTCATTGTCACTGTGTGGTTTTAAATTGGTCCCTTGTGGCTCTGAAGTGACAACTGTTGTTATTTGCATCTGTCATTTGTCCATAGGTGTGAATCCCATTGGGTCAGGATATCAAACATGACTACCAGTGTCACAACCTCAGTGTCTTCCTGGCCACGTGTCAATGTAGTGGTGTATGTGTTGTGTGTCCTACAGGGTTGCTGTGCTGTGTGTATATAACTAGGTTTCTGTACTTACCAACAAGTAGGCCATTGCCAGATCATCTATCCTGGAAGAGTTGATTGATGGTTCTGTGGCGGAAGATGAATGAATCATGTACACTCCCAGGATACTTTCCACGATATTGGTGATCAATCCCTGGTGATCCACAATGGCCTGCGAATTGATGGAGTGTGAGTGCTTCCTGTTGTGGTATAGATGCTCCGTTGCAGCAGGTGGCACAATCTGTACATGAGTGCAGTCAATGGCACTAAGCATTTGTGGGAAGCCATTGATTTGATAGAAGCCCTGTTTGGTCTCCTGCTGATTTTGCTGTGTGTTGGGGAAGCTGATGTGGCAGGGTGTGAGGGAGATGATGGCATCCAGTACCTTGGGAAGGAAGGCAGAAAATGAGGGCTGTGAAATCCTGGCAACCAGGTCACCAGTGGTTTGAAAAGAGCCACTTTCCAACATGTGCAGGACAGCTAGCAGCTTGGTCTCTGGTGGAATGATGTGGGGTGTGTGCAAGCTGGGTGCCAACTGTGGCTCAATGTGGCGTAGCAGCTGCTGTATGGCTTTCCAGTTTAGTCTGTACCTCTGGATGATGTCATATTCCCTGAAGCCCTGAAGGGTTGTCCTGGTCCAGAATATCCTCTCCTGTCTTCTGCGTTGCCTTTGGGGTCCCTGTTGGTGTGGTGGAAGCTGCTGCTGTTGCTCCTGTGCTCTGCATCTTCGTGCATGCTGGATGAATAGCACCTCCATGTCTTCCTTTTGGAGCTCTGATGTTGCTTCTGTGGGTTTTCCTTAAGTACTGGTGTGTTTACCCCATTTTAATGCCTGCCCTGACCCAGGCGTTAATTTTTGGTGAACATCGGGATTTGCACCATTTTCCAACTCTGCCCCCTTTTTGCACAGTTGGATAAATATGGCACACGGGTGTTTAAGTGATTTTTTGGATGGGGGTGCCTACCTTGCATCTCATTAACGAAAGTTACTGTAATTTACTCCTGCTTTCCTGGGCTCCGGGGTGGGTTTTATTACTTACCTTTGGTGTTTTCTAATACTCTAAGTGCCCCACTACACATTACACATGCCTACGTGGAAAACTGATATCCGCATTCCACTTTCTTAGTAGATGGTTTGTGTTCCCCAGGCTAATTTCTAACTATTGTAATTTTCACTATGAAAAATGTCAAGCAGAACCATAAATAGTTCCATTGGTGAATCAAATAGTTATTTTTAACCCATGTATACAGCTTACGTGTCTTTGAAACATTTCCAATCGCAGGAGTGGATGAAGTTGAAGAAAAGTCATCAATATCGATGAAGTAACCAGAAGCAGTCTCTGCAAACACAGGGGCAAGTGCATTACTGGTGGATGCTTCCACTTCGCGTGGAGGCTCATGATAGACGATGTTGTAGGTTTGTGTTGTGTTGGTGTAGAAGACAGCCAAATCTTGGACAGGTGTTGTCACTGAAGTGGTAACTGGAATCAGCAAGAGCTCATTTTCCGCCCTCACCCACGGTCGAGGAGGTATTTGTAGGATTGTTGGACATGCTTTTGTAGTCAGAAGTGTTGTTCGTTCTGTCTTGAAGAGGTATGTCCTGTTGGGTAGTGAGAGGGGACCGGGAACTACCCGAGGGACCTCTGGGTCTACTGTGCAGGATCGGCCACATGGTGAAGTCTCATGTTGTCAATGGAAATGGAGCTTTAGAGCATGGCAGCGGTGGTAAGATGACAGGACTGGTACCTTGGGGCGTATTTATACTCTGTTTGTGCCAGGTTTGTGTCTTTTTTATTTTTATGCAAACCAGGCGCAAACTTATCTCCATATTTATATTTTGATGCTAGACTCATCTAGCCTCAAAATATTAGTTAACATCATTTTTTTACCTTGAAATCCAACCTTGCATCAATGAGATGCAAGGTAGGCGTTCCTGGGCAAAAAATGACTCTAAGGCCTTTGCCCCTTATTTATTCTCCAGTGCAAAAATCATGCACGAGAGGAGGAGGGCCTTAAATAATGGCGCTAAGCGTGTTTTGCACCATTATTTAACGCCTGGGTCAGGGCAGGCGTTAGGGGACCTGATGGCTCATTTCCACGGTCGGTGAATCCACAGGTGCCCTTTCCTGCCCGCAGTGACACCCCCACCCACACCTGGAGGACACCAAAGGATGGGGGGACCCATCCAAGGTAAGTCCAGTTAAGTTTAAACATTTTTTTACAAGCGCCATAGGGGGGCCTGACGTGGGTCCCCCTACATGGCACTGTGCCCCATGGCCATGCCCAGGGGACATAAGTCCTCTGGGCATGGCCATTGGGTAGGGGGTCATGACTCCTGTCTTTACTAAGACCGGTGTCATGTCCATGGGTTTTGTGCGTCACAAAAATGACACTAGTCAGGTTAGTGTCATTTTTTCTGACTCTAACCTGACGAGCGCCATTCTTCGATGCGCAGCCTCCTGTAGCCCCTACGCCTCCCCCACCCGGTTAGCATAATTTATTTTTACGCTAACCGGGCCTTACCCCCCGCTAGTGTCATTCCTTAAATATGAAGCCCAGCTGGCGTCCAGGAATGGCGCAAGATGGTGGTAAACATTTTGACTGAAACCAGTGCTCACGCAGGTTTGCGTCAAAAAGTATAAATCAGGGCCCTTGTATTCCCAGGACTGAGACTGGTGCTCTGTAGGATGGACCAAGTTCCTTCTTCAAAGCAATCTTCTCATGAACCAGATCCCCGACTTTAGGAATCCAGTCATTAGAAGTTGTTGGTAAATCCCTATTTCTTAAGGTGGCAGCACTGGCGGATGATTTATCATCACAAAATTGCTGAAGCTCATGTAAGACAGTGAGACGTTCATTTATGTCAAAAGTTGTATCTGCTGCCACCAAACCAGGGCCATCAAGATCTGGGACATAGATAGGTATCCCAAAGAAAACCTCATAGGTAGTGCATTCCTCAAAGGACCCTCTTGGGAGATTGTTCAGTGCTCTCTCGACCCCATATAGGTGATGAAACCAAATGTGACCAGAACCTAATACTGTAGCTGTTAAGGACTGCTTTAGATCACGATTCCTCCTCTCTACGTCCAAATTTCCCTCAGGATGGTATGGTGAGGAGTAATGGAGTTCTACATCCATCGTCCCCATGGTGTCCCTGAATGCCTTAGAGGCAAAGACAGGACCCTAGTCTGAATGGAATGCTGCAACTGCATATCTACCGATGAAGATCAGTGTCTTTTATAACAGTTCGAGCATCAGCTGACTGCTGAGGCCATACCCACAGGAATCTAGAACAAGAATCTACAGCGACTAAGATATATTTGTATGCACTATCAGGTTGAAGCGGATTTCAATGGTCTTGGTACACACATTGTAGTGGCATGTTGGACACTAAGATGGATGTATGTGCTGACGTTTGATATTGGAACCCTTAATCTGCTTGGAAACGTCACAACAAAATACGTATTGCTTTGTCTGTTTGTAAAGACCTGGCCACCAGAAGTGTTTCTGTAAGAGTGTTACTCTGGCTGAAATACCAGCATGAAAAGGTGCAAAACCCTCATGCTCTGCTTTTATTAGATCTAATCTCTGGTCTTGGTTGGGGATCACTCAATCTCCAACCCTAGGAAGTGTTGCGTAGGCAACATTCTGTGCACTGATGTGGTGCAGGTATTTTTTAGGGTTTGCTTTTGGAAGAGGCTTGCCTCCAGCCAAAGCTTTCACGGTAGCCAATTTTTCATTATCCAATCTTGTCTGAGAACGAGTTACCGCAGCCACAGAAGCTGTAACTACTGCAGATTTGGCCGCTTTGTCAGCCAAATTATTGCCAATAACATGTAGTCCTACATGTTGGTGGCCCAATGTATGTACCACATTGACATAGGGTGGCCCATACTCGAGATCAGCCACCCCTCCTCACAAAGTTCTGTGTTTTATGGTGTTTCCTTTAGAATCTCCGAACCTGTTCAACTTCCAATGAATAAGATAATCATTGTAGGATTGCGCACAGTAATATGAATCATAGACAATTAAAGGTAGTAATCCTGACTCTGTATGTTCTAGAGCTAGTATAAGGGCTTTGAGTTCAGCCAGCTGGGCTGTGCAGTCCCCGAAGGTCTGTGTGTAGGTATTATGAGGGAGGAATACACCATCCTTCATCACTCCCCTCACAGCAGTGCAAGCGGCTGAGTATTGATGTTTGGCACCTACTGCTGATTGTGCTGAACCATCAGTGTAAATGACCTCATGGTATCTGTCAAGTGGCAAAATATCTAGAGGTGCGGGGTCCTCCTGTTCGTATTGGAGAAATTCTTGTGCCTGAAGTTTTGCATCAAAGATGTAAACTACATCGGTGGCAGTCAGGGAGGTTGCCCACTAAATCCAGTGTGGATATAATGCTTTAGTGTTAGGAACGCTTGCTTTGGTGACGGCCTCTAAGGCTGGTACTGGGGTAATGACAATAATGCGTTTCCCCTGGGCAAGTGGCCTCTCCTTAATGACAGTCATCTGAACTGCAGTTAGAATTTTTTCTGTGGGTGCAAAACGTTGTTCTGCATTGATGTATAAATGTGATCTATATGCTATGGGCACGGTGTCTCCCTCATTAAAGGTGACATAAGTGAACCCAATGGCGCCAGATATTATTCTGAAGTCCATATTTGTTTTGTTGTCACGGGTGTGCAAGTGCTATGCTTCTAGCATGTCCTGTTGCAATTCCTAAAGGATGTATATGTGTTCCACTGTCCAGTGTCTGTTAGAAAAATCAGGGCGTATTAAGTCATAAAGCAGCTTGATGCATTGTGCATAGTCAGGAATGTAAGTTCTGCTAAAGGTAAAGAAACCAAGTAAAGACTGTAGTTTCTTGATGGTATTTGGTGAGTAGTAAGTCGGGATACCTTTCCTCAACAACTGGAAAGTAACAGTTGTCCTGCCCCTCAGAAATGACATCTCATCTGCTGCTGCGACTTCATGTGCCCCTGAGAGCCCACCCCGGAACTGACATAGGTGTAGGAGGTGTCACGAGGGTTGTGACATCATGGGGTCACATGCTAGTCATGTGCCAGGGTCCTAGCCCCTGTGTCTAGGTCTAGGGGCTGTGTAAAATTAGGGCTCTGCTGGTGTGCAACTTGTTTCTGAGCCTAGAAGTCACATCAGACATTCAGGGCCAAGTGGCTGCTTATGGGTCTCCTCACAGGGTGGAGCATCGGGAACGTAAGGCCAAACCTCCACACTGCTGGCTAATCCAAAAAGAGGGGCTGGGCAAATGTTGCAAAGGTCGTGACATACGGTTAGCGTTAAGTGTAACCCCCTCAACGTATCAGAGCTATCAAGAAGAGTATGTGATGGCTATGTGTTGTAGAGGCATACACCCTTTTTAAAGCGTTGGATACATACTGTATAAGGAGTTGGCTTGGACAGCATACCAAACCGTGAACCAATACTGAACTAGATTGTCAAGGCATTATGAAGAGGTACAATCCTCCCACCAAAAAAGCTGCCTCCTCAGGATCCCAGAACACTATCAATAGATATTATAGGACCCTAACACCTCTGGTGTTGGATGACAATGCACAGCCGGCTGCCCCCAAAGATGGGGGTTCCGACATTACCAGTGTCTAGAAAAGCTCAGCCTAAAGGATTTGCCGAACTGATATCCCCTATTAAGGTTGACAGCAGTGGCAGCGAAGCCTCAAAAGATTAAATGATGCAATCAACTTCATCGACACTGAAGATGATGAAGACGGTATAGCACCACCGAATTTGCCGGTCTATGAAGATATGGGCTTTCAGGAGGACCCTGATCCAGACGCAGTCGTCGTACAGCCAGCAAGGGTAAACTCCGAAGGCGCTTATACACCAATGGACCTATGCAATTTGCAAGATTTCAGAGCAGCCGCTGAGTGTAGCAAAAATGCTGAGGTTAGTTAAAAAAATAAAAAAATAAACTCTATAGACAATTATCATGCATACGTTGATATTAGACTTTTAACTAATAGTTTGTCTTTTTCTCTCTGTTTGAACCGTAGAAAACCACAGCAAAAATAGATGCACTAGATGGGGCTATGCCAAAGGTTAACAACGTAAATTTGTACAACTTATGCTGTTCCAGACAGTCTGAAAGTATTACAAGCCAGAACAAAGAGCCTTGTAAGAAATGTGTTTGCACCTACAATAGCACAGATTTTGAAAAGGAAACTCCAGTCGTACCCTATGACGCCATATGGCCTGTTAAAGGTTTTGCGGCGACCGCTGTGAACACATGTGTTAAACGTGACCATTATAACCTATGTTATGGGCATGAAATTAATGAGCCACAGCAGGAGGCTCACAAGTGTCTATACGATCATACACAGCAAGAACAATTCGGCACATATGTAGCTGGTTAGACTTTCACAAGGTATATAAGTTGTTAAGGGTGGTATCCAGGTTGTCGGCTGTGAAGCAATATGTCCACGCAGATATGATTAAAGTCTTAGCAGCCGCGTTCAATGAGATCCGATACATGGGCGAGCCCTGCTTAAGGCTCGAACATATGCAGGGGATGTGTACCTATTTTGACAAAAGATTGATAGGGTTATAGAAAGACGAATGTGTGATATTTATTATAAAAATAAAAGAATGGGGTCTTTAGCCCCACCAAAGTTGTTTTAAAAATACAGAGGTCCTGGCTAGCGGATCATAACTGTGTTATTTAACATTACATACTTTCTCACTTTTAGGATGAGAATCAGATTGTCAAGGTGCAAGATGTCTATGAGTTACAACCAGGATACATATGCATTGCCAGAATGGTATATGTGCTGCTTAAAGAAAGAATAGCTGAAATATACCCTCTCTAACACTACAGTATCTGAACATTTCTGAATGTTGCATTCCAGATGGCGTATTAACGCTTGGATACCTACAACGGATAAATACTGGCCCATGTACAAAGGGTGTATGTGTGAGTTAAGACTATTGCCGACGACCGCGTTACGTACAGCTTTGGAACTTCTGACAGGTGATTATTTCACAAATAAGGGTTTATTATTATATAGTACTGTACGAGCTTATGAATGCCATCAGTATCCTGAGTGCACCAAGTTATAGGAGGGTGAGAGGTAAGTCATGTCTAGAGCTATCGAGTGTATATCTATAAAAATTAGCAAAATAGCAAAACTGGTGACGCTGAGAGTAGCTGCGGTGGGTCCTAGTAAATGCGCGTAGCATGTGTCATATTATGTATGCGTAGTGGAAGGTCAATGTGTTGTACGGCAATGCAGCCCATAGGACCAATAGCTAGAAACTGTAAAGTATATCGTGTTTATTCTGTTCTAATAGTCTTTATTTTTTATAAAATGGCCTCACACAAAACATTTGTCTTTCATTTCATGGCTTGTAACTGCTGATAACATGTCTGCTGGCGGCGGTTTAAAGAAGCTTTATTATGATAGAAGGGTTCTAGTTGAAAATGAGCCAGTAAACAGAGCCCAGGTGAAGACGTGGTTATCTGGGGAAGAGGCGTATTCACTACATAAGCCAGCCGGGAAGTGGTTTAAGAGAAGACCTACAATCATTAATGCTCAAGTAGATTATCAATGGTAGGCAAACATAATCAGTCTTCAAGATTTTGCAAAACACAATAACGGTGCTCGATACATATTAGCGGTTATGGATGTCTTAATCTAAGTACGCCCCACAGAAGCCTTATTCCATAAAAGTGGGAGCAGCATGACCGGCGCCTTTAAAGCCATCTTCAGGAAAGGGCAAACACCACAAAAACTACAAACAGATGCTGGAAAAGAGTTTTTAAACAGCACAATGTTAAACATTTTGGAAGGCACACTGAGCTAAAAGCTGCAGTTATAGAACGTTTGAACAGAACCTTAAAGTCTAAGATGTGGAGATATTTTATGGTGTATAACACTTAATGACATGTGGATGTTCTACAGGCTTTTGTTGATGTTTATAATACCACTTACCACAAACCATCAAAACAGCACCCATAAATATAACAGCTGATAACTCGTTAAAGGTGTGGAAAACTATATATGGGAAATAGATCGCTGCAGGTGTAAAGAAGCTGTTTTTAAAAGAAGGCAACCATGTTAGGGTTTCAAAATTAAAAGAGGTCTTCACAAAGCGTTACCAACAGACATTTAGTGACAAGATATTTATAGTGGAAAGTGTGGAGCTTAAAGAGGTTGTATATATTTACAGGCTATGATGGGGAAAAGGTATCAGGTGTCTTTTACAAGGAGTAGCTACAGAAGGTGCTTAGTGATCTACACGGTGTTTAGGGTTGGAAAGATTCTGAAAAGGAAAGGTAGTGGTGCTAATCAGCAGGTTTTTGTGAAATGGCACTGGTGGTCCGAGAAATTTAGTAGTTGGGGGTTGGCCAGTTCTGTGCAGGTTGTGTGAGTACGACAGTGTGTGGTTGTAGATGCAGAGATAGAGACATCATTGTTTTATATTATGCTGCCCTCCAATGCCTCAAGGAACATCTTTCCTGACAATCAAATTTCTAATTATACAGTGAAATTGGCTAAACCCCATAGACCTGAAAGGGGATTGGGAGGTTGCCCTCACTGAGATCCAGTACCCCGAACATGGAATACTTTTTCAGCGCTTGAAGCCAAATTTAATATAAAGTGTGAGCAGGATCCTTTAGCATCCATGCAGGCTATTACCCAGCTGTTGCATCGGTGGTGGACGCCATCAAAAAATCTACAGGCAACATTGAAAAGAATATGAATATTCATTTGGTGGTAGTATACGTTATATGGAAGGTGATTCTTACAACTCCAAGCTCGCAGAGGATAGGAGATAGTTAATCACCGTTGCTACCATGGGTCCAGGTGCAGGGCGAAAATAACACAATGGTTAATATACAATACACCAAACCCAACCATGTGTCAATTTCTAAAAAAACATTTTGACACCATTACGATCATGATCTACGACGTTCAGTCTGAGCCGGTGACCTTTAAATATGGGAAAGTTCTTGTTAAACTTCAATTAAGACTGCGACGCTAGTGCCACTATTAACGAGTCATAATGGTGAGTATGAAAACATACGACAACCCCTCTATGTATAGGGAATATTATAAATACTAGGCTGGATATGGAGCCCCACCGCTGTACTTTCAAGAGGCGCCTGTTATGTACGGGGCCGGTTTGGGGGGTTTCTTCCGCAGCCTGTTTAGAAGAGCTATGCCATTTTTGAGAAGAGGCTATGAAATTGCAAAACAGGCATGTCAAAGCAGCAGCTTATGAACATTGCGCAGGAAGTTGTGGGGTCCGTGATGTCTGCGGTTGTCAAACATACGAATAAACAGCCTCAAGAAGGAGCGATTTGGTGTACAAGTCTCACACATGCGTTAAAAGGAAGCGCGATGTTTCAAAGCGCATGGTCCGCCAGCCCCCTATAAAAAAAGACACAGATCTTCAAAAAGTGCTCACAAACGAAGATCCGTAAGTCAGAAGAGAGCTACAAAGAAGAGTAAGAGAAAGGGGGCTAATGTAAATATTTTTTAAAACAAAACTGAGCACTCCGCAAACATGGCCTTCGTACATTGTGCATAGGGTGAATGTGCTAAATCAGAAAAAGACCTGTTTTCTTTAAAACACACGCAGACTAGCATCGAAAACTGTTTTTTCATAGAGTATCGCTGCTAGCCGCTTTAAAGCCTGTGGTACTGATAGAGTTTTATGTGTCAGGGTCCATGGATATGTATCTGGATCCCAACAATATGCTGCTACACCTCACCTGTAAAATTGTAACAACGGATGGTTCCAACGCACCAAACGACGCTAAAGTGCCTTATCCAATAGCAACCATGTTTAATCAGGTAGACATCACCCTCGGGATCGAATTATCATGCAGAGTAATAACATGTACGCGTATAGGGCGTAAATTGAGAGCATTCTGAATTACAGCCGTGATACCCTGGAAACTCAGCTTTCAGCAGCATTCTTCTACAAGGATACTTATATGCATTTCGAAGCTATGGCGTTGGATGGGCACAATCAAGGTTTTGTAAAAAGAGCAAACTTTTCTGCCGGCAGTAGACAGTTTGACCTCCTAGGACGCATATATTCAGACCTCTTCTACCAGGATAAGACACTAGTCAATGGTATCAATCTTAAGAGCAAACTAACCCGCAACAAGGACTCGTTTTGTCTCATCAGTGGGGATGTGGAACAGTATAAACTTGTTATACTGTCCGCCAGTTTGTTTGTAAAGAGAGTGAAAGTGTCACCAAGTGTCAGACTGGCTCATGCAGAGGCCCTTCAGCTATCAAACGCCAAGTACGCTGTGGGAAAGAGCGACTCTAAAGATATTCAGAATACTAGCAGGTACCCGCTTAACGCAACAGCAAAATGTATTTCTGGGTCAACTACTGAAACTTATTATCATAGGGTTTGTGGACAACACAGCTTTTAGTGGGCTGCATGCTTTGAACCCTTTCAATTTCAAGCACTACCACATCAACTATGCGGTGCTCGTACATGAGGGTGCTGTGATTCCTGCACAGCAGTACACGCTGAGTTTTGGAACATTTATTTTTATCAGGGAATAGCTAGGCCTGGTGTTAATAACAGGAAAACATCTGAGGGACTCGGGAGTTGTCGTATCAAGAGAAGGGTGTGGGGCAGGTAACACCCTTTTCGTTTTTGATCTGACGCCCGACATGGAAGACGGGGATCACTATAATCTGATAAAAAACAGAAATCTAAAAGCTGAAAAACGTTTTAGTAAACCCCTGGCTACCAATGTGAACATGGTTGTATTTCCGGTGTTTGACAGTGTCATTCAAGTCAACCACGCCCGGCAGATTATGTTTGCCTATCCTTAAAGCATTGTACAATGGACACTGTACAGATATGTGAGTTCTCAAGCAGACATAAATATAGGAAGAAATACTTTTTAGATGTTTTCCCAAGCAAAGGGGCACCCACAGAAATGGGCGTAGAAAAACCTTTTAACACAGATCCACATTACGAGGATGGAACTCACTGGGTGGGAATGTTTTTGGATAACAACAAGGTTGCAGTGTTTGACAGTTCCACAGCTTTCCGGGAGCATAACATCTATACAAAACATGTACTCAAGTATCTAAAGAAAACGTCTGTTAGGGTCAAGTATAACAAGATGTGGGTGTAGGATCCTCTAGCCATCACATATGGGAGCACTGTTTATATTTTATTTGTAAAATGTCTGAGGGTATGATGTTTAGAAATTTCCTAAAGTTGTATTCAAACAATCTACTAAACAATGATAGTATTGCTGTGAAATATGTAAAAGAAAATGTGGGGGATACGTTGCGCTCTGTTCAAACAGAATACACCATTTGTCAAAAGTGTAAGGCCTTGTAATGCACATGTGCATGTAACGTTAAATGTCTACAATAAAAGAATTTAAGCTCAAAATCAGACTATACATTTTATTCAATGCCATGACATACATAAAAAAATGCTAAAATATGACATAAGAGTGATGAAATGGTTAAAAAGTGTTTTTATTATACATCATTTTAGTACAAGCAATAAGTATCCAAACATACTCATGAAAATAAATGCTGAAAGAAAAACAATCAATATATTAACATTTGTAAAACTATACACACAGAAATTGTAAAACAAAATACAGAGGATCACAAGTATCACACTTGTAACCACAATTTCATTTTTGAAAGCAACTTTTTAACTGTAGAAGGTAGGGGTGCAGTGTTCCATGCGGGGATAGTTGGGAGGTAGACGTTGGTTTCAAAACAGATGCTGATGGTGTACTTGGAGGGCTGTAAGTAGGATCTTTCAAGCTTTCAAACAGCCTACTGTTTTCGGTATTACCAACAAGTGTAGAAGGAACGTTGAGTTCAGCAGCGGCTTGCAGAAACCAGTCCCAAACTCTAGGCACTTTCTGGAGCGGTAGGGCTTTGGGGGGGGTGAAACCCCTGTTGAGATCGTACATATGAGACCCAACAACTGGTTGCCCTTTGTAGAGGAATTCACCCCATTCATTCCAAGAGGTTAGGTCTTTAGAAGCAGCCATTGTACTTAGCAACTTTTGTGCTGCACCTCTGTAACTCTGACTTACATTTTTTTAAAGTTCTTCAACAAAGACGTCTGAGGATGGGGAGTTGGGCCCACTGGCTGTTGGGGCTGTTGATCCTGAAGAGCTGCAGGGGCTGGCGGATCAGAGTCTTCGGAATACATGGCTACATGTACGAAGCAGTTTGCACATAGGAAACAGCGAATCGGGCCGATTGCGATGTGCAAAATGCACTTTGGCATTTTCCAACCCATTTTTGCAATTCGGTAAACTAGATACCGAATCGCAAAAAGGGGTTGCGAGTCACAATTAGGATGGGGTGTTCCCTTCCTAATTGCGACTCGCATGTATGATTCTTTTGTGACCGCAAACACGGTCGTAAAACAATCGCAGTTAGCACCAATGTCACACTGGTGCTAACCCATTTGCAAATGGGAAGAGGTCCCCGTCTCACCCCTTCCCCATTGTGAATGGCAATCTTAGTGCCCAATAGCCTGTTAAACTTGTGGGATTTGTAACAATGAGGACAACCATGGTAAAGAACACCCATTGGATTCAAACGCGATTGGCATGCCATTAATTAAGACATGGTCGTCAAGATAATAAGGCCCCAGGCGGTATTGACCACCCTGTAATGTGTGTTGAATTGCTATGTTTTCGATGTCCGAAATATACATGAGCCACTGGATGGAGAGGGTTGAATTGCACTTCTGTTTCCCATTATGCAGGTCTGGCAGTATTAGGGCGATGCTGTAAGGTTTCAAAAACATGTGTTTGTAGATAGACATACACATGGAAGCAAGAGGGATATTCTGGAAGGGATCTATGTATTCTACAGTCTTCGTCATCTCGGGCATGTTGGGCTTCAAAACCTTCACCTTTTTGGTCATCTCCACCACTACATTTCTGAAAAGGTTGCAGGCTTTTCGCGAAATATCATTACATCGGCCTGACAGTACGCTTTCAACTCGGTTTGAAAACTAATGCTATTTTCACGGTTTTCACCCTACCATTGTAGAAAGCTCTCTTTCTCTGCAGGCATCATATACACAACACCGTAGCTGGAGGGTGGAGGCATGGGACCCCCATGGTTGGCCCATGTGTTGAAAAAGTGGGGGAACCTTTACAACCTGTGAAACCAAAGGCTTTGGGTAATTTACTTAATTTTATGGGTAGAAAATGTAAGGTATCGATGAACCTTGCTTGAAAAGGCACCACCGTTAATAGCATCAGTTTGGAGCCCTGGGTTATGAGTTCTACAGCCATCTCTTCTCCAATCATGGTCTGTAGCATAAAGAAGGAATTGTACGCATTAGAGTTATGAGCCAGGACAGAATACACTTTGAATTTAGGCCGCATGAAAGTGGTGAGGAAGCCACTCACATACGTGCACCCTTCAAACTCCCAGTTGTCATTGGAAGTTAGATGAGGAGCATAAATATAATTAGGCTGGTGTGCACCCATCTTCTGGGTACACTCTATATCAAACACTACGTAGTCTACATTTGTGGTCTGAGGGAGCCCTTTAACAATGTAACACTTGTGCTCTGTCCCCGCCTGAAAATACCCCGTGCACCTGTGACATTTCATGCCTTCACAATTATGCTCATAGGGGGTGTAACGCCAGCAAGCCCTAAGGTCTGTTTTAGGTATGCAATGTGCAAGTCTGGTGTATATGCTCAAGCAGTTTTGCAAGTAACAAAACAGATTACACGTGCGACACTGGACTTTCTGCTCAGCGACACCCATCCCTCTGACACATTTTACAGTGCATTGCACACTGATGAGTTGTCTGTGTGTTGTAGATATGGTCGCAGTGGGGGCATATGTACTTGACTCTTAGAAAACTCTTTAGGTTCAAAATACCATAAAGTGGTTTTCATGATGAAGAACATAAACTGTCTTGTTTTTTGCACACTCCCCTGTTGTGAAGTACTTCCAGGAACCATTGTGGTAAAGAACTTTCACCGTAATGGCAAAATAGTTCTCAAAAAGCACAATGTCCCCAAAACCTACCATTCTATTGTGTGGTATTTCAAGAGCCCTGTGGGTTTCAACAGCTCTTGACATAATATCAGAATGGGAAACATCCTGAACAACTAGGTCTAAACCACTACTTTCCTGAACCACTACTGCTAAACAACTAAAAAGTCTCTACAACTAAATACTGCCTGAACAACTAATTTTAAGGTAAGGTTTTCTTTTTGTTTTTTATCGTTTATTAGTTGTTTAGAATATTTATATATATATATATCAGTTGTTCAGGAAATTGTCATTCAGGCACAATTGCTGTTTAGACAGTAGTTGCTCAGTACTTAGTTGTAGAGAGTTTTTAGTTGTTTAGCAGTAGTGGTTTAGGCTGTAGTTGTTTAGGACCTAGTTGTTCTCTCACATATTCCAACAGTAACCCCACTATGCTGGCTGCCAGACAGATGGTGGTTGCCCCTGTGTTAAAATTGAGCAACCATTATTGTTTCTTACCAATGATCTTGCTATACAAGATATTCTTTAAAGGTCTGGAAACACCACCCTCATGGCCGCCTCTGACAAGGAGGGCTATAACTCTAAAGGTAACATATGCTACTATTTTTGCCTTACTCTGCAACAGTTTACAGAGATTCTCTAGAAATTCCACAGCGTCAAACACATCCCTGGGAGTTATCTGTGTGAAAAAAGGACTGTCAATACCCTGCCCCTGGAAATGGAGTTGGAAGTAATCATTAGGACCCACATTGTGTAACAACCTTTCTATTAGTGTTTGTACAGCTTGGTGGATGGCTAAAACACCATGATCAGAGGAATTTATATGGTCTAGTTAACAAACCGGAATTCCTCGTAGTGTTCTGTAGCGCGAAACCGTTCTATACTACGACTGTACCTTCTAACACTTTCCAAAAACACAGGTTCTGAATCCTCAGCTTGAGGATCACTACCAGCAGGTATGGCATTTTAAGTGTCATTCGGGGGGTAGAAGACTAAAGCTCTGTGCTGGAGTGTTTTGAAGCCTCCTTGTAACGCATAGTTTGGCTTCCTTTAATTTCCTTACTAGACACCTACGCTGTCTAGCGCTACAAGCCCACTTCTGCCTATTACAGGACCACTTGTTTATAGGTAAGCGCCTATAGCCTAATTGAACAGCAGTTGTATTTACAGGCTGTCTGCCAGCAACCTTACCTGCGGCAACCATTGGTAAGGACCCATCAGGGTGCTGGGGTACTACAGGGCTCTGAACACCCACCCATGAGGTCCTCAAACAGCCTATGTTTGGGCTGTTCCCTACGGTCTTCATGCTTGAGACCTAGCAGGGATCATTTTATATATCAAGGTGTTCGATTTTGAGGCTTTTAAGGATTTGTTGGAGGGTTCCACTGCCCTTTTGCTTTTGAGGGTGCGTAAGACCCATAGAGCCTTAGTAAGTATGCCTAGGGTTTTATTTTTATATTTAGACCTATGGACTCCCTTATTACAAAAAACGGATCTTACAATCCTTAGGGGGACACGATTGCCTAGTCACGCCAGTATATTGTATATGTCAGCCGTGGCTGATTCACAAGCTATGATCACCTCCCTTCTACACTTTGCTAACCACAGGATTAACATTCTCTGGGATGGTCTGGAGGACCCAGTATCGAGCCCCGACTTCCCCAGGTTTGAGGTCTTGAGTTTCAGGCATGATTTTAGTTTCCCAACGGCATGTTGTATTTCTTTGAGATATGTTTCCTAAACACTGTTGGGGGTCAGGGCACCACATTTTGATCTGTTACATGTCTCATTAGTGGTGTGCTGCATATTACCCCTAGCCACCCCATGGTCTGATCACTGATGAGCCCTTTTTGAATGGGCGGGTCGGGCGGGGCAAAAGAACAGGGCCCCATTGTGAACAACTCAGTGCTTCGGAGACTTGATCATTGCTAGATGGCGTTCCAAAACTCTGATTCTGTGAACCGCTACAGCCTGTACTGCTGTCCGGGTATATTGAGGAGGAAGGTTCCAGGGTGTGTAATTGGTGATATCAGACATGGGGAAGTTAAATGTTGGTCATAATAACTCAAGGCCTCTGCAGCATAGGAAGCGCTGTGGCTGGGTGTGGGTGATTGAGACCCTGGCAATTGCAGCCCTCCGATGGGCACGTTAGAAGGGTCACATGGCGTTGCTGTGGCTTCAGAATGCTCTACCAGACCCGCTAGTGCCTTTAGAAGGCCTATACACCTAGAATAAGGATCCTCTATGGGGCTATTGGCTTCCATTTGTGTGTCATGTAAACTGGGAGGGCTAGTTACACAGGCTGGTGGTACTAGGGCGTTGACAGACCCCGCTATATTAGACCCCTCAAACGTTGAGCATTTAGACCGCTGGGGACTAGGTGAAACAGTCTGATCCTTAACAACATTTTCAAGAGACAGGTCTAAAGGCATGGCTTGTAGCTCAGGGGTCTGCACCTTCTTCTTATGGTTCTTTAAGGGCAATCGATGTGTTTTAGGCTTGTTGCACTGATTAGGGTCCCAACCATAGGTTCTACAAAGTACAGGATGGTGTGTGCCTGAGGCTGCAAGAGCTATGCTGTCAGATTGTCTAAACCCTTGTACATAGGTAGTTACTGTAGAAGTGTTCACGGTTCTGGGCATAGCCTTTATTACTGTTGATGTGGTGTAGTTAAGGGTTGTACCTGTACCATGACATCTGTCTGTAAAGCTGTTGCACTGTTTGTCCTGGTGCCCTGCGTGTTCACGGATGCTGCTGGTGCCTTGGGGTTTTGAACGGTCACGTTGTTGTCCTTTAAAGACAATGCCGTCTGCTTAGCCAGATGGCTGACTCCTCCAGAGCTCTTTTGTGTTGACTCTAGCATGTAAAGAGAACAAAATACAAATTAGGTGTTGCTATAGCTGCTATATCCCAAAGGAGAAAGCAGTTTGAGTGACACTAAAGATTGAATTCACATGGCTCTACAGTTTCAAAAAACTCACCTGAGGTGTTCCGATGTGAGGGGCCTTTTTTTGTGGGTGGACCTACCTTAGATAAAGGGGACTTCCTTTTGCGGACCATCTTTTTAATACCCCCTACCACATTCTGGGTCATTACCACGAGAGTCGCTTGTACCGCATGGGGGGTGGGGGATTAAAAAAAAAACAATAAAATGTTACATTTACAACATAGTACACAGACTATATAGATTCTCTTTGGGTTCCTTCTTTGCTGTTTTTATGGTGGCTTTTTAGGTTTTCACAGCGTTTACACAAGGACTCCTTTTATTTACCCGCAAAAGCTGCATCCTAACACATTGTGCTTGGACCATCTTGAGCCTGGAGGATTTGTTGTAGAGCAGCAACCGCCAGCTGTAGTTCCGCATCATAACCTGTAAAAGCACACAAACACATAGGAAGACATTAATGGTAAAATTAAAAAAATTACAATCAAGACATCTTTATTTAGGACAGATGATGACACAGATCTCTGATCTATAAATCTCTAGATACATATACTTTGTTGCAAAGCATCCATTTCCTCTGGGGACAGCGTAGCTCTTCGGGATCCTATTTACAGAAGAGACAAAGAGGACTTTTAGCTCCTGATGCCTTTTTTATGCTACATTTGTAATTGCAAGATAGCCAGGCAGCTAAATAATAGTTGAAGCATTACCAATCCTCACGACTGTATCCCTTATTAATTATCAGGGTATACACATACTTTTATCCTAATACATATGTCACATTCAAGAATTAGTTTTTTACGTACACAAATAAAATAAAATTAATTTTAAGGTTTCTCACTCATGATGCTAGCTGTTAAGTATCCTTGCAATCCATACATAGGTCCTGGAAGTACAAAACAGAAACAAAAACATTTTGTTCAAATTTCTCAAACAACCTAGGTGTTTATGCCAAAAAAAAAAAAAGAAAAACACATGGTGGCGCTGATGCATAACATAAGACGTAGGGCTCTTTCAATAGGACAACATTTATGTGGCTCCAGAACCTTCAAAACTTTCTTTACACACATTACTATATAATTTAGAGTCCTTCCCTGTGAGGGGCGGGACTATGGGGGGCTGCCTTGTTAAGAAGAAGGGTGGAGCACAGCCTAATGTTCCTCCCAAGCACATGGAGTTAATACTGGTCTCCCTCAGGCCCATGGAGAATGCTAGGGCCACCACGTTCAGAGGCCCTGTTTTTACACCCCTGTACCACAGGTATGTGAAGCGCCCCCGACTATGATTACATTTTTTTTTTTTTTTTAAATGTGTTTATTTATTTTAAACCCCCACTCGTGATGGGGTCTGTATGTGCACCAAAACAGCGTTTGAGGATCTGTGCAGGCCCCTCCTTGGGGTTGAAAAATGCCTGAAGCGCTGTTCATGCCCTCCTTGGGGTTTCAGGGGTGCTTGTTGGTGGGTGCGGGGCCCCCTGTTCATATTTGGCATAGGGGGCTCTGTGTGGTTGCACATACCTTCTGATTATATAAAAAAAAAAGAAACAGCCGTGGCTCGGATTCCTGACCGTCATTATATACAGCGTTGTTAGGACCATATGGTCCTAACAATGCTGTATATAATGGAGGTTGGGGACCCTGGCTGCGCGCGGCCCAGATCACCGACAGCCATTAAATACACTGCTGTTAGGACCGCATAGTCCTAACAATAATGTATATATTGGAGGCAGGGGACCCGGGCTGAGTGCAGTGCGGATCCCCAACTTCCATTATAGCAACTGCTGTTAGGACTGCCGGGGTTCTAACAATCGTGTCTATAATGGATGTCGGGGACCCCCCACCATCCATTATAGGCACGGTTGTTTGGACCGCTGGCAGCGTCCCCGACCTCCGTTTTAGGCCCTGCTGTTAGGACCATGAGGTCTTATCAATGTTATATGTAATGGAGGTCTGGGGACCTGGGTCATGCTTGGCCCAGGTCCCCGACCTCCATTACAGATAACGAGGGTAGGACTATCCGGTCCTAGCACCATTATGCGTAATGGAGGTCTGGGGACCCCTGCCGTGCTCGGTCCGGGTCTCCAGACCGACATTATGTATAACATTGTTAGGACAGTGCGGTCCTAACAAAATTATCTGTAATGGTGGTCCGGGACCCCAGCCCGTTCGCAGCCCGGGTCCCCGGCTGTCGTTACAAACATAGATGTTAGGGCCTGCATGGCCGTAACAGCAATATGTGTAGTGCAGGTCGGAACCCCGACCCATGCACGGTCAGGGTCCCCAGGCCTGCTTTACAAACATCTATGTTAGGTCCATACAGGCCCTAACACTGATATGTGTAATGCAAGCCTGGGAACCCAGACCACGCATGGGCCGGGGCCCCGGCCTGCTTTACAGACAGCTATGTTAGGGGCCCCCAGACCATCATCCCAGTCCCTAGCCCCACCCACCAGCACCATAGCAGTAAGATGGGGCAAAGGGGCTTAACATCTCTCCAAAGCCCCCATTTCACATACACACATTTGTTTTACAGCGTTTGTCATGGATGGCTTTACTAAGCCACACAATTGTCCACATAAAAATATTGTTCTACTCTTTGCAACCGGCATATTAACCCGCTGAGCTACTTTATAGAGAAGCATAGCAGCCTCTAGACACAACTCCTGCATGAACGTTAATTAGAAGCAGAATCTTGACATCATAAATATTTCCTGAAGGAAGGATACCCAAGGAACTTTTCAGTAGTTGTTTTTAAATTTCTTGTTTCATAAGTTATTGTTAAATATGGTGCCCACATGAGACCTGCGCCACCCAAACTATATCATCACCACCCCCTAAAGCATACACTGCTCATAACCTTTTTTTAAAAACATACCTTGTTTACAAACCTTTTTAAAAAAAAAACATCATAGTAGTAAAATTGTAGGGGCCTAACTACATATCTAGGGCTTATTAAAATATTTATTTTTATTTTTTATTATGGTGTATATTGTACTATAAATTTAGACACTTCTATTTTTACCACAACCCCCTGTTTACTTTACGCCTTTAAACATACTTTACCCCTCTACAAATTAAACAACTGTTTCAACACCTTATAAACGTATGTCTCTTAGTAAAAACATTGGTGTTATGTTCTCATAGTACATAGTTGAAAAGGCAGTGGGGGTAACGTCTAGGTTAAACTACAATAGAACATACATGCAAAACATAATTACAGACCTTATGTAGAAGAGGGTTAGCATCACCAGTCTATGTTCTGCCCTTCATGTTTTCAGCCCTGAGGTCCTGATGGTACCTGCTCTCCGCAAACTTCAAATATGTAGTTCAGAAAAAAAGAGGTCTGTGAATGTGGGGGCTTTTATACCAGCCTCCTTGTGCTAATTATGGCTAGTGTTTGTGTTGGGAGGGCTTTAGATATAGACATCTGTTCTGGGGGGGCATTGCCTATCCACTGTTTGTTTCAAACTTTTAAATGCATGGTCATGGGGTATACATCTGTTTAGATTTGTATTGCTTGTCTGCTGTCTATTTCAAAACATTTTTTTTTTAATTGCCTGGTCACTTTATTGTTGGAAAATCGGTTATTGGTAAGGGCAGGTAGGTACATACACTTAGCAATAGTCCACTAACCTCCACTAAGGTCCAGTTAGGTCTCAGTAAATTAAACCCAGCTCAACCCTTGGTAGCTTGGCAACGAGCGTCAAGGCTTAACTTAGGAGACAGAGTGTAAAGCATTCAAATACCACAAAACAGTAATTAAATAAAACACAGGAAACAGTTTAAAAATCCAAAACCAATTTATAAAAATAGATTATATTTTTATCTTTAAAATGACAAAAAACATCGGATAAGGAGAACCGGAGATATGAATTTTTAAAGAATTAATATTTTTTTAGCACCTAGAAACAAAAAGCGCCAATCAGGTCATCTGGTTGCACCTCGACTGGGGCAAAGTCAAAGTTTAAGGCCGACCGCGATGTAGCCCTGCTCGGCTACAGGCCGCGGGAGGCCTCGGTTAAAAGTTTACCTTCACACTTAGGTGGTCATTCCAACCTCGGCGGTAAAAGGCGCTTACCGCCGTGCAGAAGACCGCCATAACACCGCCGTGGCCGCGGTAAACCGCCACGGACATTCTGACCCACAACAGGCAAACCGCCAAAATACAGACATCCACAAAAGTCCGCCACACCAAAGGCCAGCGAGAAACTGGCGTAGACCAAACCTCCATCGTCACGCCAACAGAAATACGCCCACACTATCACGACACACGAATCCACGTGGCGGTCTTTCAACTGCGGTATTCCATTGGCGGTACACACCGCCGCGCTCAAAATACACACACACTTACAAAACACAGCCACATTGGATAATTTGAAATACACACACCTGATACACATACAAACAATACTCCCACACACCCAACACAATATAAAACCCCCACTCCTAGAGATTCGTAAACACGCACAGAGATAAGAGACCCGAGCACCCAGACGCGCAATTCACTGTCACCCAGCAATATTACCACGCACTTCAAACTACACACCAATACACATCACCACACTTAGCACCACACAATCCACCCCACACATCACCCAAACCACCCCATGGCACCGCAAAGACACCCCAGGTTTTCTGAGGCTGAACTCAGGGTCATGGTGGAGGAAATTGTACGGGTAGAGCCACAGCTCTTCGGGACACAGGTGCAGCACACCACCATTGCCAGGAAGATGGAGCTATGGAGCAGAATAGTGGACAGGGTCAACGCTGTGGGACAGCACCCAAGAAATCGGGACGACATCAGGAAGCAGTGGAACGACCTACGGGGGAAGGTGCGTTCCAATGTATCCAGGCACAACATCGCGGTGCAGCGGACTGGCGGCGGACCCCCACCTCCTCCCCCAGAATTTACAACATGGGAGGAGCAGGTCTTGGCGATCCTGAATCCTGAGGGAACCGCAGGAGTAGGCGGAGGAATGGACTCTGGTAAGTCAAATCTTAACTACTTCATCCCCCCCACCCCACCAGCATGCCAACTCATACCCCCACCCTCACCCCCATCACACCTACTCCTTGCAAATGTCTCACCCTCACAACCCACCCATCCCAACACCAAGCCCTGCATGCGACCTCAAAGCATGGACACACATCACCTAAGCATGCCCACTGCACATACCCATCCCCCCCCCAAACCACCGTCACAAAAGCCCCCACACAGGAATGCAAGCACATGGGGTAGACGGGCACCCACCCATTGCACGCTATGGCACACACAGAAGCAATAATCATACTTTTATACCCCTGCAGGACCCGAACGCCACGTCACCGCGCAGGAGGGTCCACAAATGTCCACTCCACCCCCAGAAGAGGCCCACAGTGATGACAGCAGCTCTGTCTCCCTGGATCTAGATGACCAGCCCGGCCCATCGGGGACCTCTGGACAGTCGGTTCCCCTCAGACAGCCACAGGCCACAGCAGACCTTCCCCCCTCTGGGAACACCAGCACAGCACCCACCCAGCGGGCCCATATCTCTGTCCCCAGGACACGTCAATCAGCGGTGTGTCCACCACTACAGGGCACCCAGGTTAACCCACCACCCCAACAACAACAGGGACCTGGGGGCAGTGGTAGTGGGCACAGGGTCCAGGGGACAGAGGCCCAGGGAAACAGGGGAACTGGGAGGGCTGCTGTGCGACAGGGGGGGGACAGGCCCAGGGAACCCACTCTCCACGAGGCCCTCTCCTCCATCATGGGAGCATACCACCACTCCCAGGAGACGATGGCGACGGTCCTGGCCAGGTTTCAGGAGATCCAGCTTCTGCAGGAGCAACAGTATATGGGGTTCAGGGAAGAACTAAGAAACATCAGTACCGCCATGGGCACCATCGTAGTGGCTCTGAATCAGGTAGTCACCACATTGCGGGACACTGTTGCACCACAAAGGGCCCCTGACACTAGCATGGACCAAGAACTGCCTACCACCTCCGCCGGCGCTAGTGGACAGGAGGCCCCGACACAAGACCAACAGGCCACCAGCACCCCACCCCCTGCAGAAGGAGAACCACCCCGCAAGCGGGCCCTGAGATCCAGGAAGAAGACAGAGTAAGATGCCAAGACCCCCGCCAGCAAAGGATACCTCCCTGATTGTCATCCCAGTGTCCCACATTGACACCCTGTCCAACCTTACACTGCCCCTGCTCCACTTTCCATAGGCATCTGGACAATGCACCTGTGATACTGATAGTCTGGACTCTGCCATGGACAATCCTCCACCATCACACCTCACTGATTTGCAACCACCCACCAATTTAGAGCACTGTAATAAACACACTTATTGCATATAACAATCTGGAGTCTGGCTGTGATTTTGTACAAATGTATTAGACATTACCGTGCCAAATGGCATATTCACATTGTGATGCCAACATACCAATGTCACACAGCTGTAGTCCATGGGGAAATAAAGCAGATGTCACGCAGTGGGGCCCACATCTCTGAAATCGGAAGGGAAAGTCACAACTCAGTTGCCATACACTGGGGGAAAAGGTCAGACAGTAGAAAGGTAGTAGGGGTTAAGTATATGTAATATGCTGGTGTGGATTCTTACCTGTGTGTCATTGAAAATACTGCTGTATTACTGTGTTCCTGTTCTCTATGTCGTCCTCTTCACCTTCCTCCTCTTCACTCTCCAGAGGCTCCACAGCTGCTACAACACCACCATCTGGACCATCCTCCTGCAGAAAAGGCACCTGGCATCGCAAACCCAGGTTGTGAAGCATACAGCAGGCCACGATGATATGGCACACCTTCTTTGGTGAGTACATTAGGGATCCCCCTGTCATATGCAGGCACCTAAACCTGGCCTTCAGGAGGCCGAAGGTCCGCTCGATCACCCTCCTAGTTCTCCCATGGGCCTCATTGTAGCGTTCCTCTGCCCTTGTCCTGGGATTCCTCACTGGGGTCAGTAGCCATGAGAGGTTGGGGTAACCAGAGTCTCCTAATAGCCACACACGGTGCCTCTGGAGTTGACCCATCACGTAAGGGATGCTGCTATTCCGCATGATGTACGCGTCATGCACTGACCCAGGGAACTTGGCATTAACATGGGAGATGTACTGGTCAGCCAAACAGACCATCTGGACATTCATGGAATGATAACTCTTCCTGTTCCTGTACACCTGTTCACTCCTGCTGGGGGGGACCAAAGCAACATGTGTCCCATCAATGGCACCAATGATGTTGGGGATATGTCCAAGGGCATAGAAATCAGCCTTCACTGTAGCCAAATCCCCCACCTCAGGGAAGACAATGTAGCTCCGCATGTGTTTGAGCAGGGCAGACAACACTCTGGACAACACCTTGGAAAACATGGGCTGGGACATCCCTGATGATATGGCCACTGTAGTTTGAAATGACCCACTTGCTAGGAAATGGAGCACTGACAGCACCTGCACTAGAGGGGGGATCCCTGGGGGTTGGCGGATTGGTGACATCAGCTCTGGCTCCAGCTGGGCACACAGTTCCTGTATAGTGGCTCGGTCAAGCCTGTATGTCAGTATGACATGTCTTTCCTCCATTGTCGACAGGTCCACCAGCGGTCTGTACACAGGAAGATTTCTCCATCTCCTCGCATGTCCCAGCGGACGGTGCCTATGAAGGACAACAGCGAGCACAGAGTCAATCAACCCACTGGTACGTAACCACAGCTTGCACATAACACGATTCCCAATGCATTGAATGGCTTGTATGAGTGTCGATGCAAGGCCTAGGTATGTGTGATGCAGTAGAAAATAAGGCATGTGGGCCCTTGAAATGGCGGCTGCCTGACCTGTGAAGTGCGACAATGGGATGTTAGGTCAATGTGCTGGCGTGGGACACCGTGGCGGTAGGCGGTCGAAGACCGCGGCGCAAAGCTGCATTGGTTAACATTGAACCCTATGGGTCTCAGGAGCCAATGACGATGTGCGCCGGCGGTCGCGGTACGCACCGCCGCGGTACGCACCGCCGCGGGCGTGACCGCCATTTTCTATCTGCTTAATCACTCGATACCGGATCTTCCACAGGAGAGGACCTACACTGCAAGTGCTGCTGTGACCACGGTCTGGAAGAGACAATGGCTCATGCGACTGGGGAAAGGGCCCCTGCCTTCACTGCTCAGGAGTTGGAGAAACTCGTGGATGGGGTCCTCCCCCAGTATGCGCTACTCTACGGTCCTCCAGACCAACAGGTAAGTACAATGGGACCATGGTTTGTGGCCATTGCCTGTGTTGAGTCGGGTGGATGAAAGATGGTGGTGAGGGGAGCGATTGAGGCATGCATCAAATGACAGATGGGAGCATGTGCCACATGGCAAGGGTGGGGATGGGGGGGCCACTCACATCGAGTATGCAGAAGGTGATGATTATTCTTCTCTCCCTGTACATGTCAGATAGGTCAGCGCCCACCAGAAAATCGGTATTTGGTGTGCCATCGCCAAGGACGTCCGGACCCTGGGGGTCCACCAGAGACGGGGCACCCACTGCAGGAAGAGATGGGAGGACATCCGACGCTGGAGCAGGAAGACGGCGGAGGCTCAGCTGGGGATGGCCTCCCAACGTGGGAGGGGTGCCAGTCGTACTTTGACCCCCCTGATGTCCCGGATCCTGGCGGTGGCCTACCCCAATTTGGATGGGCACGTGAGGACATCACAGCAGACACAAGGGGGTGAGTACACTCAAATCCTGGTGACTTTGCGCGCAGTGGAGGTGTCTGGGTGGGGTAGGAGGGCTGTGGGTATCCATAGGCCAGGGCGATATCTGTAGGCTAGGCCCCTCCGTAAGGCATGGCCCTGTGCCCCTGCCCCCCACCTCTGTAGGGTGCCAAGTACAGCTATTCATTGCCCTGTGTCATGTATGTGAGCAGAGGTCGCCCATAGGCTTGCAGGCCATGTCCCACGGATTGCGTAGTCGACCCCAAGTGCGCGGCGTAGTGCAGGGGGCTTCTGTGTCTGTCCTGTCCGCCAACGGTGTCGCCAATGCATGCACTCAACATTTCTTTATTTTTCCCCACCCCCCTTTTTTGTTGTCTTCCTGTTCATTTGTGCATTAGCATCATCAGGCGGAGGAGAAGTGGCATCGGAGCACGAGGGAGCTGCATCTCACATGGCCATGGCGGGCCATGCAACTGACTCGGAATTCACCAGTGAGATGGAGGGCGAGGGGAGCTCCACAGCGGGGGCAAAACCGCTAACAGGCTGGCGGTAAAGAAAATTAAATTCCGACCCTGGCGGGAACCGCCAGCACAGCCCGCCACTTTAACACTCCGACCGCCACGGCGGGGCAAACAAACAGCACTGCGGTCACCGCCAACAGACAGGCGGCAGACAATGTACCACCCACCCTATCACGACCCACCAATCAGCCACCTTTTCCGGGGCGGGAGCCCCGCCGATAAAAACACGGCGGGAAAACGCTCACCTCTATACACTCCACGAGGAATCTGGACAGCATGGAACCTGAATTAAACATCCTACCAGCGATTGTCTACCTGCTCCTCTTCCAGGAGCACGAACGCCGCCGCAGGAGACAACGGTGAGTACTGCACCTACGACACAGGGGAGGGGGGAGGAGAAAAGATTACGGGCACACACATACGCGACACCCCCTCCCCCCCCCAAATCCCCACACACCAATGCAGAGCAACAAGTCAGATTTACACCCCCCAAACCCCCCGGAATAATTCAAAGACAAAATAAAATGATCATTAAAATAGAAGTATATTAAAGCATATTTGAACTTAAGTGAAATATTAGATTATTTAAACAAATAAATCACAACATGAAGAATATGAACATAGTCCAAAAGTCCGGCACATATTGGCTACATGCCATTGTCCGTGGGCCAATGTGCATAAACACATGGGCAAAGCCTACACACGAAACCCGATTCCATTGGAGAGAACACCGCTGGGGCATCAGATAATAAAACCACAGGCACCTCAGGGGGAAGGGAAGGGGGGCCACCTCAGCCACATGAGTCCACGACGCCAGATCCACGAGGGGCCTCCATGCCCACTGTACCATCCTGGGGAGTGCAAAGCCACAGTCTCACAAGTCTCTACAGTGGGTGGATTGCCCACTGTACCATCCTGGGGAGTGCAAAGCCACACTCTCACAAGTCTTTTCAGTGGGTGGATTGCCCACTGTACCATCCTGGGGAGTGCAAAGCCACAGTCCATCTGGTGGATTACAGACTCCACTGGTTATGGAGGAGGCATGGTGCCCAGAGTGCTTCGTGAAGCCCTGCCCGACACAGATCCGGCCCTACCAATGGGCCAGCGGTGCTTGAGATGAAGGCCCCAGCGGAGCGGTGCTTGAGAGGAAGGGCCCAGCGGAGCGGTGCTTGACAGGAAGGGCCCAGCAGAGCAGTGCAGAGACGGCGGGGCCCAGCGGAGCGGTGCATGAGAGGAAGGGCCCAGCGGAGCGGTGCAGAGACGGCGGGGCCCAGCGGAGCGGTGCTTGACAGGAAGGGCCCAGCGGAGCGGTGCTTGAGAGGAAGGGCCCAGCGGAGCGGTGCTTGACAGGAAGGGCCCAGCGGAGCGGTGCAGAGACGGCGGGGCACAGCGGAGCGGTGCATGAGAGGAAGGGCCTAGCGGAGTGGTGCAGAGACGGCGGGGCCCAGCGGAGCGGTGCTTGACAGGAAGGGCCCAGCGGAGCGGTGCTTGAGATGAAGGGCCCAGCGGAGCGGTGCTTGAGAGGAAGGGCCCAGCGGAGCGGTGCTTGAGATGAAGGGCCCAGCGGTGCGGTGCTTGACAGGAAGGGCCCAGCGGAGCGGTGCTTGACAGGTAGGGCCCAGCGGAGCGGTGCAGAGACAGCGGGGCCCAGCGGAGCAGTGCTTGAGAGGAAGGGCCCAGCGGAACGGTGCAGAGACGGCGGGGCCCAGCGGAGCGGTGCTTGACAGGAAGGGCCCAGCGGAGCGGTGCTTGAGAGGAAGGGCCCAGCGGAGCGGTGCTTGACAGGAAGGGCCCAGCGGAGCGGTGCAGAGACGGCGGGGCCCAGCGGAGCGGTGCATGAGAGGAAGGGCCTAGCGGAGCGGTGCAGAGACGGCGGGGCCCAGCGGAGCGGTGCTTGACAGGAAGGGCCCAGCGGAGCGGTGCTTGAGATGAAGGGCCCAGCGGAGCGGTGCTTGAGAGGAAGGGCCCAGCGGAGCGGTGCTTGAGATGAAGGGCCCAGCGGTGCGGTGCTTGACAGGAAGGGCCCAGCGGAGCGGTGCAGAGACGGCGGGGCCCAGCGGAGCGGTGGTTGAGAGAAAGGGCCCAGCGGAGCGGTGCTTGACAGGAAGGGCCCAGCGGAGCGGTGCAGAGACGGCGGGCCCAGCGGAGCGGTGATTGACAGGAAGGGCCCAGCGGAGCGGTGCAGAGACGGCGGGGCCCAGCGGAGCGGTGCTTGACAGGAAGGGCCCAGCAAAGCGGTGCAGAGACGGCGGGCCCAGCGGAGCGGTGCTTGACAGGAAGGGCCCAGCGGAGCGGTGTTTGAGAGGAAGGGCCCAGCGGAGCGGTGCTTGACAGGAAGGGCCCAGCGGAGCGGTGCAGAGATGGCGGGGCCCAGCGGAGCGGTGCATGAGAGGAAAGGCCCAGCGGAGCGGTGCAGAGATGGCGGGGCCCAGCGGAGCGGTGCTTGACAGGAAGGGCCCAGCGGAGCGGTGCTTGAGATGAAGGGCCCAGCGGAGCGGTGCTTGAGAGGAAGGGCCCAGCGGAGCGGTGCTTGAGATGAAGGGCCCAGCGGAGCGGTGCTTGAGAGGAAGGGCCCAGCGGAGCGGTGCTTGACAGGAAGGGCCCAGCGGAGCGGTGCAGAGACGGCAGGGCCCAGTGGAGCGGTGCTTGAGAGGAAGGGCCGAGCGGAGCGGTGCTTGAGAGGAAGGGCCCAGCGAAGCGGTGCTTGACAGGAAGGGCCCAGCGGAGCGGTGCTTGAGAGGAAGGGCCCAGCGGAGCGGTGCTTGCGATGAAGGGCCCAGCGGAGCGGTGCCTCTCACGGCGGGGCCCTGCTCAGCGGTTCTTCTCACGGCGGGGCCCTGTTCAGCGGTTCTTCTCACGGCGGGACCCGTGTTCAGCGGTTCTTCTCACGGCGGGGCCCTGTTCAGCGGTGCTTGTCTTGTGTTCCTAGGGAAGTCAGATCTGGGCAATCATTTCCGCTCAGTCGCCATCCGACCTATCGCTTGCGGGGCCCTCCTGTGTTGGACTCCTGGGCCCGTGCGTGTCCTCCGTCACACCCCAAATGGGGCTGGTGGGGCCCTCCTGGGCAGCTTGCCTGCTGCCGGACTTCTTCGCCCTGCTGCCCTTGCCCTCCTTGGACGAATCTCTGGGGCCCTTGCCCTCCTTGGACGAATCTCTGGGGCCCTTGCCTCCCTTGGAAGTATCTCCGGGGCCCTTGCCCTCCTTGGAAGAAACTCTGGGGACCTTGCCTCCCTTGGTGGATGGGCCAGGTGACGGTGCAAGGCTGGTGTCCTTGGGGGCAGCCGTCTCAGGCCTGTGGCGCCGGCCCTTCACTTTTTTGCTTCTTTTCCCAGGGGGTGGGCTGGCTGTCCCCTTGCTACTGGCCGATGTTCCTGCCCTAGGAGCTGGTGGACTCCAATAGCCCTGAACGATGGTCCTAGTAGGTGCAGGGCTTGTGGTGGCTGAGGTGCTGGTTGGACTCTTACGAGATGGAGGGGGTGGGTCAGTTGTTGGAAAGAGGTCAAGGTTGGAAAGGAAAATCAATTTCGAAAGACAGGGACGGGTAGTTGTAGTGGGTATGGGAGTGGAGGAAGAGGATGTGGTTGTAGGAGAGTCAAGTGTGCTATCTTTGGGTGCAGGTGCTTGTGCTGGAGGCTGTTGTGAGGTGGATGGCTGTTGGGTGGGTGGCTGCCTGCGTTTGTGTGGTTTGGAAGAGGGGGTGACAGCCACACTGGGAGAGGACACAGGGGATGTGTAAATGGTAGTGGGGGTGGTGACTGCACGTGTGCGGACTGTTCTGGTGGGTGTGGTGGTGATGGATGTACTGGCTGATGGTGGTGTGCATGCAGGTGTGAGTGGAGACGTCACAGGGAGGGAGGAGGGAGACGAGGAGGAGGGGGACACAGTGGAGGCAGTGGGTGTTGCTGTGTCTGCATGTGGATGTTGCTTGGGTGAATGCTTGTGTGATCTGTGGTGCTTATGTCTGGATGAGCTGCCCTTGGGTGTTGATGTGTGTGCAGGCTGGTCGGTAGGTGTGTCTGGGATAGGCAGAGGAACAGGGGAGTGGGACTGGGTTGAGGAAGTTGGAGGGGGGAGGCTAGACACAGGGACAATTGCTGCCGTCAGTGCTGAGGCCAGAGCGTTGAACAATCGCTGATGGGCAGCCTGACCCGAATGAATGCCCTCCAGGTATGCATTGCTCCGATGCACCTCCCTTTCCACCCCCTGGATGGCATTCAAAAGGGTAGACTGCCCAACAATGAGCGTCTGGAGGAGGTCAATGACCTCCTCACTGAGGGCAGCAGGAGTAACTGGGGCAGGACCTGAGGTGCCAGGGGCGAAGGAGATGGCCGGCTTCCTGGCTGAGCGGGCACGGGGCGAAAGCTGAGGGGCTGCTGGGAGGGCAGAGCTGGTGCGCTGGGTGGCGGCTGTACCTGTTTTTGCGGTGGGCACGGATGGTGCCGCCACCACAAGGGAGCTCCCTTCCGAGGACGTGTTGGTGTCGCTGACGTCTCCACGGGTCCCCATTGTGGAGCCCCCCTCGCCCTCCGTCTCACTGGTTAAGTCTGAGTCGGTTGCAGGGCCCTCCGGGCCCATGTGAGATGCAGCTCCCTCATGCGCCGACGCCACTTCTCCTCCGCCTGATGATGCTAATGCACACATGAGCAGGAAAACCAAAAAATAAGGGGGGGAGAGAAGAAAGAAAGACATGTTGAGTGCATGCATTGGCGGCACCGTTGGCGGAGAGGACAGACACAGAAGCCCCCTGCACTACGCCGCGCACTCGGGGTTCACTACTCAATTATTGTGACTTGGCCTACAAGTCTATGGACGACAAATGCACACATAGGTGAGCCCGGGCCATGGATAGCTGTACTTAGCACCCTACAGAGGTGGGGGGCGGGGGCACAGGGCCATGTCTAACGGAGGGGCCTAGCCTACAGAAACCGCCCTGGCCTAGAGATAGCCACAGCCCTCCTCCCCCACCCAGACGCCTCCACTGTGCGCTAATATAGCAGAATGTGCTGATACTCACCCCCTTGTGTCTGCTGTGATGTCCCCACGCGCCCATCCAAATCGGGGTAGGCCACCGCCAGGATCCGGGACATCAGGGGGGTCAATTGACGACTGGCACCCCTCCTACGTTGGGAGGCCATCCCCAGCAGAGCCTCGGCGGTCTTTCTGCTCCCGCGGCGGATGTCCTCCCATCTCTTGCGGCAGTGGGTGCCCCTTCTGTTGTGGACCCCCAGGGCCCGGACGTCCTTGGCGATGGCACGCCAAATGTCGATCTTCTGATGGGCGCTGACCTATGTGACATGGACAGGGTGGAAATAGAAATATCATCACTTTTCTGCATGGTCGATGTGAGTGGCCCCCCCTCCCCAACCTTGCCATGTGGCACATGCTCTCATCAGTCGTGCCTTGCTATCCTCATACGCTCCCCTCCCCACCATCTTACATCCAGCCCACTCAACACAGGCATAGCCCATACTACGTGCTCCCAGTGTACTTACCTGTTGGTCTGGAGGACCGTAGAGTATCGCATACTGGGGGAGGACCCCATCAACGAGTTTATCCAATTCCTCAGATGTGAAGGCAGGGGCCCTTTCCCCAGTCGCAGCAGCCATTGTCTCTTCCAGACCGAGTTCACAGCAGCACTTGCAGTATAGGTCCTCTCCTGTGGATGATCAGGTCTTGAGTGATTAAGCAGTTAGAAAATGGCGGTCACGCCCGCGGCGGTGCGTACCGCGGCGGTGCATACCGCGACCGCCGGCGCACATCGTCATTGGCTCCTGAGACCCATAGGGTTCTATGTTAACCAATGCTGCTTTGCGCCGCGGTCTTCGACCGCCTACCGCTACGGTGTGACACCCCAGCACATTGACCTCACATCCCATTGTCACACTTCACAGGTCAGGCAGCCGCCATTTCAAGGGCCCACATGGCTGAATTTCTACGGCGTCACACAGGCCTAGGCCTTGCATTGCCACTCATACAAGCCATTCAATGCATAGCGAATCGTGTACTGTGCAAGCTGTGGTTACGTACCTGTGGGTTGCTTGACTCTGTGCTCAATGTTGTCCTTCCTAGGCACCGTCCGCTGGGACTTGCGAGGAGATGGAGGAATCCTCCTGTGTACAGACCGCTGGTGGACCTGTCGACAATGGAAGAACGACATGTCATACTGACATACAGACTTGACCGAGCCACTATACATGAACTGTGTGCCCAGCTGGAGCCAGACCTGATGTCCCCCATTCACCAACCCACAGGGATTCCCCCTCTGGTGCAGGTTCTGTCAGTACTCCATTTTTTGGCAAGTGGATCATTCCAAACAACAGTGGCCATATCATCAGGGATGTCTCAGCCTATGTTTTCTAAGGTTTTGTCCAGAGTGTTGTCTGCCCTGATGAAACACATGCGGAGCTACATTGTTTTCCCTGAGGTGGGCGATTTGGCTACAGTGAAGGGCGATTTCTATGCCCTTGGACATATCCCCAACATCATTGGGGCCATTGATGGGACACATGTGGCCTTGGTTCCCCCCAGTGGCAGTGAGCAGGTGTACAGAAACCGGAAGAGTTACCATTCTATGAATGTCCAGGTGGTCTGTCTGGCTGACCAGTACATCTCCCATGTAAATGCCAAGTTCCCTGGGTCAGTGCATGACGCGTACATCATGCGAAATAGCAGCATCCCTTATGTGATGGAACAGCTACAGAGACACCGTGTGTGGCTAATAGGTGACTCTGGTTACCCCAACCTGTCGTGGCTACTTACCCCAGTGAGGAATCCCAGGACAAGGGCAGAGGAACGCTACAATGAGGCCCATGGGCGAACTAGGAGGATTATAGAAAGAACCTTCGGCCTCCTGAAGGCCAGGTTTAGGTGCCTGCATATGACAGGGGATCCCTAATGTACTCACCAAAGAAGGTGTGCCATATCATCGTGGCCTGCTGTATGCTTCACAACCTGGCTTTGCGACGCCAGGTGCCTTTCCTACAGGAGGATGGTCCAGATGGTGGTGTTGTAGCAGCTGTGGAGCCTGTGGAGAGTGAAGAGGAGGAGGACGACGGGGACGACACAGACAACAGGGACACAGTGATGCAACAGTATTTTCAGTAGCACACAGGTACGAATCAACCACGCCATTTTACATTTACTTAAAGTCTCCTGCCTCTCTACTGTCTGAGTTCCCCCCCAGTTCCTGTTAACTGAGTTGTGACTTTCCCTTCCGTTTTCAGAGCTGTGGGCCCCACTGCGTGACCTCTGCTTTGTTTGCCCATGTACTACAGCTTTGTGACAGTGGTGTGTTGTCATCACAATGTAACTGAACATTTTGGCACCGTTATGACTAATACATTTGTTCAAATTACAAGCAGACTCAAGAATTTTTTTGTGCAAAAAGTGATTTAATTCAAGTGCTAAATTTATGGAACATGATTGTAAAACGGGAATGGGTGATGGTGGAGTAATGTCCATGGCAGAGTCCAGTTCTCAGTCGCACAGGTGCATTGTCCATATGCCTGTGGAAGGATGGAGCAGGGGCAGTTCAAGGTTGGACAGGGTGACAATGTGGGACAGTGGGATGACATCAGGGGGTATCGTTTGCTGGCGGGGGTCTTGCAATCCTACTCTGTCTTCTTGTGAGATCTCAGGTTCCGCTTGCGGGGTGGTTCTTCTTCTGCAGGAGGTGGGGTTCTGGTGGCCCGTCGTTGTGTGGGGGCCTCCTGTCCACTAGCGCCGGCGGAGGTGGTAGGCTGTTCCTGGTCCAGGCTAGTGACAGGGGCCCTTTGTGGTGCCACATGGTCCCGCAATGTGGTGACTATCTGGGTTAGGGCCACGACGATGGTCCCCATTGCGGAACTAATGTTCCTCAGTTCCTCTCTGAACCCCATGTACTGTTGCTCCTGCATGACCTGGATCTCCTGGAACCTGGCCAGTACCGTAGCCATCGTCTCCTGGGAGCGGTGGTATGCTCCCATGATGAAGGAGAGGGCCTCTTGGAGAGTCGGTTCCCTGGGCCTGTCCCCCCCCTGTCGCACAGCAGCCCTCCCAGTTCCCCTGTTTCCCTGGGCCTCTGTCCCCTGGACGGTGTGCCCACTACCACTGCCCCCAGGTCCCTGTTGTTGTCGGCGTGGTGGGTCAACCTGGGTGCCCTGTGGTGGTGGACACGCCGCTGATTGATGTGTCCTGGAGACAGAGGCATGGGCCCGCTGGGTGGGAGCTGTGCTGGTGTTCCCAGAGGGGGTTAGGTCTGGTGTAGCCTGTGGCTGTCTGTGGGGAACCGACTGTCCCGAGGTCCCCGATGGGCCGGGCTGGTCATCAGGGTCCAAGGAGACAGAGCTGCTGTCGTCACTGGGGGCCTCTTCTGGGGGTGGGATGGACATCTCTGGACCCTCCGTGGCGGTGTGGTGGCGTTCGGGTCCTGCAGGGGTATAAGAGTATGGTTATTGCTTCTGTGTGTGGCATTTCGTGTAATGGGTGGGTGGCCGTGTCCCCCAGTGCTGGCATTCCCTTGTGGGGGCTTTTGTGACGGTGGCTTGTGGGGGTGATGGGTGTGTGCAGTGGGCATGCTTTGGGGATGGGTGTCCATGCTTTGGGGAGGCATGCAGGGCTGGGTTTTGGGATGGGTGGGTTGTGATGGTGAGACATTAGCAAGGAGTTGGTGTGATGGGGGTGGGGGTGAGGGTGGGGGTATGATTTGGCATGCAGGTGGGGTGGGGGGAATGAAGTAGTGAAGATTTGCCTTACCAGAGTCCATTCCTCCGCCTACTCCTGCAAGGCCCTCAGGATGCAGGATGTGCAAGACTTCCTCCTCCCATGCTGTGAATTCTTGGGGAGTAGGTGGGGGTCCGCCGCCAGTCCGCTGTACCGCGATGTTGTGCCTTGATACCATGGAACGCACCTTCCCCCGTAGGTCGTTCCACCGTTTCCTGATGTCGTCCCGATTGCGTGGATGCTGTCCCACAGCGTTGACCCTGTCCACTATTCTGCTCCATAGCTCCATCTTCCTGGCAATGGTGGTGTGCTGCACCTGTGCCCCGAAGAGCTGGGTCTCTACACGTACTATTTCCTCCACCATGACCCTGAGTTCTGCGTCAGGGAACCTGGGGTGTCTTTGGGGTGCCATGGGGTGGTGTGGATGAGGTGAGGGGTGGTGTATGTGTTGTAGAGTGTGGTGAGTGTGGTGGTGTATGGTGTTTTGTGCGTGGAAAGTGTGTGGGTGATGTTGTGATTTGCCTCTGTGTGATGGTGTACTCTATGCTGTGCTCTCTCTCTCTGTCCTTCACTCGCAATTGTGGTCGTAGGGGTTTGTGGGTGATGTGGGTGTGTGTTTTATACTGGATTGGGTGTGTGGGAGTGGTGTGTGTATGTGTCTCAGGTGTGTGTATTTTGAATTAGCCAATGTGGATGTGTTTTGAAAGGTGTGTGTATTTTGAGCGCGGCGGTGTGTACCGCCAATGGAATACCGCGGTTGAAAGACCGCTGTGGGGATTTGTGGGTCGGAATGGCATGGGCGTATTTCTGTTGGCGTGACGGTGAAGGTTTGGTCATCGCCAGTTTCCAGCTGACCTTTGGTGTGGCGGAATATTGAGGATGTCGGGTTTTTGGCAGTTTGCCAGTTGCGGGTCAGAATGACCGTGGCGGTTTACCGCGGCCGCGGCGGTGTTATGGCGGCCTTCTGGCCGGCGGTAAGCGACTTTTACCGCCGAGGTCAGAATGACCCCCTTAGTCTCTTTTTCGGAGATTTTCTTTACCGGGACGAACCAGCAAATCAGGCCAGGTCACGGTTGAGGCAAGCCGGCTAGAGTTGCCGCGCGGGTCGGTCCCTTTATGGAGCTTATTTTCAAAAGATCTCCAAACTTCTCCAAACTTCTGGGGCTTCTCCCAGATGTCCTTTTAAGGTTCTTATGGGGTCCACAGCTCACCCCAAGGGTCCAGAGGTTCTGAGATGGTCCTTGGGGGGTGCGGACTACAACTCCCAGAATGCATCTGGCGCAAACTCCTTTTTGGCCACTGGACAGTGGTCAGCTGGTCGCTTTCTTCAGGTGTTGGTGCAGGGGACTCTGGTTAGCAATTTTTCACCTTTAGCAAACAGGGAGTCCCTCCTTGAACCAGTTGAAGCCAGGCAAAGTCCTTCTTGTGGTGAAGGCCAAGTGTGCAGCTGGTGCAGTCCTTCTGAGTGCAGGTTCCAGGTGCAGGCCAGGGGTCCAACAGGGCAGTCCTTCTTCTCCTTAGGTTCTTCCTTGTTGGAATCTGATGGAGATCTGAGTTGTGGGTGCAGGTCAGCCAGTTTTATCCTTGCTGCTGGGTGAAAAGCAGGGGGGTCCTGGTTCTCCAATCAGGGGCAGGGTCCTTCCCCCTTGATGACCACTTCCTGGGAAGTGTGGCAAAAATCAATCCCAGGAGGCAACATTTTCCAAAAATCCATCATGGCTGAATATGATTTTTGGAGGTTACATCTGGCTGAGCCCACCCACTGGTGTTGCTAAAAATCATAAACACACCCCTCTCCTGCCCTCTCCTAATCTAATCAAGGGGGCACCTATTTGTCTGGGGTTGCAGGATGTGGGGGTGTTGCTGGTTGCTCCAAATGTCCTTCTCTGCCTTTGAAGACCAGTTTGGCAGCCCTCCTTCTTCCTGCCTCACCATCTGCTGAGGTGAGATTCCCTCCCACAGGCACATTCCTTTGTGTGAAGCCAGGCCACTTCACACCTCATCAAGTCAGCCTGGCCAGGCTGCTAAAGGCTGGCCAATCAGAGCACAGCAGCAAAAACAATGCAGGGCTGAAATTGGCAACTTTTCAGGTAAAGTTTAAAACTCTTTACCTGAACAAGTTATATTAAATCCAACAACTGGAAGTTGTGGGATTTATTACAACAATTAATTTGATACCAAACTCTTGGTATCCATCATTTAAGGAGACTTTAAAAATTAAAATAAAGTCTCCCTATTCTAGCCTATGAAGGCCATTTACTACAATGAGGGAAAAACGAATTTAGCTGTTTTTACCTCACCAGGGCTTATAAAACTATTTTTATAAAGTCCCTGCTTAAAGTTACATGGCACCCAGCCCTAGGGGCAAATAGGGCACACCTTAGGGGTGACTTATATGTAAAAATAAGGTAGTTTAAGACTTTGGAACTACTTTTAATTCCAAAGTCGAATTTGCATATAACTTTAATTTAAAAGCAGCCAGCAGGCAGGCCTGCCTTTAAAATGACACTGGGCACCTCAGCAGTGCGCCTATGGGTGCACTACCTATGCTGTGGTCCCTAAACCTACATGCCCTACCATATACTAGGGACTTATAGGTAGGTTAACTTAGCCAATTATAATTAGCCTAATTTGCATATCCATTTTACAGAGAGCACAGGCCCTGGGACTGGTTAGCAGTACCCAGGGCACCATCAGAGTCAAGAAAACACCAGCAAAAAGTGAAAAATGGGGGCTAAAAGTTAGGGGGCCTCTGCAATCAGCCCTGTTTTCTCACACAAGCCCCCCCCCCAGCCCACACGCCCAGGAGACTCAGCCCAGCCCTGGGAGAGTCTTCCTGGCTTGTTAGGCGAGGAAGACAGGGGAAGAAAACTGGCTGTCCCTTTGCAGGGCCTACTCTACCTTACATCCTCCTGTCATGGTCACTCCCTCTGGGTAGTGAATCCATCCCAACAGTGAAAGGACCCATCTCAAACTGAAACTTCCCTCTAAGGGGGTCTTCCTCCTCTCTCTCTGGCAACTTGGGTAGTGAGGTGCCCACCTCGCCTACTCCTAACTTTGCTAGGGCAACACCTAGCTTACCCAAAGAGGTCACCCAACACTTGAGCAACCCCACCATGACCAACAGGGTCAGGGGGCCTACTTTGCTTTTGGCCCTTGGGTCTGCCTCCCAGGCCAAGTGCAGTGCTGCCAGGAAGGCTAGCACCCAGCAGAGGCTACTGACAGCTGTCAGTACCCAGAACCACACCCTAAGCTCTCCACTGACAGGTGGCTGAGTTGCTTTAGGCGCAACTGGGGGTCCTGGCACCCCTCTTGCTGTCTAGAGTGGGGGGCTACCACCTCTTGTGGCAGACACCCTCCTTCCACTCTCCCTTCTGTCAGTGCAGGGGCAACACCCTGCATCTGAACAGCTGCCTGACTACTCAGGACTTCCTTGGGGTCAGGTGAGGCCTCACCAGTGCCAACTCTGGGCTCCCCCCTCTCTAGGGGCAATATGGCTACAGGTTTGGAGGTGACCTCCCCTGTGGCTATCCTGACTTTCCTGGTCTCTCCTGGGACATACATGTCTGGGGTCACTAACCGGTCACTCAAAATAGTGTGACTGGCACAGGTGTCTCTCAGGCCAGTGGTAGGGATCCCATTCACCTGAATGGGGTGGAAGTGCCTACACCCACCCTCAGGGATCACCAGCTTACCATCTGGTCCTGTCTCCCAGCTCAATGCTAGGAGGACTTCATCATCAGAGGAGTCCTCCTCCATGGCTACACTGGACAGCCCAGTGCAAACCACCTTCTTTGGACAGGCTGCATCTCCTCTGAAGTGACGTGTCTGCTGACAGTCAAAGCAAGCCTTACTGTCCAAGAGCTTTTTTAACCCTGGGTCTCCCTGTCTCTGCTTGTCAGAGTGGGAGTGGGATTTACTCTCCTCCTTCTTAGGGTTCTGGGGTACAGAGGGAGTCTCTGTGATGGGCTTACCACCTCCCTCCTTAGGTTTTTGGGGACCTGACCCCCCCTTCTTGGAGTCTCCCCCCTGGGACTTGACAACCACCCTGGTTCTCAACCACTCATCAGCTGCCTCCCCTAGCTCTCTAGGGTTGGTCAGCTTAGAGTCCACTAGATGCTGGCGTAACCTTTCTTGGGTACAATTGGTCATGATGTGCTCTCTCATGATCAGATTGTATAACTCCGCATAAGTATTTACTTTGTTAACAATAATCCAGCCCTCTAGTGCCTTAAGTGAGGTGTCTACAAAGTCAACCCAAGACTGGGTACTGACCTTCTGGGTGTCCCTGAACTTCATTCTATACTGCTCTGGGGTCAGACCAAACTTCTTGGTTAAGCACCTCTTCATACTAGGGTATGAATCTGCCTTCTCCCCCCTTAAGGTCAGAAGCCTATCCCTCCCTGCGTTGGGGACCAACTCCCACAAAAGTGAACCCCAGTATTGAGGCCTAACCCTTCTCATTTGGAGTGCCCTCTCAAAGGTCTCCAACCACTTGTCTATATCATCCCCCTCTACATAAGCAGGAACCACCCCCTTGGGTAATCTGGGGCAAACCCCCCGACCCATGGACACATCAACTTCTCTGTCGCTGCCACCATCTCTTTTCTCTTTCTTTGCCCACTTCTTCTTTTCTAGGGCCAGCTTCTGTGCTTCCAAAGCTATAAATGCTAGCTGGGCCTCCAGCTCTCTTTCTCTGAGGGACAGGTTCTCTCCTTCTGAAGGGACCCCCTTCCCCCAACTAGCTTTGGGTCTGCGCCTAGTGACTGTATGTAATGAGGACCGGTCTTCCTTATCCTCACTTAGGCTCAGATGCCCTCCCTCCCCTGAGTGGTAGGAGCTAGTATCCTCCCCTACTTCTCCCTCCTCTGGAGCTTCTTCTGAGTCTACCTCTTGGGCCTCAGCCCATGCTGTCAGGGATTTGATCAGGACATGCTTCCTGAGGTCAGTGGTGCAGGCAACCCTCTTTCAGTACACAACCCCCTAAGCTGGACTACTGTCAGTGTGGGTAGGCTAGCCAGATCAAGCTCCATGGTTCCTTAGTTATGTGTTAACAAAAACTTTTTAAAAAATTGGAAACAAGAATTTAGAAAAATCACAAAAATTCAATGATTGAAATTAATCCAAATTAAAAATGAAAAACAATTTTTGCACTAGGACAATTTAAAGGATTTTTTATTTGTTTTACTTAAAACTGTAACGTGATACTGAACACAAGTACAGGATCCCACCACTGCTCACCAAAAATGTTGGAAAATGGGTTATTGGTAAGGGCAGGTAGGTACCTACACTTAGCAGTAGGCCACTAACCTCCACTAAGGTCAATCAATCAATCAATCAATCAGTCGCATTTATAAAGCGCGCTACTCACCCGTAAGGGTCTCAAGGCACCGGGGGGGGGGTCAGTGCTCGAAGAGCCAGGTCTTGAGCTGCCTTCTGAAGGGGAGGTGGTCTTGTATGGCACGAAGGTGACTAGGGAGAGAGTTCCAGGTCTTTGCTGCTAGGTAAGAGAAAGACCTGCCTCCGGCGCTGGCTTTGCAAATGCGAGGTACGGCTGCCAGGGCTTGTCCGGTTGAGCGTAGGGTGCGAGGAGGAGTGTAGAAGGAGATGCGGTGGTTGATGAGTTTTGGTCCAAGGATGTGCAGGGCTTTGTGTGCGTGGGTGAGGTCCAGTTAGGTCTCAGTAAATTAAACCCAGCTCAACCCTTGGTAGCTTGGCAACGAGCGTCAAGGCTTTCCTTAGGAGACAGAGTGTAAAGCATTCAAATACCACAAAACAGTAATTAAATAAAACACAGGAAACAGTTTAAAAATCCAAAACCAATTTATAACAATAGATTATATTTTTATCTTTAAAATGACACCAAAACAAATAGATTCGGATAAGGGGAACCGAAGATATGAATTTTTAAAGAATTATTATTGCACCTAGAAACAAAAAGCGCCATTGGGTCATCTGGTTGCACCTCGACCGGGGCAAAGTCAAAGTTTAAGGCCGACCGCGATGGAGCCCTGCTCGGCTACAGGCTGCGGAGGACTCGGTTAAAAGTTTACCTTCACACTTAGGGGGTCATTCTGACCCCGGCGGGCGCCCGCCTGGAGGGAACCGCCGAATGACCGCACCGCGGTCAAAAGACCGCGGCGGCCATTCTGGCTTTCCCGCTGGGCCGGCGGGCGACCGCCAGAAGGCTGCCCGCCGGCCCAGCGGGAAACCCCCCTCAACAATGAAGCCGGCTCCGAATGGAGCCGGCGAAGTTGTAGGGGTGCGACGGGTGCAGTGGCACCCGTCGCGATTTTCAGTGTCTGCAAAGCAGACACTGAAAATCATTATGGGGCCCTGTTTGGGGGCCCCTGCACTGCCCATGCCAGTGGCATGGGCAGTGCAGGGGCCCCCAGGGGCCCCAAGACACCCGTTCCCGCCATCCTGTTCCTGGCGGTAAAAACCACCAGGAACAGGATGGCGGGAAGGGGGTCGGAATCCCCATGGCGCAAGCAGCACCGCCATGGAGGATTCCCTGGGCCAGGGGTAAACCGTCGGGAAACCGCCGGTTGCCCTTTTCTGACCGCGGCTTTACCGCCGCAGTCAGAATGGCCTAGGAAGCACCGCCAGCCTGATGGCGGTGCTTCCGCGGTCCCCGGCCCTGGCAGTCATGGACCGCCAGGGTCGGAATGACCCCCTTAGTCTCTTTTTCGAAGATTTTCTTCAGCGGGACGAACCTGCCAGTCCAATCCGACCTCCTGGAGCCCTTCTCCGGATACGCAATGCGGGAATCCTCGGTGGAGATTTTTACCTTTGGACTTAGTCGTTTTTTCGAGGTGAAAATCCTTTGACCGGAGTAAACCTGTATCTTGATCCGAAGTCCATGGAGCCCTCCTCGGATACGCTGGCTGGGAGGTCCCGGCCAACCTTTTACCTTCGGACTTAGTCTCTTTTTCAGAGATTTTCTTTACCAGGACGAACCAGCAAATCAGGCCGGGTCACGTTGAGGCAAGCCCGCTAGAGTTGCCGCGGCGGGTCGGTCCCTCTATGGAGCTTTTTTTCAAAACTTCTCCAAACTTCTGGGGCTTCTCCCAGATGTCCTTTAAAGGTTCTTTTGGGGTCCACAGTTCACCCCAAGGGTCCATAAGTTCTGAGATGGTCCTTGGGGGGGTGCGGACTACAACTCCCAGAATGCACCTTGCGCAAACTCCCTTTTGACCACTGGACAGTGGTCAGCTGGTCGCTTTCTTCAGGAGTTGGTGCAGGGGACTCTGGTTAGCAATTTTTCACCTGTAGCAAACAGGGAGTCCCTACTTGAACCAGTTGAAGCCAGGCAGTCCTGAGTGCAGGTTCCAGGTGCAGGCCAGGGGTCCAGCAGGGCAGTCCTTCTTCTACTTTGGTACTTCCTTGTTAGAATCTGATGGGGATCTGAGGTGTGGGTGCAGGTCTGCCAGTTTTATCCTTGCTCCTGGGTGAAAAGCAGGGGGGTCCTGGTTCTCCAATCAAGGGCAGGGTCCTTCCCCCTGTGATGACCACTTCCTGGGAAGTGTGGCAAAAATCAATCCCAGGAGGCAACATTCTCCAAAAATCCATCATGGCTGAATCTGATTTTCTGAGGTTACATCTGGCTGAGCCCACCAACTGGTGTGGCTAAAAATCATAAACACACCCCTCTCCTGCTCTCTCCTAATCTAATCAAGGGGGCACCTAGTTGTCTGGGGTTGCAGGATGTGGGGGTGTTGCTGGTTGCTCCAAATGTCCTTTTCTGCCTCTGAAGACCAGTTTGGCAGCCCTCCCCCTTCCTGCCTCACCATCTGCTGAGGGGAGATTCCCTCCCACAGGCACATTCCTTTGTGTGAAGGCTAGCCAATCAGAGCACAGCAGCAAAAACAATGCAGGGCTAAAATTGGCAACTTTTCAGGTAAAGTTTAAAACTCTTTACCTGAACAAGTTATATTAAATCCCACAACTGGAAGTTGTGGGATTTATTACAACAATTAATTTTATTACCAAACTCTTGGTATCCATCATTTAAGGAGACTTTAAAAATTAAAATAAAGTCTCCCCATTCTAGACTATGAAGGCCATTCACTACAATGAGGGAAAAACGAATTTAGCTGTTTTTACCTCACCAGGGCATATAAAACTATTTTTATAAAGTCCCTGCTTATAGTTACATGGCACCCAGCCCTAGGGGCACATAGGGCACACCTTAGGGGTGACTTACATGTAAAAATAAGGTAGTTTAAGACTTTGGTACTACTTTTAATTCCAAAGTCGAATTTGCATATAACTTTAATTTAAAAGCAGCCTGCAAGGCAGGCCTGCCTTTAAAATGACACTGGGCACCTCAGCAGTGCACCTATGGGTGCACTACCTATGCTGTGGTCCCTAAACCTACATGCCCTACCATATACTAGGGACTTATAGGTAGGTTAACTTAGCCAATTATAATTAGCCTAATTTGCATATCCATTTTACAGAGAGCACAGGCCCTGGGACTGGTTAGCAGTACCCAGGGCACCATCAGAGTCAGGAAAATACCAGCAAAAAGTGGAAAAAGGGGGCAAAAAGTTTGGGGGCCTCTGCAATCAGCTCTGTTTTCTCACATTTATACTTTGACATATGCTGAACACCTTTGAGTCCTAATCCCGGGATTTTTGGAACAAGCATCTGTTTCAGGTTTAGATTTCTAAATTGATTGGTTGGCTCTAACAAAAGCAGCATTTGCCCAGCCCCTCTTTTTGGATTAGCCAACAGTGTAGACGTATGGCCTTACATTCCCAAAGGAGGCCTCCAAGCAGCCACCTGGCCCTGAATGGCTGGCATGTCCAGACTTGTACTCTTAGGCTCAGAAACAGGTTGCACACCAACAGATCCCTCATTTTACACAGCCTATAGACCTAGACATAAGGGCTAGGATGCTGGCACATGACGAACATGTGACCCCATGATGTCACAACCCACTTGACACCCCCTACACCTACTTCAGTTCTGGAGCGGGCTCTCAGGGGCACTGGAAGTCACAGTAACGGATGTGACATTGTTACTGAGAGGCGGGACAACTGTCACATTCCAGTTGATGTGTAAAGGTATCCCGGCTTACTACTTTGGTGGCTGGAGTTGAGCACATTTTTCTAGAAAATGCGGGGCCAGGCTCTTGCCCTCATTTGATACAATATGCTGAGAAAGGCTATTTTTGTTTTCCTAAAATTAAATATGTAACTTATGGATGCGAATCCTAAAACGATCCGATCGACCCTGGCAAGATGAATTTTGAGGGCGTCATCTATGAGATTATTGTCATCCACGTAGGACAACACCTCAGGATCAGTTTCATGTACTATTGATGTTATACTGGCTAAGAACAGCCCTTGACTGTTCTTATAGCCTTGGGGCAAATGGCAAAAGCGTTTTTGTGAGCCAAATGAGAATGCACTCCGGTCCCGACTTTCGTGTGCTAAGCTCTGGCAGAAAAAACGGGGATATCCAAGGTTGTTTTATATTTTTGAAGCACTGTGTTATAAATTAGCGCAGTGCTGTGTGAATTCTGTATAATGTATGTGCGTGTATGACTGTTTAAGAGTCTGTAATCTAAGACTATTCTATATGAATGGTCTGGCTTTGCAACTGGAAATAACGCATTATTAATTGCAGAGACACAGGGCTCAGTTACTCCCTGGGACTCGAGCTGAGTGAGGGTCTCCCTCACCGGAGCTTTAGCTCTGTGTTTAACAGGATATTGTGGCTGAGGTTGTGGTGTAGACCTGATAGGTATTACATGACAAGGTGAGTCCTTGTCCCAAACTACATGATTGCAATACAATGTAGGTGCCTGTGCTAAAGCCCAGTTAACAGCATAGGCTTCTTTTACCGCTTCTGGAACAAGATCAGAGAAAGAAGGCAAAATTACATCTTCCCCATGTAGGAGCTTAGGGACCTGCTCGGGTGGCCAGTTCCTCTTGGTCAACAGGATATCATAACTAAGTTCATCCCAGAATATCACACAAATGGTGCGCTCCACGTCTCCCGCAATTTAGATTTTAAATCCTAAACCTGTCTGGTGGGAGGACGTGCCCATCCGCAGTCTCAAATGGAATGTAATCGCTAGATGCTGTCACATTCAGATGACCTTTCAGGCTCTGGTGCTATATCTTGACCTCTGCTGCACTGTCTAACAGTGTCACTGCCCACATCTTGTTCTTCATCAATATTCTCAAGTGTACTGGCATTTTTAATTGACAGTGCTGCCACCTTTTTCTTTTTAAACTGTGGCTTTTGTTGTAGGGACTTATCTTCATTTTTGTCTGAAGACTTTGGTGAGTCTTTCTTCTGTTTCACATCTTCAGGGCGTTGATCTGGACGCCCCCCTCTCTCGCTACGTCTATCCGGTGAGTCCTGAAAGGAAGAGGGACATGAATCAGTATGTCTATCAGGAGCTTTTATATTTTCTCTGTTTCTGAGGGTATATTTCCTGTCAGAGTTCTCCGGCTGTGGATAATCTGCTCTCTTATTTTGTCTGACTTTAAAATAGCTTTTCTCTATCCCAGCACTTTTTAAAACCCTCCTGTGCTTGTGTAGTACCTTCCTTAGGGGTGGTACTCTGTATTTCAGGCTTTTTCAGCTTGGCTCCCAAACTATCCTGTCTTATAATGGTATAGGTGTCCGAAATAATTTTCAGTAGCTGTTTCTCCTGGTCCAAGTGTGGAATCTCTCGGAGGCACTGGCATATAGCCAGTGCTACCACTTCCCCTTTAATATTACTGAGTACGATTGAAGAGACTGCATCAAAGTTACGCATTCATTTAATTCCCAAATCTAGGGCTGGAGCAGCCCCGTGCTCATTCTGAATTTGTTTTAACACTTGTGGTAACTTGGCAAGTGTTGGGGTACCATGTGTGATAGTATATATTGCAGCAAAGACTATACCCCATGTGGCGCAGTCATCCACCAAGGGAACCATCCCAAAGTGAAAGCACTTTGTCAGAATTCTATGTTCCTCCCATATGGGAAAACACAGCTTCCAGCTGATTTGTTTTTTGGGCTATCCAGAACGAAGTTTTCTCTTGTTCTGTGGGTACTTTACCCTTGATAGAAAGTACTGTTTATAGATTAAGCCCAGTAGTAGCCAATTGGTATCCAGCAGGTGCTGGTGGTGCTGGACGTGCTGGTGTAGTGTTCAGAGTTCGCATAATGAACTGAACAAGTCATCTATAAAGTGTTATTATTGCAATATATAAATTGCGCAGATCTGCTACCTGCATGTTTTGTATACCTGGGTGAGGTGTGTATGTGGCAAACATAGGCCACATTGGTACATCATTACCTAAGGGACCCAATCTCACAGGTTGTATTATGTGTGGTAGGGCACCATTAAAACAGTTCTGATATTCTTGATAAGTAATCGGTATTTCAAGATACTGGTACACTTGGTACCGTTGAGGTATGTTTACAATTCTGTATGTGTGGAATGTGAATGATCTTTGGTCTTCCTCAGGAAAGGTGACCAAAGATTATAATGTTTCTGTTTGGTAAGCTTCACTAGCTTCTACTATGAATGTGACATCCCTGTCCTCATCTGTTAAGCCATGCACTACTAGTTCCAATGTTAAGGCTTGTCTAGCATTCCCAGGAATGCCTATGGCGTTAGCCATGTTGTGAAATGGGCAAAGAAGAGGAACACCAAGTGGGGAGAAAAGCGTTTTTATTGATTCGAGCTCGAGCAACCTACAGCCTAATTAGGTGCTCCCTGTTCAGCTAAGGAGGATCTTCCTCAAAGCCACGGACGTCTCCGTATAATGGTACTTAGGGTACCTGTTGAATGTGAGACAGTGATAGTCAAGGTATCCGTAAATAAGTGCCTAAACACCATCGTTGGTGGCACCATGTTGTAGTTTGACTCTTGCTCTAGGCAAGACTGCTGGTTTAAGGATGACAGTACTTATGTTTGTAGGCGACTATGCCAGTCCTACAACAAGCCACAACTGTCACCCCAACCCACCCGGCTCACAAGCAGCAACTCACCAAAAACCCAAACAGTAAAGGGTGATATGTGGCAGCCTTTATGCATGGACTCAAGATAGCAACATCTCAGGGACTGTAGTGGTTAAACAGAGATTACCACTTTCTCACATAAACAGCATGTCTCAATCAAACACACTGGTAATGAAGGAGATGCAGTAAAAGCTTAAAAGGTTTTTATTAACAATAATGTAATCTACGATAAATTGTGTGGGCTGCAATGATAAGAATAATGAGTAATGCAAGAAACTTAACTGTGAACACGAGAGTCATTAGTATAAAGACCCCCACCTTTTTGCAATGACATGAAGTGACATGAGATATGTCCCAATACCCTAGCATGATGAACTTAACCCCTAACCTAAAGTGAGCTAGGTGTGATAAACCAAATCTGCCAATACGGTGTCCATGAGGAAAGCCCCCTAACCCTTGTTAGCTTAGAATGAGGCTTCTAGCTCAGACTCTGTGTGGACATGAAGACTGGGTCAGCGTCAAGGTGACATGCAGCATCGATAGCAGCAATTGCATCCGGTCGAATCCCTCTGACTGCATATGTAAGGTGCATTTATACAGATCTGCTCAGACCCTGACATAGGTTTGTTCCCAAGCAATAGATAACAAGAGATGCTTGGGGCGGCAATTACATAAAAAATTCTTCGAAAGTCAAAAAGTGGGAAAGTACTTAATGTGAATACCTACATCTTATATATCTCTGGCGCTGATTGCGACGCCTTAGCAGAGTGGCACTGATAGCCGGAAACTAAAACATTTTCCTAACTAAAAACAATGTAGCCATCTTGGAAAGATATAATAAAATAATTGAGCTAAAAAAAATCAAGCAAGTAGGTGAGGGGGGCTCAGGCCTCCAAGCCAGAAGGATAAGCTAACTCCTGTGTCCCTATTTAAAACAAGATAGGATTCACTACACTTATGACAAAGCAGTGCTGGTGTCACCAAAAACAAAGGTAGAAGTTTACTGTGGGTTTTAATTCATATGGGATGCCACTGCATAGTGTTATGTTTGGTACAGTAAGTATTTCATCTTGTGTGCTCCAATGTCAGCATGTAACGTGTTAGACTTATCTCCCTGTTATAGATTACAGGCTCATCTCATGTGTGTCAGCTTGAGGTTTCTTTGTGCAGACATGGAGGGTGTTCAATTGTGCTAGCTTCCTTTCCATTTGACTGTGTATGTGTCCATTTTGCTGTGTGTATCTTGCATCTAGATGTATGGCCCATGGTGTTGCTTCTGTAAGTGCTTTCTTGCTTACTTCGACATTATGCAGATTGGTATGTCACTTGACTCTAGTATTGTTTGTCCCTGAGACACCTTATGGGCCTGTTTCTGTGCAAATATTGTTTTAGGGGCATGTGCGAAGTGTAATGTGTCCCAGGGTAGCATACTTCCATTAGTGCTTCTGATGGCCACATCCCTGTTGTGCAGGTATTGTTTGCATTTTGAGCTAAAGATATTTATCTCTCTGACTATTGTGCACCTCATTGTTCTTCCATTTTGTTGCAATATGGATGATGTGTGGGTCCAGTGGTGTTTGTGTTTCATGACACATCCATACATATAGGGCCTCATTACAACCAAGGTTTAACCGATGTGCAGCCACCAATGAGGCCGCACTCCTGCCGGCCCCATTTTGACATCCCCGCTGGACCGGCGGGCGGAAACAGAGTTTCCGCCTGCCGGCCCAGCGGGGATGTCAACCGCAACATGGGAGCCGGCGGTGCTGCGGCTGTGCGATGGGTACAGCTGCACTCGTTGCGCTTTTCACTGTCTGCTGTGCAGACAGTGAAAAGCAGTGTTGGGCTGTGCCTGGAGGCCCCTGCACTGCCCCTGCCAAGTGCCCCCTTCCCGCCAGCCTTTCCATGGTGGTCTCTATCGCCATGGACAGGCTGGCGGGAAGGGAACTCGTAATCCCCTGGGCAGCACTGCAAGCAGCGCTGCCCTGGAGGATTAAAACCGCTGTGACAACCATGGTGGTAAACCAGCGGTCCCGGCGTTGCAACCGCGGCGCTTACACCGCAGTCGTAATAGGCAAGATTGTACCGCAAGCCTGTTGGCAGTATAATTGACAAAACAGCATTGTAATGAGGCCCATAGTGTGTTGCATTTGACGACAGTCCATGGCATGTGTGCAATGTGAGGGTGTCAGTTGTATTGGTAGATGTGATGTTGCTGGGTTGCTGCTCTTGTGAACACAATGTTGTATACACTTCACTGTCCCTGTCCTTAAGATGTGTGGTTTTGTGTAGTGTGGCAGTGCAGTGTGAGTGACCTACCCAAAGGGGGCATTTAATGGCTGTGAATGTGTCCTTCTTTGTAAATGAATCTGACTTTGGACACAATGACACGTGAACTTGTTGACCATAGTGTGCACCCCATATCATGAGGAAGACGGTGCAACGATCTGTTGTTCAGGGTAATGGCACAACTGCACTCATTTTTCTAATACAAGGAAAGGAGAAGCATGCCAACTCTGAGGTTGACCTCCCAGAAGTAGGAGATCAAGTGTTCATACAGAACTTTGTTCACAAAGGAAATAAGAAGTATTTCGAGGATCCCTACATAGTCACAGTAGTTACACCAACAGCTCTCAAAGTGGATGGCAGGAAACCTTTGATCCATCAGCCATGCGCATCTGACCCAGCTGCTTGTCAAAAATAATGGACAGTTCAAATGAAACAAGAGTGGGGACGAAGATTGTCACCCTAAAAGGGCCTTATATAGCTATATTTTTGGACTATCTTTTAAATGGACATTACCAAAGTTAGGTATTTTTGTTTTTGTGTTTCTCATTTGTCTCTTAAATCTATCCCTTTTCCTCTTTGCTAGCAAAGTACCCAAAATTCCAATATCCTTCTTGTTTGAAGAGAGCTCTCTAGTAATAATGTGACCCCTGACACTCATGTTAAGTTGTCAGACAACATGTGGTATCAGCACTTATCAGAAATAGGTGCTGAAGCCACGAATCAGTCATGCTTTGTGTGCTCCTTAATTCCCCATGCTACTGGTTCAGATAAACTACACTCCACACAAGAAGTACCTCCAGACCTAGCGTGCTGCCTATCACATCTGTACTTGTGTAGAATAAAGGCCCAAAGGAAATTTACCAATGTTGGAGTAGTATGCTTCCTAGTCAATGCCACAGATTATGACAAGTTACCGGAAGCATTATATATTTTCACAGAGACAAGAGATAAGAGAGGAAATAGCATGCATGAGAAAAACAGGGTGCCCCACCACTGTAGATTGGACCCAGATGTTTATAGATCTAGGTATCCCTGGGGTAACATGCCCACCAACTGAATGTAACAGCTATTTTGCAATCCCCTTGTCACGGGATTGCGTCTGCAGGCCAGGGCCCAGACTCCGAGGGTCAGTCTTTGCTCAGAATCAGTGGTATCCCGACATCAAATGTTTCTGTAGGGCCATGTCTTTATGGTATGGCACTGACGTTAGCTATGATGCCATAAGAAAATGTACATCCATCTGGGACAAAAATATTCCAGGCTAAACCTGGTTAGACATCATTGAAAGTCCTCACACTGTCCTGAAACTAACCTCTGTCTCCTTCTTATTCATGGGAAATGGGACCATCAACATAGTTTGGAATATTGGTTGCAAGATCACAGTCTTCCCCACCGACATGCAGGGGAGGAACTCCAGCCTTATGTCCTTCTGGCAGTGTGGAGAACTACTGTATGCCTAGTTACCACCTCGCTGGGTTGGAATTTGTTCCATAGTAACTTTGCATTCTCCAGTTTTAGTGGTACCGGGAATAAACATACCTGCTTTGCATTAGCACTCCAAGAGCCGTCCAATGACCTTGGTACATCACAGTCAGAAGACGAGAACTACAGAATACTATGGCACAGTACCTGGACTGAAATACCTCAAGAATACTGCTTGTTCAATGACACTGATCTTTTTATTGGGAGCATGTTGCCATTTCTCCATTCAAGGCATCCGCTTGTTGGCTCCAGATCACAAGGTGAGAACTCCTTAAGATCATTAACAATATGAATGAGGGCTTCAATGCAATAAAGGAAGAACTGCGTGCCTTGAGAAAAATGAAGCTACAACACCATTATGTACTGGACCTTATGACAGACATGCAAGGGGGCATCTGTAGAAAGATAGATACCATGTACTGTATGTTTATTTCAGCAAATGACATAGAAAATGGATCTTTGTCAGAAGAAATACAGACACTGCATAATTTACAAACTAAAATGATAACTGGAGGAGGTGCCCCAGATAGTTGGTTTAGTGGTTAGTTTTCAGCACTGCCATCCTGGACGTCGGGACTGCTGGGTGCTCTGTTTCCAATGACTGTGCTTTTGTTACTGATAGACTGGGTAATACAGTCAATACTAGCATGTGTTAGGAGAACAGGCACTAAGGCGGGAGGGATGTTTTTAATTAGGACACCAACAAGTAGTGGATTCCCACAGCAGGTCATGCAGGTTGTATAGGTTATGGCTGAGGTCCAGCCTGCAGTGGTTTTCTCTCTGTCACAACAGTTAGTAAATGCTGTGTTTGGAACTGCAAAAAGGAGCATGCATGGTAATATCTGTATCATGAGAACTTATTCTTTCACCGGTAACAAAGACCTCTGGGCCCCCATGGCATGGAGCTATATATTATTAAGTTAGACATATTTTTTGCATATGTCCTAACTGCAATACTTGAAAATTGTTTTTTACTGGGGAAAAGTTAGTACTTCCATTGGCTAACATAATGGCTGGCACCCCAGTCTGGATGACTTTTAAATGGAACCATCTAACTGCGAACTGTAAGGTATCAAATAAATCATGGAATTGAGCCTGATCTGATGCCAAGGTCAAATTTTATGTCGCAATTAAAGTTCTGCAACTTTTAGAAAGTTGCCTCTCTGTGGCCCAAATGGTCCAGTAGTCTCACACAAGGTCTGGCACACAGACAACTTGGTGCCCTCCTAGGGAGACATAAGAACCACTCCCATGCTTAAGAATAAAAGGCAGCTGCCCCACAGAGAGGTGTGACCTCCTCTCCCAGTATGGCCACTCAGTTGGTTAGCCCAAAAAGCAAACATATTCAAATTCTGCAGTGCAGCTAAATCATCTGAAGCATCTCATCCGACTCTCCCCAAAAATCATACATTACAAAGTCTGACATGCATAGGAGACAAAATCAACAAGGGTGTCCCTAATACAAAGGCAATGGATAATTCAAATCTGACACCCTCAGAAACGGATAATGTCGTCAACCTTATCATAGGTAATGGCAGGCTTGTAGCCATGAGTATATATTTTGGCTGGCCTGGCCCTCAGTAGTTCACTGTGACAATATTACGGCAAAAAATATTGTTGACACATATATAGGGGATCATTATGCCCCCGGCGGTGAGTGTAAATGTGCCGGTAGTAACACCAACAGGCTGGCGGTACATACCGCCACATTTTGAGAATGTCAGGTTGGGTGCAGCCAACCCACCACCTCTCCACTCATACCACAATGGCTGTATCAGCCCCTGGGCTGGAGATATCGATCTCCAGCCCAGCGGCTGGCTAAGTACTACCAGCGGCATTATGAGCCTGCCTACCACCATGGTTTAGCCATGCCATGAAAACCATGGTGATAGGCCCTACCAGTGACAGGGAGTCTCTTCCCTGTCACCGGTAGGTGGTTCCCCCCCTTTGCAGTACACACCTGACACCCATATCCATTCAAAGCCCCACCTCCCATCACACTAATCCCCCCACCCCAGCAATTCACATCCACCCCCACCCCAATCCAAACACACACCCTCACCCCCTCCGATTCAAACACACTCTGCCCCATCCCCTCTGATCCTCTCACTCACCCCCTCACACGCACACACCCACAGACACGCACCACACATCCACCCAATCATACTGGCATACATGCATTCATGCACACTCTGGCATACATGCATTCATATACGCATACTTCCAGATATCCTCACACACATTCTTGCACACAATCACACTGATATGCAGACACCAACACACTTCACCATTGTTACACGCATTCACTCACATGCATACAACCACTCTCAAACAACACAACAGACACAGATGCATTCACGCACTCACTCACACATTCATGCACACACTCAGACACACACACAACACCCCCGATCCTCCCACTCCCTTCTCCTTTCGGAAGCCTGATTTACCTTTGTCAAGGATGTCTTCCGGGAGGGAATGGGAAGGGACGCTATTACCGCCAGCAGTGCCCCGCCAGCAGAGCACCGCCAGGCCGTACCACAGGGCATGATACGGCTGGCAGTGTCTACTGGCGTGGACTACCTGACCACCATCCGCCACAATGAACACTGCAGAAGTTCCACCCTTCTTGTGGCTGAAGTCCGGCAGTGCTCATAATATGGTGGAAGGATGGTAGCTGATGTGGCGGTATTTTGGCAGCCATCACCACGGCGGTAGGCGGTTTTTACTGCCAAAGTCAAAATGATCACCTTTGTGTCAAAACTATAGTTTACCACTAAATCGTGCGCCTATACTTATAATAGTAAATACCAAAATATTGGAAAAAAACTAATATTTACAATAATATTGTCAACAAATATACAAAAGTATCAATTGTTTGATAAAAATAGAGTTTAAAGTAGTAATTGTTGACTATTTTAATATATACATTTATTATAATGTCAAATTTTTAAAGAGTTAGAAATTCACTAATATTTATTACTACATATATAAATATATACTTAGATAACACAGAAATACACACCTGTGTATAGTGTAACATAAGTAATACAAATGTTAGTTGTACATTACATTATTTTTTAATATTTTAAGTCTGTTACTATGAATAAATATATTTATATATTTATAGTAATAAAAAAATTGAAAATTATTACAAAAAAGTTTAATAATTACGTTATAAGTTCACGCACTCTCTCTCTAAATATATATAGGCAATTAAAAAATACACAAACATAATATACATTAAATTACAAAAAAATAATTAGTGTTATAAAATCTATTCAACCACTATTATAAAAATCATTGGAATCTAACAATATTAAATATACTTTTACCACCCTAGTTTATGCAACAGTATGGATATGCTCTCTTCTGAGGGGTTAGATTTACTATTCCTACTCCAGTCACTGCAACAGTAGAGAAAATCTTGGAGTTTGGATAGCTTGAATTTACTATTCCCACTCCAGTCTAAGCAACAGTAGGGAAAGCATTAGACTTGGTGGGGTACATTTTACTATTACCACACCAGTCTAAACAACAGTAGGTAAGTGTTGGACTCCAGAGAGGTTACATGTACTACTCCCACTTTAAGCAGTGCAATAGTAGGGAAAGTGTTAGACTGAGAAAGGGTAAAATGTACAATTCCCACTCCAATCTGTGCAACAGGAGAGAGGAAAGTGTTGGTCTGTGGGGGTTTAACATTTACTATTCCCATTATAATGCGTGAAACATTAGAGAAAGTGTGAAATTTACTAGTCCCACTCAAGCAGCGTAACAATAGGAAAAGTGTTGACCTTCAGAGGGGTTTATTTTACTATTTATACCACAGTCTAAGCAAGAGTAGGGAAAGTATTTCACTTCAAACACATTAAATATATGAGCAACAAAATAAATGCAGCAAAAACAATTAAGTTCTTAATATAAAAATGATTAGTTAACTATATATATGTGTGCATTAAAACACTACAAACAAGTCATCTATTTACATAATTATTTTTCAATTACTATTAACATATTTGTTAATCAATTATTCATTAATTAATTCCCTACCCTCCACTTCTATAAACCTAGCAACCTGCTCCTAAAATTTAACTAAAAAAAGTATCCCATAAATTACATATTTAAAATCAATTAAATGAGAAATTAACGATTGATTAATAATTATTATTCAGTTATCTTCCTGCCCTAGATCCCTATAAACTAATAAATAATTACATATTTAAAATTCAATCAAATATTTAATTTACACAATAATTACTAGTTAACAAGTTAAGTTATTTTAATGAACTTACCACTATATACCCCTACAGAACTAGCATCACATCATGCAAAATAAAAATATAAGTAATATAAATCAGTAGACCATATTTTACATAATTAAATTGAATAATAAATTGTTACTTACTAAACTTCCCTCAATAGGCCCCTACAAATATAGCAGACCACCACTAAATATGAGTAAAATAAAAAAGTATTCAATAAAGTACATGATTAGAAATAAACTAAATAATAATACAAAATTGATAATTAATTATTACTTAGTTAGCTTCCTGTTCTATATCCCTACAATCCCAACAACCGGAAAATACCATTTAACAAAAATAAATGAGTATTACATAATTAACATAATAAATATCAATCATACAATTTCATAAAATGTGTCAAATAATTTCTAATTAATTATTATCTCATTTAACTTCCCACCCTATCCTCTGCAAACCCAACAATTCTAAAGTCTAAATCACTTTAGATTACATGATATAATTTTTAAAAATGAATGTGTTTATAAAAACAATTAATGTATTAACTAAAACATTAAAATAATTAAACAGCAATATTTGTAACCACTATATTACTGGAAACAATATTAAAACATAAATATTATTTAAAAAATATTACCTCAAAAATTATATTCTTGTCAATGATATTGTTGTATCACAATATTTATTTATGAACATACTTCATATCCCACACTTCTGTCTTTCATATTTACAACTCAATAATTTGTTCAGATTGTGAGAAATGGTTAATTTCAAAGAACATTGTACCAGTAACAGTAGTCAGAAGCAGTTGGATGTTTAGTCAGTTTTAAACAGCGGACTCTCCCAAGGTTTGTTTAGTAAAAGTGAACATTATTTAGGCAGTCACTCTAAGAATATGGGCCTGATTATGACCTTGGCAGATGGGACATGGATATCTCACCTGTCGTTTTACAAGTTCCATAGGATATAATGAAACCTGTAGTACAGCGCATAGGATATCAGTCATGTTTGTGATGGAGTATCCCAACCGCCAAGGGCGTAATGAGGCCCTATGTGTTTAACATGAAAGGTTAAGGAAAATACTGACATGGTAATGTGTGCATGATATAGAGAAGCAATTCAGATATATGTTTATTTATTTAATTAATACAGTGCATGCTTATTTCCGGGATTAATTAAGGTCAGAACAATGTTGTGCGAGCTACACTCCATTGAATAGCGCATGGGGACATGGCTGACTTAAAAGGCTATCAGGAAAAGTCAGGATTTGAGCTTTTAGTAGATGACCAAATAGGGTTCGCTATTAGAAATATTGAGGGGATAACTCACTGGTGTATGAGAGCACTAATTGTGATACCACTTTATTTTCCGGCTAAAAGTGTGATTTGTTTTACTAGCTGTTGTCAAAAAGTCATGGGCATCATGTTGTGACCCTTTATTTAATACAGTTGTTATTTCTCTCAACATGAATTTCAAATGGAAATTTACTTTACTTGGTGGCATTCAATGAGGGACACACTGTATTTATTTCTTAGACACACAAATATCCCTGTTATTTACGCAGTGTTTTGTGTAGGCACTTATTTCTGTATGAGTGTATGTTTTCCTGTGGAGAGCCCATTTGATAAACCCTAAACTACTGGAATTTTAATGTAATTTTCTTCACAGCTTCTGCAAAAAAAACTATGACTTTCTAGGAGATATAAATTTGGAAATGTGTGTTGGAAAATCCACTCTTTCATCCCCATGTTCTGCTAAATTTCCTCAGGGAACTCTCGGGCATATTTATGGAAAAGTGGTGCATAATTTGTGATGCGCCACTTTTCTAGCGCCCTATTGCATCCCCCTAACAACACAATGTGTGCATTTTATTTACAATACGGCGCACCATGGCAGTCGTGTCCACACTAGAATCATAATTTGTGGTGCTAATATGTGGCTTTGCTGGATTAGTTCCATAAAATATGGCGCTAATGATGCAAAGCACAGAGAGGTCCATTATTTTAATGGGTTTGTCATCTTAACGTCTGCCTTTGGCAGGCATTAATAATGATACTGAAACTGGTGCAGTGAAATCTTGTAAATTTCACTGCACCATTTTTCTGGACCTCTCTATGTGGGAATGCCACCCTTGCATATACTATGTCTGGCGCGGGCATAATGTGGTGTAAGGGTTAAAAAATGGTTCAATTGTTGCATTGCACCACTTTGTAAATATGGTGTGTGGGAAATGCCACCTTAATGCCACATTTGCATTAAAAAATGACACAAATTTGATGCAAGGTGGAGCTAGGGATCATAAATATGCCTCCATGTTCAAAAGCATTGAGTTCTCTTGCCTGGTTTATGAGGTTGGTGTTAAAATATACTCGCTGGTTACTTTTAGTTCTCGGTCCATACATTTACTTCACTCTCACCTGAAATTTAACATCACCTCACTCCCTTGTCAGCCTCACCAAAACCTCCATCCATACTCACTTCAACTGAAACTTAACCTCACCCTGACCACAATCTCACTCCCCATCACCTCAACCTTACCTCAATTAACCTCACTCACAACCTTAACCTCACCTCCTCTGTTTTTTCTACTGAGATTTTCTTTTCTCACATCAGCAATGTCATAATGCTGAATGTTGGCTTCACTGTCCTTGTCCCATAATTTTACTTTGTTTGATGCCTACAGAAACATGAAACATGGCATTTTGGCTGTTATATTGTGATTGGATGATCATGCCGTTTTAAAACAGCAGCTACAGTAATAGAGACAATTGTCATGGTCTATGCAACATGAGTGCAATTTATATAAGCCCTATTCCTGCAAGTACCCAGTAGCCCTGTTGGTAAATTCTTGGAGGTGGGAATGCTATTTTACGCTGTAATAAATAAAACAAAACAAATTAAACATATCTGTGCATTCTATATTTGGTTGCATCATATTTGAAGCATAGCAACCCCATTTGATGGCTTTGGAATCCCCACTATCCTCCGTTGACATCACAGTGTTCTAATCCTGTTTACTAGCGCTTCATCTGATATCTCCAGACATGTACGCTACTGCTGTGGTTTGCACCAGATCACTTTGCTTGAATGTGGTGACAGTCACTTTGAGGTCACAGCATTCCAGGCATTGTCAAGCTTCTAGGGGAGAATTGAATGTAGTCAGTTACATGAACCTGATAAAATTTTATGAAGAACTTTTGAAGTGAAAAGTATATTCTTAACACTGACGACGAGGGAGAAACTGTTGACAACCTCATAGATGAATCAGAACCCATGTGACCCATATTAAGCATCTGTTGAAATGATATTGTGGACACCAAGGTGAGAGGGGAGCCTACAAGAGAGAGCTTGGAACCGCTGTGTATGTTTTTGCTGACCCGAGCTGTGGGTGGAACTTTAGCATGTTTTACATCTGGTTGAAGGCAGAGAACCAAGCAGAGGAGTCAGCGGAACCTTGGCGCTTGTGCGACTGGTTGAAGGAACTGAGTCAGGAGAAAGGTGTGCTCTTGTTGCTGTCTGCGAGCAAAATGATGATGTTGCGAGCATGTGACATTCCGTCCAGTATCATTGGATTAAGCTGGGGAACGTGAGTACAGGAGGGCAAGCAGTTTTGTTGCAGCAATATTTCTTCTCATGTACACATGTAAATGTCTGCGCCTATTTTTGATTAATCTTTTTCATGCAGGTCACTCAAAAACAAGAGGTGATCCGCACACCATTGATATTTAACAAACTATTGACACGTGGATCACTCGGCAACAAGCGGTGATCCTAAAACCTTTGAGATTATTCAGTGATCTGCACACCGTTGATATTAATAAATTGCTGACAATAAATGAGGCATTATTTCATTTTTCTCTCTCTCTCTCTCTCTCTCTATATATATATATATATATATATATATATATAAAATATATATATATATTACATATATATATATATATATATATATATATATATATGTTATTTACAGTTCTTTGTTTCAGTGATCAGAACACTGTAGTCCTTTTGAACAACAGAGAAGTGTGTTGTCAGCCCAAAGTACTTCTAGTGATTCTAACAATTCAAATATTCAGACATTATGGCAGGCGCTAATATATCTGAACCTCCCCATTTCCTTTCAGATAAGGGCGATCCTATTTTGCCATGGAAAAGATGGAAGCAGATATTTGTTTCATACTTACTTGTGATTGGGAGAGAAAGGTTTTCGGTAGTAGCAAATAAGCTGTATTATTACATAATTTAAGATTAGAAGGGAGAAATGTGTATGAGAGTTTGGAATAAATCATCATTAGTCATGGGGAGGGTGAATCAGACAATGTTTTTGACATGTCTGTAATGATGTTGTAAAACCATTTTGGTGCACAAATTAATGTGGTACCAGAAAGGCACAAGTTTTTCACAAGAGTGCAGGGAAAACAAGAGAAAATTGGCACATATGTTGCAGCCTTGAAAATGTTAGCTCATACATGCAAATTTGAACAACTGACTAATTCTCTTTTAAGAGACCACATTGTCAAGTGCATGAACAATGGAAAAGTATAAGAAAAAGTATTAGCAAAAACTCCCACTTTGAACTAGACAATAGGTATAGTTGAAGGTATGGCGAATACTAGTATGGGGGTGCGTGAAATGCATGATGAAAAAGATAAAGGCAACATGCTTGTGGATAAATCAGTGAATTAAGTAAAAGGAGTTGGTAGAAATGCAGAGAACGAAGCAGACAAACATGAGAGAACGAAGAAGAAGGAGGAACATCAAATGTTTGAGAATAATGTTTCTGAAAATGATACTCTTATGTCAACAAAAAGTGGAGGTGTGAGATGTTTTAGATGTGGGAGTGAAGGACATCTTTCCAATAGTCCAAGATGTTTCAGAAGGTTAGTCTGCAAGAGATGTGGTAAGAAGGGACACTATGCCAGGGTGTGTTGATGGAATAAACAGGTGGTGAGTTCTATTGAAGGAGAAGAAAAAGTTTAAGAAAAATGTATTTTCAATATAAAGGATGATGGATATGTGGACGCAGATCCAAAAGAAATGCCGGAACGTGAAAATGTGATGGGAGGAAAAAAATGTTACTATACTTGCTGATTTGGGATCAGCATACAAGATAATTGGTGACAAGAATTGGAACTCAATGTTTGTGAATGGAGAAATTTAATTACTACCACCAGATATAAATCATGTTGGGCATGGAGGCACGCAAATAGATGTTTTGGGTTAATCAGTGATGAGAATTCAATTTGATGTGCATGAAACAACTGGGAAAGTGTACGTAGCAAAAAGGGGTGATAACCTTTTAGGTTGGAGACATCAAAGGGACAAGGGGATAATATTAAATCCAAATTCCATACAGAAAGTGTTAATAATGGCGAATGACAGATTCTTAGATGAGATAGTTTCTAGGTTTCCTAAAAAATTTGGAGATGATATAGGGCCTGATTACAACTTTGGAGGACGGTGTTAAACCGTCCCAAAAGTGGCAGATATACCACCTACCGTATTACGAGTCCATTATATCCTATGGAACTCGTAATACGGTAGGTGGTATATCCGTCACTTTTGGGACGGTTTAACACCGTCCTCCAAAGTTGTAATCAGGCCCATAGTGTTATGAAAGAATTCTGAACACAGAATTGTTCTCAAGAATGGTGCAATACCATCTGTGTTTAAAGTAATGAACGTTCCTATATTATGTTATCACCACTCAAACAAGAATTGCAAAAATTAAAAGAAAGAGGAGTAATTGAAGAAATTGAGTGCTCTGAGTGGTTGCCCCCCATAGTTCTAGCACCAAAGGATGGGGGTAAAGAGATTTGTATGTTTGTTGACTTGAGAGGATTAAAGAATCACATCTGGGTTGATCATCAACCATAACCAAATATTTCTGAAACTCTGGCTGTAAACAAAGATGCTAAGTTATTCAGTGTGATGAATTTGTCCTCTGCTTACCAGAGGTTGTGCTCCATCCTGATTCTAGGCCATTAACATCATTTGTAACCCCTTTGGGAGCATTTAGATTCATTTGGATGCCTTTTGGTCTGACTTCAGCAGTGGCATGCTTTGAGAGAGTCATGAAGAAAGTGTTAGAAGGGTTGGACAAAGTTTTGTTTTTCCAGGATGATATTTTGGTCTATGGATGAAACCAATGGGAGCATGATGGAATATTGAAGAAGGTGTTGGAACGATTACAGAATACAGGATTGGTGATAAAAAAGGAAAAGTGAAAGTTCAGAGTATCCACTGTAACTTATCTGAGGCACACTATCTCAGGTGAAGGAATAAGTCAAAAAATTGATTTGGCAAACAGTTTTGGGGAAGCTCCCAAAGCAGAAAACAAAGACCAAGTACGATCATTTCTTGGTTTGGCAGAATTTTGTTCAAAATGTATCCAACATTTTGCTAGTTTTTCTCAACCATTGAGATTGCTGCTAAAGAAGGGTGCCCATTTCAACAGGACTGAAGAATGTGAACAGTCTTTCGCCAGTATTAAATGCAGTATTGGAAAATTTCCAATTTTAGGACATTTAGAAGTTCATAGGAAACAATGTTATTCATCAATGCCAGTGTGAAGGGTTTGTGTGCAGTTTTAGCCCAAATGGTGAACTGTGAAATGAAGGTGATAGCTTTTGCTTCTTGCTTGTTAAAAGGTGCTGAAGTACATTTTTCAGTTATTGATCGAGAGGCCTTAGCTGCATATTGGGCAATTATCGACTTTAAGTTTTTTATGAGGAATACCATTTGTGGTCAGATCGGATCATCAACCACTTAATCGTATGTTCTTATGTAAGGAGATGGAGACAAGTTATAATGTTACAGTTGAGAATATACCTGGAGCAGGGCATGCAATGGCAAATTGTCTCTCTGGACTTCCCATCAATCAGCATGTAGATGTGTGTGAAGAAGTAGCTGTAGATTGGGTATGTGAATCAGCCCTGGAGGAATGTGAGTGGGATAATGCTACTTCAAATGACTTAGAATTATCTACATTACAGAAACTCATTGTAAATGGTTGGCCGAACAAGAAAGATATACCAACTAATGTGGAAGGATTTCTTTGTGTAAAAGGCGAACTTAGCATTATTGATTGGAAAGTATTGATGGGGGACGGGTGGTACCTCCTGATGTTTTGAGACAGAAGTTTATTAACTTGGTTCATGAAGGACATTTAGGGAGAAATTTGACCAAGGATCGTTTGCATGAATGGTACTGATGACCAAAAATGGATCAAGAGGTTGAATTGTTGGTAAAGGATTATTGGCATTGGGCGAATAATGACAAAACTAAGAAAACTCACACACTTCCCTGTCACCTGTTGAGGTTCTATATTACTGTATTCATTTACTGCATTTTAAGACATAGTACAGCATAATCATTAGATTTTGCATTTGTAACAAATGTCTATTATCCTGTGATGTATTTTCTGTTCAGTCAGTGTGTTGTTCAATGTTACTTTTTTTGTCATACCACATAGACTGAATTGGCTCACCATTTGGGAGATAAGTGATAATTCCCGATTCTGATTAGGAGCAGACTTTCTATCAAGCCTTACATTGATCTGAATTTAGAACAATCTTAATTTTCCTCCTCTCCAGGGTAATTGAGCAGTTTTTGTGAGATATGTTCCTTGATTCTCATATGCCTTGTGCTGGGCCATATTCAGGTTTGGCTATTCATTAGATTGGGCTTTAATTTCCGCTGCCAATGATATCTTAAATATATTTACATTTTGAGCATTTTAATATGATTTGACTAACAAATGCTCTTTACCTTCTCTATTTGACTTCTTACTTTTTAATTAATCTTCATGGCTCGTACTTTGAATCCAGTCTTGTGTGTAATTTTCTTAGTTGATTATCTTTGGCCTTTGGCTCTGGTAGGGCTCTTATCTGGAATAGACACACACATAGGGAGTCGTTACTACTGTGTAAACCATCCACCGAAGTCCGACGGTCAGGTTGCCACCAGTGTGGCTGCCTTCCCGCAGGCCCTATTAAAAGTCCCCTGCTTGGTCAGCGGGCAGAAGCAGTGTTTCTGCCCACTGGCCGAGTGGGGAATGGCCTACAACATTGACGCCGGCTCATAATAGAGCCGTCGGCAATGCTGTAGTGCGTAGGGTGCACCAGCACCCTTTGCGATGTTCACTGTCTGCTAGGCAGACAGTGAACATCACAATTGGGCTGGCCAAGGGGGCCCCTGCACTGCCCATGCCAAGTGCGTAGGCAGTGCAGGGGTCCCCCCTGGGGCACCCCGTCCCCACCAGCTTTTACATAACGTTGCTACCGCCATGTAAACCCTGGCAGAGAGGGAGTCGTAATCCCCAGGGTGGCATTGCTTGCAGTGCCGCCCTGGCGGATTAAAACAGGCAGGACCGACAGTCCCTCCTGTGGCAGTGCTGGTGGTCCCACTGTGGCACAATTAGCACGACCGCTGCCAAATTGGTCGGACAACCGCTTTGGTAGCGGTCAGACAGTGACCCTGGCGATTTGAAGACCACCAGGGTCGTAATGACCCCCATAGACTCGAGCCATCAATCAGCACTATTGATGTAAAATGCACCAAAAAGTTTAATGACTCTGAACTCAAGTATAACCAATGGAGTCTTCAGCATGGAGAGCTAGGTTCAGGCACTAGGGCCCTGATGACAACCCTGGCGGTCCAAGACCTCCAGGGCTGTTTTGGCTGAAGCACTGCCAACAGGCTGGCGGTGCTTCAGAGGGGATTACGACAACGTTGGTAGCGCCGCGGTCGCACCGCCGGGGCCAGTGGTTTCCCACCATATTTGCCCCGGCTGTGATAATCCGCCAGGGCAGCACTGCTTGCAGCGCTGCCCAGGGGATTACGAGTCCCCCTACCGCCAACCTTTTCCTGGCGGTTTGAACCGCCAGGAAAAGGCTGGCGGTACGGGGTGTCGCGGGGCCCGTGGCATGGCATGGGCAGTGCAGGGGCCCCCTGGCAGGGCCCCGTGCAGCTTTTCACTGTCTGCATAGCAGACAGTGAAAAGCGCGACGGGTGCAACTGCACCCATCGCACGGCCGCAACACCGCCGGCTCCATTCGGAGCTGACTCCCATGTTGCGGCACACATCCCCGCTGGCCCGGTGGGCAGAAACTCTGTTTCCACCCGCCGGCCCAGCGGGGATGTCATTATGGGCACCGCAGGAGTGCAGCCGCATTGGCGGCCGCACGGCGGTTACAACTTGGCAGGCGGCGGTTGCCGCCCGCCAATGTTGTAATGACCCCCTAGGTGTTTCTACAACGCGATGATTCATGTTATTATTAAGTATATGATAAACACAATGAATTACTGCTTTCAAGTTTCTGACAAGTTCCTCCAGTCGTACACTTGTGGATGCTGAGGATGGGAGAGGCGTCTGCTTTCTTGTCTCTTGAAGTAGAGCAGATGGTGACATGTTTCTTTAAGTCATAGAGGTTGGAATGTGGAAAGGTCTTTGGCACACTCCAGCAGTTCATAGGGGCTACAGCTCAGTGTGAAGAGACCATTGTCAGGATATGTCACTATAGCTCACTTGTGCTGCAACTGGTGTGAAGGAATAGTGTGCTCCTCGAAGTTGCACCACTGTCCATATTCTTGCATTGCACTGGTGGTGCATCTGGGGAGAAAGACAGGGCATACTGTTGCAGTGCATGTGGTGCATATGTGCATGTCTTAAGCTAGAGGGAATGTTTATTCCTGTTGTACGTAAGAATTGGCTGCAACACATCACTTGAAGTGTGCAGGTGATGTGCTGCAGTTGATGACTGTGCATTTTTTGCACTATATATTTGTTGCAGATAGAAATAAATACATCCTGTCATACTTCTTCACTGTACCAGTGTTGCAAAATGGAGTTAACAATTGAATGGCTTAGCAGAGCATTTACAGCATTGCTTGATTGTGTTCAAGCAGAGCGTCAGCACACTGTTTGGAGAGGATATATCACTTGTTCTGTAAACTGCCCTTTCTGAAATTAAGGGCCAAATTTATTAGCATTTGACGCAATGCAACACAGCAAGACAACTTGTTGCATTGCACTGTATCAAATGGAGAGAGCAGGAATGCACCATATTTGCTAAGATATGGCACATTTCTGCTATCTCTTAGCTTTCACACTGAGTGCTGCCCAGCACCAGCACAGGTACTATTTTGCCATGGTACAGAAGTGCCTGCGTTACAGCCACGATTGTTTATATGCAGGAAGGGACATCTTCCTGCAGAAAAGTAATCATCAGAGGCATTTTCCATTCCACAGTACACACAGAAACAGGAAATACCAAGGAGAAATAAACATACTTCTTCTCATCACGCCTCTGTTGGGATGGCATAGCATTTTAAAGCATTCACAGGTTTATTAATGTTAGAAAATCTAAGAATGCACTATAGACTATGGGTAAATGCATGGGAACGCCCACAGTCCACCAATAGAATGCCTCACTAAGACAGAGTAGTGCCAACCAGTGAATTGTGCTGCCTTGCATTACTCTAGGGTTCCTAAGTCATGCAGAGCCACACAAGGTGGCTTTGTGTGGCTTAGTAAATCAGACCTAAAGGCTTGCATTGCCTTATGTTGCCTTGTGTGACACAAGGCCAATGCAAACCCTTAGTAAATCTTGGAATACATGTCAAAAACACATCTTCTGTGATCTAGTCCTCTATATTAGCATCCTTCTTTCGAACTGCCTAACTGCCTATTGTTCTGCAGATAGTCGGGTCTCACTATTCAGTCCCATTCACATTTCCATCACCAGTAATACATTACAAAATGAGGGAGCTATGTGAAGAAACTACCGATATTTTCATCTCTCAATCCTACAGAAAGAGTACTACATGCTCCCTGGCATGTGGCACAAAGTTAGACTATGAATTGAACCTGGACACCAGTTAGTGCAACACCTTCTGTTTGATTACTTGCTATCCATTGCTGTCACACTAGTCATGGCCTCCTCCTCACAAAGAGTGATGCAGCAACAGACCTGTAGATTCATTAGTAGCAGAAGCCCAGGTGTTCCAGATCTGAGGCTAGCAATGGCGATGCGGAACAAAAAACGAAAAACGTGAGAGTCAGCCTCCAGTTTACATATTTATGCAATAACAGTGTTTACGAAGAATGCAGATTTCTCTCAAAGATGCCTGTATGACAGGTAAAACATGAGCAGCGATGCAGCCTCATATCACGTACACATATTGTAGGTATGGGATGTGCAGAATCAATACAAACTACAGACTCACACACACTACACCTGAGGTAGGGGCACTGCTAGCTTGCCTTGTCCTTGAACATCTTTGAGTTCCTGTATTGTAGTACCTCACATAGGGTAAACAAAATGACAGGAGGCAAGAGGAATGCTAATGTCCAGATGGAAAGATGATAAAAGAAGAGGGAAAGTGTGGTTACTTCACAAAAACATACTGTTAGTATGGGCTCCGCTGAAATGCCTCATATAGGCCCTCATTATGACTTTGTCAGCCTTTCACCCACCATATAATGGGTACTGACAGATTTCAGCCACACTGTGGGAGGAAATCTGTCATCAGCCATGCTGGAGGGCGGTCGCATTCTGGCACCCATGGCTTTGGCAGTCTTTCTCAGAGTCTGCCAATGTCATAAGGAAGGCCTATATGAGGGCCTATATGAGTAGGACGCTGCCAGCCATATTAAGACCATTAATGCAGCCTGGTGGTGTCCTGTTGGTGTGGTGCTGCTGGCGGTGGCAGTACCTCTTCCCGTTCCCTGCCTGACTACCACGTCCTCCTCGCCGGACAACATAAGTTGGGCATCTCACAGGGAAGGGTGGTGTTGTGGGTGGGTGTGTGGTGTTTGCATGTGTGTATGAATGTGTGTGTGTGTGTGTGTGTGTGAATGTGACTGTGAGTGTTGTGGTATGTGTGTGGTTGTATGAGTGTGAGTGAATGCGTGTATGAATGTTGAAGTGAGTGCGTGTCTGCATGTCTGTGTGTATGTGTGTGAGTATGCATGTTTAGATGTTTGTGTGAATGCGTGTATGGTTGCATGTGAGTATGTGTCAGCGAATGCATGTATGGATGAGTGTGAAAGGATGCATGTCTGGAAGTGTAGGTGAATGGGTGTATGTGTGGTTCATGTGGGTGTCTGTGTGCATGCATGGGGGGCAGGGGGTGCGGGCGGGGGTGTCATGTGTGTAGGGGGCTGGGGGTGCTATGTGAGTGGGGGTTCAGGGTGTAGGGGCGCTATGTGAGTAGGGGGTGGGGGATACTAAGTGAGTAATATGGGTGGGGGCAATGTGACTGTAGGGGGGTGGGAGGTGTCTGGTGCCTGCTGGGGGGGTAGAAGAGCCATCTACCAGTGACAGGGAAGTAATTCCTTGTCACCGGAAGCCCTACTGCCATGGTTTTTGTGGCAGTGCTTCCGCTGCGGAAACTATGGCGGAAGGCTGGCTCCTAATACCACCGGCAGTCCTCTGTGGACCGCCGGGTCGGAGATGAACATCTCCGGCCCGGCGGTTCATAGCACCATGGCGATATGAGTAGAGATGTGGTGGGTAGGCAGCGGCCAATCCACCACACTCATAGTGTGGCGGTCTTCACCACCAGCCTGTTGGCGGTGATATTGTCACATTAAATGACTGCCATGGTGTTGGAGGGCTCCTTTGGAATATTGGTCTAGTTTTCAGCTCTTCAAATGTAGGACTGTTCTACCTTTTCAGACCACATCAGATGTACTGTATCCTTTTCTGGAGGCTATATTTGATGGTTTTGTGTCCAGTTCTGTAGAAAATCAGTGGTACATTGCGTCCAGGTCTAGCTGACACCTGTGGTACATTATATACCTTTCTGGGAGCACCACCTGAATACTGACTCCGGTTGAAGCCTTTTCTAGTGTATAGTTGTGAATATGCTTTTCACTTTAAAAGTTCTTCATAAACCTTTATTAGGTTTGTAGCATGTATATCCAACATCCTCAGGCAGCCAACTGATCATAATTGCCCACATTCAAATCTCCTCCATAAGCCTGACACTGCCTGGAATGCTGTGACCTCAAAGAGATTGTCACTGCATTTCAACCAAGAGATCTAGTGAAAACCACAACACAACTCCCTCCCTTATAATATCATATCAGAATACAACAGTAAAAAAATAGTATTAAAATAATAAGCTTCTAATGAAACAAATTACATCATGGAAATCTTATGTGTACAAAAAGAAAATGAAACAGAGTATATACATATACATATATATATAAATATTTATATATATATATATATATATATATATATACATTCACTTTATGTATAACAGTAGAAGGTTCGCTTATTTAAGAAAATTCTTCCATTCATAACTTAATTAAGTCTGTAGTTATTTAAGAAAATTCTTCCATTCATAACTTAATTAAGTCTGTAGTTTATAACTTTCCCTATTACGTAGTAAATGTGGCAAGTAGGTTTATATCTTTCTCTTCTTAAGAAAAACTCTTTATCACCTTTCAAATCCTCCACCCCATGGTTCTTTCTTAGCATAGTTCCTGAACCAACCTCATTTAGTCTTGATAATCTAGATGTACTCCAGATATTTCCGGAGTCTAAAATAGTGACATTACTTTAAAGAGAAGTTATCACAAAAGGACCCATGAATTTTCAACACCCCTTTCTTATTATATTTAGAACTTAAACAACACCTCCGACTGGCCCCCTACAGGGACATCAGGAACAGGAAATATTACTGCCCAGATTCATGAAGGGCCTAGCACCAATTATCACCATACTAGCATCATTTTTTTGCCACTGATAGTGTGGAAAAAACGCAGTGCCATATTGACAAAGTGGCGCAATGCACACATAGCGCCTCTTTGTAAACCCTTGCGCCACATTGTGCCTGCATCAGGCATTATATAGGCAAGGGGAGGCAATCCCCCATTAGGGGGGGCCACAAAAATAATGTAGTGGAATCTATGAGATTCCACTGCATCATTTTTAGCAGAATTTTCAATGCCTGCACAGAGCAGGCGTTAAAAAGAGGCACTCCATTATCTATAATGGGCCTCTATGGACTTTGCAGGATTAGTGCCAACATTTTTGGGGTTAACCCTGAAAAGTACAACAATAACATAAAAAATTATGACGCTATTGTCCCTAACCTGTGCCATAGTGCGCTGTATGTGTAATACGGTGGACACATGATGGAGTTAGGAGCGTGCATTTGGCCATAAGAAAAGTGGCGCTTCATGACATGAAGTGCCACCTCTCTTAAATCAGGGTCTACGTTTTTTAAATAGAGTGAACAAGACCATAGGAATGAACTGAATGTCATACTATTAATTAAACAATGGTCACTTTCTGAACTCTGCGGTGCATAGGCAGGAAGGAGGAAGATGAGTAGGTTTCAGGCTCTTCAAACCACACGCATTAAAAATGTGCAGTCTGAAAGCACAAGTAGGCTACAACCTAATTCATGTCACGCTAACTGAACTTCATATATTTTAAGCACAGTATAGACCTTACATTTAGGACTCTTCAGTATATGTTAAAACACAGAATTATTTACTATGAAATTTGCAGAATCACACACTTGCTCAAGCCCATCACTCTTTCCTAATATATCTCTGCCTGACCATACTACAATCTTTCCCTCTTGGCTCGTGCTCACTTCTACTCTCTCGCATCTCTAGTCTCATATTTAGCATATCTCTTCATGTTATCTTTGCGACCTTTATTTTTTGTTCTTAAGTTACCCTATTATCATGTAACTACTGAACGTTTCTGGGCTCGAAAGCCTCTCTCACATCTGTACAGTATAAGCAACATCCCTCCCGTGTTTTGATGGCGGCGACTGTACTTATCTATATAAAACACCAGTCTGGTAGAAATGTTGTTAATAGACAGAGCTGTGGGAAAGCAGACACACAAATGCATAGCTGCCAAGTTTTATCTTTCCCTATGTGTGGCATTTACATGTTTTCTGTGTGCCTATGTGTAACCCTTCAGTGCCTTCTGCATGACACTCGAGCAACACTTTACCATTAGCAGAGTAAAGCATGATGCCACCAAAAGAGACAAATTAAAAAACTTCGTGCCCGAATTAAAAAACGTGGCGCTGCACACAGCGCCACTTTTCTTGCCCCCCTTAGTGCCCTCCTAATGCTACCATGTGTTCGCCACATCTAAGATGCAGCGCACCATGATGGTAGTTAGGAAACTAGGGTCAACATTATTTATGCTAGTTCGGAGCCTGGCAGAATTAGCATCATAAATCTTGATGCTAATCCTGCAAAGCCCATTGAGGCCCATTTTAAACAATGACGTGCCTCCTTTTAATGCCTCTTAGATTTCTATGTGACATTTTTTCTGCCCCCTAAAGGGAAAATGCCCTCTTTGCATGCATTATGCTTGGCGCAGGCATAAAGTAGCGCAAAGGGTTACAAAGTGGCGCAATGAATGCTTTGCGCCACTTTGTAAATTTGGTGCTGACATTTTGACCTCGTTGGACCACATTAGTGTAAAACAAAATTACGCTAATGTGGTGCAAGGAGGCGCTAGGGGCTCTTAAATCTGCCCCTTAATTTTTTATATGATTTAGTGTTCAGGTATGCAGTTGCAATGCTCTTCTTTATGTAATGCCAGAGATCGATTTCCCTTTTCTAACAAGAACATCATCAATACATTACTATAAGGGCAGAAAATAAATAAACTACCCTTTTACTTCAATAAATAGGATCTTTGCTCACACCTGTAACTTTCACCTGCTGACGCTGATCTGTCAGAGGCAACTGGGCAGTAACCCGTGCACTGCAATATTTGTATGACAGGGCCCAGACCTCTTCAGGAAAGGGCACATTTTAACCCTAATCCTCCCCATAGCTCACTGCCCAACCACATTCGACAGCTCTGTACAGGCAGTAGAACTCTCTTCTAACTGTAGAAGTAGAAATTGAGACTGTCGGAAACACCCATCCTGGGAGGTACATAGTGGAGCTATACCTTTGAACGAAAATTACCCTTTGAGCCCTCAAAATCCCCGCCTCTCGCTCTCAGCACCACCTATGCACTCACACCACCCATAGTCTGCTTACATATAGCTTGCATTTATTTTGTCAAGTCTGTGTGGGTGTCAAGAAAGGGGTTTTGAATTTTACATTTCTCTTAAAATTTTAGAAGTTTTCAAATGCACTTTCTAAATAGGAGGGCAGCAGAGATGCTGTTAAACTTGTTAGCCTAAGGGAGGTCTTTTCACCAAACTTTTTGCCTGGTTTCCCCATATTTTTGCAGATTTCTTTTTGTTGATGTTAGGATGCTGAGCACTTCACCACTTCTGACCAGTGCTAAAGTGCACGTGCTCGTTCCCCTAAACGTGGTTTGATTGATCCATCCACAATTGGCATATTTAATTTACTTACAAGTACCTAGTAAAGTGCACTACATGTGCCCAGGCCCTGTAAATTAAATGCTACTTGTAGGATTGCAACACTGCTTATGCCACCAACTCAAGTAGCCCTTAAACACGTCTCAGGCCTGCAATTGCAGAGCCTGTATGCGCAGTTACCCTGCCATGTCGACTTGCCATTTAAAACCTCTCGCCAGGCCTTAATCACCCCTTTTATTACATATATGTCACTAATAGGGTAGCCCAGAGGGCAGGGTGCTATATAATAAAAATGCTGGGCATATACTGAAACACTTTACATGTTCTAGAAGTGAAAAACTCCCAAATTCGTTTTTCATTACTGTGAGGCCAACCCCCTCCTAGATTAACATACAGAATTCCTAATTATAATGAATACGTTGTAATTCCTAATTGAGAAGCAGTAGATATGTTAAGCTTAGTGCCTATGGAATTAGAGACCCTCTTTAATGGTAAAGTTGAATTTATTGTTACAATTTGGAAAATGCCACTTCTAGCAAGTTGGACTTTGCCTGCTTTAGCCCTGTGTGCCTGCAGCCTGTCTCCAGTACATTTCTGGGCTGGGTGACAGGTGGGCTTTGAACAATTCCTCCAGACAGCCACACACAAAGGGAGCTTAGGCGTGACTGATGGGCCATCAACATCCTGATGGGGCATCCTGAGTAGGATGGGAGGGAGGAGCTGACACACCTGAAAAGGCAGTGACCTGCTTCAGCAGGGCTGCATGCCCACCTGTTGTGAGTTTGAAGCCAGGGCCTGAAAGAAAGGACTTCTGTCCACTTCTTTGAAGTCATCTCCACTTCAAAGACACAACTAGGCATAAGTACTGAACCTCTGAACCTCCAACTCAGTACTCACTGGCCCTGTGGATACTCTGCCAGGAAGAAGGGCTGCTGTACTCCTACAAAGACTGCCACACCGCTGAACTGCAGCTCTAAAAGTACTGCTTTTCTGTTGTGCTGTCCTGCTGCCTGTTGCCCTCCTGACTTGGAGAAGAAGACCTGGACAAGGGCTTGCCTCCTTGTTGTGTTTACCACTTTGCAGATGTTAACAGAGTCTTGGCTTGTTCTTGGAGAACACTGTCAACCACAAGGTTCTCTTGGAATGTGATGGGATTGACTTTGTCAGTTGGGGAAGCTGAGAGAACCTGTGGCCTGCATTGGTTGGTGGTACTGAGTGAACTGATTTCATTCACTGCGTTAATTAATTAAACCACGTTTGGCTGTATTTGAATCTCTGAGCAGTATCTCAACACTGGTGACGAGCCGCCTCGAGGAGACAGGCACCACCACTCCTGGACCCACGGATGGATGTTCTTACCGTTTTTCTGATGTATGCCAGCTGCCAGGCGTCACTTTCAGCAGACCAAGGATTCCGAACTTCTGAGGTGAGGATTACACCATCGTATCCCCAGCGTTGAGATGCTGGAACTCCTGCTGGCGAGCGCTTCTCTCTGGGCTGTCTTTAAGGCACTGCGGTGTGGTGTGCAAGGTTCTGCCATTTTGCGTATTATATTACGTGTGTCTCCACACTTGATCGCCATGTGAAATCAGCCCATGTGTTATTGTTACAGACGCGGAAACGCGCATGCGTCTGAAGCAACTGACCTCTCTCATTATTTTTGAGACGCATGTGTGAACACAACGTATGTGAAGAGGTTCATGGGAACTGTTGCCAGCCATAATAGGAGTACAAAGTAGTATTATGAACTCATTAGTTGAAACAACCAGCTAGAACGCGTGTGTGAACACAGTGTCTGTCAAGCTTTTGGAACTGTTGGCGGCCATATTGGGAGTACTATTTATCATACACTATTTGAAGCATCCAGTTTGTACTTTCTGGCGACCATTTTGGAAGTACAATTTTTTTACCCCTAGTGAAGTTATCATTGTGTATTTCCTGTATATTTTCTCCATGATGGCAAATACTACAATGTCACAACCTCCTGCATTTTTATCAGATAAAGGTGAACCAATTTTACCATGGAAACGATGGAAAAATGTATTTGACTCTTATTTAATAGCCATTGGAGGAGAAAAATGTTCCCCTGTAAGGAAACAAGGTGTACTTTTGCACAATTTAGGGGTGGAAGCCAGGAACATTTATGACAGCTTGGAGTCGTTAACAATTGGAGGAGGAGAAGGTGAACCCAGAGATGTTTATGAAATGAAATTTAAAATGGTGGCAGAGCATTTTGAATCCAAGATAAATGTTGTTCTGGAAAGACATAAATTATTTGCCAGAGTCCAAGGAAAAACTGAAAGTGTGGGGAATTTTGTTGCTTCCTTACAAACTTTAGCATGCACATGTTATTTTGGTGACCTTACTGATTCTCTCATCAGAGATCAACTTGTACGCTGCACCAATAGCAGACGTTTTTAAGAAAAACTATTAACAAAAAATCCTGAGTTAAAGGAGGCGATTGCGATAGTGGAGGGAATGGAAAGTACTAGTAACTGGATCAAGGAGATGAATCTTCCTGAAACACACACTGTTTCTGAGATTGACACCAAAAAAGTGACTCATGATAATTAGCAGGTGTTGAAAGTGGTCCTTGACAATAAATCTGCTGTTTCTGTAAGGGAAAGAGGGAAAGAAAATAAGGAAATGCTATGTTACCATTGTGGTAACCTGGGACATATGCTAATAGTTCAACTTGCTATGCTAAGAATTCCACTTGTAGGAAGTGTGGAAAAAGGGGTCATTATGCAGGAGTTTGCAAAGGTGACAGACAATTGAGTGTGGATTCTATTGCAGACAATATGAGTAAAATGGTGTCCTGTGTGAAGTAAGATGATAGGTGTGTTGTAAGTAATGTGGATGAAAGTCCGATTGTTATGCCTGAATGTACTGTCAAGATTGATGACAAAGTTTTAGCAGATTCAGGATCTCCATACACTATAATAGGTGACAAGAATTGGCATATGATCTTTGGTAGTGAGTGTAATCCCTTGGAAAAACCCAAAATTAATCCAGTGAGTTATGGTGGCACCAGAATTGAGGTAATAGGTTACAGGGTGATGACCATACAATTTCAAGACAGAAAGACTGTAGGGAAGGTTTATGTGGCAAAGCGAGGGGATAATCTGTTGGGTTTGTGGCATCAGTGGGACATGGGCATCAAACTGGATCCCAACTCTACATGTCAGGTCATGGTTGTGTGTGATCAGAGTGCGAATTTTGATATTCTTAAGGAATTTTCCACAGTGTTCAATGATGAACTGGGATGTCTTAAAGGGTTTGAACACAGGATTATTCTCAAAAGTAGTGCAATTCCTACAGTACACAAGGTAAGGAAGGTCCCTAAATTGATGTTGGAACCCCTCAGAAGGGAGCTCAGAAGATTATTAGACTTGGGGGTAATTGAAGAAATTGAATCTTCTGAGTGGTTGGCTCCAATAGTTCTGGCACCTAAGGAGGGTGGGAAACAAATTTGTATGTGTGTGGACCTCAGAGATCTCAATAAACACATATGGGTAGATCGCCAACCTTTACCAAACATTTCAGAGGAACTATCCGGACTGGGAGGTTCAAAATTCTTCAGTGTTCTTGATATATCGTCAGCCTACCACCAAATTATTCTTCATCCTGATTCCAGACACTTAACGTCTTTTGTGACACTGTTGGGAGCATATCAGTTCTTAAGAATGCCGTTTGGGCTAGCTTCGGCTGCCGCTTGTTTCCAACGTAAAATGAAGAAAGTTCTGGAAGGTGTTTCTGGCATTTTGTTCTTCCAGGATGATATTTTGGTGCACGGGAAGACATTAAGTGACCATGACAAGATTTTGAGGGAAGTACATAGGAAGCTGGCTTCATCAGGGTTGACGGCAAAGATGGAAAAATGCAAACTGAGGGTTACTGCTGTAACTTATTTGGGTCACACCATTTCTGGTGAAGGCATAAAAACTAAAATGGTGTTGGTTGACTCCATTATTCAGGCACCTGAACCAAAAGATAAAGATGGGGTTAGATCATTTCTAGGTCTGGCAGAGTATTACTCCAAATTTATTGCCAATTTTTCAAGTATGGTTCAGCCTTTGAGGTCTCTTTTGAAAAAGGGTACAGAGTTCAGCTAGACTGGTGAATGTAAAATTGGTTTTGATTTTGTGAAATACATTATTGGTAAAATGCCCACTTTAGGACATTTTGATGTGTTTGTTAAAACCATATTGTACACAGATGTGAGTATTGATGGTTTGGGGGCTGTTTTGACTCAGAAGGTGAAGGGGGAGGAGAAGGTTATTGCCTTTGCTTCCTGTTCTCTTAAAGGTGCGGAGCAGAATTATTCAACCATTGAGGGGGAGGCACTTGCATGCTTTTGGGCAGTCGAGCATTTGAAGTTTTATCTATGGGGCTTGCCCTTTTTGGTGAGGGTGGACCACAGACCTCTTATTTAAATCTTTTCATCCGAGAAGAATGAAGATTTGACACCTAGAATAAAAAGGTGGGTTGAAGGCCTGATGGAGTACAATTTCCAAGTAGAATACATACCTGGTACAAGAAATAGTGTAGCAGATTTCTTGTCACGTGCTCCTATTGATAGTGAAGATGAAGGGGTGGATACTGTTGGAGTGATCAGTTGGGTGAGAGAAGTAGTCATATCTGGAGTGTGCAAAGGAGGAAGATCTTCACAGGAAGATACTTATGGAATTTATTGTGAAGGGGTGGCCAGATTTTAAAGAGATTCCTGATCCATTGAAGGGGTTCTGGAATGTGAGAGATGAACTTTGTTGTGATAAAGAGGAGTTATTTAGAGGAAATAAGACCATCCCACCTTTGGGTGTAAGGGATAAAATTATCAATTTAGCACATGAAGGCCACAAAGGTATGAATTTGACTAAATCTAGGTTGAGGGAAGTGTATTGGTGGCCAGGTTTAGATCGGGATGTCGAAGCTGTTGTGAAGGAGTGTGTGTCCTGTGCACTCAGCGATAAGTGCATGTTTGTGGTTAAGGCTCCTCTTTCTCCCGTGGATGTACCAGAAAAACCTTGGACGAAGCTGGGGCTTGATTTCATGGGCCCATTCCATTTATTACCTGCCAATGAACGTTATGTGATACTTATGGTGGATTACACCTCGAAGTGGGTTGTAACGAAATGTGTAGGTACGTTGGACACTAAGGCTGTGATTGAGTTTCTAAGAGGAGTTTTCTCACGAGGGTATACCTAGTCAATTAGTGACTGATAATGGAGTGCAATTGATTTCTCAAGAAATGCAGGATTTTCTGAAGTCATTGGCTGTGGTGCATCTGAGAACGGCTCTGTATTTACCCCAGGCTAATGGTCTTGCTGAGAAGATGAGCAGGATGGTGAAATATTGTGTTCAAGAGGCTGTTCATACCAGGACACCATTGTCTGACCTTCTGAGAGAGATGTGGTGGGCGCATCGCAATACTCACAATGCTGTCACTTTTATTTCTCCTTTTGTGTATTTGAGAGACAGATTGGGTTGTACTAAAATGAATCCAGCATGGATGAGTGGAATTCTGTTGCAGTCAGAACAACTAAGTGAGAGGTTGAGCAAGGGGCGTGGTCTTAGGAAATCTTATTAACAGAAATACAAAGTTAGGTATGATACCAAACATAATGCTTTGGAGGTAAAAACGGCTGTGGGTGAGATGGTGTTGGCGAATAAACCGTGGTTTGGAAGGAAAGGCAGATCAGGATTCAATGGTCCTTTCTGCATCAAAGAGGTAAAGTGGAATGTTGTGATATTGGACAATAATGATGTGTGGAGCATGTCCAGGATTGTGAAATGGAGAAACCCATCTGGATCTCATCGTCTGGACTCATCTAGATCTTGTTTGCATGATGGATTCAACAGTTTATCAATTCCTAATGAATCTAATTCAATTGTACATTGGTCCAACTTGTCTGAGGTTCTGAATAAGTTGGAAAGAAACTCTAGAGCTCACCGCAAGCCACGATGGTTAAAGGATTATGTGGCTTAAGATGTTTGCACCACTGCGATATTGTATTATTGCATTTTTGTTATTATTCTCGTTTATTGTTACCTTTTATTTTATTCTAAGTTTTGATATTATATGTTGTGTGGGAAGGGGGGTGCATTGTGTTTACCACTTTGCAGATGTTAACAGAGTCCTGGCTAGTTCTTGGAGAACACTGTCAACCACAAGGTTCTCTTGGAATGTGGTGAGATTGCGATAGTTAATTAAACCACGTTTGGCTGGATTTGAGTCTCTGAGCAGTATCTCAACACTCCTGTCCTTCTGAAGCCTCAAGGACACAAAAGACTTCCAACTCACCCACAGCTTCTGGACCTGCCTGCAACAGCTCCTGACCCCCAAGAGGTGCCTATCTTTTCCTGGGCCCTTGAAGTGGTTTTTGGCCATAGAGGAAAAAATGAGAATTAAAAAGGAATGTAAAAAAAGAATGGAGGAATGGAGGTAATCAGGAAGGAACGAAAATGTGAAAAAGAAATGAGGATGCAAAGATGGAAAAAGGGCAGGAGGACTGAAGGGAGGTGCTAAAGATGTAAGAATGGAATGAATGAGAAGTAGGAGAGAAAGAAGGATAGAGAGTTGACTGAAAGTGTGTCTTTGACAGGTCATGATTGTAAAGCATATGTTTATCAATAGGCATCTTCGCACTGAAACTCAGATGTCGTTACTCTACTCAATGGTGTTGACATTTGACTATGAGATCAATTACAGGGTCCTGAGTGGGTGCATTACCGCACTGAGTCACCAGACCTAGCAACACGTTTCTTAAAATGAAGTGAGGAAGTATTTGCCTAATAACTACATGCACTGAAAAAGCTGAATTGCTTAGGCGGTCAGAAAGGATCAATGTATAAGAACCCAAGAAAGTTAACACACCTGCTGCACATGCAAAGCTATTGACAGATACCCCTCCTCTGACCCCTGAAACCTCCTTCTCTGGCACCAGTCACAGAGATCACTCATGCTTGGAAGTGGAAGTACTAGCACATCAGAGAGGGCCTGAAGAAAGGGTGGTGATATTTGCACACTTAGGTACAATGCTTTGGAAGGAGCCCAGTCTAAGTAATCTTAGGTTTAGTGCTAGCGTGTTTACTTTTTAATAGTCTAATTTCATTCCATGGTGTCATGTCTGTCACTACTGGTCCTGCAACGCTGCATCTTGATTGCTCCAGACCCTTCAATAATGACTGAGGTGATGCATGGCTGGGTGTAGGCAGCTAGAGGGTGAAAGCCAGAGTGATGAATAAGATCTCTGTGGATGTGTGCTGGAAATTACTTTGAGCTTCTTGTGAATCACATCCACAACAGCAGTACAGCGCCAAATCTTTTGAGATGTGCATGTTCTCCAGTATGACTTCACCTTTCAGTGTTAGAATAGACGCCCACAATACTGTTGCTGCTGGTAAGAACCACTCTGCTCTAGGATCTTAACACCAGTGAATATGGCACACTGCAAAATGGTGTGCCTATAAATGCACTTCATCACAGGACATTACATTTGAGGGGGGCGGGGAAAATTAAGGACTGCCTGGGCCTCCTCAAGCCCCCTTTTGGATGTGGCCTTTGATAATGGGATCTCAATATCAATCACAATAATTATCCTACGGTATGAATACACTGAAGGATGATTCCTTCGCAGGTTATACATCCCACAAAATCAAACAAAACAATACCTTCTGAACACTCTGAAATTGTCCTTCTTACACATTAAATGCTAGCCTCCACATATACTTGTATGGAAATATCACTGTAAAAATGATATAAAGTGTCTTTAGTCTTTTAAAAGCAACAAATGTCTCTTGCAAGCACAAAGTACCTGGTTTGCATTCAAATTCTCCGCAGGGGACCGTAGAGGAGGAGATTGTATGGAAAGTAGGGGTTGACATAACTTGCGTAACTCCATATAGCATAATCAAGTGCAAAAAAGTAGTTGTGCATCTAGTGCTGTTTTGTGTCCCCTCGCATCCCCAATAGACCCAAAAATTCATTTTGCACTAAGAAATGGTGCTAAATGCAACAGGACATGGATAGCGAGCACTTGCTAAATGTGCTCTTGGGTTAGGATTTTTCTTCCAAATTATTAGCAGCATTTTGTGCTATTTTCTTAGCGCAAAATGCATCCCCACATCGAAAACAGAAGCTGCAATGCATTTTGTGCTAAGAAAGAGTGTTAAATGCAGCAGGATGCAAATAACAAAAACAAGTTGCCACTCACACTTGCTAAATGTCCTATTGCGTTAGGAGTTTTTAACCCAAATTACTCTTAATTACTCGAGCAGAAGTCATTGCATAATTACCGAAAATTCCACGTAAATGAATAGTGCACAATTAACAAATTCATTCTGATTACTCAGTTATAATCAAAATTCTGCCCAGTCCTAATAGAAAGGTCTTTCATGATGTAACATGTATGGAAAATTCTATGAGGTATAAATAGTAATTCCACACTGAAGAAATCCGTCAGTGAATTGGAAAAGTAGATTGATGGGTATTCCTGTATTTATAGATCCATCCGCCTCCTGGGTGTTAAAGGACAGTTACTGGCATAGGAAACAGGCATTTTACTACAAAACACTAGTGGGTGCCCCTGGTTAGATGGAGTGTAGACATTAATAAAACATGGGATTAGAACTATGTCTGGATGAGGTCATCCCTGAGTTGCGTTTTGCGTTGTATGTCAGGTTCAGGTAAAGCACACTTCCAGTATGTGTTTATAAAACAGTCAATATTGAACTTCTCTACACTACAGTCACCTTGTATAAATGAGCAGCTTAGTTGCAAGTAAAGGCCTGATTTTATAGGTAGTTACTTTATGCATCCCTTATTTAATAGAAGTCATTCTTTGGGGAGGATTCTATATTAATTAATCCTTTATGGAACTTGCGTAATTTTGCTCTGCAGAGTTCCGAAAAAACTCTGCGAGATACTGTGGAACTCCGTGAATGGGCGGATGAATGCTCGTTCATCTGTTCGTGCTTTTTCAGGCCAGAAGTGCATTCCGTGGTGAAAAATCAGCATGAACAGCACTATGCAGTGAGCATGGGAGTGTCCATTTTGTTTTACCTACTTTTTGTTCTGTGCATGGTGCAGGGTCTGATTTTTTCAATCTAGTTGGATTCCCCAATCCCATTTATCCATTTGCAGTCACCAGTTTTATGAAGGCTCAGGTGACAGCGCTTGTTTTGCAGAACCACCTCTTTTCCATTCTTGCATCCTGCAGGAGCGTCAGCTGCTGTGGGGGAGAGTGTACTGGTGCATGCACTATAGCACTGGGGTTCAACGCACAACACGGAAGCTGACACACTGCTGGGCGGATCTGCTAAACAGCAAAAAAAGATCTTCACGACCTGCTGGGTGTCAAGGTTGTGGGGCTCAGTGAGTAATTGTTTACTTTTTTATTTTCTAAAATGCAATGTTTTTTCAAATAGCATGCTGCTCATACACAGAGGTAAATTCAATTCAGGTTACCAATAATATCAGCTTGAGGCAGCCAGGTGCTCGGGGCTACCTAGTCGTACTCGCTAGTGCTCTCTTGGGCTGATTACTTAAGATGTCATACAGACTCCTCTGTCCTATCACTAAGATAGTGGTGGCAGATCAGTGAGTTTCAGTTTTCTTCCATGGGCCTTTCTTTATTAAGCCCATATAGTTCCAATCTCCCAGTGATATGTAGAATCTATGTATTGTAAGGGGAGACTGAGTTGGCCCATCAAAGGGAGTTGAGAAGCAAAGATCGTTCATTGGAAATTTGCATTGCATTAGTAGTTCAAAATGTATCTTAGGTAATTAGGAATAGGGCTTAGGTTTAGGAAATTATGAATAGGTCAACTCAATACTAGTACCATATGAGATCTAATTTAGAAGAGAACAATGCTAGTGCTCCTGTCTGTCAAACTTTTGGGGGGAGATTAACTGTACCACTAATCCATTTTTCTTATCTGTTCTATTTCTTACATCAGCACCCAAAGGCAAAAAGACATCACAAACGGGTGAAGGGGCTGCCCCCTCCAGTGCCGCGATGGGTGGAACCACCACTACCAACGCCATTAGCCAAAGCTGATGGTTCTGCTTATCCCAGTAAGTCCTGTTATTATTAATATTTTGCTACATTTTACTTCTCCCCACCACTAGAGAAGTGTTGCCTTATTTTCCAACACCTCTATCTAATGCTGCTTATAAATTCTTGTTATCCCCGCATTACCCTTTCTATATTTCATGATTCTGTAGCTGACATCCTCCTCTCTGTACTTTCTAGCTTTCTTCTGCTTTGTTATTAAGCTTTCTCTCTCACATGATATATATTTTGGTGCTGTAAGAGCAAGAGAGCAGATTTCTGCAACTGTGAGGATTGCAGGACCAAGTAAACTAATATTCACCACGCATGCTTATTGAAAAGGCTTTCTTGCTCATGCTCAAAGTCAAAACGAGAGAGTGACCATGGTCCTAGACCCTCCCAATTGTGTTATCAATTCATGTGTACAGTATACCAGCAGTTTCCATGACACTGCAGCATGACAGGAAGGCATGAAATCCTATTGTATTTGCCACCAAGACCGTATGTCCTTCATTGACCATTCCACCCCTTCATTGCACTTCGGTGAGTCACAATCATCATTGCTCTGCCCCTCTATTATGAAAGGTTTTTTGCTGGCTTGACTACCTGGCTTTTCTAACATTGTGAACCAACAAACCTCCCTAAGTGATAGTTTCAATACAAAATACTGCTAACTGAACTGTTTGGTGGATGGGATACTGTGTGACAAACGTGACAAATAAAATCTATATCCTGTTCCCTTCCCTGCACTGCAGTGCATAACTTTTTCCACTGTCTTCTCATGACAGACAGAATATCTGTGTTTTACATGGAAGGTGTGTGACATATTATTATTATTACTCATCTTCCTTTTTGGAGTCAGGGTAGAATTGAAAAGCAGTTGGAGAAGAGCGGAGCAATTGGAATTAGGATAATAGACTGTCCATTACAGCTGCCCCAGCTGCAGACTGTGGAGAGTAGCAAAGTAGTACCTGACGCTAGCATGCCTCCATTAATGTTGCACAGCAAGAATTCTATTATTTGTGCTGCAAAATGTCTTGCGCATTAATGAGAGGTAATTTTGTTTTTCTTTTTACACTCTAACGCTACCATTGTGAGGTTGGAGTTCTGAGGGCCACTAAATTCGCTATGGCGGTCAGACAGCCACACTTCTGGAGGTCCGACTGCCAGATTACAACTGTGGTTTGATTGCCAGGTAATCGCTGCCACAGCCAGCATCATGGATCCCGGCAGGGTGGTAGCGGTTGGAGTCATGGTCAGCCACAGAGGTGCTGAGTTCAGCACTCCTGTGCTGGTCATGAGTCCCCTTTCGACCAGCCTTTTCATCGCAGGGTCCCCACAATGAAAATGCTATAGGGAAGGCAGTGCTAGAGGCAACAGAGGGGACCCTGCACTGCCCACAACCAGATTGTGGGCAGTGCAGGGTCTCCCCTGCCCACCATCCTTGGAATGCTCACTGTCCCCTACAGTAGAAAGTGCATATTCCAAGGATGTTGGGGCCCCCTCTGTGTAACTGCATTGGCCTCGGCTCCATGAGGAGCTGAGGCCAATACCTCCACACTGTTTCCACTGGAATGAACAGTGGAGACCTCCTAATACAGAGGTTTCTGCTAGTCAGCCCAGTGAAAATAGCATAATAGGGCCAGGGGAGAGACCACCAGCTCCATGGCAGTCTCCTCCCCAAGGGGCTGGCAGGCCGACAGTTGGATCAATCAGTCTTGGAATGAGGCCCTAAGTGTCTATTTAGGGTATTTTTAAACAAGGAAATACTTCAAAAGAAATACATCGCTTAGTTTTATTTTGGTGGCATTCTAGCTTAATTCCCTGCAGCCAGTCTTTTCTTTTTATGTGATGCATGTGAGGAGAAAATTTGGCCCTGTTACTAGTCACTTCAAAATTTTTAATGGCTCTAGGGGACCAGCAATGTACTTCTACCGTACCACTATATGAGCAATTTTTGCTTTTTAATTTGTTTTCTTTCTTAATATAGCGACTCCTGCTGGTCCACCATTGCAATAGAAGACAGCAGCCTGGCTGCAGCGGCAATGGATGGACTACATCTGGGCTGAATATCACCGGGTGGTGTGTCTGGAGGAGGAGAAGGCGAAGGCATCTGCCACTGTCCCATGCCCCAGTACCTCCAGTCTGGCCAAGGGCATCCCTCAAGGGACCTTTTTTGCCCCAAGGGCAACCACCTCCCTCAGGCTGTATGAAAAAAAGGGAGGGGGCCATGCAGACGGCCCTCCTTTGGGCTCAATGAACCACAAAGGTCACCATCGCCCTCAGGCTTTATTGATTAAAGGAAAAGGCTGCATTGCTCCCCAGCACCTCCCTGGGGCAAAATAAACACCAGAGGAGGGGGCATGCAGACCCTAGGAGGAGGGCCATATCTTAATTCACCTGTCATAGTTAGAGTTATCTCAATTAACTATAACTAATGCCCTAAGGTAATTATAACTCGCGACCTCACCATGCACAGATTTTGCTAAAATGTTTTAGTGCAAATATTACATTGATATTATCAACGATGTTAACAATAGCGAGCCAAGATGGAGAGCGCAATCTAATCGTGCTCCTTGGTTCTTCCCCGGTTTATCTGACCTAATTCTGACACGGGGGTAGATGACCGCCGTCCACTCTGCACTCCACTGAGCGGAGCCTCTGGCACATCGCCGGCAGTGAGGGACGCCGGAAGCTCTGTTAGAGCTGTTGCTGCGCCTTTGGGGCTGCCGGCAGCGGCCTTCCTGGAGGAAACAGGGGGAGCAGACCCAGCTGGAGGGGTACTCCGCGTCCGCGCACGGCCCCTGGCGGCAGCTGCACTTGAGTGGGCGTCGGCTGTGGTGCTGGTGATTGGGCACCTGACTGATCTGGGAGCACCGACACACCTGTGATGTGCTGTCTGCGGACCTCTGGTGATCTGGGACGGCCCTGGGGCCTACCGTGACTCTACACGCCAGCTAAGTAGAACATGGCCCTACCACTCTATATCCTGGGCTCCCTGTGGCTGCCGGCGGGTGTTGGCGCAGTCATGCACCATGGGCACCTGGGGCTGAAGGCCATTGAAACGGTGCTGTGTTGAGCGGAGGGGCTGCTCGTGCTGCTGCGCCCCATTGTCTTTGGGGCGCATGCAAGCGGGCCTGTCTTGCTCCGGTGTTGGCGCCCCAACGCAGGTGCCTGACCCTGTTGATGGCTGTGCCCTGCGTGGAGGGGGCTCCTAGTTGACCTCCTGACTACCTACTATTGTTACGTGGACTGAGGAGCAGACAATTTACTTCTGCCTGGAGGTGCCAAGATGTGCTGCGTCGGCTGGTAACCTTGCCTGCCTCCTATGGGTCTGTATGGGGTTTGACTTACCTTGTGGCGCCGACGAGACAGATGAGGGGGCTGCACGTGCTGCCGCGTCCTCCCTTCAGATGGCGCGTGCAAGCAGGCCCCCCCACCCACGTTTGCTGAGACTTGGTTTGTACCTACAGTGAAGCCCTGCAGCAGCACACATAGGGGGTGATTCTAACCCTGGCGGTCGGTGTTAAAGCGGCGGCCAACCCGCCAACAGGCTGGCGGTAAAAAATATGGAATTCTGACCCTGGTGGGAACCGCCAACACAGACAGCCACTTTAACACTCCGCCCGCCACGGCGGTACAAACAAACAGCGCGGCGGTCACCGCCAACAGCCAGGCGGCAGACAATGTACCGCCCACATTATCACAACTCACCAATTCGCCACCTTTTCCGGGGCGGGAGCACCGCCGATAAAAACACGGCGGAAACAGACTACGAACGGGAAAACGCACACCACTACGCACTCCAGGAGGAAGGAGGACAGCATGGAACCCGAATTAAACATCCTACCTGCTCTCGTCTACCTTCTCATCTACCACGAGTACGAAGTCCGGCGCAGACGACAACGGTGAGTACTGCACCTACGACACACGGGAGGGGGGAGGACGAAAGGTTACGGGCACACACATATGCGACCCCCCACCCCCAACTATGTACACACCAATGCAGAGCAACAAGTCACAGTGACACCACCCAAACACCCCTGAAAAATGCTAGGACATAATCAAAATTGGAATAAATATTTATGGACCAAAAAGCTCCTGAAAATTATCGTACAACCATGAAAGATATTTACAAGAAAACAAATGATAGACACATCAGTGTATAACTGAAGTAACAAGTCCTGCACATCCTACGAATTCATCATGTCCGTGGGGCAAAGTTTTGAGAAACAAGGGCAAAGCCCACACAGGAGACCTGAGTCCTTTGGAGAGAACACTGCAGGGGCATCAGATGTAAAAACTACAGGCACCTCAGGGGGAAGGGAAGGGGGGGCACCACAGCCACATGAGTCCACGACGCCAGATCCATGAGGAGCCACCATGCCCACTGTACCATCCTGGGGAGTGCAAAGCCACAGTCTCTCAATGTCTCTACAGTGGGTGGGCTGCCCACTGTACCATCCTGGGGAGTGCAAAGCCACAGTCTCTCAATGTCTCTACAGTGGGTGGACTGCCCACTGTACCATCCTGGGGAGTGCAAAGCCACAGTCTCTCAATGTCTCTACAGTGGGTGGGCTGCCCACTGTACCATCCTGGGGAGTGCAAAGCCACAGTCTCTCAATGTCTCTACAGTGGGTGGGCTGCCCACTGTACCATCCTGGGGAGTGCAAAGCCACAGTCCATCAGGTGGATGACAGTCTCCACTGGTCAAGGAGGAGGCATGGTGGGCACAGTGAACCATAAACAGTGCTTGAGACGGCGGTGCCCAGCGGAGCGGTGCTTGAGATGAAGGGCCCAGCGGAGCGGTGCTTGAGACGGCGGGGCCCAGCGGAGCGGTGCTTGAGAAGAAGGGCCCAGCGGAGCGGTGCTTGAGACGGCGGGGCCCAGTGGAGCGGTGCTTGAGAAGAAGGGCCCAGCGGAGCGGTGCTTGAGATGAAGGGCCCAGCGGAGCGGTGCTTGAGATGAAGGGCCCAGCGGATCGGTGCTTGAGATGAAGGGCCCAGCGGAGCGGTGCTTGAGATGAAGGGCCCAGCGGAGCGGTGCTTGAGATGAAGGGCCCAGCGGAGCGGTGCTTGAGATGAAGGGCCAAGCGGAGCGGTGCTTGAGATGAAGGGCCCAGAGGAGCGGTGCTTGAGACGGCGGGGCCCAGCGGAGCAGTGCTTGAGATGAAGGGCCCAGCGGAGCGGTGCTTGAGATGAAGGGCCCAGCGGAGCGGTGCTTGAGACGGCGGGGCCCAGCGGAGCGATGCTTGAGAAGAAGGGCCCAGCGGAGCGGTGCTTGAGATGAAGGGCCCAGCGGAGCGGTGCTTGAGAGGAAGGGCCCAGCGGAGCGGTGCTTGAGATGAAGGGCCCAGCGGAGCGGTGCTTGAGATGGCGGGGCCCTCTTCAGCGGTGCCTATCTTCACGGCGGGGCCCTCTTCAGCAGTGCCTATCCTCATGGCGGGGCCCTCTTCAGCGGTGCTCTTCTGCACCGCGGGCCCTGTTCAGCGGTGCTCTTCTCCACGGCGGGCCCTGTTCAGCGGTGCTCCTCTCCACGGCGGGCCCTGTTCAGCGGGGTTCTTCTCCACGGCGGGCCCTGTTCAGCGGTGCTCCTCTCCACGGCGGGCCCTGTTCAGCGGTGCTCTTCTCCACGGCGGGCCCTGTTCAGCGGTGCTCCTCTCCACGGCGGGCCCTGTTCAGCGGTGCTCTTCTGCACCGCGGGCCCTGTTCAGCGGTGCTCTTCTGCACCGCGGGCCCTGTTCAGCGGTGCTCTTCTCCACGGCGGGCCCTGTTCAGCGGTGCTCCTCTCCACAGCGGGCCCTGTTCAGCGGTGCTCTTCTGCACCGCGGGCCCTGTTCAGCGGTGCTCTTCTGCACCGCGGGCCCTGTTCAGCGGTGCTCTTCTCCACGGCGGGCCCTGTTCAGCGGTGCTCCTCTCCACAGCGGGCCCTGTTCAGCGGTGCTCTTCTGCACCGCGGGCCCTGTTCAGCGGTGCTCTTCTGCACCGCGGGCCCTGTTCAGCGGTGCTCTTCTCCACGGCGGGCCCTGTTCAGCGGTGCTCCTCTCCACGGCGGGCCCTGTTCAGCGGTGCTCTTCTCCACGGCGGGCCCTGTTCAGCGGTGCTCCTCTCCACGGCGGGCCCTGTTCAGCGGTGCTCTTCTGCACCGCGGGCCCTGTTCAGCGGTGCTCCTCTCCACGGCGGGCCCTGTTCAGCGGTGCTCTTCTGCACCGCGGGCCCTGTTCAGCGGTGCTCTTCTGCACCGCGGGCCCTGTTCAGCGGTGCTCATCTCCACGGCGGGACCTGTTCAGCGGTGCTCCTCTCCACGGCGGGCCCTGTTCAGCGGTGCTCTTCTGCACCGCGGGCCCTGTTCAGCGGTGCTCTTCTCCATGGCGGGCCCTGTTCAGCGGTGCTCATCCAGCAGGTCAAGGGAGCCAGACCTGGCCTGGACTCCCTGCTCAGTCGCCCTCGGACCGTGATGTTTCTGGACCCTTCGGGGACGGACTCCTGGCCTCCTTAGTGTCCTCCTTCCCAGCTGGGATGTGACATGTGGGGTCCACCTTCTCCGCGCTCCTGCTGCCCTTCCGCTCCTTTGATGGGGCTCTCGGGCCCTTGCCTCCCCTAGATGGTGTGGCTGGTGAAGTGGCCGCACATTGCTCCTTGGGGGCAGCCCTGTCGGTCCTCGCACGGCGGCCCTTGTTTTTGCGGGTCCTCTTGCCGGGGGGGGGGCTGGACGTGTCCTTGCTGCTGATCGATGTGTCACTGCTGGCAAAGGGTGGACTCCAGATCCCATGCACAACAGTGACACTCGAAGCTGGGCTGGTGGTGGCTGCGGTGCTCTTGGGACTCTTTGCAGATGGAGGGGGGAGCTCATCGGAGGGAAAGAGGTCAAGATTAGCCATGAAAAGCTTTTTAGGTCCAAGGTAAAGGGTAGGAGAAGTGGTGATGGGAGTGGAGGAAGAGGATGTGGTTGTAGGAGAGTCAGGTGTGCTGTCATTGGGTGAAGGTGCTGGTGCTGTAGGCTGTCGTGAGGTGGATGTCTGTTGGGTGGGTGGCTGCCTGCGTTTGTGTGTCTTGGAAGAGGGGGTGACAGACACAGTGGGAGAGGACACAGGGGACGTGTACATGGCAGTGGGGGTGGTGACTGCACGAGTGTGGACTGTACTGGAGGGTGAGGTGGTGATGGAAGCACTGGCTGATGTTGGGGTGCATGCAGGTGTGAGTGTAGACGTCACAGGGAGGGAGGAGGGAGACGAGGAGGAGGGGGACACAGAGGTGGTTGTGACTGTTGGAATGTCTGCATCTGGGTGTTGCTTGGGTGAGTGTTTGTGGGATCTGTGGTGCTTGTGTCTGGATGAGCTGCTCTTGGGTGTTGAGGTGTGTGCAGGCTGATCTGATGGTGTGGATGGGATAGGCTGAGGAACAGGAGACAGAGAAAGGCTGGAGGCAGTAAGAAGAGGGAGGCTGGAAACAGGGACAATGGCTGCCGTCAATGCTGAGGCCAGAGCAGTGAACGCTCGTTGATGGGCAGCCTGACCCGAATGAATGCCCTCCAGGTACGCATTGCTCTGTTGCACCTCCCTTTGCACACCCTGGATGGCATTCAAAAGGGTCGTCTGCCCAACAATGAGCGTCCTCACCAGGTCAATGAGCTCCGCACTGAGCGCAGCAGGGGCAACAGGGGCAGGGGCTGAGGTGCCTGGGGCGAAGGAGACGTGCGCCTTCCTGGGCGAGCGGGCACGGAGCGTAGGCTGAGGGGCTGCTGGGAGGGCGGGGCTGGTGCGCTGGGTGGCGGCTGTACCTGTAGAGGTGGGGGGCCCGGATGTTGCCGCCACCGCTAGGGAGCTCCCATCCGAGGACGTGTCGCTGTCGCTGCTCTCACCAGCGGTCCCCGTCGTGGTGCTCCCCTCGCCCTCCGGATCACTGGTGCCCTCGGTGTCTGTTCCTTGGCCCACCGGGGCCTTGTGTCCTGCAGCTCCCTCGTGCTCCAATGCCAAATCTCCTCCGCCTGATGATGCTAATGCACACATGCACAAGAAGATGAAGAGAAAGGGTGGGGGGAGAAAAAAGAAGACCAGGTTGAGTGCATGCAATGTCAACACCGTTGGCGGAGAGGACAGACACAGGAGCCTCATGCACTAAGCCGCGCATTCGGGGTACACTACTCAGTACTACTGACTAGGACAACAGGCCAAGAGACGTCAAACGCGCACATGGGTGATGCTGGACCTTCAATGGCTGTACTTGTCACCCTACAGAGGTGGGGGCCGGGGGCACAGGGCCATGCCTAAGGGAGAGGACTACACTACAGAAAGCGCCCTGGCCTAATGTCACCCACAGCCCTCCTCCCCCACCCAGACGCCTCCACTGCGCAGAAAGATAGGAGAATGTGCTGATACTCACCCCCTTGTGTCTGCTGTGATGTCTTAAAGCGCCCATCCAATTCAGGGTAGGCCACCGCCAGGATCCGGGACATCAGGGGGGTCATGGTGCGACTGGCACCCCTCCTAGGTTGGGAGGCCATCCCCAGCAGTGTTTCTGCGGTCTTCCTTGTTCCGCGGCGGATGTCCTCCCACCTCTTGTGGCAGTGGGTGCCCCGTCTGTTGTGGACCCCCAAGTTCCGGACTTCCTTGGCGATGGCACGCCAAATCTCGATCTTCTGATGGGCGCTGACCTATTTGACATGTACAGGGTGGAAAGGAGGAAATCATCAATGACCTGCATGTTAGATGTGATTGGCCCCCCCCACCAACTTTGCCATATGGCACATGCTCTCATCTGTCGGGCGTTGCACTCCTCATTCGCCCTCCACCCCACCAACTTACATCCACCCCAATCCACACAGGCATAGCCCATTCCATGTGCACCCGGTGTACTCACTTGTTGGTCTGGAGGACCGTAGAGTAGCGCATACTGGGGGAGGACCCCATCCACGAGCTTCTCCAACTCTTCAGACGTGAAGGCAGGGGCCCTTTCCCCAGTTGCAGCAGCCATTGTCACTTCCAGACCGAGGTCACAGCAGCACTTGCAGTATAGGTCCTCTCCTGTGGATGATCAGGTCTCGAGTGATCAATCAGCTAGGAAATGGCGGTCACGCCCGCGGCGGTGCGTACCGCGACCACCGGCGCACATCGTCATTGGTTCCTGAAACCCATAGGGTTCAATGTTAACCAATGCGGCTTTGCGCCGCGGTCTTCGACCGCCTACCGCCACGGTGTGCCCCGCCAGCGCATTGACCTCACATCCCATTGTCCCACTTCACAGGTCAGGCAGCCGCCATTTCAAGGGCCTACATGGCTTAATTTTGACTGCGACACACAGGACTAGGCCTTGCATTGCCACACATACACGCCTTTCAACCCATTGCCATTCTTTAACTGTGCAAGCTGTCTGTACGTACCTCTGGTTTGCCTGACTCTGTGCTCCATGTTGTCCTTCCTAGGCACCGTCCGCTGGGACTTGCGAGGAGAAGGACGAATCCTCGCGTGTACCGACCACTGGTGGACCTGTCGACAATGGAAGAACGCCATATAATACTTCGATACAGACTTGACCGTGCCACTATACATGAACTGCGTGCCCAGCTGGAGCCAGCCCTGATGTCCCCCATCCGCCAACCCACAGGGATTCCCCCTCTGGTGCAGGTTTTGTCAGTCCTCCATTTTTTGGCAAGTGGGTCATTCCAGACAACAGTGGCCATGTCATCTGGAATGTCTCAGCCTATGTTTTCAAAGATTTTGAGCAGAGTGTTGTCTGCCCTGATGAAACTCATGCGGAGCTACATCATTTTCCCAGAGGAGGGTGACTTGCCTACAGTGAAGGGTGATTTCTATGCCCTTGGACATATCCCCAACATCATTGGTGCCATTGATGGGACCCATGTGGCTTTGGTACCCCCAAAAGACGATGAGCAGGTGTACAGAAACAGAAAAAGTTATCATTCGATGAATGTCCAGGTGGTCTGTTTGGCTGACCAGTACATCTCCCATGTAAATGCCAAGTTCCCAGGGTCAGTGCATGACGCGTATGTGATGCGAAATAGCAGCATCCCCTATGTGATGGAGCAGCTACAGAGACAACGTGTGTGGCTAATAGGTGACTCTGGTTACCCCAACCTGCCTTGGCTACTGACCCCAGTGAGGAATCCCCGGACCAGGGCAGAGGAACGGTACAATGAGGCCCATGGGTGAACTAGGAGGATCATCGAAAGGACCTTTGGCCTCCTGAAGGCCAGGTTTAGGTGCCTGCATATGACAGGGGAATCCCTGATGTACTCACCAAAGAAGGTGTGCCACATCATCGTGGCCTGCTGTATGCTTCACAATCTGGCATTGCGACGTCAGGTTCCTTTCCTGCAGGAGGATGGTGCAGATGGTGGTGTTGAAGCAGCTGTGGAGCCTGCGGAGAGTGAAGAGGAGGAAGACTCAGAGGACGACACAGACAACAGGGACAGAGTAATAGAACAGTATTTCCAGTAGCACACAGGTAATAATCACCCATGCCATTTTACATTTCCTGAAAGCCTCCTGCATCTCAACTTTGTCGATTTCCCCCCAGAACTATAAACATGATGTTTGATTTTGCCTTCCCTTTTCTGTGCCGTATGAGCCACTGCGTGACCTCGGCTTGGTTGGCCCATGGACTAATGCTAAGTTACCTCGGTATGTGTAATTCACAATGTTAATAATACGTAATTGATATGTAATGTGTCATACATTTGTAAATAAGACAGGCTGAGTCCTGATTGATTTAAGTGCAATGTGTGATTTATTATTAGTGCATAGATATTGGTACATGATAGTAAAACAGTGATGGGTGGGGGTGGAGTAATGTCCATGGCGGAGTCCAGTTCTCAGTCTCACAGGTGCATTGTCCATATGCCTGTGGCAGGATGGAGCAGGGGCAGTTCAAGGTTTGACAGGGTGGCAATGTGGAACAGTGGGAGGACTTCAGGGGGTATGTGATGCTGGCGGGGGACTTGACATCCTACTCTGTCGTTTTTTTTGATCTCAGGCTCCTTTTGCGGGGCGGTTGTTGTTCAGCAGGAGGTGGGGTTCTGGTGGGCTGTCGTTGTGGTGGGGCCTCCTGTCCACTAGCGCCGGCGGAGGTGGTAGGCTGTTCCTGTTCCTGGCTAGTGACAGGGGCCCTGTGTGATGCCACATGGTCCCGAAACGTGTCCTCTATACGGTTCAGGGCCTGGACTATGCTCCCCATAGCGGTTGAGATGTTGCTGAGTTGGTCGCTGAACCCCATGTAGCGTTGCTCCTGCTGTGCCTGGATCTCCTGGAACCTGGCCAGTACCGTCGCCATCGTCTCTTGTGAGTGGTGGTAGGCTGCCATGATGGTGGTGAGGGCCTCTTGGAGAGTGGGTTCCCTGGGCCTCTCCTCCCCCCCCTGTCGCACAGCAGCCCTCCGAGTTGCCCTGTTTCCCTGGGCCTCTGTCCCCTGGACGGTGTGCCCACTCCCACTGCCCCCAGGTCCCTGTTGTTGTTGGGTTGGTGGGTTACCCTGGGGGCCCTGTAGTGGTAGACACACCGCTGCTTGACCTGTCCTAGAGACAGAGGCATGGGCCCGCTGGGTGGGAGCTGTGCTGTTGTTCCCAGAGGGGGTTGGGTCTGCAGTGGCCTGTGTCTGGGTGAGGGGAACCGACTGCCCAGAGGTCCCCGATGGTCCGGGCTGGTCGTCAGGTTCCAGGTCGACAGAGCTGCTGTCATCACTAGGGGCCTGTTCCGGGGGTGGGATGGACATTTCTGGTCCCTCCTGACCGGTGTGTTGTCGTTCGGGTCCTGCATGGGGTAAGAGGGTATGGTTATTGTTTCTGTGTGTGCATTAGCTTGCGTTTTATGGGTGCCCTTGTCCCCCAGTGCTGGCATTCCCTTGGGGGAGGTGTTGTGAGGGTGTTTTGTGGGGGGGGGGATGGGTATGTGCAGTGGTCATGCTTAGGTGATGGGTGTCCATAGTTTGGGGATGGCATGCAGGGGTTGGTGTTGGGTGGGTTGTGCTGGGGAGACATTCTCAGGGAGGATGTGTGCTGGGGGTTGGGGGTGAGGGTGGGGGTTAGCATGCTGGGGGGGGGGGTGAAGTGGTTGGCCTTGTACTTACCAGAGTCCATTCCTCCGTGTACTCCAGCGAGGCCATCAGGATGCAGGATGTTTAGTACCTCTTGCTCCCATGTTGTGAATTCGGGTGGAGTGGGTGGGGGTCCCCCGCCAGTCTTCTGCACTGAGATGTTGTGTCGCGAGACCATCGAGCGCACCTTCCCCCGTAGGTCGTTCCATCGTTTGCGGATGTCCTCTCGATTTCTGGGATGCTGTCCCACCGCGTTGACCCTGTCCACGATCCGCTGCCAGAGCTCCGCCTTCCTTGCTATGGTGGTGTGCTGAACCTGTGAGCCGAAGAGCTGGGGTTCCACTCTTATGATCTCCTCCACCATGACCCGGAGTTCTTGGTCCGAAAAGCGTGGGTGCCTTTGTGGTGCCATGGGGTGGTGTGTATGAGGTGTGGGGTGGTGTATGTGATGATGTGTGTGTTGGTGTGTGGTGCTTTGTGCTTCTATGTGGTGTGTGTGATGTTGTGGTGTGCCTCTGTGTGTCTGGCTCTCTATTCTCTGATGTGTCTCTCTCTCCTTCGTCTCTGGTTTTTGTTCGTAGGGGTTTGTGGGTGATGTGGGTGTGTGTTTTATATGGTATTGGATGTGTGGGAGTGGTGTGTGTATGTGTTTCAGGTGTGTGCCTTTCAAATTGTCCAATGTGGTAGGGATTTGTAAAGGTGTGTGTATTTTGACCGCGGCGGTGTGTACCGCCAATGGAATACCGCGGTTGAATGACCGCCGCGTGGATTTGCGGGTCATAATGGGATGGGCGTATTTCTGTTGGCGTGGCGGTGGAGGTTTGGTCTTCTCCAGTTTACCGCTGGCCGCTGATTTGGCGGACTGCAGTGGAGGGCGGATTTTTGGAGGTTTTGCAGTTGTGGGTCAGAATGTCCGTGGCGGCTGACCGCGGCCGCGGCGGTATTGTGGCGGCCTTCTGACCGGCGGTAAGCGGCTTTTACAGCCGAGGTCAGAATGACCCCCATAATTTCCTTGCCACAGATATGGTGGGCACTGGCCGCCTCTGCTCCGGGACTGGCGTCAAGCCCTCATCGGAAGCGCTACATCAGGATAGTCACAAGTTGGACACTGTGTTGGCAGCGGTGTAGCGCACAGGCCCTTCTTTGGAGCAGGCCCGCGCATCTCTGGAGGGCAAAATAGATAAGGTGACCAGGGACCTTACCTTGCTGCATGCGGACCAACGCAAGCTGGCGGACAGAACATGCACACTGGAGGACCGGCTTGGTGATCTGACGCCCATGACGTCTCAGCTGGAGTCTTCGCTACAGGACGTTCTGACCCGAACAGGCGAGCTGGAATACCGTGTTGAGGACGTTGAGGGCCGTACCCCGAGGAACAACATTCGGGTCCTAGGCCTCCCAGAAGGCGTGGAGGGCCTGGATGCGGTCACCTACTCTGAATCCTGGCTTAGAGGGCTGGTGCCAGAGGAATCCTTGATGCCCTTCTTCTCAGTGGAGTGTGCGCATAGGGTTCCTACCAGGGCACGGCCGCCAGGAAACAGACCACATCCCTTTCTGCTCCGTCTACTTCACTATGCAGACAGAGGCATTATCCTCCGAGTGGTGAGGTCGACACCTCCGATCCGAGTGGACAATGCTCAGGTCATGCTGTTTCCTGATTATACGCTGCTGTATAGAGAGGCTGCGCCTCATATCTGCCTTTAAAACGTAGGCTCTGGGCCCTTGGCCTCACGTACTCCCTCCTATTCTCAGCCAAACTTCGTATATCAGCCGAGAACAAGTCCCATTTTTTTACTACAACAGAGTCGGCATGGGAGTGGCTGGAATCTACTGGTCGTATCAGTGGATGAGACCTAGAGACGGATCCACCAATGGCGCTGGGCTGCCGCTCCCGCAAGAGACAAAACCACAGAAACCGAGCAACCACCCTGAGAAAGGTGAAGCATGTCCCTGATCTGGAGCAGATCATACAGGAGTGTCGCTGCGTGCTGCAGTCGGCAGCGGCTATCAATGTACTCCCGGTTGTTTCAGAGGCTGAGACTGAACTCTCACAGTCCAACAGTGAGAAACCTTCTTTGCTCGAGCACTCCTCCGAGGTGGGATCCCCGGTGCACCTAGGGGTGACGCCCCAGACGCCAGCTGATCTGCTTTAATGTCTTTATATTGACTTCTGCCTGCTGACATCACTCCCGGATGATATCCTTGTGAGATTGTTCTCTCCTCAATTGTTGCAGTTTCTATAATTGGGAATGGTGTCTGTACTACTTACTTCATCGTCCGACGGAGACTCTGACCGCTATGAAGCGGTCCTGGACATCCCTGAGCGCCGATGGTGGCCCCTGTGGCATGATTCATGCTCCTGTGCCCCTCATGCATTTACTCGCTTCACCTTCATTGGCCCCCCCTCCATTCATATTATCAGGGTAACCTACCACAACTTACGATCACCTACATCTTACCTGGCCTACCCCACCTGCTTTGTTGACTCTACGGGTTGTTCGGTTTGGGCAGATACAAGTTGTCCCTCTGCTCTAATGGTATTTTTTTTGTTCGTTTTGGAGTGGAGTTTGGAACTTCCCAGCCTACCGATTTGCCGGAGCCCCGCTGTTATCAAGACAACTTCTCATATACGTGGCACTCAGCTGTTTAGTCGCTATCGTTACCATGACCCGCCATGAACTCCTACTCCGCTCTTACATGGAATGTGCGGGCATACACACGCCTGCGCACAGATATTCCATATACTCCTACCTTAAAAGACACTCAATACACATAGCTTTCTTGCAAGCAACGCATCTGACACAGCTCGAGGTGCCTTGCTTGCAGTGGCGATGGAGGGGACAGCTCTATGCGACAGGTCACTCATCCTACTCCAGAGGTGCTTTGGTTTGGATCAGGCCAGGCACCCCCTTTGTCTCAGAGGATCAAATTGTTGACGAGCGGGGGCGCTATCCCTTGGTGCGGGGCGACTTGCAGGCCGAGCTCTGGTGTTGTGCTCCATATATGCACCGAACTCAGATCAGGCCTTCTTCCTCCACTCCTTGTCCACTCAGCTTTCGAGATGGAGTGGCTACCCCTGGTTATTGGAGGGGGACTTCAAAATTGTGATGGATCCCAAGTGGTGCTGAGGCGAGAAGACACACTTGGCCTATGCAAATATCGCCCTTCTGATGGCTGGGAAGCAATGTTGAAATTTTTGCGTACACCGGAGACAGACACTGACCTCATTGCGGAAAGTCAATAACGCACAGCATCCCAGCAGCTATAGTCTTCTCTTGATGTGTTGAAAGTGTCATTGGCGATATGCTCAGTTAGAACACTTTACCACAAAGATCCGGATTGGTTCGGTGGTGACACTGCACATATAGACACGAGTTGATAACTTCATGTGCGGACATTCCCGTAGCCTTGCCAGGGAACTCCTTGCATACGGGGGGCATTGACTTGCTTGTTTTGGACTCCTTACTCCATTGAATTCCTTAGTTGTTGTATGTTATTGTTTTGCTTCACATTGCCCTAGAATTGGCATTTACACATAAATCCATAGTCATTCTTACTGTCATTTAGTGAAGCAATAGAGTTGCTGGATACTTTAAGGGTTTATATTCGAACACATGTAGTTTACCATTTAGTGCGCAAGTCATCAATGTTGAGGTCTCCACAGACACCGCTTGTTGTAGTATATAGTTCAGAAGTTCTGGTAGCCAGCACTATAGTTCTTCGTAATAGGCACTGTTCACTATACCACCTATCGTAAATCTCATATGACCCACAAGATGCGTAACCTACTGAACTATTCCGTTGTAAGCAATGACAGTACTGTAATGTTATGTTCTGTTACTATTAATAAACAATTAAAAGATTCATGTAAAAAAAAAATCTATGATGTTATCAAAGATGTCATGATTGTCATAATTTGGGGGGTAATTAGAAGTGCATGGTGAGGGTGCGAGCTATAGTTACCTTAGGGCCAGAGTTATAGTTACTTGAGATAACTTTAACTATAACGGGTGAATTTCTATGGTTTTGTTCATTTAAAATGTGGGCCTAACTTTAACATCCCTGTAACCTTTGTTTTTTTCTCAGTGAATTTCTATGTTTTTTAAGGTAAAGTCATTTTCATTATTATACATTAATCCAACCACCACCATGCATGACCTTCAGCTGTGCGTTGCAGCACTTGACCAGAGGGCCTGCTCGCAACCCCCTATAACCATACGGCCATGTGCCATGTGCATCAGGAGTTGCCCGCAAGTCTGCGTGGCCCTTCTCTGCCGGTTGTTTTCAGCAGCAGGGACGCCGTCCACCATGGCACAGACTTGTAAAATATTTTTGGGGAGAGGGAGGTCACGTGGTCCCCCTCCCCTGGTTGGTTTCGACCTCTGGGGTCCCATTCCTGGGGACTGCTATTTATATTTTTTTAGGGGGAGGAGGTCTGCTGGTACATTTAAAATGTGAGCCTAACTATAACGTCGTTTTTTTACATTCTATTTCCTAAATATAACGTCTCTGCAACCTTTCATTTTTTCAGTGAATTTCTATATTGTTTTACCATATACTAATTTTCATTATTATATGTTAATCAAACCGCTGCTGCGGGCAACCAGAGGCATAGCAGGAGTGGTCCCTGTGGCACCCGTGGCCCCTCACCAACGTGCATAACTCCAGGGAGGTGGTGGTCCCTGGGACTTGAGGATGTGAATTAGACCCCCTTTACATTTGTTTACTATTTGCCCTGGGGAGGTGGTGATCCCTGGGGGTGCCACATGGCGCCCAGCACTTCATTGGAGCCCACGCTGCCCGCTGCTTTACTTTTGCTGAATGTCCCAGGGTTGCACTCTCCATGGCAGCGGAGGGGCACTCGGCCCCCGCACATATTTTATGCATAGCCCTGGGGAGGTGGTGGTAACCAGGGCTGTGGGAGGGGCCTGCCAGCCCCCGAGCACATATAACAAAAATTACCCAGGAAGGGGGTGGTCCCTGGGGCTTTGAGGACCCGCACATTCAAAATTATAAATGCCCATGAGACCTGGTCCACCCTGGGCTTTCAAAAAAAGAAGTGCGGAAGCCTGCGCTTGTTTCTGTTTACACAAGTTTATGAATTTAATGAATTTACTGCAAAAAGTAAAAAAAAAATGTTTTTTAGCCCTTTGGCGAGGGTCCCTCTGGGACCCAAGCACCGGAGCTAAAGGTTCAGGGTGACTCTACCCTAGCCCCTTTTCTTTTTTTGATAGCGATTTTTCTTAGACTCGGCTGAAACCGAGTCCCAAGATGGCTGCCAACACAATCTGGTTTGAAGTGTTGCCAGCCAATCAGAGCTGTGCATTATCCTGCACGAGTTTGTCTTTTTTGGCAAATAATCGGAAAGGATCCATGGGGCCCTAGATATGCAAATGTATTTTCCCTTTAATATCTTGAAAACTACTGAATGGATTTCCACCCTACATTTGTGAAAGCATCTTCCAAATTTGGTGTCATTCAGTCCAGCGGTTCAGGCTGTAGTTGTGTTTAAGGGTCCTATGAGAATTAACATGGGTTTTTTGACACCGCTTTACCGCAGCCCCCACTTGAAGGCTCACCCCAAAACTTTTCATGCATAACAAGAATCACCTGGCCCCTTTTTTTTTGAAAATGTTGTGAAGATTCGTCAAACGGTTCCAAAGGTACAGACAATCCAAAAAATGTTTTTTCTATGGAAACATGGTCATAACTGTAACTATCAAGTGGCAAAAGCCACTAGGTTTTATATATATATATATATATATATATGTAGTATTCTTTGTATCATAAAAATAAGAAGATCAGAAATCCTGTAGAAATAACTCACTTATTTATTTACAGGAATAGTATCCAGGAACTCCAGCCCACCTGGCACAGCCACCTCTCTACTCCAACTCCTCTCTCAAGAATCTCTTCACATTCCAAGATATAACATTGTGCCAGGGCAGGGGAGGATGGAACATACCATTACCAGTACACTTAATAAATAAACACTATCTTAAGAAACAAATACTACACTATCTCCCTTCTAACAAATAAAACAAAAGGAATAAATACATTTATACATTATGATATTTTGACAATTCTACTTACATTCCAAATACGACCATCATCTAGCTTTACAGCTTTTCTGAAAACCTTAATCACTTTGAATACATTACTGTAATGAGATTGTCCACTATGAAACTTACCAGGTAATCTCACTTTGACAGAATCACCCACTTTTACAGCTATATGTTTGACAGAATTGCGAGCATCAAACACTCTTTTTCTTCTCTTTTGAAGATACGCATTCTTCTTCAGAGCAACATCTTTCTGCTCTTCATAATTTAACTGTTCTGCAACATATTCTTTGACCCAAGGAGGGTAAATCATTGTGTGAGGTATCCGTTTTTTGAACAATACAAACGGTGATAGACCCGTGCTAGAATGAGGCGTAAGCCTATAATCTACAACTTTAGACAACACTGACTTCTCCCAATTTGTACCCAAATGTTTAGCTAACTGAATGGTTTCCTTTAGAGTTCTGTTGAAACGTTCAACCATTCCATTAGACTCAGGATGACATAATGCTGTTTTTTTATGCACAATCCCTCTAGATTTCAAAAATTCTTTCATCAACTTAGAGGTAAATTGGACCCCATTGTCTGACAGAATAAATTTAGGATTTCCTTCCCTTGCAAATACTTTAGAAAGAAATTTAATGACAACCACTTTATTTCTGAAGTTATTAACACTTCTGGCCAACGTGACAAACCATCCATCAGTACCACAACATATTTAGCAACACTTCCGCAACTAATAGGCCCCATTATATCAATGCAAACCTCTTCCCAAACTTCCTTAGGAATCTCTTTCAACTCCATGGGTTGTGTCCTGACCTTCAAGGACTTGTCTGTAATTTTACACTCAACACAGTCTCTGACCTTTCTCTCCAACACTAGATCCATACCAGGCCACCATTATACACCACGCATTCTTTCTTTAGTCTTACATATTCCATGGTGACCAGAATGAGCCAGGTCAACTAAACGTTGTCGAAGCTTAAGAGGAGGAATCAACTTGGAACCTCTCAAAACTACTCCATTCTGAACAGAAAGTTCATCCCAAATTTTCTTAAATGACATATTTTTACTTTCTGAATCTATCCAACTCATCCCAGACAACAACAAATCCCTGATCTCTAATAATTCTTTATCCTCGTTCAATTCATGCAACCATTCATCTTCAGATATACAACCATCCGTCACACTACATACCCTGACCTCATCATCAATCCACCAAGAATCATCTTTCTCTCCAACATCCAAATTCTCAACTCCCAATCTGGATAGACAATCAGCAGTTTTGTTTTCACATCCAGGGACATACTTAATTGAGAAGTGAAAATCTTGTAATCCTACAACCCACTTACAGATTCTAGAAGAAACATTGTCTAAACCTTTTTTCTCAAAAATTTCTTGCAAGGGTTTATGATCAGTTTGACATGTGAAACTTCTTCCCCAAAGAAACTGTTTAAATTTCTTAATAGCCCAATATATTGCCAAAGCTTCTTTCTCTATGGTAGAGTACCTATGTTCAGCATCTCGCAATCCACGTGAACGCTAAAGCAATTATACTCTCTTTTCCATCAACCAGCTGTTTAAGAACACAACCTAAGCCTTTGTCTGAAGCATCAGTTATAATGCAACACGGCAAACTCGGAAGAAAACTACTTAAAGATTGAGCAGAAGATAAACCATGTTTAAGATCCAAAAATTCATTTTGACAGTCTTCAGACCAATCAAACATCACACCTTTTCTAAGTAACCTTCTAATGGAGTCAGATCTCCTAGCAAAGTTGGGAATAAATCTTGCATAATACTCAGCCATCCCAAGAAAGACTTGAACATCTTCTCTCTTCTTAGGTGTAGACAAATTGATTATAGTCTTCACCAAATCATCCTTAGGTTTCACACCACTACCAGAAATTATATGACCTAGATACGTAATATCAGACCTAAAAAATTTACATTTATCACTTTTAAGAGTTATTCCTTTAGTTTCAAAAATCTTCAAAACTGCTCTCACTCTCTCTTTGTATTGTTCCAATGTGTCCGTATAGATTAGCACATCATCCTGGAAAAACTTCGCATTAGCCGTATTTCCCAATATATCAGACATGATTCTTTGAAAAACAGATGCTGCTGAGCAAAGACCAAAAGGCATCCGGTTAAACTTATACACCCCAAAAGGGGTTATAAAAGATGTTAACAATTTGGATTGCTCACATAACTGCACCTGATGATAGGCAGAACTTAAATCTAGAGTAGTAAAATACTTTGCCTTACCTAAAGACCCTACCATTTCTGTGATGTTAGGTAATGGAAATCTATCCTCAATAACCGCTTTGTTCAAATTGCGCAAATCCACACACAACCTGATATCACCATTTTTTTTTAAAGCTACGACTATAGGCGCAATCCATTGGGCAGCTTCCACATCTTCAATTATTCCTTGAGACTTCAAATTCTGAATCTCACTCTTAACTTTATCTCTCAAACTAAAAGGAATGTTCCTAGCTTTACATGCAACAGGTAAAGCTCCATCTCTTAACACTATGCGATGCTTATAACCTTTAATACATCCCACATTAGAACTAAAAACATTTGGAAATTCATTCATCAACACTTCCCCAAAATCACACACTTTTTGTACTTGAACTTGAGGTACCCCATTTGGATTAAGAGTGATACCTAATAATTTCTGATGCAGCCAACTTAAAATAGTGTCTCCTACAACTGGAACATAAACCTTCCCATCAATTTTGTTTCCTTTAAATATTGAAGCATTAAAATATCCCTTTAAATCAATAGGTTTTCCACCGTAACCATAAGGCGTAACATCAGGACTTTCTAGAGACACATTTCCTTGAAATAAATTTTCAAAATCTGTGACAGAAACTAAAGTTAGTTTTGCTCCCGAGTCCATCATCATTTGTATCCTCACACCATTCACATCCACAAAATCAGATGGATAATCACAAAACCCCTTAGAAACACAATTGACATCATTGATCACCTGTAAAATGAAGTCATGGTTATTATCATCACATTCAACTTCACTAACTTTCATTTTAAGTTTAGTCCCAGACCTACAATACTTAGCAAAGTGTCCCTTCTTCTTGCATTTGTTGCATATCACACCAACAGCTGGACATTCTTTGCAGTTGGCCAAATGAGAAACAGACCCACACCTAAAACAATTTAACTTGGATTTCTTAAGTTCTTTAGTCTTATAAGTCAGAGATTGAACAGTAGTTAACATCCCCTTAGATTTCTTTAGATCATCCATGCACATTTCTGAGTGCTCAACCTGTTTTGCAATTGCCAAAACTTCCTCCAAAGTAGGATCATTTTTCGACCATAATGCTTCCCTAATCTTGTCACTCTTGCATTCCAGCATTAGTTGATCACGAATACGTTCTTCAAGTGTTCCAGCAAAATTGCACTGAGCTGCTAACTTTCGTAAATTCGTCACAAATTCTTCAACAGTTTCATCGTCATTCTGCTTGCACTTTCCAAAGTAATATCTCTGTAGAACAATAGAAACCTTAGGTAAATAATGTTTATCCAATTTAAGCAAGCAGATCTCCAATTCATTACCAGTAGAATCTCCTTCTGCGCCATCAGAAGAAGAGATTGAAGGTAAAGTTTCTAAAATCTCTTGCCCTTCCGCTCCAAGACAGTGTTGAAGAAGAGATGCTTTCCTCTCCGCTGATAAATTGCTGCCACAAACACGGAGGTAGGTTAAAAACACTTTTTTCCATTTGTTCCATGAAATTGGTGGTTCTCCAGGGACCGATAGAAAAAACGGAGGAGGAGAAATATTTTGCATAACTGAAGAAATCTGTCCTTAAAATTTTCTTTATTAATTGAATAGCAAATTTAACTTTCTATTGTGCCCCAAAAATGGTTCAATAAAGTGCCAACAATGAAAATCTTGATGAAAAACAATTTCTAATCCTTGATGCACTTGAAATGTACAGCACGAACCAAATGATATTCCATGGCACTGTAGTACTTGAAATGTAAAAAAACAATTTCTAGGGCAACAGTATTCCTTGGAGTGAGATTCTCAAAACGCTCTATAATTGCTAAATAAGAAGCGTGAGGAAAAGAAAAAAACCAGCACCAAGACAAGTAGATTAGCGTAAAACGCTTTACTTTCCAAGCAAGAAACGCGAGCCAAGCTGGGCCAAGATCAAAGAAATAATGTTACAACGAAACGCTATGACATTCCACGTGAAACACGAGAAAATCAAAAGTGCGAGGCAGCTAAAGGCTTCAATGGCACAGTACGTTACTTGGCAATACAACAGCTGAGTCCGATTTCCAAGTGTAAACACAAGGAAATCACAGACGCGAGGCAGCTCGAGGTTCTTATACGTTGCTTGGCAACAGAACAACTGAGTCCGTGTCCGTCTCCGAAGAGGTATTTTTAATCCAAACAAAACATATACGAAGTGTTTAACTTCGCGAACAAGATGAGAGAGACGGAACAAGGAATAAATCAAAAGTAACAGTACCTTTCTTATCCAAAAAACGAACCGTTTTAAAATCAAACGATGTGTTGAAGTTCCTGGGCAACAAAGAGTCCAAAGATCCCCAGGTCGTCGCCAAATTGTAGTATTCTTTGTATCATAAAAATAAGAAGATCAGAAATCCTGTAGAAATAACTCACTTATTTATTTACAGGAATAGTATCCAGGAACTCCAGCCCACCTGGCACAGCCACCTCTCTACTCCAACTCCTCTCTCAAGAATCTCTTCACATTCCAAGATATAACATTGTGCCAGGGCAGGGGAGGATGGAACATACCATTACCAGTACACTTAATAAATAAACACTATCTTAAGAAACAAATACTACTATATATATATATATATATATCACTCCTGTTCTCCTAGCCACACACACACGTCTTCTGCAGCCTCTTTGAGATGGACATTTACAGTCTTTTTCCCCACATAACGTTCAAAAACAATCAATCTACATATCTTACACCTCATCTCTTTCCTCTTTGGATTCCTCCTTATACTCTCTTTTTACTCTCTACAACATGTACTTCTGTGCATATCTTTCACTTCACCAATTCCCCAACACTTACCCAGTGCACTTGTATGCATTTTATTAACTTTTTCCCTATCAATAATTTGACAGCTGTGTACCACCTTCATATATAATCACTATTAAAACTGGTGCACCTAATCATTGCTGAATGTGCCATGCACAGAGACCAAGGGTTGGTTGAGCATGTACTTTGAACCCTTTTATTACTCACTGAGAGGCATTGCAAGAAATTCACACTGTGCTCACCCTCAACTCCATACCTCAATTGTGGCCCACTCACAACATGAACTCACACAGCTACATACTTTCCTACTATGCAATATACATGCAGAATATGCTGCATGAAAAAACTACAGAAAGTCATGACCCTTGAAAATGCAAATACTCTTAGGGAATGCAAGAGTAAGTAAATCATGAAGCACAAACAGGAACAACATTGGTGTTCCCAGGCTCAAATGGCAGTGTCTAAGTTTTTCTTGCTGCAGCTGTTGCTGGTGGTGGGTCACAATGGGGGGGGGCAGGACATTTGCAGATGGGGCATCAGCCCTACAAGGCCACTCCTAGTGACTCCACTAGGTGCCCACAATGTAATGTCCAATGAAATCCATTAAAACAAAATCAGTTCTGTGCTATTCATAACAGTAATCTATCAACCTCAGTCATGTTGTGTTCTTGAGTATGCACTCTGTGAAAAAGAATTTGCAAATAAATCCAGTGAACTTGGAAGCTATTTCTGCTTCATTTGCACTATGCTCTGCCATACCAAAGAGAGATCTCCTCTCTGCCTCGTCCCAAAGATAACTTTGGGCACTTGTAAAACCAGGCTGGTTTGGCTTCTTTAGAGGCCTCGTCTATAGAAATCTTGGGTTGTCCTTTGTTGAAGGTCTCCTGCGTACAATATATACATAGAGTGTACATTGGAACAGTCCCCTGCTCATGTTTGGGTGTCTTTCCAGACTATTTTAAGTAGAGGCTCCTGATTGAATTACTTGCATAAGTTGTATCCTTGTCGTTTAGCATTCTAGGGGAGTGCATGGCTTTTGCCGCTCCCTCCCGAGTCCTCTCATTCACCTTACATACCAGCCTCCATCCCACCTGCTCTTCCTTCCTGCCTTTCATGACCACACCTACTCATTCTGTGTAAAGAGATGCAGCTGAATGAAAAAAAAAAAAGCAATTGCCGTTTTTGCATATGCATGCATGCACACTTGTGGGAGGCCATGTTTAAATGGTTTCGGCCATAAAGTATACCAACTCAAAAAATAATTGGGAATGACAATAGTTGTGCACCCACATTTAAAAGGCAAGACCTACTGGCTTTTAAATGCCTCTTAAGGTGGTAATGCTAAATAAAAACATGCACCAAGAGCATTGTCATCACCATCATGAATATGTAATTTGGGGGCATGGCCGAGATGCCCGCAAGATGGCCGCTCACCGTTGAAGCTCTGTGTCATCACAGAGACGTTTTCTCTTTGTTTGGTGGCATTTGTGCACTATGGACAGAGATAATTAGAGACACTGAGATGGGAATGTGAGGGCAGCAGGTATTCTATCTATGGAATCATTTTAGAGCGTGTTTTGTAGTGTTTCTTGGCTTTTTTGGCCCCTCCTGAGCTTTTGTGGCCACCATTTTGATTTTTTGATTTTTTTTTTAAAGGAAAAAAGAAGGGAAAAACGACTGCATACTTTAATGTTGTTGGACGCAGGTACTCTAAGAAGCTCATTTTTTTTCTTTAAAATTGGGTTACTCTTTTCCAGCCACTTTCCTCTACCATTGGGATATGGTCAGCTTCTGCAGCCTCAGGAGCTATATGTGTCATTAATCATTTTGCTGGTCAAGAGATTTTCTGTATTGTGTGTTTTTCAGACTGCATTGCTGCATTTAAGGTTAATAAGGTTGATGCCATGTCTAAAGAAATGTTGCTTCTGAAGCAGCAAACTGAGGACTTGGAAAATCATAACTGACGTAACAGTCTTAGAATTTATGGCATACCTGAGGAGGCGGAAGGCAATGACATAATCTCTTGCCTGAAAACTAATATTCCAAAAATAATTGGGCTCAAGGATGGAACTGCTCTTAATATACAATGCACACATCGTGTGGGGCCCTGATCAAACAAGAGGCATAATTGTTCTTTTTTTGGAGTATACTGAGTTACTCATGATTTTGGAAGCAGCCAAGCAAAGGAAACAGGTGTTGTGGTCTGGTCATAGGATTTTCTTCTCACAGGATGTGGCACGTGCTACGGCTGCTCGTCGCAAAGAGTTTCTTTCACTGCGTCCAGGGTTGAGATCACTAAATGCTCGTTATGGACTGGTTCATCCTTGCTTCTTGAAAGTAACATACAAAGATCGTACTTTTTCATTTGCCTCTCCTGCTGATCTGAAAAAGTTTATTAGCCAATGCAAGGGTGAAGAAATGGAATGTGGAAAATCTTGATTATTCATTGTTGGTTCTTAAGAAGTTTTTTGTTGATATATTGTCCCACGTTACTGATCACTAATATTTTGATTTATTTTTTATTGATTATTTTTATTCTTTTTACAGATACCTCACACTTCATTTGTTTCCCTAAATCCGATATATGTCCCTTTCCTGTGTCATGTTCCAGACCCATTGTCTTCATTTGTTCTCAGTGGTTGGTAAGTGTTTTTGTATAAGTCATTATTGTTCATATTTATGCCGTATTATGTATTTCTTCTGATAATAATGTCTTTGTGGCCTTCTGTTCCCTCTCGTGTGTAGTTCTGGTTGTGGACCATCTCAGCTTTTTTCGTGCTTCCCCACTCTCCCACTCTCCCACTTTATTGTCATTGTATTGTTTTTACTTTGTCTTACTATGGCTCAAGCCATTAGGCTCCTTGCCATCTACTCTGTTTTCATCACCTTTTGCTCTCTTTTTCTTCTTTCTTTTCTCTTTTCTTGCTTCCTTCTTTCTTATTCGACTGAGATTTGGTTGCTCATTCTACAGACCTTTAGTATTATAAGATCCAGTGTTTTTTAACTTACTGGTATATAAATTATTTTATATTGATAATGTTGCTACAGGTATATCTTTTTGTTGTTCCGCAGAATGTTTAAAGTCATGCATAATGGGTTTACGCAATCCCATTGAGAAGCAGAGAGTCCTTTCACATCTTTCCAAGTTACATTGCAAGGTTGCCATGTTACAAGAAACCCATACCTCTGATAAGGATATTAATTCTTGGAGGTGGCAGTGGGTAGGTCATATTTTTTGTTCTCCGGCACTACATAATAAAAATGGGGTTCTTATTTTATTTCATAAATCACTTTGCATACAGGTAGAGAGGGAGGAGAGATGATGAAGGGAGGTGGCTTCTTCTTCACCTCACTATCAATAATATCCCATACACCTTACTCAACATTTATGGCCCTACAGGTATTGATCTAAAATTTTGGGAAAATATTTCACAGGTTTTACGTTCCTGTCCGAATGAGAATCTTATATTGGGCGGAGATTGTTATCAAGTTATGGACCCCTTTACGGACAGGCACTCCCTTTCCAGCTATATCCCTAATAAAATACAAAAAACATTCAAGAATGCCATTCATTCCAGAGGATATACAATCCAGAAAGTTTAGAATTTACCTTTCATTCTTCCATGCACAATTCAAAATCTAGAATTGATTATATTTGTTTGACACCTCACTTGCTTACTGGTCTAGCGCACGCGGAAATAGGCGCTCTACTAATATCAGATCATGCACCTATGTTTATAGATATTGATATAACAACTGAATCTTTTGGGTCAAGGAGATGGCGCTTTAATAACTATTTGCTGAAGGATCAGGTCTTTGTAGATAAATTTGAAGTATTTCTTAAGGAATATTTTGAGCTTAATCTGACGCCTTCTTTGCAATTCCATATTGTCTGGGATGCTTTCAAAGCTTCGGCCAGAGGCTTCATTATTGATTATGTGGCTACAAAGAAGAAAAAGTTTCTCACAGAGTTGTCTCTTCTTTTACCATCTATTAAAACTCTGGAGCATAAATACTTTACCTCAAATGATAATGACACTCTTAAACTCCTTATTCAATCCAAACTGGATTTTAATAAGAAGTCCACTGAACAAGCCTTAAGCATGCTTTTAAAAATGAATTCTAAATTTTATGGTGTGTGTAATAAAGCTGGAAAGACACTTGCAAATTATCTTAAAGTTAAATCCTAAAAATCCAAGATTTCACATATTATAGATGACAAGGGGAATAATCATTTTAGAAATGATGATATTTTGCAATGTTTTTCAGATTTTTATCAAAATCTCTATACGCCTGAATCATCCCCCTCTGAGACAGCTCTTAAATCCTTTTTTAAATCTCTCCCATCTCAACCAAATCAGTCTCAATACCTTTCTTGTCTAGATAAAGAAATATCTGTGCAGGATATTAAGACCGCTTTAGCAAAATTACCAAAAGATAAAGCTCCGGGCCCGGATGGCTTAACAGCTGAATTTTACCTTCATTTTTCAGATATTCTTCTTCCTCATTTGCATTCTCTTTATTATCAATTTATTCAGAATGATAGGGCTCAAGGTTTTCTAAAGCAATGCTTTGCCTCATTCCTAAAACAGATAAGGACCATTTTCTGTGTGCTAATTATCGGCCAATTTCTCTCATTAATTTAGACTGTAAGATATTTGCTAAGATATTAGCTCTTCGGGTAAATCAGATTATACAGGATTTAATTGGTTTTGAACAAACTGGCTTTGTTAAAGGCAGATATGTTACTGCTAATTCCAGAGCCTTACTAAATATTTTACATCTTGCTTCTACAAGTACTATTCCAATGGCTGCCATTACTTTGGATGCAGAAAAAGCTTTTGATCGCATTAATTGGCTTTTTATGATGCGAGCCCTGAAAAGGCACGGTTTTGGACCTGTAATTTTAAAATATATTATATTCTTCCCCATCCACATCTATCTTTTTAATGGAGTTCAATCTTCTTATTTTTCCCTTTATCGAGGTACTAGGCAAGGTTGTCCATTATTCCCCTTGCTATTCATTTTATCTTTGGAACCTTTCTTATATTCCTTGAAGCAATCTAATTTGTTTACCGGGTTTGTGCATCAAGATTTGCAAATCTAATTTACTACTTATGCTGATGATGTAATCTTGTATGTTTCTAATCCACAGACATCGTTACCTGTATTTATTGAGCTATTGAACTCATACTCTAGCCTCTCAGGCTATAAATGAAACTTAAATAAATCCGAAGTTCTTCCTTTAAATACATTTTGTTTAAAACATATGTTTGCAGAAACAGATTTTAAATGGACCCCCACACATATAAAATGTCTAAGGATTAAGTACACCCCTTCAATTCCGGCTACTATTCAGCTTCATTTGGCAGATCTTGTTCAAAAAATTCATTGTCGAATAAGTGGTCTCCTCTGTATTTATCCTGGTGGGGTAGGTTGTAATCCATCAAAATGATGATGCTCCCAGTGATCAATTTTTATCTGTCTATGTTACCAGTCAAAATACCTTTGACATTTTTTTAATTGCTTAATAGCATATTGACAAACTTTCCATGGAATGGCCGCAAAGCACGCACAGCTCTTTCCTCACTGTGCAAACCTAAGGACATAAGTGGAGTTAACTTTCCGAATCTTCATCAATATCATTCTTCCTTTATATTGAAACAAGTTTTACCTTATATCTATTCTCCTCAAGAAATTCCTCCATCGATTTGGTATAAATTGGAGGAGGCAATTATTTTTCCTTCCCCACTTCAATCAATATAATATTTTTCATACTCTCCTAGAGGGTTCTCATCTCCTTGTCTTAAACACTCCATCTCAAATGTTTCTCAACTCTTTACTAAACCATTATCATCCTTACATACATTCCTGGACTCCTCTATTTGGCATAATGGAAATATCAAGTTATCTAATCATACTCTCTTCTGGAGAGAGTGGGTAAATAAAGGAATTTGACAAATTAAACAATTGTTTGAGCATATGCTACCTTTCTCTTTTTCTGATCTCCAAATTAAATTAAATTTATCAGCCACCCACATGCCGAAATATCAAAGCTTAATAACCCTTCTGGAACAACAACTACATTTCTTATTGTTAGATCCAACCCCCGCTCCAACTTTAGTTCCTATGCAGCTTTCTCTCTGCACCTATATTAAGGCCTCTCACATATATAAATACCTACATTATCACTTCCCAAGCCATGTTAAAAATAAAATAGAGCTTACTTGGGAATCGGACCTCAATTGCTCTCTCTCTGTTCAAACATGTAATTGCATTTGGTCCAAAATCCATCATACATCCTATAATGCCAGCACTACACAGACCACTTATTTTTTTTATCATAGACTTTTTTTAACTCCTCGCTCTCTCTTTAAGTATAACCCAAGCATTCCGGATTTTTGTTGGACCTTCTCCGATACACCAGGCACCTACCTACTCTATTTCTTCCAATGCCCAGCTATTGCTTCTTTTTGGTGAAAATGTTGTAATAAAATTGCACAGATATGCAATGTTAATTTTCCTTTTGAAATTGTCAACATCTTTTTGGGAAGTTCCTCTCCTATTTGGGCTGGCGCCCGTAAAGTGGGCCGTTTTGTGGATTTGCTCATTGCTCTAGCATTACAAGTTATCACGTCAAACTGGAAGGATGCTACTAAGTTCACTTTTGATGGATGGTGGAACTTGCTTTGCCATCATCACAGATTAGACAGAGAATCTGCCATCTCTACAAAACAACTTCTTTAAAAAGACTCATTTTGGTCACCTCTTACAACTTATTTACGTCTCCCACCATCTCAATTTCGTAATAACACTTTCGTATTTCAGCCACCATGAAATTATAGTTTCAATACATGTTTAAGATACTATTTAATCACTGTTCTTATTGTTTGATGTTTTATGAGAATTACTGGTTCTGGTCATGTATTTTCATTTTTTCATCTATTCATTTCTCTCTTTTTCCTTTTCTTCTTTCTATATCTTTTTCCTTCTTACTTCTCTTTGTTTGTATCTATCATATAGCCTCACTTTTCTTTTCTGAAACAAAAAAAACATAAGTTGCGAGTCTAGAAGTGGTTCATTCTTTCTTTTGGCTCATAATTCAGTATTTACAGCCAGTACTATATTCCTGCTTTATTCTTAAACTCTGTATATATTTCATTTTCGTGTATTGCTTTTTGGAATAAGTCTGATCATTTTTTTTCTGTAAGTTATTGTTCCTTTCTGCTCATACTTTCATATAATAAAGCATTCATAAATTTTAAAAAAATGTGTAATTATAATTGAAAGGATTAGATGGATTTGAAAGCTAAGCAGATACTCGGCTTCTAAGGGACATGTCTAATCCATTTGGTTTACTGTGGTGTGAAACATTCATAATTAATGCAAGTGATCATCAGAATGAATTTCAGGAATCGTCAGAGAATGCAGTCAGTCCCTGCAGCGCTCAAAACTATTGTGAATTTTATCAAATGAATTGTAGTCACAGGCAGTGTGGGTCACAAACATAAGAGCAGCTGAAGCGCATTGGTTTGCAGGCCCCCTCATTAGTTAATGAAGTAATAGAAGGAACTCATATGTGACAGTTAACATCACAAGAGTCTGACATGAGACTAACTCTGGCATCATATTGGACTCCTTTCATACCCCTCTAATCTATGTTATTGCCACATTGGCATGTTTGCTTGGAATGAACAGCCAGATCTCACAACTGGCTGAAATTACAATGCCTGCAGGTTAACAGGGTTTGTATGAAGGCTTTTGATGACATGCTAGCCAAAATGAAAAGGTATTAGATTTGTATTTTATATCTGTGTACCTCAGTAGATCCTAACAATTCTTGTATTAAAAAAAAGAATTGGTGTAAAGTGAAGTACACTGAAAGTTATATTTTGCTAATGGAAAACTGAAGACACCACAAAGCCAATTTTATACAAGCAAAGTTGAAATTCCATTTAAAAAGTGCTCAGGCGTAGAAAAAGGCCTATCTGGAGAAACTGTTGTCTCCATAAGACTGGTACATGGTAATAAAATGACATGATTGTGAAATCAAATCACTTTTCCTTGAAAGTGTACATATCATCTTCTTGGAAGTGAATAAAAAGCATGTATGAAGTTGACTTGAACTAAAATACAATCATGTTGTCAATTTTATGCTGTTCTAAAAAGACTATGATCCTATTAAGATATCAGGAGCATGAATGGCCAATTTCTTGTATGCAAGTTGTGAGGGGAAGTCTGTCAATTTTAATGGTCACTTCAGGGCAATAAGGATTCTCGACCACACTGTCTGTATTCTCTATACAATGTGCTAATTTTTTGGGTGGTGACGTTTCTGCTATCATACGTAGGTACCGGTACTGCACATCCATATTAGGGGGTACATTGTCAGTCACCACATACCTAATCTCCTTAACATTTGTAGTGATGTGTCCCAGCGTGTTAGCAGCACTTTACCTACTCTTTACATCAAAGTCTACAACTCTTCACTTTGTCGTTTTGCACTCCTAGAACATTAATAAACATGGTGGCAGGTCAGCTACTTTAGTGTGTGAGCTGCCAAAATGACTAGCCTATGTAGCTCCACACTTTGGTGGAATCAATGGCAGAGAAAGAGGAGCCTTCATATATGGAACATCGAATAGGTTGAAATGTAAGATGCGAAAGACAGATTCGCTATTTTCTTGAGAATTTATTTTACTAATGTCCTGTTATAAATTGAGATCTTAGTCACTGTGAAATATTGGTTACATAGTATGTTTAACAAGAGGTGCCTAAAAATTAACGTAAATGTCCTATAAAAAAGGATAAATACCCTAAAAGGAATGTAGTCTTGTATGTAGGTGGCATGTAGCTAGACATGGGCTAAGTGAAAGCCACAACTCAGATATCTCTCAAAAGACTGAGGAGACTGCTTCAGTGGCTTCCGATGATGAATTCACTGAGATCATTAAAGCGAAAGGGCCCAGAAAATAAGCTGAATTTGTTTCATTAAGACTTAAACCCTAAGGTCTCAGTAAGAAATAAGGAAATACCAGGAAATCAGGTCTGAATTTCCCACTAATTGATAATTTCCCACTGACTGTCACACATATATTCCTGTTGTTTTCAGAAGATGAAAAATATATAATCTGATGGGTCTAATAACCGCTGTTACCTAACCCATCAGAATTAAGGAGCACTTCAGTGACATTAAGGATGAGCTTTCAGAAGGGGTAGGGTTTGCTTAAAATGTTAATAAGTCTAGAGACTACAAGCATCACCAAGTCAACAGAGTTAATAGATACAATGTTTTGCTAGATAAAGCAGTGAGCGTCTTCTAGGTCACTGTGCAACGCTGGTGATGAAAGTGATGCAGAGCTGGCTAAGATGGTTTTGGTTCTATCAAATCTGCAGTGCCACAAAGCACTATAGCTTGTTTGATGGATTGCACTTCTAACATCTTAAGAAGCACAGCCAAATTTTTCACTGCATGTGTTTGTCCTTTCTCAAGCACAATCAGGAGTGATTTTAAAGTAATTGCCCTGACCTCAAAATATGCTCTTCAACCATGGCCCTCTGTGCTACTGCATACTTATGCTTTCAAATGGTATGTGTACAAGACACCGATTGGTTTACCCATGGAGAGCAGTAAGCAAAAGACCTTGGATGTATATAGAACATATTTTCCTCCAGCAGAGGTTCTGCCTGCACCACCTCAATTTGAGTGCACTGTTGAACCAGCAGCTCTTTCTCTTGTAAGTGTAGATGATTTCCTTCACCTTCATATGTGCTGCATATATTGAATTAAACTAAATGATGCTATTGTGATGAACGTAAGACCCTAAATACATTCAAATGAGAATTCCATATGGATTTCCACCCTGACACAGTGAATTTCTATGTGTCATTTGTGACAGATTTGAAGCAAATGGATGCACAGCTACAAAGAATGAAAACTTTGTAGGCCTGCAGTCTTCTTTGTCGGTAGTCATCCAAAAACAGTAGTATTAGTCAAGCCTACTTTTAGCTAAGCATCCTGCAACAAAAAGTCAAAAGACTATAGGATTGAATGTATTAATTTATTGTTCATGTATTTTGTTATTTATGGGGTTTTCGAAAGCATTTAGATGTGGCTAAAAGGCCACTTCAGAGAATTATTAAATTAAAAGAGGAAATAAACAGGAAGGAGCAGACTCACAGAGTGGGGTTCTAGAACTGAAATGCATAAGGACCAGAAGAAGAACCAAAAAGGGTTAGCACTTCATTAGGCAGGATAAACAGAATGAATCAGGGAATAGATGAATAGTTTTTATCGGGTGATTTAGAAGTAGGGGGCTGAAAAGAATGCATCTGTGTACAAAAGGTTTAAAGTCCTCTGGATTTCTACACATGGGTAGCAACGTATTCCAAAGACAAGGTACCAATATGTTTAATGTGTTGCCTCCAACTTCCAGTTTTTTTGGCATGTATTGAATTTGATAAGTTGGCTGATTTCAGATTAATTATTGGTGGAATGGAGAAGGCAAATATTGCTGGCAGTTAGGGCCAGATTTGTGTAAGGAATACATAGTATAATAAATGTAACCTTGTTTGGATACAAGTGGTGTTTCAAGATGGCAGGAGAGTTGAGCTCAAATTTTCTAAGATGAAGACAGATTCCTACCACTTGATTTTTTATCCTCAGAAGTTTCTTCAAGTGTGATTTGCTTAGGCCTGCATTGATGCTATTGCAGTGGTGAAAATTTCAGAAGGATCTGTTCTCTGGTTAGTCCGATAAAATGGGAAGGTAGGACAAAAGGTCTGATTTCCTTTAGTGTAGCTTTGTGACATTTGGCCTCCTCTTAACCATTGATTTAAACTTTGTTGAAGATAAATACCAGTTTTTTTTGTTTTTGTAGATGTGGAGCAGCCTGTTCTAATGCGTTCAGTCAGAAAAATGGTAAAGCATTGTTCATTTTTCACCCGATATTGAAAATTATGTCCTCAGTTTTGTCCAGGAGGCAGTGTGATGTGTACAGACAGGTAGATTGTATATAATGGGTGTATTTTCACTGAATTTAAAAAAGATTTGCGAATCATCCTCCTACAGCTGGAACTGGAGATGATAATAATTAATTATCTGTGCCAGGATGTACGCATATGTCAAATGGTAAAGGTGAAAGTTTAGATATTTGAGGGACTGTCCCAATTAACTGGTTACCATGTGGATTCTACTTCTACCTTAGTCTTTCCTCGCAGTAAGAAACAATCTGATCCATTCTAACACAGTCTGGAACAGATCTATTAAGTCTTTCAATCTGCAGAGAAGGTAAGAAAATCCACAGTGCAGTAGGCTTCATGGAGATGAAGGAGGATCAGCGCTGTTGCTTGGTTGTTATACAGGGTTGTTAAAATGTGTTCTCATATAATTATTAGCACCGATCGTATACCCCTACTTGGTCGATACCGGATTTATGGCCATGTACAAGATTTTTGGGTTTCAAATGGTCTTATAATTGTTTGGTAATTTCCTTTTCCAAAATCTTGCTGATGAATGGAAAATTGGAGATAAGCCTCACATTGGATACAAAGGTGTGGTAGGCTAATGATTTTTTTACTAGGTGAGTAAATGGCTGCCTATTTTAACAAATCAACTACTATTCCGTGTTGTTTGAAAGCAGTGATAATTTCTGTAATTTGAGATGCCAATGAATTGAAAAGCTCTTCTATTCTCTTGGCTTCACATGTGTAGGTGGCAGTATTTGAAGGTTTAGCTTTCATATCAGACTTTCTCCGTTGATCATGGATTTGAAGTTGCAGAGCTGTGCATAGCAGGAGGAGAAGTTAATGGATCTGAGAAGGTAGATATCTTATTACAACTAGTTATTTTATCATGTATTTTGACTATTTTATTCTCCAAGAATGTCATACTATTGTTGTCGGATCATTGGAGACAATAGCATTCCTGCACACTACCCAATGAAAGTGGTTTCAATATTTCTCCAAAGACTGTCATGTTCTACCAGATTGTTTTCCCCCTTAATTTTCATGTTTATGACCTAGATATTTAATGTCTTCAATATAGGGTAGGCTTTCTTCACCAGAGTCAGAAAACATACAGTACTTTTGCGCACATTTTTAACCAGTGCACCACACTCAGGCCCTGATTTATACTTTTTGACGCAAACCTGCGTTAGTGCAGGTTTGAGTCAAAAAGTACACCGCCGGCTAGCACCATTCCTGGACGTCAGATAGGCATCATATTTAAGCTATGACGCTAGCCGACGGTAAGGCCCAGTTAGCATCAAAATGTTTTACGCTAACCGGGTGGGGGAGGTGTAGGGGAAACTGGAGGTTGTGCGTGAAAGAATGGCGCTAGTCAGGTTAGAGGGAAAAAAATGACCCTAACCTGATTAGCAACATCATTTCCACACACAACCCCCATGGACAAGACTCCTGTCTAAGTAAAGACAGAAGTCATTCTCCCCAGCCCAATGGCCCTGCCCAAGGGGCTTAAGTCCCCTGGGCATGGCCTTTGGGCACAGTGCCATGTAGGGAGGCCCAAGTTAGGCCCCCCAATGGCACTTTGCAAAATAAATTTGAATACATACCTGGATCACCTGGGATGGGTCCTTCCATCCTTAGGTGTCCTCCAGGTGTGGGTGTGGGTTGGTGTGGGTGTCCCTAGGGGCAGTGAAGGGCACCTGTGAGCTGTTTCCATGGCCTCTGACCATGTAAAAAGGCCCACAGGTCCCCTGACGCCTGCCGTGACCCAGGCATTAAATAATAATACTCAGCAGGCCCTCCTCCTCCTGTGCGTGATTTTTGCACAGGAGGATAAATAAGGCGCTATGGCCTTTGAGTAATTTTTTTGCCCTGGAACCCCTACCTTGCATCTCATTGATGCAAGGTATTTTTCCGCAGGCAAAAAATGACTTTAAGTCCAATATTTTTGCACTAGACATGGATAGAGTCAAAATATAAATATGGAGTTAAGTTTGCTCCGGGTTTGCATTAAAAAAATTATGCAAATCCAGTGCAAACAGAATATAAATATACCCCTCAGCCTTTTTGCTACACAAATAGGATGTCATTCTCCTGACCAGGCCGGTACATACCCTGTGATTCACAAAGTCATAGGATTTGGGACATCAAAAGTAACTTTTTGCTTTTTTTTGCTCTTGTAATTTGGAAAAACCTTTCTAAAAACCAAAAGGGTTTTTGTCACTCATTCAATTGAGAAGAACTTAAAAGCGAAATCCCCTTTTAATTGTGAAAAGCAATGAGATGTGTCAGTGGTTTGTGACCCTAGTTAAGGTGGTAAACTAATTGAGAGTTACGGATACCTCAAAGGAAGTGTAAGTCAGTCACAATTGGGATGCTGTCCTCGTTGGACAGTTTCCCTTCTGGCACTGTGTTAGGCTGGATGCTGTTGACAGTGGTTCCACTGTCAGCATAGCCTCAATGTCTCCCCATACAGGAAGAATTTTCTGTTAAAGCAGAGACTATTCCTTCAAGAAGTTTTGGAATGTGGAAACAGGAATGGTGGTCCCCTTCTCCTTGTAGGCTAGCATCCGTGTCTTGATAGACAGTCACAAAGGGTCACAAATAACTGTGTGGCTCATACATATTAGTTATACAGGTCTTTCTGAATTCCCCTAGGACTGATCATTTTGTGACGTGATCTATTAACAGGTAGGTCGCATCTGAAAATGACAGACAAGTCACAAAAGGTCTGGGCATAATTTACAGCCACTGTATGATGCCCTCCAAAATCATATACCAGGCATTTCGTTCTTTGCTATGTCCACATTTTGTGCTTGACTTACATTGAACAAGTGCGTCTGAAATGGAGGATTCACTTAGAACTGAAAGCTAATTGCAGTGAATTTCACTGTCTTTTTCCCCAGTTGTTTCAGTGGGTAAAAGGATGACAGATGTTGTGGATAATCCAACTACACTTTGGCAGACATTTCTCACTTCAGTACTTCATTGAACCCAAACCCCCTGTTTAGAATTATAAAGGCGGAGATGGAAGCAACTAAGTAGAATTAACAGATTTGCAGAAACACCAGCATGTTTCCAGTCAGCTGTACTTCCTCTGATGTTATAGAAAGTATTTGAATTAGCAAAAATAAACCTTTTGAACATCATTGCTGTTATTATCAGGTTGTTTTAAGCTCAGTGGAGCAGCATTAATAAGGGATACACTGGCGCGTAAGAAGCAAATAACATTTTCCTAATCCGCTTCCAGCAAGTAAGTAGTTCTTCACAACAGCTAATTTTGCACTTGATAAATTTCATATGGTTCTTGACATTTTCAAAGCAATCTGTTTTGACAATGTGCTATAAGATTTTTTATTTTTTTAGAAACAAGGATTTGCAAACTTGAGACCTTTCAAAACACTTCTAATAACTTCACAGTAAATGTTGGTCTGTGGCTTTGCTTCCTCACTCTTGCTAACATCATCATATTTAGGGAACCTTATCTAGCGCCTGTCATTAACTGCCAGGAAAAAAGACCAGCTGTAAACACGATGCCTTCTCTCTCCTCCAGGCTCTTTTATTACATGAAGTGCTATTTGTTTGATTTGTAATTTAATTCCAAATTGTTAAACAACAAATTGTGGATTCACTTTCATTTATTTTGACCTGGATGAAGAACCTATGATTACATCTGGCATTGATCTAACAGAGGATTCTGACTTAAGCTTTGGTACATCTTCTGTGTATACTTATACTAATGTGCACAATACTTTCCAAAATGTACTAAACGGGCATGTGTACTTTATCTGGAAGCTTCATAAAGCATTGCCAAATGAGATTTAGGGTGTAGGTAATATGTGGATGTTTATTTAAAATTTAAAACAACTTTGGTAAAGGGATTTTATGTTTCTTTATCAAGATCACATATGATCCAGCATTGAAAAAGGCCATGGGACTTACTTGAAATATGTCACTTGGAAGCTTTGCAACGATAACACAGGAAATACACTGTTCATGAACTCACAAATGATAAACACACAGAAACAACACTGGCTGACCAAAGCAGAGAAAGAATCGCAATAATAACTATGCAATTCATAATAACACACATTTAGATTCAGCAAAGAAAAGACATCAACTGTTATTACTTGTAGTGATCATAATCAGTGAGAACCCTAACTAACATCAGATTAGAATAGCATGTTTGGACGTCATCCAAAACAATTTAGTCAACACAAATTTGGAAGATATCTAGTTATGGCTCTATCAAAAGTAGCGGTTGGTACCTAGAAAGAAAAGCAAATAGACATAACAATTAGTAACATCGTCTTTATACATGGACTCAGGGTGGTTCAGCAAGACGTGACAGTCTTCGTATATAGGACATCAGTTCAGTCAGCAAGGCATCAGGATTCAGCATTAAAGTTCAGAAACTGAATTATTTCTCTCCTCATTGGCGCCCGCCAAGCGGTTCCCTCCGAAAGACCGCAGCGGCCATTCCGGCTTTCCCGCTGGGCCGGCGGGCGACCGCCAGAAGACCGCTGGCCAGCCCAGCGGGAAAGCCCCTTCAACAATGAAGCCGGCTCGAAATGGAGCCGGCGGAGTTGCAGGGGTGCGACGGGTGCAGTGGCACCCGTCGCGATTTTCACTGTCTACAAAGCAGACAGTGAAAATCTTTGTGGGGCCCTGTTAGGGGGCCCCTGCACTGCCCATGCCAGTGGCATGGGCAGTGCAGGGGCCCCCAGGGGCCCCACGGCACCCGTTCCTGCCATCCTGGTGAAACAGGCTGCCGGGAAGGCGGTCGGAATCCCCATGGCGGTGCTGCAAGCAGCGCCGCCATGGCGGATACCCTGGGCCAGCGGGAAACCGGCGGGAAACCGCCGGCTCCCCTTTTCTGACCGCGGCTTTACCGCCGCGGTCAGAATCGCCCAGGAAGCACCGCCAGCCTGTTGGCGGTGCTTCCGCCGCCCTCCGCCATGGCGGTCATGGACCGCCAGGGTCAGAATGACCCCCTATATGTGCCTGTGTCATATGAACACCATGGATAATGACGTCTGTTGGACCACGTAGCCCCCATGCACCTGATGTGTCCTCAGTGGGATTCTTGTCATTCTCTTGGAGCATACATGGACGTAGGTAGAAGTAGGCATTCTTTGACAACATTGATGTTTAATATCTTCATCAACCCCCCCCTCCCAAGCCTGCTCGGGGCTTCTATGAGAGTAACAATGTCTCTCTTATGCAGATGATGCACATATCGATCTGTAGGTTAGTCCTCCATAATTAGTTCACTGTGTAAGAAGCTCTGCAATCTGGAGCTCAGTGGATAACTTTAAACTTAATTAGGTGACCAAAGCTGAGGTCCTACTTTATAGCCTAGTATCTTTTTGATTTCTTGGTACCATTAGCTAATTTTCATTGCTCAGAAGCAAAAAGTTGATGGGAAGAATTTAAACAGAGCTATTGTGCAAAGCGAAATATGCAGAATAAGTCGATTAAAGCTTGTTTTTCATTTTATTCAAAGTAGTTTAGGAGATATTTATGGTTTAAAACTTGTTTATAAAAATTATCTGTTTTGAAGAACTCCATCACTATATTTGTTCTAAAAAGAATAACTCATAACTCATGACTCTGTGTCTATGCTACGGCTTTTTGTGTGCATGGTTAATTTAGAGGCTCAAGAGTGCTTTCAAGAAATGTTCCGGGAGGGAAGTGCAGCTATGATGTGCACCTTTCTCATCTATAACCTAGGTCAACAGAAAGTTTTGAAAATCAGTTTATCAGTTTTAACAGTGAGAATATGTGAGCGAATCTACATATTTCAATGAAATGTTATCGTGACAACAAGCTGCTGATGCATAGTGATTTTGGAGACTAACAGATGACTGGTAGATAACGTTATGGATGGTTGGTTAAACAAATTCTACTTTATAGCGCTCTATGGTACACACATAGTATATACAAATAACAGTATTCTTTCATGTACTGTGAGTTAACATGACTCCTGACATTTGTTCTTTAGTATCTCTGAAAGGATTGACATGGAAACGAGGGTGTCAGATGCTTAAATCCTCCCTGGAAGACTGATCTCCTTACTCCCTACTGTGACCCAAGTTCCTCACATTATCTTCTTAAGTGTACCAAGCTCTTCACCTTGTTTATTTATATACTTTAAGTACATCTCTGTCTATAGTGTTTACATGTGCTGCAAGCTCCCCAAATCAATCAGCATTTGTAAAGTGCAACACTGTAACCCCCAAGGTTATCTGGGCAGGAGGGTGCGTGTCTCCTTCGAAAAGCCAGGTCTTGAGTTTCCTTCTGAAGTCTGTCAGGTGGGTGCTGTTCAGAGGTGGAGGGGGCCGATTGTTCCAACTGTTGTTGATGATGTAGGAGAAGGAGCGGCCACAGCAACAACTGCGACAGATGCAGGCGTATATACGATGGCAAGAGAGGCTGATCACAGGTGTCTTGCATACTGGTGGAAGGTCAGTCGATGGTTGATGTAGGAAGGTCCTTGATTGTGTAGAGCTTTGTAGGCAAGTGTGAGGATTTTGAAATGGTATCTCCTCTAGATGGGGAGCCAGTGGAGGGTTGCAGAAGTTGGGGTTGGCATTGTAGGGGCCCCTGGAGAGGGAAAGGATTAGCTGAGAATCGTCTGCATAGGAGAATATATTGAGTCAGTGTGATCTGATGGCATCTGCGAAGGGTTGATATAGATGTTGAACAGTGTGGGGCTGAGGGATGATACTTGAGGTACGCCGCAAATGATGTCCTTGGGCATATAGGTGAATGAAGGCAGTCGGATGCACTGTGTGCATCTTGTAAGAAAAGGGGTGATTCACTTGAGGGCATTTTGCTGATTCCATTGTTGTGGAGTCTGATGATGAGGATGTGGTGGCGACAGTGTTGAAATCGGCAGAGAGGTCGAGGAGGATCAGGGCCGCAGTCAAGGAGAGATCAGATGTCATCTGTGGCAGTGATCAGTGGAGTCTCAGTAAAGTGGTTTGCACTGAATCCTGAATGTGAGGTGTTGAGCAAGTAGTTAGGTTCTAGGTGTTCGGTGAGCTGTTGGTTGATGGCTTTCTCAAAAACTTTGACTGGTTATGGGAGAAGGGAGATTGGTTAGTAACTTTTGAGATCACTGGGGTCGGCAGAGGGTTTTTAAGAAGGGGTGTGCCCTCAGCATGTTTTCATCTGTCTGGGACGGTTACTGTCAAGATGGAGTTGTTGAGGATACTGGTGAGTTCTGTGCTGATTGGGTTGGTTCCAAGGTCGAAGAGATGGTGGGTGGTGGTCTGAGTGGTGAGCGGAGACCAGGTGATGATCATTTGGCTGGTGTTCATTGGTTGTTGAGACTGAGAGTAGTGGGTTGGGAGTCAGAGCGGTTGTATATGGTGGCAATCTTGATGTGGAAGTAGTCTGAGAGGGTGTTGCAAAGTTCTTGGGAGGGGTGGATGTGTGCTCAATGGCTGTCGGGTTGGAGAATTCCTTGACTATTTTGAAAAATTCCTTTGAGTGGTTGGACCTGGAATTAATGCGGGGAGTGATGCTGCTCTCTTGGCTCCCTTGATGTATAGGTGGTAGTTGCTAAAGGCTGCCCTTTGAGTGGCAATGCCGGAGAGGTTCTTAGTGATGCACCACCACTTCTCGAGTCAGAAGTGCCTAATGATTCTGAGCTCTGGTCTGTACCAGCTGGGATGTTTTAAGATTTTGTTGTTTTTTCCTGGTTTCAGTGGAGGACTCTGTTGGCACAGTTGGACATCCATGCAGAGAATTTGTGGATGGCTTGGTCCAGGTCTGTTAAAGCTTCAAGATGGGTGGTGCTGAGGTCCTGTGTCCACGGAGACTCAGTTACTTTGCCCCACCCAGTGGTAGGAGGAGCTGTGTTGCTTGTTCATGGTGTTCTGGGCATCAGAGATGGTGAAGTGGATGATGGTGTGGTCGGTCCAGATGTGTTCTGTGATGTGGCTAATTTTGATTCTGTCACTGGAGGAGAAAATGGTCTCAAGTGTGTGTCCGGCCTTGTGTTTGGGTTTAGTGACCAGTTGGGTGAGGCCGTTGTTACTCAAGTTCTCCAGGAGGGTGATGGAGTTGGCATTGTTGTGGTCATCAATGTGGAAATTGAGATTGCTGAGTAGGACATAGTGTTGGAAGCTGATGGCTAAGGGTGGAGCGATGAGGTTGGAGGTGGCATCACAAAAAGCTGGTGGAGTCCCAGGTGTCTATAAGCGAGGGTGCCTCTTATCATGGTATTAGTGCTGGACTGTAGCTGGAAGTTGAGGTGTTCCATGACAAGCATTAGATGGTTTCCTTGAAAATGATGATGATGCCTCCACCTTGTTTGTTGGCACTGTCACAGTGTATCATCTTGTAGCCATTGGGAGTGGCGATGTAGGGGTTCGAAGAGGGGTTGAGCCACATTTTGATGATGAAGGCAATATCAGGGGAGAGGGTTGTGATGGTGTCCCATATTTCTGTGACATGCATTGATCAGAGTGCATTGAAATGGTTCTGGGTTGTTTGTGGTCTTCTTAGTTGGCGCGGTGTGGGGTCAAGTGCTGGCTGGAGGTCCTCTGTAGTGGGGGAAGTGGCAGAGACAGCAGGTGAAGTGTTCTTTGGTTAATCATGGAGACGATGTGAGGCAATCATTGTTTTTGTGCCCGGGGTTCAGTGCCAGGAGCTTCTTGGACGTTTAGTGCCTGATGGTTGGAGGAGGAGGGATCCTGGCACTGGAGCAGTCCAGGTGTGTGTGGGCGCAGATGGGCTTGCCTTTAGTGCAACTTAGGCACGCCGGAGGCAGGCCCTCTGCACGCACACACTGCACACCTGTATAGCTGCCTCCAAAATTAGTTCTGGGGGGTGGGAGGGGCTGACAGGGAAGTGAGAGGGCAGGGAACGGGATCTGTAAGGGAGTGGGAAAAACCAGCCGGAACAATGGGAGCAACCAGTGAAGGGTATGGGCTCAAATAGCCTAAACACAGAAACACCAAAATAACAGTAGGAGATTACCAAACAAAATGAGAAAAACAACACAAATTGGACAAAATAAAGTTAAAGTTAGGGAAGGAGGCTCAAGCTGAAACTTAGCGGACCTCTGAGCAATGGTCTTGATCTGGAAGTAGAAGGGAATAGGAGCGCAGTCATGAATGCACATTGCCCCATGGTGGCATGTGAAATGTTGATGGAGACAGTGTAAAATCATTTAGATATGGGAATGATAACGTGACGAACTAAGTACACAATGAAAGATATCACAAGGTGATCAGCCATATGAATAGACAATGTGATAATAGCAAATTAATAAGGTGTTTGATTACAGGTTATGGGTGAAGAGAATTTGATAAGGGTGCCAGAAGCATTTGATCAGATTAATTCAGCATTTTCAACTAGTATGATAAAGCACGATGAAACCCACTTAGTGCCTCAATTTGAAAATGTACATTTTTAATTTAGCATTCACTTTCTGTGGGTGATCTTTTACATGGCTTTTCACTCATGCAATAATGTACTGAGACACCACTGCACATGCAGCCTGTTTCATGTCAGCTTTGATGCCATGCAGTCTGTATATTCACAGAACGCAATGCCTTAAGTATTCTGATTGTATTCTGATTGTGGGTGGGGACAGCTCCACACTTGCAGGCAAATCACAGCATAAAGTCTGCACCTCTGACACAGTGTGATACAAATGCTGCTTGTATTATTAAAACTGCCTCTGCACCACATTCGGCAGAGGGGCACTTCCACTGGTATTATCCTGGAGTGCAGAACAAAGTGCCCGAGATGTACCTTGGCTGAATCTCATGCTGACGCTGACCTTTACCTTACACAGGACAATACCCTGCAATACACCAGACATGGCTTCCGGATACGTGTTACCCAGGTATGGGAGGTTTGTGCTGTCCCAATTGATCTAGCAGAGGGTACTCACACTATTCTCTTGATAGTGTAAGTAGTAGCAAATAGGAGTGTGCCAACACAATAACATCACCATGGTTGAACTGTTCATCTTTTTCACTATTTTCGTAATGCTGGTTTGTCTTGTTTGCCTAATATTAGCAGCTCATGTTTTATATACAAGAATAAGACTGTTGCAATAAATGCTCTGCATCTCTTTTGTGTCTCATCTAGGGTATGATGAGAGTCACCAAAAGGGTACATCTATTTCCATGATTTCCTTAGGAATCTGAGTAGTCATGTTCGAGATTGCTAAAACCATCTAGTACCCTGGTGTGTTTAGGGGCTCAGGTGGGGCACTGTGAGCTAGCTAGGAACTGTGTAAATATTTGCTGATGTTATATGTGGACTGAGTCCCTATGCACTGACTTTTATTTTGACCACATACACTGTCCTTCTTGATTCATAGGAACTGTAGAACCTTAGCTCATGATTAGGAGGGAAGTTTATTCTCAAGCAGTCAGCAAGCTGTAAGGCTGGCCTTCTACTTGAAGATGGACAGTGAAAGCAGAAATAGCAGTGCCTCTGGTGAGAGGTCACTCTTCTATCTTTCCAACCATTAAGGAGAGGGGTAAGGGTGGCATTGTTTTGTACAAATGGGAAAGATTTCTCAAGACTCCTCAGTTTTTTAAACTGTTCAAAGTTTTACTTTGCATTCTTTGGATCCTCAATTTGAATTCTCCTTCCAAATTCTCTATATATTCTCAATGGCCAGTTAATTCATAATGAGTTCTCAGATTTAAGTTACAAAGAGAAGACAAAAGGGAACAGTGACAGAATATCAAACACAGAAATATTCTGTGGACATAATATAGTGCCACAAATATTGAGGATCAAACTATCGAGAAGGTAAGTGCAGATAGGTAACTATAGATTAACTATTCTTAATTCCACATCCATGTAACTTGAAAATATATATATTGTCAAGGTACATATATGTGAAGTTATATATAGTAAAACTTTGCATACCTATAGAAACTTACCTTTATAATAGTTTTGTTCTCAATATTCCTGACTGTAAGGAAATGCCTCCTTGGCATGGTTACCCCCTGACTTTTTGCCTTTGCTGATGCCAAGTTATGATTTGAAAGTGTGCTGAGGCCTGCTAACCAGGCCCCAGCACCAGTGTTCTTTCCCTAAAACTGTACCTTTGTTTCCACAATTGGCACACCCTGGCATCCAAGTAAGTCCCTTGTAACTGGTACCCCTGGTACCAAGGGCCCTGATGCCAGGGAAGGCCTCTAAGGGCTGCAGCATGTCTTATGCCACCCTGGGGACCCCTCACTCAGCACAGACACACTGCTTGCCAGCTTGTGTGTGCTGGTGGAGAGAAAATGACTAAGTCGACATGGCACTCCCCTCAGGGTGCCATGCCAACCTCACACTGCCTATGGCATAGACAAGTCACCCCTCTAGCAGGCCTTACAGCCCAAAGGCAGGGCGCCCTATACCACAGGTGAGGGCATAGGTGCATGAGCACTATGCCCCTACAGTGTCTAAGCAAAACCTTAGACATTGTAAGTGCAGGGTAGCCATAAGAGTATATGGTCTGGGAGTCTGTCATACACGAACTTCACAGCACCATAATAGCTTCACTGAAAACTGGGAAGTTTGGTATCAAACTTCTCAGCACAATAAATGCACACTGATGCCAGTGTACATCTTATTGTGAAATACACCCCAGAGGGCATCTTAGAGATACCCCCTGAAAACATACCCGACTTCCAGTGTGGGCTGACTAGTTTTGCCAGCCTGCCACACACCAGACATGTTGCTGGCCACATGGGGAGAGTGCCTTTGTCACTCTGTGGCTAGTAACAAAGCCTGTACTGGGTGGAGGTGCTTCTCACCTCCCCCTGCAGGAGCTGTAACACCTGGCGGTGAGCCTCAAAGGCTCACCCCCTTTGTTACAGCGCCACAGGGCATTCCAGCTAGTGGAGATGCCCGCCCCCTCCGTCCACGGCCCCTCTTTTGGCAGGAAGGCCGGAGGAGATAATGAGAAAAACAAGGAGGAGTCACTGGCCAGTCAGGACAACCCCTAAGGTGTCCTGAGCTGAGGTGACTCTGACTTTTAGAAATTCTCCATCTTGCAGATGGAGGATTCCCCCAATAGGATTAGGGATGTGCCCCCCTCCCCTCCAGGAGGAGGCACAAAGAGGGTGTAGCCACCCTCAGGGCTAGTAGCCATTGGCTACTAACCCCCCAGACCTAAACACACCTCTAAATTGAATATTTAGGGGCTCCCAGAACCTAGCAAGATAGATTCCTGCAACCTGAAGACAAAGAAGGACTGCTGACCTGAAGCCCTGCAGAGAAGACGGAGACACCAACTGCTTTGGCCCCAGCCTACCGGCCTGTCTCCCCACTTCGAGAAAAACTGCAACAGCGACGCGTCCCCCAGGGTCCAGCGACCTCTGAAGCCTCAGAGGGCTACCCTGCATCTAAAAGGACCAAGAACTCCAGAGGACAGCGGCTCTGTTCCAAAGAAACTGCAACTTTCCAACAAAGAAGCAACTTTTAAAGACCACACGTTTCCCGCCGGAAGTGTGAGACTTTCCACTCTGCACCCGATGCCCCCGGCTCGACCTGCGGAGAACCAACACTACAGGGAGGACTCCCCGGCGACTGCGACCCTGGGAGTAGCCAGAGTTGACCCCCCTGAGCCGCCACAGTGATGCCTGCAGAGGGAATCCAGAGGCTCCCCCTGACCGCGACTGCCTGCTTCAAGGAACTCGACGCCTGGTAAAGGCACTGCACCCGCAGCCCCCAGGTCGTGAAGGATCCGAACTCCAGTGCAGGAGTGACCCCCAAGAGGCCCTCTCCCTAGCCCAGGTGGTGGCTACCCCGAGGAGCCGCCCCCCCTTGCCTGCCTACATCGCTGAAGAGACCCCTGGGTCTCCCATTGAAACCTATTGCGAACCCGACGCCTGTTTGCACACTGCACCCGGCCGCCCCCGTGCCGCTGAGGGTGTACTTTCTGTGCTGATTTGTGTCCCCCCCGGTGCCCTACAAAACCCCCCTGGTCTGCCCTCTGAAGTCACGGGTACTTACCTGCTGGCAGACTGGAACCGGCCACCCCTATTTCCATTGAAGCCTATGTGTTTTGGCCACCACTTTGACCTCTGCACCTGACCGGCCCTGAGCTGCTGGTGTGGTAACTTTGGGGTTGCCCTGAACCCCCAACTGTGGGCTACCTTGGACCCAACTTTGAACCCTGTAGGTGTTTTACTTACCTGCAAAAACTAACCAAATCTTACCTCCCCAGGAACTGTTGAAAATTGCACTGTGTCTAGTTTTAAAATAGCTTATTGCCACACTAAAACTGTACATGGTATTGTGTTGATTCAAAGTTCCTAAGATACCTGAGTGAAATACCTTTCATTTAAAGTATTACTTGTAAATCTTGAACCTGTGATTCTTAAAATAAACTAAGAAAATATATTTTTCTATATAAAAACCTATTGGCCTAGAATTGTCTTTTGAGTGTGTGTTCCTCATTTATTGCCTGTGTGTGTACAACAAATGCTTAACACTACCCTCTGATAAGCATACTGCTCGACCACACTACCACAAAATAGAGCATTAGAATTATCTCTTTTTGCCACTATCTTACCTCTAAGGGGAACCCTTGGACTCTGTGCATGCTATTTCTTACTTTGAAATAGTGCATACAGAGCCAACTTCCTACACTGACACAATATTTTGGCCTACGATATTTCTGTTTCCTTAATCTGTCTAAATACCAAGAAAAGTTGGCTCTTTCTGCGAAGATGGAGTTCTAAGCAATACTTTCTCGGTGTGAGGAAATGTAAAAGGTTTCTCCAGGGTCCGTACTTGCTTTGCTGGCATACTATGAATCTGCTTTCGATCTCTTGATATCAGCCATCACCACATGTAGTGCAAACGTAACACCTCTTATGGGACAGTTTTGTTATTTCTTCACTCAACACAACACATCAAGTGAATTTGCTGTGCTGTTTTGCATCAGAGGGAAGACACAGTCCAAAGCTATATCTAATAATAATGGGCTGCTGCTGTTGGCATCCCTGTGCTGACACACTGAAAGGCTAACTTGCATGATGCACAACTTTGGAGGCGTTGGAGTCCTCTGTTTAGTAAAGGATTTTTAATTGTAGTATAAATGACCAGTGTAAATACCTATGTCTAGGCAAAAATAAAAGGATCCCATGTCCTGGATGTGTGCTGTGCACACATATGTAGTTTCTTTCAGTTTGTTTGAGAAATTATAACATATATCTTTTTTTAGCCCTTGTTTTAAGAAGGTGTTGTTTTTTTATGCAAGGCTCAGTCTGGCTATCTTAGTAGATCAAGCTTTGCTTCAAAACCTATTTGTGTTTGCACTGATTTGCTAACTTAAGATCTCAGTCATGCCCCTTGTCACAAAATGTTATTTAAAATATACACATATATATTTGTATGTATCTTATTCATGAACAATTTCATCCTCAGCATATGAACATCTAGAAATGATCTTAAATAGACATACCCCTATAAGACCAACCCGACATTACTCAAAATGACAACATCAATAGAAAACTCAAGAACATAATGGTACAAGAATATGGCAATTATAAGTGTCTAACACGAATATCACAATTATAACTGTCTAGCACAAATCTTGAGTCCATCTTATTTTTCCTTTGCCAAAGAGCTCATATTTTATTTCCAATACATGCGGTCCCAGGAGAGAGTTGTGAAATAGGTTAGCATGCACCATTGTCTAAAACTGTCTATGGATCTGAAGTATTAAGCTTGGGACAGCACACAGAAAATAGCACACTACATTTTTATTTTGTAATTAGTAAAATCTGCATGATGGATGGTAACATTAATATAGAAAAGTTCTTTGCCTTCAGTGCAACATGAGTATGCCATGCAGTTATCACATTTAGGGTGTCCTTTAATTTGAGACAATTTCAATAGACTTCTTGTATTGGGCTTTGGCCCTATACCAGTATTTTAACCCCTTCGCTGCCAGGCCTTTTCCCCCTCCTGTGCCGAGCCTTTTTTTGGCTATTTGGAGCAGTTCGCGGTTAGGCCCTCATAACTTTTTGTTCACGTAAGCTACCCACGCCAAATTTGCGTCCTTTTTTTCCAACATCCTAGGGATTCTAGAGGTACCCAGACTTTGTGGGTTCCCCAGAAGGAGGCCAAGAAATTAGCCAAAAAACAGTGAAAATTTCATTTTTTTTTTAAAAATTGGAAAAATGGGCTGCAGAAGAAGGCTTGTGGTTTTTTCCCTGAAAAGGGCATCAACAAAGGGTTTGCGGTGATAAAATCACCAGCTTCCCAGCTTTCAGGAACAGGCAGACTTGAATCAGAAAACCCAATTTTTCAACCCAATTTTGGCATTTTACTGGGACATACCCCATTTTTACGATTTTTTGTGCTTTCAGCCTCCTTCCAGTCAGTGACAGAAATGGGCATGAAACCAACGCTGGATCCCATAAACCACAACATTTCTGAAAAGTAGACAAAATTCTGAATTCAGCAAGGGGTAATTTGTGTAGATCCTACAAGGGTTTCCTACAGAAAATAACAACTGAAAAAGAAAAATATTGAAATTGAGGTGAAAAAAACATCAATTTTTCTCTAAGTTTTACTCTGTAACTTTTTCCTGCAATGTCAGATTTTCGAAAGCAATATACCGTTACGTCTGCTGGACTCTTCTGGTTGCGGGAATATATAGGGCTTGTAGGTTCATCAAGAACTCTAGGTACCCAGAGCCAATAAATGACCTGCACCCTGCAGTGGGTTTTCATTCTATGCCGGGTAAACAGCAATTCATTTGCTGAAATATAAAGAGTAAAAAATAGCTATCAAGAAAACCTTTGTATTTCCAAAATGGGCACAAGATAAGGTGTTGAGAAGCAGTGGTTATTTGCACATCTCTGAATTCCGGGGTGCCCATACTAGCATGTGAATTACAGGGCATTTCTCAAATAGACGTCTTTTTTACACACTGTCTTACATTTGGAAGGGAAAAATGTAGAGAAAGACAAGGGGCAATAACACTTGTTTTGCTATTCTATGTTCCCCCAAGTCTCCCGATAAAAATGATACCTCACTTGTGTGGGTAGGCCTAGCGCCCGTGACAGGAAACGCCCCAAAGCGCAACGTGGACACATCACAGAAAACAGACCTGTTTTTAGCAAAGTGCCTACCTGTAGATTTTGGCCTCTAGCTCAGCCGCCACCTAGGGAAACCTACCAAACCTGTGCATTTCTGAAAACTAGAGACCTAGGGGAATCCAAGATGGGGTGATTTGTGTGGCTCGGACCATGTTCTGTTACCCAGAATCCTTTGCAAACCTCAAAATTTGGCTAAAAAAACACATGTTCCTCACATTTCTGTGGCAGAAAGTTCTGGAATCTGAGAGGAGCCACAAATTTCCTTCCACCCACCGTTCCCCCATGTCTCCCGATAAAAATGATACCTCACTTGTGTGGGTAGGCCTAGCGCCCGCGACAGGAAACACCCCAAAGCGCAATGTGGACACATCACAGAAAACAGACCTGTTTTTAGCAAAGTGCCTACCTGTAGATTTTGGCCTCTAGCTCAGCCGCCACCTAGGGAAACCTACCAAACCTGTGCATTTCTGAAAACTAGAGACCTAGGGGAATCCAAGATGGGGTGATTTGTGTGGCTCGGACCAGGTTCTGTTACCCAGAATCCTTTGCAAACCTCAAAATTTGGCTAAAAAAACACATGTTCCTCACATTTCTGTGGCAGAAAGTTCTGGAATCTGAGAGGAGCCACAAATTTCCTTCCACCCAGCGTTCCCCCACGTCTCCCGATAAAAATGATACCTCACTTGTGTGGGTAGGCCTAGCGCCCGCGACAGGAAACACCCCAAAGCACAATGTGGACACATCACAGAAAACAGACCTGTTTTTAGCAAAGTGCCTACCTGTAGATTTTGGCCTCTAGCTCAGCCGCCACCTAGGGAAACCTACCAAACCTGTGCATTTCTGAAAACTAGAGACCTAGGGGAATCCAAGATGGGGTGATTTGTGTGGCTCGGACCAGGTTCTGTTACCCAGAATCCTTTGCAAACCTCAAAATTTGGCTAAAAAAACACATGTTCCTCACATTTCTGTGGCAGAAAGTTCTGGAATCTGAGAGGAGCCACAAATTTCCTTCCACCCAGCGTTCCCCCACGTCTCCCGATAAAAATGATACCTCACTTGTGTGGGAAGGCCTAGCGCCCGCGACAGGAAACGCCCCAAAGCGCAACGTGGACACATCACAGAAAACAGACCTGTTTTTAGCAAAGTGCCTACCTGTAGATTTTGGCCTCTAGCTCAGCCGCCACCTAGGGAAACCTACCAAACCTGTGCATTTCTGAAAACTAGAGACCTAGGGGAATCCAAGGAGGGGTGACTGGCGGGGCTCAGACCAGGTTCTGTTACCCAGAATCCTTTGCAAAGCTCAAAAATTGGCTAAAAAAAACACATGTTCCTCACATTTCTGTGGCAGAAAGTTCTGGAATCTGGGAGGAGCCACAAATTTCCTTCCACCCAGCGTTCCCCCAAGTCTCCCGATAAAAATGATACCTCACTTGCGTGGGTAGGCCTAGCGCCCGCGACAGGAAACGCCCCAAAGCGCAACGTGGACACCACCAAAATTTTGGAAGAAAACAGAGGTGTTTTTTGCGAAGTGACTACCTGTAGATTTTGGCCTCTAGCTCAGCCGGCACCTAGGGAAACCTACCAAACCTGTACATTTCTGAAAACTAGAGACCTAGGGGAATCCAAGGAGGGGTGACTGGCGGGGCTCGGACAAGGTTCTGTTACCCAGAATCCTTTGCAAAGCTCAAAAATTGGCTAAAAAAACACAAGTTCCTCACATTTCTGTGGCAGAAAGTGCTGGAATCTGAGAGGAGCCACAAATGTCCTTCCACCCAGCGTTCCCCCACGTCTCCCGATAAAAATGATACCTCACTTGTGTGGGTAGGCCTAGCGCCCGCGACAGGAAACGCCCCAAAGCGCAACGTGGACACATCACAGAAAACAGACCTGTTTTTAGCAAAGTGCCTACCTGTAGATTTTGGCCTCTAGCTCAGCCGCCACCTAGGGAAACCAACCAAACCTGTGCATTTCTGAAAACTAGAGACCTAGGGGAATCCAAGGAGGGGTGACTGGCGGGGCTCGGACCAGGTTCTGTTACCCAGAATCCTTTGCAAAGCTCAAAAATTGGCCAAAAAAACACATGTTCCTCACATTTCTGTGGCAGAAAGTTCTGGAATCTGGGAGGAGCCACAAATTTCTTTCCACCCAGCGTTCCCCCAAGTCTCCCGATAAAAATGATACCTCACTTGCGTGGGTAGGCCTAGCGCCCGCGACAGGAAACGCCCCAAAGCGCAACGTGGACACCACCAAAATTTTGGAAGAAAACAGAGGTGTTTTTTGCGAAGTGACTACCTGTAGATTTTGGCCTCTAGCTCAGCCGGCACCTAGGGAAACCTACCAAACCTGTACATTTCTGAAAAGTAGAGACCTAGGGGAATCCAAGGAGGGGTGACTGGCGGGGCTCGGACCAGGTTCTGTTACCCAGAATCCTTTGCAAAGCTCAAAAATTGGCTAAAAAAACACATGTTCCTCACATTTCTGTGGCAGAAAGTGCTGGAATCTGAGAGGAGCCACAAATGTCCTTCCACCCAGCGTTCCCCCACGTCTCCCGATAAAAATGATACCTCACTTGTGTGGATAGGCCTAGCGCCCACGACAGGAAACGCCCCAAAGCGCAACGTGGACACATCACAGAAAACAGACCTGTTTTTAGCAAAGTGCCTACCTGTAGATTTTGGCCTCTAGCTCAGCCGCCACCTAGGGAAACCTACCAAACCTGTGCATTTCTGAAAACTAGAGACCTAGGGGAATCCAAGGAGGGGTGACTGGCGGGGCTCGGACCAGGTTCTGTTACCCAGAATCCTTTGCAAAGCTAAAAAATTGGCTAAAAAAACACATGTTCCTCACATTTCTGTGGCAGAAAGTTCTGGAATCTGGGAGGAGCCACAAATTTCCTTCCACCCAGCGTTCCCCCAAGTCTCCCGATAAAAATTATGCCTCACTTGCGTGGGTAGGCCTAGCGCCCGCGACAGGAAACGCCCCAAAGCGCAACGTGGACACCACCAAAATTTTGGAAGAAAACAGAGGTGTTTTTTGCGAAGTGACTACCTGTAGATTTTGGCCTCTAGCTCAGCCGGCACCTAGGGAAACCTACCAAACCTGTACATTTCTGAAAACTAGAGACCTAGGGGAATCCAAGGAGGGGTGACTGGCGGGGCTCGGACCAGGTTCTGTTACCCAGAATCCTTTGCAAAGCTCAAAAATTGGCTAAAAAAACACATGTTCCTCACATTCCTGTGGCAGAAAGTGCTGGAATCTGAGAGGAGCCACAAATGTCCTTCCACCCAGCGTTCCCCCACGTCTCCCGATAAAAATGATACCTCACTTGTGTGGGTAGGCCTAGCGCCCGCGACAGGAAACGCCCCAAAGCGCAACGTGGACACATCACAGAAAACAGACCTGTTTTTAGCAAAGTGCCTACCTGTAGATTTTGGCCTCTAGCTCAGCCGCCACCTAGGGAAACCTACCAAACCTGTGCATTTCTGAAAACTAGAGACCTAGGGGAATCCAAGGAGGGGTGACTGGCGGGGCTCGGACCAGGTTCTGTTACCCAGAATCCTTTGCAAAGCTCAAAAATTGGCTAAAAAAAACACATGTTCCTCACATTTCTGTGGCAGAAAGTTCTGGAATCTGGGAGGAGCCACAAATTTCCTTCCACCCAGCGTTCCCCCAAGTCTCCCGATAAAAATGATACCTCACTTGCGTGGGTAGGCCTAGCGCCCGCGACAGGAAACGCCCCAAAGCGCAACGTGGACACCACCAAAATTTTGGAAGAAAACAGAGGTGTTTTTTGCGAAGTGACTACCTGTAGATTTTGGCCTCTAGCTCAGCCGGCACCTAGGGAAACCTACCAAACCTGTACATTTCTGAAAACTAGAGACCTAGGGGAATCCAAGGAGGGGTGACTGGCGGGGCTCAGACCAGGTTCTGTTACCCAGAATCCTTTGCAAAGCTCAAAAATTGGCTAAAAAAACACATGTTCCTCACATTTCTGTGGCAGAAAGTTCTGGAATCTGAGAGGAGCCACAAATGTCCTTCCACCCAGCGTTCCCCCACGTCTCCCGATACAAATGATACCTCACTTGTGTGGGTAGGCCTAGCGCCCGCGACAGGAAACGCCCCAAAGCGCAACGTGGACACATCACAGAAAACAGACCTGTTTTTAGCAAAGTGCCTACCTGTAGATTTTGGCCTCTAGCTCAGCCGCCACCTAGGGAAACCTACCAAACCTGTGCATTTCTGAAAACTAGAGACCTAGGGGAATCCAAGGAGGGGTGACTGGCGGGGCTCGGACCAGGTTCTGTTACCCAGAATCCTTTGTAAAGCTAAAAAATTGGCTAAAAAAACACATGTTCCTCACATTTCTGTGGCAGAAAGTTCTGGAATCTGGGAGGAGCCACAAATTTCCTTCCACCCAGCGTTCCCCCAAGTCTCCCGATAAAAATGATACCTCACTTGCGTGGGTAGGCCTAGCGCCCGCGACAGGAAACGCCCCAAAGCGCAACGTGGACACCACCAAAATTTTGGAAGAAAACAGAGGTGTTTTTTGCGAAGTGACTACCTGTAGATTTTGGCCTCTAGCTCAGCCGGCACCTAGGGAAACCTACCAAACCTGTACATTTCTGAAAAGTAGAGACCTAGGGGAATCCAAGGAGGGGTGACTGGCGGGGCTCGGACCAGGTTCTGTTACCCAGAATCCTTTGCAAAGCTCAAAAATTGGCTAAAAAAACACATGTTCCTCATATTTCTGTGGCAGAAAGTGCTGGAATCTGAGAGGAGCCACAAATGTCCTTCCACCCAGCGTTCCCCCACGTCTCCCGATAAAAATGATACCTCACTTGTGTGGGTAGGCCTAGCGCCCGCGACAGGAAACGCCCCAAAGCGCAACGTGGACACATCACAGAAAACAGACCTGTTTTTAGCAAAGTGCCTACCTGTAGATTTTGGCCTCTAGCTCAGCCGCCACCTAGGGAAACCTACCAAACCTGTGCATTTCTGAAAACTAGAGACATAGGGGAATCCAAGGAGGGGTGACTGGCGGGGCTCGGACCAGGTTCTGTTACCCAGAATCCTTTGCAAAGCTCAAAAATTGGCTAAAAAAACACATGTTCCTCACATTTCTGTGGCAGAAAGTTCTGGAATCTGGGAGGAGCCACAAATTTCCTTCCACCCAGCGTTCCCCCAAGTCTCCCGATAAAAATGATACCTCACTTGTGTGGGTAGGCCTAGCGCCCGCGACAGGAAACGCCCCAAAGCGCAGCGTGGACACATCACATTTTTTCATTGAAAACAGTGCCTACCTGTAGTTTTTGGCCTGTAGCTCAGCCAGCACCTAGGGAAACCTACCAAACCTGTGCATTTCTGAAAACTAGAGACCTAGGGGAATCCAAGATGGGGTGACTTGAGGGGCTCTGACCAGGTTCTGTTACCCAGAATCCTTTCCAAACCTCAAATTTTGGCTAAAAAAATGCATTTTTCACACATTTCGGTAACAGAAAGTTCTGGAATCTGAGTGGAGCCACAAATTTCCTTCCACCCAGCGTTCCCCCAAGTCTCCCGATAAAAATGATACCTCAGTTGTGTGGGTGGGCCAGGTGCCTCCAACAGAATAAGGCCCAAAACTTGTAGAGATACAGTGGATAGTACTGCGAGTTTATAAGGACATATTCTTTTATACATCTTTAGACTGACTCTGCTTTGGGGACCCACATACGTGAGGTGTCATTTTATTTGGGAGACTGAGGGGAACACTGGGGAGTAGGAATTTTGTGCTGGAGTGGTGATCGTACGAAGAAAAGTCAGGAAAATATGCTTTTTTTAAGCACATTTTGAGGTTTACAGAGGAGTCTGGGTAAGAAAATGTTGGGGGATCCACGCAAGCCACTCCTCCCTAGACTCCTTGGGGTGTCTAGTTTTAAAAAATGTCTGGGTTTGGTAGGTTTCCCTAGATGAAGGCCGCACACAGGACCAAAAACATAGGTGCCCTCTCCCCCCCCAAACACAGGTAGTTTTGTAATATATCGTTTTGATGTGCCCACATACGTCCGTGATGTGCCAAACACTAAAATTTTGAAAAGAAACACACTTAGGTTATGTGAAAAAGACCCCTCACCCACCAACCAAGTTGGTGGCATGCTTCATCATCGGGGTCCCACCTGAGGCACCTAGCGTGTCATAGGTGTGCTGCGACGCCTGATTACAGCGGAGCAGGTTTGGTCATTTTTACCACACATACTGGTTGGATTTGGCACGAGGGTGAGTGATGGTTCAGTGGATCAAATTTTACTAACAAGAGCTTTCACAAAAATGAAAAGCACTGTTAGTAACTGAAAGGCAAAAAACTGAACCAATGACTCACAGCTCGTGAGCTGTAAAGCCGCGACAAGGCACCAACTGCTTTACAGTCCATTCACACAACTTTCATACATGACACACACAAGGCCATTCACACCGCCAGCCACGGGCCCAGCACATTACAACACTCACATCGACAGACAGCGTCACTCAAGGGCCCATCACTTACATACGCCCACATGCCTGATACAACAATCACACCAGCTGATGGGAGTGTGTGGACTGGTGTTTGGCTGGCAGTGTGTTGCAGTAGCCAACATCAAGTCAATATGTACAGTCTCAGCCAAGCCCCACTCCACACACAATGGCATCATATTTTTTTTTTTTTTTTAAACAGAGGAACCCCTAACTAAGTAGAAAGAATTACAAAACAACAAACACAAAAGCTCTAACTAAGAACATGACAGAAATGCTAACCATGAAACTAAACACATGAAAATACAAAACAGACATGAGTTTACACTCATGGTTGTTCCCAGAAATTCTTCTGGGTGTGGTAATTCTTAAAACAAGCACCGACACACAGCCCAGGCTTTGAAGGACAATCTGGGCAGTACATTCGAGACTCCCTCCGGATACCTCTTCGAAAACACACTCTACATTTCTTAGCTGGAAAGTCTTTTTTGGGTGTGGGAGGAATGTGCTCAGCAAAGTGGCGATCTTTCAATCTAGCCACATCCTCCACCACTGCTTCTCTAGGAACTCTGGCCTGTTCCACCACAATAAGGCTCTCTATCACTGACTCCTGAAATTTCACAAATGTCATCTTTGAGTCTGGAGACCTATCCCTAAACACAATAAAAACATTGAAGGTTGCTAAGTGGAAGAGGTGAAGTGCTAACTTCTTATACCAAACATAAGACTTACGAATAGCAGTATAAGGTTCCAACCTCTGGTCAACTCTATCTACACCTCCCATGTGCTTATTATAATCTAAAATGCACACAGGTTTGCGCACTTCAGCAACCTGGCCCCAAACAGTCACAGGGGAAGTACTCTCATCATGGATGGTACTTAGCATGTAGACATCCCTCTTGTCTGAAAATTTCAAAGCTAGCAGCTCCTCGTTCCGCAAGGCACAGCACTGTCCCCTCTCAAGTTTTTTACAGACAAGCTCCCTTGGATAGCCTTTCCGGTTAGAACGGATTGTGCCACAAGCAACTGTGTCCACTCTAAACAATTCCTTGAACAACTGCACACCAGTGTAGAAGTTATCTACATACAAATGGTGACCTTTGTTGAACAGTCGTCTACCAAGATCCCACACTATTTTCTCAGTAACTCCAAAAGTGGGAGGACAACCAGGGGGGTCAATATTGGAATCCCTACCAGTGTACACACGGAAACTATACACATATCCTGTCCTACTTTCAGACAGCATATACAATTTAATTCCATATCGTGCCCTTTTGCTAGGAATGTACTGCCTAAAAACCAAACGACCCTTGAAGAGGACCAAAGACTCGTCCACACTTATCTCTTTGCCTGGAACATAGACCTCCGAAAACCGATCTACAAAATGATCAAGGACAGGCCTAATCTTAAAAAGACGGTCAGAATCTGGGTGATCTCGTGGCAAGGCTAATGCATTGTCAACAAAATGCAGCATCCTAAGAAGAAGCAAATACCGATTACGACTCATGGTAGCTGGAAATATAGCTGTTGCCATCAAGGGACTAGTAGACCAATAAGAAGCCAGTGACGGCTTCCTTATCAACCCCATCAAAAAAGTCAAACCCAAAAACTTTTTTATCTCCTCCAAATTTGTGGGAATCCACTGGGCAGCTCTAGAGTGTGGCCTAAGTCTAGCAGCGTTGTCCCTCAAATGCTGCTCCGCATACAAATTAGTCTGCTCAACAATCTCTTCCAAAAACACATCATCCATGAATAACTCAAAGAAATTGATAGGCATAAAGTTCTCTGTATTGGCGTTACACCCCGGGAGACCAGTAAAGGCAGGCAACTCTGGCTGCTCCATGTTTGGGGCAACCCAGACATCAGGTCTTCTAACGGGAAACCTTTCAGCCCCAGGTTGCTGCACTATTGGCACATCAATGTCCTCCTCTAAAACAGAACCTTCATCTGCACTGAGTGTGGCTTCATCATCAGAAGATTCCCCTCCAACAGAAACATCACTACCAGAATCTCTGACTTCCTCCTCTGCCTTAGATGCAGAGTCCGTCTCATAGTCATGATCAGACTGTGACTCAAAAAGCATACCAACCACCTGCTGAGCGGTCATCCTGCGGCTAGCCATGATCTCTCCTGCTAAAATTAACTGGACAAATTCACCACCAACAACCAGCACTGTGTAAGACAAGTAACAAAGTGTAGCTTTGTTAGTAAGAGTTACAAACTCAAAAACTATACCGCTCACTTGCCTGAAAAAGCTTGATTCACCAGCAACTACACAGCAATCACCAATGATATCCCACTAAAAAGAAAGAAAGAAAGGCAAATTAGAAATAAGACAAAACAAATATCATTGTGCACAAACTTAAGGACAATTTCACACACAATCCTGCATTTAGTACACCCCCTACAAACATGTCATTCATGCATGGCAACAATACTCCTTTGGAGTAAATTGTTTTTACTTACCTAAAACATGCAACTGTGCAAACTGCAGGTCAACCACCGCCAAAACCGCAAGGAGCCACAGCAAATAAAGCAAAAGCTTTGAACTAGAACAAAAAGGAGGAAAATATTTTTTATCACAAATGCAAAGACTTCTTCAGTTGACAAACACCCCACCATCAAACATTTTAGAAATTGGTGCCTAAGTGGATTCTGCCATAGGGGCAGATGGGCCTACTAAAAAAATAGGCCTGTTTGCCCCAAGGAAGCCAAAAAATACCTTTAGTACTGTGTCCCCATGGAGAGCGACCCTTGCCAAAGGGGACAGCCCTCAAACAAAAAAAAACAAAAAAAACACACACAACACTATCCCTGGTGCCTAAGTGGCTTCTGTCCCCTTGGGGGCAGGTGGGCCTAAGAAAATAGGCCCATCTGCCCCCAGGGGGTGTAGAAATGGCCAACAGGTCAATGCCCCCCTTGGGGGTGCGCCCTGTGACCAAGGGGACGCCCCCCCCCCACAAAAATAAACAAATAAAAAAAAATCCCTGGCGTTCCAGTGGTTTCTGCCCCCCTTGGGGGCAGATCAGCCTAAAAATAATAGGCTGATCTGTCTCCAAGGGGTGCAGAAATGGCCTGGGTACATGTGCCCCCAAAGTGGGGGGCGACCCTTGCCCAAGCCCCCCCCCCATCCACTAACACACACACACACACACTATCCCTGGTGTCTACGTGGCTTCTGCCCCCCTTGGGGGCAGGTGGGTCTAGAAAAATAGGCCCATCTGCCCCCAGGGGGGGCAGAAATGGCCAACAGGTCAATGCCCCCCACAAAAATAAACACATAAAAAAAATTCCCTGGCGTTCTAGTGGTTTCTGCCCCCCTTGTGGGCAGATCAGCCTAAAAATAATAGGCTGATCTGTCTCCAAGGGGTGCAGAAATGGCCTGGGTACATGTGCCCCCAAAGTGGGGGGCGACCCTTGCCCAAGCCCCCCCCCCATCCACTAACACACACACACACACACACTATCCCTGGTGTCTACGTGGCTTCTGCCGCCCTTGGGGGCAGGTGGGTCTAGAAAAATAGGCCCATCTGCCCCCAGGGGGGGCAGAAATGGCCAACAGGTCAATGCCCCCCTTGGGGGGGCGCCCGTGCCCAAGGGGACGCCCCCACACAAAAATAAACACATAAAAAAAAATCCCTGGCGTTCTAGTGGTTTCTGCCCCCCTTGGGGGCAGATCAGCCTAAAAATAATAGGCTGATCTGTCTCCAAGGGGTGCAGAAATGGCCTGGGTACATGTGCCCCCAAAGTGGGGGGCGACCCTTGCCCAAGCCCCCCCCCATCCACTAACACACACACACACACACACTATCCCTGGTGTCTACGTGGCTTCTGCCCCCCTTGGGGGCAGGTGGGTCTAGAAAAATAGGCCCATCTGCCCCCAGGGGGGGCAGAAATGGCCAACAGGTCAATGCCCCCCTTGGGGGGGCGCCCGTGCACAAGGGGACGCCCCCACACAAAAATAAACACATACAAAAAAATCCCTGGCGTTCTAGTGGTTTCTGCCCCCCTTGGGGGCAGATCAGCCTAAAAATAATAGGCTGATCTGTCTCCAAGGGGTGCAGAAATGGCCTGGGTACATGTGCCCCCAAAGTGGGGGGCAACCCTTGCCCAAGCCCCCCCCATCCACTAACACACACACACACACACACACTATCCCTGGTGTCTACGTGGCTTCTGCCCCCCTTGGGGGCAGGTGGGTCTAGAAAAATAGGCCCATCTGCCCCCAGGGGGGGCAGAAATGGCCAACAGATCAATGCCCCCCTTGGGGGGGCGCCCCGTGCCCAAGGGGACACCCCCCCACAAAAATAAACACATAAGAAAACATCCCTGGCGTTCTAGTGGTTTCTGCCCCCCTTGGGGGCAGATCAGCCTAAAAATAATAGGCTGATCTGCCCTCAAGGGGGGCAGAAATGGCCCTAAAAGACATGCCCCCCAAAGGGGAGCGACCCTTGCCCAAGGGGGCGCCCCCCCATCCACTACACACACAATCCCTGGTGCCTAAGTGGCTTCTGCCCCCCTTGGGGGCAGATGGACCTAAAAAAAATAGGCCGATTTGCCCCCAAGGGGGGTAGAAAAGGCCAACAGTTCTCTGCCCCCTTGGGGGGGGCGCCCCTTGCCCAAGGGGGCACCCCCCCCACATAAATACACATAAAAATAAAAAACCTGGTGATCTAGTGTTTTCTGCCCCCCTTGGGGGCAGATCTGGCTAAAAAGTAGCCAATCTGCCCTCAAGGGGGGCAGAAATGGCCCTAAAGGACATGCCCCCCACAGGGGAGCGACCCTTGCCCAAGGGGGCGCCCCCCCATTCACTACACACACAATCCCTGGTGCCTAAGTGGCTTCTGCCCCCCTTGGGGGCAGATGGACCTAAAAAAAATAGGCCGATCTGCCCCCAAGGGGGGCAGAAAAGGCCAACAGTTCTCTGCCCCCTTGGGGGGGGCGCCCCTTGCCCAAGGGGGCACCCCCCCCAACATAAATGCACAGAAAATAAAAATCCCTGGTGATCCAGTGGTTTCTGCCCCCCTTGGGGGCAGATCTGCCTAAAAAGTAGGCCAATCTGCCCCCAAGGGGGGCAGAAATGGCCATAACACACATGCCCCCCAAAGGGGAGCGACCCTTGCTCAAGGGGCCGCTCCCCGACACAGAAACAAGAAAGTGAAACAAAAAAAAGAAAATCCCTGGCGTCTAGTGGTCATTCCTGCTGCCCGATCGCAATGCGATCGGGCAGCAGGAATGCTCAAAGAGACACCGGGGGAAAGGAAAAGCCTTTCCTTTCCCCCAGTGCCTCTTTAGCCCAAACCCCCCACCCACCGGGAAGAGGAACTCACCTCTTCTCCGTTCGCCGCACAGGAAGCAAATGGCTTCCTGTGCGGCGAAATCCCCATAATGAAGTCAGCGCGCGATCGCGTGCTGACGTCATTATGGGGGGGTGGGGGGGGGGTCGGGGGTGGAAGGGGAAGGGCTTCCCCTTCCATCCCTGACTTTGGGGGGTGGGGGGAAGCACACAGAGGGAGCGAGAGCGCTCCCTCTGGGCTGTGTGCCGAGGACGTAGTGGTTACGTCCTCGGCACAGCAGCACTGTGCCGCAGGACGTAACCACTACGTCTGCGGCACAGAAGGGATTAATACCCTAAACTGTCCTTGAAATTTCTATTTCTCGTTATAGCAAACAGTTGTGGATTCTTGAATGGTTCTAAGCTGTTAAGCAAGTGCCAATTTTTCATGATGACCTTTAGTATGACATTAGTGCTCCCGCTGAACTTAGTCATACATGTCTTCGTTCCATGGTATTTGGTTCAAGTAGGCATTCCCAACGCATTTACAAGGAACAATTTATTGCTCTCTTCAAATCTTTGTACTGATATTGTGCATCACTCAGTTTCAAGAAAAGCATGTTCTCATTCTCAAAATAGTCATCTTTTCTAGTACAATTCCTACATATTTGAAGGAAGTGACTGAATGGTGGATTGCCACGTGGATTCCTTTGATGACAACTCCTGTAGTGTACAAAAGTGTTCCTGTATGTTTCTTTTGTATGGGGCATTGCATACAGAGTGCCTTCTACATGTTTTATCATTAGGTCCAGGCTATTTATCTCTTTCATGCTGTAGTTGGAGAATTTTATGTCTGGACTTCTGTTGTTCAGCCATTAAATAAATATGTTCACCTCATCCTCATTTCTGTGACTTAGTCAGTCTCTGAATACAATCTGGGTTTAGGTGACAGCTACACAAAGGGCTGATTCTCCCCTGCTGGTAGTCTAGAGTCACGGCTGTGTTGAAAGGGAACCTTGTGCACTTCCGATAAGTCTTTTGAAGTTACCCCTATATCAAATGCCTTTTTGTGAATAAGGACTGGGCCTCTTACACCATATTCTCAGAACACTTTTGGACTGAGGACATTCTACAAGGAAGAAGGACCACTCTACTGTCAGGAGGACTGCCACTTTGCTATTTGTTCTGCAGTATTGGCCTGCTGCCTACTGCTTCTTGCCAGGGAGTGAGAAGACTGAACTCTTATTAACTCTACTTCTTGTAACTAATGTTTCTCCAAGGGGCTGACTGAGCTTGTCTCTTGTTTCTGAAGTCTCAGGGATATTAAATCTACGAGCACCTGGGCTCCTCTGCTGTGAGTCTTGCTCTACCAAGTGGTACCAAATCCAGTCCCAGGCGCTTGGTGGTGAGTGTGGTGCTGCAACCCAAGAACTAATGCAAAAACACCAGCACGTGACTTAGAACCGACGCATCCTGCTGCAAATATACAGCTTTGCAGCTGCCTACACTGAAGCTGCGGACACCACTCATCGACTGCATGACACAACAACCCCAACTTATAAAGCAGTCCTAGCTTGGCCAACTCAGCAACGACTCATTGAAGCCAGTACTCATCGCTGGATATTGATGCATCAACAACATTGCCCTATCAGGAACAATGCATCGCCCGAAAGCACAATACATCCCCTCTTCTAGATCAACGCATTGTCACCAAGCATTGATGCAAGAAAGGTACTGTCAGCTGGTCTGCATGACTTTTGTACCCAGTACATGCTCAATGCGGTCAGACTGCACTTTTGGATTTGCCTTGGTCCAGTGCGACTAGATAGCCCCAGTCTGAGCTATTGTCTTCTAATCCCGGCATGTTGATTTAATCTTTGAAAATTCATAACGTGACCTCTGTATGTTGGATGTTTGTCATTTCACTCTTGTTTGACTCAGATAAAAATTGGGAGTATTTTGTGGTCTTGTCACTGTGTTGCTGTGTGTGTGCACTTTACACATTGCCTTTTTAATTGAGCCTAACTGCTCTGTGCTAAGCTACCAGAGCGTGAGCACAGGTAAACTTTACTGTGTATCTTACTTGCCCTGCTTAGGACTGTGTTCCTACTTGGACAGAGTGCAATTCTCTGAAACTAGAGACCCAATTTCTAACATGGGTGATCAGCAATGAGGATAGGACTTGTATTTGTGCATGTCATACAGTGATTAGTGTACCCTACTTCCACATCTCAGACTATTATGTACCAATATACGCTATTTTTTATCTTTGGCGACTTTATTTTAGTTTTTCCAACAACCATGTCTCAATCTGGAAAGCCTACAGCTGTAACTGCAGGAGTGGAGTTTGAGCAGGGGAAATTGGAAATCTACACAGTGTCCCACCTCAAAGTATTCTGCAGAGATTTCGGGTGCTATTTTATATGCCTTGCTAAAAAGTAGAAGCTGCAAAAAGGTGCTGAAGGCCTGGCTAGCAACCAGGGAAGCAGCTGCACAATCAGAGGAGGGCAGTTTTGTAGATGGTAAGGATGATATGCATCTGGAGGTGTTGAACAGCCCAGAACTGCTTGTGGAGTAAGTGGCCTGCCTCAATGTAGCAAGGGTCCCTTCTAAAGCAGGCATCAGTGTTTCCTCCAAATGTCTGTCCCTAGAGGAGCTGCAGGACAGACAGTAAGGCAGGAGGCTCAAGTTGGAGCTGACAAAGCTCAAAATGGAGAAAGACTAGGCGAAAGCTATGGAGGAAACAAGATTGGTCATTGAGGAAAGGAAAATTCCTTTGGCCCATCAGCTGAGCATCAAGGAGCAGCACCTGCAATTCCAGAAGACTGAGACCAGAGCAGATGGTCACATCATATCTTCAGTGTCCTCTGACAAGACGGTTCATATACCCAAGAGTTTGATAGCTGACTGCAAGGTGGGGAGGACATAGATCACTGGTTTGAGGCCCACTAGACTGCTTTACAAATGCACAGTAACCCTATGAAGGATTGAGGGGCCAGGTTTATTAGTAGTTTCCAGAGGAGGGGATTGGCACCTTACTAACCCTACAGGGGGAGGATAAGATGAATTATTTCACCCTGAAGGAGGCCCTTATCAGGAAATATGGGTTGAAATGTATTTGCTGAAGTTTAAAGGGCCGTGTGAAGCTTCTTCGTCAGACCTGCGTAAATTTTAAAGATTCTTTCTGTAAGATACTGGATAGTTGGGTGAAAGGCAGAAAAGTGACAGACTATCAGGGGCTGTTCAATTTGATTGCACAAGAGCACATGTTAGTCTTTGCTTTACAGAGCTGCACCAGCACTTGGTCGATAGTGAACTCTGACCCCAGGGAGCTTGCTAAGGAGGTGGACCGCTGGGTCAGCACCAGGGTCCACAAGAAGATACCTGGGTGTGACTCCAATAATTGTGGTTCAGGTTCCCCCCAGCAGAGTGTGGGGGAGGTCAAGGGAGAAAAGTCCTAGGGTAAGGAAAGGGGGTTCTGGTGGGTAGTAGACCAGAGCACCCCATTTCCAACAACTTTGCTTTGGGTGTTTGCAGCTCGGATACAAGCAGGGGGAGTCTGTCAGAAGAAACCAGCCACTGGTAAGAACTCTGCAGGAGTGGCCAGTGTGGCCTTAGGTGCAAGTTGTCCCCAGGAGCAGGTCATAGACCATACCATGATCTCCCTCAGTTGGGAGGTGGACTCAGAGGGTGAGTTGGTGATCCCTGAGGGTGGGAGTTATCAGTTCCATCAGGTGACAGTGAATGGGTCCCAGTCAATGCTCTGAGGTGGAAAGGCTAGGTTTCCCAGAGCAATACATGGACAGGACTTCTTCTACACTATGGCCCTGGTATCCCTAGAGTGGGGTGGGGAGGTGACCCAGAGGAGGGTCATAGTTAGCCCCCAGATGCCCATAGACTGCCTTAAGGGGAATGAATTTCCACTGGTGTCAGGTGAACTGGATGGGGCAGCTGCCACAAGTGCCTTAAAAGTCCAGTTTTCAGGCAGTACAACTCCTAAGTAGAGGGTACAGGTTCCCACAGAGGGCTGCAGGGCAAGGGGGGCATACCCCTGTCTCCTGCCTCAACTCAAGGCACAGACAAAAGGCTGTTTGACCAGTCTCAGGATACCAACCTGAACTGGTGTGAGATAGAGTGGAAGAAGGGTACAGGGCACCTGGGGCTTCTGCCCACCACTCTGAGAAGCATCAGAGGCCAGAGAGTTCTGGGTGGCCTGTGGCTTGGCTTTTGACACTGACAGCTGTCAGTGGCCTCTGTTGGTTATTGTCCATGTGGACAGAGTTTTCCCTGGGTTGGTGACAGAAGTCAGACGCAAGGGGTGGAATGGGCCACATCACTTTGTTGGACATAATGGTACTGTCTGCCTACTGGGATGCATCTGTGAGAAAATTAAGGTTAGGTGCTGCACAGATGGGGTCCACAGGTGAGGAAAAGGGTTTCCCATGGGTCAGTTCAGTGGGCCAGAGAATATAGACAGAGAGATCCAACTGGATTCTGAGAGGTGTAGAACTGACAAGTTCTCCTGCAGTAGTGGGGCATTGTCCATGTTCTATCGCCCTAAGCAGGGACGCCCATCAGGGTATCAATTAGTCTATCTTGTCTTAGAAATGCCACTTTCTGCAGGGCCCTCTCCAGACTTTCAGCCTTCCTCCTCCTCTTTTTCTGACCCTGTTTTTGCTAGCTTTAGGACTCTGTGCACTTTACCACTGCTATCCATTGCTAAAGTGTATGTGCTCTGTGTCTAAAACATGGTAATGTGGGCTTCTCCATGATTGGCATATTTGATTTACTAGTTAGTCCCTGTCAGTCAAATGCTAGTAGTGGACCTGCAGCACTGATTGTGCCTCCCACTACAGTAACCTTTTAAACATGTCTCAGGCCTGCCATTGGATAGCCTGTGTGTGCACCCACTTGCCAGGCACAAACCATCCTTTTAATTACATGTAAGTCACTCCTACGTTAGTTGCTGGTTAGCCTCAAGGGCAGAATATAGTGTATTTAAAAAGTTGGACATGTATCTTTAAGTTTAACATATCCAGGCAGTAAAAAACTCTTAAATGCATTTATTACTATTGCAAGGATTATCTCTCCCATTGGCTAATGTTTGGGTTACCTTGAAACAAATTTTAAGTGTAATTTCCAGTTGGGAAAATAGAGGAAAATGGGTAATGGTGTCTCTGTGCTCACAATTTCATTTTTTTAATTATGGTCTTCTTGCAACCAGCTCCTGGACTCCTCTGTTGTTAGTCCTACTCTGCCAAGTGGTAACAAATCCGGTCTTGGGCCCTTGGGGGTGATTGTGGTGTTGTAACCCATGAACTGATATAGAAATACTGGCACTTCACTTGCAACCTTCGCATCCCATAGCAGAAACACCACTTTGTCACTGCTTGCACCGAAGTCGTGGACACTGCTCACCGACTGTGCAATGCAACAACCTCAACTTACAATGCCTTCTCGCCTTGGCCGACGCAGCACTGATATATCAGAACCAGTACTCATCACTTCTGGACATCAACGTATCAATGACGTCGCCCGAACAGGAAATGAAGCATCACTTGCAAGTGCGACGCATCCCTTCCTCTGGATCAAAGCATCGTCACCAAGCATTGATGCAATACTACAAAATTCAGTGCTTAGAAGACAATAGCTCCAGTTGGTGCAGTCCGACTACGATTGAGCGTGGGCCGGATACACGAGTCATGCAGACCCACTGAGTACAGTCCACTTTATGACACTCCAATCAATGACACGCCACACTGCGATTTAAAACACATTTTTATTAAAAAGTGAAAACCATTAACAAACAATAGAAAAAACAAAGGCTGAGGATAAATTATAGATAGAAATAGCTTACCTATTCTTTCTATACAGACCCAACTTAAAATACACAAACATAAAAAAATGTAAAGTTATAATTATGACTTCAGTTTTAATTTACGCACCATCTTTATAGGCCTGGATGGAATTGGCTGAGTTTCATTCAGTAGTATTCTGTGGAATTACATTAAAATTCCATGGAATTCCAGAGAATTGCATGGAGGGGCAGAGTGGACACGCTGCAGAGGCATAAACACTGGATCCCTGTGCACCGCAGTGCATGCAATGGCAGTAAAAACATGCAGGCTTGTGCTGGGCTGTACTCACCTCCTTGAGCTGCTCCACCTCCTGCAGGATGGTCTTGTCATCTAGCTTCAGCCAACATGCACCTGGGATAGAGACTCAGATGCCCTGTAAGGGCAGCCCATGGGCCATGACAAGGGGAGGAGCGGGCACTGCTACAGCCTGAAGATGGAGGAGGGGATACTGGGGCCACAGATCCTTATGATGCTCAGCAGCATGATTCCTCCTCCTGGCTGCAGCCTGTCATGAATGACCCTGCAGGAACATCAGTATGGCACCTTACAGCAGCTTCTGAGCCCCTTTACTGCTGTCCCACTGCCATCGATTGCACAAGGCTACATTTCTGAAACAGTAGTGTGGAATGCCCTGGGAAATGCAGTCCCTTATGTACGATGCAGCTTTGTGTGCGCTGGTCGGAAGACTACATGTCCCATGGTGAATGCCGAAAGAGAATGCACACAAGATACATGCTGCTCTTCCTACTCATCCCATTCTGAGTAGTAAAGGTTCTGGCTCCTCTGGAGATGTGTACTGAGCACAGCACCAAAATCGGCCAGTGCAACCGACATATGACCTATGTGCCGTTTAATGCATTTATTTACCGCTCTGCCCCTCTGTGTCAAAACAAGCTGTTTCTAACCTAACTTTTCCAGGAAAGGGTAGGAATTACTTCCGTCTTTCTTTTTTTGATTTACACAGGGGCTTGCATCCTTGAGAATTGGGGGGGGGGGCACTATGACGGCAAGCTAAAGGTAACCAGAGATCTGATGCCCTTCACAGAAAGGCTCCCTAATGTCTGCAGGAAACAAGGTGCATAAGTTATCAGTAAGCACTCCTGCATTTTTGTCCAACCGAACACCAATGTTTAGATTCCTGAAGCATCTTACTCCTTTCAGTGCTAAGAAGCCCTCTGTGACAGTGAAGCACTTTACAGAATCACACAACAATCTCAAGTTTGTAGCTAATATTTTGAAGTTCCGTTTTCCTTACTTAACACTTCAGGCTTTTCCATTTTCCATAGGTTGTAATGAATAGGCAACAAAGGAGATACTTGCTGGTGTCCCTAACAACCTGTCAACAACAGCTACCTGACCTCACATGGCTGGAAAGGTCTTTGCAACTTAATGTGCTTACTTGTGGTATCTATTATAAGCATTTGAGGCTGAGCTGTGAGGGTGGCCCCAATCAATAATGATCGTTGTTCAGCCATTAGCAACAAGCATCACTTTCAGATGACAGCTCTTGAACAAACCATCAGAGTTCTACTTTGCCTTCTGACAAGTAGTGTGCTCTTAGGCACTCTGTCCCAGCACTCCCTCCCTTCAACCCCTCACTCTTCTACAGGCCCTGAACTGCAGCCACAAGCTCTCCTTGCCCTGCTGGTAGTTTATGATCCTATTTGGATGCCCACACACCCTCTACCTCTGCGTGTGCCCTCCAGGACTTTCTGCGCTCTTCCCCTCCACAAGTCTGCAAAACACTGCCTGGGTAGGACCAGCCCAGCCCAGAGCTTATTACAGCTGCTGCGTCAAAGTCCTGGACCGTATGTCAGGAGATGTGCATTAAATAATCAAACCTGCATGTTTTCCCACATATAACCTTTCTGGATGGCTTTCCAGTGCTGATTTTTAATTGTGCTGGCAGATCTGCAGAATTTATTAGTAATTCCTCATTACATGAGGAAAGCGGAATTACTGAATTCCTCCAATTTTGCCAGGGGAATAAAAAATTCTACCCACCCCTAAAATTAAGTTGCGTGCACATGCATAGAGTTGAGTACAAATTTGGACAGTGGAGTGTACGGGGATAGAGTCAAGAACAGTCTAGTAGAGTGTAGCAGAGTTTTGTAGTGTGAAGAAATTCAGAGTGGAGGAGAGTACACTGTAGTGGCGTAGAGTGGAGTTACTTACAGTGGAGCGGCATAAAGTGGAATAGTGTATAGTGGAATAGCATAGACTAGAGTGGCATATACTAGAGTGGTGTAGAGTGTAGTAGCATATAGTTTAGTAGTGCACAGTGGAGTGGAACACAGTAAAGTAGGTTAGCCTGGAGTAGTGTATTGTGGGTAGGGTAGAGTGCAATAGCATATTGCATACAGTGGAGTGGCGTACAGTGGAATGACGTACAGTGCAATACTATACAGTAGAGGGGCAAAGACTGAAGTTGCATTCAGTGTAATAGCATAACGTGGAGTGGAATATAGTAGAATATCATAGAGCGGAGAGCAGTGGAGTAGTGTAGAGTAGAACAGCGTAGAGTGGAGTGGCGTACAGTGGAGTGGTGTAGACTGGAGTGGTGTACAGTTGAGTGAAATAGCATATAGTGAAGTGGTGTGGAGTGTAGTAGGGTCCTGTGGACTACCATAGAAAAGACTGGCATAGTTTGGAGTTGTGTCCACGGGAGTGACATAGAGTAGAGTAGCACAGAGTGGAGTGGCATACAGTGGAATAGTGGAGAGTGGAGTTGTGTACAGTGGAGTGGCATAGATTGGAATAGGGTTTTGTGGAGTAGCATATGATGTAGTGGCACATGCAGTGAAGTGATGTAGAATGGGGTGGCATACACTGGAATGGGGCACAGTGTAATAGCATACAATGGAGTGGCATACAGTGGAGAAGTCTCTAATGGAATATCATAGAATGAAGTGGCATAGAGTTGAGTGGCATACACTGGAGTGGCCTAGAGTGGAATAGCATGCAGTGAAGTGGTATACAGTGGAATAGCATAGAGTGGAGTGTTATACATTGGAATGGCATAGAGTGGAATAGCATATACTAGGGTAGTGTATATCAGAGTGGCATACAGTGGAGTGGTGTACACTGAAGAGGAATAGAGTGGAGTTTACTACACTTTGGCTGTGTTCAATGTTAGGGCATTAGATATAGCAAAGTAGTAGACCCCTACCTGTTACCACTTCATAAAGGTGGTAATAGGTAGGGAAATGTTTTTATATTTTGTAATATAGTTTAAATAGGTTTACAGCTATGTCCCATGGTAGTTTCACCAACGTTTGTGAAATTTTATGAAAGTACCGTGCTGACAGATATCAATACATTTAAATGCCTCATAACATAAAAAATACTTGTCTTACTTAACTGCAGTACCCAAAAAGAGCCTAAGGAAAATGCATTGGAAGAAAAAAAAATTAACTCCGACTTTTATCTTTGCACCCCTTAACAACTCACCACAAACATTTACATCATCGTATAATGTAGAAAGTGCTAAAGTCTGGAAAGTTATGTGGCGATTTTTCAAATGATTAGACAGATATTAGGGACATAATATCCGTGGAATTCCTATCTTTGGGAATGCTAACTATAACTACAGAAGGGCAATCAGATTTAATATGATATATTTTTATCTGTTTATCTGTTGTATTTGTTGTGTATTTGTTTATTGGTTTCCATAATCATGTGACCATTAATTGGTCTTTCAGTTGTTCATGTAGTAAATCTGAAACTTTACATATACAGGCTAGTTTATTTTGTTGACTTCCTTGTTACATTTAGTATGATTTTGCTATTTATGAAGACAAAGGTGAATGGAAGGCAGTCATTGTTAGAAAAAGAATGAGATTATTATTTTAATCCTAGTGGCCAATATCATGTCTTCCTCATAGTAGTTTGTGTGGCTCACTGTTAGGGTAATGTGTTACTTTGTTGCGCAGGGGTGAATAAGAAAGATGTTTTTTCTTTGGCTTGTTGGGCCCATTTTATTTTGTGAGCCAGATAGCATGCAAATCACTCTTATGCAGATTAAGATTTATTCTACATGTTATGTATTTGTTTATAGGTTACATTAGTGTGTGACCATAAAAGGGTCTTTCAGTTGTTCATGTACTAAATATGAAACTGTACATATGCAGCCTAGTTTATTTTTTGGGCTTCTTTGATACTTTTAGCAGTATTGTGCTACAAGATATCATTAAGTTATTGGCCCTTATAACTGTATAACCACTTAATAAAAGTCACTGGAAATAGCAAAAATCATCCTCTACATAGTCTGAGGTAGATTTCTGTGAAATTTCATTACAATCCATTTAGCCATTTTGCTGCCACATTAAATGCAAATGTCTATTGAAAATGTTTTGGAAAACAAGTGTGTTTTGTGACCTTCCTTTTCTCTTTGCACCCCCTTGACCAAACGCCGCCAAAGTTTCAGTTAATCACCAATGTAACGGGTGCAATTGGTCTGCAACGTTATCCGAAGACTCATCAAATGGATAAAATGCTTCATATATATATATATAATATTGCATGCATATATGGTTGAAGCCACTCTGAAGTTAGAGATAGGGTCTCGTTTTCATAGGAAAAATTTTTTTTTGTTTTGCTAATAATTTTGGAACTGTTTGATGAATCTTCATTACATTTTCAACACAAATTTGTCAGACACTTCAGCTGCTGTTGGTAAAGTTTCAGGGTGATCTGTCAAGTGGGGGCTGAAAAAAGGGGGTCCCAAAATGCATTTTTCCCATGCGATTTCCCATAGGGATTTTAGACATGACTACGGACCGACCCGCTAAACAGAATTATACCAAATTTGACAGAAAGCTAGATCTTAGTCCAGAAAGATCTCTTTTTGCAATTTGGTGTAAATATGTTCAGTAGTTTTGGATTTATTAAAGTGAAAAGATTTATGTATATCTAGAGATGCAGATCCACAACAGATCCTTTATGGATCTGTGGTAGATACGGGGATCCACGCGCCAAAATCAATGCCATGATTGGCTGACCACAACCTGAAAAGAAAGTTGTGGCCTCAATTGTGATTATCGGGGTGTGGTTCCTAGCGATTAAAATAACATTTAAAAGTGACAGAAGAGGTCAGGGTAGAGGTACCCTGCTCCTATGGGACTGATAGAGGGTTCTGTGAGGGCGCTATCATGAGCAAAAAACTGTTGAAAAACATTTTTTTTTAGCTTGCGTGGATGTGTGGATGTACTCGGATCTTCACAGATTTGGGTAGATTTGAGTGGGACCGGATTTGTGTGGATTTGGGTAGATTCACAGATCCAGATCCTGATTAAAAAACACATACATCCACTCACAGACCCACACACCTACTTACTCACTCACACACTCACACAGCCACTTACACACCCACACAAGTACTCACACACCAACTCACACACCCATGCAGCCTCTTCACACCCACTGACAGACCCACAAAACCACTCACGCAGGCACTAACAGACCTACACAGCACTCACACACACCCTCACACAACCACTTATGCAGCCACACAACGACTCACACATCCATTCAGCCATCACTCATCCATTCACAGTGCCACAAAACCACTCATACATCTATTCACAGACCCACATAGCCATTCACACACCCACTCACATACTCACAAAACCACTTACACACCTATATAACCACGTACACACCCAGTGACACATCCATACAGTCACTCACAACCCACTCACTCACCCAAAAAACCACTCATACACCCACACAGCCACTCACACACCTATACTCACACAGCCCCTCTCACACCCACTCACAGCCCCATACAGCCAGTCATACACACACACTCACACACTCACAAACCCACTTACACACCTATATAACCACTTACACACCCAGTGACACATCCATACAGTCACTCACAACCCACTCACTCACCCACAAAACCACTCACACACCCACACAGCCACTCACACACACATATACTCACACAGCCTTTCTCACACCCACTCACAGCCCCATACAGCCAGTCATGCACACACACTCACACACCCACTACACACTCACACACCCATTTACATACCCACATAACCACAAACACCCACTCACACACCCAGGTTACAGGGACAGTATAGTTTGAAAACAGCATTGAAAAACCATAGAAATTCCCTAATAAATACAAAGGTTGCAGGGATGTTATAGTTAGGTTAAGATTGTACAAACACAAACCATTAAAAATTCAGCAGTAATAGTTATAGTTACTCCAAGTAACTTTAAAACATGCCCTAAGGTAACTGTAGCTCCTGTCCTTACCACGCACTGCTAATTACCCCACATATTATGTTACTCCTAACATCCTGTATGACATCATTGATAATATCACTGCAACATTTGCAGTGAAATTGTTGATGGGAAAACTGTGCATGGCAGGGGCACACGTTATAATTACCTTAGGGTGCAAGTTACAGTTACTTGAGATAACTTTATCTGCTGAATATATATATATTGAGATCACTGAAAAAAAATAAAGGCTGCAGGGATGTTATAATTAGGTTCTCAGTTTACTCGTACAAAACCATAGAAATTCAGCATTTATAGTTAGAATTCTTATAAGTAAGTGGAACTCGTACCCTAAGGTAACTCACACATCATCATAGATGTTCCCCATATTGCCTATGTGCTGACACACAGTATTGGTGATCGCTCTACTGCAAAGATTTCATCCTCTTCACTATAAACCAAATATCAATCAATTCTGAGTTATGTACATTTTCTCACAGTCTATATTACTTCCTAGCATGTGTGATATTGATCTCTCTAGCCAACCACCATACACTAAGATTAGGCTTCCACAGGTCACGTGATGGGTTTGTGCCCTGCAACTTGTGTTCAACAATGCATCTCTTTGCAAGCAGAAGGGACAGAGCCAACAATTTTTAATTGACCTTTCTCATTTTTTGGGCATAGTGTAGACCAATGTAAAGTCTGAACTACCAAACCTCCCACTGTGGTTCTTATTTGTGCACCACTTGCCTATTAAATTGCGTCACAACTGAGTACTACCAAATCATTTGCAGGAAACCATCATCATTACTACACTTCCTATAAGGAAGAAATCCAATGTTCTACATTGTATCAATCCTGTGCCTCATAACTTTCATGACCATGGTTATTCTTGTACTGTGCTATGCTGGGTTACATCAAATCTATAATTTCTTGAGCGGTCAATTTGGTTGATTGTATTTATAAATACAAACACCAATCACAGGCCTGTATTTGCCAACCTCGATTAGGTTAAACCCTCTCAAAGATTCCTGTTACCAGATTCTTGCTCATGGGCAGAGGACTGCTTCCAGTAGGCATGAAATCCATTGTTACCACTGCTGAAACGCTCCATAGGGGCAGTTCTTCATTGAACTGGGCATTAACTCTTAACCCTAAATATTCAGTTAGTACACTAGGGTTAGATAGCATTGTTTAAACCAGTACTGCATAACAGAATCCTTTTTAATCCTATTTAGTCCTTCCTCATGACTCTACAGAGCCCTCATAAAACATGAATAAATGAGGGCAGTGCTGCTGAAAACTATCATAGCATTTTGGTAACTGCTTCTTCACTCTTTTCACAGGCTTCTGTTGATCATACTCTATACATGAATGTCAGGGAGTGTTGGCATGCATTAATGAGAATTATCATGGTATGGGAGGGATATTGGCTTCAAGAAATCAGGTTTATTCCAAGGCACCACACTATCCCTTTGGGACTAGTAATGACACACAACAACTCTGGTTCTTCAAGTCTGTCTCACACACAGTGGGTGTTGGATGGAGTGGCATGACCCTACCAGAGCTCATTTACCACTTAGGGTTGTAAATTATCATTAAGCAAGACCTTTTCAATTTTATTCCAGTATATGGCTCTGAATCCATGAAAAATCCCTTGCTCTGGAGTTATTGAAGAGGTGTATTTAGTAATGTGTTGGAAAATATTAGAATTCTATCATGGAATATTGCTGGCTGCTGGACTAACTTAGGGCTATTCTGGAACGTATACTTATGGGATTCTGCGATAATTTGCCTACAAGAAACTTGGGCTCCTGCCTATTTTGAGGTTGAAAATATTTATGTTATTAGCAGTCCAGCAAAAAAATCAAAACGTGGCCCTGCTAGTGGTGGTATAGCCACAATTGTGTCTACAAAAGTTTCTTGGGTGTATCAAGTTCTTAGTCATCATTCAAATCTGCCACATTGCATTGTGTTCTTAGAGCAGAATTGGGATAGATGTCCCCTTGCTCCTTTTATTTTGATCAATTTGTATATTTTACCAGGTCAAGAAAACATTTATTTGTTGAATGATTTCTTTGATTATATTATCATGCTAATGTCAAAAGTGCTGACCTCTAGGGCCTTAATTATGGGAGATTTTAATGCCACTATTTCTACTCACTTCTTTTTCCGGATAAGGAAAGGGAGCAGGCATTAATTATACCCGGTGCTGTGGTCCCTCAATCCTCGAGGACAAATAGAAGGGGTGCTCTTAACCTGGGAGCTTGTAGGGAATACAATTATGTTGTTCTTAATGGAAGGCTCCAGAATGATACTCTGCCGTGTTATAGTCACACTTCAGTAAAATCAGCAAACACTATTGAATACGTTATTCATTCTTGTATGGGTTTTCCTTGGTGGTCCGATTTAAAGGTAATAAAGAACGTCTGCAGTGTCCATCATATTATGCTCTCTACTATCCTAGGGAAACCAGAGTTTATCACCCCTGGCATATTTATGATAAATATGAGGTGTCTGTTTAGTGTTGCAAATGGGAAGGTTTTATGGACTATGAAAGACAAACAACGGCTCACTGCCAAATTAGGGAAAATTACTGAGAATATGTCCTCATCAAGTTGGTTATCGATCCATGTATTCAAGGAGGATATGGGGAAATTTGTGTGTAGAGTATCAACTCCAGAAAGTTCCATTGAGAAGAAATATTTAAAGCTGTCTAATAATTTTAATAAAAGGTTCACTTTAATAGGCTTATTAATCATCTACAAAGAAGCCAATTTGTCCATTATTCTAAAGATAGAAAGAAATGGATTGCATGTCTAAATTGAAAAATAACTAGATTTCTCTAATTAAAAAAAAGGCGTAGCTGTGATGATATTTGGATTAAGTTGACAGAGGCAGCAAAGTGCAACAACTCAAAAGCTTTTTGGAGAATTGTAGGGGAAAATACGGGTTCTCTGGTTCAGCCAAAAATAAGTACTATAACCAGCATTGAATGACAGGACTATATACCTTCTTTATATACCATGAATTCTCAGTCCTCTGATGGTTATATTGAAATGCTCCAAGATGCAGGGATAGCTGAGAGAATTATTCCCTTTTGCCCCCTTTGTGACAGGAAGTATTGCTCCACTTTAAGGCTGCTAGAATATGGGGGCCAGAGGACCAGATCAATTGCCTATTTCTATTATAAAATTAGGTATGGATTATTGGACCAATTACTTATCTACACTTTTTTTTTACTTTTATTCCACTGGGAGGGTTCCAAGTTCATGAGGAGGAGTATTGTCCTGCTGCTCCATAAGAAGGGATCTATAAACTCTCAGTTAAGGCAGATTACCTTATTAGATGCTACAGGAAAATTCCTTGCCAGATGCATCTTAAATAACCTGTTAGAATGGGTAGAATATAAAAGTACAATCCAACTGGAACAGGCTAGGTTTTGAGCTGCTCATTCTACCCTTGATAACATAACTGTGATCCATCTGCTGTTGGAAAAATAAGTGAAATTGAGGAAAATGCCTGTCTCTGCGGATTGTATAGATTTTTCAAACAACTTTTGATAGCGTAGACAGGCAGATTCTTTGGAAGAAGTTGGACGCCATGGGGATTCCTGGGGGCCTTTTAAAACTTATTATTGCCCTTCATAAAGACACTCAGTCCCATATTTATACTTTTTTAGCGCCGCATTTGTGCCTTCTTTTTGACGCAAAAGCGGTGCAAACTTGCAAAATACAATTGTGTTTTGTAAGTTTGCGCCGGATTTGCATAAAAAAGCGGCGCATATGCAGCGCTAAAAAAGTATAAATATGGGCCTCAGTGCCATGTCGTGTTTGGGAGTAGGTGGGGCATGACACCGAAAATCTCGAAGTGAAATGGGCTTAGACAGGGCTTAGACAGGACTCTGCTCTATGTGGATGATATTGTTTTATTGGACTTGACTCCTAAAGGCCTTCAGAAGTGTTGTGATGCTTTATCAGTTTATTCTGATGCCCAGTTTCTGAAGGTTAATATAAATAATACTAAAGTTATGAGATGCTCTGTAAAGGTTTGCACAAGGGACAAAGGGTATAGTTGGTCCTTCAAAAATATTCCTGTAGTGGTAGTAATATCATACCACTATTTGGGCAGAATTATCTCAGCCAGTTTGGCAATGAAGGATCATACTGCCCATATTTTGAAGAAGGCTTATACCCATGGAATTGCACTCAAATCACTTTATGGGGCACCAGTCAATAGGCATTTTAAAAACCTATTAATGGTGTATAAAATGAAAGTGCATTCCACTCTTCGTTATACTCCCAAAACAATTAGAGTTAGCTGTTGGCACTTTATGCATAAGGCAGAAGATAAGGTTCTCCATACTATTTGTAATTTAAACTCCATGGCCTTGGTGGAAGCATTACGATTAGACCTACGATTGGTGTGTACATATATAAGAGCATTAGCTGATACCTTGAGATGGTATCATTGTATTTTGCATGCTAATGCTAATAGAATAAAGGGGTTTATAGCTGTGGAAATGATCCTTGATTATATACAATCTGGGCCAAATTTCATCTAATGTCCACTTTGCACTGGAGCACATTACATTGTCAAACTTATACATACAGAATATGAGTTATGTTCCTCTTAAGTCATTTTTAATGTGCTATATGAAGAATTCTTCTGTGTTGTATGATATGAAGGTTTGTAATGATAAGCCTTGTTTTGTTAATGTGATTTATTAAAGTCAACTGGCTATGCCACAGTCATACTTAAACTGGAGTTTGAAGCATGGGGTACAAAGGTGTACGTTGCCTTTTAGGATGAATTATTTGCCTGTAAAGGTTATTATGGATGCCTGGCATCCTAGGGAAGAAAGGATTTGTCATTTCTGTCAATCAGAAATACAGACGATTGAGTATGTTATTTTTGTTTACCCAGTTTTAAGGGTATTACAAAGAAGATTTTTAAAACCATTGTTTAAAAGAAATGGAGCAATAACTGCAAAGGCTGCTATAGATTTGTTAAATTATCCGATGAATGAATTAATGTGTGGAAAACTTTTGCAATTTTTTAGTTCTTTTATGAATTTGCAATGAATACATTTTATGTACTGTTGATCTCGATGTAAGATCCAAGGCCCTCATTATGAACACAGCGGTAACACCGCACTGCTGGCGGCGGTGGTAAAAACCGCCAACAGAGGTGTAGTCCGGACCGCCAAATAATGAACCAACTGAAACACAAGCATCCTGAAAACCACCCACCGTAAGCAGAGGAGTGCCGACAACGACGGCAAAGCCTGCCCACAGGCCGACGGAAAGGCCTTACCTGCCCTTCAAATAATGAAACACTAGACCGCCTTCAGTTCCGGGGCCGGAGCCACCGCCACACAAAGCCAGGTGGAAACGAACCAAATATAAGGAAACACTCACCGGAGTCTAACACAACACACTGAAGCAGACATGGATAGAGAGCTGCAGATCATGCCAGCCCTTCTCTTTGCCATATACCTCCACGACCGAGACCGCTGACAAAGACGATGACGGTAAGTACCGCAACCTACGAAACAAGGCAAGAAAGGGCACAGTTACAGAACCACCCACTCCACCCTCTCTGCAACGCTCCCACAACCCTTCAGAGCAGCACAAGCCATACACCCCACAGCAAGAGGGACTTACCCACCACAAGGCAAATCCAATCTGTCCAAAGTACATACATGTGCCCCACACCCACAAACAATGAAACGAGAGACCAGGGATCCAGAGTGCGCCGCCAAAAACACAGGCCACACATTAACGTTTAATTCTGCTCTCTGAGCAAACAAATTGGATATAAGGCCAATGGCCAGTCCATAGTGCAAGAAGTCCCATGGGCCACAATGGCCCCAACCTGACTCCTACAAGTGCTACGGTACTCCACCTCATAGGGGCAACAATTGGGCATCCAGGCACCTCAGGTAACAGGGGCAGAGGGTGGTGAGGGTGGGGATTTACAACAGGGGTGGGGCCTAGATTTTCTTTCAGAAGGTGGAGGGGGTTTGGGTTTGGGCTTCGAAGGTGGGGGAGTGTGCTTGGACCGGGTGGAGCCAGATGGAATAGGCTCAGCACGGGGCTTCTTCCTCTCTGGGGAAGGGGCATGGGAATGTGAAGGGCGGACAGGGGCGGGCTGTGACGCGAAAGGAGTGGATGGGGCAAGGAGGTGTGAACGTTTAGGGATGAGACAGGGTGGGCCAGTGGGTTGGAATAGGTCAGCATGGGAAAGGAAGTTTCTTTGGTGCAATTGGGTTGGGCCTGGAGGAAGGCGTGGGAGTGGAGGTAGAGGGAGTGGTCGTAAGTGGTGTAGGTGTGCATGTTGTGGGTGCAGGTGACTGGACAGTATGCTGAGGTGTGGTGGATGCATGATGGGTGGGTGTTTTGCTGCGTTTGAGTGTTTTGGGAGGAGGGGGAGTGGCAAGACAGGCTGCCAGTGTAAATGTATGTTGTCTGGGTGTCTGCAAGTCTGGTGAGTGTGCTGCATGTGTCAACCAAAGTAGTTGTAGTGAGTGCATGTGTGGTGTCTGGGGTGCACGTATGGATGTGTGCTATTGTGGTGACCGCAGGAATAGGGTCAGCAACAGTGAATGAAGGTGCAGTGTCTGGGGGTGTGTATGTTGAGTGGACAGACAGGGAGGCGGAAGAGGTGGGCACACTGGGGGAAGTGGATGTTGTATGTTGGCTGTGTGAATGCTTGTGGTGGGAGGTGTGATGCTTGTGTTTTGAAGTGTGCTTCTTGTGCGTTGAGGTGTGTGCCTGCGTGTCAGAATATGTGCTTTGGACGGGTGAAGGGGGTGGGGTGCTGGAAGGGGTAGAGGAGGTTGGAGGGGGGACGGAATGACCAGGGACACTGGCTGCCGTCAAAGAGGAGGCCAGAGCCTGAAAAGATCTCTGTAGGCCAGACACAGCACCGTGAACGCCATCCAGATAGACATTGGTCTGCTGCATCTATGATACTAGCCCCTGGATAGCATTAACAATGGTTGTCTGCCCTACAGACATGGTTCTCAGGGGGTCAATAGCCTCCGCCGTGAGGGCAGCAGGGCTGACTGGGGCAGGGGAGAGGTGCCTGGGGCGAATGAGACGCCCACCGTTCTGGGTGGGCGGGCACAGGCAACTTGGTAGGGAGAAAATGGGAGGGCAGTGATGGTATGGGGGGTGGCGGAAGATGACACAGTAGGTGTGGGCCCACTAGGGTCCGGCACTGCCAGGGAACCCCCATCGGAGGAGGTATCGGAGTCACTACCTCCAGTGGTAGTTGCCTCCCCGTGGTACTCCCCTTGCCCTCCAACCTACTGGTCCCCTTGGCGTCGGACAACTCTGCCTCTGAGGATCCGTGGCCTGCTGCATCCCCACTCGCCTGTGCCTCAGCTCCTTTGCCAGATGATGCTGATGTACACAGACAACACAAGAGAACAGGGATGGGGAGACAAAAAAGCAGAGAGATTTGTAAATAGCTGAATGGAGTTTACATAGTGGTTCATACATACACCCACCCAGAAGACCCTCCAACAGGCAGCACCTACCGCTTTACCCATGGCTATGCCCCTGACTAGTGCCCAGAACCCTGCTCTACAGCCATTCCGCAAAAAACTTAAGGACCCGACGTGTAGGAGACCTGACCAAAACACCCCTACTCCCCACGGGGGCCATAATGTAGATGGACATCAGTCAGAGTCCCTGTAACTAAGCAGCATAAACCCAAATGCACACACACACACATCCATCAAGGGCCAAAAATATGGTATGTGTACTCACCCCTTGTGACTGCTGTGTGGCCTTCAAACGCCCATCCAGGTCTGGGTACGCCATCGCCAGGATGCATAGCACAAGGGGGGTCAGTGCCCAGCAGGCACCCCTTCCCCGTTGGAAGGACTTCCCCCAGCTGGACCTCGCAGATTTTTTGCGCCCAGCGCTGCAGGTCCTCCCACCTCTTCCTGCAGTGGGGGTTCTGCCGGTTGTCCGCACCTCCTTGGCGATGGCATGCCAAAGTGCCCTCTTCTGGTGGGCGCTTACCTAAAAGGGACACACAGAAATGTAACACAGAGGTCAGGCACTAGCCAATCATATACAGCTGGCTATACGTCCACCATGGGACGGACAGTGCAAATGGACTAACAGCACATACACACGCAGCATGTCAGAAACCCTGGCCCATCCAGTGTCAGAGGTGCACACGTGTATGCTGCCAACACCAACCATTACACACATCCATGGGCCCCAATCCTCATACTCACCTGTACCTCTGGCCATCTGTAGAGTTTGGCGTACAGGAGCAGGCCCCCGTACACGAGCCTCTCTAATTCCTCTTGGGTGAAGGCCAGGGCCCTTTCCCCTGCAACACATGCCACTTCCATGACCAGAGGCAGGACACATCAGTACATTCAGTGGAGTACCTGCTTGCACGAGATCAGGGAGTCAAGTGAAGTTCGGATGACGAGTTCAAGTACCTACCGCGGCGGTGTGCACCGTCACCGCCGGCGGCGATCATGGTACACTAGGATTCCCCATTGACATCAATGTTAACTAATGAATTTGCACACAGCGGTAAACACTGCCTTACGCTGTTACGTCAACTGCTAGCGGTATGAGGTCACTTCCACAACGAAAGTTCTGGATGACATGGGGCAGACATTTTGGCAAAAACTATGCATTTATAAAACTCCCATCTGTGCAATGCAGGCCCTACTATTCACCAAACACCCATAGGCATGTGACAATTAACATTACCTCACCTGACTAGCCCTGATCTATCATTGTGGTCAAGTTGCTGTTATGTCATACACACTATGCATTTGTGTCAACGCCAATGAAGCCAGCAGTGCTCAATGACTGACAATGTTTGCCGATGTATGTGTGTTCCTTACACGTGTTTCAAACTCCTCCTAGGGACAGACCCTTGTGGTGAGGAAGGGCCCAGTCAGTGTACAGACCACTGCGTAACATCATTATCAATTACAGACTCACCCGTGCAACTATTCTTGAACTTTGTGCATTACTGGATCCTGCACTGACTCCGGCAAATCGTAATCAGCATGCCATCCCTACTGAAGTGCAGGTGCTTTCTGCACTCCATTTCCTGGCCATGGGCTCATTTCAAGTGACAGTGGGCATGGGTGCTGGTTTTTCACAGCCAATGTTTAGAATTATACTGACAAGATTCCTGAATGCATTTGTGCAACCACTGCAGTCCTGTGTGAGGTTTCCCCAAAGTACTGACCTCCCTGCTATCAAGTCGGACTTCTATGCCTTTGCCAACATACCCCATGTGATTGGTGACATCGATGGCACCCACATAGCTATCATCCCCCCAAGAGTCAGTAAACAGGTGTACCGACACTGGAAGAACTTTCACTCCATGAACATTCAATTGGTGTGTACTGCAGACCAGTACATCACACATGTGAATGCCATGTTCTCTGGTTCAGTCTGTGATTCATTTGTGCTGAGGAACATTAGTGTGCCACAGAAGATGGAACAACTACACGGGGACAGAGGGTGGATCATAGGTAGGTGTTGTTGTCACTTCTTGCCACCATGCAGACAGCCAGGCTGTCTGCCTCTGGGGCTTGTCATTTTAAGATATGTTGTGAACCTTTTTCTAGGTAATTCTGGCTATCCCAACTTGCGTTGGCTCCTGACACAAGTGAGGCATCCTGGAACAGATGCAAAGATGAATTACAATTAGGCCCATGGACGTACTAGGAGGGTGATAGAGCGCACAATAGGTCTCCTGAAGGCTAGATTTTGTTGTCTACATATCCCTGGCGGTTCCCTGGCCTAAGGGCCTGAAAAGGTGTGTAAAATAGTGGTGGCCTGCTGCATGGTGCACAACGTGGCTGTGAGAAATTATATCCCCCTCTTGGAGGAAGAGGGCGCTGTATTTCCAGACCAGCTGCCTTAGAGAGGGGACAAGAGTGATGGTGATGATGAGGAAGGGGAAGATGTACATTCCAGGACCCAACTGATGCAACTCTACTTCCAGTAACTATGTGGGACAATTGGATGAGATTGGTGTCTGTGCATCATACTGTTAGTGTGCCTTGTCATCTGGGGGAGGTGGAATAATACTAATTGCCACTGTGTCCAGGTCTGCATAGGACAGATTAAAATTTAGTGTATATTTCCTAAACATATTTGGGCACAACAACATGTAAGGCAAGTGGTGCTTTTCATGCTACGCAGGTACAAATAAAGGAGTTATCAACCAGTTGCATCCATACTTCACTTTGTTCAAACGTAATGACAGGGGACATTGTAACAGGTGTGATATGTGTTTTATTTGGTGCAGGGACAGAATTGTGCAAATTACAGTGATGGTAGTGGGTCAATGGTGGTTATCCAAAATGGCAACATGGTGGCAGCATTGGTTTCTCAGTATTGGTAGGTCCATCCATGCTTACATGAGTTTTTAATTATTGGTAGCACTGTTTGGTGGTTGATTGAGTGGGATAGTTGGTGGACAGTTTTTAGCAGAGTCACTTCTTAGAGGGGGGCCTTGTTCTTGGCAGGTGTTCCTGACCCATATCTTGGCCTGATGGTCTGTTTGGGCGCCTGTTGTTGGCCTGTAGGGGATGAGATGGATGTCCCCTGTATTTCCTCAGAGGGTAGTACATGTGAAGTTGATTCTGATGCTCTTGTTGTCCGGTCTGTCTCCTGTGCTGTAGTGGGGGTTTCCTGTTCTGTGTGGGCCTCGGGCTTTGTTTGGACAAGCTGCAGCAGTGCACCTGCTATGCTGGCCATTGTGGCATTGTGCAGTTTCCACTACTCCATGGCCTCTTGGTGGTGTGCTTGCTGCATCCTCTGGCTCTGCTCCAGGGCGGAAACTATCTGGGCCAATTTGTCCTGGGTATGGTGCTAGGCTCCCAGGACCTCAGATATCACATCCTGGGCTGCAACATCCATCCTGTGGCCTCCCACCTGGGCCACTGATGCCCTCCCACTGGGCCTAGCCTCCTGTTCCTGTGTCCCCTGCACAGGTCTGGCGGTACGACTTGAGCTGCGGCCATCGTCTTCCTGCTTGTTGGTAGGGGGGACTGTGGCCTCTGTACTTGTGTTCCACCAGTCTGTGACCTGGATACACAGGTGTGGGGATGGTTGCCCTGGGCTGATGTTATTGGCTGGGTGGTAGGGGTGTCAGTGGTATCCTGGGGGGGGCTGCTGGATGGTGACAGTCCAGTACTGTGTGAGGGACCAGCCTGATCATCAACGTCCAGGGTTCCATCCCCAGTGTCCTGTGGGGTGCCTCTGTCTCCCTGGGGGACACTGCCACTCCTTGTCCTGTCTGTCAGGGTGGCATGGGTGGTGGTGCCTGTTGGGGGAAATGGACATGTCTGTTACATTATCATGGTCAGATGGGTGGCAGAGGCCTGGGCGGGTTTGTGCAGCTTACACACTTTAGGGCCATGCAGGATGCTTTAGTGGGGTTAGCATTGCTTTTAGCTTAGGATGTGGAGGTGTATTGACCCTCGGGTAGGTCGCTCCCCCGCCGCTGCAGCTCCACCTGCCCAGGCCCCTGCCACTCCTTGTAGGTCATAGGTGTTCCTTTGCGCTTTCTCCTGTCTATTTCCTCTTTTTCTCTTCTCCACTGCGCCTTCTCCTCCTGTGAACTTCGTCCTTTTCTCCTTTTCTCTTTTCCTTTGAGCTTTCTCCTCCTGTGAACTTCGTCCTGTTCTCCTTTTCTCTTTTCCTTTGAGCTTTCTCCTCCTGTGAACTTCGTCCTTTTCTCTTTTCCTTTGAGCTTTCTGCTCCTGTGAACTTTGTCCTTTTTTCCTTCTCTCTTTCCTTTGAGCTTCTCCTCCTGTGACTTTCGTCATATTTGTCTTGCCATTCTCGCCTTTCTCCAGTAAATTTCTTCATTTTTCATCCTATTTTTGCTTTTCCCGCCTCCCGCACTCAGCTTTCCTGCCTCCCCGCTTCCCGCTTTCCCGCCGCTGCCACCCGTGTGGCCCGCCCCCCCTGCTCCCATTCGCCTCCCTCCCTCCCGCCTCCCGCCTCCCAGCTGACCCCTCCTCCCCCCTTCCCTCTTATGGCGCCCGCTGCACAGCAGAGACAGCGACCCTTGACCCTCGGGTAGGTCGCTCCCCCGCCGCTGCAGCTCCACCTGCCCAGGCTCCTGCCACTCCTTGTAGGTTGTAGGTGTTCCTTTGTGCTTTCTCCTGTCTATTTCCTCTTTTTCTCTTCTGCCCTGCGACTTCTCCTCATGTGAACTTCGTCCTTTTCTCCTTTTCTCTTTTCCTTTGAGCTTTCACCTCCTGTGAACTTTGTCCTCTTCTCCTTTTCTCTTTTCCTTTGAGCTTTCTCCTCCTGTTACTTTTGTCATATTTGTCTTGCCAATCTCGTCTTTCTCCAGTGAATTTCTTCATTTTTCATCCTATTTTTTGCTTTTCCCGCCTCCCCGCCTCCCGCACTCAGCTTTCCCGCCTCCCCGCTTCCCGCTTTCCCGCCGCTTCCACCCGTGCGGCCCCGCCCCCCCTGCTCCCATTCGCCGTCCTCCCTCCTGCCTCCCAGCTGACCCCTCCTCCCCCCTTCCCTCTTATGGCGGCCGCTGCACGGCAGAGACAGCGACCCTTGACCCTCGGGTAGGTCGCTCCCCCTCCGCTGCAGCTCCACCTGCCCAGGCCCCTGCCACTCCTTGTAGGACGTAGGTGTTCCTTTGCGCTTTCTCCTGTCTATTTCCTCTTTTTCTCTTCTCCACTGCGCCTTCTCCTCCTGTGAACTTCGTCCTTTTCTCCTTTTCTCTTTTCCTTTGAGCTTTCTCCTCCTGTGAACTTCGTCCTGTTCTCCTTTTCTCTTTTCCTTTGAGCTTTCTCCTCCTGGGAACTTCGTCCTTTTCTCCTTCTCTCTTTCGTTTGAGCTTCTCCTCCTGTGACTTTTGTCATATTTGTCTTGCCAATCTCGCCTTTCTCCAGTGAAGTTCTTCATTTTTCATCCTATTTTTCGCTTTTCCCGCCTCCCCGCCTCCCCACTTCCCGCTTTCCCGCTGCTGCCACCCGTGCGGCCCGCCCCCCCTGCTCCCATTCGCCGTCCTCCCTCCCGCCTCCCAGCTGACCCCTCCTCCCCCCTTCCCTACCATGGCAGCCGGTGTGCGGCCGCACTGCTGGCACGCCAAAGGCTAAGCCCGTCTGTGCCCGTCCGCGCCTGGACCGCGCCCAGCGCCAGAACCCCTGGCCCCCACCGCACTCAAAATACCCGTCTTAGATACGACGCCGCCTCCCTCAACGCCCTCAACCCCGGACGTACAGCCTCCTGCTACCAAGCCAGCCCCAAACTTACTCATGGACCCTTCGCCTGTCAAGCCTGCAAGCATACCTTTCACCGCACCTGCACTCCTTCCACCGGCCCACGCACCAACAACCACCTCAAGTGCATCCTCCTCAACTCACGCTCCGTCCACAAGCACGCCATCGAACTATGGGACCTCCTGGACACAACAGCACCTGACGTCGCCTTCATCACAGAGACCTGGATGAACGCCTCGTCAGCTCCCGACATCGCCTTAGCCATCCCAGACGGCTACAAGATTGCCAGGAAAGACTGCGCAAACCAAATCGAGGGAGAAATCGCCATCATCTACAAGAGCTCCATCATCATCATGACCACCACCGAAGACACCCTCCTCGCCGCCGAATACATGCACTTCCAGATCCACACCGACCCCAGAACCACCCTCAGAGGCACTCTCGTCTACAGGCCCCCCGGCCCTCGCGCCGCATTCAGCGAATCCATCACTGACTTCATCACCCCGCACGCCCTAGCCTCGCCTGACTACATCCTCCTCGGGGACCTGAACTTCCACCTGGAGAAGAACAGCGACACCAACACCGCCACCCTGCTCGACAACCTCGCCAACCTTGGACTCAAGCAACTGGTGAACACCCGCACCCACACCCACACCGCTGGCCACACGCTCGACCCCATGTTCTCCGCCAGCAACCACGTATCCTTCAGCCACGCCTCTGAGATACACTGGACCGACCACAGATGTGTCCACTTCACCTTCAAACATGAGACCCACCACCTTCGCACACAACTAATCACCCGCAGACCCTGGAACAAAATATCCACAGAACAGCTACTCTCCACTCTTAACCATAACCAACCAGCCAGCACCACCAACGCCAACAACGCAGCCCTCAGCCTCACACAGTGGATCACCAACTGCGCCGACAACCTCGCCCCTCTCAGAAGCCACCCAAGAGAGACTAACTTCAGGAAACCTCCCTGGTTCACAGATGCCCTCAAAGAATCCAAGAAAACCTGCCATTCCCTCGAAAAAACCTGGCGCAAAGAACACACTGCAGAAAACATGTCAGCCCTCAAGACCGCCACCCGTGAACACCACCAGCTGATCCGTTCCACCAAAAGAGCATCCTTCAAAGAGAGACTGGACAACAACACTCACAACAGCAAAGAACTCTTCAACATCGTCAAAGAGCTCTCCAATCCCAACGCCAGTTCCAACACCATCACGCCCTCACAAGAACTCTGCATCTCTCTCGCTACTTTCTTCCACCGAAAGATCTCCGACCTACACGACAGCTTTGGACCCCAGATCCCACCGACCACCACTGAACCAACATCCCCAGCCATTACCCTCAATGCCTGGAACCCCATCAGCTCCGAAGAGACTAGAATCACCATGAACACCATCCACTCCGGCTCCCCTTCGGACCCGTACCCCCATCACATCTTCAACAAAGCCGACGCCATCATCGCCCCCTACCTCCAGAGCATCATCAGCAGCTCGTTCTCCTCTGCCACCTTCCCCGAGAGCTGGAAACACGCGGAAGTCAACGCCCTCCTGAAAAATCCCACGGCGGACCCCAACGACCTGAAGAACTTCCGCCCCATCTCGCTCCTCCCCTTCCCGGCCAAGGTCAACGAGAAGGCCGTCAACAAGCAACTGACCAACTTCCTCCAAGACAACAACCTGCTCGACCCCTCCCAATCTGGTTTTCGGGCCAACCATAGCACGGAAACCGCCCTCATCGCAGTCACCGACAACATCAGAACCTTGATGGACAATGGAGAAACAACTGCCCTCATCCTCCTAGACCTCTAGGCTGCCTTCGACACCGTGTGCCACCGCACCCTAGTAACCCGCCTCCGCTCCACTGGTATCCAAGGACAGGCCCTGGACTGGATCATCTCATTCCTCTCTAACCGAACCCAAAGAGTCTTCCTCCCGCCCTTCCGCTCAGAACCCACCGAGATCATCTGTGGTGTTCCACAGGTCTCCTCACTCAGCCCTACCCTCTACATGAGCCCCCTCGCCAACATCGCTCGCAAACACAACATCAACATCACCTCCTATGCCGACGACACCCAGCTGATACTCTCCCTCACCAAAGACCCAGCCACCGCCAAAACCAACCTACAGGAAGGAATGAAAGACGTCGCAGAATGGATGAAGCTCAGCCGCCTGAGGCTGAACTCAGACAAGACGGAGGTCCTCATCCTCGGAAACTCCCCGTCCACCTGGGACGAATCTTGGTGGCCCACGGCCCTGGGCACCGCACCAACCCCTTCAGAACACGCACGCAACCTCGGATTCATCCAGGACCCCCTCCTCACCATGACAAAGCAGGTCAACGCCGTCTCGTCATCTTGCTTCCACACCCTTCACATGCTCCGAAAGATCTTCCGCTGGATCCCCGCCAACACTAGAAAAGCAGTCACCCACGCCCTCGTCACAAGCCGCCTGGATTACGGAAACACCCTATACGCAGGAACCACAGTAAAACTACAGAAACGTCTTCAGCGCATACAGAACGCCTCCGCACACCTCATCCTCGACGTACCATGCCACAGCCACATATCCGCCCACCTGAAACACCTGCACTGGCTCCCCATCAACAAAAGGATCACCTTCAGGCTCCTTACCCACGCACACAAAGCTCTCCACAAAAGGGGCCCCGAATACCTCAACTGTCACCTTGCTTTCTACACGCCCACCCACCAACTCCGCTCAACTAGCCTCGCCGGCGTCCCTCGCATCCGCAGAACCACTGCTGGAGGCAAATCCTTCTCCTACCTGGCAGCCAGGACATGGAACTCCCTTCCAGTTCATCTCAGAACCACCTCTCCTTCAGGAAGCGCCTCAAGACCTGGCTCTTCGAGCAGCAGTAAACCCCCCCCAGCGCCTTGAGACCCTCACGGGTGAGTAGCGCGCTCTACAAATGCCTTGATTGATTGATTGATTGTATTATGGGTGTTATAGGCCATTGTGTTTCCTTGCAGGGGTGGGTGGCTGTGCACAGGGGGAGGGATGTGGGCCTGTTAATGGGTTTATGGGCATGCAGGGGGAGTGGATTCAGTGCCTGTGGGCTGGGTGGGGTAGTGGTCCTGGTGGGTGTTGGTAGGGTAGGGTGGTGCATGCATTCCGGTGTGATGGATATGCGGTAAATGTAGATGACTTACCCGAGTCCATTCCTCCAGTGAGTCCAGTGAGTTCCTCAGGGTGCAGGATGGCCAGTGCCTTTTCATCCAAGTCAGTGTAGTCGGTGGTGTTGGTGGAGGTCCTCCCCCAGTCTTCTGGACTGCAATGTGGTGCCTAGATTCCATGGCCCTGACCTTCCCCCACAGGTCGTTCCATCTCTTGCAGATGTTGTCCCTGGTGCGTGGATGGTGTCCCACTACATTGACCCTGTTGACTATTGTCTGCCATAGCTCCATCTTCCTGGCGGTGTGTGCTGAACCTGAGCCCCGAAAAGTTGTGGCTTGACCTTCAGGATCTCATCCACCATGGTCCTTAGTTCCCTTTCTGTGAAGCGTGGGTGTTTCGGGGTGCCATGGTGAGTGTCGTGGATGGTGTCTGGTGTGGATCTCGGTAAGGGTGCTCTTCTGTGGTTGGGTATCATGGATTTTGGCGTTCGGTGTCTGCTTCCGGTGATCTCTGTCTTCGTTGGCCTACTTTCGTTGCAAAGGATTGTGGGGTGTGTCTGTGAGTGTTTTATGGTGTTGTGGATGTGTGTCAAGTGTGTGGGTTTCTAACTTATCCAATGTGTGCACTTCTTATTGTTGGGTCCATTTGGCGCCCGTGGCGGTTTGCACCACCAATGGTTGTTCGTTTTCCACTGACCACCAAGGTGATTTGTGCATCATTATTTGAAGGGCGGGGTGTTGGTGTGCTCAGCAGTGGCGGGGTGGGAGGTCCTGCATTTCCACCGACAAGGTTCTGGCAGAGACTGGTGGACTGGTGATTTTTGTCGGAATCAGATTTTTGTTTCATTATATGGCGGGTTTCTGTTCACCGCCAATGGTGGTCTTCTGTTCACAGTCGCAACGGCGGTCGGCAGGGTTTACCACCGTGTTCATAATGAGGGCCTAAATCTTTAATAAAAACCTGAACCTGACAATACAAACAAATACATTTCTCGCATTTTACCTGAGAACTCTTCTTTGCACTTCATTTTTCCTGTGTTTTGTCATAGCTTTTTAATATTATATGGCAGCTTTGTGATGCCTAGAGTCAGATTTATTCATCTTTCATGCAACAGAGCACATCAACCAAATTTGCTGTGCTGATTTGTGCAAGGTGGAAAAATAAATCACTGCAGAGCAAGTTCAACTGAAATTGGCCTCCAGCTGCTGCCATCCACTGCACTGGTGTCTAATAAGGCTCCCTTGTGCGACACACGGTCCTGCACCGTGATGCAGAGGTGAGTGTGCACTGTCTAGCATAGGATGTGTACTTGGAACATTTCCTCCCAGTACAAATCCCTATGTCTTCACAAACTCACAAGGATCACATACATTGGATGCATGCTGTGCACATTAGCACACATGCAATGCTTGGGTCTTTATTGTGAAATTAATACATTCCCCTTGTTAACACCTGCTTCAAGGAGCTGGTATTTTTATGTAAAATTTACGTCTGACTATCTTCATCCATTGACATTTGCATCATAAACTGAGGGCCACATTTACAACGTTTTGGTGCAGGCCAGCGCCGGAAGCCTTTTTGCTGCACTGCCCTGCGTCAAAACAAAAAAGGAAGGAATGCAGAGCATTTCTTTCCTTTTTCCCTCCGCTGGCACACAAATGGCTGCAGTGCACCAATGCAGGCACCCTTGCACCTGCATTACAAGGATGATTGTTTTGGTGCAGGAAAGGGCACCTTCTTGCACAAAAGCAATCATCAGAGGTGCTTTCCTCCTGCTATCTGTACTGCAAAATACAGCACACATAAAAAGATGAAAAAACAGGGAGAAATAAAGATATTTCTCATTTTTGCACCACATTCACGCCACCCTTTGGGTGGTGTAGGCTTTGATGGATTCTGAGATTTACAAAATCTTGTAAATTTGGGAAATGCATAAAAGCAAAGGGTGTTGCGTGGGAACACCCAGTGCAAAACTCATGGAACGCCTCTTTGACGCAAAGTAAGGCAACCCAGCGACTTGCTCTGTGTTGCCTTACTCCATATCTACAAGGCCATGAAAAGCCACTCAGAGTGGCTTTGCATTGCCTTGTAGATATGGGCTGCAGCCTGTGCCGGTGGCACCTCACAAAAATTGACGCACCAGCAGCACAAGTCGCGTAAATAAGCACCTGAGTGTTTGTGCTGACGACCCAAGTTGCTCCCCAGTAATGGGCCCTTGACATAAAAAGCCACCCAAAGTAGCGCAAATCACTTTTTGCATTCAGAAACGCGCACCACTTCAGTGCAAAATTAATTTTGCACTGGAAATTAAATTCCAGTGCATCACTTTGCAACAAAGTACAAAGCCATCTTGCTGATGGCACCAGATTGCTGAATATTGTTCCTGAAATTGCCACTTTAACTAATGCATGATATTTTTTTCTCTTTTATTTTGTGTTATAATATACTCTATGTTTCATGTAATATCTAGAACATTTGGGGCCATATGTATCAATTTACTCAACAGCAATTACCTAATTGCATGTTTTGTGAATCGCAATTAGGTAATCGCTATTAGAATGTATGAAACTCCAGGAGTTTCATTTAGCCATTCCCAAGGGCTCGCAGATCAACATACCTCATTTATATTCATGAGGAAGGTTGCAATTTGCGACCCATTGTGAATCGCTACAATCAAAGATATGGTTGGCAGCTGGGCTCAGCAGACCACCAAGGCTGTGATTGCTTTTAAATAAAGCAATCTTTTTATTTTTAAATGCAGCCCATTTTCTATAAAGGAAAATGGGATACGTTTAAAAAAGAAAAATGAAAAGTTTTCTTTTCATTTTTTAAGAGTATGCATTCACAAGTTTGCAAATGGGTTACCATCTACTTGAAGTAGGTGGTACAATGCGAATGTTTTGCGACCACATTTGGGTCACAAAACATTCCTACATACCGCTGCGATTCGGTCTTAGGAAGGGACGCCCTTGACACACCCTTTCCTAATACCGAATCAGTATGTAGTGGCAATTCCAATTTGCGATTCGGTAACAAGTTATCGAATTGCAAATTGGAATTGATAGATATCACACAAAGCATTTTTTGCAATCGCAAACGGCCAAAAATGCATGATACATCTGCCTTTTGGTTACTAATAGATGATGAATAGAATCACAGATTGATTAGTACAAAATCGTAAAATCACATACGGCTCAATATAAAATGTACGCATAAGCTAAAAATGAAGAAAACATGAATTTTATGGCACACAATGTTAGAATGTTCAAAATGTGCTGAAGACCATGGATTCATAGCATGCTAAGGCCAGCAAAACACTGGTTTTACAGAAATCTAGTGGAAGGACAAAGCTCCTATTAAATAGAGTTCGGTAGGTGGCGCTATTGGATCTTCATACCGCTTTCCCTTCGTTTAAGAAAGTATGCTAGATGCAACTATTAAATATAAAACGTCACATGTAATTTTGCTCTCAGGTTACCGATTTTAAAAAGTTGGTGGTTTACCATACTAGGATAGATTTCCAAAATTCAATCTTGAATTGATCTGGAAAAAGCATGAACCACACAAAGGAGCTAAACGTTCTTAGTATGTACATGTTTTCCTTGGATAAGTGTTATAATAGTAAATACAGCCACGATTAATACCAAAACCACATAGAATTAATATATCACGCAGGCATTTTCGAATACATTTTGCAGTGGTCTGCAAAAAGTAATTTCATGACAGCAACGTTGCAATGCTATTTTTGCACCGTCTCATATTTGTTCTTTTTATAACTTCCCATAAAATGCATCTCAACCTACAACATTATTTCATGGAAGAAGTACAGGTGTTGATTACATTGGGTGGGTGGTTCATTGGTTTAAATAGAGATTTTTCATTTATTTGACTTTGTTTTTGATTAATGCATGATCTGTGCTAAAGCAGTAAACCTGCCTCCAGTGACTCACTGAGTCTACTCAACATCATTTTTCATTGCCTCTATTAAATATTTGCTCTGCAACTATGAAAATCCAGACTACTACCAGCTGCAGTTTCATGACCGGGGCACTATCGTTCCAAAGTAGGAAAGAGAGGGCTGTCTTTTCTGGGAAATCTGCGTGTGATTCAGTGGCGTGTGATTCACAATGTAAACGGTAGGTAAAAACAAGCAATGATCACCACAAAAAGGTTTTATACAGTAATATCTCTGTCAGAGGCCTCATCCATTCTCCTAAGCCAAGGTTCCTTTGAAACTCCTTAACCCCTTGAGTACTCAGTACCAATGCGATCTTACCAGCGCCAATGCAATTATGCGATCGGCCAAATACCCTAAGGGGCATATTTATGAAAAGTGGTGCTGCACCTGCACCCCTTAGCGCCCCCCTGCAATATTTATAATACGGCGCACCATGGCGGTAGTTAGGGTTATTAGCATCATAACTTTTTACCCTAGTCCAGCGCTTTGCAGGACTAGCTTTAAAAATTATGACGCTAATCCTGAACTGCACCCAGAGGCCCATTGTAATCAATGGGATCCTGTTTTTAACACCTCACTTAGCAGGTGTTTTAATAATGCTGATGAAAAATGGTGCAAAGGAATCACATAGATTCCTTTGCATCATTTTTACGTCCCCCATAGTGCCAGAACACCCCCCTTACATACATTATGCCTGGCGCAGGCATAATTTAGTGCAAGGGGTTACAAAGTGGTGCAATGAATGCATTGCGCCACTTTGTAAACATGGCACAGTGTTTTGCCCCTTTCACCGTCATATTAGCATAAAAAAATACCGCTAATGTGGTGTTGGAACGTTGCAAGGGCTCCAAAAATCTGGTCCCAAGTTCACGTTACTTTTATCCGGAGATGTTTACAGCAGCCAAAATCTCCATGTGAAGGTACAAGGAATTACTGAGAGAGTTGGACCAGAATGTCCAGTTGCCTTTGTTATTCCTCATTTCTTATTGGGCCCCCTGAGTCCAACTTGTAATGGACCAAATTTAACCTGCTTCTGGAGTTACCAGTACCCAAAGCATCGGTAACTCCAGGATGTGGAAAACCCCACCTATTTACCCGGTCATCCAAAATTAAGACTTTTGAGTTCTTGAGAAGAAGATCCTTGGAATCGTACACTATTTTTCATGCAAAAGCTGCATAGAACTTACGTCATTTAAGAGGATATCCGATGACAAGCACAGATTCTTAGCAGTAGCTCTTATGCTCCAGAGCTACCTCATGAGTCATGATAAGTGTTCTTGAAATAACCCCTTTCATGCTATGTCATTTTATTTTATAGCACCCAGAATTCAACCACCACCAGAGCAGTCTCTGAGAAAGAAAATTGTTGGAACTCTAAAACACAATCAAACGCATTTGCAGCCTAAAAGACTGCCTGGGGCAAATATCTTTACAACATGACTCAGTTTTACCCTTTGGCGGGTATTGTGCACCAGTCCAAGGGGCTCATTTACAAAGAAATGGCATAGTGTGGAGCTGCAAGCCTGCTTGCTGCATCGTGCTGCGTCATTTTGAAAGTGCAACGATGCGTAATATTTACAGAAATACGGCACATCCCTGTACTTTCTTCTGTGCTGGCGCACAAACTGCTGCCTAGCACCAACACAGGCACCCTTGGCCCATGGTGCAAGAGTGTCTACGTTGCAGGGATGATTGTATATGTGCAGGAAGGTATCCAATCATTAATGGTGTTTTCCTCTTTTTATGGGTGCTGCAGAATGAGGAAAGAGGTTAAAACAGGAAGGAGTAATGTTATTTCTCCCCGTTGCACCACTTTAATGCCATCCATAAGGTGCGTAGGAATTTGACTCATTCCCAGCCTTGTAAATCTGGGAATGTGTCATATTCCATGGGTGTTGCATGGGAACATCCAAAGCAACACCCATGGAATGCCCCTTTCACGCTGAGTATTGCATGAAAGGTGGCAATATTCACAGGGCCATGAAAAGCCACGCAAGGTGGCTTCACATGTCCTTGTAAATATGGGCCGACACACTACGACACCGGAGTGTAAAAAAAATTATGCTACGGTGGCTATGTGTGCCGCTAGGGACTTGTAAATGAGGCCCAAAGTTTTCAAGGTCGGATTGGGAAATAATTGTAAAGTTAAAGCTTGATGGACTATGCATGAGCATGAGCATGGAAGAAGGCAAAGACCTGATTCACAAAAATGTTGCTATGAGTTAGCCTGACTTACGTCTGTAATACTCCTTGCTGACTCCTGAATTCCAACAGCATACTAGATTTTTTCAGAGCGTGTGCCATGTATGGTTCCAAAGACTTAAACCAGAGCCCGCATTAACTAATCTTTCATGGCACACAACATAGCAAGGGAATTTACAGCACTGTGTCTTCTTGAAAGGGAGAGAACATAAATGTGACATATTTATTAAGATATAACATGTCTGCTCTCTCCTTGCACTGGTGCACTTGTGACAGCCTAGTTCCAGAGACGGCACCTTTGCGCCATGATACAAGAGTGCTTGCTTTTTGGTCAGGTAGGATTTTGAGTTTGCCTCAAAATACATGGGTGGATGCATGCAATGTTCATCCTATACCCCTGTAACACCTTCCCAACACAAGGCAACATAAGGCAATGCATCGTTCAGCCTTGCATTCATTTTTGGGAGAAATGGGAGTCAAAGTCACGCAAATTAAGATTTATAAAAATGTGGTACATCTACAAGTCCAAGGGGCATATTTATACTCTGTTTGCGCCGGATTAGCATCATTTTTTTTTACGCAAATCCGGCGCAAACTTAACTCCATATTTATATTTATACTTTGGTGCTAGACCCATCTAGAGCCAAATTTATGGAGTTTGGGTCATTTTTTTACCGTGGAAATCTACCTTGCGTTAATAAGATGCAAGGTAGGTGTTCCAGGGCAAAAAATGACTCAAAGGCCTTTGTGCCTTATTTATACTCCCGTGAAAAAATGACGCACTGGAGTGTGAGGGCCTTAAAAAATTACTCTAAACCGGTATAGAGTCATTTTTCAATGCCTGGGTCAGAGCAGGCATTAAGGGACCTGTGGGCTCATTTCCATGGTCTCTGACCATGGAAGCAGTCCACAGGTGCCCTTCCCTGCCCCCAGGGACACCCCCTGCCACCCTCGCCCACCCCTGGAGGACACCCATGGATGGGCCAACCCATCTACGGTAAGTAGAGGTAAATATATATATATATTTTTTTAAGTGAAATAGGGGGGCCTAACTTTGGCCCCCCCACAAGCCAATGTGCACAAGAGTCCCCTGGGCATGGCCATTGGGCAGGGGGGCATGTCTCCTGTCTTTGCTAAGACAGGAGTCATTTCCATGGGGGTTGTGCGTCAAAAATATGACGCTAGTCAGGTTAGAGTCAATATTTTTTACTCTAACCTGACTTGCACCATTCTTTGACGCACAACCCCCATTCCTCCCTACGCCTCCGCTGCCCGGTTAGCGTAATTTATTTTGACGCTAACCAGGCCGCAGCGCCGGCTACCGTCATTCCATAAATAAGGCGCCCGCTGGCGCGTTGGAATGGCGGTAGCCCAATATGCTGGTAGCACTGGAATCGAAGAAATCCCAACCAACTGCACTCAACGGCCACTCGCAGAGAATGGACTCACAGGGCACCCCGAGGGTGGATCAGAGAGTCACCCCACCCTCTCAAGCACGCATGTGGGGCTAATACCCACGCTTGGGTACTTTCAACCCAGGCACAGGATTGAAACAGTATGACAGATTGATAAAGTGGCATACTAGACATGAATGGAAAAAAATTCCATACTGAAGCCTTTCATGCCTGACGTACCACCCACTTACTGTAAGCGGTCCTAGACCCCACCTCCTCCACACATAAACACTGAGCAGGGAATGACAACATGAGGGATGATGTGACAGCAACCCCCTGGGGACCTGGGGATGATAACACTGAGTATCCCCTCACCCCTCTCCAGACAGAGATGAATTTATGGAAGTGGCTTACAAAACCCCCTCCGCCCCCATTCTCAACCGCCAATACTACCCCCACAGAGAACCTGATTCTAGATACACAGCATATAACCGTCCATTGCAATATTAAAATAAGTTGATTGTTTTATTTTTTGGGTTGAAAAATGTTGGTCTTCATGCAAAGGAAACTGATCCTATCAGCATTAACCTGCAATTAATGTGTGTATTGACATTGTGAGGCAATGCAATAAAGTTAAAAAAAGGTAAATGCTTGGATGTCACTAACCTTTTGTGCTGATGTTAGTGCCAAAAGCAGTGAAGTTTTCCATGTGAGATATTGCAAGTGTGCCTTTGGGGCTTTCAACAATTGTCCAAGCACTTTATTTAGATTCCAAGCAGGAGGAGGTTTCTTCACAGGAGAAAACACCCTGTAAAGTTGACCTGCTTGACCATCAGAAAGGTTACTTATCTGATCTTTGAAATAGTGATACTGCTGCTATGTGCACTTTAATGGACCATTGAGCTAGGCCAAATGTTGTCAACTGAAGTAGACACTGGAGGATTCGTTCTGGTGAGGATGGAATAGGATGAACCCCTGTTTCCCGAAACTACAAACAGAAATGTTTCCACTTAAGCCTGTATCTTTCATTGGTGGTATCATCCCCTGCTTTTGACACAATATCCCTGCAATCTTTTGGAGTACTGCAAATTTGTTGAATCCAGGAGCCAGGCCGACAAGTGGAGTGATGATGGATTCAGGTGTCGTTGTTCATCGTCAGCAATGTTGGTATTGGCTTCAGCTGAATGTGGGCTTGTCTGAAAGGACAAGGAATTCTGTGAACCAGAATTGTATGGGCCATCTGGGAGTGATCAGGATCACTCACAGAGTTCTCTATTGAGTTTCCTGAGGATCCTCAGGACTAATGGGATTGGGAAAAAGCATACGTAAAGAACTATGACCATCTGATCGACAATGCATTCCCCATGACCTCTCTTGGTGATGCCAGCTTGCATAATATTGGCATTTTCATTTGTCCTTGGTCGCAAAGAGATCCAGGTTTGGCTTGCACCAGCGATCAAAGATGTCTTCGAGAATCTGCTGATTGAGTTCCCAGTCTTGGCAGTTGTTCTGATTAACATGACCGCTAAGGCATTGGTTGCTCTGGGCACATGTTCCGCTTTTAGTGTTATTTGGTTGTGCAGGACCCATTTCCATATCTGTTGCGCTTGCCGTGACAGAGCTGATGACCTCGTTCCTCCCTGTTTGTTTATGTAATGCAGGTGGTATTGTCGGTGCATATTAATATGGATTAAAGATGAAAGAAATTAGGGCCAGCTCTATGGGTTTGAGTTCCAGTAAATTTATGTTCATTTTATTCTGGAGGCTGTTCCACCTTCCACTGATTGTCAAAGCCTGAAGATGGCCACCTCATTCTTCTAAAAACATGTCCATTGTTATTACAAAGTGTGATTGTTAACCCCTTGGTTATATTTCCACTCTGAACCCACCATGGATGTTATCTTGTTTGGGGTAATCCAAATGATGTTGTCGAAAGACCCTTGGACTGTTTTGCTCCTCCTTCAAAAGTCACATGTGAAGTCAGTAACGGGGAATTAATGGAATGCAAGAAATAACATTTCATGTAGCAATTTGTACATCCAAACTGAAACTGATCTTCTTTTGCTTAACTGCTGAGCCAGTTGCTGAATCTTAACTGTCTGTCCTGCAAGACAAATGCCTTGTCCTGGTTCGTATCTAGAACCACTCCCAGGAAAGTCAGTGTTGTTGTTGGTGTGAGAGAGGATTTTTGTTTGTTCATTTTAATTGTAATATTAAAGAGACTTTTAAAGCACAAACAAATACCCAGAGGTGTCAAGGTGCTAGCTCTGAGTGAGACAAAAATTGAGACAACCTTAACTGGAGAATAACCAGGTGTTTAATTCCTTCCTGAATGCTAGTAGGTTATCATCAGGTTCAATTGTATTCTAAGTCTAAGCATTTAAAGTCATTTATAACTCTGGAGAGAACCTTCCAGGTCAAGCAAATGCCATTTGGGTTGGCTACAGCCTATGCAGTATTTCAGAGATTAATGGGAAGTGTGTTGAAAGGTTCAGGCAATGTATTGGTTTTCCAAGTTGAAGTCTTTGTATGGGGTGCAGGTGAAGAAAAGCATAACTGCATTTGGGAGTAGTGTTGGAGAAACTCCAGGATGCTGGTCTCACAGTCAGCATTAACAAATGCAGATTGAAGCAAATTGAAGATCTAGGCCACACGTTGAATGGAGAGGGGTAAAACCTAAATAGAAGCTACTTGAAGCCATAGAACACACACCTGCTCCTGAAGATGCGAAACAATTACATTCCTTCCTAGGGCCAACGGAATATTATTTGAAATTCATGCTTTGCTTTGCCGAGAAAGTGCATGTGCTGAGGTTAGTGAATGTCAACTTGCATTTGAAAGAATTAAATCTGCCATAGTGAAAGCTAGATCGTTAAAACCTTTTGATCCCCACGACGAAACCATTGTGGTCATAGATGCTTGAGTGAATGGTCTGGAGGAATATTAATGCAGAAGAAAGATGGTTGTGGAGAGACCACACCAACAAACCAGGAGGAGGAATCGCCATAGTCCACAAAAGCACCATCAGAATCTCGACCAGCACCCATGACACCCTCAACCTCGCTGAGCACCTCCACTTCAATATCCACATCAACGCCAACACCACCATCAAAGGAACCCTGATCTATAGACCCCCAAGCCCCAGCTCTCACTTCTGCGAAGCCATCGCTGACATCGTCAGTATCAACGCCCTCGACTCCACAGAGTACATCATCCTCTACGATCTGAACTTCCACCTAGAAAACAACAACAACGCCAACACCACCAACCTGCTAGACAACCTCGCCAACTTCGGCCTCAGACAACTCGTAAGCTCACCCACCCACTCCACAGGCCACACACTCGACCCCGTCTTCTCAGCCAGCAACCACATCTATATCAGCCACACCACCGAAATCAGCTGGACAGACCACTGATGCATCCACTTCTCCTACCAGAAGCCAGTCACCCACCGCACACAACCCCCCGACGCAACTGGAGAAAAATATCAACTGATCAACTGATTTCCACACTCACCCGGGACCCACCCCCTGAGACCACGGACCCCAACACAGCTGCCACCAACCTGAATCGCTGGATAGAGGACTCGCACCGCTCCAAAAAAAAAAAAAACACCCTCCACAGAATCAAGGCCAGATGGTTCACCCCAGACCTACAGGAATCCAAATGGCTATGCCGCAGAATGGAACAAACCTGGCACCGCAAACCTACCAACTCCAACCACATCGCATTCAAGGATGCCATACACAAACATCACCAACTGATCCGCACCACCAAAAGGACCCACTTCAAAAACCGCATTGACACCAGCGCTCACAACAGTAAAAAGCTCTTCGGCATCATCAAAGAGCTCTGTGCTCCCAAGACTTGCTCCAATGAACACCCGCCATCACAGGAGTTCTGCAACTCACTCGCAACCCACTTCCGTCGAAAGCTAGAAGAAATCCACAAAAGCTTCAACCCCCAAACCCACCAGCTGACTAATAACACCCACAAACCCAACCTTCTAAGCGACGCCCACCTCCTCTACACCTGGACCCCGTCAACAAAGAAGACACCGCCAACACCATGGCCTCCATCCACTCCAGATCACCATCGGATCCCTGCCCACACCATATCTTCAACAATGCAGATATCATCATCGTTCCCCACCTCTGCAACACCATCAACAGCTCCTTCAAGTCAGCCACCTTCCCAGAAAGCTGAAAGCACGCAGAAGTCAACGTCCTGCTGAAAAAAAACAATTAGACCCAGACGACCTGAAGAACTACCGACCAATCTCCCTCCTCCCGTTCCCAGCCAAAGTAGTTGAAAAAATTGTCAACAGCCAACTATCCCGATTCCTGGAAGACAGCAAGGCACTCAACACCTCCCAATCCAGATTCCGCAACCACCATAGCACCGAGACTGCACTCATCACTGCCACAGACGACATCAGGACCATGCCCGACGAAGGAGAAATAGCAGCGCTCATCCTCCTGGACCTCTCCGCAGCCTTCAACACGGTTTTTCATCACACTCTATGCACACGCCTCCATAACGCTAGAATCCGCGACAAAGCACTCAACTGGATCTCATCATTTCTTTCAGGCAGAACCCAGAGAGTCCGCCTTCCACCGTTCATATCAGAAGCTTCCAGTATCATCTGTGGCGTCCCCCAAGGCTCATCTCTCAGCCCCACGCTCTTCAACGTGTACATGGCCCCACTCGCCAACATCGCACAAACACACCACATCACCATAATTTCCTACAGAGACGACATTCACCTAATCCTCTCCCTCACAAAAAAACCTACAGCTGCAAAAAACAACCTCCACAACGGACTCCAAGCCATCGCCAGCTGGATGGAATCAAGCCGCCTCAAATTAAACACAGACAAGACAGAGATCCTCATCTTCGGAGCCAACTCCTCAGCATGGAACGACTCCTGGTGGCCCACCTCCCTAGGATCCGCACCACCTCCCACCACCCACGAATGCAACCTGGGATTCATCCTGGATTCCACACTCAGCATGGCTCAGCAGGTCAACGTCATCTCCTCTTCTTGCTACAACACCCTCTGCATGCTTGAAAAATCTTCAAGTGGATTACTGTTTAAACCAGGAAAACTGTCACCCACGCCCTGGTCAGCCAGCAGACTGGACTATGGAAATGCCCTATATGCAGGAACAACAACCAAACTCCAAACAAAGCTGCAAAGAATCCAGAACGCATCCGCCGACTCATTCTGGACATCCCACGCCGACACCACATCACCCCCCACCTCAGAGACTTACACTGGCTACCAATACCAAAGAGGATCACCTTCAAACTCCTCGCCCATGCACACAAAGCCCTCCACAACACAGACCCAACCTACCTCAACGAAAGACCCACCTTCCACACCCCACCCGCAACCTTCGCTCCACCAGCCTCGCCCTCGCCTCCGCTCCCCGCATCCGCCGCATCACTGCTGGAGGAAGATCCTTCTCCCACCTGGCTGCCAAGACCTGGAACTCCCTACCGCTCCACCTTCGCCAGACCCAAGACCTCTTAACTTTCAGGAAACACCTAAAGATATGGCTTTACGACCAGTAGCTCCCCCGGCGCCTTGAGACCCTAACTGGTGATTAGAGCGCTTTATAAATCTTGTGATTGATTGATTGATTGATTGTGAGAGAGTAGTGCAAGTCGCTTCATGCGCATTGAAGGGAACTGAAGGGTCCTACTCTGTGATAGAGAGGGAAGCACTTGCGTGCTGGTGGGGTGTGATGTATTTCAAAATGTATGTCTGGGGAATTTCCTTTGAATTGCATACTGATCACAGGCCAATATTGGAGGGGGTTTTCCACGAAGGGGGCAGGGAAGACAATGCCCAGACTAGCCAAACGGGTGCACAGCCTACAGGAATAAAATTTCACATTAAAATACGTACCTGGGGTGAAGAATGTGAATACAGACTGTTTGACGCGTCTCCCTTTGCCTCAGCTAGATAATGCAGAGGATGAAACTGAGCATGAGGAATGGTTGATGGCTGATACAAGTGGATCAGGCAGCAGAGCAATAACTGGTGAGGAATGCAAGTGTGCAGTGAAGGATGATGAAGCATTGAAGCAAATATTGGAGTGTTTATCAAGCGACACAGGACAAGTGGACCATATCAAAAAAGGTTTGCCTGATTACACAATGATATGGGCAGAATGATCACATGTGGATCAGGTCATAAGAAGGAATGAGAGATTGGTGGTGCCAGTTACACTGAGACCCAGGTTACTAGAATTATTCTATGACGGGCATGGGGGGATGCTAGGAATGAAGACAAGAGCCGGCGTGGATTTTTGGTGGCCAGGGATGGACAGAGATACAGATAAACATGTACATCATTGCATTGCATGTATGTGCAGTGACAAGACTCACAAGTTTGAGGAATCTCTTATCACACCTACGACATTGCCAGACAAACTGTGGCAAAACTGGCTATGGACATATGTGGACCCTTTAACGGCAGAGGAATTGAGGCTAAATATGTCATAGTATTGATTGACTATTTTTCCAAATCACCTGAGGTGGTGTTTGTCAAAGAAACCAATGCTGATAGTGTGATAAATTTTTGCCAGGAAGTTTTTAGAATAGAAGGATTGCCAGAATGTACAGTCACTGATAATGGTCCTCAGTTTGTAGTCAATGAATCCCAAAACTTTTTAATGAGGAAGGCATACTCCACCATGGGACAGCGGTTTACCATCCCAGGGAGAACGGAATGGCCGAGAGGTTCAACCAAGTGGTAAAAGAATGCTTTCAATTGGGTAATGAGAGTGGCATGAACTCTAAAGACTTGGTTAAAGAGATGTTATGGAATTACCGGAACACGTCCCATCCTGCCATAAAAGAAAGACCATTTTTCTTGCTCAAAGGTAGATTGACGTGCACTAAAACTACGTCTGTTTGGATGAAAAGGTCTAATAAAGGTAGGATTGACAGGGTGGAGCTAGAACAAAGAGTGTCAGATTACCAGAAGAAATACATGATGAGACACAATAGCAATTTAAAGCACAAGGCATGCAAGTTTGTCAAGGGAGATTGGGTGAGAGTCCAACTATAGGGAAACCAAAGGATAGGAGGTTTGAAATAGTCGAAGCCAAAGAAAGTGAAGGATATTGAGAAACAATGTGTGTTTGGAGGAAGGAAAAAATTGAATATAAGAGAAATTACTTTAGGTAACGATTTAGTACGAGAAAACTGGTTGCGAAAGGATGGTAGAGAATTGCCAGTTAGGGTCCCAGAAGTTGGTGACATTGTACCAAAGGTAGAAAAGTACAGGAGAACCATACGGGAACCTTGTTGGCATAGAGACTATGTAATGATGTAAAGTGTTTATATATTATTAGTTAGCTTTATATTCTAATTTTTAAGTTTGTTATTGCTAGTGCTATTCCTGATAATTTTCTTTATGCATCTTTCTTTTGTTATAGTGTACCATAGTTGTTTGTAATGCATTGCAATAAAAAAAAATACTAAGGAACAAAAAAGAAATGGAAATGATGTGTTGCATCAGTGCAATCTATCCATAGAATGTGATTGGTGTTGAGTTCTAAGTAGAATTTAGAGGAGGATGCAGGCTGTGGCTGAAGAGACTCGGCAGGTAAATGGGTTGTTGCTGTACATCTGAAATAAACTCTTCAGTAGTGTTCTGTGTGTTCTCATTACATAAAACTGCCCATTACCCTGGAAAAAGGCAGGAAGACCTTACATACACTAATATGTATTGGGCGGGACCAAACAGGCAGGGCTTCTAAATCATTTTAAATGCTTGTAGTATCACTGCATGAGATATTGTGCTTGAAAGAGCATGGTTGCAAACATTAGCATTATAGATAACTTTTCAAGGGGGAACTGCAAGGAAAACACACTTGCTTTGCCTTGGCCATGTGCAAGATGTTAGGATGATCTGTCCTTTACAGAAGTAGGTGCTTTTCTTTGTTTGATAGATATGTGATTATATTTTTGTGCATCAAAACACATCTACAAAATCCACGGGCAACACCCTCAGAGGGCCCTTTATTAAGCTGTTCATCACCCTGGAAAAGAGCGATAAGACATTGCATACTACTAATAAATATGGGGTGGGGCTCCTTAGCCATTTTACATGCTTGCAATGTCATTACCTAAGATATTGCGCTTGAAGACCAAGAAAGCAATCATCTCAATTGAGGATTACAGATAACTTTTCAAGGTGGAACTGCAGAGAAAACGCATTTGCCTTGCCTTGGCCATGTGCAAGACATTAGGATGATTTTTAATTTACAGAAGTGCTTCTTTGTTTGGTGGAGATGTGATCAAATTCCTGTGCATCAAGAATGCTTCCTCAAAATCGGCGGGAAACATGCTCGCGGGGGTCTTTTAGTGAGCTGTCAATCACCCTGGGAAAAGGGGGAGAAGACATTGCAGACTACTAGTATATACAGTATGGGGCGGGTCTTCTTACCCATTTTTCATGCTCATATTATCACACATAAGATATTGTGCTCCAAACACCTCCATTGAGGATTACAGATAACTTTTCAAGGTGGAACTGCAGAGAAAAAACACCTGTTTTGCCTTTTCCATGCATAAGACATTAGGATGATTTGTACTTTACAGAAGTACAAGCTTCTTTAGGGCAGGGCTGATTTCAGCACAGGAGACCCCATCTCCAGAGACATGGCCACTAGTGCCTGGGTGCCCTGGCTCCACCCAGGGCACTCAGTATGCTTCATTGGGAACTGTGGGAGAAGCTTCAAGGCCCCCATGGTCCCAGCTGGCTACCCGCCTCCTGCAGAGATGGCATTGCTCCCACATGCAGGGTGCTGCTAGAAATGCAGCTCTCTGTGTGCGGGAACAATCGTTTCATCTGTTTCCAACAAACAGGAGCAGGTTTACAACTTCCGCTTGCTGGGAGCTTAGTCAATTTGCTCTCGCTTGGTGGGAGCTGTCAGTGGGATTGGGTGGTTATTGGTGGTTGCAGCCAACCCCCATAATCACTCAACCCCACACCGTGCATGGGCTTTGGCTGTGCGCAGCAGGGGTTGGCTGCAGGACCTGTCTCTCTGGATGTGAGAATAGATATGGGAGGGTGTCTGTGGGTGTGAGAGTGGGTGTGACAGTGCCTGTCTGGGTGTGAGAGTGGGTGTGAGAGGGTCTCTGTGGGTTTGAGAGTGTCTACCTGGTTTTGAGAGTAGGTGTGAAATGTAGTCTCTGGGTGTAGGATTGGGTGTGAGAGTGTCTCTGTGAGTGTCTGTGTGGGACTGTGAGTGAGTGTGTGAGTCTCTGAGTGGGTCTTTGAGTGGGTGCATGGGTCTTTGAGTGGATCTGTGAGTGAGTATGTGCGTAGGTTTCTGAGTGGGTATGTGAGTGAGTGAGTGAGTCTGTAAGTGGGTCTGTAAGTGGGTGCATGAGTGTCTGAGTAGGTTTGTGAGTGAGTGTATGTGTTTCTGAGTGGGTCTGTGAGTGAGTGCATGTGTTTCTGAGTGGGTCTGTGAGTGAGTACATGAGCCTCTCAGTAGGTCTATGAGTGGGTGTGTGAGCCTGAGTGGGTGCATGAATGTCTGAGAGTGTCTGTAAGTGGGTGTGTGAATGTCCGAGTGGATCTGTGAGTGGGTGCATGAGTGTGTAAGCGGGACTCTGAGTGGGTACGTGAGTGTGTGAGTGGGTCTGTGAGTGGTTGCATGAGTCTCTGAGTGGGTCTGTGAGTGGGTGCGTGAATGTCTGAGTGGATCTGTGAGTGGGCGAATGAGTGTCTAATTTAGTGTCAGAGTGCATCTGTGAGTGGGTGTGTGAGTGTCTTTGTGAGTGTGTCAATAGCCACAAAGGAACCTCACCAGCCCTTTTATCCTACAAGAGTCCACAGTTCTGCACAAAATATCTACCCAAGTGGAGTTCTTTCTGCCTTCTTGGCTAAATATCCAGTACATGTTCTACACTACAATTTCATAATAGAGCACAAGGAAATGTTGTCAGTGTCCTTGTGTGCATCTTGGCAATACAATTGTGCCTGGTGCTTTGTTATCTAGACATATGTGATAACATGAATCCTCCAATAGAGAGTCCAACAAGACTACATAGATATAAATCCCCACCAAACCAGGGTTCCTCCTCTTATCTACATAAAGTAAGTGCTTCTTTGTTTTTTGGAGATGTGTTCATATTCCTCAACATCAAGAACACGCCACAATAATCAGTGGCAAACACCCTGGTGAGGACCTTCGGGAAGGTGTCCATCATCCTGGAAAAATGCGGGAAGACCTTTGCATACTACTAAGGTGGACGGTACGGGGCAAAGTGGGCAGAGCTTCCAGCTGATTTACACATTTGCATTCTTGTAGCAATTTAAAGGGAGAACAATGGACTCTAACCAGGGGAGGAAAAGGAACAAATGGAGGAGAAAGGCCATGCAGGTCGATTTTGCCCAAGGGGACTCCATCGCCCCGACCCCATAATAAACAAATTGAGGAGGGGGTTGCACGGCTCTGCTCCCTAGACTAATTTTGAACCCAGGGACCCCCTACATCATTTTATTTCAGCCCCAGGGAGGCGCCGGTCCCTGGGGATGTTAGGGGGCCTCTCAGGCCCCGTGTTAATTTCATATTTCGACCCAGGGTGGTGGAGGACCCCTGGGCAGTGGGGGAGGCCCTATGGTCCTGCCCATTAAAAATGACTGTTTTGCCCCTGAGAAATGATGGTCACGTGGGTGCGAGGCGCCCCAGCACACTTTTTTATTGTGCCCCAGGGAGGTGGAAGTCCCTGGGGCTTTGAAAAGCCTTAGGGGGTGCATGGGCCCCACTCCTTTTTTCACCCCACAATGCCCCCAGGACCTGGAGAGCCTGGGGAAAAACGAAAGGAAATTCGCAGGAGACCATGCTTTTTTAAAAGAAAAAAACTCAGAAAAGTCAGCAGACACATCTGCAGATTTTTCTGAGATTTATTTTTTTTAAATGCCTTTTAACCCTTTTAGGATCTATTGGAGACCCCAGCACCAGAGCTAAGGGGTCAGAGTGACACTACCCTGGCCTATTTTCTTCTTTTTTTGCATTTGTGTGGGACTCACCTGAAGCTGAGTCCAAAGATGGCTGCCAACACTTCCTTGTTGAAATACTGGCAGTCAATCAGATATCGGCATGGGGATAGTTGTATCTGTGGAGGATCTGCGTTCCTAGATATCTATATTTTTATACCTGCCAGGTGTACCCAATTGCCAGGGTAAACCATCCCTTTTTATACATGTAAGGAACCCCTAAGGTAGGCCCTAGGTAGCCCCATGGGCAGGGTGCAGTGTTTGTTAAAGGTGGGACATGTACCGATGTGTTTTACATGTCCTAGCAGTGAAATACTGCCAAATTTGAATCTCGTTGTTGCAATTCGCAAATCTCTCTCATAGGTTAACATAGGGGCTGCCTTTAAATACTCTTAAAGTGCATATAGAAATATGGAGTTTGGGGTCTCTGAACTCACAATTTAAAAATACATCTGTTAGTGAAGTCGGTTTTTAGACTGTTAGTTTGAAAATAGCACTTTTAGAAAATAGGCATTTTCTTGCTTAAACCATTCTGTGACTCTGCCTGCTTGTGGATTCCCTCTCTGGGTCAGACTGACAGTTGAACTGTTTGTGAATCTCCTCTAGACAGTGACACACAGAGAGCTGGGGTTTCGCCTGCATATCCAGATGAGCCATCTGAGCTGGAGTGAAGGGAGCAGTGGTCACTTACACCTGAATGGGCTGTGCCTGCCCTCACACAATGCAGTCTCCAACCCCCTGATTTGTGTCTGGGGCCTGGCCTGGGCAAGGCAGGATCCTATAAACAACAGAGACTCCCCTTTGAAGTTGGCCTACTTCAAAGGCAGAAAGGGGTATAAGTATTGGACCCAAAATCCCAGACTTTAGATCATTTCTGGAACCAAGAGGAACCTCTGCCAAAGAAAAGAGCTAAGGAGAAGTGTTACCCCTGCCTGTGACTGTGCTTTGTTGGGCTATCGTGCAGTTGCTGGTTTGGCCTGTGAAAGGGGACAAAGACGAGACTTCGTTGTGCATTCTTGATTGAGAAGATTCTCCAAGGGCTTGAACTGACCTTGTCTCCTGTTTTGAAGTCTCAGGAGCATCAAAGACTTCCTCTGCCAGCACATGGACTCTCCGCTGAGACTCCTGCCCTGCCGAGCTGTGCCCTATCCAGTCCCTGGGTCCTTGAAAGGTGAAGTTGGCAGAAAAAGAGCTGAAATCCATGCGCAGAACGCCGTGCAGGGACATTTTTGACACCATCTACAATGCGGCTGATAAACGACGCACCGCCCGCTTTGTGGCTAAAATGGCATTGCTGCTGGGAGATCGACGCATTGCGGCTGGAGAAACAGCGCAACACCCATGCTGATAATGATGCAAACCCCACGCAGTGAATTTTTCTAACACCGGGTGACCGGATTTCTCACGCATCGCCCCTGGGTGTCAAAGTCATTGTGAATCGGTGTAGAGCCGAGGTGCCCCATATTGAAATCAACGCATTTCCTTCCCGACCGGAGAAGCAACATCGCACAGCCTCACTTGCGAGTAAGGAATCAACATTTTGTTGACTTTTCTGATGCGCGGCCGCCCCTGCGGCTTTATTTTTGATGCAAGCCAGGTACTTTGTGTAAAATCAACATTTCTATTGTTTTCTATGGAGTAATACTCTTAGGTTAATATTTTTACTTTTTTAGCGCCGTATTCGTGTCATTTTTTACGCAAAAGGAGCGCAAACTTACAAAATACAATTTTATTTTGTAAGTTAGTGCCGATTTTGCATCTAAAAATGACTCAAATGCGGCGCTAAAAAAATATAAATATGGTCCTTATTCTTTTAAAAACTCATATCTTGACTTGGGTATGTTAGATTTTTGTTTTTTTGGTCTTGTTTGATTTAAATACATTTTGCCTATTTTTCTAAACTGGTGTGATGTACATTTTGTAGTATTTTCACTGTATGTGTTGGTACAAATACTTTACCCATTGCTTCTGGTTAAAGCCTTTCTGCTCGTGCCAAGCTACAAAGGGGGTGAGTGGGGGTTAACCAGGTGTATTCCTCCTTTGCCTTGACTACAGTGAGGGTCCTTGCTTAGACAGGGGTAACCTGACTGCCAACCAAAGACCCCATTTCTAACTATATATATATATATGTATATATATATATTTGTATATATATACATACATATATATATATATATGTATATATATATATATATATATATATATATTAATATATATACAATATACATGTATATATATTGTAAGAAATATACAAATCCCAGTGACTTTTGTCGCTAGGTAGTTATAGTTATGGCAGCGATTCCACAGGAGATGCCTCTTTGTTTTGCTAATAACTTTGGCCCCATTTGAAATCTCCACAAAAACTTTCAAAAAAGTGCTCTTTTTGCCTAGTTTGTGCATGGATAGTTTCAGGGTGATCCAAAAAGCAGGGACTGAGAAAAAGGGGGGGTTCCAAAATGCAAATTCCCCATGCATTTTCAATAGACTTCTTTACAAAGCACTACTGTGTCTGATAACTGACACCTGCTACTTGCTTGCTTGGTTATTTTGGGTTGTTGTGAAAATGCATTTACAAAACAAAGAAGTGCTATCGCAAAAACTGCTGAATGGATTTACATCAAATTTGGCAGGAGGCTAGAAAATGGTCCACTGATTGTGTTTTTGTGATTTGGTGTAAATCTTTCCATTAGTTTTGAGAAATGAAGGTTTAAAAATATAGGGCCTCATTACAACCATGGTGGTCAAAGACCGCCAGGGCTGTTTTGGCGATTGTACCGCTAACAGGCTGGTGGTACAATCTGGCGTATTACGACCGCAGCGGTTGCGCAGCGGTCGCACTGCCGGGACCGGCAGTTTCCCGCCATGGTTGTCCCAGTGGTTTTAATCCGCCAGGGCAGTGCTGCTTGCTGCGCTGCCCAGGGGATTACGACTCCCCTTCCCGCCATCCTGTCCATGGTGGTCTCTGGCTGGTGGGAAGGGGAGTTGTGGGGCCCCTGGGAGCCCCTGCACTGCCCATGCACTTGGCGTGTGCAGTGCAGGGGCCCCCAGGCACAGCCCCACCCCGTTCACTGTCTGCACAGCAGACAGTGAAAAGCGCAATGGGTGCAGCTGCACCCGTCGCACGGCCGCAACAAGGCCCGCTCCATTAGGAGCTGGCTCCAATGTTACGGCTGACATCCCTGCCGGCCCAGCGGGGATGTCGTAATGCAGCTGGCGGGATTGCAGCCACATAGGCGGCCGCTTGGCAGTCAAACCTTGGCGGGCGGCCTCCCTCACCCGCCAAGGTTGTAATGAGGGCCATAATGTATATCTGGGTCGTTGGGTCCGCAAGAATCTTGTGGGAGTTCGAATTAAAAAATAGGGCATTCTGATTGACCCAGGGAGTTTTTTCCCTTGGGCCATCAATTATATAATTTCAGATATCATCAGTCATGTCATATATGATGTCATAGAACATGTTTTGAGTGACGTAGTATATGAGGTCATAAGCAGTGCATGGAGGGGGCACAAGTTATAACTGGCTCTGTTAAATATATTTGGTGACTTTCTGTGTGTTTTTTTTAGTTCAAAACATTAATGTTCCAATTATCATAGACAGCAGATATCCCAATGTGCAAGTAGTTAGATGCAAAACATTTTGGCTAGGGTCACAAAAACATTAAAGAGACCATTTTAATATTTGTGCATTGCTAACCAATGTAGTACTACTGAAATGGAAAATGTTAGCCAGATACAATAGCATATAAAGAAGGTTTTGGGGGTAATGAAAGTGTATTTTAAAATTGTTTCACAGGTATTACATGAAGGGATGAACATTCAAATGGACTGACTATGATTCATTGTACTTTTAATACAAAACAAGTCATAATTAGCAATGACAAAATACACATACACAGTAATGTGTGTGACAATTTTCCTTTTTAGCATTAGCATTCCATTTGTATTTTCATTTTATGGACTTCCCCATTCTGTCCTAATACTTTTTTCAACATTTTTAATCATAGTGGAATACCATAGTCTTATTTTGTTTCCCATTACAACACATTAAGATGCATTTGTTTATACAGCATGTACAAACGTTTCCGCCTCCATGCCAATTTTCCTACAACTCAAAATGGTACAGGTCTGTTCAAATTATTTTTTTTCTACAGAAGTATTAGGTACCTTTTACTTTTTCTGATCAATCTAGAACATCAAAGGTTCCTAGTAAACATGTCAATGAACTAATGAACAAATCTTCCATCTTTTGCATAGTTTTTACTTTAGCTTGTTGCAATACAATCACTCCACCATATTTCTCTCCCTTGTAACGCATTACTGAAATTAAGGTGGTTATTATGACCGTGGCGGTCTTTTGACCGCCAGGGTAAATGTGGCGGTTCCACCGCCAACAGGCTGGTGGTGCAGACCTCCATATTATAAGTGTGGCATCTCCACTCATACCGCGATGGTGGTATGAACCACTGGGCCGGAGATGTTTATCTCCGACCTGGTGGTCCACATAGGACTGCCGGCGGTATTAGGAGCCGCCCCACTGCCATGGTTTCCATGAAAACCATGACAGAAGAGCTACCGGTGACAGGGAATTGCTTCCCTGTCACCGGTAGACAGCTCCCCCCAGCAAGCACCTGACCCCCTGAACCCTTCTACAGTCCCAGCACCCCCACCCCCTCTACTCACATAGCACCCCCTACTCACATAGCACCCCGCATACATGTACATAGACACCCACATGCACCATGCATACACCCACTCATCAGACACACATTCACTCAAACTCTTCCATACACACATTCACTCACACGGATCCATTCACACAATCACTTACACATACTCACACACATTCAGGCATGCATACACACAAACTCACTTTAACATTTGTACATGCATTCACTCACACGCATGACCATGCACACACCAGAGCACTCACAGTCACATTCACACATGCACACACACATGCAGACACCACACACTCAGACATGCACACACAACACCCCCCACCCTCCCACTTTCCTCCCCTGTCGGACGCCCGACTTACCTTGCCTGGCGAGGAGGTCATCCGGCAGGGAACGGGAAGGGGCGCTGCCACTGCTGGCAGCGCTCCGCCAGCAGGACACTCCAGGCCATATTAAGGGTCTTAATATGGCAGGAGGCATCCTTCTGGTGGGGCAATGCAGGTGGTAGCAACATAGGTGCACCACTGCCCGCCTGCATGGCTACTGCCAGATATCCGCCCAAAGCATGGTGGAAATCTGGCAGTATCCGTTATACAGAGGATGGAGGACCACCAGCACTGGCGGTCTTCTGGCGCCCATGGATTTGGCAGTCTCGCTTAGAGACCACCAAAGTCAAAATTGTGGCCTGTATTTGGAGGGGGATATCCTCCATCAGGCCTATTGCTGATTCTAGCTTTCACAATTTTTAAATGAAGTAGATTATGATGATCTCTAATGATATCAAAAGGAAGTTCTGTATCCTTATCATGCTGTCTCCATTGAGTACTAGGCACTTTCACAGTTCACTTTCACACTTCATCAAAATAGCTGTAATTAAACTTTACAGACTTAGGCCCTCATTCTGACCTTGGCGGTCTTTTCGCAAGACCGCTGAGTTACCGCCGCGGTGAAGACCGCCTACCGCGGCGGTGTGCCGCTGTGCGCATTCTGACCGCTGGGAGCGTTCCGCCGGAAAACCGCCAGCAGCCACACTGGCGGTCGGCGGGAAAGTGGAGACTGGTCAACCTCCACCGCCACGCCAGCAGAACACCGCCCACAGAATTACGACCCACATTTCTGTGTGGCGGTCTTCTGTTGGCGGTCTTCTGTTGGCGGTCACGTCCCTATGGCTCCCGTCGCCTCCCGGAGGACCAACGCACAAGGTAAGTTGATCGTCCGTGAGGGGAGGGGGTGGGGGGGTGTTGTGTGATGTGGGCGTGCATGGGGGTGTGCGTGTGAGTGTGTAGAGGGGTGCTGCTGTGTCTATGGGTAATGTGTGCTGTTCGGCAGGTGCGCATGTCGGCATGTATGTGTGCGGGTATGTGTCCCCGTTGTGTATGTGTGTGTAGGGGGTGTGTATATGTGCATGTTGGGGGTGTGTGCATGTCGGGGTACATGTATGTACATGTCGGGGTGGGGGTGGGGAGGGGGTTCGTACCACCTCTGGGGGGTGGCAGGGGGGTGGAGGGTGTGGGGGGAGGACTCGGGTGGGTAGTGGGGGGTGGGGGAGACCCCTATCAGTGCCAGGGAAGGAATTCCCTGGCCCCGATAGTGCTTACCGCCATGGTTCGCACGGCGGTTCCCGCCCGCAAGAAACCGCGGCGGTAGGCAGGGTCATAATACCCTTGGCGGTCTTGGGACGACCGCGGGGCCGGAGTGCGCAAACTCCAGCCCCGCGGTCATGACCGCCGCGGCGGTCGGAGTGGAGAAGTAGCGGTCGGTCGCGGCGGGGACCGCCGCGGTCAGAATGCCATTTTTAATACCGCCGGTCTGTTCGCGGTCCGACCGCCGTCTCTCCGCCGACCGCCAGGGTCAGAATGAGGGCCTTAATCATCTGAGTAAAATACCACCATTGACAGGCCCAAATTGACAGTTTTTCATCAAAATAGCTGTACTTCCACTTTACAGATTTAATTATCTGAATAACACACCACTATTGACAACCTGAAATCCAATAGCACACACATCTGCTTTCAAAGTAGATCCGTGTTGCTGCTTTACATGCACTGTAAAAGGCCTTTATTTATCTACTGAAGTACCTCTTCCTCATCATTCTTTATTCAAAACAGCTCATTCTTTGTGGAAGGCTCACACCATAGTTTTTGCCTCCACCTCTCCAGTTCTCTGAATTTTGTCTTTGTTGGTGTTAGCACTGCTAAACAATGGTAAAGTGTGTGTCCTGTTTCCTTAAAACATGGTAAAATTGGCTTACAGCTGATTGGCACATTAAATTTACTTATACATCCCTAGTATGTATTGGGCAGGTAAATTAAATGCTACTAGTGGACCTACAGCATTCATTGTGAACAATAGGGGACTATGTGCAGGCAGGATGGGCCATCCTCCTAGCATTGCTAGGAGTGGTTACTGCTTCCTGCCCCACTTACATTCAAAAGGGATTGCCTCCAGCACACACAAAGGAACCTGACACTACTCTTTTCTCACCCTAGACTAGAAAATTCCCCCACTTCAAAGGACTGCATCAGGCATAAATCTTGGACCTACTGGGTCACTGTTTACTAAACTTCCACACAAGTGGTCTACAGAAGAAGACTGCTTTGTTCCCCAGAGGACTGCCATGCTGCTTGAGGCCTGCCTTGTTCTTTAGAAGGCTGCCTGTTGCTTCCAGATGACTGACCTGCTGCTCGAGGCCTACCCTGTTCTCCAGAGGACTGCCATGCTTCTCTAAGCCTGCTTTCATCTGAGAAGGAAGACTGAATCTGCTCCCTTCATCCCAGGATAACCCATGTAATTTCAAGGGTGAATTGGCTGACTTACTGTTGTAAACTACAGGGACACAGGCTTCCCTGCAACGTTTCAGCTGACCTGCTGCACTGGACCTGCAGCTGAACTTGCCTGAGCCCGGCTGGCATGAGTACCTGATCCTCCAGAGGAGCCTCGTCAGGTTCTAGAACCTTGGCTGACATTGAAATGCATTTCTCAGGAAAAAAGGGAGAAATCCTGCATTGCTGGGATGTTCGCAAATGTGAACAGGCTTGTTCGTGCCAAGACTATGCTGTCTGTGATGACTGCCAAAGTGAAGCTCCAGTGAAACCAACTCTGCTACAGTGGCTGCCAGTTACAACTGGCAAAGCAAGATATAGACTTCTTGCTAAAGCAACAACAGCCTGCAGTGACCATCAAAACTAAGCTCCAGCAACGGCCACCAGTGACACCCAACCAAATCTTCATGCTACACCAAAGATTATCCACGGTGCCAGGCCAGCTCTTCGTACTTCAGAGACAACTGTTGGTGGCTTTCTAACTGCTTCTCATGGCCTCCTCCAATGCAAACTTGACCCCTTGGGCCAGACTTTGAGAAAGTAACTTTTTCAGCATGACTACCCTGGTCCCTGTATCCAGCCCATGCTCTATCAGGGTTAGCTTGTGACTTTACCTAAGTCTAGCATGATCAGATTCTAGCTAGTGGTGCTTTGTGCTTTTAGGCTCTATATACTATAAACATTTATTATCTCATGTTCTACTGATTTTAGTTATTCTGGTATTATTTCATTTATTAAAAGTTACTCTAGTTTGCAAACTGGTTTGGGAGTTTACTTGAGTTGTGTTGTCACTTCATCACTTTTTATGTGTTGCATGAATACTCTACATATTGCCTCTAATTTAAGCCTGAATCCTTTTGTGACAAGATACCAGAGGGTTAAGGAGCAATTAATTCAATGACTTTTGTGGTACACCCTGAGAAGGATTGTAGATGTTGCTTGTGAAGGTTTCTCAGCCTCCTTAATCAATAACCCAGTTTCTTACATTTGTGCTTTTTTTGTTCAAAATTGTATTATGAGTTGGACAGGATGTGAGGTCTGCACAATAATTTGTCCTTACAGGGATCCAAACACCCCAATGTAGATCTTGGCTATTTCAGGATAGAGATGCAGAACAGTCCAAGGCCTACTTAGGAGAGTTGGTGTGGGCAAGTAATCGCCATTTACTGACATGTTATCATAATGCTAAATGAATGATTGACCAGCCAGTGCTTCTTCTTTGAAAAAGGAAATGTATAATTATTGCACACCACAACTAAATACTATGCATTAATTTAGAACTATATCCAGGCAGATAAATCACCTTTGGTGACAGTCTGAAATCACATTTGACCCCCTAATCGGTAATAACCCCCAAAACACAGTACCCCCACCCCAACCTATACCAGAGAGGACACCATAATATAAAGGGGTATCACTTTGACTTTGGCCTATTGACTTTTTCAAAGGGTCATCACAACAACATATAAGGCATGCCCATTGGCTTTGTCAAGTGTCACCACATATATATATTTAATGCAATCCTATTAGCTTGGTCAACAGATCATCCCAGTAAAAGACCAATAACTACATGCGAAAAATCACCATATTATCATTGAAATCAATAGCCGTGTTTCAGTGCAACAAGTTTAATCAATAAGGCATTGCTATGTTTATCAAAAAATTCCTGCAGCCACAGAACTAACCACTAGAGGTCCCTGCACTCGCAGGTTGTAGAGTAAATGTTCCAGCTTTAGGAATGCTTGAAAAGCATTTAAAAGTATCCCCAGGACATGCATTTTGGGATCTGGGAGACATAGGGTTAATTTTTTGATCCATTCTTAGGGGTTGTTGTGCCTCCTGCATTCACCATAGTACTTTTGAATGAAGTTGGTTGTGCACCTGCCATCTTGGGTCCACCACGAGTAGAGAAAACCTTCTGCAAACAAAGCCCTGCAGAACTCCCTTCACAGAGCAGTGAATATTACAGTAGCAGCTCTCCTGCTATTTCTAGTGGCTGGTCTGAAATACTTTTCTTCTGTTCTGGACCACCAGAGAAAGCCTGGTAATCTCGAATAGAAACATTTAAAAGTATCCCTCATCCTAGAAAAAACTCCCAGGGTGTCAGGATTGTTTTTTTTTCTCCACAAAAACAAACTCCTGCACTGGGAGTTTGCTTTTGTACAACCAAAAAATATTCTGAGCAGCCACATTAAACATGGTAGCCTCTCAGCAAATTTCATTGCCTTCAAAACAGCAGCTGAAGACATAGAGATCTCTGCTAGGTAGGTATATATTTTTAACTATGGCACTGAGGGTCCACAGGGATTCAACAAAAAATGGCAAATCCAAGAGTGTTCATCTTTATAATGAGATTGCCAAGCTATTAGCTTTGCCAATGTTTGTTTATAAAGCACTGTTAGGAAGAAAAAAAAAAAAAAAAAGGAAAAATACCTTACAAAATACAAGAGGAAAAGCAAAGACATATCTTATGGTAACAGAAAACTACAATTCAATACAATGGTCCTCATTTGGACCTTAGCGGTAAAAAACGCCTACCGCCGTGGAGAAAGCTGCCAAAAGACCGTAGCTGCGGCTACCAGCCATCCGCCATAATATGCCCACAGACAGATTTCTGCCAGAAGGATGGAAGAAATCCTGTTGTGGCCATGCTGGCGGATGGCGGTAAGGTGGCGCTACTGTCAACAGCAGCGCCACACCAGAAGAACGCCGCCGGCTGTATTATGAGAATTAATACAGTCTGGCAGTGCTTTGCTGGCAGAGGCTGCTGCTGGCAGCAGTGCCCCATCCCGTCTCCTGCCGGAGGACCCCCTGGACACAGGTAAGTGGGTGCTCCGACAGGGCAGGGGGTTGTTTATGTGTGTGGGTGTGTGTGTGTATGTCTGTGCATGTGTGTATGCAGGTGTGTGTTGCGTGTTGTATGTGTGTGCCCATTTGGGGGGGTGAGTGCGTGTTGAACTGTGTGACTGCGTGTATGTATGTAAGTGTGTGCAGATGTGTGTGTGAATGAATGTATGCATGCGTGATGAATGTGGGAATGGGTGTGTGTATGCATGTGTGTGCGGGTGTGAAGGGAGGGGCGTGTATGAAGGGGGGGCTGGAGAGGAAGGGGGTTGGTGGAACCTGTGGAGGGGAGGGGATTTGGAATACCCCTATCAGTGACAGGGAAGGGATTTTCGTGGCGATGAGGCAGCCACCAAAACCATAGTGGTAGGCGAGGTTATAATCCTGCAGGCGGTCAAGTGACGGCCGCTGGGCTGGAAATTGATGTCTCCAGCCCAGCGGACGTTACCGCTGTGGCGGTCGGTGTGGTACATTGGCAGTTTGGCTTCAGCCAAACCGCCAATGTCATAATGTGGAGGAAAGTACCGCCAGCCTGTTGCCACTACTTTCCTCCATATTATCGCCGACCACCGGGGTCATAATGACCCCCAATATGTTCATTCTTTATAATTGGCATGGTTTATCTTCAAATACTTTAGAGTCGGGAAACAGAATTTAAAAAGAATAGGAAAGTTTAAGGGAAATTAGCTTTGTCATTGTTTGTTTGTAAAGCATTGTTTAAAAAACACTAAGGAAAAATGCATTACAAAATGCAGAAGGAAAAGCAAAGGCATATCTCATGATAACAGAAAACTACAATTCAATATTTTCAATCTTTTTAATAGGCATTGTTTATTTCTCAAATACTTTAAACTCAGGAAACAGAATTTAAAAAAAGAATAGAAAACTTTAAGGAAAAGAATCTTGCCAAAGTGTTATTGAGTTTCCACAGGACCCAAAAATAATACATTATCTAACCATTTGGTACTCTGCAGTAGCCTGTGGAGAAGATTTATGGGCCTCCAAGAGAAGAGATATCTCCTTCTCATTCTTGCTAATTACACCTTATGCTTCAAATGCCAGCTCCTGTGCTATAAAACCAGTCCTTTCATTCACCTTAGTGATTGAGTGGCATATTTGTGGTACTTTGATGCAGGGCAGCGCAGCAAGTCACCTTGCTGTGCTGCCCTGCGTGAAAGGGAAAGGGCAGGAATGTGCTGCATTTGAGCAATACAACATATTCCTGTTCTTTACCCCTGCACTAGTGCCATTTTTGCAGCCTAGCACGAATGGAGGCACCCTTGCAACACAATGCAAGAATGTCAGTAATGCATGCAGGATTGCAGAAGGGGTACCGCCCTGCACATAAACAATCTTGGGAGGCTTTTTCTTCTTTCTATGTGTCCTGCAGATTGCAGCATACATAGAAAGAGGATACAACAAGCAGAAATAAAGATATTTCTCTGTGTTGCAACTCACCTGGGGTGGTGTATGGTGCTGGTGCATCCCCAGGTATGGGGATGCACCAAAATCCATGGGTGTTGCATGGTAACAGCCGCGCAACACACATGGAAATGCCTCCCTGGTGCTGAGTAACACAGTGATGTGTGATGTGTTACATTACTCGAGATTTATGAAGCAATGCTGGGCCACGCATGGTGGCCTTGCGTGGCTTCATAATTTCACTTAAGGTTTGTGTCTCTCTTGCACCACATTTCTTGGTGCAAGAACGATGCAAACTAGGCCATAAATATGGCATTGAGTGTTTGATATTGTACTATCACTTAGGCTTATGACCATCTCAAAGTGCTTACACTCTGCAAGCATACAGAAACACCAAAATGTGAGCACTGTGTGTGATGGACTATAAAGTGGTAGGCAATGCTATTCATCAGGTTTTATGGTCAAAACATGCAACAGCTGTTCCTGTCTCTTCTGCTGCTGCTTACCTGCAGGCTGTATGCACCTGTTATTATGATTTACTCTGGTCTACTTGTTGTTTTGGAAAAATGTGCACCCTTGCTGTCTTCACTGCACATGGTGTGCACATGAGAGGGAGTTTTTCCACTTTTGTAGATATAGGCCCTCATTATGACATTGGCAGTAAATCCCACTTACCGCCATGCCGTCTGCAGCCGACATAACGCTGTTGCTCTCTTTCTGTTTTTCCTGTTTAAGAAGTCTTCCTTGAGCCAACAAGCTGATGGGGTCTGGTTGAAGCACCTGCATGCCAGTGAGTGGTACAGAAACCTGAGAGGACTTCTGGCAGCATTTCCAGCAACTTCATAGACAAAGCTGCTGATGAAGGGCTTACCCAGAAACACGTGTCCAGAGATTTACAGCACTTGCTGCACCTAAAAAAGTGAAAAACTTGAGTTTACTTTATGGATAAAAAACAAACTTGTACTGCATTTACCATGATACACTGGGGCTGACTGCATGCTGGAGTGTGAGGCAGGGTGCTCCCTTTCTGGTTTTCCTGTTTAAGAAGGCTCACTTTAGCCAACTAGCTGATGAGCTCTGGTTGAAGAACCTGCGTGCCAGTGAGTGGTACAGAAACCTGAGAGGACTTTTGGCAGCATTTCCAGCAACCCCAACAACAAAGTTGCTCTCTGCTGATGAAGGGCTTACCCCGAAACACGTGTCCAGAGATTTACAGCACATGCTGCACCTACTATGGTGAAAAACTTTAGTTTACTTTATGGATGATAAATGAACTTGTACTGCATTTACCATGATGCACTGGGGCTGACTGCATGCTGCAGGGTGAGGCAGGGTGCTCCCATTCTGATTTTCCTGTTTAAAAAGGCTCCCTTGAGCCAACGAGCTGACGAGCTCCGGTTGAAGCACCTGCGTGCCAGTGAGTGGTACAGAAACCTGAGAGGACTTTTAGCAGAATTTCCAGCAACCCCACAGACAAAGCTTCTCTCTGCTGATGAAGGGATTACCCAGAAACACGTGTGCAGAGATTTACAGCACTTGCTGCCCCTACTAAGGTGGAAAACTTTAGTTTACTTTATGGATAAAAAATGAACTTGTACTGCATTTACCACGATACACTGGGGCTGACTGCATGCTGGAGAGTGAGGCAGGGTGCTCCCTTTCTGATTTTCCTGTTCACGAAGGCTCCCTTGAGCCAACAAGCTGATGAGCTCTGGTTAAAGCACCTGCGTGCCAGTGAGTGGTACAGAAATGTGAGAGGACTTTTGGCAGCATTTCCACCAACCCCAAAGCTGCTCTCTGCTGATAAAGGGATTACCCAGAAACACGTTTCCAGAGATTTACTGTACTCGCTGCACCTACTAAGGTGAAAAACTTTAGTTTACTTTATGGATAAAAAGCAAACTTGTACTGCATTTACCATGGTGTACTGGGGCTGACACCATGCTGGAGTGTGAGGCAGGGTGCTCCCTTTCTGGTTTTCATGTTTAAGAAGGCTCCCTTGAGCCAACGCGCTGACGATCCCTGGTTGGAGCAACTGCGTGCCAGTGAGTGGTACAGAAACCTGAGAGGACTTTTGGCAGCATTTCAAGCTACTTCACAGACAAAGCTGCTGATGAAGGGCTTACCCAGAAACACGTGTCCAGAGATTTACAGCACTTGCTGCATCTACACAAGTGAAAAACTTTAGTTTACTTTATGGATAAAAAACAAACTTGTTCTGCATTTACCATGATGCACTGGGGCTGATTGCATGCTGGAGTGTGAGGCAGGGTGCTCCCTTTCTGGTTTTCATGTTTAAGAAGGCTCCCTTGAGCCAACGCGCTGACGATCCCTGGTTGGAGCAACTGTGTGCCAGTGAGTGGTACAGAAACCTGAGAGGACTTTTGGCAGCATTTCCAGCAACTTCACAGACAAAGCTGCTGATGAAGGGCTTACCCAGAAACATGTGTCCAGAGATATACAGCACTTGCTGCACCTACAAAACTGAAAAACATTAGTTTACTTTATGGATAAAAAACAAACTTGTACTGCATTTACCATGATGTACTGGGGCTGACACCATGCTGGAGTGTGAGGCAGGGTGCTTCCTTTCTGGTGTTCATGTTTAAGAAGGCTCCCTTGAGCCAACGGGCTGACAGGCTCTGGTTGAAGCACCTGTGTGCCAGTGAGTGGTACACAAACCTGAGACGACTTTTAGCAGCATGTCCAGCAACTCCACAGACAAAGCTTCTCTCTGCTGATGAAGGGATTACCCAGAAACACGTGTGCAGAGATTTACAGCACTTGCTGCCCCTACTAAGGTGGAAAACTTTAGTTTACTTTATGGATAAAAAATGAACTTGTACTGCATTTACCACGATACACTGGGGCTGACTGCATGCTGGAGTGTGAGGCAGGGTGCTCCCTTTCTGATTTTCCTGTTCACGAAGGCTCCCTTGAGCCAACAAGCTGATGAGCTCTGGTTAAAGCACCTGCGTGCCAGTGAGTGGTACAGAAATGTGAGAGGACTTTTGGCAGCATTTCCACCAACCCCAAAGCTGCTCTCTGCTGATAAAGGGATTACCCAGAAACGCATTTCCAGAGATTTACTGTATTTGCTGCACCTACTAAGGTGAAAAACTTTAGTTTACTTTATGGATAAAAAGCAAACTTGTACTGCATTTACCATGGTGTACTGGGGCTGACACCATGCTGGAGTGTTAGGCAGGGTGCTCCCTTTCTGGTTTTCATGTTTAAGAAGGCTCCCTTGAGCCAACGCGCTGACGATCCCTGGTTGGAGCAACTGCGTGCCAGTGAGTGGTACAGAAACCTGAGAGGACTTTTGGCAGCATTTCAAGCAACTTCACAGACAAAGCTGCTGATGAAGGGCTTACCCAGAAACATGTGTCCACAGATTTACAGCACTTGCTGCATCTACACAAGTGAAAAACTTTAGTTTACTTTATGGATAAAAAACAAACTTGTTCTGCATTTACCATGAGGCACTGGGGCTGATTGCATGCTGGAGTGTGAGGCAGGGTGCTCCCTTTCTGGTTTTCATGTTTAAGAAGGCTCCCTTGAGCCAACGCTCTGACGATCCCTGGTTGGAGCAACTGCGTGCCAGTGAGTGGTACAGAAACCTGAGAGGACTTATGGCAGCATTTCCAGCAACTTCACAGACATAGCTGCTGATGAAGGGCTTACCCAGAAACATGTGTCCAGAGATATACAGCACTTGCTGCACCTACAAAACTGAAAAACATTAGTTTACTTTATGGATAAAAAACAAACTTGTACTTCATTTACCATGATGTACTGGGGCTGACACCATGCTGGAGTGTGAGGCAGGGTGCTTCCTTTCTGGTGTTCATGTTTAAGAAGGCTCCCTTGAGCCAATGGGCTGACAGGCTCTGGTTGAAGCACCTGTGTGCCAGGAAGTAGTACACAAACCTGAGATGACTTTTAGCAGCATGTCCAACAACCCCACAGACAAAGCTGCTCTCTGCTGATGACGGGCTTACCCAGAAACACGTGTCCAGAGACTTACAGCACTTGCTGCACCTACTAAGGTGAAAAACGTATTTTACTTTATAGATCAAAAACAAACTTGAACTGCATTTACCATGATGCACTGGGTCTGACTACATTCTGCAGTGTCAGACAGGGTGCTCCCATTCTGCTTTTCCTGTTTAAGAAGACTCCCTTGAGCTAACGAGCTGACGAGCTCTGGTTGAAGCACCTGCGTGCCAATGAGTGGAACAGAACCCTGAGAGGAATTTTGGCAGCATTTCCAGCAACCCCACAGAGAAAGCTCCTCTATGCTGATGAGGGGATTATCCGGAAAAACGTTTCCAGAGATTTACAGCACTTGCTGCCCCTACTAAGGTGGAAAACTTTAGTTTACTTTATGGATAAAAAACAAACTTGTACTGCATTTACCATGATGTACTGGGGCTGACTGCATAATGCATTGTGAGGCAGAGTGCTCCCTTTCTCGTTTTCCGGTTCAAGAAGGCTCCCTTGAGCCAACCACCTGATGAGCTCTGGTTGAAGCACCTGCGTGCCAGTGAGTGGTACAGAAACCTGAGAGGACTTTTGGCAGCATTTACAGCAACCCCACAGACAAAGCTTCTCTCTGCTGATGAAGGGATTACCCAGAAACACGTTTCCAGATATTTACAGCACTTGTTGCACCCACTAAGTGGAAAAACCTTAGTTTACTTTATGGATAAAAAACAAACCTGTACTGCATTTACCATCATGTACTGGGGCTGACATCATGCTGGAGTGTGAGGCAGGGTGCTCCCTTTCTGGTTTTCCTGTTTAAGAAGGCTCCCTTGAGCCAACGAGCTGACGAGCTCTGGTTGAAGCACCTGTGTGCCAGTGAGTGGTACAGAAACGTGAGAGGACTTTTAGCAGCATGTCCTGCAACCCCATAGACAAAGCAGCTCTATGCTGATGAGGGGCTTACACAGAAACAAGTGTCCAGAGATTTATAGCACTTCCTGCATCTACTAAGGTGAACATTTTTAGTTTACCTCATGGATAAAAAACAAACTTGCACTGCATTTACCATGATATACTGGGGCTGACTGCATAATGCAGTGTGAGGCAGGGTGCTCCCTTTCTGGTTTTCCTGTTCAAGAAGGCTCCCTTGAGCCAACAAGCTGACGAGCTCTGGTTGAAGCACCTGCATGCCAGTGAGTGGTACACAAACCTGAGAGGACTTTTAGCAGCATTTCCAGCACCCCCACAGACAAAGCTCCTCTATGCTGATGAAGGGCTTAACCAGAAACACGTTTCCAGAGATTTACAGCACTTACTGCACCTACTAAGGTGAAAAACTTTAGTTTACTTTATGGATGAAAAACAAACTTGAACAGCATTTACCATGATGAACTGGGGCTGACACCATGCTGGAGTGTGAGGCAGGGTGCTCGCTTTCTGGTTTTCCTGTTTAAGAAGGCTCCCTTGAGCCAACAAGCTGACGAGCTCTGTTTAAAGCACCTGCGTGCCAGTGAGTGGTACACAAACCTGAGAGGACTTTTGGCAGCATTTCCTGCAACCCCGCGGACAAAGCTGCTCTCTGCTGATGAAGCGATTACCCAGAAACACATTTCCAGAGATTTACAGCACTTGCTGCACCTACTAAGGTGAAAAACTTTAGTTTACTTTATGGATAAAAAACAAACTTGTACTGCATTTACAATGATGCACTGGGGCTGACACAATGCTGGAGTGTGAGGCAGGGTGCTCCCTTTCTGGTTTTCCTGTTTAAGAAGGCTCCCTTGAGCCAACGAGCTGACGAGCTCTAGTTGAAGCACCTGCGTGCCAGTGAGTGCTACACAAACCTGAGAGGCCTTTTAGCAGCATGTCCTGCAACCCCATAGACAAAGCTGCTCTATGCTGATGAAGGGCTTACCCAGAAACAAGTGTCCAGAGATTTATAGCACATGCTGTACCTACTAAGGTGAAAAACTTTAGTTTACTTTATGGATAAAAACCAAACTTGCACTGCATTTACCATGATGTACTGGGGCTGACTGCATAATGCAGAGTGAGGCAGAGTGCTCCCTTTCTGGTTTTCCTGTTCAAGAAGGCTCACTTGAGCAAACGAGCTGATGAGCTCTGTTTGAAGCACCTGCGTGCCAGTGAGTGGTACAGAAACCTGAGAGGACGTTTGGCAGCATTTCCAGCAACCCCACAGACAAAGCTTCTCTCTGCTGATGAAGGGATTACCCAGAAACACGTTTCCAGAGATTTACAGCACTTACTGCACCTACTAAGGTGAAAAACGTTACTTTACTTTACTTTATGGATAAAAAACGAACTTGCACTGCATTTACCATGATGCACTGGGGCTGACTGCATGCTGCAGTGTGTGGCAGGGTGCTCCCTTTCTGGTTTTCCTGTTCAAGAAGGCTCTCTTGAGCCAACGAGCTAACGAGCTGTGGTTGAATCACCTGCATGCCAGTGAGTGGTACACAACCGTGAGAGGACTTTTAGCAGTATTTCCAGCAACCCCGCAGACAAAGCTCCTCTATGCTGATGAAGGGCTTACCCTGAAACATGTGTCCAGAGATTTACAGCTCTTGCGGCACCTACTAAGGTGAAAAACTTTAGTTGCTTTTATGGATAAAAAACGAACTTGCACTGCATTTACCATGATGCACTGGGGCTGACTGCATGCTGGAGTGTGAGGCTGAGTACTCCCTTTCTGGTTTACCTGTTCAAGAATGCTCCCTTGAGCCAACGATCTGACGAGCTCTGGTTAAAGAACCTGCGTGCCAGTGAGTGGTACAGAAACCTGAGAGGCCTTTTAGCAGCATGTCCTGCAACCCCATAGACAAAGCTGCTCTATGCTGATGAAGGGCTTACCCAGAAACAAGTGTCCAGAGATTTATAGCACATGCTGTACCTACTAAGGTGAAAAACTTTAGTTTACTTTATGGATAAAAACCAAACTTGCACTGCATTTACCATGATGTACTGGGGCTGACTGCATAATGCAGAGTGAGGCAGAGTGCTCCCTTTCTGGTTTTCCTGTTCAAGAAGGCTCACTTGAGCAAACGAGCTGATGAGCTCTGGTTGAAGAACCTGCGTGCCAGTGAGTGGTACAGAAACCTGAGAGGACTTTTGGCAGCATTTCCAGCAACCCCACGGACAATGCTTCTCTCTGCTGATGAAGGGATTACCCAGAAACACGTTTCCAGAGATTTACAGCACTTGCTGCACCCACTAAGGTGAAAAACTTTAGTTTACTTTATGGATAAAAAACAAACTTGTACTGCATTTACCATAATGTACTGGGGCTGACACCATGCTGGAGTGTGAGGCAGGGTGCTCCCTTTCTGGTTTTCCTGTTTAAGAAGGCTCCCTTGAGCCAACGAGCTGACGAGCTCTGGTTGAAGCACCTGCATGTCAGTGAGTGGTACACAAACCTGAGAGGCCTTTTAGCAGCATGTCCTGCAACCCCATAGACAAAGCTGCTCTATGCTGATGAAGGGCTTACCCAGAAACAAGTGTCCAGAGATTTATAGCACATGCTGTACCTACTAAGGTGAAAAACTTTAGTTTACTTTATGGATAAAAACCAAACTTGCACTGCATTTACCATGATGTACTGGGGCTGACTGCATAATGCAGAGTGAGGCAGAGTGCTCCCTTTCTGGTTTTCCTGTTCAAGAAGGCTCACTTGAGCAAACGAGCTGATGAGCTCTGTTTGAAGCACCTGCGTGCCAGTGAGTGGTACAGAAACCTGAGAGGACGTTTGGCAGCATTTCCAGCAACCCCACAGACAAAGCTTCTCTCTGCTGATGAAGGGATTACCCAGAAACACGTTTCCAGAGATTTACAGCACTTACTGCACCTACTAAGGTGAAAAACGTTACTTTACTTTACTTTATGGATAAAAAACGAACTTGCACTGCATTTACCATGATGCACTGGGGCTGACTGCATGCTGCAGTGTGTGGCAGGGTGCTCCCTTTCTGGTTTTCCTGTTCAAGAAGGCTCTCTTGAGCCAACGAGCTAACGAGCTGTGGTTGAATCACCTGCATGCCAGTGAGTGGCACACAACCGTGAGAGGACTTTTAGCAGTATTTCCAGCAACCCCACAGACAAAGCTCCTCTGTGCTGATGAAGGGCTTACCCAGAAACACGTGTCCAGAGATTTACAGCTCTTGCGGCACCTACTAAGGTGAAAAACTTTAGTTGCTTTTATGGATAAAAAACGAACTTGCACTGCATTTACCATGATGCACTGGGGCTGACTGCATGCTGGAGTGTGAGGCTGAGTACTCCCTTTCTGGTTTACCTGTTCAAGAATGCTCCCTTGAGCCAACGATCTGACGAGCTCTGGTTAAAGAACCTGCGTGCCAGTGAGTGGTACAGAAACCTGAGAGGACTTTTGGGAGCATTTCCAGCAACCCCACAGACAAAGTTTCTCTCTGCTGATGAAGGGCTTAACCAGAAACACGTTTCCAGAGATTTACAGCACTTACTGCACCTACTAAGGTGAAAAACTTTAGTTTACTTTATGGATGAAAAACAAACTTGTACAGCATTTACCATGATGCACTGGGGCTGACACCATGCTGGAGTGTGAGGCAGGGTGCTCGCTTTCTGGTTTTCCTGTTTAAGAAGGCTCCCTTGAGCCAACAAGCTGACGAGCTCTGGTTAAAGCACCTGCGTGCCAGTGAGTGGTACACAAACCTGAGAGGACTTTTAGCAGCATTTCCAGCAGCTCCACAGACAAAGCTGCTCTATGCTGATGAGGGGCTTACCCAAAAACACGTCTCCAGGGATTTACAGTACTTGCTGCACCTACTAAGGTGAAAAACTTTAGTTTACTTTATGGATAAAAAACAAACTTGCACTGCATTTACCATGATGTACTGGGGCTGACTGCATGCTGCAGTGTGAGTCAGAGAGCTCCCTTTCTGGTTTTCCCGTTCAAGAAGGCTCCCTTGAGCCAACGAGCTGACAAGCTCTGGTTGAAGCATATGCGTGCCAGTGAGTGGTACAGAAACCTGAGAGGACTTTTGGCAGCATTTCCAGCAACCCCACAGACAAAGATGCTCTCTGCTGATGAAGGGCTTACCCAGAAACACGTGTGCAGAGACTTACAGCACTTGCTGCACTTACTAAGGTGAAAAACTTATTTTACTTTATGGATAAATAACTAACTTGTATTGCATTAACCATGATTAACTGGGGCTGACTGCATACTGCAGTGTGAGACAGAGTGCTCCCATTCTGCTTTTCCTGTTCAAGAAGGCTCCATTCAGCCAACAAGCTGACGAGCTCTGGTTGAAGCACCTGCGTTCCAGTGAGTGGTACAGAAACCTGAGAGGACTTTTGGCAGCATTTCCAGCAACCCCCCCCCAAAGACAAAGCTGCTCTCTGCTGATGAAGGGATTACCCGGAAACATGTTTCTAGAGATTTACAACACTTACTGCACCTCCTAAGGTGAAAAACTTTAGTTTACTTTATAGATAAAAAACAAACTTGCACTGCTATTACCATGATGTACTGGGGCTGACACCATGCTGGAGTGTGAGGCAGGGTGCTCCCTTTCTGGTTTTCCTGTTCAAGAATGCTCCCTTGAGCCAACGAGTTGATGAGCTCCGGTTAAAGCACCTGCATGCCAGTGAGTGGTACACAAACTTGAGAGGACTTTTAGCAGCATTTCCAGCAACCCCACAGACAAAGCTCCTCTATGCTGATGAAGGGCTTACCCAGAAACACGTGTCCAGAGATTTACAGCACTTACTGCACCTACTTAGGTGAAAAACTTTAGTTTACTTTACGGATAAAAAACAAACTTGCACTGCATTTACCATGATGCACTGGGGCTGACTGCATGCTGCAGTGTGAGGCAGGGTGCTCCCTTACTTGTTATCCTGTTCAAGAAGGCTCCCTTGAGCCAACAAGCTGACGAGCTCTGGTTGAAGCACCTACATGTCAGTGAGTGGTACAGAAACCTGAGAGGACTTTTGGCAGCATTTCCAGCAAGCGCACATACAAAGCTTCTCTCTCCTGATGAAGGGATTACCCAGAAACACGTTTCCAGAGATTTATAGCACTTGCTGCACCTACTAAGGTGAAAAACTTTAGTTTACTTTATGGATAAAAAACAAACTTGCACTGCATTTACCATGATGTACTGGGGCTAACTGCATAATGCAGTGTGAGGCAGGGAGCTCCCTTTCTGGTTTTCCTGTTCAAGAAGGCACACTTGAGCAAACAAGCTGATGAGCTCTGGTTGAAGCACCTGCGTGCCAGTGAGTGGTACAGAAACCTGAGAGGACGTTTGGCAGCATTTCCAGCAACCCCACAGACAAAGCTTCTCTCTGCTGATGAAGGGATTACCCAGAAATACGTTTCCAGAGATTTACAGCACTTACTGCGCCTACTAAGGTGAAAAACTTTACTTTACTTTTTGGATAAAAAACGAACTTGCACTGCATTTACCATGATGCACTGGGGCTGACTGTATGCTGCAGTGTGTGGCAGGGTGCTCCCTTTCTGGTTTTCCTGTTCAAGAAGGCTCTCTTGAGCCAACGAGCTGAAGAGCTCTAGTTGAAGCACCTGCATGCCAGTGAGTGGTACACAAACCTGACAGGAGTTATATCAGCTTTTCCAGCAACCCCACAGACAAAGCTCCTCTATGCTGATGAAGGGCTTACCCAGAAACACGTGCCCAGAGATTTACAGCACTTACTGCACCTACTAAGGTGAAAAACTTTAGTTTACATTACGGATAAAAAACAAACTTGCACTGCATTTACCATGATGCACTGGGGTTGACGGCATGCTGCAGTGTGAGGCAGGGTGCTCCCTTTCTGGTTTTCCTGTTCAATAAGGCTCCCTTGAGCCTACGAGCTGACAAGCTCTGGTTGAAGCACCTACATGTCAGTGAGTGGTACAGAAACCTTAGAGGACTTTTGGCAGCATTTCCAGCAACCCCACAGACAAAGCTGCTCTCTGCTGATGAAGGGATTACCCAGAAACACGTTTCCAGAGATTTACAGCACTTGCTGCACCTACTAGGGTGAAAAACTTTAGTTTACTTTATGGATGAAAAAACAAACTTGTACTGCTTTTACTATGATGCACTGGGGCTGACAGCATGCTGGAGTGTGAGGCTGGGTGCTCCCTTTCTGGTTTTCCTGTTTAAGAAGGCTCCCTTCAGCCAACGAGCTGACGAGCTGTGGTTGAAGCACCTGCATGCCAGTGAGTGGTACACAACCGTAAGAGGACTTTTAGCAGCATTTCCAGCAACCCCACAGACAAAGCTGCTCTATGCTGATGAAGGGATTACCCAGAAACACGTGTCCAGAGATTAACAGCACTTGCGGCACCTAATAAGGTGAAAAACTTTAGTTGACTTTATGGATAAAAAACGAACTTGCACTGCATTTACCACGATGCACTGGGGCTGACTGCATGCTGCAGTGTGAGGCAGAGTGCTCCCTTTCTGGTTTTCCTGTTCAAGAATGCTCCCTTGAGCCAACGAGCTGACGAGCTCTGGTTAAAGAACCTGCATGCCAGTGAGTGGTACAGAAACCTGAGAGGACTTTTGGGAGCATTTCCAGCAACCCCACAGACAAAGTTTCTCTCTGCTGATGAAGGGATTACCCAGAAACACGTTTCCCGAGATTTACAGCACTTGCTGCACCTACTAAGGTGAAAAACTTTAGTTTACTTTACGGATAAAAAACAAACTTGCACTGCATTTATCATGATGCACTGGGGCTGACTGCATGCTGCAGTGTGAGGCAGGGTGCTCCCTTTCTGGTTTTCCTGTTCAAGAAGGCTCCCTTGAGCCAACGAGCTGACGAGCTCTGGTTGAAGCACCTACATGTCAGTGAGTGGTACAGAAACCTGGGAGGACTTTTAGCAGCATTTCCAGCAACCCAACAGACAAAGCTGCTCTCTGCTGATGAAGGGATTACCCAGAAACACGTTTCCAGAGATTTACAGCACTTGCTGCACCTACTAGGGTGAAAAACTTTAGTTTACTTTATGGATAAAAAACAAACTTGTACTGCTTTTACTATGATGCACTGGGGCTGACACCATGCTGGAGTGTGAGGCAGGGTGCTCCCTTTCTGGTTTTCCTGTTTAAGAAGGCTCCCTTTAGCCAACGAGCTCACGAGCTGTGGTTGAAGCACCTGCATGCCAGTGAGTGGTACACAACCGTGAGAGGACTTTTAGCAGCATTTCCAGCAACCCCACAGATAAAGCTCCTCTATGCTGATGAAGGGCTTACCCAGAAACACGTGTCCAGAGATTTACAGCACTTGCAGCACCTACTAAGGTGAAAAACGTTAGTTGACTTTATGGATAAAAAACGAACTTGCACTGCATTTACCATGATGCACTAAGTCTGACTGCATGCTGGAGTGTGAGGCAGAGTGCTCCCTTTCTGGTTTTCCTGTTCAAGAATGCTCCCTTGAGCCAACGAGCTGACGAGCTCTGGTTAAATAACCTGCGTGCCAGTGAGTGGTACAGAAACCTGAGAGGACTTTTGGGAGTATTTCCAGCAACCCCACAGACAAAGTTTCTGTCTGCTGATGAAGGGATTACCCAGAAACACGTTTCCAGAGATTTACAGCACTTGCTGCACCTACTAAGGTGAAAAACTTTAGTTTACTTTATGGATAAAAAGCAAACTTGTACTGAATTTACCATGATGTACTGGGGCTGACACCATGCTGGAGTGTGAGGCAGGGTGCTCCCTTTCTTGTTTTCCTGTTTAAGATGGCTCTCTTGAGCCAATGAGCTGACGAGCTCTGTTTCAAGCACCTGCGTGCCAGTGAGTGCACACAAACCTGAGAGGACTTTTAGCAGCATTTCCAGCAACCCCACAGACAAAGTTCCTCTATGCTGATGAAGAGCTTACCCAGAAACACGTGTCTAAAGATTTAAAGCACTTGCTGCACCTACTAAGGTGAAAAACTTTAGTTGACTTTATGGATAAAAAAAAAACTTGCACTGCATTTACCATGATGCACTGGGGCTGACTGCATGCTGCAGTGTGAGGCAGAGTGCTCCCTTTCTGTTTTTCCTGTTCAAGAAGGCTCCCTTGAGCCAACGAGCTGACGAGCTCTGGTTGAAGAACCTGCGTGCCAGTGAGTGGTACAGAAACCTGAGAGGACTTTTGGCAGCATTTCCAGCAACCCCACGGACAAAGCTGCTCTCTGCTGATGAAGCGATTACCCAGAAACACATTTCCAGAGATTTACAGCACTTGCTGCACCTACTAAGGTGAAAAACTTTAGTTTACTTTATGGATAAAAAACAAACTTGTACTGCATTTACCATGATATACTGGGGCTGACACCATGCTGGAGTGTGAGGCAGGGTGCTCCCTTTCTGGTTTTCCTGTTTAAGAAGGCTCTCTTGAGCCAACAAGCTGACGAGCTCTGGTTCAAGCACCTGCATGCCAGTGAGTGGCACACAAACCTGAGAGGACTTTTAGCAGCATTTCCAGCAACCCCACAGACAAAGTTCCTCTATGCTGATGAAGAGCTTACCCCGAAACACGTGTCCAGAGATTTACAGCACTTGCTGCACCTTCTAAGGTGAAAAACTTTAGTTGACTTTATGGATAAAAAAATACTTGCACTGCATTTACCATGATGCACTGGGGCTGACTGCATGCTGCAGTGTGAGGCAGAGTGCTCCCTTTCTGGTTTTCCTGTTTAAGAAGGCTCCCTTTAGCCAACGAGCTCACGAGCTGTGGTTGAAGCACCTGCATGCCAGTGAGTGGTACACAACCGTGAGAGGACTTTTAGCAGCATTTCCAGCAACCCCACAGATAAAGCTCCTCTATGCTGATGAAGGGCTTACCCAGAAACACGTGTCCAGAGATTTACAGCACTTGCAGCACCTACTAAGGTGAAAAACGTTAGTTGACTTTATGGATAAAAAACGAACTTGCACTGCATTTACCATGATGCACTAAGTCTGACTGCATGCTGGAGTGTGAGGCAGAGTGCTCCCTTTCTGGTTTTCCTGTTCAAGAATGCTCCCTTGAGCCAACGAGCTGACGAGCTCTGGTTAAATAACCTGCGTGCCAGTGAGTGGTACAGAAACCTGAGAGGACTTTTGGGAGTATTTCCAGCAACCCCACAGACAAAGTTTCTGTCTGCTGATGAAGGGATTACCCAGAAACACATTTCCAGAGATTTACAGCACTTGCTGCACCTACTAAGGTGAAAAACTTTAGTTTACTTTATGGATAAAAAGCAAACTTGTACTGAATTTACCATGATGTACTGGGGCTGACACCATGCTGGAGTGTGAGGCAGGGTGCTCCCTTTCTTGTTTTCCTGTTTAAGATGGCTCTCTTGAGCCAATGAGCTGACGAGCTCTGTTTCAAGCACCTGCGTGCCAGTGAGTGCACACAAACCTGAGAGGACTTTTAGCAGCATTTCCAGCAACCCCACAGACAAAGTTCCTCTATGCTGATGAAGAGCTTACCCAGAAACACGTGTCTAAAGATTTAAAGCACTTGCTGCACCTACTAAGGTGAAAAACTTTAGTTGACTTTATGGATAAAAAAAAAACTTGCACTGCATTTACCATGATGCACTGGGGCTGACTGCATGCTGCAGTGTGAGGCAGAGTGCTCCCTTTCTGTTTTTCCTGTTCAAGAAGGCTCCCTTGAGCCAACGAGCTGACGAGCTCTGGTTGAAGAACCTGCGTGCCAGTGAGTGGTACAGAAACCTGAGAGGACTTTTGGCAGCATTTCCAGCAACCCCACGGACAAAGCTGCTCTCTGCTGATGAAGCGATTACCCAGAAACACATTTCCAGAGATTTACAGCACTTGCTGCACCTACTAAGGTGAAAAACTTTAGTTTACTTTATGGATAAAAAACAAACTTGTACTGCATTTACCATGATATACTGGGGCTGACACCATGCTGGAGTGTGAGGCAGGGTGCTCCCTTTCTGGTTTTCCTGTTTAAGAAGGCTCTCTTGAGCCAACAAGCTGACGAGCTCTGGTTCAAGCACCTGCATGCCAGTGAGTGGCACACAAACCTGAGAGGACTTTTAGCAGCATTTCCAGCAACCCCACAGACAAAGTTCCTCTATGCTGATGAAGAGCTTACCCCGAAACACGTGTCCAGAGATTTACAGCACTTGCTGCACCTTCTAAGGTGAAAAACTTTAGTTGACTTTATGGATAAAAAAATACTTGCACTGCATTTACCATGATGCACTGGGGCTGACTGCATGCTGCAGTGTGAGGCAGAGTGCTCCCTTTCTGTTTTTCCTGTTCAAGAAGGCTCCCTTGAGCCAACGAGCTAACGAGCTCTGGTTGAAGAACATGTGTGCCAGTGAGTGGTACAGAAACCTGAGAGGACTTTTGGCAGCATTTCCTGCAACCCCACGGACAAAGCTGCTCTCTGCTGATGAAGCGATTACCCAGAAACACATTTAAAGAGATTTACAGCACTTGCTGCACCTACTAAGGTGAAAAACTTTAGTTTACTTTATGGATAAAAAACAAACTTGTACTGCATTTACAATGATGCACTGGGGCTGACACAATGCTGGAGTGTGAGGCAGGGTGCTCCCTTTCTGGTTTTCCTGTTTAAGAAGGCTCGCTTGAGCCAACGAGCTGACGAGCTCTAGTTGAAGCACCTGCGTGCCAGTGAGTGCTACACAAAACTGACAGGACTTTTAGCAGCATTTCCAGCAACACACAGACAAAGCTCCTCTATGCTGATGAAGGGCTTACCCAGAAACACATGTCCAGAGACTTACAGCACTTGCTGCACGTACTAAGGTGAAAAACTTTAGTTTACTTTATGGATAAAAAACGAACTTGTACTGCATTTACCATGATGCACTGGGGCTGACTGCATGCTGCAGTGTGAGGCCGGGTGCTCCCTTTCTGGTTTTCCTGTTTAAGAAGGCTCCCTTGAGCCAACGAGCTGACGAGCTCTGGTTGAAGCACCTGTGTGCCAGTAAGTGGTACACAAACCTGAGAGGACTTTTAGCAGCATGTCCTGCAACCCCATAGACAAAGCTGCTCTATGCTGATGAAGGGCTTACCCAGAAACACGTGTCCATGGACTTACAGCACTTGCTGCACGTACTAAGGTGAAAAACTTATTTTACTTTATGGATAAAAAATGAACTTGTACTGTATTTACCATGATGCACTGGGGCTGACACCATGCTGGAGTGTGAGGCAGGGTGCTCCCTTTCTGGTTTTCCTGTTTAAGAAGGCTCCCTTGAGTCAACAAGCTGATGAGCTCTGGTTGAAGCACCTGCTTGCCAGTGAGTGGTACACAACCGTGAGAGGACTTTTAGCAGCATTTCCAGCAACCCACAGACAAAGCTCCTCTATGCTGATGAAGGGCTTACCCAGAAACACGTGTCTAGAGATTTACAGCACTTGCTGCACCTACTAAGGTGAAAAACTTTAGATGACTTTAAGGATTAAAAACGAACTTGCACTGCATTTACCATGATGCACTGGGGCTGACTGCATGCTACAGTGTGAGGCAGAGTGCTCCCTTTCTGGTTTTCTTATTCAAGAAGGCTCCCTGAGCCAACGAGCTGACGAGCTCTGGTTGAAGCACCTGCATGCCAGTGAGTGGTACAGAAACCTGAGAGGACTTTTGGCAGCATTTCCAGCAACCCCACAGACAAAGTTTCTCTCTGCTAATGAAAGGCTTACCCAGAAACACGTGTTCAGAGATTTACAGCACTTGCTGCACCTACTAAGATGAAAAACTTTACTTTACTTTATGTATAAAAAACAAACTTGCTCTGCATTTACCATGATGTACTGTGGCTGACTGCATGCTGCAGTGTGAGGCAGAGTGCTCCCTTTCTGGTTTTCCTGTTCAAGAAGGCTCCCTTAGGCCAATGAGCTGACGAGCTCTGGTTGAAGCACCTGCGTGCCAGTGAGTGGTACAGAAACCTGAGAGGACTTTTGGCAGCATTTCCAGCAACCCCACGGACAAAGTTGCTCTCTGCTGATGAAGTGCTTACCCGGAAACACGTGTCCAGAGATTTACACCACTTGCTGCTCCTACTAAGGTGAAAAACTTTAGTTTACTTTATGGATAAAAAGCGAACTTGTACTGCATTTACCATGATGCACTGGGGCTGACTGCATGCTGTAGTGTGAGGCAGGGTGATCCCTTTCAGGTTTTCCTGTTTAAGAAGGCTCCCTTGAGCCAACTAGCTGACGAGCTCTGGTTGAAGCACCTGCATGCCAGTGAGTGGTACACAAAACTGAGAGGTCTTTTAGCAGCACATCCACCAACCCCACAGACAAAGCTGCTCTGTGCTGATGAAGGGATTACCCAGAAACAAGTGTCCAGATATTTATAGCACTTGTTGCACCTACTAAGGTGAAAAACTTTAGTTGACTTTAGGGATAAAAAACGAACTTGCACTGCATTTACCATGATGCACTGGGGATGACTGCATGCTGCAGTGTGAGTCAGAGTGCTCCCTTTCAGGTTTTCCTGTTCAAGAAGGCTCACTTGAGCCAACAAGTTGATGAGCTCCGGTTGAAGCACCTGCGTGCCATTGAGTGGTACACAAACCTGAGAGGACTTTTGGCAGCATTTCCAGCAACCCCACAGACAAAGTTCCTCTATGCTGATGAAGGGCTTACCCAGAAACACGTGTCCAGAGATTTACAGCACTTACTGCACCTACTAAGGTGAAAAACTTTAGTTTACTTTACGGATAAAAAACGAACTTGCACTGCATTTACCATGATGCACTGGGGCTGACTGCATGCTGCAGTGTGAGGCAGGGTGCTCCCTTACTGGTTTTCCTGTTCAAGAAGGCTCCCTTGAGCCAACGAGCTGACGAGCTCTGTTTGAAGCACCTACATGTCAGTGAGTGGTACAGAACCTGAGAGGACTTTTGGCAGCATTTCCAGCAACCCCACAGACAAAGTTCCTCTATGCTGATGAAGGCCTTACCAAGAAACACTTGTCCAGAGATTTACAGCACTTGCTGCACCTATTAAGGTGAAAAACTTTAGTTGACTTTATGGATAAAAAACAAACTTGCACTGCATTTACCATGATGCACTGGGGCTGACTGTATGCTGCAGTGTGAGGCAGAGTGCTCCCTTTCTGGTTTTCCTGTTCAAGAAGGCTCCCTTGAGCCAACGAGCTGACGAGCTCTGGTTGCAGAACCTGCGTGCCAGTGAGTGGTACAGAAACCTGAGAGGACTTTTGGCAGCATTTACAGCAACCCCACGGATAATGCTTCTCTCTGCTGATGAAGGGATTACCCAGAAACACGTTTCCAGAGATTTACAGCACTTGCTGCACCCACTAAGGTGAAAAACTTTAGTTTACTTTATGGATAAAAAACAAACTTGTACTGCATTTACCATAATGTACTGGGGCTGACACCATGCTGGAGTGTGAGGCAGGGTGCTCCCTTTCTGGTTTTCCTGTTTAAGAAGGCTCCCTTGAGCCAACGAGCTGACGAGCTCTGGTTGAAGCACCTGCATGTCAGTGAGTGGTACACAAACCCGAGAGGCCTTTTAGCAGCATGTCCTGCAACCCCATAGACAAAGCTGCTCTATGCTGATGAAGGGCTTACCCAGAAACAAGTGTCCAGAGATTTATAGCACATGCTGTACCTACTAAGGTGAAAAACTTTAGTTTACTTTATGGATAAAAACCAAACTTGCACTGCATTTACCATGATGTACTGGGGCTGACTGCATAATGCAGAGTGAGGCAGAGTCCTCCCTTTCTGGTTTTCCTGTTCAAGAAGGCTCACTTGAGCAAACGAGCTGATGAGCTCTGTTTGAAGCACCTGCGTGCCAGTGAGTGGTACAGAAACCTGAGAGGACGTTTGGCAGCATTTCCAGCAACCCCACAGACAATGCTTCTCTCTGCTGATGAAGGGATTACCCAGAAACACCTTTCCAGAGATTTACAGCACTTACTGCACCTACTAAGGTGAAAAACTTTACTTTACTTTACTTTATGGATAAAAAACGAACTTGCACTGCATTTACCATGATGCACTGGGGCTGACTGCATGCTGCAGTGTGTGGCAGGGTGCTCCCTTTCTGGTTTTCCTGTTCAAGAAGGCTCTCTTGAGCCAACGAGCTAACGAGCTGTGGTTGAATCACCTGCATGCCAGTGAGTGGTACACAACCGTGAGAGGACTTTTAGCAGTATTTCCAGCAACCCCACAGACAAAGCTCCTCTATGCTGATGAAGGGCTTACCCAGAAACACGTGTCCAGAGATTTACAGCTCTTGCGGCACCTACTAAGGTGAAAAACTTTAGTTGCTTTTATGGATAAAAAACGAACTTGCACTGCATTTACCATGATGCACTGGGGCTGACTGCATGCTGGAGTGTGAGGCAGAGTACTCCCTTTCTGGTTTACCTGTTCAAAAATGCTCCCTTGAGCCAACGATCTGACGAGCTCTGGTTAAAGAACCTGCGTGCCAGTGAGTGGTACAGAAACCTGAGAGGACTTTTGGGAGCATTTCCAGCAACCCCACAGACAAAGTTTCTCTCTGCTGATGAAGGGATTACCCAGAAACACGTTTCCAGAGATTTACAGCACCTGCTGCACCTACTAAGGTGAAAAACTTTAGTTTACTTTATGGATAAAAAGCAAACTTGTACTGCATTTACCATGATGTACTGGGGCTGACACCATGATGGACTGTGAGGGAGGGTGCTCCCTTTCTGGTTTTCCTGTTTAAGAAGGCTCTCTTGAGCCAACGAGCTGACGAGCTCTGGTTGAAGCACCTGCGTGACATTGAGTGGTACACAAACCTGAGAGGACTTTTAGCAGCATTTCCTGCAACCCCACAGACAAAGTTCCTCTATGCTGATGAAGGGCTTACCCAGAAACATGTGTCCAGACATTTACAGCACTTGCTGCACCTACTAAGGTGAAAAACTTTAGTTTACTTTATGGATAAAAAACAAACTTGTACTGCATTTACAATGATGCACTGGGGCTGACACCATGCTGGAGTGTGAGGCAGGGTGCTCCCTTTCTGGTTTTCCTGTTTAAGAAGGCTCCCTTGAGCCAACAAGCTGACGAGCTCTGGTTGAAGCACCTGCATGCCAGTGAGTGGTACACAACCGTGAGAGGACTTTTAGCAGCATTTCCAGCAACCCACAGACAAAGCTCCTCTATGCTGATGAAGGGATTACCCAGAAACACGTGTCTAGAGATTTTCAGTACTTGCTGCACCTACTAAGGTGAAAAACTTTAGAAGACTTTAAGGATTAAAAACAAACTTGCACTGCATTTACCATGATGCACTGGGGCTGACTGCATGCTGCAGTGTGAGGCAGAGAGCTCCCTTTCTGGTTTTCTTGTTCAAGAAGGCTCCCTGAGCCAACGAGCTCACGAGCTCTGGTTGAAGCACCTGCGTGCCAGTGAGTGGTACAGAAACCTGAGAGGACTTTTGGCACCATTTCCAGCAACCCCACAGACAAAGTTTCTCTCTGCTGATGAAGGTCTTACCCAGAAACACGTGTTCAGAGATTTACAGCACTTGCTGCAGCTACTAAGGTCAAAAACTTTACTTTACTTTATGGATAAAAAACAAACTTGCTCTGCATTTACCATGATGTACTGTGGCTGACTGCATGCTGCAGTGTGAGGCAGAGTGCTCCCTTTCTGGTTTTCCTGTTCAAGAAGGCTCCCTTAGGCCAACGAGCTGACGAGCTCTGGTTGAAGCACCTGTGTGCCAGTGAGTGGTACAGAAACCTGAGAGGACTTTTAGCAGCATTTCCAGCAACCCCACGGACAAAGTTGGTCTCTGCTGATGAAGAGCTTACCCAGAAACACGTGTCCAGAGATTTACACCACTTGCTGCTCCTACTAAGGTGAAAAACTTTAGTTTACTTTATGGATAAAAAACGAACTTGTACTGCATTTACCATGATGCACTGGGGCTGACTGCATGCTGCAGTGTGAGGCAGGGTGCTCCCTTTCTGGTTTTCCTGTTTACGAAGGCTCCCTTGAGCCAACGAGCTGACGAGCTCTTGTTGAAGCACCTGCATGCCAGTGAGTGGTACACAAAACTGAGAGGACTTTTAGCAGCACATCCAGCAACCCCACAGACAAAGCTGCTCTCTGCTGATGAAGGGATTACCCAGAAACAAGTGTCCAGAGATTTATAGCACTTGTTGCACCTACTAAGGTGAAAACCTTTAGTTGACTTTATGGATAAAAAACGAACTTGCACTGCATTTACCATGATGCACTGGGGCTGACTGCATGCTGCAGTGTGAGGCAGAGTGCTCCCTTTCTGGTTTTCCTGTTCAAGAAGGCTCCCTTGAGCCAACGAGCTGACGAGCTCTAGTTGAAGAACTTGCGTGCCAGTGAGTGGTACAGAAACCTGAGAGGACTTTTGGCAGCATTTCCTGCAACTCCATGGACAAAGCTGCTCTCTGCTGATGAAGGGATTACCCAGAAACACATTTCCAGAGATTTACAGCACTTGATGCACCTACTAAGGTGAAAAACTTTAGTTTACTTTATGGATAAAAAACAAACTTGTACTGCATTTACAATGATGCACTGGGGCTGACACCATGCTGGAGTGTGAGGCAGGGTGCTCCCTTTCTGGTTTTCCTGTTTAAGAAGGCTCCCTTGAGCCAACAAGCTGACGAGCTCTGGTTGAAGCACCTGCATGCCAGTGAGTGGTACACAACCGTGAGAGGACTTTTAGCAGCATTTCCAGCAACCCACAGACAAAGCTCCTCTATGCTGATGAAGGGATTACCCAGAAACACGTGTCTAGAGATTTTCAGCACTTGCTGCACCTTCTAAGGTGAAAAACTTTAGATGACTTTAAGGATTAAAAACAAACTTGCACTGCATTTACCATGATGCACTGGGGCTGACTGCATGCTGCAGTGTGAGGCAGAGAGCTCCCTTTCTGGTTTTCTTGTTCAAGAAGGCTCCCTGAGCCAACGAGCTGACGAGCTCTGGTTGAAGCACCTGCGTGCCAGTGAGTGGTACAGAAACCTGAGAGGACTTTTGGCAGCATTTCCAGCAACCCCACAGACAAAGTTTCTCTCTGCTGATGAAGGGCTTACCCAGAAACACGTGTTCAGAGATTTACAGCACTTGCTGCAGCTACTAAGGTCAAAAACTTTACTTTACTTTATGGATAAAAAACAAACTTGCTCTGCATTTACCATGATGTACTGTGGCTGACTGCATGCTGCAGTGTGAGGCAGAGTGCTCCCTTTCTGGTTTTCCTGTTCAAGAAGGCTCCCTTAGGCCAACGAGCTGACGAGCTCTGGTTGAAGCACCTGCGTGCCAGTGAGTGGTACAGAAACCTGAGAGGACTTTTGGCAGCATTTCCAGCAACCCCACGGACAAAGCTTCTCTCTGCTGATGAAGGGATTACCCAGAAACACGTGTCCAGAGATTTACACCGCTTGCTGCTCCTACTAAGGTGAAAAACTTTAGTTTACTTTATGGATAAAAAACGAACTTGTACTGCATTTACCATGATGCACTGGGGCTGACTGCATGCTGCATTGTGAGGCAGGGTGCTCCCTTTCTGGTTTTCCTGTTTACGAAGGCTCCCTTGAGCCAACGAGCTGACGAGCTCTGGTTGAAGCACCTGCATGCCAGTGAGTGGTACACAAAACTGAGAGGACTTTTAGCAGCACATCCAGCAACCCCACAGACAAAGCTTCTCTCTGCTGATGAAGGGATTACCGAGAAACAAGTGTCCAGAGATTTATAGCACTTGTTGCACCTACTAAGGTGAAAATCTTTAGTTGACTTTATTGATAAAAAACGAACTTGCACTGCATTTACCATGATGCACTGGGGCTGACTGCATGCTGCAGTGTGAGGCAGAGTGCTCCCTTTCTGGTTTTCCTGTTTAAGAAGGCTCTCTTGAGCCAACGAGCTGACGAGCTCTGGTTGAAGCACCTGCGTGACATTGAGTGGTACAGAAACCTGAGAGGACTTTTGGCAGCATTTCCTGCAACCCCACGGACAAAGCTGCTCTCTGCTGATGAAGGGATTACCCAGAAACACATTTCCAGAGATTTACAGCACTTGATGCACCTACTATGGTGAAAAACGTTAGTTTACTTTATGGATAAAAAACAAACTTGCACTGCATTTACAATGATGCACTGGGGCTGACACCATGCTGGAGTGTGAGGCAGGGTGCTCCCTTTCTGGTTTTCCTGTTTAAGAAGGCTCCCTTGAGCCAACAAGCTGACGAGCTCTGTTTGAAGCACCTGCATGCCAGTGAGTGGTACACAACCGTGAGAGGACTTTTAGCAGCATTTCCAGCAACCCACAGACAAAGCTCCTCTATGCTGATGAAGGGATTACCCAGAAACACGTGTCTAGAGATTTTCAGCACTTGCTGCACCTACTAAGGTGAAAAACTTTAGATGACTTTAAGGATTAAAAACGAACTTGCACTGCATTTACCATGATGCACTGGGGCTGACTGCATGCTGCAGTGTGAGGCAGAGAGCTCCCTTTCTGGTTTTCTTGTTCAAGAAGGCTCCCTGAGCCAACAAGCTGACGAGCTCTGGTTGAAGCACCTGCGTGCCAGTGAGTGGTACAGAAACCTGAGAGGACTTTTGGCAGCATTTCCAGCAACCCCACAGACAAAGTTTCTCTCTGCTGATGAAGGGCTTACCCAGAAACACGTGTTCAGAGATTTACAGCACTTGCTGCACCTACTAATGTCAAAAACTTTACTTTACTTTATGGATAAAAAACAAACTTGCTCTGCATTTACCATGATGTACTGTGGCTGACTGCATGCTACAGTGTGAGGCAGAGTGCTCCCTTTCTGGTTTTCCTGTTCAAGAAGGCTCCCTTAGGCCAACGAGCTGACGAGCTCTGGTTGAAGCACCTGTGTGCCAGTGAGTGGTACAGAAACCTGACAGGACTTTTAGCAGCATTTCCAGCAACCCCACGGACAAAGTTGGTCTCTGCTGATGAAGTGCTTACCCAGAAACACGTGTCCAGAGATTTACACCACTTGCTGCTCCTACTAAGGTGAAAAACTTTAGTTTACTTTATGGATAAAAAACGAACTTGTACTGCATTTACCATGATGCACTGGGGCTGACTGCATGCTGCAGTGTGAGGCATGGTGCTCCCTTTCTGGTTTTCCTGTTTACGAAGGCTCCCTTGAGCCAACGAGCTGACGAGCTCTTGTTGAAGCACCTGCATGCCAGTGAGTGGTACACAAAACTGAGAGGACTTTTAGCAGCACATAAAGCAACCCCACAGACAAAGCTGCTCTCTGCTGATGAAGGGATTACCCAGAAAGAAGTGTCCAGAGATTTATAGCACTTGTTGCACCTACTAAGGTGAAAACCTTTAGTTGACTTTATGGATAAAAAACGAACTTGCACTGCATTTACCATGATGCACTGGGGCTGACTGCATGCTGCAGTGTGAGGCAGAGTGCTCCCTTTCTGGTTTTCCTGTTCAAGAAGGCTCCCTTGAGCCAACGAGCTGACGAGCTCTGGTTGAAGAACCTGCGTGCCAGTGAGAGGTACAGAAACCTGAGAGGACTTTTGGCAGCATTTCCTGCAACCCCACGGACAAAGCTGCTCTCTGCTGATGAAGGGATTACCCAGAAACACATTTCCAGAGATTTACAGCACTTGATGCACCTACTATGGTGAAAAACTTTAGTTTACTTTATGGATAAAAAACAAACTTGTACTGCATTTACAATGATGCACTGGGGCTGACACCATGCTGGAGTGTGAGGCAGGGTGCTCCCATTCTGGTTTTCCTGTTTAAGAAGGCTCCCTTCAGCCAACAAGCTGACGAGCTCTGGTTGAAGCACCTGCATGCCAGTGAGTGGTACACAACCGTGAGAGGACTTTTAGCAGCATTTCCAGCAACCCACAGACAAAGCTCCTCTATGCTGATGAAGGGATTACCCAGAAACACGTGTCTAGAGATTTTCAGCACTTGCTGCACCTACTAAGGTGAAAAACTTTAGATGACTTTAAGGATTAAAAACGAACTTGCACTCCATTTACCATGATGCACTGGGGCTGACTGCATGCTGCAGTGTGAGGCAGAGAGCTCCCTTTCTGGTTTTCTTGTTCAAGAAGGCTCACTTGAGCCAACGAGCTCTGGTTGAAGCACCTGCATGCCAGTGAGTGGTACAGAAACCTGAGAGGACTTTTGGCAGCATTTCCATCAACCCCACGGACAAAGCTTCTCTCTGCTGATGAAGGGATTACCCAGAAACACGTGTTCAGAGATTGACAGCACTTGCTGCACCTACTAAGTTCAAAAACTTTACTTTACTTTATGGATAAAAAACAAACTTGCTCTGCATTTACCATGATGTACTGTGGCTGACTGCATGCTGCAGTGTGAGGCAGAGTGCTCCCTTTCTGGTTTTCCTGTTCAAGAAGGCTCCCTTAGGCCAACGAGCTGACGAGCTCTGGTTGAAGCACCTGCGTGCCAGTGAGTGGTACAGAAACCTGAGAGGACTTTTGGCAGCATTTCCAGCAACCCCACGGACAAAGCTTCTCTCTGCTGATGAAGGGATTACCCAGAAACACGTGTTCAGAGATTTACACCACTTGCTGCTCCTACTAAGGTGAAAAACTTTAGTTTCCTTTATGGATAAAAAACAAACTTGTACTGCATTTACCATGATGCACTGGGGCTGACTGCATGCTGCATTGTGAGGCAGGGTGCTCCCTTTTTGGTTTTCCTGTTTACGAAGGCTCCCTTGAGCCAATGAGCTGACGAGCTCTGGTTGAAGCACCTGCATGCCAGTGAGTGGTACACAAAACTGAGAGGACTTTTAGCAGCACATCCAGCAACCCCACAGACAAAGCTTCTCTCTGCTGATGAAGGGATTACCCAGAAACAAGTGTCCACAGATTTATAGCACTTGTTGCACCAACTAAGGTGAAAAACTTTAGTTGACTTTATGCATAAAAAAACAAACTTGCACTGCATTTACCATGATGCACTGGGGCTGACTGCATGCTGCAGTGTGCGGCAGAGTGCTCCCTTTCTGGTTTTCCTGTTCAAGAATGCTCCCTTGAGCCAACGAGCTGACGAGCTCTGGTTGAAGAACCTGTATGCCAGTGAGTGGTACAGAAACCTGAGAGGACTTTTGGCAGCATTTCCTGCAACCCCACAGACAAAGCTGCTCTCTGCTGATGAAGGGATTACCCAGAAACACATTTCCAGAGATTTACAGCACTTGCTGCACATACTAAGGTGAAAATCTTTAGTTTACTTTATGGATAAAAAACAAACTTGTACTGCATTTACAATGATGTACTGGGGCTGGCACCATGCTAGAGTGTGAAGCAGGGTGCTCCCTTTCTGGTTTTCCTGTTTAAGAAGGCTCCCTTGAGCCAACAAGCTGACGAGCTCTGGTTGAAGCACCTGCTTGCCAGTGAGTGGTACACAACCGTGAGAGGACTTTTAGCAGCATTTCCAGCAACCCACAGACAAAGCTCCTCTATGCTGATGAAGGGCTTACCCAGAAACACGTGTCTAGAGATTTTCAGTACTTGCTGCACCTACTAAGGTGAAAAACTTTAGATGACTTTAAGGATTAAAAACGAACTTGCACTGCATTTACCATGATGCACTGGGGCTGACTGCATGCTGCAGTGTGAGGCAGAGTGCTCCCTTTCTGGTTTTCTTATTCAAGAAGGCTCCCTGAGCCAATGAGCTGATGAGCTCTGGTTGAAGCACCTGCATGCCAGTGAGTGGTACAGAAACCTGAGAGGACTTTTGGCAGCATTTCCAGCAACCCCACAGACAAAGTTTCTCTCTGCTAATGAAGGGCTTACCCAGAAACACGTGTTCAGAGATTTACATCACTTGCTGCACTTAAGAAGATGAAAAACTTAACTTTATGGATAAAAAACAAACTTGCTCTGCATTTACCATGATGTACTGTGGCTGACTGCATGCTGCAGTGTGAGGCAGAGTGCTCCCTTTCTGGTTTTCCTGTTCAAGAAGGCTCCCTTAAGCCAACGAGCTGACGAGCTCTGGTTGAAGCACCTGCGTGCCAGTGAGTGGTACAGAAACCTGAGAGGACTTTTAGCAGCATTTCCAGCAACCCCACGGACAAAGTTGCTCTCTGCTGATGAAGTGCTTACCCGGAAACACGTGTCCAGAGATTTACACCACTTGCTGCTCCTACTAAGGTGAAAAACGTTAGTTTACTTTATGGATAAAAACTAACTTGTACTGCATTTACCATGATGCACTGGGGCTGACTGCATGCTGTAGTGTGAGGCAGGGTGCTCCCTTTCTGGTTTTCCTGTTTAAGAAGGCTCCCTTGAGCCAACTAGCTGACGAGCTCTGGTTGAAGCACCTGCATGCCAGTGAGTGGTACACAAAACTGAGAGGTCTTTTAGCAGCACATCCAGCAACCCCACAGACAAAGCTGCTCTCTGCTGATGAAGGGATTACCCAGAAACAAGTGTCCAGATATTTATAGCACTTGTTGCACCTGCTAAGGTGAAAAACTTTAGTTGACTTTAGGGATAAAAAACGAACTTGCACTGCATTTACCATGATGCACTGGGGATGACTGCATGCTGCAGTGTGAGGCAGAGTGCTCCCTTTCTGGTTTTCCTGTTCAAGAAGGCTCACTTTAGCCAACAAGCTGATGAGCTCTGGTTGAAGCACCTGCGTGCCAGTGAGTGGTACAGAAACCTGAGAGGACTTTTGGCAGCATTTCCAGCAACCCCACAGACAAAGCTCCTCTATGCTGATGAAGGGCTTACCCAGAAACACGTGTCCAGAGATTTACAGCACTTGCTGCACCTACTAAGGTGAAAAACTTTAGTTGCTTTTATGGATAAAAAACGAACTTGCACTGCATTTACCATGATGCACTGGGACTGACTGCATGCTGGAGTGTGAGGCAGAGTACTCCCTTTCTGGTTTACCTGTTCAAGAATGCTCCCTTGAGCCAACGAGCTGACGAGCTCTGGTTAAAGAACCTGCGTGCCAGTGAGTGGTACAGAAACCTGAGAGGACTTTTGGGAGCATTTCCAGCAACCCCACAGACAAAGTTTCTCTCTGCTGATGAAGGGATTACCCAGAAACACGTTTCCAGAGATTTACAGCACCTGCTGCACCTACTAAGGTGAAAAACTTTAGTTTACTTTATGGATAAAAAGCAAACTTGTACTGCATTTACCATGATGTACTGGGGCTGACACCATGATGGAGTGTGAGGGAGGGTGCTCCCTTTCTGGTTTTCCTGTTTAAGAAGGCTCTCTTGAGCCAACGAGCTGACGAGCTCTGGTTGAAGCACCTGCGTGACATTGAGTGGTACACAAACCTGAGAGGACTTTTAGCAGCATTTCCTGCAACCCCACAGACAAAGTTCCTCTATGCTGATGAAGGGCTTACCCAGAAACACGTTTCCAGAGATTTACAGCACTTGCTGCACCTACTAAGGTGAAAAACTTTAGTTTACTGTATGGATAAAAAACAAACTTGTACTGCATTTACCATGATGCACTGGGGCTGACTGCATGCTGCAGTGTGAGGCAGAGAGCTCCCTTTCTGGTTTTCTTGTTCAAGAAGGCTCCCTGAGCCAACAAGCTCACGAGCTCTGGTTGAAGCACCTGCGTGCCAGTGAGTGGTACAGAAACCTGAGAGGACTTTTGGCAGCATTTCCAGCAACCCCACAGACAAAGTTTCTCTCTGCTGATGAAGGGCTTACCCAGAAACACGTGTTCAGAGATTTACAGCACTTGCTGCACCTACTAAGGTCAAAAACTTTACTTTACTTTATGGATAAAAAACAAACTTGCTCTGCATTTACCATGATGTACTGTGGCTGACTGCATGCTGCAGTGTGAGGCAGAGTGCTCCCTTTCTGGTTTTCCTGTTCAAGAAGGCTCCCTTAGGCCAACGAGCTGACGAGCTCTGTTTGAAGCACCTGTGTGCCAGTGAGTGGTACAGAAACCTGAGAGGACTTTTAGCAGCATTTCCAGCAACCCCACAGACAAAGTTGGTCTCTGCTGATGAAGTGCTTACCCAGAAACACGTGTCCAGAGATTTACACCACTTGCTGCACCTACTAAGGTGAAAAACTTTAGTTTACTTTATGGATAAAAAACAAACTTCTTCTGCATTTACCATGATGCACTGGGGCTGACTGCATGCTGCAGTGTGAGGTAGGGTGCTCCCTTTCTGGTTTTCCTGTTTACGAAGGCTCCCTTGAGCCAACGAGCTGACGAGCTCTTGTTGAAGCACCTGCATGCCAGTGAGTGGTACACAAAACTGAGAGGACTTTTAGCAACACATCCAGCAAACCCACAGACAAAGCTGCTCTCTGCTGATGAAGGGATTACCCAGAAACAAGTGTCCAGAGATTTATAGCACTTGTTGCACCTACTAAGGTGAAAACCTTTAGTTGACTTTATGGATAAAAAACGAACTTGCACTGCATTTACCATGATGCACTGGGGCTGACTGCATGCTGCAGTGTGAGGCAGAGTGCTCCCTTTCTGGTTTTCCTGTTCAAGAAGGCTCCCTTGAGCCAACGAGCTGACGAGCTCTAGTTGAAGAACCTGCGTGCCAGTGAGTGGTACAGAAACCTGAGAGGACTTTTAGCAGCATTTCCAGCAACCCACAGACAAAGCTCCTCTATGCTGATGAAGGGATTACCCAGAAACACGTGTCTAGAGATTTTCAGCACTTGCTGCACCTACTAAGGTGAAAAACTTTAGATGACTTTAAGGATTAAAAACGAACTTGCACTTCATTTACCATGATGCACTGTGGCTGACTGCATGCTGCAGTGTGAGGCAGAGAGCTCCCTTTCTGGTTTTCTTGTTCAAGAAGGCTCCCTTGAGCCAACAAGCTCTGGTTGAAGCACCTGCGTGCCAGTGAGTGGTACAGAAACCTGAGAGGACTTTTGGCAGCATTTCCAGCAACCCCACAGACAAAGCTTCTCTCTGCTGATGAAGGGATTACCCAGAAACACGTGTTCAGAGATTTACAGCACTTGCTGCACCTACTAAGGTCAAAAACTTTACTTTACTTTATGGATAAAAAACAAACTTGCTCTGCATTTACCATGATGTACTGTGGCTGACTGCATGCTGCAGTGTGAGGCAGAGTGCTCCCTTTCTGGTTTTCCTGTTCAAGAAGGCTCCCTTAGGCCAACAAGCTGACGAGCTCTGGTTGAAGCACCTGCGTGCCAGTGAGTGGTACAGAAACCTGAGAGGACTTTTGGCAGCATTTCCAGCAACCCCACGGACAAAGCTTCTCTCTGCTGATGAAGGGATTACCCAGAAACATGTGTCCAGAGATTTACACCGCTTGCTGCTCCTACTAAGGTGAAAAACTTTAGTTTACTTTATGGATAAAAAACGAACTTGTACTGCATTTACCATGATGCACTGGGGCTGACTGCATGCTGCATTGTGAGGCAGGGTGCTCCCTCTCTGGTTTTCCTGTTTACGAAGGCTCCCTTGAGCCAACGAGCTGACGAGCTCTGGTTGAAGCACCTGCATGCCAGTGAGTGGTACACAAAACTGAGAGGACTTTTAGCAGCACATCCAGCAACCCCACAGACAAAGCTTCTCTCTGCTGATGAAGGGATTACCCAGAAACACGTGTCCAGAGATTTACACCGCTTGCTGCTCCTACTAAGGTGAAAAACTTTAGTTTACTTTATGGATAAAAAACGAACTTGTACTGCATTTACCATGATGCACTGGGGCTGACTGCATGCTGCATTGTGAGGCAGGGTGCTCCCTTTCTGGTTTTCCTGTTTACGAAGGCTCCCTTGAGCCAACGAGCTGACGAGCTCTGGTTGAAGCACCTGCATGCCAGTGAGTGGTACACAAAACTGAGAGGACTTTTAGCAGCACATCCAGCAACCCCACAGACAAAGCTTCTCTCTGCTGATGAAGGGATTACCGAGAAACAAGTGTCCAGAGATTTATAGCACTTGTTGCACCTACTAAGGTGAAAATCTTTAGTTGACTTTATTGATAAAAAACGAACTTGCACTGCATTTACCATGATGCACTGGGGCTGACTGCATGCTGCAGTGTGAGGCAGAGTGCTCCCTTTCTGGTTTTCCTGTTTAAGAAGGCTCTCTTGAGCCAACGAGCTGACGAGCTCTGGTTGAAGCACCTGCGTGACATTGAGTGGTACAGAAACCTGAGAGGACTTTTGGCAGCATTTCCTGCAACCCCACGGACAAAGCTGCTCTCTGCTGATGAAGGGATTACCCAGAAACACATTTCCAGAGATTTACAGCACTTGATGCACCTACTATGGTGAAAAACGTTAGTTTACTTTATGGATAAAAAACAAACTTGCACTGCATTTACAATGATGCACTGGGGCTGACACCATGCTGGAGTGTGAGGCAGGGTGCTCCCTTTCTGGTTTTCCTGTTTAAGAAGGCTCCCTTGAGCCAACAAGCTGACGAGCTCTGTTTGAAGCACCTGCATGCCAGTGAGTGGTACACAACCGTGAGAGGACTTTTAGCAGCATTTCCAGCAACCCACAGACAAAGCTCCTCTATGCTGATGAAGGGATTACCCAGAAACACGTGTCTAGAGATTTTCAGCACTTGCTGCACCTACTAAGGTGAAAAACTTTAGATGACTTTAAGGATTAAAAACGAACTTGCACTGCATTTACCATGATGCACTGGGGCTGACTGCATGCTGCAGTGTGAGGCAGAGAGCTCCCTTTCTGGTTTTCTTGTTCAAGAAGGCTCCCTGAGCCAACAAGCTGACGAGCTCTGGTTGAAGCACCTGCGTGCCAGTGAGTGGTACAGAAACCTGAGAGGACTTTTGGCAGCATTTCCAGCAACCCCACAGACAAAGTTTCTCTCTGCCTATGAAGGGCTTACCCAGAAACACGTGTTCAGAGATTTACAGCACTTGCTGCACCTACTAATGTCAAAAACTTTACTTTACTTTATGGATAAAAAACAAACTTGCTCTGCATTTACCATGATGTACTGTGGCTGACTGCATGCTACAGTGTGAGGCAGAGTGCTCCCTTTCTGGTTTTCCTGTTCAAGAAGGCTCCCTTAGGCCAACGAGCTGACGATCTCTGGTTGAAGCACCTGTGTGCCAGTGAGTGGTACAGAAACCTGACAGGACTTTTAGCAGCATTTCCAGCAACCCCACGGACAAATTTGGTCTCTGCTGATGAAGTGCTTACCCAGAAACACGTGTCCAGAGATTTACACCACTTGCTGCTCCTACTAAGGTGAAAAACTTTAGTTTACTTTATGGATAAAAAACGAACTTGTACTGCATTTACCATGATGCACTGGGGCTGACTGCATGCTGCAGTGTGAGGCATGGTGCTCCCTTTCTGGTTTTCCTGTTTACGAAGGCTCCCTTGAGCCAACGAGCTGACGAGCTCTTGTTGAAGCACCTGCATGCCAGTGAGTGGTACACAAAACTGAGAGGACTTTTAGCAGCACATAAAGCAACCCCACAGACAAAGCTGCTCTCTGCTGATGAAGGGATTACCCAGAAAGAAGTGTCCAGAGATTTATAGCACTTGTTGCACCTACTAAGGTGAAAACCTTTAGTTGACTTTATGGATAAAAAACGAACTTGCACTGCATTTACCATGATGCACTGGGGCTGACTGCATGCTGCAGTGTGAGGCAGAGTGCTCCCTTTCTGGTTTTCCTGTTCAAGAAGGCTCCCTTGAGCCAACGAGCTGACGAGCTCTGGTTGAAGAACCTGCGTGCCAGTGAGAGGTACAGAAACCTGAGAGGACTTTTGGCAGCATTTCCTGCAACCCCACGGACAAAGCTGCTCTCTGCTGATGAAGGGATTACCCAGAAACACATTTCCAGAGATTTACAGCACTTGATGCACCTACTATGGTGAAAAACTTTAGTTTACTTTATGGATAAAAAACAAACTTGTACTGCATTTACAATGATGCACTGGGGCTGACACCATGCTGGAGTGTGAGGCAGGGTGCTCCCATTCTGGTTTTCCTGTTTAAGAAGGCTCCCTTGAGCCAACAAGCTGACGAGCTCTGGTTGAAGCACCTGCATGCCAGTGAGTGGTACACAACCGTGAGAGGACTTTTAGCAGCATTTCCAGCAACCCACAGACAAAGCTCCTCTATGCTGATGAAGGGATTACCCAGAAACACGTGTCTAGAGATTTTCAGCACTTGCTGCACCTACTAAGGTGAAAAACTTTAGATGACTTTAAGGATTAAAAACGAACTTGCACTCCATTTACCATGATGCACTGGGGCTGACTGCATGCTGCAGTGTGAGGCAGAGAGCTCCCTTTCTGGTTTTCTTGTTCAAGAAGGCTCACTTGAGCCAACGAGCTCTGGTTGAAGCACCTGCATGCCAGTGAGTGGTACAGAAACCTGAGAGGACTTTTGGCAGCATTTCCATCAACCCCACGGACAAAGCTTCTCTCTGCTGATGAAGGGATTACCCAGAAACACGTGTTCAGAGATTGACAGCACTTGCTGCACCTACTAAGTTCAAAAACTTTACTTTACTTTATGGATAAAAAACAAACTTGCTCTGCATTTACCATGATGTACTGTGGCTGACTGCATGCTGCAGTGTGAGGCAGAGTGCTCCCTTTCTGGTTTTCCTGTTCAAGAAGGCTCCCTTAGGCCAACGAGCTGACGAGCTCTGGTTGAAGCACCTGCGTGCCAGTGAGTGGTACAGAAACATGAGAGGACTTTTGGCAGCATTTCCAGCAACCCCACGGACAAAGCTTCTCTCTGCTGATGAAGGGATTACCCAGAAACACGTGTTCAGAGATTTACACCACTTGCTGCTCCTACTAAGGTGAAAAACTTTAGTTTCCTTTATGGATAAAAAACAAACTTGTACTGCATTTACCATGATGCACTGGGGCTGACTGCATGCTGCATTGTGAGGCAGGGTGCTCCCTTTTTGGTTTTCCTGTTTACGAAGGCTCCCTTGAGCCAATGAGCTGACGAGCTCTGGTTGAAGCACCTGCATGCCAGTGAGTGGTACACAAAACTGAGAGGACTTTTAGCAGCACATCCAGCAACCCCACAGACAAAGCTTCTCTCTGCTGATGAAGGGATTACCCAGAAACAAGTGTCCACAGATTTATAGCACTTGTTGCACCAACTAAGGTGAAAAACTTTAGTTGACTTTATGGATAAAAAACAAACTTGCACTGCATTTACCATGATGCACTGGGGCTGACTGCATGCTGCAGTGTGCGGCAGAGTGCTCCCTTTCTGGTTTTCCTGTTCAAGAATGCTCCCTTGAGCCAACGAGCTGACGAGCTCTGGTTGAAGAACCTGTATGCCAGTGAGTGGTACAGAAACCTGAGAGGACTTTTGGCAGCATTTCCTGCAACCCCACAGACAAAGCTGCTCTCTGCTGATGAAGGGATTACCCAGAAACACATTTCCAGAGATTTACAGCACTTGCTGCACATACTAAGGTGAAAATCTTTAGTTTACTTTATGGATAAAAAACAAACTTGTACTGCATTTACAATGATGTACTGGGGCTGGCACCATGCTAGAGTGTGAAGCAGGGTGCTCCCTTTCTGGTTTTCCTGTTTAAGAAGGCTCCCTTGAGCCAACAAGCTGACGAGCTCTGGTTGAAGCACCTGCTTGCCAGTGAGTGGTACACAACCGTGAGAGGACTTTTAGCAGCATTTCCAGCAACCCACAGACAAAGCTCCTCTATGCTGATGAAGGGCTTACCCAGAAACACGTGTCTAGAGATTTTCAGTACTTGCTGCACCTACTAAGGTGAAAAACTTTAGATGACTTTAAGGATTAAAAACGAACTTGCACTGCATTTACCATGATGCACTGGGGCTGACTGCATGCTGCAGTGTGAGGCAGAGTGCTCCCTTTCTGGTTTTCTTATTCAAGAAGGCTCCCTGAGCCAATGAGCTGATGAGCTCTGGTTGAAGCACCTGCATGCCAGTGAGTGGTACAGAAACCTGAGAGGACTTTTGGCAGCATTTCCAGCAACCCCACAGACAAAGTTTCTCTCTGCTAATGAAGGGCTTACCCAGAAACACGTGTTCAGAGATTTACATCACTTGCTGCACTTAAGAAGATGAAAAACTTAACTTTATGGATAAAAAACAAACTTGCTCTGCATTTACCATGATGTACTGTGGCTGACTGCATGCTGCAGTGTGAGGCAGAGTGCTCCCTTTCTGGTTTTCCTGTTCAAGAAGGCTCCCTTAAGCCAACGAGCTGACGAGCTCTGGTTGAAGCACCTGCGTGCCAGTGAGTGGTACAGAAACCTGAGAGGACTTTTAGCAGCATTTCCAGCAACCCCACGGACAAAGTTGCTCTCTGCTGATGAAGTGCTTACCCGGAAACACGTGTCCAGAGATTTACACCACTTCCTGCTCCTACTAAGGTGAAAAACGTTAGTTTACTTTATGGATAAAAACGAACTTGTACTGCATTTACCATGATGCACTGGGGCTGACTGCATGCTGTAGTGTGAGGCAGGGTGCTCCCTTTCTGGTTTTCCTGTTTAAGAAGGCTCCCTTGAGCCAACTAGCTGACGAGCTCTGGTTGAAGCACCTGCATGCCAGTGAGTGGTACACAAAACTGAGAGGTCTTTTAGCAGCACATCCAGCAACCCCACAGACAAAGCTGCTCTCTGCTGATGAAGGGATTACCCAGAAACAAGTGTCCAGATATTTATAGCACTTGTTGCACCTGCTAAGGTGAAAAACTTTAGTTGACTTTAGGGATAAAAAACGAACTTGCACTGCATTTACCATGATGCACTGGGGATGACTGCATGCTGCAGTGTGAGGCAGAGTGCTCCCTTTCTGGTTTTCCTGTTCAAGAAGGCTCACTTTAGCCAACAAGCTGATGAGCTCTGGTTGAAGCACCTGCGTGCCAGTGAGTGGTACAGAAACTGAGAGGACTTTTGGCAGCATTTCCAGCTACCCCACAGACAAAGCTCCTCTATGCTGATGAAGGGCTTACCCAGAAACACGTGTCCAGAGATTTACAGCACTTGCTGCACCTACTAAGGTGAAAAACTTTAGTTGCTTTTATGGATAAAAAACGAACTTGCACTGCATTTACCATGATGCACTGGGACTGACTGCATGCTGGAGTGTGAGGCAGAGTACTCCCTTTCTGGTTTACCTGTTCAAGAATGCTCCCTTGAGCCAACGAGCTGACGAGCTCTGGTTAAAGAACCTGCGTGCCAGTGAGTGGTACAGAAACCTGAGAGGACTTTTGGGAGCATTTCCAGCAACCCCACAGACAAAGTTTCTCTCTGCTGATGAAGGGATTACCCAGAAACACGTTTCCAGAGATTTACAGCACCTGCTGCACCTACTAAGGTGAAAAACTTTAGTTTACTTTATGGATAAAAAGCAAACTTGTACTGCATTTACCATGATGTACTGGGGCTGACACCATGATGGAGTGTGAGGGAGGGTGCTCCCTTTCTGGTTTTCCTGTTTAAGAAGGCTCTCTTGAGCCAACGAGCTGACGAGCTCTGGTTGAAGCACCTGCGTGACATTGAGTGGTACACAAACCTGAGAGGACTTTTAGCAGCATTTCCTGCAACCCCACAGACAAAGTTCCTCTATGCTGATGAAGGGCTTACCCAGAAACACGTTTCCAGAGATTTACAGCACTTGCTGCACCTACTAAGGTGAAAAACTTTAGTTTACTGTATGGATAAAAAACAAACTTGTACTGCATTTACCATGATGCACTGGGGCTGACTGCATGCTGCAGTGTGAGGCAGAGAGCTCCCTTTCTGGTTTTCTTGTTCAAGAAGGCTCCCTGAGCCAACGAGCTCACGAGCTCTGGTTGAAGCACCTGCGTGCCAGTGAGTGGTACAGAAACCTGAGAGGACTTTTGGCAGCATTTCCAGCAACCCCACAGACAAAGTTTCTCTCTGCTGATGAAGGGCTTACCCAGAAACACGTGTTCAGAGATTTACAGCACTTGCTGCACCTACTAAGGTCAAAAACTTTACTTTACTTTATGGATAAAAAACAAACTTGCTCTGCATTTACCATGATGTACTGTGGCTGACTGCATGCTGCAGTGTGAGGCAGAGTGCTCCCTTTCTGGTTTTCCTGTTCAAGAAGGCTCCCTTAGGCCAACGAGCTGACGAGCTCTGTTTGAAGCACCTGTGTGCCAGTGAGTGGTACAGAAACCTGAGAGGACTTTTAGCAGCATTTCCAGCAACCCCACAGACAAAGTTGGTCTCTGCTGATGAAGTGCTTACCCAGAAACACGTGTCCAGAGATTTACACCACTTGCTGCACCTACTAAGGTGAAAAACTTTAGTTTACTTTATGGATAAAAAACAAACTTCTTCTGCATTTACCATGATGCACTGGGGCTGACTGCATGCTGCAGTGTGAGGTAGGGTGCTCCCTTTCTGGTTTTCCTGTTTACGAAGGCTCCCTTGAGCCAACGAGCTGACGAGCTCTTGTTGAAGCACCTGCATGCCAGTGAGTGGTACACAAAACTGAGAGGACTTTTAGCAGCACATCCAGCAAACCCACAGACAAAGCTGCTCTCTGCTGATGAAGGGATTACCCAGAAACAAGTGTCCAGAGATTTATAGCACTTGTTGCACCTACTAAGGTGAAAACCTTTAGTTGACTTTATGGATAAAAAACGAACTTGCACTGCATTTACCATGATGCACTGGGGCTGACTGCATGCTGCAGTGTGAGGCAGAGTGCTCCCTTTCTGGTTTTCCTGTTCAAGAAGGCTCCCTTGAGCCAACGAGCTGACGAGCTCTAGTTGAAGAACCTGCGTGCCAGTGAGTGGTACAGAAACCTGAGAGGACTTTTAGCAGCATTTCCAGCAACCCACAGACAAAGCTCCTCTATGCTGATGAAGGGATTACCCAGAAACACGTGTCTAGAGATTTTCAGCACTTGCTGCACCTACTAAGGTGAAAAACTTTAGATGACTTTAAGGATTAAAAACGAACTTGCACTTCATTTACCATGATGCACTGGGGCTGACTGCATGCTGCAGTGTGAGGCAGAGAGCTCCCTTTCTGGTTTTCTTGTTCAAGAAGGCTCCCTTGAGCCAACAAGCTCTGGTTGAAGCACCTGCGTGCCAGTGAGTGGTACAGAAACCTGAGAGGACTTTTGGCAGCATTTCCAGCAACCCCACAGACAAAGCTTCTCTCTGCTGATGAAGGGATTACCCAGAAACACGTGTTCAGAGATTTACAGCACTTGCTGCACCTACTAAGGTCAAAAACTTTACTTTACTTTATGGATAAAAAACAAACTTGCTCTGCATTTACCATGATGTACTGTGGCTGACTGCATGCTGCAGTGTGAGGCAGAGTGCTCCCTTTCTGGTTTTCCTGTTCAAGAAGGCTCCCTTAGGCCAACGAGCTGACGAGCTCTGGTTGAAGCACCTGCGTGCCAGTGAGTGGTACAGAAACCTGAGAGGACTTTTGGCAGCATTTCCAGCAACCCCACAGACAAAGCTTCTCTCTGCTGATGAAGGGATTACCCAGAAACATGTGTCCAGAGATTTACACCGCTTGCTGCTCCTACTAAGGTGAAAAACTTTAGTTTACTTTATGGATAAAAAACAAACTTGTACTGCATTTACCATGATGCACTGGGGCTGACTGCATGCTGCATTGTGAGGCAGGGTGCTCCCTCTCTGGTTTTCCTGTTTACGAAGGCTCCCTTGAGCCAACGAGCTGACGAGCTCTGGTTGAAGCACCTGCATGCCAGTGAGTGGTACACAAAACTGAGAGGACTTTTAGCAGCACATCCAGCAACCCCACAGACAAAGCTTCTCTCTGCTGATGAAGGGATTACCCAGAAACAAGTGTCCAGAGATTTATAGCACTTGTTGCACCTACTAAGGTGAAAAACTTTAGTTGACTTTATGGATAAAAAACGAATATGCACTGCATTTACCATGATGCACTGGGGCTGACTGCATGCTGCAGTGTGAGACAGAGTGCTCCCTTTCTGGTTTTCCTGTTCAAGAAGGCTCCCTTGAGCCAACGAGCTGAAGAGCTCTGGTTGAAGAACCTGCATGCCAGTGAGTGGTACAGAAACCTGAGAGGACATTTGGCAGCATTTCTTGCAACCCCACAGACAAAGCTGCTCTCTGCTGATGAAGGGATTACCCAGAAACACATTTCCAGAGATTTACAGCACTTGCTGCACCTACTAAGGTGAAAAACTTTAGTTTACTTTATGGATAAAAAACAAACTTTTACTGCCTTTACAATGATGCACTGGGGCTGGCACCATGCTGGAGTGTGAGCAGGGTGCTCCCTTTCTGGTTTTCCTGTTCAAGAAGGCTCTCTTGAGCCAACGAGCTAACGAGCTGTGGTTGAATCACCTGCATGCCAGTGAGTGGTACACAACTGTGAGAGGACTTTTAGCAGCATTTCCAGCAAACCCACAGACAAAGCTGCTCTCTGCTGATGAAGGGATTACCCAGAAACAAGTGTCCAGAGATTTATAGCACTTGTTGCACCTACTAAGGTGAAAACCTTTAGTTGACTTTATGGATAAAAAACGAACTTGCACTGCATTTACCATGATGCACTGGGGCTGACTGCATGCTGCAGTGTGAGGCAGAGTGCTCCCTTTCTGGTTTTCCTGTTCAAGAAGGCTCCCTTGAGCCAACGAGCTGACGAGCTCTAGTTGAAGAACCTGCGTGCCAGTGAGTGGTACAGAAACCTGAGAGGACTTTTAGCAGCATTTCCAGCAACCCACAGACAAAGCTCCTCTATGCTGATGAAGGGATTACCCAGAAACACGTGTCTAGAGATTTTCAGCACTTGCTGCACCTACTAAGGTGAAAAACTTTAGATGACTTTAAGGATTAAAAACGAACTTGCACTTCATTTACCATGATGCACTGGGGCTGACTGCATGCTGCAGTGTGAGGCAGAGAGCTCCCTTTCTGGTTTTCTTGTTCAAGAAGGCTCCCTTGAGCCAACTAGCTCTGGTTGAAGCACCTGCGTGCCAGTGAGTGGTACAGAAACCTGAGAGGACTTTTGGCAGCATTTCCAGCAACCCCACAGACAAAGCTTCTCTCTGCTGATGAAGGGATTACCCAGAAACACGTGTTCAGAGATTTACAGCACTTGCTGCACCTACTAAGGTCAAAAACTTTACTTTACTTTATGGATAAAAAACAAACTTGCTCTGCATTTACCATGATGTACTGTGGCTGACTGCATGCTGCAGTGTGAGGCAGAGTGCTCCCTTTCTGGTTTTCCTGTTCAAGAAGGCTCCCTTAGGCCAACGAGCTGACGAGCTCTGGTTGAAGCACCTGCGTGCCAGTGAGTGGTACAGAAACCTGAGAGGACTTTTGGCAGCATTTCCAGCAACCCCACGGACAAAGCTTCTCTCTGCTGATGAAGGGATTACCCAGAAACATGTGTCCAGAGATTTACACCGCTTGCTGCTCCTACTAAGGTGAAAAACTTTAGTTTACTTTATGGATAAAAAACGAACTTGTACTGCATTTACCATGATGCACTGGGGCTGACTGCATGCTGCATTGTGAGGCAGGGTGCTCCCTCTCTGGTTTTCCTGTTTACGAAGGCTCCCTTGAGCCAACGAGCTGACGAGCTCTGGTTGAAGCACCTGCATGCCAGTGAGTGGTACACAAAACTGAGAGGACTTTTAGCAGCACATCCAGCAACCCCACAGACAAAGCTTCTCTCTGCTGATGAAGGGATTACCCAGAAACAAGTGTCCAGAGATTTATAGCACTTGTTGCACCTACTAAGGTGAAAAACTTTAGTTGACTTTATGGATAAAAAACGAATATGCACTGCATTTACCATGATGCACTGGGGCTGACTGCATGCTGCAGTGTGAGACAGAGTGCTCCCTTTCTGGTTTTCCTGTTCAAGAAGGCTCCCTTGAGCCAACGAGCTGAAGAGCTCTGGTTGAAGAACCTGCATGCCAGTGAGTGGTACAGAAACCTGAGAGGACATTTGGCAGCATTTCTTGCAACCCCACAGACAAAGCTGCTCTCTGCTGATGAAGGGATTACCCAGAAACACATTTCCAGAGATTTACAGCACTTGCTGCACCTACTAAGGTGAACAACTTTAGTTTACTTTATGGATAAAAAACAAACTTTTACTGCCTTTACAATGATGCACTGGGGCTGGCACCATGCTGGAGTGTGAGCAGGGTGCTCCCTTTCTGGTTTTCCTGTTCAAGAAGGCTCTCTTGAGCCAACGAGCTAACGAGCTGTGGTTGAATCACCTGCATGCCAGTGAGTGGTACACAACTGTGAGAGGACTTTTAGCAGCATTTCCAGCAACCCCACAGACAAAGCTCCTCTATGCTGATGAAGGGCTTACCCAGAAACACGTGTCCAGAGATTTACAGCACTTGCGGCACCTACTAAGGTGAAAAACTTTAGTTGCTTTTATGGATAAAAAACGAACTTGCACTGCATTTACCATGATGCACTGGGGCTGACTGCATGCTGGAGTGTGAGGCAGAGTGCTCCCTTTCTGGTTTACCTGTTCAAGAATGCTCCCTTGAGCCAACGAGCTGACGAGCTCTGGTTAAAGAACCTGTGTGCCAGTGAGTGGTACAGAAACCTGAGAGGACTTTTGGGAGCATTTCCAGCAACCCCACAGACAAAGTTTCTCTCTGCTGATGAAGGGATTACCCAGAAACATGTTTCCAGAGATTTACAGCACCTGCTGCACCTACTAAGGTGAAAAACTTTAGTTTACTTTATGGATAAAAAGCAAACTTGTACTGCACTTACCATGATGTACTGGGGCTGACTCCATGATGGAGTGTGAGGGAGGGTGCTCCCTTTCTGGTTTTCCTGTTTAAGAAGGCTCTCTTGAGCCAACGAGCTGACGAGCTCTGGTTGAAGCACCTGCGTGACATTGAGTCGTACCCAAACCTGAGAGGACTTTTAGCAGCATTTCCTGCAACCCCACAGACAAAGTTCCTCTATGCTGATGAAGGGCTTACCCAGAAACACGTGTCCAGAGATTTACAGTACTTGCTGCACCTACTAAGGTGAAAAACTTTAGTTTACTTTATGGATAAAAAACAAACTTGTACTGCATTTACAATGATGCACTGGGGCTGACACCATGCTGGAGTGTGAGGCAGGGTGCTCCCTTTCTGGTTTTCCTGTTTAAGAAGGCTCCCTTGAGCTAACAAGCTGACGAGCTCTGGTTGAAGCACCTGCATGCCAGTGAGTGGTACACAACCGTGAGAGGACTTTTAGCAGCATTTCCAGCAACCCACAGACAAAGCTCCTCTATGTTGATGAAGGGATTACCCAGAAACACGTGTCTAGAGATTTTCAGCACTTGCTGCACCTACTAAGGTGAAAAACTTTAGATGACTTTAAGGATTAAAAACGAATTTGCACTGCATTTACCATGATGCACTGGGATTGACTGCATGCTGCAGTGTGAGGCAGAGAGCTCCCTTTCTGGTTTTCTTGTTCAAGAAGGCTCCCTGAGCCAACGAGCTGACGAGCTCTTGTTGAAGCACCTGCGTGCCAGTGAGTGGTACAGAAACCTGAGAGGACTTTTGGCAGCATTTCCAGCAACCCCACAGACAAAGTTTCACTCTGCTGATGAAGGGCTTACCCAGAAACACGTGTTCAGAGATTTACAGCACTTGCTGCACCTACTAAGGTCAAAAACTTTACTTTACTTTATGGATAAAAAACAAACTTGCTCTGCATTTACCATGATGTACTGTGGCTGACTGCATGCTGCAGTGTGAGGCAGAGTGCTCCCTTTCTGGTTTTCCTGTTCAAGAAGGCTCCCTTAGGCCAATGAACTGACGAGCTCTGGTTGAAGCACATGTGTGCCAGTGAGTGGTACAGAAACCTGAGAGGACTTTTAGCAGCATTTCCAGCAACCACACGGACAAAGTTGGTCTCTGCTGATGAAGTGCTTACCCAGAAACACGTGTCCAGAGATTTACACCACTTGCTGCTCCTACTAACGTGAAAAACTTTAGTTTACTTTATGGATAAAAAACGAACTTGTACTGCATTTACCATGATGCACTGGGGCTGACTGCATGCTGCAGTGTGAGGCAGGGTGCTCCCTTTCTGGTTTTCCTGTTTACGAAGGCTCCCTTGAGCCAACGAGCTGACGAGCTCTTGTTGAAGCACCTGCATGCCAGTGAGTGGTACACAAAACTGAGAGAACTTTTAGCAGCACATCCAGCAACCCCACAGACAAAGCTGCTCTCTGCTGATGAAGGGATTACCCAGAAACAAGTGTCCAGAGATTTATAGCACTTGTTGCACCTACTAAGGTGAAAACCTTTAGTTGACTTTATGGATAAAAAACAAACTTGCACTGCATTTACCATGATGCACTGGGGCTGACTGCATGCTGCAGTGTGAGGCAGAGTGCTCCCTTTCTGGTTTTCCTGTTCAAGAAGGCTTCCTTGAGCCAACGAGCTGACGAGCTCTGGTTGAAGAACCTGCGTGCCAGTGAGTGGTACAGAAACCTGAGAGGACTTTTGGCAGCATTTCCTGCAACCCACGGACAAAGCTTCTCTCTGCTGATGAAGGGATTACCCAGAAACACGTGTCCAGAGATTTACACCGCTTGCTTCTCCTACTAAGGTGAAAAACTTTAGTTTACTTTATGGATAAAAAACAAACTTGTACTTCATTTACCATGATGCACTGGGGCTGACTGCATACTGGAGTGTGAGGCAAGGTGCTCCCTTTCTGATTTTCCTGTTTCAGAAGGCTCCCTTGAGCCAATGAGCAGATGGGGTCTGGTTGAAGCACCTGCATGCCAGTGATTGGTACAAAAACCTGAGAGGACTTCTGTCAGCATTTCCAGCAACTTCACAGACAAAGCTGCTGATGAAGGACTTACCCAGAAACACGTGTCCAGAGATTTACGGCACTTGCTGCACCTACTATGGTGAAAAACTTTAGTTTACTTTATGGATAAAAAACAAACTTGTACTGCATTTACCATGATGCACTGGGGCTGACTGCATGCTGGAGTGTGAGGCAGGGTGCTCCCTTTCTTTTTTTCCTGTTTAAGAAGGCTCACTTGAGCCAACGGGCTGACGGGCTCTGGTTGAAGTACCTGCGTGCCAGTGAGTGGTACTCAAGCCTGAGAGGACTTCTGACCGCATTTCCAGCAACTCCACAGACAAAGCTGCTCTCTTCTGATGAAGGGCTTACCCAGAAACACGTGTCCAGAGATTTACAGCACTTGCTACACCTACTCAGGTGAAAAACTTTAGTTTACTTTGGGATAAAAAACAAACTTGTACTGCATTTACCATGATGCACTGGGGCTGTCTGCATGCTGGAGTGTGAGGCAGGGTGTTCCCTTTCTGGTTTTCCTGTTTAAGAAGGCTCCCTTGAGCCAACGAGCTGACGAGCTCTGGTTGAAGCACCTGCATGCCAGTGAGTGGTACACAAAACTGAGAGGACTTTTAGCAGCACATCCAGCAACCCCACAGACAAAGCTTCTCTCTGCTGATGAAGGGATTACCCAGAAACAAGTGTCCAGAGATTTATAGCACTTGTTGCACCTACTAAGGTGAAAAACTTTAGTTGACTTTATGGATAAAAAACGAACTTGCACTGCATTTACCATGATGCACTGTGGCTGACTGCATGCTGCAGTGTGAGGCAGAGTGCTCCCTTTCTGGTTTTCCTGTTCAAGAAGGCTCCCTTAGGCCAATGAGCTGACGAGCTCTGGTTGAAGCACCTGCGTGCCAGTGAGTGGTACAGAAACCTGAGAGGACTTTTAGCAGCATTTCCAGCAACCCCACGGACAAAGTTGCTCTCTGCTGATGAAGTGCTTACCCGGAAACACGTGTCCAGAGATTTACACCACTTGCTGCTCCTACTAAGGTGAAAAACTTTAGTTTACTTTATGGATAAAAAACGAACTTGTACTGCAATTACCATGATGCACTGGGGCTGACTGCATGCTGCAGTGTGAGGCAGAGTGCTCCCTTTCTGGTTTTCCTGTTCAAGAAGGCTCACTTTAGCCAACAAGCTGATGAGCTCTGGTTGAAGCACATGCGTGCCAGTGAGTGGTACAGAAACCTGAGAGGACTTTTGGCAGCATTTCCAGCAACCCCACAGACAAAGCTGCTCTCTGCTGATGAAGGGATTACCCAGAAACACGTTTCCAGAGATTTACAGCACTTGATGCACCTACTAAGGTGAAAAACTTTAGTTTACTTTATGGATAAAAAGCAAACTTGTACTGCATTTAACATGATGTACTGGGGCTGACACCATGCTGGAGTATGATGCAGGGTGCTCCGTTTCTGGTTTTCCTGTTTAAGAAGGCTCCCTTGAGCCAACGAGCTGACGAGCTCTGGTTGAAGCACCTGCTTGCCAGTGAGTGGTACAGAAACCTGAGAGGACTTTTGGCAGCATTTCCTGCAACCCACGGACAAAGTTGCTCTCTGCTGATGAAGGGCTTACCCAGAAACACGTGTTCAGAGATTTCCAGCACTTGCTGCACCCACTAAGGTGAAAAACTTTAGTTTACTTTATGGATAAAAAACAAACTTGTAAAGCATTTACCATGATGCACTGGTGCTGACTGCATGCTGGAGTGTGAGGCAGGGTGCTCCCTTTCTGGTTTTCCTGTTTAAGAAGGCTCCCTTGAGCCAATGAGCTGACGAGCTCTGGTTGAAGCACCTGTGTGCCAGTGAGTGGTACACAAACCTGAGAGGACTTTTAGCAGCATTTCCAGCAACCCCACAGACAAAGCTGCTCTCTGCTGATGAAGGGCTTACCCAGAAGCACGTGTCCAGAGATTTACAGCACTTACTGCACCTACTTTATGGATAAAAAACGAACTTGCACTGCATTTACCATGATGCACTGGGGCTGACTGCATGCTGCAGTGTGAGGCAGGGTGCTCCCTTTCTGGTTTTCCTGTTCAAGAAGGCTCCCTTGAGCCAACGAGCTGACGAGCTCTGGTTGAAGCACCTACGTGTCAGTGAGTGGTATAGAAACCTGAGAGGACTTTTGGCAGCATTTACAGCAACCCCACGGACAAAGCTGCTCTCTGCTGATGAAGGGCTTACCCAGAGACACGTTTCCAGAGATTTACAGCACTTGCTGCACCTACTAAGGTGAAAAACTTTAGTTTACTTTATGGATAAAAATCAAACTTGTACTGCACTTACCATGATGTACTGGGGCTGACACCATGTTGGAGTGAGAGGCAGGGAGCTCCCTTTCTGGTTTTCCTGTTCAAGAAGGCTCCCTTCAGCCAACGAGCTGACAAGCTCTGGTTGAAGCACCTGCATGCCAGTGAGTGGTACACAAACCTGAGAGGACTTTTAGCAGCATTTCCAGCCGCCCCACAGACAAAGCTGCTCTCTGCTGATGAAGGGCTTACCCAGAAACACGTGTCCAGAGATTTACAGCATGTGCTGCACCTACTAAAGTAAAAAACTTTAGTTTACTTTATGGATAAAAAAACAAACTTGTACTTCATTTACCATGATGCACTGGGGCTGACTGCATACTGGAGTGTGAGGCAAGGTGCTCCCTTTCTGATTTTCCTGTTTCAGAAGGCTCCCTTGAGCCAATGAGCAGATGGGGTCTGGTTGAAGCACCTGCATGCCAGTGATTGGTACAAAAACCTGAGAGGACTTCTGTCAGCATTTCCAGCAACTTCACAGACAAAGCTGCTGATGAAGGACTTACCCAGAAACACGTGTCCAGAGATTTACGGCACTTGCTGCACCTACTATGGTGAAAAACTTTAGTTTACTTTATGGATAAAAAACAAACTTGTACTGCATTTACCATGATGCACTGGGGCTGACTGCATGCTGGAGTGTGAGGCAGGGTGCTCCCTTTCTTTTTTTCCTGTTTAAGAAGGCTCACTTGAGCCAACGGGCTGACGGGCTCTGGTTGAAGTACCTGCGTGCCAGTGAGTGGTACTCAAGCCTGAGAGGACTTCTGACCGCATTTCCAGCAACTCCACAGACAAAGCTGCTCTCTTCTGATGAAGGGCTTACCCAGAAACACGTGTCCAGAGATTTACAGCACTTGCTACACCTACTCAGGTGAAAAACTTTAGTTTACTTTGGGATAAAAAACGAACTTGTACTGCATTTACCATGATGCACTGGGGCTGTCTGCATGCTGGAGTGTGAGGCAGGGTGTTCCCTTTCTGGTTTTCCTGTTTAAGAAGGCTCCCTTGAGCCAACGAGCTGACGAGCTCTGGTTGAAGCACCTGCATGCCAGTGAGTGGTACACAAAACTGAGAGGACTTTTAGCAGCACATCCAGCAACCCCACAGACAAAGCTTCTCTCTGCTGATGAAGGGATTACCCAGAAACAAGTGTCCAGAGATTTATAGCACTTGTTGCACCTACTAAGGTGAAAAACTTTAGTTGACTTTATGGATAAAAAACGAACTTGCACTGCATTTACCATGATGCACTGTGGCTGACTGCATGCTGCAGTGTGAGGCAGAGTGCTCCCTTTCTGGTTTTCCTGTTCAAGAAGGCTCCCTTAGGCCAATGAGCTGACGAGCTCTGGTTGAAGCACCTGCGTGCCAGTGAGTGGTACAGAAACCTGAGAGGACTTTTAGCAGCATTTCCAGCAACCCCACGGACAAAGTTGCTCTCTGCTGATGAAGTGCTTACCCGGAAACACGTGTCCAGAGATTTACACCACTTGCTGCTCCTACTAAGGTGAAAAACTTTAGTTTACTTTATGGATAAAAAACGAACTTGTACTGCAATTACCATGATGCACTGGGGCTGACTGCATGCTGCAGTGTGAGGCAGAGTGCTCCCTTTCTGGTTTTCCTGTTCAAGAAGGCTCACTTTAGCCAACAAGCTGATGAGCTCTGGTTGAAGCACATGCGTGCCAGTGAGTGGTACAGAAACCTGAGAGGACTTTTGGCAGCATTTCCAGCAACCCCACAGACAAAGCTGCTCTCTGCTGATGAAGGGATTACCCAGAAACACGTTTCCAGAGATTTACAGCACTTGATGCACCTACTAAGGTGAAAAACTTTAGTTTACTTTATGGATAAAAAGCAAACTTGTACTGCATTTAACATGATGTACTGGGGCTGACACCATGCTGGAGTATGATGCAGGGTGCTCCGTTTCTGGTTTTCCTGTTTAAGAAGGCTCCCTTGAGCCAACGAGCTGACGAGCTCTGGTTGAAGCACCTGCTTGCCAGTGAGTGGTACAGAAACCTGAGAGGACTTTTGGCAGCATTTCCTGCAACCCACGGACAAAGTTGCTCTCTGCTGATGAAGGGCTTACCCAGAAACACGTGTTCAGAGATTTCCAGCACTTGCTGCACCCACTAAGGTGAAAAACTTTAGTTTACTTTATGGATAAAAAACAAACTTGTAAAGCATTTACCATGATGCACTGGTGCTGACTGCATGCTGGAGTGTGAGGCAGGGTGCTCCCTTTCTGGTTTTCCTGTTTAAGAAGGCTCCCTTGAGCCAATGAGCTGACGAGCTCTGGTTGAAGCACCTGTGTGCCAGTGAGTGGTACACAAACCTGAGAGGACTTTTAGCAGCATTTCCAGCAACCCCACAGACAAAGCTGCTCTCTGCTGATGAAGGGCTTACCCAGAAGCACGTGTCCAGAGATTTACAGCACTTACTGCACCTACTTTATGGATAAAAAACGAACTTGCACTGCATTTACCATGATGCACTGGGGCTGACTGCATGCTGCAGTGTGAGGCAGGGTGCTCCCTTTCTGGTTTTCCTGTTCAAGAAGGCTCCCTTGAGCCAACGAGCTGACGAGCTCTGGTTGAAGCACCTACGTGTCAGTGAGTGGTATAGAAACCTGAGAGGACTTTTGGCAGCATTTACAGCAACCCCACGGACAAAGCTGCTCTCTGCTGATGAAGGGCTTACCCAGAGACACGTTTCCAGAGATTTACAGCACTTGCTGCACCTACTAAGGTGAAAAACTTTAGTTTACTTTATGGATAAAAATCAAACTTGTACTGCACTTACCATGATGTACTGGGGCTGACACCATGTTGGAGTGTGAGGCAGGGAGCTCCCTTTCTGGTTTTCCTGTTCAAGAAGGCTCCCTTCAGCCAACGAGCTGACAAGCTCTGGTTGAAGCACCTGCATGCCAGTGAGTGGTACACAAACCTGAGAGGACTTTTAGCAGCATTTCCAGCCGCCCCACAGACAAAGCTGCTCTCTGCTGATGAAGGGCTTACCCAGAAACACGTGTCCAGAGATTTACAGCATGTGCTGCACCTACTAAAGTAAAAAACTTTAGTTTACTTTATGGATAAAAAAACAAACTTGTACTTCATTTACCATGATGCACTGGGGCTGACTGCATACTGGAGTGTGAGGCAAGGTGCTCTCTTTCTGATTTTCCTGTTTCAGAAGGCTCCCTTGAGCCAATGAGCAGATGGGGTCTGGTTGAAGTACCTGCGTGCCAGTGAGTGGTACTCAAGCATGAGAGGACTCATGACCGCATTTCCAGCAACTCCACAGACAAAGCTGCTCTCTTCTGATGAAGGGCTTACCCAGAAACACGTGTCCAGAGATTTACAGCACTTGCTACACCTACTCAGGTGAAAAACTTTAGTTTACTTTGGGATAAAAAACGAACTTGTACTGCATTTACCATGATGCACTGGGGCTGTCTGCATGCTGGAGTGTGAGGCAGGGTGTTCCCTTTCTGGTTTTCCTGTTTAAGAAGGCTCCCTTGAGCCAACGAGCTGACGAGCTCTGGTTGAAGCACCTGTGTGCCAGTGAGTGGTACAGAAACCTGAGAGGACTTTTGGCAGCATTTCCTGCAACCCCACAGACAAAGCTGCTCTCTGCTGATTAAGTGCTTACCCAGAAATACGTGTCCAGGTATTTACAGCACTTGCTGCACCTACTAAGGTGAAAAACATTAGTTTACTTTATGGATAAAAAGCAAACTTGTACTGCATTTACCATTATGCACTGGGGCTGACTGCATGCTGGAGTGTGAGGCAGGGTGCTCCCTTTCTGGTTTACCTCCTATAGAGAGGCCACGAGACAAAGAAATAGATCTCTACCAAACCAGCGTCATTCCTCTTATCCATATGATGTAAGAGATTCTTTTTTTTTTGTGGAGATGCCCTCATATTCCTTGGCATAAAGAACATGCCACCTAAATAAGTGACAAACGCACCGGGGACCCCCTTGGTAAGCCGTCCCTCATCCACGCAAAATGCGGGATGACTTTTGCATACAACTAAGGTGGATGGTGCCGAGCAAAGCGGGCAAAGCTTCCAGATGGTTTGCACATTTGCATACTTATAGCAATTTAAAGGGAGAACCATGGACTCTGACCTCACCAGGAGAGGAAAAAAAAGAAAACAAGGAGGGGGGGGGGGGCATGTGCCCCGCCTCCCCGGGTTGATTTTGGCCCTGAGAATCCCATCCCTGGGGTCCAACCATAAACAAATGGAAGGGGGAGCTGAGCGGCTCCCCTCCTGGGGCCGATTTTTGGTCGATAGGCCCCTCCCTATGGTCTGGTCATGTCTCTTGTGTATCCCCTGTGAGAAAGTGGCTCTTTTGGCATGGTAGCCCCTCACATTTGTCCTGGAAAATGATATGGTTTCAAGCTGTAAGTGCCCTGGGCCTCTGCTAAACAGGTTCCTAGGGCTGGATCTCTTTCCCCAAAACTGTACTATGTTTGGCAATTCAGCCACCTTTGTAAATTCATAGTAAATGGTACCCTGGTACCTAGACCACTGGTACTGGAGAGGGCCCCTCAGATCTGCACCATCCATTGTTCCACTCTGAGAGGCCCCACACCAGTCTCATGCAGACTGCCATTGAAAGTGCATGACAAGGTGTATCCAAAGTTGCAAACTCAACATGACACTCACCAACAGTGGCTTGTCCACTAACACTGAATGTGATATAAGTAAGTCACCCCTCTACCAGGCCTTACAGCCGTAAGGCATGATGCACTATAATAGATGTGAGGGCATATGTGTGCATAATAAAATATGCCCCTACTGTGTCTTTGCTAACTGTGAGACATAGCAAGTGTACAGGGAAGCCATAGCAAATGCGTGTGCTGGACACCAGTGGCGTAGCGTGGGGGGTGCAGGGGGGCCGGCCGCACTGGGCGCAACATCTGTGGGGGGCGCGCTCGCACTCGCGAGTGCTAAAATCCACGGGTTAGGGGGCGCAAATTACTTGCCTTGCCCTGGGTGCTGACAACCCACGCTACGCCACTGCTGGACACTGGTCATTATGAGTTCCCCGACTACATGATGGCCTCTCAGAACCCTTGGTTGATTGGTATTAAACAGCTCAGAATAATAAACCCACACTGATGCCAGTGTTGGATGTATTATAAAATGTACCCTCAAGGGACCTTAGAGGTGTCCCCTGTAAAACCTAACAGCCCTAGCATGGTTGCTGACTTGTCCTTACTAGACATGAATCTGGACTCCTGAGGTGAAAGCCTGTGCTCTCAGGAACCAGAACACAAAGCATTTCCTGGGTGGAGGTGTTCCACCTCCTCCCCCCAGGCAGGCACCCTGCACCAGTGGTCAGTGTTGAAGGCTTTGCCACCTTTGAAATCTGACCTCTGCCTCTGCTGCTAGCAGCAGATGGCAGACCAATGGTTTTAGCCCCCAATTAGGTGGGAAAACTGGCAGGAAACCTAGTAAGAATAGGAGTGGCAATCCCCAGCCTGCACCACACCTCAGATGTGGCAGGCGAGGTGACCACTCCATTTCATTTTCCTCCATCTTGGATGGCAGGGAAATAGCCAAACAGGGTTAGGGGTCTGACTCTTTCTCATTGGAAGTGGTTACTTAGTGGTTGTAGCCACCCTGGGGTATGTGGCCCATTGGCTAATACCAGGTACTCCCCCTAACACCCTACAAATGCAGTATTTAGAGGGTATCCCTAGACCAAGGGTTTAGATTCAACAAACACAAGAAGACCAGGAACAAAGAAGCCCCAAGGCACCAGAACTGAAGTCCTGCTGCAAAAAGAGAAAGTCACCAAACCCTGCCTGCTGCTCCAAGGACTCATCAATTTTCACTGAGGTGTCACCTGGAAACCTGAAGGACTCTAAAAACCTCCATCCTTCTTAAAAATTGCCAAGAACCTCCCTTTGAGTGAAGGCATCACTCACTTGTACCCTGCAAGCTAGGCACCCACAACGCCTGGTAAAGTGATCACATGCTGACCAATGTCCCAGACACAGCAGCACAGCCAAATTGCGCACAACTGCCTTTAAGGACAAGACCTACCACTGTGACAAGTTTGGTGCCACTACACTCTCCAGGGCTGTGGCTTACTACTACTCAGGGTACTGGACCCTCAACATCAGACACCTGGAAACAAATTCCACTCCAGACTCCCAAAAGTTCAGAAGCAATAACCAGTCAAGGGACTTCAGGACACCCAAGAATCACCCCCAGAGTAGCCCTGCTGATCTGCTATGCACCCTCAAAGTCACCTGCGCCTAAATCTAAGGACCCTAAGAAACACAACTCCTGGCTGACGAATCTGCACTGCACCCGGCCTCCCTGGCCCCTGCATTGATAAACCAGGTGTGTTTTAGGGGTCCCTTACCCCTTGAGACTTCAACCCTCCAAGGGGACCCGCCGGACTTACTTTTAAGTCCAACTTTGCAATGTGCTTCCAAGTGATCCACTTCTCCTTTGGGTGCCAGCTACAATACCTCCAGCCACTGTTCCCGCTTGAACTGGGAACTGCCATTTGTTCTCTAGCTGGCCCACTTCGGCAGCCATCAGAGAAGAGGCTAGTGCCTGCATTGATCTCTGTTGGGCCACCAAGCCAGTGTGAATGCCCTTCAGAAATGCATTGGTCTGTTGCATTTGGGCTGCCAACCCCCGGATGGCATTCACAAAGATTGACTGCTCAACAGAGATGGGTCACAGGAGGTCAATAGCCTCCTCACTCAGGGCAGCAGGGCTGACTGGGCAGGGCCTGAGGTGCTTGGGGTGAAGGAGATGCCCACCCTCCTGGGTGAGCGGGCACGGGAAACTCACTGAGGGGCTGCTGGGATGGCGGTGCTGGTATGGGGGTGGCAGCTGTACCTGTAGCTGGGGTGGTCACAGAGGTGGCAGCCACCAACACAGAGTTACTTCGATGACCCCAACCTAAAAATAGAAGGAGGCACTTGTGAGTGCACTACCTGATTTTATATGCATTTTGAAAGTTTTTCCCATTCATTCCTATGGTTCATAATTACGAGCACAAACAGAACATTTTCTGAACTATGAAAACAAGAGTACTTACCGTATATGAGAATCTTGGCATAAAAAGTTTATAAAAATCTGAAGTATTTTTGTATTGGTCTAGAGTTATTCGGAGTGTGTGTCCATATTTATTTATATAATGAGTACAACAAATGCATTGCACATCTCCTGGATTAGCCTAACTGTTCGCCCACACTTTTATTTGTTGATGCCACTTTGCCATTAAGTGATCACATGAATAACTCTAAAATGTGACTTTAGCCTGATTGTACTTTCAATTGGATTTTTTTTTTTCAATTTTAAAATAAATTGCTAGGACCCTGGTTAGGTCCCTGAAATAGTGATTAGAATTTTTAAGTCTCTACTATAGTTAGGCCTTAGAAAAAGTTTTTCATAGTTTCCAAAGGTTTTTTGTACAATTTTAGAAAGGTTCCAACTTTAGTAAGAAAAATGTCTGATCCAGTCTACGGAGCTCGACCTGACCCCTTGGATGGGATGGGAATGAAGTACCCCAGACTAATGGATCTCTGCAAAGGGTACCAAATTCATACTGGTGCTAATGCTACCACAGGAACTCTCTCTAAGAGGCTTGTGAGAGAATGTGAGACAGAACACCAGTGGGTGAAGTGAACCCTCAGACACGGAAAATCAAGAAAACTCTCATGAAGCTGAAAGAGGAGGTAGGGTCCTCTGTCTCAGATGTAGGGGCCCTCTCAGAGGTAGATTTGGATTTAGCAAGATTGACCAAAAGGCTGGCTTAGAAGCCCAACCTTTAGAAATGGGAATGAAAAGAAGATACTTGGCCCTAGAACCCATCTCTGGTGATAGCATACAAGCAACTAGAGAGAAAGAGAATTCCTTTAACCTAAAACTCCCCAAAAGAGTTGTCCCCCCTTTCACAGAAGGTGATGATATCATCAAATGTTTTTCTGCCTATGAAAGAACTTTCATAGCCAGGGAAGCAGATAGGAAAGATTGGGGCTCTCTATTGTGGGAACTGTTCTCAGGTAAATACAGGGATAGACTCCTGACATTGAATGAAGCAGAATCTAAGTCTTACAACCTCATGAAGGCTATCCTGATTGAGGGATTTAGACTTACCACTGAAGAATACAGAATCAAATTCAGGGAGACTCGAACAGTCCAGAGTCATTCCAGAGTAGAATTTGAGGATTTTTCAGTAAAAATGCTGGGTGGTTGGTTAGAAGGTAACAAGGTACAATATTTTGATGGGCTCTATAATTTAATTATGAAAGAGCATCTTTTGAGTAGTTGTTGCAATGAGAAAATACATCAGTTCCTGGTAGATCTACATCAACTTTCCCCTCTAGAATTGGGGAAGAAGGCGGACCACTGGGTCAAAACAAGGGTGTCCACACCAATGGTGAGGGAGTTCAAAGGAAAGAGGCCAAAAAGCCCCCCTGCCCAAAGGGAAACCTGGGAACCAAAACTAAAAGTGCCTTCATTAGGCCCCCAAAACCTGCTCAGAAGGGTGGACACCGAGACTCCTCACAGTCTAAGGGTGAGTACAAAGGAAAATCCTTAGATCCCAACAAGGCTTGGTGCCATGATTGCAAAATCAAAGGACACCAACTTGGAAACCCTAGCTGTAACAACAGAAACATTGCCTCTTGTCCTCCTGCAGTTGCAGATCTCCAGATGGGATCACAGTTGTGGCCTGACCATGTCAGTGAACCCGCAGAGGCAACATTAGTGACTGAGGGAGGGGTAGACTCATCCTGTGCTGCCTGGCCTATTAGCATTCAAATACAGGAAGCTCCCTTTGAATAATGAAAATAAGGTAGACCTTTAAGGAACACTGGGGCTATTGTTACCATAGTGACCAAGCACCTGGTCCACCCAGATCAGTGCCTGATAGGGAAAATCCATCCTGTAACCAATACTAACAATGTAACAAAGATCCATCCCATGGCAATGGTATCTTTTGACTGGGGGGAGTCAATGGATAGAAAGAAGTGGCTGTGTCCCCATCTATCTCTGTAGACTGCTTGCTTAGAAATGACCTGGAGAATTCTACCTGGTCTGAAGTTGAACTGAGGAGACATGCAGCAATGCTTGGAATCCCAGAATGGGGCTTTATCAAAACAAGGGCACAGAGCAAACTCCAGAGCGAACAAGATGTGTTGGACCCTGGAAGAATGGACTAACCCTCCAAGAGAAAAGGCAAGAAGACTGGGGGACCAGCTTCTAAACAGACCACAAGTCAGAACCCCTTCTTCCCAGGAACCCTGTTAACCCCAGAGGGAACTGACCCTGAGGAGCTTGGGCCTTACCACCCTGAGCTCCTGGGTCTGGGCCGACCCTCTAGGAAGGATCTGTGCCAGGGACAAACATGTTCCACTCTTGAAAGCCTGTGGCACCAACCTGCACAGGAAGAACAGGATAATGTCAGTGGTACCCACAGGGTCTACTGGGAGGATGGACTCCTATACACTGAGGCCAGAGACCTCAAGCTCGGTGCAACCACAAGAGTGGAAGTACCCCAGCAGTACAGAGAGACCCTTCTCTCTCTAGCCTATGGCATTCCCCTGGCTAGGCACCTGGGCCTATAAAAAACAAAACCTGGAGTAGGTTAGTGTATCACTTTTACTGGCCTCAGATATCCCAAAAGGTGAAGGACTTTTGTCAGTCCTGTTTCTCCTAGCAAAGCCAGTGGTAAAGCAGGAGGCCACCTGAAGGCCCCCCTTAATCCCACTAAATGTGGTTGAGGTGACCTTAAAAAGAGTAGGGGCTGATACTGTGGGCCCGCTTGGCCCTCAATAAGCTCAGCAAATAGATATCTCCTAATGGTGATGGATCTTGCCACTAGATAGCCTGAAGCTATTACTCTTATGCCCATCACTGCCCTTGCAGTAGCCAATGCTCTTCTAGGTATTTTTACTATGGTTGGCTTTCCTAAAAAAAGGTAGTATCAGATAGAGGTTCACACTTCATGCCTGCATACTTGAAACACATGGGGGATGAATGTGGGGGACTTATATGTTCACTACCCCATACCATCCATAAATCAATGGGCTGGTTGAAAGACTTAACCAGACATTGACAGGCATGATTTGTGGACTCCCTGAAATACTCAGAAGGAGATGGGATGTCTTACTTCCATGTCTGTTTTTTGCCTATAGGAAAGTGCCACAAAATGGAGAAGGGTTTTCTTTCTTTAAACTTTTGTTTGGGCATCCAGTTAGGGGTCCATTGAGTCTTGTGAGGGAAGGTTGGGTGAGGGTGCTCAAAGAGCCCAAAACTGGACATGGTGGACTATGTACTTGGCCTTTGTTCCAGGATGGCTGAGTATATGGAAAAAGCAAACAAAAACCTCCAGACCAACACAAATATGCTATGGTGGAGTTCCAACCAGGGCAGAAAGTTTGGGTGTTGAAGCCTGTGGCTCCTAGGGCACTCCAAGACAGATGGTCTGGGCCCTACCACATCCTTGAAAGAAAAGGGGAGGTCACCTACTCACCCCGTCACAGAACTTACCTTTAAGAAAATGCCCAAAAAGGTTAAATGGACAGAGACTTGTCAAAAGGCTTTTGACACTCAGAAGGATGCACTGTGCTCTGTCCCGGTCCTGAAAGCTCCAGATTACTCCAGGCAATCTATTGTACATTATTTGTAGATGTATTATACGTATTAGATCTAAAACAGATATGAAAAAGGAAAATGGCCACAGTGGTTTCCAAGCAAGTGTTAAGCAGAAATTACACTTACCTAGTCCTAACAAAAAAATGTCATGATTTTGACTTTTGGAAGATACAACCATATTTGTTATCTATTTCTTTTCAGTTTAAGCAGCTAATGGCAAATCCAAGAGTGCTCGCCTTCATAATGAGATTGCCAAGAAATTAGCTTTGCCATTGTTTGTTTGTAAAGCATTGTTTAAAAAAAACTAAGGAAAAATGCATTACAAAATGCAGAAGGAAAAGCAAAGACATATCTTGTGATAACAGGAAACTATAAACGTTTCGTGATGCAAGAGCAACGCAAACCTGGCCATAAATCTTGCATTGTGTGTTTGATATGGCACTATCACGTGGGCCTACGGACATCTCAAAGTGCTTGCGCTCTACAAGTATACAGAAACACTAAAATGTGAGCACTGCGCATGATGGAATATAAAGTGGAAGACGATGCTGTACAACATGCTTTATGCTCTAAAGAAGCAGCAGCCGTTCCTGTCTCTCCTGCTGCTACTTATCTGCATGCTGTTTGCACATTTCATTGAGATTGCCTCTGCTTTTACATGTTGTTTTGGGAAAACGTGCACCTTTGCTGTCTTCACTGCACATGGTGTGTACATGAGTGGTGTTTCTTAATGCAAAACGAGAACTATGCTCTAATAGCTAGTACTTAGTATGTGAAAGTTTACACTGATGCTCCTCAAGCTGTTACAAACCTTACTTAAGATGTCATGCATGGGATTTACTCCAGGGTGATTTTATGGCAGTCTACATAAAAACATCGAGGAGTTGTATTCTTTTTATGATCATTGACTTATTTTCTTTGATATCACGCAAAATCTGTGCTCTCTCATTTACACCGCATACAGACTTTTTTTTAAAGCTGAAAACATTTTATTTGTCCTTCTTCGAGCCTGCGAGCATTATCAACACCAGCGCACCCAATGGGATGACAGTGCACTCTATAAATGTACATCATTATCTTTTGCATTGACTCAGTTTGCTTTGTGCAGTGCAAAACCGATGCAAATACATGTTTTACTACATATTTCCATTATTTTCACTGCTATTTCTACCATTTGTGTAACCGAGTTTACTGGTTGTAATTTTCAGGATATACACTGTAATATCTATTCAGCTGATTTTCAATTACATTTTAAAAATGTATTGATCTGCACTGTGTTCCATAATTATGAACAATTCAGACTAATCCATATTGCTCTACTCATATTTAAAATAGATTGCATCAATAGAGTTGTGAAAACTAAAGACGTGTTATGACGATTAAAAACTTCTATCTAGCCATGCCAACCAGAAATCTGATTGAGGATGGTCGTATTAGGATAACAATGAAAAATGAAAAAACTGTATCACCACCCAAAACATATTTACAATTATGATAACTGTATATTTTCTCGTAGTGTAAATAAACTGATACAAATGCAGCCCAGTAAAACTGACATGGCATGAACGTCTGTCTCTTTGCATTATTACATTTAATATTCGTTAAATCTGTACATTTATCCCATTTATAATAAAACTGTATTCCTCTCAGCTCTTATTCCACCTAGGAAACTCCAACAATTGAGCGAGACGAGTGAGAACGTTGGCAAAGAAAGCACCACACAACAGGAAAGCTTCCACATTTTTAAAATGGAAAAAAAAAAAACCATAAATCACCAAGAAGAAACAGTAGGAAATATGGAATCCGGGTATCTGTTTGGAACAATTGATTCCTGGGAGTATATCAGGGAAAGCAATCGAACTTCAGTAGGATACCACATGGCGTGCATTAAAAGCTGGGTGTTCCGGGGTGTTGGGGGGTCATTCTGCTGCACGCTCACTCTGGTCTCCTATACACTCTCCATCCTCATATCTTACCCCTCAAGCAGAAGCTGAACAGCACTTACATTAATAGCTGCTTCCAAACTTAATCCAGAGTTGCTTACCTGAGGACAACGAACAAGATTTCCATGCCATTAAAGTCATTGGTCTCCCTACTGGAGCTAATTTAATTTTCTCTCTGTGTTAGAATGTTTCTTCAGCATTAATTCGTACGTTCATTCTACCTGCTAGACACCAGCGAAACAAGCAACAATGTCCTATCTTACTAAGTAGGCAGGATTTTTTTATTGATTTCTTCTGCCAGTTCAACATTTAAAAACAATGAAGTGCAAATCGGATCTGCAAATAAACTAGTATGAGAAAACCAAACGTGATTTTAATGCAACTGTGTATACTAAGGCCCTTGCTTACTAAAAATGTGCTTGTTGATCACGTGACTCAATGCAGTGCAATAGAATGAGTTAGTTTATGTGCCATTTTAAAGGTGTTTGACATTGCGTTGTGTAAGTGATGTGCAACCGTGAGTAATCGAGGGCCTCATATCTGTAAATACATCGACGAATTGGAAGTTAATTGTTTTTTTCACAGGTTTAGCAAATGGCTGGAATGTTAGAGTAGCTACACGTCACAGATATGAGTTGCCTGTATTGTCGATCCCTACAAAATGTTTCTGATGAATGTATAAATATGAATTTATTTTGTATGGCTAACTTTTCATGACATTTTGGAAGTTCGTTTCTGAATGGTAAGTATATGGTATAAATACATCTGCGGATCTATAGAGAATGTGTTATACAACCCCAGGCCACATCAAGTTCTGTTTCTGCAACACATTCGAGAGCATATTTCCATAAAATCTAAGTTGTACATTTAATTTAATTGACCATACTGTTTATCACAGAAACGTTTGGCATTTCTAAGTAGGTGTTAACATTTCTTGACCAGTTGCTCATTTCTAGTTCTTTTCAACAGGACACATAAAAGATATGATGCTTATTATTTGAAAGTGTTAAAGAACAGCAGGACACAACAGCTTTGCATTGGCTTGAATTACAAGAAAGCTATACGTTTTAAAGGGCAAGCGCAAAGCGCTCCCTCCCTTGTTGTAATCTCTTTTTCGGCTTTAAACCACACCCATGACGCGTCAGTAGCTTTCATTGGTTCTTGGGCTTGCCTTTTAAAATCTGCTTTCTTTCATCAGCGAAAGGCATGCATAGGTCATGCCTTTTCCGGTGTTTAGTCTTTCTTGAGCAGCAGGACCAAGTACTGAAAACATTCGAGGCTCCACGTTTTCCGTCTGGTTTCTAGACAACTGTTTCCCTTTTTTCGCAGCGCGATCTCGCTGGGCAGAAGTCGAGCGATTTGCATGACATCGACACTGTTACATAGTTAGTTGCACTTTTGCCTGTTACCTAGATAATTGCACTTTTGCTGGTTTCATGGATAATTGGACTTTTGCCCATAGGTTTCACTACGAGTGAACTTTTATATCCCTTTGTGTGTCTGCTTTGCACTGATAGTGGCCGTCAGCTCACTTATGTGAAACTTTAACTTTTTAGTTTATATGGCAAGAAAAGTCCAGTTAGTTATGTGAAACTGGTTTATTTTCATTTTCAATTTATGTGGCAAGAAAGGTCCGGTTAGAAGTTTACAATGCTAATTGGTCTAGCTCAAGCAATCGCAGACCCATTGAACTGCAAATGCTTGTTATTGTTATGCTACAGATTCCCAAAATATGTGAGTCCATGAACCTCTTGGATTACTGTACATATCAAACTCTAGAAGAGAGGTCAGAAGAGAAAGAGGAAGAAAGAGCCAATGGAGAAAACATTACACTTTCCAACTGGTACCGGTCCTGGCTTCCAGTCGAACATTTTAGAACAATTGAATTTACTATGCCTTTTCACATAACTGAAGAACAGGTATTTGCCCTATGAAAAGAAAATGAGTAGACACAAAAATATTGCAGAGTGTTTTAGGATGATAAACCTTTGAAGTGTACGAAGTCCTCAAAATTTTGTGAATTTCCAGAAAATTTATTTATTTGGATGCTTTCCAATTTAACGTTTGTCCCTACTTGGTCACAAAATCTGGTCTTCTATTCATTTTAGAAGACCCGGGAAATATGTCAAATTGCCTTCTACACTTTTGTCCGGAACATTTGCTGACCCAGGTTGCAGTATTTTGATCTGCCCACCTTACAGCTAATATCCCAACCTCCGATCACGTTTATTTTTCATTCTATAATGTGTATGGCATTTCTCAAGAGTCATCACTGTCTTCTAGTTATTTCACTGTTTACATCAAGCCTCTGGCCAGTCTCCTTGGATTCCAAGGCTTCCATTTCAGTTGCTATGCTGACAAAATCTATATCCTGCTACAATAGCTTTGGTTGGAAGATGGAAGATGTCACCAGGAAATTCCAGCAGTGCAAGACAGAAATTAGGCACAAAAGTGAACCAACTGGCTTAAACCAAATTCCCCCAAAATAGAGTGTTTGGAAGCCTGCCTTTCGGCTGACCAGTATGAACTCCAACTTATCTTTAGAGAAGCAAGTAAAATGTGGCTTTGAAAATTGAGACCAATTTATTACTGCTAGCAGTTCAAAGAAAAGTATTAAAGATATATTTTTCAAAGTTGTGCCATCTATAAGGTTTTTCAATGACCATTTGACGATTGGTACATTCGAATGCCCATCCCACTGAGATATCTCACTTTAGCTACTGAAAATACCTTTTGTGGAATTATCGAAAATTAGGTTGGGGGACTGCACATCAATCAAAACCTGAGATCTCTGTGGCACTTGTATTGCTTATCTCTCCCACATCTGTTGCTGTTGGATCCAGACTTCCGTAGTTGGTATCTGCCCTTGATTCGGATATTCATTAATGCACGTATGTATGTCATTGTTAATTTACTACTGTATGCACGTATACTCAGATTTGTTATACCACAAACGGATTCAATGGGTCAAAGTGATTTAAAGACGAACAGCTTCCCAATACAATCCAACGGAAAAATATTTTCCAATGACTACTATAGGGTTTAACAATATAGTACAGTATAATACAGTATATGAATAAATAAAAAATGAAAAGATTGCATAGAATATGCAGGTTGAATCTGATAAAATGAAAACAGGGCAGATGCAGTATTTGTTCTGAAACATTCTAAGAAATACACCATTTTCACAATTAGAATTGCTGCTACAATAACAGAATAGAATTTTCATCTCTTTTTTTAAATACAGGCTGTTTCAGAGATTTTGGGCCAAATGTACTACGGCTTCTTTGTTCAAGCTCTAGCGAAATACAAAGCAACGTGCTTTGCAGGCTAAAATCACCTAGGGAAATGTTGTTGCTCTACTTGATGAAGGGTTAATTTAGGGCTATGATCATTTGTTGTACAAACATTTTATTTTCACCTTGTGTTTGAGAGATGACATGTAGCTCAATAGGGAGAGGATGCTAAATAATTGATTTTCCTGGTTTAGAATTTCACATTAAACAGTTTTTATGAATTCCATTAAACTCTCCTGGTGTCTGAGTGAGTGTTACAGCGGGATCAGTAGGTCCAGCACTAGCAATTCATGTAACCAACTTTCATTCAGGGCAATAGGACCCAAGCTATTTAAGTTAATAAATTGTCTTATTAAAAGTTTGGTAGTGGATGGCCTGTTCACCATATTCCAAGGGTATTATAGTTGATGTAAAGACAGATAGTCTAACTCCATCTTTGACTAGGCCCTGACCCATTTTGGGTACTGTAAGTCACCATCTTTCCTGATTTATGCAGAAGCTTTCATATCTGCCATTGACGCAGATGTCATCTGACATTATCTTTCTAAGAACTCTGAAAGGGTCAAGTCTTTCGAGTGATGACATAGATATAACACTTAATGTGACATCATTCTGGAACAAGTGTCTATTTATCACCATATCAAGGCCAAATAAGAACAAATACAGCCACATAGCCAAAATAGTGTAATCTGAATTGACATCCTTTTACCTTATATGTTCAAAAGGAAACATCTGGGATCTATACCTTGATGCAAATGATCTACGTCAGACATTCCTAAACTTACATCAGAAATTCCAATCTCTCATAATATTAAGTGTATAAGGGCTGCCACTTGTCAGGAGAGGTCCTTTATGCAGATTAACGCATTAAATTCTGTCAGAATTACGCACTGCCAGTGCACTTTGAAGATGCTGCATATTGCCTGATGCTGATAAAACCAAATGCCTGAGGAAGATCACTACCACATCACGTTTGCTCTTCAGAGAGAACACTGCCTTCTCTTCTCTGATAACAATAGCTTTTTCTGTCAAGAAGGTATACAGTATGCCCCTATTCCCTAAGAAACTCTTGACTGCAAGTTACTCTGCTTTGCATGCACTTGCAGTGTAGCACATAGGAGTATGGCTTTAGGGTGCTGGGTTTTATATCACATTTTAACCATGTTAGAAATATTAATGTTATTTTCGTTGCTCAAAACATGCCATTGTGCTGTTTTTATAATATCCTGTATAGCTATTTTAGATGTACTGAGAAACAGATCTGTCCTGTTGTAATAATTGCTTTTCATCTTAGTGAAAGGTGTGTGTGATATTGTGAATAACAATATAAGTGTGTTTCTGCTACCATGTTGCTCCTGTTTCCTTTGCAGGGTTTTCAGGGATTGTTAATAACCCAAAAGTAATGTCTACTTCAACAATGTATTGGGTAGAGTTTTGCTCTGCTACGATAATCTGTCTTTTACATTCAGAGTTAATGCATTGAAACAGTTGACCTGTGTCATCCGTGGGTGGGATAGCAAACATTGTAGAACTACATCAAAGTTATAGTTTACACAACATAGGCAGTGGCACTCTAAATGTGAGAGATCAGATATCTGCCTAGTTTTGATTAATTACTCCATCAATGTTTCAGTGCAATCATATTTACAGTTGGCACTATAGTTATCAAATAACATGCGAGTATGTATGGAGACAATTCTAAACTTCTAACTGAATTGCACAGATGAACCTAAAAGGAACTATAATAACAAAGATGTCTTCATTTTGCTAGTGTATGAAGTGTAAAACAAAAAGGAAATTATTACAGCCATGTGAGAAGCAAACATATGCCTAAGGGCTCGACTTAGATGTTGGTGGATGAGTTACTCCATCACAATGGTGACAGATATCCCGTACGCCATTACATTTTATGGGATTTAGATATTGGTGTACAGGATAGATATCCCCTCTGCCAATATCTAAATCCCATTATATTCTATGGGATTTAGATACTGGTTGATGGGATATCTGTCACCTTTCTGATGGAGTAACTCATCTGTCAATATCTAAATCAGGCCCTAAGTCTAACAGTCCATATTAATGGCAGATGATCTGCCTGCAAAGATGCCTATGCCTGTAAATACTGTAATTGTAGGGGTTGTGCCAGTCTCCTGAGGTCTATTCATTATTGCATCTGTTTGGGGGGGTCACAGTTATTCTGAGCCACAGCTCTCTATTATTGTGAGGTCTAGATTGGTGTATGTGTATGTGGTGGAGAAGTGAAGTGATTATGTTTTTTTTTAATTTTTTTTATCGAGGACATATTGACATTAGTGCTTGCAAAGTTGAATGGTATAATTCTCATTTCATTGAGGTGATTATCAAATCTAGCAGGAATGACTTTGAGAGCTTGGGAATGCAAGAAAATTGAATTGAGCTTTTTTTCTGGATAGAGTTGCTAGCCTCTTTAGTAATTAATCACAGTGTGACTGTGTTGCTCGTCTCAATGTCATGAGGACAGTATGTTCTCAATTTTCCAAGAAAACTTGGGCCTAACTGTGGCTAGGGATCACGGCATAGCAGAGAAGAAATTAAGCGATACAGTTGTCTTTTTGAAATATCTTGAATGAGGTTGCCTGTTAAGGGTGAGGCATCAGCTCCTCTGGGGTTCATGTTTAGATCTTGAGGGACTCACAGTTTTAGGGTAGTTGGTTCCCAGATGAGGCAGCTGGAATAGGAAAACACCAGGCACCAATGAGGGTTAAAATGCACCCAAAACGTGCTGACGGGTACTGGCAACAGTGGGAGCTTGGACATTCTTTTTGTCTAGGCAGAGAGAGAGAGAGTTTGTTAGGCAATAGTTAGTGTAGTGGAAGGCCAATTGGACAAGAAAATAGTTGGGTTGCGAGAAGAGATAATATTAAAGAAGTTAGGGACAGATTTGTGTATGTTGTTGGAGAGGATAGAGAAGTTAGAGATGCCATCATGACTATATATTCCCAATTGAGATCATTTTAGGCAACAAGTACTACTTTAACAAATACACTTTCAGCAAAAGCAATCATAATTAAAAGAAGATAACATAAGGGTGTTAAGTGTTCAGATAGGAGTGTCAGCAAGTAAATCAAAGGAAATAATATACTAAATAAAAGATGTGTCATTTTGGTGTATTAGGTCTTTGTCACCATTGCCAGAGGTTTGCAAGCCCTGAACAGTAGAGTATCTTTCCTCAGTTCTACATTAAACAAGCAAGTCCACTGCACAAGTCTTTCACTGTTGATATTCTGTTCTGACTTCTCATTGTCCTTTTCTCTGGATAGACAGAGGTAGATGAATTAATGGCTCAGTAAACCAGTAATTAAGTAAACTAAGAGTCGCCTTCAAGCTGGGGATACTCTTTATACTCCAAACTAGAAATTGATATTATCTTTAGTTCTTGTTGAGTTGTTGTTTTGTAAGAAATAACCTGAAGCATACATCCCTATCCTCCTTGTTGATTTAGAGTTCCCCAAGGAGGCACAAAAGTTAGAAAATTAAAGAGTCAATAGTGAAAAGGTACAAGAGGAATTAAGATGAGGACAGGTTGCCTACTCAAAGGTGAAGGCCGGAGATTATGACGATCAAGGGGTTAATTTGAGAAAGTGCCTTTTTGACATAGTTACCCCCCCCACCTTTTGCCTGGTATATAATGTGGTTTCAAAGTTGTGAGTGCCCTGGGCCCCTGCTAAACAGGTTGCCAGGGCCAGATCTCTTTCCCAAAAACTGTTGTGATGCGTTGGCACAATTGGCAACACCTTTAGTGGTCAATATAATGCCCAAATAAATGGTAAGAGGGTATCCAGGGCATGAGTCGCCTGGGACAATCTTTAAATACAAACATGACCTGGCACACAGACTGTGTGACCTGTCCACTACATTCTGCATGCAATAGAGGTAAGTCACTCCTATGGCATGCCTAACAACCTAAGGCAGGGTGCACTATAATGCATGTGTGGGCATATGTCCCTGAGCAATATGTCTCTTCTCCATCCTTGCCAAGCCTGGGACATAGTAACTGTACAGAGTGGCCATTTTAAATGCATGTGCTGGACACTGGTCAGTATGAGTTTCACAACTACATGAAGGCCACTCTGAGCACTGGGTTTTTTGGTAACAAACAACTCAGAACAAACCAAAATTGGTACCAGTATTGTGTTTACTGGAAAATGTACCCTGTGGCCACCTTAGAGATGAACCCTGCAAAGCTAAGTAGCCCTGGAATGGTTGCTGGCTGGTCTTAACCAGCCTGCCACGCCAGACAAGATTCTGGATCCCTGGGGTGAGGGCCTTTTGCTCTCTGGGACCAGAAAACAAAGCCCTTCCTGGTCAGAGGTGTTACACCTCCTCCCCCAGGAATGGGCACTGCCCTGCCTGCATGATTCAAAGGTCTTGCCACCGTTGAAACTCAACCCCCAGTCCTGCTGTTAACAGCAGATGACTGCGTCCATTGCAAACCTCCACTTTTGGCTGGAACAATGGTGGGAAAATGCACAAAGACTAGGAGGAGTAGCCACCCTCTGCCTGCACCACCCATCAGGTGTAGCAGGCAAGGTGACCTCTCCATCTCGATTTCCTCCATCTTGCATTGTAGGAAAATAGACATTCAAGTTTAAGGATGTGACCTCTCCCCTTATGAAGTGGTCACATATTGGGTGCAGCCACCCTAAGGAAGATGGCCCATTGGCCACTTCCAGGTGCTCTGCTAAATGCCCTCTAAATGCAGTAACTATTGGGCATCCCTAGGCCTGGAGATAATTTTAGATGGACACAAGAATACCAGCAACAAGGAAGACCAAAAGCTCAAGAACAGAAGTCCTGCTGCAAGAAGAAGTTACCAAATCCTGCCTGCTGCACCCAGGACTCAACAATCACTGCTGAGGAGTCGGCTGGACAGCGGACAGACTCTAAGAAACCCCAGAGGACTTCCAACCTTCTAAAAATTGCAAAGAACCTCCTTCCCGAGTAAAGGCATCAACCCCTGCAACCAGCAAGCAAGTTCTAATGAAATCCAGTTCACTGACTAGCCGCTGACCAAAGAACCAGACACAGCAACCAGACCAAATTTCTCTCAGACAGACTCAGAGGACAAACCCTGTAAGTGTGCCAAGTGTAATGGCACTGTGACCTCCAGTGGCTGAACTGTGCCATAGCCAGGGGTACTGGGCCCCGCAATGTCGGACACCCAAATGAAAAGTCCAGTCCGGAGTCTCTGAGGATCAGAAGCAAGTACCAGTCAAGGGACTTCAGGACACTAAAGAACGACCCCAAAGAGTGACCCGCTGACCTGCATTCCAACCTCCAAGTGACCTACCCCCTGATTCCTTTGCGCACAGTTCTTGGCTGACCTATCTGGTCTGCACCGGCTTCCCTGGCCCTTGCAGCAGAGAACTAGCTGTGCTCTAGGGGTACCCAACCTCTTGTGACCTCTACACTTTAAGGGGACTCACCGTTGAATCCACCAGTGCAGTGCATTTCCAAGTGGTTCCCCTCACCTGTCACGCACCAGCTCCAAGAATTTCAGCTGCTGCTTCCACTGGAACCGGGAACCGCCTTAACTTCTCTGGCTGGCCTACAAGACAGCTTGATGGCCTTGACCTAAAACCAGAAGGTGATATTTGTGAAAGCATTGCTTGATTTTATATGCATTTTTAAAGTTTTCTCCCTTTGATTCCTGTGGTGCGTAATTACACTCAAAAATACTATTTTTGCTAAACTTTGAAAAATCATAATTCAAAACTCATTTTTCCAACTTTGATGATCTTGGTATTACAATTTTTATAAAGATCTGAAGTATTTTGTACATTTATCTCGAGTTATTCTTTTGAGTGTGTGTCCACATTTATTGATACTGTGAGCACAACAAATGCTTAGCACATCTTCAATATGGACCTAACTAGTCAACCAAACTTTCCAAAAAATGTGAGCATTAGGGGGGCTAGTTTTTAACTCTGTTAACCAACGTGGGGTTCCCTGGACTCTCTGCACAGTGCAAATTGTTTTTGTAAACTATATAGAGAGCCAGCCTCATACAGGTGGTCTAAAGGAAAGGAACTAGTCAATGATGTTCCTCAGGATTTTTAATTGCTGTACTGTAAATTAGATTGTAGGGGCTTCTACGAGATAAGCCTGACAAATCTAATGGAGGAAACATTGCTTAACCTCAAAATTAGGCTCCCAGTTTTTATTAATTTACATAGAGGAAATTTTTATTCATCCAGGTATAGATGTTATTTTTGCACTTAGTGATATTTGAGTGATTATTGAGACTACTTTTCAAGTGGTAGACGAATTGAATACCACCTTGGTATGCTTGAAAGTGTACTTCCAATTGTTGAGTAGTTGTGCCAGTGAGAAGTGAAATGTATTGAAGATGGATGATAAGAAGACATGACAGGTACCAGTGGCCAATATAGAGGGCCAATGTGAACAGACCTATCACATTTTAACCCCTTCGCTGCCAGGCCTTTTCTCCGTCAGTTTTGTCCACATAAGCTACCCAATGTGTGTCCTTTTTTTCCAACATCATATGGATTCTAGAGGTACCCAGACTTTGTGGGTTCCCCTGAAGTAGACTAAGAAATTAGCCAAACTACAGCAAAAATTTAATTTTTTTTTTAAAAATGGGAAAAAGGGCTGCAGAAGAAGGTTTGTGTTTTTTCCCTGAAAATGACATCAACAAAGGGGTTGCAATGCTAAAATCACCATCTTCCCAGCTTTCAGGAACAGGCAGACTTGAATCAGAAAACCCAATTTATCAACGCAATTTTGGCATTTATTGGGACATACCCCATTGTTACTATTTTTTCGTGCTTTCAGCCTCCTTCCAGTTAGTGACAGAAATGGGCATTAAACCAATGCTGGATCCCAGAAAGCTAAACATTTCTGAAAAGTAGACAAAATTCTGAATTCTGCAATGGGTCTTTTGTGCAGATCCTACAAGGGTTTCCTACAGAAGTAACAGCTGAAATAAAAAAAAACAATTGAAATTGAGGTAAAAAAAACAGCTATTTTTCTCCAAGTTTTAACTTTTACCTGCAATGTCAAATTCTTTAAAGCAATATACCGTTATGTCTGCTGGACTTTTCTGGTTGCGGGGACACACAGGGCCTGTAGGTTCAAGAAGAACCATAGTTACCTAGAGCCAATAAATGAGTTGCACCTTGCTGTGGGTTTTCATTCTATACTGGGTATCAATTCATTTGCTGAAATATAAAGAGTGAAAAATAGGTATCAAGAAAACCCTTGTATTTCCAAAATGGGTACAAGATAAGGTGTTGAGACGCAGTGGTTATTTGCATCTCTGAGTTCCGGGGTGCCCATACTAGCATGTGAATTACAGGGCATTTCTCAATTAGACTTCTTTTTTACACACTGTCTTACATTTGGAAGGAAAAAATGTGGGGAAAGGCAAAGGGCAATAACACTTGTTTTGCTGTTCTGTGTTCTCCCAAGTCTCCCAATGAAAATGGTACCTCACTTGAATGGGTAGGCCTAATGCTCGCGACAGGAAACGCAACATGGACACATCACATTTTTACATTGAAATCTGACGTGTTTTATTAAAAAGTCCCTGGCTGTAGATTTTGGCGTCTAGCTCAGCCGGCACGAGGCTAACCTACCAAACCTGTGCATTTCTGAAAACTAGACACCTTGGAGAATCCAGGATGGGGTGACTTGTGGGGCTCTCACCAGGTTCTGTTACCCAGATACCTTTGCAAACCTCAAAAGTTGGCCAAAAAACACTTTTTCCTCACATTTTGGTGTCAGAAAGTTCTGGAATCTGAAAGGAGCCACCAATTTCCTTCCACCCACTGTTCCCCCAAGTCTCCTGATAAAAATGGCACCTCACTTGTGTGGGTAGGCCTAGTACCCGCGAAAGGAAATGCCCCAAAACACTTTCTGGACACATCAAAATTATCAAATACAAAACTACCTGTTTTTATGGAGGGCCCCTGTGTTTTTGGTCCTGGGTTCAGCAGCCATACAGGGAAACCTACCAAACCCAGACATTTCTGAAAACTAGACACCCAAGGGAGTCCAGGGAGGTGTGACTTGTGTGGATCCCCCAGTGTTTTCTTACCCAAAATCCTCAGCAAAGCTCAAGATTAGCTAAGAAATTATATTTGTCCCACATTTCTGTGAGGGATCACTGCAACGGGATAAATGTCCTACCTTTCAACATTCCCCTCAGTCTCCTGGTAAAAATGATACCTCACTTGTGTAGGTGGGCCAACTGCCTGTGACAAGGAAGAGCCAAAAACATGTTGAAACTGAGGGGGAACCAAAGCGGGTCCAAAAGGGCAGTTAGAAAAAAAACATTTTAAGGCTGACAAGTGGGGCAGAAGTTGTATTGGTATAAATGCAACACTGCTGGGTGGTAGGAATTTTGTGGATTCCTGCAGATTCCGGAAGATTCCATCACAAAAATGGGGAAAAATATGTGATTTCCAGCAAAGTTGGAGATTTGCAGGGCATGGTGGGTAAGAAAATGGTGTGGGGTGCATGCAAAGCACACCACCCTGGACTCACTCAGATGTTCAGATTTCAGATGTGTCTAGGTCTTGTGGATTTTTCTACATGGCTGCGTCCCAAAGTCCAAAAAGTGCTGCCCTACCATTCCGAGTGGGACGATTTTGAGAGCTAGCCAAGCTGTCATGGCCCAAATGTAAAACCAAAACCCACAATAATCAAGCGTTCTCTAGCTTGCCGATGTATTAGTGTGCGGGAGAGCTGAAAGACTGTTACCCCCTTAAGTTGGGGTCAGGGCATAACCAGGCCCATACTGGTTAGTAGCCAACACCCAACTATTTTTTTTTTTTTTTTAATTCCCTGGCGTCTAGTAGACTTTCTGCCCTCCCGTGGTGTGGATTGGGGCCAATTCCCTGGCATCTAAATGAACTAAAAATAATTTGGCCCCCTGGAGAACGGTTCTTGCTCAAGGGGCCGCTCTCCTCATGTCAATAACAACAACAAAAAACTCCCTGGTGTCTAGTGGGCATTTCTGCTGCCCAATCGCATCGCGATCAGCCTTCAGAAATGCTTAAAAAAGACATCAAAGGAAAGGAAAGGCCTTTTCTTTCCTTTCATGCCTTTCTTTGCCCCTCCACGTGATTAGAGGAGAAACACAAAAGCATTTCTCGTCCGATCAGTGGCAGGCCTCTAATGAGGTCAGCGTGCGATCACATGCTGACGTCTTCAGATGCCACGTGGGGACAGGGTGTAAGGGAAAGCGATTCCCCTTCCATCCCTGCAGTGGAGTCATCGAGGCGAAGCTCAGCGCTCCCCCCATGAGCCAGTCCCAAAACGTAACGGTTACGTCGTTGGCGCCTCAGCACCGCAGCCAAGGACATAAGTGTTACGTCCTTGGCTGTGAAGGGGTGAAAAGGAAATAGTTTAACCACTTTAATTTCATGCCAGCCACATATATGTGCTTATTGAGCTTTTGGATGAGAATGTTGTGATCTACAGTATTGTAGGTTTCAGAATGGGTACATGGAGTCATTGCAGCTCACTGAGATATTGTAGGTTATCATTGACAATCTAACTGTTAGGGACAGGGTGGAAAAACCAAAGGAAAATATCTGACGATCATAGGCAATTGTACTGCTGCTCAATTACATGGAGATCACGGGATCAGCCTGCAGATATGTGAGACCAATTTCAGATCATATGGCCTCAGACAGAATCAGTGATTTTAACAGAAAATCTTTTATCATCATCATCATCTAAAAACTTAATTTCACAAACAAATTTAGCCATTAAAGTGCACACAATAAAACCTATGTCTATCATTAGTAAAATATAAAAAGGACATAAGCAATAATTAAATAAGCCATTGAAATACCTACAATATTCTATTTATTAAAACAGCTACAGTTTTAACAACCCTCTTAAAACTTGTTTTTTTATTTTTTCCCTTTTAAAATGGCGATGTTTTCTGAAGCCGCATGGGTGGATTCAAATAAAACAAAATAAACAAACAGCACACATCATGGTTGCAGAGGGTCTTTAGAAAATAAACTAGAGGTTTACACATTTAGAAAAAAAACATGTAAATAAAATAATGATACAAAGTACTGAAGGTTAAATGACCTTGCAAAAAAAAAACCACAATGCAGCAACGTTTGGCCTGAAATTTCATCACACAGACATAATTGAGTTGCAGTCATCTCATATTATTCCAAAGGGCAAGAGAGTGATGTCATCTTATGCTACCTACGCATACCCTATTTTTCCATCCATCTCCTCCTCTACAGTCTCCGTGTGTGTTATTCTTGACGCAAACCAGGTACTTTGTGCAAACAAGAGACATGTTTAGGTGTAGGGGCCAGAGGATGGCTCCTCAGAGGATTTGCCAGTAGCATTGGGTTGAGACACCTGGCTTTGTCCCCCCTGTTAAACCAGGGAGCAGTGTCTCAAGCCATGGCTTCCCCACAGAGGAAAAGACGGAGGAGAGAGAATTTCAACTGCTATTGGCCAGATTAAAACTGGAGGAGAAAAGAGCAGAAAGGGAGGCAGAGAAGAGAAGAGAGAGAATCCCTGCAAGCTAAGGCTGAAAGGGCCTTGGCTGAAAAGAAACTACTTCTGGCTAATGAACTGAGTCTTGAGGAGCTGGACCTCAAGTCTAGGCAATCTGAGTCCAGCAGTGATGGTGGCAGCATACATACAGGACCTGCTGGAGACAAAAAGGTTTGTATGTCCAAAGATGTGGTACCTAGTTATGTGGTGGGATGTGACATTGACAACTGGTGTGATGCCTATGAAGTTGCATTAAGGGCCCATGGGGTTTCTGAAGAGCAATGGGTGGTGCTGCTGTGGAAACATATACCAGCTGTTGGGAGGGACACACTCTTCACATTAGAGAAGAAGGACCAGAACACATACTCAATCATGAAAGCCATTACCTTGTTACCCCCCCTTTTGGCCTGTTTGTGAGTATATGTCAGGGTGTCTTTACTGTCTCACTGGGATCCTGCTAGCCAGGACCCCAGTGCTCATAGTGGAAACCCTATTTGTCGGTGTGTTTGATATGTGTCACTGGGACCCTGCCAACCAGGACCCCAGTGCTCATAGGTTGTGGCCTATATGTGTTCCCTTTGTGGTGCCTAACTGTATCACTGAGGCTCTGCTAACCAGAACCTCAGTGTTTATGCTCTCTCTGCTTTTAAAATTGTCACTGCAGGCTAGTGACCATTTTCACCAATTCTAATTGGCACACTGGAACACCCATATAATTTCCTAGTATATGGTACCTAGGTACCCAGGGTGCTGGGGTTCCAGGAGATCCCTATGGGCTGCAGCATTTCTTTTGCCACCCATAGGGAGCTCAGACAATTCTTACACAGGACTGCCACTGCAGCCTGAGTGAAATAACGTCCATGTTATTTCACAGCCATTTTACACTGCACTTAAGTAACCTATATGTCTAACCCTCACTTAGTGAAGGTTAGGTGCAAAGTTACTAAGTGTGAGGGCACCCTGGCACTAGCCAAGGTGCCCCCACATTGTTCTGGGCAATTTCCCCAGACTTTGTGAGCGCAGGGACACCATTACTCGTGTGCACTACATATAAGCGACCCTTGACCCTGCTTCAGGCAGGTTGCTCCCCTGCACCACGTGCCGGTGCTGACTCTGTTTCAGGTGCCCGTGCTTTGTTTATTGTTTTTCCTTTCCCCTCAACCCCTGCCACTGCGTCCCCGCCCCCTCCCTACACTTCAGTTTCCCTTTACCGCTGCTACGTCCCTGCTGCCCCGCCCCCCTGCTCCCCCATTCGCTGTTCCCCTCCCTCCTCCCTGCTGCCACTCCCTCCCACCTCCCCTCATATGGCAGCCGCTACGCAGACACGCTGCTGGCGCGCCGATGGCACGCCTAAGGCAAGCCCGTCTGCGCCCAGACCGCGCCCAGCGCCAGGACTCCTGATCCCCCGAGACCAGCACGCCCAGCAACGCCGTTACACCGCCAGCACCCTCTGCGCACTCAACACCGGACGAGCACACGCCTGCTTCCTGGCCTCCCTTGAGCACACCCAGGGACCCTTCACCTGCTGGAACTGCAGCCTCACCAGCCCCCAATTCACCGAACCTCCTGCCGAGCCTGACTGCAACTACCTCTGATGCATCCTACTTAACACCCGCTCCGCACGCAAATACGCCATCGAACTCTGGGACCTGCTCGACACCTCCACCCCGGACGTCGCCTTCCTGATGGAGACCTGGATGAACGACTCCTCGGCCCCACACATCGCCATAGCCATTCCGGATGGCTACAAGATCACCCGCAGGGATCGCACCAACGGAGTCGGAGGCGGAATCGCCATCGTCCACAAGAACACCAGGATCACAACCTATACCGACGACACCCTCAGCGCTGACGAACACCTGCACTTCCAGATCCACACCAACCCCAACACCACCCTCAGAGGAACCCTCATCTACAGACCCCCCGGACCTCGGCCTCAGTTCTGCGACGCCATCGCCGAACTTGTCAGCAGGCACGCCCTAGCCTCCGCCGACTACGTCCTCCTCGGCGACCTAAACTTTCACCTGGAGAATAACAACGATCCCAACACCACCACCCCAATCGACAACCTCGCCACCCCGCTAGCCACACGCTGGACCCCGTCTTCTCCGCAAGCCCCCACGTCACTTCAGCCACACCACCGAACTCCCATGGACCAACCGCTGCATCCATTTCACCTTCCAGAAACCCACCACCACACCCAACAGATCCCCCGCCGCAACTGGAGCAAAATCAGTCAAGACCAGCTGAACACCAGCCTTGCCCGAAAACCACCCACCGAACCCACCAACCCCTACCTCGCAGCCTGCAACCTCTGGCACTGGATCGACAACTTTGCCAACACCCTTGCCCCGCTCAATAAACCTTCCAACAGAGGTGTCAACAAGAGAGCTAGCTGGTTCACCTCAGACCTTCAAGTCTCCAAGAAAACCTGTCGGAAACTGGAGAGAAAGTGGCTCCTCGAACAGACTCCGGACAACCATGCCGCCTTCAAAAACGCCATCCGCAATCACCATCACCTCATCAGATCTGCCAAGAAAACCTCCTTAAAAGACCACCTGGACAACAACGCACACAACAGCAGGGAGCTCTTCAACATCGTGAATGAACTCTCCAGCCCCAGCTCCAGGACAAACGACATCCCACCTTCACAAGACCTGTGCAACTCCCTCGCCACCTTCTTCCACCACAAGATCACAGAAATCCATGACAGCTTCAACAGCCAGACCACCACGCCAATGACCAACTCCTCAGACTCTCCTCCCACTTTCAACTACAACCCCCTGCTCATCTGGGCCAACGTGAATGAAGACGACACAATCAAAACCATAGGCTCCATCCACTCTGGATCTCCGTCAGACCCATGCCCGCACCACATCTTTAAAAAAGCAAGTGCCACCATCGCACCCCACCTCCGCAAAGTCATCAACATCTCCTTCGAGACCGCGACCTACCCCGAGAGCTGGAAGCATGCTGAGATCAAATCCCTACTCAAGAAACCCAAGGCGGACCCGCAAGACCTCAAGAACTTCCGCTCCATCTCCCTGCTCCCATTCCCGGCCAAGTTCATGAAAAAGAACGTCAACAGACAACTGACCCACTACCTTGAAGAAAACAACATCCTGGACCAATCCCAATCAGGGTTCCGCAGCAACCACAGTACGGAAACCACCCTCATCGCCGCCACCGACGACATCAGAGCCCTGCTTGACAATGGCAAAACCGCGGCCCTCATCCTCCTGGACCTCTCGGCCGCCTTCGACACCGTCTGCCACCACATCCTATGCACACGCCTTCACAACGCAGGGATCCAGGACAAGGCTCTGGAGTGGACAACCTTCTTCCTCTCCGGCAGAACCCAGAGTGTCCGCCTCCCCCCTTTCCGTTCAGAAACCTCCAAGATCATCTGCGGCGTTCCCCAAGGTTCATCCCTCAGCCTTACACTTTTCAATATCTACATGGCCCGCTCGCCCGCGTCGCCCGGCTGCACAACCTCAACATCATCTCCTACGCCGATGACACCCAACTGATCCTCTCCCTCACCAAGGACCCCCTCACCGCCAAATCCAACCTCCATGAAGGAATGAAGGCTGTCGCCAAATGGATAAGGAACAGCAAACTGAAGTTGAACTCAGATAAGACGGAGGTCCTCATCTTCCGCACCAACCCTTCAGCCTGGGACGACTCCTGGTGGCTGACCACTCTGGGAGCAGCCCCAACACCCACCAACCACGCACGCAACCTGGGCATCATCCTCGACTCAACACTCTCCCTGACCAAGCAAGTCAGCGCTGTCTCCTCAACCTGCTTCAACACCCTCCACATGCTCCGCAAGATCTACAGATGGATCCCCACAGATACAAGAAGAACAGTCACCCAAGCCCTCATCAGCAGCAAACTTGACTACGGAAACACCCTCTACGCAGGAGCCCCGGCCAAACTCCTCAAACGACTGCAACGCATACAAACACCTCTGCATGCTTGATCCTCGATGCCCACCGCCAGAGCCACATCACCCCCCTTCGAAGAGACCTACACTGGCTCCCCTGCTTTGTGACCTTCTCCCTTTGGAAATAGGTGTTAAGGGCTGGGGAGGAGTAGCCTCCCCCAGCCTGTGCAAATGCTTTGAAAGGCACAGATGGTGCCCTCCTTGCATAAGCCAGTCCACACCGGTTCAGGGATCCCCCAGTCCCTGCTCTGGTGCGAAACTGAACAAAGAAAAGGGGAGTGACCACTCCCCTGTCCATCACCACCTCCAGTGTGTCCCAGACCTCTGCCATCTTGAATGCAGAGGTGTGAGGGAACAATGGAGACCTCTGAGTGGCCAGTGACAGCAGGTGACGTCAGAGACCCCTCCTGATAGGCTCTTACGTGGTTAGGTAGCCAATCCTCCCCTGAGGGCTATTTAGGGTCTCTCCTGTGGGTTTCTCTTCAGATAACGAATGCAAGAGCTTACCAGAGTTCCTCTTCATCTCTCTCTTCAACTTCTGCCAAGGATCGACAGCTGACTGCTCCAGGACGCCTGCAAAACCGCAACAAAGTAGCTAGACGACTACCAGCAACATTTTAGCGCCTAATCCTGCCGGCTTTCTTGACTGTTTCCTGGTGTGCATGCTCTGCGGGCTGTCTGCCTTCACCATGCACTGGAAGCCAAGAAGAAATCTCCTGTGGGGCGACGGAATCTTCCCCCTGCTAACGCAGGCACCAAACTATTGCATTACAGGTCCTCTGGGTCCCCTCTCATCTTGACAAGCATGGTCCCTGGAACACAGGAGCTGGATCCAAGTGACCCCGACAATCCAGTGGTCCATCTGTCCAAATTTGGTGGAGGTAAGTCCTTGCCTCCCGACGCCAGACAGTAAACCTGTGTACTGCGTGATCTGCAGCTGCTAGGGCTTCTGTGCACTTTTGCAAGGATTCCTTTGTGCACAGCACTTCCCAGGTCCCCAGCACTCTGTCCTGCATTGCTCAACTCACTGAGTTGACCACCAGCTTTGTGGGATCCTCTTTTGTTGTGTTGAGATGACCGCCGTGGTCAGGTTTCTTGAATGCCTGTTCAAGTGCTTCTGCAGGTGCTGCCTGCTTCTGCATGGGCTCTCCCTATTGCTGAGTGCCCCCTCTGTCTCCTCCTCAAAGGGGCGACCTTCTGGTCCTTCCTGGGCCCGGGCAGCACCCATTATCTGTAACCGCAACTCTTGCAGCTAGCAAGGCTTGTTTGTGGTCTTTCTGCGTGGAAACAACTCTGCATCCTCCAGCACTCCGTGGGACATCTTCTGACCAAAGGAGAAGTTCCTGGCCCTTTCTTTGGCTTCTTCCATCCAGAGGCAGCCCTTTTGCACCTTCATCCAGGGTTTAGTGGGCTCCGGCCCCCCTGGACACTTGCGTGACTCTTGGAGTTGGTCCCCTTCCTTTGCAGGTCTTCATGTCCAGGAATCCATCTTCAGTGCTTTGCAGTCAGTTGTTGCCTTTTCAGAATCCCCTATCTCAACTTTACTGTCATTCTGGGGTAATAGGGTAACTTTACTCCTACTTTTCAGGGTCTTGGGGTGGGGTATCTTGGACACCCTTAGTGTTTTCTTACACTCCCAGTGACCCTCTATACAATACACTAGGCCTGGGGTCCATTCGTGGTTCGCATTCCAATTTTGGAGTATATTGTTTGTGTTTCCCCTAGGCCTATTGTGTCCTATTGCATTCTATTGTGTTCTACAGTGTTTGCACTACTTTTCTAACTGTTTACTTACCTGATTTTGGTTTGTGTGTATAGTTTGTGTATTTTACTTACTTCCTAAGTGAGTATCTCCTCTGAGATACTTTTGACATATTGGCCCTCATTACAACCCTGACGGTCGGTGTTAAAGCGGCGGTAAAACTGCCAACAGGTCGGAGGTAAAAAAAATGGAATCACAACCGTGGTGGAAACCGCCAACATAGACAGCCGACCGCCACGGCGGTACAAACAAACACAGTGGCGGTAACCGCCAACAGACAAACAGAAGACAAGGTTCCACCCACTGTACTACAACAGCCCAATCCGCCACCTTTTCCGGGGTGGATTCACCACGAACAAAAACACAGCGGAAACAAGACTTGGAAGGGAAAACACTCACCTCTACACATCCCACGAGGAACCTGGACCCCATGGAAGCCGAGCTCCAGATACTCCTAGCCTTTGTCTTCCTGCTCCTCTACCAGGAACATCAAAGACGGTGGCAAATACCACGGTGAGTACTGCACCTACGACACAGGGGGCGGGAAAAAAGAGCCACACACACCCGCAACACGCAACACTCCCACCCCCACCCTCACCCACTACAACACACACAGAAGTATATGTTGATACATTACATTTACAACCCCCAAACCCCACCTGGAAGAATGCAATGACAAAAGGAAATTAGTTGAACGTTTGTAATCTATTAAAATACAGTAATCCAAAATATCTATACACACTATAAACAAAGATATACACCAAGAATACTAGTTCAAGGTATTCCACCCTTAAAGTCCGTGGACCACTGGGCCCAAAATGCATGGGTGAGGCACACACTCGATACCCGATCAAAACGGAGAGAACACTGCTGGAGCATCAGATAGAAATACAACAGGCACCTCAGGGGGAAGGGAAGGGCACCTCAGCCGGATGAGTGCACGATGCTAGATCCACGAGGGGGCTCCTTGCCCACTGCTGTATCCTGGGGAGTGCAAAGCCACAGTCTCACAAGTCTTTACAGTGGGTGGTTTGCCCACTGCTGTATCCTGGGGAGTGCAAAGCCACAGTCTCCCAGGTCTTTACAGTGGGTGGTTTGCCCACTGCTGTATCCTGGGGAGTGCAAAGCCACAGTCTCTCAAGTGGATAACAGTCTCCACTGGTTCTGGAGGGGGCTTGGTGCCTTGAGTGCTTCATCCTGCCAAGGACTGAGGTAGTGGATGCCTTTCTCCACTGGTTCTGGAGGGGGGTTGGTGCCCAGAGTGCTTCATCCTGCCAAGGACTGAGGTAGTGGATGCCTTTCTCCACTGGTCCTGGAGGGGCTTGGTGTCCAGAGTGCTTCATCCTGCCAAGGACTTAGGTAGTGGATGCCTTTCTCCACTGGTTCTGGAGGGGGCTTGGTGCCCAGAGTGCTTCATCCTGCTTGTGGCAGCCTCAGTAGTGTTGGAGCTTTTGGCGCTCATTGGCCTTTGGTGCTGGTGGCGGCGGCGTCCTGTTCAGCGGTGCTGGTGGCGGCGGTGTCCTGTTTACCGGTGCTTGTGGTGGCGGCGTCCTGTTCAGTGGTGCTTGTGGCAGTGGTGTCCTGTTCAGCAGTGCTGGTGGCGGCGGTGTCCTTGGCAGCTGTGCTTGTGGCGGCAGTGTCCTGTTCAGCGGTGCTGGTGGCGGCGGTGTCCTGTTCAGCGGTGCTGATGGTGGTTTTGTCGGCCATGCAGGTTTTCGGCAACCTGCCTGTTTTTCTGTGCCCCTTCCCCACCTTGGATGGTGGCGCAGCTGTCTTCCCCCTCCAAACTGTATTCCTGGGAGAGGCTTTGGTGGTAGATGTTTTGCCTCTCTCCCGCCGGGCAGTGGCCAACTTTTTGTGCTTTTGATGTGGGGGGCTGTCCGTGGTCTGGCTCCTTGGCACACTGACTGCCCTGCTGCTTGGTGCACTCCAGAAGCCGATTACTACTGGCACCACTGTTACCGCAGATGTTGTGGCTGAGGTGCTGGGTTGGGACCTGGAAAGGAGGGCCCTAGGGCACTGAAGGGGTGGGGGAGGTGAGGGGAATAGGTCAAGGTTGGAGAGGAAAAGTTTTTGGGACACACTGGGACAGGTAGATGGAGGGGGTTTGGGAGTGGAGGAAGAGGTAGTGGTTGTAGGAGGTGTACGTTTGATGACTTTGGGTGAAGGTGCATGGGCTGGAAGCTGTTGTGAGGTGGATGGCTGTTGGGTGGGTGTGTGGTTGCGTTTGTGTACCTTGGGAGGTGGGCTCACAGACACACTAGGAGAGGACACAGGGGATGTGTGAATGGTAATGGGGGTGGTGAGTGCAAGTGAGCGGGGTGTGGTGGTGGGGGTGGGGGTGCTGGTGATGGAGGTAGTGGCTGAAGATTTAGTGCATGCAGGTGTGAGTGGAGATGAGACTGGGACGGAGGAGGGAGACGAGGAGGAGGGGAACACAGTGGAGGCAGTGGATGTTGGTATGTCTGCATGTGTATGATGCTTGCATGAGTGCCTGTGGGATGTGTGGTGCTTATGTTTGCCTGAGCTTCCCTTGTGTTTTGAGGTGTGTGCATGCTGGTCTGATGGTGTGCTTGGGATAGGCTGAGGTACAGGTGTTTGGGTCTGGGTTGGAGGGGGGAGGCTGGACACAGGGACAATGGCTACCATCAGTGCTGAGGCCAGAGTCTGAAAAGCTTGCTGTTGACCAGAATGAATGCCCTTCAGGTATGCATTCGTCTGTTGTAACTGCCTCTCTACACCCTGGATGGCATTCAAAATGGTAGACTACCTAACAGTGAGGGACCTGAGGAGGTCAATGGCCTCCTCACTGAGAGCCGCAGGGCTGACAGGGGAAAGGGCTGAGGTGCCTGGGGTGAAGGAGATGCCCACCCTCCTGGGTGAGCGGGCATGGGGCACACGCTGAGCGGCTGCTAGGAGGGCGGGGCTGGTAGGGGGGTGGCATCTGTACCTGTAGATGCGGGGCACAGAGGGGCCCACCACCGCAAGGGAGCTCCCATCAGAGGAGGGGTCTGTGTCGCTGGCTTCATCTCCTGTCCCCGCTGTGGAGCTCCCCTCGCCCTCAGTCCCACTGGTGGCTTCTGACTCTGTTGTGTCGCCCTCCATGGCCATGTGGGATGCAGCTCCTTCCTGCTCTGGTGCCACTGCTCCTCTGCCTGATGATGCTAATGCACACAAGAACAGGAAGACCACAAAAGGGGGGGGGGGCAGAAGAAAGACATGTTGAGTGCATGCAATACCGCTACCGTTGGTGGACACTACAGACACAGAACCCCCCTGCACTACGTCGTGCACTTTGAGTTCCCTAATTAATCACAGGGACATGGGGTACAAGGCCTATGCCCAATTGCTGCACACATGGAAGTCACAGGGGCCTGGCTAGGTGTAGTTGGCTCTGAACACAGGTGGGGTGGGGTGCCACATGGCCTGCCTTAAGAAGGGACCTTTCCTACTAAACTCGCCCTGGCCTAGGGGAACCCACAGCCCACCTCCCCCACCCAGACACCTACAATGTGTGCTGAATCAGCAGAATGAGAGTGTACTCACCCCCTTGTGACTGCTGTGATGCCATCAAGCGCCCATCCAACTCCGGATACGCCACCGCCAGGATCCGGAACATCAGGGGGGTCATGGTGCGATGGGCGCCCCTCCCACGTTGAGAGGCCATCCCCAGCTGGGCCTCCGCCGTCTTCTTGCTCCAGCGGCGAATGTCCTCCCATCTTTTCCGGCAGTGGGTGCTCCGTCTGTGGTGGACCCCCGGGGTCCGGGCTTCCTTGGCGATGGCACGCCAAATATCCTTCTTCTGGTGGGTGCTGACCTAAAGGAATAGGACAGGGGAAAAGGAGAAGATATAACCGTCTGCACCGTCACAGTCATTGGCCCGCATCCCTACCCTTGCCATGATGCACATGCACTCACCGTCGTTTCATGCACCCCTCATTCTCCCCACCCCATCTTTCATCCACACCACTCCAAACAGGCATTGCCCATTCGGCATGCTCACAGTGTATTTACCTGTTTGTCTGGAAGACCGTAGAGTAGCGTATTCTGGGGAGGACCCCATCCACTAGTTTCTCTAACTCCACCGTGCTGAAGGCAGAGGCCCTTTCCCCAGACACATGAGCCATTGTCTCTTCCAGACTGAGGTCACAGCAGCACTTGCAGTGTAGGTCCTCTCCTGTCGAAGATCAGGTATCAAGTGAGTGAACAGACAGAAAATGGCTGTGACATCCGCGGCTGTGCGTACCATCACCGCCGGCGCACATCGTCATTGGCTCCTGGGACCCATAGGGTCCAATGTTAACCAATGCCGGATTGCGCTGCGGTCTTCGACCGCCTACCGCGACGGTGTAGAAGGCCAGCGCAGTTACCTCATATCCCCTTGTCCCACCTTACAGGTCAGGCAGCCTTCATTTCAGGGGGCCACATGGCATTAATTTTGACTGCGTCACACATATCTAGGCCTTGCATAAATACTAATACAGGCATATATTGATAAAAAAAAATTAGGGAATAAAGTTGTGTTTACGTACGTCAGTGTTGGTTGACTCTCTGCTCGCTGTTCTCCTCCATAGAGCACGTCTGCTGGGGCAGGTGAGGAGATGGCGGCATCCTCCGGTGTACAGACCACTGGTGGACCTGTTGACAATGAAGGAGGGACATGTAATTGTCACATACAGACTTGATCGTACCACAATCCTGGAACTGTGTGCCCAGTTGGAGCAAGACCTGATGTCAGCTATCCACCATCCCACAGGAATCCCCCCTCTAGTGCAGGTCCTGTCAGTACACCATTTCCTGGCAAGTGGGTCTTTTCAAACAACAGTGGCCATTGCATCAGGGATGTCCCAGCCTATGTTCTCCAACGTGTTGTCCAGAGTGTTGTCTGCCCTGCTGAAACACATGTGCAGCTACATCGTGTTCCCTCAGGTGGAGGATTTGCCTACAGTGAAAGGTGACTTCTATGCCCTGGGACATATCCCCAATATCATAGGTGGCATTGATGGGACACATGTGGGCTTGGTTCCCCCCCCGCAGGAGTGAAAAGGTGTACAGAAACCGGAAGAGTTACCATTCGATGAACGTGCAGATGGTGTGTTTGGCCGACCAGTATATTTACCATGTTAATGCCAAGTTTTCCTGGCTCAGTGCATGACGCTTACATTTTGAGGAATAGCAGCATCCCTTATGTGAAGTGGCAACTCCAGAGGCACCGTTTGTGGCTATTAAGTGAGGACATGGACCGAATACAGTGTGACAAGGTGCCTGGATCTGGGGATGTCCCTAAGAGTTAGCGCGTGTCTAACAGCTGTCCCTCGACATTTGCAGGTGACTCTGGTTATCCCAACCTGTCATGACTACTGACCCCAGTGAGGAATCCCAGGACAGAGGAACGCTACAATGAGGCACATGGGCGAACTAGGAGGATTATAGAAAGGACCTTTGTCCTCCTGAAGGCCAGGTTCATGTGCCTCCATATGACAGGTGGTTCCCTATTCTACTCACCAAAGAAGGTGTGCCAGATCATCGTGGCCTGCTGTTTGCTTCACAACTTGGCTTTGCGACGACAGGTGCCTTTTCTGCAGGAGGATGGTCCAGATGGAGGTGTTGTGGCAGCTGTGGAGCCTGTGGACAGTGAAGACGAGGAAGCAGTAGAAGAGGACATAGACAACAGGAACACGGAGATTCATCAATACTTCCAGTGAGACACAGGTAAGAAGACAACACTGCCTCCTATATCTGATATAATTCTTCTACCTCTCATCTGTCTGTCACTTTCACCCAGTGTATGGACCCTGATTTGTCATTTTCCCTTTCAATTCCACAGATATGGGTCCCACTGTGTGACATCTGCTTTGTTTCCGCATGGACTAGAGCTGTGTGACATAGGTATGTTGACAATACATTGGATATAGCTTTTTTCCACAGTTATTGCAAGTACACATTTTCGAAAGCACAGACTGACTCCAGATTGTTTTGTGATTTAAGGGTGTTTATTTAAGTGCAAAATAATGGAGGGGGTTGTAAATTGGTCAGGGATGATGGTGGAGGAATGTCCATGGCAGAGTCCAGTCTATTAGTCTCACAAGTGCATTGTCCAAAGGGGCATGGGAAGTGGAGCTAGGGCAGTTTAAGGATGGACAGGGTGACAAAGTGGGACAGAAGGATGACATTCAGGGTGGTCTCATTTCTTGGCGGGGGACTTGGCATTGTTCTCTGTCTTTGTCCTGGATCTCAGGGACCGTTTGTGGGGTGGTTGTCCATCTGCAGGGGGTGGGGTGCTGGTGTCGTGGTCCTGTGGCGGTGCCTCCTGTCCACTAGTGCCGGCGGAGGTGGTGGGCAGTTCATCCTCCAGACTAGTGTCAGGGGCCCCTTGTTGTGCCAGTGTCCCTCCTGGTGTTGACGAGTTCCTTCAGCACCCCTACAGTGGTGCCCAGGGTGGTATTGATGGATTTGAGTTCCTCCCTGAACCCCAAATACAGTTCCTCCTGCAACCGCTGGGTCTCCTGAAACTTGGACAGTACCGTTGCCATCGTCTCCTGGGAATGGTGGTATGCTTCCATGATGTTGGAGAGGGCCTCGTGGAGAGTGGGTTCCCTGGGCCTGTCCTCCCCCTATCGCACAGCAGCCCTCCCAGTTCCCCAGTGTTCCTGGGCCTCTGTCCCCTGAACCGTGTGCCCACTACCACTGCCCCCAGGTCCCTGGTGTTGTTGGGGTGGTGGGTTAGCCTGGGTTCCCTGTAGTGGTGGACACACTGCTGCTTGACGTGTCCTGGGGACAGAGATATGGGCCCGCTGGGTGGGTGCTGTGCTGGTGTTTCCAGAGGGGTGAAGCTCTGTAGTGGCCTGTGACTATGTGAGGGGAACCGACTGTCCTGAGGTCCCAGATGGGTCGGGCTGGTCATCTAGATCCAGTTGGACAGAGCTGCTGTCATCACTGTGGGCCTCTTCTGTGGGTGGAGTGGACATGTCTGGACCCTCCTGTCCGGAGACATTGGGTAGGGGTTCTGCAGGGGTGTAAAGGCATGATTATTGCATCTGTATGTGCCATGGTGTGTAATGGGTGGGTGACCCTGTACCCCAGTGCTTGCATTCTTGAGTGGGACCTTTACGATAATGGTTTAGGGGGATGTGTGGGTATGTGCAGTGGCCATTCATTGGTGATGGGTGTCCATGCTGTGGTGTTGCATGCAGGGCTTGGGTTTGGGATGTGTGGTTTGTTATAGTGGGACATCTGTGAGGAGTTGGAGTGATGGGGGTAAGGGCGAGGGTGGGGGTATGTGATAGCATGCAGGTAGGGTGGGGGATGAAGTAGTTAAGATATGACTTACCAGAGTCCATTCCTTCAGCTACTCCTGCGAGGCCCTCAGGATACAGTATAGCCAAGACCTGCTCCTCCCATGTTGTTAGTTCTGGGGGAGGAGGTGGGGGTCCGCCGCCAGTCCTCTGAACTGCAATCTGGTGTCTACAGACCACGGAACGCACCTTCCCCCGTAGGTCATTCCACCTCTTCCTGATGTCATCCCTAGTTCTTGGGTGCTGTCCCACTGCATTGACTCTGTCCGCGATTCTGCGCCATAGCTCCATCTTCCTAGCTATGGTGGTGTGCTGCACCTGTGATCCGAATAGCTGTGGCTCTGCCGGATGATTTCCTCCACCATGACCCTGAGCACCTCCTCAGAAGCCCTGGGGTGTCTTTGCGGTGCCATGGGGTGGTGTGGGTGATGTGTGGGGTGGTGTGTGTTGTGATGTGTGGGGTGATATTTAGGGGTGTGTTGTACGTGGATGTTGTGTGAGTGATGGCGTTGAGTGCCTGTGGATGCTAGTGTTGTTTCTGGTGGTGTCTCTCTCTGGGCTTCTGTTGCAATTGTGGTCGTAGGGATTTGTGTTTGATGTGGGTGTGTGTTTTATATTGTATTGAGTGTGTGGGAGTGGTGTGTGTGTATTTTGATTTGTCCAATGTGTTTTGTAAGAGTGTGTGTATTTTGAACGCGGCGGTGTGTACTGCCAATGGAATACTGCGGTTGAAAGACCACCAAGTGGATTCGTGGGTCGTGATAGTGTGGGCGTATTCCTGTTGGTGTGACGGTGGAGGTTTTGTTATCACCAGTTTATCACTGACCTTTGGTGTGGCGGACTTGTGTGGGTGTCTAAATTTTGGCAGATTCAGAGCTGTGGGTAATAATAGCTGTGGCGGAATTCTGCGGCCGCGGTGGTGTGTTGGCGGTCTTCTGCACGTCGGTAAGCGGATTTTACCGCCAATGTTGTAATGACCCCTATTGTCATTCAAATAAAGTACCTTTATTTTTAGTAACTCTGAGCATTGTGTTTCTTATGATATAGTGCTATATGACATAAGTGGTATAGTAGGAGCTTTGCATGTCTCCTAGTTTAGCCTAAGCTGCTCTGCTATAGCTACCTCTATCAGCCTAAGCTGCTAGAACACTACTAATCTACTAATAAGGGATAACTGGATCTGGCACAAGGTGTAAGTACCACAAGGTACCCACTATAAGCCAGGCCAGCCTCCTACAGCCATTTAGATAGCCAATTTTGGACTGACCCCTCAAAAGTATCGCCAAAGATTCAGGGACAGTGCCAAACTCTCTACACAAACTTGGGTATACTTTTATGATTCTTCTAGCAAGACACTGAATGGATGGGCATGGGCAGTAAAGTAGATGATTATAAGGGGTTATATGATTTAATCCTGAGAGAGCATATGGTCAGTATTTACTTTATAGAGTTGTACCAGCACCTGATTGACAATAAGCTGACTGATCCCAGGAAGCTTGCTGAGGAGGTTGACCTCTGGCCTAGCACCAGAGTGTCCAAAAAGGTACCTGGGAGTGACCCCAAGAAGGGTCCCCCCAACAGAGTGAGAGGGAGGTTAAAGATGACCCAGACATGTCCCAGTGTAAGGGGGAAGGGAAGGGTTACCATACCTCATCTGAGAAACAGGGTGGTGGTTCTGGTGGGTGGTGGCCCAGGACACCCCTTTTCCAGCCCTGCTGCTTTGAGTGCTCCCAGCTAGGACACGAGCAGGGGGACTCTGTCTTTCCAAAGAAACAACCCACTGTTGGGACCTCCACACTGGTGGCCAATGTGGCCTTAGGGAAAAGTATTGCCCAGAGGCAGGTCACAGACCACGCCCTAATCTCTTTCAGTTGGGAGATAGACTCGGAGGGTAAGCTGGTGATCCCTGAGGGTGGGAGTCGTCCGTTCCACCAGTTGGGAGTAAATGGGGTTTCAGTCACTGCTCTGAGGGACACTGGGGCTATTCATACCATGATGATGGAGAGACTAGTTTCCCCAGAACAGTACACCGGCCAGGTGTGTAGGGTGACTCCAGCCCATGGGGAGGATTTCTTCCACTCTATGGCCCTGGTGTCACTGGAGTGGGGTGGGGAGGTGACCCAGAGAAGGGTCATAGTTAGTCCTTAGGTGCCCATTGAGTGCATTCTGGGGAATGAGTTACCCCTGGTGGATGGACAACTGAGAAGCGTGACTCCTAAGGGCACCCTGACAGTTCAGTTGTCTGGCAGTACCACTCCCCAGAGGAGGGTACGGGAGCCCAGATGTATGGGCAAGGTGAGGCAGGACTCACCCCTGTCCCCTGTTTAGCCTCAGGGTACAGACCCTGGGTTAAGTGACCAGTGTCAGGATACTACCCCTGAACTGGTGGGAGGTAGAGTAGAAAAGGGGTACAATACCCCTTGGGCTACAGCCCCTATTCTGAGATGCCTCAGAGGTCAGAGAAACCTTGGCGCCCATAGGGAACTCCCTGTCAGCCCCCAGGCTGGAAGAGAAGCTTACCCAATGGCCCCACTCAAGGCATTCACCTAACAGTGGATGGCCTGGAGCCTTGCTCTTGACACTGACAGTTGTCAGTGGCATCTTTTGGCTGCTGTCCTTGTGGACAGAGTTTTCCCTGGGTTGGGGATAGACATCAGATCCAAGGAGTGTAATGGGCCACATCACCTTGTTGGCCACGGTGGTACTAACTGCTTACTGGGATGCATATGTGAGTAGATTAAGGTTATAAGCTTCACAGGTGGTGTCTCCAAATGAGGAGAAGGGTTCCCCATGGGTCAGATCAGTGGCCCCAGAAAGTAGGGACAGAGAAGCCCAACTGAGTTAAAAAAGGCATAGAACTAGCAATTGCCCCTGCAGGGAAGCCCATCAAAGTATTGATTAGCCTACCCTGGGTTTAGACTGGAAGGGGGATATGTTGGAAATGGCCTCTCTGCAGGGTCAGCCCCAAAATCTTTGCCTTCCTCCTCTTCTTTTTCTGACCTAATTTTTGCTGGCTTTAGGACTCTGGAAACTTTACCACTGCTAACCAGTGCTAAAGTGCATTTGCTCTCTCCATCAAAACATGGTAACATCGGCGCATAGCCAATTGGCATATTTAATTTACTTGTAAGTCCCTAGTACATTGCACTATATGTGCCCAGGAAATAAAATGCTACTAGAGGGCCTGCAGCACTGGTTGTGCCACACATATAAGTAGCCCCTTAACCATGTCTCAGGCCTGCCATTGCATGGCCTGTGTGTGCAGTTTCACTGCCACCTCTCTTGGCATTTAGAAGTACTTACGAAGGCGTAAACGCCCCTTTTTCCACATATGTCACCCCTAAGGTAGGCTCTAGGTAACCGATAGGGCAGGTTACGTAAAAGGCACAACATGTAGAGGTGTGTTTTATATGTCCTGTTAGTGGAAAACTCCTAAATTGACTTCCCATTACTGTGAGGCCCGCTCCTTTTATAGGATAACATTAGGGCTACACTCATATACTGTTTGAGTGGTAGATTCTGATCAGAAAGGGGTAACTAGGTCATATTTATTATGGCCGGAATGGTAATAGAAAATCTTGGAGAGGTTGGATTTTATGTTACTATTTTTTAAATGCCACTTTTAGAAAGTGAGCATTTCTCTGCACTCAAATCCATCTGTGCCTTGCAGCCTGTCTCCAATCAACGTATGGGCTGGGCTGGTTGACAGCTTCCTTGTGCATTTCACCCAGACAACCACAAACACTGGATACTCAGTCACACCTGCACTCATCTACATACTGAATGGGTCTTCCTGGGATGGTAGGGAGGAGAGCCTGACACTTACATTTCAAAGGCTAGTTGCCTGGCCTCACACAATGGACTGCCTGACCTCCTACTGGGACCCTGGCTATAGACCTGTACTGAAAGGGGACCTTGTGCACTTCAAAACCTCTTTGAAGTCTCCCCCACTTCAAAGGCTTTTTTGGGTATATAAACTGGGTCCACGACCCCACCAAATCAGACCCTTCTGGACCTGAACCTACAACATGTCAAGAGGAACCTCCTGGCTGCCCAAAGGATTCATTTGGACTACATTGCTGAGAAGGACTTCTGCCTTGCTGTTGCCCTGCTGTCTTGCTGCCCTCTTACTTTGCTGAGAAGTGCCCTCCAAGGGCATGGATTGAGCTTGCCTCCTTTTTTCTGAAGTCTCAGGGCCAAAATACTTCATCTCTTCAGGAAACTCCTTGTGCACCGAAAATTGATGCACAGCCTGCCGGAAACGACTCACAGCCTGCTTTGCGACGAGAAAATCGTCACACAGCCAAACCGGAACGACGCAGAGCAACTTCCAGAGTAAAGATTCTATGATGCACCTGCGTTGCGACCAGAAATTCGATGCACAGCCCTACTGGATTGACGCACAGCCGAATTGGAACAACGCAGCCCGACTTCCCAAGTGAAGAATCGAAGCAGCGTCTGCCGTGCGACAGAAAGTTCGATGCATCACATACCAGATTGACGCAATGCCTGTGACTTCTTCCCACACACCCAGGATTTTTCCTGCATCATCCCTGGGCATCAAAAAGAGCCCTGCATCGCAGTGAGGAACCAAGACTGCACGCTGGAAATCGACGCAAAGACCCTTGCAGCGTGGAAAGAAACGGCGCGTCGTCTGTGATGTGCCGGAACTTCCTATGCACACCCTATTGTTCCACGCATCTCCTCCTATGCTGTCTCCATGCGTGTTATTTTTGACGCAACCAGGTACTTTGGGCAAACAAGAGACAACTATTGATTTTTAAGATTTAAGACTCTTTTTAATCTTGCAGAACTGATATCTCAACTTGTGCTCATTGAATCTTTATCGTTTTGAACTTAATTTAACCAGATAAATATCCTATATTTTTCTAAACCTGTATTTCCGTGGTGTTTTCACTGTGTTACTGTATGATTTATTGCACAAATACTTTACACATTGCCTTCTAAGTTAAGCCTGCTAGCCCAGTGCCAAGCTACCGAAGGTTGGGTACCAGATAATTTAGATTGTGTGTGACTTACCCTGACTAGGATTTTGGTCCCTATTTGGAGAAAGGGGTATACCTCTACCAACTAGAGATCCCATTTCTAACAGGTGGTGTCGCTGGAAATAAATTATTTTCCCCTTTCCAATTGTACCATTTCACAGTGGATCTTTGCTTGGTGATCACCTAAGTAGGGCGATCCCCAAGCAGGGATTCACCCACTAGGTGTCAGAAAGAGGGGAAGGGGCTCTTTGGGCAAGCGCTTGCGCTCGCCCTGGTTGATTTGTTATGCAGTCTTTCTGCCTCCCCAGGAGGCAGATGGGGACAATTGCCTCCATCTGTCACCCTCGAGGGGCCAGAAAGCTGACTAGACACTAGGGATTTATTTCATCATATATATTAGTAGGGGAGGAGGTTGCCTAGCTGCAAGAGCCTGGCCTGGTTTGTAGTGGGTACCTTGGGTACTTACACCTAATACCAGGTCCAGTTATCCCTTATTAGTGAAGAAGTAGTGTTCTAGCAGCTTAGGCTGAAATAGGTAGCTATAGCAGAGCAGCTTAGGCTGAACTAGGAGACATGCAAAGCTCATGCAATACCACTTATAGTTACACAGTACATATACACAAGTAAAGACAATACTCAGTGTTACCAAAAATAAAGGTATTTATTTGGATGACACAGTGCCACAAATATCCTAGAGACAATACTCCTTCTGGAGGTAAGTATTACACACAATATATACACTAGACACCAAATTTAGACAAGTAAATAGTCATAGAACAATGCAAACAGTAGGAAATGCTATAGAATGCAATGGGAGAAAATAGGTCTAGGGGCAACTCAGACCATATACTAAGAAAGTGAATGTGAATCACAAATTCCCCCCTAGACAAGTGTAGTGTTTGCAGAATCACTGGAAGAGTAAGAATACAGTAAAGGTAAGTAAATTACCCCACCCCAGAGCCCAGAACAGCAGAAGTAAAGTACTTCAAGATTCCTTAGGACACGCTACATCTCGTTTTTGGAATTTTGCAGCAGCCAACCAAGTCTGCAAAGAACAACTGCTGGATTATTGGACCTGAAGACCTGCAAAGGAAGAGGACCAAGTCCAGAAGTTGAAAGAAGTTCCAGGAAGGACAGGAGCCCCTGCCAACCCAGAAGAGTGTGCAAAAGAAGGGCCCCCAGTTAGTCAAAGACTGCAGAAATGCACCCTAGGAATATGCCAGCGGGTTCCTGCATGATGCAAAAGACGTCCCACAGCGTGGAAATCGTTGCAGATGAAATTTCATGTCGGAAGGCGCCAACAAGCCTTGGCTACGACAAAAGTGCGTTTTGCATCAAAATGGCACTGGATGGGTGCAGGAGGGACCTGGGGGCCTCAACTCTGTGTGAGGAGGATGAGGGGCTCTAGGAACTCTAGAGAGCCCTCAGGATGCCAGCCAACACCCCCAGGAGCTGCAGGACCTGGGTTCAAAGGAGGAGCAAAACACAGTTGATGCAGCACAACAAAAGAAGGTCCCACACCACCGGAGAAGAACTCAGCAAGTTGAGTGTCACAAGATGGAGTGCTGGGGACCTGGGCCAGGCTGTGCACAAAGGAATTTTGCAAAGAGTGCTCAGAGCCCTCAGGAAGCGAAGAAGACGCAGTACACAGATGTATCGTCACTCTCAGGAAAGGCAAGGTCTTACCTCCTCCAAATTGCATCAGCAGGACCGCAGGACAGTCTCTGTTGATGATGTCTACTCTCTGTGTCCTTAGGAGCACGCTTGTTGCTGTGAGAGGAGTCCCAGGGTACCGGTCGTCGCCTTGGAAGGTGCCTGCTTGGAGCAGGGGAGTGACTCTGTCACTCCACAGGAAATTTCTTCGGGCCGTCTGGTGCAGGATGAAGACAGGGAGTCCCCAGAGCATGCACACAATGGAAAACGTTGCAGTTGCTGACATGGAGCTGAGGTTGCTGAAGAAAAGTGTATTTTGTAGACTCTTTGTTGCAGTTACAGCGTTTCTTGGAGCAGGCTGCAGTTGATCCGAGGTCTGAAGTTGTTGCAGCGGATTCCTGAAGGAAACTTGCAAGCAGAATCTATAGAGAACCCACAGGAGAGACCCTAAATAGCCCTGAGAGGGGGATTGGCTTCCTTATCAGGTATGGACCTATCAGGAGGGGTCTCTGAAGTCACCTGCTGGCACTGGCCACTCAGAGCCCTCCAGAGTGCCCCCACACCTTGCAAAGCAAGATGGCTGAAGTCTGGGACACACTGGAGGGGCTCTGGACACCACCCCTGGGGTGGTGATGGACAGGGGAATGGTCCCTCCCCTTTCCTTTGTCCAGTGTCCCCCCAGAGCAGGGGAGAAGGGGTCTCTGAACTGGTGTAGACTGGTTTATGCAAGGAGGGAACCATCTGTGCCCTTCAAAGCATTTCCAGAGGCTGGGGTAGGCTACTCCTCCCCAACCTGTAACACCAATTTCCAAAGGGAGAGGGTGTAACACCCTGCTCTCAGAGGAAATGCTTTGTTCTGCCTTCCTGGGACTGGGCTGCCCAGACCCCAGGAGGGCAGAACCCTGTCTGTGAGGTGGCAGCAGCTGTAGCTGCAGTGCAATCCTCAGAGAGCTGGTTTGGCAGTACTGGAGGTCCATGGTGGAGCCCCCAGGATGCATGGAATTGGCTCCCCAATACCACATTTGGAATGGGGGGACAATTCCAGGATCTCAGACATGCTACATAGCCATATTCGGAGTTACCATTGTGAAGCTACATATAGGTATTGACCTATATGTAGCGCGCACGTGTAATGGCGTCCCCGCACTCACAACGTCCGGGGAAATTGACCTGAACTATGTGGGGGCACCTTTGCTAGTGCAAGGGTGCCCTCACACTTTGTAACTTTGCACCTAACCTTCAGCAAGTGAAGGTTAGACATATAGGTGACTTATAAGTTACTTAAGTGCGGTGAAAATGGCTGTGAAATAACGTGTGTGTTATTTCACGCAGGCTGCAGTGACAGTCCTGTGTAAGGGTTTGTCTGAGCTCCTTATGGGTGGCAAAAGAAATGCTGCAGCCCATATGGATCTCCTGGAACTCCAATGCCCTCAGTACCTAGGTACCATATACTAGGGACTTATAAGGGGGTCCAGTATGCCAATTGAAATTGGTAAATGAAGTCACTGGCCTACAGTGACAAATTTAAAAGCAGAGAGAGCATACGCACTGAGGTTCTGGTTGGCAGAGCCTCAGTGACACAGTTAGGCACTACACAGGCATACACATTAGGCCACAAACTATGAGCACTGGGGTTCTGGCTAGCAGGGTCCCAGTGAGACAGGCAAAACACACTGAAATATAGGTTTTTCTCTAGGAGCACTGGGGTCCTGGCTAGCAGGATACCAGTGACACAGTAAAAACACACTGATACATACTCACAAACAGGCCTAAAGTGGGGGTACCCATCCTCTAAAGTGACTACTTTCCTACACTAGCATAAGCATGACAATGCCCCCACCCCTTAAAAATGGGGAACTAGTTTTTCTTCCGGGGGGGGGGCGCAGAAAGCGGACTACACACCAGGGATTAATTTTTTATATATATTTTAGGGGTGGGAGCTGCCCAGCATGGGCATGCTCTCACTGCCATTAATGGGGAAATAGTATTAATCCCTCACAGGGGAGATCACTTTTATGCTCTCCAGGGAGACTGAAAGCACACTAGACCCCAAGGCCCATATTTATACTTTTTGACGCACAACTGTGCAAGCGCAGTTTTGCATCAAAAAGTTTAGCACCGGCTTGCGTTATTTATAGAAGCAGCAGGCCAGGAGAAACCCCAGGAAGACCCATTCACCCAAGCACCACCCAGGAGGATACACAGAAGTCCTAGGAGAAGGAAAAAAAAAGTGAAAGTGTCAGTTCATTGAGGAGGAACACTACATCCTTGTCAGAGAAATGATGGAGCACCAACACCAGCTCTTCGTCACCTCAAAATTGTCAATTGGTAAGAGAGAGTCTATATGGCAGCAAATAGTGGACAAAATCAACAGTGTGCCAGAGGTGAAGAGAACTGTCACTGAGTGCAAGAAGCACTGGCATGATTGCAAGCAGAGAAAAAGGAGAAAATGGCCATGAACAGAAAGGCAGCACTGCAAACTGGAGGTGGAAGTCCTGCTCCACAAGAGGACGTGGATCCGCTGGAGGAGACGGTTCAGCTGGCATCCCAGAAAAGCTGGTCACAGGAATCCAAGGACAGGACAGCGCAGCCTTCCAACAACCATCACAAATGCAGGGTAAGCAGCATGGAGGAAATAACTGCAATTTTACAAATACCAGAAGGGGGAGGCACGTGGGACACACTCAATGCATGCTAAAGGATTCCATCTGAACACATTGGCCCTTATTTAAGATACCCCATCCCCCCCAAGAAACACAGGTACACACGCCTTGGTTGTGCTTTGCACTCCAACATATACACAACATGGACATACGCCAATCACCAGGGCTATACTCCAACATGTGCATATGCAGTACATTGTCTAAATGCTGTGGCTGTGCCATCACAACACCCCATGCATATTGTCAAAGCTCCCCTACCTGCACAACTTAGACATCAATACCGTTCCTGGGGTCATGTCATGGTGGTGTATCTTGCTAAAATGCTCCCCTACCTACATGTTCCATTCCCTAAACACATGTGCGCTGCATCTTGCAGTACACAGTGAAATGCCACCTTAGCTAACATGACTTGCACATGTGCAGGACGGACACCACCCAGCACATATACAATTCGTTCCCCCAAGGCAGTCACACCTTCATCATGCAGTAACAATGCCTGTCTCTGTGCAGGGAGAGCAAATCTGTGCAGCCACAAGGCGAACTGCAGAGTGGTCCCGTATCCCAGTAAACATGGCACTTCCCTGTGTATCTAACCTTGTGCAGTGTTGAGCAACACATATTGATGCTGATCTGAACTGTGCCACCAAAAACAAGCTGCACTAATGCTTGCAACATGTAGAACACAACACATACAGGAAGAACCCACAGTAACTCTGACACAACAAAATTACCCATATCGGCAAGCAAATACAACATGCAGCATATTTCTGTGAACATTATGGTGCCCATTACGACATTGGCGTGCAGTGGATGCGGCCCGGGAAAGTCCAGCGTTGGTAAGACTGCCAGTGCGGTCTTCCCTCCGCTGTTGGCATTATGAGTTTCCCCTTGGGATAGGGGTGGAATCGGTGTTTCCGCTTGCCAGCTTTGTGGGAATGACACCACAACATTGTCGCTGGGTTGCATTACATCCACCGCCAATGTTGGGGTGCTTTGGGTGACAGCACACGCTGTGCTTTTCACTGCCTATAAATCAGGCAGTGGAAAGCGCATAGAGGCTGCCCATGGGTGCCCCTGCACTGCCCATGCCAGGGCAGGCACACCCCATTACCACCAAACTTTGCTTGACAGTTGGACCACCATGCAAAGACTGGTGGAAAAGTGGGATCATAATCTGGAGGGCAGTGCTGATTGCAGTGCCAGGCCATTGGACTGTAACGCTTTCACCATTGTCTGCTGTTGGCGGTGGTCTGATCTGCACTGCAACTCTGGTGGTGACTGCTAGACTCGTAATGAGGGCTCATGTGTACAGTTGTACAAGTAGCTGCAATCTCTCCATCAAACTAGTTAGAAGCCCTGATCAAAGTGGAGATGAAGGTGGCAGGCTCAGTACAAAATTAGGTGGGATCACACACTGTCATTTACAAAGCGCAGTGATCAAAAATCATACCCATACTGGCTATCCCTCTGTCCACTCCTGTGCCAGTGGTAAGATAGTTGTCCTGCCTCAATGCCGTATCCCTTGCACCATAGTGCAAAGATGGCTGCATTGAGGGAGAGATTATTGCTGTGTAGGAAGGAGCACCTTCCTGCATAACTAGAAACTGAAAAGGCAATCTTCTAGGTCCATGTGTGCTGTGGAATGCGGCACACATAGACAAAGCTAAACATGAGGAGGAATTAAAGTATACTTCATCATTGTGCCTTGGTAAGGCTACCTTGGGGTGGCGTTAGTTATTGGCGCTGACTCAGGTGTACACAAACAAGTAAATCTGGGGCAGCGTCGAAATGCAATGGGTGTTGGTGTCACCTACACACAACAACAGCCATTGCACGCAAATTGATGCATGGAAGGGGCCCCATGTACAAGGTGGCATCAAGTCAAATAAGTGGCTTGATGGCACCTTGTAAACATGACGCAGCCCATAGCACCACTGAAGAGTCCTTTTACGTGACACACAGGTGGCGCTAGGGGCTCATATAAATATATATGTATATGCCCCATAATGTACAATCACAACTTTTGGCCTGCAACTTGTGACTGAGCCTCCACTACCAAAGAAATGAGGTGTCATGTCAAATGGCACAGCAATGAAAGATTGTTTATTCACTATCTCATTGTAGAGGATGATGGCTCTCCTGCCGACCTATCTGTTCTGGATTTCACTGATGACCTGGATGACCAGCTGACAACCATCAATTAAAAGACTCTCTAGGATTTCCTAAGATCCCTCCAGGCACCACCTCCAGTTGCAAGGAGGAAACACAGCATTTAGGGGTCTCCACATGAACCACCCAACAAACAAAATTTACCACCTGCCAGTACTGACACATCCCTGGACTCTGAGGACCCAGTGACCAGCTTTCAGAGGACAGTGGTAGGAGTATAGTGGGAGCTGGCCAAACAGGTGCGGATGGGTATGGAAACTGTGGCACGCAGCCTAGAGGGAGTGTGGACGTGCCTGGTGACAGCTAATGACAACACAGCTGCCATCCAATGTACACACTTCCTACTGCGTGGACTCCAGCAGTCTCTGGCGAACATAGCTGCTGCCAGGAGGGAGAGGCCACAACTGCCCTCCAAAACTGGCAGCAGCATGAGAGAAAATAGGCTGGAGTCCATTCAGCGGGAAGTGGCCTCCCTCAGGAAAGACATGGCTGCCTATCACATCAATGTTGCAGCTATGTTGAAAAATCAGCAGTTCCTCCTTGCTGTAGTAATGCCATATGTCATACCACAAATGTCAGCTGTTGGGAGTTTGGACTCCCCATCTTTATCCCCTGAAGTGTGTGTGGCCCTCTCAACCTCAACACCAGCACCACACACATCAGAGGATAAATATTTGGAAGAATTTACCTTCAGTAGGAAAAGTACCCATTAGCACCAGTCTGTGCCACATGGACATTTTCTCCTTAGTTCTGGCCTTAAGAACATGTCAGTGTTGTCACAGTAGGAAATGTGCTCTCTTCACCCACCCACTATTGACTTGTCTGCTATGGACTGTCATTGTCTTTTACATACTAATTGGGAAGTTTGTACCTCCTCACTAATCAACACTACTCCTAAGCATGTCTCATGACATGTCCCTCAACCCTGGACTCTGATTGTGTCACATATCTATGAATTTCACAAATGGGGTCTCAGACCTGGATATTATAAAAATCTCACTTTCACACTTCCAACTGTAAATAAACACCTTGTACACATTTAACATGTCTATGTTTTCTGTGATGCATCTACTCAGCTAAATGATTTGTATTGTCTGAATCCATGTCAATGATTGCAGAATAGCAATACATGAGTGCAGGACTGGAGGGGCACAAAGCTACACACAAGGATTCTATCATGAGAAATGTGTATGATGGTGTTGTGTGATAGTAGCAGTTAACTGAGTGTTAAATTAAATTTGGATACAAATTTAATTTCCTTATGATATGGTAGGCATGTCTGAGAAGCAAATCAATGGCAATATAGCCAGCTGGGAGTACCAGAACAACTCACTGGTGTGGTACATAGGTAGGCAACTCCAGGTGCAGAGAGGAGGCAGGCTACCCCCAGAGCATGCACCACCTGGAAACAGTTGAGAAAGCCGGCAGGATGAAGCGATACAAGGTTGCTAGTAGTCGTCTTGCTACTTTGTTGCGGTTTTGCAGGCGTCCTGAGCAGTCAGCGGTCGATCCGTTGGCAGAAGGTGAAGAGGGAGATGCAGAGGAACTCCGATGAGCTCTTGCATTCGTTATCTGGTGAGATCCCAAAAGCAGAGAAACTAAATAGCCAGAAAAGGAGGTTTGGCTACCTAGGAAGGAGGATTGGCTACCAAGAGAGGTAAGAGCCTATCAGAAGGAGCCTCTGATGTCACCTGCTGGCACTGGCCACTCAGAGCAGTCCAGTGTGCCACAAACACCTCGGTTTCCAAGATGGCAGAGGTCTGGGACACACTGGAGGAGCTCTGGGCACCTCCCCTGGGAGGTGCAGGTCAGAGGAGTGGTCACTCCCCTTTCCTTTGTCCAGTATCGCACCAGAGCAGGGCTCCCTGGGATCCCTGAACCAGTGTAGACTAGCTTATGCAGAGATGGGCACCATCTGTGCCCATCAAAGCATTTCCAGAGGCTGGGGGAGGCTACTCTTCCCCAGCCCTCACACCTATTTCCAAAGGGAGAGGGTGTTACACCCTCTCTCAGAGGAATTCATTTGTTCTGCCTTCCTGGGCCAGGGCTGCCTGGAACCCAGGAGGGCAGAAACCTGTCTGAGGGGTTGGCAGCAGCAGCAGCTGCAGTGGAGACCCCGGAAAGGCAGTTTGGCAGTACCCGGGTTCTGTGCTAGAGACCCGGGGGATCATGGAATTGTCCCCCCATGCCAGAATGGCATTGGGTTGACAATTCCATGATCTTAGACATGTTACATGGCCATGTTCGGAGTTACCATTGTGACGCTGTACATAGGTAGTGACCTATGTACAGTGCACGCGTATAATGGTGTACCAGCACTCACAAAGTCTGGGGAATTTGCCCTGAACGATGTGGGGGCACCTTGGCTAGTGCCAGGGTGCCCACACACTAAGTAACTTTGCACCCAACCTTCACCAGGTGAAGGTTAGACATATAGGTGACTTATAAGTTACTTAAGTGCAGTGGTAAATGGCTGTGAAATAACGTGGACGTTATTTCACTCAGGCTGCAGTGGCACGCCTGTGTAAGAATTGTCAGAACTCCCTATGGGTGGCAAAAGAAATGCTGCAGCCCATAGGGATCTCCTGGAACCCCAATACCCTGGGTATCTCAGTACCATATACTAGGGAATTATATGGGTGTACCAGTATGCCAATGTGAATTAGTCTGTTAGTGACAAATTTGGAAAGTAGAGAGAGCATAACCACTGAGGTTCTGGTTAGCAGAGCCTCAGTGAGACAGTTAGTCATCACACAGGGAAAACATACAGGGCACATACCTATGAGCACTGGGGCCCTGCCTGGCAGGGTCCCAGTGTCACATAGACTAAAACAACATATATACAGTGAAATATGGGGGTAACATGCCAGGCAAGATGGTACTTTCCTACAGTCCCCCTATGCAAATGCACGCCATTCCCCAGATGCCTTCTCTTATCAGAAATGCCACGCCATCCGGCGGTATCCTGCTTGCACCTGTAGGATGTGGCAGTAACACTCAGCCCACTGCTGGAAATTGCACCTATCATCAATTGTCATGTTGGCTGCTGAAATATTATAACAAGCAAGTATCAGGAAAAGCATTGGGTGGAGTATGAATAGAAATGCAAAGTACACTGCAACATCAAATTACATATACAGTCCAACACACATCCCCTAACAATGAATTCCCCCTCATCTGTGTCAATTTCCAACCACACATCATCAGTATCATGTAGATGTCAGTGGGATGACGGCAATCCATTGATAATCAATCAGGCCCAGACCTGATGGGAAAATAAGAACCATGATCAACATTTGTGTCTAACAACTTGTGAGGATCATGTGCCTCTACAAGTCTGGATTGAATGTTTCCCTGGGCATAAGGGGGAGCTAGGCATGTAATTCATCACCTCAACACCCCTGGTGATACATCAAGGCATGACCAACCATTATGAGGTTAAATTGTGGCGCATATGATAGGGGCTGCTGACTACTAACCTGCTATTCTAAGGTGGGGGAAATCAACAATCATGTGTCCTGGTTTAAGTAAGGGCCTGAGCATACATCATAATGGGCTATGCCATTTCCCATGATGTGCCCACATGTACAACTGATGCAATGTGGGCAGAAGAAAGGTTGGGCAAAGTTTGCGTTGCACATCACAGTTGGCAACACATTACAGGACTTAAGCCCCCTACCCTCACCTAAGTAGTCCTTCATGTGTTAAACAGCACACACATGATGGCTATATGGATGCCCTTAACCCCACAGTGGAATTGGCACAGCATTTGGTGCTGCAACTGTATCCTGAAACGTGACATCATTTGCACATGCATGTCAGACATCCTCAAAGTACCAGTAACACACACAGCATAAACATCATATGCATATGTGATGTGACCTGCATCAGTCACAACTGTCATGGTGGCAGGACCATGTTGTGAAAACTGCAGACATCTGTTGTGGAAGTATCATAGACTTTTCCCACACACATTGGGGGTGGAGTTGTTTACAGCCTGTGTACTCTACGGATTGTTGCTCAGGATATTACTGCCCCTTGCTGTATCACTAACACATAACATCTGAAGGTAACTGAGGCACCTGTGATGTGTGTCTCCAACATGATCCCCCTAGAGATTACTGCAGATAGACCCCACATCTGTACCATCTTGTCATTAACTGTAGGCTATGTCTGGCACACATTGCTGACAACGGTCCAATGACAAAGTGGCTGTCAACAGGCATGCTATGTACATCTGCAGATGCCCTGTGACCTATAATGGTAGACGTCAATGAATATGTGGTCAGCCATTACTTTTCCTATTAAACACAATTCCATGCCAGCGCAGGCTGGCCCTTGTCCCAAATGCAAGCGAATCTCATTGCACAACGTCCCAACATACATTATGTCACCATCCATCCACATATGCTATCTGTTCATTGGTCAGGCAAAAACATCTGTCATTGCGTTCCACACTTCAGACTGATTCATACAAAACCCTGGGTTTGCTCACAGGACGCACAATATGACACTTACTGGATGCATCAGGTTCTTCAAATGTCACCACCTCTCCAATGGTGTAGGGAGCAGGTCAACCTGTAAGACATGAATGGAAAACATTGCTTAGTGTAAATGTTAAGTAGTTGTCAATGGACAACACTGTTTAGTGTACACTTGTTAAGTTGAGTGAGGAAGTGATCCTACTGGTGGATCAGAGTAACTGACAAACAACTATGATCACTCAATCACACATACTCTCAGAGAAGGTAGATCCACACACCTTTAAACCATCACTGGCTCTGGCACTCCTGTGGTGCTTCTCACTGCACCATTTAGACAAGGCATTGTCATGCAGCTATCTGTTACCACAACACCTCCATGACCATATAGGACTGCCTGAGAATGCATATACCATCTGAGGGGCATGCAATGGTTGTTGCAGTGGCTGGCAAATTGCAACACCCATAGCATTTCAGCCTGCATCAGATGTTGTATACATCTATATCAGTCACACAGCAAACTAACAAACTACTAGCCTGGGGTTGTGTGCGTATTCCAAGGTGTTGAGGAATGGCATTATACAACCTTCTTTGAAGTACATAAAATGTGTGTGCCATCACAAGGCACACACACTTTACAAATCGCTATGTGAGTGTATGCATGTGAATTTGGGGTACCTACCTGCACATTGACTGAAGTAAATGATGGATGTATTGCCAATAGTGTGTGCTCTGCCATTGTTGCCTTGGTATACCATTGTTAGTCCAGTGAGGGATATGTGCATGGGCATAGACATACGGCTCAACACAGACACACTTGTTCAGTGGTCAAAGGATGCATCTGGTGGTGCAGGTTAGTGAGAAATGTGCCAGTGATAGAGCTGATGTAGTGCAGCCCCATACTGTAGTGAGAAGCAGCAGGCCTGTGGAAGACACTGCACATGTGTGTGGTTTGCGAGATTGAATAGGCTCTCTGTGATACACAGTGAACTGGAAAATGGAGCTGCTAGTAGTCTGGAGGCAGGGCATGGAAAAGCTGCTTTACATGGCCTTGGCTTATGACACAAAGGGGCAGATTTGTGGAAAGTGGCGCTGCACTGAGTGCAGCAACACTTTGCCTGCACCCTTTAGCGCCCTCTACTGTAACCATGAGTGTGCCGTATATTAAATACGGCGCACCATGGCGCAGGGTAGGGGGCAATAGCATAATTTTCATGACGCTATTGATGTACTCTGCAGGACTAGCCTCAACATGTTGGTGCTTCTCCTGCAAAGTACATAGGGGCCCATACTAAACTATGGAAGCCCCCTTCTAACACCTGCTCTGAGCAGGCGTTGTAAGTGCCGTACAAATTGGTGCAAGGAGATCTCATAGATATCCTGCGTCATATATTTGGCGCCCACTAACAGGGGAATGCACCCTTTGCATACATCATGCCTGGTGCAGGTTTAATGGAGTGCACAAAGTTACAGAGTAACGCAATGCATGCATTGCACCACTCTGTAAATACGGCGCAGTGATGTTGGGCTTTAAATGTGGCGCAAGGTGGTGCTGGAGGCTCATAAATATGCCCCAAACAGTTCAATAGGACTCCAGTGGTGCAGCACCAATTGCATCCATTATGTCCTTGTGGCCCTCAGTGCACCCCTTCCTTCCTCACCGCCATATGTGTGTGTTGTCAGATATGAGTCACCGCCTGATGCCCCGGTGGTCCAACATCGTCTATTCATGTGAAGGTCAATTATGCACTCAGCAGGAGATGCAACAGATCATCACAACTTCTGCTGGGCACATGGAAGCCCTTCTCATACATTTGTATGCCTACATATCACACCTACTCTCAGCAGCCGTTCAGAGTGATTGGAAGTTAACCACAGGGAATAATATCCAGACTCAGAGGAGTGTACTTTGCCCTACCAAATTGGTTTGGGAGCACACTTTCATGCCTGTTGCATGGCACAGGCATAATTTGTAGCTGCTCATTACCAAGTTACACTATGCATACATCACAACACTTTGTGATGATTGTGCATGGTTAATGATACATCTGTCCTGCATTAGCTTATTTGTTGTACATTTGCCCTACAGGCATAAAGCCACGCAGAGACACAACATGTTCACAACCATTGCATGCAGCACTCAAACTGATCTGCAACTGTCATGCACACGCAAACAAATGGAGATGTATGCCAGTGGCAGACTCACCAACAGTTCCACTGATCATGACACCCAAATAGTGAAGCAGATCCTGCTCCCCTGACACCAGATCTGCCCAGCAATGCCTTATCTGGTGGTAATTCCATCCAGTCATGAAAATTCTGGTCAGTAGTGGAGCACCTTGCCCCACGTGGGGTAGCTGAGGATCACCTGGCCACCCAGTTCCAGCATCAGGGGGAGGTAGTGTGCCACCAGCTAGATAAACCCTCCCAGCTTATCCGCAGACATCCTTCCTAAATTCCCTTTCCCGGACATTCCCTTTAGGATTGGAGTCCACCCAAAAATAAAGTATAAAGATAAAGGGAACATAACCCTCCAATTAACCCAAACTACCCCAACAATTAAACTACCCCAGACAAACACCCCTCAATACAGTGACAAAGGAAATACAAATACTACTTAAAATACAAGAAAGCAGACACAATCTACACAAAATACACAAGACACAGTACAATGGACACTACAATGACTCCAAAAACTCCACAAAGACACCAGAACCTCACCAACACAACCACACACAGTCACACGGGAACAGACTGTGAAGTGAAAGTGAAACTACACTCACTGTACCTTGTTTGCAGGCAGGATATCCTAATACATCACCTCCTGGGTGTGGGTTTCACATTTTTCAGTTATGCACCTTTTTTTTTGCCACATTGGGTTCATGTGTTTCTTCAGTATGGTGCACTGGAAGTATTGTGAACGTTATTTTGCCGCTCAGGGCCCAGGCGTCATTTTCTTCCCGTTGCAGTGTTGTGTTGATGCATTTGCATCATTTGTTTTTTACGCATGTCAGATTTGCAACACTTTATGCAATGTAGGCCTTGACACCACCCTGATGGACTTAACATGTTATGTGGCCTGGGCTACAATGTGGTACATTGGGTATGGCTACACGTTCAAGTCTATGCAGTAATGTCATTACAGTGACATTTGTATGTTCAACCAATGAGTGTGTTTATGAGTCAGCTGCATTAAATCACTCAAACTATGTGCATATGTGCATTACAGACACTGGTGGTCATTCCAACCCTGGCGGTCCATGACCGCCGGGTTGGAGGACCGCGGGAGCACCGCCGACAGGCCGGCGGTGCTCCAATGGGCATTCCGACCGTGGCGGTAAAGCCGCGGTCGGACCGGCAACACTGGCGGGCTCCCGCCAGTGTACCGCCGCCCATTGGAATCCTCCAGGGCGGCGCAGCTAGCTGCGCCGCCGAGGGGATTCCGACCCCCCCTACCGCCATCCAGTTCCCGGCGGTTCTCCCGCCGGGAACCGGATGGCGGTAGGGGGGGTCGCGGGGCCCCTGGGGGCCCCTGCAGTGCCCATGCCACTGGCATGGGCACTGCAAGGGCCCCCGTAAGAGGGCCCCTAAATGTATTTCACTGTCTGCTGCGCAGACAGTGAAATACGCGACGGGTGCAACTGCACCCATCGCACAGCTTCCACTCCGCCGGCTCGATTCCGAGCCGGCTTCATCGTGGATGCCTCTTTCCCGCTGGGCTGGCGGGCGGCCTGAAGGCGGCCGCCCGCCAGCCCAGCGGGAAAGTCAGAATTACCGCCGCGGTCTTTCGACAGCGGAACAGTAACCTGACGGCGGGACTTTGGCGGGCGGCTTCCGCCGCCCGCCAAGGTCCGAATGAGGGCCGCTATGTTCACATGAATGTTGGTACATGTGTGTGCATTTGTTTAGGGATCATAATTATTAGGTGGACCACATGGTTATATCTATAACAAAATATTTACACATACCTACAACACAAAGGGGGTTATTCCAATTTTGGAGGAGGTGGTAATCCGTCCCAAATGTGACGGATTTACCACCAGCCGTATTACGAGTTCCATAGGATATAATGGACTCGTAATACGGCTGGTGGTATATCTGTCACTTTACCGTCACTTTTGGGACGGATTACCACTTCCTCCAAAGTTGGAATAACCCCCAATATATCTTATGTCATGTCTCCAAAACATGCTAAGGCATGTGTCTCCCATTATATTTTGGACTTATAGTATGCAGTGGACTTGGACAGCATTGACATCACGTATCCCCCTGCAAGTCATGTGTGCATGTGCTGACCCTGTGGTTTGTCATAGGATGTTACTACATGTTGCTCAGCTACACATGTGCCATGAGGTTCACCATGCATCTTAGTTGCTGGAGATGTTATGAACACCTGTGTTAGTGATTTATGGTATATGCCATGTGTTTGTAAAGGCATGTGTTGTGTAATTTCTGTTACACATGACGACATTGGTGTGTCAAGGTGATGTGCAAGCTCGCATTACAATCTTCCTGCATAGACAGAAGTTGCCATTTTACAATTGCATGTGTAGTCACATCACTGCCACCTATATTTCTGTATGTCAGCACACATTTGATGAATATTTTTTTGTGTCACAGGTCTTGTGATACCTAGGCTATCATTGTTATGCTAGGTTGTCTTTTGTACGGACTCCATACACATTCCCATGCCTAAGCCATATTGGTAGTACATGTGTGCACAGATATGTGGTATATATGTGCCAGCCTCTAAATGGGCACCCAGATTGGTCATCATCATCTTTGTCATGACTATCACATACTATGCCATACCACTGTGTAGCAGAGTTGCAGTGTGACATAGATGGCAGGCCTACTCATCATCATCACAGTGTGAGTATGTGTGGCAACACAAACCCGTGGTTGCATGTGAATGGGCAGGTTAATGGTGCTCCAATTTCCTCTGCCTACTGTGCACATGCATCAGGCACCTGACAATGTCATGTGTTGATATAGTTAGAGCAGTGGTGTGTGGGTTTATTGAGCTGGGATCTCAACCATTAATGGTTGCTATTCAGCAGCCTATGCACACTCCCCAGTAGTTAGATACATGCACAAATGTGGTCATGCAGACCAGGAAGTAATTACTTATTTTGCGGTACTTGATGTCAGCCTTCCCTTCTCAGGTAAAGAGCTTGGGGGCTTGCACCTGTGGAACATGTCTCATTATTGGAAGTTCTTATTTGGTTTCATGTGCAACTTGTTTAGGAGTTGTATGACTGTTGTGACTTCAATGTTGGACAGATAGCATAGTACAGATGGTGTTGTCTGTGACATGCTCCTGTCATGGTGCCACGAGATGGCCAAATACCATGGTATGCTAGTGCCAAACATGTCTGGGTCATGTATGTACCTGCCCACCCACTATGTACATTTGTGAAAGTTAGACATGTAGACATTGATGTGGTGCACTGTCTGTTCATTATCCTCTTTTTTCAGCCATTACTGTTAAGATATGTATTGTGTACTACATTGCTCTCGGTCTTTTGGCTGCCAACACTTTCTACCCATCTTCTACAGCAAATTTGTCTGCTCACATAGGGACAGTATCCAACATGTGACTTGTGTTATGTGGAGATGTACCTTTCTCCTACTACTGTCAACTTGCTAGTTATCGTCCCATTCCTGGTATAAGTGAGATGCCATGAGTGCCAAGCACACATGACATTGTGTGTTGTTTCCAAGTGACATGGTGTGTTGTATTTGCAAGTATCTGTGGGTATCTCTGAACTCTCCATCCACATCCTCCTTTGAACATGGGTATGCAGCACTTCCTGCATGCCACAACTCAGCTATCTTTTGCCATGACTGAATGATGTTGAGGTGTGAAATCATCTCAGTGCTGTTGAATCTTTTGCCAAATGCAACCTATATGGCTAGGTCTACTCCCACTCAGTTTGATGTTGGGTCTCTGATAGTATTGATCAACGCTGGACTTCTTTCTGCATGCCATACCTGAGTCTGATGTTGGACTCCAAAACATGTATGGGCTAATTGGTAACAGTTAGCATCATGCAAATGTTCTGTCATATGAGTGAAAATGAGTGGTGTGTATTGCTATGTGATGTGTGATGTGATACAGAGCATACTAGGAGAACATGCAGACACAGGTCATGCATTGTGGAAAATGGCACAGCCATTGCAGCCAGGGACACACATCAATACATCTGTCTTCATATTGTTTGTCAGTATTAGCAGTAGGCATGTGGGAAGACAGCTGATTTGTGTGACAGGTGTGCAGCTTGTGTACATTTGAAGTGTTACACTGTCTGCCTACATTCCACCAAGACTATAATTTTGCTGATGCATTGTCCCATTAAATTAATAGATCCTGGATAACTGTAATGTGATTGTATAGGGATTCTAGACCCATAGCTGCTTAATATGTCTGCAAACCATTGCTCATTTTCCAGCTAAAGTGTGTGTGCCATTCATGAGGTAGAGTCCACCATGTTTCAGGGTTTTGACACCATAGTAGCCCTACAGAGCCAGAGTAGCCGGATCATGTTAACATGTGGCATTACACATGCAGTGCAATACTTAGGGGCATATTTAAGGGCCCCTAGCACCTACTTGTGCCACATTTGGGTAATTTTATTTTACGCAACTGTGGCCCAACCATGCCATAAACCGCCGCCCCACTGTTACAAATTGGACAATGCATGCATTGCACCACTTTGTACCCCCTTGTGCCACATTATGCCTGCACCAGGCATAATGTGTGTGCAAGGGGGGAGTTCTGGCACTGCCGCCATGGTACGCTGTATTTAACATACAATACCATAATGGTTTTAGGGGGTGCCAAGGGGTGCAAGAATAGTGGTGCTGCACTATGTGCAGTTTCACTTTCCATAAATCTGCCCCTTAGTGGTCCATAGTGGCAGATGATGGTTGTGGCAGCCATCAAGTGCACAAGGGTGTGTTTCACAAATTAGTCAATTGCTCATCTTTGGTACAGGTGTATCTCATAGCTTCCATTAATGGATTTTCTGCCATACTTTCAACACATGCACAGCGCACACTTTGGGAGGAGGCACAGCTATTTTTCTGACGTGTCACTTAGTACAGTGCATGTATGTAAGCCATGTCCTCTATAGTCCTACAGGGGCCTACTATGGCATTCATGATAATTTAAGTTTTGCACTGACTCTGTACAATGGTGCATAATTTAAATTTACTGAACAGACATGATGGTGTTAGGGGGCACAAAGTTGTGCATGTGAGGTGGCAGTAGAGTAGGTGTGGCACAATTTCTCATGATTCTTCCCCAAGTTATTTTATGGCAGTTAAATTTGTATTCCTATGTGTGCGACACATTGCATCAGACAGATGTATGTGCACACTACAGGTACGTCAGGTATTTGAAGATGAGATGTAGTTGCTTTTGGCAACACTTGGGTGGAATTTGATGCAAATTGTGCCAGAGGCTTGCACATCATGCTTTAGGTGGTTCTGTGCTTAGGTGTGACTTTCTTAACATAGCCATGACATAAGTCATTGACGTAGCAGAGCTATTCTTAGTTTGGTGTGATGTGCGTGACGTGTGTTAAGTAGTCAACCAGTGGACACTTGTAATGGTTTATGGGCTTCTTCTGTATGCAAAGGAGACATGGCTGCACCTGTCCTTCACGTGGTGTGGCTGTCAGGTTGTGGCTGTGTAATGTACAGGTGGCTGTATGCGTTTGTGATGTGCAATGATTGCTGTATACTGCAGCATGTTGCATATGTTTTGTTGTCTGTACATCTGTGTTGCCCTGCCCATGTGTATTTGTTGTGGTGTGTGTCTTGTATGTCCTACAGGGTTGGTGTGTTGTATGTATTTTGATCAGTTTGTTGACTTACCGACAAGTAGGCCATTGCCATATTGGCCATCCTGGAACCGCTTGTTGATGGCGGAGTGGCGGAATATGACTGCATCATGAACACTGCCGGGATGCTTGGTCAAGATGTTAGTGAAGAGCCCAGGGTGGTCCACGATGGCCTGCACATTTATAATGGGTGTGCTTGTGGTTCCTGTATAGGTATACCATAGCTGCAGGTGGCACCAGTTGGACATGGGTGAAGTCCATTGCACCCAGCACATGCGGAAACCCAGCAATTTGATAGAAACCTTGCTTGGCCTCCTGCTGCAGTTGCTGGGTGTTTGGGAAGCAGATGTGGTGGTTCGTGAGGCAGATAATGGCTTTTAGGACCTTCGGTAAGAAGATTGAGAAAGATGGCTGGGAGACCCTAGGGACTAGTGCCCCTGTTGTTTGAAAGGATCCAGATACCAGCATGTGCAGGACAGTGAGGAGCTTTGTGATGGGTGGTATATTTGTTGGAGTTTGCAGCCCGGCTGTGATGTCTGGCGCGATGTGGTGCAGCAGGTGAACAATGGACTCCCGGTTGAGGTGGTAAATGCTGATGACGTCTTGTTCCCTGAGGCCAACTAGGGTTGTGAGCTGTCTGAAGATCGTCTCCCGCCTTCTGCACTGCCTTTGTGGGTGCTGAACTGGTATTTGGGATCACTGCTGTGGTGGTGGAAGGAGATGCTGTCATCGCTGACGTCTGCAGCATGTGCCATACTGGAGCAGTACGACTTCCATGTTGTCCAAGAGGTTGAAAATGGTCCTTCTGTGAGTTTTCCTTAAGTAGTGGTGTGTGGGCCTTATTTTAACTCCTGATCTGACCCAGGCATTAAAATTTGACACTAATTGGGTTTTGCGTCATGTTTTGGGTCTTCTTCTTAGGGGTACGTCATTTTTGCATCAGAGATGAATATGGCGCAAGGGGCTTAGCGTCATTTTTTGGATGGGAACGCCTACGTTGCATCTTATTGACACAAGGTGGGTTGGTGCATCCAACAAATGGCGCTAACTCTGTTATTTTGACGCTAGAAATGTCTAGTGTCAAAATATAAATACGGAGTTAAGTTTGTGCCGCATTTGCATAAAAATATTGACACAAATGCGGCGCAGACAGAGTGTAAATATGCCCCCAAGTTTTATTTTTAGTTTTAGAATTGTAGGGACGGGGGCTGTCCAGAATGGGCATGGCCATACCCCCACACACATGAAAAGTGCGAAACATTGCCCCCAGGGAGGCAGATGGGGGCAGTTACCAAGACACCAGGGATTACTTTTGTTTTTTAGAATTGCAGGGGTGGGGAGAGTACTACTGAGCTGTCCTCCTGGGGCAGAAAGCCCACAAGAAGCAAGGATTTTCTTTCTTCAAATGTAGGGGTTGGGAATGCCCAGCATGCGCATGGCTATGCCCACCCTGAGTAACTGAGGCAACAATCTTTCTGCCCCTCCTGGTGGCACTAAGCATTTTTAATAACATAACGGGGTGTGTCTTTCCCAGTTTACCATCAGTCCTCACCCTTATCCCTAAAACCTCAACAGTCTTTCTGCTCCCGTGCAGACTAAAGCATCCCATTCTAATGAAAAGCAAGAGGACATTTTATTCTTTTGGGTGTTGATTTTACAAATGGCCAAAAGAGTTTGGCTAACTCCTAATATCATACCACCGACAATGGTGAATGGCTGCACTTTTTGGGCTTGGGTTGGCTGACACCTGGAAAAACCTACCAGACCAAGACATTTTTGAAAACTAGACATCTAGGGGAGTCCAGCATGGTGTGCTTCACATGCATCCTCCATCATTTTTTTGCCTACAAACCTCATAATTTGATATTTCTGGGAGGAAAACTTCTGGAATCTGTGGGGAGCCACATATTTCCTACCACACAGCATTCCCTCAAGTCGCCTGGTAAAAATGGTACTTTACTTGTGTTGGTGGGCCAAAAGACCTTGACACAAAAGGCCCTAAAGTGCCGAATGGAGAGATCAGGAATAGGGGTAACTGCGGGATATGGGGCCATGCTTGGCTGCCACCCGCAGAATCCTACCAACCACAGACATATTTTGAAAAATAGACAACCATGCGATTTTAGGGTGAATCATATAAAGTTTCCGTACCCGCAATGACCTGCAAACCCCAAGCATTTCCTGAAATCAGACATTTTCCATACATTTATGTGAGGGAAACTTCCAGAATCTGCAAGAATACAAAAATCCTGGCACCCAGCATTGCCCCACTTGTGCCAATAAAAACTGCCCTTTTGTGTGGTTGGCCCTAGTGCCAGAGACTGGAAAGGATCCAATCGAGGTCAATAGGAATTCCCATGCAAGGGCTACCAAATATTAATTATTTAAGCATGTTAGAGCTCAAGAATAATATATGGAATTACCTTAACACATAAGCACCATCCAATTTCTGAAAAACGTATTCACCACCCCATGCTAATGTCATCCAGAGATGTTCAAACAAATATGAAACATTTTGAAAGTAAGACTTTCACATTTCAACTGGATTTATGTATGCAGGATCATGTGTAAAACTGCATATCACATGTTGCTATTAGAGCACATAAATACAAACGTAAAAAGAATCCCACACTGCCAAATGGCAGTACTTCAGGTGGTCGAATCAGTAGCCCCTTGTTCATAGAATCCTTATTGAATGTCAGTCCCTGTGTCTCCACTCTCAAGCCACAGGAATGCAATTAATACATTTCAACTGTATTGGGAAACTGTACTTACTCTCCATCTTGTGCTATGTCAAACCAGAGGCATTCAAAATGGATCCCACCTTGCTTTACAATTAATACTGTGAGCCAAACTCAGGAAGGCATCCACTCCAGAATTTCTAGAACCTCCTTTCAAGGTTTGCCCCAGCCATTATTTTAAGCTTAAAAAACCCCTGAAATGATCAGTTGTCCTTGCTGAAGTGGTGGTTGTTGTGGTAGCCTAAAATCTCATAGACTGTTTGTCAGATTCTACAGAATATCAAGACTATCTTCACATACAAATAATGTTGATTCTGTCTAAAGCCCTGCATCCTCAAATTGATATCTGTCCAGAAACTCATGAAACTTGGCATGAAAAGAAAGTTGGTATCACATATTAGTATGTTGTTCACATTTGGTACAGGTGTATCTCATAGCTTCCATTAATGGATTTTCTGCCATACTTACAACACATGCTCAGTGCAGACTTTGGGAGGGGGCACAGCTAATTTTCTGAAGTGTCACTTAGTACAGTGCTTGAAAAAGTTATATATTTTTTTTCTTTATATGTAACAAGAGACAAACAAAGAAAACATAGCGTGCCCCAGCCTTGATCATGGTCTAGTGCTCCAGTGTCACTAAAGGAACGAACGGCCCCCATCAGCCTTAGGGGAAGGGGCAGCACTAGTCCGCTCCCATACTCCTAGCTGTTCAATCTCAAGACTTAATCATTGGACTCTTACCAGAATCAGATCTCAGGAGTCAGAACGGGTGAAGTCTAATTAATTCGCAGTATCTTGATACCTGGAGGAGATGGTTCTATAGAAAGCCCAAAATCCCACATTCTAAGGCACCTATCCGAACCCTTACTACAATCTAAGTCAGAGATTCTCTTCACTGCCACCAGCCAGTCTCTATGAGTGGGGGGGAGGGCTAGAGATCCACTTAATGCATATTTCCCACCGGGCTATCAAAACCAAATAAAAAAAGAGATGCCTCAGAGGTCTCTCCAATCTATCAGGTAAACTCCTCTCAGCAACCGCGTATAGCCCAAATATAACCATTGGTAGCGTTATCTCATTACGCCCATTTACAATAGACAGGATCGATTTGCCCACTTGTTCCCAAAAAAGTACGTATCCCTGGACACTGCCACCAAAGGTGAATATCATCAGCTCCCTCTAAGTCATACTTCGGGCAGTTGCTCTTTCCTTGGATGGCTATTTTAGTAAACCTTTTGGAAGTCCAGTATTCCTGATACACAGTGAACAGGTGGTTCCGCCGCAAGGGGGCAGGTTTAACCACAGACCAAAGAATCTTCATAGAGGCCCGCCAGTGACGAAGAAGGTCTTGGGCAGGAAAAACAAGATCCTATCCCTCTGTAGAGGGTGGAGAAGATGCATCTTCAGCTTGTATGAGAACCCAGTACCACTTTGAGACCTCTTTTTCTTTACACTGTGGGCAAGTGAGGCCCTCTCCCAAGTCGTGAAACACCCAGCCTCTGGTTCCCCATGTGCCCAGGCTTTAATCTGCACATATTTAAATCTGGACAATTTAGCATTAGTTGCTTCGGATAGCTATTCCCAAGAACTAACAGAGCCCGAACTAGCCAGCTGTTCCCACTGCATAATTCCTCCCTCTACCAGTGGCTTGGCTAATACATCCTGGAGGCATACCGGGGTACCAGGAGTGTTCCAAATTGGGGCCAGTTCACTACAGTACAGAATGCCCAGTCTCGTTCTTATTGCATACCAGATGCTGCAAGCATTATAAAGAACTTTTAGCCTGACTTTTTTGTAGTATCTGGGGTGACCAAATTTATAAAGAAACTGTGAACCCTGTACACGGAAACACTCTGTCAGTGCCTTAAGTCGAGGGACTAGATTTTCCTTAGAGAGGAGTGATCTGATATTTTTCAGCTGAAATGCCCAATAGTAAAGCTGGAAATCCGGAAGTGCAATTCCCCCATCTAGCTTTTTCTTCCTCAATTTTTTCCAAGCTATTCTGTGGTTTTTATATGACCAAATAAAACTGACTAATTCACCCTGCAGTTTCCTTAGCCATTCAGTTTTAAAACATAATAGAATAGCATTGAATATAAATGAGAATTTTCGGCAGTACCACCATTTTTATTAGATTTGTTCTGCCCAATATAGAAAGACATAAATGTGACCATTGGATGAGTAACTTCTTAGTTTCCCTAAGGCGCTGCACAAAATTCACTTGGGCCATCTCTGCCAGGTTCTTGACCACTTTAACCCCTAAATATCAAATTTCGTCTCTCTCTAATGGGTTATCTTGTGGGCCGTTCCAAGACATTAGTTCAGATTTATCTATATCAACTAAATATCCAGAGATGCCTCCAAAGCTAGTAGTAATTTCCCAGAGTGCCGGGGGAGCACATTGGGGATTCGGTGTGTATATCAGGAGGTCCTCCGCATAGAGGGCTTCCTTCAGGGCCCAATTCTGATACTGAAAAGGTATAATTCTCTGATCTGCCCTGATTCTCCTAGCCAGCGGTTCAATGTAAAGATTAAAGAGAAGAGGGGAGAGAGGACAGCCCTGTCGAGTAGCCCGTTCAATCTTAAACTGATTGCATTAAGAAAGTTATCTCCCAAATTGTTGCAGTCCATAACCGCCTACAGAAAGTGCCAATTCACTCTGTCGAACGCCTTGGCGGCATCAATTGTTAATAGAGTTAGAGGCATATTCATAGTAGTTGCCAATCACCTTATCCAGCCTCCTAGCCAGTATTTGGGTGAAAATGTTATAGTCGTTGTTAAGCAATGAAATGGGTCTATAAGATTCACATCTTCTGGGGTCTTTCGGAGGCTTTAATATTAAGGTTATGATAGCTTCATTCCAAGAGGGCGGAGCAGGAAGGGAATCTATAAAGATCGAATTCATCAGCTGCGTCAAGACGGGTGCAAGCTCTTCTCTCAAGAGTTTATATACTTCTGCCGGTATCCCATCTGGACCAGGCACCTTCCCGTTTTTCAAGCCAATAATAACACTATCTACCTCACTAAGGAGCAAACATTGATTAAGGCTCAAATTTTTAGCTGGTTCTAACCTGGGGAATGTGTCCCCCTTTAGCCAATTTTCAATTGCTGCCGCTGAGGTCTCCGAGTCATCTATGTATAGTGTAGAAAATAACTTGACAAATTCTCCTGCAATATCGTGGTCTTCTGGGGAGGTTCTGCCTGTTTCAGCTAGTATTGTTTCTTTAATCTTATTCCTAGCCTTGTCGGACCTCATCTTCCATGCTAATAACCTGCCACAGCCTTCACCATACTCAAAATGCACCAGTTCACTAGCTTCCCATTTGCTTTTCACAATTGATTCTAAAAAGACCTTGAGTGAATCTTGCACTTCTTGAATTTGGTGCTGTAAATCATTGTGCATTGTGGCAGCCTGAGAGGATCGTCTTTCGGCTTGCAAAGTACGGATTTTATCCCAAAGAGACTCTATTCTAGTTCTGGTTCTCCTAGCTCTGAAGACTGCATAGCTAATCAATTTTCCACGAATAAAAGCCTTATAAGCTTCCCAGACCGTGGCTATTGACGCAGAACCTAAATTAATCTAAAAAAATTCCTTAGAGTATCTTTTCAACATTAAGGCGATCTCTTCTTCCCCCAAAAGAGAGCGATCCAATGTCCATCTAGTACGTTCACGAGAGTCAACAAGGTTTATAACCAGCTGAACAGTGGAATGGTCTGAGAGATGACTAGGCTGGTGGGAGATTCCCCTTAAATTATTGCGAAGTTTTGCATCTATCAGAAAAAAGTCAATTCTTGAAGCATGCCCAAGTTTCTTATTCCGGAAGGTAAACTCTTTAGTCTGTCCCATTCTATTGCACCATGGATCAATCAAACCAAGATTTTCCATTATGTTATGCAAGCAAGTTCTCATATTTGGTGTACTGACAGTGGGTCTGAGGGTAGACCTATCTAAGGAGGGATTAAGCAAAACATTAAAGTCCCAGCCGACTATTATCATATTCTGAGCTCTTCCAATCAATTGCCCATATAGATCCCTGAGTGGGCCCAAGTCGTCCACGTTGGGGCCATAATAGGAGACCAAAGTGTGTTGAACTCCTCCTAACTTGATATTTGCCAAAACCCATCTTCCCCGAGGATCCGCACTGACATCTGTTAGCTGGCTTCGGGTTTTACTCTTTACAATGAAAGCTACTCCTCTCATGTTGCAGGATTGATTAGTACAAGCAAGGTGGGTGATCCACTTTTGTGACTTAAGAATACTCATCCACTCCTCATATCTTAGATGGGTCTCCTGTAGAAGAATGATCTGGCTATCAGATAATCTTAGAAACTCAAGAATTCTCCTCCTTCTACTGCTCACTCTAATGCCGTTTACATTCCAAGGCAAGATTTTCAGTTTGAAGGTATCGCCGGGTTCCATCTTCATGTCTTTATCCAGATAAAGAACTCTTGTCTGACTCCAATAGCTGTATACCCGTGCGAGAACTCAATTTTTTTTCATTTTTCCCCATCTGCTCCCCACCCAGTGTGACTTTAATTGAATCATTGAAACATGTGACAGAGTACCCTTCCCAATACCCTCCCTGGGGAACCCTCCTTGAATCCACATTAGGTCGCTCATACTACCCATTGGGCCTCAGCCCTCTGCAACTCGCTGGCTCTCCCCTTTTATCGGATCAATCAAAACTCTAGCTTCCTGGGGATCACGGAAATTGTACATTTTGTTTTTCCACATTACCCGCAAGGTGGCAGAGAACCTCAATTGTGGAGTGGCACCCAGAGACTTGAAATCTTGCATGGCCTTTCCCAGCTCCCAGCGACGATCTAGCGTTGCCCTGGGCACATCGGATCTTATTAAGAATGACCAACCCTCATGCTGAAAGCCCTGGACTTTAAGAGCTTCTGCAAGAATAAGTTCTTTAATTCGATATGAGACAAAATTAACCAGAACCTGTCTAGGTTTCTCCTTGTTAGGGTGTCTCTTGAAAGGGTCACGGTGGACTCTCTGACTTTCTGAGGCCAAATCTAGGGAGGTCACCATCGGGATATGGTCTTTAATCAAGGATATTATAAAGTCTTTAATATTGTCTCCTTCCGCCCCTTCTGGAATATTCAAAACTCTACGGTTATTCCTCCTGCAGTGGTTTTCCAGGGATTCTAGCTCCTCTCTTAGCTCTTTCTCGCTTCGCTTCAGTATTTGGACCTCATGAGTGTTCGACTCCACCTCTGCCTGTAATGCACAGATAGAGGACTCCATAGCCCCTAGCCTCTCTGTTATATTTGTGATTTTCACATCTAGACCATCACAGAGTCCCTGGATTTTAGCTTGATTGCATTCGGAGACAGCAAATTTGTCTCTCATCTCATGTAGTAGTGACTGGAGAAGGGAATCCGTATGAGATGGACAAGTTCGTACAGACTCTAGCTCATGGGGGGACCCAGACGCCCCTCCAACTTTGTCCTGTTCCTCCTCCTGCGTAGGTTGGCTGTGTGATAAAATAGACGAGGTGGGGGGAACTCCCGTCATGTTAGCCAAATTCACACCTGTACCTCCCACAGAAGTAGGTACAGTTTGTAGAGTACTGGACTGGTCTAATATTTTAAAGAAAGACCTAAGACATGGAGTAACTTTAAGTCGCCCAGTAGTAAAGCTTGCAGTGATTTTACCTGGTGGGGCTTGATGTTCTAAAGGAGAAACCCCTCCCTCAGTTTGTGGATGAGGAGGCAAAAATAAAGAGGCTTTACCTTTATTGGCACACTTGCTCCTTACCCCAGGACCTGGTAGAGACAGCACTGATGAAGCAGGTAGAGAAGCAGATAAAGAAGCTGGAGGATCCAATCCAGATTTTGAAGATGGCAGCTTCTCTCCCAGTAGCCGAGTTCTGGCCCCAGGCCCTGATGGGCATCTAGGGGTCATGCAGGAGAGCCGGTGGTCAAGAGCCTGGGACGTAAAATAATGTTGACAAACAGTTTTGTTGCAAGGGAGCTCCAAATCCTGCTCCCCTAGAAGGTCCTGGTTCAGCCCAGGCAGAGCCAAGCACAAGCCTGTGCTGACTCTGCCCCTATTGCCCTGGAAGCAGAGCCTGGCCGCAGCCCCTCTGTGTCGGTGGAGCGACCAGGCTGCTTGTGTCCAACGTGGAGGGAATTGAGGCTTGAAGGGGGCCCCTAAACACGGGGCGCCCATCCGCCACGAGTGCCAAGTAAATGCAGAAAAGGTAAGAAAACCCAAAAATAGTGAACTGAGGCTCACCCCCTCAGTGGGGGAGCTTGTGATGCGGAGCGGAGGGCTGAGAGCGCAGTCTGCGCGTCTCAGCGAGCCGCCATGTTCCCCTCAAAAAAGTGATCTTTTACATTTACTTAAAAGTTTGAATTGTTGCCTCTCCTTTCTCCTTCATTTGGCCGTTGTTAGAAATGGTGTATCTTGTTGGCAGAGGTATGTACTCTGTTTAAATAGGGACCACAGTCCTAATGAGGGTAAGTCAGTTACGCACCCTAGGTTAACTTGTTCTCATCCTCTGGTAGGTTGGCAAAGAGCAGTAAAATATTTGTGCAACATTTAAAGTACAGTAAGTAACGTAATAAAAACACTACAAAAATATTCCACACCAGTTAGGAATACAGAGTATAGTTATGTGAGTAAAACAAGATCAGAACAACAAAAATCCAATAAGTACAACAGAAGATAAACTGCAATGTAGTGCTTAAAAGTCAATAGCACTAAAAGCTTACCTGAGGTCTTGCTAGACTGGGTAAATCCACAGTTCAGGCCAACCCTGATGGAGGGTATGCCAGTTATAGGACACTCACAGTGCCTGCTGAGTGAATGGAGCAAGCACTGGCATTGAAGATTCAATGCATCAGTTCTGATTCACGCAGCCGGGTAGATGCGTCATCAGCGAGCTTCACAGTCGAGTCCCATTTGGTCATCAATCACCTTTCAAAGCAGGTGCTGTGTCATCGTCAAGTTGTAGAGCGATGTCTTCAAATCAGCACTGCATCGTCATCAAGCCTCGCAGACAGGACCTATGTCGTCTTCGAATCGACGCTGCCTCGGCATTGAAGGGCACTACATCTGTTCCAATCTGCACATCAGCCTCGATGCATCATTCTTTTTAAGAAAAACAGCTGTCCACTCCAAAGGCCCAGGAATGGATTAACACCTCTTGACAGGTTAGGACTTACAGCGGGCAGAGCTCAACAGCTGAAGCAAAGTTAAGGAAAGTCTTTGATGGACCCGAGACTTCCAGAACAGAAGGCAAGCCAGCAAGCCCTTGGAGAACTTGGATTCAAGGATACAGAGAGCAGGTCGAGTCCTTCTCACTCACAGGGAATGAGCAGCAGGCAGCAGGCCAACACACAGCAGATAGCAAATTTGCAGTCTGTCCTACAGCACAGCAATCAGGAGGCAGCAACCCAACATAGCAATGTAGATAGCAAAGTGACATCCTACAGCACATCAACTCTTCCTCCTAACAGAATTTCCTTGGCTCAAGCAGAGTTCTGATTTGATTGGGATTGTGGTCCAGTACGTATACCCAGCTGAGCCTTTGAAGTGGGAGAGACTTTAAAGAGAGGCCTTTGAAATGTACAAGGTCCCTTCCCTTCTGTCCCTAGCTCAGGATGCTCTACAGGTGGTTATGCAGCTGTTTGTGTCGGGACAGGCAAAGCCCTATTCAGGTGTAAGTGTCAGCTCCTCCATCCTATCTAGCCCAGGAAGGCCCATCAGCTTGGTTATAGGCCACCAGGATGTAAATGTCACACCCCAGCTCCCTTTGTGTGTGACTGTATCGAAGGAATGAACAAAGCCCAGCTGTCACCTACCTCAGACAGGTATGCAGAGACAGGCAGAGGCACAGAATGGTTAAAGTAAGAAAATGCCAACTTTCTACAAGTAGGATTTATAGACTTACAATTTAAAAACCATCTTCACCATAATATCTGATTTTAAATTGTGAGTCCAGAGACACCAAACTCCTTTCTATCTTTTTCTAATTGAAAGTAACACTTAAAGGCTGGTTCATGGTGACCTAAATGCTAACTTATAAGAGAGATAGTAAAACATGAAATTAGTAGTTTTGCACTACCCGGACAGGTTAAACTTAAAGGTACATGTCCATCTTTTTAATACATTTCACCCTGCCCTTGGGGCTAACAAGCGCCTACCTTAGGGGTGACTTACATGTAATAAAAAAGGAAGGTTTGCACACACCTGCCAGGTCTAAATGTAGTTTTAAACTGCACACACAGACTCTGCAGTGGCAGGCCTGTGACATGTTTAAGGGGTGCTAGCACAGGTGTATTAATAAAAATGATTAATGAGTATTCATGTATTCTGAATAAGGGGTTTGTGTAGAAAATATAATAGTGTAGAGAAATAATGCACACATTTGAAAATGTGATTATGAAGTGTGGCCACCAGTATTCACAATGTGTGCTTACTAGTAGATTAATATTGTGAAATGTTGAATATATGTTTGACTAATGTAGTGATATGTCATATTAAAGGCTATGTGTTATGCTCTAGCTTTATTAATTGTAAGCCTTAAATTAGCGAAGGTCTTGGCCTAGTTGCCAGGCCTCATGTCACAGCTGTATTTCTTAACATTTAATAAGTGTCTGTCTTAGAGAGTTAATCTGTGATTTTCCATTTTGCCTTGTTTAAATGTGCTCATAGCTGACAATCCTTTCCCATAAGAACTGACTGCTAGAAGATGCTGTTCTTGCTAATGTAACATTTTTTATGTAATGTGTGTGAGACTGACTTTCTCAGGAGGAGAACAATGGAGATACTGACTGGAGTAGAAGCTGCAACAATATTGTTACCTGACAAGCCGGATGATGAGGACATTGCAGGACAACCAATGAACGATATGTGAACGGCGTAGTAGTAGAATTCATAGATTCTGAGTTTTAGTTTTATTGGACAAAGTGTGAACATGCAATTAACTGACCAATAGGGATTTGAGATAGAGTTTTAGTAGTTTTAATTTAACAGAACTGCACTGAGAAAAAAGCACCATTTAGCACAGCATTCTGCATTTTGCATTTTGCCTTACACATTCTACATTTGCCATAGCTCATTCTTGTCCATTTAGCCTCCTGACAAGAGGCATGCTTAGCTTTCATGCTTCAAGACTTTGCGTTTTCTGAACTTTGATGCTGAATCCTGATAGACTGTTGACTATTATGTCTATTTGCTTTTTCTTCCTAGGTCCAAACTGCACTGTTTTGGTAGAGCCATAGTTAGATGTTTTTCCAAATTGATGCTGCTAAATTGTTCTGCATGAAGCCCAACATGCTGATGCTAATCTGATGTTAGTTAAGGATCCTCACTAATAAAATTATGTTGCTAGGGAAAATGCTTGATTAATTTTTCTGCTGAATTCAAATGTATGTAATCACTCTGACACAGTTGATTTTATTAATTTGCACCGTAACCTTAGAATGTGTTGTAGTTCAAGCTTTGATTAGATTACGTTTCTTCCGCCACTTTGGGCAGTCAGTATTGTTTCTGTATGTGTTTCATATGATTTTGAGATTAAACTACATGACCTTAGCATTGTTAATGTAGTGAAATAAATATTCTAACTTTTACTAAAAGGTGTGGTTATTCATGACTGAAAGGTCATGGTGCATGACAATTGCTGACTCTATTGATTATTACTGTTATTGATTGTTGTTGATTATTGATATTGTGAATTGATCATTGACTGTTGGTCTGCGTGTACTGGAGCTATGGTAAGCACATCTTAATTGCGAGTCAAAGGGTTCATCGACCTATTCGCGTCCCCAGGCCCACTACTAGCATTTCATTTACAGGACCTGTGCACATATAGCACCCTTCGCTAGGGACTTACAGGTAACTTAAATATGCCAGTTGTGGATTAGCCAATATCACCATGTTTTAGAGTAGAGAGCACCCGCACCTTAGCACTGGTTAATAGTGGTAAAGTGCACAGAATTCTATCACCAGAAAAACAAAGTGAGGGGAACCACCCCAAGGATACCAGATCTAACAGCCTTCTTCTTCCTATCCCACCACATGACAAATCTTTTTGCTAATTGGGGCAGCTCGCACTTAGGTCTCCATAACATATTGTCCTCATAAGCTATCAACGCCAAATGTGCAGCCTTATTTTCCTGGGGATCCTAAGGTTACGTGGATTTATTAATGACCCTGGAAGGAACCAAGAAAGTAGACAAAGTATAGCTAAATTTAGTTCTTGGGGAAAAATTAGTAAAAGGTGTTTCAGAAGAAGATATCTGTTTTTTCCTGCAAATGGCATCAACAAAAGGTTTGAGATGCTAAAATTGGCATCTTCTCAGCTTTCAGGAACGGAAAGGGATTCATTCAGAAAACTAACATTTTTAACACTGTTTTGACATTTTACTGGCAGATAGCCCATTATTTATATTTTTGTGCTTTCAACCTCCGTCCGGTTTGTGGGGCAAACAGGTGTGAAACCCATGGTGGATCCCAGAAAGCTATACATTTCTGAAAACTGAAAAACAGAAAACATTTTGAATTCAGCAATGTGTCATGTGTGTAGATCCTTCAAGGTTTCAGCAAAGACACTAAGGCCCTGATTTAAGAAAAATGGTGCAGCACCACTTTCTTGAGCCCATTAGTACCCCTCTAACACCACCATGTGTGTGCCACATCTACAGTACGGCATACTATGGTGGTAGTTATGGGAAATAGGGTCAAAATGTTTTACACTAGTTCGGAGCTTTGCAGGATTAGCGTAAAAATTGTTGATGCTAATCCTGTAAAGCCCATGGAGGCCCATTGAAAACAAGGGCATGCCTCCTGCTCTGAGCAGGCATTAAAAGTGTCAAAATAAATGATACAAAGAAATCTTTTAGATTTCTTTGTGCCATTTTATCCAGCCCGCCCTCTTACAGAGAACACCCCCTTTGCACACCTTATGCTTGGCGCAGGCATAATGTGGTGCAAAGGGTTGCAAAGTAGCACAATGCGTTGTGCCACTTTGTAAATTTGGTTCCGCGATTTTGGCCTTGTTAGGCCACATTAGCATAAAAAAACGACCCTAATGTGTCGCAAGGAGGTGCGAGGGGCTCCTAAATCAGCCCCAACACCTGAAATGAAAAAAATATTGTAAATTAATAGGAAAAAACATTTGTTTTAGCTGTTTGTTACAATGTTTTCATTTGTTACTTCTCATCACAATGGCTGATTTACTAAAGCAATACTCCATTATAGACCCTGATGGCTGCAGGAATTTACAGTTTTTCTAAGAACTCAAGGTACCCAGAGCCAATAACTGTGCTGTACCTTGCAATGGTTTCAAGGAAACCTATTTATTTCCAAAATGGGCACAAGGAATGAAGTTTAAATGTAATGGTTAATTGCACATCTCTGAATTTGTGGGTACCCATACTAACATGTTAATTAGAGGGAATTTCTCAAAATGTCTTCTTTCTTACACACTGGCTTACATTTGGAAGGAACAAATACAAAGAAATGTGATTGGTTATAACACTTATTCTACTATTCTGTGTTTCTCTAAGTCTCCCAATAAAAATTGTACCACATTTGTATGGGTAGGTCTAGTACGGCGACAGGAAATGCTCCAAAACGCATCATGGACACATCAGTTTTTTTCACTGAAACCTGACCCTTTTTTGCAATGTGCCTAGTTGTGGATTGAGGGCTTTAGCTCTGCCGGCACCTGAGGAACCTAGCAAACCTGTACATTTTTTTTTAATTTAGACAATGGATTGACTTTTGTGACTCTTGATATTTTGTTTTACCAACAATGCCTTGTAAACCTCAAACCTTGCCTAAAACACACATTTTCCCCAGGTTTCTCTGTTGGAAACTTCTGGAATATACAGGAATCCACAAAATTCCTACCACTCAGCATTGACCCACCTATACCAATAAAAAGACTGCTCAACATGTGTGGCTGGGTCTAGTGCCAGCCACAGAAATGGATTAAACCAAGGATAGTGTGGACTCTTATTGATCTAGGTCGAATCTATTCCTGTCGGTGGCACTAGAACCAACCACACAAATGGCATAGCATTTTTATTGGCATATGTGGGGCATGGCTGGAGGTTAAGAATTTTGTGTATTCCTGTGAATTCCAGAACCACATGGGATTCACAGAAGGCACACCTCCCAGGAATTCCCTTGTTGTCTACTTTTGAAAAAAATGTCTGTGGTTGGTAGGTTTCTATGGGTGGCATCAGAGCATGGCCCCAAATCCCATACCTACCCCTATTGCTGGTCTCTTCATGTACTATTTTAGGAATTTTTGTGCCAAGGTCTCTTGGTTCACACACACAAATGAGGTACAGTTTTTATGAGGAGACTTGGGGAAATTCTGTGTAGTAGCAAATTTGTGGCTCCCTGCAGACTCTAGAGGTTTTCATCACAGAAATGCAAGATACATGTTTTTTTAGACAGCGTTTGAGGTTTGCAGGGCATTGTGTGTAAGAAAATGGTATGGGATACATGCAAAGAGCATCATCCTGGACTCCCTCTGATGTCTAATTTTCAGAACTGTCCTGGTCTGATAACGTTTTTCCAGGTAGCAGCCTGCCAAAGCCCACAAAGCCCAGCTGTTCACCATTGCAAGTGGGATAATGCTGGGAGTTATCCAAACTCTCCTGGCCCATTTGTAAAAACAACACTCAAAAGAATCACATGTCCCCTTGCTTGCCATTGAGATGGGATGCCTTAGTCCACAGGTGAGCAAAAAGACTGTTGAGGCTGTAGGGGTGAAGGTGGGGCATGATGTTAGGTTGGGAAGGACCCACCTCATTATTTTATTAAAAAATGATATTGCTGTCATATGGTGGGCATTCTGCCCCTCGGAAGGCAGATTGGGGTAACTACCCCATTTGCCTCCAAGGGGAACAAAAAAACTGTTGCCTTATTTACTTGGGGTGGGGACACAGCCAAGTCCATGCTGGACAGACCCTCACCCCTATATTTAAAAACTCCACGGGCTTCTAGTGGGCCTTTGCCCCCCTGGGGGACAGATTGGGGGTAATTCACCAATCTGCCCCAATGGGGGACAAAAAAGACTGCTTTTCCATTTTTATGGGGGTTGGGGCATTGCCATGCCCATGGTGGGCATCCCCCAACCCCTCAAATTTAACCTATGATAAAAAAAATATAAATTCTGGTTTCTAGTCGGCTTCCTGGGGGAGGAAGATAAGGTTAATTGTCCGCGTCTTCCTCCCAAGGGGGGCAAAAAGACTATTTCCCCATTTTTGTGGGGTGGGAGGGATGGCCATGCCCACACTGGGCATCCCCCACACCTACAAATATATATAATCAAAAGTAGTTTCTCACGTTTAGTGGGCTTTCTTTACCCTGAGGGGCACAGATGGGGTAATTGGCCACATCTGTTTCCCGGGGAGGGAGGGAGAAGAAAGACTGTTTACCAATTTTTATGGGGGTGGGGGGTATTGTCATGCCCATTCTGAGCAGTCCCCTCCCTAACAAATATATATCTAAAAAAATCCCTGGTGTCTAGTAGGCTTTCTACCCCCCTAACGCGTGGGTGTAATTGTCCCCATCTGACCCCCAGAATTACATAATGACTAAAAGTTTCCCTGTGGTTGGGGCAGAATGAGCCCTTGCCTAAGAGACCCCTCCCCCATGTCCCCAGGCCCTAGAGGTTTTATCCCTGCTTGAGATGCACCCTCCTGCAGCGATTTCCAAGAAGGGTACCACTGGGAAATGGTACTATTGGAAAGAGGAGTTTCTCCCCTTTCCAATGATACCTCTCCCATCAAAATCGGTGCTCTGGGGCTGAGAAATCCCACCCAAGAACCAAGGCAGTGAAAGTTGAATGAGCCAATCGTCTCATTTCATTTCCATTGTATTGACAGCAGCACGAGCGCCAATGCAGTGAACGTGAAATGAGCCAATCAGCAAATTTCATTTTCATTTTCATTGTAAAGACGTCAGCGTGCCATGGGCATTGAGTGTCATTTCAATAAATAAACTAAAATAGCCTTGGGTGCTGAGGAATCTCTTCCCCAGCTCCCAAATCTAGTCTTAGTAAAAGGAAATCCCCCTGGTGACATCACCAGAAGGATTTCCTGCCTCGGGTGTGAGGATGGCACAGAGCTGCCCTCAGGAGATGAGGACTTGTGCGAAGAATGGCACTGAGCAATCCTCCGCACAACAGGTGTTAATCTCCACTCATGTGTTTCTTTAATTTGCGCACAACTCATTTCAAAGATCACAACCTCTTCTACTTTAAAAGTCATTCCTCCTGCCACCTAAGAACACCTCACCTTCTCGAGCTCATCTATTAACTCAATCAAACATCTGCTCTACCCCTCTATGTTACAACTGAACTCCCATTAATTTATTCTTCCGCGGAAACTGGAGTGAATGCATGGAATGGTTTACTTGTGCACACAAGACTACAAAGCCAACAGTAACAAATACCTCTGGACTAACTACTAATCTTGGTGTCCCAAAGCAGCATGCTGCCTGGCATAAGGCATTTCAATGCCTCATGGACGTCTTTGTCACTTTGTTGTCTTTAATACATTTTACTTGATTTTTCTAAATACATGTGGGATTTTCATTTTATTGAGGTTTCCTCCGTTTAACTGCTTTGATACTCCTGAATGATTTACAGATCTAGGTTAAATTGAGTCTGTCTGCTCTGTGTCACAAGTTCCAGGGGTTGAGATGAGGTTACAAATACTGAAACCTTTGACCGGACCTTATAGGATAGTAACTTTTTTTATTTGGAGTGCACATCAATCCACCCCAACTAATGAGCCATGTTCTAAAAAATATGGACACTATACATTCTTGTCAAGACGTTTTATTTGGTTTCCATATGTCATATCCGTTTTGAACAGTTAACTGAGGGCGAATCGTTTAACGTCAAAAAGCAGAATATGTTTAGGTGAAGCGAGCCCTAATTACCTAATTCTTTTGGTAGCCATGCACATCTCTCAAAATCATAGTCTGCTCTACAACCAATCTGTTTACCTGCAACCCCCAACATATATGTCGGATTACCGATCAGTATTGACAGATTCAAGTTCATAGAGGAGCTTCTGTAGACACTACTAAAGCTCTGTTAAGTACTTTATCATTCCATCGAGACAGTTGACTTGTTTTGCTTGACACTCACACCATATCCTCCTTTCGCCTTGGTTTTTGCTTCTGCACAAAAGGTAACATAGGGATCCGTTCCCTGACAAAGCAAAGGGTGAGTGGACTTCTGTAGGGATCTTTTTAACTTGCAATTTTTTGGCAGCAATGATTACACTAGAATGGCATTAAAGTTGTTAGTCGGACGAGGCCTGCGTCCTTAAACCAGTCTAGCCTGAGAATAGAAATCCCTGCTCTGCAGCAGTATTGGAGAGTGACAGAGAAAAAATAATAACAAAAAGCATTTTCATTTGTTTTATCCAAGCAAGCCAGTCACTGGTGACGATCTCAGCATTCCAGCGGTTTTGTGAGAGGCGTCAAAAGATGTTATTCTATCCTAATCTGATAACAGCTATTACAGTCTGCAATGGGTGTAGTTAAAGGCATCGCCTCATCATGAGTGCATCCAGTGCCACACATTTTGGAGATATGGACAGCACAAAAGAGCTATCTTGGCATTATTTGACATCAAAACAAACACGAAGGCGCTGTCTCGTTTTAAATAGCACTATCACGTTCCATATTTGCCAAAACAAAATGTCCAAAACTTTGTTCTAACACAGTGTTTGCTTTGTAGGATAGTTTTCACAACACTTTGCAAACTGTTTCTAAATTCCTCTCTGTGTACCTCACCTCAGACTCCGTGTGTACTTTTCATAACGCATTTTTTTTCAAAAGTGACATGGAAGCAATCCACTTGTGTTCTTAAAGCTGTAAAAACTAGCGATTTTAAACAAGGCAACTATGCTTAAAACTGTTAAACAAATAGAAACTGTACACACAATCTTTTACATGTTTCTTTTGAACTTTAGAAGGCATATTTAAGGAAAGTGGCGCTATGTGCAGACATTCTTTTTTTATGTTTCTTTAAACTTTAGAGGGCATATTTAAGAAGAGTGGCGCTATGTGCAGTGCCACTTTTCATGCGCCCCTTAGCGCTCCCCTAAGGCCACCATGTGTGCGCCATATTTAAAAATCAATTTTCACAGAATGCCTGAAGGCTAGAAAAACCATCCCTAGGCACCTCAAGTATTTGGTTAGTTTAGTAATAATCATCAGGAACTCTTTCTCTGTTCTGAAAATGTAAAATAATCCTTTCAGGATCTTCAAGTCTGTCCAGTGAATGACAGCTCTCTGTCTTGTTTTGCCTTTCCGAAGTTACTGTACCAGTGTATCTTATTGGTGTCTGTGGTGACGCAAAGTGTTGGTTGCACCATCATTCCTGTGACCAGATAATAATTGAACAGATAATACATATGTAGTGTGCCTTAATGTTACTAATGCAAAACAGAGCATCTAAATCGTGTTATTGAAGGTGAATTCACAGTAGAGGATTAGTAGTTCATGTAAATGTATGTTTTAATGCCTGACTTTAAAATGCTGAATTGTAATACCAATGCACATTTACATCCATGTATTTGAATTATATTGCTGTTTTGAACTGCTCATAATCATAATTTCATTTATAATTCCTGCTTTAATTTATAACTGCAAGATGCACTTGTAATCATGTATTTGGAATGTGCATTGAATGTCTTATTAAGTTAGCATGACCAAAGGCCTGATACATTTGGTTTCTCATGTTTAACTTCAATGTGGAGTTTTGCTTGCATTGCACTATTTTTTGTTTGTGGGTGCATTTGTGCTGGTCCCCAGTGGATGAAAGGCATATTGTATGTTGAAGATTGTGGAGTACAGGAGGATTCTTTGGCAAAGACAAGGAGTGTTAATGAACTGAGAGTGAAAGACTCCTGTCTGTCTACCAGACACCGGGAAACATTCAAGGACTTCCTGATGCTTGGTTCGTGGAATGAGAATTTGAGGGGACTAGCAATACTGGCTTGGATGACATGGCTTTCTTGAAGGTTCTGTAAGTTTAATTGGTATTCATCTAGTTGGACGAGGACAGATTCCCTTGAGACTTGCAGAGGGACAGACCTCTCTACTCTTTATTTTTTTACCGGCTTTATGCTATACACCTCCCTGTCAGAACTTCTACTGAAGTTTCTGTTATGCTGACACTTTCCTATATTACCTGAGACTTAATTAGGATTTCCCTTATAATTTGGTTCAGGGTACTTACGGTAACTTAGATTCTCCAAAGATTAAGCAAGAGCACAGCAACTTACATACAGAACATCAGATTCTGTTTTTCATTTTTTCTATTGCCTCAACTGAAATTGTTGTATACCTTATACTTATATGATTTAACTTCATTCGATGTTTTACCTTACCTTTGGTGATTTTGTACTTATAAAGCATGTTTTTGAGATTTCTTTATGTCGATTTGGCTCTTAATTTGTAATAAACTTTTAAACCTCATCTACTGCCTCCAGGATTTTAATGTAACCAATTAGGTCACACTGTCAATTGAATTGAAATGTTGATTTTAACTCTTCTTTACCTCTCAAGAACCCTAAAAAGATCTGTGGGAAGAAGAAAATAAGAATATGAGTGTCATCACTTGTATATCACAAAGGTAGTAGTGCAACTTTAGAAAAGTATGAAGCAATATTAGCCAATTTGGAAGAGTATCAACTTACCCAGTTTCTTCAGAAATCTTCCAGGGAGGGTAATTCTCACCCTGGAAGGTCTTACACCCATCAATCTCTAACCTCTAAGTTACGAGTTAGTCGAGAAAAGATAGTTTTGTTCTGCACAGATAAGGCCTACTATTTTCATCTGCCACTTTTAATTCTAATAATAGGCACATGAAATTCACAGGTGAAAGATAAAACAAAGGTTGGAACACTAGTCCTCTAGTGGAAAAAATGCATAAAGGTTACAAATCTTACAGCATTTTGCCAATCTGAATGATTGCCGGCAATGTCAGAACTTCTTCCAGATGACAAGAGAGCCCAGTGGTAAGGATGCTGATGAAGCAACTGAAAATGCAGGTAGTTAAGCTGACATCAAAGTCATCCAAAGTGAGTAACTAACTGAGGAATCAGAGAAAGTTGTGACGCATTAAAGGTCCTATCTCACCTCCTTTTATAATTCAGGAGAATCAATGCACTGTAACATTAAGAGGCAGGATTTCAAAACAGATAAAAATCTTCAGCAAGGCAAGAAAAGAAATGCACCATTACCAGAAAATAGTCCAAGGGAAAAAAACTGTGAGAATTACAAGAACAATTGGAAAAACAGCACATAAAAATATATGATGTAGAATTTTAGAAAAGAAGCCCAAAAGGAAGGTGTAGCAATAATAAATAAAATAGAAGAAAAATTACATTATTCAAACATAATTATTCGAGATGTAGAAGTAAGAAAAAACAATGACAGAAGCAACAACACTATCAGGGAAGGAGCACACAAATGCCAAAGAAGAACGGACCACAGAAGAAAAGTTTATGAGGGATAACAATGTTACAGCTGTGACATAGATTCTCTCATGCCAGAGCAATACCACTGACCTGGTCAGTGCATTGCTCTGCCTCCCGTGGCTCCACCCTCTAAGTAGAGTCCTTTCCCTGGCTCCTCTAAACTCCTGACCCCTGCAAGGAGTTTGAGGCCCTCCTCCACCCGCAGGCTTCTGCCTGAGCCTCAACCATGGTGTCTAGTGGGAGAGCTCTGCTCTCCTACTAGGCTACCTTCTGCCTCTCTCCTCCTTTTGCTTTGCTTTGCTCTCTGCTCTGCTTCACTACTGTCCCTTAGTGCTCCTTTTCCTCATTGCTCTTTCACTCTGCTCTCTCTCACTTTCGCTCTCTCCTTCTCTCTCTCCCCCGCCGCTGCTGCCCCTGCCTCCCCACCCCCTTTTTCGTCTCCACCCCCTTTTTTGTGCTGTTTTTCAACTCCCGGCCTCCCAGCTGTCCTCTCCTCCCCTCCACGTCCCCACTTAATGGTGGCCGTGCAACGGGCATGCCACTGGAGTGCCAAAGGCAAGCCTGTCTGTGCCTGTCTCACCTGGACCGTGCCCAGTGCAGAACCCCTGGCTCTCATCCCCCCACCGTCACCACACACGTCTTCACTATGACGCTGCCACCCTCTGCACCCTAAATACCGGCCGCTCCCCCGCCTGCCTTCAACCCTCCCCGCAGACAACCCGCGGACCCTTCTCCTGCCGGAACTGACCTTCACCATCCTCCACGCCAACGACCCACCCACCAAGGCAGGACGCAACCATCTCAGATGTATCCTCCTCAACACCCACTCCATCTACAAGCATGCAGTAGAGCTCTGGAATCTACTCGACTCGGCCTCCCCAGACGTCGCCTTCCTGACTGAGACCTGGACGAACCCCTCCTCAGCGCCTAACATCGCCATAGCCATCCCGGATGGCTACAAGATCACCCTCAGGGACCATTCCAACCACCCAGGAGGAGGCATCGCCACCATCCACAAGAACACCCTCAGGCTCATGACCAACACCGAAGACACTCTCAGCACCGCTGAACACCTGCACTTCCAAATCCACACTGACACAAACACCACCCTCCGAAGGTACCTCGTCTACAGGTCCCCCGGGCCACAACAGCAGTTCAGCGACTCCATTACCGACATCATCAGCACGCCTGCTTTCGCATCCACTGACTACATACTCCTCGGGGACTTAAACTTCCACCTTGAGAACACCATCGACAACAACACTGCCACCCTGCTCGACAACCTCTCCAATCTCAACCTCTAACAGCTCATCACTACACCAACCCACTCCACAGGACACACACTCGACCCTATTTTCTCCGCCAGCAATCACGTCTCTTTCAGACACACCACTGAACTCCACTGGACAGACCACCGCTGCATCCACCTCTCCTTCAAGAAACCCACAACACACCACCACCCACAACGTATCCCCCACGGCAGTCGGAACAAGGTCACCGAAGACCAGCTTATCGCAACCCTCTCCTAGAACCCTCCCATCGACACCACTGACACTGATGCAGCTGCTGGCAAATTCAGGCAATGGGTCAACACCTGTGCCAATACTCTGGCCCCAGTCAAGAATCCTTCCTACAGACGCACAGACGGAAAGGCCTTCTGGTTTACCGCCGACCTCCACAAATCTAACCAAAGCTGCTAAAGACTCGAAAGAAAGTGGCACCAAGATCAGACTCTGGACAACCTTACAGCCTTAAAAAAAGCCATCCGCAGACACCACCAACTCCTCTGAGCTACCAAGAGAACAGCCTTCAAAGACTGAACCAACAACAATGCACAGAGCCACAAGGAGCTCTTCAACATCGTGAAGAAACTCTCCAACCCCAGCTCCTTTTGCCAATGACATCCCACCATCCCAAGACCTCTGCGACTCCCTAGCCTCCTACTTCCACCGCAAGATTGCAGACATCCACGACAGCTTCAGCACCCAGACCCCCCCGGCAACCACCAACACCACAGATTCACCTCCGAACAACCTCCTGCTCTCCTGGACCCCCACCAACGACAACAACACCATCAAAATCATGAACACCATCCACTCCGGCTTTCCACCTGACCCCTGCCTTCACCACATCCTCAACAAAACAACCTCTGTTATCGCACCCCAACTACGGAAGATCATCAACAGCTCCTTCGAGTCTGCCACCTTCCCGGAGAGCTGGAAACATACCGAGATCAACGCCCTCCTCAAAAACCCAAAGCAGACCCAAAGGACCTCAAGAGTTTCCGGCCTATCTCCCTGCTCCCCTTCCCCAGCAAAAGTAATCGAAAAGGCTGTCAACAGACAACTAACCCGCTTCCTCGAGGAGAACCGCAACCTGTACCCTTCCCAATCCAGATTCCACAGCAACTACAGCACTCAAACCGCCCTCATCGCCACCACCAATGACATTAGAAGCATACTGGACAGTGGCAACACCACAGCCCTCATCCTCCTGGACCTCTCGGCTGCGTTCGACACTGTCTGCCACCACACCCTATGCTCACGCCTCAGCAACACTGGAATCCGCGAAAGAGTGGCTGCGTCACCTCCTTTCGCACACGGCAGAACCCAGGGAGTCCGCCTCCCCATTCCACTCAGAGGCCACCGAAATCATCTGCAGCATACCCCAGGGTTCGTCCCTCAGCCTGACCCTCTTCAACGTCTACATGGCCCGCTCGCTAATATCACCCGATTCCACAACCTCAACATAATCTCATAGGCTGACGACATCCAGCTGATCCACTCCTTCACCAAGGACTCCGCCAAGACCTACCTCCACAAAGGAATGAAAGGCATCGCTGAATGGATGAATAGCAGCCGCTTCAAACTCAATTCCAACAATACAGAAGTTCTCATCTTCGGCTCCACCCCCTCCACATGGGATGACTCCTGATGGCCTGCCACTCTTGGAACCACTCCGACTCCCACCGACCCCGCACACAACCTTGGATTCATCTTGGACCCCTCAATATCCATGACCCAGCAAGTCAACACCATCTCCTCCCCCTGCTTCAGCACCCTACGCATGCTCTGAAAGATCTAAAAATGGATACCCACCGAAACCAGAACAGTCACCCAAGCCCTCGTAAGTAGCAAGCTGGACTACAGCAATGCACTCTACGCAGGAACCACGGCCAAACTCCAGAAGAGGCTGCAAAACATCCAGAACACATCCGCAAGCCTCATTCTCGACATCCCCCACCACTGCCACATCACAGGCCACCTGAAAAACCTGCACTGGCTCCTAGTCAACAAGAGAATCACCTTCAAACTCCTCACCCATGCTCACAAAGCACTGCACAAAACCGGACCAGAATACCTCAACAGACGACTCTCCTTCTAAACCTTCACCCAGCATCTCCACTTTGCTGACCTCGCCCTTGCAACCGCCCCACACGTCTGCAGAACTACAACCGGCTGTAGATCATTCTCGCACCTCGCAGCCAAAACGTGGAACACTCTTCCCACCCACCTGCGCCAGACCAAAGACCTCCTTACCTTCAGGAAACTTCTCAAGACCTAGCTCTTCGAGCAGTAGCAGGACCCCCCCCTCCTTTTCCCCCCTCTCTTCCTCAGCGCCTTAAGCCTTCACGGGTGGGTAGGGCGCTTTACAAATTCCTGATTGATTGATTGAAGCAGAGTTGCTGCATTGAAAGAGCAAACTTTCCCTGTGGTACTCTTCATGAATAGTTATCTTCCCAGTGAGATCGACTGAGTAAAAGGGAGCTACCAATAAGTCTCTGCTAATAAAAAAATATGTAATAGTCATCTTTGGACCTTAGTTCTCATGACACAGTATTCTCAATCATCCTTACTGCAACAAGCACTGGCTGTAGCCACCAGGGGCATAATACAGGCCTTTGCAACCCCTTTGGCGCAGGGGGCTCTCAACTCTCCTGGGTGCCTCTAACCCTTTGGAGTCCCCCCATTCAACCATGAAGATCAATGAATAGCTGTGAGATATAGAAAAATCAGGGGAACCTCAATCCATTTTCTGGGGGCAACTGACAGTGGCTCTTATCAATACATATTTAACAATAAGAACTTTGGCTTAGATGTACTATGCAGTTTGTGATTGCAAATCCTACGATCACAGAGCGTCTCAAATTCACAAAACCCAGCATGCGAGTCAGAAATCAGTAGGACACCTTTTGGACCGCTACAGATGTCCTGGTCAATATCCATCCACAATAGTGGTTTTAGTGCCTCAGGCCAGAACAGGCTAATTGTGGTAGGTGGTGTGCTAAGCAGTATGTTATCTTGTATGTGTGATCGCCCAATGTGGTATGCAGTATTGTGAAAGCTGAATTAATTACTAATCGTTTGCATTTATTATGGGTTAAGAATGTGCATTGAATTAGGCTAACATAGAAAATAATATGCAACGTGGACAATGTGGCTACTTGAGTGGCTGTCATCAAATACGTAATGTTACTAGTGAGTGCATATTTTTATTAGTTAATGTGCATGTGTAGAGAAAAATGTATTAGTACATCATATCAATGATTTCATGCCATGTACTTGTTTTAATAACTTTAGGCTATAAGATTGCGAGGTTTAGCCCTAGTTTGCAAAACCTCATGTCAAGCTGCATTGTTTAATAAATGTTTGAAAATATTTTTTAACCCTAGAGAATTAATGCTTTCTCTGTTCACACTGTGCTGACCAAACAATTTGTAGATGTCTTTAACTTTCTCATGAGAACTGTTTGTAGAACCATGCTGTACTAGAAACTGTGATATTGTAAACTTGATGCGTGCTACAGAAATTTTCTCAAGAGCAGACAATGGATGCACTGACTGGAGTATGGATTGCAACAAAAGAGTTACCTAACGAGCCTGAAGATGGTAACAGGAGAAGAAGAGGCAATCATTGACATGTGAAAGACAGTTTAGTTATATCTTAGATTTGGGTTTTAGTTTTCATTGGGCCTACTGTAAATGTATGATTTCCTGACCTAAGATGGTGTTTATGGACTTTTAATTTAGCTTGACTGCACAGAGAAGAGGGGCTCATTCTTATTCTCATTTTCTCCATAGTGGTTCTATTCGAGGAGCTGAACAGTTCCTGATGACTTTCATTTCTAACTTTAACTTTATTGCTTAGTTTGTTAATGGTGGATGCTGATCCCTTAGTAATTGCTTCCTAAATCTTTCAGATAGCTTACAGCACACTGTGCCAGAGCCATTCCCTTTCACAGTCCCATTGCTGAAGCTGACCAGAGGGATGTCCAACTGGCGAAGAGAATCACAGCTCGCCAATCCATTGAGGAGAGGTATAACAAAATGCTACTGTTTTTGCTGACAGGGTATTTCCCATGCTTTCCATCACATAGATATGAATGTGCAGTTGTACTATTGACTTATCCTGTGGGTATTTAAACTTCATATTACACCAGAGGGTAGTGTAGTATGCTCCAAATATAAAGTCAGCTGGTGCATGATCCGTGATCACATTCTCCAGGATGTCTCAGGTGAGATATTGGATATGAGTGGGCTCTGCACAAAAAAAGTTATCAATCTTTGAGCTAGTAACATAGGGACCAGAGAGGAAGGTGTATTTCCTTTCATTGGGGTGAATTAGTCACCATATGCCAGTCAGCTCATGGTCGGCTAGAAGGTCATGTACAGGGAGTGCAGAATTATTAGGCAAGTTGTATTTTTGAGGATTAATTTTATTATTGAACAACAACCATGTTCTCAATGAACCCAAAAAACTCATTAATATCAAAGCTGAATATTTTTGGAAGTAGTTTTTAGTTTGTTTTTAGTTTTAGCTATGTTAGGGGGATATCTGTGTGTGCAGGTGACTATTACTGTGCATAATTATTAGGCAACTTAACAAAAAAAAATATATACCCATTTCAATTATTTATTATTACCAGTGAAACCAATATAACATCTCAACATTCACAAATATACATTTCTGACATTCAAAAACAAAACAAAAACAAATCAGTGACCAATATAGCCACCTTTCTTTGCAAGGACACTCAAAAGCCTGCCATCCATGGATTCTGTCAGTGTTTTGATCTGTTCACCATCAACATTGCGTGCAGCAGCAACCACAGCCTCCCAGACACTGTTCAGAGAGGTGTACTGTTTTCCCTCCTTGTAAATCTCACATTTGATGATGGACCACAGGTTCTCAATGGGGTTCAGATCAGGTGAACAAGGAGGCCATGTCATTAGATTTCCTTCTTTTATACCCTTTCTTGCCAGCCACGCTGTGGAGTACTTGGACGCGTGTGATGGAGCATTGTCCTGCATGAAAATCATGTTTTTCTTGAAGGATGCAGACTTCTTCCTGTACCACTGCTTGAAGAAGGTGTCTTCCAGGAACGGGCAGTAGGACTGGGAGTTGAGCTTGACTCCATCCTCAACCCGAAAAGGCCCCACAAGCTCATCTTTGATGATACCAGTCCAAACCAGTACTCCACCTCCACCTTGCTGGCGTCTGAGTCGGACTGGAGCTCTCTGCCCTTTACCAATCCAGCCACGGGCCCATCCATCTGGCCCATCAAGACTCACTCTCATTTCATCAGTCCATAAAACCTTAGAAAAATCAGTTTCGAGATATTTCTTGGCCCAGTCTTGACGTTTCAGCTTGTGTGTCTTGTTCAGTGGTGGTCGTCTTTCAGCCTTTCTTACCTTGGCCATGTCTCTGAGTATTGCACACCTTGTGCTTTTGGGCACTCCAGTGATGTTGCAGCTGTGAAATATGGCCAAACTGGTGGCAAGTGGCATCGTGGCAGCTGCACGCTTGACTTTTCTCAGTTCATGGGCAGTTAGTTTGCGCCTTGGTTTTTCCACACGCTTCTTGCGACCCTGTTGACTATTTTGAATGAAACGCTTGATTGTTCAATGATCACGCTTCAGAAGCTTTGCAATTTTTAGAGTGCTGCATCCCTCTGCAAGATATCTCACTATTTTTGACTTTTCTGAGCCTGTCAAGTCCTTCTTTTGACCCATTTTGCCAAAGGAAAGGAAGTTGCCTAATAATTATGCACACCTGATATAGGGTGTTGATGTCATTAGACAACACCCCTTCTCATCACAGAGATGCACATCACCTAATATGCTTAATTGGTAGTAGGCTTTCGAGCCTATACAGCTTGGAGTAAGACAACATGCATAAAGAGGATGATGTGGTCAAAATACTCATTTGCCTAATAATTCTGCACTCCCTGTATTATCATGGGATGTCGCACTTTAGGTAGGCTTGCTTCAACACACACCACTGAACCATAGTGAAAAGTTGTGCATGTGATATCAAGCATGGGTTTTGTACTGGAAAAATGATCCATCCAATGCAAACAACTATGCTTTGACATAGTTTAACTATTTTATAACGTTTTATGCATGCTCTACAGTACAGCACATATGCAAAGTTAGAAAAGTTTTGAAAAAAGAAAACTTTTCCCTAACATTATTTGTGCCTCGATGAGGAGTACGTTTTTGGTGAAAATCCCTGTCTGCCAATGTTAATAGAAAGAGAATGATGTCAAAATAAATGGGTGGTTTCATGTAAAATCCAAAGTGCTCCCCCTTGATGCAAAGTAGGGTAAAGCAGTGGTTTGCTTTGGAGCTCCCTTCCACAGCAAAACATGTTTTGCACTGGAAAGAGAATTAACACTTAGCACCAGTTTGAATCTCTTTTGTGATGTAAACCCACAGTAAAATGATGATAAATTGTCCTGTGTATCCTGATTTTCCAAGAGGACATCACAGAGACAATAGATTTCAGTCAACCCTAACCACTATCAGTTTGTGCCCAAATTCAGTCAATGCTGTCAATAGGACTTAGAAGAGGCATTGTTCTTGGAAGTTTGAGGTGGTTCTGTTACCACCATCAGAGTCCTATCCAGTATCTTGCGCTTTACAAAGAAATCCGCCTTCTGAGTCTGTGGAAGTCTTGATAATCTTGTGGGACAGGGATTTCCGAAGGAGGATGGCTACATTGTTTTAGGCTCAAACGGCTATTATTAGTGTCAAACGGAGTTCCCTATGGGGTTTTAGAGCAGCTAGAGATCACGTTGGTGCCCATTCAGTCAAATTTCAGTTTTTTTGGTTTCTCCAATGACATGTACATCTCTTTGAAAAGGACTACCTCAGTATGCTAGGTGATCAGGTAAAGCAATATTTTTTTTTAAGTTGACATAATGGTTAAGCTCCTGACATGCAAGGAATGGATGAGCAGCCCTTTTGAAGGGTGACAAGAGGTTGGCAAAGGGATTCAAAGGAGAAGCCTAGTCTACAGTGCAAAGTATGTGCTAGCCTCGCCTCTAAAAACATTTGATCAGTACCAAGTTAGGGGTATAGCTGGTGAGGTCACAGATGGTGGAAGGGTAGCTAGGGAATTTCACTAGTCAATATAATCTGTGGGCCTAAAACAGATTACATAACTATGTAAGAGTCACAACTTATATAACTTTACCAGAAACACTAGGCAAGATAAGTTGTCAAGTATATAAGCTGAGAGGGCACAGGGCCGCGTCGAGATTTGGAAATAGAGATGTTGGTACAAGTGAGGGTTATGCAAATAGCCAAATGACGGTGTTTTTCTAATTTAGGAAATCGACTGTCTCCCTGCATCACAGCCAATGCTCACCAAAACAAAGGGCATGATACATCAGGAGAAAAGTTGAGCCAAAACTGACCCCTCAGTGCCCTTGACAGTAGGGGCCTTATGTTTCACTAGTCCAAATTGCGATTACCTAATTGCGATTCTCTGCTAATCACAATTAGGTAATCGCTATTTCAATGTATTAAAACTTCATGATTTTCATTTACCATTCCCAAATGGGTTGTAAATTGACCTGCCTCATTATTATTAATGAGGCAGGTTGCAATTTGCAACCCATTAGGAAACGTAAAAGTCACAGGGATGGTGGCCTGCTGGGCTCATCAGACCACCATGTTTGTGGTTGTTTTTTAATGCAGTCTGTTTTTCTTTTAATTTTTTATGAGTAGGCAGTGGTCCATGTGACCATTACCTGCTCTTAAAACCGTTTTCTGCTACCAATTACAAAGGGGAAGGGGTCACCAAGGGACCCCTTCTCGTTTGCGAATGGGTTACCACCTATTTGAAGTAGGTGGTAAAATGTGAATGTTTTGACTTCTGTCCCCTGGGCCTGGCCATTGGGCACAGTGGCATATAGAGGGGCCCACGTTAGGCCCCCCTATGCCACTTAAAAAAAAATACTTACCTCAACTTACCTGTACTTACCTGGGATGGGTCCCCCTCATCCATGGGTGTCCTCCAGGGGTGGGTGGGGGTGGCAGGGGGTGTCCCTGGGGGCAGGGAAGGGCACCTGTGGACTGCTTCTATGGTCAGAGACAATGGAAATGAGCCCACCGGTCCCTTAATGCCTGCCCTGACCCAGGTGTTCAAAAACGGCGCACATCAGGCTGGCGCCATTTTTTAAGGCCCACCTCTTCCTGTGCGTCAAAATGATGTGTGAGTATAAATAAGGCGCATCTTTTGGACGGGAACGCCTACCTTGCATGTCATTAATGCAAGACGGTTCCCGCATCCAGAAAATGACGCACACTGCTGAATTTTGACGTTCGCGGGATCGAGCATCAAAGTGTAAGTATGGTGCTAGGTTTCGCCAAATTTGTGTCAAACATTTTGACGCAAACTCAGCGCAAACAGAGTTTAAATATGCTCCTGAGTGTTTACTGCAATGCACCTGAAGCTACTGTGATCCTTTGGTATTTTTTTAGTTTCAGTAACCATTAAGGTGAAATCCATGTAAAAGTAAAAAACATGTGCAGTTCAAATTGACGTAAGAGCATAGAGTTAAAGTAGTCTTGTTCTCTGTTTAGTAAAAAAGAGTTATCACTCAAGAGAGATGGCAGAAGACCAGGGTGAGCTTCCACTTGATGAGACAAGCTGTGTAACACCAACGGTTCCTGTGCCTTTTCTCATAGCCTATCCTCCATCCCTTCTTCGTTATTAGTGTTAGGCACTATCTTGGATGTGTGAGGCACTGTTAATGGGAAGGAGACTTGGGGGTTCCCGTAGTTATCAGGTTTGTGCTCCAAAGATCATGGAACCGCTAGTTGTCTACATGTATTCCTCGAAGCCAGGCCCAGTATCTCCCATTGTCTCATGGCATAACCAGATCTAAACAAACCCATCAACTCCCATCCACAAAAATGGCTGACACTATATTAGATATGATCCTAAAGAAGGTTTCCTCCACTGGGACAAAAATATGCAACCTCCAGACTGCAATACACAATGTTTCTTCTGAAGTGAAGAAACTGCATCAAGATCTGACTGGATTTCCTCACTGCTTTAAATCAACAGAGAGGGGGTAGGTTGACTTTTGAAGACAACAGTGGTCCAGACTGGCGCCAGGAGATTTGGCAGCTGAATCTCATGGGGAAGGACTTGGAAGACCATTCACGTCATGACAACATATGCAACAATACATTGTAAAAGGTTCCCTCCTGTATTAATATCACACATTTTAGGACCTTGGGATAGTTTTTATATTGGACCTTATAGATAATCAAAGTGAGAATTCTATCTCCCTCTTTTTTACATCCCCCATGGTTTCCCTGACACTGGGTCCTAACTGGCTCCATTTTTCTCAGTAAACTTTAATATTGGTGTCTTGTTTTTGCTCAGACTACCATTCCTCTTGCACTCCCTCCTCTGCTTTTTATTGTCTCCAGGCTCTCTATATTGAGAGATGGGTCCTGATAATAATGATACTTATAATCATACCTATCCCAACCCTTGTGGCATCCATACTACACTCATCCTTGCATACCCTCACTCTTTACATTTTTCCACCCCACCTCGGCCCCTTTTATTGGTTAAGTGACACACCTAACCAAGTGAATTTCACACACTTAACAAAATGTCCATTATAGGGGCTAGCCCATTTAGGGTCATGTCTGTAAACATGAACATCCATTTCCATTTTTTTTAAATGGAAAAAACGATTATATTATTTGAGGATTACACATCCACTAGATATCTGTCCCAATCAGAGTAAGAAAAGCAGGAATGGTCTGGGAGGGTGGTCAGTAGCAGTAGGCTCAGTTCTCTTTGCCCCCGTGAGCTTCCCCTGTAGCTTGTCCACTATCAGTAAGACGTGTGTGGCTGTCATCCTTATTTCTACGGCTTTACCCCCAAAGATTCACACACTCTGGATTGATCAGGAAAGTAGAAATGTATGTGTGACAGTACAGACTGCAGATGGCTTTTTGATCATAGACTCAATATAAGCTGCAAACACTGACAAGATTTTTTTTTTCTTCTGTTTCTCAGATATGCATTGAATTTGAATATTATGGGGTAGTTGTGAGAGGAGACTGGAATTTAGCACCATACCATTGCATGAACAGGTTGGGCCCTGTCGACAAATTCAGTAATAACCACATAACTCAATCATGGAATGTTTTGAAAGACTGTGACCTGATCAACATATGGTGGCTCTTGCAAACTGAAGAGAGGACTATTTCTTTTATTCTCTTGATCACAATAGTTTGCAATGCATTGACAACTTTCTCGTGCATGACTCCTCATTGCCCCTAATCTCCTCCATTGATAAGCTGAGAGAGGGAAATCTTGTCAGTCCATGATACATTTATGACTCACCCTGGGCCATACTCAACCACTCCACTCCCCACCACCAAGCAGCAGACTGGACGATGGAGGCTAGGAGGTCATGCTTGCTAAAGGCAAGAACAATTTCTGAATTTCTGGCTGCATGTTCAGTTATTCAAATAGGAAAATGAGTTGTGTGTTTAATAAGCACAGATGGTTTCTGCAGCCGGGTAGGTCACTGGTATGTCCTACTTATATGGGTCTTTGCCATGGCAAGAAAAATAGGTGCATTGTGAGTAGCTTAGGCAGGAGAACTTGGTTCACATGCTCATTCTGAGGCCCTATAATGACCATGAGAAACCAAGAAATTCTCCCTTAATTCACAACTGTCCCATTTCAAATTTCCTTGAGCCCTTAGCTTTGCCCTCCCTATCTTCTGAAGGACAGCCATCCAACAAGGTGAGAACTCTCTGGAGGACTTACTAGAGACTACCTCAGACCTACCATCATGCAAGTCTGCTGGGGAGGACAGTTCCCCCTTGCTATGGTATATGAGGCATTTAAGGGGATCAAGAACTCAGCTTGCCTCAGCCTGATATCTAAAATAATCCCTCAATTTTTCACATCCTGAAGGAAGGTAAAAAATAAACGGTGTGAACCGTGGATTCATTTCCTTTGTGGGAATGATGCAAAATGCCCAGACATTAGATACATTACATGTTATTAAACAAAATGCTGATGAACCGTTTTGAACTATTTGCACTATTTTTATCCCAGAATGCATTATTGTGTCCATTATGGATGCAAGGACTGTTTGTGCACTTAAACATAGTGTCAAATTGTATGTTACATTTTCAACAGCCACTCACATTTTGTTCAGACTTTGGAAAGTTTTAACACCTGGATCCTTTATTCTAGGTTGAGATTCATGCCAGTGTGCTCCTCCTATAATCATCATAAGACTACAGATACACCTACAATAGTTTGCAAGGAAACAGCCAGAGGAAACCCAGTCCTGCTAGATGTCAAACAGATATTTTGTTGCCTTGCATGACAATAGCTGTTGGAAACTGCCCTTTTTTCAGGGATATCCCCAAATTGTTTGTCTCTGACCTCCTGTTTTTGACTTTGTGCTTCATTTTGTTTTGCTGGCTTTAGGACTCAGGGCACTTTATGCATGCTGACCAGTGCTAAAGTGCAAATGTTCTCTGTCTAAATGGTGTTGGGGATTGGTTTATCCATGACTGGCATATCTGATTTACTAGTAAGTCCCCTATATAGTACAGATTGTATGCCCAGGGCCTGTAAATCAGATGCTACTACTGGGCCTGCAGCAGTGATTGCATCACCCACATGAGTAGCCCTGTAAACATGCGTCAGGCCTGCCACTGCTATGTCTGTGTGTGCAGTTTTAAATTGCCATGTCGACTTGGCAGTGCACCCACTTGCCAGGCCCAAACCTTCCTTTTTATTACCTGTAATTCCCCCCTAAGGTAGGCCCATGGCAGTCCCATGGAGAGGGTGCACTGTATTTAAAAGGTACAACATGTACTGGTGTGTTTTATATGTCCTGATAGTAAAATACTGCTAAATTCAGTTTGCACTGGTGCAAGGCTTTTCGCTTCCATAGGGTAATATGCGGGTTTCCTTGAAATATCTTTTAAGTGTAATTTATCATTGGGAGATGATAGAGATACGGATTTTGGGGTCTCTGAACTCACAATTAAAAAAGTCAGCTTTTGGTGAAGTTGTTTTTAAAATTTTAAATTTGAAAATGGCACTTTTAGAAAGTAGGCATTTTCTTGTTTAACCATTCTGTGTCTCTGCCTGTCTGTGGAATGCACGTTTGGGTCAGAATGACAGTTCAGCTGTTTGTGAATTCATTCTAGACAGTCTCACAGAGGGAGCTGGGGTGTGCCCTGCAGATTGGTGGGAACAGCTGATACTTGCATCTGAATAGGGCTGTGCCTGTCCTTACACAAAGTAGTTTCCAACCCTGTTGAGTATGTCTTGGGCCAGGGCAGGAAAAGCAGGGTCTTGTGCACTGCAAAGACTTTTCTTTGACTTTTGCCTGCTTCAAAGGCAGAAATGGGTATAAGTACTGGCTCTCGAACCCCACAAAGTTAGAATCCTTCTGCACTGAGGACATTCTTCCAGGAAGAAGAGCTGGGTGCTGTAGGAGGGACTGCCACTCTGATTGTTGCTTTGCTGTGTTGGCCTGCTGTTTGCTGCGTCTGTCCTTAGAGTGTAAGGATTGAAGTTTGCTCTCTACATCCTGCTTCCAAAGGTTCTCCAAGGGCTTGGACTGAGTTTGCCTCCTGTTAAGATGTCTAAGGGACATCAAAGACTTAAGTTGCCAGCACCTGAGCTCTCTTGCTGAGAGTCCTGACTTGCTAAGCTGTGCCAAATCCAGTTCCTGGTCCCTTGTGAGTGAGTTCTGGTGCAACCAAGAAGAAACCAAGCACATCGACTTCAAAGCGACTTAGAACCAGTGCTGCCATCTGACTCTGCATTGCTGCCTGCACCAGGGCCATGGTCCCCGCTGAGTGCAACAATGACAACTGACATCACAAGCCCGACACTACCACAGCACCTATGAACCTCCGCTACAGCGTGAGTCCCGCATGCCATGTCACCAATGCCCATGACACCCCACTCTGACTCTGCCGCAGCACTTGTGGTCCTGTGGTCTGACCGTGACACCAGAAAGTTGACACCTCACTTCTTAACCTGCTGGATCCATTGACCCCACCTTGTTGTAAGGAACTAACACCTCACAGACAATGCTGCCTCACCTTCCCTTCAACTGTAATGAACTGAAGCCTCACTTCCCGGCCTAGTAGTCAGGAAGCATTGCCTCGCCTCCCCTGTGGCAGTAAGAAACCAATACCGCACTGGCTCCAGTGATGCCTCACCTTCCCAACTTAATGCAACGTCTTCGTTTCCTCATCATTTTCCAAAGTACTGTACCTGGGGTCTGTGCGACTCCGTGACTGACCTGCACTCCCTTGCGAGTGGCGTTGGTCTCTTGTGAATTACTCCATCATGATGCTGTGATAGCCCCAGTTGGAGTTATTGTGTTTCTAAGCGCTTTCCTAAGATTCAATTCTGAAAATTTGTATTTGTCCTTGTATATTTTGGATTTTTGTTATTTTGTTCTTGTTTTACTCAGATAAATATTGGCAATATTTCTAAACTGGTGCAGAGTACTTTTGTGGTGTTTTCACTATGTTACTGAGTGTGTGTTTGTGCGTGTGCACAAATACTTTACACATTGCCTCTGAGATAGGCCTGACTGCCCGTTCCAACCTACCAAGGGGTTGAGCAGGGGTTATCTTAGCTGTGTGACTCCCCTGCTCTCACTAGTGCAAGGTTCCAACTTGGACAGGGTGCAAACCACTGCCAACTAGATACCCCCTTTCTAACAATAGCTTTTCCATGTTCTTGACCAGTTTGTCCTGGGAGACTGTTTTATCTCAAACACAGTGGATGTATGAAGCACCAATGGCCCAGATCAACTGCAGAGACATTTTTTGAAGACCGATTACAAATACCAGGTGAACACACTAGGGCTGCCCATTACCCCTTACTCTTTCCTTTTGTTTTTATTGGTGGCTTTTAGGATGAGAATGTCCACTGACTGGTAAGCAAGCATGCCATTAAGAACCCAACTGTCTGTGCAGCTGGTACCCTGACTTTTATTTTGGCCTTATTGACACATTAATTGTTAGACTTGGCATCCTTGGCATGGTTTGTCCTGTCTTTTTGCCTCAGCTTCCTGTATTTTTGAATGTGTGATGGACTTTGTTTTTGCTGGTTTTTGGCACTTTACCACTGCTGACCAGCGCTAAAGTGCAGATGCTCCCAGAATATATTGTGATTATGATTGGTTATCCCTGATTGGTATATTTGTTTTACTAGTAATTCCCTAGTAAAGTGCACTAGAGGTGCCCATGGCCTATAAATCAAATGCTACTAGTTGGCCTGCAGCACTGCTTGTGCTACTCCCATTAGTAGCCCTGTAAACATGTCTCAGACCTGCCTCCCTGCAGTGCCTGTGTGTGCATTCTTGAACTGCCAATTCGACCCGGCATGTGTGCCCACTTGCCAGGCCCAAACCTTCCCTAACCAGACAATCTAAAAAAACAACTCTACCAAAATATGTATTTCTAAATTGTGAGTTCAGACACCCCACACTCCATATCTCTATCTGTTCCAATGGGAAACTGCACTTAAAAGATATTGAAAGGCATTCCCCATGTTAACCTATGGGAGAGAAAGGCGTTGCAATAGTGAACACCGAATTAGGCAGTATTTCACTATCAGGACATGTAAAACACACCAGTACATGCCCTACCCTTTAAATACTCTGCACCCTGCCCCTGTGGATACCTAGAGCCTACCTTAAGGGTGAGTTATATGTAGTAAAAGGGAAGGTGTCGCGCCGCGCGGTGCGGCGCGAGCCGAGAGCTCGACTTCTGCCGGGCGTTCGGCTCGGGCCGCGCACCGCGTTATTAAGACGCGGCGCGCCCCCAGCCTTTCCTGCGCGTTTCGAGGCCCCAGATTTGCTTGGGGCCTCGTTCTTCCTTCTGCCTTTCACTGTCCCAGGGGTCTCTGAACCCTCTTACCTGTTTTTCTTCGTTTCTTTGTCCTTCTTCTTTTTTGCAGTCTGTTGTGTGCCTTTCTTTATGTTTTTTCCTCCTTCCCAGATTCCTGTGCTTTCCCAGCATTCCTTGTTCCCTATTCTCTATGGTTCCTCTACTATTCTGTTCTATGTATTGTTTCCCTATCTAAGATGGTGTCCTTTTACTTCCTGTGGGTCACTTCCTGTTTTTTGGTATATAAGGGCTGTGTTTTTCCTCTTTCTTTGCGCTGCAACACTTTCTGCTCAGTTAGTGTCTTCGCTCCTGATTTCCTTGCCTTTTGGTTTTGGATTCAGCATTCTGTGTTTTCTGATTTTTGCTCCTTTTGGATTCCTGTTTGTTTGTTCTTGTTTTTCTCCAGGAGTCTTCCTGTTTGGAGGTTTTTTCCCCTTTTTAAGGGTTTTTTTCCCTCTGGCGCTACTTTCTGAAGGGCACGGTCTGTTCTTGGTGTCTCCATTACCTACAGCACCGTGGCTACCAGAAAGAGTCGCCCCTTTTTGGGCCAAAGCCGAACATTGAAGATTCACGCCACCAGATCTGCAAATTCCAGGCGCAAGCAGCACGTGAGTCGTGACAGATTGCAGCGCCAAACCATTCCGACATCCTCAAACACCATGGATAATACAGTGGCGGCTGCTGCAGATCCGGAGCAATCTCTGTTGACCACGATTCAGCAACAAGCCCAGGAATTGCAACAACTACGTAATGAAAATGCTGCGTTACGACAGGCTTTGGCCCTCCGCACCAGTGATGTTCCGACAATCTCCGCTTCTACCCCTTGTTTCTCTGGTGAACCAACCAAGCTTCGCGAGTTCTTGGATGCTTTAACGGTGTATTTCGCCTTCCGACCTACTCAATTCTCCCACGACAGGACCAAGGTGGGTTATCTTATCAGTGCCTTATCCGGTCCAGCCTTGGCCTGGGCAACCCCGATGGTGTCCTCCAACGACCCTGTATTGTCAGACTATTCCGCCTTTGTGAGTCGCTTCAAACAGATGTTTAGTCGTCCTGGATTGGAAGCCTCCGCTGAAGAAGCCTTGTGCGACATCCAACAAGGCTCCCAAGACGTCCTGCAATATATAACCCGTTTTCGTCAGCTGGCGGCAGAGACCACTTGGGTGGAACGTACTCTGGTAACATTATTTCGTAGAGGACTCAAAGAAGAAATAAAAGATGAACTAGTGCATTCTACCAGAGCGGAAGATCTTCGTGGCCTGATGGATCAAGCACTGTCCATCGAATATCGTCTTCAGGAACGGAGATCGGAGAAGAAAAGGAGTAGAGGGTTTGCCCAGCCAAGTAGCTCACGTGCATACCTGCAGCGTTCCGAGGAACCTCGCACTCCTGCTAGAGACATCGAAGGGGAACCCATGCAGGTGGATACTACCCGAGGTCCGCTCTCTGCTAGTGAACGAGAAGACAGACGCAAGAGAGGGTTGTGCCTGTATTGTGGTTCTGCTGGTCACATGCTCCGTACCTGTCCAGTACGTCCGTCCAGGCCTTCGGGAAACGCCACCTCCCGTCCTCTGTAAGAAGGGAGGGGACGGGATCTACAGCTATACCTTCCATCAGCTCCTTTAATGACAATACAACTGCCTTGTTCATCTTTCCGGTCCTGTTACAACTTCCGGACGGTCGTCAAGAAAAGACTATGGCATTACTAGATTGTGGTGCTAGTGGTATATACATGGACAAGACGTGGGCTGCTGCTAACCTAGTCCCTACTCAAGCAAAAGAAGTACCCGAACAGGTACACACTGTGGATGGATCTTTGATATCCTCTGGTCCTGTAGACACCACTACCCTGATGTTAAGTCTACAGGTGGGAAACCATCAAGAACACATCTCCTTCGATCTTATTACGTCCCCTAACCATACCATCATTCTTGGAATTCCGTGGCTCATCAGACATAACCCATATATAAATTGGGTTACCCGGACAGTCTCTTTGTCTTCGCAATTTTGTCATGAGAACTGTTTTACTTCCGACAAGTATTGGTCTCCGAAAAGATCCTTAGCTACTGAAGGTGCCACTGGTATGTCCATTAATACGGTCCAAGGGATCCCAGACCACTATTTGGAGTTTCAGGATGTTTTCCAAAAACCGTCAAAACCTGTGCTACCTCCACATCGAGAATATGATTGTGCAATTCCATTGGAACCCGGCACAATTGTTCCTTTTGGGAGGATGTACTCCCTCACGGAACCCGAAAAGGAAGTTCTAAAGGAGTATCTGGACGAAAATATACAGAGTGGTCTTATTGTTCCATCGTCGTCTCCGGCTGGGGCCCCTCTCTTTTTTGTGCCCAAGAAGACTAAGGATCTTCGTCCGTGCCTGGATTTTCGAGGTCTGAATAAAATTACCATTAAAGATCGTTATCCTTTGCCTCTCATCAGGGACATACTGGAAGCAATCAGAGGGGCCCAACGTTTTACTAAATTGGATTTACGAGGAGCCTACCACCTTTTACGCATAAGAGAAGGCGACGAATGGAAGACAGCATTCAGGACCCCATTTGGCCATTTTGAATATAGGGTTATGCCATTTGGTCTTACTAACGCCCCCGCAATCTTCCAGAGATTTATGGACTCAGTGTTTTCAGACCTACTGAATCAGACAGTCGTGATCTACCTAGACGACATTCTTATTTATTCTAGAAATCCTGAACTCCATACTTCCCATGTTAAACAAGTTCTTCAAAGACTTCGTGATCATCAACTATTTTGCAAACCAGAGAAATGTGAGTTCGACATGACGGAAGTCAAATATCTGGGCTATCATTTAAGTCCCACCGGCATAGCTATGGATCAAGAAAAGGTACAAGCTATCCTAGAGTGGCCTTCTCCTTCTACCATAAAAGAAACACAATGTTTCCTAGGTTTAGCAAACTTCTATCGACAATTCATTCTAGACTTTGCCAGTCAGACTAGCCACATAACTCACACCTTAAAGAAGGACAATTTAAAGAAGGGGTTTGTCTGGACTGAGGCTGCTGAAGCAGCCTTTCAAAGCTTAAAGAGAGCCTTCACCCAAGCCCCCATCTTAAGACATCCAGATACCACCAAGCAATTTATAGTAGTAACTGATGCTTCTGAGAGAGCCATCGGAGCTGTCTTACTCCAACGACAAGAGGATGATGGCCTTGAACATCCTGTTTTCTATTTGTCTCATATCCTTTCCACAGCTGAACAACATTATTCCGTACTTGAAAGGGAATTATTGGCTCTGAAAACAGCCTGCCTTGAGTGGAGACAGTTTCTGATGGGTTCCAAGGAACCATTTGAGGTGAGGACAGACCACCGTAATTTACAATGTTTAAGAAATTTTGTATGCCAGAATAGTCGTCAGGCCCGCTGGGCCTTTTTCTTCAGTCAGTACGATTTTTATATTACATATATTCCAGGATCTCAAAACATTCTGGCTGATGCTCTGTCTCGCCGATATCCAGAGTGTTCTCCTTCCTCATCTCAGTATCTTCTAGAACCCAGTAAGATCATTGGAGTGGCTCAGTCTTTCCTGGAAGAAGTACAACAAGAATACGCCAACCTATCGGACCATGACATAGAAGAACTAAGACCATTATTGTACAAGAAACAAGGATATTTTTATTACCAAGACCTGATATTCCTTCCTACAAACAAGGTGCAAAAGAAAGCATTACAAATGTGCCATGATTCCCCTGTAGCTGGTCACAGAGGCATCAAAGCCACACAAGAACTACTTTTACGATTTTTCTGGTGGCCTACCTGGAAACTGGATGTGGAAGAATACGTTCAGGCCTGTCCCATATGTGCCCAAGTCAAAATACCTCACACCAGACCGGCAGGATTACTACAGCCTTTGCCTGTTCCATCGGCCCCATGGCATACTATCTCTACTGATTTTATGTGTTCGCTCCCACCATCAGCAGGAAACCGGGTTATCATGGTCACAGTGGATTCTTTCACAAAAATGGCTCATTTCACTGGCCTAAAAAAGCTGCCTACTTCTCAAGAACTAAGTCAAATATTCATAGATCATGTCTTCCGTCTCCATGGACTTCCACATACCATAATATCTGATAGAGGACCTCAGTACATCTCCCGATTTTGGAAGCATTTTTGTAAAACCCTGAATATAAATAGAGCCTTGTCTTCAGGGTTCCATCCTCAGACCAACGGACAGACTGAGCGTCTGAACCAAGGACTAGAGCAATATCTTCGGTGCTTTTGCAATTCTACCCAAAGTAACTGGAGCACTTACCTCTCTTTAGCTGAGTTTTCCTACAATAACTCAGTCCATAGTGCCTCCAAGGTCACTCCCTTTTTCTGTTCCTATGGTTTTCATCCTACCTCTTTCCCTACTTCTCCACAATCCAACTCTCCTCTACCTGCTATTAACTATTTCTCCAAACGCCTTCTCCAACTCCATAAACTAATTCGATCTAATTTGTTACATACCAAGAGGTATATGAAGAAGGCTGCAGACAAGAGACGTACAACCAATCCAAATTATCATCTGCAAGATAAAGTCTGGCTCTCCTCCAAATTCTTGCCCTCACGTCTCTCTCAAAACAAGTTCACACCTCGTTACTATGGGCCTTTCCGTATTCTCCAGTTGGTCAATCCTGTCACTGTCCGTCTTCACTTACCCCATACATGGAAGATCCATCCGGTTTTTCATGTTTCTCAGCTTAAACCTTATGTGCCTGATCCTTACTCACGTCAGTTTCCTTGTCCACCTCCTGTCCTTGTGGATGATGCTCCTGAATATGAAGTGCAGGAAATTTGTGACTCTCGTCTTTTTCATAAACGACTTCAGTATCTGATTCATTGGAAGGGTTATCCTCTCAGTGAATGTTCATGGGAAGATGCCTCTTCCGTTCACGCTCCTCTCCTGATTCAACGCTTTCACCGTTTATTCCCTCTTAAACCTGGGCCTTCGGGAGGGGGACCTACTGTCGCGCCGCGCGGTGCGGCGCGAGCCGAGAGCTCGACTTCTGCCGGGCGTTCGGCTCGGGCCGCGCACCGCGTTATTAAGACGCGGCGCGCCCCCAGCCTTTCCTGCGCGTTTCGAGGCCCCAGATTTGCTTGGGGCCTCGTTCTTCCTTCTGCCTTTCACTGTCCCAGGGGTCTCTGAACCCTCTTACCTGTTTTTCTTCGTTTCTTTGTCCTTCTTCTTTTTTGCAGTCTGTTGTGTGCCTTTCTTTATGTTTTTTCCTCCTTCCCAGATTCCTGTGCTTTCCCAGCATTCCTTGTTCCCTATTCTCTATGGTTCCTCTACTATTCTGTTCTATGTATTGTTTCCCTATCTAAGATGGTGTCCTTTTACTTCCTGTGGGTCACTTCCTGTTTTTTGGTATATAAGGGCTGTGTTTTTCCTCTTTCTTTGCGCTGCAACACTTTCTGCTCAGTTAGTGTCTTCGCTCCTGATTTCCTTGCCTTTTGGTTTTGGATTCAGCATTCTGTGTTTTCTGATTTTTGCTCCTTTTGGATTCCTGTTTGTTTGTTCTTGTTTTTCTCCAGGAGTCTTCCTGTTTGGAGGTTTTTTCCCCTTTTTAAGGGTTTTTTTCCCTCTGGCGCTACTTTCTGAAGGGCACGGTCTGTTCTTGGTGTCTCCATTACCTACAGCACCGTGGCTACCAGAAAGAGTCGCCCCTTTTTGGGCCAAAGCCGAACATTGAAGATTCACGCCACCAGATCTGCAAATTCCAGGCGCAAGCAGCACGTGAGTCGTGACAGAAGGTTTGGGCCTGGCAAGTGGGTCGAATTAGCAGTGCAAGAATGCACACACAGGCACTGCAGTGGCAGGCCTGAGACATGTTTACAAGGCTACTCAAGTGGGTGGCACAATCAGTTCTGCAGACCCACTAGTAGCATTTGATTTACAGGTCCTGGGGACCTCTAGCACACTTTACTAGGGACTTACTAGCAAACCAAATATGCCAATGAGGGATAACCAATCATAATCAGAATTTATACAGGGAGTACTTGCACTGTCACACTGGTCAGCAGTAGTAAAGTGCCCAGAGTACCAAAAAACAGCAAAAATGAAGTCCAGCACACAGTCAACAATACAGGAAGCAGAGGCAAAAAGACAGGGGAAACCACACCAAGCTGCCAGGTCTATCACGTTCCCCCCTAGCTGAAAGTGGGGAGAACTACACAATCTCATGGGAGTTCTCATCACTAAGATGGGAGAATCTGGACAGACCATCAGCATTGGCGTGTTCTGTACCAGGGCGGTGTTCCACCTTAAAGTTCATTCACTGTAGGGAGATGGACCAACTCAACAGTTTTGGGTGCTCACTCCTCATCTGCATTAACCATGTAAGGTGGGTTTTGTGCTGTCTGAACCCGGAAGTGAGTCCCAAACACGTATGGCCTCAGCTTCTTCAGTGCCCAGACCACAACATAAGTTTCTCTCTCAATTGCACTCCACTTCTGTTCCCTGGGGGGGTAACCTCCTACTAATGAAGGTACAGGATGGTCTAGGCCCTCTTCGTTTAGCTGTGCTAGAACTGCTCCTACACCATGCTCTGAAGCATCAGTCTGCACAAAAAATTCCTTGGAATAGTCGAGTGCCTTCAGCATGGGAGCCCTGCACATGGTTGCCTTCAGGGCATCAAATGCGGTCTGACAAACCTCAGTACAGATCACTTTCTTGGGCTGCTTCCTGGAAGTCAACTATGTCAAGGGGACAACAATGGTGCCATACCCCTTGACAAACCTCCTGTAGAAACTGGTGAGACCTAATAAGGCTCTCACCTCTTTCTGGGTCTTGAGGAGTTCCCAAGCCAGAATGGCATCAAGTTTGGGCTGTAGGGGGGCCACCTGACCCTCCCTACCTGGTCACCCAGGTAAACCACAGATCCCTGCCCTATTTGGCACTTACTAGCCTTAAAAGTGAGGCCTGCCTTCCACAGGGCCTTCAACACTTCACAGAGATTTTTCAAGTGTTCCTCCCAGCTGGAGCTGAACACTGTAATGTCATCCAAGTAGGCAGCGCTGAAATCCTCCAACCCAGCCAAAACCTGGTTGACCAACCTCTGAAAGGTGGCAGAGGCATTTTTCAACCAAAAGAGCATGACCCTCAACTGGTAGTGCGCCTCTGGTGTTGAAAATGCTGACCTCTCTTTGGCCCCATCAGTCAAGGCAATCTGCAAGTGTGGGCAAGATTCAATAAAGGTGCAAAGTCTCAAAAGTCAGAGAGATGCCAAAAAGGACAAAAAAGAAAAGCAAAGGAAATCCAAGAGAAAAAACAGAATGGGGCTGTGTAATGGTCTGCAATAAAACAATAGTGTACACCAATCACTGTCTGTCAAGTAAAAACACAAGTCATATCCTCACTGCTGATCACCAATGTTAGAAATGGGGTCTCTGGTTGGCAGTCTGTTTGCTCTCTGTCCAAGCAGGGACCGTCACTCTAGTCAGGGTAAGAGAGATACACAACTCAGATAATCCCTTCTCACCCTCTTGGTGGCTTGGCACAAGCAGTCAGGCTTATCTCAGAGGCAATGTGTAATGTATTTGTACCAAACGCACAGTAAAACAGTGAAAACATGACAAAATGACAAGAACTTTTTACCTGAGACACTGCCCACGCGACCTACTGGCCACTCTTGTAAAATTCCTTTGTTATGTGTGTGCCCAGAATTCTGCTCAGGTGTCTTTTGTGTCTGTTGAGCGAGTGCATACGTGTAGTTCATGTACCACATGAACAGTTACTTGTCTAAGTACAGAAGCCTATGTGATACCCCTGGCATAGCATTGCAAAAGATTGAAGTTGAAAACGGTTGGAAGTGGATTGCTTATTTTTCTATGGCTAGAAGGAAGGAAGGAAGAGATCCAGACACTGAAGTGATGAGGATAGAGACAGGGTTGCATTTAAAAATTACAGGAGGATTTTTGTTATCAAGTGGCTGATGATTATTTTATCCAGAACACTACAATTTGGTTGATGATAGGGGAAAGCAGCGGGGTGCGGTTTCTGTTTTGCAAGGTTTCTAGGACTGTGATACTCTTTGGTCTATGGTCTATCTAAGAATACTACTTCAGTTGGATGATGACATCTAGACACAGAAACTCAAACCCCATTGTGCCTGTGTTGTGGGTGTTGCAGTTTGGTGGCAGCCCTAATGCTACCTCCTGTGAGAAGCATCAATCTAGACAAAAGCTGAGTCTGAAGAGCAGTCTGAGAAGGTCTCCAGAAAGAAGTAAAACCCCAAACCATCTCTACTGTTTGAAACATTAGATTCACATCCCCTATCTCTAAAATTGGTATAAAAGTAGGACCTATACTACCCCGCGTTGCCACAGTTCCAAGAGCTTCATTACTATGAAAGAGGGTGCTCCGCAAATACTTGGAGAACTGCTGTGCAGCCAGGGTGAGTGTCTGTCTGAAAGACAATTTCAGTGTTGAGTGGACATAACCCAAAGCCTGCACTTTCTGTTGGAGGAGCTGAGGATCTGCTTGAAGTGCCTCACTGCCTCACAGCCTGCCTGCTGAGAGAGGGAAGTAGTGTGTGTGGCCCTACAAGCCTGTCTAGCTGGAAAGTGGCCCAATGTGTCCCTAGGACTTAGGTACACCTAGGGAGAGCTGACTATATAAAAGTGTAATAGGAGTGATCTACTTTATAGGATCTCCCTGGTCTCTTGCAACTGGTTCCTGGAAGGAACAACTTCAAGTACCTATGTCATCTGCCCAGTCAGGCTACATCTGCTGTGATCATTGCTTTGGCTCGATGGGGGCTGTAACTGCCATTGGCCTAGTTAGGGTTGCATCTGCTGTGATCATTGCCTTGGCCCAATCAGTGCTTTAGCTGTTATCAGCCTTGTAAGGCTGCCTCTACTGTGATCATTGCACTAGCTTGATTGGAGCAGCATCTGCCATGAGTTAGTCACAGCAGAGGGGCCTCAGTGTAACAGGACTAAGCAGGGCAGGTGCATTGATAAAGATGTGATCCCCACTTGGCCTAGTCTATGTTCTTGAACAATCTTCCCTCATCACATCCCCCACCTATATCAGTGTAGAATGGATACCTGATGCACACTTTGGGAGCAGAGAAAATACCATTGTGAGAAGAACTGAGAAAACTGTGAACAGGGTTTTCATTTGACTTGAGGGGGGAACTTAATACAGCAACTGAGTCAGATTAATGCTTTTGCTTGTCTTTTAGAGGGTGACCATTCTAAGAGGGGCCACTGGCATGGGTTTAGCAAGAGAACTCAGCAGCTGTTATGGCTCTACAAGGAAGGATTGTACCCATGATTCTGTATCCCTGGTTGGTTTGTGTACTATTTATTTGTGCTGTGTTCTTAAAAGTACTTTCTTTTTCTTATAAAAACACAAGCACTGGACTCCACACTGACGTTATTGTGACTGTTGATTGATTGTTGACTGCTAACCTTGAACACACACTACATTTTCTTCATGGAAGCCTCAGACTGCTCACCCTTCTTACTCTGACACTAAAGTGATGAGGAGTTTGTACGTGGCCCAGTTTGCAGAGCCATAGTTGGACAAACCCCAGGATACCAGTAGCAAACAACCCCAACCCCAATACTTGGGACCCACTAGCCTTGTTTGACCTGTGCCCCCCACACAGGGACTGATAATGGTGATCAGATCTGCAGTGCATATCACTAGCACCACCACTTCCATTACACCAGTAAAGGCTCTTCTATATGCAGAGTGAATACTAATAACTATCACAGCTCTCTCCACTTTGTTGCCAGCATAAATCCCAATGAATAACCACTAAAAGAAAGAAAAGACTTTAACAAATGGACTAATGTTAATCTGTCCATATGGGAAAAGGTGCAGGTCATTGGAATGGTTGAAGCCCCTAGGAAATATAGGGGGTGATTCTTACCTTGGCGGGCGGCGGAGGCCGCCCGCCAAAGTACCCCCGCCAGAACACCGCACCGCGGTCGTCAGACCGCTGCGGTGATTCTGGGTTTTCCACTGGGCTGGCGGGCGACCGCCAAAAGGCCGCCCGCCAGCCCAGTGGAAAACAACCTTCCCACGAGGACGCCGGCTCTGAATGGAGCCGGCGGAGTGGGAAGGTGCGACGGGTGCAGTGGCACCCGTCGTGTATTTCAGTGTCTGCAAAGCAGACACTGAAATACAAAGTGGGGGCCTCTTATGGGGGCCCCTGCAGTGCCCATGCCATTGGCATGGGCACTGCAGGGGCCCCCAGGGGCCCCACGACACCCCATACCGCCATCCTGTTCCTGGCGGGCGAACCGCCAGGAACAGGATGGCGGTATGGGGTGTCAGAATCCTCCATGGCGGCGCAGCGAGCTGCGCCGCCATGGAGGCTTCATTTGGGCAGCGGAAAACCGGCGGGGCTCCCGCCAACCCTGGCCCCGGCGGTCCATGACCGCCGGGGTCAGAATGACCCCCTTAATGTGTTTGGTATGCACTCCTCTTTAACTATCTCTGCATCTAATTTAGCAAGATTCAACACAGGTATCAACCTATATGTCTGTGGTAGGATGCAGCTATTCCCAATTAGGGTTACGTATTATTTAGTTAATAAGTGCCACAACTAATCTACTCTCTGCACCGCTGTATATTTCCTCCAACATGGGTCAAACTTGACAGGCAATCCACCCCCCCCGGCCATGGAACAAATGGCTGGCGCGCCTGACAAGGCTTACCTAGTTCTGGCCTGATGCTATTGCTCGCCCAGTCCTTCCGTTGATCACTGGATGTTCACTGATGGGTGAGGGGCCTGTCCACTGACAACAAACATTACTCAATGTGTGCTCTATCCCCGGGGGTGTATTACACTCAGCAGCCATCTTACGCAGGGCTACAGCCTCAACCTGCAACCATACAGCATCAGAGGGCAGCAATCTTGGTTTGGGCTATTCTGTGAGCCATTACTCATTGTTACTCTTTTCTGCCTAGTGCCCGCAGGGGTACCCTCTATATATGTCTTGTGTGGCAGATCACCTCCTTTCAAGCCTCATAACACTGGGGACAATACCAATATCTGCCCTCTCCAGGGCAGACTAGTATCATCCATTCTTTGTGGGATGTCAATGAGAACGTGGAATCCGACACATGACGTGCTAAAAACTTAACACACTCAATCAGTGCTGCCTAGAGATGTCATTATGAATCCTCTTTTCTTTGCAAAGGTTTCTTGTAATAGAACTTTTATTTATTTTTTACTGTTCCCTAACATTAGTCATTTCTGCATATTAAAAAGGAGTGAAAGTGACTTTCAGCCCTAATTATTTAGTATAAGAAATAACAGTACTGTCATGAAAGCTCAACTGATGATTAATATAAGCTTCAGAATGGAGTAAATGCAAAGGATTAGTCACAATTAATTTGTCACCAACTAATATGAAGCTTGGATGCTTACCCTGTAGTAAGTTAGACACAGAGCTTTTTAAATTAGATTAAGTGGATTAGTGAGTGTGAGGAGTTGATTAGTTCCTTATAGAAAATCTAAATGTTGTTAAAACTAGTCTATCCTGTTTTCAGGGCTTGTTTTTGTGGATTTCAGTACTGTTTTCTCAGAGTTTTCCATATGCTTTGAAAGCATGCTAATTATTGTTGAGTTGGTTGCCTTAACCCCTAAAATAGAGAAAAACGTTTTTCCCAGTGTTTACAAAACAACTTGTTTTTTGTAGTGATTGTTATAAATCACATTTAATTTAAAGGAAAAGTAAGGCATGGTATGTAGTGCTTTCTCATTGACAGTGTGTCCCTGGGACTTTTGTTAGATAAGCATAGTAAGAATGTGAATTACATTCTTACTCACACTCACATCTAACTACTCTCTCTCACATCTCATTATCTCTCACATGCACTCTATCAGGACTTATAATGGATTAAAAAAGTAAAAGTGCTATATTGAATTGTTTTAATAAACATATTCCAGAACACAGTTGTTTGTCATCCATCTGCTTCATACTGAATATTATGACATTGTAGAGGAGGTCAACCCTGACAATAATGTAGTACCTGGTGACTCCTTCGGCCAGATTAGTTTGTTGATGTGCATTCTAAGACACCTGCAACTTAATCCTCTGAGTATGCTCACCAATGTTTTTTTGCACTTTTTGCTGACTAAATTAAGGTGGTGCTGCTGTTGTGTGTACATGCATAGTTGCCAAGTGCCCCTATGGAAAAAGGTCTCACTTTACTTCAGTCCTGACCTTTTCAAAGAGACCACAATTTGGATCTCATTTATGAGTCCCTAGTGGCATACTGTGCCACCAGAGCATCATTGTTTTTGACGCTTTGGTGATGCAGTGTGCGAGCCCATATTTACAAGGTCACACAAAGCCACCTTGTATGGCTTTTCATGGCTTTGTAAATATGGACCCCTTTCATGCAGAACACAGTGTGAAAGGGGGATTCCATGGGTGTTGCTTGGGGTGTTCCCATGCAACACCCAATGAACCCAAAGGAATCAGATGCATTCTCAGATTTACAAGTCGGTGAATGAGTCACATTCCTATGCCACCTCAGAGGTGGTGTAAGAATGATGCAACGGGGTGAAATATCTTTATTTCTTCCAGATTTTTACTATTTCTATGTGTGCTGCATTCTGTAGCACACCTAGAAAGAGGAAAACATATCTTGTGGCTGCTTTTGTTGAGGAAGATATCCCTGATTACTGATTTGTTTGTACATAAAGATCACCATAACGCTTTGCACCAAAGTTTGCAAAGTGCTAATAAACCTTGGTCCAAGTTTCAAAGGTGATAGTTAAGGACAAGTATGAAAAATACATTTAGATCACCAAAAGGATCCAAGAGTAAAAGAACTGTATGATTTTTTTAATACTGTTATAATAGAGATCACATGAAATATATGCAATTACACCATCTCGCCATTGTTCTTCCCTTCTTGGGGAAAACATTAAGGATTGTGTTTAACTAAATGATAGCTGGTAGTTGAATGACACCATTCATAAGAGCAGGCCAGGCGGCACCCATGGACAAATGGCATACCAGCCACACTGTTTGAATTCTGCTCCATTTTTTATTTTTTTTTCACTTTGACCAATTGGCACAATACACTATATTGCGCCCTGCATTTGAGAATGAGTCTGCTGCTAATCCCTACAGCTTCTGGCCGAAAGCATTGTTGGATATAGAGGCAAATTACTTTCCAAGTTTATTTTAGGATCTGGAGCACTGGTCCTCAGTATCCAGTATTGTTCTATTTAATCAGATTGGGTTTTCAAAATTCTACAGGAATATACCATAATATTTTGGGCATTTGATACACGGTCAAAAGTGTACCATTTAAGCATGTTTCTTAGACTACAAAGCTGTGTTTCACCCAGTGAATAAAAAATAATTATGAAATTTTTACGAATCATACAGATTCTTTATTCAAATAACTGAGCAAAAGATAAAATAGGGGCAAACCACTCTGTACCTTTCAAAATTAAGATAAATGTAGGGTTAAAAGCATGTTTTTTTCTTGCTGCTCTGCTTTTTAACTTATAGAAATTTGATTTGAATGAAGAAATTGATGGCATGTTTTGAAGAACTTGATGGCATGTTTTCCCGTGCCCTAAAATTGGAATTCAGCAAATAACATCTAGGATGATAGCGTCAAGTTAAGTAAAACAGTCATTGGTCTACAAAGATAAATAGCAACATTAGATGTAAATTCAACTGTGTGACAGTACATTTTAACAAAGTTGAAGGAAAAGACAAATATTGGGAAAGTTGATAGAGTGGCCTACTATAAATAGTACGGTGTTTGGTTACATCTACACCGCTCTTTAGTGAAATCAGAGAAAACTCCTGCTTTGCTCTGAGCTAAATGCAAACAAGATATGTAATACTATACTTTTTTTATTTCCATATTTTTTATTTAAAAAAATCATTGTAGCAAATCAAAAAGCAGATATATATAATACAAGCTAAATGCATAGACATCTTATCACAATGGAAGAAAGATGTTCCATGATTACTGTATTATGAATTACATCTGACACATATAACTATCGGCTGAGCGCAACGCACATAACAGGATCTTAAATATATTTCAGACAGTCAGACAATGCAGACGCAACTGTTATTAACAATTACCGACAATATATATAGCCTCGTGTACAGCAATACATCAGACGTCTGTATAAGGCGTCAAGTAGTACTGAAAGCTCACACAGGTGCTAAACAGAAGTAACAGGGAAATCATCAAAAAAACAAAAGAGGAAAGTGAGAGGTGGAATATCCAGGGGATATCGTTAGTCATATATGTAAGTTGAATATTAAATATGCTGTTTACTATTACTTAGGAGGAAGTTAGAGTCAATAGCCAAGAGGATTATTCTGTATAATTTCTCCCAGAGTCTTCCAAAGCATTTGAGATATCTTGGGGTTCCCCAGTAAAGCATCCAAAGCGCTATGTGCGCTTCTTATATATGCAGTCCATAACCACCAGGCATGATAGGAAATGTGAGGAGAAGATTTCCATTTTGTGCGGATGATTTTACTAGCACTAAAGGAAGATCTAAGAGAGACAAATTACTATTGGTAAATTTCTGTGCAATCAAGGATAGCTAGGGGCCCAAGGCAGCCAAAAGGAAACCTAAATTGACGGGATTGCCGCATTGTAAATCCCTAACTAGGAATATTCATTTGCTACCCCTCGATGGTCCAAGGCGTGAAACAATTTCAGTGTTAAATTTATGATAATGCCACAGAGAAATAAGGTCAGCTTTAAAAATGGAGTTGAGCATTTATTTGTCTAGTATTGTTAACGCTTTGATTGTGTCCCTGAGAGTTAGTCCTGAGTGTGGGGTGAATACTGAGACATGGAGAAAATTTAGGGAATATAGGGGGTGATTCTAACCCTGGCGGTCGGTGTTAAAGCGGCGGCCAACCCGCCAACAGGCTGGCGGTAAAAAATATGGAATTCTGACCCTGGCGGGAACCGCCAACACAGACAGCCACTTTAACACTCCGACCACCACGGCGGTACAAACAAACAGCGCGGCGGTCACCGCCAACAGCCAGGCGGCAGACAATGTACCGCCCACCCTATCACAACTCACCAATCCGCCACCTTTTCCGGGGTGGGAGCACCGCCGATAAAAACACGGCGGAAACAGACTACGAACGGGAAAACGCTCACCACTACGCACTCCAGGAGGAAGGAGGACAGCATGGAACCCGAATTAAACATCCTAACTGCTCTCGTCTACCTTCTCATCTACCACGAGTACGAAGTCCGGCGCAGACGACAACGGTGAGTACTGCACCTACGACACACGGGAGGGGGGAGGAGGAAAGGTTACGGGCACACACATATGCGACTCCCCCCCCCCCAACTATGTACACACCAATGCAGAGCAACAAGACACAGTGACACCACCCAAACACCCCAGAAAAATGCTAGGACATAATCAAATTTGGAATAAATATTTATGTACCAAAAAGGTCCTGAAAAATATCGTACAACCATGAAAGATATTCACAAGAAAACAAATGACATACACATCAGTGTATAACTGAAGTAACAAGTCCTGCACATCCTACGAATTCATCATGTCCGTGGGCCAAAGTTTTGAGAAACAAGGGCAAAGCCCACACAGGAGACCTGAGTCCTTTGGAGAGAACACTGCAGGGGCATCAGATGTAAAAACTACAGGCACCTCAGGGGGAAGGGAAGGGGGGGGGCACCACAGCCACATGAGTCCACGACGCCAGATCCACGAGGAGCCACCATGCCCACTGTACCATCCTGGGGAGTGCAAAGCCACAGTCTCTCAATGTCTCTACAGTGGGTGGGCTGCCCACTGGACCATCCTGGGGAGTGCAAAGCCACAGTCTCTCAATGTCTCTACAGTGGGTGGGCTGCCCACTGGACCATCCTGGGGAGTGCAAAGCCACAGTCTCTCAATGTCTCTACAGTGGGTGGGCTGCCCACTGGACCATCCTGGGGAGTGCAAAGCCACAGTCTCTCAATGTCTCTACAGTGGGTGGGCTGCCCACTGTACCATCCTGGGGAGTGCAAAGCCACAGTCTCTCAATGTCTCTACAGTGGGTGGGCTGCCCACTGTACCATCCTGGGGAGTGCAAAGCCACAGTCTCCCAATGTCTCTACAGTGGGTGGGCTGCCCACTGGACCATCCTGGGGAGTGCAAAGCCACAGTCCATCAGGTGGATGACAGTCTCCACTGGTCAAGGAGGAGGCATGGTGGGCACAGTGAACCATAAACACTGATTGAGACGGCGGTGCCCAGCGGAGCGGTGATTCACAGGAAGGGCCCAGCGGAGAGGTGGAGAGACAGCGGTGCCCAGCGGAGCGGTGCTTGACAGGAAGGGCCCAGCGGAGCGGTGTTTGAGATGGCGGTGCCCAGCGGAGCGGTGCTTGAGAAGAAGGGCCCAGCGGAGCGGTGCTTGAGAAGAAGGGCCCAGCGGAGAGGTGGAGAGACAGCGGTGCCCAGCGGAGCGGTGCTTGAGATGAAGGGCCCAGCGGAGCGGTGCTTGAGAAGAAGGGCCCAGCGGAGAGGTGCTTGAGAAGAAGGGCCCAGCGGACCGGTGCTTGAGAGGAAGGGCCCAGCGGAGAGGTGGAGAGACAGCGGTGCCCAGCGGAGCGGTGCTTGAGATGAAGGGCCCAGCGGAGCGGTGTTTGAGAAGAAGGGCCCAGCGGAGAGGTGGAGAGACAGCGGTGCCCAGCGGAGCGGTGCTTGAGATGAAGGGCCCAGCGGAGCGGTGCTTGAGAAGAAGGGCCCAGCGGAGAGGTGCTTGAGAAGAAGGGCCCAGCGGACCGGTGCTTGAGAGGAAGGGCCCAGCGGAGAGGTGGAGAGACAGCGGTGCCCAGCGGAGCGGTGCTTGAGATGAAGGGCCCAGCGGAGCGGTGTTTGAGAAGAAGGGCCCAGCGGAGAGGTGGAGAGACAGCGGTGCCCAGCGGAGCGGTGCTTGAGATGAAGGGCCCAGCGGAGCGGTGTTTGAGAAGAAGGGCCCAGCGGAGAGGTGGAGAGACAGCGGTGCCCAGGGGAGCGGTGCTTGAGATGAAGGGCCCAGCGGAGCGGTGCTTGAGACGGCGGGGCCCTGTTCAGCGGTGCTCTTCTCCATGGCGGGCCCTGTTCAGCGGTGCTCTTCTTCACCGCGGGCCCTGTTCAGCGGTGCTCTTCTGCACGGCGGGGCCCTGTTCAGCGGTGCTCTTCTCCACGGCGGGGCCCTGTTCAGCGGTGCTCTTCTTCACCGCGGGCCCTGTTCAGCGGTGCTCTTCTCCACGGCGGGCCCTGTTCAGCGGTGCTCTTCTTCACCGCGGGCCCTGTTCAGCGGTGCTCTTCTCCACGGCGGGCCCTGTTCAGCGGTGCTCTTCTGCACGGCGGGGCCCTGTTCAGCGGTGCTCTTCTTCATCGCGGGCCCTGTTCAGCGGTGCTCTTCTGCACGGCGGGGCCCTGTTCAGCGGTGCTCTTCTTCACCGCAGGCCCTGTTCAGCGGTGCTCTTCTGCACGGCGGGGCCCTGTTCAGCGGTGCTCTTCTTCACCGCGGGCCCTGTTCAGCGGTGCTCTTCTGCACGGCGGGGCCCTGTTCAGCAGTGCTCTTCTCCACGGCGGGGCCCTGTTCAGCGGTGCTCTTCTTCACCGCGGGCCCTGTTCAGCGGTGCTCTTCTGCACGGTGGGGCCCTGTTCAGCGGTGCTCTTCTTCACCGCGGGCCCTGTTCAGCGGTGCTCTTCTCCACGGCGGGCCCTGTTCAGCGGTGCTATTCTCCACGGCGGGGCCCTGTTCAGCGGTGCTCTTCTTCACCGCGGGCCCTGTTCAGCGGTGCTCTTCTCCACGGCGGGGCCCTGTTCAGCGGTGCTCTTCTTCACCGCGGGCCCTGTTCAGCGGTGCTCTTCTCCACGGCGGGGCCCTGTTCAGCGGTGCTCTTCTTCACCGCGGGCCCTGTTCAGCGGTGCTCTTCTTCACCGCGGGCCCTGTTCAGCGGTGCTAATCTTCACCACGGGCCCTGTTCAGCGGTGCTCTTCTCCACGGAGGGCCCTGTTCAGCGGTGCTCTTCTCCACGGCGGGCCCTGTTCAGCGGTGCTCATCCAGCAGGTCAAGGGAGCCAGACCTGGCCTGGACTCCCTGCTCAGTCGCCCTCGGACCGTGACGTTTCGGGACCCTTCGGGGACGGACTCCTGGCCTCCTTAGTGTCCTCCTTCCCAGCTGGGATGTGGCATGTGGGGTCCACCTTCTCCGCGCTCCTGCTGCCCTTCCGCTCCTTTGATGGGGCTCTCGGGCCCTTGCCTCCCCTAGATGGTGTGGCTGGTGAAGTGGCCGCACATTGCTCCTTGGGGGCAGCCCTGTCGGTCCTCGCACGGCGGCCCTTGTTTTTGCGGGTCCTCTTGCCGGGGGGGGGGGCTGGACGTGTCCTTGCTGCTGATCGATGTGTCACTGCTGGCAAAGGGTGGGCTCCAGAACCCATGCACAACAGTGACACCCGAAGCTGGGCTGGTGGTGGCTGCGGTGCTCTTGGGACTCTTTGAAGATGGATGGGGGAGCTCATCGGGGGGAAAGAGGTCAAGGTTAGCCATGAAAAGTTTTTTAGGGCCAAGGTAAAGGGTAGGAGAAGTGGAGATGGAAGTGGAGGTAGAGGAGGTGGTTGGAGGAGAGTCAGGTGTGCTGTCATTGGGTGAAGGTGCTGGTGCTGTAGGCTGTCGTGAGGTGGATGGCTGTTGGGTGGGTGGCTGCCTGCGTTTGTGTGTCTTGGAAGAGGGGGTGACAGACACAGTGGGAGAGGACACAGGGGACGTGTAAATGGCAGTGGGGGTGGTGACTGCACGAGTGTGGACTGTACTGGAGGGTGAGGTGGTGATGGAAGCACTGGCTGATGTTGGGGTGCATGCAGGTGTGAGTGTAGACGTCACAGGCAGGGAGGAGGGAGACGAGGAGGAGGGGGACACAGGGGTGGCAGTGGCTGTTGGCATGTCTGCATCTGGGTGTTGCTTGGGTGAGTGTTTGTGGGATCTGTGGTGCTTGTGTTTGGATGAGCTGCTCTTGGGTGTTGAGGTGTGTGCAGGCTGGTCTGATGGTGTGGATGGGATAGGCTGAGGAACAGGAGACAGAGAAAGGCTGGAGGCAGTAAGAAGAGGGAGGCTGGAAACAGGGACAATGGCTGCCGTCAGTGCTGAGGCCAGAGCAGTGAACGCTCGTTGATGGGCAGCCTGACCCGAATGAATGCCCTCCAGGTACGCATTGCTCTGTTGCACCTCCCTTTGCACACCCTGGATGGCATTCAAAAGGGTCGTCTGCCCAACAATGAGCGTCCTTACCAGGTCAATGAGCTCCGCACTGAGGGCAGCAGGGGCAACAGGGGCAGGGGCTGAGGTGCCTGGGGCGAAGGAGTCGCGCGCCTTCCTGGGCGAACGGGCACGGAGCGAAGACTGAGGGGCTGCTGGGAGGGCGGGGCTGGTGCGCTGGGTGGCGGCTGTACCTGTAGAGGCGGGGGGCACGGATGTTGCCGCCACCGCTAGGGAGCTCACATCCGAGGACGTGTCGCTTTCGCTGCTCTCACCAGCGGTCCCCGTCGTGGTGCTCCCCTCGCCCTCCGGATCACTGGTGCCCTCGGTGTCTGTTCCTGGGCCCACCGGGGCATTGTGTCCTGCAGCTCCCTCGTGCTCCGATGCCAAATCTCCTCCGCCTGATGATGCTAATGCACACATGCACAAGAAGATGAAGAGAAAGGGTGGGGGGAGAAAAAAGAAGACCAGGTTGAGTGCATGCAATGTCAACACCGTTGGCGGAGAGGACAGACACAGGAGCCTAATGCACTAAGCCGCGCATTCGGGGTACACTACTCAGTACTACTGACTAGGACAACAGGCCAAGAGACGTCAAACGCGCACATGGGAGATGCTGGACCTTCAATGGCTGTACTTGTCACCCTACTGAGGTGGGGGCCGGGGGCACAGGGCCATGCCTAAGGGAGAGGACTACACTACAGAAAGCGCCCTGGCCTAATGTCACCCACAGCCCTCCTCCCCCACCCAGACGCCTCCACTGCGCAGAAAGATAGGAGAATGTGCTGATACTCACCCCCTTGTGTCTGCTGTGATGTCTTAAAGCGCCCATCCAATTCTGGGTAGGCCACCGCCAGGATCCGGGACATCAGGGGGGTCATGGTGCGACTGGCACCCCTCCTAGGTTGGGAGGCCATCCCCAGCAGTGTTTCTGCGGTCTTCCTTGTTCCGCGGCGGATGTCCTCCCACCTCTTGCGGCAGTGGGTGCCCCGTCTGTTGTGGACCCCCAAGTTCCGGACTTCCTTGGCGATGGCACGCCAAATCTCGATCTTCTGATGGGCGCTGACCTATTTGACATGTACAGGGTGGAAAGGAGGAAATCATCAATGACCTGCATGTTAGATGTGATTGGCCCCCTCCACCAACTTTGCCATATGGCATATGCTCTGATCTGTCGTGCGTTGCACTCCTCATTCGCCCCCACCCCACCAACTTACATCCACCCCAATCCAAACAGGCATAGCCCATTCCATGTGCACCCGGTGTACTCACTTGTTGGTCTGGAGGACCGTAGAGTAGCGCATACTGGGGGAGGACCCCATCCACGAGCTTCTCCAACTCTTCAGACGTGAAGGCAGGGGCCCTTTCCCCAGTCGCAGCAGCCATTGTATCTTCCAGACTGAGGTCACAGCAGCACTTGCAGTATAGGTCCTCTCCTGTGGATGATCAGGTCTCGAGTGACCAAGCAGATAGAAAATGGCGGTCACGCCCGCGACGGTCACGCCCGCGGCGGTGCTTACCGCGGCGGTGCGTACCGCGACCGCCGGCGCACTTCGTCATTGGCTCCTGAAACCCATAGGCTTCAATGTTAACCAATGCGGCTTTGCGCCGCGGTCTTCGACCACCTACCGCCACGGTGTGCCCCGCCAGCGCATTGACCTCACATCCCATTGTCCCACTTCACAGGTCAGGCAGCCGCCATTTCAAGGGCCTACATGGCTTAATTTTGACTGCGACACACAGGCCTAGGCCTTGCATTGCCACACATACACGCCTTTCAACCCATTGCCATTCTTTAACTGTGCAAGCTGTCTGTACGTACCTGTGGTTTGGCTGACTCTGTGCTCCATGTTGTCCTTCCTAGGCACCGTCCGCTGGGACTTGGGATGAGAAGGAGGAATCCTCGCGTGTACCGACCGCTGGTGGACCTGTCGACAATGGAAGAACGCCATATAATACTTCGATACAGACTTGACCGTGCCACTATCCATGAACTGTGTGCCCAGCTGGAGCCAGCCCTGATGTCCCCCATCCGCCAACCCACATGGATTCCCCCTCTGGTGCAGGTTTTGTCAGTCCTCCATTTTTTGGCAACTGGGTCATTCCAGACCACAGTGGCCATGTCATCTGGAATGTCTCAGCCTATGTTTTCAAAGATCTTGAGTAGAGTGTTGTCTGCCCTGATGAAACTCATGCAGAGCTACATCATTTTCCCAGAGGAGGGTGACTTGCCTACAGTGAAGGGTGATTTCTATGCCCTTGGACATATCCCCAACATCATTGGTGCCATTGATGGGACCCATGTGGCTTTGGTACCCCCAAAAGACGATGAGCAGGTGTACCGAAACAGAAAAAGTTATCATTCGATGAATGTCCAGGTGGTCTGTTTGGCTGACCAGTACATCTCCCATGTAAATGCCAAGTTCCCAGGGTCAGTGCATGACGCGTATGTGATGCGAAATAGCAGCATCCCCTATGTGATGGAGCAGCTACAGAGACAACGTGTGTGGCTAATAGGTGACTCTGGTTACCCCAACCTGCCTTGGCTACTGACCCCAGTAAGGAATCCCCGGACCAGGGCAGAGGAACGGTACAATGAGGCCCATGGGCGAACTAGGAGGATCATCGAAAGGACCTTTGGCCTCCTGAAGACCAGGTTTAGGTGCCTGCATATGACTGGGGGATCCCTGATGTACTCACCAAAGAAGGTGTGCCACATCATCGTGGCCTGCTGTATGCTTCACAATCTGGCATTGCGACGTCAGGTTCCTTTCCTGCAGGAGGATGCTGCAGATGGTGGTGTTGAAGTAGCTGTGGAGCCTGCGGAGAGTGAAGAGGAGGAAGACTCAGAGGACGACACAGACAACAGGGACAGAGTAATAGAACAGTATTTCCAGTAGCATACAGGTAATAATCACCCATGCCATTTTACATTTCCTGAAAGCCTCCTGCATCTCAACTTTGTCGGTTTCCCCCCAGACCTATGAACATGATGTTTGATTTTCCCTTCCCTTTTCTGTGCTGTATGAGCCACTGCGTGACCTCGGCTTGGTTGGCCCATGGACTAATGCTAAGTTACCTCGGTATGTGTAATTCACAATGTTCACAATACGTAATTGATATGTAATGTGTCATACATTTGTAAATAAGACAGGCTGAGTCCTGATTGATTTCAGTGCAATGTGTGATTTATTATTAGTGCATAGATATTGGTACATGATAGTGAAACAGTGATGGGTGGGGGTGGAGTAATGTCCATGGCGGAGTCCAGTTCTCAGTCTCACAGGTGCATTGTCCATATGCCTGTGGCAGGATGGAGCAGGGGCAGTTCAAGGTTTGACAGGGTGGCAATGTGGGACAGTGGGAGGACTTCAGGGGGTATGTGATGCTGGCGGGGGACTTGACATCCTACTCTGTCGGTTTTTTTGATCTCAGGCTCCTTTTGCGGGGCGGTTGTTGTTCAGCAGGAGGTGGGGTTCTGGTGGCCTGTCGTTGTGGTGGGGCCTCCTGTCCACTAGCGCCGGCGGAGGTGGTAGGCTGTTCCTGTTCCTGGCTAGTGACAGGGGCCCTGTGTGATGCCACATGGTCCAGAAACGTGTCCTCTATGCGGTTCAGGGCCTGGACTATGCTCCCCATAGCGGTTGAGATGTTGCTGAGTTGGTCGCTGAACCCCATGTAGCGTTGCTCCTGCTGTGCCTGGATCTCCTGGAACCTGGCCAGTACCGTCGCCATCGTCTCTTGTGAGTGGTGGTAGGCAGCCATGATGGTGGTGAGGGCCTCTTGGAGAGTGGGTTCCCTGGGCCTCTCCTCCCCCCCCTGTCGCACAGCAGCCCTCCGAGTTGCCCTGTTTCCCTGGGCCTCTGTCCCCTGGACGGTGTGCCCACTCCCACTGCCCCCAGGTCCCTGTTGTTGTTGGGTTGGTGGGTTACCCTGGGGGCCCTGTAGTGGTAGACACACCGCTGCTTGACCTGTCCTAGAGACAGAGGCATGGGCCCGCTGGGTGGGAGCTGTGCTGTTGTTCCCAGAGGGGGTTGGGTCTGCAGTGGCCTGTGTCTGGGTGAGGGGAACCGACTGCCCAGAGGTCCCCGATGGTCCGGGCTGGTCGTCAGGTTCCAGGTCGACAGAGCTGCTGTCATCACTAGTGGCCTGTTCTGGGGGTGGGATGGACATTTCTGGTCCCTCCTGACCGGTGTGTTGTCGTTCGGGTCCTGCATGGGGTAAGAGGGTATGGTTATTGTTTCTGTGTGTGCATTAGCTTGCGTTTTATGGGTGCCCTTGTCCCCCAGTGCTGGCATTCCCTTGGGGGAGGTGTTGTGAGGGTGTTTTGGGGGGGGGGAGTGATGGGTATGTGCAGTGGTCATGCTTAGGTGATGGGTGTCCATAGTTTGTGGGTGGCATGCAGGGGTTGGTGTTGGGTGGGTTGTGCTGGGGAGACATTCTCAGGGAGGATGTGTGCTGGAGGGTTGGGGGTGAGGGTTGGGGTTAGCATGCTGGGGGGGGGGTGAAGTGGTTGGCCTTGTACTTACCAGAGTCCATTCCTCCGTGTTCTCCAGCGAGGCCATCAGGATGCAGGATGTTGAGTACCTCTAGCTCCCATGTTGTGAATTCGGGTGGAGTGGGTGGGGGTCCCTCGCCAGTCTTCTGCACTGCGATGTTGTGTCGCGAGACCATCGAGCGCACCTTCCCCCGTAGGTCGTTCCATCGTTTGCGGATGTCCTCTCGATTTCTGGGATGCTGTCCCACCGCGTTGACCCTGTCCACGATCCGCTGCCAGAGCTCCGCCTTCCTTGCTATGGTGGTGTGCTGGACCTGTGAGCCGAAGAGCTGGGGTTCCACTCTTATGATCTCCTCCACCATGACCCGGAGTTCTTGGTCCGAAAAGCGTGGGTGCCTTTGTGGTGCCATGGGGTGGTGTGTATGAGGTGTGGGGTGGTGTATGTGTGATGTGTGTGTTGGTGTGTGGTGCTTTGTGCTTCTATGTGGTGTGTGTGATGTTGCGGTGTGCCTCTGTGTGTCTGGCTATCTATTCTCTGATGTGTCTCTCTCTCTCCTTCGTCTCTGGTTTTTGTTGGTAGGGGTTTGTGGGTGATGTGGGTGTGTGTTTTATATGGTATTGGATGTGTGGGAGTGGTGTGTGTATGTGTTTCAGGTGTGTGCCTTTCAAATTGTCCAATGTGGTAGGGGTTTGTAAAGGTGTGTGTATTTTGAGCGCGGCGGTGTGTACCGCCAATGGTATACCGCGGTTGAATGACCGCCACGTTGATTTGCGGGTCATAATGGGATGGGCGTATTTCTGTTGCCGTGGCGGTGGAGGTTTGGTCTTCTCCAGTTTACCGCTGGCCGCTGATGTGGCGGACTTTAGTGGAGGGCGGATTTTCTGAGGTTTTGCAGTTGTGGGTCAGAATGTCCGTGGCGGCTGACCGCGGCCGCGGCGGTATTGTGGCGGCCTTCTGACCGGCGGTAAGCGGCTTTTACCGCCGAGGTCAGAATGACCCCCATAATGTGGATAACACAGGGAGCATTCAATATATAACCATCGAGGATGAACAAACATATCAGCCTAGAGCCAATGTTTCCCCTTCGAGGCAAGGAAAGCAGTTTGGTAATGGAACCAATTTTGGAGTTTACAACCTCCATTGACAAAGTTCAACTAAAGGAATTTATAAGCAGTCCTAGCTCTTCTGTTATTACATAAAAACGAAGAGGTGGTTATATCTATGGTGGCAAAGGAAGGCTAATAAAGACTGATAGGAATCATGGATGTGAGAAAATTCACAATGTGTGTAACCATAATTTTTAATGTTTCCAACCTTCTCCATTAAGCAATATGTTTAGGTGCCCAAGAGAAAAATGAGGTGTTTGATTTTCTGTGTTGTTTTAATTCATTGTGTCCGGATGAATCTGATAAGTTACTATAGATTCAAATGCAGAGGTATTTGATAAATGTGGGGTTCCTTTGAAAACCATAGACACCCAGTTATATTGGTAGGCAATGGGGTTGAGGGACATGACATTTGTTTTGTCTTTATTTAAGGTGTATCTGGAGGCTGTAGAAATTTGATGAATAGTATCAATAATCATTGGAATGGCTACATTCACTTAATCTGAGAAGATCACAATGTCATTCACATAGGCCGCTCTTTTATATGAGACTATACCAAGTAAAAACCTTTGATTATTTAGGATTGATTGAAAGTTGTATTAGCAGGCCAGTAGACAACAGAAATAGGAATGGTGATAAAGGGGCATCCTTGATGTGTGTCCTGGTGTAAACTAAAGGAGACAGAGAGTGAACCATTAGGATGGGGATGAAGTGCCATTGTCATCCTAATGAATATGTCCATTCAGCAGCATTTCATGAGCACTATCTTTACAAAACACCAGGAGACCTTATTGCACACTTTCTCTGCGTCTAAGCCACCACCATGGCCAGTTGTGAAGACAGACAAGCTTTTTCTATGACATGGCAGAGGATAAGGATATTATCACTTGCTAATCTACCTTTGAAAAATCCAGTTTGTGAGTCATGTATTAACTTGGTGATGAGGGGTTCTAATCTTTTGATCTAGGATAAGAATAGACTCAGTTGATGTGTTAGTGGTGACCTGGAGAAGAGCAGGGTCTACCAGTAGTTAATCAATGAGAGAGTTAATTAGGTGGGGGGGAAATAAGATAACATAATTTTCTGTGGGATTATCTATTCTCTGAACATCTGAGAGAGCATAATTTGTGCATAAATTACGCTGTCTTAGCATCAGTTTGTGAGCTTTCTGTGATCCAAACTTTAAGGGTGGGCGGAACTGGAGATGTTGGATTCTGCAGAAATACATTAAAATTCCACCAGTTCCCGCAGTATTCTATGACAGGGGTCATTTGGTTCTATTTTTATAGTGCAAAATGCACCCTTGCATCCAAATATGAAACTGAGGGTGCATTTTGCGCTATGTAAATAGTGCAGCCAAATACCACATGGTGTCTGTGCATACTCTTCAGTAATTAAAAGTTAATAACTGTAGAGTATGCAAGGGCACTGACTGGTATTCAGTGGTTTCTAAACTATAGAAACCACTGCATAATTTAATTCTGTTGGAGGAGCAGCGGAACGTTAATTAATTAGTAATTACCTGTCACAAGATTCATACTAAATTACCAAAATTTCCTAGATTCTACCAGAGTGTTAGACAGCTTAGGGTGGTTGACTCTGAAAGTTTTCATCAGCTTGCCTCACATTTTTGCTGTTTCTTTTTGTTGGCCTTAGGAATCCGACAACTGCTGACCAGTGCTAAAGTGCATGAGCTCTCTCCCTAAAACATTGTTTGATTGCTATATATCTAACTGGCATATTTAATTTACTTATGAATCTCTAGGAAAGTGCACAACATCTGCCCCGGGCCTGTAAACTAAATACTAAACTAAATAATACTAGTAGGCCTGAAGCACTACTAGTGCCACCCACCTAAGTAGCACTTTAAAACATATTGCAGGCCTTCCAATGCAGCCAGAATGCAATTTTACACTGCCATGTCGAGCCTTAAACTCCCCTTTTATTACATTTAAGTCATTCATAAGGTAGGCCCTAGGTGGTCCATGAAACAGAATGCAATGTAAATAATGTCAGGACATATACTTTTAAATTTTACATGTCCTGGTAGTGAAAAACTCTCAAATTAATATTTTACTACTGTGAGGCCTACACCTCTCATAGGATAACATTGGGGTCCCTTATTACATTTAATAAACTGTAATTCCTGATTGGTAAGGGGTAGAGCTGTCATGTTTAGTCCCTATGGAATTGCAATGATGAATCCTCTTTAATGGTAAAGTCAAATTTATTTTTACACTTTTGAAAATGCCACGTTTGGAAAGTTGCCATTTTCCTGCTCTTAGCCCTGTGTGTCTGCAGCCTGCCTCCAATACATGTCTGGGATGAAGTGGCAGCTGGGCTTGTGCATTCCCTTTAGACAGCCACGCTCAAAGGGAGCTTAGGTGTGACTGATAGGCCATCAACATCCTGATGGGCCATCCTGGGCAGGATGGGAGGGAGGAGCTTGACACAACCTCACACTCACACCTGAATGGGCAGTATCCTGACCCCACACAAAAGACTCCTTAACCCCTTGTAGTGAGTCTGGAGCCAGGGCAGAAAGGGAGGACCTCTCAGCACTTCAAACCCTTCTTTGAGGTTTTTCTCACTCCAAAAGCACCACTGGGTATAAGAACTGGCCTTCTGACCATACTCACTGAGTAGGTCTGGACCTGTGGATACTCTGCCAGGAAGGCGGACTGCTGTGCTGTTACAAGGACTGCTACTCTGCTATACTGCTACTCTGGGAGAACTGCTCTCTTGCTGTGCTTTCCTACTGCTTGCTGCACTCCTTGCCTGGATGAGAAGACTGGACCCACAATACTTGAACCAAGAACCGGAGTGTCTCCAAGGGCTTGCTGGCTTGCCTTTTATTCTTGTGAAGTCTCAGGGCCACAAAACACTTCCGACTCATCACCTACAGCACCTGGCCTCTGCCATCTGAGAGTCTTGCCCTGCCAAGTGGTGCCAATCCAGTCCTGGACCCTCAGAAGTGGGCATAAAGTGCTGCAACTGCCAAAATCCACATACCAATTTTGTTGCACTGCTTGGAACTGGCACATTTCCATCGACGCATCACCGCTGTTGCAAGGGTCAGGGAAATTGCATTACCGTCAGCATGGTGCATCACCTCCAATTCCAACATATCTTCGACTTTTTGTGGCTCAGAACCTACATATCACCTGCATCCCAAAGATCGAGGATGACATGTCCCTTCCTTTGCTCTTCGCATCTTGTTCTTGACATCAACGCAACCATGAAGCAAGGTACTGGTTCAGTGGGCCAAGGCTGGGTCCTGTATCTGACCCGTGCTCTATTGTGGTCGGCCTGTCTTTTCAGATTTGACCCAGTCTAGGGCAACCAGTTTGATGCTTTATGCTTCTATGAACTACAATTAAGTTTATTTTTTAAAAATTCATATCTAGACTTTTACTCATTGAATTTGTGTTGTTTTGATCTTGTTTTGTTCACTACATTCTGCTCTATTTTCTAATCAAACGTGTTATCATTTTATGTGGCATTTTCATTATTTTACTGTTTGAAGTGTTGCACAAATACATAACACATTGCTTCTTAAGTTAAGCCTGATCTCTCTGTACCAAGCTAGCAGGGGATGAGGACAGGTTCATTTACGGTGTGTTTGCGAGTTACCCTTACTATGACTGTGGTTCCTGCTTGGACAGGGTGTATACCTCTGCTAACCAGAAACCCAATTTCTAACACAGCGGAATTTAAACCTCAGCCCTGGCCTATTAAAAAGGTGAGTGACAGCCAAGAATAATGTCTATTGGAAGATTGAAATATCCTCCAAAAATTATATGAAAATCTGTGGGAATAGACAGTAGTTCTGCATTTATAAAGTGCAAACATTATAGGTCATCCCCATTAGGGGCATACATAGTCATACCAAAAGTACTCTTGCCATTTGAGAACCTGGTAAGTAAATATTTGTCCTTCCATCCTGTTCAGATGAAAGAACAGATAGGGCTGTTCTCCTTAAGATTAGTGTAAGAACTCCATTCTTTTTGTTGAGCAGGTAACGTCCTTCACCCATCCTTTCCAAAGTGATAAACCATCTCTATCGCCAATTTTGGTCTCTTGTAGTAAGACTATGTCACCTTAGAGGTTACTACAATATTTCAATATTTTTCTTCTCTTGACAGGAGGGTTCATCCCCTTAGTGTTAAGCTATATTATCTTGAGGGATGACATTGGAAGGATTTGCAAGTTTAAGGACATAGGTCCTCATTATCACCCAGGCGGTAAATGCCGCTGACTGCCACGGCGATGGCCTCCAAAAGACCGTCGCCGTGGCTACCTACCATCTGCCATATTATGACCGTAGCCGGAATCCTGCCAGAAGGCTGACGGAATTCCGGCTAAGGTCATGGTGGCGGACAGCAGTAAGGTGGGGCTGCTGCCAGCAGCAGCTCCACCACAGTAGACTGCCGCTGACCGTATCATGACACATGATACGGCCTGGCTGTGTTCCGCTGGCGGACACAGCTGCTGGCAGCAGTGCTGCATCCCGTCTCCTGCCGGAGGACCCCCTGCAACAGTTAAGTCGGGTGCTCTGAGCGAGGAGGGGGGTGTTGTGTGTGTGTGGGGGGGAGTGTGTGACAGTGTTTGTCTGCGTGCATGCATGTGGAATGTGTGTGCAGGAATGGGTGTGAGTGTGCGTGTATGTTGTGTTGTGTGAATGCATGTGTGCTAGGATGTATGTCAGTGTGTGTTGATGTGTGTGTGTATTAATGTATGCATGCGTGGGTGAATGTGGGTATGCGTGTGTGCATGTCTGTGAGTGTAGGTGTGTGTATGTTGGGTGGTTGGGAGGGGGGAGGGAGGACTTTGGGGAGGGGGAGCGGGGCGGGGGAGACCCCTATCAGTGCCAGGGAAGGAACTCCCTGGCACTGATAGTGCCTACTGCCATGGTTTTTGTGGCAGTAAGATTGCCACGTAAACCATGGCGGTTGTTACTGCCCTAGCGGACGGAGTGGTACATTGGCAGTTTGGCTTGAGCAAAACCACCAATGTCGTATTTTGGGGAAAGGTACCGCCAGCCTGTTGGCAGTACCTTTCTCCAAAATAACACAGTCCGCCAGGGACGTAATGAGGGCCATAGTTTGGTCCAAAAAGCCATACATATGTGTTAGGCTTTTCATCCTTGGTGTGGTCTCCCTTAACTTTTTGCCTCTGTTTTCCAGGTTGTTGACGTGTGCTGGACTCTGTTTTTGCTGTTTTTGTTACTCTGGGCACTTTCCACTGCTAACCAGTGCTAAAGTGCAAGTGCTCCTATACAAAATGTGTAGGTAATTGGTTCATCCATGATTGGCATATTTGATTTACTGATGTGAGAAAACAGGGCTGATTGCAGAGGCCCCCTAATTTTTTGCCCCCATTTTCCACTTTTTGCTGGTGTTTTCCTGACTCTGATGGTGCCCTGGGTACTGCTAACCAGTCCCAGGGCTTGTGCTCTGGGTAAAATGGATATGCAAATTAGGCTAATTATAATTGGCTAAGTTAACCTACCTATAAGTCCCTAGTATATGGTAGGGCATGTAGGTTTAGGGACCACCGCATAGGTGGTGCACCCATAGGTGCACTGCTGAGGTGCCCAGTGTCATTTTAAAGGCAGGCCTGCCTTGCTGGCTGCTTTTAAATTAAAGTTATATGCAAATTCAACTTTGGAATTAAAATTAGTTCCAAAGTCTTACACTACCTTATTGTTACATATAAGTCACCCCTAAGGTGTGCCCTATGTGCCCCTATGGCTGGTTGTCATGTAACTATAAGCAGGGACTTTATAAAAATAGTTTTATAAGCCCTGGTGAGTTAAAAACAGCCAAATTCGTTTTTCCCTCATTGTAGTTAATGGCCTTCATAGGCTAGAATGGGGAGACTTTATTTTAATTTGTAAAGTCTCCTTAAAGGATGCATACCAAGAATTTGGTATCAAATTAATTGTTGTAATAAATCCCACAACTTCCAGTTGTTGGATTTAATATAACTTATTCAGGTAAAGAGTTTTAAACTTTACCTGAAAAGTTGCCAATTTCAGCCCTGCATTGTTTTTGCTGCTGTGCTCTGATTGGCCAGCCTCTAGCAAGTCTGGCCAGGTTGCCTTGATGAGGTGTGAAGTGGCCTGGCTTCACACAAAGGAATGTGCCTGTGGGAGGGAATTTCCCCTCAGCAGATGGTGAGGCAGGAAGGGGGAGGGCTGCCAAACTGGTCTTCAAAGGCAGAGAAGGACATTTGGAGCAACCAGCAACACCCCCACATCCTGCAACCCCAGACAACTAGGTGCCCCCTTGATTAGATTAGGAGAGGGCAGGAGAGGGGTGTGTTTATGATTTTTAGCCACACCAGTGGGTGGGCTCAGCCAGATGTAACCTCCAAAAATCAGATTCAGCCATGATGGATTTTTAGAGAATGTTGCCTCCTGGGATTGATTTTTGCCACACTTCCCAGGAAGTGGTCATCACAGGGAGAAGGACCCTGCACCTGATTGGAGAACCAGGACCCCCCTGATTTTCACCCAGGAGCAAGGATAAAACTGGCAGACTTGCACCCACACCTCAGTTCCCTACCACATCCAACAAGGAAGAACTACAGAAGAAGAAGGACTGCCCTGCTGGACCCCTGGCCTGCACCTGGAACCTGCACTCAGAAGGACTGCACCAGCTGCACACTTGGGCTTCACCACAAGAAGGACTTTGCCTGGCTTCAACTGGTTCAAGGAGGGACTCCCTGTTTGCTACAGGTGAAAAATTGCTATCCAGAGTCCCCTGCACCAACTCCTGAAGAAAGCGACCAGCTGACCACTGTCCAGTGGCCAAAAAGGAGTTTGCGCCAGGTGCTTTCTGGGAGTTGTAGTCCGCACTCCCCCAAGGACCATCTCAGAACTTCTGGACCCTTGGGGTGAGCTGTGGACCACAAAAGAACCTTAAAAGGACATCTGGAAGAAGCCCCAGAAGTTTGGAGAAGTTTGGACAACTTTTGTAAAAAAGCTCCATAGAGGGACCGACCCGCCGCGGCAACTCTAGCCGGCTTGCCTCAACCGTGACCCGGCCTGATTTGCTGGTTCGTCCCAGTAAAGAAAATCTCAGAAAAAGAGACTAAGTCCGAAGGGAAAAAGTTGACCGGGACCTTCCAGCCAACGTATCCGAGGAGGGCTCCAGGGACGTCGGATCAAGATCCAGGTTTACCCCGGTCGAAGGATTTTCACCTCGAAAAAGAGACTAAGTCCGAACATGAAAATCTCCACCGAGGATTCCCGCATTGCGTACACGGAGAAGAGCTCCAGGAGGTCGGATTGGACTGGCAGGTTCGTCCCGCTGAAGAAAATCTTTGAAAAAGAGACTAAGACCCTCATTCCGACATTGGCGGGCGGCGGGAAAGGCCTTGCAACAATGAAGCCGGCTCCGAATGGAGCCGGCGGAGTTGCAGGGGTGCGACGGGTGCAGTTGCACCGTCGCGATTTTCACTGTCTGCAATGCAGACAGTGAAAATCTTTATGGGCCCTGTTAGGGGGCCCCTGCACTGCCCATGCCATTGGCATGGGCAGTGCAGGGGCCCCCAGGGGCCCCACAACACCCGTTCCCGCCATCCTGTTCCTGGCGGTAAAAACCGCCAGGAACAGGATGGCGGGAAGGGGGTCGGAATCTCCATGGCGGTGCTGCTTGCAGCGCCGCCATGGAGATTCAGCCCAAGCAGGGGAAATCCGACTTTTAACCGAGGCCTCCCGCGGCCTGTAGCGAGCAGGGCTCCATCGTGGGCGGCCTTAAACTTTGAGTTTGCCCCGGTCGAGGTGCAAAAATATTAATTCTTTAAAAATTCATATCTCCGGTTCCCCTTATCCGATTTTATTCGTTTTGGTGTCATTTTAAAGATAAAAATATAATCTATTTTTATAAATTGGTTTTGAAATTTTAAACTGTTTCCTTTGTTTTATTTAATTACTGTTTTGTGATATTTGAATGCTTTACACTCTGTCTCCTAGGTTAAGCCTTGACGCTTGTTGCCAAGCTACCAAGGGTTGAGCTGGGGTTAATTTACTGAGACCTAACTGGACCTTAGTGGAGGTTAGTGGCCTATTGAAACGTGTAGGTACCTACCTGCCCTTACCAATAACCCATTTTTCAACAACTGGTAAGTCCCTAGTACAGTGCACTAGAGCTGCCCAGGGCCTGTAAATCAGAAGCTACCATTGGGCCTTCAGCACTGGTTGTGCCTCCCACAATAGTAGCTCTGTAAACATGGCTCAGACCTGCCACTGCAGTGTCTGTTTGTGCAGTTTTAAACTGCAAATTCGACTTGGCAAGTGTACCCACTTGCCAGGCCTTAACCTTCCCTTTTCCTACATGTAAGGTACCCCTAAGATAGGCCCTAGGTAGCCCCATGGGCAGGGTGCATTGTATGTATAAGGTACGACATATACTAATGTGTTTTATATGTCCTGACAGTGAAATACTGCTAAATTCGGTTTTCACTGTTGCTTGACCTATTCCTCTCATAGGTTAAAATGGGGGCTGCCTTTAAATATGATTAAAGTGTAGATTCCCTTCGGGAGCGAATGAACATGTGGAGTTTGGGGTCTCTGAGCTCATAATTTAAAAATACATCTTTTAGTAAAGTTGATTTTAAGATTGTGTGTTTGAAAATGCCACTTTTAGGAAGTGAGCATTTTCTTGCTTAAACCATTCTGTGACTCTGCCTGTTTGTGGATTCCCTGTCTGGGACAGTTTGATAGTTGAGCTGTTTGCACCTCTCTCTAGACAGTGACAAAAAGAGAGCTGGGGTATAGCCTGCATATCCTGATGAGCCATCTGTGCTAGGAGGGAGGTGAGGAGTGGTCCCTCACACCTGAAAGGACTGTGTCTGCCCTCACACAATGCAGTCTCCAACCATCTGGTGTATGTCTGGGGCCTAGCTTGGGCAAGGCAGGAGTTCACAAACAAGAAAGACTTTTCTTTGAAGTAAGCCTGCTTCAAAGGGCAAAATGGGTATAAGAAGGGCACCCAAAACCGCAGACTTTAGAACATTTCTGGAAACCAAGAGGAAACGCTGCCTGGAGAAGAGCTGCCCTGCCTGTGACTGTGCTTTGTGGAACTATCCTGCAGTTGCTCCTTCTGCCTGTGCAAGAGAACAAAGACTGGACTTTCTGTGCCTTCCTGTTTGTGAAGAACTTCCCAATTGCTTGAATTAGAGCTTGCCTCCTGTTGTTGAAGTCTCAGGGATAGCAAAGACTTCTCTCTGCCAGCACCTGGAGCCTCTGCTGAGACTCCTACCCTGCCAAGTGGTGTCCATCCAGTTCCTGGGACCCTAAAAGGAGAAGCTGGCAGAACAAGAGTAAGAAACACACGCACAGACCGCCGTGCGGGGAAAAGATCGATGCAGCTGAAAAATCGACACGCCGCCAGCTTCGCGGCTGAAATCAACGCTTGCCTGAAGCGCGGCTGGAAAATCGACGCATGTGGCTGGTGAAACCACGTGCAGCATCGCTGATGGAGACGGGTGGGTGAGATCGCAACCCGTGCTGTGTGGTTTTCAGATCCCCGTGCAGCAGGATTTCCGACGTAAACATCACTGGGTGTGTAAAAACAACGCAAGGCCTGCCTGGACCAGAGAGTGCTGTTCGGATCGAAGCATCGCTCTCCTGCAGATAGAAGAAACAACGCACGTCGACCCAACTGGAGGAGAAACGATGCACAGTCTCGCTCATGAGTGATATTGATGCATCGCAAGCCCCTTTTGACGCACACTCGCCCTTGCAGGGTTATTTTTGACACACCCAGGTACATCTCCACGCTAACAGCATTAGCGTTGTGTGTAAAATTACATGAAGACTCTTTTTGGTTTTTAATTGATAACTTTACTTGTGTATTGCGGATTTTTTTCATTATGGTCTTGTTTTGTTTAGATAAATATTCTCTATTTTTCTAAACGTGTGTTGTGTCATTTTGCTGTGTTTTCATTAAGTTACTGTGTGTGTTTCTACAAATACTTTACACCTAGCACTCTGAAGTTAAGCCTGCCTGCTCGTGCCAAGCTACATGGGGTGAGTGGGGGTTAGCTGAGGGTGATTCTCTTTTACCTTGACTAGAGTGAGGGTCCTAGCTTGGACAGGGGTAACCTGACTGCCGACCAAAGACCCCATTTCTAACAATATGGCATTGAGCTCATCTTTAGCAAATATGAAATGATAACATATCCCTTGGATCTGTATGAGGAAATAAGAAGGGTCGGATAGACAATAACAGTAAATAAAACCAATGGTGGTGAGCAGGATTTAAGCATGCAGAGGGCAAGACGTGATCTCATAATAGACGTAATGAAACAAACCACCATTTCCCAGGTCCACTAAGAATGATACTCCTTGTCCCACCCAGTGAAGTGTCGGACCTGGCCAGAGGAGCGAGCCACTGGAGTCACCGGAGCTTGGAAGAAGAAAAAGAAGAAAAGAGTGGAGCTAATTATTGGTACAAAGCTAATTAGCATATACAAATACAATTCTTATATGACATCTCGAACCTATAGTGTGCATGATCCTGCACAGAATGCAAAACTTCCACATCACAAGGTGTTCACTCTAGTTCAGACCTTAACATTGTGATCTGCAACAATCCCACAATAACAAGCGAATCAAAATAGCCATCATCATGAGAAGATCACATAAACTGGACAATCGTCTGCCAACTAGTAACAACATATTGGATAGGTGTACACATCTCCCTTGAGTGCACTTTATAATGTAGTCTGTAACACCTGTGAGAGGGGTAAAAACCTCAATGTTCTGATAATGTGTAACTGAACACACTATGATGTAAACATCTTATCCAAGTACGTCACCTGGCGACTCAGAGCATCTGCGATCCAAACTCCAAGAAGTTAATGGGTCGAAGTTACTCAATTTTCAGAGCCTGCCAGCGGTCCAAAGATTCTCAGATTACCTCTTCTTTTGTCGTCTCCCAAATCAGTTATATTTTGCCACAGTCCGACCAGAACTCTATCTGCAGGCTGCATTTGTTTGGGGAGAGCATTACTGCAGCCTTCTAAAAAGCTGATCCTGGACTCAGCACTCAATATTCTGGTTGTAAGATCTTTTATGTCTTTGCAAATACCCCCACTTCAACCTGGAGTAGATCAGTATTCGTTTTTGTACTTTGGGCAATATCATGCACTATGATAAGTTTTTTAAGGATAGCTTCAAGTGTAGAGGAGAAATTTTATTTTTCTTCTGTAGTAGATTCTGGTATTGGAGGATTCCATTTTGTGTGTTTAAGTTTGCCCTTTGCCTCCTTATCTTTCTTTTCCGTGGAGCCTGCCATGATGTCAGCTACTAGTGAGCAAAACCAGAGCGTCCACATTATTGGGCTAATGTAACAGGTGCAGAAAGATCATGTTCATAACTACCTCTCATAAAACCCCTTGGGCAGATGGTGATATTTGAGGTACTCATCTATCATCAAGTTATCGACACTTGTAGCCACGTAAAGAAGGTGATGTATAAAGAAGAGGGTCACAAGACACTGAGGTACTGGATGAGGATGATTTAAGCGGCAAGTGAATGCAGACAAGTAGGTACCTTCTTCAGATCTCACACAGCACATTGTTACATGGCCTCACTTCACTCAAGTGGAGGCTTTCCACGACAATGTTGAAGATCAGGGCATACCCTCCTAGGTAAAAGATGTTGGGTACATATGAATGCACCTCTCTTGAAACCAACGTCTTCATAGCTGTTGATTGCCTCCCGTGCTCCGAGAGCCACTACAAAGCTCCTGATTTCGGTGCTGCCATTCTGGCAGCCATGTGGTTCAGAGGTCAGAGATGAACAGCAACATCCAAGTAGATTCCTGTCTTCAGTTTGGCTAAAAGAGTTACCCTCAGTGTCAGAAGTTCTTGAAATGCAAATGCTCCCACCAGAGCACAATTATTGAGCGGGGGCATCAGAGGAGCTACTGGAGGCTGGCAGGAGATAAGAAGTGAGGTACCATATTAGCTGCAATGCACGCCATGCCCCCTATCCAATTTTATACTTAATCCTTTACTAATTTCAGTAGAAAGTAAGTCAGTCTCATTGTTGACCTAGGGTTCACAACATTTTCAGAAATGTCATGGAAGTTTTGACCACTTTCAATGTAACACTTATATAGATCAATATTCACTTTCCAAGCTCACATTAAGGTGGGATGTGGCCTAAAAATCAATTGGTGTCAAATGAAAGATGCATTTATTAAAATATGCTCTAAAATAAGAGTTGCAGGTGAGATTACATTCAAACGTCATATACAGAAAGAAATAACAAACATGCAGAAAATGGGAGCCCTTGTAGAGTTATTTACACAGAGCCTTCGAATCCATTACAGATGATGAATTCTAGGATACAGCACTTCAATTCCATGTGTTAAAAACAAAAGCAGTTTAAGCTCTTTATATAATTAAAATAAGTAAGACAAACGTACATAAAGTAAGAGGGCACACACTTAGGAATTACTAAATTCTTATAAATATACACACACCCAGAAGTATTTTAATGCAATTTATCTGAAAGTCTAGAAGCAAAAGGTAGGCCCAGATTTACGAAGGGCTTGTATTGCCCTTGTATCATTCAAAGTGATGAGAGGAAATCAAGCCCTTTACTGAGATTTACAAAGCCACGCAAAGCCACCTTGCATGGCTGTCCTGGCTTAATAAATCCAGAGTAACTCAAAGTAGCACAAATCACTGCTTTGCTTTACTCAGCTTTGGGAAGGCATTCCATGGATGGAGCATGGGTATCCCCATGCATCTACCCATGGATTTTGACACACTGAGAGATTTAGCAAGGATAGCCAACCTGGGATTGTGTCAAAATGGTACTCATCCCAAAAGAGGCTTAACAAAGAGAAATATCTTAATTTCTCCTTATTATTTCCCTTTTCTACATGGGTGCATTCTGCAGCAAACATAGAAAGAGTAAAGTGCCTCTAACGACTGTTTTTTGTGCAAGAAGGTGTATTTTAGACCTGACATGCAGAGGTAGTATTCCACAAACCTTTTTTCTTTTCCTATAGGTTTTGCTGATTCTCCCTTAGTGACCTTATGGCCCTAGGCACTTTCCACTGTAAGTACAATGTGAAAGTGCACATATGCCTTCCTATATATTTTAGGAGGTGGTGCTGTCCAATGTGTGCATGCATGCCCACTGGTGTTTTAAACATGTATGCATCCTGTCTTAGAAGGCCTGTGTGTTTGCACTTGCACATATGGTGCTCAGAAATATATGTCCAGCCTGCCAATGCAGGCTCGTATTCCCTGGGAGTGAAGGATACCCACGTGTGTTTCAACTCAATATGAGAGCTGTTTTGTCCATAGGTTAATAGGGGGAAGATTACAATTTCTCCTAACTGCAATAGTGGGTTGCAGTAGAGCAGCCACATAATGTTTCCTATTATAGGATTTGTCCTGACAAACCCCTTCCTATGGTGAGGGTGGTTTTGTCAATAATAATGTAGAAATGCTACTTCTAGAAAGAGGACATTTCTATGCTTTAAAACGCTTTGTGTGCCTTTTAAATTCAAATTTAGTCCACATGGAGGCTCGGGGAACACATCTGTACATTTTCTTGCAACAGCTATAAACCTTGGGCACACACCTTGAATGACAAACTTCTGCCCTTTTAGGGGCTGGCTAGATAGTTTGGAGGGAGAGGTTTTGACACTTGTGCCCAGATTTATGTGGGCCTAGCCCCATTCCAATGCCACTTTAGCTTCATTTTTTACGCTAATGTGGTATTGGAAAGCTCTGTATTTGCAAAGTGGTGCAATGCTTGGATCGTGCCACTTTGTAACCCCTTGTCAATATTATGCCTGTGCCAGTCATAATGTATGCATGGGGGGCGTTCCGGTGCTAGGGGGGGCGAAAAAATGGCACAAAGTAATCTACTAGATTTCTTTGCATCATTTTTATCTGCATTTTTAACGCCCGCAAAGAGGCCTGCAGAGTTAAAAAGTGCTCCCAATGTTTTCAATGGGCCTCTGGGTGCTTTGCAGGATTAGCCTCAACATTTTTTACGCTAGTCCTGCAGAACGCTGGGCTAGCATAAAAAATGATTACGCTAATCCCCCTGACATCCGACATAGTGCTCAGTATTTTAAATACAGCCCACACATAGTGGCATTAGGGGGGCGCACGAAAAGAGACACTGCACTAGGTGCAGCGCCACTTTACATAAATCTGCCCCTTGATCTCTCTGGACCAGATCATGGCCCCACTAAAGATTAAGATCTGCATTTCACAGCCCCATGAACATGACTGAAATTTAGGGGTGCAAAGGGGAACCCTCTGAAACTTCCTTTTCTTCGAAGGCATACTACAGTACAACTGCTGGTGCCTCACTGCAGCAAAGTAGGTATATGCTTGTTGGGACACAGGACTGGAGATACTGGACTGTGTGTTGCACACTGCCAGAGAAATCTGTTGTGCACAAGGAGTAATTACTGCCCTTGGAAGGGACCACACACCTTTCCTGAATCGTGGCTGGCCTGGACCAGATTGCCTGCTGCTGTGTGACACCCTAAAGTGTGCTCTCCAAGAGCTTGTTGCCTTGCTCCCTGTTCTTTGGTGGAGGTTTCAGTGACAATAAAGACCACCCGTGAGGGTCTTACACCTTCTACCCGTGACATCTGTAGAGGGGTGCCTCTTAAGTGCCCACATCGTCTACTGGTTTCCATCTGGTATCAGCAGTGTGTGTTAGCATGAAATCAAATCCTTTGCCTGGAGACTGGATTGCCTGGTGCAGAGCCCTCAGAATACTGACTGCAGTCAAGGAGTGTGGCCCTTCATTGTGGGGCCAAGACACGAATAAGGGTCTTGTTGGTGGCGAGCGGATTCACTGGTTGTGCGACACGCTGAGTGCATGCTCATTGCATGTGCTGCCTGATTCACTGGTTGGGACCCTCAAACGTGGGGGTGTAACCCTAGCAGTGCCGCATTCTACCTCATGTAGCACTGATGACCTTTTACCTCTATGTGTTACCGTATGTGATCAGAATTGTCTGGTGTGACTCAAGTCATCACGCTCAAGACGCTGTGCCTCATCCCAGGGAGGTACAGAATTGGTAACTCTTTGTATGTGATCTGAACTGTCTTGTGTGGCTCAAGTCATTGTGCACCAGACCTTGTGCCCCATTTCCAGGAGGGTGCAGAGGAGCGGATTTGTGTACTGGAGAACCTGGCCTTGCTGGGCGCTATTGTGAATGGCGTGTGTCCTTTGGTGACCCTCTCCCTGTGCTTGTAGAACAGAGTCTGTGCCAGAAAGCACAGTGCATAGATCTGTGAGTGAACTTCCAGAGTGGGGTCAAACCTCCTTTCGCTGCCTGCCACCTGATCAGCCTGCTATCCATTGTTTTTCCCCATCCTTGCCCCCCGGAATCTGAATAAGTGTGACTCCGGCCACGAAGGCCCAAGTACCTGGGGAAAGATGTCTTTCATCTCTAGCCTGTGGGGGTGGGTTAGTGTGGGTTGGTTGAAGGGTGGATGAGAGTTTGGGCCCACGGGGTCAGCGAGTACATTAACAACTGACCTGCCGCTATCAGTACACTGCATTAGGGTTTTGGGAATGAGTGTGGGTGAGTGCATGCTAATCAAGCCTGCTTGATATCTGAGGCACCGCGTAGCGTTGCAGAGTGAGTGTGTGGGAGTGAATGCCTGTGATCAACTGCACCACACAGTGGTGTTGCCGTACACGTTGTTTCCTTGCCAAAAGATTATTACAGTTGAAATTAGTTTTTACCCCTGCGGCATAGGCCCAGAAGGTTAATTAAAAGTGCTGTAATTACTTGTGTGTACACATTGCTGCTATTGTTGTGAACTGGGGTGAACACAATGACTGTGGGGAAGCGCTGTGAGGCCGGAGGAGGGGCAGGAGCCCTTTAATTTTGTATCGCGCTCCCGCCGTCGCGGGAAGCGCTGTGAGGCCGGAGGAGGGGCAGGAGCCCTTTAAATTTGTATTGCGCTCCCACCGTCGTGGGAAGCGCTGTGAGGCCGGAGGAGGGGCAGGAGCCCTTTAAATTTGTATCACGCTCCCGCCGTCACAGGAAGCGCTGTGAGGCCGGAGGAGGGGCAGGAGCCCTTTAAATTTGTATCGCGCTCCCGCCGTCGCCCGCGCGCACCGGGGCAAAGCCCGGGCTAAGGGCGGGCCCGTCCTTCGCCCGTCATCAACCGGAAGAGGCCGGGCTGGGCCCCCCCCCTAACGTTTACTCCTTCCGCCAGTGGTAACTCCATCTGGGTGCTGTGTCAGATACTGTGTGAGTCTATTATTAAATATGGGCAAAAGAAAGACTAATGTTCAAAAGGGGGAAGGCGAGTCCAGCTCCCTTCAGTCCTCCATTACTAGTTATTTATCTTCTGTGATGGGGGCCATCGAATCTGAACTTGAACACGTAGAAGAAAGGATTGGGGCTGTCCAAAGTACTGTACAACACCCCACCTTGGAACCTATCGTCCACATTTCCACCTTTCCAAGAACTGGTCTTTCATCACTGATCTTGCCCCTGAATACCAGTCAGTTGGGCGACGATATACTTCCCACTACCGACCGAATCAATTCTTCTCCCCCATTAGCTATTCCTCCTCTTGAAAGCTCTTGTTCTCAGGCCGATTCTCCTCCTTTGAAGAAGAGGAGAGCCGGGAAAAAGCCCAAAAATACAAAAAAGGCCCTGGGCTCCAAAAAGAAACTACCTACCTTCCCGGCCCAAAGTGACCAACCCCCAATCTCCCTGGTCTCCTTCCCCGAATGTCCTCTGAGTAAGGATGCTCCTGAAGACCGTTCTAGTATTATTGACTTGACACTCAAATCCTTTTGCGCAACTCTAGAGGCAAAAATTACCACTTTGATCGCTAGGAAGCTTGATTTCTTTTGTAATGACGTGACCAGGTTTTTATCTAGTTTTTTAAAACCAGGTCCATTAAGTACGGGAATACATCATAGCCCTAAACCAGCCTATCAATCCACTCCTCCCTCTACTTTGATATCCCAAGGAGTAAGTAACTCTTCGCTTGATCCACAAGCCGTCTCTGGTCAAGGACCTCTCGTTGACAACCCTGCATTAGGGCCGACAAGGGAAGTTTATTCCTCTAGGTTGCATGATAAAGGTCCAAATAAACTTACTAACCATGCAGACTTTTTACATTTACCACCTGCCTGCAATCCGTACGTTCTGGTTCTTTCAAACGATCCTCCTCTGGAGTGCTCCAAACAAGAAGATACCCACTCCCTAATTAGAAAAGCTGGTCACTGGTTGAACTCCAATTTCAAACATAATTTTTTTCATAATGATAAGATTCTCATGGCCCGAAGAGTGAGGAGGGTAGGATATTCAAAGGTATTGGAGGAGGGAGACTATGTCGTTTTAAATTTTGCTAATCCTCGTTCAGTAGACCATTTTTTGACCAATTTGGACCACTGTAATATGTCAACTAACAGGATTCAAATACATCCCCTGTGTCATTTTTACGACCCTGTGCTCCTACCAAATCGCATTGTCACTAATTCAAGTATTCACAGACCAGACCCAGAAAGGCTTCATTTACAGGTTAATGTACCCTGTAGCAACCGGTTCTCGACTCTTAGTCACCTTGACGAGAACGATTGACTATCGGTGATCTACCCCTGTTCTTCTAACATGGAGAGACCGAAGGCTGGGAACGTCCACGTTGAATGTACCTGGGACACAGGAAAGCCTGTAATGGATCTGAAAGTTCCTATAAATACCAAAGTTCTAATGTCATGTCCTGTGTCTAGACCATTAACCCTGCTTAGCTGGAACATAGCAGGGCTGCGATCCAAAATTGACAATTCGGACTGGAAGAGCTTTATTTCCTCTTACGATATAATTTGTCTACAGGAGACCTGGTCCAAAGATACGTTCCTTCTGAACGGTTTCACCTCTCTGTGTCAGCCGGCATTAACCTCCCAAATGGGGAGAGCTAGCGGCGGCCTTTTAGTTCTTGTTTCCGTACATCTTCCGCTTTTAAATGTGTCCTTAATCTGGTCTTCCCTTTATTTTATGGTTGTCTTGGTCTCTATTAGTGGCCAAAAGGATATCCTAATTTAAAATTTTTACAATAACATTCCTCGGGGCCTCCTTATGGGTCATTTGGAAGAGGTAACGGACTTCATAGATTCTTCACATGTTTTGCAGAATAGTGATCTAATTATTCTATGGGTGGGCGATTTCAATACTCCTCTGTGTAGCAAAGAACACATGGATTTGTGTGCCTTTCCTGCTGAAGGCAGAGAGTCAGTAATTCATTTTAACCATACTTCTGAAGGAGATGCCTTAAACCTTTTTACTTGTAAATTTGATCTGGTTCATGTCACCGAGAAATTGGCCCCCGACGCCTGTAATACACCAACCTTTACAGGGAATTTGAGGGGGAGTATTATCGACTTCATACTTATCGGCTCCTCTGATTTTTATGTAATTCAAGAATTTAAGATTATGCCTCATTGTGCGAGCGATCATAACCCCCTTAGCATTATATTGGACCTAAACATTATCCAGGCATCCAAGAATAAAATCTTGAGCGCTGCTACTGTTTATAATCCAAATTGTGGCATACGTTTAAAATGGGTCAAAATAGATCCAAAAGTTTTTAACCAGGAAATTGTAAGAAGTAGGTCTGACTCGATTCATATGTGTTTGTCTCAGCAGTTAGATCCTGACCGCATAGTGCGTGAATTTGAATCTTTAAGCACTGACATTTCACGCTCCCTGGCGGTGGACAGGCCCGCGAACGGGCCGGTGGCCCACAGATGGTTCAATTCTGCGTGCTCATCCGCCCAGAAAAAACTCAAAGATGCACTTAAAGCAGTTCCTCTCTACTGTCAATTAGTTAAAATAGCTAGAGCCGATTATAAGGCTGCCCTTGACAAACGGAAATCAGAAATTAGGTCTAGGGCCTGGGGCGAACTTTTGGCTGCATCTGAGCAGAAGGATACTTCTAAATTCTGGAAAGTGATAAATCACTCTTACTTTTCTGGCAACAAATCTTTGGCCAATGACTGTCTTATTGCTGAGGACTTCTGGTTAACTCATTTTAGGAAAGTCTTCTGTTCAGGAACCTATGAGAATTTGCATGCAAATCCTTCTGCACTTTTTATTTTAGATTCCAAAACTAAGGCCCCAAATATTATTTTTGATCTCCACGAGGTCAAAAATGCTATTGATAGATCAAGGCAGGGAAAGGCTCCTGGCCCCGATGGGGTTCCCGTTGATCTTTTTAAATCAGAAATTGATCTTTGGGGTCCGTTAGTTACAAATGTGTTGAATAGTGTGGTAAATAGTAACGTGCCCCTCTCATGGAAATCGGCTATTATTGTCCCCATCTTCAAAAAAGGATATAGACAAGATCCTTCTTGTTACAGACCAATTTCTCTTATCGATTCGATGGCAAAGATTTTAGGTAGCGTGATCTTGTCCCGTTTAGAATATTGGGTGTCCGAGGCCCAGATTTTATCTCCTATTCAATTTGGTTTTAGACCCGGTGTAGGCACAGTTGAGCAAGTCTTAAACTTGCAGCTGATACTCAGCAAATATGTGATAGTAAAAAAAGAGTCTATTCATATGGCTTTCATTGATCTAACCAGTGCCTTTGATATGGTCAATAGGTCAAAGTTATGGCTAATTTTGGAAGTCTTAGGCTGCGATCCGGCTCTATTGGAGCTTATTAAACGCCTACACACAGATCTAACGATTTCTGATCAGACCGGCTCACATGGGCAGAGAACCTCCCCCATCCCGTCAACTAGGGGTGTAAGGCAGGGATGTATCTTAGCCCCTTTTCTTTTTCTGATATACATTAATGGGCTCTATGATTCACTGGTAAAACATGCAAAGGACATACCGAAGATGGGCCAGAGACAACTTCCAGTTTTATTATATGCTGACGATGCAGTTTTAATCGCTCGTACTGCAAACGGTTTACAGGGACTACTGGATGCATTTTATAATTTTATGTTGAACCTTGATCTGAAAGTAAATTACCCCAAGACTTTCATTATGACTTGTGGCCCACGTAACACAAAGTCTAAACAATTTACTATGGGAGGGCACACTCTTAATAAGGTCAAAGAATTTTGTTATCTAGGCATGTACATGAGTTCTTCTTTGTCCTGGAAGACAGACATTAATTTTAAGCTCCAACAGTTGATAAGGAATAACGAAGCAATCTTTTGCTTTTCAAATAAACTAGGTCACAGACCCCCTGCACAGATGAAAACTCTTTACAATTCCAAATGCACTGCATCAGTCCTTTATGGTGCAGGCGTCTGGGGCTATAATAAAATACCGTCTCTCCAGAGTGTTGAAAATAAATTCCTGCGCAGATTATTGTTGGTCCCAAAATGCACTGCAAACATAATCTGCCATGAAGAACTTGGTCAGTGCTTTTTGGAGGATAGGGTCTTTATGGCTCCCCTACTGCTCTGGATTAGATGTTGGTCAAACCCTATGGCAAGTTTGGTCCAAGACTGTATCTCTGATTGTCTACAATTGGAAAATTCAAATAGGATTCCCTGGCTTATGTTTTTGCAAAACTCTTTTGAGAACCTAGGGCTTAGATACATGTTTGATGATCCCCATTTGTTAACCACAAACTCTAGGTCTGTCTTGAAGTCTACTTTCTCCAATCATATATCAGAGCTGAGATTTTATAGTTCCCTGAAATTGAAATCTTTTGATTCCTACTCTCGGATTGTGACTGTTCCATGCCTTGAACCCTATTTGACTTGGTTTTCAAGTTTTAGAATAATTTCTTTTTTAACACTTTTTAGACTTAATCTAATTCATTTTAAGGTAGCTTTCCCTGAACCATGTTTTTGGAAAAAGGACTTACCACTTTGTCCCTGTGACTCCAAATCAACTCAGAGCACTTTGCACTTTTTTCTTTTTTGCCCTTTATATGCTGCTCCTAGAGGGGCTTTTATTTTACCTACGTTACGTCATCTTAGACCCATTCATTATAAGGAAGCCCTACTATATCTTCAGAAATTGCCAGATATCCAAATTTGTCACCATGTATTAGACTTTGTTACAGCCTCTTTAAGTATTAGGAAAAGGCCTACTCCTTTAAAAAAAAAATTTTTTATGTACGTATAGTATATCATTTTAAAGCTAATATTTGTACTTTTCTGATTTTGTGATTTTTAATCATGTCTAGTATATTTATCTGTGTATGTCAAGGGGTTTCAGATTGGATGCTCATGTGGTGTTTTTAGTAATGGTTTTAAGTTTTTATTTTATATTATTTATAGATCGGTAAATGTGTCTTGGTTTGCACTTTTATGGCAATTGCCGAATAAAGCTTTTTGACTGACTGACTGACTGTGTGGTATTGAGTTGGAATAATTTCCAGGGTGGGCCTCATGCTAACAAAGTTTTGCATACCATGAGGGTGCTGGGAAGGAAAGTAGGAATTTTCCCAACTGTACATATTGCTGATGTCATTTTAACACGGTTGGGCTTAGTACTGCTAGTGTAATTTCTGAATGTGATTTATGTCCAGATGTACTTGATGTGCATGTTGTGTTAGTTAAGATGTGTGTTGAATACAGATCTTATTTACATACCCAACATGTGAAGACTATTTTGTGATGCTCAGTGTATTTATTATGTGAGTGTGCTGTGCCAATGCTTTACACATTGTCCGTGTGATAAGCCTGACTGCTTAGTGTAAAGATACCAGAGGGTAAGCGCAGGTCATACAGTCAGTTTCATCACTCATCCCTGACAGGAGTGATAGGGTCTGCCTGGCTAAGGCCTCGCCTCAGCCACCCAGAGCATGCCGTGAATATTGTACCTTCCTGCTCAAAAACAATCCTTCTTATAAAGTAATAATCCTTGCAAATGATGCAAGGGTGCCTACATTGGCGAAATGCAGTACTCAGTGAGGCCACGCAGGGAAACAGCAGAAATGTGGCCTATCTTATTAGAGATGGCACATTCCTGGTCTCTCCCTCCAGCTTCCTGCTTTAGGGTGGTGCAACTGGTGTGGCTGCTGACCTCAATGGGGGGGGGGGTGTTTTGCAATAACTTATAATTGAAAAGCACCTGCATAAGAGTTCCATGGGAAACCAGTTTTCAGGCAGCAATAAAAATGTTAAGATAACTGTTGTGATTAATGTTCCTGCTAGAAAGAGAGATCTGAGTTTGTCTAATGGCAGTTTTGACTCACCATATAGTAGCACAGAGGATTAATATGCCTGCAGCAAAGAACATTTCTGTATTTTATGTGGATAGTTGAGTACATTAGTAAAGCCAGCCTTTACCAGTGCTTTAAAACAAATGAAATGTATGTGAGAGAGGCTGTGGAGACATGAGGGGCACTTTTGCCAGGCGGTAATGAAAGAATCTGGGGAGGAGGTCTTGGGTGGGTGGGGGTGACAAAAAAGATTGTTGTTTCAGGGATCACCAGCTCTAAAGTCTGTCCTGTCTCCCTCTCACGCAGGGCAGCACAGCACAGAGCAGCAAGTTGTCTTGCTGCGTTCGTTCTGCATGACTTATTTTTGTAAAGCTGGCCCTTAATGCCTATCATGCTTTGCTTGATCCCAGATCTTGACTTTCTACCCAAATGGCTTCTCCTGTGCCCAAAAAAAACTGTAGACTGCATTGTTAAAGTAGAAAGGTTTATTAATATATGTGCACCCCTTCCAGATCTCAACATTGAACAGTAGGTGCCTAAAGGATCCGTTTAATTATTATAGTATACAAAGCTATTGTTAGACTGCATAACTGTCTTCATAATGAATATCTGCAGTTTATATAAGATTTACTAAATACATGGAGCAAACTTCTTCATGGTTGAAACAATGCGAGTAATTGTCTGACCCGAAACATTAATCATTCTTTTTACTTTCTGTAGTTAAAGTTCCATAGTGATGGTCCTAATCAATGTGAAGTGATGTTGACCAATGATTATAAATTTTTCATGTTGCTTAGATCTGCCTTGTAATCATTTTTAGCTAACTTTACATAACTGTTAATTCATTCATTGACTCATTCCTTAGCGTACACCGACAATTTCATTTGTGATATTACAAAGTTACCTCTCTTACTGAAAGAATTGAGAAACACATCTCACCAGTTGTTTAACCCAGATAAACTTACCATTAAATAAACAATATAGTATTTGGCATATTATTAGAGTGTACTACATTTATATTATGCTAGTATAGCAATGTCTTTTGTCAGATGCCTTTATCAGGGGATAAAACACACTGAATTGCCAATTCATTCTCTGTCAGAAATTTAGATTTTAATCGAAGCAGTAAGATCAATTATGGCTGTTCCTAAACACATGTATGCTGGTGCTGTCATGTTTTGTAGAGAAAACTTTATGCACAAGTTAGAAACAAAAACAAATATATCTGCCTCTTACAGACTACAATAGAGTCACTCATATAACACGACAAATGTGCATCCAGATGTGCTTCCTTCTACAAGGCATAAGCAGATTCACGGTCGGGATTAACTACCACATCAGAGTCTGAGGCTTCATAGGACTGGATCGGGATTCTTTTTGACAATGTTGATAAATTGGGTAACATTAATCTTAGCAACAGTAAACGTGTTTTTTACAGCACACGAAATGTCGAATTCTGCAGCTGAAAGTGCAATCTAAAACAAGGTTTTATTGTTATCAGTAACGCTCAACTTTAAACTATCTATACACAATGACAAAGATTTACGTGTAACTTGCGTCGACTTGGCGTCACGAAAGATGGAGTTTAGTAGGCCACACAAAGCCAGATCACGTGGCTCTGAGTGGCTTAGTAAATACAGGGTAACGCAAGGTAGCGCAAATCGCTGCCTTGCGTTACTCTGCATTGGGAAGGCATTCCATGGGTGAAGCATGGGTGTTCCAATGCATCCACCCATGGATTTTGATTAAATCACAGATTTACTAAGGGTAGTAAACCAGGGAGTGGGTTAAAAATGGTTCGTCATCCCAATAGAGGTATAACAATGAGAAATGTCTTCATTTCTACTCATTGATTCCTGTTTCTACGTGTGCTATGTTCTGCAGCATACGTATAATTAGGAAAACACCTCATAGGGTTTTTGTTGTGCATTAAGGTGTCCCTCCCTGCACAAAAACAATCCTGACAGTAACACAGCCACTCTTGCACCATGGCAGACAGATGCCCACATTGGCACTAGGCAGCACTCAATACGTTAGCGCAGGAATGAGTCATATCTTAGTAGATATGGCACATTCTCGCTCTCCCCCTGTAACACAGTGTAGCAAGTTGTCTTACTGCTCTATGTTGCATGCGTTTTTGGTAAAACTTGCCCCTGATGACCAATTCAGAGCAAGCAAATTTGCATGTGTATGTGCAGCAAGTCATGTTTCAGAAACTTCAGTTCTGTAAAGCAAACTAAGCCCAGCTCAGTTTGAACACACCCAGATATAAAAAAAAATTACACATCTAACGCTGCTCTGGAAATGTGCTAAAAGTATGGAATGCTCATTTGATACACTGATACACATCAGTCAGGTCTTTTAAATCTTGGCTTTCAAGAGAGACCTCAAACTGTATGTTTAAAAATGGTGATGTTGCTTTGAGCATGTAATAGTAGCAGTAGTGTATTCCAGACTTATCTCTAATCACCACTAAGGAGAATATCCTACTCTCATGTAATTTGGGGACCCTTACCAGACAAACATACTGAGATCTAAGATAATGTGAATGTTGATACCAGGAGAACAGTGAGGCCACGCCGGCCAATATAATTTATTTTGTGAAATAGGCATAAAGCTTGGAAAAGGCATATTTTATAGACAGGAAGCCAGTGGAGCTTCTTGAGCTCACTGGAGATGGCTGATGATTTCTTCAGACCACAAATTAGTTTAGCCCCACATTTTGAAGCATCTGTACTATGTTTAAAAGATATTTCAGCAGTCCTACAGGCAAAGAGTTGTAGTAATCCATCCTCGTTAAAATAATTGCTTAAATCACATCTTTCCTGGCCAATGAGGGAACGGAAGACATTTTCTATTGATGCTCACTAGGAGGAAACAATGGTACACATGATCTCTCACTTGTACTGTTGTACTGCTAACCTTGCTAACACTACTAATTTCTTTACTTCACCTTTTCTGTAGCAAACTCCACCAGCATAACTCCCTCTCAGGACATCTGCATCTAGCTGTCTCAATTCTTCAGCAACAAGAACATCAGCATCTACGAAAACATTGAGCAACCTACCATGCTCTTCCACCATTGTGGCCCTCCTGCTCATCTCTACCAACACCCAGAGGACCACCCTGTTCACCTGGTTCACTGTTACCACACAAGAAACCCAATGACCACACAAACCATATGCCCCAGAGCACATTCGGACCCCTGCCCTCATCACGTCTTCATTAGAGGACTGGACCCCATCAGTGCAGCCCTCAACTCAACCCTGAATGACTTAATTATCACAGCCACCAACCCGTAAGCCTAGCAAAATGCCAAAGCACTCAACCTCCACAAGAAACACTTAGCAGTCAATGTGCAAGCCACTTACCAGTCTATATATCCGCTACCCTACACAGAAAGGTCACAGAAAATATGATTGACAAATGCCTAGCCACCCACCTCACTGACCACCAACTCCTCATCACCACTCAATCCATATTCAGACGCAACCACAGTAAAGAGACCACCTTCATCACCAACACAGTCGATATTTTATGGTCAAGGGCAGAAGTGACACCATGCCCCTCATCCTACTTGATCTTTCCGCAGTCTTTGACACTGTCTCAAATCCCATCCTTAACTAACAACTGCACCAAGCCGGCATTCATGGTCCCACACATTGCTGGATTTGCTCCTTCCTTATACCTCTTCATCTCGAATGCTGTCAACATCATCTGCAGAGTTCCACAAGGATCCTCACTCAGTTCAATGCCTACATAAACCAACTCATCAGGATCATCTGCACCCAAAGAATCAACATCATATCCTCTAATGATGATACCCAGCTTACACTCTCCCTCTCTGACAAGATGCCAAACACTCAAACCAATTTCTCCACCTGTATGACCGAATGCACCAGGTGAACGAAAGCCATCTGCCTCAAGCTCAAGACAGACAAGTCAGAAGTAGTAATCTTCAGACAATACACCTCAGTCTGGGACTCCACCTGTTGGCTTGCCGAACTCAGACCCACATCTCTCCTAGCAACACAAGCAAAAAACCTTGGAATAGTAATCATCAGCTAACTCACCATGACTGTCAAGTGAATGCAGTGGCTGTCTCCTACTTCCACACACACAAGATGCTCAAGACGATCTTCAAATGCCTCCCAACCAACATTCTACTGAATTGTCACCCATGTCACCATCCCTAGGAAGCTGGACTACTGCAACACACTCTATGCTGGAGTCAATGCTCAACTGAACAAACGACCTAGACCATACAAAACTCATTGATCAACCTCAACATCATTCTCCTACCTTGTACTCACATCACACTGCACCTCAAAGTGATCCGCTAGCTCCCAAAACACAAACGAACACTCTTAATACTTCTAACGCACACTTACAAAGCAGTATACAACATTGTGATTCCATCACAAGAACAGATCTCCACTGGTCCCCAGAAGGGACAAGGAAGAGAGGCAGGTCAACGATGATGTGGAGGCAAACTGTGGAAACAGAAATGAAGCCCCTGAACCACAGCTAGAACACCAAACAGAAACTTGCCCAAGAGAGACTGAATTGGAAGTCCTTCATTGCTGCCCTGCGTAGCAGTTGGCAGAACCCTCAATAAGTAAGTAAGTAACACATCATTGGCCCCACATACATATAACATACTATATAAACTTCCACAAACCTACCAGACACCTCTGCTCAGCAGACTCCTATTCCCACACATGCTGACATACCACCAGATCTGACAGTCATGCCTTCACCTATCTCGCTCCTAAAGTTTAGATTGAGCTGGCCCTGCACATGAGATCCTCTGCCTCAGTCCTTGAATTCTGTGACAAAATGAAGACCTGGCTTCCCACCGAGCCCTGACACTGACTCTGTCCATACAGCACCTGCTTCAGCTCTAGAATACTGTCCTGGGTGAGAAGTGCACTCTGCAAATACATGTTACATAACATAAAATAGCCTAACATGTACCATTTTATGCTTCTCTAAATCACTCTTTCCCTCATTCCTCTGGGTGTTATTGAGGCAATAACAATAACTAAATTAAATAAAGTAAAATCAGACCTGAAGAAATTGCAATAAGTGAATGGAGGACATGAAGTGTGGTACTGTTTTAAAATAACAATAAACACCAGTGTGACTCAGAAGGTCATTAGCTATAGGTTGCTCTTGTTTTGTATGTTTCACAATTCTCCCAATGATTGTTTCCATTTTAACTTTAGAATGAAGCATGTTGACATTTCAGTGAAACAGCTTACTTTTTGTTCTAAGCATGCAAATGAAACAAGTTCATTTCTGTGTTTTGTCTATGTGCATCAGAGGCAACCCCAATGTTTTCTTTATGAATGTAAGCATCTCTATGTCTGGAAAAGTGTGACTAACTGAAAGTTTTAACTGAAACTACTGGCAAAGTTATAAAACAGATAAGTATTTTCAGATTAGTACCTCTTTCAATATCTCCTAGTTCCACTGGCACTTAAGTAAGAAATTGTGATATACTTAAATTTATATGCACCATCAGGTGCATATACATTCTATAGATCCTTCACTGCGGGCCAGATTTATCAAGGTTTTGAAAACCTAAATGAGATTTTTCAAGCCATACAAAGCCACCTTGTGTGCCCTGCATGGCATGATAAATTAAAAGTAACACAAGTCAATGCAAATCACTGCCTTGTGTCACTCTCAGCAGGGAGGTATTCCATGGGTGGAGCGTGGACGTCTTCACACATCCGCCCATGGATTCTGACACATTCCCAGATTTACCAACAATGGTAGACCTCGGAATGTGTCAGACTGTACAGCTCTCTACCAGAGGTGGAACGAGGAGAAATATCTTTATTTCTCCTTAGTGTGTCCTCCTTCTAAGTGTGCTTCATTCAACAGCACACATAGAAAGAGGAAAATGCTTCTAAGGATTGTTTTTGTGCAGGAAGGTGCCCCCTCCTGCATTAAATAATGCTTCCTGCAATGCAGGCACCCTCTCAACATGACGCAAAGGTGTCCCCTTGCTGCTAGACAGCCAAAAGTGTGTCAGGACTAGTGAAATGACAGGAACTTGCCATATATAGTTACATTCAGCACATTCCTGCACTTTCCCTTTCATGCAGTACAGCACAGCAAGGTGGTTTTCTTCATTGTGCTGCATGAATAAATTATAAATATGGTCCTGTATTTGTTAATTACATGCATTTGACAGCATCACTGGCACCACAAGCTCCAGACCTATTCAAAGCAGCAGGAGGAGCCTTTACCACCTGGGACTCATCAAACGCTGAAAAGCACTCCGCTATCACGCCCCCCCTTGGAATCAGTGCATTTGACAGCATCACTGGGACCACAACCCCAAGACCTACCAGGGGCAACAGGAGGAGCCTTAATCACCAGGGACCCATCAAATGCTTAAAAGTGCTCCTACACTTCTGCGGTGCTGGACTCCATGCATTTGACAGCATAACTTGGACTGCAAGCCCCAGACCTACTAGGGACAGCAGAAGGAGCAGTTATCACCTACAACTCATCAAATGCCTAAAAGCACTCCTGCACTTCTGTGGCACAGGAATCCATGAATTTGACAGCATCATTAGGACCTCAAGCCCCAGACCTATTATGGGCAGCAGGAGGAGCCTTTACCACCTGGGACTCATTAAACACTTAAAAGCACTCCTGTACTTCCGTGGCGTGAAATGCCATCCATTTGACAGCATCACTGGGACTGCAAGCCCACACCTACAAGGGGTAGCAGTAGGAGCCTTTACCACCTGGGATTGATCAAATGCTTAAAAGTGCTCTTGTACTCCTGCGGCATAGGCTATGCATCCAGGTGAAGCCTGGGCCAATGGCAGACCCGTCAACGCCCGGAAAAGGCTGGAATGGACCACCTACCTAACATCTGCCCATGGAGTATCACTCTCTACTTGCTATAAGGGTGAGATTTCATATACTTTCTGAGATTATTATTTTCAATAACTACTTTCATCCCTGCATGCTGCATTTATCGTATGTGACTTCGCCTGATGAGTAAGTGCAAAGCCTCAGAGTGGCTTGAAGAAAAAAGAAACAAGAGTACTAAATTAGTACTCTGCCACCAAGCCTCAAACTGACACTACGCTGGAGGACATAGACATATTAATCGAGGAGGTAGAACCCCTCCTGGGGGGATGACAAAGCTAAAGGGATTAAACAAGGAAAATCTCTCCCCAATGTTGAGCCTATATTTGAGAAAAAATTAAAGAATAAACCCTGGACTGATAACCAGAGACCTACTTCCCCAGTGGGACTGACACCTAACTCATCCCAAAAGGTTGCTATAGAAAATGCAACTGTCACCAGACCTGTAGTTTGTATCCCTGTTCCTCTAGAACCTAAAATCATGTGCACAAATGGCTTCTCTGTCCCCTCGGATGACCAAGCATGTAGTGGTCCTGAAAAAACATTAGGGATTCCCATAGAGGGTTGCAAACATAGGAGGATGGGATGTTGAAAAAAACAAGTGAAATACCAGTTGAAATAAATGCAACAAGTATGATGCTCCAGAATGAGATAAGATATCTAAGAGCAAAAACTGGTGGCTCTTTCAGCACTTGTAGAAAAATAGCAAAACAATAAGGATCTCACAAGCCCTATTGAAGCCGGAGTGTTAACTAATTCACCCCTATATAGAACACACTAGCATGGCAGAGGGTATAAACTTGACAGGGATAGAATCCACCTAGCATGGCATGAGTCGCAAGGCCTGGAAGGAGGCAGACCCATATACCAATGCACACATGCCACAGCCAGCGTATCCTCCCCCAAAGGGAGCAGCCAGAGTAAGATAAGGTCCATATTGACAGGAAATAGGCCACCTGTGCCCAGCCTTGGCAAGCAGAAAGTAATGGTTCTTTACACTCAGAGCCCAAGGAGTGGAGCTGCATATGGGAGGCGGGCTGTGAAAGGAGGTTGATGGGAAGCCAGATTGTGCCCAAACTGAATTCTGGGCCAAAAGAGGATTAGGATTCCATCAAAATGCATTTATATGATAAGGTCTATGCTTAATTGTTATTCCCTAGTTTGATATTGTTCAAGCAAGAAGATTCCACGATCCATCTACAACAGAGATGAATTTAGATTTCATTGAGTTTAGACTCAAATACATCTATATGACAGAAGGCCTAGTGGGATTAGGATTACGCAAAAGCCCCCCACCAGGTAGCTGTATTCAATTTTAATATAGGCCCCCATGTGACCATCTTCACTCATGAACCTCTCTACCTGTTAGACCTATTGCAAAGAAAGGAACAAGGGGTGTCTAGCATTGATTAACATGAACCCGGGAGCCATGATATACCCTCCGAGGCTTGGAAATTCAGTCCACAGAGGTGGCACAATCTGAAGATCAGATGGGGGCTGGCCCAAATAGAGTGTCACCAGTTGGAAAGCCCCTTAGCACAGTAGCATATGTGCAAAATTAGAGTGATGGGGGGGGCCTGAAACCCAAATATGGTGATCCTATAAGTGGCTTGTTTCTTGACCTATTTGATATTTGTCTTTTCCAGGAAACATGGTGCATAGATCCTGTTCACAGGACAGGTTATTTAAATTCTTGCATTCCAGCCCAGACGAATACTAAGGGATATACAGGGACTGTGGGCAGTAAGGATAGGCGTACACTTTATATTTATAATGCCTATAATTGAGGGATTCGGGGGGGGCACCTGGAGCAAAACATCGTATGGCTCATAGGTGGAAATTTGACACCCAAGATTACCTGATAATAGCAGGTGATTTTAACTCAACATTTGAACTCATTGACAACCATGGCCATTCCTTTACTGAAAATGAGGAAGAGAAATGGGGTATTCCTGACATAGAGGCAGTGCCACTTAAACAATGGACTGAGGCTGCTTTTTTAATTATTGTAAATCACGTTGACTTTCGGCCTGAGACAATGCAACGGGCGGACCAGGTCCTATCTGCAAGATCTCCACACTTCACAATCATCAAGGGCAAGTTAGTAGGATTGGCTATACACTGGTATCCCTGTCTCTTTGGAAATTTATATTAGACATGAAGGTAGTTATGAGAAGCCATAGTGACCACAGTGCTATCCACTGCACATTGATAGACATAATAATTAATCTTGAGGATGTTTGGGTGTCACTTTCTAGGGACTTAAGGCCGGCCAATAATAGACAAACAATAACATGGGCAAGAGTATTGATACATCCTGAGACCATAGCAGTAATAAAAAGGCTCTTTGTGCTGCAGTATTGGATTTAGACAGAATAACACCCCGGAGCTCAAACGTTCCCCCATCCCAGTTATCCACAGGAAACTTTTCATGCTACAATGGGTGATTGCTTCCATCTGTACAAATGAAATCCTAGGAACAGAGTGGCAATTTGTGGAAATAAGGCATCAGTAATGGGGGGATACATCAATGTAACTCTTTTTGCCATAGAATGAAAGGACACCCTAGTCGCCATTAAAAGCATTGTTCTCAGCAAAGCTGCAGGTCCAGTTGGGATTCCAGGGGACCTTTTTGTTTCAGTTCCTGAGCTTTCTATAAACAAATGAACAAATTTGATACTAGAGGAAGCCGATATTCCTAAATCTTGGAAATTGGAAGAGCTTGTCCCAATTTTCAAAAAGGGTGCTAGGGATATGCCCACAAACTCTAGACCAATAAGCCTTATAGATGCCACCCAGAAGGTGCTCTATAGGCAGATTCTGGATAAAGTCGAATCATGGATAGAAGATCATATTTTCTTATCATAACTGCAATCAGGACTTAGGAAACACACTAGTACTATTGTCCAATTGTTTAGATTTTTCCAAGACGGTGTTTCTTTTAAAGAAATCCCATTTATATGTAGTTTTTGTGGATTTAAAATCTGGATTTGACTTGGTCCCTTGTAGTGTCATGTGCGTGCTGACTTTGGGAGGCTAAGAAGGTTAGCATCGTCTCCAGTACCCAGTCACAAATTCCATGTTGGACTGAGAAAGTGTGCTTATGACAATGTAAACAGAGAAAGACATTCCCTAATTACTAGGTATGCATGAGTGTTTTTATGTCAGTTTCAGGAAAAGAGACTGATCAAACATCTCAGTAGATACCATCACTGAGGTACAATCGGGAAAGTAATAGAGACAAGAATGTGAGTATAAACAATGAAAACACAAGATATTGCAGACATCACACTCTTGAACCACACCCCACCACATGAGGGGCATTACATCAGTTTAGGCACTACACCTCTGAACCACACCCTGCCGCATGAGAGATACTGGAAGTCCTGCAGGCCCGCTGCCCTGACGGTCGCCATACTGGATTGCTATCAATTTAAGTCACACCCAGGCACTGCAACCATTGCTAGGCAGTCACCGACCAGTGTGGCAGCAACTGAAGCGACTTACCTGGAAGTGAACTAGAATCCAGAGGGCAGTAGCAGTCCAGATCTGCAACATTTATCTGAATATGAGCTGAGTCCAGAGGGTGACCTGCAGTCTCGATCTTCTCCAATCCATAAGGTGGCAGCTACCGCCTCTGAGCACAGGTTTGAGCGCAAAGCAAACTGAAAGAGAAAGAGAGATATTACACAATGAGTGCATGCGCACAGAGCGTAACTTACAAAATATCCCTGAACTAACCCTTAAGTAACCCACTCCACAAGCAGGGACAAGGGTAAAACACTAATTAACCCACCAAGAACCCAGAGTCTTTGATAAAACTTAGCTAGCCTGAAACCATAGACATTGCCCATTTGAAATGAGTATTATGTACCAAAAGAAACCAAGGACAGTTCAAGACACTAGTTGAGCACTCATTTGGTGCTAAGCTCATTCGCAACTCCATCATCACGGAACAATGGTCATGGCTCTAAGACAGATCCTAGAAATGCAAATCTGAAAGGCACTACATCACATACAACTAGGTAACTGAAAACAAGTGTAAACGCGCTCATTGTATGTGTTGGATGTGTTGTGTTGTGAAAAGACATAAGAAGTGCGAATTGTTTAATGGTCTATATTATTTTCCATTAGATCCGAGATCACTGAACACGAGTGACCCAACTCCTTAGAAAGAGTCCAGCAGAGGATGCATCAGTGATTGCTTGTTGGTTATTTTTTATTTTATCACCCTTATCACTCTTCCCTATTCCTTTCAGTGATTCGCTGTAGTGAGCTAGTGCTCCAACCTGTGAAGCATTGTGGGTGTGGAAGGGCTCTCATCATACACTGCTTCCTCTGGGCCACAAACCACAGATTAGTGCCCATTCGACTAAAATATTGTGACCTGGCATGCAGAAAGCTATGGGAGGTATCGAAGCAAAATGAGGTTCCTCCAGATTCGTTAGATATTTTAATCAGACACTTAAGCACAAATATACTGGGGGCAGCAAGGTGAGTTAACAGATCATATAGGGGTGGAAACGTGGTACGGCAAGGATGTGTGCTTGTCCCTACCCTCTTTTTTCTCTATTGAAATGATTTGGTTGCCCAAATGGAGGATTGTAAAATTATGTCCCAAAAATTAGTGGCCAAAAGAAACCTATGCTGCCATTTGCGGATGACACCTTGTTGTTGTTAAAGACACCGACCGGACTTAAGGGCATTAGTGGATTGAATTTCAGCATTTTACACAAATAGGGCATTGGAGGTAAATGAATTCAAAACCAAATGTATGTCTATTATCCCCCACAAGTCATTCAGGGAATACATTAAGCTAGGATGCTCTAGTTTAGACAGTGTTTTCGACTTTGACTACTTGGGAATCAGTATGTCCTGGATCCCACAGCTACAAAAGCATCCTGAATCGTTGTCATCAAGCCTCAGGGATATTTAGGCTATATAATGCCATAAATGCAAAGCATGACACCCTGCTCTAAACGTTTACAAAGCTAAGGCAGTAGGAAGTGCCCCACATGGGGCAGAGCTTTGGGGATTTTCAAGGTTGACTGTGCTGGCAACCTCCATAAATAATTTCTTATGTTCTTTGTTGAGCTTGCTCAAGAGCATGCCCATGCTCCCCTTGTTGGACACTGGCATTAAACACACATCAATTATAAGGCTAAACTAGGATCTGCTCTTTATTGGTGGAAATTAAAGTACACCCCGACTTTTATAGAGTGCTATAGTGCTTGAAAGGAAATAGTAGACCTAGACAAGAACAAGAAAATAAAGTGGTTACTTAACATAAAGGAAACCTTGATGCAACTACCATTTGAAGAGCACTGGAAAGAGGGGGCGCATAAGAATGCCCTCACTAGGGAATGCATTAGGGATGCACTTTGAGCTCACAATTGGAGAATGAAGTTAGTAAAATAAAGGAAAGAACATTTACTTCAGATTTTATTGATTTTAAAAAATACAGCAGGTTTGAACATTTCCTCGATTTAATTACTGCCCCAATATCTAGACAACTGTATATTATGTTCTGGAATGGCACTCTCCCGGTCAATTGCTTTTCCTCAAAGTGGAAAGCCAACACCAACTTCAGCTAAACATGTCCAGTATGTTTGCAGGCAGATGGATCAATGGCACACTTTTTATTTTTTTGGCCCAGGATACGAGCGTCCAAGAAAAAAGATGGATTCTACCCATTTGTAGGCAGTTTGGAACCAGACAGTGCCATCAGGCACTCAGACTGTTGTGTGTCAAGGCCAGTGTCAAGACCAAAGAATCCTTGGCTTAGCCGAATTCTTGCTTTGGAGCTGGATCATAAGAGCTAAATATTAGAAAAATGTCAGTGGGGAGCTACATCCTTTTATTTACTGATATTAGTAGGCCATGTTGATATTCTGGTAGGTTGGTTCATATTGTAGAAGCAAGCAGTTTCATCTCCTTTGTTAGAAAATTAACGATGTGATGTATTCCTAGTCTAGTTTGCTGTAATATAAATCCATGCACCTTTGTGGCCTTGAGCTATATTTACTTTTTATTTATATTACTTTATTTTATTTATTTTAAACTTGTCATAGACTTGTGGAGGAACTGATATTTATTTTGTAGGTCTCAATGAAAGATGATATGGCTTTCTAACTGATTTCATATGGGACATGTATGCACTTTCGCGGTTCCCAGACCTTCAGGGAATTTCATTTAAAAACATCACAGCAGAACAATCTATTCTTGTGGTGGGATTAGAGGCCCTCACATAGAGGTTTTTGTTTACCGTTTTAATTGATCATTCTTTGTCCAGTCCTACGCTGGCAACAGTGCTGCTTTTTCAGCTCACCTGTACGTTGAAGGATTCTCTTTTGATAATGTATTAATTAATTTGCACGTTGCACTTATGTACTTGCGAATTTATTTATGAAACTTATGTAAGGCTTTGTTAAATTTGCTAATCCATTTATGAAAAAGTCCTTTTGACATTGTGCATTGTCTGGCTCTATTGCCTTTTAATTTTGTTTTGTAACTTGCTATTGGCTTGTAATATTTGTCTTATGTGCCTTTAAAGGTTATCTTCACCGAAATAAAGTTATTAGTTACTTACTTACAATTAACTAGCTTTCGAGGAAGTGGTTTCGGTGATATTTCTTTATTTCAGCATCAATATGTTTATTTTTTTTGGTTACTCTTTCAAACAGTTGTCACTCATGCGATTTAATGAATGGTGTGACGGAGCAGATGATGGTCAAGCCCACACTTATATTAGCAATAGAGGACAATAATGTTACCAAAGACCGGCTTCACCGAAATGGCGGAGGAGTGTCACTCCCCCGGCTAAGAGCCAGCAGATAAAAAATAAAATGATAGTTTACTATTGTTTTAGCTGAACACACATGCTCCATTAAGTTTCTCCAACCTGGCTGTGTTAAACAGCCGGGCTGGAGAAATTGTACAGACACCAGTGCACTGTCTGAGCAGCAGTCCAAGCTGCTCAGACCAATCCTGACGCTGCTTTCATGTTAGGTTTAGCACGAGAGCAGCACCAGGATTGCTGGGGAGCCTGTGCTGGTGTCCCTGTGAATGCTGGGACACCATCAGGAGCAGAGGAGCGAGGTGGTAGGAGGTGGTGGGAACGGCGGAACGGTAAGTGTTTTGTTTTTTATTATTTGTTCCTTTCGTCCCCCTGACTTTCAAATGGATAAATTAGCTTTCAATACAGAATGAGTGCTTTGTGAGAAGCACTTTTGTGTCATGCTTAGGGGGATAGAGTATGTCACAGACCTTAAAAGTGCAGTGTTGGAAAGAAGAGAGATAGCCAATATGCAATTTACATGACTGGGGCCACTTGTACGTACATTTTGCGACTCGCAAATCGGTCGCAGCGCTATTCGCGACCGTGCAAAACGTGAAATGATATGTACAAATGCCATTTTGGAATCCCAAATAGCGATGGGACCAATTACCAAATCGCAAACATTTGCGACTCCAGTTTGTGACTCGCAATTAAGAAATTGCAATTTGCGACCGAATGTACAAGGCAGTCGCAAATTGCGAATAGACGCAAATAGGCCATTCTGCACACCCAGATTAGCACTGATTCCAAACAGGTGGTAACCAGAACCAAAGTATAAAAGCAGACCTAGAAGGCATCTGGGTTTTTCAAAATGGCTGCACTCTACGTGATTGCATGGAGGAGGCGAGTCCAGGCTGCCCAGCAAAGGAGGTGGAGGCGGAGACACCAGGCAGACCATATTCCAACAGGCTGAGGAGGAAATATATGAGAAATATAGATTGAGCAGCACAGTCATCTTAGAGATTATTGAACTGCTGAAACCTCAGCTAGAAAGCCAAATCCTGCACAGCTGCTCCATCCCCACTCATGTGAAAGTGCTGTGCTCACTGCACCTCTTGGCCTCGGGTAGCTATCAGGGGGTGATTGCTATTTCTGGTGGGGTGTCCCAAAGTGTCCTGTCACGATTCTTTAGACGGTTGCTAGATGGCATACTCGCACACATGTCCAGATACATTTACCTTCCCAGGAATGGGGAGGAAATACACAACACCAAATTGGACTTCTACAGAATTGCAAACTTTGCATAACCATGTTATGCCATGCCCATAGCTGCTGTTTTGTTACACAGGTGATAGTGGATATGCTCTGAGGTCATGGATACTCACCCCATACCTAACACCTGCCAATCAGAAAGAGAGGCACTACAACATTGGACATCGGCGCACCAGAACCGTCATTGAGAGGACCTTTGGCATGTTGAAGTTGCATTTTAGATGCCTGCACAAAAGTGGAGGTGCACTCCAGTATGTTCCAGAGACTGCATGCAAGATTGTGGCGACATGTGCCATCCTACACAACATAGCAACTAGACGTGGGCTACATCTCACCCTAGATGACACAGATTCTGAGGATGAGGAGCAGGAGCCGCCACAATGACAGCCTTGGGATGGTAGCATCGCAATGCAGGGCAGACGCAGAGAGGATCACATACAAACTCATTACTTGTGCAGGTAAGTGCCAACCGTAACAGCACTCACAAATGTAAGACACACATAGCCAGGTTGTGCAAAACAAAAAGATCCTTTAATGTTAGGAGTGCATAGTGTAAATTGTGGCGTATAACCAGCAGTAAAGTAGTATAATGTAACAAAGCCTAACACATTCAACTCATGTGCCTTAGGCTAAACCTAGTGAGAAACATCACACCCTCCTACGGCTACAACCACCATGGCCTGTGCCTGGTTGGTCCACAGATGTCTGGCGTGTACTGCTACTACGCAGTATGCAGGCATCTGAGGCAGAAACGCTGCTTACGCTTGATATGTCCTCACTGTCCTGAGGGGTGTCACCAGTACCTCTTGCTGCCTGGGAGGTGTGAATGAGGTCATCAGCAGCAGTAATGCACCCTAGTCCCCTTACCACATCTCCAGCAAAATGCCCTAGTTCAACCTGGAGCGTGACAGTGCGTCTGGACAGGCAGGTAGTTGTGGTGGCTGGTCGGTCAATGGACTGACTGAGCCGGTCCAAACGTGCAGCTGTGTTGCGCTTTCTGCGCCTTGCATGGGCCTGATCTGCTACCATTTCCCTACATAGGTCATTGATGGCAGTGGTGAGGTTGACCATGTTGGTGTTCATGGTGTATAATTGGTTTTCAATGTTTCCAAATCCCTGTGTGAGGGTCTGTTGCATCCAGTGCAAGTTCCGGTTCATCATCCACATGTGTTTGTTTTGCAGGCGGTGACTGCTCAGTAGGGATGCCTCAAGTCCAAGGAATTGTTCTGTTGCAACATCCTCCTCACCTGCAACATGTGTCAGATGACGCCTTCTCCGCCCAGACCCAGCTGTTCACAGTGGCCGACTCTCACCCATCTGCGGCCCCGGTGTAAGGTTTACATCCTCATTGTCCACATCTGTCTCCTCTGTGGTCTCACATGCATGGTGGATAATCGGTGTGGTACTGCACTCCCCTGCAGAAATGCTGACTGCCTTGTCTGCTGTCATGGTGGCATCGTCATCTCCCTCCTCACTGGGGTCATCAGTGGATACTTGAGGGAGACCTGTGGGACACAGGGGATACACTGTCAGTGCCTCTCAGATGTGTGGCTTATCAAAATAAATATTCCTCACACTTTGGACTACTGTACTACATTACCCATAATGCAATGAACTTGAGGTGGTCATATAGGCATGGAACAATTTGGATGATGCATGCTTTAGTGAACTGTGGTTGTGTGCATGGTGCCTTGAATAGTGTAATTAAGTGAGAATTACTTACTTTTGGAGGTTCCAGGTGCTGAACTGTCCTGGTCCACAATTCCAACAGCCTCTGGCTCCAGAGTGGTCTCCACCATGCTCTTTATTGCTGTGGGTGGTGGTACTGTGGATGGTCCCCCACCTGTTCAATGCTCCTTCTTCAACTCCTCTGGAACCCTTTCCTTTGTTTTTGACCTGAGGTCATACCATCTTTTGCACACCTCCTCGATGGAGCGATGACTGACTCCTATGTAATTTATCTTGTTTTGTATGTCCAGACAAATCTTTTTTTGTGTGTCTGGGACACTCATTGCTGCCTTTCCAAACAGAACCTCATGGTGTAGACAGCACTCCTCAGTGAGGACCTCCAACTCTTTGTCAGAGAATTTCAGCTTTCTCTTCCTCCCTGCAGTGGTTGTCTCCTTTGTTTGGCTTGCCATGGCTGCAGTTGCTCCTCTCAGCTGGGTGTGCCTCTGCTGTCTGTCCTGGCTAGACTCGTCCCACTTCCATGGGAGCTACTTCCTGGTTCTGAGGTCATCATCCAGCACCAGGAAGTGTAATTTCTCTCTTTTTTTTTACCCATTCGCTAATTGCAACACAGTCGCAAATTGATTTGAGATTTTTTCTTACATCCCGTTTTGCGAGTCAGAAATAGTGATTCACATTGAGTCGCTATTTCCGACTCGCAATTTTTTAGCTTCGTACATGTGGCCCTTGGTCACTATTACTCTGCAGTTCCCTAGTGGAATAATTGGATGACTACCAGACCATCAACCCACCTCCTTTGGATTCTAGAAAGAAGATCTGCACACCCCTGGTAGGCCTTTTGAGGAAGATGACAGAGATCCACAAGAATGGGTTATATCAAGTAATAACTGTTGCAAACCGATTTTGTTACATCAATATGTATAATGGCTTAAGGTTGCAGTCAAGGAACTACTGGGAGACAAGAGCAGGGCCTACTGGGTAGGACTCTTTTAAAGTCATTCAAGTAGATACGAATCATTATTGTATAGTAAAATTTTATAACACTTTAAAATATTCAGTTATAGTAATGGATAGAAGATTTCTGTGCATTTGTTCCCTATCATCTTAATAATGAGTGGGATTGTTTTTTGGAGGTTCAGTGATGATTACTCTTTAAATGTTGGCATGTCCTATAAGATTTCCCAAATTATTAGTTTAGTTTAGTTTAGTTTAGTTTTATGCATTTATAAAGCGCGTAGTTACCCTAGGGCATCCCAGCACTCAAGGTACAGGAAGTTCCAGAAGAAAACAGGAAGGGCAGACTAGTGACTAAAGAGAATGGTTTTCAATCTCTTCCTAAAAAGAGATTCAGAGGGTTCATGGCGAAGCTCAAGAGGTAGGGCATTTCAGAGATGGGCAGCCTTGATAGTAAAGGAGTTTCTACCCCATGATCTATAGACGCGGGGTATATGAATCTGCCGGGCAAAAGAAGATCCGAGGTGTCTCAGAGGAGCGTGAATGGAAATGTGTTTTCTGAGAAAAGATGGAGCTTTGTTCTGTATGGCTCTGTGAGTGATGCACATGGATTTCAAATGTATGCGCTGTTTGACCGGCAGCCAATGGAGTGCTACAAGAGCCGGCTTGGCAGATAGATGTCTGGGCAGTTCATAAGGAGCCTAGCTGCTGTGTTCTGTACAATCTGCAGCTTCCTTACCACGTATTCCTGGGGAACTAAGATAAAGAGAATTCCCATAGTCCAGGCGGGAAAGAACCAGTGCCTGGACCAGGATCCTTCTGGACGAGGCGGGAAGAAGATTGAGAATCTTCCTGAGAGATCTAATAAGACCAAAACAAACCGAGGAAATTTTCTTAGCTTGTAGTTCCATCGTAAGACGGGAGTCCAATACAAAACCTAGGCTTTTTACCTGTCCTTTAGGAGGAGGGAGACTGGTGAAGGCCTCTGAATAACATGTTAAAGGGGAAGCAGGGGAGCCATTGCCTAAAATGAGTACTTCAGATTTGCCATCATTAAATTTGAGTTTGGATTGAATCATCCAGTCGCCGATAGCCCTCATATAGCCAGATAGGTTGACGGAGGGAGAATTCCCAGTACTGGAGAGGGAAACCACTAATTGAGTATCATCAGCGTAGGTGACCAGTGAAAGATTGTAGGTAGTAACTACTTTAGCTAAGGAGGCCATTATTTGAATTTCCATTTCTCCCAATTTGGAGGGGGGTAGTTGGGCGGGTGGGGGAGAAAAGGAATGCCCAGTCTACCATCATTACAAGGAGACAGGACCAATGTTTTATGAGGCAACCAAGAGAAGTGTAAATTCTAGGCTATGGCCTGCATTGATTACATTTTGTCCCAGTGACCTGCTTTTAGTGCTTGATACAAAGCATTCTTGACCATAGTATTCTGACCTCATATGAGGCTTTGTGGGGCCTCTTCAGTTTGAAAAAAAACTGGCTTTTTTCCCCCTCCTGATTATCAGATGGTCTTTTGTGTTTCGTAACTTGACTGATAAGCAGAACCAAAGTTTTGCAACCTGTACAGAAAACACTATTCCAGAAGTGATCTTTTTCTTATGGGAGGGAATGATTAGAGGAAACACTGGTCTTTAATAGAGAAGTTCTGTTCTAGGAGTATCATTGGAACTTAGCTTGTAGGTGTAGGAAATGGCATTCTTTTGTGTGATGCCTCCCCCCAGATTATTGCCCTATCTGTTTTTGCTGACTGTAGAACTCTGTGCACTTTACCTTGCTAACCACCCTGCTCTTCTTTCTGACATGGTTGAGATGGCATAGCACAAACTGGCATATTTAAATTATCTACACGTCCTTAGCATATGGTACAAAGTATACTCAGAATATATACATTAAAGGCAACTAGTGGACTACACGTATAGTGTGCCTTCCACTACAGTGGTAATGCAAACCTGGTTTCAGGCCTATCATTGTCATTGCAGCCTGACTGCAACAGTTTAAAAACAGCAATTGTGACCTGTCAAAATCAACCCTTTTAACAGGTCTAGACCTTCCGTTTAAATAATATCATCCCTATGTTGACCTAATAGCCCATAAGTGAGGATGCATGGTATTTAAAAGTAGGACATGTATAAGGTTTTTGGACTTGGCCCTTTTTGCAGCGTCATCCCCAAACTGTTTGCAATAACTCCTCCTATTTTTGCTGAATTCATTTTGGGTGGCCCTATGACTCTGTGAAATTTACAAGTGCTAACCAGTGCTAGTGTATTTGTGCTTCACCTCTAAACATGGTAACATTGGCTTATACCCAATTGGCATATTTAATTTACTTTTAACTCCCCAGTAAAGTGGAAATACACGTACCCAGGGTCACTAAATTGAATGCTACTTAGGAGCCTGCAGCACTGATTCTGCCACCCACTTGGGTCGCACTTTAAGCATGTCTCAAGTCTGCCATTGCGGCCTGTGTGTGTACAGTATTTGTCAACATCTGGGCAGTGCACGCTCTACGGGAGACTGGAATGCAAAAACCCAGCACTTATGAGATGACATAATTCATGCATTATGTTGATATGCTGTTGTTTAACCTTTTGAATTACAGAGTTTAATCCTGAAGACTTATATTCAAGGTGCTTGTAAATTCTGTTCATTTGCAATGTATTGCTGCAGGCTCTCAGAGTGTGTCAGGGTGTGGTCCCTTTCCAGGGCCTTCTAGAAACTTCCTCTGCAGCATGCCCCGGGTGTGGCTTGTGGGCTGGTGCAAGACTCTATATAAGGGAGCCAGCCCAGCTCCACGTGCTCACTATTCAGAGGTCCCGGTGCAGAGCAGCAGCAACTTCCTGAGCTTCTGTTCCAGAGGCCTACTTTGATCTTCCAGGCCTCGTCCTTTCACTTGGCTGGGTGATTCTTGATCAGGGCGATAAGACGGAGGTCGGGCTGGGCCCCAATCCCGTTCTCGAAGGATTTCGAGTTCTTGGGCCTAATTAGTATGACAAATCTATTTTGCTCTTGTGTGTGTGAAAGTGTGCTTGATATTTAATGGCATTTACATGTTGACATTTGAATTGGCTAGACACGCGATTCATTACTCGTGTACAAATCTAGATATTCATTGTGCGCAACCATTTTCTAACATTTACAAGGTTGCATTCGAATCGGCAAGACGCGCGATTCTTTACTCGTGTACAAATCTAGATATTCATTGTGCGCAACCATTTTCTGACATTTACAGGGTTGCATTTGAATCGGCAAGATGTGCGATTCTTTACTCATGTACAAATCTAGATATTCATTTTGCGCAACCATTTTCTGACAGTATTACACTGCCATTTTGCCCTTGTAAAGTAAACCTTCTGTCAGGCCCAACCGTTCCTTTGAGCAAAGGTTAATTTGGGGTTGCTTGTGGATCACTCTGACAAGGATTGTGGTTGCTTCTTGATAAGGGCTCACACCCAGCCAACCAACAACCCCACTTCTCACAAAAGAGAATGTTAAACATGTCCTTACTGACAGTGACTAGCACCTAATTGCCATTTTCATTTTCATTGCAGCATGCTGTCTATTCCATACAGAAACACTAATAGATGCACTAATAAACTGAATAATGCCCTTTTTGGCTTTGAAACACCTACAAACATTATTCTTGATAATTATTAAATTCCCCTTTCAGTAGTGAAATCAGATTTTTAATATACAGTAAGGAAAATAGACTTTCAGGAAGTTACCTTTTTCTCTGTGTAAAGCCTACCAGAGCAAAGACAAATATCTGGTTGTGGGTAAGAGTTTTTGTTTCTATGCAGGATGACCATTTAGGCAGTGCCTAGGAACTTAATGTTCTTCAAAGTAGCTTCCATTGTCAGTGATAGATGTCACATGACACCTGGACAGCCGCCTTCCTTTGCTTCCCAAGTTAGGCTGAAACCAACCAGGCTGCAAAAGGTCCACTAGAACTGGTTTCTTATTTCCCTGGACGCACCTCTTGAATTTAGGTAGGGAGGGATACTATGGGTTTGTTTGCAATAGGACATATAGGGAATGCTGCAAAAATGGGTAGGGTGAGCTCTGGGAATGTTTACCCTATTGGTTACGGAGAAGCCGGGAATTACCCCCATCCCCCAACAAGCTGTGCCAGGCATACATGTGACATCCCTTGTACCTTCCTCAGAACACTAATGGACCTGAGGAAGATCAAAGGAGGGCTGGATCTGCCGCCCTGAAGTACTGGACCTGCTTCTTCTTGTACCCAGGACAAAGAAGTAGACTCCAAGGGGCATAAGACTGACCTCCTGTTCAAGCTGTAAGGACACAACAAACTACAAGAGGCCATTCCTGATGACTCTCAGCTGGCCAGTTCCAACTAGACCTACCCTGGAGGCTTCTAGTGACCTCTGCTGGAGTGGAACCTGACCCCAAAGCACTGGAACCCTTGGCTGTGTCTGGCTAGATGAATTTTACAACTCCTGAAAACCAGAAACACAGACCATTTTTGGCTTTAAAGACTTTGAGAGAACCAGGCCAAACCTGCCAAGCTGATCTCACTAAGGTGTTACAGCTGGAAGGACATTTTATGTTTCTCTCCCTCAGAATTTTTCACAATCCTCTCTAGCGGGACCTCGCAAAGATGGTATCCCACCTTGTGGAGCCCTCGTTGGATGCAGCTTGCAGCCTTGCCCTGCTGGATGAATCTGAACTCCAAAACAGTAACTAAGTGACAAGAAACAAATCTTGACTGGGTGAAGGCATAAAAAGCATTTGTCCAGTGAGGGATCTTCCCTGGGTGCCAAATTTGAATTGCTCCTATTCGGAACTTTCCTGTCAAAAAACAACAGCTCCCCTGGGAGCAAGTCCAATGGCTATCCAACCTCGTGAAGCCCTCTTTAGCTAAGCATCATCCATTCATCAAAATGAATGGAGACACTCATCATGTCCTGTCGAATCAAGGTCCTTAGTGTTTTCCAGTTTTAAGAATAAAGAAACCTTGAATAGATGAAGGCATCAAAAGTTGCCATCTGGTGAGGGACCTTCCCTGGTTGCGAAAATTTAATTTCTCGCAGTCTGAACTTTCCTGCCAAAAAAACAACAGCTTCACAGGAACCATGTCCATTGGCTACTGACCTCCTGAAGCTTTCTTTGTCTACAGCTCGTTGCTTTTCCTGATGAAGAGTCAGGAATTCCACTTTTATGACTAAGTCCCAAGGTAAATAATCCAACCGGGGTAAAAAATCATCCCTTTTTCTGACCTGCACGCCATCGCAATTTTCCCTAAGTCAACCTTATGTCCAGGCTCTCCACAGCCAGTTGACCTCAGTTGCAACTGCATGCTTTTTGGCACTACTTTTATTTACAACTTTAACAATTCATATCTTTTGTTCGTCTTATTGAATTATAGTCATGTTGGTATCATTGTATTCATTAAAATATAATATTTTTTCTAATTCAGTTTGAGATTTTTATCATGCTGTGGTTTGACTTTATTACTTCTTTGGTATTGCATAAATGCTTTATACATTGCCCTAAGTCCAGTCTGTCTGCTCTGTGCAACATCTACAAGGGACGAGCCCAGGTTAATATAGTGGCATAAGTAGTACAACTGACAAAGTTTCTTAAGGTGAGTAGTCACCCCTCCTAATGAATAACCTTATTTCTTACATTAAGAACTGCAGACCTTTCACTTGGATGGATCTGTGGACAAAGCAGACTGACTTAAAGGCAGAACATCTAGCTGTAGGTATCCAGTTCAGTGCATGAAGCACTGGTGTGATGTGGTCTCTTGAATGCAAGTTTAATAGCAGTTTGTCTCTGGAGTTCTGAATCTGTTGCAATTTGTGAAGTAAGAAGAGTGAAGCCCTTTCAACAGTTAACCTAGGACATTACGAGGCTGAAAAAGATTTTAAAATTCTATGCATATACTAGGTGTGGGAAAAGGCATTGTAGTGTGCTCATTGTGTAGAATGCACTTCCTGTCACTTCATTCAGATGTGAGAGGAGGGATAAGTTAGAGTTCATGGTTGCTCAGAGTTTCTTACCTCTCTTGATGCTGCTGGTGATATTTTTTGACCTGTGGGCCAGATTGCTCGAAATGTGCAGGTACTTCAATTTCCCAACATCAAGATCTTGGGTTTTGGAGCATTATCCATGAATCAATCGAATAGAGATACTTATCATGTCCAGTCAAATAGAGGTCCTTAGGGTTTTCCAATTTTAAGATGATCTGTGTGTCATCTATGTAGGTGTGGCATAGTAGTTTGCATGCACTGGTCAGGTCTGGTAAATAGGGGGTAGAGATTGAATACCAGAAGGGAGAAGATAGAGCCTTGTGGAAACCCATATCATGAGGCGTGCTGAGATGAGATGAACAGTAGCATTGTTACCATACTTTGACTATCTTCAAGAATAAGGAGATTCAGTTTAGGATACACTTCCTGTCAGGATTGTAGGCATGCACGTCTTCTTCCAGACCACAGCTCAATCACTATGTTAGAGACAGGAGGATGGGCCGAGGCAGGTGATGCGGTCTAGTTGACATGCCTTTTCCTACATTGGACTGCGTTCTACCAGAAGCTGTATAGCCTTTGCCTGGTTCCAAGTGCAGAAATGCAAAAGCCGCATTCTGGAGGCAGTTGGGGTCTGTAGTTGTTGCTTACATGATATGTACCTAAATTTGAGGTTCCTTTTATTTCTGCATTTTGTTCCTGTTGGATTGCTGTTGGGTTTTTGGCACGCCTTTGAAGTATTTGGTTTCCCTCTGCTGGCTCCTGCACTATTGGTATTCTTGCAGTTTGTTTTTCGTACACCTGTGGAGATACGGGTGTACTATAACCCAGTTACTAACTGCTGACTTTCTTTCCAGTTGGTTAAATGCATGCATAAATAACTTTGGATGTTAGCTCACAATTATGCTTCTGAGGTCTCTGAGGCATTCAAGAATACATTTAAGTTGTACCTCATGGAAGCAAGAGACTGCTAAAGGAAAAATAGGAAATATGTACTTTTCAAGTACCAAAGACTATTGAGTGTAGTGAATGTTTATAACACAACTGGTGATTGCATTTTTTTTGTTTTCATTTACGAATATCTTCTGAGAAAACGCATGCATCTTTAAAAGGTTATGAAAAAGATTCTCTTATGAAGAAGTATTTTTCAGCATTGACACCATTCACTTTGAGGCTGCTCCAGTGAGCATCGAGGTATCACAGAATAAGTTTTTTTTTAGGAAAACAGTACATTGCCTTTAAACTAACTTAGCATTATTCTTGTCTTAGGATCACACAACATTACTGGGTTTGTTATTGCTTTTGGGATCCAGCCTTTTAAGACACCCTGGAAAGTGGGAGATGTAAGGCAAGGCACACACTCCGAATCATTATACAGATGATTCAATTTATTGTTTCAGTTCATTAAAACCATAACAATAATGCATCTTGCATATTTGTTAAATACATTATACTACATTCGAAATACCTTCGAAAATAAAAGCGTTTTCTAGTCATTGGCGTCTCTCCAATGTTTTAGGGCAGGGTGTGCATGGCAATTTTTTCTTTTTACTGTCCACAGTCTTCCTAGGCTCTAGAAGCCAAAAGTGCAGGTGCTTGACTATAATGACCCATTCATTAGTACCCTAAAGAATAAAGCTGTGTAAAATTGCTCTTAAAACTTCTAAAACTTTGAGTCAGACTAAAATGCTTTGATTATTTATCACTCCACATCACATTTTTAGACACTTAAACATTGAGTCGGGCTATAAGCTTATGATGGTCTTTACACCCAACAACCATTATAGTTCCCTTGTACAGGTACCAAAAGTGCAAGTGCTGTATACTTAATAAATACTGACAAGGATAGTCGCTATTAAATTAATTCAATGAGATTAGGTGATGAGCTTTTTCGGATAGCACTCCACTGTGCTAAGGACACCGGCATCACTTTTACAGCAGAGCTAAAGCCATGAACCTAACAAACTTACAATTTAACTGCAGTTCGTGTGTGCACAATGCCTGCATAGCTCCGGACTTGGATTCCTCCATGCTGGAAGGTTTTCTGATGTTGGTGAATTGCCCAGTCGCATTATCATTAGCTGATGTTTCATTAGCAGCGAGTAAGGTGAGGAGAACTATGCAGCTGGCTCTAGGCTGACATAGTGCTGTATAATCATCCATGCATGGGAGCGGGTACTGAATTTGATTTTATCTTGAATGAAACACAAAGATTTACTGCCCTTGTTAGCGCCTCTTTTGAATGAATCGTATAACTCTTTCGCTGCCAGGCCTTTTCCCCCTCCTGTGCCGAGCCTTTTTTGGCTATTTGGGGAAGTTTGCGCTTAGGCCCTCATAACTTTTTGTTCACATAAGCTACCCACGCCAAATTTGTGTCCTTTTTTTCCAACATCCTAGGGAAAAAAGGGCTGCAGAAGGCAGCTCGTGGTTTTTTTCCCCGAAAATGGCACCAACAAAGGGTTTGCGGTGGCAAGATCACCATCTTCCCAGCTTTCAGGAACAGGCAGACTTGAATTGGAAAACCCAATTTTTCAGTACAGTTTTGACATTTTACTGGGACATACCCCATTTTGACTATTTTTTGTGCTTTCAGCCTCCTTCCAGTTTGTGTCCAAAATGGGTGAGACACCAATGCTGGATCCCAGAAAGCTAAACATTTCCAAAAAGTAGACAAAATTCTGGATTCAGCAAGGGGTCATTTGTGTAGATCCTACAAGTGTTTCCTACAGAAAATAACAGCTGAAATAAAAACATATTGAAATTGAGGTAAAAAAAAAACAGCCATTTTTCTCCATGTTTTACTCTGTAACTTTTTCCTGCGATGTCAGATTATTTAAAGCAATATACCGTTAGGTCAGCTGGTCTCTTCTGGTTGCGGGGATATATAGGGCTTGCAGGTTCATCAAGAACTCTAGGTACCAAGAGCCAATAAATGAGCTTCACCTTGCAATGGGTTTTTATTCTATACCGGGTATACAGCAATTCATTTGCTGAAATATAAAAAGTGAAAAATAGGTATCAAGAAAACCTTTGTATTTCCAAAATGGCCACAAGAGAAGGTGTTGAGAAGCAGTGGTTATTTGCACATCTCTGAATTCCGGGGTGCACATACTAGCATGTGAATTACAGGGCATTTCTCAAATAGATGTATTTTTTACACACTGCCTTACATTTGGAAGGAACAAATGTATAGAAAGACAAGGGGCAATAACACTTGTTTTGCTATTCTGTGTTCCCCCAAGTCTTCTGATGAAAATGGTATGTCACTTGTGCGGGTAGGCCTAGCGCCCACGAAAGGAAATGGCTCAAAACACAACGTGGACACATCACATTTTTTTCACAGAAAATAGAGGTGTTTTTTGTAAAGTGCCTACCTGTGGATTTTAGCCTCTAGCTCAGTGGGCACCTGCGGAAACCTAGCAAACCAGCGCATTTTTGAAAACTAGACACCTAGGGGAATCTAATATGGGGTGACTTGTGGCGATCTGACCAGGTTCTGTTACCCAGAATCCTTTGCAAACCTCAAAATGTGACCAAAAACATACTTTTTCCTCTCATTTCGGTGACAGAAAGTTCTGGAATCTGAGAGGAGCCACAAATTTCCTTCCACCCAGCGTTCCCCCAAGTCTCCAGATAAAAATGGTACCTCACTTGTGTGGGTAGGCCTAGCGCCCATGAAAGGAAATTGACCCAAAACACAACGTGGACACATCACATTTTTTCACCGAAAACAGAGGTGTTTTTTACAAAGTGCCTACCTGTGGATTTTGGCCTCCAGCTCAGCTGGCACCTGGGGAAACCTAGCAAACCAGCGCACTTTAGAAAACTAGACACCTAGGGGAATCCAAGATGGGGTGACTTGTGGGGCTCTCACCAGGTTCTGTTACCCAGACTCCTCTGCAAACCTCAAAATTTGACCGAAAAAACACTTTTTCCTCTTATTTCGGTGACAGAAAGTTCTGGAATCTGAGAGGAGCCACAAATGTCCTTCCACCCAGCGTTCCCCCAAGTCTCCAGATAAAAATAGTACCTCACTTGTGTAGGTAGGCCTAGCGCCCATGAAAGGAAATGGCCCAAAACACAACGTGGACACATCACATTTTTTCACAGAAAACAGAGGCGTTTTTTGCAAAGTGCCTACCTGTGGATTTTGGCCTCTAGATCAGCCGGCCCCAGGGGGGGCAGAAATGGCCTAAAATAAATTTGCCCCCCAACCCCCCGGGGAGCGACTCTTGCCTACGGGGTCGCTCCCCCTGAGTGACATTGGCTCAAAAAAAAGATCCCCGGTGCCTATTGACCTAAAATTGGCTGATTTCCCCCCAAGGGGGCCAGAAATGGTCTAAATACAATTTGCCCCCCAGGGGAGCAACCCTTGCCTAATGGGTCGCTCCCCATCCCTAAAAAAACAAACAAAAAAAAAAAAAACACAAAAAAAAAATTGCCCTGGCGCCTAGAGGTTTCTGCCCCCCCTAGGGGCAGATCGGCCTAATAACAATAGGCCGATCTACCCCGGGGGGGCAGAAATGGCCTAAAATAAATTTTTCCCCCTCGTCCCCCGGGGAGTGACCCTTGCCTACGGGGTCGCTCCCCTTGTGTGACATTGGTGCAAAAAAAAAAATCCCCGGTGCCTAGTTGTTTCTGCCCCCCTTGGGGGCAGATTGACCTAAAATCCGCCGATCTGCCCCCAAGGGGGGCAGAAATGGTCTAAATACAATTCCCCCCCCCCAGGAGGAGCGACCCTTGCCTAATGGGTCGCTCCCCATCTCTAAAAAAACAAACAAAAAAAAAAACACACAAAAAAAATTGCCCTGGCGCCTAGAGGTTTCTGCCACCCCTAGGGGCAGATCGGCCTAATAACAATAAGCCGATCTGCCCCCAGGGGGAGCAGAAATGGCCTAAAATAAATTTGAACCCTTCAAGCCCCCCGGGGAGCGACCGTTGCCCACAGGTTCGCTCCCCTTCCGTGACGGCGCAAAAAAAAAGATCCCTGGTGCCTAGTGGTTTCTGCCCCCAAAGCGGGCAAAAATGGCCTAAATACAATTTGCCCCTCCAGGGGAACGACCCTTGCCTAAGGGGTCGCTCCTCATCTAAAAAACAACAACAACAACAACAAAAAAAGGTGCCCAGTGGTTTCTGCCCCCCAAGGGGGCAAAAATGGCCTAAAATAAATTTGCCCCCCAGGTGAACGACCCTTGCCTAAGGGGTTGCTCCCCTTGCGTGAATTTCCCCCCCCCAAAAAAAAAACTCCCTGGTGTCTAGTGGTTTCTGTCCGCCTTGGGGGCAGATTGGCCGCGTAAAACTAGGCCAATCTGCCCCCAAGGGAGACAGAAATGGCCTAAATATAATTTGCCCCCTATGGGAGCGACCCTTGCCTAAGGGGTTGCTCCCCACCTCTAAAATCAAAAACAAAACAATTTGTTTTTATCCCTTGTGCCTAGAGGTTTCTGCCCCCCCTGGAGGCAGATTGGCCTAATAATAGGCCGATCTGCCCCAGGGGGGGCAGAAAAGGCCTTAAAAAAAAATGCCCCCCCTGGGAGTGACCCTTGCCCAAGGGGTCGCTCCCTCATGCCAGTTTCCTTTTAAAAATTAAATCCCTGTTGTCTAGTGGGCGTTTCAAAAGCCGGATTGCTTTACAATCCGGCTTTTGAAACGCAGAGAGAGACTTCAAAGGGCAGGAAATTACTTTCCTTCCCTTTGAAGTTACTCTGCCTCCTCCACGTGATCGAATGAGAAATTTTCCTCAAAAGCCTTGTGCCATCTCCAATTTTGATTCTTATCAATGTGTCAGAATATAATCAAATAATTGCATTCAAGAGAGGTGCCGGGAGACCCCATTGCCTTAATTTACTCCAGAGCAGCTGACTGTTCACTCTGTCAAAGGCAGCCTTTAAGCCTATAAAATCGAGGTATAACCACCTATGTCGCTGTCTACACTGCTCTGCGAGGAAGAAAGTGATCAATATGTTCGTCATGGTACCTACTCCTTTTCTAAAGCCTGTTTGGTTAGGGGGAATGCTGTTATATTTATCAGACAAGCAATAAGCAAAGAGGCGTAGTTTTTTGCCTCTGCATCAGGAAGGGCAATTCATCTGTAATTTCCTGGGCTGTCCCTATAGTTGCCCTTGTAACTCGGGTTGATTGTGGAGCCTTACCAACTCTCAGGGATTACCCCTCCCAAACTGACCTTCTGATATAAGGAATTTAGCACCTCGGACCAAAATACTGCTTCTTTCTTGAAGATAGCTTGAGGAAGGCCATTTGGCCCAGGAGTCCCTTCTCGATGGGCCTTAAGAAGGACTTTATATGTGCTGTTAGGAGAAAAGTCTAAATCAACAGCCTCTTGGTTGGTCACCTGGGATAGAGAATTATATCCCCAGGTTACTAACATCAGTGTTGCGGGGATGGTGTTTCCACTGATTTGGTGATTTATTGAGAAAATTGTCCTGAGGTAATTCTCCCAGTTATTCTCAGTAATATTTGAGTTGTTGATCAAATTTCCTCGGGTGTTTAGATGATTAGTGATTTCCCAGAATTTCCTGGGATTTGTCTCTTTTGAAGCAAATATTATCTTTGACCAGAAGTTTCTTTCCTTCCATATTTGCCGTTTTGTGTTCCTTTTTAGCACTCTTTAGTTGTTCCCAAAGATGTTGATTGCCTGGTCGTGCCTTCAGAGATTTTGCCAATTCCCTTTGTACTTTATTGAGAGAATTACTTAGTCTTGAGTCTTGGACTAAGGGAGGAATATGGATAAAAAATGTACTTTTCAAAGTTTTCCCAGGCTTCCAGTATATGAGCGTGAGTGTTAAGGTTCTCCTGTATAATCAACTTAGCTGATGATGCTCAGGACACTATTGTATCTGATGACAAACAAAGTTTCTTTAGATTAGTTGTTTCTATGAGTCCCACCTGTGTGGGGGCTTGAGAGTGGACAGGTGGAGAAGACCCTAAGGTGAGTATTTGACTGGAGTGATCAATGCATGTTCTATATTTTATTTCAAATTGCCGTAAACCTGGATCAAAGGCAATGTGACTAAAGTATAGTTTAAGATAGACTGCGATTTTGGAGAGTCACCTGGGAATCTTCCTTTAGGGTCCATATTTTAAGATATTCCAAGCAGATTAATAACTGTTCTTCCTGCTGGTCACACCGTTTAGCATACAGGGTCGTCTGTTTCGGAACAATCCAGCATGAGTTGTCAGCACTTAATATTTCATCATCCTCTTGGGCCTTAATTAGGTTTGACTTAAAGTCACCAGTCAAGATAATATCCCAGTCTGGGAGGAGTTGGCGATAATCTGTTATGATTGCCAATAAACCTTTTATTGCTTCCTGCTTATGGGGAGAACTAGGGTGAATGTATGAGTTAATCAACAATGGTGGTCTATCATTTAACGCCCATTTGCTAGGTTTTACCACTTGACAGTTCCGATCCCCTTACAGGATCTCCTCTATGTCCATCTTTAGATCCAGCAAAAAATAAACAGCTAGTCCCCACGGGGCCTGCCATGCCACCTATATTTGATTGCCTTTAGTTGATGGCACATAAACCCCGATAACGGCAGATCCTCTTGTGACCAAGTTTCCTGGAGAGCAATTATGTCCATGTGGTGCCAGTCTTTGGGTGGGAAACCTTTTTCCAGTAATGATTTTGCACCTGCTATATTCCAAGATAAAAGCCTCAAGAATTTTTGTTCTGGACATCCTGGTCACCCAGCATATGACACGTTCAACACCTGAGGAAGCCAATCCCATTGTGAGTCAGCAGATAGTTTGTGTGATTGATTAGTACTTTTATTTCCTAGCTGAACAAAGGAGGGGCTTTGTGCACCCCTTAAAACCGATGTAGTCTGCTTGACCTGTGATGGGGAAGCATTACAATCTGAAAGCGGCAGTGGATATCTAACCACTTCTGGTCGGCTTATAGCTATCCCCCAGCTTTCAAAAAGTGAGATGAAGGAAAGAATAAGATCTACTATTTCTGCTGATTCCCAAGTTGTTATGGTGGCTTCTGATTGGTTATTACCCATTGCCGGTAAGAACTCTACTGTGGTTAGTTCAGCTGAAGTCAGTGTGTTAAAGCCTGGAATTTCTTTCAATAGCCTCTAAATGTTTCCTCTGTTAAGGACGTTGTGACTCCCCCCGTGAGCTATATTGTAGTTGAAGCAGTAATTTGAAGTGGGAGCCTTTAAGGCTGCTGGAGGACTGAGATTGCTGCTTCATGGGATTTAGGGCAGTCAGTTTATGCAATGTTTTTTGGCTTGTAAGAGTTCTCAGATGTGATACTCCCATAGGATTTCCCGGGCAAGGTTCACCTGAGGCTCATCTTAAAGAGCTTGGATTTACCTGGGCGCAGTACTGCGGGTGAAATCTCTTTGGCACTTTGCTGAATGACTATGTTTGTCTGGTTGAAAGGGGCTTGTAAGTCGCAAGTCAGCTCAGATTGTGCCATACCCTCATCCAACTTAGTAACAGATTTTTCAGATTGCAGTCTAACAATGAAATAATTTTTGCTGACAGGCTGTATGACTTTTTAAAATGTTTGTCAGTAAATACAGAAGAACAGATAGTTTGTCAATGATGGGACCACAGGAACATTGCTCTTGGGCCAGTATGTAACCAACATGGGCTCTTTTTATTAATGATGTAAGAGCCTCCATTTTTTTATTGATTCTTGCAATTTGTTCAGCCATTAAATTCATAATGTCAATCTGCGTCTCCAGCTTATCTGACTGGAAATTCAGAACTTCAATACATGATTGTAAAGTTGTAATTAAGCTATCCCACCAGTGTGGCATACTTGATAATTGATTAGGCACTTGGCTAGAAACTTTTGCACTGATTTTGTCGATGTGCCGCAAAGGGGAGGAATATGTATGGAATTTTTTAAGTGCTCCTCTTCACAGTCAGAGGCCTTATTGACAACTGCATTAAGGAAGGTACAAATAAGGCTTCGTTTGGGGGAAGGTTCTGCAGTATCCCTACCAAAGACTTAGCCAGAACACAGTCCTTATTCTCATTCTCTGGTGAAAAGCTCTGGATCTCCATTACGCTGAGATTTTGTACTGCTGATCTTTGAGTCATATCGCTGGAGACTGGGCCTTCCGATAGCATGGGGAGTTTGGGGGATTGGGAGCCTTCTATATGCATTGTTTTAACTTCCCAGGCTTGGATTACATCAGCATTGTTTGAAATCGAGAGCGAGCAGGACCACAATACATCAGTATGGGGTTCGAGCCGAGCAGGAGGTAATGGTGAATGATGACTAAATACAGGGTCGGAAGCAGTACCTAGGACTGAGGACGGAGCACAAGTGTGTTTCTTTGCAATTAAAGATGATCTGTGAACTAGTGCAACAGTTTCTAATGTATTTTTTATAGGTTTGTGGCTAGGACTTTGGACTATAGTGCCACGAATAAAATGATGTGATGTGAGCTCAAACTCTGTTACTGATGGATTTCTAAATTTCCATGTTGACTGGGCCATGACTTTTGCACCCCTGTACTGTCCTTTTAAAGTGGGATCATAGGACTGGGGAAGGCTGAGGCATTGCCTGACATGGCACATATTGCAGCCATTGGATACTTCAAAAATGAGAGGATTGACTTCCCAGAGTTCAATGGACCAATCTGCGGTAAAGAAAACTCCATTGAGCTGCTAATGTTAGACTTTGTTTGCTTGCTATCTGCAGGTAAGTGCTTCAACGATGGCTTCTTATGAACTTTATTTGGTATTGGCTGCTGTGATTTTCCAGAACTCACAGTCTTTTGCTGGACGCTACTGCGGCGCCCTTCCTGAGTTATTAGAAATCTACACCTACGTGCACCTGCTTCGGATTTTCTATTATCTTGTACGTTTCATACTTCTAATCTCTCACTGCCAAAGAAAATATAGTCTTCTTAAACAAATGGGGTGAAGATCAGAAGAAAATAGGGGGAGCACACCTGACCACAAGCCGCACCAGGACCTAGCCTGGCCGCTTCCGCTGTGCAGGGATCAACCTTCTTATAGCTGACCTAACACCTACCGTACCCTTACTGAAATACCTTGATGTCCTTGCTATTTGTTTACTCAAAATAATGCAGAGGATTAAGCTGTCTGGTTTGCTGTATGAAACATCAGGTGCTGGATATAAGTGACAGTGAGTACAATTCCGGTTGAATACTAGTTGTATGAAACTTATAGCAGCTTGATGGGTTAGTCTTTGTGCTTACTGAGGGGCTCACACCGGTATCACCACTCCATGCTGGCCCTTTGCTAAAGGCAATGGGGGGATGCCGTTCCTTCAGCAAGAGTGCTGACAGATGCGTAGATGCAGGTTGGAAAACTGTACTGTTCCAGTACAATTCCAGACAATCTCTGAGCAACCGTCAGGTGGAACACCAGATGGAACGAATGACAAGCAAGAGCGTGATTTGATTGTATGTGTCATTTGGATAGTTACACACCGCTTCGCCGCATCACCTCCCTGTTTTTCCCAGATTGTCCTTGACAGACAGGAGGCAGAGGGGCAGGAGCATGCAGATTGAAGTAAGATGGCTTAAGGCTTATTGAATCAGGTCCAAGGTAAGGTCTGTGAGGGGCTGGGCAGCCCAAGTAAAGAAGAATGGCTGAAGACATTAGAGGCCGGTAGGGGCCGGTGGAACAAGTTAAGCTGATTGAGCAAATTGAGGGGATCTCAGAGCCACCCCCGGCGTTTTATCCACGCAGTCTGTCGCAGTCTCTCACACTTCTTGTGGCCTCTTTTAGGGCTACCAGCACCTGCTTAAAATTCTTCTTTGAATTCTACCCAGGTCCCCCACACACCACACACCGGCACCGCACTCACCCCTCACTACTGAACAAGCCGTGGGTCTACTTGACAGCACACTTCCGAATGCTCAGGTGCCGCTGTGGTGATCTTGGTGATTATGGTGGCAAATTCGGCTCACTCTGCATGCTCCTTTGGCCTGCTCGTAAAGCCGTGAGCTGCAGAAGTCGCAGCAAACACCTCTTTCTCTCCTCCTGGGAAGCGTGGAGCGTCAGCTTCAAGCAGCATCCTCATACACAGAGTATCTCAGGGATCACATATGCCATGACCTAAGTTCCACTGTATTTGTTTGATAGACAGCTGATGACCAAGTCTTGAAGGAGTACCTAGAGACATGGATTATTACAGTTATACAGGAGGGGACCTGGGCATCATTTTTTTGCATTTTCTTTCCACCTACCCTCTCCTCTAGATTCTGTCATCACCTGAAGGATGTATGATCTTATTCTTCTGAGGCTAAAGAGCTCTAGGTGGCATAAGGAATCAGCCTCTGGGATTTTCATCTCATTCCCACAAGATTGCACAGCCGAAAAAGACATTGGATGTGCCCAGATGTTACACTTTCCTCTATGCTGAGCCTGCCTATTTGCAGTAGTAGGTTCTCATGGTCGAAAGTGTTGAAGACCATGATATGCCTGAGAGTGCTAATGCTGCAGCTTCAATATTATCCATTGCTAATTCAAGATCATTGGCATATGTCTTTCAAGGTAGATTGCATGCCACTGCATAGATGGAAACCTACTTGCTGCTATGATAATAGATAATCATCTTCAATAAAGATGGGGATGTGGGAAAGGGCAGCACTTTCCATCAGTTCTCCACAGAAATGCCATTGGAAATTGAGCAATGGATAAATTATCTGTTAGATGGGACTAGGTTCTTTGTTTCATGAGTGGTCTGAAAAAAGAGGTCTTGAGTGTTAATGACTGCTGCCTGTTATCATCCTTTGTTCTGTCATTCATGTTCTTTAAATCTAGGACACTGGTTACTTTACTCCTTAGGTAGTCTTCTGGGTTCTTTGTTTGGTTGAAATGTTCACTGGTGGTATAGTAGGCTTATGAATGTGGTAGCTCAGTGGTGGTGCATTCTGGACTGTAGAACTTGGAGAGTATCCTCTTGGGGGATATTCTGTATTCGTAATCCTTGAAAAGTAGTCTTTTTGTACTTTTGATTATTACTAATTTGTCCACTTTCCTATGCTATATGCCATAGGAGATGGATTTTCTCTGTTTTACTCTATTAGTAATTTAAAGCCATGACAAAATGCTCTAAAATGTTCTCTTTTTAGAGCATTTTGTCATGGATCCAATGGCTCAATATTCTGAGCTTAAATCTAGTGAATGCCCTCCTCCACTGATATAGTGAAGACTGTGGATTGCTTATGGGATCTCTGTCAAATTGCAAAGGATTTTTCTAATGAACTAAGTAAAATGATCAAACACAAGATAAAGGGGTTTCCATTTAGATCTATGTTTTCCCATATAACCTATAAAGCAATTGTGTGCCCAATATGCTGTAGAAATGCCAGAATATTCTGTATCCTATCATAACAGATATTATTGAAACAGGTAAAGTCATACTGCCAGATCAATGCAGAAGGACAGTGTTCCATCTTTTGTTAAAAAATCTAACATTTTTTGTAGGGTAGCCAAATTAATTATGTCCCCATATTGCTTTTTTTCATTCGAATCATATCCATTTGCAGACTCATATGGAACAGCATTCTTTGACTTGGTCCTTACTGCAGTGGCACCCCCAAACTTTTTGCCTTCACCCCTACTTTTTTTTTTTCTTGTTGGCATTAGGACTCTGGGGACTTTGTTACTGCCACCCGTACAAAAGTGCTGGTCCTTACACTTTAAAAACTGTACAATTTGTTTATACCTTATTGGCACATTTAATTTACTTGTGAATCCCTAGTAAAGATGTACTGCATGTACCCAGAGCATTTAAATTAAATGTTACTAGTGAGCCTGCTGCACTCAGTATGCCATCCACTAAAGTAGCACCTTAAGGATTGCCTCAGTCCTGCCATTGCAGACTATAGTGAAGTTTTAAAACTGTTATTGCAACCTGGAAAAATAAACCATTTGCCAGGTTTAAATAATCCTTTTTGTTTTTGAATATATATAGGTCACCCCTGAGAGAGGCCACAATTAGCCCATAGGGTAGGGTGCATTCTATATAAAAAGTAGGACATGTCTCTTTTACGTTTTACATGCCCTGATAAGGAAAAGCTCCTAAATTTGAATTTGTTTTTCACTATTGTAAGACCTACTACTCCCATAGGATAACATTTGAGTTAGCTTATTACATTAATAAGTGCTAACTTTTGATTAAGACCAGGTAAAAATATCATGTCTACATTCACATGAATTGTAATTTAAAATTCACTTAAATGGTAAAGTTGGATTTTAGATTACAATTCTTAAAATGCCACTTTTAGATAGTTGGCTTTTTTCCTGTTCAAATGCTTCTAAGCCTTTCTAGGAATTTCCAACTGCCTGTGTCTGTTAATGGCTACCCCATTAAGAATGTGCATTAGGCCCAGATATTGAAAATGAGGGACCTGGACCTGCAGACATTACAGAGGAAGGAATGCCTTGTTCCCCAGAGGACTGCCCTGCTGCTTGAGGCTTGTCTTGTTCCCCAGAGTACTACCCTGCTACTTGAGGTCTGCCTTGTTCCTAAGAGGACTGCTCGGCTGCTTGAAATCTGCCTTGGTTTACAAAGGACTACCCTAAAGCTTGAGGCTTGCCTTGTTCTCCAGAGGACTGCCCTGCTACTTGAGGCCTCCCTTGTTTTTCAGAGACTTTCCTGGCTGCTTGAGGTCTGCTTTCTTCCCAGAGGACTGCCCTGCTGGTTGAGGCCTGTCCTGCTTGTTGTAAAGGAAGACTGGACCTTCTCCCTTTATCCAAGTCTACCTGAGTGTTTCCAAGGCTCAGTTGGCTGGCCACCTGTTCTGAGCTGCAAGGACACAATAGACTCTAGAGGCCTCCCTACCCCGCTGACCTGCTGCACCTGGACCTGCAAGTGGACCTGTCTGAGCTGTGCTGGCCTCTGCTAGTCCCTGATCCCCAAGAGGTGCCTTCCCAGGTTATTGTCCCTTGACTGGCATTTGATTGCACCGAAATTCTGAACTTCTGGACTCTTCGTGCCGTACTTTGATAAGGTAACTTTCTCAGTGGAACTAACATGGTCCCTGTATCCAGCCCGCACTCCATCACAGTTGGCCTAAAGTTATGACTTTCTCTTGGTTTAGCATGACCAGATGACTGTGAGTGGCACTTTGTGCTTTTAGGCTCTATACCAACCTAAAACTTTGGAATTGCATTTTTCCGGTACTAATGATTGGGTTTTTGTTGTTTTGGTCACATTTTATTAATTAAAATGTATTATATCTTTCAAATTGGTATGGGATACTTATTAAGTTGTGTTTTCACTTTATCATTGTTTGTGTGCTGCATAAATACTTAGGACAATGCCCCTAGGTAAAGCCTGACTGCTTTGGTGCCAAACTACCAGTGAGTTAGACACAGGTTAATTTAGTGCCTTTTGTTGCTCACCCTGTCAAGGATTGTAGTTGTTGCTTGAGCATGGTTTACACCCCCATCCACCATTAGCCCAGTTTCTTACAATTGTGTTTTATGTGAGTCTCAATTTCACTTTTGACCAAATACAGAATAGCGACATTTGTAGAGGATGTCGGAGTAGCACTACTAGTAATAGACCATGATAAAGGTAAGACCGAAGTACAAGTAAGTAAAATCCTTTGTTCAGCATTTTAACATTTCATAGCCCAACACATTTCAAGTGGAAGAAATGTAGGGATAGATCCTTTGGAGTAAAAGGCATCAAGTTGTGGAAAGCTAAGCAAATCTCCAAAGGTGGTTCAGGACATCTATGAAAACTGAGAGCCTGATTTATATGTTGGCAGAAAAGGAACTCTGTAGCAATGGTAACAGAGTTCCTTTGCCGCTAACAGTGGTCTGTCCGCCTTATTTTGATGTGGATGGACTTTTAGGTTGGCCTTGGTGATTACTCTGTCACCCCCATGGCAAAAATTCCTCGATGGAGTGAGGGCAGTCAGAGAGCTGGCCTTATGTCCATTCACTCAGTTAGGATGAACAGACACCCAGGTGTGTTTTTTTCTGTCATTCCCCACCAGGCAAACACTTATGATGAGGAACAGAAAAAAAGCAATAATGCCCCCCTTGACATAGGAGATGATTCCAATGGCAAGCAGTGCATTATCTTTTTTGTGGATGGAATTTTCTTTTTGAAAATGAAAAAATAAACCTGTTTGGTGCACAGCTCCATCATGTTGAAAGAGCCGTGCATCAAACAGCGAAATGTATTAACAGGAACCGCTGCAATAGAGGTTCCTGGCAATGCTTTAGAAATAACTGCCAGGTTGAGGGTAATTTATACATCTGGTGATGGTATAAGTTACCCCATTGCTCAGGTGGAACAACGGGCAGTCCACCAGGAATTATATTGGCCCCCAAGTTAGTTAGACTTGTTTTCAACTGACGGCTCCCACCTCATCCTATTGTAATCTAACTTCTCTTTTTGGACATTTGTGACAATTCCATCTGCAACTTCTAGTCACAATGGCCAATATTTAAAAGCAATATACCTTTACAATGTTTTTTTGAAAATTAGATACCTAGGGGAATCCATGTCAGGATGACATGTGGGTCCCACTAGGTTTTAATACCCAGAAGCCTTTGCATTTCTGTAAGAATAGCTCCTGGAATCTGTGGGGAGCCCAAATTTCCTACCATCCCACATTCCTCCAAGCCGTCTGATAAAAATTGTACCTTTCTTTTGTGGGTAGGCCTAGGACCCGTGACATGAAAATGCCAAAACGCAACAAGGACACGTCATTTTTCCACTGAAAAGTGGATAGCTGTGGATTTTGGGCCCTGGCTCAGCCAGTACCTAGGGAAACCTAGTAAACATGTACATTTGTAAAAGCTAGACAACCAGGGAAATGACTTGCATTGCTTTTACCAGAAGCCCTTGCAAACCTCAAACGTTGACAAAACATACACATTTTCCTCAGATTTCTGTGAGGAAAACTGTTGGCTGGAGCCTAACATGTCCGCCCACCCAGCATTCCCCTAAACCCACTTGTGTGGGTAAGAGTGTCCATGAGATGAAAGATCCCGAAATGCAACATGAACACAATACATTTTTCCAGTGAAAACTGACCCTTTTTTGCAAAGTGGATAGCGGTGGATTTTAGGCCGTTTCTCAGCCAGCACCTAAGGAAACCTAGGAAATCTACATCTTTTTGAACACATTTTGATGATGGGGGGAATCCAGGGTGTGGTGATGTGCATGTCTGTCACCAGGATTGCCTACCCAGAAGCCTTTGCAAACCTCAAATTTAGACATCAAAACACACATTTTGATCACATATATGTACAGGTAATTTCCAGAATCTGTGGGGATCCTCAAATTTCATGCCTCTTAGAGATCACACATGTCTCCTGATAATAACGGTAGCCCACTTCTGTGTGTGGTTCAGGAAACAGTGACACAAAAAGCCTTAGAGCTCCACATGGAGAGGTCAGCGATAGGGGTAGCTGCAGTTATTCGGGCTATGCTGAACTGCCACCCATAGAATTCATCCAACCAGAGAAATTTTTGAAAGCTAAAAACCCAGATGTTTTCAGAGTGGTGTGCCTTGCGTGGATTATCTACAACGCCCTGCAAACATCAAACATTGCTTAATTCATACATTTTCCTTATGTTTCTGTGATGAAATCTTCTGGAATGCACAGAAATCTATCACACAGTGATACCCCACTTTTTCCCAATTAAAAAGGCTGCCCCAGTTGTTAGGCTGGGCTTTGTGCCTGTGACATGAATGGATCAAATGAAGGTCAATAGACATCTAGTTTGATCCATTCTTGTCACGGTCACTAGGCCAAACCACACAATAGGGGTAGCATTTTCTTCAGGGCAAGTGGGAGGGCACTGGGTGATATCAATTTTGTGGAGCTCTGTGGGATTCAGAAATTTATGTCACAAAAGTGCAAGGAAAATGGGTGATTTTAGGCAATGTTTAAGGGTTGGCAGGGCATTGGGGGTAAGAGAAAATGGCCATGCCCACGGTGGGCAGCCTCCACCTCTCTTTGTTCTAATGATTATTTTACCATTTGTGTCTTGTGGCTTTCTGTTCTTTGAGGGAGGGAGATAAGGGTGATCTCCCCAATCCACCCTCTATGGGGCAAAAGGACTTTCGGTGTGGGAGCATGGCCATGCCCCTGGTGGGCAGCCCTTATCTCTATGTTATATTTTCCTGGTTTCTAGTGGGTTTTTTGTCCCCAGCATAGGCAGAAACATTCCATCTGTTCCCCTAGGGGGGCAGAAAGACTCTGGCTCCTTTGTAGGGGGGGAGCATGTCCATGCTAATGGTCAGAAGGCCCCCACACATGTGTTTTTTTTATATTTCCCTAATGGCTAGTGGGCTTAATGTGCCAGACAGATTGGGTCAAACTTTCAATCTGACTGTTTCACTCATCAATGGCATTGGGGATGGCCATTCCCCTGGGGGGCAGCCCACTCCTCTATGTTTTTTTTAAAATGGCCCTCTGTCTAATGGGCTTTCTGCCCCCAAGTGGGAGGCAGATTGGGGCAAATCCTCAATCTTCCCTTTGCGGGCAGTGCTCCCACAAATTTTCCTTTTGCAAATAAAAACACACTCAGGTAAAAAGGGAGTCTATGTCAAACATACATATAATGAGTAAAAATTTGCAAATTTTATTTCTAATTTGCTTTGGTGTAGAGGATCACTCCTTTTCATTTTTCCTTGTCGACGAGCAAAGGTCTATACGACTGATGCCAGGGGTTTTTAATGAATATACTCGAAGATTAAGGTATAGAAAACCCAACTCTGTCTGCAGAAAGACTATAAATGTGGGATTGTGGTGGGAGCACAGGCCCTTTGCCTGCATGGCCAATCCCCCCAAATCTTTAGTGTCTAGTGGGTGGAACCTTGCTTCGAGATTGCTCTCCTGTGGACATCCCCAAGCAGGGATCAACTGGGCAGTGAAACCATTAGAAAGGAACGCTTCTCCCCTTTCCAATGATACCTCTCCCATGACAATAAATGCTCGGGATGGGATATATCCCCACACACTGATGCAGTGAATGTAAAATGAGCCAACTGGCCTAACTGTCTTTAATTTAATTTAAGGTATGGATGTTAGCACGTTCTCTGTGAGCCGACCGTCGTTAACAAAAGAAAAAACACCTGAGCCTCCTGAGGTAAAATCTAAAATAGGAACCCATAGGTAAAGCACCAGAGAGTCCTTTATAGCACTCCCCATTGTAGGTCAATGGCTATCACAAGTACTGAGGAGGCAGTCTAGGCTTCGCCCACTGCCCGATGCCCACACTAAAAGAGTTAATAATAGTGCTGCAGAGCTTTTATTAATTGTGCGACTTCTCAGTCTCTTTCAAGGACACTGTTGCCAATGTCCTACTAAAATGTTGACTATGGAAGTTGCCTACATCTGGGCTTGCATCAAGTATTCCTCTACACATTTCAAAGGCCCCAGACTATGGCTGTCATACTTCGAAGGAAACTTTTCACAAGATGTTTTAATTTCCCTCCAATGGCTCTCTGTTTCTTCAGTAGTAAAATCCACAGCATTTTCAATGCAACTCATGTTCTGCCTCCCACATATTGCAACACTTCTTTCAAAGAAAATACTAAAAATGTGGAGATTGTGATTGCTCACCTAATTTAGAGCAATTTTGGGGAAAATGCCTACTACACGAGCCCTGGAACAGAGTGTGGGTGGCTGTTGACTGCTCCTTGGTTTCTGTTGCATCTAGCACAATTTTCTTAGTAGGTTGCGAGCTGCCTCCTCCAAGATCTGCATGACGTTGGATAGATTTATTTGATGCTGGTCAAGTGAAACTTCACAGTCCACAGGTGCCATCTTGCGTAGCCTACAAGAGAGATGCAGGAGGGTAAGATGCCAAAAATCCTCAGACCGAGGCTGAAACTTTGGGATAATAGCCAGAAGTACTTGGACATCTTGCGGCGGTGGGAGGGCTCAGAACTGGACTCTGTCCAAACAACACCAGTGAATTGAAGTCTTTGCAAATGATTCAGGTGTGGCTTCAGCTTGTTGATGGTAAACTCCAAATAGTCCCAGGAGGTTTGCTATCATCTGGGCATTGTTTAATTTTGATTGTGACAAGCCTACCTTCAGATTCCAGGTGGACAGTGTCCACCACCATCACTTTCTTGAACATCAGAGCGGTGCTGGCAGGGGCGAAGTAGAGCCCCATAAACTGAAAGTGCTCATGGCATACCTTGACCCACTAATAACGTATGTAGGACTGCAGAATGGCAATGTGAAAAATATGCATCTTGTAGGCCAAAGGACTTCATCAAGTTGCCTAGGACCCAGCTCCAGAGGAGACATGGTCTGGTCCAGCATGATAATTTTCATTTTGTCCTTCTGCATTCGGTTGCCAAAGGTCCAAAATAAGCTTGAGGGCACTGCCCTTCTTTGGAGCTAGGATATAGCAAGAGTAGCAACCCTCTTTTCTTTCTGATTTTAGTACTACCTTGATAATACCCTTGGAGAACAATGCCTGCACCTCTAATAGAAATATAGACAGGTTCTCATCAGACATTCATTCTGAAATGGAAGTGGGGGGTATATTTTGTGAGGCAAAAAGAAAAGGTAGACTATGGCCATCTTGAAAATTTTGAAAGACCTATCTGTCAGACGTGACACAACATCACTCTGGGAGGAGGTTATGGATCCTGTCCCCCACTCTGGTGGCTGTTGCAGCAGAGGAAAAGGAATGGGAAGACTGATGTCCCTGCTGACCTGTGTGCTTTCTGTCAGAACCATCTAAACGGCCTTGAAAGGATGGGATGACAGCTGTACTGATTTGAGAGACTGTCTCTGCCTATAGTTAAGCTTCCTAGGTTAGCCCATGTGCTTTTTGAAGTGATCTGGAAAGTGTTTGTCATGGGTCAGAAGACCCAAGGAATGAACAATAGCTTTACTTTCTTTAAGGTGTGTAATGCAGAATCTGCCTTCACACTGAAAAGAAGTGACACATCAAAGGGCAGATTCATGCTACATTACCATTAGTAAAGAAATCCAATGGCTACCCCACCATATTAACAAGTTTGTTGAATTGTTATGCTTAAACTTTGGAACAAAACAATTCAGTTCTGCAGTACTTGATCTGACTAATCCAGATTTAGAGCACCCCCCTGGACACAAACTGTGATAATACAGCTATGGATGAGTCTAGTTCCATTTTGGATTAGGGTGGCACTGCTGCTATGATCCTGTTAAACCTCTCATCAGATCGTTATACGGTTGACCACAGTATCTTTTTTGGACACAATATTCTCAGTCAGAGTTAGATACAAAGCATTGGACTGGTTTATGTCCTGTCTTCAGGACTGGAAACAAGTTATTTCACTGCTATTTAATCAGTCCTCAGCTCTCCCCTTCATCATTGGGGTCTCCCAGCAATCTTCCTTAAGCCATGCTTTATTTGATGTCTTCATCATTTCATTAGTAAATCTGATACATTTGTTACATTTCACTTTCTTTCATGAGGTTGATGATACTCAGTTTGTAATTCTGCTTCAAGAGAGAAGCACTGTCTTTTCGGAAAAAAATCAGGGCTGGTTAATATTAGTCATGAATTAGATGATATTGAATATGTTTAAGCTTAACTGTGATGAAAAGGAGATACTCATCATTGGTAAACAACCTTCTATGTGATCTTCAACCTGGCGGCCTCAGGCTTTTGGTTCGGTAGCTATATGTTACACACGGGTGAGGACACTGATCTGTCCTGTGTTCCATGTGTCATTAAGACTAGACTACCTGCTTTGCCTTTCCTTGGTTTCACAACAGAAAAATACTCATTGGTCTTACTTGTCAAGGAGTCTAGCTCATCTCACTTGAACTGTGATCAAACAGCCATGATTGGCCTGATGAAGTATCTTCTAACTGCTTATAAGTTCACATTTTGTGACACCTTTATTTTTTATCTACATTACATCTCTGGCAAAATGTATTTGGATAACCTCATTGGTTGCCCATTGAGAAGTACATTGTTTTTAAATTCCTACATATTTACCTTAATTATCATCTTAAGCCTTAAATTCCGGCCCTAGCTTTAAAAACGTGTTCCATGGCACTTCTCAAAATACCTTAAATCAGGCTGTTCAGCGCTGGTCGCTTTCTTCGTGCCTACCCTCTGACGTAAGCTTCCTCTTAGGCGCCTGATGCCGACTAATTATTTGGCCCCTAGAAAAAGTCTGAAAACGTACTAATTACCCAAACTATTCATGTTACTAGAAGATTTTCGCGGTTTCTATGTTTTAGTCCTAACACACCTCTGGCTAGTGTCTGCGCTATAACAATAGTTCATTCAATCATTCATTCATAAAGCTTTGACGCACAATTGAGTCACCATGGCAAGGAATCAAGCCATTGTCTTGCAGTACAGGTTGTACACGTACCATCGCAGTAGAAACATTGACACGCTGTGTTATTTTACCAGATTCCAGCACGACGGTATTGTATTTAACGAAACATTTCCACATCTGTGACAAACATTGCTGAGCTTACATAATTGTTCTTCGTTCTTGCAGTGGTCAGCCTGATGTAAAATAAGGAATGGTCAAGCCTACTCCACAACCACCTGCCCACCGTAAAATATTTCCAAACTAATCTGTGCCAACTTGCAAATTTTCTATTTTCATGTTTTCAGCTCATCTTTATGAGATTCAGATGTTTTCGTTTTTTCCCCCACAATAGAAAGACGTAACATTCATAATCTATTGACTCAAGTGGTATTAAGCACTCCCACATTCACCAAGAGAACAGTGGAACCGAAGTGTAAACCGCTGACATGATTACTCAACGCGAGATCCTTTTTAACTTGTGGTGACTTGTTCCAGACACATTTTAAGTGGTGAGGTTTCCTTGTGCACACATTTCATGTTGGTGTAGATAACCGGGCTAGGCTCTGTGGAGCCGGATGAATTGTGCAGTCAAAACTTTCAATACTTAATCTAAACCTTTGATCTTACTTTATGATTTTCATAGTACAGTGTGTATTTTGAGTGTGCTTATACATATTGAAAAGTACGTCCAAATACCCGTAGAGAAGCAGAGGGTGAAATGAATAGCTCGCTTTCTTTTCTCAAAGAAGGTGTTTTTTTTTGGTCTGTAGTTTTTAGCGTCTTTATGCGACTATTGACTCTTTATTTCATAGTTTTTGCGTCAGCATGCGTGTTCCGTAGTTCTGCGAAGCAAATTCAACTTTTGGAGCAAAACGGAATGACTATTATGTTTATGCTTCAGGTGCCAGTAATCTCTTATTGTTTGATGGACATGTCGAGAGAATTCAATGGATAAAACGGTGTCTTTAGTTAGATAGCACCAATATTTAATTTTTTATTAAATAGAAGCCATTCAGCACGATTAGGAATAGCAAGGATACTTTTCTGTGGACAGTCAAAGAAAATAATGCGAAAAGTTAGATATTCTTCGGTTGATTTAAGAATCTCCGCTCCACGTCATACAATTCAATGCTTAAAACATGCCCGAACCATGTGTTTTTTTCGAGGTGTTATTTTTCTGGATATAAACCAGTCGTGTTCAGTTAGTTTCAGAACTAGTTCACTCCATGCACTTTATAGATGGTTAAAGACAGAATTCCTAAAATGTGTTCTTTGCCTAAGAGTTTAGCATGTTTCAATCTGTACTTGAGAGTATGTTTCACAAAAGAGTATATGCTGTATTATTTGTCTTCATACACCTTTTACTTTGACCTGCTTGTCTCTAAGGCGCTCGCATAAACCATCACAACCAAAGAATTTGGCTGTACAAGTGACTGTTTTTAATAGCAACACTGCTTTCAAATTAAGACACAGACAGGGTATCCCAAACGACAATGTAGTCACATGCTTATTCTAAACTAAACTTTTCCCGGCCCACATTTTCACATCCTGAGATTCACTGTAATACCTCACTGAAGGCATATGGTTCCTGGCGGGGAAAGAGGCCAAGAAGGCTTTTATCCTTAGATAATGACGCTTCTGTTTTAATTCTATGGTGATGACACTCTCAGAGCATGCGAGTTCATGCTCAATACATAATTTTAAATGTCTTATTAATGATATGAGCATTATTGTTTTACTAGGGTGCCCATTCCTGAGATGGAGATAACAAAAAATCCATTGACACTCAGCAGAGCAGTTATTGGCGGCAGAATTCAGCACTGGGGCAAGGATAGCCATGTCATATTATTGTTACCTGTGGGCTGGGTCTTTCCAGTTTATGGTAAGAGCAACTTGTGTGTTTCGTCCTCAGTAGAGGACTTCAAAATAAAGTCCATATTATTTAATAGAATTATATTTTAGAGTGCCAATATATTATCTCATGCACTACTATCCATGTCATGCAACTCTAAATTAGTTTTGCGGTCTCGGCGGTTGTAATCCTCTGGGGATTACGAGTCCCCCTTAAGCCAGCCTTTGCATGCACAGGCTTGCTGAAAGGGGTGCCAGGGGCACCATGGGGGCCCCTGCACTGCCCATGCACTTAGCATGGGTAGTGCAGGGGCCCCCATGGACAGCCCCGTGGGGCTTTCCACTGCCAGAATAACGGGTAGAGATCCAGATTTATCCTATGCATTAGCCAGTGATGGGGGGATTTCTATAGCACAATCCTAACCATTTTCTTACACTACCCCCACCTCTTTTTGCAGCACTTTGTCTTTGCCTTACTGTAAAGTTACTCAGGATCTTCAAAAAATGACCTAGAGTCCACTGTTTCATAATACGGGACCCAGATGCTTCTTGGCCCCTGCCCCACTCCAGAGGGTCAAAATCTTTTTTCCCTCCTACTGTGGCTGGAAGGCTCTTGGGAATTAATTGGAAAAAAAATCCATAGCCTCCCCAATTCAAAGACGTACTGATAAAGCTGGCATTTACCTCAATGTGAAGATTGCCTTATTTTTATATATATGAGCACCCTTCCTTGTGGGCTTACAAAGCACACTATAAGGATGACCTATGAGTATAGAAAATAGTTTTTTCTACATGGCACAAGCAGTTTACCCTGCCTTGTATCACAGTAGTGCATTTAAACTGCTGCCTAGCCACAGCACAACTCTTTGTTTTGTCACATATGTGGGTGGTGTGAATATACACTGCATCTCACATATGACAGCTAACTTTCCATTCCATAGGTACACTTTAGGTACCATTTACAATGCACTTATATGCATGTTAAATAGGTGAAATAGATAGTTCCAATGTAGCGCTCATGTTTTAAACTGGAAAGCTCTTTAACACTGTATTACAGTGGTAAAGTGCACATAGTTCTTAAGCCAGAAAAAAACAGAGTTCAGTGAAAGGCAAAACAATCATTTGTTGAAACACCATAATTCCTTCTCTGTTAAAGTCATCTGTTCCACACAGAGTAAATTTCACTCATTGGATCTAGAGCATATGTACAGAAAATGTTCTGCAGCCCATTTTCTCCCTCATCTTCCTTTCCTAAGCTAATCCTGTACTTACATGCCCAGTGAAACCTTCCAGTTAACATCGCTCCTGACCTAGAGCAACACTGATATTCCACATATATACACATACTATCACCATCCCTGATATTGTATTTGATATTGTATTGTATCCTTTGATACCCGTGACTATATGAATTTCCCTCCTAGTTTTTCCCAAAGACTGTATTAAGCCTCTCCCACTCCCCCTCAGGTTTAAAAAAGGCAAAAAAAACCTCAGTGGCTAAGTGTTTAGAAGAGTGCGTAATCCACTCTGTGGTTTCAAACTGTGCTTGAAAAGTTTATGCAATGCTCGTTTTTGGCTTGAACAGGGATGAGTTTAAATGCACGAAAAGCAGTGTTTCAGTGGCTTCAAAACAGAACCCCTACCTGAAAAGTAGAATCTGGTAGTTAGGAAGTGTGAATTGCACCTGTCTGTATCCAAGGCGTTTCTGAATAGTGGAGCACCTCCCTGCCACAGCAGTCTGAGCTTAAGGTCACTTGTCCCATATGTAGGTTTCTATTGGTTGTGGCATCTGTTGTTGTGATTGGTTGCTGGGGATAGTATTTCTATTGGACTAAGGGCCTAGGGTTTGATTTCTGATTGGCTGTTAGAGTTAGGGTTGTGATTGTGATTGGCTACTTGGGACAGAGTTTCCACTGGACTCAGAATTTAGGCTTACAGTTCTGATTAGCTGTCAGGGCTAGGGTTCTGAGTGGTTGTTAGGGCAAGGGTCCCAATTGGACTTAGGGATTAGGAGTGGTGAATAGGGGTAGGGCTGTGATTGGTTAATAGGGTCAGGTTTCCCATTAGCTCTAGGGTTTAGCGTTAAGGTTCTGATTGGTTAGGGTTAGGACTAGAGTTCCATTGGCCCACAGGGTTATTTAAGGTTTAGGTATTTCAACCTGGGCATCGAGGTTAAGGGCAGAGAGTACAAGGGCAGTTACCTGCTTGGGCCTGTTTGAGCCAGGTCGGTCCTAGGGCCAAAGATGCTGCCCAATTTTTCACTAATAAGCTACTGCCTTGAGCCCTTCACATCTGCCAACATCCATACACGATATCAGCAATTGCATTTTACTCATGCACCACAAACAATCCTCATACAGAATTCAATATGTCAACAATCACTAGAAAACCCCAACTACAAAACTATGGCACTTCATTCCCACACAAAACACAACTCTATCCTAAACCACTAACACATCCACACATCACCAAACCAAATCAAAGCTACATTACACATAACTTTAATGCATCCAGACACACACTCCCTGTCCATACAAAAGACCAGCTCTATCCTCCACTTGCTCCTATCACACCCTTTTTTTATCACCACAAAACCTATACTTAGTCTTTCATAATATAATCCACCAACACCCTCATCCTCTTTTTACCATTACACACAAACATGCAATCCTTACACCCCATTCCACCACACATACTATCTCTGCCAGAATCAAATATATCACAAACACTCATAACTCTTGTCCATCTCCTCTTACACACCACATGCACTCTTCTCCAAAACACTTCACCACCCCTATACTCTTGAAATACCACTCATTAGCAATACTTCGCATATAAATCCTTGACAGAAAATCCCTACATCAATATATCCTCCCACTACTCCACAAAAACAAAACAAAACACACACACCAGCACATTACAATCACATACACTTACACAATACTTTCATCACACCCACTCCCACCTTTATGGCTACTGAAATAATACAAATCCTGTACCAACTTTATTCACAATTTCTCTATCTTCACCAACATCTATGACAAACACCACGACACAGCAACATTAATTCACCCACCTCTCATCCATTGCACTATTTAGCACCTTAGAATATGAACCACATGCTCCACTGCCACCCCTAACTAGGTCGGGCACAAAACTCTGCTCCGCTGGTGGTGTTTTTGGGCACTTAGTGATACATGGAGAAATGTGGAGTTCCGGAATTCTGCTGTCCTGCGAGGAGCGGTGATCATTTGCAACAGAATATTTTTTGGAGCTCACTCGCGAGCACCACAATACTCTTGGGCTGCTAGCATGCACACCTGAGAATTTGAGTTCCCTTGCACTGCTCCCAGCTGCGCATGCAAGACTTCGCATTCGATCGAGTTGCTTCCGGCCACGCACGCAAGATTTCTCATTCTCTTGCACTGCTTCCGGCCACAAAGGCAGCCAAATCTGTGCTGCAAACACACCTCAAATAGATTTTCTACTCAAGATGCATCTGAATCTAGTCAAAAAGAGTTTTTTGAGTGGATTTTCTTCTTCAATAGAACCTTCAAGCTGTTTTTTAGTGTAAGAAGCCTTTTTTTTCAAACAGGAAGGAAGTGCCCCAGAGACTCTAACTGCCTGCTCCTGTCCAGCAGGCTCTTCCCAGTGCGTTGTTCATCTCCTGGTCAATTTTCACTTGGTTTTCAAGGTGGAAGGATCATTCGCTTTGTCTCCTGGATTTACCTTTGGATTTAGGGCTTTGTTTTTGAGAAATCACACAAGTAAATTCAAATCTATTGTAGAAGGGTGTTGTTTGTTTGCTTAGGCATAAACGCATATTTCTTTGTAATTTAATTTGATTTTTAAATGTTATAGTGGTGGGTGGCCTGGAGTTTAAGCATTGGCGTAGTTCTTATATATTTTGCATTTCATTGATTTGTTTTATCTTTTATAAAGGAACATTACCTTGTGTACATGTTTGTAACATTTGCAATGTTATTTTACTATGTGACCTAGATTTCCAAAAGGCCATCTAGCCAGTAGGCCCAGGACTAGTAGTCATCAATGCATTACATACATGTTTCAGTAGTATATGTTTTAAAAACTTAATTTAGGGCAGAGATGGCATTGGATTAAATTCAAAAAGTGTTTTTCAAAAAGTGTATATGTTGTGGGGTAATATTTGATGGCATAGGAGGATGTGTTGTGTTATGATATTTTAATAGCTCAGTTAAGTTTTGTGTTTTGCATTGCTGAATTATTTCTAATGATTTCTTTAGTGTTGCAACCATGCCTCCTTATGGCCAGAGTGTGTATGTTTGTGCATGTGCGTGTGTGTGTTTGTTGTCATCCACCATTTGTCTTTGTTCTCCAATGCGTGTGGCCAAGGGCCATTTTGCATTGTCTATGTCCATAAGCTTGAATGTGTTCTTTATTCTCCATGCTGCCATGTTCCCAGCTGTTGTTTGAGCATGTGGCTGGTAGCCCCTTTGTGCATCCAGCCAGAGTGTTTTTGCCACAGGCTTGCATTTGTTCTTTGTTCTCCATGTCTCCTTGCTCCTGCTGTTGTTGTTTAACCATTTGGCTGGCAGACATTTTGTGCATGCAGCCAGTGTGCCTTTGCCATACTCTTGCATGTGTGCTTTCTTCCCCATGCCTCCTTGCCACTTGTTATTGTTGTTTGAAGATTTGACTGGCAGCCATTTTGTACATCCAGCCAGTGCGCTTTTGTTGTAGGCAAACATGTGTTCTTTTTTTATTCTCCAGGCCTCCTTGGTTCTTGTTGTTGTTTGCTCATGTGACTAGCGGCCACTTGGTGTATCCAGCCAGTGTCTTTTCCATAGGCTTGCATGTGATCTTTGTTGTCCATGCCTATGTTTGTTGATGTTTTTTTTTACCATGTGGCTGGCTTCCATTATGTTTCCAGCCTGTGCATTTGTCATAAACTTGTATGTGCTCTTTATTTATTTCCCATGAATCCTTGCTCCTTGTTGTTGCTGTTTGACTATGTGGCTGGCAGCCATTTTATGCATCCAGACACTTTGCAATAGGCTTGCATGTGTGTTTTTGTTCCCCTTACTACTTGCTCCTTGTTGTTGTTACTGTCTCACAACATGGCTGGCAGCCATTTTTTGCATCCAGCCAGTGTGTCTTTGTTATAGGCTTGCATGTGTTCTTTGTTCTCCTTGCTCCTTGTTCTTGTTGTTTGACAATGTGGCTGGTAGACATTTTGTTCATGCATCCAGTGTGTCTTTGCCATAGGCTTACATGTGTTTTTTGACCCCATGCCTCCTTACTCCTTCTTCTTGTTTGAGATCGTGGCTGCTGGCCATTTTGTCCATCCAGCCAGGGTGCCTTTGCCATAGGCTTGTATGGACTGATGCCATAGCAGTTTTTATATTGATATGTTTGGGGATCATTGTAATATATGTATACTAAAAGTAAAAGAATATGAGTCTGATGTCCATTGCTTATTTCCTTCCTTTTTTTCATTTTTTATTTTGTGCCTCCTTTATCCTTTCCTTGCAAAAGGTTTTTTCTTGTTGTCCTCCCATACAAACATCGGCAATTATTGATCATTTGTTTAAATTTTATTTTAATTTTTTTCATTTGATTTTATATTTGATTTTTACATTTTTTTGTTTTAGTTTTTAAATTTGTTTTAAAAAAAATGTAATTTCTTGTTTTTTACTTTGATTTTTATTTTATTTAAAAAATACATTTTCAATTTTTTAAATGTTTTAATTTTTTATTCTTTCAGTGTATTTAATTCTGCATTTTGCCTTGATCCATTCATGAATCCATCCATCCATTCCTCCATCCATCTATCCATGAAAGGTGCACAGTGGTGCTAAAGCACTTGGGCCCTCATTACAACATTGGTGGTAAAAGCCGCTTACCGCCGTGCAGAAGACCGCCAACACACCACTGCGGCTGCGGAATTCCGCCACAGCCATTATGACCCACATCTCGGAACCTGCTAAAATTCAGACACCCACACAAGTCAGCCACACCAAAGGTCAGTGATAAACTGGCGAAAACGAAACCTCCACCATCACGCCAACAGAAATACGCCCACACTATCACGACACACGAATCCACGTGGCGGTCTTTCAACCGCGGTATTCCATTGGCGGTACACACTGCCGTGCTCAAAATACACACACTCTTTCAAAACATTCCCACATTGGACAATTCAAAATACACACACCTGATACACATACACACACCACTCCCACACTCCCAATACAATATAAAACACACACCCACATCACCCACAAACCCCTACGACCACAATTGAGAAAGAACCACAGAGAGAGACACCACCAGCAAGTCCAACAGCATCCACAGGCACACAACACCAGCACCCACACAACTTCCACGCACTTCACACAACACACCACTACATATCACCACACTTATCATAACACACTTCACCCCACACATCACCTACACCACCCCATGGCACGGCAAAGACACCCCAGGTTTTTGGAGGAGGAGCTCAGGGTCATGGTGGAGGAAATCGTCCGGGTAGAGCCACAGCTATTCGGAGCACAGGTGCAGCACACCTCAATAGCAAGGAAGATGGAACTATGGCGAAGAATAGTGGACAGGGTCAATGCAGTGGGACAGCCCCCAAGAAATCGGGAGGACATCAGGAAGAGGTGGAATGACCTACGGGGGAAGGTGCGTTCCGTGGTCTCAAGACACCAACTGGCAGTTCAGCGGACTGGCGGCGGACCCCCACCTCCTCACCCGTAACTAACAACATGGGAGGAGCAGGTCTTGGCGATTCTGCATCCTGAGGGCCTCGCAGGAGTAGGTGGGGGAATGGACTCTGGTAAGTCAAATCTTAACTATTACATCCCCCACCCTACCTGCATGCTATCAAATACCCCCACCCTCGCCCTTACCCCTATCACACCAACCTCTCACAAATGTACCAATATCACAAACCACCCATCCCAACACCAAGCCCTGCATGCAACAACAAAGCATGGACACCCATCACCAAAGCATGCCCACTGCACATACCCATACAACCCCCTAAACCATCATCACACAAGGTCCCACACAGGAATGCCAGCACTGGGGTACACGGGCACCCACCCATTGCACACCATGCCACACACAGATGCAATAATCATGCCTTTCCACCCCTGCAGGACCCCTACCCAACGTCACCAGACAGGAGGCTCCAGACATGTCCACTCCACCCACAGAAGAGGCCCACAGTGATGACAGCAGCTCTGTCCAACTGGATCTAGATGACCAGCCCAGACCATCGGGGACCTCTGGACAGTCGGTTCCCCTCACACAGGCACCGGCCTCCACAGACCTTTCCCCCCTCTGGAAACACCAGCACAGCACCCACCCAGCGGGCCCATACCTCCGTCCCCAGGACACATCAATCAGCTGTGTGTCCACCACTACAGGGAACCCAGGATAACCCACCACCCCAACAACAACAGGTACCTGGGGGCAGTGGCAGTGGGCACACGGTCCAGGAGACGGAGGCACAGGAACACAGGGAAACTGGGAGGGCTGCCGTGTGACAGGGGGCGGACAGGCCAAGGGAACCCACTCTCCACGAGGCCCTCTCCTCCATCATGGGAGCATACCACCACTTCCAGGAGACAATGGCAACAGTACTGGCCAAGTTTCAGGAGACCCAGCGCATGCAGGAGGAACAGTATATGGGCTTCAAGGAGGAACTCAGAACCATCAGCTCCACCCTGGCACCATCGTAGGGGTGCTGAAGGAACTACTCAACACCAGGAGGGACACTGTGGCACTCCAAGGGGCCCCTGACATTAGCATGGATGACGAACTGCCCACCACCTCCGCCGGCGCTAGTGGACAGGACGCCCCACCACAGGACCACCACACCAGCACCCCACCCCCTGCAGAGGGAGAACCACCCCGCAAACGGTCCCTGAGATCCAGGAACAAGACAGAGAACGTTGCCAAGACCCCCGCCAAGAAATGAGACCACCCTGAATGTCATCCCACTGTCCCACTTTGTCACCCTGTCCATAATTAAACTGCCCCAGCTCCACTTCCTATGCCCATATGGGCAATGCACCTGTGAGACTAATAGAATGGACTCTGCCATTGACATTCCTCCACCATCACCCCTCACCATTTTACAACCCCCTCCAATATTGAGTCTGTCTGTGATTTCGAAATAGTGTATTAGCAATTACAGTGGCAAAATGCTCTTTCAAATGTAATGTCAACATACCTATGTCACACAGCTCTAGTCCATGAGGAAACAAAGCAGATGTCACCCAGTGGGACCCACATCTGTGAAATCGTAAGGGAAAGTGACAACTCAGTGTGTTCTTCAGCTCTGGCAGCCATTAACACTCATTCCAGATCAAGAGTTTCTCTCAGCATTCGTCAGCTGAATGAATCTGACTATTATCCATCTATAACTCTAAGACACATGGGCCCTCATTACAACCTTGGCGGTAAAAGCCGCTTACCGCCGTGCAGAAGACCGCCAACACACCGCCGCAGCCGCGGAATTCCGCCACAGCTATTACGACCCACTGCAATTACAGTGTCAAAATGCTCTTTCAATTGTAATGTCAACATACCTATGTCACACAGCTCTAGTCCATGAGGAAACAAAGCAGATGTCACACAGGGCGACCCACATCTGTGAAATCGTAAGGAAAAGTGACAACTCAGTGACCATACACTGGGTGAAAATGACAGACAGTAGAGAGGTAGTAGATGTAAATCAGATGTAGCAGGCAGTGTTGTCTTCTTACCTGTGTCTCACTGGAAGTATTGCAGGATCACTGTGTTCCTGTTGTCGATGTCCTCTTCTTCTGCTTCCTCGTCTTAACTGTCCACAGGGTCCACAGCTGCCACAACACCTCCATCTGGACCATCCTCCTGCAGAAAAGGCACCTGTCATCGCAAAGCCAAGTTGTGAAGCATACAGCAGGCCACGATGATCTGGCATACCTTCTTTGGTGAGTAGAATAGGGAACCACCAGTCATATGGAGGCACCGGAAACTGGCCTTCAGGAGGCCGAAGGTCCGCTCTATAATCCTCCTAGTTCACCCATGGGCCTCATTGTAGCATTCCTCTGCCCTTGTGCTGGGATTCCTCACTGAGGTCAGTAGCCATGACAGGTTGGGGTAACCAGAGTCACCTGCAAATGGCGAGGGACAACTGTTAGTCACACACTAACTCATAGGGACATCCACAGACCCAGACAATTATTCCCACTGTACTGGGTCCATGTCCTCACCTAATAGCCACACCCGGTGCCTCTGGAGTTGCCCCATCACATAAGGGATGCTGCTATTCCGCAGGATGTCAGCGTCATGCATGGAGCCAGGGAATTTTGCATTAACATGGGAGATGTACTGGTCTGCCAAACACACCATCTGCACATTCATGGAATGGTAACTCTTCCGGTTTCTGTACACCTGTTCACTCCTGCAGGGGGGTACCAAGGCCACATGTGTCCCAGCAATGGCACCTATGATGTTGGGGATATGTCCCAGGGCATAGACATCACCTTTCACTGGGGGCAAATCCTCCACCTGAGGGAAAACGATGTAGCTCTGCATTTGTTTCAGCAGGGCAGACAACACTCTGGACAACACGTTGGAAAACATAGGCTGGGACATCCCTGATGCTATGGCCACTGTTGTTTGAAAAGACCCACTTGCTAGGAAATGGAGTTCTGACAGCACTTGCACTTGAGGAGGGATTCCTGTGGGATGGCGGATAGCTGACATCAGGTCTGGCTCCAACTGGAGGTGATGATCACATGTCGCTCCTCCATTGTCCACAGGTCCACCAGTGATCTGTACACCAGAGGATGCCGCCCTCTCCTCACATGCCCCAGCGGACGGTGCCTATAGGGGAGAACAGCGAGCAGAGAGTAAACCAACTCTGAGATACGTAAACACAGCTTACTCTGAAAATATTAGCACATCGAAATATGCCTGTATGAGTGTTTAGGCAAGGCCTAGATATGTTTGACGCAGTCCAAAATAGTGCCATGAGGGCCCCTGAAATAACGGCTGCCTGACCTGTAAAGTGGGACAGGGGGATATGAGGTAACTGTGCTGGCATTGTACACCGTCGCGGGAGGCGGTCGAAGACCGCAGCGCAATCCTGCATTGGTTAATATTGGACCCTATGGGTCCTAGGAGCCAATGGCGATGTATGCCGGCGGTGACGGTACGCACCGCCGCGGACGTGACCGCCATTTTCTATCTGTTCAATCACTTGATACCTGATCTTCGACAGGAGAGGACCTACATTGCAAGTGCTGCTGTGACCTCAGTCTGGAAGAGACAATGGCTTGTGTGTCTGGGGAAAGGGTCCCTGCCTTCAGCACAGAGGAGTTGGAGAAACTTGTGGATGGGGTCCTCCCCCAGTACACGCTACTCTACGGTCCTCCACACAAACAGGTAAGTACACTGTGAGCATGCTGTATGGGCAATGCCTGTGTGGAGTGGGGTGGATGAAAGATAGGGTGGGCGAGAATGAGGCGTGCATGAAACGTCTGTGAGTGCATGTGCGTCATGGCAAGGGCAGGGATGCGGGTCAATGACTGTGACGGTGCAGATGGTAATTACTTCTCTTTTTCCCCTGCACAATTCTTGTAAGTCAGCGCCCGCCAGAAGAAGGACATTTGACGTGCCATCGCCAAGGAAGTCCGGACCCTGGGGGTCTACCACAGACGGAGCACCCACTGCCGGAAAAGATGGGAGGACATTCGCCGCTGGAGCAAGAAGAGGGCGGAGGCCCAGCCTGGGATGGCCTCCGAATGTGGGAGGGGTGCCCGTCGCACCTGATGTTCAGGATCCTGGTGGTGGCGTACCCGGAGTTGGATGGGCACTTGGGGGCATCACAGCAGACACAAGGGGGTGAGTACACTCTCATTCTGCTGATTCAGGTGTCTGGGTGTGGGAGGTTGGCTGTTGGTTCCCCTAGGCCAGGGCGAGTTTAGTAGGCAAGGACTCTTCTTGAGGCAGGCCCTGTGGCACCCCACCCCACCTGTGTACAGTGCCAACTACACCTAGTCAGGCTCCTGTGACATCTATGTGTGCAGAAATCGGGCATAGCCTTGTAACCCATGTCCCTGGGATTGAATAGTGGACTCCAAGTGCGCGGCGTAGTGCAGGGGGCTTCTGTGTCTGTCGTGTCTGCAAACGGTAGCAGTATTGCATGCACTCAACATGTCTTTCTTCTGTCTCCCCCCCCTTTTTGTGGTCTCCCTGTTCTTGTGTGCATTAGCATCATCAGGCAGAGGAGCAGTGGCACAGGAGCAGGAGGGAGCTGCATCCCACATGGCCCTGGAGGGTGACACTACGGAGTCTGAATTCACCAGTGGGACGGAGGGCGAGGGGAGCTCAACGGCAGGGACAGGAGCTAACACCAGTGATATGGACTCCTCCTCTGATGGGAGCTCCCTTGCGGTGGTGGGCCCATCTGTGCCCCCCGCATCTACAGGTACAGCCACCACCCCCCTACCAGCACCGCCCTCCCAGCAGCCCCTCAGCGTTTGCCCCGTGCCCGCTCACCCAGGAGGGTGGGCATCACCTTTGCCCCTGGCACCTCAGCCCCTGCCCCAGTAACCCCTGCTGCCCTCAGTGAGGAGGCCATTGACCTCCTCAGGTCCCTCATTGTTGGGCAGTCTACCATTTTGAATGCTATCCACAGTGTAGAGAGGCAGTTGCAACAAACCAATGCATACCTGGAGGGCATTCACTACGTCCATCACCAGCACACCCACCACCACACCCGCTCATGTGCAGTCACCACCCCCACTACCATTCACACGTCCCCTGTGTCCTTTCCCAGTGTGTATGTGAGGCCAACTCCCAAGGTACACAAACGCAGCCACACACCCACCCAACAGCCATCCACCTCACGACAGCCTCCAGCCCATGCACCTTCACCCAAAGTCAGCAAACGTACACCTACTCCTACAACCACTACCTCTTCCTCCACTCCCAAACCCCCTACAGCTACCCGTCCCAGTGTTCCTAAGAAACTTTTCCTGGCCAACCTTGACCTCTTTCCGTTACCTCCCTCACCCCTTCAGTCTCCTAGGGCCCGACTCTCCAGGTCCCAACCTAGCACCTCAGCCACAACATCGGCGGGACCAGTGGTGCCAGTAGTCACTGGATTCTGGAGTGCACCAGGCAGCAGGGCAGCCAGCGTGGCAAGGAGCCAGAGCACGGACAGTCCCCCCACCTGTCATGCATAAAAAATTGGCCAGTGCCCGGTGGGAGAGGGGAAAGAATTCAGCCACCAAAGCCACTCCCAGGGGTACAGTTGGGAGTGTGGAGACAGCTGCGACACCATCCAAGGTGGGGAAGGGGCACAGTAAAACCGGCAAGTCTGGGAAGATCAGCACGGCGGACAAGACTGCCAGCAGCCCTGCTGCCCAGGACAAGACCGCCACCAGCAGCCCCGCTGCTCAGGACAAGACCGCCACCAGCAGCCCTGCTGCCCAGGATAAGACCACCGGCAGCCCCGCTGCCCAGGACAAGACCGCCACCAGCAGCCCCGCTGCCCAGGACAAGACCGCCACCAGCAGCCCCGCTCCCCAGGACAAGACCACCAGCAGCCCCGCTGACCGCCACAGCAGCCCCGCTGCCCAGGACAAGACCGCCAGAAGCCCCGCTGCCCAGGACAAGACCGCCACCAGCAGCCCGGCTGCCCAGGACAAGACCGCTAGCACCACCGCAGGACAGTGAGCACCAATGATTACAACGCTACTGAGGCCGCCACGGTCTGGATGAAGCACTCTGGGCACCAAGCTCCCTCCAGAACCAGTGGAGAAAGGAATCCACGACCTCGGTCCTTGGCAGGATGAAGCACTCTGGGCACTAAGCCCCCTCCAGAACCAATGGAGAAAGGCATCCACCACCACTGTCCTTGGCAGGATGAAGCACTCTGGGCACCAAGCCCCCTCAAGAGCCAGTGGAGACTGTTATCCACTTGAGAGACTGTGGCTTTGCACTCCCCAGGATTGAACAGTGGGCAAGCCACCCACTGTAGAAACTTGAGAGACTGTGGCTTTGCACTCCCCAGAATTGAACAGTGGGCATGGAGCCCCCTCGTGGATCTGGCGTCATGCACTCATCCGACTGAGGTGCCCCCCCTTACCTTCCCCCTGAGGTGCCTGTTTTATTTCTATCTGATGCATCAGCAGTGTTCTCTCCCTCTTGTTTGGGTACTGAGTGTGGGCCTCGCCCATGCCTTTTGGGCCCAGTGGTCCACGGACTATGATGGTGGAATCCCTTGGACTTGTGTTCTTTGTGTATATAATTGTTTATAGTGTAAATGTATATATATGCAAATATTTTTGATTTATGTAATTGAATATATAACAATTATTCGACTAATTTCCTTTTGTCCTTGCATTCTTCCAGGGGGAGTTAGGGGGTGTAACTGTAATGTATCATGCTATATTTGTGTTTGTTGTAGTGGGTGAGGGTGGGGGAGGGGGTGTTGTGTATTGTGTGTGTGTGTCACTGTTTTTCCCCTCTCCTGTGTCGTAGGTGCAGTACTCACCGTGGTTTTCGCCACCGGCGTTCGTGCTCCTGGTAGAGGAGTAGGAAGATAAATGCTGGGAGTATCTGAAGTTCCGGTTCCATGGCGTCCTGGTTCCTCGTGGGATGTGTAGAGGTGAGCGTTTTCCCTTCCAAGTCCTGTTTCCGCCGTGTTTTTGTTTGCGGGGAATTTCCCCCGGAAAAGGTGGCGGATTGGACTGTTGTAATTCTGTGGGTGGTACATTGTCCTACGTCTGTCTGTTGGCGGTTACCTGTTTCCGCCGTGTTTTTGTTCACGAGGAATTTCCCCCGGAAAAGGTGGCGGATTGGACTGTTGTAATTCTGTGGGCGGTACATTGTCCTACGCCTGTCTGTTGGCGGTTACCGCCGCGGTGTTTGTTTATACCGCCGTGGCGGTCGGAGTGTTAAAGTGGCTGTCTATATTTGCGGTTTCCGCCATGGTCGTAATAAATTTTTTTTTACCGCCGGCCTGTTGGCGGTTTTACCGCCGCTTTAACACCGACCGCCACGGTTGTAATGACCACCTATATGTTGTAATTATGTCATCATGTTCTGGGGATATATAGCGATAGTCTGACCTACTCGTTCGGAAACCTCCCAAGGAGGTGACAAAACATTGATGAAACCAGTTGGTATCTATTGGCCACAATAACCACCCGCCAGGCCGTGTCAGTGAAGCATTAAACGTACCATTCTGGACCCACTCATTAAGCTCACTAAAAGTTGCATTTGTGTACTTTTGACAGTTATTAAATTTTGCTTGGGCAGATATACTGGGCATGTTTAATTCTCTAATTGTTGCTAAGCCTAAACAACTTGTCTATTGTACCGTTTCATTTAAAAAGATCATTTGAACCGGGATGAGACATGCTCTAAACAGTGTTTCTCTACCCTTGGTCTGCCAATTTTTTGTTCCACAAACACTTTTCAAGTCAACATTCTTTGACCAATATTCATAACCTTCAATTGATAACCGGGAAGCAAAGGAGTCTGAATATATACATTTCGTGTTGGTCAATAACATATGTTTATCCCTAGTCGGAGTTACCTTAAAATAATATGACTCAGCATTTTTTTGATAATGCCCAGAAAAATACGCAAACTTTTCAAAATAAGTTTTTGAACTCCCTTGCGGGGGAGTTGGGCAATGTTCCCATTGTGTATAATCAAATATTGTTTTTGGACTGCTCACTTTATGTATGAAGTGGTGCCCATAATAATTATAGCAAAACATGTCACCATAATTTTCTTTAAACTGGTAAACTTCTTCATTTTCATAGACAGTATAATATTGCAATTCTGTCATCATTGAATCAACTGTTTTCACATCCCAATCATCAGATACAATGCCTGGAATAACTATATCGTTCACGGATAACTTTAACACATACGGTATTTGAATAATTTAAGTGGGACCATATATATCAAACATGACTTCGTCCCACACAATCCCATCAGGAATTGCCACTGCAGAAATGTTCACAAAAGACAAGTCTCTTCGAATCTTATGTGATGAAAAGTGTGGTTTCAAAACCTCCTCGACCTGTTCAACCGCTGATCTCTCAGGAAGAAAATGACCATGTATTAACAAGAAAAAGGTAATGACAAACCCAATCCAAAGCAGAAAGGCTAGGACAGTCAAGGAAAGCCACACATAGTTCCATGGAAAAATGAAATATGTTTCTTTAAGCCAATGTATTAGCTTACGTGCACCTGACAGGTCAGCTGTTGAAGAAGCAAACGAGCCTGTTAGACCGTCGTTGTAGTCGGCAAAATAACCAGAGGCTGTTCGTGCAAATGGCGTAGCCGTGGCCAGCGGTGGAGTTGGTGTTTCCTGAGGTGGTACACTGTAAACAGGACCATCCGTCTGGCTTGTAGTCATAGCGACTTGATCAAAAGTTTCTAAATTACTTGCTGTTAGTGGAACTAAGGCAAGATCATCATCCACCCTCCCCAAGCTCGGAGAGTTATCAGCGTTGGTGTAAACAACTTGAACTTCTTCTCCAGTAGTGAGAGGGATTCGGGAACTACTGGACGTTCCTCTTGGTCGGCTGTGTAGAATCGGCCACATGTTGTAGTTTGACATTGTCAATGGAAACAAAGCGATTTTCTTTTGCACCTGGCAACGGTGGTAGAACAACAGTTCTGGTACTGTGTATCCCCAACACAGGGACTGGTGCTCGATAAAAAGGCCCAAATTATTTTTTCACTGCGACCTTTTCACACACAAGATCTCCAACTTTGGGAATCCAGCCGGTAGGTGTTACTGGCACATCCTTAATTCCTGTGGAGGCAGCACTTTTAGAAGAGTTATCTTCACGGAACTGCTGTAATTCCTGTAAAATAGTGATACGATCATTTATGTCAAAAGGTGTTTCCGCTGCCTCCACACCAGGACCATCAAGATCCGGAACAAACATTTGTGTTCCGAACAGGCACTCATATGAAGTACAACCCCCCAGGGACCTTCTAGGCAGGTTATTTAGTGCTTTCTGAACTCCATACAGGTGGGTTAGCCAACTACGACCCGTACCTAAGACTCTGGCCATTAAGGATTGCTTTAAATCGTGGTTTAATCGCTCGCCGACAGAATTTCTCTCAGGATGAAATGGAGACGAGTACTGAGTTGAACCCCCAATGAAACCATGGTGTCCCTGCATGCTCTTGAGGCACAAGCAGGGCCGTGGTCCGAATGGAATGGCGCAACTGCATATCTACCGACAAAGACTCGCAAATCTTTAATAACAGTCCGAGCATCAGCCGAGCGCTGTGGCCACACCCAAAGAAATCTGGAGCAAGAATCAACAGCGACTAATATATATTTGTATGCACTATCAGGTGTTAATGGACCACAATGATCCAAGTACACACATTGTAATGGTCTATTTGAGATTGAGAGGGGTGTCTGCGGCGGGCACTTAGCTGTGGAAACTTTAATTTGTTGACAGATGTCACAACAAAGGACATACTGCTTAGTCTCTTTATAGAGACCAGGCCACCAATAACGGGCCTGCAAGAATGAAATTGTAGCCGCCACGCCAGCATGTGCAGATGCGCTGCTTTACTCAATTGTGGTCTTACATCTTTATTGGGGATGTCGCGTACGCCTGGAATTTTAACTTCAGCGTTCATCATACTTCCCATCAAGTGTTGATATTTATTAGGAAATCGTTTAGGATAAGGCGTACCATCAACCGAAGCTTTTATGGCAGCCATAATGTCTGTGTCTGGTTTGGAACTTGAACGAGTCACTGCAGCTACAGTGGCGACTGCCACTGCCGACTTTGCAGCTTCATCAGCCAAAGTATTTCCAGCAACATGTATTCCAATGCGCTGGTGTCCAAGTGTATGCACAACATGGACTTTGGGTAGCGTCTCTTTCAGGTCTGCTACCTTCCCCCACAGGAGTTTGTGTTTTATGGTGTTGCCTTTTGAATCTCTGGACCCATTCAAGCGCCAGTAATGCAGGTATTCATTAAAAGACTGGACGCAATAATATGAATCACAAACAATCAGTGTGAACTGTGTTGGATCCGTATGTTCTAGTGCCATCAGTAGAGCTTTTAGCTCAGCCAATTGTGCTGTACGATCCCCTAAGGTCTGTGTATAGGTATGTTGGGGACAGAATTTCTCCCCCTCCATATAGCCACTCACGACCGCACATGCAGCAGAATAATGATGTTTAGTTCCAATCGCTGGTTGCACAGAGCCATCGGTGTACATGACTACATGATATTGATCAATAGGCAAGGTGTCTGCGGGAACTGGATATTCTACTTCATATTGTAGAAATTCTTGAGTTTGTAACTTTATGTCGAAAATGTAGTCTACATCAGTGGCTGTTAAAGACGTAGCCCATTGTATCCATCGTGGATGAAGTGCTTTTGAGTTCAGGACGCTAGCTTTTGTAACAGCCTCTAGGGCCGGAATAGGAGAAACGACAATAATGTGTTTTCCTTGGACAAGAGGTCTTTCTTTAATAACAGCCATCTGCACAGCAGTGAGAATTTTCTCTGTGGGTGCAAAGCGTTGTTCAGCAGCGGAATACAAGTGTGATTTGTATGCAATCGGGACTGTCTCACCTTCATTAAATGTGACATGAGTAAACCAATGACCCCAGCTATTACCCTGATGACCAAATGTGTCTTATTGTCCTGTGTGTGTAAATGTTTTGCTGTAGCATATCTGCCTGCAACTCTCAGAGTATGTGTATGTTCAATTGTCCAGAATTTGCTTGAAAAATCAGGACGTATATAAAGGTGTTATGCGTGTAGCATAATCAGGAATGTATGTTCTGCCAAAATTTAGAAAGCCCAACAATGATTGTAGTTTTTTAAGTGTATTTGGTGGTTGCAATTGTGCAAATGTTTCTAAAATTAGTGGCGCTAGGCTCTTCCCTTCATTCAACAGCTCATATCCCAGGAAAAGGACGCTGAGGAAGGCAATTTTCTGACTTTTTTAAGATAAATTTGTAGCCGAGTTCGGCAAACCCAACAACAATGCGGGCTACCCGTCTTAAATGTTGTAGTAACTCGTCATCCGTGAGATATATATCGCCCACATATGACAAAGCTTCAGGGTCTATCTCGTGTAAAATAGCAGTCACACGAGCTGCAAACAGTCCTGGGCTGTTCTTATACCCCTGAGGTAAACGACAGAATTGTTTCTGGAGCCTAGTGCACTAAACTTGTTAAGTCCCTGCTTTCAGGTGCTATATTCTGGCAGAAGAACCCATTCATGATATCCAAAGTCGTTTTATATTTTTTCCGCACAATGTTGCTCATTAGTGCAGTGCTATGTGAGTTTTGTATAGCATATGTATGTCTGTTTAAATGTCTGTAGTCTAAGACTATTCTGTATGAATGGTCCGGCTTAGCTACAGGGAATAAGGGGTTATTCATTGGTGAGACACAGGGTTCAATCACACCCTGGTATTCTAATTGCGTAAGTATCTCTCTCACTGGTGCCCTTGCTTCATGTTTTATTGGATACTGCGGTTGTGGCTGAGGTTCATTTTTAACGGGAATGACATGGTATGGAGAATCCCTATCCCACCCTACATGATTTCTATATAACACAGGTGCTTGTGCTAGAGCCCATTCTCTAGAATAGGACTCAGCAAGTTCGTCTGGAACAAGGGGCGAGAAGTAAGGTTTCATAACCTCGTCTCCGTATGGGCAGGTGCGGACAAAATCAGGCGGCCAATCTTGTTCGGCCAACAAAATGTCACATATTTTTACTACACGGTCCCAAAAGATGGTGCGTTCAATGTCTCCTTCCAATTGTAGAGTTACTCTATTCACCCTATCGGGTTCGGAGACACGCATGTCCACTTTTTCTACTTGTATTAAGTCATCAGTTGCTTTCACCTCCAGATGCTTTAGAAGATTCCGGCGAACTATTGTGACCTATGCCGCGCTGTCTAGCAGTGCTAGAGCCCAGTGCTTGTTCTTCAAGAGAACCCTCTACCTGAGTGGCATGTCTGACTGAGACAGCTGCCACTTTTTTCTTTTTAAATTGTTGTTTTTGTTGTACTGGTTTCTCTTCCTTCTTAACAGAAACCTCAGAAGAGATTGCCGTGTATCAGTATATTGATATCTATCAGGCGTTTTTATATTCTCTCTATTCCTGAGATCATATCTATTCTGTGGGGTCTCCACTCATGGAGATTCTCCCCTTTCTTTTTTAGGTGTTTGTTGTTTTTTCTCCCAGCATTTCTTATTACCCTCAGGTTGTTGTTTAGTATTGTCTTTATTAATTTTACCCTGAAATTGAGGTTTTTGTGGTCTAGCCCCAAGGCTATCTCGACCGATACTGGAATATGTTTCTGCTATTATTTTAGGCAGCTCTCGCTCCTGATCTTGTTGCGGAACGTCACGGAGCCGCATGCGCACTGCAAGTGCAACTGCTTCCCCTTTAAGGTTACTAAGGATAATTGAAGAAACTGTGGCAAAGTTGCCCATCAGTTGCATTCCCAAATCTAGGGCCGGGGAAGCCCCGTATTCATCTTGAATTTGTTCAAGCACTTCCGGTAGGTTGGCTAGTGTTGGTGTACCGTGTGCCATTGTATAGAGCGCGGCAAATACCGTGCACCATGTAGTACAGTGTTCAACTGTAGGAACCATCCCAAAGGGCAAGCACATAGTTAATATTCTATGTTTATCCTGAGGTCCCGTATGGGGAAATACTGCCTCCAACGTATGAATTTTTTGTGCTACCCAAAACAGAGTCTCCTCTCGTTTGGCTGGGACTTTACCCATAATAGAGTGTACAGTCACTGGATTTATACCTGGTGTTACTGCATGTGGTTGTGCTGGAGCAGCACGCACTGGTTTTGTATTTAGTGTCTGCATCACAAATTGTACTAATTGTCTGTATATTGCTGTTAACTCAATATATAAGCCTCGAACCTCAGCTACCGCCATATTCACAGCCGCAGGATGAGGTGTATATGTGGCCAATGAAGGCCAGGTAAGACCATCATTACTTAGTGGACCTAACCTTACTGGTAATATTGTATGGGGTAGGGTGCCATCAAGCCAATTATTATGTTCTTGATCAGATAGAGGTATCTCTAACTATGCGTACGCCCTGTATTGCCCAGGCGTGTTCACAACTGTATATGTATGAAATGTATTTGTGTTCCCATCAACTGCTGGAAATGTGACCCAAGAGTACAAAAGCTCTGTTCTATCGGCTGCGTGGGCATCCACCACAAACGTGACTGGACCTCCCTGTGCTGTAAGACCATGTGCTGGTAAATGTGTTGTAAGAGGTTGTCTCTTGTTAAGAGCTATATGTACAGCCTGGGGATTCGCCATCATATAAGCACTACGAGTTCAGAGAAAGTACACCAAAATGGGTTTGTTTCCTTTTAAGGTTCAAGCTTGAACAACCACCAGCTGAAAAATAGGATTACCTATACGGCGGTGGTGGAAATCCTCAGTACCGCGGACATCTCCGTGTACGGAACTGAGGGGTCATTATATAAAAATGAGACCGAGATATGCCGGTGGACCCGAAAATTAGAGCCTGACCAAACATTGGCAGCGCCATGTTGCGTATCCTAATGAGACTACTGGATTTTGAGCAACAAGATCGTCCTCAATGTGGGGGACTGCATCTAACCCACGGTGAGTGATACTCCTCACTATAAATCTGGGTTTTGCTCTGGCTGACTAGCAGTGCTTCATCTCTCCGAAATGCGAGAGACAATTGGGCAGCCGAGCGCATGACATCTTAGTACTTCTCAGGAAAGTCGTGGTCACTCAGGTCACAACTGGTTCTCACATACACAGTACGGTCTCACATATAAATGACAAAGGCAGTTTAAGTTTTAAAGATTGGTTTAATAAAACAACTGCATTTTAGATAGCAAAGCGTGAGCTGCAATAACCAGAACTATACGACACAGTAAGATTTAAATAGTAGCGATTAGAGTGAAGCACAAGAATAAGGCTATCATAGTGCTGCTAGATTATTTTCTCTCTAAGTTATATTTCGAGCACAGCATGTGAAGCTCTAAGCCTGGCTTTCAGGTTCCCCCGGGAGGACATCAACCCTCATACCTGAGCAAAGGCCTGTAATCTGCATCAGCATCTGCAACAGGGCATTCAGCATCTAGTTGTAGGTCCCTGGCTGGATTCTCCCTCTTGACGTGTACTAGGACTAGGAAGTGTTTTTATAACTAACACACAGATGTTCTAAGAAAATGTCCCTACGTAAGGATGTGTATTTTCTATAAATACTAGAGACTAAGGCCCATATTTATACTTTTTTAGCGCTGCATTTGCGCCGCTTTTTGGCGCAAAAGCAGCGCAAACTTACAAATTACAATTGTATTTTGTAAGTTTGCGCCGCTTTTGCATCAAAAAGCGGCGCAAATGCGGTGCTAAAAAAGTATAAATATGGACCTAAACTTCTACCACGTTTACCGGCAATGTACCAGAATGTAGCCTTGACTGAAGCACAGGGCTATCAAGAATGCATTATTTGAGAACACAGTGCTGGACTAAGCTAAACAGTGTGATAGAAGAAATTCAAATAAGACAGTAAAAACTGGTTATTGTAAAATAACAGTGCAAAGCTGAATAAAATATATCTAGGGCAAAGTGCACAGCGGCCTAGTATGTTAAAGTAACGTGCATGAAGCTATATTAAAAATGGCTACACTACAGTAGCATGGCGCCAAAAGGAGAACTACATTTATTTCTTCTCATTTTTGCTTTTTCCATGTGTGCTGCATTCTGCAGCACACACAGAAAGAGCAAAACACCATAAATTATTGTTTATGTGCAGGAAGGCGTTCCTTCCTGCACATAAACAATCATTCAATAATGAAGATTTGCTACTTCTATGTGTGCTGCATTCTGCAGCACACATAGAACTGTCAAATCACCATTGTAGATTGTTTATGTGCAGGAAGGGACAACTTCCTGCACATAAACAATCATTCCCTTCAATGCAGACACCATTAGCACTGGCAACTAAATTCAGCACCAGCACTAGGGGAAACACAGGAGCCTGCTGTATTTTTGTAAATATGGCGCATCCCTGCGCTTCAGAACTGATGAAGCGCAGCACCTGCGAATTCTGGTGCAACGCCACACTGCACCAGTTCCTTGTAAATCAGGCACTGTTTCTGCATGTTGTATTGCCTGATTTGAAATTACATTTTATTGTATGGTAGTGTGGTTTGACTTTAGAATGTTTGATTAAATTGGTATTTATAACAGAGGTAAGCAACCACTCTAATATTGCATTTGTCTGTACTATTTCACCTTGCAACAGTGCCCCATTTCACTAACTAAATGTTGTTCTTGCTTGGCTGCTTTTAGGTGCACAAGAGAAGAGATGTCACATCACCCATAATACTGTCAAACAGAAGGTCCAGACAGTTATTTCAGTCCTCTAATCTCATCCGCTTGTGCAGCTTAGTGCAGCGGATTGCAGTTGGATCAGTGTGCAGTGAAGAAGCCTCCACAATTCCTTCATGACAGTGGAGACAATGCCTGACTCCGTTGCATGCCTATTATTTTTTGCATCACTTAGCAGGGCTGCCCCAGAAGATCATTGATTTTTCAAGCGTGCCAATACCAAATTCCAATGTGTTGCCTGCATCAAAGGTACACTACCACCTGAGAACTTTAAGATTGTTACGAAGAAGTTGCACCATATAAAGTAGTCAGTGAGAAGAAGAAGCTTTCCACCAATGACGTGCCGAGCACAACTTTTTCAGGAGACGTGTGACTGCCACACTGGCCTCCAGGAAGGAACCTGGGAGCAGCACTCCTGCATCAACAAGGATTCCTTAACCTAAGGCCATGTCTGTCAGTGAGGCAGCCAATGCAATCATGGCGTCACCGACGAGCTGTGTGTTTGAATTGGATTTGTCCCTTTTGCAAAGTAGTACCCAGCTGTTTCAGGAAGTAGAGCAAAGTGGACAGCAGCATTAGTCAATCATAGTTGATATTCCAAAAGATGGAGCAGAACAGAAGGTTGAGTTTCTTGCTGAGAAAGAACCTACTCTTTTAGAATCAAAGGCCCCCAGATCTCCAGTAAGAAAAAGGAAGAGTACTACTCCACCATCTTCTCCAAGCACCACTTCTAATTATGGTGATAGGGACATGGAGTGGAGCTCAGCAAAGTCCTGGAGATTCCAGGAGAGACAAAAGTTCCAGAAAGCCTTAGAATCATGGCAGGGAATGATGATGTGGAGGATGACTACGACCAGCCTGACATTGTGGATTCTGGTACAGAGGATTCCTATATCACTATTCAACCTACTCCAAGGGAAGTGGCACAGACCGCTCTCCTTTATTTGTAAGGCCCTAGCTGAGACCTGCACCAACCCCTACCTCAGTAGAAGTATGCACTGAAGAGAGACAATCAATACAACTACCTACCTACCTCCAGTTCTTTTTCAGGAATTGGCAATAATCCAGTAAGAACATCTCCCTGGGCTTTTTCACGGTTAGCAAACAGGAGGAGAACATTGCATTAGGCTCCATTTATCACATTAGTGTTTGTCGAGAAAAAGCCTGGTTCACATTTTTGTACTGGAGGTAAGATGACATATGAAAAAAACATCACACAATCTGGCGTGAGGAGCACCTTAAAAAAATACTGAATGTGATTGTGGTGTTGAAGGTGAGGAGAGATGTGAAACATCAGCTACAACTGGTAAAATCACAGTGAAAGGTGAGAAAGAAGAGGGTGACATCCTCAAGCAAAGCAGCCCTGTCCCCTGCAGTGCACTAGAGTCACCCGCCTCAGCGACCTCACAATGGCACAGGAAGACTCAGAGCCTGATGGAGACACCATGGCATATGCTGACTGCACCACAATGCACATTGAGTCTGCGTCCTCACAAAGGCACAGGAAGACTCAGACTCTGATGGAGACACCACAGCGTATGCTGACTGAGTCACATTGAGTTTGCAACCACCTACTTCTTGAAAATCACGTGCGTCAGTGGCCCCAGAAAATAACAAAATCCAGGCTACTATTACAGACATGTTTAGGCAGGAGGGTCCCATGATCACAACCACCCAATGACACGTTTGTACACTGGGAAGCTGGCACAAATGTTAGCGCTGGACCTCCTCTCTTTTTCTTGTGTGTAAGGAGTGGGATTTTTTAAATTTCTGGCAGCCATCTGCCTGAAAGGGAAGGTTCCAAGTCAGACCTATTTTGCTTGTTCCAGTGCTGCCTCACAATTTGCTGCAATTGGTTCCACAATTCCTTCATGACATTGGAGACAATGCCTGACTGTGTTGCATGCCTGTCCTTTTTTTAATCACTTAGCAGGCCTGCCCCAGAAGATTGTTGATTTTTCAAGTGTGCCAATCACAAATTCCAATGTGTTGCCTGCATCAAAGGTACACTACCACCTGAGAACTTTAAGATTGTTCCGAAGAAGTTGCACCATATAAAGTAGTCAGTGAGAAGAAGAAGCTTTCCACCAATGACGTGCCGAGCACAACTTTTTCAGGAGACGTGTGACTGCCACACTGGCCTCCAGGAAGGAACCTGGGAGCAGCACTCCTACATCAACAAGGCTTCCTTAACCTAAGGCCATGTCTGTCAGTGAGGCATCCAATGCAATCATGGCGTCACCGACGAGCAGTGTATTTGAATTGGATTTGTCCCTTTTGCAAAGTAGTACCCAGCTGTTTCAGGAAGTAGAGCAAAGTGGACAGCAGCATTAGTCAATCATAGTTGATATTCCAAAAGATGGAGCAGAACAGAAGGTTGAGTTTCTTGCTGAGAAAGAACCTACTCTTTTAGAATCAAAGGCCCCCAGATCTCCAGTAAGAAAAAGGAAGAGTACTACTCCACCATCTTCTCCAAGCACCACTTCTAATTATGGTGATAGGGACATGGAGTGGAGCTCAGCAAAGTCCTGGAGATGCCAGGAGAGACAAAAGTTCCAGAAAGCCTTAGAATCATGGCAGGGAATGATGATGTGGAGGATGACTACGACCAGCCTGACATTGTGGATTCTGGTACAGAGGATTCCTATATCACTATTCAACCTACTCCAAGGGATGTGGCACAGACCGCTCTCCTTTATTTGTAAGGCCCTAGCTGAGACCTGCACCAACCCCTACCTCAGTAGAAGTATGCACTGAAGAGAGACAATCAATACAACTACCTACCTACCTCCAGTTCTTTTTCAGGCATTGGCAATAATCCAGTAAGAACATCTCCCTGGGTTTTTTCACGGTTAGCAAACAGGAGGAGAACATTGCATTAGGCTCCATTTATCACATGAGTGTTTGTCGAGAAAAAGCCTGGTTCACATTTTTGTACTGGAGGTAAGATGACATATGAAAAAAACATCACACAATCTGGCGTGAGGAGCACCTTAAAAAAATACTGAATGTGATTGTGGTGTTGAAGGTGAGGAGAGATGGGAAACATCAGCTACAACTGGTAAAATCACAGTGAAAGGTGAGAAAGAAGAGGGTGACATCCTCAAGCAAAGCAGCCCTGTCCCCTGCAGTGCACTAGAGTCACCCGCCTCAGCGACCTCACAATGGCACAGGAAGACTCAGAGCCTGATGGAGACACCATGGCATATGCTGACTGCACCACAATGCACATTGAGTCTGCGTCCTCACAAAGGCACAGGAAGACTCAGACTCTGATGGAGACACCACAGCGTATGCTGACTGAGTCACATTGAGTCTGCAACCACCTACTTCTTGAAGGTCACGTGCGTCAGTGACCCCAGAAAATAACAAAATCCAGGCTACTATTACAGACATGCTTAAGCAGGAGGATCCGATGATCACAACCACCCAATGACACGTTTGTACACTGGGAAGCTGGCACAAATGTTAGCGCTGGACCTCCTCTCTTTTTCTTGTGTGTAAGGAGTGGGATTTTTAAAATTTCTGGCAGCCATCTGCCTGAAAGGGAAGGTTCCAAGTCAGACCTATTTTGCTTGTTCCAGTGCTGCCTCACAATTTGCTGCAATTGGTTCCACAATTCCTTCATGACATTGGAGACAATGCCTGACTGTGTTGCATGCCTGTCCTTTTTTTAATCACTTAGCAGGCCTGCCCCAGAAGATTGTTGATTTTTCAAGTGTGCCAATCACAAATTCCAATGTGTTGCCTGCATCAAAGATGCAATTGTGTATCTACTACTTAACCTACCCATGTTTGGATTGGAAGAGGTAACTACAACTATTGCAACAATGAGTGATTGTGAGTGATGATTCATGATTCATGTGGTAGCATACTGTGAGACAGGGTGTTCAACTGTAATTTGTAAACTTGATTAAGATGATTTGCAATGTTTGGTGCCTGAATGATGGATGATCATTTTTCCTGGAGGTGATTGGCCTTTAGAAACTTACTTTACTGAACCAAAATTAATCTATATTGTCTACTTCTATGACCCTTCTTTTTTTCCATCACCTAGATTGGCTGCTCAGAAGATCATTTGATTTATCAAACTACCAAATTCCAATCTGTCGCTTGCATCAAAGAGGATATACAATTGTGTACCTACACTGTGCATGGATTGGAACAGGTAACTATTGCATCAATTAATTATATATTATTGAGTGATTGTGACAGATGATTGTTGAATCTTGTGGTGGCAGACAGTAAGGGAGGGTGTTCAACTGAAATTTGTAAGCTTTATTTAGATTATTTGCAAGGTGTGGGCCAGAATGATAGGTGATCATTTTTCCTGAACTTGATTGGACCTTTTCATACTTAGTGAGATTTACTTGCAGGGTCCACTCCTTTTTTCTTGTCCTTCAGAGACCAGGCCAGTCACTTTAGTGAACAAACAAAAGCCTATACAAAATCCTGCAATTTTGTTTCTCTACGTGTTCTACAAGAGCAGGTCACTGCATGTCTATCTTGCTCGGGTCTGGACTGAAACAGAGTTACTCGGAGTCAGGAGGAAGAGGGAAGAACTCAGGGTGGAACTACCTCATCAACAGCTAGAAGAAAGAAGTTATCGACTTCAAAGGGAAACCATGACTCTGAGGTCTAGTACTCATCTGTGTGGAATGGAGACAGGTGTGTTCATTTAGGAAATGCTGCTGAGTGTGTTTGCTGCACAGGTGGCAAAAGTGAAACTCTGAGTCCTCTTGTTTCTTCCTCTACCTCTGAGTCTTCTTGGTACATTCCACATGAAGCTTACCTTCCTTCTGCCCTTCTCCATGACTTTACAATGCAGTTTGTGTTTTACAATCTGCAGGCCTTCTCGTCTCCAGTATGATCGAAAGACGAAAATTAAGCTCAAAACTCCTGCTTACCTACTGGACCAGCCCAGACAGAGTGAAAGACATTTCCGAGGAGAATACACACACACCACCCAATTTTGCAATACAGTATCATTTTTCTTTTAACAATCATTTTTAGACCTGGGTGGGTTCACTCCCCCATAATATAATTTTTTCAAAGAAGACAGAACATTTAGATTTCTAATAACATGGGTCTCTGGGGCAGGACTGTTTGCAATGCATTGAACTGTATTGTGTCATACTCATTCCTTTGTGTCTTTCCTTCTACTACAGATTGATGATAATGATGATGTACTGCTCATCACCCAGATCAATATTTTGCTTGTGTAATGTTTGTCTTTGTCACATCCTTCCCCAAATCCCCTTTCCTGCCCATTCATCAAACCTTTAACCCTCTTCCTTTGGGCTGTGTGATTTATTGAGGTGTGACTTAATTTACACCATAAATGTATCCCACACTTGGTGGGGTGGATAAGGTGAAAGCAACACCAGCTTACTGTAGGATCTTCTGTTGCCTAAGCAATAGCCCACACTGGCCCCAATTTCCCACCCACACATTAAAGTGATCCATAATTTAGGTATAGAAGAAAATCAGTTGTTAGTATTATCATTTACACCTTGTGTTGTGTAAATGCTTACCCTTGTCCACTCCAGACTTTGAGTCTGCTTTTCATGACTCGAGGATTTCGTAACTTTAGTTTTACTTCAATATTAGCTCCCCATTGCTCAAGCTACTATTGCTAATTGTTGTTATTTTCTCACTAACAGGTATTTATTGCTGTGTCATGTAGTAGCCTTGTTTCAAATCTTTGTAAAGCTATGATATAATTTATAACCCACCAACTCAGTGTTTTTATTTCCATTTAGTTGCATGCAGTGGATAGTCATTCCGATTAATCCTACAGTTGGAGCTCATATGGCTGAGAGGGGGATCTTGGTTGTGAAGTTCTGATACCTTTCCTGTTATTACTTCATCTATATTCAGAGAAGAAAAGTATGGAGTGAACCAGTTAAGTGATTACGTAAGTAACTAACTGCTACTGCAGATAAGTAAAGGTTTATCTAGATTGTTGTAGGCAATATATGTCATGGAAGCATCCCCCTAATGGTCAAGATACTTACGTAGGGTAATAAGACAAGGGTATATAACTAACTATAACTAACCGGTATACACTTTTATAAACAGATTTTAAAAAACAGGCTGCGCAAAAAGGCTGCCAATGCAAAGTAAAAGTATAACACAAATGAACAACTTCAGGGATAAAGTGTGGTAACATAATTTTTCCATTTAATATTTCACAACACAAAAATACCCTCTCCACCCACAAAAGGCCCACCCCACTCCCCAAACAAATTGACCCATCCCTAATCAACCTCCAAACAAATACCAATAAAAAAACACAGTAGAGGGTATTGTCCATATTGGTCGGAGCTGGTCTCGGCTCTGCTCCATCATCCCCAGGCGGCCTTCAATGTGGTTGAGCCGCTGCAGGACACAAATCTGGAATTACCTGTCTGAGCGGGAGGGGGTTGGAGCAGTGGCAGACAGGGCCCCTGATAGCTGCCGCGGCAGTGCCGGTGATGTAATGGCTGGGAGGCTGGAGGCTGAGGCTTACTGGTTGAACTGGGACCTGGTTCAGAGGCAGCTATGTCTGCCTTTTCATCCTCCAGGGCCACTAGCTACTGATATTTATACTCCTGCCTAGTGGGTGGTGCTAGTGGACCAACAGGAGTAACTATATCGACAAAAACAAAAAGAAAAAAGACAAATTGTAAACAATGCTCCATGCAAACACTTGTTTAAAAATAAGTAGTGGGTGGCCATATAGCAGTATATTCCTAGTCACGTAGGGCAAATAGAAGTTGATGTGATTATGATTAGGTGATTCACAGGGCCAATCTTATTTTTTACCCACACATGCATCATATAAAAAACACTGACTGGCAGAAATGAATTAAGGCATAATAACACCAGATTAAAAAACAAAGATTTTTTTTATTTTTAAAAAAAAACTGTTCTAGTAACTAAACAGTCCCTTTGAGTGGAAAAATACAAATAAATTACCTCTCATTAATGAGTAAGGCATTATGCACTATGGAGTACAAGTTGTTGTGGTAAATTAATGGAGGCATGCTAGATAGGGCAAGTTCTTTGCTACTGTCTGCAGGTTGGGCAGCTGTAGTTGACAATTATCTATCTTTAATTCCAACAGCCCTGCTCTTCTCCACATCCCTTTCACTTTCTACTCTGACTCCATAGTCATAAATGAGAGACTATGTATAAAATGAATATATTACTATCCTGACTGCCGTGAGTAGATGGTGGGAAAACGATGCACTGCACAAGAGGGAAAGGAACGGGCTATGTAGATTGTACTTGGCACATTCATTACAGAGTAGCCCTTACGTCAAAACTTTAAAATGATTCAGGCACTCAGTCCCACTTTACTCACTGGCCTCGCCCACCACCACAAATTATTTCCAACAAATTCATTGGCTGAGCAGTAAGGAAAGGCCTCTTGACTTACTCTACTGCAGGGTCAAGTAGAGGGATTAGGCGGGTAGGTAGAGCTTTTGCTATAGAATAGAGGTGTGTCACTGATCATTGATTTGTCATGTGTTTAAGCTTTTGCTCATTCAGTCACTGTAATTGACAAAAGTCAAAAGGGAAAAGTCTGAACAGACGTAAAATAAATCTGTTTTGGGAAACCATGAAATATATTTTGGAATAACTTCACGTGGCCATAAAAATGTGACAGATGCCAAGAACGGATTGTTAAATGTTTTGGTAGGCTGGGGGGGGGAAGAACTTAGAAAATAATAAAGGAGTGAAGTACTAAAAGGTGACTGAGTGGGCGAAGGGAAACACACATTGTGTATTCGGTTTGCAATGCATTGAAAACTTTGTTAATGCCACATAAACTAGCAGACACACATTGCACAGCCAGCACTTCAGTCACAAATTGCATCATATTGCACTTAGGTCAAGAGTGACAAACTGCCATAGGCAGGGAAAGGGTTGATGAATGCTGATGGGTGGGATACATATCAGCCTTGCTTAACAAATACATTGAGTCAAGGGACTAGTAAAAAAAATTAAATACCCCCCACTTTGAACCATAGCTTTGAAAACCATAAAACCAAGTAAGAGAAGTAGGTGAGTAGCATGCCCCTCTCCAGAAGATTTCCCTTGCTTATGCATCCAAGCAATTATTCAGTCTCCTATCATTCCTTCATGTTCACAAATGCCACCATTTTAAGCTTTACTTTCTCTCATCCAGTCTTTCACCAAAAATCCCAGTCCATTAGCCATCCATTCAGTATCCACCCTTTCTTTCAACTGTCCTTTCACCAATCCCTCTGTTTACCTAATACCCACCCATGCATCCTTTCACCCACCTACCCATCCTATCCTTTCACTTATATACCATTTCAACCATCCTTTCTTTTAACCTGCCATTCTTTCTCGTTTCCATCAAGCCATCATTTTTGGCCTTCATTATGTGAGTTTTTGCTGAGTTGCAGATAGAAGAGGCAATAACTCTACACCACTGTAGCTGGTAAAGTGGGAGGGGTTCACGATCACGATTCATAATGACACCCTTTTAGCTATTGACTATAATAGTTACTGTCAATAAGCAAGCAATGTGACTTACTATCGCCTGTCCCTGCCGCCCCTTCTCTCCTTTCAACCGACTCCTTCTCCTCCAACAGTGGCACTTGAGCCAACGGAACTTTGTGTTGCTCGAAAAAAAAAAAAACATTTTTAGATGCCAGATACCTTTCCCCTTCATTTTTAAATTAAAAAAATACAACTTCAATACATGACTACAGTTCAGTTAGCACTGCAATATCTTCTTTAAAAAATATCTCTCTGGGCATTTTATTGGTTCATAATCTTAGAAAAGCCAGGTAATCAAGCCAACCAGAAGCTTTTCATAATGGATGGGCAGAGTTATAGCCTAGGATGATGATGACGAGGATGAATCTGAGTCATTGAAGTGCAAAGAAGGGGTGGAATAATAATGGTCAATAAAAGACGTGTGTGAGTGGTTGGCAAATGCAATGGGATGGGACCTCATACTTTCCAGCCATGCTGCACTGTCATGGAAACTGCTGGTATACTGTATAAATGAATTACACAGCACAGCATTGGGGAGGGGTTGGTCCGTGACCATTGCTACTCTCTCATTAACTGCTAGAGAACGAGCAAGAAAAAGAAAGCCTTTTCAACAAACATACATGGTGAATATTATTTATTACACTAGCATACTTGGGCTGTATTCAGATTACCAAAAATCTGTTCTTAGTTTTACAGTACCACAAGATATATAGGTGGCGAGGGAAAGATTACCAACAAAGCATAAGATAAGTGAACTAGAGACTAATACAGACCGGAAGAAGTCAGGTACCCAAAATAAAACATGAAATAAGGAAAAAAAAAGATAATGCAGGGTTAGGAATGAAATTAAAATTGGATTGGGGAGTTGGAAAAAAAGGAGAAAGTAGCATAGTGGGCAGAGGTAAAAGAGCTATTCTATTGTGCTTTGCATACATGGGTTTGTATCCCAGCTAAGTCGCCACATGAAAGAAAGATAGAGGTAAGGGCGCAAGAGCAACATTATTTTTTCCGCCAGCAACATCAGGCCCTAGGCAGCAACTCCTGGCTTGGAACTGGGCACCGACATTCCAATACTCCAAGATTCTACCCTAAGCCCACAACAATCACAAACCCAACATTAGGGTAATAATAATAATACATAGTAGGACTTACTAGGCTAAGCAGAGCCCTCAGCAGCAGCACTGGTGGCTGTTGTCTCCTCCCCAGCTCTTTCTAGACCTGGCCCTGCATTGCCCCTCTTCTTGCCTTTGAGCGCTTTTGTAAAAAAATGAAGAAGATAAAAAAATAGGTTAGTTGTACAGTTAATCTCCACCAAATTATTATGACAGGCAAATGCAGACATATTTCACTTATTTAAAACAGATTGACTACAGTATTAGCATCAAGTTTATCGACTATCGTTGAGTTGGCAATACTAATTCTAAAATCCCTATTCCAAATTCGCTGAACAAAAACTACATTTGGAACTAATGCATTGCAATGAATGATCTTAGATTCTGTTCTCTTTTCTCAGCCCCCTTCATGGATCAAGTCTTCCTTTTTTTCCACTGCATAGAAGCATACTACAGATCACTGTGTGGTAGCTTGGGACTGTACGAGCTACACAAAGAAAGTCACAGAGAACGCTAACTCACTGATATCACTGATTCACTATGGTGACAGGAAGACAGAAGAGACTGCAATGGCTTCTTAATTAATCAGCCAAAGTGAGTGCTAGTGAGTACGAATAGGTAGCATTGCGCACCTGCCTAGCTGAAACTGGATCACATAATAATAATTTTCTTAATGTAAACTAAATATAACTTAACTCTGAGTGTGAGCAGCATGCTGTTCGGAAAAACAAAATGTTAGTATTGTGAAACACAAATACAAAAAATAATTAATACTCACTTAACCATGGAATCGCGACGCATAACAGGTCAAGCAAGACCTGCTCCCAGTTTAGGAAATCCGCCTAGAGGTGCGTCAGCTGCTGGACAGTGCATCAAACCTAGCTGGTGTGCTGCACGCACTGGCACTCACTGCCCTGTGCTGCTGATACTCCCACAGGGGGTACCAACTGCCAGGCCTGCCGCCTGCTGCCAACATGTAAGGGAGGTGGTGTTGCATGAAAATAATTGTGCTGCCTCCTCTACCTCACAAAAAATTTGCCCGGGCTGCACATCTTGGTGGCGCTGCTGTCTGGAGGGTAAGTGGCTGCTTGGGGTCCTGGCTCCACTGCTCCCCTGTTTGCCCTTCTCTGACATGGGGCTGGGTGGGGGGAGGAAGCAAAACAGGGGAAGGAAGGAAGGAAGGAAAGAAGGATGAAGGAATGAAGGAAGGAAAGAAGGAAATAAAAAGGAAGTAAAGGAAAAATAAAAGAAAGTGTAGAAAGTCATGAATAACATGATAAAAATGCAAAATACAAAGATACAAAAACACACACTAATATAATAAATAAAAATGAGGGGTAGATTAATTATGGGTGTGTAGGATTGAAAGGATTAAAAGGGGATTAAAAATAGAGAAAACAAGAAGGCTGTGCCCATGCGATCTATGTGACGCAGTTCACGTACGATTTCCAAAGCAATGGTGCACTCCATGTTGCGTTTTGTTGTAAAATACAACACGAAAAGGCATGCCACGGAGCTCCACCTGCTCGCATACAGAGGTGGAGATTTGTGACCACTTCACAGGGTTTTTGCATAGCGCGAGTCTGTGAACTTTCCTCAGGCCTACACCTAACCCATACTCCTTCCACCCTAAACAGACGAAAACAAAATAAACAACATGCCATTCTTTCCATCCCCATATCAATCACACAACAAGGCTACTCTACAAAAATAACACAGCTCAAGATGTCACTCTCAGCCACCACTGACACACACAGACCCAACAACATGCCGTCTAAGCCTGCTGGATGAGGAACACAATATAGGAAAACAACCCCATTGCGGCCCTCAATACAGTTAATATCAGCACTGATGACACACATGTTACAAGTTCAAAATATACTGATCACTCTTCTACAAAACATAATCATACCACCACCAAAACACAATCTCTAAACTACCTACTCATAAATGCTCGATAACTCTCTAAAAACAAGCACCACACCTACAACCAACTCACTCACACACAACCTGACTTACTCTTTACAGCTGAATCATGGTTGGGAGATGAGATGGCCCCAGTGTTGCATGAAGCCGTTCCTCCATGCTATCAAACCATCAACAAAAACAATTAGCCAAAGAGTACGTCGACTAGCTGCTACATTAAAAAAAAAACAATTAGTCTCATCAAAATGGATGACATTTCCATACAAGTTTGTGAGGCACTCATCACCATATGAAACCCTACACAAACTTTCTCCCATAACTTCCTCCTCCTTTACAGACCACCAACTAGCAATTCAACATTCCCAGACACATTTTTAGGCACATTTTCAAACCTTATATACTATACTCCATTCTTTGGGACCTAAACATTTGATTTGACAAACCCAGTACTCCCCATCCAAAAGTTATCATCCTGGCCTTGTCACATTGAACGCATATGAGATTATACATAATCCCACACACATCAATGGACACTTCCAATATGTCATTTTTGCACACCCTGAACTACTTACAGCTCCAAGCATCACAACAGTCACATGGTCAGACCACTTTTTGGTAGCTTTCCAACATAAAACACCACAGATCAACATAACCAAGACCATCTTACATACATCCACCTATCAACCATGGAACAAACTCAATTTCGAATACTTAGAAACACAACTAACAGTAACACAGATCTAGACACAATAAATTCTGTTCAAAAACTTTATGAGCGGCTACAGGAAGCTTTTGATATCCTAATACCACTCAGAAAAACAAAACAGGGGAAACGAAAACAAGCACCTTGGAGAAATACAGAACTAAAAAAGATAAAACAACAAATCAGACAGCTGCAACAAACCTGACTCAAAACAAACAGCATTCAAGACAAACTTCACCTATGCAAACTTAACAAAATATATAAATCATCAATCAAAAAAGCTAAAAAGTTACTACTCAGACAGAATTCAAAAGGCTATATCTGCAAATAAAGAATTTCATAAAATTCTCAACAAATTTCGAAATACTAAATACATGGAAGGAACTCATCCCATCACTCAAGAATTCACAGACAAACTGGCAAATCATTGCACAACTAAGGCAGACACATTGAACTCCTATTTAAAACAAAGGAAAAGCACCAGCACCAACCCATTTTCAAAAATCCCCTCCAAGAGTCAGCCAACCCAGCCTATGTACTCCATTAAATAAATATCACAAAGTGAATTTGAGCATCTGGTCAAAGCAAACAAGCCTTCTTGCTTCCCTTCTGGCTCTTGTCCACCACACAACTTCAATAACATACCATACCATGTATGCCATACCAGCAAGAAGAATCATCCATAATTGTTTTCCAGAATACATTCAAAAAGCATACACATGCCCATTATTAAACAAAACAAAACTGGGCCTGCTCGACCCCAACTACAGACCGTTTACAAGTGGAGCCTTGCTGGGCAAACTGATAGATAGAGAGGCATTCGCCTAGATGTAACAGTTTATTGAAGATAATTCCATACTTTCGGACTACCAAACTGGATTCTGCCCAGGAAGAGGCACTGAATCTGCCCTAATAGCCATTTGGGATGATCTTAAAAACACAGTAGACCACAATGGAGTTGCTGTACTACTTCTGTTGGACCTCTCAGCAACCTTTGACACAGTTGACCATGACACTCTAATACAAAGACTCTACGAAGCCGTTATAGAGGGGACTGCTCTCAAATGGATCAAATCCTACCTTCAAAACAAAACAAATGACATCCATACTCCCCCTATTTCATCCAAACCTTACTTCACAAAAGCAGGGGTCCCTCAAGACTCAGTCATCTCACCCATGCTTTTCAACATGTACATGAATCGATTACCGGAAATGATCGATGGATTTCAACTCACACGCTACAACTATGCAGATAACATACAAATACTCGTGAAAGACATTGAAAACTTACAAATCTTCAGTTGCCTCTGAGCCGTTGATCAGTGGATGACATGGAGCCATCTCAAACTGAATGCTTCCATAACAGAAATACTCAAATGTGGTGACTGGAAAACATATGACCCACTCTGCACCTGGCCTGATGATCTAGGACCACCTCCTAAAGTATCTAAGAAAGTTAGAAACCTTGGAACTACCATGGACTCCAAGTTAACAATGACTGCCCAAGTGGACAAATGAGCAAGATCAAACTTCATCACCATGAAAACTCTGTGATGCATCTTTTACCACTTTGGATTGCCACACAAGGTCCAGGCTACTATCTGTCTTGTGCTGTCTAAACTGGATTACGCAAATGGCCTCATGGATAATCTCCATCTACTATGCAAAAACTGCAACACACTTAGACTTCAGCAGCCAGATTACTTCTACATGTTAAGTCACACGACCACACCTCCCCTGCCTTGCGGGACCTACATTGGTTAGCAGTTGTCACAAAATCTACCTTCAAGCTGCTTTTGTGATGCCGCAGACTACCGCAGCATCCCTTTTGCGGGCAGTGGTCAGGCCAGCAGTCCACGTCTTGGGACGCCGGAACCGCTGCAGCCCGTCTTTTATGATCGGCCTGAATTTTTCTGTCGCAATGTGGTTCAGGAGTCTCGTTTCGAGCTCTGGTTCATGCATTAGGCACTGGTAGTCTCCCTGACCATATACCCCACTTTCCTGCTCAGTTATTTTTCCTTCCTTTTCTTCTTTCTCTTCTTCCTTCTTGTCTTCTCTCTTCTTGGGTCTCCATATTGTCTTTTTCTGTTGTGGTTGTCTTCCCAGCATGCATCGTGTCTTTCCTTTTCTACTTTGCTTTTCTTCTCACTCATTTCTGTGTAACTTTTCCCAATCCAAGATGGTGTCATTCGTTTTCCTGTTTTGTCACTTCCTGTTACTTCTGTCTTGGTGGTGATCCTCGCTCCTGTTTCCAGTTTTCTACTCACTCCTGCTTTTTCTTTTCCTGCAGGTTTTTTCCCATTACTTGGGTTTTTCCTCTTGGACTCCTTCTGGAAGGTCCGGTCTACCTAGGCATTTTTTACTAGTCGGCAACATCGTGGCTACTAGAAGGGGTCGCCCTTATCTTGGCCAGTCCAGAACCAGTAAGAAATCAGGCGTCCATCCAAGTACTGCAACTTACGGTGGTAAGAGATGTGCTGACTGTGACAGATTGCAATACTAAGAGAATCAGTGTTGCGTGAAGACCATGGAGGGACCACATGATGATGTCATGGAGAATGCACAATCCATGCTTCATACTATGCAACAAGCCCAGAATTACAACAACTGCGAGCTGAGAATATAGCACTACGGCAAGCCCTGACTTCTCAACCTATGGATATACCTCCTGTGTCCACTTCAACACCACAATATTCTGTAGATCCTCATAAAGTAATGGAAATTCTTGACTCTTCGACAGTCTTCTTTGCCTTTCAACCCTTCCAATTTTCATCTGACAAAGCCAAGGTGGGTTATTTGATCAGTGCCTTGTCTGGCCCTGCACTAGCTTGGGAAACCCCCTTTGTATTGACTGAGGATCCAGTATTATCCAATTATCCTGCCTTTCTTAAACTCTTTAAACAGATGTTTGAATGACCTGGATTGGAGGTTGCTGCTGAAGAAGCATTATGCGACATACAGCAAGGCAATCAGGATGTATTGCAGTACATAACCTGATTTAAACAGTTAGCAGCTGAGACCACTTGGGTGGAACACACTTATGTAACCCTGTTTCGCCGAGGACTTCGAGAAGTTATAAAGGATGAATTGGTGCATTCTACTCAATTAGAGTCCCTGAAAGTATTGAGGGATCAAGCATTGAACATAGAGTATTGGTTGTGAGAACGTAAGATAGAATAGCGAAAGACTCGATTACAGTATCAGTCCGGATTACTACGTTCCACAGCCCATCATTCTAACGGAGTCCATCCTGAGGCGAATAAATCTACAGAAGAAGAAACCATGCAGATAGATCTGGTCAGTGGTCCTTCATCTGAATCAGAAAGAGAAGACAGGCGACGAAAGGGCCTTTGTCTTTACTGTGGCAAAGCTGTTCACTTGATCTTGATGTGTCCTGTTCGTCCATCCAGACCTTCAAGAAACGCCAGCTCCTGCCCCTTCTGAGGAGGAAGGGGACAGGAGGATTAGACTTACCTTCAATATGCTCCTCCAAAGAGAATACCACAGCTCTGTTCATACTGTCTGCTACCGTACAGTGTTCCCAGAATCAAGAAGAGCAGGTATTTGTATTATTGGATTGTGGAGCAAGCGGCATATATTTGGATAAGATATGGGCCAAAGAAAGAGAAATATCACAAGTTCCTAAAGAGATAGCGGAACAAATCCACACCGTAGATGGTTCCCTGCTAAACTCAGAACCAGTGGTGGACACTACTCCCACCATCTGTCTGCGATTTGGAAGACATCAGGAATACATTACCTTTGATCTAATATCCTCTCCAAATCATACCATGATATTAGGAATTCCCTGGCTGACTCAGCACAACCCGTATATTAATTGGGAAACAAGAACAATATCTTTATCATCACATTTTGGCCAACACAACTTTTATTCCATGAACTCGTATTGGTCCCCTAAAGGTTTAATCCTTTCTTCCAAAGATGCGGGCTGCTCTATTAACATGATACAGGGAGTACCAAGTTGTTATCAAGAATGCTGTGATGTATTCCAGAAGCCTAGCAAACCCGCTTTACCTCCACACCGGGTCTATGACTGTGCCATTCCTTTAATTGAGAGAGAAGTGGTTCTATTTGGACAGATTAGTTGACCGAACAAGAAAAAAAGGTACTTAAAGAACATCTAGATGATAATCCACAGAATGGCTTAATCACCCCATCTTCATTCTCTGCAGGGGCTCCTCTTTTTTTCCTTCCAATCAAAAGATCTGCATCCCTGTGTTGACTTTTTTGGATTGAACAGGATAACCATCAAGGATCGATATCCTTTACCCCTTATTAGGGATATACTTGATGCAGTCTAAGGAATCAAGAGGTTGACTAATTTCGATTTGATGGGTGCCTATCATCTCTTACGTGTCAAGGAAGGAGATGAATGGAAAACAGCTTTTCGTACTCCATTTGGCCACTATGAATACTGAGTCATACCTTTTGGTTTAACTGATGCTCCCTCAATATTCTAACAATTCATGGACTCCATATATCCTGATTTATTGAATCATGATGTGGTGATATATCTGGACAACATCCTAGTATATTCTTGCATACCTGGACAACATACTGAGCATACACTTCAGGTGTTGGAAAGACTCAGACAGAATCAGCTATACTGCAAACCTGAGAAATGTGAATTTAACAAAACAGAAGTACAGTATCCTGGGTTTTGCATAAATCAGACTGGAAAAGCTATGGATCCAGACAAAGTACAAGGCATCTTCGATTGGCCTTCTCCCTCATCTATTAAGGAAACCCAATGCTTCCTAAGTCTCTCCAACTTCTAGCCGCAATTTATACAATACTTTGCCCAAGAACAAAGTTTTATCACTCAGACCATCAAAGAAGCAAATGTGAAGAAGGGATTTGTTTGGACTGAAAGTGCTGAGATGGTCTTTCAAAATCTGAAACAGGCCTTTACCCAAGCTCCTATCTTACGGCATCCGGATACAACCAAGAATATTATAGTGGTCACTGACACCTCAGAGAGAGCTATTGGTGCGGTCTTACTACAAAAACAAGAAGACGATGGCTTCAAACATCCTGTCTTTTACTTATATACTCACATACTGACAGAAGCTGAACGCAAATATTCTGTGTTAGAATGGGAATTACTTGCTCTCAAGGCTGCCTGTAAATAATGGAGACATTTCCTGATGGGTCCCAAAGAACCGTTTGAAGCAAACACCGTAATCTACAATGTCTCCGAAATTTCCAGTGTCGATATAGCTGGCAGGCAAGATGGGCTTTCTTTTTCAGCCAATTTGATTTTGTTGTGACCTACATTCTTGGATCTCAGAACCTAGTGGCTGATGCATTATCTTGTCGCTATCCAGAAAGCGCTAACACTTCCTCTCCAAAAATAATAGAACCTAGTCGAATCATAGGGGTTGCCCAGTCCTTTCTTGACTGTGTTAAGACAGAATATCAATACCTTCCACTTGGAGAATGGAATATCTTGAGTCCTCAATTACAAAAGAATCAGGACTACTTCTATCATCATAAAACTCTATTTTTGCAGTCAAAGAAAGTACAGACCGAGGCTTTACAGATGTGCCATGATTCTCCCGTGGCTAGACATCATGGAATCAAGAAAACACAAGAGTTGCTCTTACGTTCTTTTTTGTGGCCTACACTTAAGACCGATGCTGAATCCTACGTAACATCCTGCCCTGTATGTGCTCAAACCAAGACACCATGGACCAAGCCAGCAGGATTATTGTTGCTCCTGTCTGTTCCCTCTGCTCCATGGCACGCCCTGTCTACAGATTTCATAGGTTCGTTACTGTCTTCCCCAGGGAATCATGTAATTATGGTAAACATTGATTCATTTACCAAGATGGCGCATTTTACAGCCTTAAAGAAATTGCCTACAGCCAAAGAAATGAGTCAGATTTTCATGCAAGATGTCTTTCATCTACATGGACTTCGACAAGTAATCATTTCAGATTGGGACCCCAATATGTATCACATTTTTGGAAGGCTTTTTGTACCTCATTAAACATAGATGTCTCCCTTTCATCGGGATTTCAGCCACAGACTAAGGGTCAAACTGAAAGCTTGAATCAGAAACTTCAACAGTATTCACATTGTTTCTGTAATGCCACACAAAGCAACTGTTCCGACTTCCTTTCTTTAGCCGAGTTTTCCTATAATAACACAGTGCATAGTGTAACAGGATCAACACCTTTTTTTTGCACCTATAGCTTCCATCCCAATACATTCCCAACAGTACCTTGTACGCCTTCTTCAGTTCCTGTGGTCACCTCATTTTCTTGGCGATTACGCCATATTCAGTACCTAGTTCATACCACTCTTTTGGCTTTTAAACAAACCATGAAAAGAAGGGCTGATAGCCAACGTTGTTCGGCACTATCTTACCAGCCAGATGACAAAGTATGGCTTTCTTCCAAATTTCTGCCCTTTTTTTGCCAGAACAAATTCAAACCCCTCTTTTGTGGTCCTTTTCAGATACTCCAATTATTGAATCCAGTTGCTGTTTGACTACGTTTACCTCAGAATTGGAAAGTTCATCCAGTGTTTCATGTGTCACAACTCAAGCCTTTTGTTCCTGATCCATATCATAGGCATTTTCAATGTCTGTCTCCTTTTTCTGTGGATGGTCATCCTGAATATGAGGTACAGGAGATCTGTGAGTCACACTTTTTTCAGAACAAAGTTAAATTTTTGATTCACTGGAAACGTTGTCCCCTCAGTGACTGTTCCTGGGAAGATGCTTCTTCAGTCCATGCTCCCCGTTTGATTTGTAGTTTCTTTTCTCTTTTTCCGGACAAGCCCGGGGCCTCGGGGAGATGACATACTGTGACGTTGTGGACTACCACACGTCCCTTTTGCGGGCCGCAGTCAGGCCGGCAGACCTCATCTTGGGACGCCAGAACCACTGCGGCCCGTCTTTTGTGATTGGGCTGAATTTGTCTGCCATGATGCGGTCCAGGAGTCTCGTATCGAGCTCCTTTTCATGCAGTGGGCACTGGCAGCCTCCCTGACCCTCTCCCCCACTTCCCTTCTCAGTTGTTTTTCCTTCTTTTTCTTCTTTCTCTTCTTTCTTCTTGTCTTCTTTCTTCATGGGTCTCCATATTGTCTTCTTCTGTCGTGGTTGTCTTCCCAGCATGCATTGTGTCTTTCCTTTTCTACTTGGCTTTTCTTCCCAATCATTTCTGTGTAACCTTTCCCAATCCAAGATGGTGTTATTCATTTTCCTGTTTTGTCACTTCCTGTTTAATGGTATATAAGCACTGCAGTTCCTTCTTTCTTTGCGTTGCAATCACTTCCATCTTGGTCTTGATCCTGGCTCCTGTTTCCAGTTTTCTCCTTGCTCTTGCTTTTTCCTGCAGTTTTGCCCTCTATTTTTTTGCTTTTTTCATTGTTTATTTTTTGTCCTCTTTTTCAGGAGATCCTGTGATAGAGGTTTTTTCCCATTACTTGGGTTTTGCCTTCTTTTTCTTCTTTCTCTTCTTTCTTCTTGTCTTCTTGTTTCTTGGGTCTCCATATTGTCTTCTTCTGTCATGGTTGCCTTCCCAGCATGCATTGTGTCTTTCCTTTTCTACTTGGCTTTTCTTCCCAATCATTTCTGTGTAACCTTTCCCAATCCAAGTACTGCTGCCTACGGAGGTAAGAGACGTGCTGACCGTGACAGCTTTGCATCACCCACAAAGCAATACATGGAACAGGAGCGCTTTTAATCAAGAATAAAATCACAAAATACATTCAACATAGAAACATGCGCTCTAGATTGGCACGCAGCCTTAAAACCCCACCATACCAGAAAAAGACAATAAGTGGCACATCTTTCTCTGTTCAAGGGCCAAGCCATGGAATTCATTACCCCCAATTATAAGATCCATGGACAACTACCTTATCTTCAAACGACTACTTAAGAGTTGTCTCTTTCTTACATAACCACCATACTCCAACAGCAATGGACTGCATATCCCTGTGTAGGTAAACATGTTATAATTTGATTATGTGTATATATCTAGATATGTTAATTCATTTGTACAAATATGTATAATAACTATTTTGTCTTAAAATATATATATACTCTTTAGGCCCGTTTAACAAATGTATAAATTATTACTTATGGTTAAATGTGTATATGTATGTGTATGTATGTATGTATGTATGTATGTATATGTGTAGGTTACAAGGATATTATTATAGTTATAGTTAGGCTCACATTTTATCACATTTTAAATTTACAAAACCATAGACATTCAACAGTTAGAGTTAGGCTTACCTTTAGTAACTATAACTCGTGCCCTAAGGTAACTATAACGAGCGCCCCTGCCATGCACAGTTTTTTCATCAACAATTTTACTGCAGATATTACAGTGATATTATCAATGATGTTATCAAAGATGTCCTAAGTGCCATAATTTGTGGGGTAATTAGCAGTGGGAGCTGGGAACATCAATGCCTCTCCGCTGTGCCTGACTATATTTATTCATGTTATTATATGCCCTTACAGACTCTCTGGGACAGCGGATGAAGCGACAAGGCCTCCCCGCTTTCCTATTGCTCCAGCAAGTAGGCAGCTGCTTTTAACAGTAGCTACCTGGTTGCTGGAGCAATGCTTTTATCTCTGTTCCCAGCACGCATATCTGTGTACAGTGAACAGAGATGAAAACTCTGCTTTTTGACAGCGGGACCTGTTTGTCAAAAAGTGGGGTGTTTGCTGCAGCCAAGCAACAGCAAACAGCTATGTCCTGGGTGTGGCAGTCCCTAGAGCCATCAGTGGCTCCAAAAGAGGGGCTTCACTGCCCCCTTCCAACATGATAACCATGAGAAGGTGGTGGTCCCCGGGCCTTGGGGGTCCGAAACGGACCGCATGTACATTATTTATTATTTGCCCTGGAGAGGTGGTGGTGCCTGGGGCTGCGAGGAGCCACGTGGCTCCCGCACCTAATCTAATCAATGCCCCAGAGAGGTGGTGGTTCCCCGACTGCGAGGGGGGATGGGTGCCTCCCACAGTTTTCATTTTTAAAACCCCAGGGAGGTGGTGATCCCTGGGGCTTTGGGGGGGGGGGAGCGTGTGGACCCCTCCACTATTTAAATATAGCCCTGGGGAGATGGTATGCCCTGAGGCCGTGGGGGGCCATGCCAGTCCCCCACATTCATATTGCCGAAAGCCCCAGGGAGGTGGTGGTCTTCGGTGTTGTGGGGGAGGTTGATGGGCCTTCCCACACAATTGAAATAAAGCTCAACTGAGGTGGTGATCCCTGGGGGGGCTGCACAGCCCCACTGCATTAATGTTGATTATTGCCCCAGGAGGTGGTGGTCCCTGGGGAGCAAATAAACGCCTTGGCCCACCCGTGGGCTTGATAAAGAAGAAGCGCAGGAGCCCACGCTTCATTTTTTAAAAATGTTTGGCCAGGTCTGCTGAAAATCATGGGGACAATTTTTTTAAATATGCTTTTTTGCCCTGGAGAGGTCTCTTTGGGACCCCAACACCAGAGCTAAGGGGTCAGGGTGTTCATTCCCTGGCCCTTTTTGCATTTTATATTTTTTTTTCTGGGACTCGGCTTCTGGCGAGTCCCAAGATGGCTGACAACACTTCAACGGCCTCCTTGTTGAAGTGTTGTCAGCCAATCAGATCTCAGCATGAGATCGGGAGGGGTCGCAAATCCTTCATGTCCTTAGAGATACAAATCTGGATTTTCTTTAAGTTCTCTAAAACTACTGAACTAATATACCCCAAATTCTTGACCAGGACCTTACTGCCAAATCTGGTGTAATTCGTATCAAGTAGTTTCAGCGCTATCACTGTTCCAGTTTTCCTAATGAAAAATAAATGGCGAAAAAGTATTTTGGGACCCCCCATTTTTCTTAGCCCCCCAGATGGATCACCCCAAAACTTTCCAGACGTCAGACAGCAGCTGGCGTGACTGACAAATTTGTTTAGAAAGTTTCGTAAAGATTTGTCAAGCAGCACCAAAGAAATAGGCAAGCAAAAAAATGCTTTTTATATAGAAACTTGGACCTAACTATAACTACCTAGTGGTGATTGCCACTAGGTAATATATATGTATGTGTATTTATGTATAAATATATGTGTATATTATTCTAGGTTTAACATGTTCATAGGTCATTGCATAGTTTCTATTTAGGTTTTTTGATTAGATGCTTATGAGTCTTTTATTTTATTTATCATAACAAGTAAATATTATCTTAATTATTTACGTACAAGCATTTCACTATTGAGATATTGAATAAAGATAAAATAATGTTATAAAAGTACACAAATAAATGAACTTATGTTTATATGATGCAACTTTAAATTTCAATATCTTATATTCCTTACTCATACTTTCCATTAGTATGTAATCATGTATCTACATATTTATTACTTTAGTCCTACTGTGCAAGAGAAAAAAATAGTCTCTTAAAAGCTTTATTCTGTCTCACCATCACCCCATACTATCAATCTATCCTCTATCTCCACTCTCTGCCTCTTCCCAAACCCATTCTACTACTATGATCTCAAAAATAACCCCTCCCTCCTCCACCCCTCTTTGCTCACCCCAAACTTCAGTTTACTACTATGATCCCCCTACTAAGTTCTCCCTCATGTATCTCTCCTTTACTCATCACAAACTTCATCTCACCTCTATGATCTCCCAATAAACACTTCTGGATTCTTCCCTCTTCTCTCCCTCCATTATTCTATTCAATCCAACTAACATACTCGCATGTCCTCCGCTGAAATTAACTCATACCCCCCTATACGAATACTAATAGAATATTCAAATTTCCCTATACTAATCCACCACTTATCCTTTTAGATTCTGGAGTAGTTTGGTACTCTCTGAAAAGCAGTTTGACAGCTTGTCAGGGGTAGTAAATGCTATATAAATACAATTATAATTATTTGGACCATCATTAAGTGCTTAAAGCGCACTGCCACTTCAATACTCAGCAGCAGCATACATTGCCATATCAGCATTTGTACTCCCCACAGTTCTGGCAGTACATTGACCTACAGCACTACCTACTAAGTATTCACACATAATTACAGTGATACATATAACAACATGAATCTGGGTATCCCAGCCCTTAAAAAAACTAAGGCACAAATCTGCCCAAAACAAAGACAAGATAAATGACCTTAGATGGTAAACCTACTGCCAAGCCTTCACAAAGTGCTAAGACAATTACATCATAACTGCAGTATCAACCTATGTCAGTGAAGTCCCTTTAGGACTGCATGCAAAGTCCATTGCTTTTTAACCAATTTCTTTGTAAAATGGTGCTGTAATCTGTGTCAATTGACCTTAAAGGTTTAAAAATGGATGGAGAAATTCCTTCTTATCCCACTGGGAGAGTTAGGTTTGCTCACTTTCTTCACTATGTTCATGCTATCTGTTAAGAGACATTAGGCAACCCTAATATGAAACTATACCAGCTAGAGATTAGTATGTCACTCATTGGGAAGACTTCATTGCTCTCTTGCTCAGAACTAAAACTTTTCTCGGAGCAGCCATTAAGGAGGGGTAGAAGAATATGCCACTATTTGCATGGAGAGGAAAGGGAGCTGACATTACTCATTGGAACCTGTGAGCTACTGGCTGAAGAAATTGACCACTACAGTAGATGCACTGGACCCCAGGCCCATATTAAAAAGAGCTCCGGAGGAATGTAGATATCTTAAACATGGTGTGAAATATCTAAATGCATACTCATTGATGCTTCACATCATTCTGTGTACGAGGCTAAATGGACTTTCTGGTTCTTTCTTTGGTTTAAGGGTGGGAGTCATGAAGTACAGGTGCAGAGGTAATCCACTATCTCCTGCAGGTATGTGATACAGAAAAATGGCTAGTTGATATAATAGTACATGTAGCATGTTCCTTTGTGCACATTATTGGAACAAACGTTTGGAGAAACGTGTGACACTCTAGAGGGCTGATAATGGACCACACTGACTATGTATAACCCTCAAGCCACTCTTGGTATACAGATACAGTATTTACTTGAATCATGGTAAGTCTGTGCTGCCAGCTCACATTTGCACCCCCCCCCACCTACAAATGTTTGCATATAGGCATATGGGTACTTCTGTGCTCATGGATATTGAGAGACACAATTACAGACACAAGATGAACGATATTGAGAGTGCAGACATATTCTAAATATATACAAATCTCTGCAACTCTTAGAATTCCTAATAGGGGATCATTAAGATAAGCGGGGGAAATAAGAAACTACAATTCAAACATTAATACCAATGGTATTCATCAAAGACTATTTCTTAAGAGTCATTAATGAGAGCTGTAACTAGATTTAAAGGTTTTGTTAATCATTAGTTTATAATCATTTTTCTTCATTAATCAAACAAACAAAAATGACATAACATAGCATAAAGCGTGCCCTAAAAATTGGATCCCTTTTATATAGTTCTAAATCAGGATAGCACTTTAAAGTCAAGTAACTCCTGAAGGGTTTCTCATAGAAGAGCTTTCATGGCTCAGCAACAGAAAGTAACCTGAGCCAGATAGTAGCAAGTAATGTATTATATAATAGCAAAAAGGAACAAGCATCTGAGTGTCAGTCTAGCAAGTAAAGTTATAAAACTCATAAAGTATCATCCTTTTTAGCAACATAGTGGGCAAATCTGAGAAGTCTGTGAGCAAGCTCTTTCTGAGTGAGTTCTCTCTGTTCTTTCCCTGGGACACTCAGTGAATGAGAACATTGTGAGACAGGAACAGTTTCCTCGAAATGGCAAGCTTAAACAAGAATTCTAAATACATCATGCATTTTTAGAAGTTTTAAACATAATGAAACATCAAGCATTTTTTTCAGCTGCCTCAGTTTCTGACAGAAAGTACGCTCATGTAAGTTTTAAGCGTAATCATACTAAATCAACTCAGTTAACACATCACTTCAACCTAGACGCCCATTCATAAAGATCAAGTTTAAGTTTGGTTTAGCAAATTTTGAGATTTCAATGCAGGTCAAGTAGTTAAAAATTAATTGAAATTGTAACTTTGTATGTTAGCCATGCAAAAGCCACAATAGAAACATTTCAGTTGAGCTAAAGCAGTTTGGAATTTGTTAAAGTTAGCAAATTGAGCAAGTCAAGCAAATGCAGGTCATGCAAAGTTTAGAAAGGAAAATGCACGTTTAAAATGTAGCATGTAGTTAGGCCTACATTTCACTCAAATGTGTTATTAGTTAAATGGATTTTATTTTTTATTGAAATCTCTAGCAACTTCAAAAATTATGCAACTAAGGTATACATTGGAAAATCAAGTAAAAGCATCTCGCAGATGGCATTCTCTTTTCACAAAAAGCAAACACAGTTTACAATGGCCATTAAATCGTGACAGTCAAATTCTATGTTCATGAATAGCACAGAAGTCATCCTTCATGTGGCGTTGCTGTGGTCATGCATGGGGCATTGCACTACTTGTAGTATCAATATAAGTGCACTGTTCCAAAAAAGAGAGAGAAGACAAGAGAACTAATTAAGTTCTTATTCAGCAAAGGCGAGTCTATACTGGGTGTTTTAGGAGAGCCCTCAAGCACCCACTAGGGTGACAGGTATCATCACTGGGCTTACTCCTCGCCAGACCGGTGCTGCAATGCCTGGCGGGCCACCCAGCATTCTGGGTGGCGCTCAACCGTTGTTAAATTGCTAACAAAGAAGGTCTGGGATAGAGACTGACTAAGAAACGGAGAGTATAGAGAAGAGACAAAACTCTTAAAATTAGCTCTGAACCAAAACCATTATTTTAATGTGTTAGAAACAAGGTCCAGGCCAAGATTAAAAACGAGAATGTAAAGAGTGTTACTGGAAATGATGTACCACTACACTCTATAATTAGGGAAGGTAGTTTACCTAGTCCTACATGGTCAACATGTTTCGCGTCTGCGGTCGGTCACCAAGTGATCCTCTGACGGTTCTTCAGGACCCACGAAAAAAACTTGTTATTAAACTACTTCTGCTGTGTATCAACAATTAATCAAGTGCAAAAAAAGTCACTTACAGAATAGAAGACAGAGTATGTCTAAGTCAGTTGGTCAGTACAGTCGCCCTGTATAGAATCGAAAAGACACATAACAATTAGTGCCAGTGATCAACTGAAAAACAGTTATAGTGACAACCACCCTCAGTCAGTGTATAATAAACAGGAATGAATAGAGGTTTTGATGCTTACCATCCCGTATTAGAGATTGGGCTCCCTAGGTCTGCGCTAGCATCAACCAAGGAGATCGTACTAGATAAAAATAATATATAATAGTATAACACCGCAAACAGTACATAATGACACGACATTGGGAATGTCTTAGTATCGCCGTCTAAATTAAGTCACTAAATTCAGTAATAGACAGAATGGTGTCAAAAGATATATATACATATATATAGTGTCAGTTGAAAATAAATTATGGGTGAAAAGTGGATTATTTTAAGCTCTATGACAACGTAATCAACATTGAAAGTACTGCAGCCATGTGACTGCTCAGTCATCTCAAAAGTAATCAACATCGTAAGTACTCTAGTCATGTGACGTAGTAACATCCCTCAATCATCTTTGGCCCACAATGCTGTTACAAAAATAGGAACTGCTCACATGCTATAGAAAGACCAATATACGTCAAAGTATGTCAATTCATTATTCGTAATAGAATCTAGGGTATGAAATCGGGTCTTCGGGAAAGATGCCGGTCACCCGATTGAGAAGGCAGTAATAATACCAGGAAAGGAGTAAAAACATACAGGGTATTAAAACGGGGACGGAGGAGATACCTTCCGTAACCCCGTGCTTGCTTGAATCGCTCCTTGGTGAATCAGGAAACCTGCCCCGTGCCACGCACCTGAAGACGGTGTGCCGGAGCGGCGGGAGGTTATTTATGCAAGTGCTATCAGCGCGTGCATGCCGGAACCAACCAGCCGGTTGTTCCGGGTACTAGAAATGGAGAAAGGACCACAATCTCTACTATCGGTGGCCATCTTGGAATACCAAAATATAAAAAATAACGTTGTGCTGTTATATAGCGGTACTGTTTCTACCAGGGCCACTAGAAGTAAATATGGGGGCCATCTTTTCGTTCAAAACAGTACCATAAACCATGTGATGGTAATCAAATGACAACAGACCTATAGCACAATTCTTTAAAAAACGATACAGACAACAAGAAAAATGTTTTTCTTTCAAGAGGGCAAAAAAGAGGGAATAAACAATGAAAAAAAGTATTTTTTTATCTACTAGGATCAGGTCATCAAAAGTTGTTCATTCAATTGGATACATGTATATATGCATGTCAACTCAGTTAAAAAGGTAGCTGATCAATAAAGGTCTACAGCAGCTGTTGGTCAGGAAATGTACGTTGTATATCGAGTAAGGTTGTAATGACCCATCCCCTTCCACAAATTAAGATGTTAAAAGATTCCAAGGTATGTCATCGTTCAGTCCTTCTTTGTGGGTTTTCAATCGAAAAACCCATCTCTGTTCGATCTTAAATAGGTAGTTTGGGTTATTACTGTCGTGTCTGGGTACTTGTAGTACTATCCACCACATGTCGTCAGGACCGTGTTTTGCATCTAAAAAATGTGAACTGAGCTTTGTGGTGATGCGGGAGCATCTAATGTTGCTCCCATGTTCATTAATACGTAATTTTACCGGACGAGTAGTCATTACGATGTATTTTAAGTTACAAGGACAGGAGATCAAATAGATACACTGGCGCGTATTGCAATTAGTGTGCTTGTTCAAGTGCCAAGTCCCGAAATGGTCGAGATCAATACTGTCTGTGCGTTTGGTGAGGGGACAGACACTACAAGAACCACATGGGTAATGACCCATGATTGGAGGTAAATTCCACAGAGTAGTTTGTTTCTGTACATCATTGGACATACGAGGGCGAGTGTGGATAATAAGGTCTCGTATATTAGCAGATCTTTTGAAGGCAAAAAGCGGTCTTGAAATTGAAGTTCCACCACTCTGTAGTATGTTCCATCGTTTATTGATTCATTTTTTTATAACGTTAGACAATGGAGTGAAAGTAGAAACACATGTCAGTCGTGTTTCTGGTTCTTTAGGTACTGAAGTCAAGAGGGCATCCCTGTGATTGTTACGGGCTCTCTTATAAGCTGGATTAATGATCTTGTTCGGATAATGTTGGTTCCTTAATTTCTGTTTCAAATCGCGAGATTGAATATCAAAAGTTTGGATAGTGCTACAATTACGACGTAACCTCAGGAATTGCCCAAATGGAAGATTGTCCCGCAACGCTTTTGGATGGTGACTATCACACATAAGTAAACTGTTGCGATCAGTACTCTTCTGGAACGTGGTAGTAGTAAGTTTGCCATTATCGATTTTGATCACAAGGTCCAGAAATGAAAATTTTGTAAGGGACGAACGGGCAGTAAATCTCAAGAAAGGGTCCAGAGAATTCACCCAGGTAGTGAAGTTATCTATTTCCTCATATGGACCATTCCAAATAATGAGAATGTCATCGATATATCTCTTCCACAATGAAATCTTATTATGGAAAGGATTGGATGTTTGTAGTATAAAGAGTTTCTCAAAGTTATACATATACAAAACATGCCAGACTGGGAGCAAAGGTGCTACCCATTGAAGTCCCTTGGATCTGGTGGAATAAGGAATCTTCGAATTGAAAGAAATTATTTTTCATTGCTAAAGTAGCACACTGCATAATGAAGTGGACTGGAGTGGGGGAAGACCATGTGATGGTAAGGAGGGCAGATTCCATTACTTGTAAGGTAGATTCCTTTGGAATGATCGTATATAAAGCTTCTACATCCAGCGTAATGAGGGCTTGTGCCTTATTAGTTAAATTGATGTTCTCAATCAGGTTTAGAACATGTGTGGTGTCCTTCAAGAAGGTGCTTGATTCTTTTACCAGTGGTTGGAGGAAGAAGTCACAAAATACGGAGAGTGGCTCTAAAACCGAGCCAATGCCTGATACGATGGGCCGCCCAGGAGGTGGAAGGGTCCCTTTATGTATCTTCGGCAGGCAGTAAAAATATGGAATCCTGGGATGTGTTGTATCCAGGAACTCTGCCTCCTTAGGGGAAATCCATGTGTTGTTCCTGGCCTCCTCAATCATGCTCCTAATTGTCTTCTGTAGATCTGTTGTAGGATCATGAGTAATGGGGGCATAATGAATCCTATCGCTTAAAAGTCGTAGGCATTCCTGTCTGTAGTCTGAGGTGTTCATAATCACAATCGCTCCTCCCTTGTCAGCTGATTTGATAATAACTGATTGATCCAAGGCTAGATCTTTCAAAGCCTTCTTCTCTATGGAAGGTAAATTAATAAATGGTCTTCTGGGGCAAATGGAGTCCAAATCTGCCATCACAGCTTTTTCGAAAGTCAACACCTCAACAGGGAGGGAATGTGTGGGGGGAATGAAAGTCGATGGTTTTCTAAGGCCCGTGTCATAGCTTCCAGGAGAAACCGGCCAGTCTAGGAAGAAAAAGTGAAGACGTATTTTCCTAAAGAATTGTGCAAGTTCGCAGTTAAGGCGAAACGGATCTTCAGATGGAGTAGGGACAAAACCCAAGCCCTTGTTCAAGGCTGATGATTCGTGGATGGAGAGATTTCTATTAGAAAGATTGACCACTAGGTTCTCAGTGGAGGGGGGGTTTTGCCCTGGCTCCGGGTAACCATTTGAGGTTCCTCTCTGTTCCAGTGGACCCGTCTGCCTCTGCCTCTCCTTATTCCTCTTCCTCTGCCCTGGCCGCGGCCTAAAAAAGGCACATAGGGCAGCATTGGGCGAGGTTGGAAAAAGGGATAAGGTGGTTGCCAATAAAGAGGTTGGTTAGGGGGATATTGTTGTTGGTTATATATGGGTGGTTGGTTATATATGGGCGGTTGCATGCCGTCATCAGTGCTCCATCCGTCGGATGAAGAACTGATGCTATAATTGCAAGTTTTTCTGTTAGAGATAGTAGAGTCATCAGATGAGCGAGACTGCGCATCTGTTTCGTAATCCTCCTTAATATAAGGATAGACTTTTTCACGATCAAATCTCCTGATGTCTTTTTGTAGTTTTGTGATTTTCTGCTGAGTTAAGAACTCCTTCGTCTCATTTAGTTCTGTATTGATCTCAAGAAGGCGACTTTTAAACGAAGACAGAGTTATCGTTGTTTTTATAGTGCTTTCAATGCAGGTGATCTGAATCATAATTGATTCGGCCAACCGCTTTGAAGCATTGATAATTAATACTAGCCAGTCTCTGGTACATTTCCAGGCGATCTGTGCCCAGTCTTTCCTGAACGCCAGATCGCGTAAAAAGATCCTGGGCATGTTGGTAACCAAGAGACCGCTAGGAGCAATATTTGCTCTCAGATATTCTGTCATTATGGTGCCGTGCATGACAGTTTTAATTAAATCACGTTTGAGAGAGGAGAGTTTATCCCAGTCTTCTTTTAGACTACCTGTGGGATAAGCCCCATCATTATCAAGTATTGATGGAGCTTGTAGGATCGCGGAAACCGCCTCGTCATCGAAACTCAGACCTTGGAAATTATCCATGGTCAAAAAGGGTTGTAGACAGGAAAAAATAAAGAGAAGGTCTACTTATTAAGACCCATATAAGTCCCACAGCGAAGCTGCTGTGCTAAACTCTTTAAACTAAAATAGGGACTGGGAGATTATTGGTCCAGTGCACAGTCTCCCGAAGAACATTGCACTACTTGCCCACTGTCTTGCATTTCTTGCCAGTTTAAACTCATACTGCAAAATTTTGAAACAATCAAACACTTTGAAAATCCAGCATGCCATCAGCCTCTGTGGCAGAGTGATGCATGTGTTTTGAGTACCAAAAAATCCAGTCCTTGTCAGTTATTGAAATTTTCGGTATTTCTTGTGAAATTTCCATGAACATTCGTCAGCGAATTCCACAGGCAGCCCTATCGGTAAATCCGTTTTATATATCTCTAGAGTGAGTTTTAAGAAGGAATGTGTGAAATTGTATACAAAGTTCAAATGAGATCTGGCTGGGGAGTTGGTGCAGAAAAGTTCTCTTGGTATGACATATTTTGTTCGATTCATTCTACTGCGACCAAAAAAGATACATCATTGTGTAATGTGAAATTTCATGAATTTGGCATAATAGGAAATTCCCAAATTTCATGAAATGTGAAATTTGCGCATTTTTCAAGGCTAATTAAAGTTTATATGGGCCTAGTTTTAAAAAGGCACTTAGACAGCTTGTTGAGCTAGTTTCAATGTTTTTGACTTGTTTGAACATGTTTTGTTTATTTTCCTCAGTGCACGGTTTAGTAGATGGTTCTTCCTTTTAAGTAGACTTTAGACAACCAACTGCTATGCAATGCAAAATGTAGATTTTCCTAGTAATTTATGACGGAAAGTCTTAATTTTATTAAAGACACGGAGGCGAATATTATGCGTTCTTTTCTTACTTTAATTTAAACAGCAGCAGTCAAGAAACTACAACTCCCAGGAGGGTTAGCTAAAGTCTAACCAATGGGAGTAAAACAATAACCAAAGCTGGACCAATAGGAAGAGCAAAAACCATAGAGAGCACCCTTGACTGCAAGCAGCCCTCTTTTCTTGAACGAGCAAGTCAAATAGAGTTCTGAAACAAAGGGTAAATCAGACCAACAATTGCCAGCGATAAAGAAATGGAGCACAAGTCTTGAACCACAGCGATGAGCCGAGAGGGCGGTGATTGAGGAAGCTGATCCTGGACCGGTTGCGATGACGCCTGCAGAGGTCTCCTCCTCAGGATGGAACTGATTGAGCTAGCGGCGTTACCCGGAAGCTGGAGGCAGTGCTGGAGTCGCTGGGAGGGAAAGAAAAAGTACATATTAATAGAAATACTGTGGTGGGATAATATTCGCCTCCGTGTCTTTAATAAAATTAAGACTTTCCGTCATAAACTACTAGGAAAATCTACATTTTATGACAAGACCGGAGGCTCTATTATGCGAGTTTAAAGCTGGTCAATAACTAAGGAAGAAACAGTTCTAACGGGTTTACAATAGAAGGTTTTGAAAACATTATCGTTTGACCAATCTGCCGACCTGAGAATGTCCTCTAAACTGGGCCCAAGGGCGAAAGCTTTTGAGGCCATAGCCCCCCTGGAGGAATGTGCTCCAAAAACAGAAGTATCTATTCCCGCTAAAGACATAATCAATTTAATCCAACGGGCCAAAGTTGCCAAAGTCACAGGATTATGGGGTTTTCGAAAAGAGATCAATAATTGATTGGAAGAGGACGTTCTCAGGTTAACGGTTCTTTTTTCATATTCTTTTAAACAAAGACCCACACATAACTTTGGCTTGTCCGGAAAGAAAGGGTAGAAAACGGAATGTAAGTTAGTTTTGGTGCGTTTAGATATGTGCAATAGGACCCCTGAAGATAGGAATTGTCTGGCAGAGACATCCAAGGACCTAACGTCCGAAGTCCTTTCAATAGAGATTAAGCATAGCAACATGGTAAGCTTAGCCGAGAGCATTTTAAGAGAAAGGCTTGGATTATCTGGCCATGAACGGAAAAGATTCAAAACCAGAGAGACGTCCCAGATATGTGAGTACTTGGCAGAAGGGGGTTTGGAGAGCTTGACTCCTTTCAGGAAACGACAGATCAATGGATGAGACCCAACAGGGTTGCCATCAATATTTGCGTGGTTCATGGAAATAGCCGATCTGTAAAGATTTATTGTACGATATGACTTACCTAAACCCGCCTGGGCGGCTCGGAAATTAATAATTAGACCTAGATCTGCTGAAAAGGGATTGGAACACTTTCCCAGACACCAGCTTGACCAAAGAGCCCAAGCTGATTTATAGGCTCGCCTCGTGCCGGGTGCCCATGCATTATTAATGAGCTCTGAAGCTTCTTCCGAAATAGTATGGGTCTGTTGGGTAGACCGGAAATGAGCCAGGCTGAGAGAGTTAAGGATTGGTCGAGAATCAGATTGTGAGGGCGATCGAAAGGATCTAGAATGAGGGACGGAAATGTCGGGAGTAAGATAGGGAAATCCACTGTCAGCTCGAGCAGGGGAGGGAACCAGACCTGAGATTGCCAAAAAGGAGTCAATAGAACAAGGGATGCCTTCTGGCGTCTGACCTGGTACAAAACTCTGTTGATTAGGATAAAAGGATGGAAGGCATAATTGAGGGAACCGGACCAATCTTGTAGGAAACCGTCTGTAGCCAAAGCCAGCGGATCCGGGCACCAGCTGAAAAAATGGGGAAGCTGAGCGTTGAGTCTGGACGCAAAGAGGTCTATCTGAAAAGGACCCCATTTCCTTTCTATCTGACGAAAGACTGTCTGGTGTAATTTCCAGTCGCTGGAGTCCGCGAGGTGGCGTGAATGCCAGTCCGCATTGGAATTCAATGATCCTGGAAGATATTCTGCTAAGAGGGAAATTTTGTGGGAGAGGCAAAAATCCCATAGGCTTTTGGCTAGCAGAGCCAGAGGTCTGGACCTGGTGCCCCCTAAACGGTTGATGTAACACACCGCTGATATATTGTCCATACGAAGCAGGATGGAGCATCGTGCTCTGTTTTTTTGTGAAGCTTTTGATCGCAAAGGAGCCGGCAAGAAGCTCTAAACAATTTATGTGCAACCTGGACTCCTCTGCGGACCATATACCGCCAGTCGATATCGAACCACAGCGGGCGCCCCAACCCGTGAGACTTGCATCTGATTCTAACACAAGATCGGGCACAGAGGGGAAGATAGATCTGCCGTTCCAAGCCTCTAAATGGGATATCCACCATTGAATTTCCATTTGGGATTCTTGATCTAAGGAGACGAGGTCGGAAAAGGCCAGCCCTCGACGAAGATGAAGGATTTTGAGGCGCTGGAGGGTGCGGTAGTCAAGGGGTCCTGGAAAGATAGCCTGGATAGAGGACGAGAGGAGTCCGACTACCCTTGCAAGGGCTCTGAGAGAAATAGAGTCTTTTTGAAGAGTAGAGATTAGTTATTTTCTTATTGCAGAAACTTTGGAACAGGGAAGGAACAGAGCGGCCGAAACGGAATCTATTCGGAAACCCAGAAATTCTATTTGTTGACAGGGCAAAAGTACTGACTTTTCATGATTTATCAGGAAACCGAGATCTGAGAGGAGAGTGGATGTTAACTGTAGGTGGGTTAGCAAAGAGGATTTGCTCTGGTGCATGATCAAAATGTCGTCGAGATAGATAATCAGTCTGATGCCTAGGGAGCGAAGGTAGGTTACAACCGGTTTCAATAGTTTTGTGAAGCACCAGGGTGCGGGGGATAGGCCGAAAGGAAGAGAGGAAAAGTGATAAGGTTTTGAATTCCAAAGAAATTGCAAAAACTTTCTGTGAGAAGGATGAATGGGAACGGTCAGGTATGCATCCTGTAAATCTAGTCTGACTAGCCAATCGAACTGGAGCAAAATATCCCTGAGATGGATAATGGTTTCCATCTTGAAGTGACGATAGATGACAAACTGGTTGAAAGATTTCAGGTTGATTACTGGTCTTAGCTTTTTGTTCTTTTTGTGGACGAGGAATATAGAGCTGATGAATCCGGACGGGTCTGGTGTGCACGGGTGGATGGCGTCTTTCTCTAAGAGAGATTGGATCTCTAGAGAGATTAGAGAAGACATCTCCAGAGAAAACTTTGGAAGAGGAGGAAGACAGAATTGGAGAGGAGGAGAAAGAAGTTCGATCTGATAACCCTGAACAGTGGAAAGGACCCAAGGGTCTGCAGAGATTGACTTCCATTTTTGAAGAAAGAAATGAAGGCGACCTCCCACGGGAGGGCCAGAAAGTTGGCTTACCTTGATTAATGGGCGGTCTGGAGAAGCGCTGACCACGGTTGCGGAAACCCCTAGACCTTTGTGGGTAAAAGTGGGGTTTGAACTCGTGAGAGTAGGAGTTGAAGGAGTTGGCATATGCTCTTGAGCCTTGATTCCTGTATGTGCGGCCGGTAAAACGGCTCCTACCTGTACCGGCCCTGGAAAAAACACGTTGGTTAAAGACCTTCTTCAGATTTTGCTGGGCTTTGTCCAACGATGAAAAGGTCGAAACAAAACGGCTGAGGTCTTTTATGAAGTTATCGCCGAAGAGTTTGCCATCGGCTTGAATGCCGGGGTCTCGAGTGGCCAAGTTAGCCAACTTGGGGTCCGTTTTTAGGAGAAGGCCCTTGCATCTTTCGTGAATAATAGCAGAGTTTGCATTGCCCAATAGACAACAGGCTCTCTGAGTCCAGAGGGAAAGATCTAAGGGATCAATAGACGATTCCTCTAACCTGGCTGATTCAGCTAGATCAAAGATCCTTGCCAGAGGGCCTACCACGTCCAGGAGTTTGTCTTGACACGTGGTCCAGGCCTTGTCCACTCCTTTACGGGGATCCTTTCCAAATTTGGCAAAGAAAGTGATGAGTGAGTCATCGATGGTTGGGGTTACCGTAATATTGGAATCCAAAGATGGTCTGGGGCATTCTGATTTTAATTTGGCTCTGGTCTGCTTATCCAAAGGAAGACGTAAGCGAGAAGCGATGTAATCACCCACATGGTCCAACGGGAGCCATTCTGTTGAGTTAGGATGGTGTATGAGGGATGGATCAAACATGGGCACACCCTCTGAATCGACCACACTGGTAGAGGGACCACCTGCCACAATTGTGATACGTTTGGGGGAAGGAGAAGAAGGGGAAAACGTATCTTCGGGATTATCAGAGTCAGATAACTCATCCATGTCCTCATCGTCCGTGTCCAAAATTTTTGTAATCACAATCTTTTTAGGCGCAGTGATATGTTTTGATTTTTCTTTACATTTCGATTGAGACGCCAAATTTTTGGCGGAAATCCCCTCCTTAGTAGGAGGCCTGGGAGGAATCAAGTCCTCAGTCTGGTGTGAGGCAAGCTCACTTTCTGTCTGTGCGCCTTTACGTGATTTAACAGCGGATAATTTCCGTTTTCTGCTTTCCCCCGCAGAATGGGCCATAGATTTGGACACCATGGACATGACAGAATTCTCTATGGTTTTTGACATTTTTTCCATAGATGCTTTCATAGCATGTTTCACAGAGGACTGGATAAATTTATTCAAATCCTGTTTAAAGGATTCCTCCTCAGAGGCAGACCTTGAGGGAGAACTCCCTAATTCCATAATAAAACAGAAGTAATTGTGGGCAGAAAATACCTGAAAACAGAGCCCCGAAGAGTATTTTAACAAGACACTGAGGAGAGGTTGAACAAGGGTTAATAGGAGCAGCACGCTCCGTGTGTTGAGACTTGGCTCCTCCCCGAGGCGGAGATCTGGAGGAAAACCCAATTGAGGAGCGGGGCGGCACTGGGTAGAGGCAGCAGTATGAACGCTGTCCTCTGGAGCCGGCGACGCGTGGAGCCATCTGAAGAAATGCGAAGAGGACGCGTAAAGCCGCGTGAAATGAAGCTGCAGCGAACAGCAGAGCCGGTGAGGTATTCCCTGTCAGACGCGCGTCGGAATGAGATGTGCGCTGACAGAATTAGAAAAAATAACTGCGCGATAGAACGCTCGGTGGAGCGCGCGCATAGAATGGCAGATGCCGGCGAGGGGGGGGGCAGGGAGATAGAGGGAAAAAAACGTGATAAAACTGCCGCGAAGCGGTGAAAAAACAATACACAAGTTATCCCCCCAATAGATGAACAATAAAGAAATCATAAAACAATAAGTGCATCAAATACAATAACCGAAGACTATTAAGTACGAAGGAGACGAAAGGAGAGTACTTATCTTGACTGCGAGCAGCAAGAAAAGAGGGCTGCTTGTAGTCAAGGGTGCTCTCTATGGTTTATGGGCCCTTCCTATTGGTCCAGCTTTGGTTATTGTTTTACTCCCATTGGTTAGACTTTAGCTAACCCTCCTGGGAGTTGTAGTTTCTTGACTGCTGCTGTTTAAATTAAAGTAAGAAAAGAACGCATAATAGAGCCTCCGGTCTTGTCATAAAATTATGTTTCTGAGTAACGGAACGTAAAATAATAATACAGGAACTCAATTACATCGATATTTAGCTTTCAAAGTATTTTATTTTCCGGCTTCTTTTTAAAAAAAATATTTAACAACCTTAAAATGGACAAAAAATTGATTTAACTAATATCATTGGTTGGGTCCGAAAACTTAGCAGAGGGTGATGTACTGCGGAGGAAGATACTGAGCCCAGATTTCTGCCTTGCTTGATTTTTAGTTCTAGGAGTGTCACCCCCAAGGCAGCCACCGTTCCAAAGGTTGGCTGGGATCAACCCCAACAGTAATGACCAGTGGCATTGGTGGAGGGTCAACGAGGGGCAGAGACCAGGAAGGTAACAGTTATATCCGGCCATTAAATCATTAGCAGTAGAACAAACTAGGAGTGCAATGGCTTATAAACAGTACGCTTACAAGATACCCTCTTGCTGTCACTGTATTAGACTTAAACCAGTACTCCAAAGTTTCTAATGAAGGCAGTGACAGTTATGGTGAGGATAAATGACAGCTTGATACGAGAACGAATGTCAGCAAGGATTTGCAAAGCGATGAAGCTCAACCTGCGCTAGCAGTGACCATTAGTTTGTAGCTCAGGGAACACACTAGATTTCCTACTGGAGGGTTCGTGTCAAAGTGCCAGCTATTCGCTTCTCCAAATGAAGAAAACCAAACACACACAGCCATCTATATAATTCACACAAAGGCTCTCTATGCTGCAAGGACATTCTACTATTAGTTTGCATTCATTGTTAAATCTTTGAAGAATGGCAGGTAAATGAAGGGGCAACACCCAAAAGGATGCTAATCCCTCCTTCTTGCAGCATGATATACCTTAAAACTAAATGGGAATAGTTGTACCCAATTGGGACACACAATACAATGAAAAACATAGTCAAATCTATTCCAGTCAAATTTATATGAAATGAGTGTTACTCATGCAAGACTCTCAATTCAGGGAGGAAATGGGTTAGCAACGAGAACACAAACCAAGAGAAACAATCAAACCAAAGACATTCCAATTTCAGCATCAGAACGGTACAACCAATTATGGAAATTGACCAACAAAAGAAGGGAGATTGCAATTATTCCAAGCTCAGGAGCTCACAATAAGACTAGAGATCTTACCCTACTCACACTACTTTCCCATTTGAGTGATGATTTCATCAGTCTCTGACCAAGAACATCAATAGAATGATACTACAAGAGCACAGTCAGCAGTTATTTGTCATCTGCTGTACCCAAAATCCTACAAAAGCCAACTCACATAGCATGGCTTACGATTTCCAGCAGCAAGTGTTTCCAAAGGATGAACAATGTAGCCAAAATAAAATGTTTCAACAAATGTTTTACTCAATGATGCGCTCTAAATATTTAGGCCTGATTAAGATTTGGGAGGTAATAAAAGAAACATTCATATTTCTGGGGCAGTACTACATTTAAAGGAAAAGCCACTGGTGGAATTTCTCCCACATTACTATCCCTATGGTAGAAGAAATGTTTTCTCCTTCAGATTTAGCACTGCCTACAGAACTTACAACCAATTGTAACTCCGATTAATGCCCATTGTCACCCAGCGAATCAAACAATAAATCAATAAATTAATCATTCACTCAGTCTGTTATCAAATATTGACCAAACCAGGATATTTTTCACACTTCAAACATCAAACATCTTAACATATTGTATGCTGACCAAAATCCACTAAGGCCATAAAAATAAAAACTTTCAACCAAAGTGAATGCTAGTGTTTTTAGCATAAGAACAGTTTGTGTTGTATTCCAAGACAGGGCCAGCTTAGCCAATGTGTGTAGTGGAACCATCACTCACTAACAGAGTTTCTAGGTGGATTTTGTGAATCAACTATAGCTCATTTTCATGAACACTGTTGGGTAAACAGTCAATTGTTTAGTTGTTTCCTAAATTTCAGATGATTTTTCTCAGCAGTTTGGTAGAGAAAGAGAGAGAGAGAACATCCCAGAATGTATCACCTACTACAGAAAAGTCTCTGCCACCTCATTTGTCAAGCTTGAATTTTGGAAACTCAACTTGGAAGTTACTTGTTAATCTGAGTGCTCATGACTGCAGATGTATTTGCAGTTTATGAGTGAATTAAGGTAGAATATTTCCATGGTGATGTTTGTGCGAAAGCATGCGGTTTTGAATTGGATTCTTTTGATTACTGGAAGCCTTTAGAGCTGTTTTATGTGTTTTGAGACCTGGTCCAACTTTTTCAGGATAAAATAATTCTAATCATTGGGTTTTAAATATGTCGGAGGTGAACAATGCATTTCTTAGGCAAATATAAACTGTATTTCCATAATCATGTTTAGCCTACATTTAGGTGTTACCTATAATTGCTGTATGTTGGAACATTAGAAAATGAAGTATTTCTCTTAGCTGTTTCAGGCATTTGAAGCACGACTTAGTTACAATTGTTATTTAGGCATCTTAAGATAATAGTGAGCATAGGCTAATGCATAGATTCCACATATCTGAGGCTAAGGAAAGACAGCTGCCTATTGATGCTGGTCAAAGGGAATTAGATCACCTGGATATTTTGTGGAAAACTGGCAAGATTTGAGTTTTTGATGGGTTATATTTTAAGAATTTTGTAGTCATTCAGTCTTGGGTAGTCAAGGGCATTTCATTTCACCTGCTTTGTAAGTCTCAGGTGTTAACTGGCAGTCTAAAAACGAATTGTGGGTTATGTGAGTAGAAATACATCTGGATTGAAAGCTTTTGTAGTAAATATGCTAGATAGATTAAAGCTAACGAGAAGGAGGATAGCGTAGTTCCTTCAGGGACTCCCCATAAACGGGGTGTTGAATGGGAAACAAATTGTTGCTGAAACACTGCTAGTGATCTTCCAGATTTAAAAGCTGCAATCCACCTAAGTACAATGCCACCCACCGCCAAGCTCTCCAAGCCCTGTGTGAAGTGGTCAACAGAGTTGAAGGCATCTGAGAGTTCTAAAAGAATCAAGATCCCCTGATTGCCATTATCCATCATTTACAGTAATTCTTCCAATGCCCTGTATATTCCGAGACTCCATGAAGTTCTGGAGTTAGGTATCAACTGCCTTTTCAAGTAATTTGGCTAGACTTTATAGGAGTGAGACAGGTCTGTAGTTGGTGAGATTGGTTGGGACCATGATTTTTTTTTTAAATCATAGTATGATGGCTTTTTAAAAATCATTGGTTACTATTCCACTTGAAAGGGAAGAGATTTCTTTTAGGCACAGACGTGCTGCTTTTTTGCTCTGTTTCCAGTACACAGGGTAGGGCGTTCAGGGATGGGTAGAGTGAACCAAATTGGCATCATTGGAGAATGTTAAAAGATAACATTTTGAAAATTGGTGGAGTCGAGATGTGCCTGGAAGTTGAAAGAGACTCACCTAAAAGTTGACCCCTGATATTCTTGATTTTGTCAATGAAATAATTTGCTAGTTTATTCAATGAGATTTGCAAGGGCCTTTTTTTTGGCTTGGCACTTCCAATTGTTTCTACAAATTCACCACAATGAGTACTTCCCTTGGGATATTTGTGGCCTTTAGGATTTTTTGTGAATAATATTTTCTTTTGCCTTCCTAGTTAAAAATATATATAGGAATATATTATGGAACAACTAGGTCCTAAACAACTATAGCCTAAATCACTACTGCCTGCTAAACAACTAAAAAGTCTCTACAACAGAGTACTGAACTATTGTCTGAACAATGATTTTGACTGAATAACAATTGCCTGAACAACACATTTTAAGGTATATATATATATTCTAAACAATATATATATATATATATATATATATATATATATATATATATATATATATATATATATATATATATATATAAATTCTAAACAACTAATAAACCATAAAATGGTTGTTTAGACAGTAGGTGTTCAGTACCTCGTTGTAGAGACTTTTTAGTTGTTTAGCAGTAGTGGTTCAGGCAAGTAGTGGTTTAGACCTCGTTGTTCAGGATGTTTTCCTATATATATATTATTACTATTGTATAATGTAGGTCTGCTAATCATTCAGGTTAAGTTTCTTGTGCCAGACTTTTTCTAGCTTTCTCAGTTCTCATCTTTCTTCTTCAGGCTGGCGAAAATCAGTGACTGTGTGTGTGTTTTAGGGTGATATGTTTTCCCTAAATAGGCCTAGAGTGCCTGTAGGTTATGCAATAATTTTAATGAAACTTTAGAACAATTTATGCTTCTGTCGCAGTTTGAGCGACATTCAAAGCAAGTATTATTATCAACTTTTAGAGAGTGTTTGCTATGAACAATAAGAGAAGCAACAAGAGTGTGCTTCACGCTACAATCCAACGGCCTGATCTGGAAACTGATGACATTTCTGGGTATTACCACCACAGACTTAAAACTGCAAATGGCCTCAGTTAATAGGCCACTACAGTGCTGAACGAAACCTTTAAATATTATTTTTTATCATTATATTTTTATCTATGATTCTTGCATACCATTAAAATCATATTTATCTCAGATCGTTTAGACTGCACTTGACAGACAGACCACTTTCAGTTTGAAATTGTGTACACATTTTACTTTCTTTTAATGTCATGAGTTATAAAATGTACACAATAAATGTACTATTTACTTGCTTAGAGTATCTAGTATATGGTCACTATAATTTACTTCATAGTGCAACTGAAGCCAAAGCTAACTTGTTGTAGTGTTTTTTTTTAATAGGCCTAATTTTATCTTTGTTGGCAAGTTAAAAATTATTGAAGAACAGAGAACATTTATAGAGGTTTCTATCCTCTCTGACATGACTGGCTGCTGGTCACACCCAGTTATGGGTGGGCACAGATGGGCAGGGGCGTAGCTTGGCCATTATGATTGTGGATGCGAGCTTCAGATTTCCTAACAATCACTGTGGGACATCTTCCCAAAAACATTACTTGAGAAGCAGGACATGAGGGAGTTGTGTAAGGCAGTGGAGAAAAGAGCGCAGATTGTTATGAGTACTTAAAAACAATACTTTTCAAACTAATTAACATTTTTGAAGGCCTCGAAACAGACAATAGACAGTGGTGTTTGTATCAGTGTGGCATGTAAAAATCTCAAATGAAATCCAACAGACACTTCTCATTAATCTGCTGAAAGCACTTGTACCCAATTATTTACTACAGAATACTGTTTTTAAGTGGGGTGTAACACCCCAAACACCCTCCAGAGCTAGGTCCCAGCAGATGGGCTTGTCATTAGCATGCCTCAGGTGCACCTGTTGTTCCCCCTCTGTGAGCCCCTCAGTTGATGCAGTCTAGGCAGGAAATTGGGTGAAATAAAAGGTATTGGAAATGTAAATAACTAAGGCCAGGCACCAAATAATGGGTTAAAGGAGCAAAACAGTAGATAAAATGAATGAAATTAAAACAACAACTTGGGACAAGGACCAACCGCCTCTCTAAGTGTAAAAGGAACATCTGTGATCTGGCAGTGACAGCAAACCAGTCGTGTGTGTCCGCTCCCTGGCCTACATTTTAAGGCTTTCATTGAGCACTGATGTAGGAGGAAGTGACATTCCTGGACCCCCGAGGCCAGCCATTCCAGGAAGGAAATTGAAATAAAAGCTAATGGCAATGTAATAATTGAAATAATAAAGTAACACAACAGAGGTTAGGCGTCCACTAAAAGGCACAAGGAACAAAATAAGAGCTAAAATAAATGAAGTTAAAATAGCAATGTGGCTCGAGGTTCAAAGACCCCCAAGCCTACGAGGAAATAAAAGTGAGCGATGACCGAGTTGCGATCATGTATTGTAAGTCAATCGGAATCTGTTTATTCTTATATCTGATCGTTTTCCTGCAGCGACTGCAGAGTGGTGCTGTAAAGTACAACGTGTATGAAACTAGATTGTTGTTTGTCTTTATGAAAGCGGGCCCCTTACTTTGTGCTGGGAATACTTATTATAAATCTTTCAATGATGATCACGTCACCTACCGGGAAGACCCTCTTGGCAAAATATGAGCTGGCCAGGAATAGGAATCGAAAAATACAAGCAATATAAGTGGCAACACAGCTGTCATTTACCAGTATAGAAGGGGGCGTAAACAAAGATTGTGAATAAGGCGTTGGGCAAGTATGTTTTTGCTGTGTAAAAAGAACTGCTTAAAGACTGTAAGGACTTATTGATGTTACTTCTTCTGGCCATCCTCTGTCACTTGCAAAGGAATCTTCAGCTATTAGCAACATTGACTTTGCATCACTCTTAAAACTTAGACTGCTGCTTTGTGCTTTGGTCATGATGTTTCCTTGCAGCTTCGTTTTCATTTCCAACCAAAGTCTGCTTTGGAGATTGCTCTGCTCAAATGGCACTGTATCTCTGTATAGGATGACTTCCAGTCTGACTAAAGATTGACTGTATTTTGCCAGAGCCTCTTCTAGACATTTTTGTTATTTGCATTTCGACATAGTGCTATTACACTGTGGTTAAACAAATGCCGAAAGTAAATATGTGTCTCAGGCTTTTAGGACACTATGGACCGGATTACATGCCCCATAGAGCAGAATCCCTGGTTTAGACTCTACTCCATCAAAATGAAACTGGCCTGGTTTTCTCACATCCAGATGAAAGATCCGTCTGGTAACGGCTTTTGGATTAGGCTGTAAATGCAACCTGGTGCTGGTCTCTGGCTGCAGCCAGTCCCTTTCCTACGGCAAAGGGGAGCATGGAAGCCCCCCACTCTCAGGACCCATCTGCACAATGGCAGACACCCTACCCTCATCCAACAATGTCCTCCTGGCTTTTATTTACTACCGGTTCAGAACAGGTGGAAAACGGAGAGCAATTCTACATATAACAAAACTTTCCTGAGGGATTTCACCCATAAGAAAACAGGTCCACATGGTCATTCTACACCACATGTTGATTATCTCACATGGTATCCCTGCACCTAAATACGCCTCACCTATAACCGGGAGGAAACTGCAATGGTCCACAAAGGTGTTCATCTTCCAGCACCTGCAGCAGTGCCTAGCTTGTAACAGAATCAGTGCTGGTGCCCACGGTGCTGCTTATAAGCCAGCGGCCAGTGCACTTGAATGTCGGCATGCCAAATATCAAGGATGCGTAGTCCTAAAACCACTCCATGCCTCTTTGCCTCTTTAACCCACTGACAGACAGGCCCTGTTCCTTTACCTCACTCTTGCAGGTTACTGCTTTCTCTCTCAGTGATGGTTTTTCCATCTTTCTCTTCCTCTGTCTTTACATTTTGTGTGTTTTCCCTGACTTGTTCTTGGATGTGTCTAATACAGAAAAATAAGGGCCTCATTTACAAGGTGCTTGTGCCGCTGCTGCATCATTGTGTTTGAAGCAGCAGCGGTACAATATTAGCTCCATATCTACTAAGGGACGCTAAAGGCTTCTAACGTCACTTTTTCCCCTTGTGCGTAATCTTTTCCTAACACCCGATCCGGATGCATCAGACAACAACAATATGCAAGGTAGACGTTCCCTCTTAAAAAAGCATGCAGGACTGACGCAGCTGTATTTACAATGTTTTTGGAAAAGGGCACTCCCTTAGCAAGAGTCATGCGGAGTCTCCAATGTGTCAAAAAAACATAATGGCTGGTTAGACCAGGCATAATAAGGATGCATTGGCACAAGTACATAAGGAGTACATACCCAAATCACCCTGGCAAGCTCTAAGACACCATGGCCCTACTCCTACTACACCTTGGAGCACCAAGACGACCACCACCATCACCACGATCACTACCACCTCCACTATTACCACCACAATCACCACCCCCTGCACCATGGAGGTAGCGCAGGAGTTAAGAGTGCATGTATCAACAGCGTACCTCACTAATTGGTTTCAGGGAGAAAGAGGTAATTACTCATTACTGCCTGAAGAGGGATCCCATTGTACAGCTGCTACAACTGATTATTCCAAGACTACAGGCAACAGTCAACAGAGTTACCAACATCCCACCACAAACAAAGTTCATTGCTGTGCTTCATAAGCTGATTCTCTCAGCTATCATTCTCCTCATTCCTACCAACTGTCCTGGATGCCATCATCTGTCTGACAGCCCGCTACATCCTTTTCCCCAATACCCAGCAACTGCAGCAGGAGATCAAACTCTGATTTCCTGCCATTACTGGCTTCCCACATGTGCTGAGTGCCATGGACTGCATGCATGTGCAATTGGCTCCTCCTGCTGCAACTGCCCATCTCTACCACAACAGGAAACACACTTACTCTATCAATGTCCAAGCCAGTGTTGACCATTGTGGGTTGATCACTAGCATGGTGGCAAAATGCCCTGGCAGTGTGCATGATACATACATATTCCAGCATTCAATCATCAATCAGCAACTCCAGGATGGACAATATAGAAATGACCTACTTGTAGGTAAGCAAACAGCAAGTCCCTAACAGTCACATTGACAATTAGACATGGGGGACAAAAAACACACATCACTGTCTGCCTGCACAGATAGGTACTTCAAGATTAGCGCTGTTCAACATACATGCACCATGCATCATGTTATATATGCAATGCACATCCCCCAGCCATACATGTGAGTACATCACAAGCCAGTTTTGCAGATGTTGCATGATGTAAAAGCACACAGCAATGCATGGCAGGCAGAAAATCTGTCCAACATCACTGCGTGAAAGGGAGGTGTTCCATGTCCACTGGGGGGTGTTCCCATGCAACACACACATGGCCCTTCAGACGTGTCATGGATCCCACACCAGGAACTAAGTGCAAGGTGACAAACCACTGCTCATGGTCAGGTGATGTGTAAGTGTCCAAATTAATAGTAAACGCCAAATTCACTCCCATGTCACATTTGTGATATGTAATGCAACACTCATCCATCACTCACCACACCCATGAGGCAGCAGCCTTGACTGGACAGTGCTCCTGTGCACACAAATACAATTCTGCAAGCAATGAAGAACCCATACAACCCCTGATGCAAGTGTGAATGTGTACTTGCTAGACAACTTGTGTGCAGGTGTAGTTGGAAGGAACCTTAAAGTGCAGGAGGCCCCAAATATTGTGTACCAATTCCCCTTCCCAGAGTTTTTGTACAGTTCAGGAAGCTGTGTAGCTGGACTGCAGAGGACTTCGCCCAAATCTTCAGGATCGATGTGTTGTGTACACCAATTGGGCACAATGTTGTCACAGATGTACACCATGTTCCCCTTTTGTGACATGCACTCATGGATTAGTAAATGAGAGTTGTGACACCATGTGATTGGCATTACGTCAACTGCCCTGGACAATATTGTACACTCAAAGGCCTGTGCCAATGTAATGTAGGCCACCACCAATATCTGTGGATGACCATGGACCCATGCATGTGTATGTGTAAGCCATGTCTGGTATGTTACCACCTACCTAAGGAGGACCTCCAAAAAATAATCCCACCCGTGTTCTGTATCTCCACACATGTAGAGTGAACATATAACATCGGGTGGACTACAGCGGGAAATAGCAAAAATCTAAATCAGCTCCATAAATAAGACAGGGTATAGAATTATATGATGTGTCCGCTCATGCACTGCATTTGAGATCACATAGATTTATTGAACAGTCCACTGTAGATGTCAGTACAATGGCATGATTGATGCATCATGTGCTCATAACTGGGAGAAGTGCATGACAATAGCATTATATATAACACAAACCTGGGCAGGACTTTAGCTAATAAAGCTATCCTAAACACTGACACTGTCTCTTTTTTCCATTTCAGCTGACCAAGGATATGGGACACGCAGTGGGTAATGACTCCATATGCAAACCCATAGACAGATCTGGAGAAGGCATACACCCAGGCCTACATCAGGACATGTAATCATATGGAATAGACCTTTGGCCTGCTAAATACCTGGTTCCGCTGCCTGGAATTATCTGGTGGTAGCCTCTATATTCCCTCCAGATTGCAAAATTATTGTGGTCTGTGCTAATTTGCACAACATATGTGTGCACTCATATGTTTCCTGGGCTGCTGATGAATAACCCGAGAACCCAAGAGAAGAGGACTAGGAGGAGGCAGCTCATGATGGAGACATCCATAACTCCGCTGCAGGTGCTCTCAGATGCACACGCATGTGAATTACTTCACATGATGATATCTCTGTGAATGTATGTTGGTGCTTCTACATGACAATAAATGATAAAATGTAACATATGTCTTGGAGTTTATGTCACACTTTCAAGTAAAAAACAACTCATCCACATTCAGGAAACTACAATTAGGCCACAATAGTTGTCAATCAAGTGTGCACACTGTCATCCTCCTCCAAGTGCCAGACACAACACACTGAGCTTTGAAAAGTGTGGTGTACAATGCTTGCATTGCCTGTTGAACAATAATGTTGTACTGAAAACACATATCAGCCAAATGTGTGTTGAAACAAAATGTAAAACAGACAGATCTAAATATCTACATGATGCTTTAGGGCCAAACTTTATTTTGATGCTTATGTATGAAAATAGTAGTCATAAACTAAGGCAATAGATCAGTGTGAGAGATGTGACTACTCAATGTCAAAATGACTGTTCTTACTTGTGACATCTCACCACATTCACGGCATTCACACTCTCTTGTATGACAAATAGTAAGTGTTGATTTTTTTGGGAAGAGTCGTATTGCTTTTTTGTGTCACTAACAAATCAAGTAGCAATGGAATGAATGAGAAGTATTCTTGATTTAACAAGGAATGTTGTGGTTCAAATTCTTTCTTGATTAAAGCAATTAAATCCAAGAATCCTGCCTTAATTTCTACACTTAGGAGGTCATACAAGGCTGCTATCTTAAAAGTCAAGCAAGTCCTTTAAATTTTGGTCACTAGTTGCTAGAGGCTCAGGCACAAGTGCATGGAAAGTTGTAATGAACATTGCCCATGCCAATGGATAAATTATTTTAGTCACTTAAATCCACTGATCGTAGCTGCTTAGTTCAAGAGCATATTCCTATTTCTTCTGGCTCGCTGGAATCTCCTGATTCGCAAATGTTTACGCTCTCTGATATTGTTTTGTCACTCAAGGCTATCAAGAGTGGTAAGGCCTACGACCTAGATGGTATTCCAGCAGATCTTTTTCTGACTCATAGAGAGACTTTGGGGGTCACTCTGACCCCGGCGGTCATGGACCGCCGGGGCCAGGGTTGGCGGGAGCACCGCCAACAGGCTGGCGGTGCCCCGCAGGGCATTCTGACCGCGGCGGTTTGGCCGCGGTCAGATGCGGAAAACCGTCGGTCTCCCGCCGGTTTTCCGCTGCCCATTAGAATCCTCCATGGCGGCGCAGCTCGCTGCGCCGCCATGGGGATTCTGACAGCCCATACCGCGATCCTGTTCCTGGCGGTTCTCCCGCCAGGAACAGGATGGCGGTATGGGTTGTCGTGGGGCCCCTGGGGGCCCCTGCAGTGCCCATGCCAATGGCATGGGCACTGCAGGGGCCCCGTAAGAGGGCCCCACTTTGTATTTCAGTGTCTGCTTTGCAGACACTGAAATACGCGACGGGTGCCACTGCACCCGTCGCACCTTCCCACTCCGCCGGCTCAATTCTGAGACGCCGTCCTCGTGGGAAGGGTGGTTTGCACTGGGCTGGCGGGCGGCCTTTTGGCGGTCGCCCGCCAGCCCAGTGCAAAAGCCAAAATACCCTCAGCGGTCTTTTGACTGCGGAGCGGTATTTTGGAGGGGGGAACTATGGCGGGCGGCCTCCGCCGCCCGCCAGGGTGAGAATCACCCCCTTTGTCTCGCTATATTATTGTTATAGCTAGTGCAATTGCTGCCGGGGCTCCAATTCTTGATACCTGGAGCGGTGTGATTGTCATACCAATACATAAAAAGGTGACAGGTATTTGCCGAGCAACTACAGAGCTATTAGCCTATTAAATTGTTTGCAGAAAATCTTCTGTAGATGTGTTTTAGGAAAGATCCAGGATTGGATGACGGACTATGGTATTCTCAGTCTATTTCAGGCTGGCTTTCGTAGGAAAGTTTCTACTATCGATCACATGTTTCAGTTTTTGCTGCTAAATTGGAAGAGGGTTACCATTGGCCTGGGTAACCGTTATGTAGCTTCCATCGATCTAGCGTTGCAAAATGTCTTAGTGCGGTGTGGCTTATTAGGAGGAATAGTATCCTCATACGAGATAAAGTCTGAAGTTGCTGGGTAGCTGATTGCTATACCATGATTGTTTTTTTCAGTATTTATTGTTTTAATTTACAGTTTTGTTTGTATCATTGTTTGCATGAAGTGCATTAATGCTGCGGGTTGTATGTATGTTTTTCTTCTTTTTTAAATTGAAGCACATGTTCATTTTTTTTTCTTTTTTGTATTGTTTTTGGATGTTTGTGCTTATATGGCCCTGGTGGCCGAAATAAAGCTTAAATGAAAAATGAAATGAAATAATCAGTGTATCACGGAGGACAGTACACCGGTAAGTGTAGCACAGTGTCAGTCAAGTCAGTAATTATTTTGCATGTGTGCCAAACCATGTCATAGCATGTCTCATACTGTTGGCAAAATGTATGAGTCAATCAGGACACAGAACTATTTGTATCTGCAGGTGAGGTCATCAGCTGCCATGATTATTTGCCAAACCCACCCCCACTCACTGTGCAGCTGACAAAGGATATTAGTCCTCATAAACACACCATACGGAAGCCCAAATGAGTCACAATCATGCCCTGAACAAGACCTGGTCCATTATATAGAGTACAGCCAGAGTACACAAGTATTACTTCAGGAGTATGGATATGTTAGGAGGCCAAATACTCTACTCGCAACCAATGGTTTCCAAACTTTTACTAGTGTGCTGCATATTGCAAAATATTTGTGCATGGACAAATGTCCCATGGCCCGATGACAATGAGGAGCAGGAAGTACTTGATGTTGAGAATGAGGAAGATGAGGAGCAAGCTCAAAATGTACTATCAAGTACCATATGCTAACATTTCTTTTTACACATGCGTGAATGACTCACAATGTCACAAGATTATGACTAAATTAATTTGTGTACCTATGTAAAAACACATGTAAGCACTGCCAGTGTGTAAGCATGCCACCTACATAGCCACAGTATCAGAACACTCACATCACACCTGCTAATACTTGCCACACAGAACACCAATGTAGCTGTGGGTGACAAACAGTGCCGTACAACATCTGGTATACCTACAATAGTATGCATGGCAACAACCTTCCCCAATAAGTTCACGATTGTGAAACACAATGAGCATGGTGTGCCAAAGTAGATAGTGTGCAATTACTGGGTGTGTCTCTTGTACAGCTGGACATCTGTATGGCCTCATTCTTGTGGAGGAAAGTAAAGTCAAATCATGGTATGATGACTGAGAAGTGATCCACATAGTATGTGAATGGGAACACAGACCAACACCTACAATCTATCTATACAACATACAAATGTGCAACCACACATCAAAACCATTAGGAGATCTCACATCACACATTCAAAGGGTAAATATTAAACTTTGCTAGTGCAAGAGTGTTTACCCAGTAACAATGTGCCCACATTTGCCCCACTAGGCTACGATGCTAATGGAAAAAGCAATGATGTAGCCTACCATGCTGGTGGTGCACTTGGATACAAATGATGGCTGTAATCCCAGGAATGCAGTCTTCATGCAAATGTGAAGACACAACACCAAGAATCTGAGCATGAAACAATTGTCCATTGTAAATCACAAATAGCAAGGTTCATCCAGCCAAGGTGCCAGGCACGGATGCATCCCAAGATATGTTGTTTGGATGTGGCTGACACTTCACAGGTGAACATTATGAGGGTCATTCTGACCCTGGCGGGCGGCGGGAGCCGCCCGCCTGGCGGGAACCGCCAAATGGCCGCTCCGCGGTCAGAAGACCGCGGATGCCATTCTGGCTTTCCCGCTGGGCCGGCGGGCGACCGCCAAAAGAGCGCCCGCCGGCCCAGCGGGAAAGGCCCTGCAACAAGGAAGCCGGCTCCGAATGGAGCCGGCGTAGTTGCAGGGGTGCGACGGGGGCAGTTGCACCCGTCTCGATTTTCACTGTCTGCTAAGCAGACAGTGAAAATCTTTATGGGGCCCTGTTGGGGGCCCCTGCACTGCCCATGCCAGTGGCATGGGCAGTGCAGGGGCCCCCAGGGGCCCCACGACACCCGTTCCCGCCATCCTGTTCCTGACGGTAAAAACCGCCAGAAACAGGATGGCGGGAAGGGGGTCGGAATCTGCATGGCGGCGCTGTTTGCAGCGCCGCCATGGAGATTCAGCCCATGCAGGGGAAATCCGGCGGGAAACCGCCGGATCCCCTTTTCTGACCGCGGCTTTACCGCCGCAGTCAGAATGGGCTGGGAAGCCCCGCCAGCCTGTTGGCGGTGCTTCCGTGGTCCCCGGCCCTGGCGGTCCGGAATGACCCCCTATGTCTGAATGCATTCCCTTCACTGAACTTCAAGAAATCACACATTTCAGACACATTTTATAATGGGTGCCAATGGCAAACATAAATATGATTGGACTACGCCTGACTAGTTGTGGCTAAACAAGCTGTCTTTGTGATATACAAAATCAAGAGTAACCCTGTGGGTAAACAGAAGGACTGTTGCCATGTCGATGTGCAACACATATGCTCCAATACACAAGCCCATGATATGTGTGTGTAGTACAACATGTTATGGTGTGGGTTTCTGAAGGCTCACTGCCACCTGTTTGTTTGACCATATCACCATGTGTCATAAATGCCACCAAGCATATGTAGCAAATGTAGGGAGGCAGTTTCTCAACTGCATGACAATTAAACTGTAGGGTGGTTGCAACACACAAGCTCAGGCACTCTCTGATTGAGTATACTGCAACCACAGTCTGATGATGCTGGTGTCACCCCTCTCGCGGCTCATCTGGTAGCACAAGACTCTCGACATTATCTATGAGGTCATGCAAAGTTCAGCCATGTGGATCATCCTGGGATCATAGCTATGGAGTATCTGAACGCACCCTAAGAGTGTTACTCAGTGTAATGGGTGTATTGTAAGTACCTTGTTAGTACATTAGCGGTGGGTAACCCCCATGGACAATCTGAATGACTAATGTAAATATGTGGATGCCAAAATGGTACTGTATAACAGGCCTACAACTTCACCCAATCTACTGTCAATTTGCATCACAGTTCAGTCAACACTTTCATTTATATGAGCCATCCATGGCACATCCTACATGGCCAATGTGAGCAAGAGAATGCAGGACATGTGGAGGCAAATAGGCCAAGGTCAGATCAATTGATACATCATTGTTTAGGCTCTACTGGGGATGTCTGACAAGTTTGGGACTGAGCCTGGTCCACGTGAGTCTCATTACTTGTCACAGTGTCAAACTACATAGGTATTGCATATGAACACCCACTGCTACGCAAATGCAACACCAACTTGATGCAGAGTGTAGCAACGGTGTGATGTACACTGCCTTGGTTTCCTTAGTTTGAGGTATCAAAAAAGGCATGCATGATGGTGTACCATTACACCATCAGCATGAGTGCAAATCAAGTGTAACACAAATGAAGTGAAATGGACTAGTCAGGCCACCTTCACATGCTCCCCTAATTGGAAATCACACCTTAAATGCAACATTATTCACAGCAAGTTCTATGTGATATAAGTAATGTAGGTGCACAATGGCCTTTTACACACAATTTGTAATACCTGTGTCCCTAGAAATGCCTGAAGATGCTGCACATTCTTGTGCCTACATTAATGACAAAGCTGTGGCATAGGGACACTTACACTGACTGTGGCATCTTTTGTGCAAGGGCGTGTGAGCACATGTCAATAGGAACCTCACCCTGATTTGGACTGTACGCTTTATGGAAGATGTGGGGCTAGAGGCAAGGTCGATTTCCGGAGGTGCACTGGCTGTGTGTCCCCTAATGTAAGCCCCCAGGAAGGGGGAATTTGGGCATATGGCCCCATCCATACATCCCTGTACATGTGTGTCCAGGGTATCCCAGCACTTGCCTGCAAGGGCGACTATAACCTCCCCAGGTTGCCTGACTGCCTGCTGATTGCACCTTAGGACATGGCACAGATTGGCAGAAGGCTGTGCTGTCTCAGATGCGGATGTGTTGACTCCATTCCAGGGGAAGTATGCAACATCTCAGGGAGTATCTCAAGCAATGTAATCAGGTGTCAATACATATTTGTCACATGGGGCAAGTATTTTTATGTGTGCCGTTGCTCAAACAGAAGGATTATGCCCTATGCATAGTCTGATCCTAGTAATTCATTTACTTTCACATATGAACACTGTCAACACAAACACTGCACACATACAAATACAGGAAGCAGGTAAACCCAACTATTCACTGGCAACACATCCATCCCTGTAACTGTTTATATGCATTCCATTACTGTGAGAAACTAGGGCTGATTGCAGAGGCCCCATAACTTTTTGCCCCCATTTTCCACTTTATGCTGGTGTTTTCCTGACTCTGATGGTGCCCTGGGTACTGCTAACCAGTCCCAGGGCCTGTGCTCTGTGTAAAATGGATATGCAAATTAGGCTAATTATAATTGGCTAAGTTAACCTACCTATAAGTCCCTAGTATATGGTAGGGCATGTAGGTTTAGGGACCACAGCATAGGTGGTGCACACCTAGGTGCACTGCTGAGGTGCCCAGTGTCATTTTAAAAGCAAGCCTGCCTTGCTGGCTGCTTTTAAATTAAAGTTATATGCAAATTCGACTTTGGAATTAAAGGTACTTCCAAAGTCTTAAACTACCTTATTTTTACATATAAGTCACCCCTAAGGTGTGCCCTATGTGCCCCTAGGGCTGGGTGCCATGTAACTATAAGCAGGGACTTTATAAAAATAGATTTATCAGCGCTGGGGAGGTAAAAACAGCCAAATTCGTTTTTCCCTCATTGAAGTAAATGGCCTTCATAGGCTAGAATGGGCAGACTTTATTTTAAATTTTAAAGTCTCCTTAAATGTTACATACCAAGAATTTGGTATCAAATTAATTGTTGTAATAAATCCCACAACTTCCAGTTGTTGGATTTAATATAACTTGTTCAGGTAAAAAGTTTAGACTTTACCTAAAAAGTTGCCAATTTCAGCTCTGCATTGTTTTTGCTGATGTGCTCTGATTGGCCATCCTGCAGCAGCTTCTGCCAGGCTACCTTGATGAGGTGTGAAGTGGCCTGACTTCACACAAAGGAATGTGCTTGGGGGAGAGAATCTCCCCTCAGCAGATGGTGAGGCAGGAAGGGGGAGGGCGGCCAAACTGGTCTTCAAAGGCAGAGAAGGACATTTGGAGCACCCAGCAACACCCCCACATCCTGCAACCCCAGACAATTAGGTGCCCCCTTGATTAGATTAGGAGAGGGCAGGAGAGGGGTGTGTTTATGATTTTTAGCCACACCAGTGGGTGGGCTCAGCCAGATGTAACCTCCAAAAATCAGATTGATCCATGTTGGATTTTTAGAGACTGTTGCCTTCTGGGATGGATTTTTGCCACTCTTCCCAGGAAGTGGTCATCACAGGGGGACGACCCTGTCCCTGATTGGAGAACCAGGACCCCCCTGCTTTTCACCCAGGAGCAAGGATAAAACTGTCAGACCTGCACCCACACCTCAGATCCCCTCCAGAATTCAACAAGAAAGGAACTAAAGAAGAAGAAGGACTGCCCTGCTGGACCCCTGGCCTGCACCTGGACCCTGCACTCAGAAGGACTGCACCAGCTGCACACTTGGGCTTCACCACAAGAAGGACTTTGCCTGGCTTCAACTGGTTCAAGGAGGGACTCCCTGTTTGCTACAGGTGAAAAATTGCTAAACCAGAGTCCCCTGCACCAACTCCTGAAGAAAGCGACCAGCTGACCACTGTCCAGTGGCCAAAAAGGAGTTTGCGCCAGGTGCATTCTGGGAGTTGAAGTCCGCACCCCCCAAGGACCATCACAGAACTTCTGGACCCTTGGGGTGAGCTGTGGACCCCAAAAGAACCTTAAAAGAACATCTGGGTGAAGCCCCAGAAGTTTGGAAAAGATTTGAGAATTTTTGGAAAAAAGCTCCAGAGAGGGACCGACCCGCCACGGAAATTCTAGCCGGCTTGCCTCAACCACGACCCGGCCTGACTTCGTGGTTCGTCCCGGTAAAGAAAAACATCCTAAAAAGAGACTAAGTCAGAACGTAAAAAGTTGACCGGGACCTCCCAGCCATCGTATCCGAGAAGGGCTCCATGGACGTCGGATCAAGATCCAGGTTTACCCCGGTCGAAGGATTTTCATCTCGAAAAAACGACTAAGTCCGAAGGTAAAAGACTCCACCGAGGAAACCCACATCGCGTATCCGGACAAGGGCTCCATGAGGTCGGATTCAACTGGCAGGTTCGTCCCGGTGAAGAAAAACTTCAAAATAAAGACTAAGGCCCTCATTCTGACCTTGGCGGGAGGCGGAGGCCGCCCGCCAAAGTCCCGCCGTCAGATTACCGTTCCGCGGTCGAAAGACCGCGGAGGTAATTCTGACTTTTCCGCTGGGCTGGCGGGCGGTCGCCTTCAGACCGCCCGCCAGCCCAGCGGGAAAGAGGCTTCCACGATGAAGCCGGCTCGGAATCGAGCCTGCGGAGTGGAAGCTGTGCGACGGGTGCAGTTGCACCCGTCGCGTATTTCACTGTCTGCGCAGCAGACAGTGAAATACATGTAGGGGCCCTCTTACGGGGGCCCCTGCAATGACCATGCCAGTGGCATGGGCACTGCAGGGGCCCCCAGGGGCCCCGCGACCCCCCCTACCGCCATCCGGATCCCGGCGGTCGGACCGCCGGGATCTGGATGGCGGTAGGGGGGGTCGGAATCCCCGCGGCGGTGCAGCAAGCTGCGCCGCCGTGGAGGATTCAATGGGGCGGCGGTACACTGGCGGGAGCCCGCCAGTGGTGCCGGTCCGACCGCGACTTTACCGCCGCGGTCGGAATCCCCATTGGAGCACCGCCGGCCTGTCGGCGGTGCTCCCGCGGTCCTCCGCCCTGGCGGTCAAAGACCGCCAGGGTCAGAATGACCACCTAAGTCAGAAGGTAACTTTTTAACCGAGGCCTCCCGCGACCTGTAGCCGAGCAGGGCTCCATCGCGGTCGGCCTGAAAGTTTGACTTTGCCCCGGTCGAGGTGCAACCAGATGACCCGATTGGCGCTTTTTGTTTCTAAGCGCTAGAAAAGTAATAATTCTTTAAAAATTCATAACTCCGGTTCCCCTGAACCGATTTTAATCGTTTTTGTGTCATTTTAAAGATAAAAATATAAACTATTTTTATAAATTGGTTTTGGATTTTTAAACTGTTTCCTGTGTTTTATTTAATTACTGTTTTGTGATATTTGAATGCTTTACACTTTGTCTCCTAAGTTAAGCCTTGACGCTCGATGCCAAGCTACCAAGGGTAGAGCTGGGATTAATTTACTGAGACCTAACTGTACCTATGTGGAGGTTAGTGGCTTGTTGCTAGGTGTAGGTACCTACCTGCCCTACCAATAACCCATTTTCCAACATAATTGGAAGCAGCGACGGGATCCTGTACTTGTGTTCAATATCACGTTACAGTTTTAGGTAAAACAAATTAAAAATCCTTTAAATTGTCCTAGTGCAAAAATAGTTTTTAATTTTTAATTTGGATTAATTTTAATTATTGAATTTTTGTAATTTTTCTAAATTCTTGTTTCCAATTTTTGCAAAATGTTTTTGTTGACACAAAACTAGGGAACCATGGAGCTTGATCTGGCTAGCCTACCCACACTGACAGTAGTCCAGCTTAGGGGGTTGTGTATTGAAAGAGGGTTGCCTGCAACCACTGATCTCAGGAAGCAAATCCTGATCACATCCCTGACAGCATGGGCTGAGGCCCAAGAGGTAGAGTCAGAAGAAGCTCCAGAGGAGGGAGAAAGAAGGGAGGATGCAAGCTCTAACCACTCAGGGGAGGGAAGGCATCTGACCCTAAGTGAGGACGAGGAAGAACGGTCCTCAGTAAATACAGTCACTAGGGGCAGATCCAAAGCTAGTGGTGGGAAGGGGGTCCTTTCAGGAGGAGAGAACCCATCCATCAGAGAAAGAGAGCTGGAGGCCCAGCTAGCATACATAGCTTTGGAAGCAGAGAAGCTGGCCCTAGAAAAGAAAAAGTGGGCATACAAAGAGAAAAGAGAGGGAAGCAGCGATAAAGAAGCTGAGGTGTCCATGGGTGGGGGAGTTTGCCCCAGATTACCCAAGGGGGTAGTTCCTGCTTATGTAGAGGGGGATGACATAGATAAGTGGCTGGGGGCCTTTGAGAGGGCACTCCAAATGAGAAGGGTTAGGCCTCAATACTGGGGTTCCCTTTTGTGGGAGTTGGTCCCCAACTCAGGGAGGGATAGGCTTCTGACCTTAAGGGGGGAGGAGGCAGATTCATACCCTAGTATGAAGTGGTGCTTAGCCAAGAAGTTTGGTCTGACCCCAGAGCAATATAGAATGAAGTTCAGGGACACCCAGAAGGTCAGTACCCAGTCTTGGGTTGACTTTGTGGACATTTCACTAAAGGCACTAGAGGGCTGGATTATTGGTAACAAAGTAGATATTATGAGGGGTTATACAATCTGATCATGAGAGAGCACATCTTGACCAATTGTACCCAAGAAAGGTAACGCCAGCATCTAGTGGACTCTAAGCAGACCAACCCTAGAGAGCTAGGGGAGGCAGCTGATGAGTGGTTGAGAACCAGGGTGGTTGTCAAGTCCCAGGGGGGAGACTCCAAGAAGGGGGGGACAGGTCCCCAAAAACCTAAGGAGGGAGGTGGTAAGCCCACCACAGAGACTCCCTCTGTACCCCAGAACCCTAAGAAGGAGGAGAGTAAATCCCACTCTCACTCTGACAAGCAGAGACAGGGAGACCCAGGGTTAAAAAAACTCTTGGACAGTAGGGCTTGCTTTGACTGTCAGCAGACAGGTCACTTCAGAGGAGATGCAGCCTGTCCAAGGAAGGTAGTTAGCACTGGGCTGTCCAGTGTAGCCATAGAGGAGGATTCCTCAGATGATGAAGTCCTCCTAGCATTGTGCTGGGAGACAGGACCAGATGGTAAGCTGGTGATCCCTGAGGGTGGGAGTAGGCACTTCCACCACATTCAAGTGAATGGGATCCCTACCACTGGCCTGAGGGACACCTGTGCCAGTCACACTATAGTGAGTGACCGGTTAGTGACGCCAGACATGTATGTCCCAGGAAAGACAAAGAAAGTCAGGATAGCCACAGGGGAGGTCACCTCCAAACCTGTAGCCATAGTGCCCCTAGAGAGGGAGGGTATCCTTGACTGGATTAGGGTGGTAGTCAGTGCTGACCTCCCCCTAGATTGTATCCTGGGCAATGACCTCCCAGAGGTGAGTCTGGTCACAGATGGGGTGGTCCTGGGGAGTCAGTCCCTACAGTTAGGAGACAGGGGTCCCCAAGAAAAGGAAAGAAGAAAAGGAAGGGTAGGCCACTCTTAAAGAGAGTTCCAGGGAGCCAAGGGCCCTCTGCCCCAGTAAGGGGGGAGCCCAGAGTTGGCACTGGTGAGGCCTCACCTGACCCCAAGGAAGTCCTGAGTAGTCAGGCAGCTGTCCAGATGCAGGGTGTTGCCCCTGCACTGACAGAAGGGAGAGTGGAAAGAGGGTGTCTGCCACAGGAGGTGGTAGCCCCCCACTCTAGACAGCAAGAGGGGTGCCAGGACCCCAAAGTTGCCCCTAAAGCAGCTCAACCACCTGTCAGTGGAGAGCTTAGGGTGTGGTTCTGGGTACTGACAGCTGTCAGTAGCCTCTGCTGGGTGCTAGCCTTCCTGGCAGCACTGTACTTGGCCTGGGAGGCAGACCCCAAGGCCAATAGCAAAGTAGGCCCCCTGACCCTGTTGGTCATGGTGGGGTTGCTCAAGTGTTGGGTGACCTCTTTGGGTAAGCTAGGTGTTGCCCTAGCAAAGTTAGGAGTAGGGGAGGTGGGCACCTCACTACCCAAGTTGGCAGAGAGAGAGGAGGAAGACCCCCCTAGAGGGAAGTTTCAGTTTGAGTTGGGTCCTTTTACTGTTGGGATGGCTTCACTACCCAGAGGGAGTGACCCTGACAGGAGGATATAAGGCAGAGTAGGCCCTGCAAAGGGACAGCCAGTTTTCTTCACTGTCTTCCTCGCCTAACAAGCCAGGAAGACTCTCCCAGGGTTGGGCTGAGTCTCCTGGGCGTGTGGGCTGGGGGGGGGGGGGGGTTGTGTGAGAAACTAGGGCTGATTGCAGAGGCCCCATACCTTTTTGCCCCCATTTTCCACTTTATGCTGGTGTTTTCCTGACTCTGATGGTGCCCTGGGTACTGCTAACCAGTCCCAGGGCCTGTGCTCTGTGTAAAATGGATATGCAAATTAGGCTAATTATAATTGGCTAAGTTAACCTACCTATAAGTCCCTAGTATATGGTAGGGCATGTAGGTTTAGGGACCACAGCATAGGTGGTGCACACCTAGGTGCACTGCTGAGGTGCCCAGTGTCATTTTAAAAGCAAGCCTGGCTTGCTGGCTGCTTTTAAATTAAAGTTATATGCAAATTCGACTTTGGAATTAAAGGTACTTCCAAAGTCTTAAGCTACCTTATTTTTACATATAAGTCACCCCTAAGGTGTGCCCTATGTGCCCCTAGGGCTGGGTGCCATGTAACTATAAGCAGGGACTTTATAAAAATAGATTTATAAGCCCTGGTGAGGTAAAAACAGCCAAATTCGTTTTTCCCTCATTGAAGTAAATGGCCTTCATAGGCTAGAATGGGCAGACTTTATTTTAAATTTTAAAGTCTCCTTAAATGTTACATACCAAGAATTTGGTATCAGATTAATTGTTGTAATAAATCCCACAACTTCCAGTTGTTGGATTTAATATAACTTGTTCAGGTAAAAAGTTTAGACTTTACCTAAAAAGTTGCCAATTTCAGCTCTGCATTGTTTTTGCTGCTGTGCTCTGATTGGCCAGCCTGCAGCAGCTTCTGCCAGGCTACCTTGATGAGGTGTGAAGTGGCTGACTTCACACAAAGGAATGTGCTTGGGGGAGAGAATCTCCCCTCAGCAGATGGTGAGGCAGGAAGGGGGAGGGCGGCCAAACTGGTCTTCAAAGGCAGAGAAGGACATTTGGAGCACCCAGCAACACCCCCACATCCTGCAACCCCAGACAATTAGGTGCCCCCTTGATTAGATTAGGAGAGGGCAGGAGAGGGGTGTGTTTATGATTTTTAGCCACACCAGTGGGTGGGCTCAGCCAGATGTAACCTCCAAAAATCAGATTCATCCATGTTGGATTTTTAGAGACTGTTGCCTTCTGGGATGGATTTTTGCCACACTTCCCAGGAAGTGGTCATCACAGGGGGACGACCCTGTCCCTGATTGGAGAACCAGGACCCCCCTGCTTTTCACCCAGGAGCAAGGATAAAACTGGCAGACCTGCACCCACACCTCAGATCCCCTCCAGAATTCAACAAGAAAGGAACTAAAGAAGAAGAAGGACTGCCCTGCTGGACCCCTGGCCTGCACCTGGACCCTGCACTCAGAAGGACTGCACCAGCTGCACACTTGGGCTTCACCACAAGAAGGACTTTGCCTGGCTTCAACTGGTTCAAGGAGGGACTCCCTGTTTGCTACAGGTGAAAAATTGCTAAACCAGAGTCCCCTGCACCAACTCCTGAAGAAAGCGACCAGCTGACCACTGTCCAGTGGCCAAAAAGGAGTTTGCGCCAGGTGCATTCTGGGAGTTGAAGTCCGCACCCCCCAAGGACCATCACAGAACTTCTGGACCCTTGGGGTGAGCTGTGGACCCCAAAAGAACCTTAAAAGAACATCTGGGTGAAGCCCCAGAAGTTTGGAAAAGATTTGAGAATTTTTGGAAAAAAGCTCCAGAGAGGGACCGACCCGCCGCGGAAATTCTAGCCGGCTTGCCTCAACCACGACCCGGCCTGACTTCGTGGTTCGTCCCGGTAAAGAAAAACATCCAAAAAAGAGACTAAGTCCGAACGTAAAAAGTTGACCGGGACCTCCCAGCCATCGTATCCGAGAAGGGCTCCATGGACGTCGGATCAAGATCCAGGTTTACCCCGGTTGAAGGATTTTCATCTCGAAAAAACGACTAAGTCCGAAGGTAAAAGACTCCACCGAGGAAACCCACATCGCGTATCCGGACAAGGGCTCCATGAGGTCGGATTCAACTGGCAGGTTCGTCCCGGTGAAGAAAAACTTCAAAATAAAGACTAAGGCCCTCATTCTGACCCTGGCGGTCGGCGGAGAGACGGCGGTCGGACCGCGAACAGACCGGCGGTATTAAAAATGGCATTCTGACCGCGGCGGTCCCCGCCGCGACCGACCGCCACTTCCCCACTCCGACCGCCACGGCGGTCATGACCGCCGGGCTGGAGTTTGCGCACTCCGGCCCGGCGGTCGTCCCAAGACCGCCTACGGTATCATGACCCTGCCTACCGCCGCGGTTTCTTGCGGGTGGGAACCGCCATGCGAACCATGGCGGTAAGCACTATCGGGGCCAGGGAATTCCTTCCCTGGCACTGATAGGGGTCTCCCCCACCCCCCACTACCCACCCGAGTCCTCCCCCCACACCCTCCACCCCCCTGCCACCCCTCAGAGGTGGTACGAACCCCCTCCCCACCCCCACCCCGACATGCACATACATGCACCCCGACATGCACACACCCCCAACATGCACATATACACACCCCCTACACACACATACACAACGGGGACACATACCCGCACACATACATGCAGACATGCGCACCTGCCGAACAGCACACATTACCCATAGACACAGCAGCACCCCCCGCCCGCATACACGCACTCACACACCCCCTCTACACACTCACACGCACACCCCCATGCACGCCCACATCACACAACACCCCCCCACCCCCTCCCCTCACGGACGATCAACTTACCTTGTGCGTTGGTCCTCCGGGACGCGACGGGAGCCATGGGGAGGTGACCGCCAACAGAAGACTGCCAACAGAAGACCGCCACACAGAAATGTGGGTCGTAATTCTGTGGGCGGTGTTCTGCTGGCGTGGCGGTGGAGGTTGACCAGTCTCCACTTTCCCGCCGACCGCCAGTGTGGCTGCTGGCGGTTTTCCGGCGGAACGCTCCCAGCGGTCAGAATGCGCACAGAGGCATACCGCCGCGGTCGGCGGTCTTCACCGCGGCGGTAACTCGGCGGTCTTGCGAAAAGACCGCCAAGGTCAGAATGAGGGCCTAAGTCAGAAGGTAACTTTTTAACGGAGGCCTCCCGCGACCTGTAGCCGAGCAGGGCTCCATCGCGGTCGGCCTGAAAGTTTGACTTTGCCCCGGTCGAGGTGCAACCAGATGACCCGATTGGCGCTTTTTGTTTCTAAGCGCTAGAAAAGTAATAATTCTTTAAAAATTCATAACTCCGGTTCCACTGAACCGATTTTAATCGTTTTTGTGTCATTTTAAAGATAAAAATATAAACTATTTTTATAAATTGGTTTTGGATTTTTCAACTGTTTCCTGTGTTTTATTTAATTACTGTTTTGTGATATTTGAATGCTTTACACTTTGTCTCCTAAGTTAAGCCTTGACGCTCGATGCCAAGCTACCAAGGGTAGAGCTGGGATTAATTTACTGAGACCTATCTGTACCTATGTGGAGGTTAGTGGCTTGTTGCTAGGTGTAGGTACCTACCTGCCCTACCAATAACCCATTTTCCAACATAATTGGAAGCAGCGACGGGATCCTGTACTTGTGTTCAATATCACGTTACAGTTTTAGGTAAAACAAATTAAAAATCCTTTAAATTGTCCTAGTGCAAAAATTGTTTTTAATTTTTAATTTGGATTAATTTCAATTATTGAATTTTTTTAATTTTTCTAAATTCTTGTTTCCAATTTTTGCAAAAAGTTTTTGTTGACACAAAACTAGGGAACCATGGAGCTTGATCTGGCTAGCCTACCCACACTGACAGTAGTCCAGCTTAGGGGGTTGTGTATTGAAAGAGGGTTGCCTGCAACCACTGATCTCAGGAAGCAAATCCTGATCACATCCCTGACAGCATGGGCTGAGGCCCAAGAGGTAGAGTCAGAAGAAGCTCCAGAGGAGGGAGAAAGAAGGGAGGATGCAAGCTCTAACCACTCAGGGGAGGGAAGGCATCTGACCCTAAGTGAGGACGAGGAAGAACGGTCCTCAGTAAATACAGTCACTAGGGGCAGATCCAAAGCTAGTGGTGGGAAGGGGGTCCTTTCAGGAGGAGAGAACCCATCCATCAGAGAAAGAGAGCTGGAGGCCCAGCTAGCATACATAGCTTTGGAAGCAGAGAAGCTGGCCCTAGAAAAGAAAAAGTGGGCATACAAAGAGAAAAGAGAGGGAAGCAGCGATAAAGAAGCTGAGGTGTCCATGGGTGGGGGAGTTTGCCCCAGATTACCCAAGGGGGTAGTTCCTGCTTATGTAGAGGGGGATGACATAGATAAGTGGCTGGGGGCCTTTGAGAGGGCACTCCAAATGAGAAGGGTTAGGCCTCAATACTGGGGTTCCCTTTTGTGGGAGTTGGTCCCCAACTCAGGGAGGGATAGGCTTCTGACCTTAAGGGGGGAGGAGGCAGATTCATACCCTAGTATGAAGTGGTGCTTAGCCAAGAAGTTTGGTCTGACCCCAGAGCAATATAGAATGAAGTTCAGGGACACCCAGAAGGTCAGTACCCAGTCTTGGGTTGACTTTGTGGACATTTCACTAAAGGCACTAGAGGGCTGGATTATTGGTAACAAAGTAGATACTTATGAGGGGTTATACAATCTGATCATGAGAGAGCACATCTTGACCAATTGTACCCAAGAAAGGTAACACCAGCATCTAGTGGACTCTAAGCAGACCAACCCTAGAGAGCTAGGGGAGGCAGCTGATGAGTGGTTGAGAACCAGGGTGGTTGTCAAGTCCCAGGGGGGAGACTCCAAGAAGGGGGGGACAGGTCCCCAAAAACCTAAGGAGGGAGGTGGTAAGCCCACCACAGAGACTCCCTCTGTACCCCAGAACCCTAAGAAGGAGGAGAGTAAATCCCACTCTCACTCTGTTAAGCAGAGACAGGGAGACCCAGGGTTAAAAAAACTCTTGGACAGTAGGGCTTGCTTTGACTGTCAGCAGACAGGTCACTTCAGAGGAGATGCAGCCTGTCCAAGGAAGGTAGTTAGCACTGGGCTGTCCAGTGTAGCCATAGAGGAGGATTCCTCAGATGATGAAGTCCTCCTAGCATTGTGCTGGGAGACAGGACCAGATGGTAAGCTGGTGATCCCTGAGGGTGGGAGTAGGCACTTCCACCACATTCAAGTGAATGGGATCCCTACCACTGGCCTGAGGGACACCTGTGCCAGTCACACTATAGTGAGTGACCGGTTAGTGACGCCAGACATGTATGTCCCAGGAAAGACAAAGAAAGTCAGGATAGCCACAGGGGAGGTCACCTCCAAACCTGTAGCCATAGTGCCCCTAGAGAGGGAGGGTATCCTTGACTGGATTAGGGTGGTAGTCAGTGCTGACCTCCCCCTAGATTGTATCCTGGGCAATGACCTCCCAGAGGTGAGTCTGGTCACAGATGGGGTGGTCGCCCAGGGCGCCCCCCCAACCCAAAGTCCTGGGGAGTCAGTCCCTACAGTTAGGAGACAGGGGTCCCCAAGAAAAGGAAAGAAGAAAAGGAAGGGTAGGCCACTCTTAAAGAGAGTTCCAGGGAGCCAAGGGCCCTCTGCCCCAGTAAGGGGGGAGCCCAGAGTTGGCACTGGTGAGGCCTCACCTGACCCCAAGGAAGTCCTGAGTAGTCAGGCAGCTGTCCAGATGCAGGGTGTTGCCCCTGCACTGACAGAAGGGAGAGTGGAAAGAGGGTGTCTGCCACAGGAGGTGGTAGCCCCCCACTCTAGACAGCAAGAGGGGTGCCAGGACCCCAAAGTTGCCCCTAAAGCAGCTCAACCACCTGTCAGTGGAGAGCTTAGGGTGTGGTTCTGGGTACTGACAGCTGTCAGTAGCCTCTGCTGGGTGCTAGCCTTCCTGGCAGCACTGTACTTGGCCTGGGAGGCAGACCCCAAGGCCAATAGCAAAGTAGGCCCCCTGACCCTGTTGGTCATGGTGGGGTTGCTCAAGTGTTGGGTGACCTCTTTGGGTAAGCTAGGTGTTGCCCTAGCAAAGTTAGGAGTAGGGGAGGTGGGCACCTCACTACCCAAGTTGGCAGAGAGAGAGGAGGAAGACCCCCCTAGAGGGAAGTTTCAGTTTGAGTTGGGTCCTTTTACTGTTGGGATGGCTTCACTACCCAGAGGGAGTGACCCTGACAGGAGGATATAAGGCAGAGTAGGCCCTGCAAAGGGACAGCCAGTTTTCTTCACTGTCTTCCTCGCCTAACAAGCCAGGAAGACTCTCCCAGGGTTGGGCTGAGTCTCCTGGGCGTGTGGGCTGGGGGGGGGGGTTGTGTGAGAAACTAGGGCTGATTGCAGAGGCCCCATAACTTTTTGCCCCCATTTTCCACTTTATGCTGGTGTTTTCCTGACTCTGATGGTGCCCTGGGTACTGCTAACCAGTCCCAGGGCCTGTGCTCTGTGTAAAATGGATATGCAAATTAGGCTAATTATAATTGGCTAAGTTAACCTACCTATAAGTCCCTAGTATATGGTAGGGCATGTAGGTTTAGGGACCACAGCATAGGTGGTGCACACCTAGGTGCACTGCTGAGGTGCCCAGTGTCATTTTAAAAGCAAGCCTGGCTTGCTGGCTGCTTTTAAATTAAAGTTATATGCAAATTCGACTTTGGAATTAAAGGTACTTCCAAAGTCTTAAACTACCTTATTTTTACATATAAGTCACCCCTAAGGTGTGCCCTATGTGCCCCTAGGGCTGGGTGCCATGTAACTATAAGCAGGGACTTTATAAAAATAGATTTATAAGCCCTGGTGAGGTAAAAACAGCCAAATTCGTTTTTCCCTCATTGAAGTAAATGGCCTTCATAGGCTAGAATGGGCAGACTTTATTTTAAATTTTAAAGTCTCCTTAAATGTTACATACCAAGAATTTGGTATCAGATTAATTGTTGTAATAAATCCCACAACTTCCAGTTGTTGGATTTAATATAACTTGTTCAGGTAAAAAGTTTAGACTTTACCTAAAAAGTTGCCAATTTCAGCTCTGCATTGTTTTTGCTGCTGTGCTCTGATTGGCCAGCCTGCAGCAGCTTCTGCCAGGCTACCTTGATGAGGTGTGAAGTGGCCTGACTTCACACAAAGGAATGTGCTTGGGGGAGAGAATCTCCCCTCAGCAGATGGTGAGGCAGGAAGGGGGAGGGCGGCCAAACTGGTCTTCAAAGGCAGAGAAGGACATTTGGAGCACCCAGCAACACCCCCACATCCTGCAACCCCAGACAATTAGGTGCCCCCTTGATTAGATTAGGAGAGGGCAGGAGAGGGGTGTGTTTATGATTTTTAGCCACACCAGTGGGTGGGCTCAGCCAGATGTAACCTCCAAAAATCAGATTCATCCATGTTGGATTTTTAGAGACTGTTGCCTTCTGGGATGGATTTTTGCCACACTTCCCAGGAAGTGGTCATCACAGGGGGACGACCCTGTCCCTGATTGGAGAACCAGGAACCCCCTGCTTTTCATCCAGGAGCAAGGATAAAACTGGCAGACCTGCACCCACACCTCAGATCCCCTCCAGAATTCAACAAGAAAGGAACTAAAGAAGAAGAAGGACTGCCCTGCTGGACCCCTGGCCTGCACCTGGACCCTGCACTCAGAAGGACTGCACCAGCTGCACACTTGGGCTTCACCACAAGAAGGACTTTGCCTGGCTTCAACTGGTTCAAGGAGGGACTCCCTGTTTGCTACAGGTGAAAAATTGCTAAACCAGAGTCCCCTGCACCAACTCCTGAAGAAGGCGACCAGCTGACCACTGTCCAGTGGCCAAAAAGGAGTTTGCGCCAGGTGCATTCTGGGAGTTGAAGTCCGCACCCCCCAAGGACCATCACAGAACTTCTGGACCCTTGGGGTGAGCTGTGGACCCCAAAAGAACCTTAAAAGAACATCTGGGTCAAGCCCCAGAAGTTTGGAAAAGATTTGAGAATTTTTGGAAAAAAGCTCCAGAGAGGGACCGACCCGCCGCGTAAATTCTAGCCGGCTTGCCTCAACCGCGACCCGGCCTGACTTCGTGGTTCGTCCCGGTAAAGAAAAACATCCAAAAAAGAGACTAAGGCCCTCATTCTGACCTTGGCGGGCGGCGGAGGCCGCCCGCCAAAGTCCCGCCGTCAGATTACCGTTCCGCGGTCGAAAGACCGCCGCGGTAATTCTGACTTTCCCGCTGGGTTGGCGGGCGGTCGCCTTCAGACCGCCCGCCAGCCCAGCGGGAAAGAGGCTTCCACGATGAAGCCGGCTCGGAATCGAGCCGGCGGAGTGGAAGCTGTGCGACGGGTGCAGTTGCACCCGTCGCGTATTTCACTGTCTGCGCAGCAGACAGTGAAATACATGTAGGGGCCCTCTTACGGGGGCCCCTGCAATGCCCATGCCAGTGGCATGGGCACTGTAGGGGCCCCCAGGGGCCCCCCTACCGCCATCCGGATCCCTGGATGGCGGTAGGGGGGGTCGGAATCCCCGCGGCGGTGCAGCAAGCTGCGCCGCCGTGGAGGATTCAATGGGGCGGCGGTACACTGGCGGGAGCCCGCCAGTGGTGCCGGTCCGACCGCGGCTTTACCGCCGCGGTCGGAATCCCCATTGGAGCACCGCCGGCCTGTCGGCGGTGCTCCCGCGGTCCTCCGCCCTGGCGGTCAAAGACCGCCAGGGTCAGAATGACCACCTAAGTCCGAACGTAAAAAGTTGACCGGGACCTCCCAGCCATCGTATCCGAGAAGGGCTCCATGGACGTCGGATCAAGATCCAGGTTTACCCCGGTCGAAGGATTTTCATCTCGAAAAAACGACTAAGTCCGAAGGTAAAAGACTCCACCGAGGAAACCCACATCGCGTATCCGGACAAGGGCTCCAGGAGGTCGGATTCAACTGGCAGGTTCGTCCCGGTGAAGAAAAACTTCAAAATAAAGACTAAGGGGGTCATTCTGACCAACAGGCTGACGGTGCTCCCACGAGCATTCTGACCGCGGCGGTTCAGCCGCGGTCAGAAGCGGCAAGTCGGCGGGCTCCCGCCGACTTACCGCTGCTCGGGGGAATCCTTCATGGCGGCGGAGCGCGCTCCGCCGCCATGAGGATTCTGACAGCCCCTACCGCCATCCTGTTCATGGCGGGAAACCCGCCATGAACAGGATGGCGGTAGGGGGTGCCGCGGGGCCCCTGGGGGCCCCTGCCGTGCCCATGCCAATGGCATGGGCACGGCAGGGGCCCCCGTAAGAGGACCCCGCAAAGTATTTCAGTGTCTGCCTTGCAGACACTGAAATACGCGACGGGTGCAACTGCACCCGTCGCACCCCTGCAACTACGCCGGCTCAATTCTGAGCCGGCGTCCTCGTTGCAGGGGCATTTCCTCTGGGCCGGCGGGCGCTCTTTCGGAGAGCGCCCGCCGGCCCAGAGGAAATGTTTAAATGGCCGGCACGGTCTTTTGACCGCGGTGCGGTCATTTCACGGCGGTACCTTGGCGGACGGCCTCCGCCGTCCGCCAAGGTTAAAATCACCCCCTAAGTCAGAAGGTAACTTTTTAACCGAGGCCTCCCGCGACCTGTAGCCGAGCAGGGCTCCATCGCAGTCGGCTTGAAAGGTTGACTTTGCCCCGGTCGAGGTGCAACCAGATGACCCGATTGGTTCTTTTTGTTTCTAAGCGCTAGAAAAGTAATAATTCTTTAAAAATTCATAACTCCGGTTCCCCTGAACCGATTTTAATCGTTTTTGTGTCATTTTAAAGATAAAAATATAAACTATTTTTATGAATTGGTTTTGGATTTTTAAACAGTTTCCTGTGTTTTATTTAATTACTGTTTTGTGATATTTGAATGCTTTACACTTTGGCCCTCATTACAACTTTGACGGGCGGCGGAGGCCGCCCGCCAAAGTTGCGCCGCAGGAATACCGCACCGCGGTCTGAAGACCGCGGCCGGCATTCTGAGTTTCCCGCTGGGCAGGCGGGCGGCCTCCTTAAGGCCGCCCGCCAGCCCAGCGGGAAACAACCTTCCCACGAGGACGCCGGCTCGGAATCGAGCCGGCGGAGTGGGAAGGTGCGACGGGTGCTACTGCACCCGTCGCGTATTTCACTGTCTGCTATGCAGACAGTGAAATACAAGCGGGGCCCTCTTACGGGGGCCCCTGCAGTGCCCATGCCATTGGCATGGGCACTGCAGGGGCCCCCAGGGGCCCCGCGACACCCCCTACCGCCATCCTGTTCCTGGCGGGCGAACCGCCAGGAACAGGATGGCGGTAGGGGGTGTCAGAATCCCCAAGGCGGCGCAGCATGCTGCGCCGCCTTGGAGGATTCTGACGGGCAGCGGAAAACCGGCGGGAGACCGCCGGTTTTCCTGCACTGACCGCGGCCAAAGCGCCGCGGTCAGAATGCCCTGCGGGGCACCGCCAGGCTGTCGGCGGTGCTCCCGCCAACCGCGAGCCTGGCGGTCACAGACCGCCAGGCTCGTAATGAGGGCCTTTGTCTCCTAAGTTAAGCCTTGACGCTCGTTGCCAAGCTACCAAGGGTTGAGCTGGGATTAATTTACTGAGACCTAACTGTACCTAAGTGGAGGTTAGTGCCTTGTTGCTAGGTGTAGGTACCTACCTGCCCTACCAATAACCCATTTTCCAACAATTACACATTGTACATAAAACCACATATTTTCACCATTACATGAAAAAAACAATGCACAAGGCCAACAAGAATTTTTCAGCCATTGCCTCAGCCAAAAATGGCGCATCCTACCCGATGTGTTTGAATCACTGAATGGTGCTTTGTCAGGCCTTCTGTGAAATCCACACATTGGCTTGAAGACTCCAAAAATCGACACATCAACTTCAAACGTGACACATCCATCCAGGAAGCAATGCAATAGATCAGTGTAGGAAAGTACCATCTTGCCTGGCATGTTACCCCCATATTTCACTGTATATATGTTGTTTTAGTGTATGTGTCACTGGGACCCTGCCAGTCAGGGCCCCAGTGCTCATAAGTGTGCCCTGTATGTGTTCCCTGTGTGATGACTAACTGTCTCACTGAGGCTCTGCTAACCAGAATCTCAGTGGTTATGCTCTGTCTATGCTTTCCAAATTGTCACTAACAGGCTAGTGACCAATTTCACCAATTCACATTGGCATACTGGAACACCCTTATAATTCCCTAGTATATGGTACTGAGGTACCCAGGGTATTGGGGTTCTAGGAGATCCCTATGGGCTGCAGCATTTTCTTTTCCCACCCATAGGGAGCTCTGACAATTCTTACACAGGCTTACCACTGCAGCCTGAGTAAAATAATGTCCACGTTATTTCACAGCCATTTACCACTGCACTTAAGTAACTTATAAGTCACCTATATGTCTAACCTTTACCTGGTAAAGGTTGGGTGCTAAGTTACTTAGTGTGTGGGCACCCTGGCACTAGCCAAGGTGCCCCCACATCGTTCAGGGCAAATTCCCCGGACTTTGTGAGTACGGGGACACCATTACACACGTGCACTATACATAGGTCATTACCTATGTATAGAGTCACAATGGTAACTCCGAACATGGCCATGTAACATGTCTAAGATCATGGAACTGTCACCCCAATGCCACTATGGCATTGGGGAGACAATTCCATGATCCCCCGAGTCTCTATCACAGACCCGGGTACTGCCAAACTGCCTTTCCCGGGGTTTCACTGCAGCTGCTGCTGCTGCAAACCCCTCAGACAGGTTTCTGCACTCCTGGGGTTCAGCCAGGCCTGGCCCAGGAAGGCAGAACAAAGGACTTCCTCAGAGAGAGGGGGTTACACCCTTTCCCTTTGGAAAAAGGTGTCAGGGATGGGGAGGAGTAGCCTCCCCCATCCTCTGGAAATGCTTTAATGGTCACAGATGGTGCCCATCTCTGTATAAGCCAGTCTACACCAGTTCAGGGATCCCCCAGCCCGGCTCTGGCATGAAACTGGACAAAGGAAAGGGGAGTGACCACTCCCCTGACCTGCACCTCCCAGGGGAGGTGCCCAGAGCTCCTCCAGTGTGCTCCAGACATCTGCCATCTTGGAAACAGAGGTGCTGCTGGCACACTGGACTGCTCTGAGTGGCCAGTGCCAGCAGGTGACGTCAGAGACTCCTTCTGATAGGCTCTTACCTGTGTTGCTAGCCTATCCTCCTTCCTAGGTAGCCAAACCTCCTTTTCTGGCTATTTAGGGTCTCTGCTTTGGGGAATTCTTTAGATAACGAATGCAAGAGCTCATTAGAGTTCCTCTGCATCTCTCTCTTCACCTTCTGCCAAGGAATCAACCGCTGACTGCTCAGGACGCCTGCAAAACCGCAACAAAGTAGCAAAGACGACTACTGCAACCTTGTATCGCTGATCCTGCTGCCTTCTTGACTGTTTTCCTGGTGGTGCATGCTGTGGGGGTAGTCTGCCTCCTCTCTGCACTAGAAGCTCCGAAGAAATCTCCTGTGGGAGGACGGAATCCTCCCCCTGCAACCGCAGGCACCAAAAGAACTGCATCACCGGTCCTCTGGGTCCCCTCTCAGCACAACAAGCGTGGTCCCTCGAACTCAGCAACTCTGTCCAAGTGACTCCCACAGTCCAGTGACTCTTCATTCCAAGTTTGGTGGAGGTAAGTCCTTGCCTCCCCACGCTAGACTGCATTGCTGGGTACCGGGTGATTTGCAGCTGCTCCGGCTCCTGTGCACTCTTCCAGGATTTCCTTTGTGCACAGCCAAGCCTGGGTCCCTGACACTCTAACCTGCAGTGCACAACCTCCTGAGTTGTCCTCCGGCGTCGTGGGATCTCCTTTTGTGACTTCGGGTGAGCTCCGGTTCACTCTTCTTTGTAGTGCTGGTTCTGGCACTTCTGTGGGTGCTGCCTGCTTCTGTGAGGGCTCCCTATCTTGCTGGGTGCCCCCTCTGTCTCCTTACGCAATTGGCGACATCCTGGTCCCTCCTGGGCAACAGCAGCATCCAAAAACCCTAACCGCAACCCTTGCAGCTAGCAAGGCTTGTTTGCAGTCTTTCTGCATGGGAATACCTCTGCAAGCTTTTTCACGACATGGGACATCCATCATCCAAAGGGGAAGTTTCTAGCCCTCTTCGTTCTTGCAGAATCCACAGCTTCTACCATCCGGGGGCAGCTTCTTTACACCCTCAGCTGGCATTTCCTGGGCATCTGCCCAATCTCGACTTTGTCGCGACTCTTTGACTTGGTCCCCTTGTTCCACAGGTACTCTCGTCCGGAAATCCACTTTGGTTGCATTGCTGGTGTTGGTCTTCCTTGCAGAATTACCCTATCACGACTTCTGTGCTCTCTGGGGAATATAGGTGCACTTTACACCTACTTTTCAGGGTCTTGGGGTGGGCTATTTTTCTAACCCTCACTGTTTTCTTACAGTCCCAGCGACCCTCTACAAGCTCACATAGGTTTGGGGTCCATACGTTGTTCGCATTCCACTGGAGTATATGGTTTGTGTTTCCCCTGTACCTATGTGCTCCTATTGCAATCTATTGTGACTATACATTGCTTACATTACTTCCTTTTGCTATTACTGCATATTTTTGGTATTGTGTACATATATCTTGTGTATATTTGCTATCCTCATACTGAGGGTACTCACTGAGATACTTTTGGCATATTGTCATAAAAATAAAGTACCTTTATTTTTAGTAAATCTGTGTCTTGTGTTTTCTTATGATATTGTGCATATGACACCAGTGGTATAGTAGGAGCTTTGCATGTCTCCTAGTTCAGCCTAAGCTGCTCAGCTATAGCTACCTTCTACCAGTCTAAGCTGCTAGAAACACGTCTTCTACACTAATAAGGGATAACTGGACCTGGTACAGAGTGTAAGTACCCCTTGGTACCCACTACAAGCCAGGCCAGCCTCCTACAATCAGTCATACTGCAAACCAGGAAATATGAACTTACTGTCATTTTCTCTTTAACTCACAGTCCATTTGCTGTGCATGGGAGAGATTATGTTGTGGTATTGCTGGAGTGAGGAGTGCTGGTGTTGGAGTTTGTTGTGCTGGATGCTGTTCCTGTTGTGTCCCTCACGTCTTCATTGTCCTTGTATTTGTATTCTGCATTGTATTGTACTGTGTTTTGTCAGGTGTACATCTTTGGGGTATTATAGCTGTTAGGCGTAGTTGGAGGTAGTGTTGGGATGTTTTGTTTTTTGGGTTGTGCAGAGTGTCTTTGGGGACAGACATGTCAGGCAAGGGAAGGGCAAAGAGCATGAATGCCCTGGAGTCGAAATGTTTTCTTTGGCTGGTGACGCACTTCGTGCCCAAAGTAGTGCCCTGGGAGGCAGATTCATACAGTGGTACAAGACTGAGGCACGGAAGCTACAGTGGGAAAAGGCCTACCTCCATATGCAGCAGCTACTCAAGTTGGAGCAGACAACCCACCAACTGAATCATCACTGGGCAGACTTGTCCAGCAGGCAAATGTGAACTTGTTGAGTACTTCGGGATTACACTGGGAAAAAAAGTTGGTGAGTTCTCACTTAAAAAATCATTGATAAAAAGCACAATGCCTCAATGATAATTTATTTACATCAAGAAAAATGAAAGAAAAAATCAATTCCATGAAATTATCATTCCTGTTATTATATGAAAGTCATTAGGCAGAAAATATAATCCAGAGATCAACAGTTCGATAGTCCAGTCAACCAGTACCAAGGTTGAAAAAGTCTCATGTGAACAAATTTTTTAATAGCGAAGCAGCCAGGTAAGAGAAAGATCAAATGGCACAATTCGATGACGGAACAGCCAACACGTGTTTCGCCCCTTGAGCGGGTAAGCGGGGGCTTTTTCAAGGCCAGTTCAAAACATTATGAGAAAGCTTCTGGCAGCTATTGTCATTAATACGAATAATAATCTATTGTCGTAATAAGCAAGCAAACACAAAATTTTGCCGAGAAGTCTCCTGCGAGTACGTATTTACGCAGGACTCGCGGGAGACTTCTCGGCAAAATGTTGTGTTTGCTTGCTTTTTTACGACATTAGATTATTATTCGTATTAATGACAATAGCTGCCAGAAGCTTTCTCATAATGCTTTGAACTGGCCTTGAAAAAGCCCCCGCTTACCCGCTCAAGGGGCGAAACACGTGTTGGCTGTTCCATCATCGAATTGTGCCATTTGATCTTTCTCTTACCTGGCTGCTTCGCTATTAAAAAATGTGTTCACATGAGACTTTTTCAACCTTGGTACTGGTTGACTGGACTATCAAACTGTTGATCTCTGGATTATATTTTCTGCCTAATGACTGTCATATAATAACAGGAATGATAATTTAATGGAATTGATTTTTTCTTTCATTTTTCTTGATGTAAATAAATTATCATTGAGGCATTGTGCTTTTTATCAATGATTTTTTAAGTGAGAACTCACCAACTTTTTTTCCCAGTGTTTAAAGTCTTGGGAGGCTTAGGGTCCAGGCCTCCTGGTTTGAAGTTCTCACAACCCTTCCACTAATTCGGCATTTATAGGAAGTCAATTTGGCTGGACTCTTCTTCTCGTTTTTTATTTCGGGATTACAGTTGGTAGAACTGTTGGTATGTACACATGCTTTGTGAATAACTCTTTGTACCTCACTTGTATATAGATGTTTTTTGGCCTTAGGGCCTCATTTACTAAGTTTTGTTGCATGGCAGGGCCGCAAGTATTTTATCCAATAGTTACAGCGCATTCCTGTCCTTGTCCCCGGCGCTAGTGCACAAATTGCTCCCTAGCACCAGCCCATAGTGCAAGGGTGCACATAAACATTTATTAATTGTCTTTTCCTTTTTCTATGTGTGCTGTAGAATGGAACACACATAGGAAGAGGAAGAAATTGGGAGAAGTAATGTAACTTCTCCCCATTGTGCCACTGTGACGCCACCCCTGAGGTGGCGTAGGAATCTGATGCATTCCCAGCCTTGTAAATATGGGAATGCATCAGATTCCATTGGATTTCATGGGTGTTGCATGGTAAAACCCACAGCAAGACCCATTGAACACCTTTTTCAGGGGTCTATATTTACAAAGCCATGAAAATCCACACAAGGTGGCTTGGCGTGGCCTTGTAAATGTGGGCAGGCTCACTGCACCACTGGACCATCAACAAAATGACGCTCTGGGGGCACAGTGTGCCGCTAGGGCCTTGTAAATGAGGCCCATAGTGTTAGTGGGTCATATATGTCAGGGCACAAATACCATCACCCCACAAAACATAGGCGGTCATTCTGACCGCGGCGGTCGGCGGACGCCGCCCGCCAAGCGGTTCCCGCTGAAAGACCGCTCCGCGGTCAAAAGACCGCGGCGGCCATTACGGCTTTCCCGCTGGGCCGGCGGGCGACCGCCAGAAGACCGCTGGCCGGCCCAGCGGGACAGCCCCTTCAACAATGAAGCCGGCTCGGAATGGAGCCGGCGGAGTTGAAGGGGTGCGACGGGTGCAGTGGCACCCGTCGCGATTTTCACTGTCTGCACAGCAGACAGTGAAAATCTTTGTGGGGCCCTGTTAGGGGGCCCCTGCACTGCCTATGCCAGTGGCATGGGCAGTGCAGGGCCCCCCAGGGGCCCCACGGCAGCCGTTCCCGCCATCCTGGTTCAGGCGGTGGACACCGCCAGAAACAGGCTGGCGGAAAGGCGCTCGGAATCCCCATGGCGGTGCTGCAAGCAGCGCCGCCATGGCGGATTCCATGGGCCAGCGGGAAACCGGCGGGAAACCGCCGGTTCCCCTTTTCTGTCCGCGGCTTTACTGCCGCGGTCAGAATCGCCCAGGAAGCACCGCCAGCCTGTTGGCGGTGCTTCCGCCGCCCTCCGCCATGGCGGTCATGGACCGCCAAGGTCAGAATGACCCCCATAGTTTTTTAAGATAAAGCATGACACAGAAGCTTCAAAATACTGGGCTGTCATGTCCCCACACTGAACAGTGGCCCTACCATACCTAGGCCCAGGTTTACAAGAATCTGGTACATCAATATGATGCACCAGATTTCTTTCACACCCCCACCACCACCTAGCGACACCATTACAATAGAGAGCACCTTGTACTCCGTTAGGCCAACTTCATCAAACTTTTTGGTGCTATTTTGACACTTTTCTGCACTAGCCTCAAACATGTTGATGCTAGTGCAGAAGAGTGCAAGGAGGCCCATTGACTTCAATGCGTGCATCCCTTTAACGCCTGCTTTGAACAGACAATAAAAATGATGCCAAAAATGGCACAATGAAATCTTGTAGATTTAATCGCACCATTTTTGCCGGCCTCCTAATGCCAGAATGCCCCCCCTTGCATACATTATGCCTGACGCAGGCATAATGTGGCGCAAGTGGCCGCAAAGTGACACAGTTCATGCATTGCACCACTTTGTAAATATGGTGCAGCGATTTTTGCCTCGTTGAGCCACATTACCATAAAAATAAATGACGCTAATGTGGTGCCAATAGGTGCTAGGCACTTTGAACATCTGGCCCCTAGTGTCCACTTTCTCTGCTAGCACCACGATCCACATGGTAACAGATGCGCTGTGCACAACCTGAGGAAGCGTGCACTTTTTCATTTCATGGCCTGCTGCAGGACATTAGCTAACTTGTGCTGCCCTTGGGTATGTGCTTTTTGAGGAGTTGTCCTATTTTGTGACACTCCAGTTGATCATGTCTCATGTAATGCCTGATGTATGTAACTCTGTACATAGGTCTGACACATGGACTGTCATACATCAGAACATATCTCACATGTGTTTGTGTCCGCATTTCAAATATTGAGCTATGGGAAAGCACATGGCATGTATGTTCGATATCTATGACTGTGCAGCCCTGATAGATACTGATGTCCGTTGGATGAATGTACGAAGATGGCTAACTTGTGATGTATATTGCACGGTCATGTACATGTGAAGAAAAGAGTAAGACACAGGTATTGCTAGTCCTGGCTGAGCGTGGTCAGTGAGTTATTTAGGTCCAGAGTGCCATATTTTGGGTGTGCAGCTGCCTCTGACTAATGTCCAGGAGTACATGATTGATATCGCTGGGGGGGGGGGCACATCTTTGCTGGTATGCCCATAGAGCAATGACCACAGTGTCAGAAAATGTGAACATATGTGGTAGTGGATTCAAAGATGAACATGGTAGGGCATGGTGTACCTAACAAATACATTTCAGATGCATGGATATGCTGTTGTTGATCACAGTGCAATCTATGTATGATGTGTATGGCTAGCCCACACAGGGGGATGTGATTCACAGTACAGTAATGACAGTAAGACTGTGTGCCATAATTACAGGGTCACAACAAGCCATGCAGGGTGGTGTCATGTAGTTTGCAAAATATGTGCCTGATATGTGTGCCAAATGGCACTCACAAAAAATGATGTGCTTATGGGACTGAGGGACTTGTGAATAAGGCCCTAAGTGTAGTAGGACATATGTCAACATTTCACATTTGGGAATGCAGTTGAAGTGCCCACTCATGCTGTGTGATGCCCATACAGATACGCCCAAATGTGTGTTGGACCAGCGGAATGTCTGCACAGCATAGTCATACGACATGCCAATACCCAATCCATCTTCAGATAGTACTGGCCAGGATAGTCTCCAAAATGCACCACAAACATGATCGTACTATGGACAGCATCAGCCATTGACATCCCAAGATCCCTGTGCAGATGAGCTGTAGGGAATACATGCACACACCCATTAAATGGTTGTGCTGAGAGCTGGTGTGCAGCAAGGTGACATGAATATCTGACATGCATGTACAGGTAATAGGCTGCATAGTGTGACACATACAGTTACTTTGGAAATATGTAAACAATCATGACACAGTCCACCATATACTAACAGGAGTAGCAATGTGTCCAGATATGTGTCCTTGTCATGCAATCACCCAATGTTAGGACACTATTACTGTAATTTGCAGTTTTTGCTCATCTTACTTTGGCTAATGCCAATGGACTGAAGGGCATTGCAGGATGCAGAAGGGGCACTGAGGCTCAATACAGCATGAACTGTGTACTATATGATGGTCACAAAGCAGCAGTGTTCCTAAGCATACTTAATGATGACACAGTCATGTTAGATGTTCCAATACTGTGCATTGCAATTAGATAACATTTGCTTAGCCTTGGTACTTTGACCATAGTAATGTGGGAGATGATAGATATTATGCAGGTGTATGATCATATTGACCTTCAAAGTTTATTTGGGACATGGAAACTGCAACATGTGATGTTTGAAGATAGGATTGATGTATCATGATTAATGATCATTTACCAAATTACCCTTTGTATGGCATAGTTTCTTTATGATTAAACAGGGAACATGACCCCGGAGCAAAAAAAGCAGCACCAGATATGTGAAGATCGTTACTGGCTCATCCATAAGGTCTGCAAGGCATATCGAAAAAAAAAGCAAAAGCCTTTGACAAGGAGAAGGCATAAGGAACTGGGGAACATTCCCACAGGGTGTACCAATGCTGGAAAGGCCTACCACCAGCAAGACTCGGGTAGCAGACAAGGGTGGGTCTGTAGGAGTGGAGCCACCCACCTCCACCACCAGCCACACAGCGACCTGTCACACAAGGTCCAAAATAAGTACTCATACAAGACTTTGAGCAGGACATGCAACAGGAAATCTCTCACCTTAACTTTCATGTTGCCAGCATGGAGAATAAGATGGACGATATGCTCATCTTGTTAGATGAGGTAAAGAAGGCAGTCCACAGAAACTAAGAGGCAGGATGAGCCACAAGGACCCTTATTCTCTTCCCCTTGTACATAGTTGTTTTTATTGTAGGTGTTTTAGTTAGTTTAGTTTAGGTAAGTTAGTGTAGTATAGGATAGTTTTAGTAGTTTGTAGTTGTTAGTAGGGGTAGGTACATTTTTCAGGGTTTGGTTTTATTAGGAGTTTTTAGTGGGCAAGGGGTTGATGTGTAAGTTATGTGTTTATTAAAAGATAAAAAACATTAAAAAAAATTTAAAAAAAATATATTTGTTTAGGCTGAAATGTTTAGTTAGTTTATGTGTAGATGTATTTATTGTTGTCTTTGTCTGCAGATGTATTTTAAGGGGTGTGGGGTATTGATGATCATCATGTGGTTTTAAATGTATAGATTAAGGTAGGTTAAGTTAAGATAGTTGTAGGTAATAGCTAGTATAAGACAGTATAGGTTAGGTTAGGATAGTTAGGTTTTAAAGGTCAGGTAATATAAGTTACATATATTTAAGGTGTTCTTATTTTTTTTTGTGTGCTACATATAGGTATCCATCATGATTCACTGTGTAGGAGTTGTCATGTTTGCTCATGTAACGTTAGGTAAATGCTTTTCTTTTTGCTACCAGTATTAGGCTACATGTGTGACTAGGTGATTTCCCTATGGACAGGTACTTGTCAGGTTGGCCAAGGAAATATATGAGCTATCTACAAACACCATTGAGCAGTGTGCATGACAATCTGAAGGTGAATCTGAAGTGACAATCTGAAGGTGAATCTGAAGGTGAATCGATACACAGCCAAACACTGCTATTCATGTACAGTTGCTCTGTGTAGGTAAGTCATGGGTGATGCATTGGTGGGACGCTGTTGTTATTGCACTCACCCTAATCCAAGGATTTTTAACTCATATGTTGATGCCTGCCCCTTACAGACTCACACTTGCATCTTTTGGTTGTCACAGCAATGTTGTTTAGTTGCTACTATCCATGGTTAGACCAGCCACCTGTGGCGTGAGTTACATCTACTTTCGCAATGACTGCATGATACCTGTTGCACTTCATGCTTGGAAACCTCAGTACCTGCTTTGTAGTAAACACACATTCACATTCAGCAAATATGTTTCACTCTCTCTGTATGGCTTTGTCTCTGGCTCTAATAAACATAAGTTCATTTAGCAAGTGGTCAGTGTATTTGCAATACACAATGCAACATTTTCAGATTAGTCCTGCCTCAGACACAGATACAACATACAGGTTGTAGTTAGTGCATTTATTTACAAGTGAAAAGTTATAGGTTGTTCAGAGGGACAATTCATGTAACAACAACCCCAATAGATGTTTCAAGCCAGTGGATATCCAGACAGAGTCCATGGGAAGAACATGTGTAGTAGAGTAATGCTTCAGTGAGGAGGAAGACCACATTGCCATTCGGGTAGATTCGCCACAATAACAGTCCACACATGTGTGAGGTCAACAGAGGGAGAGTCAAATTGAGTACAGTAGCAATTGTTTTGACACTGGCATGTTGTTAAGCACAGGGCAAAGGGGAAATTGGGTATGTGCCACAGAGAAGTGCTACCAGGCACTTTTTTCTGGTGAATGATGTGCAGCCCACATCTTCTTCTTCTGATGTGTGCAGTGCCTCTATACAGGGGTGATATAGGTGCCTAAGTAGAGGAAGGCACACACACCAGGGGCTGAAGGTGTGGATCCCATATCCACGGCAGCTTTCATCATGGGCAACACATAAAGCAGCACAGCAGCAAGGAGGATCTGCTGGTTTTGTAACACAGCAGCAACATCACATTAGTAGCCACCCATGGTGGAAATGAGGGAGTCCTGCTTTTGCTCCTTGGACTTCAAGACATTTTGAATTGCCCCCAGCTAGTTGGCAACCTCGCTGGTGCCACTTTGGCAGGGCATTTGCTCAAGGCCTCTGCTTCATGACACCAGTGATGTGAGCCAGAGACTGCTGGAGGCCAAAGAGCAGAGAGCATGTGCCTTGTCTGGCAGAGGAGTTGTCCTTATTTTGACTGAGACACCTATGGACTATGTTAAACTTTTAATCCTTGGTGTGGTCTCCCTTAGCTTTTTGCCTCTGTTTCCCTAGTTGTTGATGTGTTACTGTCTTAGTTACTCTGGGCACTTTACCACTGCTAACCAGTGCTAAAGTGCAAGTGCTCCTATACAAAATGTGTATGTAATTGGCTTATCCATGATTGGCATATCCGATTTACTAGTAAGTCCCTATTAAAGTGCACTAGAGGTGCCCAGTGCCTGTAAATCAAATGCTACTAGTGGGCCTGTGTAGGAGGCTGGCTATGCTTATACTGGGTACCTGATGGTACTTACACCTTGTGCCAGGTCCAGTTATCCCTTATTAGTAGATTAGTAGTGTTCTAGCAGCTTAGGCTGAGAGAGGTAGCTATAGCAGAGCAGCTTAGTCTGAACTAGGAGACATGCAAAGCTCCTACTACACCACTTTTATCATATAGCACTATATCATAAGAATCACAATACTCAGAGTTACTAAAAATAAAGGTACTTTATTTTAGTGACAATGTGCGCCAAAAATATCTCAGAGGATATACTCCCTTAGGAGGTAAGTACAATACAAAAAATATACACACAAACCAAAATCAGGTAAGTAAACAGTTAGAAAAGTAGTTCAAGCATTGTAGATTACAATAGGATGCAATAGGCCTAGGGGCAACACAAGCCATATACTAAGAAAATGGAATGCAAACCACTTAGGGACCCCTGGCCTAGTGTAGTGGGTAGAAGGTCGCTGGGAGTGTAAGAAAACACTAAGGGTGTCCAAGATACCCCACCCCAAGACCCTGAAAAGTAGGAGTAAAGTTACCCTATTTCCCCAGAAACACACTAAAGTCATGATAGGAGATTCTGCAAATACCACAACAGACTGCAAAGCACTGATGATGGATTCATGGACCTGAGTACCTGTAAAGGAACGGGACCCAGTCCAAGAGTCACGGAAGTGTCCAGGGGGCAGGAGCCCACTAAACCCTGGATAAAGGTGCAAAATGGCTGCCTCTGGGTGGAAGAAGCTGAAGATTCTGCAACAACAGAAGATGCCAGGAACTTCTCCTTTGCACAGAAGATGTCCTACGGTGTGCTGGAGGATGCAGTCTTGTTTCTATGCAGAAAGACTGCGAACAAGCCTTGCTAGCTACAAAGGTTTCGGTTGAAGAAAAAGGGTGCTGCCCGGGCCCAGGAAGGACAAGGAGGTCGACACTTGGAAGAAGAGACAGAGAGGGTGCCCAGCAAAGCAGAGAGCCCACGCAAAAGCAGGCAGTACCCGCAGAAGTACTTGAACACAGGTTCAAGAAAACGGAGCATGGCGGTCTTCTCAACACTACAAAGGAGGGTCCCAGGAAGCCGGTGGTCAACTCAGCAAGTTGAGCAATGCAGGACGGAGTGCTGGGGACCAGGGCTGTGCTGTGCACGAATAATTCCTTGCAAAAGTACACAGAAGACCTAGCAGCAGCAGTTCACGCAGTACACAGGATTACTGTCTGGCGTGGGGAGGCAAGGACTTACCTCCACCAAATTTGGACAGGTGGAACACTGGACAGTCGGGGTCACTTGGATCCAGCTCCTGTGTTCCAGGGACCACGATCGTCACGATGAGAGGGGACCTAGAGGACCAGTGAAGCAGAAGTTTCGGGCCTGCGTTAGCAGGCCCACAGGAGATTTCTTCTTGGCTTCCAGTGCAGGGTGAAGGCAGACAGCCTCTAGAGCATGCACCACCAGGAAACAGTCAAGAAAGCCGGCCGGATTAGGCGCTACAATGTCGCTGGTAGTCTTCTTGCTACTTTGTTGCAGTTTTGCAGGCGTCCTGGAGCAGTCAGCGGTCGATCCTTGACAGAAGTCGAAGAGGGAGGTGCAGAGGAACTCTGGTGAGCTCTTGCATTTGTTATCTGAAGAGAAGCCCACAGGAGAGACCCTAAATAGCCCTTGGAGGAGGGTTGGGAACCTAGTCAAGTAAGCACCTATCAGGAGGGGTCTCTGATGTCACCTGCTGACGCTGGCCACTCAGAGGCCTCAATTGTGCCCTCACACCTCTGCATTCACGATGGCAGAGGTTTGGGACACACTGGAGGAGCTCTGGGCACCACCCCCTGGGTGGTGATGGACAGGGGTGGTCACTCCTCTTTCCTTTGTCCAGTTTCACACCAGAGCAGGGGCTGGAGGATCCCTGAACCGGTGTAGACTGGTTTATGCAAGGAGGGCACCATCTGTGCCCTTCAAAGCATTCCCAGAGGCCAGGAGAGGCTACTCCTCTCAGGCCCTTAACACCTATTTCCAAAGGGAGAGGGTGTAACACCTTCTCTCAGAGGAAATCCTTTGTTCTGCCTTCCTGGGACTGGGCTGCCCAGACCCCAGGAGAGCAGAAGCCTGTCTGTGGTTTGGCAGCAGCGGTAGCTGCAGGGAAAACCCCAGCTGCTGGGAATGCATGGGATTGGCACCCCAATACCAGATTTGGCATAGGGGGACAATTTCATGATCTTAGACATGTTACATGGCCATATTCGGAGTTACCATTGTGAAGCTGCATAATTGTATTGACCTATATGTAGTGCACATGTGTAATGGTGTCCCCGCACTCACAAAGTCTGGGGAAATTGCCCTGAACTAGGTGGGGGCACCTTGGCAAGTGCCAGGGTGCCCTCACACTTAATAACTTTGCACCTAACCTTCACTAAGTGAGGGTGAGATATATAGGTGACTTATAAGTTACAGTTAAGTTTATAAGTGCAGTGTAAAATGGCTGTGAAATAACATGTACGTTATTTCACTCAGGTGCAGTGGCAGTCCTGTGTAAGAATTGTCTGAGCTCCCTATGGGTGGCAAAAGAAATGCTGCAGCCCATAGGGATCTCCTGAAACCCCAAAGGCTAGCAGGAACCCAGTGAGACAGGCAGAAACAATCTGACACACAAGTAAAAATGGGGGTAACATGCCAGGCAAGATGGCACTTTCCTACAGCCTGTGGCACTGGTTGTGCCACCCACATAAGTAGCTCTGTAATCATGAATCAGACCTGCCACTGCAGTGTCTGTGTGTGCAGTTTTAACTGTAAGTTCGACTTGGCAAGTGTACCCACTTGCCAGGGCTAAACCTTCCCTTTTCTTACATGTAAGACACCCCTAAGGTAGGCCCTAGGTAGCCCCAAGGGCAGGGTGCAGTGTATGGTTAAGGTAGGACATATAGGGGGTGATTCTAACCCTGGCGGTCGGTGTTAAAGCGGCGGCCAACCCGCCAACAGGCTGGCGGTCAAAACAATGGAATTCTGACCCTGGCGGGAACCGCCAACACAGACAGCCACTTTAACACTCCGACCGCCACGGCGGTACAAACAAACAGCGCGGCGGTCACCGCCAACAGCCAGGCGGCAGACAATGTGCCGCCCACACTATCACAACTCACCAATCCGCCACCTTTTCCGGGGCGGGAGCACCGCCGATAAAAACACGGCGGAAACAGACTACGAACGGGAAAACGCACACCACTACGCACTCCAGGAGGAAGGAGGACAGCATGGAACCCGAATTAAACATCCTACCTGCTCTCGTCTACCTTCTCATCTACCACGAGTACGAAGTCCGGCGCAGACGACAACGGTGAGTACTGCACCTACGACACACGGGAGGGGGGAGGACGAAAGGTTACGGGCACACACATATGCGACCCCCCCCCAAATATGTACACACCAATGCAGAGCAACAAGTCACAGTGACACCACCCAAACACCCCTGAAAAATGCTATGACATAATCAAATTTGGAATAAATATTTATGTACCAAAAAGCTCCTGAAAATTATCGTACAACCATGAAAGATATTTACAAGAAAACAAATGATATACACATCAGTGTATAACTGAAGTAACAAGTCCTGCACATCCTACGAATTCATCATGTCCGTAGGCCAAAGTTTTGAGAAACAAGGGCAAAGCCCACACAGGAGACCTGAGTCCTTTGGAGAGAACACTGCAGGGGCATCAGATGTAAAAACTACAGGCACCTCAGGGGGAAGGGAAGGGGGGGGCACCACAGCCACATGAGTCCACGACGCCAGATCCACGAGGAGCCACCATGCCTCTCTCAATGTCTCTACAGTGGGTGGGCTGCCCACTGTACCATCCTGGGGAGTGCAAAGCCACAGTCTCTCAATGTCTCTACAGTGGGTGGGCTGCCCACTGTACCATCCTGGGGAGTGCAAAGCCACAGTCCATCAGGTGGATGACAGTCTCCACTGGTCAAGGAGGAGGCATGGTGGGCACAGTGAACCATAAACAGTGCTTGAGACGGCGGTGCCCAGCGGAGCGGTGCTTGAGAAGAAGGGCCCAGCGGAGCGGTGCTTGAGAAGAAGGGCCCAGCGGAGCGGTGCTTGAGACGGCGGTGCCCAGCGGAGCGGTGCTTGAGATGAAGGGCCCAGCGAAGCGGTGCTTGAGACGGCGGGGCCCAGCGGAGCGGTGCTTGAGATGAAGGGCCCAGCGGAGCGGTGCTTGAGATGAAGGGCCCAGCGGAGCGGTGCTTGAGACGGCGGTGCCCAGCGGAGCGGTGCTTGAGATGAAGGGCCCAGCGGAGCGGTGCTTGAGAAGAAGGGCCCAGCGGAGCGGTGCTTGAGATGAAGGGCCCAGCGGAGCGGTGCTTGAGAAGAAGGGCCCAGCGGAGCGGTGCTTGAGAAGAAGGGCCCAGCGGAGCGGTGCTTGAGACGGCGGTGCCCAGCGGAGCGGTGCTTGAGATGAAGGGCCCAGCGGAGCGGTGCTTGAGACGGCGGGGCCCAGCGGAGCGGTGCTTGAGATGAAGGGCCCAGCGGAGCGGTGCTTGAGATGAAGGGCCCAGCGGAGCGGTGCTTGAGATGGCGGTGCCCAGCGGAGCGGTGCTTGAGATGAAGGGCCCAGCGGAGCGGTGCTTGAGAAGAAGGGCCCAGCGGAGCGGTGCTTGAGATGAAGGGCCCAGCGGAGCGGTGCTTGAGAAGAAGGGCCCAGCGGAGCGGTGCTTGAGAAGAAGGGCCCAGCGGAGCGGTGCTTGAGACGGCGGTGCCCAGCGGAGCGGTGCTTGAGATGAAGGGCCCAGCGGAGCGGTGCTTGAGAAGAAGGGCCCAGCGGAGCGGTGCTTGAGATGAAGGGCCCAGCGGAGCGGTGCTTGAGAAGAAGGGCCCAGCGGAGCGGTCCTTGAGATGGCGGGGCCCTCTTCAGCGGTGCTCTTCTGCACGGCGGGGCCCTCTTCAGCGGTGCCTATCTTCACGGCGGGGCCCTGTTCAGCTGTGCCTATCTTCACGGCGGGGCCCTGTTCATCGGTGCTCTTCTGCACGGCGGGGCCCTGTTCAGCGGTGCCTATCTTCACGGCGGGGCCCTGTTCAGCGGTGCTCTTCTGCACCGCGGGCCCTGTTCAGCGGTGCTCTTCTCCACGGCGGGCCCTGTTCAGCGGTGCTCTTCTCCACGGCGGGCCCTGTTCAGCGGTGCCTATCTTCACGGCGGGGCCCTGTTCAGCGGTGCTCTTCTGCACCGCGGGCCCTGTTCAGCGGTGCTCTTCTCCACGGCGGGCCCTGTTCAGCGGTGCCTATCTCCACAGCGGGCCCTGTTCAGCGGTGCTCTTCTGCACGGCGGGGCCCTGTTCAGCGGTGCCTATCTTCACGGCGGGCCCTGTTCAGCGGTGCTCTTCTCCACGGCGGGCCCTGTTCAGCGGTGCTCTTCTCCACGGCGGGCCCTGTTCAGCGGTGCTCATCCAGCAGGTCAAGGGAGCCAGACCTGGCCTGGACTCCCTGCTCAGTCGCCCTCGGACCGTGACGTTTCTGGACCCTTCGGGGACGGACTCCTGGCCTCTTTAGTGTCCTCCTTCCCAGCTGGGATGTGACATGTGGGGTCCACCTTCTCCGCGCTCCTGCTGCCCTTCCGCTCCTTTGATGGGGCTCTCGGGCCCTTGCCTCCCCTAGATGGTGTGGCTGGTGAAGTGGCCGCACATTGCTCCTTGGGGGCAGCCCTGTCAGTCCTCGCACGGCGGCCCTTGTTTTTGTGGGTCCTCTTGCCGGGGGGGGGGCTGGACGTGTCCTTGCTGCTGATCGATGTGTCAAGGGTGGACTCCAGAACCCATGCACAACAGTGACACTCGAAGCTGGGCTGGTGGTGGCTGCGGTGCTCTTGGGACTCTTTGCAGATGGAGGGGGGAGCTCATCGGAGGGAAAGAGGTCAAGATTAGCCAGGAAAAGTTTTAAGGTCCTAGGTAAAGGGTAGTAGAAGTGGTGATGGGAGTGGAGGAAGAGGATGTGGTTGTAGGAGAGTCAGGTGTGCTGTCATTGGGTGAAGGTGCTGGTGCTTTAGGCTGACGTGAGGTGGATGGCTGTTGGGTGGGTGTCTGCCTGCGTTTGTGTGTCTTGGAAGAGGGGGTGACAGACACAGTGGGAGAGGACACAGGGGACGTGTAAATGGCAGTGGGGGTGGTGACTGCACGAGTGTGGACTGTACTGGAGGGTGAGGTGGTGATGGAAGCACTGGCTGATGTTGGGGTGCATGCAGGTGTGAGTGTAGACGTCACATGGAGGGAGGAGGGAGACGAGGAGGAGGGGGACACAGAGGTGGTTGTGACTGCTGGAATGTCTGCATCTGGGTGTTGCTTGGGTGAGTGTTTGTGGGATCTGTGGTGCTTGTGTCTGGATGAGCTGCTCTTGGGTGTTGAGGTGTGTGCAGGCTGGTCTGATGGTGTGGATGGGATAGGCTGAGGAACAGGAGACAGAGACAGGCTGGAGGCAGTAAGAAGAGGGAGGCTGGAAACAGGGACAATGGCTGCCGTCAGTGCTGAGGCCAGAGCAGTGAACGCTCGTTGATGGGCAGCCTGACCCGAATGAATGCCCTCCAGGTACGCATTGCTCTGTTGCACCTCCCTTTGCACACCCTGGATGGCATTCAAAAGGGTCGTCTGCCCAACAATGAGCGTCCTCACCAGGTCAATGAGCTCCGCACTGAGGGCAGCAGGGGCAACAGGGGCAGGGGCTGTGGTGCCTGGGGCGAAGGAGACGCGCGCCTTCCTGGGCGAGCGGGCACGGAGCGTAGGCTGAGGGGCTGCTGGGAGGGCGGTGCTGGTGCGCTGGGTGGCGGCTGTACCTGTAGAGGCGGGGGGCCCGGATGTTGCCGCCACCGCTAGGGAGCTCCCATCCGAGGACGTGTCGCTGTCGCTGCTCTCACCAGCGGTCCCCGTCGTGGTGCTCCCCTCGCCCTCCGGATCACTGGTGCCCTCGGTGTCTGTTCCTGGGCCCACCGGGGCCTTGTGTCCTGCAGCTCCCTCGTGCTCCGATGCCAAATCTCCTCCGCCTGATGATGCTAATGCACACATGCACAAGAAGATGAAGAGAAAGGGTGGGGGGAGAAAAAAGAAGACCAGGTTGAGTGCATGCAATGTCAACACCGTTGGCAGAGAGGACAGACACAGGAGCCTCATGCACTAAGCCGCGCATTCGGGGTACACTACTCAGTACTACTGACTAGGACAACAGGCCAAGAGACGTCAAACGCGCACATGGGTGATGCTGGACCATCAATGGCTGTACTTGTCACCCTACAGAGGTGGGGGCCGGGGGCACAGGGCCATGCCTAAGGGAGAGGACTACACTACAGAAAGCGCCCTGGCCTAATGTCACCCACAGCCCTCCTCCCCCACCCAGACGCCTCCACTGCGCAGAAAGATAAGAGAATGTGCTGATACTCACCCCCTTGTGTCTGCTGTGATGTCTTAAAGCGCCCATCCAATTCAGGGTAGGCCACCGCCAGGATCCGGGACATCAGGGGGGTCATGGTGCGACTGGCACCCCTCCTAGGTTGGGAGGCCATCCCCAGCAGTGTTTCTGGGTCTTCCTTGTTCCGCGGCGGATGTCCTCCCACCTCTTGCGGCAGTGGGTGCCCCGTCTGTTGTGGACCCCCAAGTTCCGGACTTCCTTGGCGATGGCACGCCAAATCTCGATCTTCTGATGGGCGCTGACCTATTTGACATGTACAGGGTGGAAAGGAGGAAATCATCAATGACCTGCATGTTAGATGTGATTGGCCCCCCCCACCAACTTTGCCATATGGCACATGCTCTCATCTGTCGTGCGTTGCACTCCTCATTCGCCCCCCACCCCACCAACTTACATCCACCCCAATCCACACAGGCATAGCCCATTCCATGTGCACCCGGTGTACTCACTTGTTGGTCTGGAGGACCGTAGAGTAGCGCATACTGGAGGAGGACCCCATCCACGAGCTTCTCCAACTCTTCAGACGTGAAGGCAGGGGCCCTTTCCCCAGTCGCAGCAGCCATTGTCACTTCCAGACCGAGGTCACAGCAGCACTTGCAGTATAGGTCCTCTCCTGTGGATGATCAGGTCTCGAGTGATCAATCAGCTAGGAAATGGCGGTCACGCCCGCGGCGGTGCGTACCGCGGCGGTGCGTACCGCGACCGCCGGCGCACATCGTCATTGGCTCCTGAAACCCATAGGGTTCAATGTTAACCAATGCGGCTTTGCGCCGCGGTCTTCGACCGCCTTCCGCCACGGTGTGCCCCGCCAGCGCATTGACCTCACATCCCATTGTCCCACTTCACAGGTCAGGCAGCCGCCATTTCAAGGGCCTACATGGCTTAATTTTGACTGCGACACACAGGCCTAGGCCTTGCATTGCCACACATACACGCCTTTCAACCCATTGCCATTCTTTAACTGTGCAAGCTGTCTGTACGTACCTGTGGTTTGCCTGACTCTGTGCTCCATGTTGTCCTTCCTAGGCACCATCCGCTGGGACTTGCGAGGAGAAGGACGAATCCTCGCGTGTACCGACCACTGGTGGACCTGTCGACAATGGAAGAACGCCATATAATACTTCGATACAGACTTGACCGTGCCACTATCCATGAACTGTGTGCCCAGCTGGAGCCAGCCCTGATGTCCCCCATCCGCCAACCCACAGCGATTCCCCCTCTGGTGCAGGTTTTGTCAGTCCTCCATTTTTTGGCAAGTGGGTCATTCCAGACAACAGTGGCCATGTCATCTGGAATGTCTCAGCCTATGTTTTCAAAGATTTTGAGCAGAGTGTTGTCTGCCCTGATGAAACTCATGCGGAGCTACATCATTTTCCCAGAGGAGGGTGACTTGCCTACAGTGAAGGGTGATGTCTATGCCCTTGGACATATCCCCAACATCATTGGTGCCATTGATGGGACCCATGTGGCTTTGGTACCCCCAAAAGACAATGAGCAGGTGTACAGAAACAGAAAAAGTTATCATTCGATGAATGTCCAGGTGGTCTGTTTGGCTGACCAGTACATCTCCCATGTAAATGCCAAGTTCCCAGGGTCAGTGCATGACGCGTATGTTATGCGAAATAGCAGCATCCCCTATGTGATGGAGCAGCTACAGAGACAACGTGTGTGGCTAATAGGTGACTCTGGTTACCCCAACCTGCCTTGGCTACTGACCCCAGTGAGGAATCCCCGGACCAGGGCAGAGGAACGGTACAATGAGGCCCATGGGCGAACTAGGAGGATCATCGAAAGGACCTTTGGCCTCCTGAAGGCCAGGTTTAGGTGCCTGCATATGACAGGGGGATCCCTGATGTACTCACCAAAGATGGTGTGCCACATCATCGTGGCCTGCTGTATGCTTGACAATCTGGCATTGCGACGTCAGGTTCCTTTCCTGCAGGAGGATGGTGCAGATGGTGGTGTTGAAGCAGCTGTGGAGCCTGCAGAGAGTGAAGAGGAGGAAGACTCAGAGGACGACACAGACAACAGGGACAGAGTAATAGAACAGTATTTCCAGTAGCACACAGGTAATAATCACCCATGCCATTTTACATTTCCTGAAAGCCTCCTGCATCTCAACTTTGTCGATTTCCCCCCAGAACTATAAACATGATGTTTGATTTTCCCTTCCCTTTTCTGAGCTGTATGAGCCACTGCGTGACCTCGGCTTGGTTGGCCCATGGACTAATGCTAAGTTACCTCGGTATGTGTAATTCACAATGTTAAAAATACGTAATTGATATGTAATGTGTCATACATTTGTAAATAAGACAGGCTGAGTCCTGATTGATTTCAGTGCAATGTGTGATTTATTATTAGTGCATAGATATTGGTACATGATAGTGAAACAGTGATGGGTGGGGGTGGAGTAATGTCCATGGCAGAGTCCAGTTCTCAGTCTCACAGGTGCATTGTCCATATGCCTGTGGCAGGATGGAGCAGGGGCAGTTCAAGGTTTGACAGGGTGGCAATGTGGAACAGTGGGAGGACTTCAGGGGGTATGTGATGCTGGCGGGGGTCTTGACATCCTACTCTGTCGGTTTTTTTGATCTCAGGCTCCTTTTGCGGGGTGGTTGTTGTTCAGCAGGAGGTGGGGTTCTGGTGGGCTGTCGTTGTGGTGGGGCCTCCTGTCCACTAGCGCCGGCGGAGGTGGTAGGCTGTTCCTGTTCCTGGCTAGTGACAGGGGCCCTGTGTGATGCCACATGGTCCCGAAACGTGTCCTCTATACGGTTCAGGGCCTGGACTATGCTCCCCATAGCGGTTGAGATGTTGGTGAGTTGGTCGCTGAACCCCATGTAGCGTTGCTCCTGCTGTGCCTGGATCTCCTGGAACCTGGCCAGTACCGTCGCCATCGTCTCTTGTGAGTGGTGGTAGGCTGCCATGATGGTGGTGAGGGCCTCTTGGAGAGTGGGTTCCCTGGGCCTCTCCTCCCCCCCCTGTCGCACAGCAGCCCTCCGAGTTGCCCTGTTTCCCTGGGCCTCTGTCCCCTGGACGGTGTGCCCACTCCCACTGCCCCAGGTCCCTGTTGTTGTTGGGTTGGTGGGTTACCCTGGGGGCCCTGTAGTGGTAGACACACCGCTGCTTGACCTGTCCTAGAGGCATGGGCCCGCTGGGTGGGAGCTGTGCTGTTGTTCCCAGAGGGGGTTGGGTCTGCAGTGGCCTGTGTCTGGGTGAGGGGAACCGACTGCCCAGAGGTCCCCGATGTTCCGGGCTGGTCGTCAGGTTCCAGGTCGACAGAGCTGCTGTCATTACTAGGGGCCTGTTCCGGGGGTGGGATGGACATTTCTGGTCCCTCCGGACCGGTGTGTTGTCGTTCGGGTCCTGCATGGGGTAAGAGGGTATGGTTATTGTTTCTGTGTGTGCATTAGCTTGCGTTTTATGGATGCCCTTGTCCCCCAGTGCTGGCATTCCCTTGGGGGAGGTGTTGTGAGGGTGTTTTGTGGGGGGGGATGGGTATGTGCAGTGGTCATGCTTAGATGATGGGTGTCCATAGTTTGGGGATGGCATGCAGGGGTTGGTGTTGGGTGGGTTGTGCTGGAAAGACATTGTCAGGGAGGATGTGTGCTGGGGGGTTGGGGGTGAGGGTGGGGGTTAGCATGCTGGGGGGGGGGGGGTGAAGTGGTTGGCCTTGTACTTACCAGAGTCCATTCCTCCGTGTACTCCAGCGAGGCCATCAGGATGCAGGATGTTTAGTACCTCTTGCTCCCATGTTGTGAATTCGGGTGGAGTGGGTGGGGGTCCCCCGCCAGTCTTCTGCACTGCGATGTTGTGTCGCGAGACCATCGAGCGCACCTTCCCCCGTAGGTCGTTCCATCGTTTGCGGATGTCCTCTCGATTTCTGGGATGCTGTCCCACCGCGTTGCCCCTGTCCACGATCCGCTGCCAGAGCTCCGCCTTCCTTGCTATGGTGGTGTGCTGAACCTGTGAGCCGAAGAGCTGGGGTTCCACTCTTATGATTTCCTCCACCATGACCCGGAGTTCTTGGTCCGAAAAGCGTGGGTGCCTTTGTGGTGCCATGGGGTGGTGTGTATGAGGTGTGGGGTGGTGTATGTGATGATGTGTGTGTTGGTGTGTGGTGCTTTGTGCTTCTATGTGGTGTGTGTGATGTTGTGGTGTGCCTCTGTGTGTCTGGCTATCTATTCTCTGATGTGTCTCTCTCTCCTTCGTCTCTGGTTTTTGTTGGTAGGGGTTTGTGGGTGATGTGGGTGTGTGTTTTATATGGTATTGGATGTGTGGGAGTGGTGTGTGTATGTGTTTCAGGTGTGTGCCTTTCAAATTGTCCAATGTGGTAGGGGTTTGTAAAGGTGTGTGTATTTTGACCGCGTTGGTGTGTACCGCCAATGGAATACCGCGGTTGAATGACCGCCGCGTGGATTTGCGGGTCATAATGGGATGGGCGTATTTCTGTTGGCGTGGCGGTGGAGGTTTGGTCTTCTCCAGTTTACCGCTGGCCGCTGATGTGGCGGACTGCAGTGGAGGGCGGATTTTTGGAGGTTTTGCAGTTGTGGGTCAGAATGTCCGTGGCGGCTGACCGCGGCCGCCGCGGTATTGTGGCGGCCTTCTGACCGGCGGTAAGCGGCTTTTACCGCCGAGGTCAGAATGACCCCCATAGTAATGTGTTTTATATGTCCTGATAGTGAAATATTGCTAAATTTGTTTTTCACTGTTGTAAGGCCTGTCCCTCTCATAGGTTAACATGGGGGCTACCTTTAAATATGATTAAATAGTAGATTCCCTTTGGGAGCGGATAGATATGTGACGTTTGGGGTCTCTTAGCTCACAACTTAAAAATACATCTTTTAGTAAAGTTGATTTTAAGATTGTGTGTTTGAAAATGCCCCTTTTAGAAAGTGAGCATTTTCTTGATAATACCATTTCTGTGACTCTGCCTGTTTGAGGATTCCCTGTCTGAGTCAGTTTGACAGTTGGGCTGGTTGCACCTCTCACTAGACAGTGACACAAAAGGATTTGGGGTGTAGTCTGCATTTCCTGATGAGCCATCTGTACTAGGAGGGAGGGGAGGAGTGGTCACTCACACCTGAAAGGGCTGTGCCTGCCCTCACACATTGTAGTCTCCAACCCACTGGTGAGTGTCTGGGGCCTGGCCTGGGCAAGGCAGGATTTCACATAAAGAGAGACTTTGCTTTTAAGCAGGCCTACTTCAAAGGAGAAAATGGGTATAAGAAGGGCACCCAAAACCACAGACTTTAGAACGCTTCTGGAAACCAAGAGGAACTTCTGCCTGGAGAAGAGCAGGAGAGCTGAGGAAGAAGAGCTGCCCTGCCTGTGACTGTGCTTTGTGGAGCCCTCCTGTAGTTGCTGCTTCTGCCTGTGCTAGAGGACACTTTGTGTGCCTTCCATCTTGTGAAGAACTCTCCAAAGGCTTGATTTAGAGCTTGCCTCCTGTTGTTTGACGTCTCAGAGACAGTGAAGACTTCTCTCTGCCAGCACCTGGAGTCTCTGGAGAGAGTCCTACTCTGCAAGTGGTGAGCATCCAGGTCCTAGGACACTGAAACGAGAAGCCGGCAGCCTAAGAGTGAGAAATCCACGCACCGACTGCCGTGCGGGGAAAAGGTCGACGCGACTCCGATCTGCGGCTGAAAAATCAACACTTCACGGCTTCACAGCTGAAAATTGATGCTCGCCTGCAACGCAACCCAAAGATTGACGCCTGGGGCTGTAGAAAGGAAACAGCATTGCTGACAGAGGCTGGTGAGATCGCAACCCGTGCTGCGTGGTTTTCGGGTCATCGTGCGGCTGGATTTCTGACGCAAAGACTGCTGGGTGTGTAAAAACAATGCAAGGCGTGCCCGGACATGAGAATGCTGACAGGATCGACGCATCACTCTCCGGTGGAGAGAAGAAATGACACACGCTGACCCGACAAAAGGAGAAACTATGCAAGGTCTCGCTCATGAGTGAAATCAACGCATCGCAGGCCCGTTTTGACGCACACTCACCCGTGCAGGGTTATTTTTGACGCACCCAAGGTACATTTTCATGCCCTCAGTGTTAGTGTGTGTTTAAAATTACATGAAGACTCCTTTTGCATTTCAGTGATAACTTAGCTTGTGTATTGTGGATGTTTGCCATTCTGGTCATGTTTTGTTTAGATAAATATGTTCTATTTTTCTAAATGTAGGAGGCTGGCCTGACTTGTAGTGGGTACCAGAGGTACTTACACCTTGTGCCAGGTCCAGTTATCCCTTATTGGTGTAGAAGAGGTGTTTCTAGCAGCTTAGACTGATAGAAGGTAGCTATGGCAAAGCAGCTTAAGCTGAACTAGGAGACATGCAAAGGTCCTACTATACCACTGGTGTCATATGCACAATATCATAAGAAAACACAATACACAGAAGTACTGAAAATAAAGGTACTTTATTTTTATGACAATATGCCAAAAGTATCTCAGTGAGTACCCTCAGTATGAGGATATATACACAAGATATATGTACACAAACCAAAATTATGCAGGTAATAGCAAGAAAAGTAATGCAAGCAGTGTAAAGTTACAGTAGATTGCAATAGGAGCACATAGGTATAGGGGCAACACAAACCATATACTCCAAAAGTGGAATGCGAACCACGAATGGACCCCAAACCTATGTGAGCTTGTAGAGGGTCGCTGGAACTGTAAGAAAACAGTGAGGGTTAGAAAAATAGCCCACCCCAAGACCCTGAAAGGTAGGTGTAAAGTGCACCTACTACCCCCAGAGAGCACAGAAGTCGTGATAGGGGGATTCCGCAGGAAGAACAAACACCAGCAGTGCAACAACAGTGGATTTACGGACCTGTGTACCTGTAAGACAAGGGGACCAAGTCCAATAGTCGCGACAGTGTCGAGAGTGGGCAGGAGCCCAGGAAATGCCAGCTGAGGGTGCAAGGAAGCTGCCACCTGTTGGAAGAAGCTTAGAGTTCTGCAAGAAGGAAGAGGACTAGGAACTTCCCCTTTGGAGGATGGATGTCCCACATCGCGATGAAGCTTGCAGAGGTGTTACCACGCAGAAAGACCGGAAACAAGCCTTGCTAGCTGCAAGGGTCGCGGTAGAGGTTTTTGGGTGCTGCTGTGGCCCAGGAGGGACCAGGATGTTGCCACTTAGAGGAGGAGACAGAGGGAGTTCCCAGCAAGTCAGAGAGCCCTCACAGAAGCAGGCAGCACCCGCAGAAGTACCTGAACAGGCACTTGGAAGAAGAGTGAACCGGAGTACATGCAAAGTCACAAAAGGGAGTCCCACGACGCTGGAGGACAACTCAGAAGGTTGTGCACTGCAGGTTAGAGTGTCGGGGACCCAGGCTTGGCTGTGCACAAAGGAAATCCTGGAAGAGTGCACAGGAGCCGGAGCAGCTGCAAATCACGCGGTACCCAGCAATGCAGTCTAGCGTGGGGAGGCAAGGACTTACCTCCACCAAACTTGGACTGTGGGAGTCACTTGGACAGAGTTGCTGAGTTCCAGGGACCATGCTTGTCGTGCTGAGAGGGGACCCAGAGGACCAGTGATGCAGTCTTTTGGTGCCTGCGGTTGCAGGAGGAAGATTCCGTCGACCCACAGGAGATTTCTTCAGAGCTCCTGGTGCAGAGAGGAGGCAGGCTACCCCCAGAGCATGCACCACCTGGAAACAGTCGAGAAAGCCGACAGGATGAAGCAATACAAGGTTGCTAGTAGTTGTCTTGCTACTTTGTTGCGGTTTTGCAGGCGTTCTGAGCAGTTAGCGGTCGATCCTTTGGTAGAAGGTGAAGAGGGAGATGCAGAGGAACTCTGATGTTCTCTTGCATTCGTTATCTGGTGAGATCCCCAAAGCAGAGACCCTAAATAGCCAGAAAAGGAGGTTTGGCTACCTAGGAAGGAGGACTGGCTACCAAGAGAGGTAAGAGCCTATCAGAAGGAGCCTCTGACGTCACCTGCTGGCACTGGCCACTCAGAGCAGTCCAGTGTGCCACAAACACCTCTGTTTCCAAGATGGCAGGGGTCTGGGACACACTGGAGGAGCTCTGGGCACCTCCCCTTTCCTTTGTCCAGTTTCGCACCAGAGCAGGGCTGGGGAATCCCTGAACCGGTGTAGACTGGCTTATGCAGAGATGGGCACCATCTGTGCCCATCAAAGCATTTCCAGAGGCTGGGGGAGGCTACTCCTCCCCAGCCCTCACACCTATTTCCAAAGGGAGAGGGTGTTACACCCTCTCTCAGAGGAAGTCCTTTGTTCTGCCTTCCTGGGCCAGGGCTGCCTGGACCCCAGGAGGGCAGAAACCTGTCTGAGGGGTTGGCAGCAGCAGCAGCTGCAGTGGAAACCCCAGAAAGGCAGTTTGGCAGTACCCGGGTTCTGTGCTAGAGACCCGGGGATCATGGGATTGTCCCCTCAATGCCAGAATGGCATTGGAGTGACAATGCCATGATCTTAGACATGTTACATGGCCATGTTCGGAGTTACCATTGTGACGCTGTACATGGGTAGTGACCTATGTACAGTGCACGCGTGTAATGGTGTCCCCGCACTCACAAAGTCCGGGGAATTTGCCCAGAACGATGTGGGGGCACCTTGGCTAGTGCCAGGGTGCCCACACACTAAGTAACTTTGCACCCAACCTTCACTAGGTGAAGTTAGACATATAGGTGACTTAAAAGTTACTTAAGTGCAGTGGTAAATGGCTGTGAAATAACGTGGACGTTATTTCACTCAGGCTGCACTGGCAGGCCTGTGTAAGAATTGTCAGAGCTCCCTATGGGTGGCAAAAGAAATGCTGCAGCCCATAGGGATCTCCTGGAACCCCAATACCCTGGGTACCTCAGTACCAAATACTAGGGAATTATATGGGTGTACCAGTATGCCAATGTGAATTGGTAAATTTAGTCACTAGCCTGTTAGTGACAAATTTGGAAAGTAGAGAGAGCATAACCACTGAGGTTCTGGTTAGCAGAGCCTCCGTGAGACAGTTAGACATCACACAGGGAACACATATAGGGCACATACTTATGAGCAATGGGGCCCTGCCTGGCTGGGTGGATCATCTGGAGCCACTCCAACACTGTCAAGCCTCCCTGCGACTGGAGATAGTGTCTGGATGGCGCCAAGGGTTTGCTGGTGGGTGTCTGGGTTAATGGTTTTCAGCTTGTCATCCACATCGTCCGTAAAGACCAGGAAAGTCAGCTGGCCAGGAGGTATGGGTTCATCCTCTGCAATGAGATAGAGAAATGTTAATTTGTACTCTGTTAGGTGTTAAAATGAGTAATCAGGTTGACATTCAAAGTTTCAGATGTAGTACTTTCAATTCAACAGTGATGTGTAGTACACCTGTTAGGAATGGGGCCAAATTTCACAGTATTTCAGTTAGTGATGACATTATCTCTCCATTGTTCTCACAAGCACTAAGTTCGTACTCTGAGGGGATGGGCCCATGCTTACTGGGTAGATGACATTCACTGGCATTCTCCCCTTTACATCACTCTCAGAGTTGTTTATCTGCAGAGTGTCAAATGTCATGCGACTCAGGCCCATGCATGTATGTGTATATGCCTCCTCTGATCAGTCACTTTTGGGTCCTGGTACACTTGTTAGAGTCACACAGTAATGCTACCCAGATCATACATTCTTTCTCATGTGCTTATGACAGATTAATTGTGTGTGACCATATCCAATGGTGCTACATGTTGCTGTTATTGAAAGTCGGTCTGGCATCACCTGGCATGGTAGTAGTTGCCTTAATAATGCAAAATACCTACATATGATTCCCAAATCACTAGGCCAACCCACTTAGCCATTTATGATGGCTAAGTGTTTCTTTGGAATCCCTTGTCAGGTCCCTGTTTGACATCCTCCAAATTTTACATATGGCACTGTGAGGCACTGTTGCATCATACTCCGTCCTGGCATGTGCTACATCTTCCCCAGGTCCACATGACATGTCGATTGTAGTCCCCCAATGGGCTGTCATCCATCCGCAGGTGTGACACAGGCACTGTACAGTCATACCCAGCAGTGGATGTGTATTTGTGTGGCTACATTAAAGGACACATGCCCATTCCCACTTTCCCAGCATGCAGAGTCTCCCAATTCAGACTGAATGGCAGTTTTACATGCATAGTCAGCACCTACAATGCACAGCAGTAGCAGTGGCCCACCAGGCCCACACATCATCATATGTTTGTACACTCATGGACTTGTGGTGTGCATCTCTTGCACTCCCCCTCCACACCCACTCCAATTGATTAGTAGTGAGGAGTTCCTGTGGTCCCTTCCATGACAGCTGACACCTGTGTGCACTCACCCTGCATGCCAGGTGTAGGAAAGTACCATCTTCCTTGGCATGTTACCCCCATTTTTCACATGTATGTCAGTATGTTTTTGCCTGTCTCACTGGGATACTGCTGGTCAGGACCCCAGGGCTCATAATTTACGGCCTAATGTGTATGCCTGTGTAGTGCCTAACTGTATGACTGAGGCTCTGCTAACCAGAACCTCAATGCTTATGCTGTCTCTGCTTTTAAATTTGTCACTGTAGGCCAGTGACTTCATTTACCAATTTCTATTGGTATACTGGACCCCCCCTTATAAGTCCCTAGTATATGGTACCTAGGTACCCAGGACTTTGGTGCTCCAGGAGATCCATATGGGCTGCAGCATTTCTTTTGCCACCCATAGGGAGCTCAGACAAACCCTTACACAGGACTGCCATTGCAGCCTGCTTGAAATACTGCACACACTATTTCACAGCCATTTTCACTGCACTTAAGTAACTTATAAGTTACCTATATGTCTAACCTTCACTTGCTGAAGGTCAGGTGCAAAGTTACTAAGTGTGAGGGCACCATTGCACTAGGAAAGGTGCCCCCATATGGTTCAGGGCCATTTCCCCGGACTTTGTGAGTGCGGGGAGGCCATTATACACATGCAGTACATAAAGGTCAGTACCTATATGTAGCTTCACAATGGCAACTCTGAATATGGCCATGTAACATGTCTAAGATCATGGAATTGTCCTTCCATCCTCAATCTGGTATTGGGGAGCCAATTCCATGCATCCTGGGGGCTCCACCATGGGCCCCCAGTATTGCCAAACTAGCTCTCTGTGGCTTGCACTGCAACTACAGCTGCTGCCACCTCACAGACAGGGTTCTGCCCTCCTGGGGTCTGGGCAGCCCTGGCCCAGGAAGGCAGAACAAAGCATTTCCTCTGAGAGAGGGTGTTACACCCTCTCCCTTTGGAAATAGGTGTTACAGGCTGGTTAGTGGTAGCCTCCCCCAGCCTCTGTAGGGCACAGATGGTTCCATCCTTGCATAAACCAGTCTACACTGGTGCAGGGACCCCGTCTCCCCTGCTCTGGCAGGAAACTGGACAAAGGAAAGGGGAGTGACCACTCCCCTGTCCATCACCACCCCAGGGGTGGTGCCCAGTGCTCCTCCAGTGTGTCCCAGACTTAAGCCATCTTGCTTTTCAGGGTGTGGGGGCACTGTGGAGGGCTCTGAGTGGCCAGTGCCAGCAGGAGATGTCAGAGACCCCTCCTGATAGGTCCATACCTGAGAGGGAAGCCAAACCACCTCTCAGGGCTATTCAGGGTCTCTCCTGGGGGTTCTCTTCAGTTTCTGCTTGCAAGTTTCCTTCAGGAATCCTCTACAACAACTTCAGACTCTTCTGATCTCGACCTCGGATCAACAGCAGCCTGCTCCAAGAAACACTGTAACTGCAACAAAGTGTCTACAAGAGACACTTTTCTTCAGCAACCTCAGCTCCAAGTCAGCAACTGCAACAGTTTCCACGGTGTGTGCATGTTCTGGGGACTCCCTATCTTCATCCTGCACCAGAAGGACCGAAGAAATCTCCTGTGCAGTGACAGAGTCACTCCCCTGCTCCAAGCAGGCACCTTCCAAAACGATGACCGGTGCCCTGGGACTCCTCTCACAGCGACAAGCATGCTCTTAAGGACGCAGAGGGTGGACATCATCGACATAGACTGTCCTGAGGTCCTGCTGACGCAATTTGGAGGAGGTAAGACCTTGCCTTCCACCGAGAGCAACGGTATCACTGCATACTGAGTCTTCTTCACCTCCTGAGGCCTCTGTGCACTCTGTGCAAAATTCCTACATGCATAGCCTGGCCCAGGTCCCCAGCACTATATCCTGCAACTCTCAACTCGCTGAGTTGATCTCCGATGGCGAGGGACCTTCTTTTGTTGTTCTGCATCAATCACATTTTGCACCTCCTTTGAGCCCAGATCCTGTGGCTTCTGGCAGTGCTGGCTGGCATCCTGAGGGCTCTCTAAATTGCTGAGAGCTCCCTCTTACTCCTCACACACAATTGAGGCCCCAGGTCCCTCCTGGGTCCAGCCAGTGCCATTTTGATGCAAAATGTTCTTTTGTCACAGCCAAGGCTTGTTGGCACCTTCCAACGAGAAATCTCATCTGCAACAATCTTCATACCATGGGACATCTTTTGCATCATGCAGGAAACCGCAGGCATCTTTCTAGGGTGCATTTCTGCAGTATTCGACCAACTGGGGCCTCTTCTTTTGCACCCTCTTCTGGGTTGGCAGCGGCTCCTGTCCTTCCTGGAACTTCTTTCAACTTCTGAACTTGGTTCCCTTCCTTTTCAGGTCTTCAGGTCCAGTACTCCAGCAGTAGTTCTTTGCAGACTTGGTTGGCTGCTGAAAAATCCCCAAAACAAAGTGTAGTGTGTCCTAATGAAACTTGCAGTACTTTACTCCTGCTTTTCTGGGCTCTGGGGTGGGTAATTTACTTACCTTTACTGTATTCTTACTCTACCAGTGATTCTGCACACACTACACTTTTCTATGGGGGAATTTGTGATTTGCATTCCACTTTTTTAGTATATGGTTTGTGTTGCCCCTAGACCTATTTTCTCCCATTGCAATTCTATAGGATTTCCTACTGTTTGCATTGTTCTATGACTATTTACTTGTCTAATTTTGGTGTCTTGTGTATATATTGTGTATAATACTTACCTCTAGAAGGAGTATTGCCTGTAAGATATTTTTGGTACTGTGTCACCCCAAATAAATACCTTTATGTTTGGTAACACTGAGTATTGTATTTACTTGTGTATAAGTACTGTGTAACTATAAGTGGTATTGCATGAGCTTTGCATGTCTCCTAGTTTACCTAAGCTGCTCTGCTATAGCTACCTCTATCAGCCTAAGCTAGAACACTACTACTTCACTAATAAGAGATACCTGGACCTGGTAGAAGGTGTAAGTACCCTAGGTACCCACTACAAACCAGGCAGGCCTCCTACACCAGGTCAGCTGGGTGTAATGTAGTTTCATGCAGGTTACTATGGATGAGTCTCTTGCAATGTCCCTATATGTGGATACCTTCCACAGCCCACACCTGACTCCCCTCTCAGTTGAGTTGTTTCTCCTGTGACACAGCCATTTCATTCAGAGGGCTTACATTCTAGATTAGTGTGCATGGGCCCAAGTAGGACTGCACAGCTACATGGTGCAAGGTGGCCTGCATTGTCACGGTTAGGTTGTGAAAGGTTGTAGTGTGCATGCTCAGTGTATTGTTCAAGTCCATGTTTACTGCTGTGTATTCTAGAAGTTACAGTTGTGGTGAGTACTGTTGTACATTGCATTGCAAGTGCCAGAATACAAGGAAAGGTAAATTCAGACTGATGCTACACTTCACACATTGCAGGGAGTGCAGTGATGGATCTGTACTGGGCTGTGCAAATTGTGAGTGGTCAGTGTATGTTAGATTTCTATGCTGTTTAATCACAAATGTAGCAGCATACTACCATTTGGCCTGTAGAAAACGCATTGTAGCACTGGGGCATAGCTGCCTGCACCATATGACATTACCTATTTGCCACATTGCCCCTTACTGCAACTTGCCATGTGGTTCTTGTTGTTCATCATAGGCAGCACTGCACTTCCACATCCAGTCTGCAATGCTGCCTTGAGGTTGCTGGCAAGTTTCTCCTTTTTCTGTGCTTGTAATCATGCCAGCGCTTCTTACAATCAATCACTGTACTCTTGACTTCTGCCACACTCTTTCCTTCCTAATGGCACTTTTGAGGTGACGAAAAGCTGGTGTTGATGCTCCGTCACCTCAGTGATCAGAATATTATCTCCTCCTCACTAAACTTGCACTTCCTCTTCCCCCACTACTGGTAGTCTGTCTGGACATCCTGGCAGGTACTGGGGTTGTCCTGGGGTCTCTGGTCTCCTGTGTTCTCCATGTCTGCTTCTGTAGTGTGTTCTGTTTTTTTTCCCGAATGAAGCATTTTTTATGTTTTCAGCCCTCAAAAGTGACGCTAGTATGGCTTGTGTCAAATTACATGCCGCTGTTCAGCCTAACATAATTTTTGCAGCAGGACCGTCATTTTTTCTTACGATGCAGCACACAGGTTAACATCATTTTTTTTTCACCCATGGTAAATACGCCACAAGCATGGCATTAGGATCTGACGTACCGTGGCATAACATTTTTTTAAACATCACTGCATTGTGCCAGTGATGAAGCAGAAAAAGAAAGACTAACAAATATTCATATATCATGTAACAAAGTCGTATAAGGCAATGTGATTTTAGCAAAGAAAAATAATGTACGTGGGAAAATGTGCCCACGAGGTAGTTCGCCATCATTATAAACAAGCTTAATTAATCATGAAGAATTGACAGTGTAGTAATCCGTCATAATTGCAGATGTATTCCATGATTTTCTTGTTGAAACTGTTATATGCTTAGCTTAAATTTAGCAGAGGCTTTGGCCTAGTTGCCTGGTCTCAAATTTAACTGCGTGGTTTTCACTTGTATTAACAAAAACGTATTTTTTTACTTTAAGGTTGTATTTATCGAGTAGAAATGACTAATACACTTAGCTCAAGGTTTCGTGCTAGGCTAGTTTCATCCCCTTTGAAGCAAGGTCAGCTTCTGCAGGTGCAGACAATAAAGACTCTGATACAGAATTAATTGGCAAACTTTGTTGCAACTTGTGTTCCAAGGCTCCAAGGACACCTTATGCATAAATGAGTACTAAGAGAAAGACACTATTCATTGGTCAATAGGAAGCCACCCTATGAACCCTCCAATGGAAGACCCTGAAGAATTTGGAACGTTTCTTACTTAAACCCACCGGACAAAGAGAAGTCAGCCATTTTCTTTGATGCCATTTTGAAGCCAGATTCAAGACGCCATTTTAAATGACACTTTGATGCCTTTTCTCTGTACCAGAGAAAGAGACTTTAAGAATTCTCACCCTAGAGACTTTAATTTGAATTCTGCCCCGTCTTGTCCATGCAGTAACTTTTTGCCCCATTCTCCTTGCTGCCGCAAGGAAACTTGCTTTAACTTTGCCCCTTTGAAATCTGCCCCATGCTGATCGAACTGGTACCTGAAGGACGAAGACGTTTCCTTGAATGCTGATTGTATTTGGTACATATGAAAGGATAATTGTATTATGCATTGTGTTTTCCTTCTTAGGTACCAACTGCTTATTTTGACAGAGCCCAAGCTAGAAGTTTTCTAAATTTGTGTTGACTAAATTCATTTTGCATGAAGCCCCACATGCCACTGCTAATTAGAGGCTAGTCGAGGTATTCATCTGATGTACCATGCTAAATTGAAATCTTGTTATGCTGACCGATGTATGCAATTAGTCAAATTCAGTTGCTTATATTAGTGATTTACTTTGCTCTAACCAAGTGCACTATAATCCAGATTTTGCATAGATTGCATTTCTTCCGTCGCTATGGACAGCTAGTAATGTTCGTATATGTATACCATTTGATTTTGAGACTTACATATATTGTGCTAGCTTTGTTAATATACGGAAATAAACTCATTAACTTTTAATAAACTGGTGTGGTTATTCATGACTGAAAGGTCATGGTGTGTCTATTTACTGATTTTATGGTTAATAAATTTGTTGTTTGATTAATAATTGAGTATTGGGTATTGATTATAAATGGTTATTGATTATTGATTCAAGTGATCCGACTATTTTTGGCTGAGGACAACCCAACTCGGTTAAAAGGTTCACCGACCTCCAGCGTGTCCAAGTATAAGTAATTTATAAAGACTGGACGCGCTATCACCAGCGATACATGATTTCTGGTAATTAATGCCATAGCAGCCACCAACCACCAGCTTAAATTGAGCACTGACCAGAAGCACCTTCTCTTCTGCCACCTATTCATTTTTCACTGTCTTGTACTTGGATCACCACTAACCTGACAACAACTTGTAGACATCGCATGTACCTTTTGCTGGCTTTACTGGTATTTTATCTCGTTATAAATATTTACATTACTCTCTTCTACCACATGCCATCACCAAGCTCCTTGGCACACAAGCTGCCATGTAAAGCATTGGTGCTGCTAGTTCCACCACCACCTCTGTGGGGATGATTTCTCAGTGTCATTACTTTATCACGGGTGGTAACTGGATCTGTTACTAGTGATACTGAAAGTCAGTAAGAGTCAGAAAGAGTTGAGGTATGAAAATCACTTGCATAACAATTTTACGTCATCAAGTCGCATTATGCTATCTGCTGTTTGGCATTATTTCCTGTGACAAAATGCAATGTATTCTTTCTTATTCTCACACCTTCCTGGCACAAATAGAGATAATCCCTTAAAGCTAATGTGTAGCCAGAAATGTATATTTTTGTCTCAAAGAAATGTATTCGAGGAGTAATCAGCAGAGTTGGGTGATTTTATTCGAAGAATGACACAAATACCATTAATGAGCTGGCGCTGGTGAAAAAAAAAAGAAATCACCAATAAGCTGTCATCAAAATTCCTACCATCGTGTGACAGAAATGAAGCAATAAGGATAATAATTGTGCTGATAGGGAATTACATTTTGCATGTGCTCACTCTCCAAATGACTGACGAATTCTTCCATAATAGGTATGGGCTAAACCATCCCCTGCTGTACATTACAAGGATATTGCAACAGTGCGGAATTTCATGACCGTGTAGTGGAACGAGATTGTAGTTTGAGTTCTTTTATAAGCTCAAGATACACTAAGGTGACTTGCAATATACTTTTAACACATTTCATAGGGTATTTTATTCCTTATTTTCCATGATAATGTTATCACCTTTCCCGAAAACAGCTTAAGTTATTGGCGTATTGATCCTTTACATTAAAGAAATAGCATGGCTGTACATATGTAATACAATGTAATAAAATAAAAGCAGGATCAGTAGTGAAAGATCACAAACAATAATATGTACCTAGCACTTTCTTGCAAGAAAATAGTAAGTTTAATGTAAGCCACTTTAGAATATGGCTGTATGTCAGTAGCTGTGGATGATACCCGCAGAGAGATTTTTGCATTAGTGTAATGAACTACTGCTATAAAAACATAAATTGCCTTAAATGATTCCTATACAAGAATTACTGTTCCTTTCAGGGAACGTGCCCCACGGCGCAGAAAAGCTAGTTCACGTGTTTCATTGTTCTAATTATATTCTGCGACATAACAACTATTCTGCAATAAGATATTACACTTGAGAAGCAACATCTTTTTCTTATTTATTTCAGGTGGCTAGTGATGTCTGTGGTAGTGCACACACTTTTTCCCACCACTGAAAAAAGTGGGAAGAAATCTCACGACTGCTGAAAAGTGCACACATAAGAAAGGTGACTCTAGCAATTGAAATGTCTCCAGAACCCGTATCTGTCTTTCATCCTCTTCAAAACATCTCATGTAGCTGAGCAGATGTAAATAGCCTCAGTCATTCATCATGGGGACTGCTTAGTGACACATTCAACATGCTGCAAACAGGGGTCTGTAAAACAGCAATTACACCACCACTAATGCCATACTCTACAGTCAAGGTTGTTTAAGAAATGGTTCGGGCAGTGATGCCACTGCACTGAGTGCCATCAGAAACTTTTCTAAGATAGTCCTACAGCACCTAATGCACTAGAGAAAGCATGTTTCTTCATTAGTCCATGATTTATTCAATTCCACAAGTCTTTGGTGAATTCTGCCTTTTTGTTTCCTGTTTGGGAGAGCACAGATTCGTAAAATGTGTAAAATACTCTGTATCTTTGGCCCACAAAAGGGGATCTTGGGGGTGGGTATAGGTGTAAGCTGCAATTTCAGTCAATTAGACAATAAAAACAGTCTTTATTTCAGAGTCCATAATGAGAGTTAAGTTTTAAAAGATTTATCTTTCATATAAGTTCTCAGCTTTTATTAATCAAATTATAGTTGCCGGACATCACATGACGCATGCCCCAAATCTATCCCTATTCTAGTTGCCTAAATCAGTTCAACATTTAGTAAAATATATAAATAAGAGAGAACAGCTTTCTAAAGAATAGTCTAGTCAGAAAAGCTATCAGTACTCATGAAGAATACTGTAACAGAATACAATAGAGGAAAAGTCCAGGCAGAGAGCCGTCTATCTGTATCAAGAGTTATCTGTAATTTTGCTGGGAAAGCTTTTATACGTTTTAATGAACATTCACAAACCCTCAAATTGTAACACACAAATTATCAAAGGTAGCCCCCATGTTAACCTATGAGAGGGACAGGCCTTGCAACAGTGAAAAATGAATTTAGCAATATTTCACTGTCAGGACATGTAAAACACATTACTATATGTCCTACCTTAACCATACACTGCACCCTGCTCTTGGGGCTACGTGGGCCTACCTTAGGGATGCCTTACATGTAAGAAAAGGTAAGGTTTAGGCCTGGCAAATGGGTGCACTTGCCACTTCAAATTTACAGTTTATAACTGCACACACAGACAAAGTAGTGGCAGGTCTGAGACATGATTACAGAGCTACTTATGTGCGTGGCACAACCAGTGCTACAGGCCCACTAGTAGCATTTGATTTACAGGCCCTGGGCACCTCTAGTGCACTGTACTAAGGACTTACTAGTAAATCAGATATGCCAATCATGGATGAACCAATTACATATACATTTTGTATAGGAGCACTTGCACTTTAGCACTGATTAGCTGTGGTAAAGTGCCCAGAGAATCAAAAACAGCAAAAACAGAGTCCAGCACACATCAACAACCTGAGAAACAGGCAAAAAGGGAGACCGTGCCAAGGATGAAAAGCCTAACACAATTCAATAGAGTCATGCAAAGTTTTGAAAGGAAATGCACTTTTATATGCAGCTTCTGGTTAGACTTAGTTTTTCACTCAGAGGGGTTACTAATTAATTTAATCTGATTTTCTAATAAAAGTTTTTCACAGCTTCCCCCCTTTGATGGTTTGGAACCATCACAACTCATTTACAAATGTATTTGTCATAGTTCGCTTTCTTTTTTTTCAGTGTCTCAACTTTTCCTTTTGAAATGGTCTCTTTTTTTAAATTTGTCTATTCTTTATTGTCTTTATCACGCAATTCTAAACCTCTCTTCATTCTCTTCTTCATGTCTCTAGGTCTCTTCTTCACTAACATCATTTTTATTGCTTTGTAAATACCTAATGAAGATAAGAAGCAAACAGGAACTTATATTGTTATGACAACTTCTCCTCCTGTTAGCTTAAGCCAACTAGCTATAGCAGTGAATGCTTTTGTAAAGCTTTGAACTATACTAGTTTTTTCAAGATCAAGTTTTAGATCAGGTATATCCTTTGCATGTTCTGCAATCTTTTTGCTCTCCTCTGGTGTATAAGTGCAATAGCTGTCAATCTTTAACATCCTGCAGACTCCGCCTTTCTCATCTAGCAAGATATCTATTGCATATCTATTCAGCAAAACCATAGATCTAATCACTACAGACTCAATGTCTTCTGCTACTAAGACTACAGAAGTACTAGTAACCAATCTATCAACTACTGCAGAAAGCTTTAAAATCTTTTTGTCATTTAAAACAACTTCTACAGCAGGTATGATTGCTCCAAATACATTTCCCACTAATTGTGTCCCTTCATTTGCACTTCCGGTGTATCTTTACTGTGCTGGTGTCATTGTTAATGCATCTAAGCTTTTTATACAAAACATCTATGGGAACAGTAAGCCTAAGCAACAAACACTGTCACAAAATGAAGGCAACCTGAAATTCATATTCTCTTCACATATAAAGTGTTAGACCAGACATGCTGAGGTAGAGTGTCCCCAAACTTTTTTGCTTTTGCTCATAGGTTTTTTTGATTCTCTATTAGTGGCTTTCCAGTGCACAGTAAGTACTGTGTGAAAGTGTGTGCACCTTTTCTACATATGTTAGGAAGTGGTGCTTCCCTACACGTGCACATGTGCACTTTTTTCTTCTTAAACATGTATTCAGCCTGTCATAGCAGGCCTGTGTGTGCGTACTTGCATCTAAGATGTTCCTAAACATATGTCCAGTCTGCCAATGCAAGATTGTCTGTGCGCAAGGGTACATATGCCCAGGGAGTGAAGAATACCCTTGTGTTTTTTCACTGCTTTTGAGAGTTGCTCTGCCCATAGGTGAACATGGGGAAAGTTTTCCATTACTCCTAGTTGAAATAGTCGATTGCAGTGGAGCAGCCTCATAATGTTTCCTATCATTGGATTCATCCTGACAAACCCAATACTATGGTAAAGGTGGTTTTGTCAATGCTAACTTAGAAATGCCGCTTCAACCAAATGGGCATTTGTGTGCTCTAAAAAACTTTTGTGGGCCTTCTTAAATTTGACTATATTCCACACTGAAGGCTGGGGGAGCACATCTGCACATTCCCCAGCAACGTCTATAAACTTTCAGCACACAACTGGAACAACAGACCTCTGCCACTTGAGGGCCTGTCAAGATAGAATGGAAAGAGAGGTTTTGATACTTGGCCTCTCTGGGCCAATCATGGTCACACTAGAGATTAAGATCTGCATTCCGCGGCCCCATGGCAGACAGGACTGACATTTAAGGGAGACATCTGTAGTTCAAAGGAGAACCCTCCTAACCTTCCCCAACTTCAACGACACACTACAGTATAACTACTGGTGCCACACTGCAGCAGATTAGAGATATGCTTGTGGGGATGAAGGACCAGAGAAACTGGACTGCATGGTGCACACTTCCAGAGGAATCTGTTGTGCATAAGGAGTAATTACTGCCCTTGGAAGGGACCGCACACCACTCCTGAAACGTGGCTGGCCTGGGCAGATTGCCTGCTGTTGTATGGCACCCCAAAGTGTATGCTCCAAGAGATTGTTGGCTTTACCCTGTTCTCTGAGGGACATCAAAGACCTCTCACAAGGGATCTACGCATTCTACCGGTGACATCTGGAGAGCGGAGCCCTCTGAAGTGCCAACATTGCCTGCTGTATTCCACCTGGTAGCAGCGGTGTGAGTAGGAGTATTGTGCGTGGAGACCAGATTGCCTAGTGTGGAGACCTCAGAATACTGCCTGTAGTCATGGAGTGTGACCCTTCATGGTGGGGCCTCGACACGCACAAGCATCTTGCTGGTGGAGAGTGAATTCATCAGTTGCAGGACCCTGCATGACCTGCTTTGTTGATCGTGCTACATTTCTCTCATGCGACACTCCGACTGCATGTTCATTGTGTGCGGTGTTTGATTCACAGATTGTGACCCTCGAAGGTGGGGGCGTGCCCTTAGTAGTGCTGCATTCTACGTCATGAGGTACCACTGAATGTGTGCCTCTGTGTGTGACTGGAATTGTCTGGTGAGACTCAAGACATCGTGCACCAGACATTATGCCTCATTCCAGGGAGGTACGGAATCGGTAGCTTCTCATGTATGATCAGAATTGTTGGTGTGACTCAAGTCATTGTGCACCAGAAGTCGTGCCTCATTCCAGGGAGGTACAGAATTGGTAAATCTTCACGTGTGATCGTAATTGCTTGGTGTGACTCAAGTCATTGTGCACCAGATGCTGTGCCTCATTTCCTGGATGTATGTAATTGGTAGTTCTTTGTGTGTGACTGGAGTTGTCTGGTGTGACTCAAGACATTGCGCACCAGACGCAGTGCCTCAACCAGGGAGGTATGGAATTGGTAACGCTTCATGTGTTGTCCAGGATTTGCTGAATTGTGTCCTTGTCCATTGGCGGCAGGGTGTAATTGCAGCAGATTGGTCATCCAGGACAGGCAGCTGGTCAAGAGGAATAGTTTCTCCCTCTGCAATGAAATGGAGATATGTAAATGCTAATCTTTGCTAGATGTTGACATAAGTAATCTGGCTGACATACAGTATTTATCCTCATTCACTTTCATTTCAACATTGATGTGCAGTACCTTTGTGACTTGTATGTATTGAGGCCAATTGGCACTGTAGTTGCCTTTCAGATGGCAGTCTCAGTGCATTGTTCACACACTACTCTGTGACAAGGGTGATTGTTTGTGTCAATACAGTTACACAACTTGCTGCCCTGCCAATGTGAGTAAGTTGAGTTAAGATCATTATCTTTCTTGGATATTAGCATTCTTTTTCATGATGGCTATGTTTTCATGTATTGACAGCACTACTATGCATGTTGCACCAAGTCACCTGGGTTCGATGCATTCCCTCTGGCCACTACTCAGGCCACAGCTCCAGTGAAAGTGAACTGGGTTTGGTGATGTATCTAATTGGATCCTGCTATCAGCCTTACACACACTACACAATGGCTGTATGTATTGTTGTGCTGTCTTCCATGCACATTGTGTATTCATGTGAGCAAGGATCATATTGGTCATGCATCCAGTTTCATTTTTTGTAATACCTTTGAAAACAGTGGCCAATGTGGCCACTATGAGGGGATAGGTCCAGTCAAATTAGGTAGATTGCTGGCAATGACACTCTCCCCGTTTCTTCATTGTCAGATTTGGTTTTCTGCAGAGTAGTACATGTTTTTTTACTCTGCCTCACTCACTTCTACATACATATGTCTCCCCTGGCAATCCTCATTTAGGACTAGGGACTCTACTTACTGTCACACACAGATGGGAGCCTGATCATAAATTGACTCTTCTGTGACACCAGCCATACAATATGGTTCACCACTTCCAATTGACCAATATGGCTGCCTGTATTAGAGAGCTATATGTCAAGCTGTACCCTTGCATACTAGTAGTTTTCATGTGCTCAGTCACACCTACATTGAACAGCACTACCGGAGGCTGACCAGTCTCACACACCATCTATTATTTTTACAAACACACATGTTCTTATTTTATGTATCACTTGCATCCGCTGCCTATGATTTCGTACATGACAGGAGTTAGAGTGTCGGCTACCATGACAGACAACACCTGTGTGCTCACACCCCACACATCAAGGCAGCTGTGTGCAATGTAGTTTGATGCTAGTGACTATGGACGTGGCTCTTCACATGCTCCTGTGTGATGGTACTTCGTATGCACAACACATGACTCCCCTCTCAGCTGAGGAGTCTGTCCTCTGACACCATTCCATTCCATTGTTTTGCAGTCCATATCTTGCTGCAGAGGCCCAAGACAAACACACTAGCGTCATGGTGCAAGGGGCATACTTTATCCAAGTCAAGGTGCTCAGGGTTCCAGGGTCCTGTCATGTTGTGGTGCTATCAACAATAAAAATGTTATCAAAATATACATTGAAAGTTTTGCAGAGTGTGATGTCCCCAATACAAAACACAGCATCTTTTTAACAAGATGGAAAAAGGACAGGCACTGGATATTCTGGGTAGAGTTTACAATGGTCTGCATTTGAAGGCACTCTTGTGTGGCTGCCCAGTGAATTTCTATGTTCTTGGCAATGTTCCTCAGGTGATGCTTTGGGTTTTCAACACCAGCTTACCTTCTCACTGAAAATCATGATTAGAGAGCACATTAGACACTCTTGTGCATATTTTAAATCATAGTTTGTGTCTGTTAGAAAAGATTTGAAACAAAACAGAAATGAGCAAAAGGGAGCAAGAGAAACAAGAGGAGACAAATGACTTATCCATCACTTTCCTAGTCTCCTCAGCTCTGTCCGGTTGGTGTTCAGATAGAGGCACTACACACCAGCTTTTTTGCCACAAACTGTCTGCTGCTAAAATGCTCTAAACAGTATATACAAGGAGGTGACGTACGCACAGTGTATCTGTTTTGATCATTCAGCAACTGACCCGGCTTCACAGAGCCACGAGTTGAGCCTCATGACTCTGTGACTTCAGGTCTCTCGTGACCTGCAAGCCCTCGTGCAAAGGCTGACATTCCTCCCTTTCCCGTGTCATCACCCTGAGACAACTTGGGAAATGGAGGGGTGGTGAGAGGCAGCTTGGAATTGACAGGCAGACCCGGGAAAAACAGGGCTGATACTGTAGACGCCCAGCCCGCTGTCAGAATATGGCACTTCATTGTGACATAATGGGCGGTCCCCAGGGAACACTAAGTTTTGAAGGCCCAGGCTGGCACCATGTCAGTCTGTAGATTACTGAAAATTCACACCCATAACTGGCCCATGCGCAGCAGCCCATGCACCCAAGAAAAACTGCCTGCCTGACAACCATTTCTGCTATCTTCATTCTAAACAGGCCAAGGCACTGCAATTTAATGAAAATGTGGATGCTTTTTGCATTGCCATCCTTAAGGCTTTTAAAGTAAGAGGGGTGTGGCCCCAATACCCATCATTAGAAACCATCCCTGGTTTCGGATAAATGGTGGCAATGGTCACGTCTTGAGTATAACATCAATTTAAACCTTTCTTTTTTCTATGAATTTGTGTTTTTTGGCCATATTCACCCAACTTGTCACACTGAGCACAGCATTTGGCCATGCAAAGCAGAGGGTGGCATCTGAGCCACCCCTTTGCAGACGCCCGACTCCAAATGTAAAAGAGGACAGATACTATTTTTCTGTGTTTTTTTCACTTCACAACATTGCTACAACTTTATGGCAGAGTCTTAGTTTCATAATGAAATATTGCATGTTGTCATCATTTTCTTCCTCTTCTTGTTTCAGCACCTCCTCTGGTGCTTTGAATTGACTTGTTATGGGCGAGCGCAAAGCGCTCCATCCATAAAGTAATCTCTCTTTGGGCTTCAAACCACACCCAGGTCACATCAGTCTCTTTCATTGTTTCCTGGGCTTGCTCTTTAAAACCTGCTTGCTTTCATTTGTGAAAGGTATGCATACCTCATGCCTTTTCCGGTGTTTAGCCCGCCTACACAGCACCGGTGAACTACTAAGAAACATACGAGGCTCGATGTTTTGAGCCTGGTTTCTGGACTACTTTATCTGTTAATTTTCCCCGCAGCGCGATCGTGCTGGGGGTTACATAGCGCGATCGCGCTCCGTTTTATCGTTTTCATTTCAGCGGGATCGCGCTGCATTTTACATAGCGCAAGCACGCTGTGTTTTTTTCTTTTAATTTGTGTGGCAAGAAAAGTTAGGTTAGGAGTTTACAACGCAAATAGCTCCAACTCGAGCAAATGCGAGCCCCGTTGCATTGAAAATGCTTGTTTTTCCTTGTTGTCCAGAGATCCACTCCCAGTAGGACTTCATTGAGGTTTTTCTGCTGACACAATCATGCTTCAGAAGACACTCGAGAGATGATGAACCAGTGTTGGCTGAAATTTCTAGCAGTCTGGGAGTGGAAACTGCTTGATCCTTTCCGGCCCATTGGATGTTTGTATTCTGTTGTTTAAGGAAGGTTTTCTTCAAGTGGACGGTTTCCTGTATTGCATTTTTTGTTTTGCCTTCCTTCAATTTTTTATTTCTTTTTTTTTTTTTTTCTTGAGTCCTTTTTACAGGTCTAAATCGTTGGTGGCGGGGTGCAGATTGCTTCAGAAGGCACTGCTTGGAGGCCGCGTCACAGAAAGTGCTGCATTATGCTGCATAATTTGACTTTCCTTGCCGCATAATTTAGTAAAACCCCGTTGCATAATTTGATCCTCCCCAGCCGTATAAATACTTCCAGTGGCCTTGCCAGTAACTCAGTCTTGCTTCCTAGTCCCGTCCTAATAATGAATCTCCGAGTAATCACTATATTCACTTCCAGTAACTTTTCTAGTCACGCATGACAGAGATAAACCACCTCTATTGACTCCCGCAGGAAACAAGGTACAACATACAAGGCAAGTTCATCGAACGCACACCCTAACACGTAGCATGAAGTTCTCCATAGGAATTCCAATTCCGGAGTCAGAAGGGGACAAAGAGAGAGCTTTTTTCTGGGGCTGCCTCAAAACTCAAACCACTGGCACACTGTATTAGAGGTGGGCAAGCGACGCGAGGATCGAGCCTGGCACCTACACTGGATTGAGCGTTGACCCCAGAAGAATGGCATATCAAAACCGAGCCGAGGTAAATGTCTCTGACTTAGCTAAATTAACCTCCCAAATGTAAATTTTTATAAGACAAAAAAACACTAAACGGTGAACAGCTGAGCGAGCGCATGGCCTGTCAAAAAAAGGTGTTTTTGTGCTGACTGCAGCGCAGCTCAGCTGCAGTTCACATCGCTGCAGACCTGTAATAGGACAGCCACCTGAGGGATGCCATGTTTGCTTTATTGTTGCTAATTGATATAATTGCTGTCATTGAGATGCTGACCTGCTGCTTCTTCATAGGGGCTTATCCTGGGGGTTGCGGGGTGTGGGTTGGGATCGCGTTAAGATATCTCTTAAGATATATAATATGTCAGACTGAGTGTTATATACATGTACTGAAAATAACCTACTAGTTTAGTAATGCAGTAATTGAGTATAACCTATTGCTACTTGGTACTGAAAGGTAGAGAGCTGGAGGCCTTCATCCAGTGTCTGAATTGCACAGTTTGTAACCAGGGAACCTGGATTCAAAAGCTGCACCTCTTCTCCAAATTGTCTGATCCTAGGAAATCCCTTTACTTTAACGCGCTGCAGTTTGAATGTCTATACCGCACACATCCAGACTTGACTGAAGATGCTCTAAGATTAAAGCTTCACTTACATAAAATGTAGACCATCTAGCTCCACGCACACTAACTATATTGGCCTTTTGTACAACGCCCATGATAAACTGGCATCTCTAGTCACCCGTAGGCAGTGTCGTCAGAGCACGGGGTGCAATAGAGTTCACTTTTAAATACTATTAATTTTAACAGATGTCCACTTTTAAATACTATTAATTTTAACAGATGTTAAAACGGGGATTTAATCTAATGTGCCAAGGTGAAACACAAGTGTTCAGGTTAAAACTTGCAATTTGACAGAGCTGTACCATATTTAGACATGACCTATACTCTGTCATTACGTGCAAATCTTTGATGGCTCGGCTTGGGGTTTGGCTTTTACATCCAAGCCAGACCCCTGGCTCAGCTCTGGCTCCGTATATCATTATTCTTCAAGTCAAATTCAAATAAATATTCTACTTAGTATAGGCAAGACCGTCACCACCTCTGAATCAAAAATGTCATCCATGAAATCCACTGTGCCACAAATTATATCTTCTCAGGGTCAATCCTGCACAGGCACAAAAACGATATGTTTCTCAATTCCATTTTTTTATTTTATGTATGCATTTATTAACTCCAACGCCATCCATCGTGTGTGATGGCCTGGATATTTGTTTCTTTATCTGCTAGACCCCCAAAACCCTTTATGAAAGAACCAACATCTTTACCCCAATTGACAAATGGACTTATACGCATTTTTTGGACTTAATATTGAGATTTCAGTCTGTTTTCTATTACTGTAGAGATAATTTTGCTCCTAATGTCTGAAGAGGCTGGTTTGGGGAGCGCAGTGCACACTAAGGCGGTCATTCTGACCGCGGCGGGCGGCGGTCGCCACCCGCCATGCGGTTACCGCCGAATGACCGCCCCGCGGTCAAAAGACCTCGGCGGCCATTCCAACTTTCCTGCTGGGCCGGCGGGCGACCGCCAAAAGGCCGCCCGCAGGCCCAGCGGGAAAGCCCCTGCAACGAGGAAGCCGGCTCCGAATGGAGCCGGCGGAGTTGCAGGGGTGCGACGGGTGCAGTGGCACCTGTCGCGATTTTCACTGTCTGCCAAGCAGACAGTGAAAATCTGTAAGGGGCCCTGTGAGGCGGCCCCTGCACTGCCCATGCCAGGGGCATGGGCAGTGCAGGGGCCCCCAGGGGCCCCACGACACCCGTTCCCGCCATCCTGGTTCTGGCGGTGACAACCGCCAGAATCAGGCTGGCGGGAAGGGGGTCGGAATCCCCGTGGCGGTGCTGCAAGCAGCGCCGCCATGGAGGATTCCCTGGGCCAGGGGAAAACCGGCGGGAAACCGCCGGTTCCCCTTTTCTGACCGCGGCTTTACCGCTGCGGTCAGAATAGCCCAGGAAGCACGGCCAGCCTGTTGGCGGTGCTTCCGCTGCCCTCCGCCTTGGCGGTCATGGACCGCCAGGGTCGGAATGACCCCCTAAATGTCTATGCTCCCACGCTTCTGGGAGAGCAAGGAGCCCTCTGCTTTCCCAGTTCTACAGTATATTGTTTAATTTCGCATTTGCGCAAGCGAGAGACTGCCGCTGATAGTAGAGCAGAGTTGCACATGTCTCCTGGCTTAATTGCCATGCTGCACCTCCTCATTATCCCATGATAAGCCCACATGATACCCCGGCTTCCCTGATGCTAAAAGAGCCTGTTACTGGTAATGACCGTTAACTCATTGACAGAGTGACAGAAAACTATGGGGCTCAGCTCCCTATTTTTAGCTCGAGCGCACAACTACTCCAGCCTGCTGTAATCTCTCTGTGGTCTTTTAACCACGCCCACTGCACGTCCATTACTATCACTCGCTCATGGGCTTGCCTTTCAAAAATCCTTTATCATCATTGGTAAAAGCTTTACGTTTGTCTCTTCTTGGGGCAGTTTTGTTACCGCCTTGGCCATCGACCCTGTTGCATGGATATTTGCACTTTTGCCAATACATTTGACTTAGAGAGAACTTCTTTTTCTTTTTATGTTTGTCCTTCATGCTCATGCTCATGGTGGCCGTGGCGCTTTGAATCGGCTCGCTTATGTCAACTGTTTAACTTTTCATTTTCAATTTATGAAGCAAGAACAGTCCAGTTAGGAATTTAAAATGCTAATAGCTCTAACATGAGCAAACGTGAGACCCATTGCATTGCAAATGCTTCTTTCAAGATTTTATTTGAAATCCGAAAATATTTCTTAAAAAAAAAATGAAAAAACACTTTGAAAAAGGTTCTTTACAGGACCTTCTTTCTTGGTTTAACAATAGAAAATGTTTATCATGTCTGTCTATTAATGTTAATATATTAACACTAGAGAAGAGTGCAGTGACCATTAATGGTCCACTGCACTGTCATAGGTGCAAACTAAAGGTGAGCACCTATAACAGGAGAATAGGATTCTAATGGCTACAGTAGCTGCTACTGCAGATTATACAGTTCTGAGAATATTCTACACTATGATTAAAGAATGTAATTATATAATATAATATCCAGATAAAGCAGGTCATGCCGGCCATTAATGTCCCGGTGCAAAGTAATTGCCTCAAGCCAAAAGTGAGTGCTCATAATATGGGGGAGCAGGCCTTTAATAGCTGCTGTAGGACTTCAACTGTGCACAGTGGGGTTGTAAGCAGGGTCTGGGCCAACCACCACTGTGTGCAGTGCCTTTGGACAACCCTCCGCAGGCAGCCAAACCACAACTACATACTCCTTTTGGTTATAAGCAGCATGGGGTTGGATAGAGGGCCTGGCTACACCCAGGCCCTGTGGTCAACATCTCAGGGGGTTAAAACCTGCACTGTGGTGAGCCCTGCACCCAACTCCACACAGGTGACCAACACCCGCGCCCAACAGTGAGGTTTGAATGCTTGAAAGGTGCCACAATACAAATCCCATAGAAAATCATAGTCTCTACAGTGGCCACCATGGGGTTCGCTGCAGTACAGCTGTGTTGGTAGCATGAAAAACTCTATTTTATACTTCTGTCCCTGTTTCCTGTAATGACAGCTGCAGCATTTATCGTTGAGGTTGCGGCTCATCAACCAGATCTCTCAGTCCTGCAAGACCGATGGCACGTGACCAAGATTGCCGAGAGGAGAAAAAGCTCATTTGAGCGATTAGGTCTATTATTTTTAACTTTTAGCACTGCAGGATCAATCTAACCTTCCAGAAGTACCAATTTTTCTAACCCTTTCCAGCCCATTCAGAGCATTTCTTTAAATATTTTGTTTTTTTTAAATGGCTGTACAGATTTATACTAAATAACAAAAAGCTTGCTTTCTGAATAAGGTTCTCCCTTTCTGCCAAATACACAAATATATACAGCAAACCCCTACACTTTTTGGATGAATACTGGCCTTGATCACGGTAGGAAGCCATTACCATGTAGTACGTTAAAAACATGCAAGCTTGTGACCTCTCCACAAGCATAGACAGAGAAAACAATAAAAACATCATACTTCGCTCTAGACTCATTTTAGTTAAATATGAAGACATTTAATTTAAATATCATTTAAAAATGTTTCAATAATGCAATTAACCAGATTCAATCAATTAAAATGCATTACTTTTTCATACAATAATAACTGTAAATACACATGAAGAAATATATATTAGAAATACCCAAGCTTGTTTTTACAAATCCATTAATACAAATACCATACGAGAACCAGTTAAAATATCCTCCAATAATTGGTCACGTATTTGAATAAAATCTCAATGAATGTAAGGTGCCCAGTGCAATTGTGAATCTATAAGCAAAGAAATTCAGGAGTTTGCAAATAATTGAAGAAAATAAAATGTCCTTTCAATTCTCAGGCATTTTGAGCATAATTCATATGATCCAAACTTTATTAGAATGCAAAAATCATGCCCAAGTGGGTAATACATATAAAGGCACTATTCAAATTGCATATCTATATGCATAAAAGTAAAACTCATCCTTTGCCGAAGTAGGCCCATTCACAGAGGTAGAATAATATGGACCAATCCATTCACAATACATACAATTATAAATTAAATGTGGAAGTTTTTAATTTTTGATGTTGTGTAGTTTAATTTTGCTTTGTAGTTAAGGAACAAATTAGGTTATATGCATAATGTATATATTGAAGGTATAAGTATAACTTTACAATTTGTAATGTTTGTGTATTTTAAGTTTAGTTTGTTTTAGAAATTGGGTTTCTGATTGGCAGAGGTATGCACCCTGTCCAAGCAGGAATCACAATTCTAGCCAGGGTAAGTCAGATACACACCCTAAATTAACCTGCACTCACCATCTGATATTGGTATAGGGAAGGCAGACTTAACTTAAGAGGCAATGTGTAAAGTATTTGTGCAACACTTCAAACAGTAACACAGTGGAAACACAACAGAAAGACTTCACACCAAGTTAGAAAAATAAATTATATTTATATGAACAAAACAAGACCAAAATGACAAAAATTGAATAAGTAGGAGTTGAGTTATGAATTTTTAAAGAATAAACAGTTGTGGTGCTTAGAAGAATAAGTCACCAACCGGGGCTACCTCCTCATCATAGACCGGGTCAACCAATCTTCCATCCAAAGGAGAAGTTCCTAGCTCTCTTCGTTGTTGCAGAATCCTAAGCTTCTTCCATCCGGAGGCAGCTTCCTTGCACCTTCATGGGTTTTCTGGGCTCCTGCCCCCCCTGGACACTATTGCGACTCTTGGACTTGGTCCCCTTACCTTGCAGGTCCTCAGGTCCAGGAATCCGTCTTCAGTACTTTGCTGGTGTTTGTGGTTCTTGCAGAATCCCCCTATCACGACTATTGTGTCCTTTTGGGGTAGTAGGTGTACTTTACTCCTACTTTTCAGGGTCTTGGGGTGGGGTATCTTGGGCACCCTAACTGTTTTGTGAGAGTCCCAGCGACCCTCTACAAGCTCCCATAGGACGGGGGTCCATTCGTGATTCACATTCCACTTTTGGAGTATATGTTTGTGTTGCTCCTAGACCTATGTTCACCTATTGCATCCTATTGTAATTCTACACTGTTTGCATTACTTTTCTTACTCTTACTTACCTGTTTTGGGTTTGTGTACATATAACTTGTGACTATTACTTACCTTCTTACTGAGGGTACTCACTGAGATACTTGTGGCATATTGTCATAAAAATAAAGTACCTTCATTTTTAGTAACTCTGAGTATTGTGTTTTCTTATATTGTGCTATATGATATAAGTGGTATAGTACGAGATTTGCATGTTTCCTAGTTCAGCCTAAGCTTTGCCATAGCTACCTTCTATCAGCCTAAGCTGCAAGAAAGACCTCTATTCTACTAATAAGGGATAACTGGACCTTGCACAGGGTGTAAGTACCACAAGGTACCCACTATAAGCCAGGCCAGCCTCCTACACCGACCATGATATAGCATGGGCCTGGTACAGGAGCCATGCAGGAACGGGAAATAGCATACCTTGATCCTGGTCGCAAACACAAGATGTTGGGAGAATGCATCAGTATGTGCGTCAATGTTATTCCATCAGTCGAGGAGTGCGTTGATGTTTCCCATGCATTGATGGTGATGCACTGGTTTCTGAAGACAAGCATCAATGTTGTGATGTGTTGATTCTGAAGCTGATGCACCGGGTTCCTGCACACTGTCAAAGGGATGCATCAAACTTCCTTCAGCGATGGCAGCAATGCAGTGGTTTCAGTTCTGCATCGATGTTGATGTGCGAGGTGCTGCTTCCAGTAGGCAGGGGATGCATCTGTCAATGAAGCAGTTCAGGAGATGCTGCTTGGGCCCCAAGTGCAAAGCACCAGTTTCAACAGGGTCGATGAGTCGGTTGCCACTTCCAGAAGGCAGGAGATACGTCAATTTTGTTAGTGCAAGTATCTGGGTGCACTTCCAGTGAACTAGGCAGAGGAGCAGGGGTAGGGACTTTGGTATCCCTGATTCTCTAGCAACAGGGTGCAAGCCAACAAGCCCTTGCAGATCACTTTGGGGTGTAAGGCAGAGTACAGCTCTCCTTCAGCAAGGTCAGACAGCAGCACGCCGCAGGACAGCACAGCAGAAAAGCAGCCCTTCTAGGTCAGACTTTCAACAGAATGACAGTCCTTGATGCAGCACAGCAGTTCTGCTGACAGAGTCCAGTTGTAGGTCCAGACCTGTCTGACTTATACTCAAATGTGCCTTTGAAGTTGGGGTGACTTCAAAGAATGGTCTTTGAAGTGCACAAGTATCCTTCCTTAGCCCTGGCTCCAGACTATAAGTAGGGGGCAACCCTTTATGTGGGGACAGGGACTGCTTATTCAGCTATAAGCGTCATCCCCTTGAGCCTTCCCTGCCCAGGAAGTGCTATTATAATGCTGATAATCCCTCAGACACACCTTACCTTCATGTGTTTTTGTCTGACTAGAGGAAATGCACAAAATGTAGCTGTCACTCACCTTGACGTGTATTGGAGATGGGCTGCAAGCACACAGAACTGTAAGATCAGAGAAAAGTCCTCTTTCTAAAAGTGGCATTACTAAAATAGTACGGGGAAATCTGACTTTACCAGTGAAAAGGATTTATCATTACCATTCTGAAGATGTGAAACATGACTTAGCTACTTCTTTCTAATCACGAATTACAGCTTGAAAGTGTTTTAAGGAATTCCCAGTGTTCACCTATGAGAGGAGTAGGCCTCACACTAGTGCAAAATGACTTAGGGTGTTTTTCACTACCAGGACATGCAAAATGTAAACATACATGACCTACCTTTTAGTTACATAGCAACCTCCCATAGGGGCTCCCAAGAGCCTACCTTAAGGGTGACTAATATGTAAAAAAAAAGGGGACTTTAAGGGTTGGCAAGGGACTTTCAATGCAAAGTCAAAGTGGCAGTCAAACTGCACAAACAGGCTCTGCCTTGACAGGCCTGAAACATGTTTAAATGACTACTTCAGTGGGTGGCACAATCAGTTCTGCAGGCCCACTAATGGCATTTAAATTACAGGCCCTGGTCATATGGTATACCACTTTACATGGGACAGGATTTACAAGTAAATTTAATATATTTCAATTGTATATACACCAATGTCACCATGTTTAGGAGAGAAGCACATGCACCTTAGCACTGGTCAGCAGTGGTAAAGGGCTCAGAGTCCTAAGGCCAACAAAAAGAATCAGCAAATATCTGAGACAAGCAGGCAAAAAGTTTGGGGGAAGACTGTCTATACTCTGTAGGGAGATGGACCATCTCAAGAATTGTGGATTCTCACCCCTCATTTGCATTAGCCTCCAGAGGAGGCTGTGGTGTGTCTGAATCCAGAAGTGAATCCCAAACAGGTATGGGATTAACTTCTTCAGTTCCCTTTCAATAGCACTTTACCTCTGTTCCCTGGAAAGTAACCTCCTAGAGATGAAAGCTACAGGTTGGTGGAGGTGCTCATCATTAAACTGTGAACGTACTGTCCCTATGCCATGCTCTGAGGGATCAGTTTGAACAGTGAAGTTTTTGGTGAAAGTCAGGGGCCTTGAGCACAAGGGCTGTGCACGTGGCCTGCTTTAGGGAGTCAAAAGCTTTTTGGCATACCTCTGTCCAAATCACATGTCTGGGCTGCTTCTTCAAAGTCAGCTCTGTCAAGGGGGTCACATTGGTACAACATCCCTTGACAATCCTCCTGCGATATCCTGTGAGGCCCAGGAAGGCCCTCATCTTAATTTGAGTTTTGGGGGACTCCCAAGCCATGATAGTCTATGTTGTGGCCTAGATGGGCTGCACCTTACTTCTGCCCATCAGATGTCCCAAGTACACCACCGACCCTTGCCCTATCTGGCACTTACTGGCCTGAAGCACATCCTGCAAGTGAAACAGGTGGTCTTTCCAGTTGCCACTGAAGATGGCTATGTCATCCAAGTAAGCTGCACTAAAGGCCTCCACACCAGCCAAGACTTGGTTCACCAACTGCTGGAAGGCAGCACTTTGAACTAGTATTTGCCCTCTGGAATGGAGAAGGCTGACCTCTCCTTGGAACCTTCATTTAGGGCAACCTGCCAGTATCCTGAAGTAAGATCAGAAGTACCAAGAACTGAGCAGTCCCTAAACTGTCATTCAGCTCATCAGTTCAGGTAATGGGATGAGCATCAATCTTGGTGAGTGAATTGGGCCCCCTGTAATCTACACAGAATGTGACTTCAGGTGTAATACACCACAGGACTGGACGAGGGGCTACTGGAGTTTTCAATCACCTCCAACTCCAGCATCATAGAAACCTCCTCTTTGATGCTGACCCTGACTTTGTCAGATAGCCTATAGATTTTATTCTTGACAGGGGAGCTGTCTCCTCTGTCAATGTCATATATACACAGATGGGTAATCCCAAGAGTGAGGGAGAACAGAGAACTGTTGACAATCTCTGCTGGGGGCGTGGCCGAGGCGTCAAGATGGAGGACGCACTTCTGTAGTGCTCCTGACCCCTTCATCATCCGCCTCTAACTGACACGCCATCCAGCCCCATCGGACGACCCTCTTGGTCCCTATAGCCTCTCTGTAGCGGTGCCGCCGCTCCCCCTGTGGGGTCGATGGGCTTTTCGGCCTGAGATGTGCAGGCCGCGGGACCGGGGCCGGAGGGGCCCAAAATGGCGGAGGACAACTGAGGCCACGTTCCTGGGCCTCCGGGAGGGAGACGAGCGGCGGTGGCTGCTCGCCACAGATAGGCGGCGGAGCCTGGAGCTGGGGCCGGGGGCCCGCATCGCCTGGGGCGGCCCCCGTGGTTCGGGGGTGTCGGACCTTTCCCTCCCCCACCCTTCTTCATCTCACGGCCGGACGGGAGCTGAGTCGGGGCTCCTCTGGGGCCTCCCCCGTCTGGATGGACGCAGTGGATGCGCCACCCGCCGCGCCCTGGGGCCCTGTCCAGCACGCAGCCCCTACGGGAATCCCCGGGAAAGACCCTGCGGCCTGGAGGCGGATCGTGGGACCGGAGCCCTTCTTCCCCCCTCCCCACTCCTGTGGGACGGGAAATCGGGGAAGAGACCTGTCGAGGGACAGACTTTGAGTCCTTTGCCAGCCCGGTCAGCGGTGAACGAGACATCGGCGTGCGCCCACCGGGCCCCGGGGTGGGAATCGGCCCACGCTGGCCCCTGCCTGCTGCCTGGAACTGTGCTGAGGCCAAAGACTGTTAACAGGGGACGAGTGGACCGGAGTCCTCCTTCTCCCCCCCGCTTTGGGACGTGGCATCGGAGAGAGATACCGGTTGGGGGCAGACGGTGGGTCCTTTGCTGGCCCGGCTGGCGGTATACGGGGCTGGGGCAGCGGGAGGCGGCGGCGCACACTTACCGGGCCCAGAGATGAAGATCGTGGCCCTGCCCACTGCCTGGAACTGCTTTGGGGCCAGAGGCTGCTGATGGGGGACGGCTGAGACCGGGTCGTGGACCCCCCCTCCACTTCCTCCTCCTTCTCCTCAGCACACCGCTAAAAATTTGGACCGACAACCAGTGAACACCTTGGGCCAGTTCCGGGAGCAGAGACGACGGGTGGGCCTGAGGTCGGAGCCCCATTGAGGGCCAGCTTTAGATCCTGCTAATTTTTCACAGCGGAGCCCCACAAGACCATGCTGTGACTTCAGATATTGAAACCCCGACCCGGGATTACGCAGGACTTGTCATGGGCAAAGACAGACCGGCGCGACAAACAACGGCTCAGACCCGCAAGGACCAGTTTACCACGGGCGCCACTGGGCTTCGATCGGAGGACCGAACTCCGGGCGGGGGCAACGAACAACAGGTGGCATCCGGGGAACTGGCGACAATACTTCAGGCAATCCAGGCTTCCCAAGCAGCCGTTGAATCTAAAATTGGAGAGGTTAGAGTGGACGTGGCCCTGTTTAGACAAGACCTCCGCAACGCCACAGCCCGTATCACGGAGGCCGAGTCTAGGATCTCTACGGTAGAAGACGATGTAGCAGCCCTCAAGGCCCAGGTTTCCACGCTGACTGCTCGTACCGCAGAGTTACATAAGAGAGCCAAAGACGCTGAGAACAGGTCAAGACGAAACAACCTTCGCCTGGTGGGCCTTCCTGAAAACACAGCACAAACATCTCTTGTCCAATACCTGGAGGACTGGCTCCGCTCCTGGATCCCCGCTGCTCGCTTCACACCATGGTTCGCTATTGAACGAGCCCACAGGGCCTTACAGGTTAAGCCCCCTCCAGGAGCCTCACCCAGATCAGTGATACTACTCCTCTTTAACTTCAAAGACAGAGATGCGATTCTACAAGAGGCACGTGCAAAAGGAGTCCTCACTTGCAACGGAGTTGGTGTCCTTCTGTTCCCGGACTACACTCGAGAAGTTCAACAACAACGCCGCTCATTCACTGAGATGAAACAAAAACTAAAAGCCATGGATATCCAATATCGACTTTTGTTCCCAGCGCGACTCCGTGTAGTCTACAACAACCAAACCCAACTCTTCGACCACCCGACTGCTGCCTGGACTTGGCTAACAGAGGAGATCCCCCTGGGTCTCTCCAGAGGCAATACAGGTCCCTCCCAGGGTCTGGGACCAGATCGACCGGGGGGGCGGCGGCTTGACCGGCGCCGCCGCACACGATCTCAGCGGCGCGGGGCACAGGCCTGGCCCCCTGCACAATCACCTCCGGGACCCCACCGGGTAGAGCCGCGGTATCTACGCACAGACCGCAGCCCTGGGAGCTCCGGAAACAGCCCTGTTGTTGCGGGTGAGGGACAGGCCCGGTCTGGGCCCCTGGAGGACTCAGCCCGGTGCTGTGATGCCGCTAGCGCCACAAGACACTTGGAGGGGAGTCCCTAATGGACCAACAGGGTATAAAAGTCAAGACAATCTTATTGTTACTTATCGCAATTTTAGACTTAATCCGAAAAATGGAGGGGTCCACCGTCACTACAGTTACCGCTACCTCATCAGTTTAGAGTACACCTCACCAGTTCTAGAAGGGAGGTAATTATATGGGTGAGAGATGCTTCTGGGGGAAGTATGGGGTGGGTGGGAGTTGGAGGGCAAGGGAGTTCAGGCCGAGTTGTAAGGGCCACCGGTACCGCGTTTAGGTCACCAAAATGTTTAATTTTTAGGTCTAGCAGACAGAACAGGAACTATAAGGACTCAGCAGACCATGGACAATTAAACACCCCACAGAACCAGGGACTAGACGAAGGCTCCCCAATATTTCTGGGTCCATTGGAGACAGGCCCGAGCGACTACGATGAACACCCTTTAAACACTCATCCCCCATGAGCCAAACACAGGTTTTCTCATGGAACGTCAACGGGCTCCTAGATAAGATAAAATGCACTGCCGTATTCACATACATACACAGACACAGGCCAGACGTGCTTCTGTTACAAGAAACTCATCTTCAGGGAAACAATTGTCCCTTCTTGGCTCAAAGGGGCTTTGATAGAATCTACCACGCTGGGTTCACCCGTGGCTCTAGGGGGTGGCTATACTTCTTCATCGATCCTTCCCCATGACAAATATTCAAGTACGAAGAGATCAACACGGGCGATACATAGCCATTACAGGGAAAATTGAAGGGAACACAATCAACATGGTCAGCACCTATGTCCCCCCACATTAGTTCGGAAAACTTTAGATGATCTCTCCCAGCTACTTCTAAATCTGTCACAAGGGTTTACAATGATAGGAGGAGACTTTAACTCCACCCCAGGCCCAACAATAGACGTGACAGGCCCAATCTCCGTGCATAGACATACAATGGCAACGGGACTCAGGGGTTGGATCTCGGCGACAGGGCTCTATGACGCCTGGCGAGTATGGTACCCAAGACGGCGTCAATTTACCCACACATCGGCTGCTCATGGTTCACAATCCAGGATAGACCTGGTCCTCCTTCCAGGCACTGACTGCGCAGCCCTCTCCCACATTGAAATACTGACAAGGGGAATCTCTGACCACGCTCCAATCCCAGATCCATCCAATGTGGCGACTAAATGCATGGTACCTCCAAGACCAAGGTTCTGTGGAACAGATGCACGAGGAAATAAAAGAACATTTTGAGCTGAATGAAGGGTCGGTGCCATCCACAGGTACTTTGTGGGCGACGGGCAAAGCGGTGCTAAGGGGAAGGGCCAAAAACCTGATACGGATCCAGGAACGCACTCAAACCCAACATATTGAAAAGTTGGAGTTAAGGGCCAAGGCCCTGGAAAATGAAAATGAAATAAGCCCGACCGACAAAACAACAAGAATAATAAGCTTAATCCGAGAGGAAATAAAAGACCAATCCCTAGAGTCAGCTAAATACATATGGAGAGCTAACATCGCAAAAATCTACAGCTGGGGAGACAAGACCGGTAAAACGCTGCATTGGCTGGTATCTCACCACCAGGCCTCAAGGATAGTCCCAGAAATTCGGGATGGAGAGCGGAATATTGTTGTGAAACATGCAGAAATCGCAAATGCCTTTGCCACATACTACAAGACCCTTCATCAAGCGTCGGGACGGGTCAATATGAGTGTAGCCAGACAGTTACTGGATGAAACCCCCATCCCGCGGTTGTCAGCGATAGAGGCAAAGGCCTTAGAAGAACCCGTTGACACAGAGGAAATCCAGGTGGCCATTTCGGACCTGGGCACCGGGAAAACGCCAGGACCCGATGGATTTCCCGCAGAATACTACAAGGTCTTTAGAGAGGAATTAACACCACACCTGTTGAACCTCTTTACAGAGGTAGATAACAGTGGTGTTTTCCCCAGAGAACTAGATACAGCTACCATTGTGGTGCTCCCTAAGACTCAACCCACCTCAACACTTTGTGCCGATTACAGGCCGATCTCACTTATTAATACAGAGATACATTTTTTGCAACCATCCTTGCCACCCGTCTTAAAAAGGTTCTTCCTCAACTAATAAACCCAGATCAATGTGGCTTCATGGCCACTCGCAGCACTCGGCACTGCATCTGCCGGCTGCACATAGCATTAGCTGAACGCGGCCATTTGACCCGAGACCTTGCCCTTTTACTCATTGATGGGGTGACCCAGCCTACCGGGTGGAACTGGAAATCCTAGGGTTCCCTCGCCTTCTAGATATAATGTACGGGAATCCCCTGCCCCGAGGAATGGGAGAAGTTACCAAAGTGATTTTTCAGGCATGGCATGGCGAGCTGCCCTGAGATACACCCACAGGAACACCACTGTTACACACCATACACCATTGTGGGGAGGGAAATGGCTAAGCGCAACTGCAGCTCTGGAAGGATTCGGGGAATGGGATCTGGTGGGCATCTCCCTGGTTGGAGACGTATGGACAGGGGACTCCATGAAATCTTTCCAAGACTTAAGGAGGAATTGTCAACTAGCCCAAACACAATTCTTCCGATATCTCCAACTCAGACATGCTTTAAGAACCCACATACCGACAGCAAGCCCTCTACCAGAATTGAACCCGCTTGAAGCCAAACTACTCATGGGAAACTTGGGGGGGAAAGGGGTTTCCCAAATTTGTAAAATACTAATCAACAATGCTCCTGGAGACATGAACCTCATTAGATCCAGATGAGAGATATGGCTGGGAACTCTAGAGGACACAGAATGGAGGGAATCCCTGATGGCACCCAGGTCCTTAGCAGTGTCGGCCAAACTCCGCACAGTGCAATTCTATTACTTACATAGTGCATACTTATCTCCTGCTAGGTTATACCGGGCAGGTCTGCGACCCTCGGCCCAATGCCCACGATGCTTGCTCGATCCTGCAGATTTTTTCCACATGGTCTGGTCATGTCGAGTTGTTCAGTCCTACTGGAACTCAGTGCTCCAAGTGCTGGAGAAAGTCTTGAGTGGTGAAATACAAAGATCTGCCAAACTGGTCCTACTGGGAGTGATGGAGGACATGAGAGGAACACCGGCTCATCGAGCTCTGGTGGCCACAGCCCTGTTGATAGCTAAGAGGGACATAGCAGCAACATGGATCTCCCCCGAGGGCCCAAAGCTCCAAAAGTGGAAGAAAGGGGTAGACTGGTGCGCGACCCAAGAAAAGGTGGTTTACGACTCTAGAGGGTGCCCTGGGAAATTTGAAAAGATATGGGGAAGATGGATAGACAATCTCTCTGCTGTTCTGAAGTCAAGGTAGGGGATAGGCTTACACCTTCCTATGACCAATCCTCCTCTTTAGATGCGAAGAGGTCAAGAAGAGGTGCACTCTCTTTCTTCCTCCTATCTGTCACGACAGTATAGTGACCTCAGATCTCTCAAAGTGTAGTTTGAGATGGTTGATATGGAGCACCCTCTGGTGATGCCTGGAGGTCTTCAGGTCCACCAGGTGGGTAGCCTCCCTCTTCCTCTCAACAATCTAATAGGGTCCAGCCAAACAGTCTTTGAGGACCCTGGGCTCCACAGTTTCCATCACCCACACTTTTTGCCCAGGCTGGATTTCTACTGAGGTAGCTGTTTGGTCATAGCACTGCTTCATTACCTCTTTGCTTGAGGTTGTCAAAAGCTTGCTTCCACAACTTGACCATCTGGCTTCTGAAGGCTAGCATGTAGCTGACAATATATTGGGGAGGTTTCATGGGAGCTTACTCCCATGCCTCCTTCACCAAACTTACAGGACGACCATACAGAAGCCCAAAGTGGCTAAAGCCAACCCCTTCTCTGGTACCTCTCTATAAGCGAAGAGTACACATGGCAAGAGGATGTCCCACTTATGCTTTAGGGCCACAGGCAGGCCCTTGATCATGCCTTTGAGTGTCTTGTTGAACATCTCAACAAGCCTATTTATTTGTGGATGGCAGGGGGTGGGGAACTTGTATGTAACTCAGCACTCCATCCACATTAAATGGATATGAGCAGACATGATGTTGGTTGTCCCTGTCAGACACCACTTATTCGGGGAAACCCGCTTGGGTAAAAATCCCCGCTAGGGACTTAGCCACTACAGGTGCAGGTGCAGTTGCATTCCTCTGGTATCCTGTGGCATGATCCACGTGAACTAGGATGAACCTGTAGCCAAAGGCTGTCTTGAGCTGAATAGGCCCAACAAAATTGATGGCCACCATTTCAAAGGAGGTGAGAATTACAGGTAAGGGATCTAGGGGAGCATTCAGCTTCTGCCCTGTCTTCCCATTCCCTGGCAAATCAAGCAGGTCCTACAGAAGGCATATGAGGAAACCGTCATTCAGGCCTGGCAAAGGTCTTGTTCCAGCCCAAATGTCCTGTCAGGGGTATCTCATGATCTAACTCTGGTTGGAAGGCCCTGTAGCATTGGGGGACCACCAGCACAGGTTCCAAGGCTCACTGTGCAGGAGGTTGTCCTCCCAGTAAATTTAGTAACTACCAGAGGCATCACCTGCTTCCTGGGTTCGGCTTGGTGCCTCATGCCCTCCAAGGTTGTACATTCCCTCTGAACCTTGAAGATTTCCTCCCTGGTGGATCCTCCCTCTACTTGCCATCCAGCAAGTTCAGGCAGGTAAACAAGTGAGGCGATGTCCTCTCAACTGGGCTGTGGAGCCAAACTCCTCTGGGGACTCACCCACCTCAGCAAGGAGATATTCACTGGCTGTTTTCCTATGTCCCTTGCCCTTCCTTCTTTTGGCAGCTGTTTGGGCCATTCTTCCAGACTCCAGATTTCCTTTACCTCCTTCCTACATTTCCGGATGTGACCTGAGCTCCACTTCCTTCCAGGTAGTGTGCTCAAGGTCATTTCCTAACAAACAATCCGCAAGCATGTCAGGGCTCACTGCAGCTTTCAGAAGACCTGAGATCCCCCCACTCAAATGGAACAAAGGCCACTGGATAGTGACCCTCACTGCTACTACAACCTGGTGTAATGAATTGGATATTGTAGTTTTCTGGTGGCCAAAGCCTGGAAATACTGTCACCTTCACCTTAGGAATGCCTTATCACTCCAGGAATGCAGGATAGGGCTCAAGACACGGCTGTTCAAAAGAACAGAGCTCAGTGAAGAAGCTAGCAGCTTCAGCACCTTGAGACCGTCAGAGGTGATTTACTGCACTTTATAAATCCTGATTGATTGGGCATAATTTACTCTGGGGTCACCAGCTGACTCCTTATCACAATCATGCCGACCCCTGTGTCCCTCAGAGCCTGAACATATTGCGCATTGATGGCAGCCATTGCCTATACTTTGCAGCATTAGAGGGCACATGTATTTTAGGAACAATCTCCTCATCACCCAGAGACACTAGGATAACCTCTCTGAGTCCCCCCATTTACTGGAACAAACTCCCCACCCAAGCAGTATACTCACTACCCCCTCTGTATACCTGGTGGTGTTCTTTTTATGCACATGGAATCCCCCAGATGTCCACCTCCTCAGCAAGCTTCCTGGGGTCAGTCATCTTGCTGTCAACTAGGTGTTGACGCAGCTCTGGAAAACAGGTATCTAGCATGTACTCTTTAACAATTAAGTTGTACAGCCCACCTTACTGTTCTTCACCCAGCCCTTCAATGCCTTGATGGCATAGTCAAGGAAGTCCATTCATGTTTGCGATGAGATTTCGTGGCTGCCCCTGAATCTCTGCCTACATTTCTTAGGGGTCAGACTAGATTTGTTGACAAGAATCACCTTCATTGCAGTATAGCATGTTTGTTCCTCTATCTCCAGTGTTAAGAGTGTTTCTCTCCCCGCTGTTGGTATGTATATCCACAAGCTACCTCCCTCCCATTACTCCTCTGGAACCTTGGTCACCCTTAGAGCCACTTCATAGGCTGCAAACCATTTATCTACGTCATCCCTCACCACATAACTGGCTACAAAATCTTTTGAAATGAGGACCCTTACTTCTCCAGTGCACACTACAGGTATGCCGCCATCATTGCTGCTGGACTCCACTTGAATGTTTTGAATGTCCAGCTGTCTGAGACTACGCTCATGGGCAGTTTGCTTTTTCTCCATGGCCAGCCTCTTTCCTTCCATAGCTTTCTCCTTCTCCATTTTCAATTTGGCAAGGTCTAGTCTCAATTTCCTTTCCTGCCTCCTGTCCCCCAGCTCATCTGGGGACAGGTTCATGGATGGCACACAGTTCTCTGCATGTGAGTGGACTTCCAGTCCTGGGAGGATATTTCCCCCCTCTCATCTGGTAACATGTCAAGACTCCCTGGCAGGTCCTGTTGCCACTCCTCCTCATTTTCGGACTGCTCCTCCTCATTGTCTTCGTAGGCATGGCTGGCTATGCCCATGCTCTCAAAGCCTTCTGGACTTCTACCATCTCATGAATCCCTTTTACAAGCTACCTCCTCTCCTAGCAGAATTCCTTGAGCTGGGCCACAGTGTAGCTCTCTAGGTTGGCCAGATCAAACTCCATCTTGCAAGTGGGGTCACAGACACAACAGCAAAAAATCGGAATAGGTGAAATTTGGAAAAATAAAACATGTCAATCAGGGAGAATAGATTTGAATTGGTCTACATATGAGTATTGGTGTACAGTAAGTCACACTGCCCATTTAGGTGCATTCCCTTCCCTCCCATCCTGCCCAGGATGATTCATTGTGCTGTGGATGGCCCATTAGTCACACTTAAGCTCCCTCTGTGTGTGGCTGTCTAGAGGCAGTGCACAAGCCCAGCTTTCACCCCACCTTAGACATGTATTGGAGACAGACACCAAATGGCTAAAGTAAGACAGTGAAAACTTTCAAAAAGTGGCATTTTCAGACCTGTAATTTGAAATCCAACTTTGCCATAAGCTGTGATTTTAAATGGTCCAGTGATACCAAACTTGAAAAGTCTATCTCTTCTCAACTGGTAACTACACTTAAAGAAAGGTTTTGAAGTAATTCCAATGTTATCCTTTGGGAGTAGTGAAAAACAAATGTGGGTGCTTTTCAGTACTAGGGTATGCACAACTTTAAAGTACGTGCCCTGCCTTTTAAATACAATGCAGCCTGCCCTGTGGGTCACATGGAGCCTACCTTAGGGGTGACATATGTATAAAAAGGGTAGGGTTAGGCCTGACAAGAGGTTTATCTTACCAGGTCAAAGTGGCAGTTTAAACTGCACAGACAGGCTCTGCAATGGCAGGCCTGAGCCATGGTTAGAGGGCTACTTAGGCGAGGGGCACAATAGGTGCTGCAGGTCCCTCTAGTACCATTTAATGTACAAGCCTTGTGCACATGTAGTCCACTTTAGTAGGGGCTTATAAGTTCATTAAATATGTCAATTTGGGTTAAGCCAATGTTACCGTGATTTAGGGGAGAGAGCACAAGCACTTTACCATTGATCAGCAGTAGTAAATGGCAGCACAAATGAGGTCAGAAAACTGAAGAAGGCAGGCAAACATTTAGGGGGAACACCGTCCTAAGGCTGTCAGGTCTAACATTTCCTAACTATAAAATTGGCTTAACCTTATTTTTTTTCTTTGAATTTCAATGTGTTTTTTAAATAAAAATGTGTTTCAAATGGTAGAGTTTACTGCCATTGAGTGGAGTGTAATTAGGTGGAGTATGGTACTGTAGAGTGGAGGAGATTGTCCTACAGTGCACTGGCATAGAGTGTACTGTAGTAGAGTGGAGTGTGTTTCAGTTAAGTGTCATACAGTGCAACACTGTATGGTGGAGTGGCATATTGTAAAGTGGCATACAGTGAAATAGCATAGAGTGGAGTTACACACATTGGAATATTGTAGAGAACAGTGTTGTATATACAGTGGAGTGGCGTTGGCTGCAGTGGGTAGATCTCCCTTTATTAACATCTTACAGAGGATTACAAATGGCAACTTTGTGGGGCACTGGGCTCAAGCCCCAGAAACATATTGAGGCACCAGCAATATTTCAGCTTGGGCCTCGTGAAAGTGCTGGCCTCTGCACCAAAACCGCGGCACCAGCAATGAGGCTTTCATATTGATGTAGGAACTCCGGGGCAAACATGGAATTTATCCCCCCAGATTTTTAAGTAATGGGGGGACTTGTGACAATATCATGCACACTCCCCATACACACATTTTGAAGGGGAAACTGAAGTTCAAACAGTGGCAGATAAAACATGTGTCTATGAAGCGATAGTGCACATTACCAAAGTTTCCTTGAAATACTGTAATCTGAGAAGCAAACTCCGTGGGGCTCTGTCAGCTCTTTATTTTGTTCATTATTTGATTCCAATCATTGGGTTGTTGAGCCTCTTTGATAATAGTTTTGCTTTTCCGACAAGGTGAACCAACAGAGTAAGGGAAAGCTATTTTATGTTAATATTGCTGCATACTCATGTGACTTGAGAAAAATAATAATTTTCAGAGACACTCAACAGCATAATTACCTCAGTTACATAATAAGCAATAACAGAGAAGTCTTGGAGCATCTACAGAGCCCGCTTCTCAGGTTACATAGCTTCAGGGATAGCCTTTAAAAATGCAGTATAAGTTTAGTCAAACTAGGTTGTTGTGTTTGGTCTTCAGTGTCTGTGGAAACATACCAAATAAAACCCAGACACCGATATATATATGTATGTATAGTGTCAGGTTGATTTAAGGTGTGATAAGCGCATTATACCAACACTAATGTAAAACCAGGACACAAATCACTGACCTTTGGTGTAAAACGGAAGAAAAAGGGATGTAACCCTACAGTCTTTGAACTGCAGAATACGAACTCCTGGATTCAAATCCTGGTTCCCCAGTTCATCATATTGTATGATTCATGACCCATCACTTTACTTCACAATAGATCATTTTCCTGATCGTTTGGTTTGAGAGGAATTTTGAAGTAATTTTGAATAGGGTCTGCAATCCAAGAAAACTCACATATATGGGTAATATAAAATAATCTTGTTTCACATTTATTAACAAGAAAGGATATGGCACATCTTGAGGTACTCTTGGCAACATTGTCAGGGCATCAGGAGTGTGACTATCAATAGTGAAGCAGGTGTAGGAACTTCTAGGCCGGTTAAGTTAATTTTAGTTGGTGATTTCAAAACCCACCTTTGTGAGTGCCCTTTAGATGCAATTAACATCAAGCCTAAATGCGCCTTAGTAGAGGGGCTACTTATGGCCCATAGTAGTGAGGTCTCTGAACTTAGCATACCTTGAACTAACCATACCTTTGTTTTTTCCCTGGAAAAGTTAGTTAACTCTACCAGTCCCTGTATTTTACCAACCTTTACGGATAGGGGTTGTGCCTTTATAATTGATTTTCTTTTTGTTTCAGCTCCACTTTTTTTGTTGATGTCTAGTTTTAGTATAGCGCACAGCCCATTGAGTGATCATAATCCTCTTTCTCTAGCAATGAGAGGGTTTGGTTCTGGTGTCAGGTACTCACCAGGGTCACAGGGGGTGTTTTCTCCAATAGACCAAGCTAGGCGGTTGAAGTAGTCGCAAGTGGAACCTGTGCATCTTAAAAATTCTTGTTCCTCAGGGTGTACGCTCTAGTTTTTATCGTCTGGCTCTAAGCTCCTTGAATGGATCAATTCTATCTGCCTTTGAAGGCATCGTGCATAGGGTGTCAGCCTTATTTAGGGAGCCCTCGAGGATGACCATATCAACCAAATCTAAATGGTTTGATCACAATTGCTCCAAGGCTCTGCCAAGTCTGAAAGAAACACTAAAGCAGGTATATAGAGATATGAACCTTATTGTTGTTTTTTGTAAGGCATATAAACTACAATTTATGACACACAACAATGTAAGAAAGGAAGCCTGGGAAGATCCAGCTCATGCTTGTGTCAGTAGAGAAATCTCTTTCTTCTGGCGTGTAATTATTCAGCCCTGCTTGGCTAAGGATAAGGGTCCTGCTCTACGCCACCACATCATACAACAACAGAGGATAGAGCATTTTGATGAGGTTGATAACAGTGCATCTACACTGGGTAGTGCTGAGGTGGATGTGGCCTTGAGATGTTTTTAGCAAGCTCAATTGTTTTAGTGAAGTGTAAATGCTTGTCCAGTAACAATGGAATTCCTAAAACTGCATATGAAATAGGTTATCTGCCCCTTCACCATTGCAGTGATTAACCTTTGATTGCTGCCAATAAAAAAGACTGAAAATCACAGACTTAAAATTAATTGCTTTAACTTTTTACATAGTTGCTACGTGGCACATTGTCTTGTGTGATGCTTTCAGTTGGTCCTGGCTATTCAGTCACAACAATGCTCCATCCTGTAGTTTTTTTTAACCATTATGAGGAGGGGCTGAAAAACCTAATCTTTGAAGTGTTGCTGGCTGAAAAGTCAGGCGTACCGGATGGAGATATGCATGACTTCAGGTGATGTAGATGCTTTGTTTTTACATTTTACAAAGTGGTCCACTTCCAACACTATTACTACTCCATCTGCTTGTAAAAATAAATATTAACCCTGTTTACTTGTTCAATGGTAATGCATTAGTTCAGTCACATAAGGGTATTTAAGGTGGCTTTTGAATAGTGTTCATAAACATATTTTTACCAAGCTTCACCAGCAGGCAAGAGAAGTATAGCGGGCAGCAGCAGTACAGGCTTATCTAGCACAAAGCAAATGGACTGCAAATATTAAAGGTTGAGTGACAGTGTGTGTCTGTGTGAGTATATATGTGCACATATGTATGAGACAGTATGAGTGTATGAGTGTGTGTGCAGCTGTGAGCAAATGAGTGTGAGGATGAATGTATGTGTGAGATTGTGAGAAAGTGTGTGTGTGCACTCATGTGCATGTGTGTTTAGTGTGTGCATGTGTGTGTTTCTAATTCTTGTGTGCTCTGCTGGTCCCGACAGGCTGGAGGCTGGAGGCACTTCCTAGCTTTCTTGGGAAGCACCATTATCATATGGGTTGGATGCATTTACCTATGGCAAAAGGTGGGCTCTGGCTAATTGGTAATTAATGGATTATAGCAACGCCCAAGTCAAACTTCGAGCATTGACATGCTGGAGATAATGTTTTGCATACGAGAAAACAACCATGTTATGGAGCAACCATGGCAGAATGTTTGCTCTTGAGTACACAAGGTAATTTTTGGACATATGGGTACAACTATGGAACAATTCTGAAACTGCCATATTGTATGCAATTGGGTTATTAGGACACCTGTGACATATGGGGGACACCAATGGCAAACGTCTGGCACTAGTGTCATAGAGATAATTCCAGAGATATGTGATGGATTCATGAAAAATTTGAAAATATGCATTGGAACAGTCAATAGGTCTGGCCTTGTTAAGCATTTTTTTGGGAACAAATACAAAGGCATTACAAGTGTGAAAGTAATAAAAGGTGAAAATACTCATGTTTGAAGGAAGGTAAAGCACATATAATCACACAGTAGAGTAAAAATGACCCATTGCAAAACTAAAATATTAAAAATCTGAGAAATGAAGCCAGTAACAAAATCGAAGATCGGCCTCAAAGTACTGACTCTGAAGTGGACTACTTTTAGTTGGATGTACAATGGGGTCATTCAGTTATAGTGTCTTGCAAGTTTTATGACAGAACTCTTTTGGCTCCCAACAGACTCCCTCAGGGGATTAGGGGATGAGTAACCCAAAGAAAGTTTCTGGTCTCCCTGAGAGTTTGCTGTGGTTGAAACAAACTGCTTGTGTGTGCCATGTGTATCACTGTCGAATTACAGAATCAACGCTTCAAGCATGTGAAGTCAAAGCACAACTACAGCCGAGTAAATCGTTTGAAGATAAGGAAAGGTTGACTGGTCAGGAAATTCAGAACAAGGCCTTACAGAAAAGTAAGGCACTTCCATGCAAGATACAAGTATACATTATACGAGTGTTAACACTGAACCAGGTTTACAAAGTGCAGTCAAAGATAATCATAACTTGCTAAAACCTGCTGTGAATAGAAGCCCTAAAAATTACTATAGTCAGTTATTAATGAAATATACAGAAACGCTGGCTGACAGAACAAGTAAAAAAGAAGCATTCTGTCCTTACACTTACCAAAGTCTTGATAAGTGGTCCGTTATGACCTCAGCACTTGTTGGGGAGACCCAAGAAGAAGCACAGGAGCTGTGCTTACTAAACTGTCTGATACCTGAAGTGGCATACCACCAAAGATGCCAGGTAGCAGCTCAGAACAACTCCCAAGGTCTCCAAAAGTGATGGGGCTCCAATGGAGACCAAGAAGAAGGTCAAAACCTGAAAGACTGTCCCAGATGATCCGGAGGCTGATCCCTTGCAGGCCTCTGGGATGATGCAGGTTTTAATGGACAGCAGAAAGAATCTGAAAGACCTCCACCCTCAATGCTAGCCACTCCTGTGAATAGTTACAATGCTGCCACCTTCCTGAAACCACCACCACATTTTGATACAGCTAAAAAGCAAAATATTGGTGAGAGATAGATTGCTTGGTTAGAGACATTTGAAGATTTCATCAACGCACTTGAAGAGACTGATAACAGTAATAGTATCAAGTATCTCAAAAACCTTGCTGGTGATGGTGTGAAAGAAGCCATGAGGAAAATGCAGAGAACTGACAAAGTAGTCACATAATGTGAGATTAAGGAAGCACTGATGCCAGAAAGTTGGCAAAACAATTAGTGAGTTTGTAGAGAAACTTAATGCACTCATCAAACACTAAGTTTAATGAGTTAAGTGATGAAGAGGCTATGGTGGTCATTACAATCCTCGTGGATGGTGCTAAAGCGGCGGTAAGACCGCCAACAGGCCGGCGGAAAAGAAAATGGAATTATGACCTTGCCGGAAACCGCCAACAAAGACAGCCACTTTAACACTCCGACCGCCACGGCGGTACAAACAAACAGCATGGCGGTCACTGCCAACAGACAGGCAGAGGACACTGTACCGCCCACAGTATCACAACCTACCAATCCGCCACCTTTTCCGGGGTGGATTCACTGAGAACAAAAACACGGCAGAAACAGGACTTCGAAGGGAAAACAGTCACCTCTACACACCCCACGAGGAACCAGGACGCCATGGAACCAGAGCTGCAAATTTTCCCTGCCCTTATCTTCTTGCTCCTCTGCCAGGAGCACAAACGCCAGCGGCGAAGACAACGGTGAGTACTGCACCTATGACACAGGGGAGGGAAAAAACAAGTACACACACGCAACACTCAACACACCTACCCTCACCCACTACAACACACACACCAATACAGCATGATACATTACAATTACAACCCCCTGAAAGATTGCAAAGACAAAAGGAAATGAGTGTAACCATTGTAATATATTAAAATCCAGTACGCAAAAATATATATATACACTATTAACAAATATATACACCAAGAATAGTAGTCCAGGTATTGCTCCATTGAAGTCCGTGGAACACTGGGCTCACACGGCATGGGGGAGGCCCACACTCAATACCCGAACATGACTGAGAGAACACTGCAGGGGCATCACATAGCAATAAAACAGGCACCTCAGGGGGAAGAGAAAGGGGGGGCACCTCAGCCGGTTGAGTGCACGACACCAAATCCATGAGGGGGCCCTATGCCCACTGTTCAATCCTGGGGAGGGCAAAGCCACAGTCTCTCAAGTCTATACAGTGGGTGGTTTGCCCACTGTTCAATCCTGGGGAGTGCAAAGCCACAGTCTCTCAAGTCTACACAGTGGGTGGTTTGCCCACTGTTCAATCCTGGGGAGTGCAAAGCCACAGTCTCTCAAGTCTCCACAGTGGGTGGGTTGCCCACTGTTCAATCCTGGGGAGTGCAAAGCCACAGTCTCTCAAGTCTCTACAGTGGGTGGGTTGCCCACTGTTCAGTCCAGGGGAGTGCAAAGCCACAGTCTCTCAAGTCTATACAGTGGGTGGTTTGCCCACTGTTCAATCCTGGGGAGTGCAAAGCCACAGTCTCTCAAGTCTCCACAGTGGGTGGGTTGTCCACTGTTTAATCCTGGGGAGTGCAAAGCCACAGTCTCTCAAGTCTCTACAGTGGGTGGGTTGCCCACTGTTCAGTCCAGGGGAGTGCAAAGCCACAGTCCCTCAAGTCTATACAGTGGGTGGTTTGCCCACTGGTCAATCCTGGGGAGTGCAAAGCCACAGTCTCTAAAGTCTCTACAGTGGGTGGGCTGCCCACTGTTCAATCCTGGGGAGTGCAACACCACAGTCTCTCAAGTGGATAAGTCTCCACTGGTTCTGGAGGGGGCTTTGTGCCCAGAGTGCTTCATCCTGCCGAGGACTTAGGTAGTGGATGCCTTTCTCAACTGGTTCTGGAGGGGGCTTTGTGCCCAGAGTGCTTCACTCTGCCAAGGACAGAGGTAGTGGATGCCTTTCTCCACTGGTTCTGGAGGGGGCTTTGTGCCCAAAGTGCTTCATCCTGCCAAGGACTGAGGTAGTGGATGTAAATCTCCACTCGTTCTGGAGTGGGCTTTGTGCCCAGAGTGCTTCATCCTGCCAAGGACAGAGGTAGTGGATGCCTTTCTCCACTGGTTCTGGAGGGGGCTTTGTGCCCAGAGTGCATCATCCTGCCAAGGACAGAGGTAGTGGATGCCTTTCTCCACTGGTTCTGGAGGGGGCTTTGTGCCCAGAGTGCTTCATCCTGCCAAGGACTGAGGTAGTGGAATTAAATCTCCAGTGGTTCTGGAGGAGGCTTTGTGCCCAGAGTGCTTCATCCTGCCAAGGACTGAGGTAGTGGATGTAAATCTCCACTGGTTCTGGAGGGGGCTTTGTGCCCAGGGTGCTTCATCCTGTCAAAGACTGAGGTAGTGGATGTGATACTCCACTGGTTCTGGAGGGGGCTTTGTTCCCAGAGTGCTTCATCCTGCCAAGGACTGAGGTAGTGGATGTAAACCTCCACTGGTTCTGGAGGGGGCTTTGTGCCCAGAGTTCTTCATCCTGCCAAGGACTGAGGTAGTGGATGTAAATCTCCAGTGGTTCTGGAGGGGGCTTTGTGCCCAGAGTGCTTCATCCTGCCAAGGACTGAGTTAGTGGATGTAAATCTCCACTGGTTCTGGAGGGGGCTTTGTGCCCAGAGTGCTTTATCCTGCCAAGGACAGAGGTAGTGGATGCCTTTCTCAACTGGTTCTGGAGTGGGCTTTGTGCCCAGAGTGCTTCATCCTGCCAAGGACAGAGGTAGTGGATGCCTTTCTCCACTGGTTCTGGAGGGGGCTTTGTGCCCAGAGTGCATCATCCTGCCAAGGACAGAGGTAGTGGATGCCTTTCTCCACTGGTTCTGGAGGGGGCTTTGTGCCCAGAGTGCTTCATCCTGTCAAAGACTGAGGTAGTGGATGTGATACTCCACTGGTTCTGGAGGGGGCTTTGTTCCCAGAGTGTTTCATCCTGCCAAGGACTGAGGTAGTGGATGTAAATCTCCACAGGTTCTGGAGGGGGCTTTCTGCCCAGAGTGCTTCATCCTGCTCGTGGCGGACACAGTAGCATCAGTGCCCTTGGCGCTCATGGGCCAGAGGTGCTTGTGGCGGTGGTGTCCTTGGCAGCGGTGCTTGTGGTGGCGGTGTCCTGTTTAGCGGTGCTTGTGGCAGCGGTGTCCTGTTTAGCGCTGCTTGCTGCGGCGGGGTCCTTGGCAGCGACTCAGCTGCTGGCGGTCCTGTCTGGCCCAGCGGGGCTGGTGCTGGCGGTCCTTTCTGGCCCTGCGAGGCTGGTGGTCCTTTCTGGCCCAGCGGGGCTGGTGCTGGTGGTCCTGTCTGGCCCTGCGGGGCTGGTGCTGCCGGTCCTTTCTGGCCCAGCGTGGCTGATGGCGGTGGCCTCCTGGGCAGCGGGGCTGATGGCCTCCTGGGCAGCGGGATGATGGCAGTGGCCTCATGGGCAGCAGGGCTGATGGCGATGGCCTCCTGGCCAGCGGGGATGATGGCGGTGGCCTCCTGGCAGCGGGGATGATGGCGGTTGCCTCCTGGGCAGCAGGGCTGATGGCGGTCTTCTCAGCCATGCTGCTCTTCCCAGACTTGCTGAGTTTCTTGTGCCCCTTCCCCACCTTGGAAGGTGTCGCAGCTGACTCCACACTCCCACCTGTACCCCTGGGAGCGGCTTTGGTGGCTGGAGTCTTCCCCCTCTCCTGCCTGGCACTGGCCAACTTTTGAGGCTTGACAGGTGGGGGGCTGTCCGTGCTGTGGCTCCTTGCCACACTGGCTGCCCTGCTGCCTGGTGCACTCCAGAATCCGGTGACTACTGGCACCACTGGTCCAGGAGATGTTGTGGCTGAGGTGCTAGGTTGGGACCTGGAGAGTCGGGCCCTAGGAGACCGACGGGGTGGGGGAAGTGAGGGAAAAAGGTCAAGGGTGGACAGGAAAAGTTTCTTGGGAACACTGGGACGGCTAGCTGGAGGGGGTTTGGGAGTGGAGGAAGAGGTTGTGCTTGTAGGAGGTGTTTGTTTGGTGAATTTGGGTGAAGGTGCATGCGCTGGAGGCTATCGTAAGGTGGATGGCTGTTGGGTGGGTGTGTGCCTGCGTTTGTGTATCGTGGGAGGTGGCGTCACAGACACACTGGGAGAAGACACAGGGGACGTGTGAATGGTAGTGGGGGTGGTGAGTGCACGTGAGCGGGTGTGGTGGTGTGTGTGCTGGTGATGGAAGTAGTGGCTGTAGATGTAGTGCATGCAGGTGTGAGTGGAGACGAGACTGGGTGGGAGGAGGGAGACGAGAAGGAGGGGGACACAGTGGAGGCAGTGGATGTTGGTGTGTCTGCATGTGTGTGATGCTTGCGTGAGTGCCTGTGGGATGTGTGGTGCTTATGTTTGCCAGAGCTTCCCTTGTGTGTTGACGTGTGTGCATGCTGGTCTGATGGTGTGCTTGGGGTAGGCTGAGGTACAGGGGTGTGGGTCTGGGTGGAGGAAGTTGGAGGGGGGAGGCTAGAGACAGGGACAATAGCTGCCATCAGTGCTGAGGCCAGAGTATGAAAAGCTCGCTGAAGGGCTGCCTGACCAGAATGAATGCCCTCCGGGAATACATTTGTTTGTTGCAACTGCCTCTCTACACCCTGGATGGCATTCAAAATGGTAGACTGCCCAACAGTGAGGGACCTGAGGAGGTCAATGGCCTCCTCACTGAGGGCAGCAGGGGTGACTGGGGCAGAGCCTGAGGTGACTGGGGCGAAGTTGATGCCCACCCTCCTGGGTGAGCGGGCACGGGGTAAATGCTGAGGGGCTGCTGGGAGGGCGGTGCTGGTGGGGGGGTGGTGGCTGTACCTGTAGATGTGGGGGACACAGATGTGGCCACCACCACAAGGGAGTTCCCATCAGAGGACGAGTCCGTAACACTGGTCTCAGCTCCTGTCCCCACCATGGAACTCCCCTCGCCCTCTGTCCCACTGGTGAATTCCGAGTCCGTAGTCCCGCCCTCCAGTGCCATATGGGATGCAGCTCCCTCCTGCTCCGGTGCCACTGCTCCTCCGCCTGATGATGCTAATGCACACAAGAACAAGGAGACCACAAAAAGGGGGGGGGGACAGAAGAAAGACATGTTGAGTGCATGCATTACGGCTACCGTTGGCGGCACTATGCCGCGCACTTTGGGTCCACTGTTCAATCCCTGGGAAATGACCTACAAGGCTATGGCCGACATCTGCACACATGGATGTCACAGGAGCCTGACTAGGTCTAGTTGGCACTGTACACAGGTGGGGTGGGGAGCCACTGGGTCTGCTAGAAGAAGGGGACCTAACTAGCACACTCGCCCTGGCCTAGGGAAACCCACAGCCCACCTCCCCCACCCAGACATCTCTACTGTGCGCTGAATCAGCTGAATGAGAGTGTACTCACCCCCTTGTGGCTGCTGTGATGCCCTCAAGTGCCCATCCAACTCCGGGTACGCCACCTCCAGGATCCTGAACATCAGGGGGGTCATGGTGCGACGGGCACCCCTCCCACGTTGGGAGGCCATCCCCAGCTGCGCCTCCGCCGTCTTCTTGCTCCAGCGGCGAATGTCCTCCCATCTCTTACAGCAGTGGGTGCTCCATCTGTGATAGACCCCCAGGGTCCAGACGTCCTTGGCAATGGCACACCAAACATCCTTCTTCTGGTGGGCGCTGACCTACAGGAATTGTACAGGGGAAAAAGAAAAGTTATTACCAACTGCACCGTCACAGTAATTGGCCCCCATCCCTACCCTTGCCATGTGGCACATGCACTCACCGTCGTTTCATGCATGCCTCAATCACCCCCCCATCTTTCATCCACCCCACTCCACCCAGGCATAGCCCATACAGCATGCTCCCAGTGTACTTACCTGTTTGTCTGGCGGACCGTAGAGTAGCGTGTACTAGGGGAGGACCCCAGCCACAAGTTTCTCCAACTCCTCCGATGTGAAGGCAGGGGCCCTTTCCCCAGACGCACGAGCCATTGTCTCTTCCAGACTGAGGTCACAGCAGCACTTGCAGTGTAGGTCCTCTCCTGTCGAAGATCAGGTATTGAGTGATTGAACAGATAGAAAATGGCGGTCACGTCCGCGGCGGTGCGTACCGTCACCACTGGCGTACATCGTCATTGGCTCCTGAGACCCATAGGGTCCAATGTTAACCAATGCAGAATTGTGCTGCGGTCTTCGACCGCCTACAGCGACGGTGTACAACGCCAGCGCAGTTACCTCACATCCCATTGTTCCACTTTACAGGTCAGGCAGCCTCCATTTCAGGGGCCCACATGGCTTAATTTTTAACTGTGTCACACATACCTAGGCCTTGCCTCAACACTCATACATGAAAATTTCGGATTATGAATCGTGTTCTGTGTAAGCTGTGGGTACGTACCTCTGAGTTGGTTGACTCTGTGCTCGCTGTTGCCCTTCATAGGCACCGTCCGCTGGGACATGTGAGGAGATGGCGACATTCTCCGGTGTACAGACCGCATGTGGACCTGTCGACAATGGAGGAAAGACATGTGATCATCACCTACAAGCTTGATCGTGCCACAATCCTGGAACTGTGTGCCCACTTGGTTCCAGACCTGATGTCAGCTATCCGCCCTCCCACAGGAATCCCCCCTCAAGTGCAGGTGCTGTCAGTACTCCATTTCCTTGCAAGTGGGTCATTTCAAACAACAGTGGCCAAAGAATCAGGGATGTCCCTGCCTATATTTTCCAACGTGTTGTCCAGAGTGTTGTCTGGCCTGCTGAAACACATGCGGAGCTACATCGTTTTCCCTCAGGTGGAGGATTTGCCTACAGTGAAAGGTGATTTCTATGCCCTGGGACATATCCCCAACATCATAGGTGCCAATGATGGGACACATGCAGCTTTGGTACCCCCCGCAGGAGTGAACAGGTGTACAGAAACCGGAAGAGTTATCATTCGATGAATGTGCAGATGGTGTGTTTGGCCGACCAGTACATCTCCCATGTTAATGCCAAATTCCCTGGCTTAGTGCATGACGCTTACATCCTGCGGAATAGCAGCATCCCTTATGTGATGGGGCAACTCCAGAGGCACCGTGTGTGGCCATTAGGTGAGCACCTGGAAGCAAGTCAGTGGGAATGGTTGTCTGGGTCTGGAGATATCCCTACAGGTTAGTGTGTGTCTAACAGTTGTCCTTCGCCATTTGCAGGTGACTGTGGTTACCCCAACCTTTCATGGCTACTGACCCCAGTGAGGAATCCCAGGACAAGGGCAGAGGAACGCTACAATGAGGCCCATGGGAGAACTCTGAGGATTATAGAGCGGACCTTTGGCCTCCTGAAGGCCAGGTTCGGGTGCCTCCATATGACAGGTGGATCCCTATTCTACTCACCAAAGAAGGTGTGCCAGATCATCGTGGCCTGCTGTATGTTTCACAACTTAGCTTTGCGATGACATGTGCCTTTTCTGCAGGAGGATGGTCCAGATGGAGGTGTTGGGGCAGCTGTGGAGCCTGTGGACAGTGAAGATGAGGAAGCAGAAAAAGAGGACATCGACAACAGGAACTCGGTGATCGTGCAATACTTCCAGTGAGACACAGGTAAGAATACAAACCTGCCTACTACATGTACTTTAACACTACAACCTCTCTACTGTCTGTTGTTTTCACTCAGTGTATGGTCACTGAGTTGTCACTTTCCCTTACGATTTCACAGATGTGGGTCCCACTGTGTGACATCTGCTTTGTTTCCTCATGGACTAGAGCTGTATGACATAGGTATGTTGACATTACAATTGAAAGAGCATTTTGACACTGTAATTGCAGTGGGTCGTAATAGCTGTGGCGGAATTCCGCGGCCGCGGCGGTGTGTTGGCGGTCTTCTGCACGGCGGTAAGCAGCTTTAACCGCCAAGGTTGTAATGAGGGCCCATGTGTCTTAGAGTTATTGATGATTAATAGTCAGATTCATTCAGCTGACGAATGCTGAGAGAAACTCTTGATCTGGAATGAGTGTTAATGGCTGCCAGGGCTGAATAACATGCTGAGAGGCAAGCTACTGACATGGAGGCTGGGGGTGCCTGGAGTGAATCAGTGATGAGCATGTATTGCAAGCCAAAGTAAAATACTGAAGGACACACTGTGAGGTCTATGTGTAAAAAGAAGTTATGTTTTAGATGTGGATTTTCGTTTCCACACAAAGGTAAGTATCCCTCCATTGGACAGATAAGTAAAGGCTATGGGAAAAAGAGCCGGTTTGTGACGGTGTGTAAAGTGAAGGAAAAAGTAAGTGTGTGATTGAATGAAGACAAAATGGCCACCAGGATGTTCCAGAAGCCACACTCTGTGCACTCCCACAAAGCCAAGCGGCAACATAAGTTGAGGCAAATTGACAATAAACTAAGTCAATATTTATCAAAATCATGATCAAACAGCTCTTGCACCTCAATATCAAGTAACAGTGAGGAGAATTATCGTGCCATGTCGATGTTTACCTCAGGGAAACATGTGCATGTTGGACTGGCTGCCTGTAAAAACAAATGTCAGTCAAAGAAAACACAACATGCCGAAGCAACAAAATCACACAAACACTGCCCATAGATTACATTGAAAATAAATGACTGTTTCATACCTTTCATTATTGACAGTGGTGCATTGATAAACATAATGCCCGAAGAGAAATACAGTGCCCTATCTCCATTAATGCAGCTTACATCATTGAAAACAAAAGTGTTTACATGGGCTGAATCGATGCCCATAAAGCAGGGTTCTTCAAACTTGGGGGTGGGCCACCCTATGGGGGCTTCAAGTGATCAGAGGGGGTGCCAGGCTGTGGTTAAAAGGAGCATTATGCTGTTAACAGGTCTTTGTTTTAAGCTAAAAAAATGAGCAGGAGTAAACCACTCTGTAATGAGCCATCAATAACATGTTTTGTCATTTATACCCAAGCTGGGAGTATGTATCAAAAGGGTAAGGGCTCCAAATACTCTTCGAAACCACCACCCCCACTTCTAGTATTCACACTGTGGATACTTTTACATATCAGTAAGGCCTGCCTGAGAAGAATAGTACGTTTGGCATCATGTATGTGATTGCGTTCTTAAAACAGTATCAAACTTAACTGCAATGTTTAAATAAGTCCAGACATATTTAAACATTGACAATTTAATAGAATGATTACAAGCAATCACCCATGTGCTTCAAAGTACAGCAACAAGTGTCTGTCTACTCAGTTTCAATACAGCTGCTGACATGGGGCTGATTTCTGTGAATTACAACATGAATGCTCTTCACAAAATAATAAGTCAATTCCCTTCATTGTTTCATTGGGAAAGCTGGACACTACAAAAGTAAAACTGCATATTAATAAGGATATCGGCCCTGTTGTTCAGAGACATAGACAAATGACTTTTCATTTACAAGAAGTTGTTGAAAAAGAACTTGAATTGTTACATAAGCATGACATTATTGAGCGTTTCATGGGTTCAACACCATGGTTTTTCCCATGGTAGTAGTGCCCAAAAGAACAGTGAAAGAGCTGCACGCATCTGTGTTGACATGAAGCAGGCAAGCAAGGCAAATGGATGAAAACAATATCCAGGTCCACAGAAGTCTGACATGATAATGTAATTAAATAGTGAAAGGGTCTTCTGTCATCTTGATTTAAATAAAGGTTGTAATCTGTTGTAACTTGAAGATAATTGCAGGTACATTACAACTTTTACTACACATGTTGGTCTAGTCATTTTCAATATAAAAGATGTCATTTTGGTTTGTCATCAGCTGCAAAACGTTTCCAAAATGTCATTTGGCAAACCATACAGCCTTTTGTGAATGTGTTCAATTATAGAGATGGCATATTAGTTTTTGGAGCTACACAAAAGGAGCATGATAGAGCTCTCACACAAGTATGTCATGTACTCAGTGATGATGGTTTGACTTTGAATACAGACATGTGTGAGTTCAACAAAACAGAACTAAAATTATTTGGCCATATCTTTTCTAATGGGGGTATAACACCCAATCCTGCAAAAATAAAATCTCTGCCAAACCCGGATCCCTGATGGTTCAATGGTACCTTTGTTTCTTTGCATGGCCAGTTATTGTTCAAGATACATACAAGACTTTGCTACTGTTAGTGCTCCATTACAAGAGTTGACGAAGAAAAATGTTTCTTTTCAATGGCCACAAGAATGTGAGAGAAGTTTCCAGAGAATCAAACACACCATTGAAAATGCTACTGAAATGATATTCTTCAATCCAAAATTTATACTGAGGTTGCCGCTGATGCTATCCCAGTCGGGTTAGGCCCTAGCCTTGCACAGCACAGTGAATGCACAAATACTCGAAGGCATATTGTGGCCTATGCTAGTAGAAGTTTGTCTCAAACAGACCGTACTGACGAGCAACCTAAGAAAGAAAGTTTAGTTGTGGTATGAGCTTGTACATTTCCATGTTTTCCTGTGTGGAAAGTCTTTTATGTTTATTGATCATCAAGCTACACTGACCATCTTTGACAATCCAATAGCCAAGATGCCTCCTCGCATTGAACGATGGGAATTGTGATTGCAAGAGTACAATTATACAACTGCCCATTGGTGGAAATGACTCTTTCTGCAGGGTTATCCCGTAACGTTTTGCCTTTCTCATATTTTTCTGACCTTCTTTTTGTTGGCTTTAAGACTGGGCACTTTAGCACTGTTGATCAGTGCTAAAGTGCATGTGCTCGCTCCTCTAAAACTTGGAATCACAGGTTTACACCCAGTCGGCTTATTTAATTTACCTGTAAGTCCCTTGTAAAGTGTTATACTGTATACTCAGGGCTTGTACATTAAATGGTACTAGACCTGTAGCACAAATTGCGCCACCCATAGAAGTAGCCTTTCAAACTTCTCTCAGGCCTGCCACTAGAGTGCCTGCATGCCCAGTTTGCTGCCACATTTACTTGGCAACTCTAACTACTTGCCAAGGCCTTAACTCCCTTTTTACTACACCTAAGTCACCCTAAGGTAAGCCCTCATAGGCCCTATGGGCAGGGTGCTGTGTATGTTAAAGGTAGGACATATATTTTTACGTGTTACATGTCCTAGTCGTGACAAACAGCCTATTATGTTTTTCACTACTGTGAGTGCTGCTCCTCTCATAGGTTTGCATTGGGAATTCCCTTATATTTGTCTAGATAGTAATTTTTGATTTTACATTACTATTTTTTAAAAATGCAATTTTTAGAAAGTGGGCATTTCTCTGTGCTGATAACTCTAGTGCTTTGCAGTCTAACTCCAATCCATGTGTGGGGCAGAGTGACAGCTCTACTTGGTGCATACTTTCCAGACAGTCATCACACAGGAGGGGCTGGGTGTGACAGAAGAAGCATCTGCATACTGATAGTTATCCTGGGATGGGGAGAGAGAGGGTTGTTCACACCTTACATGTGAGTAGGCTATGTCCTGCCCTCACACAATGGACTGATTGCCCTCCTACTGATGTCTGGCGACAGGACTGGGTTGAAAAGGCTCTTTTGAAGTTAACCCTAGACAAATACATTTTTGGAGTATAAATGCAAGGGCTCTCACCCCAAGATTTATAGAGCACTTTTGGAACTGGGACTGAACCTCTGTCAGGAAGACTGCTGGACTGCACAAAGGGCTCATCTGTACTGCTCTTCTGTGGTTGCCCTGCTACCTGCTGCCGCTGTGTAGCATAAAGGGCTCACTGGGTAGCTTTTCTGCTGGTTGCTCTGCTGCCAGCTGCTCCCTGACCCTGTTCTGTTAGTACACTGTGGCGCTGCCTGGAGAGATCGCCAATAAGACTGCTGGACTGGTTGTGCTGGTCTACCTGCCTACTGCTGCCTGCCTAGTGTTTCACTCCCCCAGTGCTCTCCCAGAAAGCCCATTACTGAGGGTGCTCCTGGTCTCTCTACAAATTTAGCACCTTAGCTTAATTATTTTTCTTTTGGGTGGGCACCCAGTACTGGGGGATTGCTTCATTCCCTGCACCACAAAGCAAGCACAAGGTGGACCTTTCAATCTCCCTCCCAGTGCATGCAGATCATACTGTAGTGCTGAGGAGGAGTTGCACATCAGAGTCCCTCTTCAGTGCACCTCCTCAGCAAGGTAAGAGTTACACGCCATGCGAGAGAGTGAATCTCACGGAGACCGCAAGACTGTGAACCTCTATGGACAGCGTTGGTTCAACTGAGGAGTGTGCCATGGCCACAATGAAGTTCCAGCTCCACCCCCTCTTGCTAAGGCTCTGAAAGGATAGTGCCCAGCCATCAAGAACCCTTCTAGCAGGGCCCTGCCACTGTGAGAGTGGCATGAGCTCTCACCCCTGACCGGAGAGAGGTGGTCTGTGGGACTTAGGAGGAGGTGGACATCCCACGCTGCCTGTGAGTACCCTGATTGCTTTGGGGGGCATCTTGCCCGCTCATAAGTAAATTGAGTAGGAGTTCAGGCCCCTGGGGTCCTGCAGAACCCTCTCTGCTGCCCGTTGTGGAACCTGGCAGTCCAGTAGTTCCCAGAGCGTTCTCAGGCAGTTGCTCTAATTTCGTTGCATACAGAGGGCCGAGCAAGGACCCCACCGGGCCCCTCGCCTCTGCAACGAGCCACCAGAGGTCTCCAGAGTTACCCAGAGCTTTGGAGGAGAGTGTAAGGGAGGCTGATACCTCCCATTGTCTTGTGCCTGCAGACTATGATGTCTCCCCATACACCTGGCCAGCACTTCCAGCCAGCACTGCTTTGTAATGTATGGGACTTCTGTAACACAACTTTGGCTGCGCACCGAGGGGGTTCACTGACCTTGTGTTACTGTTCTATAATCATAGTGGCCTTCTGGGGTGGTCTTGTCCTTGGCTGCAACACTTCATACACAACTGGATGGTAATATATATCGTTCTAACTATTGTGTAGTCGCAGTGTTGGCAGGGTGTGTTCAGTTATTCTGTTCCATAGCCTTATGGTGGTGCTCAGTAACACAGGTGCTTTCCTACAACATTTCAAGCCCTAATGTATGTCGCATTCACCTTGTGTTGCTCTGAGTTTGTGCACAGTAGTCTTGAGTTATGTCATTTTTATCCTACATGATTAGGATAACAAGTGCTATTTCTGTATATGCATAATGTTAGCTATAAGTATGATTGTTAGAAATAGGGCCTTTGGTTGGCAGTCAGGTTACCCCCTGTCCAAGCAAGAACCCTCATTCTAGTCAGGGTAAAGGAGAATCAGCCTTGGTTAACCCCGCTCACCCCCTTGGTAGCTTGGTACAAGCAGGCAGGCTTAACTTCAAAAGCAATGTGCAAAGTATTTGTACCAACACACACAGTAACTCAGTGAAAACACTACAAAATGACACAACACAGGCTTAGAAAAATAGGTAATATTTATCTAAACAAAACAAGACCAAAACAAAAACAAAAATCCAACATACAGAAGTCAAGTTATTAATTTTCAAAAGAATAAGGCCCTCATTATGATCCTGGCAGACGGTGGTATTTTGGAGAAGAGTACTGCCAACAGGCTGGCGGTACTCTTCCCCAAAATATGACATTGGCGGTTGGCTCAAACCAAACTGCCAATGTACCACTCCATCCACCAGGTCGGTAACAGCCGCTGGGCTGGAGACTTCAGTCTCCAGCAAGGCGGCCATCACTGTCCCACCCCGGGATAATGACCCCGCCTACCGCCATGGTTTTCGTGGCTTACGAAAACCATTGCGGTAGACAATAGCAGTGTCAGGAAATTCCTTCCCTGTCACTGATAGGGGTCTCCCCCGCTCCCTCCCCAGGGCCCTCCTCCACCCTCTGCCTCCCACTCCAGACCCCACGACATACACTCACATTCACCCATCATCATACACACGCATACACACACTCATGTCCACATTCACCAATGCATGCATACATCCATTCACACACACATCCATACACACTGACAGACATACATGCACCCACGCTTTCAGACAACACAACATACATGCACACTCACAACCATGCATGCACACATGCATTCCACACACCACACACACATACACCCACACCCCCACAGACACACACAACAACCTCCACCCTTTTCCCCTGTCAGAGCACCCAACTTACCTGATTGCAGGGGTACCTCCGGCAGGAGACGGGATGGGGTGCCGATTCGGACAGGCACCTCGGGTCCGGGCAGGCTTTGGGTTGATTTTCCGTGCCCAGCGATGTTGCGTTGAAAATCCGGTAGCACTGTACCACAAAAGCATGCTGCGTGGGGTTTGCATTGTTATCAGCTTCAATTAGGGGGTGTAGCGTGTCGGTTCTCCAGCTGCATTGCGTAGATCTTCCAGCCGCGATGCAGGTAGAGCGTTGATTTCACCTGCAAAGCTGGCAATGCATTATTCATCAGCCGAATCACAGAAGGTGTGTCGAAAATTTCCCTGCAAGATAGTCTGTGTGGATTTTCAGCTCCTGTCTGCCAACTTCCATCTTTCAAGAACCCAGGAACTGGATAGGGTACCACTTGGCAGGGCAGAAGTCTCAGCAGAGAGACCAGGTGCTGGCAAGGGAAGTCTTTGATGCCCCTGAGACTTCAACAACAGGAAGCAAGTTCAGTTCAAGCCCTTGGAGATTTCTTCACAAGCAGGAAGGCACACACAGTCCAGTCTTTGTCCTCTTGCACAGGCAGAAGCAGCAACTGCAGGATAGCTCCACAAAGCACAGTCTCAGGCATGGCAGCACCTCTCCTCAGCTCTTCAGCTGTTCTCCAGGCAGAGGTTCCTCTTGATTTCCAGAGGTGATCTCAAGTCTGTGGCTTTGGGTGCCCTTCTTATACCCATTTTGCCCTTTGAAGTAGGCCTACTTCAAAGAGAAGTATCTGTTGTTTTCAAGATCCTGCCTTGCCCAGGCCAGGCCACAGACACACACACCAGGGGGTGGAGACTGCATTGTGTGAGGTAGGCAGAGCCCTTTCAGGGGTAAGTGACCATTCCTCCCTTTCCTCCCAGTACAGATGCCTCATCCGGATACCCCAGCTCCCTTTGTGTCACTGTCTAAAGCAGGGGTCTTCAAACTTTCTGAATGTGCCATTTTGAAGCACACAATCTACAAACCAACTTCACTAAAAGATGTATTATTAAATTGTGAGTTCAGAGACCCTAAATTCCTTATCTCTATCTGCTCCCAAAGGGAATCTGCACTTAAAAAATATTTAAAGGCAGACACCATGGTAACCTAAGATAGGTCTTGCAACAGTGAAAAACAAATTTGGCAGTATTCCACTGTTAGAACATGTAAAACACATAGGTACATGTCCCACCTTTTACATACACTGCACCCTGCCCATGAGGCTACCTAGGACCTAACTTAGGGGTGCCTTACATGTATAAAAAGGGAAGGTTTAGGTCTGTCAAGTGGGTACACTTGCCAAGTCCAATTGGCAGTTTAAAACTGCACACACAGACACAGCAGTGGCAGGTCTGAGCCATCTTTACAGGGCTACATATGTGGGTGGCACAACCCGTGCTGCAGGCCCACTAGTAGCATTTGATTTACATGACCTGTTCACCTTTAGTGCACTGTACTAGGGACTTACTAGTAAATCAAATATGCCAATCGTGGCAAGCCAATTGCACATAAAGTTTACATAGGAGCACTTTAGCACTAGATAGAAGTGGCAAAGTGCCCAGAGTATCAAAAACAGCAAAAACAGAGTCCAGCACACAACCTGGAAAACAGAGGCAAAAAGTTAGGGGAGACCACGCCAAGGATGCCAAGTCTAACACATGTCCCCCCCCAGCTGAAAGTGGGGTGCTACTACCCAATCTTATGGGAGTTCTCATCACTAAGGCGGAAGAATCTGGACAGACCATCAGCATTGGCGTGTTCTGTACAAGAGCGGTGTTCCACCATAAAGTATATCCCCTGTAAAGACTTGGACCACCTCAACAGTTTTGGATTCTCACTCCTCATCTGCATTAACCATCTGAGGGGCCTGTGGTCGGTCTGAACCCAAAAGTGAATCCCAAACAAGTAGGGTCTTAGCTTCTTTAGGGCCCAGACCACAGCAAAAGTTTCACGCTCTATTGCACTCCACCTGCGTTCCCTGGGAAGTAACCTCCTGCTAATGAAGGCTACAGATTGATTTAGGTCCTCTTCATTAAGCTGTGAGAGTACAGTTCCGATACCATGCTCTGAGGCTTCTGTTTGCACAACTAACTCATTGGAGTAGTCAGGTGCCTTCAGCACAGGTGCTGTGAATGTGGCAGCCTTCAGGGCATCAAAAGCTGTCTGTCAAGCCTCTGTCCAGATCACCTTCTTTGGTTGCTTCTTGGAAGTCAACTCATTCAAGGGGGCAACAATTGTGCCATATCCCTTGATTAACCTTCTGTAATAGCCAGTGAGGACTAAAAAGGCCCTCACCTCAGTCTGGGTCTTGGGAGGCTCCCAACCTAGAATGGTGTCACTTTTTGGCTTTAGGGGTGCCACCTGGCCACTCCCTACCTGGTGACCCAAATACACCACCGAACCCTGCCCTATTTGACACCTGCTTGCCTTAATAGTGAGGCCTGTCTTTTGCAGGGGCATTTTTCATTCTAAATGGCATCACTTTAAACTGGAAGTGTCCATCTGGGGTAGAAAATGATGTCCTCTCCTTGGTACCCTCAGTTAAGGCAATCTGCCAGTACCCAGACGTCAAATCAAACGTGCTGAGGTATTTGACAGCTCCCAACCAATCTATGAGTTCATCAGCTCAGGGGATGGGGTGCGCATCAGTTTTAGTGACCACATTTAGACCCCGGTAATCCACACAGGACCAGAGTTCTGGGGTGGCACCAGGAGTAGCAGCCTTTGGGACCAAGTCCACAGAGCTGGCCCAAGCACTGCTAGAAAACTCAATCATCCCTAGGGATCACAGCTTAGACACCTCGTCTTTGATGCTAGCCCTGACCTTATCACTCACCATGTAAACCTTCTGTTTAATGGGTGGACTGTCCCCAGTGTCCACATCATATGTTCACACGTGTGTGACCCCTGGGATCAAGGAGAAAAAGGAAGCAAAGTGACCCAATTCCTTGCAACAGTCCCTCTGTTGTTCTGAGGTCAGGGAGGGGAAAAGGTTGACTCCCTCCACAGACCCATCTTTCTCTCCAGCAGACAGGCGGTCAGGAAGAGTCTCACTCTCTTCCTCCACCCCATCATCTGTTGCTAGGAGCATGGACAATTCAGTCCGCTCAAAGTGTGGTTTGAGATGGTTCACATGCAGGACCCTAACAGTTCCTGGGAGTCCGCAAGTCCACAAGGTAGGTGACTACGCTCTTGTGCTCCACCACCTCAAATGGCCCAGTACACTTGTCCTGGAGCACCCTGGGCTCTACTGGCACCATTACCCACCCTTTTTGCCGAGGCTGAAACTTAACCAGAGTGGCATTCTGGTCATACCACTGTTTCATGTCTGTCTGGCTTGCTTCCAGGTTCTCTTGTGCAAGAGTTCTAAAGCGGGCAGTCTGGTTTCTGAAGGCTTCCTGGGGAGGTTTACTGGGGGCTTTCTCCAAGCTCTCCTTCACCAGACTCAAAGGTCCTCTAACAGAGTGGCCATATAGTAACTCAAAAGGACTAACTCCAAGGTCTTTTTCAGGCACCTCCCTGTAGGCGAACAGAAGGCATGGCAAAAGGACATCCCACTTACGCCTCAAGGGCTCTCACAGGTCCATGATCATGCCTTTCAAGGTGTGGTTGAACCCTTCAACCAGACAATTGCTTTGGGGGTAGAAAGGAGTGGTGAAAGTATATGTTACCCCACACTCCTGCCAAAGAGACCATATATATGTATGTAGATATGAAGTTGGTACTTCTATCAGATACCACTTCCTTGGGGAACCCCATGCTGGTACAAACCCCCATCAATGCACGACCCACCACAGGGGAAGTGATTGACCTCAGAGGAGTGGCTTCTGATTACTGGGTGGCATGCTCCACCAAGACGAGGATGAACCTGTGGCCCATGGCTGTCTTGGGATCCAAAGGCCCCACAATGTCAATACAAACTCTTTCAAAGGGGGTACTAACCACTGGAAAAGGATGGAGGGGAGCCTTACATTTTCCCCCACTCTTGCCACTTGCCTGACAAGTCTGGCAAGATCTGCAATGAGCACCTGAGTGCCTGCACATTAAAGGCCAGTAAAAGTGGGTGACAAGCCTTCAAAGGTCCTGTCCGGCCCCAAATGCCCAGCTAAAAGCACATCATGAGCCAGACCCAGTAGGAATGCTTTGAAGCACTGGGGTACCACCAGCACATGGGCTGACCCAGGCTCAGCAACCTTAGGCTCACTATACAGGAGTCCATCCTCCCAATAAATCAGGTGAGATCCTGGCTCCTTGCCAGCTGCCTGGTCTGCAGCCTGCTGCCGCAAACCCACACATAAAAGACTCAAGACAAAACACATGGACACAACAGATGAGACAGATTACGACAGACCAATAGTATTTACATCATATATAAAAAAATATCATGCTTACAAACCCATACACATAAATATCAAACACAGAAATCAGAATTTTCAAATAATCTATCATCTGTAAAACAGTCTGTCGTAATATTTTATGTGTGGTCCTAGTTTGGTCGTTGTTTCATGTCTGATGCTGAGTTTATATAGATAATTGTTTATTCTTTATTACCATTAAAAATAAAATTTAGTTTTCTAGTATTTTGACATTTCAGCTTTTTTACTTTTGAATGTTAGATATTTTGTTATTAAAATTTGAGAGAGAAAGTTTTTCTTTAAAATATAACTCTCCCAGTTCAGCCACCTGTTCCCCTGAAGGCTTCGGGGTGTCACCCTCAGGCTCCGCCTCCTCCCTGTACTGTACTAGGGACTTACTAGTAAATCGAATATGCTTATCATGGAAAGCCAATTGCACATACATTTTACATAGGAGCATTTGCACTTTAGCACTGGATAGCAGTGGTAAAGTGCCCAGAGTATCAAAAACAGCAAAAACAGAGTCCAGCACACATTAACAACCTGGAAACAGAGGCAAAAAGTTAGGGGAGACCACGACAAGGATCTCAAGTCTAACAATGATTCATGTCATTTTGATCTGCAATGATGTATACATATAATATACTATACATATTTTATATAACCTTGAGTGGAGTCTCTTTTGTAGTGTATTTATTGTGTTACTGGTGTGAGGGTGTCACGCAAACTCTTTACACATGACCTCTGGGGATAAGCCTGACTGCTCTGTGCCAAGCTACCAGGGAGTGAGCACAGGTTGTCTTTGGTGTGTAACTTACATGCCCTGACTAGAGTGGTGGTTTCTGCCTTGCTGAGGCGCATAAGGTAGCCAACCAGAAACCCCATTTCTAACATGCATCATCCAGGTAAGAATCAGAATCCAGCTGACTACTTTTCAGAGAGCCTATAAAAAGTCATGGTACTCCATCCAAGACAGATGAAGCATACTTTAATTTCTTTGTAAGATCAAATACACCAGCTGCTATCTCAGATTATCACTGCCACGAGCCTGATAGTGACTTGCTGAAGATAAAAGATATAATTACACATCAGTTATGGAACCAAAACACTCGACCTCTCACCAATGATGGTGAATATCAAAAATAAGGAAATGTCAAAGATAAATGGTTCATAACTCAGGAAGGATTTATACTGCAAACATTAAGAATCCTGATTCCAGAGAGCCTGCAACAGAAAGTAATTGAAGTAGATCACGAAGGACTATGTGGTATCACTGCTACAAAAGAGCTTCCGAGTCTGAGTTTGGTTTCTGTACTTAGACAAAAGAGTTGAAAAGGACCTTAAGGTCTGTCACATATGGAATTGCTTATTTACCAATGTTACTTAACGTACTCTGAAGATGTCAGAATTCCCTGACCATGTTTTGAAGAGAATAGCACTCGATTTCCTCATTTGCTTGATAATGGACATCAACTGATAGAGATTGTGGACAAATGCTTCTGTTTTCTTTTGGTTGAAGATCTCTCATCCACAAATCATAAACAAGTCATTGAAAAACTAGATGGCATCTTTGTGACATAGGGGATTCCAGCCTTTGTGAAGTCTGATGATCGCTGGCCTTTTAACAATTGAGAATTCGAAGAATTCCTGCAGCATCTGAACATAAAGCAGCAAAAGACTGTACCTTTGTGGCCACAGGATAATGGACTTGTTGAGCATTTTATTAGTATGCTAAAGAAATCAGTACAATGTGGAACTCTTGAGAAGCTCAGTTTGAAAACAGTACTAAATTTTGCTCTACAACCAAATCGTTCAACATTCCACATGACCACAGGTGAAAGTCCTGCGATTTGATTTTTGGGAGAGCAACAACAACTAAGTTACCCCAATAGACCACAAAGAGAGAAAACAAATGAGAACATGATTCATACAAGGGCCTTGGTTGACAAGCAGAAAATAAATTCTTATTCAGACAAGAGGCAACATGCAAAGGACATCACGTTTGAGAGGAGATCTGGTGATTGCCCGACAGATGTGCAAAAGAAAATCTGATGCTCCATATGATGCTGAACCTTTCCACTTGGTATCCACCAAGGGACACATGGTGACTGCCCAGCACCCTGGGAAGTATGTTGCCTCAGACTATTCTCAGTTTATGCCTTTGATTCATAGGGCTTCAAATCAAAATGGTGAAGGAAAGACTGAACCAACAAATGCAGTGAATGCTGTTACTACAATTTCTGACACTGAAGGTGACAGCTTACATCTCACACTAACCAGATCAGGTTGTGATCAAGAAGCCAAGAAGGCTGATTTAAGAGATATTGTTGCACACACACACAACAATCCGTTTCAGGCTTAGAGAGAAGCATAAATTATGCAAAAAAGAATAGAGAACTCTGGGTAGTTCCCAAGTTTAGGTGGAGAGCAGCTCTAGTAAGGAGCACTCTGCAACATCCGTGACACTCTAGATTTGCTCACCTCAAATGTCTGTTTATCTAGCAAAGTTTTTAAGCATTGGATCAGCACAGGGCTATCCATGCCGAGCTAGATAGTGACAAAGTCTTTTGTCATTTATACAGCAAAATCTTTAAGCATAGGTTTGACACAGTGTCAACCTTGCCGAGCTGTAAAATTACAAAAGCCATTTACCACTCCAGGCACAGTATTACAGTTTTGGACTGGTAAAATACCATCCAAGCCAACCTGGAATGAGTAAAAGCAACCCCTGACACGTGTTTCGCTCTCATTAGAGCTCATCAGAGAGGTTTAGCTTTGTCCAGACACAAGACGCATAATTTGTGCATCACTTTAACCCTGAAAGAGATTTGTCCCCAGGAACCATCACCTCCCAAGGGCAAAAAGCCTTTATTTAAGCAGGGTGGTCCTGTGGACCCCTTTGCCCTGGGGACTGCCACCTCCCTGGAGCACATATACAAAGAAATGTCGGGGAGGGCCGTCTGGGCCCCATGCAGCCCTGGGTACCACCAGCTACCTGGGTCCAAAGATAGAATGAAATATGGGGGGGGCGCTTAGAGCCCCCGCAGCCCTGGAGATCACCACTTCCCTGGGGCAAACATACAAAGAAATGCGTGTGCCGCCCAGCCCCCCTGCAGCCCCAGGGACCACCACCTACCCAGGGCAAACATAGAATTAAATGTGGCTGGCTGCATGCCCCCCCCGCAGCCCTGGGGACTGCCACCTTCCCGGAGCAAACATTGAATGACATGCAGGGGACTGTCTGGCCTCCCACCAGCTCTGGGGGCCACCACCTCCCTGGGGCAAATATTTAATGAAGTGCAGGGGCTCATGGCCCTCCTCAACTCTGGGGACTGCTATCTCCCTGGGTTAAATTTAAGTAAGATGGGGGTCTATTGTGGATACCACCTCCCTGGGGCGAATTGAAATGTTAGAGAGGTGCCACACAGGCTCCATCCTGGATCCCTTAATGGCTCTGGCGACAGCCATCCCCAAGGGCAAGCTTCTGCTATGTCCCGGGGTGCCCACCCCCAGTACATTGCTGTTTGCTCTGACTTGGCGGGAGATTTCACAGCTCCCGCCAAATCAGAGCAAGCACTCTGTTGTCTGCAAGTGAGAGATGTCAAACAGCTGAGGTTTTCTCTGTCTCCCTGCCTGCAGAAATGCAGTCAGGGAAACAGTAAATTATTGTTCTCACAGAGAGGGAGCTGCATGTTTAGCGTCTCCCTCTCTGTGACAGCAATGCTGGCCCCCACAGGAGGCTGGGAGCCAGCTGGGACTGTGGGGACCTTCAGGCTCCCCCCACAGTCCACAACCATTTTGACTGGGTGCCCTGGGGGACACCCAGGTGGCATGGCTGGGCCCAGGGAATGGGGTCCCTGGGATAAGATCATCCTGGCGAGGGGGACGCGCAGGGACACTCAGGGGGTCATTCTGACCCTGGCGGCCGGTGACCGCCAGGGTCACCGACCACGGGAGCACCGCCAACAGGCTGGCGGTGCTCCCGAGGGCATTCTGACCGCGGTGGTTCAGCCGCGGTCAGAAAGGGTAAACCGGCGGTCTCCCGCCGGTTTACCGCTGCCCCATTGAATCCTCCATGGCGGCGGAGCGCGCTCCACCGCCATGGGGATTCAGACACCCCCTACCACCATCCTGTTCATGGCAGGAAACCCGCCATGAACAGGATGGTGGTAGGGGGTGCCGCGGGGCCCCTGCGGGCCCCTGCAGTGCCCATGCCAATGGCATGGGCACTGCGGTGGCCCCCGTAAGAGGGCCCCGCAAAGTATTTCAGTGTCTGCTTTGCAGACTCTGAAATACGCGACGGGTGCAACTGCACCCGTCGCACCCCTGCAACTACGCCAGCTCAATTCTGAGCCGGCGTCCTCGTTGCAGGGGCATTTCTGCTGGGCCGGCGGGCGCTCTTTCGGAGAGCACCCGCCGGCCCAGCGGAAATGTTTAAATGGCCGCCGCGGTCTTTTGACCGCGGTGCGGTCATTTCACGGCAGTACCTTGGCGGACGGCCTCCGCCGTCCGCCAAGGTTAAAATCACCCCCTCAGTCTCTTTTCCCACAAAAAATAAAATGTTTTGATTGGTCCCCAGAGGATGGGGTCCCTAGGGCCAAGATCAGGGATGGGGGCCACACGGACCCTTTCCCCTAAAAAAATAAATATATAAATGCCAGGCCCCAGGGGATGGGGTACCCATGGCCAAAATCAGCTAGGGGAGGGTGCTGCATGGCACCCCCAAAAAATATTTTAGAATGCCAGGCCCGGGGGACTGGGGTCCCTGGGGGAAAAACCAGCAGGTGGAGGAGGGCCATGAAAACCTGCGGCCAACTCCCGATGTGCATGGAGCACGGCCATGTGGTTATGGGGGTTGGCCGCAGGCCCTGTGGCCAACTGCCGCTATTCACAGTCGAAGGCCATGCGCGGCAGTGGTTGGATTAAAGTATAGTAATGAAAATGACTCTATGTTAAATAAACATAGAAATTCACTGAAAAAAACAAAGGTTACAGGAGCGTTATAGTTAGGCTCACATTTTTAACAAACAAAACCATAGAAATTAACCTGTTATAGTTAGAGTTATCTCAAGTAACTATGACATGTGCACTAAGGTAACTATAACTCACACCCTCGCTATGCACTGCTAATTACCCCACCAATTCTGGCACTAATGACATCTTTGATAACATCATTGATATTATGAACGTAATATTTGCAGTAAAAAATTTGATGAAAAATCTGTGCATGACAAGGGCACAAGTTATAGTTACCTTAGGGCACGAGTTTAGTTGCAGTGAATATAAATATGTATACAGATTTTTGTAAAAAAATAAAATACAAAAATAATTTAACAGAGGGGAATATGTAGTGTCGCAAGTTTTATGATGGAACCCTTTTGGCTCAGAACAGACTCCGTAGCCATGTGACTTAGGGCCAGATGTAGCAAGGTTCCAAATTGCGAGTTGCAATTTGCAAGTCCCAGCGACTTGCAAATTGCAACTCGCAATTTGGAATGCAGAAAGGTGTCTCAGACACCTTCTGCGAGTCGCTATGGGGTCACAACGACCCACCTCATTAATATTAATGAGGTGAATCACAATTTGCGACCCCATAGCGATTCAGGGCACTCACGGGGATGGTGGCCTGCTGGGAACAGCAGACCACCATGTCCGTGACTGCTTTTAAATAAAGCAGTCTTTTTTTTTCAAAGTGCAACCCGTTTTCCTTAAAGGAAAACGAGCTGCACTTTGAAAAAAAAAAACGAAACCTTTAGTTTCGGTTTTTTTCAGGGCAGGTAGTGGTCCATTGGACCACTGCCTGCCCTGGAAAATTATTTTTTGTTCCAGACACAAAGGGGAAGGGGTCCCATAGGGACCCCTTCCCGTTTGCGCCTGGGTTACCATTCACTTCAAGTGGATGGTAACTGCGCTTTCATTTGCGACCGAAATCGCGGTCGCAAATGAAAATACATAGCATTGCGAGTCGCAAATAGGAAGGGAACACCCCTTCCTATTTGCGAGTCAGAAATGCATTTTGCGAGCCGGATCCGACTCGCAAAATGCATTTCTGCATAGCAATGAGGCTTTTGCGCCTCGGAAACGGCGTTTTTCGCCGTTTGCGACTCGCAAACGCCTTTCTACATCTGGCCCCAAATCACTAGAGTGGAATGTACCCAAAGCTTTGTTTAGAATGTTGGAGTTCACAGGTACACAGAAGACTAAAGACGTGTCATTTACAGCTCCATGTGTGACGTAGTCATTCACGGTTATCTAGGCTGAGGAGGACGCTACAACAGTGAAGAGACTCAATAGCTTTATCAGACAGAGCCGTTTCAAATGTTATGTGCTGTGTGGAGTTGAAAGCAAAATGTGAATGAACAGACAAATGGATGACGAGGGCTGACTGAAAGCCCTTGAATTTGTATTTGTTTGAATTTATGTTTTGTAAATGTTTTGAAAAAGCATGAGATTAAAACTGCCTCTATGTCAGAAATAAGCATAGGGTCAGTTCCCTGTGAGGACTTACTCTTCCTTGGTGCACCTTGAAAGTAATGGAATATTTCATGGGTACCCTCAGAGCCCATTCATATTTTAGAAAACTTACGTCATAATTGTTCTTTAAAATTCACAGTTTGACTTCATAATTCTCTAAATGATCGCAGAGTTAATCCTTCAAACTCTCCTAAAAGAAATCTGACCTTCCCTTTGGTCCCCGGAATTCAGGATATTTGTTTGCACTACTACTTTCAAAGATCACCAGCCACTACTGGTGAGCACACGTGGGAGGATCGGAAAGAACAGTGCACGAGCAGAGAGGAAGTGTGTGTGCACTGAGGTCAGGAGCGAATTTAGAAATGAAATTAACAGAGTTGCACACTTTTCAATTACATACATGTGTATAGTTTCCGCAAGTGAAAAGCACACGCCGCTCCCATCAAATCTCTTATTCTCTCCAATTTAAATTATCATGAGACCTGAGCACCACCATCACCTTTGTGACGTGGTACCCATATGGATTATTTCCCTGAAGATCTACCCACAGATAAGGCCAACCCCAAACATGAAAGCACCTCAACTGAATAGCTTCAAGAATATCCTACACTCAAAAGGATGAAGCATCTCGTAGAAAACACCTGAATGCCAAAAACGTAAACAAAATCGCAATCCTAAATTCAAACGTCTGTGTCATGTTAAAGATCACTGCATATCACGACATGATGTACATAGGTTCACTGTTCTCATTTTCTATTAAATGTCAACATATTGGGATGGAATTGCATAAAACATGCATGCTTATTAGGAGAAAAGACAAAAACATTACAGGTGCAGTTCAAATTAAAACACAGTTTTATTACTGCATAAATATAAATCAATAAGAACATGTTATCAACTAAATCACAAAACAGTGTATCACAAAACTTCATAAACTATATACTTCGTACATGATCCTCATATTTTGACATTTTTCATCAATGTCCAGATCATTTTAGAAACTATTTTGAAAACATCCACCTGTCATATATAGGAATACGTTAAAGTATTGAATTGTACTTGTTTCAGCCCTACGATTATAAAGTGATAGTCTTTTGGGTTCTTGATTCCAAGTGCACCATGTATTTTTCAAAGCAAAGAAAGAGTCCCTGACACTCGTGATTAGAAGTGCAATTTCCTATCAAGTTAAATAGTTAATACTCCTTGGTAAGAGTCTAAGCAAAAGCAGTTTGGGCGGAGGCAAAGCAGGCCACACTAATTGGCCTAGTGCCATATTTATTCACATGCAAGCCTTTACATACAAGTGAAACGGATGGCCATTGCCTATGTTTCTTTGCTGAAGTCTGTCAAGATCAATGAATTTTCCACATTTCTGTTCCAGTTTTTCTGACTACTAAGTGCCACTGAAATACAGCAAACGGGTATTGATTGATAGAGGAGACATTCACAATACTACTTTTGAAGCCGGAAGATTGGCAAATTCATATATATATATCGAGACCTCAAAAATTGACTGCTTCAGCTGTCATCCCCAGTACTGGAACACTGAAAAGGCTACCTTGCATGATTCACAACCTCTCACCAATGTGCAGAGTTGAGTGTGCACCGTCTAGCCTTCGAAATGGGGAGTGGAAATGTTAAAGCATTGTTCTTAAAACAATGCCTCTGAGGACTATTGGGAGCCTTCAGGATACAAAGGTTCCACGCCTCTACTGAGCTCTAGAGGTGATGGTCTTTGAGGTAGATAATGTACAATCTTAAGAACTGCACATTTTTTAATAGCATACATTTCATTTAGTCTGAGTAGAATCAATAATGAGAGTTTGGGATAAATTTATAAAATGTCATTAAATCATTAGTTCATCAATATTTTTTATTAGCAAATCATTTAAAACCAATGCAAATCACAGATCAAAATATATAGTGTGTCCCAAAGTTTTTGTCTCAGCTGTGAAAGTATATAATTTCTAGTGGAGTATCTCACTGAACTTTTCACTAGATTCGCTCAGTAATAGATTTAAACAGGATAAAGTTAGTCTCAGAATGAATCCAAGTCATCGGCACAGAGAATAGGACAAATTGCATCAAAGTTAAAGTGCTCCCTGTATAGAGAGTCTAGCAAGCATGGGGAGTCTAGCCCTCTAAAGCAAGCCTCTCCTCTTAGTCCGGGAACACATAGCTCAATTAGAGAATCTTAAACTTTAGCGAACTGACACTTGAGGTCTTCATGTGGACAGACCAGCTTCTGTCGAGATGGCAAGTTTTACCAAAGAATATTCTAAATATCAATACATTTAACAGCAATGAAACTCTCAAGTGTCTTCCCACCGTTCAGTGTGTATGGAGGGAAAGAACAGTTAAGTGAGTGTAATACATTTTAAATGATTTCATTTCCATTCTCGCATATCTTTCAAGCAGAGCCTATTCATAAAGAAATAGTTTTAAGATTAATCAAACACTTCAGTAATTGTTTTGATAGGTTAAATGGTCAATGAAAAATCACTAATATTCTCTCTATTCATTTCTTTATTACTATAGGACATTTTGTGTCATGAAATGTTATACTTATGGCCATGACATAGGTCAAAGCTAACAAAGTGGAAATAACAAGGAAAAGGAAAAAAATAGGAATGTGTCCTTGTTAGCAGCTCACCAATTATATGTTGTTGTGCAAACATCAAATGCGAAACCAACATTTAAATGGATTCCTCCTTCTGCTGCTTTTATCTAGTTGCCTATTGAATAAATTCCCTTAGTAAAGGTTTGTACTATGTTGGTAGTTTCTAAAGTTTCTAAATCAAGCTTTAAATCAGAAATATTATTTGCATAGTCTATAATCTTCTTGCTTTCATCCAGGTACATACGTACAACAATTTTCAATTCTCAGCATCTTGCAGACTCTGCCATTTTCTGAGAGTAAAATGTCTAAAGCATAGCAGTTTTGAAGTACCTTTGATCTGATTGCTACTTATTCTGACAGCCCCGAAAGTACTGGTTCCTAATGTGTTTATTGTTTTTGAAAGCTTTCTAATATACTTTTTCACCACAATACAAGATTATGAATAATCTGCATATCCTAGCACATTTAAAGTTGCTTTCTCTGTATACTAAACAGTAACTAGCCTAGTTGAAAAAGACATAAATTCAAGATTCTGATAAGGAAATGTCAGAGCATGCAGTTCAACACATACATTCAATAGTACTCCTAATGCTGGCATGATAGCTCAACATATGTGTCACACTAATTGTTTTCTCTCTTTTACACTACATAAATATGTATGTGTAGGTGTCATCATTAATACATCCAGACTTTGTATATGATCCATCTTTGTAAAGCGCAAACCTAAGTAACAAATTCCCTCCTAATAAACCGACAACCTGAAATAAGCATTTGCTCCACAAATAAATATACTCCAGGTATGTTTGGATCATCCTCCTGTAAAATTTGCCATCTTCCCCCTCACAATTCAAAAACATGCTCACAATTACTATTCCCTACTGGTGTCTTTTTCCCATGAATATTTCTTTTAAACAGTCATACTAGCCCTTTTTGTCTCTTATCTAATTTTAATTTCAGACAGACATTTTCTTTCTGAACTCATTTTCTTCCTTTGCTATACATTATTCAAGACATCTTCCTTTTTATAGGAATTTTAATGCATATTGTATTTCTCTCCTCTAACATTAAAATAAAAGCTTTCTCTAAATGGTTCATTTAGCAAGTTAAATTATTTTCAAGAGCTTGAACAATGTTCACACCATGAAACAGTCTAAAGTAATATGTCTCCATCTCTTTTGCTTCTGGATTCATGCTCTTAAATAGTGGAACTTCCGAAAGAACCATGTCAAAGTTAAAGAAACAGTATTCAGAGTGTCTTTGCCTATATACTAACCTAAGCAATATACGTCATGACAGCACATAGGAAAGAGAAATATGATGATATGCTACTTGTTATCAGCTGAAGAAGGCATGTGCGCACATACATAGCAGTCCTTTGCATCAATAGCTCTTGTACATTCTTATACTAATCTAGAAAAAACATTTGTCACGTAATCATCCTTCATATACTCTACATAAGAAGCCATTAACTTATCTTCATTAATACCTGGTCTAGATGTTGTGTTAGTGAATGTATCTACAGATTTCTCTGTCTCTGGTGTAAAATGTATTAGTAATAATATGGCGAACGCTAGTAAACCTATTAAAGAAAATATAATGCTTATAATAATCTGGCATTTCTTTCTGTTTAGGGCACACATGTTTATCTAGTATGAGCAACATGTGTATAACAGCAAAATTAATGTCTTTCTCTCAATAAGAATTATTTCTGGGTTATCTTCTACTTTTAGATTACTTTTTTTGCAGCTTTTATTTACAATAGTCTTTGTATAGTCTTCCTCAACCCTACTCTTTGTTTTTCTGAAATGGTAACCCTACTCTCGTTCTGCTGTTTCGGGCCTAGGTACTCTTCTTAGCGTCTTTCAATAAGTTTATCAAAATCATTAGTTCAAACAATTAATTTAATGAATTTGATCGCAACTAAATTTTTATATGGAGTGGTTTCAATGTGGTTCAGGCAGCTTTTTATTATAGTCAAGCAAATCTGAGATTGGCATGTTTAGCACTTGGCTCACATAGTACATCCATTCAGGGGCTGAATATTTTCAACAGGGTAATCTAACTATTTTAGATCTTCTGTGTGCTTGTTGATCTCCTTCTTTGTCACTTATACCACTTGATTATGTTATTTCATCAATTGTCGGTGGTGTGGAACAAACTCACACACTTGTTTTCAACTTCTTTCGATTGTAAGTCTTTGGCCGTTTAGTGCTGTGGGCTGTCCTTTGTTGTTCTTGATTCAGAACTTTTTCTTTCTCCTGGATCTTCTTGTTGTTCTTTGGGTATTTCTACTGTCACTTCAGCTTGAGTTTTTGTTTCCCCGCTTTCTATGTCAAGAGCTCCAATGCCACTCTGAGGGATCCGACAATTGGATTTCTTCACCTGTATGCTTATCTTCACCCCTTTCTTCTCGCTGACTCTGATCACGAACTCTACTTTTCTCTACTCAAGTCTGTACATCTTGCAGTGGCACATTCACCAATGTTCTCTTTTCTGGCTCATGGAACACTATTTCTTCATAAGGATCTCTTGTTCTTTGGGTATGAGAAACACGTACACAGATTGGAACTCCAGCACACTTGACAGCTGTATTCCTGATCAGAATTACCTGATAGGGGCCTTTCTACCTTGGCTCCAGACATGACTTTCTCAGATGTTTCTTGATAAGGACCCAGTCATGTGTACTGAGGTCATGGCACTGCTCTTTATGTGGATCTACAGTGACAGCTTCAACTTGTCGAGAAACAGAATGCACCATATCAGCTACTCCTTTGCAATAATCGAGTACCATGTCATCTGTTATGTTCACAAGTGTATTCATAGGAACAGCAGGCAATCTCATTGCTCTCCCCATAAGTATCTTGTGAGGGAATTAGACCAGACTTTCTATCAGATACACTTCATATTCATTACCACCAATGGTAAATCATCAGGCCATTTCAATGAAGTGGAAGCACAAGCTTTTGCCAATCTGGATTTAATGGTTCTGTTGATCTGCTCAACGATCCCAGATGCTTCAGGTCGATAACAGCAGTGTATCTTCTGTTGAACTTGCAGCTCTTTACACAGCAATTTCATGATCTCACTGTTGAAGTGAGTTCATCGATCTGACTCCAGAGAAACTGGTATGCCGTACCTTGGGACACACATACTCAACAGTAACTTGGCTACAGTAAGACTGCCATTCCTCCTTGTTGGGTAGGCTTCCATCCATCTAGAGAAAATGCACACTATACCCAGGACATATCTCAGCCCATTACAAACATCTTCATTCTTTTGAAAGGACCTCCCAATCTCCTTACATGACTTACTGTGACTGGTGTTCATTTTTCTACATTCATATGTTGACATGTTACACATCAGTGACACAACTCTTCTGCATGGGCTCTGAATCTGGGATTAAACCAATTCTACCTAAATAACCTGACTATATTATCCCTGCCTAAATGTATAGGTCAATGAAAAAGTGGTGTCATTGGGCACAATAGACTATCTGGTAACACTGTTCTTACATCTACTGAAACCCAAATGTCATTTTCATCCTTTCCACATCCTGCTCTGATAAAAGTCTGTTGTTCTGCTTCAGACACATTTTCCTGTATGGCCTCCAAATCTTCCCAAGTGTCAGCTATTGCCATCAGCATGGAATAGAGAAGGCCCTCTTGAGATCCATCTGTGAATGTTCCAATAAATGTATATGCCACAATTGCACAATAGCATGCCACCTCGTCTGCATATCTATTGCAGACAGTGACATAACCATTGTCGCTCCTGTGCACTACACATTTAATGGCTACAATTTCAGTTGGAAGCTGTAAAGCTTCTAGAAATCACCTCACTTGTTCCCCGTTTCTAATAGGGGATGCTTACAAGGCCACAAATCCACTTTGTGACCATAACTGTCCAAAGTTGTGGACCACACAAAAGCCATGCTGACTATCTATAAATACAGTGACTCTCATTTTAGTTGTTAATTTGCAAGCCCTAGTAAGAGCACTCAATTCTACAACTTGTGCTGAGGAAAATCCCTGAATCCAAGAAGCTTCTATTATTTCTTGAATGGTACAAACAGCGTATGCTGCTGTCAGATAACTTTCATTTGTCCTTAAACGTGAGCCATCTATAAAAAGGGACATAAACAGGACTTGTTAATGGCTCAACCCTTATATGAGGTCTTGGCTTGTTGCATAAATCTGTGACATCAAGACAGTCATGCTCAAATTGATGTGAGGCCTCATCTTCAGGCAGAGGCATAAGGGTGTTCAGATTTTAAATGTGACAGTGTCTCAGAGTGAGGTTATCAGCAGTATGTATCTGCTGCTCATACGTAGTCAACCTTGTACTGGTCATATGCTGTGTTTTGTTCTGGTAAGCAAAACCTTGACTGAATGAGGGACAATAATAGTTAAAGGATGTGCCATCACTATGCTTTCACATCTCTTATGACTAGCACTGATAGCAGCCACTGCTTTAAGACAACTGGCAATGCGGCAGCTACAAAATCGAGTGTGATTAAAAAATAGGCCACTGGCCTTTTAGCATCACCATGCAGCCCTCTCTCTCACTTCAAAATAATGTAAAGCTCTTTGCATAATCAGGCATTCCCAGTGCTTTGGCATGATAGAAACTTTCTCTCAGCTCTAGGAAAGCTTTCATGCATTCACTGGCTTATGAAATTAGATTAGACACATCACTGTGCATCAGCAAAGGCTTTGCCACCAAGGAAAGGTTGGGTATCCACTGTCTACAGTAGCCAACTATTATCAGAAACATCCTGACTTCTCCTTGCGTCTTTCAAGGACCCATTCATAAAATGACTTCCAGTCTTTCTTGGGACACTTTTCTTGTTTCTTTCTCAATGATATGCCTCAAGTATTGGACATCTTTTTGACAGTATTGTAGCTTGTCTGGGGACACTTGGGGGTCATTGTGAGTCTGGCGGTCACTAGACCACCAGACTCGTGAATGGCTGTTGGACCGCAGCCAGTGCAGCAGTCCGAGTACCACATTACAACCCCAGTGGTCGGGCCACCAGGGAACCACAGCTCTGCCAGGATCGGAGATCCCGACGGTCTGAGATGCTGATGGTCCTAATCCGCCAGGGTAGTGCAGAGAACGGGTGCAGGGGGCCCCAGGGCGGGCCCTGCACTTCCGATGCACTTGGCATGGACAGTGCAGGAGGCACCCTGGTCAGCACACTTCAATGTTCACTGTCTGCTTTGCACCATCATTACAACATGTCTGAGTCCAAGCTTTCATTATTAAACATAGGGAATTGCTGAATTGCATTTTAGCTTTGTATCTGCATTGTATTTCAATTTACTCTGGGCAATTAATTTTGATACAATCTTGAGTTACCCACATTCAGTTGAATCACAGGGGCTTGTGGGACTGACATTAATTGAACCTGATTCTGCATTGGCATTTGCACTTGCTGTGCATTTGATTTCCTCTCTGTGCTTAATTATTGTTTATTCTGTCTTGACTGAGCATACATATGCCCTTCCAATGGCCCACCCTGTTACAAACATGACAATGTAGCTACATCGACACCTGTATTTGGATCAATCGGAACTCCTTGACCTCTACCCTAAATGACAACCATTCCTCCTTGAATGCCTTGACTTCCTGTTTGAAATCCAACTCTTTACTCACCACCTTGATCGCCAACACCTTGCACTATACCGCCATTTCCTGAAACTAATGATTTTGAAATCTTTTCTGTGCTAACTTCATCTGGGGTAGCATAAACCTTTCTTTAAGCTCCCTCTGTTTCATCTCCTTCTCATCACTACAATAGTTTGCAGATTTCAAGACCTCATCTAAAGACTTATGGCAGAGGGGTTACTCTGTCACAACAATGATGGATATCCCATATGCCAAAATCTAAATTCCATTATGTCATATGGGAACTAGATTTCGGCAACGTGATATCCGTCACCATTTTGACGGACTAACCCCTCCGCCAATATCTAAATCAGGCTCTCAGTCTGCCAACAAATCATATTCTGCTGTATGAGCTGGCTAATCTCAGACCTCAAACCAAACACGTGTCTGTAGGTTCAAGATGTGTTTGACCCGTATGCTGCTAAAATGCATTCCATACTCTCTCATAATACTCAAGCATAGACTCCTTTACTTCCTGCTGAGTTTGATTCAATCTCACATAATCCAAATCCTTTGGAAGTACTCTGCCATTCAGAAAGGTAATCCATTCATTCTATTTAGTCATTACAAGAGATTAAGGTGCATTAGTGGAAGGATCTCTTGCTGACTTCACATCTGGCCAGTGAACAGCAATTTAACATTCAGCCCACAAATCATTTGGAATAGCAATGTCAAATAATGTATTCAAGTCAACCTACAACACCTTCAAAATTGTAAGAAACCTCTCAACCTGTGTGTACAACTACATAGGGTTCTATCTCAATTTTAGAAAATTGTTCATAAATGATGCAAGGTCTCCACTACTCCAAGGTACATGGACATATTCTCCACCCAGTACCTCTGGGTAAGCTGCAGTTTCCTCATCTTTTGAGGGAATCTAAAGGTGGTATTCTCCTTATTACAGCCACTTCTATTGGCTTCTTTTTTTCTTTTCATATTTCTTTTCCCATTTGTGTTTTAATTTTTCAAATTCACTGCATCTGCTATTATATATTACCAATTCAGTAATGTGCAATTACTGAAGAATGCATTGTTTCAATTCATTCATCATCCAGCTGTACCATGAAACTTCTCTGCATTGGAATGCTTTTAGAGAGATCGACTTCATATTTATTTGCTAATTCCGTTAGTATATCATGTACAGCTGCAGCTCTTCTTGTAACCTCTTTGCACAAATAAATCAGTTATTTTACCTGGTAATGATTTACCTGATACACATTTAAACACTCTCTAATCATTTCCTTTAATTCAATTTTTAATCTTGAGACAGTCAATGGTCTTTCAGTCTCAGAACCTGGACTGGTAGTCGATCTTTCTGAGTCCTATGTCTTTGTACCTTTCCTAGCAGCTTCCTCAAACCATGGAGGTAAAATCCCACGTTCACACAGATTCATTTCTCCTTGTGCTGTTTGTGTCATGAAGAGAAATCACCTTTCCTCTCCTAATATCTGAATAGTTTGAGGTAGTGTCCACAGAACAATTGGTGAATTCTGTGAAGTCTAAACATATCCTGTCACTGGTGTACTTCCAACAGCTCCTTGAACTATTATATTCAGTGCACAATTGACATGGGCTTCTGGTTTACTTGTTACATGTCTCGACTAGCTGGGCTGTATTTACTCTAGAAACAGGTGCTGGTACAGTCAACACAGAAGCAGTACTACCTGTAGGCACAACTACCTGGGCAGTCTGTACTTGAGCAGGAATGTTTGGAACTACTTGCTGAACAACAAACTGTCTCATAACAGGCTGTGTTACAACTGTCTGAGTCACTACAGGTTGGGCACCAACTGGTTCAATCACTTGCAACGGTGTTTCAATACAATACACATTTGGATCAACAGGAGCTATAGCTAGTGTCACATTATTAATTACTAATACATCTGCATTTGTCACAAGACCCACATAAGGTGGTGGACATGCAGCCAATAATAATTCATCTAAAATACCATCTCCCTAATTAGTATCAGTGTCTGATTTTGTTTTATGTTTTGTCTCTTTTTCCCCTTTAATATTTTTCCTCTTAAGCCTTTCACACTTTTCCGATTGTCCAACTTTCTCATTTGTTGTTGCTGGATATAATCTTCTGCCCTTCTACCATACTTTTTCTCCACCTTTGACGTTGTCCATCCCATATTCCATCTGTATAATTTCTCCTTGCTCTTTTGGTAAGCCTTTGGTATTTCTCTCTAGTGCAAGCCACCTTGTCCCACGCACTCAGTGCTTCAAATTATATTAGTCTTGGAGGAGGCTTCATTTCACATGTTATTTCTTGAAATCTGTCACTAATTCTCCAAATCTATGTACCCGATCTTGGGATACTCAGTGGACCCTCTTTCTCAGTGATCTTGCACCATTGACAAAGCTATACACATGTGTATATCCCTTCCTCAATCATCATATGATATGCTGGCATAACCTTAGGAGGGGCCTCTTCAGCCTTCGGTACTGCAATGATCACTTCAGACTTTGCAGCTCTTCACAACCAACCTCAGCACAGCGTTTACACCAACCAAACAATACCAACATGGCACAATACGATGTAACAACTCACTCCTTGCACGGCACCCCCTACTTTACAAATTCTTCAATTACACACAAAGCTTCAATTCTATGACTATAAGCAACATAAAAATAACAATCTTTCGCTGCTTCTTCTAAAGAAATCATAAAACAAGTTAACAACTGGAATTTTTAGGTTTTCATACCTTTCAACTTTCAATCAAAAATAATTTTACACCCACAATGATGAGATTCCGACCAGGGGGGAAAAAATGTAATCAAATAGTGTCACCTTTGACCATCAAGCTTCATCAACACTGATCAATATTAGTGCAACCACAACAAATTTTGTTACTGTCTGTTAGAAATGGGGTCTTTGGTTGATAGTCAGGTTACCCCTTCTTCAAGCAAGGACCCTCACTCTAGTCAGGGTAAAAGAGAAACCCTCAGCTAACCCCTGATTACCCCCTTGGTAGCTGGGCAGAGCAGTAGGCTTAACTTCAGAGTGCTAGGTGTAAAGTATTTGTGCCAACACACACAGTAACTTAATGAAAACACTACAAAATGACACAACACAGGTTTAGAAAAATAGGAAATATTTATCTAAACCAATTAAGACCAAAACAACAAAAATCCACAATACACAAGTCAAGTTATCAATTAAAAAGCAAAAACAGTCTTTATGTAGTTTAAAACACACACTAACACTGTTAGCATGAAAACGTACCTTAGGTGCATCAAAAAGGGCTTGCGATGCGTCGATATCACTCACGAGCGAGACCTTGCGTCGTTTTTCCTTTCGTCAGGTCTGGGTGCGTCGTTTCTTCTCTCCGCAGGAGAGCGATGTGTCGATCCGGTCAGCACTCTTGGGTGCAGGCAGGCCTTGTGTTGTTTTTACACGCCCAGCAGTGTTTGTGTCGCAAATCCAGCCGCACATTGATCCTGAAACCATGCAGCACGAGTTGCGATCTCCCAGCCTCTGTCAGCGCAGTTTCTCCAACTCCCCAGCTCTGTGCGTGGATTTTCTCCTCTTAGGCTGCCAGCTTCTCCTTTCAGGGTCCCAGGAACTGGATGGGCACCACAGGACAGATTAGGAGTCTCTCCAGAGACTCCAGGTGCAGGCAGAGAGAAGTCTTTGCTGACCCTGAGACTTCAAACAACAGGAGGCAAGCTCTAAATCAAGCCCTTGGAGATCTTCACAAGACGGAAGGCACACAAATCCAGTCTTTGCCCTCTTACTCTGGCAGTAGAAGCAACTGCAGAATAGCTCAACAAAGCACAGGCAGAGCAGCTTTGTTTTCATCAGCTCTTCTGCTCTTCTCCAGGCAGAGGTTCCTCTTGGTTCCAGAAGTGTTCTAAAGTCTGTGGTTTAGGGTGCCCTTCTTATACCCAATTTCTCCTTTGAAGTAGGCCTACTTCAAAGTAAAGTCTCTCTTGAATGTGAAATCCTGCCTTGCCCAGGCCAGGCCCCAGACACTCACCAGGGGGTTGGATACTGCATTGTGTGAGGGCAGGCACAGCCCTTTCAGGTGTGAGTGACCACTCCTCCCCTCCCTCCTAGCACAGAATCTCATCAGGAAATGCTGACTACACCCCAGCTCCCTTTGTGTCACTGTCTAGTGTGAGGTGCAACCAGCCCAACTGTCAAAATGACCCAGACAGGGAATCCACAAACAGGCAGAGTCACAGAAATGGGATAAGCAAGAAATGCTCACTTTCTAAAAGTGGCATTTTCAAACACACAATCTTAAAATCAGCTTTACTAACAGATGTATTTTTAAATTGTGAGCCCAGAGACCCCAAACTCCACATGTCCATCCACTCCCAAAGGAAATCTACACTTTAATCAGATTTAAAGGTAGCCCCCATGTTAACCCGTGCAACAGTGAAAAAACTAATTTAGCAATATTTCACTGTCAGGACATATAAAACACATTACCATATGTCCTACCTTAACCATACATTGCACCCTGCCCTTGGGGCTACCTAGGGTCTACCCTAGGGGTGTCTGACATGTAATAAAAGGGAAGGTTTAAGCCTGGCAACTGGGTACACTTGCCAAGTCAAATTTTACAGTTAAAACTGTACACACAGACACTGCAATGGCAGGTCTGAGACATGATTACAGAGCTACTTATGTGGGTGGCACAACCAGTGCTGCAGGCCCACTAGTAGCATTTGATTTACAGGCCCTGGGCACCTCTGATGCACTGTACTAGGGACTTACTAATAAATCAAGTATGCCAATCATGGATATGGCAATTACATACACAGTTTGTAAAGGAGCACTTGCACGTTAGCACTGGTTAGCAGTGGTAAAGTGCCCTGAGTAACAAAAACAGCAAAATCAGAGTCCAGCACACATCAATAACCTGGGAAACTGAGGCAAAAAGTTAAGGGAGACCACACCAAGGATGAAAAATCTAACACCGTCCCAAACTCAAATGTGCAGTCAACGAAGTCCCACAACCTGTACTTCAAATCATTAGCAGACACAAATACCATAAAATCAACTCTTATTTATCTGTCTATCCCAGGATCTTAGACTACTCTTTAGTCCGATACCTCTATATCTTCTTCTTCAACACAAGCATATAAGCATTAGCAGTACTATTTCAAGCCATCAACAAAAAATCACAAATAAGTGTACAATCACACATCACAATAATTATCATATGTGCAATGTACAACCCTTTTGATACTCACACCCAATACAGAAATAACAGCAATCTGCAACTGCAACCGGCAACCACTTCAGTAACCGCACTCATCAATTTTTGAACTCAGGTTTTGGGCAATGGACTTTTATCTTATGTCAGGGCACTTTTTAATTTTGCAGTTCTTATTTTCTGTTCTCTAAATATAACTCTTCTATCTTCTATGAAAGTGTTGTTCTGAAAACAATGCCTCTGAGGACTATTGGGAGCCTTCAGGATGTAAAGGTCTTGCACCTCTACTGAACATCAGAAGTGGTGACCGTTGAGGTAGATAATGTATAATATTAGAAACTGCACATTTGTAAATAGTATACATTCAAATTAGTCTTATTAGAGTCAATAATGAGAGTTTTTTTAAAAAAAAAATTGTTACATCACTAGTTTATCAATAGCTTTAAGAGAAAATCATTTAAAATCAATGGAAATTACAGAACAAACAATATAGCGTGCCCTATAAAGATCTAGGGCCAGATGTAGGTACCAAAAAATGTGCGACTCGGAAATAGCGACTCCATGCGAATCGCTATTTCCGACTCGCAAAACGAAATTCCAGAAAGAATTGCTTTTCCAAATAGCGAGTCACCAATTGCACGAAGGGTGTGGTCCGGTGCCGCAAATTGCGACTGACTCGCAAATTGCCTGCAGGTGGAACAAAACATTTGAAATACCCACTTCCTGGTTCTGTGTGATGACATCAGAACCGGGAAGTAACCAAATGGAACAGGGAGGAGGGAGGAGCCCACCCAGCCCAAACTGCAGAAGCACACCCAGGTGAGAGAAGCAGCAGCAACAATGGCTACACAGGAGAAGGAGACACCCAGTGGAGGCAGAAAACGAAAAATCAAGTTTTCTGACAAGGAGTTGGAGGTGCTCACTGAGGAGTGCTGCCTGCACCATGAACAATTATTTGGCAAGTCAGCAATGAGTGTCCCCGACACCCAAAAAAAGAAGATCTGGCAGGACATCCAGAACAAGATAAATGCCATTGGTGTAAGCCACTGCACCCTGGATGAAATCCGCAAAAGGTGGTATGACCTTCGCTCCAGGACCAAGAAGAGGGTGGAGGAGCGCATGAGGGAGATGCATGGCACTGGAGGAGGGCCATCCACTGTTCCACCCCCTACTGCAATAGAAACCATGGTGGAGACAACTCTGGAGCCGTAGGCTGTACTGGGCATTGGAGATGTAGACAGTTCGGCACCAGGAACATCAAAAAGTAAGTACCAAAACATATGCATTCACACCCAGAAATGCACTATACATACAATCCCAGTACACATCAGCAGGCACCTCCAGACTAGCTCCATTCACAGTTTAGCAACCTTTAGAATGGTGCATTATGGGCAATGTAGTCCAGTAGTCCAAATATAGGCAAATGTTTATTTTGAGGCATCAAACATATGTGTGAGACTGACAGTGTATCCCCTATGTCCCACAGGTCTCCCACAAGGCCCCCCCATCAGCGCCACTGTGCAGGGAGAGGAACATGGCACAGACCCACAGGAGGAGGCTGCCACAGACACTGCAGGGGTGTGCAGGACAACACCACCCGTGGAATTGGCACAGGAGACCATGAACGATCCTGCGCTGGGTATGGAGGCAGCCGTTGAAACACCAAGGACAATGCCTATGGAAAGGCACACACATACATCATCAAGCGGAGTGCGAAGATGCCGCAGCAGATTGCAGTCTGTGCGCAGTGAGGATGTTCCAGATGTAGATTTTGTGGGACTTGAGGCATCCTTATTGCAGAGTCAGTGCCTGCAAAATAGACAGATGAGGTTAGTGAACCGGAACCTCTCAAGACTGTAGACCACTGTAAAACATGGGCTGGCAAATGTGGACAACCAGTTTACAACAATGAACACACATCTGGGTAACCTGATGACCTCCACTGACAATTTGGTCAGGGAACTGGTGGCTGACAGGACACAGGCTCGGCGCAGGGAGCGCAACACTGCTGCCCGTTTAGACAGGCTTGGTGCATCCATACGGCGCCTGGCAACAAACACTACCAGCCTGTCAAGGCGCACTGTCAGCCTACAAGTAGAACTGGGGTATTTTGCAGGAGATGTGGCACGCAGACTTGGCCGCATCAGCCATGTGGTGGATCTGCTGGAGACCAGACAGGCTGCAAGAGGCATAGGGGATACCCCGCAGGACAGTGAGGAGGGCTCAACAGTGAGTAGTGTGTCTGCCACTGATACACTGTGCTGCGGAGTAGCAGTTCACGGCAGGGCTCAGGGGACCAAACTGGAGTGAGCCATGGTGGCCACAGTCGTAGGAAGCTGTGAGCCACTGACACGTACTGGTCCAGAGGCATGTGAACATAATGTGTCTGATTTGACTGTTTCATTACCATACTGTTGCATAGTTCACAATGATATCAACATTATAGTTCGGCAATAAAAAGGTTTTGTTTATTTGACTACACAACTAGGCTATGTGTGTCTGACATTAGTGAGTTTGGTCACAGTTGCCACGTACCTGCCAAAGTTGTGGGATGCAATGTGGTTCCGTCTTTGTCTGCCCTCCATTGCAATGCTTCTATCCCCAGGCTGTCGGTGTGGTAGCTCTTGCTCCTCATATTCCGTATCTGTGTCTTCAGGGGTGACATATAGCCCACGTCCGGTGGCAATGTTGTGTAGGATGGCACAGGTGGCAACTATCTTGCATGCTGTTTCTGGGGCATGCTGGAGTGCTCCTCCACTTTTGTGGAAGCACCAGAATCTTGACTTTAACAAGCCAAACGTCTTCTCGACTACAGTTCTGGTCCGCCGATGTGCAATGTTGTATCACCTCTTGTTCTGATTGCCAGGTGTTAGGTATGGGGTGAGTATCTATGGTCTCAGGGCATGTGCACTGTCACTTGTTTGACAAAAGAGGCAATTTTAGCAGGGCATCACAGGGTTACACAGTGACCTGTATGTAAGGCTTCAGAGTGTAGTCACCAATACCTAGTAAATATCCTTCTCCAAACTCCCCACGTTCTAGGCGTTGGTGTATCCCACTGTGCCTGAATATGTATGAATCGTGTACTCCCTGGATATTTGGCCACAGTGTCAGTAATGACATTATGGGCGTCACATACCACCTGGATGTTTACTGAGTGGGTATATTTCCTATATCGGAACACATATTCCATAGTTGCTGGTGGGCAAATTGGTATATGTGTCCCATCCACACACCTTATAACATGGGGAAAGTTGGCAATTCTGTAGCAGTCCAAAATGGTGCTGTTCATTTCTGCCCCATTTCTGGGTAGGTATTTATATCTGGACATGTGTGCGAGTATGGCATCTAGGAAACATCTGAAGAATCGTGAGAGTGCACTTTGGGACCCCACCTGCCACAGCAATCACCCCCTGATAGCTACCCGAGGCCAAGAGGTGCAGTGAGCATAACACTTGAACATGTGTGGGGATGGCGCTGCCGCGCATTGTTTGTCATTCAAGCTGGGGTTTCAGCAGTTCAATAATCTCTAAGATAACAGCACTGATCAGTCTGTATTTGTCATAAATCTTTTCCTCAGTTTATTGAAATAGTGTCTGCCTGGTTCTGTATATCCTCTCCTGTCTATGCCTCCTCTGCTGGGCAGCCTGGACTCTCCTTCTCCATGCAATCAGGTATAGTGCAGCCATTTTGAGTAGCCCAGATGCCTTCTGGGTCTCCTTTTATACTTTGGTCCTGGTTACCACCTGCTCTGAATCAGTGGTAATCTGGGTGTGCAAAACGAGCTTTTTGCGACTAGTCGCAATTTGCGACTGGCTTTTGCATACAGTTTGCGACTCGCAGTTTGCGGGTTCCTAATTGCGGGTCGCAAAATCAGGTCACAAATTTTGCGAGTCGGTAATGGGTTGCATCGCTATTTGGTGATCAGAAATGGGATATGAACATCCCATTTAGCATTTTACGGGGTCTCAAATAGCGATGCGAGCCGTTTGCAACTCGCAATCCTTTGCTACATCTGGCCCATAATCTCTATTGTAATCTAGTTTTGGGAAAATAAAGTTAATTTGTTTGTTGGCATGCAATTTTGGATTGTTGGGAGAAATTGAAGCATTTTCCCCATTGTAACACTTGTTTCAAGGTGACATTTTTTTTAACACAAAACCCTGTCTGCCCATGTTAGTGGATCAGTCTTTGCATCAAAATCTATTGCTGTTACACCACCAATAGCACACCCTTGATGTAAAGTGGTGCGTAGCAGCTCAAAGTGCTAATTGGTTTGTGAAAAGGCATATCTCCTGGGCAAATTCACTTTTGCAAAAGAAAGGTAATATCCTTTTGAGTCTTTTTTTTGTTTTAACCACTTTGCGCTGGCACAAATCTTTTGCAAATCTGGCCTCACTTTCTTGTAAAAGGTTGCACTGAGTACATTGCCACAAATGGCCAAGATGGTCTATTCAGGAGGGGACTATGAAAGATCGTCTTTTTTCCGTTTGTGAATTTATGACCTTACGAGTAAACCTTAAACTTCAATAAAATGATTGCTGTTGTTCTGTGTTATTATCTAATCGTGCCATGATGAGCTACGAGTCAGTAAAACACAGAAGGTGACTTTTGAATATATTGTGTTTCAGTGTAGTCAGCATTCTAAAGTGAAACACTAACGGTCATATTTACAATAAAGTGGTGCAGTGTGGTGTTGCGCCAAAATTGGCAGCGCTGTATCACTTTAGAAATGCAAGGATGTGCCATATTAACAACAATACAACACACCCCTGTGTCTGTCCCTGCGCAGGCGCTACATTGGTGCAAGGATGACTGCGTTCTGGAAGAGATTGTTCTAGTGCAGGAAAGGGCACTTTCCTGCACAAAAACAATCTTCAACGGTGCATGAAAGCATTTCTCCTTGTTGTGCCATTCTAATGCCACCCTTGGGTGGTGTTAGTTTTTGGAGCTGCCTCAGATTTACAAATTTTCGTACATCTGGAGCAGCATCAAAATGCAGTGGGTGTCCACAGCAACACCCATTGCACCCCCCTCCCATGCAAAGTGCTGCGTGTTAAGGAACAGTATTGACAAGGTGGTGTTAAGCCACAAAAAAGTGGCTTAACACCTCCTTGTAAATACAGAGCAGTACACAGTGTCACTGGAACATCACAAAAAATGATGCTCTGGTGGTGCTATGGGCTTGTAACTATGCCCCTAACAGTTTAAGACAAGTGTGATGACCTGCCAAAAATCAAATCAACATTTGCATCCTGTTCAATTGTAGGTTTCATCCACTTTCAGAAGAACAGATTCCGCAGACCTTTTTAGCTGGTGCATAAACAGTAGAGCTGGAATGGAGCATGTCAAACATGTATGAATTATGCAAGTCTGAATTGTGAGTCCACTTCACAGTGACATGAATATCCCTCACATTGTCCTTATAACTAAATGACTCTGCCAAACTCTCTTACCTTACTCGCTAAACTGAAAAACTTCTATATTGAATACCACATGAATGTCTCAAAGTACGCCATGAAAGATAAAAGGGAAACCAAAGTAGTTAGTAGCTAATAAAGACAGGGCCTTGTTCACGAGGCCTGCGATGCAGGGTGGCACAGCAAGTGCCTTATTGCACCGCCATGTACCACCAGAAAAGGGCAGAAATGTTCTGTATCTACAAGATTCAGTGCATTTCTATCCTCTTCCCCTGCGCTGGCACCCAAATTGCTGTCAAGCGCCAACTCAGGCACCTGGTGTGAGGATGCCTGCTATGTGGGAGTGATTGTTTTTGAGCAGGAAGGGATACATTCCTGCACAAAAACAATCACAATAGGTGTTTTCCTCCAGCACACATAGAAAGAGGAAAGGACAGGAAGAAAAGATGATATTTTTCCCAGTTGCGTCAGTCTTCCGCTACCCCTGAGATGGCGTAGATATCTGACGCATTTCCAGACTTGTAAATCTGGGAATATGTCAGATTCCTTCTGGTTCCATGGTATTGTGTGGCAGCATCCTAAGCAACATACACAGAATGCCCCTTTTACGCAGTGTTATGCATGAAAGGGATCCATATTTACAAGGCCATAAAAAGCCATGCAAGGTGGCTTTGCGTGGCCTTATAAATATGGGCTGGCACGCTGCGCCATCGGAGCGTTAAAAAAATGATGCTCCGGTGGCACCGTGTGCCTCTAGGGCCTTGTAAATAAGGCACACAATGTTTCCCTTTCATGAAACTATTTTAAATATATCTCAAGTATTCTTCAAGAAGTAACTTAATTGCACACTGTAATGAGGACAAATAGCACATAAATACGTTTTCTTTAGTGTAATAAATTCAGTCTAACACACCATTATGCAATGACAAAGTGAAAGAACAGTGATGCACAGAGATAGTGCAAAGATAAATTGATGGAAAATAACAATGGAGTCGAAGGAAACTACAAGTCGTAATCATCACTTGGAAGTCAAAGCAAAAGCTGTTAATGAATTTTGCAGTACCTGGAAACATGCATGCTATTGTGATTCAACAGATTCAAGGATTCAATCCAGTTGTAAAACATAATTGGAAGAGTTAATTATACAGTACTCAAAAGGGCTCAGGTGTATTAAGAAGTCATGCTATCATTTTCTTCTGACTTTTTGCGTTCTGACCTTCTGTATTGACTGTGTGCTGAACTTCATTTTTGTTGGCTTTAGGCATCTGTGCACTTTGCTATGCAGTGCTAAAGTGCATGTGCCCTGTGACTAAAACATGGTAGCATTGGCTTCTCCATGACAGACATATTTGATTTACTAGTAAGTCCCTAGTAATGTGCCTAGGCTTATAAGTCAAATGCTACTAATGGGCTTGCAGCACTGGGTGTGCCACCCACTATGGTAGACTTTCAAACATGTCCCAGGCCTGCTATTGTAGAGCCTGTGTGTGAAGTTTAAACTGTCATTTCGACCTGGCAAGTGTACCCACTTGCCAGGCCCAAACCTTCCTTTTTATTACATGTATGTAATCACTAAATTAGGCACTGGTTAGACCCAAGGGCAGGGTGCAGTGTATTTAACAATTTGGACATGTACTTCTAAGTTTAATATGTCCAGGTAGTGAAAAACTCACTAACATTGGCTAACATTGGGGTTACCTTGGAACATCTTCTAAGTGCAATTTCCAGTTGGTCAAATATAGAAAATTGGTGTTTGGCGTCTCTGGACTCACAATTTTAAAAAATACATATTTTGGTAAAGATGGTTCTTATATTGCATGTCTGAAAATGCCACTTTTAGAAAGTAGGATTTTCTTACTTTAGCCATTCTGTGCCTTAGCCGGCCTCTGATTACACATCCGAGTTTAGTTGACAGCTATATTTGTGCATTCTCTCCAGACAGCCACAAACAGGAAGGGCTGGGTGTGGCAGAAGATACATCCGCATTCATCTGCATATTGTTAGTCATCCTGGGAAGGGAGAGGGAGAGACAGTTCACACTTATATCTGAATAGGCTGTGTCCTGCCCTCACACAAAGGGCTGAGTACCCCCTACTGGTAGTCTGGAGCCAGGGCTTGGTTGAAAGGAAACCTTGAGGACATCAGAGAATACTTTTGAAGTTACCCTTACATCAAAGGCCATTTTGGATATAGGTACTGGCCTTAGACACCATTTACTCAGAACACTTAGGACATTCAACCAGGAAGAAGGACCGCTGAACTGTCAAGAGGGACTGCCACTTTGCTGTTTTCTCTGCTGTGTTGGCCTGCTGCCTGCTACTTCTTGCCTCGGAGGAAGAGGACTGGATCTAACTCTCTACATCCTGCATTCTAAAGTTTCTCCAAGGACCTGACTGAGTTTGTCTCCTGTTTTTGAAGTCTCAGGGATATCAAAGACTTCATCTGCATCTTGCCACCAGCCCCTGGGCTCCTCTGCTGTAAGTCCTGCTCTGCCAAGTGGTACCACTCCTGGGCCCTTGGAGGTGAGTGTGGTGCTGCAACTTGGAACTGATGCATCCTGCTGCATAAAACACAGCTTTGCTGCTGCCTGCACCAAAGCCACGGACACCTCTTACTGACTGCATGATGCATTGACCCTAAATTACAATGCAGCCCCAGCTTGGCTGACGCAGCACTACCATATCGAACCAGTACTCATTGCTTCTGGACACGGAGCCATCAACGGCATTGCCTGATCAGGAAACAGCACAGCACCTGCATGTGCAGCACTTCCCCTCCTCTTAATCAACGCATCATCACTGAGCATCGACACAACAAAGGTAGTGTCCACAGGTCTGCATTACTCCTGTACCCGGCCTGCACTCCATCGTGGTTGGACTGCACTTTTGGATTTGCCCTGGTATAGCACTACCAGATAGCCCCAGTTGGAGCTATTGCCTTCAAGGTACTACATTTTGATTTAATCTTTGAACATTCATAACTTAAGTTGTGCATGTTGGATGTCTGGTGGTTTGGGCTTGTTTGACTCAGATTAATTTTCACTGTGTGTGTGCACAAATATTTTATGCATTGTCTCTTTAGTCTAGCCAGACTGTTCTCTGTCAACCCACCAGAGTGTGAGCCCAGGTAAACTTTTAGTGTGTATTTTACTTGTCCTGACTAGGATTGTGGTTCCTGCTTGGACATACCTCTGCCAACTAGAGGCCCCATTTCTAACACCACCCTAAAGGTTGGAATAAGTGACGCAGGAAGGCATGTGGTCCGAAACCACTTGTGTCCCTGCTTCAGTCTGAAACCTCTCTTACAAGAGCAAAATCTAGACCCAGATTGGTAGCAATTTTAGTTTCTTCACTGGCCTCCTTTTAGAAAAATATTAATTAAAAGTGTGTCTCACCTCAGCTAGAAAAAACAAATAAGTGCTAGTAACCTCTTTGAAGCACATCAATTTTACTTAATTCATGTTCACAGCAGTGAATTGTCTAACCAGTGTTGAGTTAAGCCATCCTATGAAATCCCATGTGTGACATCCCTTTATCCTTATTCTACTGGATTTATATGTAGCCTTGGTCACTGAAAATGCTGAAACACCTATAAACGCTCTTCACTACAAAATGGGTATAGACTTCACAGTGCTGAAATGCTTTAGATCATAGCTTATTCGCTCCTGGTACCACTAAAACAGCAACAATTTCCCTCACCTTTATATTTGTTGAAATCCTGCATCCCGGCAATTGACCAAATCTGCAAGAATCCACCTACTGAACATCAGAAGCCACGAACACCTATTACTTCATTGTGATCATGGAATGGTTACTCTCATTTTGAATTCTGCTTTGTTATATCTACAGGACTCCCTAAAATTGTCTGGTTGTTTAAAAGCCATTCATAATATGGCGGCTTGATTTTACGCAAAAACTATGAAAACTGAGCCCTCTCTTCTCTTCAACTAAAAAGGCACAGCGCTCCTTCAAGACAGCACATCTAGCATAAAAGCCTTAAAACTCACAAGCGTTCTCAACGGATCCTATTCTAGTAATACCCTGAGGATATAGAGCTCCCAAATAAGTACTGACCCTTCCTTACTAAAAACTCCTAAAACCACTAGTCTATTCATGACGTAGATATTAGATATTCTCTCCTCCAGAAATTAAAATACTTGTTATAATTGAGAACCTCCTACACGTTATGCACCGTCCTTTTTATATAATTGTATACCAGCCTAAAAAGCTGTCTCTACTCCTTTTCAAAAACAATTAAACACGGGTTTTGTTTTGAAAAATGAAAATGAAAAAGTAGTTTCCAAACAGTGGACACGAAAATTCATATATTAATACATCTCCTCTTCTTAATACTACATTTAAACTACTATTTGACTGCCTTGAGTCGCAGTTAAAAGTTCCTTCATCAAACAGTTGTGAATTTGTTGTTCTCTCACCAAGTTGATTAATTTGTTTGTATCTGTCATCTCTTTGTAACCGCATCCATAAATTGCTATATATATTATGCAACTCTATGCTTCAGTTCTATCCCTAAAACCATTTAATCTTATACAAAGAAATCGGTTATACTCTATTGTCCATTAGTCCTTCATCTCTATATTGGACCATTTGGAACCACATAAAAATATGCGCTTAGAACAGACTTCATTTGTTATGCTTGTTTCAATTATAGGAAGCACTGATGTCGGTTAGGACAGACTGTTCCTCTTTATAATAAATGAGAGAATATTTGGAGAAACATAGATTATGCATGCACGAAAATAGCCATTGACCATGCACATGTTGCAGAAACAATATGACATGAACAGTTCAGACTTTCACACAGGATTCTCATTCCAGAAGAACTGCTTTTAACGATTACACTGACGCTATGACCTGTCTGCAAATACGCTCAATTATTTGTATTTCTATATGTCTACATAATTATATGACTAATCCACCAAATTATTTGTACTTCTATGTGACTATATGACTAAGTAGTCATATGTAGTGCTCCTTCATTCACTGGTAACTTTGCCACAGGCAGGGAAAGATTCAATGACTTTATCATAGTTGCCTAATCCGCTATGTCCATTCTCCATCCTTTAGTAAATAAATATAAATATTGCTAGAAATTGGGGTGTCTAGTTGGCAGAGGTATACACCATTGTCCAAGCAGGAACCTCAATCCTAGTCAGGGCAAGTCACAACACAGACTAAATTATCCTGTGCTCACCCTCTGACAGCTTGGCACAGAGCAGGCAGGCTTAACTTAGAAGGCAATGTGCAAAGTATTTGTGCTACAACCATACAGTAACAGTGTGAATACACCACAAAAATGCACCACACAGGTTTAGAAAAATAGAGACTATTTATCTGAATAAAATACTGTTGAAACAATGAAAATCAAATGTACATAAGCAAAGTTATGAATTTTTAAAGATTAAATCCCACTAAAGCGCTTAGAAGGACAATAGCTCCAACTGTGGCTATCACAGCGTCATTGACAATAATCCGACTCCACAGGCACCAGTCACGGAGTCACATGGACCCCAGGTACAGTACCTTTTGAAAACAAAGAACCAAAGACGTTGCACAGAGTCGGGGAGATAAGACATCAGTGGGGCCGGTGAAGCATAAGTCCCTTATGGCATTCCGGGAGCTGAGGAGTCAGTTCCGCACTGCAAGGCGGGAGAGGCGAGGTGTTGGTTCCATCCGGTTGCAGGGGGAAGTGGTGCAGCGTTAGTGGCGATGCGTCAGTTCCTTATCACCCGATGGGGTCGATGGATCCAGTCGGTCAAGATGTGATGGGTCGACTTTACAGTGTTGCGATGACCATGCGTGATGTCTTGCAGTGTCACTGCAACATTGGACTTACGTTGCAGGCCCCGGTCGTTGTGAGCAGTGGTGCCCATGGGGGAGGAGCAGTCTTCGGAATGAGTCCTGGGGTCGCTGAAGTTGTTCCTGGCGTCGCTGAAGTCGGAAAACTATCTAAAAGCTAGTAGGTGAAGTCTTCCCTCTCCCTGAGACTTCAAAACAGGAGGCGAGCCCAATCAAAGCCTTGGAGAGCACTTTTGGAGAAGGCAGAGTCCTTCCAGCACAGTCAGAGGCCAGCAGGCAACAGCAGGGCAACAGAAGACAGCAGTCCTTCTCAGCAAAGCAGTCCAGATGAGTCCTGTGGGCAGCCAACAGTTGCTCAGACAGAGTTCAGGTGTAGATCTAGAAGTCTCTGCTTTAATGGAGTGAGAGACCCAGTTTATATACCCACACATGCTTTTGAAGTGAGGGAACTTCAAAGAGTGGTTTTGAAGTGCACAAGTTCCTCTTTCAGCCCAGTCCTGCCTGCCAGAATCCCTCTGGGGGGTTATCAGTCCCTTGTGTGAGGGAAGGCCAGTGGCCTTTGAAATGTAATAGAGACCCCCCCCCTTCCTGCTCAGGGAGACTCATTCAGTATGCAGATGAATACAGATGAGACTGAGTGTCCTGTGTTTATGGCTGTCTGTGTGGATTGCACAGGGGGAGCTGTCAACCAGCACAGACCAGATATGGATTGGAGACAGGGCTGTAAGAGACAGATGACAGCAAGTGCAGAGAAATTCACACTTTATAAAAGTATCATTTCTAAAATAGTAATATTAAAACTAACTCCACCAGTAAGCAGGATTTTCTGTTATCATTCTGGCAATATTAAATATGACCGGGCTACTCCTTCCAGATCAGAATCTACCACTCAAAAGTATAGGAGGGCAATTCTAATGCTGGTCTGTGAGAGCAGCAGGCCTCACAGTAGTGGAAAACAAATGTATGATTTTTTCACTGACAGGACATGTAAAACAGATAAGTACATGTTCTGACGTTTACCTACATAGCACCCTGCCCTATGGGTTACCTAGGGCCTACCTTAGGGGTGGCTTATATGTATAAAAGGGGAGTTAAAGGTTTAGTAAGTAATGTTCAATGCCAAGTCAAAGTGGCAGTGAAACTGCACACACAGCCCTTGCTCTAGTACAGTGTTTTTCAACCTTTTTTGGGCAAAGGCACACTTGTTTCATGAAAAAAATCACGAGGCACACCACCATTAGAAAATGTTAAAAAATGTAACTCTGTACCTATATTGACTATATATAAAGTAATTCTCTTGAATAGGAATCAAATAAACACAAAGAAAGTATTTTATAATTACTTTATTATGAAATAGTAAGTAAACAGAAATATGAAAAATTATAAAATACTTTATTCAGTGCGCAACCTGGGCCTGTTTGGCTGAACACAAAGCTGATATTCTGGCTGGAATCGAAGAAAGACACACACGTAGCTCTTCGTCAACAGCTCTCAGTCTCTCTCTGTATTTAGTTTTTATAGCAATCATGCTTGAAAAGGTCATCTCACACAGATATGTAGTGGAAAATGGGAGCAATGTCAAAATAGCTTTGTTTGCCAGAAGGGTGAACTCCTTGGCAGTATCCAACCAAAAACTGTCCAAAGGTAGATCAGCAAATCTTAGCTTGAAACCACGAGTTTGTCTCAGTTCAGTTAGTTCCTCCTGCTCCTGTAAAGTCATGTCCTTTCCACCAACTGATGCTGAGCTATGAGGGTCCCTAACCCAGTCAAGGCATTCAGTGGAGACTGAAGAGAAATAAAATGACAACTTCTCCTCAAGAGTTTTTAAATGTTTAACTATTACACAGTGCAGCAGTGTGAACACCTTGCCATTGCTTGGTGAATGTGAACATTTCAAGATTGCCACTTTCCACGTGTTGATGCCAGAGTTGCACCTTTGAACGGAATCCATTTATTTTATCTGTACTTGTAAGCAGGTTTTTATTTCGGCCTTGCATTCGTGTGTTCAGTTCATTCAGATGATGAAATATATCTGCCAGGTATGCCAGCCTTGCACACCACTCATCACTTGCAAGCAGCTTTGCGTAATCTGACCTCTCATTTGTCAGAAACACTTTAAGTTCCTCCCGCAGCTCATACACACGAACCAAGACCTTGCCACGTGACAACCACCGGACCTCCGTTTGAAACAGCAAGGTTTTATGCTTCGCTCCCATCTCCTCACACAAAGCTGCAAATATGCGAGTTTTCACGGGTCGTGACTTTACAAAGTTTACCATGCGCACAACATCATCCAACACATGAACTAGGTCTGCTGGTAAAGTCTTGGCTACGAGGGCCTCACGGTGTAAAAAACAATGCGTAACAATCACATCTGGATTTCTTTCCTTCACTCTGCTTACAAAGCCTTTGGTGCGCCCGACCATGGCTGCAGCTCCATCGGTGCAGACACTTGTGCAGTTTTCCCACTTAAGTCCTCCTTGTTCAAGGTATTCTGATGTGACCCGAAAAATTTCTTCTCCTGTTGTTTTTTCTGGCAATGCCTTGCAAAAAAAGAAGTTTTCTCTAATTGCATCACCATCAACAAAACGCACATTGGCCAAGAGTTGAGCATGTCCACTGATATCAGTAGACTCGTCAAGTTGCAATGCAAATTTCTCACTGATACGGATCTTTTCCAAAACCACACTTTCGATGTCTGCAGACATGTCATTAATACGTCTGGAAATTGTGTTGTCTGAGAGAGGGACTTTGGCTGTTTCCTTAGCTGCTTCAGGTCCGAGCATCTCCTCTACAATAGCTTTGCAGGTGGGAAGTATTAATGTCTCTGCCACAGTGTGCGACTTTTTTGACTTGGCTATAAGTTCAGCAACTTGATAGCTAGCTTTAAGAGCTCTTTCATTTACCTTTGTGGTTTTTCTCATGAAAGTTGCCTGTTTCTCCATGTTTTCACGAAGGCGAACAAAATAGTCCGCATTCTTGTTTTGAAGCGAAGGGTGTTTCGTTTGGAGATGGCGTTTAAGTTTGCTTGGGACCATCGCACTGTTAGCTAGCTTTTCACCACACACCACGCACAGTGGAGTTGGTTTGTTTGCATCTCCGGTGAAAGTAAATCCAAATGAAATATAGCTTTCGCTATATTGCCTTGTGCCAGAGAATTTGCTTGAGCTAACCATCTTTGCTTTCTTTTGATCCCCACTCATACTTGGGCTCTCATCTGGCTCCAAATTTTGTTCAGAGTCCAGTTCTTTCCTTTTCAAAAACTTGTCCATCACTGCAGTATCTCACTGTCACTCAGTACTTACTGCGCTTGTCTCCTCCAGATAGCCGCTGTCCGTCACACTCAGCACTCTTCTGCGCATGTCTCCATCCAGATCCATCAGTCAGCGCTCTTCTGCTCTTCTGCTCATGTTTCCTCCAAATCCAGATCCATTGGCGCTCTTCTGCTCATCGGCGATCTACTGAGATGTCTCCTCCAGTCCTCCTCCTGTTTTTTTTTTTTTTTCATCTTAAATTGTCTCACAATATTATATGAATGAATGCGTGGTGGTGGGGACAAGGTGCCTTCCAAGGGGGAGGCTGCGCAGAGAGCATGGAGTGGCAGCATACCCCCTCCTTCTGAATCATACCCAGGCCACATCCCTTTTAACACTGCGAGGGTACCTTTCAAAATGAAGCCCCCCCCTCTTTGTAAGGCAACTTGTTCCCAGGTTGAGGAGACAAAGATTTAATTTCTACATCTTGCTCCCAGAACGGATCATGTGACTCACGGGCATGTGCCGGGGGCCTATTAGAGTGGAAGCCCCTTTATAGTAATAGGCATTGCACAGGTGATGGTACAGGCATGGCACAGGTGATGGTATAGGCATGGCACAGATGGTACAGGTATGGCACAGGTGATGGTATAGGCATGGCACAGATGGTATAGGCATGGCACAGGTGATGGAATAGGCATGGCACAGATGATGGTATAGGCATGGCACAAGTGATGGAACAGGCATGGCACAGGTGATGGTACAGGCATGGCACAGGTGATGGAATAGGCATGGCACAGGTGATGGTACAGGCATGGCACAGGTGATGGTACAGGCATGGCACAAGTGATGGAATAGGCATGGCACAGGTGATGGTACAGGCATGGCACAGGTGATGGTACAGGCATGGCACAAGTGATGGAATAGGCATGGCACAGGTGATGGTATAGGCATGGCACAGATGGTACAGGCATGACACAGGTGATGGTATAGGCATGGCACAGGTGATGGAATAGGCATGGCACAGATGATGGAATAGGCATGGCACAGATGATGGTATAGGCATGGCACAGGTGATGGAATAGGCATGGCACAGATGGTATAGGCATGGCACAGGTGATGGAATAGGCATGGCACAGATGGTATAGGCATGGCACAGATGGTATAGGCATGAGGAGGAGGAGGACTGACAGGAGGACTCACTTACCGGGCTGCTGCTGCTGCACAGGGCTGGACTCACTCGTCTCTCTTCCGAGACCCGACCGTGACCGACTGGTTCCAGATGACCTCCTCACCTCACGCTGCACCTGCGGCCTGGTCTGGATCCGGATGCGGTCTCTCTGCAGTGCCGACTCCCGCCGAGTCCTGGTCTCCGTCCGTCTCCTCCTGCTCCGGTCCTCCTGGTGACTCGAGTCGCGACGTCTTCTTCTCTCCGCTGCTGCGCACACTGTGCTCGGGCGGGAAGGAAGTCGGAAGATGATGTCCTACTGTGATAGGTCCAGGCTGGAGTCTGGACCAATCACAGCCCGGACATCAGAAAAGTGGAGGGTGTCCCCCTGAGGAGCGCCAATCGTCGCGCCCCTGCTGGCCGAGAGTGGGGTCAAAAACCCCACCCCCCCCATACCCAGGACCGGGTCCGGCGCCCGCCTAGTGGACGAAAATGTGAGTGTTTTTTTTTTTTAAAATCTTTCGAATTTTTCAATTTTTCCCACGGCACACCAGGCAACATCTCGCGGCACACTAGTGTGCCGCGGAACAGTGGTTGAAAAACACTGCTCTAGTAGACCTGGGACATGGTTAAGGGGCTACTTATGTGGGTGGAACAATCAGTGCTCCAGGCCCACTAGTAGCATTTAATTTACAGGCCCTGGGCACATGTAGTGCACTTTACTAGGGAATTCCAGGTAAATTAAATATGCCAACTGGGAAGGAACCAATGTTTCCATGTTTAAGGGAAGCAGGATATGCACTTTAGCACTGGACAGCAGTGGTAAAGTGTGCAGAGTCCTAATACCAGCAAAAACAGGGTCAGAAAAATGGAGGGGGACAGGCAGAAAGTTGGGAGATGACCACCCTAAGGCTGTCAGGTCTAACAAGTATCATCTGCACAGATTTGGAATTCTAGATGTTTACTAATAGCCTGAAAATCAGCCAAATCGCCTCCTTTGGAGTCACTTTGTAAGTCTGACAATGCATCACACATAAGTGTGGCAATCCTCTTACTTACATGAAGCATCACTTGGAGACGCTGCTTGGTGTTGGAGAACTTCCAAACAATACAAAATCCCACATCATGTAGAAGATATGCAAAGACACATACATTGAGTGACACGATAATAAGGATTTCAATACATAACAAGCATTTGCAATGCAACAGGTCTCGCATTTGCTTGAGTTTGAGCTACCAGCGTTGTAAACTCCTAACTGGACTTTTCTTGCCACATAAATTACAAGAAAAAAGACACAACGCGATAGCGTTGTGTAAAATGCAGCGCGATCTCTCTGAAATTGAAAAAAAGAAAAAACTGAGCGCGATTGCTCTATGTAAACTCCAGAACGATCACGCTGCTTGGAAAATAAAAAGATAAAATAGTCCGGAAACCATGCTGAAAAAAATCGAGCATTGAATGGTTTCAGTAGTTTACCGGTGCTGTGTGGGTGGTCTAAACACCGGAAAAGGCATGACGTATGCATGTCTTTCACAAATGAAAGCAAGCAGATTTTAAAAGGCAAGGCCACGAACCAATGAAAGTGACTAATGTGACATGGGCGTGGTTAGAAGCCCAAAGAGGGATTACAGCATGGGACTGAGCGCTTTGCGCTCACCCAAAAAAATGAGGTGTATTGTTTTGAATGCCAATACAATGCTGTACAATGTAGTACTGATCAAACAATTTGTTCACACATAAATGGATGACAACGCCGAAATTATGAGCAGAGGCCTTGAAGCATCTTTGTTCTGGATTTCATGTTATAGAAAAAGTGCAACAGTTGCTTACAAAGAACATCCCAGCCATAAAAATGACCACTGCCACAAGAAAACCAGAATTAACAGGTTTAGTAAGACCAGGTTTTTCAGAAGTCCTTAAAGTGTGCCTCATTGCGCTTGAGGTGGAGTGACAGGGCACAATTATTTCAGGCTTTGGCTTCCAAAAAAGAGAAGAAACTTCCAGCTCTCAAGAAATGTCTAAAATTGGCGATCTGAGCCAGATGAGCATTTGATGATCCTAAGGTTCACGCAGGAACATAGTGCTGAAAGCGACCTGAAAAATGTTTGAGCCCAGGAACCTCTGTGGAGCAGCAACAGAACTTTAAAATGGAACAGTGAAGTACTTTCAGATAGTGTGATGCTAAAGCTTGTCAGGGGATCTTCAGAATTAGACAGACTGTGGCACTCTGAATAGTTGAAGGCCATTGATCAAGTAGTTTGATAAGCCTAGGTAAGTGATCTTAGCTTTATCTAACCTTGCCATAACCAAAGTGTGGCCAATTGTTTTGTGAATTTCCAACCAACCAAGAACTAAAAAATTATTAAGGAATTGGGAAGAGGCAAAATAGGTTCCAACAAAATGATACAGTATTATCAAAGTTCACACCCAGATTCCTGACCAAATTAGAAGGCTGAGGGCCATCATTTATTGGACCAGGTGTCCTGAGAAGAACCAAAAGAGCAACATTTAATTTTTTCAGAATTACACCTAAGATTGGTCAGAATGATCCAATCTATACCGATGGCAAGGTAAAGCTTTAAATGTGTGCTGAGTGATAGCAGGCAGCTAATCAATTTAAAAATTAAGTTGTATGTCGTCCTCGTCTGAGATTACTTTATAACCAAAAGACTCAATCACAGAAGCCAGAGGAGCAATATAAACATTGAATAAAGTGGGGCTTAACGAAGAGCCCTGTGATAACCCTAATGTAATGGTTTGCTACTTGATGAGTAAGAAGAAACCCATACTAACTGAACTCTATCCTCATGAAAACACTGTACCCATCCTATCAATGGACCGCAGACTCCTACATTGGACAGTTATTGAAGAAGTATACCATGAGAAACAGTATTGATCGCACTTACCAACCCAAAAGAATTATTGTGGAATTCTAGCCTTGACTGAGTCTTATTTTATTGGAATCCCACACTTCCAACAAAGCAGTCTCATTGTGATGTCAGGATCTGAAGCCTGACTGGCTAAGTTGTAGCAGTTTATGATGTCCCAAATAGTCTGAAAGTTGTATATTGATAGGTTTCTCCAGCATATTCACCTCTGTTTAAAGAAGAGACATAGGCCTAACCTTTGGCTGCTTCTATGTGCAGGGAACCAAAGAGGTATCTAAAGGAAGACTGAATTGAAAATTTAGACAGGATTGATGACCTCAAGAGACAAAAGTAGCATAGATGTGAACAGAATTCACGGGGAGCCAGATTTAAAATTAATAATCACCTGTTTGGACAATTTCAGGGTGATGGATTTGAACTCAGAAAGGCAGCAATCCAGTTGTGAGGTAGGATTTGCAGACACCTCCTCAAACATAATGTTGTTGAGTGTGTATCCAAATTCCACCAGATTAATTTGAATTTTGCCTTCAAAGAACTCAAAGAGCTTGTCACTCAACTCAAGAAAAGCCAGAATGTCCAAGCTGCATGTTTTAGAATGCAGAAAGGATTTGGCAGTGTTGAAGCTTTCTTGCCGCCCATTCAGAGCCAAATGAATACGTTCATGGTCAGACCAGACCAGACCAGCTCAATAGCAGTATTGACTGTAATAGAAGAATTAGAAAAAATAAGGTTGATAGTGTGGCCAGCAAGATGTGTAGGAGATGACACAAATTGATGATGATTAAAAGTTGACTGCATTTCCAAGAGAGACTGCACTAAACTTTGGTTGCAGTCATCAATATGCAAAATAAAAACAGAAAAATTCATATACTGAAGTCAAAGCGAGGAGATAGCTTGATCAAGAGAATGAATAAGCCTGGCAGCATAACCAGATGGGCGGTATATTAAGGCCCCTTAAAAGGAAGACTGAGCGAAAGAGTTGCAAATACTGTCTTTCAACCTTTCTCAGTTTATCCAGCCGAAAAGAAGAGTAATTAATAGAATTTTGAAAAACGGTGGATAAACCACCCCCTTCCTGCCTCTCCATCTTCAAGAATTATAAAATACCACATAGGAATAGCCTCTGTGATATCAGGGTTAGAAGAATTATTAAGCCATGTTTCCATTAAGAACATTCCGGCCACCTTGTAATCCTGAAGGAAATTGAAAATGTGCAGGATGAGTTTTGGTAATAAGCGACATTCATAATACAGACAGAGAGGTGCCGGGGGAGCAATTCTGCATTTATCAGGCTCTCATCCAAACAACCATGGACGTGATGGTAGTACTTCTTGATTCAGCTTCAATTGCAGGAGTAGTCCGGCAGCTAGAGCATGTAAAAGGGCCGGCTCAGCCGTAAGCCTGTAGCTTATCCTTGCATTCTACTATATTACGAAAACAAATGACCTCTTGTGGCAAATATGGTACTCTTCTACACAGATCTGGTGTGAAATAAACATTGTGGCTGGCACTGGCCAGTCATCATCAACGGACAAGTTCTTAACCTCAGTTGACAAAGCAATAAGGCTCATGCTCTGTCTGAAGTCAATTAAGTCTACCATCGGACCACAGATTAAATTGAAATTCAAGGCCCTTATAGAGAACAGTCCCTTCTGCCTGACGTTGATGACCGCCAAACATACAACCCACACAACTAAGATCATCAAATGCCACCACCTCGGAAGATTCTGCTGTTAAAGATAATTGCGTCAAAGGTTCTTGCTCCTCCCTCTCATACTCTAGACTTCCCTGTTTCCAATTTTAGGTCTAGCTAGTGAAACAGATTTAGTTGTCTTGCTAGACTATTGTTCTCCAAAACATACATACATGGAGGAGAATTTGGTAACTAGGTTTCATTCACTGGCCTCTCAAACTGTCATACACATTTTGCTTCTGCCCGCCACAGCATGGGACAATGGGTCATCCCACTTTAGCCATCAGCATCCTTCACTTTGAGTGACAGCACAGAGCTTGTGCACATTGTTCTCAAGAGTTTATTTATCTTCTTTGACAAAGATCTTTCATGGTGTTCTTTTATAATTGTACTTTTGTATAGTACCTTTAAATAATGGGTCTTTATTTTGCCTTCACTTTAGGTGCACAGTTAGATGGTGGTCTATTCATATCTCAGTTTCAAATGTGCAATAATAAGGTGTTTAAGTGACATTACAGTTGCCTACAATTTGAGGTTTTGCTTGGGAGATCACGTCTTCTTGTCATATCAACTGTAATAGAAAAACCCCTGGCACAGCTGAAAGGCTGTTTAAAAATCACTAGCTAAAAGTCACATCAGTGATTTTTTTAATTTACCATTTTAACTGGAAGCATATGGTAGCCACATTTATGGGATAGCCTGTCTCCTTTTTGTCTTTTTCTTTTTGTGCCATATGACTTCAATAAAAAAATAGGCACCAGAGTGCCAAGTTCTGACCTACTGACTTTGCCAATCCTGGTTATCACTGCATCTACTTCCTCTGTCTTCCCTTCCACACTCCTCTGTACCTTGAAGAGTCTATGTCCAGCTGCATAAATGTGTATAAACTGACTGAAAGAATTATGTGCAAACTTGCATTGTTTAATGCACACAATGTTAAAATTGCATTCCGTAAGTTTACTTTATTTTTCTCGTTAATGCTGTCATAAGGTCTTCAATCGTGACTTCTTGCCTTGTTTTCTTTTAGCTGTTGAATGCCCATTACATCTACATATGCTCCCACTTTAAGGCAAAGCGGTCACACCAGGGTCAGTGACTATGGGCAACCTGCTCAGTAGTTTTAGGCAAATGTAATGCTTTCAAACAATAAAGTATGGGGCCATATGAAAACTCTGAAAAAAACAGAATCTATATTCAGTCTTCTGTAGCTTTCTTTGAAGTCAGTGTGGTCCATAAAGTCAGCCTCTGTCTCTAAGTGATGAAAAGTGAAAAGTTCATACTGAGCTGCATGCATAAGGAGGGCCATGACCGACGGCCATGTTTTCAAGAGAATTTCCCTGACCCTAAAGAGTGGCACTTATTTCCGACCACTGGAGATCTTAGCCTCAGCAGCAGGGCAAAATCCAAATCTTGGTCCTGCACGACAGTCCATGTGAATGCATGGTGGTTGACAGAACATTTCCATATGTACTCATCTTTATAACTAGATAAGCATTCAGAAAAATGTAATCAAACTAAATAGAGTTTCATTATGAAAACTTATTGTTGAAAAAGTACAAGCAATATATGAGCCTCTGAAATGCTGGGCTATAATCATACGGTGTTTTAAGCTGTTAGAAAACTGGAATTGTTTTTGATGATTTCCATTTCTCACTTGTGATGTTAAGAAGTTGGAGAACTAGATAATTTTACTGGGTCCAAAAATGATGAATGCATTTTTCAGAAAGGCGAGCTAGTTTGCTTTCTGTAGAATTGTGTATTGGCAGCTTTTGCTCATGTTCAAAAAGTTCAGTAAAAGGCTTTGTGTCTTTTTTTAAGTTTTGTGCCAGCATTCAGTGTTTTTTTCTAGGAGCGAGTCTTCGTTTGCTTTACTTGGCGGCGTTCTTCGCACATGTTTTCTCGCTCAAACTTTGCCTCATTTGGCTTGGGTTTATTTTTCAGCCTTTGAAAACTGTGCTGGTGGAAAATGCAGCTGTTAGCAAGATTTCCTAAAATGTACATGGAACTAATTTCCCAAGCATTTGCTCAAGGATTCTAGTGCCTTTAGGGCCAACATTATGCCAAAATTACTTTTTATGTAACTTGCAGAAAGAAACCCAAGAAGAGAGTGAGAGAGAATGCGTGATGGGAACCAGAATCACACTGTGTATGGAGTATATCATGAAAAGGGCTTTCAGTGCTATGCCTATATTTACATCAGTGTATTCTAGTTGCGAAATCTCGAACATAATTGGTCTGTCTGCATACATTTTATCTGCCTGCCATACTTCCATCATTTTGTTGGCTTGTGAACTCTTGGAGAAATCGGGCCTGGTCGTTAAAGCACAGAGGTCCTCACTTACAGTTTGGAGTAGTGGGAGTTCAGCCATAAATTGGTTGAGGTTCAGTTCTGCAAAACCTGAAAACGTGTGGTTCCTCTGACTCATTTAAATTAGTGTGAAATGGTGGGTCTTTACGCAGAGCAGAGCGTAACCTGCCTCTGCAGATGTAAATCTAGGGCTGGCTGCCCATCTGCCACATGTTCATCAGGTCACAGTGCTGGCACCTAGGTCTCTAAAGGCAGGCTGCTGTCACTGGTTTTCCCTGCCTAGGACTGCAATGAGAAAACATCGCACATCTGGGCAAGGAAATACAAGCAATAGCACTGATGTTCATGCAGAAACTTCTTTACATGTCGGAGGTATTGTCTTTTTGCTTTCCTGAAACAAACACCTTCTTTCGGAGTTTGTTTTAAAGAATGCCGAGTGCGTCAAAAAACTGTGCCCACTATCAATTCATCTGTGCTTTGATTACATCCTTCCCATTGACAGATACTCCGAAGACGGAAAGATCCCCACAGCCAGATGGGGCTCTCTAAATATGCAGCGGCGTAGCTTCGTCAGTATGATTGGGAGGGCGTGAGCTTCAGGTTTTCCAACAATCACGCTTGGACAGCTTGTTCACACAGATTGTATGAGAAGCAGGGCATGAGGGGTGGTTAAGGGGCAGTGGAAAGGGAGAGCAATGCGGATTTTTAGTGGCACTTAGGCCCATATTTATACTTTTTGACGCAAATCAGCGCTAGGACAGTTTTGCGTCAAAAAGTTTACTGCCGGCTAATGCCATTCCAACGCGCCAGCCGGGCGCCTTGTTTATGGAATGACGTTAGTCGGCGCTGCGGCCTGGTTAGTGTCAAAATAAATGACGGTAACCGGGCAGCGGAGGTGAAGGGAAGACAAGGGGGTTGTGTGCCAAAGAATGGTACAAGTCAGGTTAGAGTCAAAAATATTGGCTCTAACCTGACTTGCGTCATTTTTTGACACACAACCCCCATGGAAATGACTCCCATCTTAGAAAAGACAGGAGTCATGCCCTCCTACCCAATGGCCATGCCCAGGGGACTTCTGTCCCCTGGGCATGGCCATTGGGCACAGTGGCATGCAAGTTAGGCCCCCCTTTGCCACTTAAAAAAAAAAAAAATTACACTTACCTGCACTCACCATGGATGGGTCCCCCCATCCATGGGTGTCCTCCAGGGGTGGGCGAGGTTGGCATGAGGTGTCCCTGGGTGCAGGGAAGGGCACCTGTGGACTGCTTCCATGGTCTCCCACCACGGAAATGAACCCACAGGTCCCTTAACGCCTGCCCTGACCCAGGCGTTAAAAAATGGCGCAAATCTGGCTGGGCGCCATGTTTTAAGGACCGCCTTCTCCTGTGTGTCATTTTGACACTGGAGGATAAATACGGCGCACATGCCTTAGAGTCATTTTTTGCACGGGAACTGTAAAGAAATGACTCCCTGTTGCATTACCCCCCACGTTTTGCCTGATACTGATGCTGACTTGACTGAGAAGTGTGCTGGGACTCTGCTAACCAGCCCCCAGCACCAGTGTTCTTTCACCTAAAATGTACCATTGTCTCAACAATTGGCACAACCCTGGCACCCAGGTAAGTCCCTTGTAACTGGTACCCCTGGTACCAAGGGCCCTGATGCCAGGGAAGGTTTCTAAGGGCTGCAGCATGTCTTATGCCACCCTAGGGACCCCTCACTCAGCACAGACACACTGCTTGCCAGCTTGTGTGTGCTGGTGGGGAGAAAATGACTACGTTGACATGGCACTCCCCTCAGAGTGCCATGCCAACCTCACACTGCCTGTGGCATAGGTAAGTCACCCCTCTAGCAGGCCTTACAGCCCTAAGGCAGGGTGCACTATACCACAGGTGAGGGCATAGGTGCATGAGCACTATGCCCCTACAGTGTCTAAGCAAAACCTTAGACATTGTAAGTGCAGGGTAGCCATAAGAGTATATGGTCTGGGAGTCTGTCAAAAACGAACTCCACAGCTCCATAATGGCTACACTGAATACTGGGAAGTTTGGTACCAAACTTCTCAGACTAATAAACCCACACTGATGCCAGTGTTGGATTTATTAAAAAATGCACATAGAGGGCATCTTAGAGATGCCCCCTGTATTTTACCCAATTGTTCAGTGCAGGACTGACTGGTCTGTGCCAGCCTGCTGCTGAGAGACGAGTTTCTGACGCCATGTGGTGAGGGCCTTTGTCTCTCTGAAGACAGAAACAAAAGCCTGCTCTGGGTGGAGGTGCTTCACACCTCCGCCCTGCAGGAACTGTAACACCTAGCATTGAGCCTCAAAGGCTCAGGCTTCGTGTTACAATGCCCCAGGGCACTCCTGCTAGTGGAGATGCCCGCCCCCTGGACACAGCCCCCACTTTTGGCGCCAAGTCCAGGAGAGATAATGAGAAAAACAAGGAGGAGTCACTGGCCAGTCAGGACAGCCCCATAGGTGCCCTGAGCTGAAGTGACTCTGACTTTTAGAAATCCTCCATCTTGCAGATGGAGGATTCCCCCAATAGGAATAGGGATGTGCCCCCCTCCCCTCAGGGAGGAGGCACAAAGAGGGTGTAGCCACCCTCAAGGACAGTAGCCATTGGCTACTGCCCTCCAAGACCTAAACACAGCCCTAAATTCAGTATTTAGGGGCTCTCCAGAACCTAGGAAATCAGATTCCTGCAACCTAAGAAGAAGAGGACTGCTAAGCTGAAAAACCCTGCAGAGAAGACAGAGACACCAACTGCTTTGGCCCCAGCTCTACCGGCCTGTCTCCACACTTCTAAAGACACTGCTCCAGCGATGCTTTCCCCAGGGACCAGCGACCTCTGAATCCTCAGAGGACTGCCCTGCTCTAGAAGGACCAAGAACTCCTGAGGACAGCGGCCCTGTTCACCAAAGACTGCAACTTTGTTTCAAAGGAGCAACTTTAAAACAACTTGCGTTTCCCGCCGGAAGCGTGAGACTTGCTACTCACACCCGACGCCCCCGGCTCGACTTGTGGAGAACAAACACTTCAGGGAGGACTCCCCGTGACTGCGAGACCATGAGTCGCCAGAGTTGCTCCCCCTGAGCCCCCATAGCGACGCCTGCAGAGGGAATCCCGAGGCTCCCCCTGACCGCGACTGCCTGTTCCTCAGATCCCGACGCCTGGTAAAGACTCTGCACCCGCAGCCCCCAGGACCTGAAGGATCCAAACTCCAGTGCAGGAGTGACCCCCAGGAGGCCCTCTCCCTTGCCCAGGTGGTGGCTACCCCGAGGAGCCCCCCCTCTTGCCTGCCTGCATCGCTGAAGAGACCCCTTGGTCTCCCATTGATTTCAATTACAAACCCGACGCGTGTTTGCACACTGCATCCGGCCGCCCCCGCGCTGCTGAGGGTGTATTTTCTGTGTGGACTTGTGTCTCCCCCGGTGTCCTAAAAAAAAACCCTGGTCTGCCCTCCGAAGTCACAGGTACTTACCTGCTGGTTGACTGGAACCGGGGCACCCCCTTCTCCATTGAAGCCTATGCGTTTTGGGCACCACTTTGACCTCTGCACCTGACCGGCCCTGAGCTGCTGGTGTGGTAACTTTGGGGTTGCTCTGAACCCCCAACGGTGGGCTACCTTGGACCCAAACTTGAACCCCGTAGGTGGTTTACTTACCTGCAAAAACTAACTAACTCTTACTCCCCCCAGGAACTGTTGAAAATTGCACTGTCTAGTTTTAAAATAGCTATATGTGATTTATGTGAAGACTGTATATGCTATTTTGATTATTCAAAGTTCCTAAATTACCTACGTGCAATACCTTTCATTTAAAGTATTACATGTAAAATTTGAACCTGTGGTTCTAAAAATAAACTAAGAAAAGATATTTTTCTATACAAAAACCTATTGGCCTGGAATTGTCTCTGAGTGTGTGTTCCTCATTTATTGCTTGTGTATGTACAACAAATGCTTAACACTACTCCTTTGATAAGCCTACTGCTCGACCACACTACCACAAAATAGAGCATTAGTATTATCTCTTTTTGCCACTATCTTACCTCTAAGGGGAACCCTTGGACTCTGTGCATACTATTCCTTAATTTGAAATAGTGCATACAGAGCCAACTTCCTACATTGGTGGATCAGCGGTGGGGTACAAGACTTTGCATTTGCTGGACTACTCAGCCAATACCTGATGCCACAACTAAATTCCAAAAATTGTCATTAGAAACAGATTTTTGCAATTTGAGCTATATTTCTAAATTTTTAAAAGTCCTGCTAGGGCCTTGTGTTAGTCCCTGTTAGCATTTCTTTTAGAGTTTAAAAGTTTTGTGAAAGTTTGAATTCAGTTCTAGAGATAGTTTTAGATTCTTAAAAAGTATTCCAACTTTTAGAAACATAATGTCTAGTGCAGAAGAGAATGTGATGGAACTCGACATTACCCCTTACCTCCATCTTAAGATGAGGGAGCTAAGGTCTCTCTGCAAAATAAAGAAAATACCAGTTGGCCTAAGATCTTCCAAACTACAGCTCCAGGAGCTGCTGGCAGGGTTTGAGAAAGCCAACCCCTCTGAGGATGACCTCCCAGAGGATGAAGCTAGTGACTTGGAGGAGAATTCCCCCCCTCCAGTCCTACTTAGGGGGATCAGGGCCCCTCAAGCCCTGACTCCAACTGTGATAGTCAGAGATGCTGCTACCTTCACAGGAGGGTCCAGCACCTCTGCAATCACTGAGGATACCCTCAGTGAAGATGACCTCCTGTTAGCCAGGATGGCCAAAAGATTGGCTTTAGAGAGACAGCTCCTAGCCATAGAAAGGGAAAGACAAGAGATGGGTTTTGGTCCCATCCATGGTGGCAGCAACATAAATAGGGTCAGAGATTCTCCTGACAAGTTGAAAATCCTTAAAAGGATTGTAACTAAATATGAAGATGGTGATGACATCACCAAATGGTTCACAGCTTTTGAGAGGGCTTGTGCAACCAGAAAAGTAAACAGATCTCACTGGGGTGCTCTCCTTTGGGAAATGTTCACTGGAAAGTGTAGGGATAGACTACTCACACTCTCTGGAAAAGATGCAGAATCTTATGACATCATGAAGGGTACCCTGATTGAGGGCTTTGGATTCTCTACTGAGGAGTATAGAATTAGATTCAGGGGAGCTCAAAAAACCTCGAGCCAGACCTGTGTTGATTTTGTAGACTACTCAGTGAAAACACTGGATGGTTGGGTAACTGGAAATGAAGTGCATGGCTATGTTGGGATTTATAATTTGTTTATGAAAGAACACATTTTAAGTAACTGCTTCAATGAAAAGTTGCATCAGTATCTGGTAGACCTAGGTCCAATTTCTCCCAAAGAATTGGGAAAGAAGGCAGACCACTGGGTCAAGACTGGGGTAACCAAAACTTCCACTGGGGGTGACCAAAAGAAAGGGGTTACAAAGCCTCCCCAGGAGAAAGTGGGTGACACTAGAAATAAAGAAAAAGAGTCCTCTGTAGGCCCCCAAAAATCAGACCAGGTGTGTGGGCCCCAAGACACAACCCAAAACAAAGGTGGGTACCAGGGTAAAAACTGGGATGCCACTAAGGCATGGTGCCATAACTGTAGACAGACAGGGCACTACACCAAGGACACTTCTTGTCCCAAAAACAAACCCCCTAGCAAAATCCCCGGGGTGACCAATGTAGCCATTGGAGATGACTTCTCAGATGAGGAGGTCTTCATAGCCTTCAACTGGAAAAAGGGCCCAACAGGTGAGTTGGAGATTCCAGAGGGAAGTAGACACTTCCACCACCTACTGGTGAATGGAATCCCAGCCACTGCCCTGAGAGACACTTGTGCCAGTCACACTATTGTGCATGACAGGCTGGTTTTCTCAAACCAGTACATCCCAGGTGAGACTGCCAGAGTAAGAGTTAGCCCAGACAGGGTCACTGATAGGCCTGTGGCTTTTGTGCCCATAGAAGTGGGTGGGACTTTTAGCTGGAGAAGGGTGGTAGTCAGTACAGACCTCCCCCTTGATTGTCTCCCTGGAAATGACTACCCAGAGGTTAGTCAGAGCCCAAGAGAGGAACTGGTCCAGTGCCAGTCCTCTCCCAAGGATTCTGGAGGTCCTGCCTCTGCAGTAACTGCAAGTAGGCCCCAGAAGAAAAAGAAAAGAAAACAGTGTGGGAAGGGTGGACAACCTTTAGCCAAGGTTCCAGCAAGCCAAGGAGATTCTGCTCCAGTAGGGGAGAACTCCAAAAGTGGCCCTGGTAAAGTCCAACCTGACCCACAAGAAGTCCTGGCTAGTCAGGTAACTGTTAAGCCTGAGTGGGTGGCTCCTCAGCTAACAGAAGAAAGAGTGGAAGAAGGGTGTTTACTACAAGATGTCGTAACCCCCCACTCTAATACAGCAGACAGGCACCCTGAACCCAAAGAAGCCTGTAACTTAGCCCCTTCCCTTGTAGGTGAAGAGCTAAAGGCGTGGTTCTGGGCACTGACAGCTGTCAGTGGCCTCTGCTGGGTGTTAGCCTTTATGGCTGCACTATCCTTGGCATGGTGGTCAGACCCCATGCCAAATAGCAAGTTAGGCCCCTTGACCCTGTTGGTCATGGTGGGGTTACTCCAGCTCTGGGTAACCTCTTTGGGTAAGCTAGGGGTAACCCTGGCTAAGATAAGATTAGCCAGGGTCCTCTAACCCCAAAATAGAGAGAATGGGTGAAGACATTAAAAGCACAGACAAGAGGCAGTTCAGATTAGGTCCTATCACTGTGGAAGTGGGTCAGTTCCCCAGACGGAATGACCTGAACAGGAGGATGTAAGGCAGAGTAGGCCCTGCAACAAACCAGCCTATTTCCTCTACTCTTCCTCGCCTGACAGACTAGGAAGACTCTCCCAGCTTTGGCTGAGTCTCCTGGCCTGTGGGCTGGGGGGGCTTGTGTAAAGAAATGGCTCACTGTTGCAGTTACCCTCCACTTTTTGCCTGATACGGATGCTGACTTGACTGAGAAGTGTGCTTTGACTCTGCTAACCAGGCCCCAGCACCAGTGTTCTTTCACCTAAAATGTACCATTGTCTCCACAATTGGCACAACCCTGGCACCCAGGTAAGTCCCTTGTAACTGGTACCCCTGGTACCAAGGGCCCTGATGCCAGGGAAGGTCTCTAAGGGCTGCAGCATGTCTTATGCCACCCTAGGGACCCCTCACTCAGCACAGACACACTGCTTGCCAGCTTGTGTGTGCTGGTGGGGAGAAAATGACTAAGTTGACATGGCACTCCCCTCAGAGTGCCATGCCAACCTCACACTGCCTGTGGCATAGGTAAGTCACCCCTCTAGCAGGCCTTACAGCCCTAAGGCAGGGTGCACTATACCACAGGTGAGGGCATAGGTGCATGAGCACTATGCCCCTACAGTGTCTAAGCAAAACCTTAGACATTGTAAGTGCAGGGTAGCCATAAGAGTATATGGTCTGGGAGTCTGTCAAAAACTAACTCCACAGCTCCATAATGGCTACACTGAATACTGGGAAGTTTGGTACCAAACTTTTCAGAATAATAATCCCACACTGATGCCAGTGTTGGATTTATTAAAAAATTCACATAGAGGGCATCTTAGAGATGCCCCCTGTATTTTACCCAATTGTTCAGTGCAGGACTGACTGGTCTGTGCCAGCCTGCTGCTGAGAGACGAGTTTCTGACCCCATGTGGTGAGGGCCTTTGTGCTCTCTGAGGACAGAAACAAAAGCCTGCTCTGGGTGGAGGTGCTTCACACCTCCCCCCTGCAGGAACTGTAACACCTAGCATTGAGCCTCAAAGGCTCAGGCTTCGTGTTACAATGCCCCAGGGCACTCCTGCTAGTGGAGATGCCCGCCCCCTGGACACAGCCCCCACTTTTGGCGTCAAGTCCAGGAGAGATAATGAGAAAAACAAGAAGGAGTCACTGGCCAGTCAGGACAGCCCCATAGGTGCCCTGAGCTGAAGTGACTCTGACGTTTAGAAATCCTCCATCTTGCAGATGGAGGATTCCCCCAATAGGAATAGGGATGTGCCCCCCTCCCCTCAGGGAGGAGGCACAAAGAGGGTGTAGCCACCCTCAAGGACAGTAGCCATTGGCTACTGCCCTCCCAGACCTAAACACACCCCTAAATTCAATATTTAGGGGCTCCCCAGAACCTAGGAAATCAGATTCCTACAACCTAAGAAGAAGAGGACTGCTAAGCTGAAAACACTGCAGAGAAGACGGAGACACCAATTGCTTTGGCCCCAGCTCCACCGGCCTGTCTCCCCACTTCTAAAGACACTGCTCCAGCGACACTTTCCCCAGGGACCAGCGACCTCTGAATCCTCAGAGGACTGCCCTGCTCTAGAAGGACCAAGAACTCCCGAGGACAGCGGCCCTGTTCACCAAAGACTGCAACTTTGTTTCAAAGGAGCAACTTTAAAACAACTTGCGTTTCCAGCCGGAAGCGTGGGACTTGCTACTCTGCACCCAACGCCCCGGCTCGACTTGTGGAGAACAAACACTTCAGGGAGGACTCCCCGGCGACTGCGAGACCGTGAGTAGCCAGAGTTGCCCCCCCTGAACCCCACAGCGACACCTGCAGAGGGAATCCCGAGGATCCCCCTGACCGCGACTGCCTGTTCCTCAGATCCCAACGCCTGGTAAAGACTCTGCACCCGCAGCCCCCAGGACCTGAAGGATCCGAACTCCAGTGCAGGAGTGACCCCCAGGAGGCCCTCTCCCTTCCCCAGGTGGTGGCTACCCCGAGGAGCCCCCCCCTTTCCTGGCTGCATCGCTGAAGAGACCCCTTGGTCTCCCATTGATTTCAATTACAAACCCGACGCGTGTTTGCACACTGCACCCGGCCGCCCCCGCGCTGCTGAGGGTGTATTTTCTGTGTGGACTTGTGTCCCGCCCGGTGCCCTACAAAACCCCCCTGGTCTGCCCTCCGAAGACGCGGGTACTTACCTGCTGGCAGACTGGAACCGGGGCACCCCCTTCTCCATTGAAGCCTAGGCGTTTTGGGCACCACTTTGACCTCTGCACCTGACCGGCCCTGAGCTGCTGGTGTGGTAACTTTGGGGTTGCTCTGAACCCCCAACGGTGGGCTACCTTGGACCCAAACTTGAACCCCGTAGGTGGTTTACTTACCTGCAAAAACTAACTAACTCTTACTCCCCCCAGGAACTGTTGAAAATTGCACTGTCTAGTTTTAAAATAGCTATATGTGATTTATGTGAAGACTGTATATGCTATTTTGATTATTCAAAGTTCCTAAAGTACCTACCTGCAATACCTTTCATTTAAAGTTTTACATGAAAAATTTGAACCTGTGGTTCTTAAAATAAACTAAGAAAATATATTTTTCTATACAAAAACCTATTGGCCTGGAATTGTCTTTGAGTGTGTGTTCCTCATTTATTGCTTGTGTATGTACAACAAATGCTTACCACTACTCCTTTGATAAGCCTACTGCTCGACCACACTACCACAAAATAGAGCATTAGTATTATCTCTTTTTGCCACTATCTTACCTCTAAGGGGAACCCTTGGACTCTGTGCATAATATTCCTTACTTTGAAATAGTGCATACAGAGCCAACTTCCTACAGGAACGCATACCTTGCATGTCATTAGCGCAAGGTAGGTTTTCACGTACAAAAAAATGACTAAAACTCCATAACTTTGGCGCTAGACGGTCTAGCGCCAAAGCATAAATATGGAGTTAAGTTTGCGCTGAATTTGCGTAAATAAAATGACGCAAATCTGGTGCAAACAGAGTATAAATATGGGCCTTAAAAACAATATTCTTCAAACTAAACAGCATTTTTTAGGGCCTTCAAACTTAGACGAGAGAGTGTGTGTGTTTTTTGTCATTATGGGAGTATAAAAATCCCAGGTGAAATCTGACAGACACTTCAAATTACCTGACTGAAAGCTCTTGTACCTGACTATTTACTACAGAATATACTTTTAGGGAGGGGTGTAACACCCCAACACCGGCCTTGGAGCTACGGCCCTGTAAATACGTCATATGCACCCCTGCCAGAAGAGGAAGTCCGAGGAGACTCAGGTCCAGTAATCTTGCAGACCAGTGGGCCACCCATTAGGGTCTAACTGACGCTGCAGGTCTTTTGCCAAAGTTCTTAGGTTGGATTCCTAGCTGCTCACTATTGTACTATGTATGTACACAAATCAATGTATCTCCCTAGCCCACATTCTAAATAGGATTTTACAGACTTACTTAGGTGAAAAATAAACAGTTGCATGTCAAAATATTGTTAACAAAAATACTCCCTTATAGAAGTACTGTGTCCTATATATCATATTCAAAAATATTGCCCCTATAGGTGCATATTTTTTGTTACTAACTCTAAGGGGATGGCATTTTTGTAAATTATATATAGGACACAATATTTGTGTCAGACAATAGGTTGGTTAACATACTGCAATAGATGCATAAAATAAATAATTCTCACTACAGAACATCAGTTGTTCCTACCATTGGTTTTCGGACATAATGACCTTCAATATTAGTGCTGTTATAATTCTAGCACCCAATACGTTAACTCACATTTGCAACAAACATTTACCTCAACCGTATTTAATGCATGGGGGGAATGCCTTTCCATCTGCCTTTGCCATTGTACTAGAAAAATAAAATGAGTGGAATAGTAGTGAAATTAAGATCACTTCTATTGACCTTTATTTATAATATACTTTATTGCTATTTATTCATTAGCAAAACATGAAAATGAGCAAAAAGCAGTATCAGCGCACCAATACCCGACATTGTCCCTCAACATGTATTTGCATACATATGCCCTTTGCGTTTTCATATACATCTGTTATAACCACCCCTTCCCAGTTATGCATCTTTTACTTCAGTGCAATATTCTTACATATAATTCATGAGTCTAGGCGATCTGTTATTTGAAGGATCTAATAGTTTAGTTAACATTTCAGCTCAATCAGATAAATCCTCTAACACCTTTCTACTGTCCTTCAAATGCTGCTCATCAGTTACAGACCTTTCAATTAAATTCTTCCTCCCTGCATCATGTTTGGGCTAGGGGGCATCCAATAGACAGCTATCCAGCGTTTGGCCAGCACCATACTCAACTCTGCCATTCATATTCAGATCTTTAAGTACTGTGTAGTAGGACAAATATACAGTAAGCTTTGTTTCACAGTTTATTCGGAAAGACCATCTGTCACCCCTGCAAACTGTGAACAACCTCCTCCCAGAATTCTGTCCCTTTTGAGCATCGCCTGATCATATGTGAGAAATTGCTTTTTTAGATAAAGGCCTTCACTGTGTTACAACCTCTATCCTGCCATCAAAGTACTGTCATTGTGTCTTTTATATCTTTAAAGGGATTTGTGGCCCATGATCAAATGTTTGGGTCATCGGGAGGTCTCTTCAAAACCACTATAATTCTCCTTTCCGATGCTATTGTGACTTGCCTGATCAGGTATGGGACAGTCCGTCCCACCTGTTTCCCCATCATGAAGACTTTAATCAAATCCTGTGTGGTGTGTGACCCCACTAATAATTTCTTCTCCTGATTATCATTCTTGTCAAACCAATGCATTATGTGCTGTAATTGAGCTGCCACATACTATAAAAAAAGGTCAGGTAATCCCAACCCCTCAGTTGTCCATGGGAGTTTTAAGATGTCTAATCTAACTCAGCTGCGTTTTCCAGCCCAAACCAAAGAGGCTAGTAATCGGACCAGTTACTGAAATATTTTAAAGGATAGATAGCACATTGTATTGAGCTATACCTATAGGCATCTGGGGAGGAACACCATCTTCGCCAGTGCTTCCCATTCCATTAGGAACAGTGGCAAAGTGTTGCAAAATGTAAAAGATCTTACAAGTCCTGACATCACTCTCCCAATGTTTGTCATATTGTGCACCAGGATCTACTGTCACCTGGATAGCTGAAGTGTCCCATCTCCCATCTAATACTCATCTCTAGGACCTGCTCACGGGCAGTCTCTCTCAGGTTCTTCAAAGGGTATAGTAGCAATTCTTTATTATTGACTCTCAGTCCGAGTGCAGTACCAAAGCGAGTCAATTCAAGACCTAGAATTGGTACCCAGAGTTGTGTGGCTCTCTGGTATATGAGTGTGTCATCTGCATAACATGAAATCGCATGGGTTGCATCCCTTATGTGTATACCCCATTCCAGCATGAATGTATGTAGTCTGCAGACCAAGAACTCAATATCTTTCACAAACAGCATCAGCAACCCTCCTCCCTTCCCCTTCATAGAACACTTTACTCTGCCACCCAGCCTCCTGTTTGTATTTGAGATGTTGGCTGTTCACATAACAGGCATGCCCAAGAGTAGAAGTTAGGCTTAAATCTCATGCACTCCATTACTTACCATTGGTATTGCCGGGATGCCTTATCAAATGCCTGTTCTTTATCAAGAGCAGTTAATGCTCACAGATCAGGAGAACTTGCAATGAAATTCATCACATAAGTCAAATGCCTAATGTTGTGCATAGTGTCCTTCGAGGTATAAACCTCAACTGGTCTATTTCGATCAATGTAGTCATGACCTGGAGCATTCTGTTAGCCAGAGCTTTACTTCAATTTTTACATTTGTTTGAAGCATATCCCTTGTTGCATGGTTTAGGGCACTACCCCCACCTCTTCGGCTTTTATGAACACCTTCACTATCTCCTCCATCACCATCTCTGACATCACCTGGAACAGATGTTTTAGCAGGCTATCTGCCCAAAGGCCAAGTCTGTTTCCCCATTCTGTCTAGTGCCTCTTGTATATCCTGGGCTGTGAGAAGGGACTCCAGCTCCTCCTTTCGCTTCCAGGACTAAGATGGTAGCTGGACATCTGTGAGATATTCCTGTATCTCATCCATAGCCATATGTGGTTACATGTGTGTAAATCAAATTCAAGAGATTTATATAGTTAGCATTTCTCCTTTTCTGGACATATATCTGCTTCTCCACTCTGGTTTATTCTTACTGTGCAACAGCCAGGCTGGAAGCCTGACAGACTTATTTCATCCTCAAGGTAACTTTATATACTTCCAATTCCACAGTTCTAGTTTGTATCTGCTATGGTTAGCCTCAAAGAAATATAAGATAGAGTCCCATTCATGATAGACAACTGGGAGATCAGACAGCATCTCGAACTTCAGTCACCAAAAAGAGATCTTAGGACTTGCCCTTGATTGTTTCATCATGAGCAACAATATGGAGAGGTCAGAAAGTAACCTGATCAAGTATGTTACCACTCCAACCTCTCTCAAACAACTTTGTGTTGTCATAATATAGTCAGTTCAACTGTATGTGTTATGGGTTTGTGAATGAGATGTAAACCATTCATCTATTGGACTCTGAAATCACTAGATGTTTAACATCTCCATTTCCACTGTGATTTGCTTCACCATCACAACCAAGGTTCAGCCCTTCTTTAGGGGGATGCCTATCCAAATGACCACTGGACAATTAAAGGGGCTCACCCGCACTGATTGTGTGTTTACATGTGGGGCCACCAGAAAGATATTATACATAAAGAGTATGTTGTTGTCAGTATTAGTCATGTTCAAGTTTACTATACAGGTGTTCATACCATCTAGTATGCCCCACACCATTGTGTTCCTACCATACAGGTCTGCTGTAGTTACTTCTCCCTGAAATGAAAACCCTGCTGCAATTCACATTAGGACCCCAGTGTCATAGGATGAGTGACAGGCTGCAGTAATGTGTCCCTGCCATGTATTTCATAGTTTATAAATGTCAGGCTCCAACAGAGGTATTTCCTACAATAATGCAATTTGGGCCCATCTCTTTTTAGGGGTGCATATACTGTGTAACATTTATAATAATAGTTGAGGTCCTTCACAGTTCAATGAATTAATTCTCTGTTTACCATTCCTGATGTGCCAGCAGTTATTTTGTGGTGGGTTAGCTGCAGCTAGTTGTATCTAGGAAGTCAGTGCAGTGTTGTCATGCGTAGTGTGGAATGCTCTATGATTGGTGTGCACTAAATAAACTCTGCACAAATAACCCCTACAAACAAAACAGAAAATTCCAACCCCTTATTCACTTCAGGACAGTTGTTTTAACAAGAAATAAACTGAGAATTCATTCAATGACTTGTGAAGCTACCTTTAGTACCACTTTTGTGATACTTCAAAAATATTTTTGATCAGAGATAAGTGGGAGTAGCAAGGGCAATGCAGTTCCTTTCCATTTCCAGGTGTGCCACACCTCCAAAGAACACCCAGCAGGTCTAGTTAGAGGAGCAGTTCACACTATAATTACAATTGTAATGTTGTTTAACAAATTGGTCTCTCCTTCCCCACCACTCTGAATCACTCTGTCTTTATGCATTGTAGTATACTACTAAAACAAAAGGATATAGGGGGTTATTCTAACTTTGGAGGAGTGTTAATCCGTCCCAAAAGTGACGGTAAAGTGACGGATATACCACCAGCCATATTACGAGTTCCATAGGATATAATGGACTCGTAATACGGCTGGTGGTAAATCCGTCACTTTTCCGTCACTTTTGGGACGGATTAACACCTCCTCCAAAGTTAGAATAACCCCCATAGTGCTGTTCCCCTTTAAGGGTCAAACTATAGTCTTGGCTATATCAATAGCCCCTGGTCAGCCCTGAGGAAAAATCAGCCTTTCGTATTGTGATTATTGAATGTCTGTTAGTGTCTGATTTTGTGCCTCCAGCGTGACAGTTGCCTGTGTCAATGATGGCTTAACAGTAGAGTGATTTAGCTTCTACTTTAAATCCTTCCCTACCATTGTGCAGCAGAATCTTTTGTCTCTGTTCAGGTTTGTCAAACGTATTCTGTTGCTCACCTTGAAACAAAAGTGCCTTGAGGTCAGGTCTCATTCTCAATGTCATTCCCCCTATATCATTCCTCAAGTTCTTATGGGCCCCTTGTGATTGTTGATATATATACATCATCCAGAAATTAGAAATGCCTGTATTGATGTATGAATGGCTATGAGAGTGGTTGTGTGGTGAGTAAGTGGTTGAGTTATTTGCTGTATGGGACATTGAGTGGTTCTGTAAGTAGGTTTATATGTTGGCAAGTCACTGTGTGAGTAGGTGTATTTGCTTCTCTGAGTGGGTGTGTGAGTGGCTGTATAGGTGAGTGAGTTGGTTTCAGAGTGGTGATCTGGGTAAGTGAATGGGTGTCATTATGTTGGTGATTGAGTTGGTGAGTCAGTTACCGAATGGGTGAGTGAGAGGGTGTATGAATGGCTGTAAGTATACATGAGTAGCTGTGTCGGACACTTTATGTGAGCGTGAGTCGGTGTATGAGTGTCTCTTTCCTAAAGTGAGTAGGGATGTCAGTTTTATATGGTAAGAGAGAGGATGTGTGAGTACTTGTGTTGGTAAGTGAGTGGGTGTGTGAGTGGCTACATGGGTGTGCCTGTGCCTGTACATGTGATTGCCTGGATATGTAAATAGTTGTATAGTTGAGTGATTGGGTGTGTAAGTGACTGTATTGATGAGTTAGTAGTCATGTCAGTGACTGTATGGGTGTGTGAGTGGTTGTACAGCTGAATGACTGTATGTGTCAGTAGATGAGTAATCTGTTAATGGTGTTTTCGCGTGATTGTAATGGTATATTAGTGGGTGTGTGAGTAGGTGTATGGTTGTATGAGTTGGTGTGTAACTAGCTGTATGAGTCTGTGAACATGTGAGTGACTGGTTGTTTCAGTGGCAGTTTGAGAGAATGAGTGTATGGATGTAACTAGTTTTATATATCTGTAAATAAGTATGTGAGTAGATGTGTGTGTGTGTGTGTGGATTTACAAGAGTTTGTATGCGTGAATGAGTAAGTGTGTGAATAGTTGTGTGGATGATGCCATCAGTGATGTCATCAGTGATGTCATCTTAGATGCCAGAAGTGATGTAATGAGTGATGTCACTTACCATGTCATGAGTGATGTAATATGTGAGGTCATAAGCAGTGCATTATGGGGGCGCAAGTTCTAGTTAGCTCAGTTAACTATAACTGCTGAATTTCACTGGTTTTGTAAGTTTCAAGTGTTGACCTAACTAGAATTTCTATGTTTTTTGTAATTCTATTTACTAACTATAACATCCCTGTAACTTTTGTTTTTTTTCAGGGAATTTCTATGGATTTTGTAATTCTATTTCCTAACTGTAACATCCCTGTAACCTTTGTTTTTTTCAGTGAATTTCGATGGTTTTTTTAATTCCATTTCCTAACTATAAAGTCCATTTAACCTTTGTTTTTTTCAGTGAATTTCTATGTTTTTTTAACATTTACTAATTTACACTACTATACATTAATGCAACCACAGCCACTCATGTCCATCACCTGTGTGTGGCAGTGATTGGCCTTAGGGCCTGGCCTGTGACCAGGCCCTGAGGCCAACTCTCTATAATCAATCAATCTTGAACAATGTATGACTTTCTCCCATTCGAAGTAGAGGTTGCCTGCAATTGCTGGCCTTCAAGCCCTCCCTGTAGCCATTTTATCTAACCACCCTATCTCATGGTGTGCAGGGCCCATTACCTATGTGGAACAGAAGTTGGCCACAAGTTTAGTGAGTGTAAGAATATGTGTGAGAGGGTGGATTTGGGGGTCAGATTGGGTCTGAGAGTGCCTGTCTGGGCGTAAGAGTGCATACATTAGTACTGTGGTGAGTGTATCATTGTGTATGCATGTGTGTGTAATTGACTGCATCAGGGTGTCAGTGACTATGGCCCTCATTATGACCCTGGCGGGCGGCGGTAATATAGTGGAAAGTACTGCCAACAGGCTGGCGGTACTTTCACCAAATTATGACATTGGCGGTTTGGCTGATTGGACAGCAGTTTCAGTTATTTCTATAGAAAGACTCCACCCGGTTTTTGAGTTCCTGAATGTTCCATTTCATTCTAGCTTTTCAGACAGAGCAGGTGTGCTTAAGGGAGGAGTCCTGTATCTTGGATTTGTTTGGGTATTTTGTTTTTAAAATGGCAGGAAATCAAGATCATGAAGAAGAAAGAGAAGAGCATAATTCAGAAGATGAGCATGAGGTGGATGAAGGCCTTGAAGTTCATGAACAGCCAGCACAGAGAAAAGAAAGTATTGGATGGCTTTTTTTTTTAAATCCATCTAGAGAATCCAAGACTGTTGCTTGTTTTGTTAAATGCAACTTGTGTGGGAAGAAATTGTCAAGAGGTACAAATAGAATGTTTTCTTGCAGTACCACTTCTATGCTTTAGCATCTTAAAACATATCATGAGAACAATTTGCGAAGAGCAAGGAGAGAAAATGAAAGTGACATGCCTCCAACATCTCAATTATCTCAGTTCTACATGTTGGTATGAGTGATCGCTGTAAAGAGTAGTTTTAATTTTAAATTTACTCACACGAGATAACAAGGGAAGAGACACAGCCGTATAGTCTATTATGGTTGCAGCCTTAGTGATATAGTGGATATAGCTAGGCAGCATATCATCTCTGGTCCTGCCATTTAGAACCCTCATGCTCAAAAGCTCTAATGCCTCTACCAATTGCTTACCCATTATGTCTGGTCCATAACTGACCATAAAGCGTTTTCAGCTACCAATTTCTCATTGGGTTCAGGAGTGTGGATTAAGTGGGCGTTGAAATTGCCCATCAAAAAAATGTCCCATGTTAGGTGAGCACATTTTATCTCTTTTGCTTTATTCAGTAATTTCTCAAAAAGCAGAGTTTTCCAGCATTTCTGGAGGTGAGCATAAACATTAACAATTACAAGAGGGGTTTGTAAATTATCGCTGAAAGTGAGTTTGATGGCCTGCAGATCATTTTTTGAGAATGCCAGCTGCTCTGTTGTTGCGTGTATCGCCATGGAAACATACGTGGCTAGACCTCCAATTGGCCTGCCCAATTTATTTAGTTTTTCGGCACTGACATGGTGTAATGTATAACCTCCTAAGTGGACCGGGTCTATTAACCATGTTTCTTGCAATATAATTATAGTGTAATTGCAGCTGTTTACTACTGTGAATCCATCTGCAATATGCTCCGGCGATACTCCAGGACATGATGGTAACAGCCGACCCCTGATCCATATTTTCCACATTGTAATTGTTAAGGCAGTTGTTCCTTCTTGAGTTTAAGATATGAACCATCCACCTCCATTCGCCTGAGCATCATTCTGTGGTCGTTGGGGTATTGGCATATGGCATTGAGCAGTTGGGGTGATCAGCAACAAGTTATATTTATGAACTGTCATTTGTCGCAAAGTGATCTTCAATGCAATTATGTATATATAATTTCTTGTAAGAGATTATTTTGCCAGAAGAGTGAATATGGTTGCTTCCCCCTACTGTACTGCCTCTTCTCTCACTCCCTTATATTCATCCCCAGTGCGTATATGTGGGCCTTTGAATCCTATTGATGTTTTAATTTTTCCAAAGAACTTGACAGCAGGGGTAGAGGGTAGCATTGTCTGGATGGTTCTGACAGCAGTATGCCCCAAGCTTCAAATTGCAATTATACATCCATAATTGATGTAACGATTTCCGTTGCTCTCCAAGTGGTGGATATTTGCTCTGGCCCATTATGATTAATGCTAGTAAGGAATTTTGCCAACATTAGGTCTGTAGATACAATCTCCTGAGTTGATGGCAACTCAGCCAGGAGCCTCAGGATGTTACCCCTGTTCAAGCAGTCTTGTTGGCCCTGTGATGGATATTGTGGAGTTAGAATGATGCCTTAATTCCCGGCTATTATCTGAGTAGTGGCTGTGCTGAGATTGGAGGGGGTAATCCATAATTCCCTGTGGCATTGGCTTTCTCAACTGATCGCCCTCCCACTGTTTGCTATTTGGGCCCATCGTTAAAGTGTCCACTTGTCTAGTTAAGGAAGTCTTATTTTGTACTTCGGTTGTAAGAGTTTGTGTGTTTTGAAATGTAACTTTTGTAGTTCAGCCCGTGTTCATTACTAATTGTTACTACCCTGGAGGGTGGCTAGAGTTTAAGTTTGTTACCAAAATAGTTTCTCAACAGGCGATCTTAGTACTGGACTGTGGATGATTTTCTAAGGAGGGTGGTTTGCTGGACTGGCTAATAGGCTGTGTTTCTTCCTCATCACTGTTGTTCTGTGACTGTGATTTGGGTCTCGGCGAGTTGCCCATTATGGCAGCTGGGCAAAAAGCTCTAAGTTGCAAGGAGTCACCTTGTGCGGGTGGCCCTGAATGCACCAACTGCTTTGGATTCCCGAGAGACAGATTGGTCCCCAACGCATTTTTTTTAGTTTCGGTACTAATACCACTGGCATCCCTGGAAGGACTTGCACAGATGGTTAAGTAGCTTATTGGGTCGCGGGTTTTTCACTATCTATGTGTGCTAAAAAAAAATCTGGCCTGAGGCCAGGGCCATGAGCTCCTCCTTCCTGATGTCTGGACGGTGTAAATTAATCTGAAGTTGGTTGGTCGGCCGGTGCACTTTGTGTTTTGCAGATGGTGGAGAGGCAGCAGATTGAATGTCATCCGAGATTAACTGTACTGAACCATTGGCTGTCCCTACCCTTGTAATTTTCACATGATTTGAAACCTGAGGATTGCTTGAGGACCCAGAAATCCGTATTTGTGGCTTTGATTGTGCCAAAAATATGAGATAGAAATTGCCACTATTATCTTTGGTATATGTTTTTTTTGTTTGCCTTTTGGATGGACGTTTGGGTATTGGTGCTAAATATTAGTTTGTACAATCTGAATTTGTCAACGCTGTTTTTCCCATCTGTGTGAATTAATCTGTGCAATTTGAGTTTATCAATGTTGATTTTTCCATCCGTGTCCCCATTGCAGTGGCATGGACGACATCTTGAGTGCCTAAGGGAGTGAATGGGCTACTTCGCACTTTTGGATCATCATTTCCACAAAAGTTTGTGCCCTGACTATTTACTCAATTTTTTGCTGGACAGCTTGAGCGACAGTCTTTTATTGACACTGCTCGTAGTATCTTTTGCAGACACACTGAGTGGGATAGTCCATGTTTAGGATTATTGGGAATAGAAAAGTTGCTCTTATTTATTTTTAATTTTTCTAACATGTCTGTTAGAATATTTGGTAGTGTACTCAATTTGTTGATGATGGGTCCACATTTGCAGAGATCTTGCTGTTGATCCACATTGGCCTTTGGATCAGGTGGCCAGATGGCCAGCATATCCAATTTACGATTAATATCTGCATTGTGAGTGGCCATAACATTCATTAGGTCAATTTGTAAATCTAGTTTGTCCGATTGCATATTGAGGACTGTCATGGAATTGTGAAGGGTGTTTAGAAGTGAGGCGTTTAGCAAAGCGAGATCCCCCAACTTGCAACTAGTAGATTCAGCTGGAAGATGGCTTTTAGGGAGGGTTTTACTGTTTCTATTGTTGGCATCTAGAGGGGTGTTGTTGATGACTAGAGAGTCCAAGTTGCTAAATTCAATTGCGCCTATATCTTGTTGTAGTTTTCTCGTGTCACTAGAGACTTCAATGATCGTGTTGGAAACTTTCTTGTTGCAGTACGGCCGGACTTTGAGTAGCATTCTCCGACAGTGGTGGTGGGCTCAGGTACTGTTCTTTAGTGTTTGTTAAGTCAAAAGATTTCAGGTCCACTGCCTCGACTAGGACTTTGTCATTTGTTATGGAGATTGAATGCAGCCAAGTGTCTTCCATTTTTCCTATAGGTGCATCAAAGCAGTTGTCTAACCTTTCTTTGGCCCCCTGAAAGGCAGGGCCTGACTGTGGCATGAAAGTCGACTGTTGGCTAGTTCCAGCAAAAACAGGGTCATTGAATGCCTCCATCAAGATTCAAAAAATGATTGGAGGCTGAGTGTTGCATAGATTAACTCTCATGTCCTGTTGCCAGTCACCTTCAGGATTTTTTTCCTCCAGATCATAAACCTGAGCCGTGGTTTGGGTGGCGCACACCGGAAAGTTCTTATGCGCTGTTGCATTGCTCATGTCCCAGGGGTTGTTCTGTTGCTCACGTAGTAAGTTTACGTTGTGTCCTATAGCGGCTTGCTCCTCTGATGCCTCCTGAAGGGGGGATTCCGGCACCAAATGCTGGATCGAAGCTGTCAGGAAAGTGAGAGTTCTCAGTGAGTTTTTATTGCCTGATGCATCGTGCCCCATCTTCACTGAACCCAGTGTTTGTGGGACCAGTGGCGTTGGAAGGCCCTCAATGGTATGAGGATTTGGAAAAAAGCAGCAGTTGGAATGCAAACTTATTAATGCTTCCTGGCTTCTTAAGGTAGACCTGAAGAGGAGTGAGAGGAAATAGCAGTTGGTCGAGTCCGCTGTTTTGTGCTCCCGGTGCAGGACATTTCCCGTTCCTTTGCGACCTCCTGTGGGGTCTTTGGGTCCTCGTTTTGCCCTCTGTGAGAACCCTGACTCGACCAGATCTCATAGTGATTCAGGGAACCGGTCTCAGGTCTCGAATTTCTCTGGTAATTCACGGTCCCCCTGTGCCTGATAGTTTAAGATTTTTGGAGGCGAAGGACTGGAAGATCTTGAACTCGGGGACAGGAAGTGAGCGGGGCACACAGGTCACTCACAGGCCTCACCCAGACCTAGCTGGGCCACTTCCAAGTAGACTTGGTGCACTCACTCTGCAGCTGTTACCTAGAACAGCTACGCTCACCTCTGATGGATGGAGCAGTCGAGGGATCCCCTGTCACAAGGCCTGCTGCTTGGATGGTGGGAGCTGGAGAACAGAACAAGTGGACACCAGCCCGGGGAGGAGGAAGTGGGGGACAGGAGTAGACAGCTCAGGGCAGGATGGAGCAGAGAGCGAAGCATGGGGAGGAGGAGGTGCGCCACAGAGGTGTAGCTCAAGGTGAGTGATGAATGGCACACGGCTGGCAGTGCGAGGGCCGCTGATGGCAAAGCAAGCAAGGATGGATCAGATAAGATCAGTAGTCAGCAATCATGGTAGAGCAGCACAGGGAGCAAGGGCTGATTGTGGAAGTACGAGATCAGAGGGGCCCACAGAGCACTGTAGAGTGTGGTAGATGTGGTGGAGTGCCCACACAACTTGCTCCAAACGTGCTCCGGAGCACACTCCAAGCATGCTCGAGACCCACTAAACCCACCAACCCTGCACCCTGTGCCGCTCCACACAAGTGAACCCTCCACTGACCACTGCTGACCTCCGCCACCTCCACAACCCTGCTCACCTCATCTCACCTTACTGCACCACTCTCCTCTTCACAAGGTGCCACCGGGTGGAGTGCTCAACTCAGCCAGCCACTGACATCCAACCACCTAACCCCTCGTCACCCTTGTCAGCCCTCCTGATCCTGCGCCCCAATCTCCCAGGCTCCCCCACTCTCCCCCACTCACCACAACCACTGCCACCACCTGCTCCGCTCCTGTCCCACGTCCTTTGTGTCTTCCTCATCCTCATCCTCCTCGCAGAATGGTGATTGGGAAGATGATGCCCCGGGTGGGCTTGGGATGTCACAATGTGTTGTGGCTCCTAGCACCACGAAATCCTCGCTGCTTTCCCCGCTAGCGCAGATATCTCAAGGCTGTGCTTGGGTCCCCATCCACAGGTCTCAGATGGGTCTCACACGGGTCTCAGGCGGATTGCAGATGTGAGCAGGTGCCGCTCCACTCCAGCTCCAGGCTCCTCGCCTATCCTCTCGGTCCTCTCAGGTGCAGCTCCGACTCCCCACTGGCTCCCAGCACCTCGTCTCTCATCTCGGTCCTCGCCTCAGCTTGCGGACCCTAGCTCCTCCCCTTCCGATTGGCTGAGAGAACATTTCTGGAATCAAACGTCAGCTTCCCTTGTTACTTAGTATTTCATGAGCTGAGTTTTGTCATCATCCTTTTTTTTTCTAAATCATGCTGTATACCAATCCGGGTGGATTCCATCCCTTCTTCCTACATTCATTATTGTTCTCCTTTTGCCACAGCTTAGGGTTAGAAACCAAGTGGGTGATCCTGGATTCTTCAACATGCATTTCAGGTCACCGTGGGTATTCATTAGTACCATGTTGACATGCCATCAAATTAATTAAGTTGTACTCAAGGGCCCATATTTATACTTTTTTAGCGCCATATTTGCCCTGCTTTTTGATGCAAAAACGGCGCAAACGTACAAAATACAATTGTATTTTGCAAGTTTGCACCACTTTTGCGTCACAAAATGACGCAAATGCGGCGCTAAAAAAGTATAAATATGGGCCAAGGTGTTCACCTTTTCCATGAACTTTATCAACAAATTCCCTTGCTGCCAGATTCTTGAGTCAAACTCCTGTTTTTAGAATGTGATTTACTGCTTAGGATAATCCAGACAAATCACTCTCAAAAGGTAGAAGAAATATATAAGGAATACTCTGACAAAATCTAGGACCTTGAATATAGTCTGCTTGATCTGTACTCAGATGCTGGTATTTGTAGAATACGTTCATCATACCTTCCTCCTACTCCTGTAGGAAACCGGTGTGGGAAACATCGAGCTTCTAAACTTTTCTCCCATACACTTTTTGGACTTCCTTGTGCTTCTTCATTTGAAATAGATCAAGAGGAAGAGGATGACTACAGTAACGTTTATAAATTTGTTCAGTTTTTGATTGATCCACTTTTTCTTTTTGACCTCTTGATTCATCTATATGTGAAATATTTTCTAGATGGTCGAAATCTTTATAATACATGCTGTGTTGAACCAGATGTAGGTGGTCATTACAACCCTGGCGGTCGGTGTTAAAGCGGCGGTAAGACCGCCAACAGGCCGGCTGTAAATATTTTGCAATTACGACCGTGGCGGAAACCGCCAACAAAGATAGCCACTTTAACACTCCGACCGCCACGGCGGTACAAACAAACAGCTTGGTGGTCACCGCCAACAGACAGGCGGGAGACAATGTACCGCCCACACTATTATGACAGGCCCATCCGCCACCTTTTCCGGGGCGGATTCACGCGGATAAAAACATGGTGGAAACAGGAATCCCAAAGGGAAAACGCTCACCTCTACACACTCCACGAGGAACGAGGACACCATGGACCCGGAACTCCAAATTCTCCCTGCAATAGTCTTCCTGCTCCTCTACCAGGCGCAAGAACGCTCGGCGGTCGGTGTTAAAGCGGCGGTAAGACCGCCAACAGGCCGGCTGTAAATATTTTGCAATTACGACTGTTGCGGAAACCGCCAACAAAGACAGCCACTTTAACACTCCGACCGCCACGGCGGTACAAACAAACAGCTTGGTGGTCACCGCCAACAGACAGGCGGGAGACAATGTACCGCCCACACTATTATGACAGGCCCATCCGCCACCTTTTCCGGGGCGGATTCACGCGGATAAAAACATGGTGGAAACAGGAATCCCAAAGGGAAAACGCTCACCTCTACACACTCCACGAGGAACGAGGACACCATGGACCCGGAACTCCAAATTCTCCCTGCAATAGTCTTCCTGCTCCTCTACCAGGAGCACGAACGCCGGCAGAGAAGACCGCGGTGAGTACTGCACCTACGACACAGGAGAGGGGGAGGGATAAAACAGGGATACACACACGCAACACCCCCACGCTCACCCACTACAACACACAAGCTAATGCACAATAATACATCACAGTTACACCCCCAAACCCCCCCGGAAGAATGCAAAGACAATAGAAAATGAGTGGAACCATTGGAATATATCAAAAGCAAGTAGGCAGAAATATAAATATACTCCATGTACATAATATATTCCAAGCATAGTATGCCAGGTAGTGCTCTAAGAAAGTCCGTGGAACACTGGGACCACACGGTATGGGCGAGGCCCACACAAGATCCCCGACCATGACGGATAGAACACTGCAGGGGCATCAGACAGCAACTAAACAGGCACCTCAGGGGGAGGGAAAGGGGGGGCACCTCAGCCGCTTGAGTGCACGATGCCAAATCCACGAGGGGGCCACATGACCACTGTTCAATACTGGGGAGTGCAAAGCCACAGTCTCACAAGTCTCTACAGTGGGTGGTTTGCCCACTGTTACATCCTGGGGAGAGCAAAGCCACAGTCTCTCAAGTCTCTACAGTGGGTGGTTTGCCCACTGTTCAATCCTGGGGAGTGCAAAGCCACAGTCTCACAAGTCTCTACAGTGGGTGGTTTGCCCACTGTTACATCCTGAGGAGTGCAAAGCCACAGTCTCAAGTCTCTACAGTGGGTGGTTTGCCCACTGTTACATCCTGGGGAGTGCAAAGCCACAGTCTCACAAGTCTCTACAGTGGGTGGTTTGCCCACTGTTAAATCCTGGGGAGTGCAAAGCCACAGTCTCACAAGTCTCTACAGTGGGTGGTTTGCCCACTGTTACATCCTCAGGAGTGCAAAGCCACAGTCTCTCAAGTCTCTACAGTGGGTGGTTTATCCACTGTTCAATCCTGGGGAGTGCAAAGCCACAGTCTCACAAGTCTCTACAGTGGGTGGTTTGCCCACTGTTACATCCTGGGGAGTGCAAAGCCACAGTCTCTCAAGTCTCTACAGTGGGTGGGTTGCCCACTGTTAGATCCTGGGGAGTGCAAAGTAACAGTCTCACAAGTCTCTACAGTCGGTGGTTTGCCCACTGTTACATCCTGGGGAGTGCAAAGCCACAGTCTCTCAAGTCTCTACAGTGGGTGGTTTGCCCACTGTTCGATCCTGGGGAGTGCAAAGCCACAGTGTCACAAGTGGATAACAGTCTCCACTGGTTCTGGAGGGGGCATGGTGCCCAGAGTGCTTCATCCTGCCAAGGACAGAGGGAGTGGATGCTTTTCACCACTGGTTCTGGAGGGGGCTTTGTGCCCAGAGTGCTTCATCCTGCTAAGGACTGAGGTAGTGGATGTATCTCTCCACTGGTTCTGGAGGGGGCTTTGTGCCCAGAGAGCTTCATCCTGCCAAGGACTGAGGTAGTGGATGTATCTCTCCACTGGTTCTGGAGGGGGCTTTGTTCCCAGAGTGCTTAATCCTGCCAAGGACTGAGGTAGTGGATGTATCTCTCCACTGGTTCTGGAGGGGGCTTTGTGCCCAGAATGCTTCATCCTGCCAAGGACTGAGGTAGTGGATGTATCTCTCCACTGGTTCTGGAGGAGGCTTTGTGCCCAGACAGCTTCATCCTGCCAAGGACTGAGGTAGTGGATGTATCGCTCCACTGGTTCTGGAGGGGGCATGGTGCCCAGAGTGCATCATTCACCCCGTGACGGACTCAGTTGTGTCAGTGCCCTTGCCGCTCATGGGCCAGCGGTGTTTGAGATAGCGGTGCCCTGTTCAGCGGTGCTTGAGGCGGCGGTGCCCTGTTCAGCGGTGCTTGAGATGGCAGCGCCCTGTTCAGCGGTGCTTGAGATGGCTGTGCCCTGTTCAGCGGTGCTTGAGATGGCTGTGCCCTGTGCCGCGGTGCTTGAGATGGCGGTGCCCTGTTCAGTGGTGCTTGAGATGGCGGTGCCCTGTGCAGCGGTGCTTGAGATGGCGGTACCCTGTTCAGCGGTGCTTGAGTTGGCGGTGCCCAGTGCGCGGTGCTTGAGATGGCGGTGCCCTGTTCAGCGGTGCTTGAGGCGGCGGTGCCCTGTTCAGCGGTGCTTGAGATGGAGGTCCTCATTGCAGGGTCTCAGCTGCTGGCAGTCCTTCATGGCCCAGCGGGACTTTTGCTGGCGGTCCATCATGGCCCAGCGGGGCTTTTGCTGGCGGTCCTTCATGGCCCAGCGGGGCTTTTGCTGGAGGTCCTTCATGGCCTAGTGGGGCTTTTGCTGGCGGTCCTTCATGGCCCAGGGGAGGTGTGGGAAAGAGGTCAAGGGTGGACAGGAAAAGTTTTTGGGACACACTGGGACGGGTAGCTGGAGGGGGTTTGGGAGTGGAGGAAGAGGTGGTGGTTGTAGGAGGTGTACATTTGGTGACTATGGGTGAAGGTGCATGCGCTGGAGGCTATCGTGAGGTGGATGGCTGTTGGGTTGGCGTGTGCCTGCGTTTATGTATTTTGGGAGGGGGCGTCACAGACACACTGGGAGAGGACACAGGGGACGTGTGAATGGTAGTGGGGGTGGTGACTGCACGTGAGCGGGTGTGGTGGTGGCTGTGCTGGAGAGGGACATTGTGGCTGTAGATGTAGTGCATGCAGGTATGAGTGTAGACAAGACTGGGAGGGAGGAGGGAGACGAGGAGGAGGGGGACACAGTGAAGGGAGTGGATGTTGCTGTGTCTGCATGTGTGTGATGCTTGCGTGAATGCCTGTGGGATGTGTGGTGCTTATGTTTGCCTGAGCTACCCTTGGGTGTTGACGTGTGTGCATGTTGGTCTGTAGGTGTGCTTGGGATAGGCTGAGGGGTGAAGGAAGTTGGAGAGGGAGGCTAGAGACGGGAACAATGGCTGCCATCAGTGCTGAGGCCAGAGTCTGAAAATCTTGCTGAAGGGCCGCCTGACCAGAATGAATGCCCTCCAGGAATGCATTGGTTTGTTGCAACTGCCTCTCTACACCCTGGATGGCATTCAAGGTCAATGGCCTCCTCACTGAGGGCAGCAGGGGTGACTGGGGCAGGGCATGAGGTGCCTGGGGTGAAGATGATGCCCACCCTCCTGGGTGAGCGGGCACGGGGCAAAGGCTGAGGGGCTGCTGGGAGGGCGGTGCTGGTAGGGGGGGTGGCGGCTGTACCTGTATATTGGGGGGGGCACAGATGTTGCCGCCACCACCAGGGAGCTCCCATCAGAGGACTAGTCTGTGTCGCTGGTCTCAGCTCCTGTCCCCGCCGTGGAGCTCCCCACGCCCTCCGTCCCACTGGTGAATTCAGACTCCGTAGTGTCGCCCACCAGGGCCATGTGGGATGCAGCTCCCTCGTGCTCCAGTGCCACTGCTCCTCCGCCTGATGATGCTAATGCACACAAGAACAGGGAGACCACAAAAAGGGGGGGGAGACAGAAGAGAGACATGTTGAGTGCATGCATTACTGCTACAGTTGGCGGACACGACAGACACAGAAGGCCCCTGCACTACGCCGCGCTCTTGGGCTCCACTGTTCAATTCCTTGGAAATGGCCTACAAGGCTATGGACGACATCTTCACACATAGATGACACAGGGGTATGACTAGATGTACTTGGCACTCTACAGAGGTGGGCTGGGGTGCCACATGGCCTGCCTTACGGAGGGGCCTTACCTATGGAAACCCACAGCCCACCTCCCCCACCCAGGCCCCTCCACTGCGTGCAAACTCAGCAGAATGAGAGTGTACTCACCCCCTTGTGGTTGCTGTGATGCCCTCAAGCGCCCATCCAACTCCGGGACGTCCTTGGCGATGGCACGCCAAATATCTTTTTTCTGGTGGACACTGACCTACATGAAATGTATAGGGGAAAAAGAGAAGTTATTACCAACTGCACCGTCAAAGTGATTGGCCCCCATCCCTACCCTTGCCATGTGGCACATGCATTCACTGTCTTTCATGCACGCAGCCCTCTCCCCCTTTCCTTTTTACATCCAGCCCTCTCCACGCAGGCATAGCCCATACAACGTGCTCCCTGTGCACATACCTGTTTGTCTGGAGGACCGTAGAGTGGCGTGTACTGGGGAGGACCCAAACCACGAGCTTCTCCAACTCCTCCGATGTGAAGGCAGGGGCCCTTTCCCCAGACACTTGAGCCATTGTCTCTTCCAAACCGAGGTCACAGCAGCACTTGCAGTGTAGGTCCTCTCCTGTCGAAGATCAGGTATCGAGTGATTGAACAGATAGAAAATGGCGGTCACGTCCGCGGCGGTGCGTACCGTCACTCCCGGCGTACATCGTCATTGGCTCCTGGGACCCATAGGGTCCAATGTTAACCAATGCAGCACTGCGCCGCGGTCTTCGACCGCCTACCGCGATGGTGTACAACGCCAGCGCAGTTACCTCACATCCCATTGTCCCACTTTACAGGTCAGGCAGCCGTCATTTCAGGGGCCCACATGGCTTTATTTCCAACTGCGTCACACATGCCTAGGCCTAGACTCAACACACATACAGGCCTCCTTTTGTGTATGATTGGTGTTCTGGGTAAACTGTGGGTACGTACCTCTGAGTTGTTTGACTCTGTGCTCGCTGTTGTCCTTCATAGGCACCGTCCGCTGGGACATGTGAGGAGATGGCGGCATCCTCCGGTGTACCGACCGTTGGTGGACCTGTCGACAATGGAGGAGCGACATGTCATAATCACATACAGGCTTGACCGTGCCACAATCCAGGAACTGTGTACCCAGTTGGAGCCAGACCTGATGTCAGCAATCCGCCATTCCACAGGAATCCCCCTTCAAGTGCAGGTGCTGTCAGTGCTCCATTTCCTTGCAAGTGGGTCATTTCAAACAACAGTGACCATAGCATCAGGGATGTCCCAGCCTATGTTTTCCAACGTATTGTCCAGAGTGTTGTCTGCCCTTCTGAAATACATGCGGAGCTACATCGTTTTCCCTCAGGGGGAGGAATTGCCTACAGTGAAAGGGGATTTCCATGCCCTGGGACATATCCCCAACATCATAGGTGCCATTGATGGGACCTACGTGGCTTTGGTCCCCCCCCCCCACAGGAGTGAACAGGTGTACAGTAACCGGAAGAGTTATCATTCTATGAATGTACAGATGGTATGTTTGGCAGACCAGTACATCTCCCATGTGAATGCCAAGTTCCCTGGCTCAGTGCATGACGCCTACATCCTGCGGAATAGCAGCATCCCTTATGTGATGGGTCAACTCCAGAGGCACTGTGTGTGGCTATTAGGTGAGCACCTGGAGGCAAGTCAGTGGGAATGGTTGTCTGGGTCTGGGGTTACCCGACAGGTTAGTGTGTGTCTAACAGTTGTCCCTCACCATTTGCAGGTGACTCTGGTTACCCCAACCAGTCATGGCTACTGACCCCAGTGAGGAATCCCAGGACAAGGGCAGAGGAACGCTACAATGAGGCCCATGGGCGAACTAGGAGGGTGATCGAGCGGACCTTCGGCCTCCTGAAGGCCAGGTTCCGGTGCCTTCATATGACAGGTGGATCCCTATTCTACTCACCAAAGAATGTCTGCCAGATCATCGTGGCCTGCTGTATGCTTCATAACTTGACATTGCGACGACAGGTGCCTTTTCTGCAGGAGGCAGAAGAAGACATGAATAACAGGGACTCAGTGATCCAGCAATATTTCCAGTGAGACACAGGTAAGAGTACAGACCTGCCTACAACATGTACTTTAACACTACTACCTCTCTACTGTCTGTCTTTTTCACCTAGTGTATGGTCACTGAGTTGTCACTTTCCCTTACGATTTCACAGATGTGGGTCCCACTGTGTGACATCTGCTTTGATTCCTCATGGACTAGAGCTGTGTGACATAGGTATGTTGACATTACAATTGAAAGAGCATTTTGTCACTGTAATTGCTAATACACTATTTCGAATTCACAGACTCCAGATTGTTTTGTGCTTTAAGTGTGTTTATTTAAGTGCTCAATATTGGAGGGGGTAGTGAAATGGTGAGGGGTGATGGCGGAGGAATGTCCATGGCAGAGTCCAGTCAATTAGTTTCACAGGTGCATTGCCCAAATGGGCATAGGAAGTGGAGTTGGGGCAGTTTAAGGATGGACAGGGTGACAAAGTGGGACAGTAGGATGACAATCAGGGTGGTCTCATTTCTTGGTGGGGGTCTTGGCATCGTGCTTTGTCTTTGTCCTGGATCTCAGGGAACGTTTGTGGGGTGGTTCTCCCTCTGCAGGGGGTGGGGTGCTGGTGTGGTGGTCCTGTGGTGGGGCGTCCTGTCCACTAGCGCCGGCGGAGGTGGTGGGCAGTTCATCATCCAGGCTAGTGTCAGGGGCCCCTTGTAGTGCCACAGTGTCCCTCCTGGTGTTCACGAGTTCCTTCAGCACCCCTACGATGGTGCCCAGGGTGGAGCTGTTGGTTCTGAGTTCCTCCCTGAAGCCCATATACTGTTCCTCCTGCAGGCGCTGGGTCTCCTGAAACTTGCCCAGTACCGTTGCCATCGTCTCCTGGGAGTGGTGGCAGGCTCCCATGATGGAGGAGAGGGCCTCGTGGAGAGTGGGTTCCCTTGGCCTGTCTGCCCCTGTCACACAGCAGCCCTCCCAGTTCCCCTGTGTTCCTGGGCCTCCGTCCCCTGGACCGTGTGCCCACTGCCACTGCCCCCAGGTCCCTGTTGTTGTTGGTGTGGTGGGTTATCCTGGGTTCCCTGTAGTGGTGGACACACAGCTGATTGACGTGTCCTGGGGACGGAGGTATGGGCCAGCTGGGTGGGTGCTGTCCCGTATGTTTCCAGAGGGGGGAAGGTCTGTGGTGGCCTCTGACTGGGTGAGGGGAACCGACTGTCCCGAGGTCCCCGATGGGCCGAGCTGGTCATCTAGATCCAGTTGGACAGAGCTGCTGTCATCACTGTGGGCCTCTTCTGTTGGTGGTGTGGACATGTGTGGACCCTCCTGTCCAGTGACATTGGGTAGGGGTCCTGCAGGGGTATAAAAGGATGGTTATTACATCTGTGTGTGCCATGGTGTGCAATGGGTGGGTGACAGTGTACTCCAGTGCTTGCATTCCTGTGTGGGACCTTGTGTGATGATGGTTTAGGGGGTTGTATGGGTATGTGCAGTGGGCATGCTTTAGTGATAGGTGCCCATGCTTTGTTGTTGCATGCAGTGCTTGGTGTTGGGATGGGTGGTTTGTGATGTTGGGACATATGTGAGGAGTTGGGGTGCTGGGGGTGAGGGTGGGGGTATGGGATAGCATGCAGGTAGGGTGGTGGATGTAATAATTGAAATTTGTCTTACCAGAGTCCATTCCTCCAGCTACTCCTGCGGGGCCCTCAGGATACAGAATCGCCAAGACCTGCTCCTCCCATGTTGATAGTTGTGGGGGAGGAGGTGGGTGTCTGCCGTCAGTCAGCTGAACCGCCAGGTGGTGTCTTCAGACCACGGAACGCACTTTCCCCCATAGGTCGTTCCACCTCTTCCTGATGTCCTCCCGATTTATTGGGTGCTGTCCCACTGCATTGACCCTGTCCACTATTCTTCACCATAGTTCCATCTTCCTTGCAATTGAGGTGTGCTGCACCTGTGATCCGAATAGCTGTGGCTCTACCCGGATGATTTCCACCATGACCCTGAGCTCCTCCTCCGAGAACCTGGGGTGTCTTTGCCGTGCCATGGGGTGGTGTAGGTGATGTATGGGGTGGATTGTGTGGTGATGAGTGTGGTGATATGTAGTGGTGTGTTGTGTGAGGTGCATGGAAGTTGTGTGGGAGATGGTGTTGTGTGCCTGTGGATGCTGTTGTTCTTGCTGGTGTTGTCTCTCTCTGTGCTTCATTCTAAATTTTTGTCGTAGGGGTTTGTGGGTGATGTGGGTGTGTGTTTTATATAGTATTGGGTGTGTGGGAGTGGTGTGTGTATGTGTATCAGGTGTGTGTATTTCGAATTGTCCAATGTGGCTGTGTTTTGTAAGAGTGTGTGTATTTTGAGCGCGGTGGTGTGTACCACCAACGGAATACCGTAGTTGAAAGACCGCTGCGTGGATTCGTGTGTCGTGATAGTGTGGGCGTATTTCTGTTGGCGTGACGGTGGAGGTTTTGTTTTTGCCAGTTTATCACTGACCTTTGGTGTGGCAGACTTGTGTGGGTGTCTGAATTTTGGCAGATTCCAAGCTGTGGGTCATAATAGCTGTGGCTGTTTTCCACGGCTGCGGCGGTGTGTTGGCGGTCTTCTGCACGGCGGTAAGCGGCTTTTACAGCCAATGTTGTAATGGCCGCCATAATGTTGGTTTCTTAACTTTGCTAACATCTACTAACTCTTGCCAAATACTTTTATTCTTATTAGGTATACCATTCCCTAGAAAGTCCCTCACAATCTCTTTTTACACCAACAGTTTGAACATAATGCTTAAAATCTAACGGCAAGTAAACAACTCTACCTTTTAGACCCTTTTGGAGCTCAGTTGGAGGCAACTTTCCTAAGTTTGGTTCCATACGCACAATTTCTTGAAATGGATGTACACATTGTATAAGTATAGACTCATACACATTCAAATCTTGCAATTCAGATGGAATACAAACTAATTCTAAATTATTATATACTGGTCTAGCTGGCATTTTGTTATCCTATAATTTATTATAAAAATACCTACATATAATTTGTTGTGAAAAACAATCAAAGCGTTCTTCTGCAAATAAACGAGCAGCAAAATCTCACCACTTATATCTATTCTCTTCTTCAGTTCTTGAATAAACGATAACATGTCATGTTTGGTTTTCATAGTGAGTGCTTCTGCAACATACACATATGCAGTCTGGTTTCTCTGAACATACTGATTTAAACGTTCTAATTTCTTTGTCAAAGTCATATACAGAAACACTAAACCCTCTTCTTATGATGTATTTGCAGTTTGTAACTCAGCATTTTGTCTTCCAAAAAATCGAAATTGCACCTCATAACAAATTATGTGTACTTCTGCTACGGTTTCATTCAAAAGAGCTTTATTTATTTCCCCTAAACATATTGCAGGAGTCTTCACATGGTAAAGTCTTCTAACCAGGTTTGCATACGTTAGTGGTGCATTGCAAACATTCTACAATGATGAAAAGTGCTTTAACACACTTTCATTGATAAACATGCCAATGAATTTCCTTGTAGATTTGTATATTTCCTTACTTTACCTGGATCTAATGCTTGTAGAGTTGACATTTTTAGTTTAAGACTTCTGCATGGACAAATACGTAAGAAATTACTCACTATGTCAAATGATTGCTGTCGAACATTACAAATACTGCTATAATTCCAATTGTAAACAGGGGCCTGTCAATGCCTACACTGAACCTCTTCAGCTATTACTACCTCCAAATTTTTAGGTACCATTACCTCTTTCTCAGTGGAACATCCATCATTAACTTAATAACACTGTCCATGTTGAACAACTGCATGCAATAGTCTGTTCTCTTGCAAGTAGCTTTCTTTCTTCACTAAAGAAAGGCTCACTACTAGAAGTGTGCTGCCATTCTACACTAAAAACTTTGCAAAAATTAGCTATTGGTTTATAACTTTTTTTTAGTTTTCTTTTTCATACTCAACACTATTTTATCTAGCGTTTTCATTCTATCCAAAGTTAAAATAAACAGCTTCCTCTTCAAAGCAAAAGCCTTTTCAACTATACTTTCAACAGGTTCCTTTTGTTTCAAAGCTTGTGTCCTTCTTTTGTATTTTTTCACATTTCTATTTAGATTCTGAACTACTCTGCTATGAAACATTCTAACTCTTATTTGCTTAAACTGATACCTGTTGTAGATTAAAAACTCTCTTTCTTTGCAACATTTGTTTCTGACATCATGTGCTTTTACTTGCTTCTTACTTGAAGTAGAAGTGTTTCTCCTATGGACCTCTCTCTCCAGTTTCTCAAATTTACCACATAGTATTTTAAGAAATGTCATTGTCCTTGTCCTCTTACCAGCTGGTTCCTGTCATTTTGAAGCTTTTCCAGCATTCTGTTCCTTTTGTTTCACAGTTGTATGTAGATAGTATGTTTTTTTTCCTTCTTTGCACACTTCCTGACAGCATTATACGTGTTTGTTTTAAAGTATAATATTCCACCTGAAACTAACAAAGGAATGTTTATTTAACTTTAAATGTTTTACATCATTACTAAATATTTTACTTAGTTAAACACAATATAAACAGTTACAGTATTATAGTTTCTGAAATGCATATATAGATATATATATCACATAATAATAATGTGGCATTAGACCTACTGTTGTAGGCTATAACAGCCATTTAAGGCCCACTGTAATGTTAAAGGCCTAATCTAAAGATGAGGGCCTTTAACGCAGGAGTGCAACTTTAATTGCTGCTGTAGGCCAGCTACAAAGGGCTATCAGGCTATCAGAACATTGTAGTACTAGAAGGCAGAATACTTCACAGCATACCAACAGCATATCACAGAACTGACGCAGTTGCAGTAAAATGTAACTTCCAATCTTGACTCGTCAGTCTTATAGGCCCGTTTCAATGGTCAGTGGAAGACCATACACAGGGCCTACATTGTACACCTCACTCTTAAAATATTTATCTGAGAACATGACAAAATTGTGTCACACATTGGCTATATATCTTAGTGAATGTAGCTCTGTAGACTTATTTGCGATACAACATACTTTACTACACTTGCTAGTATTACACTTTAGAACTTTTATTACAGTTTTAGACCCTGTCTGACTCTGTAAATATGTCAGTGTATTGCGCAGTGTCTCTACTTTTTTCTGTCAGTAGCTCAGACACACCATTTCTATTCTAGACACATAAATATGTTTTGCACACTAAGTGCTGTACTCTAAGTCATGCTTGCATTAGAGGATCTGAAAAGTTATGAGTTACTTTCTAAAACTGAGTTGTACATTTCCAAACTACTTTAGGAGACTGGAGCATGCTTTATTACATACCCAAACCATATCACAAAGGTCAGTCATTTGCACTAAAATGTGACTTCAAGATTTTTCAATTCAGTTTTATAGGACAATTTCAGTATCAATAATGGAGCACAGATGCTGTGTACAACTATGCCTCATCTTTCAAAAAATAATTTTTGGCTGGATACATGAAAATATTATGACACTAGTTTCCTCCTTATGTTAGTGAAAGCAGCTAACTAAATTTTTTACCACCACAAGGTGCTGTTATACACCTATTGCTAAGTGAGTTACTGTTTTAGAACCTGTATGAGTCTGGTATTCTGTATATAAGTGAGTTAACATATATCTCAGTGACTCTGTTAAAGAACATAGGGAAGTGTCATTGTATCTGTAATTCCCATTGTTATTGCTACAAATATAAGTTGTTCCTCAGTATCTCAGACACCACACAAGTGTCTGTGGTTTTCTATCTCTTCCTACATTACACCATTGTCTTGCTCTAGAAACATCAATATGAATTTCTTGATGAGTATTATAATCTATCAAGTGGGTAGCTTCAGGGCCTCAAACTGCATCACTGTGTTTCTAAAACTGAAAACTGCAGCCCAGATTTAAGAAGGGTGTACCACCACCTAGAACCATATGCGTGTCATTTTCTTTTACTGAAAAATGGTGTTAAGCTGCCATTTCCCCTGCACCATATTTACAAAGTGGCGCAATCCATGCATTGTGCCACTTTGTAATCTGTTGCACCACATTATGCCTATGGCACATATAATGTATGTAGGTGGGGTGTTCCATTGCTAGGGAGTCCAAAACATGTTGCAGTGAAATTCAACAGTTTCCAAGGCACCATTTTCCTGTCATTTTTAACACCTCTAGGGCACGTAATAAAATCACACAGACATTAACCCCTTCTGTGCTGGGGACGTAATGGTTACGTCCACCGGAGCAGTGCTCCTGTGCCGAGGACGTAACCATTACGTCCTCAGACTTGAGCTTGGAGGGAGCGCTAGCGCTTCCTCCATGGGCTTCAAGGCAGGGATGGAAGGGCAAGCCCTTTCCCTTCCACCCTGACCCCCCCGGCATCCCCTAAGTGAAGTCTGATTACGTCAGCGCGCGATTGCGTGCTGACCTCATCAGAGGCCACCTCCCCATCAGCTCGATTGGAAGAGAAATGCAAAGCATTTCTCCTCCGATCATGTGATGGGGGCCTGAGAGGCTTCAAAGGGAAGGAAAAGATTTCCTTCCCTTTGAAGTCTCTCAGAGCATTTCAGAAGCCGGATCGTGAAGCGATTCCGCTTCTGAAATGCCCACTAGACACCAGGGATTTATTTAACTACAGAAATTGGCGTAACGGGAGCGACCACTTGGGCAAGGGTTGCTCCCCAGGGGGTAATTTTTTCAAGGCATTCCACCCCCCCCCCCCCAGGGGCAGATCGGCCTATTGTTAATTTTTTTATTTAGTTTTTGTGTTTTTTTATTTTTTATTTTTTTTTAGAGGTGGGGAGAGACTCCTTAGGCAAGGGTCGCTCCCCTATGGGGCAAAATATATTTAGGCCATTACTGCCCTCTTTGGGGGCAGATTGGCCTAGTTTAATGAAGCCTATCTACCCCCAAGAGGGGTAGAAACCACTAGACACCAGGGAGTTTTTTTTAAGGCAAATTGACGCAAGGGGAGCGACCCATTAGGCAAGGGTCGCTCCCCGTGGAGGGGGAAAATGTATTTTATGCCATTTCTGCCCCCCAGGGGCAGATCAGCCGATTATTATTAGGCCGATCAGCCCCCAGTGGTGGCAGAAACCTCTAGGTGCCAGGGATCTTTTTTTTTTGTTTTTTAGAGGTGGGGAGCGACCTCTTATGCAAGGGTCGCTCCCCTGGGGGGCATATTGTATTTAGACCATTTATGCCCCCCCTTGGGGGCAGATCAGCTGATTTTTATTAGGCCGATCTGCTCCCAATGGGGGCAAAAACCACTAGGCACCAGGGATTGGTGTATGTGTGTGTTTTTCTTTAAGGGGGCAGCCCCTTTGGTAAGGGTCGTTCCCCATGGGGGCACATTACTGTATAGCCATACCTCCACCCCAAATAAATGGGGACAAAGTTGTTCTGCCCACTAGTGGGCAGATGGGGCATTACCCCTGATCAACACCCCGGGGGGCAGAAAGTCTGCTAGATGCCAGGGAATTTAAAAAAAACAAAAAATAGTGGGGTGGTGGCTACCAACCAGTATGGGCTTGGTTCTACCCCCACCCCAACTGGAGGGGGTAACAGTCTTTCAGCTCTCCCCCGCACACTAAAACATCTTGGGGGTCATTCCGACCTCGGCAGTCTTTTCAATAGACCGCTGAGGGACCGCCGTACGGAATACCGCCAGTGCTGGCGGTCTTCCGCATGGGCCATTCTGACTGTTGGCAGCGCTCCGCCCGTTTCCGGATGAAGAGCCACCAACAGCCATACTGGCGGCAGGCGGGGAAGTGGAGGTAGCTCCACCTCCACCGCCACGCCAACAGAACACCGCCCAGCGAATCACGACCTGTGATTCGCTGTGGCGGTGTTCTGTTGGCGTCGCGGTGTCGGCGGAGCTGCCCGTTCCCTCCCGGAGGATCACCAGGAACAGGTAAGGTGATCGTCCGCTAGGGAAGGGGGTGGGGGAGTGTTGTGAGTTGTGTGCGTGCATGATGGTGTGCATGTGTGTATATTGAGGGGGCGTATGAATGCGTGCATGAATGCGGGGGTGTGTGTGTATGTGAATGAATGCGTGCATGAATGCGGGTGTGTGTGTGTATGTGCATGAATGCGTGCATGAATGCGGGGGGTGTGTGTATGTGCATGAATGCGGGGGGTGTGTGTATGTGCATGAATGCGTGCCTGTATGTGTGTATGTGTGTGTATATGTTGGGGATCGGGTGGGGGACGGGGGTCCTGCAACCTTTTGGGGGTGGCAGGGGTGGCGGGGGGTAGGGGAGGGAGTCGGGGTGGGGGTTGGGGGTGGGGGAGACCCCTATCAGTGCCAGGGAAGGGATTCCCTGGCACTGATAGTGCTTACCGCCATGGATTGAATGGCGGTCCCCAACCGCATGAAATCCATGGCGGTAAGCCGGGGTCAGGCGGGTTGGAATACCGCCGGTGGTATTTGACGACCGCCGGGCTGGAGACCCATGTCTCCAGCCCGGCGGTCGTTACCGCCGTGGCGGTCGGGTCGGTGAATCAGCGGCTGACCATGGCGGTAACCGCCATGGTCAGAATACATGAAAAAAGACCGCCAGCCTGTTGGCGGTCTTACCGCCGCTTCACCGCCGACCGCCAGGGTCAGAATGACCCCCCTTATCCCATGGAAAACAAGAGGACATTTGATTATTTTGGGTTTTGGTTTTACATTTGGGCCATGAGAGCTTGGCTAACACTCAAAATCGTCCCACTTGGAATGGTGAGGGCTGCACTTTATGGACTTTGGGACGCTGCCATTTAGAAAAATCCACAAGACCTAGGCACATCTTAAAACTAAACATCTGGGTGATTCCAGGGTGGTGTGTTTCACATGCACCCCACACCATTTTCTTACCCACAATGACCTGCAAACCTCCAACTTTGCTGGAAAACACACATTTTTTCCACAATTTTGTGATGGAACCTTCCAGAATCTGCAGGAATCCACAAAATTCCAACCACCCAGCATTGTCTCATCTATACCGATAAAAATTCTGGTGCACTTGTCAGCCTAAAAAAGTAATTTTTTCAAACTGCCCTTTTGGACCCGCTTTGGTTCCCTCTCAATTTCAACATGTTTTTGTCTCTTCCCTGTCACAAGCACTTGGCCCACCTACACAAGTGAGGTATAATTTTTACCGGGAGCCTAAGGGGAATCTTGGGTGGTATGAAATTTGTACCGGTGCAGTGATCCCACAGAGAAATGTGGGAAAAATTAGATTTTTTAGCTAAATTTGAGGTTTGCTGAGGACTCTGGGTAAGAAAACCTTGGGGGATCCACGCAAATCACACCTCCCTGGACTCCCTTGGGTGTCTAGTTTTCAGAAATGTCTGCATTTGGTAGGTTTCCCTAGATGGCTGCTGAGCCCAGGACCAAAAACGCAGTTGCCCCCCCTGCAAAAACAGGTAGTTTTGTATTTGACCATTTTGATTTGTCCAGATAGTGTTTTAGGGCATTTCCTTTCGCAGGCAGTAGGACTACCCACAAAAGTGAGGTACCATTTTTATTAGGAGACTTGGGGAAATGCTGGGTGGAAGGAAATTTGTGGTTCCTCTCAGATTCCAGAACTTTCTGTCACCGAAATTAGAGGAAAAGGTGTTTTTTGGCCAAATTTTGAGGTTTGTAAAGGATTATGGGTAATAGAAGCTGGTCAGAGCCCCACAAGTCACCCCATCTTGGATTCCCCTAGGTGTCTTGTTTTAAAAAATGTGCAGGTTCCAGAGGCTTCCTTAGGTTCCGGCTAAGCTAGAGGCCAAAATCTACGGCAAGGCACTTTGCAAAAAACATGTCAGATTTCAATGTAAAAATGTGATGTGTCCATATTGTGTTTCCTGTCACGAGCATTAAGCCTACCCACGCAAGTGAGGTACCATTTTTATCGGGAGACTTAGGGGAACACAGAATAGCAAAACAAGGGTTATTGCCTCTTGTCTTTCTCTACATTTTTCCCTTCCAAATGTAATACAGTGTGTAAAAAAGACTTAAATTTGAGAAATGCCCTGTGACTCACATGCTAGTATGGGCACCCCGGAATTCAGAGATGAGCAAATAACCACTGCTTATCAATACCTTATCTTGTGCCCATATTGGAAATACAAAGGTTTTCTTGTTACCTATTTCTCACTTTTTATATTTCACCAAATTAATTGCTGTATGCCCAGTATACAATGAAAACCCATTGCAAGGTGCATCTCCTTTATTGGCTCTGGGTACCTAGAGTTCTTGATGAACCTACAAGCCCTATATATCTCCACAACCAGAAGAGTCTAGCAGACGTATTGGTATATTGCTTTTGAAAATATGACATCGCAGGAAAACGTTACAGAGTAAAATGTGGAAAAAAATGTCTGTTTGTTTCACCTCAATTTCAATATTTTTTATTTCAGCTGTAAATTTCTGTAGGAACCACAAATTACCCCTTGCTGAATTCAGAATTTTTTCTACTTTTCATAAATGTTTAGCTTTCTGGGATCCAGCATTGGTTTCACACCCAATTCTGTCACTAACTGAAGGAGGCTGAAAGCACAAAAAATAGTAAAAATGGGATATGTCCCAGTAAAATGCGAAAATTGTGTTGAAAAATGTGGTTTTCTGATTCAAGTTTGCCTGTTCCTGAAAGCTGGGAAGATGGTGAATTTAGCACCGCAAACCCTTTGTTGATGCAATTTTCAAGAAAAAAAACACAAGCCTTCTTCTGCAGCCCTTTTTTCAATTTTGTTAAAAAAAAAAACTTTTTTGATATATTTGGGCTAATTTCTTGGTCTCCTCCAGGGGAACCCACCAAGTCTGGGTACCTCTAGAATCCCTAGGGTGTTGGAAAAAAGGAAAAAGTGGATAGTTTATGTGGACAAAAAGTTATGAGGTCCTAAGTGCGAACTGCCCCAAATAGCGGAAAAAAAGGCTCAGCGGAGGAGGGGAAAAGGCCTGGCAGCGAAGGGGTTAAAATCAATGAGCTTCTTTGCACTTTTCATCACTAGTGTCAACATTTTTGTTGCTAGTGTAGCAAAGCTCTATAATAGCATCAAAACGTTTGACACTATTGTTCTAACTACTGTCATGGTACGCCATATGTTAAACACAGCACTCTCTTGGTGTTGTTTGATGCCAGATGGGGGTGCAAAAAAAAGTTGTGTATCAGAGCTAATGCACCACTTTTCCATAAATATGGACCTATGTCTCCTAGTTACTTCAGCACATTGCAGCATGCTCCCTGATATACCTACAGCAATTCTCAAACATAACAGATTTGCATAAAAAGTTTAACCCAAAAATTCATAAACCAATTTTATAGTCACATTTTAGCACCCATTGAGGAAGCACAGAGGACCTCTATAGTACTAGACCTCACACATCACAAAACCAGTATTTTTATGTATGCATGAAAACATTGTGTCAGTAGTTGCGTATTTATTTTACTTAAAGTAGATATCTATCTCTAAAGCATTCATAATATATGTTATGAAATCTACTAGCAAGTGATAGCCTCTTTTAGAACCTGTATAATTTTGCACATGCATACATAAGCATTTCAAGACGTATCTCAGAACCTCTGTTGGGAAATAAAAGGGCACCTGACTATATCTGAAATTCCCTTTTTATTGCTGCATATATATTTGCTCTCTCAGTATATAAGCAAATATAAATGTTTTTCTGTTTCTTTGTCACTAGATAAAACACAGCATGCATGCTCTGCTAACATGAATATCACGTCCTTGGTGATTACTATACCGTATATAGTGCCTAACACTCTAATAAGTTCAGCAGCACTAGGACATCCATAGGCAATGTGAGAAATCAACAGTAAACACATATGAAAACTACATTTTTTAATCAGTTAAGCATATTGCAGCATGGTTCATAAAATACATACACCATATCAAAAACCTCAGACATTCAGAGTGCCTTAAAAAAAATACCTTAGTGCCTCTCTTAAAGTATACAGACATATATATGTGTATCTGCAATTGTCTTTCGTGTTGTTGGTTATATGAGTGCTTTTTGGACTATGAACTATACTATAAAATTGTCTGCCTTTCTCTGTAAATGGGTGAAGCACAGCATACATGCTCCAGAAACATGAATGTCAGTCCCTTGCTGAATACTACACTCTATGTAGTGCTTGGTTAAAAGTTTTTAATTGCAGAACAGTAAATGTCCAAACATGAGAAATACATTTCCATATCACTTAACCACATGGCACCACACTTCATGAAATACCTGCATCATATTAAAGACTTGACCAAATTCCAGTAAAACATATGTTTCAGTTTGGAAAGCGTTCTATAGGAATAATTCCCTGCCTAGTAACAGGGAAGATGAAGGCAACAGAGTTTTCTTTTCAACCTAAAACTGTGCATCAGGACTTACATGTAACTAAAAAAATACTTACTATAAACTCAAAGGCTCTTGACAGGGCCACTCTATTGGCCAAAACTCTTGGTAATTTTCTTAATAAATGTATTTTTTTTTAAAAGACAATTTTCATAAAATTTGTGAAGACATCACGATATTCACGACTATGCCACAACAATGAAAACAAAAACAGGCTTTCAATGCACACCAGCACTTTAAAAAATAATAAGTATATATTTAAAATGTTTAACTATCAGACATGCATTTTAACATTCTAAGTAAGTCAACAGATACATGAATACATTTCTAACACTACATATACATAAGTTTAAGTAACTATTTTTATACTATATAAGGTGACTATGAGTCTGACTTTGTATGTAAATGACTACAACTGTGACTGAGTGCATGAGGGTCCCACAGGGTGTGTAATAGAGTGTGCCAGAGTCTGAGTTGCTCTATGAGTAAGTGCATCAGAATCTCTATGTGACTGTGACTATTTTCATGGCACTGAGTGGGTTTCTGAGTGACTGCATGAAAGTATGATTGGGTCTCTGAGTGAGTGGGAAACTAAATAGGTGAGTGTCTGAGTAAATGCATGAGGGTCTGAATGGGTGTGTCACTTACTCCATGTCACTCTCACTGCATCTCTGAGTGAGTGCATAACTCTGTCAGTGAGTCTGCGAGTTAGTCCGTAACAGTCTGATTATGTCTCTCAGTGAGTGTGCAACAGTATCAGTGATTCTGTGAGTGATTGCATACCACTCTGATTGGGTCTGTGAGAGAGTACGTAATAATGTTGGTGGGTCTCTGAGTGCGTGCATGAGGTCTCACTGGCTTGTGAATGAGTGCTTGAGAGTCTCACTGGCTGTATGAGTGAGTACATAAAGATGTCAGTGAGTCTCTCACTCAGTCCATTAGGGTCTGAGTGGATATGTGAGTGACTGCTCAGTGCCATGCTACCAGAGGGTGGGCACAGTATAATTTGGATTGTGTGTGACTTACCCTGACTAGGATTGGTGGTCCCTACTTGGACAAGGGTGTATGCCTCTGTCAACTAGAGACCCCATTTCTAACAATTGGCCACTCATTTAGTGCAGTTGACATTTGTACCAAGGCTCGTACAATGTACTGCAACATTTTTCACAGAGGCATGAATGGCATGGTTACATGGCCGTCAACCATTTGTACTGGACAATGGAGTTACAAGAGGGTGCCTTGTATGTAGGCAAGGAGGGTCTGCATTGAACATTGATCTAGGATCACAGAAAGAGAGGTTATTTCAAGTGCCAGATTCAGAAGCACTCATGTCTATAGCGGTAGCACCAGGTTTCTACCCTTAAGATTTGTGGCCCATGGTCAAACGGCATCATGCCTGACAAAGAACTAAGGATTTTACATTTCTATTAGGAGTTGTGTCTGTGCTGGGAGATGATGAAGGATGATATTGGACCTTGTGCATGCTCAGAAAGGACAGGAGTGCAGTTTTTGACAAGCTTGAAGGTACTACGGCTTTACAGCTGACTACAAACAAAGTCTTGAGAAAGGTAACTCAGAAGTTTGGGCAAAGCATAAAAATGAGGCAGGATTGTTGAAAACATGCCCTCCCCATAAAGTGACACTTAAGGGAAATCCAGAATTACCTTAGGTGTGTCAGTATAGGCTGTAACCTCAGGCAAAGGGGGGAATTAATCCTGTAATTGAGTCTCATTTACAACAGGGTATCATTAAGAAGACCACTAGCCCCTGTAATAGTCTTATTATTCCACTGCCCTAGTGCAATACAAGACAATATAGTTTCATACAGGATGTAAGCCAGATAAACAACATTGTGGTTCCCTCAGCACTTGTGCCTGATACCATAGTTAGATTATCTTCTATACCTGTAGAAGCAGAGTACTTTTCGGTCACAGGTCTCTCTTCTGTGTTTTTAGATTCCATCCAGAGAGTGAGTTCCGCTTTGCTTTTATACTAAAGGATCCAGAGTAAACTTTAACATGATTAACTCAGGGCTTCACTGAGAGTCCCATGGTCTATGCACAGACAGTAAAGAGAGACTTGGATGGACAGCCTACACCTGGAAGGTGGTAGCATTCTTTTGCAGCACACTGATGACCTCCTTGTGGCACCTCCAACACTTGAAGCCTGTGAAAAAACACAGTAGCTCTGCTAAACTACCTCCAGGACAGAGGACACAAAGCCTCATTTTCAAAATTCCAGTGCTGCCAAAAAGAGGTGACTTGCCTGGTTTATGTGGTATTCAAAGGTACACACCACATAGCACCTGACAGAATAAAAAGGATTCAGAGTATGCAGCCCCTATCCACGGAGAAAGGAATTATGTCCTTCCTGGGGATGATCAACTACTGCTGCCAGTTGATATCTGAATACAGATCCTATGACGCAATCTTGAGACAATGTGCACTAAAAGATGCATCCAACAACATTGTATGGATTAATCAACTTGCAGACTGTTTCAAGGAACTGAAAGAGACATTGTATACTGTGCCAGCATTGGGGTTGCCTGATTACAAACTGCCCTCTGACCTTCATGCGTCAGAGCAAAATGACCTTGCAAATAGTTTGCTGACACAGCAGCATGGCTCTGGAAAATGACTAGTGGCATACTACTCTGTCATTTTGTCTTCAGCAGTGACTTGGCATCCAGCTTGTTTGATAGCAGTGGCCGCATCAGCTGTGAAGGTAGAGAGGATGGCTCACATTGTGTTGGACTATCCTTGTATTGTTTATGTGCCACATTCGGTGGAGTTGTGTGTCATCTGCAGCACCACACCACTTTTCAGCTACCAGGCACATAGGTTATGAGGTCACCTCATTGTCTAACACTAATATCACCATTAAAAGATGCCACCCATTAATTTGGCAACATTACTACCTGCAATAGGCGATTCTGATGAAGCCACTGAACATGACTATGTTGAGATTGTAGAAACATGCAGCACACCAAGACCAGATTTATAGCAGACACCGTTAGAAAAGGCAGACTATGAGTGGTACACTGATGATTCCTCCAGCTGACTAACAGGCATTTATTACAGAGCAGAGTATGCTATTACAACAGTTGACACCATAGTTGAAAGCATAGCTCTGTCACCTGGCACGACTGCCCAGAAAACTGAGCTCTATGGTGTAACAAGAGCCTGTATCCTAGCTCAAGGAAAAACTCTTTACAATTACACTGATTCAAGTTATGCCTTTGGAGTTGTCCATGGTTTTGGCTAACTGCGGCATTATCATGGTTTCATAGGGTGTCCCTTTCAAAATGATCCTTTAGTAAAGAACTTGCCATGGCTGACACTGCAGTAAGAGAGAGCATGTTACAGTCAGTGTAGATGATTCCTTCAATGGCCAAAAGCATACTGAAAATTCAGTTCATTCAGAGACAATTGCTGCTAGCTGATGTGAAGGAAGCTCAATGGTCTGCAACACCAGATGAGGAAAGAGTATGGATTGATGCTAGATGTGAGTAAAATGAAGAGAGATTGTGGGTTCAGTGTGATGGAAGGCCTGTGGCCCTAAGCAGTATGTTCCTACCCCGTACAAGGCTTGTGTATTGACCCACTCACATGGTATAAGTGGGATGAAAGCGATATTTAGACAGAAATGGTTTGCACTGGATATAACATCGTTCACTGCACAATTCTGTTCCCAACTTCTTGTCTGTGACCAACACTCTAATGGTCAATCCCCTGCAACACATAATCACTTGCCAGTACCACAGGGTTCATTTACCAACCAGCAGGTTGGCTTTGCATATATGCCCCAGTGAATGGATTGAAATGTTTCATGTGTGTATGGATCGATTTTCAAAATGGGTGGAAGTGTTTCCCACAAGGAAGAATGATGCAGCAACTGGGGTCCACCAGGGGTCCACCAGGGCATAAATAGCAACAGAGGGGATGGGTTTGTGGCTGTAGTTGTGCAAAAGATGTGTGACTGTTTGGTAATAGATTGGAAACTGCATGCCCCTTTCCACCCCCAAAGCTCTGGCCAGGTGAAACGGAAGAACTCCACAATAAAATACTAGATTAGCAAAGACAACTGATGCAACAGAACTTAGATGGCCTGATGCTCTGTCTTTAGTCTTGTGGCCTCATCATTTCCAGGTGAAGGAAGCTTTGCCCTATCCGTCCTCAGAGCCCACATGCCTTTTTAAAGCTGGGGACATGGTCATGATGAGAAAAATAAAAGATGTTTCTCTTACTTCTAGGTGGATGGGACCCCACCTTGTGCTCCTGGAGACATGGACTGCGTTCAAGTAGAAGGACATCCTGACTGGATTCATGGGACAAGAAGCAGAGCTGTGTCAACAGCGCATGAGACGTAGGCTCCAGTAACTAATGAACATCTGCCAAATGAGGAGCTGCTTCACACATCGGTAAAGAGGAACACAGACCTGACAACTTCCAGGAGCCATGCTGGTGGCCCATCACCAAGTGTCACAGGGATGATGACACCAGCTGTCGCTGTTGAGTGAAGCACGCAAAGAAGTTTAAAAAAAAGGTGATGCGCTGCACCTGCAGAAAAATAGACTGATCCATAGGACCACTGCCTGCTCTGAAAAAATATTATTGTGAGCATTCACAAAGGGGAAGGGGTCCCATGGGGACCCCTTCCCCTTTGTGAATGAGTTACCATCCACTTCAAGTGGATGGTAACTGCGAGTTGATTTGCGACCGCTTTCGCGGTCACAAATCAACTCTACATCGCGGTGCGACTCGCAAATAGGAAGGGAACACCCCTTCCTATTTGCGAGTCTGAAACACATTTTACGAGTCAGTACCGACTCGCAATATGTGTTTCTGCATTGCGTGAGGGCATTACATTTTCGCCGTTTGCGAAGCGCTAATGCCTTTCTACATCTAGCCCTATGTATTTCATTTCTGGCACAATAGCATACTAGGTACTTCCCCGCCACGGGAAGGCATGTGTGCTATTTCTTACTTTACACCAAACATTTTCGGCATGCAGAGAATTGCAACACATAAGCATTAAATTTGGGGAGTTTCACTCATAGGTATAAGAGAGTTAAACATGAACCGATTCTGGAGAACTCAACAAGGTCTATTTTTTGAGCTAATGTTTGTACTAATTCCTGTATTTGGTGTACATGAATTGGCCCTTGATAGCATGACTGCTGAGTTAGCCATAGCATTCAATTGAACAAGAGATGCACTTCAAGAGTTGTAGGCAGAATGTTTTTCTGTGGCAGCCATGACTATTTAATATAGAATTTCCCTTGACCTTCTAACCTTGCAACTAGTGGGACTGTGTCTCACTGAGTTCTTCTTGCTGTTATTTTGTGAATGGGATCGGAAACATAGCAAGGGATGTGGCACAAATTAAGCAGGCAGTTCAAATATTTAGAGGAGCAGAGAAAATTACTAATTTAGAGGATTGACCCTAGCTATGGTCCTGGCTACCAACAGGATGGTTGAAGAGCGTAGATCTAGTACTATTATGTATCTTTATAGCCATAGTTGTACTTCTCTATTGTCTTCAGTGTTGTTGCTCCATGGAACAGCAATTCTGTAATAAAGGCATCCTTTCAATTTCTGCATTTCCAGTTCTACCTCCTTTGCAGCAGGAATTGGTGCACAGATACCCTAAAATACTACAGGAAGCAAAGGAAGCACACAAAGAGATCTTTGTGTTAATGGCTATTGACACATAGCATGTAGATACATTCAGTGTTATGAAATCATTGTGCATTTGTTTGGATAATGATTCCCACATAAATGTGCATCTGTGTGCAAATTTATGCTTTCTATCTTCTATCTCAGCTCCAATATATATATATATATATATATATATATGTATATATATATATATATATAGAGAGAGAGAGAGAGATAGATAGATAGATAGATAGATAGATAGATAGATAGATAGATAGATAGATAGATAGATAGATGGATAGATAGATTTAAAAAAAACAAAGGTTACAGGGACGTTATAGTGAGGCTTACATTTTAAATGTACCAAACTATAAATTGTGCCATAAGGTAAATATAACTCGTGCCTCCACCATGCACAGTTTTTTTGTCAAACATTTTACTGCAAATACTACATTGATATTATTAAAGACATAATCAAAAATGTCATAACTGTCATAATTTGTGGGGTAATTAGGAGTGTATGGCGGAGGATTCTTTTTTCAGTGTCTATTCACTGGTGTAGAATTGTGACATATTGTTTGTTATGGCAATGTGAACAAGACCGGGTGATGGCCGAAACGCATTGAGTTCCTGCTTTGAATAAACGCTGAAAGCTGACTTCACTGGTGTGGCACTTCTATCATTTGAAGCAAAGTAATTTATTTGTCTGCGGTGCCCATCACACAAGTGAGGCCTGGTCTGGAGGCTGGGCTTCTGACAGTGTCATTTTGGTCGGAGATATATATATATATATATATATATATATTATTTATTTATTTTCACTGAAAAAAACAAAGATTACAGGGATGTTATAGTTAGTTTCTGTATGTACTCACACAAAACCATATAAATTCAGCAGTTATAGTTAGAGTTATAGAGTTATTTCAAGTAACTATCACTCACACCCTAAGGTAACTATAACTTGCACCCTTGTTATGTACAGTTTTCTTATCAATCATTTTATTGCAATGTTGCAGTGATAATAGCAAAGATGCCATACAAGATGTCATCAATGATATAATATGTGGAGTAATTAGCTGTGCATGGTGAGGGCATAAGTTATAGTTACCTTAGGGTGCACGTTATAGTTACTTGAAATAACTATGACTATAACTGCTGAATTTCTATGGTTTTGTACGAGTAAATTCAGAACCTAACTATAATGTCCCTGTAACCTTTTTTTTTTCAGTAAATTTCCATGTTTTTCTTTTAACGTAAAGCAATTTTAATTACTATACGTCGTTTCAACCTGGGGGCAGGCCCTGCATCCAAACCCTTATAACCACCAAACCCTGCACAGAGGTTGGCCACAGGGCCTGTCTCTGTCAGTGGATCTGTGAATGGGTGTGTGAGTGTCTGAGTGGGTCTGAAAGTGGGTGTGTGAGTCTATGAGTGGGTCTGAGTAGGTGCATAAGTGTCTGAATGAGCTTGTGAGTGGCCGCATGAGTCTCTGAGTGCATGTATGATCAAATGAATTAGTGTATGAATGAGTCTGTAAATGTGTTTTATTTTTAATTTTTCTTGAATATCCTTGAATATCCTTGTATATTCAGGGATAGTCAAGGACATTCAAGGTTTTTCGAGGATATCATGCTTGATGAAGAAAAGTAATTTTAAACCCATAATTTGACCCTGACACACCCCTGTATCACACACCTGAGGTCAGGGTACCCCTACCATGACCCCTTATACCACTTATCATTTCTATTTTTAGCCTCAGGGGCCCTCTCCAATAACATAAAATGGTGGCCTCAACTTTCTAGTCAGGTTGTGGCCAGCCAATTACAGTGCTTTTATTTGCGCATGCATTCACAAACTTTTTTGAATTTTCACAATTTATTTGCAAAGGATTTGCATCCGTAGATATACAAATGTATTTTTCCTTTAATATCTCAAAAACTATTTCATGGATTTACACCAAATAAGCAAAAGCACAATCTGTGTACCTTAAGCTAGCTTTCTGCCACATTTGGTGTCATTCTGGCCAGTGGTTTGGGCTGTTGGTGAGTCTAAAGGTACTTTGAGAATTAACATGGGAAATGCAACTTTTTTTCCCCGCCCTTTTCCTTGGCCTCCACTGACGGATCAGCCCAAAACTTTACATGCACAACAAGAATCACTGGCACAATTTGTTGTAAAATTTTGAGAAGATTTGTTAAACAGTGCTAAAGATATACGTAAGTCAAAAAACCCTTAAAATATATATGTATACATTATCTACACCAGTGTAAGGTTTATATATCATAAAGAGGGGATTGTTGAGAGCAAAATATATATAATGCATACACTGTCTCAGCCTACTTAGCTGCTGACCAATTTTCTCTGCACGAGGTGACAGCCAGCTCCTCATCAGTAGTCTGTCCTCCTTCGCAGCGTGGCGCCCCCTTCTTTACAATTTTATTCCAGCTCTGAACTTAGGCTCACACACTGACCTCTCTGATACCTCTAACAGTTGTACATACAAATCACTCTAAGACCCCAGAGCTTCCTGTCTGGCCTTCCTGTCTCACAAACAAGGTCATAGCTTCTTTAAGCTAGATATACTATTTACCAGTTTCTTATGTTTTGTTTGTACGGTACTTTCTACATGTTATGTTTGGCACTGTGCCTTTTGTTCATTCTTACTTTGGCTACATTTCTATTTCCTATGTGTTGCCCATATTTGGCACTGGGCTTCCATGTGGGTTTATTTTGTACAATATAAAGAAGCTACACCCTGGCAACTTGGGGAGAAGTGGTCTGAGAGCACCGTTGTGCACACTGCCTTCTCCCTTGCTGGCCAGCAAGCCTTAATACCAGCAAATACATTTCATCTGTTCCTGGACAACTGCTGCCTCTATTGGTTTTCTTTCATTGCTCTGGGGAGGGTTGTAAAAGCTTTCCTCTCTGTAGTCAGGTAAGACTGCAATGGATCGGTTTACAATACTTGAGTTTTTTCTGTCATACTGCTCGAAGTATAGCTTCCTGATCTTTATAGTTCAGGAACATCTCTATGATCAGATGTAGGGGAGTCCAGGTGGAGATTGGGAAACAAGCACTGTGTGAGCTCTTTTAATGGTGAACAATGGAGACAAATGTTGGGGCCACAGTGCCTGTGTAATTCACTGCTTGAGAAACTCCTCTGGGGATGTTCCCTCAACTCTTTCAGGAAAGCTCAGGAATCTTATATTTTTCCAGCATGTGCGACCTTTCACATCTTTGACTGTATCTTCAAGGGCAAAGTTCAAGGTCTTGAACACAGACACAGTCTTTGTTGGGGTTATCCTATCTGCTGTTTTTCAGAGGTCTGTTCACAGGAGGTTGGCCTTAATAGTGACCTCATCTATTTTTGTTTTTAAAGCTCCTTTTGTGTCTTAGTTCGCTGTGGTCAAGTTTGTCATATTTGGTTCATGTTGCTGGCAGGTGTTTGTGTAGCGGCCATTGTATTTATTTGCTGAGTCTGCCAAAGGCTGAGGGCCAGTATATTGAGCGATGGAATGGCTCTATGCAGATGTGCTCCCCTTATCGCTCCTTATGTTGGAAGGCAAGAGCACTATAGCACAAAGAAGTATGATGGGGTCCAGGAGCTCCAAGCTAATGTTACATACTTTGTGACTTCTTTCAGTGATAGTCTCTGACTGTTTCATGCATGCAGGTTCAACATTGGAATTAATGCCTCCTAGACATGTAGGACATCTGTTTTGGCCACTGCAACCTGACCAAGTGGTGTAACGGCTTAGCATGTTTCTGTCTGTGTTTGGTTTGCCTACCCAAGACTTCACCCTTAGCAGATAATCCAAAACAGAGGATTTCACCGTTGCCAGATAATCCAAAACAGTGGTCTGAGATCCCAAACCCAGTTATCAATCTCTATTTGTTGCTCGATCACTACCGCTTATTTGCTTCTCTCGCTCCAAATTACTCAGGACTACAGTCCATCTCTTTTCAGGGCAGGCTGCATGTTTTAGTTTTTTAGGCACATTCGCCATTTGTCTTGTGACTAATTCTAGCCCAATTTCTCCACGTGTGGGCCAGCGCTGTAGTGTGTCTTCCGTCCCACTGCCTGGTCCGGTTCCAGACTAAAGGGAAGGATTGGGCTCATAGAAGTAGCCAACGTATTTGCAGCTGCCCAAGCCTGCAGCTCCTTAGTGGATAAGCCTGTTTCTGTGCATCCCTGCTGGTGTCCCTCAGGATAGAATTCACTGACCCCATTATCCACCTCACTAGGCACCAGCCGCCCCTAGACTCACCAATCTATGCAGACCAGCAAGCCTGATTTAGCCACCACCCCTCAGGCAATTCCCCAGGACCACACAATGTAAAAAGTCTAGACTAGTGTGCAGACTACATTTCATTTACATTTGCCTTTGTTAATGTACCATGGGCCAGATTTACAAGCCCCTATTGGCACAGGAGCATCACTTTTTGCGATGATCCAATGGCGCTAACCATTGCTCCATATTTACAAGAGGTGTAAAGCCACTTATTGTGGCCTTATGCCTCCTTAAAAATATGGGCCACTCAGATGCAGTTTTCTGCGTCAAGGTGGTGTGCAATGGGTATTACAGTGGACGTTCCATCACAATACCCATTGCCTTTGATGCTGCCCCAGATTTATGAGAAATCTTTAATCTGTTGCAGCACCAAAAACTAATGCCATCCCAGGGGTGTTGTTTGCATGGCAAAACGAGGAGTAATGTTTTTATTCCTCCTAAATTTTTGCTTTTTCTATGTGTGGTGCATTCTGCAGCACACATAGAAGCAAAGTGCCATGGATGATTATTTATCTGCAGGAAGGAATATCTTCCTGCACATCAACAATCACTCCCATCAACACAGACACACTTGCACCATGGTGCAAGGATGCCTGCATTGGCGCCGGTAGCTTAATTTAGCGCCGAAGCAAGGGAAAGCTGAGGGCTGTGCCGTATGCTTGTGAATATGGTGCAGCTCTGCATTTCAAAACTGGCACAGCACTTGTGATTTAGCTGCAGCACCACGCTGCACCATTTATTTTTAGTAAATCTGGCCCCATGTTTCTTTGTGGGCATGAGAGTCACCCAGTCACATTTGGTTCTTCTGGTATACAAGGAATAGGTCCATAATTTGAGCCAATTTATTCATTGTATTGAGCAGGAGAACACAGGTGGCTTGCATGGCCCACGGCCCCCAGTGATGATGGACATCATCACAAGACAAGAAATGGGCACACCAGGCATCAGCAAATAAAGCCCAAACGGAAAAGAGACAATGTCAGAGGTGCGCAGAGGGCTAGGCCAGTGAAAATGACCACACCGGCAGGAGCCCGAGAAGATAGACAGAGTCCCCGAGAGCGTGAAGGAACACCCGGTTGAAGATGTCGTGCCTGCCGGCCACACCGCAACACAAGATGGCCACCGTTGGCCCATCATACAGCAGGGTGGGAGTGACCAACCCTGCAAAGCACGACCAGCCTCAAGCAGGACCTAATTTTGCGACGTCGCTGCCTTGAGGTGCAAGCACTGCGCCCTCAAGGGAAGAGGAGGTGGGAAAGGAAGTGACCAGCTGTCACTGCTCTGCAATGGGCCAGACACTGATCAAGGAGTGTCCTCCCACACACTACCTCAAGAGGGAGTCAGCAGTGACTCAGAACAGGCATGAGGAGAGTTGCACACCCACGTGGCAAATTGCCACCACTGCAACACTGAGAAGACACCTAGTCCTTGGACAGGACAGGACCTTCGAAAGGTCCACACGAAAGGAAGACAGGTGGCCAGATGCCACAGCAAAGAAGAGAGCATGGTGTGACACTATGCCGTGAAGAAGGAAGAGAAGAGAGATTGTGTGATAACACCTGGCACACTGCAACACCTGACGACCACAGAAGTACAAGAGAGGAAGATCATAGGGTGGAGAGATGGAGGACTCGTGCCAGAAGGGAAGAGTGCACCCACAGACAAGCCATCCACCAGGGTGCAGCGACGCCACTGGAGGAAGCTCAGTAGGCGTACCAAACATAAGTCACCTGCATGGGTGAACAGGGTATTTGTCCCACACTTTACAGTGTGACCATCCAGCCACCTGTCACCAGCTACTTGAAGTAGGTGGCATACCTTCTATCAATTGCACATGCCAACGGAGAAGAACTGCGCCAACTGCACAACCAGCCATGTTGCAGCGCAGTCACCCTCACTCCAGCAACATCAACACTCATCGACCAGGTCACCGAATGGCAAGCACCATCAATGCCATGTGCATCACGGTATCCATCAAAGGAGCAGTTTAGCACAAAGGTGGATCATTACCTCCACAATACAACAACACCAACAAGACACCCTCCTGGCTCCGTGAGAGACAATTTCCCTGAGACCATCTGAGAACCCCCCTGCACATGGTTCATGTTGGCAAGCACACTGACTACAAATCATCCACACTTGCGGTTGCACGTATGACTTGACCATGGCTCCTGTTAGAGAGCCTGCTGCGGCCTGGAGACGGCCCACACGCAGCCTAGCACAGTCCACACTGGTTCCTTGGCAGTCCATTGAAAGGGCCTCAAGGAAGTTCCAGAGCAAAGAATCCACAACCTAGAGGTGGTCTGGAAACTGCTCCACCAACAAAGTATTAGGATGTGCCAAGGCTTCAGAGGAGGACTTCACACCATCACAGATGCTATCAGTCTTTGACTGCTTGGCCTTCATGAAAGCAGGATGATTCAAGAGGTATATTTGCAGCAGACTCCACCAATGCTCCTGATGCACCCAATTCAAACAAAGTGAACTGTATACACCAACAACCTTGCCACGAGTGCCTGCATGACTGACTCACAGTGCACAAGTGGACATTGACCCACTCATCTACTGTCACCGAATTCGGACTTCATCTACACAGTGTTCGTGCCCAGCTGTACCTGGTTAAACTATGGACTTGTGCAGAGGTGTCCAGGTGTTCCTAGCTGCACCTGTCCACTGCAACACTGTGGTCTGCCTTTTCGACGCCAAGCGACTGATGGTGGTGTTTAGTTATTGTGTTTTCTTTTGCGGGTTGGACTTTGCTTTGTTCTGCAGTAATGTTTGGCAGGAATGTAGTGTCCTGCTGGACATGTTCTAGTATTTCCACCAGCCGCTCTGCTGAGGGCTGGCTTTCTCACTCACCCTACACCCGTAGGTGTCACTAGTCAGGTGACCCTGCCAATTAAAAGGGCTGGGCGCACGTGCCGGAGGCCAGTTACCAGAACCCATACTATGTGTACGTGTCACCTTATTCAGTAGCATGAGGGCCTAGGTCCCCCAGCAGTACATGCTGCTTCATCTCCTGTGTCAGGTGGATGAAAAAGTCAGGATCGGATCATCGTTCAGTAGTTGTTCTTAATTTACAGTGTTTTCATAGCTATATGCATTAGGGTGGTGCAGAATTAACTTGTGTGAGCATTGTGTTATGATCGCGTGCCTAGGGTCCACAGCTAGCGGATAATGAAAACAGTTGTTAGTTGTGAAATTCAATAAATGGAGTTTAAAAATAAAAAAAAAGGTAAACATTGTAATCAAGCACTCATCTGGATGAGCGACATCCTGAAATAGACTGCTCAATTCTATTTAAAAGCTACCCAACGCTATGGCGCTACTCTGTGCAATTAAATAATTGTGATGTTACCTTTTGAATGATTCTAGGTCTTGGTGGGCCCAGAGTAAGATGCTTGAAACAGTGTGGCCATGTGACTAACAAGGTTGAACATCAGTGGCTTGTGGGCCCAAGATGAGAGAGCTCCTTGCTGGCGAAGGTGGGTGTACCATGTTCCCCCTTGCCTCCCTCACAGAAACATAGAATACTTAGGTTCCTGAGAGGCAGTGGTGTGCTGTTGGGGCCAAGTCCACCATCCGAGAGACACACTTAAGAGAAGATGGTGTGGAGGAAACATGGAGAAACCTGCTGCAGCATCGCTTTGAGGCACGTACATCGCAGCGACCACCTCCTGGACTGTTCTAGTCACATGATGCATACAACACCAGGCAATTTTTTTTAAATCACTGGCGTAAGCAATCACTGACAGGTGGTAAATCGCACAAGACAGAGTTTTGCCCAGAAACTCCTGCCTGGTGTGGTGGCCTGCCAAGCGTGACGATTTTCACCCTACAACTGGTCCAAAGATCTGAGGACAAATGGACTAGATTGACTCTGGGAGAGGTGGACAGGCAAGGCTGGGCATTCTTGGTAACCACCTGAACCCTGGCAGTAAACTCCACCCCAGTCTCATGCTTTGTCTGGGCATGCTCCTAGAAAAATAGTGGTTGGGGGACTCTAGTGTGGGCCTGAAATCCAGATGTCCTGCCTGGGATGCGCTAGGACAAGGGACACACCAAATCATATTCTCATCCAGCGAAATATCTACAAATTAGTGCACAGTGTCCCAACCCAGTGACCCCTGTTGTGACAAGTTCATCTCCCTAGATGCTGCCACTGAACAAGCCAATTCTGTGGCTTTCACAGACATCATACTCCAAACCATTCAGGAATATTGCACCACACTTGAAAACAAAATTGGTGAAGTTGGACTTGATGTGGCACTACTGCGCCAAAACCTTCGCTCCACAGTCAATAGAGTATCTGGAGCTGAGGGAAGAATTTCAGAATTGAGGACTCTTTGCACTCAATGCAAACAGCAATATCTAACATCACAAAAAACCGCCACAACTCTGGCTGAAAGAGTGGAAGATGCCACCTTGGCCTGCCAGCACCATATTGGACTCAAGAAACCCTGTCTTGGGCGGCCATACCGAATGTATGTCACAGAGCAACGAGGGGGAGAATGGTGAGCACTCCTTTCTCCCGTAAATATAAGTGGGACTATAGTTGACAAAAAAGAGTCAATATGTTGCACGGTGGCTAGCATATTATGGTGGTCATTACAACCTTGGCGGTCTCTTAAGAAGACCGCAGAGGGACCGCCGTGCGGAAGACCGCCAGTAGTGGCGGCTTGCCGCTCGGCGTATTATGACCGTTGGCTGCCCTCCGTTGTTTTTCCGATGGAGAGCTGCCAACAGCCATACTTGCGGACGGCGGGGAAGTGGAGGTTGCTCCACCTCTACCGCCACGCCAGCAGAACACCACCGAGCTAATCATGTCCTGTGATTCTGCGCGGCGGTGTTCTGTTGGCGGTGTGGTGTTGGCGGAGCTGCCTCCATGGCTCCCGTCCCCTCCCGGAGGATCGACAGAACAGGTAAGTCGATCGTCCGTTAGGGGAGGGGGGTGTTGTGTGTTGTGTGGGTGCATGGGGGTGTGCGTCTGTGTATGTAGGGGGGGGTATGAGTGCGTGTATGCTTGTGGGGGTGTTGCGTGTTTGGGAAATGTGTGCATGTCTGTCTGTATGTATGTCTCTATGGATGTGTGCGTGAATGTGTGCATGTGGGTGTATGTGTCTGAGTGTGTGTGTGTGGATGTTGGCATGTATGTCAGTGTGTGTGCGTGTATGTGTGTTGGTGGTGCCTGCGTGCGTGTCGGGTGTGTGTAAGTAATGTTATGTTGGGGGTCAGCGTGGGGAGGGGGGCCCTGCCGCCTTTGGGGGTGGCAGGGGTGGTGGGTGGTGTAGGGGAGGTAGTCGGGGTGGGAGGTGGGGGAGACCCCTATCAGTGCCAGGGAAATAATTCCCTGGCACTGATAGTGCTTACCGCCATGGATTTCATGGTGGTTCCTACCGCTGGAAATCCACAGTGGTAAGCAGGGTCACAATACCGGCGGTGGTATTGTCACGGCTGCCGGGCTGGAGACCCAGGTCTCCAGGCCAGCGGTCGTCTCCGCCCTGGCGGGCGGAACGGGGAAGCGGCGGATGACCATGGCGGTAACCGCCATGATCATAATACTAAAAAAAAGACCGCCAGCCTGTTGGCGGTCTTACCGCCGCTTTAACACCGTCCGCCAGGGTTGTAATGACCCCCTATATGTACAAAACTTCAGTTCTGGAATCAGGGGGAGAGATACAGAGTTTCTAGTTAATTTGTTTTTGCACCTCGTTTCAATCAAGCCTTTTCCAATTTAATGTTCAAAATACTCCCAATATCTGTCCAATAAAGTACAGAAGTATGATCCCATCTGTTTTCAGTGCATCAAATGAAATGCCATTGGTCTCTTGGATAAAATTAAAAGCAGAGCACTTAGGAATAAGGCAAAACATTGCAACTCAGAGATCCTGATGCTCCAGGAGATGCATATTCTAAATTTGTGTGAGGCTGAAGGGGATGCCATATTACTAAAGCATCCACTGTCTCAGCATTCCTAAGCCTGTTAGGGCCTGACGCATTAGAGGCACCTGTAGGTTTGAATTTATGTTGGCACTGGTGATCGCAGTGTGACGGCTCTGTAATTGCCACATACACCCATGCAACCTGTTTGACCACTCTCCCAGAGAAACTACGATTTATTGGGGGTGACCAGGTGACAGGTTATGTCAAATTTAGAGAGGAAATCATTCAATATTTCACAACACTGGTGTAGTTGTTTCCCCGATGACGTTGTGGGAGGCCTTTAAACCAGTACTAAGACTAGTGGGATTCTTTCACAGCTCTGACACACCCCTGACCAGTGATGTAAGCTGAGGGGGCCCCATGCAAAGCACATGAAGGACCCCCCAGCTCACCTTACACCTCCCAGACCCAGTCAGTGTACTGTGTTGAGCGGGGCCCCAGAGCTCAGCCCCACACCACAGGGGCTGTGAGGGCTAATGTTAAGTCACTGCCTCTGATGATGAAAATTTGCTAGTGCTCTAGGGGAAGAAGGATGACTTTAACTGGGGTGGCACTTTTGGACTATTTAGAATTATATAATACCCTATTGAGACCCCAAAGTCGTCATTTTCATGGTGCAGTTTTGAGACCAGCATTCTCTGATTGTCGTGCTATGCATTTGTGACAACAAGGACACCTGAGATCTTTGTGACCTCTGTCAACTACTGAATAGTAATGGAGAGCTCCTCAACGATGAAGACTGGAGAGTAGGTTAAGAATGTTAAAATACACCCTCCAACACTGCACTTCAGGAAGCATCTACACGTGAAAGTGCGCTACTCGACACATACATGCCCCGAAAGCCATCTCTCTTCCATACAAAAAAAAGTAATTAACAACATGCCAGGGAATCTGACCCTCCTAAGGGCGCAATGGGAAGAAAGACTTAGACACCCTAGATGATGTTGAATGACAAGAAGCCCTGGGATCCCCAAAGAAGTTGCCATAAAAATGTCTTATACAACTGAAAATCCTGCATAGTGCATGTTATTCTTGCACTGCATTGACAAAAATTGGAAGAGCAACAGATAACAGCTGCTGTAGACAATAGGGCCAATAGGGAACCTTTTTTCACATCTGGTGGAGCTGTCCTGGTGTACAACAGTATTGGTGTAAAGTACTTGATTGTATTTCCACTGTGAGTGGCCATTCGCTAGACATTGACACAAAATGGTGTCTCCTTAACATCTGGGGCTCCACAGACCTGTCCAGAATGGAACAAATGTGGGTTACGCTACGGCATTTGGTTGCAAAGTGCAACATTGTGTGATGCTTGGGGGCAGGAGAGCCGCCCCACTTGGCACTGGAAGAGGGACCTTGATTGGTGAATGCTTGCAGAAACGTTTGTTGTTGAGGGAAGAGGATGTCCACGAAAATGGACTACGATATGTACAAAATGAATGAATACCAGGGCCACCTCTGCATGTCCCCCTTGGAAACAGCTACCACTAGATAGATTGTTTGATGATCCGTCTGCTAAAACACTGACACAGCAGAGTAGGAGGGAAAGATGGGACAACAATTACGGCACATTTCTAGGGGTCAATTCGTTACCACTATTGCTGCAAGAATGCCATTGATGTTGCAATGTTTGTTTAACTAATGTTACCGAGTTGGTTACATTCCGTTGAAACAAAAACATTTTTTTTTTTTTAAAAGACTTATTAAAACATATATTTTTGCTAGCTGAAAGAGGGAAGGGCTGTTTGCCATTGAGCTAAATTCAAGTAGCACACAACAGCAGTGGTTTTTAAAATTGGTCAGTGATATATCCGATCTAGGTAAGATCCTTTAAACGCAACAAGTAACAATAGTTATTACATGAAGGATGCATTTGACACAACCTAATACATAATTTTGTGCTAAATGTTTAACACAGCACAGTATATATAAGTTGCAATGAATAAAGGGTTCTTGATTAACGGTGGTCGTGGTTTTATTATTCAAAGTAAAATCATAGTTTAACAAGTTCTGCTTCATCAGGCCTGTGTATTAAGCATTGGCACATAACAATATATAGTTCTGAAGTATCCCTTTGGTTTGTCCTGTACCTTCAGTAAAACTAGTGACGTAACGAAACTGGAAAGGGGGCCTTGTAAACAGCATGGAGCGGGCCCCCGTCTGGACTCACTCAGGTGAGGAGCTTTGCTGAGGGGGCTCACTGTAGCTCGGGGCATTTGTTACACCTGAGTAAAACGTTTTCTTCCCATAAAAGCAAGATAGTGAGGGCTGCATGGAAGAAAGACAAGTCTTGTACATGGTTGAGCAGGAGGTTTCTCTAAGAGCACCAAGGAAACATGTGAAATAGTTTTTAGTTGGGTTTAGAAGTTGAATATCACCTTTGTTTCAGCACTAGAGATTTCCAGGAAGTTAAGAAGCAAAATAGGTTCAGAGTCTCGATGAAATGCTTGCAATGGACCAGATGCAGTCATACACCTAATACAGCTTCCGTCCTAAGTCCAGTCTCGATGTCATGAGTGAGATGAGTGGGAACACCACTATGAATGGGCACACATGCACAAAGGCTTGAGGTTCTACCACCACTGGTGATGTCAATCAGAACACAAGGGGGTATATTTATACTCTGCTTGCGCCGAATGTGCGTCAAAATTTTGGGTATGTTCCACTGAAATGGATCATGCAGCTGCAGGGATTTTGCTTGACCTGTCAGAGGCATTACATACCATCAACCATCAGATTTTCTAGGGTTGTGCAAAATTATTTTCTTTTATGTAATAATGGGAGATTTCAGGAAAATTATGTGAAATTAAGCATAATTACTGAAAATGCAAATTCATCTTTTTCAATATATTTTGGTGCAAATTGAGTTCACTCATCAATTTTTTATGCGAGGATACATTTTGCTCTAAAAACAGAAAGAACAATTGCCGGATGCGATAACCACTGGCAATCTGAGTCTCTGAGCTGTTCCCTGCTATAATCTTGCCTTAAGTAGCAGTGTTAATACACAACGTGACGTTGTGTTATAATTGTGGAAATGTTGATAACAGCCATACCCCGATAATCCCAAAATTAGTCACAACATGCAGGTGTGATTTCAATTTCACCCACGGCTAATTTTCATGTCCCGGTTTTGGGTTTCTATGAAAGTGGAACTGTACTAGTTTAATTTGAAAATTTTCTACACATTCGAACTTTGCTTACTACTTTTTTCTCAACATATCCTGAACTCACGTGATGCTCCCCAGAGTTCAATTCTATCTCCATTATTATTAAGTTTATATGGTCTACCGCTTGCTTTCCTAATACAATTGATTGTCTATACTTTTTTAATGGAACCGGATGACATCCAGTTGGTCCTTCCAATTGCTTAAGATTTGAGGGTTAGCTCAGCAAATATCGACCAATGTTGGACTACGATTGATGATTGGATAAGCTATCATTAACTAAAACTGAAGGGGTACCAGACAGAGAATATTTCTTATGCCTCCTCATATTTTTGGCTATCTCTTTTGCACACAATTAGTGAGTGACCTTCCTGCACCAGTGTCTTGTGTTAAAAACTTTGATTGAGCCAAGTCAAATTAGTTGCCAAGCTGGCACTCACACCACACATTTGTGCAGCGGTCAGGTCCTGTTTTTACCATTCGAGAGTTCTTCAAAGGATTCTGAATCGTTCTTGTTCCGTCATAATATTTAGACTGTGAATGCATTTATCTTCTTGTGGCTGGACTATTATAATGCCCTCTACATTGAGATACCTAAGCATCATCTTCGTTCACTTTAGCTAATGCAAAATGCACCAGCCAGAATGGTTACAGGCCTTGCAAAACATGATCATGAGGCCCCGCTCTTATCTTGCAACACATGGTCCCTAATAAGCACAGGGAGGTATTCAATGAAGAATTGATTTCCATCACCCTTCTGCTTAGGCAGCGACATCACTGCATTTCCCATCATCTATTTGCACAAGGACTGACATCAATGATTTTTCGTCAAAACCTTATCCTAAAGAAGAAGCCAGGCAAAAGACTCAATTCTTCATTATCCATCTGTACCGGAAGTGGTATATTTGAATTTACCATCATCCATATGCACAGGAAGTGATACCACTTCCTTCCTTCTCCCTACTTCAATAGACTTTTCAGTATGTTCCATCACCAGAGCATCCCCAGCAAAGGGCGCACAAAACAGGGGCACTCACTGCCTGTTTAGGCCTATTAGGGCTAGTAATAGCTTTCTGGTAGTATCACTGAAACATAAATGGCTAACAATAAGCATGTGCCTCACCCAGTACTCCATACTGCCAACAATCACACTCAGGCCTAGATGACCAAAACTCACATAGCATTGGCACATCACATAGTCCCGGTCTAATATTCATCCCACTAAAATCCATACACACCATCAAACTACAGAAACCAAAATCCAACTCATGCTCATTATTGCTTGATCTGCATTTCTCCTTGCTCCAGACATTGCAGACCTCATCACACGTCACAAGCTTGATGTCGCCTTCCTCACAGAAATATGGTTCATCCCCACACCCTGACACATTATAGACTCATCCTAGACTTCCTTCTTCCTACAGGCTACAACATCCATCATGTGGGCTACACACATACGATGGGAGGAGGTCTTGTTATCATCTATAAGTTCTTCCGGTCCTGTACCCTAGGCAAACAAGCAACAATCAACTCCTTTGAGATGATGAAATCCATCTACCACTATCTGTGACTCAGACCACCACTTTCCATCTAATCTACAGGCCTCTCGGTCACAACAAGGACTTCATTTATAAATTCTCAAATTTCCTTGCCACTTCATCCAGCAAATGTGCTTGTGCCACCTTCTTCAGTGGCTCCAACCTCCCAGAAAACATAAGCTCAAGCATGATCAAGAGACTGCTTTCTCATTCTCCTCAATAGACTCAATTTGGTAGAGAATGTTAAACAGCCAACACACTTCAATGACCACATACGTAATATTGTTTTCTCAATATCACCAGCAATCCAATGAAAACCACCAATACTACTGAACTGGACAGGGCACTTCACCACCCCCATCTCGCTGCTCAACGTCCCACCAATTAACAAAGTTGGCCCAAAAGAGAAGACAAAATCTTCTGATCTTTTAAATACTTCTACATAGGCAACCTAACACCCGAATACAACTCTTACCCTATCAACTCCAGATCCAATATCAATACCATTCTAAACAACTTCAACAATTTTTTGGAAAGCTATGTGAACATCTGCGTGGGCAATCAAAGCCTTTAGCACCTTGGAACTCTAAAGGTCTTGCAGACAGCAAATGATCAATTCACAGACAGGACAGAAAATAGGAAATGAAGCAATGAATGGGAGCAGAGCATCACTGACTCATCACCTGCTGGACCCATCTTTCCTCACTCCACAGAAAAGTGCAATGCCATCATCCTATTCTTTATGGAAAAAATACAGATGATCTGAAACAATCAACAGGCCTTTTTCATCTTTTATGCCCACCCTCTCCCATAGAATCCAACAATGGTCATCCTTCAAGGCCCTGTCCCTTGCAGATCTCACCAACAGACTCAACTACCTCAGTGCCACTTTAGAAGAGGATGTTTTACAGTCATCCTTAAACAAAGCTTTTCTGGGGATGCTCTCTCAGCACTACTCATCATGGTAAATGTCTCCCTCACTCAAGGTATATTCCCAGAAGCTCTCAATCCAGGTCAGATTTATTCCACTCCTAAAGAAATGTACATGTGACCCTAATGACCTCATCAACTACTGGCCCATCACTCAACTACCACACATTCACAAAATCATTGAAAACACAGTCTATGTTCAACTCTAAGTTCACATGATTTCTAACCATTGCTTGCACAACTACCAGTCTGGCTTCAGCTCACCCTGCAGCATCGAAACTGATACCTTACACATCATAGAAAATGCCCTCCTGAACACAGGTGGAGAAGTCCCCTGCCTCCTTATATTGCTGGGCCTCTCAGCTATCTTCAACACAGTCAACGATCCCACACCCACATGGGCCCTGAAGTCTCAAATGAGATTTTCCAGCAATGCCCTTCACTGGTTCTCCTCCTACCTCTCCAACTAACACCGGTTTGCTCACATGAGCACCTCCAGGCCCCTAAAGATCCCTGTCACCTGCAAAGTTTCCAAGGGTTTCACATTACCCCCCCTGTCATCTTCAACCTCTACATGGGGCCTTTTGGTGCTCTAGTCACTGTAAACAAGGCCGGACTGCCTGTGTCGGCCATCTGGTCTTTCCACAGGAGGCTGGAAAGGTGGAGACTGCTTTTGTTCCTGGGTGTTCCGATTTATTGCAGTGCAGCAGGTTTTAAAGCACTGCAGAGTTCCTTGTATATCCAACAAATTTTAAGCAGCAATAAAAGTGCCAAGATATCTCTGGTGATTAATGTACCTGCTGGGACAAGATCAGAGTTTTGTCTAGTAGCAGTTTTGACTCATCTAAGGCAGCATAGAGGCTTACTATGCCTGTTGCAAAGAGCATGCACTATACAGATTATAGAATAGTATTTTATGTGCATAGTTCAGTGAGATAGTGCTTTTGTCATTGAAATGCTGCAAGCCGCATGCAAACTGCATGATACAGGTTAGAAAGTTAGGTTTTTTCCTTGTGCTTGATTGGCCTAATTTTGCTAAAAAGGATTTGTCTGGCTAGAAATATATTGTTAGCAGAAACCTCAACCCTAACCACTGTGTTATGCTCTGAATCCTGAGTGCATGCTTCCCTAAACCAAGCACTTTTAAAAGATGCCTACCAGTATGGATGACATGTGAATCCTACACCTTGTAATGCCCTTTATCTCATAAAACATTTGCTGTACACTGATTTACATACATACAATTCATTGTCCCTGTATGTGAGTGATGTAAAGTTCTCCAACACCCTATGCTGGTAAGACAGGGACTATAAAACAAATGAGATACATGTGACAGAAGGGTAATGGAGAGATGAGAGGCACTCTTAGAGGATGATGGTGGGGGAATCACTGAAGATCCCAAATAAAGAGTGATGTATCCTGGTGCTCTGCAAGGTCATTATTTACTATGATTTAACAATGAACACAATTGAATGTATAGTGAAAAATGTAATGGAGAATGCACTGTTTTGCCACTTTTTCCCAAATGTTCCTGGAGAGAGAACCCCAAGCCCCACTGTAGTGGTTAGGCTCACTTCCTATGTACCCTAGGGGAGCTGGTCTGGCAAAATTTGCAAGGGCTGCTTTGGGTTTCCAGTCAGGCCCTGACTGTAAAGAGCATTAAGATTCACCAATATGACAAAGATACACTACTACCTGCACATCATCCGGGCCTGGATGTCCAGACAATGCCTGAAACTCAACCCAACCAAGACAGAATTCCTGTTATTTGTCATGAACATCAAATAAGAAACAGTAATAACCTGGCTCCATGACATGAACAGTAACAGGTTTGAATCCCATCTTTCTCTGAATGTCAAGACACTTTGATTGACTGTAGACACTAATCTTACAAAAAGGAACACATTGCCAAAAACAAAGATGACCTGCTACCAGCTCTCTCTTCTAAAGGAAGTGAAACTGCTTCCTCCAGGAAACAAAATCAGAGCCTCTGCTCATGCCTTTTAATGGTCTCATCTGGATGATGTAACACCCTACTCCATGAAATTCCAAATTCCACATGTACCCCTTATGACAGAGGTCGCCTATCGTTTTTGTTCTGATCCCCCTTAAGCAAAGTGCTTGAACTTGGACTCCCTCCAAAACTTTATGGCAGGGATTAGGGGATTGAGAAGTGCAAGGCTGTTTGCAGGGAGTGGGGACTACCAGATCATTTCAGGGATGTTTCTCTGTAGTGCGTAATTCACACTAAATGTGAGACTTACAACAGAGCAATGACATCAAACAAAAACAGAATTGCCCCAAAACATTACTCCCTATAATTGGGTTACTATGGGCCCCAATGGAAAACACCTACTGTGCCAATGAGCCCTGAGCCACAGGCTATATCCTCTTCTTTCACTTCTTTCCTACGATGCCTGGGCATCACTTTAATCTTGAAATAAGCTGTCTGTCCCTTTCTGTAAAAATAATGGCTTTCGCATGTTTCACCCTCTCTCCCCCTTTGCAGCAAGTGTGCCATCTGTTCTAGTGCTAGCAAGGAAAATGAGCCCTCATGCCCACTTTGTAAAGTAAAACATTTGCAATTGTGATGCAGTGGGACCCTGAGGCCCCTGAGCACCAGTATCACTGTATCAGCTTTGCTAATGATAGCTACTGTCTTGTGAGGCAAGATGTTTCTTCTATGATTTGTCAACATGGGTTTCCATCGTACACCATTCCCTCCCATTTCTCTGATTCCCAAATCAAAGTGTCTCCTCTGCTTCAAGTTTCCCCTCTCTTGGACCATTGCCCTGAGACCAAAAGCAACACTGCCATGGTAAGTGTGGCGTGGGCATCTAACCCAAGCAAGGAAGGAGAATAAAGCACCCATAATTCTGCATCAGCAGCAACAATGATACAAACAGATCTGCAAACAGGCAATCTACTTTGCCCACTCTATGCCAGATGCCACTTTATGTTTACAAAAAACACACCACCGCATTTATTTATAGTGATTTGCCTTGGTGAGGTATGCACCCCCCCCCCCCCACATGCATTAAAGACAGTGCCCCGGGGAGGTGGCAGACCCTGGGACAAAAAAAGCAAGCGCAGGAGACAGCGCTTGCTTTTTTTTTTAAATAACAGCAAAATTTGCAGATTTTCTGCAATTTTCACTGTGATACTTTTAAGCCTTGGGGTGGGGGAGGGGTCCCTGAGGGTCTCTTGCACCAATGTTACAGGGGTAGAGTGACATTTCCTAACCCCCTTTCATTTTTTTTTTTTTTTTTAGACTTGGACAAAGCTTAGCCTCAAAATGGCTGCCAACACTTCCTGGCTGAAGTGTTTCCAGCCAATCAAATCTCTGCACAAGATTGTTAGCATTCACAAAGCCTTTGTGCCTCCAGATATATAAATTTGGTTTTCTTTCAATATTTAAAAAACTACTGAATTAATTTACACCAAACGACAAAAAGGCTTCTTTCTGTACCAACAGCTACCTTTCTTGGTGTAATTCCGTCCAGCAGTTTAAGCTGTAGTCATATTCAAAATACCTATGGGAGTTAAAAAGGGTAATGTACTTTTATTAACCCCACCTTTTTCTCAGCCCCCCGCTTGATGGATCCCTCCTGAAACGTTCCATGCACAACAGGACTCCCCAGGACACTTTTTCTTAGAAAATTTCATGAAGATATGTCAAATGACTCTAAAGATATAGGCAAGTCAAAACGTGTTTTTTCTATGGAAACTATATATATAAGCCATGATAGAATCATTATACCAGCAGACTTTGAATCTTTGAATTACAACCTCCTGTTCTTGACAATAGTATTTTGCACTAACCGATCCCTGAGGGTAACTGATTTTGTTTTGTTTTGGTTAGGATTTGGCTGAATGGCAAAGTAATAGGGCAGTATATGTAAGATGCCTGATCGATGTACAGACTCGATCCATCTCAGAAGGAACAGGCTTTGACAAAGGCCTCCTCATATTCTCTAATATTCATTGCTTATTAGGTAGCATTTTATTATGAATGAGATTGATAAGAATCGAGCAAAGGAGGCTACAAGGAAAGTTCTTTATGACGAAACACAAGGGACATACCGATGTAACATCATTAGAACTGTCAATCAAACAAAAATTAACACAATACGCAAAGTTGGTGTAACATGAGATCAATAGGCAGTCGGCGATCTCATTGCTCCAAAATTACATTGATGTGAGTAGGGCACCATGGGGGCTACATAATTGCGACCATTAAGAGCTCACATCCTGATTTACTTACAAGAATGAGTGAGTGCAATTCATAGTCAAGACATGCTTGCAAGCAGGAAACAGATGAAAACATTGCTCCCACAAGCAGGGAGCTTCTATTTCAAGCCGCTCCCTGCTAGCAGGAGCAATCTGAGCTCCAACAGGACATGCGAAGCCAGCTAGTACTGAGGTGTCGTCAGGTTCCCCCTGGATGGGAGAAAGAGATTGTTATTGCAATGGTCTGTCCAATGATCTGTCCATGCAATAACTTCAAAGTGTCTCTGGCAGAATGTTTGGTTGCAAATGTTATAGTCATGTTTTGAGGTAATCAGAAAAGAGTCTCTTGTGGCCCACTGGTAAAGCTCTTGGATTGTCACTCAGTAGTTTGAAAATTCAAATCCTGGCATTTCATGTTAGTTTGTCTGTTTATTTACTAGGGTTTTGTATGTTACACATTCCCAGTGATGGAACTTTTACATCTTTTTGCAATTAAAATCATTGGGTTGAATGTCATATGTATGTCTTGAAACTTCATGGCAAGGAGTCACCTGGGTTGACAAAGGGTTCCAGGTTCTAGCTGTGGCGCTCTTCCATTGTGTTCACACAAACCTAGCAAAACTCCACCTCTGTAAACAATAGTTAGGAAAAGTAGGAAAATTAGGAAAAATTAAATCTCTAAATAAACACCTTTTTTTGTCAAAACAATTTTTATGTGTTATTTTGCTTTTATGACTAGAAGTAGCAAGACGCCAACTCTGAATGTAAGAGAAAACATTCATATCGTTTTCACTAAGATTGTTTTGTAGTATCTAAATGTGTGCAGGAGGTGGACTGGCACAGCATGTTCTAGTGACTTCAAAAACTATCTTTGTCAAAGAAATTGTCTGGTTTTGGGAAGGAGAATCAGTGCTTAATTTGTAAATAAAGAGGTGCCGGTGTCCAAAGCCCTCCTCTTAAACAGGCGGCTGCTGCAATTAAATTTGTGAACACGGAATACTGAGGCAGCGTAATCCTGAAGCCATCTCGGGCCTCTTTAATCCATATAAAGCCACTCCCTGGCCCTTCAGCTCACGCTTGCAGCTGTTTTCTCCCTATGTGACGCTTTTTCCTTTTTCCCTTCTTCCGTCTTTCCCATGTGTCTCTTTTGCTCGCAGCAAACGCTTGAGGCAGAAGAGCAAGCCCCGGCCCTCAAAAATAAGTGCTGGTGCGCAGCACCGGAAACAACAAGCACAAATTAAGCAGTGGAAGGAGTTATACCCCACCGCAATAAAGCATTGGGTAACATGTAACGTACCTCTCCCTGAGGTCTGTCTACTGGAACTCTTCCCACGCTCTTGGCTCAAAAAATACACAGCTGTTAGCACACTATAAGGTCGCATGAGAGTTCAATACCCACTGGAATTAACACATTTTGTGCCGTTCTGATTCCTTTCCATATTTTGTGCCATAGTTATGAAACAATTAGTCATCTTTTTGTGTAAACCATGCATTCAATTTACAGTGAAAGCCACAAGCATCACTTCCCTTTGCTAACAAGAGTCAAACATGCCTGAAATGTGCAGTAAAACTAAAAAGGTTTCTATATCTGTTTAAGTACACCTTCCTGCTAAAAAGCACTGGTACTGTTCTGTTAAAGTTATATACAATTCTTAATTTATGTTTTAAATTTATGTTTTTTTACTGAAAGCATTTGGCCGCTGCATTTAGGAGGCAGCATGTTTTCTTTTTTCTTCATCTTCTCTATAATTTTAAGTCATATGGTGGCAAAAAATATCAAAAATGAAACTATTATACCGGCTTGACAATTCCTGATCTATTGGCTTTACTAATTCTTGTTAATTACGTTTTTTCGATAATTTGTTGCACTGAGTTGAACATTGGTTAGACTGTCTTATTTTAGATAAGACAAAAGTTCAAGTGAAAACTGAAGACTAACTTTAAAGCCATCTGTCCTCCTCACGTCTTCTGATGATACCTACAGATAATGAATAAATAAATTGTTCTGCCAAGCCGCAAGAAACCGGTTATTAAAGCAGTAAGACAGAGCAGGTGATACGCTATGGGGGAATTATCGTGCCTTAAGTTTGTTGTCCTTGGCATTATGCTTTAGAACTCTGGAGGTGCTGATGTCCATGGAAAAGCCTGTCATGCAGTCTTTAATTGACATTATTGTTTTCAATTGATTTCTTAAACATCTGCGAAATACAACTCTCTTGAGAGATAGAAAACTGGCAGCACACACGCACACTCCCTTGATGCCCCAACTCCACGAAAATGCGGGGAGTACCAGAAGTGACACATTGTCAATCTTTCACAAATATAAGTTTTGTCTACTATCTAGGCTGTTGCTATATCTATTACTAAACTTGAAGTAAAACTAGACAATTTGTGATTTAAAAGTCTTGTGGAGAGTTATTGACACTTTAAAATGAATTAAAGTTCTAACTATATTTCACAAAGTGCAATGGAGGCAATTCTTTCACTTCCAAACTCATATTGCCCCGATTCCCTGATGTATCTGATGCAATATTGAAGCGCCAAGTAACTTAGAACCATATTGTTCGTCAGAATCAAATATTTAATCATTTCCAATAGAAGCATTTTCTGTAGCATATATGTGCTATATTTCAGATTAATATTCCTTCAGGCCATACCTTTATTTATCAGACTTTATTTCTATACTTTAGCACCAGGTTATGGGCCTGATTTAAAAAAGTAAAATACAAATATATTTCCAAAAACTTACATCTTCATCTATAGTAAATTTGTGACTTCATCTATTATTTTGAGTAAATTGTAACTTCTGACTAAAATGATAAGAAAATTACTGGCTGAATCAAGATTACGAGATGTTGGAGAACAAATCGCCTACAAGCGTTTTCTCTACACAAATATCAGACTAAAAGGGGTTTGTGACCGAAGCAGCCAACAGGTGGATGCATCTTAACGATGCTCCTCGGGCTTCCGCCACCATCTGCTGCCATCTGGCGACCTGGGCCCAGTATAAACTGCCGGAGCTGTGTACATGACCCCAGACAGTTCATGTTGCAGGTGTAGGTCGGATCATTCGACCACCGTGGTCGGTGCTGCTGCGGCTGAGAGCACAGGCCAACCCAGATTAACAAAATGTCAGATGCCTGCAGGTGGTAGCACGGTCTGCCGACCTCCCACACAGAGCGTGCACGGCCCACAGCACATCAGAGGCATGAGAGCGGAGGACGAAGGTGAGCTGGCGAGCCCCCGAGTTTACCCTGTACGATGCTGGCTGGTGCCTGATCAGGCCTTTGGCTGACCATGCGACTTGAGGGCTCGGGCGCTGCCCATAGCCAGCAAACAACTAGCTGGGATCAAAGGCCTGTCATCCCCCTATTCACTTCCCTCTGATCGGTGCTTATATACAAGAAGATCGTGTGGTGGGATTGGACTTCCTTTAAGTGTGTTAGAGCCCCAAACCCCTTGCACCCAAAGGAGATGAGGACTCCTCCTTAGACCGGCCTTGGGTTCCAGGGGTACATGTGACCCACCACTGATGCCCTGGACCCGCTCGATTCACCACACCAAGTCCTTTTGTCTGCAATTGCCTACAATTACCTGATATTCTCAGAGGGGGCAACTGGCAACCCCTCTCCTGCCAGCCTAATGTTACATCTGCTGCCCCAATATACTGTACTGCGACTACTGAATTCTCCCTGGCTGCTTGTGCTGCCTCAGCTTGAGTTTAGAGGAAAGCAGGCCAGGAGCGAGTGCTTGCTTCCCCATCGAGCCTGTTAGGGGGGCCCTTCAACAGTGCCGTCTATTGCTGTGCGGCAGTCTCAGAGGGGAACAGCTTGACTACAGCCCCTTACATCAACTCTGAGCTAAGGCCCTTTGAGTATACTCCCCGTGAATGCTGGTCAGCTGCTTATGCTGCCTGTCCCAGGCCTTCGGGGCAAGCAGGCTGAGACTCAGGGCCTCTGGCTTTTCCTTAGGACCTGGGGGATGAAGATTGTCAAGCGGAGTGATTGAATTGTCAGTGCTCATTTGATCTAGTTCTGCTGGGACCTGCCTCTTTCCCCCTGCCCTTGATGTGATAGGTGGCATTCCCCCATCCCTTTTACGGCACTATGGAGAATGATAAAATTCCAAAGAAAGGTGGGGTCTCAATCCAAAAAAGATAAATTTAAAACTTGACCCACCAACTCTACTGGACAGCAGACAGACAGCAGCCAGGGTCAACAACCTCCCATTGCCACAAATGTGGCTCAAATCCTGCAGGCCATCCAAACCTCCCAGGAAGCTCTTGAAATTAAGATTTGTGAGATGTGAACTAAAGTTGGCCTCCTCCCCGAGGATCTCCGCTATGAGACAGGAAGGGTCACCAAGGTGAAGGGCAGAGTGTCCACCCTTGAAGATGACTCGATGAACCTCAAGACAAAAGTGATCGAACTGCTCTCGACTGTTTGTATCCTGGAAGCCTGAGCAGATCACTCTTGATACAGTAACATGCTTTTTGTAGGATTTCCTGGTCACAACCAAATACCTTCATCGAAGACTGGATTAAATCATAAGTCCCGGAGGGGGCTCTATCTCTATGGTTTGTGGTGGAACAAGTGCACTGGACTCTGGCACAGCAACTTCCTACTGGAGCACGGTCATGCCCTGTCATCACCAAAATTCAGAACTTCCGTGATCGGACTCTAAAATTAATGAGTGGACGGTTTGGTAGGTGAGCTCCCTATGGGTGGTGAGCAAAGCTATGATCGGGGGGTGCAAAATAATTCTCAAACATGTTGACAGAGACAGATACAGTTGCATGATGGAAATTGAGTCCTGAGTCGTTTGACTGGAGTCAGCGGTGTCCCATGTACTTTGACTGGAGTCTGCGGTGGTGGCAAATGCAACTGGATACCTCACTCAGCAATTAGAAATTGACAAAGCTGCGCTACGTCAACTTGCATTTCACGAAGCTTGCCAGTGCTGGTGTGTCAATTCAGCAGGTTTATGAGCATGGTGATAAAAGTGGTAAGCTCCCATACATGCTAACTACAAGAAACGCTAGCTCTCGGCGAATCTTTTCTATTGATGACTCGATGGGGAACCCAGTTCATACTCCATTAGCAAGACTGACTGCAAATTTGTCCATCCTCTATGCCTGACGTCCCTCTCCCTCCCGTTACCCAGGCCCAATGAGCAGGTCTTGATTCTCCCATTCCTGAGGATGATGTACTTGCTGCAATTCAAAATCTGAACCCGGGAAAGACCCCTGGCCTGGATAGTTTCCCTCCTGAATATTACTCTAAATTCTGCAATGTTGCTCCACACCTACTGCGATTGTGTAAGGAAGGGGGGAAAATGGTTATCTTCCTCCATACTTTGACTTGTCAACAATTGTGGTCATTCCTAAATCGGACCACCCAGAGACCAGCTGCACGTCCTACCTTCCCATTTCCTTAATAATACTGATATCAAGATCTATGCCAAGATCTTGACAACTAGGCTGCAGGAGGTTCTTGAAACTTTGGTCCAGCAAGATAATGTGAATTTATGCTCAATGTGTTCACATGGCCATGGCTCACGTTCATGACATCAGAGAATCATTAGCCTTGCTACTCATGAACTTTGAAAAGGGCTTTGACACAGTGGCCAGGGGCTATCTCAATTTGGTGTTGTGCTACATAGGATATGTATACATCTTTTCCAGCTTAGTTATACTATTATACTCACAACCCTAACAGGTCCACATTAATGGAATGCTCTTGCATACATTTCTGATTAGACAGGGGACCAGGCAGAGCTGCCTTATCTCCCCGCTCCTCTTCATCTGGGCTCTAAAACCTCTGGCCAACATCATTCAGTGTGATGCCCAGATGCAGGGCTGAAGATGGAATGAGACATTGGAAGACAGAATCACACTTTATGCAGATGATTTTCTTATTCGGTCATAATACTTTATGTGGCTGTATTTCAGCCATAAAAATTACAAAGATAAAGTAAAAAAACATTTAAAAAAAACAAGTATAAAAATGACAAACAATAAGATTAATACAAAACACAGCTTCTAAAAAATATCGAAACATGATATGCATTCAGATGACAGAATTGACACATTATAACGGGTTCTCTATATAGAGAAGATCATGGATTTAAAGTACAGCCCTCAATATCTAGATCTTACTTTCATAGCACTCAATAAAGAATTTAAAACATCATGGATAACCCTTTGATTACCCAACTGAAGCAAAAATGCAAATGCAGCAGCATAAGACTTAGGGCCAGATGTAGCAACCGGTTTGCATGTCGCAAACTGCGAAAAACGCAGTTTGCGACATGCAAAACGGCCATCGCGATGCACATCCTCAAATTGCGAGTCGGTACCGACTCGCAATTTGAGGATGCGACTCGCAAATTAGAAGGGGTGTTCCCTTCCTATTTGCGACCGCATCGCCATGCTGAGTTGCTTTGTGACCGCTAATGCGGTCGCAAACCAACTCGCAGTTACCACCCACTTGAAGTGGGTGGTAACTCATTCGCAAAAGGGAAGGGGTGCCCATGGGACCCCTTCCCCTTTGTGAATGCCTTAAAAAATGTTTTTTCAGAGCAGGCAGTGGTCCTATGGACCACTGCCTGCTCTGAAAAAAATGAAACCAAATGGTTTCGGAAGTTTTTCTTTTTGCAACTCGCTTTCCTTTAAGGAAAACGGGCTGCAAAAAGAAAAAAAAAAACTGCTTTATTAAAAAAGCAGTCACAGACATGGAGGTCTGCTGTCTCCAGCAGGCCACCATCCCTGTGAGTGCATGGACTCGCTATGGGGTCGCAAACTGCGACCCACTTCATTAATATTCATGAGGTGGGTCTTTGCGACCCCATAGCGAGTCGCAGAAGGTGTCTGAGACACCTTTCTGCATAATATTTTGCGAGTTGCAAATTGCGAGTCGCTATGACTCGCAATTTGCAAGTAGCAAAATATTTTTTTGCTACATCTGGCCCCTAGTTCCTAGTTTATGTAAGACAGGACACAAAAACTGCCATCTCTGAGGTGCATAGAAAGTGCAAAACAACACAAAGTCCAACATGCTTTGTTCTGACGGCAACTGGCAATGGCAGCAAGGGAGAGAAGGGAACTAAGGGCCATATGTACAAACACATTTTCCCATAGACACAGAATGGGTAAACCCCTTTGCTACATCTGGCCCTCAGTGCCTTTATGAGGAAAAGTCACTAAAAAGTGCATTGTCCTTAATCAAAACCGCATAAGTATAAAAGTATGATTTCCATTGACAATAAGTTGCAAATAAAGTGCTGGGTGCAATGAAAAATCAAAGGGATGATTAACAGGCAGATCTTCTGTCCGAACTGGGCAGACACTACCACTACGCTGTTTAAAAAGGTCTTAACTCTGTCTAGAGGAGATGCAAGCTAGACTTTCTGAGTCATCATAGAAAACAGGAGAACCCAGCCTTTCACAGGTTGTCTTAATATATTTTAACCAGGGGATATCTTGATTCTTATCAAGGTTCATGCAGTCCCTAATTATAGTCTGGCAGAGCTGCGCTTTAGGGTTTGTCCAGATCTTATGCCATAGCATCAAAGGCTGCAGCTCAGTATAATCTCCCAAAATGGTAAGCCTGACTTCTTTGTGGCAAAAATTGGTGAGAGTGGACTGTGGGACCACCAACAGCCTTCTCAAGAACTTATCTTCAAGTATCTAGAGAGTTCTGCTATCCACATAGCCCTATACCATGCTCCTCTTTGCCCTGGCTAGAAAACCTCTGGCCAACATCATTGACTGTGATGCCAGATGCAGGGCTAAAGATGGAATGAGAAATTGGAAGACAGAATCACACTTTATGCGGATGATGTTTTTCTTATTCTTGCAAATGGCCCAAATTCAGGCCTGCGCACGTTGGCCATCCTACACGTACTCGAGGAAGCCTTAGGGCTCTCAGTAAATTGTGGCAAATTGATCTTAGTACTTTTGCAAGGAGATGATGCTGCACTTGAATAGCATTCCAATATAATGATCCATGATCTCAGATTCAAATATCTGGAGGTACACATAGCAATGGCACTTGAGCTCACACGCATCCTTAATCTCGCCCCTCTCCTCCAGAAGACTAAATCCAGCCTTAACACTAGGACTAATCTTCCCCTTAACACTCTGGGCAATTTAACACTTATAACAATGATGATACTTCCTCACTTTCTATACATGCTGCAAAACGTCCCACTCCATATCCCTAACACCTGGTTCAACTAGGGTTCTCTGAAGTTGTGGCGAGGTTTAGTTCCTTTCTTTGGATGGGTTAGCCCCCATGCACAGCGCTTGCCAAATGTCGCTGTCTGGGAGTGGTGGATATCTTCCTGTCCTACTGGTCATCCCAACTCATAGTTATTAATGTCTGGCTGACAAGGGGCTGGAGTGACCCGGCCTTCTGGCTCAAAGTAGCTTGCTTCGAATTGGATGGGGTTATGCACTCCTGCTACGGTCGACCTATTGCCCTCTGTTTCTCAAAGCTCACCAGAACAGTTTTCCTGGTGTGCTGGGTGGCCAACAGATTTATAGGGTGGGGTAAGAAATTGACCCAACAGACTCCCCTCTGGAGGGGGCACTGGGTGGAACACGTGACACGACTGGAGGGGTTCCAACACTGGGATTTGATTAGGATTATATTACTAGGAGATATATGGCGGGGCTCCCATATGCACTCCTTTCATGACCTACAGACCCACTTTAGACTCTCTCACACCCAATTTTATAAGTATCTGCAGCCAAGACAGGCACTTAAGCAATAACAAACACACTTAACTGACTTACATTAGTTTAGTCCTCTGGAAGAGAAATAACTGATGGGCACCCTGGGCGAGGGAAGAATCTCCCAACTTTACTGCACTTTAGTTTGAAATACCCCTGAGCATTGGACTAGCTCTGACATAGATGGGAGCAACGGGTGGGGGACCTGTAGGATGTAGTATGCCAGGAGGCATGCATGGCTCCTAGGTGCTTGGCATTTCAGTATGGATGAGGATGATCTAGATACACTACCTGCAGTTAACCTACATGGTGCCACAGAGGGTCTGGTACACAGGTATTTTCCCGAAACTGAACTGTACCTGTTGCATCCCAGAGACCGAATACTTTCCTATGGTATGGCAGTGCCCCATGATTGCACATTACTTGGAAAAGATTGGCCAGTCGCTAACTAGAATCCTAGATGGATCATCCTGATGCCAAAAGTGGCCCTCCTATGTCTTATAGATGAACTTGGTGATGCAGGGGACATAGAATGCTGGTCAGTCTAGCAACACTGGTGGCCAAGAAAGACATAGCAAGCAAATGGAAATTGTCCCTGCCCTGAGTTTGGCAGTGTAGAGATCCGGTATGGACTGGCGCACCAAACAGGAGGAACTGACCTACGTCGCTAGAGGATGTCCTCAAAAGTTCATTAAACTCTGAGGCAAATGGTGGGAGTATTATAGCTTAGCAATTGCACCAGAGGCTGCGTCCACGTGGTGCCTGGCTTGCCTGTGATCTATTTAGGACTTGGGGGCGGGCAAGGAGGTATGCCAATGACTGGGGAGTAATTCTCTCTTTTACATCTTGTTATTATAGTTCACTTCAAAAATCAATAAAATTTGTTTTTTTTTAAATATAAGCATAAAAACCTGGTGAAATGTGTCCATGAAAATGTGTCTGAAATGAGGAAAAAACATTCATAGTCTGATGCACAACCACCATTCTGCCTGCTAAGTGTATGTAAAAAATTAGCACTTGTATAGCGCACTACTCACCCGTTAGGGTCTCAAGGCGCTGTACTCATACCGCTATGGAACCCCTCCTGGCTTTTCCCTGTGAGGTGCCCACTCCTGAGCACCCCCAGGGTGAAGCCAGGCATCCAAGTGCTGTTGGGGCCGTTGTGGAGATTAAGCAAGCTATTGCCCAGAGTTGCAGAGTGGGACCCATGAATTAGATTAGGCACTGAGGCGAGAATTATCTGGTCAAGGGGAATTGAGCCCAAGACCTGACGAAGCGGGACTTGAACCCTGGTCTTGAGCCAGATCTCTGCTTCAGGGTCTGCCGCTCTAACCATTGAGCCACACTTCTAATCTTGTAAGTTCATGGGTGTTCACTTACTCTCCTTTGAATACCCAAAACATAAGAATATACCCATGCACAAGATGGCACATGCAGAAAAAAATAACACTGCATTTGCATCCCCACAGGACCCTACTCAACGTCACCGGAGAGGAGTTGCCAGCAACATCCAGTCCCCCCCCCAGAAGAGGCCCACGGTGATGACAGTAGCTCTGCACGCATGGATCAGGATGACCAACCTGGCCCATCAGGGACCTCCGGACAGTCGGTTATCCTGCCACAGTCCCAACCCACCACAGAGCCTCCCCCTCAGAAAACACCAGCACAGGACCCACCCAGTGGGCCCATTTCACTGTCCCCAGGACACATCAATCAGCAGTGTGTCCACCACGACAGGGACCCCAGGCAACCCCACAAACCCAGGACGATGAGGGACCTGGGGTCAGTGGGCACAGGGTTCAGGGGACAGAGGCACAGGACAACAGGGAAGCTGGGAGGACTCCTGTGCGACAGGAGGAGGATAGACCCAGGGAACCCACTCTCCAGGAGGCACTCACCAACATCCTGGGAGCATACCACCATTCCCAGGAGACCATGGGCCAGATATTGTACAGGTTGCAGGAGACCCAGCGGCTGCAGGAGGGACAGTACCTGGGAATCAGGGATGACCTAAAAACATCTACACCATCCTAGTCCCCATTGCAGCGGTGCTGGCTTACATGGGCAACACCATGAGGGAGGCAGTGGCACAACAGAGGGCCCCTGTCACTAGCCACACCGAAGAACAGCCCTCCCCCTCTGCCGGAGCTAGTGGACAGGAGATCCCGCCACAGGACAAACAGGCCACCAGCACGCCACCCCCTGCAGAAGGAGAACCACCCCGCAAACGGTCCCTGCGATCCAGACAGAAGCCAGAGAACATTGCCAAGACCCCTGCCAGGAAATAAGACTCTCCAGATTGTCACCCTTCTGTTCCACTGTCACCCTGTCCACCTTGAACTGACATTACTCCATTTCCTATGCCCCCTTGGACAATGCACCTGTGATACCAAGAGAATGAACTCTACCCTGGACTTTCCTCCCCCATCACCCCAGCCCATTGCACATCTCTCTCTACTTATGAGCACTTAAACAAACACCCTTGGAACAAATACAAATCTGGAGTCTGTCAAGTGATTGAAATATGTATTAGTACAACATTATCAAAGCATAGCAAGTCATATGTACTGTTAAATGTTCATTGGAATGACCTTTAGTGGGCAGCAGTAATCACGCCAGGAGCCAGAGTGGGCCACAGAGATCTGAAAATAGAGATGCCAAAGGGTACAGTTAGTGGCCATAGACATAGGGAAATCAGGCTGCCATGTACAATGTCCAACAGAAAACTGAAATGTAAAGTAAAGTTACAGTGTCTTGTCTGTGTTTGACTGGAAGTACTGCTGTATTATATTACTTCTGTTGTCCACATCTTTTTTCTCTGCCTCCTCTTCCTCACTGTCCATGGGCTCCACCGCTGCCACAAGACCATCTTCAGGATCATCCCCCTGCAGAAAAGGCACCTGGCGTCTCAAGGCCAGGTTGTGCAACATGCAACGATGATCTGGCACACATTCTTGGGTGAGTAGTACAGGGATCCACCAGGGAGATGGAGGCACCTGAACCTGGCCTTCAGGAGAACGAAAGTTCTTTCAATTATCCGCCTTGTTCGCCCATGTGGCTCATTGTAACGTTCCTCTGCCCTTGTCCTGGCATTCCTCACTGGGGTCAGTAGCCATGAGAGGTTGGGGTAACCAGAGTCACCAGCTAATATCGAGGGACAACTGTTAGACACACACTAACCCTTAGGGACAACCCCATACCCAGACAGTTACTTATACTGGGTGGGTACCTTGGGCTCACCTATTAGCCACACCCGGTGCCTCTGGAGTTGGCCCATCACATATGGGATGCTGCTCTTCCTCAAAATAAAGGTGTCACTCACAGAGCCAGGATACTTGGCATTCACATGGGAGATATACCTGTCCTCCAAACACACCATCTGCACATTCATAGAGTGATAGCTTTCTCCATTCCTGAAAACGTGTCCATTTCTCCAGGGGGGGGAGGGGGGGGTTCGCAAATGCCACATGTGTACCATCAATGGCACCAATGATGTTGGGGTTATGTCCCAGGGCATAAAAGTCAGCTTTCACCGTGGCCAAATCCTCCACCTGGAAGAATACGATGAAGCTGCGCATGTGTTTCAGCAGGGCTGACAACACTCTGATCAACACGTTGGAGAACATTGGCTGAGACATCCCTGATGCCATGGCACCTGTAGTTTGGAAGGAACCACTTGCCAGGAAATGGATCACTGACAGGACCTGCACTAGAGGGGGATACCTGTGAGCTGGCGGATAGCTGACATCAGGTCTGGCTCCAATTGGGCACACAGTTCTTGGATTGTGGCCCGATCAAGTCTGTATGTTAAGATGATGTATCTGTCCTCCATTGTTGCATGGTCCACCAGGGGTCTGTAAACCGGAGGATGTCACCATCTCATATTCAGCCTCAGCAGTTGAAGCCTATGGAAGAAAATGTGATTAGTGGGTCATATTCACACATCTATTTCACTAATGATGCATTTTTTCCTTTACAGAACCAGTATGTGAATCCGAAAACCAGTTGCTGTGCCAATGTCTGCTGTGATGCAGTTAGGTGCCATGCCTTGTGCCCCCCTGAAATGGCAGCTGCCTGACCTGTGAGGAGGGACACGTGGAAATGAGGTAATTCCACTGGCATTGTGCGCCGTTGCTGTAGGCGGTCGAAGACCGCCGCACAACTTCGCATTGGTTATCATTGGGCCCTATTGGTTCCAGGAGCCAATGGCAATGTACGCCAGTGGTGACGGTACGCACTGCTGCGGACGTGACTGCCATTTTCTATCTGTTCACTCACTTGCTACCAGACCTTCAACAGGAGAGGACCTACACTGAAAGTGCTGCTGTGACCTGTGTCTGGAAGCGACAATGGCTCATGTGCCTGGGGAAAGGGCCCCTGCATTCACTGCAGAGGAGTTGGAGAAACTGGTGGATGGGGTCCTACCCCAGTACACGTTACTCTACGGTCCTCCAGACAAACAGGTGGGTACACTTTGAGCATGCTGCGTGGGCCATGAATGTACGGATTGCTGTGTCTGTACGCCACATGTGGGGGGAGCAGAGGCATCCTGGCCAGAGTGGTGCATGTATGGTGGTCAATGTATGTTGTGCTTCAGGGGATGGGAGGGATCTGGTGTGCCATGAGTGTGATGGTCCGGACGGTTGACTAATTCCCTTTTCTGCTGTCTTTTCCATGCAGGTCAGTGCCCACCAGAAAAAGGGTATTTGGCGTTCTATCACCAAGGAGGTGAGGACCCATGGGGTCTTTGACAGGCGGAGCTCCCACTGCCGCAAAGGAGGGAGGACCTGCGCCGCTGGGCAAAGAAGACGGCGGAGGCCCAGCTGGGGATGGCCTCCCAAAGAGGAAGGGGTGCCCGTCGCACCATGACCTCCCTGATGCTCCGCATCCTGGCAGTGGCCTATCCAGAGTTGGATGGGTGCTTGAAGGCATCACAGCAGCCACAAGGGGGTGAGTACAGATTCAGAATCATGACTTTGTGCGCGTTAAGGGTTACCTGGGTGGGGATGTGGGCTGTGGGTGCCCCTAGGCCAGGGCGAAGAAGGCAGGGTAGGTCCCTTGTTGGGCAGGCTCTGAAGCACTCCTACCCCTATGGTGTTAGTGGGCATCTACTACTGGGCATGGTCCTGTGGGTTTCAGGTGTGCAGCTGATTGGTGGTAGGCATTGTACCCCATGGGCTGGTGACTATCTTAGTAACTGGTAGTGCATGGCCTAGTGCATAGGGCTGCTCCCTGTGTGTTGTGTATGTCAACGGTCGTGGTGTTGCTGGCATTGGCCAGGTGTATCCTCTGTCTCTCCCCCCCTTTTTGTTTTGTCACCCTGTCCTTTTGTGCATTAGCATCATCTGGCAGAGGAGCAGAGGCACCGGCGACGGAGGGAGCTACATCCCCCAAGGGTCTGCAGGCCGAATCCACTGACGGTGAGGGCACCAGTGGGACGGAGGGTGAGGGGAGCACCATGACGGGGACAGGAGGGGATTCCACAGACAGGGACTCCTCCTCTGATGAATGCTCCCTCGCGGACACCTCTGTGCCCACCCCAACAACAGGTACAGCCACCACTCCCCCTACCAGCACCGCCCTCCCAGCAGCCCCTCAGCGTGTTTCCCGTGCCCGCTCACCCAGGAGGGTGGGCATCTCCTTTGCCCCAGGCACCCCAGGCCCTGCCCTAGTCAGCCCTGCTGCCCTCAGTGAGGAGGCTATTGACCTCCTGAGATCCCTCACTGTTGGGCAGTCAACCATTCTGAATGCCATCCAGGGTGTTGAGAGGCATTTGCAACAAACAAATGCATACCTGGAGGGCATTCATTCTGGTGTGGTGGCCCAACAGAGAGCATTTCAGGCTCTGGCCTCCTCCTTTCTGATGGCGGCCATTGTCCCTGTTTCTAGCCCCCCTTCCAACTTCCTCTACCCAGTCCCAATCCCCTCAACCCCAGCCTATCCCAAGCACACCTTCAGACCAGCAGTCACCCAAATCACCACACAAAAGTTGCTGAGACAAACACAAGCACCACACTTCATCTCACAGGCACTCACACAAGCACCATCCCCATGCAGACGTACCAACATCCACTGCCTCCACTGTGTCCCCCTCCTCCTCGTCATCCACCTCCCTCCCAGTAACGTCTCCACTCACACCTGCATGCAAGGTGAGGAAGGGGCAGAAAACACCATGCAAGGCACTTCAGCCGTTGGAGGCTGCAGGTTAAGGCCTGGTGGCTACCAGCACAACCTCCAGCACCGCCACCTGCACCGCGGCCAGCACCGCCGCAAGCACCGCACTTGCACCGCTGCAAGCACCACTACTGTCAGCAGCAGCAGCCCCAGTGGTCAGCTGTCTGAGGCTGCAGGAGAAGGGCTGGAGCCTCCACCCACCACTGGCAGCATCAGCACCTGCACCATGGCCAGCACCGTCACCCGCTAGCACCACCACAAGCACCGCCACCTGCACCGCTGACAGTAGCACCACTACCAGCAGCAGCAGCCCCAGTGGGCAGCCGTCCGAGGCTGCAGAAGAAGGGCTGGAGGCTCCCACCACCACTGGCAGCACCCCCACCAGCACCGGCACTACAACCAGTTTGCAGCCTTAGCCGCCACAGGATGGAGTCTAGCCCTGCCTCCATGGACTATCATGCAACCTGGTCCCTGCAAATCTCATGCCTCAGACACCCAGGTGAGGGACTGTGTTGCATCACTGGGCACAAGGCCCCCTCCAGAACCAGTGGAGATATGCATCCACTCACCCAATCATTGGCAGGATGAAGCACACTGGGCACAAAGCCCCCTCCAGAACCAGTGGAGAAAGGCACCCACTAGCGAGACTGTGGCTTTGCACTCCCCAGGACCAAGCAGTGGGAATTGAGCCCCTTCGAGGAGCAGTGGCATTATTCCATCTTCCGGCTGAGGTGCCCCGTCCCTTTCCCATCCCCCTGAGGTGCCTGTGTGTTTTCGACCTGATGCCCCTGCAGTGTTCTCTCCATATTGAGGCAGGAGTCAAGTGTGGGCTTGGCCCATGACTTTTGGCCCAGTGGCCCACGGATATTTTGAATGGACAATGTACCGCCTCATGTACATATTGTATTTTTTTGTAAATACTGTTTTTCTATTTATTAGGTACATCTGCCTATTTCTAAAATATCACCGATTTGACTCTATTCCTTTTGTCCTTGCGTTCTTCCAAGGGGTTACGGGGTGCAAATGTTATGTTGATGCATGTTTTTATGTGTATGGTGTTGTGGGTCAGGGTGGGTGTGGGGGTGTGGGGGTGTTGCATGTGTGTGTCACTCTCTTTTTCCTCCCACCCTCCCCCGTGTAAAAGGTGCAGTACTCACCGTAGTCGTCGCCGCCACCTTTCGTATTCCTGGTAGATGAGGAGGTAGACCAGCATGGGCAGGACCTGCAGCTCGGGCTCCATGGCGTCCTGATTCTTCGTTTGTGTTGAGCGGTGAGTGGTTTCCCTTTCAAGTCCTGTTTCCACCGTGCTTTTGATGGCATTGGTACCGCCCCGGAAAAGCTGGCGGATTGGCGGGTTGTGATGGGGTGGGTGGTACATTGTCTTCCGCCTGTCTGTTGGCGGTTACCACTGTGGCGATAGGAGTGTTAAAGTGGCTGTCTGTGTTGACGGTTTCCGCCGTGGTCCCATTTTTTTAACCACCAGCCTGTTGGTGGTATTACCGCCGCCTTAACACCGACCACCAGGGTTGTAATGAGGTCCTTGGTCTTGTTTTCATTCTGATCTTACATACCTATCTAAGATGGATGTTTTTACAGCACTGTTTGAAGCAGTCTTTCCAAGTCAAGATGGACTTTACACTTCCTGTAAGTCATTTTAGTTTCATGCCATTTCTATTTTCTGTTTCTCCTTATGTATAGTCTCATGGAGTGAGTAGCAATTTGTCACAATGCAGGAGAAGTATTTGTTGGTGGGTTATTTGTACCTCTGTTAATCCTATTTATGTCCCTTTTTTTCCTTCAGATTCCTTCAGACTCCTGCTGGTCCTTTTCAATTCTCTCTGGATGCCAGTATTGATCCGCTGTTCACCTGTCTTCATTCCTGAGCAACCAGTCTTCATATAAAAAGGTTTTTTCTGGCATATGGCATTTTTCGCCAATTGTGTTCTTTAGCAGTGGACACCTCTCCTTTGCAAGTTTATTAGTGGTTGCTTAAAGGCAATTTGTCTTACTCTTTATCTCCCTCTCACTCATACTCTCTAGAAGTATGGCAATTTATTTATTATCCCTACACAGAGTAGCTTTCTGAGTGCAAAGGCTTCAGAAGACGTTATCTGGGGAGTTGGACTGTGAGTCATGGAGCAAATTTTGGTGGTAACCCGATATTAAGCTTCTTAAGTGTGATTACTGTGTCACATTATATTTAAGTTCATTACTTCTATCAACTCTTGGAGTAATCTTTACTTCTCACTATTGTTACCTTGGAGAGACTCTTGACAAAATGAATAGCTCTGTTACTCATAAAGAACCTATACCCAGAAAGACAAGTTGTAAACAACAGAATCCATCCCAGACACTGCCCAGTAAACACCCACTACTAAGAACCTAAGAAAAGTTCTCACAATTTGCCTCTACCCTTATTCTCCTACTTTCAGATATAGGGAGCACTCACAAGCAGGTTCATTTCAGGTAGTGATTACTGTATTGTACTGTATTCGAATACCACACCCTCTTTCCAAACTGAACTGTGAAAGTACTGGGATATATCAAAGAATATTTCAAGTGTCCTTTCAAAGATAAGCGATATGGCTTTTTCACAAATGGTAGCGAAAAATTAGCTGCAAAATGCACATTGGGACCCATTTTTTTAAAAACATTTTACTGGGGATAGAACCCCTCTACATTTCTTATTGATGAATACAGGCTTTCTCACTTGACAGGCCACATCACTTCTTGCAAACCGAAGATTTGTCTTCAGGGTTATTGCCTAGACGCAAGCTAGACAGGATGAGATGCAGATCATTGATTTGCCTCTCATGATAGGTAATAGAGCTCTCCAGATCTGCTGGAAGTCACCTCATGGACCGGAAATTACCAAACAAAGATCTGAGTTCTATAAATGGGCCCACACAGAAGGCTCTACATTTTAACTTCTCCGATACTGAACAAAGAAGCCAGATGCATTAAATCAATGGGAATAATCTATTGTACTCAAAATCAATATTAAATCAGATGATAAACAGGCGAGGCCTATGCTTATTATCCTTAACTTATTACACTAGTCTAAGACATCTTGCTGCTTCTTGATGTGCCTATTAGCCCTAGCTGATAATGTGGAATATTTTTTGATCTGATGTTCATTTTTCTACATTTAGCGCATAGTTATAATGACGTACACTAAACTGCACGTTTCTCACTACTGTTATTGTCTTTTCTCTCTTACTGTTAATGCTTTATGTTGTACAATTATGCCTCTGTTTCACACCCCCGCCCTTCTATTTTTAATGGTGTCTTTTTCTAACAAATACTTAAAACCAACAAAAAATGTTAAAAAATTAACAAAAACAGTTCAGCTCAGGCATTACTTCCCAACCACCTCAGATCACACGCAGCGACTCATCTAGTATGAGAGATAGTAGGTGCACCTAAGTCTTCTAGCCATTTTCATTCTTAGGCTGTAGACAGCATCATTATTGGAATTGTACAGCGTGAGAGGTTGAATGGAACCAGTTAATGTTGGAAGCAGGCTGCACCACTCGTAGAAATGGCCTGCTGTCTTCTAAGAAACATGAGATGATGATGATTATAATGATGATGATGATTATCATTTACAGATTAAGCATTGGGTTTGCACTAACATTACAACCCTTTAACTCAACGTTCAGGTGATAAATATATGTGTGTAGCACTTTGTGCTAATATTAATACATTTGTAAAAAGTTGCTGAGTTGGCTTCATAGGTGAGTTGTGGGTGCCAGGGCTACCTCTTTCTGGATCCACCCACTCTATACTGGCAGGGGTTAGAATCTTCCTACCTTCACAATAAGCTCGTACCATTTGGTGGGACTCAAGGCCAAGAGCGCGCACACATCCAAGAGCCTTCACTCCTCGCGCACCAAAAGCTCTTCCTTAATCATCCTGTTTACATACAAGAGCGCAGCACACGAGGTGCCAAGACATTATCTAATACTTAGACGGTGCCGCCATGGCGCTTTATCTCAGTCTGGAACACATTATGAAACGTTGCTGCATAAATAGCCCCGTGGATCAACCCTTCCGAGAGTATCTGCTCCATCTGGTAATAATGAGCGGACTGGGGAGTTTGTTTGAAAACGTTTATTTTCTGACTGGCGGGCGAAGGCGCTAGCGAGGCAGCAATAGCTCTGTTAAAACTGTTCCAGATACTTCATAAAGGCCGTTTAATTTCTTAGAAAACTCTCAGGTTGATTCAAAACAACTTTGAAAACGAGGACTTGCGATTGATATCTGACAATTACGGCACCCAAGGCTTTGCATGTTGGAGCTGTCAAGGAATCCGGTCGAATTATTTTTCTGACTTCAATTTACAATTATACTGCCAGATCAGATCCAGGCTGGACTAACAAGGTTCGTAAAGGCAGACTGAATATGATAGTATCAAACTCCAGTTATAGTGGAGTATATTTGCACATGGAGGATGTTGACAGATGACCAGGGCGAGATTCGACCGTATGTCAAGTTACAATTACTACTAAACTAATTACTACCAAACTAATGTGAATGCACCTGGGGAATTACAGATATACAAAGAGATTATGTCGGGTTGCTTCACTTTTTAACACATCCCGACGCAAACTACTTTTTGCTATTGACAAAGGCACACAAATGTCATTTGCATGGCTTTGTAAAAAAAAAAAAGTAATGCAAGGCAGCGCGTTATGCAGCCTTGCATTCTTTGCGTCAGGTAGCCGTTCTATGAGTAGTGCACTGGGGTTCCTGGGCATCCACCCATGGATTTTTACCCACCTCATATTCAAAAAGACATGCAGACATGGGTTTGTACCAAAATGTTGCACCTGCTTGAGGGTGGTGTAAATTCTCCTTGGAATATCCTGTTTGCATGTGTAGTGCAGAACAGCCCACATAACAGAGAGATAATAGCCTCAAAGGACAGTTACACCCTTAGCAGACACCCTTACACTGCATCTCAAGTGTGCTTGCATCAGTGTTAGGCAACCCAAGGTGCACCAGTGCATAGAGAGAGCAGAACTGCATGATTTCTTTGAAGATATGGGCCCATTTATACTTTTTGATGCAAACCTGCGCCAGCACAGGTTTGCGTCAAAACGTTTAACGCCGGCTACCGCCATTCCAACGCGCCAGGGTGTCATATTTAAGGAATGATGGTAGCCGGCACTGCGCCCTGGTTAGTGTCAAAATAAATGACTCTAACCGGGCAGCAGGGGCGTAGGGAAGACAGGGGGTTGTGCGTCAAAGAATGGTGCAAGTCAGGTTAGAGTGAAAAAAAAAGACTTTAACCTGACTAGCATCATTGTTTGACGCACAACCCCTTGGAAATGACTCGTGTCTTAGCAAAGACAGGAGTCATGCCCCCCTGCCCAATGGCCATGCCCAGGGGACTAGTGTCCCCTGGGCATGGAAATTGGGCACGGTGGCATGTAGGGGGGCCCAAGTTAGGCCCCCCTATGCCACCTAAAAAGAAAAATAACTTACCTCTACTTACCGTAGATGGGTCCCCCATCCATTGGTGTCCTCCAGGGGTGGGCAAGGGTGGCAGAGGGTGTCCCTGGGGGCAGGGAAGGACACCTGTGGACTGCTTCCATGGTCAGTGACCATGGAAATTAGCCCACAGGTCCCTTAATGCCTGCCCTGACCCAGGCGTTAAAATCCGTCGCAAATCCGGCTGGGCACCGTTTTTGAAGGCGCGCCTCCTCCTGTGCGTCAAGATGACGCGGGAGGATAAATAAGGCACACATGCCTTAGAGGCATTTTTACATGGGAATGCCTACCTTGCATGTCATTAGCGTAGGGTAGGTTTTCACATACAAAAAATGACTCAAACTCCATAACTTTGGCACTGGACAGGTCTAGCGCCAAATTATAATTATGGAGTTAAGTTTGCACCGAATTTGGGTAAAAAAAAATGACACAAATCCGGCGCAAACAGAGTATAAATATGGGCCATGGTGTTCTTCTGCTCTCTCCTGGTAATGCAATGCAGTGCAGCAACTTTGGTTGCTGTGTTGCGTTGTGGCATTCCTTTGAAAAGCTTCCACTGTAGTCATTGCTCTCTGTCATATATCTTCTAGAAAATGTGTGATGCTAGATACACTACCTCATAACCAATTTTTGAAAATTGAAGGAAAGGTGTTTACATATACTAGCTATATAATTAAAATCGCTGTTTAAAGTTGTAAGTCATGTTTATTGGGAAATATAGATAAACTCTCTCTCCAAAGCCTTCTTATCTTTATGCCCTTGACATTGCTTTGCTTTTTCACAAAGGGGTTTCAGTGCTCGTGCAGTGCATTGTTAACAGTGGTTTCTGGTGGAATGAAGCTGTTGGAGATGCCAGCAAGATCGCTGCACTCCAAGAAGAATCCTGTACATTGAACACCCCCTCTCGGGCATGCTTGTGCTATGCCCCATTTGAGATAGACAGGAAAACAGGCAACAGTAGGCAACACGCATAGCTGACAAGTTTTCAGTTTACTTATGCCTGCTCTTACTATGTTTTCACAGTGCTCGTGTGTTACATTTCATTGCCTTACATGTGACACTTTGAGTGAGGATAAATAGTACCACCCATAAAAAAATAGATACTAAGGGCCAGATGTAGCAAAGGGTTTTTCCCATTCTGTGTCAATGGGAAAATGTGTTCGTACATATGGCCCTAAATGAGTGAGAAGGCTCCTGGAATTGTTATGTCATGTCACTAATTTTAAGTCCTGACAGCCTTAGGGTGGTCTTCTCCCAACTTTTTCCCTACCTCCTCCATCTTACAGACCATGTTTTTGCTGGTATTAGGACTCTGTGCACTCTATGACTGCTAACCAGTGATAAAGTGCTTGTGCTCTCTCCCCTAAACATGGCCATATTGGCTTATCTCCAAATGGCATATTTAATGTATTTATAAGTCCCTAGTAAGGTGCACCGCATGTGTCCAGGGCCTGTAAATTAAATTCTACTTTGGGCCTGCTGCAGCACTGATTGTGTCACCCACTTAAGTAGCCCTTTAACCATGTCTCAGGCCTACCATTCCAGAGCATGTGCATGCAGTTTGCACTTCCAGTTTGACCAGGGAAAATAACGCTTTTTCCAGGCCCAAACCTTCCCATTTTGTACATATAAGTTACCCCTAAGGTATGGCCTGGACAACTGAAATGGCAGGGTGCAATATCTTTAAAAGGCAGGAAATGTACTTTTAATTTTACATGTCCTGGTATTGAAAAACTCCCAAAGTCATTTTTCACTACAGCAAGGGCTATCTCTCCCATATGATAACATTGGGATTACCTTATTGTAGGAAAGTACCATCTTTCCTGGCATGTTACCCCCATTTTTACTTGTGTGTCAGTTTGTTTTTGCCTGTCTCACTGGGATCCTGCTAGCCAGGACCCCAGTGCTCATAGTTTGTGGCCTAAATGTGTTCCCTGTGTGATGCCTAACTGTGTCACTGAGACTCTGCTAACTGGAATCTCAGTACTTATGCTCTCTCTGCTTTTAAAATTGTCACTGCAGGCTAGTGACCATTTTTACCAATTCTGATTGGCACACTGGAACACCCTTATAATTCCCTAGTATACTGTATGGTACATAGGTACCCAGAGTATTGGGGTTCCAGGAGATCCCTCTGGGATGCAGCATTTCTTTTGCCACCCAAAGGGAGCTCAGACAATTCTTACACAGGACTGCCACTGCAGCCTGAGTGAAATAACGTCCATGTTATTTCACAGCCATTTTCACTGCACTTAAGTAACTTATAAGTCACCTATATGTCTAACCTTCACTTCCTGAAGGTTAGGTGCAAAGTTACTAAGTGTGAGGGCACCCTGGCACTAGCCAAGGTCCCCCCCCCCCATTCTTCAGGACAATTTCCATGGACTTTGTGAGTGCGGGGACACCATTACACGCGTGCACTACATATAGGTAAATACCTATATGTAGCTTCACAATGGTAACTCCGAATATGGCCATGTAACATGTCTAAGATCATGGAATTGTCCCCCCATGCCAAATCTGGTATTGGGGTGCCAATCCCATGCATCCCCAGGGCTCCAGCATTGACCCCGGGCACTGCCAAACTAGCTCTCTGGGGTTTTCACTGCAGCTACCACTGCTGCCAACCCACAGACAGGCTTCTGCCCTCCTGGTGTCTGGGCAGCCCAGTCCCAGGAAGGCAGAACAAAGGATGTCCTCTGAGAGAGGGTGTTACACCCTCTCCCTTTGGAAATAGGTCTTAAGGGCTGGGGAGGAGTAGCCTCCCCTAGCCTCTGGAAATGCTTTGAAGGGCACAGATGGTGCCCTCCTTGCATAAGCCAGTCTACACCAGTTCAGGGATCACCAGCCCCTGCTCTGGTGAGAAACTGGACAAAGGAAAGGGGAGTGACCACTCCCCTGTCCATCACCACCCCAGAGGTGGTGCCCAGAGCTCCTCCAGTGTGTCCCAGACCTCTGCCATCTTGAATGCAGAGGTGTGAGGGCACAGTGTAGGCCTCTGAATGGGCAGTGCCAGCAGGTGATGTCAGAGACCCCTCCTGATAGGCGCTTACCTGGTTAGGTGGCCAATCCTCCTCTGAGGGCTATTTAGGGTCTCTCCTGTGGGGTTCTCTTAATAGAACAAATGCAAGAGCTCACCAGAGTTCCTCTGCATCTCTCTCTTCAATTTCTGCCAAGGATCGACCTCTGACTGTTCCAGGATGCCTGCAAAACTGCAACAAAGTAGCAAGACGACTACCAGCAACATTGTAGCGTCTAATCTCGCCGGCTTTCTCGACTTTCTCTACTGTTTCTGTCTGCCTTCACCCTGCACTGGAAGCCAAGAAGAAATCTCCTGTGGGTCGACAGAATCTTACCCCTGCTAACACAGGCACCAAACTTCTGCATCACTGGACCTCTGGGTCCCCTCTCATCTTGACAAGCGTGATCCCTGGAACACAGGAGCTGGATCCAAGTGACCCCGACAATCCAGAGGTCCTTCTGTCCAAATTTGGTGGAGGTAAGTCCTTGCCTCCCCATGCCAGACAGTAATCATGCATACTGCATGAAATGCAGCTGCTGGGGCTTCTGTGCTGCTAGGGCTTCTGTGAACTTTTGCAAGGAATCCTATGTGCACAGCATAGCCTACACCCCAGCCAACCTACAACCCAATTTCAAGCATGAATCAAAATATCTTCTAACATGACAGAGGCTACTTGACAGCTATGGTTCCTAAATATCTTGCCCACTGTGTAGCGCTCAACCCCATACTGATGAAAGTTTTCAAACCAGTACGAACAGTGAGTGACAATCATGACCTGTCCAAAGTAAACATGCACAACAGCAGTCAGTGTTTCCCTCCTGCAGAAAACCCCAACATTTTCCATAGAAGTTTAATGGCTTCTTCTCTTTTTTTCTGGGATTACAATGTACTCCACATGCCTCCAAATGTGAGCCTGAGCAGTGAGGGCCTGTATTTGACTGTGCTGGTTGTCAAGGTAGGCCATGGGGCTGCTTTGGAGTTTTGTTTTAACAGAAAATCCTTCTGCTTCAGCAGCAAGTGCTAGAACCAGAGGAGAATCAACCTGCTGTATTTTGTTCACCCAACTATCTCCATGGTAGAAGGAATAGCATCTGTGGAATCAATTGAAGATTAGGGGTGGGTGATAAATTCCACTCTGCCAGTGAAATTTGATGAGTTCTGTCCAGTAGTTTCGGCCAAATTCCGTAGACAGTCACATGGCGGAGTTTTTTCTTGCATGTAGCTCACCAACACTAAGTTGACAAGCATGAGCTAGAATTGCTGTCCCCTTGCGTCACTTTCGAGCGCAACGAGGGCACCCAGAGAGATTTTCCCAGTGCAGGCGATTGTGACTGTTTGCGTTGGGAAAGGTGCCGCTCGAGTAGAAAATCTACTCAACAAGAAGCAAAAACAACTCTAGGAGCAGCTTCCTCTGGCAAGCGGTGCCGAGCCATTCGCACTGATTTCAAAGTGCAGAACAAGCTCCCTCCAATAAAAATCAGCATGGCCAGCTCAACCTGATTATTTCTGCCTGCTTATGGAACTCTGTGGAATCTTGCAGAGTTTTTATGTAACACTGTGGAATTCTGCGGCGTGAAACTCCATAAGTTCTGCCCACCCCTGTTCATGATGGAACACTTACACAGGGTATTGTAAAAATCACCACTACTACCCAGGTCTAAAGCAGGCCCGTAGACTGCTGGACCACAAAGGAACTAAGATGATGCAGGAGGAATTATCCACCCTTCGTCTGTTCTTGCAAACTTGAAAACTCTGGATCAACTGTTTCCATCATTAGCTTTGTCATTCACTGATCTCTTTCACTTTGGCTCTGTCCTCTCATTTTTTAAATCTCACCATCATTCTTTTACTATAAATCTCTCATTCATTTCCCTTGTCTTCACTTTATCTTCCTCTCTCGTTCATTATCTAAATTCTTCTGTTCCTCTTTTCCTTTCTCTGTATCTTTACCTCTTCTTTTCTCTTATATTGCCCTATCATTGTCTCTCCCTTTCCTTTTATGCCTCATTTTTGCCTCTCACTCTCCTTCCATCCCTTTGTCTTTATTTCTCTCTCCTCACATTGCACTCTTCCCTTTCTTTTGTCTCCCTTCTGCTCTCACTTACCTCCCTCATATCTCAGTTATTTGCCTCTCTTACTCCTTCCCCTTATCCTCTTGCTTTTGTCAGTGGCATAACAAAACATGAGAGGATCGCCCCTCTGCAAGATAGGCTTAAGGGACCCCTCCACACTCACATTAGTAGGGGCTGAGGAGGCCACTCCAGTATAGGTAAGCCTGGGGGCTCTCCGCACCTCAGGGGACATGGGGGACTCTGTTACACCCCTGCTTTTTGTCTCTCTTTCTCCGTCTTCTGTTCCTTTGGTCTCTTGCTCTCTTTTCTCCCAACTCAATTGCTCCGTTGTCCTTGTGCCTCTCTTTCCTCTCACCTCATTCCTTGCCCATTTGTTCTTCTAGATTCTACTTTCACTTCCCCAGTCCGTTTGTCTTTGCCTCCACTACAAACGTGGGTAAAAGTAATCAATTTGAGCTACTGTTTCTCATTGTAATGGAGAATACAGCTGCCTTAGACCAATAATGCAACCAATTTGGACACTGTGACATTGACAAAAACATCACCTTTTGTCCCAGTTATTCACAGTGGCATAACATTAGCGCCCACAGCCCTTACGGAGCCCGGGGAAACCCCAAGCTCTGGGGGCCCCTTTAGCACAGCCAGCATGGCGCAAAGGTGGCGGGAATCTGGCCTGGGAGCTCCTGAATGGGTCTGGGGGGCCTCTCCTCTAGGTACTTTACAGTGGCGGGCCTCAAGTGTTGTTACACCACTTGTTCTTCAAAAGGTTCATTGCTAAGACTGTCGTTAGTTTTAACAAATACACTGTGCTGATCCAAAATTCTGCTTGTAAAGTTGAGGTGCATGTACCATGGTGTCTGAAAAACTGTGGTTTTGTGACATTTGAGGGTTTGTTTAACTAACATATCTACAGTGTCACAGGCATCCCTGGATGAATAAAGAAATGCTTTGGCACTAAGCTGCTGCGTCATGACTGCAGACAGGCTGCTGCTCTGTGATGACAGTCCAGTGTACAGCATCTGAGAGCAGCAGAAAATTGAAACAATACTGTAGCAGCTGGTTCTCTGTATGGATGCCACGTAGGCCTTGGACTAGACTCTGGGGGTGATTTAGAGTTTGGCAGAGAAGGTAATCCATGGCAACAGAGTACGCTCTCTGCCAATCTCATGATCCTCCTGCCCTATTCAGTGGTAGGCAGACTGATAGAATGCTGACAACAGCCTACTCTTGCTCTGTACCCAACAGACTCCTCCAACAGCCAAGCAGAGTATGAGTAGCTGAAGATCAGCCATCTCACACTCTTTCCAATTTAGACAACACAGTCAAATGGGTTTTTTCTGTATACCATCACAAGATAAAACCTAGTGATGAGGGCCAGTAAAAATAAAAAAATACCCTTACACCAGAGGGGAAAAATCCCATGGTGTGGGAGTCATTAGCTTTACTTTTTACAAAAACAAACTCCTGCTTTGGGAGTATGTTTAAAAAAAAAAAAAACATTTGTAAAAGTTTGATTGTGGGCCATCATGTCTGATGGGGGTGTTAGACAAACTTTCAAAACACTGACAAGAACCAGCATGGCAGCAGTTCCTGACAATGTTTAAAAATGTGCTTGGTCCAGTGGACTCCTTTAAATTTGGGGGGTGGGATGTCCATTAATGTGAGGAAAAATCTTCCTAATATAGACTTTGGAGTATTGAGTAACGTCCATCAAGGTAATAGAGTATATTTTTCTGTCGCCCTGATGGATGTCATTGTGACAAAATAGCCTCTCTGCGAAACTCTAAGTCAGCCCCTTACTTCATCACCCTGACGGACCATAAGTCGTCCTCCAAAGTGTGAATCAGGCTTTCTGTCTGTGCTGATTGAAGACTCAAAGGAATAGAACTGTGGGTGTGCATAGCTGCAGTGTGAAGGGAGCTGTATTGTAACACCAACAATAATTTTATTACAATTCACACATTCAGGTAAGATGAAACAACTGGCAACTCTATAAAAGATGAGATATAGGGCAAACAATATAAAATTATAAAATGAACTGGCATTAAACGTTTTTTTGACATCACATCTTTGGACTGATGATAGAATAGATTTCTCACATCAACAATATATCTAACTGCTATTGTACAGGCCTATGCTGTGCTACTGATGAATTTGGGGCCAACAATTGAACACTGCATATGACACATTTTGGGTGTCCACTAGTCAGACACTTGAGTGTTCTATTCTTCCATGTAAAATGAGGAATCTGGAGCTATTCTGCCCAATCAGCATTTAATGGGCATGGGGTCAGAGCTATGTAGCCATAATATTGGTAATCACCATTGGCCATTATTGGCCAAACACAACAGTGGGCAGCACAAACATGTGGAGTCTCAGGAAAAGTAGATTAAATATTAATGCAGAATGACTTGTCAGTTTTTACAGATGGGTAATTGTGTGAATAATCTCTGTTAATGCACTACAGTGGGGAATCTGGTCAAATATGTTAGCCTAACCTGTGATACGTGTTGGATGTGGACAGGCCTGCAGCCTGCAGAGTGTAGCATATTGATGTTATGTGCACTAAAACCCTTGTGGTTTTGGGAAGACTCTGAGCAGGAAATGCGTAATGAGCAGGGAGGTGTTAGGGTGTGGTTAACAGAAAGTATGAGGTAATGCACGGTGTATGAGTGTTGAAAAAAAAAGTAATGTTTAACTGCAGCTCCCTTGTGACATAATTCATCTGCATGCTTTAGAAATAAATGACTTACAGCAGAAATGCAGAGCCCTTAAAAAACACAGGCCATGGGGAATAATGATACCTCTGCCCCCACCTTCTGACGTGCCTGGATAGAGACATCATTTGGATGTCAGAATGTACTGGTAATAAGAAAATATAGTATTGGAATTTATTCAATTCTTACTATCTCCCACTCATTATACTGCAGAAGTATAGCAAGTATAAAAGAATAGGAATTAACTATCTATTTTAAAGTGTTACAAAATACATTCCATGTGAAAACTATTTACCTTAAAGCTTGTTTGTCGTCCTGTATCCAGTGATCTTATCCCAGAATTATGGTGTACAAACATTACCTTCAGATATTCTCAGCAAAAGCTCACAATATTACAACCAACATACAATGCATCCAAAGAGAGATGTATTAAGGTCTGATCAAGAGACAGCTTTAGGTGAAACACAAGTCTAATAATCTCTTCCTCCCTTTCTCTCTCTCACTCTCTCTGTATGTCTTTTATTATGAAGGTGCACATTTCCAGTTCCAATAAATAGCACGCCACGAAGAGTGATTGATGGTTCAAACTTTATCCGTTTATTGCATTAGCCACATACAATGAGAAAACAACGCGTTTAGGGCAGGGAAATTAGCCTTGTTCATCTTGGTCCCGTTATGATCAGGCACCCACCTGAAAGATCTATCTATCTATCTATCTATCTATCTATCTATCTATCTATCTATCTATCTATCTATCTATCTATCTATCTATCTATCTATCTATCTATCTATCTATCTATCTATCTATCTATGTATCTATCTATCTATCTATCTATCTATCTATCTATCTATCTATCTATCTATCTATCTATCTATCTAGCTATCTATCTATCTATCAAGGTCACCACAGTGTAGCTATACTTTAGACCTAGTTAGCATAGGAAGAGCATTTTATCATTTGCTACCTTTGGCATCAGTTGACGAATCTTCACAAAACTTTCTAAAAAATAAAAAGATGATCTACCCTAGCTCCATCCTTTAAAGGTTCCGAGTGATCCGTCAAGCGGCGGCTGAGGAAAAAGCGGGGCCTTAAAATGGTTCCATTGGAAAATTGAAAAGCAACACTGTGAAAACACTTGAATGGAATTACACCAAACTTGGCAGAAAACTAGATGGTAGTCCAGAAAGCATGCTTTCTGAGATTTGGTGTAAATCCGTTAAGGAGCCTTTGAGAAATTAAGGTTCAGAAACTTTGCATATCCGTGGGATGTTTGCAAGAGTCCTGCGAACATGCAACTTCAAAGAACAGAGCTATCTGATTGGCCACTCTATTTTTTCTTGTCAGCCACTTTGCTCCCACAGGAGTAAAATACTCATGTGGGAGCTTGTTCCTTGATTGGTTGGCCGCAACATGAAAAGGAATGGTGCAACCGCCATTTCAGGAATGGAAACCCTGTCCCTATGTTCTGGAAAAAAAACACAGTATGAGGGGGAAATGTAGGGGTACCGTGAAGTCTGAGCCTTGTTTGAGGCACCAATTTGTTTTTTTAATTGGGAGTTTACAGAATTCCACAAATATTCAATTCTCCTTTGGGAGCAAAGGGGCTTTACTACCTCCTGCAAGAGACTTGCATGATTGGGAATGTTTTTGGCCATTCACAGTGGGGGGGGGGGGGTGAGTTGCCCATGGGGCTTGAGTGCAGGGCCTGGTTGCTTCTTCCCTCCCCTTGTCTGTGTTGCCTCCCACACCCACCATAAGGAAAAAACACTATGACACAGATATCTCTGGCCATCTCATAGCACTTTTTTACTCTCCTATTGTTTATGTTGCTTGTTCCCTCACACCATCCCTTCCACTGTCCATGTTACTTGTTCCTAGTCCCAACCCTCCTCCATTTGGGCCTGTAGCACCACCCCCATCATTAGGAAAAAAAACGTTCTGTGGTGCAGTCAATGTCATAGCACTTCTCTTCTCTTCTTACTTTTAGTCATGCTACAATCAGCGGGAGCACTTCACAGCATGGATAAAAGATATTGTCAAAGCCAGTAGATCTCACATAGGCAAGGCCTATTTGTCAATGATTTTTATATTTTGGTATCAAACACCTCATCCTACTAAATCCAGGCAGATGCCAACCTCTGATTTATTATGACGTGCATCTAGAGGGCACCTTAGCGGTGTCCCATAAACCCCACTAGTCTCTTGATGTGTTAACTGACTAGTTGCGACCAATATTCCACTAGCAGACAGGTTTCTGACCCCCTGGTGTAGAGAAACCACACTCTCAGAGGTCAGAAACAACTGCCTTCTCCAGAGATGGGTGTTACCACCCAATCCAGCAGGATGGCTGGTAGATCTGTATACCAAGACCAGGGTCTACAAAGACCCTGCCATCTTTAGTATGCAAAACCCCCAGCTTCCTCCGACCTCGGTGTAGCCACCGTCTGCCCTGAGTCCCATTTAGCAGCAGGACAGGTAGGGAAAATAGATAGTCAGTAGGCGTATACCACCTCTGGGCTAACCACACCCTTAAGGAGGGCTACTCGAGGTAGACACTCAAGAAAGGGTTCCACTATCTTGTTTCTGGTTGGAACTAGGCCTTCTGCAATAGGGATATGCCCAGTTACTACAGGAAGCGGTCATATAAGTGGTGTAGCACACCAAGGATAAGTAGCTCATTGGCTACCACTCTGCATACCCCTAAACATCCCTGCATTCAGTACTTAGGTGGCTCCCCGACAACAGAAGACAGACGCTCTGGACCCAAGAAGAAGAAGAAGGACACCAAAGAGCTGTGAAAATAAAGAACAGAGGAGCAGTTACTGACTTGGCCCTGACCCTGCAAGCCTGTCTGGAGTCTTCGACAATTGAGCCAAAGTCATCTCGTCCTGCAGATGATCTGCCTCCAGAAGCCTGGGTGGACTGCCTGCAGTTCTAAAATCACCAGGATCCTCCATGGAGCAGGGGAGCTTCTTTCTTGCACCTTCTAGGCACTCAACAGAACCCTCCTGATAAGCCTAACTGCTCACCCACACTACCACAAAAGAGAGCATTTTGGATTGTCATTTGTAACCCTGTAAACCAATGAGCGTCCTCTGGACTATCAGCATAGTGTCCCCATACATTGGTGCACTACATAGATAGCCAGCTTCCTACAACCGCATTTCGCTAAATTAAGACAAAAGCATTGTAAACAGGTGAAATCCAATGGACTGCACCATGCCGTCAAAGTCACACAGAGAAATCTAGTAGATCAGTGGGAATACTAGTCACTGCCAGGGAGCATAGTAAGAAGCATTTTACAGATTACCACATCCTGGGAGCTGCCTCAGGCTTTAAAATCAAGTTCTATGTAGAAAATGGCTACTTCTGAGAGGATGCCACCTAAAGAGCTGTAGTATAGATGAGAGAAGGGTACGTGGTGAGAGCATGCGAATAAAGAAGTACATTTTTGTTATTTACTCAAACTTGTAAATATGCGATTTTCAGCTCCTTTTGCTAAGCAGTGCATTTACCTTAGAAATGGTTGTTTGTGGAGTCCTACCTGTATGCTCTTGCCCTAGCTGCATCTTGTCTCAGGGATGCTGGCTTTGGGAGTGAGTCCTTAGTGAACCTAGTCCTTTTCACAGGGTTTTCCCATATGTTTGCCTTCTGTTGCTGAACCCATTTTTTGTTGGGATTAGGAATCTGTGCACTTTTCGCTGTTAATTAGTGCTACAGTGCTTGTGTTCTCTCCCTAAAACACAACTGATATCTACCTGATTGGAACATTTAATTTACTTGTAAGATCCTAGTAAATGGTACTACATGTACCTCAAGCTTGTAAAGTAAATGCTAGCATGGAAATGGCGGCACTTATTGTGTCACCCGCTAAAGTAGCCTTATACAAACATGCCTCAGGCCTGCCACAACAGCCTGTGTGTAGTTTCAAACTGAAGTTTCAACCTTATAAAATAAAAGTTCTTAAAGTAGGCCCTAAAACATCATTGTGCGTCGTACATTGATTTAAAAAGTAGGACATGTGTACATTTGACATATCTCATTAGTGAAAAGCTCCTAACTTGTTTTCACTGTTGTAAGGCTTATCCCCCCCCATAGACTAACACTCTTACATTATTACATTAAATACATGTTAACTCTGAATTAGGAGCAGATAGATATATGCTGTTTTCCTTCAAATTATTTTTTATGTAAAATCCTCTTCAATGGTAAAGTCAGCTTTTAAGTCCCAATTCTGGAAATGGTACTTGGCAGTTGCTTCTCCTAACTATTCATGCATTCTGCCAGTGCCCTGAGCTCCATGACTATAAATTGCTATGCTGTTGGGGTTTGTGTATTCCTCTCAGACGGTAGTGACACATAGAAGACTAGTTTTAAGTGTCCTGACAGGGAAAAGCCCCTAAAGTCATTTTGCACTGTGCAAGGCCTATCTCTTCCATTGACTAACACTGGATTACCTTATTACATTTAAAAACTTTTGATTGGGAGAAGAAAGAAATATAGGCCCTCATTATGACATTGGTGGTCAACTGACCGCCACACCAGCACTGGCGGTAGTACCGTCATCTGGCTGGTGGTGAAGACAGCCAAATTCTGACCATGGCGGTGATCACTCCCATAGACAGCCAATTTACCACCTGAACCGCCAGTGTGGTCCGTCCACTGACCACGGCAGTAGCCACCTTCAGGCAGGCTGAAGACAACAACCCGGCCAGCATGTTATGACATAGCAGACTGCCAGGATTTCTGGGGTGGGACCACGGCCGCTAAACGCCTGGTGGAAACGAATCATATAAAAGGAGACACTCACCTCCAGGGACAGAGAGGAGTCTGCGGCCGCCATTGAACCCGAACTGGAAGTCCTGCCAATGCTGTACCATGCAATGGTAGTCCAGGAGTACCAATACAGACAAAGACGACGGCGGTGAGTACAGCCGGCTAGCACACAAGGGAGTACAGCCGGCTAGCACACAAGGGAGGGAGGTGAGAGTGACATACGCACATGCACAACACACACCAAAAACACATACCACACACACTGAACAATCTACAGACTAAATCAACAGCAACATAAACCATGAGCAAAGAAAGCTAACACACATACCTCTGGCCCAGACACTGTAATAAAGTGGGAACAGCGAACTCAATTTAAAATAAATAAATATGTACATATGTACAGCAAGGGCCATTGGCCACTGCAGAGTCAACAAATGGTCACATGGTAACGTCCAAAGCTCAACTTGACTCCTGACAGCCCAGACACTCCACTGGGCAGGGGCATCATGATGAAATTAGGCAGGCACCTCAGGTGGCGGGTGAGGGTCGGGGGGGGTTTCTTCTTGAGAGGGGGGGTCCTTGGGCTTGGGTTTGGGAGCAGGATGGTCTTTACCCTTTTGTTTAGGGGGAAGAGGAGTGGGATTGGGGTGGAGGGACCAGAGCGCCACTCTTGTGCACCTTAGTGGCAGGTGTAGTCTTAGAGGGAGGAACAGGAGTCGACTGGGAGCTGGAGGTAGTAGGCTGGGGGGATCTTTATCTTACGAACAGGACAAGGTTAAGGGGAGGGAGGAGGTCAAGGCAGGAAAGGAAAAGGTTCTTAAGACCAATGGGGCAGGTTGTGGGAGGAGGATTGGGAGTGGATATAGAGGGAGTGGTTGTAGGAGGAGTAGGTGTGCTGGACCTGGGTGCAGGTGCATGGACAGTGTGCGTGTGTGAGGTGGATGGCTGTTGGGTGTCTGAGTGGGAGTGTTTATGTGTAATTGGAGGGGGGCAGATATGGTGGGAGAAGACAAACAGGACGTGTATATGTATGTTGTTGTGGTGTCTGCAAGTAAGGTGGGTGTGCTACCTGAGGTTGTGATGGTGGTGGTGGTGACTGCACATGTGGTGTGTGGGTTGCATGTCTGCGTGTCTGCTGTTGTGGTGATTGTGGGCAAGGCTGTACAGGTGGTAGGAACTGGGACTGATGATGCAGTGCATGCAGGTGTGATGTTGATGTGACTGTGAGGGAGGAGGAGGAGGTGGAGACAGTGGAGGCAGTGGCTGTTGTAGAATGTGCATCTGTGTGTTGGCTGTGTGTGTGCTGATGGAGTGAAGCGTGGTGCCTGTGTTTTTTCCGTGCAAGTCCTGTCTGTTGTCTTGGGTGCATGCTGGTCAGATTGTGTGCATTGGATAGGTTGGGGGGAAGCTTTGGGACTGGGAACAGGTAGTTGGAAGGTGGGAGGTAGAACCAGAGACACTGACTGCTGTCAGAGAGGAGGCCAGAGCCTGAAACGATCTCTGTAGGGAATCCAAGCCACCATGATTCCCCCAAAGTAGGCATTGCTGCACCTGGAATGCCAGTCCCTGGATGGCATTCACTATGGTTGACTCTCCTACAGAGATGGATCTCAGGAGGTCAATAGCCTCCTCTCTGAGGACAGCAGGGCTGATGGGGCTGGGCCTGAGGTGCCTGGGGCAAAGGAGACATCCACTCTCCTGGGTAAGTGGGCACGGGTAACTGGGAGGGAGGCTACAGGGAGAGCAGTGGTGGTATCGGGGTTGGCAGAAGATCTAGTAGCTGGGGTGGTCCCAGAGGGGTCTGCCACCACCAGGGAGCTTCAATCGGAGGAGGAATCTGAGTTTGTAGTTGTCACTCCTCTCTCCCCATTGGTGTTCCCCTCACCCTCCAACCCACCTCGGACCTCGGCGTCTGTGATTTCTGCCTCCTGGGTCCCGTGGGCTGCAGCTCTCCCACTCACTGATGCCCTGCTCCTTTGCCAGATGATGCTAATGGACACAAGGACAGGATGACAAAAGGAGAGAGGGTGGGGGAGAAAGAAAGGGAGCACAGGGTCAATCACAGCAACAACAGCACATATGGCCTACACATCACAATCACTCACTGAGACTAACACAATGCAGTATGGACCAGAATGACAAGCCATTACCTGAGTACAACAGCAGTAAAGAACCCAAACACTACCATCTGCACACCTACTGGGACTCACTAAGCCCTGTCTGCCAAAGTATGCTAGCTACTTACCAATACCAACTATACATACCACCCTACATAGCTAAGCAGGACCGCACAGGAAAAGCTAAACTGTCATTTTGGGGTACCCACTGACTAGGACCTTGCACACAAACCCCATGCCAGGCTACAAAAAAATTAAAAACCACACACTTCGTACTCACCCCCTTGTGGGTGCAGTGCTGCTCTCAAGCGCCCATCCAACTCAGGATTGTCCACTGCCAGTATGCCGCCATTAGAGGTGTCAGGCTCCAGCGGGCACTCCTCCCTTGTTAGGAGGCTGTCCCCAGCTGGGCCTCTGTGGTCTTCCAGGCTCAGCGTCTCAGGTCCTCCTACCGTTTCCTGCAGTGGGTGCTCCGCCAGCTATGGACCCCCAGGTTCCACACATCCTTGGCGATGGCACGCCACAACCCTTTCTTTTTATGGGCGATAACCTGCAGAGGGGACACAGACAGAAGGACATCATGAACTCAACAATCCATTCTGTTACACAATGGCTTACATTCTGCATATGACCCACATTAAGCACACACATGACCCCTACCTCTGCATACACATTGCATGCAGCCAATACCCCCCATATGACACACTGCCAGCACACATATATTTTCATGCAGCCATGTCGCATCCAACGTACCCATGATGTACTCACCTGTTGGTCTGGAGACCTGTTCAGCTTCCCAGACCCCATCCACAAGCTTCTCCAACTCCTCGGATGTGAAGGCTGGGGCTATTTCGCCTGTAGCATGGGGCATCGCAGGTTCCAGACACAGGTCACAGCAGCACACGCAGTGCAGATGTTCAACCGTAGACAGTCAGGAATCAAGTGAAGTGACACAGAGAAAATGTAGGTCATGTGCATGGCAGTGAACACTGTCACCATCAGCATTGATCATCGTTGGTTCCTGTACTCCATAGAGCTCAATGTTAGCAAATGAGGAGTTGCACGGCAGTGCAGACAGCCTTCTGCCATGACACCAAACTCCGGCGGATTGAGGTCACTTCCACCTGTCCCTGCCTACAGGACAGGCAGTTGCCATTTCCTAATACTAGTACTCATGGTGGACAAATTTATGTGCAACATTGGTATCGATTGTACACACCTAGACAATTCCAGTCTTCTATGTACATACATACACTGTGTACTGTGATATTGTGGTGCATATTTATACTCTGTTTGCATCAAATTAGCGTCATTTTTTTTAACTCTAATTCAGTGCAAAACTAACTCCATATTTATTATTTGGTGCTAGACCTGTCTAGCACCAAATTTATGGAGTTAAAGTCATTTTTTGGAAGTGGAGACCTACCTTGCCTTAATGAGATGCAAGGTAGGCATTCCCATGCAAAAAATGACTCTATGGCCTTAACGCCATATTTAGGGGCATATGTATTCTCTTGGGCATATTTATACTCTGTTTGCACCTGATTAGTGTCATTTTTTTTACTCTTATTCGGTGCAAAACTAACTCCATGTTTATACTTTGGTGCTAGACCGTCTAGCACCAAGGCCCTGATTTATACTTTTTTTGAGCCGCATTAACGTCATTTTTTGACACAAAAGTGGAGCAAACTTACAAAATATTGGCCCTTAGTTACACTTTTTGGTGCAAAACTGCACTAACTCAGTTTTACACCAAAAAGTTTAGCACTGGCTTGCCCCATTTCTGTACACCAGTCGGGCACCATATTTATGGAATGGTGCAAGCCGATGCAAAGGGTAGGCTAGAGTAAAAAAAAATTACTTTAGTCGTGTGGGGCTGACGGTATAGAAGAAGGGGGTTTAGCACCAAAAAATGACTTTAGGCAGGTTAGAGTAAAACAAATGACTCTAACCAGATTAGCGTAATTTTATGGTGCTAAACCTACCATGCCACATGACAGCCCACCACCCCAATGGCCAGCACGGAGGACTAGGGTCCCCTGGGCATGGCCATTGCACCCTGTGCCATGTATAGGGGCCCATTTCAGGGGCCCCTATGGCACTTTCAAAAATAAAATGCAATCTTACCTGTACTTACCTGGGATGGGGTCCCCCATTCTCCGCAGTACCTCTGGTGTGGGTGTGGGTGGGGGTGCCCCTGGGGCCGGAGTGGCACCTGTGGGCTTATTCCATGGTCTTCCACCATGGAAATAGGCCCACAGGTCCCCTAACTCCTGCCCTGACCCAGGCTTTAAAAAATGGGGCAAAGCAAGCTTTGCACCATTTTTTGACCCCTCCACCCTCCCTTGCACCATTTTTGCATGCATGTATAAATATTGCATTAAGGCCATAGAGTCATTTTTTGCACGGGAACGCCTACCACGCATCTCATTAAGGCAAGGGAGGTTTCCACTTTCAAAAAATAACTTTAACTTCATAAATTTGGTGCTAGATGGGTCTAGCACCAAAGTATAAATATGGAGTTAGTTTTGCACTGAATTAGAGTAAAACAAATGATGCTAATTCAGTGCAAACAGAGTATAAATATGCACCTTAGCTTCAAAAACTGATGCTAATCTGGTTAGAGTCATTTATTTTGACTCTAACCTGCCTAACATCATTTTTTTTATGCTAGCCTACCCTTTGCACCGGCTTGCACCATTCCATAAATATAGTGCCCAGCTGGTGCTTAAAAATGGTGCAAGACGGTGCAAAACCTTTTGGTGCACAACTGCGTTAGTGCAGTTTTGCACCAAAAAGTATAAATAAGGCCCTGTGTGTCGATACTTCCTGTAGTCAAACACATGTTAATTTTGACTCACTTAGATACCAACCACTGTGGAGGATGAGGAGGCAAGCATCCGTGTACAGACCTCTTGTGGATTTGGCTACACTGGAGGACTGGTACATCATACTCACCTATCCTTTGAACAGGGCCACGATTACTGAGCTGTGTGCACAATTGGAGCCTGATCTAATTCCTGCTATCTGTAGCACTACATCAATTCCCCCTGTAGTACATGTGTTCTCAGTGCTCCACTTCCTGGTAAGTGGTTCATTCCAGGTGACAGTGGGCTTGGCTGCAGGAATGTCACAGCCAATGTTTTCGATAGTGCTCAGAAGGGTTTTGGCTGCTATGCTCAAACACATAAGCAGCTACATCTCATTCCCCCAGGTTGAAGATTTTCCCACTGTGAAGGCTGGATTCTGTGCCATGGCACACATACCACATGTGATTGGGGCCATTGACGGCACCCATGTTGCCGTGGTCCCTCCCAGAGAAAATGAACAGGTCTACAGGAATAGGAAGAGTTACCAGTCTCTAAATATCCAGATGATATGCCTTGCTGATCAATGCATCCCCCATGTCACTGCAAAGTTTCCTAGTTTTGTGCATGATGCCTATGTATTGAGGAATAGCAGCGTTCCACAGGTGATGGCATGACTACAGAGGCACAGAGTGTGGCTCATAGCATAGGTGAGCTTGAGTCTTCACACAATGTATGTCAGTGTATGCTAACTGGAGTTCTACTCCATGCCATTGTACATGGGTAATGTGTGCCCCTCACTTCTTCCAGGTGACTCTGGTTACCCAAACCTGTCCTGGCTGTTGACAGCTGTTAGGAATCTGAGAACAGGGGCTGAAAATCAGTACAAATAGGAACATGGCTGTACCAGGAGGGTTGTAGAACGCACATTTGGTCTACTGAAAGCCAGGCTCTGGTGCCCCCGTCTAACTGGGAATCGGTTAGACCTGAGAAGGTCTGACAGATTTTGGTGGTCTGCTGCATGCTGCACAATTTGGTCCTCAGATGCCATGTGCCCTACCTGCAGGAGGAGGGGGGAGACAATGCACCTGTCGCAGCAGTGAACACTGAAGACAATGATGAGGAAAAAGAGGAGGAGGATGTGGACAACAGGAGAATATCATACAGCATTACTTCCAATGAAACTCAGGTAAGACTGTAGATCTGTTCATATCTCTATTTAAGTTAAGTGCTGTGTGCCAGCTGTGTTGTGCCAATCACTGCCAATCACTGCCTTTACATTTCAATTGGCTGTCACTTATGCCTTCTCTTTTTGCAGATGTTGGTGTGGTGACAACTGTCTATTGATGTGATGACTACAGACTGCTTAAGCACATTTGTTGGATAGATTAACACACTACAGGACATTTGCACAGGATAATACAGTTCAATGCATCGTACATTTCTGTCAGATAAAGCACTGTTATACCAGTTGTGTTCAAGGGTGTCTATTAAAGTGACAATAATGAAGGGATAGTGCAATGAGTTGGTGATGGTTGAGGAAAACTTCATTGTAGAGGCTCAGTTTGTTTGTAGCACAGGTCTCGTGTCCACAGGGCCATAGGAAAAGGAACAATGACAGTCTAAAGTGAACAAGGTGAATCAGTGGCACACAAGGGGGACATTCTGGAGGGATCATTTCCTGGCGGTGGTCTTGGTCTTGGCAACAGTCTCTGGTGTCTGTCTGGGCCGCAGGGAACATTTGCGGGATGATTCTTCTGCTGCAGAAGGAGGGGTGCTGGTAGCCTGTGGGCATTGTGGCAGGTCCTCCTGTCGACTAGCTGCAGCAGATGTCGATGGCTGGTAATTGAACTGGCTAGTGGAAGTGGGCCACTAGTGTTCTCTGTTCTCCCACATGGTGTTGTCTCCCTACTATGGAGGCCATGTTGGCATTTAGGGCCTGCAACTGGTGGTGTGCCCCTGCAGCTGCTGGTTCTCATGCATGATGGTGAGCACCTGGCCCATCCTGTCCTGGGATTGTTGGTATGCCCCAGGACATGTGTGAGTGCTTCCTGGGCAGTTGGGTCCCTGGGCCTGGCCTACCCCTGGCACACAACTGACCTCCAACTGTCCCTGGCCCCCTGTGCCTTTGTCCCCTGAACAGTGCGCCCACTCTCACTTACACCAGGACCTTCACCATCTTGCCTGTGTGGTGTCGGCTCGGGACCCTGTACAGGTTGGCACACTATTGATTGTCATGTCTTGGGAACAGAGGTTTGGGTATTAAAACACAAAAGAGAGTAGTGGGAGTACTACAGCCCCACACGTACTCCTGAGAGAAATTAACACATCCATATACCACTGGACGTGTGAGGTGGTCAAAAGAGGGTAAAACTGGATTAGTGGACCCTCGATTAGTGGTGCTGACTCAGCGTGTGTTTGCTCTATAGAGGGTGTGTGTGTAGAGAATGTCTATGGTAGTGGCTGTGTCTGCAAGAGGAAGTTCCTTTTACGAACTAGGTGGTCTCACACACATAATAGTGTCATGCTTCATCATTTGACCACCTATCTGGTTTGGTGCGGAAAGGATAGGCTATCCTGCAAGAATGGCTGGGGTTGGAGCTGGGCCCTGCACCATTTGCATTTCAAAGGGTTTGCCTCCAGCACACACAAATGAACCAGAAACCAGCTTTTTTGTCACCCCAAAAATGTTGGAGTCTTGACAGAGGAAGGGGAAGAACTTTTCAGGATCAGAATTGAGGTTGTATAGTGAACCTTCCCCCACACAAAGGCTGGCATTAGGTATAAATATTGGACCTCCAAGGACACTCATCAGAATAGTCATGGACCTAAGGGCGTTACAGAACAAAGACTGTCCTGCTGCTGAGAACTGCCTTGCTATCTGAGAAGGAAGACTGGACCTGCTTACCTTCATTCTAAGCTAACCTGAGTGACTCAAAGGGTTAGATGGCTGACTTCCTGTTTGAGTTTGAGCTCCAGAGGCCTCCTTCCAACTGTTTAACTGATTTGCTGCAATTGGACCTCACTGGACCTGCAACTAGACCTGCATGAGCCATGCAGGGCTCTGCAGAAATGAGTTTGTGATCCCCAAGAGATGTCTCCCAGGTCCTTGACCTTTGGCTATATCAGTCTGAGCTTCTTCCAAGATGAGAAGTGGCATCCCGAAGATTGGGTTCTTCGTGACTGCAAATGGTTCCATTTGAGCAGAGAATCTATTGACCATGATGATCACCAGCACAAAGCTCTGGTGAAGAATTGCTCTTTGTGCTACAGTGACCAGCAGTGATCAATGGTAATGTAACATTTGCATTCCACACTATGGCAAAGAAAGCTCTTGGGGTCTGCCAACACACAACTACAACACCAAACGTCCATGTTGCTAGATGCCAGGCCTACTCTTCGTGCTACATCAATGACCATCCACAAAGTTCTCTCTGCTCCTCACGGCCTCCTCCACTGGGAACTGAACTCTTCACATGAGACTCAGAAGAAAACTGTGCAACAGGAATAACTTGGTCCCTATATTTGACCCACGCTTCATTGTGGTTGCCCTGAACTTATGAATTCTCACCAAGTCTAACATGACCAGATGATCATGAGTTGTGCTTTGTCTTTGGAATTTTAGGCACTAGTTTCACCTAAAAAAAAAATAACAAATTAAAATCCACAAGTTCTGTTTATTGAATCAAATTGCAATTCTGGCCAGAACTGGGGAAAATTGTTACCCAGTCTTCTCTCATCTAAAGTGGGTTGTTTGAAGGGGTTTTGTTATAAAATTACACTTATAGACAATGTAAAACCAATTATGAATAGGATTAGAATTGTACCCATACCCATGAGATCTGCCTTGCGGGAAGAGTTAAGTCAGTTGGAGAGTGAAGGAATTGCTGAGCAAGTGAAACCAGCATAATGGATAAGTCATAGTTTTGGCAAAGAGGTTGGATGGCAAAATGTGCACGTGCATTGATCTCAGAGATTCAAATAAGTCAATTTGGGAGTATCAGTTTCCACTTCCAAACATAAATGAACTGTTATCTACCACTGTTGAAGCTAAATTGTTTTCTAAACTTGATTTATTTCAAGTGTATCATCAGATTAAGTTACATGAATCGTCAAAACATTTAACATCTTTCGCAATGCCTGAGGTCTGTGTAGATTTGTATGAATGCAATTCAGACTTGCCTGTGCTTCTGAAGTTTTCCAAAAGATTACTTAGAAGCTGTTTGTGAATGCATCTAATGTGAAATGTTTCCAAGATGATATCTTGATGTGGGGAAAGGATTTGAAACATCACAATACCAATTTAGGTAAAGTATTGAAAATATGGAGTAATGCAGGATTAACAGTGAGCTTGAATAAATGCAAATTTGCTGTTGAACAGGAAGACTAATAAGGGCATAATATCTAGGAAGGTGGCATAAATCCAAAAGGGAAGTTGGCTGAGGCAATAAAAAATGCTTCATCTACCACAAATAATGAACAATTGCGGTCATCCTTAGGGATGGTGGAGGGATATGGTAAGTTTATTGAATATTTTTTGGATTTGTGTAGAGTGATACAAGAACTTTTAAAGAAAAATACTAAATTTATTTGGACTTCAGGTTGTGAGGATTCTTTTGCCCTAATGAAGAACAATATAATAAATGCTGTGAATTTGAAGTCTTTTAATGTGAATGATCAGTCTATAATAGTTACGAATGCCAGTATAGCATGGTTCAGGTATAGTGATGATACAGGAAAAGAATGGTTTAGAAAGAGAGTACGCATTTGCTTCTCACACTCTTAAGTGAGCTGAAAGAACATACAGTGTAAATGAAAGAGAGACTTTAGCATGTTGGTAGGCTATCAATCATTTAACAAATTATATTTAGGCAAGTTCATTCAAAATAAGGCCTGATCATATACCGTTAATTGAATTGTTTTCAACCATATGGGCTGGTACGGAAACACCTAGTTTGGCAAAGTGTTTTTTTTAAATGCAGGAATTTTCCTTTGGAATTAGATATGTTCCAGGACATACCAATAGTAATACAGATTGTTTATCTTGCCGCCTATTTCAATCAGAGTATGACGGTTTAAGAGATGATAGGATGCTCAGGGAAGTATGCTTTAATGTTGCTGAACTATTTTCTAAATGGCCTGAAGTGAGATTTGTGGATTATAGGGCCAGGGAACGGACCTGCCAGGAGGCACTCTCCAAGATCCTGGGAGCCTATCAACATTCCCAGGACACAATGGGCCAGATCCTGGAGAACGTGCAGGAGAACAGGTGGCTGCAGGAGGGATCAGGGAGAACTTGCATGCCATTAACAACACCCTGATCTCCATAGCAGGGGTGCTGGCAGACATGGCCAACATTAAGAGGGAGGCAGCCAAACAACAGCATGCCCGTGCCACTAGTCAATTATCCTTCAGGTTCTCCCATGAGCCTCATTATAATATTCTTCTGCCCTTGTCCTGGCATTCCTCACAGGGGTTAGCAGCCATGATAGGTTTGGGTAACCAGGCAAATATTGAGGGACAACATTTAGTCACACACTATCCTATATGCCCATCACCATACCCATACACCAACATATACTGGGTGGGAACGAGGGCTCACATATGAGCCACACCCTGTGCCTCTGTACTTGGGCCATCACATTTGGGATGCTGCTATTCCTCAGGACAAAGGCATCATGCACCGACCCAGGATACTTGACATGGGAGATGTAGTGGTCCGCCAAGCACACCATCTGTACATTCATAGAGTGGAAACTCTTACGATTCCTGAACACCTGTTCATTCTGAAGGGGGTGGGGGTGGAGGCGGGGACAAATGCAATGTGTGTTCTGTCAATCTCACCAATTATATTGGGGATATGTCACATTGCATAAAGCTCAGCCTTCACAGAGGCCAAATCCTTAACCTGGGGGAATGCAATGTAGCCGCACATGTGTTTTATCAAGGCAGACAACACTGTTGTGAGGACTATTGAGAACACTGGCTGTGACATTCCTGCTGCCAAGCCCACTGTCACTTGTAAAGAACCAATTGCAAGGAAATGGAGCACTGATAGAACTTGCACAAGAGTGGGGATCCCATTTGGGTGACGGATATCAGACATCAGGTCTGGCTCCAATTGTGCACACAGCTCTGTGATTGTGGCCCTGTCCAGTCTATAGGTGAGTATTATGTGCCTGTCCTCCAGTGTAGCCAAGTCCACCAGGGGTCTGTACACGGGGGTATGTCTTCATCTCCTATTAATCCGAAGCGGTAGGAATCTAAGGGACAAAAGAGTGAGGAGCCTGTCAGAAACTGAACAATGGAGTCACAACAGGAGTTTGCAATCTATATACATGAAATGGGTCAGTGTGATATGTATAATGTGTGCCTATTTTTCCTGTGATGCAGCATTATTCCATAGTCCTGTTACGACCCCTGAAATGGCATTTGCCTGTCCTGTGTGGAGGGACATGTGAAAGTGAGGTTTTCCCACTGATGTGTGCCGTGGCGGTAGGTGGTCGGGAACTGCCGTGCAATTCCTCATTGGTGATAATTGGGCCCTTTGGGGAACAGCGGCCAATGGGGATCTACGCCACCGGTGACGGTGTACACCACCGTGGACGTGACCACCATTTTCTATCATATTCCTCACTTGTTACCTGACCTTCCATAGGAGAGGACCTACACTGCATGTGCTGCTGTGAACTATGTATGGAACCTTCCATGGCCCGTGTGACCTGGGAAAGGGCCCCAGCCTTCACTTCGGAGGAGTTGGAGAGACTGGTGGATGGGGTCCTACCCCAGTACAGACTGCTGTATGGGCCTCCAGACCAACAGGTGAGTACACTGTGGGCACGATGCATGTGGTATGCATGTATGGAGGTGTGTGTGAAGGCATCGTGTAAGGGGAGAGGGATGTCCTCCTGGCTGGGTACACATTGAGTGCTGGGCTATGTGTGTGCCAATAGTACTGGAAACGGGTATGGTGGGCAAACTGTATAATTGTCTGGACTGTTTGTTTAATGGTGTTCTCCTGTCTGTATTGCCTCCGCAGGTCAGCACCCATCAAAAGAAGGGTATATGGTGTGCCATTGCCAAGGAGGTGCAGACCTTGGGAGGTCTATGGCAGAAGGAGTACCCACTGTCGCAAACGGTGGGAGGACTTGCGATGCTGGGCACGGAAGACCTCAGAGGCCCAGCTGGGGATGGCCTCCCAACGAGGAAGGGGTGCCCGTCGAACCCTGATCCCCTCTGACCTGGTCAGTGCATTGCTCTGCCTCCTGTGGCTCCACCCTGTAAGTAGTGCCCTTTCCCTGGCTCCTCTGAACTCCTGACCCCTGTCAGGAGTTCGAGGCCCTCCTCCACCCGCAGGCTTCTGCCTGTGCCTCATCTCTGGTGTCTAGTGGGAGAGCTCTGCTTTCCTACCAGGCTACCTTCTTCCTCTCTCCTCCTTTTGCTTTGCTTTGCTCTCTGCTATGCTTCACTACTGTCCCTTAGCGCTCCTTTTCCTCGTTTCTCTCCCACTCCGCTCTCACTCCACTCTCTCTTTCTCATTTTCGCTGTCACCCTCTCTCTCTCCCCCTCCGCTGCTGCCCCCATGGACCAGCCTCCTTTTTTGGCTCTGCCCCCTTTTTCGGCCCGCCCCCTTTTATCGCACCGTTTTTTGTCCCCCTCCCACCTCCCAGCTGTCCTCTCCTTCCCCCACCTCCCTACTTAATGGCAAGCCCATCTGCACCCATCCGCGCCTGGACCGTTCCCAGCACCAGAACCCCTGGCTCCACTCCCCCCGCCACCGCCACCCACATCTTCACTACGATGCGCCACCCTCCATGCCTCAATACCGGCTGCTCTCCCTCCTGCCTTTAAGCCTCACCGCAGACCACCCGCGGACCCTACTCCTGCTGGAAGTGCACATTCACCAGCCTCCACGCCAATGACCCACTCACCAAGGCAGAACGCAGCCATCTCAGATGTATCCTCCTCAACACCGTTCGGTCTACAAGCAGGCAGTAGAGCTATGGAATCTACTCGACTCAGCCTCCCCAGACGTCACCTTCCTGACCAAGACCTGGATGAACCCCTCCTCAGCGCCTGACATTGCCATAGCCATGCTGGACGGCTACAAGATCACCCGCAGGTACTGCCTCAACAAACCAGGAGGAGGCATCACCATCATCCACAAGAACACACTCAGGATCACGACCAACACCGAAGACACCCTTAGCACCGCCGGACACCTGCACTTCCAAATCCACACTGACCCAAACACACCCTCCGAGGGACCCTCGTCTACAGGCCCCCCAGCCCATGATAGCAGTTCAGCGACTCCATTACCGACATCATCAGCACGCACGCTCTTGCATCCACTGACTACATACTCCTTGGAGACTTAAACTTCCACCTCGAGAACACCAACGACAACAATACTGACACCCTTCTCGACGACCTCTACAACCTCGGCCTCAAACAGCGCATCACAACCCCAACCAACTCCGTAGGAAACACACTTTACTCTATTTTCTCTACCAGGAATCACATCTCTTTCAGCCACACCACCGATCTCCACTGGACAGACCACCGCTGCATCCACTTCTCCTTCAAGAAACCCACAACATACCACCACCCACAATGGATCCCCCACCACAGTTGGAACAAGGTCACCGAAGACCAACTTATCGTGACCCTCTCCTAGAACCCACCCATTGACACCACCAACACTTGATGCAGCTGCCCGCAACTTCAGGCAATGGGTCAACACCTGTGCCAATACTCTTGCCCCAATCAAGAATCCCTCCTACAGACCCAATGACAGAAAGTTCTTCTGGTTTACCACCGACCTCTATGAATCTAAGCAAAGCTGCCGAAGACTAGAAATAGAGTGGAGCCAAGATCAGACTCTGGACAACCTCACAGCCTTAAAAAATGTGATCCGCAGACACCACCAACTCATCCGAGCCTCTAAGAGAACCGACGTCAAAGACCGAATCAACAACAACGCACACAGCCACAAGGAGCTCATCAACGTCGTGAAGGAACTCTCCAACCCCAGCTCCAACGCCAACGCCATCCCACCATCCCAAGTCCTCTGCGACTCCCTAGCCTCCTACTTCCTCCACAAGATTGCAGACATCCACAACAGCTTCAGCACCCAGACTCCCCTCGCAACCACCAACACCACAGATATACCTCCGACCAACCTCCTGCTCTCCTGGACCCCATCAACGACAACGATGCCATTGAAATCATGAACACCATCCACTCCGGCTCTCCATCTGACCCCTGCCCTCACCACATCCTCAACAAAGCAAGCTCTGTCAATGCACATTAACTACGGAAGATCGTCAACAGCTCCTAAGAGTCCGCCACCTTCCCAGAGAGCTGGAAACATGCCAAGATCAACGCCCTCCTCCAAGGCAGACCCAGAGGACCTCAAGATCTACCGGCCTATCTCCCTGCTCCCCTTCCCGGCAAAAGTCATCGAGAAGGCTGTGAGCAGACAACTAACCCACTTCCTTGAGGAGACCCTTCCCAATCCAGATTCCGCAGCAACCATAGCACCGAAACTGCCCTCATCACCGCAACCGACGACATCAGAACCATACTGAACAGTGGCAAACCACGGCCCTCCTCCACCGGGACCACTCGGCCGCGTTTGACACCATCTGCCACCACACCCTATGCTCACACCTCAGTATCGCTGGAATTTGCGACAGAGCCCTGGGCTGGGTCACCTCCTTTCTCACCAGCAGAACCCAGAGACTCCACCTCCCCCATTCCGCTCGGAGGCCGCCAAAATCATCTGTGGCGTACCCCAGAGTTCGTCCCTCAGCCCGACCCGCTTCAATGTCTACATGGTCCAGCTCGCTAACAACGCCTAATCCCACAACCTCAACATCATCTCATATGCCGACAGCACCCAGCTGACCCTCTCCTTCACCAAGGACTCCGCTAAGACCTACCTCCATGAAGGAATGAAGGCCATCGCTGAATGGATGAAGAGCAGCTGCCTCAAACTCAATTCCGACAAGACGGAAGCCCTCATCTTCAGCTACACCCCCTCCGAATGGGATGACTCCTGGTGGCTTGCCACTCTTGGAACCACTCGACTCCCACTGACCATGCACGCAATGTAGGATTCATCTTGGACCACTCACTATCCATGACCCAGCAAGTCAACGCCATCTCCTCCTCCTGCTTCAACAACCTCTGCATGCTCCGAAAGATCTACAAATGGATACCCACCCAAACCCTCGTAAGCAGCAAGCTGGACTACGGCAATGCACTCTGCGCAGGAACCATGGCCAAAATCCAGAGGAGGCTGCAACCCATCCAGAATCCTCTGCACGCCTCATCCTGGACATTCTCCGCCACTGCCGCATCACCGACCACCTGAAAAACCTGCACTACTCCCATCAACAAGAGAATCACTTTTAAATTCCTCACCCATGCTCACAAAGCACTGCACAGCACCGGGCCAGAATACCTCAACAGATGACTCTCCTTCTACACCCCGACGCAGCATTTCTGCTCCACCGCCCTTGCCCTTGCAACTGCCCCATTCGTCAGCAGAACTGCAACCGACGGTAGACCATTCTCACACCTCACCGACAAAATGTGGAACACTCTTCCCTCCCAACTGCGCCAGACCACAACTTCTCAAGACCTGGCTGTTCGAGCAGTAGCAGCACCTCCCCCCTCCCTTCCTCAGTGCATTGAGAAACTCACGGGTGAGTAGTGCGCTTTACAAATTCCTGATTGATTGATTGATTGGTGGCCTGCATACTGGTGGTGGCCTATCCAGAGCTGGATGGGCGCTTGAGGGCAACACAGCAGCCACAAGGGGGTGAGTACAGTGGCTATCATTACAACTTATGCCTGGTGGGGTGGTATCCGGGTGGTGGGTGTGTGTCAGTGGGTGCCCCTAGGCCAGGCTAGATATAGGAGCGTAGGTCATTTGGTGGCTAAGGGTCTGAAAGGGAAATACTGCCTACCTAGCTTGTTAACATCCACTACTGGGTAGGGCTGCTTGGGTCCCAAGTGTGTGCTCCTCCTCATGTCTTGGTGGCTAACAATATCACTGGTAGTGCAATGCATAGTGCGCAGGCCTGTAACCTGTGTGTGAGGGTGCTGTGTACGCCAACTGTGGTGTTGTTGCTGTCATTGACCCAGTGTATCCTTTGTCTCTCTCCCCCCCTTTCTTATTTTGTCATCCTGTCGTTATGTGCATTAGCCTCAATTGGTGAAGCAGCAGAGGCACCGGCGACCAACGGAGCTGCATCCCACAGGACCCTGGAGGCAGAGTCCACCGATGCTGAGGGTACCAGTGGGACGGAGGGCAAGGGGAGAACAACGGCGGAGACTGGAGGGGACAATACAGACTCAGATACCTCCTCCGATGGAAGCTCCCTGGTTGTGGTGGACACCTCTGTGACCCCCCAGCTGCAGGTACAGCTGCCACACCCTTACCTGCACTGCCCTCCCAGCAGACCCTCAGTGAGTTGCCCGTGCCCACTTACCCAGGAGGGTGGGCATCTCAGGCCCTGCCCCATTAAGCCCTGCTGCCCTGAGTGAGGAGGCTATTGACCTCCTGAAATCCATCTCTGTAGGGCAGTCAACAATTGTGAATGCCATCCAGGGGCTGGCAGCCCAGATGCAACAATCTAATGCATTCCTGGAGGGCATTTACAGTGGATTGGCGGCCCAACAGAGATCGATCCAGGCTCTGGCCTCCTCTCTGATGGCAGCCATTGTCCCTGTTTCAACCGTCCCCCCCTCCAACTTCCACATCCCAGTCCCATTCTCCTCAACCCCAGCCCATCCCAAGCACAGAGCCAGACCAGCATGCACACAAGACAACACCCAAGAGTGTCACAGGCAAACACAAGCACCACACTTCATCCCACAGGCACTCACACAAATACCATCCAACTGCAGACACAACAACATCCACTATGTCCACTGTCTTCCCCTCCTCCTCCTCTAAAAACTCCCACCCAGTTGTGTCCACACTCACACTTGCATGCACTACATCATTTGTGCCTTCACCTTGCACTGCTTTTATCTCTACATTGTATATCACTCATGACATGTTCAATGACTGCATTGATAAAATCTCTAATGGCACCTGAAATAACATCACCGATAACAACACTGCGAAAGGCAAATGATTGATGTATATTTACTTTAGACCACAAGTTACTTGAGATAACAAGATAGATATCAATTTCAGTGGTTTTGTTAGTTTAAAGCATAATGGGCCTGAATACGACTCGGTTCCAAATGTGACAGATATCCCACCCACCGTATTACGAGTTCCATAGGATATAATGGACTTGTAATTCGGCGGGCAAGATATCCGTCCCATTTGGGACCGAGTAATCCACTCCGCCAAAGTCGTAATCAGGCCCAATTTGTTAAATATAAGGAAATGTCTCCTTTTGCATGATCACCCCAAAGTTTGGGGGATTTGTATGCTGCTGGGTTTTTCAAGTCTGAGAGTGCATTGAGGCCTGCTAAATGTGAATTGGCTACCCCTAATTGCCATGAGCTGACTTACTTGTAAGTCCCCAGTATATGGTACCAAGGGTCCCCAGGGCATGGAAGACAAAATGCACCCCCCCCGGGCTGCAGCACTGATTGTGCCACCCTAATTGTGCTGCCAAGCCGCCCCTACCCTAAACAAATCCTCCCCTTATAAAAAAAAAAAACTTGGCTTTGCGGTATGGGGTCCCCAAGACCTTTCAAGGCTCGGGGAGGGGGGCTGCACAGCTGCCCTTCCTTTGAAAAATAAAAAGGATATAAGCTCAACCTGCTTGGCCAATCCTCTTTCCACTTCATCCCCACACCATGCAGCCAACCCTCTGCTGTGAAAGGCCAAAGACCAAGTGCAGTGTGGGGCTGGCTACCTGTGGGGGATTTGCTGCAGGGCCTGGCGAGAGGCCAGGCCCTGTGGACAACTCCCCGTGTTGCACGGCCGAAGGCTAGGAGTAGCAGGGGGTTGGCTTTACATATGGCAATGACATGCCTCTACCTAGGCAGGACATGTTCTATGACATCATTCATGACATCACTGATGACATCTCAAATGGCATCATTAATGACATAATTGATAACATCATTCAAGCTTCTTTTGTTCACATTACTTTATAAAATAGTATGCAATAAAGGCCTGATTTTAGCACAAAAGAGCTCAGAATAATAGGAATCTTCATTAATGCCATCACAGAAATAACTCCCTCCGGTGTAGCAACATTCAACACTGACGGCATACCATACTCTTCACAAGTAGCCTAGTTCATACTAACAATCAATTACAGCTATATGGGAAACCATCATTGCACACAGTGTTGAACATGTGCACAACTGTTGAGAGAAAGCCAAGTTTCGGGACATGACCAGCCATCACAGGACGTGATCCAGAGAGGCTCCTCAGCATTCCCAGAGAAAGAAATGATGTTGGGTGCTTATGCCTTATAGGTATGAGTTAATCCCCCCACAAGAGATGTGCAGAGAGGGGACATCTACTGAGACTGCCGCCTAGACACTACACCAGCCACAGATGACAGACACGTCACTTGTGGCTTCTATCATGACAACAGCCACAAGGCATGCAGAGACTTACAGGCCATACCTTCAACGACATTGCTGGACAGCGAGGCAGAGGACCCTATCACCCACTGAAGAGTAAACACATTCTTTCCGGGGGTATGGGCCCCTGCAACAGCAATTTTCAGTACACCACCCTCTACTGTAGTGCAATTCCCACCTACCTGATGCACACCTTTGGGACCTAGCCTCTGGCCCCACTCCATACCTCCGGCCATGAGCCACACACTTTCACCTGCTTGCTACCAGCTCCCTATTCTATGCCACAGCACCTGGGGAATCATTGGGACGAACCGAGCTGGGCAGATAGTTGCGCCGACTCCAGTGATCAGGGCCTGGCTCCCCTGTCTGATATTAAGATGGCTGAGATGGCGCATGAAGGCCTAAATGTGGGGGGTTTTACCCCTACTCCTTTCTCACAACATGGAACAATCTACTAACGATTTGGCAATAAAAACTACCAGCAGGGGAGCAAGTGATATAAAAGCCAAATATCTGCACCAAGCATCATGTGACTCTTCTGCATGTTCAGCACATTCTCTTCAGCTGAGTTGCTTTTTTAATTCCCAAGACAGGTCTCCCCCAAAAGATGGATCGAGAAGATACCAGGTTTCCCAATATGAGACTGCAAGAGTATGGAGAGCTTGGAAGCCATATGTAGCCCACACGTCTACTGCCAGCTGTATAAGGGGTGAGGAATGCTCCTATGGTCGGAGCTTGTTCCACTGCTCGTTTTACAAGGTAATACAATGTGTGACTGAAAGAAGCTGACCACGTCTACACAGCCCATTACAGACCTCATTCCTACCTTGGGGTAGTGTCCACAAACCCAGTAGCCACAGCTAGTGGCTTTTTCAAGATGGACCACCTCAGCTTTACCTCCTCCATACAACTGGACATAAGAAATACCCACTGAGTCACCCCCTGGGTTCACCCTTCTCCAAACCACTAGTGTCCCCTGAGTAGACTTTGTGGCAACCCAGTGATAAGTCCCCTTGCTGCACAGTCTCTTTCATTTCTTACATGCCACTGAAAAAGCCACAGGCGAACAGTGTGTTGACCCACTTTTAACCAGCTGAAGTGCAAGAGTCAAGGGGGACTGTTGTGACAGACAGAGACATGGCCTTAACTAAGGAGGACCTACTCTCCTCTCTACAAGACTTCAAAAAAGAACTATGGAAATAACTCAATCTCAAAGCCTCCCTGGAAATGCTACAGTCTGATCTTCACTCCAAACTTCTAGCATTACAACAGTATGTAGACGCGGTTGTCACAATAAATCTGGAAACTAGATGCCAAACCCTTAAGCAAAAGGTGGACAAACTGGAAAGCTCCTCTGACCACCTTAAAACCACCCATCTAACCACAAAGCTCACATGTGAAAATTTGGAGAATCACTCTTGATACAACATTTGTTTGCAGAACTTAGAGGAGGAAGCGGAAGGTCCTGATTTGGCAAAACTACACTCTTATAAAGCTAAAGAAGCGATCCTAAGGGTGGTGGGTGGAGGAGGTGACCATCTTCCAAGACATAGCCCCAACTACCTTGGGCCCATGCTTGAACTTCAGACCTGTGACAGACAAACTGTGCCAAGAATGAATTAAGTATAGATCGGTATACCCTTTTGGCCTAGACTTCGACTAGCAAAATAAGTTACAACACTTCACAGATCTTGAGGAAATGGCAAATTTGCTTGGGGTAACACCAGTCATGGCAAATAGCCCAGCCACAGACCCAGGTGCAACTTCAACAAGTTCTATGTTAAATGCAGATAAAACAACAAAGGCAAATGGGGAAAAGAAACTCTCCAGGTTAAGACTCAGAGACATGCCTTCATGTTCAGAAGCAATCCTTACCCAGGCAACTTTCAACTCCATCGTAGACTACGCTATGAACAGTTCCTTTCTGCATGATAGGCTGAAATGTAGATTTGGACAACACTATTTCTCATCCTTTAATCATGTTGGGCTCAACTGATACACTGGGACATCAACCAAGATATTCTATTTCTTGAGTGTACTGTCCTTGATGAACAATGGGGACCTCAGGCAGGACCAGGGAAAGGGGGATATTGCGGCGGAGGTTGCTTATCTCAACAGCAAGATAGCAAGTGAATCTCTATCCTATGTGCCTACTTGCCCTAACACTATAATGATATGGTATTAAACACCTTGACTTGGAACTTTGAGGGACTTAACTTCCAAGCTAAATGCCATAAATTATGGAATTACCTCTTGGATCACCGGCATAAACCTAGTTGCTATACAAGAGACCCATATCAAATGCACTGAAGAACACAAGTTACGTCACAAAACAAACCCATTGATATATCGTTCCTCACCCCTTACAAAACACAATAGTGTCACCCTCCTCTGTCATACATCTTAGTCGTTAACTCACTTCCTTTTATTAGTGCCTCTATCCCCGAGGCATGCAAAATCATTACCAAAATAAGTGAATAAATTCCATCTCTTATTATTCAGGTGAGTGCCCTCAATTGTTGAAACAAAGCCTCAAAACTCACAACCAGTTCAATATTTTCCACATTCCATCAGATGCAATATTATTTTCACTCTCCCTATGATGACCCATGATTATAATAATAGACATTAAACATAGATCATAAATGATATTAAGGTAAACTACACTACAACATTAGTACGTATCCCTCACCCCACGCACTGCAAGTATCGGTGCCAGAGATATGCTACGCGCTATGAGTGAGTACATTATGAATATGCTACCATTGTCATTAACCCATCTTCTGGAGTAATCCGTCTACAACCAGATGGTAGTGGATAATTACTATAACAGTGTTGATGAGAATATATACTCTGTACCCAATGGATAACGACGAGCAATGTGGAGAATCATAAGAGCTGTCATAAGTGAAGGCGACAATGGGGTCGAACCAGAGGAGACCCTGGGGTTAGGGTTATTCACCTGAATAAGAGATGGAAGTTATTCACTTATTTTGGTAATGATTTTGCATATCTCGGGGATAGAGGCACTAATAAGAAGGAGTGAGTGAACTACTAATACTCCAGAACATGTGTTGTCCATTGGATACACGGTGTTCGGGTCTTTATGGAGCATGAACAATTGTTGTCGATATTGGTGGTTTGTGGTCAATGGGGGCTCCACATGTATGTGCATGAATAACTGTATAATTTACACTCAGTATAAAGTTGGATGTGATACCAAACATGTAGATAACATGGCTAAAGGAGAATATGTTGTCTCAGGAGGCCTTTAGAAATTAAGTTGAGTTATATTGTGTGATGACAGATGGAAATGCATGAAATACGGAAATATGGTGTAATTATGTTTGGTTTCCACAGGGTTTGGGATGGGTCAACTTTGAGAATGTTTTTAAGATTATGTTAACAAAGTGAGTTATGACATGGCTGTTTATATAATATTCACAGCCCTGATGAAGTCATGGGGACACATACCAAAGACGAAACAAGTGTTGGCTGGTGGAACTGAGCTGCACACCTGAAGATTGATCAATTTGCATTAAAATACTGGATTTCCAGACTGGAATTTGGCTGTTGTTGATTGATGGAAACCTAATGTGGGAAGACATATTGGTCTGAAATGGACTCTATAGAGAATGTGAACTAATTTGTAATTATCTATCTATGTCATGGTGTGTGCCTTAATAGATTCTAAGGGAAATTCACCTACCTCAAGAAACTGAAGACCAAAATGAAGAGTTAACTTAGCTAGCTATAACTTACGCCCCCGCAATACACTGCATATGACCTCACATATTACATAACTCATGACATGGTTAGTGACATCACTAATAACATCACCAATGAGATCTCAAATGACATCACTGGTGACATCATCCAGTGAGCATTTTCTAAAGGTTTATGAGTGTTGACCATATATTGCAGGGTATTACAAAGGTTAAAATAGTATGTTTTCTGTACTACTTATGAGTGATACTATTTCTAACATATATAACATGAGTGGCTGTGTGACAGTGTGTATCTGTGTGGAGTAGGTGTCTGAGTGCCTGTATAGGTGTGTGAGTGGGTGTATGAGTGCCTGTATGGGTGTATGTAGGACGTTGGCTCTGTATGTACTATTTCAAAGTAAGAAATAGCATGCACAGAGTCCAAGGGTTCCCCTTAGAGGTAAGATAGTGGCAAAAAGAGATAATTCTAATGCTCTATTTTGTAGTAGTGTGGTCGAGCAGTAGGCTTATCAGAGGGTAGTGTTAAGCATTTGTTGTACACACACAGGCAATAAATGAGGAACACACATTCAAAGACAATTCCAGGCCAAAAGGTTTTTGTATAGAAAAATATATTTTCTTAGTTTATTTTAAGAACCACAGGTTCAAGATTTACAAGTAATACTTCAAATGAAAGGTATTTCACTTAGGTAACTTAGGAACTTTGAATCAGCAAAACAGCATGTACAGTTTTCACAAAAAATGGCAATAAGCTATTTTAAAACTAGACAGTGCAATTTTTAACAGTTCCTGGGGGAGGTAAGTGTCTGTTAGTTTTGCAGGTAAGTAAACCACCTACAGGGTTCAAAGTTGGGTCCGTGGTAGCCCACCGTTGGGGGTTCAGGCAACCCCAAAGTTACCACACCAGCAGCTCAGGGCCGGTCAGGTGCAGAGGTCAAAGTGGTGCCGAAAACACATATGCTTCAATGGAGAAGAGGGTGCCCTGGTTCCAGTCTGCCAGCAGGTAAGGACCCGCGACTTCGGAGGGCAGACCAGGGGGGTTTTGTAGGGCACTGGGGGGACACAAGTTAGCACAAAAAGTACACCCTCAGCGGCACGGGGCGGCCAGGTGCAGAGTGCAAACAGGCGTCGGGTTTGCAATGGAGTTCAATGGGAGACCCAGGGGTCTCTTCAGCGAAGCAGGCAGGCAAGCTGGGGGCTCCTCGGGGTAGCCACCACCTGGGCAAGGGAGAGGGCCACCTGGGGGTCTCTTCTGCACTGGAGGTCGGATCCTTTGGGTCCTGCGGGTGCAGTGTCTTTACCAGGCGTCGGGCTTTTAGAAGCAGGCAGTTGCGGTCAGGGGGAGCCTCTGGATTCCCTCTGCAGGCGTTGCTGGGGGGGGTCAATTCTGGCTACTCACAGGGTCGCAGTCGCCGGGGAGTCCTCCCTGTAGTGTTGTTTCTCAGCAGGTCGAGCCGGGGGCGTCGGGTGCAGAGGGCAAAGTCTCACGCTTCTGGCAGGAAACGTGTTGTCTTTAAAAGTTGCTTCTTTGTTGGAAAGATGTTTCTTCTTTGGAGCAGAGCCGCTGTCCTCAGGAGTTATTGGTCCTTTTAGATGCAGGGTAGTCCTCTGAGGCTTCAGAGGTCGCTGGACCCTGTGGAACGCGTCGCTGATGCAGTTTTTCTTGATGTGGGGAGACAGGCCGGTAGGACTGGGGCCAAAGCAGTTGGTGTCTCCGTCTTCTCTGCAGGGCTTCAGGTCAGCAGTCCTTCTTCGTCTTCAGGTTGCAGGAATCTATCTTGCTAGGTTCTGGGAGCCCCTAAATACTCAATTTAGGGGTGGGTTTAGGTCTGGGGGGTTAGTAGCCAATGGCTACTAGCCCTGAGGGTGGCTACACCCTCTTTGTGCCTCCTCCCTGAGTGGAGGGGGGCACATCACTAATCCTATTGGGGGAATCCTCCATCTGCAAGATGGAGGATTTCTAAAAGTCAGAGTCACCTCAGCTCAGGACACCTTAGGGGTTGTCCTGACTGGCCAGTGACTCCTCCTTGTTTTTCTCACTATCTCCTCCGGCCTTGCCGCCAAACGTGGGGCCGTGGCCAGAGGGGATGGGCATCTCCATTGGCTGGAGTGCCCTGGGGCGCTGTAACAAAGGGGGTGAGCCTTTGAGGCTCACCACCAGGTGTTACAGTTCCTGCAGGGGGAAGTGAGAAGCACCTCCACCCAGTACAGGCTTTGTTACTAGCCACAGAGTGACAAAGGCACTCTCCCCATGTGGCCAGCAACATGTCTGGTGTGTGGCAGGCTGGTAAAACTAGTCAGACCACACTGGAAGTCGGGAATGTTTTCAGGGGGCATCTCTAAGATGCCCTCTGGGGTGTATTTCACAATAAAATGTACACTGGCATCAGTGTGCATTTATTGTGCTGAGAAGTTTGATACCAAACTTCTCAGTTTTCAGTGTAGCCATTATGGTGCTGTGAAGTTCGTGTTTGACAGACTCCCAGACCATATACTCTTATGGCTACCCTGCACTTACAATGTCTAAGGTTTTGCTTAGACACTGTAGGGGCATGGTGCTCATGCACCTATGCCCTCACCTATGGTATAGTGCACCGTGCCTTAGGGCTGTAAGGCCTGCTAGAGGGGTGACTGATCTATGCCATAGGCAGTGTGAGGTTGGCATGGCACCCTGAGGGGAGTGCCATGTCGACTTAGTCATTTTCTCCCCACCAGCACACACAAGCTGGCAAGCAGTGTGTCTGTGCTGAGGGAGGGGTCCCCAGGGTGGCATAAGACATGCTGCAGCCCTTAGAGACCTTCCCTGGCATCAGGGCCCTTGGTACCAGGGGTACCAGTTACAAGGGACTTACCTGGATGCCAGGGTGTGCCAATTGTGGAAACAAAGGTACAGGTTAGGGAAAGAACACTGGTGCTGGGGCCTAGTTAGCAGGCCTCAGCACAATTTCAAATCATAACTTGGCATCAGTAAAGGCAAAAAGTCAGGGGGTAACCATGCCAAGGAGGCATTTCCTTACAGTGTATAAGTAGGTATGTCAGTAGCTGTGTGGGTGAATGAGTGGGTGTGTGAATGACTATATTGGTGAGTGAGTGGGTGTGGCAGTGGCTGTATGGGAGAGTGAGTGGCTGTGTGAGTTGCTGTATGGGTGGGTGAGTGGATGTGTGAGTGACTGTGTGGGTGAGTGAGTGGGTGCCTGAATGGTGGTGTGGGTGAATGACTAACGGTGTAAGTGACTGGGTGAGTGAATGGCTGTATAAGTTGCTGTTTGGTTGAGTTGGTGTGTGAGTGGCTGTATTGTAGAGTAAGTGGCAGGATGTATGGGTGAGTGAGCAGATGTGTGTGCTTGTATGGATGTGTGAATGGGTATGGAAGTGGTTGTGTGGGAGTGGGAGTGAGTGTGTGAGTGCTTGTATGGGTGAGTAAACGGCTGTGTTGAGTGGCTGTATGGGTGAGTGAGTGGGTGTGAGTGGCTGTGTAGGTGACTAAGTGGGTCAGTAAGTACCTGTATGGGTGTGTGTGCGGCTCTGTGAGTGGCTGTAAGGGTAAGTAACTGGTTGTATGAGTAGCTGTATGGGTGAGTGAGTGGTTGCATGAGTGCCCTTATGAGTGAGTAAGTGGGTGTGTGAGTGGCTCTATGGATAAGTGAGTGGTTGTGTGAGTACTTCTATAGGTCTGTGATGGGTACATGAGTGGCTGTGTGGGTGCGTGAGTAGGTGTATGAGAGCTTCTATAGGGGTGTGAGTGGGTGTTTGAGTGCCTCTGTGGTGATGTCTTCAGTGATGTCATCAGTGATTTCACTGACCATTTTATGAATAATGTAATATGTGAAGTTAAAAACAGTGCATTGTGGGGGCATAAGTTATACTTAGCTCAGATAATAATAACTACTGAATTTCACTGGTTTTGTATGAATGAAATGTGAGCCTAACTAAAACGCCCCTGTAACCTTAGGTTTTTTTCCAGTGAGTTTTTAAGGGTTTTTTATACTATTTCCTAACTATAATGTCCCTGTAACCTTTCTTTTTTCAGTGTATTTCCTAACTGTAACAACTAACCTTTAACAGTGAGTGTGTAAGTGAGTGTATTGTGTCTCAGTAGATCTACAAGTGGGTATGAGAGTGTCTGAGCACAGGCTGCCCGCTTAAATTTCATATTTAGACCTGGGGAGCTGGCAGTCCCTGAGGCTGCCGGGGAGGCTGTATGGACCTCCCCAATAACACATAAAATTTTGCCCTGAGAAGGTGGTGGTCCCTGGATGGAGTGGGCACCCCCGCATATTTTTACATCATCGCCCCAGGGAGGAGGTGGTCCCTGTGCTAATATACGGCATAGTGGGGGCGACCATGCACCCCGTCCTTTTTTAAAGTCTCAATTGGAGTGAAGGAATCACTCACCTGCAACCACAGGCACCTCAAGAAAACGTCAACCAGCTAGTGGGGTCTGCTGTTCCATGAACATTGAAGGGCTCTGCTTCACAGGTGGTGAGTCTCTGGTTTTCTCTGGGTCCTGCTTGCCTTTTGACCAATTTGGGAGACTGTGGGCCCCTGCTCCAGCCACTGGGCTGTTATCCTGTGCACTGTGACTGTTGCACTTGCCAAGGCTTGTTGACTCTTCCTCCAGGAAATCTCTAGGCACCAAGAAGTCCTGAACTCCAGCACTCTGCAACTCGAAGATCAGCCCCTGTCCTGCAACTCCTGGACGTGGGACTTCTGTTTTGTTGTGCTGCTAAGGCCTTTTTGTGACTTCCTCTGTCCATGGCCTGCGTGTCACCTGTGGGGGCTCCATCGACTTCTGCTGGCCTTCCTGTGTGCTGAGGGGCAGCCCTGACTCCCCCTCCTGGATAGAGTCTCTTGGACCTTGCTGGTACCCAAAACATTGCAAATCCTCATTGAGCTTCTGCTTGCATTTGTCAGTGCTTGCTGGTGACCTGTCTGGTCACTGACCCTCCTGCATTCTAGCGACCGGTGAGGGACCACTTGGGTGGTTCTTTGTTGTGAGTGAGTTACTGTCTGACTACTTTGGTACTGCAAATGCTACATTCCTCCTGGATAAGCTTTAGTTGCTCGCCTTAGCTCCCCCAGAAAGCTTTTGCTATCTGGACACCTACTTACTATCACTAAGGGTTGCCTGGACTCAGTATAGGGTGCCACACCATAGGTGTACACCATAAACTGAGCCAGCTTCCTACAGTTAAGCCCAACTGGCCATCTGCTTATTAGAAAACTCTAATTGTGCTTTCTCATCTGAAACCTCGTGGTCTATTTTCCTTAGAATAGACCCCAAACTATGCTAATTAGCTACTAATGAAGCCAGCCGTCAGGCTTTTGCTTGGGGATCCCTTTGTCAAAGAAGTGGCAAAGTTTGTGAACACAATCACCTCATTGGATAAGGTCCAGACAGCACTAAGAAAAGCTCTTTCAGTTCCACATTTTTTCCAGGGCTGGTCAAGATCAGGGCCACTCTACCAGCCATTTCCAATATCAAGGCTCCCCAGTCCATGGCCAGACTAAAACAGGATTCTCAGGAGGGAACGATTATAAAGAGAAACCCTGTCATCCCTTCCCAAGCAAGAGGCTCCATAGGGTGGTTCAACATGGAAATTTCCAAGGAGCAGTTTCTAATCCCTCTTTCCAAGGTGACCACTCACCCTTCTTCCCTTGCAGAGTTAGGGAGAAAGATCAGATTCTTTCTACATAATAGCTTTCTTTACAAAGCAACTGTTTAGCGTTGCTAGTAGGTTATTTTGCAATTTGCTGTTTCTTCTTACCAACAAGCACACTGCTGCATCTTGTAGTCAGCAGTCCAGTACGTCAATCGCCTGGAAGGTGCAGGGATTATGAAAGATTTCAGGAAGTTCTGCCTACAATATCAGATTTTGGTTACAGCCCTTCATCTCCGGGCTCTCAGAATGCAGTGGCCAATTGGGTTTATTGCCATGTCAGGGATACTAGCGAGTGATAGCTGGATCCAAATCTGCTTGCCAGAATCATGGAGAAATGGGGTCCATGCCAGATGGACATGTTTGCTTCACGCCTCACTTTCAAATTACCATCCTTATTCAGGTGGAGGCTGGAACTTCTAGCTCAAGCACAGATAACAGATGAGTTCTTGCAGAGGTGGCCTGATCTGAACTATGCTTTTCTCCCATTCTCTGTACTACTGACAGTAACCCTTTAAGCCTGATGATAGTCAGCAAAATTAATGAGGAGCCCTCCCCTTTGGAGGACACAGAGTTTCCAGTATTACTGCCACTGTCTTGTGATTGCCCCCTTTGCCTTCCTTGGTTCCAGACTCTCCTCCTAGACCTTCTCCGATTCCAACATCCCTTGGTCAGGACAGAACACTTGAATATAGTAGCCTCAAGAGACTTTCCGGAAATGCTGGCAAGTAATAGAACTTTCAGAACGGGATCTCAACTCCATTGACAAGACCCCATACATAAGCACTACCAAATACCTTGAAAACAATGGTCTAGGTGGTGCTTTGAATGGAGTTTGGATCCTCTGGCAGCTGATATGATTCATGCCATGAACTTGTTAGCATCCTTAGCCTTAGATGGTCTATCTTGCAGGACTATCAATTCCTCCTGATCAACAATTTCAGCTGGTCACTTTCACATAGCAAAAAGACCTCGAGGAGAACATCCCTTTGTTTCTAAGCTTCTCAGAGGAGTATGCTCTATAGCGTCCAGGTATTTTTCCTTCAGAGATGTTTCCTTTGTCCTCAAGTTTCTTCGATTCTGGCCTTCCAATTCTCTTTTAACCAGAAAGGATCTTTCTGCTAAGTTGATGCTCTTTCTGTGCTTAGTTTCTTGCAAACAGGTCTTGGATGTTCGAGTTCTTGACCTAGCAGATTGATCCTTTACTCTTGAGGGTGTTTCTTTCTTCATCTCCAAATTAACAAAATGAGCAACCAGACAGGTAATATTTTCAGCACTTCCAGGAGACAAGAAAATCTGTGTAGTTCACTGTTTACGAGAGTATGAGAAAGTTACATACCTTCTTTGGAACTCCTCTTCTGGTCCATTGTTACTTTCTTTATGACATCCACATGCACCGGTGTTGTGTCCGACAATGACACGCTTCCCTGCTTCTTTCAGAAGCAGGGATTGACACCAACATTTTTGGAGCTAATTTGGTCCAAGAGGCCCTGGTATCCTAAAGTCTTTTGTGCTTGTAAATACTACAGAGTGTGACTTGAAGAGATTATCTTCATGGCAGACTGGTAAGAATTCCATGTTTAAGGAGTCCTACTATAAACCGGTAAGTAGTCCTTTTTTCTTTAGTAGTGGATAAGCTTTAAACTTGAATAACCTGAAGCCTCTGGTCCTGACATAATATTGAAAATGTTATAGCAATAGTGAACAAGAATTTTCAATTCTATTAAGGAAACAGAGGTGAAGATTATTTCACCCGATATTGGTAAACAAAAAATTAATGTCATATTATGATAATGATGTATTCCTTAAATGCTATTACTTGTATGTAACTAGCTTTTTGACCACGCCCATGCTTTAGTGTGAATATTTACATTTTTTATCCTAAGCTTCGGATCAGAAGTAAGAATGAAATCGAGTATTTTTACCAAAAAGTCCTCATAGCAGAAGAGGCAGTTCATCCTGTTTGTAGGTCTTCATGAAAGCTGATTAGATGTTCGACATTCTAATGTGTTATGTGTGGTTCATGTTTGAACTCTAGGATTTGTAGTTTTTTTCTTTTACAAATACGGTTATGTGTTTGTTCACATGGCTGCGACTTTGAATACTGCAAAGAGGAGAATGCATAATCTTCCCCTCCATGCCCTTAATTGAAAATTCTTGCTCACAAATGCTATGAAAATCTCTCACAAAATCTTATTTGTGAATGCTATTAAATGTTCAATTTCGTGAGAAACATAAACGTATGGGGCTGGTCCCAGAGTGAAACTAAGAAAGGGATATTTGTGTATAAAGCATAAAAACAACTGTGAAATTGTAGCATGTAAAAAAAAATCACAAGGGACATGGGGGATAGACTTCTGCACTACATCTATGATAAGAAGGCATATAGTCGTAATACTGGAAAAGAAGAGTGATTGGTATAGTGGTGACACCATAAATCATGAATTCTCTTGACAAGGTTTCAAACCACACCTGAAAAAGTGTATTTTTAGACTGTTTTAAAATTTTCATTTTATATTATCCAAATGACGGAGGTCCCTTTGTAAATCTCCCTCTAGCAGTGTCTGGGAGATTTGTAGCCCATTTAGTCATGCCAGTTCATGTCAGAAATTCGTGACACGCTGTGGCATGTGGGAGGGGGGCGAGGGTTAATGTGAAAGAAATCCCTTACTTTGTGGAATGAGAGATAGAGTAAGATTGTGGAAGAAAAAGAAATGCATGCGTCAGTACCAAGGTTCAAGAGAGTAAGGGGTCTTTGTTTATTAAGAATGAAAAGCAACTGTGATTTTGTGGTATGTAAAAGAAAAATTACAATGGAAATAGAAGAGGGGCTTCCATAATATTTCCATGATACAAATACTTTTAGCCAAACAACTCTTATCTAGTTAAAGATTGGTCTAGGGGTTAATACCATAACAAACATTTTTTCCTATATCAAGGGTCCCCACCTTCAGAGTTTTTGACATATATATTTTCTAATTTTTTATTTTTTTTATTTTACCCAAATGAAAGAGGATCCTTTGGAAATCACCCACAAGCACTATTTGCAGCTAAGCATAAAGCAGCATGTCATCTCACATACTGTGGCACATGTTGTGACATATACCACAAACGTCACATGCCAGGAATGGGTTTCAACCCTTACTGCTCTCAGGATCAGATCTCTGGGGACCTCATAAAAAAGATGCAGTAAGAGCCCAACCCTGCGTCACGATGGGTGAGGGGATGGTGGTCGGGATTTGATTTCTCACAGAAAGGCAGTATTCGCATTTTGTACACAACCTTGATCTTTTATTGGGATCCTTGTTCATAGAGAGAGGGATGTTGTAAAACAGACTGTTATAGACCAATGCTCTGTGATTTTTTTGTTAAGTTAATGCATGTAAAGATGACATATTTTGATAAGGTGATACCAACCTTTTTTATGATTCTGTCTCTCATCATCTAACGCTGCAAGAAACAGAATTCCTGTTATATAGCTATTTCTCTCCAGCAGCATATCACACATTCCTAATATCACGTACCATCAAGCAGCATTTTTCCATGTGGCTACAGCAGAGACCTTCGGTATGAACTACATTTTTCTGGATTGCTACCACAAACATATTTTTCTGTAAAGTGGGCTGCTTTAAGCCATGAATACCGATACTCATGCTCTATAGTACCAGAAATGCGCATACTCACAAGCCAAACATACCTGTATCCTTTAAGTGCCATTAAAATATGTTATTTGTGAGAAGTGGAATACTGGTCATTAAATACATAATCGTCATGCCTGTGTACCTGTTCAACAAAAGACGATTATTAGACAAGTGGTGAGATTGGTGTATTAAAGACTAACATTATTGGTAATAAGTGCCAGCACTGCACCGTTTAGAAGAAGGACATTGAATACCAGCAAGGCAGGTTCATTTCAGAATGACTCTGTTGTTGTGACTTGTGTCCCCTGCTGGTTTGTTGAATTATTAAAATATTGCTCAGAATGGTCTTAATTCAATTGCCAAAGAATGTGAGTACACCCTTTGGGAAATCCGGCATGCACATTATCACATCCAGTCATTTGCTGTTTATTGGATACTCTGCAGTACAGTTAGGCTTAGCCTTTTCTGGGACTGAGTCATTCGAAATACTTTTAACTTCTATGTTGTCACGTCGCTATGACATGTACTTTCATTATTGGGAGTAGATGCAGATACTATGGCGGTCATTCTGACCCTGGCGGTCGGTGATAAAGCGGCGGCCAACCCGCAAACAGGCCGGTGGTCAAAAAAATGGTATTCTAACTCTGGCGGGAACCGCCAACACAGGCCGCCACATTAACACTCCGACCGCCACGGCGGGACCGACAAACAGCGCGCCGGTCACCGCCAACAGGCAGGCGGCAGACAATGTACCGCCCACCCTATCACAACTCACCAATCCGCCACCTTTTCCGGGGCGGGAGCCCCGCCGATAAAAACACGTCGGAAACAGACTACGAACGGGAAAACGCTCACCTATACACACTCCACGAGGAAGGAGGACAGCATGGAGCCCGAATTACACATCCTACCAGCTATTGTCTACCTGCTCATCTACCAGGAGTACGAACACCGGCGCAGACGACAACGGTGAGTACTGCACCTACGACACAGGGGAGAGGGGAGGAGAAAAGCTTACGGGCACACACATGCGCCATACACCCACCCCCCCACCACAAATACCTACACCCCAATGCCGAGCAACAAGTCAGAGTGACACCACACAAACCCCCCGGAATAATGCAAAGACACAATTTAAATGTTCGATAAAATATATGTATAAATAGCTCCATTGAAGGAATGGCAAATATGCCATATAAAAGATACAAAAATAAGGAATGAACATAGTCAACAAGATATCCATAGGCAAAAAGTCCGGCACATTCCGTCAAAGTTCCATAGTCCGTGGGCCAATGTGCACAAACACATGGGCAAAGCCCACACAGGAGACCAGATACCATTGGAGAGAACACTGCAGGGGCATCAGATGATAAAACTACAGGCACCTCAGGGGGAAGGGAAGGGGGGGCACCTCAGCCACATGAATCCACGACGCCAGATCCACGAGGGGCCTCCATGCCCACTGTCCCATCCTGGGGGGTGCAAAGCCACAGTCCATCAGATGGATTACCGACTCCACTGTTATTGGAGGAGGCATGGTGCCCGAGTGCTTCCTGAAGCCCTGCTCGACACAGAACTGGCACTGTCAATGGGCCAGCGGTGCTTGAGATGAAGGGCCCAGCGGAGCAGTGCTTGACAGGAAGGGCCCAGCAGAGCGGTGCTTGAGATGAAGGGCCCAGCGGAGCGGTGCTTGACAGGAAGGGCCCAGCGGAGTGGTGCTTGAGATGAAGGGCCCAGCGGAGCGGTGCTTGAGACGGCGGGGCCCAGCGGAGCGGTGCTTGAGATGAAGGGCCCAGCGGAGCGGTGCTTGACAGGAAGGGCCCAGCGGAGCGGTGCTTGAGACGGCGGGGCCCAGCGGAGCGGTGCTTGAGACGGCGGGGCCCAGCGGAGCGGTGCTTGAGATGAAGGGCCCAGTGGGGCCCAGCGGAGCGGTGCTTGACAGGAAGGGCCCAGCGGAGCGGTGCTTGAGATGAAGGGCCCAGCGGAGCGGTGCTTGAGATGAAGGGCCCAGCGGAGCGGTGCTTGACAGGAAGGGCCCAGCGGAGCGGTGCTTGAGATGAAGGGCCCAGTGGAGCGGTGCTTGAGATGAAGGGCCCAGCGGAGCGGTGCTTGAGATGAAGGGCCCAGCGGAGCGGTGCTTGACAGGAAGGGCCCAGCGGAGCGGTGCTTGAGATGAAGGGCCCAGCGGAGCGGTGCTTGAAACGGCGGGGCCCAGCGGAGCGGTGCTTGAGATGAAGGGCCCAGTGGAGCGGTGCTTGAGATGAAGGGCCCAGCGGAGCGGTGCTTGACAGGAAGGGCCCAGCGGAGCGGTGCTTGACAGAAAGGGCCCAGCGGAGCGGTGCTTGAAACGGCGGGGCTCAGCGGAGCGGTGCTTGAGATGAAGGGCCCAGCGGAGCGGTGCTTGACAGGAAGGGCCCAGTGGAGCGGTGCTTGAGATGAAGGGCCCAGCGAAGCGGTGCTTGAGACGGCGGGCCCCAGCGGAGCGGTGCTTGAGATGAAGGGCCCAGTGGAGCGGTGCTTGAGATGAAGGGCCCAGCGAAGCGGTGCTTGACAGGAAGGGCCCAGCGGAGCGGTGCTTGACAGGAAGGGCCCAGTGGAGCGGTGCTTGAGATGAAGGGCCCAGCGGAGCGGTGCTTGAGATGAAGGGCCCAGCGGAGCGGTGCTTGACAGGAAGGACCCAGCGGAGCGGTGCTTGAGACGGCGGGGCCCAGCGGAGCGGTGCTTGAGATGAAGGGCCCAGTGGAGCGGTGCTTGAGACGGCGAGGCCCAGTGGAGCGGTGCTTGAGATGGCGGGGCCCTGTTCAGCGGTTCCTGTCCCGGCGGGGCCCGTTCAGCGGTTCTTGTCCCGGCGGGGCCCGTTCAGCGGTTCTTGCCCCGGCGGGCCCCTGTTCAGCGGTGCTCCTCCCGGCGGGGCCCATTCAGCGGTTCTTGCCCCGGCGGGGCCCGTTCAGCGGTTCTTGCCCCGGCGGGGCCCTGTTCAGCGGTGCTCCTCCCGGCGGGGCCCTGTTCAGCGGTGCTCCTCCCGGCGGGGCCCGTTCAGCGGTTCTTGCCCCCGGCGGGGCCCGTTCAGCGGTTCTTGCCCCGGCGGGGCCCGTTCAGCGGTTCTTGTCCCGGCGGGGCCCGTTCTGCGCTGCTTGTCCTGTGTGACTAGGGAGCCAGACCTGGGCAAGACTTCCCGCTCATTCACCATCCGAACTTGCGGTTGCGGCGCCCTCCTGTGATGGAGTCCTGGGCCCGTGGGTGTCGTCCGTCACACCCGGGATGGGGCTGGGGGGGCCCTCCTGGGCAGCTCGCCTGCTGCCTGACTTCTCCGCCCTGCTGCCCTTGCCCTCCTTCGCTGGAGCTCTGTGGCCCTTGCCTCCCTTGGAGGATGTGGCAGGTGACGGGGCAAGGCTACTGTCCTTGGTGGCAGCCATCTCAGGCTTGTCGCGCCGGGCCTTTTTCTTCTTTGTCCTCTTCCCAGGGGGGGGGCTGGCTGTCCCCTTACTGCTGGCCGATGTTCCTGCCCTAGGATCTGGGTGGGTGGCTGCCTGCGTTTGTGTGCTTTGGAAGAGGGGGTGACAGACACACTCGGAGAGGACACAGGGGACGTGTAAATGGCAGTGGGGGTGGTGACTGCACGTGTGCGGACTGTAATGGAGGGTGTGCTGGTGATGGAAGTACTGGCTGATGGTGGTGTGCATGCAGGTGTGAGTGGAGACGTCACAGGGAGGGAGGAGGGAGATGAGGAGGTGGGGGACACAGAGGTGGTAGTGACTGTTGGCATGTCTGCATCTGGATGTTGCTTGGGTGAATGCTTGTGTGATCTGTGGTGCTTATGTCTGGATGAGCTGCACTTGGGTGTAGAGGTGTGTGCAGGCTGGTCTGATGGTGTGGATGGGATAGGCAGAGGAACAGGAGACTGGGACTGGGTGGAGGGAGTCAGAAGAGGGAGGCTGGAGACAGGGACAATGGCTGCCGTCAGTGCTGAGGCCAGAGCGTTGAACGATCGCTGATGGGCAGCCTGACCCGAATGAATGCCCTCCAGGTATGCATTGCTCCGATGCACCTCCCTTTCTACACCCTGGATGGCATTCAAGAGGGTAGACTGCCCAACAATGAGTGTCCTGAGGAGGTCAATGACCTCCTCACTGAGGGCAGCAGGAGTAACTGGGGCAGGGCCTGAGGTGCCTGGGGTGAAGGAGAAGCCCGCCTTCCTGGGCGAGCGGGCACGGAGCGAAGGCTGAGGGGCTGCTGGGAGGGCGGGGCAGGTGCACTGGGTGGCGGCTGTACCTGTTGTGGCGGTGGGCACGGATGTTGCCGCCACCGCTAGGGAGCTCCCTTCCGAGGACGTGTCGGTGTCGCTGACGTCTCCACGGGTCCCCGTTGTGGAGCTCCACTCGCCCTCCATCTCACTGGTGTACTCGGAGTCTGTCGTATAGCCCTCCGGGGCCATGTGAGATGCAGCTCCCTCGTGCTCCAATGCCACTTCTCCTCCGCCAGATGACGCTAATGCACACATGAACAGGAAGACAAAGAAAATGGAGGGGGGGTGGAGAAATGAAGACAGGTTGAGTGCATGCATTGGCAACACCGTTGTCGGAGAGGACAGACACAGAAGCCCCCTGAACTAGGCCGCGCAATGGGGGTACACTACTCGGTTATTGTGACTAGTCCTACGGGTCTATGGGCGACAAATGCACACATGGGTGAGGCCGGACCATGGGTAGCTGTACTTGCCACCCTACAGAGGTGGGGGGCGGGGGCACAGGGCTGTGTCTAACGGAGGGGCCTAGCCTACAGAATGCGCCCTGGCCTGGAGATAGCCACAGCCCTCCTCCCCCACCCAGACACCTTCCCTGCGCGCAAAGATAGCAGATTGTGCTGATACTCACCCCCTTGTGTCTGCTGTGATGTCCTCACGCGCCCATCCAAATCGGGGTAGGCCACCGCCAGGATCCGGGACATCAGGGGGGTCAATTGGTGGCTGGCACCCCTCCTACGTTGGGAGGCCATCCCCAGCAGAGACTCGGCGGTCTTTCTGGTCCCGCGGCAGATGTCCTCCCACCTCTTTCGGCAGTGGTTGCCCCGTCTGTTGTTGACCCCCAGGGCCCGGACGTCCTTGGCGATGGCACGCCAAATGTCGAACTTCTGATGGGCGCTGACCTATGTGACATGTACAGGGTGGTAAAAGAGATCGCATCAGTTTTCTGCCTGGTCAATGTGAGTGGCCCCCCCTCCCCAACCTTGCCATGTGGCACATGCTCTCATCTTTCGTGCGTTGCAGTCCTCATTCGCTCCCCTCCCCACCATCTTACATACACCCCACTCAACACAGGCATAGCCCATTCAGCGTGCACCCTGTGTACTAACCTGCTGGTCTGGAGGACCGTAGAGTAGCGCATACTGGGGGAGGACCCCATCAACAAGTTCCTCCAATTCTTCGGCAGTGAAGGCAGGGGCCCTTTCCCCAGTCGCAGCAGCCATTGTATCTCCCAGACCGAGGTCACAGCAGCACTTGCAGTATAGGTCCTCTCCTGTGGATGATCAGGTCTCGAGTGATTAATCAGATAGAAAATGGCGGTCACGCCCGCAGCAGTGCGTACCACAATGGTGCGTACCGCGACCGCCGGCGCACATCGTCATTGGCTCCTGAGACCCATAGGGTTCAATATTAACCAATGTTGCTTTGCGCCGCGGTCTTTGACCACCTACCGCCACAGTGTGCCACGCCAGCGCAGTGATCTCACATCCCACTGTCGCACTTCACAGGTCAGGCAGCCGCCATTTCAAGGGCCCACATGGCATGATTTCTACTGCGTCACACAGGCCTAGGCCTTGCATAGCCACTCATACAATCCGTTCCATGCATAGCGATTCGTGTACTGTGCAAGCTGTGTGAATTAACCTGTGGGTTGCTTGACTCTGTGCTCCATGTTGTCCTTCCTAGGCACCGTCCGCTGGGACTTGCGAGGAGAAGGATGAATCCTCCCGTGTACCGACCGCTGGTGGACCTGTCGACAATGGAAGAACGACATATCATACTTACATACCGGCTTGACAGAGCAACTATACATGAACTATGTGCCCAGCTGGAGCCAGACCTGATGTCCCCCATCCGCCAACCCACGGGGCTTCCCCCTCTGGTGCAGGTTCTGTCAGTACTCCATTTTTTGGCAAGTGGGTCTTTTCAGACAACAGTGGCCATGTCATCTGGGATGTCTCAGCCTATGTTTTCTAAGGTTTTGTCCAGAGTGTTGTCTGCCCTGATGAAATACATGCGGAGCTACATTATTTTCACTGAGGTGGGCGATTTCTATGCCCTTGGACATATCCCCAACATCATTGGTGCCATTGATGGGACCCATGTGGCTTTGGTTCCCCCCAAAGACAGTGAGCAGGTGTACAGAAACAGAAAAAGTTATCATTCGATGAATGTCCAGGTGGTCTGTTTGGCTGACCAGTACATCTCCCATGTAAATGCCAAGTTCCCTGGGTCAGTGCATGACACGTATGTCATGTGAAATAGCAGCATCCCTTATGTGATGGAACAGCTACAGAGACACCGTGTGTGGCTAATTGGTGACTCTGGTTACCCCAACCTGTCGTGGCTACTGACCCCAGTGAGGAATCCTGGGACCAGGACAGAGGAACGGTACAATGAGGCCCATGGGCGATCTAGGAGGATCATAGAAAGGACCTTCGGGGTCCTGAAGGCCAGGTTTAGGTGCCTGCATATGACAGGGGGATCCCTCATGTACTCACCAAAGAAGGTGTGCCAGATCATCGTGGCCTGCTGTATGCTTCACAATCTTGCATTGCGACGCCAGGTGCCTTTTCTGCAGGAGGATGGTCCAGATGGTGGTGTTGTTGCAGCTGTGGAGCCTGTGGAGAGTGAAGAGGAGGAAGACGACGGGGACGACACGGACAACAGGGATACAGTCCTACAACAATACTTTCAGTAGCACACAGGTGAGGAACAGCCACCCCAATTTACTTTACTTGAGGCCTCATGCGTCTCCACTGTCTGTGTTTCCCCCCAGTTCCTGTTTACTGATTTGTGACTTTCCCTTCCCTTTTCAGAGCTGTATGACCCACTGACTGACTTCAGCTTTGTTTGCCCATGGACTAAAGCTTATTGAAATTGGTATGTTGTCATCACAAAGTAACTGGCCATTATTGCACCGTTATGTGTAATACATTTGTTAAGAATACAAGCAGACTCCTGTGTTTTTTAAGTGGAATAAGTGATTTATTTTAAGTGCTACATATAGGTAAATGATTGGGAAGCGGGGATGGGTGGGGGTGGAGTAATGTCCATGGCAGAGTCCAGTTCTCAGTCGCACAGGTGCATTGTCCATATGCCTGTGGAAGGATGGAGCAAGGGCAGTTCAAGGTTGGACAGGGTGACAATGTGGGACAGTGGGATGACATCAGGGGGTATCTTAGGCTGGCGGGGGTCTTGCAATCCTACTCTGTCTTCTTGTGAGATCTCAGGTTCCGCTTGCGGGGTGGTTCTTCTTCTGCAGGAGGTGGGTTTCTGGTGGCCTGTCGTTGTGTGGGGGCCTCCTGTCCACTAGCGCCGGCGGAGGTGGTAGGCTGTTCCTGGCCTGGGCTAGTGATAGGGGCCCTTTGGGGTGCCACCTGGTCCCGCAATGTGGTGACGATCTGGGTAAGGGCCAGGACGATGGTCCCCATTGCGGAACCGATGTTCCTCAGTTCCTCCCTGAACCCCATGTACCGTTCCTCCTGCAGTTCCTGGATCTCCTGGAACTGGGCCAGTACCGTCGCCATCGTCTCCTGGGAGCGGTGGTATGCTCCCATGATGGTGGAGAGGGCCTCTTGGAGAGTCGGTTCCCCGGGCCTGTCCCCCCCCGTCGCAGAGCAGCACTCCCAGTTCCTCTGTGTTCCTGGGCCTCTGTCCCCTGGACGGTGTGCCCACTACCACTGCCCCCAGGTCCCTGTTGTTGTTGGGGTGGTGGGTCAACCTGGGTGCCCTGTAGTGGTGAACACACCGCTGATTTACGTGTCCTGGAGACAGAGGCATGGGCCCGCTGGGTGGGAGCTGTGCTGGTGTTCCCAGAGGGGGTTGGGTCTGGTGTAGCCTGTGGCTGTCTGTGGGGAACTGACTGTCCAGAGGTCCCCCGATGGGCCGGGCTGGTCGTCTGGCTCCAGGGAGACAGAGCTGCTGTCATCGCTGGGGGCCTCTTCTGGGGGTGGGATGAACATCTCTGGACCCTCCGTAGCGGTGTGGTGGCGTTCGGGTCCTGCAGGGGTATAAAGGTATGGTTATTGCTTCTGTGTGTGGCATTTCGTGTGATGGGTGGGTGTCCGTGTACCCATGTGCAGGCATTTCCTTGTGGGGGCTTTTGTGAGGGTGGCTTGTGGGGGTGATGTGTGTGTGCAGTGGGCATGCTTTGGTGATGGGTGTCCATGCTTTGTGGTCGCATGCAGGGCTTGGTGTTGGGATGGGTGGGTTGTGATGGTGAGCCTTTTGCTAGGGGTTGGTGTGATGGGGGAGGGGGTGAGGGTGGGGGTCTGATTTGGCAAGCAGGTGGGGTGGGGGTGGGAAGCAGTAGTGAAGATTTGCCTTACCAGAGTCCATTCCTCCGCCTCAGGATGCAGGATGTGCAAGACTTCCTCCTCCCACGCGGTAAATTCTGGGGGAGTAGGTGGGGGTCCACCGCCAGTCTTCTGCACCGCAATGTTGTGCCTTGATACCATGGAACGCACCTTCCCCCGTAGGTCGTTCCATCTCTTCCTGATGTCGTCCCGATTGCGTGGATGCTGTCCCACCGCGTTAACCCTGTCCACTATCCTTTGCCATAGCTCCATCTTCCTGGCAATTGTGGTGTGCTGCACCTGTGCCCCGAAAAGCTGGGGCTCTACACGGACTATTTCCTCCACCATGACCCTGAGTTCGGCGTCACTGAACCTGGGGTGTCTTTGGGGTGCTATGGGGTGGTGTGGTTGAGGTGTGGGGTGGCGTTTGTGGTGCTGGGTGTGGTGCGTGTGGTGGTGTGTGGTGTTTGGTGCGTGGATTCTGTGTGGGTGATGGTGTTGTGTGCTTCTGTGTTGTGGGATTCTCTATTCTGTGCTCTGTCTCTCGCCTTCATCAATGTTTCGGGTCGTAGGGGCTTGTGGGTGATGTGGGTGTGTGCTTTATATTGTGTTGGGTGTGTGGAAGTGGTATTAGTATGTGCATCAGGTGTGCGTATTTCGAACTGACCAATGTTGCTGAGTTTTCTATGTGTGTGTGTATTTTGACCGCGGCGGTGTGTACCGCCAATGGAATACCGCGTTTGAAAGACCGCCGCGTGGATTTGTGGGTCGGAATGGTATGGGCGTTTTTCTGTTGGCGTGACTGTGGAGGTTTGGTCAGCGCCATTTTTTCGCTGTCCTTTGGTGTGGCGGATTTTTGTGGATGTCGGGTTTTTGGCGGTTTGCCAGTTGCGGGTCAGAATGACCGTGGCGGTTTACTGCGGCGGTGTTATAGCGGCCTTCTGGCCGGCGGTAAGCGCCTTTTCCCGCCGAGGTCAGAATGACCCCCTATATCTTGAAATTCACGATTGTCATTTGACTAAGTGTTGTTTACCCATTACGTTCCTCTATCATGCTACTATTGCAGTATTGTCATTGACACACGTGACCTGTCTCTGTCCATTTACATGTTTGACAATGAAGAATTATCAGGACATGAGCAGCTTGACAGTTTTGTCAGACCATTATCATTTATTTCTAAAACTGGTATTTTGGCTCTCAGTTGCAGTGCCGAATATGCATCCATGCTGAAAGAATAGCCAGATGATTTTTGGTCTGTCTTATGCTGCAAGTCGGTATTAGTTACCTTTTCGTGGGTTTCACATGCAAGCTGTAAGCATCACATCAATGCATCTTTAGGGAAATATGCTTTTTCGAGCATGAACATTTAGGGGGTCTTTGCGACCCTGGCGGTCGGCGATAATATGGTGGTAAGTATCGCCAACAGACTGGCAGTAGCTACCGCCATATTATGTCATTGGCGGGTTGGCTGGAGCCAACTCGCCAATGTACCACTCCAACCGCCACAGCGGTAACAGCCACTAGGCTAGAGATATCCATCTCCATCCCGGCGGCCGCCATTGTGCTGCCCGTGGGATTATGCCCCCGGCTACCTCCATGGTTTTTGTGGCATTCCAACGCCACGGAAACCATGGTGGTAGGCCATATCAGTGACAGGGAATTCCTTCCCTGTCACTGATAGGGGGTTCCCCCCCTTCCACTCCAGTTACCCCATCCCACCTCTCCAACCTCTTCCACCCATCCTACTTTCACACACACCCCCACACACACAACGCCCCCTCACCTGTAGAAGACCTGACTTACCTGGAACCAGAGGTGTCCTCCGGCAAGAAATGGGACGGGGCACTGCTACCGCCAGCAGCGTCGGCCAGCAGAACACCGCCAGGTTGTATTATGGGTCGTAATATGGCTGGCGGCGGTCAACTGGCGTGGCGCTGCTGGTGGCAGCAGCGCTACCTTACCGCCATCCGCTGGCATGGCTACAGCCGGATTTGCGTCATCCTTGTGGTGGAAATCCGTCTGTGGTCATAATACGGCGGACGGCTGGTAGCCGCGGTGACGGTGTTTTGGCAGCAGTCTCCGTGGCGGTAGGCGGTTTTTACCGCCACGGTTATAATGAGGGCCCTAGTCATTTGTACATTTTTTAAATAAGCAGAACGCTGCAAACTGACACAGAGTTTTCATGTAACTCTGTGGAATTCCAGGAAGCTAAACCTTGCAAGTTCCGCCCACTCCTAGTTTCAAGGTGATTAGAATAATGCATTTTCTGTCAGGAAGGTGAATTACTGCTCCAGATTTCATATCCAAGGGCCCAGCGGCGATGCAACACTGTCCTTAACAGCTTTTACTTATTGGAGCCACAGTAGTTTTCTTTCAGAAGAGTTCTGAATCATCATAAATAAACGCGATGTCTATAGCAGTTCATTTTCCTTTTTAAGTAGGTTTGATTTGGTGCTGACATATTTTCCTGCCTTTTTGAAGCCTGGATTGATGCTATATTTTCTATTACTTTCAGTAGTGTGGATACTTTCACACTGCACCTAGCTATTCCGGCTATTTATCAACTACTCACATCCGTTTCCCCCATTATATCAATTTATTTCAGGAGGATTTTTTTCAGTCTGAACTGAAAGGAAAATTGGCGATACATAATTATGACAGCAGTCCTTCCACAAATGCAGCAGCGATAAAATCAAGCTTACTGGAACAAAGTGCTTTTTCCCAAAACCTCTGGGACATCAGTGGCCATCCCAGAATTGCCTCCTTCCAATGCCTTCCCCCAGGTAATCCCATCCATTAAGTTCATCCTCATAGCCTGATTGAAGGAGCACACATTATTTTCTGTTACATTATTTTTCTAAATTGCACACAGAGGCATAATCTTGTTTTATGGTAGCTACACTTTTGATCTAGTTGCTGGCATTTGTCATGTAATTTGTTAAAACAAAATTATTATTCAGACACATCAAAAATGTCATGGAAATCAAAATAAATAATAACAGTAGAAAAGAAGGGACTTCACGGGCCTGTATTACGCTTCTAACTATTCTCCACTGCTCCAATCTGTATTCAGTTCCTGCCTTTCTGGTTACAGACACAAACCTCTGCAGTGCTTTAACTAACAGAGGTTTCATAAAGTACTATATGGCATTTCCCACTAGTACATTAACTTGCATATAAATAAATATATTGAATTATAACAAAAAAAATATTAAAAATCACATAGGAGAAACCTAATGCAGTTACCATAGTATTGCAGGCCTAGCCCCGTGCGTGTGTGAGATGTGGCTGTTACCTGTGCGCTATGTTTCAAGACCGTTTACAAGCATGTAAATAGCCCTTCCACTGTATGGGGCTTATCTACCCTATGCATAACCACGAATAAATAAATAGTTAAAACATTTACCACTGCTTCTTCCAAGTACTTCAACATCTGTCAAGGTAATTTTGCACTACGGTTTCCAAGTACAAGAGCACCGCCTCCTATGCTTGAAAGATGATTTACTTATAATAAGATGTTTGCACTTTTTGAAGTGCCATTTCAAAGCCCCTACCTTATAGTGTATAAGGAACCACACAGTGCTAAGTTTGTTTACTGCGTATGTCAGCATTAACATGCTATAATTGATTAGTTTTGTTACATATGTCCCTTCCTACTAGACCTTTAGACAGTGTCTGAGCACTCTCGAATTCGCAAGATGAGGAAACCGAGAATCAGGGTGATAAAGTCATTTTCCAAATACCACGTCTCCTCCTAAAGTGTAAAATTCGTAGTCGGAGTTTAGGTCTAATTGCTCCACAGTCAGCAGTTTAAACATTCACTACATCTCCTCCCAATAATAGTGACTGTGCTTTATAAATGCCGAATATAAAATAAATAAACTCTGAAAATAACCACCCAAAACCATCCTAGGTTTGCCTAGTCTGACTCACAGATCTGATTTAGTTATCTGACAGTGCCAACTCAAACTCTCCGTCATTTACTTTGGACGCAGTTTTCTTTTCCAGTCTGGTTCTGTGGTGGCGCTGACATGTAGCTATAATTTAGAGGTAGTGTTTCCATCCTGGTTCTGATTGGAAGGAGCTGTGTGAGTCCTTCAAGGAGCCGGATATGACTATAACCTAAGTGATTTAGACTCCACACTGGGTTTGGAGGAAAAGTTATAACTGTGTCTGGGTTTAGTAATAATCAAATCCTTTTAGGCTTGACTTTAAATTGCTGTTAGCAGCATTCGTGTGAAATTTGTTGTCTGTAAGTAAAGGGCAAAGGGGCTCTCAGGAAAGTGAATGCAGTGTGCTCCATTGTTTCATTAACATTGTGGCTTTGTGCTTGGTTGTGTTGGGAGGTGAGTCTGTTCATCCAGAAAAAGTCCATGTCTAGTACTCAATCCTACATGAAAACTTAATTAACAATGGCACAGTTTTGAGGAAAGCTTTGAACATTATTTAATCGTTTATAAGAAGAGCGACAAAAGTCAATTTAAACCAGATAAAAACATCTACCTGCTTTTTAGAAAATGCTTCTTAAAATGACCGCAATCCCTTGCACGCATTCACGCAGCATTTTGTTTGACTGAAGGCCAGGGCTCATATGTTTTACTGTGGCTTTAGAAATGTATTGCTACAGATAGAAATAATAAACCTCGCTGAAAAATATTTTTGCCATATTCATATTTTTTTTCCTCTTTGTCAGTGCCAGTTCTCATTTGTTTGAAATCCAGCTTGCTCTATTTTCTCTGCGTGTGCAATGATTTTCAAAAATTGGGATCACTGGTTATTCTTATGCCTCCTCGTGCAGACTCCCTTAATTGTGTATCCAGTTTTAATCCAGCTCTCATTCTAACCCTCACCTCAGGCAGATTAAAAAGGTGTAAAATGCAGTGCAGCAACCAAAGTTCCTGCTCTGTGTTACACTGGGGGAGAAAGCATCACAAAGCCACAATTAGGGCCTCATTTAGACTTTGTCGGATGAGTTTCTTCGTCACAACAGTGACGGATAGCCCGTCACCATTGTGATGGAGTCACCCATCCGCCAAAACCTTAATCAGGCCGATAGTGAGATATGGCTCTGCTGCTCTCTAGCCCAACACAGGTTTATAAGCAGACAAGGTACTGCCACATACACACCAGGCGCAGCTCCTCCGTTTGGGTGGAGGACCGTCGTGCCCCCGCCAGCAGCAACCACTGGAAATCCTTTTACAGGGAAAGGATAATAAACCCTGTTCATTATCCTTTCCTTGTGAAAGGGGCGGGGCATTGGGGTGACGAGTTGAGGGGAGTGCACTGTGCACTCCCCTCGGAGCACATGTGTGTTTGGCTGGCCGTTAAATACATTGTCTCCCACATCCCTCTGTGCCCATCCATGCCCCCGTGCCATGGCACCCCCGCCCGACGAAGCCACGCAAGCCGCTCCTGATACACACTCAAAGGGTCTGTGCTTGGTGTCTAGCAAAGGTTACATACTGGAAAGGTAGGCTTCCAGTAAGAAATACCATGCCGAAAAACACTTTCAAACTTTCTCCACATTGTATGTGTGATGTACAGTAAAGCACACATGCAGTGCGAGAAACGTTGGAAGCAATAAAAACATTTTTTTACCACCTGCCTCGAGGATGTGTTATTTTTAGGCACAAAGCCCTCCCTGACATTGTTAGCAGGTTCAGCTTTGGGTAAAAAATCATGGGTGCAAGCATGGGAACACCAAATTGTCTCCCATGGGACAACCCATGACGCAAAGTAAAGCAAAGCAGCTCAAATCATCATTTGCATTATTTTTGGAGCTACTTTCCACCGCTGTGCTGGAAAGTAAATACTCTAGCAACACTTTGAGAGCTGGACTGGGGAACCAGAAAAAGCCCTGGGAAAAATGCTCAAACCAGTACTACTCCTTTCACCTCTCTCTTTCCATCTATCTACTTTCCACCGCTGTGCTGGAAAGTGAATACTCTAGCAACACTTTGAGAGCTGGACTGGGGAACCAGAAGAAGCCCTAGAAAAAATGCTCAAACCAGTACTACTCCTTTCACCTCTCTATTTCCATCTATCCATACTCTCTCTCCTTCTCTCCTCTCTCTTCTCTGTTTCTGATTGCTTACTCTCTATGTTCATCTTCCCTGCCTTTCTCTCTTTCTCGAATTCCCTGTGCCTGCTGCAATAAATCTCAGTAGAGATGGGGAAAGGGACAGGGGTACCAGTAGTGGTCCTGGGCTTTCAAAACCAGCCTCCAAGAGCCCCAGCCCACCAGGGCATTGCTCAGTGGAACAAAAGTCATGTTGTTGCAAGTAAAATTGGAGAATCGAATAAACTTGTACTGTATAATTAAGTTTATTTATCAACAACACAACCTGGCATCTGGCTCCCACTCCGGCTCCCGGTCAACCGACGACCGCAGAATCTCCCAAACCTCCCCTTCTAGAATGCATTATGCATCGAACCTAGTATGCATCATAACACATCCTCTCCCATTCATCAACAACTTACAAATAAGAAAGATAATCCACAGTACAATAGCACATTACAATAGCAACAAGACATCAGGACATGAAAAAACAAAAATATAAAAATTTAAATGATAACAATAAAAATTATTTCAATAAACATATCATATCTAAGGAAGCTTTTACATAAAAGATGGTTTTCTAATTCTCTTACAATAAAACTACCTCTAACATAATATTTTATCTAATGAAATCTTCCAGGTAAGAAGGTGGTTTCCTAATCCTCTTCTGAAGAACAGGTGCATTTACACACTCAACAGAACCATCACGACACTCACTTCCAACACCCTGTTCCTCAACACAATCATCCAAAGACATTCCACCTTTCTCACTGATGACCTCACCATCATTCATGAACATCGTTCCTGAGCAGCCTTCATCAAATTCCTTATCAATCATTCCACTCTTTTGATACAGAGCTACATTCCGAAAATTCCACCTCTCACCATTCTCCAAAATCTCAAAATATGTACCAACTTGTTGAACCCAGAAAGGACCCCTGAACTTAGTTAAACCTTCCTTTATCCTGCCAGAATTCACTTTGACTCAATCTCCCATTTCTACACATAAACTAGCTTGTATCTTGTCTTTCTTGGGAAACTTAACTGAATCACTGATAGCTGTCTCATCATACAAGATCCCTTTCAACCAGGCTGGCACTAACTTGGTGCTGGGTAATCGGCCCCTCATATCCACAAAAGGGATCCTCTGGGTAACACTGTGTGGCATGGTGCGAAATGCCCACACCATGTATGAAATGGTTTCTTTGACATCACACTGGTTCGCCAAAGCCAACTGCATAGTTCCTTTGAGTAGTCTGACAGCTCTCTCAGCCACTTCATTTCCCCTAGGATTATCTAAGGATGTACAAGAATGTCTGACTCCCCAAGCCCTTAAAACCTTTACCATCTCATATGAAGTAAGTTGTGTGCCAATGTCCATAATAAGGACTGCTGGAGCCCCTTCTCCTTTGATTTTTTTTTTAAAAACAATAATGGTGGTTTGTGTGCTGACAAATTTCAAAAATTCCACCACCAACCACCTTGAGTGAATATCTACAACCACCACTGCAAATTTCATATCTGGAGACAATTCCCTCAGTGGTCCAATAAAATCAAAACAAACTGTACACCAAGCCTTTCTAGGGTCCTCTAAATGTCCACCTTCACACACGTTCGCACCCATTCCTTGATCTGATTATCCATCCCTGGCAACCAAAAGTTTGCTCTCACCCTCCTGGTGGTCAGTCCTTGCCCAAGATGAACCTCATACGCCAGCTGGAAAATTCAAAATCGCAACCCCACAGGAGGAACAAAACAATCCCCCTTCATGATCACACCATCACCACAGACAGATGGATCCTCCAGCACTTTCAAATAGGGTCTCACAGCTGGGGCCAGAACGCTCTCCCTCACTTTTCCACATTTAATCATTTTAATTACATCTCTCATTACCGGATCCTCTTTCATCTCCTCTTCCCACTGCATCCCCGAAAATGAACCAGTTCCACCATCCACTGCATCTTGTATGGTGGCAACCGCACCCTCCACATTTGTATGTCTCACACCAACATCATCTACTTCCTCCCAGTTCCATGACAATCTAGATAAGCAATCTGCTTGAACATTCTTCCAGCCTTGTAGAAACTCAGCAGTGTAGATATACTCCTAAAGTCTTGCTGCAAGCCTAGCTAACCTTGCTGAACCCTTCCCTGCACCACCTGGAGATAGAATTCTTACTAGCGGCTTATGATCTGTCCGTATAACAAATGGCAAGCCCCACAAGTACACACGGAAATATTCAGTACCCCAAGCTGCTGCCAAAGCTTCACGTTCTATGACCCAATAGTTTTTTTCAGCTGATGTCAGAGTACGAGAAGCAAACGCCACAGTCTTTTCCTCACTACCATGAAATTGAGAAAGAACCACGCCCAAGCCGGACACACTGGCATCTACTGTAAGTGCAGATTTTAGACTTCTATCAAACACTTGACCTATTTCCTTCTTAATGTTGTCAAAATAAAGCTGTTGTTCGTTCTGCCACTCAAACTTGCTGCTCTTGCGCAACATTTTTTTTAGACCTTCTGTCTTCTTTGCAAATTTTTCAACAAACTTAGCGCAGTATTCCACCAACCCCAAGAACGATCTTAGTTGGTCTCTATCCTTTGGGATAGGTGCCTTACTTATGGCATCCAACAAGGAGCGCTTAGGCCTGATTGAACCCATAGCAACATTATGACCTAAATATTCCACCTGTTCAGCCAGAAAGGTGCACTCCTCCTGATTTGGTGTGAGACCATATTCCTCCAGTTTTCGCAACACTAAGCGTAAGGTGGTGTTATGTTCCCCCTCCGTTTTTCCCATGACCAGAATGTCGTCTTGGAAATAAATTACATCACTTATCCCTTCCAAAACCTTCGTCATTGCTCATTGAAAAACACTAGCAGCGGATGGTAAACCAAATGGCAACCAAGTGAATTGAAATGTTCCCTCTGGGGTGATGAATGTGGTAAGTGATTTGGAGCTCTCATGTAACCTTACTTGGTGATAAGCGCTTCTCAAATCAAGCTTGGAAAAATATCTCTTATCCTTCACCAAGGTAAGTAACTCATTTATATTGGGAAGAGGAAAGACATCAACCACAATATTCTGGTTCACAGAGCTCAAGTCGACACAGAATCTTAGATCACAATCAGCTTTCTTGGTAATGACTACAGGCGACACCTACTCTGACGCTTCTATAGGCTCAATAACACCATCCTCCAGCATCTTTGCTAAATGTTTCTTCAATCGATCACGAACCGACAGTGGTACCCGCCTTCGTTTATGCTGCACTTGAGTGGCATTCGATTTCACTCTTACTTTATGAACGTACCCTCTAAGACATCCCAATTTTTTGCTAAAAACATTTTCCACTTCAATCAACACCTTCTTCAGGGTGAGTTTGTCCACAACCAACACTTGATTATGAGCTCTGGGATTTAGCATGATGTTCAAATCAAATTGGTGCATCCACCCCAGGATTGACGGTCCTTCGATCGACACTTACACTTTACCCTTGGTACACCTTGAGCCATACTGTATATTGCCTTCCATGTACCCCAAAATGTCTATGGATTCGCCTTGATACCCCCCCGGGTTTATGTCTTTAGGAGTAAGTTTAACATTTTGCCACAACATTTTGAAAACTAGTTTGGGTATGATGGTGTACATGGATCTGAGTCAACCATAAATTCAATGTTTTTCCCATACACATTTAAAATTGTTGTTGGCCTAGACATCCTCCCCTTCTTCTCAAGAAAGAGTGCACTTTTAGTGCATTGACTATGAGAACCCTGTCAGTACCCAAACTTCCCATCACACTCTCAACCACACCCACACTAGAACTCTTGTTCGTTTTGCACACCCTCGCAATAATGGCCTCTCCGCCAACACATCCTACAAATTTTGTTGATAGCAAAACATTTTTTTGAGTCAACATCGTGAAAGCTGCTACCACAACGGGTACAGTCCCCTTTGCTCCTGGCCCCAGGAACACTCTGCTCCCTCTTGTTCCTGGTTAGACCGTATTCTTTCTTCTCTTTCTTCTTCACTGCACAGACTTCACTCTCAACACATAAGTTGATCCGGATTAATCGTAGCTACATCAGTTGCCCTGTCTTTTTCGTAAAGTTCCTTCATGCACCTCTGCGATTCTTCAATTATTTTAGCCATTCTAATAGCTTCCATGAGTGAGAGGTCTTTCACTGCCCATAGTCTTTCCTGTATTTTCTTTTCCCTGCACTGCACAATCAACTGATCTCAGATCAATTCCTCTGTCATATTACCGAAACAGCATTTAATAGAGAGTTCTCTTAGTCTGGCCACAAACTCATCAATGGACTCATGTTCCCCCTGAAGCTGGGTGTAAAATTTATATCTGGCCATGACCAAATTAACTTCCTTCGCAAATCGGTTCTCTAACCTTTTTATGGCCTCCTTGTAAATGTCATCCATAGGTTGACCATTAGGGCCTAAAACTACTGGCAAGTACTTAAAAATTCACTACCCCTCATTGCCTAGAGCACTCAATAAAATTGCCTTTTTCCTGGCCAACGAAAGGTTCTGACCATCAAGTGCTATGATGTAATTTTCTAAAATTTCAATCCAATCCTCCCAACAAATGTTGGGTTGACCTGCTTTTTGTAGGAAAAAGAGTGGTGTAATAATGTTCCCAACTGAAGCCAAGTCCAATATTACACCAAATACAAACTTTTCCCCAAACACCACAACAATAAATGTGACAAAACATTTTTTTTTTCCTTGAACCACAATGATGACAGAAGAAATTCTTTGAACTAAAATAAACACCCAACACTGGTAAGCAGTGCAGTTTTTGTTGAACAGAAAAGTAAAACAATCAACAAGCTGGTATTTATTTGTAAGATGGCCGCCACAGGTGTGAATTCAAAGTAAAATGAGTGAACAGTCTAGTTTTAAGAGTGCGCCCCCTGCACTTCCTCCGGGCGGACAACACTCGTTAAGGCAGCTGCGATGCCACACCTCCTCCACCGCAATTCCTCTGAGCGAACGACTCTTGGAGTGCAGTCTAGATTTAAATAAGTAAGAGTGCGCCCCCTACACTTCTCTGGAAAGGCAACACTCATTAATACACTGCCACACCTCCTCCGCCGCACTGCCTCCTAGCGAACAGCAGTTGTTGTTCATTGTGCCACATTCGCCGGAACAGGCCGTTCTCCCACAATCACCGCCTCCAGGCCGACAACACTCACCGCTCTGCCTCCAGCGAACAGCTCCGATGAGGTGGAGCACACACGGAAGGAGTGCAAGCTGGCGTGGCACTCAATTGGATGGACAGCCTGACAGTTAATCAGCCTTGTCACTGGCGCCGACAACAGCTTCACAGCAGTAACAGCAGTTAAGCGTCTAGCAGACCCAGGTTGTGTCTTCGTCTAAATCTCGTCGCCAAAATGTTGCAAGTTATATTGGAGAATCGAATGAACTTGTATAATTAAGTTTATTTATTCAAGACACAACCTGGCGTCTGGCTCCCACTCCGGCTCCCGGTCAACCGACGACCGCGGAATCTCCCGAACCTCCCCTTCTAGAATGCATGATGCATCAAACCTAGTATGCATCATAACACATGTCCTTCCCAGAAAATTTGTGCCAGTGCAAAGACCAAAAAGATGATGCAATCAGGGTCAAAGTATTCATATATCTGCCCCTCATGTGCAGTGGTGCATTGCTTTGTAAAATGTGTTGCTCTAGGTAGTTCTAACAGATAAATACGCAAAACTTAACTGCGGATGGAAGAACTGTTGTATTTATTTATTGTGAGATCACCCATATCTGTTTTCAGTTCTACAGGGATACAGCGTGATGAATTGCTACTAAACTGTGTTTTTTAATCCTGTTACCTGATATACTGCTAGACATTGTGGTAATTGTGCTGCTAAACTGCTGAAATAGATTGGCGCATTACTTGAAAGTCAGAACAAAACCACACAAAACGCTGATTGTAAAAAGATTTTAATATTTTAAGAATTGGGGCACAATAGTTTGACATTAATAATTGGCTGTGTGGATACGCTTTTTAGTCATTTGTGGAATCACTAACTGAGAGGGGAAATTTGTACTCCTTGTGGTGTACTTCAACCTGTTAGAGAGGGTATCCACTGGCCGGAAACTTTGTTGTCGGTCTAGTCTTCCTAAGTAGGAAGGGACTATGTAAGACTGATGCCAGCACAACAGCACAGCTGGCGCGCCAAAGGAAAGACCGTCTACATCCGCCTGTGCACTGACTGCACAGAGCTCCAGCCAAGCTGCAGGTCATAATATAGATCTTTATCCTACAGGCATAATACGCCATACCGGAGAGAAGCTGCTTGAGTTAAGTAACTTGTCGTCTTGGGTTTCTACAACAACTCCTTCTACTGTAGTAATCACACAATGTTCTGTGGAAGCTGCAAATGCCAAACCCATTACCCTACAGTGTGGAGTCCTTAATGTTCGATCACTGGTGAAACATTCAACTGACTTACACCTATTACTTCAAACAGGGGACTGGGATGCATTGTTTATGACAGAAACCTGGACCTCAGATGACGCAGACATTGATATGGGTTTCACCTGCCCGTCAGGTTATTAGATCTTCCACAAACCCATGCCCAGAGGAAGGAGGTCGAGTGGGCTTAGTCTAGAAGGAAAAGTGGGATTTCTTTCAGCTGAGTTTGGACGAGATTATGGGCTCTGAGTTGTTGGGTGTTTCCCTTAAGGATAGTGAGGGTTACTCTTTTCTGGGATTCTGTGCTAACACCGACCAGGCCCCTCTAGCTCCTCTTTAAAAACACTTATTGATATTTTTGGCAATATGGCTCTGACCCACTCAAGATTTCTCATTCTGGGAGATTTTAATTTGTGGACTATCGGGGCCCCTGGCCCTGTATTGAAAGATCTTGTTGAGTCCTGTGATAACTCTGGATTGCAAAAATCAGTCGAGGGTCCAACTCACCGGGACGGGCATATTTTGGACCTTATCTTCTCTCAAAATCTCACAATTATTAGGTAAATCACTCCTCTTTGTTGGATAGACCACTTTCTTGTGGCATTCTTCTTAAAAGGCAGGGAGCCAGTCTTCCAAAGGCCAACCCAGCCACACGACGCCTGGGTAAAGCCTGGAACAATCTTCTCAAACTGCCTAGAGATAGGTCCTGCTTTAATATTGATCCCTCTATTGATCTGGTCAAATCAATAGAAGAAAATTACGCTGAATTGGATAACAGAATTTGAGATACTTTAGACTGGATTATTCCCATTAAAGAACTGAAAACTACACAAATGCCTTCAGCTCCGTGGTATAACGCTCCGATTAAATCCTTAACTTTGGGCTGCAAGGTGGCTGAGAGAAAGTGGTGGAGGTCCTTTAGTGACGAAGACAAGAACGTTTTAAAAGATGCTTTAGGGCAGTATAATAAAGAAATTGCAAAAGCAAAGGTATTACACTATTTTTGCGCTATTTTGGCTGCACCCGATAGCGCGAAGCAAGTGTTCAGTATAATGTGTGAATTATCCAACCCAGACTGTCTAACTTATCCTATACCGGCCTAACAGGCATAATGCAACAACCTTGTGTTTTTTTTTTTTTTCTGGAAGAAATCAATATAATCATTGAAGGCATTAGTGCTTTGACTCAAGCTTCCTCAGGAGTACGTGCCCCTCAGGTAGACAGTATGGGAAAGTGGACTACTTATAGTACAGTGCATAAGAACCTCACATACAAAATAGATCACTTCGAGTGCCCTACTGAGGATGACTTTCTTACTTTGTCACTGACCATCTCCTCTGGATCATCTATGGACCCCTTACCACATAGGAAATGGAAGGAACAGTCAAAATAACTCTTCCCAGCCCTCTGGCAAATCTGCTGCCAATCCTTGCAGAATGGCTCGGTACCAGTAGCTTGGAAAATGGCAATTATTACACCCCATTTAATAAAATCATCGCTGGATCCGACAACCATAAGCAACTATAAGCCCATCTCCCCTTTAGCTTATACTGTGAAGATCCTGGACCGCCTTGTCAGAAAGGTTTTATTCAACTATCTGGAGGCTAACCAAATCTTGGAAGAAGAGCAATTTTGATTCCGGCCTGGCTATGGACTGAAACAGCTCTTCTCATTGCCACGGAGGAGCTGAAAATTCAGGTAGATAAAGGCCAATTGGTGGTTTTGATCCTTTTAGATCTATCCACCGCTTTTGATATGGCTAATCATAACACGTTTTTGGCCAGACTTAACTCAAACTGAATCAGGGGCATGGCTGCAAAGTGGTTTCAGTCCTAACTGTCGGATAGACAGCAGTGAGTAGACCTTTTACCTTTTCACTCTGAGTTCAGAACTGTAAAACATGGTGTTCCGCAAGGCTTATCAATTAGTCCAATTCTTTTTAATATTTACATGAGCCCTTTGATCTCTCTTATCAAATCACACAATGTCAGTTTGGTTAACAGTGCGGACAACACTCAATTATTCTTATCATTGGAAGGAACTCAAACAATGACAGTTGACGCCTTCCATGATTGTATGAACAACATCACTGGCTGGTCCAAATCCCAGTCTTTGAAGTTTAAGAGAGAAAAGACAGAGGCCCTCATTCCGACATTGGCGGGCGGCGGGCACCGCCCGCCAAGCGGAAACCGCCATTTGGCGGCTCCGCGGTCAAAAGACCGCGGAGGCCATTCTGGCTTTCCCGCTGGGCCGGCGGGCGCCCGCCAAAGGTGCACCCGCCGGCCCAGCGGGAAAGGCCCTGCAACAATGAAGCCGGCTCCGAATGGAGCCGGCGGAGTTGCAGGGGTGCGACGGGTACAGTTGCACCCGTCACGATTTTCACTGTCTGCAATGCAGACAGTGAAAATCTTTATGGGGCCCTGTTAGGGGGCCCCTGCACTGCCCATGCCAGTGGCATGGGCAGTGCAGGGGCCCCCAGGGGCCCCACGACACCCGTTCCCGCCATCCTGTTCCTGGCGGTAAAAACCGTGGAGGATTCCCCCAGCCGGGGGAAATACGGCGGAAAACCGCCGGACCCAGCTGGGCAACCAGCCTGTTGGCAGTGCTTCAGCCGGCCTCCACCCTGGCGGTCATAGACCGCCAGGGTCAGAATGAGGCCCAGAGTTTCTCTGTTGTTTGGAGACTAAGGCCCTCATTATGACATTGGCGGTAAGTACAACTTACCACCATGCTGACTGCCGCCAACATACCATAGCCGTAGCTGATTACCGCACCCCATATTATGACCCACACATAGCAATCCGTCACTATACAGCCACACACACAAGTCCGCCAGCCCAAAGGTCAGTGCTAATCTGGCAGTAGCAAAACCCACACCGTTACGCCAACAGAATTACGCCCACAGCATTATGACCCACGAATCACTGCGGCGGACATTCAATAGCGCTAAACTATTGGCGGTACATACCGCCGCGCTCAAAATACACACAACCTAACAAAACAACACCACATTGGACAATTCAAACTAAACACACCGACCACCAGGGTTGCAATGAGTTCCTGAGTCTCCAGCTCATCTCCTGCCTAATCTCTGGCCAGTTTCCTCTGATGGAGTTCCTGTCCCATCAAAGGCTGTTAGAAATTTGAGGGTGTTGTTTGATAAGAAATTGATCCTGGAATCTCACATAAATAAGCCTGCAGAATCCTGTTTTTCTCTAATCAGGGTATTACAGAAGATTTTCCCTCTACTTTCTTTTTTTTCCAGAGCGTTAGTAGTCCGCAGTGTGATTTTAAGCAGGCTTGCTTACTGTATGCCTTGCTTTTAGGAGCCCCGGATTACCTGCTTAATCTGCTCTTTAGAGTTCAAGCAGTGGTGGTAGAATTGCCACTGAATAGACCTAGAAGGTCTTCTATATCCCTGGCTTTGAATGACCTACACTGGGCCCCATTAGACAAAGAATTGTGTTTAAATCTATGTGCACTGTTTAAACATCTCTTAATGGACTTGGCCCAATTCCCTTGCAAAAGAGAATAAAATGATAGTGCCAACTAGGATTCTACGCTCCTCTTTTGCAAATTAGGCCCATGTGTTTAAATTTAGGAAATCAAGACAAGGGGGACATGCGCTTATGATTGAAGCAGCTTGACTATGGAACCATCTCCCAGACACTTTGAGATGTTCTCCAAATCTGATGCATTTCAGAAAGGCGCTAAAAGCCTGGCTATTTCCCAAAAACTGGTTAGGAAATGTGGCAGTAAACCGTTTAGCCTCTCCTCTGATTCATTTTTGAGCACCAGGATAGCTGAAAGGTGGCAGTCGCGCTTTATACGTGTTTAAATAAATAAATTAAATGATCTCCTTCTGTTTTATTGTTGTACAATGTCTATTCGGTTATTTGCATAAAGCACATGCTATCCCTTATTTTACATACACTGGTGTCACTGGCGTCATCTGCTGCCCCATTTCCCCATGAGGAAATCCCTCTCGATCCCTAGATGCATGCGTTGTTTTTGGAATAAAAGACCACTTTCTACTCTTCTCTTCTGTATGCCCATTTTAAAGGCATTGAGTTTCCCTTGCTAGCTAGTTCTTATGTTCACTGATGGAAATGCATATTGTGCTTTTTGTTCAAAAGTAAACTGTGCATCTCATTGTTGGTAGTTTCAATCACTGGCAACGTCAGGATGTCTCGCTTATAAATGAAAGTGGAAAAATGAATCCGTCAAATCCAGTCCCTTATCCAACTATTCTTGGACTCAATCATTGATCAACTATGCACTCTTTCTTTTATCCTTGCACTTATACATCTGTTAATGCACCCATGGAGTCATTCTCACATTGATCCACTTGCCAATCCTAAATGCCACACACACACACATTCGCTCATCAGCCACGTTGTACAGCTGACTATTGCAAGCCCATGTGCCATGACATGCTGTTGCTTTTATTACAGTATCGACTGGCACCTCAGCTGTTGGTGCTTGCTGTGCGGTGGTTGCTGTTTCGTGTGGGGTATGAGGCCAATTACAGTTCACCTTCTTTGCTGTTCATGTGAACGTGTGGGCTCGTTTGAGGGCTCACTAAGAAATCAGCGATACTGGTCTCCAGCTGTTATATTTGAGAATATTTTTAATTTCTAGTGCGCTAGAGCCACCGTAGGGATAGGCATATATAGAGCACCAATAACACCCTTTTAGCACTTTATCCTCAGGGCAGCAAGACAGATTATTCCAATTCTTACTGAATGAGGTAGTACGGGGGTTGAAATTCAGAACTCTTAAAAGCACACAAGAAGAAGAAACCAATGTCCAAATAGTGTGAACTGTGAATAGGAATGGTCCCCAGTCTTTAAAAAACTATTTTTAATTGGTGAGATAAGGTACGAACGTCATAAGCGATAGTATATAATTAATTTCAATATTTGCATAAAGGGGAAAGGTATGTCAGGTATGAGTATCGCAGTCCCTGCTCAAATCCATCATAGGAGAATGAGACACCCTATTGACAAAAAGGTGGGACACCATTTTATTTTTTTAATGTTTCTTTAATTTCTGTTCCTTTATAGACTTAATCAGGAGCAGTCAACATGTTTTGCCCTATGTGGCCGGTCAGCCTACGGCTCTCTCAAGTCTGCAGGAATTTACATATATGCTGGTGTATATCAACAACAAACACTCTGGTGGGCAATTAACTGATTCAGTGCAAAATGTGGTACACTGGAGGGAGAAAGTAAGGTGAGGAAAGGGAGGGCACAGGGTGCAAGCAGGTGCTTGAAATTAAACAATTATTACCTGTAAGCGTGCATATGTCATATTTTTAAATGTCTATTTAAAATTGTAAATTAAAATGCAAATATGTTTGTCACTATAGCCTACAGAGTGAATATTGACAGGTGAACTGTGTAGAAAGAGTAGTAAAGTAAAATGTGACGTATACATTTGGATGATGAAATAGCACTGAATGAAGAACGGAGTACTTCATAAAGAATGCATTACTTCACCTTCCCCATAAGGTTTCATTGCGTCTTCGGTTATCAATTATAGGAAGGTGGGCAACACAATGAGTTTATGTAATAGTGATTGGAGGTGGGAAGTGGTGCCTCAGTTGAATCATGATGGCGTCCACGGCATTACTGGTAGACAGAAAAGGCTCCCCATTCACACCATCTTGGGTGTATATAAGGAATTACCAAAGGAGGCTACAACCGTTTTATAGGGTAGTCCAAGTCCTTATACAGTTTGTGTCAGTACTCTCGAAGAAAATAACAGTTCTGTAGATGTGGAGAAAAACTGACTTCTGCATAAGCATCAACAACGAAAGCGCCACTTCCAGTCTCTCTTGACCTCACCCCATGGATTTTGGCTCACAAACAGTGTGAGGAGTTTCCTCGGGGGTGGATCGATAAGCAGGGTTTGTCAGATGTTCCGGGGATCATGGCTTTGTAACGATAAATTATTTTTCAAGAGTTAGGAGTTTTTAGAGTTCCTGAAGGAAAGATAAGAACATTGATCAGCAGGCATTAAGGTTGCAGTAAAATGAGAATATATTAAGTGGCCTACATGGGGAAATTTGTCCTATGTCTTTCTACTGTCTAAAACGTCCTTCTTTATAAAGGTACAGCGTGGTGTTTACCGTTTTGGATGGCCAGGATCGTATTAACAATTGGAGTGACAGAGAAGCAACATTATAACGTTCAGACACAGTGTGTAGAAGATACAGGGAGGCGTGATTCCAATAGTGCACAAAGTGAGCCTGAGTGCATAAATAATACAACTCGAAGTCGGGGACCTTGAATGTAGAGGAAATGGATGAGTTAGCACCTCCCATTTAATTGTGGTCTAACTACCCAACCATGCCAGTTTGATCATCTGGGAGCAGATAGAGCAGAAAAAGGACCTATTGAGCATGATGAGTAACTTCTTGAATTGTTATATCCTCTTTGAGGGACCACCATCTTCATAAGGTCAATGAGACAAGCAAGCGATAATGGGAAAGGATACCACTGGGCCACCTTTTCTGATAATTTACCAGTAGCAACCACATAGATCTCTGTAGTAATCTCATCAACTTCAGATGCCAAGGGATCAAAGGCCTTGGTGGCATCTAGAAACATGGCAGCAGCATCTAGATTTCACCAGGATATGTATGAGAACAAAGAATGATCAGCCAGGAAAGAACTGGAATTGGTCTTGGTGTACCAGATCTGGGAGTGGAAGAAGCAATGCGTTAGCTATTAGCTTTTAAGGGGCAGACTTATGGAAAGTGGCGCTGCACCGGGTGCAGTGCCACTTTCCCTGCGCTCCTTAATGTCCCCCCTACCACCACCATGCGTGTGATGTATTTAAAATACGGCGCACCATGGCAATAGTGTCATTATTTTTAACGCTACTGATGTACTCTGCAAGAGTAGCGCCAAACTGTTGGTGCTACTCCTGCAGAGTACATAGGGGACCATTCTAAAGAATTGAAGACCCCTTTTAACGCCTGTTCTGAGCAGGCGTTAAAAGTGCCATAAAAAATGGCACAAAGAAATCTCATAGATTTCCTAGCACCATTTTTTCAGCCCCCTAATGGGGTAACGCCCCCTTTGCATACATTATGCCAGGCACAGGCATAATGTAGCGCGAAGGTGTAGGAAAGTGCCTTCTTTTTGGCATGTTACCCCCAATTTCTGCCTGATGACAGTGTGTTTGACTGTGTTCACTGGGATCCTGCTAACCAGGACCCCAGTGATTATGCTCTCTCTCCTCTAAATGTTGTCACTGCATACCAGCAATTTGTTTTTGAACCAATAGGGCCTGTGTGAAATGGGGCATGCACCCTTTCACTGCTATTTGCACTGCACCAGGTCACTTAAATGTCACCCTTGTTGCAGGCCTTCCAGGCCTGAAGGCAGGGTGCAGAGTAACTGTGTCTGAGGGCACCTCTGCACTGGCAGAGGAGCCCCCACGACCTCCAGGAACATTTTCCTGTACTTCGTGAGAGCGGGGATGGAATTTTATGAGTGCACTGGACATAGGCCACTACCTATGTCCAGCTTCACAATGGCAACTCCGAATATGTCCATGTTTGGTATCAAACATGTTGGAATCATACCCCAGTGCAAGCATTGGTTATATGATTCCATGCCATTGCAGCCTTCTGAGGTTTTCCAGGCAGCCCCAGCTGCTGCCACCTCACAGAAATTTTTCTGCCCTGCTGTTGCTCAAGCAGCTCGAGACCAGGAAGGCAGAACAAATTATTTTCTTTGGGACAGGGGTGTTACACCCTCTTCCTTTGGAAATAGGTGTTGCAGGCATAGGAGGGGTAGCCTACCAGAGCCTCTGGAAATCCTTTGAAGAGCACAGATGGTGTCCTCCTTGCATAATCCTGTTTCACACCAGTTCAGGGACCCCCAGTCCCTGCTCTAGCACGAAACTGGACGAACTAAAGGGGAGTGACCACTCCGTTATCCATCACCACCCCAGGGGTGGTGCTCAGGGTCCTCAAGAAGGTCCGTGGGTTTTGCCATCTTAGGTTCCAAGTTGCAGGGCACTCTGGGAGCAGCTGAGTGGCCAGTGCCAGCAGGTGATGTCAGAGCCCTCCCCTGATAGGTGCTTACCGGTGTAGCTGACCAATCCCTCTTTCAGGGCTATTTATAGTCTCTCTTGGGTGGTTCTTCAGATTCGGATTGCAGGACTGCAGCAGGAATCCTCTGCATCCTTTACTTCACCTTCTCACTGAAGAAACTGCATCTAGACCCTCCAGGAACTCGACAAACTGCAACAGAGAAGCAAAGACGACTTCTACAACATTGTATCTTCAGCTGCTGCCAGATGATACATCTGGCCCTAAATTCAGAAAAAACAGAAAATAATCCTCACAAGATTGGATAGACTTTGTGGACTGTTCTGTGAAGGCTTTGGAAGGTTGGTTATATGGCAGCAAAGTGTCTGACTATAAGGGCTTATATAATCTAATTCTGAGAGAGCATATTTTGAATAACTGTGCATCTGATTTGTTACACCAATACTTGGTAGACTCAGATCTGACCTCTCCCCAAGAATTGGGAAAGAAGGCAGACAAATGTGTCAGAACAAGGGTGAGCAGGAAAGCTCATACAGGGGGTGCAAAGACAAGAAGAAGGATGGTAAGTCTAATGACAAAGATAAAAACAAGGAGTCTTCATCAGGCCCTCAAAAATCCTCTGAGGGTGAGTCTAAATCCTCTTCTAACCGTCAGAATAAAAATCATTGGTGTTATATGTGTAAAAACAAAGGCAATTTGGGCAAGTGACAGTACTTGTCCAAAGAAAAACAGCAAAGCTCCCACAACCACAACCCCCACTGCTTCAACTAGTGCCCCTAGTAATAGCAGTGGTGGTGGGAAAAATAACACTACAAATAGCCAGTCCAAAGGTGTAGCAGGGCTCACTCTGGGTAATGTAGCGGGGGTTGGTTTAGTTAGGGAAACCACTGAGGCTGTTTTAGTCTTTGATGGTGGCGTTGACCTTGCCACCCTTGTTGCTTGTCCCCTTAATATGGATAAGTAAAAGCAACAACCCCTAATAAATGGTGTTCAGGTTGAGGCCTACAGGGACACAGGTGCCAGTGTCACAGTGGTAACTGAAAAGCTGGTGGTCCTTGAGCTACATCTACTTGGTCATCAGTACCAAGTGGCTGACTCCAGTAATAATACTGTTAGCCACCCCATGAATGTTGTTAATCTCCACTGGGGGATAGGGGTGTTACTGGTCCAAAGAAAGTTGTGGTATTCACAGACCTTCCTGTAGAGTGTATGCTAGGCAATGGCTTGGAGACTTCAGCTTGGGCTGATGTGGAGTCGGAGGCTCATGCAGCAATTCTAGGCATTCCCGGTCATATCTTTGCTTTGACAAGGGCTCAGGCCAAGAAGCAAAGAGGACAGTGAAACTTGGATCATGGAACAATGGACCAAGAGCTTCCCAAAAGCAGGGGTAGAAAGGGCAAAATGTTATTCACTATCCCTCCCTCCAGTGAAGATTCCCCTTTTGAGGAAGAGGAGTCTACTCCCTGTGCAGAACCTACATCAGAGGACCTTCAGGCTAACACAGCTGAACTCATGGGTGCAGGCAGGCCTGCCAGGGAGGAGTTAAATGTGGCTCAGTAGACCTGTCCCACAGTTGAGAGTTTAGGACAGCAAGCTGTCAAACAAGAGGCAGGGAATGCCAGTGACACTCACAATGTGTAAAGGGAAAATAATCTCCTATACACAGAGGCAAGGGAGCCAAAACCTGGTGCCACCAGGAGACTGGTCATTCCATTGCAGTATAGGGAGTTTCTTTTCACCTTAGCACATGACATTCCAATACCTAGGGCACTGGGGTTCCAGGGGATCCCTATGGATGAGCTGCAGCATTTATTTTGCCACCCATAGGGAGCCCATGCAAAAGCTTCTACAGGACTGCCATTGCAGCCTGTGTGAAAAGGTGCATGCACCCTTTCACTGCCATTTACACTGCACCAAGTCACTTATAAGTCACCCCTATTGCAGGCCTTACGCTTGAAGGCAGGGTAACACTGTGTGAGGGCACCCCTGCACTGGCAGAAGTGCCCCCATGACCTCCAGGACCATTTTCCCAGACTTTGTGAGTGTGGGGATGGTATTTTACGCGTGCACTGGACATAGGTCACTACCTATGTCCAGCTTCACAATGGTAACTCGGAAAATGGCATGTTTGGAATCAAATATGTGTGAATCATACCCAAAGGCTTTTGAAAGCATTGGTTGTATGATTTCATGCACTTTGGGGGAACCTTAGACCCCCCCAGTACTGCCATTACAGCCTTTTGAGGTTTTCCAGGCAGCCCCAGCTGCTGCCACCTCACAGACAGGTTTCTGCCCTCCTGTTGCACAAACAGCTCGAGCCCCAGGAAGGAAGAACAAAGAATTTCCTTTGTGAGAGGGGTGTTACACCCTCTCCCAATGGAAATAAGTATTACAGGCATGGGAGAGGTAGCCTCCCAGAGCCTCTGGAAATGCTTTGAAGGGCACAGATGGTGCTCTCCTCGCATAATCCAGTCTACACCAGTTCAGGGACTCCAGTCCCTGCTCTGGCATGAAACTGGACAAAGGAAAGGGGAGTGACCATTCCCCTGTCCATCACTAAACCAGGGGTGGTGCTCAGAGCTCCTAAAGAGGATCCCTGGGTTTTGCCATCTTGGATTGGCCAGTGCCAGCAGGTGAACTCGGAGCCCTCCCCTGATGGGTGCTTACCTGTGTAGCTGACCAATCCCCCTTTCAGGGATATTTAGGGTCTCTCTCTTGGGTGGTTCTTCAGATTCGGACTGCACGACTCCAGCAGGAATCCTCTGGATCCTTTACTTTACCTTCTTCCCAAAGAAGCTGCATCTGTACCCTCCTGGAACCCTACAAACTGCAACAAAGAAGCAAAGATGACTTCTGTAACATTGTATCTTCAGCTCCTGCCAGCAACTGCAACTGTTTCCAGGTCGTGCATCCTCTGAGGACTACCTGTCTTCAGCCTGCACCAGAAGAACAAAGGAATCTCCCTTGAAGTGAAGGAGTCACTTCCCTGCTTCAGCAGGTACCTCTCCGCAATGATGAACAGTGGCGTGGGTCCCCTCTCCTAAAAAAGTGCATGGATCCAGCAACACGGTTGGTGGACTGGAGCGGTCCAGATGGTCCTGACGTCCAACTGTACAACTTTGGTGGAGGTAAGAGGTTACTTCCCAACACAATACAGTACTGCCGTGCACCACGTGTTTTGCAGTTGCCAAGGCTTGTTGGCATCCTTCCACGCAGTTCTTCATACACCACCATGCAGCTCCAGCCCCAGGACTCCTTACTGTGATGCACAGCTCCTGAGTGGTTCTCTGGCGGCGTGGGATCCCTTTGTATAGTTCTGCATGGGCCTCCATTTGCACCTTCTTTGTACCCATGCTGTGGGACTCCTGTGTGCGCTGCCTGGCCTTCTGAGGACTCTCTGCAATGCTGAGGGCACCCTCTGACTCCCCCTCCTGGGTAGAGTCCACCAGGTTCCTCCTGGTTACGTGCAGCTCCATTTTGGGCTAAGGATGTGCTTTGCATGTGCCAAGGATTGCTGGCAGAATCCAGCGATGCCAACCAGACTGCATTCCTCCATCTGGCGTGGGACATCTTCTGCACCAACCAAGAACCCGCATCTGTCTTCTTGGGTGCAATACTGACTGTTGTTCGTCACTGGTGGCTCCTCTTTTGTACCTTCATCCAGGTTAAAAGGGGCTCCTGTTCTCCCTGGACTCTTCTGTGCTTCTTGGACCTTCTTCCATAGGTCTCCAGGTCCAGGAATCCATTATTGGTGTCTTGCAATCTCTTCTGGTTCATGCACAATCTTCTTTCCCATGCTCTTGTGTATTCTAGGGAAGTTACTGCAATTTACTCCTGCTTTCCTGGACTCTATGGTGGGTTCTATTACTTACCTTTGATGTTTTCTAATACTCCCAGCGCTCCTCTACACACCACACTTGCCTAGGTTGGAAACTGACTTTCGCATTCCACTTTCTTAGTATATGTTTGTGTTCCGCCTAGGCACATTTCTAACTATTGTGGTGATTTTCACTATTTTCACTGTTTTCTAATTGTTTGTACAACTTTTTCTGCATACTAGTGTATATCATTTGTATATTACGTACCACCTAAGGGAGCATAGTTTCTATGGTATTTTTGGCATTTGTGTCACCAAAATAAAGTACCTTTATTTTTGTAACACTGAGTATTTTCTTTCATGTGTGTGAGTACTGTGTGACTACAGTGGTACTGCATGAGCTTTGCATGTCTCCTAGATAGGCCTTGGCTGCTCATTCACACTACTCCTAGAGAGCCTGGCTTCTAGACACTGTCTACATTTTTCTAATAAAGGATAACTGGACCTGGTATGAGGTTTAAGTGCCATAGGTACCCACTACAAACCAGGCCAGCCACCTACAAAAGTGTTACAGAGTACCACAATGCATGCATTGCGCCACTCTGTAAATACAGCACGGGAATTTCAGCCTTGTTGGGCCGCATTAACATAAGAAATAATTACGTTAATGTGGCACAAGGGGACGCTAGGGCATTATAGAAATGCCTCTAAGTTTGCTAAGATCTTGATGTTGCAGTTAAAGAGAGAGAGCAGACAATATGATTACAACTCCTCAAAGACAGCTAGAAATTAATGAGCGAGTATGTCATTTAATTTCTTGTAGAGCTTTCATTAATTTAATTAATAACTTTTTTAATTTCATCTAGTGTGAAGGGAGAGAAACTGGTGGTGGATATCATCAATCTAAAATGTGTCTTTGAAGTATTCTGATGTATTTATGTATGACTGAAATCCGATAGATGAATAAAGATTAGTAAAGTATGTGGAGAAAGTGTCCAGCAGTGCTTAAGTTGAGCAGGTGGTTTCCGGTGGTTTGCACAAGCACTTAATTGTTAGCACAGGCTCTTATAACAGTCTGCCACATGGTGGCACTGTTTGTGGAACTTGAAAATAAGCATAACAGTTGTTTATTAGTTCAATCATTGAAAATGACTCATTTCTGCCAGATGAGCCATTCTTATAGTGTTGGGGGCCTGGGAAGAATTTTAAATTGTAACACATGTAGGAGTATGAAGGTTAGTAGTTGTGTAGGCATTGTCATTGGTAGTGTTGTAAGGGACAAATGGTGGTGCAAACTGCAGTGACCTCCTGACAAGGGCCCTGGCACTTATTTTTCACAAATTAAACACTACTGTAGAAGATATGTGATGAACTATAGTACAGCCCACTTAGAGGTTGAAAATTTAGGTATGTTGTTGGCTACCCTGGGTGCCAATTCATGTGTGCCAAGGTCCTGCTAGCATGCTTACCCTCACCATATGCACAGGCATATGCATATTTTCCCATAAAGAGGCAATCTCTATCAGCCACTTCAGTATACTCTGAAATCTTGTCTTTTATTTTATTCTGTGTGGGTCATATGGTCCTGTTGGAGTGGCAGATCCATGGCTTTAATTGTGCTTTCTACCTGAGTGAGGTTTAAGGCCCTTAATCTCCATTGTCCAACCCCAGGGTCAATTCCAGGAACCTTTAATTGGAGAAGAACTGGAGAGTGATCCAAGAGTTGAATCCTCTAATCCAAGGGCCCAGGTCTTCCTTTGTAAGCCAGGAATCCAGACAGGATCACATATCATGTACAGTAGATAAGTAAATTTCTTCCCTACAATCACGGTATCTGTGAAACTAGACATCTAATAGCCCATGGTTAGCGATATCAGATCCTATGGTACAGGTGTCAGATGTTTTGCTTCTGGTTGCACTTTAAAATGTGTCCGTCTGACTGTGAATTATGCTTTTAATGTATCCTGCCCAAACTAGGGTGCAGGGTATAGTAGCTATTATTACACTTCAGAGGGAGTTAAAGAATGCAGGTCATCCATGTTAAAGCTATTGCAATTGACTATTGCAACATAGGCATTTCCTAGTTTACCTCAGAGTATAACAAAATGAACATTGGCATCTATCTGAGACACAATTGGTGTGAATTGTACTCCCCTTTTGATCAGAACTCCTCAAGCATTTGAAGAGTATGATACTCAAAATCGATAGGATGCCCACCTAGCAAAGCACAAGTGTTCGGATTGGCTGGTGAGATAAGTCTTTGATAGGAGAGCAATGCTGAAATGGTATCTATCTAAGTATAATAGTACCTAATGAATTTTAAGGGGATTTTTAAGTTAAGTTCCTTGACATTCCTGGTCAGGAGCAAAATTGAGTGAATAGTCATGTGTTGTGAGCGATATTGTACTGCATGTGTAGAGTGCCCATCATAGTAGGACAGCCCAGCTCTTAGCCAGAAAACAAACACAGTATAGAAAATAGAAACACCACCATGTTAGGTGCATTCATAACATAACAGCATACCATGCAACACCCATCCACACTGGCAGCCCAATCCCTCCAGGACATACAACTAACCCTAAAATGTACAGAACAAAAAACATACTGATAAAGTCAGCAGAATAGTGTAACCTGTGAGGTAATACCCGAGGGCCAGTACAATCCCCTTCCAGATGAGTGTGGTAACGGGAGGTTTCAGAGGAAGAATGTGATTCATAACACCTACTTTGCAAGGGTTAGACAAATTGAAATTCCCCAAGTGTTATTGTAAAACAAAAACAAAGTAGTGTGGAACTTAAAACTGTCAACAAAAAGAGTGTTTCATTTCATGATCGTAGGGAGGATAACATTCTGTGTGATAATTGTTGAAGCAAGATATTTTATAGTAACAGCACACACCTATTTATGTTACCCCTAACAGAGGCCATATCTATTGGATAGTCAGAATTTTCACCTGAGCTATATGACATCAAAATAGAAGAGAGTGTAACAGTATATAATATATTGATAACCCAAATAGAGGGGGAGCACTCAGAGGTGAGGCGGAACAGCAGAATATGAAGCTATAAATTACCCATTGTCAGTGAGCCTTGGCAAGGGGGAGTGGTAACCACAGTGCTTAATTTGAGCTGGTGGTTTCCGGTGCTCAGCACCGGTACTTAATTGTCACCACCAGCAGTTAGGACAGTGTGCCACATGGTGGCAATGTCTGTTTAATTTAAAAATCAGCAGAACAACAGCCATTTAGTAATTCAACATACATTAAAAGAATTAATACCTGCTGCCCAAGCCATCATTATAGTGTTGGGGAGCCTGGGATTGTCTGAATTGTCAGACTTGTGGGAGTGTGATATTTAGTAGTTGTGTTGGTACGGTCATTGGCAGTGCTGGCAGGGGCAATGGGTAGAGCAAGGTGCAGTACCCTTCTGACAAGGGCCCTGGCAAATATTTATTTTACAAATTAGGCACTGGGTAACCACCACCACTACCATGGGCAGAGCTCACCTTTGCAAGGCTTCGAAGGTATTCTGTAGCATTTTGAAGGTCTGGAACAGATGCATTTTTCCTAGGTGGGTGATATTCAGCCTTGCTAGGAAAAGCATGCCATGTTGGACACCTTCCTTAAGTAGGTGTTTTTTTCAAATGGGGTAAATTTTCACCTTAACTTTTGTAACTGCAAGATGAAGGCAGGAAGGAAGGAGATCTGGTAACCTTCATATGAGAGGTCACCTTTTTCACTTGCTAGTCTCAATGCAGTGTCCCTGTCTCTGAGGTTTATCAGTCTTGTGATAACGGGCTGCACTGGGGCTCACAGAAGGGGCCTCAGTGCAAGTGATCTATTTTTCCACCACCAGCAGGCTCAAGAAACACTCTGGAACAAATAATGCTAGCAGTACCACCACCAATAATTATCAGTCTTGCAATAGTGGGGCGACTGGGGCTCACAGAAGGGGCCTCAGTGCAAGTGATCTATTTTTCCACCACCAGCAGGCTCAAGAAACACTCTGGAACAAATAATGCTAGCAGTACCCCCACCAATAATTATCAGTCTTGCAATAGTGGGGCGACTGGGGCTCACAGAAGGGGCCTCAGTGCAAGTGATCTATTTTTCCACCACCAGCAGGCTCAAGAAACACTCTGGAACATGCTAGCAGCACCCACATTATTTGGAATGTCCAGATTATGATACTGCTCCTCCTGGACCTGGCTACCAGACCTTCATTTTCAAAATTGGTTACTGGCGAGTTTTTGCTTTACCATTGACGTTATCTTCCATTTGTAAGATGAGTTGCTCTGCTGCTTATAGTTTGTGATCGGGATTTTCCAATTTGTTAGGGATGGCATTAATCTTTTGGTTAAAGAGTCGATCTTTGAGTCAATGGAGAGAAGACTCTCTTGCATTGCATGCAGCAGAGTATACTTATCTTAAGTTTCTTGGTCGTCCACTGGAGGGAGGGATTTGATTCAGCACCCCCTCACAAAGTCATCCTCAGGTTGCACCAGCTCTCAAGTTGCAACTTAGCCTTCTTAGCATCTGTTTCCCCCATATCAGATACAGTGAGGGAAAGAGGACAGGAAGGCAAAGGAATGTGATAGATGTAAGAGAATGCACACTGTGATAATTTGGTTTTTAAGAGCCATTAAACCCCCAAGCACAAGTATGATGCCATGTTTGTTGGGCAGATTATACATTCTGTGTGGGGCCCTGTGTATTATTAGTAGAGACCCACAAGAGCACATGGCAGTAATATATGGAGGTAGAGGACCGCCAAAAAGACTCAAACTTGATCAATAACACAAACCATACAAGTGTGACCAGGACCTTTCTCACTTTTAGGGCTCAGCAGGGTGAGCACACAGGATGTCGAGATGCATGGTATCAAAGAAGTGTGAGGAGGATGAGGTTTTTAGAACATTGCCGGATTAGGTGTTGAGTGGATAAAAGCATGACCACTCTGAGGGGGCCGATACAGTAAAGAGGAGTTTCATGGCTTCAAAATTAGCACAGTGGGTCTTGCTGACCCCTCTGAGCATGCAGCAAAAACAGAGGGGGGCAAAATCAGAATGTGTAGCTGAGTCTCATATCATCTGTGGCTTGTTAGCAGCAGCACAGAGGATAAAGGGCCCCTTCCCTGAGCAAATTGCTGTGTTACTCTGAGCTCCCAATATAGACTTACAGAATATTAGATCTAGCTCCTTGCCAAATGTGGTGTGATTCCATTTAGCTGTTCAATTTTCCTATTGAAAATTGCATGGGGAAAACACATTTTGGGACCTCACATTTTCATTTCTTCAAAGTCCCTTTCTGCATTTGAAATTAGAATTTTTGTTAAACTTTTTGACATCCAGACTTTCACAGGGTCCAGTCCACTGGGTGTATCCATCCAGGCCTCCATCGAGGTCGGCCTCAAATTGTGCCTATGTCCCATTCTAAAGATTCCATAAACTGCCATTAGAGCTTTGCACGTTTTGAAGCTATTTTGACTTAAATCTTTAAAAGTTCATAACTCAAGTTTTTCTTATTGGGTTTTTGTTGTTTTGGTGTCAATTTGCTTATGACATTTGTTCACATTTTTTTATAAATTGGAGTGTGTCTTGAATTACGTTGTGTATTTAATCTTTTACTGTTTTGGCAAATGCTTTAGGTGTTAAGCATATGTGCTCTGTGTCATAACTACCAGGAATGAGCTCCAGTGTAAGTTGTTGAAGGCTTTGACTAGCCCTAACAGGTTATCCACTTTATTATTTGTGGCGGACTACCAACTGCTTCAATGATTAATTATATTTCATATGGTGAACAGTTAAGATATATGTTTAGTAGTGACAAACAACATGTTTGAAAATTGTGGTTATAGGTTGCCGTGCCATTAATGGGTGGATTTGAGGTGAAGAATAGGGGTGTCACAGTGGAAAGAAAGTGAAATGGTTAGAGTTAGAGTGCTATTATTTGGAAAATCCAGTCTCCATTCCACCAAGAATTCCCCCAATACCTTCAGTGTGGTGTATGAACTACAGCTACTCCTTCAACAACATTATGTGGAGGGGCCTCAGAGAACTGCCAGCACATTCCAGGGCATCTCTGTGGGCCGTGGATAAAAGGTAATGTACACTCGCCTGCAGATCAATTCAGAGCTCGTGGATGCCTTCCTGTGAGTGCCTGGTGCTGGAGACTGCATTCACCTAATCTATTATTATGTCTAACTTTTGCCTTCTCTGACTCATGGTTGGCTTGAACATGGCTCCAAAAAAATGTGTCTCAACCCCAATTCTTTCATCCACAATAATTAACTCATTTTCAGAAAAGCTAAAGGCTCTTCTCTCAGACGTTTTGGTAAAAAATAAAGAAAAACTACTGGAATGGGTGTGCTGCTGCTGATGAGAGATGAGCAGGTAAATGGTTTTTGTGGTTAGGGTAGTAGCTTTAGTTGTGTGAGGTGCAGGTTTGATTGATAGGTTGATATAAATATGCTGTGTGTTGACAGATGTTAAACTCTAAACCAGACCATTTAACTGAAATACCACTGAACTTTACAAGTTATAGTTAGGAGCACAAACTATAACTTGCATTACATGTGAAATAAACAACTCACACACTCATGCAATGTTTATTCTTTCACAAAGCCAAAAAATGTAAATTGGAGGAAAAGTGCCTTTTCTCTCGTTGTCCTCTTTGGATCCACAGTTCCAAAACTGAAACTGTGAATCTGAGTGCTCTGAATGGCTGGTTGCAAGAGAGAACTTTCTGTTGCAGTGACCATTTTAGGATGTGTGGCATATTTCGTGCACCTTGATGAAGAATTAAAGGCCTTCTAAACACCCTGGAATACACACCCTAAGAAAATATTTAAAAAACGTACAATGAGTCAGGAGATCCACAGTTTTCCTGCAGGGGATTTGTGGATTTCTACATGTACACAACTGGGGAGAAAGAGGGATAAAACATGGTCATGTTCTCCATGGCACAACATAATATAACCAAGAATGCCAGGTAACTAGAAAAAAATGTTTGGGTTTGCCAAACAGGAATCTCAAAAGATTTTGAAAAACCATCTCACTCACAAGTTTTCATGGCATGCTTCATCATCTGCGATTTTTCACACCCTGGGAGGTAAATACCACCATGGCGGACTTGGCCATTGCTGGGAGTTCTTCGACAAGTGACTGTTGGATTATCGCAGTGATACAATACAAATCTAAAAATATCTTGACCTAAAACCTGGAGCCATTCTTTAATAATTGGTATCCAATATATGATTAAAAATGGACACATTCAGCTGTAGGATCAAAAATAATGTCTCATCAACCCATATAATTATGCTGGCATGTTTTGGCCATCCAGAAAGCCTATTCAGGTCTCCATTCTTAGACAGGGCACTATGATCCCTGCCTGGCTACACACTTCTACCATGCAGATATATTAAGGCCTAATGCTCTCACCTTTCTGAACCTCTCCTATGAAAGCACAACCCTAAACTACCAGTGGTTGGGATTCTTTTGGTGGGATCAGGGAGACACTTCTCTGTAGTCACACATTCATTGAGTTATAGTTAGCTCTATGGTGGGGGAACAAGCTGTAGTTAGCTCATTAAACTATAACTGGTGAATGTCAGTGATTTTTAGCTTAAAATGATACATTTTAACTGAGATTTTCAATTAACTATGCCTTTTGTTTTACCATACCTAACTATAATGTCACTTAAACCTTTGGTTTTCTCAGTGAATTTCTAGGGTTTATTAATGTACAGTAACATTTTATCCCCCCCACAATTTGCAGGCAGCCAAACCCCACAGGGCGCAGCCTTCAACCATGAGCAGCATGGTGTTGAATACATGGCTTTGCTAGTGGCCAGGCCCTGCATCCGAGCATGTGCCCAACCTACTTCTTGCAGCTAACTCACCTCGGTCAACTACCACATGTATTTCTTGTAATCTGTTTTCCTTGGTCCCTTTTGAGTCACTCAGAACACCTGAGGGAGCTTTGCTGGACTGCACCAATCCCACAAAAATGTACATTTACATTTTTGGCATGGTGGAGTCCAACAGCTAGGGTCAGGGTATCCATAAAATTCCTGTATCCTGTAATGGCTGCATGACAACACTGTGTATGGACTGGGTGCAAATTATACTTACTTTAGGGCACAAGTTATGGTTACTTGAGATAACTGCAGCTGAATAATTTTGGTGCTTTTGTTCATTTAAAATTGTATGTTTTAACTGACCCTTTCACCTAACCATGATGTTGTCAGACCTATGAGCAATTACCTTTTCACAGGAGTGAAAGGTACACAAAGTAGTTCACAAGCCTGGTTCCCTGGGACAAAGAGAGCAAGCCAGTTTTGAGGTGGACACCAGCCTCCCACTTGACAATGTAAAGATTGTCTTCCAGCTTCTATAATAAATCAAAAATAATGAGACTTTAGAATTTAGAGCACTTTTCCAATGATGTGACCCACTCTGGTCTTACCTAATATCCCTTTCACCTAGTAAGTTGGCAGTTTTCTCTCAGATAGAAGTCACTATTCATAAATCTAAAAAAAAAAGAACTGAGTATGTTATTTCATGAGACCTTATAGATGCATACACAACAATATATAAATATATAAGTACAAGTCGTAACCTCCTATTATCAATGTAGAGGTTAAATCTCGATTTCCTATGCAGAAGATGACTGCCTCAACAACAGCCCTAATGAAATATGTATCACAATGTCCTTAATGCAGTTATTAACATAAATCAGAGTTCATCTCCTAATTAGTAATGTTTAGCAGTTCATCAACTTAAACACATGGGGGGTTATTACAACTTTGGAGGAGGTGTTAATACGTCCCAAAAGTGACGGTAAAGTGACGGATATACCACCAGCCATATTACGAGTTCCAACGGATATAATGGACTCGTAATACGGCTTGTGGTATATCCGTCACTTTACCGTCACTTTTGGGACGGATTAACACCTCCTCCAAAGTTGTAATAACCCCCATAATATGTTACATTCTTGTATACAAATTCATCAAACCTTGGAAAATAATTATATGTCTCTTATTTTGTGTAGAAAATGAGCAACGGTTAAAATCACCAAGTTCTTGTATTCGTATTATTTTATAGGTTCATCAAGCCTTAATTAAACAATAAAATTTCTCTTTTTTCCTTGTAGAAAACAACAACAGTTAGTATCACCAATTCCTTCAAACAACGTACATTAGATACGTTTATCTTTATGCTCTGAAATGAGCTTGTATCTGTTTTACAAGCATGCAGAAATTGGTGCTTTAAGTAACTGTGCTTTCTGTTTATTTCACCAGGATTCCAGGAAGATCAGAGGCACATCACAAGAAGTGACATGGAGAACCCAACACAGGTTGATGAACCCACCATGATCCAAAAGAGACAGAGGACAAAAGCACTTGGGCTGAGGACAAGAGATAAGGACGCTGACATAAACACTAGAAGACGTCAGCATGGAAGTCTACCAGGTGAGTATGGTGGGAGGGTCATCACGGTGCAGCCCACAGCCTTAAAGGCGACGTGTTACACCTTAAAGGGACCGCACACCAGGAGGCCGCCTAAAGGTGCACCCGATAAACATCCTTTTAATCTTTGTTCTTTTCTTTTTCAGTCTAAATATATGTATATATATATATATATATATAAAATATATATATATATTCATTTAAAAAAAATGTTAAAGGGACGTTATAGTTAGGCTCAAACTTTAAACGTACAAAACCATAGAAATTCACCTCTTATAATTAGAGTAATCTCATCTCAACTATAACTCATGCCCTAAGGTAACTATAGCTCACGCGCTCAGTCCCTGCTTGACGGATCATCCCAAATCTTTCACCACAGCAGCTGAACCAATGAAAGTAAAAGTTTTCTAAATCCTGTGAAGATTCGTCAAGCAGCACCAAAGTGATTGGCAAAACAAAAAATGCTCTGTCTATGGAAAGACAGGTCCTAACTATAACTACCTACTGCCGACCACAAGTCACCATATGTATATATATATATATATATGTATATATATATATATATATATACATATATATATAAATATATATATATATATATATATATATATATATATATATCCAAACCAAGCAGCTCCACTTCAGAGCCAGGGGCACTCTTGGATTCCACTTCCTCACCCCAGCATGACACGTTTCGGCGAAGTGCACTTCGTCAAAACATGGAATCCAAGAGTGCCCCTGGCTCTGTACTGGAGCTGCTTGGTTTGGACATTAATTACGTGCAGTGCTGCTTGCACCAAGGAGGCATCCACCTGATAGAGTTCGGTAACAATGAGCAGCATTTGGGTGAATGTACTTTTGTTTGCTACCTGAACCGCCATTATCCCCTTTTCAAACACATGCCTGCTGCAGAGACAGGACATGACTTGCATGAAGTGGCACAGATTACAATAATCGGCATTTCCAGGCTGTGTGGGGAGTCTCAGGGGTGAGATGTGGCAAGGTAAAATGGATCATTAGAACTACTGATAAAGGGACACACGCACATTTTGAAATTTGAGTAAGAGAGTGATGGAGGCTGGGAATGTACTTGCCACTACAGTACAGCTAAGTGCCCAAAACCAAAATGTTCTTGGTATTACAATCTACAGAGAGAAAATATGATTGGGACTGTGTAAAAACAATTAAGAAAAATTAGAGTGGTAGCATATCCAGCCTGGTGCATTATGGGAAATGAAGTCTGCTTGTAATCATGAATGAATTGAAGGAGGAGTAAAAACGTATTTAAACACTAGTGGGCATGTGTCCTGTAATTACCGGCATCTGAAGAAGGCACTTCGCCGAAACTCTTCATGCTGGGGTGAGGAAGTGGAATCCAAGAGTGCCCCTGGCTCTGTGGTGAGCTGCTTGGTTTTGACATTAATTACGTGCAGCGCTGCTTGCACGAAGGAGGCACCCACCTGAAAGAGTTTGGTAACAATGAGCAGCATTTGGATGAATGTACTTTTGTTTTCTACCTGAACCGCCATTGTCCCCTTTTCAAACAGATGCCTGCTTCAGAGACAGGGCATGACTTACATGAAGTGGCACATATTACAATAATCAGTGTTTCCAGGCTGTGTGAGGAGTCTCAGGGGTGAGATGTGGCAAGGTGAAATGGATCATTAGAAATACTGATAAAGGGACACACGCACATTTTGAAATTTGAGTAAGAGAGAGATGGAGGCTGGGAATGCACTTGCCACTACAGTACAGCTAAGTGCCCAAAACCAAAATGTTCTTGGTATTGCAATCCACTGAGAGAAAATATGATTGGGACTGTGTAAAAACAATTAAGAAAAATCAGAGTGGTAGCATATGCAGCTTGGTGCATTATGGGAAATGAAGTCTGTTTGTAATCATGAATGAATTGAAGGAGGAGTAAAAATGTATTTAGACACTAGTGGGCGTGTGTCCTCTAATTACCGACATCTGAAGAAGGCACTTCGCCAAAACGCGTCATGCTGGGGTGAGTAAGTGGACAATGCTTGCACAAAGGAGGCACCCACCTGATAGAGTTCGGTAACAATGAGCAGCATTTGGGTGAACATATATATATATATATATATATATATATATATATATATATATATATATATATATATAGATAGATATAGATATATAGATATATTTATATATATATATATATATATATATATATATATATATATACATATATATATATATATATATATATATATATATATATATATATATATATATATATATATATATAAAATTACAAAAGCCAAAGGTTACAGGGATGTTATAGTTAGGCCCAAATTTTAAACGTACAAAACCGTAATTTCAAGTCACTATAACTCTCGTCCTAAGGTAACTATAACTCGCGCCCCCGCCATACAAATTTATCTGATCAATAATTTTACTGCAGATGTTACAATTACATTATCACCAATGTTATCAAAGATGTCATGAGTGCTGTATTTTGTGGGGAAATTAGAAGTGCATGCCATAAATTTCTTTGTTTGTTTTTTTAACATAAAGTAGTTTTCATTACTATACATTAATACGTTAATCCAACCACCACCGTACACAGGCCCTGTGGCCAACCCCTATAATCACCAAACCTTGCGCTGCCACCTCCCAGGCTTTGGCTGTGCGCAGCCGGGGATGGCTGCAGGGCCTGGACTGGCGTCAGACCTTGCGACCAACCTCTATAACCACCCAACCACTCACTGCGCACAGCCTTGGGCCAAGCCATGACGCCGACCCCTATAACCACCCAACCTGTGATGCACATGGCCCTTTTGCCATCCCCTATAACCACCCAACCCTGAACTGCACTCAGTCTTTGGCTGTGCACAGTGAGGATTGCTGCAGGGCATCCCCTATAACCACCCAACACTTTGCTGCACAAGCCTTCAGCTATGCACAGTGGGGTTGGCCACAGGTCTGCATGTCTCCCTCCTCCAGCTGATTTCAGCCCTGGGGACCCCATCCCCTGTGCCCCACTGAAATATGTTTGGGGTGCGGGGAGTGGCCACACGGCCCCCCTCCCGAGGCCAATCTCAGCCCTGGGACCTTATTGCCTGGGTTCCAGCCTACATTTCTGGGGGGGAGTGAGGGAGGCCGCGCAGCCCCCCCCCCCCTCTCCAGGGCAATTTCAGCTCCAGGGACCCCATCCCCAGGCCCACCCTAAATATTACATTTTCTTATTGGGAGGAGCACCATGCGGACCCCTTTCCCAAGCCAATCTCGGCCCCAGATATCCCACCCTCTGGGGTCAGGCCTAAATAATTTTATGGGGAGAAGGGGCCCACATAGCACCCCTCCCCAAGCCAATCTTGGCACCAGGGACCCCATCCTCCTGGGCCTGGCCTAATTATTAAAAATGTTTTGGGGTAGGAGGCCACGTGGCCCCTCTCCTCAGGGCCAATCTTGGCCCTGGGGATCCTGTTCCCCATGGCCCGGCTATGTGATCTGGGTGCCCGCATTATATTTTATTAGTGCCCCATAGAGGTGCCAGTCCCCAGAGCTGTAGGGGTGTTTGCTGCACCCCGTATTGTATTTTCAAAATGCCCCAGGGAGGTGGCAGTCCCTGGGGCTGTGGGAGGGTGCAAGGCCCCCCTATATTGTATTTTAGTAATGCTCCAGGGAGGTGGCAGTCCCCAGGGCTGTGGGGGGCAGGCAGCCCCCTTTGCATTAGTTTTACTTAAAGCCCCGGGGAGGTCGCAGTCCCAGGGTGCTACCGCCTCCCCCATTCAATTTAACCATTTTGCCCCATGGGAGGTGGTGGTCCCCAGGGTGAGAGGGTCACGCAGCACCCCCTGCACACATCTCATGATTCGCCCAAGAAAGGTGGTGGTCCCCGGAGCTATGGGGGAGGCCATAGTGCTTCCCTCATCCAAATTTAACATTTTGCCCTGGGGAGGTGGTGGTCCTGGGGCTAATTTAAGCCCCTGGAGGAAGACATCATGCGCCTCCCCCTCTTTTCTGAATGACACTGGGACCTGGCCCACCCAGGGGTCAAATAAAACAAAAGGGTAGGAGACCGCCCTTTTAAAATAAAAAATGTCTGAAAAATCTGCAGATCAAAGACTTTTTTCAGCCCTGGTGAGGTCCATAATGGATCCATAGACCAAGGCTAGGGGCTCATGGTGACCCTACCTTGGCCCCGTTTCGTTTTTTAATCTTTTTTTCTGGCTGAAGCAGAGTGCCAAGATGGCTGCCAACACTTCATTGTTGAAGTGTTCGTAGCCAATCAAATATCTACACGGGCACAGTCGGATCTATGGAGGATCAATGTCCCTAAAACTCTGCAAGATTCCATGGAATTCAGCAAATGGGTACGAAATAGAAACATCTGTTTGTTTGCACTGTTTAAGCGCTGGGAGCCCATTTATGCTGAAAAAATCAGTATGAACAGCACCGCATGGCATGCCAGAGACACAGCACAGCTCCTCGAGTTGATTTGCTGTTGCTCAAGTAGATTTTATACCCAAACAGCAGCTTTCTGACCGCTAACAGTTGCACCCACCTGCATTAGAGGAATCTCACCAGGTGCCCTACTAGCAATGGAATATCATGCTAGATGGTCCAAATTTGGCTCGCACCCACCACCTTACTGTTTTCGAGCCTCACGTGAGAAAAAACTCCACGGTGGTTGGTGGAATTTGGCCAGAACTCTGTGTCACAAACATAATGCGAAGTGCCCAAAATTCACCAAGCCAGCCGGCGGAGTGAACATATCGCCCACCCCTAATAACTACATGCTAATCTCGAAGAACAGGTGCAGCACAGGTAGTAGACCTGCAAATAAGAGACACAAATAGTGAGCAGCACTGAAGGTTTTACTATATATAAAGAACAAGTGCAACTCAAGCAGTAACACTGATGGTGCATTCTATGTTATGCTCTGCATTAACATGTTATATTAGATTGCTATGTTATGTTGTGTTAAGTTATCTTATGTTCTAATGGCCGCAGTAAGTTCATGTGTTCCATAAAAAGGTACAATGTAAAACAATGTTAGTAATTGAAACAACCTCTTGTACCTAGTGCGTGCCTCATTCTTCCTTGAGCCACCAGTTAATTTGCCTGGGCTGTGCCTTCTCCATGCAGACAAAAAGCTTCCATTCCCCACTCCTTACCTCTACCCTTCATTTTGCTGGATACTCTGGCTAGCTACCCCATCACCTTCAGTAAAAGGAGTAGGAGGCCCATCTCTCTATTCACCAAAGCAGCTTGAATATGCCCTAAAATAGCTCACTAGAGAAGAAAGAAGGGGGGACCATCAAGGATGAAGAGGTAATTACTTCTATCCCATGGCACACTGGGAGAGAAGTAATTACCTGGGATAAGATGTAATAAGAATGCATTTTGTAAAAGGGATTGTACTTGCCACACTGATTTTCACCAAATGCATTTGTATTTTGCAAACCAACCTATGTAGTAAAGCACGGTTGAGAAAACACCAAATTGTAGTGGATCACAATTCAATCTACTTCATGAGTATTATTGAGTCTGGCCACTAATTGTAACCCATTACAATTTGCTGCAACCACAGTATTGCTGGAATGCTGAAGCCTACTCATAACAATTTTTTTATCATCTTTCTCACAGGGGAAAAGGTCCTTAGGAAGGGGCAACCACCTCCTTTGAAGTGTTGGTAGAATATTAATGTTTTGTAACCAGATTTCGGCTGCAAAACATTGATAGATATCTTAAGGAATTTGAGAGGGCCACCATAAACACTTCCCTTCCAAATACAGATTCGGTATGTTTTCCTAAACTCAATTAACAATTCACAAAACCTTTTCTGAATTGTTAAATGGGCTTTGTACGTTTAAAAATGAGTTTCAGCATTCACAAACCGTCTGATTTCCTGAGCCGGAAGATTTGTGAACACCAAAATCTATTGTTGATCTCCTCATGTCAGTGTATTGTTGATCTCCTCATGTCAGGTGGACTCTTCTCCTGGGTCAGTTTTTGCATCAGTAGCATCTGTGTGTTATGCAAGACCTAGAGGTAATTACCTGGTCCACATAGGTCAGTGTGGATCTACACTCATGGGGCCAGATGTATCAAAGATCTGGTTTGCATTTCTTAAATAGCTAATTTTAAGAAATCGCTATTTAAGAAATGCAAAACGGGATATATGAATTTTGCGATTCAATAATAGCGATTTCTTAAAATTTGCAAACGCTATTACCGAATCGCAAATAGAGAATGCAACTCCATTCAACCCTATGGGCCTGTAGGCACATAGTTGTGAATGGTTTTGCATTTCCCAATTTGCAAATTCCAGTTAGGAATTTGCAAATTAGGTATTGTAAACCCCAGTGCTGGGGGCCTAAGGCCCCCTCTGATGCACCCCAAAAAAATATTTGCAGATATGTGAAGCACACACATGCCTTAGGGGCATGTGTGCACTACATGACAATTTGAAAAATGCATTTATAATGCATTTTTAAAATTTGCACATGCTTACCACCAAACTTAAATTTGTAGTAATTGCATTTCCTAAATGCCCAATTCACATTTAGGAAATGCTTGATACATGTGCTTTGGAAATCTCAAATGGGAATTCTCTATTTGCGATTTCCTATTTAGAGAATCGCAATTTGCGATTCTCTAAATGGGGTCGCAATTTTAAGGAATCACTATTTTTGCAATTCCTCAAAATGTCAATGTGAATGCCTTTCATACATTCTGAAAGGCATTTTTGCATTCGCAAACGGCCGAATTTTACCGTTTGCGAATGCAAAGACGATTGATAAATCTGTCCCTTAATCTCCTCCTAGTTAAGTGTGATGAATCAGAGTGAACTCTGTGGTGCCATACACAGACACAATATTTGTGCTCTTGGCATGAAAACAACGGGCCATTCATGTTGCGGTCTTGATAAGATAAAATATGGGCTGTGTGGAGATTTGTTAATTGATTTTTGGTAAATCGGAATACTCGCTATAAATTGATGCATCTACCTTTTGGAACACGGTAAAGCAAGGGCGAATTTTCTTTAATTTAATGTTCAGTTCAGGCACGGTTATTCTACTTTCAGTCATTGTTTCCATGTGTGCAATTTGCACAAGAGTGGGTGATGTACATAACAAGGAAAGACAGAACATTTCTGCTTTTGATTCACAGAAAGAGTTTAACTATGGATACATTATTTCTGAATTAGGAATAAATAATGCCGTTTTGCGGCCAGTCTCCAGAATCTATTCTTTCAACACATGTGCATAGTTCAGGTTTAGGTTAGCAGAGAAAAACAGATGTTTTTTTTAAAGGCCCCACTAGGAATCAGATATGGAGCTGATCTGCCCTCCACAATGTTCAGTCTCTATCAGCTGGAATTAGAGCAAGTATTGTAGTGGGAACAATTCTTTCTCTATCGAATTAAAGTGAAAGCAATTAAACACAACACAGTTTATCGGTAACAAAGACCAAAGCATTGTATTTGGGGAAAAAAACAATTGGTGTTATTTGGAATGCGCGTCTGGTTAAAGTTAAACTGGCCGACAGCCGAAGATGTATGACGCTTCAGTGTAAATGGAAAATACAGGTTCAAAATGTACTAGCGGTCATTAAAGATTCATTATTACTTACAATTACGAAAAATCCCATCTCGAAGCATAGACTGGGCGTGGTTAATCCCATTTACAGAGAACAACTAGGCTAGGGTGACCAGAGTTTGAGGAGCAAAAAACGGGACAGGTCAGACATAAAAGAAGCACTAAAGATTTACTCTCACTTTTATAATTGGCCTGTCCCGTTTTTTTACGTAGCTTTGTGAATGTGTGCCTATACATATGTGTGTATATGTATGTGTATATACATATATATATATATACACACACACACACACATTTACAAGACTACATATATAAAATTAGCTATGGCTTGACCTCCCACCCTGCACCCCCAACCCGCCCCCACCCACCTTTCTCTGCTCCCCACTCGTCTCTCTGCTGGGAGCAGACAAGGGACTGGGTTGCCTGACAGTAACAGATAAAATACTTGAATTGTTTCATACTTTGTAGGCCTCTTTAACTTATGCTTCCCTAGATGATCTGACCTTTGTCCCAAAAACCGGGACATTTATTTAATAATATAACCTTTGTAAAAAAAAAACGGGACATTTGTTTAAAATTAGAAAAAGCGGGACTGTCCGGGGAAATCCGGGACGTCTGGTCACCCTAAACTAGGCTATAAGGTGCCAAAATATAACACACACCCTTTCCGCGCATTTTAACCTTCTGCACAGCTTTCTTCGTAAGTCTACAAATAGAGGAGGGTGGTGATCAGACGGGTGAAAAAAAACATTCCTTTCATGCAATGCAATATTTATTTTGGAGCTTCGGCGCACACATACTGAGAGAGGAATCACCTCTAGGCAATTCCGTTGCTTCACAGCCAAGCTTACATTACAATGTTCTTAGAATATAGCCCAGAACGATACAAAATCGTCTATCTCTACGTTCTTATGGATTGTAATAAATGGCAGGCATTGGCCAGGAACCTGCATCAGGCCTCAGTCTCTGAACCTTATTAAAGGCAATGACAACGTAGCTGTTTCCGGAACTTCTCCTGTTTCTATAGGCTTCCAGATGCCCATCCATCCCTCTTTACCATTGTACACTTTAGCTCCTTATGCTCTGCAGATTCATGCATATTTCTTTCACTAATGTACTAACCTTGAACTCTAGAACTTCAGTGCGGACGTTTATTTACCTCATGACATAATAATCCATTTAATAAATAAATGAATAAATAAGCAAATGAAGTATGAGAAAAGGTCACGCTAGCTCTAATAGTTTTCCTGCACTAGATTGCTATAGAAGTGGATATTCTGCAATAGAGAATTCCAGAGCACAGGAGTTGCAGACTTAGAGGCTCCGTCACCCATTTGGTGAAAGATGTGCTTGCAAGAAGAATAAAGGTTGTAGAAAGGATGAGCACATGGAGTAGGGTGATTGATCGTGCTTGATGTGGATATCAAACTTAGAGACTGACTAACATTCACATTTATGGAGGATTCAACAAATATATGTATTTTTTTTCGGGGCCCAAACCGAATAAAATGAAAGTCTGCTAAAATAGTTATAATGTTTTAAAGTTTTGTTGCCAGGTGGACAGCTTGGCGTTGCGCGTTCATTTATATAGTTGATATATTCTTAGTAGGTTTCACAAGGCAGTATTTCTATGCGTGTTACAGCTTTAAAGATATCCTTCTCTCTGGGTTCTTTATCTGGAGCAAGCATCATTTCACCGTGGTCAACTTGATTATCAAATGAGAGTTTTTCAATAAAGTAGAATTCTTTGGTTTTGGGCCTGGTCATTTAAATGCATTTAACAGTAAAAGGTTGGAGGAAGCTATGTGTGATCTTTGGTCCAGATTTTAAGATGCGTGTTACTTTACTCAACTGAATTTTAGTATCATTACCCTACAGGAAGTTGGGTTCTTCAGCTTTCCGTGAATAGTGGTGGTTGAATTGGTATTTTATATATATATATATATATATATATATATATATATATATATATATATATATATATATATATATATATATATATATGTATATATATATATATATATATATATATATACATATTACGTACAACTCAAAGATGAATGTAACCATGCGTGTGATTCAGTGAAGCATTGTATTTAATGTAAATGTTGAATGTTGTTTATGTTTAAAGTTACCTGCCCTGTTAAATTTATGATTTGCTTCATATTTGTATGAATAAAATAGCGAAAACTCTTGGTACATGGCTGGTTACGTGAGCTAAGAATCAGACTATACATGTGGTTGTCTGCTGTGATAACAATTAGACAGGAGTGATGCAAGCTTTGCTTGACCAAGTCACATGGCCCACATACTAACGACATGGGAACAGGAGAGAAACCTGGTTCTCTGTTTCAAAGGTTGTGATGCAGATTTCTGACAGTTTTTAAGAATAAGAGCTTTTGAAGCAAATTCACTAAACGAGTTGCCCTTTAATATGAAAATGTCAATAAAACACACATATGATTGTTTAAGAATAGATTACTTAAACCATCAGACTGCAGCTGAACAAGCAGTCTTGTGAAATATATTAGTGAGCAAAATTTGTTTATAGTGCTTCGTGCAGGCAAATTATCCTCACCATATATAGTTAAATAAAGTCGTCAAAGACAGCCACCCTCCAGTTCTAACTGTGCACTATCATTTGCACACCGCATGTAATCCTGCTCCAGCTCTTCACTCATTGACTTCGAAAGCTGCACTATTGTTTCCTAACTCTCCAATCAATCGCTGTCCATAATTTTAGTTTTTCCTTCATCCCCTCATATCTCTGTACCAGCCAGGTGTCAGGCCACATGTTGCAAACATATCTACTTGGCAGTGTCTAGCTCTTCTCTCCTGTCTAGGCCTGATAGTCCAACCACAAACTCGAAATGCAGTACAGTCCTCTTTGTCTACCATTCTGCACGTCTGCATGTCTCTCACCATCTCCATTCTTTCACTTCATCTAGCAAATGTCCTCAAGTTTGGCTCCCTCCTTTTCCCCGTTCTCAACGGCAGCTGCATGGGGAGGTGGAGCATCAGTGGGCAAAAATCTCTTCACTCTGCCTGAAGAATCATACCACTCACTTTCTCCCCAGCCTTAGAGCCTCTTTTGCATTATCAGTTGTATCTTGTTCCCCTTCTCCAAGATTTCTCTTCCTGCTCTTCTCTTTCTTCCTCTGACTTTTTAAACGTTTTTATATATCAAAAATGGACTACTTACTTTTTCTGTGTTAGTCATCCTTTCCGGCCCATTCAGGAACAAATCTCTACATTTGTTTGTTTCCCCCCAGCTTTGATTCTGAGCTCTTCTTGCCCATTAGTTGGCTAATTATAGTGCAGATTTTTCTTATCCTGTCCCAGCTTCTCTAACCTAACCTTCATCCTTCTCTTTGTTTTTCCCACTCTTTGTCACCCTTTCCTTCACATTCTCCTTGAAAATGATTTAATCTACTAGTGATATATCATGAAACCAGTGTCAGGATTGGTGGGGCTGGCCTCTCTCAGCTCACCAAGGCGCTGGAGGCCTGTGCTTTCTCTAACTCAGCTCTCTTAAGAAAGTTGGTTTAGAGAAGTTTAAAGTGCACATGTCAGGTTGGCCGTCGCAAGACCGCCAGCCAAAGGGGCATGCACACTTTGAACAAGTACACAGCTCCCTGCTGCCAGTCGGCAGCAACTGCCCCACCCCATCCTGAGACTTGGTTCAGGGTGGGATGCTGAAAATAAAATGGTAATAAACTTTATTACCATTTTATTTTTTCATTCTGGGGGCATTTATTTGGTGGATCGACGCTCCTCCGCCCATGTGGAGGGGCCACCCCTGCTCTCTGAAATTCTTCAATATGTATTTCATTATCTTCAAATGGGCTTTCAACTTACTAGCCAAGTGGCCACTGCTTGCTTTTCCTAATCACCAAGAGCACAAAAGGTGATGGGAGGAATGCTTTCAATAAGTCTAACCACTGGCAATCGCTCGGGGTAGCATTCCCACCCAACCCTTTTTTGTCTAACATGCCACTTCAGTTTGAACCCAGCCATATGCACATCAGTTTTGATACCGCTCCAACAGAAGCAGTACAGTCAAGCTGCCAGGCAGACCAGGTCCTACCTGAACAAACACAAGCAATCGAGTTTGCCCTAACTGGAGCTCTTTAGTTGGGTGTAGCTTGTTTCCAGTGGCACAGTGAGCCTGTCTGGGCATACTCTTGGCTATTCAGTGCATTACAGCAAACACACAAAAGATAATAGGAGGAATACTTGTAACGAGTCTAACCACTGGCAATTACTCAGGGTAGCATTCAATCTATTGTTATTTTGCCTACCATGACCCCTCAGATTGAACCCAGCCATATACAAATCAACCTTGACCCTGCTTCAGTAGGAGTTGTGCCTGAACTATCATGACAAGTCCTCCCTGAACCAGAACATACAAACAACACAAGACCGGTTTCACACTGACTGGTGCACATCAGCCAGGTGTAACTTGGTACCAGTGACACAGTAAGCACTGGACCCATGTCTTTGCATATCTTTACTTGGCACACTTGCTGTTTATGCCCTGGACATACCCTTGACCACTTATGGCATTACATCAAACACACAAAAGCTGTACTTCACTGATGAGACTTAGGTAATTCCAAAACAGTCTGGGGTTGCTCATGGTCCCTTCTGGAGGAGACCTCATCCTGCAGTTTGGGATCGACAGCTCACATGAGGGGCAGAATTGATGCTTGTATGCATAAGGTAGGACTTCATCTAGAGTGGCAAGTGGACAAAAAATGATAGGCTGGACTGTGGCTGGAGTGATTGCCAGTGGCTGAAATAAATACAGACATTCCATCCATCTCCTTGTTGTTGTTTCAGTTGGTGACCTAAGTATGAGTATGCCCAGATGTGGGTCTCATGCTGACTGTGTCATAGGACTGAAACTATACCTTACTGTTGAGACCGAAGTAGGTCAAAACTAGTCTAGGGTTGCTTGTGGCCCATCTGGATGGGGCCTTGCTTGGAACATTGGGAGAGACTGCTACTATGAGGAGCAGACTTTGTGTTGATTTGCATAGGCAGGTTATTGTGGGTGAAAAAACGATGGGCTGGAATGTGGCTCTGAGGGATTGCCAGTCACTGAGATTAATTTACACATTCCATTCCTCAGCTTGTTGCAATTTGTAATCACTTTCATTATGCTTGTCACTCAAGCCTATCCTTTCCACACATCCTCTTAGGTCTGTTTGCTGCCTGCATTACAGTGGACAATTCTAGCCTGCTGCTTACTTTCACCCATACGGTGCCAGGTACGAGCTGGTCTCGTCCTTGCACATGGTTCCCATGTGCCGGGGATGAGACCAGCTCGTCCTGCACCGGGCCCATGGGGGGAGCACTAGAGCTCCCCCCATGGTCCTTCCACTGTTGGACTTTTTTGCTTATGCAGGGTTACCCCCAATCTTTTTGCCTCCAGCCTCCTATTCTTTCCTGAACTGTTGCTGTTGGCTTTTGAACTCTGGGCACTTTACTACTGCTAACCAGTGGGCCTGCAGCACTGGTTGTGCCACCCACATAAGTAGCTCTGTAATCACTGCCACTGCAGTGTCTGTGTCTGCAGTTTTAACTGTAAATTCGACTTGGCAAGTATACCCACTTGCCAGGCCTAAACCTTCCCTTTTCTTACATGTTAGGCACCACTAAGGTAGGCCCGAGGTAGCCCCAAGGGCAGCGTGCTGTGTATGGTTAAGGTAGGACATATAGTAATGTGTTGTATATGTCCTGACAGTGACATACTGCTAAATTCGTTTTTCACTGTTGCAAGCCCTGTCCTTCTCATAGGTTAACATGGGGGCTACCTTTAAATATGATTAAAGTGTGGGTTCCCTTTGGGAGCAGATAGACATGTGGAGTTTTGGGTCTCTGACCTCACAATTTAAAAATACATATTTTAGTAAGGTTGATTTTAAGATTGTGTGTCTGAAAATGCCATTTTTAGAAAGTGAGCATTTTCATGATTATACCATTTCTATGACTCTGCCTGTTTGTGGATTCCCTGTCTGGGTCAGTTTGACCATTGGGCTGGTTGCACCTCACACTAGACAGTGACACAAAGGGAGCTGGGGCGTAGTCTGCATTTCCTGATGAGCCATCTGTGCTAGGAGGAAGGGGAGGAGTTGTTACTCACACCTGAAAGGGCTGTGCCTGCCCTCACACAATGCAGTCTCCAACCCCCTGGTGAGTGTCTGGGGCCTGGTCTCGGCAACGCTGGATTTCACAATCAAGGGAGACTTTGCTTTGAAGTAGGCCTATTTCAAAGTAGAAAATGATTATAAGAAGGACGCCCAAAACCACAGACTTTAGAACACTTCTGGAAACCAAGAGGAACCTCTGCCTGGAGAAGAGCTGAAGACCTGAGGAAGAAGAGCTGCCCTGCCTGTGACTGTGCTTCGTGGAGCTATCCTGCAGTTGCTGCTTCTGCCTGTGCTAGTGGACAAAGACTGGACTTTGTGTTGCCTTCCTTCTTGTGAAGATCTCCAAGGGCTTGATTTAGAGCTTGCCTCCTGTTATTTGAAGTCTCAGGGGCAGCAAAGATTTCTCTCTGCCAGCACCTGGATTCTCTGGAGAGGCTCCTAACCTGCTAAGTGGTGCCCATCCAGTTCCTGGGACCCTGAAAGGAGAAGCTGGCAGCCTAAGAGGGAGAAATCCATGCACCGACCGCCATGCGGTGAAAAGACCGACACGACTCCAATGTGCGTCTGAAAAATCTACGCGCCACCAGCTTTGAGGCTGAAAATCGACGCTCGCCTGCAGCGCGACCCAAAGATCGATGCCACAGGCTGGAGAAATAACGTGCAGCATAGCTGACGGAGGCTGGTGAGATCGCAACCCGCGCTGCGTTAGTTTCGGATCATCGTGCAGCTGCATTTCCAAAGCAAACACCGCTGGGCGTGTAAAAACGATGCAGGGCCTGCCAGGACCCAAGAGTGCTGGCCGGATCAATACATTGCTCTCCTGCGGAAAGAAGGAATGATGCCCACCGACCCGATGAAAGGAGAAATGACCCAAGGTCTCGTTCGTGTGTGAAATCAATCAATCACAAACCCTTTTTGATGTACACTCACCCGAGCGGGGTTATTTTTGACACCCCCAAGGTTCATTTTCACGCTAACAGCATTAGTGTGTGTTTAAAATTACAGGAAGACTCTTTTTCCATTTTTAGTGATAACTTGATTTGTGTATTGTGGATTTTTGTCGTTTTGGTCTTGTTTTCTTTAGATAAATATTTTCTATTTTTCTAAACCTGTGTTGTGTCATTTTGTAGTGTTTTCATTAAGTTACTGTGTGTGTTGGTACAAATACTTTACACCTAACACTCTGAAGTTAAGCCTACTGCTCATGCCAAGCTACCAAGGGGGTAAGCAGGGATTAGCTGAGGGTGATTCTCTTTTACCCTGACTAGAGTGAGGGTTCTTGCTTGCACAGCGGGTAACCTGACTGTCAACCAAAGAACCCATTTCTAACACCCACCCACGCACCCAGGGCAGGGATGGAAGGGGAATCGCTTTCCCTTCCACCCCGACTCCCCCCACCCGCCAGTGACGTCTGATGATGTCAGGACGCAAATCGCACGCTGACCGCGCTGACCTCATCAACTGGAAGAGAAATGCAAAAGCTCCAACCAGGAGGAGGGGCGGGAGAGGCATGAAAGGAAAGGAAAGACCTTTCTTTTCCTTTCATGTCTCTCTCAGCAAATGCCCACTAGACACCAGGGATTTTTAAAAATATATATTTCTATAAGGGCAGCGGCCCCTTGGGCAAGGGCCACCCATAGTGGGGCAAATATTTTAAGGCCTTTTCTGCCCCCCACGTGGGCAGGTCGGCCTATTGCTATTAGGCCGATCTGCTCGCGGGGGCAGAAACCTCTAGATGCCAGGGATTATGTATTATTATTTTGTTTTGCAGGAGGGGAGTGACCCCTTAGGCAAGGGTCGCTCCCCTGGAGGCATATTATTTTTAGGCCATTTCTGCCCCGTTGGGGGCAAATCGGCCTATTTATATAAGGCCAATATGCCCCCAAGGGGGGCAGAACCCACTAGACACCAGGGATTTTTTATTTTTATTTCTGTTTATGTATAAGGGGAGCAGCCCCTTGGGTGAGTGCCGCTCCCCGGGGGCAGATCGGCCTATTATAATTAGGCCGATCTGCCCCCAGAGGCAGCAGAAACCCCTAGATACCGGAGATATTTTTTGGGGTTTACTTTATTTTTTATATATATGGGGAGTGATCCCATAGGCAAGGGTCCCTCCACTGGGGGGGGGGGTCAAATTGTATTTAGGCCATTTCTGCCCCCCTTGCGGGTAGATCGGCCTATATTTATTAGGCCAATCTGCCCTAAAGGGGGGTAGAAACCACTAGATATCAGGGATTTCTTTTTGTCAGTTTCACATAAGTGGAGTTATCCCCTAGGCAAGTGTTGCTCCCCTGGGGGGCAAATTTGTTGTAGGCCAAACCCCTAGACACCAGGGATATTTTTTTATTTGTTTACGTTATTATTTTCTATATGGGGAGCGATCCCATAGGCAAGGGTCGCACCCCTGGGTGGCTAATTGTATTTAGGCCTTTTCTGCCCCCCTTGGGGGCAGATCGGTCTATTCTTCTTAGGCCAATCTGCCCCCGGGGGGGCAGAAACCACCTAGGCACCAGGGACTGGTGTGTGTATAACCATGGGGGCAGAAAGCCTACCAGAGACCAGGGAAGATTTCTTTTTCAAAATAAGAAGGAGGGGGTATGGCCATGCTCCCACCCCAAATAAATGGGGCCAAAGTTGTTCTGCCCACCAGTGGGGGTGCAGAAAGTATCCTAGATGCCAGGGAATAAAAAAAAAAACATAAGGTAGTGGGGTAGTGGCTACCAACTAGTATTGGCCTGGTTATGCCCCCACCCCAACTGAAGGGCATAACAGTCTTTCAGCTCTCCCCTGCTCACTAAAACATCTTATCCCATGGCAAGGAAGAGGACATTTGATTATTGTGAGTTTTGGTTTTCCATTTGGGCCATGAGAGCTTGGTTAACTCTGAAAAACGTCCCACTTGGAATGGTGAGGGCTGCACTGAGACGTTGCAATGTAGAAAAATCCACAAGACCTAGAAACATCTAAAAACTAAACATCTGGGTGATTCCAGGGGTGATTCACATGCACCCGTACCATTTTCTTACCCACAATACCGTGAAAACCGCCAACCTTTCTGGAAATCACACATTTTTCCCACCTTTTTGTGATGGACCCTCCCGGAATCTACAGGAATCCAGACCAGCATTGTTTCATCTATACCAATGAAAATTCTGCCCCACTTGTCAGCCTAAAAATGTTTTTTTTCAAACTGCCCTTTTGGACCAGCTTTGGTTCCCCCTCAATTCCAACATGTTTTTTGCTCTTCCCTGTCACAGGCACTTGGCCCACTTACACAAGTGAGGTATCGTTTTTGCTGGGAGACTGAGGGGAACATTGGGTGGTAGGAAATTTTGTCCCAGTGCGGTGATCCCACACAGAAATGTGGGAAAAATGTGATTTTTTAAAGCTAAATTTGAGGTTTTCTGAGGATTCTGGGTAAGAAAACATTGGGTGATCCACGCAAGTCACACCTCCCTGGATTCCCCCGGGTGTCTAGTTTTCAGAAATGTTAGGGTTTGGTAGGTTTCCCTATATGGCTGCTGAGCCCAGGACCAAAATAGCTGGTCCCACTCGCAAAAACAGGTAGTTTAGTATTTGATCATTTTGATGTGTCCACATAGTGTTTTGGGGCATTTCCTGTCACGGGCACTGGGCCTACCCACATAAGTGAGGTACCATTCTTATTGGGAGACTTGGGGAACACTGGGTAGAAGGAAATTTGTGGCTCCTCTCAGATTCCAGAACTTTCTGTCACCGAAATTTGAGGGAAAAGTGTTTTTTTAGCCAAATTGTCAGGTTTGCAAAGGATTCTGGGTAACAGAACCTGGTGTGAGAGCCACAAGTCACCCCATCCTGGATTTCCCTAGGTGTCTACTTTAAAAAAATGCACAGGTTTGGTAGGTTTCCCTAGGTGCCGGCTGAGCTCGAGGCCAAAATCCACAGCTAATCACTTTGCAAAAAACAGCTCTGTTTTCTTTGGGAAAATGTGATGTGTCCATGTTGTGTTGTGGGGCAGTTCCTGTCATGGGCACTGGGCCTACCCACACAAGTGGGGGTACCATTCTTATTGGGACACTTGGGGAACACTGGGTAGAAGGAAATTTGTGGTTCCTCTCAGATTCCAGAACTTTCTGTCACCGAAATTTGAGGGAAAAGTGTTTTTTTAGCCAAATTGTCAGGTTTGCAAAGGATTCTGGGTACCAGAACCTGGTGAGAGACCCACAAGTCACCCCATCCTGGATTTCCCTAGGTGTCTACTTTAAAAAAATGCACAGGTTTGGTACATTTCCCTAGGTGCCGGCTGAGCTAGAGGGCAAAATCCACAGCTAGGCACTTTCCAAAAAACACTTCAGATTTCAGTGTAAAAATGTGATGTGTCCATTTTGCGTTTCCTGTTGCAGGCATTAAGCCTACCCATGCAAATGAGGTACCATTCTTATCTGGAGATTTTGGGGAACACAGAATAGCAGATCAAGTGTTGTTGCCCCCAGTCTTTCTCTAATTTTTTTCCTTCCTAATGTAAGACAGTGTGTAAAAAAGACATCTATTTGAGAATTACCCTGTAATTCACATGCTAGTATGGGCACCCCAGAATTCAGAGATGTGCAAATAACCACTGCTTCTCAACACCTTATCTTGTGCCCATTTTGGAAAAACAAGGTTTTCTTGATACCTATTTTTCCCTCTTTATATTTCACCAAAAGAATTGCTGTACACCCGGCATAGAATGAGAACCCATTGCATGGTGCAGCTAATTTATTGGCTCTGGGTACCTAGTGTTCTTGATGAACCTACAAGCCATATATATCCCTGCAACCAGAAGAGTACAGCAGACGTAACGGTATATTGCTTTAAAACATCTGACATTGCAGGAAAACGTTACAGAGGAAAACGTGGAGAACAATGGCTGTTTTTTTCACCTCAATTTCAATATTTTTTTAATTCAGCTGTTATTTTCTGTAGGAAACTCTTGTAGGATCTACACAAATTGCACCTTGCTGAATTCACATTTTTGTCTACTTTTCAGAAATGTTTAGCTTTCTGGGATTCAGCATTGGTTTCACACCCATTTCTGTCACTAAGTAGAAGGACACTGAAGGCACAGAAAATAGTAAAAATGGGGTATGTCCCAGTAAAATGCCAAAATTGTGTTAAAGAACAGGGGTTTCTGATTCAAGTCTGCCTGTTCCTGAAAGCTGGGAAGCTGGTGATTTTAGAACCAAAAACCCTTTGTTGATGCCATTTTCAGGGAAAAAAACACAAGCCTTCTTCTGCAGCCCTTTTTCCCCATTTCTTTTTAAAAAAAAAATATTTTGCTGGATTTTGGCAAATTTCTTAGTCTCCTTCAGGGGAACCCACAAACTCTGGGTACCTCTAGAGTCCCTGGGATGTTGGAAAAAAAGGACGCACATTTGGCATGGCTAGCTTATGTGGACAAAAAGTTGTGAAGGCCTAAGCGCGAACTGCTCCAAATAGCCAAAAAAAGGCCTGGCACCTGAGGGGGAAAAGGCCTAGCAGCGAAGGGGTTAACTTCTTATGGTATCTCTGGCAGAGAGAACACTTTCTTATTTTCTTCTCACTGTGCTTACATACATTCTGTTTTATGGTGTAATTCATATTTCCACTATCTTCCTGCTCTCTGTGTGGCACCCCTAAGATTGGTTCTGGGCCCCTTCTTTTTCTATCTTCATTGCTCTACTGTATCTTTATGCTAATCATTACAAGTCTTTCATATGTTTTCCTAATATCCTTATTCTTCATGACACCATGTCCTCTTTTTTTACAGTAGTTGGCTTTTGAATGTCCTCCCTTGCACTATGTTTCAACCTCACAAATATCTGGTCCTTAAAATCTCACCCCTTTCTTCCCCTCCTCCCGTATCCTTTCTTCCCTGCTTAAAAAGTTGGCTTTATCTTCAATGCTAGTCTTTCTTGCTCTCTTCTGCTGTAACTCATCCATTCTCAATTCTGCTTTGCCTCATTCTGTTTCACCTTGACTATTGTTCTACCCCACTAATTGTGCTTCCTGGCTGCTCACGTGCTCCTTCTAAGGCAGTCTCTAGCACTGCCATCCATCTTCTATTTAGACTTTCTCCCACTGCACAGCTATCACGTTCTTTGTTATATACTGATTTAAATATTTGCAGTGTTGGTTGTACGAAGGAACCACCAGAACTTATTCTAGAGCACCAACACTTATATTTCCTCAGGCTTTGACCCAGAACAAAAGAGAAAAAAACACAAAAGGGTGAAAGAAGGAGGAAGAGAAAGACAGAAAAAGAGTGACAAATGAGGACCTGCAGCACTGTGCTTGAGGGGCAGGGAGAGTTTGGTGATGAGTGAAAGATGCATGAGGTAGAACTAAGACTACGCATCCTTGGTATTTGGCACCAGTGGCAGTATAGTAAACGTTTGGGCCCCGGCGCTTATTGTTTTACAAATTAAGCACTGAATATTTGTTATTGTTTTGTATAAAGTGCTTGGGTGTGAGAACTTTACAAGATTCAACAATATGATATGAAAATGAGTCACTGTCCCAGCATCCTTCTAGTAGTGGTTTTGGATTGAGTGAAGCAAGGTGAACATAGTCTACTGTAGGATGCCACCACAGCTCTGTGCATGCTTATATATGTGTTGGAGTTCAGTCTAGTGATGCAGCTGTGGCATGTGATCTGTGTTCTACTCCACTTTCCACCAACCCTTTCCTTACCCTATCCAAATACAGATATGCAGACTTGCTCCTTTTTTCCCTGCAAACCCTAAGTAAGTGACTAACTCTGACTGGGCAATGGCACTCACTGCATTTTAGCCGCTCTCCTGGGCTCGCCCATGGTGGCCATGGCGCATTTCCATTCAGCATATTTGTAGACTTTGCTGAGGATCCCATGCACGTCATTACTCAGTACAATCATTAGCACAGCATGCAGCCCCTTTGTATCCAATTATTTTTTACAATAAAGCTGTGCTAAAAAATGAAATGAAGCTCATTGTGGAACATGACACGTTCATATTTTTTGAAGTCAATAGGAATGACGAACGAAAAGTTAACAAGGTAATCAGAACGTCGTAGCACCTCTTTTTATCTTTTGTTAAGGCCAATTCCACAAAATGGCAACCGCTCCCACAACACGCATTCCTTGTACTTTGGTAATTGTTCTCATCAAGGAAATAAACCGTGTATAAAGGTTCTGAGAAATGGATACTTTTGAAAACATTGAATAGCATTCCAACTCTTATACAAAACATGCACTTCCTCGCAGTTGCTATAAGCCTCAACTGGCAGAACATTTTGTTGTGTTTTTTGTTGTGACTCAGAGACTTAAAGAACAACAACATTCTTTTGACGTGATTATTGGACTGAAATCAAGACAGTTGACAAAAATAACAAAGACAAAATAGCTTTGTGCTACAGCAGGTTTATTTTTTATTTAAATTCTGTTGAGGATGGATTAGTGATATCAGCCTCAATACATATCCCTTGACTCTTGAAGCGTGAAAAAATGTCATGCACCAAGCAGTAAACTGTTGCGGGTTTAAAGAGATGTAACTTGGGCTCAGTTAAGGGGCGAGAACAATTATAGAAAGTCTCCAGTACAGCCATGGGAAAATAGTGTCCTGAAAGCAATAACAGTGTACAGATCTCACCTTCTGCTGTTCCATGAATTGAAGGGGTCTCCCTCCATTCGAGTGAGAGATTAGGATAGCCAGAAGGCCATCTGGGTATCTGACTGTACCTGACCTGATAGGTGAACCCTTGCAGGTTCACAGAGGCAGAGCTTGACTGGGGAACCATTAAAATCTGTCCTAATTTTATAGGATCTTAGGAACCCCAAAGTGGTTTGTCCAGAGATACTTTCCATCAGCAAGTATACATTGGATCTATGAGGCCCTCTTTGCCTTAACCAGACCCATAGCCAAAGAAAGAAAAGGAATATAAAACTAGGCCTGGGTGTACAACGGAAGAGGTTGAGGACATTTGGGCACTCTGCGCTATGCAAAGTAGCACAGTTCCCAAATTCCGCTCTCCAGTGGAGAGTGCAGTTAGATCACACTTGTGAGACTGGGTGTTGGTGCTCTCTCACAAGGACGACAATTCTCCTGGGCCGTTAGCAAGCAGTCGTGAGATGGTCGTAATTATTATTTATTTTGCATTTCATTGATTTTTTACCTTTTGTAAAAGAAAATTATTCCACAGCTCAGTGCCTTTTTTGCATGTTTCAATATGGAATATTATTTTAGCATATGTCCTAGATTTCCAAAGGGCCACTAAGCCAGTCGTCTCAGGCCAGCACCAGAAGTCATCAGTGCATGAAATACATATTTCAGTGGTATATGTTTTTAAACCTTTGTTTAGGACAAGGATAACATTGGATTAATTTAAATTTAAAATGGTGGCTATTGTTTGCATTTTGTATTTTGCAAAAAGGTTATATTGTGGGGTAAAACTATATGAAGGCATAGGAGGATGTAGTCTGACCATGTGGCTGGCTGGCATCCATTTATCCACTGAGCCAGTGTCCTTTGCCATAGTTTTGCATGTGTTTTTTGTTTGCCATGCCTCCTTGCTCCTTGTTGTTTGACCATGTGGCTGGCAGCCATTTTGTCCGTGCAGCCACTGGACTTTTGCCATAGTCCTGCATATGTTCTTTGTTTGTCATGCCTCCTTGCTCCTTGTGGTTGTTGTTTGACCGTGTGGCTGGCTGGCAGCCAAGTTGTCCATGCAGCCGGTGTCCCTTGCCAATGCGTGCATGTGTTCTATGTTTGCCGTGGCTCCTCCTTGCACCTTGTTGTTGTTGTGTGACCATGTGGCTGGCAGCCATTTTGTGCACGCAGCAAGTGTCCCTTTGCCATAGGCTTGCATGTGTTGTTTGTTTGCCAGCCTTCTTGCTCCGTTTTGTTGTTGTTTGACCATGTGGCTGTCTGGCAGCCGTTTGGTCCATACAGCCAGTGTCCACTGCTATAGGCTTGCTTGTTTTCTTTGCTCTCCATGCTTCCTCCTTGCTGTCGTTGTTTGACCATGTGGCTGGCTGTCAGCCATTTTGTGCATACAGTGTGCAGCCAGTGTCTCTTTGAGTTGACATAGGCTTACATACGAACATCATTGGTTATTGATCATTTGTTTTTTAAGTTTCTATTTTTCTTTTTTTTTGTTTTATTCTTTACATTTTTATTTTTAATTAGAATTAAATTTTTATGGCGTTTTTATGTCTCTTTTTTAATTTACTTTTCTATTTTAATGTTTATATTTTAGTTTTAAAAACAATTTTATTTTTTACTTTTCTACTTTCATTTTTAATCTTTTTTATTTTAATTTTCATATTTTTATTTTATTTTTTTACTTCTATTATTATTTTCAATTTGAATTTTTTCTAATATTTTACTTTTAATATTTTAACTTTTTTAAAATAATTTCTTATTTTTATTGTTATTTAATTCTGCATTTTACCTTCAGTCATCCATCCGGTCCATTCCATTCCTCATTCAGTCCATCCACCAAAGCATTTCCCATGGTCCAACTTGCCGTCATAGGTTATTTTATTTAAAAGATTATTCCATTTACCCATGCACCTCTCTCTGACTACCCCAGGTGTCTCCTAAAACAGATGTAAATAAAGCACAGAGCTAGATCTGCTTGATGTGTTTTCTGATTTGAAATGTTGTTTTTATGGTGTGGTGGTGGTGTGGTTTACTTTTACAATAAATACAAGGTATATCACATAAGTAATCAACCGCACTAAGATTGCATTTCTATTTTCAACCTGCTGCAACAATGGTATGCCACATTTCATTAACTACATGTTTTTCCTGCTTGGTTGTTTTTAGGTGTATAAGAGAAGAGACTGTCGCATAGGTTCTCATTATTCTAATGAGGCTACTGGATTTGGGTTGCAGAATTGCATATATTGTGGGGTACTAAGTACAATTTGACACCATGTGACGCCTGTCGGCCTAATCCGGGTTCTCCGGCTAACTAGCAGCAACTCATCTAAGCCCAAGCACAGGGATGATTGTGGCAGCTGGGCGCATGACAAAAAAGACTCCTCAGGGGAATCGTGGTCAATCAGATCTCACACTTTTCTCTCAGTTTTATTAGTCTCACACAGGCAAAGACAAACAGAGGCAGAATATAGTTCAATAAGGTTTTATTGAAGTAACTGCATCTTAGATAAAATTGCTTGTATTGCACTAACTAGGATGATAAAACACACTAGAAGCAATGAGGTGACAAGGAGTGTGAAACACAAGAACAGTCCCACCATACTGTCACTAGGAGTGATATATATATTTTTTCGACCTAAGCTATGTTACAGCACAACATAATAAGTCCTACTCTACCCTTCAGGTTTCTCACCCTGGGAAGACATCATCCCTCATACCTGAGCAAGGAAGCCTGCAGTCTAGAGAGACACCATCTTCACAAAGGCCAGGGATTCGGTAGTCTAAGCAAGTAGCTGTAGTGGAGGTAATCAGCAATGAGCAAGCAGTTGTGGTCATCTGGCTGGAATCTCCCTCTAACATGTTTGGGACAATAGAGTGTTTTTATAATAAAACATTTGATATTCTAAGAAAGGGTCCCCACGTAGGAATATGTATGTTTCTGTTAATATTGGAGACACAGCGTATCACTTTGCCGGCAACCCTATCTGACTGCAGCCTTGAGGAAAGCACAAAGTGAAATGTTAAGAACGTGATGCCTTCCTAGGCAAAGGAACAAATAGATAGAGAAAATAAAACAACACCGCAAATGTGGCTAATGCTAGAAAAATAAAGCAATACTGAATAAAATGCAATTGGGCTAAAGAGCACAACTGCAGGCCTAGTTTGTTCAAATATTGTGTCTAAAATATGGCTAAAATAGCTATACAGCAAGACCCAACTTCACCTGCAGTACTGCCAAAGTGAAGGCCCTACAGTTACTTCTGACCACAGGCACCAAACTCTGTCGCTTGTACATCTTAGTGCCACTGCCAACCTAGAGCAAGTTAAGATGGCCCCAAAGAAAGTTGCTCCCAAGAAAGCGGCCAGTGAGAAGAAGCAGCTTTCCGCCAGTGGCGTGCCAACTGCAACCTTTTTCGGGAGACCTGTTCCTGCTGCCACAACAGCCTCCAGGGTGGAATCTGAGAGCACTCCTGCATCAACAACAGCACCACTCAAACCCAAGCCCAAGACAATGTCTGTCAGCGAGGCAGCCACTACAATCATGGCGACCCCAATAAGCAGTGATGTTGAATTTGATTTGTCCCTTTCACAAAGTAGTACACAATCAGTTCAGGAAACAGAGCAAAGTATTCAACAAGAGTAGGGACTGGGAGATTATTGGTCCAGTGCACGGTCTCCCAAATGAACCTGTTATATCTATATAGGTACACTGTTCCAAAAGAAAGAAGATGAAAAAACTTAATAGTTCTGTTGAAAAAGCAAGGGCGAGTCTATTCTGGATGTTTAGGAGAGCCCTCAAGCACCCGATAGGGTGACAGGTTTCATCATTGGGCTTACTCCTCGTCAGACCGGTGCTGCAATGTCTGGCGGACCACCCAGAATTCAGGGTGGCACTCAACCGTTGTCAAATTGCCAAAAAAGGAGGTCTGGAATGAAAACTGACTGAGAGGAGAAAAGAAGATTGGAGAGTAGAAAAGAGACAAAACTCTAAAATTGGCTCTGAACCTAAACCATAATTTTAATGAGTCAGAGACAAGGTGCAGGCCAAGATTAAAAAGGGGATATGAGGAGTGTTGATGGAAATAATGTACCACTACACTCTATAACGAGGGAAGGTAGTTTACCTAATCCTATCTGATGGTCAACATGTTTCGCGTCTTAAATTGGCCACAAAGTGATCCCATGACGCTTCTTCAGGACCCAATTTTTTTTTTTAAATAAACTACTTCTCCTATGCAACAAAAATTGTCAAGTGCTGAAAAGTCACTTACAAATAGAAGACAAAGTATTTCTGTGTCAGTTGGTCAATACGGTCGCCCTGCATGAAATCGAAAAACACATAACAATTAGTGCCAGTGAGTAAAAACAGGCTTGGAATGCAAAGCAATTACAGTGACAAACACCCCCAATGTGTCGTAAGTGAAAATAAAAGCTTACCATCCCGTATTAGAGATTAGGCTTCCTAGGTCTGCGCTAGCATCAACCAAGGAGATAGTGCTAAGTAAAGATAATATAGCATATAATAATATAACACCGCAATCAATAAATAGTAATACGTCATATGGGAGGTCTCTATAACACCACATAGGACAAAATCACTTACTTCAGTAATTGGATAGAAAGACATATGTTAGTCACAACTAGGCCCTTGTCAATTAATCATAGTAAAGAGTAAGTTATTCTGGACAACATATAAACACAACCAAAATTGTGAGTACTGGGGCCACGGGGCAAAAGCCAATCACTCTGTAGTTAGAGGTGAGTCCTCTACTAAAAGAACAGTTATAAGGATGCAAAGAGCTGGTCAAGGACCGTGGGCAGATCAGTTGTCAAAAAAATACATACAGGTTCCCAGCCGAGGATCGGGTCTGTGGAACGATGTCGTCATGTTGAATAAATACAAACTGGCAAGTTAAAATGTAGCAAGTAAAAATGCAGAATAATAAAACGGGGACGGAAGGATTGCCTTCCGCAGCCCCGCGCTTACTTGACTAACTCCTCGATGTTACGGGAAACCTGCCCCACGCTGCGCACCTGAAGACGTTGTGCAGGTGCATTGGGGAGGTTTTTATGTGTTAAGTGTAGATGCTCCGAGTGCGTCTAACCCGGAATCAACCGGCCGGTAGTTCCGTATAGTAAAAACAAAAGAAGAACCCTCTTTTGTGCACTGGCGGCCATCTAGGGGTGGTCGAAAGATTCAGAGTGTCGAAATGTAAAGGTTCTTTTCAATGACGGACCCCATAATTGAACAGGGTGGCCATCTTAAGCTCAAGTGGGTGAATAGATCTGGCCATTTAGAACATAAGTTTCTAGTCCATGACACCAAATCAATCACGTTGAATTTGGCCAAAAAGGCAAAAACACAGGTACTTATTACATGGTACGAGCACGGTGGAAGGAATAATTACATATGATAATAAGAGACTGGGATGGACACAGTGACCCTAAGTGTCATCATAATGGTGATCTATTCAGAGAAATAGTCTCAAAAAACAATGTAAAAAAAAAAAATGTAAAAAAACACACAATAATGTCCAAAAAAACAAAAAATAATGTCCAATGAACCAGCTCAGTATAGATATGCCTACCAACAGTTATATGATCATATATATCTCGTGGATTCTCAATCAACTGTTGGTCAAAGGTTTTTTTTTTTGTATATTCAGAGTCAAGAGAAGATGAATATGAAGAAATTACATTAGAGAAAGTGTACTTGTCAAAGTAGTATACAAGAGCCAAATACCCAGGAAGACGGAGATTCCACCTGGTAGAAGGCCAGAGTGAAAGAAAGACAATATGAAGAGATAATACCAAGTAAGTAACAAAGACGTACCGCAGTAGTGTCTAGTCAGTCATAGTAAGAAATGAAGCAATCATGGATAAGTTATCTGACAAGGGGAAACGTGAAAGATAAATACAAAAGCCAAGCTAAGGTTCCAAAACTGCCCATATTGAAGTATCAAAACAGATAGAAGGTGAAAATGTAAATCACAACAACTATCAGAATTAAATAGATGCTCACTCATAATATGCCCGTCCCTCCATAGATAATACAATAAAAACAGAAGTGCTGAGAATGAACCGTCAGGCATAATAGTCAAATACAAGAGCAATTCTGTCCTAAGTGTAAAAATATATATATAGTAGTGAGGAAAAGGGGAAAGAAAGAGGAAAGAGAAATATATTGCAGAGAGGATATACAATACAACTGTCCCACACTTAGTAAGGAAAGGGAAAAAACAGAAAAGCAAATATCTTACCGAATGAGCAATGCAGAGCAGGGTCAAAAGTGGGCCATGACCAGTAGCAGAGTTAAGGGGCCGGTTTTCTCATTCCGGGGCCGGTAAATTATAAATGCCGGTCCCCAAAGTGTAGACGCAAAGAGAAACCCCGCAAAAAATGGAGTTTAAGTAGTGAAGCACATCCGGAAGTCTGGATACAACAAAACAACTCAACTTACCAGACAGGTTCAGACAGGCACAAGAGTGACGGACATGCCAAGAAGAATGGAGATGTATCACCCAATTTGGCAATTCAGTATAATTTTCCTTTTAACAGTCATAATTTTTGGAACTGGCTGGGTTACATTCAATCTTCACATTTCAAAACAAGAAGACATAACACTTAGGATACACTATCTGGGTCTCTCTGGGGCAGAAGGACTGTCTTCAAAGAATTTAAGGAGCTGTGTCATACTTTCTTACTTATCCCTTTGTTTCCTTCTACAACAGATTGTTTATGGAGTACTACTCAGCAGCCCAACAAATATTGTTGTGGTTTCTTTTGTGTAGTATTTGTATTTGTCACACCTTTCCCTAAATTCCCTTTTCCATCCATTCATTGAGCCCCTAACCCTATTCCCCTAGGCTATGTGATTTATTGAGGTGTGACCTAATTTTACACCATAAATGAATCACATACTTGCTGGGGCGAATATGGTGAAAGCAAGTAATCAATACCAACTCACTGCATGCCCTTATACCATCTATTACCTGAGCAATATTCCACACCAGCTCCATCATCATCTTCATTCATGCCTTCTGTCTGTGTTCCGTAAATTCTTAACCTGGTCCAAATACTATTGAGTCTGACCTTGCTTCTGACTCCATGTACTCATTTCCTAAGTTTAATGTTATTATACCATTGCTCCCCATCATTGCTCAGACGAAATTGATATTCCTATATGTTATTATCATATCAGGTATTTTTCTTTGCTGTGTGTCAACACTGTCAATGTGATAATCTGGCCTCAGTCTTCCTACAGTTATGATATATGATGATGACCCACTAACTCTCTATTTTCCTTCAATTGTGTTGACAGTGATGGATAACCCTTTGAATAATCCTTCAGTTGGAGTTGCATAGGTGAGAGTCGCACTTTCTGTCAAGTTCTGTCTTCCCTGCTAGCGTGCTAGCCTGCTACTACTACTACCTACCTACCACTCCCTTAAGATGCCATCTTGGAAAACCCTGCAGTAAGAAGAAGACCCACCTCACGTCATCTATTCAGGTAGGAGAAGTACTATGGGTTGAAGTGAACTTGTTTAGTTAGTATTTAACTCCTACTGAAGAAGATGGTGTATGTGTGTACTGGGTTTTTGTAGGCAAAATAGGCAAGGGCCATCATCCCCCAGTGGTCAATAATAATTGCAGAGGGCAATAGAGCAAGGGTCTAAGTAAATGACATGCACCTTTTTAGCAGATAAAAAATACTAGGCTACACTGAAAGACAGCAGTGCAAACTAAAATAAAGATTTGAGTTGCAAATGAAGTAAGAACTCATGTACAAAAATAAAACCTTCTCTCTCCACCCACAACAGTCCCACCCCCTCCCTGAACAAATATAACCCCATCCCCAAAAAGTCCAATGAAAAGTCCAAACTTCAAGTCCATCCCAACCCCCTTCAACCCTCTCCACCCACAACAAGTCCCTCCTAAACAAAACCTTTAAAATAGGGCTTAAAAGAAGACACTTTCTATATGGGTCCGGAGCTGATTGATGCTCTGGTCTAGCCTAATGAGCCGGGTTTCCAAATGGTCCATCCGCTGCAGGATGCATCTTCGAAATGCTCTGGTGGAAGGGGAGGTTGCAGCAGCAGGTGCAGTCAGGGATCCTGACTGCTGATGGCTGCGCTGGTGATGTAGTAGCCAGATGGCTGGGGGATGGCATGTTCTTCTGCTAGGTCCTGGGTCCAAGGCAGCTGTTTCGGCATCTTCCTCCTCCAGGATTACGAGGCCCTGATACTCAGCCCAAATGTTCCCCAGCCTCTGCTGCCACAGACAAGTCGCTATCTCTTGCCTATTTGGGGGTGATTGTCAGGGAGGAGTAGCTCTATCAAGACAAATTGTAAATAATGGTCTGAACAAACACTTGTTCAAATGATAGATAGTGGGTTACACAGTAGCACTATGTTGATGGTCCACTAGGGATGATGGAATTTGATGTGATTATTATTTATGATTCGGAGAGTCACAGAGCCAATATTTAATTTGTTTACCTACACATGCCTCACATAAGATTCACTAACTGTCTGATAGAAAAGAATTAAAGCAGAAGAAGATCAGATTAGAAAGCTGTTGATTTTAATTTTTTAATTTTAAAGGCTTTGCTAGTTATGAATCAGACACATTTATTCGAAAAATAAAAAAGAATTACCTCTCATTAGGATGAGTAAGTCATGCACCATGGAGTAAAAGTTGTTGTGCCAAATTATTGAAGTCATGCTAACCAGCGCTTCAAGTACATTGCTACTGTCTGCATCTTGGGCAGCTGTAGCTGACAATTGTCTTTTTTTAATTCCAATGGCCCTGCTCTTCCGCACATGCCTTTCACTTTGTTTAGTTTCTTCTCCTACTCGAAAGAGGCAGGTGAATAAATAAGATACATCCCAAATGTCATGTATAAAATGGGGATATATTTTCGTGTCTTCTGTAAGTAGATGGGGAAATGATGCACTGCACTACAGGGAAAGGAGTGGACTATATAGATTGTATTTGGCACGTTTATCCCAGAGTATCCCCTACCCCAAACATGAAATCAAATGGCACTTACCAGTCCCACTTTACTCACTGGTCTCACATACCATCACAAATTCTTTCCTACAAATTGTTTGACTGGGCAGTAAGGAAAGTAAACAAACTTTACTTACTCTACTGCGGAGTAAGGCAGATGGATTAGGCAGGTAGGTAGAGCTTTTGCTATAGAAAAATAGAGGGATGTCACAGATCTATCTACAAAAGAGAGCTTCCTTCTTTAGTCATCAAAGCAAATATTCAATCGTTCTTTCATTCTTTCCCTATATACAGTATACACTAATGGCCCCATGATTTAAGTTTTACATTCTCACATCCAGTCTTCCAACAAAATTGGCAATCCTTCAACCATGTGTTCAGTACCCACAATATCCGCCTTTTCTTTCAATCAACCTTTCAATCAAATCCATCTGTTCACCCAATACCAATACTGACTCATGTATCCTTTTTCATCCACCCAAACACCCTTTCCTTTCACTCTTTTCACCCATCCTTTTCTTTTAACTTCTATTCTTTCCCATTCCAATAAAGCCATCATTTTTGTGCTTTTGCTGAATTGCAGATAAAAAAGGGCATAAGTAACCCAACCACCACTGTAGCTCGCCCTTGTAGCTAGTGAGTAACAGAAATTGTCAGTAAGTAAGCAGTTTGACTTACAAGTGCCCATCCCTGCCGACATGTCTCCCTGTGTTCCATCTGCTCCTGTTACGGTGGAGCTTGAGCCAGCTCCTCCTACTCCGCTGGTGGTTGGTATGGCTATAAAAAACAGTATACAGTTTTTCGATGGCAGATCCCATTCTTAATTGTTAAAATAAGAAAAAATGAAACCACAATCTTTACAGTTTGGTTAGGACTGCATAATCTTCTATCAAAAATATCACTCAGGGCATTTTGTTGGAATCTTAGAAAAGCCAGGTAGACAAGACAACCAAAAGCTTTGCATAATACAGGGGCAGACAAGCCAACCAAAATCTCCTCGTAAGGACGGGCAGAGCTATCGCCTATGATTGACAATGACTCTGAATCATTGAAGAGCAACGAAAGGGTGGAATACACAAAATGGCCAATGAAAGACAGGTCCAAAGATAATTCAAGGATAACAGGAATTAATGAAACAAAACTTGGCTAGGGGATTTGGTAAAAAAAGGGAGACAGTATAGAAAATGTAAACAAGGCAAAATTAAAAGTAGCATAAAAGTGGGAAGAGGTAAAAGTTACGGAAATAATAATATTAAATAATTGGACTTCCTGGGATGAGCAGAGCCATCAGCATTGGCGCTGGTGGTCAGAGCCTCCCCAGCATCTGCTGGACCCACCGGTGAAATGCCCTTCTTCTTGCCCTTGGGTGCTGATGTAAGATAGAAATAAGATTAAAAAAATACATTAGTAGTACCATTAATCTCCACAAAATTGTTATATAACAGCCAGATGCAATGAAATTGTACTATACTAGTATGATCAACTATCATTGAGTTGGCTATACTCTTAAAATCTCTATTCCGAATTTCCTTAAGAAAATCTACATTTAGAATTAATGCTTTGCAATGAATGATCTTTCATTTTGATATAATTTCTCAAGCCCTTTGATGGACCAACTCAGCCTCCCTTTTTAGCAATGCATGCATACTGTTACGACTCTGTCATCCCATTTCTAGGGGGCACTGTTAGGGGACTCTCGGTAGCCTGGGAATCACCTTGAACACTTATCTAGAGTCCCTTGCTGACTCCTGTTTGTTTCTCTTTTCTCCATGGTATACTTGTGTAGTACTACATTTGCTTCCTGGGACTGCAAATCCCATAATGCACAGCCAGGTAGTCAGGAAAGCCTGGATTCTGTTTCCCATTGTTTTCTATGGGAGAAGTCCAGTTGCTCCTTTTCACCGGATCCTCTCCTCCAGGAACTGCAAGTGTCTGAAACTACACACACCTGAGACCTCTCCTGTGCAGCCCAGCTTGGAACTGCTTATAAGCAGCCATTTTCTCAAGATCCTTGTGGTGCAGTGGAGTTCGATTCCTTTGTGTTACAGACCCCTTATCGGATGGTGTTCCAGTTTTGTTCCAGCTTGATCCTGTTTCCTGTTTCTCTGCCCTGCTCCTGATTGTTCCAGCCAGAGTCTGCTACCTATCTCTTAGCCTTGTACCTGTTTGTTTCTTCCAGAGCCTGCTCCCTGTTTCTCTGTTCTGCTTCTGCCTTGTTTCAACCTGAACCTGCTCTCTGTTTCCCAGTCCTGTTTTCTGCTTTTTCCTACTCTCTGTATTCCAGCCCTGTCCTTGCTTGTTCCAGCCAGAGCCTGCTCTCTGTTTCCCAGTCCTGTTTCAGTTTGTCCCAGCCAGAAGTTTGTGCCCTGTTTTCCAGTCCTAGTCCTGCCTTTGCTTCAGCCTGAGCCTGTTCCCAGTTCCTGCCTCTGTCTCTTAGTTTGTCCCTTCTGTTTCTGTTTCCTCTCAGTATTTGTGTCTGGAAGTGTTCTATCAGTCTTCACCAGTGTATAACTGTCCTCCTTTGTACTGAGGTTGGCTCCTGGTTTCCAGGAGACAATTCCAGCCCCCATCCTTGTCTAGTGTTATACGTTGTCTTTCGTTCCTAACAGTGACAGTGTGCTATTGCTGTTTTTACAGGAATCGCCACTGTGTTTCCATTTGGACCCACAAGAGCTTGTCTTGTGTATGTAAGTACTATGTTTTGTTTGTGCTCCAGGGTCCAGAGACAGAATCACTTCTGCTGTCTCCTTTCTATGGGGCTGGCAGGGTGACTATCTGTAAGAGCAAACTGCACAGAGGCATTGACATTCCCTGTCACTGTGGGAGGTTCTGCGCCCTACTCTATGTGCAACCCCAGCGTGTTTGTCCATTAGTAATCCATTTCCTGTTTGTTCACACAAGGGTTGCTCTGCTTTTACTTTCCTGTTTCCTGTGCCTGTCCATAGCAGTCCTTTCCGTGTATGCCTTTAGCTGCTCTTCTGACCCAGTACACTACAACTTTAGGATATTCGGTGACCTCAAGCGGTTTCCCAACGAGAGTCCTGATCAGACCTGCCCGAATCCGATACACATCTTCGCGTAAATGCAAAATTGCTTGGGACTGTTCATGCTACATAAATTCACAGAGAATGCTAACTCACTGATATCACTAATTCACTATGGAGTTAGGAGGACAGAGGAGTCCGTGTTGCAATGGCTTCTTAAATATTCATCCAAAGCAAGTGCCTACCTACGAGTATAAAAATCAATGGTTTAGCAAAGAGTACAAGGCTAGCTCTAACTGGATCACATAATAAATGATAATCTAACTTAAACTAAATGTAACTTACCTCTGAGTGGTAACTGCATGCTAATCGGAAAAAACGTTAGCATTATAGAACAAAAACACAACAAAAATATAATACTCACCAAGCCCCGGGATCTCCACGCCTAGAAGGTTGAGCCAGTCTTGCTTGCGTTCAATAATATCCACCCAGTGGTGCGTCCACTGCCGGGTGGAGGGCTAAACCTGGGTAGCAGCCCTCACCAAAAGGCACACACTAGCCCAGTGCTGCTGACGCTCTTGCAGGGGGTAACTGCTCCCAGGCCTGCCACCTGCCTCATGCTTACATTCTATAGGGGAGGGGAGATGGTGCTGCACATAAAAAACAACTGCTGCCACCTTCTCCTCTCTGAAGATAGGGTGAGGCTGCAACCCCTTGAGGGCGGCACTGCCCACAAGGCAGGTGGCTGCTGTTGCATCGCTGCTGCTCTACCATGGTGCTCGGTGGGTAGGGTAGGACAAAAGAAAAAGGGAAAAATAAGCAAAAATAGAAAAAGTCATTAAAAAACACAACAAAATAAAACGTAAAAATAATGAGACAAAAAGAAACACTAATACAATAATTAAAAAATAAGGGTAGATGAAGTATGGGGTAGAGGATTGCAAAGATTGAGGGCAACTAGAAGTAGAACGTCCAGCACCATAAACAGAGTGAAAAACAAGATGGCTGCGCCCTAGCAAACCATGATGTGCTGTTTACGTGCCATTTTGAATGCGTGGACGCACTTCGCTTTGCATGTGACCTCAACCGCAATGCAAACAGGCGCAACAGAGAGCTCCTCAAAAAGAAGAAAGAGAAGGCCTCAAACACCACGTATCTGCCAAGGGGACAGGGCACCAAATCACAATGATATGAAGAAAAAATCCCTTGAAATGAAATATTACACTCTAACACCATGCTGTCTACTTACAAACAGACCTCTGCTCTCGTGAGCTGTCACAATAAAGGAAAATGTAAAAAAGAAAATTGATGATCAATAATAACCCCATACAAACACTCCATTAACAACAATTTACAATACATAATGTTATTTTGGAATAAAATACCACCATACAGATAGATGCCCACCATAAAAAGAGCTCCATTAACTATTATTAAATGACAGGAATTAAAAATAGTTAAAATATCATCCTAAGTATATGACAACCACATCACTGCGTGCTCATTACATATAGCACTGACAAACAGGGAGACAAAACCCAAGACACCCTCTTTTGTCTATCACAAAGAGCTGTCCCACTCGGGTATCCACCAGCCAATAGATTGAATCTTTGTCATCTAATTTTGGTTCCTACATGGACTCAGGTTGCATAAAAGTGTGTCACTCAGTCCATTCCTATCTATTTTAATCAATCCTCAAATCTACCAAACTGAGGTCCAAATCTGCCCCTTAGCTCAATTAGTAACACCAGGGTACAGGTTTGAATTCCTCAACATAGGCTGCCATAATTAATTTTATACCATTTCTTCGGTCTGACCCAAGTGATATATTTCTCCATTATTGCCACAGAAATACAGGTTCATACCCCTTCAGCCTCATAAACTCAATCTGCGTTGTGCCCTAGTCTCTACCTATGATAGACAACATCACTCTGCTGCCCTGCATGTATATCTCTTGTCCATACTTATTCCTTTTAACCAGGTCCCAAAATGGTAACATAATACCGAAAATTCCTCGAACTCTAAACTTCACTAATCTTCATTCCCAATGACATAACATATTTGTCTAATATATGGTCTCACCTTTTTTTCTGGGGTATTCGTGTTCCTACCTCCTTTTTTCTAAAAACGTCTATAGAGTTGCACTCAATGGTACTCCTCCCCTCTATATTCCTTACCAGTCACCTGGTGGCGGGATTAATAAACCTATCCGCTACTATCCTGCTATTGTAATTTCCTGTAAACTTCATACCAACCACTAGGACTCCCATCTACTCCCTGGAGCTCCTTTTAAAGGTGCCATTTTGGAATCGCCATTCTAACGTACAAAGGATGGAACACAACCAGTGTTCCAATTCTCCAGCCTCCAATCTGACCCCTGATAGGACAATCCATCCCTGTGACTAAACCATCAATATTTTCTCACCTATCTTCCTCAAGTCGTGCTGTGGTAATCTTTTAGTTTCCTATACAAACTCATACCAACCACTGGAACTTCCTGTCTACTATTAGAGGCTCCGTAACAGGCGCCATCTTGAAGTTCCCTTTGTGACATGAGATGCTGGAACATATCCAGCGCTCCTACTTTCCGAGCTAAAAACCTGCCCCTTAATGCAACAACATATCCTAATAACTACTCACTTACCCCTAAAGCTCTTCCCACCATAGTATATCACAAACCTACTCTATGATGCCACCTGCATACATCAACACAGGTTCTACAAGTGGTACATCCCTTACTCTCTCAGTCCTCCCTGCTGTTGAGCCCTTTCTTCACAGTATCTAATCTGATGATGTACCAGAGTTCTCTCCTTCTCCTAGCCCAATCTCCATTCCCACGTCTCATTTTATGGATGAGTTTCTCTCAAAGTGTATGGCCCTCATTACAACCCTGGCGGTCGGTGTTAAAGCGGCAGTAATACCACAAACAGGGGGTTATTCTAACTTTGGAGGAGGTGTTAATCCGTCCCAAAAGTGACAGAAAAGTGACGGATTTACCACCAGCCGTATTACGAGTCCATTATATCCTATGGAACTCGTAATACGGCTGGTGGTATATCCGTCACTTTACTGTCACTTTTGGGACGGATTAACACTCCTCCAAAGTTAGAATAACCCCCACAGGCCGGTGGGAAAAAAAATGGTATTACGACTGTGGTGGAAACCGCCAACATAGACAGCCACTTTAACACTCCGACCGCCACAGCGGTACAAACAAACAGCGCATTGGTGACCACCAACAGGCAGACGGAACACAATGTACCACCCACCTTATCACAACACGGCTATCCGCCACCTTTTCCGGGGTGGAACCAACGCGAATAAAAACACTGCAGAAACAGTACACAGAAGGGAAACCACTCACCTCTCCACACCCCACGAGGAACCAGGACGCCATGGAGCCCAAACTGCAGATCCTGCCGGCGATGGTCTTCCTGCTCCTCTATCAGGAGCTCCAACGACTGCGACCACGGTGAGTACTGAACCTACAACACAGGGGAGGGGGGACGGAAAAGAGAGAGACACACACACGCAACACGCAACACTCCCACCCCCAACCCCCAACCACAACACCATACACACAAATACATGCTGCAACATTACACATACACCCCCTGCCCCTCCTTGAATAACGCAAAGACAAAAGGAAATTATTGTAATGATTGTAATAAAAAAAAGAATCCATCAGTCAAAACTCAATATCCAATATATACAATTATGTACACCAACTACACAAGTCCAGATAGTGCAACAAACATTGGGGGTTATTCCAACTTTGGAGGAGGTGGTAATCCGTCCCAAATGTGACAGGTTTACCACCAGCCATATTACGAGTTCCATAGGATATAATGGACTCGTAATACGGCTGGTGGTATATCCGTCACTTTACCGTCACTTTTGGGACGGATTACCACTTCCTCCAAAGTTGGAGTAACCCCCATTGTCCATGGACCACTGGGCCAAAAATGCATGGGCGAGGCCCACACTAGATACCTGACTCCAAACAGAGAGAACACTGGAGGGGCATCACATAGAAAATATACAGGCACCTCAGGGCGAGGGGGAGGGGGGGCACCTCAGCCTGATGAACGCACGACGCCACTGCTCCACGAGGGGGCTCCATGGCCATTGATGTATCCTGGGGAGTGCAATGCCACAGTCTCTCAAGTCTCTCCAGAGGGTGGTTTGCCCACTGCTTTATCCTAGGGAGGGCAAAGCCACAGTCTCTCAAGTCTCTCCAGTGTGTGGTTTGCCCACTGCTTTATCCTGGGGAGTGCAAAGCCACAGTCTCTCAAGTCTCTCCAGTGGGTGGGTTGCCCACTGCTTTATCCTGGGGAGTGCAAAGCCACAGTCTCTCAAGCGGTTATCAGTCTCCACTGGTTCTGGAGGGGGCTTTGTGCCCAGAGTGCTTCATCCTGCCAAGGACCGAGGTAGTGGATATGAATCTCCACTGGTTCTGGAGGGGGCTTTGTGCCCAGAGTGCTTTATCCTGCCAAGGACTGAGGTAGTGGATGTGAATCTCCACTGGTTCTGGAGGGGGCTTTGTGCCCAGAGTGCTTCATCCTGCCAAGGACTGAGGTAGTGGATGCCTTTCTCCACTGGTTCTGGAGGGGGCTTTGTGCCCAGAGTGCTTGATCCTGCCAAGGACTCAGGTAGTGGATGTGAATCTCCACTGGTTCTGGAGGGAGCTTTGTGCCCAGAGTGCTCCACGTGCATTGTGGCCGCAAAAATACACTCGCCTGGGTGTGTGTGCCACCAGATTGCCGAGGTACAGATAGGCCATGGAGGCAGAGACATACCCCGAGACATACCCCACACTGCTGAGGCTTCGCATTCTATATGCAGGTGACAACTGTGATGACAGTGATGCTTCATGGAAGCTGCCCAGGGTCCTGGTACTCACCACCAGCCTCAGAAGACTGACCACTGGGGATGGCAGCCATGTCTGCGGTGGTGCCACTGGGTCAGGATGTCGCGGAGCCGCTGGTAGTGCTTGCGGCGGTGTCAGTTGCGGCGGTGTCAGTCGCGGCGGTGCTTGCTGCGAGCTCTGTGGCAGCGGTGCTGACTGCGGGCTTTGTGGCGGCAGTGCTGGCTGCGGGCTCTGTGGCCGCGGTGCAGGCTGCGGGCTCTGTGGCGGCGGTGCTGGTGGGGGTCTCTGTGGCGGCGGTGCTTGTAGCGGGGTCTGTGGCAGTGGTGCTGGCTGCGGGGTCTGTGGCGGTTGTGCTGGCTGCGGGGTCTGTGGCAGCGGTGCTGGCAGTGGGCTCTGTGGCGGTGCAGGTGGTGGTGCAGGTGGCGGTGCAGGTGGCGGTCTTCTCCGCCGTACAGGTTGGCGTCGACGTGGACAGAAGGTGTGACACTGGTCCCTCAGTTGGTGCCACCATGCCCTTTCCTGACCAGCCCTTCAGTTTCTGGCCCTTCCCCACCTGGTGGTGGCGCAGCTGTCTTGCCACTATCCCCTTTCTTTTTCCCTGACCCCTTGGTGGCAGGTGTTTTCGGCTTCTTCCTCTGGGATGTGGGCACCTTTTTCACCTTGGCAGGTGGCGGAATGTCCTTTCCCTCGCTCTGTGGCACACTGGCAGCCCTGATGGTTGGTGTACTCCATGACCCCGCAGATGCTAGCACCACTGTGTCTGGGGATGTGGTGGCTGAGGTGCTGGGCTGGGACCTGGAATGCCTGGCCCTAGGGGAAGGACGGGGGGGGGAGGTGTAGGGAAGAGGTCAATATTAGCCAGGAAACGTTTTTTAGACACACTGGGATGGGTAGATGGAGGGGGTTTGGGAGTGGAGGTAGAGGTAGAGGTAGTGGTTGTAGGTGTACATCTGCTGAATTTGGGTGAAGGTGCATGGGCTGGAGGCTTTTGTGAGGTGGATGGCTGTTGGGTGGGTGTGTGCCTGCGTTTGTGTACTTTGGGAGGAAGGCTCACAGACACACTGGGTGAGGACACTGGGGATGTGTGAATGGTAGTGGGGGTGGGGGTGGTGATTGCACTTGAGCGGTGTGTGGTGATGGGCGTGCTGGTGATGGAGGTAGTGGCTGAGGATGTAGGTGTGAGTGGAGACGAGACTGGGAGGGAGGAGGGAGGCGTGGAGGAGGGGGACACAGTGGAGTCAGTGGATATTGGTATGTGTGCATGGGTATAATGCTTGTGTGAGTGCCTGTGGGATGTGTGGTGCTTATGTTTGCCTGAGCCACCCTTGTGTGTTGAGGTGTGTGAATGCTGGTCTGATGGTGTGCTTGGGATAGGCTGAGCTACAGGGGATTGGGTCTGGGTGGAGAAAGTTGGAGGGGGGAGGCTGGACACAGGGACAATGGCTGCCATCAGTGCTGAGGCCAGAACCTGAAATGCTCTCTGTTGGGCTGCCTGGCCAGAATGAATGACCTCCAGGTCTGCATTTGTTTGTTACAAATGCCTCTCAACACCCTGGATGGCATTCAGAATGGTAGACTGCCCAACAGTGAGGGATCTCAGGAGGTCAATAGCCTCCTCACTGAGGGCAGCAGGGCTGACTGGGGCAGGGCCCGAGGTGCCTGGGGTGAAGGAGATGCCCACCCTCCTGGGTGAGCAGGCACGGGACCCATGCTGAGGGGCTGCTGGGAGGGCGGTGCTGGTAGGGGGGTGGCGGCTGTACCTGTTGATAGGGGGGGCACAGAGGGGCCCGCCACAGCTAGGGAGCTCCCATCAGAGGAGGAGTCGCTGTCACTGCTGTCTGCTTATGTCCCTGCCGTGGAGCTCCCCTCGCCCTCCGTCCCACTGGTGGCTTCAGACTCCGTTGTTTCGCCCTCCAGGGCCAAGTGGGATGCAGCTCCCTCCTGCTCCGTGCCACTGCTCCTCCGCCTGATGATGCTATTGCACACAAGAACAGGGAGACCACAAAAAGGGGGGGGGAAGACAGAAGAAAGACATTGCAGTGCATGCAACACCACTACCGTTGGCGGACACAACAGACACAGCAGACCTCCGCACTACGCCATGCACTTATAGTTCCTAGATTTATCACTTGCCCATGGGATACAAGGCCTAAGCCCGATTTCTGCACACCTGGAAATCACAGGAGCCTGACTATGTGTAGATGGCACTAACCACTAGTCGGGTTGGGGTGCCACAGAGCCTGCCTCACAATGGACCTCGCCTACAAAGCTCGCCCTCGCCTAGGGAAACCCACTGCCCACCTCCCTCGCCCAGACACCTTGTAATGCGTGCAAAGTCAGCAGAATGATAGTGTACTCACCCCCTTGTGGCTGCTGTGATGTCCTCAAGCGCCCATCCAACTCCGGATACGCCACCGCCAGTATCCGGAACATCAGGGGGGGTCATGGTGCGACGGGCCCCCCTCCCACGTTGGGAGGCCATCCCCAGCTGGACTTCTGCCGTCTTCTTGCTCCAGCGGCGAAGGTCCTCCCATCTTTTCCGGCAGTGGGTGCTCCGTCTATGGTGGACCCCCAGGGTCCGGACGTCCTTGGCGATGGCACGCCAAACATCCTTCTTCTGGTGGGCGCTGACCTAGAGGAATAGTACAGGGGAAAAGGAAAATCTTTACCCATCCGGACCCTCATCCTCTTTGGCCCATGTTCCCACCCTTGCCCTGACGCACATACACTCACCGTCCGCACATGCAGGCCTCAGTCCTCCCCCCATTTTTCTTCCATCCACACCACTCCAAACAGGCATTGCCCATGCAGCATTCTCACAGTGTACTCACATGTTTGTCTGGAGGACCCTACAGTTGTGTGTACTGGGGGAGGATCCCATCCACTAGTTTCTCCAACTCCTCCGAAGTGAAGGCAGGGGCCCTTTCCCCAGACACATGAGCCATCGTCGCTTCCAGACTGAGGTCACAGCAGCACTTGCAGTGTTGGTCCTCTACTGTTGAAGGTCAGGTATCAAGTGAGTGAACAGAGAGAAAATGGCGGTCACATCCGCGGCGGTGCATACCGTCACCGCCGGCGTACATCATCATTGGCTCCTGGGATCCATAGGGTCCAATGTTAACTAATGCAGGATTGCGCCCCGGTCTTCGACTGCCAACAGCGACGGTGTACAACGCCAGCGCAGTTACCTCATATCCCCTTGTCCCACCTTACAGGTCAGGCAGCGGCCATTCCAGGGGGCCACATGGCATTAATTTTAACTGTGTCACACCAATGTAGGCCTTGCATACACACAGGAACAGGCACATTGCGGATTAATAAATGTGTGGAAATGACATTTTGTGATACCTCAGTGTTGGCTGACTCTCTGCTCGCTGTTCTCGTCCATAGGGCACGTCCGCTGGGGCAGGTGATTAGATGGCATCCTCCGGTGTACAGACCGCTGGTGGACCTGTCGACAATGGAAGAGATACACGTAATAGTCAACTACAGACTTAATTGTGCAACAATTCATGAACTGTGTGCCCATTTGGAGTCAGACCTGATGTCAGCTATCCGCCATCCCACAGGGATACCCCCTCTGGTGCAGGTCCTGTCAGTACTCCATTTCCTGGCAAATGGTTCCTATCAAACAACAGTGGCCATTGCATCAGGGATGTCCCAGCCAATGTTCTCTAACGTGTTGTCCAGAGTGTTGTCTGCCCTGCTGAAACACATGCGCAGTTACATCGTGTTCCCTCAGGTGGAGGATTTGCCCACAGGGAAAGGTGACTTCTATACCCTGGGACATATCCCCAACATCATAGGTGCCATTGAAGGGACACATGTGGCCTTGGTACCCCCCTGCAGGAGTGAAGAGGTGTACAGAAACCGGAAGAGCTACCATTCCATGAATGTGCAGATGGTGTGTTTGGCCGACCAGTACATCTCCCATGTGAATGCCAAATTTCCTGGCTCAGTGCATGACGCTTACATTCTGAGGAATAGCAGCATCCCTTATGTGATGGTGCAACTCCAGAGGCACCGTGTGTGGCTAATAGGTGAGGACAAGTACCCTATACAGTGTGAATAGTTGTATGGGTCTGGGGTTGTCCCTAGGGGTTAGTGTGTGTCTAACAGTTGTCCATCGACATTTGCAGGTGACTCTGGTTACCCAAACCTGTCATAGCTACTGACCCAAGTGAGGAATCCCAGGACAAGGGCGAAGGAACGCTACAATGAGGCACATGGGCGAACTAGGAGGGTGATTGAACGGACCTTCGGCCTCCTGAAGGCCAGGTTCCGGTGACTTCATATGACAGGTGGTTATCTCTACTACTCACCAAAGAAGGTGTGCCAGATCATCGTGGCCTGCTGTATGCTGCACAACCTGGCTTTGCGATGGCAGGTGCCTTTTCTGCAGGAGGATGGTCCAGCTGGTGGTCTTGTGGTAGCTGTGGAGCCTGTGGGCAGTGAAGAAGAGGAGGCAGAAGAAGAGGATATTGACAACAGAAACAACATTGTCCAGCAATACTTCCAGTGAGACACAGGTAAGAAGATGTCACTGCCTCACACATCTCATACTATTGTTGGAGCTAGCATAAGTCTGTCAGTTTCACTCAGTGTATGGACCCTGAATTGTGACTTTGCATTTCCATTTAACAGATGTGGGTCCCACTTTGTCCCCTCTGCTATATTTCCTCCAGCCCTACAGCTGTGTTTCATCGGTATGTGAACAATTAAATTGACATTGCTATATTCCATAGTTATTGCAATTACACATTTGTGAAAGCACAGACTGACTCCAAATTTTTTTGTGATTGAAGTGTGTTTATTTCTGTGCAAATAAGTGAAGGGGTTTGTAAAATGGGCAGGGGTGATGGTGGAGGAATGTCCATGGCAGAGTCCAGTCTATTTGTTTCACAGGTGCATTGTCCAAAGGGGCATAGGAAGTGGAGCAAGGGCAGTTGATGGATGGACAGGGTGACAAAGTGGGACCAGGGTGGTGTTAATGGACTTCAGTTCCTCCCTTATCCCCAGATAGTGTTCCTCCTGCAGCCACTGGGTCTCCTGGAACTTGGCTAGTACCGTTGCCATCGTCTCCTGGGAATGATGGTACGCTCGAATGATGTTGGAGAGGGCCTCGTGGAGAGTGGGTTCCCTGGGCCTGTCCTCCCCCTGTCGCACAGCAGTCCTCGCAGGTCCCCTGTTTTCCAGTTCCTCTGTCCCCTGAACCGTGTGCCCACTGCCACTGCCCCCAGGTCCCTGATTTTCTTGGGTTGGTGGGTTTGCCTGGGTTCCCTGTAGTGGTGGACACACTGCTGATTGACGTGTCCTGGGGACAGAGGGATGGGCCCGCTGGGTGGGTGCTGTGCTGGTGTTTCCTGAGGGGGAAGTCTCTGTGGTGGCTTGTGCCAGTGTCAGGGAAATCGACTGTCCCGAGGTCCCTGATGGGCCGGGCTGGTCATCTTGATCCAGTTGTGCAGAGCTGCTGTAATCACTGTGGGTCTCTTCTGTGGGGGGACTGGATATGTCTGGTACCTCCTGTACGGTGACGTTGGGTGGGGTCCTGCAGGGGTGTAAAGGCATGATTATTGCATCTGTGTGTGCCATCGTGTGCAATGGGTGAGTGACCCTGTATCTCCAGTGCTTGCATTATTGGCTTGGTCCTTGTGTGTTTGGTCATTTTGGGGCATGAGTGAGTCTCTGTACTGGACATGCTTGGGGGATGGTTGTCCATACATTGGTGTTACATACAGGGCTTGGTTTTGGGATGTGTGGGTTGTGTTGGTGGGGTATCTGTGGGTTGTTGGGGTGATGGGTGTGAGGGTAAGGGTGGGGTATGTGATGGCATGCAATTGGGGTGGGGGATAAAGTAATAAAGATTTGACTTACCAGAGTCCAGTCCTCCTGCTACTCCTGTGAGGCCCTCAGGATGCAGTATTGCCAAGACTTGCTCCTCCCATGTTGTTAGTTGTGGGGGAGGAGTTGGGGGTCCACCGCCAGTCCTCTGTACAGCAATCTGGTGTCTGGAGACCACGGAACGCAACTTCCCCCGTAGGTCGTTCCACCTCTACCGCATATTCATCCCTAGTTCTTGGATGCTGTCCCACTGCGTTGACCCTGTTGACGATTCTGCACCATAGCTCCATCTTCCTAGCAATGGAGGTGTGCTGCACCTGTGATCCGAATAGCTGTGGCTCTACCCAGACGATTTCCACCACCATGACCCTGAGCTCCTCCTCAGAGAACCTGGGGTGTTGTTGAGGTGCCAAGATGTGGTGTGGGTGATGTGTGAGGTGGTGTGTGTTGTGATGTGTCCGGGGATGTGTTGGTGTGTGTTGTTTGAGGTGCATGGATGTTGTGTGAGTGATGATGGTGGTTATCTGTGGATGCTGCTGTTGTTTAAGGTAGTGTATCTCTCTGGCCTGCTTTCAATTTCTGGTAGTAAGGGTTTGTGGGTGATGTGGGTGTGTGCTTTATATTGGATTGGGTGTGTGGGTGTGGTGTGTGTATGTGTATCAGGTGTGTGATTTCGAATTGTCCAATGTGGTTGTGTTTTGTAAATGTGTGTGTATTTTGAGCGCTGTGGTGTGTATCGCCAATGGAATACCGCGGTTGAAAGACCACCGCGTGGATTTGTGGGTCGTGATAGTGTGGTCGTATTCCTGTTGGCGTGACGGTGTCGGTTTTGTTATCGCCAGTTTATCACTGACCTTTGGTGTGGCGGACTTGTGTGGGTATCTGAATTATGGCGGATTCCGAGCTGTGGGTCATAATAGCTGTAGCGGAATTCCGCCACCGCAGTGGTGTGTTGGCGGTCTTCTGCACAACGGTAAGTGGGATTTACCGCCAGGGTTTTAATGAGGGCCTATGTCTCTCTCCGTATGGCCCATCATCTGGAAATGGTCTACTAGAGTGCCACTGGGTTTAGCTGTTCGGATGACTGATCTATGTTCACCCAGACGGGTCCTGAACTTTCTTCTCATTTCACCTTCATAACCCAGGTCGCATGGATAAATAATCAGGTATACCACATTTTTAGTCTGACAATTGTTCAAGCATTAGGGAATTACCCTAAAGCCCTGATACTCTATGTATTTCTTCTCTATGCACAAATCACAGTTGTTGCTATTACCATATCTGTAACTACCTTTCAGTTCAGTTCCATTGAGGTTAAAATGTTTAGAGTGTTGTTCATACTTATATGTTTGTATCAGATTATTCCTAAGGTTCCTATTCCATCTAAAGGCAAAAATGAGCGTTTCAAATGGAGATATGGTTTCCTTTTCAAGAAATGCCAATTTTTATTGATAACATTCTTTAACTTATTACTGATGCCATTGAAATGACTAATAAGGACTATCCTGTCAGTCTCCTTGGATCTCTGCATATTTTCAAACATACTCTCCTTATTATAGAAGTGAGCTCCCTTAATGGAGTTATCTAGTTCTCGACGTGTACCATCCCATAAAAATATCATTGATAAAATGACGCCAGATCAACACATTTTCAAAGAAGGGAGCCATCTCATTATATTATATATATATATATATTTATATATATATATATATACATGCCTTCTTCCAGAGTTCTCTACGTACAAGCAGGCTAAACTCTGGGCACAGGTAGCACCTATGCTGGTCCCCTTAAATTGTAAATAAAGATCATTCTTAAACAAAAATAAATTGTTTTTCCAGACCTGTGTGGTACAATTAATTATGAATCCTTTACTCACCCCTCTAAGGTCTACCTCCTCCAAATAGTTCCCTATTACTTCAATAGTGCTATCTCGTGGAATGTTCGTATAGAGAACCTCTATATCCAGCGTGACGAAAAATTGCCTCGTGGGTCAAAGAGCATCCTTTCGACTTTAGATTTCATGTGGGTTAAGTCCCTAACATATGATCTTTGCTCCTTGACTAATGGATTCAGGAAACTTTCCACATATTTACTAAATGGTTCTAACAAAGAACCAATGCACAATATTATAGGTCTCAGTGGGGGATCATCCATACTCTTGTGAATTTTAGGTAGCCCATAAAGGGCTGGGATAGCGGGGTTCTTGTTTGTGAGGAAGCAACTTACAAATCCAACCCTCTTCCAGTCTTTTTCCTTTGAAATTATTAACTTCCCATTTAAGGGATTCCAATTTAGTCACAGGGGCTTTAGAGTAGTATTTCCTCACTGACATCAGTAACTCAGCTCATCTCTCATAATCGATGGATCAATAACAACTACCCAGCCATCTTTATCTGCAGGTTTTATCGTAATGCTGGAGTCCCGCCGGAGGGCTTGGAGGGCATTCCTCTGGTCGTATGTTAGTTTATTTTGGGGTGTGGCCGGATCCCTATGGATTTTCTGTATGTCCCTCTCTACTAAATTCTCAAAGAGTTATACCTCCTTACCAGCCCGTGCTAGGGATGGGGTAAATGAAGATTTACTTTTTAATCCTGAAATATTCTTCCCATTATTTCTATATTCCCATCTGCTAAAGATTTTGTGAGTCCTGCCTTCCTAAAGAAGGCCCGTAGATTCCTTTGCAGTTCCAACCTATCCACTCTCGCTGTGAGGGCAAACCTAAGGCCTTTTTCTAGGACTTCTACTTCAGTTCTAGTGAGAATTTTCTGGGATACCTTAAATATAGGTGCTTTATTTAACTCCAATATCTCTGATTTCCTGTCCTCGCGTGTTCTTGAGGAGGTTGATTCCTGTGTGGAGGACCCCTTCCTCTGTTTCCCCCACCTCTGTGGCCGATCATTGACAGGACTCAGGACACTATTATTTGGTTCCTCTGCCCCCATTATTTCTATCAAATATATGATCCTTACCCTCACTGCTTGACCCTGAGGATTCTTAAAACGTAACATGTTTCTCCCCAATGCCTTGCAGGGTAAAGATCCTGCCTCTCAAAGCCATCTCACCACCTCGATCCCTTCTACCCTGATAATAATCCTTCTGTAGATATGGGTATGTCCCTTCATAAATAAGGCCCTTATTATGACCCTGGCGGTGGGTGATAAAGTGGCAGTAATACCGCCAACAGGCTGGCGGTAACTACAGCCAAATTATGGCGGTGGCATTTCCAATAGACAGCCAATGTACCACACCGACCGCCAGGGCGGAAGCAACAGTCACCACGGCGGTAGCCACTTACAGCCAGGTGGAAGACAAAGTTCCGCCCACCATATTAAGACCCTGCAAACCGCTACCTTTACCAGGGCGGTACCAACGCCAACAAAAGCCTGGTGGAAACAGAGCACAAAAGTGAAAGGACTCACTCATTGAGACACAGAGAACAAGCCACCATGAAACTCGAACTGTAAGTTTTCCCGATGATCTTCTATGTTATGCTCCAGCTGGAACACCAACGTCGGGAAGAAGGGTAGGGAAGAGGTCAAGTTGGGCAAGGAAAAGCTTTTTAGGGATGTTGGGGTGGGCGGAGGGAGGAGTAATGGGAGTGGTTGTTGGAATTGTATGTCTGCTCGATTAGGGTGCATGTGCATGGGCTGTATGCTGTTGTGAGGTGGATGCCTGTTTGGTGTCTGAGTGCTTGCGTATGTGTCCTTTAGCAGGGGTGAAAAACACAGTGGGAGAGGACACAGGGGACGCATGCATGGATGTTGTGGAGGTGTCTGCCAGTGAGGTATATGCTCTGCTTGGTGTGGTGATGATGCTGGTAGTGAATATTGATGTAGTGCATGCAGGTGTGAGTGTGGACGTAACTGGGTGGGAGGTGGAGGAGGAGGAGGGGGAGACAGTGGAGGCAGTGGATATTGTTGTGTCTGCAACTGAATAGAGTTTGTGTGCGGGCCTGTGGGATGAAGCGTGGTGCTTGTGTTTGCCCATGCCACTCTTGGGTGTTGTCTTGTGTGCATGCTCGTCTGTCTGTGTGCTTGGGATGGGTCGGGGTTGAGGAGAAGAGGACTGGGGAGTTGGAGGGGGGAGGGTAGAAACAGGGACAATGACTGCCATCAGAGAGGAGGCCAGAGCCTGAATCGATCTCTTTTGGGCCACCAATACACCATGAGTGCCCTCCAGGAATGTATTGCATTGCTGCATCTGGGCTGCCAGCCCCTGGATGGCATTCACAATGGTTGACTGCCCCACAGAGATGGATCTCAGGAGGTCAATAGCCTTCTCACTCAGGGCAGCAGGGCTCACTGAGCAGGGCCTGAGGTGACTGGGGCAAAGGAGATACCCACCCTCCTTGGTGAGTGGGAACGGGCAACTCGCTGAGGGGCTACTGGGAGGGCAGTGCTGGTATGGGGGATGGCAGCTGTACCTTCAGCTGGAGTGGTCACAGAGGTGTCCGCCACCACCAGGTAGCTCCCATTGGAGGAGGAATCTGAGTCTGTGTTGTCCCCTACAGTCTCTGCTGTGGTGCTCCCCTCGCCCTCAGTCCTGCTGGGTCCCTCAGCATCAGTGGACTCTGCCTCCAGGGTCCTGTGGGATGCAGCTCCCTCTGTCGCCAGTGCCTCTGCTTGTCTGCCATGATGCTGCTAATACACATAAGGACAGGATGACAAAACAAGAAAGGGGGCGAGAGAGACAAAGGATACACTGGCTCAATGACTGCAACAACACTACCGTTGGCTTACCCAGCACCCTCACACACAGGGAACAGGCCTACGCACTATGAATTGCACTACCAGTGAAATGGCTAGTCACTAAGGAATGAGGAAGGGCACACACTGCCAACTGTAGCATACCTGGGACCCACCTGGACAGTATTTTACATTCAAACCCTTAGCTACCAGAGGACCTACGCTGCTATGTCTGGCCAGGCCTAGGAGCACCCAAGAACAAACAACCACCACCCGGATACCACCCCATCAGCTGTAAGTTGTAATGATAGTCTCTGTACTCTCCCCCTTGTGGCTGCTGTGATGCCCTCACGTGCCCATCCAGCTCTGGGTAGGCCACCACCAGTATGCGGGCCATCAATGGGGGTCAGGGTCCCCCTTCCTTGTTGGGAAGCCATCCCCAGCTGGGGCTCTGCGGTCTTCCGCGCCCAGCGTCTCAGGTCCTCCCACCGTTTCCAACAGTGGGTGGTCTGCCTTCCATAGACCCCCAGGGTCCGCACCTCCTTGCCGATGGCATGCCATATTCCCTTCTGTTGATGGGCGCTGACCTGCAGAGTTAATACAGACAGGAGAACAACATTAGATAAACAGTCCAGCCTGTCACACAAATGGCCCCCCATACCTGATCCCATCAACATTGGCACACACATAGCCCAGCGCACAACATGTACAGCACCAACCCACCCCCTTACACAATGCCTTCACACACAACTCCATGCATTCATGCCACATGCATCATGCCCACGTAGATCCCAATTGGACACTGTACCCCATAGAGCCCAATATGAACCAATGAGGATCACGGCGGATCACGACCGCCTACCGCCACGGTGCACAACATCGGCAGAATTACCTCACTTCCACCTGTCCCTCCACACAGGACAGGTGGTCGCCATTTCAAGGGGGGTGAACAGGCCTATCGATAATTGCTGCATCACAGGTTAATTAGGCACATACATTCTAAATCACACTGTCTTAAAGCATGTTTGCACGATGTGGACTGCTGTTGTGGTATAGTTGTTCAAATTGTGACAGCCTACTCACTCTAGTGTCCCTTAGATACCTACGGCTGCGGATGAATAGGAGATGGAGACATACCCCCGTGTACAGACCCCTGGTTGACTTGGCTACACTGGAGGACAGGCACATTATACTCACCTATAGACTGGATAGGGCCACAATCACAGAGCTGTATGCCCAGTTGGAACCTGACCTGATCTTAGCTATCCGCCATCCTACTGGGATCCCCCCTCTTGTGCAGGTTCTATCAGTGCTCCATTTCCTGGCAACTGGTTCTTTCCGAGTGACAGTGGGATTGGCAGCAGGAATGTCACAGCCAGTGTTCTCACTCGTGCTAGCAAGAGTCTTGTCTGCCCTGATAAAACACATGTGCAGCTACATTGCTTTCCCCCAGGCGGAGGATTTGGCCACTGTGAAGGCCCGGTTTTATGCAATGGGACATATCCCCAATAAAATTGGGGCGATTGATGGAACACATATTGCATTTGTCCCCCCGCCAGATTGAACAGGTGTACCGGAATCGTAACAGTTTCTACTCCATGAATGTGCAGATAGTGTGCCTGGCGGACCAGTACATCTCCCACGTCAATGCTAAGTATCCTGGATCAGTGCATGATGCATTTGTCCTAAGGAATAGCAGCATCCCAAATGTGATGTCCCAACTACAGAGGCACAGGGTGTGGATGATAGGTGGACCCTAGTTCCCACCCAGTATATGTTGGTGTATGCCTATGGTGTGGGCCATGTAGGATAGTGTGTGGCTAAATGTTGTCCCTCAACATTTGCAGGTGACTCTGGTTACCCAAACGTATCATGGCTGCTGACCCCTGTGAGGAATGCCAGGACAAGGGCTAAAGAACATTATAATGAGGCACATGGGCGAACCAGAAGGTTAATTGAAAAGACCTTTGGCCTCCTGAAGGCCAGGTTCAGGTGCCTCCATCTGACAGTTGGATCGCTGTGTTACTCACCCAAGAAGGTCTGCCAGATAATTGTGGCATGCTGCATGTTGCACAACCTGGCCCTCAGACGCCATGTACTTTTTCTGCAGGAGGAGGAGACCGGAGATGCCCCTGTGGCAGCAGTGCACCCTGAGGACAGTGAGGATGAGGATGCAGAGGATGAGGATATGGACAATAGAACATTGGTGATCTGTCCGTACTTCCAATGACACACAAGTGAGACATTGCAACTTCACATTTCTATGGGTATTGGTGTATTCTGTGTGGCATTGGCATGCTGGCATTACCCACTTCTTTCCCCTACTTACTGTTACCTATGGATGTTCATTTTACAGATGTTGGTGATGACAACATTCTCCTGATGTGATCACAACAGCCAGCTACAGGTCATTCATTCTATGCTCATGCTATTTACAGTTCATTTGCAATAGTTGTAGCTGTTTCAATCAATGCAGATTTGCAATACATGAAATACTAGTAGTTGAGTTTTATCCAAGGGTTTTTATTGTGATAAAATACAGAAGGGAAAGTTTAATGGAAGGGGGTAATGATGGAGGAAAGTCCAGGGTATTGTTCAAGTCTGCTTGTAGCACAGGTGCATTGTCCATGGGGACATAGGAAGGGGAGCTATGGCAGTTCAAAGTGGACAAGGGGACAGTGTACGACACAAGGGTGACAATCAGGAGAGTCTAATTTCCTGGCGGTGGTCTTGGCAAGTGTCTCTGGCTTCTGTCTGGTTTGCAGGGAACGTTTGTGGGGTGGTTCACCTTCTGCAGGGGGAGGGGTGCTGGTGGCCTGTTGGTCCTGTGGTGGGGCCTCCTGGCCACTGGCGGTAGCGGAGGTGGATGGCTGTTCAGACGACTGGCTAGTGGCAGGGGCCCACTGGTGTGCTGTTGCCTCCCTCATGATGTTGGCTATGTCTGCCAGCACCCCTGCTATGGAGATCAGGGTGTTGTTAATGGCCTGCAATTCCTCCCTGATCCCTTGATACTGTCCCTCCTGCTGCGCCTGTTCCCCTGCACATTGTCTAGGATCTGGCCCATCGTGTCCTGGGAATGTTGGTAGGCTCCCAGGATGTCGGAGAGTGCCTCCTGGAGAGTCGGTTCCCTGCTCCTGTCCTCCCTCTGGTGCACAGCAGTCCTCCCAGTGTCCCTGTTGCCCTGTGCCTCTGTCCCCTGAACGGTGTGCCCAACACAACTGACCCCAGGTCCATGATTGTCTTGGGGGCGAGGTGTGGTCTGGGGTCCCTGTATAGGTGGCCACAATTCTGATTGACGTGCCCTGGGGACAGAGGTGTGGGTACACTGGGTGGGTGCTGTGGTGTTAGTTCCTGACGGGGGAAGGCTCTGTGGTGGTCTGTGAGTGGGCTTGGGTGACCGGCTGTCCAGTGGTCCCTGATGGGCCAGGTAGATCATCCAGATCCAGAAGTCCAGAGTTACTGTCATCACTGTGGGCCTCTTCTGTTGGGGGACTGGATAGTGGTGGCACCTCCTCTCCAGTGACATTGGCTAGGGTATCTGTGGGGATGTAAATGATGTATTATGCTTCAAGTGTCTGACATTTGTATTTCTGTAGCTTCCCCTCTATGGTTGATGTTCCCCTGCCAGCTGTTGCTTGTGTATGTTGGTGTATTGTGGGATTCTTAGTTTCCCTATGCTGTACATGCTTTAGTGATGGGTGTCCATGCAGGGCTGGGAAGGGTGTCCATGCATTGGTACAGAATGCAGGGCCTGGCATTGGGATTAGTGAGATGTGATGGTGGAGTGTGTGGGATGTTATGGAGTGATGGGAGTGATGGGAGTGAGGGTGAGAGTGTGTGATGGCGTGCAGGTATGGGGGTGATAATTGTTAAAAGTTGATTTAACATTGTTCAGTCCTCCGCCAACTCCCGGGAGTCCCACCGGATGCAGCATTGCCAGTACCTGCTCCTCCCATGCTGTGAGTTGTGGGGGAGGAGGTAGGGGTCCACCACCAGTCCTCTGTATGGTGAGCTGATGTCTTGCTGCTATAGAAAGTACCTTCCCCCGTATGTCGTTCCACCTCTTCCTGATGTCGTCCCATGTTCTTGGGTGCTGTCCCACGGCATTGACCCTGTCCACGATTCTCCGCCATAGCTCCACCTTCCTTGCTATTGATATATGCTGCACCTGTGCTCCAAAGAGCTGTGGCTCTACCCTGACAATTTGCTCCACCATGACCCTTAAATGGGGGTGCCTTTTTGGTGCCATGTTTGTTGTGTGATGTGTGTTGGTGAGGGTGTGTTGGCTAATGTTATGGGGTGTGATGTGAAGTGCGTGAGGGGTGTTTGGGTGTGAGTGGTGTGTGTGTCTAGTTGTCTCTGTGCTCTTCTTCTCAGTCTTGTGGTGACAATAGTTGTTTGTAAAGGGTTGTGGGTAATGTGGGTGGGTGGTTTATAGTGGTGTGGGTGTATGGGTGTGGTGTGTATGAGTGTCAGGTATGTGTTTTTCATATTGTTCAATGTAGTGTTGTTTTGTATGTGGGTGTCCATTCTGAGCGTGGCGGTATGTACCGCCAATGGTTAACCGCCATTGAATGTCCGCTGTGGTGATTCTTGTGTCATAATGTGATGGGCGTTGTTCTGTTGGCGTAATGCTGTGGGTTTTGGGACCGCCAGTTTAACACTGACCTTTGGTCTGGCGGATTTGTGTATGTGGCTGTATTCTGTCGGATTGGTGTGTGTGTGTCACAATATGGTGAATGGATATTCGCCACCGGGGCGGTAAGTTAGCAGCCGTCAGCACGGCGATAAGCAGCATTTACCTCCAATGTTATAATGAGGGCCTAAATCTGTTAATGTCCTTCCGATGCTTCACCGATTTCTTTTTCATCAGATATTCCCGATATCCTTCCACTTCCTGATTCAATTCCTCCAGCATTGTTTCAGCATTTTCTAATGACATATTTTCTTTTAAATCCTTCTCTAATTCCTCACTTTCCTGCTTCTCGATGATCACCATCTCATGTGCTGTTTCAATAATTAATAGCATCCAGTCACGGCTACATATATTCGCTGTGAGTGTCCAACTCTCGAGGGTCTTTCTATTCCCTACTGACAGGCCCGGTTCATTCCTTACCCAGAGTCCAATAGGGATTGTCGCAGATTTAACATAAACAATTAGAAAATGAGTGTGTAATTCCGATCTTAACATCTTTTTCTTTTGATTTAAGATCTTATTTCTTTTCTCACTGTCATTAGGGATGAAAGTAACTATAATCCTTCCCCTTTCGTTCATGCTATTGATTTTATTCAATTGATCTTCGCTTATGCCAAAGATTTTCAGCGCATCCATTATAAAACTAAAAGACACAGAGGCCCTCATTACGACCCTGGCGGTTTGTAACCGCCAGGGCCGCGTGACGCGGTGGCACCGCCGACAGGCCGGCGGTGCCCCGCGGGGCATTCTGACCGCGGCGGCTTAGCCGCGGTCAGAGAAGGGAAACCGGCGGTCTCCCGCCGGTTTCCCGCTGCCCCCAAGGAATCCTCCAAGCCGGCGCAGCTTGCTGCGCCGGCTTGGGGATTCCGACTCCCCCTCCCGCCATCCAGTTCCTGGCGGTTCTCCCGCCGGGAACCGGATGGCGGGAGGGGGAGTCGCGGGGAATCTGGGGGCCCCTGCAGTGCCCATGCCAATGGCATGGGCACTGCAGGGGCCCCCGTAAGAGGGCCCCGCTTGTATTTCACTGTCTGCATAGCAGACAGTGAAATACGCGACGGGTGCAGTAGCACCCGTCGCACCTTCCCACTCCGCCGGCTCGATTACGAGCCGGCTTCATGGTGGGAAGGTCGTTTTCCCCTGGGCTGGCGGGCGGCCGCCCGCCAGCCCAGGGGAAAACTTGGAATGCCGGCCGCGGTCTTCAGACCGCTGTGCGGTATTCCTGCGGCGCAACTTTGGCGGGCGGCCTCCGCCGCCCGTCAAAGTTGTAATGAGGGCCAGAATCTCTCCAACCACCAGTTGTGCCATCTACTCGAAAAGAAGCGAGAGAAGGCCCCACACACCAATCATCCACCAAGGGGACAGGGCACCAAATCACAACAATATGAAGAAAAAAGCACCTTGGAGGGAAATATTACACTCTCACACCACGCTGTCTACTTACAAACAGACCTCCGCTCCCGTGAGCCATCACAAAAAAGAATATGTAAAAAAGAAAATTGATGATCAATAATAACCCCATACAAATACTGTATTCAAAACACTTTACAATACATAATTGTATTCTGGAATAAAACACCCCCATACAGATAAATGCTCCTATAAAAAGAGCTCAATAAACAATTATTGAAAATAACATGTATTTAAAATGGTTAAAATATCATCATAAGTTTATGACTACATACACCATAACCACATCACTGTGTACTCAATACCTATAGCATTGACAAACAGGGAGACTACACCCAAGACACCCTCCTTTGTCAGTCACAAAGAGCTGTCCCACTTGGGTATCCACCAGCCAGTAGATTAAATCTTTGTCATCTATTTTTGGCCAAATCCACTACCCACTTGCATGCTGTATTGTAGAATAGGGTATTTCAGTCCCTCATGCGATACCATATAGAACCTCTGCAATGTAAACATGCGCTGTTTGAACAGGCATCAGTCTTTCATGCAATCGGCCTCCTTAAGGCCCGATTATGATAAAATTATGACCTAGTTGTTTTCATACACATGCCTGTACATTCAGTGATAATATATTTATAATAATTGTTATATGAGCTAATATTTCATTACACTAGGAATTCAGAAGTCAATTAATGCATCAGCACTCATTCAACATCTCTTCTGCAAGACAGCAAAACTCAATTCAAGCAAGAGACACCAAGCTCAAATAATTAGCTATCCATGAGGTGTCACTCGGCTGGAGACTGTTACTCATTTCGAAGTACAAGTAGTGGCTGCAAATGTAGAATCTTCTGAAAGGTTTTTGAAGTATATGTATCAGTGTGGCTTTTGTAATGGCATGTGGCCAGAATAGACATACCTTTCACAAGCTCTGATCTCTCTGGAGGACTTTTGCCATATCACACACAACCCCTCCAAAAAGCCTTTTCAAGAAACATTGTAGCAACACCATCAGACATACATTTAGGTATTTAAACTATTGCACACATCTCCATCAGATGTTAAGCAGGATAATAATTAGGTCTGTCTTTACAGTGCAGCTGTCGCTGGACCTTAGGTGATCAACAGAAAACAGGTTTTCAGAGGTGCTACTGACAAAGAGGCTTTGGCTCTGCCCAAATGTTGGTGCCCTTGAGTACAGATTTAAATCGGACAGAACAGAGAAGGAGTGCTTCTACTGCACTTTGTGGCTTGTGGGAAGCTTATGCTGAACATGCAAGGAATGAGTTGGCCTGATTCAATTATTAAGAAATGTTATGGCAAATATTGTAGGCGTGGCCTGATTCTTGTGACAAGCATATTGTAAAGCAAATAGGCTTGCAATGGTGGACTGTCACTACACTGTCAGAAAGCTTGTGCATAGGTATTTTGTTACAGGGCATCCCATAAATTACCACTGTGTTGGTTACCCCTGTGACTCTTGAGCTAGAAGAATTGCACTGATGTGCCATTTGAGGATTGGCATTGTGTATAGAAGCATTAATTTGACCATGCAACACTGTTACATCATACACTTCAACATTCTGAGATGGCCGCACAGTGTGATGTTGCATGGGAGGCCAATTTGGAATTGTATTCAGCTTAGTGTATCATTGTTTTAACTCTCCCAGATGGCCAACAGGTTGCTTCTATATTTGGCAGCTATTTTGGAACTTTAAATTAATAATTTCCAATGTTTGTTGTTATATTGTATTATGAAAATGCCTACTACTGTACAAGCTACTAGGTTCATTAATATGGACAGCACTTCAATACTGAAACTATTCTGATTCACTTTAAGAAAAGCATTAAGTATTAGAAATATAATAGAAATGATTGTGCAAAAATATTAATATCCAGCTTCTGGCACACTGCCATGAAGAGTAATCTGTTTTGCTTTTAATAATGCCCTGTGAAACAAGCTAGTTCGGAATGAGAGAGATGGAGAGGTTGGTTAGCCAAACAAATTACTTGTCTGTTTTACAGTAATGAACCAACATCACAGTTATCGTTCAAATGGTTACCTGGGGTAGCTCTGCAGGAACATGACAGTCAGGACCTTTCCTGAGATGCTGCATGCAACTTTACCCCCAGAAACAATATGGACCTACCTTGTTTCTCTTATTATAACTCCACCAGGGAATGGCATATGATCTGAATTCTATTATTGTCAAACGATTTAAACAGTTTTAATGAGGAGTTTCAACCTGAGGGATAGGGAAATTGGTGGAAACCCAGTGGTCGAAGTGTGCAGGACCTGAGGGGCACCACCTACCCATATTTTTATGATTTATGAAACACTGTTCCCCTACTTTTTAACCATCTCCAGACAGTTAATTCAACAGTTTAAATACATTCCTCAGCTGAAATGTCTTTTAGTGAGTCTCCTGTGCATTGAAACCAAAGCCAGACAGTTAAAGAAGCTGTAGTGAATCCTAGTTTGTTTTAATGGGATAACAGGAGTTAACTTAGCCATTGGCTTGCGGACTCGTGCCCCCGTCACCTAGTGACTTTTAACCTACTTAGCTGGATCTGTCTTAGCCCATTTAATTATTTAATTCTTCTAAGATGGCTGCTTTGTTTATAGTTAGGCCACTTGTTATGATTTGAATTATCAGTGCCACTGCGTTAAGGTATCAAAATCAAGTGAAAAAGACAAACAAACTGTAGGTGTTCACATTTAGGGACTTTCCCTCTTCATGCTTTCGAGGGAATTGTTGATAGTAATTGCCGCCCCAAGCATGCCGTTATCTATTGTTTGGGAACACACCCACGTCCGGGGTCCAAGTAGATCTGTATAAATACATCACACTTTAGACAGATAATCAGAGGGATTCCGACCAGAGGACATCACCACCATTGCTGATATCGATGCTGCACGTCGTCTTGACGCTGCCTCAGTCTTTGTGTTCCTGTGGAGTCTGAGATAGAGACCTCATTCCAAGGTAACGAGGGTTGGGGGCTCCTCTCATGGACATGGCATTGGCAGATTAGGTTTAACATACCCAGCTCTCCTTTAGGTAGGAGGTTAGGCCTATTATGATAGGGTGTTAGGACATATTATACACTTCGTGTCGTTTCATGTTATTGCAAGATGGCGGGGGTCTTTATAATAATGACTCATGTCTTTACAATTCTGTTTCTTGCACTGTTCATTATCCTAATCATTGCAGCCCATGCAACTTATCGCAGATTGCAGTAGTGTTAATTAAAAACTATTGAAACTTTACTGCATCTTCGTTATTGCCTGTGTTTGGATGAGACATGATATATCTGTGAGAAAGGGGTAATCTCCGTTTAACCACAACACTCCCTGAGATGTCATACACTCGAGTCCATGCGTAAAGACTGCCACAAATCACCTTTTACTCTTTGGGTTTTTGGTGAGGTGCTGCTAGTGAGCCGGAAGAGTTGGGACGACAGCTGCGACTTGTTGTAGGATAGGCATAGTCGCCTACAAACATAAGTACTGTCATCCTTAAACCAGCAGTCTTGCCTAGAGCAAGAGTCCAAACTACGACATGGCCCCATCAACAATGGTGTTTAGGCACTAATTTATGTATACCCTGACTATCACTGTCTTACAGACAACAGGTACCCTCAGTACCATTAAACAGAGACGTCCGTGGTCTTTGGGAAGATCCTCCTCAGCTGAAAAGGTAACACCTAATTAGGCTGTAGGTTGTTTGAGCTCAAACTCATAAAAGGACTATACTCCCCATTTGGTATTCCCTTTCTCTGACCATTTTTTACAAATATGGCTAACGCCATGGAAATTCCTGAGATTGCTAGACAAGCATTAACACTACACCTACCAGCACATGGCCTCACAGAAGAGGGCAGGGATGCTACTCTTATAATAGAAGCTCATAAAGCATACCAAAAAGAAACATTTTACTGTTGGGTCACGTTTCCTGAGGTGGACCAAAGAACACATACATTCCACACATATGAAAATGCAAACGTACCTCAACGGTACCAAGCATACCAGTATCATGAAATAGCGCTCACATATCAAGAGCATCAGAACTGGTATAAAGGCGCCCTACCACATGTAATACAAAGAGTGAGACTAGGGCCCTTGTAGGAAAGTACCATCTTGCCTGGCATGTTACCCCCATATTTCACTGTATATATGTTGTTTTAGTTGTATGTGTCACTGGGACCCTGCCAGCCAGGGCCCCAGTGCTCATAGGTGTGCCCTGTATGTGTTACCTGTGTTATGACTAACTGTCTCACTGAGGCTCTGCTATCCAGAACCTCAGTGGTTAAGCTCTCTCATTTCTTTCCAAATTGTCACTAACAGGCTAGTGACCAATTTCACCAATTTACATTGGCATACTGGAACACCCTTATAATTCCCTAGTATATGGTACTGAGGTACCCAGGGTATTGGGGTTCCAGGAGATCCCTATGGGCTGCAGCATTTCTTGTGCCACCCATAGGGAGATCTGACAATTCTTACACAGGCCTCCCAGTGCAGCCTGAGTGAAATAACGTCCACGTTATTTCACAGCCATTTACCACTGCACTTAAGTAACTTATAAGTCACCTATATGTCTAACCTTTACCTGGTAAAGGTTGGGTGCTAAGTTATTTAGTGTGTGGGCACCCTGGCACTAGCCAAGGTGCTCCCACATTGTTCAGGGCAAATTCCCCGGACTTTGTGAGTGCGGGGACACCATTACACGTGTCACAATGGTAACTCCAAACATGGCCATGTAACATGTCTAAGATCATGGAATTGTCACCCCAATGCCATTCTGGCATTGGGGAGACAATTCCATGATCCCCCGAGTCTCTAGCTCAGTCCCGGGTGCTGCCAAACAGCCTTTCCCGGGGTTTCACTGCAGCTGCTGCCAACCCCTCAGACAGGTTTCTGCACTCCTGGGGTCCAGCTAGGCTTGGCCCAGGAAGGCAGAACAAAGGACTTCCTCAGAGAGAGGGTGTTACACCCTCTCCCTTTGGAAAAAGGTGTTAGGGCTTGGGAGGAGTAGCCTCCCCCAGCCTCTGGAAATGCTTTGATGGGCACAAATGGTGCCCATCTCTGCATAAGCCAGTCTGCACCGGTTCAGGGATCCCTCAGCCCTGCTCTGGCGCAAACCTGGACAAAGGAAAGGGGAGTGACCACTCCCCTGACCTACACCTCCCCTGGGAGGTGCCCAGAGCTCCTCCAGTGTGCTCCAGACCTCTGCCATCTTGGAAACAGAGGTGCTGCTGGCACACTGGACTGCTCTGAGTGGCCAGGGCCAGCAGGTGACGTCAGAGACTCCTTCTGATAGGCTCCTTCAGGTGTTGCTAGCCTATCCTCTCTCCTAGGTAGCAAAACCTCCTTTTCTGGCTATTTAGGGTCTCTGCTTTGGGGAATTCCTTAGATAACGAATGCAAGAGCTCATCAGAGTTCCTCTGCATCTCTCTCTTCACCTTCTGCCAAGGAATCGACTGCTGACCGCGCTAGAAGCCTGCAAAACTGCAACAAACTAGCAAAGACGACTACTGCAACCTTGTAACGCTGATCCTGCTGCCTTCTCGACTGTTTTCCTGGTGGTGCATGCTGTGGGGGTAGTCTGCCTCCTCTCTGCACTAGAAGCTCCGAAGAAATCTCCCGTGGGTCGACGGAATCTTCCCCCTGCAAACGCAGGCACCAAAGAACTGCATCATCGGTCCTCTGGGTCTCCTCTCAGCACAAAGAGCAAGGTCCCTTGAACTCAGCAACTCTGTCCAAGTGACTCCCATAGTCCAGTGACTCTTCAGTCCAAGTTTGGTGGAGGTAAGTCCTTGCCTCCCCATGCTAGACTGCATTGCTGGGAACCACGTGTTTTGCAGCTACTCCGGCTCCTGTGCACTCTCTGAGGATTTTCTTTGTGCACAGCCAAGCCTGGGTCCCTGGCACTCTAACCTGCATTGCACAACCTCCTGAGTTGTCCTTCGGCTTTGTGGGACCCTCTTGTGCAACTTTGGGTGAGCTCCGGTTCACTCCACTTCGTAGTGCCTGTTCTGGCACTTCTGTGGGTGCTGCTTGCCTCTGAGTGGGCTCTTTGTCTTGCTGGACGCCCCTTCTGTCTCCTCACGCAATTGGCGACATCCTGGTCCCTCCTGGGCCACAGCAGCATCCAAAAACCCCAGCCACAACCCTTGCAGCTAGCAAGGCTTATTTGCGGTCTTTCTGCACGGAAATACTTCTGCACAACTCTTCACGACGTGGGACATCCATCCTCCAAAGGGGAAGTTTCTAGCCCTTGTCGTTCTTGCAGAATCCACGGCTTCTACCATCCGGTGGCAGCTTCTTTGCACCCACAGCTGGCATTTCCTGGGCATCTGCCCACTCCCGACTTGATCGTGACTCTTGGACTTGGTCCCCTTGTTCCACAGGTACTCTCGTCAGGAAATCCATTGTTGTTGCATTGCTGGTGTTGTTGTTTCTGGCAGAATTCCCCTATCACGACTTCTGTGCTCTTTGTGGAACTTAGGTGCACTTTGCACCCACTTTTCAGGGTCTTGGGGTGGGCTATTTTTCTAACCCTCACTGTTTTCTTACAGTCCCAGCGACCCTCTACAAGGTCACATAGTTTTGGGGTCCATTCGTGGTTCGCATTCCACTTCTAGAATATATGGTTTGTGTTGCCCCTATCCCTATGTGCCCCCATTGCATTCTATTGTGACTATACATTGTTTGCACTGTTTTCTATTGCTATTACTGCATATTTTGGCATTGTGTACATATATCTTGTGTATATTTGCTATCCTCATACTGAGGGTACTCACTGAGATACTTTTGGCATATTGTCATAAAAATAAAGTACCTTTATTTTTAGTATATCTGTGTATTGTGTTTTCTTATGATATTGTGCATATGACACAAGTGGTACTGTAGGAGCTTCACTCGTCTCCTAGTTCAGCCTAAGCTGCTCTGCTAAGCTACCTTTTCTATCAGCCTAAGCTGCTAGACACCCCTCTACACTAATAGGGATACCTGGGCCTGGTGCAAGGTGTAAATACCCCTTGGTACTCACTACAAGCCAGTCCAGCTTCCTACAGCCCTTATTACAACCCTGGCGTTAAAGGCCGCTGACCGCCGTGCTGACGGCCACCAACATACCGTGCCAGCGGCAGAAATCCGCTACAGGTATTATGACCCACATCTAGAAATCCGCCACAATACAGACACCCACACAAGTCCGCCACACCAAAGGTCAGTGATAAACTGGCGATAGCAAAACCCACACCGTCACGCCAATAGGAAGACACTCACACTATCACGACCCTCGAATCAACGTGGTGGTCTTACAACTGCGGTTATCCATTGGCGGTACACACCGCTGTGCTCAAAATACACACACACTTACAAAACACAACCACATTGGACAATTCAAATTACACACACCTGATACACATACATACACCACACCCACACACTCACACCATTATAAAACACACACCCACATTACCCACAACACCTTAAAGCAACATTTTTGGAAGAAGCAGAGAGAGAGAATAGCAGACACAACACCAGCAGCCAGAGGCACACAACACCATCACTCATACACCATCCACGCACCTCAAAGAACACACCCCAACACATCACAGCACACATCACATCAACCATCACCTCACATATCACCCACACCAAATCATGGCACCTCAAAGACACCCCAGGTTTTCTGAGGAGGAGTTCAGGGTCATGGTGGAGGAAATCATCCAGATAGAGCCACAGCTATTCGGATCATAGGTGCAGCAGACATCCATTGCAAGGAAGATGGAGCTATGGCGGAGAATTGTCGACAGGGTCAACGCAGTGGGACAGCACCCAAGAACACGGATGACATCAGGAAGAGGTGGAATGACCTACGGGGAAGGTGCGTTCCGTGGTATCCAGACACCAGGTAGCCGTACAGAGGACTGGCGGTGGACCTCCACTTCCTCCCCCACAACTAACAACATGGGAGGAGCAAGTCTTGGGGATCATGCATCCTGAGGGCCTCGCAGGAGTAGCAGGAGGACTGGACTGTGGTAAGTCAAATCTTTACTATTGTATCCCCCACCCTACCTGCATGCCCTCACAAACACCTACCCCTACCCTCACACCCATCACCCCAACACCTCACAGATACCCCACTACCACAACCCACACATTCCAATACCAATCCCTGCAGGTGACAACAATGCATGGACACCCATCACAGACCTGCATGGACACCCATCACCAAAGCATGTCCAGTAGAGAGACTCAGCCAGGGCACACAATCACCACTCACACAAAGGCCAAGGCGATAATGCAAGCACAGGAGTAGAGGGAAACTCACTCATTGCACTAGATGGCATACACAGATACAAGAACAGCATTTACACCCCAACAGGACCCCTACCCAATGTCACCGGACAGGAGGTGCCAGCCATATCCAGTCACCCCACAGAAGAGGCCCACAGTGACGACAGCAGCTCTGCACGCCTGGATCAAGATGACCAGTCTGCCCATCAGGGACCTCTGGACAGTTCCCCTGCCACAGTCCCAAACCACCACTGAATCTCCCCCCTCAGGAAACACCACCACAGCACCCACCCAGCAGGCCCAGGCCACTGTCCCCAGGACACGTCAATCAGCAGTATGTCCACCACTAAAGGGACTCCAGGCAAACCCACTAACCCAGGACGATCAGGGACCTGTGGTCAGTGGCAATGGGCACACGGTTCAGGGGACAGAGGCAAAGGACAACAGGGAAGCTGGGAGGACTGCTATGCAACAGGGGAGGACAGGCCCAGGGAACCCACTCTCCACGAGGCACTCTCCATCATGGGAGAATACCACCATTCCCAGGAGACCATGGGCACAGTACTGGCCAAGTTTCAGGAGACCCAGCGGCTGCAGGAGGAACAGTACCTAGGGATCAGGGAGGACTTGAAGTCCATAAACACCTTCCTGGTAACCACAGCAGGAGTGCTGGCAGACATGGCCAACACTATGAGGGAGACAGTGGCATACCACCAGGCCACTGACACCAGCCCGAACGATGAACAGCCCTCCACTTCCGCCGGCGCTAGTGGACAGGAGGTCCCGCCACAGGACCAACAGGCCACCGGCACCCCACCCCCTGCAGAAGGAGAACCACCCCACAAACGGTCCCTGCGATCCAGGCACAAGACAGAGAACATTGCCAAGACCCCCGCTAGGAAATAAGACTCTCCTGATTGTCACCCTTCTGTCCCACTATGTCACCCTGACCACCTTGAACTGCCATTGTTCCACTTCTTATGCCCCCTTGGACAATGCACCTGTGATACAAAGAGACTGAACTCTACCATGGCCCAGGAGGGTGAAACAACGAGTCTGAAGGCACCAGTGGGATGGAGGGCAAGGGGAGCTCCATGACGGGGACAGGAGGGGACACCAGCGACAGCGACTCCTCCTCTGATGGGAGCTCCCTTGCAGTGGCGGGCACATCTGTGCCCACCGCAACAACAGGTACAGCCGCCACCCCACCCTACCAGCACCGCCCTCCCAGCAGCCCCTTAGCGTGTTTCCCGTAACTGCTCACCCAGGAGGGTGGGCATCTCCTTCATCCCAGGCACCTCAGGCCCTGCCCCAGTCAGCCCTGCTGCCCTCAGTGAGGAGGCTACTGACCTCCTGAGATACCCACCAACAAATGCATACCTGGAGGGCATTAATTCATTCTGGCGTGGCAGCCCAACAGAGAGCAATTCAGGCTCTGGCCTCAGCACTAATGGCAGCCATTGTCCCTGTGTCCAGCCTCCCCCCATCCAACCTCCACTTCCCAGACCTAATCCCCTCTACCTCAGCCTATCCCAAGCACACCATCAGACCAGCATGCACACTCATCAACACACAAAAGTGGCTCAGGCAAACATAAGCACCACACATCCCACAGGCATTCACACAAGCACCATACACATGCAGACACACCAACATCCACTGCCTCCACTGTGTCCCCCTCCTCCACGTCCTCCACCTCCCTCCCAGTCTTGTCTCCACTCACACCTGCATGCACTACATCCTCAGGCACTACCTCCACCACACACCGCTCACGTGCAATCACCACCCCCACTACCATTCACACATCCCCTCTGTCCTCTCCCAGTGTGTCTGTGAGCCCTCCTCCCAAAGTACACAAACACTGGTACACACCCACTCAAAAGCCATCCACCTCACAACAGCCTCCAACCCATGCACCTTCACCCAAACTCAGCAGATGTACACCTCCTACAATCCCTACCTCTTCCTCCACTCCCAAACCCCCTCCATCTTCCCGTCCCAGTGTGTCTAAGAAACTTTTCCTGGCTAGCACTGACCTCTTCCCTACACCTCTCTCCCCCGTCCTTCCCCTAGGGCCAGGTTGTCTAGAGCCCTGACCAGCACCTCAGCCACCAAATCCTCATCCAGTGTGGTCCCTGCAAGTCTGGGAACATCGAAGGGGGCACCCATCAGGGCTGCCAGTGTGCCACCTAGTGAAGACAAAGACCACCCTACTCCGCCACCTGCCAAGGTAAAGAAGGGCTCAGCATGCAGAAGAGAAAAGCTGTACCAACCACACAGCAAGGCCTCTTCCAGAACCAAAGAGGACAGTGCCAAGGTCCCAGCAGCGACTTTCAAGGTGGGGAAGGGACACAAGAGCAAAGGGAAGTCAGCTCAGGGCACAGAGCCTCCAGGTGAGGGACTGGTGTCAGCCCAGCAACCTGTACCGCGGTGCGCACCGCCGCAACAAAACCACCTGCACCGCCATCTGCACCGTCACCTGCACAGCAGCTGCCTCAACTACAGTCACCAGCATCATCCCCAGTGGGCAGCCTTCCGAGGCTGCAGGAGATGGCCTGGTGTCTCCCTCCACAAGTTCAGACACCTGCACCACCGACAGCACCTCCAGCGCAGACACCACCGCAGTTACTGCCATCTGCCCCGCGACGTGCCCATCCAGTGCCACTACAGCGGACATCAGCAGCATCCCCAGTGGGCAGGCTTCCGAGGCTGCAGGAGTCCTGGACCCTGCACACACTACATGAGGCACCGCCACCAGCACTGGCACTACCAGCAGCCTTATTTGTCGCAAGGAGGAGTGGGGCTCTGCCTCCATGGAGTATCATGCTACCTGTTTTCGGTATGTCTTGTGGCTCAGACACCCATGTGAGGGATTGGGAACTTCCAAACTGCTGGTGCAGCATCACTGGGCACCATGCCCCCTCCAGAACCAGTGGAGAACAGCATCCACTACCACAGTCCTTGGCAGGATGAAGCACTCTGGGCACCAGGGCCCCTCCAGAAACAGTGGAGAACAGCATACGCTAGAGAGACTGTGGATTTGCATTCCCCAGGAACAAGCAGTGGGCAAATCACCCACTTGAGAGACTCTGGCTTTGCACTCCCCAGGAGTAAGCGGGGGCAAAGCACTCACTTGAGAGACTGTGGCTTTGCACTCCCCAGGACCAAGCAGTGGGCAAACCACCCACTTGAGAGACTGTGGCTTTGCACTCCCCAGGACCAGGCAGTGGGCATGCAGCCCCCTCGAGGAGCAGTGGAGTCGTCCCATCATCCGGCTGAGGTGCCCCTCCTCCCCTTACCCCTGAGGTGCCTGTGTTTTGAGGTTGTAGCCAGTCTCATTTGTAAATCCCCTAATTTTACTATCCTTGGGGATTTCAATATCCATCTTGATAATGAAGACTGTCCTGAAGCTCAATCACTATTAGCTTCTCTCACTGCGCTTGACTTAACTCAACATGTAATTGGATCCACTCACATTAAAGGCCATACTCTGGACCTTACATTCAGCAATTCCCCTGATCTTACTGCCCTGGCTCCTTTGCCTCTAACTTGGACAGATCACTCCCTACTATCATTTTCTTTTTCCTATTATGCCATGCGAGATCTGCAATCTAGCTCTTTAACCTCCGGACGCATCTGGTCAAAGCTGGTTCCGAGTGAGTGGCGCGCTGCTCTCCAAGCCTCCCTTAGGTTCAATAGCTTCCCTGCCTCTGCATATTCATTTGATGAGTGGATTTCCTCCTCTTTGGATGGTATTCTGCCTATTAAATCAAGAGTAAATATACTATCCCATAAGGCTAAACCCTGGTTCTCTCCTTTCTTATTAGAATTGAGAAAGAAATGTAAAAAATTAGAAAGAATCTGGAGAAAGAACTACAGCCCCTCTGCCAGAGAAGTTTATAGGCAATCCAACAGACTTTATCACCAAAATATTAAAGCTGCCCAGTCCACTTACTATGGCACTAAAATAGAAAACTCTTCCTGTTCACAGAAATACATTTTTCAGATTTTTAAAGAACTCACCATAACACCTATGCCAGCCCCACCCACAGAGGCCTCCATTGAATATAGTAACCGTTTGGCATCTTATTTCCATGATAAAGTCATCAAGATATATTCTGGGTTCTCTTCCTCCCTTCTCCAGGAGTCCTTAGAAGATCAAGTTATGGACACCGCTTTTTCTGGAATTTCACTGACTGCTTTTGCACCTCTTACGGATGCCGTAACAGCCAATTTCCTCCTCAAAATTAAATCAGGCTCTCCCCTTGACCCCGCTCCCCCAGCCATTCTTTCGCGGGTTTCAGATATTATTTTCCTTCCTCTCACAAAAATACTGAATCACTCCTTATCTTCAGGTTCTCTCCCTCCATCCTTGAAGCACGCCATTATTAAGCCTCTTCTAAAAAAGCCCAAGCTGGATCCTTCTTTACTGGAGAATTATAGACCTATTGCTCTTCTTCCCATCTCAGCAAAAATTCTGGATAAACATGTTAACTTTCAATTAACCAGTTACCTGGAGAGCCATGAGCTCCTCCACCCGACTCAAATGGGCTTTAGAGCTCATCATTGTACGGAGTCAGCTCTCCTTACGGTGACTGAGTCAGCCCGTCATCTTTTGGATCAAGGGGCTTACGTGGCCATCATTCTACTTGATCTTAGCGCAGCTTTTGATACAGTGGACCATAATCTTCTCTGCTGCAGGCTCTCTGAATTAGGGATAGGAGGTTTAGCCCAGTCTTGGCTCTCTGCCTTTCTTAAAGGAAGATCCTTTCAAGTTTTGGATCGAGCCTTTTTCTCTGAGATTTTTCCATTGACTTGTGGAGTCCCTCAGGGCTCCTCCCTGAGTCCGACTCTTTTCAACGTTTATCTATCCCCACTGGCTAAAGTGATTGCTCCTTATAACTTTTCCTTGGTCACCTATGCCGACAATACCCAGCTTGTGGTATCACTATCTAGCTCTGGGGACTCATCCGCGACCAATCTTTCTTGCTGTATGAAGGACATTGGAGACTGGATGATTCAATCTAAACTTAAATTTAATGATGGAAAATTAGAAGTTATTGTTTTAGGTAATGGTTCCCCATCCTCCCCCCTCTCATCGTACTCAGAGGTTTTTAACAATCTTCCTCCTCCCAAAGCTCAGGTAAAAAGACTTGGCTTTTGGTTGGATTCTCGCTTGACTATGGATTTTCAAGCTAAAAAAGTATCTTCTACATGTTTTGGTCTCTTAAGAGTCCTTAGGAAGATTTTTAACCTTCTACCTTCCACAGCCAGAAGAATCCTTGGTCAAACTCTGATTCTTTCCTGCCTTGACTACGGCAACTCTCTGTTTCTCAGTCCACTGGCCTATGTGATAAAGAAGTTGCAGACAGTGGAGAATGCAGCAGCCAGGCTTCTCACTGATCTTCCCAGACATCTGTCTGCGAAGCCGGCTCTTTCAATACTCCACTGGCTCCCTATTAAGCAACGCATTCAATTTAAAGCCCTGTGCATTGTTCACAAGGCTCTCCATGATAAGGGTCCGATGTTCTTTAGAAAACAGATCCTTATCTACGACCCCTCCAGAAGTCTTAGATCTTCTTCCTTCCGACATGTTAATATCTCTCGGTTCAAGAGAGCCTGGGGAGCTCATTCCTTTTCCATCAAGGCCGCCCGCCTTTGGAATGCTCTTCCCTCTGAGCTCCGTCATGAACCCTCAGAGCAGCTTTTTAGGAAGAAACTGAAAACTATCCTTTTCTGTAGCTAATTTCTCTGGATCTTCCTTGTCTCTGATAGTAGTCATGTTATATCAGCGCTGGGATGCCTTAGGGTAACTACGCGCTTTATAAGTCCATAAAACTAAACAAAACTTTTTTTTGACCTGATGCCCCTGCAGTGTTCTCTCCGTTTCGAAGCAGGTGTCATGTGTGGGCTTCGCCCATGCTTTTTGGGACCACTGATCCACGGACATTTAATGGGACAGTGTACGGACTTGTGTACTTGCTGTAAATATTTGTAAATATTGATGATTGAAAGTTATCTTGGGCTACCTGATTATTTGATTATTACACTCGTTAAACTTGTTTCATTTGGTCCTTGCGTTCTTCCAGAGGGCGACGGGGTGTATCTGTGATGTTATTTGATGTGTGTGTGTGTGTATGTTGTTGTGGGTGGGGGTGTTGCGTGTTGTGTGTGTGTGTCACTCTTTTTTTCCTCCACCCTCCCCTGTGTACTAGGTGCAGTACTCACCCTTGTCATCGTCGCCGCTGTCTTTGATGTTCCTGGTAGATGAGGAGGTAAACCAACAAGGGCAGGATCTGTAACTCGGGCTCCATGGCGTCCTGGTTCCTCATTGGGTTTCGAGAGGTGAGTGGTTTCCCTTCTGTGTACTGTTTCCGCCGTGCTTTTGATGGCGTTGGTACCACCCCGGAAAAGCTGGCGGATTGGTGCCTTGTAATAGGGTGGGCAGTGCATTGTCTTCCGCCTGTCCGTTGGCGGTGACCGCCGCAGTGTTTGTTCTACCGCTGTGGCAGTCAGAGTGTTAAAGTGGCTGTCTGTGTTGACGCTTTCCGCCATAGTCGTGATTCCATTTTTTTTACTGCCGGCCTGTTGGCGGTATTACCACCGCTTTATCACCGACCATCAGGGTTGTAATGAGGGCCTAGGTCCCCTATGTAATGATGAACCAACGTGGCCTATGTTTGCCACATACCCACCTCACCCAGGCATATCAAATATGCCAAATAGCAGACCTGCGAAATTTATATAATGAGTTACTAACACTTTATAGACGGCTAGTCCAGTTCGTAATGTGAACTTTGAACACAACACCCGTGCGTCCAGCTCCACCAGCAACTGGTGGATACCAATTGGTTACTGGGATTAATCCACAAACAGTGCATACTATCATGGGTAAAATACCCAAAGAATGAGAGAAAATACCGTTCTGGATAGCCCAGAAAACAAACCAGCTGGAAGCTGTGTTTCCCCATACGGGACCACAGGAATAACATAGACCTCTCACAATGTGCTTGCCCTTTGGGATGGTTCCCTCGGTGGATGACTGCGCCACATGGGGTACAGTCTTTGCTGCTACATATACTACCACACATGGTACCCCGACACTTGCCAATTTACCGGAAGTGTTAAAACAAATACAGAATGAGCACGGGGCTGCACCGGCCTTAGATTTGGGGATGAAATTAATGCATAATTTTGACCCAATTTCCTCAGTAATACTCAGTAACATTAAAGGGGAAGGGGTAGCACTGGCTATACGCCAGCGTCTCTGCGAAAGTCAACAACTGGAACAGGAGGGACATCTACCAAAAATAATTTCCGATACCTATACTAGTATAGGGCGAGATAGTTTGGGAGCCAAACCAAAGAAGTTGGATTACAAAGTACCACCCTTAAGGAAGGTACGAAGCAGGCACAAGAGGGCTCTAAAAGGCGCTGGGAAAAACAAAAATAATTTAAGGATAGACGAAATAAGAGAGCTGATTGTCCACACCAAGAGAACTCCAAAAGGAGATACAATCTCAGAAATAGGGAAAATATAAAAACTCCTGGTAGATATACTGATTCACATCCCTCTCGTTCCTTTCAGGACGCACCAGATAGATGTAGCGAGAGAGGGGACCATCCTGATCGACGTTCTGAATACATGAAACAAAAGAAAGACTTAACACAGTCTACGGTTAAAAAAGAAGAAAAGACAGAAGCCACAGTTTAAAAAGAAAAAGGTGGCAGCACTATCAGTTAAAAATGCCAGTACACTTGAGAACATTGTTGAAGAACAAGACGTGGGCAGTGACACTGTTAGACAGTGCAGCAGAGGTCACGATATGTCGCCAGAGTCTGAAAGATCATCTGGATGCGACAGCAACTAGCAATTTTATTGCAGTTGAGACTGCGGACGGCCACGTTCTCCCACCGACGGGGTTTATGATTTAAAAATTCAAATAGAGGGAGACGTAGAGCGCACCATTGGTGTGATATTCTGGGATGAACTTACTAGTGATATCCTATTGGCCGAAAGAGACTGGCCACCTGAGCACATCCGTAGGCTCCCATATGGGGAAGATGTCATTTTGTCTTCTTTCTCTAATCTTGTTCCAGAAGCAGAAAAACAAGACTATGCTGTTGAATGGGCTTTAGCGGAGGCACCTGCATTATACCGCAATCATGTAGGTTGGGACAAGGACTCTCCTTGTCATGTAATTACTATTAGGTCTACACCCCAACCTCAACCACAATATCCTGTTAAACATGAAGCAAAAGCTCAGGTGAGGGAGATCCTCACTCAGCTCGAGAACCAGGGAGTAATTGAGCCCTGTACATCTGCAATGAATAACCTGTTATTCCCCTTTGCAAAGTCAGACCATTCCTAAGAATAGTCATAGATTACAGACATTTAGATAGTCATACACGTACATATGCTATACAAAAATCACATAGCACGGCACTAATAAACAATATAGTGCATAAAAAGTATAAAACAACATTAGATATTTCTAATGGGTTTTTCTGCCAGAACTTAGCACATGAAAGTCAGGACCTGAGTGCATTCTCATTTGGCTCACAATAACGCTTTTGCCATTTACCCCAAGGCTATAAGAACAGCCCAGGGCTATTCTCAGCCCGTGTAACATCCATATTACATGATATTGATCCCGAGGTGTTATCCTACATGGATGACATATATCTCACGGACGACGACCTCAACATTCATCTTGTAAGGGTCGATCGGATCATTTTGGGATTTGCAGACCTCGGATACAAACTCAACTTTAAGAAAAGTAAGATTGCCTTTCTCAGTGTATTATTCCTGGGATACAAGCTATCGAACGAGGGGAAGAGCCTGGCCCCGCACTTTCTAGAGAAATTTGCACAATTCCACCCTCCTAACACTCTCAAGAAACTACAGTTATTACTAGGTTTCTTCAATTTTGGCAGAACATACATTCCAGACTATGCACAGTGTATCAAGCCACTTTATGATTTGATACTGCCAAACATTTCTAGCAGACACTGGACAGTTGAACACACACGCATCCTTAGGGAATTGCAACAGGACATGCTAGAAGCTAAACACTTGCACACATGTGACAATAAAATTAATTTGGTCATCAGAATAATTGCTGGTGCCATTGGATTTACTTATGTCACCTTCAATGAAGGCGACACGGTACCCATAGCATATAAATCACATTTATACTCAAATGCAGAACAACGTCTTGCACCTACAGAAAAGATTCTGACTGCAGTTCAGATGGCTGTCATAAAGGAGAGGCCACTTGCCCAAGGGAAACACATTATTGTCGTTACCCCTGTGCCGGCCTTAGAGGCTGTCACCAAAGCAAGCATTCCCAACGCTAAAGCATTACATCCACGTTGGATTCAGTGGGTGACGTCCCTGACTACCACTTATGTTGATTACATCTTTGATCCAAAACTTCAGACACAAGAGTTTCTCCAGTATGAACAGGAGTACCCCACTCCTCTAAATATCTTGCCACTTGACAGATATCATACTGTCATCTACAATGATGGTACAGCACCACCAGCTGTAGGTACCAAACATTAATACTCAGCCGCCTGCGCAGCTGTGAGCGGTGTGATGGAAGATGGAGTCTTCCACCCTCACAACACCTACACGCAGATCCTAGGGGACTGCACAGCTTAGTTGGCTGAACTTAAAGCTCTTATGTTAGCGCTAGAACACACAGAGTCAGGATGCCTGACTTTATAGTCTGCGACTCGTACTACTGCGTCCAGTCATACAATGATTATCTTAATCATTGGAAGCTGAACAGGTTTAGAGATTCCAAAGGGAACACCAAAAAACACAAAACATTGTGGGGGAGGGTGGCTGATCTCAAGGATAAGCTACTGTGTGTCCATGTAGTACATACATTGGGCCATCAACGTGTAGGAGTACACGTTATCGCCAACACTATGGCTGATGAAGCAGCCAAATCTGCAGTAGCTACGGCTTCTGTGGCTGCAGTGACTCATTCACAGACGAGATTGGATAATGAAATACTGACTGCTGTGAAAGCTTCGGCTGAAGGCAAGTCCCTTCCGAAAGGATACCCTACAAAATATTCTTATCATATCAGTGCACAGAATGTTGCCTACGCAACAGTTCCTGGGGTTGGAGATCGAGTAATCCCCAACAAAGACCAGAGATTAGATCTAGTAAAAGCAGCGCAGGAGGGTGTCGGTTCTGCACATTCTGGTATTTCGGCCACGATAACACTCTTACAGAAATGCTTCTGGTGGCCTGGTCTATGCAGACGGACACAAAAGTACATCCTTTGTTGGGACATTTTCCAGCAAATAAAAGGCTCTAAAGCAATATTAAACGCCCACCACAGAGATCCCTCTTAGTGTCCAGCAGGCCACTACAATGTGTGTACCTCGACCATTGCGGTCCACTCCAACCTGATGGTGCATACAAATACATCTTAGTCGCTGTAGATTCTTGTTCTAGATTCCTGTGGGTATGGCCACAGCGGTCGGCTGACGCTTGAACTGTTATAAAAAGACTTGCTGATCCTTATCAGTACCAATGCGGTTGCAGAATTCCATTTGTATCAGGGCCCTGCATTTGCCTCTAAGGCATTCAGGGACACAATGGGGACTATGGGCGTTGAACTCCATTACTCCTCACCATACAATCCTGAGGGAAATTCAGTCATGGAGAGGCGGAACTGTGATCTAAAGCATTCCTTAACAGCTCCAGTATTAGGTTCAGGCCACAGTTGGCTTCATCACCTATATGGGGTCCAGAGAGCACTGAATAATCTGCCAAGACGGTCCTTGGGGGGACGCACTCCTTATGAGGTTCTCTTTGGGATACCTATGCATGTCCCAGATTCTGATGGCTCTGGTTTGGTGGCAGCAGAAACACCATTTGACATAAATGAATGTCTCACTGTCTTACAGGAGCTTCAGCAATTTTGTGATGATAAATCATCTACCAGTGCTGCCACCTTAGGAATAAGGGATTTAGCAAAAACTTCGACTGGCTGGATTCCTAAAGTTGGGGATCTGGTCTGTGAGAAAATCACTGTGAAGAAGGAATTCGGTCCATCATACAGAGCACCTGTCCTGGTCTTGGGAATTCAAGGTACCAGAACTGTCGTCTTACCACCACTGCCTGGTTCCAGAACAAACAGATTCAGTTCCATTGATGACGTAAAAGTTCACCATGTGGCCGATCCTTCACAGTAGACCAAGAGGTCCCTTGGGTAGTTCCTGATCCCCTATCACTACCCAACAGGGCATACCTCTACATAGTAGAATGGATAACACTACTACGGACTATGCAACAATGTCCAATGCTGTCTCAGACACTTCCTTGACCATAGGGAGGGCGGAAAATGAACTCTTGCTAGTTCCAGTTACCACTTCAATGACAACACCTGTCCAAGATTTGGCTGTTTTTTATACTAACACTACACAGACTGATGACGCGGTCTACCATGAGCCTCCACGTGAAGTGGACCAATCTACGAGTAATGAACCGGCTCCAGCATTTGCAGAGACTGCCTCTGGCTATTTCATAGACATTGATGATTTTTCTTCAGACTCATCCACTATTATGATTGACAATGTTTTGAAAACACATAAGCTGTATCAATGGCTTAAAAAGAACTATTTAATCTACACATGGAACTATTTAGTGTTCTGTTTGACATTTACTGCATTGTTTTTTTGGGTTGGTTTTGTGACTGTATTCTTTTTGCTTATAAATGGTCATTACATTCCTGAACACTCCTCTGTCGAGCCTGTGGATGAAGTCTTAATTCTATATCATTCGTAACACAAGGTCTGAAGAGACTTGTCCCTTGTGAACATTTCAGCAATACCGATTTCTGATGGGATTGTGTGGGACAATGTTCCCTTTCATATATATGGGCCTATTGAGGTCATTCAAATTCCATATGTGTTCAAAATATCTATGACAGATGTGGTTACACCTGATGTTGTATCTAATGATTCGGATGTCCAAACAGTTGATTCCATGCTAACTGAAATGAAGGACTATTCCGTATTTGAAAGCGATGAAGTATATGAACATACAATGAATTATGGAGAAATGTTCTGTTACAACAACTGGGGATATTACTACCTACACCGTGCCACTAGACATCGGCCAGTATTGAACAATACACAGTGGAAACACTGTTCAACACCACCAGTGGGGAGCCCAAAACACTATAAAGATAAATTTACATATTTCACTGGGCATGACACAAAAAATGCAGAGTCATATTATTTCAAGTTACCCCCGCCCACCCCATGGTTAGGAAGATTTTGCTAACTAACATGAAACTGATTTATTCAGATCCCTTTGTTTCCCGGCTCGCAGTTGAAGGTTACGAATACTGGAAGGGCACTATTGACTTAAAAAGTGTATCGGGAACACAAGATTGGCAAATACAGGGTAAGGAAGCTTTATTTAGAGCATGTCTGATTCCTGTGCAAATGATCATTTTAAATGACACCATTCAATAGACATCCTGTCTGGGGTTAGCAAAAATTAAAGAAATGAACACGCCCAGTATCCCCACACCGGCAAAGTTTAATGATTGGCAATATTTCCTTATCATCACAGAGGAAACGCTAGATGCAATGGTTAAGGCTGGTACCTATAATTCTTCACTTTCCAGTCCCGGCGGGTGGTTACTATGGCCAACTGACACCAAAAAATGTCACGCACATTTTTTGAACTCTTCAGGGGCTTTTACAATTAACAGGCCAGACCCTTGCTTAGTATTGGGTCAACACACAGGTATAGTTACATCATACAGTGTGGGTAAGCTGTGCCAACAATGGGTACAGACTAACACGTTAGCCGCAGTTAAAAAAACATCTTAACACTCTTTCTGAAGATGTAGACTTGCAGGATTTTCTGCTAGGTCCTAGGAAATAGCACTCTACAAGGTTCTTGTATGCTATGTATAATGAAACATGGAAACTTTCACAGATGAAAGCTGCTGTGCGTTTGAGGCAATTAGATAAGGAAAACTTAGAGAAGGCTTTAGCAGTTGTCTACAAAGGCATGAACACTCTGTCAAACAGGATTTATTCATTATCCAACATTGTGTCGTCTGCTATTGATATCATTCAGACAGACATATCCCGTGTATATCATGGGCAAACTCAGCTGTGTTCCATCATGCAGCTAGGTTGGACATTACAGACACTGAAAAATGGCAGCATTGTATGGAAATATATTAACAGTAGTGAATTGTTCACTGCTTTTAATCTTTCCAGGGAACAGAAGACAATGGCTAAAAGGGAAGCTAGTTTCACCATGCTTCATATTGAAAAGTTAGATAAGTTGCCCTTCACGGTAGCAGAGAGTCCTTCAACAATTTGGCTCTTACATGGCATAATTAATTTGCCCATTTCGACCTTTTGTTTCTCGAATTGCTTGAAACATCTTGCAGTGGGCAGGTTCGAGCAACTAGGCGATAGCTATATTAAAGAAGATTGGGAGCTGCCCTTTGATTATAAATGTTTGAATGGCGAAACACAGGTTTTTCTAAGCGGAAGCGATTGTGAGACTACTGTTAGTCAATGATATGTAAGCAGGTGTCCCTTCACGGCCTTTGCAATGCGGGGGTCTCGAACTTGGGCTGTTTTCTGAAGGGTACTCCCGTCCCTTTGATTCGACCGGTATTTCATGTACATTCCAATGGAAGTTATGTGGTACTGAGCGATCAAAGTTGTTGTGGCATGCGACCAGGAATTGCCTACGCAATCTTGGTCTCGAAGGTCGTTACATGTTGCGGACATGTTTTATTCCCCCCCACACGAGAGATAAAAGTATCTGACATGTGGCCCCACATAGATACTATTAATGTAAATTATGACAAGCTGAGCAGACTAAAGGCGCTACTGTTTCAAAAACAGGTGGCTTTGACATCCGCTAGAGAGACTTATGCTCTCCAGATAGCGAGATCATCAGCCGAGATACAATCCCTATTAAATACCAACTTCCCCAAGCACTTTGGAGAACTGGTATCCAGAATATTCAATGCTTTAAGCACTGCTGGGATTGTCCATTTCTTTCAGTGTGTCGGGTCTGGATTCATGTCCATCTTCCAGACTGTTTTTGGAGTCATCCCATCAGCCATCTATTCACTCTTTTCAAGCGTGTTTGTCGGTTTTCTGATTATTTTGGCATTGATTGGCGGACTACTACTGCTATTTCTTCTGATTCGCAGTGGTTGTTTCTTTCCAGCTCCGCAGAGCAATGGAGCCGCTCCCACCAACTCAACTGTGCCGTGAACGCACAGTTCAGATCTTCGATGCCTCCTTGCTGGTGGAATTGGAGGGTGATTGGTCGTTGTCATTTCGGCCACTTCTCTGGAGCATACAACCAGTTTTCCCCTGCATGTGGTGCCTCTTCGAACACCTGCCTATGGTGTGTCTTGCTGTTGCACCGGCATCTCCTGTGGACCAAGAACTGCTGATGATGATGAGGGTTCATTCATGGTCGTGTCCCTTGAGACTTAGGTTGCTCCGCGAGGCCACTTATGAGCCTTCGGTTCTAATATCTACTATTGAAAATGGCACTGCTACAGGTGGACCTGCACAAAAGACTGACACACACTACTGCTCTGTGGATCCGTTTGCCCGCCCGGAGATCGATCTAACATCTGACAATGTGGACTCATTCTTGAGGTCCTTGATTGGTGACTTCGATAACACTCTTCGAGATCATGACTATAGCAAATAATTTGATGAATTGGCTTTCCATTCCCGATTCAAAGTATGCATTCAAATTGCCTTTACTTTGGCCTGCTGTGCTTGTCATGGTTGACATAAAATTTCTCTGTAAGTATTTTTAGCTAATACTTTTAATGGCTTCCTTTTAACACATTTTTAACAAAAACGTTTTTAGCTAGTTTTTATGCTTTTAGCTTTTTAGTTCAGAGCAATTTTAGAGTATGGATTAATTTACCTTTGGTGGCATCCAGTTATGGTGTCCTACTTGTTACGGCAATGGGGAGGGTGTAGTGAATCCTAGTTTGTTTTAATGGGATAACAGGAGTTAACTTAGCCATTGGCTTGCGGACTCATGCCCCCGTCACCTAGTGACATTTAACCTACTTAGCTTGATCTGTCTTAGCCCATTTAATTATTTAATTATTCTAAGATGGCTGCCTTGTTTATAGTTAGGCCACTTGTTATGATTTGCATTATCAGTGTCACAGTGTTAAGGCGTCAAAATCAAGTGACAAAGACAAACAAACTGTAGGTGTTCACATTTGGGGACTTTCCCTCTTCATGCTTTTGAGGGAATTGCTTATATTGATTGCCGCCCCAAGCATGCCGTTATCTATTGGTTGGGAACACACCTACGTCAGGGGTCCAAGTAGATCTGTATAAATACATCACACTTTAGACAGATGATCAGAGGGATTCCGACCAGAGGGCATCGCCACCATCGCTGATATCGATGCTGCATGTCGTCTTGACGCTGCCTCAGTCTTCATGTTCCTGCGGAGTCTGAGATAGAGACCTCATTCCAAGGTAACAATGGTTGGTGGCTCCTCTCATGGACATGGCATTGGCAGATTAGGTTTAACATACCCAGCTCTCCTTTAGGTAGGAGGTTAGGCCTATCATGATAGGGTATTAGGACATATTATACACTTCATGTTGTTTCATGTTATTGCAAGATGGTGGGGGTCTTTGTAATAATTCTCTTGTCTTTACAATTCTGTTACTAGCACTGTTCATTATCCTAATCATTGCAGCACATGCAACTTATCACAGATTGCAGCTGTGTTAAATAAAAACTATTGAAACTTTACTGCATCTTCGTCATTGCCTGTGTTTGGATGAGAAATTATATATTTGTGAGAAAGGGGTAATCTCTGTTTAACCACAACACTCCCTGAGATGTCATACTCTCGAGTCCATGCGTAAAGGCTGCCACAAATCACCTTTTACTCTTTGGGTTTTTGGTGAGGTGCTGCTAGTGAGCTGGAAGGGTTGGGAGGACAGCTGCGACTTGTTGTAGGATAGGCATAGTCACCTACAAACATAAGTACTGTGATCCTTAAACCAGCAGTCTTGCCTAGAGCAAGAGTCCAAACTACGACAAAGGATTCCTGCCAGGGGGCTTGCTTTCCTGAAGGAAATGCAAATGTGAGCTACGAGTTAATCTGCAAATTTGAAGGATGCTTTGGAGCTCATACTGACCATAATTGACCATCTAAAGTCTACGTTTTGTGATGACAAAGATTTATTTGAGTGGTAGTGCAAAGAGTTAACAACTGGGCTGTGAAGTCTGTGCTTTTAATTCTAAATGTATTTATATAACACTTACTACACCAGAAGGTGTTGAAGGGACAGTCAGTCTGGGTATTACTAAAATCTATATTTTGGAAAAAACATTTTATCTTTAACATTTTGCAAATTTTGTAATAGTCTATCTTATACTGTGTGTAATGCATGTTTAAAATAATGAATTGCATATTCACAGTGCTTCCCGTCACAGACTGTGATCTCGTAGCACTAAAAACACACGTCACTATCCTCCACTGAACTAACCAAGACTTAGGGGGTCATTCCGACCCTGGCGGTCATGGACCGCCAGGGCCGGGGTTGGAGGATGCACCGCCAACAGGCTCGCGGTGCATCAAGGGCAATTCTGACCGCGGCTTCAGAAAAGGGAAAATGGCGGTTTCCCGCCGGTTTTCCCCTGCCCCTGTGAATCCTCCACGGCGGTGCTACAAGCAGCACCGCCATGGGGATTCCGACCCCCTTCCCGCCAGCCTGGTTCTGGCGGTTTTCACCGCCAGAACCAGGCTGGCGGGAACGGGTGTCGTGGGGCCCCTGGGGGCCCCTGCAGTGCCCATGCCAATGGCATGGGCACTGCAGGGGCCCCCTAACAGGGCCCCACATTGATTTTCAGTGTCTGCCTAGCAGACACTGAAAATCGCGACGGGTGCAACTGCACCCGTCGCACACCAGCAACTCATTCGGAGCCGGCTTCCTCGTTGCTGGTGCTTTACCGCTGGGCGGGCGGGCGGCCTTTTGGCGATCGCCCGCCAGCCCAGCGGGAAAGTCAGAATGACCGCCGCGGTCTTTTGACCGCGGTACGGTCTTCTGGCGCCGCCGGCGGGGGTCAGAATGACCCCCTTAATTCTGTGGCTCATTAGCTGCACACAGACCTTTGCAGTGCATTAACAGACAGAGGTTTCTATGTACCAAACTGCATTTCCCAGTGAGTAACAACTTTTAAAATGTATTTTTCAATTCAGCTGCATGTTATTTAGTATGTAGCTACCTGACAGCGAAAGGCCAAACAAATTACAGAACATTTCATTTCTTTAGCCACAACTTTGACCCCACCCCCATACTCACTGACTCCACTCCCACTGCATGCAGCATCACAGTTTCCATACTATTTTTAATGCACTTCGACCGCTGTGGAAACCTATTTCTTATACTTCATGTTTGATAAGATGAAATGCAAAATATATTCATTTTAAAGATATGGGGCCCTGTTCACAAAGGTAATTGTTCATTTGTAAATGTACTCATGTGTAAATCTAGTACTACACTTAGATGTATATCTGCACTTTTTTGCTATTCATCATTTTAGAGAGTAGATTTACTCCTAACTGCGGGCTTGCATGTCTCTAAGTTGTAATTGACACTCCTACATCAGGAATTACAAGTGTAAAGCAATTACTAGTAACTTTTCACACTTAGATGGAGCTCATCCTTTCTGAATGTACTTTTCTTTTAAAAAAGGACTACAAATAATTTATTTTAATATATAATTGTAAATTCATTCAAAATATTCATTATGAACTAAGAAAAAATTAAATCACATGCACATAAACTCAATAAATATGTAAAATCAGTACATTCATTATAACTATTTTTAAAGAATGATGAACACAAATCCTCCTCACAATAACATTTTTATTTTTATTTATATGTTATAGTTTGCTAAAATATGTCTGTAAAATTAATGTAAAATAATTTTTAATATTTTAACACTAAAATGGTGTATATATGTGTGTGTGTTATTTTTATTCTTTTTTATTTATTTACTGCTGCGTTCTAGTGTGTCTTATTTTTTTATTTTAAGTTCCTGTCCCTAGCTTTTTCAGAATCATTTACAACAGTATGAGATCACTTCCTGAGACTCTATCCAATGACACAGCGGAGAAGTCTACGATAAAACGTGAAGCCCTGACAGCTCATGCAAAATCTGAGGTGGGGTGTATCTAAGAGGCATTGCTGTATGGACAAAAAGTGTAGGGAGAAGAGTGCCCTGTAAGTGTTTGCTGTTGAACCATAGTTTCTCAAAGATCTCCCACCAAAAGCAGTAGTAGAGAATATTGGAATGACCCAATTACTCACCTTCATTACCCTTAGGATAGTACTCCTTCTCAAAGTACTCATGCTCAAGGCAGCTTCATCTCCGACAGGAACCGCTATACAAGCTTTCTAATTTAAATGTCAGCCTAATCAGAGCATAAGGCTACGCCCGTCCTGCTCCTAATTCCAGTAGTGTAAGGAATGCCTCGTCTTGCTTCTTCACCACCACATTTTTGGACTGATGGTGATGGTTTTTCAACTCTGAGCCTGCACTGAGGCCTGCTAACCAGACCTCAGAGGCAATGTTCTGATCCTAAACAAATTGCATTTCAAATTGGATACACTCACATGTCAAGGGCTGACTTACTTATATGACCCTAGTATATGGTACTCCGAGTACATAAGCATGTAAGACAGAGGGCCTCATTACGACTTTGACAATCTTTTGGCAAGACTGATGCGGTGGAGGCCACCAAAAGACCGCTATGTTGGCGGTTATCCGACCTTCGCTGCACGATCCACACCATGAAGACCAAACAAATACCAGCCAAAACCGCCAGGACACTGGCGGTCAGAAAGAGGTGGTTCCACTACCAGCAATGCCAGACCGACACAAATCCACCCACCAGGTTACGACTAACAAATCACCACACCAGTTCTTCTATGGTGGAAAAGCTTTGGCAGTGCGAGATGCCACGGACAGATACCGCCACTGGCAGAACACAACATTACATTGGACAGTTTGAATACCCTACACCTGACACACATTAGCACACCCGACACACATTAGCACACCCGACACACCGACACACACCACTATATGACACCCCTGCACAATCCACAATCATTTGCACAAAAACACTCAATAGTAAGAAACGGAGAGCGGGCACATACACAGAGAGAGCACCCTAACACCATAGCACACAGACATCACATGCATCACACACCAGCTAAACCAAAACAAAACGCACATTACAAGCACATATATTTCATGACAATCGCCATCCCTCGCAATGCACCACCAACACCCCATCAATCACCCAAATCTGCATCCTTCCATACACAACACCCCACCAACTCCATCAACACAATTACAATTATGTCCCACAAAAGCTCCCACACTTCACAGACGATGAGTTGAGGGTCATGGTGGATGAAATTGTCAGGGTAGAGCCACAACTGTTTGGAGCATATGTCCAGCTAACATCAATTGCCAGGAAAATGGAGTTATGGCAAAGAATAGTCGACAGGGTCAACTCAGTGGGCAGCCATCCACACACAAGGGGTGACATGAGGAAGAGTTGGAATGACTTTCGGGGGAAGGTATGGTTCATGGCATTGAGACACCAGATAGCTGTGCACAAGACTAGTGGTGGGCCCACACCTCCTTCCCCACAGTTCACATCTTGGGAAGAGAAGGTCTAGGAGATACTACATACGGAGGTCCTGACTGGAATACCTGGGGGACTTGAGTCCGATAAGTACCCACAACATCAATGTCACACAGTTGTTGTGTCCTGCATGCCTCCTCACCACCCAAATACCCTCTAATTCACTGATTGTTTCCCTACACATACCTGCCAATCACCCAATGACCCTCTCCTCCATGCCACCACCTCACACAGTCCTGCTGCCCACACAGCCCTTGGCAAGGGCACCGAAACCGATCTAATCCTATCACTTTGACTTCTACAATGCACCAAACCATTTATGTGAAAACCTGCAATGTGCACATCACGTCATATTTCATGCTTTTATGACTATTGTACTACCTACACCAAATAGAGTGTCTGACAGAGGACCAGTACATGGCAATGACAGCAATGTAATGGCACACCACAATGGCAAACAAGGCTAAACACAGCTACTGCTCAGTGACATGGAAACTGACCCATATCCCCAAGCCAGTAATGGACTGAACCTGGGTTGGAAAGTAAGATGCCAGATTCCATGCACATGCACAAGATCCAGAGACAGGAATATAACCCTGCAAACCCACATACTGTGGTCCAAATGGGACATCATGATACAATGTGCAGCCAAATTGTGTGACAACTATCAAGCCTGAATAATCACTAGGTACCAGAGTCGAATAGTCATGTCAAGTGTCAGATAGTAATATAACCCATCAGCAGTGCCATATGTACTAGTCATTGATGACAGCACCCAACTTGTATGTACTACCAAGCTATGCTGTGCAGCATCTATCGTTGTCATTGCAGGGAATCATGGTAAGCCACTATCTGTGTCTCACAAAGAGGGAATCAAACACACTTACTCAACAGTACTCTGTGTCTCACTCCATCCACAGGTAACCCTACCATTGCCACCAAGGAGAGGATACCAGACACTTCCAGCCCTCCTCAGGATGAAGGCCCCAGGGAGGACAACACACCTGAATGTCCGGACAGTGATGACCTACCTGGCCCATCCGGAGCACCTGGTCAGTCAACGTCTCCCAGCCTCACCCTGTCCACATCAATCCCCCCACCCCTGTTGCTCTGACTTCACAGCCCAGCCAGTGCCCCCAAACCTGTATCTCAAGGACTGTTTAATCTATTGTGTTCCCCACTGTACAGGGACCTGAGTCGGACCTTGACACCCAAGACAATGGTGGTCCTGCTGACACTGGGAGTAGGCACACCGTGCCAGGAGCACAGGCACCTGGGGGCAGGGGGTGTAGGAGGGATGCTGTGGGCCAGAGGATGGAGCACCCAAGGGATTCCACTGACCAGGATTCTATCTCACAAATGCTGAGAGCATACCAAAATTCCCAGGACAGGATGGGCCAGATCATTACCATGTTGGGAGAAAATCAAAGGCTTCAGAAGGAATACCACCAGAAGGTCATGCAGCAGTGGTAGAAACACAATGCATCCCTTATGTAGTATAACTCCCATTCATAGGCATCTATATTAGACTTATACAGCACAAGGCTCTGGCCCTTCACAAGATCCCTTAAACAGGCTATCTGTCATGTACCCCTCTCTAAACTGTACTCAAGCACCATTGAATACTGGCAACGTATAAATGAAGCCATAGGTAGCAGACCCTCAGATGAAATACACATCCAGTGGATGGGAGGAGATGGAAATAAGAGAATGCAGGTAATCCTGATCTAAGCAGGTCTGTTCACTTGCGAACAGAATGTTGGAATCAATTGTAACAATACATGTTAGAGGTGAACTACTACTACTGTACACCTTACATTATAACTGTCTGCTTCCACTACTCACACATAGGCATTAGACATGATTACACCTTCACATATGCCAAAGGTCAAGAGGTGTAAAGTTAGCTATCCACTTCTAATTGTGCACAGACAGGAATGAAAAGGAAGTACTGATCAATGAGCTCTTACTGTCAGCTGCTCCTACTTCCTCTGGCTCTTCATCACTTTCCATGTCACCATGTGCTGCCACACATGTATGTATGTATGTATGTATGTATGTATGTATGTATTGAGTATTTGTAAAGCGCATTCCGGCCCTAGGGCATCGAAGCGCTAACTGGGTGAGGCAGGGTCTACTAACAAGAAGACTTCAAACCTTATTGCGAGAAGAGCCAGGTCTTGACCAGTCTCCTAAATGTTAGATAATTGTGTTCTTGCCTTAAATCCAATGGGAGTGAGTTCCAGATTTTAGGAGCCGCGATGGTGAACGCTCTATCTCCCCACTTTGCTTTTTTGGTGCGGGGAGTTTGGATTCGATAGGCAGAGGCAGATCGCAACAGCCTATTAGGTCTATACCATTGCAGCTTGGTGGTTAATGCCTTAGGCCCAATCCCATGGACGGCCTTGTGAGTAATGCAGAGAGCCTTAAAAGAGATCCGCTGGGCGACCGGAAGCCAGTGTAGATTTCTGAGGCACCTCTTAGCAGAGGCCCGCGGGGAAGTTTCAGTAGAAGTCTAGCCGCAGTGTTCTGTATCAACTATAGCTTATTCAGTGATTCTTTATCCAAGTTGAGCAGAAGCGCATTCCCGTAATCCAATCTGGAAATGACTAGAGGCAGAGTTGCAGTAATTCTGCAAGATTGTGGAATAAAAGGAAATACTTTTTTTTAGTTTCTTCAGAGTCCATATACAGGTCTTAATTATCTGATTGACCTGGGGTTTGAACAACAATTGATTGTCAAACAATAATCCTAAATTCCTCGAGGTAGACCCTGGCACAGGAAGAGTGCCACACTCTTTAGGCCACCAGATGGAAGACCAGTGTTCCTTCTTGATCCCAAAGCACATAATCTCAGTTTTTTCACAATTAGGTTTTAGCCAATTGGCCTTCATCCAGTTGTTCACTGCTGTCATGCAGGCGTTGAAGCGGGTGGCCACTTCCTCCATATCTTTGTTAATCGGGATGATAATCTGAGTGTCGTCTGCATAAGAAGTTGGTATAAAGCCGAAGGAGCGGATTAGCTCTGCCAGAAGTGCCACGTACACATTGAATAACGTAGGGCTGAGGGAAGAGCCCTGAGGGACCCCACACGGCAAGAGGTAGGCCGGGGATCTAAAATCACCACTGCTGACTGTGGCCCACCTATCTGATAGAACACATACATACATCTGATCACATACAGCTGCCTCACTGTTATCAGCTAGCAACTGTATCCGATGTCTCAGGGATAGATTGTGGAGCATGCAGCATGCTATGATGATTTGTCAAACCTTGAGGTGTGGGTGGAGGAGGGCACCTCTAGATAGGTCCAGGCACCTGAATCTTCCCTTCAGGAGGCCGTAGGTTCTGGTCAATGAGACGCATTCTCCTCCCGTGGGCCTCATTGAAACGGAGTTCCCCTGGCATGGCTGGGTACCTCACAGGTGTCAACAGCCAAGGAAGGTTTGCATAGCTCAAGTCATCTGTGAACAAAATGGTATAACTAATCGAATTGAAGGTTCAGCGAGTGGGCAGATAGTGATGACAGGAAACATTACATAATAACACATTACAATGCTTACTTACCAACCAGCCAGGCCCTCTCTGTGTGTAGTTGTACCATCAGGTATCGGACATTGCTGATCTGCATAATGTAGGAGTCATGCACTGAACCCAGAAAACTTGGCTGGCACTTGGGAGATGTACTGGTCTGCCAAACACACCACCTGCATGTTGATAGAGTGGTAGTACTTCCTGTTCCTATACACCTGTTCATTGGGACCAGGGATACATGGGTGCCATCCATGGCCCCTACCACATGAGGAATCTGTCCCATCTGATAAAAGTCCACCTTCACATAGGCCAAATCCGCTCTTTGGGGAAATCTGATGTAGCTGTCCAGGTGTTTCAAAAAAGCACACAGTACATCCCTCAACACTAGACTGAAAATGGGCTGAGGAATCCCTGCTGTAAAGGTGAGAGTATTCTGGAATGACCTTGTGGCTAAGAAGTGTAGCACTGTCAATACTTGAACGATGGGAGGTATGCAATAAGGATTGCAATTGCCTGGTTGCCAGGTCTACCAGGGAACTGTACACTGGTTGTTGTCTCATTTCCCTCATGTCAGGATATCTATGTATAGAGGAGAGAATGTACAATGGGTCATGCAGTCGGCACACGTAAGCAGCACATGGAATAGGAACAGACACCTAACATGTGGAGAGGTTGCATAGAAGTGCTGACACAAAAAATACAGAGCACAGGAATGCACAACATACACCGTAATTGCAGCAAATTAGCAGAAATGTAAGTCGGATTGAACATATGACACATATGAATCAGGAAAAGTGTGGGTGACTGTGCAGTCCTGCACTGATCACACATATTTAATTAAATTAACGTATGATTATCTGAACGCTATGAACCTCAGAGTAGCTACACAGAACTATCTATATATATTTATGCTCAACACATCATAGAATCATGATTGGCCCATTCTCTATCATAACCATGCAATCAATTAGGTGTCTGATGCACTTATTTAAGCACATGCATTAAGTAAATGTGCCCAAAATGGCAGGCACCTGACCTATTGTTCCGGACATTTGGAAGTGACCTAAGTTTGTCAGAAGAAGTTGTCATGGCGGTAGGCAGTTGCAACCGCCATGCAACTTGTCACAGGTTAATATTGCTCCCTACGGTGGACTACGGCCAATGGCGATGACCGCCGACAGTGACGGTCCTGTACATGGAGACTGTGACCGCTATTTTCTGCAGTCTTGTTCACTTGACTTCTGACACTTGCTAGCAAGACCACCGCTACGCCAGCTGCTGTATGCTGCACTCTGGGAGCCATCATGCCATGTCCTACAGATGATAGGGCCCCTACCTTCACACAGGTAGAGCTGGAGAAGCTGATGGAGGAGGTTCTTCCCCGTATGAACAGCTATGTTGGTCACCAGGGGAACAGGTGACTCCAACACCCCTGCCATGTGTGATTGGTAAAGTGTGTGATGGTGAGTCGGCTATATGAACAGTTGTTGGAGTAGATGCATGCATGTGGCATACTGTACAGGTGTGTCTGCTGAGAGGATGGGAATGTGTGCTCACTTGCTGTTACAGTTGTATAATGTTAACTCCTGTTGCTATGGGGGTTACCAGTTGGCACCCCAACCCAGATAACTCCTCAATGGGGCTACCTATCTGGGTCATGTAAGGTATCAAAATAACTGTAGGCAGTACACCAGACTTGATGTCCATGTTAAATTTAATACCAGCATTAAAAGTAAGCAACATTTAGAAAGTTGCCACTCTGTACTCCAGTTAGCCCAGCGGCCTTACAAAGCCCCTGGCATACAGACAGCTTTCTGGCCACCTCAGTGATGTGTGAATGACTCCCAGGCTCAGGAACAAAGGCAGTTGATGCAGAATGTGGTGTTATCTGCTCTCCCAGGATGGCCAGAATGGCTACTCTGGGTGTTAGCCCAAAAGGTGAGCTTCAAATGGGAAGCTGCCTTTTTGAGGGAAGTAGCAATTACACCCCTGAGCAGGATACATTTTGTTCCTGCCAACAAAGTGGAGACAGGGCCAGAGAAGGAAAACCCACCCCCAAACCCATTTTTCAATGGACCTTTAGCCCTTCAGTAGCCACACCTCTAGGATTGGCTTCCAAGCTCCTGAAGACCGAGCCATCTTGATAGGTGCAAAAATGTTGCACTCTGGGATTGCCAGATGCCACGCATGGCAGGAACTTTTCACTGGGTAGGAGGGGCCCCAGTAGGCCACTGGCTAGTGTCCATGTGAACCCCTCTGTGTACTTTCCTGGGATAAATATGGCACCCCTGGCATCCTGCCCCTCATATTGCATTAAATTTGGTGAGAGGAGTGAAGAAGAACTGCCAAGCTGCCGGTGGAATCGCACAAGGAGAGGATTCACCCTCAGAAGGACTGCACCTTCTGCACTTTGGGTTAGTTAAGATTGGATTGTGTCTGCGGCTTATGGCTCGGGAAAAAGTTGATTCCGGGCCCCAGATCAAAGCAGTGACTCCAAGGGTCAGTTGTGTGATCTCCTGGAGCCAGCTTGAGGGACACAAGAGCTGAAGAAGCTCAAACCAACCAAGTGGTAGTCACTGCAGACGTTTTGCTGCTACCTGGCACCGAGCACCCAATAGGACAAATACGAGGTACCAAAAGTTGCAGCCAAATTTGCCTGAACTGGGAGTGCTCTCCCAGTCCAGATTCATCACACCGAAGGGACGCAGGCCCCCACCTAAGGATTTCACATCAACCGAGGTGCAGAGTGACCAATAACCCAACATCGGCTGGCTTGCTACTGCAACATGGAGGACTTTGTGGGACCCAAATCTCTGTGGCCAGGTTTGCCCCACTTCACACATGGACCAAGGAGCAACAACTACTCCATTGACTGCTCCACAACTGGAGCATCCATTGAGCATTTTTGCCTGCATCCTCAGCATCAATACCACTCCATTGATGTCTATGGAGGTTGTCCTGTAAAGTTTGGAACTCACCCTAAAATCACTCTGGTGGCCAGGTAACTGTCCAAAATGTCCACTCTGACCCCCTTGATCTCTGTCCAGGCAGAATTGGTCAACCATCCCAGGCTGTAATAGTTTAATTAAAAGTTTGCAAACTTTTTGTTGACCAATGCTTGTTTGCCGTTGCACTTAAAAGTGATATTATTTTCTGAAATCTGTATCTCCTAGACCCTCTGGTGATGTTTGTTAATTAAGGTCTCTAAAAATTCATATGTATATCATCTACATTTATAAATAGGTGCTTGATTTTTATTTTTTTATTTTTTGGCTTTCATATGTTGTTGTTTGGTGCTGTTAAATGCTTTACAATAGGTTTCTTTGCAAAGCTTTATTGCTAGCAGCCACACCTACCAAGGGTTGAACTTAAGCTTAAGTAAACACTGACTGGACCCAATATGGTATTTGAGAGCGTACTGCGTGAAAAGGCTCCACAGTCATGTCACACAGTACTCCCAAATCCTCAAGAGTGGTAACCAAGCTCATACAATTCTGGTGCAGAGTTGGGGAGGGTGGAAACTTACTATGATGAGGAGAATTATCCTAAGGGAAATGAAGATTACCAGAACGTTATAGGTTAATTATCACTACATATGTCCTCCTCATCAAACTATTAATTCTTGAGGCTAAACCAAAGCCAGAAAAAGACATTCACAAGTACATGCTGCTCAAAATTATATTTTGGTATAATAAATACTTTGCTGCCGATTTAATATAGATGCTCCAAAATAATCACCGTCATTCAAAATCTAATCCAATCTGTAGTGAAATAAATTGGTGTTTGGGTTCACCCATCTGGCTGCTCTGTATATCTCCTGAAGCGGCACCCACCAGCATCTGTACATGAAGTATGCACGGTCTGGGTTGATTTGGCTAACATGTTCTCTGGCAACTCAAAATCTGTAAAGAAGTAGTAATGGGTTACTTACTTAACCTTTTACTGATTCTGCCTATTGGTGGCTTCTTAACCTTATATACTGCCCCATATGAGACACAGAGGGACTGATTTTTTTTAAAACTCTTTGGACTCTCCAAGTACTTTTTACATCAAGAGTAGAAAGAACACTATCTGAAGACTGGAAAATGGAATAACAATTTCCTGAGAGAAACAGAATAGAAACTGGAACTTTGGCTTGAAGTTTGGATCCAGTCTAAAGACCACTCTGTCAAGAAAGATCTTCAAATAAAAGTAAGATGTCAAAAAAGAGGTTTTTTCACTTTGCCTCCTGATGCAGGCTATAGCCAGCAGGAATGCCACTTTAGATGATATCCAGACAATTTGAAACTCATATAAAGGCTCAAAAGGCTCCTCTTGCAAACCTTCTAAGACTAAAGAAAGACTCCATGAAGGGCTTAGAAACCTATGGCTTGCTTAACTTAAAGGTTTTAGGAGTTTTTTAGTTAAAGGAACAATTTCCGATAGAGTACCCATAGACCATCTACAGGATCGAATTGCTGCCAACTGAGATGTAAGACTGGGCTAAGCCTTTAGACTAATCTTCCCTCACAAGTCTAGAACCTTGACAGGATCCCCATCACTGGATCGCAGTCTGCCTCCTTACACCAGACAGAATAACTCTTCTAATTCTTACCATATGCTTGCAGAGTGGAATTTTACTTGGAGGCTTGAATGTCACAGGCTACCACACCCAAGCAATCTAATTGTTGCAATCCAAGCCTCTCAACCTCCAAGTCATCAGTCTCGGCTGATGAAAGTGATTTAATGTTAAAATTGGACATTGAAGTGGTGTGGGATGGAGGCGAAGAGCCTGAGTTGTCCATAAAACATTTGGCTGTAAAACGCTTATAACATACATTTTGAAAAGCCCACTTTGAAGATTTAAGAAAGAAAATGTATTTTTAGACTGTTGCTTCAATTTGATTAGATGCTTCTCACACATGCTTAACTGCTTCAGTGGACTATCTACAGACAGCTCATAGTGTGAATCATTTAATGACTGTCCCTTGATGTAACTTTGCATGAAATACAAGGATAGTGTATAATTCTTTCACAAATGTTTTTGAGATTTATATTGCAAAGATGTAAAATAAATCCTTTTTGATCTATGTATTCCACTTTCCCTGGATATTGTAACTATGGGCCAGATGTATCAAACGATTTTGCATTTGCAAACGGTGCGAATCGGTAAATTCCACCATTTGCGAATGCAAAACCGCCTTTCACGATGTATGAATGGCATTCGCTGTGCAAATATAAGGAATCACTAAAATAGAGATTCTTTGCAACTGCGATGAGTAAATGTGAATCGCATGCTACGATTCACAAATACAGTTGTGAATCTGCAAATCGCAGTATGCGAATCGCAAATAGCGATGTGAATTTATGTATCGCAAACTGCGATTCGCAAATTCCGTATCGCAATGCAGTGCATCAAGGAGTTGCAATTTGCCATAATTCCCAGAATGGCTTTTTGCACGTGCAAATTACAATGAAGTGAAATCAGGTGGTAAACAGGTGCAACCTTTATAAAGAGGCCCAGAATGGCTCAACCTCTTTTCCACAATGGCTGCACTCTACGTGATGGCGAGGAGAATGAGGATCCTGGCAGGTTTGAGGAGACAGGAGCGCATTTTCAGAGAGCGCATTACCATTTTTAAACAGGCAGAAGAGGAGATATAGGTTAAACTCAGCCATGATACTCGACCTGCTAGCTGATCTAAAACCCCTACTGCAGCGTAACACACACACGACCAATAGCATACCCAACCATGTGCAGGTATTATGCTCCCTGCACCTATTAGCCTCAGGGGGCTATCAAGGGGTCATAGCAGCAACTGGAGGTGTCTCACAATTTGCTCTCTCACGCTTCTTCAATGCATTTCTTAATGTCATGCTTAGCAAAATTTAACAACACATAAGATTCCCCAACACCCCACAGGAATTACTACAAACAAAATTCAATGTCTACCATATTGCCCAATTCCCATATGTAATAGGCTCCATCGATGGGACACATGTAGCTATCTGTCCCCCATCGATCACAGAGTATGTTTATCGGAACCAAAAAAGTACACATTCCATGAACATACAAGTAATAAGCAATGCCACCAACACTATAAAGGATCTCGTGGCCAGATACCCAGGTAGCACACAACTTCTACATCTGTCGGCACAGTGGAATATACACAAGACTACTTGCTGGGGAGTTTGGTGAAGGATACCTACTTGGTAATGTAATAGTTGACAATGTAGCCTTGATGTATATGTGATGTCACGGATAACAATTACTCATTTTACTCTCCTGTCATTCTAGGAGACAGTGCCTATGCTGTGCGGTCCTTAATACTGATGCCCTATCGGAATCCTGCCAGGCCAGCCGAAAGGAGGTATAATGCTGCTCACAGGACGACCCGCAGCATTTCAAAGAGGACCTTTGGCCTGCTGAAGAGACGGTTTAGATGCCTACACAAGAGTGGTGGTGGACTATAATACAGCCCAGAAACCACCTGCAAAATCGTGGCTACTTGTGCCATGTTGCACAACATTGCAGCAACGAGGGGCACACCAGTGGAACCCACTAAGCATGACTCAGATTTGGATGACGATCCTTTGCCACCCCTTCAGCCAGCAGACAGAAGCAGTGCAGCAGAGGGCAGACATAGACTTGCTGAGATCACGCACAACTATTTCAGATGTAGGTAATGAACACCATGTTTACTTCTATGTATTGCTGTAGGTAGCATCTTTATTGCCTTGACTTCAGGTAATATATGTGTGATTAGGACATAGGTATGCACTATACACAAACAGGTGATAGTTACAGTGTCACACTATTAGCATCATAGCATCATTGCTTTGCTCCATGATCTGCAAGTCCCCTCTACCTCTCAACATTACTTTCTACGTCCACGCACTCCACTTGAGTGCTCGGTGGTCTCAGAGGCACCTCTTGTTGCGGGTTCCAATACAGTACTGTGTCTGGTACTGCGATGCCTAGGATCAATCACAGGGACTGTGAGACTGCTGAGGCTAGAGAGCTCCTCACTATCACACTACCCAGTTCGCTGTTTGTAGCACTCTGTGCTGTCTGCATTGTCTCCAACACTTTGGTGATTTGCACCAATCCTTGTGCAATGTCCCGACTGCAATGTGCCATCTCCGCTTGTATGCCCACAGCGCGTCGTGATACCAAAGCAGTTGTGGTCGTGAGCCGATTGACAGATCTGCAGAACCCATCCAAACAGCCCATCAGTTGGTGATGGCACCTACGGTGGCAGACATGCTTCTGCTGCATCACAGTGCAGGGTTGTCTAATGGCGTTTGTCATCTCCTTTGCATTTTCTGCTGCTGTTTGCTGTCCCTCATGCAGCTTGCACATGTTTTCATTGACAGACTCGAACTGCTTATGCATTGATCCCATGTTTTCATTGAGACTCAAACTGCTTGTGCATTGATCCCATGTTGTCATTGTGAGACTCAAACTGCCTGTGCATTCTGCCCATGTTATGATTGATTGACACCAACTGACTGTGCATTGACCTCATGTGTTTACATTGCAGGTGCTGCACTTTCAGCATGGAAGCATCAAGGTCACAAAACAGTGATGGGCCCTCACCTTCCTCTGTGCACTGTCTGCCTGCTTCGCAAAGCCTCTTGAGGGGAGTGGACTGATGCTGGGGCAGGGACTTCTGTCTGTTAGTGCTTCTAGCCTCTGGGGGTGGTGTGGGTACTTCACCCGGCATTACATCAGAGTCTAGGTTATACTCAGGGAGAGGGAGCACTCTTGTCCTGCATCTAGTTGGTACTTGTATGAAGGACTCAATAGTGTTTCAGTCGGACTGTGGCTGAGTTTCGCTATCCCACACGTTTCCACTTTCTGCTGCGTCAGGGCGTGGAACATCTGCAACAACAATGTGCAGCATGTCATTCTTGGATTAGTACTCAAATAGTTGCATGATAGTATGGTACACTGACATAGTATCACAGAGAGTCTTTTGTTTTGTTTCTTTGTTTTTTTTTACACTATCTTGATATTTATTTGGTAGTTGCACTTTAGGGGTTTGGACTACCACTCCTGTAAGACATTGTTGTGTTGTATGTAAAATGTGGCATGGACTAACTATCACACTGCATAGTGCCTCGCCATTTTCTAAGGGGCATTTGTACATGCACATATTGGGAAGCACATTATTACTGCCCTTAACTTTGCTGGTGCTGGGTGGGCCTGAGGTGTCAATGTCAGTGACACCACTGACAGCTTGAGGAAGCAGTGTGAACTCCACCAAGTCTTCCATTGGTGTAGACGGTGTCTGGGTGGGTGGTCCTCCTCCGGTGCTTCTTGTCTCCTTCAGCTTTTTTTCTACCATCTCTTTGGCACGTGAACGCAATAATAAATTATTGCAGCAGAAATTAAGGACCTTGCTGGTTGAGCGAGCTCTGGCCAAGAGAGCAACCCTTGACTCAATGCGATAGGACCGGGTCAAATAACCATCACTCAAATTATACACCCTTTGCCATATATCTATCCATTTGCTTTGCACAAGTGTATCAGGCCTGGCACCCATTGCTTACAGGTGGTTAGGTGGTTGGGGATGAGGCTATTGCACACCTCATCACCACTTATTACGATGCACTATATGTCCTGCCACTGGAGGTGGATCTCGAAGTCTTTCGGACTTTGTTATTGACTTACTCATACACCCCTTATCTGAGCTCAAATGAGATTCTTTGGAAAGAGACTTTATTTGTGAAAAGATTGGGGACGCTTTTTTTTAAGCACCAATCTGTCAAACCCTGGGCGGGAGGTGGAGTTCTTCGAATCATTCAGCGGTCTCCTCATGGACCTACTCTATAAGGTGTTCTGATGGGCGCAGGAATCAGGGTCTCTTCATCGACAGATTGCGGTCATACCCAAGAAGGAACTCTCTCCGGCTAACTGCTCTTCTTCCTGCCCCATGTCTCTTTTGAATGAGGAGGTCAAAATATGGGCGAAGGGTTTGGCCAACAGATTGTGTACTGTCATTTCAACGTACACCAATCTGGCTCTATGCTTGAAGGGCCACACAGCACAACATTCGGGTCTGCATAATGTGCTGGCACTGGCTGGCAGACTTCCGGGTGTGCACGCATTTCTTCTGGTGGGCTTCCACAAGGCGTTCGACTCAGTGCAATGGAACTATCTGTTCTGCCTCCTTTCTCAAATGGCACTGTACGCTGATCTTCTGGCATGGCTTAGGGTGAGGAATTCGGAATCAACTCAATTCTCACTATATAGGGGCATGAGGCAGGATTGCTCCCTGTTGTTGTTAGTTGTGATAGCGTTTACAATTTTAGCAGGGTGGCTGAGGGTGGACGCCTTGGTTAAGGATCTAGAGTAGGCCCCAGGGTTTTGGATAGAATTGCATCATACATAGATGATGTACTCATCTTTCTTGATGACACTCAAGATTCCGGTCCCCATGTGCTCCATATTCTGGGTGTCTTTGAGGCTTTTACTAAATTTACAGTCAACAAAGCCAAGTTTGTGGTTTACCCTACAGAGTTTACCTTCGAGCCTCAGGTGGATAGTGTTGCAAACCACTCACTTCAATTCCAGTTGGTTCTGATAGGGTGACAAAACTACCCAAATCCCAGTGAGAACTAACAGATAGCAATGAAGAAATTACTGCGCCCTGAAAGTTCCCAAGGGGAAGGGGGTGGGATGAGAAAGAGAGAGAAATACAACAGATTCTGTGATTCTGGGTTTTCCCTGCTCCCGGTACTGCAGCTGTCAAGAAGGTCTGGTTCAGGATTCTGGTTCTGGGTGTTGGGTTCTGGCCCTATGGACAGTTTAGAAATATGCTCAAAATTCATGCTTCCTGCAATGACATATATATATATTAGAACAAAAACTGGGACAAGGGGTTTGTTCAAATCCAACTTCAATTCAGTAGACCATCAACTCACATTAGGAAACCTCAAATGTGATTCATGAAACACTCAGGATTATTGTACTCAAGAAACCTCAAAGTTAAAATAGTTAAAATGTCCCAAGTTCAAAAGGTTCAGGTTTTAAATGTACAGAGAAACCTAGACAATTCAGGATTTAGTTTAATCTTTAAGTAACGTAAAGTTAGTAGTTGGCATGATGAATTCTCAAGAGGTAAGCCTCCTTTTCACTATCCATTCCAATTGGTGCAGCTATTAAGGAAAATACAACTGTTCTGTATTATCTTTAGAATAAGGTGTAGTTCAAGAATTGTGTTCAGAAAACAGACAGTTTTTTGTGTTTTATATGCTGCGCAACGTAATCCAAAATAAAACAGATGGTTCGTTTTACCTTGATCACAATGTCTGATTTTGTTTTGAGCCTGACAAAAGGAGAGCCTCTAAATTCTGCTGTGTTTCTATTTCTGGTGCTGTGGTAGTTGAAGGGACTGCTGCAGAGAATATTGGGTTCCAGGGAGCCGAAGTATAGGAAGAACGCTTCTGGGAAGAGGAGATCGCAGCAGGCGACGGATCTGGAATAAAAAAATGTCTAGCACTCAAGGTAAGAATTTTTCAATTCTATTAAGGTCACCGAGGCAACGATTATGCTTCTCTTTCTTCACTTTTTATTATTTCAGCAGCCAATTAGACGTACAATCCACAAAAAACTACAAACACCATGAAGAAACACATCATGTGACAACCATAGAGAATACACCCTATATAATACACATAGCATAGCATGAACTCCTCTTTCTTTTCACAAAGTAGAACATAAACATAACCTAAGTGTAAAAATCAAGATCATAAACCTACGGAGTCGCAGAGTAACAATCCTAGAAGAACTCCTAGGGAGAAACCCATCCTTGAAGAATGAAGATGCCTGAAGGTCAGGAACACTGCAACCAATCTGAGGGGAAATTTCCTTTCATAATGCAACAGGATCATTTATCATTATTTCCTGGAAGGAATACAAACAAAGGCCAGGCCATAAAACTTAACCAGAACTACTAAGTCTCCAGAAAGAAAACAGGGAGGGAAAACACTATAATCAAACATCAAATACAACAATATCACATCATAAGCAATATAGTACTAAAAGATCAATCAAAGTGCAGAATTGAAATATTCTTAGGGCAAATGCTCAATTTTTTTTTATTCTATGTCAGGACCTGAGGCTCTGATTGTGCTTGTTTAAAACTGGCCCACAACAACAGAAGTGATATCAACAATAGGTTTACAGTAAAACAATTTAAACATAGATTCTGGTGACCAGTCGGCAGCCCTTAAAATGCCTTCCAACCTGAACCCTAAGGCAAAGGATTTAGAAGCCATGACCCCTCTAGTTGAGTGGGCCCAAAACTTCGAAATGTCAATGCCAGCCTCGCTCAAAAGACATCGAACCCATCTAGCCAAAGTAGCTGATGTCACCGAATGATATGGAAATCAACAGCTGTACCCCCATACCAGAATGAAATTCAGCCGTACCTACCTCATAATCCTTCAAACACTGCACAACACACAACTTAGGGTTGTCCACAAAACATGGATAAGACACCGATTTAGAGATGCATTTAGTGTGGCGAGAAATGGAAAAAGTCACACCTTTGGGGGGAAAAACCCTACCTGCCAAATCTAAAGCTCTTACATCAGAAACTTGTTTGCAAGATATTAAACACAAAAGCAAAGTGAGCTTAGCAGGAAGCTGTTTTCTAGAAAGAAACCTGTCAGCTGGCCAGGATTCCAGAAACATCTTAACCTCTTTGACATCCCAAAGAGTAGAATAGCAAGGACGAGGGGGATTAGACAATCTAATTCCCTTCAGAAGTTTACAAACAATAGGTAATTCTCCCACTGGTTTACCTTCCACCGGTAAGTGCCCTGCCAATACAGCTGATCAATAGTTATTGATTGACATGCAGGCCAAACCAGACAACCCCAGGGAAGGCAGGAAATTCAAGACCATTCTCCAATCTGCTGAAGAGGGATCTGTGTTCCGTGCATGACACCAAGAACACCATTGTTTCCACGCAGAAGCATATCTCTTATGGTACTAGATAACTAGGCCTTTGAAATGAGTTCTCTAGATCTGGGAGACTCCATCTTTCCCTGAAAGTCTCCACCCCACCAACAAGAGTTGCTCTGATAGGATGGGAGGATGGGGAAGGCCCATCAGACTTGAAGGAGGTTCCACCTGTGAGGAATCAGCACCGGAGGAGTGAAGCTCAACTCCAGAGCCACTGGAAACCGTGCCTAGGCTCTCCAAAGAGGAGTCACCAGAATGAGATCTGCCTGCTGGTGACAGACTTGCACCAAAACCCTGGGGATCATCAAAATGGGGGGAAAGGCATAACCCCAAATTGGGGACCAGTCCTGCAGAAACGCGTTGTTCTCCGGGATCTGGTTTCCAATTGAAAAACCTCTCCAGGTGCCTACTGAGTTGGGAGGCCAAACGATTTAGGCCCATATTTATACTTGTTGACGCAAAACTGCGCCGAAGCAGTTTTGCGTCAAAAATATTACCTCCGGCTAACACCATTTTGGTGCGCTGTGCGGGCGTCAAATTTATACCTTGACGCCCGGCGGCGCAAACCACAGGTGTAAGTCATTTTTTTGGACGCACACCACAGCGTCAAGTCGTAAAGCAAAACGACGTTAACATGGCGGAAATGACTGTGGGTCAATTTACATCACCGCACACCGGATATGCAGTGTTTTTTTACGCAATAGCGGCAAAATTCCCTGCGAACACAGCCATTTCAGCAGAGGAGAGCCAAAATGGATCCCAGATGCCTGTACAGACCCCAGGAAGATGACAACAGACCAGGAACCAGCCAGCAGGACCCACACAAGAACCAGGACACTTTTAAGAAGAAAAGAAAGTGTCGCTTCAGTGCAGAGGAACAGGAAATCCTGGTTAAAGAGGTGACGGAACACCAGAACCAACTGTTTGTCACCTCAAAGTTGTCAATCATTAGGAGAGAGGCAATATGGCAACTAATTGTTGACAAGATCAACAGTGTGGCAGAAGTAAGCAGAACAGTCATCAAGTGAAAGAAACGCTGGCATGATTGCAAGCGCAGGACCAAGGAAAAGATGGCCAGGAATAGGAAGGCAGCACTGCAGACTGGAGGTGGGAGTCTAGCACACCAGGAGGCCCTGGACCACATGGAGGAGATGGTCGCAGCCGTCATCCCTGAGGAGATCGTCACAGGGATTCAAGGACAGGACAGTGCAGACTACCAGGATACAAGGTAAGTCGCATGGGGAATTATAATGCACTAATGTCAACTGTAAGCAGGGGGGGATACCGACCCCAAATGCATGGAAGTCATCATATATATGGAGTGGCATGGGTAAAGGGGTATGGCATGGGGGCATGGCCTGCACAGAGAGAAGCTGGGGCACACCATAACACTACACCAACAACAGTCCCATGGGGGCATGCTGCCATGCCAACGATGGAGCAAAGGCAAAGCCACGCCAGGAGGGAAGGGCACAACGTTAAACTGACATCCTGGCACACGTCACCCACTATACCACCTACATTAACTAGGTCCCAATTAACAACCTCTAGTCATACCGACAATTGGAATGTAACAGTGACACCAGTTGCCACTACCACCTCAGCTCAAGTAGCCAATGGCAGTAACTTCCCCATGGATCATACACACCTAAATTAGAGGGTTGAGGATGACAACTCCAATAATCCCCTGAAACAAGACAAAGGCTCCAGTCCTGTCAAATGTCAATGCCCATAGTTGTCGCAAACATCAGACAATGTCATTCCAATTAGGAGCTACACAGCACTAAGGTCACACCCATGCTGCATATATCAGGGTCCATCCTGTGCCTGGGTCACAATGTAACATCCCACATGGCATACTGCTAAGACAACAGCATTGAGGGGGAGGACACATGTAACTGGTCACTGAAGTACACCTGCACAGTCAGAGGAGGAAATAGGACACTGCTACAACTATCAGGGCAATCCAATGTACCACACATTTCCTAACATCAGCTGTACACATTACCAATGCCAACATCCATATTGTGCCGTAACAATGCTATGCATAGGATACGCTACATATCAACTACATATAAGTGGATGTGAAAGATCAGAGACTGGGGCAGGTCCAGATTGTTGCCAGATTGTTAAGTGTGCTGCTAGTGCCATCAGAGCACCCACAGCCAGTGAAAGGTCTCACCATGAGAATGGATGTAGACGGAGGGTTGAGTAGGACAAGAAGGTGGCAAATCACTATTTGGCCAAAACCAACACCTAGAGGAGATGATGCTGAGAAGTCCAATAACTTAATACTATACATGTGACATGCAGATGGGCCATAGGCCTGGGAGAATGCCCATCTGAAAGACTGGAGCAATGAAAAGGAAACAAGATCAAAATGTGAAATCATCACAAGGCAGGCATCTCACATCACAAAAGCCACAACACACACACACTAATTGTGCCCCATTTCATTTCAGAGGACAATGGATCTCCTGCGGATATGCCTGTCCCAGAATACCCTGATGACATGGATGACGAGCTGACAAACATTCCAAAGGCAGACCTCCAAGATGTCCTTGGAACCCTCCATACCCCACCTTCAGTCACAGGGAGGAGCACAGAACAAGCAGCCATCGCAGAGGATCCATCCACCACCCCAATTGTAAGATCTGCCAGCTCCAATACAGCTGAGGACTCAGACGACACAGGCACCAGCTCTGAGAGAACTGTAGTTGGGGTACAGCAGGAGCTGGCCAATGAGGTGCGGGTGGGGATGCAAACTATGGTAGCCAGCCTAGAGGGGGTGCGTTTGTGCATGATGTCATCTGCAGATCAGGAAGCAGCCATGAAAGCCCTAACACCTATCCTGTAAGGACTACAAGAAACTGTCAAGGAATTCACAACTGCTGTAAGGGAGTTGCCACAACACCTTGCACCCCAAACCTTCCACTGCATGCACGAATGCAATCATGACCCCCTCAGGGCCGACCTGGCTGCCTACCATCCTCCTTGCTGCAGTACTACCCTTAAGACCTTCACAGGTAGCAGTGACTAGGATTTCTGTCTCCACGTCTTCTAACACTGAGGTGTGTGTTGCCCCTTCACAACCACCACCACCAAGGACAGAGGAGGCAACACACACATGAGAAGAAGAAGACATGGAACAGATCACATTCACACGGAAAAGTACCCGGAAGCACTAGTCCCTGCCACATGGCAACTATTACCAAGGTCCTGCGTTTTGTAATATGCCAGTCTTACAACAACTGTACTCAATAACTGTTCTGCTAACCACTGTATATCTTGTCAGCCTGCCCAGTGCTTGTCTCTCTCTTACTCATTGGCAAATCCTGTCCCTCTGCACTGTCTGAAACATCACCCCAGCATGTCAAAAGCATTTTCCTTTACCCCTTGTGTAGGATCACAATGGAAGATGTCACTATAATGGACTCACAGTCATGGACAATGTACATATAACACTACAGCACTTTTCAATAAATAGCACTTACACAACAAATCTGTCTCTGGGTAATGTGACACATCAACTGTGCAGTAGGTAACTGAAATGTGCCTACTGTCAAATAACGTAGCTTGTCAATACAACTGTCCTGAAATTATGTAGTCATATAAATATGCACAGTGGCCAGGATTGCATCATACTCGGCCCTTCCTGAGGGTAATATCTGATGAAGTGAGAAACCATACACCATCATGCTGTGTTAGACAGAATAATGCTTCCTCAAGGGATATCTAAGTCATCAAATAGTGGCCGCAAAATGTTGTCACCATGCAATACTAACACATATAACAGTGCACACAAATCTAAGCAAACACTCCAAAAACTGCATGTATTAAGGTGTCTGAGTTTACATCCAAATAGGTAATCATGCTGAACAGTGTCACAAATGATCTATGTGAGTCATGAAGATGATACTACAAGAGTGCTTACGACAACTCATCTTATAAAGGTGTCCTTGAACATTACACTGCAGTCAGACCTAAAACTGTTCCCCCAATACCAAATCTGGAAGCACTGTTTGTGACTTAGAAAACATACTTATTGACAAAAACACGTTGGGATCCATATTAACTGTGATTGGTGGTTGCAACGAATGATGGAATCTTTGCAAGGTAGCTCTGGGGTAGCTGCCAATCTTACAGCTCAGTTGGGATTTGTTCGTAGCATAGGACACAAATGTAATAGTACAAAATTAATGTACACTAATGCCAAGGCCATGATCAACAAGCATTTAACACATACTGTAAAGGGTTCACTATATATTTATTAAATGGTAGTCACAGAAGAGGAGACTGAGGGAAAAGTCTTACCTACCCTAATCTACCCTGACTACTCATTACTCACAACTGTCCCTAACTAACCTAACCTAAACTTACTTATCACATGTAACGAAACGTTCTAAACATCAACCCCCCACCCACCATATGGACACATGGAGGACAACAGATACTAACCTAAACACATACTATACTATTTTTTGATATATATTTTTTTTACACACACAAGAACCCCAACATAGCCCCCCACCCACCCACCCACACATTTAATAAGTAAAAATAGAAAGATTCAGGACCCCCCACCCACTAACACCACTAACTAAACTAACAGCCTATACTAACCTAACACTAAGGGCTAGATGTAGGAAGCCTTTTGCGTGTCGCAAACTGCGAAAAACGCAGTTTGCGACGCGGTAAAGGCTTAACGCGATGCACAACCTCAAATTGCGAGTCGGTACTGACTCGCAATTTGAGGCTGTGACTCGCAAATAGGAAGGGGTGTTCCCTTCCTATTTGCGACCGCATCGCCATGCTGAGTTGGTTTGTGACCGCGAATGCGGTCGCAAACCAACTCGCAGTTACCATCCACTTGAAGTGCATAGTAACACATTCGCAAAAGGGAAGGGGTCCCCAGGGGACCCCTTCCCCTTTATGAATGCCCCAAAAAAAAAGAATTCAGAGCAGGCAGAGGTCCTATGGACCACTGCCTACTCTGAAAAAAACGAAACCAAATGGTTTCGGAAGTTTTTCTTTTTGCAGCTCGTTTTCCTTCAAGGAAAACGGGCTGCAAAAAGAAAAAAAACTGCTTAATTAAAAAAGCAGTCACAGACATGGTGGTCTGCTGTCTCCAGCAGGTCAAAATCCCTGTGAGTGCAGGGATTCGCTATGGGGTCGCAAACTGCGACCCACCTCATTACTATTCATGAGGTGGGTCTTTGCGACCCCATAGCGAGTCACAGAAGGTGACTGAGACACCGTCCTGTATAATATTTTGTGAGTTGCAATTTGAGAGTCGCTGTGACTCGCAAATTGCAAGTCGCAAAATATTGTTTTGCTACATCTGGCCCTAAGCCCCCTAAGCCCACTAAGTATGAAAACAAGGAAAGAGGAGGGAGGGGAGGGAATCATGTCCATATACAAAAGTCTAGAGGTTGGCCCTCCGGAGGGTCCGCTTTATGGACCGCACATGCCTGTTCATATGGCGAACATCCCCGCTCAGATGACTAATTTTCCGTAGCACACGGTCCATTTTACGTTCCATTGCCTGGAAAGCTGCAGGGTCAACTGTAGCAGCTGGGGCAGTCTGGGTACTCGCGGAGGAGGTTTGTGGGCGTGTAGAACCAATGCCTGTGGGATGCACTGCTGGGGCCTGGAACAACTGCAGACGTTGGGACAACAGTCCCAGCTGTGGGTGGTGCCACCTGGGTGGAACTGGTGGTTGTGCAGGTGGTGGCTGTGGTGGGCAAAGTAGGGCCACCCCTTGGAAAAGCCCTCCATGCTCCGGAGGCCTGTTCATTCCGGTATCTACGGGCCATCCTCCTGAACCCCGACTCTACCAGCAGGATATGTTGGTATCTCATGGCCCGTCTCTGGAACTCACGGACCTGGATGGGTGTCATGTTTTGCAGCTGTGAAGACAAAGGCAAACAATTTACATTAGGAACTGCATTGTGTGAAATGGCACAAGACGTAAATCAGACAATACATCTACTGTGCTTGTAACAGCTCATATCACCATACAGATCATTGAATGTCCCTGACGAAGTACATGGCAGGCCAGCCTACAAAGGTCATATCATACATAGCACATCCAAAACCTACAAGATGGGTAACAACTGGCATTAACTTGCCATCTGAGTTCTGCCAGTTGTCAGCTAACAATCATGCTGCACATCCTCCGCCAATGCCTGGGCTACAGATGTCAGTGTACGGGATGGAAATCTAAAGCCACAAGGTCTGCAAGTTGTAATTGGACTTGCTAGTATAGTACTCATGTGCCATACCTGAGTGTGTATACTAGGTTCTGACCAAACATTCACTTATTCACATGTATGTGTAACATACTGGTAGCATCAGTCCTAGGTACCTTATTCACAAACCCATGCCTGTGTTTGAGGGGAGAGTGGAGAAACAAAGAACAATTCCAAACAACATGGACACCCGGGAGTGTATAGAAAGCTCAACACGTGTTTGGCTCTACACACACACCACAGGTAAGGTCTATCAACAATTAGGAGTCAGCAAACCCTTGACCAATCCTAGCGCCACACATGTCAGGAAATGCAGACCTTGGTCCACATCATATACTTCCAGTAAGTCATGACTTACAACAGACACAGAGTTGCAAGAACACCCATGATCATGATTTGCATGCACACCTAAGCCATTGCACTCAAGTTCCACATACTTGTAGCACTACATGTGAAAGTACATGCTGCTAGGAAGTTCAACCTACAGTTTAATAAGTACTTTGGTGAATAGGGAAGCAGAAGTCTGTTGGAAAGCAATTTGCAGTACCAATCTGGGAGAATGTGGATCTGACAGGCAGACTAAGGGGGTCATTCTGACTCCCGCCGGCGGTGGTAACCGCACGCCCGGCGGGAGCCGCCGAATGACTGCACCGCGGTCAAATGACTGCGGCGGCCATTCTGGCTTTCCCGCTGGGCTGGCGGGCGACCGCCAGAAGGCTGCCCGCCGGCCCAGCGGGAAAGCGCCTTCAACGAGGAAGCCGGCTCCGAATGGAGCCGGAGGAGTTGAAAGCATGCGACGGGTGCAGTGGCACCCGTCGCGATTTTCAGTGTCTGCTTGGCAGACACTGAAAATCAATGTGGGGCCATGTTAGGGGGCCCCTGCAGTGCCCATGCCATTGGCATGGGCACTGCAGGGGCCCCCAGGGGCCCCACGACACCCGTTACCGCCATCCTGTTCCCGGCGGTGAAAACCGCCAGGGACAGGATGGCGGTAAGGGGGTCGGAATCCCCATGGCGGCGCTGCAAGCAGCGCTGCCGTGGAGGATTCCCTGGGGCAGCGGGAAACCGGCGGGACATCGCTGGTTTCCCGTTTCTAACCGCGGCTGTACCGCCGCGGTTAGAATGCCCATGGAAGCACCACCAGCCTGTTGGCGGTGCTTCCGCGGTCGTTGGCCCTGGCGGTCGATGACCGCCAGGGTCAGAATGACCCCCTAAATCTGAGATGAGTTCCAGTGCGACTCTTGTTGATACAAGTGTAATCCACATGACTCACCCCAGTTCTCATTGCGGGGCCTACAGGAATGACCTACAATCCTTAGATAATATAATAGGATAAGCATTGGCCAACTCAAAAATTTTGATAAACTGAAATCCCACTCATGGAACAAGACGAATGATTGGCCAGCGCATCACACCTTGCTAAGTGTTAAACACACAGGAGTACATCACACATCACCAGCAAACACAACACATAACCGACATATCAAAACTTACTGGAGTGGTCGGGGTCCTCAAATGAAGCCACCTCTCCCACAGTGTAGGGTGCCGGTCCACCTGTAAGGCATGGAAGGAAGAAATGTGCTCAGAATCTGTACACTGACCAACAATTTCAAAGACAAAAACAATGTGTAAGTTGACATAAGTATTGAAAGCCATTCAGACATGATGATACTGCCTCGGATATATCACGGCCAACATGTACATAGCATGGGTCTCCTGTGACAGTTGCACACATATCTACACACATGCAGTGACCCTAACTATCATGTGGTGGCAAACATGCTCCTTCATTAGTGAGCAGAAATAATAATGGTGTGTAATTGTCTCATCATGTGCATCCAAGAGAGACATCCAAAGCCTTGAGGACTGCATTACCAGTCAAACAGCCTATGTGGCCATGACACATTTATGACACATAGGTACAATGTACAGGGACTTTTGTAAGCCCTCGTGTTGTTACAGTTTCTTCATTTGATGTGGCCCAGCAATGGTGATTTGCACCAAACATAGAGATATGAACCCATGTGCATACCTTTGGACTGCCATCCCTAATTGATATGTGGCACAACAAACTACAAATAGCAGTCTAAGATGTTAGCTGAGGGCACCTTACACCTTCTCCCAATGTTTCAAATCCAGATCTGACATGTATCCAAAAAGATGAAGGACCACAATAATCCCTAACATTCATAGGACTTCCGTCAACACTTTCCTTACACACTCACCAGACTCACATGAGACATATGTCTAGGCCACATTGCTATCATCAATTGACGTGAAGCCAGCATTCATTTTCTGCATCATGTAGTGTTTCTAAAGTCAGTCTAGCTATTGCGTCAACAAAGTTTGCCAATATATTAGTACATCTATACTTCACTGGCAAATGTGACCTATATAGACATGCTTGGCTCCTATTTTGTTTTGTTGTCTGACACAAAGGCGGCACCAAATAACATTAAGCAAAAGTATACTGTAAGTTTGCAGAGCACATGCTTCCTGACAGCTAGCAATTGTGATCCTTCACATTGTGCATCAATTACCCTGTATGTTTCCGCAGCATTCCACACAGTCGGCAACTTAGCTGGCAGATATTGCACAAATCATCTGATGTCACTACAGAGCATTTAATCATGCACATTTACATGATTTGTACTCACCAACAGGGCCACCAATCACTTTTCCCAGGTGGTCCAGCATATCTTGCTCCCTGGTGATGAGGTCAGCCCAGGGGTGCTTCAGCTGGTGGTCATTCCTCTGGCTCCCACACATGCGCTGCAAGTGATGCAGCACCGTTCCACACTGGATTCTTCGCACCTCAGTGTGATACCCCTGTATCACCCTGCCCCCTGCCTTGATCATGAGTGGGAGGAAATGCCACACCAGCCATATGAAGCCCCCCAACTCCTCCTCACCCATCCTGCCAAGACGTGGCCTACCCAACATCTCGGCAATGAAAAGGGGAATAGGGGAGAAAGAAGAAGAAAGGAGAAAAGGGGGAAAGTAGGAGTACGAAAAAAAAGGAAAGTAAACTTAATAACTAAAATAGCCCAACTATCCCCAAACTAGCACTACCCACAACAGACTCCCACAAACAACAAATACACTACAATACTGGACAATTGTAAACAAAACACACTCAGACAGTATACAACAACAAAATTTATTTCACAAAGTAACAAGTAAGATAGCACACAGGACACAAAAGCACAAAATCACTGGACAACACTCTGAACACAGCCACACAGTCTAGAAGATTCACAGACTGCAAAGTGAAAGTGAAAGTACACCCACTCTACATAATCTGTAAACAGGATATCCTATTACATCACATCCTGCATAAAATGGTCGCAGTTTATACCATTATGCGTCATATTTTTTCATGCATATAGAATGTGTGTCATATTTTTTGACACACAGGAGTGAAAATTAGGCTGCATCCAAATAATAGTAAATAGTCTTTACAATTATTTGGATGAGTCCTAATTTTCACTCCTGTGCGTCAAAAAATATGACGCAAAATCTGTATTGGTGGGAAAAAATGACGCATAATGCTAGCAACGTCAACATTTCAGTGCATGAACTGGTTTTGGGAATTTTTAAATTTTTTATGTTATATTACATTTGTGACACAACTGAGATAGGCTGATTGCACTCACTATGGTGTTGATGGTGTATGTTCACATGTGAGACATCATACTGCAGCGGACCATGACCCGCTATTTCCTTAACAGGATTTTGACGGTTGGCTGACGCACTAGATGGCCATATGTGTGGCCTACATATATGTATTGCACAATTTGGGCATGTTTGGCATCAGGAGAGGATAGCAAGGTGACGTACATAAGTACAATACCTCAATGCCTATGGCTCAATGTGTGTGCAGTGGCAACTAATGCAGTTGTTGACCCAGTGTGTGCGCATCACAAGATGCATATTTGAAAATATGCTTGTGTGAATGTGAAGTCAATGTGTCCATACCTTAGATGCAAGCCATTGTGGAAATGATAGAGGACATGTGTTAGTCATACATGTAGCAACATCCGTTGTGTGCACTTTCAAGATTTTGGGTAACGTAGACACCACAAATGACAAAGCATGCACCAGATAGATGGCAGATGCTTATTCATGTCAATGGTCCACAATTTCACCATCCCATGACCTAGATTTTTGGTAACTGCTTCCTAGGCACTTGTTGGTGAAACCCACAGTGAGTCAGGCACATGCTTTGACGAACTGGGTACCATGTAATTGGCCCAGACAGCCAAAGGTGAACCACAAATGTATTATGACGCCACAGTTGAGGTCATATAACTGAGCCACAACTCTCCAGTGGTGGTGGTGGACCAGCAGACGAGGCAGCACGTGTCCACATATTTCCAGTGATCAATTGCACAGCGGTGTCTTGTTCATGTGTGTGGTCCAATGTTGTTCCTGTATATTTTTAGGGGTGTATGTTGTCACAGTTACGTCCAGGTCTGATCATGAGTCAGTGGCAGCCATTCCTGTATCTACTGAGTATCCTTCGGAGATCAATGTGAGTAATGTCAATGAGGACATGAGTACCTACATGGGGATGGTCCCACCCTGTCACTGAAGACGTGTAATGAGACTGTCAACAGGGCAACCTTGGTGTGCTGAGTGAGATCATGTCTCAGGTGTCATGTTTCAGCAGGTGTTATTACAACATTTGTACACAGGTTGGCCTCTGAAATTCCCACTGCATCTGGGAACATCATAGCCTCTGTGCTGATTATTCTCGCAGCTATTCTCCACGCACGTTACTAGCAATGCCTAACGGTGTATTTGACAAAATGGCAACTTCTATGCTGTTCCAGGCATCAGCAGGGGCAGTGCATGTTGAAATGGGTGGTGTGCATGGAGGTGATCACAGGTGTGGGCTGCATCAGTTTCTCACAAGTCCTGTAGGTGAGATTTGCATTCAAATGGCCAACAGTACCTTTCACACGGGAAGCAATCTACAGGTGCTAACAGGGCTTAGAAATTACAAGCCAGTGTATTAATTTACCTGATGTCCATGCAGTCAGATGTACTATGACAATGGTATACCATAGGAAAGGGTGTAGCACACTGGATTACTATTGTTAGTCTGTGTGTGTAGAGGAGGGAATATAGGGGGACACATATAACTATTCCAGGGACCTCTTGTAGGAGGCTGGACTGGCTTGTAGTGAGTACCAAGGGGTACTTACACCTTGCACCAGGCCCAGGTATCCCTTATTAGTGTAGAGGGGTGTCTAGCAGCTTAGGCTGATAGAAAAGGTAGCTTAGCAGAGCAGCTTAGGCTGAACTAGGAGACGAGTGAAGCTCCTACAGTACCACTAGTGTCATATGCACAATATCATAAGAAAACACAATACACAGATATACTAAAAATAAAGTTACTTTATTTTTATGACAATGGGGGTTATTACAACTTTGGAGGTGGTGTTAATCCGTCCCAAAAGTGACGGTAAAGTGACGGATATACCACCAGCCGTTTTACGAGTCCATTATATCCTATGGAACTCGTAATACGACTGGTGGTATATCCGTCACTTTACCGTCACTTTTGGGACGGATTAACACCTCCTCCAAAGTTGTAATAACCCCCAATATGCCAAAAGTATCTCAGTGAGTACCCTCAGTATGAGGATAGCAAATATACACAAGATATATGTACACAATACCAAAATATGCAGTAATAGCAATAGAAAACAGTGCAAACAATGTATAGTCACAATAGAATGCAATGGGGGCACATAGGGATAGGGGCAACACAAACCATATACTCTAGAAGTGGAATGCGAACCACGAATGGACCCCATACCTATGTGACCTTGTAGAGGGTCACTGGGACTGTAAGAAAACAGTGAGGGTTAGAAAAATAGCCCACCCCAAGACCCTGAAAAGTGGGTGCAAAGTGCACCTAAGTTCCCCAAAGAGCACAGAAGTCGTGATAGGGGAATTCTGCAGGAAAGACCAACACCAGCAATGCAACAACAATGAATTTCCAGACGAGAGTACCTGTGGAACAAGGGGACCAAGTCCAAAAGTCACGATCAAGTCGGGAGTGGGCAGATGCCCAGGAAATGCCAGCTGTGGGTGCAAAGAAGCTGCCACTGGATGGTAGAAGCTGAGGATTCTGTATGAACGACAAGGGCTAGAAACTTCCCCTTTGGAGGAAGGATGTCCCACGTCATGAAGAGTTGTGCAGAAGTGTTTTCCCGCAGAAAGACCACAAACAAGCCTTGCTAGCTGCAAGGGTTGCGGTTAGGGTTTTTGGATGCTGCTGTGGCCCAGGAGGGACCAGGATGTCACCAATTGCGTGAGGGGACAGAGGGGGGGTCCAGCAAGACAAAGAGCCCACTCAGAGGCAAGCAGCACCCGCAGAAGTGCCGGAACAGGCACTACGAATTGGAGTGAACTGGAGCTCACCCGAAGTTGCACACGAGGGTCCCACGAAGCCGGAGGACAACTCAGGAGGTCGTGCAATGCAGGTTAGAGTGCAGGGGACCCAGGCTTGGCTGTGCACAAAGGAAATCCTCGAAGAGTGCACAGGAGCTGGAGTAGCTGCAAAACATGTGGTTCTCAGCAATGCAGTCTAGCGTGGGGAGGCAAGGACTTACCTCCACCAAACTTGGACTGAAGAGTCACTGGACTGTGGGAGTCACTTGGACAGAGTTGCTGAGTTCAAGGGACCTCACTCGTCGTGCTGAGAGGAGACCCAGAGGACCAGTGATGCAGTTCTTTGGTGCCTGCGGTTGCAGGGGGAAGATTCCGTCGACCCACGGGAGATTTCTTCTGAGCTTCTAGAGCAGAGAGGAGGCAGACTACCCCCACAGCATGCACCACCAGGAAAACAGTCAAGAAGGCGGCAGGATCAGCGTTACAATGTCGCAGTAGTCGTCTTTGCTACTTTGTTGCAGTTTTGCAGGCTTCCAGCGCGGTCAGCAGTCGATTCCTTGGCAGAAGGTGAAGAGAGAGATGCAGAGGAACTCTGATGAGCTCTTGCATTCGTTATCTAAGGAATTCCCCAAAGCAGAGACCGTAAATAGCCAGAAAAGGAGGTTTGGCTACCTAGGAGAGAGGATAGGCTAGCAACACCTGAAGGAGCCTATCAGAAGGAGTCTCTGACGTCACCTGCTGGCCCTGGCCACTCAGAGCAGTCCAGTGTGCCAGCAGCACCTCTGTTTCCAAGATGGCAGAGGTCTGGAGCACACTGGAGGAGCTCTGGGCACCTCCCAGGGGAGGTGCAGGTCAGGGGAGTGGTCACTCCCCTTTCCTTTGTCCAGTTTCACGCCAGAGCAGGGCTGGGGATCCCTGAACCGGTGTAGACTGGCTTATGCAGAGATGGACACCATCTGTGCCCATCAAAGCATTTCCAGAGGCTGGGGGAGGCTACTCCTCCCCAGCCCTGACACCTTATTCCAAAGGGAGAGGGTGTAACACCCTCTCTCTGAGGAAGTCCTTTATTCTGCCTTCCTGGGCCAAGCCTGGCTGGACCCCAGGAGGGCAGAAACCTGTCTGAGGGGTTGGCAGCAGCTGCAGTGAAACCCCGGGAAAGGTAGTTTGGCAGTACCCGGGTCTGTGCTAGAGACTCGGGGAATCATGGGATTGTCTCCCCAATACCACAATGGCATTGGTGGGGCAATTCCGTGATCTTAGACATGTTACATGGCCATATTCGGAGTTACCATTGTGAAGCTACACATAGGTAGTGACCTATGTGTAGTGCACGCGTGTAATGGTGTCCCCGCACTCACAAAGTCCGGGGAATTGGCCCTGAACAATGTGGGGGCACCTTGGCTAGTGCCAGGGTGTCCACACACTAAGTAACGTAGCACCCAACCTTTACCAGGTAAAGGTTAGACATATAGGTGACTTATAAGTTACTTAAGTGCAGTGTAAAATGGCTGTGAAATAACGTGGACGTTATTTCACTCAGGCTGCAGTGGCAGGCCTGTGTAAGAATTGTCAGAGCTCCCTATGGGTGGCAAAAGAAATGCTGCAGCCCATAGGGATCTCCTGGAACCCCAATACCCTGGGTACCTCAGTACCATATACTAGGGAATTATAAGGGTGTTCCAGTATGCCAATGTAAATTGGTAAAATTGGTCACTAGCCTGTTAGTGACAATTTGGAAAGAAATGAGAGAGCATAACCACTGAGGTTCTGATTAGCAGAGCCTCAGTGAGACAGTTAGTCATACCACAGGTAACACATACAGGGCACACTTATGAGCACTGGGGCCCTGGCTGGCAGGGTCCCAGTGACACATACAACTAAAACAACATCAATACAGTGAAATATGGGGGTAACATGCCAGGCAAGATGGTACTTTCCTACACCCCCCCCCCAAACGAAGGACAATAAGACTAGCCATGACCTGATAAGTCTTCATTGTCTAAGTGGAAATATCTGGAGAGTCCATCTGCATTGGAGTGGGTACTCCCAGGTCTATGTTCCACTGTATAGTCCATCCCCAGTAGAGATATGGACCACCTCAATAGTTTAGGGTTTTCACCTTTCATTTGTTTTAGCCAAAGTAGAGGTTTGTGGTCTGTCTGAACAATGAAGTGAGTGCCAAACAGGTATGGCCTCAACTTCTTCAGTGCCCAGACCACAGCAAAGGCCTCCCTCTCTATGGCAGACCAACGCTTTTCTCTAGGGGTCAACCATCTGCTGATAAAAGCAACAGGTTGATCCTGGCCCTCAGAATTAAGTTGTGATAAGACTACCCCTACCCCTAATTCAGATGCATCAGTTTGGACAATGAATTTTTTGGAGTAACAGGGGCTTTTCAGGACAGGTGCAGAGCACATGGCCTGCTTCAGCTCCTCAAAAGCTTTCTGACAGCTAGCTGTCCACAATACCTTTTTACGCATTTTCTGAGATGTGAGGTCATTAAGAGGGGCTGCAATGGAGCCATAGTTCTTTTTGAACCTACTGTAATACCCAGTGAGGCCTAGAAAGGCTCTCACCTGAGTCTGAGTTGTAGGGGGAACCCAATCTATAATAGTTTGGATTTTCCCCTGAAGTGGTGCAATCTGTTCTCCACCTACCAGGTGTCCCAGATAAACCACTTTCCCCTGCCCTATCTGGCACTTTGAAGCCTTGATAGTGAGGCCTGCCTTTTGCAGGGCCTCCAAAACTTTCCATAGGTGGACCAGGTGAACATCCCAGCTGGAGCTAAAGACAGCTATATCATCTAGATATGCTGCACTAAAAGCTTCCAGCCCTTGCAGGACTGTGTTCACCAACCTTTGAAAAGTGGCAGGTGCATTTTTCAATCCAAAAGGCATTACTGTGAACTGGTAATGGCCTCCAATGGTTGAAAATGCAGTTTTTGCTTTTGCATCCTCTGACAACTTGATCTGCCAATACCCTGCAGTCAAATCAAAGGTGCTTAGATACTTGGCAGATGCCAGTGTATCTATTAGCTCATCTGCCCTGGGTATAGGGTGAGCATCAGTTTTGGTTACCTGGTTGAGACCTCTATAGTCTACACAAAACCGCATTTCCTTCTTTCCATCCTTGGAATGAGGTTTTGGTACAAGTACTACAGGAGAGGCCCATGGACTTTCAGAGTGCTCAACCACTCCCAGTTCAAGCATTTTCTGCACTTCTTGCTTTATGCAGTCTCTGACATGGTCAGGCTGCCTATAGATCTTACTTTTGACAGGCAAGCTGTCTCCAGTATCTATAGTGTGCTCCCACTAAGAAGTGGTGCCTGGCACAGTAGAGAAGAGTTCAGAAAACTGACCCAGGAGATTTATGCAGTGGTCTTTCTGCTCAGCAGTAAGACAATCTGCCAAAACTACACCTTCCACTAGAGCATCTTATTCTGTGGAAGAAAAGAGATCAGGGAGAGGGTCACTCTCTTCTTCCTGTCCCTCATCTGTTGCCATGAGCAGGGTGAGATCAGCCCTGTCATAGTAGAGTTTCAGGCGATTGACATGGAGCACCCTAAGGGGACTCCTGGCAGTGCCTAAGTCAACTACGTAGGTGACTTCTCCCTTCTTTTCAACAATTATGTGGGGTCCACTCCATTTGTCTTGGAGTGCTCTTGGGGCCACAGGCTCCAAGACCCACACTTTCTGCCCTGGTTGGTACTGAACCAAAACAGCCTTCTGGTCATGCCATTGCTTTTGGAGCTCTTGGCTGGCCTGAAGGTTTTTACTGGCCTTTTTCATGTACTCAGCCATCCTAGATCTTAGGCCAAGTACATAGTCCACTATGTCTTGCTTTGGAGCTTTTAACGGTTGTTCCCAACCCTCCTTAACAAGTGTTAGAGGACCTCTTACAGGGTGTCCAAATAGGAGTTCAAAGGGGCTGAAGCCCACTCCTTTTTGGGGTACCTCCCTGTAAGCAAAAAGGAGGCAAGGTAACAGGATATCCCATCTCCTGCGGAGTTTTTCAGAGAGTCCCATTATCATACCTTTGAGAGTTTTGTTAAATCTCTCCACCAGTCCATTTGTTTGTGGATGATAGGGTGTGGTGAACTTGTATGTAACACCACACTCCTTCCACATGGCCTTTAAGTAAGCAGACATGAAATTGCTTCCCCTGTCTGATACCACCTCTTTTGGGAAGCCCACCCTGGAAAAGATTCCCAGGAGGGCCTTTGCCACTGCAGGAGCTGTAGTGGTTCTTAGAGGAATTGCTTCAGGATATCTGGTGGCATGGTCCACTACCACCAAGATAAACCTATTGCCTGAAGCAGTAGGAGGGTCAAGGGTGCCAACTATGTCAACCCCTACCCTTTCAAAGGGAACCCCAACCACAGGCAGTGGAATAAGGGGTGCCTTTGGAGTGCCACCTGTCTTGCCACTGGCTTGACAGGTTTCACAGGACTTACAAAATTCCTTTGTGTCCTCTGACATTCTAGGCCAATGAAACAAGGGAACAAGCCTGTCCCAAGTTTTCATTTGCCCCAAATGTCCAGCTAAGGGAATGTCGTGGGCTAGAGTTAGGAGGAACTTTCTGTACTCCTGAGGAATCACCAATCTCCTGGCAGCTCCAGGTTTTGGATCCCTTGCTTCAGTGTACAAGAGGTTGTCCTCCCAGTAAACTCTCTGAGAGTCACTGACATCCCCATTTGCTTGTTTGACAGCTTGCTGCCTTAGACCCTCTAGTGTGGGACAGGTATGCTGTGCCACACTCAGCTCCTCCCTGGCAGGCCCCGCTTCACATAAAAGCTCAGCAGTGTCTGCTTCCAGCTCCTCTGGTGTAGGTTCTGCACAGGGTGGAAATTCTTCTTCCTCAGAAGTTGAATTCACTGTAGAGGGAGGGATAGTAGGTAGTGATTTACCTTTACTAACCCTAGCTTTAGGGAGCGCTTGGTCCATTCTTCCAGGATCCAAGTCACCCTGTCCTTTTTGCTTTTTGGCCTGAGCCCTAGTTAAAGCAAAAATATGTCCTGGAATGCCCAGCATTGCTGCATGAACCTCCAACTCCACATCTGGCCAAGCTGATGTCTCTAAATCATTCCCTAGTAGACAGTCTACAGGTAAATCTGAGGCAACCACAACTTTCTTTGGACCAGTAACCCCCCCCCCAGTTGAGATTTACAACAGCCATGGGGTGGCTAAGTGTGTTGTTATGAGCATCAGTTACTTGGTACTGGTGACCAAGTAGGTGTTGTTCAGGGTGGACCAGTTTCTCTATTACCATGGTAACACTGGCACCTGTGTCCCTGAAGGCCTGAACCTCAACACCATTTATTAGGGGTAGTTGCTTGTACTTATCCATATTAAGGGGACAAGCAACCAAGGTGGCTAAATCAATAGCCCCCTCAGAGACCAACCCCAACTAAGTTACCAAAAGTGAGCCCAGCTACTCCCTTGGATTGGCTATTAGTAGGTTTGCTCCCACCACCACTGCTATTACTAGGGGCACTAGGTGTAGCAGCAGGGGTTGTAGTGGTAGGAGGCTTGGTGCTTTTTTTTGGACAACTGGGATCCGTTGTCCAATGGCCTTTTATTTTACATAAATAGCACCATGGTTTCTTTTCTTTGTTTTGATTTGAAGAGGATTTGGGCCCACCACCCCCACCAGAGTGTTTTTGTGGGCCTGATGAAGACTCATTTTTAGATTTGTCCACACCCTTGTCAGACGACTTATCATCCTTCTTCTTGCCATCTTTGTCACCCCCTGTATGAACTTTTCTGTTCACCCTTGTTTTGACCCATTTGTCTGCCTTCTTTCCCAATTCTTGGGGAGAGGTCAGATCAGAGTCTACCAGGTACTGGTGTAACAAATCAGACACACAATTATTAAGAATATGCTCTCTCAGGATTAAGTTATACAGGCTTTCATAGTCAGAAACTTTACTGCCATGTAACCAACCCTCCAAGGCCTTCACTGAATGGTCAACAAAGTCTACCCAGTCTTGTGAAGACTCCTTTTTGGTTTCTCTGAACTTCATCCTGTACTGTTCAGTGGTTAAGCCATAACCATCTAGGAGTGCATTCTAAAGTCTTAAGAACTGCAAAATTATTGGCATCACTTTCCTTCACAGTAAGGAGCCTATCCCTACCCTTTCCACTGAAAGATAGCCATAGGATAGCAGTCCACTGCCTTTGAGGGACTTCCTGTACAACACAGGCCCTCTCAAGTGCAACAAACCACTTGTTAATGTCATCCCCCTCCTTGTAAGGGGTAACTATCTTGTGCAGATTCCTAGAATCATGCTCTTTTGCAGGATGACTATTTGGAATACTGCTGCTGCCACCATGGGGTTCAAACCCCAATTTCTGTCTTTCTCTTTCTATCTCCAAGGACTGCCTATCTAAATCCAGCTGTTGCTTCTTGAGCTTCAGCCTGGATTGTTCCACTCTCAATCTATTGAGCTCCCTTTCTAACACTCTGTCATCAGGGTGGGTGGGTGAGGCATGTCTTGAAACAGAAGTATGGTGAGAATGAACAGAGGGAGACCTGACCCTAACAGATGGCACTCTAACAACCTGGCTAACAGAAGTAACACTCCTACTATGATGAGAAGGAACACTCTTACTGTGATGTGAGGTAACACTATTACTCTGGTGTGAAATCACATCAGTACCAGTTATGCTAGGTGGTCTGCTAATGGGCAGGTTGGGAAGGTTCCCTTCTAAATCCTTTGCTAGGGGTGCCCCAGGGTCAGATTGGGAACCATCAGCTAATTTCTCAACAGAAGTGCCAACTCTGGTCTTATCTTGTTCAATGAGCATATTAACCAACAGTTCTCTACAGGGATTCTTCCCTACCCCTAAACGTCTTTCAATGCAGAGACTCCTTGCTCCTTTCCAGCTAAGGTGATCATAAGCAAGTTTGGACAGATCAACAGTTTGGCCTGTGCCAGACATTTTAGAAAGTGTTCAAGGGATAGAAAAAGAAAGAAAAAGTTTTTAGAACTTTTTAAAGAACAGAGAAAAAACTTTTAATACTTTTTAAAGAACTTTTTAGAAAGTTTAGAGTTACTTTTCAGCACTTAGCAAAGAAGTGAGAGAAGAAAAGCAAAACTTTTTGGTTAGGTGTACATACACTGAACTTGTTTTGTATATTTTTCTCTTATGAAAAGTACAATGACAAAAGTGGTAAGTAGTTGCAAAGTACTTATCCCACCGCTGCACAACCAATGTAGGAGGCTGGACTGGCTTGTAGTGAGTACCAAGGGGTACTTACACCTTGCACCAGGCCCAGGTATCCCTTATTAGTGTAGAGGGGTGTCTTGCAGCTTAGGCTGATAGAAAAGGTAGCTTAGCAGAGCAGCTTAGGCTGAACTAGGAGACGAGTGAAGCTCCTACAGTACCACTAGTGTCATATGCACAATATCATAAGAAAACACAATACACAGATATACTAAAAATAAAGGTACTTCATTTTTATGACAATATGCCAAAAGTATCTCAGTGAGTACCCTCAGTATGAGGATAGCAAATATACACAAGATATATGTACACAATGCCAAAATATGCAGTAATAGCAATAGAAAACAGTGCAAACAATGTATAGTCACAATAGAATGCAATGGGGGCACATAGGGATAGGGGCAACACAAACCATATACTCTAGAAGTGGAATGCGAACCACGAATGGACCCCAAACCTATGTGACCTTGTAGAGGGTCGCTGGGACTGTAAGAAAACAGTGAGGGTTAGAAAAATAGCCCACCCCAAGACCCTGAAAAGTGGGTGCAAAGTGCACCTAAGTTCCCCAAAGAGCACAGAAGTCGTGATAGGGGAATTCTGCAGGAAAGACCAACACCAGCAATGCAACAACAATGAATTTCCAGACGAGAGTACCTGTGGAACAAGGGGACCAAGTCCAAAAGTTACGATCAAGGCGGGAGTGGGCAGATGCCCAGGAAATGCCAGCTGTGGGTGCAAAGAAGCTGCCACTGGATGGTAGAAGCTGAGGATTCTGTATGAACGACAAGGGCTAGAAACTTCCCCTTTGGAAGACGGATGTCCCATGTCGTTAAGAGTCGTGCAGAAGTATTTTCCCGCAGAAAGACTGCAAACAAGCCTTGCTAGCTGCAAGGGTCGCGATTAAGGTTTTTGGATGCTGCTGTGGCCCAGGAGGGACCAGGTTGTCACCAGTTGCGTGAGGGGACAGAGGGGGCGTCCAGCAAGACAAAGAGCTCACTCAGAAGCAAGCAGCACCCGCAGAAGTGCCAGAACAGGCACTACAAAGTGGAGTGAACCAGAGCTCACCTGAAGTTGCACAAGAGGGTCCCACAAAGCCGGAGGACAACTCAGGAGGTTGTGCAATGCAGGTTAGAGTGCCGGGGACCCAGGCTTGGCTGTGCACAAAGGAAATCCTTGAAGAGTGCACAGGAGCCGGAGTAGCTGCAAAACATGCGGTTCCCAGCAATGCAGTCTAGCGTGGGGAGGCAAGGACTTACCTCCACCATACTTGGACTGAAGAGTCACTGGACTGTGGGAGTCACATGGACAGAGTTGCTGAGTTCAAGGGACCCCGCTCTTCGTGCTGAGAGGAGACCCAGAGGACCGGTGATGCAGTTCTTTGGTGCCTGCGGTTGCAGGGGGAAGATTCCGTCGACCCACGGGAGATTTCTTCGGAGCTTCTAGTGCAGAGAGGAGGCAGACTACCCCCACAGCATGCACCACCAGGAAAACAGTTGAGAAGGCGACAGGATCAGGGTTACAATGTCGCAGTAGTTGTCTTTGCTACTTTGTTGCAGTTTTGCAGGCTTCCAGCGCGGTCAGCAGTCGATTCCTTGGCAGAAGGTGAAGAGAGAGATGCAGAGGAACACTGATGAGCTCTTGCATTCGTTATCTAAAGAATTCCCCAAAGCAGAGACCCTAAATAGCCAGAAAAGGAGGTTTGGCTACCTAGGATAGAGGATAGGCTAGCAACACCTGAAGGAGCCTATCAGAAGGAGTCTCTGACGTCACCTGCTGGCCCTGGCCACTCAGAGCAGTCCAGTGTGCCAGCAGCACCTCTGTTTCCAAGATGGCAGAGGTCTGGAGCACACTGGAGGAGCTCTGGGTACCTCCCAGGGGAGGTGCAGGTCAGGGGAGTGGTCACTCCCCTTTCCTTTGTCCAGTTTCACGCCAGAGCAGGACTGGGGGATCCCTGAACCGGTGTAGACTGGCTTATGCAGAGATGGGCACCATCTGTGCCCATCAAAGCATTTCCAGAGGCTGGGGGAGGCTACTCCTCCCCAGCCCTGACACCTTATTCCAAAGGGAGAGGGTGTAACACCCTCTCTCTGAGGAAGTCCTTTGTTCGGCCTTCCTGGGCCAAGCCTGGCTGGACCCCAGGAGGGCAGAAACCTGTCTGAGGGGTTGGCAGCAGCAGCAGCTGCAGTGAAACCCCGGGAAAGGCAGTTTGGCAGTACCCGGGTCTGTGCTAGAGACTCGGGGAATCATGGGATTGTCTCCCCAATACCAGGATGGCATTGGTGGGGCAATTCCATGATCTTAGACATGTTACATGGCCATATTCGGAGTTACCATTGTGAAGTTACACATAGGTAGTGACCTATGTGTAGTGCACGCGTGTAATGGTGTCCCCGCACTCACAAAGTCCGGGGAATTGGCCCTGAACAATGTGGGGGCACCTTGGCTAGTGCCAGGGTGTCCACACACTAAGTAACTTAGCACCCAACCTTTACCAGGTAAAGGTTAGACATATAGGTGACCTATAAGTTACTTAAGTGCGGTGTAAAATGGCTGTGAAATAACGTGGACGTTATTTCACTCAGGCTGCAGTGGCAGGCCTGTGTAAGAATTGTCAGAGCTCCCTATGGGTGGCAAAAGAAATGCTGCAGCCCATAGGGATCTCCTGGAACCCCAATACCCTGGGTACCTCAGTACCATATACTAGGGAATTAAAAGGGTGATCCAGTATGCCAATGTAAATTGGTAAAATTGGTCACTAGCCTGTTAGTGACAATTTGGAAAGAAATGAGAGAGCATAACCACTGAGGTTCTGATTAGCAGAGCCTCAGTGAGACAGTTAGTCATACCACAGGTAACACATACAGGGCACACTTATGAGCACTGGGGCCCTGGCTGGCAGGGTCCCAGTGACACATACAACTAAAACAACATATATACAGTGAAATATGGGGGTAACATGCCAGGCAAGATGGTACTTTCCTACACCTCTTCAAACAGGTGGGTTGTGACCAGGTGCATGGGTGTGTCAGGAGTAAGGAAATGGGCTGACATGTACATGGAATGTCATGTGCGCAATGCTTGTCATATGTGTGGCACTTGTGCTGTCTATGTTCTGCTCATATGGAACTCTAGTCACAGATAGTCCTTGCAAAAATTGGATGCAGTTGGACTTACTGCTGTCAAGGGTCTGGTCATACATTCCTGTTATTGATGCAAAAGCACATCAACTGCCTAATGTATGAGGCTTTTTTTCCCCTTATTGAGTGATGGTGTCTTAGTTGTGTGCCATATGCTGCGATGAACCATGTTTCAAACATGTATGTGTGAAATAGGTGTGGTCCTCTGCTATTGCCCTTCAAAGGTGAAATGTACAGTATCTATGTCATTTACAATGTGTGTGTATGTGACCGTTGTATGATATGCATCACAATTGCTCAGGGATTTTCTGTGTCCTGATTGGTATATCAGCAATGCTTCATGAGGCAATACTCTTATTCTGATAGTTAGAGATAAAGGTGAGCAAAAATGATTAGCCAGACCATGTTATGGTGATTATTATCGGTGTTTATTTACATTAGTTAATAAAGTGGTGATGGTGATTATATTTAAAAGAAATTGTTCACGCTATGTTGGCGCCTACGCAATCTGTTTTGTTGTTACCCCTCATGTTGCAGGCCACCATCCTCCTCGTCCTCCTCTTCAGGCATGTGTGACTCTGGTTCCAGGAGGGGAATGTTCCTTCTTATGCAAATGTTGTGCAGGATGGCACATGTTAGAATGATCTTACAGACCATTTCAGGGGAATATAGGAGGCTACCACCAGTGATGTCGAGGCACCTGAATCTCGACTTGAGGATGCCAAAGGTCCTCTCGACTATGGTGCGTGTCCTCCTATGTGCGTCATTGTAGGCACGCTCTGCTGCAGTACTTGGGTTGCCAATAGGTGTCATTGTCCATGGCTGGATGCCATACCCCTGATTGATCAGCTGAAAGAGAAAATGAATGGGATCATGTTGATGTAACTAGCCCCATTGATATCACCTTGCATGGCAGTAGTTGTCTTGTGTTGTCTGTGACTCTTTTGTGTTATTGTGTTGCATCCTAGGCTTGTAGGATGTACCATCTGCATTGTGTTGTTTCCTTGGCTGAACGAGTGTTTTGCTGCTGACCAGTTATCAGCAGTATGTTTTGGGATTTGCAGCACATGGTCTCCTCCCTAGCATTGTGACTTATGATACAGGTGTCCCTGTGTCTCACTGGGGGTGAGATGATAGTTCCATACACAGATTAAATTTGACAGTGTTGTTAACATGTTCATATCAATGTACCCTGGACATCACATACCTTTAGACTTATGCAATGGATTAATGTAAACATAATTGAGACGCTTAGAATTTGCAAGGTGACATTTAGGCAACACACTCCAAACGTTGTGATCATTGACGTCTTAACATTAGGCTGTACAGTAATTTCAGATGTGTGACAGGTTCAATGGTGACCTATGAAACATGGCTCGCGATGTCACAACCTCAGTGTGTTCCTGTCGACATGTTGCTGTTGTGGTGTATGTGTTGTGTGTACTAGAGGGTTGCTGTGCAGTGTGTATATAAGTAGGTTTTTCTACTTACCAACAAGTAGTCCATTGCCATACCGTCCATCCTGGAAGTGTTGATTGATGGTGTTGTGACAGAAGATGAATGAGTCATGAACACTCCCAGGATATTTGGCCACAATGTTGGTGATCAATCCTTGGTGATCGACAATGGCCTGCACATTAATGGAATGTGTGTGCTTCCTGCTATGGTAGAGGTGTTCAGTTGCAGCAGGTGGCACAAGGCGTACATGTGTGCAGTCAGTTGCACCAAGGACGTGTGGGAAGCCACTAATGAGGTAGAACCCCTGTTTTGTTTCCTGCTGCTTCCGCAGTGTGTTAGGGAAGCAGATGTGGCGGGTGTGAGTCCAATGATGGCATCCAGTACTTTGGGCAAAAAGTCAGAGAATGATGGCTGTGGTATTCCGGCAACCAGGGCAGCAGTTGTTTGAAAAGAGCCACTTGCTAGCATGTGAAGTACGGCAAGCAGCTTGGTTTCTGTTGGGATGGTGCGGGGTGTCAGCAAGGTGGGTGCCAACTGTGGCTCAATGTTTCGAAGCAGCTGCTGAATGGCCTGCCAGTTCAACCTGTACCTCTGGATAATGTCATGTTCCCTGAGGCCATGAAGGGTTGTTCTGGGGCAGAATATCCTCTCCTGCCTTCTGTGCTGCCTTTGGGGTCCCTGCTGGTGTTGTGGTAGCTGCTGTTGTTGTTGCTGGGCTCTGCGTCTGCGTGCACGCTGGATGAGAAGCACCTCCATGTCTCCCTTTTGCTGCTCTGCTGCTCTGCTGTTGCTTCTGTGTGTTCAGATTAAAAACAGGTGTGTTTGCCCCATTTTAACACCTGCCCTGACCCAGGCGTTAAATTTGGACTCAAATCAGGCTGTGCGTCATTTTCCGGCTCCGCCTCCCGGCCGTGCGTCATTTTTACCCAAAAGCATAAATATGACGCACAGCCGTTTAAGTAATTTTTTGGACGGGAACACCTACCTTGCATATGATTAACGCAAGACGGGTTGCCGCATCCAAAAAATGATGCACACGGTGGGATTTTGACATCCGCGGGCTCAGGCGTCAGAGTTTAAATATGGAGCAAGGTTTGCGCACATTCAGCGCAGACTGACTATAAATATGCCCCTCAGTCTCTGGCAACATCCTCTTTCAGCCCCCTGCAACTGCATGCTGAAAGGTGTCACCTCATAGTCGAGGAGCTCTGTGCATATCACATTCTCAAAAAGGGAAAAAACCTAGGGCCATATTTATACTTTTTAACGCAAAACTGCGCCGCCGCAGTTTTGCGTCAAAAAATTTACCGCCGGCTAACGCCATTTCGTAGCACCGTGCGGGCGTCAAATTTATACTTTGACACACAGCGGCGCAATCAGCAGGTGGGAGTCATTATTTTTGACGCACACCGCAGCGTCAAGTCGTAAAGGAAAATGACCTTAACGCGGCGGAAATGACTGTAGGTCAATTTACGACACCGCAAACGGGATATGTGCCTTTTTTTGACGCAATAGCGTCAAAAATACCCTCGAACACTACAAGTGCACCAGAGGAGAGCCAAAATGGATCCCAGATGCCACTACAGACCCCAGGAAGATGACAGCAGACCAGGAACCAGCCAGGACGATTCATACAAGAACCAGGACATTTATAGAAAGAAAAGAAAGTGTTGCTGCAGTGCAGAGGAGCAGGAAATCCTGGTTAAAGAGGTGACGGAAGACCAGCACCAACTGTTTATCACCTCAAAGTTGCCAATCAGTAGGAGAGAAGCCATATGGCAACAAATTGTTGACAAGATTAACAGTGTGGCTGAAGTACGCCGGACAGTCACCGAGTGTAAGAAACGCTGGCATGACTGCAAACGCAGGACCAAGGAAAAGATGGCCCGGAACAGGAAGGCAGCACTGCAGACTGGAGGTGGGAGTCCAGCACACCAGGAGGCCCTGGACCACATGGAGGAGATGGTCGCAGCCGTCATCCCTGAGGAGATCGTCACAGGGATTCAAGGACAGGACAGTGCTGACTACCACGAGACAACACACATGCAGGGTAAGTCGCATGGGGAATTAAAATACAATAATGTTGACTGTAAGCAGGGGGGAAATACCTACTACACATTGCATGTAAGTCATCATATACATGGAGTGGCATGGGTAAAGGGGCACTGCAGGGGGGCATAGCCTGCACAAACATAAGCTGGGGCACAACATTACACTACACCAACAACAGTCCCATGGGGGCATGCTGTCATGCCAACAATGGAGCAAAGGGAAAGCCTCGACAGGAGGGAAGGCCACTACGTCAAACTTACATCCTGGCACTCGTCAGCCAACATATCTCCTACAGTAACTAGGGCCTATTAGCAATCCTCTAGCCAAAACGACAACTGCAATGTAACTGCAACAACGGTTGCCACTACCACCTTTGATCTGTGTGCAGCTATAGTAGCCAATGGCAGTAACCTCCCCATGGAACATAAATACCTACGTTAGGGGGTGAGGATGACATCTGCAACAATCTCCTGAAACAAGACAAAGGCCCCAGTACACGCAAATGTCAATGCCCATAGGTGTCACAAACATCAGCCAATGTAAACAACAATAGGAGTGACACACCACTAAGGACACACCCATGCTGCATATGTCAGGGTCCTTCCCGTGCCTGGCAAACAAGGCAACATCACAAATGTCATACTGCTCAGACAACAGCATTGAGGAGGGGACACATGGAACTGGTCACTGAAATACACCTGCACAGTCAGAGGATGAAATAAGACACTGATACGACTATCAGGGCAATCCAATGTAACACACATTACCCAACATCAGCAGGACACATTAACAATATCAACATCCATATCACATCATAACATTGTCATGCATAGGATATGCTACATGTCAATTACAATTAAGTCAATGTGAACGCTCAGGTAATTGGGGCAGGTCCTGAGAGTCAAGTGTGCTGCCAGGACCATCAGAACACCCACAGCCAGTGAAAGGTCTCACCATGAGAATGGATATACACGGAGGGTCGAGTAGGACAAAAAGGTGGCTATTCTCTATTTGGCATAAAGCAACACCTAGAGGCGATGAGGCTGACAAGTCTGATAACTCAATAACATACATGTGACACACAGGTGGGCCAAAGGCCTGGAAGAATGCCCATCTGAAGGACAGCAGATATCAATACAAAACAAGATCACAAAGTGAATTCATCAAAAGGCAGGCACGTCACATCAAAATTGTCACAACACAGACACACTAATTGTACCCTGTTTCATTGCAGAGGAAGATGGATCTCCTGCCGATATGCCTGTCCCAGATTTCCCTGATGACATGGATGACGAGCCCATAAACATTCCCCAGGAGACCATCCAAAAGGGCCTTGAAACCCTCCAGACCCCACCTTCAGTCACAAGGAGGAGCACAGAACAAGCAGCCAGCGCAGAGGAACCACCCACCACCCCAATTGCAAGACCTGCCAGCTCCAATACAGCTGAGGACTCTGACGACACTGGCACCAGCTTTGAAAGAACTGTAGTTGGAGTACAGCGGGAGCTGGCCAAGGAGGTGCGGGTGGGGATGCAAACTATGATAGCCAGCCTTGAGGGGGTGCGCTCGTGCATGATGTCATCTGCAGATCAGGCAGCAGCTATGCAAGCCCTAACATCCATACTGCAAGGACTACAAGAAACTGTCAAGGAATTCACCACTGCAGTAAGGGAGTTGCCACAACACCTCGCACCCCAAACATTCCACTGCATGCACAAGTGCAATCATGACTCCCTCAGGGCCGACCTGGCTGCCTACCATCGTGATGTGGCTGCTATTCTCAAAAACCAGCAGACCCTCCTTGCTGCAGTACTGCCCTTAAGACCTTCACAGGGAGCAGCGACCGGGATGTCTGACTCCACGTCTTCTAACACTGAGGTGTGTGTTGCCCCTTCACAACCAACAACAACAAGGACAAAGCAGGCAACACACACATCAGAAGAAGAAGACATGGAACAGATCACATTCACACGAGTACCCGGAAGCACTAGTTCCTGCACCATGGCCTACTTTGACCAAGGTCCTACGTTTTGTCAAATGCCTGTCTTACAACAACTATACTCAATGACTGTTCTGCAAACCACTGTATAACTTGTCAGCATGCCCAGTTAATGTCTCTCTCCTACTAATGGGCAAATCCTGTCCCTCTGCACTGTCTGTAACATCACCCTAGCATGTCAGTAGCATTATCTACACCCCTTCTGTAGGATCACCATGTAAGATTGAACTAGAACGGACTCAGCAAACATGGACAATGTGCATATTGCACTACAGCACCTATCAATAAATAGCACTTGCACACCAAATATGTCTCTGTGTAATTTGACACATCAACTGTGCAGTAGATAACACAAATGTGCCTGTGTGACAATCATGTTTCTTGTCAATACAACTGTCCTGACATCATGTAGTCAGATACATCTGTGCAGTGGGCACGATTGCATCATAGCCTGCCGATCCTAAGGAGAATAACTGATGAAGGGAGAAACCACACACCATCATGCAGTGTTGGACAGAATAATGCTTCATCAAGAGAAATCAAATTCAACTAATAGTGGATGATAAATGTTGTCACCATGCAATACTAACACATTGAACTATGCAGTCTAATCTAAGCAAACACTACAAAACACAGCATCAATCAACCTTTCAGAGTAAACATCCAAATTGGTAATCATGCAGAATTTTTGCACAAATGATCTATATCAGTTATGAAGACAAGAAGACAAGAGTGTTAACAAGACCTCATCTTCAAAGGTGTCCCTGAACATCACACTGCAGTCTGACCTAAAAATGTCCCCACAATACCAAGTCTGGAAGCACACTTTGTGACGTAGAAAACATACTCATCGACACAAATCCTTTGTGATCCATGTCAACTCTGATTGGTGATTCTAACAAATGGTGGATACTTACCAAGGTAGCACTGGGGTAGCTGCCATTTTACACCTCAGTTTGTTTTAGTTTGTAGCATAGGACACAAATGTCATAGAACAACAATCATCTACACTGATGCCAAGGCCATGATCAAGTAGCAGTTAACACATAATGCAAAGGGTTATCTATATATTTATTCCAAACTAATCACACCAGAGGCAACTAAGGGAAAAGTCATACCTACACTAATCTAACCTGACTACTCATTACCCACAACTGTCCCTAACTAACCTAAGCTAAACTTACTCTTCACATATAACGAATCGATCTAAACATCAACCCCCCCACCCACCATTATGAGACAGGACACATGCAGGACAATACATACTAACCTACATACATACTATACTATCCTAAACAATCATATAGGCCTGAAATTAGAAGACTCACACAAGTGGCATTGTCATATTCAGAAGGCTAATTTTTGACTGAAACAACGGGCGAGTGGTACTGTAAGATTCGCAGCTAGATCTCCTAGCTTTGCCATGACGCCCACTGTCGAAATTTACAAATCACAAGCAAGAGGGGGGGCCCTCTATGGAGCCGAATTGTGGGGCCACTGTAATCTAGACGATCTGACAAAGGTGGAAAACTCTTTCGTAAGGTCGTTGCTAAGAGTTCCTTCCAGCACTCCAATGCTCCCTATTCGAATGGATTTAAAAAACCTGCCCCCCATTAGCCAGATCGCCGCACTCAGGCCTTTGTTGTTCTGGATTCGTCTATGGTCACTAGACTCTCTTGCTCCCTATAGATGTGGGCTAGTCAATCTGATGGCCAATAACACCAGTTCAAAAATCAAGTGGTGTGTATACGTAGAACGGACCTTCTCACTACTTGGCTTGGGGTCTTACTGGAAGGACCCGCCATCTATCCCAAAAAATGCACTACAGACATTGAAGGATGCATTTTGGCTCTATGTCCAACTTTCACAATTGTCTGTTGTTTCGCCATCTTCTATGACGGGCAACTTTCTACAGTTCAAATGTGACTACGAATCTGTGCAATATATGGACATAGTACTTTTTCCACGCGCACGTGCATTGTATATTAGATTCAGGATAGGCTCTCTTCCTCTGCGCACTCTAACATATAAATGGTCTAACACTAGTTGCACTTCCAAGATGTGCCCGATGGGCTGTGCCAGAGAAGAATCCATAACACATCTCCTCTTTCAATGCCCTGCATACCACAAACAGAGAGTCTGTTGGATTATTCCTTTAGGCAGGAAAATGGGTTTTAAAAACTGCTCACTGGCTTTGAGAATTCTTAAATCTGACTCATCTGTTCTAGTGGCCTGCTGCTTGGCAAACTATCTAGATTCTATCTGGCACAATAGACTGAATACGCTTAAAAAAATAGAGGAAAACTTAACAATGGATGTGGTGAGCGGTCATTGATGAACCTATTTGTAAAATGTTATTGTATGCACTTATCACTTTACATTGCCCAAATCATTCTTTCTCTTTTACGCTTTGATATTTTTATATTTTTAAACAGAAATGTTTTATCTTATGTGATATGTTTGGTTAGGTTCGTATTTGACTTCTAATACCTATTATGCAAAATCTTGCATTTTTATACGACTCTATAATATGGTATGAATTTCCAGTAGGAAAACACTTATGCCTAACATTTTATGTAGCTCACTCCTCCATGTTTGAAATCTTTTTTATATAGCTTGTTGTCTTGTAAAACTATGAAACTGTGAATTGTGATGTGCTTTTATGGTATCTATTTTTACCGAAATAAAGCTAACGAACAATCATATATTTATTTATTTATTTATTTATTTTGTTTTTTTTTGTTGATTTTTTTAAACACACAGGAACCCCAACATTGACCTCCACCCACCCACCCACACACTTAATAAGGAAAAGTAGAAAGAATCAGGACCCCCCACCCTCCTCCCTAACACTAACTAAACTAACAACCTATACTAACCTCACACTAATCCCCCAAGCCCACTAATCATGATAACAAGGAAAGAGGAGGGAGGGGAGGGAATAATGTCCATTGAATACATCAGTCCTAGAGGTTGACCCTCCGGAGGGTCCGCCTGATAGACCTGACCCGCTTCTTGATGTTGGCGACATCCTGGCTGAGATTGTCCACCTTCCTTATAACTTTGTCCATTTTGCGTTCCAAAGCCAGGAATGCCGCAGGGTCGATTGGTGGTGCTGCTGCTGTTTGGGTCCCGGCAGAGGTGCTCTGTGGGCGTGTTGAGCCTAGCCCACTGGACTGTCCTGCAGCTGTCACACTGCTGGGGCCTGGGTGTGCTGCAGAGGCAGGGACAACTGTCCCCGCTGTGGCTGGGGCCACTTGTGGAGAACCGGTGGTTGTGGTGGTGGTGGCTGTAGTGGGCAACCTTGGGCCACCCTGTGGTGAAGCCCACCATGCTCCGGAGGCCCGATCCGACTGGTATTTACGGGCCATCCTTCGGAACCCCGACTGCACCTGCAGGATGTGTCGGTACCTCATGGCCCGCCTCTCAAATTCATGCCTCTGTGCGGCAGTCATGTTTGCAGCTGTGAAGACAAAGGGCAACTATTTACCATAGGAACTGCATTGTGTGGAATAGCACAAGTGGTCAATCTGACAATACATCTACTGTACTTGTAACAGCTCATATCACCATACAGATCATTGAAAGTCTCAGAGGAAGTACATGGAAAGCCTGCCTACAAAGGTCATCTCACACATAGCACATACAAAATCTACATGATGGGTAACAACTGGCAATAACTTGTCATCAAAGTACTGACAGTTGCAGCTAACAATCATGCTACACCTCCTCCGCCTATTGCCTGGACTACATATGTCAGTTTATGTGATACCAATCACAAACTTCAAGGTCTGCAATTTGTAATGGGATTTGCTAGTATAGTACTCATGTGCCATACCTGAGTGTGTACACTAGGTTCAAAACCATATTTCATATAATCACAAGTATGTGTAACATACTGGTTGCTTCAGTCCTAGGTACCCTATTCACAAACCCATGCCTGTGTTTGAGGGGGGGGGTGGGAAGAACAACAAACAATCCCAAAATAGATGCACACCCAGGAGTGTATAGAAAGCTCAACATGTTTTTGGCTCCACACACACACCACCAGTAAGGGCTATCAACAAATTGGAGTCAGCTAAACCTTGTCCTATCCAAGGTCCACACATGTCAAAATGTACTGACCTAGGGCTACATCACATACTTCCAGTGAGGCATAATTTTCAACAGGCACAGAGGAGCAAGAACACCCATGATCATGAATAGCATGCACACCTAGGCCGACACACTTCTAGTACAACTTGTGGAAGTACATGCTCCCGGAAGATCCAACCTACAGTGTACACAGTACATTGGTTAATAGGGAAGCAGCAGTCTTCAGACAAGCCATTTGCTGAAGCTATCTGGGAGAATGTCAGTCTGACATGTAGACTCAGTCCGAGACGAGTCACAGTGCAACTCTTATTGTAAGTAGTGTATTCCACATAACTCACCCCAGTTCCCATAGCGGGCCCTACAGGAATGGCCTACAAACCCAGGATCAGACAAATGGATAAGCATTGGTCAACTCAAAATAATATGATAACTGAAATCCCACTAATGGAACAAGACTAATGATTGGGCAGCGCATCACACCTTGCAATGTGTTCAACACACAGTAGTCCATCACACATCAACAGCAAACACAAAACATACCACACATGTCAACACTCACTGTAGGTGTCGGGGTCCTCAAAACGAGCCACCTCTCCCACTGTGAATGGTGCAGGTCCACCTGTAAAGCATGGAAGGAAGAATATGCTCAGAATCCGTGCACTGACAAACAATTTCAAATACAAATACACTGTGATAATCTGACATGAGTAATGAAACACTTTCAGACATGCTCTTACTGCATGGAATAATTCCTGGGCAAAATTTACATAAGATGGGTCTCCTGCTACAGTTACACACACTTCTACACACATGCAGTGGCACTGACTGTCATGTGGTGGCAAACATGCACCTCCATTAGTGTGCAGCAACAATATAAGTGTGTATTCATCTCATCATGTGCATCCAAAAGAGACATCCAAAAGCTGGTTACTTGAGGACTGCATGACCTGTCAAACAGCCTATGTGGTCATGACACATTTGTGACAGTTAGGTACATGGTACAGAGGGCCAGGTACTTGGGCAATACCTAATGTTGTTACAGTTTCATAAATTGATGTGTCCAAACAATGGTGATTGGCACCAAACATGTTTGTACCCTAGTCCATACCTTTGGACTGCCATCCCTAATCGGATTTTGGCAGAAGTAACAAAAAATACCTGCCTAAGATGTTAGCTGAGGGCACCTGACTCCTTTACAAATATGGTTCATGTTCAGATCTGGCATGTATCAATAAAATGTGAAGGAGCACATTTATCCCGAACAGGCATGGCACTTCTGTGAACACTTTCCCTACACACTAACCAGACACACATGAGACATATGTCTGGGCCACATTGCTATCATCAATTGACGTGACTGCAGCCCTCCTTTTCAGCATCATGTAGGGTTTCCAATGTCAGTCTAGCTATAGCGTCAACATATGTAGGTATGATGTTACTACATCCATACTTCACTGGCAATTGTGACCTGTAGAGTCCTGATTGCGTCATTAATGTGTCGCTTGTCTGACACAAAGGCGGCACTACATTACATTCTGCTACAAGCAACCTGTAAGTGTGGAAAACATGAGCTGCCTGACTGCTAGCATTTGTCATCCTTCACATAGTGCATCAATTACCCTGTATGTTTCCCTAGCATTACACACAGTCAGCTACTTATCTGGCAGATTGGGTACCAATCATCTCATGTCACTACACAGCTTTTAATTGTGCACATTTACATGATCTGTACTCACCAACATGGCCACCAATCATGATTCCCAGGTGGTCCAGTAGATCTTGCTCCCTGGAGATCAGGTCAGCCCAGCTGTGCTTCAATTGATGCTCATTCCGTTGGCTCCCATACAGACGCACCAAGTGATTGCGCACCTTCCCCCACTGGACTTTTCGGGCCTCCGTGTGATACCCCTGTATCACCCTACCCCCAGCCTCCAGCATCAGTGGGAGGAAATGGCAAACCAGCCATATGAACCCCCCCAATTCCTCCTCACCCATCCTGGAGAGATGTGGCCTACCAGACATTTAGGCACAGAAAAAGGGGAAAAAGTTGTAGTAAAAAAAAAAAAAAAAAGGAGGAAATGGGGAAAGTTTGAGTGAGGAAATACAAAGAAAACTTAACAAATAGAAGAGCCCAACTATCCCCTATATAACAGTACCCACAACAGACTCCCACAGACAATAAATACAACACTGGACTGGACACATTTATACAACACACACTCAGACAGTATTCTACAACACAATATTGATGACAAAACAACAAGTAAGATGGCACTCTGGACACAAAAGCACAAATTCACAGGACAACACTTTGCACACAACCACACAGTCTAGAATAATCAGAGACTGCAAAGTGAAAGTGAAAGTACACCCACTGTACAGATTCTGTAAACAGGATATCCTATTACATCACATCCTGCATAACATGGCCGCCAGTTTTTTTCCATTATGCGTCATGTTTTCACGCATACAGGTTGTGCGTCATATTTTTTGACGCACAGGAGTGCAGATAATGCAGAGTCAAAATATTTTTAATAATTGGTAAATAATATTTGTTTGCGGCATAATTTACAGTTCCAGAGGTGAAAATTAAGCTGCAGCCAAATATTATTTCTATTTATTAAAAATGTTTTTGACTCTGCATTATTTGCACTCCTGTGCGTCAAAAATTATGACGCACATGCTGTATGCGTGAAAATATGACGCATTAAGACAAATATGTATTTCATTTGTCCAAATGAGTAATGGAATTTTGCATGGCCAAACGGTGCTAAGTGATAAACCATGAGGTTAGCTATAGAAAATGTCCCTTATAGGATGTATAGAAGGTATTCACAGTGCAATAGTAATGATTGGCCAGAATGGATATTACTCATATTTGCGCACATATGTAGGTAATTTCTGATTGCAACTTTCAAAATATGAAAGAGATAACAGGATGTATTCATTAGCAAATTTCAGAGCACATGTATCAAGCTATTCCAAATAGCAAAAAGGGCATTTCGGTAATGCAATTGTCGCCTAAACCTTTTTTGGGGGTAACCATGTGCTAATTACGAGTTAATGTAGCTAAAATATGTTTCACTATTGACATGTAGGGCACACATGCCCCTTATGCATGTGTGTGGTTCACATGTGTGTAAAAAATGTCTATTTGGGGTGCAGCAGAGGGGGACTTAGGCCCCCAGCACCCTGGGGTTTGCTGTTCCTGACTTGCAAATTAATCAGGACAGGATGCTGGGTCAATCAGGAGCCAGCTCTTTGACAAATGACATGATCAGTGGTCTGACTAGGACTGGTCAGAGGGAGCAGTAGACAGTTGACATGTCACACTGTTTATGTCCTGTGTTGTTTTGAAGGTGACACATGAACCCTGATAAAGTGTTACACGGCAACATTAGTAGCAATGCTTAATGGTGTAATTGCCCAAATGACAACATCTATGCTGTAGGAGGCATCAGCAGGGACGGTGAATGTAAATTTGGGAGGTGTGCATGGAGGGGATCACTGGTGTGGCCTCCATCAGTGTCTCACAAGTCATGTCGGATGATATTTGCTTTAAAATGGCCTACAGTACCTTTCACACGGGAATCAATCTACAGGTGATACCAGGCCTTAAAAACTCCAAGCCAGTGTATTATTTGAGCTGACTTCCATTCAGTGAGATGGTACTATGACAATGGTAGGCATAGGAAAGGGTGTGGCACACTGGATGACTCTTGTGAGTGTGTGTGTGTAGATGAGGGAATCTCAGGGTACACATATCAGCATTCCAGGGACCTCTTCAGACAGGTGGGGTGTGACCAGGCGCATGGGTGTGTAAGGTTTTTACAAAAGGGCTGACATGTAGATGGGATGTGATGTGCTGGATACTTGTCATATGTGTGGCACTTGTGCTGTGTATGTTCTGCTTATGTGTAACTCTAGTGACAGATAGTCATTGCAAAGATTGTATGTAGTTGGAATTACTGCTGCCAAGAGTCTGGTCAGACATTCCTGTTCCTGAAGCAAAAGCATGTCAACTGCCTGATGTATGAGGCCTGTTTTCCCCTAGTTGAGTGATGATGTTTTAGTTGTGTGCCATCTGCTGCAATGAACCATGTTTCCAACATGTATGTGTGTAATAGGTGTGGTCCTCAGCTATTGCCATTCAAAGGTGAACTGTATAGGATGTCAGTTATTTACATTGTGTGTGTATGTGACCGTTGTATGATAGGCATCACATTTGTAGTATATTTTTCTGTGTCCTGATTGTTATCTCATTAATACTCCATGAGGCGACACTCTTCTTCTGATATTTAGAGCTAAAGGTGTGCAGAAATGAATAGCCAGACCATGATGTGGTGTTTGTTATCAGTGTTTATTTACAATAGTTCATTAAGTGGTGATGGTGATAATATTTAAAAAAAATTGTTCACAATGTGTTGGCGCCTATGCACTCCAGCAGCCGTGTTTGGTTGTTCCCCCTCCTGTTGCAGGGCAGCATCCTCCTCTTCCTCGTCTTCAGGCATGTATGGGTCTGGTTCCAGGAGGGGAATTTTCCTTTTGACACAAATGTTGTGCAATATTGCACATGTGAGGATGATCCTACAGACCATCTCAGGAGAATATAGTATGCTACCACCAGTGATGTCGAGGGACTTGACTTGAGGATGCAGAAGGTCCGCTCGACAATGCTTCGTGTCCTCTTATGGGCCTCGTTGTAAGCACGCTCGGCAGCAGTACTCGGGTTGCCAAATGGTGTCATTATCCATGGCTGGATGCCATACCCCTGGTCAGCTGAAAGAGAAAAAGAATGGGATCATGTTGATGTAGCTGGCACTATTGAAAAGACCTTTCATGGCAGTAGTAGTCTTGTGTTGTCTTTGACTCTTTTGTGTACTGATGTGACATCCTATACTTGTAGGCTATACCATCTGCATTGTGTTGTTTCCTTGGCTGAGCAAGTGTTTGTCTGCTAACCGTTTGTCATCAGTATGTTTTGGGATTTTCAGTGCAGTGTGCCCTCCCTAGCATTGTGACTTGTGATACAGGTGTCCTTGTGTCTTCACTTGTGGTGAGTTGATAGTTCCATGTAGAGTTTAAATTGTAACTGTTGTTAACACGTCCATATCAAAGTACCCTGGACATCCCATACCTTTAGGCTTATGCAATGTATTAATGTAAAGGTCATTGGGACACTTACAATTTGCAAGGTGACATTTTGGAAACCACACTCATTAATGTCTTCACATTAGGCTGTACAGTAAAATCCAATGTGTGACAGGTTCAATGGTGACTTAAGAAACATGGCTAGTGATGTAAGGACCTCAGTGTGTTCCTGTCTAGATGTTGCTGTTGTGGTGTATGTGTTGTGTTCTAGACGGTTGCTGTGCAGTGTGTATATAAGTAGGTTTTTGTACTTACCAACAAGTAGTCCATTGCCATACCGTCCATCCTGGAAGTGTTGGTTGATGGTGCAGTGACGGAAGATGAATGAGTCATGTACACTCCCAGGATATTTAGCCACGATGTTGGTGAACATTCCTTGGTGATCGACTATGGCCTGCACGTTGATGGAATGTGTGTGCTTCCTGTTGCGGTAGAGGTGTTCAGTTGCAGCAGGTGGCACAAGGCGTACATGTGTGCAGTCGATTGCACCAAGGACGTGTGGGAAGCCACTGATTGCGTAGAACCCCTGTTTAGTTTCCTGCTGCTTCTGCAGTGTGTTAGGGAAGCAGATGTGGCGGGTGTCAGGCGAATGATGGCATCCAGTACTTTGGGCAGAAATGCGGAGAATGATGGTTGTGATATTCCGCCTACCAAGGCACCAGTTGTTTGAAAAGAGCCACTTGCCAGCATGTGGAGTACGGCAAGCAGCTTTGTTTCTGTTGGTATGGTGCGGGGTGTCACCAAAGTGGGGGCCAACTGCTGTTCAATGTTTTGCAGCAGCTGCTGAATGGCCTGCCAGTTCAACCGGTACCTCTGTATGATGTCGTGTTCCCTGAGGCCCTGAAGGGTGGTTCTTGGGCAGAATATCCTCTCCTGCCTTCTGCGCTGCCTTTGGGGTCCCTGCTGGTGTTGTTGTAGCTGCTGTGGTTGCTGCTGGGCTCTGCGTCTGCGTGCACGCTGGATTAGAATGACCTCCATGTCTCCCTGTTGCTGCTCTGCTGCTCTGCTGTTTGTTCTGTGTGTTCTGATTAAATACAGGTGTGTTTGCCCCATTTCAACGCCTGCCCTGACCCAGGCGTTAATTTTTTACGCAAATCGGGCTGTGCGTCATTTTCTGGCTCCGCCTCCCGGCCGTGCGTCATTTTTGCTCGAAAGCATAAATACGATGCACGGCCGTTTAAGTCATTTTTGGGACGGGAAAGCCTACCTTGCATATCATTAACGCAGAGCGGGTTGCCGCATCCAAAAAATGACGCACACGCCGGAATTTTGTCGTCCGCGGGCTCGGGCGTCAAAGTTTAGATACGGGGCAACGTTTGCGCTGATTGTGCGTCAAAGTTTTTGACGCTCAATCGGCACAACGGAGTATAAATATGCCCCCTAGGGAGCCCACACCACCACTTGCACAGTCACCATCCCCAGCACAGTCAATTTATACAGATTCAACTCGATCAAGTTTCAGGCCTAGGGTTGAAAAGATATATAGACCAGCACCATAAGGCCCCATCAACATCAGAGGTAAGGTCCCACCTGATTCACTTGTAGTGCATGCAGCATCCAAATGGGCTTCTGCGCAGAGTACAGGGGAAACCCTCATCCTGACAAAGAAAGCAACTGAGTATACGCTGTCAATATAACATAAAAATGCAGTAAACTGTGGGAAAAAATTAAACATATTACTTCAACATAAATCGATCTTAACTCGATTTAGACTTGTGAATTTATCACAAACTATTCAACTACATCTGTTAGTGATAACCAAGCATGCCCTGACTGGGTCCAGGAAGGAAGGGGCCACCTACAGGTACTTTGCAGGGGGCCCCCTCCAGTTTCATTAGGCCACTGCCATAGCCCCCCCTTTCACATATGATCATTTGTTTTAAAGTGCTCGTGAAGGCTGGCTTTACTAATCCACTCAGCTATCCACATAAAATATAGTTCTGTTCTTTGCAGCAGGCATATTAACCCTCTACACTACTTTCTGGCAAGCAGAGCTGTTGCTAGACAAAACTCCCATCTCTCTCCCAGCATGAACATTAATGACAAGAGTTATCTTGACATTTTAATTGTTTCCTGAAGGCTGGACACACAAGGAACTTTTCAGCAAGTGCTTTTAAATATGTTATGGCCTCACAGCGCTAAAAGGACAACAACAGGTGCAAAAGGAAGGGAAGACTAGAGTTTGAAAAGCCAGGTTTTAATAGCCTTTTGAAAATTAGGTTTGTGACTGGTTAATCAAATACTGAGGGGGAGGAAGTTCCACAGTTTGGCTCCCCGATATTCCATTGTAGCGCCACCCAATCTGGCTTTTTTGATTTTAGGTAGTATAGCCAGTGCTGTAAATGCTGATCTAAGGGCTCTAGCGGGTTTGTAGAAGGTGGCTAGGGTTTTTAGCAAATGGGGTCCTCTATTATGTAGTGACCTGTGGCTGATGCATAGGGTTTTAAATTTTATACGCTGTTCCACTGGAAGCCAGTAGAGAGGACAAGGCCGGTTTAACTGAAGTATGCCTTGGGATATCTAGTAGAAGACGCTCCGCAGCATTCTGGACCACCTGCAATTTCCTGACCACATATTTAGGGGAGCTAAGAAATAAACTATTACCATAGTCGAGTTGGGACAGAATAATTGCCTGAACAATGAGTCTTTTTGCAAGAGGGGGAAGTATTACCAGTACTTTTCTCAAAAGTCTTAGTGACCCAAAGCAGGCAGCATATGCGTACTCTCCATATTTGCCCACAGCTATTGGCTGGAATTTCATAAAAAACTACCCAATATCAAACCAAACCAGCACAGTATCATCCAAGCCAAGATCACCAAAGGAAGAAGTGCAGGCATTGCTTCAAAAGGGAGGAATCAGGCCTATCCCACCACACCAGTGAGAATCAAAAGTGTATTCCCTGTACCTTCTCTATACCAAATAAAACAGGTCATTGCAGCAAATGCTCAATCCAGTACTTCACTTCAAGATGACAGCTCTCCAAGACGTCATTCTACTGCTCTGCTTAGGAGAGTATTTGGAGACTCAGGATGCCATGGATGCCTACTTACACATCCCCACTCACCCGGCACACCACCAGTGCCTCAAATTTGTGGTAACTGGAGTGCATTATCAATTCAAAAACTACTACCTGTTGGGATTCAAACAGTACCTTGAGTGTTCAACAGATCTCTAGCAGGAAGGGCAGTGCATCTTTGGGGCAAAGCCATTCATGAATCCATTCCAGGACGACAGGCTGGTAAAAAGCAACAGCCAAGCACAATGCCTCACTCACACTCCACAAGCCATCTCACTCCACACACTGGAGCTCACCATTTATGCTAAATAAATCTCACATCCTGCCCAATAGACACACCCGTTCTTAGGAATCATGCTCATTACAGTGACAGGCAAAGCCTCTCCCAGCCACAAGACAATGGTGACATTTCAAAGCCTGCTTCCCTTCCAATATTAATTCAATATGGGTCCCCGGGTTCCAGTAATGAGGTTGGATACTTAGCATTGCCATGGGAGATGTACTGGTCTACCAAGCTCACCATCTGGACATTCATTGAGTGAAAACTCTTGTGATTTAGGTACACCTGTTAATTTTGCCAGGGGGGGACAAATGCAATATGTGTTCCAACAATTGCCCCAATTCTGGTGGGGATATGTCCCATTGCATGAAGTCAGCCTTCACTGTGGCCAAATCCTCCACCTGGGGGAATCCAATGTTGCTGCACATGTGTTTAATCAGGGCAGACAACACTCTGGTCAGCACTATTGAGAACACTGGTTGTGACAGTCCTGCTGCCAAGCCCACTGTCACTTGGAAAGAACCAGTTGCCGAGAAATGGAGCACAGATAGGACTTGCACAAGAGGGGGGATCCCAGTGAGGTGATGGATAACAGATATCAGGTCAGGCTCCAATTGGGCACACAGCTCTGTGATTGTGGCCCTGTCAAGTCTATAGGTGAGGACAATGTGTCTGTCCTCCATTGTTGCCAAGTCCACCAGGGGTCTGTACATGGAGGTATGTCTCCATCTCCTATTCATCCACAGCGGTTGCAGTCTAAGGGACAAAAAAGTGAGGAGCCGGTCACAAACTGAACATCGGAGCCACAACAGTACAATGGATGATGTTAATTTGTAATGGGTAAGTGGTATTTGTCCTGTATGTCCAATTTTTTAAAAAGTGATGCAGTTATTATCCCGGCCCTGCACCACCCCCCTGAAATGGCATCCACATGTCCTGTGTGGAAGGACAGGTGGAAGTGAGGTAATTCTGCTGACGTTGTGCGCCGTTGCGGTAGGCGGTCGGGAACCACCGTGCAACCCCACATTGGTTAACATTGGGCCCTATCAGGTACAGTGGCCAATGGTGATGTACGCCGGAGGTGACAGTATGTACTGCCACGGACGTGACCACCATTTTCTATCTGATCACTCAATAGCTACTGTCCGTAGGAGAGGACCTACACTGCATGTGCTGCTGTGACCTGTGTCTGGAACCTACCATGGCTTGTGTGACTGGGGAAAGGGCCCCTGCCTTCACCTCAGCGGAGTTGGACCGATTGGTGGATGGGTCCTATGCCAGTACGGACTGCTGAATGGGCCTCCAGACCAACAGGTGAGTTCACTGTGAGTACTATTCATGTGGCATGAATGCATTGAGTGGTGTGTGTGAAGGCCTCGTGTGGGGGGTGGGTGGATGTCCCCTGGGCCTCGTACAGCTTGTGTGCTGGGCAATGTGTGTGTAAATGGTGATGTGAAGGGGTATGGTGGGCCATAAGTGTAACAGGCAGGACAGTCTTACTGACACCATTTCCTTTTTGAATTTCTCTGCAGGTCAGCGCCCATCAAAAGAAGGGTATATGATGTGCCATCGGCAAGGACGTGCGGACCCTGGAGACAGGCGGAGAAACCTCTGTCGGAAATGGTGGGAGGACCTGAGATGCTGGGCATGAAAGACAGCCGAGGCCCAGCAGGGGATGGGCTCCCAACGACGAAGGAGTGCCCGTCGAACCCTGACCCCCCTGATGGCCCGCATACTGGTGGTGGCCTATCCGGAGCTGGATGGGCACTTGAGGGCAGCACAACAGCCACATGGGGGTGAGTACAGTGCCCATCATTATAACGTAAGCATGGCAGGGTGGTATCCAGGTGGGGGATGGTTGTCAATGGCTGCCCCTAGGCCAGGCCTGATATTGCAGAGTAGGTCCCATGTTGGCCAGGGTTCTGAAGTGATAATCCTGCTACCTAGCTCGTAGGCATCCACAACTGGTCATGGCTGTGTGGGTCCCAGGTGTGCTGCATTTGGCGGTATGTGCCCCTCCCCATGCCTTGGTGGCTAACAGTATAACTGGTAGTGCAATGCACAGTGTGCAGGGCTGTTCCCTGTGTGTGATGGTGGTGTGTACGCCAAGGGTGGTGCTGGTGCAGCCATTGACCCAGTGTATCCTTTGTCTATTCCCCGTTTTGTTTTGTCATCCTGTCCTTGGCGACGGAGGGAGCTGCATCCACAGGACCCAGGAGGCAGAGCCCACCGATGCTGAGGGCACCAGAGGGACAGAGGGCGAGGGGAGCATCACGGCAAAGACTGGAGGGGACAGTTCAGACTCTGATACCTTCTCCGATGGAAACTCCTTGGTGGTGGCAGACACCTCTGTGACCACCCCGGCTACAGGTACAGCCACCACCTCTCGAACCAGCACGGGCCTCCCAGAAGCCCCTCATCGAGTTGCCCGTGCCCGCTCACCCAGGAGTGTGAGCATCTCCTTCATCCCAGGCACCTCAGGCCCTGCCCCAGCGAGCCCTGCTGCCCTGATTGAGGAGGCTATTGACTGTAGGAGGCTGGCCTGGCTTGTAGTGGGTACCAGAGGTACTTACACCTTGTGCCAGGTCCAGTTATCCCTTATTAGTGTAGAAGAGGTATTTCTAGCAGCTTAGGCTGATAGAAGGTAGCTATGGCAAAGCAGCTTAGGCTGAACTTGGAGACATGTAAAGCTCCTAATATACCACTGGTGTCATATGCACAATATCATAAGAAAACACAATACACAGATATACTAAAAATAAAGATACTTTATTTTTATGACAATATGCCAAAAGTATCTCAGTGAGTACCCTCAGTATGAGGATGCCAAATATACACAAGATATATGTACACAATACCAAAATTATGCACTAATAGCAAAAGGAAGTAATGCAAGCAGTGTAAAGTTACAATAGATTGCAATAGGAGCACATAGGTATAGGGGCAACACAAACCATATACTCCAAAAGTGGAATGCGAACCACGAATGGACCCCAAACCTATGTGAGCTTGTAGAGGGTCGCTGGGACTGTAAGAAAACAGTGAGGGTTAGAAAAATAGCCCACCCCAAGACCCTGTAAGGTAGGTGTAAAGTGCACCTACAACCCCCAGAGAGCACAGATGTCGTGATAGGGGGATTCTGCAAGGAAAACCAACACCAGCAATGCAACAACAGTGGATTTCCGGACCTGAGTACCTGTAAGACAAGGGAACCAAGTCCAAGAGTCGCGACAGTGTCGAGAGTGGGCAGTAGCCCAGGAAATGCCAGCTGAGGGTGCAAGGGAGCTGCCACCGGATGGAAGAAGCTTGGGGCCAGATGTAGCAAAGTGTTTGCGCCTCGCAAACGGCGAAAATCGCCGTTTGCGAGGCGCAAAAGCCACTTTGCCATTCAGAAATGCATTTTGCGAGTCGGCTCCGACTCGCAAAATGCATTTCCGACTCGCAAATATGAAGGGGTGTTCCCTTCCTATTTGCGACTCGCAGTGGGATGCAATTCCATTTGCGACCGCGTACGCGGTCGCAAATGGAGTCGCAGTTACCATCCACTTCAAGTGGATGGTAACCCACTCGCAAATTGGAAGGGGTCCCCATGGGACCCCTTCCAGTTTGTGACTGGACCCCAAATTATTTTTCAGGGCAGGGAGTGGTCCAAGGGACCACTCCCTGCCCTGAAAAAAAACCGAAACTAAAGGTTTTGTTTTTTTTGAAGTGCAGCTCGTTTTCCTGTTAGGAAAACGGGCTACACTTCAAAAAAAAAAAACTGCTTTATTGAAAAGCAGGTTGCTAACATGGAGGCCTGCTGACGTCAGCAGGCCTCCATGTTAGCGAGTGCCTATACTGGCAATGGGGCGCAATTTGCGACCCACCTCATGAATATTCATGAGGTGGGTCATTGCAACACCATTGCGAGTCGCAGTCGGTGTCTGAGACACCGTACTGCATAGCAATTTGCGACTTGAAAATTGCGAGTCGCAGGGACTCGGAATTTCCCCTTTGGAGGATGGATGTCCCACGTCGTGAAGAAGCTTGCAGAGGTGTTCCCACGCAGAAAGGCTTCAAACAAGCCTTGCTAGCTGCAAGGGTTGCGGTTAGGGTTTTTGGATGCTGCTGTGGCCCAGGAGGGACCAGGATGTTGCCACTTGGATGAGGAGACAGAGGGGGCACCCAGCAAGTCAGGGAGCCCTTACAGAAGCAGGCAGCACCCGCAGAAGTACCGGAACAGGCACTTAGAAGAGGAGTGAACCGGAGTTCACGCGAAGTCACAAAAGGGAGTCCCACGACGCCGGAGGACAACTCAGAAGGTTGTGCACTGCAGGTTAGAGTGTCGGGGACCCAGGTTTGGCTGTGCATGAAGGAAATCCTGGAAGAGTGCACAGGAGCCGGAGCAGCTGCAAATCACGCTGTACCCAGCAATGCAGTCTAGCGTGGGGAGGCAAGGACTTACCTCCACCAAACTTGGACTGAAGAGTCACTAGACTATGGGAGTCACTTGGACAGAGTTGCTGAGTTCCAGGGACCACGCTCGTCGTGCTGAGAGGGGACCCAGAGGACCAGTGATGCAATCTTTTGTTGCCTGCGGTTGCAGGGGGACGATTCCGTTGACCCACGGGAGATTTCTTCAGAGCTCCTGGTGCAAGAAGGAGGCAGGCTACCCCCAGAGCATGCACCACCTGGAAACAGTCAAGAAAGCCAGCAGGATGAAGCGATACAAGGTTGCTAGTAGTCATCTGGCTACTTTGTTGCGGTTTTGCAGGCGTCCTGAGCAGTCAGCGGCCAATCCTTTGGCAGAAGGTGAAGAGGGAGATGCAGAGGAACTCTGGTGAGCTCTTGCATTCGGTATCTGAAGAATTCCCCAAAGCAGAGACCCTAAATAGCCAGATAAGGAGGTTTGGCTGCCTAGGAAGGAGGATTGGCTACTAAGAGAGGTAAGAGCCTATCAGAAGGAGTCTCTGAAGTCACCTGCTGGCACTGGCCACTCAGAGCAGTCCAGTGTGCCAGCAACACCTCTGTGTCCAAGGTGGCAGAGGTCTGGGGCACACTGGAGGAGCTCTGGGCACATCCCCTGGGAGGTGCAGGTCAGGGGAGTGGTCACTCCCCTTTCCTTTGTCCATTTTCGCGCCAGAGCAGGGCTGGGGGAATCCCTAAACAGGTGTAGACTGGCTTATTCAGAGATGGGCAGCATCTGTGCCTATCAAAGCATTTCCAGAGGCTGGGGGAGGCTACTCCTCCCCAGCCATCACACCTATTTCCAAAGGGAGAGGGTGTTACACCCTCTCTCAGAGGAAATCCTTTGTTCTGCCTTCCTGGGCCAGGGCTGCCTGGACCCCAGGAGGGCAGAAACCTGTCTGAGGGGTTGGCAGCAGCAGCAGCTGCAGTGGAGACCCCGGAAAGGCAGTTTGGCAGTACCCGGGTCCTGTGCTAGAGACCCGGGGGATCATGGAATTGTCTCCCCAGTGCCAGAATGGCATTGGGGTGACAATTCCCATGATCTTAGACATGTTACATGGCCATGTTCGGAGTTACCATTGTGACGCTATACATAGGTAGTGACCTATGTATAGTGCACGCGTGTAATGGTGTCCCCGCACTCACAAAAGTCCGGGGAATTTGCCCTGAACAATGTGGGGGCACCTTGGCTAGTGCCAGGGTGCCCACACACTAAGTAACTTTGCACCCAACCTTCACCAGGTGAAGGTTAGACATATAGGTGACTTATAAGTTACTTAGGTGCAGTGGAAATGGCTGTGAAATAACGTGGACGTTATTTCACTCAGGCTGCACTGGCAGGCCTGTGTAAGAATTGTCAGATCTCCCTATGGGTGGCAAAAGAAATGCTGCAGCCCATAGGGATCTCCTGGAACCCCAATACCCTGGGTACCTCAGTACCATATACTAGGAAATTATAAGGGTGTTCCAGTATGCCAGTGTGAATTGGTGAAATTGGTCACCAGCCTGTTAGTGACAACTTGGAAAGCAGAGAGAGCATAACCACTGAGGTTCTGGTTAGCAGAGCCTCAGTGAGACAGTTAGTCATCACACAGGGAACACATACAGGGCACATACTTATGAGCACTGGGGCCCTGACTGGCAGGGTCCCAGTGACACATAGACTAAAACAACATATATAGAGTGAAATATGGGGGTAACATGCCAGGCAAGATGGTACTTTCCTACATTGACCCACTGAGATCCATTTCTGTAGGACAGTCAACCATTGTGAATGCCATCCAGGGGCTGGCAGCCCAAATGCAACAAACTAATGCATTTCTGGAGGGCATTCACACTGGCTTGGTGGCCCAACAGAGATCGATCCAGGCTCTGGCCTCCTCTCTGATGGCAGCCATTGTCCCTGTTTCCACCCTCCCCCCTCCGACTTCTTCTTCCCAATCCCATTCCCCTCAAACCCAACCAACACACAGGCAGAGGAGCATGCACACAAGACAACACACAAGAGTGGCACAGGCAAACACAAGCACCACACTTCATCCCAAAGACACTTGCAAACACCATCCAGATGCAGACATACCAACATCCACAATTTCCACTGTCTCCCCCTCCTCCTCCTCCTCCGCCTCCACCTCCCTCCCAGTTGTCTATACACTCACACCTGCATGCACTACATCCTTGTCCACTACCAGCATCACCACCACACCTTGCAGAACACACATCTCACTTGTGGACACCTCCACAACAGCCATGCACACGTCCCCTGTGTCCTCTCCCACTGTGTCTGTCTCACCCCAAGTTACACAAATGCTAGCACTCAGACACCCAACAGCCATTTACCTCACAACAGCATCCAGCCCATGCACCTGCACCCAAACACAGCAGATAGACACCTCCTACAACCACTCCCTCTTTCTCCACTCCCAAACCTTCTCCTTCTTCCTGCCCCAATTTCCCTAAGAAGCTTTTCCTCTCCACCATTGACTGCTTTCCTTACCCCTCCCCCCGTCCTTCATGTCTGGCCAGGGTGGGAACAACCCAGGCAAGCACCTCAGCCACCCAGTCCATGGGCCCTGTAATCTTCACACCCCCTCGTGGTGGGAAAGGATCCAGGGTACCAGGCAGCCTCAAGGAAGGGGTGCCTGTCACAGCTGCTGCCCGGAAGGGCAAGGAGCCATCCCCAGCTGCTGCCCAGAAGGGCAAGGAGCCATCCCCAGCTGCTGGCCAGAAGGGCAAGAAGCCTGCCCCAGCTGGTGCCAGGAAGGGCAAGGCGCCTGCCCCAGCTGCTGCCAGAAAAGACAAGGGGCCAGCACCAGCAGGCAAGAAGGACAAGGGGCCTGGAGCAGGGACTCAGACGGAGCAGCCACCACCAACCATGGTTGTGCAGCAGTTCGAGGTGACAGGGGATGGGCTGGAGCTTCTCCCCACCACCACCACCACCAGCACCAGCAGTGCTCAGCCATTCGAGGCTGCAGGGGATGGGCTGAAGCTTCCCTCCACCACCACCAGCAGCACCACCAGTGGGCATCTGTCCAAGGCTGTAAGGGATGGGCTGGAGCCTCCCCCCACCACCACCACCAGCACCACCACCACCACTGGGCAACCATCCGAGGCTGCAGGGGATGGGCTGGAGCCTCCCCCCACCAGAGGCTGCAGGAGCAGCACCACCCCTACTGAGCAGCCATCACCGCCGGCGGACGGATGTAGTCCTGCCTCCATGGGCTGCTGTGCAGCCTGCACCCTGCAAATCCTGTCGGTATTACACCCAGCTGAGAAACTGTCACCTTGCACAGGGCGCAATGCCCCCACCAGAACAATTGGGTAAGACACCCAGCAACCCCAGCCTCCCCAGGATCCGAAGCACAGTGCACGATGCCCCCTCTAGAACCAGTGGGTAGGCCCACCAACCCCAGCCTCCCCAGGATCAGAAGCTCATGGCACGATGCCTCCCCCAGAACCAGTGGGCATGACACCCACCAACCCCAGACTCCCAAGGATCAGAAGCACAGGGCACAATGCCCCCTCCAAAACCAGTGGGTAAGACACCAACCAAACCGAACCTCCCCAGGATCAGAAGCACAGGGCACCATTCCCCCTCCTGAGCATGTGGGCAAGTCACCCACCTGAAAGACTGTGGCCTTGCACTTCCCAGGACCAAGCACAGGGCATGTTGCCCCCTCCAGAGCCAGTGGGCAAGTCACCCAATTGAGAGACTGTGGCCTTGCACTCCCCAGGACCAAGCACAGGGCATGTTGCCCCCTCCAGAGTCAGTGGGCAAGTCACCCACTCCAGAGACTGTGGCCTTGCACTCCCCAGGACCAAGCACAGGGCATGTTGCCCCCTCCAGAACCAGTAGTCTTGTTCCATTGTTCGTATTTCTACTGTGTTAATATTATTACACTCACTTTTGCACAATCCTGTAGTCCTTGCATTATTCCTCAGAAGTACGGGGTAAATATGTTTTATTACTGCAGCTGATTGTGTGTATGGTGTTGGAGGTGGGGGGGGTGTTATGCTTGTGTGTGGCACTCTCTTTTTCCTCCCTCCCACCCCTATGTGCTAGGCGGCTATACTCACCGTGGTTGTCTTCGGCATCGTTGGTGTTCGTGGTGGAGCAGGACGTAGAAAATCATTGTGAATATTTGAAGTTCAGGCTCCATGGCGGCATGGTTCTTCCCTGTGTCTCCAAAGGTGACTCCTTTCCCTTCTGTGCAGTGTTTCCGCCAGGCTTTTGCTGTCATTGGTACCGCCCTGGGAAAGGTGGCGGTTTCCAGGGTCTTAATATGGTGGGAAGAACACTGTCAATGTTCCGCCTGGCTGTAGGCGGCTATCGCCGTGGTGGCTGTTGTATCCTCCCTGACGGTCGGTGTGGTAAAGTGGCTGTCTATCTGAGTTCTCCTTGTTATGGTCATAATTTGGTGCTAATTACCGCTGGCCACCAGGGTTGTGATGAGGGCCATGTCTCAACATGAACCACCCAGCTACCAACTCAGAACACCAGCCGGTTCTGACACAGCCCTGGACTCCGAGGACCCAGACATCACCTTCCAGGGGACAGTAGTAGGAGTCCAGTGGGAGCTGGCCAAGCAAATGCGGGTGGGGATGGAGACCTTGGCAGGCAGCCTAGAGGGAGTACAGAGGTGCCTCAATCCAATTAAGGACAACTCAGCTGCCATAAGAGGCACCCACTCCCCCCCTGCGTGGACTCCGGCAGTCCCTGGCCAACATTGCTGCTGTCATGAGGTGGCGGCTTCAACAATTACCCTCGCAAAGTGGCAGCAGCATGATAGACAACAGGCTGGGGGCTATACAGAATACCCTGGAGTCCATACAGCAGGAAGTGGCCTCCCTCCGGGAAAACATGAATGCCTACCACAGTGATGTTGCTGCAGTGTTGAGAAATCAGCAGTTCATCCTTGCTGCAGTGATGCCTTATGTGCTCCCAAAAATGGCAGCTGCCTGGACCTTTGACTCAACATCTCTATCCCCTGATGTGTGTGTGGCCCCCTCAACCTCAACAGCACCATCCAGATCACAGGAGGCACCACGCACATTAGAGGATGAAGATGTAGAAGGAACAACATTCACAAGGAAAGTCACCTGGTAGCACCAATCTGTGCCACATGGACAGTATTTTCTTAGTTCTGTGCTTAAGATCATGCCAGTGTTATGATAGCAGGCAATGTGTCCTCTTCACTCAACCTCTGTTGACTTGTCTGCTATGTACTGTTGTTGTCTCAAATCATACTTATTGGCAATTTGGACACCTCATCACTAATGCACACTTCTCCTAACCATGTCTCATGAAATGTCCCTTACCTCTGGACTCTGTTTGTGCAACAAATGGCTCAGGATCTGTCATGGGGTCTGTGAACTGGACACTTGCACCTGAAAATAAATCACCTTGTTCACATGTACCATTTCAACATTTACTGTGATTCATCAACTCGACTAAATATATGCATTGTGTGAAGCTATGTCAATGAGAACAGATCATAATTGCATTACTGTCAGACACAAAGCCACACACAATGATCCTAACATAAAAAAGGTGAATGATGGTGTTGTGGGCTACAACCAACTTACAGAGTCTTAAATACATGTACTGAACAGATATCCATGGAAATTGACATATGGCATGTATGGTTCCGAACCAAGTGTATGGTAATTTACCCAGATGAGAGCACCAGCACAACTAATATGTGTGGTTCAGAAGAGGCAAATCTTATCAGTGATGGGCAGCTATTAGTGTGGCAGGATACAGACCCACATTCGGCAAATATCATATGTGCCACACTTTCCACCAATATTACTGCCAGACCTCAGCTATTACAGTTGAAGTTCCATACTTACCTGTCTAAGATACCATATACATACACAATGTGAAAGGCTGAAAATGTGAATGGCAAATGTTTTGACTAGCTGATGTTATTTAGCAACCAATCTGACAGCTACTTGGTCATAGGGGATGCACATGGTCATCCATGGAAATAAAGACAGAAAGCATACCCTAAGCCATTCCTCCTACTTGGCCAGTGCACACATGACAACACCCAGACACTCAATCAACATGGCGAGATAATTGTCTAATACCAACAGGATTTATTAAAACATATTAAAAACATCATACCAAAGCCTATCCTATACACTACCCTGCACTAACTAACCTAAACTAACTTAACTTAACGTACACCTACACCTATCTATCTTATTCTAAACTAATCTTACGCATGTAAAGCCACACTCTAAACATTCTCCCCCCACCCCACTTAAGAGACAAGTCATGAGTAGGACAACATACACCAACGCTACACATGTACTATCCTAAAATATTACCTAAACAAATTTATATTTGTTTGTGTTTTTTTTATGTTTTTTTTTAATAAACAAAGAAACCCCAACATAACCCCCAAACAACCGCCCCAAAATAAAAAAGTATACTAAAACGCACCCCCCAACTATACTTACACTAACCTACACCTAGACTACACTCAGTTACTATCCGAACACTACCCACCTAAACCCACTTAATAATTTTACATCAGTAAAAAGGGAAAGGGAGGAACTGGGAGGCTGGGGCATAAATTATTTTACAACTTCTTCAGTTTTATCTTGCAGTACTTTAGTAGTTTATAATTATGGGCACTTTCTCTTTCCAACTTACCCAGCAACTTATCCAGCCTTGCCATCATGGCTGACATGTCCTGTCTGATGTCGGAGTCGAAAGTAGAGCTTGTGGCTGGAGCAGGTGGCTGTTGATGTGCCTGGCTGTGTATTGGTGCTGTAGAAGTGAAGGGGTAGGACCAGCAGAGGCCTTTCTGGACCCAGATGTTTTTCCTGATGTGGCCTGACCAGTTATGGGCTGCAGAGGAGGTCACCCATTTGAAAATGTACCCTAGCTCCAGTCAATTTCTCCCTTCTATGGGGGTGATTCTAAGTCTTGCGGGCGGCGGAGGCCGCCCGCCAGACTTCCCCCCTCCAGAATACCGCACCGCGGTCGGAAGACCGCTGCGGCTATTCTGTGTTTTACACTGGGCTGGCGGGCGACCGCCAAAAGGCCGCCCACCAGCCCAGTGTAAAACTACCTTCCCACGAGGACACCGGCTCAGAATTGAGCCGGCGGAGTGGGAAGGTGCGACGGGTGCAGTTGCAGTTGCACCCGTCGCGAATTTCAGTGTCTGCAAAGCAGACACTGAAATTCTTTTTGGGGCCCTCTTACGGGGGCCCCGCGACACCCCATACCGCCATCCTGTTCCTGGCGGGAGAACCGCCAGGAACAGGATGGCGGTATGGGGTGTCAGAATCCTCCATGGTGGCGCAGCTTGATGCGCCGCCATGGAGGATTCATTTGGGCAGCGGAAAACCGGCGGGAGACTGCCGGTTTTCCACTTCTGACCGCGGCCGAACCGCCGCGGTCAGAATGCCCAGCGGGGCACCGCCAGCCTGTTGGCGGTGCCCCCGTCATTTTAGCCCTGGCGGTCTTGGACCGCCAGGGTTAGAATGACCCCCTATGTCTCTTCTCCATCCTTTGGTACTCGCCCTGCACCTCATTATGTGCCGTCACCTGTCAGCCTTTTTCTCAAAGGCGTGTTTTTCCGCTGGGGTCACATTGGATAGGCATCATGGATGCAAGGTGGTGGTCATCTGCTAGGGGGACAGGAAACTTCCCACTGGCAATTCTAAGGTTTGGCAAAGCATCATTAATGTATCCTTGTACTAACACCTGCTCAGACCATGCGTTACAAGGGGGCACACCATTGCTCACAATGGGCCCACATGTACAGTTCAGGCTTAGTGCCCACATAGTTAGGCCAAAGCATGAAGAGTACATCTATGTTGTCTACAGAATTGGTACCTATTGGCCGCTACCCTGTGCTATGTTGTGCAAATTGGGTAATGCAGTGCACACATGCTGGCTGTATGGCCCTAAGGGGCACATTAAGATTGGCAGTGCACTGGGTGTAGCTACAGTATTCTTATACAATGAACAACATGTGCACATGCATGTCAGACATCTCCTAAGTACCAGGTACACACTCAGCATTCACATTTATGAACATGTAATGTGACAAGGATAATTAACAAATATCATGATGGGTAGACCATGACTTACACATCCCACACCCGAGTTGCATGTTGGAGAGCTAGACATTTTAGGGAATTTTGTCACTGTTGGTAACTTTCTTTTGGTCAGGCATGTGAGTGTCAACGGAGGTGTGTTTTCATATGTGGTGTGTGATGGTATCATACAGACTATACTGGGTAACCTTGCTGACACGTCAACCATTGTAGGTAATTGCAAGCTCTTTCCTACCTAGGCCATACACCCGTACATCAGCCTTCACATGGCTGCATGCATTTGTCAAGACAGCAGATTTGTGAGACAAGTGTGTTAGAATGTACCTTGAGACTGGGACAGACTCTGCCTACATTGCACCCAGACAATATTTTGGTGGTGCATTTTCCCATTTTATAGTTAAATCCTGGTTATGGGCCTCTGTATGGAGAGTGGATAAGCACCCATTGCTGATTCACTTGTCTAACAACCCTTAAAGCACACCACGGCCAACATGTTTGTGCTATATATGAGGTACAGCACACTAGGTGGCAGGATTGGGCCCATTGGTGGTGCCGGAACATAACACCATTGATATATGGTGCAGGCTTAGGCTCAAACTTTGGTTCCCATCCCTGAACAGTCAAGGAACAACAATGGTCTCCCCCTTGTCATACGTGTTTAGTGCTGGCGTAGCAGCTATCTTACTTAGATTTGACAAGGTTCAGTACCTATTTTTCTAATGCACCATTTGAAAACAGTCACCACTGTATACATGCCCCCCTTGCATACATCTTGTCAGGCATGTGGATGATGTGGGGAAAGGGGTAGGAATTTGCATAATGGCCACTTAACACCACATATTTTTGTGGTGCGTGGATCTAGGTTTACGAGAGCCACATGGCCGTGAGTTATGTGACACTGCTTTGTGGCATGGAGGCGCTTTACCCTCTTGCATCACAACCTATGTTCCAACCATCTTTGTTACTGTTGTGTTTCTTTCCTGCTCTCTGAGCAGCATTCCAACGGTGTATGTATTGGAGAATCAGTAGACCATAGACATTCTGGTGCGAAATTATTTATTAGTGATAGTTACAAAATTATATTATTTGTACAGTGCCTAGGTGTAGAAGTTCTGTACAATTTGTTGTCTCCTGAAAACTCAGCAGCAGTGTTTTGCTGTTTTCCCTCCACCTGTGATGCAACAAAGTCTTATCCTAAGGAACATTGGTCTGCATACATATGTTATGCAAGTTTGCACATACAAGTATCATCTAGCATACCAATGGTGGAGCATACAACAGGCTTCCTCCTGTCAGGGCCAGGCACGTGTACCTTGACTTCAGGAGTCCAAGTGTCCTCTCCACCACATTTTATGTCCTTCTGTGCACTTCATTGTATTCTTGCTCTTCCACCATTGCCGGTTGCAAAAAGAAGTCATCACCCATGGCTGTATGCCGTAACCTTGGTCGGCTGCAAAGGAATGAGAGAACATGTGTTGGTAATGCATATTTCTAGTTTTGTATGTTCCATGGCAGATGTTAGTTTTAGGTGGTATGGTGACTCCAACTTGCTTCTGGTATTGTGTGCTTTTTTGTAGTATGGTTCCATTGGTTTGTGCTGATGGTCATTACTATCATGGGTTGTGGCTCAGGGACATGTTGATTGTCAAATTAATCCAAAGTGACAGTTCATCCATGTCAAATGTGTTCTGGTGTTCATATTTGATGCTGTGTCCTATTGTAAGTTGGACCTACCACCTCCTCGCACCAAAATGATGTCATTTGTATTGACACCATGGTAGCCATTCAAAGCCAAACTCAGGCTTCCATGTGGCACTACGCATGCAGTGCGACACTTTGTGACCCTTTGTGGCAGAAGATGACAATACCAGCCATCATGTGTACAAGGGTGTGATTCATATGATTGTAGGAGTAGCAAAATAGGTGCAGTGGATTCTCCAAGGTTCCTATACATGATTTCTCACAGACACTTTCAACACATGCACAATGCAGACATTGGGAGGGTGTACCCATATTTTTTAATGGGTCCTTATGTACGGTGCATGAAAGGTCAGGTATGTTCTCAATAAACCTACAGAGCCCTACTATGGCATCCATTATCTTTACAGTATTGCACCTACTGTGCATCATGGTGGCCCGTTACTTATATACGGTATGCACATGGTGGCGTTAAGGGACGCTAAGGGGTGCATGTGAAGTGGCACTGCACTAGGTGCAGCACCACTTCTCATTTATCTGCCCCAGGGTCTTTCATGGCTGGTGATGTTGTATTCCTATGGGTGTGGCACAATGCAACAGACAGGTGAAGGTGCTTACTACAGATATGTAAGGCATGTGTAGGTGATATGTAGTTCATCAAGGCAACACTTGTGTGACATTTGATATTTTTGGTACCAAAGTACACCATGACAAATGTGGGGCTGTGCCTATGTGTGACTTTCTTTACATTGACATGGTCAAAGCCATTTGATTGGTTGAGCTAATAATTGTTTAATGTAATGCGCGTAATGTGTATTTAGTTGTCAGCTAGTGGACCCTTGTAGTGGTTTGGGCCCAGCTTATGTATGCAAAGGGGACATAGCTCCACCTGTCCTTCAGATGGTGTGCCAGTCAGGTTGTGGCTGCATTATATACATATGTGTGTATGTGTGTGTGATGAGCAATGAATGAGATGTAGTGTGGCATGTGGCATATGTTTTCTTGTATGTACATCTGTGTTCCCCTAGCCATGTGTGTTTAGTGTGGTGTATGTCTTCTTTGTCCTACAAGGTTGGTGTGTTGTCTGTGTGCTCGTTGGTATGGTGGCTTACCTGCAAGTAGGTCATTGCCATATTGCCCATCCTGGAACCGCTCATTGATGGTGGAATGCTGGAATATGTAGGCATCATGGACGCTACCAGGATATTTGGCTAGGATGTTTGTGAATAGCCCATGGTGGTTCACAATGGCCCTCACATTTATGGAATGGGTGTGTTTGTGGTTCCTGTAGAGGTGCTTAGTTGCAGCAGGTGGCAAAAGTTGGACATGGGTACAGTCCAATGCATCCAGCACATGCAGAAACCCAGTAATTTGGTAGAAATCTTTCTTGGTCTACTGCTGCAGTTGCTGGATGTTGGGGAAGCAGATGTGGTGGAGTGTGAGCTGGATGATTGCATCCAGAACCTTTGGTTAGAAGGCCAAGAAGAATTACTGGGAGATTCCAGACACTTGTGCACCCGTTGTCTGGAATGACTGTGACACCAGCATATGGAGGCTGCGAGGAGTTTGGTCATGGGTGTTATGTTAGTTGGAGTTTCCACACGTGCAGTGATGTCTGGTGCAACGTGGTCCAGCAGGCTTACTATGGACTCCCACTTCAGATGGTAGGTTCTGATGATATCTTATTCCCTGAACCCAAAGATGGTTGTGTGCTGTCGGAATATCATCTCCCGCCTTCTGCGCTGCCTTTATGGCTGCTGTGGTGGTGTTTGGGGTTGCTGTGGTGGTGCTTTTTTCAAATGCAGAAGAGATCTAAAAATCTAAATAAGAGGAAAAAAAAGATTTTTTTCTATAGAAAGCTGAGAATTTTAATCTTAATAATAATGAAAATAGGAAATAATAAACATATAAATACTAAGCACAAGACATGAAATTAGATCCAAACCAAGACACAACATGAAGACACAAGACAAATAACATAAGACAACAGATAAGACAAATTCAAACCCCAACCCAATATACAGTAACACATAGAATACAATGTTTACAAAATCACATGAATAATATCAAGATCAATATAAACAGTTCCTAACATGATCTATCGGCCCTCAAACAGTATATTTGTGAATCTTCCTTCATCAATAATATCAATTCGCTCTGCTTCTCGGAGTCTTTAAATTGTGATACAATCATAGAAGTCTTTTATCACTATGGTGGTCATTACAACCCTGGGGGTCGGTGTTAAAGCGGCAGTAAGACCGCCAACAGGCCAGCGGTAAAAATGTTGCAATTACGACTGTGGCATAAACCGCCAACAAAGACAGCCACTTTAACACTCCGACCGCCACGGCGGTACAAACAAACAGCGCGGCGGTCACTGCCAACAGACAGGCGGGAGACAAAGTACAGCCCACAGTATCACAACCTAGCATTCCGCCACCTTTTCCGGGGCGGATTCACTGCAGATAAAAACACGGCGGAAACAGGATTCCGAAGGGAAAACGTTCACCTCTACACACACCACGAGGAACGAGGACACCATGGATCCGGAACTCCAAATTCACCCTGCGATAGTCTTCCTGCTCCTCTACCAGGAGCACGAATGCCGGCGGTGAAGACCACGGTGAGTACTGCACCTACGACACACGGGAGGGGGGGAGGGAAAAAACAGGGGGACACACACGCAACACCCCCACCCTCAACCACTACAACACACACACTAATACAGCATGATAAATTACAGTTACACCCCCCAAGCCCCCCGGAACAATGCAAAGACCAAAGGAAATGAGTGCAACCATTGTAATATATTAAAAGCAAGTACACAAAAATATATCTATACACCATTAACAAAATATACACCAAGCATAGTAGTCCAGGTAGTGCTCCAATTAAGTCCGTGGAACACTGGGCCCACACGGTATGGGTGGGCCCACACAAGATCCCCGACCATGACGGAGAGAACACTGCAGGGGCATCAGAGAGCAACAAAACAGGCACCTCAGGGGCAGGGAAAGGAGGGGCACCTCAGCCGCTTGAGTGCACGAGGCCAAATCCACGAGGGGGCCACATGCCCACTGTTCAATCCTGGGGAGTGCAAAGCCACAGTCTCTCAAGTCTCTACAGAGGGTGGGTTGCCCACTGTTCAATCCTGGGGAGTGCAAAGCCACAGTCTCTCAAGCCTCTACAGTTGGGGGGTTGCCCACTGTTCAATCCTGGGGAGTGCAAAGCCACAGTCTCTCAAGTCTATTCAATGGGTGGGTTGCCCACTGTTCAATCCTGGGGAGTGCAAAGCCACAGTCTCTCAAGTCTCTACAGTGGATGGGTTGCCCACTGTTCAATCCTGGGGAGCGCAAAGCCACAGTCTCTCAAGTCTATTCAGTGGGTGGGTTGCCCACTGTTCAATCCTGGGGAGTGCAAAGCCACAGTCTCTCAAGTCTCTACAGTGGGTGGGTTGCCCACTGTTCAATCCTGGGGAGTGCAAAGCCACAGTCTCTCAAGTCTCTACAGTGGGTGGGTTGCCCACTGTTCAATCCTGGGGAGTACAAAGCCACAGTCTCTCAAGTTGATAACAGTCTCCACTGGTTCCGGAGGGGGCATTGTGCCCAGAGTGCTTCATCCTGCTGAGGACAGAGGTAGTGGATGGATCTCTCCACTGGTTCTGGAGGGGGCATGGTGCTCAGAGTGCTTCATCCTGCTAAGGACAGAGGTAGTGGATGGATCTCACCACTGGTTCTGGATGGGGCATGGTGCCCAGAGTGCCTCATCCTGCTAAGGACAGAGGTAGTGGATGGATCTCACCACTGGTTCTGGAGGGGGCATGGTGCCTAGAGTGCTTCATCCTGCCCGTGGCGGACTCAGTAGCATCAGTGCCCTTGGCGCTCATGGGCCAGTGCTGCTTGAGACGGCGGTGCCCTGTTCAGCGGTGCTTGAGATGGCGGTGCCCTGTTCAGCGGTGCTTGGAGCGGCGGGCTCCTTTGCAGTGACTCAGCTGCTGGTGGTCCTTCATGGCCCAGCGGGGCTTGTGCTGGCGGTCCTCTCTGGCCCAGCGGGGCTTGTGCTGGTGGTCCTCTCTGGCCCAGCGGGGCTTGTGCTGGCGGTCTTTCATGGCCCAGCGGGGCTTGTGCTGGCGGTCCTCTCTGGCCCAGCGGGGATGATGGCGGTCGCCTCCTGGGCAGCAGGGCTGGTGGCGGTGGCCTCCTGGGCAGCAGGGCTGGTGGCCTCCTGGGCAGCAGGGCTGGTGCTGGCGGTGGCCTCCTGGGCAGCAGGGCTAGTGCTGGCGGTGGCCTCCTGGGCAGCTGGGCTGGTGGCGGTGGCCTCCTGGGCAGCAGGGCTGGCGCTGGCGGTTGCCTCCTGGGCAGCAGAGCTGGTGCTGACGGTGGCCTCCTGGGCAGCTGGGCTGGTGCTGGCAGTGGCCTCCTGGGAAGCTGGGCTGGTGGCCTCCTGGGCAGCAGGGCTGGTGCTGGCGGTGGCCTCCTGGGCAGCAGGGCTGGTGCTGGCGGTGGCCTCCTGGGCCGCTGGCCTGGTGCTGGCGGTGGCCTCCTGGCCAGCAGGGCTGGTGCTGGCGGTGGCTGCCTGGGCAGCAGGGCTGGTGGAGGTGGGCTCCTGTGCAGCAGGGATGATGGCAGTCTTCTCCGCCATGCTGCTCTTCCCAGACTTGCTGAGTTTCTTGTGCCCCTTCCCCACCTTGGAAGGTGTCGCAGCTGACTCCACACTCCCACCTGGACCCCTGGGAGCGGCTTTGGTGGCTGGAGTCTTCCCCCTCTCCCGCTGGGCACTGGCCAACTTCTGATGCTTCACAGGTGGGGGGCTGTCTGTGCTGTGGCTCCGTGCCACACTGGCTGCCCTGGTGGCCGGTGCACTCCAGATTCCGGTGACTACAGGCACCACTGGTCCCGGAGATGTTGTGGCTGAGGTGCTAGTTCGGGACCTAGGAGACGGACAGGGCGGGGGAGGTGTGGGAAAGAGGCCAAGGTTGGACAGGAAAAGTTTTTGGGAGACACTGGGACGGGTAGCTGGAGGGGGTTTGGGAGTGGAGGAAGAGGTTGTGGTTGTAGGAGGTGTTTGTTTGCTGATTTTGGGTGAAGGTGCATGTGCTGGAGGCTGTTGTGAGGTGGATGGCTGCTGGGTGGGTGTGTGCCTGCGTTTGTGTATTTTGGGAGGGGGCGTCACAGACACACTGGGAGAGGACACAGGGGACGTGTGAATGGTAGTGGGGGTGGTGACTGCACGTGAGCAGGGTGTGGTGGTGGGTGTGCTGGTGATGGGAGTAGTGGCTGTATAGGTAGTGCATGCAGGTGTGAGTGTAGACGAGACTGGGAGGGAGGAGGGGGACGAGGAGGAGGGGGACACAGTGGAGGCAGTGGATGTTGGTGTGTCTGCATGTGTCTGATGCTTGCGTGAGTGCCTGTGGGATGTGTGGTGCTTATGTTTGCCTGAGCTTCCCTTGTGTGTTGATGTGTGTGCATGCTGGTCTAGAGGTGTGCTTGGGATAGGCTAGGGTACAGGGGATTGGGTCTGGGTGGAGGAAGTTGGAGGGGGAGGCTAGACACAGGGACAATGGCTGCTATCAGTGCTGCGGCCAGAGTCTGAAAAGCTCGCTGAAAGGCCGCCTGACCAGAATGAATGCCCTCCAGGAATGCATTTGTTTGTTGCAACTGCCTTTCTATACCCTGGATGGCATTCAAAATGGTAGACTGCCCAACAGTGAGGGACTTGAGGAGGTCAATGGCCTCCTCACTGAGGGCAGTAGGGGTGACTGGGGTAGGGCCTGAGGTGCCTGGGGCAAAGGTGATGCCCACCCTCCCGGGTGAGCGGGCACGTGGCAAAGGCTGAGGGGCTGCTGGGAGGGCGGTGCTGGAAGGGGGTGGCGGCTGTACCTGTTGATGGGGGTGCACAGATGTTGTCGCCACCACAAGGGAGCTCCCATCAGAGGACGAGTCTGTGTCACTGGTCTCAGCTCCTGTCCCCGTCGTGGAGCTCCCCTCACCCTCCGTCCCACTGGTGAAGTCTGATTCCGTAGTGTGGCCCTCCATGGCCATGTGGGATGCAGCCCCCTCGTGCTCCGGTGCCACTGCTCCTCCGCCTGATGATGCTGATGCACAAAAGAACAGAGACCACAAAAAGGGGAGGGACGACAGAAGAAAGACATGTTGAGTGCATGCATTACCGCTACCGTTGCCGGACACGACAGACACACAAGCCCCCTGCACTACGCCGCGCTCTTGGGCTCCACTGTTCAATTCCTGGGAAATGACCCCTCCACTGCGTGCAAATTCAGCTGAATGAGAGTGTACTCACCCCCTTGTGGCTGCTGTGATGCCCTCAAGCGCCCATCCAACTCTGGGTACGCCACTGCCAGGATCCTGAACATCAGGAGGGTCATGGTGCGAAGGGCACCCCTCCCACGTTGGGAGGCCATCCCCAGCTGAGCGTCCGCCGTCTTCTTGCTCCAGCGGCGAATGTCCTCCCATCTTTTCCGGCAGTGGGTGCTCCGTCTGTGGTAGACCCCAGGGTCCGGACGTCCTTGGCGATGGCACGCCAAATATCTTTTTCTGCTGGGCGCTGACCTACATGATTTGTACAGGGGGAAGAGAAACTTATTACCAACTGCACCGTCAAAGTGATTGGCCCCCATCCCTACCCTTGCCATGTGGCACATGCACTCACCGTCGTTTCATGCATGCCGCACTCTCCCCCCTTCCTTCTTACATCCACCCCTCTCCACACAGGCATAGCCCATACAGCATGCTCCCAGTGCACTTACCTGTTTGCCTGGAGGACCGTAGAGTAGCGTGTACTCCGAGTGTAGGTCCTCTCCTGTCGAAGATCAGGTAGCGAGTGATTGAACAGATAGAAAATGGGAGTCACGTCCGCGGCGGTGCGTACCATCACCGCCGGCATACATCGTCATTGGCTCCTGGGACCCATAGGGTCCAAAGTTAACCAATGCAGCATTGCGCCGCGGTCTTCGACCGCCTACTGCGACGGTGTACAATGCCCGCACAGTTACCTCACATCCCATTGTCCCACTTTAGAGGTCAGGCAGCCGCCATTTCAGGGGCCCACATGGCTTCATTTTTAACTGAGTCACACATACCTAGGCCTAGACTCAACAGACATACAGGCCACTTTTTAGATTATGATTGGTGTTTTGAGTAAGCTGTGGGTACGTACCTCTGAGTTGTTTGACTCTGTGCTCGCTGTTGTCCTTCATAGGCACCGTCCGCTGGGATATGTGAGGAGATGGCGGCATCCTCCGGTGTACCGACCATTGGTGGACCTGTAGACAATGGAGGAAAGACATGTGATAATCATATACAGGCTTGACGGTGCCACAATCCAGGAACTGTGTACCCAGTTGGAGTCAGACCTGATGTCAGCTATCCGCCATCCCACAGGAATTCCCCCTCAAGTGCAGGTGCTGTCAGTTCTCCATTTCCTAGCAAGTGGGTCATTTCAAACAACAGTGGCCATAGCATCAGGGATGTCCCAGCCCATGTTTTCCAACCCTGCTGAAACACATGCGGAGCTACATCGTTTTCCCTCAGGTGGAGGATTTGCCTACAGTGAAAGGAGATTTCTATGCCCTGGGACATATCCCCAACATCATAGGTGCCATTGATGGGACCCATGTGGCTTTGGTCCCCCCCCCACAGGAGTGAACAGGGGTACAGAAACCTGAAGAGTTATAATTCGATGAATGTACAGATGGTATGTTTGGCCGACCAATACATCTCCCATGTGAATGCCAAGTTCCCTGGCTCAGTGCATGATGCCTACATCCTGAGGAATAGCAGCATCCCTTATGTGATGGGTCAACCCCAGAGGCACTGTGTGTGGCTATTAGGTGAGCGCATGGAAGCTAGTCAGTAGGGATGGTTGTCTGGGTCTGGGGATATCCCTCCAGGTTAGTGTGTGTCTAACAGTTGTCCCTCACCCTTTGCAGGTGATTCTGGTTACCCCAACCTGTCATGGCAACTGACCCCAGTGAGGAATCCCAGCACAAGGGCAGAGGAACACGACAATGAGGCCCATGGGCGAACTAGGAAGGTGATCGAGGGGACCTTCGGCCTCCTGAAGGCCATGTTCAGGTGCCTCCATGTGACAGGTGGATCCCTCTTCTACTCACCAAAGAAGGTGTGTCAGATCATCGTGGCCTGCTATATGCTTCACAACTTGGCTTTGCGACGACAGGTGCCTTTTCTGCAGGAGGATGGTCCGGATGGCGGGGTTGTGGCAGCTGTGGAGCCTGTGGACAGTGAAGACGAGGAAACAGAAGAAGAAGACATGGACAACAGGGACTCAGTGATCCAGCAATATTTCCAGTGAAACACAGGTAAGAATACAAACCTGCCTACTAAATGTACTTAAACACTACTACCTCTCTACTGTCTGTCGTTTTCACCCAGTGTATGGTCACTGAGTTGTCACTTTCCCTTATGATTTCACAGATCTGGGTCCCACAGTGTGACATCTGCTTTGATTTCTCATGGACTAGAGCTGTGTGACATAGGTATGTTGACAGTGCAAGTGAAAGAGCTTTTTGCCATAGTAATTGCTAATACAGTATTCCGAAATCACAGACTGACTCCAGATTGTTTTGTGCTTTAAGGGTGTTTATTTTAGTGCTCAAAATTGGAGGGGGTAGCAAAATGGTGAGGGGTGATGGCGGAGGAATGTCCATGGCAGAGTCCAGTCTATTAGTTTCACAGGTGCATTGCCCAAATGGGCATAGGAAGTGGAGCTGGGGCAGTTTAAGTATGGACAGGGTGACAAAGTGGGACAGTAGGATGACAATCAGGGTGGTCTCATTTCTTGGCGGGGGTCTTGGCATTGTTCTCTGTCTTGTTCCTGGATCTCAGGGACCATTTGCGAGGTGGTTCTCCCTCTGCAGGGGGTGGGGTGCTGGTGTTGTGGTCCTGTGGCGGTGCCTCCTGTCCACTAGCGCCAGCAGAGGTGGTGGGCAGTTCATCGTCCATGCTAGTGTCAGGGGCCCCTTGTAGTGCCACAGTGTCCCTCCTGGTGTTGAGTACTTCCTTCAGCACCCCTACGATGGTGCCCAGGGTGGAATTGATGGTTCTGAGTTCCTCCCTGAAGCCCATATAATGTTCCTCCTGCAGGCGCTGGGTCTCCTGAAACTTGTCCAGTACCATTGCCATTGTATGCCTGGGAGTGGTGGTAGGCTCCCATGATGGAGGAGAGGGCCTCATGGAGAGTGGGTTCCCTGGGCCTGTCCGCCCCCTGTCGCACAGCAGCCCTCCCAGTTCCCCTGTGTTCCTGGGCCTCCGTCCCCTGGACCGTGTGCCCACTAGCACTGCCCCCATGTCCCTGTTGTTGTTGGGGTGGTGGGTTAGCCTGGGTTCCCTGTAGTGGTGGACACACTGCTGATTTACGTGTCCTGGGGACGGAGGTATGGGCCCGCTGGGTGGGTGCTGTGCTGGTGTTTCCAGAGGGGGGAAGCCTCATGGTGGCCTGTGACTGGGTGTGGGGAACCGACTGTCCCGAGGTCCCCGATGGGCCGGGCTGGTCATCTAGATCCAGTTGGACAGAGGTGCTGTCATCACTGTGGGCCTCTTCTGTTGGTGGTGTGGACATGTGTGGACCCTCCTGTCCGGTGACGTTGGGTAGGGGTCCTGCAGGGGTATAAAAGGATGTTTATTACATCTGTGTGTGGCATGGTGTGCAATGGGTGGGTGACAGTTTACCCCAGTGCTTGCATTCCTGTGTGGGACCTTGTGTGATGATGGTTTAGGGGGGTGTATGGGTATGTGCAGTCGCCATGCTTCAGTGATGTGTGTCAATGCGTTGTTGTTGCATGCCGGGCTTGGTGTTGGGATGAGTGGGTTGTGATGCAGGGACATTTGTGACGAGTTAGAGTGATGGGGTGAGGGTGAGGGTGGGGGTATGTGCTGGCATGCAGGTAGGGTGGGGGATGTAATAGTTAAGATTTGACTTACCAGAGTCCATTCCTCCACCTACTCCTGCAAGGCCGTCAGGATGCAGAATCACCAAGACCTGCTCCTCCCATGTTGTTAGTTGTGGGGGAGGAGGTGGGGGTCCGCCACCAGTCCGCTGAACCGCAAGGTGGTGTCTTGAGACCACGGAACGCACCTTCCCCCGTAGGTCGTTCCACCTCTTCCTGATGTCCTCCCGATTTCTTGGGTGCTGTCCCACTGCGTTGACCCTGTCCACTATTCTTCGCCATAGCTCCATCTTCCTTGCAATTGAGGTGTGCTGCACCTGTGATCCGAATAGCTGTGGCTCTACCCAGATGATTTCCTCCACCATGACCCTGAGCTCATCCTCCGAGAACCTGGGGTGTCTTTGCCGTGCCATGGGGTGGTGTAGGTGATGTGTGCGGTGGTGTGTGGGGTGATAAGTGTGCTGATATGTAGTGGTGTGTTGTGTGAGGTGCGTGGAAGTTATGTGGGTGATGGTGTTGTGTGCCTGTGGATGCTAGTATTGTTGATGGTGGTGTCTCTCTCTGGCCTTCGTTCGTGAATTTTGGTCGCAGGGGTTTTTGGGTGATGTGGGTGTGTGTTATATATTGTATTGGGTATGTGGGAGTGGTGTGTTTATGTGTATCAGGTGTGTGTATTTCGATTTGTCCAATGTGGCTGTGTTTTGTAAATGTGTGTGTATTTTGAGCGTGGCGGTGTGTACCGCCAATGGAATACCGCGGTTGAAAGACCGCCGCGTGGATTCGGGTGTCGTGAGAGTGTGGGCGTATTTCTGTTGCCGTGACGGTGGAGGTTTTGTTTTCCCCAGTTTATCACTGACCTTTGGTGTGGCGGACTTGTGTGGGTGTCTGAATTTTGGCAGATTCCGTGCTGTGGGTCATAATAGCTGTGGCAGTTTTACGCGGCCGCGTCGGTGTGTTGGCGGTCTTCTGCACGGCGGTAAGCGGCTTTTACCGCCAATGTTGTAATGAGGGCCTATGTGTTTCCATATAAGTGAGAGTCTATTCGAACCGCAACAAATGCGCATCCGGCTTCACTTTCCCAGATACCAGCGTAGTTTTGATGTAACTCGCTGAGCTAGCCTTATTGCTCGTTATTTGATGTAACCATTGCCCGAGTTCCAACATAATTTAGATATAATTTGCTGTGCCAGCCTTGGTATTCATTGCCAGGTTCCAACGTAATTTAGATGTAATTTGCTATGCCAGCCTTGGTATTAATTGCCACGTAATTTAGATGTAATTTGCTATGCCAGCCTTGGTATTAATTGCTGACGCACGTTTCGGTGGATCCCACAGAATACTGGTATTCTAAGCCACCTTCCTCAGGGCTACACACAGTAATGCACCAATGGGCTGGAATAATCTCTGTCAAAAAATGACTATACGCCATACCCAAAGGTATGGTCCATATCCAAATTTAAAAGGCTGAATTGCATCCTCATGGGTATAGAATATTGCCAGCAAGACTCAATCATCCTATGTGAAAAGACGCTCCATATGCGACCGATGAAATAAAGCTGGAGCATTAACAGTTCCATATTGTCCAGGAGGTGGCCAATGTTCCTTCTGTGTATTTTCCCTGAGTAGTGGTATGTGGGCCTCATTTTAACGTCTGGTCTGACCAGGTGTTAAAATTTTACAGAAATCATGCTCTGTGTCATTTTTTTTTTAAACAAATTCCTTCCTGTGCGTCATTTTAGTGTTGGGGAGTAAATATGGCGCAAGAGGGCTAGCGTAATTTTTAGGAAAGGAACGCCTACCTTGCATATCATTGGCACAAAAAGACACAAGGTGGGTGGGGCTCCCAAAAAATGACGCTAAAACAGATATTTTGGCGCTAGACTAGTCCAGTGTCAAAATATAAATATGGCGGTAGGTTTTTGCTGCTTTTGCGTAAATAAATGACGCAAAGGTGGAGCAAACGTTTCATAAATATGGGACTTTGTTACAAATCATTGGTTGACTGGTGATAGTGTTATCATATTTAGGATGTTTGTTAATGATCTTTACAAAACAAGCCAGACCACATGTACCTGAGAATTATTAAAGGCAATTGATGTGTATTAGAGTGTGAATAGCTGCCGCAATGGACTCTTATGCTAAGTTCAAAAAAGGGAGGTGGCTGTGCAGTAGGTTCGCACTTCCAATTGTATTGGTGAAGTAAGATACAGCAACTGAGGTGTACCAATAAATAAAGGTACTCTAACGGGTGCCAACACTAGTAAGCATACAGCCACCAAGAATGCAATTGTGTCATTTGGAAACTCCAAAGACACCTTGAAACATGATATTATCCAACTAGGGCACACCACAATAGTCCATTTCTTCTTAGTCGTAGAAAACAACTGTTCAAAGTGAGTATGAAGTAGCAATTCTTTATTGTTCCTTCCAATAGTTTATGAAGAAGACACACTTTATAAGTCCAAAAATGCAACAGCCAACACGTGTTTCGTCAAAAAGACTTTTTCAAGTCTGTAAGATGTAACAGGTGAGGGCACAGCCTATGCATTGATATTTTTTAAATTATCGGAAGCTTTAAACACAGTCAACCACCGCAGCAACATGCTTTATCTGCAACAATATCGCATTTTAAGACTCTTTTCTAATTCTGGTGTATTAGCTGCTCACTGGGTGTGCCTAAGAGGTGGAGTTCCCAGGTATCCTCCTGCTCTCATTTTTTTATTTAGTAAGTACCTTCATGTTTTTAAAATAGTCGCTTTCTGCTTTGCTCTTCATTATTTCATACTTGTAGACCGCATGTAGATCACTTTCAGGCTCACTTATGCACTGCAAATATCACCTATGACCTTATTGTTTGTTTTGCAGTTGTGTATAGGCGGGTGAGGGCTGGTTGGCTCAAAGTGAATACAGGGAATATGCAGTAGCTCCATTTGGAGAGAAAGAGAAAATACAAAAGGGGACATCTGTTCTGGTTCGATTGCAAAATATATCCGGATAAGGCACAGCATAATATAGCCGAAGCAGGGCAAACAGACCATAACATTACATAACAAGGTAACATGTATCACAATATAGAGCCAGTTCATGAAAATAACTTCTCAATTTTTTTGTAGTTCTTGATGTAGTTTTTAGTATATCTATCTCATTGTAGTACTGAAAACATCTAACTGAACGTAAATGAAATAGGAAAATGTGTTCCCAATCAGCAATACACTAGACACAGGGGATACGTGAAAGCTTCAGGATATCCTAGAGGTCAGTTTCCTATACAGAAAAAGAATGCCTTTAAGATATCATTATTTGTTGGGCTGCTCTGACTCTTTCTTTTAGTCAGCAGCCACCTCCCGAAGGCCTCTTGTGCAGGTTCAAAGATCAAAGATCTTTCGCCTCCACAGAAATGGATGGGTGAGAGTCAGAACCATTGACTAGGCCATCCCCAGGCTCTGTAGGCTGTATCCCTGCTTGAAGCAGCAATTTAGCCAAGGCAATTTGGTTTGATCTTTCCGAACTCATCTCAAGTAGGGTAGGAACCATGGGCAACGTGAATCCTCCACTTTGGCAGCTGCAGCGGGGATGGGGTTCTTTATGGGCCTCTTTTTTCTGTAACTTGGAAGATAAAAAAACTCATAATTAACACTAAAAGGAAGAGAGAAGGATGGCTGTTAGAAAAGAGAAAGGAGGATGGATGAATGGATGACTGAGTAGCAGAAAGGATTGATGGTTGATTGGGTGAAGGAGTGGGTGGATGAAAGAATGGATGGATGAGTGACTGAAAAAATAGGAGGATGAAAGATGGAAGGATGAGTGAGTGAAATGGTAGATGAATGAGTAGGTGAAATAATGGGTGGTGAAAAGATGGCTGGATGGCTGGGTGAAAAGATAGATGAGTGGGTGAAAGGATGGGTGGGTGAAAAGATGGATGGGCGAGTAAATGAGTGGGTGGATGCATTGTTTTCCTCTCGGAGAGAGGGTCTCTAAGGACTCTGACTAAGAGGCCCACAATCTGCTTTGACGGGGAGGAGCTCAGCAGTGCTGGCGAGTTCTACTAATTCAATTTCTGCTCCCTGTGGCACGGGATACATTGTTCTCCTCCCAGAGAGAGGGGCCCTAAGGACTCGTACTAAGGCCCAGAGTCATCAGTGATAGGGAGGAGCTCAGCAGAAAGCGCTTCTAATTCAATTGCTGCACCCCATGGCACAGGTTGTGTTGTTTTCTTACCGGAGGTACTGAGAGAGGGGCTCTAAGGACTCAGACTATGAGGCCCAGAGTCATCTGTGACGAGCAGGAGCTTGGCAGTGCTAGTGAGCACTACTAATTCAATTGTCACTCCCTGCAGCGTGGGGTGCATAGTTTTCCTCCCAGAAAGAGGGGCCCCAAGAACTCACACCATGAGGCCCAGAGTCAACTGTGAAGGGGATGCGCTCAGCAGTGTTTGCGAGTGCTAGTAATTCAATGAATGCTCCCCATAAAGCAAGATGAGCACAGGATGTCCACGGGATGACCGGGCCAAACGCAGGCCTGTTAGTGCCCAACAGGGCTGGAGGAGGCTGGACTGAGCCACCCCTCTTCGTTCCTCCTGAAGGTACTTTTTGGCTTTTGTTCCTCTGTGTCTGTGTACCACGTGTGAGGCATTTTGATTCTGCCAGAAGAGGCTATTTATTTGCTTTCAAAATGGGCAAAGGGAAAGTGACTGGTGCCTTTACAGCTCCCACTCCCCCCATCAAAGGCACATCTATTGATAGGATGCTGGAAAAGAGAATGGGGCTCATTAGCAAATAAATTAATCGAACAGAAAGAAGACTTTAAGCCTGTGTTCTGCCATAGTTGCCTCAGTTGTCTCTTTGTCCCCTGGATCAACACTACCCTCTTCCCTTAATTCCTCCACTAAGAGTGCCATGCAAATGACGGATGTGGCCATAATTGATACTGATAGTTTTCAGCCGGCAGGTGGCATCAAGAGGCCTTAGCAGAATACTTGTAAAAAGCCTAGCGAGGTAGCTAGCCAAACAAGTTACTTTTGGCTTCAGGGACACTTTTATCCTCCTTCTGCAATCATGGTGGCAGCAGAGAGTGCTCCAGTATCAAGTTCTTTTAGCAATGAGCAATTGATGGAGGACTGTTTCATTTAATTTAAGGCACTTCTTCAGGCTGGACTTTCTTCCCTCATCAATCGCATAAATGTTATAGAGTCTAAACTAGCCATTTTTCTATGGTACCAACCTCCAGTTGCCACTGTTACTAACTTGACAATCTAGGATAGTCAAGCTATATATGCTGGTCAGCCTAATACTCTCAGCGCCATTTCTTCAGAGGCACCCAGGAGGGCATTACTCAGTAGGAGTAGCCTCAACTCAGTCCCTCAGACACCTGGGTATCACTCTTATGCTGTGTCCCAAATGCTTCCTCAGAGCCAGGCAGTGCTTAACTGAAGAGGAGTTAACCCTCTAGCTAATACTCGCATAGCTGTGAAGGCATCCAGGGAGCCTCCCCGTAACTCCAGTCGGTCAGTCATTAATCTTCCCACTGCTGCATGCCCTACATGACGATTCTTACCTTTTTACGAAATGATCTGGGGAGACACATGAGGAACTTTATAACAAAGTTTTGGACTGGCTTGTGCGAAACAGGGGCTTTCCCCTCTCATTCACCAATGACATTTTTTTAACATGAAGAATTGGATGGATTATTATAAACTTTAGATCCCCTTATTTGGTGGAAGGTTTGCTGTTTGCAAGCTAAAGTAAAGCTGTAGCCGTGGCAATATAAATCTAGTACCTCTAGACCATTTTTATAAACCTTGTCCTTCCCACCTGCTGGCTCACAATCATCCACATTCAGGATTCATGTCAATGACAATAATAGTCAAGCAAATGCGATATCTGAGGCTTGTGTTCCTAAATTGCTTGGTCCTGCTCATACACTTCCTTCTCACAATATGGATAAATTTAGTGCACCAGTAGCAAATAATTTTAAAGTTTTATCCAGTGTTGATTGACTTTCTGATATCCTTTGAGCACCCTTCCCCGCTGACATAACGGAGGGGAATAAATGAATTTAGTGCACCAGTAGCAAATCGTTTTGAAGTTTTATCCAATGTTAATTTACTTTTTATAGCTCTTTTAGAACAACCCCTCTGCCCCCACTGACATAACTGAGGGGAATGATGCTTTGGCAAAGGGCTAAATTTTAGAGGATACAAGTTCAAAAAGTTCTTCCCCTTGCTATGAGACTCTCCTCCTGTTGACAAGTCTGATAGGAATGATGTCCTGTTGAGGGGCCTTTATATCCCATTCATCCTTTCTCTTTGCTGAGTTGGAACATTGCTGGTCTTAAGGATAATGCTGGAAAATGGGTCTCTACTTGGCAGAGGTATACACCCTTGTGCAAGTAGGGATCAAAATCCAGTTAGGGTAATTTACAAAACAACCTAAATTATCTTGTGCTCACTCCCTGGTAGCTTGGCATAGAGCATGCAGGCTTAACTTAAAAGGCAACATGCAAAGTATTTGTGCAATAATGCAGATAGTAACACAGTGAAAACACCACAAAATACACCCACAGGTTTAGAAAAATAGATAATCTTTATCTGAATAAAATAGGTTCAAAACATTGAAAATCCAATTTACGCAAGCAAAGTTATGAATTTTTAAAATGAATTCCCACTAAACCAATTAGAAACCCAATAGCTCCAACTGGGACTCTCACGGCGGGAGGTGAGGCGTCGGGTCCATCCGGTTGCAGAGGGAGTTGGTGCAGCATCGGTGACGAGGCATAGGTTCCTTGTGACCCAGCGGTGTCGATGAATCCAGTCGGTCAAGACGTGATGAGTCGATATTGCAGTGTTGCGATCATACTGCGTGAAGTCAGAGCGCTGTGTCAGCATCAGACTTGCATTGCAGGTCCCGATCATTGCATGCAGTGTTGTCCCCAGAGCGGGAGCAGCTGCGCATCGGTGCTGGTGTTGCTGAAGTAATTGTTGGCAACACTGAAGTCAGAAAACTAGCTAACAGCTAGCTGTTAAAATCTTTGTTGGGCCTGAGACTTTAAAACAAGAGGTAAGCTCAATCAAAGACCTTGGAGAGCACTTTTGGAGAAGGCAGAGTTCTTCCAGCAAGGTCAGAGGTCAGCAGGGCAGCAGGGCAACAAGCAGGGCAGCAGTCCTTCTCAGCAAAGCAGTCCAGACGAGTCCTTTAGGCTGCCACGCAATTCCTCTGACAGGGTGTAGGCGTAGGTCCAGAAGTGTCCGATTTGATGGGGTCAGAGACCCATAAGATATACCCAAAAATGCCTTTGAAGTGGGGGAAACTTCAAAGAGTGGTTTTGAAGTGCACAAGTTCCCCTTCCAGCCCAGTCCTATCTGCCTGGACCCCTGTGAGGGTTATCAGTCCTTTGTGTGAGGGCAAATCTAAGAGTGAGCCCCTCCACCCTTCCTGCCCTGGAAGACCCATTGAGTATGCAGATGAATGCAGATGTGACTGAGTGTCCTATGTTTGTGGTTGTCTGGGTGGAATGCACAAAGAGAGCTGTCGAACAGCACAGACCAGATGTGGATTGGAGATAGGCTGTAAGGCACAGATCATAGTAAATGCAGAGAAATGCACATTTTCTAACAGTGGCATTTCTAAAATAGTAATATTAAATTCAACTTCATCAGTAAGCAGGATTTGTTCTTCCCATTGTGTCCATACCAAAATGAAATGGCTAATCCTTCCTGATCAGAATCTACCACTTAAACATATATGAGGGCATTATAATGCTAGTCTCTGAGAGAAGCAGGCCTCACAGTAGTGGAAAATGAATTATAAGTTTTTCACTACCAAGACAAGTAAAACAACACATAAATACATGTTGTGCCTTTACCTACATAGCATCCTGCCCCATAAGTTGCCTAAGACCTACTTTAGGGGTGACATATGTAGGAAAAGGGGGGTTTAGGGCTTGGCAAGTAGTTTTAAATGCTGAGTCAAAGTGGGAGTGAAACTGCACACACAGGCCTTGCAATGGCAGGCCTAACACATGGTTAAGGGGCTGCACAATCAGTGCTACAGGTTCACTAGTAGCATTTAATTTACAGGCCCTGGGCACATGTAGTGCACTTTACTAGGGACTTACAGGTAAATTAAATATGCCACATGGGACCGAGCTGACTTCACAACCTTAGGTGACTTGCTCCTAAATGGCCAGCCTCTGTCATTCCCAGCCCTCACTGAACAATTTAACTTCCACAATGGTCAGTTCCTAATCTATGGTTTTGCATGACATACGCTTAAAATGACATGGCTGACAGTAGACACAGAGCCAACCACACATTGACTTGTGAGCACCTTGCACAGAATGGGTAATAGCCGCAAACAAATTAGCTGGATCAACAAATCTCTGATTGCTCTCACACAGGTCTCACTATATTTTGCAAGAGACACTTGGGCCGCCAAGTTTGGTTGGGCTCTGAATGATAAAGAGAGGGCTAGAGGTCTATCATCAGAAAGTTTTCTGCAATGCCAGACTGAAGCTAATACAATTTATGTAATACACAGAACCTATAACTCCCTTGCAAAAATTGGCAGGCTATTCCCTCTAGTTTTAGATTCTTCTGCCAGGTGCAGCACCCCTGCAGCTGACTCCAAACATATGTTCTTGGAGTGCCCCCACCTGTTACAATATTGGGCAGAAGCTACACATTGGCTGAAGACAATTACGAAACATCCTCAAATAGACTCCTGGGAAGTGGGTGCACTCTGCATTTACCATCAGCTGAAGAAACCTAAAGCTGCCATCTGGATTCTTGACTTCATATTGGTGCTGGTGAAGAGACCTTGAACTGGAAGAGTGCGCCTGTCCATTCCAATGGTGATAGTTTCTGCGACTGTGTTCTATTGCTGACAGTTTGGCTTTCAACAGGGAAAAGGCCAAAGGCCTCTGCTTGCGCTTGATTGACTCTGACTAGACCTGCTCTGACAGAAGCATGCAAAGAGAGGGACTCACCGTCTTGCACAATCCATCTCCGAAACTTTGCCTCCCCCAGCCTTTTCCTGACCCATTAGTGCTGGTGTTCTGACCCTCTAGCTCCAGGAGTACGGGCCCCTCCCATGGTCTCATTGATTCCCCCCTTCAGGTATGGGCCAAACCCACTATATCATTCTCTGGACATCCTATGGGACTAGCACCCCTCCCATTGCGTAACATTCACTGGCTTCATTGTCACTCTTTTTGGCTGCCTTCTAATTGGCCAGTGTGTACTGGTCTCACTTCCTCTTCTTTTGGCAGGAACATGGACCATGTACTTATAGCTTCAGCTTGATTAATGTCCTTTGATCACACTATGATTGAGGTACTATTTTCATTACTTCTTCTTCCCTGTTGTCCTTGTTGAACCTCTTGCCATTTGTAGCTATGTTTTACTAGGCCACATGCACTTCCAGGAAGCCTTCATCTCCTTTGAAATTGATGTTTTTTTTTATAACAGAATTTGGCCCTCATTACAACCCTGGTGGTCGGTGTGAAAGCGGCAGTAATACCGCCAACAGGCCGGCAAAAAAAAAAAGGGATTTTGACCATGGCGATTACCGCCATGCAAAACCGCCACTTTCACACACTGACCGCCAGGGTGGTAACGACCGCTGGGCTGGAGACTTCGGTCTCCAGCCCAGCGGCCGTCACTAGACCGCCGGTGGTATCAGGACCCCGCATACCACCATGGATTTAGTGGGGTTTTGTACCGCCACGAAATCCATGGCAGTAGGCACTATCAGTGCCAGGGAATTTGTTCCCTGACACCGATTGGGGTCTCGCCATCCCACCTCCCCCTCCCCTGAATCCTCCGCCAACACCCATGACCCCCCTACAACCCCCCAAAGGTGGTAGGACCCCCTCCCCACCCCCCTGCCCCCCCACACCCACAGAAACCCCACACCCCCAACCCCCCCTACACGCACGCTCACATCACTCACATACAAACACAGACACAGACATGCACACATACATACACGTCACATTTCCCATACACACATTACACCCCCCGCATGCATACAAGCAATCACACAACCCCTCTACACACTCACACTCACACCCCCATACACGCACACACCACACAACACCTCCCCTCCCCTAACGGACGATCACCGTACCTGTTCCGGTGATCCTCTGGGAGGGAACGGGATCCATGGTGGCTGCTCCACCACCAGCACCCCGTCACCAGAACACCACCACGCCGAGTACTGGGACGTAATTCGGTGGGCGGTGTTCTGATGACATGGCGGTGATGGTGGAGCCACCTCCACTTCACCGCCGACCGCCATTGTGGCTGCTGGCGGTTCTCCATCTGAAAAAGGGCAGAGGGCTGCCAGCAGTCATGATATGGTTAGCGGAAGACCGCCACCACTGGCGGTCTTCGGCCCGGAGGAACTTCGGCAGTCTTGGAAAAAGACCACCGAGGTTGAAATGTGGGCCTTTATCTGCTTTTATTGTGGAATGTTCTCTATTGTTTTCTTATGCAACAGGATTTTTTTCTAACGCAATGGGAGATTACCTGATTTGCTCAGAATCACAGGTGTGTTTTGCTGCAACCTAACTAGCATTAACAAAGCCAATAGGTCTCTCCTTTGAGACTATTGACTCTGGCATTGCCTTTTCTTCATGCTGTACAGCATAGACATGGGCAACTTTTTCAATGATTGGGAGTCCATGCAGTATAACAGCGTGGCTGCTGTGCAGCATGATGCTAATTCACTGTTTTTGTGCATTAGCTCTAGTTGCATTACAGCACTTTTTAAAATTTGTATTAAGCACACTGCAAAGCATCCATATTGCTGTACAGCATGGCTTCAAAACATTGCTAAAACCAGTAGATCCCATAGGCGACCTGTTGGTTTTGTCAATGCCAGTGTCACCATTGCCCCCCTTCTCAGGCCCCCAAGTCCCAAAGACCCTTACTATGACCTACTTTCCCTCTCTTCCACATCTACCCTCACACCTCTTGTCCGTCTCACCTCTTCCCTCTGATGTCTCACTTGTTATATGGAATCCAATAAAGTACAGCAAGTGTAGCCATACAGAGATGCCTATTGTTCGGATGTATCCCTGTGCAGCTAAATACAATACCAAAAACAATTACTGTGTGCAAAAGAAACATAGGGAAACACCCTAATAAGTGTCTAGTAATAAAGGGGAAAATCATGCAGCCATAAACAGTCTATATCTGTAAAAGTAGGTCTCTGTGAAATAAAGACACATTACAAGTTGTCTGATATAGAACCTAGGTGCAAAAATAGAAAATATGAGCTTCTTTTTTTCAAACTTCTTCGCCTGCAGTTTGTCCTGGCTGTATGTGTACAAAGAACCACAAGAGATGGTGAGGTTGCCTGCAAGATAAGCTACTGCTGGTCATGATGGCTTGGTAAATGATGCAGCTGGTTCTGAAGATGGTGCAGGCCAGCAAGGGGAGCCAATGAAGTTCCAGCAGAATGGGGTTGATGTGATCATATTTCTTCAGGCCATGGATGAGATGTGCTGCAGCATACAGGATGCCATTAAGTGGCGCCAGTGTGGAGTCTGGAAATGGCAAATTAAAACAAAAATCAAAATGGCTACCAAGTTATGATGCATGAGCATGCATGTTATAACACTGGGGCCGCCATAACATCATGAAGCCTACATCCACATGCGTGATGATGCATGCATATATATGCATCATCAAACGTTTTAGCCCATCGTTGTTCAGCATCGCAAATAACTATTTTTATTGTTTTTGCTTATCCTGAATGGCATTGAGCAAAAAAACACTGACAAATAGAAAATGTCTAATTTTTCATAGCTAAAATTAAAGACCTATCATCTTTTCCAGTGCTTGTGTGTTTTTATGGTGCTGTCAAGAAAACTCCTTGCATTCTGTAATGATGACGAGGGACAGATTAACCCCTTCGCTGCCAGGCCTTTTCCCCCTCCTGTGCCAGGCCTTTTTTTGCCTATTTGGGGCAGTTCACGCTTAGGCCCTCATAACTTTTTGTCCACATAAGCTAACCAAGCCAAATTTGCGTCCTTTTTTTCCAACATCCTAGGGATTCTAGAGGTACCCAGACTTTGTGGGTTCCCCTGAAGGAGGTCTAGAAATTGGCCAAAATACAGTGAAAATTTTGTTTTTTTCAAAAAAATTGGAAAAAGTGGTTGCAGAAGAAGGCTTGTGGTTTTTCCCCTGAAAATGGCATCAACAAAGGGTTTGCAGTGCTAAACTCAGCAGCTTCCCAGCTTTCAGGAACAGGCAGACTTGAATCAGAAAACCCAATTTTTCAACACAATTTTGGCATTTTACTGGGACATACCCCATTTTTGCAATTTTTTGTGCTTTCAGCCTCCTTCCAGTCAGTGACAGAAATGGGCATGAAACCAATGCTGGATCCCAGAAACCTAAACATTTCTGAAAAGTAGACAAAATTCTGAATTCAGCAAGGGGTCATTTGTGTAGATCCTACAAGGGTTTCCTACAGAAAATAACAACTGAAAAAGAAACATATTGAAATTGAGGTGAAAAAAACATAAATGTTTCTCTACGTTTTACTCTGTAACTTTTCCCTGCAATGTCAGATTATCGAAAGCAATATACCGTTACGTCTGCTGGACTCCTCTGGTTGCGGGGATATATAGGGCTTGTAGGTTCATCAAGAACCCAAGGAACCCAGAGCCAATAAATGAGCTGCACCCTGCAGTGCGTTTTCATTCTATACCGGGTACACAGCAATTCATTTGCTGAAATATAAAGAGTAAAAAATTGCTATCAAGAAAACCTTTGTATTTCCAAAAAGGGCACAAGATAAGGTGTTGAGGAGCAGTGGTTATTTGCACATCTCTGAATTCCAGGGTGACCATACTAGCATGTGAATTACAGGGCATTTCTCAAATAGATGTCTTTTTTACACACTCTCCTATATTTGGAAGGAAAAAATGTAGAGAAAGACAAGGGGCAATAACACTTATTTTGCTAATCTATGTTCCCCCAAGTCTCCCGATAAAAATGATACCTCACTTGTGTGGGTAGGCCTAGCGCCCGCGACAGGAAACGCCCCAAAGTGCAACGTGGACACATCCAAATTTTAGGAAGAAAACAGAGGTGTTTTTTGCGAAGTGCCTACCTGTAGATTTTGGCCTCTAGCTCAGCCGGCACCTAGGGAAACCTACTAAACCTGTGCATTTCTGAAAACTAGAGACCTAGGGGAATCCAAGGAGGGGTGACTTGCGGGGCTCGGACCAGGTTCTGTTACCCAGAATCCTTTGCAAACCTCAAAATTTGGCTAAAAAAACACATGTTCCTCACATTTCTGTGGCAGAAAGTTCTGGAATCTGAGAGGAGCCCCAAATTTCCTTCCACCCAGCGTTTCCCCAAGTCTCCCGATAAAAATGATACCTCACTTGTGTGGGTAGCCCTAGCGCCCGCGACAGGAAACACCCCAAAGCGCAACGTGGACAAATCCAAAATTTTGGAAGAAAACAGAGGTGTTTTTTGCGAAGTGCCTAGCTGTAGATTTTGGCCTCTAGCTCAGCCGGCACCTAGGGAAACCTACCAAACCTGTGCATTTCTGAAAACTAGAGACCTAGGGGAATCCAAGGAGGGGTGACTTGCGGGGCTCGGACCAGGTTCTGTTACCCAGAGTCCTTTGCAAACCTCAACATTTGGCTAAAAAAACACATGTTCCTCACATTTCTGTGGCAGAAAGTTCTGGAATCTGACAGGAGCCACAAATTTCCTTCCACCCAGCGTTCCCCCAAGTCTCCCGATAAAAATGATACCTCACTTGTGTGGGTAGGCCTAGCGCCCGCGACAGGAAACGCCCCAAAGCGCAACGTGGACACATCCAAAATTTTGGAAGAAAACAGAGGTGTTTTTTGCGAAGTGCCTACCTGTAGATTTTGGCCTCTAGCTCAGCCGGCACCTAGGGAAACATACCAAACCTGTGCATTTCTGAAAACTAGAGACCTAGGGGAATCCAAGGAGGGGTGACTTGCAGGGCTCAGACCAGGTTCTGTTACCCAGAGTCCTTTGCAAACCTCAAAATTTGGCTAAAAAAACACATGTTCCTCACATTTCTGTGGCAGAAAATTCTGGAATCTGAGAGGAGCCACAAATTTCCTTCCACCCAGCGTTCCCCCAAGTCTCCCGATAAAAATGATACCTCACTTGTGTGGGTGGGCCAGGTGCCTGCAACAGAATAAGGCCCAAAACTTGAAGAGATAGAAGGGATAGCACAGCGAGTTTATAAGGGCATATTCTTTTATACATCTTTAGACGGACTCTGCTTTGGGGACCCACATAAGTGAGGTTTCATTTTACTTTGGAGACTGAGGGGAAAACTGGGGAGTAGGAATTTTCTGCTGGAGCAGTGATCCTACTAAGAAAAGTCAGGAAAATATGCTTTTTTTATGCAAATTTTGAGGTTTACAGAGGAGTCTGGGTAAGAAAATGTTGGGGGAGCCATGCAAGCCACACCTCCCTGGACTCCTGGGGGTGTCTAGTTTTAAAACATTTCTGGGTTTTGTAGGTTTCCCCAGATGAAGGCCGCACCCAGGACCAAAAACATAGGTGGGCCCTCCCCCACAAAAACAGGTATTTTTGTAATATATCATATTGATGTGTGCACATACGTCCGTGATGTGCCAAACACTAAAATTGTGAAAAGAAATACACTTAGGTTATGTGAAGAAGACCCCTCACCACCAACCAAGTTGGTGGCATGCTTCATCATCGGGGTCCCACCCGAGGCACCTAGCGTGTCACAGGTGTGCTGCGACGCCTGATTACAGCGGAGCAGGTTTTGTCATTTTTACCACACATACTAGTTGGATTTGGCACGAGGGTGAGTGATGGTTCAGTGGATCAAATTTTATTAACAAGAGATTTCACAACAATGAAATGCACTGCTAATAACTGAAAGGCAAAAAACTGAACCAATGACTCACAGCTCGTGAGCTGTAAAGCCGCGACAAGGCACCAACCGCTTTACAGTCCATTCACACGCCTTTCATACATGACATGCACAAGACCATTCACACCGCCAGCCACGGGCCCAGCACATTACAACACTCACATCGACAGACCGCGCCACTCAAGGGCCCATCACTTACATACGCCCACATGCCTGATACAAGAATCACACCAGCTGATGGGAGTGTGGACTGGCGTTTGGCTGGCACCGCCAGCCAAGCGCCACCCCACGCACACTGCCAGCCAAGCGCCACCCCACGCACACCGCCAGCCAAGCGCCACCCCACGCACACCGCCAGCCAAGCGCCACCCCAAGCACACCGCCAGCCAAGCGCCACCCCACGCACACCGCCAGCCAAGCGCCACCCCACGCACACCGCCAGCCAAGCGCCACCCCACGCACACCGCCAGCCAAGCGCCACCCCAAGCACACTGCCAGCCAAGCGCCACCCCAAGCACACCGCCAGCCAAGCGCCACCCCAAGCACACCACCAGCACTTTTTTTGTTTATAAACAACAAAGAAACCACTAATTATAAAATAAGCACAAAACTACAAACACAAAAGCTCTAACTAAATACATGACAGAGATGCCAACCGTGAAACATATGAAAATATAAAACAGAGAGCTTACGCTCAAGGTATTTCCCAGAATTTTTTTGGGGTATGGTAACTTCTGTAACAGCCGGGAACACACAGCCCAGGCTTTGAAGGGCATGCGGGGCAGTACATCCGACTCTCCCTCCGGATTAATCTCCGGGCACATACTCTACATTTCTTTGTGGGCATGTCTTTTTTGGGAGTGGGAGGAATGTGATCTGGAAAGTGCCGATCTTTCAATCTAGCCACATCCTCCACCACTTCTACTCTAGGAACTCTTGCCGGTTCCACCACAATAAGGCTTTTTATCACCGACTCCTGAAATTTAACAAATGTCATCCTTGACTCAGGTGAACAATCCTTGTATACAATAAAGGCATTCAAAGTTGCCAAATGAAATAAATGTAGGGCCAACTTTTTATACCACACATAAGACTTACGAAGAGCAGTGTAAGGTTCTAACCTCTGATCTATTCTATCAAGACCACCCATGTGCCTATTGTAGTCCAAAATGCACGCAGGTTTGCGCACTTCTGCAACCTGACCCCAAACAGCCACAGGGGAAGTACTCTCATCATGGATGGTCGATAGCATGTAGACATCCCTCCTGTCTGAAAATTTCAGAGCTAGCAACTCATTATTCCGCAAGGCACTGCACTGTCCCCTCTCAAGTTTTTTACAGACAAGCTCCCTTGGATAGCCTTTCCGGTTAGAACGGATTGTGCCACAAGCAACAGTGTCCACCCTAAACAACTCCTTGAACAACTGCACTCCAGAGTAGAAATTATCTACGTACAAATGGTGACCTTTGTTAAACAGCCGTCTAGCAAGTTCCCACACAATTTTTTCGCTAACTCCAAAAGTGGCCGGACAACCAGGAGGGTCAATACTGGAATCCCTACCAGTGTAGACCCAGAAATTATACACATATCCTGTACTGCTTTCTGACAGCAGATACAATTTAATCCCATACCGTGCCCTCTTACTAGGAATGTACTGCTTAAAAACTAAACGCCCCTTGAAAGGGACCAAAGACTCGTCCACACTTATCTCTTTGCCTGGAACATAGACCTCTGAAAACCGATCCACAAAATGATCAAGGACAGGCCTAATCTTAAAAAGGCGGTCACAATCAGGGTGATCTCGTGGCAAGGCTAAAGCATTGTCTACAAAATGCAGCATACGAAGAAGAAGCAAATACCGATTACGTGTCATAGTTGCAGGAAATATAGCAGTTGCCATCAAGGGACTAGTAGACCAATAAGAAGCCAGTGACGGCTTCCTGATCAACCCCATCAAAAAAGACAAACCTAAAAACCTTTTCATCTCTTCCAGATATGTGGGAACCCAATGAGTAGCTCTAGACTGAGGCTTAAGTCTGGCAGCGTTGTCCCGCAAATATTGCTCTGCATACACATTTGTCTGCTCCACAATCTCTTCCAAAAATACATCTTCCATAAACAAGTGAAAGAAATGGACAGGCAGAAAGTTTTCCGTATTAACTCTACACCCTGGGAGACCAGTAAATGCAGGTAACTGTGGCTGCTCCATGTTTGGGGCAATCCAGGTGTCAGGTCTTCCAATGGGAAACCCTTCAGACCCAGGCTGCTGCACTCTTGGCACATCAATGTCCTCCTCTAACACAGGCCCTTCATCTGCACTGAGAGTAGCTTCCTCATCAGAAGAATACTCTCGGACAGAAAACTCACTTCCAGAATCTCCTGCTTCCTCCTTTGCCTCAGATGCAGAGTCAGTGTCGTAATCATGGTCTGAAGACGACTCAAAGAGCATGTGAACAACCTGCTGAGCGGTCACTTTGCGGCTAGCCATGATCCTAACAACAAATTGATTGCCAACAACAACTAGCACTAAAATAAGTAATAAACAAAGTGTAGCTTTATCACAAAGAGTTATGTACTACAAAAAACTATACCACTCAGTTGCCTGAAATAGCTACTCACCAAGCAACTACTCTACACAGACACAGCAATCACCAATGATATCCCACTAAAAAGAAAAAAGAAAAAAGCAAATTAGTCATATGACAACACAAACATCACTGTGCTCAAGTCTAAGGACAATGTCAAACACACAATACTGCATTTAGTACACCACCTACAAACATGTCATTCATGCATGTCAACAATACTCCTTTGGAGTAAATTGCTTTCACTTACCTAAAACATGCAACTATGCAAACCACAGGACAACTACTGCCAAAACCGCAAAGATCCACAGCAAAGGAAGCAAAAGCGTTGAACTAGAAGAAAAAGAAGAAATAAATTGTTATAATCACAAATACAAATACTTTGCCAGTTGACAAACACCCCACCACCAAGAACTTAGAAGTTGTCCCGGGTACCTAAGTGGATCCTGCCCCCCTCGGGGGTAGATGGGCGTAATAAAATTGGCCAATCTGCCCCCAAGGGGGGCAGAAATGGGCAACACCTCTGTGCCACCTTTCAGGGGGCGACCCTTCCCAAAGGGGGCACCCCCAGCACAACACAAAACAAAACAAAAAAATCCCTGCCTTATTGGTGGTTTCTGCCCTCCTTGGGGGCACATGGGCCTACAAAATTAGGGGCAGAGATGGGCGATACAAATTTTCCCCACCTTAGGGGGGCGACCGTTGCCCAAGAGGTGCCCCCAAACACACACCACACACACACACACAACACAATCCCTGGCGCCTAGTGTGCTTCCACCCCCCCCCCGGGCCATATCGTCCAAAAAATGGCTGGTCTGCCATCGGGGGGGCCGAAACAGAAAAAAGCTCCCCAGAGCGACCCTTGCCCAATGAGTTGCCCCCAAAATAAACAATAAAAACAAAATCCCTGGTGTCTAGTGGATTTCGCCCCCTCCCCCCCCCCCCCCGGCGGCAGATCAGCCCAAAAATTGGCAATCTGCCCCCGGGGGGGGGGGGAAATACTAAAAAAATAGCCCCCCAGTGGGGCGCCCCTTGCCCAAGGGGTCGCCCCCCCAAAAAAACTTTACAATAAAAATAAATCCCTGGTGTCTAGTGGTTTTCGCCCCCCCCCCCCCCTGGGGGCAGATCCACCGAAAAATCGGCAGATCTGCCCCCGGGGGGGGGGGGGGGCAAAATACAAAAAAAAAATGCCCCCGGGGGGGGCGACCCTTGCCCAAGGGGTCACCTCCAAAATACACACAAATAATAAAATCCCTGGTGTCTAGTGGTTTTCGCCCCCCCCCGGGGGCAGATCCGCTGAAAAATCGGCAGATCTGCCCCCCGGGGGGGGGGGGCGAAATACAAAAAAAAATTGCCCCGGGGGGGGCGACCCTTGCCCAAGGGGTCGCCCCCAAAATAACCAACAAAGAAAATCCCTGGTGGCTAGTGGAGATTCCTGCTCCACGATCGCGGGCCCTGCCCACGGTTGTGGAGCAGGAATCTTGTGAAAACAGGCACAGGGGGAAAGGAAAAACACTTTCCTTTCCCCCGTGTCTGTTTTCACCACCCCCCACCCCCCAAAAACGGAGAGGACTCACCTTTGATGTCCTCCTCCGAAGACGCGCTGGAAGCAAATGGCTTCCAGCACGCCCGGCAACACTAGATGACGTCAGCGCGCTGTGCGCGCGCTGACGTCATCGGATTGCCGTGGGGGGGGGGGGCGGGGGTGGAAGGGGAAGGTCTTCCCCTTCCATCCCCGCCTGGGGGGGGAGGGGGTGCACGGGTGGGCGCGCTAGCGCTCCCCCAAGTTCCCCTGTGCCTAGGATGAGATGATCTCGTCCAAGGCACAGGGGAACTGTAGCCTTGGACTAGATCATCTCGTCCAAGGCACCGAACCGGTTAAAGACTGTGTTAAAAGGAATACATCTATGATAGAAAACTGCCTGCATGACTATCTCTCACCATTATGAACAATCCCCAGATCACATCCTGACGGCAACAATGTAACTGAGCATGAAGTTCAAATCTAGAAAATCACACACTTCCTCTGATGTATGTTGAAGTTTCAGGGGTTAACCCCTTCGTCGCCACGGACGTAACGGTTACGTCCATGGCTGCGCCCGTGTGGCGCCATGGACGTAACCATTAAGTCCTGGGGGGGTCCGGAACCCCCTCCAACCCCCCTGTGACGTCAGCGCACGATCGCGCGCTGTTTGTCACAGGGCCTCCTCCTATCGCGCTGGAATTGCTGGAAATGCTTTGCATTTCTCTTCCGATCACGTGGAGAGGCCGAGAGAGGCTTCAAAGGGAAGGAAAGTTATTTCCTTCCATTTGAAGTCTCTCTCTGCGTTTTGGCAGCCGGATTGAAAGCAATCCGGCTATCAAAACGCCCACTAGACACTAGGGATTTTATTTAAAAAATGAAATTGACATAATGGAGCGACCCCGGGGGGGGCATTTTTTTTAAGGCCTTTTCTGCCCCCCCTATTATTAGGCTGATCTGGGGGGGGCAGAAACCTCTAGGCACCAGGGATAATTTTTTCTTTTTTTTGTTTTTGTTTAGTTTTTTGTTTTAGAGGTGGGGAGCGACCCCTTAGGCAAGGGTGGTTCCCGTGGGGGACAAATTTATTTTAGGCCATTTCTGCCCCCCACTAGGCACCGGGGATTTTTGTTGTTGTTGCTGTTTTACTGATAGGGAGCGTCCCCTTAGGCAAGGGTCGCTCCCCTGGAGGGGCAAATTGTATTTGGCCATCACGCAAGGGGAGCGACCCCGTAGGCAATAGGCCATTTCTGACCACTTTGGGGGCAGATCGGCCGATTTTAGGTCAATCTGCCCCCAAGGAGGGCAGATACCACTAGGCACCAGGGATCTTTTTTTTGCACCGTCACGCAAGGGGAGCAACCTTGTAGGCAAGGGTCGCTCCCCGGGGAGGGTGTGGGGGGGCAAATTTATTTTAGGCCCTTTCTGCCCACCCTGGGGGCAGATCGGCCTATTGTTATTAGGCCGATATGCCCCCAGGGGGGGCAGAAACCTCTAGGTGCCAGGGCAATTTTTTTCTTCTTTTTATCTGTTCGTTTTTTTAGAGATGGGGAGCGACCCCTTAGGCAAGGGTCGCTCCCCTGGAGGGGCAAATTGTATTTAGGCCATTTCTGCCCACTTTGGGGGCAGATCGGCCAATTTTAGGTCAATCTGCCCCAGGGAGGGCAGAAACCACTTGGCACCAGGGATCTTTTTTTTTGCGCCATCATGCAAGGGGAGCGACCCCGTAGGCAAGGGTCGCTCCCCGGGGGTTGGGGGCACATTTATTTTAGGCCATTTCTGCCCCCCCGGGGGCAGATCGGCCTATTGTTATTAGGCGATCTGCCCCCAGGGGGGCAGAAACCTCTAGGCGCCAGGGCTAAAAAAAAATTAGTGTTTTTTTTGTTGTTTGTTTGTTTTTTTAGAGATGGGGAGCGACCCCTTGGGCAAGGGTCGCTCCCCTGGAGGGGCAAATTGTAGTTAGACCATTTCTTCCCCCCTTGGGGGCAAATCGGACGATTTTAGGTGAATCTGCCCCCAAAGGGGGCAAAAACCACTAGGCACCGGGGATCTTTTTATTTTGCGCCGTCACTCAAGGGGAGCGACCCCGTAGGCAAGGGTCGCTCCCCGGGGGGGGGAAATTTATTTTAGGCCATTTCTGCCCCCCCTGGGGCCGGCTGAGCTAGAGGCCAAAATCCACAGGTAGGCACTGTTTTCTGTGAAAAAATTTGATGTGTCCATGTTGTGTTTTGGGCCATTTCCTTTCGTGGATGCTAGGCCTACCCACACAAGGGAGGTACTATTTTTATCGGGAGACTTGGGGGAACGCTGGGTGGAAGGAAATTTGTGGCTCCTCTCAGATTCCAGAACTTTCTGTCACCGAAATGTGAGGAAAATGTGTTTTTTTAGTCAAATTATGAGGTTTGCAAAGGATTCTGGGTAACAGAACCTGGTTAGAGCCCCACAAGTCACCCCATCTTGGATTCCCCTAGGTCTCTAGTTTTAAAACATGCACAGGTTTGGTAGGTTTCCCTAGGATTCCTGCTGATCTAGAGGCCAAAATCTACAGGTAGGCACTTTGCAAAAAACACCTCTGTTTTCTGTCAAAAAATGGGATGTGTCCACGTTGTGTTTTGGGGCATTTCCTGTTGCGGGAGCTAGGCCTACCCACACATGTGAGGTATCATTTTTATCGGGAGACTTGGGGGAACGCTGGGTGGAAGGGAATTTGTGGCTCCTCTCAGATTCCAGAACTTTCTGTCACCGAAATGTGAGGAAAATGTGTTTTTTTAGCCACATTTTGAGGTTTGCAAAGGATTCTGGGTAACAGAACCTGGTCAGAGCCCCACAGGTCACCCCATCTTGGATTCCCCTAGGTCTCTAGTTTTAAAAAATGCACAGGTTTGGTAGGTTTCCCTAAGTGCCGGCTGAGCTAGGGGCCAAAATCTACAGGTAGGCACTTTGCAAAAAACACCTCTGTTTTCTGTAAAAAAAATGGGATGTGTCCACGTTGTGTTTTGGGCCATTTCATTTCGTGGGCGCTAGGCCTACCCACACAAGTGAGGTACCATTTTTATCAGGAGACTTGGGGGAACGCTGGGTGGAAGGAAATTTGTGGCTCATCTCAGATTCCAGAACTTTCTGTCACTGAAATATGAGGAAAATTTGTTTTTTAGCCAAATTTTGAGGTTTGCAAAGGATTCTGGGTAACAGAACCTGGTGAGAGCCCCACAAGTCACCCCATCTTGGATTCCCCTAGGTCTCTAGTTTTCAAAAAAGCACAGGCTTGGTAGGTTTCCCTAGGTGCCGGCTGAGCGAGAGTCCAAAATCTACAGGTAGGCACTTTGCAAAAAACACCTCTCTTTTCTGTCAAAAAATGGGATGTGTCCACATTGTGTTTTGGGGTATTTCCTGTTGCGGGAGCTAGGCCTACCCACACATGTGAGGTATCATTTTTATCGGGAGACTTGGGGGAACATACAATAGCAAACCAAGTGTTGTTGCCCCTTGTCTTTCTCTACATTTTTTCCTTCGAAATATAAGAGAGTGAGTAAAAAAAGACGTTTATTTGAGAAATGCCCTGTAATTCACATGTTAGTATGGGCACCCCGGAATTCAGAGATGTGCAAATAACCACTGCTCCTCAACACCTTATCTTGTGCCCATTTTGGAAATAAAAAAGGTTTTCTTGATAGCTATTTTTTACTCTTTATATTTCAGCAAATGAATTGCTGTATACCGGTATAGAATGAAAACCCACTGCAGGATACAGGTCCTTTATTGGCTCTGGGTACCTAGAGTTCTTGATGAACCTACAAGCCCTATATATCTCCGCAACCAGAAGGGTCCAGCAGACATAACGGTATATTGCTTTTAAAAATCTGACATTGCAGGAAAAAGTTACAGAGTAAAACGTAGAGAAAAATTGCAGATTTTTTCACCTCAATTTCAATATGTTTTTTTTCAGTTGTTATTTTCTGTAGGAAACCCTTGTAGGATCTACACAAATGACCCCTTGCTGAATTCAGAATTTTGTCTACTTTTCAGAAATGTTTTGGTTTCTGGGATCCAGCATTGGTTTCATGCCCATTTCTGTCACTGACCGGAAGGAGGCTGAAAGCACAAAAAAACATAAAAATGGGGTATGTCCCAGTAAAATGCCAAAATTGTGTTGAAAAATTGGGTTTTCTGATTCAAGTCTGCCTGTTCCTGAAAGCTGGGAAGCTGGTGATTTTAGTACCGCAAACCCTTTGTTGATGCCATTTTCAGGGAAAAAAAACCACAAGCCTTCATCTGCAGCCCCTTTTTCCCATTGTTTTGAAAAAAACGAAATTTTCACTGTATTTTGGCTAATTTCTTGGCCTCCTTCTGGGGAACCCACAAAGTCTGGGTACCTCTAGAATCCCTAGGATGTTGGAAAAGAAGGACGGAAATTTGGCGTGGGTAGCTTATGTGGACAAAAAGTTATGAGGGCCTAAGCGCAAACTGCCCCAAATAGCCAAAAAAAGGCTTGGCATCTGAGGGGGAAAAGGCCTGGCAGCGATGGGGTTAATCAGAAAATAACGTAAATATTTAGTGTTAGATTTTACAGGCAGTTTGGAAGAGAAACTAATGAGATATCTCAAAACCCCGGCATAAAAATGAATCATAGAGAAGCACCTTTACACAGTGCTAAATTAGTCAAGGTACAATAAACATGCCATTATCGACCAGTGACTTTGAGTACCTTAGCTAGGTCAGTTTGACAATATCCCAGTAAGTAAAGAAGGACTGTAATGCGCCAGTGAATAAATCATCATTCAAAGACCCATACCCAAAAGACACCATTATGGAACACACCATTTAAAGGTAATGTCCTAGAATGTAAAATGCATACTTCTCCCAAATCCCCCCTGGAGCAAATCAGGCTCACTGATTCATCTCATCCCAATCCAAGTGCCCCTTGAATAAACTAGTCATTACTGTTTCCATAAGCATTTAATCCTCCCATTGACAGCTGCTGAATAACTGCTGTTCTTCAGTTAAGCATCACTTGGAGATCCTTGACCCAATGTCACCATGGCCTCAACATCTTCATAATTACAGAGAACTATCTTAAAAACACTTCATCTAATGTTGTTGATCTCCTCTTACTTTTACAAGACTCTATCCTTGGATGTGATTGCAAGGACAGGCAGTATAGAGGAATTCTAACATCTCTTTTTCACCTATGTAGATGACACACAGTTAGTTATCAGACTGGATGGGGATTAAGGAAAGGCAGCAGCGAATTTCAGATAATCCCTGAATGAGACTGCTAAATGGGCAGATGTAAATTGGTGTTGAATGGTGAAAATATACAGAGATAGTGGTTTTTCAATAAGACGTGGGCTGGTCCTCCAAAAGGTTGCCCGAAAAGCTCGGAACTGCTCCCATCCCTTAAACACAAGCAGGAAATCAAGGCATTTATGCTGATAAAGATCTAAATTTAAAGAAGCACGTAACAACAATTTGTTATACATGCTTTAATCTACTACCTTAGTTAAGAAGATTCTAACTTTTATTCCTTTAAAAAAAGTAGTGTATAGGTGCTGAACATAGCTAGGTTAGATTATTGTAACTCATGTTTGGCTGGGGCACCAAAGTATCTTATCCATAAGTTTCTGTTACTGCACAGTTCTGCCGCCAGGATCACACTAGGTCTCAGGAGATCATCTCTTATTTCAGTAACTCAGGATCTCAGTAACTGTATTGGGTTCCTATAAAAAAGATGCCTTTTTGAGTCCCTCTGTTTCGGACACAAAATCCTTTACAATACAAGTCATGATATGTATTTGAAATCTATTTTTGCCTGGTATGTGTCCAGGAGAGAACTGACATCCACACACAAATTCTTTATGGTCACCCCAAGATATAGGAAAATGAGGCAGGGAGGGTGCTCTCTTGCAGCGACCTCAGCCAGAACCTGGAAAGACTTACCATTGTGTATTTATGTGCAAGCAAATTATATTGCTTTCAGGAAAATGATCTGTTGCCTCATGCAGTGGATTAGATTTCAGCTAAAATGTCTTCAGTATCCTCCTGAATGCTGGCACAATTCTTAGGAAGTAAGCTATTGCTATTTATATGTGGCCACTCAAACTCACCATATCCTAGGGTTCCTATGCTATGAAAGAGAATTCCTGGACTTACTTTTCTCTAATGTAATAAATCATCCAATATGATTGCTGGGTTATTTTAAAAGAGGTTGGTACCCCTTTCCCATGCTCGATGGTATGTTTCATCATAGGGTCCTATACCACCACCCAATTGGTGCATGATTGGCTCATCCTGAGTTCTTTGATTATTTGAATTTTTGTGAAGGGATATTGTGATAAAGAGTGAAAGGACATGACAATGTATTAAAATTGTATTAAGACAGAATTATAATCATTTACAAGAATACAATTTGGTGCAAATGAATTCCCACTGATCAATATTGTTACTCTGAATGCTTTTCTTTAGAAGTCTGCTCACATCACCTCAGCAATTACATAATTTACTAGCACCAGGTAAGAATAACGCATACTTGTAGGAACTCATAGAGATCACCAGGACCCAATTGCTAATCTCTGAGACCAACATCGTCCTCAGAATCTTCAATCTTCACTTCAAGATAATGATCTGTGCCAACACTGTATGAAGCCTTCCCAGTCCAAAGGGTCTGTACTGTCTGTACTCATCTGATAATTGCCAAAGGGATCCTCCTATTCACTGATGACCCATCTTGGACAACTGGTGCTGCCATTTTCATATCCCCTTCATCCTACTTTTCCCACTTCGTCAACAAAAAAGCAAATCTTTTGATTTCAGGACACCAAAGTTTCAGACATTAACACACTCACAAGCAAGGCTATAATTCTCCTCCCACCTGCTGCTCATCAAGACAAAATCAGTGCTGCTGTAGCTGAGTAGAACAATTATGTGATAGCACTGATAGAGGTGTGCTCTCCTTTGAAAATCAAAAAGAAAAGACTGAAACCTTCTGTCCGTGGTTAATGAAGTATCTATATTTGGAAAGGAAAAGGAGTCTAGGTAAGAGTTGGAGAAATTCTCTTTTTATTGGGTCTACGAGTCAGGTAAGGGATGCCAGAAAAAAATTATATATTATCTAGTCCACATCCTCTCTTATCAAATATCTCCTGGACACTGCCAAACATTGCCTGACACATATGTTTGACTTCTAAAAATGGACAAACACTGCATCTTGATTGGCCCAAATGGAATTCCTGAATTGAAATTTGAAGATTTTGTTGTATTCTTTACTGAAAAGGTCAAATCTATTGAACTCTCTCTTCCTTGAATCCCTGATCTCCTGAATGAGGAGAAGCTAAGCATTAATTGTCAAACATCCTGGTTTTATTTTACAGTTCGCTTGAAGCCTGAGCTTCTCAAAATCATTATGAATGTCAAACCCTTGAATCACTTCATGGATGCAGATCCAGGCAACATTGGCAGAGACCTGGCCAGACAGTTGTGTTAACTTACTGTGGACCAACATAGTTAATGTATTGCTTATGCAAGGGTAATTTCCTGTACCTTGAAAACTCATCCTCTCACCTCTTCTGAAGAAACCCTAAGAGGACCATAGTGACCTTAAAAATGTCTGTCTTTTTTCAGGTCTTCCCTTCTTGGTGGAAGTGATTGAAAGCTATGCAGCTACCCAACTCTTTCACTAGTATCCAATGGAACAATCTCTTGTCAGCTTTCAGTCAGGTTTCAGACAGAATTGTGGCACAGAGACTGCTCTTTTACAAGTTGTCAACAATAGCCTTTGGTTTTTGGGCACAGGTCCTTCCTACATATTTCTGCTCCTTGATCAACATCCTTGAGAACCATATAGGCATTGGTGGTATGGTATTAAAGTTGGTCTCCTCATACATATCTAACCAAACCCAAGTGGTGAAAACCAGCAACATTTTATCCAACAAGGGCAGCCTGCAACAAGGAGTCCCACAATAATTCATCCTGTCACTGACTCTATTTAATATTTCTTGTGAACCTCTTGGGACCACCCACAGAAACTGTGGGGTACTTTTCCATGCCAATGATACCCAGATCTATATGACCCAAGAATCTTATACTGTTTTTCCAACTCTCAAAAATGTCCAAAGACGAATGTTAATTCATCACTTAAAACTCAATCCCTCAAAAATTGAGTTTAAGTCTATCTCCCCAAATAAACCCTGCCAATCTATCCAACCATGGATAGAATTTGGTACTTTTGTTGACTTTAAAGCAACCAATGTGAAAATTCCAAGGTATCTTCTTAGACAACAAACATAACCTAAAAAAACACTAATCTCTACAGTATCTTAAGGTACTGGGGGAGTTGGGACCTTAGTTAAACATTTGGTTTACGGTGTAATCTTTCCAACTCATCAAAACAGATGTCCCTGATTACACAGGCTAGCCTCGCAGACCTTGGCTGTAAGAAAGAATTAATCAGGAGCTGCAAATCAAATCAACTAGTCATCATAGTTTTGATTTCAAACTCTTGAGAGTCAATGATGAGAGTTGGCATGAGTATTTAAAATTTTAATAAAGTCTCAAAGTTCTTTATTAGAAGAATCAATATTAAATCTCAGCTATTCAAATAGATCACTCAAGATAATCACAAATGATCAATAACAGAACAATAACATTTAGGAGTGTTCCATAAAAAAAAACATCCCTACTCAAAGACTGGAGAATGAGAGAAAAGCATCAGTTAGAACTCATATAGATCTCCAAAATCGAGAGGTGGTAACATGAAGCTTTTAGCATTACATCTAAAAAATTAATCAGAGCAGAACTTCCCATAGAGGGAGGTTCAAGACGCTCAGTAGAATCTCAGAGCAGAATAGATTCAGGCAGGGAAAATGAAAAGCTCTCTCAGAATGAATCTGAGAAGCATCTGCAAAGCAGCCTCTAAAGCAGCATCAAGAGTAGATTCACATCCTTCTTTAGGACCACTCACTTTTATAAAATTTACATATCAAATATTTGACACAAGTTATCTTCATCTTCCACCCACTCATCCAATCAGCTTGTGGGGTCTTCATGGGAACAGAAAAGCTTCTGTTGTCTAAGCAGTCAAAAAACAATAGTTTAGAGATATCAAAATTTGAATGAAACATTTTGTGAAACATGTTGTTGAATCACAGGAGAGTTCCCACAATTAGTCTGCTGTAAGAATACTACAGTCCATGGCCTTTATAGAACTTTAAAAAATCTTATGTTTCTCATCCATTTCAATTAACTAAACCAGTGGTTACCAACCTGTGGTCCAGTTATCCCTGGGGGTCTGTGGAGCCTTCTCAGGGGGGCTGCGACTGTGGTGAAATGTACAATTGAAAATGCTTAAATATACTCAATGTCAAGGAATTTGATATTGGAGGCTAAAACTTAAATCAGTATCCTCAGATTGATATATGGGAACAGTGCAGGTGCATCAAACAGAATATAGAACTGACAATGTGTGGATTCAATTGAATTTAGAAATGTAATTTATATTTGTTTGCAAATTTAAAAAAATGTGTTATCATTTGTGTATGTGTTTGATGAATACTTGTTTCTGTATTTTTGTGTATTGTTTTGTGTTTTAAATCATCAACAGTTATTAGACCAGGGTCCCCGACTTCCAGTAATGATAAAGTTGAGGGGGGGGAGGCACAGAAGTCAAATGGTTGGGAATCACTGAACTAAACTATTGTTAATGTAGCAACATTCTGGGGATATTAAACTAAAAATTTAATACATTATTATAATCTATTGCAAACAAAACTATGGGAAGATTGAAATCTAACATCCTTTTATTAAGTCATATATTTCTTAATGTGTCAGCTTTACTGAATATTAACATTTTACATTCTTAACCTAGGTCAGCTTCTGTAAAAAGTGCATTCTGCAGCTTTTCAAACCTAAAACGTGTAAATGTGACAGCTTAATGTTCCCACTTGATTTAAATATGGCTTTTCATCTGAGGTCTTGTTAGAAATTGGGTTTCTGGTTGACTAGGGTATGTACCTAAGCCAGGCAGAACCCACCCACTCTAGTCAGGCCAAGGGAGTTACACACCCAAGATAACTCCTTCTTACCCACTTGGTCACTTGGCACGAGCAGTCAAGCTTATCCCAGAGGCAATGTGTAAAGCGTTTGCACAACACACACAGCACATGTGACGCACTATCCCCACTACAAAGGAACCACAACACCAAGTGATATGAAAATATACTATATTGTACACAACACAATTATTAGACCACACACAACATGTCAGTAATATCCTGCCACCTTATCAGTTGTCAGAACGTTACAAATTAGTTACTCTGCAGAACCAGCAGTAGTCACATATAACACACAGGTTACTTAGTATTCTGCAACATAAGCAGTAGTCAGAAATCACATTACAACACAAATGTACTTGTCATAGAAATATCATAAACACCCATATCAGGAACATTATAAAACATATGGCAAGTCAGGAAAACATATTAGCATATTATGTCCATAAAAGGAAAATTATCAAAACATATATGTACACATCATCAGAAGTCCAGGAAAACATATCAGCCTACAATGTCCCATCAGAAACATTTAGAAAGTATATGGTGATGCCAAGTACCTGTAGTCCTGATGAAAACGGCACACCTGGTGCCAGGAAGAAAACAAACGGGCCCCCGGTGCTCCACTGTGCAAAACAGGGGCCTTCTGGTGATTGGGGGGGAGGGGGGTGACACGCACCCCCTCTAGGTTTATGACGGGTCCATCCTGGGACCTGCAATCTCTGGGGCCCCCTCCGGGCCTTCACGCGCCCTTCTACAAGGGGGGCCAAAGCCAGCAAAAGCAATTGGGGCCCGGCAGCACGGGGGCCTCCGATAAGGCTTCCACCCCACCCGCCCTTCACGAGGATACTCACATCAAGCCCCTCCTGGGGCCCGCGTTCTCTGGGAGCCTCACCCTGGGCCTCAACCGCCCCTCCAACCAAAGAGGGGTAGGCCAAACAAGACCCCAAAACAACAAGTGAGGGCCAGTGGGGCGGGGGAGCCTCAGATGAGACTTCCTTTCCCCTGCCCGGCTTCACTGCAGAAACGGGTCCGCCTGGGCCGTAACAGAGGGCAGGCACCAGGATGGGTGCCTGCCTGTGCCCTGAGGTACTCCTCAGAGCGCACTTCACCCCGGGGGCACGATAGGAGCACGCTCGTTCCTTTGCTTCAAACGATGGTGCCCTGGGGCACAGGGAAGCAAAGCGTCCTCGTGCTTAATGTAAAACAGGCCGCCGTGCTGCGGCGGTGATTTTGGCAGGAACAACACGCTTTCTAAGTGCGCAACGATTTATGGCCACAGCATGCTTCAGACGCTTTTCTCGTCTGAACGCAGGGTGCTACTCAGCATTATTCAAAAGCGCTCCCAAGGTGCTATAACAGGAAAGGAGAAGCACTCCTCATGCGCTTCTGGTAGAGTTGCAGGGGTCAGGGGCCACAGCACCCTGCCCCTGGGGGACAACAGTCCAGGACAAAGTAGCACAGGTGGCAGGGCCCAGCAGCAGGCCACCGCAAGGGGGATGCAGGAAGATGGCAGTCTCTCCTAGTGACCCAGCAGGTCACAGGTCAGCACAACAGCAGCAGTCCATGGCGGTTCCTTGTGGGTCCCTCCAGCAATCTGTGTACAGTTCCAGGTAAGTTCCAAAATGTCTCCAAGAGTTCCCAAATTGTGGGGAAAATTCCTCTGTACATATATTCATTTGTACAGTGTGTTACAAAGGAAGGGGAGAGGAGGTTCCAACCAGTTACAACTGCTTCTGGGAGTGCCCCCCTTTCTCCTCCAGCACAGGCTCCAAACATCAGTTGGGGGTAAACAACCCTATTGTGTGAGGCCAGGGCACAGCCTTTACAAATGCAGGTGTGCCCGCCTCTCCCTTCTCTCAGCCCAGGAAGACTATTCAGCATGCAGATGCACCTCTGTGACACCTCCACCCTCCCTGTGTACAGGCTGTATGAAAAGTATGCACAAAGCCCAACTGTCACTCAGCCCAGACTTGGATAGGAGTCAAGCTGCAAAACACCAGCGTCATAAGCGCAGAGAAATGCTCACTTTCTAGAAGTGGCATTTCTGTAATAGTAATAAAAAATCCACTTGCACCAGTAAGCAGCATTTCTCATCACCATTACAACCATACCAAACATGCGTACGCTACCCCACATAAATCAGACAATACACCCTACATATAAGGCAGGGCATTTCTAATGCAATCCTATGAAGAAGGCAGCACTCACAGCAGTGAGACACCAAGGCCCATATTTATACCTCTTTAGCGCCGTATTTGCATCATGTTTTAACGCAAAAGCGGTGCAAACTCGCTAAAAAAGTATAAATACGGGGCCAAGTTAGGCTGTTTGTCACTACCAGGACAGGCCACGCTCCCTGGCACATGTCCTGCCTTCTATCTACATAGCACCCTGCCCATAGGGCTCCCTAGGGCCTACCTTAGGGGTGACTTACATGTAGTAAAAAGGGAGTTCTGGGCCTGGTAAATAAATTTACATACCAGGTTCCTGTGGCAGAAAACTGTGCACACAGGCCCTGCGCTAGCAGGCCTGAGACAGGTTTGAAAGGCTACTTCGGTGGGTGGCACAAGCAGCACTGCAGGTCCACTAGTAGCATTTAATTTACAGGTGTAGGAAAGCCATCTTGCCTGGCATGTTACCCCCATTTATTACTTGTGTATCAGTTTGTTTTTGCCTGTCTCACTGGGACCCTGCTAGCCAGGACCCCAGTGCTCATAATTGTGGCCTGAATGTGTTCCCTGTGTGGTGCCTAACTGTGTCACTGAGGCTCTGCTAATCAGAACCTCAGTGCTTATGCTCTCTCTGCCTTTAAAATTGTCACTGCAGGCTAGTGACCATTGTTACCAATTCTGATTGGCACACTGGAACACTCTTATAATTCCCTAGTATATGGTACCTAGATACCCAGGGTATTGGGGTTCAAGGGGATCCCTACGGGCTGCAGCTTTCCTTTTGCCATCCATAGGGAGCTCAGACATAAATTTACATACCAGGTTCCTGTGGCAGAAAACTGGGCACACAGGCCCTGCGCTAGCAGGCCTGAGACAGGTTTGAAAGGCTACTTCGGTGGGTGGCACAAGCAGCACTGCAGGCCCACTAGTAGCATTTAATTTACAGGTGTAGGAAAGCCATCTTGCCTGGCATGTTACCCCCATTTATTACTTGTGTGTCAGTTTGATTTTGCCTGTCTCACTGGGACCCTGCTAGCCAGGACCCCAGTGCTCATAATTGTGGCCTGAATGTGTTCCCTGTGTGGTGCCTAACTGTGTCACTGAGGCTCTGCTAATCAGAACCTCAGTGCTTATGCTCTCTCTGCCTTTAAAATTGTCACTGCAGGCTAGTGACCATTGTTACCAATTCTGATTGGCACACTGGAACACTCTTATAATTCCCTAGTATATGGTACCTAGATACCCAGGGTATTGGGGTTCCAGGGGATCCCTACGGGCTGCAGCTTTCCTTTTGCCATCCATAGGGAGCTCAGACAATTCTTACAGAGGACTGCCACTGCAGCCTGAGTGAAACAACGTCCACGTTATTTCACAGCCATTTTACACTGCACTTAAGTAACTTAGAAGTCACCTATATGTCTAACCCTCACTTAGTGAAGGTTAGGTGCAATGTTACTAAGTTACTAAGTGTGAGGGCACCCTGGCACTAGCCAATGTGCCCCCACATAGTTCAGGACAATTTCCCCAGACTTTGTGAGTGTGGGAGTGTGGGAACACGTGTGCACTACATATAGGTCAATACCTATATGTAGCTTCACAATAGTAACTCCGAATATGGCTATGTAACATGTCTAAGATCATGGAATTATCCCCCAGGCCAAATCTGGTATTGGGGTGCCAATCCCATGCATCCCCGGGGCTCCAGCATGGACCCCAGGTACTGCCAAACCAGCTCTCTGGCGTTTTCACTGCAGCTACCGCTGCTGCCAACCCACAGACAGGCTTCTGCACTCCTGGGGTCTGGGCAGCCCAGTCCCAGGAAGGCATTCCTCTGAGAGAGGGTGTTACACCCTCTCTCTTTGGAAGTAGGTGTTAAGGGCTGGGGAAGAGTAGCCTCCCCCAGCCTCTGGAAATGCTTTGAAGGGCACAGATGGTGCCCTCCTTGCATAAGCCAGTCTACACCGGTTCACTGATCCCCAGCACCTGCTCTGGTGTGAAACTGCACAAAGGAAAGGGGAGTGACCACTCCCCTGTCCATCACCACCCCAGGGATGGTGCCCAGAACTCCTCCAGTGTGTCCCAGACCTCTGCCATCTTGAATGCAGAGGTATGAGGGCACAATGGAGTCCTCTGAGTGGCCAATGCCAGCAGGTGACGTCAGAGACCCCTCCTGTTAGTTGCTTACCTGACTAGGTGGCCAATCCTCCTCTGAGGGCTAATTAGGGTCTCTCCTGTGGGCTTCTCTTCAGATAACAAATGCAAGAGCTCACCAGAGTTCCTCTTCATCTCCCTCTTCGACTTCTGCCAAGGATCGACCTCCGACTGCCCCAGTACGCCTGCAAAACTGCAACAAAGTAGCAAGAAGGCTACCAGCGACATTGTAGCGCCTAATCCCGCCAGCTTCCTTGACTGTTTCGTGGTGGTGCATGCTCTGAGGAATGTCTGCCTTCACCCTGCACTGGAAGCCAAGAAGAAATCTCCCGTGGGTCGACGGAATCTTCCCCCTGCTAACGCAGGCACCAAACTTCTGCTTCACCGGTCCTCTGGGTCCCCTCTCATTGTGATGAGTTTGGTCCCTGGGACACAGGAGCTGGATCCAAGTGACCCCGACAGTCCAGTGGTCCATCTGTCCGAATTTGGTGGAGGTAAGTCTTTGCCTCCCCACGCCAGATAGTAATCCTGTGTACTGCGTTAGCTGCAGCTGCTAGGGCTTCTGTGCACTTTTGCAAGGAATCCTTTGTGCACAGCACAGCCCAGGTCCCCAGCACTCCGTCTTGCATTGCTCAACTCGCTGAGTTGACCACCGGCTTCGTGGGACCCTCCTTTGTAGTGTTGAGACGACCGCCATGCTCAGTTTTCTTGAACCCGTGTTCAAGTACTTCTGCGGGTGCTGCCTGCTTCTGTGTGGGCTCTCTGTGTTGGTGAGTGCCCCCTCTTTCTTCTCCTCCAAGGGGCGACCTCCTGGTCCTTCCTGGGCCCCGGCAGCACCCATTTTCTTCAACCGCGACCTTTGCAGCTAACAAGGCTTGTTTGCGGTCTTTCTGCGTGGAAACAACTCTGCATCCTCCAGCACACCGTGGGACATCTTCTGTAAAGGAGAAGTTCCTGGCATCTTCCATTGTTACAGAATCTTCAGCTTCTTCCACCCGGAGGCAGCCATTTTGCACCTTCATCCAGAGTTTAGTGGGCTCCTGCCCCCACCCCCAGACACTTTCGTGACTCTTGGACTTGGTCCTCTTCCTTTACAGGTCCTCAGGTCTAGGAATCCTTCTTCAGTGCTATGCAGTCAGTTGTGGTCTTTGCAGAATCTCCCATCACGACTTTAGTGTGTTTCTGGGGAAGTAGGGTAACTTTACTCCTACTTTTCAGGGTCTTGGGGTGCGGTATCTTGGACACCCTTAGTGTTTTCTTACACTCCAAGTGACCCTCTACACACTACACTAGGCCTGGGGTCCCTAGGTTGTTTGTATTCCACTTTCTTAGTATATGGTTTGTGTTGCAACTAGGCCTATTGCATCCTATTGCATTCTGCAGTGTTTGCCCTAGATTTCTAACTGTTTAGTTACCTGATTTTGGTTTGTGTGTATATTTTGTGTATTTTACTTACCTCCTATGGGAGTATATCCTCTGAGATATTTTTGGCATATTGTCACTAAAATAAAGTACCTTCATTTTTAATAACTCTGAGTATTGTGATTCTTATGATATAGTGCGATATGATATAAGTGGTATAGTAGGAACTTTCTCTGTCTCCTAGTTCAGCCTAAGCTGCTCTGCTAAAGCTAACTCTATCAGTCTAAACTGCTAGAACACTACTAATCTACTAATAAGGGATAACTGGACCTGGCACAAGGTGTAAGTACCATCAGGTACCCAGCCTCCTACAACAGGCCCTGGGTATAGAGATACCACTGTACAAGGGACTTAAGGTGAATTAAGTATGCCAATTAGGTGTATGCCAATTATACCAACTTTAGAAGGGAAAGCACCTGCAATTTAGCACTGATCAGCAGTGATAAAGTGCTCAGAGTCCTAGAGCCAACAGCGAGAGGTCTGAAAAAAATAGGAGGATTTAGGCAAAACGTCAAGGGATGAACCTGCCACAAGGGCCAGGTCCAACAGGTCTACATGTAATTTCTGCATGTTAATTACATTCATTTTCATGATTTAAAAGGGCACTAACAATACACTCTATCAACTCTAACTGCTTTAGGGAATCAGACAATTCGTTTCTTACCAGAATCTGTCAGGCAATGGCCCTTTCTGGTTTGAGCTATGAGAATTCCCCCCTAAAATCATTCCTATTATCTGTCCAACCTTAGAGTGGTGCTAAATGCTGCTGCTTATTTTATTTTGGGTTGCAAGAAATTCAACCACCTTACCCTGACCCTCACATCTCTTCAATGGCTCCCCATACAAGTTTCAGCACAACGTAAAACAGCTTGCATAGCCCAAAAAGTCCTACACATGTCTACTCCTTCTTATTTAACTCAGAACCTGGTAATCCCAGATGGCCAATGAGGCTCAAGAAACACTCAATCCCTTCTCCTTGAGCCGCCTACATTCAAACAAAAACCTATATATGAAGTGGTCATTCATGGACAGAGCATCACAAATTTGGAACTTGCCTTCTTTAGATATCTGCACCACCTCATGTCTTTCAACCTTCAAAGAGGATCTCACTATCCTCTTGTTCAACAGACATTTTAACGGTATCTGATGTTAGGGAGCTGACTTTGGCCTCTGCTTATTCTATTATGATCCTGGATTTTACATGTATTATTATTACATTTTGTTTTCTTGTATTTCACGTGCTAAACTCTTATATTTTTGATGTTGATTACATCGTACTGCCCTCTTCTTACATAAAACATTTTGATTGTGTGTGGGATGCTGCTAGAAAATTAGTTTTAGCCTTTGCTTATTCTGGTCTAACTTAGGATTCAACTGGATTTAACACATACATTGTTCATGTTGGGCTCTTGTGTACAGTGTTCTAAAATAAAGCCCTCTAGCCAAGTTGTGCTATAGAAAACGTTATATATAAATACAGATCATCAGCCATCACTGCAGTTGGCTGCTTTCAGGTTTGCGCGTGTTTAGGCATCTTCGGCCTATCCACATCAGAAAATAGTCCTGAGAGAGCAATGCTCAATTTTCTTAGCAACGAAAACATGACCCGCTGATGCCGAGATTAAATGTCACTCTACGCTGAGCTAGGCCTTGAATCTAATCAATTTTCCAGGAGTTACGCTTCAGGAAAGCCTGCGAATCGGTGGCGTTTAACCAATATATCTTAACAGACGTACATTAAAATGAAACATAAGGCACCATGTTTTTAAAAGGGTTTCGCAGGTGGAAGTCAGCACTCAAAACTCTCTGGAAATGGTGAACAACGTGGTGCAAAACGGGATTTGTATTGCTTGAAATCTGTGCTTGCCAGCAATTTATTATGGCACTAGCTTCAATCCACTGCAGATCAATCATAAATGAAAAACTTGACTTGATATCAAAATATTTCCCCAGGGACACAGTTTTAATTGACTATGAGCCCGGATCATATGTGAAAATAATCAGTGCTAGTCAACAGCACACTGATGGCTTCGTCTTCTGCACAGAGAATGGCTGAATGAAAACAAAAAGAAAGGAAGGAATATGTGTGCGTGGCTGTAAATGTCTTAAAATCTCTCTTCTTCCTCACTGTTTCGCACTGAAAGCAGGTGAGCGCCACATGTGGCTCCCTTTCCATAAACGTGTATTAATTCTGAGGTCATTAACCATTATGACTTGAAAGACACTCTGTCCAAATCGAAGAAAACATGATTAATCACGCTCACTCCATAATCTTGCAGCGATGGCCCCACCAGTCTCTGTTACCACACATGGAAGCAATGTGGAGAAATTAAGAAAATGGCTCTTGCAATCCAGCTATAGGTTAACCTTGCACATGCTAAATCCATTCTCTGCACTTAAGTCACTGGTGGTCTGATGAAGCACCAGAATCCTGTCTCCAGCCCTGGCGCCTCTATGAAAGGGGGAAATTGCGTTGCAATCTGGGCACAGGATTCCAGGCTGCTGGAGAATCAAGGCTGAACTTGGCTACGATAAAGCAGGAAACCTTTGGCTCCCAATTTAAACACTCAAAAATGCATTTCTATGATGTACTGGACAGCTGTTTCTAATATGGTTTCAAAGACCGACGTTTGACAGCTATATAAATTTGCACCTTCAAAGTGAGTAGAATTAATTCTGACTGCCCCATTGCTAACCCTTGAAGAACCAGATTTGTTTAATGCATTTTTGTTTAAAGTCAAGGGTTTTTCAATTTGTTTTAGAGCTCAAATCTGCACAATGACAGCCAGCTCAAATAAAGCAGAACTGGTTCCGTTCTTGCTGTAAAAGGAGATTACATGAACCGCTGTTAATCAGCCTATGTCCGGAAGTCCACTGTAACTCGTTTTACGTTCAATGAGAAAGCTACCTAAATAAATACATCACATTTTACTGCGAATAGATTCATTTAATTTTTGTTCTAAGTAAGTCGTATAGTTGTCACGCGGCCCTCATTTCATGCCAAGTTTATCCACTCATGGCATTTCATGCAGCAACACTCCCAGAATACAATGTTATGCTGGAATATCAAACCAGGGTTGGATGTGGGGTCACTGAGGTGGCATTCTGTTCTTTAACAAAGAGCACACCTACACACAAAGTAGACAAGGACCACCAACTTTCTCAGCAATCACGTTTCACAAAAACTATGACAAAACAAGCACTGTTAAAGCCAAAAAAGGTGGTAGCCAAAACCAGACTGATTGGTTTTGCCAGTGCTTTCTTCCCTTATCCCTATTGAGAAGCAATGAGTTAATGGAAAGATATCATGTCAAAACTGGAATACTGAGCTATTCCCATGAAAATGATCTCAACAATTTTTTTGTTTATCATAATAACTAGATTCTGCTTTGTTTTAACAGACCCTTGGGACACACATTAATTTTATTGGTCTGTATTGTTAGTTTAAATCAGTTTAACTGACATTGTTGTGCAGCCATTTTAGGTATAGCTCCATGCACGTTATTTTAACACACTAGGCCATGCCGCTGTGCACTCTAACCTAGATATATTTCATTTGGCTTTATTTTATTATGGTTACAATACCCACTTTTACGGTCTTGTTTTATTTTCTGTGTATCTAACTGTTTTTGCCTAGGCCAGCACTCCGTTCTCAAACAAGACATTCTTGCTCACTCTGTGCTTCTTCCAAGGCTTCAGAAAGATAGGTTGCAGATGAACGTGGTATGAGTTTAGTCTCCAATATTCATAGAAAACATGCATCTTTAAGCGGAGACATTTCTTAGAACATCAGCTTTTTTATTCTAAAAACACTTCCTTGTCCCTTACAGGTTAGAGGGAGATTCTAGCCAGAGAACCACGACTGTATGCTGATTGCTGAATGCTTGGCTACAGCTGTTTTGCAAACTTCAGGGCTTGGGGGATGATATCTTCCCAGGGGAACCTGAAGGGCAGAATTAGAGCTTAACACGCTGTGCTCTATCATAGCCTAGGTAGGAATTTGTCTATTGACTGTAGTGACAATATGGTAGCGTTATTCTTATGCTTCACTCTCCTTGTCACAATTTTAATACTGTCATGCTGTGTCATCCTGGTTATTGCAGCTCAGGCTTTGCTATCTAAGATGCAGTTGCTTCATTAAAATCATTATTGAAACATATACTGCCTCGGTTTGTCATTGTATGTATGAGACTAATGTAATTGAGAGAAACGGATGAGACCTGAGTGACCACGGCTTTTCTGAGAAACTAATTATGTAATGTGCTCGGCTGCCCAGTCATCCCAGCCCTTGGGTAGATGTGAGGCACTCCTAGTTAGCCGGAGCAAAACCTGGAATGGAGTGACAGGTGTCACCTGCAGTGGGCTAGACTTAGGTGGTCATTCTGACCTCGGCGGTAAAAGGCGCCTACCGCCGGTCAGAAATCCTCCATAATCCCGCCGCGGTCGCGGAAACCCGCCACGGTCATTCTGACCCGCAGAAGGCAAACCTCCGAAAATCCAACAGCCACAACAGACCGCCAGACCAGCGGTCGGCGGAAAAGTGGAGGTGACAAAACCTCCACCGTCACGCCAACAGAAATACGCCCATGCCATTACGACCCACGAATCCACGCGGCGGTCTTTCAAACGCGGTATTCCATTGGCGGGACACACCGCCGCGGTCAGAATACACACAAACGAACAAAACTCAGCCACATTGGCCGATTTGAATTCCACACACCTGATACACATACACACACCACTCCCACACACACAATACAATATAAAACACACACCCACATCACCCACAAACCCCTACGACCAAAAATTCTGAAAGAAGGCCAGAGCGAGACACCACCATCCACAAACTAGCAGCCACAGCCACTCAACACCATCACCCACACACTATCCACACACAAAACAACACACACCACCACACTCAACACACTTAACTACACATACTCCACCCCACACATCATACACACCACCCCATGGCACCCCAAAGACACCCCCGCTTCTCAGACGAAGAACTCAGGGTCATGGTGGAGGAAATCGTTCGGGTAGAGCCCCAGCTGTTCGGCACACAGATCCAATACACCAGCATTGCCCGGAGGACGGAGCTATGGCAGAGGATTGTCGACAGGGTCAACGCTGTGGGACAGCACCCCAGAAATCGGGAAGACATCAGGAAGCGATGGAACGACCTACGGGGGAAGGTGCGTTCCATGGTATCCAGGCACAACATCGCCGTGCAGAAGACTGGCGGAGGACCCCCACCTCAACCCCCACAATTTACAACATGGGAGGAGGAAGTCTTGAACATCCTGCATCCTGACGGCCTCGCAGGAGTCGGCGGAGGAATGGATACTGGTAAGTTGAAGCTTCAATACTGCTTCCCCCCCACCTGCATGCCAAATCATACCCCAACCCTCACCCCCATCCTCGAACCCCACCCTCACCCCCACCCCCATCCTCACCCCCACCACCATCCTCACCCCCACCACCATCCTCACCCCCACCACCATCCTCAACCCCACCCCCAGCACACCTATTCCCTGCCAATGTCTCACCATCACAACCCACACATCCAAAAACCTAGGCCTGCATGCGTCCACTAAGCATGGACACCCATCACCAAAGCATGCCCAATGCATATACACATCCCCCCCACAAGCCACCCTCACCAAAGCCCCCACACACGAATGCCAGCACTTGGGGACACGGGAACCCACAGATACACCCATATGCCACACATTGAAACTATAACCATACCTCTATACCCCTGCAGGACCCGACCGTCAACACACCGCCGCGGAGGGCCCAGAATTCTCCACACCCCCCACCCAAGAGGCCGTCAGCGATGACAGCAGCTCTGTCGACCTGGACACCGATGACCAGCCCGGACCATCGGGGACCTCTGGACAGTCGGTTCCCCTCACACAGGCCCAGGCCACTACAGACCCAAACCCCTCTGGGAACACCAGCACAGCTCCCACCCAGCGGGCCCATGCCTCTGTCTCCAGGGCGCGTCAATCTGCGGTGTGTCTACCACTACAGGGCACCCAGGATAACCCACCACCCCAACAACAACAGGGACCTGGGGGCAGTGGTAGTGGGCACACCGGCCAGGGGGCAGAGGCCCAGGGAAACAGGGCAACTCGGAGGGCAGCTGTGCGACAGGGGGGGGACGGGCCCAGGGAACCCACTCTCCACGAGGCCCTCACCACCATCATGGGAGCATACAACCGCTCCCAGGAGACAATGGCGACGGTACTGGCCCGGTTCCAGGAGATCCAGGTACTGCAGGAGGAACACTATCGGGGGTACAGGGAGGACATCAGAGCCCTCACCTCCACCCTGGTTACCATGGTAGGGCTGCTGCAGGACCTCCTCAACACCAGGACGGACACTCAACAACACCAAAGGGCCCCTGCCACTAGCCTGGACCAAGAACAGCCAACCACCTCCGCCGGCGCTAGTGGACAGGAGGCCCCCGCACAGCAGCAGCCCACCAGACCCCCACCTCATGCAGGAGAAGAACCACCCCGCAAGAGGGCCCTGAGATCTCGCAAGAAGACAGAGTAGGATGTCAAGACCCCCGCCAGCAAAGGATACCACCTGATGTCATCCCACTGTCCCACATTGTCACCCTGTCCATCCTTGAACTGCCCATGCTCCATCTCTCCACAGGCCTCTGGACAATGCACCTGTGTGACTGTTACTCTGGACTCTGCCATGGACATTCCTTCACCATAGCCCCCACCCACTTGAAACCACCCATCCCATTTTGAGCACTTAAATAAACACCTATTTTGCACAAAACTATCTGGAGTCTGGCTGTGATTTCAAAATATTGTAATTGACATGACAGTGCAAATATGTCCTTGTACATAGTGAAGTCAACAAACAGCTGCCACAAAGCTGTAGTCCATGGGGAAACGAAGCACAGGACTCGTAGTGGGGACCCCAGATCTGAAATAGGGAGGGAAAAGCCACAACTCAGTCATCATACACTGGGGCAAATAGACAGGCAGCAGAGATGCAGGAGAGTAGTTCACATTTACTAAATTATCTTTGAATTGTTACCTGTGTCCTATTGGAAGTACTGTTCAATGATTCTGTCCCTGTTGTCTGTTTCAGCCCCGTCGTCTTCCTCCTCGTCACTCTCCTCAGGTTCCACCGCTGCCACAACACCACCGTCTCGACCATCCTCCTGCAGGAAAGGCACCTGGCGGCGCAAAGCCAGGTTGTGAAGCATGCAGCAGGCCACGATGATGTGACACACCTTCTTAGGTGAGTACATTAGGGATCCACCTGTCATATGCAGGCACCGAAACCTGGCCTTTAGGAGGCCAAAGGTGCGTTTGATCACCCTCCTAGTACGCCCATGGGCCTCATTGTACAGTTCCTCTGCCCTGGTCCGGGGATTCCTTACTGGGGTCAGTAGCCACGACAGGTTGGGGTACCCAGAGTCCCCCAATAGCCATACACGGTGTCTCTCTAGCTGTTCCATCACGTAAGGGATGCTGCTATTCCTCAGGATGTAGGCGTCATGCACTGACCCTGGGAATTTGGCATTTACATGCGAGATGTACTGGTCAGCCAAACACACCACCTGGATGTTCATTGAATGGTAACTTTTTCTGTTCCTGTACACCTGCTCCCTGTCTCTTGGGGGAACCAAAGCCACATGGGTCCCATCAATGGCACCAATGACGTTGGGAATATGTCCAAGGGCATAGAAATCACCTTTCACTGCAGCCAATTCGCCCACCTCAGGGAAAAGGATGTAGCTCCTCACGTATTTCATCAGGGCAGACAACACTCTGGATAACACCTTCGAAAACATGGGCTGAGACATCCCAGAAGCAATTCCCACTGTTGTCTGAAATGACCCACTTGCCAAGAAATGGAGTACTGACAGGACCTGCACCAGAGGGGGAATCCCTGTGGGTTGGCGGATGGGGGACATCAGGTCGGGCTCCAGCTGGGCACACAGTTCATGGATAGTGGCACGGTTAAGACGGTAGGTCAGGATAATGTGGCGTTCTTCCATTGTCGACAGGTCCACCAGCGGTCGGTACACGGGAGGATTCATCCGTCTCCTCGCCAAACCCAGCGGACGGTGCCTAGGAAGGACAACATGGAGCACACAGTCAAGCAACCCACAGGTACGTACTCACAGCTAGCACAGTAAACGATTCTCTATGCAGTGAATGGCGTGTCTGAGTGGCTATGCAAGGCCTAGGCCTGTGTGACGCAGTTGAAATTGAGCCATGTGGACCCTCGAAATGGCGGCTGCCTGACCTGTGAAGTGTGACAATGGGATGTGAGGTCAATGCGCTGGCGTGGCACACCGCGGCGGGCGGCGGGCGAAGACCGCGGCGCGAAGCCGCATTGGTTAACATTGAAGCCTATGGGTTTCAGGAGCCAATGGCGAAGGGCGCCGGCGGTGGCGGTACGCACCGCCGCGGTACGCACCGCCGCGGACGTGACCGCCATTTTCTATCTACTTATCCACTTGCGACTTGAACTTTCACAGGAGAGGACCTATACTGCAAGTGTTGCTGTGACCTCGGTCTGGAAGGGACAATGGCTGCTGCGCCTGGGGAAAGGGCCCCTGCCTTCACTGGAGAGGAGTTGGAGAAACTTGTGGATGGGGTCCTCCCCCAGTATGCGCTACTCTACGGTCCTCCAGACCAACAAGTGAGTTTAATTCAATCTGGATTTGGGGCCACTGGCTGGCTTGGGGGCCTGGCGGGGGGCCTGGCGGGGATGGGGGGGCATGTTGGGGCTGGCGGGGGGCCTGGCGGGGATGGGGGGCATGTTGGGGCTGGCGGGGGGCATGGCGGGGGCCTGGCGGGGATGGGGGGCATGTTGGGGCTGGCGGGGGGCCTGGCGGGGGGCCTGGCGGGGATGGGGGGCATGTTGGGGCTGGCGGGGGGCATGGCGCGGGGCCTGGCGGGGATGGGGGGCATGTTGGGGCTGGCGGGGGGCCTGGCGGGGATGGGGGGCATGTTGGGGCTGGCGGGGGGCATGGCGGGGGCCTGGCGGGGATGGGGGGCATGTTGGGGCTGGCGGGGGGCCTGGCGGGGGGCCTGGCGGGGATGGGGGGCATGTTGGGGCTGGCGGGGGGCCTGGCGGGGATGGCGGGCATGTTGGGGCTGGCGGGGGGCCTGGCGGGGGGCCTGGCGGGGATGGGGGGCATGTTGGGGCTGGCGGGGGGCCTGGCGGGGATGGGGGGCATGTTGGGGCTGGCGGGGGGCATGGCGGGGGGCCTGGCGGGGATGGGGGGCGTTGGGCCACTGGCAACGAAAATGCAGACAAACTTGAACGTGGTATTTCTCCCTCCCTGTACGTGTCACATAGGTCCGCGCCCATGAGAAGATCGGGATTTGGCGTGCCATCGCCAAGGAAGTCCGGACCCTGGGGGTCCACCATCGACGGGGCACCCACTGCCGCAAGAGGTGGGAGGACATCCGCCGCGGGACCAAGAAGACCGCCGAGTCTCTGCTGGGGATGGCCTCCCAACGTAGGCGGGGTGCCTGCCGTCAACTGACCCCCCTGATGTTCCGGATCCTGGCGGTGGCCTACCCTGATTTGGATGGGCGCGTGAGGGCAGCACAGCAGACACAAGGGGGTGAGTACAAGCATTATCTACTCTGTTGTCGCGCAGTGGAGGTGTCTGGGTGGGGGAGGAGGGCTGTGGGTCCCCCTAGGCCAGGGCGATATCTGTAGGCTGGGCACCCCCGTAAGCCCCTGTGTCCCCAGCCACCACCCTCAGTAGTTTGTCAGTACAGCCATCCCTGGGCCGTGTCATCCATGGGTGCAGTTGTCAACTCTAGGCGTGTAGGGCATGTTCCACGGAATGCGTAGCTGACCCCAAGTGCGCAACTTAGTGCAGGGGGCATCTGTGTCTGTCATGTTCGCTAACTGTACCGGAGATCCATGTACTCAATATCCCTTTATTTCTCTCTCCCCCTCCCTTTTTGTTTGTCTTTCTGTGCTTGTGTGCATCAGCATCATCAGGCGGAGGAGAAGTGGCATCGGGGCAGGAGGGAGCTGCATCTCACATGGCCCAGGAGGGCCATGCCACAGAGTCTGACTGGACCAGTGAGACGGAGGGCGAGGGGAGCTCCACAACGGGGACGACTGGACCCTGCAGCGACACGGACACGTCCTCGGAAGGGAGCTCCCTTGCGGGGGTGGCACCATCCGTGCCCCCCGCCATTACAGGTACAGCCGCCACCCAGCGCACCATCTCCGCCCTCCCAGCAGCCCCTCAGCGTTCGCCCCGTGCCCGCTCTGCCAGGAAGCCGGGCATCTCCTTCGCCCCAGGCACCTCAGGCCCTGCCCCTGTTACCCCCGCTGCCCTCAGTGAGGAGGTCATTGACCTCCTCCGAACGCTCATTGTTGGGCAGACTACCCTTTTGAATGCCATCCAGGGGGTGGAGAGGGAGGTTCATCGCAGCAATGCGTACCTGGAGGGCATTCATTCGGGTCAGGCTGCCCATCAGCGATCGTTCCAGGCTCTGGCCTCAGCACTGACGGCAGCCATTGTCCCTGTCTCCTGCCTCCCTCTACTAACTCCCTCCTCCCAGTCTCCTGTTCCTCTGCCTGTCCCACCCACACCATCAGACCAGCCTGCACACACCTCAACACCCAAGAGAAGCTCATCCAAACATAAGCACCACAGATCACGCAGACATTCACACACGCAACATTCCGATGCAGACATGCCAACAGTCACTACCACCTCTGTGACCCCCACCTCCTCGTCTCCCTCCTCCCTCCCTGTGACGTCTACACTCACACCTCCATTCACCTCACCATCAGCCAGTGTTTCCATCACCAGCACACCCTCCACTCCAGTCCGCACACGTGCAGTCACCACCCCCACTGCCATTTACACGTCCCCTGTGTCCTCTCCCACTGTGTCTGTCACCCCCTCTTCCACACCACACAAACGCAGCCACCCACCCACCCAACAGCCATCCACCTCACGACAGCCTATCCCTCCTGCACCTGCACCCAAAGACAGCAAACGTGACTCACCTACAACCACATCCTCTCCCTCCACTCCCATTCCCACTGTACCTACCACTCTCCATTGTCCCAAGAAACTCTTCCTCGCCACTGCTAACTTCTTTCCTGACCCTGAGCCCCCCCTCCTTCTCGTCGGGGTAAGAAGAGCACCTCAGCCACCACCAGCCCTGCAGCCCCCTTGACAAGGGTGCAGGGGTATTGGAGCCCACCAGCCCGCATGTCTGGATCTTCGCCCAGCAGCAAGGGGACAGCCAGCCCACCCCCTGGGAAGAGGAGCAGAAGGCGGAAGGGGCGCCGCAGGAGCCCGGCTTCTACATCCCCCCCGGACACCACCCAGACACAGTCACCAGCCACAGCTCCAAAGGGAGGAAAGGGCCACAGACTCCCGACTAAGGAGGGCAAGGGCAGCAAGTCGGAGAGGTCAGGCTGCAGGCCTGCTGCCCAGGAGGAGCCCACCACCCCCATAGCCGCTGCCCAGGGAGGACCCAGCCCAGCTGGCCAGGAGGGCCCCACCACCCACAGCCCAGGTGGGCATTGAAGGAGCACCATCCCCGCTGCCCAGGAGGGCACCACCAGGCAATGAGCAGTTGGCCATAGACCGGCCGCCGTCTCAAGCACCGCTGAACTGGGCCCCGCCGTCTCAAGCACCGCTGAACTGGGCCCCGCCGTCTCAAGCACCGCTGAACTGGGCCCCGCCGTCTCAAGCACCGCTGAACTGGGCCCCGCCGTCTCAAGCACCGCTGAACTGGGCCCCGCCGTCTCCAGCACCGCTCCGCTGGGGACCGCCGTCTCAAGAACCGCTGAACTGGGCCCCGCCGTCTCAAGCACCGCTGAACTGGGCCCCGCCGTCTCAAGCACCGCTGAACTGGGCCCCGCCGTCTCAAGCACCGCTGAACTGGGCCCCGCCGTCTCAAGCACCGCTGAACTGGGCCCCGCCGTCTCAAGCACCGCTGAACTGGGCCCCGCCATCTCAAGCACCGCTGAACTGGGCCCCGCCGTCTCCAGCACCGCTCCGCTGGGGACCGCCGTCTCAAGCACCGCTGAACTGGGCCCCGCCGTCTCAAGCACCGCTGAACTGGGCCCCGCCGTCTCAAGCACCGCTGAACTGGGCCCTTCAAGGCAAGACCCGCTGAACTGGGCCCTTCAAGGCAAGAAGCGCTGAACTGGGCCCTTCAAGGCAAGAAGCGCTGAACTGGGCCCTTCCAGGCAAGAACCGCTGGCCCTTTGGCAGACGTGGCAGGGCAGGATCTGTCTCGGGCAGGGCTGCAGGATGTCCTCTGGCCAACATGCCTCCTCCAGTGGCAGTGGAGTCTGTTATGGACTGTTTGGACTGTGGCTTTGCTCTCCCCAGGATGGCCCAGTGGGCAGGCCACCCACTGTATGGACTGTATGGACTGTGGCTTTGCACTCCCCAGGATGGGCCAGTGGGCAGGCCACCCACTGTATGGACTGTGGCTTTGCACTCCCCAGGATGGCCCAGTGGGCAGGCCACCCACTGTATGGACTGTATGGACTGTGGCTTTGCACTCCCCAGGATGGCCCAGTGGGCAGGCCACCCACTGTATGGACTGTATGGACTGTGGCTTTGCACTCCCCAGGATGGCCCAGTGGGCAGGCCACCCACTGTATGGACTGTATGGACTGTGGCTTTGCACTCCCCAGGATGGGCCAGTGGGCAGGCCACCCACTGTATGGACTGTATGGACTGTGGCTTTGCACTCCCCAGGATGGGCCAGTGGGCAGGCCACCCACTGTATGGACTGTATGGACTGTGGCTTTGCACTCCCCAGGATGGCCCAGTGGGCAGGCCACCCACTGTATGGACTGTATGGACTGTGGCTTTGCACTCCCCAGGATGGCCCAGTGGGCAGGCCACCCACTGTATGGACTGTATGGACTGTGGCTTTGCTCTCCCCAGGATGGGCCAGTGGTCATGGAGTCCCCTCGTGGATCTGGCGTCGTGTACTCAAGTGGCTGAGGTGCCCCCCCTTCCCTTCCCCCTGAGGTGCCTGTCCTATTTTCTTTCTGATGCCCCTGCAGTGTTCTCTCCGTGGAGTTCTTGTCGTGGGACTGGGCCTTGCCCCTTTGCACAGGACCCCTGTGGTCCACGGACAGTGGTTGGACTACATTTAGTAGCTGTATATATTTTGTACATAGTTTATTTATTTATTGGGATTACTGGTGTCCATATTTCAATATATCTGCCCGTTTATGATCTCTTCTTTTGGTCTTTGCATTATTTCGGAGGGGGGGGTTTGTGGGTTGTGACAGTGATCTGTGGGAATGCATTGATGTGTGTGTTGTAGTGGGTATGGGTGGGTGGGTGTGTGCCGGTAATCTTTTCCCTCCCCTGTGTCGTAGGTGCAGTACTCACCGATGTCTTCCGCGCCGCCGGGCGTGCTCCTGGTACAGGAGCAGGTATAGGAGTGCGGGTATGACCTGCAACTCGGGTTCCATACTGCCGGAATCTCGCCTGGAGTGCGTAGAGGTGAGCGTTTTCCCGTTCGTAGTCTGTTTCCGCCGTGTTTTTATCGGCGGTGCTCCCGCCCCTGAAAAGGTGGCGGATTGGTGGGTCGTGATAGGGTGGGCGGTACATTGTCTGCCGCCTGGCTGTTGGCGGGGACCGCCGCGCTGTTTGTTTGTTCCGCCGTGGCGGGCGGAGTGTTAATGCGGCGGGCTGTGATGGCGGTTCCCGCCAGGGTCAGAATTGCATATTTTGGACCGCCGGCCTGTTGGCGGCTTGGCCGCCGCATTATCACCGACCGCCAGGGTCAGAATGAGGGCCTTAGTCTCCCACACTGCAGGTGATTCTGCCGTTCAAAAGCCAGTAGTCTCATTAGAATAATGAGAGCCTACGCAACAGTATAAAGTAATAACATTTATGATATGCACATTTCAATCACCCATTTATTCAGATAGAAAGGGTAGAACCATCTTTCTGTTACATTTTATGAAATAGTATTAACTTTTTGAATTTTTTTGAATTTTCTATACATTGCACACAGTAGACCATATCCAATGCCATCAACATTTGAATAATTTACCTTTAAGTATTGGATCCAGTGTCACCAAATTATTGGTGCTGTGTAGAATAATGTCCCTGATTACTTACTAGCAATCTTCATAACATAATGTCCTGAAGTCCTCATACTGATCATTGCTAATGAGGTGGGCTACTATAAGACAGGGAAATAAAGCAAGAAATGCTGTGGAAACAAGGCCTGATTATCCTCTTAATGACTGGCATGAGTGCCTCTCGATTAGGAGTAAGGAAACAAACCGGTCAGGAATCTGGAACATTATCCCTATGTCCTAATGCTTGTCCCAGTAAATACTAGTGAGGTACATCCAAGTTAGACCTGGAAGTTGTGATAAATTATAAGCCATACACCGAGGTCCATGTAACACACAGTGAATTTAATGAGAAAGCTGATAGATTAAGACATAATAGAACTCAGATCCCCTACAATAATGCTCTTCTCATCACTGTCAGTCCTTTGCAGTTTATAATGTTGGGCACAAATATCTGAAACTATCCATAAGGCAGCTCAAAACTCTCTGCCAATAGTACACCTTTTCCTTCATCCCAGGAAGTAGCTAATCTCCTTGTAGGTTTACTCTGTATACCATCTGGAGTGGACAGTCAGCCACTGAGTAAGCCAAAGCAAATATAGAGCAACTCCAACTGCTTACAGCCATAGGCGTGGCTTTCTTTCCTTGTCCTGCAGAGCTAAAGGTCACCAAGTGGCGATTCAGCTTCCTGAAAGGCATGCATTAGGTGATATGAGCAGGGGTTCTCAACAGATTGCCAATGTAAATTACATTTTCATAACAGCGCAATTACATCTTGCAAATGCTTACAGTTGCAGCTTGTCCACAGCAAGTTCAGCAATGAGTTCACTTAGCTCATGGTAGCATTGTCTCTGCTGACATAGAGTTTTAATAATTCACTGTATAGGTGCCCATTCTTAACCCCTAAGGTGCAGCTGTCGGCCCACTTTCAATATAATGAACAGTCTTTCTGTGCCCCAGGAGGCAGATGCAGTGATTACCCCATTGTCATTATATATCGACATTCTTTCTCCCCCTACACCCTCCCCCTCTGGGGGTAGAGGTGGTGATTACCTCTGATCTGACCCCCTGGGGGGACAGAAAGCACATTATACAACAGGGACCATTTTTTAAATAAAAATATAGGTGTTGGGGTTGCATAAATGGGCATGACCATACCTACAGCCCCAATATATATGGGACAGTCTTTCTGCCCCCTAGGGGGTAAATGGGATGATTACCCCAGGTATTCCCCAAGGAGGAGCAGAAAGCACACTAGACACCAAGGTACATTTTCTAAAAATAAACATAGGGGTGGAAAATTCCCACCCTGGGCATGGCCATACACCTCCCCAGAAAGGTCACAGACAGTCTCTCTGCTGCCCTGGGGGCAGATGAGGGGTGATCAGCCCCAATCTGCCCCAGGGAAGAAGGTCCACTAGACCCCTGGGAGAGAAAAACAATTAGGGTGAGGGCAGCCCACCAAAAAAGGGCTCAACAGACCTTCTGCCCCCCCAGAGAAGGATGGGGAAATTAACCCTAATTTGCTTCACTTAGGGGCCAGAAAGCCCACTAGACAAGAGGGACTGCATTCATCCAATATTGCTTTGAGAGGAAGGGACGCCCCTGCCCCTTGGGCATGGGCCTGCACTCTCCCCACCCCTGGGCCCAATAGACCTTCAGCATCTTCTGTGGTGTTTGGATAAGGGTATTCATTCTAATCTGTCCCCCTGCCCCAGTTGGGTAGAAAAATGCCTTACACACCAGGGATTTTAAAATGGCACCAATTAAACAAAAGGAGATGATGCCATACCCTATTATCAAATCATTCCCCTGCAGAAAGGAAGTTTGTCTCAGTTAGGGAGGTTGCCCCAAATCTTGCCCCTAGGGGGTTGAAAACCCAATAGACCCCAACATTTTGCATTTGGGGCAAAAGAAAGGTGCATAGGCATTGCACTCGGGCATGGGCAACACCTCCACCCCAAATGGGACAGCTCAATCTGTATGCCCCTCCCCCAGGAGTAGACTAGGAACCCACAATTTGCCGCCAGAGGCTGAAAGCCCATTGGATGACAGGACTACTTTTTTCTATAAAATAACAGGGTGAGTCTGGCCGATCCTGATATCAGGCTTCACCCTTACACCTAAAGCCTCAACAGTCTTTCTGCTCTTCTGCGGAATATAACATCCCATCCCACAGGCAAGAGAAAGGCATTTGATTCTTTTGGGTGTTGTTTTTCCACATAGGCCAGGAGAGTGGGGCTAAATCCGAATATCTTTCCACTTTCCATAGTGAAAGGCTGCACTTTTTAAAAATTGTGCTAGATTACACTCATACTTATAAATTACACTAACTGTAATACCCAAAATTACGTATATAGGATTACATGCGATGTCTCTGGAGACACATCAGCATGGCAACCAGACAAGTTAAGGTGAGTACCCGAGAACATCGGAGTGGTAACCAATGTAAAAAGACTACCACTAAGATGAATTTTCTTACCAATAACCATACCTTAGATGACGTTCACTGGACTGTCCTAGAAACACGAAACAACATGAATAAAGAAGTATTTTTCCATAGAGAACATTATTGGATATTCCGCTTAGCCACAGATTTAACTTGCCTCAATGATGACATTCTGTGGAGTGAACTTGACAACTGATTGACAACCCTGTTGACAGTACGTTCCAAACAACTGACGTCTAAACACATTGTAACAGCTCAATACTTTCTCTAGGAGACCTTCGGAGTATTGATCCTCATCTACCACACTTTTAAACTATCTCCCTATGCAGACCTTTCCACATTTATATGGGACTTTTATCAGTGCAATGAAGAATGAGTGATATTTGGACCCCCTTTTCTGGTGGGGGGCCCACTGTCTGTCCGTGGTAATCGCAAGCATCCCGCATTGGCTCATTATGTTACCTTTATACCATGAATACACTTTAGCAGCACGGTTCCCGAAGATGGTGTTCCATTGATACACAGTGTTATTGTATACATGCCGCCATTACATAATGCGAGCTGCTCACCGTACCTTGCATTGACGTGTAACATTAACTTTGTGCTACAAATACATTCCTGAGGCGCCCCTCCCAAACATGGTATTCTGTATAGGACACTCTATTATTGGTTACATGATGCAGGTGAGATACACTCACCTCCTCCCTTTCTACTGTTTGCTCGTGTGTGAGAGGACCTTATGCATTCCACTTTGGCTGGCAATAATGATTTCAGAAAGTACCGCTGCAATCCTACCTAAGATGTTGGACCTCCCTACATTTACTTGCCTAGTCTTCGGGTAGCAGAAACACTCGTGCCCTGGCTCAAGTGCTTCCCTTCTACACTTGCTCGCAGTCAGGATCTACTTCGGTATATAAACATCCTTCCCATGGAAACCTCACTACCTCCACGGTGGCAGAGAAGGTTAGGTCGCCTGATTATTAGCGCACCGGATGCCATGAGTACACAGTAGGATTTCCTACTCATACTTTGTACTTTTGATTACCTCCATTACTGATTGATGATTTACACTTGTCTTCCATTAGTTCCATTCTGCAGTTAGAGTGGTCCTCTGCCAACACCTAACGGGTAGACATTTTACTCGAATATGGTAAGATCACTCGCTATAGCTGCGTACTTTTGCATTTTTACTTCTAAATGACAAATTGGTTATGTATCACGTTTATTCATACGTGGAAGTTTTGATTATAGTATATACTGTCACAATTGTTTCACCTGCTGGTATGTCTGTCTTTACATGTACGCACACTCACTAATAGGTGCGATTTCAGCTATGGCATGACTTTGTAAAAAGTTGCCTAATGCATTTACACATCACTGATGGGGACTATCACCTGATTACCCATCACTGTGATGCCTCTTACCTGCTGTCTCTCTCTTTTACAGGTCGGATTATGTGCATTTAGCTGTATAAGGTAAATTCCAAGCCGTATGGGTGATTTGTCGATTGAGTACTTTACTGAACACTACATCTGAAAACCCAATCTTTTGTAGATTAGGTTTAAATTTGCTCCTGATGACTCGCCAAGATCTACAGTGACTATTAAAGGCAAGGAATATGCTGACCCCAGTTTGCGTTGTAAAGGATCATTGCCTCCAGTACAGCCATGCTTTGTTTTAGCCCATGACAACAGCACCTGCTTATTAACAAGCCGAAAGGTTCCTCTTAGTCATTTTCTTAACCACATATCAATGAATCTACACACTCTGTGCCGCTACACATACTTCATCACAGCTTCTTATCTTCAAAAGTTCTCCAGCAAAGAGCACCCTCGAGGGACCCGTTGAGCATTGCACCACCGGCCCAATCAGGAGCTGCCTCATGATAAAGCATGACATCCATCTGGCTGTGTAAGGGCTCTAGCTTCTGATCGATCATATCCTCGTGATCTGCTTGGGTAGCCCTTACCGACCTACTGCTTTGCTCTTTCCTCTCCTTTAGTCACAATTAAGGAGATTGTATGCTGGATCTTAGCTGTGTTCCCTGTTCCTACTTGCTGTTTTTGGCCCCCAGGGGCAGAAAGCCCACTGGATGACAGGACTTCTTTATTTTTAATAAAATAATCAGGTGAGTCTGGCCCTTCCTGACAACAGGCCTCAACAGTCTTTCTGCTCTCCTTGGGACAATAACATCCCATCCCACAGGCAGGAGAGAGGACATTTGATTGTTTTGGGTGTTGTTTTTTTCATATAGGCCCGGAGAGTGAGGCCAAATCCCAATATCTTCCTGATTTCCATGGTGAGCGGCTGCACTTTTTGGTCTTGGGTGGGCTTGGGGTTGATCAATTCATGTCACATGTAGTAGGCGCACCCACATATGATGCAGCGTTATATTGGCTGGGGTGAAGTTGGGTGGTAGCAATTTTGTGGATTCCTCCTGATTCCAGAAGTTTCCATCACAGAAATACAAGGAGAATATGTGATATGCACAGTGTAAGGGTAAGAAACCTCATGGGATCCACACAAGGCACATCACCCTGGAATCCCCTGGTTGTCAACATTTCAAAAGTGTCTGTGGTTCATAGGTTTGTGCAAGTTTGCTAGGGATCACTAAGTGCCGGCTGAGCTAGGGCCCAACATCCACAGCTACCCATTTTGCAAAAAAAGGAGGAGTTTTGAGTGGAAAAATGTGATGTATCGATGTTGTGTTTTGGGCTTTATCCTATTGCGAGCAATAGGTATACCCACACAAATGAGGTACCTTTTTTTCAGAAGACTTGCTGGAATGCTAGGTGGAAGGAAATGTGTGCCTCCCTGCAGATTACAGATCTTTCCATCACATAAATTTGAGGAAAATGTGCTTTTTAAGTCAACGTTTGAGGTTTACAAGGGATTCTGGGTACAACCAACGTGATGAGAGCCATGCAAGTCACCCAACCCTGGATTTCCTCATGTGATTAGTTTTCAAAAATGTCCAAGTTTGCTAGGTTTCCCTAGGTGCCGGCTGATAGGCCCAAAATCCACAGCTACCCACAATAGAAAAAAAGGATGTTTCCAGTGGAAAAATGTGTGCCCATGTTGCGTTTTGGGCCATTTCCTGTCATGGCCACTAGGCCTACCTACACAAGTGAGGTACCATTTTTATCGAAAGACGTGTTGGGAGCATAAAATAGTGGAACATTTGTTATTGCCAATTGGATTTTATTGCATTTGCACCTTCCAAATGTTACCCAGTGTGTAAGTGAGAAGAGATTTTGAACCCTTTAAATCATATGCTATCATGGGTACCCACAAGTTCAGAGATGTACAAATAACCACTGCTTCTAAACTCACTACCATAGGCCTATTTCACAAATACATATGTTTCCTTAATATTATATTTCACAACATGAAGTGGTCTTTTCTCCGTACACAAAGAAAAAACATTGCACAGTGCAGCTAAGTTGTTGGCTTTGTGTACCTTGGGTTCTTGGCAAACCTACCAACCCTATATATATCCCCACAACCAGAGTCTAGCTGAGGTGATGGTATATTGCTTTTGTAAATTGCCCATCAAGCAAAAGTTACAGATGAAAATAGTGTCACAAAAGGCAATTTTTCCCTACTCATTTTCAATATTTCTTAATTTCAATACTTACTTTCTTTGGAAAAACCTTGAGGGATCTACACATTTGATCCCTTGCTAAATTCAGAATTTTGTGTACTTTTCAGAAATGTATAGCTTTCCCAGATCACCAATGTGGCTCACACTGGTTTCCATCACAAACAGGAATTAGGTTAAGAGCACAAAAAATAGGAGAAATGGGCTACCTGGTAGAAAAATGCCAAAGCTCTGGAAAAATGTAGGTTTTTTTATTCAGCTCTGTGTGTTCCTGAAAGCTGAGGAGTGATTTTAGCACAGCAAACCATTCGTTGATGCCATGTTTAGAAAAAACACAGTTTTATCTTAAGCACCTTTTTCCTATTTTTTCCCAAAAACTCAAAATTTGGCTATATTTTGCCTACCGTCTCGGTTCCCTCCTGGAAAATCCACAAACTCTGAGTACCTTTGCATTCCCAAGGATATCTGAAAAAAGGACACAAATTTGGCGTGGACACCTTATGTGGAAAAAACATAATGCAGCCCTAAGTGCAAATTACCCCAAATATCCCCAAAAAAGGGCTCAACACTGAGGGGAAAAAGGCCCAGTAGTTAGGGGGTTAAACTGTCAATAACACAGTGTGCATCAAAAGTACAAAAGCTAACCAATTTGCCCCCAGAGGACCTGTGAATCTATAATTTATGAGGGAAACCGGTGTTGACCACTGCATCACAGCAATTCAGAGGGATGGCCTGAGGCTGTGTTAAATGAACTGCGCTTGTCAGATTGGCCGGTCTTTTCACCGTGACCAACCTGACATGCACAGTTCAGCTTCTGCAATCAACAGCTGAAAGGCAGCTGCGAAGCAGAGGCACAGCCCCATAGGTGTTCGATGGAGCACTGTGTTTGCCTGCTCGTGCCAATCCTAGCACTGCTCTAATGCTGTTTAGCTTTGTAAACAGCAAGAGAGCAGTGCTCAGATTGTTCGGGTTGGCTTTGTCCAGTAAGCAGCACGAGGCATGAGGGACTTCGATGTACATTTGCTGCAGATTATCAAGCCAAATAAGTTTATTTTATGTCTATTATAGTTTTTTATGTGCCCGACTACCTTTAAAAGGTAGCAGCCGCCACTGACTAGGTCCTGAATATACCAATCACAGTGTGAGTATTTATGACTATAGCATTATTCACATGCAATTCTGGTCGTTTTTAATAAGACTCAAAATTATGTTTCCTTTTTTTCAGGTTTCAGTCCTGCACACGGCATGTAAGTAACGTGGGGCCAGATGTAGCAAAGTTTTGCGAGACGCTAATGGCCCGATTCGCTATTTGCGACCTTGCAAAATCCGAAATGGGATGCAAAAATCCCATTTCCGAAGTGCAAATAGCGATGCGAGCCATTACTGACTCGCAAAAATAGCGACCTGATTTTGCGACCCGCAAATAGGAATTCGCAATTTGCGAGTCGCAAACCATATGAAAAAGCCAGTCGCAAATTGGTACTAGTCGCAAAAAGCCCATTTTGCACATCCAAATTACCACTGATTCAGAGCAGGTGGTAACCAGAAACATAGTATAAAAGGAGATCCAGAAGGCATCTGGGATACTCAAAATGGCTGAACTGTATGTGATAGCATGGAGGAGGAAAGTCCACGCCGCCCAGCAGAGGAGGAGGAGGAGGACACAGAGACAGGAGAGGATATACCAAACCAGGCAGAGACTATTCCAAGAAACTGAGGAGGAGATTTATGACAAATATAGACTGAGCAGTGCTGCAATCTTAGAATTAATTGAACTACTCAATCCGCAGCTTGAACGACAGACAATGCGCAGCAGCGCCATCCCTACACATGTGCAAGTGCTATGCTCACTGCACCTCTTGGCCACGGGTAGCTATCAGGGGGTGATTGCTGTGGCAGGTGGGGTATCCCAAAGTGCAATCTCACGATTCTTCAGATGTTTCCTAGATGCCATACTCACACACATGTCCAGATATATAAACCTACCCAGGAATGACGCAGAAATTAACAGCACCAAGTTGGACTTCTATAGAATTGCCAACTTCCCCCATGTAATAGGGTGTGTGGATGGGACACATATACAAATCTGCCCTCCTGCAAATCTGCAATATGTGTTCCGCAATAGGAAATGTACCCACTCACTAAACATCCAGGTGGTATGTGACGCCCATAATGTAATTACTGACATTGTAGCTAAATTTCCAGAGAGTACACATGACTCATAAATATTCAGGCACAGTGGGATACACCAACGCCTACAACGTGGGGAGTTTGGAGACGGATATCTATTAGGCATTGCTGACTACACCCTGAAGCCTTACATACAGGTCACTGTGGAAACCATTCATGCCCTGCTAACATTACTTATTTTTGGCAAACAGGTGACAATGCATATGCTCTGAGACCATGGATACTTACCCCGTACCTAACACCTGGCAATGAGAATGAGAGGTGTTATAACAGTGCCCATCGTCAGACCAGAACTGTCATCGAGAGGACCTTTGGATTGTTAAAGGCAAGATTTAGGTGCCTCCACAAAAGTGGAGGTGCACTCCAGTATGCCCCAAAAACAACATTTAAGATTGTCGCCGCCTGTGCAATCCTACACAACATTGCCACCAGACGTGGGCTACATCTCACCCCTGAAGACACAGATTCGGAGGATGAGGAGCAAGAGCTACCACACTGACAGCCTGGGGATAGAAGCATTGCAAATCAAGGCAGACAGAGACGGAACCACATTGCAACCTAATACTTTGGCAGGTATGTGGCAACTGTCACCACACTCACTAATGTCAGACACACATAGCCCAGTTGTGCAGTGAAACAAACAAAACCTTTTTATTTATAAACTATATGGGGAAAGAAAAGTGCTGTCTGTTAAAGTCTGTACTTGTCCAAATGTGATGAGGACACATTAACGTCATGTGCCTCATGAACCATGCTGTCTGGTGGCTCACACCCTCCTCCTTGAGCGCCCACCATGGCTCATCCCTGGGGGGTCCCCTGACCCCTGCCGTGCACTTCCACTCCTTAGCACACGGGACTCACTGGCAGACACGCTACTTATTGTAGGCCCCTCCTCACTGTCCTGAGGGGTCTCCCCTGTGCCCCTTGCCACCTGCCTAGTTTCCATCAGGTCCACAGCGCGGCTGATGCAGCCAAGTCCACGCGCCACATCGCCAGCAAAGTGCCCAAGTTCAACTTGTAGGCTTACTGTCCATCTAGACAGGCCAGTTGTGTTGGTTGCAAAACGCCCAATGGATGCAGCCATGCGATCAAATCATGCCACTGTGTGGCGCTCCCTGCGCCTTGCCTACTGTCGATCTGCCACCAGTTCTGTCACCAGTTGGCGGATGGCCTGGGTGAGATCCCCCAAATGATCGTTTATTCTTGTGAACTGAGTGTTCACTTCAGCCAGCCCTGTGGTCATGCTGCTCTGCATCCTGTTTAAGGTTCTTGATATTGACCTCAGATGTCTATTTTGCAGGTGCTGACCATTGATGAGGGATGCCTCCATTCCTGTGAAGCCTGCTTCCCCTACCTACTCCTGGGGCACCGCCAGAACTCTGCGCCGGCGTCTGCGCCTTTGTCCTGCTGCTGGCTCAGATTGACTTGCTGTGGGGCTGGGCCCTGGGGTTGTATCAGCTGCCCCCATTTCACATGCATGTTCCTCATAGGACGCTGGTAGTGTCCTGCTGGGCCCAGGAATTTCAGCAGCAGCCTCCTGCAGTGTCTCTGGCCCATGCTCTCCTCCCTGCCTGGTGTCGTTGCTGGGGGTGTCTTGTGGGAGACCTGTGGGACATAGGGAATACACTGTCAGTCTCTCACATCTATTTTATGCCTCATAATAAACATTTGCCTATATGCTGACTACTGTACTACATTTCCCATAATGCACTATTCTAGAGGTTGCTAGACTGGAATGGAGCTACTCTGGTGGTGCCTGCTGCTGTGTACTGGGAGAGTGTGTATACTGCATTTGTGGGTGTGAATGCATATCTCATGGTACTTACTTTTGGATGTCCCTGGCGCAGAACTGTCCACTTCTCCCATTCCAATTACGGCCTCTGGCTCCAGGGTCTGCTCGACCATTGCTTCCATCGCTGTGGGTGGTGGGACGGTGGATGGGCCTCCTCCGGTGCCCCTCATCTCTCTCAGGCGCTCTGCTACCCTCTCCTTTGTCCTTGAGCGCAGGGCATACCACTGTTTCCTGATTTCCTCAAGGGTGCGGTGGCTCACCCCTATGGCATTTATCCTTTCCTGGATTTGCTGCCAAATCATTTTCTTTGAGTGTCTGGGACGCTCATGGCTGCCTTCCCAAATTGTTTGTCGTGATGCAGGCAGCATTCCTCTGTCAGCACCTCCAGTTCTTTATCAGAAAATGTGAGCTTCCTTCTCCTTCCAGCACTGCCTGTCTCCTCCATTGTAGCAGCAGGTCCTCCCTCCTGGGTGTTGCACAGCAGTTTGGAATGGGTGTGGTCCTCCCTCCTCACAGGTGTATTTGATGACTTCCTGGTTCTGATGTCATCACCAAGAGCCAGGAAGTGGATTTCCAAACTGTTGTGCAGCACCTGCAGGCAATTTGCGAGTCAGTCGCAATTTGCGACACCCTTCTCACAATTTGCAACCTCGCTTTTAGCAAGGTCGCAAATTGCGGTGCGACACATATGCGACTCCCAAATTGGTGTAGCATTTTTTTCTTGGATTTCATTTTGCGAGTCGGAAATAGCGATTCGCATTGAATCGCAATTTCCGAGTCGCAAATTTTCACCTACCTACATCTGGCCCTTGGTTCTTCCTTACCGGGCTACTGACACCAACCTTTCACCACAGGTTCGACAAAACAATGTATACATTATAGTTTATTTTTCACTCTCACTAAGTCTTGCTTGAAATTAAAATTACAATGCTAGCCATCACGCCTTCATCGGACCTAGATTAACCTTTCCTTGTCAGACTAATTACAGGTTTGCTTAAAGTTAATACGGTCCAGAAGATGACATTATACCTAATTTCAAAAGGTCAACATCATCACAACATTACACTATCAAACTAAAATTGTTGCTGTCAAATTGATTTCAGTTCATACACAGCGCTCCAACTACATGTACGTGTGCCATTTATTTTTTGGTTTCTGAACTTTTTTGTTTCACTGACTTTACATTTTTTATAAACACTGAAGAAACCGTGCACTTCACAACTGTTAATAGTTTTATTTGAAAATACTTTGAATGTATAAATATATGTTACTTCATAAGGCTAGTGTTTGATTTCCATTTCACCTATTGAAAGGCTACATATGGTGCAATCATTTATGCAGCAGAAAGTGAAAAACGTTATTTAAAAGAGTCAATAATGAACCACTGTTTCCTCTAATAATGACATAGTTGTGGCAGGTGAATTGCCTTTTTTGATCAGCGTGATAGGGAACATAGTGGTGGTTAAGTAAGTGTTGCATTATATGGAATGTGGAGTTCCATCAGAAGGAATATATCTATGAGGGCACCAGTGTATTAGCTCACTGAATAACCTATCACCTGCTTTGAGGTTAAAATGAATACATAAAATAAGTGCAAATGTTGAGGCAGAAGACCAGTCAGGGATTAGTTTTCCCTTGCCAAGGAAGCCCATTTCAATCAGGATGATATAGCTGGCAACAAATAGGTGTCTGTCTACCCCAAGGGCATCATTCATGCATTTGATATATGGATATTGTCTTCTCTCAGTTTCTACTCTTGATCTTTCTTTCGAGAACCTGTGTTAATGCTTCTTTGAATGAGAGGTATACATTTTTTCTCTGTCGATGATGACCCTATGTTTTAATTTGTGACATCATTGTACATTGTTCCTTCAGAGGAAACTATAGTCTGAAAATGTTGTGAGGCACAGAAAATGGTTTGGTTTCAAGCATTTGCTTGGGGCTGTCCTATGAAGTTGAAGGTTTTCATCGTCCCATGAAGTCAGTGGTCTTAGAGTGTTTTCGTACCCTCATAGACATCTTTTAATTTCTGACGGGACCAAAATATAATTGTGCCTCAGGGCTCATGGCCTCGCCATGGGTTGTAGATCTGTTCAGTCTTGACTTTTATCCATCTTTATGGGTATTGTTTTTTTCCGGTTCTAAAGATGGCTTTTGGCTCCCTTATAATGCTTCCTGGACTTCTTAATACCTAAACATGCTGCTGGAATTTTTTGCAGATCAGATGAGGTCCTCTTGAAGAGATTCCAATGTATGGTGAATCTCTGTGGGCTCGGCCTATTTATCATCAATGTCCTTGCACCGGAGTCACACATAAAGAGTTCGGTCTGGGTATTTTTCTGCATTTAAGCCCCCAAGTTGCCTCTGCTTGAACGCCATGGCAGAAGTAGCCCAACGTTTGTAGCTGTGATTTTTCCGACCTTTAGTGAGAAACTCTTACATGCTTTATACTTGGGTTTCTAGTATTCCTTAGGAATACACACATTAAACCTACTTTGCAGATTTTCCACAAAAACTGAAAGTCCTACAAAGAGTTGTTTTGTAGCTTTAGTTGCTTTGTTGTCTCAGTATCAAAATCTTCTATCTTGGTCTAATGCGATGTATGCTACCAAACCAGAGGTGAAAAAAACATCAGAAGATGACCACCAAAGTGTTATCATTGTTTTCATCTCTAATAAGAGAGTGCTATTCTGAACACAACCACAAGAGGACAGAAGTGTGTCTATGACGTGGAGTCCAAGGGCACCACAGGTTTTCACAACAGAACCAGAACCAGATTATGTTACACACTTTCTTCTCCCTTTTGGCACAGGGGATACAGTGATTTGCCCATACTCATATGACGTGGAGCAGAGGTTGGCATTCGAGTCTGTTACCCCCGGTTAGCAGCTCTAGCCACAATGTATGGGAAGCCGTTCATGTCAAAATTACAGCCCTCTATACAGGAAACCTCCTGAAATGCATAGCATGTTACAAAATGAATATGACACACACCAGAATGAATGTACTAGGTGCCAAAATAAATATGATACCTGGCAGAGTGAATCTGACTTGAACCAAAACAAATATGAAACCAGGCAAAGTGAATTTGCTACTTAGTGATTATTATGAATAACTCGCACTCAAAATTGAATAAGAGATATACTGAAATATATATCAATCATACTGAAATAAATATGTCCCTCACTGTAAATAATAAAGCATTCACTGAAACACATACAATATTAATCAAAAAGAATGGGACATTTCATGAAATGACTGACATATGCCAAGAGGAATATGACACACATTGGAATGTATATGACAAATTGAAATGAATATAAGGTACTGAAATGCAAATGCATTATTCTCAGAGGAATATAATGTGCATTGAACATTACATTTATAAAAACAATTAATATGCTTTGCATTGAAAGTAATATGATACACATTGACATGATTATGATATGTGTTGCAATTGGTATGAGTCATGTTAAAATCGATATCATGCTTTAATGTGAATCAGACATCCATTGAAAGGAATATGACATGTGATAAGATGAATATGACATGCATTGAAATGAATATGAGCCCCTTTGAAATTAATTCAACATGCCTTAAACTGAATAAGACCAACGCTCAAATTAAAATTAAACTTGTCAAAATTAATGTTATTCTTTGAAATCAATATGATCCACATCAACATGAATATTGCATATATTGAAATGAATCTGACCTATGTTGAAATGGATATGACACATGTTAAAATTATTATGTCAGGTGTTAAGATGATATTACATCCATTGAAATGAATATGCAATTCATTTAAATCAATATGACACATGTTAAGGTTAATATGAACCACTTTCAAATGAATATGACATCTGATGAAGTTGCTATGACCATATCAAAATTATTATGACATTCATTAAAATGAATATGACACTTTTTTAAATGGATATGAAACTATGTGAGATAAATATAGCATACTTTTAAATGAATAAAGCACATATCGAAATGAACACAAGCCATGTGTAAATTAATATGACCACTGTTTAAATAAATATGGCTTGACTTGAATCGATGTTGATTTGCTTCAAAATTAACATTACATATTGAAATTAATATGGCATATTCTAAAAAGATATGATATGAACAAAAATTAATTAACTAAAATAAATATATGTTTTCGACTATGTGCTACATTTAGTTTTTGCCGGCTTTCAGACTCTGAGCACTTTACCACTGCTGACCAGTGCTAAAGTGCACATGCTCTCTGTTTAAATTGTACTGATGATTGGTTTATCCATGATTGGCACATTTGTTTAACAGTAAGACTCTAGTACAGTGCAACATGTGTCCCCAATACCTGTAAATCAAATGCTACTATTGGGCCTGCAGCACTGATTGTGCCACTCACATTAGAAGCCCTGTAAACATGTTTCAGACCTGCTACTAAAGTGTCTGTGTGGACAGTTTTAAACTGCCATTCCAACCTGGCAAGTGCACCCACTTGCCAGGCCCAAATCTTTCCTTTTACTACATGTAAGGCACCCCTAAGGTATGCCAAAGGCAGCCCCATGGGCAGTGTGCAGTGTATTTGAAAGGTATAACATATATTGGGGTATTTTACATGCCCTGATAATGAAATACTGCTAAAACAATTTCTCACTATTGCAAGGCCTGTCTCTCCCATAGGGTAACATGGGGATTGCCTTGAAATATCTTTTAACTGTAATTTCCCATTTGGAGAAGATAGAGATGTGGAGTTTGAAGTCTCTGAACAAACAAATTAAAAATACATATTTTGGTGGAGTTGGTTTTTAAACTGTATGTTTTAAAATGCCACTTTTAGAAAGTGAGCATTTTATTGCTAAACCATTCTGTGTCTCTGCCTGGTTGTGGAATACATGTCTGGGTCAGGATGACAGTTGGGCTGTTTGTGAATTCACTCCAAACAGCCACATAAAGGGATCAGAGGTGTGCCATGCATATTCTGATGGGTCTTCCTGACTAGAGTGGTGAGAGGAGCTGACACTTTCACCTGAATAGGGCTGTGCCTATCCTTACACAAAGCAGTCTCCAACCTCCTGAAATGTGTCTGGAGCCAGGGCAGGAAAGGCAGGGTCTTGTGTACTACAAAGAATTCTCTTTGAAGTTTTCCTACTTCAAAGGCAGAAATGGGTAAGAGGACTGGACCTCTGACCCCACAAACTTAGAATCGTTCTGGACTTAGGACATTCTGCCACGAAGAAGAGCTGGATGCTGTTGGAGGGACTGCCACTCTACCTGTTGCATTGCTGTGCTGGCCCACTGCTTTCTGCTTCTGTCCTGGGATTGAAAGAACTGAACTTTGCTTTCTACATCCTGCTTCCAAAGCTTCTCTAAGGGCTTGGACTGAGCTTTCCTCCTGCGAGGAAGTCTCAGGGATATCAAAGACTTCATCTGCCAGCACCTGGGCTCTTTTGCTGAGAGTTCTGATTTGCTTAAGTGATGCCTAATCCAATTCCTGGACCCTTGGGAGTGAGTTCTGGCACAACCAAGATGAAACCATGTACATTGACTCCAGAGCGACTTCGGAACATGTGCCGCTGTCTGACTCCGCTCAGCAGCCAAGACCTGAGCTGTGGTTCCCTCTGAAAACAACAACAGAGATCGATGCTGCAGGCCCGATGCCACCGCAGGAACTGTAAAGTACTCCCACAGCATGAGTCACGAGTGCAGTCTCACTGATGCCTGTGACACCCAACTCCGATTCCACTGCAGTACCATTGGCCCCGTGGTGTGATTGCGACAACATGAAGTTGACGCCTCATGTCTTGATCTGCTGGAATCATCGATCCCACCTTGTCAAAAGGAACCAATGCCTCGCCACTGATGCCACATCACCTCCCCTGCAACCATAAGGAACCGATGCCTCACCTCCCCTGCCTAGCAGTAAGGAACTAATGCCTCCCTTCCACAGTAGCAGTAAGGAATCAACACCGCACAGACTCCAGTGACACCTCACCTCCATGGCTTTATGCAAAGTCTTTGTTTCTTCATTTTCCATGGTACTGTACCTGGGGTCCGTGAGACTCCATGACAGCCACACTCCCACGCAAGTGGTGTCGGACTATTGCGAATGACTCCGTCAAGATGTCGTGATGGCCCCAGTTGGAGCTATTGTGTTACTAAGTGCTATACTAAAATTTAGGGCCTGATTACGAGTTTGGAGGTTAGGCTGCCAGACCGCCATGTTGGCGGTCCCAAAAAGATTGCAGCGCTTGCTGTTCCCAGACCACCATATTATGATTCATACAGCCAGGACTGCCATCCACCAAGCAAAAAAGGCAGTCTGCCAGCGGCGCGGCAGCTTAGATTCAGGTGGTCTGATCTCCAGTGCAATCAGTGCAGCAGCAAAACACCAAGCCTATTACAAACACACAGTTGCCACAGTGGTCAGCCAATGGCAGTCAACCACTGCGGTCTGCCTTCAGCAAAGTAACAGACAAGTGTACTCTGGATGAATTAAAAAACAACACAGCTGTGCACACAATGGCTAAGTGGACGCATCTGCAAAGGACGCTACAAAACACATCCCTTCACAGACCACAATCCTTTGCATTTCCACTGCAGCATAGCCAGACAGACCACACATCATTTCATCCATTCTTTGTAATAAGGCAGCCCTTTTTCCCCATCCCATTTTACACCTTTCACATACATCGTCTATTTTTATCCCCATATTCATTTGTCTTGTTCAGTTAGTCACTGTCACCCTCTTTATTTTCCAGGTCAAAAACCCATGATTTTCATAGGATGAGTTGAGAGTCATGGTGAATGAAATCATTATAGTAGAGCCACAGTTGTTAGGAGCCCAAGTCCAGCACACTCCTCTCAGTAAGGAAATAAAAATGTGGGACAGGATAGTTGACAGAGAGAATGCTGTAGACACCACCCTGCGCACAAAGGAAGAGATTAGGAAGAGGTGGAACGACCTCAGGGGCAAGGTCAGTTCCTTGGTCTCCAGGCAGCAGGTGGAAGCCAAGAAGACTGCTAGTGGCCCTCCCATTGCCATGCTAAGACTCTTTCCCTGGGAGAAGGTCTTGGAGATCCTGCATCCTCAAGTCTTGACAGGAATACCTGGGGGAGTGGAGTCTGGTAAGACACACAAATAATGTCAGAAAACTTCAATGCCATACATGCTCACACCTTAGCTGTTGCCAATGTCTTGTTCATGTACCGCAACAAAATTCAATGCCCAGAGTATCTGAGTTGTGACACTGTTAATCTGTATAAATGGATCCAACATCACAGCTACCAAGGCCCATCACATGCCAAATGTCAAAATGGTGTCTGGAAATCTCACAAAAACAAAAACGCATTCCAAGATTCATTGTATGTCCCAAAATGTAAACTTATGCTCAAACCTAAATCCTGCCTAGTACAGATATGCAATACCAAACCTTTGTCAAATTTTGGGGAGTAGAGAGAGCGACCTGACTGCAACTCCCAGGAGGCACTGTCCCAGTAACTCTAAACACCAGTCCAGTGGTCACTTGTCCAAATACCCTTGTTTGTGAACTCTTAATTATAGTGTACTCACCAGGGAGGATACAATTTGACAAGTGTGTGTAGCAGAGGGAGTGACCGGACTACAACTTCCAGAAGGCCCAGTTTCAGTAACTCCAAACACCAGCCCAGTGGTCACTTGTCCAAATACCCTAGTTTGTAAACTCTCAATTAAAGGGTACTCACTGGTGCTCCCCATAGACAAAAGGATCACCTTTAAGATCCTCATCCACGCACACAAATCCCTCCACAACACCGGCCCAACCTACCTCAACGAAAGAGTGACCTTCCACACTCCCACACGCCACCTCCGCTCCGCCGACCTCTCCCTCGCCACAGTTCCTCAAACACACCACCACTGGAGGCAGATCCTTCTCCTATCTGGCCCCCAAAGCCTGGAACTCCCTCCCCACCCACCTCCGCAAGACCCAGGACCTCCTACTCTTCAGGAAAAACCTTAAAACTTGGCTTTTCGAACAGTGATCTCCCCTCCCCTCCACACTCTCCCCCCCAGCACCTTGAGACCCTCACGGGTGAGTAGCGCGCTCTATAAGTCTCTTTGATTGATTGATTGATTGACTGATTGAGTATAACATCTGTCAAGTGTGTATAGTAGGGGGAGTGACTGTACTGCAACTCCCAGGAGGCACTGTTTCAGTAACTCCAAACACCAGCCCAGTAGTTACTTGTCCAATTACCCCTGTTTGTGAACTCTCAATTGAAGTGTACTCACCTGGGAAGATGCCATTTGTCAAGTGTGTGTAGTAGAGGGAGTAACCTGACTGCAACTCCCAGGAGGCATTGTTTCAGTAACAAGAGTGATCTGACTGCAAAGCAAAATAGGCCCTGTTCCAGTAACTCCAAACACCAGTCCAGTGGTCACTTGTCCAAATACACTAATTTATGAACTCTCAATTGAAGTATACTCACCTAGGAGTGATCAAGATACAGATCATACTCGAAGAAGTGTCTGTCTACCTAGCTCCATCTTGACTTGCTAACCCAAGATGAAGCTATTGAGGACAGGAATTACACTTTACCCAGTGTGTACAACAAGTATTCCTAAGGCCTCAAGATGCATCACCAGATTGGTATTGGCAGCAGAAACATTGACGTAGCACTGTGTACAGGATGGCTTCAGTCACATATACAACAAAGTCCTGGGTTTACTTGCATCTCACTTAACTAAACATCAAAATGATCAAGGCTATATCTTGCCTCTCCACTGTGCTGTCTGCACTGGTGGTAAAATGTTATTTTCAGGCCATCTTCCAAAGTGCAAGTGATCTGCTAATCTCATCAGCTGCTTGAGTCAAATTGTGTTGCTATGCTTCATACATGTCATGTTAAATCACCAAATACCATGATTACTTGGCACAATTGGATTACCTACATCTTAACTTTATCCAAGGTCTCTGCTTACTGTAACACGAAACCTTTGGAGGTAAATGTCACAATTCAACAAGTAGCAATGTATGTTCTTCATCAACAGGTGGATCTTCCGGTATGCATACTGAGGCCACAGAACAGACTACTACTGCCCCACTCAGATGAATCCCTGAGTGATGCCAACACTCCTGGACTTGTGGACGTTGAGGATGGTTCTGGCCCATCTGGACAACCTGATCAGATGGCAACAGTGAGTCTCACTGTGCCCACTATGTCACCTCCCAGCCCAGTTCCTTCAACATCACAGGAAACAATTTCCCCCACCACAACCTGTGTAACTAGCACAGTTGTCAGCATCTTGTGCCCCCCCGTCCTGGATACTGAGTTGCAGTGCAACACTTTGGACAATGAGGGTCCATTAACAAGTTGGAGAGGTCACCCTGTGGCAAGGGAACAGGCCGTTGGTGGTAGGGTACTTGGGAGGGATGCTGTGAGCCAGTGGGGTGAGGCCACTAGGGCTGTTCTTGGCCAGGACAACTTCAGCCATGTCTTAGGGGTCTATCAGGAGTCCCAAGGAGTGATGGGCCAGGTGTTGACTGAACTCTAGGAAATCAAGCAGCTACAGAGGGACATGCATGAACCGATGGAGGCCCACAATACCAACATGGCCTCCCTAACAGGGGTGTTAAGGGACATGCACACAACCCCAAGTAGTGCTTTTCAAAACCAATCTTCTCCTGCCTTCATAAACAACAGGCCCATCATCATCGGCGTCAGCCACAGGAAGGGAGGCCCTGCTATAGGAACAACCAGCCACAGACACCCCTGCCTCTGTAGCAGCTGATCCACAGCAGATTTTGCTTTGATATTTAGCCATGTAACTATGTCAGATCATGTGAACCATACAATGATGTTCCAAGGTACTTGTATAATATGGGCTATGATGGATGTATACAGTTTCCAGCTCAGGATTACAACCATCCCACCCAAACACTTACAAACAAGTGTCTGGTCAAACAAAAAAATATATTACAGTGTTCAGCACATAGACTGTCAATATGTATGAACTCTTGTAAATCATCAATGATTGTCTCATACTGTCAGAGTCACCAGATCCTCGGGGTCTGCGCACGTTCCCAACACGTCCACCACTGAACAGCTCCAAGACTCTGATGGATAAATCACAGAGGCTAAGAGAGTTCAAGAGGGGAACAGGGGATTAAGAAGGGAAACAGCTGGGAAGGAGACCTGTAGTAAGAAAAAGGTTAGAACACACAATATGAAAATTATATTTCCTGAAATCAATACTAGACTATGATTCTAAGCATAGTCATTCTGAAAACATGAACAATCTAAGAATTAAGTTTAAAATGACTAAGTTTCAAGATGGCCGAATACCTGTAAGGGAATCAAGATGGATTAAATGGAAACTTTCTTATTCAAGTACTTTCCTTTACATGAGAATCAGAAAAACTTTCTGACTAAATTTTAAACCAGTCATATAAATCCTTTTTTGAGAATGCATACTAGGACCATACGATATTGCATCTAGACACTCTGATCTTCTGTGTACTCTTAAAATGTTTCAACACAAATTGCGCATATTGTAGATTTATATATATATATATATAGTAAACACCATAAAAGGATTGTGCACCATGAATAACACAATATGGATTCAGGAAAAACAAATCACATAACTTGTCAACTCGAATATTACATGATAAATATCTTAGAATAGTGGCATACAATAAACAACATGAATTAAACTCGAGGAGAGAATCGTGCGTCTTGCCGATTCGTAAACCACGATGTATATGCCAAGAAATACCAGCTCACAATGAATAACAAGATCAAAGTACAATGAAACGAATCACGCGTCTTTTGCCGATTCTTAAGCCACCATGTAAATGTCAAGAAATGGTAGTGCGCAATGAACAACAAAGTTAAAACACCATAAAACGAATCGCGCGTCTTGCCGATTTTAAGCCACCATGTAAATGTCAAGAAATGGTAGCGCGCAATAATTAACAAGATTAAATTATCATGAAACGAATCGCGCGTCTTGCCGATTCGCAAGTCACCCTGCAAATGTCACAAACACTCAAGCGCATATTTCACATGCGCAAAGTACTCTGTCAAATCATAAAAGAATTAGGCTCAAGAACATGAGAGTTCTCGATAACGGCGTCAGGAGGCCAGCCCAACCACCATCTTACCGCCCAGAACAAGGATCTCCAAATGAAGAATGAAAGTCAGATGTCTGGAAGATCAAATAGGCCACCGGGACAGGAGCTCAGGAAGTAGCTGCTGCTCTGCACCAGGACCTCTGAATAGTGAGCACTTGGAGCTGGGCTGGCTCCTTTTTATAGAGTCTTGGCCCAGCCCACAACCACACCCAGGCATGTTGCAGGGAAAGTATTTAGAAGGCCCTGGAAAGGGACCACACCCTAACACACTCTGAAAGCCTGCAGCAATATATTGCAAATGAACAGCATTTGTAAGCACATTAAAAATAAGTCTTCAGGATTGAACTCTGCAATGCAAAAGGTTAAACAACAACATATCAGCACAATGCATAAATTACGTTGTTTTGAGAGTGCTGGGTTTTTGCATTCTAGTCGCCAATAGAGCGTGCACTGCCCTGGTGTTGACACATACTAAGCAAATGAAAATTTTTACAGGTACAGACCTCTAGACCACGGAAGGAAGGCATTTGTCAGACATTGTCCTGTAGAATAGGCAAACATGAAGTGGTTGATGTCACCAGCTTGAGCCCTATCACATACCACACCAAAGTAATCCAACACCATATAATCCAAGATTCAGACAGATGGCAGTGCAACAGTTATGGATCACAGGGCCTTTATAATCCAACGCTCATGTATCTGGTGCTATGACACAAACATATGTCAGTATTTTGGCACAGGCACTGTGGCCTACAATGATGACACACATCTACAGCTACATACAGGTCATACTAAAAGTGTTTAGCAAATGTGAAGGAACAATGACTTGGTCGTAAGCTAGGACTACATATTTGATGACCACATGATGACATTCATGATGCATCATGCCCACCACAGGACACAAAACAAGTGCAATGGGCACCTCTGAACCTCCACCCAAACACTGTACAAACTGTCTTAGTACAAGTCTCATACACCCAAATTCTGCAACCTACATTACCTGGAACAATCCATGCCCACTTTGTATGTCAGAACAGCATCACATACCTGCCAATGTCACAACTCTGAAATGTCCACATGGGGATGTCATGATGAAGGTATCTGTACAAAGAACAAAACAAGGAGTATAGGCTTAAAACCATACATATGACACATGTCACATAGCAAGCATTTGGAAAACAAGTTACATTGCAAAGAAACTGACACAAACAAAGTAACATCATCAAGGTGGGGATGTGTCAAAAGCTATCTTATCAATCAGCCTTTTGCTGATTTTTGCGGAGTATCAGCTCCCTCACTGTTTCAAAAACACTAAACTCCACACATTCCCACTACTACAGTTCCTTTTGCAGTCACAGTCAATACATCACATGACATACTTACACTCACAAGAAGTAGCTGCGGATGAGATCTTCTTGCAAGTCAGCTCCTTCCTCTTTACCACTGTCATCTTCATTTGGCATTTCAGGATTCTCACCTGGTGGCACTGCAGACTCCCCCTCCTCCGGGATGTACAGGATATTTCTCAGCAGGGCGATGTTGTGGAGCACTCAGCATGCTACAGTGATCTGCCACACTTTTCTGGTGAGTAGAGGAGGGCTTCAACAGTCCTGTTCAGATACCGGAATATAACCAAGGATGGTTTGGAAATGCTAAGTCTTCTGTTAAGGAAGGGGCCAAAAGTGCAACAATGAGTCACTCACTTCATGATTGTAGCACCTGACATTGCTCACACACAATCCGTACAGATGTGACTTACCAACCAGCCAGGCTCTCTCTGGTTGCAGTTGTGACATCAGCTGGGGTATGGCACTGTTCTGCATTACCAAGGAATAATGGGCTGATCCAGGGAAACAGGCACACACATTTTTAGATGTAGAGATCCGCTAAACAGACAACTTGCACGTTGATGGAATAGACATTTATTCTGTTGCAATAGACTTGTTCTGTGGCCTATGGTGGCACCAGACCAACATGTGTGCCATCAATGGCCCAGATCACATGTGGGATGTGGGCAACACCTTGGAAGTAAGCCTTCACATTGCTTAAATCCTCATGTCATGGGAACACAACATAGCTGTCTATATTTTTCAACACTACTGATAGGAAATCTTTTAACACCAGAGTGAACATAGGTTGGGACATACCACCAGATAGGGCCACTGTATGTTGGATGGACCCCTGAGGCCAGGAAGTGCAATACTGACATGACTTGTACAATGGGTGATATGCAGTATAGATTACTGTTAGCTGGCATCAGTTCTGGCTCCAACTGATGGCATAAATCAACTATTGTTTGCCTATTCAGGCAGTGGAGCTGAATGACATGGCATTCCTCTTTGGTCTAAAGGTATGGCAATGGAAGGTAGAGAGGAGGTTGTTGCATCCTCCCCTCCCAGGGTACCTATGTGTGAAAAGACATGATTTGGAACATTAGTCACTGTGTCCACAGCAACATGATGCATCCTAACAATATCATGTGACAAAGCATTTCTGACTGGATATACATAACACCCAGAACATATGACAGCTGGCAACTACACAAAGGTCAAATGTGACCTCATGGTTGTGAACACGTGTCCACAACATGGATTCGGGTGACACCCAACTATCTGCTACGCAGTTTCCCCTCGAAATGTGACTGTATTTTCAGACTCCCAAAAATACTGTCAATGGTGGTGGCCCGTGCACCGCCATCATATACCATCTGTGCCCTACAACTTAGTACACTGGTGATTTTGTTGTCAGAACTGCACAACAAAACAGATTGAGGATGTTTGTGATGATACTAAACTTATATTGTTTTTGTGATGCATATAACAAGGCCATATACAGTCTTGAAAAAACGCCAAAATGGCAGATGCCTGATGAACTCCACTGGACATCATGATCCGCCCACGCCCGGCAGCGGAAGTCTTCTTCACAGGCTGTGGGAGAGTCACTATGGCTATGCAACTGTGGCACTGTGGCACTGTGCCCACTTCCCGCAGACATGCAGATCCTGTCAGTTGGCCAATATGATGTTCTAGTGGCAAAACTTGCCCTGAATGCCTCAGTCCATTGACTAGATTAGGAATGGGTACTGAGGTAAATCCCTGAACTAGCCCATATGTGCATTTTGCATCATTGCCAATGTGTGTCTTTGACTCATGACAGGTATGTTACTACCACAGCTCTGTTGTCACCTTCATGGAAGTCATATTTGTCCATGACATGTGACTCAGTAGCTTGGTTACATAGCAGAAATTGTACAATGCATACTTTTGTATGTTGGATGCTGTCTCTGTAGGTGAGAAACATTTGTTTAAAGGAGTGTTTTGTGGTACAGGTACATACCACCGAAACCTACTCTGAAGTGCATGAGTATGCAATTGGTAGGCCAAATGTCCACACATGCACAGGGAAGACACTTTCTTTACCCCCCATGCCAGCCCTTTAATTGTCACTCAAGTGTAAGGGTGAAGTCTGTTCTATGATAGTTGCCTGTAGGGACTGTATGCATTGAGTCAATGTTGCAGAGTGTAAATGTGTTTGTCCAGTCAGGCCTAAGGAGTTTACCCTTCAGAAACCACATTGGTGTGTGGTGTTTCATTGTAGCTCACATCACAGTACAGGTTGCTGGAGCATCGAATACCTGATGTCAATAGGCTTGCTTAGTCATTCTAGCCCTTGAGCAGGGTAGAGGGTCAGTTTGCAGATGAATCCAAAAGTGTGTAGTCATGTCAGTGTACTTATTGACATGTGTGTTTCACACTTGTGACGTGTTGACAAATTGCCCATTTTATGCTTGATGTTTCTGAAGTGTGTGACACAACCATTTGAGCAAACACTTGTGTTTGTAATCACTTGATTTGTCTCTTGCATCCATATAGGTAAACATCCATCAAAAGAAGGAGATTTGGAGAGCCATCATCCAGAAGTTGCAGACCCTGGGGGTCATTAGCCGGCAAAGCGCTCACTGCTGCAAGAGGTGGGAGGACCTGAGGCCCTGGGCCAGAAGATCGCAGAGGTTCAGCTGGGTCTGTCCTCCCAAAATGGGCAGAGCACACCTCAAAGCATGACCCCCCTAAAGGCCCTCATTCTGGCAGTAGCATACCAAACTTTGATGGGCATTTCCAGGGAGCACAGCAGCCACAAGGGGGTGAGTACAGGACATATTCCTGCCAGTCACATAGCCAAGTTGATGTGTTAGGTTCTGATATTTCCTCCTAATGACTGGGGATGGGCCATGTTTGACACACAAGATGAGTAACTGTTTGTGTAGATATGTAATTTGGTGCATATTGATGTGCCTTGCCTAGTAGCCCAGGGACCTAGGACACAACTAAGTACAATCCACAAAACAAATGCTCTCTAGTGAAAACACATTGCTTTGTACAGTGATCAATCAAGGAAGGTTTGTTGTTGTAGTGGGTCTAAATTCCACGCAACTGACCACTACTCCTCAGTGCTACATTCCAAAGAGAAACAAGTAATGGATCACTGTCCTCAGCCATGTGTCTGGTCAAGTGAGTAAACCTGCTCTCCGGAGGCCACTTGTTTTCAGTGTGTGATGAGTGCTGGTGCCTCACTACTGTCTGACATGTGAAGGTGTTATCAAAACTTTCCCTTGGTAAGTGGGGAATGTCCATTGACATGATTTATGGCCCATCACTGTTGCCAAAATTCCTAGTGCCAACGTGTTAGCATGTGTCCCATTCTCTTTTGCCAAAATGTGTACACTGCTATTTCATGCTTCGTATACCTGTGTTCACTGGATGATTACTGTATTCCCTCACATATATTTGCATGCCAACCTGTCTTTGGAATTGGACATATGCAATGGGGCTGCATTTTATGTGGTGCCACAGACAGCAGTGTGTCACCATTGATTGTTGGCTCACACATACCCTCAGCCGTCATTGCATGTAATTTGGCATGTACAACTGCAGTGGCAATGAGGACATGACTGGTAGGACTAGAGTTTTTATACACAATGTCCATCTCCATACCATTGATGTGCATCAAGTGGCAAAGTGCACTGCACATGTGAAATGGGAATGATTTGTTACCTGGCTGTTGGCACACATTATGGAGTGACTTGCAGTTATGTTGGAATCACATGTGGTTGGGTAGAACCATTCATCCACGGACATCTAGGTTTGCAGGACCAAAATGGAGAGAGTGATGTAGTTTCACATAGAGCAACATGTTGAGGGCCTTATACAAGTGCTTCCAAATCCCTGGGCCTCTACAACATACAAAGGACTAATGGCTTCTACTGATGCAATCAGGGTATGTCATTGTAAGGGGTGCCATATAGTAGTGGTGATTTTCCTGGGGCTAGCTGTTTCATTGTGTTATGTATTTTAGCGACATGTCTCCCTGTCAATTTGCACATTTTGACTAAAGTGTACATTTCCATGCCAAATATGTAGTATATCTGAGTAACATTAGTACTACCTCCATGACTCCATTAGGACAATTTACACATGGTGAAGTATGCATTATTGATATGTTTCCAGTGTGACATGAGTATTTCCATATGACCTTCATCAGTATACCGTAGTGCTGTCAGCAACAGGGCAGGATTTAGAGCATCATTTCTTATTGTTGTGTTATTGTGTATGTGACAAATAGATGTCTGCATGACCTTGTGTGGGATGCTTGGAACGGACTTGGCATTGGCCTACTATTGTATGACAACAGGTAACAGGTATGCTCCATGCGGCAAAGCAGTGAAGGTGATATGCTCTCCTACTTGTTCAATGGTTATTGTGATTGCACAACTTCACCCATGCAATTGGAGTTGTCTGAGAGCCTAATTTTCCTGTGGGCAACTGTTGACAGTTCATGTGGCATGCATGCATATGGTATGGCTCATGTAGGAGCCACCTTGAAGTAGCTTGTTGCTGGGGCATACTTGACATCATGGTAATGTTTGTAAATCACAGCTTTTGTTCAAGTGTGATCAGAAACATCTGGAGAACCTTTTCCCCTTTGTATTTGCAGCATCATGCCAGGCAAGCAAAGGAGACAGGGCGAAACCAAGTTGGGAAGCATCTGGCCACAGTACATCCAGTCATGATACCACCGACATGGAGGGACCCAGTGGCCCGAAAGGTGAGGGGAGTGCCACAGAGGACACAGGATCAACCTCGTCATCTTCAGATTCTACCTCCAGTGGCCACTCCCTAGTGGTTGGGGACCCATCAGGACCTGTTCCTGTACCACTAATGTCCGCCACCCCCAGTACTAGCACCACCCTCTCTGTTGCTCTCCACCCAGTTGGCCGTGCCCACTCACCTAAGAGGGTGGGTGTCTCCTTTGCCCCAGGTACCTCAGTGCCAGCCCCTGTTACTCCTGCTGTCCTGAGTGAGAAAGCTATTGACCTCCTGAGGAGTATCAGGAGGTCAATAGCCTTCTGTGGGGCAGACTGGCAAGCCAACTTCAGACAAATTCTTTCACGAAAGACATTTATAGTGACAAGTCTGGCCTATAGACATCTTTTCAGGCTCTGGCCTCCTCACTGATGACAGCAATCCATCCCCAATCCTCCCTCCCACCACCTCCCTCTTCCCTATCCAAATTCCATATTCCCTACTTGTCCAAAGCACACAGACACATACTCATGCACCAACCTGAACACACACAAGCAGCACACAGTGACACAAACTCCACCAGACACACCAGCATGCAGGCACTCAACATTCACCCACAGACACCCCATCGGCCACCTCTACTGACCCACACACCACATCCACCATACCCAGAGACACCACCACAACACCCAGTGACACATCCATCACACACACCATACACCCAGTCAACAGCTCACAACCCATGGTCTCACACATCTCAGACACCATAACCCCAGACACCACCACAACACCCATAGACACATCCACCACATCCATCATACCCACAGACACCACCGCAACACCCACACATATCAACCATACCCACAGACACCACCCCAATACACAAATATACATCCACAACATCCACCACACCACAGACACCGCCCCAAAAGACACACACACATCAATCACTCCCACATCACCCAGCACCTCCACCTCCCAGACCCAAAAGACACAAATGCCCACAAAAACCACCACCCAATCGCAGGCATAACTCACACACATACACACCCAAGGCAACTACACCCACAGACAAGCCCACCACTCCCTCAACTTCCAATCCCCAGCCCCTTCTGATGGCTCTACCTGTTTTCCCAAGGAGAGTTTCCTTTTTGACCTTGCCCTGTTACCTCAAAACCCCCTCCCAAACCCAAGAGGCCCCCACCTACAGCCCAACCCATCCCTTCCACATCCAAGTCCTACTGTGTCACACCTGTCTCCCTGCCAGCACCCACACCCCTTCCCTCACAAGAAGAAGCCCACCCTTCTGAAGAAAAAGCCCCCCTCGCAAACTCAAACACACCTATCCCAAATCTGACCACACCTAAGGGTGAGCTCTGAGGTGTCTGCCTGCCCACTTGATGCCCCTTCCTGCGGAGGTTCCCTGGCAGTATTTGGAGTCAATCTTGGGCACAGTAATGTGCAAGGACTCATATGGGCTGCCAATGGCCTTTGTTCTTCAGCATTTTAACTGAATAAACCAAAACTGTTGTTTTGAATGGTACACATTGGTCCTGCCATTACTTTTCTACATTTATGTTGGTCCTGAGTAACTTCTGTTTCATGCCTACAGTTGTGTGTGTTTCATCCTGATTGCTGATCCATTTGCTGTTGTTTCCAATATCTGACTTAGTGGGAAGTGTTGGTCACCCAAGACAAGGGTGGATGTTCACTGTATGGATATGTGGGTGTTAATCCAATTGTGGTGTCATTGTGTTATGCTTGCTACGGTAAGTATTTCATCTTGTGTTGGCCAATGTCAGCATGTATTGTGTAGATTTGTTCCCTGATATGGATTGGACTTTTCGTCTCATGTGTGGGAGCTACAGTTTTGTTTGTCCACACATGGAGGGTGATCAACTGTGGTAGCTTCCTTTGCATTTGACTGACCATGTGTCCATTTTGATGTGTGTACCTTACAGCTACATCATCTAGATGTCTGGACCATGTTTTTGCTGTTGTATGTGCTTTCTTGACTTACACTTACACATTTGGCAGCTAGGCATGTCACCTGGCTCAAATATTGTTTGTCCCTGAGATACATGAAGGGCCAGTTCCTGTGCAAATGCTGTTTTAGGGGCATGTGCTAAGTAAAATGTGTCCATGAATGCTACTGATGCCGCCATCCCTATTGTGCAGGTATTGGTGTATTGTGAGCTTTGGATATTTGTTTTACAGCCTATTGTGCATCCTATTGACCTTCCATTGTGTTGCAATGTGGGTGCTGTATGGGTCCATTGATGAGCAGCATCTGCGGCAGGACGTGAGTGTGATGGGCTCCATGGCTGCACAGGTCCTGTAACACTGCCTGCAGGTGAGTTGCTTCCTTTAGGCTCTCCGTTTCCACCTGCTGGGATGTGGTGGTTGGACTGACACGGTCAAGTTGGTGGTAGGCAACATCATAATGTTTCCATCAGAAACACTAGCTCCGTCGGCCTGTTTGACCGGCCTCGCCACCGTGGTGGTCTGCGCTGCCTGATGGTGCTGGCGGGACTGCAGCAGTCTTTCCACTATGGGACTGCCAGCATCGTAATACTGTGGTCCGAACATCAAGCAGATGGTGGTTGAACCGCAACATAGTGGTGCACAAATCACCAAACTCATAATGAGGCCTTTAATCTTCGTAAATTCATGTCTTTGATTGTGTATGTTGGTTTTTGTTTCGTTTTGGTCTTGCTTTGTTCAGATAAATATTGACTATTTTTCTAAACTGTGCGGATCACTTTTCTGGTGTTTTCACTGTGTTACTGTGTGTGCATGTACAAATACTTTACACATTGCCTCTGAGATAAGCCAGACTACTCTTGCCATACTTGGACAGGGTGCAAAATACTGCCAATTAGAGACCCCATTTCTAACACCTCCTTTTACCTGTATACGCACAAAAAAATTATGCTATTTACAAAAATACTTACCTGTGTTATAAAGTACTGTGTGATAAATGTAGAAATACTTACCTGTGTTGTGAATGGATGCATGCAATGGATGCGTAGTGAAGGCTGGTTCCTTGTTTTGTATTCTGTTATATGTGTGGTATACTAATTTTAGCTAATTCATTTTAGTCCATATGATGCCCTTTGATAGTATGTAACATTAATTTCAATATGTAATATTCATTTGAAAGCAAATCAACATAAGTTCAGAACAAAACATATTCATTTAAACAGCAGCCATATTAATTTAAACATGGCTTGTGTTCATTTCGATATGTGCATAATTCATTTCAAAGCATGCTACATTTATCTCACGGTTTCATATTCATTTAAAAAAGTGTCATATTCATGTTACAGAATGTCATATTACTTTTGATGTGGGCCATATTAATTTCACCAGGTGTCATATTCATTTCAGAGTGGTTCATATTCATCTTAACATGTCATATTCCTTACTAAGAATGTCATTCATTTCAATGAATGTCATATTCACCTTAACACCTGTCATAATAATTTTAACAAGGGTCATATCCGTTTCAACGTAGGTCATATTAATTTCAATACATGCAACATTTATTTTGCTGTATATAATATCAATTTCAAAGCATAAAATATTCATTTTGACAAGTTTAATTTTAATTTCAGCATTGGTCATATTTAGTTTAAGATATGTTGAATTCATTTTGGTGGACCTCATATTTGTTTCAGTGCATGTCATATTCATCTTAGCATGTGTTATATTCCTTTCCATGGATGCTTCATTCATATTAACACATCTTACTTTTAACATGAATCGTGTCCATTGCAACATATATCATAATCATGTCAATGTATATCATATCACTTTTAGTGCAAGCCATATTCATTTGGATAAATGTCATGATCATTTTAACGTTACTCGTATTCATTTTAAAACATGTCAAATTCATTCCAATGAAGGTCATATTCATTTCAACTGATGTCATATTCATTTTAACATGTGTTATATTCCTTTCAATCAATGTTACATTTATTTCAATGGATGTCATAGTCATATTAACACTTGTCATATTAATTTTAAGATGCAACTTATCCATTTTAACATATAACATATTAATTTGAATATGTGTCATATTGATTTCAAGGCCTGCTATATTCATTTTAACAAATGTCATGTGAATTTCAGCTTTGGTCATTCTCATTTGAAGGCATGTCAACTTCAATTCATTGAGATTACATTAATTTCAGTACAAGCCATATTAATTTTCAATCATCTATTCATTTCTGTATGTCTCATATTAATTGCCTTCTCAGTAATATTCATTTCAACACAATTCAAAATCATTGCAACATGTTTAATGTTAACTTCAGTGTACATTCTATTAGTTTTGATGTGCATTGTTTTCTTTCCAGAATATAATATATTCATTTCAGTACTTTACATTATTTTTAATCTGCCATATTAATTTTAATGTATGTCATATTTTGCTTGGCATAAGGCAATCATTTCAAGAAATGTCTCATTCTTTTTGATGAATATTGTATTCGTTTCAGTGATTGCTTTATTGTTTACAGTGAAGGCCATATTAATTTCAGTATCATTTATTTATATATATATATATCAGTATACTTTTTATTCAATTTGGTGTGTGTGTTATTCATATTAATCACTAAGTAGCATATTCACTCTGTCAGGTTTCATATTTGTTTTGGTTCAATTCAGATTCATTCTGCCCGGTATCATAATTATTTTGACACATAGGGGGTGATTCTCACGCTGGCGGGCGGCGGAGGCCGCCCGCCAGAGTTCCCCCCTCCAGAATACCGCACCGCGGTCAATAGACCGCTGCGGGTATTCTGGGTTTTACACTGGGCTGGCGGGCGACCGCCAAAAGGCCGCCCGCCAGCCCAGTGTAAAACAACCTTCCCACAAGGACGCCGGCTCCGAATGGAGCCGGCGGAGTGGGAAGGTGCGACGGGTGCAGTGGCACCCGTCGCGAATTTCACTGTCTGCAATGCAGACAGTAAAATTCTTTGTGGGGCCCTCTTACAGGGGCCCCCAGGGGCCCCACGACAACCCATACCGCCATCCTGTTCCTGGCAGGCGAACTGCCAGGAACAGGATGGCGGTATGGGCTGTCAGAATCCCCCATGGCGGCTCAGCGAGCTGCGCCGCCATGGGGGATTCAAATGGGCAGCGGAAAACCGGCGGGAGACCGCCGGTTTTCCACTTCTGACCGCGGTCAAACCGCCGCGGTCAGAATGCCCAGCGGGGCACCGCCAGCCTGTTGGCGGTGCCCCCGTCATTTTAGCCCTGGCGGTCTTGGACCGCCAGGATTAGAATGACCCCCATAGTACATTCATTCTGGTGAGTGTCATATTCATTTTGCAGCACTCTATGCATTTCAGGAGGTGTCCTATATGGGGAGCTGTAATTTTGACATGAACGGCTTCACATAACAAGGCCACATTTCCGTATGTGCCGAAACTGAATATTACATAGACAGCCACTTTAACACTCCGACCGCCAAGGCGGTCCAAACAAACACCGCGGCGGTAAACGCCAACAGACAGGCGGAAGACAATGTACCGCCCACATTATTACAAGCCACCAATCCGCCACCTTTTCCGGGGCGGATTCACCGTGAACAAAAACACGGTGTAAACAGGACTTGGAAGGGAAAACGCTCACCTCTGCACACCCCACGAGGAACCAGGACGCCATGGAACCCGAGCTCCAGATTCTTCCAGCCTTTATCTTCCTGCTCCTCTACGAGGAACAACAAAGACGGCAGCAAAGACCACAGTGAGTACTACACCTACGACACGGGGGGATGGAAAAAACAGTGACACACACACACAACACGCAACAGGCAACACGCAACACCCCCACCCTCACCCACTACAACACACACACAAGTACATGTTGATACATTATATTAACAACCCCTAACCCCCCTGGAAGAATGCAAGGACAAAAGGAAATGAGTCAAACGATTGTAGTATTTTCAAATACATTAATCAAAAATATATACATATATAAAGATATTCACACTCTAAACTAATATATACACCAAGAATACAAGTCCAAGGTATTCCACCATCATAGTCCGTGGACCACTGGGCCCAAAATGCATGGTCAAGGCCCACACTCAATACACGAACAAGACGGAGAGAACACTGCTAGGGCATCAGATAGAAATAAAACAGGCACCTCAGGCGGAAGGGAAGAGGGTGCACCTCAGCCAGATGAGTGCACGACGCCAGATCCACGAGGGGGCTCCATGCCCATTGATGTATCCTGGGGAGTGCAAAGCCACAGTCTCTCAAGTCTCTCCAGTGGGTGGTTTGCCCACTGCATTATCCTGGGGAGTGCAAAGCCACAGTCTCTCAAGTCTCTCCAGTGGGTGGTTTGCCCACTGCATTATCCTGGGGAGTGCAAAGCCACAGTCTCTCAAGTCTCTCCAGTGGGTGGTTTGCCCACTGTTTTATCCTGGGGACTGCAAAGCCACAGTCTCTCAAGTCTCTACAGTGGGTGGGTTGCCCACTGCTGCATCCTGGGGAGTGCAAAGCCACAGTCTCTCAAGTCTCTCCAGTGGGTGGTTTGCCCACTGCTGTATCCTGGGGACTGCAAAGCCACAGTCTCTCAAGTCTCTCCAGTGGGTGGTTTGCCCACTGCATTATCCTGGGGAGTGCAAAGCCACAGTCTCTCAAGTCTCTCCAGTGGGTGGTTTGCCCACTGCATTATCCTGGGGAGTGCAAAGCCACAGTCTCTCAAGTGGATAACAGTCTCCACTGGTTCTGAAGGGGGCTTTGTGCCCAGAGTGCTTCATCCTGCCAAGGACTGAGGTAGTGGATGTGAATCTCCACTTGTTCTGGAGGGGGCTTTGTGCCCAGAGTGCTTCATCCTGCCAAGGACTGAGGTAGTGGATGTGAATCTCCACTGGTTCTGGAGGGGGCTTTGTGCCCAGAGTGCTTCATCCTGCTCGTGGTGGCCTCAGTAGCGTCGGAATCTTTGGCGCTCACTAGCCTGCGGTGCTTGTTGCGGCGGTGTCCTTGGCAGCGGTGCTGGTGGTGTCCTGTTCAGCGGTGCTGGTGGCGGCAGTGTCCTTGGCAGCAGTGTTGGTGGCGGTGGTGTCCTGTTCAGTGGTGCTGGTGGCAGAGGTGTCCTGTTCAGCGGTGCTGGTGGTGGCGGTGTCCTTGGCAGCGGTGCTCGTGGCGGCGGTGTCCTGTTCAGCGGTGCTTGTGGCGGCGGTGTCCTTGGCAGCGGTGCTTGTGGCAGCGGTGTCCTTGGCAGCGGTGCTGGTGGCGGCGGTGTCCTGTTCAGCGGTGCTGGTGGCGGCAGTGTCCTTGGCAGCGGTGTCCTGTTCAGTGGTGCTGGTGGCGGCGGTGTCCTGTTCAGCGGTGCTGGTGGCGGCGGTGTCCTTGGCAGCGGTGCTTGTGGCGGCAGTGTCCTTGGTAGCGGTGCTTGTGGCGGCAGTGTCCTTGGCAGCGGTGCTTGTTGTGGTCTTGTCCGCCGTGCAGGTTTTCCCAGACTTGCCTATTTTACTGTGCCCCTTCCCCACCTTGGATGGTGGCGCAGCTGGCTCCACACTCCCAACTGTGCCCCTGCGAGCGGCTTTGGTGGAAGATTTTTTTTTCCCCTCTCCCGCCGTGCACTGGCCAACGTTTTGTGCTTTTGAGGTGGGGGACTGTCCGTGCTCTGGCTCCTTGGCACACTGGCTGCCCTGCTGCCTGGCACACTCCAGAAGCTGGTTACTACTGGCACCACTGTTCCTGCTGATGTTGTGGCTGAGGTGCTGGGTTGGGACCTGGACAGGCGGGCCCTAGGAGACTGAACGGGTGGGGGAGGTGAGGGGAAGAAGTCAAGGTTGGCAGGAAAAGTTTTTGGGACACACTTGGACGGTTAGATGGAGGGGGTTTGGGAGTGGAGGAAGAGGTAGCTGTTGTAGGAGGTATACGTTTGCTGACTTTGGGTGAAGGTGCATGGACTGGAGGCTGTCGTGAGGTGGATGGCTGTTGGGTGGGTGTGTGGCTGCGTTTGTGTACCTTGGGAGGTGGGTCACAAACACACTGGGAGAGGACACAGGGTATGTGTGAATGGTAGTGGGGGTGGTGAGTGCAAGTGAGCGGGGTGTGGTGGTGCGTGTGCTGGTGATGGAGGTAGTGGCTGACGATGTAGTGCATGCAGGTGTGAGTGGAGACGAGACTGGGAGGGAGGAGGGAGACGAGGAGGAGGGGGACACAGTGGAGGCAGTGGCTGTTGGTATGTCTGCATGTGTAAGAGGCTTGCGTGAGTGCCTGTGGGATGTGTGGTGCTTATGTTTGCCTGAGCTTCCCTTGTGTGTTGGCTTGTGTGCATGCTGGTCTGATGGTGTGCTTGGGATAGGCTGAGGTACAGGGGTTTGGGTCTGGTGGAGGGAGTTGGAGGGGGGAGGCTAGAGACAGGGACAATGGCTGCCATCAGTGCTGAGGCCAGAGTCTGAAAAGCTCGCTGATGGGCTGCCTGGCCAGAATGAATGCCCTCCAGGTATGCATTGGTCTGTTGCAACTGCCTCTCTACACCCTGGATGGCATTCAAAATGGTAGACTGCCCAACAGTGAAGGACCTGAGGAGGTCAATGGCCTCCTCACTGAGGGCAGAAGGGGTGACAGGGGCAGGGGCTGAGGTGCCTGGGGCGAAGGAGATGCCCACCCTCCTGGGAGAGCGGCCACGGGGCAAGCGCTGAGGGGCTGCTGGGAAGGCGGTGCTGGTAGGGGGGGTGGCGGCTGTACCTGTAGATGCAGTGGGCACAGAGGGGCCCGCCACCGCAAGGGAGCTCCCATCAGAGGAGGAGTCCGTTTTGCTGGTGTCAGCTCCTGTCCCCGCCGTGGAGCTCCCCTCACCCTCCGTCCCACTGGTGGCTTCAGACTCCGTTGTGTCACCCTCCAGGGCCATGTGGGATGCAGCTCCTTCCTGCTCTGGTGCCACTGCTCTTCCGCCTGATGATGCTAATGCACACAAGCACAGGGAGACCACAAAAAAAGGGGGGGGAGACAGAAAAAAGGCATGTTGAGTGCATGCAATACCGCTACCGTTGGCGGACACTACAGGCACAGAAGCCCCCTGAACTATGCCGTGCACTTGGAGTTCCCTAATCAATCACAGGGACATGGGTTAGAAGGCTATGGCCGATTGCTGCACACATGGAAGTCACAGGAGCCCGACTAGGTGTAGTTGGCTCTGTACACAGGTGGGGTGGGGTGCCACAGGGCCTGCCTTAAGAAGGGACCTTTCCTACTAAACTCGCCCTGGCCTAGGGGAACCCGCAGCCCACCTCCCCCACCCAGACACTTACAATGCGTGCTGAATCAGCTGAATGAGAGTGTACTCACCCCCGTGTGGCTGCTGCGATGCCCTCAAGCGGCCATCCAACTCTGGGTACGCCACCGCCAGGATCCGTAACATCAGGGGGGTCATGGTGCGACGGGCACCCCTCCCACGTTGGGAGGCCATCCCCAGCTGGGCCTCTGCCGTCTTCTTGCTCCAGCAGCGAATGTCCTCCCATCTTTTCCGGCAGTGGATGCTCCGTCTGTGGTAGACCCCCAGTGATGGCGATGGCACGCCAAATATCCTTCTTCTGGTGGGCGCTGACCTACAGGAATAGTACAGGGGAAAAGGAGAAGATATAACCTTCCTTACCGTCACAGTCATTGGCCCGCATCCATACCCTTGCCATGACGCACATGCACTCACCATCATTTCATGCATGCCTCATTCTCCCCCTCTATCTGTCATCCACACCACTCCAAGCAGCCATTGCCCATACAGCATGCTCACAGTGTACTCACCTGTTTGTCTTGAGGACTGTAGAGTAGCGTGTACTGGGGGAGGACCCCATCCACTAGTTTCTCCAACTCCTCTGTGCTGAAGGCAGGGGCCCTTTCCCCAGACACACGAGCCATTGTCTCTTCCAGACTGAGGTCACAGCAGCACTTGCAGTGTAGGTCCTCTCCTGTCGAAGATCAGGTATCAAGTGAGTGAACAGAGAGAAAATGGCGGTGACGTCCGCGGCAGTGCGTACCGTCACTGCCGGCGTACATTGTCATTGGCTCCTGGGACCAATAGGGTCCAATGTTAACCAATGCAGGATTGTGCTGCTGTATTCGATCGCCTACCGCGACGATGTACAACGCCAGCGCAGTTACCTTATATCCCCTTGTCCCACATTACAGGTCAGGCAGACGCCATTTCAGGGGGCCACATGGCATTAATTTTGACTGCGTCACACATGTCTAGGCCTTGCTTAAACACTAATCCAGCCATATGTCGATTTGAAAACATTTTACGATTAAGTTGTGTTTACGTACCTCAGAGTTGGTTGACTCTCTGCTCGCTGTTCTCCATAGAGCACGTCCGCTGGGGCAGGTGAGGAGATGGCGGCATCCTCCGGTGTACAGACCACTGGTGGACCTGTCGACAATGGAGGAGCGACATGTAATCATCACCTACAGACTTGATCGTACCACAATCCTGGAACTGTGTGCCCAGTTGTAGCCAGACCTGATGTCAGCTATCCGCCATCCCACAGGAATCCCCCCTCAAGTGCAGGTGCTGTCAGTACTCCATTTCCTATCAAGTGGGTCTTTTCAAACAACAGTGGCCATAGCATCAGGGATGTCCCAACCTATGTTTTCCAAGGTGTTGTCCAGAGTGTTGTCTGCCTTGCTGAAACACATGCGGAGCTACATCGTTTTCCCTCAGGTGGAGGATTTGCCTACAGTGAAAGGAGACTTCTATGCCCTGGGACATATCCCCCAACATCATAGGTGCCATTGATGGGACACATGTGGCCTTGGTCCCCACCCACCGCAGGAGTGAACAGGTGTACAGAAACCGGAAGAGTTACCATTCTATGAATGTGCAGATGGTGTGTTTGGCAGACCAGTACATCTCCCATGTGAATGCCAAATTTCCTGGCTCAGTACATGATGCTTACATTCTGAGGAATAGCAGCATCCCTTATGTGATGGGGCAACTCCAGAGGCACCGAGTGTGGCTATTAGGTGAGGACATGGACCCAATAAAGTGTGACTAGGTGTCTGGGTCTGGGGATGTCACTAAGAGTTAGTGTGTGTCTAACAGTTGTCCCTCACCATTTGCAGGTGACTCTGGTTACACCAACCTGTCATGGCTACTGACACCAGTGAGGAATCCCAGGACAAGGGCAGAGGAACGCTACAATGAGGCCCATGGGCGAACTAGGAGGGTTATAGAGAGGACCTTCGGCCTCCTGAAGGCCAGGTTCAGGTGCCTCCATATTCTACTCACCAAAGAAGGTGTGCCAGATCATCGTGGCCTGCTGTATGCTTCACAACTTGGCTTTGCGACGACAGGTGCCTTTTCTGCAGTAGGATGGGCCAGATGGAGGTGTTGTGTCAGCTGTGGAGCCTGTGGACAGTGAAGACGAGGAAGCAGAAGAAGAGGACATAGACAACAGGAACACGGTGATCCAGCAATGCTTCCAGTGAGACACAGGTAAGAAGACAACACTGCCTGCTACATCTGATCTAATTGTTCTAACTCTCATCTGTCTGTCACTTTCACCCAGTGTATGGACCCTGAGTTGTCATTTTCCCTTTCAATTTCACAGATGTGCTATTTTCCTCAGTTATTGCAAATACACATTTGTGAAAGCACAGACTGACTCCAGATTGTTTTGTGATTCAAGGGTGTTTATTTAAGTGCTAAATATTGGAGGGGGTTGTAAAATGGTCAGGGGTGATGGTGGAGGAATGTCCATGGCAGAGTCCAGACTATTAGTCTCACAGGTGCATTGTCCAAAGGGGCATAGGAAGCGGAGCTGGGGCAGTTTAAATATGGATAGGGTGACAAAGTGGGACAAAAGGATGACAATCAGGGTGGTCTCATTTCTTGGAGGGGGTCTTGGCATTGTTCTCTGTCTTTGTCTTGAATCTCAGGGACTGTTTGCGGGTGGTTCTCCATCTGTAGGGGGTGGGGTGCTGGTGTCGTGGTCCTGTGGCGGTGCCTCCTGTCCACTAGCGCCAGCAGAGGTGGTGGGTAGTTCATCGTCCAGGCTAGTGTCAGGGGCCCCTTGTGGTGCCAAAGTGTCCCTCCTGGTGTTGACGAGTTCCTTCAGCAACCCCATAATGGTGCCCAGGGTGGAATTGATGGATTAGAGTTCCTCCCTGAACCCCAAATACTGTTCCTCCTACAGCCGCTGGGTCTCCTGAAACTTGGCCAGTACCGTTGCCATCGTCTCCTGGAAATGGTGGTATGCTCCCATGATGTTGGAGAGGGCCTTGTGGAGAGTTGGTTCCCTGGGCCTGTCCTCCCCTTGTCGCACAGCAGCCCTCCCAGTTCCCCTGTTTCCCTGGGCCTCTGTCCCCTGAATCGTGTTCCCACTACCATTGCCCTCAGGTCCCTGGTGTTGTTGGGGTGGTGGGTTAGCCTGGGTTCCCTGTAGTGGTGGACACACTGCGCTTGACGTGTCCTGGGGACAGAGGTATGGGCCCGCTGGGTGGGTGCTGTGCTGGTGTTTCCAGAGGGGGGAAGCTCTGTAGTTGCCTGTGCCAGTGTGAGGGGAACCGACTGTCCCGAGGTCCCAGATGGGCCGGGCTGGTTATCTAGATCCAGTTGGACAGAGCTGCTGTCATCACTGTGGGCCTCTTCTGTGGGTGGAGTGGACATGTCTGGACCCTTCTGTCCGGTGACGTTGGGTAGGGGTCCTGCAGGGGTGTAAAAGCATGATTATTGCATCTGTGTGTGCCATGGTGAGCAATGGGTGGGTGACCGTGTGCCTCAGTGCTTGCATTCCTGTGTAGGACCTTGTGTGATGATGGTTTAGGGGGGTGTATGGGTATGTGCAGTGGCCATGCTTTGGTGATGGGTGTCCATGCTTTGGTGTTGCATGCAGGGCTTGGTGTTGGGATGGGTGGTTTGTGATATTGGGACATGTGTGAGGAGTAGGAGTGATGGGGGTGGGGGTATGTGATAGCATGCAGGTAGGGTGGGGGATGAAATAGTAAAAGATTTGACTTACCAGAGTCCATTCCTCCAACTACTCTTACGAGGCCCTCAGGATGCAGTATAGCCAAGACTTGCTCCTCCCATGTCGTGAGTTCTGGGGGAGGAGGTGGGGGTCCGCCGCCAGTCCTCTGAACCGCAATCTGGTGTCTTGAGACCACGGAACGCACCTTCCCCCGTAGGTCATTCCACCTCTTCCTGATGTCATCCCGATTTCTTGGATGCTGTCCCACTGCGTTGACCCTGTCCACGATTCTCCGCTATAGCTCCATCTTCCTAGCTATGGTGGTGTGCTGAACCTGTGATCCGAATAGCTGTGGCTCTACCCGAATGATTTCCTCCACCATGACCTTGAGCTCGTCCTCAGAAAACCTGGGATGTCTTTGCAGTGCCATGGGGTGGTGTGGGTGATGTGTGGGGTGGTGTGTGTTGTGATGTGTGGGGTGATATTTAGAGGTGTGTTGTGTGAGGTGCGTGGATGTTGTGTGAGTGATGGTGTTGAGTGCCTGTGGATGCTATTGTTCTTTCTGGTGGTGTCTCTCTCTGGCCTTCAGTCGCAATTGTTGCTGTAAGGGTTTGTGGGTGATATGGGTGTGTGTTTTATATTGTATTGGATGTGTGGGAGTGGTGTGTGTATGTGTATCAGGTGTGTGTATTTGGAATTGTCCAATGTGGATGTGTATTGTAAGAGTGTATGTATTTTGAGCGCAGCGGTGTGTACCGCCAATGGAATACCGCGGTTGACAGACCGCCGCGTGGATTCGTGGGTCGTGATAGTGTGGGCGTATTCCTGTTGGCGTGACGGTGGAGGTTTTGTTATTGCCAGTTTATCACTGACCTTTGGTGTGGCGGACTTGTGTGGGTGTCTGGATTTTGGTGGAATCCGAGCTGTGGGTCATAATGGCAGTGGCGGTATTCCGCGGCGGTGTGTTGGTGGTCTTCTGCATGGCGGTAAGCGGCTTTTACCACCAATGTTGTAATGACCCCTTAAATGTGTTAAGGTAATATTTTTGCAAATCTCATTCCTAGATAGTACATGTAAAAGTACCTGTTCTCCACACTAAATGAGCAGATTTAGGTGATGGTGTAGTGTTTGTCTGTACAGCATTTTTGTACCTTAACACATATTAGTTTCATATGCCTTGGAGTCTACAACTGTTTGGAAGCTTTATGATTTTACAACGATATTCACTGTGGGGCACCAATCACTGCAGATAAAGGGGGTCATTCCGACCCCGGCGGGCGGCGGGCGCTGCCCACCGGGCGGAGACCGCCAGAAGACCGCACCACGGTCAAAGGACCGCGGCGGTCATTCTGACATTCCCGCTGGGCGGGCGGGCGACCGTCAAAAGGCCGCCCGCCCAGCGGGAAAGCCCCAGCAACGATGAAGCCGGCTACGAATGGAGCCGGCGGAGTTGCTGGTGTGCGACGGGTGCAGTGGCACCCATCACGATTTTCAGTGTCTGCTTTGCAGACACTGAAAATCTGAATGGGGCCCTGTTAGGGGGCCCCTGCAGTGCCCATGCCAGTGGCATGGGCACTGCAGAGGCCCCCAGGGGCCCCACGACACCCGTTCCCGCCATCCTGTTCCTGGCGGTTTTTACCGCCAGGACCAGGATGGCGGGAAGGGGGTCGGAATCCCCATGGCGGTGCTGCGAGCAGCGCCGCCATGGAGGATTCTTTGGGGCAGGGGTAAACCGGCGGGAAACCGCCGGTTGCCCTTTTCTGACCGCAGCTTTACCACCGTGGTCAGAATTGCCCATGAAGCACCGCCAGCCTGTTGGCGGTGCTTCCGCTGCACTCTGCCCTGGCGGTTTTCATCCGCCAGGGTCAGAATGAGGCCCTAAGTCTCTACGAAGGAATGAGTGTTGTTTCTGTTGGGTACAGTTTAGTACATAATTTCTCATTCTGCACTGTGTTGTTTCATGCTACCTCAGTCTGAATGAAAATGGTTAAATTCCTTCCAAGCTGAAAAAGATCCAACTTTCACTGCACCTTCTTACCAACTTCCATCCCATCTGTAACTTTCCTGGCTAAAGAAAGCAATTTAGTCATGTGTCTCTATAGACGTTAATTATTATTTTGGAAGAGAGCCCCTCTTGGTGAATTACCAACTTGGATTTCACCGTGGTTGCAGCATAAAGATTACCACATTAAAGGTCTTGGATAATCTCCACTGAGAGCTGGATGTTGAGAGACTTGTCTTCTTGATCTTTCTGCAGCATTCAGTACAGATCCTGAAACTTTTTATGGGTATTTGTAGGAGTGGGTGAAGAATTACACTTCGCTAGCAACTCTGTGTTATGCAATTCTGCACTCCACCACAGTTTTTTATTGCTTGCAGCTTGCCAACGATAAGATGGCAAGCTCGAGTGAGAATTGGCATCCCATAGCTTCTCGAATAGAAAGTATTTTTCGAGAGGAAGTAAAACCAGCTAGCAGCAGCGCCCTCCGGTATGCTGCATGGTGCCATTTGTGCTGATTTCTCAGCGTGTAACAAGCTCCCAGTGCTATAAATCAGCACAGACAGTACAATGTACAGATTCCCACCCACTCATATATCTCCCAGAATCTCGCAGGATTTTATGATACTCTGGAATTCCATGGAGTAAAAAGCCATGAGTTATGCCCATCAATAGGCATTTGTAGATCTGTCCTGGGATTGTTTTCCAAATTTCTTTTAAACAGCCACCAGTTTGTTGACGTAGGGGGCTCCATATCCAAGCATACAATAGTGGCATGCCTCTGGTCTTTCTATCGCTCTCACTCCTGTGACTAAAACATCCCTCAAAGGTTTCCTCATTCAACACCCTTTCCTCAGCAAACTACAATCCTGCAGGTCTATAAACTGTCTATGTTTGACCAATATAAGTTTGAGAAACATTTGATCAGCTGGCATCGGAACACAGGGAAATCATTTTGAAATGTGCACAAATAGTCTGTCATTGATCAATGGCTGTAATTGAATTATGTGTTGATTAAGCGTAACTGTGTCACTATGTTTCATTGCAATGTTTCTCTGAATTATTTGTAAATTAGAACATTGCTGCATTAGAGGAAAAAAACTGCTTATGTGGTGTCTCTAAGTTGTTTGCAGTTCTTGATTTTCTCTATCTCTCTCTATCCACCACTGCATAACATTTTTTTTCCTGCTCAACAATTCTTTTTTGTAGGATACAACCATTGTGTTCATTTTTCAGGTTGTCAAATTGTGAGGGAACGGTGCAATGGGCATCAGCAAGTCTAAAGGAAACATAATGGTGGTAAGCCCAAGAATGCTGAAAAAGTCTAAAAAGTTGTTTAAACAGCTGACAGGAGAAAAAGGTTTTAAATTACCACCCAATAACCCTGCAGCACAGGTTTTAGAAGATTTAAATTGTCTGGAATATGTGACACATTTCTGTGCTCGAGTCTGGACTTGGAAGGGAAATAACAGGAGATGGCCTAGATTTGGTTCTCTTTAGATAGATCATATTGAACACTTGTCAGAGACCATAGAATTACGGGGTGACCCATCATGGGATTCACACTATATAAGTGATTGCTTGCAGCAGTGGCTTTCAATTACTCAAACGAAAGCTCCACTTTAAAAAAAGAAAGGCCAGGAAAATGTCTCCACAGAGTCCAGAGACTTCTGCAGTAGCAGTGGTGAACAGAGAGTGCGAAAAACCTAACAAAAAGGAGCTAGGACTAGCAAAGGATTGGCCCACAACATATAGCCAATGTTTATTAGAATTAAATAACTATGTGCAAACAGAGCAGCATTTTTTGTCACTATGTAACCACCGTGGTTTGACGACAGCTGAAGTAGACAGAGTTAAAACAATACCAAATGCCATTACTTCTAAAAGGGCTGCTGCTTGGCTGTGTATTTGGACTCACCGCCAAGTGTATATTGACATAAGCAAACTGAAGAAACTGTTTATCACCTCCAAGCCTCATGGCCTTTATGTAAAATTAGGGGAAGGAGAGCACAATGAGCAAATAACTAGTAGTACATTAACTGAGGAAGAGGTACTGGTGTTAACAGAGGAAGAAAGATAAAGACAGAGATTGGATGTGAATAGTGAATTCAAATCCTGGAGCACAGGTAGAGATAGCAATGAGAGCAGGCCCCTAACACTGGAACAAAGCATCCATTCTGCAGGGCCAGTTCTACCTCCTCAAACAACTTCAATTTACCCATCACTTTCAGCCCCCTGTATACACTGTGAAAGAAATAACACACACAAGCAGGCTCTGGGTCCAAAACCAGGCTTGTCATGTGTGCCTTATTTCCATATATCCCTGGAAGATGATTTAACTAGGATATCTGACAAGCCAACTAGTCCCAGAGACGGTGGAGCCTCAACACCGGTTCTGAATAGACACCTATCCTTTGGTGGGGAGATAACTTGCTTTTAAACCCCTGCCCCAAATTCCACTTTTGGTCTATGGGAGGATTTAGGGCTGGGTTCACAAGAGAAAAACATTGAGCAAGAACGCAAGCAGTTAGCTCATCTAAGGCGGTAGGCAGATGAGTTCCATGAAGAGGTGAACGAAGAAAGGGAGAAAATACAATGCTCCATTAATAATCTTCAGGATAAGATAAATAGCAGAGAAAGGCTGATACTTACACAGTCATGCACACTGGCGCTAAAGGGAAAGGGTGAGAACTCATATACTGATGAAACACTATGAAATCCTAAAATGACTGCACCAAAAATAGTGTTAGGAGGGACAGCAATGTTAAAACCTTGGACCCCTTTGGAAGCAGCTCAGATTGCTAAGGATGCCCCAGTCCCGTTCACAGTCAGTATAAAATATTATGGATGGCTCCATAAAATATTCATTGCTCATACCGCCCTTCCCAGAGATGTAGAAATGTTACTAAAACTAGGATTTGGTAACAGATGGTCTTTGGTTAAGAATGCGTTCTAAATTCCATAAGAACATGATTGGACAATACTGTCTAATAATATGGATGTCACAGAAAATAGATTGATGAATTGGTTAGAGTCTGTCAGGGACACAATAAATGGCTTAGCAGTGAAACATGGTGATTCTTCTCAAACAACAGCCACGTTGCAGAAGTCAGGCGAATCAGTGGCTGATTACATTCTAAGGTTCAATGAAGCATGGGATAATTGTGCAGGGGTACCGCACATAACAGAGGCATATAAAGTATTGGCTACTCAGACACTTATGAATGGATTATTAGCCTCTGTGGCCCACAGTTGTAAACTACGCCACCCTGAGTGGTCTACTAAGGGATATCAAGAGTTGTGCCTGCTTCTGGCAACTATGGTAAGGGATGGTATTGTCAAAGTAAAAAAGGACTTAGCTAAAACTGACAAAGGGATGATGTTGCATCAAGTACAAAGAGCGGAGGAGCTAGAGGGAATGTACTATCAGGGGGTGCAGCATAGACAGGATGAAGGACAAGGATTCCGGAGAAGAGACAAGAGTAGTGATTAGTGCAATGTTTGCAGGAGGTATGGACACTAGGACTGAAATTGTAAAAGGTATAGAGGTAGAAGAGATAGAAATGACAGAAATGACTGGTATGAGAGAGAAGACAGAAACAACAGGTTTGACAGGGATGAGGCCCAGCCATCAACACCACCCATCTCTAGAGACATCATGCAAACACAGCACTCCCTGAGGAACCCTTTTCAGGAACAACATGAATCGGCATAGGACCATGTGGAGAGAGAGATGACCGAAGCAGCAGAAAACCAACGAGCCCAGTGCTTTATGAGTAAGTTATCTGACACACCTGAGGAGATTCCCATGTTCCCAATTAAGATAGGAGGTAAGGACATTGATTTCCTTATCGACAGTGGAGCTACCTTCTCAGCAGTAAGAAACAAGTTGGGTCCCAGTAGTGGTGAAACAGTAACTACCGTAGTGCTGCATGAAGAATTATCAGAACCCCTACCAGTTTCTGTTAAGGATTTCACAACGACCCATCAGTTTCACCTGTCTCCAGATGCACCCATCAATATGCTGGGAAAAGACCTCCTCTATAAATTGCATGCAAAATTAGAATGGGATTTACTTACAAGTACCTGAAGATAGGTTAGAAGTGGCTAATAGAGTGCTTACTGCTTGCAAATTAAGTGAGGATTCTATGTTATTTCCCACCCATATCTTGTCTCTCTCTCCAACACGCTACCAATAGACTCTGTTACAAGGAGATGTCTACAATGACATGTTTCATGAATTGTTTAAATACAGCCATGACATTGAGATTGATTTAATGACTAAGTTAGAGCAGTTGGCATTAGTACTTGGGCCCAGACACTGTACTGGAGCATTTTTTACCGGAACAGTGCCTGAATGGTCCGCATACATGGCAGACAAATATTTGTACTGGACAATGGAATTGCAAGTATACACATTGTAAGTAGGAAAAGAAGGGTGTGTCATGTGCATTGAGCTAGGACCACAGGAAAAGAGGTTATTTCAAGTATCAGCTTCAGAACCACACATGTCTATAGCTGTAGCACCAGGATTCTACCCTAAAGATTTGGGCAAAATGGTCAAACATCTCCGGGACTTACCAAGAACTAAGGATTTTACATTTCCTTTGGGAGTTGTGTCTGTGTTAAGAGATGGAGAAGGGTGGTGTTGGACGTTGTGTATGCACAGAAATGACAGGGCTGCAGTTTCTGACAAGCTTGAAGGGAATGTGACTTTACAGCTGACTAAAAACAAGGTCTTAGAACAAGTAAACTCAGAGGTTTGGGCAAAACACAAAAATGAGGCAGGATTGTTAAAAATGGGCCCTCCCCTTAAAGGGACGCTTAAGGAAAATGCAGAACTACCTTATGTGCGTCAGTATAGACTGTCACCTCAGGCAGAGGAGGGAAGAAAACCTGTGATTGAATCTCTCTTCCAACAGGGTATCATTAAAAAGGCCAATAGCCCCTGTAATAGTCCGATAATTCCATTGCCCAAGGGCAACACTGGGAAATATAGATTCATACAGGATTTACACCAGATAAACAACATTGTGGTTCCCTTAGAACCTGTTGTGCATGACATCAATACAATATTATCTTTCAGAAGAACAGAAGCAGAATACTTATCAGTTATAGATCTCGCAAGTGCATTTTTCAGTGTTAGAGTCCATTCAGAGAGTGAGTGCCTCTTTGCCTTCACAATAAAGGATAACCAGTACACTTTCACAAGACTCGTCCAAGGCTTCACAGAGAGTCCCACGGTCTGTGCACAGGCAGTAAAGAGAGACCTGGACAGCCTACACCTGGAAGGCAGCAGTGTTATCTTGCAGTACGCTGATGATCTCCTCGTGGCATCTCCATCACTTAAGGCTTGTGAAAAAGACACAGTAGCTCTGCTGAACCACCTCCAAGAGAGAGGACACAAAGCTTCATTGTCAAAGTTTCAGTGCTGCCAAAAAGAAGTGACTTACCTGGGTTATGTGGTATAGAAAGGTACACGCCGCATATCACCTGACAGAACAAAAATTATTCAAAGTGTGCATTCCCTATCCACCAAGAAAATAATTATTGCCTTCCTGGGGATGATGAACTACTGCCGCCAGTGGATCCCTGAGTACAGATCCTATGATGCAATCTTGAGGAAATGCACACTAAAAGATGCACCCAACAACATTGTATGGACTAATGAACTTTCAGAGTGTTTCAAGAAACTGAAAGGGACATTGTGTACTGCACCAGCATTGGGGCTGCCTGATTACAAACTGCCCTTCCATCTCTATGTGTCAGAGTTAAACGGCATTGCAAATGGTGTGCTGTAACTTTGCCTTCAGTAGTGACTGGGCATCCAGCTTGTTTGAGAGCAGTGGCAGTACCCACAGTGATGGTAGAGAGGGCGGCTCCCATTGTGTTGGACTACCTTTGTATTGTTTATGTGCCACATTCAGTACAGTTGTTGTTGTCATCAGCAGCAACACAGCAGTTTTCGGCGGCCAGGCGCACAGTTTATGAGGTCACGTTGTTGTCTAACACTAATATCACCATTATAAAATGTCCACCTGTTAATTTGGCAACATTATTACCAGGATTACATTGTATCCTCTGCAATAGACATAGTACAGAATGATGTGTCATTTGTACAACATGGGCAAAGTCAGCTAAGATCCATCATGCAGTTAGGTTGGACATTACAAAAGCTGAAGGCAGGTTGCGTCCCCTGGCAATATTTGAATGCAAGGGAGATTTTTTCAACATTTAATTTGACGCAACAGATGATGGCTAAGAAAGAAGCAACATATGTTATGTTGAGTATAGAGAAATTAGAGAAGTTGCCTTTTATTGTGGCTGAAATGCCATCTGCTGAATGGTTAATACATGGAGCTATTATTCTGCTTATTTCAACACCACAATTCACATTCTGCTTGAAACACATTCCAGTAGGCAGATAAGAAAGGCTAGGAGATAGTTACATACATGAGGTGTGGGAGCTTCCCTTTTCATACAAATGTTTCAATGGCATGAAAGAGGTCTTTCTTAGCGCCACTGAATGCAAAACTTCTGTGAGCCATTTAATTGTTTATAAACAGCTGTCCTTGCAAGGGGTATGCAATGCCTCGGCGGCAAATTTGGCTTGTTATTTGAAGGGAGTCCCGGGCCCCCTGATTAGACTTGCATTCCAGGAGCTCTCCAATGGCAGCTATGTGCTTCTTAACAGTAAAAGCTGTTGTGGAATGCGAGCCGAAATACCTTATGTTGTTTCGGTCTCCAAAATTGTTACTTGTTGTGGGAATGTCCTTTATCTCCTGCACAATTCAAAGGAGTAGCGGGCATCTGGCCTCATGTTGCTATTTCGGACGTGGATTTTGACAAGTTGAGCAGACTAAAGGCTTTATTGTTTAAAAAACATGTGGCACTTCATCAGCCCGTGGGACTTATGCGCTTCAGGTTGCAAGGTCATCAGCGGAGATTCAGTCCCTTTTAAGTACTAACTTTCCGAGACACTTTGGTGCACTCCTAAGATGATTATTCAATGCATCTAGTACAACTGGGATCACCCACTTTTTTTAATGCTATTGGTTCTGGTTTCATTCACACCTTCTCCTCCATATTCGTTTACTTTGGGCCCGTATTTATACTTTTTTAACGCTGCATTTGTGTCATTTTTTGATGCAAAAGCGGCACGAACTTACAAAATACAACAGCATTTTGTAAGTTTGTGCTGCTTTTGCGTCAAAAAGTGGCGCAAAAGTGGCGCAAGGAAAGTATAAATATGGACCTCAATTTTTTCAAGTGTTTTTGGGGGGATTTTCAATTACTTTGGCTATAATTGGTGGCATTCTGCTGTTGCTACTTTTTCTGTGCAATGGCCGTCCCTTGGCAACAGGGAGGACTGAGAGAGCTGCTGCCAGTGCAGCTGTGTCGTGAACCCATGATGTAGTATTTCGGAGCACCACTCCTGCAACAATTGGAGTGTAACTGGTCTTTGTCATTTCAACCGGTTTTGGTGCAGCCCATGTTTCGATGCCTTTGGTGCCTCTTTTTCAATTGTCCCGGATGTAATTGGTGATTTCCAAAATGACTCTGACTTGAAATTTGGTTCCTTGTGCCATTAAGTGGTGTTTTAAAATTGTCCTTTTACACAGCTCATGTTTCTTAAACTTGTCACAACTGACGTCTTTTACTATAGCTTTAGTGTAGGGTTTATAAGCTTTAGCGTTGAACCACCTTTGACCGGCAAGGGGAGGGTGTTGTATAGCTATTTTAGCCATATTCTATACATGTTATTTTAGCCACCTAGGCCTGCAACTGTGCACTTTCACCTAGACACATTTTCTAGCAAGAGCTGCTTTTGCAGTGTTATTTTTATTATTTCTATCACATTGTCCTTTCGCCTAGGAAAAGATTGCGCTCTTAGTAGAGACTCTTTGCTCCTTCCAAGGCTACTGTCAGATAGGATTGCTGACAAACGTGGTATGCTGTGTCTCCAACATTCACAGAAAACACGCATTCATACGCGGGGACTATTTTTTAGAATGTCAGCTGTTTTATTATAAAAACACCCTTTTGTCCAAATACCTTAGAGGGATAATCCAGCCAGGTAACCATTAATGTATGCTTCGCTACAGCTACCTGCTTAGATGGCTGAATCCCTGATCCATATGACGACGGTGACTTTCTAGACTACAAGCCTCTTTTCCAGATATGAGGGATGATATTCTCCCAGGTGGAAACCCGAAGGGCAGATTAGGCTTAGTATGCTGTGCTCATACTTAGCATAGGCAGGAGGATTATAGATACATCCCCTTTACACAGTATGGTAGGACTGTCTTTGTGTTTTACACTTCCAGTAACATGCTTGCTTTTATTGTGTTTTATCATCCTAGTTATTGCTATACATACTCTTTTATCTATGATGCAGTTATTTCAATAAACACTTATTGAACTATATTGTGTCTCTGTTGTCTTTGCCTGGATGAGACTTTTGGTAACCGAGAGAAAGGGATGTGATCTGATTAACCACGGTTCCCTGAGGAGTCTATCTTGACATGTGCTTGGTAGCCAGAATCATCTCGGACAGAGATGAGGCACTGCTTGTTAGCCAGAAATCCCGGATTAGGCCGGCAGGTGTCACCTGGTGTGAAATTGTACTCAGTACCCGCAATCCACGTGATCCTTCTGCCCAATTTGAGCATAATGAGAACCTATGTGACAACACATACTTTTAAAGCTGGAGACAGGGTCATGCTGAGAAAAAAAAAAAAACATTAGTGCTGGGTGGACTGGACCTCACCTTGTGCTCCTGGTGATGTGGACGGCACTAGGTGCAGATACGCACCAACAACAACTGAGACAGAGGTTCCTGCAACGGATGAGGACCTGCAACCCGTGGAGCAGTGCAACATACCAGAAAAAGGGGGGACAGACCAGACCATTCCCAAGAGCCACACTGAGGGCTCCTTATCAAGTGTCAGGTGACACCAATTGATGCAGTTGAGTGAAGCGCGCAACATAGTCTCAAAGAAAGGTGATGGTCGCACCTGCTGAAATATAGACTGAAGAGGACACCGCAGGGCAGATCCGTGAAACGGCCTCTGAACAAGACGACTGCGGACCAGTAGGAGAAGCAGAGGACAGCACGCTGTGTTCCATTGTCTTACTGGCAATTAGAGAAAGTGGCTTGGAACTGAGTAACAGAAAGACTTCTTATTTATGTCTATAACTTTTGGGGAAAAAATGCATCACATAGATTGCATAGCACAAATATTATTTTTTAGTACCTTAATTTGTGTGTGCTACTGGTATTTAGGCAACCAGCTGACCATCCCCTCATTGCAGTACATATGAAAGTAGCCCAAATCTTAGGTCTTGAAAATTGCTGGATGTGTAGAGAATTATCCAGACACCTCAATGATCCCATTGGCTTACACGGGACACTTTTGCCTATACAGAATTACACACAAGGAAAGGGATGCCTTATACCAAATTTAACTTGGGAATGTGGAGAAGGAAGGATTGGGTGGTACCCATGCTGTACCATACTACCAAATATCCAAGCTGAATATCCAGGGTCTTCTATGGTTGAAAACAATGTGGAGGACAGTGGTTTTACTCTATGTATAAAGCATCAAGTTTCAGGATCTAACCCAGCTTCCCAATACTTAGGATATCTAGCAAGTAGCAAATGTCCTAACATATTCAAATTTGATGATACCACTGGTAATTGGAACATAAGGGACAGACAGTTCATAAGTGGGATCTGGACAACTAAGATACAAGGAAAAAATGTTAACTACACTTTATATTACTGGAACATCACTATATAGGGAGAGAAACTGTTGATAACACCTGATGGTCTTCTATACGATCCATTAATTGAGAAATAAAATGATTATGCTATTGCACCAAATGTGATTTCTAAAATATTTGAATATACTTTATGGTCAGCTCGCTGCTCTTACATGGCACCGTGGGCAAATGTTACTCTTATAAATTCTGCATGGATTGATTACAAATGGTGTAACCAATTTCAGAACTCTTTCCCCAAGGGGGTAGGCCTTCCTCTCAGTAAATATCACACATTGGACACACAGTTACAGGGCAGTATTTATTTAATTTGTGGAACTAAGACTTTCAAGGTGCTTCCCCGGTACTGGGAAGGTATGTGTGCTATTTCTTACCTAACATCAAACATTTCAGTTGTGCCGCATATTGCAGCACATGAGCCATTACATTTGGGGAGTTCTGCTCATAGGTATAGGAGAGATATACATACACCTATTCTGGTGGCTAGACAAGGTCTATTTTTTTCGCTAATGTGAAATTTAATCCCTGGATATGGTGATTATGATTTGGAATTGTCCCTTATTAACAGCTGCTGAGCTAGCCGTAGCATTCAATGCCACAAGAGATGCACTTCAAGAATTGCAGGTGGAAATAAATTCAGTGGCTGCCATGACTATCCAACATAGAATTTCCCTTCACCTGCCACTACAGCAAGGAGGATTGTGCATTTTCTTGAATTTCTCTTGCCATTTTTCAAATGAAAGTGGAAACATAGCAAGGGATGTGGCCCAAATTAAGAACGCAGTTAGAATATTTCTTGGAGCAGAGAAAATTACAGATTCTGATGATTGATCCTGGCTGTGGTTACCAACAGGATGGTTGAAGAGCTTAGTTCTAACACTAGTTTGTATTTTTATAACAATAGTGGTACTTTTGTGTTGTCTTCAGTGCTGTTGCTCCATGCTCCAGAAATTCTGTAGTAAGAGCATCCATTCAATTTCAGCAGTTAAAGTTCTACCTCCTACAGAGCAGGAGCTAGCCCACAGATATCTAAGAACACAACAAGATGTAGAGGAAGCACATAAATAAATGTTTGATTTAATGGCTATAGACCCATAACACACGAATGCATTGGGTACTAGCAAATCGTTTTGTCAATGTTTCAATAATTAATATCTCATAGGTGATTATCTAGACGACGATATCTGTATTTCATCTAAAAAAGGTGTAAATCCATCCAAAGATATGTATTGTATTGATACATCGTTAGTACTATGCTTCTGCCATGTATCTATATATGTATATAATAATATATTTTACAATTGTGTATGATATTACTATCAAAAAGGAGAAATTGTTTAGAAATATATTAAATATCTCCACATGTATGTACCTATAGTTATCGTACTTTAGTTCCAATTCTCTCCCATTATCTGATTCCCAGTAAGCTATTCTTTTCTCTTACCAAGACGCTTGCTTCTCTCATTCACAGAATGGTTCCACTCATCCACATTACCATTTTAGCACTACTCCAAAACTTCCCTGCTGACCTCTCTGACACCTATGCCAGCTGTGCAAACAAACCTCCCCAAGCCACATTTTTTAGTTTAGCTCAGTCTCACACTTTAAGTTCAGCCAGTCAGCAACCCAGCCCCCTTTTTAGGTTGAGCATAGCAGCGCGCAAGCGCTGCCTTTCTGACGTGTTGGTATGTATCGGGGCTTTTAACCATGCCCACCTAACGCCCATCACTATCACTCGTTCACAGGCTTGCCCTTCAAAAATCCTTTTTTTTCATTGGTAAATGCTTTACGTTTGTACCTCCTTGTGGTGGTTTAGTTACTACCTTCGACATCGCCCCTGTTATATGGTTAATTGCACTTTTGCCGATAACTCTGACTGCAAGCAAACTTTTTTTTCCTTTTGTGTGCTGCTTCATGCTGATGCTGTGGTGCTTTGAATCATCTCGCTTATGAGAAACTGTATGACTTTTAATTTTCAATTCATGTGGCAAGAAAAGTCTGGTTAGGAGTTTACAACGCTAATAGCTTTAACTAAAGCAAATGCGTGACCCATTGCATTGCAAATACTTGTTTCTTACAATCTATCTGTTGTCTCTTCACCTGCTTCTGCTCACACTGCATTATGTATAATATTACTCTGTGGTCTTGAAGATTTGTATAGGCAGTATTTTATTTTTGTATATGCTTGCCTATGTTTGGACTGTGTTTCCTTTTGGGGTTTTGCTGTGACAGCACTATCAAGCATATATATCTGCCTGACTTAAATGTCTGAGGGCAGAAGATGCTTGTTTGTAAGACATAACACTGGGATGTGTGTCTGCGTTCTGCCTTGGCCTGCCAATAAACCTTGGTACCTCAAAAAAGATTTCATCTGTTCCGGAGCCTTGCCTGGTATTTGGGTTTTCTTTGCATCACTCTGAGGAGGACTGTAAAAGCAGTTTCTCTAATACCTATCAACTCTAAAGTACAATCATCAAACTCATACTTCAATGTTCACAGGAAGATAAAGCATCTCCTCTCACTAGACAACCTAAACAATTGGTGAAATCTTATCACTTTGCACACAATACTTTGGAAATACCCTACTGTTTAGCACACTAGAGAAAACGTTTGGTTCTTTACAGTCGTAATGTACTCCACAGCCATATCCATCTCTCCAAAAGGAAATTAAACCTCCCAATACTAATTGTAAGACATATCTCCTGGCTATTACATATCGCTGATAAAAAAGTTAAGAAATACTTTTTTAACTACAAAGACATTCAACAATCTTATTGGGTTTGACAAACCTAAGATGCAAAAATTTAAATCTTTCAACCCCGAAACTGATCTTTTCTGAGGTAGGGCAACTACCTGCTGGAACACTCTCCTCTCAGAGTTTTAAGTACAAACTATACTACTGTCAGAAGAAACTTTGAAACTCACACTTACACTGAGATTTTAGAATTGAATTTTGCCTTTTACTCCGCTGAATCTCAGTTTGCAGATTCTGTATGACACTACCTCCTGCTGCTTTATTTTAAATCTTTTAAGTGCCTCTTGGGGAGGTAAGGGGCTATATATTTATGTAAAAACAAAAGTGTTATAATCCTCTAGTGCATAACAGCTACATAAGACAGAGAAAAGCATGAAGCATATTTTGGGACATGCTGTAGTAGTATGTTTAGCTGCTTATAATTGTGCATCTCATACTAGTAATGTGATCCCCTTATTTCTTTATTTTGACAAATATAGAGTGCTACATGTCTACTTTTGGTTGCTTCAGAATGCTAAAAGTCTTCAAGAGGAAAGGTCAATTTTAGGCATTTGGAGGTTCACTCGTCAGAACCATGAGGTAGAAAACTGTTGATTTTCTTCAATCGCAACACTTTCACTGAGTGGCAATCTCCATGATAGGCAATTCCATTCTGTCTTCAGACTTTTCTGAGTCACACGTAGGATCGATCATTCGACTGCTAAGACTGGGAATAAAGCCTTCCATTTGTTAGGACCTCAGGGTGGCTGAATAATCTTTGTGTGACAAGGCGTGCATTCCTGGAGAGAAGGTTCCTGGTTGATGAATATTGGTGGGCCCGATATTACATGTATTTTCAGCTTTTCCTTCAGTAGGATTTTTTAAAACCATGTACACAGCAAGAGTTATATTTTCCTGTTTTGAGTCAAGTAAAACAAATAAGTATATATCAAACCACCAAAATAATTTGTGCTTTCTTTAGCGAAGAATAAAGGTCTGTACACTGTCTGGTCTGACGGTCGTGCCCATTTCCTAATAACTCTCTCCGCTTTTGACAAATGTATGGTAAAAGCACATAGGCCCTCATTATGACCCCGGTGGTCGGTGATAAAGTAGCGGTAATACCACCAACAGGCTGGCAGTAATTACCACCAAATTATGGTCATGCCGGAAAGATCTCCGAAAGACAGCCAATGTACCACACCCACCGTCAGGGGGGAAATAACAGCCACCACGGCGGTAGCCACCTACAGCCAGGCAGAAGTCAATGTTCAGCCCACCATATTATGACATGCCAAACCACCACCTTTTCTGGGGCGGTACCAATGACATCAAAAGCATGGCAGAAACAGAGCACAGAAGTGTGAACGGACTCACCATTGGAGACACAGGGAACACCCAAGCCGCCATGGAAACAGAACAGTATGTATTTCCGATGAAATTCTACGTTTGGCTCCACCATGAACACCAACGCCGGCGAAGACGATGACAGTGAGTACAGCCGTCTAGCACACAAGGGAGGGGGAGAGGTAAACGAGAGTGACACACACACGCACCACACACACCACATACACACAACCAGATGCACATGAGAGCAAGTTACTCCCCCTAAATCGGCTGAATAATGCAAGGGCAAATAAAATTCACTAAAGTGAGTGTAATAATATCAACAAAGTATAAAAAATTACTTAGCCAATGTTACAGATATCTACAAATGTGCAGAAAAAGGGACACTGCCCAGTCTTCAGGTCGCGTGGGCCACATGGCCACAGGGCAAAGTCCAAGGCCCCACTTGTCGCCTGCATCAATATGGAGAGAACACTGCAGGGGCATCAGTTGGCAAATAGGCAGGCACCTCAGGGGGGCACCTCAGCCGGATGCGGAAACAAGACCACTGGTTATGGAGGGGGCAACAAGCCCTGTGCTTGGTCCTGGGGAGTGCAAGGCCACAGTCTCTCTGTGGGTGTCTCCCACACTGGTTTTGGAGGGGGCAACAAGCCCTGTGTTTGGTCTTGGGGAGTGCAAGGCCACAGTCTCTCGAGTGGGTGTCTCCCACACTGGTTTTGGATGTGGCAACAAGCCCTGTGTTTGGTCTTGGGGAGTGCAAGGGAACAGTCTCTCGAGTGGGTGTCTCCCACACTGGTTCTGGAGGAGGCAACAAGCCCTGTGCTTGGTCATGGGGAGTGCAAGGCCATAGTCTGTCGGGTTGGTGTCTCCCACACTGGTTCTGGAGGGGGCAACAAGCCCTGTGCTTGGTCCTGGGGAGTGCAAGGCCACAGTCTCTCGGGTCGGTGTCTCCCACACTGGTTCAGGAGGGGGCAGCAAGCCCTGTGCTTGGTCCTGGGGAGTGCAAAGCCACAGTCTCTCGGGTGGGTGTGTTCCACACTGGGGCTGGAGGAGGCAACAAGCCCTGTGCTTGGTCATGGGGAGTGCAAGGCCACAGTCTCTCGAGTGGGTGTCTCCCACACTGGTTCTGGAGGAGGCAACAAGCCCTGTGCTTGGTCATGGGGAGTGCAAGGCCATAGTCTGTCGGGTTGGTGTCTCCCACACTGGTCCTGGAGGGGGCAACAAGCCCTGTGCTTGGTCCTGGGGAGTGCAAGGCCACAGTCTCTCGAGTGGGTGTCTCCCACACTGGTTCTGGAGGAGGCAACAAGCCCTGTGCTTGGTCCTGGGGAGTGCAAGGCCACAGTCTCTCGAGTGGGTGTCTCCCACACTGGTTCTGGAGGAGGCAACAAGCCCTGTGCTTGGTCATGGGGAGTACAAGGCCATAGTCTGTCGGGTTGGTGTCTCCCACACTGGTTCTGGAGGGGGCAACAAGCCCTGTGCTTGGTCCTGGGGACTGCAAGGCCACAGTCTCTCGGGTCGGTGTCTCCCACACTGGTTCAGTAGGGGGCAGCAAGCCCTGTGCTTGGTCCTGGGGAGTGCAAAGCCACAGTCTCTCGGGTGGGTGTGTTCCACACTGGGGCTGGAGGGGGCAACAAGCCCTGTGCTTGGTACTGGAGAGTGCAAGCCCACAGTCTCTCAAGTGGGTGTCTCCCACACCCGCACAGCAGCCTTTGGAGGCAGGATCACATTACCTCTGGCGGCAGGGACGGCTGCACTGTGGTGGTGCTGGTGCTGGTGGTGGGAGGCTCTTGATCATCCACTGCACTCTTGGATGGATGCACTGTGGTGGTGGTGGTGGTGGTGGGAGGCTCCTGCACATCCCCTGCACCCTCGGATGGATGCACAACCATGCTTGGTGGTGGGGGCTCAGTGACAGCTGATGGTGCATGCTCCTGGTCCTTCTTGCCTGCTGGTACAGGCTCCTTGCCCTTATTGCCTGCTGGGGAAGGCTCCTGGTCCTTCTTGCCTGCTGGGGCAGGCTCCTTGCCCTTCTTCCCTGCTAGTGCAGGCTCCTTGCTCTTATTGCCTGCTGGTGCAGGCTCCTTCCCCTTCAGTATATGTAGCCTGGAATCCTTTCCACCATGAGTAGGTGCAGATGGAACTGGGGCCTTGGACTGTGTGGCTGAGGTGCTTGGCTGGGTTCGTGATAGCCGGGCCGTATGTGCAGGACGGGGGTGTAGGGAAGAGGTCAATGGTGGATAGGAAAAGTTTCTTAGGGGCATTGGGGCAGGAAGAGGGAGAAGTAATGGGAGTGTAGGATGAGGGAGTGTTTGCTGGAGGTGTCTGTCTGTTGGATTTGAGTGCAGGTGCATGGGTTGTATGCTGTTGTGAGGTGTATGGCTGTTGGGTGTCTGAGTGCTTGCGTTTGTGTACTTTATGAGGGGGGACAGACACAGTGGGAAAGGGCACAGGGGATGTGTGCATGGATGTTGTGGAGTTGTCTGCCAGTGAAGTGTGTGTTCTGCTTGGTGTGGTGAAGATGCTGATAGTGGATGATGATGTACTGCATGCAGGTGTGAGTGTGGATGTGACTGGGAGGGAGGTGGTGGAGGGGGAGACAGTGGAGGAAGTGGATGTTGTAGTGTCTGCAACTGTATGTTGTTTGCGTGAGTGCTTGTGGGATAAAGTGTGGTGCTTGTGTTTGCCTGTGACACTCTTGGGTATTGTCCTGTGTGCATACTCATCTGGCTGTGTGCTTGAGATGGGTTGGGGTAGAGGAGAATGGGACTGGGAAGAAGACGTTGGAGTGGGGATGGTAGAAACAGGGACAATAGTTGCCATCAGAGGGGAGACCAGCGCCTGGATCGATCTCTGTTGGGCCGCCAACCCACTGTGAATTCCCACTGGGAATGCATTAGATTGTTGCATATGGGCTGCCAGCCCCTGGATGGCATTCACTGTGGGTAACTGCCCTACAGAGATGGATCCCAGGAGGTCAATAGCCTCCTCACTCAGGGCAGCAGGGCTCACTGGGGCAGGCCCTGAGGTGCCTGGGGCGAAGGAGATGCCCACCCTCCTGAATGAGGGGCTGCTGGGAAGGCCGTGCTGGTACGTGGGTGGCGGCTGTACCTGTAGCTGGGGTGGTCACAGAAGTGCCCGCCTCCACCAGGGAGCTTCCATCTGAGGAGGTATCTGTGTCTAAATTGTCCCCTCTAGTCTCCGCCGTGGTGCTCCCCTCTGTCCCACTGGTGCCCTCAGCGTCAGAGGACTCTGCCTCCTAGGTCCTGTGGGATGCATCTCCCTCCGTCACCGGTGCCTCTGCTCCTCCACCAGATGATGTTAATGCACATTAGGACAGGATGACAAAACAAGAAAAGGGGGGAGAGAGACTAAGGATACACTGGATCAATGGCTGCACCAACACTACCGTTGGCGTACACAGCACCCTCACACACAGGGAACAGGCCTACACACTATGGATTGCACCACCACTGATACAGCTAGCCAACAAGGCATGAGGAGGGGCACACACCGCCAAATGCAGCACACCTGGAACCCATGCAGCCTTACCAGTAGTGGATGCTTACAAGCTAGGTAGACAGGATTAATTCTTCAGAACCCTAACCACCAGAGGACCTATGCTGCTATGTCAGGACTGGCCTAGGGGCACCCACTGACACACATCCACCTCCTGGATACCACCCCACCAGCCATACGTTGTAATGATAGCCACTGTACTCACCCCCTTGTGGCTGTTGTGATGCCCTCAAGCGCCCATCCAGCTCTGGATGGGCCACTGCCAGTATGCAGGCCATCAGAGGGGTCAGGGTTCGACAGGCATCCCTTCCTCATTGGGAGGCCATCCCCAGTTGGACCTCCGCAGTCTTCCGTGCCCAGCGTCTCAGGTCCTCTCACCGTTTCCGACAGTGGGTGCCATATTGCCATAGACCACCAGGGCCCGCACCTCCTTGGTGATGGCACACCATATACCTTTCTTTTGTGGGCGCTGACCTGCAGAGGCAATACAGACAGGAGAACACCATTAGACACAGTCCAGCCATTAACACAAATGGCCCACCCTACCCGTTTCAATCACCACTGGCACACATAGCCCAGCACACAATATGTACACCGCCAGGAGGACATCCACTCACCCCCCTTCCACAATGTCTTTACACACACAACTCCATGCATTCATGCCACATGCATCGTGCCCACCGGGTAGACACCTGTTGGACTGGAGGCCCATACAGCAGACCGTACTGTAGTAGGACCCCATCCACCAGTCTCTCCAACTCCTCCAAAATGAAGGCCAGGGCCCATTCCCCAGTCACATGGGCCACAGTAGGTTCCAGGCACAGGTCACAGCAGCACATGCAGAAGAGGTCCTCCCCCATGGAAGGTCAGGTAGCAAGTGAGGAATATGATAGAAAATGGCGGTCACGTCCGCGGCGGTGCATACCTTCACCATTGACATAGATCACCATTGGCCACTGTACCCCATAGGGGCCAATATTAACTAATGAGGAGTTGCATGGCGGTTCCAGAACGCCTCCCGCCACGGCGCACAACAGCAGCGAAATTACTTCACTTCCACCTGCCCCTCCACACAAGACAGGCAGAAGCCTTTTCAGGAGGGGGCAGCCCTATGGATTCATGCTGCGTCACATTAGAAATAGGCACATAATGGACAATTCACACTGACCCATTACAAGTTTAAAGATTAAAAACTACTGTTGTGGCTACAATGTTCAGTTTGTGACAGCCTCCTCACTCTTGTGCCACTTAGATACCTACCACTACAGATGAATAGGAGATGGAGACATACCCCTGTGTACAGACCCCTGGTGGACTTGGCAACAATGGAGGACAGGCACATTATCCTCACCTATAGATTGGACAGGGCCACAATAACAGAGCTGTGTGCCCAATTGGTGCCTTACCTGATATCTGCTATCTGTCACCCCACTGGGATCCCCCTCTTGTGCAAGAGCTATCTGTACTCCATTTGCTGGCAACTGGTTCTTTCCAAGTGACAGTGGGCTTGGCAGCAGGAATGTCACAGAAAATGTTCTCAAAGATGCTGACAAGAGTGTTGTCTGTACTGATAAAACACATGTGCAGCTACATCCTCCCCAGGTTGAGGATTTGGCTACAGTGAAGGCCAGGTTTTATGCAATAGGGCATATCCCAAACATAATCGGGGCGATTGATGATACACATATTGCATTTGTCTCCCCCCGGCAGAATGAACAGGTGTTCAGGAATTGTAAGAGTTTCCACTCCATGAATTTCAGATGGCATGCTTGGCGGACCAGTACATCTCCCACGTCAATGCTAAGTAACCTGGGTCGGTGCATGATGTATTTGTCCGAAGGAATAGCAGCATTCCAAATGAGATGGGCCAACTACAGAGGCCCAGGGTTTGGCTAATAGATGAACCCTGGTTCCCACCCAGTAGATGTTGGTCTATGGATATAGTGTCGGCCATATAGGATAGTGTGTGGCTAAATGTTGTCCCTCAATATTTGCAGGTGACTCTAGTTGCCCAAACCTATCATGGCTGCTGACCCCTGTGAGGAATGGCAGGATAAGGGCAGAAGAAAGTTATAATGTGGCATATGGGCGAACCAGAAGGATCATTGAAAGGACCTTTGGACTCCTGAAGGCCAGGTTCTGGAGCCTCCATCTAACAGGTGGATCCCTGTACTACTCACCCAAGAAGGTCTGCCACATAGTAGTGGCATGCTGCATGTTGCACAACATGGCCCTCAGACGACATGTCCCTTTTCTGCTGGAGGAGGAGACTGGAGATGCCTGTGTGGCAGCAGTAGACCCTGTGGATAGTGAGGATGAGGAGGCAGAGGATGAGGACAACAGAACATCAGTTAAATGACAATACTTCCAATGACACACAGGTGGGACAGTGTAACTTTACATTTCAATGACTTTGGTAGTAATCTGTGTGGCAATGGCATGCTGATATTTTCCACCTCTAAGCCCACTGTCAGATGGAGCACACTTCCTCGGGATCTGTATGAAACTCTACAAGGCCCACCTCCAGATAACTCCAAATCTGAATGCTCTTATAGTGCAGATTCTTGGAGCGATCTGATGAGGGGAAGGGTGTGGGATGGGGTCAGCAGGGAAGGAGACCTGGAAGGAAACAAATAATCATACAACTCTGCATATACTCGCTATTCATTCATAGCAATTTTGGAAGACTTGTTGATATGAATATGCTAAAGTGGGATCAGTTTTGTCCACTTTCCATAAACTTTAGTTCCTTAGGGCTAATATGTGTTATCCTTATCAATGAAGGTACGATTTGTGCCGCAATTGCCAAATGCGTTCACCACACTCACATTCATTCATGTAAAACCATCATTTACACTGATAATTTCAAAATGAACCAAAAGGTTTGTAAACCAATATGCATGCAACAACAATGCCAAAATAATGTCAAGGAGCTCAAGATATTATGTATTAGTTGTTAGTAACTGTTTGTTCTGCAGTAATCACTATGCAACAAGTGAAACGAACCTTGCAAGTGTTTTAGTTCGGGTTAGACACTAATATTCTATGTGTCTTATCGCCAATTCATCTTACCATACAGAACACGACCTGTTCTGTGATTGCGCATGAAGGAAATCAACTTCCCTATTGCATTGCACTCTCTGATAAATGAGGAAGGATTCTGCCCAAGAAATCCGATGTCGGTTTACCGCAACCGAGATGAAACTGGGGGGGACGAGAGGAAGGCTCTTCTCAGCCGAGACCTCTCAGAGAGAGAGAAAAACAGCAACAGGAACCAGCTGACCTTCGATGAGGAATCTGGAAAGAATAGTGATCATCATTTGCTGGGCGGGGCTGCTTTTATACTTGCTGCCACACCCAAGATGGTGGCTTGTGTTGCCTACTGCAAAATGTAGTTTTCTACTGACTACAACAATACGATAGAGAATGAAGCAGCACAATTCTAACACACAGTTATATCAAACAAGAAACATTTATCCTGACAATGCAAGGCAACAATATAATACCATCAGGTGACAAACAGGATCAATAATAAAACTAGCAACAAGATCACCTGTTGGCTTTGCAGGCTGCTTCATGAGCCTGCACACAAAATGGTTTGGCACACAATGGTAAGCAGGCATGTGCAGGCAACTTAGCTGGGGCAGGCCCTAGATCACGCACCAGCTGTTTTCTGACAGTACACCCGCCTCCTATGTGTGCTCTATGGCCTGTCTTTTTAGAATGACGGAGATGGAAAGTCTTACTGATCTGGGTGCATGCACATTGTGTGCAGGTTCCCAAGAGTTGTCCTCGGGCCCATAGCCTTTCCATGAGACCCGAGACCATAAGGTAGACCCCCTGACCCAAGAATCCAAAATTTTATGCACTTCATATTCCCAGTCTCCATGAACCAACACAGGTGCTGGACGAGTTGGACAATTGGCTGGAGCCGGTTTAAGAAGGGACGAATGAAATACAGGATGAACACGAAGAGAGGTTGGAAGTTTTAATTTATAGGTTACTGGATTGATTTTACATGGAACTTTATAAGGACTGATATATTTTGGATAGAAAGTACTTGACTTTTTGAATGTAAAATGTTTTTTTCAAAGCCACACAAAATTATTTGGACGATATGAGGGTCCTACCCTATGCTTTTTGTCATAGTGGAATTTGTACTGTTCTTTGGCTTTATTTAGATGTGTGGTTATCTTTTTATGAATCCGATACATATGATCCATAGTGTCTTTTACTGCAGGTAAGTCATGCATGGTGGGCAGATCTACTGGCAGGAAGGTGGGATGATAACCATATAGTCCTGAAAATGGTGTGGTATCTGTAGAGGAATGATAAGAGCTGTTGTATGCCAATTCAGCTAACCACAATAAATCTACTCATGCATCATTTGTGTCATCCGTATAGCACCTTAGGAATTGTTTCAATGTTTGATTAAGTCTCTCTGTTTGACGGTTCATTTTTGGATGGTAACTAGTGGAAAGAGTGGCTGAGATATGAAGCGCTGAGCACCATGTCTGCCAGAAATGTGATGAAAACTGACTTTCTCGATCTGAGAGAATTACTTTTGGTAGACCATGTACGCGAACAACTTGTTAAAGCATTATGGTGGCTAATTGACTAGAAGTAGGTAAGGATTTACAGGTAATGGAATGCGCATATTTTGTAAGACTTTTGATTATTACCAGGATTATAGTATGTTGTTGTACTTTTGGTAGACCAACGATAAAGACTATAGACATGTGTTCCCAAGGTCTTGATGGAGTTGCTATGGGCCTTAACAGGCCTTTAGGTTTACTATGATCCATTTTGCATCATGCGCAGACTTCACAGTCTTGAATTCTCTGTAAAACATATTTTCTTAGCGTTGGCCACCAAAAATGACGTTGCGTGAGTTCTATTGTCTTTTTTGGACCAGGTTGTCCTGCAATAGGATTGACATGGCACCACCCAAATGCTGTTTGTTGAAGTTCTTGTGTAGGCAAGTATACTTTGGAATCATGTAATGGTAAACCTTTTTTAATGGAATTTTTCTCACATCGCTTCAGCCAGTCTGACCAACTTGGTGTTGGGAATGCCTGTTGAATTTTAGTGAGAAAGTTTTCGGCAGATGTAATACATATTAACTTTGCAGGGGTTATAATTAGTTGTGGATGTCCATTGTCACAAGTTAGGGACGAGGTTTGTCGGGACAGAGCATCAGCCTTTCTTTTGTTAACCCCTAGCCTAAATGTGACAATGAAATCGAATTCAGCAAAGAACATCATCCAACGCAGTTGTCTCGGTGTCAAAACTCTGGCTGAACTCATAAACTGCAGATTTCTATGGCCTGTATAAACTGTGATCGTGTGATCTGCCCCTAAAAGATAATGCCTCCATTCTTTGAAGGCATCACGAATAGCCAATAGTTATTTTTCTGCCATGGTATAGTTTTGCTCAGCATTGTTCAATTTTCTAGACATGTAGGCCACAGGATGAAGTTGTCCTGTGTCATTGTGGCGCTGTGACAAGATAGCTCCAATTACCACATCAGAAGCATCTGCGTCTACTGTAAAGGGTCTTTTGGTGTCAGGGTCCATTAACACTGGGGCAGTCATAAAAGTTATTTTCATTGCTTGAAAGGCCTGTTCTGCTTCATCTGACCATACCAACTGTACCTTTTTCCAAAGCAATCTGGCAATAGGGGCTACCGTTTGTGAAAAATGATTGATGAAGCTCCGGCAAAAGTTATCAAATCCTAAAAAACACTGAACATCTCTTACAGATTTTGGTGTAGGCCACTCTGCTATGCTTGTATTTTCTTTTCTGTGATTTGCATCCCAACGGGTGTGAGAATAACACCAAAAAATTCTACCTTGGTAACATGGAATTTTCATTTGCTCACTTTTCAATACAAAGAGTGTTTTCTTAAGATCCATAGAACTTATTTTACTTGATTTTCATCGTCCGCCACCAACTCTGAATATATGAGGATGTCATCTATGTAGACAATGACGAGGCGGCCCATTAAATCCAGAAAAACATCATTTAAGAAAAATTGGAATGCTGCTGGGGTGTTAGAAAGCCCAAAAGACATGACTAGATATTAAAAAAGACCACACCATGTCTTAAAGGCGGTCTTCCATTCATCTCCTTCTCTTACGCGAACTAGATGATAAGCACCTTGCAGATCTAGCTTCGTGTATATGACTGCTGATTTAACTTAATCTAGTAACACCGGAGTAAGAGGAAAAGGATACTTGTTTTTCACTGTGATTTTATTCAACGCTCTATAGTCCATAGCGTTCTTAACTCTTTGTTAGCTTTTGGTACGAAGAAGAGTGGGGATGCTGCAGGTGATCGCGAGGGGCGGATAAACCCATTAGCTAGGTACTCATCTAAATATTGTCATAAGTATTTCTTTTTGTTTTCTGAAAGGGCATATATTCTGCAATTGGGTACTATAGATCCTGGAAGTAGACCAATTTGGCAATCATACTACCTATGGGGTGGAAGTTTGGATGCTTGTTGTTTACTGAAAACATCTTCAAATTGTATATACTGAGTAGGGAACTCGATTTCTTTTTCTGCTGCAGTGGCAATCCGTGCCATGGGAATAGTAGGTTCTCCAGGATTGGATTGAATTAAACAGTGAGTGATACAATATTGGAAAGAAAACTGTATTTCTCTTGTTTGCCAGTTTACATCAGGGTTATGCAGCACTAACCATGGCATTCCCAAAATAAAACCATATTGTGGGGCTTGAATAGCATCGAATTGGATATCTTCAAAATGTACTTGACCGTTCATGGATTGGCAAGTCATCTGAGTCTTATCTGTTCTCATAGTCACTGGTCCTCCAGATATCGCCTTGCCATCAACTGATTGGACTATTTCAGGGGTTGTTCTACGCGTAAATTGGATGCCTAACCATTGAGCTGTTTGAAAATCCACCAAAATGACCAGTGCCTCCAGAGTCGATCAACATCTGCAAGGTGTGTGATTTTTTGTTTATTGAAAATGACACGGTTAAATAAAAGTGAGACTTGTGGTTTGTTGCACATGAGTTTATTGAAGAGAACGCGAGTGTCCCCAAGAGGTTCCCTTCCTTACTTCTTGGGTATTCTAGTTTTCCGGCGCTGTTTCTAATGTGGAAGTAGAACTCACCTTTTTTGGGCCAATAATTTTCCCTTTGTTTTTTTTTTGTACATTCTTTGACAAAGTGGCCTTTATGACCAAAATATGGAGAAGTGTGGCACAATGGTTAGAGTGGCAGACCATGATGCAGAGATCTGGCCCGGGACCAGGGTTCAATTCCCACCTCGGCTGGTCTTGGGCTCAATTCCCTTGGACCAGATAATTTTCATCTCAGTGCCTAATCTAATTAATGGGTCCCACTCTGTAACTCTGGGCAATAGCTTGTTTAATCTCCACAACAGCCCTGACAGCGCTTGGATGCCTGGATTCAACTTGGAGTTGCCCAGGAGTGGGTGCCTCACAGGGAAAAGCCAGGAGGGGTAGCACAGCGGTATGCGTGCAGCGCCTTGAGACCCTAACGGGTGAGTAGTGCACTATACAAGTGCAAAGTTTACAGTTTACAATATAGACATTGTCTATTACGCCTATGCGATTCTTTCTCTTCTTTAGATAGTGGTTGTCTGAGAGTGGCAATTTCCATGGGTTCTATACTTGACTCAAGTGGTGTGGTCTGTGTTTTTGATCTGTCAGATCGCCATTCTGTTCTTTCTGTTTTCCTTTTATCTCCCTTTCTTTCTGCTAAACGACGATCAAGTCTTAAGGTGAGATTGATTAATTCTGTGCAGGTTTTTGGTTGTGGGTCTATCTGAGCTAAAGCATGCTTTAAATCGTCTTTCAGTCCTTGGTAGAACAAAGCTGACCTCTTTTCTTCAGGCCAGGACATTTTAGCAATTAGACGACTGAATTGAGTCAGATCAGTTATCAAGTCTTTGTTTCCCTGCTTTAGTTCCAGTAATTTTCTGTCTGCAGATATAGTTACAGATCTTCGATCAAAAATTTCTTAAATTCTCTTACAAATCTTTGCCAGTGGTATAACAAAGGACTGTCATGTCATACTAATGGAACTGCCCAAGCAGCCGCATCTCCGGATATATATGATACTAGAAATGAGATTCTCGATTGGGCGTCAGGAAATGCGTCGGCCTACAAATAACATGCAATTTCACTTGTGTTAGGAAGATGTGCACCTTGGTTGGATCCCCGGAAATTTTTTCAGGAGGAGCTAAATGAATTTGAGTTGGTATGTTCACTGCAATATTAGTGGGGGTTTGTTGGTAGGAACGCTGAGGTTGCGAAGAACCTGCACCTGTTTGCCCACTCCCCACTTGGTGTTGTAACTGACTTACTCTACCTGCAAGCAGCACTGCAGTCATTTTGGGCTCCAGAATATCTTTTTGCATTTGTGTAATTACTTTCATTACATCATCTAAGGTAGCCATGGTGAGGTTCAAAACAGAACAGGAGGAATTGAAATTCGTGGGCTCACTATTATGTCAGACAGAGCACACTCGCAGGATCTGTATGAAGCTCAACAAGGCCCACCTCCAAATCTGAATGCTCTTATAGCGCAGATTCTTGGAGCGATCTGATGAGGGGAAGGGTGTAAGATGGGGTCAGCAGGGAAGGAGACCTGTAAGGAAAAAAATAATCAAACAACTCTGAATATACTCTCTATTCATTCATAGCAATTTTGGAAGACTTGTTGATATGAATATGCTTGAGTGGGATCAGTTTTGTCCACTTTCCATGAACTTAAGTTCCTTAGGGCTAATATACGTTATCCTTATCAACGAAGGTACGATTTGTGCCTCAATTGCCAAATGTGTTTACCACACTCGCATTCATTCATGTAAAACCATCATTCACACTGATAATCTCAAAATGAACCAAAAGGTTCGTAAACCAATATGCATGCAACAACAATGCCAAAATGTCAAGGAGTTCAAGATACTATGCGTTAGTTGTTAGTAACCGTTCGTTCTGCAGTAATCACTATGCAACAAGTTAAACGAACCTTGCAAGTGTTTTAGTTTGGGTTAGACACTAATATTCTATGTGTCTTATCGCCAAATCATCTAACCGTACAGAACACGACCTGTTCTGTGATTGCGCATGAAGGAAATCAACTTCCCGATTCCATTGCGCTCTCTGACGAATAAGGAAGGATTCTGTCCAAGAAATCCAAAGTTGGTTTACTGCAACCGAGATAAAACTGGAGGCGACGAGAGGAAGGCTCTTCTCAACCGAGACCTCTAAGAGAGAGAGGAAAACAGCAACAGGAACCAGCTGACCTTCGAGAGAAATCCGGAAAGAATAATGAGCATCATTTGCTGGGAGGGGCTGCTTTTATACTTGCTGCCACACCCAAGATGGTGGCTTGTGTTGCCTGCTGGGAAATGTAGTTTTCTACTGATTACAATACGATAGAGAATGAAGCAGCACAATTCTAACACACAGTTATATCAAACAAGAAACATTTATCCTGACAATTCAGTGCAACCATATAATACCATCAGGTGACAAACAGGATCAATAACTAAACTAGCAATGAGACCACCAGTTGGCTTTGCAGGCTGCTTCATGAGCCTGCCCACAAAATGGTTTGGCGAACAATGGTCAGCAGGTGCGTTCAGGTGACGTAGCTGGGGCAGGCCCTAGATCGTGCACCAGCTGTTTTCTGACACCCACTTACTGTTCCTTCCGGCAATTCATTTTGCAGATGTTGGTGACCTGACATGTACTCCTGGTGGGATCACAACATCCAGCTACAGGTCATTAGTCTGTGCTCATTCTATGTACAGGTAATTTACAATGTTTGTACCTGTTTCAAATAATACATATTTGATATACATGACATACTCGAAATCGATTTTTGTCAAAGGGTGTTTATTGAAGTGCAAATATATAGGGGGAAACTGCAATGGGATGAGGTGATGATGGAGGAGAGTCCAGGGTATTATTTTGCAGTCTGTTTGCAGCATAGGTGATTTGTCCAAGGGGACATAGGAAGGGGAGCAATGGCAGTTCAAGATGGACAAGGTGACTGCGTGGGACACAAGGGTGACAATCAGGAGAGTCTCATTTCCTGGTGGGGGTCTTGGCAAGTGTCTCTGGCTTCTCTCAGGATCACAGGGAACATTTGGTTGGTGGTTCACCTTCTGCAGGGTGAGGGGGTGCTGGTGGCCTGTGAGTCCTGTGGCGGGCCTCCTGGCCACTATCAGCAGCGGAAGTGGAAGGCTGTTCAGATGTCTGGCTAGTGGCAGGGGCCTGCTGGTGTGAGAATGCCCCCTCATAATGTTGGTCGTGTGAGCCAGCACCCCTGCTATGGAGATCAGGGTGTTGTTAATGGCCTGCAAATTCTCCCTGATCCCCTGGTACTGTCCCTCCTGCAGCCACCTGTTCTCCTGCACATTGTCCAGGATGTAGCCCACCGTGTCCTGGGAATGTTGATAGGCTCCCAGGATCTTGGAGAGTGCCTCCTGGAGAGTTGGTTCCCTGGCCCTGCCCTCCTCCTGGCGCACCCCACTCCTCCCAGTTTCCCTGTTGGCCTGTGCCTCTGTCTCCTGAACCATGTGCCCACTGCCACTGACCCCCAGGTCCCTGATTGTCTTGTGTGCAAGGTGTGGCCTGGGGTCCCTGTAGAGGTGGGCAAACTGCTAATTGACAAGTCTTGGGGACAGAGGTGTGGGTACGCTGGGTGGGTGCTGTGGTGGTGTTTCCTGATGGGAGAGGCTCTGTGGTGGCGTGTGTCTGGGTTTGGGTAACTGGCTGTCCAGTGGTCCGTGATGGGCCAGGTAGGTCGTCCAGATCCTGAAGACCAGAGTTACTGTCATCACTGTGGGCCTCTTTTGTTGGGGGACTGGATATTGCTGGAACCTCCTCTCCGGTAACATTGGCTGGGGTACCTGTGGGGATATAAATGATGTGTTATGGTTACTGTGTTTGACATATTGTACATCCGTGGCTTCCCCTCTATGGTTGGATTTGCCCTGCCAGCTTTCACTTGTGTATGTTATTGTATGACGGGAATGTTAGTTCTCTATGGTGTGCATACTTTAGTGATGAGTTTTCATGCAGGACTGTGAGAGGTGTCCATGCATTGGTACAGTATGCAGGGCTTGACATTGGGATGAGTGAGATGTGAGGGTGGAGTGTGTGGGATGTAGTGGATTGATGGGGGTGAGGGTGAGGGGATGAGATGAGATGGCATGCAGGTATGGGTGGTGATAGTAGTAGTGAGTAGACTTACCAGAGTCCAGTCGTCCTCCGACTAGGCCCTCAGGATGCAGTATTCTCAAGACTTGCTCCTCCCATGCTGTGAGTTGGGGGGAGGAGGTGGGGGTCCACCGCCAGTCCTTTGTTTAGCGAGCTGGTGTCTTGCTGCTATGGAATGTACCTTCCCCCGTAGGTCGTTTCACCTCTTCCTGATGTCATCCCTAGTTCTTGGGTGCTGTCCCATGGTGTTGACCCTGTCCACGATTCTCCGCCATAGCTCCATCTTCCTAGCTATAGATATCTGCTGCACCTGTGCTCCAAATGGCTGTGGCTCTACCCTGACAATTTCCTCCACCATGACCCTTAGCTCCTCCTCTGTGAAACGGGAGAGTCTTTTTGGTGCCATGGGTGTTATGTGAGGTGTGTTGGTGAGGATGTGTTGGGGTGTGTGATGTGGAGACTGTGAGTGGTGTATAGGTGTGAGTAGTGTGTGGCTCTAGTTGTGTCAGTGGTCTTGATGTCTCTCTGTGTCAACATCAGGGCAGTGCGCACTCTACGGGCGACTGGAATGCAAAAACCCAGCATTTCTGAGATAACGTAATTCATGCATTATGATGATATGCTGTTGTTTAACCTTTTATATTGCAGAGTTTAATCCTGAAGACTTATATTCAAGGTGCTTATAAATACTGTTCATTTGCAATGTATTGCTGCAGGCTTTCAGAGTATGTCAGGGTGTGGTCCCTTTCCAGGGCTTTCTAGAAGCTTTCTCTGCAGCATGACTGGGTGTGGTTTGTGGGCTGGGCCAGACCCTATAAAAGGGAGCCAGCCCAGCTCCATGTGCTCACTATTCAGAGGTCCCGGTGCAGAGCAGCAGCAACTTCCTGAGCTCCTGTTCCGGAGGCCTACATTGGTGTCCGAGGCCTTTACCCTTCATTACATTGGTGATCCTTGATCAGGGCAGTAAGGCGGAGGTCGGGCTGGGCCCCGATCTGTTTTCAAAGGCATCCGAGTTCTTGGGCCTAATTTCCATGTTGAGAGATTTTGCCTTATATGTGTGAATGTGCTCTTGGTTTTTTCTGCCATTTACATGTTGATATTTGAATCGGCAAGACACGCGATTCATTCCTCGTGTTTAACTCTTGATATTCATTGTGCGCTACCATTTCTTGGCAGTTACATGGTGGCATTTGAATCGGCAAGAGGCGAGATTCATTCCTCGTGTTTAACCCATGATATTCATTGTGCGCTACCATTTCTTGGCAGTTACATGGTGGCATTCGAATTGGAAAGACGCGTGATTCATTCCTCGTGTTTAACACTTGATATTCATTGTGCGCTACCATTTCTTGGCAGTTACATGGTGGCATTCGAATCGGCAAGACGTGCGATTCATTCCTCGTGCTTAACCCTTGATATTCATTGTGCGCTACCATTTCATGACACTTACATGGTGGCATTCGAATCGGCAATACGCGCGATTCATTCCTTGTGTTTAACCCGTGATATTCATTGTGCGCAACCATTTCTTGACATTTACATGGTGGCATTCGAATCGGCAAGACGTGCGATTCATTCCTTGTGTTTAACCCGTGATATTCATTGTGTGCAACCATTTCTTGGCAGTTACTTTTTGGCGTTGGAATCGGCAAGACGAGTGATTCATGCTCCTTGCATTTAACTTTTGATACGCATTGTGCGCAACCATATCTTGGCATTTTCATGGTGACATTTGAATCGGCAAGACGCGTGATTCATTCCTGCAATTAAAACGTAATGTTTCAGATCGCTTGCAGTGTGCGCGATCATTTCATGGCATTTGCATATTCTTGTGGAAATCAGCAATGTGCGCGATTCATGTTTCTGCATTTAAAACTAAGTGTTAAAATTCTAGATGTTACATTTACATGTGCATAATGAATCCCTTAATACAAATCCTATGATTTTCCAGAAAAAACTTTCAGTTTATTTTCTTGTCCTCATGCAAAAAGACCATGTCCCTCATTACAACATTGGCGGTAAAAGCCGCTTACCGCCGGGCAGAAGACCGCCAACACACCGCCGCAGCCGCGGAATTCCGCCACAGCTATTATGACCCACATTTCGGAATCCGCCAAAATTCAGACACCCACACAAGTCCGCCACACCAAAGGTCAGTGATAAACTTGCGAAAACAAAACCTCCACCGACACGCCAACAGAAAAACGCCCACACTATCATGACACACGAATCCACGCCGCGGTCTTTCAACCGCGGTATTCCATTGGCGGTACACACCGCTGCGCTCAAAATACACACACTCTTACAAAACACAGCCACATTGGACAATTCGAAATACAAACACATGATACACATACACACACCACTCCCACACACCCATTACAATATAAAACACAAACCCACATCACCCACAAACCCCTACGACAAATAATTCCAAAAGAAGGCCAGAGGGAGACAGCACCAGCAAGAACAACAGCATCCACAGGCACACAACACCATCACCCACAGAACTTCCACGCACCTCGCAGAACACCCCACTACATATCAGCACACTTATCACCACACACTCCACCCCACACATCACCTACACCACCCCATGGCACGGTAAAGACATCCCAGGTTCTCGGAGGAGGAGCTCAGGGTCATGGTGGAGGAAATCGTCCGGGTAGAGCCACAGCTATTCGGATCACAGGTGCAGCACACCTCAATAGCAAGGAAGATGGAGTTATGGCGAAGAATAGTGGACAGGGCCAACGCAGTGGGACCGCACCCAAGAAATCAGGAGGACATCAGGAAGAGGTGGAACGACCTACGGGGGAAGGTGCGTTCAGTGATCTCAAGACACCACCTGGCGGTTAAGCGGGCTGGCGGCGGACCCCTACCTCCTCCCCCACAACTAACTGGGAGGAGTAGGTCTTAGTGATTCTGCATCCTGAGGGCCTCGCAGGAGTAGGTGGAGGAATGGACTCTGGTAAGACAAATCTTAATTATTACATCCCCCACCCTAACTGCATGCCAGCATATACCCCCATCCTTACCCTCACCCCCAGCACCCCAACTCCTCACATATGTCCCAACATCACAAACCACCCATCCCAACACCAAGCCCTGCACGCAACAACAAAGCATGGACACACATCACTAAAGCATGCCCACTGCACCTACCCATACAACCCCCTAAACCATCATCACACACGGTCCCACACATGAATGCAAGCACTGGGGTACAGAGTCACCCACCCATTGCACACCATGACACACACAGATGTAATAACCATCCTTTTATACCCCTGCAGGACCCCTACCCAATGTCACCGGACAGGAGGGTCCACACATGTCCACACCACCAACAGAAGAGGCCCACAGTGATGACAGCAGCTCTGTCCAACAGGATCTAGATGACCAGCCCAGCCCATTGGGGTCCTCGGGACAGTCGGTTCCCCTCACCTAGTCACAGGCCACCACAGACCTTCCCCCCTCTGGAAACACCAGCACAGCACCCACCCAGCGGGCCCATACCTCCGTCTCCAGGACACGTCAATCAGCTGTGTGTCCACCACTACAGGGAACCCAGGATGACCCACCACCCCAACAACAACAAGGACCTGTGGGCAGTGGCAGTGGGCACACAGTCCAGGGGGTGGAGGCCCAGGAACACAGGGGAACTGGGAGGGCTTCTGTGCGACAGGGGGTGGACAGGCCAAGGGAACCCACTCTCCACAAGGCCCTCTCCTCCATCATGGGAGCCTACCACCACTCCCAGGAGACGATGGCAATGGTACTGGCCAAGTTTCAGGAGACCCAGCGCCTGCAGGAGGAACAGTATATGGGCTTCAGGGAGGAACTCAGAACCATCAGCTCCACTCTGGGCACCATCGTAGTGGTGCTGAAGGAAGTACTCAACACCAGGAGGGACACTGTGGCACTACAAGGGGCCCCTGACACTAGCATGGACGATGAACTGCCCACCACCTCCGCCGGCACAAGTGGACAGGACGCCCTGCCACAGGACCACCACACCAGCACCCCACCCCTTGCAGAGGGAGAACCACCCCGCACACGGTCCCTGAGATCCAGGACAAAGACAGAGCACAATGCCAAGACCCCCGCCAAGAAATGAGACCACCCTGAATGTCATCCTACTGTCCCACTTTGTCACCCTGTCCATACTTAAACTGCCCCAGCTCCACTTCCTATGCCCATATGGGCAATGCACCTGTGAGACTAATAGACTGGACTCTGCCATGGACATTCTTCCGCCATCACCCCTCACCATTTCACTACCCCCTCCAATATTGAGCACTTAAATAAACACACTTAAAGCACAAAACAATCTGGAGTCTCTCTGTGATTTCGAAATAGTGTATTAGCAATTACAGTGTCAAAATGCTCTTTCAATTGTAATGTCAACATACCTATGTCACACAGCTCTAGTCCATGAGGAATCTAAGCAGATGTCACACAGTGGGACCCACATCTGTGAAATCGTAAGGGAAAGTGACAACTCAGTGACCATACACTGGGTGAAAACGACAGACAGTAGAGAGGTAGTAGTGTTAAAGTACATGTAGTAGGCAGGTCTGTACTCTTACCTGTGTCTCACTGGAAATATTGCTGGATCACTGTTGTTCATGTCTTCTTCCTCTGCTTCCTCGTCTTCATTGTCCACAGGCTCCACAGCTGCCACAACACCGCCATCTGGATCATCCTCCTGCAGAAAAGGCACCTGTCGTCGCAAAGCCAAGTTGTGAAGCATACAGCAGGCCACGATGATCTGGCACACCTTCTTTGGTGAGTAGAATAGGGATCCACCTGTCATATGGAGGCACCTGAACCTGGCCTTCAGGAGGCCGAAGGTCCACTCGATCACCCTCCTAGTTCACCCATGGGCCTCATTGTAGCGTTCCTCTGCCCTTGTCCTGGGATTCCTCACTGGGGGCAGTAGCCATGACAGGTTGGGGTAACCAGAGTCACCTGCAAATGGTGAGGGACAACTGTTAGACACGCACTAACCTGGAGGGATATCCCCAAACCCAGACAACCATTCCCACTGACTTGCTTCCAGGTGCTCACCTAATAGCCACACACGGTGCCTCTGGAGTTGACCCATCACATAAGGGATGCTGCTATTCCGCAGGATGTAGGCATCATGCACTGAGCCAGGGAACATGGCATTCACATGGGAGATGTACTGGTCTGCCAAACATACCATCCGTACATTCATCGAATGATAACTCTTCCGGTTTCTGTACACATGTTCACTCCTGTGGGGGGAACAAAGCCACATGGGTCCCATCAATGGCACCTATGATGTTGGGGATGTGTCCCAGGGCATAGAAATCACCTTTCACTGTAGGCAAATCCTCCACCTGAGGAAAAACGATGTAGCTCCGCACTCTGGACAATACGTTGGAAAACATAGGCTGGGACATCCCTGATGCTATGGCCACTGTTGTTTGAAAAGACCCACTTGCAAGGAAATGGAGCACTGACAGCACCTGCACTTGAGGGGGGATTCCTGTGGGATGGTGGATTGCTGACATCAGGTCTGCCTCCAACTGGGTACACAGTTCCTGGATTGTGGCACGGTCAAGCCTGTATGTGATAATCACATGTCGCTCCTCCATTGTCGACAGGTCCACCAACGGTCGATACACCGGAGGATGACGCCATCTCCTCACATGTCCCAGCGAACGGTGCCTATGAAGGACAACAGCGAGCACAGAGTCAAACAACTCAGAGGTACGTACCCACAGTTTACACAGAACACCATTCATACTCAAAAGATGGCCTGTATGTGTGTAGAGTCTAGGCCTAGGTATGTGTGACGCAGTTGAAAATGAAGCCATGTGGGCCCCTGAAATGGCGGCTGCCTGACCTGTAAAGTGGGACAATGGGATGTGAGGTAACTGCGCTGGCGTTGTACACCGTCGCGGCAGGCGGTCGAAGACCGCGGCGCAATGCTGCATTGGTTAACATTGGACCCTATGGGTCCCAGGAGCCAATGACGATGTACGCTGGCGGTGACGGTACGCACCACCGCGGACGTGACCGCCATTTTCTATCTGTTCAATCACTCGATACCTGATTTTCGACAGGAGAGGACCTACGCTGCAAGTGGTGCTGTGACCTCGGTCTGGAAGAGACAATGGCTCGAGTGTCTGGGGAAAGGGCCCCTGCCTTCACATCGGAGGAGTTGGAGAAGCTCGTGGGTGGCGATCCTCCCCCAGTACACGATACTCTATGGTCCTCCAGACAAACAGATAAGTACACAGGGAGCATGTTGTATGGGATATGCCTGTGTGGAGAGGGCTGGATATAAGAAGGAAGGGGGGATAGTGCTGCGTGCATGAAAGACGGTGAATGCATGTGCCACATGGCAAGGGTAGGGATGGGGGCCAATCAGTTTGATGGTGCAGTTGGTAATAACTTCTCTTTGTCCGGACCCTGGGGGTCTACCACAGACGGAGCACCCACTTGTGTAAAAGATGGGAGGACATTCGCCGCTGGAGCAAGAAGATGGCAGAGGCGCAGCTGGGGATGGCCTCCCAACGTGGGAGGGGTGCCTGTCGCACCATGACCCCCTGATGTTCAGGATCCTGGCAGTGGCCTACCCGGAGTTGGATGGGCGCTTGAGGGCATCACAGCAGCCACAAGGGGGTGAGTACACTCTCATTCTGCTGACTTTGCGCGCAGTGGAGGTGTCTGGGTGGGGAGGTGGGCTGTGGGTTTCCCTAGGCCAGGGCGAGTTCCGTAGGCAAGGTCCCTCCGTAAGGAAGGCCATGTGGCACCCCACCCCACCTCTGTAAAGTGCCAAGTACACCTAGTCATGCCCCTGTGTCATCTATGTGTGCAGATGTCGTCCATAGACTTGTAGGCCATTTCCCAGGAAATTAACAGTGGACCCCAACAGCGCGGTGCAGTGCAAGGGGCTTCTGTGTCAGTCGTGTCCGCCAACTGTAGCGGTAATGCATGCACTCAACATGTCTTTCTTCTGCCGCCCCCCCCCCTTTTTTGTTGTCTCCCTGTTCTTGTGTGCATTAGCATCATCAGGTGGAGGAGCAGTGGCACCGGAGCACGAGGGAGCTGCATCCCACATGGCCCTGGAGGGCGAGACTACGTACTCAGAGTTCACCAGTGGGATGGAGGGCAAGGCGAGCTCCACAGCGGGGACAGGAGCTGACACCACTGACACGGACTCGTCCTCTGATGGGAGCTCCCTTGTGGTGGCGGCAACATCTGTGCCCCCCGCATCTACAGGTACAGCCGCCACCCCCCCTACCAGCACCGCCCTCCCAGCAGCCCCTCAGCCTTTGCCCCTTGCACGCTCACCCAGGAGGGTGGGCATCACCTTCGCCCCAGGCACCTCAGGCCCTGCCCCAGTCACCCCTGCTACCCTCAGTGAGGAGGCCATTGACCTCCTCAGGTCCCTCACTGTTAGGCAGTCTACCATTTTGAATGCCATCCAGGGTGTAGAGAGGCAGTTGCAACAAACAAATGCATTCCAGGAGGGCATTCATTCTGGTCAGACGGCCCTTCAGCGAGCTTTTCAGACTCAGGCCTCAGCACTGATGGCAGCCATTGTCCCCGTCTCTAGCCTCCCCCTCCAACTTCCTCCACCCAGACCCAATCCCCTGTACCTCAGCCTATCCCAAGCACACCTACAGACCAGCATGCACACACGTCAACACACAAGGGAAGCTCTGGCAAACATAAGCACCACACATCCTACAGGCACTCATGCAAGCTTCACACACATGCAGACACACCAACATCCACTGCCTCCACTGTGTCCTCCTCCTCCTCGTCTCCCTCCTCCATCCCAGTCTCGTCTACACTCACACCTGCATGCACTACCTCTACAGCCACTACGTCCCTCTCCAGCACACCCACCACCACACCCCGCTCATGTGCAGTCACCACCCCCACTACCATTCAGACGTCCCCTGTGTCCTCTCCCAGTGTGTCTGTGACACCCCCTCACAAACGCAGGCACACACCCACCCAACAGCCATCCACCTCACGACAGCCTCCAGTGCATGCACCTTCACCCAAAGTCACCAAACGTACACCTCCTACAACCACCACCTCTTCCTCCACTCCCAAACCCCCTCCAGCTACCCGCCCCAGTGTGTCCAAAAACTTTTCCTGTCCTCCCTTGACCTCTTTCCAACACCTCCCCCGCCTCGTCCGTCTCATAGGTCCCGAACTAGCACCTCAGCCACAACATCTCCGGGACCAGTGGTGCCTGTAGTCACCGGAATCTGGAGTGCACCGGCCACCAGGGCAGCCAGTGTGGCACAGAGCCACAGCAAAGACAGTCCCCCACCTGTGAAGCATCAGAAGTTGGCCAGTGCCCGGCGGGAGAGGGGAAAGACTCCAGCCACCAAAGCCGCTCCCAGGCGTCCCGGTTGTAGTGTGGAGTCAGCTGTGACACCTTCCAAGGTGGGGAAGGGCCACAAGAAACCCGGCAAGTCTGGGAAGAGCAGCACGGCGGAGAAGACTGCCATCATCCCCGATGCCCCGGAGCCCACCTCCAGCACAAGCCCAGCTGCCCAAGACAGGACCGCCAGCACTAGCCCACCTGCCCAGGAGGCCACCGCCAGAACCAGCCCACCTGCCCAGGAGGCCACCGCCAGCACCAGCCCACCTGCCCAGGAGGCCACCGCCAGCACCGGCCCACCTGCCCAGGAGGCCACCGCCTGCACTAGCCCCGCTAGGCCATGAAGGACCGCCAGCAGAAGACCCGCTGGGCCATGAAGGACCGCCAGCAAAAGCCCCGCTGGGCCATGAAGGACCGCCAGCACAAGCCCCGCTGGGCCATGAAGGACTGCCAGCAAAAGCCCCGCTGGGCCATGAAGGACCGCCAGCACAAGCCCTGCTGGTCCTTGAAGGACCGCCAGCAAAAGCCCCACTGGGCCATGAAGGACCACCAGCACAAGCCCAGCGGGGCCATGAAGTACCGCCAGCAAAACAAAACGCTGGGCCATAAAGGACCGCCAGCACAAGCCCCGCTGGGCCATGAAGGACCGCCAGCAGCTGAGACCCTGCAATGGAGACCGCCATCTCAAGCACCGCTGAACAGGGCACCGCCAACTCAATCACCGCTGAACAGGGCACCGCCATCTCAAGCACCGCTGAACAGAGCACTGCCGTCTCAAGCACCGCTGAACAGGGCACCGTCAACTCAAGCACCGCTGAACAGGGCACCGCTGTCTCAAGCACCGCTGAACAGGGCACCGCCGTCTCAAGCACCGCTGCACAGGGCACCGCCAACTCAAGCACCGCTGAACAGGGCACCGCCATCTCAAGCACCGCTGAACAGGGCACCACCATCTCAAGCACCGCTGGCCCATGAGCGGCAAGAGCACTGACGCATCTGAGTCCGTCACGGGGTGAATGATTCACTCTGGGCACCATGCCCCCTCCAGAACCAGTGGAGACTGTCATCCACTACCTCTGTCCTTAGCAGGATGAAGCACTCTGGGCACCATGCCCCCTCCAGAACCAGTGGAGACTGTCATCCACTACCTCTGTCCTAAGCAGGATGAAGCACTCTGGGCACCATGCCCCTCCAGAACTAGTGGAGACTGTTATCCACTTGTGAGACTGTGGCTTTGCACTCCCCAGGATATGGCAGTGGGCAACCCACCCACTGTAGAGACTTGAGAGACTGTGGCTTTGCACTCCCCAGGACTGAATAGTGGGCAAACCACCCACTGTAGAGACTTGAGAGACTATGGCTTTTCACTCCCCAGGATTAAACATTGGGCAAGCCACCCACTGTAGAGACTTGAGAGACTGTGGCTTTGCACTCCCCAGGATTGAACAGTGGGCAAACCACCCACTTTAGAGACTTGAGAGACTGTGGCTTTGCACTCCCCAGGATGGAACAGTGGGCATGTGGCCCCCTCGTGGATTTGGCTGAGGTGCCCCCCTTTCCCTCCCTCTGAGGTGCCTGTTTGGTTGCTCTCTGATGCCCCTGCAGTGTTCTCTCCGTCATGGTCAGGGATCTTGTGTGGGCCTCGCCCATACCGTGTGGTCCCAGTGTTCCACAGACTTTCTTAGAGCACTACCTGGACTACTATGCTTGGTATATATTATGTACATGGTGTATATATATATTTCTGCCTACTTGCTTTTAATATATTACAATGGTTACACTCATTTTCTATTGTCTTTGCATTCTTCCAGGGGATTGGGGGGTGTAACTGTGATGTATTGATATGCATTAGTGTGTGTGTTGTAGCGGGTGAGGGTGGGGGTGTTGCGTGTGTGTGTGCGCCTGTTTTTTGCCTCCCCTGTGTCGTAGGTGCAGTACTACCCATGGACTTCTGCGCCGGCGTTCGTGCTCCTGGTAGAGGAGCAGGAAGACTATTGCAGGTAGAATTTGGAGTTCCGGGTCCATGGCGTCCTCGTTCCTCTTGGGGTGTGTAGAGGTGAGCATTTTTCCTTCGAGATTCCTGTTTCTTGCGTGTTTTTATCCGCGGTGAATCCGCCCCAGAAAAGGTGGCGGATTGGCCTGTCATAGTAGTGTGGGCGGTACATTGTCTCCCGCCTGTCTGTTGGCGGTGACCGCCGCGCTGTTTGTTTGTACCGCTGTGGCGGTTCGAGTGTTAAAGTGGATGTCTTTGTTGCCGGTTTCCGCCACTGTCGTAATTTCAAATTTTTTACTGCTGGCCTGTTGGCGGTCTTACCGCCGCTTTAACACCGACCACCAGGGTTGTAATGACAACCCATGGATGATTTTGAAAACATAATTCAAGAAGGGTTCTGATATTTCTAGTCAATGTGTAACATTTCATTAATATGTTCAATGAGAAGTTGTACTAATCATTCTTGATTCCTTCCCAGGTATCCAGACGTCTTGAGGCCTAGATATTTAGTCCATGCTTAAGTTATCCATGGTTACATTATGACAAGGTTTAGATCATAGTCTAGTAAAGATTAATATGATATAATCCTGGTATTGTGTGCTTTAACCTTTTGCTTCCTTACAGGTCTCCTTCCCAGCTGTTCCCTTCCTAATCCTCTTTCCCCACTTTGACTCTCTTAGACTCTGTGGCATTTTGGTCAGAGTATTGGAGCTGTCTTGTGGTGGACATGTTGCGAACGTGCGCAGACCCTGAGGATCTGGTGACTGACACTCCATTGGCAATGAATTGTATTCGTAAAGGGGTGTGAGTAATGTGGGGTGGTGTTTTATTGTGGTGTGTGTGTGGTGTATGTATGGGTGTCAGGTGTGTGTTTTTTAAATTGTCCAATGTGGTGGTGTTTTGTCTGTGGGTGTCCATTGTGAGCGTGGCGGTATGTACTTCCAATGGTTTACCACGGTTGAATATCCGCCGTGGTGATTCATGGGTCATAATGTGGTGGTTGTTGTTTAGTAGGCGTAATGGTGTGGGTTTTGATACCGCCAGTTTATCACTGACCTTTGGTCTGGCGGATTTGTGTGTGTGGCTGTATTCTGTCAGATTGGTGTGTGTGTGTCGTAATATGGTGAACGGATATCCACCACCACGGCGGTAAGTTGGCAACCGTCAGCATGGTGGTAAGTGAGATTTACCGCCACTGTCATAATGAGGGCTATAGTGTCTGCCTAGAAATTTCGAGTTTTGAAAAATCTGAACAACAGTAATCTAGCAGAGAATGTATGCATACCCAATTTCGGAAATGCTCAAATCACTAGTCAGACAGTTACACATTTCAATCTCACATGGTAAAGGCGTCAGATTCACATGCGCCTCGGAAGAAAACAGTAATCACGCCAGGTGCTCGGTTTCCGCTAAGTGGTATAGCCCAATCTAAAATTCTGAAAAAGGGCATACAAGCTGCTAGATAGATGCTGTGGAGCCACATTAAAGCCAAGGATGATAAAAGCAACTTTAAAGCTTCCCTCAATGGCTATCAAAATGCCTCAACAAGCCTGGTGCAATTGCAGACATTTTAATCAGAAAGTAGACACATGCAAGATCTCTCCCAGCATACTCTCTAAAATTGTGAAAGAGCTTGCTACCCCTCCACCCCCCTCCTGTAGTTGGCCAGTCTACCCTGACCCTGTCAAGCTTTTGTGACATAAATGTGTCATATTTTAAAGACAAAAGAAACTAAGGTGGTCATTACGACCCTGGCGGTCTGAGACCGCCAGGGCTAAAGTGGCGTCCGTAATGCCAACAGGCTGGCGGTACGGAGACCCATATTTGGACCGCCGGGGCCGACAGTTTCCCGCCGTTTTAGCTCCGGCGGTGATGATCCGCCAGGGCAGAGCTGCAAGCAGCGCTGCCCTGGGGATTATGACTTCCCTACTGCCAGCCTGTTTCTGGCGGTAAGGGGAGTCCTGGGGCCCCTGCACTGCCCATGCCACTGGCATGGCAGTGCAGGGGCCCCCTAACAGGGCCCGTGCAGCTTTTCACTGTCTGCTATGCAGACAGTGAAAAGCGCGACGGGTGCTACTGCACCCGTCGCATGGCCGCAACACCGCCGGCTCCATTAGGAGCCGGCTTCCATGTTGCGGCCGCATCCCCGCTGGGCCGGCGGGCGTAAACTAGGTTTGCGCCCGCCGGCCCAGCGGGGATGTCGTAACGGGGACCGCGGGAGTGCGGCCGCATTGGCGGCCGCACAGCGGTTACAGCTTGGCGGGCGGCTTGTTGTAATGACCCCCTAAATCTATTAGCTTTTGAGTCTCAACACATCCTGGACCCCCTCTCTTCTGTTATGAAAGTACCTCATTTTGCACCTTTTGCTGCCTGGGGCACATTTGATTTTCTGGCAATGCATAATGAGGTGGAAATTACTAATGTCAAATTAAGCTCTCTTTTAGATACTTGCCAGCATTATATTTTCTCCCACTTTGCCTCCCTAGCGAGTCCTCATCTAACATAGCTTTTCAATAGCTCCTTCAAAACAGCTGAGTACCGCACTAACTGAAAACATGCTCTTATGCTTCCACTGACAAAGAAATCCGGAGCAGATCCTGGAAATTTGGCCCATTATTGACCAATCACTCCACCGAGTTATCATGCCAAAGTCTTCAAGACACTGATAAAAAAACAGCTGACACCTGACCTGAAGAAAAACAATTTGTTGGAAATCTCTCAATCTGGTTTCAGATAATATTAGCGGAAATCAGACTTCTAACTGTGACAGACATTATCAGGATTATGGTGAATGAGGGTAAATTAGCTCATTATATTCTCCTAGACCTCTCTACAGCCTCTGATACTGTTCCCACTCCTTCCTAATCAAATGGTTGCAGGAGACACAACATTCTTTGATTTAAGTGGTGTGGTGTGTATAACTATTAGAAGATATGGTGTTGTGCTAAGGTGTGTTGTTATAGACTTAGCTTGCTACTCTTTGGACTGAGGTATTGAAGTGTGAGCTGTTCTGTGATGTTCTGGGGTTTGAGGTGTGATCTGTGGTATGAAAATATTTCCTGTAACAATTAGTTTGTTGTTGTAATGTACTTACTATGCTCCTAACATCTAACAACTAGTGTTGGGCATTACTGCATCATTTGAATTACTCATCCACAGATGATTTGGAATGTGTTAAGATAATGTAATGCAATTTGGTGTGATGGTACGTTGGAGAGGTGGAAAGGGTTATGATACTGACACAGGCGAAGGTGTGATATTGTAAATTGTTTTCAGTATGGAAGGTTGTATTCAAATGTGTTGCTAATGTCCTTGCATTAATTTGCCATATTCCTTGCTGTATGTCTTTGGTTGCCACATTTGTAATGAGGGTGCCTTCAAGGTAGGCAAATCCAACAAATGTGACCAAGCAGGCAGGCAGGGATGTCTAAGATCCATGCCCTCAGGAAAAGCATCTGCTCTATTGCACCTTGCCCAATCATCTCTGTTTGAGACATTACTAGACATTCTGGAAGGCTCATGAATTAAGTAATGTTAGGTTAGCTGGGAAGATCCTGGATCCCTGCCACTGCATAAATGAGTCGACCATGGGTTGTCACCCCTTTCTCATTTTCCCTCTTTGTAACATGAGGACGCCCTGACATACAAGTTACTTACCTTTGGTAACAAAATATCTGTTAGAGACATATTTTAGTTGCAGATTCCTTACCTTGGAATTTCCCCCAGGTGTCAGATTGGACCCGAGATCTTTCTTTGAGCAATACCCTTGCATGTCGGTAGGTGGCGTTGGTTGACTTTGCAGGCATCGTTGGCGTCATAGTCGCCGTGATGATGTATGGAGTAGTATATAGATGCCACCTTCATGCAGCGACGTCAGTTTCTTTTAACGAATTTCCACTGCAAAGCGCCGAGCCGCTAAGAATACTGAGATTGGTGTGCCAGAGCTAAGAACCTGAAAGGGGAATCCATGTCCCTAGAAGTCAGTTCACAAGCGGGAAGGATGGGTGGGCGATATGGAATCTGCAACTAGAACATGTCTCTACCAGATATTTAATTACTGAAGGTAAGTAACTTGTACATCTGATAGAGACTTCTAGTTGCAGATTCCTCACCTTAGAATAGATACCCAAGCAATGCCATCCTCGGAGGTGGGCTACAAACCAAGATAATACTAGAAAGTCCTGCAGGACCAAACGACCAAAGTGTCTGTCCCAACGGACCTGACTGTCCAGGCAGTAGTGTTTAGCAAACGTGTGCAGGGACGCCCATGTACCTGCCTAACAGATATCCAGGACAGGAACTCTGCTAGCTAACGCAGTGGAAGCAGCAGTTGCTCTGGTGGAATGAGCACGCAAGCCCTCAGGGAGTTGCTTCTTGGCCAAAGTGTACCACATTTTGATGCAAAGAAGCATCCATCGAGAGATGGTACGCTTTTGCACCACCTTCCCTTTTTTCGCACCCACATATCCAACAAAGAGTTGATCGTCCACCCGGAAATCTTTAGTACAATTAAGATAGAATGCCAACGCTCTTTTTGGGTCCAGACGGTGAAGTCTCTCCTCCTCATGAGAAGGATGTGGGGGTATGTAGAAAATTGGCAGGGTGATGGACTAGCCTACATGAAAAGGTGTAACCACCTAAGGAAGCCTTAGTGTGCAACACCACTTTGTCAGGGTGCACAGATAAGTATGGCGGTTGAGATGAAAGGGCTTGAAGCTCACTCACCCTGCGAGCAGAGGTGATGGCAACAAGAAAGACAGTTTTGAAGGCGAGGAGCCGCAAGGGACAATTGTGCATCAGCTCAAAGGGAGTACACATTAAATAAGTAAGGACACAATTGAGGTCCCACTAAGGCATGATAAATGGAGTGGGAGGAAATAAATGGGTGAGGCCTTTTAGGAATCTACTCACAATAGGAGGTTTAAAAAGTGAGGGCTGATCAGGTAATGTAAGAAAGGCCAAAATGGGTAGATAAGAGTGCCCAAAGCAGAGCCCTGCTAGACCAAACAAAGAATGGACAGAAGAACCTTGGATAAGAGGGGCAGAGAGGGGATTAACAGATTTATTGGTGCACCATGCCACAAATTTATTCCAACAACAGGCGTATACAGTTTTGGTGGAGGGACGCGTGGCTGCCAAGATAACATTGCAGACATTGGGCGGAAGATCAAAAGTCGTCAACTGGTGCCACTCAATCTCTACGCATGAAGGCAGAGGTTGGTCAGGTTTGGGTGAAGAACTATCCCCTGTTGCTGTGACAGAAGATCCCCCAAAGAGGCAGTCTGAGTGGAGGATCAGTGGACATGCTCAATAGCTCTGAATACCAGACTCTCCATGCCCAGTCCAGAGCCACCAAGAAGAATTAGGCCTGGTCATTCCTGATCTTCTTGATAACTCTGGGCAGAAGTGGTATAGGCAGAAAGGCATAAAGGAGGTCGCAGCGCCACTCGGGATGAAAAGCGTCTCCGAGCGAGTGCCGCCTTGGAAACTCCACCGCGCAAAACAGGTGACATTGTGCGTTCTCCGCGGAGGTGAACAGATCTAACCAAGGCTCTCCGCACTGCAGAAAGAGACATTGACTTCTGAATGGAGATGCCATTTGTGATCGGCTATGCATCTACAGCTGAGTTTGTACGCTCTGGCATTGAGAGAACCTGCCTGATGTTGAACCACCAGGGTAATGCCCTGATGTCCTAGCCATGTCTAGAGGCGTAGTGCCTCCTGACAAAGGGTTCAGGACCCTACTCCGCCCTGTTTGTTGCAGTACCACATGGTGGTAGTATTGTTCGTGAAGACCTGCACTACTTTCCCTTTGAGAGAGGGAAGAAATGCTTTCAGCGCAAGCCTGATCGCCCGGAGCTCTATAAGATTGATACGGAGCCCAGACTCCATCAGAGACCAGAGGCCTCTGATCCCCACCTCTTCCATAAGGCCGTCCCAACAGAGAAATGACGCATCTGTCATTGTCGAGAAATCTGGTTGGGGAAGGGAGAGGTATCTGCAGTGGACCCAATGCGGATTCGAAAGCCACTATTGCAGGTCCTTCGCAGTCTGGACCATGTCAGAGAGACTCCCCTGATGCTGCGCCCACTGGAACTTCCAGTCCCAGTGCACAGGCCGCATATGCCATCTGGCACTTGTTACTAGCAGGATGAAGGAGGCCATGAAGCCCAGCAGCCTCAGAGTCAGTCTCACCAAAACCCAAGACCAAGGCCGAAAGATCGGAATTATAGCCTGAATGTCTTGGACTCACTTTCTGGGAGGATAAGCCTGAAACTACACTGTGTCCAGAACAGCTTCGATGAAGGGGAGCGTCTGAGAGGGAGTCAGGTGTGACTTAGGCACATTTATAGTAAATTCCAGTGTGTGCAGGAGGTTCACTGTAGTCTGAAGGTGGGAGACAACTTTCTGGGGTGAGTCCACCTTCAACAGCCAGTCGTCGAGGTAGGGGAAGACTGACACTCCTATCCTGTGCAGATGAGCTGCAACCACTGTCATCACTTTCATGAACACCTGAGGGGTGCTGTTAAGGCCGAAGGGGAGCAAGGTAAACCAAAAGTGCTTGTGACCTACCAAGAATCGTAGGTAACGTCTGTGGGCAGGCAGGATGGGAATGTGGAAATAAGCGTCCTGCAAGTCCAACACTATCATCCAGTCTCCTGGGTCCAAAGCAGACAGAACCTGAGCCAGGATGAGCATTTTGAATTTCTCCTTTTTGAGGAAGTAGTTCAGGTCCCAAAGGTCTAGGATAGGAAGTAAGCCCTTGTCCTTTTCCGGCACCAAAAGGTAGCAGGAATAACAACCACGACCTACTTCTGCACAGGGACCTTTTCTATAGCTCCCTTGGCCAAGAGAGCTACGACTCCCTGGCGGAGAAGGGCAAAATGATCTTCTGGAAGGTAACTGAAGGATGGAGGCATGGCTGGTTGAGCAGATTTGAAAAGGAGGGAGTAGCCCTTTCGAACAATCTGCAAAACCCACCTGTCCATAGTGATGGATTCCCAGTTGGGAAGGTGATGGTGAATACTGCCACCAACTGGATGGGGACGGACTAGGAGGGTTTGGAGGCTGCAGCGGGGGTAGAGGTGGGCTGAGCAGGTGTAGACGTGCTTCTAATTGGGTGTGGTTTAGACCAGTGCTTTTAATTGGGTGTGGTGACTAATCCACATGTGGAAACTTAACTGCTTTCCTGATTAGCTATAAATAGCAGAGTGAAGCATGCCTCCCTGCTTGGCCTTGTTTTGCTTCCTGATCTCAGCATCTGATTTGGCAGTCCAGCCCCTGCTGTCATCCTCGTGTTTAGGACTTTTGAGGCAATTCTTTTTTTTTGTTCCTGTACCAGCTAACACCAGGCATTCCTCCAGCACTCTGGAAAAGACTGCATCTAAGTGACTAGTATTCTCCAGGGAGTTTGTTCTTTGAGTACTGTGCTTTCCAAGAACAGCTGGTGTATTTCAGACCTCGTATTTTGTCAGAGTGCTTATCTTGAAGAGACAAATGCATTTCTGAACATTCAACATTATTATTGGAGTTAATTGCCTAAATGTGCTTCAGGAAATCTGCTTGAGCTCAAGTACTACAAAAAGTGACAGTAAAATTTTAAAAGAGCATTTACGTGATTTTTCTCTAATAGCGTAACTCTTGGATTTAAATTGGGTCATTCATGCTTGTGTTTCAGGTTTGAGTAATTTGCTTTTGAAGGGTTTTTCACACACACAGTGAAACCAAACCAAACTGTGCCACCCTAACTGTTTAAACCCAGAGTGGACATTTGTATTTCTTGGATTGTTTTTGTTCCTTTTAGTTTAACCCTATGCATGCAGGAAAGTTATATGTGATATAATTAATGCCCTTGTTTGCCTTTCTTGTAGATGATAAGTGCAACCACAGTTTTAATTGTAGTGTGCAACAGTGAATCTCTGTGAAGCCAGCCCTAGTGTCAAAGTACTTGTTTTTATGGTACTCAGTTTGGGTTTTTGGTAATGCAGTGTTAGTAATTGTGCCAACAGTTATTATTATTCAAGAAAAGTCCTGGAACATCCCGGTGTTCTTCTACCACTCCCGTGCCCATATCAGAAAGAGAGATTCAGTTTCAAGGAAGTTGAGTGCACTAACTCTACTATCACTCTGTCACCAACGACCTGCCCCCGAAGATACAGGGTGCCTAGCTGGACTGGCAAGACGTGGCAGTGTTTTGTTTCTTTCTCTTCCACTCCCCCCTTTCCTTTTGGGACACCTGCCGGGGTTTCTGTGTCCAACAGGAAGTGCTGAGAGGTGTTCCAGGAGATCGGAGGCATACCATCGCCCTGCAGACATCCTGCTTTTCAGGTGAGTGGCCCTGTCTCAACAGGCACAGTGGCTGGGTGGAGGATGCAACAGGGAGCCCCTTCTGTGGCACGAAAGGGGCGAAAAGTGGACTCTGGGGAGCAAGGGGCAAAGGAAAGACCAAGGGACCGAGCCATGGCCTGGGAATTCTTGAATCTTTCCAAGGCCGAGTCTGCTTTGTCTCCAAAGAGATGGGAGCCATCAAAGGGCATGTCCATGAGTGAGTGTTGGACATCCCCAGCAAAACCAGAAGTACGCAACCAGGTGTAGCGTCTCAAGGCCGTCATAGCAACCGATCTGCCCAGAGAGTCGGTCCTATCAAGCCTACAAAGGATTGTGAACTTTGCTGCATCTCTCCCATCGTTCAAAGCTTGGGAGACAATAGCACGGGCCTCCTCTGGTATCTGCGACAGGATTACAGCAACCGTATTCCACAAAGAGTGGGAATAGCAGCCCAAAAGGCATGCATTGTTCACAGACCGCAGCGCAAGACGGGAGGAAGAAAACAACTTCTTACCAAACTGTTCCAGCCTTTTTGATTCCCTGTCCAGGGGTGCGGAAGGGAATGCGCCTAAGGAAGAGTGTTGGGACAGGAATTTAGAGTCGTTCAGGGCGGACCGATGGCGGCGTGCGATAGTCCTATTTACAGGAGCCCCTGTGTTGGGTTTGGACCAAGTACCCAAAAGGACATCGGTGAGGGCTTCATTGAATGGCAAAAGGGATTCTGAAGTGGAAGCCCCAGGCTGAAGCACCTACGTCCGGAGATTAGACCTGACCTCTACAGTAGGAAGCTCAAGGCCAAGGACCTCAACTGCCCTACTGACCACCATACCATAAGTTGCTCCCTCCGCCATAGCCACGGTAGGAGGAGACGGCATGCTAGCATCAGGAGAAGTATCCAGACCACTGGCGTCACCCAATTCCTGAGCCCAGTCCAAAGATGGGTCATCCTGGTATTCATAAGGGTCCAGGGACCCCTCCAATCCCTCCCCGAATTCGTACCCACAGGAAAAGGGGTATGAATCTGACCTAGGGCGAATAGGCTCCATCGAAGACAAAGGCGGCGGCGGACGCTGCCACTCTGTCTCCGAGTCATCAGAGATATGGATCAGGTCGACGTCGATAGTGGGCGCTACTGATGTCGGGAGCATTGACAATCGACCTGGCTCCGGGGAAGGTCTCAAGGGTGCGACGGTGCTGGTGCAGATCCGCCCGCGAATCCGGAGGAGACCTTGGTGGCCAGAGCCGAAGCCACTGGTGCGGAACCCGAGGGCCCCTCAACCAAACCCCTTGGGCCCAAAGGCACCATATCGGGGGTCGGTCCACCCAGAGATGAGGCGCATGGCTTCATAGAAGTTCCTAAGTTGGGTGGGGGTCGCTCCGGCTCCGGGAAACTGAGGGAAGCACGGAGTGGACCCAGACGCAGACTCCAAGTATGGCGGCCTGGAGCATTGACGCTCTTCCTGTGTCGCGTCAGCCGAGCGACGAGGCGAAGTCGGAGAGTGATGGGACCTCTTTGACTTCTTCTTCTTCTTCTTCTTACCTGCACCCGAAGATTTAGAAGGCGACGAGTGGTGATGGCTCTGCGACCTTCCTCTCGATCAAGACCGGGACTTACGCGGAGTCGAGTGCCGAGCTGCCATTAGCTTTAGGGACCGCTCCCTCAAAGCCTCCGGATGCATGGCCCGGCACTCAGAGCACGACTTCAGGTCCTGGTCGCGCTCGAGACACCACAGACAAACCCAATGAGGATCCGTTACCAACATCGTGCGGTGACAGTCCTCGCACGGCTTGAAACCGGCCTTCGGGGAAATCCTATACGCACCAAAAATTCTCACAAAAACTTGACAAAACGGTCGAAGTCGGTCAAAAAAAGAGACCAGGGTAGCTCTTCTCCGGATCAGAGCATGGCGCGGAAAGAAAAGAACTGACGTCACTGCGTGAAAGCGGCATCTATATACTACTCCTGATGTCATCACGGCGACCACGATGCCAACAACGCCCACGGAGTCGACAGACGCCACCTACTTGACGCGCAAGGGTATTGCTTGAAGAAAAATCTCCAGATCCAGTCTGACGCCTGGGGAAATTCGAAGGTAAGGAATCTGCAACTAGAAGTCTCCATGAGATAAACCAACCTCAGATCTGGTGTTGAGTGTATATGACCTGGTTTGTCAAAAGAAAAAGATGGGATTCTGCGTACCAGAAGGGTGAAGAAGGGAGAACTGAGTGGGTACCATAATAAAGAAGTCCAGCTCTGGGGTTTGGTATCAGTCAAAAGACAGCTGAGCTATTGTGGAGATGAACATAACTAGGAGGACTGTTATGGGTGCTGTCAAGAGTTAGAGCACAGATCAGTTCTGGGATAAGAATTGGTGGCAAAAGGGCATAAATAAAGTTTGGTGTGGTTAAGCTCTTATGAAGGTAGAGTGGTTCCAGGCCATCGAGCCTGGTGCCACATGCCCCAGTGGCCAATTAGTGCTGTATGCAGCAGTAAAGGATTGTGTACGGTGTGGAGAAAGCAAGGGAATCCCACAGTGGGGGCGATGGGACCTGCTCTGAAGATCAGTATGCATGCACAGAAGAAGAAAAACGTCTCCAAAGGTCTTTCATGATTTTTAGATAGAGGGGGGTGATGAAGGAAAAGAACAAAAAGGAGTGGTGTCCATCTCCATTTATGAGTGCTGAAGTGCCTGACGGTCATGTGACCATTGTCACAAACCAGCCTTAAGAAGCAGAAAGGACGGTGGGTGTGGAAAGAGTAGGGTACAGAAAGAGTAAGGGGAACTCTTGTGGAGTGACAGTGGTCACAGGAACCAGCTATGGTGCTCCAAATGGGCAACAGAAGGCACCATTTTAAAGATGCTTTCCACGCTTTCCAGTAAAAGAGTCATGTCAACTACGTCAACACATGGCACACTGGATATATTCGTGCTCTTGTGTCTGCAAAACTGTAACTTATAAATACTGCCCACAGAAAGAACTAGATCCTAAAGATTTCTTTAGACCACAGACGACTTGCGATCAGCAGACCATATGATGAAACTGTCCTATAGATGTGGGTGAATTTTACATTATAGACCTGGAAACATACATACAAAAAAAACATTTGGGATTACACTCAAGTCCCACAATGTATTAGGGCTTTTTCACTTCTTGTGTTATTCATCATTTTAAGTGACCTACATCTTAAACATGCAAATAAAAATGTATTCTTTTTAAAAGTGATAGTTTTCACTGTACATTGAATTCATGTGCAATTACTGTGTCAGCTAAATTTGAGTCCCAAACCTACAATTACCTTTTGGATTAAGTCTGGACTGCTTTAACGTGTTACCCTTGGAAAGTCAAATGTACTTGCGTATCTAATTGAAATCAAATAGTGTCTTGACATCAAGGGCAAAATGTTATCTTCACTAGCACTGCCCCATAACCACTGGCTGCCCAACCCCAAGAGAAAACAAATCTCATACTAGATGACATCACTTGTAATACACAGAGTGATGCTTCTCGCTCACAGAGTGATATAGACTATAACAGATGGGATGTAAGATGGAAATTACACTGAGTTTAGTACCAAGGTCATAGTTTTATTGTATTCAGGTCCAACCTCTTTCTAATTAGAACAAAAGTGTCTTTCTGTTTGCTGGCACCTGCAAGGTCATTTTCAATAAGATACAGAGCTGAATAGACTGGAGTCCCACCTGTGCATGTGGCATGATTTTGTGTATATGGTATGCAGTAGAAGGCTTACAAAATTATTGATAAATGCTCTCAAGCATGACAAAGTAAGGTAGTGAAGGTCAATAAGTCTTGGTAGTCTAGGAGGAAATAGAAACAACATCTGATCACTGCTTTCCAACAACAGAAAAGGTTGTATTTGTGGGATTAAACCCAAGACTGTGAATATAGACAGACAACCGACGTTATTTAACCAATTCAATGTATAACTAATAGGAAAACCAATACATTACCTTGTATCCCATCTGCCACTGGAATTATAAGATTCTGTGGCTGCTGCGTTTTCCGCATGGATTTGCCGCACTTGCCACATAATACACCATTTTCTGCATAATTTGCAGATTTTAACAAAAAAAATGTTTCTAGCTCAAAGGGAATAAAGGTCACTAAAAATGGTAACACTTGTGTTACTGCTCAGTGGCAGACCTTACTTCGCTCAGAAGCAAGCCGTCTTTCACTTGCTGATTGCTCTTTTTATTATTTGTTAAAGTCATACTATCTGGGGCGAAACGTTTGCCCGTACAGTGTTAACACGTACGAATGACAAAATAGTGAAGGTATACTTCTTCAAAATGTGCTTAATTGTGCCGAATCATTTATCATTTCTAGCCCCATAATTTAATCAACCCTGCAGCATAATTCAGGATGTGGACAATGCGGCCACACAGCACTTTAACAAAGCAGCTCCGCACTGTGATTCAAAACAGCCAGGACTCTATATAGAACTTGACATGTTATAATAAATTTTTAATAAAAAAATCTGACATTATAAAAATACACAAAATAAAAAAAGTATTATTTACATCTTTAAATTACAAGAGATATCATCTGTATAAAACAGGGCGTAAAATATTTAGAAATTATATATTTCTATTTTGAAAAGAACCTACAGACACATCTGTCAAACTTTCCTTTTCTTGATCTCCCTGCACAAGTCTGTGTAAAATACATTCTTTCCAATTTTAAAGCTGCACTGGAGACATATGGTTTCTTCTTCGTTTTTCGTGAGGGTCACGTTTTGAGGTAGAATGTCAAAATATTTCTTTGGCTCCATAAATATCTTGCAAGTCCAGAAGGTGCTATGTGTCAAAAACATAGCTTTGAAACGCAGGAGTCCTATAACTTTCAAATGTTTGTGCAGGAGAGCAGGCACTGTTATCCTCCTTTGAAAGTGTCCTAGTAGGTTCCTGTTCTTCACACTGCAAATCCAACGAAGCATGAGGGAGTTCACAGGTGACTATGGATTTAGGTATCGATGGTTGATTTACGGCAGCAAAGGAATCCACTTGAGGTCTCCACAGTGCCTTGCCAAACGTCCCTGAAAAAATACAATATAGAAATATGGATTACACACGGATGAGTGTTTGATTCAGAGACTGTCCATACAGAGTTTTGTTGTTTCAATAAGAGCAATACGCATTGCAGCAGTTTACAGTGTGGAAATATTCTTACTTGACATCAACTAGTTTAAGTTACAATGGACGAAAATTAAACCAGGTAAGAGCAGTGGTTATGCAGGGTGCATTATCAAACAGAGGAAATAATCTTCTAAACGTACAGAATACCTAGGCCTGGCTCAGTAAATGGTTGCCAACATGATGAGCAAGAAAGAGACACAAGGTTTCAGTGATATAGGGAGTACGCCTGGTGTCCTGGCCCAGTATCCTATAATGTATATACTATACGACTTAGGTTATTAACAGTTCCTTCAAAAGGTGCTATTGTTCAAAACTGACATTAGAAGGCTTCAAGCACTTCTAGGTGGAGCTCACAAGTAAATATTTTTTTTAAAAAGAAAGTGCAGTGGTTTGTTATTTTTGATTACCCGTTTGTGACTGAGGAATTATCCAGGACGGCAACACATGTTCCAGAGCAATGAAAGGATACAATTGCAGTATCAATTGTTAGATTACACATACAAATCTAGGTATTATAAATTAGTTTATAGGATTTTTTTCGATCACGTTGCAAATTTAGGATTATATAATACAGTACTACATTTGTTATGTCACAATGTTACTACAATGCTTTATTCATATAGATATGATGTCCGATGAGCTGACCGTCTGTTATGGAGAAGACACCAAGCATGTTGCTCCTAAAATTCTACTCCCAGCCTTCCAAGAATCATTGGTGACATAATGCCATCCTAACAGGCTGTAAATATGTAAAATAATTAAATTCAAACTATCCCCCAGTCTCCTAAAGAATAACCAAGGAAAACATACATAAGGAAACAACTGCACTTTGAGAAAACAAGACAAACTGCATTATTTGTTCTAACCTTCAGGATCCTAGCAATGGCATCAAATCAGTTCCCACTGTTATGTCTGTATGACATGGACACATGTACCCAAGCAATCACTTTTCTAGGATAAGTCACTTGGTAGTTCTGGTCTTATATGAAGAGCGTTAGCACAGAATCCACCCAATGACATACAGATTTGGGTATACTGTTCCTGATATAAAACATTAAATCCTGCAACCCCTGTATAAAAACCTTTTTCTAATGTTTTTATTCCCGTAGAAATGTGCCATCCCTAGTCGCCTGTAATAAGAAAATGGTGCAGTCGTCTAAGTGTAATAACAACAGTTAAGTTGAGACATCATAATGCCTGCCGTCAAAGCTGGCAGCCAAGGTGAAAGATATATCACAGAGAATAATTATAACTGCAGTTTAAACAATGAAAACTGACTTGCATTATTTTGATCCTTTTTTTTTCTAAAATGAACAGTGATAAATATGTTAACCAATATATTTATTTTTTCATGCCTCATCACAGGAAATATCCCAATATATCCTATGGGGATTGTAACACGGCAGACAGGAATATTCCATCTGCCACGTTCTAAATCAGGCCCTTCATTTTGATCTGCAGATTCCGCTTTTACTCTTCGTGACTGCAGCTGTACCATTTCCTAAACACTAAAGAGCAAGACACCAAGGATCTAAGTGGTTTGTGGGAAGTGGGATCATTTTAAAATAAAGTGTTCTATGCCATATGCCCCATGGGCATATTTAACACGAAATTATGTGACCTGAGGTTTGGATATGGAAGGACAAGTGTAAAGTATCAGTCAACAGATCAAGGGACAATTCACATACAAAGCTGCCATACTGTGTGAACTGCGTAAATGGGCCATCCTGCAAATGAAGCCACAACAGATCTTAGCAACAATTGCATCAAGAACTGGTGGTGTTTGTTAGAGATAGAGAACTGGTAGAGAGAATTATGTGATTATCTTCATTGGAAGGCATCTTGATGTGTTAATGATGGAAAAGGAAGATATGTTTTATTTCTGGAAAGGAGTTCTCGAAATAACCATTTGTACTCTCATAGCTAAAGCTTTGAAGCAGTCAAATGTAATCTGTGAGTAATATCTGGGGCATGTCTGTGACTAAAGCAAACGATGCACTGTTGCGATATGTACCATGAAACTAAACAGTTGATGTAATGCAGATTACAACCTCCAGGCAGTGTAAGTAATGGGGCCTCTAGTTTATTTCAGGAGTGTGATATCACTTATTTTAATTTTTTGCTTCGACCTATTAACTATTAATAAAGCTGTGACTCCTCTATTTTCATATTTTTTTTAGACCGAGTTAGACTGCCATAAAAACAGTTAAACTAAAATAAAAAAATTATACATAACACGAACATATTTAAAGCAAAATGTAACTGTCTACACTTGACAGTTGAGGGTTTCACACTTTTCTGGCTGCGTTACTTCCTGCTAGACAAAGTAAGAAGTTTAGCAGATAAAACAGGATCCTTAAGAAAGCCCAAAGATAAAACAAGATCCTTCAGCAAGCCCATAATTTCCTGCTGTGCACAAATTCCACTAATCTCAAGCCTGTCTTTCCTTCTCTTTGTTGAACACAGGATACATTACTAAAAAGGACTTCTCACTGCGCAAAGGCCCATCAGCACCTGCTCATATAAACAAACAGCTAATGCAGGGCTTTGACACTTGGTAGGTTCAGATGCAATGTACCATGCCTTACTGAAAGAGAGTCACAAGAAACACGGTGCTGGTGGAGCGGTTGTAAAGACGTCTGGACTTCATCACTGCATATTCCTGCTTGCATTTTGTCACTGGAAATATGTAGGACACTATGGAATCCGGTCGCGTTGTCTGTCTGTTCCCATTTGTGTACAAGCGAGGTATGGAGTGTATCTTTCCCTTGCTGCGCTCTCTTTTATATTGGCTCAACTTATGCTCTCTGGAACACATACAACATCCAACCCCTGAAGAAGGCCAACATTTTACACAGACATACCTTCCTGTAAAATCAAGAGCCTGAAACTACACCCCAATAACAGAAACATCTACAAGTGCATTATCTAGCACGAGCCATGCTATAAAGCAATCAGAGCACTGTACTGGGGAAGAGTTTTAGAGACTTGGAGGCCAAACAAAGGAAGAATTGAGGGGAGTAGAAGGAGATTTGCCGTAACAAACTAGGCTGCACGTGGAATAGGGAAATAGGGTATTCTACAGTACCTAAGTACCTAAAGAGAATGGGTGGAAGGGTGCAGGTTTTCTTTATGAGTAGCCAAATACATGAGCAGTCATGATACGAATGCATGACACAAATGTTCCCATCTTTGAGCCCCTATCAAGTGAACATCGGTGAAGCCTCATAAGTCCAGACTCTCTTGATTTTCCGACTTCCTTTCCATAGTTCCAGAGTTCCTGCAGTACTGTTTACAGATGTGCTCTTCTTAAGATCACCACAAACGACGAGCCAATATTAACAAGGCTCGTCATGAAACTAGTGACAAAAACCTAGCACTATTAAATGGAAGACTCTATAAGATTTTGAGGTCTCCCATGCTCCCTTAATGTCTATTCATGGTGCTAAAACCTACAATCAATTGTATATGGTAGCAATATTGAAATGAAGACTATGTGGCTGAATAGTGTGTGAATTTAACAGCAGACTACATTCAGTAACACTTACGTCTCACAGGAAGAGAATTTACCAAAACCTCCTTCTAGGCCCATGTGCCCCATTGAAACAATGCTTGCATGTTCAACCTGACGGCAGTTTACTAGTTTATACTTGGAGATTGCTCACAAACAACTATTAACACCGTATGTTTTGTGGATGGTGTTTTAGGTATAACTTTTCAGTGACTACATTAAGCATTCCTTCATTTGTTAGTGTTACACCGACCATAACGTCATTTACTATCTTTAACTCTGTCTAAGCCCTTTGCAGTATTCCTTACTGCAGGAAGTGATTTATATGTCTACAGATAGTTAGCATGGAGTGCCATAAAATCTTCAGGCGGTGTACAGATTCTCTCTTCATTTGTTAAATGAAGAAATGTTAAATCCCTCCAGTTCAACTACGTGATGAACATCAGTGATGTGAACTGCATTAGTCTCGCTTTCGCTTTCAGAGGAGCACCGTGAATGGAGACTATCATAAATAACGAGTCGTTGACCCTGTCAAGTGTGTTGTTAAGTCACATTTTCAAAGGCTGCAATACTCTGGACCACATTCACCAAGTATTTCCTATGAGTATTTCTTTACTTACTCCGGACTTAGGTGTAATCTACTTCTGAATTTGCATACATAAAATGTACACGTATTCACACACAAAAACACAATAAAATGAGAACCTGAAAGTAAATCATTGGGATTTCTTAGACTGTGGTCATTTCATAGTCACACAATATTCCTATTTATAGATTAAAGTTTTTAAGACCTTCAATGTTTATGAGAAAACTAGGGTAAGAAATGCACACATACCTAAAAATGTGCTGCCTGGCACTGCAGCAGCAGGGTGTTCCTGGCTTTTGTTGGCATCTAGAAGGTCTGTGTTCAGGCTCAGGATTTTGACTCCAGTGCCTTCTTGGTGTATGTACACGGAGTTCAATAATTTGCTGCTTGAAGACTGCATTCCAGCATTGCCAACATTATGGCCAAAGGGATCTTCGACCGGCAGTGCATAAGGACAGCATTCGACGTTCTTTAAATATTCTGATTCATACGGATCAAAGCATAATGCTCTCTGGTCAGGGTTGTATCCTTAATGCAAATGAAAAGAAACTTAACTAAGTTATTCTGTAAAACATTTCACAAGGGGAGCAGCGGGAATCACGAATAAAAAAACAAGCATTTTCAATGCAACAGGTCTCGCATTTGTTCGAGTTAGAGCTATTAGCGTTGTAAAGCAAAAAAAAGATGCAGCCTGATCGCGCTATGTAAAATGAAGCGCGATCGCGCTGCGTGGAAAATAAACAGATAAAGTAGTCCGGACACCAGGCTGAAAACATCGAGCCTCGTATGTTTTTAGTACTTTACCGGTGCTGTGTAGGTGGGCTATACACTGGAAAAGGCATGACGTATGCATGCCTTTCACAAATGAAAGCAAGCGGATTTTAAAAGGCAAGCCCACGAACCAATGTAAGTGACTGACATGGCATGGGCGTGGTTTAAAGCCCAAAGAGAGATAACAGAATGGACGATTGCGCTCGCCCATAATGAAGGTACAAGCAGAAATGTGCTCTCCAGCTTAAATGCACTATAACCTTACATCCAAATTCACAAAACTGGAAAGCTATGCCAGTCACAGGTTTTCTGCCATATCCCTGATAAAGGTGAATGCCTTGGGCCAAAACAATTTTGTCAGCTCACCAGTATGACAGACTTCTGTGCTGTACAGGTTTCCTCTTGCATACATGTTCCCAGCTGGACCCAGGTAATGACATATGAGCGGGTCTGTCACGGCGTCTAAATCTGCATCACTGCCATTATCTAAATGACAAATACCTGGAAAACAACAAACACATAGTAGCATATTTACTTAGGTGTCACAAATTTCAAATATCATAGAATTGAACACAAGTGTGCTTTCTTGTTGAATAATTTTGAAATACTGCATCAGTGGCCATTTTCCACTCATGTATTTGGAAACAGTTTATATTTTAATACAAGCAAAATACGAAATTCGTAAAATACTTTCAGTGAGCACACTGGGCAAAAAATATTTTGGTGAATTTCCTCCAAGAAATAAAGACAGAAATTAAGGATCAGTCGTCCTCAATAATGTCAAATAAATAAAAATACGAAATTCAAACATTATTTGCACGAGCTAGAATTTCACACACGAGCTCGGGATATCTTCCAAAAAATGTTATCCAAACATTGTATGTGAGATGTGTTTTGAGGGTAAGCTGTGAGGGAGGGGACAGACAAGGGTTACATAATTTCCCTGGTACTGTTAACAATCGTAACTAACAACACAATCTTGCTGAATTGTTCATGTTCAGCAAAGTTTGCTTTATTTACACTTATTGCGACTTGCTCACTCGGCCTTAAAAGATACCATGGCAGACCTCCTCGTACCCAATGGTCTCCAAAAAGTGACCTTTTTAGGCTTTTTTTTTTACAAAATATTTCCCACATATTTCTTGTCTTCCTACTTCCAGCCTTGTTAAAATAAGAACAACTGGTGCTCTGTGTCACACTTTTGGCACTTGGATCTTAACTTGCATCTCTCGGGTTACAAAATGGATTTTGACTTATTTGTGAATATCCACTAGCTTTCAACTGAGTTTAGGCTTACTACATTTGCATAGAATTTCCCTGGGAACTACCAGCTTTAACATGGGTAAGAAATTACATGGGGCCGAATCGCAACAGTATTTATAAGTAAGGAAAGTAGTACTAAATGGGTAGACTTTGAACTTAGGCATATGAACATCTCCTAAATATTCCTTTACTGACAGTTTAGATGATTTGTGGAGAATTCACAACTTTATGTGCTCCAAAATGCCTTTGTGAATAACACCCCCTCCCCATTTTAGTATAAATAATTAACAGATGAATAACTTATGCATGCATATTTTTCACACTCAAGCCTCTCTCTACACGTTTATGAATAGGGCACAACCAATACTAACTTGCAGATGCAAGTTTATCAGGTGCATAGAAAATACTTTGTAGACTGATCCTACATACAAGCATGCCTCTCGAACAGCTCATTTTGCAATGGGATGGCTGAAAGGCCACTGCTTTTTACAGACCTTTGCAAAGTGGTTTAGGTAACCTCAATCCTTTCTTTTGCCATATCCTAAAAATTCCCTTGACATCCATCCACAATCGGTTTTCCTTCTTTAATAGAGTCTTCCATAAGCACACATCTTCAGATTATCAGGGTCTGGTAATGGGACGTGAACGCAAATTAGGATGGGAAAGTCCCAAGCCTTTTGTTCTTGTTAAAACGTTCACTGCTTTTACGACTGGTAACCAGACCATGAGTTACCTTCAGTGCAGCAAAATCTGGGCAGCTGTCCCTAACTGTGAACATCTTTATCCACAAATTACCTTCAAGAATGAGATCTCAGCTTGTACACTGAAATGCACTTAGGTGCAACCCTTGTATGTTTATTTTAATGCTTTTGATTTTCACCTCTTCCTCTTGACAACTAAAGCTATGGTTGAACACATCCGATTCTATCTCATATACCAAGCCGACTCGCTGATTAAAGGCCTTCTTATTGGTCCATCTGCATGGACATATCACATATACAAATACACTTAAATGTTTACAAACATATTTTAACTGTGACTAGAAGGCACCTACATCTACTTCACTGAATCACAAGTTGGCTATAGAGCTCTGCCCAGTTACAAAAGCTGCTGCTTTTTGTACTAATTTATAGAATAAAAGTACTCCAACCTACAGAACGCTTAGCAACTCACCATTACTATCTCTCGGTTGTAAAACATATCCACCAACAGCTGAAGTGATGAACTGATGATGGCTTTCATTTTCAGATGAACTGTACCCGTCCTGGCGGTCTGCCAAGGTCCCTTGAGAAGACAAGTAGCTGGGAATGTCTGCAGGAAGGTTTGTCTCATCTGCAATGACAAACAGACCCAAAGAAAAGATATAAGTTCGGTTTGGACATTTGCACAGTACTGACAAAGTTGGTTGTTTCGTAATTCTAATGAGAAATCCCATAAACGGGGAGGGGGGGGGGAAGGGCCATTACATATTGTTTTGTTTTCAAGTCAGCATTTGTAACGAATATTTATTATATTATCTAGTGCCACAATGCATGCAAACCAAATAATAAAGTGCTTTGTAAAATATGGCTATTTTTCTACAACAAAAAGCCATAATTAACATTCAAAGTGCAATATGGAAGATCAGTAGCAGCAGTGCTAACCATATGTATTAGCATGAGGTGGGTCCATTCATAAACATACAATGTAAATACTGGCCAGAGTTAAACTGTGTTTGCACTGGCAGCAATTCTTGGGCTCTGCTGTGTCTTTCCAATGTTAAAGTACCACTAAAACTTTCAGTCCAAGCAACAAAGTGGGAGGTCGTGTGGGCAAGACTGGTTTTGAACAGAGAACTTTTTTAGTGCAGTAACCAAAATTCTGGAGCAGGTGCAAAACTTTTTACGCATTCCCAAAATGAACACAAGTCATTATAATCTTTTTAACTGGTATGGTTAAGACCATGTTTCAGTTTACACACCTGTGTTTGTGACGCTGCAGTCTTCATTTCTCCTTCTTGTGTGGTATATGATGACCACCCACACAAGCGAAGTGCCAACCACACAGCAAACCACTGCTATAATCACAATGCCAACTGTGGCCCAGCCGTCGTCTTCCAGCGATGTGGAAGCATTGGGAGGAGAGTCGCAAGTTGGACTCGGGATTACATGCACACGAATGTTGCCTCTCTCCGTTCCCAGGGTATTCGACATTTCACAAGTATATTTTCCAGCATCCTCAATATCTGTGTCTACAATTATAAGTAGCTGGTTGGCAGCTGCAAAGAAGTGCCTTTCAGTCACAATCAGTGGGCTGTCATCCTTCGTCCAGTTCAGCTTTGGTGTAGGGCTCCCACCCGCAATGCACTGCAAAACTGCAGTTTCTCCTTTTGTCACAGTACGGTCCACAAGAGGTCGCAGAAAGGATGGTGTTTCTGGGGAAGAAACAAATAAAAAGGTTTGCATTGCTTACTATAAAGCAGCTACACATTACTTTCAACCACTTCTCGTAAAGTTAAGCGTTTGATTAATCAGTGTACACATTTTCCAAACAAGCATAAGGCCCTAATCAGCCTCCTCTGAACATAAGGCTTGTATCACTTAATTAGAGTGTTACATTCCAGGTGTTTAGAGGTGGCAAGAACAGGAAAAAACATTGGACATATGCTCCTGCTAAGTGCACAAGATCAAGAAATAGCATTATACAGCCTACTTGTTTCTTATTTGTTAAGAGAGCTTTCAAAATTGGCAAGAAGTGTTAAGTTTAGCATTAATGCTATCACTTTCATAAGCAGTTCTACGCAAACCAAAGTATTTCTCAAAACTATACGCCAGTATCTCCCTATCCGTGCTTCTCCTACCTAGGACAGTAAGTGTTGCATTAGCTGAAATGGTTCCGGCACTATTTTGGGCTGTGCAGCTATAGATGCCAATGTCCTCAATTTTGACATCCACAATGAAGAATACATCATCTTCTGGCATCACATGCATGCGTCTCTCACGGGCAGCAGGGAAATCTGTGCCTCCATTTTTCTGCCAGGCTATCTGAGGTGGCGGATGTCCAACTGCAGCACATTCCAGTCGTGCCATTGCTCCTGCTCTAATGGTCAGATCCATTGGCATCTTTGTGAATGATGGAAGCACTAAAAAAAAATAACAGAGCAATAAGCAAACTCCCAAGTGGGTTATTAGCACTACAGCAGGCCAACTAAATTTGTGACTCTAAGTCGTTTAACACCACATCATATTTTCGATTTAAGAATGTGACACAAAGAAAACATTTCTCAATGATAATTTAAGTACCAGTCTTCATCTGTTTGCAGTCCATTGTCAAGAGACATCATCCCAGTATCAGCCCAAGCACACACTAGTATGCAAAAAGCCATTTTAAATGAAATGATAACCAAAATCTGTGTCTTTTTCTGCCACATATATACCAACCATTTAATCTCAAACTGGTTATCAGTGCCTATATATCTCATCTTTGAATCTGATTATTCAGTCGGCCATATATTTCATATTCTCCTACAGTCAGATTATTGTTCTCGAGTGAGATGGTGGTAAAATGTTGTTAAGTGCTGGTGAAGAGGACACTAGACAACCACAAAATGATCTTCCAATAGAAATGCACCACAGATCTTGACAAGTAGGTCATGTAGACTTCACAATGTGTCTTAGACTTGGTGTAAGCCATTCAGGCGTATTATTATTTTATCGTTTGGGTTGTACTGCTGCTTTCATTAGAAACTACTTTCCGCCAGGGTCTATTGAGGCAGATGTAAACAATGGTAATATGCTTAATTGTGAGTAAATACTTTGTGTACTGAGATCTTGAAAGATGCCAGTTTTACTCTGTATAACGTGAGAGCAAACAACAGGAAAAAAATTAGATAAGTCTGCAATCTTCACTCTCCACTAAAGAAATAAAATGAGCATTCCTTTGTTACTTAAGCAACGCATAACATTAAAATCAAAAGGATTCACTTTCTTTTTTAATACATACTATTTACTGTGAGCTTGGATTTGACCGAATATGACGAGCCAAAATGATTTGAAATGACACACTGATATTTTCCTTCGCTGCTGAATTCAACATGTCGCAGACGCAGGATGGTGGTGTATTCCATCACTTCTCCACCTTGTGCACGAAGGTGGGCATAGTTCTCCATTTCTGCATCTTGAAGTAGCTCATTGTCCTTCTTCCATGCAAATGTCATCGGGGAGTCACTGCTACTGGCTGCTGAGCAGATAAAACTTACGTTGGACCCTCTGATTGCTGATTGGGTTTCCGGTTGGACAGTGATCTGAGGTTTAGGGAAATCATCTGAAAAAGATTAAAATAGCCCATCCTTAAAAAAGAAAATCATAAGAGGAATGTGGAGTTGAGAAGATGCACAATCACACACACGTTTTCAAGTAATGGTGCACAAATGGTACAATGCAAATAATAAATATGATTTTGTTTTTCAGGTGAAAAGTAATTCAGTCCAGCACAAACAAACAGATGCAGAACAAACTCTGCCAGGTCTGTAATGTTAGAGGATACAGTGCTAAATAATGGCAAACTGTGGCTATCTTAGATGGGAAAAACTGTATGTGATGCTTTCTCTGCTTTTCACACAATACAATAAAAATAGAATGGAATCATGAAAAAGTTGTGCTTGTGCATCGGTGTCTGTCTATTAGCAATAAGCATTAATGGATTGTCGATGATAGGCTATCAATTCATCTGGATTTCCCCAGCATCGTTTATACCAGTGGTTCCCAACCTGTGGTCCGCGGACCCCCCGGGGTCCGTGACACACAGCCAGGGGGTCCGCAGGCCTGGGCTAGGAGGAAGGCACTTCTCCTGCTGGGGCCCCTGACAAACACGAGCGTGCATGTTTTCATATTTATTACTTCCTTTGTTGAGCAGTTTTAAACGCACTGCAAAGCTCCTTGTACTGCAAAAATAAAACCGTCAAGCTAACTCAAGTGATGAATGTACCTGCTGAGATGGGAGTTTTGTGCAGTGGCACTTTTGACTCAAAGGTAGCGCAGATGGTTAATGTGCCTGCTGCAAAGGACGTGTATCATGCAAGAAACAGTATTTTATGTGCGTGGCACAGTGGGTTAATGCTTTTGTCACGGAGATTCTTTTGTTACTGTGCAGTTCATAATCGCAATCTAGCACAGTGAGCTATGAACTGCCATTAAAGAGCTGCATGCAAACCGCATGGCACAAATTAGAAAGTTGTTTTTTTCCTAGTCTTTCATTTTCCTTGTGCTGCTAAAAAAGGTTTGCTTTGTAGAAATACATTCTTATTGCTAACGCAGTGCTTCATTTATGCTTCTTGTTCCCGGTGCTGAGCACCGGCACTTATTTTTGAGGGCCGGGGCTTGCTCTTCTGTCTCAAGCATTTGCTGCGAGCAGAAGACACATATGGGAAAGACGGAGGAAGAGAAAACCGAAAAAACATCACAAAGGGAGAAAGAAGAAAGCTGCAAAAGTGAGCTGAAGGGGCAGGGAGTGGCTTTATATGGATTGAAGAGGTCCGAGATGGCTTCAGGATTACGCTGCCTCAGTATTCCGTGTTCCCACATTTAATTACAGCAGCCACGTATTTAAGAGGAGGGCTTTGGGCACCCGCATGTTTTTATTTACAAGTTAAGCACTGTGCTAACGTCATCACTAATCACTGTGCTGTGTTCTGAATCCTAAGTTTGTGCTTCTCCGGACCAAGCACTCTTAGAAAATGCCTACCAGTGTGGATGACATGTGAATCCTACACCTTGTGGTCCCCTATAAAATGCCCTGACACCCTACAGTGGTATGAGAGGTGCTATAAAACAAATGAAGTACATGTGACAGAGAGGCTAGGAAGAGATGAGAGGCCCTTATGGTTTTACTTCCTTTCCCCTTAACTTATTTATGTGAAAAAGCTTTCTCAGATCTTGCATACCTAGAAAATAAAAACAGAAATCGCTCCGGAAATGTAGAATCTGACCTGAGGATTCACCTTTCCTAAATAAAACAAAACATTGAAAAGGTAGTTGCCGAAATGCAGCGCCAACCTTCCCAATAAAATTCGATTTTTGCATATTTTTTCAATATAAAAGAATGTTATCTTTAGTAATGTGAGTATTTGTTTGGTGTGTACTTGTTATATTTTTTGTGAATTACTGATTTAATGTTTGAATATTAAATTGTACAAATTGCTGGGGGTCCCCGGCTTCCAGTAATGATTCATTGGGGGCCCTCAGGAGTCAAAAGGTTGGGAACCTCTGGTTTATACAATAGTCCCAAACTTCTCAATACAGAAATATGTTTCTGTTGTTCTCATGCATCAGTTACTAAGTTAAGTGTGACTGTCCTTTAATTTATTCAAGTCTCTTTACTTCACAAATCACTAAATGTTTTGATAGATCTATTCAAAATTTATTGAAATGTGAGAATGTTGATACAGTTAGAAATATATTGGTGATGTTCTTTGTGGTCTGGCAAGGCAGTAGGATGATTCTCTTAGTACAGCTAGTCTGCAGCAGTTCACAATCACCACTCAAACGTTTATAAATGTGACTGGGCTGGGGAGCCAGTAGCTTATATGGTAAAGTATTTTTCACAGCTGCATATGTACCTCTGTTCTGCAAATATTCAGCTCATGCATAACAGCAGTGTAACAGTATTGGGAATGTATACAATATGTCTCTAAAATAACTTAACTCTTGTGGTTTTAAAACCTGGTCTCATAGAAGTATTTAGAATTTTCCCAACTCTGGCACTTGGACAATTACAACATTTATTGAGTCTGCCCTATTAAGTCAAATGTTAATACTGTTTCTATCAAGTTCAATTGAATAACAACTTCTAGCAGTACTCGTAAAGTAGGCCACAGTATACATCCTTTAGTTTATTTTGTATGTTCTTTAACAGCTCTCTTCCCTACCTGCTCTCTCATTCACTCTCTCTCTCTTACACACATACCCAAACAACTTTTAAAGGTGCAACATATTTAGTTACAATTATTTGTAGTATCCATTTCTGGCATGCCATCTGTTTCTCTTCAAGTCCAAGTCTGTGAGTATAACAGGGGTATTTCACATCTGCACACTTTTACCCGACTCCAATCTCAATGGCATCAAATCTCTGTATCCTATCTATGCCATCTTTAGCACTATCTTGTAGGCACAGACCTTCCAGAATAAAAAAATGCTTTTCTAGTTAATGTAGTGCAAAGAGTAGCTTAGTATGGGATAACAACTAGATATGTGGATTCCTATATATCTTAATTAGATAAATGTGTAGCATTATGTAAAAATGATGACAATCGGACTGCATTCACAAATCTATTGATTACAGTATTATCACATACTTTCCAATGATGTACCTAAAATCCAGTTGCTTATTAGTCAAGCTTGTGTAAGCAAATGAGAAAGTGGCATAACAACTGTGTTGACTTAACTACCCATAGAGATTAAAAGCAGACATCAAAGGGCTGAATGAAACACAACTTCTAGTTAGTATAAACCCACAAACTAAAGCATCTGAAGATGAAAGCCATCAAAAAGGTCATCTATAGGGTGGTATTAATGTTAATACTGCTGAGCTTTTATGGTTACCACAGAACATATTAAAACATTCTGCTTAATCAAAGTGTGCAGTTGAAATGTGATGTTAAAATTATGTACTACAGTCCAACGTCAATGACAAGCTAAACAAATATAATTTTAAAGTAAGATGTGTTACCAAAGGTTCATAGCTTGCCTACTTCAATCCATTCAAGAATTAGACTATTCTTCTTAAACTCGGAGATGTTGGTATTGATTCTGAGTGAATGATTCAAACGTTCACAGAATTAGGTTTCAAATATACCTAATCTGATTGAAACAACAGTGAACAAAATATGAAGAGCATGCAATTATACCAAGTCTGTCAAGAAGGGTGCAGTACTTACCACATACAAAATCATCTGGGCTAACAGCAAAGAGACTTCTCCCTTTTAAAAGCTGGGGGTGGGCACAGCTGGTGTTCACAAATGTCTGAAAGTTGTTCTCCGTCACCCATTGCGGTAGCCATTTCAGCTGGCAATCACATAACAGGCTAGATGTATTCAAGTGCCTGGCGAATAGAAGGCATTCAAAATGTGTACTGTGCAAAACATTTAACACACACAGCACACTGAAAGAAGCACCCGGAACTTGAACAAACTCTTCTGCAGCCCTCCTCCTCCCTTTCCCATAAAATGAGCTGTCGTCAAAGAATAGTAATTCTAGGAAAACCTTCTTAAACTTTTAAATAAGTTACACTGTAGTTAATACAGAGCTATTTTTTAAGGAAATTAGTTATTTACATTTCAGCATTCAGAGTACTGGAAACTGATAGCATCACCAAGGAACGGGGATCATGTCTTAGAAGTGGCTATTAAACATCCAGGTAAATTGAGACCAAACAACTGTGAATGGCAACAGGCATTGTTATTATGAAACTTGTATTTCTGGATATCCTCTATTGTACTTTTCCAAATATTCTATAAATGGCAAACGGTGCACTTCACAGCCTATAAAAATATGTAATTTAAGCTAACTGATGCGTGCACATCCCAACTCACTAGGATCAATTAAAAAGAAAAGAGAAACATAACACTTGCATTAATTTAAGACTAACAAGTTCAGACAATGCCTTATTTATCTCCTTTTAAATTAAACATAGTTTAGAAGAAGAAAAAGAATCCAAAAAACTTACAGTTCTTGAAGTTTCTTTAACTGTGAAAATGCATTTCCTTGCACGGACATGATTGCATTGTTATTCAGATCCCTGAGAAAGCAACAACAATCTTTGTTAGAAAGAACCCTCATCTGATGATGAATCACCCATTAGATGGCTATGGCATAGCAGGCTTGGTTGGCTCAGCACTCCAAGCTTTCACGCTAAAGGAGTGAAAGATTTGTAATGTTTGTGCAGACACCAAGATTAGCTCAATTTTAATGAGCCTCACTGATTACTTCCTCCTTTTGCAGTTGTCATAATCAGTCCACTCTACGTTTACCCTGAAAGGGATTTGCTAAGTTGCTTTTTTACCCATATTTGTTGGTTTAATTGTTTGTGTCATGAAACCTTGAATAGGGGTTAAGCAGCTTACAAAGTCATTTTCTCTTCAGTAATTAGTACCCGTAGGGAAGAAATGAGCTAAAGAGGATCACAAAAGGTTTCCCTCTTGCCCTTGATTAGCCTGCCTTTCGTATTTGTTTCCAATTGGCATTTTGGTGAGCTATATTGCCCACTGTTTATTACTGCCATTTTCTGCTACATAACATTATGGTCTAGGACTGAAAATCAAGAATCATTTTAGCTCGCTACTAGCTATCACTTCAGATGTCCTTGTTAACAGTACAGTCTCATCTTGCAACTACATTCGGTAAGAATGACTTGCTCACATTATTATTAACGAATAATTGAGGATGGTGAGGATTATTCATATTAACGAATTTGAAAGGTTATTATACACTTTCTCAATGATTGGGATTTCAGCAAGTACTCTAAATGGTGGAACAATTCTGGAGCCAGAGGCTAAGCCGTAGAACTGCTATTTAGTTTTTGCATCAGGCTGTGGAACAACGTTTATTTTCATATTGTGAATGAGCAGGATACTTCGCGCAGCTAGTTTTTGTGTTGTTAGTAATAGTCAGAAAGAGGCAAATTGGTGTTATAACGGTTCAGCATTTTATCGAGAACATTTATTGATAACACATCAAACAAAAAAACATCAAGGTGCATCTGCCTTTCTGAATAGCTCGATCACAGTCATTTACTTACAGGTGTTCCAAAGCATCCAACCCTGAAAATGCCTTCTTTGTGATAGAGCGGATTCTATTTCCTTGAAGCAATCTAAGAATAAAATAACAAATAATGTTAGCACTTGAACTCACAGCAAAAGGAAAACCATCAAACTTTTTAATGTTTCTTTTTTCACGTCACTAGTAAAATACATTAAAAACAGTAAAATACAATATGTACAATATGTACAATATGTATTTTTATCTTTAAACCGTATTTCTAATGTAAAAAAGGGTTAATCATTGCAAAATGCAACCCACACTGAGGTAAAGCAATATCAACCTAAATACACACTTTCAAAATTCCATTTCACACATATCAATTAGTTCAAAGGCTGCATTTCTGACACAAACAAACTAATCCCGGTGTTTACAATGGCTTTCCTTGTATGTTCGGTTACTTTATTAAAGATATTTTGTAGCACTATATATTTCCCTTGGTCCCTCCATTTCTATAATTATACAAAGAATTGAAGGGTTAAATTAAAAGTTAAATTAGTTTTCAAAATAATATTACCTCTGCGAGTACCCTTTCTACTTCATGTCCCAAAATACACAAATATGTCACATAATTAGTGATGATACTTTATACAGAGAGTAATGCCTATCAATTTAAAAACTGAAAAACTACATTTGGTCCCTTACATTAAGTTATGACGTCTGAACATAAATTTCCATATGACCAGATCGAAGGTTCAAGGCACCAAATGATGAACAGTCAATTCAGGCTCCATAATTTCAAAACTGCCCATAAATTTAGCATACATAAAACAAGGACCAAAGACATCTTGCTAATTTAAAACATACCTCTCTAGATATTTATTATTTTAAAAAGTGTGAATCTTTAAAACCTGTGTGGCCCTCATATACTGCCAATCACTGTACTGCTGCATTTAGGGTCACAGTGACACTATGAAGGATTTGGGTGGGATGGGGGCTAAAAATCCAATCAGAAAGAATTTTTATAAACTGTATATACATTTAAGTGTTCGTATAATTTTGACCTTTGAAATGTAACATGCATGTAAAAAAAACAGGTCAAACAGACCTACAAACACTATTAAACGCTACTTTAAGTCTACATTAGCTGAGGTAAAAAAATGAAATTAAGGAAAAAATTGCTCATCTGATTGTGACAATTAGCATTTACCCTATACACAAGCAATTACAAAGGAAAGTACTAAAACATGATACAAGCATGTACTTACAGCCGCTTCAGTCGTTCAAGGCCACAAAAAGCTCCATTCATATCTTCGATAGTCCATGAGATTTCATTGCTCTTGAGGTCCCTATTTGTAAAAATAATGATTAGCACTGCAAATGGAGTCAAATGAAAAGACAAGGAAATACAACACTAAATAAAACGATTTAATGTTTTTTTTTTACTGGTAGGCTATATGAAAACCACATTTCAAACATTCATGCTCCTGCTAATATAAAGAATCATCGTGAAAGTCTAGCAGATTATTACCTACAGAGTTTCATGTAGCCATTTTGTCATTTAGCAAAGGCCCCTACTCCTATACTGAGTCCGAGGAGCTCATAAAAGTTGATGACATAGACAACTATGCGGGCCGTCATTGGCATACCGCTCATGCCTCAATTAAGAGTCACAGTGCGGATAGTAATTATGCACGGGAAGTAAAGACATACAAATGAAGGGCTTGTATTTCAATCTGTCAGTGGGTTAAAGAAGCGGTAACCATATTTGATGACCACTACCCCGAGGCACTGATAATCAACAGGCAACTTCAATAACCTGCCTTTGGATGAAGCTTGCTGTGCATCAATAGCTTTGCTTTGATTTTACAGCCATGAAAGATCCCACTGATGCGAAGAACACTGTGGCTTGAAGCTTTTTGTTCTCGGGGGACAAAGTAGACTTTGATGCTATGTGCTTTCTTTTTGAGAATGTTCCCCAGAAATGTAATTTTTGTTTCTATTTACTTGTTTGGGCTTTTCTAACGAGTAGATTCACCAAGGTTCTAAACAAAAACAATAAACAGCAAAATACTCTATGGAAAACATTTAATAACATGTGATAACCATTTCACAACACAAGATGCATATATGGCAAAGATTAAAAGTAAAAACTCTCTATGAGACAAAAAATAAAAAAATTCACCAAAAAAACCTTTCAATTTATACAAAATACATTTTTTAAGCCACCAAAGTGTGAACTCTTAAAGTATAGAAACAATTTACTAAGTAGGAAAAGTACTGAACATTCGTCTAAACAAAGAACAAATAAACATTTATTTCTAGAAATTAACTCTTTCTTGTGTTGCAATTTGTGCCATGATGTGTATTTTTAACAGCACTGAAGGCAGTGCTTAATTTGATACGGTTGTTCAGGTGGAAGCCACCTGCACTTATTTTGGGGGAGCGGCACTTATTTTTCTGCCTCATACATTTTGAGAACAAGAGAGGGAAAAACAAGGAAGACGGAGGAAGAGAAAGACGGAAAAATCATCATCAAGGGAGATAGGAAAGACCTGACAAGAGTGATATAAAGGGGCATGATGATGTGCATTTAAGTCTACGCAGCCTTTGGTATTTGGCACACCAACATTTAATTGCCCTAGCTGCAGGCATCTGAGCAGAGTTTGGGGCACCGGCACTCATTCCTTTACAAGTTAATCACTGATCGAAGGGGTCTGTTGGAGTCATGGATCATGCAGACATTTGGCTTAACTCCCTGTCGGACAATGGGTTTTCTCAATTGTCTGTGGTCCCAAAAACCTAGGAGGCAATAGATGTTGCATGTACCTGACAAACATGGGTGTCGTGGTGGGATGGAGAGAGTGGAGGGAGGGGGAAGAAAGAGAGAGAGAGAAAGAAAGAGAGAGAGTGAGAGAGAGTTACTGCACTATCCACTTTACAATTTACAATCAAATTAAAATATAAAACTTACAGCGTGTTCAAGCTGGAGAGTCCTCGAAAGGCACAATCGGCAATGTAGCTCACTTTGTTATTCCCTATAGAGAGTTCGCTCAGTAAACTGAGACCCACAAAGCTTGACTCGTCTAGTCTTGTTAACTGGTTGAAGGTTAAATCCCTACAAATTGTAAAAGAAAGGAAAAATATGTTTCACTTAAAAGTAGCTATGTAATTTCCATTCCCTACGCTGACAGCAAACACTACTAGACGAAATAAAGATTACTGTTGCGTAAAACGTGATAGGTTGTACATGATCTGAAAGTCACAATGCAGCTAAGTTTTTAATTGGAGTCACTGCTCTAAATAAAAACAGCCACGGTGGATTTGCACAGCACAAAATGCCCTATCTTGAAACTTACACTGGTGTCGCCAAGTTGTCACCCTGGAGCCTTTGAGGTAAAGCAATCACAGATCCACCAATATGAAAATCATGTTTTGGCAAGTCCCTTGCTAACAGGAGGAGGGATGTAATAAAAGCAACTCACAGCTCACTGAGTTTCTGGCAAAACTCCCAGGCATCCGGACTGATCTTGCTGATGGCGTTCTGGCTGAGATGGAGCTGCTGCAGCATAAGCAGGCCGTAAAGCCAGCCCTTGGTAACCTCTGTTAGGTTGTTGTAGTCCAGCTGCCTGCACGCGAGGATGGAAAGAAAACACAGGATCACCACACTCCTCGAATACACCAACTGTGCATAGTACACAATGCTTGACAGCAAACAGACCAGGGCATCAGTGCTGCTAGTCGTTGTACTGTATATATACTATTAATGGCTGTATTCGACTGTCATGAGTAGGACGGGAAAAAAATATTCCTTCTTTCTGCCAATCTATACACTGAATGATCAATTAATTTGATTTCCCTGTCTACATGCTGTCTAGTCATCAAGAATGTGAGTAGCAGAGGGAGAAGAGATAGTAGGCAGGAAAGAAACAATGCAACTTCCAAATTGTTGCATCTAGCAAATAAAGCCACATTTAGCTAACATAAAATGTGACACTCACACCCTCGCACTTCATTAGCGCACCTTTCCCAAGGATTATATCACACAGTATGGTAATGATAAAACTTCTTTTTTCTACTCTTCACCTTGTACTCTTCAGAGAAATGACAATTTAATAACTATGGCTAGATCTTATGGGAAATGTTGCTCTACTAAGCCACTTGGTTTGAGGCTCAAAGTGAGCCTGCTACGCATCAAGATGTGTGTTAGCTACAAGAGATCACATCTTGTGCCTTCTGCCACCCTTTGTGCATTGCTAACATCGGTAGAGATAAGGAGAAACAGCACATTAATTAACTTAGAAGAACTGTCCGTTCCATATGCATTCAAAATCATATTTACATTATGCAGTCATACCTGCAAATATAAATCCTGGGGTTTCCAAAGTAGGTCCTGGAAGGGAGGCTCTATACCAAACTTTCAGGATAACCACTGACTATTGTAAGGGAATTCCATCTTTATTCAGTGCGTGTAGATGTGCTTCAGAGGGCTTTCCTGAAAATATGGTAAGGATCTGGCCCTTCTGGACCTATGATTGGCACCCTAGATGCAAACAAACTACGTGCATATAAAATTCGGCCAGACAAATGCAGAAACAGATCTGCAAAATGTACAAAGGGAGCATGGGTAGATATTCTGCATTAACTTGTAGGCATTCTGCCTGAACTTTACTGAAATGCCCCCTATTCAGCATCAACTGAAATCTCATATGGATTAAAACTATCTTTTTTAGCAAATCTATTTAAAGAAACTCTGTAAATGTTATCTGATCTATAATAATAAGGAGCAGCAGTGTCACACATCTCTTTGGAGGAAATAAAGTCAATTTGTGTAGTATGGGAGCCCACTATGGTGATTGTTGGACATGAAGCGAGGTACACGCAGGATAGAAAGACTGTGCAGGACATTATCACATTAGAAACAGATCAGCAAGGATGAGTTCGAACAATTTTGTGAAACTAGAAGGGAATTAACGAACTGGAAGAGCAGAAAGAATTAAAAGGGGAAACAACTAATTAAAACACGTGATGTTTAACTTACAGAATTTCCATGTTGCTCAACCCCCAAAAGGCGCCGTCCATGAGTTTTGCTATCCCGTTCCGCTGCATCTTCAGCGACTTTAGGGCACAGAGTCCTTGAAAGGTGAGTCCATCAATTTTTTTCAGTTTGTTACGATTCAGCTCCCTGGGTGAACATGTTTAAAATTTAGAAGTTGGGAGTATTCTTAAAGAAACATTTTATACTAGAAATAGCAAGAAAGCGAAAACACCCTGTCATCCACGCTGACAAGCGTAGACCATGAATAAACGTGTAGCTTGGCAAACGGTTTAAACAATCTGAAGTCTGCTGACATAGCTTGAAAGGCAGCCCTGGGAGGCTCAAACACAGTGGAGAAGCATCGGGTGGCCCGCCTCCCACAAACACAACAAAAACATCCATTAATTATTGACCTGAATACCAGCCTGCATGCTGCTGTGCAGATATGTGGCCATCAATCAAGTCTGCAGTAATGCACGCCACCAATAAAGCTGTGTCCCTGCTGAAACAATGTTTAATTTACTGAATCTGGGATTTTAAGACAGGGGAATTGTTTGGAAGAGAAGTTGTGATCAACAGGCTAGAACTAATTTCAAAATCATCGTTTCTTTATAGTTAAGACAACTTCAACAAAAATGGGACTACAAGGTTGGGAGCAAACTCCTCCTAAACTACGGACCTACGGTGCATCAATGTGTTGACATGCACTGCATAGCAAATTAGGCCTGGGATTAATGTGCTACAGCATGAGGAATTAGCATGCTACAGAGAGACACCCAGTGGGGAGACTGTAATGCAGGAGGTGCCAGGTACTCGAGTGGAGGTGGAAGGATAAACCCAACCAGTGGTGAATCAAGACATGATTGACAAAGTCTCAAGTCAATGACTGGTTCAACAATGATAATGACTCAAAGCAGCAGACTTAAAGACTACCCTATGTATGTTCTTAGCAAAAGATCTATGTGGTAAGTATACTACCAAAATGCAGACTGAAAAAATGCTCAACGTTACCATGAAACGGCAGCCAATCAAGTGAATACATAGACAGAGACAGATTAACGAGATACGGATTACATAAAAGAGATCATATAAAATAGATGTATAGAGAGGGAGAGGTAGGCAGAGTAACCCGATTCATACTGCTCCTCATGCAAACAGAATGCAAAGCTTGGAAATATATTCTTCTTTTTAAGATTAAAAGATCCACAAGAAGAAGAAATCTAATTCTAAATGCACTTACAGGTGCTGCAGGTGTGCGAGTTTAAACATCTTTGGCGGAATGGCTGATATCCTGTTCCTGTTCAGCTTCAGGACCTGCAGAGTACCGGACAAGTTGTCAAAAGTACCCGCCTCCATGGATGTTATCCGATTGCTATTTATGTACCTTTTAGAAACAAAAATAAGTTTACCACAAAACAGTGTAAAGTCCTCAACCGCAAGCAAATCTGTACTATATTTTCAAAGTGAACAGGAAACATAGCTAGGTCTTCAACATCCTCAACAATAAAGTTGAACTTTCTTTTTTCCCAGTAAATATGGAAATGGTCTACACTGTACACATGTTAAAGACATTGTACTAAGGTGAAAAGGGTTTTCATGTTCAATCATTCAATAGGCAGAAGAACTATTGGGTATTTACATTACCGGACTCATTACAGATGTCAAATCTTGTCTCATTTGAGTTGTATTTGAGGACACAAATGGGATAACTTCACATGTACTGTGAGTGACGTTTGAGATATGTCAAACAACAAGAGGTTTTACAGTGACAGGTTGCATATGTTATTGCATATATTATGTTATAGGCAAGATTAAAACACACAAATATTAGTCTATTTGACAGACATTTTAGCAGAATTTCTTTTGAAGAAAATAAGTTAAAGACGTATTTTACTTTTCAGACTGCTGACATTCTAAAACCTTTCCAAGCTAGGCAGATTAATTTACAAATGTGCAATTACTATGTGTATCATACGAATAGTTCAGGAAAGGCAGTGAACCTTGTGGTTGATGATGGGATGAACATCTGATTTGTTAGGTAGTCTTATAACTTCTATGATAATGGGCAGGGTGAATGCAATGTAAAACATATGTACCATTGTATTCAAACACCATTCCAATCAAGGCTCCCCACTGCCACAATCCAAGTCCAGGTTCCACCAACTTATTTTGTACCTAACGACCCAGGACTTGTGATAATTATGGCATTCCAAAAAAACACTTAACATTATATTGTTTTCATTTCGCCTTTCATTCTTTTGAAACAGACATTAAATTAATTTGATAAGGAACATGTATGAGTTGTCTATGATAATAGCAGTGGGTCTGACTTCAAATGATAGATTGTTTGAATAGATTTGTATTCTGTGGAATTTTCCATAGTACCATAATTTGAGAACTCCGAGGAACAGAAAGAGTGGGCCAACAAGAAAAACTAAGCTTTCCTGGCACATGTAGAATATGCAGGCCTATGTTTAAATTAATACTAACAAAATATTAAACTTACAGGTATTTGAGTTGCAGAGAAGGAAACGAGACCGTTTTTAGCTCTGTGATATTATTTCCACTAAGGTCCAAAGTTTCCAAGGCAGAAAATGGCTTCAGCTGTTCAGACAAAATCTCCTTAATCTCGTTACTGCTCCTGTGGGAAGAAAGTTTCAATCAAAAAGACTGCTGTTTCACCGTGCAGCGCTAATTACTTAAATAACATGTTATTCAACCGCCTTCCCTCCGTGTTCACAGAGCTCAGCTGAACCGCTCTTTAAATTATGTCCAACGTGTTAATCATGCACAAATAACTACACTCAACATCCCAACAGGTTGTGATGTGGACAACCTCGGATCATCTCATAGGGTTTTCATAAAGCATTACTGTACCTAAGGGTCAATAACGCTAGTAGCATTATCAGCTGACAGGACAGTAAAAGAAAAATAGTGCGGTTGTAATGACACACTGTCAAAGTGCGGTGCTTGTGTCACTCGTTCTAATATTAATATTCCCCAGTGTAAGAAGCAACAAGGGATTGAGACCTATCCAGAAGTTGGTGGGATGCAAAATCTTGATGTCTATGATTGAGTCACAATATACAGCCAGGGGAACTGAAACTTTTATGTATTAGAACTCCCTGATTTTAGTGTTGCTGATTAACAGTAAAAAGTCTCACCAACTCCGTAATTTATGGGCAGGAGCAAATTAAATAGGAATTTGAAACCCAATGTCACAGGTGGGGGGACCATACTGAGACCTCCACCTAATAACAAACTAATTCACACTGGTTCCCATTCTGTAGTCCTCTCCCCTGAAGGGCAGCACTTATTTTCTGTTCCCCCACCCCCACCCTTCCAGGAGACAAAGCAGACTGAGAACTTTCCTACGATAGAGAATAACAATTCTCAGGCCGTATTTATTTACAACCACATAAACACGACCTATAAAGAACATTATCACATTTTCACCGTATTTTTCTTTTCATCCTTAATTTACGATACTTATTTAGAACATGCACCTCAGGTGCAAAATCTCGTACACAATTTCAATTCTTTAAAAGGAGTCATGGTTGACTGCCCCCCAGGCACCTGCAGCATCGCCTGTAGACGGGGGCCGCGTTCCCCCCAAACAAGTTACACTTCACAAGGCAAAACTCACCTGCCCCCTCAAGATAGATGGTCCTGGGCAATCGGACCACACCTTGGTCCCCTGGCGCAGGCTCCATTCCCCCAAATCCCCAGGGCCAAGTAATAGAGTGACATGGTGGAGGGCTATGGACATTTGAGGTTGTGGTTATCCTCAGCCCCTTTTCTACACCCACAGTACCACCACCCTGGCTTGAGCCAAAAGGCTTCTGATTCCGTCCTGAGTTCGCCTGCACTAGTATTCTTGTGCCAAGGTTGTCCACCTGCTTAGTTCCCAAATATGACTCCTTCACTCCTAAGGTCCTCAGGTTCTAGCTATCCATTGGGGATGGGTGGGTGGGAAAAAAATTCCTCCAGTCCTCCAGAGGTGAGGCATGTCGACGGTCGTCAGGAGCAGCCAGGGTCATGAAAACAAGATGACTAGATCAGGGACTTGCAGTCCCTTTTAACCCTGCCTGGTTGCCCCTGCCAACCGCCCCAGGAACCCACACCATTACCCCATCCACCAATCAGCTCATCCCGTGGGGTGAGCGTGAATTTTTAAAAATTGCACAGCACCCACTGTTGGGCCACTGCCCGGGACCAGTCCGATACTGGAAGACAAGACTATGAAATGCATTCACTAGAGAGCCATAACGCACCCTCAATCACTTCCACACAATTAAGAAGGCAGTCTGCTCCTGCAGTACTACTTTGAATTTCTTTCCTTCAGGAAACTATTTTGAGACTCAAATATTTACCCTCATGTGCACACACCTGCAGTTAGCTACCTGGGAAAAGAAGCACAAAAATGCACTTATGCTGAAAGTAGTAGAGCATTTTATTTTTTAGCATATGAATTAAACTCATGGTAAATCAATCAGGGGGTCTTAGGTTTTCATGGGAGAGCTATATAAAGTAATGGGCTCAGCTATAACTACAGAGTTAACTGTTAACATAAAAGGCAAGAGAGAATAGCCTAAGATGGCACCGGTCAGAGCATTCAGAGACCCATATGCGAAAATGCCAAAGCACACCCCCAGCGCATGACTTCTTGGGCTGAGAAGATGGCAGATGGAGAACTGCTGGTCTGGATGGGGTTACAGTGCCTGAAATTATGTGGGGAGAAAGGAGCGCCATCTGGAGGTTGCACACGTGATATATGTACTATGTACAGGGACTTGAAGGCACTGACTTGGTGATAGTAAAAAGATGGAGGTGGGTTAGGGCAGGGCAGATGTAGGTGTATGTATGGATCTTTGCAGAAGGTGTCTAGCATGAAAGAGAGGGGTAAGCCGAAATGGTGGGCCTCGGGCACAAGTGGGGGACGATGCTTGGCCTCGCCCCTGAGGTGTAGGGGGCTGCGCGCCAACGGCATTTTTGCTATTGGTGTTTTGCTTTAATTTAAATTTTGCATGCCTACCCGCAAGGCACACTCAGTGCCCATTGGCTACCAGAAGTCAGCGGGGTCCCTCAGAAGGCTGGCAGGGGCACAGGTAAAGGCTTTTAAGCCATGGGTAGTGAACACCCACTTAGCTTTGCAGTGTGCTGTGCCCCTGCCGACCATTGACCTGACCTGCGGCACCTGGGAGCATCTTTCCTCATCTTGCCCTCTTCTTCTCTCCAGTATAGCTGCCACCTGTGATTGCTGCCCACTTGTCCCTTGAAGCCTGGCCACTCACTTGTGACCTGGTGGTAGTGGCGAGCGCACAGGAAACTTCAGGCCAGGAGCACCTTTTTCTCTCCCTTGAGGCCTTCCTCGATGTGGGAGAGGCCCGTGCACTGGGCCAGTGTGTTGCCACCTAGGGAACCGTGTCAGTGCGTCAGTCCTTCAAGGTAAGCCAGGTGGGAGCTGCCTGGTTTGCGGTGGGAGGGCGTGAGGTGTGGTCCTGCTCGAGGTGATTCTACTCTATGGACAACGTATGGGGGAGACCCGGTCAGTCAGTTAACCAACCAAGTCTTTGTCAGGGATGGAGTCAGGTTTGGCCACAAAGCTGGTAGGCACCTTGGCAGTGGGAACAAGAAGGCAGACGTATTCCAGATACGTTTGTTTTTTTAACCTTTGATCAACTAGGGGCAGAAGTACTACAGTTTGTAATGCAGGACCAGGGACGTCCGCTACAGCGATTGTCCTTGGCTCTACCGGTACTTTATGGCACTGCCCTGGGACTGTGGGGAGTTGGGACTTGTGCCAGGGGACCAGGATCTGGCCTGTTAGCCCAGGCCCATCTCACAAAGGGTGCTGGGGTGGAGGTCCCATCTTTGGGTTGCTCTGGCATGGGTGATTTTGGGCCCTGTTGACTTGCTGCCCTTTTGCTCCTCTGTATGTGAGGGAGCTGGGGAGTTCGTCTTGTACAGTGTATATATATGTGGGGCCTTGTAGGTAGCACTCGGGCTCACCTGCCAATTAATCAGGGCTCTAAGGACCAGTGGGATGGCCAAACATGACCTAAGATATGTGGTTAGGTGATTTATGAATACATTTTCAAACACTTTCTGATTATGTAATATTCACGTTGTTTGACTAAACCAAATTTATTGAGTATTGACATTCCTTGTTCTAATAAATACGGCCTGAGAACTGTTCTTAAAATGCAAACACACTTGTCTCAGGTCAATTCTTTCAGTTCTTTGCCTTCCATTGGCTGTAGGTGGTCCCAGAAGTGGGGCTGGGGGTGTTTCACAGCCTTCCCTCATTTTGCCCCAGGCATGGGCGCGGTCCTCTACCGTTTATTCCAGTCTCATAAAATGTTCTATCAAAGTGTGTAACTGAACTATCAAGAATGTTTCAAAGTAAATAAATCATTATTAAAGCTTTGAGTAGATGCCCCTAAAGCTTAGTTATTGAGGTACATATGTTGAATAACTACAGATGAAAATAATTCTGACAAATGGGAGAAAATCACTACTTGTAGATGTAAAACATGGCTGGAAACTCATGCACTGGCAATAGATAAGTCAGCCAGTGTGTATCACTGCCTGCATTAGTTTGTCTATGAAGTCATTACAAACAAGGAATTAAACTGCCAATTACTGGAGTGAGGAATAAAATTTCCCTTGCAGTAAAAGTGTGCTGCGGTAGAAAGCAGCAATTTCCTGCCTTGCACACCTCCTAAATTACAGTGTGTAAGTGCTCTGTTAAAACCAGCACATGCACAGGGCAGCTTTGTATGGGTGCTCCTCAGTAAAGGGAAAAAAAGCCTTACTACTCGCAATCTGCCGTCCAAAATCACACTTTCTCCTAATGCAAATGAATGGTGCCCGTATATTACTTTCGAAATGTAGAACTCTGTTCAATGTGACAACATTTTAGGCAGACACTACATTATATGAAGAAAAACATCAAGAAATATCATATTTTACAGTACTGCTAAGACCTTGAAATCTTGCCAGTACCAAATAATTCTGAATACATGCATACACATTTGTGCATGTTCAGAAAAGGGTGAAAACTCATGTGCCACTGAGTATCTCATTTGTAGCAAAATTATGCATTCTGAAAGAGTTCACACCATGACCTAATGCTACCAGTCATACATATATATCGGGAACTATTAGTGCTGCATGGAAAGTGATAGCTTGGAGCAGTCTACGGGCCACTTTTGTCCTTCTTCCAGTAAAGAAAGAACCCACAAGTCTTGGCTAAATTCAGACGGCCACCCAAGATCTAAAGCATACACAGGCCACAATTCACTCTGGAGCAGTACCAGACAAACACAAGTACTCAAGACTGTATCTATCTGCCCTTGATTTGTGAAGCGACCAGTAACATACTAACATACTAAAGTACAATGCTTTAATACTTAAATTTGAATACAACTTTACAGCAATGTATTTAATATACCACACTAACCTGCAAAGCCATAGAATTGTCCCTAAATGCCAGAATCCTATAATTCAACGTATCAAGTTCACCAATTCCTACAAACATGTAAGCACGCTTGACTGTCATTAATTCTGACACATCAGTGCACTACAAAAGCACAACACTCTAGTCTGTACACAACAAATATGGTAATATGGAGTCAGTGTGTTTGCCCTAAAACACAACTTGACACTAACACTAAAGAACACAAAAACATGACTGCACCATAGTCCAGCAAGTCTGAAAATTATTGCCACAAAGAATGTCCTAAAATTATCAACAATCTCAGGCACTCAACAAATGACCAGACGCTAGCAATGGATTGCTTTCCAGCGGCCCTTAACATAACCAATTCTCTCACCAGAAACAACGTGACATGCAACACCCATCGTACAACTCAACACTCATCTTAAACACTTGTTGCATCAACTTCATTCTCTCAATCAACACAGCACCTAATACTGCTTAAAAGGTAAAGGGTGGCATTCAAACAGCTTTCCATGAGTGAGGAAATCCTCAATCCAGAACATTAAAATCATACACAAAAGCTGCAGCTCAATATCCACTTCAAGTAGTTCACCAAAACATTATAAGCAGCAACTCCATCCCTTCATACATCAAATTGCTCCAGAGCATTATAGAGGCAAGCCCATTAATCACAATAATAAAGCTAATTTCAACATTCTTTAAAACAGCTCACCCGTACCTACAACGGAGAACAATCTTTCAACTCACAACAGCTGTTCAACCCAAACTCGGTACTAAAGCCACATAGATGGCAACACTATGCCCCACCAACTGCACAACCCCACTACTCACACAAAGAATACTTGCAAATTCGTAAAGACGCATTTGACACACCAATGTCCATCCTCATGCCCACAGGACTAAATCCATAAAAGCAGCAAGATCTGGAGTAACAGACACAAAGATATAATGTATGTGTGGCTTCAGTCAGATCTATAAAACACACTGTCCCAACAGTTCACCACTGGTAAAAACAAGTTTACAGATTCTGAAAGTATGATATAATCAAACTAGTAATACTGATGTGAGTCCCTTACTCGCTGTGCCACTGGATTCGAGCTAGCCTGGCTGATGGCTGATGAAAGGTGATAACCTGAAACCGGTCCAAGGATGCTTGCTTCCTGTCCAGGGAAGACCTGGCCATGCAGTTCATACTGGACTGTTCCCATGGGGAACAGGGTCAAGACTGATTTGCATATGGCTGAGTCAAAACTGTGGTGACATGGCAAGCAAAATAACGATGAGTTAAACCCAGATCGCAGAGTGTTTGAAAAGTTGCAACACTGCACATCATTTTTTTTTGTTATGTTGCCTATATTTAATAATATTCTTTTTATAATTGTTTTTGTCCCCTTGTGCCCACTTCAGATCACTTGTGACCAAAATTGCGATTAGCCTGGCAATAAAACTTTATGTATGGACTTTCCAAGCATATTGCATGGCATTTAATATTTGTTCGAAAACATATCTGCACTATATACCCCTACTAGCCTAAAAAGCAGACGATTTTTAAGGCTGCTGTTTTATTTCTCAATAAACAATAATGAAGAAAGGGCTAATTGTTCACAACCCACATTTGGAGGTTACCAAAGACATAATTATCCAGTTATCAGAGGAAACTCTTCAAATACACACTGCCTAGCTTTATAATACAGTGGTTTTATCGAACTACTGTAGTTTGATAAAACACTGATTTTACAAGTCCTGTAAAGTTTAAGTAGGATAGATTGTTTCAGAAACACTAAAACAAGACAATCCTGTTCTCTTACAACATTCGACTACCTACTTGCCTCTGGCCTCTCAAAGAGTAGGAAAAATGCTACAATAAACTACAAAACTCATAACTCCTCCACATGACTCAGCCCCAGGCTATGCAGCTGCACAGAACCACCACAGGATATGGAATCTGAGCACTTTTAAATTGTTGCCATTTAAAGGCGGATGAATCAAACACCAACTATGTTTTAATCATTGGCTCTTCAACACCAGAAGCAGATTTTGTCAACAAAGTGAAACATGAATTTATGTACACTGTCACTCAATGTTCTTAAATCCATTTTCTCACCAACCAAGGAAAGTAAAAGGGACATCCTTCTCAATCTCTGCCCTTTTCTACTATAGTAAAATTGGAAGGGGGTTCTTAATGCTTTGAATTAACACTGTTAGTCTGTGCATTAACCATCAACAGACAATATCCTTGACGATCTAAAATTGACCTGTGCTCAGACTCTTTTTGTTCCGAAAATCTACCTTTGGAGGTGCATCCTGCACACATCTCAGTTAAGGCACCAGTTTAAAGCTCAGCAAGCTGACCAAATCAACATAATTCTACAACAGTTTTAAAGAGATTGTGATGAGGACATAAAAAGTGAATAAAAAATAACCTTCCCGCAAGGATGGCAACTTACAGATGTCCTTCGGGGCTTGCTGTGTTATAAACCCAATTTGAAAATTCTGCTGCCACTTAAGCGCAAAAGGGCAACAGAGCCGTTACAATTAACAACAAAGTTGCAACAATAATTTATAAAATAAAATGTGGCTTCAAGATGAAGTGTAAAATGAACACAAAATATACACAAGCACCATTTTCGCCATAGTACTAAATGCAAACTCTTCATGGATGATGCCAGAAACTTGCTAGAAGCCAGAACACATCAGATGCTTTCCCAATTTAACATGTAACACAGCGCACTGACACAGCGATGTGAATTATCACAGGAGAAAGTGGGTGGTAGCCCCCAATTTGCTTCAATGGAACTCCTTCCCACATGGCCTGAACACACCCATCCACACTTCAAACAAATGCTCTTTTCGCTCGAGCTCTCCATGTCTATGTTTACTTAACTGTAATTGGGTAAAAGTGTGCGTTCTCCATAGGGCACATAATATGCTGGGAGATCATGAGCAAACAGTGCATTGTGGGTACCTGCACACAATACGCTTATGTTTCTACTCGGGAGGTTGACTGGAGGGAGATGTTTATCTATCATACAAACAAGGATGGTTCTTGGAACAGAACTCCTATATGATGACTGCTTCAGGACATACTGTGGACAAAAACTAACTTTCCCTTCATTCCTAACCCGGAGTATTCAGTTTAGCACACGCCTTCAAGAATTCGCGCATTTAATATTCAAGAGGCCAGCAAAAATGTAAAATAAATTCCTTTAGCCTGTAAGAAAATATTACCACTACATTTTAAAACTGGAGCACAGCTCTCCTCTTTAACCATCCAGTAGTTATTCCCTTAAAATGTACCCATCTGTTTTTTCTTTCATTTTCTTTTTTTTTTCCTCGTTTCCCTCCGCAGAAAGCCCGCGCCAGGATCAGATGTCACCGAGCTGTTATTCAAAGGGAGCAGCGCAGACAGAGCGGCTGCTCCAGCTGACTCGGCTGACCCGGGGCCCAGAGAAAAAACAAACCCCCAATAAATCACCAGCTGCAAGCAATTGAGCGGTGATCATTGTAATTAATTGAGCAGTTTCCCAAGAATGCGCCATATTGTTTCAGCCCTGGAGGCTGGCACCTTTCCTGAGAGGTAGAATGCAATTTGTATTTAAATTGTTCAGTATGGAGGCCCGTGGAAAATAACTTTTACTGGGAGGGGCAGTGCGAGTAATGGGATATGTAGGGGTAGAGTGGGGGTCAAGGGCACAAAACTAAGTCACAATTGCAAAGTTATAACGTAAAGTACGAGGCAAAACTTGACTATTGCACTACTGCAAGCGTTTATTTTGCCCACTGAACATATATTTCTTTTGAACATCCTGGGAAGCTTTCTATTTTGCACACTACCCCAAATGCTCCAGGTCGTGATAAATTTGTTAGACTAGATGCGAACATGCGAAGCAGATACAATGCACCAGACTTCATGGGTATTAGTGCTAATGTAAAGTGCAAAACACCAACAATATATAAAATTGCGTTTATGCTACAATACTCCATTTGGGGACTGAATGTAGGCGCGTGTGTGAATAGTTTGTGCCTGTTCGTCGCCGCTGGCAGCGGCCATTTCTTAAAATTGCAGGTTCTAAGAGAGAGCTGCTAAGGCGGGCTGCTTCTGGCGGGACAGAGTCACACAGGCCTGGCTTTGTTGCCAATAACGCTTGCATTCTGGGACATTTTGTGCCACTTATTTCTTTCAGCAGTTCCACTTATTTGGATGAAAAAAGTGTTGCATGTTAAAAATGGAAGGTTGAGGGTACTCCGTGCCACTGTGAACTACAAATGAAAATGTCTTCCAACATACCATAAGAATGAAATGAGGTTAAAAATGAAAAAAGCACAATCTAATACAGATCATAACTATATGGAGTATTATTATGTTATTTTTTTGTTTGTTTGTTTTGAGCTTGCTTTCACTGCTGATGACAGTTCGGTGTTGCATAAATCACCCGTTCTTTTTGTCCCAGTTAATTAAATTCTAATTGTACTCTTTATTGAAGGATTGCTTGAATCAGGGTTGTTTTTAGGTCACACAAAGATGGGAGTAGGGGAGCAGAAACATAACGGAAAAAAGAGGGTGCGTGCTTAGATAAAACTCCAGATGTACGACTCCTTCACAAGAACTAACACTTGAGAGGAAACTGCTCTTGGTGGGCTACACCCTTTCTTGGAACCACAAAAGAAAGGCCTAAACTACACCGCAAGTGCAGATGTGCTTAAGGTTTCTCCCCAGATGAGGAAAAATCCAGAACAGTTAGATGTTACATCGACAACATACTCAAAACTATGCAGTGCAGTACACATCCATTTGTAGTGGTCTGGCCTCATGTTAAAAAATCATGCTAAAAATCCATATATACATGCCTACATATTGGGTCTTTAGTTTAGTCCTTTTCATTTATTAGTCTAAGTGTCATTCACATTTTGCTTCTATCAAACTCAGAATACAGCATTGAGCAAAGGATCTGCCAGTTCCAGCCACTGGCTCTCTTCACTGCTAGTGGCAGCAGTTTGCTTGTACACAAGAACAAATTCACAAAGAAAACAGTCAACTTCACTGCAAAGCTGGTGAGCCAGTCTCTGCTTTCATATGCTTATATTTCTTTCTGTGATGGGGCATTTTATTTGCTTATATTTGACAATCATATGCACATAACCTTTACAAGCAGAAGTGCCAACTCACCTAGTGCCACAGATTATTATATCACACCAGCTCGCTTCACAAGGTCATATGGTGAAGAGCTGATATCCTATGGTATGTACAAGGTGACATGGAAACCTCTGCATAGAGTACGTTTTCAACTTGTGCATTGGAGGCTTTGCAGGGTTAAAACCCATTCCACAGTTTGCAGTCCTCCGGAAGAGTCTTTGGAAGCCTTTGCTGTCTTTATTTTGAAAGGGTGATAACAGGCTTCTTAGGCCACTGCAACTTTAAGCAAGATCCCTCTCAACTATCTCACACCTGTCATGGCCCTCCCAGGACTGTTTAGGCACTGAGCTGAATGCACCGCTCTCTTATAAGACCCACCCCTTACTCATACGGAGAAAACATTTAGTAAATTGGCACGCCTGTGGATGATGGCATTTTTACTTTTGATTACTTTTAGATTTTTAATGCTTTTTGTATGTGCCTATTGAAAATCTATGCAAAAACTTTAAAAAAATACAGGTTTTCCAAGGTCAGACCTCTTACTTTGCTAATGTTCATTTCACTCTGTGCTTTGGGCAGTGCACAGCTGCTAAAAGTACTGCACTCTTCCAACCAAGACACTGTTATCGGTTTTGCAGCCTCTGAATTACCTGACCAAACCCTCATGTGGTTTCAAGAGTATGTATGAAATGCGCTACCCTAACAATACCTCCCCTTCCTGGTGAGCTGAAGACTTGAGGTCAACAAGATCAATGGTGGTCACATTTGCCCCCAGAAAGGTGTGTTTTTTCTTTCTTTTACTACAGTTAATATTTACTGGACAATTTTCTGGGGATACTTAAAAAGCCTCAGATGAGGCTTCGATTACCGGAACGGTAGACAAATGAACTACTTTATTTCTCGACTACAAAAAGTGGCATTTGTTAAGAGAACAACCTTGCCCCAGTTACAAAATGCATGTATTTCTTGGTTGTTTCGACACGCAAAATACCCATCGAGATTAGTCACAGACAACCTGAAGCAAAAAAGTGTTTGGTGAATCACATTAACTAATAAAAACAGCTTCCAAAGTGCAAGTGGTAAAACAGATAATGGTTATAAAACTGTTTGTAGTCTTGAAAAAGTGTCCTCAATGAATTCCCAGGTGGTAATATTATTACTTATATTAAGCTTTGTTGGTTGGACCATCTTTATCCTGGGATGGGGGGCAAATGTAATTAATTGTGGCATGGGCAATCACATGGGATGAGGTGCTTACTGAAGAGGGGTTTCTGAGTCTTTCATTTTGGGACCTCTTTTTGGCGAGGTGATTAGGTCTTTTCCTACTGTTCGGTATACAGACAATCAAGAATTATGATTACCCAGTCATTCTCAGACTCTTAATTCAGTGATGCACTGTTTCTTAAGACTTTAATGGTCACAAAAATAAATTACATCTGCCAACTGCCCTTTTTTTCTCAAGTAAGGCAGGGTTCGAATGGGAGCCTTCAATCTTTCAATCAGTTTGCACACCATGAATTCCTTCGGAAGAATAGAAAACTTCCATCATAAGAAAGCAAATGTGTGTTTTAAGAAAAGAGATGTCCTGCCCAAAATGACTCCTTTGAAAAATGCAGAGACTTTTACAATTTATTTGTGCCAACATTTCTAAACAAAATCATAACATAACAGGACATGGTGTCCACTTCCCTCCTAAATCCCCTTGCCCCTTCTTCCAGAGAGAAAATCCACTTTGTCAGGCTGCCAGCCACTGTTCTCCAAACTTAAGTTGTAAAGGAAGCTTACGATATTGCCAGTATATTTAACCAGGGAGTCGTCATCTCTGTCAGTAAAAGAATGCATTTCTTTCTTTTATGGGAGTTAGAGTCTAAAAACTATTAAGAATCAGCTTTCAAATAGCTCTTTAGAAATAACATTTATAAGCCTGCTGTTCCAAACTATGATATACAGAGGCAAGTAAATACATATCTTCAGGGGAAAAAAATTGTCACCAATGTGTAACAAATACAGAAATATGTTTTTTCGGATAATAAGATTTTGAAGTAATGGTATACCTTTTTGTGAACACTATGCAAAAACTGGTTTGGGGCACAAGAACAAATACAAGCAAACATATTTCAGTAGAAAATGTCACGCAGAATGAATAAGCTCCTAACTGCTCAACAACAGAGGGCTTGTGTACTAGGGTGGCACGGAATCTCCCAGTGCAGTATGCAGTCTGGGAAATCTGTGCCAAACCAGAATGTATTAAAACCGGTCTGGCATATTTCTCTGCAGTGCTGAGTGCCAACACACATGAATATCATAATGATACAGTTGTCTGACCGGCCGAGCAGCAATGGCTGAAAACTTAGTTCTGCCCATGTTTTCAAAATAACTTGTGTGGCGTTTGCTGGAAGTTTCCTACAGTTAACGTCTGTAACCTTAGGGTCGGTGACCATCTTTAATCACATATTCAGTCTTTATGATGCCCAAAAAGTGATATATGCTGTCTGCTCTGCATCCTTCTCAGGGTAACTTTGCCGTTTACAAAGCACCGGTCCTCAGTAACAGGCAACCATGATTGACACCCCCCTGCTGCCAGTATTCAAACACCCAAGTAATAAACCTCCTTGCACAAGTCATGTCCGAAAATGAACCTGCAGTGCTTTCTTTTCATACATGGTATTCCAGACGTTCCAGACATGGAATTGCTTCCCAGCACTGCAAACCTTGAGCTGTGATGAGGTAAGACACCTTTTCTGTCACATTCATACTTCCGCTACCCCTTTTTTCTGCAATAAAGTGTGATGCAGCTTACAAATTATCGAGTTCTGTCAATGTCACTACTAATATCTCAAGCGTTACATTTGCAAGGCATATTTCGGCATAACAACTTTATTATATTGAAGAACTATGGATGCCGCATGTAAAATTGTAAGAGAAAAACCGATAAACTGTTAACCACAGTATAGCAATCTTCTTCAAACAAATATTGCTTGTAGTACTGCAATAGCTTTAAATGGACCAAGTACAAACACATCCCAAAGGCTGTGCTTATTTGCGTTGGCCAAGGTTTACAACATAGGTTAGCACAGAAGTGATATATCAGGCCTCAATGTGAGTGGGCACAAGCATAACGCTTTAACATGTGCTGGTCGAGGCTGGTACTCTGCTTTCTTTAAGGCACAGGTGCAAAAACAGCCATATAAAAGGATTATGCCAAGTTATCAAAATGGTAATGACTATCAAGTTAATTCAGAGATATGCCACCTACAGGGATAGCCGCTACTGCACATCTAATGGCAATGGAAGTTTGAGTGCCCGGCATAATATTCCTAGCCACAAGTGCTCACATGTAATGCATTTTCAATGCTTTCAGTACCTCACCTCATTCTAAAAAACGATTTCATCATTTGTTTTCTGGTCACACCATTGTGTTTTAAGTCACAACAAAAGAGCCATTATTACAAACGTCAGCTCACAGATAAAAATCATGTTGAAAATAATTCCGTGATTATAAGGACTCCTATCAAACTTTAGTTTGTAGATAAATTTATATCACTTTGAAAATTATGATCCCGAGGTTATGGACCAACCCAATGAACACACTGAGCAGGAAATATCATACAACTAGTTATGTAAAATAAATAACTTTCTGTCCTTAGCAAGGTTAAGCTAATAGAGAACAAATATGAGTAAGGCATTAACATAGTTAAGAATGCACCCAAAAGCAAATATCTCTATTGTAACCTACAATTATGTTTATAGGAGGACGTTTAAATTAACATCTAAATTAAATACGCCCAACTCGTTCAATTGGAAGCAGCCAGCTACTTACAGTGACAGAAGGGTGATGTTTGCAGACAGAGATCCCAGATCCGGAATGGCTTCAAGTTCATTGTTGTTCAATTTCCTGTTATTGACAAGGCATAAAAATATCACCACCTGTCTACAAGCGCACTGCCTAAAACATTATGATCCACATAATGAAAAAAAATAATGTCAGATTCAGAAAACATGAGGGTGGGGGGGGGGGGGGAGGAGCTGTCTCACACACACCAGGTTAGGGTAAACATGAAGAGAATCTGTTTTTTTCTTTCTGACTCAATGTTATAAAAGATTTAACCCTTAATGCATATAAAGCTAGTTCTACAGCAACAGTTTTATTTGTCTAAACTGCTTCTGGACAGACCAAGTGTGTTATTACATGGAAAAGTAATTTTGCAGGGTATGAACGAATTCATCACATGCTGCTTCTGTCGTCTTTATCATTACAGGGACCCCCACACCTACTTTTTAATGCAAGCTAAAAAGAGAAACAATACTTACACTTCTCGTAGATTGTGAAGGTGACTCAGTGAACTGGCTTTGATGGAAGATAATCTGTTGTGGCTCAGGTCCCTAGAAAACGATAACAAATAGTAATATTTGCAAAAGGTGCTTCTATTTATTTAACAATAGTAATATAAAATACAGCCAACACTCATTTCTGTACCATCTGCCTCCTGCCGAGCATAATGGAAAAGCGCCCCCCCAACATGGGGGAAGCGCGGCCCCTTAGTGGTCGGGAACACCGGGGGCCTGGCCCTCGCACTAGTTGTGCGCGGGCTGGCCTGCGGCTTCCGCTCGCACGCCTCACGAGGCGTGCGAGTGGAAGTAGTGCCGCACATAGGACGTTTAGGTCGGCAGCGGTGCCGGACCGGTTTGGGTCACCGCGAGCCAGTGGGGGGCATAAAAGTGCCCCCCCTCCCAGAAGGCTCGGCCTTCTTCTTCCTGGCGCGGCGGCCTGAACGGACAGGCCTGTTGTTGACCCACCCACCCTCTCCTTAGTATCAGGCGGAAGAAGAGAGAATAAAGTAACCAGAAGCAACAGAGGAGACCCCAAGGGTGGAGCCCCGGTATAACAACAGAGATAGGGTCCTGGACCAACCTGCGGATGGACACACCTGATTGGGGGTAGGGAGCCCAGATCACTGGGGTGGTCACAGGGCTCATGCCCTGGGCCGCCCCGGTACACCCCTTGGCTGATTGGTGTTTGGAGAGGGGGCGGAACCCTGAGCATGGGGGCAAGGAACAGAGGAAGCAGGGGTACCGCCCCCCCTAGGGATACAGGTGACGACCAGTCCCTGTGTGGTCCAAAGGAGGTTCAGGACAGGAAGGGATCCTGTCAAAATAATTTATGGTTACAAATGAAAAAGTATCTTCTATAACAGTATATATTAAATTTGCAGTGAAATGTTTTTAATAGAGTAATGTGCATATGATGATTTGCATAAATTGTTTCTATGATTTTAATGAAAGTATATATAAAAATAAATACTTCTTCCATCGAACTAAATTGTCTTGTTGGTTGGTGTATGACCGGTGTTGGGGGTAAGGGCCTACCGGCGGCTTCCGAGTCCTATCACTAGACGTTGTCAACTGCCCCTTATAAACTAACAGCCTTTCTGCTCCATATTACCAATAACCCATGCCATCGCGATATTAAGCCATATTTATGTGTTAGAGATGATACTGTTCAAAGCATGAGCTCTAATCGTTTCACTATTACAACAGTGTACCTTTTAGTGAATGTGAGCAACACAAGCATTATCATGTACCTTTATTTACAGTTTATCACTCTTTAAACATTAATGGATTTGCAAAATTAAAATCACGCTTAGATAAGGATTCTGGGATGCGTCCAGGCAGAGCAATCTACAATTCTGCATCTCAAGGAACCTCCTTCAACAAATAGAGTCCCAGTGGTTAGAGGCCTCTGTGGCAATCCAAATTGAAATATACTCAGCTCATCCTAGTTTAATTTGTTTGTTTGAATAGGGCAATTCAAATGTCCTCTGGAATTGGATATTTTGTTAAGGTCTTCCTTATTCTTGCAAGATAAACATACAGTTTTTGTAAATGGAATGTATCAAGAGAATGCAAAACTACTGCCTAAAGAAGTAGGGTTTGGTAAACTACACGTCTTTCAGTGTTTCCAGTTTTAGTTATGCCAAGGTTACTGCCTAAGAAAGATGCCACTCACGTTGTGTCACAAAGTCCCTCAATCAGTTACAAATGATTTGTTAAGCTAGGGGAAGGTGGCAGAATGCAAGATGCTCCTTATCCTTGTGTCGCTGAAATCTTGGCACATGCCCTGCAGATTACCTAAATACCTTGTTAAGTGTGGGTGCACACACCAATCAGCCATTATTAATCTATGCAGCTAATAAGTCACACAATGTCCTGGTGTAAGCATTTGTCTGACTCACGCTATAGTGCTTTGCACAATACTGTACAATGGCCAATACTGTTCATTTACTCATTAGTACTGATGACATGGAGCAGGGCACAGTTATTTACTTTAAAGTGCCTAAATGCGATTTCTGTCTAATACAAAAGCTCGAACAGGTGTGACCCATCAACAATAATAATATGAAATAAAATAAATGCATGCACAACATAAACTTGAATTGTAACTAGTGTCTCGGAATGCAATGGTTGTAGCGTGAACAGGATAGTGAAACTCCAGCTCACACAAAGACGTGCAGCCAAGGAACCTAAGAATGCCTTGTGCACAGTACAACATAGCCAAAGAAAATGGTTTTACTATCTGCCAATTTGGGATTATACACAGGGAAAAAGTTCAAAGCAATGAACCGTTTGCCAAACAATTGTCACATGAACTCACATTACAAGGCAGAACGTGGCTTATCAGATTGGACTGCGTTCCAAAAAGCCTTATTGTTTTTGCACTATTCCTTCTAGCATGCAATGTGGCCTCAACATATTGATGTCACAAGCACAAACTCATCTTTTAAAATAGTGAGTCTAACTTCACACATATAACCACTGTAATTCAAGAAGCGCTTAACAGACTGAAGCTGACCTGATTTTCTCCACAGGTCCAAAATGTAGCACACCAGCACTGTAAAGGCGGTTGCGCTAGTCAAAACGTCTCTCAACACATGTCAATCCCCCGGGGCATTTAGGAGTATACAAAGCAGTGCTACAGGAGTATTCTTCCATATGACCGTACACACCTTTGCATAGCGGGCAAAACAGCCAACTCCATATTAATGAAAGTGCCAAGAGGGCACATACATTTCTATTTGTACTAACTGTATATGAAGATGCCCAGATTATTCCCATTTTATTTCTATTTTAGATGTTTAAAGCCAATTTAAAAAGACATGCAAGAGTACGCAAAAAGAACCGCAGGAGTACTAATTTGTTACTCCAAAACACCACTGTAGGCCACATTCTTATTAGTTTTCAGTCATCTACAGCTATTATTCAGAAGTTCCCTCTTGAAGAAAGTAAGTCAGATCCATCAATTCACACATATTATTTTAAAAACCCTGGTCTTTCAAAAAGCTGACTCAAGAGCATATCCATTATGAGGGTAAGTGCATTGTCACCTACAAAATATATTATTTTATTCCCTGTTTTTTATGGATGCCCAGGGATCTGAGCCTCGTTGAGTGAAACTCAGAAACTTAAGGCTATCTGTATGTATTGATTTTAGCACACTTCACATAAACCTTCGTACTCACTTATAGTAGCTATAGCTTGGGACATGAAATGTAAAAATGTTATTAAGGACACAAACTTATAAAAATCCTCTAAAAATACAGAAACCTGTTGAGTCACCAATGAAAAAGAAGCAAGGTAGTGCATGTGATCTTCCCTCATTGACCGCTTTTGGGTTCCTGGTAGGACCAGCACAAAGTTTAAAGAGGACTGCATCGTATATATACGAGGAACTGATTAAACTCCATCCAATCTAATAAAAACACTTAAGCGCTCATGTATTGCTTCCTGGCCAAAGGAACGCTCTATATCTGTATCCATTAAATGGCTCCCAAAATCTTTCACAAGTCAGTGGGAGAAGCCAAGAACGTCGAGTTGAATGAAAGATGAGGCCTTCCCAAATAAACTAGGACTCCTACTCTTACCTAGTTACTCATGGCAACAACCACTCATTGATGTATTCCAGAGTGAATTTGGAGATTACTTTGTTAATAGCAAGGCTGTCTCTAAGAAGGATGGCATCATAACAATAACTAAACCCATTTCTATGAATGACTCATAGGGATTCACAGGTACACATTTCATCCAACACCCTATGCATATATGGTAATACATCAGATCATTAATCTTCAGCCTTCTGTAACAGAACTTTCAGGAATTGCATAACCATCTGATATTGCACATAACATGTGGGTAGCTGGGCTGTTCTCATTAACTTTATTTTGTGGTGTTAAGTTTGCAGGATTTAAAACCTAGAATATAAAGAGAAGCAAAATGTGCCTCCAAAAACAAACAATAATAAAAGTAATCAAAGAGGCACTAATAAATGTAATGGAAATGTATGTTAAACCAAACGTGCCCTTCCTCCAAAATTTAACTGCATTTACCAATTGTGTTATTGATTTTGCCATTTGTTCTGGAAAACCACCGTATCCTTGTCACTTATGATATGATCTAAGAAGGTAGAGCAAAAAAAAAAAAAATGATTTTAAATTAAAAGGGGAACTATAAGCAAAATCGCCAGGTAACCAAGAGACTCGGGGGGATCCCTCATCTGCCATCCTACTCGACATCATGATAGCAGTCTGATGAGGATGCTGGAATACACAGCCTTCCCAGTGTCAGAATAATGCAGAACTGAGCAGTGGAAGAGAAGAGGTTGCGTGTTGACAGAGAAGGTGGAAGATTTTAGAGCACTCCTACTTGATAGAGCTGTCACAGTGTCTCCACAATGGCAGCCAATACTTTGCATGCTTTCACTTCCTGGTCACCGTACCAGATATTCCTTAGTTCAGGCTTACTTTCACAAATTGTATACACCAAGCCACAATGATAAATTAAAAAGGATGGATATATACCATGTTAAACAGTAAAAATTACAGCATTCTTTAATATATAAATAACCACAGTCCATTTAGTAACACGTTTCCATTTAAGTGAAGGAAAGATGATTTTCCAAACTTGTCTAACTCCAACTAAATGCATCATGGTTTACTGCAACTTCCCAAAACTGCCTACTGATGTCAAATTTATTGTAGGTTTACTTTGACTGATTAAGTTACATGGTTTGGAGGATAGGCAGATAGTTGTATGGTATTAGGTATTGCTGAAGCAAAAGTTAAAAAAGAAAATACATATAAATTAGTATTTTATCAGCTGAAAATATGATATACTTAAAGCTGAGTCTTTGTTCAGTGCTTTGATGATGCTCTAAACGTTTGAGCTGCTAAAACTTGAATAATTCAATATGAAAGTAAGCCAGACCATTCCAAGCAAAACACATCTGCCTTCCTACAATACCACAGCACTTGCTTGATTTTTACAGTCTACTTCTTGCAATGTACAATGGACCAGGATACCCATAAACGCCACTAGAACACACTTTTAACCGGTTCTCCTACAATCATTTAACTACCATCTGGGCAGAAAACCACCAGGTGTAATTAACTTTAGGTTTCATTAAAACACACTTTGCACACAAACGACTTTGGTGCAACAGTGAAAAAAGTCAGGTTTTCAAAAATATATAATTGAAATTGGTAGTAAAGGACTAATAAAAGGACAGGGAAAGGACAATATTACAATAAAAGGGAAAAATCCATAGAAATAAAGGGATCGTGGAGGAAGGGAGAAAGGGGTAATGAAATGAGCTATTGGTAGTCCTATAGGTTTCTTTTCGGTTCCGTTTGGTTTGCAATTTCTCCACCTTTTGGCTTAGATAATGGTCATTAAACCACTTCTATGACTCTTGGATTTTAAAATGTTAGTGGTGTGTCTGGGAATGAATGGGGACAAAACACTTTGGGGGTTATTCTAACTTTGGAGGAGGTGTTAATCCGTCCCAAAAGTGACGGAAAAGTGACGGATTTACCACCAGCCGTATTACGAGTCCATTATATCCTATGGAACTCGTAATACGGCTGGTGGTATATCTGTCACTTTACGGTCACTTTTGGGACGGATTAACACTCCTCCAAAGTTAGAATAACCCCCTTTGTGACTTATATGAGAGGAAAGGGAATACTTCATGTTCATGGACTCACTCTTGTAGGATATGGCCAAAGTACACACAGACGTTTCTGGAAAACCCAAGTCCACATAATACACATTTTGAACAGATCTCATCATTTCGGTGAGCCACCATTTTGACTTCCGTACGCACATCTATCCTCTATGCTTTCTAAGTTCCCCATACAGTAGAATGCAAAGTATAGCGAGATTATGTAAATGTTTCTGTTATAAGATTGCTTGAGTTAATAATGGAAATGATTATATTTTCTAAAACTCTTCTATCGTTTTGTTGAGCTTCCCTAAAAAAAAAAAAACGTTGACTTTTATAAAAGGTGTCCTTTGTTTTACTATTCACAAACGTGTAACTGTGTTGTGAATCTTCAAGAAGATCCCCATAGAAAAAACAGAAAGCTGCTAAGTATGGGGCTTCCAGATCACAAGGGCATCTTCCTCACGTGGTTCATTATATCTGAAAAATGTGCCTAAGAAACTTGGAAAACTCGTGGAGTTCATCATCACCATCATACTTCTTTTGTTGGTGCTAAAAATATATTGCAACACTCATATAGAATTCCTTCTTGGAACAGAGTGCAAATAAAGCTTAATGGCAACATTATGAAAACCATACATTGAAGATTCTCTCTCAAAAAGAGGAGTTACAGTTATTTCTGCAGTGTGATTAGGGTGTTAAGAAAACAAACACTTGCCTAAGTTATGTGATTAAAATGCAGAAATACATTTTGTGAAATACTCAATTACACCTCGTTCTGTCACAAAATTAATATATGTAACAGATTATGCTTACAAAGAAAAAGCCTGACCAATCTAATATCGCCCATGTTGCCTCCTAAACTGCAAGAGTTGGCCTTTGAACATCCCCTGCCCTAGGGTTGAGGCAATCAATGGACAAGGGTAAGTACAGTTGCAGAAAGGCTGCCTGCATCATGACCAAAACATGTTAAGGAATGAACAAATCTATTGACTGGCATCATTCATTGTGTGCTCAATAACACTCCTCCATCACACTTTCGAAAGCGAAGTCTCTTTGGGTTATTGTGGATGTGCAGTTGGATGTTTCAGTGAGCCCTGTGGATGTCCTAATAAAGCAAACAAACAGCAGTAAGGGCTTGGGAGATGCATGAAAATAGAAGGGTTCCATTAAATTCCCCAAATCCTGAATAGGAGGTAGTGGCTCACAAGGGCTAAAGCAGTGTGTTTTCTGCTTTGAGGCCCAGATGGTGGTTGCAACCGCATAATAAAGCAGTGTTGGTGAATGGTAAGGACGGCTAGAAACAGAGAATTCATAAAGGGTTTCTTACTCTGAGACATGCATGTGCTCCTGATTAGATTAATGTTGTTTATTTATACTCCTTGCATTCACTGCAGTTGTGCAGTGTTTCACTAGGAGTCACTGTAGACTATAGTACCAGTAGAAAGACTGTCCTATTTTTGCAGGTAAGTGTAGACGTATAATTTCCATTCCGCAGATGGGACAATATGTCTTGTCTGATGGCCAAGATGCAGACATTAGCCTTGCACAAGCTTGCCCTGCCCACTGTTTAATGGCTAAGTCTAAGCTCTAGTGGGGTGAAGGAGAGAATTGTGCTCACAGGGGAGGAAAGTAAGTGTTGCAAACTTTGTCTTTGAGTGACAGAGCTCAGCTGATAATACAAAGAGAAGTACTGACGACCGCAAAACCAGGCTATGATCAGAATTTATTAGTTCTTTTCTTAAAGAAAAAACATTTAAAATGGAACTACTTTTCTTTTCTCACATTCTTGTTTGTTCTTTTGAATTCCCAATTTACAATGTAGACAATGCCTATGTGGATTGTGGCAGCAATTTGGGCACATCAGATAGTACCTATTCAGCCCAAGGTGCACCATTTCCCACGCTATCCATGCCTATTATCAGTATCTAATTACTACAAAAAGACCTAAACAAATGACAGTCAGTCTTGAAATGGCTGCATAATGCGCCACCAAAGAAAGTGTGTTGCCTAACCTAAATGATTATAGTGTCAATTTAGTCTGAAGTAAAGAATATGTTCACATACAAATTACACAAGCGCGCCCACACTAAAAGATAGCACTACAAACAAGCATTTGCAATGCAATGGGACTTGCGTTTGCTCGGGTTGGAGCTGTTAACGTTGTCAATTCCTAACTGGACTTTTATTGCCACTTAAATTGAAAATGAAAAGTAAAACAGTTGACATAAGCAGGCCAAATTAATGTGCCACGGCTGCCATGAGCATGAGCGCAAAGGAGAGACACAAAAGGAAAAAGAAGTTCACACGCAGTCAAACATATTGGCAAATGTGCAATTATCCATGTAACAGCGTCTATGTCCAAGGCAGTAACCAAACCCCCGTAAGGAGGGACAAGCGTAAAGTATTTATTAATAACAAAGGATTTTTGAAAGGCATGCCCACGAGCGATAGGGACGGGAGTGCAGTGGGCGTGGTTAAAAGTCCATAGATAGATTACAACAGGTCAGAATGCTTGCGTCTCGACCTAAAAATGTACAGAAGCAAGGTGGTAAATCCAAAATTTAAAAAAATCAAAAAAATCAAGGGGACCCTGAATCTGCACTTTAATTAAAAGGTCAGGAAGAGTACAATTAAGTGCTTAACATCATAAACACTGATCTTTTAATATGAGATTGCTCACTAAACTTTAAACAAGAATCCAGAGGCCCTGGACAATCTATGAATAAAGAGGCTCAATTATTAACTTTACAGCTTTAAAATAAACGAGACTGCTTTTACTGGAAACACGTTGGCCTGAACGCCCACCAGACAGCAAGAGACATGAGTGGATGTGTACTGCTGGAGTTGTAATGTGTACAAAAATCTGGCAGGGCTTTTAAACTATAAAAAAATCTGCAATTACAACCACTGCTGTGCTTGATCGCAGCAGTGGAGCCAGACACTTTCACTCACAGCCCAAGTATTACATCCATCTGGACTCCATCAAGACAACTGTGAGCATAGCAACCTACATTAGGTTTCAAACAAATTATTTGCTTTTAAACACTGGAGCTATCTACGGCTTTTCTATGTATCATCTCCTTTTATATACAGACTAGCGCCACAACAGTCAGCTGCCAAGGAGCTTTTTTAAATATAAATAAGGCATTGTAGCATCTGTGTTTGGCACAAGAAAGACTCTGGCTAAACAATGTTTCTACACTGAGAAAATTTACAGATGTTTTTTTCGAGCCAAAAATTCTTCAGTCTCCATCAAAAAAATAGACAATAATAAAACATCAGCCCCAGAATTGAACTAAAACCAATACTGACCTGAGACGACAGAGAGCATAACTAACAAATCCTGTTATGTCTTAATATAAATGCTCGAGCTGTTTAAATGGTAAACAATGAATCTGTTTTTAATATTACTTCACTGGTGACCGATTAAGATTACAAAACAATATTTTCCTTGTCAATTCGTTTGGCAGTAAGTCGTGAGAGTATCTGGGTCCCCACCCAAAGAATCTTGAGCCAATGCTGTGATTTATTATGCATGATTTATTAAGCACTATGTGTGATTGTAGATTATCAGTGATCGAAGCAGAACATATTATTTCAATCTTATATATATTTTAATCTTCATTACACTTAGCATCCATGCATTGTGGCCCCGTCACAAACTTTTTTTCTTTCAATTTGATTTGTACTTCTGTTTCATATTGAATTGTAATGTGTGTGCATTTGTGTGTAGAGTATTTTTCTGTAATCCATACTGAATGTGAGAGTTTACATGTTTATGCCAATGAAGGTTTCTTTTTACATCAACTAATTTATACTAATGTCATTATTATACAGAAAGAAAGAATTTTCCTCTATGTGGTGACACAATAATTGAAACAACAGACAAAAATAGGGGGTTTCCTCAAGTGACCCCACTAAACCTGTGTATACAGGACCATATGTAAAATATGTGGTTTATCAGAAGGGACGAATAAAAGCATTAGTCAGACTTACAGTGCTGCACCATTTTGATGAAGTATAATTAAATTGGCCTTAGAAATAGATTTGTTCTTCTAGTGACTAACTTAGGTACTCACTCATGTACTAATGCTTTTATTCGTCCTTACTAATAAACCACATATTTTACATATAGTACAATAATTGGAACAAGCATTTGCAATGCACTGGGTCTCTCGTTTGCTCGAGTTAGAGCTATTAGCGTTGTAAATTCCTAACTGCACTTTTCTTGCCACATAAATTGAAAATGTAAAGTAAAACAGTTGACATAAGCGAGCCGATTTAAACAGTCACAGCCGCCAAGAGCATGAGAGCAAAGGAGAGAAACAAAAGGAAAAAGAAGTTCGCTCGCAGTCAAGCATATCGGCAAAAGTCCAATTATTCATGTAACAGGGCCGGTGTCCAAGGCGGTAACAAAACCGCCCCACAGAGGGACAAACATAAAGCATTTACTGATGATAACAAAGGATTTTTGAGAGGCAAGCCCATGAACAAGTGATAGTGATGGGTGTGGTTAGAAGCCCACAGACAGATTACAACACTCAAAGTGCTTGGAAGCTCGACCTAAAAATGACCACTCTGCAAGAAACATATTACAAACAACTCAAAGCACCTAGGTACCATATTTTGCCAGCTCCTTTGGCAATAGAGCTGGATTAAAAGAAGCATTTGTGGAGGCGGAAATATCCATATACCAAAACGTATTGTACACAAGCACACAAGACTGAGTCGTCCAATCCACAATGTTTTTTTTTCCTAACTGTGTGTCGTATTCCTGGAAAATCAGGAGTAACTTACACTTGAGACGGAAGTAAGAAACAACTCATCTGTTAAAAAACGGTCTTCTAGGTTATTTTTTCTTTCTTCAAAATTTGTTAGGTGGATGTGTCACTTATTAGGTTGCTCTTATGAAGGAAAGGGTGCAGAAGTGAATACAGAAATGATGGCTTGAATTCTAACCAACAATGAGACTCTTTGGGAATATTTGAAGATATGGGGCTACTGGCTGAATTGCCCGATACATCCAAGATGCACATTTCAGGTCACCATGTTACAAACTAGGAGTCCAGTGCAACTATGCTCTGAAAACAAGTGTTATAATCACTGGTACTAAAAGATATCCAGAATTGCGTAGGTCAAGTTCCTGCCTCTAATGACACGGACTGTGACTGACCAAGTCCAAAAATATTCCCCAAAATATAAAATGCTTATTTGACCTACATTACGGCCAGCAAACATTTTAAATGCTACAGTGTGCTCACTGTGAAAAAATGGTATACAACTGACAAGAATGAACAGGTATCCTCCTAAATGGGAATAACACAAGATGTTGGTATCAGTATCAGGAAGAGGTCATTTCTAGTTGGGATGCTCATTGCACCTCTCTGTTCCTGGTCCTGTTTAGTGCCTACACTCGACATCTTGCTAAAGTGAATTCCAGGTATGGGTTTGTGTCCAATCATTATATCATTCAAAGGTAAGACCCCCAACCAAAACCTGACCTGCCCATGTGGTTCACCTGTTTACAGGCCACAGACATAAGGACGAATGACAATTGAAAAAAAACGAAGACACTATCCTGTGTGCCATCCCTATCTTTCAAGAAACAGTATAAAAGGATTGGAACTGTGTTACTCAGGTTAACAGCAATCTTTCCAAGGATCAAAGGTTAGCACACTGTTAAGAGCTGTTTTAACCTTGCACTGCTGTGCCACATTATACCTTTTTCGGTTTTCTATATTCCCCTAGAGGACTGTGTTCTAGATAAGACAAGAGAAACAGAAAATGCACAGGACTAGCACTGATAACTCTAGCCTCTTGCAAGTGCATGCTCTACAATTATTTCTGCACATAGGAAGAAGGGTCATGACACCCTTGTCATGAATGCACGTGACATGCCTGCAAGACAGAAACAATGCCATTTCAAGGCAACAAGAATGCCTGTTGAGAATATCTACGAAGAGCGCAAGAATACACCAAGGATCCTTATTTGGGATCTGGTAATCACAAAATGCCCTATTTTCACACATTTAAAAAATGACAATGAATTTCCCTGGTTCTTTGTATTAAGCCCCAAACATAGGATATTTTCTAAACTCCCTGGTCTTAAAAATAAAACTCTGCGAATGATTGGTAAATGCCTTATTAGGCCCCTGCATTTTCTTGTTTTTTTAATAGTTTAATTACTTTAACAACACAATTCTTTTTCTGACCTCCTTACTTAACTTGGATGCCACTCTGCTGCATGCAGATGACACAAACCCACAAAACACATTCTTCCACCTATACACTCAGCATAAATCATTTCTCGGATTAAGAGGTGCCACAATTCTATGCTGCATAGATTGTTACTCCCACAAAACTCAATCTACACTGAAAGACTACAAAACTCTAGGTGCGCTATCAACAATAGCACAAATATGCTACTGAAAATTATATATTATATATGGAACAATTACATAACGTTCATAGGAAGAGCACATTTCATACTGGCATGGTCCAGGACATTAATTGCAATACATGCTTTGCTGCAACTCAAAAAACTACTGAAGGAGTTAACATGTTTCCATTGGTCATGCTTTCCGCAACCATGCTCTGCAAGATTTGTGAGTTATGTGTTCTTCAGCCTGTCCTCATCACCACCAAGCCTGATCACGGTTGACATATTTTGTGGTCAACCTGAAAAAATGCTGTAAAGTTTTGTGAAGCGAATGTGCAAAAATTTAACCATTCGCTGTGCGGTTCCTGCTTGGAAACCAAATTACTCAATTTGCTTGTCTTTGATTAGACTATTCATTAATGTTTAGACTGAACAGAAGTTTTAAAAAATTCAAGACAAATTTCTAAAGACCAAAAACTTTGTAAGGAGAGTTAAGGGAATACACAAGTCCTTCATAATGCGAGCTTTACTTAAGAGACACAAAGCCCTTTCTTCTGCACTGCAGCCATTTCTGGAAAATCATGCTCACACTCCAAGGAAAATGGTCTCCTTGTGGTGAAAAAAGGCACGGAGTATTAATACAGCCAGCCGATATTTTGGAAAAAAGTTGTGTCTGGGAGGGAAACTAGAAGGCACAGACTAAACACAAATCTAAGGCAAAAACTATTTCGTTTCAGAGTGCAACTGCTAGAAGTTGCGAATGCTGTCCTTAGAACGTACAGATTTTATTTGTGTAATGGAAAACTAGCAACGAATTCCCACTCAATCCCGAGGGTTCCTTTGCAGCTGCACATTCAGCATTAAACAGGAAGGTTTTTTTTTTAAATAAGCTCTAGTCCTTTTAAGATTTGGTTCCAATATGACTCATAAATCAGACAGTCTTGCTCAAACTTAGGTCTGGAAAATATAGAAAAACAGCTGTGAAAACCCAAAGCAACTCTTTTCCTGGCATCTCCAGCAGCTAAAAGATTTATCAGATGGTGAATGGCAAAAGATGTAATATAAACTTCTCGATCCACGTTAGAATACCTTAGTGGATGGAACAATGCAGATTGAAAAAAAGATAGAAAGTGTCACACTTCTAAGAGTACATCCACAGCGCCTGGATACCTTTAGGGGTGATTAGCACACTTTACAAATCCTGTTTGATTGACTGATCCACAGCAATAACGACTACTAATTGCGGTTTTATTTATAAGTATTTTTTTCCTAACTATCCCTGCAAGGAGCCAAGACATGTCCTACAACTGCCAAATAAAATGCCATTTCGTCACTGAAGATCTATTTTTCACATGCAAGGGCAGGAATATATTCAACAGCCAACACACCCATCATTTTAATGCGTTGAGTGGCTATATTGCAGGTTACACCAAATGATATGCCAGTCTCTTTTATAGTTCTTTTACTAATTTTAAGTTGGGTTGTGTTTTAAAAAATGATTTTATTTCTTAAATACATGCATTTTTGGCATTGGGAGTGAGATCAAACATATGATCAATATCCATATGGGTATCACAAGAAAAAAAAAAGAAAAAAATTCACCCTTTGTAGCTAGACAAATAGATAGGCAGTATATCAAAGGACAGGACCTAGGAAGGGGACTCTGTATCTAAATTAATAATATTGTGAAGTATCACAATGTGATATGATCACAGGAATCCAATGGATTTGTCGAAGAAAAGCTGGATGCCATTGTTTCATTTAATCGAGCTCTCAGTGACATTCAAGACATTTAGGAATAGTGCTAAAGTTTCAATGCTGTAGTCTATAGTATAAAGTTTGGGCCCCACACCAACACGTACAAAAGTTAGAACTCAACTTGAAATACAAATAGCAGTGCCTTATTACTACACAACTTGGCACTTTTTAGAACGAGTAAGCAGCAGTCTGTGACAACACGTGCCTGTTTATTCAATCACGTCCTCGTTATGAAACATTTTGACATGGATCAGCTCTTTACACTCTTACTATAAAGAGGGTGAGTAATAGAACACAGGCAGGGATCGTTGTCTTTATTTTCGCCTGGCTTTACAATCCACTGCTCCAAACTGGCGCATTGTTGCTTCTACCTTCACTGCCCAGGGCCCAGTGCGCCCAGAGCTACTTCAACCTGGCCTAGAAATGACAGCTCTTTACACCACTAAACCTTGCCTAATAAGACCAAAAATAACCATTTACACTTTACAACCAGAGGCGTTGATTAAATGAAATGCTGGGGTAGCTGAGCTGATATCACCCAACCTAGTGCTTAAAAAGGCTTTTATTAGCTCCTGTGGGGCAAGCGGACAGAGATGAAGTTCAAACTACAGAAGGTATCCATGGCTGGTCGAGCTGCTTTACTGACCCATTCAATCTTTTGGGTCAGGGGTAGCAAAGGTAGTGCCAGGAGTAGCAGAGGGCAAGCCAGGAGTAGCATTTGCCAATCTTTGGAAGTCTCAATTGACTTTCATGCTTACCATAACTTCACAGAATTTCTTCCTTCCATGAGAACAATGCACTTTAATGAGTCACTATGGAGAATACTGTGATAAAATATAGCCTACACAGCAGGACTCCTCATACATGTGAGCTGGGTCCTATTGAATTGAGCAGAGGGTTGTGATGGGGATACCAGATCAACCAAGTATGAGGCATGACTAGCACATTCGAGTAACAAGAGGAAGTGGCGGGGTTGCAACACTGTTTATCTTACTTTTCTGAAGGAAAATATAGTCACTTCAGTGAACAACTGGTTTAGGTTATTAGCTTGGAGAAAAGGCCATCAGTGGATTGCATACATCTGAGTCAATGATTTACAGAAGTCACAGTTTTCCCTCAGTGGAATAGCTACAAATGGCTACGCTAGTGCTTGTTGGTGCTACATGACCAACAGTGACAACTAGAGAGTCAATGTTAGTTGCACTAAGCTATCGAATGACACCGTCAAATCACGCCATGCCCCCTTTCTTTAATTTGATTCTGTTCAAGTGAAAAGTGTGAAATCCTGCCAGGAAAACTTGAGAATGAACTCTAATGAATGATGACACAAAAAATGGAAAAGCTCAAAATTTAAGACCGAACTAAGTTATACAAATGTGCAGACAAACCCAAATTTCTTAAGGAAGCAAAAGCAAGTGGATTTCTGTCTTCTCATCCCAAGGGACTGTATTTCATGAAATATATTCAGCATATCTCAAAGACTCAAAAAAAACTGAACAGTTCATTTTGCACTGTATAATTTAGTTAATCTTTGATTACAGGGAATGAGTCCACTCCCAACCTGTAGATACATTTGTGTGGTTGTTTGCAAATGTGTTTGCAAGAGAAATCTCTTGCTCATGTGCTTTCTGCGTTGACCCTTGGTTTACTCCACTTAAAGGGAAACAATTAAAAATGTAAAACACGGAAGAAGCTTTGAGTAAGGGCTATGTTAATCCTGTACAAAGGGTTGGTCAACCCACAAACTTTCAGATAGGACAATCAGTGAACATGAAGTATGCACCTACATGGGTTTCTGTACAAAATGCAATACCAGTAGGGACAAAGAAGTATAAACGTGATGAGAAGGCTATGTGGGTTGGGAAGACCGTGCTTACGAGTCACCCTACAGGAAGGGGTTCTTGGAGTCATTGTTTTGAAAGTCTAGACTAAGGTTTATCAAGTCAACAAGATCACAGTTGGAGCAAGAAAACTATTCTCACACCAAGAAGAAGTCGGCCCCAGCAGAAAAGAGAGGAAGTCTATGCCTACAGTATGTTTCCTTGGTGTGGACACATCTAACATAAGATGCCCAGGACTCGCTTTAAATTGGAGGTTTTACGAATGGCCAGCAGTGCTGTTGCCCAAAATCTTTGTGATCAGTGTTCCCATGTGTAATTTTAAGTAACATATCCTAACTTTGGTGGAGCATCTTAAGAGGGCAAAAGTAGGTAGTAAAACAAAATGGTTTATATTAACAGCTGTGGTACAAGTTTAAACCACTCTGGCAAATAGGATGAAGGAGAATTTGACTCCTATTAACATAAAGGGTACAAGAGTTGAGAACTTACTAGCAGAAGAACAATTGTTGCGGAAATTCAGAAGGTACATTAAAGTGTAAGAATGATCCTACCTCTGATAGCCTACATTTGAGAAAATGTGGTAGTTGTATGAAAAGTCTGCCACACTATGTCAACCTTTAAAAGGGAAAAGAATGGAAGAAAAGGTTACTTTGCACTATCAGAGATAGGCCACTAGGTGTCCTTGACAGCTTTGTGGCGCATTAGTCTATGCTTCATGTTGGATAACTAACATTTGCTCTTTCCAAGGAATTCCAATTAGCTATGAGACTAAGGGTAAGGTGGTAGAAGTAAGTTGGGATAACAGTGTTCACTGTGGTTATAAATGGCATGGTGAAGAGAATTTATGATTGCTCTCTTTTTCGGATTGTTGCATATCATGAATTTAGCAATTAATTCTACATTACTGTCCCACCAGGTATGGAGTGTGGCCACATTTTTCTTTCGGTTTTTTTTACGGTGGGGCAAGAGGTATTTACCTCTGCTCGACTGTGGTTGACCACTGTAGTTTAAGAGGTGTTGGCTGGTGCATTCTTTTGAGTGGTTGCCCTTAATCAGCCCATAATAGGTTGCCTGTGGGCAGTTACACTCAGTGCAAATAAATAGTTTCAGGAAAGGATCATTTCAATGTTAATTTCTGAGCCATAATTATCATTTGTTCCTGCCTGAGCCAAATGGAAAGTTGCCAATGGGAAGTTGCCAGTAAGTGTACTGCTCTCCTTTTTCATAGCTGCATGTGGGCCCATGTCAAATGGGTCACATTCAGTCTACCCTGGCTTAAAATGACCAACACATTTCATTCTGGTACTTGTAGCTTCCTTTTAATATTTTATGGACCGATTATATCCAGCATCTAATATGAATTTGGCTAAAAAGCTGGGTCTGGTTGAGGGTGTGACATGTGACAGAAGGCCACTTGGCAGCTGGTGTTGTGAAACGTTGATGACTGCATCACACAAAAGTGCTTTATAACTCAAAACATTGGACACCTTCGGAGTGTGGTTCGTCGAAGGTTGGGGTTCAAGACAAGACACACTCCTAGACTATGCACTTTTGTATCTATCTGTAAGGGATTTGTGGGGGTGGGAGCATTAAAAGACCTTTGAACCAGTAAGATTAAAAGAGCATTCTTCAAAGGAGCTTTGCTCGGTTGGACCACTTACACTTTCTAATAACTCATTGAGTTATGGGAATTGGAAATATTTAGTTGTTCGATCGTTCCTCGGATGGGGTGTCAGTGAAAAGTCAGGATTCGTTGGATGTTTAACAAACAAACTGCCCATGTTTACTCAGCCAGGATCACCACATGCGCTTCTCACACCTACACAGATGAATGTTTGAATGGCCAGCGCCCCACCCAGCGTGGATCAAGGGAGACGCAGCTGTACAATCAGCCATCACACCGGGCTTGTTGACAAGGGGCCACGAGCATATTGACACAGGTGGACACGTGTTCAGACGTTTAGTGGAGGAATGCAACAGGCGGCGAACCCCAACTGGAAACAATTCATGCCCCAGCACACGCACGGCGACCCACACACATCAGGTAACACAAACGGGCACAGACCCCCAGCTCAGGCTATTTTACGTACCACTTTAAAATTCAGTTTTACACGCTTCAGTTATACTTCCCTGAACAATCAACATGGGCCCTAGCAAAATGGGGCGCATGACCTCAAAACAACAGTGATAACTGAGTTCCTCAGAACTCGTTGGATAAAGCCAGTGCTTTAATGGCCGGTACTGTCCGGTACGGAGTCACTGCACTTTTTTATTTTGCGAGGCAGAGTACCTGCACTTCTCAAGAAAAACGTAATACTTTTAATTGGAGTGTACCGGCACTTCTCAGAAAGAAGCAGCTACTCTGGTAGAGTACCTGCACTTCTATTTTTCCACTACAAGCACTGAATAAAACTACATTTCATACAAGAGTACTTATGTACACAGAAACATTCAGAATGTATTAAGGGGACACGTAAAGGTGTTCATTAAGCAAAAAAGCAGCAATTAAAAACTACGTATTCCTTACAACAATAAATACACCCAATCGCCGAACACTTACAAGTGCCCGAGGCGCGCTATTCACAAAGCCCATCAGGACCGCAACGTCACGTGGTGCATCAAAGTCTATCACTGATTAATCGAATCATCTGAATGACCCAAATGCCTTGTTTACACCATTCACTGAGGGCCTTTAAGGAAGAGTCCTTTGCTGCCAGAAGGAGGTCGAGGGGACAATAGACGTGTGAAGTGAATAACAAAGCAGCTGCTGGACACGGGGGCGGGGGATTCAGCAGGGTTAGGCTGAGGGAGAAGGGTAAACTCAGCTCATGGCTGCCTGGGTGGGAGCAAGCCCCCTCCCACTACCCCCACTCCTCGAAATCCCTCACTCCACATGTGGCGTCTCAGCAAGACACATTCCATGAATAAGACTGCGTGGAGGCCCAACTCGGGACTGGAGCAATTAGCCACCTCTAATTGAAAATTGAAAACCACCCTGACTAGGTCGACTTTCAAACCATCACCCAGCTCTAATACAAAGAAAAATGCAAAGACACTTGCATTCTAGTAGTAATAAGCAACAGGTGAAGGAAAAAGCCAATAAAATCGTATCGAACACCGACCCCGGATCCATTACAAGTTTTTCACACTTTCGATGCGAGGCGAAAGCCGTAGATGTAACCCCAAGTACACTTTAAGATGTTCTATGATTGCTGAGCGCTATTAAAGTGTGTGCCGGACACAGGGCAAGAAAAGTTGTGCCAGGCCGAAGAAACTGTTGAAAGCTCACGCTCTTGTCCGTGCCTCACTGCGATGAAAATCAAACGCGCACGCCTCACTTTACTGGAAAATAAACGTGTAATCCATGCGCCTTAAGAATGAGAAGGTGAGTGGCAATAGTAAACGCAAATAAGTTTATAGAGAGACTGAAATCACAAAAAAAGGTTTCACGGCTTTACCTTGCCCAGATCACTGTAACTGTGCCCTGTGTGTGTAAGGCGCTGCAGTATTTAACAGGTTCGTTCGCTTGAAACGACCGCCTGTTGTTTTTTGTCCCCCATGCCCATCGCTAACCAAAGAACAACGGGAAAGTACTTAGATACTGGGCCGTAGGTTTAAGGATAAAACAGAAAACTGGGGAAAGACAGTTAAATATTTTCAATAACATTTTAATTTCTAAGTTAGGCATTTACATCTGCTATGTTCATATTTCCTGTCTTTCAAACAGCTGCTGTGAAATAAAAATGGCAGAAAATATCCCCAAGAGTAGTGTTTATCTGAGAAAATCTGCTATGATTTCTAATGTATTTTTATTGGGAAAAAACGAAGGTGCCATCCTCTGTTTTCACTTTCACGATGCCTCGCCACTTTCTTCAGAAAAGCAGCCGCAGGCCTTATTTGCCTCTCGGTGAACACAGAGCTTGAAGAAAAAAAAACTCATAAAACATAAATAAAACTTGAGTAGAAACGTGCAATTAAGTTGCAAGTGGAGTTGTGCTCGCCTCACCAACAGCTGCGCTCCCTCCCAAGATCAAAACAACTTGTAAAAACAAAATCCAAACATTCCAAGAGTTTCCGGTCACTCTGGGTGGTTTTTGGAGACCTGCTCTTTTAAATTACATTTATTTCACACAAAAAGTCGTGGCAAACGTGCTAGACACATCCCATCACAAGGAACAATGCAGGTTTAAATGCAATTTGTCTTGAGAATGGCGGCGCTGGTTCACTGCAAACCACAAATGTGCAGTTGCGGAGCCCGCGAGAGGAGGGCCTTGAAAGATGTAATTTTAAAGCTCCTTCGAGATTTGAACTGTGGATTGGCCACAGGGGGCCACGCGAAGCAGTTATCGCCTTCATGAACGTCCCGGAGAGGGAAGACACACGGGGTACTCCTGGCAGGCCTGGGAAGTGTTAATATCTGCACCAAGCATGAAAGGTGCAGTCACCTTTGCAGATTGGATCTCTAGTGGAACAATAGGAACCCTTAGCCTGTGAAAAGAGGAGATTATCTCCCTGACACCCAACACAACCCGACACCGGCCCGTCGAAGAGCCCTCCCCCCACAGTTCCGGGAACAAGCACCTCAACACAGAGCAACATTACTAACGAAGGGGAAGCAAAAGCAGCCGGAGCGGGACTGCAACAGGCCACGGCCGGAAGCACTTCGCTGCCGAGTGTGGACAGCAACACCATAAACTAGACAAGAATTGGTGTATTGCTGTGCACGTGTTTGTTGACTGAATTCTTTTACGACCGCAAGGCCGAAAGTGGACGGTTTTGGGAAGGATTGCAAGGTAAAACGAGCAGTGACATACCCGCTGTTACTTCTGAGGACCTGCAAAGCGGAGGGGACACAGTCGTTGGCTACTCGGCGTTTTCATGTTTACACCGTGAGGGTTTCTGTAGTGCACTAGCTGGGAGTGCAAAGCTTGTCCCACGCATGCAAGGATAGTGCGTGGTGTCCTGCATGCTCAGCAGGCCCAACTCAGTGTTCCATACATGAGCCTGCTTAGGAAGCAAGTCAATGGCCACCTTGGTGGCTTTAAAAAAGGAGTGAGGGGATCCGCGTATGCCCGCCCTGTGGATATACTTAAGGGCCACGCCATAGCCTGCCTCTGCAATGGACTGTGAGTGGAACAGGTGGGCCTGGCTCTCTGCCTTGGAACGTGTTCATTCCTTGGTATGGTTCGGCACACCTGCACCCTGGCCCCTGACAGGCGGGTGCTAGACCTTCTAAGGTTTAACTGCTCCTGGCCTGGGCTCAAGTTTGAGTTCTACGGTCTGCACGCACTTCTTTATTACTACAGGGAGTGCAGAATTATTAGGCAAATGAGTATTTTGACCACATCATCCTCTTTATGCATGTTGTCTTACTCCAAGCTGTATAGGCTCGAAAGCCTACTACCAATTAAGCATATTAGGTGATGTGCATCTCTGTAATGAGAAGGGGTGTGGTCTAATGACATCAACACCCTATATCAGGTGTGCATAATTATTAGGCAACTTCCTTTCCTTTGGCAAAATGGGTCAAAAGAAGGACTTGACAGGCTCAGAAAAGTAAAAAATAGTGAGATATCTTGCAGAGGGATGCAGCACTCTTAAAATTGCAAAGCTTCTGAAGCGTGATCATCGAACAACCAAGCGTTTCATTCAAAATAGTCAACAGGGTCGCAAGAAGCGTGTGGAAAAACCAAGGCGCAAAATAACTGCCCATGAACTGAGAAAAGTCAAGCGTGCAGCTGCCACGATGCCACTTGCCACCAGTTTGGCCATATTTCAGAGCTGCAACATCACTGGAGTGCCCAAAAGCACAAGGTGTGCAATACTCAGAGACATGGCCAAGGTAAGAAAGGCTGAAAGACGACCACCACTGAACAAGACACACAAGCTGAAACGTCAAGACTGGGCCAAGAAATATCTCAAGACTGATTTTTCTAAGGTTTTATGGACTGATGAAATGAGAGTGAGTCTTGATGGGCCAGATGGATGGGCCCGTGGCTGGATTGGTAAAGGGCAGAGAGCTCCAGTCCGACTCAGACGCCAGCAAGGTGGAGGTGGAGTACAGGTTTGGGCTGGTATCATCAAAGATGAGCTTGTGGGGCCTTTTCGGGTTGAGGATGGAGTCAAGCTCAACTCCCAGTCCTACTGCCAGTTCCTGGAAGACACCTTCTTCAAGTAGTGGTACAGGAAGAAGTCTGCATCCTTCAAGAAAAATATGATTTTCATGCAGGACAATGCTCCATCACACGCGTCCAAGTACTCCACAGCGTGGCTGGCAAGAAAGGGTATAAAAGAAGGAAATCTAATGACATGGCCTCCTTGTTCACCTGATCTGAACCCCATTGAGAACCTGTGGTCCATCATCAAATGTGAGATTTACAAGGAGGGAAAACAGTACACCTCTCTGAACAGTGTTTGGGAGGCTGTGGTTGCTGCTGCACGCAATGTTGATGGTGAACAGATCAAAACACTGACAGAATCCATGGATGGCAGGCTTTTGAGTGTCCTTGCAAAGAAAGGTGGCTATATTGGTCACTGATTTGTTTTTGTTTTGTTTTTGAATGTCAGAAATGTATATTTGTGAATGTTGAGATGTTATATTGGTTTCACTGGTAATAATAAATAATTGAAATGGGTATATATTTGTTTTTTGTTAAGTTGCCTAATAATTATGCACACCTGATATAGGGTGTTGATGTCATTAGACCACACCCCTTCTCATTACAGAGTTGCACATCACCTAATATGCTTAATTGGTAGTAGGCTTTCGAGCCTATACAGCTTGGAGTAAGACAACATGCATAAAGAGGATGATGTGGTCAAAATAGTTATTTGCCTAATAATTCTGCACTCCCTGTATATGACCCATGTTAAGTTATTGAAGTCCGGAACGTCATCGCCCTGTTACTGCCAGCCAATTTAATCACTGCAGTTTTCATTTTTTCTTTTTGGGAGGTGGGGCACTTTGCCCGATATTAAACACCGCCTCTCTGAATAAAATATAATGTCACCGACTTTTTGGTTACCATATTCTTCATACTGCCAAGATGCAGAGCCCCTCCCAAGCAAACAACTGAATAAGACGTAGTTGCAAGCAATAAAAAGGTAAAAACAATCACCATAGTGTCAAATAAAGTCACAAAGAAGCTATCCTTTGAGAATCCAATATACCTATCAACAAAATGGAAAGCTGTGTACTCGGCTACTTCAAACTCCCAACTCGAATGCCCCCCTTAGCTCCTTGAAGAACGGTATGAGCCACTGTACTTTCTCACATCCACATACAATTGACAGGGGAAGGGTATGGCGCTTGTGCACGAGAGTAGGTGGATGTATGTCAACAGATCCGAGAGGGCCGTCGAAGCATGCAACACAAGGCTCCCGCCCGTACGTAAGATACAACTGGGTGGTAACACCTCACTTTTCAGCCCTTGTACCACACATAAACCCAAAGTGATAGTCAAGACTTCCCACGAGGCCTTTCCGAGGGATCTTCCGAACCTCTGCCTTTCACAAACCAATGCCGCCTCCCTCGCTGCTCCCAGGTGTGCCCTCTCAAGAAGACACTACATCCGTCTCCTCCGTTACTTCTAACAGCCTCAATTCCACCTCGGATACTCACGATGTCCTTACGTTCGCCCCTTCCGTACAGCTGCCACCAATAGGACGTACCAGTCCACACACCTTGGATACACAAAACTAGCATCCTCGGCTTTAAAGACAACAACCCTCGTCCCATCAGATACAACATCTCACTCTTATGGCCCCCACTATACTCGCAGCTGCCCCCCAGCCCATTAGGTAGTCACAAGAGTCCCTTTTATACTGTCAGGTGCCATCCACCATAGGATGCAGCTGCCCCAAGTATTTTTCTGGAGATACGGACTACAACGCACCATGCCAATGACAGCTGCCCCCGCGGCCCGCAAGATACTCACAGCTGCACGGTCCATCCAGGGAGCCCGTCGGGTACTTGGGCTAACCTCCTCCGACTGCAGTCCACCAGGTCCCCGAAACAGCGGCAAGGAGCCGGGCAGGCGCGGCTGAGAGCCCCGCACAAGCTGCAGAGCAGCACCGCACACACCCAGAGGTGCAGGCCGGGCCACGGGATTCCCAGCAGCGGCCGCTGTCCCCCAGGACAGAACCACATTGCCGCCGGCGGGTGAGATCCCGGGGATCCTGCGCTCCCGAGCCTCTACGTACGGGCTCCTCCTTACAACACACCGCAGAGTGAGCTTCGATCCAAGGGGAGCCGACCCTTGCAGCCCCTTTGAAGGGTCCGGAAGGAGCCAACTCTCCGACCTCCTCCTGGGGGTCACGGCCACAGCTGTAACACCAAGTCCCTGCTCCGGTCCACGGGGTGGAAGCCCTAGGATCCACTACAAGCCGCCGCAGGGACGGACGCCCGGAGTCCCCTCTCAGCCCGAGTTAGCGAGGCGCCCTCCAGTCTCCTTCAAGGCAGTCCTAGGAGCATCCCTGATTCCGATTAGGGGGTGGAGGCACACGCACCCCCTTTAAACCCAAACGAAATTGAAATGCCAAAAAAAACCCACAAGACTTGGAGAATACGGCCCAAAGCCTGCAAGTCAGAAAACTTCGGACTAAGAACAATGTGCAGGGCCCTCCGCGCTCCTCCAACTTTCCCTCTCTCCGCCCCTTTCCTTGTGGCCCGCCCCTAGCCTTCTACCCGCCCCTGCTCGCTCGGCCGTGATTTCCTCAGGTCCCCACCCTGTGCCCGTCTATCCAGTGGCCCATCCTCCTTCCACCTTCGTCGCCCAGCCTGGGGAGCACCGCCCGCCCCTTTCTCGCACGCAGAGCTGGCCACCCCACTGTTTTCTTAACAGGATTTTACTCACTTCCACGCACCCCCTTGATATGCACCCAGTCTAGTCTATGAATTCCCCACCCCTGTCCAGATTCTCAGTTCAATAACAGAAGTGTCTCAAAAGCCTCTTGTGCAGTCTTTTATTGAAAACTATTCGCCTGCCACGGGTAAACTCAAATTAAAGTTTTAACAATTCTAACTATCAACTGTTTGTTACTTTGTATCTCTTGAAATGAAACGCGATCAATTATAAAGAGCTCTAACACCTACGGGTAATGCATAAATAAAAAACGTGCTGTAAACTCAGCTGGACGTCATTGCAGACTATTCTCTCAAGAGGTAAGACTCGAGGTGTTGAGTGTTGGAGATACTCGGAGTTCGGGGTCACATACAGTAAATGAGCACACAACCCCTGCTTTTACTTCATGATAAAAGTCTGGGATTTCTTTTGCACCAGTCATGCAATGAAGGAGGAGTGGAGCAAACGAAGACTGAGGATAATAGTTGACTGTTGGCTTGATATATTATTTAGAAAGTTCAGAAAGTATAGGCTCATGGAAATAAGGATTTGAGGCGATTACTATAGAAACAAACCTAAACAAAATGAAGAGAAAGGTCTTTTCATTGTGCAGAATACAACTGCCTCCAGTACAAAGAGTGCTGGTCAGAAGGCCCAAAAGTTTGATCCCTTTGTCACAGACAGTTCTTCCATCTTGAGCCTCTAGTATTGGGGGGACAACAAAACCAAGATTATCCTTGGGTCAGGGAATAATCTGGGCGAGACGATATGGCCCAGAGTGATGTCACAAAATGAGTAAATAGGCCCACATGCTGGAAGACAGGTAGGCACAAAGCCAGCAAGGTGTCCAGTTCCGTTCCTTTTGCACCCACTGTCAACCACCAAGTGAACGCAGCAAACGGTGATGAGGCAGGCATGCTAGCTAAACCCAGCACCTGCCCTAATCCTCACAGTGCTTCTTTCCCATGTTGTTACGCTACCGTGAGGCAGCTCCCGCAGGAGCAGACGAGCCTGCTAGGGGTCTGCTGAGCCCGGTGCTCTTCCCCTGCGCTCAGGGTACCCTGCCCTGATGCCTGAACATACATGTCTAGAAGCCTACAAAAAGGGCACCTTACTCTCACTGCACAAATCACACACCAGGGGGCAGGTGAGCCTTCTCCATCAAAAAGATCCATGCGAGTGGCCCTCTTTGATGCAACTTCCACCAGCGCTAAGCCCTGGCCACATGCTGCCACTTTCTGAATGACATGCAGGCCTCGAGCAGCGCCAATGACCCAACACCCTCCTGTGACGTTGCCGCCACCTGTTAGCCCGATCTGCCCACCAGGGTTACAGTTCTTCAATTCGTCCTTGCTTTAAACAGCCACAGTCCACGACTGTATGCCAGTGCTGACCCCGGACAAGCCGCCAGTCTTAATATTCTCACTGTGGCATGTCACTGTTACTGCACAAGGGTGCTGTGTTGGATCATGACTCCTGTATTGGTCAGCGCTAATCCTTATATCCTAGCACCCATAGTATCTCATTTTGATGCATAGCCAAAAGCCACTTGTGTGTCATGGCCTCCAGATCCCCAACTGAACCCTTATTTCCCTTGGGGACAACACCCACACAAGCAGCCAGATGGAAAACGTGGGTGGAGAGATTGGAGACTAAGTTTGCCGCTTTGGCCATTGCAGATAGCTGAAAGAGGCCCCTGCTGCTCTACCTGGGAGGGGAGGAGATGTACAATCTATCCAAGAACATCACAGAAGCATGCCTGTCGTTCACCCATAACACCTTGAAAACAGCCCTCACAGGCCTTTTCAGCCCCTCCCCAATCTTGACTTGAAGAGATTCCACCTACGGCAGGATCTCCAAAACCCAGACAAATCGGTGGACATGTGTGACTCCCGTCACCATGAGCTGGTCGTAACAGACATCAGCCACCAAGAACACTCTACATGTGCCAAAATATACGTAAAAAAAGGAGGAAATGGAATGCTGTTCAGATGCAAAATGGCAGAAGAACTCCACCTGGTGTGTTTTACCTTTAGCATTCACACAACAGAAGAGAAGCACTAGTAGAAGAGTTTGTGCTGTTCCATGATGGCACAGAATTCCTCAAAGAGAAAATGACACATTTCCACATCAACCAGTCAATACAACCAGTTGTTCAGCACTACATGGACCAAAATATACATCATGAAAGAAGTACGCTGCATGCTGTTAAGCTGATACATTGAAGACAAACTCCACCAGTTGCATTTTGTCCTCAGCATTCACACAACAGAGGTAGAAGCACTAGTAGAATAGTTTGTGCTGCTGTTTCAAAGCATAGAATGCCTCAAAGGGAAAATGATGCATCTCCACTTCAACCAATCAATACAATCAGTTGTTCTATGCCACCTCAGCATTGCTTTCCACCTCCACCCTAAAGTAAAACAAGAACGAAAACAATTAGAAGACACCAACGTAATTGAAAAGGTTGACGGACCAAACCTGTGGGTGTCCCCAGTTATAGTAGCCCGGAAGCCAAAAAATACAGGAAGATTTGAATTTGTATGAAAAAGCTCATCCCAAGTCTTGCAATCAAGAGAGAGAAAGGTATTTGACCCGTACATTGGGCAACATCATGAAATAAGTCACTGAGTTGGGCTGGTTCTCAAAGATGGACCTGCAGTCTGCCTACCACCACATACTACTAGCAACGAGTCCACAATGTCATCATCTTTTTGACACATGTAGGGCTTGGGCGGTACAAACTCCTCAACTTCCACATCTCCAGCACTGCCAAAGTCTTCCAGGACATCATCCACAAAGTGCTGACTGGCCTACTTGGGGTCCTAAATCTCAGCGGTGATATCTTAGCACAGACTACCTCTCTGGAACACCTCAGATGCTTAAGGGCTGTCTTCCACAGACTTCTAGGAAGTGTCATAATGCTTCACAGAGAGATGTGTGAGCTCATGAAACAATATATCAGCCTCTTCGGATAAAGGTGCTCTGCACTAGAGTTGTGCCAGACCCTGTAAAGGTCAGGGACATACGATAAGTCTCAGCACCAATATCAGTGCCTAGGTCCAGAGCTTCCTAGGAATGGCCTTGAGAAGATTCATTAAGAACCTGACCTCCATGAGTGCACCAATCTGAGAACTCACAAAAACATCTACACCGTGGCATTGGGGACTCAAGCTGGAGCAAGTATTTTAAGACACCAAACAAACTCTATCCAAGGACACTATGCTGGCATGCGTTGACCCAAAGAAGGTCTCAGAACTGTCAGAGGATGCCAACTGCACAGGACTCAGTGTGGTACTAGTGCAAAGAACAGCTTGCAAGAAATGGGCCTCATGGCTTATGCTCACCACACACTCACTCCCACAGAAAAGAGGTATTCGCACATTGAAAAAGAGGCGATTTCTATGCACTGGGGGTACAGATATTTCTACCTCTATTTGTACAGACAGCTTTTCACAGTACATACCAACCACAAGCCCCTCATCCTATGTTTTTGAGGGTCAGCCTCCAAACCACCCCATGAATACAGTATAAAAATGGATATTGCAGCTCTAAGACTACTACGTCACAATAGAATATAAACCAGGAATGCAAAATCCTGTGAACTAGCTGTCGAGACTTTCTAGATAGGCACGTGTGAAGAGGACGGGCCCCACAGGAGACTGAAGAATATATGCCAATTGTCCTGGGCTGATATTGATCACTAGCTATGTCCCTGAAAGACATTATCGAGGCATAAAAAAATCAATGACTGTTTTCGGTTCTCCACAGCAGTGGTCACGTCCAGTGACTGATAAGTCTTCACAAGTCATGGGACCCAGAGAATGAAAGAAGTCCTACAAGTGCTACAGTCATTATGTCATGTATGGCATAAAGGCCAGATAGTACAGGAACTATGGTGGCCCGTGGAAGGTGAGGTCATGATTGATGGAACAGTTCGGGTCCACATAGGGCATACCTTTTCCTTACATAAACATACCAGCAGTGTCACAGGGCCCTCCAAGGGGTGCTGGCAGGGAATCGAATAGAGGATGCAGGGGCACAGAGGGTTGAGAGTGGTCGCTGGCATCTGTGCCTTCTGGCCAAAAACCCAGCTGGTGCAATGGCCACGAAGCTAGCAATGGGTCTTGGGGGGATAATGATGGGTGTTGGGGTGCCTGAGGTAGGTATCCTGGCGGGCAGGCTGCCCCTCTACACAGGTGTACCCCAGGAGGGAATGCAGGTGGGTGGGATCCTCACATAAAGAGGGACCCACCCCAGGTCCACTTGACGGAGAGGGAGGTTCTGGAGCATGAGACAGTGCAGGGATCAGTCAAGACCTCACTTGAAGGTCTAAATTGTGGATGTGCAGGAACAGGATATGATTAGGAAATCTGTGTTAAGGCTAGTCATCAACACATGTAAATAAAGCTGTAAATATGAAGAGTTACTGTGTGTAATCATAGGAATTGTTGTGTGTTTTTAACCTCAATTTTATTTTTGATTTTTAATTAAATACGGCCAGGTGTTCACAATCCTTAACCCAAAAGATGAGTGAAATTTCTTGTACCTATCCAAGGTGGGATAGTGTGGGTAAGCTGTGGGAGGTTGGACAAGTGTCAACTGGGGAGGCCTCAGCGAAACAGGGCCGTGCAGAAGAAGCCCTGTAAGTGTTACAATCATTGTATCATGTACAACACAAACTCCCCTCCACAGAGGATGGATGCCTGATGTGAGGTGCATGGCTATTAATCTCTAAAATTTGACTCAGCGAGCAGCGCAACTGTCCCACAATTTACATCTAGGGATGATAAAAAAAAAAGAGCTGGCTGTGAAGCAAAGTATGGTTTCCCAGATAAGATGAACATGTAGAAGTGGCATTTAGGAGCTGTGAGTTTTGCCAAGTGACCAGTAGCCCTGAACCACCAGCTCTTAACATCAATAAAGATATCACTGGTGCCCATTGTACATACTGCCCTAAAAAATAAACTACCCAGTCCCCCACCCACCCTAAACCCAAAAAACTAAACTTCCCCAAACCCTCCTAACCCCACTCGTAAAATAAAAATAGTCTGACACCCCACCCACCCTAAACCCGCAATCCACCCCACTCCAAAAAACTACCCCCAACCCTGCCCCTGCCCCACTTACCTCACCGCGTCCTCTCCCGAGCTCTCTGCCTTAACCACGCATATGCATAGTTTGGCACATGCATGGTTAAGGTAGAGAAAAAGGCATGCGTTTTTCTGGCAAGCATTGTTCTGCTTGCATAGGAAACATCCATGTTGTCTGCCACATGTTGTTTAGGAAGTTTCCCCTCCATGACAACCAATCAAAACTCCTAAGTCTGAGCAGCCAGAGGACAGTCTAAGGCCCATTGCTGACAGCCAGAAAGTTCAGACCAGAACGAGAAACAGGTGATGACAACCATCCTCCAACGCTCACCCAACAGGGAAGTGCATCAAGGTATGTTCTGAGATCCAACCCCGCACCCATCCAACAGTATCAAGACCTTGTACTGGAGTAGATGTACCTGCACTCACAACTGCTGACCTGCAGTTGAGGAGGAATGTAGTATTGGGGGAGGACGAAATCAAGACTACCCTGTAGTCAGGGAAAAGGGGAGAATCTACCTGAATATTCTGGGCCAGATGGTATGGCCCAGGATGATGTTGCAAAATGAATAAATAGGCTTGCAGGCCAGAAGCAAGCAAGGCACAAAGCCTGCGAGGTGCCTGATTCCACTCTTTATGCACTCACTGTCCACCCCATGTGGATGCAACAGAGTCCCACAGCACCAATTTGCCAATGTATATGTCCAATGTCATTGCCCATTCCTACATTTTGGATTTCCAGCTTGGGTGCAGGAAACCCATGAGTGGAAGTCAAGAAACAAAAGAAAGTTATGAGATTGTACATTTGATGTTCACATTCTACCTAGCTCTGTTTGACACCCTTATCTTACCTTTGTCCATTTTTATCCACATATAGTGGGAAAAAATCTGTCACAAAATCTACCTGAGGGGAAATACATGTAGCAAACGGTATTGGCTTGTGGTTTTTGTGCAATGTTCTGAGTTTTCCCCGTAATTGAGGTAAATGGTCTTCAAGACTGCTATTACTACAGCTTTATCCAAACTGTGCACTCTTGTGCATGCAAACTCCTCCAGGTAAGACCTAGAAGAATTTGCACATACACAATCCTAGGCCAAATTGCAATGCAAGGAGAACCTGTGATGTGAATTAAAGCGCAAACAACTTTTGTTTAAAGATATTGCAGTACCTAGCATTAAGTTGGTAAAACAGCAGCATTATGTGACCCAGCAAATATTTGAATTGACCCTTTTTAATACCATACACTATTATTTGGATGTCTGAATCAACCATAGTTCTTCCAATCCAGGTATTCTTCCTTAATGTAGAGATTTTTGTGTTGCCCATCGGGGATACCTGGCCTTTATTCTTTGCACATAGAACTCGGAGACCGCCAGCAAGCCCTTGCCCCAACACTGGTCATACACAGACCAACACCTCATTTCGTTGGAATACATTTTTATTTGATTTACTTTGTTAATATCCAAAACATACATATACGTATCATAGAAATCACTTCAAGAAACATTTCACTGCAAATCTAAAAATAATATCAAATGAATTCGTACATTTTTATCTGTAACCATAAATCAATTGTGACAGGATCCCTTCCTGTCCTGAACCTCCTTTGGACCACACACGAACTGGACGTCACCTGTATCCCTAGGTGGGGCGGTACCCCTGCTTCCTCTGTTCCTTTCCAACATGCTCAGGGTTCCGCCCTCTCTCCAAACACCAATCAGCCAAGGGGTGTAACAGGGCAGCCAAGGGCAGGAGCCCCGTGACCACCCGAGTGATCTGGGTTCCCTACCCCCAATCTGGTGTGTACATCCGCAGGTTGGTCCAGGACTTCAGGATCCTATCTCTGGTGTTATACCGGGGCCCCAGCCTTGGGGACCCCTCTGTTGCTTTAGGTTACTTTAGTACTTCTTGTCCTGCCACGAGGGCGACCAGGGCCCCAAAGGTCCTTCGCCCTCCCCACCTGAAAACAAACTCCTAGAGAAGAACAAAATATCTGCCATAAATTGGTCTGTACTGGCATCCGACAAGTGAACCATATCCCTATGGAACATCTCAGGACCCTTCAGAAGTTTGGAATATTCTATAATCGGCCTGGACCGGGGCAAAGTTTGGCCATCTCAGCGTTGAGTCTCCTAACAGACGCATTGATTGTTCGTGCTTTAATGCCTGGGCCCCAATTTCGGCGGGGCACCATATGAGACCAAGCGATGGCTGCGTTTGGGAATTGCTTAGCTAGTTTAGTAATTTCCAGGAAGATAGTTTCCCTGAGTGCCTTCCGACCATGCGCACCAGGTCATTGCCACCTAGATGAATAATGATGAGGTCCGGGGACTGGAGTTCCACACATCCACGGGCCAATGCGACAAGTTTCTGCAGCTGTTCGATTCCTTTGCCGCCAACCCTACACCAACGGAAGGGCATGTCTTGGCTTGCTGCCGGATTCGGTTTATGGAGCTGTTGCAACCTGTAGGCCGCCCGACGAACGAACGAATGCCCTAGGACCCAAACCACATGAGGTGCCATTGACTGTAATAAAAGAAAATTGCGTGAGAAACAGTATTGGACTTGTAGACGTAACGTAAAGGACCCCTGATTACGCCAACTCAGGTCTAATGTACTGCTTCTAACAGTTAGAAGCCCATCTCCCAATGGCTTTCACCTCTGACATTGGCAATACCGCACCTGCTGCCAAAGTAGCTGCACCAATCCTAAATGAATGGGGAGAGTAACCAAGAGGTTCCACTCCGGCTGCCCGTAGTGTAACTTTTTGTACCCCTGCAAATTGGTAGCGAGATAGGCAGTCCCCATTTGCATGAATGAAGAGCGCGGTAGACCTATCAGGGGGACGAACCGCTAAGTAAGATGCTAGATTACCCACAGGGCATAAAAGTGAACCACAAGCAGCCCGGAGCCCAATATGTGCTCCCTTACCTAACTGATCCGTTTTGGACTTACGCAGCTGTATTGTTATAGAATCTGCACTGATTTGCATATCAGCCCACTGGAGTCCTCCTGAATGGTCGCTCTTGGAGGCTCCTATTAGCTCACCAATGTGGAATGCCCCATAAAAAGCCACTGAGAAAGCAGCTGTAAATAAGGTAGCCTCAAAAGGCGAAGATGTGACTGCGGTGACTGCGTACAATAATATTTATAGTAAAGGGGGTGTTATGGGACGCCTAGTGTCTGACCTGGGACCATCTGTTCTAGACCAACCCTCCAGAGCCTGCTTAGTGACAAAAGAGTGTAACTGAGAATCTTGATTCCAGAGTTTGGCGAAAAAACGAATGGCGGACAGGTTAGCTTTGGCGCAAGACACTGGTTTACCTTTATCCCTTAAATGTTGTAAAAATGCACAGATTGCTTCAGCAGAAAACCAATCTGAAGTACTTAAAGATTTCAAGAAAAGTCTGTAATGTAAGAAAGCTTTTTCGTATGTCCCCCTCGTGCGGGAAGCTAAAGATGTCGCTACAAGAGCTGAGAGTGCGGGACACCAATCTTCCACAGTGATGTTGGGAACTCTGTCATCTTCTCCGTCGCCTTTGGGTGGAACCTCAGAAAATCCTCCATCAATGATCGAGATAAGGCGTCAGCCGCATTGTTATTCACCCCCGGGACATGTTTTGCCCGAAAGGTAATGTTCAGTTTCAAGCACCGTAGCACCAAGTGTTTAAGTAGCCTGAGTACCAATCTACAACTAGCTTTCTGTCTATTGATCACCTCTACTACTGCCATGTTATCTGACCAAAAGACCACAGACCTGTCCTTTAATTTGTGATCCCAGACAGAGACGGCAACAATGATAGGGAATAGTTCTAAAAAAGCTATATTTTTGGTTACTCCCATGCTGACCCAATCAGCTGGCCAATCCGCCCTGCACCAGGAAGATCTAAGAATGGCACTAAAACCTACGCTGCCTGCCGCGTCTGTGAATAATCCTAGGGTGGGGCTAGCCACCAGAGGATGAGGCCAGATCACAGCCCCATTGAAGTCCTGTAAGAACACATCCCAAACCTTTAAATCTTCCCTCACTTCTGAAGACAGCCTGGTGTGATGGTGTTTCTCGGTCAAACCCGCCATGGCCCTAGCGATGGATCTGGAGAAAGGGCGAACCATAGGGATAAATCTCAGTGTGAAATTCAGTTGACCCACCAGAACCTGTAGCTGGTGGAGTGTGACTTTACTCTGGGACAGCACAGTTCTGATGGACCCTTTAAAGGCCTGAAGTTTGTCTACCGGAAGGGCACTCCCCAGCCAAAGAGTCAATCTCAATACCCAGAAAGGTAATGCAAGTGGAGGGGCCTTCAGTCTTGTCAAGGGCTAGCGAGACCCCGAATTCCCTGAACATAGCTGTCTGGGCTTGAAGAGCCCACAGGCATTTCGCGACCGCGGGGGGCCTAGAACTAGAAAATCATCTAAGTAATGAATCACATCTGTATGGCCGGTGCGTCTGGTAAAGATCCACTGTAATGCAGAGCTAAACTGTTCAAAATAACTGCAGGACACACTGCAGCCCATGGGCATACACTTATCATAGAAGTAATCTCCTTTAAATTGGAATCCAAGAAGGCGATAATCATCAGGGTGGACTGGGAGAAGCCTGAAAGCTGCTTCAATATCAGTTTTAGCTAACAGAGCACCGCACCCTAAAGCCCTTAGTTTCTCCAGTGCATGGTCAAGAGTAGCATAGCGAACTGAACATAGAACCGGGTCAGTAGCCTCATTCACCGAAGAACTCAGAGGTGCAGACAGGTTATGAATTAACCTGAAATGACCCGGTTCTTTCTTGGGTACCACCCCTAAGGGAGAACAGACAAAATCTTTTGTTGGGGGGAAAGGGAAAGCGCCCGCCAATCTCCCCAGTGCACGTTCCTTGCCAATCTTTTTTGCTACTACACCAGGGTTTCTTAAAGCAGACACAAGGTTCTTGCAATGTTCTAAAGGGGGGGACGCTGGTGGCAGGAATCCTAAAACCATGAGAGAAACCCTTTATCAATAATTCCGCGGAAACTTTTGCTTGGTAAACCTGTAACCAAAGAAATAGTGTGTGTAAATTTATGGGAGAAGGCAAGGTTAAACTAGTTGCTGGGCTTACTCCCATCCTTAGCTTTATCCCTTGACTTCTTAAGGCACTTGAATTCGGGGTGGGAGGGATGCCCGCAAAAGGAACAGGTGTGCCTGAATTTGCATGACCCCGGGGGCGTGAGCATACTTTTCTAAAAAAAAAACAGCATGAACCTTTTTTGTCGCTCGAATACTGTGATTGAAAGGGCTGTTTACCAGGTAACTTGTTATTCACATATTCTAACCAAACATTCACTTCAGTCTGGTCCCATTCAATCGCTGGGTCCTCAACCTTAGCCCACGTGAAATCCCTATCGTACTCCAGCCAAGCATTCCCTCCATACATATGGTGCGCTCTTAGTATTTTGTTTGCAAAGCAGATCATAGCAATACCTGATTCAGGTTTCTTCTCAAGCATGACCAACATAAATACATTAAAACCAAACAAGCAATTAATAATACTCTTCTCAACCTTTGGCTTTTTATCAATAGAAGACAAAGCTTTTGCATCTTTCTCTTTTGTTTCTACCTCCCTTCTCTTTGCCCTGATCAGGCTGAAAATATCTAAAAATTCCCCTTTCCATATTTTTTCTTTTATGTCAGGGGCCACATGTGCAGCAAGCTTCCCCGGCCTTGACAATAGCGTTCCAGCCCCGCCCCTTCAGCTGATGTGATATTTTTAGCAGGAATGTTGCCTAGTTTGGTAATCTTACTCTGTTCTTTTTCCAAAGGAATAGCCTGAGTCAGAGAACCCGGTGCCGGAGTGACAGTCGACACCTGTAAAGGGGGAACATTACGCGCCGCTGGTAGTGCCTCCACCTGGCGCTTAAGTTCTAACACTGAATTCTGCAGCGAATCGTTAGCCCAAGGAGTCGTAGGCGGAGAGGGGGCGGATGCTGTATTAATATTAGTTATTATCTGATAAACCGCCAACGAAGCTTGCGCAGTTGGATCTTGTGAGGTTACTGGGGAGGCTGGTGCCACCTGCACCTGCTCAGTGGATGAGCCAATTGTTGGCGCCAGCACCTGAGACTGTGGGGGTAATTGAACGGGTGGCCCCACAGGATGCACTGACAGATTTACTAATGAACGCCGTATGTCGGCCAACATAAGATTCTACCCCTAACGTTGCTGTCGGTGCCACCACTACATCCCCTGCGCGCGGCGCAGTATTGTTCGCCGTTGTTGATGCAGCAGCTAAGACAGGAGCCAGTTCTGAAACTGTAACGTCCGGTGAAGGTGATGGGGGTTGCTGAACTACTGCAACCTGTTTTTTACTTATCTGCTTCACAGGGGGAATGCTGCGCGCGGGGCAACATGTATTCGCCGTGGGCACGAAGGGCCCTCACCACTGTCCTCTACCTCAGAAGGAGCCTCCCCGCCATCTGAGTCCCCATTGCCTATTTTCGCCAAAACCAATTTCAAAAGCTGCGTCAATTCAGGTTCACCCCCCTTCCTCTTACCCACCCTTACGCGATTGGATGCCATTACTCAAGGGTCTAATGGAATTCAGTAGACTAAACGGAACAAAATGTATTATATGTTGCTATGAATTCCCCTTGCGCAAAAGGAACCTTCTCTGCTACAAAAAGGGGGGGGTACAGGTCTCTAGTCAGAGTAACATAAAACAGACTATTACATTGACAATGGCTCCACACCGTACTCGAGAATTATAATATATATTAAAACAACAGTGATTACTCCAGAAGAAACACTCAGATATATAACATTATGGAGCCAAACTGTGTTGACAAGTCAGCATTGCATTACATACAGAATAGAGACGGTGCAAAAGTATTTCCCATAAAGTGTTAAATAGCAGGACTTTTTTTTTTTTTTTTAAACACACAAATTTGCTTTATAGGATCTGCACACTACTGGCGCGCGGCCCCCAACTGCTTATTTCAAATTGAAAGCCCTCCAATTAATGAAGGCCTAGCACACTCACAACCAAACATAAAAACACTGAGCTATTTAAAGCGATAAGGAGAAAGCGCGCGCCCGGACTGCCGCAAATTGAAAGCCCTCCGCTACTTGGATGACCTAAACCACACCGGAAAACACTGTGCTGATAAAGGCGCTGGTTAGAGTCAATAAGAGGAGCGCGCCTTCATGACTGAGACTGAAAAAGCCCCGTTCCTTGAAAAACACAAACTAGGCACTTAAACAAACAAAACAAAGGTTGAAACGCACCCGCGCCAATTAAAATTGGCAGAGCGCGAAGTATGAGCGAGCACAGGTAACTTACAATTATTTCTCTGAAAAACGGACCGCCAGCCTCAGTGTGCACACTCACCTCGGGCCCCTTTAATTTGCCAGAAGACCGCCGCGCTTTCCAGCGAGGAAATAATTGCCGGAAGGAAATCTCCGTTCTATTATGCATAGCAAACAAAACCTGCTCGACGTTTCAGGCGGATTGGACTCCATTCCCCCGACTGCTCTCGGGCCGATGGACCGAACGGGCAAAAAACCTGCTCCTTGTTGCAGGCAACTGGTCCCCGCTCCTGAAGTAGGACCTGGAATCCCACGAGGTCCTGAAGTACAAAAACGCTGCCGTACGTCCGCACCGCCACTGCGCCCAAAGAAGAAGGCCGAGCCTTCTAGGGGGGCGTTTATAAAGTCCCCCACTGGCGCGTGGCGGTGTGGACTGCAAAAGCAACGCAGGTCAGACGCACCTTCATAGGTGTTACTTCCACCTACACATCTGGCAAGGCGTGAGGGTGGAAATAATCAGGCCAACCCGTGCACAAATAGTGCGGATTGTCAGGTCCCCGGCGGCCCTGACTTCTAAGGGGCCGCGCTCCCCCCATATTGGGGGGGGGGGGGGCGCTTTTCCAAACTCCTGGAGTGACCAAACATTTTCTTTGACATATGTCTAAACTCTTTATCCCTGTGAAATGGTTTCTCCCTGTGATTATACTCACTCTTCTACCTAATTTTGATTGGTTTGGAAAACTCTGTCAAATTGCAAGGCTTATCCCTTGAGGGATGAGGGAGATGTGTGCTGTTTTGATACTATTGAAACATATATTTCAAACATATCCACAAAAACAGCCTGGACACTTATTATTATTTAAATAATTTATTCATTTGTTCTATTTTCCAATATTCAAGTATATAATGGTTAAGTTAAGATGTATATATGCTACCACACGAAGAAAGGTGCAAACCAAACTCAGAGCTTCTCTTAATATGGAATAAAGGGTGGCCATTGCAGCAAACCTGCTGTGAATGGAAATCCTGAGATTTGACTTATTTGCTCTTTTGTGCTCTAGAGGCCATTCATTTGTTCAATGATGCATTACTTGCTTATTAGTCACTTTCACTCATCATTCATTAATGCATGTGTTATCTTTACATCTTTTTTGTGCAATAATTTATTCGTTACACACGCATCTCTGAACGTACACACAGGACTGTCCTGAATCACTACCTAAATTGGTATAGCTCAATTATCACAATTTATATTTCTATACTGAACTTCTTAAATAAATATGAGCAAAATCTGATGCCCTTTTCATAAATTTCCAGAAAAATCCCAGCAAATTTAAATTATTAAGCCTTCTTTCCTAATCACTCACCACAACTATCAATTCCATGGCTTTGTTCCCAAGAATACTTAGATGGCCACATAGAAATAAATAACAAATTGTAGTTTTTAATACTCAACCTAGAGCATTGCCATTTAAGAAAAGAAATGGCAATGCCAATAGCAGGAAGGACTATAAAACATCCTCATGGAGAATGAAAATCTGTATCCAGGACTTCCAGAGAAAGGATGCCCAGGGCTGGCAGATGCAGCAGGTAAGAAGGCACCAACTGAAATCCCAACAAGCAGGATGGCAGTAGAGTACACAGCAGGGAAGGAGATCTGGGTTCCACAGACCCATATGTAACAACAGTGTCCCTATTTACTGGAGTCAGTTAAGACACAGTGGCTCAAATCTAATTACAAACCATCTTGGATTATGGTACTTCTTTGGCCACTAACTATTGGGAGCATTTTCCAAATTAGACCAATTTGAAAGCAGCTTAGCATGTTAAGTAATGGGATAGTAAAGGCCTGTATCCTCGCACAGCATACTTGTTGAGCGTGAGCTTTCCGTTGATTTTCTGCTTTGTTGTAGGGATGAGATTGGCAAAGTGCCAGTTCAGTAGCCTTGCAACATCCTCCACCGCAGATGTAATAGAGGTTTACAGCAGTAAGACTTTCAATAATGGCCAACTGAATGTCAAGGAAGGACATCAGTCTTCCAGTGACAGTTTGACCGTAAGTAATATGTGCACTGCATTTTTCCAACTGGATCAGGTGTGTAGCAAACATTTTTTTGTACAAGGTATATGACTAACATTATATGGTAAGTACATGGTCATTTTTAACCACTCTTCTCATGTAATTGTAATCAAGTATACAGGTGGTCTTCTGGTCTTCAGCAAACTGGACCCAAACTGTGAGCATAGAAATGCTGAGTATCTAAGTATTTCACAACAAGCTGTTCTGTGAAATGCAACACACTACCCTGGCCTTTTGGAGAGTCTTACAAACAAGCCCCTGAAGCTACACTTTCTAGTGTGACTAAGAATTGTACACCTACCCATCCAGAAGAAGATGTAAGTAGTTAATAGACAAAAAAATGCATTATTGACCTTACATCCAGCAATTGCATTAAAAGAGGGAATATGTTTCTGAACTCTATGAGGGGGCAGCTAAGTGAGCACTCTCCCTGTGCAGTACCTACCTACACTCTGGTCTGAGCTAAACTGTCACTGTCTGTGAGCTGTACGGGTTGTGCTTCCATTGGGATATCATGACTGCCATTGCCATGTTGTTCAGAATCACTTGAATAGAATTCATCAGATAGAACTCCACCAACTGAAAAATCTCCTCTAGATTCTGATCTATGAAACTCTCCCTAAGAAGCTGTCCCAGTATCAGACCCTACCTCAGAGCTCTCAGGTAATATTTGGATTAGAGCCCGGGCAGCAGTAATCCAAAGAGACGCTATACTTGTTAGCTACCTAAAAAAAGTTTTCTCAAATATTGTGTGCTAGGTAGAATGCAGAGATCCTTATAGAACTTTTAATGCTGTGTTTGGTGATATAAGCGGAAAGTGAGTGTACTACAAAAGTCAGAGAGATATGGAAAACACTTGGCTCGAATAAAAAGAAAAACATTTATTAACTTTTATGACTCTGCAATGGGAAGAATTTCTCTGAAGAAGTTTAAAGTGAGTGCTCTGAAAGTATATGAAAGCGGAGTATTCCAGGACCTAAGCAGGCTGCTACAGTGAGGCATTAGTAAAGGTTCACTTGGCACCTATGCAGAATTAGTCAGGAGTTCAATTCAGACTTAGATTTGAAGAGGTAGTCAAAGCTTAGCATTGGCTTCTTTTCATAGAGATCCCATGTAGGTAGATAGCAGAGGCTCAAGGAAGGAGTGGCCCACATGGCACTTCACCCAATACTGCTAACAAAGGTTGTATTTGTGTCCTGTGTGATACTTTCATCTTTTGCCAAACATGACAGATGTTCCATCCACCATATTATTATTGCATTAGAGTCAGTGTACTACACATTATAGTGAATGGGACATCTTCCACATTTTGCCCGAGTATCCTGTTTGCGAAACCCTTAGGAACTTAGGGCCATATGTATGAACACTTTTTCCCATAGACACAGAATGGGTAAAAACCTTTGCTACATCTGGCCCGAAGTATTTCTGGACATGTTTTTTAGTATGAGCCCCATCATGTTTACCACAGTTTTAAAATGTAGTTATACTCATACTGTCTGAGGAATTGATCTCAAAACATCATCTGGCTCCTCCCAACTTACTGGCATTCAGTGAAAGCAGCTAGATTTAGCACAGTGAGTGCACTAAACGTGCATGAAGGACAAGTCTTCTTGATCCAAGGCAGGCTGCCTCAGGGAGACATTAGTAAAAGTCCACTTCACATCCACACAGTATTCAGAGTCTGAGTCAGACATAGACATGAAGCGTTAATCAACTGTTAGTATCGGCTGGTTTTCATAAGGATTAGATGTTGGCAAAGAAAGATAATCAAGTTAATATTGATACACAGATGAATGTACCCATCACCACTCACATAGATCGTACTTGTGACCTGATTGCTACTTTCTTTCTCTGTCAAAATGTGGCAGGTTTTCCTCCCACCATATTACAAGCTCATTACATACAATGCACTGTGCATATTAGTGAACAGGACATCAGCCACATTTTGGGCAAGTATCCTGTCTACTAATAACGTAGTCTTTCTGGAAGTGCTTGTTATGGAACATATGAGACTCTGTCCCAGCACTTTTATGCCACTTTTCAAATGCAGATATGCTCACACTGTATGAGAACAGAACATACACCCCAAACTTTCTACCACTCACAAGAAGGAGTTGGATTTAGCCTGATGAGTGTGCTGAAGGTGCAAGAAAGATAAGTCCTCCTGACCATAAGCAGGCTTCGATGAGGAGTGATTAGTGATGGTTTACCTGGCACCCACACAAAGTTGGTCAGAACACGAAGGAGACAGAGACATTAAGAGAGAGTCAAAGCTTAGCCTACACTCACATTGATAGAGACTTTGTATAGGTAGTAGGCAGATGGTAAAGGTAGTAGTAGCACACAGGTCACTGCACTCATCATTGATCACATATTCATATTACAAATACACACCTCTATAAAAAAACTTCTGCAGGTCCACTAGTATCTTAAAGTGAGCTTTGAGCCCGTCCACTGCTTCCCATTGGTTGGCTTTATAGTCACTTCCATTTGATTTCTTCTTATTCAATGGCTTTCCTGCCTCTTTTTGTGTTTGTCCCTCCACTGGAAAATATCCCCGACTGTTACTATCTTTCATCAGTACATTTTCCATATAGCTCCTTGAAATCTTCAAATGTTTATTGGAAATATAACTGTTTCAATGACAATTGCTCCTCTGATGGATTTCTGTTAGCCTGTAGAAATGGCAAAATAAATTATTTAAGAATATAATCCACATGTAGTGCTATGCACATAAATATACTGGAGTTCTGTCTTCTACTCGGCCCACAGTTGTACATGGCTATAGTATATTTTTATTTACCTACTGCATATTGTGTGTACATATGTCGTGTCTACCTATTATCACTCCAACGCCCACACATTATGGTACTATGGGGGTCATTACGACCCTGGCGGCCGGCGGTAAGTTGGCGGTAACACCGCCAACAGGCTGGCGGTGTTCTGCCAGCTATTATGACCATGGTGCTATAGCCACGGCCATAACGCCGGCCCCTCCACTATACCGCCAGGCTTCTGCCTGGCGGTCATGATCCCCAGGGCAGCGGTGCAAGCAAGCAAGCACCGCTGCCCTGGGGATTATGAGTCCCTGACCGCCAGCCTGTCCGTGGCGGTAAATACTGCCATGGAAAGGCTGGCGGTAAGGGGACTTGGGGTGCCCCTGGGGGCCCCTGCACTGCCCATGCACTTGGCATAGGCAGTGCAGGGGCCCCCAGGCATAGCCCCGTCGCGCATTTCACTGCCCGAATTTCGGTCAGTGAAATGCGCGGCGGGTGCTACTGCACCCGCTGCACATCAGCATTGCCGCCGGCTCTATTACGAGCCGGCAGCAATGTTGATGTGACTTTTCCGCTGGGCCACTGTTACCGTCCGCTGGCCCAGCGGAAAAGTCATAATAGTGAGCCAGGAATACCGCCGTCAATGGCGGTATTCTGACTCCCGCAGCCTCGGCGGTCTTTTTAAAAGACCGCCGAGGTTGTAATGACCCCCTATGTGTTTTTTAAGAAACCTATATTTAATCCTTTCTCTCTAATTATTTGTACATTTGATCATGCAGGTTAACCCTATGTAAATACTCTGTCACTTATTGAGAATCTAAATATCCTGATAAATAAATACCTGACTTAAGGTTGTGCTGCAGTTTAACTATAATAGTGTGATATCACAGTACTTTCAGTATTTTTAAACTATGAAAAAGTTCACTGGCTTTATAAGTAAAGCATCCAGTAAAATATACTTAATAAAAATGGAACTGAAAGAAAAAACATGACAGGGGAGAAATGAATTGAAGCCAATAATTGAATACAGACTTGTAGCCCAAAATGAGTGGATATCTGTGATGATACCTGCAATAAGTGAAAAAGAGCAATGTATGAATGAGGAAGATGCTATGCAACACCATAAGAAGAGAGCTTGCCAAAGCTTCCCCGTCAGGGATGTGAAGTGCGATGTAATTGCTATATTACAATACAATGGACAAAAACAATTCACAGTATTAAACTGAATTGTCTTGATTTACACATGGGAGTTGATAAGTTATGAGCAAAGGATTTGAAACAGATGTGTAGGTTCTCCCATGTATGAATTGTAGAAGCCAGTGATTTTCCACACATTCCATTTCAATCAAGCTGAAAAGAATAGCTGTTGTTAAAGTAGAAATGGACAACGTGAAATATCATTGAAATTAACCCATTCCACGTTTGGAAATACATTTGTAGAAACCTCTAACCACAAGCCAAGAAACACCTAGTGCTGAGGCTGACTACAAGTAGGTGGGCTACACCCGCAGACAGATTAAAAGAAAAACACAAGACAGAGATGGCTGGAGAGTCCTGGTTGGCGGCCTATACCCCAGGAGAGGTAGTAGCATAAGTAAGTCTAACCATAATGGTACAGGGTGCAGAATTTGGAAAGACCAGGAAAAAGTCACACTGTTAAATACAAATGGGAGCACATTTCTTGGTGAGGTTACAGTAGCATAACCAACATTCCCCCACAGCCACTTCAGGGTTCCTCATCTTTGAGTAGGTCCTTAAGTCACCTCTGCAGAGTCTGTGATTTGTCTTTGCATGCAAAACAATTAGCAAGGCTGTGTGAAAATGTGCATTTTGTCACGAGGTTTCATGAAATTCTATGAAACTTTCAGTAAAGAAAGCACATTCAAGAGTGAAATGTGGTTTGCTGGTATCTCACCTGACATTTTTTGAGCGCGCTTACACCATGTGTAAACAAGCATTTGCAATGCAATTGGTCTCACATTTGTTAGAGCTACTAGCGTTGTGAAGTCCTAACTGGACTTTTATTGCCACATAAAATGAAAATGAAAAGTAATACAATTTTATATAAGCGAGCCGATTTGAAGCGCCACGCCATGAGCGTGAAGGAGCACATGCTAGCCTGTCAGACCTTAATAAGTAAACTTACAAGGGGACGTGAATAGGTCGATGAACCTTTTGACTCGCATTTAAGATGTTCCCACCATAGATCCAGTACGTGCAGATCAAAAATCAGTAACCAATAAATAACATCAATAATCAATGATAATCATATCACATATCATATAATATATATGATCAATTGGAGTCAGTAATTATCACACGCCATGACCTTTAAGTCATGAATAACCACACCCTTGAGTAAAAGTTAGAATATTTATTTCCCTATATTAACAATGCTAATGTCACGTAAGATAATCTCAAAATCAAATGATAAACATACAGAAACATCACTGGCTGCCCAAAGTGGCGAAAGAAATGTAATCTAATCAAACTTGAACAATTAAACATTCTAAGGTTACAGTGCAAATTAATAACAAGAACAATTGCACAAACAATATCACATACATTTAGATTCAGCAAAGGAAAGGCATTGATTATTACCCCCATAGCAGACGTACATTAGTGAGGATCCTTATCTATCACCAAATTAGCATTAGCATGTTGGGCTTCATGCAAAACAATTTATACAATACAAATTTAGAAAACATCTAACTATTGCTCTATCAAAATAGTGCGGTTGGTACCAAGAAAGAAAAAGCAAATAGGTATAACAAACACATGGGTAAAAGTATACCTCTCCTCAATTGGATAGTCTTCATCATCGGAACATCAGTTTGGTCAGCAAGGCATCAGGATTCATCATCAAAGTTCAGGAAAATGCAAAGTCTTTAAGTATTAAAGTAAAGCACGTCTCTTGTCAAGACGCTTAGTAAAATAATGGGTGAATGCGCTATCTTCCATCAGTGCAGTCCAGCTAAGTTATATTTCCTAAAATTACTACCCAAGTCCCTATTGGTCAAGGAATCGCATGTTCACACTTTGTCCAATAAAACTAAAATATCAAATCTATAATTTATACCAGTACTCGGTTCACATGTCGCTGATTGACTTTTCTTGTAATGTCCTCATCATCCGGCTCATCCGGTAACAATATTGTTGCAGCTTATACTCCAGTCAGTGTCTCCATTGTTCTCCTCCTGCGCAAGGCAGTCTTACACTCATTATTACACTTATATTGTTACAATTAGCAAGAACAGTGTCTTCTAGCAGGCGGTTCTCATGAAGAAGACTTTAAGCTACAAGCACATTTAGTCAGCACAGTGGAAAATTACAATTTAAATCTCTAAGCAGACATTATATTAATTTGTTCAGAAATACAGCTTGACATGAGACCCTGCAACTAGGCCACGACCTCCACTAATTTAAGGCCTACAATTAATAAAGCTAATATATAATGCATAACCCCTAATATGACAAATAAGTACATTAATCAAACAAAGCACCATATTTCATAATAACAAGCCGTTCAGAAGTACACTTCGTGAACATTGGCGCCCACTCACGTGGACACATTCTCAAATGCATGCATTATTTTTCTCTATATTACATTTTCTACGCAAATCCATTTCTCCGAATATTAATATTCATTAATATTTTTATTAAAACACCTGCTCTAGCACACACAAAATGAAACAGAAATTCGCTCACAGCAAAACGTATTGGCAAATGTGCAGCAAGATCGTGCTGCGCAGAAAATAAAAAGTAGTCCAGAAAGCATGCTGAAAACATGGAGTTTCGTAATTTTTCAGTAGCTGACCGGTGCGCTCGAGGAGGGCTAAACACCAGGAAAGACATGACGTATGAATTCCTTTCACAAATAAAATAAAGTTCTTTTTGAAAGTGTGGTTAAAAGCCCACAGAGAGATTACAGCAGGCTAGAGCACTTGTGCTCCTGGCCCTAAAAAGGTACCGCGAGATAGAGGCAGGGGGTTGATTCAAACAGGAAATGTCCCTCAGTGAGATATCTTCTGTGCAAACCAGTTACATTTTCTCAAAAGATATTTAGGTGGGATGGTCACTTGCTTAAAAAGTTATGCAACTCTGCATAATAAAAACGGTCAGAAAAGTTAATAAATTTCATTTTACACGTAATTTCTGAAATTTCTCGAAGCCTACTTGGCAGCCTGCTATTTTGCAAGCTAAAAAATTGTAGAGAGGTGTATACTTGTGTCTCCACTGTCACTGAGTATGTAAGCATAGAGAGAATGAGAGAAATACAGCAGATGTAAGAAAGGAAAACTTGGCACAGGGAAGAGGGAAAAAATAGAGTGCGGTGGAGACAGAGGGGAAGATGACAAAGGGGGAAAAAGAGATCAGTAGAGTGCAATATAGAAAGAAAGGTTTGAGAGGGAGATAGAACTGAAAAAGTTAAAGGTAGGAGGATAGTGTTTGGGGTATGGATACGACCAGATGCCCAAGGGAAGGAGAAAGAACTAGGGAGAATCAGGTGAGAAAACAAGAGAGGGAGAGAGTGATGGAAGAGGAAGACACAGAGGGGGAAGTGAAAGTGTGGTGTGGATAGGAAGACAACTAAGGGAAGGGGAACCACTGAGAGAGGTTGACAACACTATAAAGACTGGTGAGAGAGAGAGATAGGGTGGAGAATCGGGAGAGATTGAGAGTCAGAGAGGGTGAAACAGGTGGGATCTGACTGTACACAGAGAAAGGACAGACGAGAAGAAGCAGACACAACACCGAGACAAGTATGAGAAACACATATGGAAAATGATAGAGCTAAAGAAAGAGAGAGACATGAGTAGACAGATTAGTTAGAATGAGAGAGAAAGAAAGAAACATGTGTTATAGAGAAGTGCAGAGAAATGGTTGATAATATGACTAGCAGGGATAGGAGGAAGATTTCTCAGAAAAAGACAAAGACAAGTGACAAGTGACAAAGAATGAGACAAAGACAAGTGAGAAAGAGTTAACAAAGGGAGAAAGGGGGCTGATGACAGAAATGGGTGATGTAGAAAGGGGGGGAAAAGAGACACGTAAGAGGGAGAAAACAGGCATGCAAGAGAAGAGAAAATAAGGATACGAGAAAGAGAGACAGGGTAGCAGAAGGAAGTGAAATAAGATAGTCAATGGAGGGACAGGAATGGAGATACAGAGGAACCCTGGGGCCAGATGGAAAAGAAGAAGGAGAGAAAAAAGGTAAAGATAACAAATGCAATGAGAAAGAAAGAGGAAACAGAAAACAGGAAAGCAGTCATTTTTTGTGAGACTATTTGCATTATCAGTCTGGCACAGATGATCTGCAGAATACAATAGCCATTTAATCTGTGACAAGAGCAGGGAGTGTCACCTATAGAAGCATTTAGGCCGGACCTTCTTCTTTTCTCCTCTCACTCTCAGGGTTTGAATATATGGAGAGCAGACAGTGCCCACAGGGTGAAATGTAATTTTTTTCTTCATATAGTCAGTCATAAAATACTGTACCAAAAACAATTGGGAATTTGTGTGACCACCATCAAATGTGGTTGTGCTGCCAGTTATAAGTAAACAATTAAAACTGATGGATGGAATGCAGAACCAGTCAAACATTCACCCCCAGTCACAGATCTGGGTTTAATTAATCAATTCCCAGTTTGAACCCAGCCATAGGCAAATCAGTCTTGAACCTGTTCCACATGGCAACAGTCCAGCCTGAACGGCTAGACCAGGCCCTTCCTGGACCAAAACCAAGCATCCTGGGACCAGTTTCAGGGTATGACCATTCATCATTCAGGCTAGCTTGAATCCAGTGGCATAGTGAGAACGGGACCCACGTCTAGTCATACCCGGTGCACTAAGAGAGAGAGAAGACATTGGACTTGGAAAAATGGAAGTACGTATGTCTGTGGTGAAACCTTTGTGACTACAAGAGTCTTCAAACTGCAAGGTTTTTATGGTAATCCAGATCTTAAGGATATGGAAATTAATGGACTACTGACTTTTCAGCATGAGACATTTGAAGCAATGCTATAACTAGAGGACTGGATGCACAATGCATGGATGGCTGAAAATGGATGGATGCTGGGTTTTCAACTTACTTCACAGCCATACCTTCAAATATATGGTTCATAGCTTTTTTGAGTCTCCTTTATCTACACCCAGTTAGTTCAATTATTATATGGTGAAGAGAGCCTTTGGCTTCCATTGTAGCATAATGAATATGTCTTCCTCTGGGATTAAGCACAATTACATCCTCAGATAGGCTGCTGCCCTGAAAAAAAGTGTCTACACTTGGGTGATAGATGCATTTTTGTTTTTCCTGGACTTTATCTTTGGGGCTCAAATCAAGTAGAGGTGATTACTCGAGCTGCATAAGGCATTCAATAATTTGGGATTGACAGCCTACCTGTGGGGATCCAATTTGGTTGAAGGGTTCTTAAGCTATGATGGGTATATATGGCATGCCACTGATTCAAAATAAAAGGATAGCGCTGGAAGAGTAAGGGCTTGTTGTAGTGGTTATAGAACTTGACACTAACTTGTGGTCTTAAGAATGTATTCCCCTGCTAGATTAAAATTTGAAAATATCTGTTGTCTGCTGGACAGAACCAGATGAGAATAACTAAATGACCTCCCATTAAAATGTCCCCCGAAACTACTGGTATTCCAGCCCTCTGTTATCATTCTAGCCCTTTCCACAGAAGTTATCTGCTCTTCTGCAGGCATTGTTTTTAGTGATCCCATATTAAATTCTAACCCCAAAATCCTCCTATACTCTCTCCAAATCCAGCTAACATGACAGTATGACATTACAAACAATCTGTAAAGTATATCCAAACTCCATAAGATTTCACTTCTGGTAATATGTCTCTAGATTGTTTTTCCAGCACTTCCTCATGAGTTGGATGTTTCAAAGTTTTGACAAAATGTAAATCATTAGTGACAAGTTACATCTTAAAGGAGTCAAAAAAATTAAGCTGGAAGATTTATGAATGTTTAAAATGCAGGTTATTTTGGTAAAATGTTATAACAAATATATAGGAGTGTATTTAAATGTATTGTGTAATTAAACAATTATAACAGAGAGGCTGACAATCAAAGTAGGATGACTTGGGAGCACACCTCCTGTCTCCCCTGTGGTGCTCCCCATGCCCTCCGTCCCACTGGTTCCCTCAGCGCCGGTGGACTCTGCCTCCTGGGTCCTGTGGGATGCAGCTCACTCTGTCGCCGGTGCCCCTGCTTCCTCCACCAGATGATGCTAATGCACACATGGACAGGATGACAGAGGATAAAGAGGGAGAGAGAGAAAGAAGACACAGGGTCAATTACTGCACCAACACCACCGTTGGCATACACTGCAACGTCACACACAGGGATCAGGATTGAGCACTATGCATTGCACTGCCATTGATTTGGCTAGATGCCGCAGCAAGATGAGGGCCAAACACCGCCAACTGTACGCCCCCTGGGACCCACTAAGTCCTGTCTGACATGGAATGCAACCTAGCTAGGTTACCTTTTTTTCCCTTTCAACCATTACCCTTTAGCTGGATCCCGCTGCAATGTCTGGCCTGGCATTAAGGGAGACCCACTAACTGACACCCACCACCCGGATCCCATGCCAGCTACCAATTATTGTAGTAATGCCCACTGTTCTCACCCCCTTGTGGCTGCTGTGATGCCCTCAAGTGCCCATCCAGCTCAGGGTAAGCCACTGCCATTATGCGGGCCATCAGGGTGTCAGGTTCCAATGAGCACCCCTTCGTTGTTGGGAGGCCATCCCCAGCTGGGCCTCCGCAGTCTTCCATGACCAGCGTCTCAGGTCCTCCTACCGTTTCTGACAGTGGCTGCTCTGCCTGCCATAGACCCCCAGGGTCCGCACATTCTTGTAATGGCACGCCATAATCCCTTCTTTTGATGGGCACTGACCTGCAGAGGCGATTCACACTGGAGAACACCATTACACATACGATCCAGCCTGTCACACATATGGCTCACCAATCCCGTTTCCGTCACCATTGGCACACACATCGGCCAGCGTACACCATGTACACCACCACATTACATTCCCCCCATGACACAATGCTTGCACACGCATCTCCATGCATCCTTACCACATGTATCGTGCCCAAGGTGTACTCACCTGTTGGTCTGGAGGCCCAAATAGCAGTCCGTACTGGGGTAGGACCCCATCCACCAATTGCTCCAACTCCTCCGAAGTGAAGGCAGGGGCCCTTTCCCCAGTCACACAGGCCATGGTAGGTTCCAGAAACAGGTCACAGCAGCACACGCAGTGTAGATGTTCTCCTGTTGAAGGTCAGGAAACAAGTGAGGAATCAGATAGAAAATGGCGGTTACGTCCGCAGCATTGTACACCGTCACTGCCGGTGCTGAACCCCAATGGCCACTGTACCCCATAGAGCCCCATATTATCCAATAAGGAATTGCACAGTGGTGCAAGGCCGCATTCCACCACGACACCCAACGTTGGCGGAGTTACCTCACTTCCACCTGTCTCTACATTCAGGACAGGCAGACGCCATGTCATGGAGATGGACAACCATCAGATTAATCTTTACAGCGTCACTGCCTAGATTTGCACATACCTGTCATTACCACTGTCCCATCACATACATGCAACATGTACACTGAGGTTGTGGTTCGATTGTTCAAACTGTGACAGCCTACTCACTATTGTGATCTTTAGATACCTACCGCTGTGGATGAATGGGAGGAGAAGATGAACCCCCATGTACAGACCCCTTGTGGACGTGGCTACACTGGAGGACAGGCACATTATACTCACCTATAGACTGGACAGGGCCACAATCACAGAGCTGTGTGCCCAATTGGAGCCTGACCTGTTATCAGCTATCCGTCAATCCACTGGGATCCCCCCTCTTGTGCATGTGCTATCAGTGCTCCATTTCCTGGCAACTGGTTCTTTCCAAGTGACAGTGAGCTTGGCAGCTGGAATGTAACAGCCAATGTTTTCCATTGTGCTGGCAAGGGTCTAGTCAGCCCTGGTGAATCGTGCAGCCACATTTCTTTACCCCAGGTGGAAGTTTTGGCCACTGTAAAGGCAGGATTCTATGCAATGGGCCATATCCCCAATATAATTGGTGCGATTGACGTTACTCATATTGCGTAAGTCCCCCCCGCTACAATGAACAGGTGTTTAGGAATCAGAAGAGTTTCCACTCACAGAATGTGCAAATGGTTTGCCTAGCAGATCAGTATATCTCCCATGTCACTTCCAAGTATCCTGGGTCAGTGCATGACGCCTTCGTCCTGAAGAATAGCAGCATCCCAAATGTGATGGCCCAACTACAGAGGCACAGGGTGTGGCTAATAGGTGAGCCAGATCCCCCACCCACTGTATGCCAGTGTATGCCTTCAGGTGTTCTCCCATTAGCATTGTGTAAGGCTAAGTGCTGTCCCTCAATACTTGCAAGTGACTCTGGCTGCCCAAACCTATCGTGGCTGCTGACCCCTGTGAGGAATGCCAGAACAGGGGCTGAGCAACGTTATAATGAGGCACATGGACGAACCAGGAGAATTATTGAAAGAACCTTCAGCCCCCAAAAGGCCAGGTTCAGGTTCCTCCATCTGATAGGTGGATCCCTGTGATGCTCACCCGGAAAGGTCTTCCAGATAGTAGTGGCATGCTGCGTGTTGCACAACTTGGCCCCCAGACGAAATATGCCTTTTCTGAAGGAGGAGGGGACTGGAGATGACCCTGGGGCAGCAGTGGACCCTGATGACAGTGAGAATGAGGAGGCAGAGGATGAGGACAACAGAACATTAGTTATATGACAATACTTTCAATGACAAACAGGGGAGACAGTGGAACTGACCATTACTCTGACTATTGATTTATCTGTGTGCCTGTGACATGATGGCATTCACTTCCTTTGCATCTCAACTTATTGTCACCAATGGCTTTTTATTTTGCAGATGGTGGTGATATGACCACATTGTCCTGATGTGATCACTACAGACTGTTCCAGGTCATTAGTTTTAAGCTATCACAGTGTTCAGATCATTTGCACATGATGTGACTGTTCCCACAAATACACATTAAAGACACATAAAACAGTATTTTGTTCAAGGGTGTTTATTGTAGTGCTATATAATTGAGGGTAAAGTGCAATGGAATGGGGTAATTGTGGAAGAAAGTCCAGGATATTGTTCCAGTCTGTTTGTAGCACAGGTCCATTGTCCAAGGGGCCATAGAAAGGGGAGCAATGGCCAATCAAAGTGGACAAGGTGGCAGTGTGGGACACAAGGGGGACAATCAGGAGAGTCTCATTTCCTAATGGTGGTCTTGGTCTTGGCAAGTGTCTCTGGCTTCTGTCAGGTTCGCAGGGAACGTTTGTGGGGTGGTTCACCTTCTGCAGGGGGAGGGGTGCTGGTGGCCTCTGGGTCCTGTGGCAGGGCCTCCTGTCCACTAGCTGCAGTGGAGGTGGATGGCTGGTCAATAGACTGGCTAGTCGTAGGGGCCCACTGGTGTGCTGTCATTTCCCTCATGATGTTGGCCATGTCTGCCTGCACCCTTGCTATGGAGATCATGGTGGTGTTGAGTGCCTTCCAGTCCTCCCTGATCTGCTGATGGTGTTCCTCCTGCAGCCGCTTGCTCGCCTGCATGTTGTTCTGGATCTGGCCCATTGTGTCCTGGGATTGTTGGTAGGCACCCAGGACATTGGTGAGTGCCTCGTGGAGAGTGGGTTACCTGGGCCTGTCCTCCCCCTGGCACACAACGGTCCTCCCAGTGTCCCTGTTGCCCTGTGCCCCTGGCCCCTGAATGGTGCACCCACTGCCACTGACCCCAGGTCTCTGATTGTCTTGGGTATGAGGTGTGGACTGTGGTCCCTGTACAGGTGGGCACACTGCTGATTGATGTGTCCTGGGGACTGAGGTTTGGTGACGCTGGATGGGTGATGTGGTGTTGGTAGCTGATGGGGGAGCCCTGTGGGGGACAGTGAGTGGGCTGGGGTGACCAACTGTTCAGTGGTCCCTGATGGGCCAGGTTGTTGAATCAGATCCTGGAGTCCAGAGTTACTGTCATCACTGGGGGCATCTTCTGTTGGGGGACTGGATAGTCGTGGCACCACCTCTCCACTGAGATTGGCTGGGACACCTGTGGGTATGTAAGTGATGTATTATGCTCCATGCCTGTGACATGTTGTACATCTCTATCCTCCCCTCTATGGTTGCGTTTGCGCTGCCATCTTTGATTGTGTATGGTGATGTATTGTGGGATTGTTAGTTCCCCTATGCTGAGCATGCTTTGATGGTGGGTATCCATGCAGGGCTGGGAGGGCTGTCCATGATTTGGTATGGCATGCAGGGCTTGGCATTGGGATTAGTCATCTGCATTGGTGCAGTGTGTGGGATGGAGTGGAGTGATGAGTGTGAGGGTGTGAGATGGCATGCAGGTATGGGGGTGATAAGTGGTAAATGTTGACTTACCAGTGTCCAGTCCTCCGGCTAACCAGGGAGTCCCTCAGGATGCAGTAATGCCATGACCTGCTCCTCCCATGCTGTGAGCTGTGGGGGAAGTGGTGGGGGCCCACCGCCAGTCCTCTGTATGGCGAGCTGGTGCCTTCCTGCCACGGAACGTACCTTCCCCGACAGTCATTCCACCTCTTTTTGATGTCGTCCCTTGTTCTTGGATGCTGCCCCACGACGTTCACCCTTTCCACGAATCTCCACCATAGCTCCATCTTCCTTGCAATGGATATCTGCTGGACCTCTGCTCCAAACAGCTGGGGCTCTACCCTGATTATTTCCTCCACCATGACCCTCATCTCCTCATCTGTGAAACGGGGGTGCCTTTGTGGGCACATGGGTGTTGTGTGATGTCTGTGAGTGTGTGGGTGTTGGGTGGTGTGATTGGATGTGCGTACTGGAGTGCGTGAGGGATGTATGGGTGTGTGTGTATTTGTCGCAGTGGTCTTGATGTCTGTCTGGTGGCAAGGATTTGTATTCGTAAAGGGTTGTGGGTAATGTGGGTGTGTGTTTTATAGTGTGTGGGTGGGTGTGGTATGTGTTTGTGGGTCAAGTGTGTGTTGTTTGAATTGGCCAATGTTGTGTCGTTTAGTTTTTGGGTGTCCATTCTGAGCGCGGTGGTGTCTACCGCCGTTGAATGTCCGCTGTGGTGATTCATGGGCCATGATGTGGTAGTGTCAGGGAGACCAGATCCTCGGGGCCTGCGCACGTTCCCAACATGTCCACCAGTAGACAGCTCCAAAACTCTGATAGAAATATCACAGAGACTGAGAGAGTCCAAGTGGGGGAAAAGGGGATTAGGTAGGGAACAGCTGGGAAGAAGACCTGTAGGAAGCGAAAGGTTAAACAACACAATATCAAGATATAATCACATTGACTTTCACTAGACTATGGTTCTAAGCGTTCTCATACTGTAACCATGGATAACCTAAGAAGTGACTATAACTAGACCTCAAGAACTCTGGGTACCTGGAAAAAAATCAAGAATGCTTAATACAATGTTTCATATGACCTTTTCATGAAATGTCACATACTGTCTAGGAATACAAGTACCTTCTAGAGTAATGTTTCAGAACAAACATTGCATCTTTACATGAGGACAAAAGGCAATCTGAAACATTTCCTGGAAAACAATAGGAATTGTACTAGGGACTTAATATGCACAAAGAATGTCACATTTTGAATTTAGCATCTTCACAGAAAATCCAAAAGCCCAGGATAAATGTGTGTACTTCAACAAACACTATCCATCAAAGTTTTAATTGCCATGAAATGATCGAGCACACTATTGCCGATCTGAACATCAAGTTTTACATGCTGGAAATGAATCACGCACACTGGCAATTCGAACAAGAATATGCAAATGCTATGAAATGATCACACACGCTGTTGCCGATCTGAACATCAAGTTTTACATGCGGGAAATGAATCGCGCACACTGTCGATTCGAACAAGAATATTCAAATGCCATGAAATGATCGCGCAAGCTGTTGCCGATCTGAACACCAAGTTTTACATGCAGGAAATGAATTGCGCACACTGCCGATTCGAACAAGAATATGAAAATGCCATGAAATGATTGCGCAAGCTGTTGCCGATCTGAACACCAAGTTTTACATGCGGAAAATGAATTGCGCACACTGTCGATTCGAACAAGAATATGCAAATGCCATGAATTGATTGCGCAAGCTGTTGCCGATCTGAACACCAAGTTTTACATGTGGGATATGAATCGCGCACACTGTCGATTCGAACAAGAATATGCAAATGCCATGAAATGGTCGCACAAGCTGTTGCCGATTTGAACACCAAGGGGGTGATTCTAACTCTGGCGTGCGGCGGAGGCCGCCCACCAGAGTTCCCCCCTCCAGAATACCGCACCGCGGTCGTAAGACCGCTGCGGTGATTCTGGGTTTTCCACTGGGCTGGCGGGCGACCGCCAAAAGGCCGCCCGCCAGCCCAGTGGAAAACAACCTTCCCACGAGGACGCCGGCTCTGAATGGAGCCGGCGGAGTGGGAAGGTGCGACGGGTGCAGTTGCACCCGTCGCGAATTTCACTGTCTGCAATGCAGACAGTGAAATTCAAAGTGGGGCCCTCTTACGGGGGCCCCTGCAGTGCCCATGCCAATGGCATGGGCACTGCAGGGGCCCCAGGGGCCCCACGACACCCCATACCGCCATCCTGTTCCTGGCGGCAGAGCTGCCAGGAACAGGATGGCGGTATGGGGTGTCAGAATCCCCATGGCGGCGTAGCGAGCTGCGCCGCCATGGAGGATTCTTTTGGGCAGCGGAAAACCGGCGGGAGACTGCCGGTTTTCCTCTTCTGACCGCGGCCAAACCGCCGCGGTCAGAATGCCCTGCGGGGCACCGCCAGCCTGTTGGCGGTGCTCCCGCCAACCCTGGCCCCGGCGGTCCATGACCACCGGGGTCAGAATGACCCCCCAAGTTTTACATGCGGGAAATGAATCGCGCACACTGCCGATTCGAACAAAAATATGCGAATGCCATGAAATGGTCGCGCAAGCTGTTGCCGATCTGAACACCAAGTTTTACATGCGGGAAATGAATCGCGCACACTGCCGATTCGAACAAGAATATGCAAATACCATGAAATGATCGTGCAAGCTGTTGCCGATCTGAACACCAAGTTTTACATGCGGAAAATGAATCCCACACAGTGCCGATTCGAACAAGAATATTCAAATGCCATGAAATGATCGTGCAAGCTGTTGCCGTTCTGAACATCAAGTTTTACATGCAGGAAATAAATTGCACACACTGCTGAATCGAACAAGAATATGCAAATGCCATGAAATGATCGCGCAAGCTGTTGCCGATCTGAACACCAAGTTTTACATTAGAGCAATGAATCGCGTACTCTGAAAGTTTCATGAGTAGGCCCAAAACTCAAGAGTCTTTGAGAACGGGGTCGGGAGCGCAGCCCGAACCCCGCCTTACCACCCTGCTCAAGGATCATCAATATAATGTGGGGCAGGCCTGGAACATCAAGGTAGGCCTCCGGAACAGGAGCTCAGGAAGTTGCTGCTGCTCTGCACTGGGACCTCTGAATAGTGAGCACGTGGAGCTGGGCTGGCTCCCTTCTATAGAGTCTGGCCCAGCCCACAAACCACACCTAGTCATGCTGCAGGGAAAGCTTCTAGAAGGTCCTAGAAAGGGACCACACCCTAACACACTCAGTAAGCGTGCAGCAATACCTTGCAAATGAACAGTTATTGCAAACACCATTAATAATGCTTTTCAAGATTAAACTCTGCAATGCAAAAGGTTAACATACTGCATATAAACACAATACATGAATTATGCTCTTGCATAAAGACTGGGTTTTTGCATTTTTTGTCGCCCGTAGAGCGCGCACTGTTCTGACGTTGACAGGTGGGCATTGTTCTGTTGGCATAACTGTATGGGTAGTGGGACTGCCACGTTATCACTGACCTTTGGGCTGGCGGATTTGTGTATGTGGCTGTATTCTATTGGTTTGGTGTGTGTCGTAATATGCAGAATGATTATTCACCACCGCGGCGGTACGTTGGCGGCCGTCAGCGTGGTGGTAAGCGGGATTTACCACAATGTCATGATGAGGGTCATAATCTCAAATCTCTTTAAAAAAATAATTACCCATCATGCAACAGCAGCACAATACATAGATTCTCTAACAGCCTAATTAACTCTTTAGCCTTAACTTTTGGATACACTTCTATACTAAGAAAATGATATTGCTGAGCCCATAATTGTAAGGTATTTTATTATTATTTGTAAAACACAAACAAGTAACCATCTCTATGACATAAACAATAACATGTACATAAATCATAATTTATAGACTGCAGTAATGACATAACAAGACCAATACTGCAATGTGCCACAAAAAGAATGCAATTCAAGGTAAAAAGGAGAGCAAGTAAAGTAATGTGTGTTAGTTTGTAGGGGATTAACATGATCAGAGACAGTTGAAGACTTCTTGTTCCTCATTTGTCCTACTTCATTTTCACTTCATTTTGACACAATTTCCAATTATACGATTGTCAAGGACTGGACACTGGGATGGTCTGTTGAGTTCCTTTCTTGTTTGCCCAAAGAAGTAACATGGTGCCACCTTACATGGAATAGTATGTATTAAAGGAATAAAGTGTCTCCATAAGAGTGTCCCAGGTAAGAGGAAAAACCCACAAAAGGGCAAATTTTCTAGCTCTTGTTTGATGATGGAGATTAACAATCAACAAATCGACAAGGCACCAACTTCCCCCTGACATCTGGAAGGAGAAATCATCCAGACAAGAATCTCAAGTGTATAATTCCATCAAAAGTTCCAACTGCTAAAAGCAAAAATCAAGGACAAAAATAGCAGCAATGGGCTGAAGAACATGAAAACAACATTATATTGATAATATGTTAGCAATGAACCATTCATAGGCACAGGTAGAATAGTCATTCTTGGAATACCTACAACTATGAGAGCTTTAATAGCTCCCCACAAAGGTGACTTTTTAATATTAGTTTGCAGAATCTATCTGGCCCACACGCTCCCCAGAAGGGTTATTCTTTAATACTAGGTTGCAGTAACATCTGGCCCACATGCCTTTGATTACATAGGTTCGCCTAAAAGATACTATTTGACCATGGGAGCAGTGTAGTTTATTCTAGGCACGTGCTGTTAATTTGGGTGTTACAATCCCTCTAATTCCACAGTGTCAAGTCAAGACAAAAACATCTTTATTCAGATGCTCAAGCATCCATAAAAGAATAAAAGAAAAATATACACATTTAGGAAAATATAAAAACATATAAAATACAAAATAAGTACAATATTTAGTAGCAAAGGATATAAAGCCAGCATGTTTCAGCCATAATCATCACTATAATTACTTCATCCAAACCTTCTATTTAAAGTGCATTGTACGAAAGTCCTGAACGTCCGCTCTCTGAAATATCCTAGTACAAACCTGTCTCAATGTCTTGCATTTGTAATAAAAAACTAAAAGCAGCCCTAAATTCCCTAATATTATGTTTTTTCAATGAGCAGGAGTAAAAAGTGCTTCATGTATAACAAATAAAATTTACAAAAAAAGTGCAAAGTGCTGCGTGGCTTGACCAAAACTCTAATCACAAGGGCAGGAACTCGCATCAAGATTCGACTGGTAACCCAAAGGGAAACATAGTAGCTATTTTGGTGTGCCAGCCCTGAAGCAAAACCGCAGTCTTCGTTGCCAATGCTCTTTCACTGTAAAGAAACATGTGGTGGATAGGCTATCTTCAACCATGTTCCGGTAAACTGCCACAGTCGACTTCTCCCATCCTCACTCAATCTTGTGGAGCGTTCAAGATTGTATAGGGTTTGCTGTACGTTTCTTATTTTCATTCACGATATTTTCAGGATCTGTGAAAACGTGCTGTAAACTAATCTTTTGAAAGTTAGACTCCACATCAGCTAGCCATGGGATTAACAATCCTCTTTCACATGCAAGACAGTCCTTGATAATACCCCTTGTCAGGTTGGCCTCTGCATTCCTCCAAACTGCTAACCAAAGCAATGGGGTTGGGGGGAGCCCAACGTAATATAGGCCCTCATTACAACCCTGGCGGTCGGTGATAAAGCGTGGATAATACCGGCCAACAGGCCAGCGGTAAAAAAAATTACATTTTGACCACGGCGGAAACCGCCAACACAGACAGCGACTTTAACACTCTGACCGCCACAGTGGTAGCAACAAGCACCACGGGGGTAACCACCAACAGCCAGGCAGAAGACAATGTACCGCCCACAGTATTATGAGAGGCCAATCCGCCACCTTTTCCGGGGTCGTACCAATGCCATCAAAAGCACTGTGAAAACAGTACACAGAAGGGAAACGACTCACCTCTCGACACTAAAGGAGGAAACACGACACCATGGAGCCCGAGTTGCACATATTTCCCATGCTGGTCTACCTCCTCCTACACCAGGAACATGACTGGCGGCGAAGATGACCACAGTGAGAACCGCAGCAAGCACACAAGGGAGGGGGGGAGGAAAAAGAGAGTGGCACACACACGCAACACCCCCACCACCACCCCCAACACCATACACACAAACAGATGCAACAACATTACATATCCACCCCGTAACCCTAAGGAATAACGCAAGGACAAAAGGAATTGATTAAAGTGAGTGCAATATAAAAAACTGAGATAAATACATCCTTAAAGCACAAAACAGTATGTACAATATATACAAATGGAGGGACAATGCCCACTCCAAAATGTCTGTGGCCCACAGGGCCATAACACATAGGACAAGGCCACACTTGACTCCTGCCTCAATATGGAGAGAACACTGCTGGGGCATCAGGTCGAAGATACACAGGCACTAGGGGAATGTGGGGCACCTCAGCCGGAAGATGGTACACCGCCACTGCTCCTGGAGGGGGCTACATGCCCTCTGCAATGTCCTGGGGAGTGCAAAGCCACAGTCTCTCAAGTGGGTGGTTTGCCCACTGCTTGGTCGTGGGAATGCAAAGCCACAGTCTCTCAACTGGGTGGTTTGCCCACTGCTTGGTCCTGGGGAGTGCAAAGCCACAGTCTCTCTAGTGGGTGGTTTGCCCACTGCTTGGTCCTGGGGAGTGCAAAGCCACAGTCTCTCAAGTGGATGCCTTCTTCCACTGGTTCTGGAGGGGGCCTTGTGCCCAGTGTGCTTCATCCTGGCAAGGAAGGGGTGAGTGGATGCCTTCTTCCACTGGTTCTGGAGGGGGCCTTGTGCCCAGTGTGCTTCATCCTGGCAAGGAGGGGGTGAGTGGATGGTTTCTTCCACTGGTTCTGGAGGGGGCATTGTGCCCTGTGATGCAGATCCTGGATAGTGCAAGGCCACAGTCTCTCACCTGTGTGTGACACCTACAGTTGTTGCAGGGGCCAGGATGCACTACAGCACATGTAGTCACAACTACACACTGCTCACCGGGGGTGATGGCTGCTCAGTGTTGGCAGGTGGCGGGGCTGGCGGTGCTGCTGTCAGTGGTGGGGTAGGCTCCAGCCCTTCCCCGCAGCCCCTGATGGCTGCCCAGTGGGGCTGCTGCTGCTGCCAGTGGTGCATGTGGCAGTGTAGGTGGCGGTGCAGGTGGTGGTGCTGTCAGTGGTGGGGGGGAAGGCTCCAGCCCTTCCCCTGCAGCCTCGGATGGCTGCCCACGGGGCTGCTGCTGGCAGTGGTGCCAGTAGCAGTGCTGTCAGTGGTGGAGGGAGGCTCCAGCCCTTCCCCTGCAGCCTAGGACAGCTTCCCACTGGGCTGATGCTGCTGGCAGTGGTGCTGCTGGCAGTGGTGCCGGTGGCTGTGCACGTGGCGGTGCTGTCAGTGGTGGGGGGAGGCTCCAGCCCTTCCCCTGCAGCCTCAGACGGCTGAAGTGCCCTGGCTGGTGTTGTTTGCCCAGATGCTGCTCCAGCCCCAGACACCAGATCCATTCTGCCTGTGGCGTCTGTTCCTTTTACATTAGCCTTGGCATGGGTTGTTCCCTTCCTGCCCTTGGCAGCTGGTGGTGCCTCCTTGCTTCTGCCAGCTGGTGTTCCCTTCCTGCCCTTGCTAGCTGGTGGTGCCTCCTTGCCCTTGACAACTGCTGGTGCCTCCTTGTCGTTGCTAGCTGGTGGTGCCTCCTTGCCCTTGCTAGCTGGTGGTATCTCCTTGCCCTTGCTAGCTGGTGGTGCATCCTTCCCCTTGCTGTCTGGTGTTTCCTTCCTGCCCTTGCTAGCTGGCGGCCCCTTCTTGCCCTGGCAGGTGGTGCAGGCACACTGGTTGTGCTGACAGGTGCCTCCTTGGAGCCTCTCACACATGCAGTAGCTGCAAAAACTACAGTGGCCGTGGACTGGGTGGCTGAGGTGCTGGCCTGGGTTCTGCCAACACTGGCCCGAAGTGAAGGATGGAGGGGGAGGGGCAGGGAATAGGTCAAGGGTGGAGAGGAAAAGCCTTTTAAGGACACTAGGGCTGGAAGAGGGTGAAGGTTTGGGAGTGGAGGAAGAGGGAGTGGTTGTAGGAGGTGTCTGTCTGCTGTGTTTGGGTGCAGGTGCATGGGCTGGATGCTGTCATGAGGTGGATGGCTGTTGGGTGTCTGAGTGCTTGCATTTTTGTACTTTGGCAAGAGGGGGCATAGACACAGTGGGAGAGAACACAGGGAACGTGTCCATGGATGTGGGGATGGTGACTGCCAGTGAGGGGTGTGTAGTGATAGGCGTGCTGGTGATGGAGGTAGTGGATGAGGATGTAGTGCATGCAGGCGTGAGTGGAGACGCAACTGTGAGGGAGGTGGACGAGGAGGAGGAGTGGGACACAGTGGAGTCAGTGGATGTTGGAGTGTCTGCATCTGGATGGAGCTTGTGTGAGTGCCTGTGGGATGAAGTGTGATGCTTGTGTTTGCCTGAGCCACTTCTGTGTGTTGATTTCAGTGCATGCAGGTCTGAATGTGTGCTTGGGATCGGCTGGGGTTGAGGGGAATGGGACTGGGCAGAGGGAGTTGGAGGTGGGAGGCTAGAGACAGGGACAATGGCAGAGTGAATGCCCTCCAGGAATGCATTTGTTTGTTGCTAATGCCCTGCTAGACCCTGGATGGCATTCAGTATGCTTGACTGCCCAACAGAGAGGGATCTCAGGAGTTCAATAGCCTCCTCACTGAGGGCAGCAGAGCTGACTGGGGCAGGGACTGAGGTGCCTGGGGCAAAGGAGATGCCCACCCTCATGGGTGAGCGGGCACGGGCAACTCGCTGAGGGGCTGCTGGGAGGGTGGTGCTGGTGCGGGGGTGGCAGCTGTACCTGTAGTTGGGGTGGCCACAGAGGTGTCCGCCACCGCCAGGGAGCTTCCATCGGAGGAGGTGTCGCTGCCAGAACTGTCCCATCCTGTCTCTGTGGTGGTGCTCCCCTCGCCCTCCATCCCACTGGTGCCCTCGCCTTCGGTGGATTCGACCTCCAGGCCCGTGTGGGATGCAGCTCCCTCCATCACCGGTGCCTCTGCTCCTCAGCCAGATGATGCTAATGCACACAAGGACAGGGTGACAGAACAACAAAGGGGGGGAAGAGACAGAGGATACACTTGGTCAATGGCAGAAACAACACTACTGTTGGCGTACACAACTCACAGGGTGCAACCATATACACTAGGCCATGCAATACTAGTTACAATGCTAGTCACCAGGCCATAGGGTACAATGCCTAACGCCATTTGCTGCACACCTGAAACCCACAGGACCCTGCCCAGCAGAAGATGCCCACTAGCATTATTGGGGATGGAGTGCATCTGAGCTTGCCCATCATGGAACCTACCCTGCCATGTTCGCCCTGGCCTAGGGGCACCCACAGACCCACATCCCCCACCCAGGTAACACCTTAACGCATGCAACTTCATGATTCTGAATCTGTATTCACCCACTTGTGGCTTCTGTGATGCCTTCAAGCACCCATCCAACTCCACATAGGCCACCGCCAGGATGCGGAACATCAGGGGGGACAGGGTACGACGGGCACCCCTTCCTCGTTGGGAGGCCATTCCCAGCTGGGCGTCCGCTGTCTTCCTTGCCCGGTGGCGCAGGTCCTCCCACCATTTTTGACAGTGGGTGCTCCACCCGTCAAAGACCCCCAGGGACCGCATCTCCTTGGTGATGGCATGCCAAATACTCTTTTTCTGATGGGCGCTGACCTGCAGAAAAAGATACATAAGAAAAGGTATTAGTCATACCGTCCGGAATGTTATACTCATGGCTAACCATATCCCTCCCATCCTCTTACGCACAGACATTGCCCACCAAACATGCAGCACTCTGCCCTGGACCCCTCAGCCCCCCTACACGAGGCTTACACACAGGGCACTCCATACATTCATGCCCCATGCATCGTGCTCACAGTGTACTCACTTGTTTGTCTGGAGGACCATAAAGTAAAGGGTACTGGGGTAGGATCCCATCCACTCGGGAAGTGAAGGCAGGGGCCCTTTCCCCAGACACTCGAGCCATGGTCGCTTCCAGACACAGGTCACAGCAGCACTTGCAGTGTAGGTCCTCTCCTGTTGAAGGTCAGGTAGCAAGTGAGTGAACAGATAGAAAATGGCAGTCACGTCCACGGCGGTGCGTACCGTCACCGCAGGCGTACATCACCATTGGCTCCTGAAACCCTTAAGCCCTAATGATATCCAATGATGTGTTGCACGGCGGTCATCGACCGCCTCCCGCAACGGCGCACAACATCAGCGGAATTACCTAATTTCCACATGTCCCTCCTCACAGGTCAGGCAGCCGCCATTTCAGGGGGGAACAGACCATGGCACCTAACTGTGTCACAGCAGATATAGGCACATCAAGGGACCTACACGTTCACATACTGTTTGTGTAAAAAAATTAAAGGCATATTAATCTGAGTATATGTTTGAATATGACCTTCTGCTCTCCGTTTTTCACCCTAGAGTTCAATCGGTGAGGATGAGTAGGAGATGGAGACATACTTCCATGTACAGAACCCTGCTGGACCGGGCAACAATGGAGGACAGGCACATTATCCTAACATACAGACTTGATAGTGCCACAATCCATGAGGTGTGTGGACAATTGGAGCCAGACCTGATCTCAGCTATCCGCCTCCCCACTGGTTTCCCCCTCTTGTGTGGGTCCTGTCAGTGCTCCATTTCTTGGCAAGTGGGTCCTTCCAAGCGACAGTTGCCATGGCAGCAGGGATGTCACAGCCTATGTTCTCAAACATGCTGACCAGAGTGTTGTCTGCCCTGATGAAACACATGCGCAGCTACATCGTATTCCTCCAGATGGAGGATTTGTCCACATTGAAGGCTGACTTCTATGCACTGGGACATAACCCCAACAGCATTGGCGCTATTGATGGTACACATATTGCCTTTGTCCCCCTCCCGGAGAAATGAACAGGTGTTCAGAAATCAAAAGAGCTTTCACTCTCTGAATGTGCAGATAGTGTGACTGGCGGACCAGTACATCTCCCATGTCAATGCAAAGTATCCTGGCTCTGTGCATGATGCCTTTATATTGAGGAATAGCAGCATCCCACATGTGATGTCTCAACTCCAGAGGCACAGGGTGTGGCTAATAGGTGAGCCCATGGTCCCCAGCCAGTGTCTGCTGGTATATGGGTGTGGGGTTGGCCTTAAGGGTGAGTGTCTGGCTAATAGGTGTCCCTCAATATTCACAGGTGACTCTGGTTACCTCAACCTCTCATGGCTACTGACCTCAGTGAGGAATGCCAGGACAAGGGCAGAGGAACGTTACAATGAGGCAGATGGGTGAACAAGGAGGATCATTGAGCGCACCTTTGGCCTCCTGAAGGCCAGATTCGGTGCCTCCATCTGACAGGTGGATTGTGCTACTCACCCAAGAAGGTGTGCCAGATCATCGTTGCATGTTGCACAACTTGGCCTTGAGACGCCAGGTGCCTTTTCTGCAGGAGGATGAGGCTGGAGATGGTCGTGTGGCAGCGGTGGAGCCTGTGGACAGTGACGAAGAGGAGGCAAGGGAAGAGAATGTGGACTACAGAACAACTATAATTCAACAGTACTTCCAGTGACACATAGGTAAGACACAGTAACTTCACCTTCCATTGCATTTTTGTGTTGGACATTCTACATGGCAGCCTGAGTTTCCAAATTCTATGGCCACTTACTGTACCCTTTGGCATCTCTATTTTCAGATATCTCTGCCCCACTCTGGCTCCTGGTGTGTTTACTGCTGCCCACTACAGGTCATACCTACGTATATATAACTGTACATTTGAATTGCAATGCTTTACAGCTTGTTAAACTAATACATATTTCAATCAATTGACAGACTCCATACTTGTATTAGTTCCAAGGGTGTTTATTTATGTGATAATAAGTGTAGGGGGTATTGCAATGGGCTGGGTTGATGATGGAGGAATATCCAGGATAGAGTCCTGCCTATTGGTATCACAGATGCATTGTCCAAGGGGGCATAGGGAGTGGGGCAATGGCAGTTCAAGGTGGACAGGGTGACATAGTGGGAGACAAGGGTGACACTCAGGGGAGTCTTATTTCCTTGCGGGGGTCTTGGCAATGTTCTCTGGCTTCTGCCTGGATCACAGGGACCTTTTGCGTGGTGTTCCCCTTCTGCAGAGGGAGGGGTGCTGGTGGCCTGTTGTTCCCGTGGCGGGGCCTCCTGGCCACTAACGTCAATGGAGGTGGAGGGCTGTTCATCGGTGTGGCTAGTGTCAGGGGCCCGGTGGTATGCCACTGCCTCCCTCATGGTGTTGGCCATGTCTGCCGGCACTCCTGCAATGGTGACCAGGGTGGTGTGGATGTCCCTCAGGTCCTCCCTGATTCCCAAGTACTGTCCCTCCTGCAGCTGCTGGGTCTCCTACGACTTGACCAATATCTGGCCCATGGTCTCCTGGGAATGGTGGTATGCTCCCAGGATGTTGATGAGTGTCTCATGGAGAGTCGGCTCCCTTTGCCTGTCCTCCCCCTGTCGAACAGCAGTCCTCCCAGCTTCCCTGTTGTACTGTGCCTCTGTCCCCTGAACTGTGTGCCCACTGCCACTGACCCCAGGTCCCTGATTGTCCTGTGTGTGTGGGGTTGCCTGGGGTCCCTGTAGTGATGGACACACTGCTGATTGACGTGTCCTGGGGACAGAGGGATGGGCCCGCTGGGTGGGTGCTGTGGTGGTGTTTTCGTAGGATGGAGGCTCTGTGGTGGTATGGGACTGTGCCTGTGTCACCGACTGTAAACCGAACAATCTGCAACTAAATTAGATCATACTATTAATAATAAAAAGATTAAAATGTGCAACCAAGTCCTTAAAATAAAAAATGAAAATTAACAATTAAACAAATAGCTTAATTGATAATAAATCGTTAAATTACAATAATTTGTAATTTAATTAACTTTCCACTGTACACCACTACAAACCCAAAACTCTACTAAATTAAAAAATATGAATAATATTAATATAATTAAAATATGCATTAAAAAACTAAATACATTAAAAATAGTAAACACACAATTAATTTAATTGAAGATCAATTAAAGTATTAATCTAAAAATGATTTACCATTAAATAGAAATTAATTATAATTTAATTAACTTCCTACCATATTCGTCTACATACTGAACAATTTGCTGCTAAATCTAAAATTACTAATTTAAAATTAATAACTAAAACAGTAAAAATTACAATCTTTACTTTGACAAATAAATACCAATTATTCTCTCTATATTACTAACTATAAGTTACATAATAACTAAAACATATTGAATTGATTAAAAAAAGATATTTTTTAAAATGGGGGGCGCGGCCCCTTAGATTTCGGGGCTGCCGTGGCCTGAACCTCACGCACTATTCGTGCGTCGGGCTGTCCTTGCCACTTTCGCCCTTTCACCTTACGAGGTGTGAGGATGGAAGTGATTCCTTAGGGGTCGCACAGAGCTGCATCACTTCCGGGTCTGGCCTCCGGTGCACATCAGCCCTTGTTTTAATATCACTCTTGTTCTATCTCACAGCGCGCTCGCGGCCCATGGCCCGTTTTTTACGATAAATTCAGCCCCCTCGAATAGGCTTTTCTTTGGGGTCAACCCCCCCATGTAAAAAATATTGTCTGTGCCTTCTTGACCTGGCTAGGTGACCACCAGCATTTTCATCTGTGCAACGTCGGCTTGGTCTGGGCCAGGAACGCTCATCAGGACCTAGGGTAAGTGAGAAATTACCGGGGGGGGGGAAGTAAAAGTAGTAACGTGTTTCTTACATATGGTTTGCGCATATGGGTGTAAAAATTGTGAAGAGGGGACAATAGTAGCACTGTGTTGTTTACATTTGTTGCGCATTTAAAGCTATAAGGGGATTTGTGCATAATTAATTCAATCTTGTAACAGTTTGAGTGTGCATTAAGGATCATGGCTTGCAATCGCAGTAAGGTTGGAAAGAGAAAAGGCAAAGACCCTGAATTGTCGCAATTGTTGAAATTGGTCTTGGATAAATTAGGGGATGGGAAATCAGACAGTGGAAACTCCGCATCAGATGGGGAAATCAATGGAGCAGAAGGCGACCGCCCTAGGCGCTCTCATGTACCCCCCCATGCAGCATTCCCACCTGTGAAGTGCAGAGTTAGGAAACAGGCTTCAAACATTCCTGTGGGCAGACAAGAGATGGCAGCGCAGCAGGTTGCTGCCACTCCTGCATTACCTACCCCCGTGCAGTCACCTAGAGTAAATACTTTAGCTCAATCTTTATGCACTACTCCAGAGGTCCCCCCGGTAGAACTGAGGACAGTTCCTATGCCGGATCTAGGGGTCATGTCCATTTTAACTGATATTCGGCAAGCTTTGTCAACTTTAACAGCACCCCCTGCAACACAAGGAGTGCCGACCACAGCACAAGGGGTCCTTACCCCGCCTCACAAGTGCAGGGCAGCACCACTACCCAGGTAACTATGCAGGATGCGACCACGCAAGCACTGCTGTCAGCTGTACAGCTTTTGTTTAGCCTTGATACTCCCTCTGCTCCTGTTCCCCCAACTGCCCCATGGGCCCCCACAGATACCCTAAAGAGTACAGTAGTGGAACTCAAGTGCCAGATCGAGCCAATTACTGCAGCGCGCATTATTAGAACAGCGGCTACTGGAACTACAGGCTCGGGTGACAAACCGTGACCGGGCGTGCAGTATCCTATCCCCAACAACGTGGACAAAGGTAAGATTGCGGAGAGCAACACAAATAAGTCTGGGGTGGTACTTTGGTAATGAGTGCCGGGCAACTCTATTATCCCAGCCAGGTAAGCTTGCAGCCCACGTTGCGGCAGATGTGAACAAAAGATTTGGAAAGGGGATTTTGTAGACATTTTTTCGCTCATCACAGCTAAGAGAAGGGAGGTAGGATTGAAAGATAAGAAGGGGAAGGCCTCATCTTCTAATGACAAAAGTTTGAGGAGAGTATAAAAAATTGGTTGTTTGGGTTTAATGTTTATATATCTGTCATGCTTGAGAAGAAACGGGACTTGGCATCCTCTATGATTTTTTATGCTATAAGATATTGAAAGCACACCATGTGTACGGAGGTAATGCTTGGATGGAATATGATAGGGACTTCAGGTGGGCTAAGGTTGAGGACCCAGAAATAGGTTGGGGCCAGACCGAAGTGAATGTATTGCTGGAATGCATGAACAGTAAGCTGCCTGGGAAGCAGCCTTTTCACACACAATATTCCAATGAGAAAAAAGGCTCTTGCTGGGCATTTAATAGAAAGGTGTGATCACGCCCAGCGGGGTCCTGCAGATTTAAACATAACTGTTCCTTCTGTGGACACCCTTCTCACCCGGAGTTCAAATGCATCAAGAAATCCAAGGAGAATTTTAAGGGGGGGAGTAAGCCCTCAAGCTGACTTAACATTACCCTAACCCATACAGATTAACGCTTTCCTCCTATGGCTACAGTCCTATCCTAACAAAGACACTGCAGACCTATTGTTTAGAGGCTTCTCTTGTGGTTTCAGGGTGCCCGCCTTAAAAGTGCCCCCTAATCCGTATTGCAATAATCTATTGTCAGCCCGGAGAAATCCGGGGGTTGTTACAAAGAAGGTTAAGAAGGAAAGGTTGTTAGGAAGGTTGGTGGGCCCTTTCTCCTCTTCTCCGTCCAAGAATTTTGTCTGTTCCCCCTTGGGAGTGGTCCCTAAAAAAGAGCCCGGTCAATTCAGATTAATACATAACCTCTCAAACCCACGTGGGTCTTCAGTGAATGAAGCAATTGACCCCATCTCTGCTTGGTTTGCTATGCCACTGTAGACCAGGCTCTTGAGAAGTTGAGCGACCTAGACCTGGGGTCCTTTCTGGCCAAGACTGACATTGAGTCAGCATTTCGGCTTCTCCCAGTACACCCAGATGATTACCATTTATTAAGTTTCCAATTTGTAGGGTCTTATTATTACGATAAATGCATGCCAATGGGTTGCAGTGTGTCTTGCAGTTACTTTGAGCAGTTCAGCTCCTTGTTGCAATTGATTTTCACCAAGCACACTGGGCACAGGGATGTGATTCACTACTTAGATGATTTTCTGGTACTGGGTCCTCCTGGATCTGCAAGGTGTCTGTGTGCTTTACGGGCTTTGACTACCATGTTTGAGGAATTTGGGGTTCCACTAGTCCCCGAGCACAAGACAGAGGGCCCCACAACCTGCATTACATTCCTCGGGATTGAGATAGACTCAGTAGCGGGGCAGTGTTGCCTCCTCTTGGATAAGTTGTTGGCTTTTAGGAACTCGATTGACTCAGTTCTGGTACAAAAGAAGGTCACGCTACACCAGCTGCAAGTATTGGTAGGACAACTGAATTTTGCTTTACAAATTATTCCCATGGTGCACCCCTTTTCCCGGTCTATCGCAAGGGCTATGGCAGGGTTGACTGAGAAGCATCATCATACCAGACTGTCGCTAGAAGTCAGAGAAGATTTAAAAATCTGGGCTTCCTTTTTACAAGATTTCAATGGGGTGGTCATTTGGCCTTCTCGTCCAATCCCTAGTTATACCCTGGGCCTCTTCACCGATGCAGGGGGCGGTGTAGGTTTTGGGGGCATCCTGGGCAACAACTGGTGTAGAGGAGATTGGCCGGTTGAGTGGCGTGGTACAGGGATTATAAAGAATGTGGCATTCCTGGAGCTATTCCCCTTTGTGGTTGCTGTCACCATTTGGGCCCTTATGTTCAAAGACAGATCTGTGATATTTTGGTCTGACAACCTGGCTGTGGTGGAGGCCATTAATAGGCAGGGTGCCTCATGCAGGCTTGTACTGTGATTACTGAAACATCTAGTCTTAATGTGTTTGAAACTGAATATTGCCTTCTGTGCAAGACATGTCCCTGGTGTTCATAACAATGCAGCTGATGTTTTATCTCTTTCATTGATGCAGGATTTTCTGAGGTTCCACCCACAGGCAGCTGAGAAGATGACGGAGTTCCCAGCATATCTGTGGAAGATTGGAGTCCCGCCCTCTCCAATTTTGTAGCAGCGTCCCTAGCAACCCGCACATGAGGGCATATGAAAAATCATTCCAGCAATACAGAATATTTTTGAATTCTTTCAAAATTACTGAGTGGTTTTCAATGCAGGTCATTCGCTGTTTTTTAAGTCATCTTAGGGAACTTGACAAACCTTTTTCCTGCGCAAAGGCTCACCTTTCTGCCATTCTTTTTTTCACAAAACTACATAATCAGGAGACTCAACTTAACGCATTTATCCTTAAGAGGGCTGTGGCCGGGTGGGCTTGTCTAGATTGCACAAAGAAGGATACTAGGCGCCCCTAACGGCTCACATATTGGAGGGGCTCCGGGACAGTCTCGTGAATGCTTGTTTGTCCCCCTTTGAAGTGACTTTATTTGCGGCTGCATTTTCTACAGCCTTTTATGGAGCTTTTTGCGTGAGCAAATTAGTGGGGTCATTCAAGGGTGGCTACACAGGAAGCCTCCAGTTGGCCGACGTTTGAATCATCCCGGGGTTGGTAACAATTCAATTACAAAGGTCCAAAACAGATCAACTAGGAAAAGGGTCAACCATTGAACTTAGGGCTGCTCAGGGATCCCCTTTATGCCCAGTGGATCGCTTGGGCACATATTTAGCAGTTCGCCCAGCCTCTGAGGCCACAGCTCTTTTTCTTCATGAGAACGGGGAGTGCTTAGCCCGTTACCAATTTTTGACAGTAATGAAGGCGGCACTGGGGGCTGCTGGGGTAGACCCTCAAGGGTACTCATCTCACTCATTTAGGATTGGGGCAGCTACTCTAGCGGCCAGGGCCGGGATGTCCCCGGCAGAAGTGAAGTCACCGGGAGATGGTCATCCAATTGTTATAAACGTTACATACGGCCTGAGTTGCAATGATCATTGTTTCACACTCCTATTTTTGATTCCTCATGATGGTTACTCATGCATCTTTCTTTAATTTCAGTTCTATGCCGTCTCATGTGGTTTGGTGCTAGGACACTCTTTTGTACGGTGGGCGGCCTACAGGTTGCAACTGCTCCGTAAGCCCAAGCTGGTGGATATTCATGATGTGGCTTTTCGTTGGTGTGGGATTGGTGGGCTGGGAGTCACTCAGCTGCAGCAACTGGTGGAAATGGCAAAAGGGTGCAAGGGACTCTAGTTCCCAGACCTCATTGTCATCCATATAGGTGGAAATGACCTGGTGCGACTGGGTCGCATGACTCCCAGGGAAACTATTTTAACGAAAATCACCCAATTATCCAAGGAGTTCCTGAACGCTGCTATCACATGGTCACACATGGTACCTCGTCACAACTGGGGTCCGAACGTTAAATCAAGGATCATTAATGTGTCCGTTCGTCAACTTAATGCAGAAATATCAAGACTGTGTCCTGGTCCAGGCCGCTTATGGAACATCCCACACAAACTGCTAAAAAGTCCAGGAATGTTTCACAGAGATAGGGAGCATTTATCTGACTCAGGAACGGATCAATTTATTGCGGACATTTGGTCCTTCTCTCTCAGCTTGTTTGGTGGTTGGGAGGGCGAAGGACCTTTGGGCTTCTGGTCGCTCTCGTGGCAGGAGAGGAAATACTAAATCTCACCATAACCAACAGAGGGGTCCCCAAGGCAGGGTCCCCTGGATAACACCAGAGGTAGGATCATGAAGTCCTGGATCAACCTGCAGATGTACACACCAGCTTGGGGGGTAGGGAAAATTCTTCAATATAAAAATAAATTCCTTCCAACAAATAAGTCTTGTCGGTCTGCATGTAGCAGGTGTTGGGGTAAGGGCTTTCTGGTGACCTCCGGGTTCTATAATGTAAACGACATTAAAAGCAACAGTATTTTTAGAAGTATTTTTTCTCACAAAAAATCGATATTATTGACAACAGCATTCTGTCAAACTATTTCTGTAGCCACGATATTTTTGACAATATTTCTGTATATCGACATTTAAACTTGATGTTTTGTCTATATATCTACATACCTCCAGTGGCACTGCCACTAGGCAATGTAATCCAACTATGTGCAACAGACACCTTGATACCTATGGAAAAACGGACCATTGATAATATCTTCTACAAGGGCCTGCTGTGTGCCTCTCGCTTTACTTCTGTTGTGTATTAGCTGAGTAAAAGATGTGCGGTTGAACTGAGAATCATTGGTTTTCTAGGGAGCTCAAGGTAGTACATCCAGGAGCACTTCTTTGCTCACATTTTCAGTTGTTTTATTGTAAAGTAAAGGAATGTTCAGAATGTGGAGAATAAGGGCATCATAACTACCTTATCAACACTAAAGTCAAATCAGTAATAACAAATGCCAAAACATGTCAGTCTTCATTTATGTTCTCCCCGTTGTTTCTACCTACAACTGCCGTTATTCGCTTGAACTTCCAAATCTTAGTTTGACACCAGTGTTAACAGTGTCTCTCAATAAGCATCACACAAAATAGTGCAAGACATATTCCTAGCATTGGCAGTACGGGAACTGAGAAAAGAAGAAAAAATTGCGTTTTGCTCAAGATCACAACATTTGGTTAAAGGGGAAGGCTGGGGTTAAGCCCCATGTTTGTGGGGGTCAATGTGCAACAACTGTATTAACCCCAGGCTTTCCCGAGCAGGACACGTCTGCTGTTCTCTGATTTTCTCCATCAAACAGTTCATTTACCAGGTCTGAACTTTTCTCTTCTTTCCTTAATGTCCCTCTTCCCCCTTCCCACATAATAACTCTATTTCTTCCTCCTAGTCTCTACACTAAAATCCTCTTTCCTTTATCCTGTCAACTGTTTCTTCTGTGCGCCGAGTAGTGCCTACCTCAGGTCCACTGGTTTACTAAATCGGTTAGGCCACCCATGCTTGGTTAACAGGTCAAATATAAAAGCTGCTCGGACACTTTAAGATGAAATCTACATCTGCAAATACTTAAGTCAGGGTACATCTGCAGTTGGTGAGGGGTCATGCTGACTTTCCCCTTCATGTCCCCTCCTTATTGAACCACCCTGCATTACAAAGAAAGGATGTGTGCACAGAGGCTCAGGGATTCCCTGTTTGTGTGCTCTTGACACCCCTGGGGATTTACATGAGAGCAGAATAGTATTTGCAGAGCCCGGCTTTCCTTCTAGTTTTATCATTTTATTTGGGGGCAGGGTGGGTGAGAGGCGGGTGACTGAGGGTAAGGGTTAGTAAACCTGGAGAGCCGATGAATTAGTACTCGGAAAAAAAGGTGGCTGAATCTGCGTGAGCTCTGCCCTCATCCAATTCAACATCCATCAGCAAGCCCCAGTGCACCCATTGTCCGGGCGTTAGTTGGGGGAGGGTTGGTGTCGCGCAGAGAAGAACGAAAGACCTGAAACGGTCAATCAGGAAAATGGCGCCCTTTGTGTGAGCTGTGCCTTTCATTTACATTCGAAGCCACCGTTGGGGATGTTTGCCCACCTGCAAACCCCAGCTGTGGCGGACTTCTCTCTTTTATTTGGCCACATCATCACAGAGGCGGGATTTATTTAATATTGCTATCTGCATATATAAAATGTGTTGTCCGCATATTTCTCAACCTGTGTAAACCGGGAAGGATAGTCATTTGAAGAAATATTATTTTGTTATGAACTAAAGACTGACAGTGTGGCAACATGTATTTATTCTGAACATAACATTTTTTGCTATTCTTGTTATTAAATGAATTATATTATTTTTCAATATATCTGTAATGATCAATATTAATCACAAAAGTATCGTTTTTATTAAGGCGAACAATAATAACAAGGGACATAATCACAGCAATAAAAAGCAGTAGCTAGAAAAACGATTGTAATGGAAATAGTTTTTGGTATTATTGTTATTATAATGTTTCTGTTGACTAGTTACGAAAGTAAGGAAAGCATTTTAGAGTCGAGTTTGGATCATGTCTACAAGGCCCGGGACGACAAAATTAGAGTACCTAGAAAGTACTTATCACAATCACCCTTTATGTAAAGTGCTTCCATCATCCACTAATGGCAAAATTATTCCAGTTAGTTCACCAGGCTTTGGTCCAACTGAGAACAAAAACAGTAGAATTCTGTATCTCAGTGTGCAAGCACCTCATAAATGCATGCTATTTCAGCAGGATAGAATCGATTACATTTTGCTGATTTCACCACGAATCTGGCCAATAAACTTAGCATCTGGCACTAAGGACTTCATTACGACCCATTGCCTAATTACCAGAGATAGATATATGGCTTTGTAGTATCTGTGTACACTTTTGACCAGTCTTATTGATGTGAGAGACTTTGCCAGACTGATTTCTGTTATGGCCCATATGTTGCTTATTGGTTCCATCTGCCTCTGTTTGCCATCCTGTCCTCTTAAAACTGGATCTCTACTGGTAGACTTTTTATAGATCTTCTAGGATATTTAAATCCTATTCTACACCTCTCTTTGTTAGGAAACATATGTGTGGAGGGAACCTGGGGTCCACAGATTCACACTTTCTCAACAATATTGATTGTATATTACTTTTTGGAACACTTGGGCTTTCAGACTTAAGGCCAGATTTAGAGCTTGGTAAACAAGTACTCCATTGAAAATGTGACAGATGTCATGTCTGCCTTTTTACAAGTGCAGTGTATCCTAATATATTGTAACACAGCGGACAAGATATCTGTCATGTTCGTGCTGGACTACTTCTCTGCCAAATTCTAAATCAGGCCCTTCGTTTGTTACACTCGGCAGCCCGAATCCCATGCTAACCTTTCTGTACACCTTTTATAAGAGAGGTGAGTATGGAGTCGGATTGTGCTGGTTTAGTCTCTTCTGTTCATGGCAAGTTGTTCATCTGACAATGGATATGACTCGTCCTGAAAGAAAACTATGACAAAATTGTTGTTGGACAAAGGATGCCTGTTGCTTGAAGTATCCCTGTCAAACTTGGCTCTGAACTTTACTAAGCATGTGGACAGTTGGATATTGAATTGAGCTGGCACTGAACGAGTATGCGTGCTTCATTCCAAGTCATAACAAATTTGACAGGTGTGGTATATTTATGCACATGGATGGAGAGTGATTCTGTACACTAGTGTATGTTTTGTCCAACAAAACACAATACATGATAGCGAGGAGAGAACAGGGGACAGTTTTCTCATGCCAGCATGCCTCCTACGTTCATGGGAGTTGTGTGGGTTTGCTACCTTGTAGCTTTTAACTAGTGTCCAAGAGGCTTGTGAATTTGCCCCATCAGTTCTGGTAGGACCCTGAAGAGAAGGGTTATTAAATCCATTGAGAGATGTATGTGGGTGGCTGAATGTTGCTAAAAATGAACTACTTGTGATGAAGTCTTAAAATACTATAACTATAATTGATAAGTATATTCATAAATGCCAAAGAAAACAGAAGTTGGTGGATTAGACCATAAGCCACAAATCGGCCTGCAGATGAGAGATCTGTAGTCATTAATGAAAACAGTCCCAGAGGTTTACAGTTTGGAGATGTTACTAATCTAGATATATTTCTGGTATGGGGGACCCCATTTCTGATGTCAGTCATCTGATAACAATGTGCTTCATGCTGTTTCTGGAGGTGTCCTTTCATTACATTTTGCCAAAGCAGGAAAAGTGTCTATAGGATGAAGAACCTATGATGTAAATAAATCAATACAATGGTTCGTGATGCCAAAAATGTGGATTTGGGGTTTTCACTGGTCAGAAAACTCCTTTATATCCTTTAAACATCTATGCACCAAAACAACATTTCAGGGTCAAGCCAAACACGCAAAACGATGGTTGAGGAATATTACAGACACTCACTTGAAAACAAGATCTCTACAAAATTGATGTTGATCCCGCTTGACTCCAACCCTAGCTCCTAGCTGTTCACCTTGAACTTATACTTGCTAGAAGTGGCAAATGAAATGCCCCCTAAAATAAAAAAAAGACAGGGACAAATAAAGGCACAAGCTGCCTTTCCAAAGACCACTGAAAGAAAGGAGAGTAAAAGAACATGCAAGGTGCAAAAATCCTTCAAAACGGAATCTGTCAACTATATGCTGTAATTGCAAATTATGCAAAACAACATATGATGGAAGAAAAGTCCAACTTTATCAGATGTGAAACTGACACCTCTTAATATCATCTGAATAAATTATTCAACCTCATCAAAAACCTCTCCTCTTCACAGACAACCACAATCATCCCCAATACCAAAGAATCCTGCAAACATTTCTCAAAATTCTTCAAAATAAAAACAAAAAATGATTGAGCTCTTGCTGGATTCAACAACTGACGCAGCGTCTTTGGAACAACCAATTGACAAATCTCAAAGGAGATGGTCAACATTCAAGAAAGTAATACACTCCAATGTCCTAGAAACAATCATCAATCAAAAGTTTTTCAACCACTTTTCAAATACAATTTTCAATTAAATTATTAAAGCCTACATCCCCGTGTTAGACCTGGCAACCTTGGCACGGTTCTCTCTTAAAGTTTTGCCTTCAACCCTGCTGTATTGCAGACATTGTTTTTGCTGTCTTTAGGGCACTTCACACTTTATCACTGGTAACCAGTGCTAACGTGCTTGTGCTCTCTTACAACATGGAGGAAGTGGCTAACACCAAAATGGCACATTTAATTTACAGATTGGGCCCTAAGTAAACTGGTACTACATATACACAGGGCCTACAATTTAATTGCTACTAGTGGGCCTTTGTAAGTACATTTAACAATTGGTCCTGACAGAAAACCAAAATTATTCTTTGCTTTAAAAAATAACAGAAGGTAAAGAAATACACCATCAGGACTAGATTAGCATTAAATCACATCTACAGATATTACAGACAGGCATTGTGCAGGCGATTGTTGAACTGCAATCTCATTTTACGTTCTCTCACAACATTGTCACTTGTCACACTGCCCGAGCACTTCTGCACCTTTGTCACTAAATACAAAAACTGTTAATATGATTGTAAATATACTTCCTACTATATTTGTGCCTCAATGCATGTGATTTAATACTAATCTAGTTTTGGCACTGTATTTCTTTACCTTCTCTTATAATTTTTCAACTCCCTTGGGTCAGCGGAGGGTTTCTTTAGGAGCTCTGCATGCTTCCAGTCGGATGAGAAGGTGTCAGTCTTTATAAACCATATGAGAGTCTGGCTGAGCTCTGGTGCGATGTTGGTGCTGGCCAGGTTGAAAATGTGATGTGGGCATGTGTCTGAGGGTGCCTCTGAGTGGATGGAGTTCATTAATTTTTGGGTGTCCTCTGTATGTGTCCTGGATTTTCCTGTGAAAAAAGGTGGTGAGGTTGTTGCAGGGGTGTTGGGGGGGCGGGGGTTCTGCGGTGTTTGTTCAGGGGTTCGTGAATTACTTGGCTATAGTAACAAGCTCTTTGCTGTTGTGTGCATTAGTGCTGATGCGTTCTTGAATGGCAGCTTTCTTGGAGTCTCTGATGAGCTGGTGGTGCGTGGGGACTGCATTTTTGTAGGCTGTGTGATCTTGAGTTGTTTTGTTGTTGCTCCATTCTTGTTCCAGTCATTGTAGGAGGCTGGCCTGGTTTGTAGTGGGTACCTTGGGTACTTACCCCATATACCAGGTCCAGTTATCCCTTATTAGTGAAAAGTAGTAGTGTTCTAGCAGCTTAGGCTGATAGAGGCAGCTATAGAAGAGCAGCTTAGGCTGAACTAGGAGACATGCAAAGTACCTGCAATACCACTTATAGTTACACAGTACTTTTACACAAGTAAAGACAATACTCAGTGTTAGCAAAACTAAGGCATTTAATTGGGTGACACAGTTCCAGAAATATCTTAGACACAATACTCCTTCTGGAGGTAAGTATTATACACAATATATACACTAGACACCAAAAGTAGACAAGTAAATAGTCATAGAACAATGCAAACAGTAGGAAATCCTATAGCATGCAATGGAAGAAAATAGGTCTACGGGCAACACAAACCATATACTAAGAAAGTGGAATGCAAATCACAAATTCCTCCTAGACAATTGTAGTGTGTGCAGAATCACTGGGAAAGTAAGATTACAGTAAAGGTAAGTAAATTACCCCACCCCAGAGCCCAGAAAAGCAGGAGTAAAGTAATGCAAGTTTCCTTAGGACACACTACAACTCGTTTTTGAGATTTTGCAGCAGCCAACCAAGTCTGCAAAGAACAACTGCTGGATTATTGGACCTAAAGACCTGCAAAGGAAGGGGACCAAGTCCAGAAGTCGAAAGAAGTTCCAGGAAGGACAGGAGCCCCTGCCAACCCCGAGGAGGGTGCAGAAGAAGAATCGCTGATTAGTCGAAAACTGCAGAAATGCACCCGAGGAAGATGGCAGCAGATTTTATGCATAATTCAAAAGATGTCCCACAGCGTGAAGATCGTTGCAGATGAGATTTCTTGTTGAAGGCCGCCAACAAGTCTGGCTAAGACAAAAGTGCAGTTTGCATCAAAATGGCACAGTATGGACCCAGGAGGGACCTGTGGGCATCAACTCTGCGTGAATAAGAAAAGGGGGCTCTCAGCACTTCAGAGAGCCCCCAGGATGCCAGCCAGAACCCCCAGAAGCCGCAGGATCCGGGTTCAAAGGAGGTGCAAAATGCAGTGGATGCAGCAAAACAAAAGAAGGACCCATACTGCCGGAGAACAACTCAGCAAGTGAGCATCACAGGATGAAGTGCTGGGGACCTGGGCCAGGCTGTACACGAAGGAATTTTGCAAAGAGTGCACAGAGGCCTCAGGAGGTGAAGAAGACGCAGTACACAGGGGTATCATTGCTCTCGGGGAAGGCAAGGTCTTACCTCCTCCAAATGGCATCAGCAGGACTTCAGGACAGTCTATGTTGATGATGCCCACCCTCTGTGTCCTTAGGAGCACGCTCATTGCAGTGAGAGGAGTTCCTGGGTACAGGTCGTCATCTTGGAATGTGCCTGCTTGGAGCAGGGGAGTGACTCCATCACTCCACAGGAGATTTCTTCGATCCTTCTGGTGCACACCATGGAAACTGTTGCAGTTGCTGACTTGGAGCTGAGGTTGCTGAAGGAAAGTGTCTCTTGTAGACACTTTGTTGTAGTTACAGCGTTTCTTGGAGCAGGCTGCAGTTGATCCGAGGTCAGAAGAGTCGGAAGTTGTTGCAGAGGATTCCTCAAGGAAACGTGCAAGCAGAATCTGAAGAGAACCCACAGGAGAGACCATAAATAGCCCTGAGAGGGGGATTGGCTACCTTATCAGGTATGGACCTATCAGGAGGGGTCTAGATGTCACCTGCTGGTACTGGCCACTTAGAGCCCTCCAGAGTGTCCCCACACCTTGCAAAGCAAGATGGCTGAAGCCTGGGACACACTGGAGGAGGTCTGGGCACCACCCCTGGGGTGGTGATGGACAGGGGAGTGGTCACTCCCCTTTCCTTTGTTCAGTTTCCAACCAGAGCATGGTAGAAGGGGTCCCTGAACCAGTGTAGACTGGTTTATGCAAGGAGGGCACCATCTGTGCCCTTCAAAGCATTTCCAGAGGCTGGGGTAGGCTACCCCTTCCCAGCCTGTAACACCTATTTCCAAAGGGAGAGGGTGTAACACCCTGCTCTCAGAGGAAATGCTTTGTTCTGCCTTCCTGGGACTGGGCTGCCCAGACCCCAGGAGGGCAGAACCCTGTCTGTGAGGTGGCAGCAGCTGTAGCTGCAGTGTAAGCTTCAGAGAGCTGGTTTGGCAGTTCTGGGGGTCCATGGTGGAGCCCCCAGGATGCATGGAATTGGCTCCCCAATACCAGATTTGGAATGGGGGGGGGGCAATTCCATGATCTTAGACATGTTACATGGCCATATTCAGAGTTACCATTTGTGAAGCTATATATAGGTATTGACCTATATGTAGTGCATGCGTGTAATGGTGTCCCCACGTTCACAAAGTCCGGGGAAATGGCCCTGAACTAGAGCTAGTACAAGGGTGCCCTCACACTTAGTAACCTTGCACCTAACCTTCAGCAAGTGAAGGTTAGACATATTGGTGACTCATAAGTTACTTAAGTGCAGTGAAAATGGCTGTGAAATAATGTGTGCATTATTTCACGCAGGCTGAAAAGGCAGGCCTGTGCAAGGGTTTGTCTGAGCTCCCTATGGGTGGCAAAAGAAATGCTGCAGCCCATGTGAATCTCCTGGAACCCCCATGCCCTGGATACCTAGTTACCATATACTAGGGACTTATAAGGGTGGTCCAGTGTGCCAATTGAAATTGGTAAATGAAGTCACTGGCCTACAGTGACAAATTTAAAAGCAGAGAGACCATAAGCACTGAGGTTCTGGTTAGCAGAGCCTCAGTGACACAGTTAGGCACCACACAGGCATACACATTAGGCCTCAAACTATGAGCACTGGGGTCCTGGCTAGCAGAATCCCAGTGAGACAGGCAAAACACACTGACATATAGGTTTTTATCTATGAGCACTGGGGTCCTGGCTAGCAGGATCCCAGTGTCACAGTAAAAACACACTGACACACACTCACAAACAGGTCAAAAGTGGGGGTAACCATGCTAGAAAGAGGCTACTTTCCTACACAACCCCTGCCCCAAACGAAGAACAATAAGGCTAACCTTGGCCACTTGAGACTTTATTGTCTAAGTGGTGATATGTGGAGAGTAGATCTGCAATAGAGTGGTTGCTCCCTTTATCATCCACTATATGGTTACTTCCCTGTGGGGATGTAAACCACCCTGTTTGGAGATTTTTACCTAACCAACAGTGTGAGTGTAAATTCTCAGAGTTCCTATTAGTATGTTTTAAAGTTGGGCAGTGGGATTGGTCCACTGGGCCTATGTCAAGTGCAGTAAATGCTAGAGAGGGATACTGTCTCAAAAACGCCATAGCTGGGCAAACACTTTGTCCATATGGCTGTAAGAGAGAACAGGGTTGCTGTTTCTTTTGAGTTGGAGCAGGGCAGGGCTGCTGTCCTATAAGCTCCACAGCAGGACGGGGCTACTGTCCTAAGTGTTCAGAGGCAGTGCAGGGCTGCTGCACTAAAGTTTCTCTGGGAGGGCTGGAGGGATGCTCCATATTTACTAAAATGGTGCAGTTTTCCACATCTGGATTAGTAGTTCTACAGAGAGGTACTTTTACCTTTGGGAGTCCAACTGTGGCAGCTGATGGCTCCCTTGGTACAGGCTCCACCCTAGGAATGGTATGCCTAGTGGCAGGGTGGGGAAGGATACCTTGATTCCCTTTTTACCTGTTGGTGGGGAGGGATCCTGAGATTTCAGGCCCTTTTCTCTCCTTTGCTTTTTCATTTCACCAGAAATGATAGGAAGCAATTCCTCAGGGATACCCAGCATGGATGCATGGGTATTAAACTCTACCTTCTTTCCTAAGTCTTGGGAAGAGGTCAGATCTGAGTCCACAAGATACTGATGTAGCAAGTCAGACACACAATTATTTAAGGTATGCTCTCTCAGAATCAAGTTATAAAGGCTTTCATGATCAGTCACCTTTCTGCCATGTAAACAACCTTCTAGGGCCTTCACAGAACAGTCCACAAAGTCTGTCCAGTCCTGTGATGACTCCTTTCTGGTCTATCTGAACTTAAGTCTGTACTGTCCAGTGGTTAAGCCTAGACCATCCAAGAGTGCATTTTTAAGAACCTGGTAATTATCTACATCATCCTGTCTGACAATCAGAAGTCTGTCTCTGCTTTTGCCAGAGAAGGCTAATCAAAGAATAGCAGCCCACTGTACATGAGGGACCCTCTGAACTTTATAGGCCCTCTCAAGTGCAGCAAACCACTTGCTGATGTCATCACCATCCTTGTAAGGAGGGACAACTTTGTGCATATTTCTAGAATCAAATGAGGGTTCCCTAACATTTGTATTCCTAAAACTGCTGCTGCCACCATGGGGAACTAACCCCAAACCCTACCTCTGTTTCTCCACAGCCAGGGATTCCCTGTCTAAGGCCAACTGGTTCTGCACTAGCTTCAGTCTGGCCTCCTCTAACCTCAGCTTTCTGAGTTCCCTATCTAGGGACAGGTCCTCAGGGCTAGAATTATGTGAAGCCTCTGAAACAGAGAAAAGATGAGAGTGTGCAGAGGCAGAACTATCTCTAACAGGGGCCACTCTAGTGACCTTGGCTCTAGGGGTGAAGGGAGCCCTACTTGAGTGTGAACCCTTACCACTACCAGTTATACTAGGGGGCTTGTTGACAGATAGGTCTGTGGAAGGACCCCCCCCCCCCCCAGGATTGTCATCTTGCTCCTTTGAGCTTTCCTGGCTGGAGTTATCCTCTACCTCTTCCTCAGTGCTGATTCCCTGGTCATCATTGGAGGAGGATATTTAAGAGGAACTCCTTATTGGGGTTCTTCCCAATCCCTAAATTTCTTTCTTTCAATGCAGAGCCCCTTCAAGCTTGTACAGTTTAAATTGTCATAGGTAGTCTTGACAGCTCTAGGGGTGGCTTCTACAGAAGACATATTGAAAGAAAAAAGTTTAGGAAAGTGAGTAAAAAGTCAGTAGAAGAACAGAGCTAATATTTTAGAGAAAAGAAGAAAACTTTTCAGAACTTTATAAAAACATTTTCAAAGTTTAAAGAACTTTTATGAAAGTTAGAAAATTGTTTCTAGGTATATATTATATATGCTCTAAGTATTAGAGAACGCTTTTCTGGTGAAAAGCACAGGTAACAAAGCAATTACAAGTACTCATCCCATCGCTGCTGCCAATGTAGGAGGATGGCCTGATTTGTAGTGGGTACCAAAGGTACCCACTACAAACCCACTACAGTCATCTACAGGTGTGTTTTGATTCTTAGAGTACTGTCACGAACCAGTTTGCTTTCTTACGGTGCTGGTTTGTGGCGGGTTTTCTGAAGGTGGCTATGCTGTTAGCACATTCTGTGATCCAGCGGTTCAGGTTGTGTGCTGAGTTGTTTGTGCTGCGGCGTACAGTGAGGGGGAGGGGCTGAGTGCATTAGTGAGCTGAGCTTCGGTGACTTTGCCCTAGCTTATACTAGGGGGGCTCGGGAGACGTGGTAGCATGCAGTGGTCTTCGTGAAAGAGAAATGAATGCATCAGTGGTCAGTCAAAGGGTGTTTGGAGGTGTGAGAGATGGTGATGTTGCTCCCTGTCAAGAACACGGGGTCAAGGGTGTGACCTGCTGAGTGAGTGGGGAGGTTGACTAGTTGCTTGAGACCAAGGGTTGTGAGGTTGTCCAAGAGGGTTGTTGTGTTTGGGTCATCATGGTTATCGAGGTGAAAGTGTAGTGAATCCTAGTTCGTTTTAATGGGATAACAGGAGTTAGCTTAGCCTCTGACTTGCAGACTCGTGCCCCCGTCACCTAGTGACTTTTAACCTACTTATCATGCTCTGTCTTAGCCCATTTAATTATTTAATTCTTCTAAGATGGCTGCCTTGTTTATAGTTAGGCCACTTGTTATACTTTGCATTATCAGTGCCACCGCGCTAAGGCGTCAAGATCAAGCAACAAAGACAAACAAACAGTAGGTGTTCACACTTCGGGATTTTCCCTCTCTATACTTTCAAGAGATTGCTTATATTAATTTGCCGTCCCAAGCATGTCTGTTAACTATTGTTTCGGAACACACCTACGTCAGGGGTCCTGGTAGATATGTATAAATACATCGCACTTTAGACAGATAATCAGAGGGATTCCGACCATAGGGCATCGCTACCATCGCTGATACCGATGCTGCAGTCGTCTTGACGCTGATCTAGTCTTCGTGTCCCTGTGGAGTCTGAGATAGAGACCTCATTCCAAGGTAACAAGGGTTGGGGGCTCCTCTCATGGACATGGCATTGGCAGATTAGGTTTAGCAAACCCAGCTCTCCTTTAGGTAGGAGGTTAGGCCTCTCACATTAGGGTATTAGGGCATATTACATCACATATGTCTTTTCTATGCATTGTAATAATGACTCTCGTCTTCACAATTCTGTTTCTTGTATTTTTCATTATCCTAATCATTGCAGCCCATGCAACTTATCGCAAATTGCAGTTGTGTTAAATAAAAACTATTGAAACTCTACTGCCTCTTTGTCATTGCCTGTGTTTGTATGAGACATGATATATCTGTGAGAAAGGGGTAATCTCCGTTTAACCACAACACTCCCTGAGATGTTTTATCCTGAAGTCCATGCATACAGGCTGACACAAATCACCTTTTACTATTGTATTTCTGGTGAGGTGCTGCTAGTGAGCCGGTAAAGTTGGAACAACAGTTTCGACTTGTTGTAGGATAGGCATAGTCGCCTACAAGCAAACGTACTGTCATCCTTTAACCAGAAGTCTTGCCTAAGGCAAGAGTCCAAACTACGACAAAAGTTGAGATCGCAGAGTAGGATGTAGTTGGTGGAGGCAAGTGATTGGGGGGCTACGAGATTGGCAATGGCTTCACTGTACTGGGGCCAGGGCCAGGGCAGCCTGTAGACAAGTGAGCTCCAGAGGGAGGTTTTCAGGTCAGTCTGAATCTAGAAGTGTAGGTGTTAAAGGGTGGTTGGTTGGTTCTGTGTCTTAGTGGTGGTCGACAGATGAAAGGTGTTCCTGTATGCTATGGTGATGCCTCCTCCTGGTCGATTGACTCGGTCTTTATGAATGATTTTGCAGCCATCGGGAATGGCGGTGGCGATGTCCAGGGCAGAGGTGGGGGTGATCCAGGTCTCTGTGATAAAGGCGAGGTCAGTGGTGATCGAGTCAAGGAGGTCCTAAACCTTTAACTGCATGCTTGACGAGGAAGAGGATGTTCAGGAGTATGCACTTGAGGTGTCCATCGGGGCTTGGTGCCTGATCCTGTGGCGTGTGGAGGCAGGTGAGGCAGCAGAAGTGTCAGGGGAATGGTCCATGAATATTCTTTGGGTCAGGCAGGTGGCAGGCTTAGGATCTTCCAGGGTTGAGGGCGTGCAGAGCGTTAGTGTTGTACTAACAGGTGGAGTGGGAACCAGGGCCTGTAGAGCTGGGTGTGGTCCAGGCACAGAAGGACACAAATGGGCTTTCATTTGGTGTGCCTTTGGTGCACCAGCGGCACGGCAGCACAGCAGCTACCATGAAAAAGGAGAAGGAGGTAGGAGGTGCTGGTCAGCTGGGTGGTGGGAGGGTGGGAAGGAGCTTCACAGGAAGGGGTGCCGGGTTGGGGGTACAGCCACAGGGAAGCAACAGTAGGAAGGGAACACGGAGAACAGCACACATTGAAAGCACTTAAGCAGAAGCACAAGAGTGCAAGAGAGAGGAGGAAAACAGACAAACAGACAAAAAGAGTGAAAAAAGAGGAAACGTCAGGAAAGGCAGAAACAGACAGAAGCAGATGACCACAATGCCACCAGGGATGAGACAGAGGCAGGTACCGGCTGGTGGAGGCGGGCCTTGATCTCAGAGCTGTCCGGTTCTTGAAGAGATCAGAAGAAGCAGCAGCAGGTGGAGATGAGCAGGAGGGAGTGAACTAATGCTGATCAGAATCGCCTTTCACGGCACAGTGGCCGCCCTTAAGAAGGAGAGGAAGGTGGGAGGGGCTAATCAGCTAGGAGTGGGAGGGTGGGAAGGCGATTCACAGGGAGGGGGTGGGGTCACAGGGGCAGCAACAACAGGGAGGGAGCACGAGGAACAGCACACAGTGAAAGCGCTGAAGCAGCAGCACAAGAGTGCAAGAGAGAGGAAAAAAACAGACAGACAAAAAGAGTGAAAATAGAGGAAAAAAACACAAAGGCAGATGGCCACAAGGCCACCACGGATGAGGTGCAGGTGGGAGCCTGTGGGTGGAGGTGGGCCTTGATCTCAGAGCCGGCAGGCTCTTGAAAAGATCAGAAGCAGTGGCAGCAGCAAATGGAGATGAGCAGAAGAGAGCAAACAGACGCTGACCAGATGGCCAATGGAGTCACCTCTCCCTGCGCAGCGGGCACCATGAAGAAGGAAGCGAGGTGGAATGGGCTGGTAAGCTGGGTGCCAGGAGAGCGGGAAGGCCCTTCGCAGGGAGGGGGCAGGGCCAGAGGGGAAGCAGCAGCAGGGAGGGAACGTGCTGAATGGCACACAGTGAAAGCACTGAAGCAGCAGCACAAGAGTACAAGAGAGAGGAGAAAAAAAGACAACGAAACAAAAGAGTGAATAAAAGAGTGAACAAAAGAGAAAAAAGCAAGAAAGGCAGAGAGAAACTGAAGCAGACGGCCACCAGGGTTGAGGCGCATGCGGGTTCCTGTGGGTGGAGGTGGGCCTCGATCTCAGAACTGGCAGGCTCTTGAAGAGATCAGAAGCAATGAAAGCAGCAGGTGGAGCTGAGCAGGAGGAGTGAACAGACACTGACCAGAAGGTCACTGGGGGCTTAAAAACATTACAGACAAAATGTGCCCTGAGAGTCTCGAGGACACCAGGACGTATCTGCTCACTGATCCACCAAAGGTGAATTGCTGGTTGTCCTGGCTTTGTGGTAGCTCTCGCTACATTCTTCTCCACAGCAGCAAATCCTGTTCAGTGGCTCCTCACAGAAGGGGTATTGGGCCATGTGGAGCCCTTGTTGGCTGCAGTCTGCATCTTCAACCAACTGGAGATTTCTGACTTGGGACAGCATCCAAGAAACAAGGAAAGACATCAGGAAGAGGTGGAACAACTTATGGGGGAAGGTCCATTCCGTGGTAGCAGGGCACCAGCTTGCCATACAGTGGACTGGCGGGGGACCCCCACCTCCTCCCCCACAGCTCACAGCATGGGAAGAGCAAGTCTTGGCAATACTGCTCCTGAGGGAATCTATGGAGTAGCCGGAGGACTGGATACTGGTAAGTCAACAATTACCACTTATCACCTCCCATACCTGCATGCCATCTCACACCCTCATTCCCATCACTCCACTCCATCCCACATACTGCACCAACACAGATGACTAACCCCAATGCCAAGCTCTGCATGCTACTCCAATGCATAGACAGCCCTCCTAGCCCTGCATGGACACCCATCACAAAAGCACGCACAGCATAGGGAAACTAAAAATCCCACAATACATCACCATACACAAGCAAAAGGTGGCAGGGCAACACAAACGATAGAGGGGAAGCCAGGGATGTACAATATGTCACACATGAAGCATAATAGATCACTCACATCCCCACAGGTGCCCCAGTCAATGTCAGTAGAGAGGATGTGCCACGACTATCCAGTGCACCAATAGAAAAACTGTAAACTTTGCACTTGTATAGCGCACTACTCACCCGTTAGGGTCGCAAGGCGCTGTACTCATACCGCTATGGAACCCCTCCTGGCTTTTCCCTGTGAGGTGCCCACTCCTGGGCACCCCCAGGCATCCAAGCGCTGTTGGGGCCGTTGTGGAGATTAAGCAAGCTATTGCCCAGAGTTGCACCCATTAATTAGATTAGGCACCGAGACGAGAATTATCTAGTCCAAGGGAATTGAGCCCAAGACCTGCCGAAGCGGGACTTGAACCCTGGTCTTGAGCCAGATCTCTGCTTCAGGGTCTGCCGCTCTAACCATTGTGCCACACTTCTCCAGATTCCCCCAGTTATGACAGTAACTCTGGACTTCAGGATCTGGATGACCTATCTGTCCCATCAGGGACCACTGGAGAGCTGGTCACCCAAGCCCACTCACAATCCACTACAGAGCCTCCCCCTTCAGCACCACAGCACCCACCCAGCGTACCCACACCTCTGTCCCCAGGACACGTCAATCAGCAGTGTGCCCACCTGTAAAGGGACCACAGGCCACACCTCGCCTCCAAGACAATCCGGGACCAGGGGACAGTGGCACAGGCCAACAGGGACACTGGGAGCATGGCTGTGCGCCGGGGGGACAGGACCAGGGAATCGACTCTCCAAGAGGCACTCTACAGGATCCTGGGAGCCTACCAACATTCTCAGGACACAGTGGGCCAGATCCTTGACAACATGCAGGAGAACAGGTGGCTGCAGGAGGGACAGTATCATGGTATCAGGGAGTACTTGCAGGCCATTAACACCAGCCTGATCTCCATAGCAGGGGTGCTGGCAGACATGGCCAACATCATAAGGGAGGCAACACCACACCAGCGGGGCCCTACCACTAGCCAGTCCATTGACCAGCCCTCCACTTCCGCTGCAGCTCGTGGGCAGGAGGCCCCACCATAGGACCCACAAGCCACTAGCAACCCTCCCCCTGCAGGAGGTGAACCACCCCGCAAACGTTCCCTGCGACCTAGACAGAAGCCAGAGAGATATGCCAAGACCACTGCCAGGAAATGAGACTCTCCTGATTGTTTCCCTTGTGTCCCACACTGTCACCTTTTCCATTTTGAACTGCCTTTGTTCCCCTTCCTCTGGCCCCTTGGACACTGGACCTGTGCTACATACAGACTGGAACAATACCCTGGACTTTCCTCTACCATCACCACATTTCATTGCATTTCCCCTCAATTTATGAGCACTATAATAAACACCCTTGAACACAACTTGACTACTAGTATTTTATGGATTGAAAATGTGTATTTATGGAAACAGTCACATCTAGCGCAAATGAACTGTACACTGTGAGAGCATAGAAATAATGACCTGTAGCTGGCTGTAGTCAGCACATCAGTTCACAGTTGTTATATCACCAACATCTGTAAAATGACAAAGTATAGGTGACAGTAAGTTGAGATAAAAAGGACGTTAATGCCATCATGCTACAGCCACACAGAATACACCAAGTCATAGAACTGTGCAGTTGCACTGTCTCACCTGTGTGTCAATGGAAGTACTGATGGATAACTGTGGTTCTGCTGTCCTCATCCTCAGCCTCTTCATCCTCACTGTCATCAGGGTCTACTGCTGCCACAGGGGCATCTCCGGTCTCCTCCTCCTGTAGAAAAGGTACATGGTGGCTGAGGGCCAGGTTGTGCAACATGCAGTATGCCACTACTATCTGGCAGACCTTCTCGGGTGAGTAGCACAGGGATCCACTTGTCAGATAAAGGCATCTGAACCTGGCCTTCAGGAGCCCGAAGGTCCTCCTGAAGTCCCATCTGGTTCGTCCATGTGCTTCATTATAATGTTCCTCTGCCCCTGTCCTGGCATTTCTCACAGGGGTTAGCAGCTACGATAGGTTTGGGTAGCCAGAGTCACCTGCAAGTATAGAGGGAGCACATTTAGGCCCATATTTATACTTTTTTTGCGCTGCATTTGCTTCATTTTTTGACACAAAAGCAGCCCAAACTTACAAAATACAATTGTATTTTGTAAGTTTGTGTAAAAAAAAGACGCAAATGCGGCGCTAAAAAAGTTTAACTATGGGCCTTATTATCACTCAATCCTATGGGGTTAACACCAGAAGGCATTCACTAACATACAGTGGGTGAAGACCAAGGCTCACCTATTAGCCACACCCTCTTCCTCTGTAGTTGGGCCATCACATTTTGGATGCTGCTATTCCTCAGAACAAAGACACCTTGCACCGACCCAGGATACTTAGCATTTACGTGGGAGATGTACTGGTCCGCCAGGCACACCATCTGCACATTCAGTGAGTGGAAAATCTTACGATTCCTGAACACCTGTTCATTCTGGCGGGGGGGACAAACACAATCTGTGTCCTGTCAATTGCCCCAATAATATTGGGGATATGTCCCATAGCAGAGAATCCAGCTTTCACAGTGGCCAAATCTTCCACCTGGGTGAAAGAAATGTAGCTGCACCTGTGTTTTACCAGGGCAGACAACACTCTTGCCCGCACGATTGAGAACATTGGCTGTCACATTCCTGCTGCCAAGCCCACTGTCACTTGGAAGGAACCAGTTGCCAAGAAATTACGCACTGATAGCAATTGCACAAGAGGGGGGATTCCAGTTGGATGACGGACAGAAGAGATCACGTGTGGCTCCAATTGGGCACACAGCTCTGTGATTGTGGCCCTGTCCAGTCTAAAGGTGAGGATAATGGCCCTCATTATGTACATGGCGGTTCAGACCGCCATGCCGGTGACGGTGGAAAAGACAGCCACCGGCATGGCGGTCGAAACCGCCATATAAACAAGGCCCTCGCCACCGCCAGGCTACCACCGACAGGCAGCCTGACGATGACGGATAACATTATCCAACAGGGCAGTGCTGCAAGCAGCGCTGCCCTCCGGATAAGGTACCCTGATTCCCCAGCCTTTGGAAAGGCTGGTGGAAGGGGTGCTCTGGGGCCCCCCTGGGGGCCCCTGCACTGCCCATGCATTTGGCATGGGCAGTGCAGGGACCCCATGCAGTGCCCCATCGTGCAATGCCCCATCGTGCAAGTCACTGCCCGATTTACAGGCAGTGCTGCTGCACCCGCCGCACAGTGGCTGAGCCACCGGCAATGTCCCCGCCATGCATTCTTCTGGGACGGCGGTCGGAAGCAATGTTTCCACCCGCAGGCCCAGCAGAATGTTCATTATGTGGCCGGCAGGGTCACAGTGGGGCTGGTGGTCAGTGAAATGACCACCAGCATGAACATGGCGATAAACACTGCTGTGTTCATAATGACCCCCACTGTGCCTGTCCTCCAGTATAGCTAAGTCCACCGAGGGTCTGTACACGGGAGTATGTTTCCAATCCTATTCAACCACAGCGGTAGGTATCTAAGGGACACAAGAGTGAGCAGCCTGTCACAATTTGAACAATGGAACCACAACTGCAGTCTACTTGGTGCAGTAATGTAATAGAACAGTGTTAATGGCAAGGTATGTGCCAATCTAATCAGTTAATGTCAATATGCTTGTTCCCCCCCCTGAAATGGCGACCGCCTGTCCTGTACGTAGGGACAGGTGGGAGTGAGGTAATGCCGCCGATGATGGGCGTCGTGGCGGAAGGCGGTCTTGCACCGCCATGCAATTCCTCATTGGATTATATGGGGCTGTATGGAGTACAGTGGCCAATGGTGATCTGCGCCGGTGGTGACGGTGTTCACCGTCGTGGACGTGACCACCATCTTCTATCTGATTCCTCAATTGTTTCCTGACCTTCAACAGGGGAACACCTACACTGCGAGTGCTGCTGTGACCTGTGTCTGGAACCCACCATGGCCCGTGTGACTGGGGAAAGGGCCCCTGCCTTCACTTCAGAGGAGTTGGAGTGACTGGTGAATGGGGTCCTACCCCAGTATGGACTGCTGTATGGGCCTCCAGACCAACAGGTGAGCACATTGTGAGCACGATGCATGTGGGAAGGATGCATGGAGTTGTGTGTGCAAGCATCGTGTAAGGGGGCGGGGTGAATGTCCTGCGGTGGTGTACATGGTGTGCACTGGGCGATGTGTGTGCCAATAGTGATGGAAACAAGTATGGTGGGCCATTTGTGTGACAGGCTGGACTGTTTGTTTAATGGTGTTCTCCTGTCTGTATTGCCTCTGCAGGTTAGCCCCCATCAAAAGAAGGGAATATGGCATGCCATCGCCAAGGACGTGCGGACCCTGGGGGTCCATGGCAGGCGGAGCACCCACTGTCGGAAACGGTGGGAGGACCTGAGACGCTGGGCACGAAGACTGGGGAGACCCAGCTGGGGATGGCCTCCCAACGAGGAAGGGGTGCCAATCGGAACCTGACCCACCTGATGGCCCACATACTGGCGGTGGACTACCCTGAGCTGGATGGGCACTTGAGGGAACCACAGAAGCCACAATGGGGTGAGTACAGTGGGTATAATTACAAACTTTGTCAGGTGCGTGGGATCCGGGTAGTGGAAGTGAGTTAGTGGGTGCCCCTAAGGCCAGGCCAGACATTGCAGCGTGGGTCATCTCTAAGGTAATGGGTGTATAGCAAATACAGGTAACCTAGCTTGTTAGCAGTCCATTTCAGGCAGGGCATCGTGTGTCCCAGAAGGGGTGCAGTTGGCAGTGTGTGTCCCTCATCTTGCCGTAGCATCTAGCCATATCATTGGCAGTGCAATGCATAGTGCTTAAGCCTGTTCCCTGTGTGTGACGGTGCTGTGTATGCCAACTGTGGTGTTGGTGCAGTCATTGACCCAGTGTTTCCTTTTTCTCTCTTCCTCCTTTTTTGTCCTGTTATCCTGTCCTTGTGTTCACTAGCATCATCTGGCGGAGGAGCAGGGGCACCAATGACAGAGGGAGCTGCATCCCACAGGACCCAGAAGGCAGAGTCCACCGACGCCGAGGGAACCAGTGGGACGGAGGGCAAGGGGAGCACCACGGCAGAGACAGGAGGTGACAACACAGACTCAGATACCTCTTCCGATGGAAGCTCCCTGGTGGTGGCGGATATCTCTGTGACTACCCCAACTGCAGGTACAGCTGCCAACCCTTTACCAGCACTGCCCTCCCAGTAGCCCCTCAGTGAGTTGCTCATGCCAGCTCACCCAGGAGGGTGTGCATCTCCCTTGCCCCAGGCACCACAGGCCCTGCCCCAGGAAGCCCTGTTGCCCTGAGTGAGGAGGCTATTGACCTCCTGAGATTCATCTCTGTAGGGCAGTCAACCATTGTAAATGCCAGGGGCTGGCATCCCAGATGCAGCAATGCAATGCATTCCTGGAGGGCATTCACGGTGGATTGGCGGCCCAACAGAGATCAATTCAGGCTCTGGCCTCCTCTCTGATGACAGCTATTGTCCCTGTTTATACCATCCCCCCTCCAACTACCAGTTCCCAGTCCCATTCTCCCCAACGCCAACCATCCCAGGCACACATAAAGATGAGCATGCACACAAGCCAACACCCAAGAGTGGCACAGGCGAACACAAGCACCACACTTCATCCCACAAGCACTCACGGAAAGACCACACAGTTGCAGACACGACAACATCCACTGCTTTCACTGTCTCCCCCTCCTCCTCCTCCTCCTCCTCCACCTCCCTCCTAGTCATGTCCACACTCACACCTGCATGCACTACATCAACATCCACCACCAGCACACACACCTCACAAGCAGACACCTCCATAATATCCATTGCATGCGTCCACTCTGTCCTCTATCACCCTGTCTGACCCCCAAAGGAGGCAAATGCAAGCACTCACACACCCAATAGCCATCCACTGCACAACAGCACTCTGCCCATGCACCTGCACCCAAATCCAGCAGACATACACCTCCTACAACCACTCTCTCAATCTCCACTCCCATCACTCCTCCCTCCTCCTACCCCACCGTCCCTAAGCAGCTTTTCCTTGCCCAACTTGACCTCTTCCCTCCCTATTCCCCCGTCCTGCCCATCAGAGCAGGGTCCCAAAGACCCAGCCCAGCACCTCAGCCAAACAGTCCACAGGGACAGTGGTGGCACCACCTAGTCATGGTGGAAGGATACCACACCTCCAGGCAAGAAAGGGAAGTGGCCTGCACATCCATCCAAGAAGGGGAAGGAGCCTGCATCTCCAGGCAAGAAGGGGAAGGAGCCCGCAGCTCCATCCAAGAAGGGGAAGAAGCCATCAACCCCTGCCAGGAAGGGTAAGGAATCCACACTCCATGTCATGGAGGGGACGAAGCCCTCTACTCTAGCGGAGGCATTCAGGGTGACACCTCAAACACCACCAGTGGTCACGGGGACCCCACTGCCAGTTCAGGAAGTACAGCCATCACCAACTCCAGAGGCTGCCAAGGAGGCACCTCCGTCTGCCACCACACTGCAGCCATCACCACCTACAGAGGATGCCCAGGAGGCACCTCCATCTGCCACCACACTGCAGCCATTACAACCTCCAGAGGCTGCCCAGGATCTACCTCCATCTGCCACCACACTGCAGCCATCACCACCTGCAGAGGCTGCCTAGGAGGCACCTCCATCTGCCACCAATGTGCAGCCATCACCACCAGCAGACGTCATGTAAGCCACCCTCCATGAGTTGCTGTACGTAGGGCCCCCTCCAGAACCAGTATGAAAGTCACCCACTCCACACACTGTGGCCTTGCACTCCCCAGGACAGAGAAATGGGAAAGTTGCCCCCTCTAGAACCAGTGGGAAAGTCACCCACCTGAGAGAATGTGGCCTTGCACTCCCCCGGACAGAACATGGGCAGGTTGCCCCCTCCAGAACCAGTGGGCAAGTCACCCGCTTCAGAGACTGTGGCCTTGCACTCCCCTGGACGGAGCAATGAGCATGTTGCCCCCTCTAGAACCAGTGGGAAAGTCACCCACTCCAGAGACTGTGGCCTTGCACTCCCCAGGACAGAGCAATGGGCATGGAGCCCCCTCCAGGACCCGTGGGCTTGTTGCAAAATCTGTCTGAGGTGCCCCCCCCGAGGTGCCTGCCCACTTGCAGATTTTTATCTGGATGGAGTCAGGATTCAAGTTGGGCCTTAGACTGTGCCCTGTGGCCATGTGGGCCCTTTGAACATTGGACTGGGCCCTTTGTGTACATGTGTACACATATGTTTCATGGACAATCTGATAATTTATTTGCTGTTGATATTAATACATTCACTTTTGTGCATTCCTGTTGTCCTTGCATTATTCTGCCATGTATCGGGTACAAACTGTTTTTCGTGTGCAGCTGGACGTGTGTACGATGTGTGTGTGTCAGGTATGTGTTGTGCGTGTGTGTGTGTCACTCTCATTTTCCTCCCTCCCTCCCTTGTGTGCTAGGCAGCTGTACTCACCGTCATCCTCTTCATCAGCGTTGGTGTTCCAGGTGGAGCATAACGTAGCAGATCATCGGAACACTTGCAGTTCAGCTTCCATGGGGGTGTTCTTCTTCCCTGTGTCTCCGATGATGAGTCAGTTCTCTTCAGTGATGTGTTTCCGGCAGGCTTTTGATGGCATTGGTATCGCCCCAGAAAAGGTGGTGATTTCTTGTGTCATTATATGGTGAGCGGTACTTTGTCTTCTGCCTGGGTGTTGGCGGCTACTGCCGTGGTGTGCATTGTTTTGGCCCTGGCGGTTGATGTGGTACGTTGGCTGTCTATGGGAGTTATCCCCGCCATGGTCATAATTTGGTGGTAGTTACCACCAGCCTGTTGGCGGAATCACCGCCACTTTATCATTCACCGCCAGGGTCATAATGAGGGCCTAAGTCCAAATGTAGAAATCATCACTGCAACTTTGTCCAGCAGCTCCCCGACAATGATGTCTCCTTCTCCGTCATCGCCGGATGTCTTGCCCCACTGGACATTACCTTTTCAGATGTTTTTCTTCAAAAATTCTCCTAAGTCCAAAAGTAAGGGGAGACCAGGCCCAGTCCACCACATGTATCTGAAACATGCTCCATCGCTGTCAGCCATAACTTTTGACTTTGCCTTAGTCTAGTAGATGTCAGTGATGGGTGTTCTGATCTTTTAGACACTAGTTTTTACTAAAAAAAACAATTTAACATTATAACTTAGATTCTACTGATTTGATTTTTGCCAATTTGGTGTCAAATAATTATTACATTTTACTCTATTGTTCAAACTTTGTGTGGGATTATTCTTGTGCTGCATTTTCACCTTGTCACTGCTAAAGTGCTGCATAAATACTTCACACATTATCTCTAAGTTAAGCCTGACTACGTTTGTGCCAAACTACCAAAGTGGGTATTCACACTCATTCACCCTGTACTTTGGTGCATTCCAGATTTACCAAGACAATTAAACCTGGCACTACATCAAATGTGTACGCCTTAATGATAGATGAACAACAAGGAGAAATGTCTTTATCTTTCATTCCTTTTTCCTCTTTCTAAGTGTGCTGCATTCTGCAGCAGCACACTTAGAAGGGGAAGAAGGGGAAGACTATAAGGAGTGTTTTTGAGCAGGAAGACATTCCTTCCTGTGCAAAACCAATCCTGCCTTCAGTGCAAGCATACTTGCACCATGGTGCAAGGGTGTCTGGAAGGGCGTTGCACTGCGTCAAATATTGATACTCTGGTTCCCAATTTCTAACAATCCCTATATAACTGCACCACCGTAAAAACCTTCATATAATCTTGATAAGATGCATAATTCTCAACTGTAAACCTACAATTGTTGAGACAATGAAATCTCTGGACTCCACTCAGCTTCATGCCCACATTCATGCCATACTAAGGACAACACCAAAGTAGATTCCTTCATAAAGGCAAGCCCTTCATCCCAACCAATGACTTCAAGACTATTGTACAATCTCTAATCCTCACAAAACTACACAACACTTCCTTACCAGTATTTTTGAAACACAAGTAGCCCTCTCAGTGACAGGTGATTTCATTTTATCCACATTGATCTCTCTCAGCTGCCTTGCAATTGAAGTCATAAGTCATTTCTAGCTAGCCTGTAAGACCCGCAAAGCTCTCCACAGAGGGACTTCAAATGATCAGGCTCACAAATGTATTATTTAGGCACGATCTAGAAATCTCAGAAGTGTATTCTCTTTTTGTCTTGAAACTCCTCTCATCAATAAATCTCCCAAACTCCTAAGATTTGGAATTCTCTTCCACCATCTATTAGAACCAATTCCTTTCAAGCCACTTTCAAAAAATACCTTAGGGTCTCATTATGAGGCTGGTGATGACGGTCGGACTGCTACAACTGTGGCGGTCCGACCACCACATTACAACCCTGGTGGGCAGACCCACCAGGAGACTGCCGTCCCCAACATCATCAGTTGTACTCAGCCATGGCAGTGCTGAACTCAGCACCTCCTCACTGATTACAACTCAGCTTTCTGGCAGCCTTTCCATGGCTGCCATGGAACCCTACCATGGAAAGGCTGGCAGAAAGCCAGTACTGAGGGCCACGGGGGGCCCTGCACTGCCCATCACAATGTGTACTGTCTGCTTTGCAGACAGTGCATATTCCGTGGGTGCTGTGTGCAACGATATTGGTCTCGGCTCCTTATAGGAGCCGCTACCAATATCGTAGCACTCTTCCTGCTGGTCAGCCCAGTTGTAATGCAGTAATACAATATTCCCGCCGGGCAGCCCAGCAGAAACATTGTATCACAACGGTGGGGATCCACTGGTATGATGGTTACGTCCTCCCCACAAGTTTGGCGGTCAGCTCATCCGGCAGCCAAATTCGGAATGAGGGCCTTACACACCTTCTCATTGCTCAATACCTACAGTCATGATTCACTTCCATCCAGACACACCAAGTTTGCTCAATACCTACAGTCATGATTCACCTCCATCCAGACACAGCAAGTTTGCAATCTACTGCAGCTAAAGAAAAATACACCTTGAATAGAGTAACACCCCTGACGAGTTGACAGTTTGTCTGCTGCCACCGTGTTGCAATTGAATATGTCCCCTTGACCTACAGCTTGTCTACCTCCTCCACCATAATATTCCTACAATAGAAAAACAAAAATATTCCTCTTACCTATTTTTGACAGCTCATGTCATGTATATTTGCTGGGTAAATATATTCATCTTGTGTAAATATCTACATATTTCTACTTTAATTCAACTTATTTGTTGTATAGCAGTCTGATACTTAAACTCCTACCTTTGCTGTGGACATTGTGCACAAGATACCCTATTTGTGTAGACACTAACCTAGTTTAATTTTATTCGCTGTAAAGTGCCTTGATACCTATATCAGTTTGGGTTTGTCTAAGTGAATAAAT